>NW_026294648.1:1200000-11200000 GCF_026119805.1 Tympanuchus pallidicinctus | reverse complement strand
GTTTCTAAAAAACAATATTCATTCTGTATAGAGTATATTTCAGACTGGTGTTCAGTGTTTCACATCTAGCCCAGTATCTTCTTATGAAGGGGTTATGAAAGTGTTTAGACTTCACTACATACTACTGGTTTGTAGGACAGCTGTTAAATGATTTGATATATATATAATAAACCAGATGACAATTGCATAAATATATTGACATAGGCAATAAGAAAGGACTCTTTGCCTCATTATTTACCTTTCTTGTAGTATAAAATCTGTTACAGTTCATAAAATTCTAGTACTCAGCTTAATTTCCTTAAAATATTAAGTATAAACATTGTATTCCCATGTCTATCCTATTAAAGACTTTACTTAGAAGGTTTACAAATCTCTAACTTGCGGCTCATGTCTGCTATTTCATGCACTGTTTGTTGGTTTTTTTGTTGGTTTTGCTTTTTTTTTTTTTTTGAGAGGAAAGAAAGCTACTAACTCCAGCTTTTCATAATTAACATGGACATGTGACAAATGCATGACGAAAAGTACCCCACTAGTGTTGGAAAATTTTGTATGAGTATTTTATGACAGGACATTTTAATTTGACTGTACTGGTTTCTGGTTTTCTGTTTATTTCATAATCCGTTTATAGAGATTAAAGAGATCATAAGAAAAAATGTGATATAAACGTTCTTTTAAAAAAAAAAAACAAGCATACTACTCAAATCTATCATTCTGTATGTAGGATACTGGTAAATCAGTTGTAGCTTGTTGGTGGATTTGGGTTTTTTATTGTTGGTTGCTGTGGATTTTTTTAATAACTCTAAATTTAGCCTAAATCAGGGGAAAACATAAAGAAAGAAAAAGAAAGAATGAAAGAAAGAATTATCCACTGATTGAAAGATGATGTCCAGCCAAAAAAATTCTCTCAAAATAGCTTCTGAAGAAGTACTTGGTCATTATACCAGCAGGCTTTAAGTAGTCTCTGAGTCTTGAGTCCAGCAGAAATGTCACAGTGCCAAGTGTCTTTGTAGAACTGAGACATTTATTATAAATTATTTCTTCTTTAACATTTTTTTTCTCATTATGGGATGTTTGCTATTGATTCAGTGCATAAACCTATTCTCCACACTGCACAACAAGTTGTGTATTTGGAAAGGACGGAAACTTAATGACTACTTCTCATGCATTTATTTTGTGAGGTTGTCTGAAAAAAATCATTAGTAATTTGGTTTTCAGAATCTTTAGGATGACAAAAAAAAGGTGCAAAGCCATTTGAAAATTACCAAACAAAGAGATAAAATCAAAATTTTTAAGGAAAATGCAGAGATTGTTTTCATTCTGCAGAGAAGAACATTTAATATTTGTAATTCAATTTATCTTAATCTATTACCCCTGCTTTTTCTAAATATTGGAAATAATACTTTATATATTTACAGAAACATAAAATGTTAGGGCAAAACAAATCCAAATAATGTCTTTTTAATTTTCACCATTTTAGGTTCACTAAGCCAGTTTCTCATTCATATATGAAAGAGAAGGGAGAGGGTTTGCTGTACAAAAGCCTTTGCTATTACAGGGGGAAGTTTCACATCCAATATTTCAGATTTCACTACAGTTGTGGTTTCACTGTTGGATCTTATTAAAGCAATTATAGAAAATGTCCACAAACAAATTATAATTCTTCCTCACAGCTTGCCCTCTTTTAATCTGAATATTTTTACAAAGATCTGCAGATCTTTTTTCTCTGCAGTTGTATATTTTTATATGATTGAAGTTTGTATGCTGCTGAAGTTAGATTTCCCTCATGAATTGTTATATGTTGTCATCAGAATCTTTTATATATGTGTGTGTGTGTGTGTGTGTACAATGTTAGTACTTCAACTTGAAAATGCAAGCTGCTGCTACTTTTGGTGGAAGCATCTCAGAAAACGTTTTCTTATTTATAAGAAAATGATTAAGAGAAATCCTGGGGAGGATCCTGAAATCTGACAAAAGAAAGTGTACTATAAACATTTTTCTTTTTTTCTATTTCTTCTTTTCTCTCTTTTCTTCTCATTTTCTCTTTTTCTTTTTCATGTATTTTATGTGTCTATTAACTTTGACCAATCAGCCTCTGAACAGTCTGAACGTTAGTTAACCTGGTTATTATTTGACCTCAGAATTCTGTAAGAATTCAGCAGAGCAGTCAGGCATGGTGATGTGATGACAGCTAAACAAATTGGAAGGGAAGATCCAGCACACTCAGAAAAGATTCTTAAGAAAATGCCAGGGACAAGAAAGCAGTAAAACATGGTGGTGGATGCAACATGTGAGGACAAGGCAGATGTAGGTATGCATACCTGGGGAGGAGCAAGAGATGAGAAATAGAGTGGGAGTATGTGAAACACTGAAGGAAGCCTCTATGTACAACTTCCAAATACAACTTTATCACTAAACATGTAGCAGAAGCCATGGAATTATAAGGTTTTTGATTCATCTAAATAGTGTTAATATTAAGTTTGTGAAGTATTTTAAGTGAACAACCAGGGAAATTCATAAAAAATAGATACAATAAAATTTACATAACTTGTTGGGTTTTGGTTTTTTTTCAGTAGTGTAAGATTTAGAGAGAAGAAAGGAAAGAGTGCACTCCTAAAAATATAATAAAATGATAATAAAAATAATTATGATAAAATGAAGCTTGTGAATATTTGATATAGGTTTTAAGAACGCCTTCTTTTCCACTGAATGTTCATATAAATCCTCCTTTCTCTCTCTTAGTATCTTCAAAGATTATTCATTAGAAATCTAAGGTAAATTTATAAATATGATGAAACTTTCTATTTGCAATAAAGCAAATAAAGCACTACTACTACTACTAGGAAGTTTTGTCCTTAAGGAAAAAAACTCAACAGTATTATCTCTAAAAAAAATTTTAGTGGTATGGTTTATGCCGTCACTGAAAGAGTCTTTCTACCAAAGGGTGCTTGTTAGATCTTAAAGCATATTTCTACTGAATAGAAAGGCTAGTGTTTGCTAATTCTGGTTTCTGAAATAGCTGGAAAGTTTTTTCTTTACAAACGTTTGTTGTATATCTTACTGATTTATTTAATGTTGACTGGACACTGATCACATTTATTCTCAGATTCGTGTTCTACCATTTTACCTGTGAGAAGATACATTCAATTTGAAAAAAAAAAAAAAATGCTAGCAGAGTTTTTCCCTATTAATTTTTCATTAATGCCATTCTTGGAATATTTTAATATACCCGTCAAAATAAGGAAAGTACTTTGAGAACAGTTTTTGAAGTGGAACCCTTCATTTTAAAATATTTTCATGTATTCCTCGTGACTAAACTCAGAACATACAGAACATTCTTGTATTTCTCTGCTGCTTCTTCTTATCTGCAATATCAAAACTTTGCTACCTTTGTAAGTCCTTTCTTCACTTTACTGAACACACATACTGGTTTTATGAATCTATTTATCAGTTTATTGTTAGCTCAGCTCTCTTTTATAAAGGAGCTGTCAGTTCTACCACAAGAATTGCTTCTTCAAATCAGCTTTATTTTTCAATCTGCTAGTGTTTTAGAATACCAAGTGAGAACCTTTCATTTTTGTCTTTTCTCTCTTCTCCTGACAAAACTTAAAACATGAAGGCTCTTTTGCCCATCATATATTTTATTTATCTATGTGGCTATATACTATATATCCTGTGACAAATGCACCTGTCATCTATTCAAATGATAGCAGCCCTGAGGCTAGTGGTACTTTGCAGTTTGACAAGGTGTGCATAAAAGTGTCTCTTCCATCACTACAGAGTCCATGAATATTTTTCTTTTTCGGTAAAAAAAAAATATTTACTTGAACGCTATTTCAAAAAAGGTGTTGAAATACAATGGTATTTTCAGAATTTGTCAACAGAGAATTTTTTCTTTTTTGCTATGGGTAAAAACAATATTTTTTCTTCATCTGTAAAACACAGAAAGCAAAAGAACAGAGATACTAAGTTACCTGCCCCTGATGCCAAGTAGTATCAGTCTATTGGGCTCTTGTTTTTATCCAGCTTAGACCTGATCAGACTAGATTCAGAAGAGTTATATTCCTGAGATCAAAGATTAGCAATTCAAGTTCTTAAAGAAAAAGTTTTTTGGAGAGATTTATTTTGGAGAAAAGTCTTGACTTTCTTTAAATTATTATGTGATGCTAATTCTTTTTTTATTCATTATTTATTTTGATTGCTTTATTTTTATAATCACATTTTATAAAACGTAGTTAGCTAAACAGAGAGGAGATGCGTTAAAGTATGAAAGAGAATTACAAGGAATTGCCAAGAGTTGACTCCTATATATCTTTGATTACAATGTCTTTTATGCCTTTATGCCTTTAAACCTTTGGTTCAACATGACTGGTGGTAATGCAACCACCCACCACTGTAAGATGCAATACTTGAAACTGTAGAGTTACAAAAATGGCTCAATTTAATGATTAGACTATAACTGATTATAAAAAATAAAATAAAATCTGTATTTTAATATCCTGTAAGAGCAATTAGAATCTATATTAACATTAGCCCTGGCAGAAAGAGTTCCAGAATTATTTCTCATCCACATTAATGAGCCTTTATTATGGAAACCCTGAGGTATTTTATATCTCACATGGAAAAATATAATTAGACACAAATTGATAGGCCTGCTCCTGGTACAAAATTAAAATTTATAACAGATGATGCTGAACCTATTGTCCGCCTAGTTTTACCCCTAGCAAATGCATCTGCAAGCACTGTAACTAATCCCCTAAAATAATCTGTAACCAATCTGCACGATGTTTCGCATTTCCTGATATACAAAGCATTAGAAAGTCATCCAGGTGCAATTCTTTTACAGCTTTACTAAACATCTAATGACCTTGACAAAATTATCTGCATTAGAGATGTGAGTGCTAATCTCCTTAGTGATGATAGTATGTTGCAAAGCAAGATTATCAGTAATGAAGAACCATAAAAACTATTTGGTTTAATATGTTTTCCTAGCTCCCCTTTTGTTTGGTACCTATTGCCCTACAAATTCTTTTTTAATTTTGCAGAATTTGTCACAGATTAGTTAAATCATTTTGTGCTTTTTATGGTTCAGTATACAATTCTGTTTCCTTCCCAAGAACAAAAGTAGATTAAGGCAGTAATGCATTTTCTTTCATGTATCTACGTTATAGGTAGAATTATGAATCTACTAAAATAAACTTCTTGTAGTATGTAGAAAACACAAATTGCCATTATCTGAAAGGGCAAATAGTACTCACAAGAGTTTATTTTGTGAACTAGGGGGTATAACTAACAGTAAACAATGTTGGTAGACACAAATGCAACCTCTTCCTGAAACAGTAGTTTTGGGGAAACAAAATTAATTCCTGCCTTGATAACCCAAGACTGACAACGTTTCATACCTGATTAGTTTCTATAATACTCTGAGAACAAAAGAATCAATATGGATAACATTTTGTTTACAAAAAAGAACCTTTTTTCGTTCTCTTTTTTAATTATAAAATCTGGATTCAGATGTGAAGGTTATGCTAAACATTTGAATTTCCCTAGAAGTTCACAATTCACAAGTAATTGGAGTCACATGCTTCTTCAAAATGCTCAAATATTTTTGGATGTGTGTGCATGAAATGATTTTTATGTATTGAAATGTGTTTTGGAATGAGTTGAATGCTTGAATGCTGATAAGATGCAGGTAAGATGCAGGATCAGGAATTCAAGAGAAATCATCTTCCCAAAACAGAGCTTCTGAATTCCATTCAGTTGAAATCTTTTGCTTTTATTGTAGCTTCAGAGATTTCCTTACTTGTTTACTGTCTGCTATACAACACTGTTAACTAAAAATGCTATTATGAAATTTTAAAAAATGGAACAGTGCTATTCTTTCAGTAATTCCAGGTAAAATGCCAATAGCTTAAAAAAAAATAAGCACAGGAAGTAAGACCGAATAACATGAAATTTTGGTTCAAGTTTAGATAATTAAACATAACTGTTTCCCTTTTTCTTTTCTTTTTTTTTCAATTTCATTATTGTAAGGAAGCAACATGATAAATAAAATAAATTGACTGCTTCAGTGTTTTCATAAACAGTGTTTACTTTCATTTTTTACAGAAATAAATTCCTATTCACTCAAGACAAAGTGACATTTCTGCCTGAAGCTAAGCTGTTATTTTTGAATTAAAGTTTATATAATGCCCAAACACTTTAATATGGACTTCAAAGACCTTAAGTCCAATATGTAACTTATGCTTAGTTATTCTTTAATTAATGTTTTCATATAGGTCTGGCAATCCTTTAAAAAAATAATCTGAAAATCTGTTTTGATTAGCTTTTTTTATGAAGATTTACTTTATCTGTGTAGAGAAAAACACAGACAAAAGGTCATAAATGAGGAAACTACCTTTTTTTTTTTTTTTTTTTTCCCAAGATTAGACATACAGTGACCATGTGAAACAAGTCCATACCACCAAAAATACATATACAATGAGAAAATCAAAAGATCTCTTGTAAGTGCAATGAAGTAGTTTTTTTTTTCTTGTTTTGGATCCTATATAATTTCAATTTAATTTCTGTAGCACTTGTTTTGAAGTACAAGGGATACAAGAAAATTTGATAAACACGGGCATGCAAGTTTTACTTGTTATGTAATCTCCAGAAGTATTACATTTTTTTCATGTTGATCTGTTTTCATTTGTGCTTGCAAACTCTGATTTCCTATTTAATTTTGGAATATTTACATGTCATAAATTATGAGTGATTAACTCCCCTGCTCTGTAGCTTTTCAGTTTTTAGGAAGTTTTTAGATACAACGTTCCACTGAGAATGACTACAGCTGTAATGCTATAATTTACATATTCTGTAAAGTACGTATTGACTTTGTACCACATGAGATTTCAACACACTTTAATGAAATAACATTAACATGACACATATTGAACAGATTAAAAAGAGGACAACTTACAAGTTGTCTGCAGCTCACAGGTCCCAAGGGTACTCTCTCTTCTGTATGTTTATGTAATAAAAAGCTGAAATGTTCATTGTTGAAATCTATGGTACACAGCCTGGGAATTCATGTGATAACACATCTTGGTACACAGCTTGATTGTGAACACACGTCATTGTGATTAGCAGGAAAAACAGAAGACTGTAAAAGGTTTATATCCTAGAGAAAGATAGCAATTTTTGGAAATCCATATATGATTAGGCCTTGTGTTTATACAATCTCATGTTCCTTCCTTAACAGTATTTTATATATGTCCTTTGGATAAGTTTCAGTTTTCCGATATCTCTTCCATACAAAGTCTTTCCATACTTCTCTTTCATACCAATGTGTGACATTCTGTACATGCTTTCAGCAGAAGCCTCAACTTCTCCTAAGCTGGCACAGACAACACATCATCTCTCAGGTGAAGCATTTTAGCTATGCAGCGTCACCAAGTTGCATGACTAGATTTGAACAAGGATCCCACAAGACTGGCAGTTTCTTTTCCAGCTTCCAGCTGTCTCAGTTTCAGCCGAGACTTAAATGTTTCAGTGCTCCAGCTCTCTATCAAAAACGAGTTGCTTGAAAAAAATATACTGAGAAAATATATTTACAAAATGTATTTCTCAATACTGACACGCAGGAAGAAGTCAAGACTAATGTATCTAATACTGCATAAATATAAATAATTTGAGGTACTGCATAGATGTGACAGATGGTATCATCTACTGTTACAAGTTGCATTATCACGGTCAAAGTTCTTTAAATGAGGAACAGTTTTGTCTGAAGTTTTAGGGAAAAGAGATATCCAAGAGCAGGTATTGAAGTATGAAACAGTACTTCTAGACACAGATAGGAATGTGGCCTTCCACTAGCCAAGATATAGAATTTTTGCAAATTGACTATTTGCAAAATAGTCTCAAGTATTCCTTCAGATGGTACTTCTACATGTCCTCTAATTTTTTTATAGGAATGAAAATTCAAAGGCAGACTTGTGAAGAGGCTAGAATTGGTACTGATAAAAATCTATGATCATTAGTGGGAATGTGAGAGTCAAAGTTGCTAGTAGCTCCATTTTGAATTTCAGAAAGAATTTATTTTAAAGTTAGGGTTTTGGAAACAAAAGTAAATGTCTTGACCCTCTCCAATTCTTAGTATTTCCAGTTAATAAGGTGGTCTCTTGTTTTTACATTTGTTTGTCAAAATAGGACGCACATTCCCCAGGGAGAAGTATGCTTGTACAGTTAGATATTTTACAAAGGATTTAAATCCATCCAAGAAGCACAATCCAAAATGAGAGGAACGTTAGGACAATAATAATATAGAGTTGATTTAAAAATGTACGTCATTTCTCAGTTGTTCTACAACAGCCGAAACAAGTTTGTCTCTAAAACAAGAGAACTAATTGAAGAAGGAATTCCTAGTAATTTGTTTATCACTCTGTCTGTTGAATGGCTAGGCACAGTCCAAGTTAATTCAGTCATGGTGGTGGGAAAAATGCCTATTCATTAATCTCTCCCCATTGCTTTTGTGTGAAATGTTTTTCTTCTCTCTTTCCACCTTATTAAAAACCTTTCTTCTCCTGAAATCAATGAAGTTAACAGCTGGGAATTATTTGGCTTAACTCAGGGATTTTTTGTAAGTTTTGCTCATAGTCTTTTGTATTTTACTTTTTTAAAAATTAATTTCAGTTGTTTGATCAGATATTTTTTTGCTTGAAATAATTTTTAACTCTTAGAAAGTTTAATAGACGGTGGAAAACACTAGGTGACCTGTGCCAAAAACCTTCTCATCTTTCTCTTTTTGCCTATTGATTTACCCTCATTTTTTATCCACCTTCTTCCCAGCACTGTCACTGGGAAAACAGCAGCATATGCTATGGCCAAGATAGAGGGTGCATAGTGTTGGCTGGCCAGTGCAGTTAGGTGGTGAGTGGATTAAGATCCACTTTTCTTCCTTCATTTCAAAGACTAATTTGTATCTCTTGCTGCTTGTAGCCACTGATTTCTGTAATATACGTGATACATTTATCATCTTTTTTCTTTCTAATTTCTTTGGCATTTCTGAATAATTTTCCAAACATTGCAGAGCCTAATAAATGTGCATATCTTGTTTTCTTAGGTAGATGAGGTAAAACTGTTAAACAAAACCACTGAGAGCTCTCCTTTTCCTGAAGGTACTACATTGTGTACTGGATTGAGAAATGGGCAACCTGACAAATGAGTGAACTAACATGTAGAGAGTTGGGTTGAGAAATGGGTTGAGAAATGGGCAACCTGACAAATGAGTGAATTAACATGTAGAGAGTTTAGTATACAAGATAGTCATAAAATTTTATAGTAGAAATTAAGAAAAACAGAAGCAATAAAAAAAGGGAAGACCATAGGTTTGGGGGAAAGAAAAAAAATAAAGGGCCGTTGATAATATTCATGCAGAGGATACCTAGTAACTGAACATTGAATTAAACTTTTAGCGGAGGGTGAAGATCTTAAAGAGAAAATGAACCTTATGCTAAGAGACAGTGATTGAATGGAGAAAAAAGGAGTTTGGCTACCAAGTCACTGGGAAAAAAAAAGAACGAGCACTAGAGGGAAGATAGGCAACAGTTTGAGAATAAGAAAAAATAGAAGTAGATTCTCAATGTAAAGGGCTAGACAAAAGTATTTGGAAAAGCCAGTACATTTCAGATTATTTTTCCTGCTTTTGTTTATTTTCTGTATTTTTAGATATGTGTATGCTATGTTTGAAACTCTTATGCATCAAGACATTTCGTTTTCCCAAAGCCTCAGGATGTCCTCTTTAATTCTGGTTAGTGATTATTAACACTGACACTATTGTCATGCTAATTGAAAAGCAAAATTTTAAGCATGAGAAGACTTAAAGTACCTTTGGCACTTTTTAATGTAATTCTTCTCAAGCAATTTACTTGAGAAGATCAACAGTGTTCAAATATTATCATATGAAAGGTGATTTGAGTAAAATAAATTTCTATCTCATCTTCTGACTTTAGTTAAGTAAGCTTAGCTGTGACCATTTACAGAAAGCTTTCTTTAAGTATGGATTGTACAAGCAAATACTAACAGGAAAGAGTAGCCTAAACAGCAAGCAACTTAAGCAAGAGCAGTACTGACTTTGTTCGAGGCATAAATTCTTATGTCTTCACTAGGATTTGACAGTCACATGCTGTTAGGTATTAGTTAAAATCACTGGAGGAAATAAACGTGTATCCCATTAGCCACAGTGTCCTTAGTTGCCCTTTTCTGGATTCTACATTATAATTTGTTCCTCAAAAACAACACCTGCATTATTGGAAGCACAGATGAACTATTATCTGTTTATTCATAAAGCATGACCCAGATGCCTTATGTTATGGAAATAATATAACCATATTTTTGCAGTCTGAGCCTGAAATGGTGAACCCAATCAACCTTAGCTATTGCCTTGTAGAATGTCCATATACCAAGATCCTGGATCACAAATACTGAGGATGCTCTTCAGAAACATCTGAGTATCTCGTTAACATCACTATAGTCAAGGCATGCAGGGTAGTTTTAAAATGAGATCATACCATCCACATCAACCAAAAGAAAGAGACCACAGACCATGCTGCAAACTATATCTGAAAATGCAGTATGTTAAATTATGTCCTTACAGGTATGAAAAATCTTATCTCAGAAATCATTTTATGATTCCTAAGTGCAGTTCCCTGAATTCAATGAAACGTTTACCACGTGTCCTCAAAGTGGAGTACTGCACTGCTACACTTTGTCAAACAGCAAACATGTACCATGCACTAATGAAAATACATCTTTTCAAATTTATGCCTATCATTGCTATTGTTCTTCTATATCTTCTAAAATGCAATATATCTAATACACCATATCTGTTTGGTATTTCTATGTTCAAAAATATACAGAGCTTTTACTTTTTTACTCCTCATAAATGTTGTGTTCATTTGCTTATTTTATTTCATTCTGTTGTTATCAGAAAGGAGATGTCAAATTAGATTCTTCAGTGAATACAGAGGCTACTATGGCTGAAAACTATCAGCCAGCTTGTGGCTTTTCTGTTTCCAGAATGTAAAGTTTGGACGTATGGATGCCCTAGAGCCTGATTCACAAAAATTGAGTAAAGGCTAAGAAAGCCTCTATTATTTCTTTCTAAAACCTACATGCATTTGAAGTTTGTATACAGAGATTTTGGTGGACTGGGTATTTGAGTCTATTTCACTTTACTTCTACCACTTGTGTAAAAGAAAAGCCCCTGAAAAAAAGCAGTCGTGGTTGAAGCAGAGAAGAGAGTATAGCTAATGAGAGAAAGAAGCAAGCAAAAAATAGTAGTGAGCAGGAAGAGTGATTCTTACTGCATTGGAGATGATAAACTGTTAGCTGTATTTCCTGCTAGTGTTCTTCCATCACCTGGGTAAATCAACAGAATTTCATAGTCTACTTAGGCTGCCATTACTATTATGCTATTCAAATAATATTTGAAATTATTACATCAATATTATTTATAAGGTCAAGCATGTCACACATTATTGTTAAAATTAAAGACATCATTGCTGCAGGGTAATTAGCTTTGGGATTGTTCATTGTCATTTAAGGGTACAAGTGAATGTGGTCTATTGTACTTAGCTGGAAATATTATCTTTGCTTTAGTATGCTTTTTCTGATTGCCTTAAGTACTTTCAAATCTATCAGTTTATCACCATTAGTTGAAGATGTTTGCATATTTATTGCAACAGCTCTTTTCTGAGAGCTACACTTTAAGAGCATCTTTTATTCAAAGACCTTAAAAGTTAAGTCTTCTGACATATTAACTATAGTGCCAATAAATTTTAGAAGTTTAAACTTACAGGGTGTGTTCATTACAAAGGTGGGGACCTTCGCTCCCATTCCTTGGCCATTCAAGAGCTGCACGCTTGACTACTTAGTAGATCCTGTAGGCATTTCATGCAGTGAATCTGTTTCATCCATTTATGAGAGGTGTGTGTGAACTGGTCACTGCAGCACATGCAAACAGATTTTGAAGGTTTATCAGTAGTTTGGAACTGCCCCAATGAAGATGCTGACCAAGCAAGCTCATATTAATGAGTTCACATAGTAAGGAATTACATATATGTGTTTTTCTACTAGGAGAAGGCTCAGATACAGTCAAATATCTAACTTACTTTGAGAATATAATTGTATTTTAATTATCATCAATTTCCCTTTTATCATGATTGAAAAAATAGATTTGACTAGAGGATTAAAATACACAGTAAAAATGTATGGATCAGCTGTTTTTAAGTGAGGACTGCAATTTTATTTATTTCTGTGTGTGTGTATGTGTGTGTGTGCTAATAGGTTGTATAGGCTCTTCAGCCATTAGAAAGGAATAGTCAGCCTTTTTTAAACTTTTCGCAGATCTGTAGCTCTGATCTCATTTGCTTATACTAATGAAAGAATGTCAAAATTCCTACTATTCAAAGTGTTGTAAGACAGCTGTATAATGTATTTTCCTAATTTCATCAACAGAATTGACCCAAAGCACAGTTGCACCAGTACTGACAGCAAGAAGATTGCATGAGTGTAAAATACAATTTTGCAAATTTCTGCTAGAAAAAAATCTGCTCAATTTCACGATCCCAAGTTAGGATTTCAATAAATTATTTCAAAGGACATAAAAATAACTGAAAGCAAAATTCAGTCACTTCTTTGAGAGGGGATGCACTGTAAAGGATGCTTCTTCCTCCTATGGTAGGATCATTGATCAGTGGAGGATTGGCTCTCTATCGTACCTCCAGTCTGAACCCTATCGCAATGACACTTTGGTTGCCCAGAGCATAAAGACATTCTAATTTCTGCTTCTTTTAGAGGAGCATCTTTAATATGCAACAGTAAGGCTCTTGCTGATTTTGAGGCTAAGGCAGGTAGGTCTAAAGAAACAGGATTTGTAAACAAAGGTACTGCAGGAAGTTGCAGTTTTCAGTAATACTGTCACATAGGCTGTGCAATAAATTGAATCCATATTTGCTTGTTTATTTGCTTCTCTTTCTAACTTTTGCCACACATTGTCCAAATTCAATTTGATTAGAAAGCAGACCTGGAGGGAGTTTAATATTCATCTCTTGCTTTTGTTTCCATTAGAGAAGTATGTTGCTTTTTGTGTAGCTGCTGATTTACAACCACTTAGAAATAAGGTGTTGTACTCTAATAGTTCTCAAATGAAAAACAAGGCCTAAAAACATACAAAATTACTCTTCTACAATGTGTTGTATTTCTACATCTTCTAATTTAATGTTTGAGCAAGGTTGCAATCAGAAAATGGAATTACTATCTTGAACTAAGAAAGATCAAATCAATATTGTAACAGTTATTGCTAGCCATGTAACTATATAGCTTATAGATTTAAATATAGAAATGGATTATTCTGTGGTATTCCTCAGTGTCAGTGTCAAGAGACTTCCCAAGCAGGAAAACAGTGGGTGACTGACAGTAAAACCACAGATACCTGATATTTTGTAGTTGTTGATGTGATTCAACAAATCATTTACTTCTGAACAAAAATAAATAAATACTAATAAAAATAAAAAGCTCCATCTAATCATTCTGCGCTTAGTTCCCTAATGCAGCCTTATGAGCCCACCATGGACACAACGAACCTATCCAGTGTGGCTCAGGGTATGCGGCATTTTTCAGACTTTTTACATAGCTTTACGAAATGCAAAAGCAAACATATTTTTCACGTCAGGGAAAAGAGAATTGTTCTGAAACGTCTGTAAATTCAAACATGCTTTGCTAAACAAGGACTTCCTCTATCTTTAAATACATAAGCTTAAAAAGCTGCTGGTGCATCCTGCATTACATAAAAATGCAAATACATTGTGCTGAGTACAGTAGGTAAAATCCTGGCACAACTTCCACTGACTTCATCAGTTTTGATGTTGAGGATTTTGTTAGTGACTGCAATCAGATGATTCGCATTATTGCTCTCAATAGCAATAACACAGAGTGCAGGAGATAACCAGATTTGGCATAGATGCAAGCTATATTTATTATTGGTATGTCTCTGCTTTTAGCACTTTGCTGTAATGGCTTGATCATTAGGTCATAATGAGCTGAATAAAAAAAAGAAATCCCTGTGAACAGCCTTGCACACAGCTTTCGATAAAATTTAAGTGAGAGACCCATACTCTCGAGGGTTGTCGCTGCTAGAGAAAAACGTATTGTAAGCAATTATTAGATTCACAGATTAAAGAAAGATTAAACTCTGCTTCTCTTCCCAGAACTGTTTTTCTGCAAATAAAACTATTTCCTCTCAGTATTAAAAATTCTAGGAGAGGTGCCTACAGAGGCTCTCCGTGAGCCTCCATCAGCAGCCAGACAGCACAGCTTGCCTTAGCTTCCTTTGGGAGCTCCCTGCTGCTTCTGTTCAGTGTGAAGCAGTCAATTAGAAGCAGGTGAAAAGGTAAATTTTCCAACAGTCAGCTATCACAAGGCTGCCAAACTAGGAGGTAGGTTTTCAGAGAAGAAAATCCTCCTAGAGTCTGAGAACATCGTCCTTTTATCATGCTCAGGTCTATAACCTGGCAAGCTCTCTTAGGACTCAGCTTGTGGTACCACAGCTTCTAATACCACTGCGTTGCCACATCAACTTATTGTTCTTAATCACAAAAGATTCATGCTTTCAACTACTGTCCAGACTATGCAATGAGATATCTTCCCCATTATGTATTCTGGTGAAATAATCAATAAAAGAAAAAGATGTAGAAAGAATAAAATAATATGGAAAAAAACATTTGGTAAGAGAAGTCAGTCAATGATTACTTAATGGAGCTTTTCAGCAAAACAAATTAGCAACTAATGGATGTAAATACTGTACAGACCATCAATGGTATAAGTTTGTTACAGTTAAAAAGTAATTCTACAAGAAAAACAAGAGAAGAAAGTTTCACTTAAAATAAAAATACCTTATCCACTATCAGTAGACATCTAAGCTGCAAATTACTAATCATGGTCAAAAACCTTCTGACAGGTAGAGTATTCTTTTAGAAGAATAGATAATCATCTCTGTTCTTTTATCTCAGTTGTGCAGTGGTGCCCCAGAGCCATCTTAAAAGTTTACTGAATACTACTGAACTTTCCAATTGCATGATCACTTTGAAATCCATCGCATGTTACCTTTGATATTTCTTTCTGTAGTGTTTGTACAAAGCAATGAAGCAAGAGGTGAATGTTTTGTTTTCTTTTTCTGTATTTCATACAGTATTGTTCAGCTAAGCAGTACACAGTCAGCTTCAGATTACACCCTTAATGAAATAAAGACAATAAAATATAAGGCAGAAAAGATTCTTTAACTCATTTAAATTAACAGAGATGATACAGTTTCAAGTAAAGCTACTGAAGTAAGCAGGCAAATTCAAACTGAAATTTAACAACCATAATCATCCTATTAATTTTCTGTTGATAAGGTGTAAGTAGGATACTTACACTAGATGGACTGATTTTATGATTATTGATTAAGAAAAAGAATAAAATGTTCCATTGCTGTTGGGTAGTATTCTGTGTACGAAACAGTATGGGTTTTGTTTATCAGATATGGTCTGGTGACTAGTTCATAAATATTTGTTTCTTTGTTCCTACACAAGTTAGTAAATTGATTTCTATTATCTAGTATTTCTTATATAGTATGAGTATTTACGTAAAACAGAATACTGAGAAGTAGTAAAACAGTAAAATGCACAAGTTAAATGAGACAATGAACAATTTCTTGAATGATTCTTTGAAATGTGAGTTAAAAACAGTGTAAAATTCTGTTTTTAAATTGGATGATGAATTAGGTTAATTAACTGGAAAAGTAAGTAACCTCCAGGGCCATATAGCCTTGGGAAAGGCAGATGACAAAGAATATCTGAAAAAAGTATAATTCTTTATTCATGTAGATGTCTCAGTGGAGCCAATAAGGAGAGATCCAGCTTGGGCTGGTTTACCAACACTACCCTATATTAAAACCAGTGTTATTATTGTTATTATTTATTGTGTAGGAAAAACCTCTCATTAAATTTTTCATTCAGCTCTCAGTTCACAGCAGGTTTAATGTCCAGTTAGATTATTCCTAGAACAGTTTTATAATCTGCTCTTCCCAGGAACACACAGGCAATTTTTATTTTTTATTTTTTGAAGCCTAACAGTATCTTTGAGTACTGCTGGTATTTTTAGCATATTATGTTGTTAGAAGAAATTAAATGTATTTTACATCTGTTACGGCAATTTTATTTTCAAAAACTATAGGAATCTAAAAAGTCCCATAAAAAGATCTGTATCAAAAATATCAGCTTCTATTTTCATTTCACTTAGAAGTATGTAAAGTTAGAATAACTTTTTCCAGTCTGGAAGATGCTCTACAAAAGAATTAGTAATCAGCCTTCAGAATATGATCATTTGCAATGGAAACATCAGTTTTATTTCTAGAAAATCAATGAGATAACTATCCATGTTCACTTCAGTTTTTAATGCAACCTTAACAACGATTATGAGAAAAGCTTTTAACTTAAAAAAAAAAAAAAAAAAGAATTTGGACAGTGATGATGTGGATTTCCGTTTACAAACGCTTTGCCTAGCAAAACAATCCTTGTAATATGCAGAGAGAAGTTTTCCTGTTTCATACTGCACCAGGTCTACCTTATTTCTGTAGACCTTTATCTGCAGTGGCTGACAGGCTGATCCCCGTTTGCACAGCATTTTGGCAGGAATGGAGTAAATCATACTTGCTAGCTTGTCACATAGTCTACCATTTTCTGCCTGGCCTTCAACAGTGAGATTTGCAGAACAAATGCAAATAGTCTGGCTGTTTGTGATGCACGCTGAGCTCACTGCACTGCTGATGAGGTGAGCAACACCCCCTCCCATTAGCATTGTTACAGAGGGTTCCATGGTCAGCAGGAGAACTGTTATGTCACAGCCTGAACTGATGATTAAGCACACAGTGAGGGGGTGGCTGGCCCAGGAAGCACAGGTGCAACTTGCCTGTGATTCCCACCTGACCAGAAGAGGGTGGACTCTGGGTCTGGTCTCCATGGGGGAAAATGTCTCATGGTTGTAGGCTGCTTCTTGAGGAGTGTTCCCCTGCCAGAGACCCTCATCAGCAACTGGGTGAGTCAGTTTTTTTTCCTATACATGATGGTTGGTACAGTCAATGATACTTCACCTGGTGTTGCAAAGAACTCATAAGGAGTAGTTTTGTGCTTCATAGGACACGTGTGTACTCTTGTAGACTGCTTATCAGCCTCCATGATGAAATAAGCATAGTGAATTTTCAGATTCACCTTTGCGGTGGGCAGCTGGCCAGCTGCCAGTCACCCTACCTCTCTCCTCCCCAGCCCTCAACTAGATGGGGAGAAGATACCATGAAAAAACTAAAACTCTATACAGACAGGGAACTCGTTCATCAGTTACTACTATGGGAAAATCAGTCACCTTGCTTCTGCAGGGAAGTGCCTGCTGCCTAGTGGTCTCTCTATGGGCAGCAGGGAAATCCTAGCTCTGGTTCTTTCCTTCTGTAGCCTGACTGTTCCCAACAGTGTTCCTCATGCTTCCTTCTCACTCCTCGCTGCCTTTCCTCAAGTACATTTCCCAGAGTGTGGCTGCATGGCCCTGTTGTGCCCTGAGGCCAGATGAAACCAGCCTGAACAGGCTGTTTGAAGCAGGGCAGCCCTGGTGCCTCCACCTGCTGCAAGCTGCCATGGTAGTCAGACCTTGCACACATTTCTCCTGCTGCTGGAGCTTTGCTGGAGGTTCAAAGGGTGAGTCAAGGCTTTCTGGAGTACCTGTGTTCCTCTGGCCCTCAGTGGCTTCACATCTGATATGCCGCAAATCAAACCCCTCAAAAAGAGGCCAAGAGCCTTGATAAGCCAGCATAGTCCACTCATAGTCCACTCCACACTTGATAAGCCACTCAGTCCCCAGTTCCTTGCCTGCTGAGCTGCCCATGCACATGGCAGATATCATTTGTGACAGGGCTGCAAGTCCTGTCTCTGTGTGATAGGCCAAGGCACAGTGCCGCTTCGGAGCTGCTGCCAGAACAGCAGGACAGCAGTGCAGCACCCGGCCTCCTGCAGGAAAGCTGGCAGTGGTGGGATGGTTCACTCGGGGCCTGGGGATGCAACAGGGCTGTGCTTTGGGAGGCTGTGGCTCTCTCCAGTTCCCTGACAGTCAGGTGGCTCATGGAGCAGGAGTGTGAGCTGGCCTCATTAACAGCCACAGCTTCGCTGCCAGAGCACGGCTGGCTCCCTCCCAGAGTCAAACTCAAGTACAAATCAACACAATATGTACAATGAGGGATTTGGGCTCAAATATGAGCTTGAAACTGAGCTAACATGACAGGGCAGATCGTGGTTCTGCTGGATCCCATTTCTAGATGGCCAGAGAGCCTTTGGCCTGTTTCATTAGATATAAATTGACTCAAATGCTCTCTGAGCAAAACAGTCCAATTCTTGGCAAACCCTGGTTTGTCTCAGCTGTTATTGAATCCTTGGCTCTCAGCTAGAATAATTATCATCTCAGGATGATATTTAACAAAAGGAAGGATATAGGTGCTATTACAGGAAACGTAATATATTGAGGGACTTGACCTGCTGGAACTAAGGAGCAAATTAGAACCAGATACTTTCCTGTAATAAATACTGTAATTTAGTTTTTCTAGTTGAGAATTTCTGAAAGGAAACTTTAAATTTATTTTATTTTAATGTATGCTACGTACAAAAATAATCACTGGTACATATTGCAGTGCTAGCCTATTATTTGTAAAAGAGTTTTTTAAAAAATCATTGAGGTTTTATAGTGACATGAACAATATGGTTATGGAGTTCTTTGTAAAAACGAAGTACTTCTGAAAGAACAGAAGGGAGAATGTGTGTATTAATATTATGTTTTCCTCAAATCTATTTTTGTTAGCAAGTCATAAGAAATGAATTGCTGTGAAATGTTAGAGGTTACAAATACTAGTGAACAAGTAGGTTATTAATTGTATTTATTGGGGTGGAAAGATATTATAGGCAATAAAGAACAAAGGTTTTCATCCATAAAGAATGCATTGAGCTGCCTCCAAAGTGATTTAGTTAATTGATCTAAAAGAAAGTTGATTCATGATTAGCAAAAGGACAAATAAATCTCAATTTAAAGCTCTCAGAACACATTTGGTCAATAAGCTACATCAAGAAACACAACTAAAACAACTGCTAAGCAAGTCAGAAACTGTCCTACTTGATGGGAGTACAGCAGTACTAAAATGTACTAGAATTTGGAACTGATTTTTTTTTTTTACATGAATCTTTGATTCTGTCTGCACAAAGTATTTACTTGTTGTGCTTGCATAGTGAAAATAAACTTTGTTTTTACTTTATCATGCAAACATGAGGTTAGTATATTGCCCAATAAGTACAGAAAGGGATATCTGATGCTGTCCAAGGCAACAAGAGAATCAGGCTGACTGGTCATCTCCTCCATCCTTGATAAGACCAAAGCCTTAGTTTGGCATGCAGGTCCTCTGTAGAATTTCCAGTTGCAACAATCATTGTAGCATGTAACCTTACTAAGATGGAAATGATCTAATAAGTGCTTTTCTGGAGCAGCTTATCTAGTTTCTGTCTCCGTTCCTGCCCCATCAGTTACTCTCTCTCATTGCTATGATGAAGGTTCTTACTGTCCTACCTTTTTTACTCTGCTCTTTTTTTTGGTGGCTATTTGGAAAATCAGGGAAATAAAATGCATTAGGTGAAATTTGATTCACAGCTGCCTTTAAAGCGCAATTACTCAGGGAAGAAAGGAACCAATAAGGGAATGGCCCCAAAGGCAAACCTGTAGGTGTACTTCTTAGTGGGACTTCAGAAAGAACCAAAGGCAAAAGACAATGAAAAAGCAGCAGAGATGTGTTCTTAAACGCATTGTCCTTAATGAGGATCTGTGCAGCTAGAGAATAGCACCTCTCCTTTAATTTCCCCTGAGACTAACTGTCCTTTTCTTCTGCTACTGTTGTTTCTATTTGTCTAATTTTGCATTTGCTGAGTGATGAGTTTATGACATCAAGAAAATGATTTCCTTCTGACTTCTTAAAAATACATTCTTAAGTTGCTAGCTGAACTTTGAACTATTTAAGTTATACACATCCATTGCCATTCTCTATTTTGTTATGCAGAAATATTTCTTTCATCTAAACCTCATACAAATACTTTGAGGAACTAACAGGGGAAAAGACAGAAGAAAAGATGAATGTACTTATATTTATACATAGAAATAATTGTTTACATTCTGAGGGCCTTGTTACAGGAAAATAGGAATTAAAATCTCCTAGGCCTTGGCTTGTCCTGTGTGTGATGGTAGAGATATTGCCCTATTTTCAAAATTACAAAATGTAGTTAATTTATTACTGACATGGTTTCTGTGAAGTTTTTCAGTGAAATGTTATAAAATGCATTCAGTTCTACATAATGAAAGTATAACTCTTATGATACGAGCATTCTTATGGTCTCTTAAAATACAGGGACAGGAAAAGTATTGTAGAACTATTACTTGTTTTGAAATGTGGATCAGTTTTTGACTGTTTGGTTTTGGTTTTTGGTGTTTTGTTTTTTTGTTTTTTTTTTTTGGACAAATATTAATTCTACTTTATAACACCTGTTACCTACCACATCAAATGACTTTTCCGTATTATCTATGCTTTTATAAGTCAGTCCCATCTCTTAAAGCCATGTCCATCTGCATACAAGTTGAATATCCAGAAAAATCTTTTAACATTTAGTGCTGAAACGAAGGTTTTCTAACAACAGAACTTAGGAAATGTGAGGACCTCATACACATTGTCACATAGTGATGTATGGATTCTTATATGCAAAGGAGGCTCACTCATTTAATGCAGAGTTTATTTTTAGCTTTGTTCTGATTAGATATATATCATTATTTATAAATCCTGGTTATGACTAAGACCATAGTTTAAATTTTAGATAAGAAGAGTGAACGTTTAGGAGTCTGAGGCTGCAATAAAAGATTACAATTATACTGCCTTATATTTGAGGATGTAGAAGAGCAGTGACAAAATAAGGGTGGGTATTCACTTGTGTCTTTCCTATTTTGTTGTATTGCAATGCAATTCATAGATTTAGAGTGTAAAACAAAGTTGTGCTTCTTTAGTATCGCCTGTTCTTGTGAAGACATAAAAGGGTTTTCTGAATGACAGTAGATCGAATTTATCTATTGTTCAGTAAAAATGGTAATGTTTTCAGTAAAAAAGTGGTAATGTTTTATTTAAATATCATTAAATGGTAAGTTAATGTTCAGTTTTACAATTTCAAATGCGTAGCCTTTTCAAGATCAACAGTCAATTACTGAATCACTGTTTTTGTCTCCAACCTGAAATCTGTGCATATATTTATGATATGCACTTTCCAGTACCAATGCTGTGAATACAATCTCAGAATTCCCTTACAAGATACTTTGTAATACTGATAACATTGACATCATGAGAGTGAAAAACACTGTTAAACTGCTATTTGTCTTGGCTAGTCAATAGCTGTTATCATGTAAGGATGCGTGTATACTGGAGTTAAGTGCTAAAATGTCTGAGATGCTGAATTGCACTTCATTCTCTAAATGAAACCTGTATGAACTCATCTCCGAGATTTAATGTTTTGTTACTCTCCCTTGCATCTTTTGAACTGCTTTTTGTTAGTTAAGGTAGTTAATTTCTTGAATTGCTTACGTCTTAATCTCTGCAAAACTGTTGAAGAGAATAAGGCATTCTTGATATTTACGTTCTTATTTCCTATCCAAGGAGAAACATTATGGCATATGCTTACTATATATATTATATGAGTAGGTTTAGGGTGTATGTATTACATAGACTTGGTTTAATTACATTACTTGAAATGTGTGTCCTTTACATAAATTCAAAAGTTTCACCAGAATTCATTGGACTAACTTTTGATTTCATTCACTGTATTTTCTCCTAAAGAGACACAGTGCCACCTGCAGACTCAGTTCTTACCAGATTGATCTTTTTAAAAGCTATGTAATTCTAGAAAGTTACAGAAAGATTCTAGTTTGGAAACTATTCTGAAAATACTCTGGAATAAATAACATTCATAGATAGTAAATAAAATAGCCCTTGTGAAAACTGATAATGCTTGCTGACGGTGTCTTTTTCTAATAAAAAGATGCTTAATTAAACCCGATGATTGTGGAAAATGAATCAATATTTAATACTAGTTAATATTCGCTTGAAATTATGTGAAAGGATATACAGCCTTAATTATTTAGTGTGAAATTTGAAAAGAGCAATATGATTTTCTTACCTTCATGTTAAAAGCTTTATTGAAAGAGCTACTAAAATGAAGGTAATAGCTTTTTACCTTGCTTTGTCCTGTATCCAAGTGAATTTCTTGTTCATGAGCAATTGTGATACTGTTAACAAGCTATGTGAAAGACTACCATGTCACTTGCTGCCCTGTTACAATATTAACCTTTAGTCACTGCTGGAAAATGTGTTGTAAGATGACAAGTATTCAATCATAATGTATTAACGGAATGGAAAAAGGAATATACTTGCTTTACTAATTAAATATAACTAGAAACTGCATTACATGCTGTTGAGCTCTTGGGATAGCATGTATCAGAGTATCTAAGGTATTAATGCACTCCAGGGGTGGGGAGGTAACTCCCAGTCAAGTCAGCTGCAAATGAAGACTCAGGCATTTCCATTCCCTTTGCAAGTTGCATGTTTTAATCAAGCTAGTGCAACAGCTACTTAGGGTACATCTACACAGCACAGCAGGTAGAGACTCTGGTGAATTGTTCAGTACTGTGCATTCCACTGTGCTTACAACCTATTGTACCTTTCTGACATCTTAGTTTATATCCAAGAGGATGGTGCCTTTAAGTCCTCTCCTAAAATGCAGTCCAGGCTTCTGACCAGAATTCTGAATTTGAGGAGAAAGATCTCTTTGTATACCAAGGCTAGGAATGTAAGTTCTTCTTAAGTTATTTTTTATGATTAAACAGACAATTTTAAGAGAATTAACACTTGCTACACAATTATGACATTACATTTAGGAATAAACAATTGATGATCATTTCATGTTAAGAATTATCTATGTAGAGGTACAACTAATGCGTTAGAAGGAAACCTGATATAGCATATATACTTGCTTGGGTGTGTAAAATTACAAATTCACAGTATGTGAACCAAACTGAGATGAGAATATGGTTTTCCAAGTTAACTTGACCAGAACTATAGAAAACCTCAAGGGTGATTTACTGAAAACTAAATTTCCAATCTGGAAGTGATTTAAAGCCGGTAATTTAAGCTGAAGAAAGGTTGTTCACAGTGAAATGTGAAAGAGGGATTATTTTAATTAATAGAAGGTTGGAAACGTGGACCCAAAAAAGGATGTGGAAAAGGATTCAAACAGAAAAGGCATTCTTCTCGTTACAGTGCTCTGGACTGTGGCACTAAAGCATAGCGATCAGAAGTTCCATCATTGTAATGGCTCACAACTTAAAGCACATACTTGCTGTGGACAGAGGCATTGACTTTTCTCTTTCAACTGCCAAACGTTATACGGCTGCTGCCATCTTACCCTGCATTGTTCTAAGCCCTGTTGAGCTACGCTGAAAACCCCTGTTTGACTATACATGATAGCAGTGATAGGTACTGTTAAGGTTATCAGAACTACTCATCAAATGCATGGGTCTGCTGAGATAACTGTACTCAGTAGTCTTTATATGATGAGAGCACGGTCATAAAAATAATGCATTAGTAACCGAGAATTAAACTTTGTTACTCGTCTGGATAGCAAAATGAGAATGAGAAGAATTAAAAACAGACAAACCCCAATAAACTATACAAAACTATGTGCTAGCATGATTAGAGCAGCTGGTATTTGTGTAAACCCGAAAAACCAGCAACAGAAGAATACTTTCCCTGTGGTTTCTTCTTGCTGATCTGTTGAGTTCTCCTTCCTCTCTCCAGAGGACAACTCATGACTACCTCCCGTGTCTACCCATTAGAAATATATACATCTGTAGAGGAACTAAACTGCCCCAAACTACAGTTAGCTTTCTCGTAGTAGAAGACAGGAAGGTCACTGCTTCAGTCTCCCTTTGAACAAAATGAAAAAGCCTAATCCTACTACTCTTATTGCCTAGAGCTAATACACTGTTGTTCTTGGCAGTAGCTTGAATTTTCTATCTGGACTGTGTTCATATATTAAAACCATGTTTCAGATGTTTATATGCTATATTCTGGTTCTCTGGTAATGCTGATCTCCATAGTGGGAAATGCATAACCTGCAGGGCAGCAGGTCAGGAAGGATTGATGAAGGGCTTAATTACTTCCCTTGGTTTTCATCAAACTACCAATTAGAAACAGCTGCTGTGAAAATCTAATACCTGAAGGGCAGCAAGGGGAGAAGTTATTTTAGAGGATTTGGGTTTGTTATAGGAGAAATATATGAGGTGAAGTAGGTATTAAAATGTCTGACTGCCAGAGAGTAACTAGGTTAGCATGTGGGGTGTTATGAGCATCTGATGATACTGAGAAATTGCTGTGAGTGGATAATTGTTTATTTATTTGTGTAAAAGTGATTTCTTTCTTTCTTCTTTATCACTTTTTCTGTAACTGTGATTTCTGAATTTTCCCTGAACTTTATCAGGGGAAGAATATGAATGGGGAAGGTTTCCTTTAAATAAGTAGTTCACTGTGAGGTTGGCATTTTCACTTACATTGCAATGAATTGTTTGAGTAATCATATCCTTGACTGTAAAAATTGAAAGGAGCTGATTGAAATAGCTTGCTATTTGAATGCTGACCTCTGTTGTTCTATAAGGAATCAGAAATCCTGTTTATCTGGTGATTTGAATGTTTGTCTTGATGTAGCAGTAACTAAGGCGAACTTGGCTGCAGTCCTAGTAATTCTTACTATCCATGAGTTCAAGTTCTGCAAGGTGTTTCTACCCTTATTTATGCATTGTTCCAACTACTTTTTGATCTTTTTAAAATATCAGATATCTTATTATCTTACTTGAGCAGTAAAGCAGAGGCAGCTTTTTTTTTTAATGTGATTGTTCAGCTGGAAATTCTATCAAATTTATTTGTCTTAAATTTATATAAAGATTGGAGGTGCTACAGTCAATCAGAAACAGCTATTAATAAACGTTAGCTAATTTGATGATTATGAACAGTGTCACCAAACCATTAAAATTTAATTGAGCATTAAATGAAGTCCACTTATTGTAAATTATCACTGAGTTTTATTTTTTTTTTTAATCTTAACAATAAGTGTTAAATAGTTGATAGCTTATTATTTAAAAGTGCAAGAAAAAGTATCTTCCGTGGAAGTTTAATGAGTTTATTAGCAGCTAAGTCTTCCTTATTAAAGGGTAATGAAGTTAGCTTAGGGACTTGGAGGCACGTTTTCTGTTTTCCACCTGTATGCGCTTTTAGGATTTATCATGCGCTTTGAAGACCCCTGCATTTGATGTTGAAAATGACATTGGCAGACCTTGGTACATAAATTTTGAACTGATTTGCTTAACTTCTTGTTTCAGTTGTTCTATGAAAAGTTTGAAGACAAACTGTCCAGATTTTTTTTCATAAAAGTTTTCTAAAACAAATTTGGCTTCCACACTGGAGGGGAAGTACGTGGGTCTTGACTGCTACAAAGTGCAGTGTATGACCACAGATACAAGGCATTCCTCATTGTCAGCCTGTGTCAGTTTACTTTGACTTGTAGGTAATGTAGAAGTAGTCAATTGTACCAGGGTATCACTGTGATCTCTCCACCTTGCATTTTAGAAGAGACTGGTAGAACATGCAGTGGTTAGGAACTTGCTTGAGAAGAGGGCTAGCTCATACAGAACAGAGGGAGAAAGCAAATAGCAAACTTTTCCTACAGCATATTGCGCAGGAGAGACTGCCGTGTTCTTGCTGACGTGTATTGACTATGCTGGGTTTCAGAAGTGTTACTTTCTTGTGCTGTGCCTTGAAGGAGTACATTAATAGTTTGTGGCACGCTCCTATCAATTCCTGTTCTAGGTGTAATATATGAATATTTCAAATTTTCACTTGAAACATATGTTATTACTCTTCCTCTTCAGTAGAAGCATAACAAAGAAGTTGGATGCATTTCACTGATCACTTTTGGTTATTAGAATATGTTAATACTGTGGTGTGACTATCTTATAAAATACATGCAGTGATATTATCCACTGGTTCCGGGTGGGTGGAGCATCTCGTACCAGCATGGGCTGTTTGAGATCCTAGAACAAATTATTGTGTAGCTGCCAAGCCTCTCTGTTCACTTTTTAATTACTTTTCTGAACATAAATATCATCTTTTCTTTTTCCCAGAGTATGTTTAATATTTGTTTTATGGTAACTGAATAAACCAACTATTCTCTCTGCTTATAAAGGTTATTAACATTGTTTGGTATGTATTACTAGCCTAATTGCATCTTTCTTCTCTTAATATTTGTTTTTTTTTTTTTTAGTATGAACTAGCATAATTAATTTTTAGGGCAGCTGAAAATGAATAGGTAAGAGAAAAATGTTTTGTATCATACTTGATCCCAGTCCTTTGCTAGGGCCGTCACCATCAGCCCGAGGTCAGTCGGTCAGCCAGGCCGTCTGCTCTTTGCTGCACAGCTCCCTCTGTGGAAGGGATCTGTGTCACTTCTGAAGATTTCCCCACACCTTGCAGCAGTCTTTCCCCACAATCTGTGGGCAACTCTACCTCCTTACTCTGACATTCCTCTTCTAAAACAAATGTACACATCCCGCGAGCATGCTGTTTGTCATGCTTAAGCTTCATACTGCAGATGATGTGGGGAAGATGATGCAGGGAAGTGTTACTGCAGTCTTCTATCTCTCAGTCGTGAATTCAGCATAAGTCTTGTGCTCTTCCTCACCTTTTCCATAGCATCACAAACTTCTCTATCTTTGGGATAATTAAATTTGTGAGAAGCCTTGACAGGTCTCGGAGCATTTCTGCCCTCATGATATTTGCAACAGTCTGCATTAAATTATTTTCTATCAGTTCCTGCATGGAGAAATACACACAAACAGTCAATGAAAATGAATTGCAGGAAACTAAGTTAATTTAAATTAATTTAAATTAATATTGACTTATTATAGGAAGAAATACTGCTTCATGAGAGTTAAAGGTGATGTTTCAGAATTGTGAAGGAAGATGGGTGGTAGGAATGCCTTAGGGCTATAAAGCATCCTTACCATAAGAAATGCATATGTGTTCCAATAAATGATATGGTGTAAAGATAAAGATTTTGTAAGTATGAATTTCAACATACAGTTACAATTTTCAAGTGCTAAGATGCTGAACCCAGTACTGCATTGGAATTGCAGAATAAAAGTTTCTTTCACTCTGCTTCTAGCTTTTAACTACTTAATTAACATAGAGGACTAGTTTGTTAATTTTGTTAAGTAACAGATTTGGGATTTGTTTCTTTGCAAAACACAGATAAGCTCTTAGTTATTAGTTATCAGGTTAACGCTTGGCTGAGGATGGGCAAGGGCACTTCAGCAGTGAGACACTTCCCTGAGTAGATGGTTAATAATGTGTTGCTCAGAAAATGTGCGCTTTATTCTTGAATTGTGCTCTATATTGATTTTTTGCTTCCCTGTGAAGCCCATGCAATCTTAAATCATCCAGCCAAACTTCTGATAAAAGAAATAACAATAATCAAAATGAATGGTTACTTTGCATAGTGCCTTCCAAGTTTTAAAAATGAACTATGTGTAGTAATGACTTTTATATCATGTATTGATATAAAATTAATCAAGTTTATGTCTCCTGTCAGTACTCAGCCATAATAAATGACAGGCTGTTGTGGTGCCAAACCATCCAAGAAATTATTTGCTATAGGCTTTGTCAGAAATCTGCTGACATTCAATGTGTTCTTGACTGTGGCTCAGATATGAAATTCCAGCTTTGTGTCATATATGCATGAGTTCTTCTTTCAGGCTGTTTTGGCTTTCTGCAGCTGTTAAAAGGTCAGAGGTAATCAGATAAGCCAGTAGGATGCTATCTGTCATTATAATTGACTTGAGCCATCATACATAGGAAATCATGCTGAATATCAATACTGACATTTAAAGAGATGGTATAGTAGGTGTATTATTACAAATGTATCCCATACTTAGCTGCAGGTGAGCATGAGTTTTTTTTTCTGTGCAGAAACAAGTGCTACAAGGTATTAAATTTTTATATCTACTTATCTGGTGAGAATAATCTTAACTATCCAGACATTATGTTCCTAGAATGATGTGATTGAGTTCATTCAGTTTTGAAATATTGCTTTGCACAACTTATTTTCCCATGCTTCATGAAAGTATTAATAAAATGTAACTTGTGCAAATAGCATTCTGAATATTGGTGCCAATCTAGCGATGAATAAAGCAGTCAAGACTTAGTTTCCATAACGGTGTTAAATGTTTGTCATATGTATAATTGAGATGGTAGAGGTATTCATATCTCACTACACAGTGAAAACCTCGTTGTTTGAAGTTTGTTGGAGAAACAAGTCAGGGTTCTTCTGATAGCGATATCATCCTCCATGGCTGACTGAGAGTGTACGTAATATATCTGCAGGTAAAATGCATTACATTATTATTTTATATTCTTGTATAACTTTTGGTTTTATGGATAATCTAACTGAAAATGAAGTCTTTAAGAACCTATTTTAAACTTATATTTATACACACACACACACATATAGTACTACTTACTTTCCATTTTGCATAATATCCCAAGAACATACTTGATTAACCCAAAAGTGCTTTTCAGATGTGAAAACTGCAGTCACTTGGTGCAAATAATGTATGATACACTTCAGTTCTACCGAGGAAATTCAGTTATTAGAAACTGGCTGGGCTGTTACTCCTGCATTAGTAAATTCACGCTTTTCAGATGAATGTGGGTTATTTGCTGTAGCATCACAAATAAGTGGTATAATTGTCTTATGTCCTCTAGCCTTTCTTCAAGGAAAAGGAAGTATTTTCCATTCTCTGTACCCAGCAAAACGTTATGTGGACACAACTCAATTTAAATTTTAAAATAATCGTACACATTGAATTACTAATATGGTAAAATTTGGAATAATAAAATACCAGGTCTAAACAATTACTAATATACTGAATTCCACATACAGTTGAGAGTAAGAGTTTGAAATGATCGTGTGGATCTGAACATATGACAGATGTAGCAAAATACATGGTGTGCTCAATTTGATTGCATCATAATACATTGAACTAAGGAACAAGGAAATACTTGATAAATAAGCCATCAGATATTTTGAGGATTTCATTTTGATGAATAAATGTTGTTATTTCTGTACCGAAATGTTGGTTTGTTTGTGACTACAATAGGTATGTGCCCTTTCAGAATGTATCAGTTTTTGTGACTTATTCCTTGTAAGTAAATTAAATATTGGATTTTCATGGTTTGCATTAGCAGTCAATTCTTAAACTTGAATTTTATGCAGGACATGCAAGCAATTTTCCAGCATAAACTTCTACTACTCACTCTTGTTTTTAACTTTTTCATTCAGAGTATGTCAGACCACAGCATTTTTTAAAATCTGAATTATTGTTCCATGACACTGTTTTTTTTGTTTTGTTTTGTTTTGTTTTTTTTTTAATATAAGGACTTCAGCAGAGCAGTCACAGGTTCTCCCATGAAACATGAATCCAATCTGATGCGAATTAAGCTGCGTTTATAGTTGTTATTGACAAGGAAAATAAAGGAGTCACTTAAGAGTCATCACGATAAGATGCTGAGAATCTAATCCAAGTATGTACGTATGTGCATATATGCCATATTTACATTAATCTAATTCTTACTTCTGGTCTGGAGCAATGATTGATGTAGTGTTTTCAGTGCAGTGACTAGTGCTTGATGGGCTGTAGGGCATGTAACGAAAATGAAGTTAGTAAAATTTAAATAAGGAGCTGCTTATTTTCCTATGGCAGTGGCTTTCCAGTTCTTTGACTTTACCATTCCAGCTTCCCTTTGTTGTTCTGAATGTGTATTGACTCTCTCTGCAGAACTTTGTTTATAAATCCTGTAGTGTATAGAACGTCAATCTACCCTCTTGCTTTAAATTGGAAAAGACTGGAGTATGAATTTAAAACCTCACTATTTAATCATTGTGTAAATTAGGGTTTAATCCATGGTATGTAGCTGATAATGCAAGAGCATTTACTGGCTGTGTTCTCTGTATGTTCTCAAGGAATAAGAATATTCTGTATAGTATTTGACTCCTTTATATCTCATTAAGTTCAGCAAAGTACATTTTAGGGCTGGCTATTGAACTTCTGTGGGTCAGTCAGCTTGAGTGCTCTTAGAAATAACTGGTTATCAGATAGGGACCTCCCATACCTGTGTTTTTATTACTTTACTGCAAGAAGTGAGACAGTTACTTTCCTAGGCACAGAGTTAATGCTCATTTCATTTTTTTTTCTTGTTTTCGGTCTGGAAAAAGATGAATTGGAATATTTGTATGGATTTTTTTAGTTGTAGTGTGTTTTCACATGAGCAATCAGTTTGATATAATTATTGCTGTTCAAATCGTGTTTGATTCTGACACAGATTAATACATCTGAAGTCAGTTGGAATTGTAGATTTCCATCTACGGTTCGTTTCTGGGACCCGTAATGTTAAGTGGTTTGACAAGATATAAAAACTGGTTTGAAGGTGTTAATTATTATGAATCAGATTAATGTAACAAAATATCAAGTGGCATCTGATCTCTATAGTGTATTACCCCAGTTTTAAGTTTTTGCAGGAACCTGGGTCATACTAATAAGGCAGTTACAGAAATGGTTCAGAAATGGTTCAGATGTTGAATTTGAGTCATACTTTTCTATATGGCTGTTTGAAAATGTGATCAGTAACGCAGAGTGAGCTGAGCCATGTAACAGTGGGCCGGTGCATGTTCTGATACACGGCAGCAGCTTCTGTGTGCAGTGTATGACACTTCAGATGTTTACGTTTTTAGAAACAAGTGTTACTTCTGTTATGCTTGCCTTGGGAAGGAAGAAAGGAGGTGCTGCCTCAAAGCAGCTTCAGCTCATCCAGGCAAAAGCTTGCAGTAATATGGAAATGCCAAAGCTGCAGGATGCTGATTGGGTGAAGCTTGGACAGTGCCATCCTTTTTTTCAGTTACTGAATAGAATTGGATAGAATCCCAGATATGACAAGGGCTTTCTTTTATTTATTTTTCCAACTTTTTGTTTTCATGTTTTATTTTAAGCATCTTTTTTTCTAAGCATCCTTGCGGAAAAAAATTATAAAGCATAAAAGAATAACTAAAGCAATCTACCTGTTGGTGAATTGGTGTATTGATATGTAGATTGGACCTGGCTCTTACTGCCAAAGTGAAACGTGTCGATAAAATATCCTAATCAATCCATTATAGCCAGTCAGAGAAACGAAAACAAAATTTCAGAGATAAATGTGCTGTGCTTTGTGGCATCATCTTCCCATCTGGGAAGCCTAGCTGCTGCTTTGAGGTACTGAAAAAATAAACAGCCCACACCTCAAACTCCTCTTATACAGAACTCAATGTATTAAACATGAATCTTCTTGATATCTTGGTTCTCAGTAATTTCAATTGTGAAAAGAGTTGCATTTGGGAGGGAAGACAGAACTGTAGAAGGAGGGTACAGCTTTGAGCATCCAGAATTTCCCTTCATCCTTGAAGGATGCTGCCCAAGCTGCCTTGGTCATGAATTGGTAACTGAACAGGTAGGAACGGTGTGTGCCTGGTGTGGTGCAGTCCAGTCCCATTCTGTACTGCTTAGTTACAGGCTCCAGTGTGCCTTAGCCATTCTGTATCAGTAGGTAATAGCAGACTACGTACTACATCTCTATGATGTTTTTAATGTTAAATATCTTTTATTGGAGAGTTGCAAAGGTTACATTTCAAGCTCTAGTGTTCCGTATGTATGTAATTAAATTGCTGCTTAAAAATACCTGTTAATTTAATTTCTGAGTTCCATTTCCTTGGCTTCATTTGCTCTCCATGCCATTCCATCTTAAGGGAGCTCAGGAACACAGTGATCATCTGAAGCCTTTTAATGAGACCATAAATAAGGACAGTATGGTCTAGGGGGGCACTGTTATCAGAAGGCAGGAGTAAGGGTGTTCTGGGGTCCTCTTTAGCTGAGAGTTTCTTTGACGCTAGTGAATTAACTGGATACTTAGTCTGGAGGAATCATTCTTAACACATATATGTTGCCACTTGAAGCATTGCTTATTTGTCAACAAAGGCTTTAAAAAGTGAGGAGGCATGTTCTATTTGTTACACTCTTGTAGAAATTCTTATTTCTGGGTGGAAAAGAATGTAAATAATTTCTGGCTGCGCCAAAAGCTCGCCTAGATTCTTAAAAAAAAAAAAAAAAAAAAATCCACCACCAAAACCATCTCTGAAAATTACCACAAATAGTGGTCTGTTTTGTTGTGCTTTTTTTGTTGGGTTGTTGGTTTTTATTTTAGGTGGTTCCACTTGTTGTTTTGCTGTTTTCTTTTTCTAAGAATGCACATTTATCGGATGGCCTTAAAGAGCTGTGTAAGATCCTCCTTCGTGCTTGTTCTCCTGGTTGCTAGGAAGGATGCGAAGTTCAGCTGCTTTATTCAGTTTCACATTACATTGCTTCCATAACATGACGAAAGGCACTTTTGGGAAGCACATCGCCCCAAAAGGGCAGACAGTTCTTAAGTAAAGTTGTATTAAGAAGTGGACATATTTTGTATTTTATTTCTTTTAGAATAGGTTAAATAATCATGTCTAGGTTTCTTTTATATTTGTATGTGCCTGTAGTTTATTTTTGCTGATGAATTATAGATTTTTACACTGATTCATGAGCAGATAAACATCTGAAGGAAGCAATAAAAGGCTAGTTCTGTAAATCAGTCTTATAGAATCGAAATAAAATATGTATTTTGAAGTCTAATCTTTATTAATCTAATTTTAAATAATTACTTTTTTATTGGGATTTTCAATTGTTTCTGTAATGAGAAATAATTCTAATATTCTATTTTCCTCTTGAAAAAACTCCCTGAAGATTCTGTCTGCAAAAGCATGTGAACAGTTTGTGAGTAGCAGTTATCACTGTAGTACAGCTACTGATATGTGATAAGGAAACAGCATCAAACTCAGAAGGACAAATCTACTTTGGTTCAGAGTCTAAGAAATACCTGAGTATTTTGAAAATCAGACATGACATTTGGTTCCCTGGTCATCTTTGATGTCTGGCATTGTATGAGACACAGCCATTTAGCTGTGAGTTCATTTTATATTCTGAGATGAATTTTAGGTTAGAGACAAATTGAAACCAATGTCTAGTTTCAGATTTCATTATATTGAAATAATGAGGTTTGGGCCTTAAATGAAAGAAATGTCATGAGATCATGTCTGCATTTTGATTTTTTGGGGGTTTTTTTGTTTTCTTTTTTTTCCTCATCCTTATTGCATAGTATGGAGATTCATTGGGATCAAGAATTCATCAGGAATCCAACCTATAATGAAAAGATTATTCTCTATTATTTATTTTTCTGACAGGTAATTGCTAAATTTGAGTCCTCATTTGTCCAGTCTTTGAACTGTGAAGGTTTTTGGTCTTTCTACAAGTGAGTGTATAAAAGTGTACTTTGCAGTGTAACTGCTGGTGGTACTGTCAAGAAATAAAAGGGCAGTTGTCCTTTGCTTCCTGGGGCAGAGGGAAGAGTATTGCTATCAGACTGTGCCTCAGCCATCTGGTCCCTGCAGTCTCTCTGGAGAATACAAGCACTCTTCTATTACGGCAGAAACATTAGCAAGAAGTGTGTTGTTTGGTCTATTACCTTCTACTTTTTAACAGCTAACAAGACATGTTTGAGAACTCTGCTTAGAGCTTACTTTGAATTACTGTAACTTACTGAAATCAAATATCCAGAAATAGCAATCTAAGTTGTCACGTTCATTCTCAGTTCCTTTAGTCTTCTGGGCCCTTAGTCAGGATTCTGAAATAATGGAGTTCTTGCATTGCTCTCCTGACGCAATCCAAATACCCATTCACTGTTTGTATTTACTGTGTGGATGTTTGATATGCAGAAAATGTTTTCAGTATTCTAAAAGCATTTGTAGGTGTGAAGATGATATTATATATCTAAAATAACGTGTCTAAGTTTGTTAAAAGGCTTTAAAGTACTTAAAACCCAAATTCATTTTTCCTCTGACTACTTTACTCCTTAAGTTGATACATAATTTGCATCAGAGCTTTTTGCAAATCTTTGTTATTAGTGATTTGCATACTAAATATGGTTTTAAATGAGAATGTACTTGTCCTTTGTTTTTTAAATTGCCACTTTAGCAAGCAAAGGCAGAAGTTCAATAGTATCCTGTATCTTGTGCTTCAAGGATACTCTGGTATACATCTTATCTAATTTAAATTTTATTCAAATAGAATACTAAAAATGATACATAAAGCTTACTCCTTAATTTCACCTTCTTTTGACCCTCTAAAAGAGGAATACATAGCCCTATAGCCCTTAGCAGTGTTGTTTCTTTCTCTTTTTTTTTTATTTTTTTAATCCCTCCTATAAGAAAAAAGGGAGCAGTGAGGTGAATGGATGTGTTAGAATGCAATCACCCTCCGTGGCTGAAACTGGTGTGGAGATACATTGGAACTCTACGTTGGAATACAGTCCTTGAACTATTTCTTGAATGATGCAACTATTTGTTACACTTTTTGTTGGTGCTTATACAATATGCCCATGATCACTGTGGTAGACATGCAGTTCCTAAAGGTCTTTATTTAAGACATTGCCCTTCAGTGTAGCATTGGAATATGAAGCCAAAGAAATCCTACCCAGAAATATGAAAAGTACTTCTGTTGCACAGAATGTGCAGAGAGGACATTGAGCACAACTTATAACTCATGTGCCGTGCTCAACACAGATGGATGCAAATAAGAACTCAGAATCTAAGTCTGATTGATGAAATAAGAAAAATGAGTAGGTTATCTGTATGTAAAATTGTATTAGGCACAAAAAGATGTTTCTCTGATTAGCCATAAGGTTCTACAGCCTTTCGCTGGAATTACTGGGAGGAAAAAATACATTTCTGATCATTTCTGGTCAAAAGAATGTTATTGCATAAGGCAGCAAGGGAACAAGCCTCTTAAAATTACTGAGATAACAGACAACAGCTTGACTACGTATGCCGTTTTGGTGGAATATTTTTTGTATTCTTTTAAAGGTGTGATTGCCTTTTTTTCTAGTCTATGACCAATTTGTAGGCTTTCGTATAGGCTCTTTATGCTAGTTGTTAAAAAAAAAAAAAAAAATCCGACACTAAAACATTATTAAGGATATTTTGAGGGATAGTGACTGTTAAAATTGTTGTGATAGTGACAGTTAAAACTGTTAAAATTTCCAATCTAGGTGAAAAGGTTTGCTTTTACATGGGTGATAGACCCAGTTGTAAGTCTTGATACTTTCTTTTTCCAAGTGGAAATCATTCTCTAGCTCTTTATCAGCATGATAAAGCATTCTAAATTCCTATTTACCGCCAGCAACTGATCAAGGCCTGCCTACTCATGTGCAGGGAGAGGGTGATTCTTAAACAACTTCAATTGCTCCACTCCCCTTCTTCCCCACATAAAAAGAAAAAAAGAGCAGCAGAGAAGTAGGGTGAAAATAGACTGAACTGTTGGCTCCAAACACATTGAGAAATTAAGCACTAGAGAAGGGTTAATGTATCTGTGTTGCTCAAGAACATAAAAATTTCTCGTGGTCTCCTTTATCTTGTAAATCAGAATGTTAATGTTGATTAGAGTAAATATTACTGAAAGCAGTGATAATCTAAGTAAATCCTCAAGTAGGAGAAAAGGTCAATGAAAGATATGAAATGGATTATTTAGTATAGTTGCCTTCTACAGTGAGAGATTTCTTTCAAAGGTGCATGGCTAGAAGAAGCTACTTACAGTCCCAGAAGATCCACATCTGAAATTATCTTCTGTTAGAGCATACTGATTTGGTTCAGTGAGGAGATTAACACCTTTCATTAGAGCTTATTATAAGCTTTATTGTCTTAGTTTACTGCTGTTACTGGCATGGTCATTAGTAAGTTGCTTCTGGTCTGCAAGCTTTTAGATTCATTTACTGTTTGGCTGTCTCTTAAATATACTTGACGGAGATGTATGCATCTTGGGTTGTTTTTCTTCTAACAAGCTTCTGCAAATCCTGAGGAACTACTCCAGTCCCTAAAGTTATGTATCTTGTTATAGGAAAAAGTGCAGGTGGAAAGTCCAGCATTGAGTCCTACTTTGGGACACAGACTCTACAGCTTGCACATATGAACACTGTTTCTTACCCGCTTTTGGAAACTGAATCTGAAATACCTTATTTCTTCCCACCCTGAAAGATGTTCGAAGCATGTGGGTCATCTGACATCAAACTCTTTCAATCCTTCTTGTTGAGGCTGCAGAGCCAGTGAATCCGAAAAGTTAAAAATAGATCTTTCACCTGATGGCCTGGGTGTGAAGCTTTGATAGAGGCTGTGTTTTCTGGTCATTAACGTTTGGAATGCACTTCAGAAGCAGATACTGTCAAGGGTAATTTTTTCATCCTTTCTTAAATGATTTTTCCTACCCTTTAAACATTAAATCATTCTACCCAGCTAATGCTTCCTGCTTCACTTATTTACTATCACAAAGATAGAAGAAAAGAGTACAAACAAACACTTTTTTTTTTTTTTTTTTTTTTTTTTTTTAAATTGAGGACAAAGAGAACTAATTCTGTTTCTTTCACAGTTGTAAGCTAGGGAAATTTCAGCACTCTGCTTGGGTTTAGAAAGGACACATAGCCAGGATCACAACTAATGTCATCACATGATTCATAAGAAAAATGTGCTAATGACATTGAATAATAACATCTAGGGTTTTCTTGCTTAGTTCTGTTTCACTCTAATTATCATATATAGAATTAAGAACTGACAGCCCTCCTCAATGGGAGTTAGTTAAGATAGTGCTAATTCCATTTTCAGCAAGAAAAACTATAAACATAGAACTTCTCTATGCAGTCAAAGAGCCGGAGCACGTTTTATCAAGGAGAAAAATCTCTGTATTCTTAGTGAGATAATCTGTAGAAATGCAAAATATTGCAGTTAATTTGCTGCTAATTTTCTTTTCAGTACACAGATAGAGTTTATTTGGCTTTCTCTGCACCTTGTTTATTTAAATATGTTGCTTGTATATAGCAGAATGTAATACAATACTGCCATCTAGTGAAAGATGAATAAATATATACTCAAAGGGCTTGATCTGTTCACAGTGTAAACAAAAGTACTTAAATGAATGTGATTGCCACTGGGAGCATGCAACTTTCTAAACAAGACATGATATGAACTTTTTTTTTTTTTTTTTTTGAGGTATTTACAGTGTGTACTTGCCATACATCTTGCAAGGAATATCAGAGTGGACTGGAAATAGGGAAGAAAAAGATAGAATTTATTCACAGCAGAAATATTATGGTGATATCACCTCCTATTATGCAAAGATACTTGATGGTTTTTTGCTATTGTGTGTGAACACATTTCTGGTACTGGCTGTTAATGGTGGAATGAAGAAGTCAAACAATTATGCTGAAAGATCAGGTATACTGGACAAAAAACTGATATTTTTCAGTGCATTCTTCTGTTTGGTTGGCTATGATCAATTATGTTCTTATCAGCTATTTTCAAAGACATATGTTGTAGCTTTAGTTTTATCACATACCCTGCCTACTAAGTATATTACACCACTGTAGTTTGAATTTTCACTGCAAATTGGAAGTGTATGATTTAGAATCAAGCCAACATCTCTGGGCCATGCTTTTTAAGTTACGTTTTCCTGTGCTTCATGAGTTGTTTATAGAGAAATTGTTTCTACAAAATATTTGCAGCAACGATACATTTCATCATCTCTCCTTACTATGTTCAACATGTAATCGTGCACTTTGGGAAAGAGGTGACCTTACCAGGGTCATTCTCATATAAGATCTGAAAACTACCATATTTTTCTCCAAATCCCATTGAGTAGGTCTAGCTGCTGCCCTTTTATTTCCATTTAATAAATCTTTCAAGCATTTTCACTATAATTCCATGAGAACATGTTCATAAGAGTTTCCAAATGTGTTATTAGAAGGGCTCCAAATCATAAATAAATAAAAATGTCTTTTAGTTCATTACCAGAAATTTCTGGGTAGGGCTGATTAGGAATTTCTTTGTGGGCAGATCCATAATTTTAATTAGTAACAATATGTAGCATTATTTTTATGAAGCTGGGTTAGTTTGTCTCTCTAACAGAGACAACCCACGTGCAGCTTTGAGGTTCGGAATGGGTATTCTTATTCCATTCTTCTGTTGCTGAAAAATGTTGTTTCTTTTTTTTATTACTGTAAGTGTTCAGTGAGAAACATTCTATTTGTGCCGTGTGCTTGGAAGAACCCCCAGATGTCAAATGACTTTTTGTATAGTGTAAAAATCTAAAAGTCAGTTTGTTGTATATAAGATCCTATGTGCAAAGGAATTGCCAAGTCACATGATGGAACCTCACATTCCAGCCCTGGTTTTGTATTCTTGTATTGTTACCCAGCAAAATCGGTCACGTTCAACTCTCTTTTCTTCAGGAATACAGCACTGACATTGCACGATGTTTATTAAGCTAAAAAATATTTTAAAGGACGTGTATAGAACATGGTTACCTTACTTGTTCACCATAAAAAGGAACATAGCCAGAAACTGTTAAGGGTTTGTTTTTGAGTGATAATCGATGAAACTGTCATCTTTATCACCACCCATAGATATAATTGCTGTTGCCTTCAGCTTTGGCCATTTGCTACGTTCTCCAAAGATGTTGGTGCTCTTGTAGAGGCCTTTCATTTCTCTTAAATATACTAAGATGAAGCAGAAGCCAAGTATGAGTTCAATTATAATAGTTTTTGTAAAAAGTGTGTAATAAATAATATACAAGTTTGTCCTTCATCCCTCCAGGATTTCAGTCCTGCATGAGAAGTTTACTTATAGAAAGTATGGTACTGTTCACTTAAATCTCATCTCAACACAGTGATTGTGCAGGCACAATTTGGTAATTAACAGAAATATTCACTGTCTCCCCAGTGCACAGTTTTGAGTTGATCTGCATAAAGTAAATGTAAGATCGAGTATTCATGTGACATTCAGATGTGCATTCATGTTGTAGAATGTTGGGTTTTGTGATTTGTTTTTTTCTTTTTGTTTTTGTTGTTGCTTTATATTCAGAGTGAATAAAGACAATATGATAATAAAGCAGGTAGGCATCTCTTAGTATCTTTCAGAAATGAGCTTCTGTATAAAGAAACTTTTCTAATTGAAAAAGTCTACATTAGTTCATGTAATGGAATCCATATTTTCAAACATTCTTTCTTAAGTCAATTTTTTTTTTTTTGCCAGAGGTATTCACATTTTGAGTCTGGATCTTATGAAAGTTTTCAAAGTAGTCTATAATAAAGATGACAAATGATGACAAATCACATATACTTATGAGAAAAGACAAATCAACTATAGTAACTATCACGTTTCCAAAGCAATGTTTTTTCCAAAATTATGACTGTGCATTAAGAAGTTAAGATGTCATTTCTTGAATTACATTGCACGTGTTGGCAATGTTTTTTAATGTGAATTTAGAAATACTACAATTTGTTTAGATAAAATGTTTTTGCACAAGCTCAAACAATTTTTGTCAGATGCTGACCTCAATTGCAAAAGACATTTTCAATTAAGGAAAGCGTTTATATAGTTAGCAAGCTGTCATTCAGTAAAACTCATTTTTTTAATTAAACAGATGGTGATAACAAAGAAATTAATGAACACATACTTGCTTGCCTGCTATACTAATTTGCATTTCTAAATTATTCAGGTTATGCAGCAATTAAGCTTTAATTGCTTTTAGACAAATGAATATCTCAGAATGAATGACAAATTATGATGAAATTGTCTAAGAAGCCTGGTGTATTCTAATGCTTGTGCTATTTTATTTTGTGACAATTCTAGGAGCATAAATGTGGGAATAGGACATTGCTATGCAGATTTACAATGCTGTTTTCTGTTCCATATGCAGTGGATCATCATGCCACTGGTCTGTGCAGATAAGATAAATGTAAGATGCAGTATTCATCTGACATTCAAAACTGTATTGGTACAATAGCATGTTGCAGGAGAAGGATTAGTATTTCCTGTGTGGTGTTCAAGAAGGCGTAGATGACATAATGATGTGATCACGGCAGCTCTTCTGATTAGGCCTCTACAATTTGATGTACAAGACAGAACTGACAGAATATATAATTTCTTTAAAAGTACAGCAAGCTACTTTATAGTGTACTAAAATTTTATTATGTCTGATTTAAGATGGGGAGAAATCATACAATACTATGGTTAGTTTGGATCTGGGGAAATTATATGCTCACTTGCTCCTTTCCCTCGTGTTTGTGACTGCCTGCTCTCTTTTTTTAAGGTTCTGCATATTTTTCATGTTATTTTTTCTCTTGAGCTCATCTTTGGCTTGTTAACCATTGCACCACATAAAAGCTTATAAGCTTATAAAAAAACAAAAAACCAAAACAAAACAAAAACAGAAAAAAAAAAAACCCCACAGGTGCTTTCTCCTTGTAACAGCTACAGTAATTGTAAGCACAAGTTATCTGGCATCATTCTAGGTGCTTTCTCCAATGTATCTCTGCTGGTGAAACCAGCTATGCATCTAGCTTGGCTTAAGTGGGTATGAGCTCACTATATTTTGTGTAAAACACTCTAACTTTCTATGCTCTATAGCAGAATTATGACTTTTACACTAAGTATACAGTTTTCATATTTTAAGTAAAAGAAGAAAATTACACAAATGGACCAGCTCTGAAAAATATTTTCAAAAATGCTAATTATGGTGGTTACGTAGCTAGATTTCCTTGCAGAAAGAATAAGCCTTAATGAAATGTGACGTAATATGCACTTCCCTATTACTCTAATTTCTATTTTAATCCAACTCTTAAACACCACGTGACAATCTTAGAAGGTAACTGAGGAGTATCTAGCTATGCCTAATATAATCTGTTTTAAAAGCAGTGCTTAGAGACTTCACCCTATCTATGTGTAAGCATTTAAATGGGAAACAAATCTAGTGAGGCTATTTGCCTCAGGTTCTCATTTTCTTCAATGAAGAGAGGCGTGAGCTGACCTAGTCAATCCAAGTTAAAGTAAAATAAGACTACCTGATAGCTATTTCCTGCTAATTACAGGACCATAAAGCGAGTGAATCAACATCAGGCTTCTGTAGCGGCAATGAATCTCATTCTTGACCATATAAACCAGAAGGTTATCTGTAATATATAGAATAATAAGGTGCTGGTTTAGGGCTGTGATTCTGATGAAGAGTGGTAGCTGCCAGGTGTATCAACTGAGAATGTGATAACCTGAATGACTTGGGCTTCCTTGGTCTGGACAGTAAAACAGTGCAAAAAGGACTTCCAATTGGTCACTTAAAAAGAATTGCTTTGACAAGGCTAACTGAATTTGTTCTCTGTACAGGACCTGTAGGATAAGAATCAACCTATTTAATCACAGCAGATAATAAAACAGAGAGGAAAGGACAAAGCAGTCAACACAAACATGGAAGTGTCTGTTGTCCAAACCCCTGACGGAACTTCAGCTGTGTCTAAAACAAAACTTAGGTTTATGTCAGTGTCAGCATAAAGTGTAAATTTCTGTTAATCATATGTGGTGAATGTATCAGTACATTGTACTCCAAGATTTTGGAAGAATTTGATATGCCGAGTGCTGTAAGAATTCCACTTGGATCAGAGAGAGTGAAAACTCAGTTCTTCGGAGGCAGATAATTAGTGATTTAAGGATGTTAGCTGATTTCAGTGCATACTTGTGGGAAGTGCATCGTATGCTTTGAAAATGCCGTGTTTGGTACTTCTTGAAATAAAAATCAAGACACGCACCGAGTGGGGTGGGATGGCGTTATTTCTACTGTTACCACAGCTTTCTTTTCTTGTGATTAAACATTTACAAATGACTTTCCTGTGAATAAAAACAAACTGTTAATAATACCATGGCAAGACACATATATTTATCTTGATTATGTATTTTAGCTTATTTGAGGAAATCTAATTTCATATCCATTATTTCCCATGAGTAAATACTCCTTGCTTATCTTTAAATTTCATATTGTATTTCTGTGCTTGAAGATCTTGAAGTAGGATACAGAAAGTAATTTCATTAAGGCAAAAGTCTTTACCAATTGATTTCAATTAGTGCAATACAAGTACTTTCTCGCCATCCCTTGTCAATGTGTGCACTGAAATATTTATGTGCAGGCCCCTGTGTATGACATAAATATTTATTGACTTCCTTCCTGTAGATATCCTCATCCAGAATGATATAGAATAATGCTGCCTAAATAGAAGAAGAGACTTGATTAAATGAAATTTACACTCTGTGTTGACATAAGTCTAACTTTGCTTTAGATACAACTGAACTTCTGTCGAAGGGCTGGGGGTGGATGCTTTCTTTCATGTTTATGTAAACTGCTTTTTTTTGGTAGCTCTTTATGTATGTCTTAGTAGTTTTGTGTCTAATAACAGACGAAGTTAAACAGGTAGATAAGAAAAATTATTATTTTATTTCTTTTTACCTAGTTCTCCACAAGGGGCAAGTGATATTGTTAGGAGCTTGAATTTTTTCAGGCGTGTTTATCTAGGAGGAAAATGTTTATCTATGTAGGAAAATAGGGAATAGCCTTTATGAAGTATGTTGAGACTACTTTGTGTCACTTGCACTAATGTGCAAAGCTGTTTCACCGTATATATTAAAACAATTTCTATGTAAAATATCCAAGATATGCATTATTTTTTCCTCTGTGCATTGATACAAGAAAAGCATATAGGCTATATTTGGAATCTAGACATTGATACCTCTTGAATCAGTATAGTCTTAACCAGGCTGCTACAACAGATGCATCTCTTGAAGTTAACATAGCCCTTTAAATATGGGATTGGAAACAGGAATTTACTGCCTTTTCTGGGTGAAATGTTTGATCTCTGAGTTAGACATTTATTTAGATTCCTTACCAAGTGGCAAACACTATGATAGATATAAATGATAGAAGTTAACAAACTAGCTCTTACTGAAGTGAGGGTATATGGGTTTGGAGATTTAATTTTGGATTTGTCTAGTTTTTACACAAGAGTGCTACACATCACTGCTTTTTACTGGGACAAGTCTTAGATGTGTAATTCCATGTCATGTAAACGCCTTTTGCATGTGGTGTTGTAGAGTATGGTATTTGCTAGTATTACCTCTGCATGTAGCCATGGGCTAAGATCTCCTAAAGCATTTGGATATCTTTAATTGATGAACGTTCTGTGCATAAATTATTTTTGGGATCTGGTCTAAGCCTCTGATGATCTTCTAACCTGATTTTGTGTTAGTTATTGGGTTATATATGTCCATCAGAGCTCATTAATAATTTCCTGTATAACATTCTGTGAAGTCCCTTGTTACCTGTTTTCTGCATCTAGCTTTTTTGACAAAAGCATTAAGGAGCCTTAAAAATTAATTGCTTAATTATCCTAGAAAGTCTTTTGTCCTCTTTATGTATATAGCTTGAATTCAAGTATTGGACTGATTTGGCAACCAGAGCTCTGTTCTTGGAATGACTTATTGCTTCCTAACAAGTCTTTATTGGGGTTTCTTAACATCTGTATTCATCATAGAAAATTATTACATCTTGATGTTGTCTACTTTACTAACTCCGTGTCTGTTAAAGTTTTATGGCAAAATGTTTATAGGTAAGAAAATTGAAGAAACTTTTCTCGGATACTGTAACATCTTTGAAAATGTTAGCATTTGTGTTACCTAGTATTTATGCAATATTTATACAAATTAAGTATTTATAGGATGTGTCATGCCAAACACTTATTTTCAGGTAGAATCATGTTTAATTTTGGAGAGGCTTAATGATCTGAAATATTACTGAGTTAACTACAAGAAGTAGAAAATGAATTATTAGATGTTGTTTTTCACTGATTTGAGTAAAACTGACTCATAAATATTATAAGAAAGATAAATGACTTACCGAGATTTTAAAAAACAAGATGAAAATTGTCTGAACTATAATGAATACTTTAATATTGGCAATTCATTATGGCTCAAACACATGTTGCCTTTAATACAAGTGCATGATCTTGAATATTATTAAGGTTTAAACAAATGTAAATGTGACAAGCACAAGATTAAATGTGGCACATAAGCAAGTTTAAACAGCTAATTAGGTTTTGTTGGTTCATCCTATATTTGGCAGATACGTAACAGCAGACATACTAATTAGAGAAACCGTAGCACCAAACATATTAATTTTACTGTGGAATTCCAGTGGCACAGTTCCACAGGACACATGTAGCTCCGTTTGAGATATTCTGAAAAATAAAAGAAGTATTATACTGTGTTACAATTTCACAGTGAACACCTCTTTAAATGGACAAAGCTCCATCTCTTTTAAGTGTGAGATCAGCTCTTCTATTTTAGAACTGAAGTCCATCAGGCATGTACTTACATCACTGTTCCAACTACTGCTCTGATCTTTGTTTAAGGTAAAGTTTCTTTTTTCAACATGAAGTCTTAATTTTGATTTCACAGTGGTGGAGCCTGATCATTAAAATTAGTGATTTAAGATACTAATTTTAAAAATAATTGTCTTAGATTTGGTGACTTTCTTTCATTCATTCATTCACGATTAAACAACTGTATATTAATAATCGATTCCCTGGTATATCAGTATGATTGGTTAATAGCTGTATTACTTGGCTTTAACATTTGCTTAGTTGTTTGATCAAATGGAAAGCAACTGGTATTCATAGTTAAGACCAGAAATTACTTCAGTGGGTGAAAGCATGGGAGAAGCGAATGGCTTGTACTGCCTGGACTCATCTCAGAGCTGGTCATTTTCACCTGCTTGACAGTAGATGGAAGCTTTATACTCTAGAGATATTGTCTTCTAGAGAAAAAAATTAGGGAGTGATTCCCATTTATACTAATCCTTGCACAGTGACAAAAACTATTAACATGAATCCACAGTTTGGTGTTATTTTGAACTTACTTGCTTGTGACACAAATGAAATAAGGTTCTGGTGCTTGGCTTCCTATGTATTAGAGTAGTTGCATTTTTTTGCAACTCAGTCATCCTTAATTCCAGAACATAAGTGTTCTGCCTGTAGCTGATAACTCTTCAAGGCTGTGCAGAGGGGATGCTGTCCCTGTCTCGGAATTTTGGGAAGCTCTGCTATGTTCTGAATTGCGCAGTGAATTCTGGTAGTTTAATTGAGCATGGGAGCTTAAAGCTTCCCAGTTTGTGCTCAGAAAGATGAAAATGGTGTGGGAGCAGCTTTCCACAAAAAAAAAATTCAAAATGCATGTTTCTGTTGGCAGAAGAAAAACTTGAGTATTCAGTCAATAAAAGAGATTTCTTCTTTTGGGCTCAGGAAGGAGAAGGGGGTCTCATGTCATCTACCCAAAGATACTTTTCTTGAATACTTCTACTTCAAAACAATTGTGTATAGTGTGGCAATCTGCAGAACACAGCATGCCAGCATCCAGACAAAACCCTGGTACTGTCAAATTGCAGATGAATTCAAAACTTCTGTCTTATTATCCAGTCAAACTTCTGTCTTAAAAGATTGAGCAAGTAAAGCTTAAACCATCATGACTAGAACAAAAGGGCGGTAGCTGAAACAATTGCATTAACATCTATCAAATCCTTGGACAAAAATTGACTATCTGACACAAAGCTACACAGGTTAGTGAATGAGCAGATGCCATGGAATGAGAGATTGATGCCTCAGCAATAGCCTCAAGTCTGGCTAATAAGCTAGAACCAATTTGTCACAGATGCCAACTCTTAAGTATTGGTTAAGCCCTGAGAAAATAGTCTGCATTTCAATACCCCACAGTGGTTTTTATTTCAGCTATGTGGTTGTAAGCAGCTATTCCCAGTACACCTTTAAAATTTCTGCCTTTTACTTTGTACATGAATTTATCGAACTAACAGTAACTCTTGTTTTCTATAAAAGGGAAATATAAGTGCAAGTTTTGTACAAGCATTTTAGAATCTTAAAATAGAGCAAGCTTTAAAGAACACTACTGTATTTTCCGGTTTTCCAGCTCTCAGCAGATCAGGATTTCTTTCTTAAATAGTGTTTTTCACTGTTTAGTGAAAAAACAAAGAGTCACATGAAATTTTCATCTTTTAGTTCTAAACTATGGTGTAGAAAATAGTAAGAAAATAGTAAGGATAAAAGAAGATCGATCGTTTTCTTATATATTCTAGTCATCAGAGTGACTAGATGGAGGTCAGGTGGGGGAAGACTTTTGCACTTTCAGCAGTGTGGTGATTTATGTGTGGCTTGTGCTGTACCATACACATCTTCCATACTTTCACTTCTGCTTCCTATTCAGTGTTGTTTCTTTTCCAAAATGAGTTCAGTAACTGAGAATTGTAATAATCTTGTCTTCCCTAAGCTGTAAATAAGATATTTCTAAGCAAATCACTCATTAAATAGTAGTACTTGAGTGCTCTGTACCATTTGTGATAAGAAATCAGGATGGTAAATCTTGCATATTACTGGAGCCTTAATATATTGAGCTAATAAAAAAAAATAATAATCTTCAACACATGCACAAGAATATTCAGTGAGATTATCTTCCAACGCCATTTGCTCAGGAGACTGATTTAATAACGCTAGAAAATCCCTGTCTTCTAATGGAATTCTCTTAATCTTCATTGGCAGGTTATTTTTTTCTATTAATACTATTATTTTGAAATGCATGTGTTGTTTTTTTAATGGGGAGGCAGAGCACAGAGACAGTGAAACAATTCTGAATTAAAGGATTGAAACCAATGATTCAGAAACTCTGCTTCAAGCTGTTTTGCAATAGAGAGAGAAAAGCATTGTCCATTAATGAAAATAACCTTAGTTCTGTTGTCTGAAGCCCTCACAGTTTTATGCTGTTTGAAAAAGAACTATAAGATATGGCTGGGTTCTTGATTTATTTATTTATTTATTTCCCCTTTAGAACATCAGGAGCTGCTTTGTGAGTTGCAGTGTCTCTGTGTGGTGTGCTTGAGTGTTTGTGTTGTATTGCCCATCCCTACTAGGATCGTTAGATTAGACTCTGGTGTGATTATTTTAGTGGAAAACTAGAATATTAGCAGTGAAGCTATCAATACCACATTAGTTGATGAAGTTGCTGTTTATCCCTGGCTTATGTGGTTTATGCTGAACCTTATACTTCCTGCATATTTCCTACAACGTAGTAAACTCGAGCTCCTTGTGGGACCTGAAACACTGGTGCTGTGGATCTACTGCTTCCTGAAGGAGCAGAATGTGACTGTGTTCTTTGAAGTTTGTGCTTGCAATGGGTGAGAAACTTACTATAAATAATTTATTTGACACATTTTACCCGTTTAACTGCTCAATTATTGATCAAAAATGAAAATCCTCCGAAGAATTATTTTAAATAATTTGTGAATTATTGGGGATATATTTTGCCTACAGAATGAGGTTTGTTATGAATATTCAAGATTTCAATTAAGAGGTAGATAAATCATGTGGGATTATTTCATTTTCTTAAGAAGACTTATGGTATGCTAACAAAGACAATGGCCTGATTTATAAATGTATAATTCACACAATTATCTAGCTACATTGTGGCATTGCAATTAATAAACAACTAGTTGGCTTGTATTTCACTTTTCATGAGCACTATCATTAACTCTCAATTGCTGTGGTGCACTTAAGTGAGAAAACACAGCAAAATGAACAGATCTTGAATTTAACTTCAGGGAAGCTACTGTAATAAATGCAAGATCTTATGATAGGGAAAATGATTGTGTTTTTGTAAGTAATAATAATAATAATAATAAAAATAAAAATTATGCAAGTGGGTTTTTTTATGCACTCCACTCAACCCATGAGTACCAGAGTACTGTATGTGTTTGAGTAGTCTGGCAAGGATCATCTGAGTACTTACAGCAGACTGAGGATGCTGGCTTGCAAGAAGGAATGTATAAACATTGCTTTTTTATTGTCATGTGTGATCCATTGCTTTTGAGTCTTGCTTCTTCATCTTCCATGGATCTTAGGGCAGGCTTCTTCCTACTGACTGGTTTTCACTTGCTTGAATACATGTTGAAATAAGTCTGCCATCTGCATTGCTATTAAGGGGCATTTCTGGTGACTTGTGCCTTTTCATCCTGTCTGTTACTAGTGTGGAGGCAGTGACTTAGGAACATCTTCCATGTTATTTCTGAGAACAGCATCATGGAAGTGGTGTACTGAGGTTCCTGTCCTTCACTATTATTACTGACTGTTCTTATAACTCTTTATTCTGTTGTTTCTTCTGGTGCTTCATCATGAGTTTCTGTTCATACATCATTCATACCAGTTCTGATGTTTCTGTTAGAAATCTCTATGCATATGTTGTCAGCTGCAGCCATACGTGTAGAATGTTGGTAACATAATTGACCTATCCATGTAGTATGAACGTAACTTTAATGCCAAGTGTCTCAAGACAGGAGTACCAATATTTTGAATATTAATAGCTTATGAGTTACAGCTGTATTTGTGTCAGGTTTGTTTGTTTGTTTGTTTGTTTTTGCAAGGGAGAAATTTTAGTACCAATATTTGAAAATTCAATCTTTGCTAGATTGAGAGGTGTGAATGCCTGAAAAACAAGACAGAAAATCATTTTATTGAAGAAGAATGAAGAGTTAATGAATCTATCTTGTCAAATGATTTTTCTTTCAGATGCATCACAGTGACATTTTCTTGTCCTTATCTCCATTTACAATTTCTGTGTCTGAAATGTTTCTCTCCCAATGCAAATACTTCTCAGACTGAGCCCAGAGCTCATATTAAGAATGTTTTTTCAATGGATATGATAAAGATATTGAAGTGTCACAGTCTACGGGGGTATTCAGATGTGAAAAAGCAGTCTGCTTCTCCAGAGGATAGATTGAAATAGGAATGGAACAGAGGTGCCCTGAACACAGATTCCAACAGAGGAGTCTGCCTCCCCACTGACAAGGCGGCTGAGTTAGGCTCTAAAGCAGAGCTGCTTCAGAAAGAACTTAGTTTATGAGGAAAGAAGCTGGTGCCCCAGTGTTAATAGTTACCCATTTGCATATGTCACTGACCTCTGAAGCTGTACCTCCTTTACCTGTTTTGCATACCTTTACATTTTTTCAGACCTGCTGCATATAATGAAATATTTAAACATAAGAGGAAATAGGACACTTGATTTAGAGGTATATGTTTGAACTGTTCATTACTACATTCTCGTGATGTCCAAGTAAAAAATACAACCAAGCAGGATAGAGGAACCAGATTCAGCAATTAGTGAAAAATACTGCTTCACAGGAGATTTGTGCTGCATCTAAGACATACGAAATAGTTTGTTCAATATATGACATTGTATTTATCATATAGTTATGAAAGCATGCATTATAATTTTCAGATTGCTGATGTTTCTCTTTCAGTATCAAATGTGATTAATTTTCAAAATGGTTTATTCCTCTTCCTGGCTGTTGAGTGCGTATCAGTAGGATATGCAAGCGTTGGGAAATGTTCACGAAGGGAGGCAGTTATTACCCATTGAGCCTTTAGAATATCTTGAATACTTAGAACGCATAACATAACACAGCTGATGTGTGTTTGTCACATATAAGTCTGTTTATATACCTGCTAGGTTTTGAACCAGATGCTCAGAATGTTTATTTTTTTGTGTTACTAGATTTCCATTGGGGGGGAAAAAAAGTAAAACTTGATATTATGTCCTTGATTGTATTTCTGTTGCTGTGGAAGTAGACAATTAAGACTGAATCCAAGCAGATAATTTAATCTGCAATCTAAAAGCACTTTTCTGTAGAAAGACTGTGACTTCAACCTAGTGTCTAGTTTTTAAAGGGTAAACAACTAACAGTGAAAAGCAACATGTGCTAGGTCATGAACCTAAGTTCACTTACATTTATTCTACTACTTACATTTATTCATGTTCAACAATTCATTGTCATGGCTGAATGTAAGATCAGTCCAAACATGAACTTGGAAACAATAAATAGCATACACACAAAAAAGTATTTTGTTCAGAACCTGTACCTAAATTCTGCTCTTCTGAGATCAAATAATGCTTTATCTCCTGTGCACCAGCCCTATCCTATGGAAACCTTCTTTGCTATCTTCTAAATGTAATTGTTTAGGAAGACAATATTATTTAAATATGAAAAAGTCTTCAGTAAAGACGTTCAATAAACTTAAGTAGCAGATCACAAAGCTCACCTGGCTCATCTTTGAAGCGTGAATCAAAGCACCTGCAATTGGGAGGAAGTTGTCAAACTCAGTTAAAGGCTATCTAGAGCAAAACATAGCTCAATCAAGGTGAAACACTTCAATTTCTTACCACATGCACACAGAGATCTCTGGAGGCTCAGCTGTGTTTGTTATACTGCATGATGCAGAGAAAAGACTCAGAGAAAGAAAGAAAAACAAGCATACACAGATGTCCTTGGAAAAACTTTTGTCATCAGATTTCAGTGCCATGTTTCTTCACCTTTAGATGAATGCTGAATGTTACAGCTGAGGAACAATATTTACATTTCCTTCTGACTTCTTTTTTCCCCATCAAGTACTTACAGCTTAAGAAAAACAAATTTACTATGAACAAACACAAAATAAAGCTGGTTAAAAAATACCTTCAGCAAATAATCTCACTGTTCTAAAATCTGGCAATCAGTCTTAGCCACAAATTTTAATGGCAGCAGATTTAAAATGTCAAAGCGTGAGCACCTTTTGAAACCTAGTTGGCTGACCGTTATTGTAATTTTTTCAGACCACAAGGGAATTTTGCACCAGCTTAGTTGCTTTGGTTTCTTGACCTGCCCCACCTCAGATGATATTGCATGAATCACTCAACTTTTTAAGGCCTTACTTAAGATTCTGAAGGACTGAGGGTGTGTTGAGAGTCCTTGAGAGAGATGTGGTTCTAGATATTGCTGCTTTGGACTCCAGAAATGAGGACTTAAAGTAAATAATTTTCATCTTACGCAGATGTGTGCCCTGCACAGCCAAATGCTTTTCTTCACTTTCATCCAGAATTTTATTTAATTCTGAACAAAGTTACCAGAAGAATTACAATACGCTTACATGGCTTTCTATTTTCCCTTCTTGATGAGTCTATAGTTGCAAGCAGTACAGATGTCTGATTACTCACAGCCCTGTGTAGTGCATGCTTAGCACTGCATTTATTTTGGTAGGTAGTTTTCTGGGAGCAAAGCATGTCACAAAGGTATCAGATACTGTTCACATCAAGTAGCACAGTCTCTGTGGCACAGTTGCTTTGTGGAAATGGTTTTTGTTTTACTTCTCAGAGACAAACTAGAAACGTTCTGTCCTTTACAAGATGGTTTGATTGTCAGAATTTCAGCTAAAAGCATCACAAATTTTTTCCTAAGGTAACATCTCTTTTTACTTGGTATGTACACTCTGATTATTAAGGAGATAAATTGACCCGTTCTTTAGGCAAAACCATTTTCCAGTTAGAAACTAGAATTAAATGTGTTTAATATTTCCTTTAGTAGTAGCGTTTAATGTAACTGCAAATATTTATTCAGATGAACTAGTGATGCAGCAACATCCTGCTGTTGTGAGACCCTGCTCACAATATGTGACAGGTTAACTAATGGCCTGCTGACACCTTCTGGATGGTTTTTTCATTTCCTCTCTGGACTGCGATTCAGAACAGATCATACTGAAATGTAATGCTGTAGAACCCACTGATGCAATGGCGGAGAGCATTCAACTTTCATTAAGATGCAGTTCTTAAATAGAAAGTACTATCTAGATTTCAGCTCGGCTCATGAAATAGCTCCAAGAAAAATTCTTTTTTTTTTTTTTCTTACTACCACTTCCTTGGCATATTTCTAATAATCATTTTCTTAGAGTTGATATTAACAGCAATAACTATAAATTGATATTATTATTATTTTTTTGAAATATTTAATGTGCAGGACCTATATAGGCTCCAGTGTGTTTTTTAGTTTTGTTTGTTTTTAAGAAAAAAACAACTTGATGCATGGCTGGGGATCAGAAATATGCAAACTGTTAATTGCTTCTGACACAAAGTGACACGCGCACCTTTGATATATAATTGGGGAGCAATGCAGTTTAACAAGTTTTAATTTCTGGTGCAGCTGGAAGACAAAGAGAAAGCATGAGAACAAATTAAATGGTATATAGGTCAATCATTCTATTACCAGTCTTCAGGGAACACATATCTAATTTACATAATTGTATTTCTGCTGCAACCAGACATACTGCTGTGCTAATACGTGTTCTTGGTGAGTCTATAAAAACACTGACGATGGCCTTTTCCATATTAAAGAAAGGAAAAACTGGGGCTACAGGAGCAAATGCATTATTAATTTCATCTAATCGCTATTTCAAGGTTAGCTTGACACAAACTACAAAGGGTCCCAGCAGCTCCACAGGTGGGTTGTTGAATATTTTCCCTTAAAGCAAAGATTATGTTCTTGCATCTTTCACACATGCAAATAAATCAACTTGCCAACTTTCTGTGTCAAGTTCTTGAGAAGATTCTTGTTCCTTATGGGCCTCATCTTCTGAATTTAAGCATCCCTCATTCAGGAAACTCATTTGTACTTTACCTATTTAGATAAAAGTTTAAATTCTCACAAAAATATCTTGCCATCCTTTCAGTATGCTCTCTTTAAGTATTTGAGGGCTAAATATGTGTATATATGTATACATAATATAATGAAGCACGTACAACAAACGTGACTTTAATTTCAGGGGGAAAAATATAAAAGCAAAATAAAAAACACTGCAAGAATTCTTAATAAAAATGTGAAATTGAGCTCTAAATTCAGACAGAGCAATTATCAAAATGAGTTAACACAAATCATCTTTTCTATTAAATCTCAACAGCTAATGTTTTTCTGGAGATTCTTATGAAAACATTGCCAGGATATTGAATCCATGCCCCTACATTCATAAATAAGAAAAACACATGTTGCAAATGTATTAAATGGAATAATATTGAATTACAATTTACTAAATTTCCTATGATTACCATATAAGTGAATTAATGCAAGAATTATGTTAGGCGTAGTTCTCTCCAACTGGAATTATATCGTGGAATTCTGCATAATTGGTGGCATGGTTCAGTGATCTGTGTTTAGTGTCAGGGACCTAGAATGAACTATAAAGAAAATTATTTTCAATATGTAATTTCTAGTCTAGGTATCTTTTCATGACAAGGCTGAGCCTACATTCTGCAGAATGGATCAAGCTTTCTAAGAATTAAGAGGCATGTAAGTAGTGGGACAGGTTAACAGAGGGAACAGATTTAAGTCCTTGCGTAAGCTGTATATTGCCTGATCTCTTTATGAAGAATTGAATTTGCCCCAACAGGGCAATGAAGAGTTCACATATTCACAGGCTAAAGTGGAGCCATGCCCCTGCAATTAGAGCTAGATTTTCTTTGAAGTAAGAGTCAGTGCAATTGTTCAAGTCACCAAGGACTCTTGCTTTAAAGGTGACTGTAGCACTGGCTGCCCCGATAGTAAGGCTTGTGATTTCAGTCATTGCTTTTTTTCTGCCAAATTTTCTGTCTGAAACAAAACTGGTATATTAGAATGTAAAGTGAATTGAAACTCTTATATTCTGCAAAATAGGCTGGAACAGAAATATAGGACTACAGGTATGCTATATTATATAGCTACAGTCATTTTTAGTTTCTTAATTATTTCATATTAAGAGTGTAATCCAGGATTGCGTTACGTCCTCCTAGCAGTTTTGGTTTGCTGATGCCCTCAATGGTACACAAACTTATAGTGCTAGTTGGCTCAAGATGGTAATACTGGAAAAAAAATGCAGGAAGAGTGGAGTGAGGAATCCTCGAGTCTGAAATGTTGTCTTAGGAGTGTTCTCTTGAATGATCTTTTTAAAAACAAATACAAATCTGAAATTAATCTCTTATTTGTCTTCTTAAAACATTTTCTTTTATTTCTTAAATCTGGCATACAGACATGTACTCAAAGGGGAAATCTACATCCCAGTATTTTATTTTATTGCTGCTTATTTTAAACTGATTCCAGAAGTATTTGTTTAAAGAAAGTGCTAATTTAACATGAATTTCTAAATAAATAAATATATGCTCCAGTTTTTATTTAATTATTGTGATTAGTGAGCTATTTGGTGGTTCTCCCCTTTGTAGAAGCAAGTTCTGGTAAGTGTAATGAATGATTTCTAATTAAGGACTAGCAGAATTCATGACAAGAGAAATCTTGGTCAATTTATTAAAACTGAGTCTCTCTACATGGGAATAAACAATGTAGAACATTAAAATACTATGTCAGGAGTATGCTTAATTAAACTCATATTAGCCAGGTAATTCTTTATAATTTAATGAGTATGACTAAGCTAATTTTTGTTTTGTTTTTGTAATTTTCAATTCTGTGGTTCTGTGTTTGTAGAAAGGAAAAACTTATAAGCTGTTTTTGTACTTAGCAGTTTATTCATTATTATTAATTCATTATTCTGAGTGTATAAAATGGAATTTGGTCTAAGCCAAATTCTTTTTGCTGTAATATGCAAAAAAAAGAAAAAAAAAAAAAGTGACTGCACAGAACTCAAACGTTTGAGATTTAACATGTACTTTGACTTCTGTGGTTTGTGAGTTGCACTAAATATCTTGGTTTTATTTGGTGGAAAGCAATAATAAATTTTGTACAGATCATTATGTGCTCACCTTTGGGGCAGTCAGCTCAGGGAAGCAGTACACAGCTGCCAGCACAGAGATTTGTAGTCAGAATACAATTTCATGTATGTACAGAGATAAATAGTTTTACTACTTTTAATGGGTGTAGGTAACTCTGTTTTCGAGCACTACTGTTATTTCTTAAGATGTCTGAATAAAGCAGGGAAAATATTGTGACTAAAGATGAATAAGTTTTAACTGTTTTAGAGCAATAGAGCTCTATTACTGTTTTTATTCCGGCTAATAATAATATAAAATCAGAGCCACAGCTTCTGTTCTGGGACTGAAAAACAAGGTTCTTTTTTACTAACAAATAGTAGTAACAAACAAGAATGCTGCAAAATTAGATGCTTAAAGAAAAGGTCAAATGGTATAAAGAGTGTTGTATTTGATGAAAGTTGAGGAGTGAGACCAAAAGCTGACATTTCATACACAGGAAGAAACAAAGTATTGGATGTGATTGAAATAGACATAGATATGAAAGGCATTGCGTGTGAAATCGCTTTTGTAACACCTCATCTCAGTGGTCCACACTGAGCCAATTGTGGGGAAACACATGAGCTGAAACCGCAATCTAAATTTATGCAAATGAGGGAGTACTGCATGTGGAGCTGTTATGATAAGGATGCACGTTTGATAATCACTGCCAGTAATACCAAAGACAGACTTGGAAATTTGGCATGTACTCAAGTACTTGTGTGTAATAAGGGATGAACACCCTTCTTAGTACCATGTATGATCTTGCTTTTATTTTAGGAAGCAGATTTCCAAAAATTATTTTATTGAATTGTATTTAAATTCTGATTCAGTAAATCAGTCTGTAGAACAGAGATTCTCCTCTTTACCTCCGTTTTCCTCTCCATTGTGACAGTTTCTAATCTTTACAGTGTTCTTTTAAACTACTAAAACTATTTTCTGCAATGACACAGCTCTTTTCTTTTTCTTTGGCTTGTGCTTTCTAATGTGTTCTTGCATTTTGCTAAAGAGTCATAATGCCCTACAGCATACGTGTAAGAGACACTGAGGGTCAGAGCTGTTGTTTTGTGTTCCTCCTTACTGGCAGAAGTCCTAGAGTCAGTAGTGTGGCAACAACTGATGAATTAGGAAATTCAGTCATTGAAGATTATAACTGATATATTTTCAGAAGTGGTCTGAAGCTTGCTTTTCCAGTTTCTGGAGCTGCAACCTGTCCTGATAAGCTTCTCATGATTCTGTGCTCTTAAATTCTAGCTGGCTGGAAGCATGTTCAAATGTGGAGTTGCCAGCAGAACGTTACCTACCTGAATATTCAACAGATACCTCTGGTCAAACTTTCCAGTGTACGGCTCTTCTGTTTTTAAGACTCTGATATGTATTTGAGAAGTAATGACTGCGTTAATATTGAGTGAAACGCTCCACAGAGAATAATTGTGAACATAAGGGGAGAAAAAGAAAAAGCAGTGAATGACAAGAGAAGGAGAGAGATCAAACATAATGGACAGTAAGGGAACCGCATGAAATGAAAGAAAAATACTCAGTCATCAATCTATCATATTAGCTCTAAATTGCTAGAGAAAAACATGAGTAATCACAGAAATGATAGCAATGGGACACTTCTGACTCAAAATTCAAGTGGAAATAGTCTGCCTCCAGTTTCTAGTACACTATTAGTTTGGCTTCGTTCTCAACCTTGTGATTTTATCTTTGCAGCCTTCTTGTCAGAATCCCAACTAGAAAGCAATGCAACTTCCAAATTTCAGCTTCTTTATATCTTAAAGCCTCCAAGCCTAAACTCATTCTTAGAGCAAAATACAGTAAAATAGCAAGGAACTGTGTGTGCATGGACTGCATTTTTCTCAGTTGTACATTTTTGTGGAACTAATTTGTCCTATTTCTTATTCCCTAGCCCTAAATGAGACAAAATGTTTTTTCTTCAAGCTACTAACACACACTTATATTTTTTTCATTTGATTTTATATGAATTGTATTTATTCTGCCACTCAGAAAGGCTGGTTCAAATTAGAAATAGAGACACATGCACTTATCTAGAGAAAAGACCTCTAATTTCATAATCCTTCCTTATTATATCAAATAGTACTTCCTCTTAGAAACAGCTGAGGACATTTTGATTTTTGCCAGCTATCTAATAGTTTCTACATTAATCGATAATAATTAAACTCTTAGTAATAAACAAGCAATTAATCTTACTGAGTTTCTTTTTTGTGCTTCCATTAAGATGTTCTTATGGGTAGAAGAGAATTCCCAGTCAGAAATTCCCAGATCTCCTCATTGCTCTGATGTTTGAGTCATCCTGAACACTGAGTCCCTCCTTTTTTTCCACATACATTAAAAAATACTGCCAGAAGTGGCATTGCTTCTAGGATTCACCTCGAAAACATTTCTTTACAGTTCACAAGGGAACACTGAAAAATTGCTTCCCTTTCTGAAATGTTCATAAAGTATACTGTTTCCTTAGTTGTCACATACACATTGGTTTCTTTCCCATTTTGAGCATTGTAAATCCATTATAATGTTCTGCCTTTCCCTTGAGTGAGTTTTTCCATGAGTAGTTAAAAAAAGAGCCCCTTTAGACACCCTGTACCACTCACATCTTGTTCAGCAGGAACAGCCTTCTTATGCTAGTAAAGATAAAATTAAAGCAGAATGCTCCAAGAAAAATGTCAGCTTCTCCTCTGAATTTAGATTATTTCGACCTAATTATAAGATGAACTAAGATGAACATGTGCAATTGTCAGAACAAGTGCTTCTCCATGTCTGGATATAGGTTTGGTGAAAAATTGTTATTTCTAGAACACCATACAAAATGCTAGATATATGTAAGAAAGTGCAAATTTGGAAAAGATTATCTGATTAAAAAAAAAAAATTCCCTCCAAACATCTGCCATAATGCAACAAAGATAACCGGTAGAAATGGAGGGAAGAGATTTATGAAGTATAACATTCTCTTAACAGTAATTGGATGTAAACTGGTCATTAATAAATTGAGTTTATCTGACTGACCAAACGATCTTTTTAGTAGAAATGATGGCCAGAAAAAGCTGCCTTGAATTATGCTTGACATTTGTGAAAGGAATCCTACAGCATCTTCAACTAACATACTAGCAGATTGAACTTTTTTGGTTTTTTTTTTTTGCTATGTTAGCAAAACATCCTAATAGGATCAGATCCCTGAAGAAAATATGGCCCATGCTAATGTCTTTGTGTATGTTTCAGTGAATTTTATTTTAATCTGTCTCTAGTGCAGTCTGAATACCATAGTAAGTGGTAGAAGTATACCTTCCAGTTCAGTTCCTTTTGTCAGAAGATTCTGTGTCATGGGCTGTGTGTGAATGCATCTTTTTTTTTTTTTTTTTAACCTGGAATGTTGTTTCAAGGCCAAACTTTTTATACCAGTAGAATAAAATTCTGACCTGTAGAATTCTGAAGAAAAGTTTCTAGTATTAAAGATGGAGAAAGAATATGGTTAGCATAGAAAGGGTAAAAATATTTTAATACTTCACACAAATTATATAATGATAAAAAGTCATTATAGAATGACTTTTATTGCAGAGAAGATAAAGAAATGAAAAATTATGAAAGTTAGGAATCCAGTGACATAATGACCCTCGTATATTGATGTTTCTGCCTGTGATTAATTGTTGATCAAGATAGTGTCTTGTTTTAATTAGAAAATAAGTTGGTAATATGTCAGTGTAGAGATTGATTAAATACTAGAGTTACTATCTTAAACTCAGTCTTTCAAAATACTTCACTTTTCTTCTACTAATTTTGTCGTGATTTTTAAGTGTAATATGTTCAAAACAACCTGAAGAAATAATACAAAATAATTGTTCTCTCTCTTTCATTCTCGCTTCATTCAACTAAACAAACATCACTGAAACCTTAAAAGGTTATATGCGGTGTGGTTGGGATGTTTAAGGGGTTTGTTTGTATACTGCCTTCATTAAAGAGCTCTTTGATCATCTCTGTGTTACAGTCAGAGCATTGTTCCTCTCCTTTCAAAGAGTAGCAGTCCACAATGGAGGATCAATGCCTGGGAATTCTTGGTACCTGGATATTTTAATAGATTTTCTTCTACTTTCTTTTATTCCTTTCATTTATAGACAGTTCTTGCTACAATATAGATAGGGACTAAGGGCTCTCCTTTGCCTGCGAGTTTCATGTTGTGCTTTTGAAATATAGCTTATGAAAGTCTGTTGTAATTCCACCCTAGACGACCAGAAAATGTCTGTGCTTCTCTAGGTACTAGAAAATTCATGCTGGGGATGCAGACAATTTTTGCGTGTTTGGTAAGAGTGGAGGTGAGTGTTTGCCTGAAATTAGTTTTCCTGAAGGCATTTTCAGTGTTAGTCCTTGGTAGATATTGTTAATGCCTAATAAACCATTCAGCATAGTGAAGGCACTCAGCAGTTGTGTATTTGGGAAGTACTTCAGAACACAGGTTGAAGTCCCTGGAAGGTTATTTTAATGCTATCGTTTAATTTGTCATTTGTCTAGTAAAGCAGTTCTGGTCTCTCATAGGGTATGTTATTCTGTGAAGAGAAAGAAAACTTTCAGTTATTTCTTTTTACTTCTGAGTCTGGTCCCAGATAATAATCAGATACTTTACATCCTTTGAGGGAAACCATAGATTTGAATGATGTACCCTGCATAACTATAGATATAAATCTCCCATTCTGAAGGCGAGTGAGAAAGATGCAGCTGGTACTTCTTCATCTAAGACCTGACAAAAATAAAGTGTGCAAATTATCAAGGAAGTCTGATTTACTAACAATTTTAACAACAACTTTATAGTTTCAATATTGTTTGTATTCCTTTGTGCCTCTTTGAAGTCGTAATCATATCTTCACATAATTTTTGACATATGTTACCATGCCGTATTTTCATAGCAGCAGTGGCTGCAGTCTGTTCAGTCAGTTTGATGGGAGAGTGCAAGTGTGTGTGATGAACCTATTTTTCCTACTTCATTTTTCTTGTTACACAGTAATTCTTGCTACTCAAACAGAGTTAATAGAAAAATAAGAGAGTGTGACTAGTTGGTATGTACCAGTTCACACATGATCTCTTCTTGATGTTTACTCTGTTAACAGAGTCATGTTACAGGCTAAGTAAAATAAATTATTATTTTTCTTGTTTTTTTGTTTTTTTGTGTTTTTTTTTTTTTAATACTTTGTTATTTCACATATTATACACTATAATATTTTGTAAAGAAATTTATTTGTAGAAGAGGGTGACTGTTCGGGGGCAGCTGTAACATAATGTCAAGAAGGGAAGACTTACAAGGGTCTGCTATAGCATACTTGTAGTTAATACCAGTCATTTTTAGCAGGTATTTCTGATTCTTTACAAAAGGTTTATTTTTCAAGAAAGTAGCATCTAGTGTTATATCATGTTCTCTGTCTCTCAGAAATAGACAAATCTTCCATTCTATGATTTTAATTATTTTTCCCCTACTGTACCAGGCAATACCAAAGCCTTAAGAACAAGTTAAACAGTCTGCGCAATTTTCTAATTCAAAAGAGATGGTATGTTTACTTACTAGCAGCAGAGCACCTTCAAAGTTGCCTCCCTTCAATGTATAATGAGTTTCTCTCTACATGACTTTGGAGTAGAAAAGTTTGCTTGAAGTGAATTCATTGCTTTTCGGTAGCTTTCCATGCTTGAAAATACATCAGAGTTGAACTCTGATACAACTGAGTTGCATTCTGAGAATTACTACAACAGCCTTATTATCTCTGAGGTACAATAGTGGATGCTGACTATCAACAACTTCAGCATTTATATTTTTCCAGAGGAGGTGGTTTGGTTTGGTTTTTTTTGTTCTTGCCTCTGGCTACTGAGGAGAAAATTGTGATTTTAGTGGGGGGGGGAAAAAAAAAAAAGACCCTTATGGCTAGCTGTATTTCTGAGACTGCTAGAAGTTGCTGTGAAGAAAATAAATCAGTGCACAGAAGTAAAGGACTATGGTCCAAAGGACTCGTGCTGCAGTATCACACCATGTGTGTTCTGCACCGTGGATATCTTTGCTATTTAAAGAAATCCAACAACCATCTATTGTGGAAGATACTGTCACAGACAGCATTAATTGAAAGGCCAAGTTCTTAACATAACTGTTACATGTTCTTCCAACTATTGATGAAGAATGCTATGTAGGATGGAATCGTTCAGTGTGTTTGTAGAGAATATCCCAAGCTGTAGGACTGATGAGATAATACAGGGACTGTAGCAAGTGACAATACTGCAATTACTTGTACTTAGCAGAAAAATTTAAGATCTGACCCTTGCTATGATGTCATTTGAACCAGCAAACGTTTACTGTGGTTTGGGCAGGCAGCAAGCAGAAACACATTGCAAGTTTTAATATGTTAAGGATCATTAAGTTGATTGTGTCAATTTGTTAAAGTGCCAAGTAATGATTTTACAGGTAATTAGACTTTAACAGGCAGAAACAAATTTATGTCCTTCTTGTTTTTATGGCGCAGGTAATGATAGATGTACTATCATACAAGCTGTTGTTTTTAGGTACACAACATCTCTTAATGTCCTAAAGCAAATGAAATATTACATGTCAGGAACTGATCAGTGACTGTATAAAACACATTAGTAGCTTTTCTTCTTTTAGCTACTTTTAATCGAAGCTCGTTCATCATGTCATAGAAAGATGGAATGTCTCAGGTTATTCTTGCTACATGGAGAAATGGCAGTGAACCTTTAAGGTCAGGAGGACAAGACAATAGTTACAGGTTATTACAATTGTTTTTCTATAGCTGAGCCTCATGCTGCTGTAGAAGATCTTATTTCATTTTCTCCTAGCTGAGTACATAGAGAATAAGGAGAAGCTCTCTCTGTTTGAAAGGGAGTTTTTGTTTTAATTTAACTGTATTTCCATTGTAGTTTGACTGTTTTCTGTTTGTGTACTTCTCTAGCACTTGTCTACCAGAATTGCAACAAACTACAGGTGTTTTATATTTTGAGGAACAGCATTTATGGGAACAGTAACAATTACTGCCTCTTTCTGACGCTATTACAACTGCTCAGGCCAGGTGCTGATTCCAGCTAGCATCTTAGTTCTAGAAATGAAACTAATGGTAAATGCTTTCTGGTATTAACTGAATTCTGTATGTGGAGATTCCTTTACAGTTTCTCTGAGATCCAGGACTATTAGCTCACAAAAAGGTGTAGGATAGAAATTGGCCGGTGGTTCCACTCTTATGTGCGATACTTCTGATACAACTCAGAGGTTAATTAAAGATGATGCAAGGAAGCTGCTTCAGCTTTTCAGCTGTGTTGCTATTTTTTCCTGATGGAAGATAACACAAGGAGAGAGTGTAGATGGTCCATACATTTTTCATTGCTTAGAGAAGATCTGTTTTTTGTTATGTTTGGCTTTTAACAGCATAGAGCTTCCTGTCAATCAGCTCTATTGTTAGTCGAATTGATTACTACTAAAATGTGGAGCTGTAGTCTGCCTGGTGCTGCCTGTTGTCTGACACTTCAGAAATTAGATGTTTACTTCAGTGCATTCTCACATGTAATTACAGCGTTGCTATTCATGACGATATAGTTAAAAATGTGTCACACCATTAGAGCAGCTATTTTCAGCAGTGAATAACTGAATAATAATTTATCTGAGGCCAAAACTGAGTAAAAGTGTCATGTCAGCAGGTGCCCCTCGCTGTCACAGCTACAAGAGGACAACCACCCCTTCTCCTCTCTGAAAATCAGAGCACGTTGTGACTGTTTATCTGACCCTGAGAAAAAAGCAGTTCCACAATCTGTACACGAAAAAGAAGTAAACCATCGTTTTCTGTTTCAGCCCTGAATGGATGCACTTCTTTGCAAGAGCACTTCAGCTCTCACCTCCTTCCAGTGGCATAGCATAATGCCGTTCCATTAAATAGGAATAAAGGACTGAGTGGTCCTTGCACACTGTTTAGTACAAAGCTCTGCATGTCCACCATAAACATAGCTTTTCTAATTTTAGAGAAAAACTGTTGTAAGATGTTTTAATCAAACCAAGTGAAGAGTAAATGTAATTTATGCTTTCAGCTTCAGGTTGTATATCTCCAGCTACAAACCTGAGCAGAGCTGGGATGGGGAGAGGGGCCGTTTCTTTGTTTTTAGCACAGCAAGGAGTGAGCTGTTCTGTATTACATAACACTGAGTAAACATGCCCAAAATATGAGATTCGTTTCCCGCTTTGTGAATATGGAGATTTCAGCAGCTTCTATTTTCAGATAAGTTCTTCTTTCAAGCTATTCTGTTGTATGATTTCTGAAATAAATATGGACTGAATTCAGAACTTAAATTCACTTCAGCGAGATATGTAGAAATTGATAGAAATAACAGATTCTCTTTAAACTTTTATTGTAATAGATGATGGAAGAATTGTTGTTATTCATGATTTTGAAATAGAATCAAGTGAATGATTGTTTGTAACAGTAACTGAGAAACTGTCTTTATTACCTTAAATCCATATACTACATTTGGTCCAGAAGAAAGGGATTGCATCCTACATCAATGGGGAAAATAAGTGCAAGTTTTTGTCATGTGTACTTAAATGAATTAATTCATTTGTGGCATGTTTAAAATTTTAAAATGTGCACAGAGAACAGAACTGTGCAGGAATTTTATTAGAGTTCCATAATGAGCTCTGTCTCTGTGAGAACGTATCCTGCAGTAAATTCTGCAGCCAAACATTAGTTATGTCTTTTGAAACATAGTCTTTTCTCTGTTCTGAGGCTAGTCAATTGAGTCTGTCTACCAATTAAAATAATCTTACTCTGCTTTTGATCACGCCTCATGTGGTTGTCACTTGACTGTATTATGAAACCAAAATGAATGACATTGTTAGTTAATATCAAAACAAAATTTCACAAGTCCTTTTGCAGTTTAGTGAAAACTTCCTAAGTGTGGTTGTTTGATCCCTGTATGGGTTCAAAAACAACCAGCAGAACTGCCTATAGCCATTGCTTCTCCTGTAGCTGTCAAGCAATCTTTCTTGAACTTTGCGAACATCAGTTGTTTGCCACAATATAAAATCTTTTGCTATATTGTTTACATTCCATTGTAAGTAGAATGTGTCATTCATAAAGGGAAATGGGCATCTGAGCAAGTTACAGAAATCCCTATCATTGAAGGCATGGTGGAATCTCCATTAGAAATGTTCAAAGCTCAGCTGATCTGACCCTAAAAAACGTGGTCTGACTTTGGATCTAACTGAAACTGTGTATGCTTGGAGTGCGTAGGGGGAGCGGAGAACCCCTTCCAACCTCAGATGTTCTGACATTCTGAGTAAAGACAAATGAAACAGTTTCCATAAATGAGTGATAATATCCACCAAAATGTTGTTTACTTTGCAAAGTTATTTGTAACTGCTGTCTTCCACACTGCCCAGCCACTGGAGATCAGTAATGACCTAGATTACTCCTGGAGTTAATTGAAAGGTCTGTTAGATCTCTAGATTTAAAAAATCATTGAGACGTTGTTGCCTATAGGAATATATTTTTCATCAAAATGAAAAGCCATTAGTTTGTAGCAGTTTGCCAATTCCAAATGGCAATTCTGAAAGGCTGCTGCTTTTAATTCCTCATGTTTGAGGTCTGAGCACAAATGTTCCAGCAAAGTGGTTTAGTTAAAAACAAAACAAACCTCTCTGTGGCTACTTTCTAAATATTGCTGTACCTACAAGTACTCCTGGCTGTTTTATTACGCATTATTTATGTTTTATTATAATGAATAAATTTAGAAGAAAGTTGTTTCAATATACTAGTCTGTTTATACTGATAATGCTCTTAATAGCATTTAAATGTCTGGACTATTGTATACCAAAAAATCTCACCTGTCTAATGTAGCTGATGATATGTTTTTCTTAACAAAGCCTGCTTAGCAACATTTGTAAGGTTGTCATCTGGTTTCATTTTGTTTTTTTCTGTCTAGTCACAAAATAGTTGAGGAGCAACTTCACGTTATTCAGCTAAGAAGTGCTCGTCTACTTGAGATTACAAAAGAGAAAGTACTTTCAGTAGTTAGATTGAGCTAGTTTATCTTTTTCTAGTCATAACTCGTTATATTTAAATGAGCTCCATGGCCAATTATTTTCACAGCTCATCATCTTCTATACAAAAAGCTACCCATACTGCTGCTGCATGTTGTGTCTCCATTCATTCATATATATTACGGTATTTGTAAGATATGATGCATAACTATATTCCAATAAAGTTACTGAGTCAAAAGCCAGGATTTTGTTTCCCTTTATTTTTAATGGTATGATTATGAGAGCCTCAGTGAAAGCCAGCTTAGGTTACTGTGTTCTTATCAGGGTGATTTCTGCTGCAAATTGCAGTTGGAGGATTAATCCCTTCACCCTTTGTAATTTAGAAGTAATTTCAAAACCCTGAGAGAAAATTATAAAAAGTATTTAACATTCCTGGTGGGAAGAAGCCTTAAATGATGATCAACTCATAAAAGTCAAGATAGAGAGAGGATCCGCATCTGACTACATGGTGCCCCTGAGAGCTACAAGCAGGTTTTATTGGTCATTTTAGCTAAAAAAAAAAAAAGGAAAAAAAAAAAGGCCTGCTGCCTTTGGTCATGCTGCAGGAAAAAAAAGAAATAAATGTAAGGAGGCTTTGATACCCTGCTTTAATTTATAGCTTCCAAGTTTAATGCTTGTGTGAATGTATATTTAGCTTTTCACTAGAATGTAGTGTTCCCATATCTTTCCTTGTATATTTGACCTTTGGGCTAACAGTGAAGAGTTGCTGAATCATGACTTTATCTGACAAATCTGACTTATTTTCTCCTTCAATATTCTTTTCTGCTCGTTGTTACAAATTGTTGCCTGTCCTGGGAATGTCTGGGTTCCTGGCTTTCATATTTTAATCACTCCCTTCTCCTTTTTTTCTGACAGCAGCGTTAAGGGGAGGCACTCATCTGTCTGTGTTAATGCTGCCCTTTAAAGGTGTTCCATGTTTACTGAATGGAAAAAAATAACTGTCTACATTTTTGCCCAATCTGACACTTTCCTGTGTGTTACTGTCTATACACGTACTGTTAGATTTGCATTGGTTGTGTTGTGCTCTTGAAGTTGAATTTGTAAATTGGTGCATCTGAGGCTTACAATTACTTCCTGTTTCAGTAAGATTGTAGAAATTTAGGTACAATTTTATGATTTACCACAGATTTCTTTGTATCTAATTTCTTAAAGCATTTCAACAAATTGTGCTCATAGAAGTCAATCTTATTCTTCATTACATGCATGGAACACATTCTTTCTTTAAGCGCCAAGCAGTCAAATATCCCCTTGCTATAAAGTATGTGATGAAAGCCATACAAAACTTTCTTACTGAGGACATCAGCTCATTTATTTTAATTTTTAAATTTAAGAAATCTTCAGTTCGTAGACATCTAAATTTCTTTTACAAAATTAAAATCTTCTGATTCACACACATTTTCATAAAATTCTGCTTAAGTTCAGCCTTTTCCTGCTATTTGTATTAGTGAAAATATGTGGTGAAACAGGTATTATGCAAGTATATTTCCTCCGATTATTTTCTATTTCTAGAATGATTAAGACAATTGAGGAAGGAGGGAAATGGGAAGCTTTTCTTTGCTTAACATTCCTTTGTAGAGAATGTTTTAATGTGCTGAGGGATATGCAATTGTAACAACCACTATTATTTGAGTTTCTTTTATACATGCATAATGTACTTATACTCTATTTTATGTAATATAAAACTCAAATGTTAACTAGGGACTGTGGAATGTGGGCAAGGCTCGTGTCAATTATACCATAATCAGCAGGCATTGTAGTATGCTCCAGCACGCAGAGCACAGCATAATGTGTTCTGCTGCGTGAATAGACTCCAAGTAGCTGTGTGGTTATTTGCAGAGCCCTATAGCTGCGTCAACTTTCACTCCACAATAAAGGTTTATTTTTCTAATTCCATCACATAATTGACAGCGAAAGATACTAGGAACTAGTAATACAAGAAATGAAGAGAAAGAAGTGCACACAGTATTTCTATAGTAATTTAAAAGGTCCGAAAAAACCTTTAACAGTAGATTCTACTCATTGTCAGAAGCCCTGTGCATATCAGTGCAAGTGTTTTAAAAAAGAAAAGGTGGAGGAAGAGCATGTTTTAGTCAGGAAATAAATTGCTTGATAATTGGAAGAATCACTGGCTAAACATCAGGGAAATACAATTTCGGGGAAAAGATCATGCCTATTTGTAGTAATTTGTTTAACACATCGTATGGAAAATATAAGAAGCTTTCTTATCCAGCAGAAATGGATATTAATACTTCAAGAAAAACAGTGGCTCACAACAGGCTTTTATGTGTATTTTAGAGTGTGTTTTTCAATCATATATGTAGATCATTTCGAAAGTAATGCCTCCTATTTATTTCTGTGGTAACTGTAACAAAGAGCACAATGAGGACATTTGACAGAGGAAATTCTCAGCTACAAGACACTTTTTCAATGTAGACACCACCATTAGTCAGTTTTCACAGATGAGTTGATTGAGCTGCTCTTTGTTTGGTGGTGTGACAGCTGTGCATGGCGAAACATGGCTTGTATTTCATGTCATTGTTGCTACTGCTGAAATGCATGACCCACCATCTCACTGCACTCACTTCTACTGTTTCATCTTCATAAACATCCAGCAAGTGTCAGTGTTCCGTGTCAGATGCCATTCTGTCAGACTGCCCCACTGCTGCCATCTGTCACACAGCAACAAAATATAAAGAGATATTGATGTGAAGGTTCAACCTCTACTGCCATCCCACCAACATCTGCCTCTGATTGCACGGACCAACATAATAAAATAGGAGGCATTACTTTTGGAGCAGACCTTGTTGTTTCCAAGGGGTGCTGATATGGCATAGTAATACAGATGATGTTGCAGACATGGTAAGAAAATAATCTGTGATATGGCACTACTGCTTGAGCTTCCTGACTTCCCCCATTCACTTCATTTGGGGTTTCCACAACCCTGGACTTCAGCATAGTTAGAGGAGTGGAGTTTTCTTGTGTTCTCCAGCCTCTGGTAACAATCTGCACTTACCTTTTGTTGCTAAATCTCACAGGAGGAGTTGTTAAAAGGATTGCGGTGCCCTATTCTGTGCTCGGGGGTTTTATTGCTGTTCCCAGTAGAGAAAGATGAACAGACAAGGGAACCATCTGAAAAGAGATCACTGATGTGTATTTTGGTGCTGGAGGAGTGGAAGAAAAGGTAGTGTGAGAGCTGAACAAGAATGCTGTCTGCAATTCCCAAAGGATATTTGCTACGTATTGATTTTTAATTTTTTTGATTTTGTAGTTATGCAATTTAACGGAGGCACTTCAAAAGTTCAACGATTTTAAATTGTTTGCAGTCTTCATGGTCTATGCGGAGAATGACTGTGTTCAGGGAGAAACTATAATAGCTCTGAAAGTAGTATAATGACTTCTTCATAGTACTTCCTAAAGAGATCTGGTTTCAGACATAAGGAAATTAGAAATTATCTTCTGGGCTGTGAACTGAATGTAAAGTAGGCAGCTCTGAAGCATTTAATGTCATGGAAGTCACCATGATTATGATTCTTATTAAGCAATGGTGTGTTTAGTTAAATGAAATTTGACTGAAATTGTCACCAAACTTCAGCAGAGGAGGCAAGGTGACTGGCAGAGGTGGTGTTTGTGTGCCAACTACACCCATGTGCAAGTTCGGCAGAGAAAATGTAAGGTTTGATCCACCTATGACAGCAGCTTCAGCCATTTGTAATCACTGTGGAGCTGGTCTGCATTTCTTTGCAGTAAATGTGGGTGACCAGGTTATCTGCTCGCTGACTAGGAGATCATTTCAGTTCACTGACCTGTCATTCTCATTCAGTGACCCTATAGGCAGATCCTAAAGAGTTTCTTGTGCGTGTTGTGATACCAACAGCACTGATACTACAGCAGTTGTTAAACTGTGTAAAATGGATCCTAGCATACTGAAAGGCATTTTTACCTGGATTTTTTGCCTCTAGTAACTAGAAGAAAAAGCGGGCATTTCTATCCTCTACAATATTGAAACATAAATAGATACGTTAAAGGAAAGTGAGTAAACACATACAAGAGGAAGCAACTGTTCAGGTGGAGAACCAATAAAGGAGTAGGAGCATAGGCAAGTATTTGAAGTTGTGACAATTCAAGGTTATTGAAAATGATTATATACTTTGCTGGTGTATGAAAGGTAGCTAGGCTTGCTGCCACGCATTTTAGCAGAAGTTGTCTGGAATAAGCGGTTTTCTGTTTATTACTAATAAAATGAATACTAAAGTAATTGGAAAGCACTGGCTCAAGGAAAGTAGTAAATGGGCATCAGGTGGCAGTTAAATTTGTTTTGGGAAGGCAAAAGATTGAGACTACAGTAAATATTTAATTTTGTAGCTATTTCTATTGCTAGAATTTCAGAAAACAGAACTTTGTTATCAGAAGAAGATGCAAAGCAGTATAGAAGTTTGTGGTCTATGTGCAGATCACAGAAATTACTGCCCTGAAGTAAAGCTCAGTTACAGTGCCTATCACTTCAAACTATGTGTAAATCTGCATGTGGGAGCACAGTGCATACTGACCAGGAAATAAGAGGTATTTTCTTTTAAATATGCCTATTATCTCCAAGTGAGAGCATGTTATGGCATAACCATGGGATTTCAACTGAAGGCGTGAGGTCACTGTATAAGCCAAAGCACATTAAGATTCTTCACAGAGTAAGGGCAAGCAGTAATCCCCAAAGGGCACTTCTGAAGAGCTGCAACATCTATTACTTTCCAGCAGTCTCACTTCCATAAAAACAGATTTGGAAAGTGAAATGTCATTTCCTTACGTAATTCTTATGTATCTTAAAATAGTAATCTCCTGACAAGTCCTGCTTCCAGTGTAACTAACTAGTAACCTTACTTATAAGTTGTATAACCCTAGGAATGCAGGACTGAGATGTATCTCAGGAATTATTTATGTCTGAACTTGTAGAGTGCCTTGCAGGCCTCAGTATTTGTCCAGCCTCTATGCAAAAGCTCATGCAGGTTGTGCCACAGCTGCCCTCCATGTGGGCCCTTTAAGAAGGAGGAAGCTGTGTTATGAAAAGCATCTCAGAGTTACTGAGTGAATACATTTCTGGAGGGGGTCTTTGTTATAATGTTTAAAAACAATTGCTCTTTTTCATCTGAGTCCTAGATTAACCAAAGCATGCTAAAACTATTAAGTCAGGCATTTACTAAAAAGCCCTAAGAATTAGGTTAAAAATTGAGTAATTAGAACCATGCTGCGATGACATTACTTTTCTGATATTACTTCTCACTGAAGCCCAGTCTAACTGCAATACTTTTCATTAGTTGCTCTATGTAAATTATCCAGGAAAGAATGCCGTATGTTTTCAATTATATTTTAATGGAAAAGAACAAGTTATTTTCTTTTAGACTGTAAGAGTGGTAGATATGCATAAAATTGGCTTTGCAATCATTTTCATTTGCAGAAGATTGGTTTGCTATAATTTATCTTTGTGAAGGGCTTATAATCAGCTAGAACTTAGATTTACATAAGATTAAAGTTATTTTTAAAAATACCTGTATTCCACAGTACAATATAGCACCTCTTGATGAGCACTAGTAGCTGCAGTCTGTGACTTGAATGGAAGTAGGAACACAATTCTTTGCAGAAAAGTCTTACAGAAACAAGTTAACAGATACTGATGGCTGACAGCAGCTAAAAGAGCTTCCATCTTGAATATGTCTGCTTCAAGACCATGTGAGGGACTGAGAGCTGTAACAGTTAAATTGTATTAATGTTTAAATTGAAGATCTCCATTCCTAAAGTACACTGATAAAAAACAGCAATTTTTTAGAACTTACGTCTGTTGGGCTATAGGAAAAGTATTAAATGAGGAAAGGAAATCATGATGCTGATCAGAAATAGCGACTAGTTCTGATTTTTTTCTTTATTTATAAGCATTACCCACCTGGATTTTCTTGATTTGATTGTGGAGCTTTTAGTTTTTAATGTGATTTACTCTGTGTGAATATACAAAACTGAATTACATCACTCATTCTGAGGCTTTTCATGCGGTGTATATCTTTTTGAAAACTGCAACTTTATGGATGGCTCATGCATACCTCTGTGATGCATACATACTGGAAAGAAGTAATTGCTAAAAGAAGATTTTAGGAAAAAAATATTTCATTTACTTGAGAATTAAAATGAAGTGAAAAATTTGAACTTTGCATAGCATTCTAGTAACCGGTTTGATTAAGGACAGTTCTATGTAGTTTAACCAGTTCTCCTAGCGTATGTTTGTCTTGTTTTTAGTTTCTCTTTTGCTCTAGCAATTCTGATTTACATGTTCCTTTCACTCTCTTTGTAACTTGGTCCAAAATTTACTTGTGTTTTGAAAAGTTTACTGGATGCCTGAGTGGCAGTAGTTTCATGCTACCTTAGCCCAACAGCCATCTCCTCTTCTTTCTCTACTCCTTTATAGTAGCAATTTTTGTAATCCTTTCCGCTAGGTAGCTGCAAAAGATTTGAAGTGTTTTCTCACTCTGAAGTAGTCAAATGGAAATGTTACCATTTAAAATGAATTGTATATTCTCTATCCAGAAACAGTGTCGTACCACTTGAATTAATGGTGAAAAGTGCTTCCCATGATTACCCTATGACTAACAGAAGGTAAAAATGAGAAAGAAAATTGCAGCAGTTACTCACGTAGGAGAAGAGGCTCATTGGAACATACAGGGGGATCTAGCCACTTCTTAATTGGTATAGCTCTGCTGTTAAAACATTAAGGGATAATAAACCATCAGTGTTTGAGTAAAGTTGACAGATTGCACACCTTTGTTGGCACTCATACACATGCTGCAGAGTATGCAGATGGACCTAAGAAAAGAGCTTCAGACATTGTGTTGGAGACAGAGCATCCCTTGCAAAATTAAATGGAGTTGCCAGAGCTTAATGGCTACAGCCTCAGAGAAGACAAAGATGCTATTTTTTTTCAACATGGCAAAATATTAGATGTCAAGATAGAAGTATGAGATTGGTCATTTACTGGAGACAGCAATCTAGTCGTTTTAAGAGTAAAATAGTAAGACTTCCAATATCAGAACAATAAGAAATAAATCCAAGCGCTACAGAGCTTTAAAACTGAAGAGACTGACAAATAGTATTTCATTTTTGAAATCTTTTTGATAACTTCAGTGGTTTGGGACTTACCTGGGAAGGCCTTACAGCTAACCAATATTCACACCATTTCATTTTGGGAAATTTGTTTCTGTAAGGCAGTTACCATAGATAAAGAAAAAAAGCTCAGTTTCTTTTTTTTCCACTGACAAAGAAACAAAATCAAATCTAAACATTTGTGTTTGTGTGCATGCAAATTGCACACACACACAACATATCCCAATTAAAAATAATTTTTCAGCATTTGATATGCAGCATATGTTGCTACCAGATGAATTACTGTGTTATTCTGTTTGTTATAAGAACTTGTATTTTGAAAAAATACACATGGTTAGTAGGACTGTACTATTTTTAAATTAGCATCTCTACCATAGCTTTATCAGGGAAACCAAGGCAGATCTGGGCTTTTCTTCCCTCTGCTACTATCCTCCTCTCCTGTGTGTCTGGGCTTCCATGGCTCCCCTGTCCATTGGCATGCATTGCGCTGAGGTTCGTGCAGCTCAGTGTTGTGTGTTTTGGGGATTTTTGTTGGGTTGTGGGGTTTTACAGTCTAACTTCAACTAACTCATGGTATCATTTCCCCGTATGGACTTCTGAGAAAGAATGTATAGTCCTTTTCATCTAATGTCATAGAATATGTGAAAATATGGTCTACAAATATTTCCCTGCTTGGAAAGATGATAAAACTCTTTTGGTGGTGTTATTCCACTCTTTATGCATCATTAACTAAACATTTTGAGTGAGTACAGTATTTACTTTTGTGATGATCATTCCTCCTCCCTCGTAACATATTTTGCAGTTTTTCCCAGGGCAAGCCTTTATCTGTGAATGATACTTAGTTGCTTAAATGCATCATCCAAATTCCCCTTAATTTTCACTGGCCTCTTTCACTGTCACACATGCATTTGCTTGCATGTATATACTGGTAAATGAAGGAATACTTACTGTGCCGTGAAATCTCACTTAATTTCTTTTTAATAGATTAAGAATTGTTAATTTCATTCTAGCTCTGTTTTCTACATCAAAATACTAGGAATAAATTTTACTAATTGTCAATTTTTTGCTTTTTCTAAGTAGCTTTGGAGGATTTTTTGGAAGACATTTTTAAAACCAGTTGCCTTTTTTCATTTCCATATTAGGAATGCTTAGAGCTGAAAATAGAGACTCAATGGAAAATGTTTCCATTGTAATTTGTCCAAATAAAAATTACTAGTTGTTCTCCTATTTAATTTTCAGTTGTCTGTCAGATTACTTCACAGTTAGCTGTGGTTGGAGTGGTGGCATTGTCTCAGAAAGTCATGATTTTATTTCATTGGATTTTGATTCTTCACCTCACCTTGTTTCTTGATGATTTGCCTCTGTTTTTACCTGTTTTAGTACTCAGAGAAGAAGAGTTTCTTTTTAAATATTTTATTAGGTGAGTTCTTGCTTAAATGAGTTCTTAGTTCCCTCATTTCCCATAAGCTTTCTCCCTAACTTAAGCACACTGTAGATGTTTGCTGCTTATTGGATACAGATGACAGAAACTGTGCAATTTAATTTCTTACTGAAGGCCACAACATTCAAAGTCAGATTCTCTAATTGTGCGGATATCTGTTTAGCGACGATGCAAATGGAGTTGCTCTACAAGGGCGAACTTGAAACGTGTGTGTGCATCAAAGTTAACTTGATACACAAGTACAAGATAACTTGAAACACAAGAACAATCTCAACTGTTTGTATTCAGTTTTTACACTCTGGAAATCATTATAAGACATGCTCCTGTGAGGTTACTCTGTGAAACTGTAAAGCAGCCTTTAGGAATACTTCATTATATTTGTGAGGGAGTGTGTCTTACATCTTGATTTGTGTATGCAGACATAACTAGCGACTTTTGAAACAGAATTTGTCTAATTCTACAGTCTTTGCTTTTCTTGTGGAAGTGAATTCTGTAGGGAAAATCTAACTCTGTGAATTGGCTGTAACTGATTTTTACAGGCAATTCCATGGGAAGGGGATTTGCTTGAAAGTTTGGAGATATTGGGTATTAAGAAGTCTTGAACCAAATACTGCCTGTATAAGCATTTTTTGTGTAGCTGCACAGTGGCTTGCTTCACTGAAAGAACCTTGATCAAAATTCTTTAATGCTTGCTCACACTACTTTCTTCATGCAGTGCTCTGTATGCTTAAATTATGGTATTCTGTCTGAGAGGAAGCAAATGGCTGGGCCTCATTACCATTCAGATTTGGCCAGTGACAAATAGGAAGGAGCACAGGGGCCCTTATGTTGTTAGGTCTTTCTGCTGCTTTTTGATAGAAACTACGTGCAATGGTGGTACATTCTGAATACTCATTTTATCTCCACTTTCATCTTGCTTTGATTCACCTAGCCAGCAGTAATGTAATTCAGGAGACAATTTTGGCTTTATACAAAGAAAAAATTAAAAAATTATACGTGTTCCTTCCATAATAGAGAGCTGCTGGGCTGGATGTTGACTGTGCATTGCTGTTGCTTCAGTCTCACCAAGTCTATTGATTGCTTGCTGACTACTAATAGTTTGAAATGAAGAACACTGAATTGCTTTTGTTTCCTTTACCGTTTCTTGGTATTGGAGCAGGAATGATTTATGAACCTCTGTCCTTCACACTCTAGAGGAAGTACGTGCAGAAAGTCTTTGTGTAGTTGTCGCTTTGGCCTCTGCTAAGGCAATGGCAGCGTTGATGTGTAGTGGGTGAGTCTATCAAGCCTCATCCTGCTAATGCATGGCATGAGGTGAATCAAGCTAACAGTGATATCACAGGAACTCTGTATGTGTGGTTTTTTTCTTTCTTAATTAAATACTTTACATAAACAACGAGAAAAATTATTAGAGGTGATAAAAATGAAGGTCTTTTGATTTAGTAAAATTGCAATGTAATTCATATCAAAAGATATGAAAATTAAGTTTGAATGCAAACAGTAAAATGCAGTTTTCTTTTCAAACTTTAATAAGTTAAATAAACAGAGCAATTAGAATGAGGAGAACAAAGTAGAAAATCTCAGTATCATTAAAAATCTGAAGTCTTAGTAAAAACAGAAGCTGTCATTTTATCACTGTTGCCATCTTTTCAATAAGTAATTTAATATTTTAGCTTATTCCACCATCTAGTGGACACTTGTTGAAAGATTCCAGCTCATTCTTCCAGACATTCATTACTAAAGCTTAAGAATCTTGTAAAGAAATGCCATAACGTCCGTGTGATTTTCACATAATGACAGATTTAGACATATGCTTTGAAAACAGATTTTTGGAGAGACAATTTGCATTAACATAAAAGAGAAAAGAGGATATAATGTCACTACATCACACAGATGTTTCTGAAAAACCAAGCCATTAGGATGTCCGCCTGCCCTTCGGAAGCTAACGATCAACACCTGTTATTAGAAACTTTGATGGAAATGTTAAAAGTTTTAACTACCACGCCGAGTGCATATTGCATGTTCACAGTGGCACTTTGTAGGTTTATAATTCTTAGAATTATGTCATTCCTTGTCATGGATTCATGTACTGCACGCACCACATCTAATGAATGCCATTCTTCTGATAACAATCTATTTTACCCTTACTTTGTTTTCCAGTAAGTTGAAATAGAGGAGCAACTATATATAAATATAAATATAAATATAAATATAAATATATTATATCATATAAATATTATATATATCATACATATATCATATTATATGTTTATATATAAATATACAAAGTGTTTCAAAATGACAAACCTTTTGACAGATTTCTGTGGAATTTATAATCACTTACTTTGTTGTTGTGTTTTTTGGAAAGCATTTTTTGCTCACTGCTGATGAGAAATTGAATGATAGAATACTGAGTTCTGCATGACTTGGGAGGGAATTCTGCTTATGTATGGATATATTTCTTGTGAGCTTACACATGCACACTCCCCCACAAAGAAAATATGAGTGCCTGGGATGTGATGCCTCTTCATCCTTAGGCTAGTTACCAAGAGAGGCTCCCAGCTCTGGCTGCAGTTATTGCCTTTCCCTTTCCTCCTTCTTCCAGAGACAGACCTCCCTTTCCAAAGGGAGAAGTGGAATGAAACCAATAATCAGTGTTCTGGAAAATCTCTGACAGCAAAGCAGTTTGTCACTTTAGAATGTGGGCCAGGGTAAAGTAGTAACTGCTGCATGAATTTCATAGTGAAAGTTTCCCTGTGATACCTCTTCACTGAGTCAGCCTGCTCTGCAGATGTACTTTCCCCAGGCACCAGTCTTGGCTACTATTTCTCTCTATGTGCAGCCCTTGCAGGACTGTTATTCTCACCATCTCAGAGTATAAGCACTCAAAGGCTTGAGTTTGAAACAAGTCATTCACATGGGAGGAGGCAAGTCACTTTATGGCACTCATTTGAGTTCAAGAGGGGATTAAATTGTCACCATAGACAGAGCCACTTTGACTTCTGAAGACCCCCTTGAACTTAAGTCAGTAATTCATTAAAGGAAATGGAAGCCTTTATTAAATACTTTCATTTCCATTTTGCTAAACCCACAAATGAGCATGTGAGAGTCCATTCACAACTATGTGTGAGCAGCTCGTTCGCCTCTTGGCTCCATCTCTTGCCCTGTGCCCTGGCAATTTGCGCAGTGACGGTGGTGCCACGAGCCTGTTATCGCTGTGGCAGGCTCCCCATAATAGTTTCTATAGTGATAACTTCAGGGCTCCATGGTAATGGACACAGGCAATTAATTTCCTGTCTATCCTTTTTCCTTGCATAGTTTTACTACAGCCAAACTAAATGTCGAGTAGGAAAATCTGTTTTGTCCCCCTAGCCTAGAAACAGTAGATAAGCATAAAATCTAAGCCAAACATTACATCTCTGGAGATTTCATATATGACTAATTACAATTTGGAAGCACGTATTCTTTTAATTAAGCACTATTTTTAAACAGAAAATAGTAAGGACTGCAGTTGCTGAGTACCCTTAGGATGTCAGGCTGTGAATTTCTACCCTAGAAGTTGATCTGATAAGAGGGCTTTTTTTTAATTTCCTCCATGCTGTCTTTTGCAGGCTTTACTGGGGAAGAAAGTAATCTGGTGTCAGGCATTTAGAAGGCTGGAGGATAATCCTGCAGTCGCACACCTCGCTAGTAATTTGTCCTATGGTGAATCAGGAAGATTTGGCATGATAATGTCCTATCCAGTAGCAATTTTTAGATTTTGCAGTGGGAAATCAAACTAGTCTGATGCTCAGCCAGATTTGTAGCTAAATTGTTATTCCTTGTGATAACTGCTATTGCTTCCTATTTGTCATTGCACTGGGCTTGCACATGCATCACTCTGACAGGTGCTCTTTACGGCAGTGTTTCTAGAACTAGGTCAAGGAGGTTGATGGGTAATTTGTGCCTGGAAGACCAGAAAGCATGATAATGGGAAGGGAGGTGATTTTGAGTGCTTCTGTCCAACAGTTCATTGATCTAGTGGTGTGGATTTTGATATGGCGTTTTCAGAGGCACAAGACTGCCAGCTGCACGTACTGTGCTTCTGGGGAAAAAAAATGGAAAAAAAAAAAAGAAAAAAGAAAAAAAACAACCTGTTTTGTGACGTGAAAATAATGAAATAATTTTCTTTTTGCTGTGAATTTAAGCATTCATTATGGCTTCAATAAAACAGAGTTATCACAGAGTTCTGTGTATTAATGAGCCTTGACAAGAAAATGTATTGTAAAGTTGGTCCAGATGGGTGGCTGATTTGCATGTAAGTGACAGTTACATGCAATAATAAGATAATCTTTCACTAGTAATTTTCAGTTAAATTAGTAGCATTTATAAAATTAAAGTTTTAATTATGTAGTTGACTAAGTAGGGATCAGTCTGCAAAACTCTTCAGTTTAAAAGGATCAAATACAAAGAATGAAATTCTTTATCAGTGATTAGTTGGATCATTTGGGGTGGCAGTATATAGACTGACATTGCACTGTAAAAGCAATAAGAGCTATGGTAACTTCAAAAGCGTATCACTGCTTTTCAGACATTGTCTTGCCTGTGGGCCTGTGACCAGTTATGCTGACTCTTTCTCCATAACACCTTCGTTTGCTGTCATCTTGGCCTTAATCCCACCGGAACCTCAGGTAAATGTATTCGGCTTCCTTGAAACATCAGTAGTTGATCCCAAGCCCTCAGAGAACACAGTCATGACATCATGCAGGAAAGTGATATGGACCTAAAAGAAGCCTTTATTTATGTGCTGTGCGGAAGAGTTGCCTTATTGTATTTAGCTGTGGGAAAGTAAAAGAAGCAGAAACCCACCAAGTGTCCACTTCTCACAGGCCTGGCATCAGCACAGGCGGAGTTTAACTGCTTGCAAAAACCTCCTTTTCTGTTTTCCTTTGCTTCCTCAGAACATAGTATGGGCTTAGTATGTGAACTAAAAATGTTACAGGTCAGAAGAGTCTCATATTTGGATCAATATCTGACGTTGTGGGATTAAAATACAGGATAATTCTTGGAGTAGAATTCACAAACTTGTACTTTGCTATCTCCAACTGGCCATTTGATCTTGTTTTCTTTCATTGGCTATTACCAACATGAAGTGATTTATTTACCAATCAAGTTGGGCAAGCTGCAGATGAATTTCTAAATACAGAAATGATGTGATCAAAACTGTGCTAGAAAGAAACATTTCTTTAAGATTTGTTTTATCTTTCATACTGAATTTTTGCTCCTGGGGAAACTGTAGACAGAAGAAAAGCACAACATCCTCAGAGTCTCACAGCACATAGTAGCAGATTGCTTATTGGAGCAGAACTGTTATTTGTTCAGTTGTTGTCATGCGTTGTCCCTCTGTTGGGATCCGCAGAGTGAAAGCGTGCTCCCCAGCTTCCTCACAACACGTCAGAAGGTGACAGGGTGTCTGCTGAAGTTGCATAGTCCTCTTTGAATCCCTTTGATACATGTTGCCCAAATACCCTTTGAAAATCTTCTGCAGGCGTGCCTCACTCTACCTGGTAGCTGGGTTTTAAAAACAGAAACCTGAAATCTGTTAGGAAGTTCTCTTCCATGCGTTCAGGATGCCCCCTGTAGCAAAAGAGTGCTTTGTTGCCTGTTAGAATGATTATGTTCATGGTTGTCGCCTGACAGGGTTTAAGACTGAAAGTGTAGATTTGTTCAAAATAGGGACTTGCAATAACGCAACAATGTTACAGAAGATAAAATGCATTAACAGGCCAGACTTAGACTCTCTGGCTGCTTTCACATGTTAGTGTATTTCATTCACCTTCCTGTAGTTTGAACTTAGATCTCCTCTCAGATTTCTGATGTTCAAAGTAGCTGTGCTTACCTCTTCCAGGGAAAAGCAAAGAGGTGTCTGGAGCAAGAGCTATGATCCTTCTTCTAAGCTGCCCTGACCTGAAATGCTCCACTCTCTCTTACTTTCCACCTCCAAAAGCTCTTTCCTCCCTGTCTTCTCAGGAAGGAATCGTGTCCTTGCCCTATCTTCTAAGGTCTTTGATTACTGTGTCCAGTTCAGGGCTGCTTAGCATGTTCAGTTTTCATCAAAATAGCAGGTGTTACAGTGGCAATGTCTGTCTTGTTCCCGCTTCTGGTTGTGATTTTTCATTAGTGATGTTCACAATTGAAAAAAAAAAAAAAAAAAAAAAAAAACAACAACCAAAAAAACAAAAACAAACAAACAAAAAAAACCCCAACAATATGAAAAGCAGTATCTCATACATATGTCCTGCTTTTCCCCAGAAATCTGTTTTGCCAACATTGGAGAGGAGACAGTAGCCTAAATACACCGGCATGGACTGAACTGGACCAGGTTCAGTTATTCCTGTTTGCTAAATATGCAAAATTTGCAGCAGTGCCCTACAGCAGAAGCTGTAATCACTGACAGACAGATAGGGAACAATTGGCTAAATAATGATATTTTTCCAGAAAATGATCTAAAGATCATTTTGTTTCACAAGCAAAATAAGTTGTAATTCCTCTTCTTTGTAAGTCAGTAATTCCTCTGTGGAAGGGAAATTCGTATTTCATAACTGGTAAGTTATGGCATATCTGACACAGATTATACGGCCTTACCTATCATTCCTTTCCAAGAAAGACATCATAAATTTGGAGAGAATCAAAAAAAAATCAGGAATGATTAAAACCCTCAAAAGTATGATCTACAATATAAATTTGAAGTAATTTTGGTAATTAAAAGGGGGAAACCTGATAGGGACTTCAGAAATGTGGATAGCTGATTTTGCTTGGAATTTTAACACTAAACACTTGGACATTGCAGAGAACTTCATTGAATAACTGTAGGAATAAGCTTTCCTGAGGAGATTGACTTCAATGCTGTAGTCTTCTAAAAATATACTAATAGTGAGCCCAGGTAATGTGCTTTAGGGAAATGAAGTAATTAGGTGACCTCTCTAGGTCATCAAATTTTATTATTTTTTTTCCCCCTTGATTTCCTGTTTGGTATGAGCATTATTGTGGCACAGTTCATAATTTATCACTGTACTTTCACTAGAACTATTTAGCTAAAATTTTTTTTTTTTTTTAAATCTCTCTTTCAAAACTAGTGATTACTATGAAGCTAAGATCTATTTCTTACAATTTCCTTAGGCTCAGTATTCTCATCTCTGTGAGTATTGTCTGTCAGCTTTCCATGATTTCTGAGTTTTTGGTTTTCTCCATAATGGGTGGCTTTTCTCTGTTAAAAAAATAAATAAATAAATTTGTCCTTTCCAAATTTTGAAAGAAAAAAAAAAGATATCCCGAATTATTACATCTTCAGGTCCATTTTTACTGGAATGTAAAATCCTTCATGTGTTTAGAGAGACTTTTGAAAAATTGAGAAGTGCTGTTCAGTACATTTCTTCTTCTTTCTGCAAGTATCATCCAGATGTATGCATATGCATATATGTGTCAATGAAGTATCAATACCATAAAAACATAATTTATTTGTATGCAGCTTCACTTTAGATGTTATAATCTAATGAAACATTCAGGACTGTTGTAATTAGAAGTAATGAAGTGTTTGATTTTCAATATTAATATAAACTTTTTAATGTAATCACCAGAAGCTCAAGATTTATGGTTGTCTTACTAGCAGAACTACTCTTACTCCCCAGTAAAGCTTCAAGAATGAAATGAAGGGCATATTGTGAATAAGGTAGGCAAAATGAATGAATCTCTCTCAAACTCCAGTGATCAGAAACCGTTTTATTATATCAAAGACTTATAGTATAATGCATGTCAGAACAGAACATAAATTCACTTGACATAAAATTATACTTTTTAATGAAAACAAGCTACAGATGGATGGAAATTTCTACTGAATGCTCTGTCAATCCTTTGCCATTCTGAGAACAGTTGGCAACAATAAATATGGAGAAAAAGTGAAGATCTTTCTACTCAATTTTACACATCATTTACTCTACTGGTACTGATTTCCTCTTAAAATGGACATTCTCCAATGTCACATGTGGTATTGTGGAAGGAAAAGTTACTCTGAAAGTTGCTGGAACTGTTCAAAGGGAGTAGCTTTATTTGTACTGGGCCCACTGGAATCACCACGTTATTTTCTCTAATATGGCAAGGACATTGGCTTGGTTTGGTTTGTTACCATGAAAATTGACATTTTTTAGTTTCTCCCATACTATTTATCACAGGATATGTGGAATTTTTCTGTTTGGTGAAGTAGCTCAACAAAGAGACTTAATTTTATTTATGCTTAATAGAGATTTACTTCAGCAACAGAATACTCATGGCTAATATGGCTTACACAGTGCTGTGGTAGTGAAGTAGGAGGGCAAAATATGTGTGCTATACTGAAATGCCAGATAGTTTTTGATGGTATCAGGTACGTTTTGTGTGTCTGCTAAATCTTGCTTTAGCAGGCAAAAAAATCTTCAAACTCTCTCTGGTATGGCTACTAATATGTTCTTAAGGCATATTCCTATATTTAATTCTCTATTAACAGCATAGCTATTAATATTGTTCTGTAGGAAGGAAAGACAAAAGTCTGGCTTTCCTATGTCAGCATTCTTTTCACAGCACAGTAAAATTGTATATGAAATGAGTACTTTCTATTTTTCTCACAGACAGGATAGGCTAAGGAAAATTTTTTAAAGCAGCTAAATACATTTAATTAGTTAAAATATAGACATTGTTGCAATTTTCCTACTGGAATTATCTCCACTTCTAACTGTTTTTGAATCAGTAGTGTTATTTCTGACTATCAAAGTATCGAAGTATTCTTGTGGAATCTATCTTTGGATACATACTGTCTGTGTTAATGATGTGTTTGAGCATGGTAGTACTTAAGGAACTACTTGAAGCTTTTATAGAATGTTGTTTGCACTTCGACTCACTTAATACAATTTTATCTCTTTAAAAGTGCCAGAAGTATCAACTTCACATTTATGTCAGTACATGCTTCATGAAATTGTTGAATAGTCTTGTTCCTCTGAACTTGAGATTGGTTCTCTGCCACGTTTGCCTTTGTGTAAAGACAGTTGGGTCAATAATTAATGAAAACAAAGTAAAACTGCTACTGACAGGTTGGCTTTGAAAAGCAATCTTTGAGATAAACATAAATTTCAGTATATATCTCACCATTGATTCACATAGTTTTTGTTAATGTCAGAAGATATTTGCTTGAAGCCCTAGAGAATTTCTCAGGCCTTGGGATTTATCAAGTTGGAAAATGAATTTACATACAACGTTTGTTTGAAGCCTTAGAAGTCTGAGAAGGATAATACATTCTGTTGAATCTGGTCTATTTTCTATTTGTGATTCTGTACTGTTTGCTTTGGAAGCAGGAGGAGGAAAGCTTTTTTTTTTTGTGTGTGTGTGTGTGTATGTCCCTTTTTAAAATGATAATGCAATTACAATTTAGAACTATATTAGAAAAAAAAATAATTGATTGCTGAATTACTTCAACATTTAATAACCAGTGTATGCTAATAAATCATGACTTAGAATTTAAATCACTTCTAAACACTTTGAACATTTTGGGAGCCGGACTGAGTTTAGATCCTCTCTTTGATCAGATCAACTGTTTAGTAACCACTATGCCTTTTGACACAAACCTACCGTGGAGGATTTTTGCACTGTTACAATACTCAGTTATTTCAGCTTTTCTTCCATTTTCTTCCATTTTCTACCTCCCTTGTTTTTTGTCATCTTTTACCCATATGATTTTGCAGATGAATAACTTTAAAAGCTGAAAATCTTACTCTTCTTTCTTTAGTAAGTTTTTAGTTATCGGTGTGTTTTGGATAGTTCTGTTTTTCCTTTAAAAAAAACAGGAGAAAATCATACGAAAATTTGATCATACAAATGTTTGCAAACTACTGAATTAATATATTGTGGATAGACTTCAATTCACAGATTACATTTACACATCATGTTTACAGCATAGTGCTCCTGGGGAGGAAATACTGCATGATGCCCATCAAATATTATACATCAATCTGTGTTTGTAATGTTTGTCAGCATCAAGATTTTTTGCTTGATTCATGTTCCTAAGAAAGGAAAAATACAACTGAACTGCAGTTTTCCCTTTCATATCAACTTCTACACTGGAATTTGAGGCAGCTTATTCAGTTTTATTAGTGCAGAATTCTCGATGTGCAATTCAACTGATGGAGTGAAACAGAAAATTCAAAGCATGGTCATTTCTGTGACTTTACAAAAATCTACCATGAACTAGGAATGCATTAACCAAGCACTCAAATTTTGACTGCATTGTAATTTATGCCAGTAGAAGGTCTGCATTAGCATCAGTGAGCTACTGCTAAGTGCTAAGGTCAGTTGTGCATTTCATACTTCAGCTGCAAAGGAGGAATTTTATTGCTTTTCATAGTCATGGTACAGTGGAAAAGGTGCTTTATGATGCCACAGACAATTAATTGAGGTACATTACCTAGAAACCAAAAAGGTCACACATGGAACATAATTGACACCTCATAACCCCTATTAATGATTACAGAAATGCAAATTAGTACTTTTCATTTTCCACTCAGTAGCATAACTCTTCTCTAGCTTTGAATTATGTTTCCACTTGCTTACAGTCTTTACTCTATAAAATGTTCAATTTACTTTTTTAGAAAATAACATCAGTCTACATTAAAAATTATATATTGTACAAATTGCACTATTCCTAAAAAGTCTATTAAGCTGCAATTATATTTCTATGTAATAGGCACAGAGTAAGAACAAGAACTGATACAAATATATGAGTAACACATTTCTTGATGCTTCAGTAATCCCCAGGCTTGTGTACTTTGTTTCGTGGGATTTCAGAGAAATGCTTGCTCTTACTTGTGAAGAGAAATTTGAAAACCTACCAGAATTTCATACAATGATGAAAAAAATAGAGATTATTTAAAAGCTTTTGTGACTCTGTTGTGGTTGTTCAGTGCAAAAGGAAAAATCATAAAACAGAAAAATATGAAGGCATCAGTTAAGCTTTCTGACCAGTTTTGCACACCCACTCAAAGTTTGTCAGGTCCTATTGATTCTACTGTGATGTTACAGCTTACTAGTACTTTCTAGTGCTTGTATTCTGATCTGCAGCATCGTAGCATGACATCATTGAACAGTGAGTTCTCCTTTCTTTGTAGTCTGTAACGTGTTTAATAGTGAATATGATCGAAGGCATATTTAGTGGAGTGTGAAAATTCTTTAAAATAGAACTATTTATTTTCTCTCTTGACAAAATTCATCTGAAACATAGATCCTCTGCAGATCCTCTGCAGCTTCCTCTGCTCAGTCAAAGACTGTGAAGGAGTAAGATAAGAGACTTTTGTATTCACCTCTGAGCCTGGAGCCATGCCTCCTTGCTATCCTGAGAAGCTTCCAGGTATGCTTGAATTTAGATGCCAGAAGTTCTCAGAGTCTTAATATCTGCTATGCTTTACATATATGCACAGAAGACATTAAGTGTTACACCAACATTTAAAAAAAAAAAAAAAAAAAAAAAAAAAAAGAAACAAAAAAACCTTTCAAGACCAATTAATGGGAAACTTTGAGTCATAGGTTCTCAAGTATACCTAACTTTGAAATTAGTTCTGAATCCTTGGGAGCATGGACATGCAACACAGGTGTTTTGGTATGTATTTCAGTGAGGATGGTCAAGCACTGCAGCTTGCCCATGTGGTCCCAGCCCCCTCCACAGGGTGACATCCAGAATCTGCATAGCAGCCAGCTCCAGATTAACCCTTCTGTGAGCAGCAGAGCAACCTCCAGAGGTCAATTCCCATCTCAACACATTTGTGATTCCCCTCTACATGTTGCTGGACATCCTGAGTAGGACACAAATGCCATCTTCATTAGCATTTATTTAATTGCTTATGCAAACCTGTATCTGCCTCTAGATGATGTTAGCTCACAAGTTAAGGTTTCGTATGCCTTGTGTCCTGGTGTCTTTCACAGAGAGATGAGGTTTTTTGGCTCCTGTTCTCTGCCATGTCTTTGTTCTCAGACATCATCTCACTGATGTCATTAGGCTGCAGCAGATCTTAATGTAGTCCCCAAGCACCTTCTTTATGGGCCTTGTAGGCTCTGCAGATGTAGTAAAACAAATGTAAAGACCAATGTGGCCTTTCTTGAACTTTCTCAATTTTTCCCAAGAGCATCTAAGGACCGATCATCCACATCCAGCTATCCCTGCTGATCTATACTATCAGTAATTAAAGGCTGTGCATTAGACCCCCCAAAATTACTCAAAGAATTCAAAAAGATAAGTTTTTCAGTACTGCTTATGTCAGTATCCTGAAGCACAATTTAATCTTTCCAAGCAGTGGTCTGCCAGTCTCACACGTGGTATGTACTCTGTGGTCTACAGAGGCTTGAAACAAGTCTTCAGCAGTTTTAAGCTGATACAGGAATGCTGGGCCTGGGTGGTGGTGGGAAGCAGCAGTGGTGAGAAACTCCCTAATTGTTACTCTAAAGATAATCTTTAGTAGTATCTAACCTTTTCATTTATTTTTTTTTCCATCTTGCAAATGTGTTTAAGACTATTCATTCATTTGCTTTTTTCAGACAACTAGTATCTTAATTTATAAAGTTGTTTGAAAATTTTTTACTAAGAATGTCTAAAGTGCAAGGTTGTGCCAGAATCAAGTTATTGTTTGGAATTAAAAGTTGCACTTCTAATTAGCAGTTTAAAGCTGGTGGCCATCTTACAACAAAAGTTTTAGCTTTCCTTAGTAGCTTTCTGTCATCTTATAACACAGTCTGAACACTGAAGATGAATGGTGAAGAGCCCTCACCTCAGTTGTTGGTAAATAGCTCAGAACACCACCACGGCTCATTTCTTATTTGATTCATTGTGTTGGTTTTCTCCTTATTTAGAAGAGGTGAAAACATCTCCTTTTATCTCTTCCTTCTGTTTAACGGCTGTACTGTTTCTATTGCACAATGTAATAGTGTAGTGGTGATTAAGGCAATTAAAAACTTTGCATAGAAGATTAGAGTTGGTTGCAAAGTCCTGAAGTTCTGAATGTCTCCTGATACTCATCTTTATTTTTTTTTCTTTTCAAAATGAAAGGCTACTGAAGTGCAATGGATAATTGCCGCTCATAATATGTACAAAAAGAAAAAATAAATAAAAATCTAGCATGCTTAAAATCATAGCTCAGTGTCACAGTAATGCTTTTCCTATTAACGAATAAATGAAAAGTAATTTCATTACTAAATGTGCCAAAGATTTGGAGACAAGATGAATTTAGACAGTTGATATATCAGTATCTAGTTACTGGGAAACAGTCCTGTTTAATTCATTTACACTAAAAATCAAAAGTGTGAGGCATTTCAATATCCTGATTAGCATGTCATGGCTTTAATATGTTATCTTTCCAACTGAATGTCTTTCTTACCTTACTGCTTTAAGTAAATGGTCACGCTTTTCCACCTCTGAATAGGAATCCACTGCAAAATTACCATGCACAGACAGTATTTCCCTTTTGCAAAAATGGCCTTATGCTTTTTTTTTTTCAGTAATACATTTTCCTGCTGTTGAATCTGTTACTATTGAGACGCATAACAAGCTTTAAACTTTTTAAAAACATGGAAATAATGGATGTGCTGTCAGCAATATGATGTATCTTTGTTTCCTTCATTTGAAATTCTGTTTCAGATTTATTTTCAGGAAGTCAGTTTTCCAAATACTCCAAACCTGTTTTTCTTTTGTACAAATGTAGTTTGTTCCTCCCTCTTCGTTTATGCTATCAAACAGTTTGTTGTTTCTGATATTTTTATCAAGTTGAAATGAAATTACCCATATTATATTTCAATACTATAGTTAAAAATTGATTTGCCTTATAATAATAGCTTGGAGTGCTTTTGCTAGACTGTGTGGCTTTCTGAGATCTCACCTGTGGGAGACTAAAAAACATTTGGTCTGTACTCAATTACAAGAGTCTTGTGCATGCCACTAAACAGAGATGGAATGCCAGGAGTTTGTAGGGAGTTTTAAAGATATGATGTTTAATGCAATACAAAATTTTCCCAAGATGAAATGTGAACACATCCCAATGAGGTCATCCATTCACAAGGTTTACAGCACATATTAGATGAATTCTTGCTTTTATTGCATAGTTCAGGTCATAGAATTCATTGTCTCAGTTTGAATGGTTATTATTCTAGTATTGGTTAATTGAGGTTTAGAAGTCAAAAGGCATGTCATGCATTTGTGTTGGTTGGTTCTTTTCAAATAACTTGCTTGCTTGCTTGCTCTTGTTTGATCCATTTGTTTTCCACAGTGAGAGATTGCATTTCACATTTCTGTCCTTTAGTCAGTCACAATTTCAAATGCTTCTAATCTTAATTTAGGTGCTCACTTTTAAATTAATATTTGGAGATTCATTGTACTGGAAGATCTGATGTGAAACTGCATAAGGGACGTATGCTGTAGTACTCAAATCCTTTCTTCCCCTACATTTATGTTGATATAAGAAGTGGCATGATAGTTCAGTCACTCCTCGGTGTAAATATAAATTACATTACTATGAGCTGAGAATCTGAAAGCCTTTTCTTATTCCATTTTTGAATGTGACTATCCCCACTGGTTTGGTCTATTGATACAGGTAAAAATGAGGGTAACTGGTGTTACGAGAGATAATGCACTAATTTTAATTTCTGGTACGGCTGGCTGTCTTCCTATGGAAACTGAAGGAAGGAACTTTCTGAAATCAAACAAAATATCAGAATACGAAGAAACTGACTTTTAAAAAAATCTGGAAAATGAGTATCTAGTATATATTAGTTAAACACTCATGTCAGCAGCTTATTTATAATTATCAAACAATATCTAAGCATATGTCTATACAGTTCTGTTTATACCCCTACAACTGTCCTCCAATGTGATTTAGTGCTGAGACTCCTCTAGCACATCTTGTGTCCAACTAAAACATTTCACTGATAGCACTTTTAGAAACAGAGACAATAATTTCATTCCAGATTAACTTCTTATCTTTAAAACATCTTCCATTAGTCAAAGTTGGATATGAGATGCTGTGGAATTCATAATGAATTCTTCACTTGCCCGTCTGTTTACTTTAATGCCATTTTGTCAAACATTTTGAGATGTACTAGGTGTGGAAAGAAAAAAGGAGGTTGCCTATGAGAAAAGTAAGCAATCAAACTACATAAAGACATTTCAAGGTTGTTTTCTTGGGAAGATTAAAATATATATATAAATAAATTATAGGACTATAAACCTTTCAAGGTGGTGGCAATTATTCAATCAGTTGCCAAATGATATCACTGAAATAAGTGCAGCAAAAGTTTACTTTCATCTCTAGCTACAGTGCGTTTATGACAAGAAGCAAACATGTGTAGTGAAACTCGCATTATATCTGCTGCTTGAGGGCTGAACAAACTTGACAGTCCTAAGAGAATTATAAGTACTTTATGATGACAACCTAGTGAAGAAAAAAATGACTTGACTGTGAACAAAAGACAACAAATACAAGGCAGCTAGCAGACAAAGTATATGTAAAGTGAGATTCACAGAGGATGAGCCTGACGCTAAAAGTAAAGTGAATCTATCACTTTGGGAGTTCGTTGAGGTTTGTTAGCTGAGTATCAGTTAAGGGCCTTAAATCTTTTGTTGCTAAATCAAGTAACAGCTTCTTAGTATTTAATAACCACAGTTTTTAACTTTTCTTATTTCTGCATGCCAAATGACTGAAATATGAATCTATATAAATGTGCAAACAATTTTTATATTTAAGATGCCAAATATAGAGGGAAACAAATTCCAAATGCCACATTGCTTTCTGTTCTCACTCAGTTGGTAGAAAGTAAACAGGAAAAACGTCTATAATGAATATTTTTGAATATTTTTCAACCTCTTCCGCTCTGCTTCATGGTCCTTTACTTCAGAGTAGTAAATCATCAAATTAGATTTCATATTGTATTTTAAAGACGAAATGGATATTGAGAGGTTCATTGTCTTTTCTAATTTATTCCTTTGAGTTTTCTTTTTGCTTTTTTTTCCCTACTTTTCAGTGTCTGTTTTGGTGCCTGACCTGTTCTCTCCAATCTTTCTCATTTTTGTAGAATATTGTTAATGAAGTGTGTACAATGTTTCTTGGGAAAAAATCACGCCACAATGATTTCTCTTTATTTTTAAAGTGTGTTTGATTCCATCTACCAGCTGCAGGCCCCTTTTTCACAAAAGAATCTGATTACCAAGTGTGATTAAAATCAATTTTTCTTTATATGGGGAACAATTTCTCCCAACTGTGAATCTGGCAAGCACATGTTTTTCTGAGTATCAGTGTAATACTTGAAGTTGTAAAGACACAATCATCACTAGACTTCTTGTTTACTATTGTTCAATACAAACTGTGTAGAGTGAAAGAAATTAATGAGGTCTTTGATAATCAATTCTTATCAGAAATGTCTTCGGCAGAATATGTTTTTTCAATTATCATCAGTTGTTTGGAAACTATACAAACATTCAGTGTTCTGTTTTTTGGAGGTTTTTTTGTTTTTTGTTTTTTTAATCTAAAAATGCTGATTTTATCTTTATTTTAAGAAAGATGAAGATACATTTGAATGCCTGCAATGTAAACTATTCCCCCTTGGACGACTTCACTGACAACTGGCCTTTTATCTTGCACATTGTTATGTGAAGGTCCCATCGCATAACTATTGAGCTAAATCTTTGACAGCAAGCTCAAAGGTAGGAAAGCCAGGCAGTTTGCATGTAGGGGCCCAGGGAATTTAAAGGCAGGATGTTTGTTTTAGGGAGTTGGTGAGAATAGAAGAGCAGATAATGGGTAGAATAGCCTAGCCATTCTCTAGAGAAATGATGCTTTCAAATTTTGGAAGAAGTTGGAAGACTTCTGGTTGGTTGGTGATGAGGAGGGAAAGACAGATTGCTGATGTAGCTGTTGTGTATATTGGCTCTGCCTTCTGTAAGGGCTGAGTTGGAGGATGCGCAGCTTGGGAAGCTGAGGCATCAAATCCACCTGGATTTGTGTCTCCTTTCATCTCTACTGCTTTTATCTCTGAGATCAAGCCTCCAAAATCAAGACGTTTTGTGTGTGGAGGGGGAGGAGGGCGGTTTCTGAAAATGGAGAAGCATACTCGGAAAGTTTTGCAATATAATACTGGTATTTATTTGTTTATGGTTTTTACTTGCCTAAAGAGAGCAGAGTCAGAAATCCCTGAGCTCAGAATAATGCTGAGATCAGGACTGTTCAGTAATGAATAGTTATCCTTTCGATTTTAGGATGGCACAGTAAAGGGAAGTTTTTGAGTGCTGATACACTTAGCATTCCCACCCATAAGGATCTATATTTTCCTCATCAAAAATTTTTGTTGCAAGTGGAGCTGTCTTGGGTACAATCATATGAAGCTGGCTGTAAACTGAAAAACAATTCACGAGCTGCATTTTTTCGTGTTGTACGTTCAGAACCTTTCTGAACTCCCGGGAGCCTTCACAACTGAAGAAGCGGTTTGCATGATGCAAGCCAAGCAAATGCAAAGCGAGCAAAACCACAGCCGTTGTCTGAACGCGCCACGCCGCGGACTGGCACGAGAGTGGGGCACGGATCCTTCGGGATGCTGCTTCGCTGTAACTTTGGTGTGAGAATTGCTCTTACGAGGTCAGCAGTGAGTGAGCGTGTAGGGGAAGTGCGGGGATGGGGAACAGCTTCTCTAAAAGCTGCAGCGGGCTCTCGGGATTGTGAGATAGGGAAGAGTTTACTTAAATGCAATGGATAAACGCCACCACAAGGGAGCTTCAGTCTCTCGGTAGGCGGCAGGGCCTGCTAAAAATGATCGCATCGCGCCATCTCCTGAGCAAGCCCTGCACTGCAGCTCGGTAAGCCTGACCGGGACTCACGGGGCGGAGCTCCGCGCTCCGTCTGCGCACTCGGGCCTTTCGTATCCGACCTGCTGGCACGGAAGGCTTGGGTCATGCATGAGGGAGGCTGTGCTGTAACTGCTTGTGTCTTTCTCGCCGTGTCAGAAAAATGTAAGGCAACTTGCAACAAGAAAACCCCTGTGTACAGAATGAAGTGGGTGTCACCTTGTTGGGAAGATCCCACCTTACTGCACAGACTGCGGGAATGCTGGCATAGGTCTGATGCATTTTTGGATGTGAGCTATTTGATCTCTATTTTCTGCAGTTCTAAGGCATCTAACACCAATCAGCTGAGAATGTGGTTTAGAGACACTGTCTTATGCAGAAAATAAAAATTGTGTTCTTTTTTTTTTCCCCTATGATATTTTTCTTCATATTTTCTGCATTTCCAAATGCTTTCCTGGCTGCAGTGTGTCACAGGGATATTGCAATGCTTTTGTAATAATCTGTTTTGCAATTGAATAGAGAGATGTTTATGATGCTTTAAAGGTTAAAAATGATGTGGCCAGAGGGGAGCAGTTCTATAAGTGTACGTGAGGGGACCAAAACAAGACAACATAAAAGGAATTTACCCCAGACAGTTTCAAGTATGTAATAACTGTAAACAATGCAGATAGGGAATTATAGAGTTCAGAAGAAAGGTAAATTTTCAGAAGAGAAGAGAAAACTTGGTTAGAGACCAAAACCTTTAGTGTGTTGTTTTGATAATATTTGTATGTATCACTCGTACAGTTGTGAAGGTGCTTCATGTTCAAAGGCAGGAGCTTTAGTATTCCATCCAGCTGCCAAGCTGCTTGGTTTGTTTGCTTGTTTAATTTTCTGTGTGCTTTTTACACCTATGTCTAATAGAGAAGAAAATATATTTACACTGAGACACATGCTTGAGGACGTGTTCCTTAGTGGGTACCAGCTGTGCCTTTTGAAAAAGCTGCACGCAGCTCCCAGCCCACCAGCATTACTGGTCCCCTGTGCAGTCTGTCCCACTCCCTGGCCTCACTCAGCAAAGGGGTTTCAGTAAGTTTGAGGGAATCAGGGAATGCTGCCTGTTGCTGCCAAGAGAAGGTCTGACCAAGAGCAAATGTAAGAAAATGGAAGAAATCTTCCTTGAAAGCCAAAATCCTTACACAGTTGATAACTTGGTTTTCTATTCAATCTCACAGTCTTGCCAGAAATTATTCTAGTCTCCACATCCCATCCTGCAACTTTTTATGATTTTCAGGATGAAGAAAAATGTGGGGCTAACCTTTATTTTCCTACCAATTCCTTTAAGTGGAGACGTTTTTTGGACAGTGAGTTTTGACCACAACAGATTCATTTCTTTGCAGAAATGGAAGGAAAGTGGAAGTGCCTTCTGTTTAGACTTCCTGCTGAAATAAATTCAGGCATGTTTTCATATGTAGCTTTTCTAATATTTTTAAAAAACAAAACAAAACAAAAAAAACAAAAAACCACCTTCTGTGCTTAAAATGACACACTCACTAGTTCATTTCTAAATAATTCTGAGTTATCTTCTTGCTTAGATATTTTTCCTTCTTAGTCTTACACAGCTGGCTCATGTAAATGTTGATGTTGTGAACGTAATGCAGTCCTCCTCTCTACATTCCATAAACATGATTGTTAATGTCCAAAAGGACAAAAATTGTCATTCCTCTGGCTTATGTAGGACTGTGATGGAGGAAAAGAAGGCCTTGAGGATATGGCTATGAGGAAGGTGAATAATGCTTAATGACTGTGATGACTGTGTGTGAACAATGCTGTGGAGTTGTGCTGAAAAGAGGGGAAGGTTCAACTAGCATTTTGTTGTCAGCTTCCTTTGACAAGGGATGAAGTCAAGAGATCTTAAAGATAAACAGAATATAGCTTTACTGTGGAAAAAAAGCAGTTGTTCATCTTTTTAAGGGAAAGGGACAGTGAAAGGTTCTCTATTTTTTCCTTTTCCTCTCTCCTGTAAGATGAGATAGGGAAGTAAGAGGTGAGGCTCACATACTGCCTGCAGTTATTCTTACCATACTACCAATTAGAAATATGAAATCCACGGTGGCTATTGCAAAAGTTCAATTTAATCCTTCCAGAAATTAATTCTAATCAATAAAATGAAATCTCCCCGTGGGAAGCTGTGCCTGCAGCTGTCAGGGTAAGTGATAAGTAAAGATGTTAACAAAACTGTCACAGCTCCTCATGTTTGGAGAAGCAGAGGAAATGTGCAGGGATGACACCTCATCTCTAATGCTCCCTCTCACCTAATAATGTCTAGATGTCTCCAAATTCATTCCAGTTTGTTTTTCTTCTGTCTTCCTGTTAGGTTTCCAATTTCCTTTTGCTAGCTGTTGGCTTCCTTTCTCATAACTTTCCACTGCTGTACAAATATTGTGGAAGAAAACAAACTTTAGTACTAAAAGTGCTGCAGAACTGCTTTCTCTGGAAAGTTCATGGTCCTGTTTTATTGCCTTAATACACATGCGTGTTTAAAGTTTATTTTTGTTTTCTACCACTTCTAATTTTAAGGTCGTGATAATCCTTGTCATCATTTCTCATAAAATTGGCTGTTCTACATTCACCTGTTGTGCACAAGTCTATGTGCAATCATTAGTTACAAAATCCAAGTAGTCAAACAACTTCACAGGCTGCCTGTGGTAGTGGTGGCTAGTTTTGACTTGGAGAAAGAAGGGAGAAAAATAACCAAAACAACAGCAATAAACAACAAAAGCCCCCAAACTTCTAGCAGTTAAATCTTGTGAAATTGAAGGTAAATTGTAATTTCTGTGGAGCAGAGGCGGTGAGGAGAATTAAGCAGAATTATGTTCTTTTGGACCATGAAAAATGGTACTTCTGTTTTCTATTCTTGAGCCGTACAATAAAAAGGCAAAGTTGTTAAAACATCATTAAATTTTCTTAGCAGAGAAAGTTAAGTTTTTTTTTTTTGTAGCATGCTTCATATAAACATAATTTTAATTAATATTTAAAGTTAAAAATGTTTCTGTCTTTTTATAAATATGCTTATGAGATTTCCTTTTTAGAAGGGTTCAATATGATAAATACTATATATTTGTTAAAATACCATATTGCTGATATCTGAAAAGACATTCAGTCAGGAAAGTTAGTCACATAGTTGTGTCTTCAGGGAGATTTCATGTCTGTTCTGAAATTTCTAATACTGACAAAACAACAATATAACACGGAAGTAGATACTGCCCAAATAGTGTGCTTTACAACATAGAATATCTTACATACATTCTTCCTTTAAAATACACTTACAGCATTTGAAATTATCAAAAATGAAACTACTGAAAGAAAATGAAAACTTCATTAAAAATTGGCACACAAAAAGAAAACCTCATGCATGTAAATATTCATTAATCATCTCAAAACATGAACATGCTTGTATTAGTGGTATAGACCGTTGCACAGTGTATGTGATTTTCTACTGTACATGACAAAGCTGGTAATCTTCAGCTGAGATCAAGGATCATCATATCAATATGATATAAAAACTTCATTTTGTAAGTTATATTCAGTGAATGCAATTATATGATATATATATGTATATTATTATTTTAATTTAGTGCATGGTGATTATTCCATGAATAGCCAAGTAAGTTTAACATAATGCTAACAGACGGTTAGTGGGCAAAGACAAATCCACCAATAACCTGACACACTGGTTGGAATTAAAATATCACATACAGATGCACTGTGAAAGTGATTGGAAATTATATTAGTATTGTTTTGGCAAATGAGATTTTCCAGTTGGCACGTACATAAGAAAACAAAAGATATTTTAGCCCTACTAGTTCTTGTACAATCCAGTTGAAAATACTGCTAAAAATGGATATTTTTTCTCCTTACTGTGGAATAGCAAAGACATTCTGTGCTTCTCTTTGATTTATTACATGATCATTTTGAAGTTAATTTAGTGATCTAACTTCTGAATCTAGAAATGAATTTTCTTCTACGGAGAATATTCTGTTGCCAAATACATTTGAGGTCCTCTATTCCCTTCTGTACAGTTTTGTTTTGAAGGTATTTCTCTTTTATTCATTTTTGTTAAAATACAAAATCTCTTTTTATAAACATTAGCATTACCACTAACATAAAAAAGAAAAAGGTTTATGAACTCTTATACATCCATTCATCACCTTACTACGGCATTTTATAAATAACAGATAAATTTCTGTAACAAACCCGAACCACTTAAACATATCATCTGATTTTATGCATTAGGCATTAAAAAATAATTCACTTTTTCAAAATTATCTGGATTTTGCAGTGCAGGAAGACTCCAGTCTTGTGCTCTAATAACGTTATGGCCCCAAGATAATTATTCTCTATGATGAAGGACTGTTACGATGTTTATGGGCTGTCCTGCCTTCTAGAAATGTTTCTTCTCTAGCTCAGTTTTCATGAAACCTCACTCACGGATTGGTTTCACAGTATGTATGGACATCATGGCAACTTCACAACAACAACGCATGCTCCAGCCCTTCCAATATTGACAGGAACTTCCTTAAAAACAAAAAGAAAGTGAAAAAGGACAAAGCACTTTTAGTAGACTTATGGACAGGCTAGATAAGTTACTTATAGATTAAAAAGAAAGCAATGTGTTTATTCACACTAATGTACCACTCGAAAAACAGATTTCATTAGAACTGTGAAAACAGTCTGAGGTTTTTTTTAAAAAGTGTTTTGCGGCTCCTGAGGACTATTAGGGAGTAGGTTGGTGGTGGTGCTTTTAGTTATTGTAAAAAACTTGCATATCCTTTTATCCAAAACCATGGACTGTGTAGCTAAAAAAGAATCTTGACAGTTTTAATGCTTTCTTATGGTCTCAATGTTGATGGTGTTTAATGTGAAAAGTTGAAAGTGCCCTCCAGTAGAGGGCATTGCCAACAAGGGCATTGCAGCTCTAATGATGTTTGGTAAAGAAGCACTCCAGTTAAATAAATACTTTTAATTAGCATTATTTCATCTTAACATATATCATTTTTCACAAAACCCTTCTGCAATGTAATAGTTTTCGCTTTTCCTATTCAGATAGGTCTTGCTATTTTTAATTACCTCTGTCCACTCGTTATTTTGAGCATCGTAAGACTCCACAGTATCCAGGTATGTGTGGCCATCATAGCCACCAACAGCATAAAGTCTGTCCCCCAGAGGGCAAATTCCAACAGCATCCCGGGGTACGCTCAACGGAGCCACTGTTGTCCAAGTGTCTGTTTTAGGGTCATACCTGAAATGTTTTATGATCAAAATTAGAAAAATACGTTGTAGAAATACATTGATATTCCAGATTTTAAAAGCTGATGCTTACTTCTTTTCCCCTATACTGGAGTTTAGCTTATGTTATGAACTAGCGTAAAGAATCATGAGGAATAAGATTGAATTCTTTATTTAGCCACTAGAGGGATCTTCAAGCCCTTATTTTCACTTTGTGTGATGAAGTATACATTTCTATCAGATTAACAATCAGTGTGTTTTGAACATAGGTGAAGCCTGAGGGAATGATACCATGGCAGCAATTGAGTCAGAAAAGTTCGTTTCAGAGCATTTTTTTCTTCCACCATAAAGATTTATGTTTTCTGTTTCTCAGTGACATTTCCAGAAACGATTCACCACAAAATAATCTCACAAAGTTAATTATGTAACTCATGATCTTAAGCAAAGTTTGTATCTCATATAGTTTTTATCACGTTGGTCAACATGAGCCAAACTGTTGGAGGAAGAGACAATTGAAAAGTTTTTTTCCTGAGTTTTTTAACTTAAAACTTTTTAAGTTTTGTTCCTATAGTAAATGAGAGATGTAGCCCAAAGCTGAATTTTGGCACCTGAGAAATACAAATCCCCATGTTATGTTCATCGTATTGTTGAGTTGTCTTAACCTTGGTCGGTTCCAATAGACGTGAGAACAAGCTGAAATTTTCACGTGGCAGCTGTTTTGTTAGCACAAAATCATTGGGAATCAGTTCTTATGCTCAAAAATATTATTCTACAAAGCATAATATGTTATACAAAGGTAATGTTCCAATTCTGAAGAGATTTCCCTTGCTGCATTTTTATATTTCCTGAAGTGTTTAGAAAAGCAAAATGTCCTTACCTTTCTACACAGTCGGAAAGTCGAGAGCAGTGGTTGGAAGCAGGTGCATCGTGACCTCCCACAGCATATAAAAACCCATTGTATGTTGCAACACCTACACCGCCTCTTCTCTTGGACATTGAAGCACATAGGCTCCACTTGTTTGTATGTGGATCAAAACATTCCATTGATTTTAAGCAGGAGCTCCCATCTCGTCCACCAACTGCATACAGTCTGGGATAATTACCCATAAGAAGACAAACAATTTCAGTCCTTTTAATAAGAATATTATATTAACTTTATTCAGACCATTTTAAAATTCCCAGTGTGCCTTATATTTGCTCTCTGGCCATTTTGCTCTGGAACTTTCTCTGCACAATGGTTTTTTCATGCTGTATTTTCTTCATTTTATAATGTAGCTTCAAGCAGTCACGTAAGAAAATTAAAAGTCTGTATCATCTTCTCTAAATGTTAAGACATAGGTGAAATTTATGAGAAGTACTACTAATGTTTGTAACACAGTTGGAGTATTTTCTTTGTCAGTCTTATGAAATATTTGACATTAAGCAATTTTCCTATACCATTAATACGTAATGAAAACTTCAATGCTATCATTATGTTTCAAAAACTTATGACAAATGTATATTAAGTATATTTTCCTCAGTGTTTGTATTTAAGAAAATCTTTAGGACAGAATTTACCTTACTGATAGGTCTTCTCGTCTTTTCTGCATTAAAGGCACTTTGCAAACTACTGGAGATTCAAACTAGCTCTTGTTGAAACAAAATATGACAACTTATAAAGGGGAACAGTGGAAATCCTCATTAAGAAGCACTTTGTGTCTCTTTGTCAATCAATTTTACGAAGTCTGAATCTCTTTTGTATTTCTAGCTAGCTTTGGTGCTGCTAGACTGTGATAGTATACATAGTGGATGTCAACTGTGCCAGGCTGCTCAGATCCTTTTCCCACTCTGGCCATTACTTACTGCTATGAAATAAAGGGTTTTTTTTAGTGCAATTAATTAGAGACCTAGCGAGCACCTCAGCTTGTCCAGAGCGAGTCACCCAAATCCAGTTAGTTGAATTTTGCTTAAGATGTGCTTGTCTTTCTCCAGTGACTGGGATAAGTTTTACACTGCTCTGATGTAGGATTTCAAAAGAACAATCTTGACCTCTAGAGCAATACAAAAATTTTAGTTCTATCTTCTAATGTTTGTGAGTCCAACACAGGCTTGAGTCCTGTTGTGCAGTTTTTTGCTTGGCCCATATAAAGACTTGAGAATGGGATTTTTTTTCTTTTCATACCTTACTCTTAGATACAGTCTACTTGTTTACACAGCTTTCACAGAGAGAGGAAATCTCTGACTTTGCAAGCAGATTGTTCTTTTTCCCTAGCATACCCGGAATCATCTAAAGATCTTTAAAAATCTTGTCTCATTCCCTGAGGAGAAATCACATATTCCTTTATTGACTGATGTTTTCAGTAGACCTTTTATTGTTCAGAAGTGTTGCCCCACTGAAAGTATGTGTTTTCTGGTAGGAGTGAATAGAAGAAAATACAGCATGCCTTAGGGAAACAGAAAGAGGAGAAGCATTTTGCTCGGCTGGACTGCAGCAGTAGCACTGAATGATGGACGTTTGAGTTTGGCTTCGTCTGCTATGCCAGTGATTACATCACTGAGCTAACAGACGTGATTTAAGCCAGGCAGGAGACAGGGTATATCGAGAGTGATTGAGAACAGAGTCGGGATTGGGCTGGATTTCCTCTCTGACAAAGTTGTTTCCTGCACATCCCTGTGAAAGGCACCCACAGGAATTTCTAGCTTATGCTGAGAGCATTTCCTTTGGGATAGAACAGGGACTTGGACAGACAGTTCTACTGCTCTCAGATTTTTTAATAAATGTTTAAAATCTTGTCATGTTCTATTGCAGAGGCTTGGTTTTTGTATATGAAGAAGATTTATGTTTGCAAATATCTGACATCTTCATTTTTACTCTATATCCTTCTCTTTCATAAATCACTGGAGTTTAAGAAGTGAGCAGGAAAGCCATTGATAAGGTTTCAGGATAAAAACAAATTTCTGCATGCAGCTTTTCTGGGCCCCTACAAACTCTGCACTAAGAGGCTGTCTACCTCAGATTGAAATAAAAGGGAGTATTGGCTCAAGCTACACTTCTCAGTGTAACCTGACATTTTCTAGCAGGTTTTCCTATTCTACTAGGCTTTCCTGTTTCTTTGCTGAAGAGGGGGAAGTTATTTCAAATGGTGCTCCTTAGATACACTGATTTCAAAATGCAAACATAAATTTGGATTTTTTTTAAGGTATTTGATCAATAGTCCAGGTAAAATTCTGATTTTCAAATTGCCTTAACTTGAAAAGTGTTTAAAACATGTCTGCTATTTAGAAAATAGTTTACTACATAATAGAGGAAAAGCTTTTCTTTCTTATTTTTGTGCATTACATTTTCTCTTTGTTTTCTTGTGGTGATTTATTATATATATTTTTATATATTATATATATATTTATTTATTTATTTTTATAAGATTGAAAATATAAGAAACTGCATTTCAATGGAAGGAAGTAAATGAAAAAGCAGAGAGTTTTTCCTGCTGACATACTTGCTATTTAATGCTGCAACCCCTACAGTGCTTCGGGGGGTGGACATGCTAGCAACATAATTCCATTGCCGGGCTTGAGGGTCCCATCTTTCTACGGTGTTCAGGTAACTCCAGCCATCATGGCCACCAACAGCATACATTGGTCCTTCCAGCATTGCTACTCCTTGAAGAATAGGGGACAGGGACAGATTAGGGACAGATTACTGTATCTAATAATTTCGGTGACTTATAAAGTATTAACTTTTCGCTTTAATTGCTTGTATACAGATAAGCAATTTCAGCTGGTATTAAGCTAACTAAAAGCTGGCTTGTCATTAAGAAGAATAAACAAAGATAAACAAAATATTTTGTACAACAGTATCTTTCAAAATAAGCATTATCTTTTGCCTAAGGATCAGAAGAAAGCTGCTTTAGTTTTGATGTTCGCTTGGAATTTTTCTCCCAGTTCTGTTGACCTTGTTCTGAATCAAATCTGCACCCCCTACATGAGAAAGAATGCTCTTCTTTCAAAACAAAACAAAGCAAAAAGAAAATAAAAACCTTGAGCCAATGAAAAAATTGCCAACTACCTGTCCCTTCTGAGCCAGCTGAAGCTCTGTAGTCCCACCAGCATGAAGCCAAACTGGATGGCAGCTGGCTGGCCTCATTGCCTGTACTGTACTGTTCTGGTGCCTGGTTAGTGGAAATAAGAGCTGGCTTGTATGTGCTGTCCTTGAGGCACAGGAGAGTGAACTTGGCTGTGTGTTCAAAGCTCTCTGTGAACACATCCTGTGTTATTTACCATCCTCAGCAAGAGGTGCCTCTCCCCTTTGGGAAGCTGCGCCTGTCACTGATCTTTGCTCCCTTTTAGGTAAGGCAAGATGTTGGAATTTGGCTGCTTAAAAGTTTTCTAAATCCATCTTTTCAGGTCTAAATATACATGGCCTAATTTTTTTTTTTCCAAATGTACTTAACTCTCCACAAAATCACATTGAAACTAATGGGACCTGTAAGTGTAAGGCAGCTTTGCAAATTGGGCTGATATACAGACAGAAGCCTGACTCTGGGCACTCAAGACTTCACTACTGCAACTTATTTGTTGGCTAGAATCATGCCCCTGCATAGCGACTTCATTCTGTGTTGCCTTCTTGTCCTTTACTTCTTACTATTATTTGTTTTTCAGAAGCCATATTCCCTCCCGCAGTCTCAATGTTAAACTTATTTTTTATTGTTGCAGAAGAGTATTCTAGATTTTTTATGAATTCACTGTGAATACTAGGATTACTGGGCAGTAAAGGCCATAGGTGTCAGACTGTAGCTGTGCACTATGGAACTTGTAATTTCAACATTGAAATTAGTGAAGTTGTACTAATTTTGTAACAGCAATGTTTTCTTCAACACTGGTAACTCTCTGATCTGATTTTCAGAGGTGTTTGGTAGCAACGAGCTTAAGTCATTATTTTCAAAAGCTGAAAATCATGTTGTTTCTGTATTGGAAACATACACCTTGGCGGCTGTATTGGATGAAAAGTTGATTATTCTCCCTACTGCTTGTATTCTGGAGTTTTATAAAAGCAAAATTAACCCTGGAAGACCATTATAATTTAGGCGAATACTAATAGATATCACTTTCATAAAATTATGGAAATGGGCAAATTTGTCTTTGAAAAATATCTTCTGCAAATATTGCCGCATTTTAGTAAAGGCTTAAAAAAATTGTCAGTCAGAACGAATCTGTTTGTGATCCAAAGTATTTTCAAATGCAGCATCTCTTACCTAGGCCGTGTCTGTGCGTTGACATAGGAGGCATTATAGTCCAGACTTTGGTGATAGGGTTGAAACATTCAACAATGTTGGAGGTTTTCAGACCATCTCTTCCTCCCACAATGTAGAGTTTGTTGTCAATTACTGCAACTCCAAACTGTAATCGTCTGCCGTTCATGGTACCAATTTGTAACCAGCTATTAGTCCTAAGGTCATACTTTTCAATTGTAGTAGTGCCTATTAGAAACAATAATATGATGCAATATGAGACAGCCTTGAACTGCTCGCTGTGCAGCAGTCAGGAGTTGATCCATTTTGTACATTATTAAATTTTAAGAGACTGAAATTCTGTACTTTGACCTTTGCTACATCTTCCTGAGAGCTTCAGTTACAAGAGTAAACATAGTGGGACAGCTGTATTAATTGCATGCATATGTAATTATCAAATAGATAGGAATAAAACATTGACAGGAAGTGCAGAATTATAGCTATATTTTTAGTACTGAACAATTGTAGATAAGTTAAATCTGTCACTCAGTTAAGTAGTATTAGGATAGTTGGTTTATTTGTTCTTAATTCTTTCTGAGTATGGTACCTCACAACTATATACTTGTTAACCATGTTTTTGCCTAAATTAGTAGTGCCTCCTAAAACTAAAAGTGCATCTATGAATCTGTCTGCATTGGTTTCCTTGGTGCAGTGGAGGCAGGCAGAAGGCTGAAGTCTGAGTGCACGTTTGCCTTCCATGGGCAGCTTCTGTGAGGTTCACCTGTGCAGCCTTGCAGTAACTGATTGTTTGCTGTAATATGTAAGTTGCCTTTTCAGTTTTTTCAGGTCACTGAACTTCTGGTCATGGTTTTACTGAAACTATTCATAAGGCCCTAATTCCCTGCCATTCAAAACTGACACTTTTCCATCTGCTGGCTCCTGTCAGTCACACTCAGCTGCTGTAATTGCCCCCATGAGAGCTGATTTAGCACAAAGGGAAAACGGCTGAGCAGTGCTGAGGCAGGAAGAGGCAGTTGCCAGTTGCACAAGCAGCACGCTCTGGAGCTCAACTGAAGGCAACCAGATGAGAAAAACAGAGCTGATTTCCTGTCTGCTCCTTGACTGAGATTTGTAACGAGAGAACTTGTATGTTGAGGATAACAATAGGCAGTTCATGGATAAATGGTTTGTGACTGCAAAACAAGCATGCACTAATGCAGAAAAGATAGTTTGCTTTAGCGATGTTTTCTTCAGTAAAACCTGCTGAAGTTCAGCTGCTATACTCAACAAATATAGTGAAACAAGAGCTTATGTGATACATTTGTTGCCTTCTGTGTGCCGTTCCAGATACACAGATCAGGGAAGAAGCTACCTGATCCATCTGCTATAAAAGAAATTTAATTCTGAGCAACTCTCAGAGCAAACTTTGCTTGCTCTTCTTTGCTTTGATTCTGTCTCATTTATTTTATGCTAATATGTGAGTGCCCCAAAGTTCTCAGCTTCAAAAAGAAGTATCTCACATTCTTAAAAAAAAAAAAAAAAAGGGAAAAATATATTAAGGTGTACAGTGTGTTCATACCCTGTAGCTGTAATTTTTACTGAGGCTTGAAAGTAGGCTTCACAAGTTTAGGCACATTTACATTTTTTTTTAAATACTAGTCTGAAAGTGGCTCTTTGATCTTCTCTTGATCATTTGAAGTTGAGATTTGACTTCATATACCACCTGAGATAAGCACAAAGCCAAACCTGGCACTCTCTGAGTTCTTGTTTTCTTTATCACAGAAAGCACATTCTAGCCAGAGGTTCAGTTCTCCCCTTCTCAGAGATGTTCTTCCAGTGCGTCACAGTCTCTTAGGTTCTGTTTCCTTTATCTTACAGTCCAGCTCAGGCTGAAGGTATGAGTCAGAGATATAGAGAACAGCAGGGAGGAGAGGAAGTGCTGTTCTTCTAACCATCAAAAGGCAAAAGTTCAAAGAGCTGGCTTTACTCCAAGGTAATAAGTAGAAAAGGCACCAACAGGAAATGAAGATGTTGACTGAAATAGCCCATTCCTTGTATAATCTTTACTGAAAAAAACCTATTATAAAATTTTATTCAAATTTTTAATAGTTCAAGGGTAATTTTGAGTTCTTGGTTATTTTATGTCATTCATAAATAACAAGTATTGCTAATTAAATTTCACTAGTCGTTATTGCTTCACTTCCTTTTTCTAAATTGTCCCGAGAACGAATGTTTCGTGTTACAATCACAGTGAACACACAGTTTGCATTGGATTTGATTGCAGAGGGTAGTAAGGTAGCACTGCATAGGAAATGTTAGTCATCAGCAACTTTTTCCAAACCATGAAATGGATTAACTGCTCTGTGATTCTGTTAATGGTGAATTTGCACAGCTGAAGGTAATGCCGATCAGCACGTCACTAGACTTTAAACTAATAACAGTTTTTTTGGCACTGAGCAGCAGAGTTCTGTAGAAAGTAGTTTAATATACTTCCTACTAAATGGAATAGTGTAATTTGCAAAGCTGTAAAACGGTTGCAGTTGTGAAAATCAAATCATAAAAACTGGAATATATCTATAGCATTTAGCTTTCAGCTACAAAACTGAAGAAAATTCTATATGTGATCCTGAAAAAACAGGATCAGGGTTCTAAAATAACGTTAAATATTTCTTGAAATATTTTGAATGTTAATTTTTTTCTGGTTTGTAAAGTCAAACTTTGCACAAATTCTTGTAAAATTTTGGATGTTAAGATCACTATTTGAATCTTGTCTGAACTTACAGCTGTATGTATATTATTTAGAAACAGAGTGCTTGCAAGAAGGAAGAATATCTAACATATGGGATTGACTTCTGCAATTTTTCCCTCCTTTTCCATCTTTAAATTGCTGTTTGTCTAACAAACTTTTCAATAACTGTCATGTATTCTCTGTGTGTCTGTAATACAATTACTCAGTACAAACAAATATTTCAGCTTACCTTTAGTGGCATCCATACCTCCTACAGCATAAAGTGCACCCACTGTAGACTTCCTAGGCTTTGTTCGAGGGCTCTGCATCATAGACCGTCTTTCTGGTAGGAGGTGGTACTTCATAGCCTCCATGAGAAGTTTCTGGCATTCTAGGTCGTCTGCAAACATTGGACTATTTTCTAGATCGGCTAGCAACTAAGAAATGAAAAGTGATGATCTTATGTGTATCTACGTCATTAAAAGTTGGATGCACTTCAGTAAGTAAAGACTATGTAGCTACAAAGAAAGTGCTATCTGGGAAAGAAATGTACTTTTGAGATACCACGAGACTGATACGTTTATAAAGATAATTGTGAGCACAATCATTGTATTTACTTTCTTTTTCTATCTTACATTCTTACTATTACAAATAATAATCATACCTATTATGGAGTTAACAAAAAAAACACAAAAACTTCCACATCAGGAAACAACAAATCAGAAGCAGCAAGCAGTACTTCTCTACAGGTGTTGTTTTGTTTTCAGTTTACGGTTAAGGCCCCTGTTAGCCCTTCATTTCCATACCTGAGGGGGAAGTAGAGGCAGTCTGATATAAGATAGAAGCATCCCCAGATCTTGTTGCCGGTTTTGCAAATCATGTCTCACCCACATCATTAATGCCTGGAATATAACCTCCTCATCTGGAACATTGATGTCATCGCTAGACAGGAGTTTTGCAATCTCATTAGCAGGGAGTAAAAGAAATTCCTGGTTTTTAATAACTTCTGTGAAATGTTCCTAAAAGGAAAGAATAGATTTCAATGCACTCATGATTTTCACACCTTGAATTAACCTTTTCTGAGGTAATATAGTCTTTGCATATACTGTAGTTCTGTTTTGTTCTAGGATGTAGGGAAATATAATAGATATTCTATAAGTCAAGGAACCTCCTTCTACCATTTGAGGGAGACTGGTGTCTCTTTGAAGCTTTGCTCTCGTAGAGCTGAGGACCAATGATCAACTTCACCACTACCTTGCTTATGGCTGCAGTTGGCAGGATTCCTGTTGGTATGGATTTGCTACTGGCAGTTTTCACCATCAGTGTGATCTTAACACTCAGTGTGATCTTAATAGAAGTGTGATCACCATCAGTGTGATCTTAATAGAGACACAATTTGAAGATATATGGTAGGTATATGAATGGTAGATGGGTATTCAAATTAAGTGGATAGTTTGCGTTACAAGTGGACTTCCAAGCTTTAAACTCTTCCGATTTGCAGTTCTTTCCCGTGTCTGGTGCTGACTGTATGTCTCTACTCTGCAGTAGAAAATGGAGGGAAATTAAACTCACTTTTCTGACAGTATTTCAGGGCAAATGCAAACTGGGCAAATCTTGAGAAAGTGGTCTAATACCATAATCTAGCGTTACGATAAAACAACCAACTCCAGACATGATCACAAATATGAAATCGTTTGAACCTTTCAAAGAATTATTTTCCATAAAAGTATTAAAATGTACAGGCCAGTACAAGAATACTAGAATTGATATTGAGATATTTCATGTTTGCTTATGCTAATTCCAGAGAAATACTTTGTTAGCTGTTTTTTGAAGTTACGTGCAGAGAAATGCATGTTGGATTTTACCTGTATTTGGACTATTAGTTTCCATTTATGTACCTGGAAGAAATATATTCTATGAGAAATCAGAAATAGGACAAAGGAAGAGATTTTAGTTACTGATCTTTGTATTATTTGTTTTCAGTAGTCTCAGCTTTCTGCAACTCTTTACAAGAGAACTCTACTGAGTATATAAATATTGAAGTACTAGTGATTAGAGGATATGTTAACTTTTCTGTGCTGTGCACATCCTGCTTTAATATTTTGTGACATTCAGAGATTAGGAACAGGAAAGCCAGTTCACATTTAGGTACAAATATAGTGCAAGATGTTTATCAGAACAATGTCTATCTGCATGTAAAGATACTAGGCAGGAAACTTAATACTCTGCATCAATGGCTGAAGTAGATGAAGGGAAAAGCTTCCTTTGTGTCTGTTTTTGTTGAATGGATGTGGTGTTTATAGCTTATCTTCTGTAAGTGTTTAAATGTTACTAGTTCATTTGGATGATTTCTGTATTTACAGTACATCTTTATAGTCTTTTCCCTGAGGTACACATTTTCAAGTGGTTGAGGCTGGCCAGACACAAAACAGAATGTTTTATTTATCCTCTTCCACAACGGTTTGTGTGCATGCATTGGTACAATCTCTTTTCTCCAATGTCTTTTGAAAATCAGCTCAGAAATCTGGTCTGTGAATTTAAAACAGTTACAGTTGAGGCCCATGTGGCTGGGGCTTGTGAGACAAAAGGGGTAGCAGAGGGGGGAATTTCCTGTTTTCAGCTGAGGATATAATAGTATGGAGCAGCAAGGACAATGCTGTTATGTAGGGCTTGAGTGATCCTTCTAGCTTCAGTGTCCTTTTTCAAACTTTAAAATATAAAAGAAATCTAGATAGCTGCTGAGCAAACCATTCATTAGTATGACAGGAAGGAGCACAACCAGTGCCCTCAATCTGCACTTGCCACTCTCATTTACTTCATCATGTGGAAGTGTGCGGTCTCTTCTTGGAATGCTCTTAGCATTATGAAGCCCCTAAACTGGTTTTGACATACTGTGCTAATATTTCAAGCATAAAGCTGCCATGTGTCTCCTAACAAGGAGTTCTTTTTATATCCATTTAGCTGTAGCGGTTGCTATTCTTTTTGTGTTTAAAGATGCTATAGCACATCTTGATGCCCTGAATATTTATCCGTTGATTGGGTTTCACAGCCAGCTATCTTGCTTCTCTGTTTCCACACTGAATATTCATTTCTCACTTTCAGCCGGAGGAGGATTATGCTTCAGTCAAAGATGTGCTTCTTTTTAGCATTCCAAATTTTTCTCATACATTCTTTATTTTGGATTTTGTTGTGTATGTACCTCACCTTAAAATCAGCTTTGGAATTTTCTTGGTGTTGAATCAACAACATGAGAATGGGCCATTACTATTTTTCCTTTTGACGTTGTCTATGTTAATGCCCTGTTATTTTATTTTATTTTTTTTTAAGAAATGCATGCCAATCATACGAATTTCAGTTCAGTAAATGTCTCCTTCTCCAAAACAAAACAAAATTCTGAAATAGGAAGCATTACTGAATATTTGGTTTTCTGTGCACACTCTTCTCTCCTTCCAATGCTTCTGTAACAGTCACAGACCTGAAATTTCTCTTTGGAGTCTGAGCTAGGCAGAGATGTCCCCAGGTCAGGGACTTTGCCAGTGCAGGAAAAGCATAGCCACTGCATCAGGCTCAGAAAGCTTGCTCTGCTTCACCAAAGTCCATATGTCTTCTGGGGAAGTATTCACACTTGATGTTAACATTCTAATTGTAAAACAGGTAGATTCTTTAACTTACCATAGTGTATGTGTGTGCCACCTTCAGGAGCTCTGTGCAGCCCTGAGCATCCCCAAAGGAGCGGATCCCCAGGCAGTTGGAAGGATGGAGCTGCTTCATGAGAAAGTTGCAGCATACCTCAATGACCTGGGATAGCTGGAGAAGACAAGCTGCAGCTAGCAAACTTTCTATAGTGTCTTCCTTTAACTCTAGAATACCTGTGCAGTTTGCATGTAGGGAAAAAATACAAGTTTTCGGTCATTTTCTTTGTAACTTTATTTACTTGAAATCTTCCTACTCCCTACTTTTTCTGTTCCTGCAAAAAAAAAAAATAAATTGAAAAGTGGCCTGTGATTCACAGGTTCATTTTCCTTTAATGCTGAAGGAGTCTTTAAACACCTCTTAAGAGACTTAAAGGATTTGGTGGATTTTGAATAAAATTACTGGAACATTTGTACTGAAACTCTAACACTATCAGATCTGATTTTACTTGAAAAAAGAAATAAAGACAAAGAGGGGATTAGACAAAAACCTTTCCCAAAATTCACGTGTGGGTTCCTGAAAAGTGTATCATAAATTTGTATTACACACGAGAATTTCAGTATCAATAGCTAGGAAATACTAACAGTAAATGCTTGCAGGAAACCTGATTTCCTCATTTATCTATGAAATGATTATGTGATTGTGAGAATTTTTTAATGTTCATAAACAGACTGGAAGGTGTTTATTTAATTAGATTATCCATTCTTATGCTTAGTAGATACTTTGATTCCCTAGTTGATATCCAGCGTTAAAATGCTATTCTGAAAGAGGTGAAATTTAATTAGATAGGATGATTTTTATATACATGTGGATAATAAGCAGCCCACCACCATTTCTTTGCATTCGGTCTAATCTATTTCCTTGGGTGATTTATGTTTATTCAGTGCCTTATGCATGTTATGCAGCATTCCCTCCTGCCCGTGTTTATCTTCTTGCTTGTACCCACAAGCACATAAAGGGTCTATTTTGTGTATAGAAACTTCTGTTTCCAATCTGGAATTGCAGATGGCTTATCTTTCTTGAGATTTGTCTCTTTACACTACAGTCAAGATTGATGAAGTGCCTGACCTAGCAAGCGAAGAAGTCCTCTGTTTTTGACATTTATTATAATACCATTATATTAATTACATTGGAGTCTTTGTTTTAATTTAATCTATAGTTATTCTAACCCCTTTTTAAAGTATGAGTACTATACAAATATTGATACATACCTATAGTATGTCTTCCAGCCTCCCTGTCTTGATATGTAAATTGTGCTATTCCATTCTCAAAAGCTAGCTAGGAATGTCCTGTGCGGGACATCAGTTGAGAAGCAAAAACTGAATGTTATTGGTGATAGGTGCAAACTGAGGAGGTGGATCAGTTTATCAGCAAATGTTCGTAAATTCAGAAAGCTGTTTTTCTGTTTGCTTTAGTGTTAGTACTTTGTGGAGAAGCAATTTCCTCCTTTCAAGAGCTGTGCGTGTTTTGCCTCAGAACTTCATAGCTTGGAAGAGGAAAGGGCTTTGCATTTTAGCTTTCTGGTTGGGTGGCTGCCGTCTTCCTGAGTATCTTGCTAAACACAGAATACACAAACATCCAGAAGCAATTGCACAGGTTTGAATGATCTGGATATTTCTAATTGTGTACACAGCAGTTATGTTCTGTGTCGCTTTACCCTGCTTGTAGCGCTTGTAAAAGCGATTTCACAGTTCTCTGAGTTGGTCTTCTTGTCTACTTGGTTCAACCCTTTGAGGTCCAACAATATAAGGTTAAATTCCGAAAACTGAGGGAAAGCAAGCAGGAGATATATATCTACATTGCAGCTGTGGGTGATGGAGGACTTACCTGTGTAGGCATAACGCACCAGGGCCTTCAGCGCATCCGGGTCCACTCCCTCCATCTTGATCTCTTCTTGTTTTGCTTCACGTACATCGTTAGTGAACATTGCAGCAAAATAATCAGACACTGCACTGAGAACCAACCTTGAAATGGAAGCATTTTAGGAGGGCTGCACATTATTCTGTAATATTCATAACAAGCATGGAATTCAATAATACTGTGTAGTAAATGGCGTGTGTATGTTTTAGAAACATTCTCTTACAGTAGGATTTGAATCGTACAGTAGTGAGCAGTAAAGTTAAAAGGGTAATTAATAACCTACTTCTACAGTAACTGATCATTTATAACCAGACAGAGTAGGCGTACATTTCCCTAGTGTTTGAAAATGTCAGGCTTTGAAGCCGTCTAAACCCAAGTGGGGCAGGTACCTGTGAGCTGGAATCTTCTGGTCTCCTACTATGAGAAGAACATCGCACAGCTGTTTCTGCTGCAGATAATTTTCCATTTTGCGGAACGTTTGCTCTGCGTGGTTTGCAGAGTGGAAGTACTCCTCAGAGCCATTGGTGTTCATGCCAAGCAGTGAGCTGCTGGTCATAGACAGCCTGTGATGAAAGAGCACATACAGGGACTGCAACCGTACAAGCTCAGATTATGTTCTTTACATAAGTTTTGTTCAAAAGGCATCATAGAAGCATTTACAATTATAAAGGCTTTTAGGATTCTGGTCTTGCTATGCCTTCTTACATTTGTTTTGGTTTGGTGTCTGCAAATTTTCATTCGCAAGACTGCCTATAAATTCTGAGGTCAAGGAAGGAAAAATTATTGTGGTGAGGTGGTGCTACTGAGTTTTCTGCTTCCTACCCATCCTGTGTCCAGGATGCAATGCACCATGATAAATGCAACCTGCTGACCACTCACAGACAGAGCATGCAAATGGCAATCTGTTCTACCTGAAATAGCCTGTGGAATGAAAGTTTGTCTATGATGTTTCTTTAGGTCTTATTTCTGTTTCCTTCATACTTTGTACGTCTTTATTACTGTATGAAATGGGAATTAATCAGAAGACAATCTGACAACTGACATATAATTCTAGGTAAATTACTGAACCAAAAACTGATGAAATTAGTAGATTCTGTTACCTTTACAAACTGAATGCAAATAACAAACTAATTCCTTTTCAAGGAAATGTGTGTTATAAAAACATATTCTTCCCACTACAAAACTCTGTTAGATGTCCCACTTATAAATACCTATAAAACCTATTTATATATATTTTTTTCCTCACTGTATTCTAATATGGATCGTGTTGCAGATTGAACTATTATTGATACTTTCTTAGAAAAGCTTTTTTTTCACCTGTTTCTTGTAAGATAGCAGCGCGTTTCTTAATATGCATCTTTATCACTAATGCTACAATCTGCAGCACTATTTTACTTAGTCTAGACTTTATAGATAATGGCTTCTCAGCTTATAATATTTTAGTTACAATATCTCAGAGTATTATATTACATAATATGTATTATATTATTGTGTGTGTGCGTGTGCACCACCTGAGGAACCAATGCATCTCAAACACTCAGATGTCACATATGTGTGTTTATTTCTCTCTGGGCAAACTCAGATTCTATTACTATTTACAAAAGTATTAAAACATACCAAATCAATGCAATAAGCTCTATCTTTCTTTTGAAGCTCTTTACTACAATGTCAAGTGCATTTTCTTTTTTTTTTCTTTCTTTTTTCTTTCTTTTAAGAAAAAGAGGCAAATCAAGTTCACCTATAACATGTATCCTTTGTAGTTTGCAGCTTACAAAAATTAATTTGTCTCAGTTTAATGACTATACTTTTTGTTTGTTTTGCTTCAGTGCTTCATTGAAAATGAAGAAGCTGAAAAATTAGATTATATGCTCATTACTTTTTCACCAACTACTTGATGCCAACTTCATATTCTGTAACATTCTTGTTTTGCTATTTATCTCTTAAGCTTTCTGTCACACTTCAAACATTTTTTTTCCAAGCGTATTTTGTTTCAGTCTCATTATATTCATTTTAAGTACTGTATTTTAATGTATTACATTGCTCTTATCCTTAATGTGTCAGAGTTCAGTCAGAATAATATTCATTCATCCCTACTGCAAATGCACGGTACCAGTTTCTTGAAATTAGCAATTTCCAATAGAACGTATGCATTTGGGAGTAGGGCAGTCATTTTCAAGCAGTAAAGATTTGAAAAGAGTCTTACAGTCCAATCATTTTATTCAGTTCTGGGTACATTTTTTTTCCTTGTATGTCCTAGAGTGACCTTTAATTGCAGCAGAAATAACACCAACCATATAATTACTGTAAAAAAATAAGGTCTTCAGAGATTGAAGAGTACTAGAAGGAAAAAAAAACCAAAAACCAACACTGGCTAACTTTGTAAATATAATTCTGTAGTTGACGGTTTATTTTCACCAGCTGATTCAAAATAGTAAGTATAGTATAGTATAATATGGAGGGGGAAAATTAAATTATGAGATATTTCTCTGTCTCCTTCTGTGTGTGACTATTACTGATACGCAGATAACTGAAATACAGAGCTTCAAAAATTTAAATCTAGGGAGGAAAAATACAGTGAACTTAAAGAAGACAGAGGTTCAAGTACCTTGAAGGAGGAAGTCGAGAAAAATATCAGTAAGTCTGATGTTGAAATAAAATCAGAGGTGCTGCTGACTGCATTACAGAGATAGGCAAGCTAGCCGCAGATGTGTTGACTTGAATGTATCTACCTGTCCTGTCTTGTTCCATGAGAACACAACACATTAAGAGATCTCACCGTTCATGCAAATCTACCCAGAAGCATGAAGTGGATGGAGAATTATTAGTTTTCTGTAAAATGTGTATGAGTTTGGACAAAAAAAAATCTGAAGTGTATTAAGTAATAAGATTTCCAGAGGTACATTGTGATGGCCTTGTGAAAGTAATTAGTTTTCAGTTAGTCAGAAGGGAAATTACTAAAAACTGTTCTGAAGAATCAGAAACCTGAGTAGCTTAATGCCGCCTTTGTGATAGTGCTGACTAGGATGCTGAGATGTGTTAACACCAATGGCATTAGTATTAAGAACTTAAGATTTCAGATTATCCTGGAGAGAGCAAAGGTAAATCTATACTTAAATGATTTCAAAGTTGCTGCGCTGCACAAATTTCATCTTAGGTAGAGAGCCAAGTGAAATAATTTCTGTTTTCCCATAAGGACTTGTAAAGCATAGCGAAAATATTTTGTTAAGAAAAAGAAAAGGAAAGAAAAGGAAAGAAAAGGAAAGAAAAGGAAAGAAAAGGAAAGAAAAGGAAAGAAAAGGAAAGAAAAGAAAAGAAAAGAAAAGAAAAGAAAAGAAAAGAAAAGAAAAGAAAAGAAAAGAAAAGAAAAGAAAAGAAAAGACACAAAATATTTGAGCAGACCTTCTAAATTGAAAACCTGAAAAAGTAATCAAACAATATTACGTATCTAAATGACAACAAGGAGATAAATTCCAGCCAGCATGGCAGTTCAGAACAAATCATGTCATAGCAATTTTTTATTTTATTTTATGACAAGATAACAAAGCTTAGTGGGAGAAAAGAATAAGATGTCAGAAGTCATCTTGGCTTTTGGATGACTTCTGACAGTATTTCACATGACGTTTTCAAAATCAAGCTAGGATGGCATGTCTTAAGTGTAATAAATAGTTAGCAACAGCTTGTATGGGTACTTAAAATTTTTCCATGCCAGAAGGTGTTCTCAATGAACTGCAGTTGAATTCTGCATCTGATGCTGCTCCGTATTTTCATTACAGACAGGTATACAATAGAAATAGGGTATAATCATCACATTGACAAATTTGGGGAATAGAACTTAAATAGAAAGTGCTATCTTTCCCCCAACTTTTTTGACTTTTGGGCAAATTTGTACTTTTCAAAGACCTGCTCATACTTGCATGTGAGTAATTACCTGAACAAACTGCAGGATAAGAATACATAAGGTAACAGCTAGATTGTAATGTATCCCAAAAAAGCTCTTACTTGGAGATGATGATGTGGAGGGAAAACTTAATCTTTCCTTTGGTTAGGGGAACGCAAGTGACAAGTTTTGTGGTTCGTTCCAGGCCTATTCTCTACTATTCTTTAAATTGCTGAATTATATTAAAATCAATTTCTGTCTTCATAAAGTACTCTTCATTAATCAACACAGCATACTTCATTAATCAGTTTATAAATGATAAATTCACTTTTCATCTTTATTTAATTATAACACGATAAAACATAAATGCCATTTAATTGCCATGTACTGTTTAAACTCAGTGTGATCTTAAAGTGCCTCATTAATTGTGCCTGTGGCCAAAAAAACAAAAAGAAAAGCCCTTAATTATTAGGAAGCTTAGAAGCATAATATTGCATGAAAACCAGATAATGAAATGCATATTTTGATTTGTTGTTCTTGATGAGTCTATTTGTATTTTTGTAGTGACCACTCCTGTGTTGGATATTTGTTGAAAGCACCTAAGTGTTTTTCTTCTAATACTTGTGAAGTCCAGTTCAACCATCAGTTCAGTCATTACTGTTACTTACAGGTTATTATTTTGAGCTCTAGCTCACCCCATCCATAACAGCAAACTAGGTGGCAGTTAGAGGCATTGCTAGGAGACATTAGGCATCTTAGGCCTTTATCACAGCTGAGAACATCCGTGTGAGTTCGACCCTGAGGTTTATTGGATGTGCTTTAGCAGTGACAAGTGTCAGACAAAACTGCAACTTCATCAGTTCGTTTGTACAGCAATATTTACAATGCAACTCATCGGTTTTTTTTTTTCCTTCTGATTGTGCTTATTCAAGAAAGCTACAGTCAGCCCCCACATAGGCAGACTCTCCCCCATGCAGCTGCTTGAGCTCTGACCTGCTGTTGGGAGGTGCCGTGGAGCTGGAGGTTGAGAGATGCTATCTCCTTATGCCGAATCATAGGGCCCCTACATCACTTGGTTGAGATATGAAGAAAAATATTTCTATTAGAAAGCCATTTTTGAACATAGCATAAAATAAAGTTGATGCACTTGTACTAATTGCTTGCTGGCAACATGCAGTCAGTAGTTGTCCTAACCTCTACCTTAATATTCAATCTTTCCTAATAGTTCTACTGTAGTTGTCTCCTTTCTTAGATGCTGCTGGTAAATATAACATCTAAATATTGTGCAAAACGTTGTGGATCAAAAATTATGATCTTAAAGCGTATGGAACATTAACATGCAATGGAATAACAAAATAACTGTAGCAAAGGAAGAAGTAAACAACCGAAATGTACAGTTACTGAGGTGAATAGAGAGATTGCCAACTTCCTTTGAAAATTCACACTGACAATTCCTTTAGAACTTGGACATCTGAAAAACAGCATATCCTTAATAATTTCTTTTTGCAATTTTTAACAGAAACTTACCACCTTTTCCAGTTGACATTAAGATAACTTTATGATTCATAATGAAATGAATTGAGACTAAGTTATTTAAATTATCCTGTGAATAGGAAGCATGCTTTTGGTGGGATAATTCCACTGGAAAACACCTCAGCACTTTGCAGGCCTTTATGACGAGGATTTGCACTTCAGGCCCCAGGCTGCCTTCCCAATGGCACACTGCAGCAGTGCAGCCCCCTGAGAGTGCCACAGCCCTGTGTGCAATACTTGTAGGCTAAATGTGGGAGTTTCTAGTGATCCAGTGCACTTTGTTCAAATCACTGAAAGGACTGTAGGAGCAAAATTCAGCAGCTATTTCTTCAGATTCTTGGTGGCCATACAGTGTAAATAGAGACTTTTATCACAGTGATGTGTTAGTGTTAACATTTGCAATGTAGTAGGGATTTTCAAATTGAATAATGGCTTTCCTCCTGATTCAGAATAATCGGAGTATGAAATTTTACTATAAATTTTATAGTGGCATGAGATGAACTCAAAAATTGGGACTCTGCTAATATCTAATCAGTCTGGAGAGAGCACTAGATGTATATCCCTGAGTGTTTTATTATAATAGAAATCTATCTGTATTTAATGATGAAGTGTCTCAGACAAATCATTTAAATTAATGCTATCTCAAATCATCATTCAGAGTGATTCTCCAAAAGAATTAACACCGTTCATTTCCATTGTGTAACGGAGAATAACAACTGAGTGAAATGTTTCAGTAAAAAATATTCAAGTATATATATTGCCATATAAAATCTCACCTTTGTTCTGATTTTAAACAAAATATTTTAGTTATTGTGTTTTTCCTAAGGCAGATAAGAAAGTCCTTACTCTTAAAAATTTAGCATGTAAGAAAAAATATAAATTATGTGGAATGTTCTGTTGCCTTAATCAATGCACACTCAAAGACTCCAATAAGAATTCTGAAATCATCGCTGCGATAACATGATTTCTAACTCAGTATTTATGTTATAAGATTATATTGGTGAAAATTAAAACTGTTTGAAGGAGAAATTCAGTGAAGTTGCTTACTCCTTGCTCAACTTTCATGTAGCTGGTGATAATATGTTTAGGTAATTTAATAGCATCTCCCTAACGAACAAAAAAGACATTATCTCAAGTTGTCAAAACGTGCAAAATGAAAAATAGTGACTAGATGCTGGATTTGGCATTTTTAGTTAGAGGACAGAAAACAGAAACAAACTAAGGTCAACAAATTTTGCTTAAACCCAACCATGATTACTGCCAGATGAAACTAATTAGTTCCATGATTCTTACTTCATTAAGCATGTTTCAGAGAGACTTCTGATGAGAGACCATGCGGAGGAGAAGGCCTGCTTATGTGCTCAACTCAGTTTTGAATTCATTGTAACTCTAAGTGAACAGTGTAAGGAAGCATTAATTTAAACAGCTAACCAGTAACTGAGATGCATATTGAATTCCTCTGAAGAGGAAGTCAGAGGCACATCTGGCACATCTATGGCATCTCATGGGAGCTTCATACTGAGCAACTTTATTGGCATAGTGTAGCACCAAGCCAAACTAAATTTGTTTTATAGATGAGCCTGCCACCCTTAAGTGAATGAAAAAACAAATGAGGACAAAAAAAAAGTAGTGCTGACTTACATCTTTGTTCCTTTCTGTGCTTTTCTCACTGCTTCACTGTGTTCTGATTGAACAGTCTGGCTCCTTCATGATTTTAAGGCTGTAACTTCACAGGAACCTGTCTTAACATTACCTATAAATCCACTATGACAAGATTTATCAAGAGACTGAGTTGACTGTACTGCCAGATGATTTTACTAGGTCAGGCATCTCAGAGAGAGAGATCAAAAGCCCGTCCTAAGCCATGGTACTTTAATGTAGAATAGTGGGGTTTCTTTGTAAGTAATCACATAGAAAGGAATTTCTGTCTTTGCATGTAGTTTTCTGTAAACTAGCTAGATAGACTGGAAGTAATCTTCAGTAATGTCCTCTGTGAGAGTTAAAATTGTGACTCAGAACAAGCATTTCAATCTTTAAATGCTTATAACAAGTATTATGCTAACTGATATGTAGGTATGGTTGATTTAAAGCTCTTCTTTCAGTCTTAGTTCAGTGTTACATATGTTTTGAATTACAGTTTATGACTCAGAGAAGCAGCACAGAATTATTAGGTATATTGGACAAATTGGAGGATTTTCTTTAGAAAGCTGTAGTGTGATGTCTAAAATAACTGCTGTTTTTATTGCATGAATTAAATTACTTTGTAACAAAAATCAATTTCTACCTCTTTCCTAACCAGTCTAAACCAAGTTTGCTGGTATTAAGATTATGTAAATGACTGACGTGTATCAAGGTCACTTAGAGCCCAAAACTTCAGTCACACAGAAGCTCTAGGTCACTGGAAGAATAATAACTCAGGCCATAGCAAAACAAGGATTCAAAACTCAGAAGGGAGCACTGTAACAATGGATTTATATTTTTGCTTCTTTCCTTTTGAAACACCGTGCAAATTTCTCTTATTGTTGACTCCCTGCGTTACCTCTCTATCTGACCACCTGGTCAGGAGGAGAAAGTCATTTGCCTGGACTTTAGATGTTTGTTCAGGTGGTTTGCCTTAGTTTGGGGCTGTATTTGTGTAGTTAATACACACCCTGGAACAAGTGCTTGTGGAAGTGATCTGAGCTCTCCTGCCTGCTCAACAGAGAGGCAGGTGAGTCCTTGGTCATGGCAGACTGCAACTGCTTTCTAGGCTATCACCTAACTGAGGTCTAAAGAGGTAAAGGGAGCATGACCAACACTGTTGAAGTAAAGCCTGCTCAGCTGCAGCAATAAAACAGATTATATGATGTGTTTTGGCAAGTCAAATCTGGCCAGGGGTCAGAAGGGTGGGTCAGAAATGCCATCACCAGACTTACTCCTTGTGTTTTCCCTATGTATATGGCACAGGCAAAGCCTTTGCCTACATAGCTTGCTATCTGTATATGAACTCAAATGGATCACAACTGAAGGTAATATTTCAACAAACATCCTGTTCGGAAACAGAGTTTTCTAATTACAAAGCTTTTTCTTTAACACAGTGGTCATGGAAGAACTGAAAAAAAAACCTAACTCCCACCAAAAACACAGAACGTGACTAAGATTAAATTACTGAGATATTTTTGTCAGCGTGTGTGTCTGTGTGCTTCTCTATTTCTTCACGTTCTGAAATGGTGTGACAAGGAGACGCAGAGCTTTCCTGGGCATCTGTGCTAAATGAACACTGTAGAAGAGGTTTCCCTGGCAACGCAAACCATATGTAATAGCTCAAAATAGCTTTTCTCCAGCTCCTAGGATTTCTTAGTGGTTTGCTTATGATTTCCATTTAAATCAAGGTATGTTTTCACTGTTCAAAAAGGTTCATTTTCCCAACTTCTATTAAAATGAACAGGCTTTGAAAATGCTTGTCTTGCAAGAGTGCCTCCCTTCCTCTTGACTTCTAATTAATGAGGTAAACTCAAGCATAGCAAATGGTGACAGCGGCTCTCCACTTTGTCAAATGTATTCCTTTTGTGTTTGCTGTTCAAAACACTTTATTATAACTGTGCTGATAGTCACTATCACTGGTTGCAACAGAAAACTTCTAGTTCAAGTAGTAGTCTGACTTTTGTAATATTATAATCATGGGAGCTATATACTTTATGTGGTATTATCTTGAGAATTACATAGTGTAATGCACCAGTTATAATGTACATGTTTAAAGTTTGCATGTTACTAGCAGTTTTTAGACAAATTGTGGTGCTTGAAAAAACTAATCAGTTCTTAATGTGTTCATAAGAAAATAGGTATCCAAGGTTATCTTTATTACGAACAAGCAGTAATACCAAGAGGCTAAACTGTTTCCCTGCATTTATATAAGAAACATGTAGCAAATCTGAGATAGAATCAGTGGATGTTGATTTTGAATTCCTAACACAGCTACTCGTTAGGTCATATCTTTCACAAGTTAGGAGCAGTCTTGGAGAGCTTGTTTGGTTAAGTCAATTGCTAGTCCTTGGGAAAGATTCTTGTCCAACAATTCTCAAAACATGCCTAGCAGAACCAAAGAAAGATTGAGGACTCGTTCTTTTCCAATGAACGTTTATTTAGCCTAAGTATGTTTTAGCTGATAAAATAATGAAGAAAATAATTGACAGTGTTCTATTTTGTTCTGTTTCATTTCTAAGTGAGGTATCCTTCTATATCTGTGCCCTATTTCTTGACAAAATGTTTTTAAAGCAAAGTCATTTAAATACTGTATCACATATTCTTCACTTCACGTGCATATAATATCTACAAGGTCCTCTACATGTTTTTAGTTATCTTTCTGCCCGTGAGCAGTAGACAGAATTTTAGTGAATTATCCTGATTCATCATATAAAATGAAAACAGTTTCTAGAATGAAATATAAGATGATTTATGGTAGTAATTAGTGGATAAGCAGAATTGTTGGAAAGACCCAGGCCATGAGTTCTTGTTCTATCTATTTTAATTAGCTTTGAATTGAATTTTGACTATTAAGCATTTCCTTGGGAAAGGGGGAGGAGGAGCATTGGGAGATTTGTCAGAGCTGAGTGGTGGAGTCTGAGCGTAGAGTCACTGATGTGAGGCCTGATTACACACAGGAAGAAACTTTTACAGTTTTGATTTACAGATTTTTGAGTTTAGTTCCTATACTCCCTTTAAGCTCATTCTGTAAATCTGTACTTCAGCATTTGTGTATTTATTTATCTTCATACCTACAGATATTATATACAAGTCATATTCTTTATTATATCACCTGATATAGTTATTCTTAAAATATAGTATCGTTATTTTCTTCTAGCTGAATGAATTAGTATGCAGTGGGCTAACTCTAGCTGATTTACTGCATCAAATCTCTTTATTTCTTTAACTGTGGAAGATTTAGTAATGTTCCTTATGGCAGTATTGCAAATATGTTTTTTGTGCGTGTCTGAGTTGTTTACTTAGAACTATGAACATAAATTGTTCATTTCTTTTACATTTCTGTCTGTAATTTTCAAATCAAGCAAACTCCTCCTTTTCCAACAATGCTTCAATAATCGTACAATTGATTTCACATGCTATTGATTTCACAGTTGCACATGTTCAGTATGTCTGTAGAACATGCTCTGCATTGGTCACATGTGTTTAATCATCTCCTTAACTTTTTTTGGCGACATTAGGCAGAGACTTTAAGAACAGTAATTAGTCTTTAAGAAGTAATTTAGCAGCTGTCTTTTCTGAGAGCAGGCTGCATGGAGAAGAAATGAGAAGATAATTGAATCATAAAGAAATTGGTTTGAAATTGATAGAATTGTCATAGTTTCTTAAATTACTATTAAATGGTATTTTTTCCCTTGTCTAATAATTCATCTTTGAAAGCTATGCATGTTAAGTGTAAGCCTGTGTGTCAAGCTTCTCCAATGATGTTGCAGTAGAAGGAGAAAATAGGCATAAAATCTGCTGAAGAAGCTTTTGAGGCATTGATTCTCTTTTCTGTACCGAGGGATCCTATATGAGGCAATAGCATTTGTTTAGTCCAAATGACTCCAGTAGTCACTGTTCATTACATTGTCACTGCCTGAAAAGTCCTGTCCTTCTTTGCAGTTTAACAACTTCAAAGAAAAGGGTAATTCTGCTTTTTTATTTCAGTTTTGCATGAGATGCCATTTATTAGAACTTCACAGATTTTCTACTTTTAGCAAACAGTAGAGGTCGCAAGAAAATTTTCTCAGTACTCTCACCTATTTTTACAAACAGCTGTGAGAGAGTTACAGTAAAATACTATCAAAACTCACTGTAGCTCCACTAATTGTCTATGTCTTTTCTTAGTTCATAAGTAAAACTGGAGTAATATTTGGCACCAGCAGATGCAGCATCTCATTGTTGCCAAAGGGCTGTTCTTCCAACATTATTGCCAAAAATGCCATCCTCTTTCCCCAGCTGCAAACCTTTCTTTCACTGCATTAAAATATTGAAATGCCACATAGACTGTATATCCATCACTTCTGAAAGGAGATTGGCTACAATATCTTAAATAATCCATTTCCAATGTTCCAAGCTTCAAATTTGTATTTTGACCTTTATTTAAAGCTTATATTTAGCAGACAGTTACTTTCTGCTTTTTCCTGAGGTTGTAATGAAGCATTTTGGCTGTCCATAGCAGACTGACATGAAATCATCTTTTTAATGTATATTGCATATAAGTCAACATATAAAGTATTAAAGAAACTGCAAAATTCTCCATAAAACAAAAATATTTTCTTAGCTTCTATTTAGGATCAGAATTAAGTAATATTTTACTGGAGATGTTATCTGATAAAAATAAGATGATTTGTTGGAAGTACTATATTTAGGGACAAAGAACTGCAAAAATGTACAGATGGTTAGGGAACATGTCCTGGTGCAGGGCTCACATGAATCACAAGCTCAGCAGCTGCTCAGCCTGGAGAAGAGGAGGCTGAGGGGAGGCCTCATGGCTGCCTACAGATCCTCACAGGGCAGCGCTGAGCTCTGCTTGCTGGTGACAGCAACAGGACATAAGGGAACCAACATGGAGCTGCATCAGGGGAGGTTAGGGGTCAGGAGAAGGTTCTGCACCAGAGGGCAGCAGGCAGGCTCCAAGCTAGCAGAGCTCAAGGAGCTCTTGGACAGTGCTCTCAGACATTAGTTTTTAGATTCCTGTGGGGCCAGGAGCTTAATTCAGTGCTCTTTGTGGGTCTTTTCCCACTTGGGATATTCCATGATAATGTGTCCTGTTGAATGTCTTTTGGGCTACTGCAACAAATAAAAGGGTATTTTTTATTTCCAGTAGCTTTTATTTCACTGTACTGTGAGCCAAGGCTATTATCTGCTAATGGAAATAAGAATTTTAGGGAAATCTCTGATAGTATGTGAAATAATCTTGTGTATATGTGTACGTATGTATGTATGCATCAGTGATAGTAAGGGGAATTGTTAGTTATTTCCGTATTGTTGGCAATGAAAAAAAGATGACATGAATTTTCATGTCTTACACAAAAGGAACTGTCAAAATAATTGATAACAAGTAGTTACTACAGAAAATGCATTGCCTCTGTTAAGAAGGTGCTCCTCCTGAGTATCTGAGTACACCCGTCAGCATCAGCTGCTTGGATTATGACATCAAAAGAGTGTAGTAAAATTAATTAGAAGTATATTTTGTTTCATATGGAAAATTAGAAAGCATATATCTTTACCAAAACTGGAGTTTGTCGACCAAGTGGATTTGTGAGGTTCTTCAGCCATACAATTACAAGAAGTGCATTAAAAAAAATGTTGAATGGATGCTATATTCATTATTGAAATTCCACTGCTTTGGGCAAGAAGGAATAGAGGTACCCACACACTTTGCCAGCTGACATGGTCTTCAATAGTATACATACAGAACTATAACATACCTTCCAGCAGGTGTGCATAAATTGATGTGGCAACATAGCATAATGTAAATAAATAATAGGTATGCTTCTTGCACTGTAAGATCAGTACAGTCATGTCTGTGAGTACAGAATTAATCAAGCAAAGTAATGAAGGTAATTTAATATCATGGATTCTTCCTATTAGGAGGTATGAAAGCCTGTTTAGTTTCTTTGCACAAGTGCTTTTCCATATCTTGCACATGAGAATAAAGTTTTTGTCGATCATCAAACAAAATCTAACAGTGAAATCTTGGGATTTTCTATGGTTCACTTCCAGACCATTTTCTTTGAAAGAAATAGGATTTCTTCAAGGAATTTTGATATCCCTGGAAAACTTGAACTTTATCAAGTTCCAGATAGTTAAAAGAAATCTGAAATAGTCAACAGGCTAGATAAAGTATACAGTAGGCCCATGCCTTATGAACTAGAAGCAATTCACAGTTTATTTACCACACATTGTTTCAGAGCTCACTTAAGTTCCTACTTCCTTTAAGCTAAACCTGAAATATTTGATGGTTTTTACTCTTTATTTGCATGTCCGTGTTCTGCAGGTTTAGCCTTATGACTATCCCAGTCATCTCACAGTATTTTATAGCAAAAAATACAGTGTACAAATAAACAAAAGAAGTTGGCATCTGTTCAGTTTTAACTGGTTTCTCTGTTTTTCACATGTGTGAAGGTCCTCATTCAAGGAGTCAGTTGGAGAGAATCAGTCTAGGCACATAAAATCCGTATGTCTCCAAAACTACAGGTGCAAACTTCATGAGGATCTTTTTGCAGGTCAAGGAGCACCATTTAAAATGCTTCCAGAATATGTTTGATACTTTTTAAGTGTGTTCTTCTAGCAAGAAGACAGTCCCCAAGCACACTGGGAAGTTTATCCTAACCTTGTGTCAATAAGCAATTTATTTATCTGTTATGCACGTAGTATTTATTGGTTGGTCACATCTTAATTGGGTATCATTATTGAAAAAATAATGAGTTCTTATCCCTTAAATTCTTATTTTCTTTGTCAGCCATTTGTCAAGGGCTAGTATTGAGGAAGGAGCCTGTATGTCAGAAAGGTTTTGGGCTACTTATTTTGTTTGGGTATGGGAGCACCAAAAAGGTTGAAGAAAACAGAATTAAGTGTATTCATGGTAGAATATTCAAAATGGACCAGTTCTTTGGAACTTTATTTACCTTTTTTCCTCAGTAAACAACCCATATTTCATCAAATTAACAGATCCTGCCTATATAGTGAAGTCAGTAAGTTCTGAGGTTTCTGGAGAGAGATGTCTCAATTTATTTTGAAGAAATAAGGAATATTCTTCTAATGTTTCCTCAGCTTTTTTTGGTAGAAGGAATTAAGTTGCTAGTAGAAATTGTGCACGTATCCTGTTTAAGATATAAGTGTTGGCCTGATTTCCTAACCTTTCCCACTGTTTTGAATGTTCAAGTGACAAGTAGCAGTGTGCTCAGCTTGTCATTCTCTAGAGTCCAGCTGAAAATTGAGCTTCTGTAGGCAGAGGTAAAATGATTGGATTAGGGTCAATGCTCAGACGATAAGATTCCTTTTACAGAATAAAAGGAAAATTTGTATGAAGTCATTTTTAGTATCCTCAGGTATGAATGCAAAAGAGCACATGGAGGCAATAATTACATGGTTCATTATTCATTGACTTTAGGAGTGTAAGAAGATGCAGTTAAGGGAACTTCCAAATGCCTGATTTTCTACCAAGTGATTAGCATATTAATTCTTGTGTGCCGTGTGTTGGATGCTACAGAAAAAGAGAAAGACAGATTATTTGCTTAGCAGTTTCTTCTGATTTATACTTAAGAAATTGGAGCTATGTTATAGCATCTTTAAGAATATATTTTAATTCCTTGAAATAAAATTTTGATTAGAGTGAAACACATAGTGGCAATTGACTTTCTAAACAATGTCTTATAAAGTCACCGTTTAAGGTGTTTAAGGATTCCTTTATCCTACAACATGCACAAGATGCTTTTCCTGATAACTTTACAGAAAACACACATGACTATAGCAATAGGTTATGACACACATTCCCAAAATTCTTCTAAAATCTGAAAATTTGAACAACTCAACAGAAGAACGAAAATTTGAATGAATATGAAGGAGCAACATTTCATGAGTCTTGGCATAAAGTTTTTATATAGGTGGAGAAAATGTCACATCTCATTTTAGAAGACTGCCTCAGTACCTTCCAAACTGAATTATGTTTTTTTTTTTTTTTTTTAACTTTCTTCATCAGACAACAGACTTATCTTGATTATTCACCATTCTTTATATTTTTCAAACTAAAATTACTTTTTTTCTAAGATGCACCTATGTTTGCCCCTCCCCCCCCAGAAAGATGAAGTCATTTGAAATAAGTTATACCAACAAACTAGTACATGAGTGAGCATACGAAACTATCCTACCTCATTGATTTTATTTTGTAATGATTTTACATAACATCCATGTTTTCAGAATGACATTTTGAAAGGCATTTTTTCCGTTCAGTCTGCAAATGTTCCCCATACCAGATGTACAACTTGAAAAACAGCAATTCCTAAAAATACACAAACTGTCAGCTTTGCTTTACTGAAAGAAACTATAACTTCAGTTGAGATGGATTTCTATTTAAGTAAAGTATAAATATCTGAAATTATTCCCAAAGACTTGATGGCAGTCTTATCTAATGGTACAAATAATTGCATTGTAAATGCATAATTTGAGTCAAAGTAGGGATAAAGGGGAAGTAAATTTGTTGTTGTAGGAGCTATTACTGCTGACATCAGTTCTGAAAACATCATCAATCTAAATGGCATGTTTAACCAAATAACTTGAGCTCCTGTTTTCTTCTCCCTTCAAACATCTTAAAAATAGCTTTTTCTTTGTTCTTAGACCTTTAAGCTGGCATAGCTGTAATATCTTTTAACCTGACCGTACAGAAAATATTACAGAATCACAACGTTGGAAACGACCTGCAAGATCATCTAGTCCAAAATATTTGTCCCTTAATGTACTAAACAAGCTGTGAAAGTAATGTTATTTTAAAGAAACCTTCAAAAAAGCAAGTAATGATGCTTCCTTTCCACTTAGTTCAAGGTTAATTATACTTGTCAAGAAGGCACTGATAAAAGGCAGTGAGGAATTTGACAAACCGATGGCAACCACGCAGACTGCGCATCTCCAGCAGTTCTCATTTGTCAAAGTTGCACCCATTGATAAAGTCAGAATGAGGACAGCATTTCAGAAGGCTCATTTCTTCATTGTCTTTACACATAGTAAGTCAAGACAAAGAATTAGCATCTCATAAACTGTAATAGGAAAAATTTGATAAGCTGGTGGATTTTTATTTTTATTTTTATTTTTTTTTTTTGAGGTTCTGAAATGACAGATTAAACCTCTACATTTCACAGTCCTTCACTTCTTAGTGTGAATGCATTTCTATTTGTATGAGTGTGGGTGTGCACATGCATAAAGTGAGATTAACGCAGTAAAGAATTCTGCTTAAGAACAAAGGCAGTTTTAGGGAATAACTTGGATAGAAGTACTGCTTTTGAAGTGCAGACTTTAAAACTCCTACCTCTCTGCAGATTCATCTGAATTTTCCTCTGTGATCATCTGCAACTCCTGGGGGGTTTTACTTGAATCTTCCTTGACGCAGTTTTCTTCTGTGTTTGCTTTGGGAATATCTTCATTTGATCGAAGCTGTTCTATGAGGTTTTGTTGATGCCAGGTTTGAATCGATCGGTGGTGCACTGGAGTTGGACCAGGCACAGGCGCCAATATATTGTGGTGGACAGGACTGCTGTTTTTCTTCAGCCCATTTCTGTCCCGAGAGTGGTTCTTCAACCTGTTCTGCACCGGTGTCCCTCTGTGCTCATATCCTTCCTGCTGGTGGCAGCCCCCGGTGCCTGCGGAGCTCTGCGAGGGGTGGCTGAACCACCTCCAGCGGAGCCTCAGGATCTGCTTCACATCAAACTCTTTCTTTCCAGATACTGACATTGTTTCAGGAAAAAAAGAAAAAAAAAAAAAAAAAAGAAAAAAAAAGCGACAAAAGCCTATTCTTCTAGAAAGGAAATGGATTCTTTGTTATCTCTTGTGTTTCAACTCCTCTTCTTAAGAAAAGACAACAAAAGAACAAATACCGGTAGCTCGCTCTCTCTCCTGATTAATATACTGCAAGCTCTTAGAGCCGATGCTAAGCTGCTGCTAACTGTATAGGTGGGAATCCATACTGACAGGATGATGAGGTCAGACCTTAAACAAGTAAATCAGCTTAGCACAGGAAAGCAGCAACCATAACAGTACCCAGCTGCTAGGCTTACACGCAGCACTATAGCACAGCTCCCTAATATATAACCTAGCCTCACATGATCCTGAGGGATCCTAAGCTGCAACTTAAGATGCTGAAGAGCACATACAAATAAAGTGACAAGACTTTCTATCTAACAGCATTTTCCATTGCTAATCAGCAATGCTGCATTTCACAGAAGATTTATGGAGAATTCTTTAACAGTCTCCTTGCACAGATTTTTTGTGGGGATTCACTGTGAAACTATCCTGCAGTTCATGTGTTTCCTTAAGAGGTTTCCATTTGTTTGTCTTGCTGTGTAAAATTCCTACAAATGGCCTCAGTGTGGTAGCACTTACCTAAAGGAAAGAGGTAGCATTTCAATATGCTGTGCAGAGCTATGTATTTTCTCACCTATAGGTAGATTTCTTGTCATGATTGCAGGGGTGTGAGAACAGAGAGAGGGAGCTCATAAAATCAGAGATGTGGTCCCTGAATGACTGTATCTGTGGAAAACACAGCTTCCTGGCCAAGTGCCTGTGTAAACACCTCTTGTCATCCTCTTCTTAATTTCACACAGACAATGAAAAGAGTGTGATTATTTTTTTTTAAACATCTTTATTTTGATAATGTACAGTGCAGCATGTTTTCAGCAAATTTATTAGATGGCATATTCTCATCCTTTCATCAAGAGACAGGGCTGTGAGAACTGCCCTGCCTTGTGTTATTTCAAAACACACAGGCTGTGTGTGTTTTGAAATAATGTACGTGCACTGTTTTTGCAATTCAAAATAAATAAATAAATAGGATTTTTTTTTTGTTATGTTCTCCACAGTGTGCTGTTAATGATGTATATATCTGTAAGCAGTGTGCAGAAACAAAAAATTGTAAAGCAGTCAGTAAGACAGGATTCAGAATTAAAGGAGGGTACCCCCCCTCCATTACATCTTACATCTCTTTTTCAGACCTCCTTTTGACTTCTGTTGTGATGTTTTTTCTATTTCCTAAACTCCACTGATGGGGTTTTGAACCTTCAAACACTGAAATCCGCCTTCTCTTTTCTGGTTGCATGTAGTGCAAACAGTGAAATGTGAAGTAGAGTTTTGTAAAGTATCAGCAAATTGAGATAATAGAACTAAGAAACATCAGCTCTTATGCTGGGCTGCCAAGTTTCTCTCCTATTCCTGAGATTCAAGCAAATTATATCAAATGATACTCAGTCTCAGGAAATGGATGGAAAAATTCCAGGGCAAAAGAGAAACTGTAAAATAGTTGGAGAAAGTTATGCTATTTAGATGCATAGAGGGAAAGAAATGACTTTAGACAAAAGAAATTATGAGAAAAAGTTGGCCATAAAAGGCAAGAAGGGAAAAGCTAAGAAGAGAGGACATTTGAGAGACCTATCTGATACATCTATACAGAATCATAGAATCGTTTGTATTGGAGGGGACTCTTAAAGAGCACCTATTCCAGCTCCCTTGCAATGAACAGGGACACCTACAACTCTATCAGATTGCTCAGAGCCTAGTGCAGGCTGACCTTGCTTGTCTCCAGGACAGGGCTTCCACCATCTCTTTGGACAATCTGTTCCAGAGCTTCACCACCCATACTGTAAAAAGCTTTTTTCCATATATCCAGTCTAAACATTGAGGCTAAACTATTACATCAGAGTGTATTTGTAATTCTGGCAAGAGAGCAGGTGTTTGTGGAGGACAGAACAAGCAAAATTTGGTTGCTAATAAGAGTCCTTTCTCATATGAAAAAATAATGTACTCCTACTTGTGAGAGTTAAAATAGAGGCCCTTGCTAGCCTTGGCATAAGTGCTTCCAGTGCTGACCCCACTTCTCTGCTATGGGTTACTGCTCACAGCAGCTGCCAGAACTCACTTGTGTGCCTGAGCTGCTGAAGTTAAACGTACACGTGAACATTCAGTGAAGGAGGGCCAGCTCGTGCTTGGACATGAGCCTCTGGGTCTCAGCAGGTCTGGTGCCACTGTTGTTTCTGTCACTGTGATTTGCACATGTGCAAAGACTGCCACCTCAGCATTCCAAACTGTGCCATCCACTACTGAGTAATACTCTATGTAACAATTCTTCACTAATACAAACTGTATTCTTGAATAATATGTACTTAAGAATAATATGAAAGAAGGATGTCTGTTAGAATATCAGGCTGTAAGTGTTGTTGATGGAACACAGTTTTTAAAAACTTCATTTTCAGTTTTTCAGGAATGGATAGAAATAAGAAAACTTGTTCAACTTCTTAGTAGTTATATTAAGAAGTATATAAGGGCCTGATTGTTCATTTAATAAGCGGTTTCAATTTAAGCTTGCTGAGAATGCAGACAAATAAAGAAGCCGCTCCCTAATTTCAAGGATTTTAAAGAATTTGTAGGGAGTGAATGGAAAAACAGAAATGCTGGCCATTGGGGAAGAGAGACCATTATGTTTTCAGAAGTCAGAGTAAGATGTTTTCTCGCTTTAATGACAACTTTATAACAGCCTGAAATTTTCCTGGAGACATGTAAGTTATGTTTAAGGCTGTGGGTTTTTTGGGTTCTTTTTTTGTTGATTTTGATGTTGTTTTTTTTTGGCATTACATCTATTTAATATTGAATTTAATATTACTTAACCTTTCAGTGTTAGCCTACATGCTTATGAATGTTCTACTGCTCACTTTTATAAAAGTAAAAATACTTAATGGTATCTGTATATATTCCTTAGGACTGCATCTGCATTGAATTGCCTTGCAATCCAAGATCTATTTTAAGGAGACAGTCTCTCTATGATAATTTATGATAAAATTTTGTGAAGGTGAACAGAAAACATGGTTTCTTGCAAACTTAATAAGGCCACTGAGCCAACCCAAGCAGCTCTGATACATTGAATCCATCATTTCTCATCATCTCACAAAGCTTCCGTTGGTTTCTTTTCATTAAATCCTTTTGCAGATGTCATCATAAGCCTATTACTTGGATTTGACTTGAGAATGGGAAAACAGAACTTCAGTTTGTAAATAACTCTGTTTCCTACTAACTCAGCACATGTTTTGGCAGATGTAGAGTGTATCTAGCTAAAACTGAGTACAGATTTCCTGAAAAAACTGTTTTGCTCAAAAAGTCAGCCTGAGTCAGCATGGAATATGTTTCAGGTAGGGCAGATTATTCTTCACACAACTTGTTACCACACTGGCTAAAACTTCAATATGCTGTAATAGAACAGTATAACTGATTTAATAATCTAAAATTTCAGGCCAGAAATGATTAGAAATAGGTTTGCTGTTTTCTAGAAACAGCAGAAGTACTAGGAAAAATGCACTGTGTATTTTAGCAATACAGGAAACATCCCTTTTCCCCTGTGTTGACTCTGAGCAGCACGCAGATGTCACATCCTCTCAAAATACATGCAGAGTTGAATTCTAATGTATTTACAAGTTGAGAAGTAGCCTGTTTATTTTTTTTCTTTTTTAACTTGTGTGATTTTTTGCTTATTCTCTAAGTATTCCTCTAGTTCATTCTTCTCTCTCTGCCCGTTATCTTTTGCAAGAGTATTTTCTATAGAGTTTCCATGTAAAAAGCCGTTTTGTCAAACTGCCCCTCTGCTGCCATCTGTAATATGACAATAGAATGTAATGGAGTACTGGTGGGAAGGTTCAGCCTCTACTGTTGCCATATCACCAACATGCACTTCTGATGTCATGAGCCAGCATAATAAAATAGGAGTTGTTACTTTCAGAGCAGCCACTGTAAATACTGCCAGCTTAATTGCACTTTTTTTCTATAGAACCTTTTATTTTACTAATAATCTGTATCAAAAATGAAGGAATTGTGAAAATGTGGTGTTCAGGACTGTGGAGGTATTCAAGGCAACACCAAACTGTTTATGCAAGCCTATCAGATTGTGAAACAAGAAGCATAGACTTATCTTTTTCTACCAAATTGTCATAGCATAATTCAGGTTGGAAGAGACCTCAGAATCTCTGTAGTCCAAACTCCTATCCTAAGACAATAACATCAGAACCCTTCTGGGAAAACTGTTCTAATGTTTGAGCATCCTAATAGTGAAAATGTATTCCTTTTCATTGGTCAAACTTCCCCTGTTTTATGTTATGCTGACTGCCTGTTTTCCCTACCTGGCTCAGATTTCTGGATCTTGTAGTTGCTGGGTGATGCTCAACAAGCCCTGTTCCCCTCAGGCAATCCACTGGGCAAATTCTTCAGCCCCCAGCCATCTTGGTGACCCTCTGCTGGACTCACTCCGATCTATTGCTGTCTTGTGCTGGTATTGGAGGGAGGATCTTAAATAGTAGAATGGTTGACAGAACTTTTAATTGCTATTATTCTCTATAACAGCTATATCAAAGCAGGCACTAATTCTCCAAAACTGCAAAAAGAACCATGATACCATTTTCAAGTAGAAAATACTTCAATTTTTTGCTTATTCACTAACAACTCTTATTTACCAACCGATTATTATCATCAGATACTAAAGAGTACAGAAAGGATATGACATACCCTCCAAAAAACCTAGTATTTAGATTTGACACTTGTCAGTATAAGTCTTTATCATAAGTCATCTCAAAGCTTTGACAGAATAAGGACTTATGCCCAAGGTCAATCTTCCCTGGCAAGTTTCTGAATGTGACTCTTGTTCACTGTTGCTTATAAAGTATTAAATGCTGTCTTTAATTTTAAGAGAGGGAGGCCCTTGAGGCAGTTGCATCTCAGTGCACTGTAGAATGTAATAATTCTTAGCTACTTTTAGTGTTCAATCCCACGAATGGCTTCTGAGACTCAGGAATGGCACTATATGCTTCAGGAAAAGATCCTCAGAATGTGGCTCTGCCTGTCCTCCAAATCACTATCGGAGGTTTCGGAGTTCTTTGAATATTGATGGAAAAATTACCTGCCATTGGTCAGCTTGTCACAGTTTTATTATTTTTGGTTATTGGTGTTTCACATCACAATATCATGTAGTGCACTGGGAGTTAAAGAGTTAATGCTCCAGTTTCAGGCACCTGTCCCAGAAAAGGACTACATACCCCAGAGGACTTTGCACTTAGAGGGGGGATATAAACTCCTGGATCACCCGACCTGCCCTTTTTCAGCTTTCTCTCCTCCCCACTTCTTGACCCGACTGCGCATCTCACCTCAGCATTATAGTGAGCCCTTTAAACCTTTCGGACACACTCTCATAAATCAAATAATTGATTCATTAGTTTCAGTTCTAATTATATTGTATTATAGTGTGTTATCTTGCATTCTGATACCATATTTAGTAAGTTTGTTTCTCCTCAGATTGTTGTCGCTGTTTTTAATTATTTTGGGGTCTGCAGTTTCTGCTTCCCATAGGCTCAGATTTATGAATTCCTCTGCCCCACTGGTCATGGAACTTGGCCAGACCAGCCCGTAAACCATTGGCACAGGTGTTTGAGTGGTTTGAGGCAGTCATTTCAATTATTTCTGAAGGATTTATCTAACTTGCAGTACACATTTTGGTTCAACCACATACACATATTCAGGTTCAGAAAAACTGGCCTGCTTCATCTATGGATGTGAAAATAGGTATTTTTGTATACGTCTGTTTCTGTTTTTGTGGCATAGTGTCTACCTTTTTCCTTTCTTTATTTTCCTTTCCATTTGTCATCAGTTTTCCTATCAACTTTCCTCGACTTCTGATCTGTCCTTTGTGTTGCCATAACAGTGCAAGTGACATAATACTTTAAATATCTTATGATTACAGATATCGCTTTGAAAGCTCATCTGAAAAGGTGCTTTAAAGCAATATCCTCCATAGCAAACTATCTCACAGCATCCTACCACCAGGCATCCTTCTGATCCTGTCACCTGCAAGAGCACACATTAGCTCAGTTCTTACTTTGTCAAAAAGCCATATAGAATCACATCACAATCTTATTGTTGCTCAGCCTGCTCCAGCTGTTGTCAGCTGCCAAGACGCCTTGAGGCTGCTCTTTCACTTTTTCTGATGTTAGCCCAGAATATAAAAACACGTAAATGTGGTTTTAATCTACCTATATCCCAACTTTCTCATGCAAACAAATTAGGTTCTGTCAGTTTTCCTTTTTTTTTTTAGAATAGACAACAGAGCATCAATGTTTGGGAATACTAGAAATGTTTAGTATTTTCATATTTTCTGTAGAAAACACGTTGATTTTGTATATCTAAGTACCGTGCAATTATATGAAAACTGGAAAACAGAGTAAAATATAGAATGTTTTACCTTCATATATATTCATTAATAATAATAAAAGGTGCTAAACAAAACAGAGATCAGATTTGCAAGTGATAACATAATGCAGGGAGAGGAATGACATTCCCAAGAGAGGAAAGAAATAAATACAGTTGAAAAGAGAAAGAGCAAATGACACCTAGCAGTACATTAAACTTTACTATTTAGCATGAAAGATGGTTGAAAAATGAAGCTACAGAATAGGACAGAGAAAGCAGCATCTCTTGTTTTAATACTAATTCTTCCAGAACTTTATCAATAGTCTTATGAGGTCCAGTCTCTTATCTCTTAATTTTGAATGTGAATTTCAGTGTGATTTTTGCTATCAGTGACTATCTGAGACTAATCAGTGACTTATCTGAGACCATTTCTTATAGGTGTACCAAGTTGCTATGTTAGGATCTTTAGACAAGCAGCCCATAGAATAAAAACTTTAATTCTGTTTTATGCTTCCAGCTCAGCTGTGGACATTTTACTGAGATGCAGGTACTCAGTAATGTATGTTCAGAAGAAAGAAAGCCTCCAGCACTGTGTCAGTTAGCAGGAGTTTCAGCTATTTCTGTGATTGTGTCAGATAGCATTATTTCCAAAAAAGTCCTTTTTTGAACCATAGAAATAAATGCAGAGCAGAAAAATCTGTTACTGATGAGATACATGCACACAGATGAGCTTTGGAAATGGAAGTTAGCCCTCTTTTTCTTTGAATAAAGTTGGTACTTCCAGTTGTATACATTAGTTGTAAGAATTCTTGAGATAGCAAAGAGAGAGCTGTTGCAGTGTATTAAATCATTTTGCAAATACATTACCAGCGAGCTGTTCTTAGAAAAAAAATTAAGCTCAGCAAGCCTCCTGAAATTTAGCTTCTGCTGAAATTAATTGGCAATATCCAACTAGTATAATTTAGCATGTCACAACTGTAAATTCATACAGCCACTGTTGGTTTATTATTACCAGTTTAAAAGGCTGTTTATATCAAATTGTTTTCAGGTCTCAATTTTAACATCGAGGATCATGAGGTAATTGCACTCTGCTTTGGGCCACATTTCATTATACTTGATACAGTTGGAGTGACAATGTTTGGCCCTTTGGCTTACTGAGTTTCCTGAATTAAGTTTTTGATAGTACCTCTCCTTAGTGAGTAGTTGATGGCTTTAATACGTTCTTGATACAACCAACATTTAAGATTACATTATGACTATCATTAACAGCACAATTTAAATGCAAAATAAATTTAAATAACAAAGTCTGTTGTGCTAGCGTTAATGTGGAATTAATGAACACAGGAAAAATATACCTACTGAATTCTGTTGCTTTAAAATACAAGGTTTAATTTAGCACTGAAACAAACAGTAAGGTCTGGTGCGTAATTGCCTCTAGATCATTGATCGTGGGTTGTTTTTTTTTTTTTAATGCTTTATTTCATAATGTTATGGTTCATGTTAATGAGAATGTTATGTGAGAAACCAGTGGGAAAATAAAAGCTATTTGACTGTTTTCTTAATAAATTCTTCTTGCTGATCACGTTAGGTGTTTCATTCCTTCTGAAATTGCTTTCTGTATGCTGGAATATACCTCATTGTTTTTCTGCCTGACACAAACTTAATCATTTTGGCTTGCAGACCTCTCACTTAGGTTCTAACAATTATATGTTGCAGAATAGGCATTTCTGTACTGCTAGGGTATATAGTCTTCCTGAAAATAACACATATTTTATCTTTTTAAGGACAATGCAAATAATTTATATATTAGGATCTTTAATCACATAGTCTTCACAGATTTTGTAGAGTGCAAGAAGCTGTAATAAAAATGTGAAGATTACTCTGGGTTCTTTTCTTATTGCAGTATAACAATTTTCTTTCTGCAGTGATCTGCAGTTGTCTTCTCACCTACCTCTGAAGTGGTGAATTTTTTATCTGAAGTATTTTATTTTTGTCCATACTTTGAATAATGGTGCACAGGACTGTTGATATTACATTTTCAGTTTTCTTTTATTTTTTTAGGTTTTTTTTTTATATCATTACATGCTTCTGATACATTAGTTGTGCTCAGAAACTTCTAATTTACTTGTATGTTTGTAAATGTATATAGTCTATATTGATTAAATTATGTGAATATATGTATTGCACTACCTCAGAACTTGATCTCTTAATGATTCAGGGTAATGCAATGCATATCATCTCTTCATTCTGAACATTCTTCCTTTAGAAACAAAAGTGAGGAATATTATATTCCGCCCATCTTATAAAACTGAGGATGCCAGGAACAGTCGGCTACTGGGGAAAACATTTGGAGATATTCCCAGATTTGTATTTTGTGTTTATTCAGATGAATTTTTAGTGACCTGTAGAATATAATCACTCATGGGAACATCTGCCTGCTTCAAAATGATTCCCGGAAGACTGGGTTTTTACAATATAAAAGCATAAAACATACATTTATTTCTTCAAAATAGAACAATTTGATACATAGCTGCAATTTGTTTTTAAGCAGGGGAAAAGGAGAAAAAGAATTAAGAAATTATTATTCAGCATAATTTTTATCTAACATGAATTACTTGAACACCCTATCATTAGGTATAAATGAATCATCACCCTTATTGCTATTAACTAAGACAGTCACAAGTTTAATTCCAGGAGCTGTTAATCTGGTAGAGTAATGTAGACAAAATCACAGGTGCTTTTTTTCTGGTTCTTGAAGAAAATGCCAAATCCAAACTGTGCCGTAAGTACTTTGTCTGTACTGCAGTACATCTTAGCATCCATAGTGGGTGGACTTTTTTGGACTTAGCCATTGGTTCTCTGATTGTCAGTCACAGTCAAGGAATCTTGTTACAATCTCCTTCATTCACTGACTTTGATCTAAACTGAGTAACATGAACTGCTCTGCAACACAGCAATTGCTTTTAATTGTATTTACCTCCAGAACATTTCAGGTACATTAATCTGAAAAAACGTTTCCCAGACTTGCTAACATGCACAGATGAGCTTTCTGGTGTTCAGTGAATTTTTACTGGTTACCTGTGAGAAACCTCACTGTCATCAAAGACTTTTTTTTACAAAGAATTGCCCCTTTTATTTTTCTGTGAGCTGTTATATGCTAAAAAAATAAAAATAAAAATCACTTAATTTACTGAGATATTTTCAAAATAAGTAGGTGAGTGTAAAACTCCATTAATGGGCTATTTCCAGAATTTAGGGAAATCTGCTCATTATGGTATCTTTATGCAGCATCTGTGGAACTCTGAAATCATCCTATTAAAATATTTTTTAAAAAATATAATGTAGTTTAAGGAATTAAATAATGAATATAAATTACTTATTAAATAGAGAGAACAGGGCAAAACCAGTAGGTCTATCCTAGTCTCCTCAATTTTTTTTTGGTGTTCAGCAGCAGCAGCTGATACTCAATCCAGCCCAGGATTTGTGAATTAGCACTTAGCAGCCATGGAGAGCTTTGCAGTGTGGGACACATCCCAGCTGGGCCTGCCATGAGAAATACGAGTTTGAACAACAGAATTCAGAGACTTTTCAAACTTTTGCACAGCACCTGAAGCTATCACCACTCAAACAGGACCTGCTCAGCAGGAATGAAGCATGCTAGCATTGCTGCACAGACTTTCCCAGAGGAGCATCGACTTCTGGGATTCAAATAATTTCAGCCCATAGACTAAAAATACATTAAGAAAAAAGGAATAAAAAAGAAGTATCGAGTTCTTTGCTGGAGCCTGTTTAAAATAATCTGTCAGCAGTGTAAAAAGGAGGTACAATGAAGCAGAGCCACATTCTCAGTATGTAATGAGATCATCTGAAATAGGAAAACCACAGGCAACTAATTCAGGTCAGTGCAGAATTGTCCTCACGTTATGTTCTTTTTAGCAAGTTCTAAATCGAAATAGAGCATCTTTTTCCCTGTAAAAGGAACAGCTCAATGCTGTACATTTTCTAATAGCAGGCTAGTTTTCTTTAACTGCAGACTAAACTTTTTATGCATGCAGTTATCCTGTTATTCATTTAGAGAGTATGGTACTAAATTCCCTGCTTCCATACAATGATTAGAATCTTTCCCTATTTCATTTTTTTTTTTTAGCTCAAGGCAGTTTTATTTTATTTTTTAATTTCTCTGTGCTCCCGATTTTTCTCAAGGACAGTTTTGATGTTTTTCCTAAATTAGTTACTTCTAGGCTGAATGTCCATTTCCCACCTCTTCTGTTTAGCAGAGGAATGTGAACACAATTATGTGGGAAGTCCTATGTTGTGTTAAATACCTATTATTAATTCCATTAATAGCCTAGCTAATGCAAATTGTCTCTGACTTGAAACTGAACTACATCCTGAACCACTTGTTTTTAAAGAATATGTAGTCTTCAAGAAAGTCTTTATTCAAAAAAAGGTATCATCCACCACTATGGTCATTAAGTTTGGTCTGTTCTTTTTCTGTCCTGTCAATAGAAACTATTAGGCTTCAGTGTTTCTCCTCAATCCATAAATTTTTCCAGGCATCTGTTATTTCTTAATTATATTACATGGAATGCCTTTTTGCAGATGTTGCACAGTACGTTGAAATGACAGGGATGCACAGTTACAGGTGTTTATTTGTGCTACCGAAGTTATGCGGTGACAATCCTATAATTTACAATTCTTTCTGAATTGATGAATAGGTCTTTTTGCTTGTATGCAGTTGTGAAAAGTTGTAAAGACAGATGAGTTACCATGTATTCAACAACTACAGGTTGTATTTTTGTCTGTTTCATCAGCTATGTAAGAAAAGTTAATAAGATATTTCCTCTTGCTTTTAAGTGGTTGGAATGGATTAGTTATCAGTTATCAGTTTCACCTTTTTCTGCTTGTGTAACTGCAAAATCAGCTCTGCAAGTTTGTGCAGCTACAGATAAGATGTAATTAAATTCCTGGTAAACAAAAGCAGTCTGCCTGAAAAACTGAGATCTCTGTCCTAGATTCTGCTGAGTAAGAAAAAGAACAGCTCATAGCTGAGGATAATCAGCACCATCAGGACCTGCAGAATAATTTAAACAAGGTTTTTCATTCCAAATGTCACAGTATTTGTCTAAAAGCTACAGTGATAATATGTACTGGGTAGTTTTTCATTGTATTAGATCTTAGACTCTAGAACTTCTCCAGAAATCTTCTTATTTTTTAGAGCAGTAATATGTTGTTATATTTGCTATGCAGTATAGAAATTACCTTTATGCTCTCTGTGGCTCTTCTCTCAGTAAAGAAGTAGATTACCTCATTAATTAGTTTGGCCTGAGCATTGTCCATGTCCATATATGTGTTTCATCCAAGTAGGAATTACTTTAGGGTAGATACTGTATCAGCTATGCCAAAAATGTTTTCGTGTTCCCCAGCCGCATTTATATACCAAAGACAATCCTTCCCCCTTCTGTTTATTTAGATAAACAATATCAGAAAGATATACCCCTTAATAGAAAAAAAGCTCAAAAGAAAATGATGTGATATTTCTTTTTGACCAGTAGGATCGGTTTAATCATGGCATTGGGTAGCATGACTTCATTGTAAGGCATTTGGGGCAGGCATAGGATATTTGGTTTTCTGAAAAATAATGCAATGGACCAGAGCAGCTTAGTGCAACTGGTAGGCTGCTTAAATTCTTCTTCTAAAATATGGCAGTCGAGTAATTTGACATTGCTTCTGTGAATACTGTGGCTTTTTGTATTTCAGAAAATATTATTGTCAGTAATATTTAGTAAACATCATCCCTTGTAAAAACAAATATTCAGTTGTTTTGTAATCAAATGGAAGACTGATGTGCAAGCTTCTCAGGCTGCACATATACTTTTGTGGATGGCTGATGCCAATAGGAAACAGTTCTGTAAAGAACTGTTTTAGCTGTTTTAGCTGTTTTAGCTGTTGAAGAGGAGAAGTTCCAAAGTTTGGTGTGCTTCCATCAAATATTTGGATAGTACAGGTACACAACTGACTACGTTAAGGATACCTGTTGTATACTGAGGTGTTTTTCACTGTTACATGATCCAAAAAGGGCTATGAAGTATAAATATTAGTTATTTAGCATCTCCAAAGATAGAAGATACTTGTGTCTTTCGGCAAATGTGCATTTCTGCAGTGCTGAAGTTTGTAAAAAATAAATTCAAAAAGCCCATACCCATTAGCAGGATGCCATAAAGAACTGATATACATTGTCAGTGAGACATTGGCAGATGGTTGCATCACAGTACAGACTTCTAAAATGCCGAAGTTTTATTTCTGGTATAGAATAGAATTGAGTTTATTTTGCCTTGAAAAAGCTATGGAAAGAACTGCTAACATTTTTACTGATCTCCTTGTTTGAAACTAATTTTTAAAATGACACCGCAAGGCCATTTTTCCTTGAATTCCAGAAGAGACAGGGCAGTGCATTTATTCTCCTTTCAGTCCATGTTATTTTTACAATAAGCCACCTAGAATGCAATACGTCTTTAAAATGTTCTGTGAGGCAATCTGATTTATTTTCTGTGTAAGAATCAGGCAGACCTGTTGTTCTTTGCAATTTTTTGTCCCTTCTACATTGCTTTTGCAGCAAACAGCCCTAAATGATGTAAAACAGTTGGTGAAAGCTTTGTATACAAGTGCATGAAATTGTTAAAGGCAATTTCCTCATGCTTCATAAGATTTTACAGTTCAAGCTGTGACTAAATTGAATTTATTTGTAACCCATTAAATAATGTTGATACAGCGATGCCGTAGTGAAACACCAGTGATAGAGAACCATCATGTTCTGAAAGAGAAGAAAAATAGCCAAGAGCAGAATCCGAGATCCAGAATCCATCTATTTTTGCTTTTGAGATACTTTCTGGATGAAGTTGAGCACAGTCTTTGTGTACTTCTCATCACATTCATTTTCATTTGTGCCTTTCTTTCCAGAGAATGGAAACTGCTTACTTTATTTACCAGAGTTAGGATGTGATGCTGCTTTGTGCTGCAGGTTTCTGAACCTGTGGAGCAATGTGAAGGTGCTACGCAGGCATTTCATTTCTGGCATAAAAAAGCAAGATGTGCAAGGCAGAACATCTGTATTGAAATTCTGGCCTGCTGATGCCTTGCCAGTTGATGTATGGATTACTGTATTTGCTTGACAGTGATCAGTTTGAGAAAATCCATAGGCATATCCATCACCAAGAGGGATTTTAAAGATGATGAATATTGGTCTTACATAAAGTGCCAGTGATTGTTAAACTGCATCTCTTATTTTTAGCTGCTTCCAACTTTGGGCTCTTTTTGAAGACATAAGAGATTGACATTCTGAAGGAAAAAAAACCCTTATGTACTTTAGCTCCTGTCATTCTTCCTCTGACTGTGGTTTTGGAGTTGTTGCAGTTTGTTGAGGGCTTTTGTGTTTTGGTTTGGTTTGATTTTTTCGTCGCAATGTACTTTAAATATTCATTATCTTTTTGAGAACTTAGAGCTGGGAGATGGAAACCCAAATTTAAATGCTCTAACAGTTGGAATACAATGCTAAAATTATGCCATTGAGTGAAATCCTATCCCTATTACTCTTAAAACACTGCTGCCTTATCTTTTATATTAATAAGATGTATCTGATAGATCTAGAATTTTTTCAAACTACTCCAAGTTCCATAAAATTATTTTGAGTGCTGGTAAAGTTCAGTGAGGACTACATGGGGCAGTGAATAAAGGTGCTTTGCAAAGCTGCAGCATGAGAACCGTTTTTAACTCTGCTACTTGCCAAAGAATTGGCCCTTATATCTTCTGCATGGTTGAATAGAATATATAAATATGGCATGCCTGAATTTCAGCTATAGTTAAGCTGTAATATCTAAATATCAGAGGAGCCAAGACCATGGTGAGAAGAGCTGAGGCGATATGCTGGAAGAGAGCAACGAAGAACAGCCTGCTTCTATATGGGCTGGGTTTGTTTGAGAGGAAGATGATCGAATGTTTGCTTGTTTTAATAAGAGAGATTTTGGAAAAGACCTTGGTTTCAGTTCAGCTTTTAAGCTGGAGCCCCAGAGTTTGGCAGAGGCGGCAGTGTTGCCATGGCAACCCGTCCTCCAGCCCCATGGTACCCAACCTCCCGCCAGTTCATCCAGCACTGAGAGCTGAAGGCAGCCTGAGAGGGTATTATTGGCTGTTCTGGCCTGAAACAGTTCAGCAGGCCCTTCCAAAAATAGCAGTTGATGTGCTCGAGTCACAGCCCGTTTGTAAGAAAGGGGGGAAAATGGTTTGCTTCACAAAGCTGAATGAACGCCCTATTTCTTGACAGCACATTGCCGTCTTTTCAGTTGCACTATTGAGTGTTTTGCAGTAAGTGGAGGTGGCTTGCAGGCATTTTAAATTAGAAGAATGATTATGCATTTTGTTTTAGAATAGCCTCCAAGTTTAGGATGCTGTCATCTTCCTTTCTCCTGCACTGCAAGCAGGGATCTGAAGGAGGAGGAGAAGCGCCATCAGCACAGAGCGATCGAGGTGAATCCAATTACAGTGGGTTTACCCTCCAACAAAGCACTGAGGGCCTTCAGGTCACAGTAAGAGGAGGTCTTGAGGTGGAGTTCAGAGAAAAAAGACTGATCTACAGCCCGTGAGTCCCAATCTCCTTATGGCTCACAGAACCGCCATTTCATTACCCAAACAGCGTGTGTACTCCGTTCAGAACTGAGAAGCAATAGCAGAGATCACTGCAGCATGAAGCCACCTTGGCCCCAAGGTAGCACGATGCTGCTGCATCAGCAGCTTGTTAGCTTCACTTCTTCCTGCAGCATCACTCAGGGCTGTGCCCAAGTCTCAGTGCCCTGCTGTGATGGAGATGCACTGACAGCTCATGGCAGCTTAAGCTGAGTATTGGCTGTCCCTTCACTACTGCTTTGTATTACGTTTGTATAAACAGGCCAGCTGGTTTCAGTGGAGCACCTTCAGTCCATACTATTTTTAACCTGTACAGTCAGATGGGGTCCTGGGCAGATCTAGTGGTTGGCAATCCTGCCCATGGTATGGGGATTGGAATTACATCGTCATTAAGCACCCCTCCATCTTAAGCCATTCTTTGATGATCCTAAGAGATCTCAGTATCACATATTAGTCCTTAGGACGTTGGGTTTTTTTCTTACAAACTAGTACTGTGCTTGTCACCAAAATAGCCCTGAAAAACTGAAAAACAGGGCTTCAGGACTTTCACATCCTCAGGTTTCATAAACTCAAGGACCATTTTTGTTACAGTACATTTGTTTGCTCTGGAAATGTTTGTATCTATTTTGGCATTCCACTTTGCAGACTCGAGGTGTAGCATTGTTTAGCCCCAATACCTTACTGCTCTCTGTTTCTCATCTCTGTATGATTGCTTTCTAAATGGTTTCTTTGTTTTAAATTACTTGCACTGTGATGCACTTGTCAAAATGTGCACAGAAATAAGCCCCAGCTGGAAATGCATGTCAAGTAGTACAAAACTGACAGTCTCATTCAAATTACTGATAACTGATAGGATTTGCAACAAGCATCAAAGCTTGCAATAAAACTTCTTGCTGGCAGCAGGAAAAACAAACAAAAACACTTAGCTTAGATGGTTTTGTTCTTTTTCCACTCAAAACTACAGAATAAACAAGATTTAATTCATATTTAAGCAAGTTCTTTTGCTATCCAGCTCATGATCTAATTTGTATCCGTGCTGTTAAATAAAATATCTCACCAGATCTTAAGCTTTTTACAGTTTGTCTGTAACAGAAGATTAAAGGAGGAGTTAATTCTGTTACTGTCTTTAACTGTATGACTTTTTTATTCAGCACTTATCAAGCCTAAATATTTTCTCAATAAGTGTATATATATTAAAGTAACTGTGTGTGATCTGTGTGTGGAGGAGTGGTTTTGAGAGCTTATCTTTTGAACCCAGGGAAAGATTAATGTAAAATTCAGGGAGTGCTTTGTTATGTATTTGAGTCTGAAGCAGAAGAGGTCTCAAGCATGTGGATTAGTGCTAGGATTTCTGGTCAGTTACAGGTACAGCTTACAAGAAATTGAAGGTGAACATTGGCTTCTGATGCAAAGGTGCTACAGTAGTAGCAAGGATAGGAAATACCTCTGCATTCCACACTTTAAAACACTCTCTATACTTTTAAGCACAGGAAACAGTAGTTACAGCTGAATTTTATTCTCCAACTATTTCTGTTGGTTGTAAGGTAAAAATCTTACTGGTGAGCACTCATTATCAAAACTGTAATAGTTTCTCTGAGTTATTGATGAGCAGATGTGTTTAATGCAGTCTTACTTTTTTGCCTTTCATTCTGCAGGAAACACAAAACGTAAAATAGAAGTTTATTTTTTTCTCCTGAAATTCTGCTCTGGTATCACGAAGATAGAATTTTAAGTTATTTATACCTTAGATGATTGAAACAGCACTAAGCAAGGAAATTTATAGGTCACCTTTGTCCTTGCAGGATTTTCTGTTTGCAGTAAAGAAAAGCAGCCTGGAAGCTGCTCCAGATTTAGCAAGCACTGCATGGTCCGAGCAGTGCAAGGGATTGCTGCCACCATGCTGCTCCCTATATGCAAAAAGTCAGCTTGGCTTCATGGCAAGGGAATCTCAACAGAACCAGTACTGTTTCTTACTACATAAAGCAACCAAAATAGAAACTAGGGGTAGGTACATTCTGAATTTCATCATTTAACCAGCCTTTTTTTCAGATATATATATATATATATATTAATTTTTTACAATTTTAAGAATTAGCTGTTTACTACAACGCTCAAATGACTCATGCACTGACTACAAGCTTCCTTATCATAGATTTTGTTTGTGCTTGTTAGGAAGCTAGATTCCTGTAACTTCATTGCTCCCATTGGGCAGCTGGGGAACTAAGGGAGGGTGACAATCCTCGTTAAGCTTTTCTTCTCTTTGCCTTTGAACAGAGAGGTATTTGTATTAGTGAGGATTATCATACAGAACAAAACATGGAAAAATAAATGGACCATGGGAGCCAACACAAGCCTGCCAAAGTCAGCAGTTTTCATAATAAATGGAATGCATGTATATTAAAATATGATATGGAATAATCTGTTATTTTATCCTGTAAGATTTACTGTTTAAGATTATATGGCAGCTTCAGTAGCTCTTGACCTATTCCCAAGCGCACAGCATGCGGTGCTTTGTCTGGGAGGTTCATAGCTGAACAGCTTGAAAGTAAAGGACATCTCAAGGATAGACTAAGTGCAAAGATCTTTCTCTCTGCATCAGGAATGAGCAAAAAAAATAAAAATAAAAATCAACCTTCCAGTGCCACTCCCTGTGCTAGCTAGCTCCTTCCAGTGGTCCTCCTCATTTTTGTGTAGCTTGTGGGAGCAGTGTTGAGCTCTGGTTTTCTGTATTCATGGACAAACAGTCATAGGAACAGTCAGCAGCAGACAGCCTGAGGTTGCTTGGGACAGAAAATCAGCCATGACAGGGATGGACTGAGAGCTCTGTAAAGCCGGGATTGCTATGGCCACTATCAGTGCATGCAGATACCCTGGTGACTCCAAGAGCTGGGGAAGCTTACTGAAAGGCAGTAATTGCTTCCTGCTCTGCACTGGGACTATCTGGGTCTCATTTTTGGCTCCAAGCTAGCCTGCTCCCATCCCTCTATTATACCATCCCTGCTAACCTCATCTTTGTAGCAACAAATCGGAATTTGGCTGTTTTGCTGCTGAGGAGCTGAGCCAGTTCTGAGTGACAGTGAAAATCCAAGGTGTAACAGGAGCTTTTGGAGGAGAGCAGGGCTGAGGAAAACTCTCCTCTTGTGTGAAGGTACATGGGATGTGCCTTGGTGTCATATGGTTTCATTCAAACAATGAAACACAAATGTTGTAAACCAAATGCCCAAGAATTTTGCGATTCTCACATCTCTCCATTTACTGAATGCTTCTTCTAAAGACAGGGGCTAATTTGGGTTTCATGTAAATTCCTGCTGGTGTATGTTAGCTCTACATTTGTAGCATTTGTAAGTTTTGATATTTGAATTTGAAAACTTATCTTGCCAGATTTTAATGATGCTGCTACTCATTCTTATGTTTTTTTCCTCCAAAAATGTAAAGCAATTCAATATTTAAAATAACTACACTGTTCATTTCAAGGCATATGTTACTGCATATGTTTCTAGTTCTGCTTTCCAAATGAGTAAGGTGGTTTTTTTCCCATATACTGGTATTTCATTCTGGACCTAAAAGGAAATCTGTTTTGAATCACCTTTTGAAAGTGTTTTTTTAGCTCTGATTGTTAAACCCTCTCCACTGGATTTAAGGAAAGGAATCTCTTGCATGCCTTTTCACCTTTTTTACATCGTTGCTTTAGTACAAAGGAGATCAGATGTTGTAACTCCTTTATATATTCAATTTAAGTGCTATAAATACCTTATTTTGCCATGCACAAAATGAATTTTTAGCAGTGAAACTTAGCCAATAGAAAATCCAAATTAACTACTCCAACTAAAATGATATCTCAGGTAGTAATAATCTTAAAGGAATAAGTGTCTCTTTAACCCCTTTAGTATCTTCAAATGGGGGGAAAACAAATGGTTTTTAGTACCAAGAGTAAAATGGTGGTGCTCATGATGGATTTAATTTTTTTTTTCAACTTTCAGTTTCTGTTGCTTGCTATTATAATTTCTTTCCTTATATGTTTTAAAGTTGTTTTTTTCATCCTAAATTAACAATGCAAGCTCTTTAACAAGTCCAGAAAAGGAAAGTGTTAAGCTTCTATAATGGTAAAAAGGTTTCTTTTTTTTTTCTGTCTCCAGTATTTTGTCAGCTGTTAACTTCGGGTCATCTGTAGTAAACTGTATGTTAACTGTGTCACAGTTGGCAGTAATGATATCTTACAGACAAACTAGGAGAACAGCTAGCAATTGGTGTAATCAATATTTCCACCACATTTTCCAAGTAACGTTGGATCACTTCTCCAAAAAGACAGTGTCCCATATTTAATTCAGCAGGGAATTTTCCTGTCTTGCATCCCTCCAGAACTGAATTAAATTTTGAAAGATGTATATTTAGCAAAAAATATTTTGATATCAATGTGTCACTCAACATTCCTTGCCTGTTAACCATGAAATAATTTTCCAAGTAACATCAACAAGATAAAAAGGAAAATCTAATAGATAGCCTTTAGCATTCAAAAAAACAGATTTCAGTTTTATTTTTGCAAGCCATGTAAAGTGAAGTCCCATTTTCAGTAACTGCGCTTGCATTCTGACAGGCAGAAAAGCTGTAGGATTTTTCCCCACATGCTGCCTGTTCAATCAAAGGAACTCATTACTGAAGTTGATAAAGAGTGAGTATTAATACTAAGCATGTCCATTTCATATTAAACGCATTATACTGGCAGAAGAATATTTTCATCTCCTGATCACAGCAGAAGTAATTAAAATTCAGGGCATTAATTATACTTTAATTAAACCAAACCATATTTCATATGACTGTTTTGGCAGTATGAGGAAGAAGTCTGTCTCCTCAACAGCTAGTGAGATGGTTATGACAAATTATAAAACCACTGAAGCCAAGTAGAATTGTTCCAGTCAATTAAGTGCATCTGTGAAGGACTACATACAGCATGCAAGCAAAGGGAAGAAGTACAGCAGTATTTCAAACTCCTTCAGAAGCGCTCTGCCATCATTTAAAATCACAAGTAGTGAAAATTTGTGGATTTTTTTTCTCTCCATTTAATTTAAGAAGCCCGTTGTTTTTGAATGAACCAGTTAACATGTCAGGCATTAATGGCACATCTGTTGACCTCTTAACCTGGACTTCTCAAATTTCTCACACAGTGCTTTGCAAATGTATATTATTCTTCTTTGCATTCAGTGTTTTGTTTTTTTAAACTATCTTTGTGTACTAATGTGGAAGTGATCTAAAAAAGATTTTTGATTTTGTGTTTAGAATTGTGTTTCAAATCCTACCATGGTACGGAGGATTGGGTTAGAGTGACTCGTAACACTGCAGATAGGTGACAGATATTAAAGCTTAGTGTTCCACCAGTTGCTTTCCAGCTCTGTGTTTTCAAGCCTGCACTTTGGTGAGCAAGAACTGCACAAGCAGCTTTGTGTTCTCTTTGATTAATTTTGGTCTTTTATTTATGAAAAGCTATAAACAAGAAAGCTTTGGAGATATAACCCTTTTCAGTCATATCTGAATATCCTTCTCTTCACAGAGATGGTGGCTGGTATCTAAGTAATTGTGGCCATTTACTCAGAAGTGCAACATTTAATTTCTCTTCTGCAGACTTTATGAATTTTATTCAAGACCTTGGTTATGGTAGGCGTCTTACTTCTGCTTTTACTGAAATTAGTCTAGTGAATAATAGTCTTGGGACTTGTGAAGAGGAATGTTTTTCTCTTGTGTAGTAAAGAAATTAGGTCATACACATGTTGGCAAATGGCAAATGTTAAAATGCACAGGTTTAACAAAAATGTGTGAAGTGCTGATGTAGCAAGGACTTGGTCAAGTCCTGATTACATTGTTTGAAAATCTGAGTTGGAAGAACATTTGTGTTTAACTTTGGTAAGTAGAAACAAGTCACTATGTGACTTATCATGGAGTTGCTAGCACCGTGTCCAGCATGTTGCTTAGTTAGTAGGCTTTCTCCATAGTGACAGTGAAGCTCCTGAGCTCAGTTTGCTGCAGGTGACCTTGTTAGTCGTGTAAATGATGCCTCCTGTAAGTTAGCTCCTAGTTATAGCTATTGTGGTACTGCCAACAGTATTTCCCAACAGACTGACATGGATACTTTGGAAATCTACATGGATTATTTGAAGGTGTACTGGCTACATACAAAGTCTAATATAACTGTATGTCAGTTTGAACTTTTGTCTTCAGTATAGGAGCAGGGTGGTCCAAATTTGAACTGCAACAGGAAGTAGATTTGAATAAAAATAACTCACGCTAGGAAAAAGACATAGGGCTTACCAGAGGGATTACTAACACACTTCATCTTCTTAAAGCTTCCAATAAATATCTAACTTGTGTATAAGTTCATTATAATGTCTGCATAATATATGGCAGTGGCTGCAAAGGGATTTGAACAATGATGTTCAGTCATATGAAATATTCCATGTTATTTCTTGGTAGTTTTTGATAATAGTCTCTGTTATTTCCCAGGTTTCTCATACCAGATGGTGCTTTATGAATAAATCTTACCCTGTTCAATGAAGCTGAGATTTTTAAATAGGAATTACTCAGAAGATGCTAATTGAAGTTAAGCTTTGGAATCTGATCTGTTTATTTTCTAGGCTATTTGCTTGAACATACAGTGTTGTTCTGACTTTGATTTTGTCCTTTTGTATGATACACTGTTTTGTAATTTAAAGAACAGTCGAATTTATTTTTGAAAAGGAATTGATTAGCTGAGAAGGTCAACATTTTTTTTTGCAGATTTGTCAGTTACATAATTCCTATGATGGATTAAATTTTCTGTAACAGCACACAATGGAAACATCCTGATAAGTGAAAAAACCCCAAACATCTTCTAACTGCCGTTCCATACTACTTTTCTTATTTAGAGTAGTTAATGAACACTTCTTGCTGTTCTGTCTCATTTTTCTGTGAAGCAGGCAGGTTCTTGGAAGCTGTTAGCAGCTTCATTTCAGATCAGTTCTGTTCCTTTTAAATGTTTGGACCACAAAGTGTGCTTTTCATACAGATGGCATGGTGCATGAGAGAGAGCTTCACCAGGGAAACTCTTTCCCTGTGATGTAAATGCTGTTAATATGTTAGACTGTTTTCATAGATGCAATGTGTAAGACTGTAAATAATTAGTCATAGTCTTGAGATTGTAATCAGTTGGAATTCTTAATATTTCCTCCTCTACAAAAGTGCATTATCCCCATGATGAGAGTCACTCACAGATACCTTCCAATTAAAACGGTTCCATCACTGAAAATAATCAGTGCTGCGCTTGAGAAAGTAAGAAGAGGTGTAGCTCTGTGATTCAGAGATTAGAGCACTTGTCTTGGGAGTGCTATCTTGGTTTCTACCTGTTTTCCAGTAACAAGTACTTTATATTAAATAATCCTAAAGCAAATGTGAAAAAGGCCAGTCTTCTCTCCAAGATAACTGCCCCAGCTGCTGTTCACTTTGTTCCTATCCTTGTCCATTTAAAACACTCAAGTTTACACTAGTCTAGCTACAACAGTCTTCTGCTTTTAACAGGCATCTCGTTTAGTACTGATTCTTGAACAACAGAAAAAATTATTTTCATTAATTTAGCTATAGACTAGACCACTCATCAGTTCAAAATCTTTGATGTCCCATATGCACAGTACAGAAACATCATTCCACCCTGATCTTCAAGATGATATGAAATGATGATCTAAGAAAAAAATATCAGAGATGCAAAATGCTTAGCCATGTGAGAATAGAAAGAGTGAAATGTTTTCCAACCATGTGCATGTGAGAGCATATTAGAAAGACTGCAGTGCCTCTTTGGTATGAGTCAAAAAGCTGCTTCTATTTAATTATTGCATTATTTATTTTATTATAATATTCAATTTCTTATATCATCTTTACCAGTCTTTTTCTTCCCTCTAAAACTGATTGATTCCAGTTACATTATTTTATGGCCAAACATAAAATTGTCAGTGAAGTTAGTAATGCCTGTTAAATAAGCTGTCAAAACATGAACTGTTTCATCCCTTAGAGCTCAGAATGAAAGACAATTTTATGTAAATTAAAATTAAAGTCTTTCGGTGTCACCTTGTTGGACAGCCTGGAGATAGATTGCATATAGCTGCTGTTCATTATGATGCATCTGTAGGCTATTCAATTTCAATAATAAACGGTGAAAGAAACATCGTAGTCTTAACAAAACTGGTATGATAAAAGAGTATATGTTTTAGATGTGATGTTTTTGTGTTTTCTTTTTTCCTTGAGGAATATATTCTAAGTTAAAATGAAAAGATCATAAATGGGTTTCATTAGATTGCAGTAGGATTTGGGTAGATACATGTAAGACATCTTTATGTGGGACAGAGAATCCTGGGTTTCAGAATGGTGAAAAAATGGCATGTTGAGTGAGAACCTGGTACTTCATGGCAAGTATTAGACTTGGAATGTTGGCATTTCTACCAAGAGGTCTTTGAAGTCAGAACAAAGGTAATTTTATTTGATGAGAATTTTATATTGAGTTAATTGTACATGTAAGCTGTATTTCATTTGCATATACTTGATAGAGAACTGTCTGAAAGATAGCAAAATTAAATAATGACTGTAAGTAAAAAAATCAGGATTAATATTTCAGTAGAAATAATTTTATATTTATTGACTTTGAAACTCTGAACATCAGTTTTGTCTTTAAAATTCAATTATTAGAAACTAATGCTGTCTACATTAAAGTCAAAGTCTGATAGAACCCAGTTGTCCTGGGCTTGTTCTTATGTACTTGATTTGAGCACCCTCCTGGGTGCCAGAGAATATTAATGTCAGATTGGCTTTAGATGTGCTTCTAGATTAGTAGCTCCTCTGACAACAGGAAACTTCTTTGATAATCAAATACTTGCAAAAGCATTGGCCCTTTAAACTGTGATGGTTGTACGTGCTTATTTACTGAGGTGCAGATGAGCAGGGGCATTTTAACTGTATAGGGCAGTGATACCTTGTAGAGGTTCTGAGGTTTTCAAATATAATGTCATTTGGAAGAAAAAATGTAAATAGTATTGATTTCTTCTAAAACAAATCTCTAAATAGAAATTGCAGTCTTGACCATTACTTGCTGTTTAGGAAGAATGTCAGGCAAGAGATCAGAAGCCAAGAGAATAAGGGTGTCCTTCTTTAAGCAGTTTACATAAATTTATAAAACCCTTTTTGCAAAGACCCTCATAGAAGTTTCAAGGAAACTGTGCAGCACTAGAATAGGAAAGTCTGTAAATGGAAATGTAATTGGATGAAGTGTGAAATGACAAGTGGAAGTTAAAAAGTGCTTTTTAACACTGGGGGAAATTGTTAGTAGAGTTAGCTAAGGATTTCTGCTTGGACCTTTGCTGTCCTGCATATTTATAATAATTGGGCAATGGACTTGGTAAGTTAACATTTCCTGGTGATGCTGAGTAGCAGGATAGCAAAGACAATGCCTGAGATTGAAACATGTCAACAATGCATTAAAGTGGCAGATGAGATTCAGTACAGAGAAATTCCAAATTATGCACTTGTTGTAAAAGTATCAGCTTTACCAATTAAATGATGAGCTTGTTACTCAGTTGAGTAACAAGCAGTTAATACACACAGGAGCAACAAAGGCGTCATATTTAAGCAGAAAAAAAAAAAAAGAAGTAAAAGAAATACTAGAGATTCTGTTATTTTCTGAATCCTTCACTCTTTCACTTATGAAGTACTTGTTATAATTTCTAGTTATAGTCACATTGCTCATATCAACAAAACTAAATGAAATAAGATGGCAGACAAAACAGTTTGGAATACTAATGCAAGAATCCCTCTTAATTTCAGTGAGTTTCAACTGTCTCCAAAGATTAATGCCATAAGCATTGTTAAAATGTATCAGTTGGTAGAAATTTAATTAGTGCAGTATTTTAAATTTTGGCAGCTTTTAATATAAAGCAAACAATATTAAAAATGACAGTCATTGTGGATGCCAACAAAAGAGAAAGACACTTAAAGGATCTGAAGAAAACAGTACATAACTTTAAAATGTTCCGTGGACTTCCTTAAGACAATGAGAAGGGCTTTATTTGTTTTTTGGGAGTGAAAAGCCATTAATCCCCTGTAGAGCTTAAAGCAGATAGAATCCTACAGGCAGTATTTTTACTGGGAGAGATTTTAAATTAAAGAGGTTTTCATACAAATTTGGTTTTGGTTCTGAGCATCAGCTGTAGTTTATCTGCTAGTCAGCCTTGGTCAAACCCCTTAGGGTTAAAATTTTATTGATCTTAAGGGATTTCCTGCCTTATAGAGTGAACTGCTGTTTTAACAGTAAATGGTTTTAGAAATATATTCCCTACAGTAAGGAAAGAGTGATTAAAACTAAAAAAACTTGACAGCTATTGTTGGAATTTGCAAGAATTCGTTGCTATGGCTGTAATTAAAATCCTGAATGATAATCAAGCTTTTAGTCAAGCTCATGCCATATATGAAAAAACAAATACTAGATTATTCCAAAAACATTGTCTTCAGCACATTTTGTTGTTTATCAAAACAAATACTGATGTAAATGCTGTGTTGAATTTGTTAATTATATTCCCACCATTATACCAGACAGCATTCTTTCAGAATACTAATAGCTTTATGCAAATTAGAGAAGGGTTTTTCAAAATAACTTTGTTGTTTTAAATCATTATTCTATGGTGTGAAGCAGTCCAATTTCAACTCAGTTCAGGATGCTTGTCCTCTTTACTTTTGTCGTTACCTGAGCTGCCTTCTCTACCATAGATAGTCCCTGTTCATTGTAGGGGAGTTGGACCAGGTGACCTTAAAGGTCTCTTCCAACTGAAATGAGTCTATGACTATTCAGATGAGGAGTCAGTTCATAGCTTCTGACTTGCATTACTTGTATATCCAAATTTTCACGTGAGGCCCCAAAGGTGAAAAAAGAACATAGTCCAGGAAATGGATTTCTTAGACTTTGAGAGAGTTATTATTATATCATATTATTATATCACTGATGCTTACTGTATGCATTTATCTAGGAAGCTTATGGTCTGGCATTCATCTAGTCCATCAAATTCTTAATGATAAGTTGATATTTTAATGTGTTTATCTTAATTTTTAGAATTAATCTTTTTGAAGAAAAATGAGTATGGATTTCATTTTTGAAAAAAAATAATCAAATGGGTGTTATGAATAATATCTCTAAGAATGAAATAGCAGTCTATTCTAAACCTAAATCATTCCAAACTCAAAGATGTGTAAAGCGAGATGGACAATAGGTAGAACAGCTGCTACCAAGTATGTACTTCCCTTCAGCACACTATTAACGTTTGTTGTCTAAGATTTCCTGGAAAGTAAATCTAATAAGATTTGTTTTGTTTGAGGTGTCTATTACACAGTATTGTAATCAGTTAAGAAACAGATCTACTGAGGAGCTTAGAAAAAATCAGAGGAAGTAGAAAACTCTTCAAAACAAGCTGTCAGGAAACTCTTGTGGTGTGTCTAGAGACAGTCAGTTTGTGCCATGCTGACATTTTAAACAGCACAAATGTCCTTTGAAGCATGGGAGAGTCTTCTGTTTGGCTTCTTAAAATAGGCCGGGATGGAGGAGGTACAGAAACCCTGACAGTTCACATGAAAGGAACAGCACATTTAGGAAATAGGAAGATCTGTGAGGACTGCAATGAAGTTTAGAAGTTATTGTTGCATTGATGTTTGACATCCTTTGTCAGCACAAGGATAAGGGGACAGTTGGGTTGTGTTTACACCACAAACATGAGAGCAGCTGAACGGCCGGATTTATGAGCTGAGCCAGGAGCAGCTCACAGAGCTCTTTGTTCATTGCATTGTGTTGTGAGCTCAACAGAACAGAGCACATTAATTCTGTGTGATGATAATGAACTCTCAGAGCAGGGTATGAACAAGATGAGGAGAACCCTGGGACACATGGTAATGGTTTCGTAAGCGTGCTGCTGTTTCCTGTGTCTGCATTATGTTTCACAAAGACATTAAGATAGGTTGTTTCCAAACAATGAGTTTCCTGAACTGAACAAATCCATTTAAACATAAGCTAGCTCTTTTGCCGTTACAACATAATAATAGCAACCCTATTGGTCCCTCTTAAAATACAGTTACAACTGTTGCGACTTAATGCTTCCCACAGCGTGAGGAGGGCTGACAGTCAATTAAATGCTGAAGGAGGAATTAACTATTGTAGCAGGTGAATCAAAAAGATGAAGTATGTTATTATTTCTTACCTAGGAAATGCTTCAAACAAAACATACTTAAAAGAATCATCACTGAGAAACCTAAATGGGGGGATTTATAGGTTTCTTAAATAACTGACTTTTCATTTCTTATTATTTCAAACAAGACCTCCAAATGACCCCTCTTGGAAAATGTATTTTAGCAATTCAATAACAGGTATCAGCAAAATAATTTTCACTATCTGTGAAATACAGGACTCAAAAGCTCCCCTCTTCATGAAGTGGGGAAGTAAATTTCATACCAAAAAGATTTTTCTGCTTCTTTTAACTCGTTCAGCAATAGCTAAGACTGCTCTACTTGTTTAAATTTTACACCCTGCTGTGGTGTAACGAGTAGGGAAAAAGAACTCTCTGTCCTTTCCGCCTTCTGTCCTCTTTAATGTAGTACATTGGATATTTTTCAGCTGAGCTTCACAGCAGTTCAAAATTTTACCACATTATAGTGAGAACTTAAATGTGTTTTTAGCTATAAACTATGAAGCAAAAATTCAACCCCATTTCTTGTGAAGTATTCTTGGATGGGGCATTTTACTGGTAAAATTTCATTGACATAGCTACCTGTGTTTAAAAACATCAGCAAAATTCCCAATGTAAAGAACCACAATAAGTAAAGAAGTTTGAGCATAAAATAAAACTGCAGACACTGGAAAGCAGTAGAAGGCAAATTTAATTCTGCATCTACTTATGGTCTAAAAAAGTGATAGAACATCATTCTTTTATACTGCAAACTATTAATTGGAGAATCTTGTGATTTTTTCCATACTTCAGCTTTTATGCTTCCTTGTTTATGGTACGTGCTGACAGAATGGGAGGCACTTCTACTGAAATACTGTTTGTAAGAATGGCAGTAGGACTGGAAGCCTGCTTAAATACATTTCACAGTACAAATACTCTTGCTGTGATGCTCCTAATGACATGAATAACAGTTGTAGGGTGAGAACAAGTATCCTAGAGCCAACATAGTTGCTCATAACTTCTGCTTAATGAATTTAGTAGCTTTAGTAGGCTACATCATGGCACACATTATGCATTTGATCTTACTAGTTGCTGAAGATTTCATGCTATCAGTAATAGAAATTGAGATAGTAATTTATTTCCTGTTTCCTGACTCTAGCATCATGTCGTTATGTGCAAATCTCCAAAAATATGTGATTGGATAAATTGGAGCTCTTTCACCAGGCACATTTAGAGATCTAAATTTGTGTTCAGCAGCTTTTCTAGTGCAGTAATGTCAGAGTTCAAAAATTAATTATTAATAGATGGTATTAAATAAAAATATCTGACGTCCAACTGTGTCAGCAGTACTACTCTCATTTTTGTGGCTTTTTTTTTCTCTGCCGTGCATTAGGATTTAAAGGAAGTCAGCTTTAAGCTTTTTATAGTCAGATGCTTAGTATTTTTAGACAAGTTAGACTTCCTACTTAATTACAGAGGAGAACTTTTTTGAAGTATGACCTGAGTTTACTTCCATACATTAATTTTATATGAAATGCTTTAGACAGACATTTGGAAAGCAATCCCAGTTATCTTAGAAAGTCACCATTCTTTTTCACAGGCAGCTTTGATCTGCTATTTGCTAAAATCATGCTGCCTTTTATTTTTTAATGGAGGCTTTGTACTGCATATATGTAGGAAACCACATAATATATATTCAAATTCTTACTTAACGTTTACTGAAAGACTCTAATCCATACAATATGAATAAACAGCGAAATAATAACAACTCAGAATAATTGTGTAACAGATGCATAATAAGTAGTGTACTCCAAATAGACAAAATATTGATGACTTCCAGGAGAAAACAACCTTTCTGAAAAATTACAGAAAGACAGGTTTCAAAAAAGCTTCCAGATATTTTTGAAGTGTGTGAAGATTGACATTTTCTAACCTTGCTCAGCTTCACAGTATTTATTCCTAACGTTATCACTTACTCAGATACTCATTGCCATCATTTCATCATGTGCATTTGCTTCAGTAATGCCAACAGCTTCTCCATAGGCAAACAATTCTAAAATTGTGAAGTGGGAAGAAGATGATAGGCTCCTGTCCCCACCCTCAACTCCTTTACAAGCAGCTTGTGCTCCATCAGGAGCAGCTAAAAAGGAGGCGAGGTTCTGCAGTGCAGGCACAGAGTGAGCCAGAGGGAAGTGGCTATGGACAGCAACCTGAACGATGTGACAGCACCACAGCCAACGTGTTGAGGGAAGTGATGCCCCAAGTGCTTTGAGTTTTGAAACAGGGGGGTGGACATTTTTTCTGTAAAATCTGATTGAACAACATTTAGAGGAGTGCTTAGAAGGAGCCAGTACAGCTTGTGAAAAGGAAATAGAGCGATATATCATCAGATCTTCGGCTCACTAAGCATCTCAGTGTTTATTCTGAAGTCTCACTGAATAGTTATGTAGATAAAATGAAAAAGCACTTTGGTGACATTGAACTGTGGATTAAGTCAACAATGAAAAGCTGAATGTGGATTAATTTCTTTATTTTTTGAAAGATACTTTTTCTTTATGTCTCCTAAAACAAGAATGGATATTAAAAAGAATCTAATTGTCTTTCAAATTACTCGAATAGGTATCCTTACAAGTGAAAAATTTATAGCCATTGCAGATTATTTATCTTTTATAAGCTGTTTTATGTGGTCAGCACCATTTTCTTTGACTATTAGTTAATCCTTCTTTTGTAAATTACAGCATACAGTTTGCTTGTTGTATTACATGAGTGATATCAATATGCTCCTGGAAATTCTCAATGTGTGTTATATCAGCAATTGCAAGTTGATAACAGTGTCACATGGTGCTTTCCATTTTGAAGTAGTGTAATACAAGCTGTTATACAAGCTTCCATATCTTGGACTTCTTGATACATTCATTTTCCATTCATTTTGAAATTCTATAGATACTGATACAACTAAAATGAACTACAGAAATGTTGACAATATGAACAGTAGGCACAGGAAATAAAGGGATTGGAACTGGGAGTGTTGTATTGCAAGATGCATGTTTTGAATATCTGGTTGTTAAAGTTATTTATATAAAATTAAAATACTTAAATGCCTCTAGTTAAAAGCTGAAATATTATTTGCAAGGAAATATACTTTTCTCAAAATTTTGAGTTTTCCTAGGGGTGTTTCTTGACATTTCTTTATATCAAACCATGTCAGAAAACAAAGCCACACCACATACTATTACACCAGGTTGCCTGTGAGAGTCATTCACTGTTTTTCACACCCCAATCTATGACTTGCAGTAGTTCAGAGAACATGAGAACATTTTGCTCTGCATTGGAAATGTCAAGCAATCTGTTCAGCTCACATCTGAGATATGATATTGGCAAGATATTTTCTGCTGTACCAATAATACAGGCTGTGCTGACATATGTCTGAGATAAGTCGCAAAGGCCCACACCTCAGTCTGAACTGCTCAATAGCACACTGCTTTCCTCTGTAAGACCTTGAACCAGGTTGATTTTTGGTTCTGTTTTACAGTTCTCATGCTCATAAAAGCATAACAAATAAATGGGGTTGGGGGGGAAATATGTGCCATCAATTACTGAGGGTCACTAATAGAGAATCTGTTATGTATCTATGTAAGTCATTACTGTTCCTGTTAAAGTTATGTCTTTAGGTATCTAATTTTGTTAAAACGTCATGCTGGCTATTATTTGATAGCTGACCATGATTGACAGGAAGGTTGGACAAGATGGACTAGGTCTTCAAGAGGATCCTTCCAGCTTGAATTAGTCTGTGATTCTAAGCTGTTCCAGATGCAGTGGCAAAGATCTCTGCAATATATGACAGTCCAGAGTTGCCTAGAGAAACAGGACCCACAGGACTGCTGCTATGCATGGAATTTATGAATATTGTTGTTGTTTTGCCATAAAGTTTACAAAAAAACCTTAAAAGTGCTTCAGTCTTCAATCATGCTTTATCTCTTCTCAATTCAGGCAATAAGTCATATATTTAAGAATTCCTAGAGTTTCATCAGTCCTAAGCAAACTGCTGCCTTAAGGTACTGTGTGTGTGTGTGTATGCATATTTTTGCAAGTTATTTACAGCACAGAGTTATTTCTAGTGTATAATCCAGAGTGTTTGAGATATGCTGGATTTGTATACAGGGAAAAATGAGAAAGTATTGGCCAGACTATCTGCTGCTATAACACGTGCACAGTATATTCTTTGGTAAGAGAAAATGAGATGGATGCGAATTCTTCCATCCCACTGACCTTGTTCAGTGAGCCTGATCTAGATTACGTTATGCCAAACATCATGCAGTCAGATCTGGTTGTAAATATGGTATGACATACAGACTTTGATGGGGCTGATCTGTCCTTCTGGGCATTTACATTTCAGTCTGTGGTCTACATATAGGGGCTTTTTCTGTCTAAAAATCCTGAATATGCAGTGTAGAGGGAGGGTAAAAAATAGCTCCTCCAAGGGCTGGTATTACTAGATATTATTGTTCCTTGGACATTTTCCATGTAATTTAGAGCATCTTCAGTAAATAAAACTGATAATGTCTTATTATTTGACAATGTAATTATCCAACATACAGTAAACAACGTTTTATGTAAAGACATCATATTTTCACAAGAGAGACAGACGTGGATAATCCTGTTCCTTTTCTGAGCCAAATACTGAAATTTTATTGAAATAGAATCCAAATAACTAATTCCTGCCTCATCTGTTTTTGAAGATTCACTGTGCCAAATTGTAAAACATAGCTGCCACTGTTATCCCTAAGTTTTAATTTATGCATGTATACTTGAGAACAAAGTAAGTACCACAAAACTATGTGAAATAGATACTGTGGCAGTTTGGTCCAGCATAAAGTTGTGGGATAGCATGGCAATTTAGAACCATTAAACTATACACACACACACATATATATGGTTATAGGCCAAATACACGATGATGCTTTCTGATGTAGTATTATTTGGTATCTGTATAGGATAGCAGCATTTTATAGAACAGAATTAACTGGAGTTTAGCAGTTAAATGTTTATCCCGTATGTCTGTTCTGTACAGAAATTACTTGTGTCTTCTGTGCCCCAGGAGTTTCTGGTTCTCTAAATTGGACATCTGTGAATTCAATCTTTTCACATATAGTGTATTCACTGCTTATTTTGACCTTTTATATTTAGGGAGAGAGTATTTGACTAATACAGGCTTAAATCGAGTAGCACACATCTCATTAGAACAGAGTGTTAAGGGACTCTTCTTTGCATAGCTGGAAATGCGTTAACAGATGGCTTCAAATGGGAACTGGACAGTTCCTCCAGTTCTACTGTAGGATCTGCTCCTATGAATACAGAAGACTTGCTAGAGCTAACAAGTGTGTGCACAAAGTGGTATTTGATTCATCACCTTGTTCTGTGCTGAGTGTTTCTAAAGGTGTTTATTAGTATTTTACGCAGTTTGGTTCTGGGTGTCCATGAATGTGATATCCTGTTGTTGCTTCTGAAATTGTTCGGATTTTAACAAAAACAGAAAAATGTCTAAATTGTAGGACTAGAGAGCAATAAATATAGTGACCGTTTTTTATTAAGTTGCACAATATATGTATTAACAGTGCAATGAAAAGTAGAACTAACAAAGTATTTAAAAATAAACAGCCTGAGTGCTAGATATTACTGTGAAGCCTAAACTGTCCAGTTATCTGTGCAATGAGGTGGGCAAAAGGACCACAAATTTCCTTATGCCCTGGATATTCCCAAACTTATTCTCCAAATCTAATCCAATGGGATGCATCTCTACTTGATAAGAGGGGAAGGCATTATTGCTTATTATTGTCAGCAAGATGGTGGCGATTTTTACATGAATTCTGATAGAGAAAATTATCTGAATCTGATATCACACTTCGCAAAGGCATTTGAGTACTTAGCTGTCATCACTACCTACATGGCTTTAAGATACTCAGCGTTTAAAAAAAGAGAACCCTCTAAATATACACCAATGTTGTGAAACCTGGAGGTAACTGGATTTTCTTCAAGCTTCTCCCATTTTATTAACTCTTTCCTCCCTGCCAAGTCATTTGATTCATCCGTCAGAAAATGTTCAGTTTCTAGATTATTTTGGCACTCTTTCCATTTACTGGTGTGGCAGAGCAGTAATATATGTCATTTTTGCATTCTAGGGGTCATCAAACTTTATTAAATACCCTTAGACTGTTTTTCCTTATTTAGGAGAACTTTCCTAAAGATCCACTTCCTCTGTTTATGTACAATAAATTAAAGCCTACTTCAGAAATGTATTAGGCATGTGAGTGCACTATTGAGTTGAATCTTTCATGATGAAGTCATTTATTTATCTATGTTATAAATTGAGGAAATGATGAGGAAAACATGATAGCATTACTTAACCTAGAAAGTGGAGTAAGGGAAAAGATACAAGTAGTGAATAGAGAAGGGAGACCAGTTAGTGCAAGATTGCAATCATACTGATTATTCTCGCAGGATGTTGCTTCTTTCTATCTTGCTCTTTTTTGTGTGTGTATATTCTTGATAGCAGACACTGTGGGAAAGATTCACTTTCTGTAGCTCTATGAGCCCTTTGAGTGCAATTTAGAACAACAGGCCTAATTTTTGTGCCTTTAAATCACCCTCTGGAGAAGCCTCTTTTTTTCCGTTGAGGAATCTATGGTTTTGTTTCATATTATTGGTATCTAGAATTAAGCAATGTGAATATTGCGTATCGTGTACTTCTCTTTCTTTCCCACTGTGTTTTCAGAGAAACCTGGAAAGCATCTGTCAGACTGAGGCCATTCCAGTAACGTTTAGCTGTATAAAACATAATGCAACTTTAATTGCAGCAGCTGTGATTTCTAACATTTACATTCAACTTTGAGAAATTTAATTATAATCAAAGTGGACAACTTTAGATGTGGCTGATGGAAGTGTTGTTGGTGTATTCCCTTTTGTGAGGACATGTTGTTCCATTCATTTGACCAATAGTGCTGTGGCAAAATTGCCAGTAGTTAATAAGCATTTATTTTCTCTTCACTCTAAGCAGCTATTTTTCTTTACTATCTGCAATTTAAGTTATTAATGGCGTTAAATTTATTTTGAAGTTGACCCTAATATACATGTTCTAAAATACATTTTTGCAATTAAGGGATTCGTGAGATTTACTGCATAGTTAAGAACTTCAAGGTTAAAAATACGGCATTCAAAGCACGCTCTCTATCCCCATTGAGAGTTTGTGTTGCATATGAGGAATACTCATTTCCTCTTGGCATCGGCTATCAAAGGGCCTGCTCCACTCGTGTCCCAACATGGCAGGCTCAGCAGTGACAGCCCTGCAGAGAAGTACTCTGCCCTTTGTTTGAGAAGCGCCCCTGAAAGATTCTGACTGCGCCACTGGTGTTTCTCTGTAGAGAGCAGCAAAGTCAACCAATACAACTTTGCAGAGTTGTACAGTTTACATGGTAAGTTCGTGCTTTTCTATGAGTTATTCCAAAGGTCCAAGTAACAAACACGCATGTGATCCATCAACATAGGAACCAAATTAAAATTTCCATCCTACCTTTTAGAAGTCTCAATTGGAAGTTGCCAACTTTCAGATAAGGGCACAGTGCCGCAAAAGGAACCAGAGCTGTTGAGAGGCTTTGAAAAAGAATTGCCAACAGACAAGTGTGTTTTCTCACTTTTCAGTGACAGATTATTTTAGAGAACTCCCTAGCCCATTTCCTATTTCCTTTGCCCTTGGTGTGCTGAGTAATATTTGCATTTTTCCCTAAAAAAGCATATCTTCCTCTCTGGGCAGGCATTTTTGATAAATGTTTTCCGTTGAACTTCCTTCAACATCCACAGTAAATAATGCCTTTGCCAAAGATCATTTCCTGAGGGCTTTACTTTCTGCTTTCTGAGCAGCATGTAGCCTCAAGATTTGCCTTGCCTGCCTGCTACCACTTTGTGTTGCTTGGGATTGCAGGAAATTTTCCAGTCTCTACATATAGCTATTTCAGAAATTATCTGACTATTCTATGGGGGATAAGTAATTTCAACTTTATTTAACTTTGTTTAATTTAATTTTGGTACTGTCAACAGAGATTAATTGGAAAATGCTGAAACAGGATGATATCAAGAAAATTCCACTTAATTTTTTATTCCATATTTCCAGTTTGGAAATATGTTTCAACAGGATATAGTTATGTCAGAAGTTATCCAGCTAGCTTTAATCCCTTAAACAATACCTGACCTGTAGATCTTGGTCATTAGCATTCATGACTAGATGAGAACGTGATGGCACTTTTCCTTTGCTTCTTGCTTTTGAATTGTAAAGGTGGCATGCTTTGTAAAGTATGTGTTTTTTCTTTCAGAAGCTGACATGATTTTTAATAGACATGATGGAATATTGTATGTACAGCTCTGACATTTTTAACTGTTTATTTAATTGCCTTCAGGATTAATGTGAGAAAGGTAGATACAGCTTTGAATTTTACTGTTGCTTTATGAGAAGCATATATAAAATGAGAAAAACAGCTAACAATTGGTCAGACTCAGGATGCCAGGTATTTTGGTTTAAGTTAAGACACAAAAGTAGACTCTGAAAGCTTACTGGAACTTCTTGTTGTTGTTTTTTTTTCCCCTAAAATTGCATCCAGAAGCCTAGAGAGATAAGGTATCTTTCTTATCATTTTTGTTTTAAAGGCAGATGCGTAAACTGAATTTTGCAACAGAAAATTGCTGGAAGTCAGCATGGCCTGCTACGTGGTCTGATTCAGTAAACATGCTCCTTCAGTTCTGTTTTCTTTAAATGTTTTTAAAATGTTTTTTATTAAAAAGTAGATGTTTGGGAAATACGGAAATTTTTATTCTACCTTCCTTAAATTTACGTCTCAGAGCAGAAAAGCCTTCTATTAAAGTCTGAAAACTCTTGAATGCATTAAAAATGAATAATAGTGAGGTTGTTTGGTAAAGGCTTTCATTTGTTTTACAGAATAGCAGTCAGCAGCTTTCATGCCACTACTTTCAGTTTGTTAAAATTATTTTTTACTTAGGCTAATTGTCCTTTGAGTCTCAGTGTTTAATAACTTTGCATTTACAACATCTAAAATTTAGGGTTTTGTGTACACACTTCAGTGGAATCTAATGATTTATTAGAGTTCTGCTATAAAAATAAAATTGGTAAGTGAGCTACACTTACAAGGGAATGAAATTTAAATTAGAATTTGTTAGAGAGATCCTTTCAAGACAGTGTATGAAACGTTGCCTTCTAATTTGATGCATGAACATCTATCAGTTTACATTTCCTGTAAAAAATTACTTTATAAGCAACACCAAAGTAGATCTTTACTGTAATATTCATCAAAAAGGTTTGTCTTAGAAAGGTGATTTGCTTTTCCTTTTTCTAAAAAGTAAGAAAGAAAAATACTTTCACAACAAATTTTCTTCTGATGACAACTACAGAGTGTCTCCAAATCAATGCTTACCTGTGCTGATAGATATTATTCTTCAAATATTGCATGAGTATTGGATTGTCAATAATGCATTTCATCACAAAATTAGCATCATTCTCCTCTAGGGGGAAAAAAAAATAAAGTGTAGAATACATTCTTTTTAAAACATTAGTTTATGAGTACATTCTTCACTGAAACAATAACGAAGAATTACTTTTAGTGGAATGTATGTTAGCTTATGTACTGATCCTCGTGTTGAGGCGTAAAGAACTGTACTGCTGACTTACAAGTAGTATTCTTAAATCTCAGTAATTTACCTTGAAAGACTCCACTGTGAATATTAGAGAGCGTTGTGAGCCTGATGCTTTATTCTTACTGAAGTGTGGAAATATAAAGTATTGATTTTTGTTTGGTTTGTGTGCACTGAAGACAAAGAAGAAATGTCATTTTTTAATACCAAGGGTATATGCCCATTGTTATTAAATGAAATTAAAGGTATGTAAGGCAATAGTTGAAATTGCTTTGAGGGGAAATAAATGCTATTGCAATAAAAATAATTCTCAAGTAATGCCACTGAATATAATTTATAACAAGTTCATCTCTCCAGCTGAGATTTCAAAAAATCCTTTCTCATTGGATTCAAAGGAATATACTGTCTATAATAGATATTGTGCCATCTCTAAGCTTATGGCTTTGTACAGATTGACACTAAAACAGGACAGTATGTTTCCTCATTATTTCAGGTAACAGGTAGTTCAGTCTTTTTTATTATTATTTTAATGTTTCAGACTTCTTTTGGATGTTGAATTTTGAGATGGCCATCAGCTTAGATGTCACCAGTACAAACAACAGAAGTGCTCCTGTCCCTCTTCTTCAGCGTTTATCAACTTCATGTTCATGATTGTCCATTTTAGGGGCTCTAAATGACCATCTAATTGTTATTTGCTACTTTTTGACACCTCTGCTGTCAGCAGCCAGCTATTTTTCTGTTTACTTCTCATTTTTGTTTTGCCAAGAAAACATATGTGTGTATATACTTTGAAAATTCTTAGTAAGCTGGGAATGCAGTGATGCTTCTGTTTACATAAAAATGCCACTTACTGATTTTATATATATATACACACATGATTGAAGGACACTTCAAATTTGTTTCAATATTAATAATTACTTATAACATTTTGTATTTGCTAGTTAAAGCAAATGTTAATTCTTCATAAAGATGCTTTGTTTTAAGTACTAACTGTCTTGTAGGATTGAGCTGTTGAAACTTTAGCACAGGAGAAAGGAAGCCACCTGCTGATGATAGGTAGAAAGTAGTGTTCTCACATCAGCGTTTTAGAGTAAAGACAGCTTTCTAGCAGAGATAATGTACAGGAAGAAATTACATATTTGAGTTCATTTGGAAGTACGTTTGTTGTATCTACAGTATTCATGCTGTTAGATGTGGTGCTCAAACATGTTGATGTGCTGTGAGGTCAGTTTTTAGCAAATGAGGTGTAGCATTTATTTTCTATAATGTAGAACTGGGCATTTTGAAGATCTGAAGATTCAGCAATGAAATACAGCCCAGAAGCTTTTTTTAAAAAAAGGAAATGTTTCTTAAGACTTTTAGTTCTAGATTTATCTCCCCACAAGTTCCTGAAGTGTAGCACTTTTAAGTTAATTTTGAGGTGTTTCTGTAATTCCAGGATGATAAGAATGTAGACACTATTCCTATAAACATGCTGGAAAACTGGAAGAGGTATGACTATGAGAGGAGATTCTAATTTATGTCATTAATAGTTAATTGTATATGAAACATTTATAGTTCCTCAAGTTTACAGTGACTTACATGTATATGTCTATGTGCTAAGAAATTTCTGCAGGAATGCTCAGATAGATTTGGCAGATTTGGAAAAACAGAAAAAAATTCAGATGTCATTTCTCTCTCTGTCTGGTTTTGCTGACCATATGCTCTCTGCCCAGCAAATTCAGGCCATCCAATGAGGCTTTCAAACTAGCTTACAAGTTGCTGCACTCTTTTTGTACATGATGATCAAAAAGAGTGCAAGTCAGTTGGGTAGGAATTAGCATCTGCCATCTGTCTTCAGTGTGATAGCTGTCACATTGTTCACATTGCTTATGTGGAGAAAAAATACCCTGCCTATTGATGGAGTGTATTTCATTTCTTTCTCCTAGTGCTTGAGAAAAGAGGAACCCAAAAGCTATTAGGACTGTTAAAATCAGAGATCAAGATAGTCTGTCAGTAGTGGAAAGCATTTACTTCTAACATTTAGATTGTCTATCTTGTTGAAACACTAAATAAAAATTTTATCAAGAAAAATTACCTAATACTGTTCTGCCATAAAATAATTCTCTGCAAAATGTTTTCTTTTATTTCCTGTGTCACTGTTGTAATACATTTATAAACTTGTCCATCATCTTGGCATTCTTAATTAAAAATTATTTCTCCAAATGATTTCTTTTTATTTAACTCTAGGTGTATTTTTACATGTTCAACAAAATTGATAAAATACATTCACTTAATGATAACATCTATTCATAGTAAGGCTGTGCAAGTGTAAAGACTGAGAGAACTTGAGTAATGAAGATAACATAGATAAATGAGTGAGAACTGACAGTAAGACGAGGAAGGAAGGTTCAAGATAGCCTGATGAAAATGAGGAATCTTCAGGCAAAAGGCACAATGTGTTACACAGTTCTGTTCAGGAAAGCAGCTCCCTTCTCTCTTACTGTATTAATATCACAGTCACCAAAAGGGGTCTCTCTATCACCGTTAATAAATGGGATTAAAGATAAATCTGCAGTCAATTTCCAATCTAATCACAATAAGTTACTATACTGTGATTTTTGTCCATAAATGAAAGACCCGTATGCTTAAAGTTAAGGGTTTAGCTGAATCCAGACTGCTTTTTTGTGTGTAAATAACCTAATTTCTGAAACAGTGATTGTGACTACAAAACAAAATGCTTTTCCCCACAACCATTTTGTGTATGTAGTACATATCAAAGAAATACAAGTTGCTTAAATTCGTATTGGGTGGAAATCAATTTGATTTTCAGTCTTGATGTAATTGTGTAGGTATGTTATGGCCTATGTTGTGAAGTACCATTTCATGTGTAATAAATCGTAGAAGCTGTGGGGCACTGAGAAGCAAACAGTGCAACAAGCACTTTCTGGATTTGCATTAGCAAATCTTATAGGTCACAGTTTCTTTTTAGAATGAATGCTCTTGAAGCGTGGGGTTTTGTCATATTGCAGTGTGAATAAGCACTGGTACAAAGGTTTTATCACTCATGAATAGAAAAATAATATTGGGGGATCTCACAGAATTAAAGAATATAAAGCAAAAAGTTACAGCACTGAGTTCCGATAATGTGAAGAATGAATAGCTTATACAACAGTCTGAGTGAGGGGGCTGCCATGGCAACTGCTGCACAAGAGACATTCGCTAATAAGATTTCCTCTGAAATTAAAGACACATCTAGGAAGTTTTTGCGTCAGAACTGTACTTTCTAAATTTTGCTGCTAGCGCTCAGCAGCTTCAATTGCAACACTGTAGGATGCTCTCTGCATTCAGACATTTCTCCTGTGCTACTTCAGTTCGAGGAGATGGTTTTCATATGATAAAATTCTGATGGGTGTCCTGTTTAATTTTAAGGCAGACAATGGTGTAAATAATTCAGAGGCATTTTTGATGTTTATTTCTTCACTGCCATAGCGCTGCTTTCCATTTTACCATCAGCTGGTAACATACAACTTGTCTTGCTGAGTTTCTTACCTGTAACACTGACATAATTTAGCAATTTAGAGAGGGTGGTACCTCTCAGCCAGAATAATCTGTAATTTAATGTAATTCTTGAAAATAATATACTACATAGTTTACTACAAAGTAACTTTACATCTTTTTATTGGACATAGACTTTAGACACAGAGACTTTATAATTATGTTGTAAGCTTCTCTGCCTCATAAATATTCCTATGCTTCTTGTGATTCTACTAATTTAGGCACAGCGTGCAACTGTGTGCCAAAATATAACTTGTGGGATTTGATTCAAGGATTATTTTTAATTTTTAACTGAAGGGGTCCCTCTGCTGGATCATTTGGTAATTTATTGAGAAGGTTGTGGGGGTGATTATGCTTGGAATTGGAGTATTTTCATAGTGATGCAAATAAGCATTCGTTTTAGCAATCAGCTTTAAGAAGACACATGCACAGAAAGATTATTTTTCTAATGATATATTTATGATAAGTAAAATACAGTATTATTTCTATATAAGAAGAGAAGAACAAGAAAGATAACATCTCTCTTTTAAATTCGTAGGCTTTTTTGGCAGTCCTCAATAAGAAATTTTGTTAGAAGCAGAATGCAAAGATTAAAAATAATTCATCTGAGTGAATGAATGTCCCTGACTTTGTTTAGAGCATAATTCCTTTTTGAGTTAGATTGTCTATAAATCTGTCAAAGACATCTAGAAGATAAATGCATTAAATTTTAATATCTATCAATATTGTTCTTTAAATGAATGTGTGTGTCTTAAATATGAATATGGATACTCTCTTGGGATTTTAAATACTTAAGTTCAGTTTTGGGTGACTTTGATTAGAATTCATATTAAATTTATATAAAACCACTGAAATGAAAAATTTTAATGAAAACATATAGGTAGATAAATAATGTTTCAACAACGTATAGATTTCTGTTGACGACTTTGTTTTGTAGTTTCCCACTACTCACTACCATATGAAGAATTAATATGAATTAATTAAGAAACTCCCTGAAAAGGAAACTGTTAGCTTTGAGGAACTCTCACTTAAAAAGGGGATTGTGGGACTTTGAATGAATCACGTAGCGATTTCATATGTGTATGATAAGTACTTAAATAGAAAGTGTTTTTTTTTTTAGCTAAGCAAATCAAGACCTGACTACAGTTTCTCATGCATTTGGGGCCAATAAAGATGCTGTAGTCTTAAAAAGAATCACATCCTGCTGTGGCTAAGTTCACAGAGTTCATAAGGACATAAGGTTCATAAGTATATTCTCTTTCTGTAAAGACTTCTCTTCCTCTAAACAGTCCTCTGATCACCTTCCATTTTACATGATAGTCCATTACATTATAAATCTGCTGGTCTCTGATGGATTATATGGAGCTGTGTGTATTCAAGACAGTCAGTGTCTGGCTTTACCTCTGTGTCCTGCAGCTGTGACTTCATGGAATTTACTTGTCAAATGACTGTCACTTTCTCAGCAAATGGCCACTCCCCAACTGTCATTCACTTCTTGGGAGGTTCAATATAGAATGTATCAGATATGTATATATATATTTATATCCTCCTCCACTGTTGAGAAAACTCAACAGTGAACACGTTCTTCAGAGCCTGGAAGGCCATTCAGACAAGCAGTTGTCTCAGGTCACAGAGCTAGAGGCCTCTTCATATCAGGGTTTTCAGGCTCTGTTCTGTCCATTAACACCAGTTCATTCTATTCTGCTGACGCACACAACAGCTGTGAGTGTGCAGTGTCACCAGTGAAGCCCATTTCTAAGCAATTAATATATTCATCCTTGTCCATGTGAGCAGACAGTTCCCACAGCTCCTGTAAGAACAGCCAACTGGCTGTAGGTTTGTGTATTACCAGATGCAAAAGAAAATGAGAGAGTCCTGCTTATTAACAGGATCAAGTATCTTTATTAGATCCGTTCTGGTTGAAAGGTCTTGAAAGATTTCTGTATGCTTTTCCTTTGATTATCTTTCTTTTGCAGAAGTGAGAGAGCTTGTCACTGTTGATAGTCATTCTTCTCATCATCATCTTTGTTTTCAGGATCTGTAAGAAAGCTGATCCAAACATCAGGAAAATGTGCAATCACTTTACATGACTATGATGAACAGAATCATTTTTCTCCTCAGTCTAGATAGCTGAGGTCTAAAACTCAACTCATTGAAAGATTTTGTGATCATTTTTTTGACACCACATACAATATTGTAAGGTTGCCCTTTATTCTTTATTCCTATCACTAATAGCTTCTCCAGTCTAGATTAGGATGTACAAAGCCAAGAACTTTAAATAAACTCTGTAAGAGTGCTCTGTATGCTTCCTGACAGCACTGCAATTGTGTTTTCTGCTGTTAGATGTTTTTCCATTCTATTTATATTAAAATACTGACTCTAAAGCATCAAAATTCCAATCAGTTTGTTAGCTATTCACATTGCAAAGAAGAATATTGCAAAGAAAAATATATTCATTTCAGAACAGACCACAGAAGCTGTTTTAAGAAGTTTGAAAGACTCTTTCATCTAGCTATTATTGTATAACCTAAATAACCTGCCGGAATTCATGAACATGCAGAACTCCCCCCCACACACACCCTCTTTCCCCACTCTCAACCCCAGCAGGTTTCTGCTTGGTAAAAGCCATCATCTCTACATGTATCCATTCCATTTTTCCTTCTAAAGGTCAAAAGAAGGTTCAAGTTGGATGAGGTTACCAGTATACTTATCAGCATGTACCAATATCTCAGCTGTTTAGATCACCAAGGTCAAGATATTGCTATTTCCAGATGTCTTACCTTGCAGCAAAAGAGGATTCTGCATCCTAGCCTGGAAACCCTATGCACAATAGTATGGTGAGTAATCTGCTTGTTAATGTAGACCATGTGTTTCAAGGTATCATTTTGCAATTTAGGAAAAGCTTGACTTTGAGATTACTCATTTTATTTGATACCACAAATATGTAAGAGGAATCAAATCACAGTGCTTTTTACTGCTCACTGTTCATTTGATTATGATTTCAATCAGGAGTAATGCTTTGAAGTCAGCTGTAAACCTAGACATCAAGAATAAATCAGAATAGATACTCAAGGAAAAGGCTAATTACTACTCGTAGACTGTAATTTTCTTCTTGTTTGGAAAAGAAATCCAAAGCACCATAATATTTAGAAAACAAAACCTGCTTTGCCTCAGAACTTCCAGAGGGAAAGTGCCAGTCTCCCTTTGTTTGAGCTCCATCATCTGTATTCAGTTCCTGCTGTTTGAAGTATATGTATCTGGGTATGTAATACTGTTTGTACCTGAGTTCCCTAGAAGGGCAGGAACACAGCAGAAGGAACAAGCAATTACTTGCAGAGCAGAAGCTGAGTGCTATTCTATTAAGTCTGCTGTGATACATCTGTGGAGCTGATCAGAAAAACTAGTTGACAGAGATTAAAATGTTGTCCTGAGACATTAAGGAAGGCAGCATGTACAGGGGGATTCCTTGGCCCTGCTCTCTTCTGCTGGGTAGTGTTGCCGTTTTGGGGGAAATGTTGGTAAACTAAAATACCTGTACTGTTACTTTCTTCAAATGCACATTTCTTTTCTCATCAATCTGTGTTTCTAGCAAAAAGGTGAACAAAGACAAAGGCACTTAAGTAGATACGGAAACTGCTAAGTCACAGCCTAAACCATTGATTGAGCACCTGGGGAAAAGACCCGGTCAGCCTTGAGAGCACAGGTGAAGGCAATTCAGCTGTTTGACCAGAAGGGGTAGAGCCTGGCTTCATCCCTCTTAGAACTCATTTAAGAGCTGACTCCCAGTAAGGAAGGATCTCTTTTTGGAGGTCCTACCTTTGTGAAGCTTTCCCTAGAGTCTTTTGATACAGGTGAGCAATCTTCTCTTCCTTTATAGTACCTGTCTATCATACCAGTCCTTCTGTTATTGCATCTATGTTGTAACATCTTTCCTCATTTTATTGGTCTGTCCAATTGCTACAGTATAATAGATACTGACAGAGACCTACCTGGTGTAACATTTCCTTCAGCCTGTTGTAAAAAGAGCTGTGAGGATCAAAAAGAATTTTTTATCATTGTTTAATAGGCTGTTTGCAGGAATAACAAGCAGGGTAGGAACAGTAGCAGCCTGGTATGGAGTGCTTTCTGTCATCTGCTGCTCCCCTTATTGTAAGTGGGCTGGTGACCATGGTGGCAGCTAGGCACTCACCTGGCTGTGCTCACATCTGGGGAGAAAGTAAGAAGAAGCTTATGGCTAGAGATAAAGACAAAGTGATCACTTAGTTACCAGTTAATGTTGCAGGCAAAAATTCGTTTGTTGCTAATTAAGATAGAGTTGAGTGGTGAGGAACACAGTCAAAAATAGCCTGCTCTCCCTCCCTTCTACCCACTCTTCCTCATCATGCATTTCCCTGCTCCCAGTGTGGGCTCTCCATCTCTTGTCAGGAAATGCTGCCTACTTCTCCATGGGCTGTGGGTGAATTCCTGTGTAGTATCTACTCCTCCTCCTTCCTTGGCGTAGCTTTTCCCAGCGCTGTTCCTCCTGCTTCTCTCCTTACTCCTTTCCTCAAGCATGTCTTTCCTGAGCCACCACTGCTGCTTGAGCCAGCTGTGTGTGGTACTGGGCAGCCTGGCCTTGTCTCACAGATCCATGTAGCTTTACCACTGCCGGAGCTCAGTACCTCAGACCCTCTGCACTATATGGCTCTGCTGAAGTCTCCTCAGGCCTTTCCTCTAGCAGTGCTGAACGGTATTATTTGCAATCCCAGTAGCAGTGCTGAAGGGTGTTAGTTATTTGCAATCTCACCAGCTGTGCTGAAGTGTGCAGCTCCTTCAGCTGCCAGGCAGCTGAGGGCAGGCTGAACTCTGCACCTGTGAGTGCTCAGGAGCACAGCAGAGCAGCTGAAGTCACCTTGGGTACAGACAGCTCCAGCAAGATATCTTGCTGGTGAGTATCGGCCTTAGCAGATTTTTGTTCATTTTTAGTTTTCTCAAGTTTATTCTCTCTTCCTTCTATCCACTGCGTTGTTTTGGTGAGACTGCTTTTCAGTATTGAGTTTTGCCTATGGGGCATAGCACCAAAATGAGGTGAGACTGAGGAGGGGGGAACAAACAGGGAAAATGACTTTTTAGAGTATTTACAAACTAAGTATTTACCCAAGGAATGGAAAAGAACTAAGAACTCTGAACTGTATTTTATGAGTTTGTCAAAGACTTGTCTAACTAACTAAATTCAGAGAGGGCCCTACTGAAGTGTTGGTACGTTTCTTTATTTTCAAACATACATTTGTAATTTGCCTTTGTGGAAGTTGTAAGTTCAGAATTTGTTTAATTACCTGCTTAAGTGTTATGTAAGATACCAAAATGGCCTGGTGTGTGTTGAAATATCAGACACAGAATGTCATGAAAGTAGTAGGAAAAAAAAAAGACTTTGTCTGTACTAATGAAGGTGGACACTTAAGGCAAATTTATACTATTCAGAACCACTACTGTTATCTTTGCTTGAGTAACCATTATGTTGAGAACAAAAGCAAACTCTAACCCAAAAAGGTAAATAGTTTTATATGTCTAAATCAATAACCCTAAGTATAATATTGGCATTTAGATGTAGTTGGCATTTAGATGTAGAAAGTAAGTTTAGACTTGAGCTTGAAGTAATCTGTAATGAGCTGATGTTTATCTTCTGCTGTTGTAATTGAAAATAGTGGCATTTTAGTTTTCCTTAAATACATCTGTGTTAGCCTGTTAAAATAATTAGTTGTCATTTCCACAAGGACAAATCAATTGAGTAGAAAAATGTGGCAGAAATGTTGTTAGTACAGAATCTAAGTTGTATCTGCTGCATAGACTACAAAAAGAATCAGATTACAAATGATCAAGATGATCCAAAGATCATACTATAGAGATCTGATGATTACCAAGGTCTCTTTTCTGTTAGTGGCTGCTTTTTATCAATAGCTGAAGCTTCAAAAGAAGTGTTTGAAAGCATACAGCAGCTTCTTTGGATTTCAATATTTTGGGTGATATTAGATTACAACAATGTATGTGATTTGAGAAACAAACCTAAACAATTACTCCTCTGTAGCAGGAATGCAAGTCACTGCTTGAAGCAGTGATTGAGCACCTGGTGGGAAGGCAGGGGAGCTCAGGTGTGTGCAGTGTAACTGAGTGACCGGAGAGGGTGGACCCAGGTCTGGAAGTGCTGGAGCTGCTGAAGGAGGGGTAGAGCACAACAAAGTGAGAACTCATCCTTTGTGTTTCAAGGTGGTGAAGTCCAGGGAGCTTTATAGGATGACTTCAGGCTCAGAAGAACTGAGAAGGAAGCATTGACTATTGGCAGATATGTCTTGATAATTTCTCAGTACAGACAGATTAGCACTCTGATTTCCATGGTGTGGTTGTTTTGGTGTTTTTTTTTTTTTTTTAAAGCTGTGTTTTGTTTTGTGGCATTTTTTTAATTTTACTAAGGCAAGAAAATTTCATGCAAAAATACAGTTAAATACAAAATATACAATGAAGTAATTTGAGAAAATGAGCAGCTGACAAACAGTTTACTGTGATTGAGAGGAAACATTATCTGCTTGTGAGAAGAGCAGGTTTATAGTCATATGTCTCAACAGAAGGAGAGTGATAGTGGAATATCCCCTGAAGCAGGGGCATTGGAGCATTGAATGGAAAGGAAGCATGGCTTTTTCCCAGTGAAGTACGGGCTTGTTTTCTTGGCCATTTCACAGCCTGGATTGAAAATTATATAGATGTTTTGTCACAGCTGAATGACGATAAACTCTGCAGGGCAAACAGGTTTTAGCCAAGATTGTCACTAATATCCATATCATACGTTTCTGAACACCAGTGGCACCAAGGCAGCCCTATTCCAGCCAGACCTTTTCTTGGGCCTTATACTTAAACTGCACAAGCACCACTGAAAACATTCACTCTGAATTATTTATTATTGTGGGAAAAAACTTCAGTGACATGGTCTCTAGGGTTTTTTTCCCAGACATTAGACCTGGCTCTTCAGGTATCAACTTCTGGGCCTTTAGATGGTATTCCAGCAGGTTATTGTGCAGCACAGCATACTGTGTATTCTGAGCTGCATGCTGCTGTTTTTTTTCCACTATTCTGGTGATGAAGGTTTGCTGCATTTGAGAATGTAAATAGGGGCACGGTATATTGTTTTGTTTTTGTTACTTCTATCTTATTAGGCATTTAAATGTATCTCTGATTTTTTTTTTTTTTTTTTTTTTTTTTTTTTTTTGGAAAAGCCCCAAAGCAATCTATTGCAAGTTAGATTTCTGAGTGCCTGCCTAGCAGTAACCTAGATCTCATGGAGAATTGTTATGGTTGGATTTTAATTGCTGTAGTAGTCGTATTTAAAGATGTGAAAGTTCAGCTAAAAATAGTGTGATATCAGTGATTTACAGAAAGTATTTGCTAAGGTCAGCCAGCATTTTAATTATTAATGATTTTGTAAGACCTTTCCATGGAACCTTCTGACTGAGAATTGGCATGAGAATGCAATGTTAGTGCAGATGGAAATGTTTTGATGTCATGCAGACTGGTTCAGTTAATTTACATCAGTATAGTCCAGTGTTTTCTGTCTTTCATGGTGGATGAGAAGATGTTTTTGAGGCTCCTGTCTATCTAACTACTTATTTAAAATCACGCTAAAAGCTTACATGTAAGTGAAAGTGCTGTGAATCCATTACCTGATCCAGGGTTGGGACAGGAAGATTTGCAGGCATATGGTTAGATACTGACTCCCATATACTTTTCCAATATTTGACGTGTTAATATTTTTATTTTCTAAGCTCTGAAATTTGTATGAATTTTAAAGTAATTGGATTTTATAAAACTAATAGAATATGAGCTTGATTGAACTTGGTGTTGCTCTTTAAGCAGGAAGTAAAGATTGTGTCCACTTAAGTATAAAGTGAGCTTTAAAACTTTAGACTTGTTTCCTTGATTAGTATTACAAGTACGGAGTACCTTCATCAACATTGAATGGTGTTATTTCAATCTAGTTCTCTTAAGCTTGCATTTGTGGTAAGAAATATTTTACACTAGTAGCTGTTAAAAAAAAAAAAATAAAATCGCTGTGGCTTTCTTCTTATATTGTATCTCATAGCCTAAATAATTCAGGAAGATGTAAAATAAGGTTGTTATTTTTTTTAAGAACTTCAACTGCTAAAGGAACATGAAAACTTAGCGACTTCTGTTTGTGTCCGTCTCGCGCTGTGCCACTAGAGGGCGATAAAACATTTTCATGCTTTTTTTTCTGCTGTGGGGATTCTTGTTTAATTCCTTATGGTCAAACTCTTGTTGAAATACACTACTTTGTAACACAGTGATCTTTAATGTGCCATACTCAGCACATCCAGCTGTTATGAGTTATTTTTTACTTTTGTAATAGATCTTGTTTTCTATTTATCTAATCTAAATCCCCCTCTTTCAGTTTAAAGCCATTACTCTTTGACCTGCCACTACATGCCCAAAGTCCCTCCCCAGCTGTCCTGCAGGCCTCATTAGGTATTGCAAGGCCACTATCTGATTTCCCCCCTCCCACTCCCCAATCCCAGTGCCTTCCCTCCTCCAGGCCGAACAAGCCCAGCCCCTCAGCCTGTTCTCACAGGAGAGGTTGTGTTAAAGACTGGGTGCTATAGCAGGTTCCTTCCAGAGAGGGGTATGGTGCTCCTGTTATAGGCCAGTCAAGCCAGAATGGACAGTAGCCTTTTATGACAGGTACTCAGCAATTCAGAGTATCATTTCCATAAAAGCAAGCCCAATTAAGATATCTCATGGTAAGCATACGAAATGCGAGGCTTTGAAAATTACATCAATAGTTACTTCTGAAAATCTAGATTGCACATAAATTTAGCTGCCTGTGTGTGACTATGTGTATTGATTTTGATTAAGTGCTGGAGGATTGATTTGGGAGTGTATCTTTAGCTATCGATATTCAATTTTTTTTCTTGGCTGTTACTACAGTGCTCCCCTGCTGCCTGTATCTGAGCTTAATATCCTGCTTCTAACCTTTATACACAAGGATAGGAGTAAAGTTCATGAGGAGTATAGCTTTTAAAAAGGTTATATTGTAAGAGAAAAGGAAAGAAATGTATGAATGTCCATACAGTTTGGTTTCTATAATTAAGTATTGCAGTGCACATATTGTAGTGAAAAATACCATTGACCCAATCTGTGCAAATTGAGTCTGCATGTAATAGACCGTCCAGTACTACTGCGTTCCTGCAAACCTCATAGTATGCCAGGCAACTACATTTATCCAAAGGACTCTCAGCTATTTGGTGTGTAGCATGTATGACTTATGCAGTATGTGGTACTTTTTGGTTGCTGTAAAAGTAGTCTTCTATTTATTTCCTTGGAAACTACAACAGATACAAAAAGCACAATAGGGGTATTTGATAGAGCAAATTCTCAGCTGCAACACTGGTTTTCAACACAGTCACTACCATTAGCTATGTATTTTTGCCAGTGATGATCAAGAGCCTGCTTGCCACTCTACTACAAATCTGTTCCTGTGTGAGCATTCATGGGACCCACCTAGTGCAAGCTTTGCAGTATTCCAGTGTTGTATCACTGTTTTCAACCTGTTGAAGCCAGTATTCTGTTCTGTATGTGGTTTCCCAGTCATAAGCTACCAGTTCCTGTAGATGAGCTGATTGAGATGCTCTGCGTTTTGTGCTGTGACAGCTGTGCATGGCCACCTAGAATGTGGCTTGTCTTTGATATTGCTGTTGCTACTGCTGAAATGCACCACCGGCTCACTGACCTATGTTCACTGTTTGGTCTCAGAAGTGTTCAGCTAGCATTGATGAATGTCAGTGGGTGTCATTTTTTTCATGTGGAGGAATTTAGTGGCACACTTGTTTCATACTGTTGTGGTTTAGTTGATTCTACCACAGGTGGTGGTGGGGTAGGGATATACAATGGATGCAATCAAGACAACAAAGGATAACTAATTTACTACAAATGATAATAAAATTAAGACAATCCCATATGAAAAGGAGTTATGGGTAATAAATCAGACAAATGTGGAGAGAGGAGTTCTGACTTTGTTGCTGCTGTGCAACCAGAAATGAAAGAGAGCCTTTTCCCTTACAGCTGTGCTATTCTACCTCTTCTATCTAGAATCAGAAATTATATGGAGAGTACTGGAGACCTCTGGGAACTGTGGTCTGTCTCTTCTCAGCATGTCTTCCTCTTGGGGAATCAGAATTCAATGTAAGAATAGGAAGCATAGGAAGTTCTGCACAAATTTGCACAAGAACTTCTTTACGGTGAGGGTGACGGAGCGCTGCAACAGGCTGCCCAGGGAGGTTGTGGAGTCTCCTTCACTGGAGACCTGCCTGGACACCTACCTGTGTGACCTGGTGTAGGGAACCTGCTTTGGCAGGGGGTTGGACTTGATGATCTCTGGAGGTCCCTTCCAACCCCTATGATTCTGTGAGGAATGGCTGATGCTGCCAGGACCAGGAAGTGTTAATGGTTGAGACTGCTAAGGGCTGACCCAGGAAGGCACATCTCCCTAAAACTATGTTCCAGCACTTAACAGCTTGCTACATGATGTTATGATATTGATATGAATACTGATAAAACTGGGAGACATACACTCATCAATGTCAGATGCCTTTTCTTAAAGTGCCCCTCTGCTGCCATCTGTTGCACAGCAACAAAATGTCATGAAATACTGTCAGGAAGGTTCAGCTTCTACTGCCACAACATCAGCATCCCCTTTGACTTTTGTGAGCCAACATAACAAAAAAGAAGGCATTACTTCCCAAGCAGATATTGTACATAAAAATACAATCTTCTGTAGGTTATAATAATTTGATGTAAGTTCTAACTAGAGGTAGATACGTATTGGCTTATGGAAGCATGTTGTAGAACTTTGTTTCATTAGTATACAGTGTTTCTATATTGTTTCCTATCTTTCTTTAAATTTTCTTAACCAGCTGTTTAGATAAGTTAAGAAATTGTAGTACTTGGCCATATTATGCTAAAAATGCTGTCTTTCTCAAAAATAGTGTTATCCCACGTAGAAACCTGATGTTTTGATTTGAGCAGCTACCATGGTGGCCTTTTTTTCTTCCTGCCCCAGTGCCTCTTCAGGAAATCTTTTGTGAGATGCAGATGAATGTTTTTCTACAGCTGAACCAAAAATAGAGATTTTTGGAAGGCAAGGAGGGTTTGTCCTAATCTGCACTGTTTTATTCATTACTTAAAATTCTTACTTGTGGGATATTAATTATTACACAGACGTTTGCACATATATATTAGAGATATTTAGTGCAGCGAACAAAACTGACTAATTTCTAGGTAGCATGTTGTAACTCTGTTTTTGTTAATGATTATCGGGTTCCATTTGAGTTTTCTCTTAATTTATTTCCTATCGGTTTGTAATTAGCTAGATTAAATGTAAACAAGTAAATGATGTAAATCCCACATGTTTCAATCCTTTGCACTTTTGACAGTGTTTTGTGTGTTTTTTTTTTTCTTGCCAATCATATATCAGGTAGTTTTTCTTAGATGAGATTCAATAGCCTTTATTTTTCAGGTGATGCTTTGCTTTGTGTCACAGCTGCCTCAAGGGGCTCCTGGGCCTGCACCCCAGGGCTGCTGTTATCTCCATTACATGAAGTAAATGTTTATGGTATTACATCTTGAATTGGGATACCAGATGAATTCCCACTAGAAAAATAGCTCCCATGTTTAAAAAAAAAAAAAAGTGTATATTTTTTACCTGAATCACACTGTGTTGACAGTATTTTGGTCACACCTTCTCTATTTACTGCATTTTCAGTAACTCAAAGTAAAATTCAATAATAATTTAAAGAAAGCAGGTATTGGAAACTATGTCATTAGTATTTTACTTCAGTTGAAAAAAATATAGAAGTATGACCTAATAGATTTAGCTCTAATAATTGTGATCTATAAGGAGCTATGCAATTTTTTCCATTGATCTTGATTCTTCCATATTTGCATTTAACGTCAATTATTCAAACGTGAGTGTGCCTTCTACAAATATTGAGTTTCTTAAATTGTGTACAAAACCATGTAAACTGCTGAATGTTGTGATAAGCTGACAGTGAAGCAGTCTAGAATAAGAACGTTAATGGTAGGAAGTGATTATGGAAGGGTCTCACATGCTGACATTCTAGCATGCGAGTACAATTAGTCAGCCTTACAGTATGCAGGAGGAAATACCTTTGGTTCTTGAGTAGGAGTTTATTCTTTTTGTGTGGTTTTTAATATGGTACAAAAGTGCAATATTCTTCTTTGGAAATTAACTTAACCTTCTTTAACCTTCAGCTGCCAAAATTTGTTGTTTGGTTTTGCTTTTTTGTTTGTTGACTGACCAAATTCTCTGTTCTCAATGACTTCTGAAATATTTCGCAAAGCTTTTTTGACTGCTTTATCTCCCGTTTCATTTCCTTTAATATCTACACAGGCTGGAATCCATACAAAAATGACATTGTTGCTGTGACATATTACCTTATTATAGACATCAATAATTTCCAAAGCTATTCCTACTCTAGTGATTGAAATTTCTAGGATGATATCAACAGCACTTAAAAGATCTGGGAAAGTGACAGATTGTAAAGGTTGTACTTTAGCAATCTAATTCAGTGCCATCAGGATAGCAAATAACTCAGCAGTATAACCAGGTAACTAATCTAACTGACTTTTTCCAACCCAAGTTCACACATAGGAGACCACTAAATCCTATCCAACTGCAATCTCTAGAATGAAAATGGAAAAACAAAATAACAAAGAATGAAGGATTAATAAGAAATAAGCAAACATTAATTTCAACTAAATGATAGGTAATTTTTTTGGTCAGTATTTTGTGGAGAAGACAAAACAGTGCATTAAACCTCAAGGTAAAATTACACTCTGTTTGGAGGCCTGGTTGTGCTGACTGGGAGCCTTGCACCACCCATTCTAAGAAAAACACTTAGAAATAGGGCAATGTAGTATTTTCACTATGTTATTTGTTTAGCTAGTGAAAAAGTACTGCAGAAGCTGCTGTTCTATATTGTTCAGAAATTAAAATTTCCATGCAGTTAAAAATTTCTTTACTATCTCAAAATCATTGTTCTTACTTAACTATCACTAAGGATTCAAGCGAATTGTAGTCTGACAGTTTTCCCCTCTGTTTGTACTAATGGTAGGACACCAGGTTAAATTTAATAATGAGAATGCAGAATCATTCTAAACCAATCAAGTTGTTAAGCAGCCAGTCATCTCTTCCTATTATTTTCACTTCATTATCTTAATCTTTGAACTACCAACAATGAAACTGGAATTATTTCCTTATGAATACCAAACCCACAGCTACGCAGATCAATTTGTTTGTCCCCTTCACTGTTCTAGCAAATATTTTTTTAATCCACTGGATATGTTTGGTTTGTGTTTTTGTTTTTTTTTTTTTTTACCATATAAGGTTTGAAGGTCTGTTTTTTGTACTACTACTGGAATCTCCCTAGTATGATCACTTCTTAAACTGATTCTTACCTGTCTCTGCTGTGTCAGTCATTCTAGCTCTGGATTGTCCATACCTTATAAAGAAACATCTCTGTTGCAGTAAGGAAAATGTCTATGCCTTTGTGTCCTGATCTATAAGCCCCTGCCCGATATCCATAGTAGTGCAAATATTTAACAGAGACATTCATGACAGCTGCCTAGGAAGTTCTGTTGAATCATTTGTTTCAATATGCGCAGCTCTTCTTTTGTTGCCAACCTTTATTCAAGAAATGATAACAAAATGTCATGCCCAAAGCATTAAGATCAACCAGAGATCGACTAGCAGACCTGAACTCTTGATACATGCGTGAACATAATTTCAGTCAGAATTTTATCTGTAGAAAGTGAATTCCTTTCCTATTTCCCAGGGTCCTTTTAGGCATTTCTGTACTCTCTAGTTCAATTACAAACTAAATTTGATGACCCTAAGTCATTACTCAGACACTCCTCTAAATATTTAAATTCTGCAGTAAATGTCATTTTTCCTTATTATTGGAGATATGGAGGTAATGAATTATCGGTGACTTGAAAGTATTCATAGATAATTTAAATTGCCCACTTCTGTGAATACCTGACCTGAAAATTACCCTTTGCTTGTGCCAAAGTCAGAGTAGGTGGTGTAGGAAAAATGACAGTGTTGTGTGTTCTTCAGTTCTGACATTTCATTATGCTGTCATATTATGATATATACATTTGAAGAAGCAGTTTTAAAGCAAGACTTAACTATATATGATGTACCAAATTAACTGCCCTTTTTTCCTTCTAACCTAGAAGATGCTCTTACAGTTCAGTAATTTTAAAAGTGAAATGCTGTAATTAATTTACATGATGTCCATTGCCCATATAGTCTGTAAATTCAATTGGCTACTGCCATCCTAACTTGATCACTTTCTGAGAATGCATTTCAGTAAACTGTTGCTCTCTTGAACGCATATATTGCAGAATTAAGACAGAGCAATGTATGTACATGTGCTAAACATAAGTTTAAAACAATATCATAAGCAAGATGGTTGCTTTTTAAACAGAGCATCACAGTTTTTGTGTCTATAAATACAACATATGAAAACTCCTTATTACAGAATGCTTTATTAACATCAAAAGACAGTCTTATGACATGATCTATGGTTGATTGATTTGCCTGAAAGCCACTTTAATACTGTAGAAGAAGATTATTCATCTCCAGAAAGAATGACAGTCAACAATAAATCACTTCCTCCATCTTCTTACATAGCGATGAAGTTAAGGCTATCAGATGATAAGAACCTAAATCAAACCACGATCCCTTCCTTTTAGAATAGGAAATGCATAAAATTGCTTTCCTGTTTTTGAGCCACAGAGTGCTGCAAACTCAATCACTACAGATATGATGAGCTATGAAATTAGTTTAAACACGGTGACCTTTTCTCTTCCATAAGTATTATATTAATATATGATATTTAAGATCATTTCAATTTTGTTATCTTCTAATATATGTTCATAAAATGTACCAAATTTAAAGATTTTTCAAAACGTCAAGGTTCATAGTTTAAATTTTTAGAGATCTTTTATTAAGATAAAACCAAATATTTTTGCTATCTCATTTTTGTGATATTTATGAAACATTTTTATTCCTTTCTGCTTACTTTGCTTTTGAATTTCTGTACATGTTTTTTTTCCTTTCTATACCAGTAGCTGTTGCGATATACCATAGAATTGCAAAGGAAGGGAAGCCATAACAGCAAGTTATTTTCCAATAATATCAAATGTGAGGGGAAGGTCAGTGGAGTTTAACCCCTGGAGTCTTACTTGGCCTGTCCTCAGCAAGAAGTTCAAGTATAGATGAAATCCTGAGTATCAGAGAGTCAGAAATTTTAAAGATCATATATGAAATCAGGCTTGTTCTGTTTTGAACATTCTGACATCTGATGGCCATGACTGCATACAAACAGGAGAAGAACAAGATCCAAGAGCAGAGAGCAAGTTTGCAAGTTGAGTGGTGCATTCTTAGACCAAGTGCATCCCTGGGCAGATCTGTTCATGCACTACTGAGATTTGTGGAAGTACTGTGAGGATGATAAAAGATACAAGCTATGGTATTTTGCTACTCACTTTTTAGTGTTATTTCTCAAAATAAGTACTGTGGTTTACTGTTACATTTGGCCAGTATTAGGTAAACTAAATTTTAGACTTTTTGGTGACATAGTAGTCCACTAACTATGCTGAAGTGTGAGTTAGAATTTTTTTTTCCTTCTTCATGATGCTATGCTCTGTAACTCCTATGCAAGAAGCTTTTTGTACTTCCTGAGACTTACATATGCTGATCTGTGCAAGCTTATACTAGTGTAGCTGTTATACATTTTCAAAACTTAGAGTGTAAATAAGAATGAGAACAAGAGGATCAAAATAAATCCTAATTTATTTAATTAGCCAAAGCAACGCAATAGATATATCTTTAACCAAATGCAGATTTTAACTACAACATGCACTAGCTTTTTTAATATCAGATAATATCCGTTATTATTTCCAATGGCATGTATGCTTTCTGTAAATGCCAAAGAATTTGTGATATTTGAAAAATATTTAAAATAAGTAGATGCCTGTATCATAAAATCATTAAGGTTGGAAAAGACCACTAAGATCATCTAGTCCAACCAACAGCCTACTCGTCACCATGCTCACTAAACCATGTCCCTCTATGCCATGTCTCCGTATTTATTGAACGCCTCCAGGGATGTTGACTTCCTCACCTCCCTAGGCAGCCTATGCCAATACCTCACCACTCTTTTGGAGAAATATTTCTAATATCCAACCTGAACCTGCCTTGGTGCAACTTAAAGCTATCGCCTCTTGTACTGTTACTGTTTCCTGGGAGCAGGGGCCAACCTGCACCTTTCTACTACCTCCTTCCTGGAAGTTCTGGGGAGCAATATGGCTTCCCCTGAGCCTCCTTTTCTCCAGACTAACAATCCTAGTTTCCTCAGCTGCTCTCTGTAAGAACAGTACCATCACCAAGGATGGTGCTGATGGGGCCAACAACAGAGGAAGATGCAGTCAGCTGCTGCCAGTGGTGTTTAAGTGTGTCAGTTAGTGTGTGATCTAATCAGCCTCTTACTCCAATGTGTTTTAGCAGTATCAACTACTTGTGCTTTACTTGCATTCTGGATGTGCAGTTTCATACCAGGTCTGGGTTATCTGGTAAATCTCTGGGAGTTTCTTGACAGTGTTATAGTTTTGTTGCTTTTAAAATCCTGATTGGTTTCAGTATTCTGAAGACTTTATTGAGGTTCTTCTTACTTGAATATAGTAAACCCACTTAGCACTGCCTTATCAAGTGCAACTAATTAACATCAAAAGGATATTGTTATTCATTATCGTTCTGTGATCAGTCATGTATGCCATATATGCTGAATTGACTCTTTTGAATCTCCTTCAGTATGTGTACTTTAAGTTCCTTATAGATTGCCATCTTCATTTGCATGTACTACTGTAGTTAATATGTGTATGCATTTAAGTGGAAAATTACCTCTTCCTGAAGAGCCACAAGACCTGTCTATTGGCATTTTCTATTAAAAAAAAAAAAATACACAAATATTTCAGTACTAAAATGCAAAGCTTACCTGTGCTCCTTTATTTCCCCTGCTTCCTGTTAACTTACTAGTTTCATGATCAAAAACCAACCTGTGAATATCACATTACAAGAAAGGGAGCAGGGAGGACCCTGGGAACTACATGCCGGTGAGTCTCACCTCTGTGCCTGGGAAGATTGTGGAACAGATCCTCCTGGATGACATGCTTGATCACATGAAGCCAGCATGGCCTCATGAGGGGAAGGTCATGCTTGACCAATCTGGTGGCTTCTATGATGGGGTGACGGCATTGGTGGACGAGGGAAAGGCGACTGATGTCATTTACCTGGACTTGAGCAAGGCCTTTGACGTGGTCCCCCACCACATCCTTATCTCCAAATTGGAGGGATGTGAATTTGATGAGTGGACGACTTGATGGATAAGAAACAGGTTGAAAAGCCACAGACAGTGGTCATCAATGGCTCTATGTCCAGGTGGAGGCTGGTAACAAGCCAGGGGTCTGTCTTGAGACCAGAGGTCTTTAACATCTTTATCAATGACATCAATGACAGAATCAAGTGCACCTGCAGCAAGTTTGCTGCTGACATCAGGCTGAGTGGTGTGGTTGACATGGTTGAAGGAAGGGATGCCATTCAGAGGGACCTGAATGGAAAGGTGGGCCTGGGTGAACCTGATAAGGCTCAACATGGCAAAGTGCAGAGTTTTCACTTGGGCTGGAGGAATCCCAGGCATCCATACAGACTGGAAGGAGCAGTTAGTGAGAGCAGCCCTGTGGGGAAGGACCTGGGGGTCCTGATGGATGAGAAGCTTAACATCAAAAGAGGGGTGGCCAGCAGGGACAGGGAAGTGATTGTCCCCCTCTACTCTGCTCTTGTGAGGCCCCATCTGGAGTACTGTGTCCAAGTGTGGAGCCCCCTGTACAAAAAAGACAGGGAGCTGTTGGAGAGGGTCCAGAGGAGGGCCACGAAGATGATCAGGGGACTGGAGCACCTCCCCTATGAAGACAGGCTGAGGGAGCTGGGCTTGTTCAGCCTGGAGAAAAGAAGGCTGTGGGGTGACCTCATTGCATCATTTCAATACCTAAAGGGAGCCCACAAAGAGGAGGGGAATCAACTCTTAGAAAGGGTTAATAACTGCAGGACAAGGGAAAATGATTTTAAGTTGAGGGAAGGGAGATTTAGGTTGGATGTCAGGGGGAAATTCTTTACAGAGAGAGTGGTGAGGTGCTGGAACAGCTGCCCTGAGAGGTTGTGGATGTCCCGTTCCTGGAGGTGTTCAAAGCCAGATTGGATGGGGCCCTGGGCAGCCTGGTCTGGCATTAAATGGGGAGGTTGGTGGCCCTGCATATGGCAGGGGGGTTGGAGATTCATGATTCTTGTGGTCTCTTCCAACCCTAGCCATTTTGTAATTCTGTGATCAAAATGGGTCTTTCCCTCAGTATTCTAAATGTCTGCAGAGAACTTTGGTTCTCATAATTGAGAAAGAAGTATGGATTGTGCAGAACTGCACTTCAGCAGTTCTCAAGAATTAATGTATAACTTCCTATTTGAAATAGCCTTTCTGCTGCTTCATAGAATCACACGTGTATGTCTACTGACACATACAACTACCAGTTGCATCTGTAGATGCTCGGTTAGTATTTGGTTAGACATTATGATCTGAATGTGTACCTTGTTCCTTGTGTTTTTGACATACATATATATACGTTACAGTAGCTTGATATTTTTCTGCCTCTTTAATGATTTCTTGGAAGTGTGTTTGTGTTATAGATATGCTTATATAGGAGCTGTTTTATGTAAGGGTTTGTGTTGTGTTTTATTCGAAATATCTGAAATACAGTGAGGTCAGTGTTGCAGTTCGTCAGAATGGCACTATTACAGAACTGAGATTGTGTTACATGCTTTGGAGTGTTCTCAATATCTTGGGCACTGCTCACTGCTGCAAAAACTGACAAGAATGTCATTTGTACTGAGAGGTAAATTTTGGGAAATATGAGAAACTGCATTTTTTTTTATACTTAATTTGTTGTCAGGCAGAAACTACACAATTTTTTTTAAAGGTTTTTTTTTTTTTCTCTAAAAAAGGCTGGAAAAAAAAAAGTGCAGTACATTATATTATGAAGGGCTTTCTAAATTTTGCCTAGAGATTCTGAATAAATATTGGGGGGTAAAGGGGAGGTGTTGTTCTCCATGTTCAGGTTGATATAATAGAAACGTGCTCAAAGTGCTTAGCTCTTGTCTTAATGCTGGTACATCAGTGTGCTGAACTAGAATTCCAGCCCCTTCTGTATTCTGTAGATCTGTTTTGTTAAAGCATCTGGTAACTTCTAAAGGGAGATTGAAAATATGTAGCCATGAGTTAATTTTGAGGTACATAGAATTAGTATATGGAGAAAAAAGGTGCATGTTGGCTCAGTAGTGTGTTTCTTAATCTTAAGTTTTCCAAAGAGAATGAAAACAAGTCAAAAATTTAATATGGATTATCTATCTGGATATACTAATGCATTTTGGCTGGGTGCTAAGCTGTATGTCCAGACACTGAAGGTAGGCTTCAGTAAATGAAGATCTGCTGGTAAAACATGGCATGTGTAAATACATTTGAATTGTAATCCCATGAACAGAGCAATCTCTTTAGTACTGCTCAGTTGCTTCTGGAAGTTTTTTTGATGTCATTAGGTCCAGTATCCTTCTTAGTTCATCCTTTTTCTCATTCTCCTCTGGTCTTGCTGTATTTTGTCACATTAGAATGAATTGACTGTTCTTGCTGTTTGCCACCTTCTTCACTCATTGAATCTCTTTTTGGAGTCAGATGACATATCCTGACTTTGCTAATGTCTGTTAATCGTATGAAAAAAAGCAGGCAGTGGGCATCTCAATCGTCTCTTCTCCCCTTTGGATTTTGAAGATCTTCATGCACTGTTTCCTTTTTTGCAGCATGGTGAGGTTGTCTGGCACCATGGTGTTCAGTCCTGCTGGCAGTTACAGCTTGTCTAGGGCATTGCTTCCTTGCTGTCCAGTTGATCCCACTGAAGCTGCACTTCTTTGCCAGGGGATTACTACTTCAACCCAGCTCAGAATTACAGGAGGGCATAGCTGCTGTTTTCTTCATTTGTTTGGTTTTTGTTTTTTTTTCAGTACTACCATGGGCATGGGCAATTAGGGTTTTGCTTTTGGAGGACTAAATCTAATTCCAATTATATCCAAAATGCACTCCTACTAAGAACTAATAAATAAAAGAAAGCAGGTAAAATTGAAAGAAAATGGATTTGGCTCAATAAATCTCACAAAATCAATCGGATACTTTCACATTTTTGGACAAAGGAAAACACTCTTCTAGAGCCATTCATTCTCTGACCACTCTGCAAGCATTATTTGTTTCTTTGGTGCCAACCATGTATTCCTTATCCACAACTTAGTTTTTCACAGTTCTAGATAATCAATCTGAATTTTTATATCTCTTCTGCTTATTTGTTACAACGAACACTTTATCAAGTATTGTCCAAGCCAAAATACCCAAAAGAGTAAATGGATGAAGAAAATCAATTAATAATAAATTCAACACTTAGGTGTAGAACCAGCATAAAGGTTGGATGATGTCTGTAGGTCATCTCTGTGACATCTTTGTAGCTCTTCAGGAAATACCCAAATATAAGGAGTGGAGTATCTATGAGAAGTTTTAGTGTTCGCATCAATTCTGCAGTCATATACTTTGATGCGTTCACTCTTGAAAGAATATGTGAAGGTCAGGATGTAAACGAGAGATGTTTCCCCTAAGAGGAATTAAGGCTGGTGTGGTGTTAGAGCAGCTCACAGAATGAATGAGCACATCCCCAGCTGAACGTTTAGCCTCCTAGTTACACCAAACAGTTTGTACCAGTGAAGATGATAAAAATGAGTTGCGTGCTTACCTGACAAGATGCTGAAAGATGCACGGATGCTACAGATCTGCATTCAGTACTGATGGAATCAGACTTTGCTCCTAAAATCGCTTTGATTGGTTCTGTTGGACCAAAATGTATAATTTCTACTCACTTAAACTTTTTCTGACACTATTTATATTTGATCAGCGTTTTTGGTGTGTTTGTCAAATTTTAATAGTTTTTAAAGGATCATAAAAATGCCTGGATGCCCATACTGTAAACTCAAGCACTTTTCTACTCAGTCAGCTTACTGTCTGTACAGGGTGTACTGCTTCATTATATGAATTCAAAAGTGTATCACTTCCCTGGAACATCATCATAAAATCCTACATCAAACATGGTGCCTGTTTAGTCTCTTTTGGTTTTCTGAAAGTTTTGAATAAGTCATCTTGTGTTTTGCACTGCCTGAAAAATGCAATTTGACGTTTTTAAAATTAAAGCCGTCATGGTATTTAAAGATGAACTTAAGCTCTACTAATTCTATTAAACTGCAGGCTGCCAATGAGTTACAAAGTCTAATTAATCATTTTGTCAGCTTTGCCTTCCAAAGCTAGTCAATATAAATTTGAATAAATAGGAAGCTGTTGACCCAGGAACCTTTGAATGTTCTGAATAACGATGTGCCAGTTATAAAATACTCTAACTACTACCTATTCTGATTGCACTAATGCAGCAGGGAGTAATTTGGTGTTAACATAGGTGCGTGATGGTAAAGTCTTAATTTAAATTATTTATTTGAGGCAATGAAGGGATGTGTCTAATAATTTCTTATGTGTTTCATGTAGAGACAGTTGTGAGGACAAACTTTTCCGTCCAAGTTTGTCGCTGACACTGCAGTGTGACATGTCACATCAGGTTGCATCAATAGAGCCACGTTATGTAAAAGTAATGAAATGTGACTGATGGAACCCAAGATACTGTAACATACCCTAACATAATGTGTCAGCATTTCTTTAATGGAGCCTTTCAGGAATGCTTTTTGGTAAAATACCTTAAAAATCAGTTACAGAAAGTGATGAGAAGATAAAATATCTGCTTTCAGTTGCTGTGAAGATCGCGTGAAATAGCCTAAATAAAAATGCTTTCCAGCAATTTCATGAGAAGTATATCTGATCTGTAAAGTTCTGTCAATGGTGTGTATGGATCATCCCAGATTATTCTGTAACTGTATCTTAAGGGTTTGTTAATTTCCGGATTCTGCTCAGGAATAAATATTTTCCTGTGTTGATACTTAGATTGTCATACTCATGTTAATGTGAGTTTTCCAAGTAGAAAAATTTTGTTTTGTCATAATACAGTCTGTCTATCTGGGAAATCTCATTTTTGTTCAAAAACAAAACCAAAAAAATCCATGTTCCTAAAAGCAGAATGATTATTTACCTTTATAGAGGTCAATTTGCCTATATTTCTTAATATCTCACTAAGCTTTTGAACCAGAAAGCAGAATAGCATTGTGTGAAGGATGTGACATATAAAACACCATTGCCACTGACATCCTTCTTCTGAGAATGAAAGACAGTGAACTGTTTGTCTTCAGCAGATTAACAGGGAAGGTTGTTTTTGTTTGTCTGACTGGTCAAGGACAATTTACAGTTCAGTTACTCTGAAGGAAAGACTTGTTGATTTGAGAGCACTCCTATTATAGCTGCAGGTAGGGGATGATAGATTTAGCCGTCACTGTGATAAACTGCGGCCTATATGCTTGCAATACACAAAATAAATAAAACACTGATAGATCTGTTTGGTTCAGCTACTTAACACCAAGTTCTGGTGTATAGGTGTAGGCTTTAGTGAAGGTACAAAGGATTCGAAATGTTCTCATTCCAAACGTATCTTGAGTTTACTGAGAATATTTATTACTTGTTGGGAGAGGGGGGGAAGAAAAAAACAAACAGCGCTTTTCCTGGTAAATATGACTTTTGGATCCTGTAGGTTAAAAGGGAATTTTATGATTCCTATAAAATACTACTACTTTAAGTAGTCAAATGCTTGCTTTCTGATTTTATTTTTTTTTTTAAGGTGTTTATTTCAGTCTAGAGTCTTTTAAAATGTAAATCGTTCCCTTCCTGTGGAAGGCTCTTGTAGAATTTTTCTTAGAGCATCCACTGTGACAGAGGCCACACATTTTCTTAGGAGTTTAACTGATCTACTAGTTGAGTTGCTTATTATCCAGTTGGTCATCATTGCATTAGAGCAACTCAGGTGCCGATTCTTTTAAGATAGATTAGTATAGTTATAGAAACCTGTTTTATTTGCTAATGGGAGTTAATATGCTGCAAAGTCTTAACTGGAAGAAATTTTCTGTTGTAAAATGTGTTGTATTTTTTATTTTCTTATAAATATGCATGAAATAAGTCACTGGTTTAAAAAAAAAAAAGTATACTAGATCCACCATATTCTACTTTATCGTATCACCCTACAAAATTACATTTTAAGTTTAAATCCAAATACTTATAAAACAGCTACTAAAACTGTAGAAAGAAATCAACAAAAATGGTATTTCATCTGCATCCAATTCCATGCTTCCTGTGCAGAAGGACTGTACTAGTTGATCTTAAAATTTTCCAATACGCAGTAATGCAAATAACACTAGTATTAGGGTATATTCTGTGAACTCATATCTGCCAATTTTTAATTCAGTAAGATCATGAACTGAAGGGGAAATATTAATGTTCAAGATTTGGGATTTAACTTCCATTTTTCATTTAAACGTTGTGCATAAAGAACAAGCTATCCAAGCAAGAACAAAGCAATTAAAGGAAGTGTCTGTTTGTATGTAAAGCACAAATAATACGTGCTATAGAGAATGCCATCTGGAGAGAAGCAGGAAGCCAGCTGCTGGTTCTGGAGCTGTGACTTGCTGGGCTGAGTGCAGCTCTGGGACTTGAATGCGCCTCTTTGTTCCATCCAAGAGGTAGCTCCAGAATGAAGGAGAAATCACTCCTTTCTTATCACCAGCTTAGTTTAAGCTGCAAAGAGTGAGGAATAATATGTTCATGCTTTATTTCAAACTGCGGTTACGTACTTTTCTGGTTTTCAAAATAGTTTTTTAATTTTTTTTAGAGACTCAGCTTTGCAGAAATATTTTTCGTAGTTAATGACAGTCATTAAAGGCACTTATATACATGTCTGTGTAAAGACTGCATAGATATGCAGTTGGTTTGTGTTATTCCCAAGAGGGATTTTTGTTCTTGAGATGCGTTTGTATCTGTTTAAATACTATGAAATACTACTAGTTCAGGAAGCAAGAGCCTTGAAATACAGGGAATGTGCAATTCTGCGTGAAGTACTTTAATATGCAGAAATCATTGTAGGTCGCCTTTTCTGTCCTTCTGGAAGGGAACAAGAACAGAAAATGAATGTTCTGCTTTATTCCTGTTTGAGTATTGAATGGAATATAGGTAACATTATTAAAGAAAACATCACAGAGTGTCATATGAGAGTTCCTTCAGCAGGGATGGGCTGTGTTGTGTCTCTGACACCATTCTTTGCCTAATATTGGTGTTTCCTTCATGGTCACAAAATACTATGCTCTTTGTTATTGTATTTATTAGTATGTATTTGTTGCAAACAAAAATGCCTGTCGCTTCTTTCCTGTTTTAGGGAAAAGGATGGTATTGCAAGTCCGTTGGTGCGTTGTTTCAAAGCAGTGTTCTGCTTTTTTTGTTTGTTTGTGAAGTAGGTAAATCGTTTAGGTGTTGAAAATATCAAAGAGAAAGCAGTAGATCTATATAGCAAATTAGTAATTAATAATAACCTGGATAGTATACCAGCAGTAGGTAATACTGTTGCTACTGATAGAACTTCAGTGCAGGCAGGTTCTGGGAGGCGGAATTGTGGCACAGAGCATCAAAACCATCTGCAGAAACCATGAACTATGGCCTATATTTAGTAGATTGCTTATAGGAAGGGAAATGAAAATGGCAACTATTTTTTTCCACCTAATTGTTGATTTTTCAAATCAAAATTGTATGTGGGGAGCACCTAGAAAAAAAGTTTTAATACTGGTTTGGAATGCTTTAATAGTTTCTGGCTTTTTTTTTTTTTTTTTTGAAGTTTGACACAGCTCTGTTCTTTATATGTAGTTTTTAATCTCTTATTTTTATGATCCTGGAATTTTTTTGGTTTAATTGAATTTTGGAATAAGTTTTATTTATTCATGTTCACAGTAAGCTTAGTTTGTTGCTCGTGAACTTGCTCTGAACAGCAGTAATTACTAAAAATGCCAATAAAAAAAAAAAAAAGAAAACTACAGAACAATGAATAAAATGCATGTTTGATTAAATAAGAGTGACTACATGGGGCAACAGAGTCTAAAATTGTTGAGCCTGGGGAAGTAGGAGGGCAGTCTTACCTGAAGGTGTACTCAGGTCTGCAGAATTGCTTTGTATGAAAGTGAAGTGAGAGAATGTTTGCTTGCAAATCTTTATTAAATACATTATGCTTACTTTCTCTAGTAGTGCCAAGCAGAAGAGTGTAGAACACAAAATTAGATGCTTGTCCCTTACTGTAAGAGAAAGCATGAGGTACAGTTCTAAATTGTACAGTTCCTACTTCAATTGTTGCCTATCAGATATTCTTAATGACCTTTTTGTTCAAGGCAATAAGCTTTAAAATAAACTCTGAAGACTGGAGATGGTGAATATATTTGGGATATCTGTGAGTAGAACTAGAAAAGGACTAGGTCTCCCCATTCTTGTGCAAGTTCAGCTGCCAACCATCTATTGGACTGTCGTTCTCCTAAATTAAAAGTTCTGACCTGTCTTGGAGGGTTCCAAAACTTTCCTGTCCTTTTTCCCTGTACATTTTCTATCATTTAAGTTAGAAGTCATCTGAAAATCAGGGGGTCTAAATACCATTTCAGATGATAGGAGAAAATTAAGAGCCATCGCATGAAATGTAATGCAGTAGTGAGTCAGTGTGTATTTGGTGACAGTCTATGAGGCTTCTTGCAGTTCAAATGATGTTTAGGGACTTGCCGTTTTACAATGAGACGCTTTGGTTTTCCCACCAAAAGCAAAATTTCTACGAAATATATTATATCAGTGTTGCCAAGTCACCTCATGGGATTTTAATGGAAGAATTAGATGGAAGCTTACATGCTGTATCAATTGCATGAGGAGCTTGTAAATGCATGTATATAATTTATTGCTTTTTTTCTTTGTGATTAGCAAAAGCAAACAACTCCATCTCTGCACTCAAGGAAATTAGGGAATTAATTTCATGGAAGGAACAATAACAAACAAACAGAAAGCCTCTACCCTAATACAGGAATATTCACGTTTATGAAGTTGTGCAGGTTAAGCAAAAAAGTTTCCTGTTTTTGTACTGTGATTTTTCATATTGCACTATAGGCTTTTAGGGTTATTAAATGTCTAGATTTTAAAGTGTATTTCATCATCTGAAGCAGTATACCAGGAGCCAAATCCTCATTTTTGATACGCAAGCATCACTCTCACTGATTTCATTATGAACTTTTCATTTATATTCAAGAAAGTGATCTTTGTGGAGGTCTGATGTATGGGATAGAATAGCCATTGGAATTCCAAATGCTTGAAAATAATTTTAATGCACAGAGTCACTGAAAGACTTTTCTGTTTCTGGGGAATGGGGGGGGAAGGAGATTAGATAACTGAGCCTATATCTGTGCTTAAGAAAAGGGCTCCTAAAGCTCCCACAGGCACAATACGTTCTGAACCCACCCTGCAAATGGTACTAAATAAATGGAACATGCAAAGCAAGCCTCCAAAGTCTATGAAACAAACTTTACTGCTCTCCCTGAATCAGCCACGAATCACAGGGAATACAATTAGAACTGTGTCCCACACAGCTGTAGGGCTCCAGTCGCCTTCACACAACAGCAGGGAAAATCTGCTGTAAGCAAATGGTTGAATGAAGTTGGTGGTCTGGAGGAAAGGAAGAGGAAGAAAACGGTAGAGTCTGACATCTGCCTTAATTGTTTCTATCTTTCCAATCCCTCTTATGAATCCAGTCCCTAAATTGTATGTAGATTCTCCTTTCTTTCCTTTACTTTGTGCTTAAACTGGATTTGATATTTCAGCTCAAGCCTTTTCAGTGCTAACAGAAAACAACTCATTTACTCTTGTTTATATGCTGCACTAAGAGATACGGCAGTTGACTGATGCACAGCTTGTGATCTTCTCTTGCCTGTGGGTGACATCAGTTATTCTTCTAGTTAGTTCTCAGGTTGGGATTTGTCTACTGAACTATTTCTATTTAGGTATGAAATCTTAAATGTCTGAACTGGCTGGATTGTATTGAGGTAGGGGGGTCAGGACAGAGAATTTTTGCAGTTATTCATATTTTTAAATTCCATTTTTAAATATGCTTTTGGGCACCCCTAGCTTTTTTTGTCATTTGCAGATGAAGTAAGCCTTCTCTCTGTTCCATTGGTGTTGCTTTCTTTGTTTTTATTTTCTGAATAGAGGAAAACATATTAACATATTTTAAAGAAAGCATCCCGTTTGTTGTCTTTTTTTCATTCTTCAGTTTTTCAAATGGGTAGTTTTAAAAATGAATAGACAAACACTGTGTTATCAGCTCTTTTAATGTCCTTTATATACAGATTGTTGGTTTCCTTCATGGTGGCTGGTTGTCACAGGTATAACAATGTTTATTTCGATTTTAGATATCCTACAATGGAGCTCTCTTGAGAGTACAAAAAGAAGCAATTGCATTTGGGTTCATAATCTCATTGGTTTGAAGCTTTTAGTTTAGAAATTTAATGATAAATAGGTAAAAGGACATCAGCAGACAGGTGGGTACAAACCTTACTTCATCTGCTTTCCTGCAAAGTGTGCTGTGCCGCACTGGTCATTCAGATGCAGCGTCATTCCTGAGTTGTTCAAAGCAAGTAAGGTTGTACCACCGGCCATCATGGAATCAGACACAAACCACAGGAATGAAATACAAGTGAACTACTTTTAGTACTTATCTTTTTCCAGTTGCAAATATAGGAAGGAAACAAGCAGTGTGTTTTCACAGGTATGTGATTATTTTTTTGCAGTAGATATAATAAGGATGCTACATTATTGTCACCTGCATCTGTTTCTTAAGCACTGCTCTCTGCTGTGGTGAGAGTAAATAACTCTACCTGAACACTTGCAACATGAGGTAGAAAGGTGATTTTCCAGATTAAATCATTACTTGACATGTCTAAACACCCTGAACAGTTACTGTAATAGTTAACTAGTATAAGGTTAAATAGCTACATAGTTATAGCTAAATATATGCTCCCACACTTAAGTTTTCATTTTATTCCTTAATGTATAATGCTGGAATGAAGGTTTTCCTCTCAGCAACTCAGTTTTTGTTACAGCCTAGCATTTACAACTTCAACTCTGAAATAGTGTTTTGTCTCCACTAGGGAGCAGCAAATGACATAAAAATATTCTCATTACTCTGTTAATTCGTTTGAAAGCAGCAGCATAGAAAGTGGAAGACATCCTTCATTCAATAAGCCAACAGGTTTTTAACGAGTTCCCTTTCTGTTTGTTTGAAAATCCCACTATAGCCTTACCTCCTTTTCTCTCTTCAGCTATATTGCTTTTATTCCCCCCATACGAGGTGGCTGTCTGGTACTTCTTGAATTCCTTCATATTTTTGTGTGTGTAAAATGAGTTTTGTTTCATGCTCAAGCTTCTGTCCATGAGTTAATGATGGGCCTGGCTACTTAAATTTGCTTCAGATGCAGGCTTGATACTCTTTCTCTTTTTATGTATTTTTAATTTTTTAATAGTATCCTTGTTACAAAAGGACTTTGAGTTACAGAAAATATTTTGAATATTTTACATATAATTTTATACATTATTCTGTTCCTTATTCCCCTGCTTGTTTGCTCCCCCAAGAAGAAAGTGAAGTTTCATTACAGAGTGCTCTAAACCAAAGATACAGTTTGCATAACATCACATACAGTGACAATATCAGGGGAGTGTGTACATGATAAAATGAGCAAACATCTAAGATGGCAGAGAATTTTGTCAGGACTAATAGCTACAATTTAGGAAAATATTAAGCCTTTATTTGTGATTGGCAGGTGCTGAACTGTGGAGTATTTTCTAATATCAGTGATTGTCTTTTTTTGGAATCGTTTGAGAGTGGACAGAGAAAAACTCTAAAGAGCATATTGCGTAAAATAATCTTGCACTGGAGCAAGATAGGCACCATCATGATGGTTCTTGCTCTGATCTCTTCTGTCAAGCAAGCAAGGCAAACTGTGTAAATGATAGATGTTAAAAATAGGAAATTAATTTCTGGCCTGTGAGAAAGATGGCTGTGACAGACTTTGTTTGGGATGGGGGCTGCTGGCAGGTCTGTGAGTGTGGCCTCTGTCTGAGAGCTGTGCAGGATGCAAGAAGGCCAGTGTGTTCCTAGAGCAGCATTCCCTGCTTCTGTTCAGTGTTGCAGAAACCTGCAGGCAGGACTGAGGTGCTCAAACTGAATGAACAGCACATTGCACCTTTTGCTGTGTGATGGTTGTTCTTGAATCTCTTCATATTTCTGAATAATGCTGGTCATACTGATAAGCTGTGAAATATCAGTATTTGGCTTCATTTTTCAGGTGATTTCTTGAATTAAGAAAGGCATAAATTTGTAGAAATATCTGTGTAATCAGTGCTCTTTTTTGCTTTTACATTTGCAGTGCATGTTACTATAGCTTAAATGTACCTCTAAAAACAAGGGATCTGCAACCCCCCCCCCCCCCAGGGATAAAACAAAAACATAAGATTATGTATTTAAATGAAGAACTGGTTCTGCTTTTTATCTAATATTTAAGGGAAAAAAATCTTACAATAACTTTGCAAACTGCTTCCTTTTAATTCTTTGTGAACTGGAAAAGTACTGCATAAGGCACATTTTGAATATCAGCACTTTGAAGGCGGCGTACCTAGTCCATGAGGCAGCACTGATGGCGTATTTTGTCCTGTCTCTCCGGTACATTAGGCAGCCCTAAGGCAATTGAGAGGCCTGCTGGAATCTTGTCCGTCTGACCTTCCCCTTTCTGCTTCTTTCTCACATAGAAATTCAGATCACTGAAATATTTCCAAGGCAATTCACAACCTTCCGTTTTTTCTACCTTTTTCCACCTAGCTTATATTCTTAACTACTTTGACTTAACCAAACTCGGTGTGTTTGTAATTGTTGAGCAAATGGCAAACGATAGATGGTTATGCATGTTTTGTCTATAAGTAACGTGCTGCCCGGCAAAGTGAAACCGATGGAATAACAAATATGTGCCTCGCTTTACAAAGTGTGCTGTAAGGAGGCATGGCTCGGGTACTATCAGCTGAAGTCCACAGGGAAAAGTTTGGTCAGCTGGACCAACTCCAGCCCATAGCATCACATCACCTGATGGCCCAGATCAACTTGGCTTCAGCCCTCCTTAGCAGCACACATTGCTCTCTTCTGGAGAGGAGCTGTACTCAGCAGGTGTGAATGCACGAGCAGTAACTTACAGGTTTGGCTCTGTATGACAAATACCCAACAGTGCACATTTGCACAGCTACCTCCACCCTGACGTTTGTACGTCTCATACTGGGAAAGAAGGAATGTGCTGCAGTTGCTGCTTTGTCTGCTGTGACGGGTTGTTTATTTCTCTGTAGTCTGGAGAAGGGGAGAGGTTAGTGAAAAATGAAAGTGCTGTGGATGGAAAATTAAGTAATGAGAAATTTCTGAAGGTATTATCAGTTGTTCCTTTCTTCTTCCAACAGGAAAAACAGACACTCAGATGTATCAGTTTTCATATGCCATGCATGAAAGTGATTGGGATAATTTACGTTCACACATTTTGATAGACAGTGAATAGATGGAAAGTGAATTCAACTTTTAATCACTAGCCATCTGTATCCAAAAGCAGGAGCATTAGGAGCAAGGCAAATTACTGTGTTTTGGGATGGAGTTATAATTCAATAGAAAGTTAAGAATGTGGAAAATACCTAAAATCTGACCGTATATTTGTGGATGCCTCGGGAATGCGGTGAATATAAACTATTGAATTCTGTTCAATTATTTATGGGTTTCCAGGACAGAAGATTTCTGTCATTTTGTTGACTCTGTTATAATTAGAGCAGCACTGGCTTCAGCTTGAAGTTGCACACAAACCACAAATAAATAAGATCACTCATAAGATCATGATTTTGACTGAAAGAGCCAAAGTATGCTCAGTTCCTAATATATGGAGGAAGAAAAAAAAAAAAAAGCTTCAGCTGCTCTGCTAAGACGGCATGTTGAAGGTGTTGGAATTTTTCACTGGCACAATGGTACAGATTTCAGAAAATATTTAACTATTTTATTTCTTGTATATTTAACATAGAATCACATCAGTAATTTACTATTCTGTACAAATTTTCACATTTGTCAGTGCCTCTGAGCAGCCTTAATAACTAAGCTGCTAGCTCTGACAAATACTAAAAGCAGTCTGTGTTCTCAGATGCATCACAAAGTGCGGTGATCTATTGCTCTCCCTTGGAGCACACTCCATAAGTGAGGGCTGACTTGTCCCCCAGCACAGCTAGTACAAGTACTATTCCATTATCTTTTTTTTTTTTTTTTTTAAAACATAGTTTCTGTATTCTTTTAAGTGTAGGAAACAATCTTGTAGAAAATTTTGCTAGTGCATACCTCAGGCCTTGAGAATTTGAATGGATTTTTCTTCCCTCTGTTTTTCAGGATTATTTGGTGTCAACAGATGTCTGTCCTGTTATTTGCTTTCCTAAGTAGAACCTCTAGTAGAAATAAATTACTCTGTAACTAATCCAACTTGCATATTTCATCAGCTTTTTTCCATCCTTTTTTTTACCTTTGCATTTATTCTAACCTTGCCTGTTAAAAGCAATAGTGATTTAATGAATTATCATGTGGGTTTTTCTGTGCCACCGAGAGGTAATGTCTGTCTGAATATGGGAACAGGATGACATCCTTGTTTGGAGTGGTTGCTTTATGCTTCATTTTATCTAAAGTTGTCCTACTGAAAAATATACACTACACACCAGAGAACCAAAGCTCAATTTCATGCTTGCACCATGTTATTTATTCTAATGTTTTATATTCTAATGAATAATAAGCAAAGAGACTGAGATTTTTTTTTTTTTAGAAGTGCTTTATTTTGCACTATTTCCCTTTAGAAAACCCAGTGACGTGCATTCTGTATGGTATAACCAGGCTGTGAGTACTTGCTCACATGAACTCAGTATTTCTGTCCACATAATGAACATCTGGTGACAAGACGCTCAGAGCAACAACAACAACAACAAAAAAAAAAAAGAAGAGGAGAAAGGAAAAGCAAAAGGCAGTAAAATCTTTTGCATGCCTGCTACTTTTATGGCTCAAAATATTTTTCCTTCAATCAATGCATCTAGGGAAACTTTTTTGATGTAACAATCAATTTTTAACAAGGAAAAAAATCTGAACTCATAAATATTGTATATATTAATTGTGAAGCTTAATGGAACATTTCGTGTTTCTGAACAACTCGTTTACATAATTAAAATCTCCTTTGATCTGTGAGTAAATGATTTAATCTTAATGCTCATTAGGCTAAATGGTTCTTCTATTCAATTGTATCAAGATGGCGTGGAAAATTCTCAAACCTTTAGAAAATATTTGTTAGTTGTTAGGTAAACACAGAAACCTATCTGTGAACAGATAGCTTTTATCTCTACAGAAGTATTTGAGTCTAGAACTAATGCAGATTAAAGCTTTTTTTTCCCTTTTATCTGGCAATTTTTTTAAAGATCAGTTTACTGAAATAAGTGGAGATATTTTTTTTGTTCAATTTATATTAATTAAATACTTCACTACAAAAACAGCGCAGTTATTAAAAATAAAAAATGAGATAGAAGTGTAGGATAGGTTCATCTCCAACTGAAATATGAATTTGTATATCTATAAACTGCTAAAGTGGACTGGTATCTTCTTGTAAGTCCCACTTAGAAATCCCTCTGGATAAGGCAAAGTTCAGTGACAGCTGGGAAATACTTTTGTACTAAAAGAGATGAAAATCTTGTCATATACTACCATGTAATACCAGGCAATGTTTATCTGACAAGAGATTATCACCTGTAAGTGTTCAAGATGGGCAGGCTACTTTCTTTCAGTTTTTTCTTTTTTAAATGTTAAGTAAGTTGATCTTATTCATGAGTGCTGTAAAGCTCACATGCGACCTCAGACAAGGTTGATAAGCTTATCTATCAGGCCTGTTTTCTTATGTCCTCACCCAAACAAAGAAAACTTAAAAAAAAAAATTGGACAGCAGGGTAATAGTGTTTGATTTTTCTCAAAAATGCTAGACCAAATAATTTATTTTGAAAATAATCTTTTTTTATTGTCCCATCTGTAATTTTTTAAAGCCACTTTTCATTCCCATGGGAAGGTTTTTTTTAAAAAAAGGTAAGAATTTTAATTAGCTCAGGTGGTGCAATAAACACAAACATCTGTGTCCCTTTCCTAAGGGCTGCTCCCAGTCTTTTCTCTCTCTCAAGAGCAGAAGTACAGCACAGAAGTGTTCCAGTGTCACCTTGGTGAGAATGCAAGTGCCTGGTGTCCGAGGCCACTGCCATGCTGCCACACCAGGCTCTTGCTGCAGCACTGGGATGTAGGGCTTGTCTAGAAATACTGAGTGAGAACAAAGCAGGCACGCAGACATCCTGCCTTTTTCCCCAGAGACACTTGGAGCAATCTGCAGTTTAGGGACATCTTGTGCCAGAAGGTTATATCCATATTTAATTTCTCTTGAAAGTGTTATCTTCCATGAAGTAATACATGGAAGACATATTAATTGTGCTATTACACAGATGCAGAAGGAGGATGAAATGTATTTTGCACACTATATTTAAACAGCAAAAAGGATTTTTTTCATATTTCCTACAGTTAATTTGTTTTATATTCCTCCAGTATGCTTTGAGATGCTCTGTTTACTCATTTCATACGTTACAAAAAATTAATAAAAAAAAAAATTGTCAGAGGCTCATTTTGAAGTTACCTTTTAAAACACTGTACTCTGAAATCGTAATTTTGTTTCAGAAGGGCACCTTCTATCAGGATGAAGCTGTGTTTTTGCAATGCGAATTCTTATAATTTGAGAAAAAAGGCAGCGTGTCTTGGTAATAACATTAATAGCATTTAGTTAACCAAGCTGTTCCTGAGCAAAGAGTTTCTCTCAGTGTATTTGACTTGGATCCTTTTATGCTGGGTTTTCAGAAGATTTATTGTATTTCAATTCTGAAAAATGTGACATCATTTTAAGCAGTATTACCTTGTTAGAATTTTTTATTTAAAAATAGTCTATTGACTTCAGTTCTGCTCATGTACCAACAAAATAATTCCAACTTCAGTGGAATTTTTATTTATACAATTAATGAAGGTTCAAATCTAAAGGCTAAAGGTTTCTCATTGTTTTTTATCAAACCAAAATTGTCCCCTGATATTGGTTTGAACAAAAGGAAACAGTTTTTGGCTCTGCTGAGTGTTGAGGATTTAGTCTGCAAAGTGCAAACATTCAAGAAAACACGTACCTGTCCTCAAAGAGACTGGTCTGATGTATGTGCAAGCAGTAGGACGTGTAAGTTTTGCATGGTTTGATCTGGCATTGCGGTGCTGATATGTGAAGTTTTCTGGATCACTACAAGATTTGGGCTCCTAAATGCTCCACTTAGAAAAGAGATCCAGTAGTAGTCTGCATAGATGGTCTGCAACAGTCAGTACTGATGGAGTCAGAGAGAACATAAGGCATATGTTGGCAGTTCCTTGCATTTAAATATGAAACAGACAAAGGTATTTTAATGTGGAAAACAGACACGGAGAAAATTTTTTTCCTCTTTCATGATTGAATAACCATTTCCTGTCTCATTTAAGCACTTTAACTACTGATAACAATTTAAAAAAAGAAAAAAAAAAACCACAACCACCAAACCTACCTAGGCATCTTAATTCCTTGAGAGGAATTTGGTGCATATGTCTCATTTCAGCAATTTAAATATAAAAATGGCCACAAACAAGATGGTGTGGTTATTCCAAAAGAGTGGTTTTTGCTTGTGGGTTCATGCTAAGACATTATGGGAAGTCTAACCATTGGGTTACAGAGCGAAAAAATTTGAATTCTATTAGACTATGAAAGTTTGAAGAAAAGTTTGAAGATTTTCCAGCAGTATTCTGACCAGTTCTTAATTTCTATGTAAATAAGCTTTGTTCATTTGGAATTACTCTTTTTGGCCAGAGGATTTATTAGCAGATATCTGGAATAGCAGTTTGTTTTTGAACGAGACATCACAATTTAATTTTCGTGAATGTGCATATGAGTGCAGTCTCCCATTTCACATGCCAAGCAACAGCACATCCTCCATAAAGCAATGCTGTAAAATGCTGTAACAGTGTTATGAAATTAACAAACATTTATAATCAGCTGTTGAACCATTATTCTCATTCTCTTTGATCAGAGAGAAATTATTCTTGAGTGTGTTTGTGCTGAAATTTTATGGCCAAATTTAAATATGCTTAAGACTTTAAGTGCATTGCATGATAAATTTTGGATTTTACTAATACCATGTCAATAAAGTATCATAATTTTTCACTTCTAATAATTTCACTTTGAATTATATTCCTGTCCTTAATCTTAATGAACATTTGTCCATGGGCTAGAATTAAAGGCACTTAGATGCTGAGGAAAGTTCCACTCAGTGCAAGCCGCACAGAGAGAATAATAATAATTTGATCATTGTCATTCTTGAAGTAAATTGGAAATTTACGTGATAAAGATTTTCTCATTTCAGAACAGGTTTCTTGTTAAGTAAACGACATGTTATGGTAGGGCATTTCTGAAGACAGTGAGCCAAGCGAGCCTAGACTGATACTTCTCCAGGCTATTTTCCCACCTGTCAGCAGTTTGCCACTCCAAGACTTCATGACTCAGAAATTTGCCTTTTTTTGATAACCTCTGATTGATTTCTCTTCCATGAACTTGTTCAGGTTCCTCAATAGACCATATCAAGTGCTGTTTCATTGCAGTGCTGAGATTTTGTCTAACAGCATGGTGGAGCTCAGTGATTGGTCAGGTCTCTGTATCTGGACGTTCCCTCAGTAGCAGGATCCTTCCCTTGCAGAGAGCAAAATCCTGCTCTGACATCCCCCATGGCTTCACTTTGTGTAAGCTCGCTCCATGAGATGGCTGATGGAGCTGCAGGTGTGCCAAGGCTGTGTCGGATGTAAGCCTGCTCCAGCAGTGCATTGCCTCAGCATGGCACATGCCCACATTATTCTAAAAATGCAGTGCCAGCCTCATCTTCTCATAGGGCATGAGAAGCTTTCATAGTATTACATATTGCTATTTGCATTAAGTTGCAAATTCTGATTAATGAGATGAGTATTATTGCTTAAATGGAATCTAACATTCATTGAAGGAAGTAACACAAGACAAATTCGTGAGCTTTGATTTTACCACCTAAGGAACATTATAATTTAGTAGACCTCATTTGCATTATTTCGTTAGAAATTTGTGCTTTAAAGGTAAATGTTGAGAGGACTTTCTTGAACTTGCTAGCCATTTTTTATTTATGTTGGAGATGTAAAGAAATGTAACTCTGGATGCTTTTACTCAGCAGACTTAGGTTGCCTGATGTACTGATATCTAGTGAGTTCATGTCATATTCAGAAGAGACATTTAAACTGGCTCCTGAAGTCATGCAAATTCTTAGACATTCCTGTTCTATATGCTCTCATCTTGTGAGGTCTATCCTATCATCAGTCTGCTTGTGCCTCATTTCTCTTCGGTCATTTCAAAAAGTTTTTTTTTTTTTTTTTTTTCCAAGAAAGAAACCAGAGCATTGAGATAGTATTTAAAATCTCTAACTCTCGCTTCAGAATAAAGAATTGTTATAGTGTTCTGAAGTCATTTGATGGCTCCTAGGATCTCACAGCTACTGGTCAGACTGTTAGATCACTGCCTTGTTTCAACCTGTTGTCTCCATCACATAACTCGGTAATTAGGATTACATGGTTCACAGTAAGCCCCAGCTTTTACTTGCACTGTCTGAGGCTGATGTTTCTTCCTTTGTTTGTAAACTTAGGTGAAAGTGATGTGTGGTTTTGTGGGTAGGATACTGAAATCAGATTTCCTTACACTGTGGGCATCAATGTTGAGCCCTAATTCAAATTTAGGAGATTCAGCTCCCAGCTTCCTGATGAACCACACATCGCTGCATGATACAATTTTTGTTTTGTTTTTAAGATCCTTTTCAGGAAAAAAAAAAAAAAAAATTGAAGAGAAGTCAAGATTGTGTTTAAAAGTTGTTGGAAGTGCAGAATACAATTTTAGAATCATTGGAACTTTCTCTATGCACTTGTATTTCAAAGCTGGTCAAACATATACCTGCAGGTTCTCTTTTCTTGTTTAGTGGGCTGAATTTTAATTCAGAGACAGTAGAGCATTCACTGTTTTCTTATTATAGAAAGAAATCAATTGTCTCTGTATTTCTTTTTTCCTACTAGTTAGGCAAAATTTCGCATTCTGAAGTTCCTTAATGTTCATATGTTGCAATTCTAAAGTCTCTTGTCTTTTTCAAAATAGCAAGGACATGAACAAAAGTTGGAATATAACTTTTTTTTCCTGTAATTGAACATTATATTTTTCTGAAGCATAGCACGCTATTAAATGAACTCCCAGTAGTTTGGGGATATTATGATAAGATATGGCCTATTTTAGATAAATTACTGACACATCAACAACCGAGGCACTGAATTTCAGATTACTTTTGAATATACAACTATTTTTAATCCATAAAGGTAGGTATTATGATGGATAAATAGCTTTGGTTGACACTGTATCATCAAAGGATGCTCCCATTAACTCTCCAAATAATTCATTCTTTTTCAAATGACACCTCAGTCTACATACATGTATACATGCCTATCATTCAACTTGGCCAGCAAGGTTCATTTCTCACTCATGGTTGAAAAGACTGGAATTAGATTACAAAATAGTATTATCTAGAAAATGTTTTACTAATATGAGAACCTTGTAAGAGTAGCTGTCTGGTAAAAGTAATGACAATTCACAAAATAGGTAATGGGTGCTATTTTCCTATAGATAACTGGGACAATGCTGAGAAGGTTCAGGAGTACCCTCAAAGAAAGACAAGTATTTTACAGGATTTGTAGCAAATAATGTTTGTAGCTAGTAGTGGATACTGTTATAAAACATGTGAAGGATCAAGGGCCTAATGCTCAAATATTCTTCTTTAATTTTTTTTATGATGCGAGTGTGTTTTCTTTCTTTTAATTCAGTCATGGCAACACAGTTTCTTTTATGACCAAGTTTGCCATTGCTCTCTGGCATGGGACAAGAGGCCTGGAAACATACCCAGAATACGCAACAAAACGTTTGCACAAACCATTCTGTTAGGCTGGGAGAAAGCCAGTGCTGTGCTTGTAATGACAAAGCAAGCCTTGCCTTTGATATTGGAATACCTCCTTCCGTAGCCCAATCAATGTGCTCCACACAGGCACTTTGTGTAACACAGCTGTCAGCAGTGGCAGACAGATGAATCACCTTGACACTTCCACTTTACTACAGCACCTAAATCAAATGCATCTGTAAGGGTAGGCTATAAACTATGCTTCACCTGCTTGGGGGAGATGGGGAGTGAGTGATGCAGATGACACTGACATTTCCTTCATAAGAAAAAGTAACCTAGGAGCACGATGTTTAAGCCGACATGTGTGAGAGACTTCAGTGAAGCTTTGCTCTTGGCTGTGAATACCTGTTCTTATCCAAGAACTCTATCAGCCAGATTTCTGTGCGTTTCCCCTCTTTTGACTTGTCTTAATGATTAAATAAGACTTAATTATAATGGCTAAATTAATTCAATTTAGTAGCTATCGTTTTACTTAAATCAGAAGCAGAAGCAAAAGAGAAGAGCCTCAATATTGTAACGGGAATAGAGCACAACAATTTCATAAACAAATGACTCATCTGTACATCACAAATCCCCAGACTATAAGACTATATCCTTTGTACAGCTTTACAATTTAAATAATTGACTAAAAGAGCATTCCTGAAATAAAATAATCTTGCTTAAAGGATTCCAGAAGCAGAGATTGAAAAAAAGAAAAATTCCACTTTAAGCCACTCTGTTTAAAAAGCAGATTTCTATTCAGCCAGGCTTCACAATGCATTCAATCCTCGTCTAGGTGATAGACTAAAATTTTCTGTGCTGATTAATGTAGTGCAGAATGTATTTACTTTTATCTGGGAAGGATTTTAATGTTACAATCTGTGTGAGAGAATGTTTATAGCAAATGCATAACTTTTTAAAGAAACTGCTTTGAAGTCAAGCAAGTTGTCTTAACAATATTTTGTCAGTTGCTATTCTACAAATCCAGTTTAGAAAATAATTTTACAGGAAACCAGGCTATGTTTTTATTTTTAATGCTCATTAGCCGGTGTACAGTCCCTTTTTTTCTATTTGTCAGCTGGTTGAAAGAAACTCACTACTCCTTCCATAGATGCACGTGCCTTTAAATTATAAAAAGTGAAAAGCCTTTCAAAAATCACAACTCTGAATGCTGTTCACTTGTGATGAAAATAGCCATAGATGTTTTGGAGAAAATTTGATTTTTTTGAAGTAGTTATATTTTCATTTCAGTAGCCTTCACATCAGGAGACAGTTATTTCTAAAATTTTGACCCGTGAACAGAAGTAGTAGAAGTAGAACTGGAAACCATGCTAGCGTTCCCTGAACATCTCCCAAAAAATAGACCTAGGAAAATTGCACAGTGCAAACATTCAAGAAAACATGTACCTGTCCTCAAAGAGACTGGTCTGATGTATGTGCAAGCAATAGGACATGTAAGTTTTGCATGGTTTTTCAGAAAAGTTTCTAAAGCCTGGAGGGGGAACAATGGTGATGGCTCGTGAGAGCAAACAATGTAGGATGTGACAGAAAATGTGTTAGTGAAAACTAAAAAAGATGGGAACTACGGTGAATTCTTTAGGATTTGTGATTTGCTACTCTGTTGCTATTATCAGTGGTATTTAGTGGCAAGAAATAATAAAATGAAAAGTCAGTACAACCTGCAAATTATTGGATGGGTTACCATGTGTGCTTGTGTGCTGGAGGATTTGTCACCTCCTGGTAAGGGTTTATGGGAAAGAAGGAGATATTGGATATCATAGTCATTTAGTTGCTCTGAAGAGAGTGTATTTCCTTTGAAATGCAATGGAGGTATAGCTTAAAGAGCTCGTGTGGATGGAAATGTTTCACCATTATCACCAACAGCTGCTCTCAAAATGCACTTAGATGAGAGTTGGGTCTTGGCATGTTCCTCACCATGGTGTCTGTGGGCAGTGTTTGTGCTCACCTGGAAAACCTCAGCAAAATAGGAAGATTGCTGGGAATAAGCATGCAGCCAGTGGGTGACTGCAGGTGGCAGGGGGCTAGCAGGCCTTATTTTATCTCTGCATTATGAAGTCTTTTCAGCAATGATGCTATTGACCCAGCATAGGCATAATGTCTTCTTACTGTACAGTCCCTGCTAAGTTTTTTGAGGTCACAAGAGGAAGAAAAATCAGCTTCACAGGTGCATGTTATTAGACACACAAAGCACTTGTTAACAGAAAGTATGAGATAGCTAACATTTATCAAAATTATCCCTGACGTTTCCTTTTGCTCAGCTGAAAACAATATCAAAGCTCCCAGAGCAACGTATAATGTGAAAGGCAAAAAAAAATGAAAGTGTAGGTTTTTATAAAGAACACCGAAGGGAATATGAGGTGAATGAGCAGTGTTTCTGGTAAATACCAGTATTGTTCAGTGTGCCATATTTTATATCTATTTATTGTAATATGGTAGATTTAAAATTTTTCTATAGATATTTCACATATATTACAAGCTAGGGACTCTTGTATCTATAGAAACATGAAAGCCAACAGTTTCAACACTGGACAATCCTGAAAATTACTGTTTGGTTATTCACAGGGTAGATGTTGTGTGGTTAGAAGGGGAAATAGGAGCTTGGCCACTATTCTCCCATCTGTGGCATCAGCCCTGTGGCAGGAGGCCACTTCCAGGTATGAGCAATTGGTCAATTGCTGGTCCGCATGCTGAGACTGCTAATAAAGGCAGTTGTAGTGATCAGTTTTTGTCTGTTAATTATTTACTGAAAACTCAGTTTGAAAGAGTCTGTTTTCTTCCTCTGAGACTACAGTTGTGATACTAATAACGTATCTGTGTGTGCTTTGTGTGCTAATTATATGCTGTCACTACAAAATTTAACTTGGAGCTCATTCTGAAAATGATATTCATCAATAAATAAAATACAGGACCTAAAAGAAAAGAAGTGTTGATTGGGGAGCGGAAGGGAAGATAAGTTTTTAAAAAGAAGTCATTTAGTAACTCTGTGATGTATTAAGGCTAATAAATCTGCTTAATTGTCACATTTGCTTTAAATTAATAATTTATATCAACATTTGGTGTGGGTAGATACAATGAAAATTTTTATGTTGCTATAATCCTGGTAAGTGGCACTTGAAATATTAAAAAAAAAAAAAAAAAAAAGATTGCAAGTGTTTTCTGCTATTACACATTTCTGGAAGTAACTGGGTAAGCACAGGTGAGAGAATTTCACAGAAACCAGTAGGCAGCACAGAGTTTAAAAGCAGTGCACCTCTTTCAATACATATTTTCTGCAGTAATAAGGAAGTTGAGTTAATAATATGACAGGTTGTGTCTGTTGCTATGGCAAGGCAGTTCCAACATCTGAATGTATCACCTGCACAGTCCACTCACTTGGAGAACCTCTTCACCTGCAGGCTCTGTGCCTCCTGATGCCCCAGGTCCCCAGTGCTGGAGGAAAGCTGTTCCACTGCCATTCTTACAGGCTGGCTGCAGTCGCGAAGGTCCCTGAATGCCTGAGTCTCATTGCATTCCCTTCCCATCTTGTGCTTTTATCGTAAACACAGTGCAAATACTTTTTTTTTTATGTTTACATATCATTTAACATAAAGTAAATGCAACGCTTTAAAAATAGTAATTTGTTTATCACAGGTTTCCTTGAAACCTGCTTGGGATTTGTGTATTGCTGTGCCTCCTTCATGCTGGTCTACTGAAACTTGTGGCTCTTTGCTGAAGGGCCTGACTCTTCTCCTGCTGCCCCCCTCCTCCTCCACCCCTCTTTACATCGGAATGGTGTGCATCTGTTAGTGGACAGATTGCACAAGATGAACATAAGGCACTCTTTTCCAGGGTCAGCTAAATTGCCAAGCTAGGTCCACTTAGGCTATTGAAATGTATGTTCAAAATTCCAGAAATTCTACTAATGACAGATATCTTTGTCATATTATGCTGCATAATAATTACACTTATGCAGGCCCCTGTGAGGTCAGAATAAAAACATTGTTTCAGTGTCAGCTATATATTTGTGTGCATTAGAAATTTGCAGAATAATATCAGAGTGTTTTTTTGCTTGTGATCTCAAAAGTAGAATTTTCCAAATATTCATATCCAAATTTGCTTTGCCTTAGAATAGCAACTGTGAAGTTCGTGAAGTTTGCTGGGAGTACTTTTGTTTGGTGAATGTTTCTAGGCTTTATTCTCCCATATCTGGCTTTGTTTAAAAAGATAGTTAATAGTTAGGAAGAGATGCCCCCAGAAAAATGGGGCATCTCTTGGCCCGTGTGGCTGTTGTTTGTATGCCCACGTTTTCTAGGATTTTTTTTAACCATGGAATTAGAGTATAGTAACCAGGCACTGATATTTGCCTTGATACTGTGTGCTTTGGAGTCGGACAAGGAACTGTCACAACACATGGCTCTCAAATGAGTTGATTGTAGGCATATTGTCTGTCAGTCAAAACGACAATATTGCAATCAGGGCAGGCCCTGCCTCCCTGTATGCACCTCAGATGGCAGTGGGATGACCCCAGCAGCGCGTTCTGTGCGTGCTCCGCTTCGTTACACTGCAGTACAATGGAGTTGTTTAGAACCAGTGCCCTTCTCTATGAGAAATGGCAGCTGGTTTGCAATTACAATTATTGAAATAAAATCATATTTCAGTCGGTCATTCTTCGAAAGTTTTTGTATTATTGAAAGCTAAATGATTGCAGGCATACTAATTGTCGTAACAATATATCTAATGGGAGGGATGTTCAGAATGTTCAAAGTTGTACAATAAATATATAAGAGAATATTAGTGTCTGTCTACTCCAGAAAAGAAGTGATATTTTGGTACTGTGACAGAGATGATGCAAGGAACAGTGTCGTATTCAAACCATTGCTACCTGACAACCTGCTGAGATTAAAGCAGTAGTGACACACTGGTACAGCTGCTGCCAGTGATGTTGTTCATTTGCACAAAGCTTACAGTTCTTGGCTTTTGCATACACACGGTAGAGACCCAATGAATAGCCAAGCAGTTCCTAAAATGGCACCAAGAGGACAGGAAAGGGATACTGGGAGAAGTTGGAGCTCAGACTGAGCCAAGTTAACCAGCCAGGTCTGTGCAAAGTGGGAGTTCGTGTCCTAGGCAGAGCCAGTGCTGCTGCTGATTCCATCTTCTGTCGGTTATAATTTACAGGACAGTCATTTGAGAAGAAGTGCCATATGGAATGGTGCTCTATTTGTAATTCTGAAAGGGAACGATTTGGTCTCATGTAAATAGTGAGTCTGTCAGGGATTTCTAAGTGTTGCACAGAATTAAAAAATACCGATTCTTATTTTTCTTCTTTGAGGGCCTCTGTAGAAGTGAGCTCTGGAAATATTGTAGAGGGCATAAAAGAGCAAGGAGCCACCAAGGGGCTGTGCTGCACTGATAGGCAGCACTGCCAGCTGTGTTCCCCTAACCCAGCCTCATTCTGGTGGCCAGAGCCACGCGAGCCCTGCGAGCCAAAGAACTGTTCCTATTTCTTAAATCTCTAGAGGATGCTTATATTTTAATAGTATTGGGATTCTACATCTCTATCTTTGTTATTAAGGACTAAAACTATAATACCTATGTAGTAAAATCCGTTTTGCTCTGTTTCCTACAACTGGACAATGCTGCAGCAGTGATACGTATGGCCTCCATCAAATGTAGAAAAAAAAAGAAAATGCTGGATAGTAGTTGCAAGGGGATTTTTAACTGGTCAAATAAGATATTTTTTTCCTGGCGTTTTTGAAAACTCAAAAGCATTGAAGGACTTCTTGGTTTTTACACTAAAGAATGAAGCACTGCCTCCAGTCCTCACCCTGTGTGGAAAGTTGCTCGTTAACTTCCAGTGTGGGCCTCAGTTGTTCTAGCCTTGTAGAGAACTACATTCAGCTCCTGTCCAGAGCTTTTTTTTGGCTTTTCCAGTAGTAACTCCTAGTAATTCCCTGCCAATGCAGCCAGAGGAGGTCAGACATAGAGCAGGCAGGCAGCACCGCTGGCACACAAAGGCCACAATTCTTCACTGCAGCATTTTGCTGTGCTTTTCAGTGTTGCCAAATTGCTGCAGCTCCCTCCCTCTCTAACATACTTCTGAAGGCTGCTGACCAGTTCTGCTTCTTTTTGCTTCTATTAATTTATTTATTTTAAGAATTTGATAACCCTTGATTTGTTGCTTTTGTTTCTCATGGAGCTTGAAATTACCATCAGTAATTTCAATCAGTAACCCCACCACTGCGCAGGAACTGTGGACTGCCTCGGGTAATGGGTTAGTAACGTTTAGGGTAGAAATTGAGAGAGGAAAAAAGCTTGTCCTGATAGCAAATATACAACTAAACTGGAATATTTGTGCTTTTCTATCCCAAATTGCCAGTTGGCTTAAGAGTTTATGGCTTACTTGAAATCAGTTCTGCCATTGCATCTTAATCTATTCATTCTTTCTCACTGAGAGTCTAAATGCAGGGGTGCTTTAAATCTCCACATGGGAATTAGTGTAACGTTGCTTCAATTTTGAAGTTGACAAGAATTTAAGTAGTTTTTAAGGTGTCTTTTTTTTTTTTTTTTTTTTTTTGTGCCACTATTTTTTCATCTCCCCCTCATTGGGTTTTATGTGATGGCTTTAGACATAACAGCTTAAGTCAGAGTTCCCTTTCTTCAGGGATTTGAAAATGTGCACAGATCCTGATCAACATAAATTAGCATGGCTATGCCGTCTGTTATCAGTTATTTCAACTATATGAAACAATCTGTCTCTGTTTTAATATAAAATAAGATGGTGTACACGTTTACAGTACATATCACTACCAGACATAAGCAGGAATACCTGTTGAAGGGCCCTGTGAGTAAAGACAGCCTGTTAAAGATCTTTTTATGCATGAGAGAGGAACGTCCATATAGTCACTGTGTTTGTGGAAATGTGTGGTACTGGTGTGGAATACAAAATATTATTTCCGTGTTGTAACAGCTTTTTTTTTCCTGGAAGAAAAAGGTTGAAGTGGTGATATTGTATCATTTTGACAATAATTGAGGGGATACACAATCAGGTTCACACTGGAATCAGCAAGAATTAAAAGGTAACAGCTGAGAAGTGTGTGGCTACATTGGTATTCTCTGTTCCTTTTCTTTATAGAAGTCTTGGGAAAGGAGGTTGCTGCCACCATTATTAATCTTTATCTTGTGTTGGCACATAGCTATCAGAATGCCACTGACATTTGATGGGGTCTGGAACAAATTCTTTTGTTGTAATAGGATTTTTATGTCTCTGACTAGTCAAGGAAAGAAAGAAGGAATTTTGTGAGCACAGAGTAAATATAAAACAGAACTTTTATTTTTCTCCAAACTTTATTTTGCTTTATATCTAAAGGATGTCAGCAGCTCAGAGCACAGCTCTCCATCAGTATTCTTCACTCATTGTTTGAAATCTCTGCGTCTCTCCATGATTCATGGTAGTTGCTCCACAAGGCAGTGTGTCACAGTCACACCGACTGCTTTACAGCTTACGTGCTAAGGAACGAGCTGTAGGAGAAGGTGTGCCTACTTGGTCGCCCCACATGTTTAAGATACTAATCCTGATACTACTGAATGCTTATGCATTCTGCTTAGATGTGTGCTTAGGCGTGGTTGATGTAAGTAATCTCACCACATGTAGTTAAATGTGAAGTGAAGCACTGGAAAAGGCTTAATGATAACTGAACACGAGGGAAAATTATGAACAAGCTACTGAGGTGGAGTGGAGAACAGCCCCAGTCTTTTGTGGGGAGGGAATAATGGCTGTGGTGGGCATTAAGGGTACTGTAAGTAGAACGGTGTCCTTTCCAGTACTGATATTGCATATTGTTACTGTAATTTGCATCATAGTTTGAATTTCTAAACAAAAAGGAGTACATGCAGATTTGTGTGCCTGCACTTTCTGACCATATGTAAGAAATACTGGGTGTTCACTTTCTAAATTTCTCCTTTAAGCAAAATGTTGAATACGTGACAGTTCCTGCGCTCTGATGGTAAATTGGTGCACAGAATAACGTTCAGATTTAATTTTTTTTTTTTTTTTTTTTTTGGTACTCCATTTATTTTTATACCAGGCCCCAGTGGAGGCACCTGGAATATTACAGTTAAAGACAGCTACAAAAATTTGATTACGTTTAACAAATCATTGCTGTGTAGTAACAAGTTAAATTGGGTCCATAGACATAATTTTCCTAGCATTTAGGGAATCTGTTGATAGAGCAAAACACAAAAGAATAATCTGCAAGGTCTGTAATTTTGTATGTTATAGTAGCTGAGGTATGTGAATAGATAAATTATCTTCCGAGACATCAAAGAGGTATTTGTGAGTGGGCAGTGGCTTGGGAAAGGGAAAAGTAATTAGTGGAGTGCTACAGGAGACCGGGATTAGCACCAATTTTGTTCATTTTATAAACCAATGATCTGGAAAAAAGAAAAAGCCGTGCCGTCAAGGGGCAGCGCACGCCTTGGTTTCTGTGGTGCAGGGGAGTGGCAGCCCATGAAGAACTGGAGGTCACACAGCCAAACCGGAGACAGTTGTGCAGGGGGTGTACAGGCAGACAGGGAACTATTGCTCTGGTTAGGAACTTGCACATAGAAAGACACAATGGAAAAGCAAGGAAAAAAAGGACAAGCAAAACAAGCTGACAGGGCTGTTGCATCACTAGGGAAATACCTCTAATAGTTTTAGGAGATTCTAAAGCGTGGTTTCTTTTGTTCTAGTTTCCCATTGCCCAGTGAGGAAGTCAGTTATTCAAAATTCTATGGGCTTGAAACCAGACATGACAAAATAGATTGAAATATGAAATACTTTCAGTACTAGTATTTTCCTAAAATGCAGTATTGGAAACTTGGCAGGACAGAGTCTGGGAAGTTGAATTAGGAATCTAGAATGACTTCAGGCCCGCAGCTCTTGAAGCACAACACTGCTGGTGCTCAGCAGCAGAGCAGGCGCCGTCATTGCATCCCCCTTCTGCCAGACGTCCCTGGGAGCAGCTGGGCGTTTGGGATGGCTGATGAGCTGATCAGCGCCTGTTTCCTTGGAATGGCCCCAACAACAGTGAGGCTGTTCCCTGCCCAAGTCTATCTGAGTTTGACAAGTTCCTGGGTTTGTTTCTGGTCTGTGCCATGCAATCAAGGTAAACAAAGCAGGGCGTTACGTAGTGCAGGGAAGGGAAAGGTGAGAATCCGTGGTGGCTTGCAGGGGAAAAGGAAAGCAGCCCATATTGCTCACTTCCAAAGTACCAGGGCTGGTGAAGTGTTACTCCCATAAGGTTCACAAAATGTTTACCGAATGGAGATTGGTCTACAGAGCATAAGAAATGTTTTCTGTTTAAATTAGAGACTAGTGATACTAAATTCCAGTGGTTACACTGTTGAACAGTGTATAGTATGTAGTACGGATAATTTATGCGTAGTTAAATGTGACACTTCACATTTACAGTCATGTATATATTTTTTGGAGATCACTGGCAAATTACTAGCAAGGGGAAAGGAATTGTAGTCATCGTATTCAGGCCATTGGGTTGTAATGTTGGCTGTTGTCCAGTGCAGCAGCCCGGTACGGGAGAAAAGGAACAGTTCTGAAGGTCAATAAAATAGTGAAAAGCGGATTATTGCACGGAATAGCTGGAAAACAAGTGTTTCTAGAGAATATACGAGGAATAAAAGCAGTTAGCATTAGGATAGCAGCGCGTGCTGCTATGAAGCAAAGGAATTAGGGTTCGCGGTTATCCTCCCGTGTGACCGACAGCACGGAAGTACTCGGGGCGCGGCTGGACGGGCTGCGCCGTGCTGGGGCCGTGGCGGTGCCGTGCCGCCCGGTGGCGCCCTGCGCCCGGCCCCGCGCAGCCCGGCGGTGCTCCGGGAGCGGCTGCGGGAGCGCAGGGCGGAGCGGCCGCGCAGCCCCAGGCGGCATCGCCGCCGCGGCTCTTGGCGGCGCGGTGCCCGAGGCGCGACATGCCAGTGGTTTGCGCTCTGCCCCGAGGTGTGCAGAGTGAAGGATGCCCCGTTTTCCAGCGGTCGGACTCGGAGCGAGGTGTAAGCCTAGAAGCTGGCGGTCCGCGTCCCGTGTGAGCCGATAGGGCGTGCGGAGCGCAATGGGGCGATTCGTACCGGGATCCCGTGCCGAGTACTCACCTACATGCGCCCAGCACCTCATCTTTCACCTGTGCTTCGTTTCCTCTCCCCGGATGCTTTATTAAGTAAATGATAACTTGTATTTGGAAAAGTAATTCGATTTATTATTAATTTAGAAATTTCAGCGTTCAGTTTACTGAAGGGCTTAGGGAGGTTCCAGCACCCAAACTGTGTTTACTTTTTCTTGACCGTGGCAATTGCCAAAGGAAGAAAAGTGGCTCCGTGGTACTTGGCTCAGTTAGCGTAAGGGGCCATCGTTGGAGGAGCAATGAACCTTAAACTTATGACATTTCTTAGCTGAAATAACATCATCTGCAAGTGGCTGTTATAATGCTTTGCTTCAATCTATGCAAGAGTTTATTATAACTGAAATTTAATTTTAAAAATAAGCCCTGAGCCAAGTTCCCTAGCAAGAGACTATTGGACTACTTTAGAACAGAAAATACAGCTAACACTGGCTGAAATGTGGACAATTTATATTGAAATCTCCTAACAACTAAGAAATCTCAGTAATTAGTGCTGTGTTCTTCCATTTTTATAAACTTTCCCCCCATACTTTTGGTTCAGAAGGAAGTATTTGTGGTGAGTAGTTGGTGCGCATGGACAATCCGTTCCTACTGAGAAAACAGCACTGAGCCACTTTCTCTCATTTACTGTTTTTGTTGTTGTTTTTTTTTTCTAATTTATTTAACATTATCATAATTTGTTCAAATCAGTTATTGGAACTCGTTCTACTTTGTTATTATTTATTAGCTTGTGGCATCACATATCGACGCCTGGAATGATTGCAGCCTGATCTTTGTCAAAAGAAGACTCAAACAGAACCACTAATCTCATGCTTTGGAATATCGGAAAATTGATCATAAAAATTACTGCATATTCAGTTCTGTGAATTCTTTTTAAAATCACTGCAAGAAGTAATGCCTTTATAATTAACATAGTTATGATTTTTTTAGGAAATGAGAATATGATTAGCTCAGCTGTACTTTATGTGGCTTATGTCTGCTACTGAATAAGAACCCACAGAACTAAGCAGGAATACATCAAGTTGCCATAGTCTTGTTCCAATGCCAAAGCTCAAAGCTCCACAATTTACTTCTCTTAATGAGGATAAGTTGATAACCGACTGGTATAGAGAGCACATCCCCTCATAGGTTAGAATAGCATGACAATTCATTCCATCTTTGTCCCAATTAATGGTGTGTTTTGGGTTTGGTGATATCTGGCTGCTGAGACCAATAATTTTCCTTGAGGAGGAGTGTTTTACGTGAGACTACACGTTCTCCTTGTGTTACACCAATCTGAAGTTATATGTTATTACCAGAGAAAACCAGAAAAATATATATTTCCCAAAGAGGTGTATAAAGGTTTGTAATTGTTTTCATCTTTTTTTTTATGGTTCTTCTTCACCTTTTCAGTTCTATAAACTATGATGGCCTTCTTTCAGCAAAAGTTGAAGGGATCTGATTCATTTTTAAAGTGTTCTATTTCTTGTTTCTTATCAGAGCAGGAAATCAAATGTGGTTGCTTTAGGAATATTTTTCCTAGTGGCATTCATTGCCTTTGGTCGTGAGTGCCCGGGTGAGTTCGACAGTGGAGTCCTAATCCCACGCCTAGGAGGCAGAATCCTCCTGGGGATCACCATCCTCCTCCTTCCTATAGGTTTGTCTGCTCCAGTGCCATCAATGCTGGGCCAGCACACTGCCCCCTTGTCGAGAGCAGAGACTTCCAGGCCAATTTCAGTCCCCGCTGGAATGCCAAGCAGTTGTGCTGGCTTGGGGAAGAACAGAATCTGTGGCCAGTTTGAGAAAGTGACCTTGGTTTTCTTTTTCACATACTGTTCTTTTTCTTTCCCAGTGTATTTCTTTTCTAAGATTAAAAAAAATAAAATAAAATAAATGCTGTTTACCTGTATGTCCAAATTCTACTAAAAGCAGCATGGCATTGAAAGATAATTATCTAAGTATATTCTTGTAAGGAGAAATATTTTGGAGCAACTAGATACCTGAATAAATGCCTTTTTAGTCACTATCCGTGTATATGAGATGGGAATAGATGAGATTCGAAAGTGACAAGCTTTCACTGTGATTCATTTGGATTACATTTGTTTGCCTGTTTTTTTTGAGTAACTCGAGGTGTTCTATGTGTGGGTAACATGACAAATGTAATTTGAGCCACTTTTCCAGTCATTATTATAGGCATTCATATCTATTAATCTCTCTAGTTTGGATTTTGCACAGTTTTAATATGTATAATGTATTTTGTTTTAGTTTGTTGTAACGTGTAACTCACAGATACTGACTTGTCCTCGTGCAGTAATAGCAGTATAGTGTATTTTGACAGATAAAACCTGTGAGCTAAAACCATACAGCACCGATGTACATGTGTTCTCTGGCAGGGTACATGTGTTATCTTTCCCTGGTATCTTATGGAATGTCTGGCAAAGCACAATAGTCAGTGTTTTGAGAAAAATCCTACTAATCTGCAAGCTCTTGCCTTCATAGCCAGCTTGAGATAGCGTGTTTGCTAGATATTCAAAACCCAGCCAGAAATGAGGTAAAACAGCTTTTCAGGATGTGGAGCTCGACTTTGGTTTAAAATCACTTAGCAGCTGTTTTCTCTGTTGTCTTTGTTACTTCCTTTTTTCCCTGTTCTAAATCATAATTTGTGTACCGTGAGGCCAGCGTGCTGGTTTAGACATCTTTATTAGGTAGGAAATGCTATTGATTTTTGTTTTCCTTTAAAGCATCCAGCTCTCTGCACTCAGCCTTCTCACTGACACCGAGATCTATATACAGCCCCACAGTGCTGTAACGTAAGGGCTCTGGCAAAACAAGCATTTTGCAGCTCTTGCAGGAGCTGTGAGAAGTTAAACTGTTTGTTACAGAGTGAGGCAGTGCCGTTCTGCAATACTGTAGCAGTTCTGCAATACTGAGGCAATGGGATCTTCTAATTTTGATGAAGAGTTATGGAGAATCTAAAAATAGCTCATCCCCAGTACTGAAAAATAAGTGAAAATATGCAGTCTATCCCTTAAATCCGCAGCATTAAGTTAAATTAATAGGAGAACTTGTACAGTACGTGATTGAATCCGTGAGGGATATAGTGTGATATTGTATATTTGCCTAAAAGCTCCCTCTGACAGCAAAAACAATGTACCACAGTATGTTTCTTTCTTATCTAATGGAAAGAATAACACACAGAGGCTCAATTCTTGTAATGAAAACCCCCACATTAATTTTATTTTTTGATGTGTCATTGTAATTCAAGAGATGTTTTTAATCTCAGGATTGCTAGGGCACAATAAACCATTTAAAAAGTATTTGGCAAAGATCCCTGTGCTTAGCAACAGCTCCTTTCATTTAAAACTGTTTTTTGAACCAAGCTATTCAAAGCTTTGTTCCACTTATTAAAATAAAGTATCTTACTTCAAACAAGTGTTTCAGAGAATATAATCAAGAGGATTGCATTCAAATACAATGCACAGAAAACATAAAAGGTAGCAGCATGAAAAAACTCAAATACTTTGTGTCTGTTTCCTTGTTTTTCATAAAGAAAAAATATGTTAAAAATGTACTTATGTTGGTTTTTTGTGGTTTTTTTTTTTTTTTTTATAGGCATCTAACACTCCCTTTCTTACTATGTTCTGACATTGATTATTAGATTTAAAGTAAAATTAGTTGTGAAGTGTTTCAGTGAATGAGATACTGCATTAAAGTGGCGTCTATCCCAGTCATGGAAGTGTTATAAAACAGCAACAGAAAAGCTAACTATAGAATAAGGTCTATTCATTTTGCTGCTGGCTTTATACTCCTATGTGAACTACAATGCTAATACATTGCACAGCATAACTGTGAAGGCTCTGCTTTCTAATAAGATACGCTCGTTCAGCCTCGGCTTCGTTATGTAAGTTTGCAATTTATTTCAGATTTTTGTGAATATGATTTTCACTTTGTCTTAGTTTTGCCTTAGTATTTGTTTGCTGCTTGTATAAAAGTATTGTCAAAGTAACGGTGGCTTCAGTAGCAATGCAAGTGCAATTTCCCTTCAAAAGTGAATGGACAGGGTTCATTCTTCAGTGGCTCTGTTTCACCTGCATACCTCATGAAATAAGGGAAGATACGTCACAGGAGCACCCATCTCTGTGAAGAGGATCCAGGGCCTCATTTTGTAGGATGCCTTTTAGAGGGTCCTGAGGGTCTCTGAAGTCAGGGGAGACTGAGATGAATGTTGGCATGCGTTGTTTTGTGCATAAAATACAATTTTTTTCTGCAGGAGATCATGCTATCTAAAAATTCTGGTTAATTTAGGAGTGAGAACCCTGGGCTTGAACTTTTCATATCAGGGCAAAGCCCTGAGGTTGTAGCTCTGGCTCTAGCTTGGATGGCTTCAGGTAACGAACAGTGCCAGCACATCTGCTCCCACTGCCATGCAGGTTCCCACAAAATCTTGACTACCATAGGTGTGGCCAATAAGATGTTCATGACCCACTGAGGTTTGGGGATAAGTGCCTAGAAAAGAGTTTTGAGTAATTGTAAGTCTGTATAGATAATGCTCTACAAGTTTGTCAGGATGGCCATGTCTGTTGTACTGGTGCAATTTTTAATCTCACATTGTGTGGGCAGAAAAATGGTTATTTCCAAGATGTTAAAAAGTGATCTATTCTGATAAGTTTTTATATCTTGCACAGATATAGCTTTTTTTTTTCTCTTAATTTTACAAACCAAGTTGGAAGCCTTGACATTTATTGGGCCCCCATATTTTTCATTTATATTCTCTCTAGTCTTCACCATCTGTTATGACAGTAAATAAGTTTCAAATAAGCCATATCTTCCTCAGCATGAGTTGCTTTTTCTGAAAAAAAAAAAAAAAAAAAAAAAAAAAGAAAATTAAAGTTGCAGTTGGATGTGATATTTGAAGTCACAGCTTGTCTTCAAATATTTAGTAGCGTATTCCTGTGCCAAGGGATATCAATCTGCCATTTGCTTTGCTTACAGTATAATAAAGATTATCCATCCCCTTCTTTCATAGCTATGTCAAGGCTTTTAATTACTCTAGTTCAGGAAGTAGCTCTTTCCACAGGCTATTTCCATTTTGCATTGGCTTCATATGGTTCTTCCTTATATTTTTGCATATTAAATTCCTAAAGGATATAGACTTTGACTTTGGTGGATGACCTGTGATCTTCTCTAGCAAGTAAATTCCTTTTCTATAACAGCCTTTTTTGTTGTTTATTGTTAACTTCTTTACCAGTTTGTGTATATTTCATATGTTGGTATCCAACCTTAAGAATTTCTACAGATATTTTTTTTCTCTCATGCTGTACGCAGGCATCAGGGAACATCTGAAAAGTGATGGGTTATTTGGGTTTTGTCTTAATCTTTCTCTCCTTATAATATGCTGTGGAAGTGTACTCCACCAGAATAGGGATGTGACTTGGATGTCAACTTTGTAGAGGCGTGCCATTTTGCTTTTCAGATCTTTTCAAAGTAAATGATTAGTCTGATTTCGTGATTGTGAATATTCTGTCACATAGAGGCGTTTTCTTCATCCTTTGAGGATAACGATGTAAAATCACAGATGGTTTTTATGTCTTAACTAGTAAACTGCAACAAATGTTTCCTTAAAACTTTGCTGAAGGAACTCTTCCAACAAGGAAATGTCCCAGATTGAAAGTATTTCTAGAAGAGTAAATGATAAAAGATTTCTTGAGGACTATATTTTTTACATCCTTTTCCACTGCAGTAACTGTTGATCTGTAGCCCGTGGGGTTCCTAGAAATGAGAAGTACTACTATGAGAAGTAGTTATGAATAGTTACTCCTTCTGTAGTATTCTGTGGTTCAAACACTCCTCAGACCAAAGCATTTTTTGCACTCTCTATTAATACTTCTGAAGGCTGCATATATATGTTTACCAGGTGAATTTTTTAGTCTCCTTTTGGTGTCGTTGTTTGTATCTGTGCTTCCAAGTGGTACTTTCAAAATGGCACCAAAAAGGATCTTGTGATTGAGCATCAGCTTTGCAACAAAAAGGAGTTGATGTTATCTGCAGTGCGATTTATAGGGAAAGACTCAGGCAACTTCTGAAAAAGCCAGGATGTTCATTGTGCAAAGGTACCCTTAAGTAAAGAAGAAAAAAATAAGAAAGGAGTTTTTATTGCGTTGAAATAAACACTGTGTTACAGTCAAAATCTGATTCACAACTAAGAGTAACCCTTTTGTTTGTAAGCTCTCGTTGTCATTTTGATATTCATAAGCTTCCTACTATAAAAATAAAGCTTTTATTCTTCTTTTATATGTGCAGTTGTTTCTCCTTTTCTACCTGTAAGTAGAGTAATTGCACTTTTTTATCATTTTCCAGAATTAGATTAATTTTATAGCATGTTCTGAAATTTCATTCTCTTTCAGCATCAATCTTTGTTTTCTTTTTATTACAGAATTATACTTACAAAATAACATCATTTCATAACAATGAACATAAAAATATAATGCAGTATAGCAGGTTTATAGATTAAAGACTTCATTTGAAAGAAAATTCTACTGGCTTATGTGTTACTTAACGAAAGTGGCAAGGTCAGAAAATCTGAGGGTTAATAACAAAGTCATTTATATCATAAGATGTGGGCGCAATATTCGGGGATCAGTGACTAAACTTGTGAGAAAATATAAAAAAAAAAGATATCTTGTCTACAGTTTATCTTTCCTGGAAAAGAGGTGTTGCATAAAACACTGATTTTTAATTTAGAGTTAGTATACAATGTGAAGCACATTGTATCAAAGCCAAATGATACTCCACTGAATTCAATTTCTTCCAGCTTACCTTGCTGAGTGCTAGGTATTTCAGAAGGGAATTAACCATCTTCCCACGCTGCCCCACACTCCTAGTTAGTGTAGAAAGATGACAGATACGAAGCCAGGTGGTTAGTGCATGGCAGGAACTGTTTCCGAAGTGTGTGTGTGTGTATATATATATATATATTTTTTTTTTCCAAAGAAAAAGAATTAGGAGATTTTTAAAAATGTGCAGAGTAGAATTTCAGAATTGTAAAAAGAAATAGGCAATAATTAATAGATACAGAGGGCATTTGGAGTAGGGAAGGGTTGTGACCCCTGGGGATGAAATGAAGGATGAGGAAATCTGTATGATCTCCTTACAAAATCCTCTACTCGCTTAATATGGGTTTGCTTACCAGAAAACACCATGCTGGGCCAGGATCTGTCCCTTGCTTTCATTTACAGCATTATTAAAAATTAAATTAGCAATATTTTGGAATCAGATTAATATCAAAAGGAGATTCTAGAAGTGGAAAAATATTTTGGAGGAAGAGGACAGTTAGATGTCCTTCTGTTGTTTTTTAATGTAGAAATGCACTTCAATTTATGCTAAAGAACTTCCAGAATCATATTGTCCTCAGTCCTAAAGTGAAAGTCACAACACTGTTTTCAAGACCATGAAAAGTCTCTGCACAATGCTGTGTCTTCCCCAGTGGAGCCCAAGGCTCCTCCACCATCGTCTGTCATCCACCATTGACTAAGCGGCGTCCCCACTGTTCAGTCAATGCACTTCCATTTTCCTAAGATGGTGTTTAATTTTTGAAGCCCTTTCCTTGTTTAGAAATTTTGTGTCTCTTAAGTCAGAGCTTTCAAATAATTGTTATCAGTTTCTTTTTTTAAATGTCATATACAATAAATATACAGTAAAAACACACTATATAAAATGAAATGAGTTGAATTTGCTTCACTTTGTTTTTGACAAAGTAACAGTGATTGACTGCCATTTCCTTATTACCAGTATTTACAAATAATGTCTTTAAATGTGTAACAGAGTGAATCTGACTACAGTTCCCAGCTCCAATTTCTGTTTGCTGATAGTTTTCAGACAATACATGTTGATTATCAGCTTTTCAGTACTTTGTCCTTTGTCAGTCCTCTAAGTCCATTAACTGTCCTGAGATTTCTCTGAGCATTTAACTAGCTGACAGATTATCAGATCTCAGTTCTTTGATAATCTCTAGTTCATTGAGTAGTTTCTGAGCTGTTGTTTCTCTCCTCTTTTCTGAGGTTTTACCTCTTATTGATATTTCTGTTAGTCACCTGCGTGACTGGTGTTTGTGTGAAGTTGGAGGCACATGGTGTAAAACTTAGCTTTCACATTGTCATGTGTTGATAATGCCATAGCATACTGTTTAATGTGCTTACAGAACAAATTCTTCTTTTTTCTTTTTTTTTTAAATAACTGCAATGTTTCTTGCTATTAGCATCTCATTTAAAACATGCCCTTCCAAGTTTAATCCCATGTGTCAATATTCCTTTCCCCATCTTACCTCATTTCTACTTTGTATCCCTCTCTGTTCTGTGTGACATCAATTAAGATTTAGGAAATTCATCACATGATCACATGCTTAAAATCCACAGTTTTAGTTTTGCCATTTTTCTTTCTTTCTCTTTCGAGGGTCTGAACTTCCTCATCTCATCCAGCCAGCCTTATGTCTTCCCATTGTCAGCAAGTCCCTTTCTGCAAACAAAATGAGCCTTTCTTGTGTAGCTATCTCATTTAGTTGCAAAAACTGTCATTGCTGCTTTCTTACATTTTACAGGCCAATTTGTGCTTTATTTTTTCTTTTACAACACATCTAAGTACTTCAGATCTTTAGGTCTGTTTTGGCAAGCTCCTATTATTGGTCATTCTACCTATATCTCAGGAAAAAAGCCTCATCCACCTCATTTTCTTGGTCGAGTATTCTGTAGTAGATAGTCATCGTGACAAATGCTATGTTCTTTATCGTTGTATGTAATCTTGCTCTTTGCATTACTGATCTTGAAGCAAATATATAAAGTGTTGTCTCCTAACATAGAAAAATGATGCAAGAGAAGAGGCCAGTTCAGGCAAAACTCTGGAGTGCTATCCTTCAAAGTCAAGCTCTTGGAGGCTTAATTCAGCTGCAGGAGCAGAGAGGGCGACCTTATAATATTTGCCCTTTGAAATGCTATCTTTCAGAGGTGACCTTTACTCTAACTTGGGAGTCTGACAACCTGGGTCCTCAGCACAAGATCCTTTTCACTGTCATCCTCTCACAGATGGTGTCTTCTCTTCCTTTGTTCAAAACAGAATCTCCTTCCCAATTTTCCTGCTTTGCTTCATAACTCTTTTCTAACTCATGCTATCAGTCAAGTCAAATAGAGTTAGTGGACTGTTCCCTTTCTCTTCCAGAGACTTCTCTGAGTTTATGATTCTGCTGTGTTCTTCACAGACCTGATTCCTCTAAGGTTAAATGTTCTTCTCTGAAGTAACAAAACTATTGAAGAACCTTGGAGTATGACGGGAAGATCCGTGGCCTGGCAGCATTCCATACTCATTTTAGAGTTAAGCAAACATTGACCGTGAAGTTAATCAGGAAGAAGCTGAAACACTCTCTTGACCTGGCAGGAATAAAATAAGAATGTGATAGCATACAAAATTATGGAAAACTATATTAAATTGTATGAGTGGTTTCCAAGAATGTAGAGTCCCCGCAATTACCAAATCAGCCATGCCATCTTTAGCCATGACCATTGTCTAGGTTTGCTCATGCTCGACTGGGTGGTGACTAATGCAGGTGTTTCTAATAGCAGCATTTAAGAAGTCATACATCTGTTTACATAGCTTCTGGAGTTCTGAACCGAAGTTTCACATTTTAGTAAATGAGCACAAAAATTAGAAGGCATATTATTGTGAATGAAGTTGAAAATTCTGTGAGAGTTTTAATAATAGATGAGATCTGTATTGTTAATTTCATGAGTTATTTTTAGTGTCTTTAAAAATACTGAAAACAGTTTCCTCTTTGTTTCTTTATGATCATGTGCATGTTCCTTTCCAAGCTGTTCCTAAGAGCTACTGTATTAAGGCTCCTCTTACTGAAAGACTCCACTTGAGTCCTTAGACATTTCTGCAGCACTTGAGTTAGGCATCCTGAGATGTGATGACCCGAACATGATACCTGCCCCTGCCAACATCAGGTGGGCACCAAGATGGGGCAGTATGGGTGTGATACCTTTCCTACCACTCCTCAGGGCCCTCGCAGCATTCTACTTGCCTTGGTTTGTGTGCTCTGTGCAAAAGCTGTGTCTTGGGATGTGTCCCTAGTTCATGTAAGCTTGTACGTCTTTATCAACAAGACAATCAAAAAAAGAGGGTCTGAAATGCTCTGTGGGATTCAGTGTTGATTTCTGCATTTTTCCACTGCATGACCAGAGCCTGTCAGCACTTTGCTCCTGATTAGTCAGGCAGCTAGCAGAATGCCACTGCTATCTCAGTACCTTCATACTTTTTTGTACTGCATTGTGTTCTTGCCTTGTCAGTGTATTTTTTATCTGTACAATTGTTTCTTTACTTGAATTCAATATGTTTGTCTAAATGACAGCAGATCTGGTATTTTGGTGTACTTCCATATTACTCCATCAATCACTGGAAGAAGACGTTGACACAATGTTACTTTTGTTTTAAGTAAAACCAAGCTGGTTTTATTATTTTGTTGTGTACTGTTTTCCACTTTTCCCTTTGGACTCAGAAAATTGAGATTTCATAGGCCTAATCTTCTCAGCTAATATGAGCTATGGCTAAGTAGCATTTGCTGGAAAACAAGAAGTTTATTTTGTGTTCAGCTCATTCTTCTACTTGGCACAGATATAACAGATACAGTGCATGAATTGAAACTGTCATGTTTTCACTGTATGACTCAGGTTCTATTTAGATTATTGCTGGTTAACTGTATTTGAAAAATTATGATGATTTTTTAACTAGGAGATATATTTTTCACTCTGCACCTCTAGTTAAAATGGAACAAGAAGTATGCTGGAGTAGCACAAAATGATATAAAGGGGAGATAATAGAAGAGAAAAGCAGGAAACGTGCAAAAGAACAGAACAGAGACAACTGCTGGTTTGCCTAGGACTAGGTCTCTGGCCATTGGACATAAATAGTTGGATGGATTAAAGGGAATATAAAAGCAAATGGATAAGACAAAGTCAGAATATTCTTCAGGAACTATATTACACCATCTGTACCTACTAGAGGGAGGCAGAAAGGTTTATAAATGAAAGGTGGAGGCTGAAGGGTTGTAATTAGTAGTACGAGCAGTATTTAATGAAAAGAAGCTACAGCGTGTGTGCTTTTACTGCAGACTGACATCTTCACTGGAACTGTAGATCCTCGTAGAGTCGCTGGCTAAAATAGTTCTGTGACAGAAATGTTACTTCTTCACTCGTTCCTTCAGGTCACAAGTAAACTTAATGTATTTGGTGTGCCATAACAGAAAACCATGATGTACTTCTCTGTTCTTTTTTTGCCATAATGAGCACTGACCAAATTCTTCACAACACTTACAGCTCATTAGCTAGTGTTCATATTAAAATAACAGTGAAAAAATTTTAAATCTCGTACATGAGAAATTTTTCCAAAAAATGTTGAAAGAATATTTTTTTAAAAATTAAAAAGTTAGAATAACTATCATAATCCATACAGCTGTTATGACTACCAAAAAAATCAAAATTTGGTAGTTTTTGTATGGTTGTATTGTCTAGTGATAGCTAGCATAGAATCATAGAATGGCTTAGGTTGAAGGGATCTTAAAGTCATCCAGTTCCAACTGCCTGCTCTGTGTTCACAAGGCTGACACAGACAAACAAATCTGGTGGATACAGTCCCTCAGCTCTGGGAAGCTTGGATGCCTCCAGTCCTTCACAAGCACTGGTGCTGGAGTGGAAGCCACAGACTGCTGCGGAAACACGCTGTGGGTACAGTTCTGGGTAGACTTTGTCCCCCTGATCCGTCTGGTGTTCCACGTGCGTAGCCAACTTACTTAGTTGTTGCAAAGAACGTGGGGGGACTACAATTCTTGAACAAATATTATTCTTCATGAGTAATTTTCTTGCCTGTCGTTTTTTGGATAAGAAGCAATTTTTAAAATGTGTTGTCAGAAATCCATCCCTTATGCAATAAAAAACTCAAAAGCTGTGCCTGATGACATACAAGATGTCCAGATCTGCATTGGCTCCTTCTCTGCAATCTGTTTACAAAAGTTAAAAAATGCAGCAGAATGAGTTGGTTTGTAAAGGTGCTTTTTTGAATGCTAAATCATGTCTGCAGAACTGAAACACTGAAATTTGTGTTTTCAGAAGACGCAAGTCTTCTGAAACAAGTCTTAATTTAAATGGAAACAGAAGACTTAATTAAAGCATGTGAAGAATTTATATATGTAGTCCATTTTTTTCTCTCGATTGAAAAATTCCTATGAATTGAAGAAATAAGATATTTCTTTCTGGTTTATATTACAGTTTGCATTATTTGCAAATTCCTCTAGAAATTGCATGTACAGTGTTTATTATCCTTTCTGGAAATATTCATATTCAATTTTTTCATAGTTCATCAATATCCAACAAAAACCCCTATCAAAAGAATGTTGAATTTATAGAAATACTGGCTACTGATACATCTTGAATTTTAAGAATGCTTCTCCCAAATATTTAAAAGTATTATTTGAATCCCAAATGAGTTATCTGTGTTTTAGAGATGTTGTACATCTTATTTGCCATCGATTTGAAAAGACTTTGCATATCTGAAAACTAACTTGATTATTTTACACTTCTCTTTAAGGCTGCAAGGAGTTGGAAATTCCTAAATAATTGTTAGGAAATACTGCGAAAGTAATAACTTCTTTTGTCTTAAATACACAGCAGTTCCAATTAATGAAGTGCACAGAGCCTTGTATGTCTACCCTCCCAACTCTGATTGACTATTTTAGTTTAGTTAGCATGGCTATAAATTCCTGGAGCGACGTGACAGGTGAGCTCCCTGCGTTTCTCTGGGTCAGTTTCAGTTGTTTCCTTATGAGGAGGAGTCCTTTTGTTTCCTCTGGCATCTCCATGGCTGGCCCCGCAGGCCTGCAGGAGGGCTTCCCCAGGAGACACAAAGCCTCTCAGGTTTAACTCCTCCGCACGTCCCAAGGAAGCAGCTGCTGATGTGCTAGGCTTGTTGCCTGTCATGCTGATTAATACTGCCTTGGTGTTTCCTTAAATATCCCTCACTGTTTTTGGTTTCTGGAGTTCAGTTAGAAGCAGAACGCATTCACTGCTTCTGTTCTTTGCCTGCAAACAGAGCCTGCTCTGTGCCTGCCACACAGGAGCTGTACTGACACAAATCGGAATGTAAAAATTTTGACTGAAGAATCGAAGTGTTAAAGAATTACAAGGCTTGTTTTGTTTTTGTTTAAGCTTTTCAACAGTGGACTGAAGTTTAGCAGTTTCTTAGACTTTGTGCTCCATTTCAATTTCTTGTCCAAAGTGAGCCCCAGCTGAGCTCTGGAGAAGAACTGCCCTGCTCCAGTCAGTTCCTTGAGTCCTCATCCCCAGGCACCGGCTGGTGCTGGCCAAGGTTCAGAGGACAGTAACACAGGCAAAGTGTGCTCTGAACTTCTTTCTTGTTACATTTGTGTTTCTAGTTACATTTGTGTCCTCTGAGCCATACAGGGAAATTGTGCTTGTTTTGTATCGAGGTAGTAATGTAATTACTGGTCTGTTGGTGCTTTTTTCTTTTGTTTTGTTTTAAATGTTGCGTGACATAGTGCTGTTACTGTTTTTATGGAGTAATGATGATGAAAGAGGAAATTGCATTCCAGTGGCAGGTCATCTCTAGGTTAGAGGAGAAAAAAACATGCATTCTTTGTCTCAGTTGCCTACTATGGAAGCAATGGCACCTTAAGGTCCAGGTCAGGCATTTTGTATAGAGTGATAATATAAAAATATCTGATGCAAGACACAGCCCAAAAAACAAATAGAAGGGTAAAATGCAAAATTATTTACACAAAGATGAAAGTATATGTTAAGGTAAATATGTTAAAACCAGACCATGTTCTACAAACAAGTATAACCTCCTTGCCGTGTTTGATCCTCAAATCTGATGGTATTTCATCTGCCAATAATCATGTGTGATTATCATGAGTAATTTCATACCCAGGCAAGTCTAACAATAAATGATGTACAAGTCAGTTACTCATATTTATTCCACGCAGAATTGCCATATATTTTTGCTGTGGCCTTCCATGTGTGTATAAAAATTCTAACACAGGTGCCAGCACAATATTGGCATACAGAGAAACATCATGGTGGGTATTTTGTTGGTTTTTTGTTTGTTTGTTTTGTTTTTGGTAGATAAATTTTTCTCATGTTTCAGAGAAAAAAAAAATCTTAGAGAATATTTTCTATATGACATTTTCATTTCTGCATATCTGGCATTCTGTAATTTTAGGCTGTCTTCCCTTGGCACACTTTAAGTGCATACTTAGTCATGGCAAAAGTGTACAGGTGCTATCTGGTCGATTGAGAAAAATAGCAAGGATGTTCTTGCTAGTCTGTGATTGTCCCTGATGTTCCTTGTCACTACAGAAATACAACAATTATATTACTCTTATTTTTAAGTTCTAGGTATGTGGGATGAATTAAGGAGTATTTTTGTAATTCTCAACCAGAAAGGAAGGGAGTTACACTTCACTGGGCAATAAAATAATCTTCAGAGAGCATTATTAGCTTGAAAGCCTGAAGATCATGAATAAAATTGCACAAAAATAAGAACCTCGTTTAGATGGTTTTAGGTTTGATTTTGTCCATACCAGAGGAAACTTCTACTTTAAAGGTGAAATGAAGCATGCTGCTCTAAAGAAGGTGCAAATGCTTGAATTCTACAAAATATTTAAGACTTGGTTGGTCTTGAGCAATTATATGTTCTTATATCACTCATGATTTTACAAAAAGTGAGCTCAGGAGATCATCCACAGATCTTGCATAGCAAAGCGTGACTTCAAGCATATAAAATAGCTCCCAGCTCTTCGTAACAGTGTTTGGGGGTTGCAAGGAGCAAGGTTACTTGCCACCAAGCAGTATGGTGACATGCTCTGGTCTTGCTTGCTCAAACATCTTATTGCAGATTTAAGTCAGATTCATCACATGTTCTTGGGGCTACAGAATCCAAATCACTACAAACGTGTAGATGTAAACTTGAAAAAAAGAGCTCCTATGTGAAACGCACCATGTTTTTGGTGTTAGAGATGAGTTCAAGGAACCTGTTTGTCAGCTTGCCCTGACCTTCATTTCCACCTGGAGCTACTGAAGCTACTCCCTTGATTCAATAGAATTATGCCTTTCAGAACTGTCACTTATTTGTTGGAGCATAAGAACGTATCTGATTGCAAAAATCAACTATCAACTAATTCTGTTTGATGAATGAATAAGGAAAGACTTCTGAATTTTCAGAAGTATCTGGAACATCTTTATTCCTAAATATTAGAATATTCATAGTTCTGAGGAAGACAGCAGCTTCACTTTTATTTTATGCAACATTACCTTCTCCAGAAGTAATATTAGTTCTAAAAAATCTAATTTAGCTGCTCTAATATTTAGTTCTTCTTAGCTCTAAATGTTTCATTTCTTAAACTAAATTTTCATTTCTTATAAGAAGAAATTTAAACAAGATAAAATTGATATTTACAAAAATAACCTTCCTGATTGATTAGATTAAAATCAGAATTTCTCAATTTGCCTGTGGAAACATATTAATGTAATGGATTCTTTTCAGAGTCAGGAGACAGACAGATTGATGTGTCAACAGAGAAAAGAGTTATAACCATCAATGTGTCTTTCATTGTTTGACAGTGATTTACTACTCTCCAACAAGTCTGTTAGCTTAACTTTCAGACTGAATTATTCACAGGTAGACCATTACACTAGAAATGGTGTTTTTTGCTCTGATACCCAAGCAGTGAAGTGGCCTCCCAAGACTTCCCAGCAGAACTGGCACACCCTGGCAACTGTGATTGAGCAGCCACCAACACTGTGGTCACATACAAGAGCTGCACTAAAAAGCAAAGAGTGGAATCCATAGAGCACACATCAGGGCATAAAAATGCATGCATTCATTTCTGGTCTAACAATGAAATGATGCAAATGCTATTTTTGAACTTAAAGACACACTTTTTTAAACTTTTTTTTTTTAAAGTGATTTAATCAGAGTATGCAAGGTTGCAATTCTTTTTCCTCTATTATTGTGGTAAATACAATTTATCTATATTAATATTAAAGTAGTCCATGTATTTTTCCTACTTGAAAAGGCTTATGTGCCTGCGCTTTGCTTTTTTTAAACTAGACTAGAGCTAGAGTTATCAACTACTGTGTTTTTACATCACTTGGAAAAGCATCATGTCCTTGGGCCTTTTTTCAGTTGCATGGTAATTTTCCTGGTAGTTTTCTGTTATCTGTGTTGGCATTAGCAAAGGGCATCCGTATGTCCCTGAGTTTCCTGGATTGAACTCACGCCAATAATTATATTTTGTTCCAGAAGTAAACTTATCGGTTCAATACATATACAGTTAATAGTGATTTAACTCTTGTTTGCTTTGACTTCTTCTGTTGTCTGCTCTTGAAAACTCTTACTATTTTTAAATACATTAATTTGGTACTTGACAGAGGTACATGGAGTCAGCATTGACGTAGCAGAGCCTTGCACATGTATCTTCCCAGGGGTGCTGTAGTGGCATGGCTCATTTCTGTAGCATGTTGTGTTACGTGTCATTAGACATTAATCAGCACTTGTTCATTATACAGTCAGCAGCAGTTTTAAGTTTTAAGACAGATTCACACAAAGTTAGAATTGCCTTTGAATTTTCAGAGAGGGTAGGCATGTTGAATACTTGTTACACACACACACACACACACACAATTCTTAAGAGAAAACTGATATATTCAAATGATGCATATTTTAAATGAAAGATTTCTGCTTGGTGGGGAAAACTGTTTAAATATCCTCAAGATGTGTAGTTGCAGAAAAAGATGTTAATTGCAGATGCTTTGTCATTATCTAAAGCTGATCTGATGTCAACTTGTAAGTGTTGTGAATAATGCAGGAAGTCTTAGATACCAAATCATTCCATGTTCCAGTTCTTAATTTCCCTGCAAAATGTGGCTGCTTTTGTCCATTAAAAAAAAAATGGCACAGTGACATTTTATGACTCCCTTGCACTTGGAGTCACTCATCCTTTTTCTGAGAAGGTACAAAGAGAGGGGAGTCATCGGGCTTCACTAAGTGCCACAAGGTCAGTCCACAAGCACAAACCAAGGACACAGAAATGTCTAAGATCATTCAGAACTGAGTGAAATGTACATCAAGCTGTGTTCCATGGTCAACGTATTTGACTGGTCATTCATTTAATAGAAAACGTGTTACATTTTCTACCCTTCATATTCTCTATGAGCATGGCTTAGCACGAGGAACAATATCACCTTTACAGCATTACATATGGAAGTCGTACAGGCTAGAGTGTATTTGTTGTCAAATGATCTAGCATCAATTACAAAGGTATATAGAACATGGATTGGACAAGAAATTGCAGTTTCTCTCATATATAAATTATTCTATTGTAATTCAGCCTTCCCATCTGTTAGAGCAAAATTGAAAGTTTATAATAGAGCATATGTGACTTATGAGGAGTGTGTTTCTCCTTTAAGATGCCTGAGTGTTAGGGGAAAAAAAACATTGTGTTAGTTGTTACAGTAACTTCCGTTTTTTTAAATTATTCATTAAAACGTGCAATATGAGAACTATTAGGTAATGGCATCTTTTTCCAAGTTAATGAGATAATTTTGGGAAATAAATGTGGTTTCTGAGGATTCTCAAGCAACAGCAAGTGTCTTTAAAGCAATGTTTCAGCATAACTCAAGCATCAGGAATTCCTTTCAGCCTGTGATAGGCATGGCACTGCACTGCGCTCTGCCATTACATCTGCTCCTTAGGCTCTGTGCTCATCACCAGCCTCCAAGCACCAGTCAGTGTGGACATAGGAATTACGTGCCTAACAACTGCCAGAATCTGTTTTTAGCTACCTGCATAATTTGTGTTTTCAGTCATAGTACTGGAATACTTAGCCTGGAGAAAACAAAAAGAAGTAGACTAAAAAGTGTGGTTATTTCTTCTTTCCTATTAACCTACTTTTTCTGGTGTGATTTTTTTCTGCTGTATTGGTTTCTGTTGTGGGGTTTTTGTTGTTGCTTTAAAAACAAAACAAACAAACAAAAAAGTCCCAACTATTCCAGAGTTAAGAGTTTAATAATAAGAGTACTGTTTAAAAGAAGTAGTTAAAAATGGAAGTCCAATTTTTATACATGCTTTACATGAGCAACTGAGTCCTGAACTAACGTTTTTTCAACACAACAACTTGTCATGTTCTCTATATCTTTGCTTACAAGATCTTTTGTTTTGTTTTTTTTTTTCTAAAATATCCTGTTACTAGCAAAAGTTACTGATCAGATTACTTGGAAGAAACGTATTCTGTGTACGTTTCCCCACAAAATGGAATATGTATGTTTTGTTTGTTTGGAGAGGTGCACCAAACTCTCCTTGAATAGGTCATTTTCTGCAGATAAATACTGTGAAATGCATCTGTCTGGGTGCTCTAGTGCTGGTGAGTGAACCCAGGGTTCCTCGACAGCTAGGTGGGATGGATGCCAGTCCCTACACTTTTTTAGGACAGGGACAATAATGGGGTATGTTTCAGAAGTGCTAGGGAACCAAGCAGTTTGAGTTATAGCTGTCAGCTATGGAGTTACGTATAAGTGCTGCTACATTCCCCACAAAGCTTTCCCATAACGTGTTAACACAGCATTTCTAAAAATAATAAACATTTGATAGATATTTATTATCAAAATCTTTTGGCATAAACCTCTTAATTTTCTTTTTATATTAGCGTCCTGCCAAATCTTTTTCTTTTCCTCTCTTTACTTTCTGTAGACTTTAGAACTATTGCCTGGGGGCTTTCCAAGGGAAACAGACTTTTTTTATTTAATATAAAATACCAGCAAATAGAGTAAATTTTGGCATCAAATTAAAAGACAATAAATCAATTTTTTTCCTACTAAATTAATTATCATCAAAGGTTTCATTAACAGCAGATTTCTTATCAGCAAAGTCAACAACAAAATTGGAAATTGGACAACTTTCTCCCATTATCATAGATGAAAACATTTCATAGCCCTTTTTTTCTCACTTTGTCCATTTTAGAAGACTGACTACAGCATGCAGGGTGAAATTTGAGTCTTTGAATCTCTTCTTTCCTTCTTTGTTTTAACCAGAGTTGGAAAATGTGATATCAAAATACAATCTGAATACTAATCTGATTCTTTTTAAAAAGCAGTTTCTGTGCCTCATTAATAGAGAAACTCTGAGTTTAGTACAGCGTGTCAGGTCTGAATTTGTAGCAGAGCTGTATTTTGCTAGCACTGCTGTGTGTAAGCAGAGAAACTTCTACTAAATTGATGGAAGAGAGCAACAATTATGGTTTATTTTCCTGATTTTAATGGAAAAGATCTTTTAACATTTTATGTGGGATCTGGGAATCAACAACTCTTGAAGATAGCAGAGTGTAGGTAATATAGAAGGCTGCAACATGGACAGAGTAAGATTTTTCCCCTGTCCTGATATCTTTGGCAACATGAACCTGGTGCAGATTTGGAGTGCTATCTCCAGTGATGTGTTGTTTTTTTTGGTCTTGTTTTGGGAGGAAGGGGATTCAGGAGTGGTAGTAAGGAGAGACGTTTGCTTTACAGAGGGGGTCAGCACTAGTGTGAGTTCCTTGCTAAGCTTCAGATAGTGGCTTTGGATGGGGGTAATTGTGGGATTTTGCTGACTCACAGGGTTTCAGTTCCTTCTTGGAGATGCCATGATAATATTTGTTCCACAGCTCAGGGTGCTCAGGCAGTGGGTTGGGATGGAACTGCACCTTATTCATTGCACAGGGACTGCTCTGCGAGGTTTGTGGGCTATAATTATGCCTAGTAATTTAAGAATCCATTACCTTCTGCAGATGGAGATACAGTTTAATCAAATACAGTGGTAAATCAGCCTTTATTAGGCACATTCTGTAGGCTATTATGTAGGTGTTAATGTTTAAAATGCTTCTGTATTAAAATTCTTCCCAGGTGAATAGGCATGGGTTTAACTTGTAAAACTGCAATGACCACCAAATTTTGTTGCCTTTTCTTTCTTTTAGGAAATTATATTGTGAACAAAGACTCTTGGTGCTTGTAATCCAAGGTTATGTTTTCCATGTACTGCGGTCACTCTGTAAACCAGATGGCTACTCTTGGAAGTCAGTAGCTGCAGACTAATTTGGCTAATAACTAACAAAAAACATGTAGAAGCTGAAAATCTGCAGCAGCTTCTATTTCTATGAAGATAGCAGTTTCCAGATTTGTGCCTAATTACTTCAAGTAATGGGATGCAACCTCTTAGATCCCTTTGTAGATATGGTCATGCTAGTCTGTGCTCCCTTTCTGTTATCTGTAAGTGCTGAGCCATGGCTTGGAAACCTCTGTATTAACATTATAATTCTATTTTGGATTTAAAACAGAAATGATTCATGGGATTTTCCTTCATTGCTATTAACTGTATAGCAAACAGCAGTTTGCCTTTAGCCAGATTGCACTTGCAAGGTAGTGCAATGTCCACAGGAGCACACGTTTTGGTCCGTGCAAAAGAGGCAGATCTGCAATGGAGCGGTAGCTCTACAGCCTAGCAGTAAAGGTGCAATTGCACAATTTGTATTTATGGACTACTGCTTTAAACATACCGATAGCTTGCCTGCAATTATCACCACCAGTGTAGTTTTTCAAGGCCTTCTAATGCAAAAGTAAGAGTTTCAATGCCATCAAAGGCTGAGAGGCAGTGTGGGGATCTCAGACATTGGGCAGGGCTCTGTCATGCCAACTGCTCTTATGTTAGCAGTATGTTCCTAGTCCATAAGCCAATTGCCCATTAATGAAATCAGCTTTTTGTTTTAAACTACCCAGTCTTGGGGAACCATAGAGATGCAACCAGGTCTGCTTCTATGCTGTATTTTGATTGATAAAAGTTAGTATTTAGGGTTGTTTTTTTATAAGACTATTTTTTAAACTACTTGAATAAGCAATATTTATTTGTTAATGGTATATCTTGGGCACGTGTTTATATGTTAAATAATATTTATTTGGTGAAAGTCACGCTGTGCCAGTGAAAAGCACAAAATATAAAAAATATGGCAACAGTACTAGTTCTGTGAAATTTAACAGTGATATCAAGTAGGTATTTTGTTTCAGAAGAACTTGAATGTTCACTCTATTACTGCTGTATAATAAATGTTTGGGAACAATAAAGCACCCGGTCCTGGCTTCTGGGAAAAATCAGAAGCAGCACTGCTGTTGCTGCTGTCCCTGAGAAAGGGATGCCTACAGTTCTGAGTGAAGTTGGGACTTCTCTGCTCTAGTTGAGGTGGTCACTATCTGAGTAGCAGCTGAGGCTATGCAGGGCCCAGTGCAGTTTTGTCTTGGCACAGGGCTCTTGGGCAATGAAATGAGTCAAGGATGGGCGTGACAGTAAGAACACCTTCATTTGTAAGTTCTACCAGAGCTATGGATCCTTACAAATTATTCAAGCTTTGAAGACAGGATCATGCCTATTTGCATGAGTAATATCAGCCTGCATTTACTGCAGACTTCTGTGTTTAGTAACACAAAATAATATTTAATGTGCCCTGTCAGCCTTTGGGACAATGGACAGGACCAAGATATTTCTAGTTCACTGGATGCAAAAGACATGCAGTTACAAATGGCAGCCCACAGTTGCTGTAATTAATTTGATAACACCCAGAGGGTAAAAAAAAAAAGAGTGGGATGAAGAATAATAGCAGGTTTGAGAGCTGCATTTAATTTTCATATGATATATTTTAAATTAAATTATGAGTGCAGTATGAGCAGGATTTCTTCTCAGAATAACTTCTGAGGCTAGTCATTAATGCTGTTAGATTTATCTGTTAAACACTGACTGCCATGTAGATGTATGGTGATCGTGAGTTTGACTTCGAATATTGAGGAAATAAAAGAAATAGAAATAATACTAGCTGCCTTTTTGTTTCAAAGAATTAAAAAGAACAGAAAAAGCAAGCGTCCAGTGGTGCTAGTAGTTGCCTGCTTTCTGGGCCAGAAGCAGCATCTCATTTTCATTTATATATCCCTCACTGGGATAATGTTTTCAAGCTTCCTCATATAAAATGTTTTGCAATGTTTTCTCAGTTAAAAAGTACCGCTACTGAGATTCTTGTGTAAAAATTAGAGCTTTTACCATCCATAATCTGATACCCTGCTAGAGTTTGCCCAGCAAACGGAGAAGCAGTGCATTTGATGTTGCAACTTGAAAGGCTGATGGTGATGTGGTCCAGGTGTTCTGAGTTAGTGATACATGCAATAAGGTACAGAACCTATACAGTTAGCTCATAAATATTTCACTCCTGACTTTCCTTAAATAAAGGGAAAGGACTGCTTTAGTCAAATCTTTGTTTGCTTTTTTAATGCTAGTATTATCACTGATAGTCCAAATACAAATGGCAAGTATTTCTGACATGTTTGCATTTGCAAGTGAATCAGTGATTTTGTGTAATAAATAGCTTAGTCCTGAAACAAATACTGGAATTAGGCTTGATAGTATCTTTGTTTTGTATAGTTATTAAAATTACCAACCTTTGAATTGCTTAAAGGTTTTTTCAGTAGCAGTAAATGGCCTGTGTGAATGTCCTGAGTTGTCCTGAATGAATGAAATGTTTACTGATCTGCAAGACACGGGCACCAGCTGACAATGGAATTTTGATGAAAGAGTGTCAAGCAAGGCAGGCCATGGATATCACAAAATACATACAGTGGAATGGAATTTAGTTCTTTTTGACAAGAAAATGAAGGGTTTAAGCCTAAGTCTCCTAACAGAGAAAAGTAATAATAATAACAGTTGTAACAACAACAACAGCAATAATACTAATAGTAATGCAAAATCACTCGAGTCACAGTCATCACATCTGTAAAGCAAACTATTTTTATCAGCCTCAAGCCTCTAAATTAAAAACACATTTGATGGACAGTGCTGATTTTTTTTTTAGAAGTGTAATAACAGAAGAGCACTCAAAGTATTATTGAAATTTGAATGGCCCATCAAGTGGCTTACAGATCATATCTGGTGCATGGGATATTGTATGCAGTCCATTTTCTGTTCTGTATAGGCCCATGTTCAGGTGCCCACAAGTTCCTACCATTTCAGAGTGGAACAGTCTTGTCATTGATTGATTCCATGTATGTCCTGCAGAAGTATGCCAAAATTCGCATCCAGATCATAAAGCAGAAAAGTGTGTATTCCCTGAAAGTGGTAGGGCACTTGAAAGAGATGGTAAGTCTCTTCCTTTTAATCAGGGAGTTCAATCCCAGACTCTGAGGTAGTGAACCAATCCTTTGTAGATACTTACAGTAATTTACAGGCATAGAAAAAATGATTACTTTTTCTCTGTTGGGTTTCTTATGAAATAGTAATAAAAAAGATGTATTTAATTTACTTTGTTTCATGTGGAATTTAACAGGTAGTATCAACAAAAAGAAGATAAGAGTTTTTGCAATTACCTGCAAGCATTTGCAGCAGGACACAGCTACAGTTAGTGTTAGGCTTTTCATTTTAAAAATTCTATGCGTTTAGAAAATTTATTCAAATACATACATTAAGTGAAATAAAAGAAGCAAATGGAGATAAACTTTCACAGAGGAGGGATAAGCAGCCCATTCCCCATACTCACAGCCCCCTGATAATGTCCATAGCAAAGCTTGTTTAATCGGGATGGATCAGGTTAATCTACTGGGATTTGTTCCCTTTCCCACCTTCATAAGTCTTTCCAGTTCTATCTACCCTCATTTCACTGAGCAAATAGTATGAATAGAAATAATCTGTATCCACTGCAAGATCACCATGAAGAAGAATTTAAAGTAGTGATTTATGAGTGAACAAGACTGTGAAGTATAACATTGCAGTATTAAGTGCTGACATGATGTCACTGGAACATTGGAAATAATAGTGAGGAAAAAAAAAGAAAAAAAAATGCCAGTCCACAATTCATTCTCACCAGATCTTAGAGCTTCTCTTGGTGTTGTCACCTTAGGAGAAGCCATAGCCACTTCCCCTCTCACCCAGTGAAGGATCACAGTCAGCCTGTGTGGGTCCCCTTTATGGGGCTGCTGCCCCATAAGAGAGAGAAAAAAGAGAGAAAAAAAAAATCTGCAGTGCCTTGTAAGCCAACTCTGGCAATGCGACTTCAAATCAGTAAGTACTATAAATGACAGAATTCCCTCTAGTAATCTGCATCCAATCCTGTCTGTGTGAGGTGATTCCTAGCTGCTTTGACTTGTTTTATTTGTAAGAATTCAGTGGATTTGTCATTTTTTTCCCCATTTGAATTATTGTTTATTGCATTTCTATTAGTCTCTACTGCCTATAAAAGCTTGATCAAAGGTCTAAAGATTTTACACATAAGATTTAAATATCCTCCAACTTCCATACTGGCATAGGATCATGGCATAGGCTTGTAGTAGGATCTTCTGTATTTTGTAAATCATATCTCCCATGTGTTCTGGTGTTATGTTGTTGGTACTGTGGAATTGTTGGTTCTTTATAGCTTTCAACCATCCTCATATATTTGCAGGATTTAGCACTAAACAAATTCAACCTTTTTATTTTTTTTTTTTCTCCTCAGACCTCTAATTATTCCTTCCTTGAGGTGAAGCTCATATAGAGCAAGCAGCATTAAGGTGTTTCTGAAAGCTCTGATTTTGTCATCATCCTTAGGAATGTTATGAGTGTGTATTTTTATAACAACAATGAAAAAAGGCTGAATATGTGTCATTTCTACTTTCATACTTCATGAAAAATCTTTTTATATGGTACTGCTATAGTCCCAAAGAAAGCCATTACCTACTCTCTCTAAAACTATTCTATTAGCAGTCTTTTCTCTATGGCATAATGTTTGTTGGAGGGGAGATAAGAAAGAGAAAAGGCTTTTTTAAAAAAGACTGTTTATTGTGATGGAAAAACAAAGCAGTAAAACAGAACACATAAAAAATGAAAATTGCTATATCATTTAATGAATATTTTGTAAAAATAATTTTCTCATTCTACAAATTCATGATAGGAGCTCCGCTGGTTGCTTGTACATGATTTATCATGTCAGGTTATATTGCAGCAAGCAGACTATATACCCTTTGACCTTGAAGACTCCTACAATACTGCTATAAATTTTGGTTTCTTAAAGGCAAGGAGTGAAAATGCCCTTTCATTTAGTCAGTTACCAAGCTTAAATACCTAGCAAAATGAGATTTAGTTCTCTTTATTCTGCTTTGTGTTAGTAGATGATATTTTGTCATTCTGAAACTATGTGGAAAAATACTTGGAATTTTTTGCATCTCTGCCTTGATGTGTGTGTCCACAGATAAATGTTATTCTCAACACAAATATGTGAACCATGTTAACAGAGTGTTTCCATGCCAGTGTTTGCTGGGCTGTGAAACTATGAAGCTGTCAGTGCCGTTTCTTTCAGAACCTGATTTTGACTGTTCCAGCATCAGCTATGTTACAAGCAAAGAATTCCTATGTGATGAAAACCTAGAAAGGTACCTTATGAAACAAGGAATCCTTAGTTCTGACAGATGTGTCCAGCATACACATTACATTTGCAGACCAGCACATCTGGCACCAGTTTCCCTCATCCTTTACTCTAACCAGGAGCTGGGATCAGCATGCTCCAGCAGCTGCAGTGGGGAAGCAGCCCACATGGGCTCCCTGGCCCATGGCAAAATCCCTGCCTGGTTGAATGAAACTGCTGTCCTGCACTCTCAAGCGTTCCTTCTGCAGGGGATGGTGCTTTCCCTCTGTCAAGCTGCTGGTATTCTTCTTTTTGAAACCTCTATTGCCCATCAAAGCCTATCAGCGGATCTCAAAAATCTCAGTGCTGGGAGAAGGGGACAGGTTGTCTCCAAAATAAGAAAAGCTAATAACAACCTTTATGAAAGTCCTTTGTGTTAGTAAATTTGTGGGGTAGTTGAAACGTGCCGAGTAGGCAGCTCATACTTTTTCAATATAGAGAAGTGTATTTTTGTCTCTAAAACCTTCAAAGTCATAGTTGGCAAAGTTAAAAATAAAATAAACCTGTTGAGCAAGCATCTGTTTTACAAATGCTTTTACAAATGCTGTGTTAAATCAGGAGTTTAGCATCATCTCTCTTTAATCTGATTCTTAAATTCCTCCATAAGTGAAGATTCTTACATACTTCCATTCAGTTAAGCTTGGTCTACTCTCAGCCTGCTTAGTCATAGGGAGCTTAGGTTTATGCACACCTCATTGACTGATGAGCCAAAATTTCCTGGCTACTTTATTTTGTGTGATGAAGATATTCAAGGGTCTCTCTGACTAAGAACAAAAAATAATTAAATTATACACAACTCTAAAGAGATCCAAGAGTTGCCCTGGAGCAACCAGTGAGACTCCAGCTAGAGGAGCACCACCTGACCCATGGGGATCCAATGCTGAGATAGCAGTGGGCACACTTGTGTAATGAGAGTTCTTACATCATTTTGTAAATCAATGTCCCTTTTTTGGCAAAAACACGAAGAGACTTGCTACAGTTATAAAGGCAATGATAACTAGTTCTGCAGTTCAGCTGGTTTTTTCAATACTGTATTGGAGGCACCTTCTGTAAACATGGATTTTGTATTTACTAGGGCCTTGTATTTTATTAATAATATCTTAAAAAATCCATGTCTCTGTAGTGTCAGTATCAAAAGGGTTATAAAATTAAAAATATATATATTTGGAATTATACTTTCTGGTTATGGGAATTATGAAGAAATTTATTCTAACATTAAAAATGGCAAAGTTCAAACCTCGTGATAATTATTTTGAAGTTATAAACAGTGAAGATGCAAAAAACTTTAAAAAATAGTATGTATATTAAGCATATTAATGCTATGTGTAAAGCTTTCTTATTATTTAAAAAAAAAAAAAAAATCCCAAAACAGGAATTATTGAAATAAACAAAAATCTGAAGTGTTTATAATCACCTCAAGTGAGAGACCTGAGACATCCGTAGTTCTAAGACAACTTCAGATGTGACTTTTTTTTATGCATTTAAGCATTCATTCAGTGCACATAAGACTGGTAAGCAGTTCCAATTTCAGAAATAGCAATGGGAATCCAGTGAAATACATCATTGATTAAGATACAGACTCTGCTTATTATTCCTTCTCCAGTTCATTGAATTTTAAATTATATCCTCTATGCTGTTGTACCCTGAAATAGGGAGCAGAAAGTACATTTCCCTTGCTCCCCTGTGGCCAGGGAGCAGCGTCCCAAAGCTAGCAGATGTGATTTTCAAACCTCACAGGGAAATTGAATTCAGGCTCTTCTTTAACAAGTGTTCTGCTGCATATGCAAGAGGATAGTTTTGCTAACAGCAGCAACATCTTCACAACTGTTATAAAGTAATTCCCATCTACTGCAGTGGAGAGCAAGGAGTAGTAGAAGGTTTAAGAGTTGCAGACTAGGAGCCATTCCTTCCTGTAGCCCTCACAAGGCAGCACTGCCAACAACTCCAAGCAAGCAGCTTTGCCTCTGAGCTGGCAGAACCGCACAGTTCTGTTAGACCTGAGTAGTCCACATTGCTAGAGAAGGCTCACACATCACTTGCGCTTCATCCACAGGCATCACTATCAGGTTGGTTTTTTTTGTAAGTAATAGGATAAAATATATGTAACATTGTAATAGCTACAGAGCGTTATAAATAGGTTCATTTAACAGAGACTCTTGTTTACCAAAGCCTGCAGTAAAATAAAAAGTAAGACTTATCTGTCAGTGCTGTAAATGGCAACTAAAAAGACCTTTACAAATGTAATGGAGTTAGGGAGTTCTCCCGGTTTCTAATTTACTTCAGTAATTCATTAGCATACACTTTAACCTTAATCGCTGGTCCCCGCAGGGTTCATAAGCTGTGCCAAAACAGGCAAAATAAATTTTCTACAAATAACTTCCCTGTTTTTTCCTGATTCAGGAGCACCAGAAGGTAGCACAGCTTTGGTGATTTGATCTCGATACATAAGATTTCAGCACTCGTTTCAGCCGGCATTCTTCTGTATTGAATTTTCTTTTTTAGGCTGCTAAATATTGGGCGTGACTTACAGGAGGATATGATTCATTTTGATGGAACAGATTCTAGGTATCTGTATTGGTGCTTATTAATTACTTTAGCAGAAGTGTTTTGTTCCTTCGGTTCCTCTTGAGGATTAAATACCACATAACATATGTTAGATTTTGGCAATCTTATGTTTACAGAAGTTTAAAAAATATTTTGAGCAGTTGTGCATGAAATTATTTAATATCCCTCATGAGAAGAAATGCTAACAATGTTAAGCCCAAATACAACTGCTTTCTATGAATACTCTTTCCATTTCTCATGAGAAGGAGCTGAATGGAATATGAAATTTCCATACTCAGAGCTCAGAAAAATTAAGCCCACAGTAATACCTGAGGTCACATACTAAGAGAGATAAGTTCATTATTGAGAGCAGCTAAAAATAATGCCTGTCAGCCTGGTTACAATCCCTAGTTGGGAAAACAAGTGAATTTGTTTCAGAAGGCTAAGTGAAATATTTGGGAGTCAGTCTGTAGGACAGGTATACTGAGAATGAAGCATGGTATTTTCTTAAATGCTGTTCCACAAGACCTGCTCTCTGCAACGCCGTGTTGTTATGGAGATGGCTGTCCAAAGCTAATGCACAAGTGGACCCAAAGCGGCCGGTGCAAACAAGGAGTGGTGCAGCTCCCCGCCCCAGCAACAGGGGGCGCTGTTAGGGGGCGATGCTCTCCTGCACCTTGCCCTGCCCAACAGCGGCCTACTGTAGCCTTTCCCTTAAAGGCTCAAAGCTGCTTTTCTGTCTCCGCTCTACTCATATGTTCACTGACATTGGCTGTTCCCATCACCTCCAGCACTAATGTTTTCCCCTCCCATCATCTCTGAATAATTTGGAAAGTTCAAATAACCAGACGATTAATTTGCATCCTCCCTGCTCCCAGCAGTTCACACATGCTTCATTGCTGGGGCTTCGATGCCACGCTTTCAGCTGCAGAACCCTGAGTCAGTCTGCAGTTTGCCCCAGCTCACCGATTTCCACCTCCCAAAACAAGCGAGTACCAGCCATTTTTTGAGCCTACCTTTTCCTGCATTTCTCTTATTTCCTGAAATCATTTCATGAGGAAGATAGTAATCATTTCTGAATGTTATTTTCAGTTTTATGTAAAACTGAAGAAGGACCTTGCTTCTAATTGCCAGCCAAGGTTCATGAAGGCCCAGTGGTGAATATTTTAAGGGTGGCTTCTTTGCACTTGCTGTGACATTCATTGCCTTTTTCTTCATCTGCATCATTAAATTGCTGTATACAGAGATGATTCAAAGCACAGGCAGAGTAAACATCCATATATTTTACCCATAGAGCTGTGCAAGACCACTTGTTGGGGATGGGAGTTCTGGACAAAGAGCTTCATCATGGAAGGAGGAGGATCTTAGCTGTTCTTGGCAGGGGAGATGAATGTTAGAGCTGAATGTTGTCCATATGGCTTAAAACTTTAATGACTCTATAGTTATCTGCATCTGATGCAATTCAAGCTGTGTCATTACGGAGTCAGGCACCATGTTTCATTGAAACCTAACCAAATACCTCAATACTGAACCCACTGACACATATCCATGCTTCTCATCTGGGAAGAGGATTTTTAGAAAGCGTTTAACACAGGGAAGTTGCTGAACTGTGTTTCTGGAAATCACCAGTGATAGCCATAATACATTTATCACCTATTCTAATCTGCTAGTGTTGCCTATGTGATCTTAATAAAAAAAATCTCAGGAGAAGGACTTCACGTAGGATGGAAATGGGCTTTTTAATGTAAATCCTTCTCTGTAAAGTAGCTTTGCTCAGTAGATATGATACAAGGCAAGACTGTATTGATCTGTCAGGTAGGTTCCTCCCTTCCCATATCTGATGGTACATCTAATTCACATTGCATCTCTTTGTAGTATTTTTGCTGCAGGAGTTGCAGTATCAGATCTTAGCAAATGTCTGAGTATGAAAGCTTTAATTGAAATCTTTTTTAGGTTATATTCTGTCGTGCTTCTTCATAGTTATGGTGCTGCTGGTTGTACTGTTGTCTTACAAGAAAATTTCATTTCTGCTCCTAGGTGAATCAGTTCAAGATTTCAAAAATCTATCTGAATATTCTAAGAAGGTTCTTTAAAATAATTAAGGGTGGAAAATTAGAGTTGCAGAAAACTGGCAGTATTTGAGTGGACTTCTCTATAGCTTCTGACATTGAATACCCAGGAATTGAAGATCTGCTGTAGCATTTCTGTGGTCATTTTCCAAAATTGCTTCAGACCATTTTAGCTATTGCTTATCAATGTGATATAATGCAAAAGAGTTGCAAGGATTTCTTTTTTTATTTTGAATTGCTGGAAAAGTGGCTTTTATATTTGTCTTCTATAAAATCTAAAATCTGATCTTCTAGAGCTATTTATTAACGTGTTTTTTTTTTTGTCTGATTAGTCTCTTATTTTTTATATGGGTGCTTCATTTCAACTGTGCACACTTTCAACCAAAAAGGGAAAAAAAAAAGGAAAACGACGGAACCAAAACCAAAGTGTTGTTTAACTTCACATTAAGAGCATGTTAGCAGGAATTGAATGCAAGATGGTGATCGTACTTACGTAGCAGAAATGCTAAGTCACAGCCTGAAACAGTGATTGAGCACTTGGTGGGAAGACAGGGCCAACCCAGGGGCTCAATGCATGCAATGCACCTGAGTGACTGGAAGGGGTGAAGCCAGGATCCACCCCTTTCCAGACCTCACTTAAGGGTTGGCAGTGGAGGTGAGTTCTCACTGGAGATCCCTGTGTACCTGAGGCCTTCTGAAGCTAACCAGCTTTTTTCCTTTGTTTCTGCATCTATTGCTGTTGTATTTGATCTTGTCCTCATTTGCTGCAGCCAAAGACTTTGCCATCCTGCTGTTGTTGCTGTACTTTCTATTATGCTACAGCGTTGTAACTCACTATAATGCAAGATGTAATAGAATGAGTGATAAAGAAAACTTCAGATTTTCATCTTACTGCTACGTAATTAGTCAAAATGTTACTGAAATCAAAGACACGAGCTTGATACTCAGAAAGAAAATAGGTAACCAGATGCAATCATTTCAAATTATAGAAGTAGCATATGCAGAAGTTGCAGAACAAGATAGAAGATACTTTATTGCAAGCTATTATATGAGTGAAAAATAGTGACAGGGCTGCAACGGCTTTTGTGAGGCAGCTCAGTGCAGTGAGAATGTTCCCTTTGGTGCAGGCAGCTGCAGTGTCACACTGCACTTAGCAGCTTTCCCACATGGACCTGCTGTCAGCAGGGAGTGTCCCTTACTTTCTGTCCCTTTGGTGGTGTGGCTTATAAGACTCATACTAGTTTGTTGGAAAGAGAAAAAAAACAGTTCTTCTCCATTTTTCAATGAGGCTGTTTTAGCTGTTTTGAATAAATATTGTCCTTTCTCTATAAATGTAAAAAGAGTTTCTTTGTTTTGACTTCAATTTTCCTTTTTATTTCTTTCTTTCTTTTCTTTTCTTTTTTAATGATGCAGTTAAGAGTGTTGGATTTCCTGCATAAAAGTTCGGATGAGGTTATTTTCCAGTTTAGGAGTTTTTGGCTTTTGTTCTTTGGCCTTCAGGAGGAAAATAATTTGTAGACAAACATGTGCACCTGGTGCTAAAACAATAGGCATTAATACATTTCTAAAGAGGATGGAATGGAACCCTCATACACTAGGTTTCCAGGAAAGCAGTCGGCCATGACTTATTCTATGCCAACTAATAATTGTTTTGTTTTGATGTTTTTACCTAGGATCATTGCTGAACGATTTCCCATTTCTTTTCTTATTTTGCAGTGAGTTTAATTAGAAAAATAACACTTACATAGTTTTGCAAATTTTAATATGTTAATAAAAGCAATAATTAAAGACAATCATTAATGAATAAAATCACTTTCTCCTAAATTATGGTTAGTTTTATTTTGGGGGGGAAAAAAAAGGTTAAACAAAGTTCTTTGTTTATTCTACTACAAAGATCAAAGTCAGAATGGATGTAACTGAGATACAAGTATAGTTGTATCTATAGATGTATAGACATCCATATATATCATATATATGTAGATATAGTTGTATCTAGTGATTGGTATCACTATGCCATTCTCAGAAAAATCAGAGGCACCGTATATGTAAACACTGCACGCATGTTACCACAGTCTGGCCACAATGGTTTCTCCAGTTGTAGTTTCATTCTTATGCATTAAAATAAAATTCAAAATGAATGTAGTCAGAACATACAAATTATTTTAGGTATTCTGGATATGACGTCTAAAACTAATGCACCAAAATTTTGAATGTAGATCTCATTTGCTTTCTGCATGTGTTTTTCCATCATATCTAATGAACTCCAGTTGAAGTCTTACTCAAAAGTTGAATGATGCTAAAACTCTACCTTGGTATTATTTAGAATATTTGCTTATGTTCCTGTTTCTCCTTTTCCTTGAGATATAAAATAATTATTCTCAAAACATAATCAGAGAAGAGTGAAAGAAAATCCACAAAAAGGTATTAAAACACCATGAGAGACATCTGATGAGTGGGTGGGTTTTCTTCAGAGTCCATCTGTAAAACATTTTAAAAGATGACATCCCACAAATATTTGTAAGAGTAAAGGATTGCATCTGAGATGTTCAGAGAATATAGCTAAAGGAATTGTGACAATTTAAACTCAAAAGATCTGTAAGAAAGTATTATCACCTTGAGCAACATAAATGAATAAAAAAAAGGAAGAAGTGAAATTAATTCCCTGATCCGATAAAGCACTTGAACTTGCATTTCACTGAAGTTGATAAAACTACTATAACAGAGTGGTAGAAGGTAAAAAGATGCCTGGATTCTAAGCAGATCCTAATGTTCTAAATGAAATGCTTTCTTGTATTTGAATAGACTTAAACTCCATGTGATCAAGCTCCATGTAACTCCATGAGGTATCCTTTTTCATTGTATTTTATCACAATTAATTTATGAAATAACTCACCAAGTTAGTAATAGTCATTTCAAAAAATATATCACTATGACATTTCCTGTATTTTCTTCAAAGATGGAACTATAGTAAATGGAGATTTTGCTGACCGTATGTTGATACAGTTAAACATGTGATCTTTGAAGAGGTTATTTGCTGACTCTCAGAGACTCTTTGCAGACATATACTATGTATGTTAGAAGGCTTCTTTCTGAGTACCAGTCATGTTCCAGTAGGAAAAAGGAAAAAAAAAAGAAAAAAAAAAGGCTGTTTAAGGGTCCTCAGACAATAGTCAAATGTCTCTGAAAGCTGACAATGTATTCCCAAATTATTACCAATAGTAGACTTTCTGCTATTCCTGGGAAGTGAAGCATAACTACTCTTGTTCTGTTTGCCAGAACTGTATAGTCTCATGTGACAATGCATTTAGGATCTGCTGCTGAAATTAGTTTTTAAGAGGGACTGAATTGTTTTCTTCCTATTTTCCAAGAAGCAGCCAGAGATGCTTTAGTAGAACTCAGTCCAGGTTTCAGTCACTTACTGGAATCAACATGCTGAAATCTGCCCCCTGTGAAACAAGACTAGATACTTTAAGGAAGAGGACTAAGGGATTTTTAATGAGGGATCAAGAAGCCTCAGTGGAGAAGAATGGATGTATGAACATCAGGGAGGAGTACGGCATGAGAGACCCCAGACAGAAGTGTAAAGAAAAGAGGGAGGAGAATGGAATGTACATTCTAGGACTTGTAGCAGTTGAGAACAAGGAAGACAAACTGCAATAAAAACTTGAAAGAGACATGCCAATGGGAGAGATCAGAGCTTCTGAAGGGTAGAAGTCAGGGTTGAAATGTGTTTTGATTAAACTGAGGGCAGAACAGGATAGTCAAAGAGGGGAAACAAATTTCAGGACGAGGAAATTGATCCAGCAGGTGTGAGTGGGGATTAATTTTGTTGGGTAGCGGGTGAACCAAATAAATGCATGAAGACTTGGTTGTGGGTTGAATTGATGCTGATGGTGCACGTACTTAGTAGTGTTGAGTTACAGAGGGAGATATTTGAATATGTGTGTCAGCATGAGGGGAATTGACTTTGACTGTGGAGGACAAAATGACTGAGAATTGATTTTTATTCTGGGCGGAAATTGATCGAGAGAGAGAATATAAGTTTGATTTGTGTGCAAGGGAAGTTTCACTGATAATAAAGAACTGATGGCAGAAAAAAACCAGACTTTGAATTTGGTCCTGGCATGATTTTGAACATGTTATTTGTAGTAGTTAACAAGTGTACTGTATGATGGCAGTGATAACCTCCAGTCAGAAAATCAGTAATTCATATTTGAATCAAACAGTACTTGTTTTTAGAAAGCAGCATTTACAAAAAAATCAGCATAGAGAGAAATTCCAGTGTAGGCTTCTGTAATCTCAATTCCTTTGTGCAGTAAAGTAATTAGCAATGCACTCTGATTTTCAAGACAAATGCACTGAATCTCTACTGTCCATACCATGTTTTCTAGCTAATATTTGCAGAGCTTGCCCACATTAACTATTTCTTTTTTTTTTTTTTGAACAAGTTTGTTCTGTGCATAGTAAGACTACTTGTATTTTTAGAAGCACTTTTACATACAAGTCTCAGGAGGATATTGCTTATTTATAAGTCTAATAAATCCCGCTTTTATTTTTTTTATTCCTTCTTTGTTGTTGCTGTTTTAAGGAACTAAAATCTCCCTACAATCAGAGCATGTTTTCATGTTTCCTGCCACTGTACCTTTAGTCTTAGTTCTTGTTTTTTCCTTAGGCTTGTTGCTGGTTCTGGAGACTTTATGCTGGGAGTTATCTTTATCTTTCCTAAGGTGAATTCTCTTGCTCTGTTCTAACACAGCTCATGGGAACCACTTCTGCCAGTTTCACATATGGAGGCACAGATTTGTTGAGTCCAAATTTTCAGGGTTTAATTTATTTTTACACCATTTGAAAGTTGATATGCTAACTTATTTAACATTTCTGTTGGCATTCTCAGCAAAATGGAGTTTTGTCAAGGTGGAAAAACTCAAACAGAAAAAAAATAACAATTTAAGCAAGTTTACTTCACTGCCAACCATTGTGTTGGCTTATATTTGACAACCTTCGGCAGCGCTCGGCACAGATCTTTCTTTCCTGCCATTAGAAATTATTTTAATGTCTGAAACTTGTTATGTCCACCTTGCCTGAGGGCGAGGAGAAGGATGTTGAAAACTATGGGCCTAATCAACCTAACCTTGGGTCAGAAGATTAGAGAAAGATTACTTAGAAAACACTGACGCTTTCAGCTACATGACTGGTAACTGGGGCAAGCCAGCAGGTGTTGAACAGGAGTAAATCATGTTTGGCCAGCCTGGTTATTTTCTGTGCTAAAAAAGCCACCTCTCTGAACTGCTGCCATAAACTGTAGAATATTAATAGTCTTTCCTTTTTTATTATGTATTTAATTTTTTTTTCCTTACATGATTGTCTGTACTTTTTTAAACACCACTGAAAACAAATGTTTAATAATTTTTATCAGTGGGCTTTATGCTGTGCTTTTTTATTATATTCTTATTGTATTTTTATCTAAGTCTTTATTTTGTTTTGAGATCCTTAATCTCAAAACTTTGACAAGTAATATCAAATTAATATTACCCATAGATGTTCATCAAACTAAATATCTACTAATGATGTTTTTGGAAGTTTAGCTAAGTAGTAAAGCAACCTTTCATTTATTTGTGGAAAAATCTACACATAGATTTGTTTTTGGATGTATGAATAGCTCAAACTCTTCACTTGCTTAGCAATTGAGTGTGTGCACAAGGATGGGGAGGGTCACCAAACTGTCCTTGCCACTGAGTAGTGATGCAGGAAGATTCAGTACTCAGGAATTATGGAAAGTTAAAATTCTGCAAGAGTTCATGAAACAAATAAGAATTCATCTTAGGAACAAAAATTATTATCCCAAATTTTTTTTTCAGAAAGCCAAAATCTGGCTAGAACCACAGGTGTTTTAAAAAGAGAAGAAGAAGAAGAAAAAAAAAGGGAAATAGACAAAGTATTTTTAAAAAATTAATGATGAGTCATCAAGATAAATCGCCCTGCTTCTTTGCAGGTGGCTCATAAATATTGTTAGAAACGTTGCCATCCCTCTTCTCTGTTCCTTTCGGTAGTCCTGCTACTATTGTTTCTGGCTGTCAGGATTAGTTTGTTTTTAGGCAACTAGTTTGCAGTAAAATATGTTTTAAAGGATAATGACAGAAGTTGTAGTGAACTTCAGAATGTGTATGTATGTGTGCAATGTTTCAGACTCAAGTAAATCATTATTTTAGTCAGCACTTTACTAGTTTGTCATAACATTACACATCTTCTACTGTTGAGTTCAAGAGATAATAAAGATCTGAAATATTGCATGCCAGTTACAAGTTCAGCAGACTTAAGAGGAGTGTGTAAATAAGTCAGTTTTAAATAGAGGTAAAAACTGAACAAGTTATATTATTGAGAAAGGAAGTTGTTGTTTCCATATCGCTTTTCCTTCATTAGGTAATATATGGGATGTAATAAGATATACATAGAATGTAATAAATCACAAAAAAAATCACTGTAATATTTTTTTCCCAGAGTTTAGAGGTCTATGTGTTGCACTGTATCTTATAAACAATAGGTATTTAATTATCGATGTGAGAAATAACTATTTATTGTAATTTTACCTTGAAACTAAATTAGGAGCTGCAGTCAAAAATATCTCTCCAGGATTTATATAGCTGCGTCTATATCAATGCTAAAGTATTTTAACCTCTGCATGTATCCATTTAAAAGGGGTTTTATTTGTTGCTTGACGATTCTTAATAACACAATAGACCAGTCTTGTATCCCCCTTCCATCCATTAGTCAATATATCCACAACAACCAGCAATAACCCAGCAGCAAAAAGCATACTTAAGTTCTTTAAAATCTCCCACCTGAATTGCTGCAGCCAGGAAAAACAAATGGGCCTTAATCTGTGTGGTTATGTTTTTAAAATTTCTGAGCACCTGCAGGTTCAGCTAATGTTGGAAGTCAACACTTAACAATTTAGCCCACCATATTAAAAATACTAACTGTGTGAACTGATAAAGACTGGAGTTTGTGTCCCTGTCAGGGCCAGGGTTTTGCCAGGGATTCATCCTTGCTTTGGGGTTTTTCACACTGTTTTTTATGGCTGCTCATCCATGCATTGCTCACTTGCATAGCTGGCCCTAGTAGCATCCAGCTGGCTTATGCTATCAAGGGTACATTGGCTCTGGAGTTAGGGGCGGCCATGTGAGCAGCTGTGAGCTGCTTTGGGGATCTTCCCCAGAAGTGAGAGAGATCAGTGGTTATGGTTTTGCAGATGTAGTTTTGTAGTAAGTGTACTTAGGCCAAATTCAGTTCTTGTTTTCTTTTCTTGAGACTGGTTCATATTTTAAAGGCTGTCATCCTGAGGAGTGAAGACTAAACTTGGAAAAAAAGCTAGGCTGGTATTTTTCCAAGATGAGTGACTCTCTAGTCTTTTATTTCTCTGTGGATGGTAGCTGTGATTTTGCATTTTTTGTGTCTGCTTCATAGAGGACTCTAGTATAATTCAGTGAAAAACATGACTAGCAGAACTCAGTTCTTACGCCATTGTCACAAGTGCTGTCATTTTTACTGCAGCCTCCAGAGCATTCGTTTTTCTCTCCTTCATCAGTCCTTCCTGGTCCAGAGCATTCCCAGTCCTACCCATTTCCCTTACGCAGAAGAGCAAGGCTTGCTGAGGCAGTGCTTGTTTCTGGGCTCTTACGTGCCCAGTTGCCTGTCTTGTTCTGGTTGAAAACCTTCCTGTTCTGGAGGAATGTGGCTTCCTTTCCATCTCCGTTTCATGACAGCTCTAAAGCAATTATTCTCTCTGAAACACTTCATATTTTGTTAAAATTGGCCAGTGACTTCAACTTTATGGAAGGCGAAGGGACAGTCAAATGGAAATCGCCATGAGGTCCTTGTGAAACCAGGCTAACAGGTTAGAACATTTGTGAGTACTGATATAGAGTGAGAAAGATTGAACTTCAGATAAGAAGATCGTATGATGTCTGAGCAGAGCAGCCTCAGACTGTAGAGGTGAGTACAGGAGTGCCTCACATTTTGTAAGAGTTATATTCACTTTTAAAAGATGTACTCTGTTGAAATCAAGTCCCGATGCCGGAATGCAGTGCTTACAGAAGAAATACAGAATTGTGGTCAAATACTGAAAGATTTTACAGAACTTAACCTTTTTATTGCTGCTTGATATTGTATAAGAAGTTTGTTTCAGTGTCATAGAACCAGGCTTTTCCTGGAAATAACAGTCTTTAATGAGATCCTCTATCAATTGCTGACAGTTCTGCAGAAAAAGAAGCATATTAAATAAGGAGAATATGTACTAAGTTGGGTGGAGTTTGTTTTTTGAGCAGTTTTTAATTGAGCAGTTTGAACATTTGAGCTATCTTCCTACTGTTATATGACTCCTTAATAATACTTTCTAAAAGGTTTGCAATGCTACTTTGATGCTGGGTCTAGAAACATAGCTGTCTACCTCCCTCCCTGCCTCACTCTGTTTCTCTCTCTGTAAACATATCCCTAGTTTCCCAGCAGGTTCAAACACAGATGGCTGCCTTATTGCGACAGAAGCAAAAATGCTACATTAATGTTTAAAGAGATTAAAAATCCTCTTGGCAGCAGTGGCATATGTTACCAGTTAATTGTAGCACTGGAAGCTTCCCTGCTGTTTTAAAACATGGACTCATTTTACTTGCTTTCTGCAGAGCAGTATGAAATGTCAAATTTGTTGGTATAAGTTTTGAATCCAGTCTGACAAAAATGAGTCATAAAGACAATGTTGTTGTCCTATCTAACATAGTTTTTGAATCCAAATAATGTTCTACTTCCATGCCAGCTCTGGCAGAAAGCTGGCTTCTTGCTCTAACCCAATGATTGTGTGCATACTTTATGCTTTCAGCAGAGGGTGCTTGCATTTGGAAGACAATTTTTAGCTTTTCACCTGCATTATTTCAGATTATTGTCATGCTGACCAAAGCAGGTTGCTTGTTTAAATTACTCTTCAGATGCAAGACTGGCTTTTTCTGGCACAAACTCCAGTTGGAAACAGAATAGTCAAGCCCACCCTGTGATAGCCTGCTAGCAATGAGCATGTTTGTTGTATGAGAACAGTTTTTTAACTGCTGTGGTCAGGTGATTAGCACACTGCTGAGTAACATCATTCTTTCCAGATCCCTGCTCACAGATTCACAATTCTCAGTTTTGTGTTGCTGTCCATGTGCAGCTATTATGTGATTGGACTTTTTTGACTGGGGAAAGAAATAGGAGGAAAAAAAATGAAAAGCAGAAAACTTCTGTAATTCCTTACTTGAAATTTTGTTGCTATTTTTTGAGGTTCTCCAGTTCTTCTTAAATCAGGTAGCAGCTGTCACATCAGATATACATTAGGATAAAACAAAGGATTCGTTCTTTAAACAGCCTTTAAACATCAAACACTATTAGGAGGACATTTGGGCATCAGAAGGTCCAATGATAAAATTTCCTGTTACTGCAGAGAATGCTGTCACACCACCACCTGGGTGTGCATTTTGACTAGAGCTGCAGAGGCTTTCTCAAGCTTAAGTTTTCTGGAAAGTAACTGTGGAATAAATATGTTCTCATGCTGCAAAGGTGAACAAAACTTAGCATCGCATATTGCCTGTGATCCTTTTTACTATTTGTTCTTTGCCATATGTGCACATTAGGTTTTACAGACAAGTAGATGTGATCTCTGCCCCTGAGGGGCTTACAGTCTAGATTAAATATCACATGGAGATGAGACGTTCGCGTTGGTATTCTCAGCAGGGTAGGCCAAGGGTACAATAGGCATGAACTATCCTTGCTTTTCTAAAAACAGATCTTTCAGTTCAAGGCTGAAACACATCAATAGGAAAGAGAGCACAAATACTCCCGATTTCTTCAGAGGGCTTCAGACTATGCACTTCTTATCTGATATCTGTTTTTAGCATTGATGCCCACATTTTGGAAAATCTGTGCAAGCCCAGCTGGTTTTCACTGCTATTATTAAAGTGTGCAATGCCTGCTTGGGCAGTCTGCGAATTTTTGTAATACAGCTTTAGTCCTGTTAGCATCACTACTACTTGTCATAAAAAAATTCTAAAAAATAACAGTAATACAAAAAGTAAATGTTGCTGTAATTTGGAAAAAAAAAAATCAATTTTGGACAAGGTCCTGAAAATTATCTTAGTTTATTAAGTCTTGCAGGAAGTTTAATCAAATCAGCGATTGTCAAGCAAATGTTTTTACTAGACTCTGATTTACTGGATTCTGAGTTGTGTTTCTTTTTTAAGAGAAAGGTTCCAATTAACCTCAACAGCATTACATAAACATATTAGAAACAGAAGTTTGGTGAAAGTTTTCAAGGCTGAGAAACATTATCATTGAGACATACAAATCACTGAGGAATACAAATGCCACTCATGTGCAAAAGAAATTCTTTTGAAGCTTCCCTATTTTAGGTCTAAATCTTTTCTGTGCTGATACTTGTGCCCTCAGGAAACTCCAGGTTCAGGCTCTGGAGCTTTTTACCTCCCTATAATCAGGATTGGCACAGCAGAAAACAGACAGCCAATCAATATTTAATAGCAGATTAAATGTACGATGTAGCAGTATAACAAAAGCTATATTAAATGTACTATGTAGCAGTATAACAAAAGCTATATTAACATCATTTATTTATTGTTAAGGGTGGTACTAGCATTCTTTTTCTACAGGTAGATTGAGGAGTCTGATTATCTTCTGGTGGTGAGGTGACTTTTGAGATTTATCAGAATTTGTACTAACCTACACTGAAAGCCATTTTTGTTCTGCTGCTTACTGATATGCTTTGTTAAAATGCTGAACTCACACAAAACTTTACAGAGACAATTGGAAAACATTTTGTAATTTTCTGTGGTGCAGTGATAGACATCATTCACACTGTTTAAATTACTATTACTGGTGTCCTATTATTTGTTTACAGTTTTATTGGAGCAACAAGATGAATGTAGATGTAGCAGCAATACTAATTCCTTGGGATTCACAGTTATCCTAATTAAATCAATTTCTTCTTTTTTTTTCTCCTACAAGGAAAGTTTGCACTTGCAGAAAGAGAGTGTTTTTATCCTTCTCCTACTTGTGAAATTGTGAAAGTTGCACAAAAATTTAAAACTGCCTTGGTTTCCTTTTGATGCTATAATGAATCTGTTAAAGATATAAACAAGAATATTGAAACAGTTATTTTGCATTATTCATATAGTTGAAAAAAGATTCGCTCTGAGTAGACAATTACTGTGTATTAAAATCTTGCCTTAGGGCAGCTGAAATGGTTTTTAATGAGGTGTTACCAATCTTGAATATCTTTCATTTGCCACTTGACCCAACAATTTAATTTTATTGGGTCATCTTGACTTGAGATACTTAGGTTTATTGTAGAGATTTCATTAATTATTTGCTATATTTAAGCAGAATTTTATTGGCATAAAATGTATTTGTTAAATTAATCCATATTATTCTAAATAATGGTAACTGAATACTACTCAGAATTTCCTGAGTGTTAAGATAGAGGGCCTAAGAATCATTCTGCTAAATTAATATTCAGGTCATGAAAACAACTAATGAGGCTTCAGACCTATAAAAGTCCACTCAAACAAACATCTGCCAGTGTTTTAGAGGATATTCTGGCCATAGTATCAGCTATGACCTGAAGGGCAGAGCAATATGAACTTAAGTAAAACAATATTTCAGATAATTTGAGATGTAGGAAACATACCAATAAAAAAATAAAAAATAAAAAAAAAGAAGAAAAATGATTCTTCCTCCAGCAATAAAGGCATAAATAACTGCTGCTCGATGACACAGCAGCAGGCTGAGTAGTAAAAGGATTTCCAAAGTGTTTTTTTTTTTTAATGATATGGCAAAAGATACTCATTCTATACCCTAACATATGAGTGAGTGTAGCGCACCTGGTTGTTCTTGGCAGATGAAATGATGTTTCTGAAAGTCTTTGGCATAAGGAAGTCTGTTGATGTCTATGGTATGGATTTTCTACACTAATTGCTCGTATGAGCACTTACTATGTGGTAAGATTATTTGTATTTAGATACTTCTGAGCAACAGTTCTGTAGGATAACTGGTGCTCTGTGAATTCACACCTTTATTTCACATAAATCTCACAGAAGCAAACCCCAGGAGCTCATGCAGTATTGTAAATTTGGAACAGCATACAAAATGGCTTTCATCAGGAGTGTGTCAGAACATCTTCCACACAGTTGGCTGTCACCATGTGTAGTTGGCTCTTGTGTCTTCTCTTACCTCTGCCCTTAGCTCCATAGCACAGAGTAAAACTACTTTGGGCACTGGAATATATGGCAACACCAACACAACACTTTTCTCAGGCCATTCTTTTTATAGTTTTAGACACTATTCAGGCTTCTTTCCATTCTTCCTTGCTGCCACACTGATATTCCCATAGTGTTGCATGTGCTCTGGTGGGCCAGTGTGGTGTTAGCGAGGCCACCAGAGGCTGTAAATGACTGACAGCTCAGGAGCCCAACAGAGAGATCTCCACCCTTCAAAAGAGGAAAATATTTGGCCTAGAATCAGTGGCCTGGAAAGGGAGAAGAAAAACATAACTCAATTTATATATAAATTATAGCAATAAAAAATAAGAGCTTGACCACTGCTTTGTTTCTGGCTGGAACATATGGTGCACAAATATAATTCATCTTGGTGAGTGGGAGGAGATAGAGGGTCTAAGGAATTCTTTCTGGCCTATATACCAGTACAATGCCAGTTACTCTGCTGGAGTCTCTTTCTTGCCTGTATATGTAATCTATGTTGAATTAATTTGTAGTTGGCTGAATTTCAAACACATCAGGTTTGTTTTCACGTATGTTGATGGGATTTTTTTTTGGATCGGTTTGTTATGTTAATTAGACCTCCATTTATGCTACATTGTAATGAGCTTTAGCAACACTGTGTGTGCAAGCCTGGTGAGAAATTGGCTGGATTTGAACATTTTCAACTTTTGTTGTTGCCTAGTACATTATAGATTTTCCTCTTTCCCAAGTTATGGATATTCTAAATTGAGTGATTATTCTTCTCTGCTTCTTCAAAGGAGACTTCTGCTGTTATTAAAGAATATAAAACCTTATGTATTATCTTGCATTTTAGAAGAATGGTTGAGGTGATGGAGTGTTTTTTGTTGTTGTTGGCTGTTTGTTTTATTTTTAGCTGAGAGACTTACTGGTTTCCAGATCTTTAAGAGTAAATAGGAGGGGTTTTTTATGGCTTCCAGTCAAGTCTCTACTTGGAGGGGAATTACTAGGCATCCAAAGTACACTATTATGTATTTGAGTAAGAAAAGAGTAATGCAAGAAAAGCTTAATTTTTCCCTCTTTTTAGCAGAGCAGGGATATTTGTTTTTGAATTTTACATGAAATTCCACATCAACTACTTTATCAAACCGTCAGATTTTTAAAAGCATTGGTCACTAAAATATTGCCAAAGAAAGCTCAATGCACTTGAAAATCAATATATCTATTTGCATGTTTAAATATACAGCAGAACTCTCCTTTCAGATGGCTAATTTTTTAAAAAGCTTCTTTTTCACTGTCCATATAAAAGAATGGTAGGTGAATACTGATACTCTCACCTATATTGTAAACAGGCTCATAAAATAAAAGCAATTGAGAAGCGTGAGAAAAACGTGGATATTTAAGCCTTTCCTGTCACAAGTGCCAAGGCATAAGTGACCTCAGCAGAGCAGACAGGCTTCCTTCACCTCTCTGTGAGTAGAACTGTAGGCATTGATGCCAACTTGGGCTCTCAGCGTGTCTGCACACATTCTGTTGGCAGACTTTGTCCCGCCATGCCCATGTTCCAGGCAGAGCCACATGAGCACAGTCAGTACATGCTGAACCTGAGTGGAAACACTGGGCCCAAGCTAGCGTACCATGGCTTTTAAAAGACTGTATTAAGTCAGTTTGGTATTGTATTAGCAATACTCGATGTTTTTTAATTGTCTAGCTAAGCAGGGGCAGAGGAAGCCTGATTCTGCCAGTGAAATGCCTTCTGCTTACCCTCTATGTTAATGGAACCTCAGCTGAGCTTGGCACTTGAAAGCTTTTTTCCTCAGGAGCCTGAGGCAGTAGCTGTAATTGCCAGCTCATAAGTAGCTTCTTCAAAACAAAACCTTATTTATTCTTTTTTTCCACACAACACAAGCTTTAATGGTTTGGAAATGAAGAGCAATTGCCATTTTTTTCTGTTTAGGACTACCTTAGTTTTTCGTTTAACAGTAAAGGTTTAAGTTTATAAATATTTATTTCAAGCAACTAGTTTCCATTTCATCTTGAAAACCAAAATCTTTCTCTCTTTAAACATTTCTACACAGCAAAAATTGAGAGCACTGCAGAGGCACCTTTACTAAACGAAGGCCTAATCTGGTGTGTCCATGAAGTAAGAATGAACGATTTTTCTTCTTTCTTCCTTTTGCTTAACGTTTACTAATATATATTCTGACAGAATAGCTTTACAGATGTATCTTATATGTAATTAATAATAAAAAATATCCTCACCACACAAAAAACTAGGCATACATCATTGTCCACATTGCAGTTTTGTCCTTGAAAGTCACATACGCCTTCTATTGACTTTTTGTGATCTTCACCTATTGCCGACCGAAATAACTTTAAATATTTAGCATTTTCTCGCTATGTTATGTGGAAGAAAAAAACTAGAACATGTGGTTTATGCTGATCTCTTTTCTCAAAAGGAGTTTGTAATAAATATTCATCTTAACCTAAGGCGTTGTTTTGTTTGACCTTGAGCATTTCAGCTGTACATACTTCCAGAGAACATCCTTAAAATAAGAACGGACTCCCATTTTCATCAAATCTACGTATTAGTCGGGAATACATTATTATGTGTATAATTATCCGTAGGATAATTATGAACTTCATTTTCCAAATCAGTTCTATTCTCGGTGAACTTTACTGCTCAGTGTGATGTCCACTTGTGTCCACTTGTTATAAACGTGAAGGCACAAAGGAGCAGAATTAATGTCTGGAAAACTAAATCTAGCACGTCTTACATTTGCAGTGCTTTTGTTTTCAACCTAAATATTATTTTAACTTGTGGTGTTGTTATATATTGGCTCACATAGGGGAACTGCAGAATTCTGCCTGCTGAGCATCATTAAGCACTTTGGTGCTCGGTGGGAGTTTGTTCATTAGGAGGAGTGTGTTATGAATTTTACTCTGTGTGCATCTATGTCTGTGAGGTAGAAGGAGGGAGAGCGAGGCAATGAGAAGAAAATACAAGATAAATCATTTACACATACAAAATAGCTAAATATCAGGACTCCTATTTAATAGAAGCAGAAAGGTATGGCACAGAAGCAAGTGAGAGTCAACGTGAGGGCTAGGAAGGAAAAGTCTCCTGAAACCTGTTGCTACTCCTATTTGGAAACTTGCCTAATTTTCTCAGATTTAATCTGCTTGGTAAAGAACCTCCTGTCTGGCATATTTTGCCTTTTGATTTATCATTTCATTTTAGATATTTGGCCAATCTTTTAATCTTCAGGCAGATAAAGGTAATACTGTATAATAGCTTATTTAGTAAGTTGTTCATACTTACAAATGATTTATATTACCAAGAAAAGGAAGAATCTGGTTGGGTTTTTTGTCTGTTTAATATCTAAATCATTGACATTCCAGTGCAGTAAATTTTTGATAACTCCACTAATAAGAAGTCTGTTTACTCTTAATTTCTTGAAAAAAGTACTGAAAATTAAAATGTTAGATTTGATTTTGAGAATAATATAGCACAATTGCAGAAATGTAAAATAGTAAAATTTTAAATGAAGTGTGACTTTTTTTTTAATTTTGTAATCTTAAATGAAGATGTTTATAGTTGAAAATAACCTGTGGAAGATTATTCTCTTATTCCATTTTACATGTCGAAGGCTGTGGGGCCGGAGGATGGGGTGCTGATGTTTCTGCAAAAGGGTGTATTTTTGATGATCCTCAAAATGTATTTGCTGTCACTTTGAAGTATTGGAAAAAGAAATTACTGGCTCAATTTTATATTCATACTAGCTTTATTCTGTTGTTTTCTAATTCTGTTATCTTCTATTACTCACATCCGTATGGGTGTGAAGAATATCAGGCTCTCTGTTTTCCAGCACAGAGGCAGCATACCAGTGCAGTATACCCACTCAGCATAAGTGACATCCATAAGATTTTCAAACACTTTAACTATGCATGCATAAGATGGTATTTTTCCCTTCGTACGTGCACTAAAAACAAATGAAATTAAAAAAAAAATTGAAGGAGGAGAGAAATGTGGAAAATGCATATTATCTGTTCCTTTAAATTATCTTTCTAAGTATTTTTTTTTCTCTATGAAAGTAGCTAGAGCTTAAGCAACTCCTGCTGTCTTGTTGTTCGACATCCACTACTGCCCATCTGCCTATTGATTGGTAGGAAACTCCAAATGGGAATTTCATCTCATTAATCATGTCACATCACAGGGATTAGGACAAAAAAAAAATCCTTTATGCTTCACAGCAGCCATCTAATGCCCAGTAAGACAAGTGAACGAATATGATATGGATAGAATATCTTCCCACTAATTAAAGGTCATCTGCTAAAAACTGTGAGTCAGACTTGCTTAGAATGTGCTGTAATCTATGTCTACACATACTAAAGCTTTTCAAAATACAAGGAACAGTAAATTCATATTTACAATTCTAATATTAGTATGGCCTAAGAATAAAACACATCCATTAGAAAGTGCTGCAGTGACAGTACTTGCAACAGTAGATCTCCCTCAATAGTTATTTGTAAAACCTCATTTCACTGATTCTTTCTTATTCCCCCCTCACATCGCCATTAATATCCATCCACATGGCATTTCCCCTCTGATATGGTCTGTAATCCTCTTACACCACCACCAAATTGTTACTGTTCTACTCATAGCCCACGTAATCTGCATTATAAGATACTAAGATTTTTCTAAGCCTGTTTGATACTGTAACAAGCAAAAAAAAAAAGCAATTAAAATTTCCAAGATGTGATTGAGCAGGTGAGGTGAGGTTTCCTTACAGTTAGGGCACTATGGCAGATGAGAGGGACACACACAGCCTTGGAAGAAAGCCAGCTTATTAATGGAATTTGACCATGCAAAACTTGTTGAAATCCCTCTAGAACATCAAATGCCACATTAAAATATCTTTACTGAGGTCTCTGCCATTCCCAGGAAATCTTTAATTCCCTTTTTAGAGTAAGATTTTTCAGTAACACTTTCCGAAGCAAGGTATGTGGGATGTGGGATGCATTTTGCTTTGAAATTGTTTTACTTTTTCTCTGCAATGAAAACTCTCATCAGTTAAAAGCAAGTAGGCGGTTTTGTTTTTTTTTTTGTTGGAAAGAAACCTTCAGGGAAATGAGGTTTATTTTGTCAGAACTAAACAACTAGTTTTGGTTGTTTTGTTTGTTGTTTGTTTCTTTTTTTTTTTTTCCTTTTTTTTTTTTTTTCTTTTAGGCTAATACACAATTTTAAAGTCATAAAGATTTTGCCCCTGAAATCACTGTTTATGACATCGTATTTAAATCTTAGAGGTCATTTTAGTTTGCTAATGGCTTGACTTGAAGGTTAGGTGATAACACAGATAAAGTTTTAATTAAGAGACATGCAAATGTCTCTTCGTGTTTATAGTTGAATTGGCAGACTGTTTCTTATCTCTTGATATTTTTCAGCCTACTGTTGATATACTAGACTATATGTTGTCTATTGTAGTGGATGGTTTTGTGTTACTAGTCTATTGCGTGTACTCATAGCTGTAGACTTTTTAATTTAAAAAAAAAACCCAAAACCTACCTTCTCAATGTTCTCAATAGATCTCATTACTGATAACATTATTGTAAGAAAATGTCAGTACAGATACTGTATAGATATCCCATTTGTGAAATTACTTGAGTAGTCATGTAGACATTTTCCCTTGTCATTTTCCAGGACTTACTGAGATTAGAGTAACAACTTCTCTACTTTATTGCTTTCTATTTGTTATTTTCTTTTCCGTCTACATATGTACATGTGGATGTATGTTGTAAGGTATGGAAGATATTCCTCCTGTATAAATCTACAAGTCTGACCAAGCTTCAGGTCCTTTTCAACAGGGCTGTGCTCCATCCTTACACCCTGCGTCTTGTACGGAGGTGTTCAAGAAACATGTAGGTGTCTAACTTAGGGATATGATGCAGTGGGCATGGTGGTGTTGGGTTGATGATTGGATTTGGATGATCTTTGAGGTCTTTTCCAACCTTAACACTTATATGATTCTTTGTCAGCAGGATTTACCATGACCCAGGTGCAAGCATGAGTTCTCATGGGCCTACTGCTGGAGCCTGCCTAGGTCTTTCTGGATGACATCCTGTCCCTTGGGCATGTCAGCTGCACCACGCAGCGTGATGTCATCTGCAAACTTGCTGAGGATGCGCTTCATCCCACTGTCGATGTCATTGATGGAGGTGTTAAAAAGCACTGGTTCCAGAACTGACCCTTGAGCAGCACCTCTTGTCACTGATCTCCATCCAGACATTGACCCATTGACCATCACTCTCTGGGTGTGATCTTACAACTTCTTCCTCATCCATCAAACAGCCCCCCTATCAAATCCATATCTTTCCAATTTGGACTATGTCAGACACCTTTAACACGCATTATGTTGTTTAACTCCACAAGAGGCCTCTCAAAGAGCTACTGAAATAAGTAATAGTAAAATTACATTTTCTGCTCCTAGAGGAAAATGAGACCAACGTTGCAATCAAAGCAACCAATAGCCTTTCTCTAAGTGCCCATTCCTTTAATATGGGAAACTCTTCATTTACTCCTTGCACTCTACCATCTTTTTTTTTTTTCCAATCTTTTCACCAGTCTCATTTACGTCTCTACAGTATGCTTCAGTCTCCATGGCTTTATTTACAAGGCATCAGATGGTGATCTCTAAGCCACTCCTTATCAAGCTGCTACTTAGCAGTTCTGCTTTATTTTCAGCTGAATGGCTCCAAATTCTTTCCTATCATCAGTTCTCTTCTATCACAGTCTAACCTGCTCCACCCTCTCCTTTTTCTCTCACTGGAGCCCAATTTGCCCTCCAGTTTCTGCACTCTCTTTCCATTCTTATGCTGGTTTTCTTCTTGAATTTAGTCCCACTTCTAAAGAAGTAAGGACATTCAGGCCCAGATTTACCCAATGACTTAACCAAGAGTTTTCTTTCCCTTCCTATTCTGCTTTTCACTACTCTGCATTTGTAGGAGATCAGATGTCCTCTCCATTCAGAACCCACAGTGGTTAGCTGTAGGGTGACTGATGCCAGAATAGAATCCCAGCTCCCTGTGCTTTTCTTCTAGTGCATCTTTTACCCTGAAGAAACTAAGAGGCACTATTAAACCAGGCATTATTCATACATTTTCAGGGAATATTAGTAAAACTATTACTATTTGCAAAGCACTGTGTTTTGCTAGACTTTATATGTAACTGATTATTTTTTTTCCAGAAAAGTTAAATTTGAGGTAGGCAGATGGCATGCAAAATTTCAACTTTAACAGTTGATATTTTGCAACCTTGTAGGGAGATGCATCTACCAGTAATAGGTAACATTGTTCATTCTCCCTATATCTTATAGGGCTACTAAAACAAGAGAATAATTGAGTCTAATATATTCTGGGGATGAATAAGAATATTCAAGGGAAAGAGAACACATTATTTATCTTTTGAGCTTTCAAGGGAATGTCTATATATAGGTATATGGCATAATGTTAATTTTCCAGACTAGTTTAGAACAAGCAGATATTTCAGCAAAGCATTGCAGAAAATTTGTCAAGATACTGCCAGTACTTGAGCACATCATCAAGGCATTTTGGCATGGCTAGGCAGTGTAGCTGGAGAACAAGGAAATATAACTGAACAGCACAGATAGTCCTCTGGAGCTCATGTGCATGATCTGCACTCCTATTCTTCACAGCTGAGCCCAATGGGTTCCTAAAGCAGGAGGTCTTTGCAGTGTATAGGGGGGATGCAGATACATATCCTTGTAGTCTTTGCATTTTGATCTTGTAAAGCTGTCAATATCAGTTACTTTCTCATGTAGTGACAGTCAATCACCTCACATCTGACAAATATTGAGTAATCTACTCAACCTTTTGCCATTCACAAAGAAGCTGACAAATCTTTCTTCTTGGCTATCTTGCTTATAATAACTTTTCTCAACAAAGAACTGCATTTTTTCTACAGACAGCAGAAATCTTCATCCCCAACTTCCTAAGACACTCAGAAAGATGTCAGAGGACATGGAAGAACCTTTGCAGTTGCTTGTGGCAAATTTCCTATTTTTTTTTCAATTATTTTACTGCAAGATAGACAACTGACAGTGAGAGAACAATCAGGTTTGTTGCTTAAAATTGTAATTTCATACAGCATCGACCAAAAGAGATTTGAATGAATTGTGAGGCATTCCTGTTATTTTTGTAACACATCAATTCTGTAGTAGGCAAAAGCGCATAAGGTATATAAGCTAGAGTTCACGTGTGATAAACGCCGTTTTGTTGTCCATCATATTGGTGTATATGTGCAGTTATTTGGTCCTGACCTGGTTAGGGTTAGTAGTGTAGGAGGCAATGCAACACAATACATTTGAAACGTAGAGAAGTACAGTTCCAGAATCAGCTATTAATACTCACTCTGACTTTGCCCTGCAGGATAAAGAAAATGCATTGTGTCCTGCTGGCACTCTCATTTACTAATTGCCAAAATAATGGTATGTTAAGAGTTTTAAGCTATTTAGTTTCTGTAAGTTAGAGCTTGTATTTCCTATTCATAGCCCTTATAGCCTCCTTCTGATTAAGGACTTGCTATATGTGTAAGGTGTGCTATGACACCATTGTGCTGCAAATCATACAATGAACAGGCAACTTGGAGAGGAATGGTGGCACTGTGTCACGGAGCAGGCATGTCATTGTGCAAGGATCTTGAGGCCAGGTAGCCACTGGTTCTGCATGTGGGTAGCCTTGATATACAGCCAGCAGCAGGACGTGGCCCAGGCCCACTGCCAGTAGCTGGGTTGTCCTTTAGCTCTCTCTGTGATAGCTGCAATCTGCTGCTCATTCCCTGTTCCGCACATGGGTGTGAAGAGCTGCTTAAGGACAGCTTCCTGGGAGCAGGAATGTATGGCACATGATCCTAAGAAAGATAGAATTGATCAGGTTGGAAAAGACCTTCAAGATCATCAAGTCCATCCACTCTAACAACCCTCCACTAAATCATGCGCCTGAGCTCCACATCGAAAGGGATTTTAAACACATTCAGGGATGATGACTCAACCACCTCCCTGGGAAGCCTATTCCAGTGCTTTTAACAACTCTTTCTGTAAAAAAGATTTTCCTGATATCCAACCTAAACTGCCCCTGGCACAATTTGAGGCCATTTCCCCTTGTCCTGTCACCAGTGAGAAGAAACCAACCCTGCTCACTGCAGTCACCTTGCAAGTTTTGGAAGAGAGCAATACTCTCAGCCTCCTTCTCCCCAGACTAAACAACCCCTGTTCCTTCAGTCGCTCCTTGTTGTGTGTATTCTCCAGGCCCTTCTCCAGCCTTGTTGCCCTTCTTTGGACCTGCTCCAGCACCTCAGTGTCCTTTCTGTACTGAGGTGCCCAAAACTGAACACAGCACTCGAGGTGAGGCCTCACCAGTGCCAAGTACAGGGGCAGGATGGCTTCCCTAGTCCTGCTCACCACGCCATTCCTGATACAAGCCAGGATGCCATTGGCCCTTTTGGCCACCTGGGCGCACAGCTGGTTCATATTCAGCCAACTGTCCATCAGTATACCAGGGTCCCTTTCCATCAGGCAGCCTTCCAACCAGTCCTCCCCAAGCCTATAGGGCTGCCTACAGTTGTTGTGACCAAAATGCAGGACCTGATACTTGGCACTATAAAAACTCATACAGTTTACCGTGGCCCATTGATCCAGTGTATCCAGGTCTCTCTGTAGTGCCTTTCTACTGTCCCAGCCACTCTCCTAACTTGGTGTCATCTGGAAACTTATTGAGGGTGCAGTTAATCTCCTCATCAAGATCATTGATAAAGATGTTGAATAGGAGTAATGGAGGAATAAGAAGGCTTCTGGTGCCTGAAGTGTGAGATATCCAGATGAATGGAATGTGGGTAGTTGAGCCATTTCTCATTTTTGTACCATTTTCCCAAGTCTGGTTAGTATTTGTAAGTTTTTCTTCAAATTCCTTCCCAGGTTTGTTACCATTTTGAATGAGAACAGTCCCTATTTCATACAAGTTATTGGAGAATCTGAAAAAGAGATGGTAGAGGGATGGGGAACAATCCCTCCAGAATTCAGAGCATATATTGATTTCTACTGTTTTATGATAAGCAAAAGTTTAACAACCATAATTTTATGAAAATGACTATTGAAGAAGACATCTGGTGAGAATTCATTTATGCCTTTTTACATTTTTAACAACCTGGCTATTTTTATTCTTCTCATCCTCTCAAAGGGAGTACAATGTAATGAAGCATGGAGCTGGAACTAGGCCACACCTCAGCTGGAAAATGTCAAATTCTATTATGCCACCCTCAAAAGCATAAATCATAGCTGCGTTTTTTTAAAGGTAGAAAAATGAGAGGCAACAATATAAAACATTTATCTAAATTCATGCAATATATTTATAACACAGTATGGTAGTGTGGGCTATTATGTATATAATGTAAAAATATACCTAAATATTTAAAGGCTAAAGTCTGTAGTATGTAATCTCTCATCTTTGTCGAGGAATTCTTTTGAACATGGTTCACTTCTTTGCATTTAGCTGTTCCTGTTATCAGTTAACAAACTTGCTTGCTTAATCTTGGAAATTAGTAGTTACTTTCTTGCATGCAACCCTCATTTTATATATATGAAATACTTTAAGGGTCTTAAGTCTGAAAAGTGTACTAGACTACTATAATATAAAAAATTCCATGTTTCAATTCTTTGTATTGAGCACTGTTTCATTGGTTAAATTATATGTGGGAAGGAAAGTGCGTCTCAGTATTGGCAGCAGTACCATAGTTCATAGCTATTCAAACAAGTAAAGAGCATTTACTAAGCATTTAGGAGGATGGAAGACTAACAGATTCGTTTGCTCACTATTTTCATGTTTCTTCAATATTCCTTTTATTCCAAGAGGACTGAATTATCTACTTCTATTCACAACATGTTTCTGACTTTCTTGATATATTGTATATACCTTGCATTTCAACACCTTTTTTTTGTTGTTGTTTGTTTTAGTGTAATATGACATTTATAAGGACTGTAGATAACCTATAAGGGCATAGGATTACACACCTCTATCAGAGGTGTTTTGTCTGTAGCTCAGCCTGTAGCAGATGTAGATCTTGGACTGTTTTTAAAGCACAGGCTTGTACACTATAAGGCTACTAGCCTCACAGAGCTCCTTTGTCTAGCCATGCTCCAAAACATATATTAGGCTGATTATAGTAAGTAGATCGTAGTACATTTACTGTATAGCAAATAGGCTACATTCGTTATTATGTAAGTGACTAAAAGCTGGCACAGACCCAAACTCAACCTCACTGCTACCAACTGAAAGCTCTTACCATACGAAACTGGTTATTGTCCAAATCATATTATTTATTACCTAGTAAATATGTTCATAGTGTGAAGTGCAGCTTATACTTGGGCAATTTTTGAGGCCTTGGTTAGAGCTATTCGGAGCCAAATAATGCAGCTGGAAACCACCTCTAAGACCCATTAGTAGAACTGCATGTGTTTGGTAAGGTGTGTTCTGGTCTGTGCGGCTTCTTCTGTCCTGTGTGCAGCTGTCTTGTCTCTATCCTCAGGTACAGGAACAGCACTGAGGTATACTAGCTTGTGTTCTTCACCCAGAGAGATCTTAGCAGTTTGAGAAGATTAAGCTTTGACTGGAGGGCTTTATTTCTTTATTTCTAACTCAGATTGGAGGTGGTAGAAACAAGATCTTAATTCAGGAGTGAATTTGCTGTACTAAGTTACATTTCTGTTGACTAATACTTATGTATATAAATGACCCACACTTTTCTTCACTTGAAAAGGCCAGGTAGTCTTTTACTGTTTGTTAGAGAAAGCTCTTAATCAAATAGTATTAATCTTACTGAACTTCATTTTATGTAATGTATTTCCAGCTTATGTCTAAACAATGCTTTTGTGCAGTAGATGTTTTAGTACTAGACATTTTACATCTTTTCTCCCATTCTGCTCTCTTACTGATTTGATCTCCTTGGCTTTCAACAGTCTGTCTAAAGCGAAGGCAGAAGTGATCAAATGAAGAGCCCGCAGCTAATGGTGAAGTTTAGAAGCTGTTAAGTTATTCTTAAAAGTTTTTAAGCTATACATAGAAGTTTAAGAAGCTATTCATAGGCTGTAGGACAGCATATGATAGCTGTGGAGTTAAAGCTGAAGGCAAATAGTTTAAGAATATTGTGGTTTGTCATGCAAAGTTTCAGCAGCAATAATATGTTGCCAGCTTTTAGCAGTCAGTGATGGGTTAACGATCCGAGCCTCTTGCTCAGCTCCAGACAGACATGCTACTGCTGGTTTTCAGCTATCTACTCACACTTAGTTTAGAAGTCGGCAGAAACGGGGTTTTCAGTGTTGGAGTAGACATTTGGCAATGTGTGAAGTGTCAGATGAGTGCTGGTGAATTTGAGAACGGGGGCGAGCATTTCTTTCGCGGAAGGAGAAAATATTCACAGCAGAAAGCAGTCAACCTGAAACTGGAGGCACCTGACATCAAGTAGCATTAAACTGGTCTGCTCCAATTATATTAAAAGTCAAATCCAAACTTGTCCTGCATGGCTGACACTGCCGGCTTGATCAGCAAATACTGAAATCGAGCATCAAGGACCTAGCTGCATTATATTATTCAATATAAACCAAATACAGTGTTTAAATGGTGATTTTAAACGGTTTAAAGTTAGCATACCGTGAAAGAATGTGTCTGAAAAGCCTTAGCTGAAAGTGCAGAGAGAGGGGCCACCTGAGTGCCGGCTCTGGAATGGAGGGGTCTGAAGTGGAAGGCAGCCTCTGGGCAGAGCCGCTGCTGTGCCTTAGCTGCAGAGGAGGGCACAGGTGTGAGTGCTCGCTTTCCCTGCTTTTTGAAAACGCCTTTGGGACTTTAGTCCTTCCCTGTGTATCTTCATCTAAATGATAAAAGACTTGGTAAATGTAAAACGCTACTCACTGGGCTATTGTTAAGGAATTTTCCTATTAGATTTATCGCCGCTTCTGTTAATTCTATTTAGTCTATTAATTTATCCTCTTTTAATTTATCAGGGCTTTCTGGTTTTTTTTTTTTTTTTTTTGTTTTGTTTTGTTTTGTTTTGTTTTGTTGTTTTTTCCCCTCATCTACAAATTGCTCGGTGTTGACAGTGACAGAAACCTCACAGGAAGCATTGACACGGTTTGAAAAATAATTCTGAAGCCCTTGTGTTGCTAAGGAAGTTTCATCAGTAGAACCAACAATTTAAGATTGTTTTCTCAGCAGTGGATGAGATAAAGGAGAACTATTTCCAGATTCAGTAATTTTGAAAACTGAAGGAAAGATCTTATCGGTTTGGTGGTTACCTTGAATAGCATACATCAAGAAAGATTAATAGGAAACAGGGATACCTGTTTTGGTTTATAGCAGGAAAGAACCTGCAAAAATATTTTAAATAGCTGCTTTTGTCAGCTCTATTTTGCATTTAATATAAAATCTAACCATCATTTTAAATACTTATTTTATATGTTGCTCTGAAAGTAGTGCCTCCAGATTATTTCCATGGAAATTAAACAAATACGAAGAGCTCGGTAATGTTGTTTGACAGAGGAAATTCTCAGCTACAAGATGCTATTTCTAGTCAGCACCATTAACTGTGCATTTTTGTTGGCAATGAGCAGGGGCTTGCATGCCACACTCATAAATTGACATGGCCATCCAGAATGTGGCCTGTCTCTTATGTCACTATCACAGTGGATGAGCAAACTTCTTAGAAAAATAAGCCAAATATATTAAATTACAAAATACTGTATGGGGTCTGAAATGTTGGAAATATTTTAATGTGTTTGGGTATCTTCCAAATTTTTCCCATGGGATAAAGGAATTTCTTTGGAAAATTTTATTTTCAGAATGTCAACCTAAGTTGCAGATGTGTAAGAGGTATAAAGGAGTTTCCTTTGCACCAGATACAAAATATGACTGTTTTGAGATTCAGCATCCATAAAAACATGACAAATGTGTTTAACAGACTAATAACTGCAATTGATCTGAACACAAAAGCCTAGATCTAAATACAAACAAAAAACAACCTTTGAGTCTTCCCTATCGGGGGAAACTCTCATGTTTTTAAATATCAAGTATTCAGTTCTACTTCCATAGAAATAGGACTGGGACCTTGGAGCTATAGAGGCAGGTGATATTTTACTGTAACTGCAGTGAACTTGAACCATCCAAAGGGAATACATGACACATGTCTGTGTAGCTCAATTTAATGTGCCTGGTTAGACAAGCAAAAATGCTCATGTGCAATGCATTTGCAATATGTAGATATTGGTGTTACAGTATACCGCACAGTACATGCTCTGAAGCAGGTGTGTATGAAATCTTTGCGATAGATCATGAGAATGTGTTGGATGCTTCAGAAAAAAAAAATGCACTTTTTAAGATCAGCTTAACAGAGCTATAACTAAGCAAAAGCATATTTGGGTGCTGATCATTACTAAAAAATTATATCTAATGAGCAATGAAGAGTGTACAATTCATTATTAAAATTATAATCTTTTAAAATTTTAACTTCAAATCTTCCATGAATATAATGCTGTGATTCATAATCCTGTTTTAGCAGTAATTAATTTTTCTGTGCTATTCATCATTTAGAGATCTTAAAAGTACATCTGACTGAGTTGCAAATCAATTCTCCGCAGATTAAAAATGGTCCACTTGTATCATGTGGTGCTGGTTTGAAGATTTCTGGTGATGGAAGGAGGGATTTATTTTTTCCTTTGCCAGTAAAAATAGATCACGTCTATTTTTGGACTCTGAACACAATCTACGTTTCTAATTCTCAGACAGTGACTATGATTCGTTGAACATATTTCTGAACTTTGAGCTTCAACAGCATGGAGATACTGGCCAGCTCTTTAGCTGGAGTAAATTAGTGTAACTTCCCTGGTCTTTCTTAAACTGACCTTACTCAAGATTTCTCCTATGCTTTTAGGCATTTCTGTTTTCTGATGCTTTGATTTTCCTTTTCTCACCTCTCTGCAGTAGTTTCAGACGATCAGTACATGAACGTCTGTGTTGGTGATGAACTCATTTATTACTCTTTTCTTTTCTTTTCTTTTCTTTTCTTTTCTTTTCTTTTCTTTTCTTTTCTTTTCTTTTCTTTTCTTTTCTTTTCTTTTCTTTTCTTTTCTTTTCTTTTCTTTTCTTTTCTTTTCTTTTCTTTTCTTTTCTTTTCTTTTCTTTTCTTTTCTTTTCTTTTCTTTTCTTTTCTTTTCTTTTCTTTTCTTTTCTTTTCTTTTCTTTTCCTGGGACAATAGAATGTGGGATCTAAGCATCAGTTTGCTTTTATATACTTCAGTTAATATGGTCAAACCTCTTCAAATGTACTCTGTACAAACAAATTCCTGTAAATCACAAAGCAGGACTTCATTTACATCCTCCTTTAGCTTTTCTCTACTCTGATCATGTAGGTATGCAATTCTGTCACGTGGTATCTATTTCTGTATTTAAACAGGCAGGTATTTCTTTGTACGAATGGATTTGGGGTATAAATTCTTAAATCCAAACTAGTCTACATAAACTACATACTAAGGTTACAATAATGATGGAGATAGTAGGTGTCTGGTTCCTTTCAAAAAAATGTCAGTTTGTTGTGCATTGAAGCTACACAGTCCTTAGCCAACAAATGTGGGCTGCTCCTTCCCACCTAAAAGCATGCAGCATTGCCAGAGGATTTGAAGGGTCTGGTAAGTCCACCATCCATTTAGAAATCTATCCAGTTTACCATGTTCTCACAAGAGTTTAATTTTCCTGTGCAATAGGAAGTTTAACTTGGAGTGAAGCTTAAGTAATATTGATATAAGATAGTAGCATTGTTCTCTTTTAACTGTGCAGTTTTGTTTTATGGGTGTGCACTTTGGGGTATAGATACTGAAATACGTTCCCAATCATCCTCTTTTATTTCTGATCCCAGTTCCATGTACATCTTCTAATTAGCAAATTTGGGGTGGGGTGAGTGTTGAGTGTTGTTTTTTTTGTTTGTTTGTTTTTTGTTTTTTTATCAGATATTGTTATATTAAGAAAAAGAAATGTAACAGGTAGATACCTTTAATAAGGTAAATCATTCTGGTCTGTCAGCTTTTTGCACAGGTTGCTCAAAGAATAGATTTACTGGATCTACATAGAACATCTTTTCTATATTGCTTATACATTCTCATCTGGCAGAGTACTGCATCATTTGGAACAAACCCTGTAGCGTGGGTAGGCCTTCTCTACTGAAGAGATACAGATTTCTGGCAAGGAATACTTTGTGGGGGAATCTATGTGTATCTTCTGTGTATATTTTGAGACACAACGCCTAAGAATACAGCACAGAATATGATAATACAGAATATAGGAAAAAGTGTTTGATTACCATTTGTATTTTTAGTCTGCTCATCTCAGGAGAATGCCAAAACCAAACTTCAGCAGTCATATCCATCTGTATTATTCTTCATGTCAGTATAAAACAGTAAGACAGTTTCACAAACTAGATTAAGAATCATAGTTTATATTGCAGCATAAAATTACTAAAATTGTATATAAATCTGTATTGCAGATCATACGTTAATGCAAAAGCTCCAATTTATTATTCTTCACTTTGTCTGTTTAAGCTACTGGGCAAGTTGTTGCATGAATAAATATATTTTCTTCCTCTGAAACTGTGTAATATTAAATGCTGTGTTGTTGGCATAAAATATAAGTTGATCAGACAGACAAAGATTATTATTCTGACAACAGCGTACACAAGGGTATCGTTGTACATTGAATTTCAGTGTGTAATATGGTATAAATCTTCATGAGAGCCTCAACTTTTATTGGCTGCACAGAAGGTGCTTTTCCTTATTAAATACGGGAGATAGTCCCAGGGGATTTTGTAAAAAATATCTTCATCCATTTTTTTCTTCTAGTCTCTGGGCCCTGACAGATACAGCTGGGTAAGCATTTCTCCCTTGACTGCTTGGCCACAGATACAGCCATGCTTTGGCACTCGAGCCCTCATAGTGCTTCTCCTCAGCAGAACCCATCAGATCCCACAAAATCTCCACCTTTCCCATTCCGTAAATAGATGTGTGCCCTCTCTACATCCTGCAGGACAAAAAATAGCTTACTTCTACAAAGCATTACCAATGAAATACTGACATAATAAAGGTGTGGGTTCTGCTTCTCTGTTGTTCCTTGATAGCATCAACAGTCCGCATCCTCTCATTACGACTGCTGAGGATTTCCAGGGCTCAGGGACACTAACAAGCACCTTCACTTCCACGCCCTACACAACATGAAGGCACAAGGACACAAAGTAAGATGCTTTCTTGAATTTAAACTACATGAATTATTTTCCTGGTCAATGCAGGCATACTGTCTCTTTTTTGGAAGTAAGTAATTAGGAGATTTTCAAATCCAGTGCAAAAGCTTCTGTAACACCTTGTTCTACTTAATACTGAAACATTAATTACTCAACTGTGGAGTGATGGTTATCTCACACACTGCGTAAGGTCACTGAGGATGAAGGTAGAGCTCAGAACTGTGTCCCTTCTTCAGATCTGCTGTATTCAGGGCTCACTACTAGAATACCAAACACCCAGCATTATTTTTTCCCCAAATTATTGTTCTTCAATATAAAAAGTTATCAGTTGTGATATTTCAGACTTTTTTAGAGCCCACATTAAAGGAATTGCCAGTAAAATGTGGATGTACTTTTTTTTATTTTTTAACAATTAATGACATCAAAGTCAGACCAATTGCCTAAAATTATCTTTTCTATCCAGGTACTTAGTGTTATAGCTCTATAGCATGATACACTTAAAATTTTAGGCCATACTAGTATTTTTTATATCAGTGCCAGCTATAAAATCTATATGCATCACTTTTATAGCATAAATTAGGACTGAAATTTGTGTTAAAGGACACATTATTACTGTTGTTTCTCTGCTACTGACTTGTGTATTACTTTGTTGAGAGAGAGCAGCAGTTCTAAGAAGGATGAAAAAATACTTTTTTCAATCAAAGGAACATGAAATTCCATACGTTGTTTTCAAAATTACTTATCATATGTAGAGTTATATTGCACATCACTAAATAATAAAAGTGGATTTTTATGTGCTCTCCAAATAAGGCCACAGTGCTTATAGATGTCTTAGCATTAATCTGGGTGAGAAATTCTGGTGGCAATGCATGGAACAATGACAAGAAATGTTTCAAACACACATACACACATGCTCATAGTCGATTTAAAAAATGCATGAAGAATAACTTGAAGGCTAACTCACATTTACAGTTCAGAAATTATTTTTTCACTTGTGTATGAATAGATATTGATGTGGGAAAACCATTCTGGTGAGGAAATAATAAGCGATTCTTTTAACTTAAAGTGAATATACTTTATTCACTGCTAATTCTAACCTGCAGAAGTGTTAATTCTCATTTGTACCATAGGTAGTATATTATTTTGTAATGGTTTTCACAGCCTAATTTCCCCGTTGTCTTCTGCTGGAATTGTGTATATATTTTCAAAATAGCAAAGTTAGGAGTAGCTATAAGATGTAGTGCAGTTTGTTTGCCTGTATCTGCCTCTTACTATAATAACTTTTTAACAAATGTTTGCGTTTTAATAGAGTTGGGTTTGCTTGTTTTTAGCTGAATATTTGTTTATTGTCTAATTGTTCTCTGGCTGTCAAACTGGCTGCATACCAACATCCAGGCAGCAGGGATTCTGAGCAGAGAAAATCTGCATGGATTTCCCGTAGAAATGCTGCAAGCACTAAGTAGATATTAGCATACAGCAAGGTAAAGATGAACTCTGAATGTTACTTTACATTTTCCCATGTGTGCTTAGTGCAAATTGATTATGATCTGTATCCTTCTGTTTCTAAATACATCCTTTTGCTTCTCTCCATACATTCCCTTCTTCAGCCTTTAGGCAAGTCAGTTTAAACCATTTCTTTGGTCTTTGCCAGCACCCCTACCTATCAGATTCCACTACACCCAACATTATTTTTCTGTATTTCCTTACTTTCTAACATTTATTTGCAGTTCATTCATACCTAGTTTCTGCTTGCAAAGATTTTATAACTCAAAATTGTGGACCAGAAATGTAACTCCTGCCCATGGGCAGTGACGGACTTGTAGGAAGGATAAACTTGCATGTTACCTGTTTCTGGCAGTTGCAGCTGCTGTAGCTTAGTACACTGTCCTTTTTCAAAACAGCTTTGTACTAACCATACTGCCTTCTCTGGATTTTCTGTCTGCTTGGATTTCTGAAAGCACATCCATGTTGGCCTCACTACATGTATTTGTTGTACACTCTGTACCCACAGGAGGATGGGTCAGCAGGCATTGTGAGAATTAAAGGGGAACATTTCTTGTGCAAACACTGATCCAGCTAGAGCACTTCAAAAACATGATCCAGCAGGAGAAATGGTCACTGAGGCTGCTCTCCTGCAGGGTGTCTGCAGCTCAGAATAATAGCTCTTGAGTTATTAGCTGGTTTTGTTCAGCATTTATCTTCTGGAGTTACTGCCAATGTTATGTAGGCAGAAGAAAGTATTATACCACATTGATGAATATGTGTCATTTCCTCTTCTTTCTCCCAGAATTGTATAAAATGGAAGGGCATAATTAGCATGTTAGTAAGTATAATGGATCAGGATTTATTTTGTATTTTTCCCAGAACAAATAATTTTTTGTGTCTGATATACAGATCTTTCAGTTGAGGAATGTACAGTGGAAACAAAATAAATATAATTTCTCAGTTGTGAGAACTGGTGAGATTAGGAGAGAAACATGAGAAACAAGCTGTGGCTACATGCAGGAGAAGTCAGCCTTCTTGTGCACTGTGCACAGGCCAGCTGGCAGGACAGGTAGGACCATGGGGTCTCGTCTGTCTCTACCATTCCTCTGATGTGCCCTTTGCCACTGTGGTGTTTGTGGCTTCTGGCTTGTTCTTGTATCTAATCTACAAAACTTGAGTATGAGATTTGCTTGAAGTAAAGAAAAAGATGTTGAGCAGCAGGGTTCCTGCTCGTAACAATAATGGTTAAATGGTCTAAGTTAAATTTCAAACAGTAAAGCAATTCACACTAAAACATTACTTCTAGTTTATAATTCAATATTCCTGTTTTTGTCTGGTGGAGAAAGTACCTAAGATTTAAATCTGGTGTGTCTTGTGTTGGCTATGATTGAGCGTCTTCATGAAACATTCAGATTTGACAGAGGCTTGAGTAATTGATAGTAGGTTCAGACTGGGAAGTTCTCCTGCCTCCCTTCCCTCACACACTGAATCATGTGTCATTATTTTATCTTCTTGATTATAGAGTATATTAAATCCAGAATTAAGACTGTATGCAACTCTTCACAATTCAGTGTGATAAACTATGATTTTGCTATTTAGAAGATTGTTTGCTTAGTATGTTACCGCATTTTTTTCCTCTAAGCATATTTTCCAAGAACAATTAAGAAACAGCCATAGAGTTTCCCAGCTACTGTTCAAGAAAATGTAGTGGCAGATAGCTGCAATGCAATAATACATGCAAGCAGAGATGGCAGGAGATGAGAATGGTCATATCAGATGAAACTGAAGAGTGCCGAGCCCATGTTCTTCCCAGGCATATGCAGAGGGAAAAGGTGGGTCAGCTGTGCATCAAGGCTACGTATGTCCAGAAATCCACGAGGACATCCATGAAGACACTTAAGCAAAAGGCACTATCTGTGTTTTTAATCACCCCAGACACTTTTGTTTTGTGGGATTTTTTTTTTCTTTCCTGAAATGATGAGATCACTGATCAGGTGTAAGCTAACACCTTAGCAACAGCTCTCCACCAGAGGTCTCACAGTAGAAAGGATGCTTCTTTCTGTTGCTTTCCCTGATACGCGATACTTTGAGAGGCTTGACTTCTTGTATCAAATGCCAAGTGATCATTTTCTTGTCATTTGCCTTGTGGCATTAATGATTACATGGACCTCTTTCTCATGAATTCTCAGTCTTTTCAGTCTTTTTTTTTTTTTTTTTTCCTGAGATTTCAGTGTCTTGGTTTATGTAGATGTTCCTCACATAGATTATTGAATGATACTTAAAAAGCTTAGAATTTTCTAATGCTAAGTGATACTTGATTTGCCACTATTAATTAGTTCTTGTAGACTGGTGTAATGTTTCATTACCAAGTAAGACAACGAACGCTACAAATATTTAATGACAATTTCAATCATCTATTTCTATCGTACTCTCTGGCAATGTAATCTCCAAATTAATTATTCCCATGCTTTTGACTTCATTTTCATTTCACACATGGTCACAAATGATGCGTAAGTTGTTGAGCACGGAGTTCAGACACAAGACCTCATTAACATAAATTAGTCTGTAAATTTGTGAAATCTGTAATGAGTAATTTTTTCCAGTGATTGCAAAAATTTATAAGCATAGCTATAAATGTGTGTAAGTGTTCCTTGAAAGGTATGCAAAGGTACTGTAGAATTTCTGCAAAGCAAAGCCTTGCTTTTGTCTGAGCATCTCTGTCTATGGAGTCAGCAATCTTACTCCGCAAGCAGAATACTGACCATTTGGTGCTCCATACTTAGGAACAGACTGTGATGTTTTATCTTATTTTTGAGGTTTTGTGTTCCTTTTAGAAAGAGAAAAATAGTCCTTCCCAATAAAATGGTATACTTCAGTATTACACATTACATAGAACATTCATTCCATCCTCCAGCCCAGATGCTGAGGAGCAGTGGTCTGGTGGTGTCTCTAACTCAGTGCTGCTGTGATTCCATGCAGTGAGCTTCTGCTGTCCTCCTCCTACCCCATTCTCTCCTGAAAGGGAAGATTATTTATTCTTTTCAGGGGGAAAAGAGGGAAATGCATGAGGAAACTTGATGGCCAGCACAACAGGGAGAATATTCCAGAAAAGCCAGCCTCAGTGAGAGGCAATGGGTGCTAAGGCATGCCAGATAGAAGGCTGGGAAATACAAAGGAACATAACAACTACTACTCTCAGTAGCAGACCAAGTGTGAGCCAGAAACAGATCAAGTCAAGAGGAGTTTCATAGAATCTTGTTATGGCCCAAAGCAGGGGAAGGTGATCGCCTTCCATCCTGAAGGTAAGTGATGCTTTCAGGAGGCAGAGGACTGAGGGAGAGAGCTCTCTGCTCTTCTATCCTGATTCCAAAGCCATGCAACAGAGAATTTGCTCATAACAATGCCATAAGCTTTGGGTGGATTGTTATAGGGAACAACTGCATGCACTATTTCTGCAATGGCTTTTAAATGCCTGATTTTGGTGAGGAAGACCCTGACCTCCCTAGCTTTAAGCAAGAAGAAAAGCAGACTTGAAAGCAAAGGATCCTTTGCTTGCAAGAGCCCAAAAGCAGCTTATCACTGAGTTAGATTTATAAGAAATAAGCAGTAAATTGTGTTAAATTTGGACCTAGCATCCTTCTAGGTCTGTAAGTTTCATGAGTGAGAAGAATATTTTATAAAAAGAAACAAGATAACCTCAAACAATGGTGTCACCAAAGAACAACTACCAACATATTTGTGTATCCAGGAAAACGGCTCCTGGAATATTTCCAAAATCACTTCTGGCTCTGTGTAAATTAGGAAGATGAATGCATATGCCCATGAATTGTTTAACTGTAGAAATGTCTTCTTTTCCTATATAACAGATGCACGAAAGGGAATGGGAATGTTTTATAACTTAGGGTTTTAAATAATAAATTAACTACTTCTATTGTCAGTTTGAGAAGTTTTGATGTTTTGTGTAATGTGTAATACTGAAGTATACAATTTTGGGGGGAAGAATTATGTTTCTCTTTTTAAAGGGAATATAAAACCTCAGAAATAAGATAAAACATCACAGTCTGTTTCTAAATACTTTGCATCTTATTATGCTTGAAGTTCAGGCAGTAAGTAATTTCTCAGTTTTTCCCTTGAGCTGCGTAGTTCTTTTCATATGTAATTATTCTCTGAGTGCATTAGATAATGCTATGGTTCCCACAGCTGTATACACATCTATAAATCATTAATGAGGCAGTTAACTGAAACAAAACTATAAAAGATTTGCATTACCCGGCAGAACTCAGCCTTAATTGACTTCCAGTTATTTACAATTAATTTTTCCATTTGGAATAATGATTGCAAGTAACTTTGGGTTGTTTTTTTTATTACTCAGGAATTAGATGCTGACTATTCATCAAAAGTTTTTACAACAGAACTCTGTCAATGGACAGTAATGAGCTTGAGGTAATCTTATTTTTACATATTCATACACCCCCACACATTGACAGAGGAGACAGGAGTGGGAGCAGGGGGTTTGTAGTAAAATGGGGACATGAGTACGTGCTTCTTTATGTATTCTTTTAAATCACATACCTAAGTTTTTCAACAATTAGTTTCCTTTCCTGATTTCAGCATCAAGCTGAAAGGCAGCACAATGAATAGAGCTGGCTCCAGCTCAGGTTAGAATAAACTGCATGGATGAGGAGTGAGTAAATATTTCTATCTTTCTATTCTAGAAGACTATAAAATAGAAGCTAAGAAATAAATAATGTAAAAGCTATTAAGTAAATATTAATTCATTATGCTATTTAAAAGATTACTTTTGTGGAAATACACTGCACAAAGTAAATCCTTGTTAGCTTGTTATTTGCGAGGCATAGGCATTGAGGCTGTGAGTCAGACTCTGGACATGCACAACAAAAAGATCTGCTCTCTCTGCCATGTAAGCATAACTCTCATTGACATTAATAGGCTCTGAATGTGTTCATCAGGAAGAGATGTCATGTTCAAATTCCTAATAAAACTTAAGCCAAAAAGAGACAGAGCCCATTTGCAGCAGCTGATGTTATCTTACATTATCTTTCAATCTTTAATTTTCAAAATGCCTAAGCAGTTAGATCTCATCAGTAGTAACTACTGGTCATTTCTCTGTTTCTGCATCTTAGCTGTAAAATCTTATATACTGAGGTGCATTCTATTGAAATTGCTGTCCTTGGGAACTAGTCCTTCTCTGACACATAAGCAAATGGGACCTTTTTTCCCTTTTGCTACGCTCACTGGATACCAGATGCATAAATATATGGTCAGGCTTGTTTCTTTCTTCCCCTGCTGCCCACTCCAAGATATAACTCTCATGTTAAGAAAGGAGAACAGACTTGTTTTCTTTCTTGTTTCAAAATAAGTAATTTCATTGTCCTTCAATTTATATTTGAGTTTCTTTCCATTTCTGAAAATTGGCTAGGCAGGCTGCTCAGAGCAAGGAACTGAAGCTAAAATCAGCACAGTGAGCACAGAAAAGAGTGGCTGTAATGAGTATGAGATGCTTTGTATTCTCTAAGTTTTGTTAGACCAAAAGACAGACACTGGTAAATGGGGGAGGGTTTAATTCTGAGCAAAGGTGAACTAGCGGCTGCTTTCCTCGCCTTATCAATAGGTGCCAGCAAAAGGCCACTATAATTGATCTAGAAAATGTGGGCCCCGTGACAATCAAACACACATAACCTTGAAAATCTTGCAATCTAGTGCTGAAGTAATTTTTTCCCAGGTTATGTTCTGCTGGATTATGTTACGATGTGTAATGTAAAGTAACGTGACAAGCCTAGACATGGGTCATTCAATCTGTCAGTAATTCAGAGCCTGGCAAATTGGTCCTCCCTCTTCACCAGTCCATGAACTTCACAAATACTTTACTTATTCATGCTGCACCAGCTAGCTCATTATTTTAGCTGGAAAGACCACTGTGATGTGTAAAATCTGAGAGGCTTTTCTTTTTGAAATCAGGCTGGTACAAGATGAGCAAACTGTATTATTATTTTATTATTAAGCTACCACATTGTGTCAACACACCATTGGCAATTACATTGCAAATAATTGCACAGTTGACAAATTGTGCAGGGTAATTTACACTGTCATTGTCTGAACGTGATCGTGATGCTTCTTTTTGGGCTGGATTTCCTGGGGTGGAGAAAGGCCTACTTTGCTTCGTGTGAACTTAGATCTCCTATAACCTTTTATGCATGTACACACTATTGCTGTCATCACTGAGTTTTTCTTTTACTCACTGCAACTATTCTGATATTGAAAAAACTGAGAAGTCCACCAAATTCCAGAAAGTATTAAACTGATCCATGCCTTCTTTCTTATATGGATTCTGAGCAGTGTGTTACTGCCCATCTTCAAAAATGAGTACGAGAGAAACCGAGGCTTAGGGGATTCTTGAACGTTTTCCTAGAAGACACCAAAAACGATGTCTGTGAAAATGCAGCTTTCAGTTGGTGAAAAATTCTGTTTGTTTGAAAAACTACTAACTACCAAAAATATGTAATTTACTTACCAGTGCTGCTATAAATCAAGAGTCTTAGTCCTGCAGTGCTTCTCATCACAATAGCAGACGTCTCATTTTTCTGTGACTCCTTGCAGCGTTACGAGCGTGGCCTGATTTTGATTCGGTTTCAGAGCCGGTCTGTGAATTAAATACAACTGCTTTTCTCTTTTTCTTTTTTTCCAAGTTAGCGTGAGCTGAACATATTAAATATTAGAAGAAATAAAGAATTACAATCAAGGTGCAAGGAATTCATTTTTTCCTTGGAATGTAATTTCAGTATTAAACTACCAGGATAAAGCTATGAAAGGAATCACTGGTTTTTCCACTGCTTTGCACGTTGTAGAGTCATTTCAACATGTGTAATATGGGTGTCAAATGCTAATAAATCAGCTGTCAAATGCTATCAAATACTTGCACAGGTGTAAATGATCACATAAAATGCAAAGCACTGATCTGACACAAAAAATCTCTGATTACCATTTCTGTCTTCATCAGTTTTATGGAATTATTAAAAGAACCCCAGTCCAATAGGGAGCTTATTCCTCATTACCCAGGTTACCAGCTTCTTTTGGTCTCATTTCCTACTTTTAGCAAGTTTTTCTTTCCTTTTTATTCCCATTTCACATCAAGAGAGAAAATGCAACAATTTAAATGGTACTACTTTGAACTGATCTAACAAAAACATTATGTTTCATGATTTTAAGAATGATAGAGCTTTTTTTTTTTTTTTTTTTTTTCCCCAGCCAAAACATCTCTGTAAGTGCCCCAGCATCATCAACTGATGGCAGCACAGCTCTGGGAATAAACAGACTTTAGCTAATGGCAGGAATCGACAGGGAAAACATGAAACAGGTATTTCTTCTTCACAGACAGTGAAACATAATTGAAGTTAAATGCACATCCTACTAGCACTGGAGCCAGTTAAATTTGACTCCTCATGTCTATTTATTCATCTCTTTTTTTAAAAAAGTTCATCTAGTTTCATTTAGTATCCATGTTTTTCCCCTTTGTATTTGGCCACGTCTGTCTTGGTGCAAATGAAAACTCTGCAGGCACTGCATAGACTGCACTGCAGGGCTGTGCCTATGTGGAGATTTTGTGACAAAGCTGCTTGATGTTTGCATTAGGCTGTGTGTTTGGAATGCACTCAATACTCCTGCTGTTAGAGATCCTATATTTTAATATTCATTATAAAGAACTGTAATGCAACCATTATTAGAAAAAAAACCAGCATTCACCCAGTGATTCAAAATCACCGAGTGTCTATACGTTGTTTTATTTCAGTCTTCTATGAAAAGTGTGTATATCCCATTGGCTGACTGGAGTCCATACAATTACATCAGAGATTGGCCAGTTTTGGGTAGCTCTGTATGAACTTCCCATCTCTCTGGCTGTTCCATCACCACCATCTCTCTGATTCCTCACCAGTCATTCCCAAATACTGGGCACCTACTCTCTTATTAGGGAGAGCAAGCGTATGTATGGCCTTACTTAACTGAGCCTGTTGTTTTTTAATATAAACATTTTTAGATAATGACCTTAAGCATTGAGGCTGTCCCAGCTCTGCTGGTGCACAGCTTTGTCTTAGAGGTAAGGTCTGCAATTAGCCATGCAGATAAACAGACAACATAACAGGAGCTATGAGACCCTAATAAGCATGAAGATGAGCAACTGTATTTTAAAGACAACAGAAACATTTCCTTGTCCCGTAACTAAACTCTGTTGCAGCAGCCAAAGCAAAGAGCTGGAGAAAGGCATCCACAACCTTGTGAGCGCACATTTCAGCGCCACTTTTGTGCAACTGATACATGCATTTTCAAAGAAAGATAAAGCATCAAATGTCATTCTAAAAAGCTTAAGTATAAAAGATCTAATATGTTTAGGATGGTTTTGATGGTTCTCTGTTCATGTTCTGAATTTTGGATTATGTCAACAGTCACATAATGAAGATATAGTGAAATCTTACTGTATTTCTAAATGAATTCAGAATAATCATTCTTCTTATTTTAAAAAATGAGCTCCAGTAAGACTTTTTTCCCTTTCCTTTTATTACCATACTGCAATTTTCATGCGAAGGATGATCTATTAAGAACCCAATGTTAGCTGGCCATCAGAAGCAGAAATGGATGATGGCTTAATGGAAAGGGAGTGAGCTGCAGTATTTGTGCTGTGCTGAACTGAATCGGTTCATTTCAATTGATTTCTTTGAGGAACAATTATCAAAGTGCAGTAATTCATAACTTTTCTATAAATTCCGAAATTAAAAAATGCTTCTTGTTTTTTCTTCTATCATCCCAACTTCAGATAGTCCAACACTCCCTTACTTGCAGATAGAACTAAAGTTAAAATTTTTATTAACAGTAATGTTTTAACGCCTATAGTATGCACCACAAATAACTACAGCACGTGGCCCAGCTTAACAGAACTGCAGACCCCTCCCCATCTCGCTGCCAGAGCTCACAGCCACACAGGGCAATGGGGCTGCGCTGGGGCTGCGCTCTGACTGCACACACACACACAGAGTGGTGGTGGAGCTCAGCTGAGGCCACAAAGGAAATTCATAATAATCTGGGTTAGCCCACGTTTTGTCATGTTACCAGAAATATTCTGTAAATAAATATATTAGTCGGCCACTTACTTGCAGATAGCGATTACTTAAACCAGCATTCAGCTTTTAATGCACTGCCATTCATTTGTAACAGCGAGCGTTCTTGCTGTGTATTACTATAGATCCAGGTTTTAAATTGAGATTGGTCACAATTGATTCTGTTGGTTTAATGATGACAGCAGGCTGCATTACACAAGATTCATAAAATTGCTGATATACATGAGCCATTATGGTGCCTGCATCGAGCTGGGATCACCTTGTGCCCCACTGCTACAGTGCGACGGAGCTGGGGGCTGTGCCCAGACCACATGGGTCCTATGCAGAGTGGGGTGCTACCAGATGATAGGAAGCAAAAGAAAAAACAAAGAAATCTTCACTTTTCTAGGAACTAATCAGTCACAACTGGCCACAGCTGATGCTTGTTTGCGTCCTTAATACCTCCTAAGTGTTAGTTACAGGTGTGCCTGTTAGTTTCAGCTTGCAGCAGAAAGCTCATTGTCTTAGTTTGTCAGCATTTATCAGGAGCCACCTAATAGGACTTAACAAAAGATTCACTCTCTGAAGTTTATCAGTTCCTTAAATCTCATTTACCAGTACTTTGACATTTAAAACTATTCTGGGAAGGGCAAATTAGAAATCAATGATGTGCTCATCAACCCTGCATCAATGCAGCTCTAAGAAATGTAGATCAGTCACTGAGGGAAAAAATGCTATACGTGCCTTTTTAGAGACCAAAGAAAAATGCAAAAATGTGAACAGTTCAAAGGCTGAAATATTTAGTTACATTAAGTCTTTCTGAAATGCAAGATCTTGTCAAAGATCTGTCTTCAAAATCTGCAATTCCAGCACTCATTCAGTCGATCAATCAGAAATGATGCAGTATCCAAGGAATGTTTTGTTTTTTAAAAAAGATTTAGAAATATGATCTATCAGAGGATGCTGATGGAATAGAAACTGAAATTAATAAATAATCACAGAATTCAGTTTCAGGTGCTGCAGCATTTTACTCACGCAAGCTTTTATTCGGTGCTGCAGCACTCACCATCTGCAGAGCTCCTCATATCATTCATTTTTGGTCATTTAATCACTGGCAGTATGATTAATGCAGTTATTAGAAAGCTTGCAGTACAACTACATGGAATAAACCATGTTTGTGCATTATAAGACATTGTGAACTATTCTGGTAATTATTTTGATCACCTGTATAATGGAGCTGGGCATGTTTTTTAAACTGAGACCTGGTTAAGCTAACAGGTTTCTCTGAGGGATCAAGAATCAAATTATTTTCTTCTGCTGTATTCTACAGCATGGCTTGAAACTACACAAAGTTACAAAAGTCTGTTAAATGGGACTCTCTGAGAAGAAAAGCTAGTGATGAAAAACTGAAACTTTAACACTGTAGGTTATTTGTAATAATAGACATATAGTACATTTCCCAGAGATCTACCTAGTTTTCTTTGTTTTGTTTTGTTTTATGTGACAGTGATTGAGTTCAGCGTGTACAGGACGTAAATATAAGCATGCATATATAAACTTGCATTTGTGAGTAAGTATTGTTCCTTTGACCCATGAATGAGAGAAGTGAATGAATAGGTGACTACTTACTTAATTCCTCTTGTCTCAGTCACCTATTTCATGAAAGGAATATTTCTGTTACCTGCAAAGTTTGGAATTTGTAACGTAAAATAATTAGGAAAATGTTTCATACCAACCCACCCTCTTTATTAAGTAATTTCTTCAAGTATTTTTAATAGTGCAAATTGTTGTTCTGCATTAGTACAATAACGATGGGAATTCACCGTCCAAAAATAAAAAATCTTAAAAGATTTCCAAAGTCAAACAAAAAAATTTTAATACTGTATTTTAGCAAGAACATTTTTAACAAAGAATGTGTACTTTAACTTAATATGGTACAACAGAGAAACCATACTTAAAAGTTTCCATTATCTAACACTCTACTGCATATTCATTTTTTCATCTTAAAAGACCAAAAGCCAAGCTGAACTGAGCATAAAAAAGCATCAATTATAATCCTCATATTACGTCAGCTATTAGGATTTAGCTCACACTTCTGAATTGGTCATCTAATGAAAGGACAATTTTTACATCATTCTTTTAAAAAATGTACACACATTTCTTTTTAAAACGTAATATATATCGAGTATCTGCTTCAGTAAACAAAGCTTAATTTATAAACACAATCGAAACAGCTCCATGTTGAACAGTTTCAGTGATAAACTGGACTTGTATGATGTACAGCCAGTGTGGACCTTTGTGGCTTAAAATCATTGTGCCATTGCTATACAGTAATAGCTACCTCCTTAGGAAAAAAAACGAAACAAAACAAAACAAGTTCTTCGGGGGTGGGAAGGGAAATAATTCCTGTATGTGCTTAAAAATACTAAAACTCCTTTCTATCTCCAGGGACCTAAAAATGATCTGTTGCAACAGGCTTGGTTTGGTATGGTAAGCTTGTAAAAAGTCTCAATATTTCTTAATGACAATACGGCAGTTTTCGATGCAGCAACAGTAAATTGCTTGAAATTGTCCTTCAAGTTTCATGCTACAAATCCTGTTCCTCACACGGTACTGAAGGCATCAAAGGTTGGAAGGGACATTTTTCATGAACTATATAGTCTTCAAATAGTGATCATTATACATTTTTCAACAATAGGTGTTTCCTTCAGTACATGATGGTAGGTTTGATGTATGTTCTGTTTTCTGTAGGAAAAAAAAAAGAAGGAAAAAAGTCAATTACAGAGTTGCGCGTTTTAGAATTATTTGAAATGTAGGTGGATTTCCTTGATAATTTGTGGACTTTTTTTTTTCCTCGACACAAATGATCAGATCTACAAGTGATACAAACTGAGCTCAAAGTGAATATGTTTTTATGGAGAACGAGGCACCCAATGACAAAGTCCTGAGAGTCCCCAGTCAGCGCGGTTTGTGTCACGCAGGGCAGTGAGCGCACTGCCCACCTCCTCTCCTGAGCCGCTTGTTTCCTGGGCTGCTCCCAGCTGGCATTTGCTCGAAGAGGCTGTACATATTTTGATCTGCATTTTTGTCTTTTGTGACGTTTGCTTTTTAGCTGAACACTGTCTCTTCTCAGAAGGCAGTTGGTGTTGTACTGCTTACCTCCTAACACAAGGTAGTGGCATCAGCTTTACAACGTACCATTATTATATGAACAAAACCTAGGGAACAGTGTTAGAAAACAACTGCACTGCATTAAAAATATAATAGCAGTAAATTGATCTCTGTTTTTTGGAGAACTGTTATTTCACTCAGAAACCTCCACTTCTCTTTTTAAGTTATTTTTCTTTCTTTAGGGAAACAAGTAGAAAGCTACTTCCATCCTTTGTAAGACTATTCCTAGTTATACTGCCTATCAACTGTGATTTTTCACATTAAGCAATGCTAAGTCCAGAGGAAAAATAAATATGCCCACAGAAACTACAGCTAAGACTACATCTAACAAGAATCCATATTCTTGTTCATTATACAATGAATCATGAATTCACCCAGCTAAATCTGCAAGTACTGATCTTGAAGATGATAAGCAAAATGATAATATTGAGAAGCATTTTGTATAATGTTGACATCTATCCCATTACTGTTTTACATATGCCAATACTGAGCACTCATAAGGAAAGAACAAGTATTGACCTGCTAACTGACACTGATCCTTGGAGCAATCTCAAACTTTGCCACATTTCAATTTCAAAATGCATTTCAGCTATAATATGAGTGATTTATCATTTAGCAGTAGCTGTCAAAGTAACCTCCTAGATAAAACAAAAACATCTGGAACCATAAACAGAGGAGAGCAGTAGCTGAATTTTAATCCAAATCCGACATGTTCACTTCATTAGGAACAGGAAACAGCTAATTAGTAATTGAATGTTTCATGGTTTTAAGGAGGCTCAGACTCTCCAAACAGAGATGATTTAATATGTGTTCTGGATGTAAACAAGAATAAAGATCGGAAGAGCCAGGGACATAACATCTCTGGAGGAATGTTTGGGAGCATGGGAACCTCCAAAGAAATGACTAAAATTAGCTTCAGGCCTTTGGCTGATTAAAATTATTGTCTTAAGATTTACTGTGGCAAATATTAAAGCCTGGGGAGAGGGGTAAGCAGAAATGCACAGACTGAACATTGTTGTGCTTTTTTGTTTTCTGCTTTTCCTTCTGGTTATTAGGAAGTTCCTTCCCATAGCAGGCTGTAGGTGATGTAACTTACATTAACGCTGCGCTTCTAAATAAAGACAGCCACTGGCAAGACCTGCAGGTCAACGTGCCTGCCCCCAAAAAGTCAGAAATACTCCTTATTGCCAAGCCAAAGGCTGACATTCTGCTAGAGTGTGCTTCTAGTGAGTCAGTAATTTAACAGCTCTGGTGCTCTGCACAGCAGCAGTTGCAGCACGGAGCAGTGCTGCTCTCTTTGGGGTCTGAGCTCAAGAGCCAGATTTACAAAATGTCCCTCTGCCTAAGCACCCATATTGGGTGGGACTTCTTATAGATGTGCTTACCATGTTCATATTATACCAGTGGAAGTCAGCAGGAATTAGGGATGTAGCTTGCTAAGTGGCCACAAGGCATCTGCTGCAGCTGTATTTGATGTTGGTACTTGTACAGATAGTGATGGTGACTGTGCATGTGTGCACATTTATGCTGTTCCATTTGCTGACAAGGTCTGGGCAAAGATAAGCGTAGGCACTTTCCAAGTAAGAGCTGATTTACCAAAAGTGGGAGCAGTAAGGAAGGCTATGATGAAATCAGCCTCTGATCTTCCCTACAAATATTTTTTAAATAATTTAAAGTATTAACTCAATTTCTTAATAAAAAAGAAACAGTTTTTACAACCATGAATACAAGTCCTCTCTCACAGAAGGGAGCAAATTCACAACTGTTACAAAATTCTTCATTTAGCCACTTGAAAAACTACATAAACTGACAGGATTTAAGATAGATACAATACTTTGATTTTTTGCCCAACCTTTTGCAAATACTTCCCGTAGTTAATCCCTGCCAAGTAAGATGTATTTGGAGATCGAATGTAACACTGATTCAGCTGGCTCTTCTCAAACACAGAGAGGGAAGGGAAGGTGTGAAGCAGCTGATACTATGCTCAGCTGGATGGCTGGGTCAGCAAAACCATGTGTTGGCTTTGGTCATTATACACATGAATAGATAGAGCTCATCAGGCCATTAACAAGCTCTAGGAAACCGCAAAGCTGTGACTTCCTTCATGCTGCCCAGCCTGGCACCCTTCCTGCTGCCCATAGCCCTGGGAGCCCTGCCCTGCCTCCACCCTGGCTGGCATCGCAGGCTGCTTACTGACAGAGTGTCATAGCAGGAGACTGCAGAAAGAGAAGCAGTGAATTATTTGACTACCGTCATTAACTTGGCTTGTGATGTAAACCTGAAGCTTAAAAGTTAGCTGAAAGTCATGTTTTCTAATATAACATATTCATGTTTTTAAAGTATTTTATCTTTCAAATTATTGATCAAACTAAGCTAAGAAGTGGTTGTTAAGATAACTGTTGGCCCATGGACTATTTAAAGTCTGGAACAAGTCTAATTTTTTTCCCCTTTATCTCTTAAGGAGAGTTCAGTGGAGGTATCTGTAGCACTTTCATAAGAGAAAAAGCAAATGCCAAACCTCAAGCCAAGAAATACTACTGATTAGTAAACAAAAAACACATGGTTAGATATTTCCCTTTTCATAAAGCTCTCCATGAGATGCCAGAAGTCAAAATGTGCTTTTGTTGCTGCACAATAAACTGAACTCCGTGGTGTCAACAACGTCACGCAGCAACCACCTATGAGAAATTACAGTGTCAGGAGCATCTGTGCTACCACTTCTACATGAATGACAACGTGATGCTGTCAAATTCATCTTTTTAAAGAATATTCACCATCTCCTCAGTGTAGCTGACTGCAAGCTACATACCATTTTATAGCATTTTACGGTACTATACAGCAAAGATTTGAATAAATCTGTGTGCAATAAATGTATTCTTTTATTAGGTTTATCCCTTAATCAAATATTCATTTATGTGGGCTTCATTCTATTAAAAAAAGAAATTATACAAAGGTGAGCAAAAGTGTAGATTTACAGTAGTTTAAAGCCTAATCTCATTCTCTAGGGGTAATATTGACAATATAAAAACTGTATAAATGATATTCCCTAACACTAAAATATGCTTATGAGCCCCCTGTGCATGTTATACTGCTTTACAACCTACAGTGAAATGCATGACTGGCTTAATAAGCAAGACATTTAGAAAGGATTTTTTCCCCTTCCCAATGTATAACAGGAGTAAAGATCTCACAATCTCACTGTAAGCCAGAGCCTGTGTTAATAACTGTAATTCTCCCCAGGATGAGGCTGTCTTCCCTGAGTTGTTGGTCCGGGGTGTACATGCATCTCTTGCACTTTCCTTTAGCAACAACACCATCATTTGTCTTTCTCTTTGTAGATTTTAATATCTGTATAACAGGACAAATCCAAAGCAATAATTATCATCTCCTTATTTATTCACATTTTTCTTGTTTCTTCATTTTCTCATCTTATTTTTCCCCTTGCTCTCAGGATAATTTGCACGCATATATGAATTTCTGGAATGTTTTGTATGTCTGTGTTTTATCTTTAAATCAGTAATTCACCTGTATTTCTATAAGAAGTATTTTAAAACAAAATCTCCATGTGTACTCTCACAACTCGCATTGAGAACTGTGCCCTGATAATGCTGGTGTGAAAATCCAGGCCAGGAAAGTGTGCACGGTGCAGCCGGCCTGCTGTGATCTAACGGCACAGCTAGAATTTGGGATTGTTCAGATAATTTTAGCACACTTAGTTGCAGGAGAACATCACTGGATTAAGGAAATATGCAATCTGCTCCATAATGAGAGAACAAGGATAAATGTGTTGTATCGCTAACTATAAATTATTCATGCTACTTCTAAAACAAAGACAATCCCTACACATTGCAGGGAACAAGGACAGCAGAATCTCACTTTGCCAGTATGGATCAAGAAGGAGTGGGGAGAGCTGCTAAAGGTTGGGTAGGGCTGAGCCAGGGCTGTGTGCCTGCAGATGCTGGGGAGCAGAACGAGGGTGTTTGGTTGCCCAGCAGCTCCAGCTCTGCATGGTGGCTTGGAGAGTGGGAACCATGGCCTTGGTGGCACAGGGACGGGGTTGGACATGAGCTGAGCAAAATGGAGCCAGCATTTTAGTTGAACCAGAGCCAGGTTGAGCTCTGAGTGCAGCAAAGATATAGAAAACGCAATGCCAAGACAATAAAACTAACAGACAAAGTGGGGCTGGTTAGTTTGATTCAGTTGTTTTCTGTGCTGTGACACTCACAGAGGTGTGGTTTTTCCCCAGCTTACTTCATGCCTAGGAATAGTGACTTGACTATGTCAAATATTTCCACATTCACATTAATAGATATAAAAACTTGTACTGAAAATAGGACTTCTAATGAGTAGCAATAGCCAAGGACAAGAATATGTTCACTGAATTCTAACTGTGCAGATGCTGGATTGCCACTGTCAGTGTGGGTAGGAAGGGAGTTAACACAGTAGTTCCTGCTGAGGAAATATCCAAGCCTACTGACACTGAGTTATTGAATAAATGTTTGAGCCCTTTGTAAGAAGAGAAAGGTAAGGACCTTCACAGCCTAGTCTCCAAGGGAAACCTTTCCTCACCTTCTGTTTTCAGTAAATCACAACATCTCAGCCTCCTCCATCTCATAAGTGCGTACCGAGACAGAGATTCAGAAAAAATATTGTGTAGTGTAACTACAGATAGCATAGAGAGCAAGATCCATGGCACTGTCATTCTGCAGCCCTTTTTGCATGCATTTGCATCACCAACAGCAAGCAATGCAGCCTGCACTGGGATCTCACCACAAGAAGCAGAGCTGCCTTTTGGTTAGCAACTCAAGGGACTGCTCTCCCTTGTTCCTGCACTGCCTGCATGGCTATGGGAACCTTGTCATTGGGTGCTCATTATTCCAGGTTAGAACAAGAGAGGTCTTCTAGAAAACACAAAATGACACAGCTCAAAGCAGCTACCCGAGGATCACTCATTCAGCCAGGACATGCATTAGAGACAGAGCACTGGGCAGGAGGAGGAAGAAAAGATCTAAGCCTTGCAGAAGCCAGGGTAGGATTTGCTCACAAGCAAAATACCAGGCCTCTGTTAATCACAGTTTCTGATCAAACGGTTCTGATCTGCTCTCGTGTAAAAATTTCATTTTTTCTAGAGAAAGCAATACCAGGATAGCAGCACTGTCATTTCCAAGATGTGGACACTGTCTCCTGCAACAGAATAGCAGCAGCAGGGCTGGTTTCAGCAGATCACTGCATTTGAAGGCATATTTTGATAGAATAACCAAAGTCAAACCTTTTCAAAATCACTACCCTCCCTTCTTTTTTTTTTTTTTCATCTTGCAACTTTTTTTTTTTTTTTTTTTAAACTTTAGGCTGGATTTAAAAATAGGTTGGTTATATGCGAATATTAAAAAATATATAGCTTGTTCTCTAAATAATAGAAATAAAATATATTCTAGATTTCGACAGCCCTCCATCTTTGGCAAACAGATTAAAAAGTTATTCATGGCTACTGGCAGTTTCTGTGCTACCTCTCTGCTTGGCTATTTCGCAGACAAAACCAGCTGCAGCCCTCTGACTCTCTGCCACAGACCCATGCTTTCACCTCAGGAAAGTCCGTCCACTTACACTGCTGCCTCATTCTTGAAATTTAGAGTCTTTTAGCTTTTGTAAATTGTTATCAGCAAGTATTATGGTAATGTCTATTTTTTAGAATTTTAAGATAACATTGCTTTGCTGATTGTTCCAATATCCCCTAACAATGAAATATAGTAATACAAAAGTTAACTAAGGTATAAACATGCAAAAGGAGAAGTCTCCCTGCGATCATAAAATGATGTTATTTTCTGTTCAGCAGTTCATGTTACTGCTGTTCATGCTAATTAATTAAAGGAGCTGTTGCTGTAATGTGCAAACAGGGAATCTGAGAAACTGAGAGGGCTTTTAGGTCTCGGAGTGAAGTTAAGTCAATCTGGGCGCGGGCAATCAAATGTAATGAAATCACTTGTCAGTGCTAAGCTTGCAAAAACTGTGAAGTTTGACTAGGGAGTAAAAGGATTATAATTAGATTTCCAATAGGATAATAACTAAATGGCAGAAAGCAGTAAAGAGAAAATATTACTTTGTTAGCTAATGGTGCTGCTGTTCGGTTTTAGTTTTTATCAGCACACTTGTAGTTGTACTAATTTAATTTGCTTTTATCAGCAAAAATGCACTACTCGAATGGTACTTGAATGTCATTTGCAAAAAACATTGATCTGAAGGTGCACTTAATGACACCCAGTATGTTTATTTTATGTGAAACGGAGATTGCTTGATAAAATGGTTGATGCAGTATCTTCCTGGCCCAAGAGTGAGTTATGGAAGCAAGAGCAGAAGGTATCAGCACATGCATTGCCTGCTCCTGCACCACTCAGCTATGCAGGGGCTGTCAGACTACAGCAACTATTTCTTTTCTATTTGTCAGCTAACAGGCCCCTCACAGATTGAGCTGTGCTGGACCAGAAGCTCAGGGGTATGGAGGACAGAGCTACAGACTGTAAAGTTTGAAAAACTTTTAGTCTTGTCAGCACAAAATTTCAGTTCAATTAATACACAGAGCATAGGGAAAATGAGTCTACTAAACGGAAGAGATTTAAAACGCATATTAGAATCTCAGAAAATGAACAGCTTGTGTTAATAAAATCATTTTAAGAAATGAGCATAAAATATGATATGACTTAATCACTGTGCAGTATTTTTGCAATTTTCCTTTAAACCACCTTAAGGAGATACTGGCAGTGAAACTAATTGAATTTCAAAGGAAAGGCACTGTGTGAATGATAGATTTCTGTCCAGCAGAGTTATTGACAACAAAAAAAGAAAGGTCTGCATTGACACTGAGGCTTTTTTCTGTGCACTAGAGAGAGATTCTGGATGCTTGGAAGCAGCTTTGCATTAGGGATGTGTGTTTTGACCCTTCCTTCTCCCAGGGTCCAAAAAACAAAGGCTGTAAATGAAGGGGGCAGTGGAGGCAGTGTACTCAAACTGTTAAGGCTGCAGTGCAAGAGTTGCTGTCAAGTTTGAGAAACTGTAAATCAAAAGAAAACAGAATAAAAGATATTACAGTATCAGCATAAATAAAAATGGAGGAGATGATGCTAAGGAACAGAAACACTTTGAAACCTAGACTAGCTCTATAGAGAGATCTTAAAAAGCTTTCCTATCAGCTGAGAGTGCTTAGTGAAAGAACTGGATAAACTCATCACACATTTACATATCAACAGGATTACCAAACTGAAAGTGTCAGAGAATCCCATGCTGCCATTCATGGCTGTGGTGAAGACAAGAAATGACATATTCTGCTTTCACAGCGGGGTACCAAATGCAGAGATATTGAACATAATCAGTGAGTGTCCAGGTCTCCCTTGGTTCAGGTTTTTGACATGAAAAAAAGCTTTGTAACCCAAAGCCTTTTAAAACTGAGATTTAAGGGGGAAAAAAAAATCAAAACAAAAAAAACAAACAAACAAAACAAAAGACCTCTCTGAAATTAAAATCCTAAGATCACAGGGCATTCTTCTTTATCAGTAATACACAAGAAGTGAGAATAAATTCTGAGTCCTTCTGTAAGTAAATGGCTATTGCAAGTGGCTATGCATCATCCTTCTCACAGTTACTTACACTCTTTTTTAATAGAAGACAGATTTGAGCCAACTGTAACCTTTTTCTTTCTTTAAAAATGACAATTAACTTCCTTTTTATTCCAGTAGATTCTGCCCAGGTACACCTTGGACTCACAGAATCTTTTTGGGAGAGCACTGAGCGCTTATCTCAGCAGATACTGTAAATAGCACTAGGAAACAGTAGGAATCATTTGCATTTCAAATTACAATACATGTCCCGAGTGCTTATCCAATATTTTGACTATTTCTGGCAGTAACAATTTTCAAACTGCAATACTTAGTGCACAACTCCAATCATATGTGTACATATACATGACTATAAATATGTTGTATTATATATGTATATATCTAATTCTCCTTTTTTGTTATGTGTAGCATATGAACCTAAAATCACAAAAAGCGACAGCAGTAAAAATATTTGAAAGCTTTCCTGTATAGATGACAGATGGACAACAGATGCGTACCAGAGGTATGCAAAGTCAAGCCTTTAACAGTTGACAAATGCTAAAGGTTATGTTTCTATCTCTATCTGCACTGGTTCTAGCAGTACCTAAGAATTCTCTATCAGATATTCTCGTAATACCCTCTGGTATGTGCACATCTATTTAAATGCATACTAAACATTTCTTTTAAGCCTTCTGGAACTTTTGTCTTGCTAAATTTGCCATCTTGTGATTTCCATCATCTACTGTTTATGTACTTTTTGAAAACATGCATGATCTTGAAAGGAAAGCAAGGATCGGAAGTGAAATATTTTAAAAAGATAAATCATTTGTAAGATCATTTTTGGACTAAGCCTGTATATCTGAGTATGATAAGTATCTAAGTATGAGTGTTTCCCACACCTCTGTTTAAACAAATACAATTATTGATCTTGTAAAGTAGTAATCTTGCTATACTTCTTTTCTGTATTGAGCAGGAAGACAAAATGAAGTTCCATAATTTACATTTATCTTAACACAGGAAAACAAGAGGTGCAAAAAACTATGCATTTCATTTTTTAATATGGCTTGTGATAAACGTGTATGTAATAGAAGGAGGTACATACTGCACCTTGCATTGCTGCACTGTCATGTTGGGTTCCGTTGTGTTCTATTTCCATATCTGGAATTCCGGCATCTGAAAGATGTGACACTGAAGATTAATGCATTCCCCTTTATCCTTCTCTCATGCATCTTTAGAAAAATATTTATAGGAAACTAAGATGATAGGCAAGTTGCATAACCTGGCATAAAACATTTGGTCTTCACAGAATTTTCAGTAGTAAATCGTTTTCAGAATGTGCAAACATTACTGGTCTCACTGTGGATTATTTTTAATGTGCTTCACATTTGTCTGATGATGAGATAATAATCAACACATGATAATAATGTATCTATAAAATTCTTTTGGAGAATAAAGGCATCTGACACATGAAAAATAAAATGGAAATTAAACTGTGGTATTATTAAACCAAATTTACCTCTCAGGCAAATACCTGCAGAGTTAGAGAATTAAAAGATACAACCAGTACCAGTCAACGTGTTTGCATCTATGTGCATGCGTTTGTATGAGTGTATTATTATAAACAAGGACAGTACTGTATCAGCTCAGGTTATTTAAGAGTACTCCATCACAAAGGGAAACTACGCATGTAATATATTATGGGAAAGACTTCCAGGTACCTGAGAAGAGTTTTCCAAAATGGATTGTGCTGTTTTTTTCCAAGTTGAGAAAGAGTCTCATAATGAGATGTGCTCTTGAACTATTTAATGTCACACTAATAGTACCTCTGTCTGCAATCCTTTGGGGTGGGGCTGAGGGCTTCAACACCCCAGGGCGTTAAGACAACAGATGCCATTATCCACCTTGTGCCAACAAGGATTAGCATGAAGGGTATGTGATCTGAATCCAGGGTACCTCAAATCCTGGAGAAACATCTGCTTCCCTCGTAATACAGCACTTAGAATTTAGAGTAGAAAAGAAAAAACAAAAAAAACAAAAAAACCCCCAAGAACACCTGAAGGGAGATGTGCATAGTTTTGAAGTATTTCTGTGTAAAAGCTCATTCCTGATATTCTCAGATAGAGAATAACTGTACTGCTGCTTTCTCAGATCACTCGAGCTGGACAGTACCTGTTGCAAAGATGACATTTTGCTGGTCACACACAGCCTGACTGAGCTCTGTGTCAGAGCAGGGCAATTGATTCGAGTACGTGTATGAGTAGTGCAGTACATGGGTAATGCATGTGTATATGTACCTTAGGTATATATGTGTATATGAAATACAGTACTACATACACAGACATCACATAAATATATTTGAGCAAATAAATTATTAATTTACATATTTTTTTCTTTAGAAAGTGCAGGTGACTGTTGTTAGGTAGTTTGAAGTTCAAGGCTCTGGACTAGAAACCTAAAAAGGTTCTCCCTTTTCAAACCTTTTAGAGTATACTTTGTGTGTACGCAAAATGACAAAGTCATCTGTAATAACAGCATCTGTTAAATGAGACAGAGCGTCAGAGTTAAATTAAAAATATTCAGAATAGCCCTTCACATTTTCTTGCCATAAAATTGTACCTGCAATTAAATTGTGGATTAAGATGCTAATGAGCTACCTGATTTGCATGTGCAATCAGATTAGCATGTAAATATCAGCTTTTCGCAAGCACCAACATATATATGACTACCTGAGTGTGCCTGCAAATCAAAATGTTAGCAGCCAGGCCGACAATAGCAGATGTAAAGATCTGTTAATCACATTGCTGGGGTGTTGGTCCCCTTCAATTTGTGGCTACTAGAACTGCTGAGTACTTGTAAATGTAGTGCGATAGGCAGGTGCTTACCAGCAACAACAGCATCTGGCTGAGTGACCTTACTGAGTGTGAGGATTTTAGTTTTCATCTGACATTCATCACAGGGTGCTGGCTGTGCCTGGGGGATCTGAAACGGACATTTTCCTGACCCAGGAGGGGTGGTACAAAAGGTCCCTGCTGGCTGTGCCCACAGCCTCTGCCGGGAGCCTGTCCCTTCACACGGCACAATGGCAAGCTGTATATCCATGCCTGGATATACAGTATATCCATGCCTGAATCACCACCGCTCACTGTCAGAGTGTCAGAACAGCCAGCCAGTTCCTGGGTACAGTGATATGCTGGACTATAAAACCCAGCAGATGAGAATGCCTCTGAAAGATGTTGCTCTCATAGTTAAAGAGTTTATATCTCTTAGGTGCTCCAGCTAAATCACAACTCACGGCCCATTGCAGAGAGCTGCAGTGGCAGTTCAAACAGACAGGCTTGCCCTACCTTTAAAAAACAGCTTGGGTACCCTTGCAACTGAGATCAAAGGCCAAGTTAAACTGATTACTTTCACTCAGCAGTTTTTGCAGTCTGCTTCTGTTATTATGGCTCAGTTGCTAGCAGTAGCCAAACAAGCAAAGTTAATGTGAAGACTACATGACATACAAACATGGCAGAGACTGAATATAACTCTGATTCATGAGCCTCTGCAGAGACATCAGGATAGGCAAGATGCAAAGACCAACTTTAGCTGCAGAAACTGAAATTAATTAAAACTCAGCTAGGTTTAGTCTTAAAGATTCAAACCAACATTCTAAAGTTTGCTCAGAACCACTTTAAGCAGGATAGGTGAATACTCCCACTACCCAGAACGTAATCAGCCTCTATGAAATTAACTGATCTGAATTTGTTTCACAAGACTATCTGGGAAGTATTCAAAAACCTTATCAGCTCATAAGGCTGATACATATTTAACAAACTTAATAGATCCTGAGGCTGAGCAAACTTCAGCCAAACAGCTTTTAAAATGAAACTCAGCAGTTCTCAAAATCAATCTGCTGGGAGAAAAGAGATCAGAGAACCTTAGAAGGACCAAATTTCACATTGTCTTAGCTGGCACTGTAACAGATTTCTCTGGCAACGTATTCAGCACTTCTTGTCATGCCTGTGTAAACTGCTCCATGTTTCTCTTGTCGCAGAGATATTTTTTTAATTCATGACCCAGAGCACACCGTCTGAAATAGATTTTTAATTATTTCAGGAAAGGGTCTTGCATTTTATTCTGGAATTTGCTTTATGCAATGTTCTAGTTTTTCAACTTAATTAAACATCATTTTATGTTAACTGTGAAAGGCCAACTAAGACATTACCATTTAACATCCTGAGACCGTCACCTGATGTGGCCTGTTTAAGCGCCTGTTCCACTTGTTCTCTTCTCTTAGATTCAAATTCCAAAGCTTCCTGCAATTTTCTCTTTGCCTTTTTTTCTTTCTTCAAGCGTTTCTGAATTGTTGCTGGAATGCAAATATATGATAAGAACAGCTGTTATAGCACAATTAATATATAACGGATAAAGTAAACTTGTTTCTTAATTTCTGATGTTCAAGAGACAAGTTCTAGATAAAGAAAAAAAAACTGGACACAAATGTGATATAAACAAGCAAAAACCAACCCCATACCCTGTTCTGAAACAACAGCTAGTCTGAAATAACTTTCAATCTTGTTAAAGATCTTAAATCATATTCTCAGACCGGAACATTGCCATCGATGCAAGTCTCCTGACTAGAACTCGGGTTTCAGAGCCAGCTCAGACCCTGAGAGGCTACTGAAAAGCTGAGTTAAATGGGTACCAACTGAAATGAAGATGAAATGCATAGAGAAAGGGTAGCTAATGATGTATGTGAGTATATCTGCGGGCAAAAGCACTTTCACCTTTCATCACTAGTTCAAGAAAAAAAAGAGGAAACGAGAAAGAAAAGGAACAAAAGCATTGAGCACATGGTGAGAATCTCTTGAGAGAAAATAAGGACAAACTTCCCAGGTAGAAAGGAGGTTGAAAATTAGCTTAAAATACAGGCATGTAAATCAAGAACTTTTTAATATTCTCTCCGTTACCAATATCTCCTTCTAACAAAAACACTCTTAATATCTGTAACTGGCTGACTGGACTAAAAATGGGTAACAATAAAGTATTATAGCGCGTCTCTGCAGCTGTGTTAGTAGAGCTTGATGTTCTTTACAGTCATCTCATCTCCCTTCTAAAGATGGAAAGCAGGGAAGTGCCTTGACAAAGATCATCCACAGGTCACTGGTATAGCCCTGCAAGATTTGGCAGAAAATGGAAGTATTCCTGACTTCTGTTCCCAATCTCAGTTTTAAACCCAACTATAAATAAAATTAGACCTGTAACTAGAAAACTAAACAGCATTAATTGTAGCCAGATGATTCACATCATCACTGGGAACTGCTGACACTGCCTAAGGTTGTATTCCCTCATCTACATAAATTCAGGCAATAAAACATACCTTTTCCTTTTAAAACCCTGAATCTTAATTCCGTGTTTAACCTTATCTTTCACAGGCACCAGGTTGCCATTTCTTTTGTTTGATGTACTACTGAACCATCTAGTGATGGTACTACAAAAGGTAGGTTGAACTACGAGACAAAAAAAAATTTGAGCTTAAACATAAATACCCCATTTCAAAATGACGTTTACTAGTCTATATTCTAGCAAATGCTCTTTACAGGTATTGTTAAAATGAAAGGTGAATTTACATTTGCAGTATTTTGCAATTCATTTTATTTGTCTGTGTCACCTGTGTGAAAATATCTGTGAATTTTAAATCACAATATTGTGAGAAAAATTGCTAAAAAACATGGAGATGTAACTTTCTCTGCTGACTTATTTATCTAACTCTTATCAATTTTTACAGACCTGAATTTGTGATTGCACCAGTCAGGGGAATAAATGGATACCACTGCATGAGCGATCTCTGAGAGATTTAATAAATTATGAATGCCAGAATGCAATCTGGAAACAAAACTTTGGAAAATTGAGTAACCCATGTGGAAAAGTCTATCTGTGACTTTCTATAATAATGTGGATGTTGTGATGACCTGAGAAACAAACAGTTCTGCAGATACTGATTACTGGAGAAATTCTTCAAGCCTTAAGTCAACCAAATCTGTGAAGGACTTAAGATTTTTGTTGAGTTAAATATGACTGTGGAGGTATGTAGTGTTTTGTCTGCCTACACTGAGATTAACTTTTGTTTTACAGAAATACAGCTGTCTCATCTGCTCTTACACTGGAGTGATGCAATGATTCTGAACACCCCCTGCACTTTAACAACTTCTGTAGTATTCACTCACTCCTCACAACTAGACTTAAAGTGTCCTTTGTCAGCTCTTAGCGAGCCTTGGTGCCGCAAGCAGGTTCCTAACCTAATTTCAATTCAAAACACACAGGAAGAGATTAGTAGGCACTTACATCTGTAGCCTTATCTCGCTTTATCTTTCCGATTTCATGGATGTAATCCAGAAGTGGCTTTTGGTGTATGAAGAACTATTTCTCTCCTTTTGATGCAGATTAGAATTTTAAAAAGAAGACTGCCTGCTTTACAATATCACAGTGAAAAATTTAGATTTACCAATTTAATTGCCTATTATTATCAAAAGCTTCTAAAGAGTCATGGTTCTGTCTCAGAAGGCCTCATGTTAGGAAAGCTTTTGGATCTCACTCTTCTGATGGAAAAAGAAAACTATCTAGGTTTATTTGTTTCAGATCTTGAATTACAAGAGTTGCCTACCTAAGTGCAACTATTTGGTTGCCCTGAAGTTGTCTAGAGGACAAACTAGCTGATTTAAATACTCCAATTACAGACATATTATCTTTCTCAAAATAAGACTGATCCTCAATGCTTGAAGGATAATAGCAGGAAACAAAAGAAATCAAAGCTGTCAAATGAAGAAATCGGGCTGGGAATATTACCACACAGACGGTGTGGTAATAATGCATGTGAAAGCCATGAAACTGAATCAGCTTTCCCTACAGAACCAGCCAAAATGCTCTGCGGCCAGTTGCCCTCCAGGAAATAATCCTTCAGTCACTGTTCTGCCTGCTTACAGAAACGTGTGCTTCATTCTGTTTTTATTAAATTTAAATCTTTCATTACCAGTGCTAGTCCACTGCTACATTACACTGAAGTATGAATGTCAGTTAACTCAGAGTCCTCAGTAGTTCCAGCTGGAAATGCCAAAGGGTTACACATTTAATAGGTATCTAAACTCCATTTTTCATTCACTTACCTCTGCTTTGCAGTTCAGCTGTAAGTTGCCTTTCCAAGCTCTCTCTGAGTTCTCTCTCTCTACAAAGCTCCATCTTTAACTCTTTCTTTTCCTGCTGTATCTGCTTTTCCTGGACTCTGGCATTGTCCACAGCCACTTTCAGCAGGCCCTAAAACACATGCAAATGTGAGACCTGAAAATACTGTTTTGTTTCAGCAGTGACAAAATTTATCCATTTATTTATTTTACTCCCTTTAGAAAAAAACCACCAATAACAAAAACTCAGGAGCCTATAGACAAGGAATGCACCTGGGCATTTAAAGTGCCTAAATGTTAAATATGAGCAATTTTGTGGTATAGCTTTTGCACATTCATCCTACTGGTATGGTTTATTACAAATGGAATACCATATCATTGCTGACCTTGGTCAACTGCAGGGAAAAGCAAAGGAGAAATAATGAGACTGGTGAATTTTAATATGACCGTTATTGCCAACTATTAAGTCAAATAGACAATGCATAAAATGTTTCCACAATCGATAAGGCCGGAGAATGAAAACCTGGGCATTACATTAAATTAAAAAAAAAAAAATTAGAATTGCAGATACAAAATAGTTTCTAACTTTCTAAAAGAGTGGCAGAAGAAATACATTTTATCTGTTATAAATAGTCTGGCCCTATAGAGAATAACTTACCTGAATGTTGGTTAATAGTGTTTCAACTGATGAAAGACCATCAGCAAAAAGAAATGGCGCTGGAAATCCAGGAGGCAAGGCCTGTCCAGCCAGTTGGACTTTATCTAAGGTTGGTTTCATTATTGGAATGGCAATCTGGACCTCTTCTGTAAAGACAGGTTTTAAAAGCAAGATCAGAAACTATTGGAAATATGGAGGTCAAAGTGATTTTTAGAAACTGTTTCCCTGGAAGTCAAAATACAAGCATAGTAGTAAAGCTGATACGTTTTGGTCTTTGGGCAGCCATTGTTATTACTAAGGCAAGTTTGCAAAACAATACAGAGCAATAATAAATATACTTATGGCTATAGCATCGCTCTAATAGAGTATAGGCCATTATATCTCAAATTCTACAAAATTATACTACCGAATTATAACAGTATTATGCAGTTCATTAAACCTGAATGACTTTTCTTCATTCTATCATGTTTGCTATTCTGCGATGAGCATTTTTAGTCACTATAACCTTGAAAAAATTCTAATCAAGAAATGTACCACATCTCTTTATCCTTTTTAGCATTATCCTTCCCATACTCAGCAGTAAATAATCCCTACTGAGTCATCTCCTCCAGCACTGGCTCTGCCTGTCAGAGAGGCATCTGTGCAGGCTCCCCTGGCAGGTGCCATGCTGTGGTCAGCCCCACCATGGGCAGCAGCTTGAAGCACCATGCTGAGTTCTGTCTGCTGGGGGCACAGAGCTGGTGGTGGGGGCACAGGAGCGACTGGGGAGGAGAGGGGTAAGCCATGCTCTCGTGATGCACTGCCTACAGCTGGATGGATGCATCCCTGGCACACTGCATTACCGGGACCCTGTAACTTCCCCTGCACTCCCTGTTTCAGTTTGGTCATGTTGCTAAAGATCAAGCTATGCATGGACAGTAGAAATGTGTACTCAGAAAGAAGTGATGGTATTAGCAATTATTTTCCCCAAATCCTTTAAATTTTGTCACAAATCCTTACTAGCATGAATCTGAACTCACTTTTTTAATAGGGCAACTTAATGCTGTTTTAGGACAATAATACATGTATCTCCTTGTCTCGGATCCCCCCTCCTTTGTGTACTACTTCTCCAATATTCATTTTAAGCATCAAGTTTATTGCTGAAAATGATGACATTAAAATCTGCTAGCAGTCTTCAAAGCCAAACTCCGTTCACTTATTTTACACTATGATGTTAAAAAATACTGGTGTAACATTCCAGGGAATTGCAGTCCATATGTAATATTTTCCTTTAATCTCTCTGGCACTTGCAGAAATTATGAAGAACATCTCCTCACAATTGCTTTTTAGTAAAGCTTGAAACTAATCTATTGTCCATAAGTTCATGATGCATGTGTTTTCTAAGGGCAGCTGCACAGCCAGTCCAGATAGTTTCATTTGTCAAGTGTCTCGGTCATATTAATTCCAGGATTTACAATTAGACCACACCACATCAAAAGGCCTCCCTCCCTTCTCTCACCTCTCTTATTTCAAAAACAACTCCAAAAGAATCTGACAACAACAAATTAAGCCCTGGTGTCTCTGCAGCAGTAGAATTATCTGCTTTAACAACCTCCAGGAGCACCCAGTGAGCTGCAAGTGCTTTTTGCCGTGTCTCAAAAACACACCCACTGACAACAAAGCTGGGAGCATTACCAGATTCTAAGTATTCTCTGAAATCTCTGCTGAGGGAGTATTCTGTTTTCACCCTATGAGTTCATTAAATGGAACAACTTCATAATGATTCTGCAGCACTAATAACAACAAAAGCCACTGACCTCTTCACATCTTCACAGCTACCGTTTTAAAGCTGTGCTCATGTAAATTAAATAATCCTTTAAAAAAAAACAACAAAACAACAAACCCCACAAAACAGTCCGGCAACACACTCAGACCGCAGAGGCTGTGCTGACTGAGATACACCATCTGTCACAGATCAGTATTTTTTATCAGTGGTAGTAGTTTTTAATGTGACCTGGTTAGCTGTTGCATGTGATGCTACATGGAAATAATACCTAAGTCATGGAGTCACAACAGACCAAACAGAAGTGGCATTTGGAAAGGAAAGTAACGCATGAAGTATGCATAATGGAAACCCATCGCTGCTTTAAGATCTCCAGAAATCTCTACTATTTGAAGATGAAAGTAATAACATTAAATTGGCTGAAAGGAAAATTACTATTGACTGTGAAGACAGGTTGCATGGTCTATGGTTTGTAATGTTACTGTACAGCAGATTGAAGTTTCAAAATAGTATTACTCTTCTTTAAAGAGATAGACACAGCTAAATTAGGTGCTGCTTGCTGCAGTGAGGATCAAATGCAAAAAGAATCATATTTCATCAGACCTAGTCAACACCAGGAAAATAAATAGAAATATAAGAGGTATGCAGGCAATGATTCATTTTGATAATCTGGCCCAAGAGAGACACATAGAGACAGCACACAGATCTAAGCTTCCACCAAAAGACAAATAGGACACAGAGGGTGGGAATTGGGATGACAGTGTAGCAGAGGTCACATCGATTTTCAGCAGCAGTTTTCACACAGATGAGATAACCCTGGACTCTATTTGGCCCATTGTTCATATCCTACCTGTCCCACAAGCAATAAATTTCCAAGTCCCAGAAAAAGGGCAGTAAAGAAGAAGGATTCTACTTACGACTTCTTATGATTAAGTTTTTGTGCTAACCAAACATGCTTTGCAGACCAAGGTCACATTGCATGTTAAAGTCTGTAATAGCTGAAAACTAGAAGAAGCATATTATGTTTTAGCGTATATGGGTGGAAACTGTCAAACCATTCATCTTTTTTTTTTTCTGATTGAAATCACACTCTGCAAAGATGAATGATAAATGCATTAGAAATCTATTTCAATCTTGTAATAGGTCTTCACATCTGAATGGTGTCTACATCGTGCCCACATTTTGAGTAAGTGCACAGTTAGGCAGAAATATATTAGCTAGGCTTAAGAAATTCTAATTGGGAAAGCAATTAAAAATGGCACGTGTTGGAAGCATTTTTGAGGACTGCATCAAGTACATCTCTTCAGCAGAAAAAGAAGATGTTGATTTTAGCGTTTTGATTTTAAAGAACACTAAAGATACAAATGCTAAAAGCAGCACCCACATACAGTACAACAGAATAAACAAGAAATAAAGCTAGGGCAAATACTGTCTTACCAAGGACACAAACAACCTTCCTATTTATTGAAGCAAAGTGGGAACTACTTTTATTGAGCTTGTTTGTTAAACCTGCCATGCTGTATAATAGCATTCAGGAATCCATTTAGAGTGCACTCTTTTTATTTTAATTTCTTGCTGGCATCCAGGTGAATAGACGAAAGCAAGAATTATATTGCAGAGCAAAGAAATACACAGTAAATACTAACAGTGAATGGAATTATTATCCCAGGAAAGTGCATGGAAAAGTGCTAGAAAGTTTCCTGTTGTTAATGCAATATACCAAAGTATTTCATCTTCCATCTTCTGCGTAAGTTGCAGAAATAAGGATTGGAAAATTAAGCATCATCCTATGGACTAAATGCAGCACTGGGAACATGAGTAACACAAATTGTTCCCTGCGTGACTCTGCACAGCCCTAACCAACAGGCAATTTTATTTACCAGCTGGTTTATGTTCTTTCAAAAGACATGCTTTTAAATCCATCATTCATATACCTGATACACTTGACATGTCACATCCCTCTCAAAACAAGCTAGAAATATTAAAGCTGAAATTTACATATTACTAAACACTAGTTAGATCATCCTGTTATTTTTTCACATGCATTTCAAAACATGTTTGTCTGGAGGCTTTACACGTAAGCCTCACCAAAATTAGTTTACAGAACGTAAGATATAATGTATAAAATAAATATATGATAAGGAAAAAAGCATAACGAAATTCGTAAGAAATTTATAGTTATTAATCTGTTCGTTACTCATCACGACATTTGATCTCAGAAAACCTTCAGCCAGCATTAATAATATGGTTTTGGACATAGATGGTACTGGGATCATTCTAGATCTCTGCCTGTGGCACACAATTTAGAAAGATAAGGACTAAAAGGGTTCATCATAATTACAATTCTTGAAGCTTCATATTTGAGTGATGGGGATTATATTAAATGATCCACGGTTAGAAAAGAACAGCCTACGTGCTCCAGTGGACTGTTTTAACCTTTAATAAAATAAAAAGGTATCCTCAACACCAGCTGAGTTGTATGTGCATCTTTCATAGTAAGACCTTACATTTCTATTTGAAATGGCATTATTTGCCCAAAGTTCTTACAGAATTATCCAATTGATAACCCTTAAATTCCAGTTGTATATCTACTTCACAAAGACAGTGATAGAAGAATTAGGGCTCAGATAACGATTTTTGATGGCAAGAAGCAGTTCTCCAAAAAAAAAAAGAGACTTTTTTATTTTAAACTCTGGCTGCTTTTACACTGCTTACCAAGAAACTAGAATAATTGTTTTCTTTTGCAGAAAGGCAAGTATTTAAAACTATTTAAAGCCTGATAATCTGTGAGTCTGTGAGACAGGACTGACAGTCTTCAATGCCTTAATCCCTCTGAATTCCTCCATAGAGCTCTGTGTGCCTTTCTCTCCCTCACTGCCTGCTCCTCTCCTGGGGGCTGAGCCCTCCTCTTCATTGCTGAGAAGAGAGACCTCCTTCTAACTTGGCACCTATCAGACTTCGACATTTACTGCTTTAACCTTGTGATTCAGGTGCCAAATTTGAAGTCGTTGCTGTTTTTCTTAATTACAGCCCTTGTATGAACAGGGTCAATGAATGCAACTGGGAGATTCTGACTGCTGCATTGCGCTAGCTTTAAATCAGACTACTTCATTTTCCAGTGTTTGATACAACTAAATAGCATACAAGCAATTGTCACTACAGAGCTTTGCTGTAAAGAAACTTCCCTTTAAAAATACTGTCTAATCACTATACATGCATTTCCAGACTGCCTTAAAAGCTTTCAGAAACTCACAAAACAGTAACGGCAAATGCCCTCTGCTTCACAGTACCTGCTTCCCAGCTGGTTCTCACCCATGCAATCTGAAATCAATTGATTCTGTCCTGAAGCGTTTAGTAAAGCCTGCCCATCGTTTTCAACATTGCAAAAATGTAGACCATGTCTGTAAACATTTAGAGCAATGTGTTGGCTTGGGAAAAACAGAATAGTAAACCATAGTGAAAAACCAGAAAGCCAACTGTGTGAGCAGTGCATACACTTCTATTGCCACAGAGCTCCTCGCAGGAATTACGAGGGTGTGCTTTCCTGAAGGAGGTCATAAAGAAGACATTTGGGCTTTGAATAGGAGAAGGAAGCAAAAAGCAAAGCAATGAAAATTTCAGTAGAAAAGGCTGAAATTAGAGTTTACAAATTGTCTTTATCTGTGCACTCTTTAACAAGGGATGAATAATTATACAGCTTTGACATTTTCATCAATGTACTCTCATTATTAAGACAGAAAATTACACCTATTTATAACTTCAACATATTTACAATGCCCTCTGATGCTCACGTGGCAGTGACAGTAAAAGCACCTGAAAATACTTCATTAATTCAAATCTTAACAAAAAAAACCCCATGAGTTAGATGAGATTTTTGTCTTGTAAAACATTAAATCTGAGATGAAGATTGCAGTGATTCACTGCACAGACACTGGAACATTTCACTGCGAAGAGCTTTAGTCTAAATTTAATATATACAGACTAGGAAAAATACAACTGATGCCACTTGAAGAAATTCTGTTCATCATGAAAAAGCATAAGTACAATTAATGCTACCAATAAAAATACTAAGAGCCTTCCAAAGTGCTACATTTTATACGTACAATAATTATTTAGAATTAGTTGCTTGTGTATGTTAGTATTATACCTGCTTTATCCTCTAAGCTGCTCCTCAGGCGGGTTTTGGTCATCTAAATTCCAGCATTTGAAGTTGCTCTAGGCTTTAACTTCTAAATCTAGGTAGGAGCTAATTACTATCAATCTGCATTTTCCATATGGCAACTTAAAGCAACTAGTTACTTTCAGCTAGTAACAACAACTTGTCATTCCTTGCAAGGACAAGGAGCAGTTTTTCTCTTGACAGCAGAGAAAAGTGGAAATGTGAATTATTCAATAAAAGGCCAGTAATAAAATTACAACATGGAAGAAAGGAAGAAAATGAAACAACAAACAAAATCCTGCTCGCGGCTATTACCAAGAGACCATATTTTTTTCTCAGCTAACTCTCCTATTAACATTCACAAAGGCTTTTTCATGGTGAGTTTTAAGTCTCATTGCAGTCTGACTACTCTTCTACCGGGATTTTAAACTGTCAGATGAGGATGGGTAGGAAGAACTTGCCAAGTGGAAAAAAAAATTCCTCCATTTTCTTGGCGGATTCAGCTTTTCCCTATTAATGTTGAGATTATTTCTTCAACTATTTTGTTGCAAATATTTATGACTCCATATGGAACAACAGATGTTGAAGGAAAGGGACAGCAGAAAAGACTTCATTTTCAGCAATTACCCTGCTACTTGTTGTCATACTGTAGGTGTTCTTAGTGCATCTATTTTACACACCACCCTGTCCTTTCACACACTGCAAAAATGTCAGTTTGGATAATTAATGTAATAAATTTCCACAATATTTCCATCTAAAATCATTTCCATAATATTCACTTATGCAAATAAAATAAATAAGGCAACAGGAAGGAGGAAATCAAGAAGGAGGAGGGAAGACAGGGATTACTCCCAGTCCTTCTGGACGATCCGAGCAGGAATCAGTTTCTCACAAAGTGCCTCAGGTCCTCAGTACAGAATCTTCCCTTTTTTCATTTGAGATAGATTCCAGTGACAGCCAACAAGAAATCATGCAAGAAAAACAAGGCTATCCAACAAAATGTGCAAGAAACAATGAAATTATTGCATAATGATGGTGCAGAAGTGGGGTCTGAGTGTGGTGGAGGTAGTTCCTAACAGGTGGATGGCATTTGGGCTGAAGAAACACCTGTGAGCTGACCTGCCAGCCCAGCATCACAGGCAGCCAGAGCAGCTGTGCCACAGCCTTGGGCAGCGTGAGTGACTCCTGGCTGAGCACGGCCACAGGCAGTGGCACTTTGCCCTTGGGTCAGCCCATGTGGAGCAGCCTTGGTGTGCGGCCGGCTTCTGTGAAGGCTGCATGCAGAGCTGCTGAGCCAGCCCAGTGCCCACAGAAGGGCAGCCTGTGCCTCCGCAGCCAGGCACTCTTTCATGACCCACGCGTATTAAAAATATACAGTGTGCTTTTAAATAATTTTCGTCATTTACTCCCTCTGCTGCAGTATTTGGTAATATAATAAATAACCTGAAAGAGATCTCATTAGCAAGATCGCGTCTTCTCATACTCACAAAATCCGCACAACCACATAAATGCTTCCAGAGAGCTGTGATCACTGAGACCAAATCCATTCCAGGATGGCAGATGTGCTTGTGTTTCCATTTTGTACCTGAAAAGCCCCACCTGCCTACTTCATCTGCACATGTGCCACCAGGAAAGGCTTTTCACTTTGCCTGGTCTGGGAGCTACTCAGATGCCAGCTGTGCAGGTGTGCGGTGAGGCAAGGGATACAACTGAAATGGTTCTGCTCCATTCCAGAGGTCCGTGATCCTGAGCTTGTGCAAAGCCAGCCTGGAACAGTGACGCACTCTGCCTTCTGGCCTCAAAGCACTAAACTGAGTTCTATTTGGCCACCAGCAAATGTAATGGCCCACAGAACACAGCCATGTGGAGCAGTGCTACTGGACATAAAACCCCCTGATGACCAAGCAGAGCTGAGTGGTGGCCAGGGAGCATCTATGGGGCTCTGGATGCTGTCAGAACATGGCCAGAAGAGCTCTAAACCTCATAGATATGAGTACAAATACTACTGTGATGTCTGCTGTAGAACTGCAGACAAGTAATACTGAATAGAGATTATAAAGTTGTGTTATATATGTTAACACAGCAATTATGACACAAAAGATACATCATCTCTTTTAATTTGTTTAAAAATAGTACCGAAATAATATCAATATTGTAACCGTTAAGTTCAATTTCTTTTCGTACATGTATAGCTAGCAGTTAAATCCCTCAAATATTAGGGGCAGGCAGAGTATTCCATTTCCTATTCCTGGATAATTATTCCTGCTTTATTAAGGTTTATTTTACAACTGTATAAAATAGGTTATAAAGGACAATTCTGCTATTATGTCCTCCCCTGCTTAGGCTTAATAAATATTATATTCTAAACCATCCATTAAAGCCAAGCAGTGGAGAAAATAAGAGTGGTAGTAATCTCTTCTACAGATGTAAAATACCTTTAATAAAATAAGGGTGTATAACAGTCAGGAACAAATTACTGAGGTCTGCTTTAATAAAATAGTACCCTTAAAGAAGTATTACTCTTAAGGCACTGACATTCCCACTGGTGATGCAGTGTATCCTTTCAAAGCAGTATAGCTTGTTAAAATGGCAAGATATCTTTTTGCAATAGAGTGTTTGTGTCCAAGCCGATACAAGGTTTGTATAGAATGCATCCAGGGAGCCATAAAACTGGTGGGAAACATATTTCTCCGTGGTATTTTAGTACTTCGAAAAATTCAATCACTGGGAAAAAATGTTTTGCTGTAAACATCTGAAGAGCCTTATAAAAGCAATGGCTTCCCACAGCACCTGCTTAAATAATTTTAAGAGGGAGTATGTCTTTGCTCATCCTCTAGAACTTGTAGAAAGCTTCTCCCATTAATTTCCCTGGTGCTGTAAGGCCAGGGCACTTTTAATCAGAAATAATTATGAGTACGGTTAGGGGATGTTCACCAGAATTATTTTTGCACTGTAGAGGTAAGAGAACTTTCAACACCGACTGCTTGGAGAAACATGATTCCTGTAATAGGAAAACAGATGGAAAGATGATCACCTTGAGGTTTCCTTTTGAACGAATTAGGAGTTCTTCAGATGTCAACGAAGGACTTATCTCTGAAGAACTATCCTGGCATTTGCACTCAGTTTGGTTATACAATGATTTTATGAATCCTAATTATGAAGAAACACAAATCCATCCTTCCCAAATTTACTTTTTAACTGGTTTAATCATCTGGGTGAGTAGCAGTTCTGTGCAGTGGCTGTTACGGTGCCTCCCTGCCATGTCCTTTTTCAGCCTTCCAACACAACTCCCATCTCACACAGCTCCTGGGCATGCTGCCCACCAGCCCGGCTCCTGCTGCACCAACCTGCAGAGCACCTCCCAGCGCAGGGCTCAGCGGCACTCCTGAGCGCTGCTATCTGGATGATGCTGTAGCTCTTGCAGGTATTAAGGATTACAGAGCTGAACCCTACTGCAACTGAGCCTCTCTTGGGCTAGGAAGTGGTCAGGATTTGGCTTATTTGAGTCCTCCTCCCCTCCTCAACAGAGAGGGCAAGTAATAGGCCCTCTGATAGAAATGTTGTCCTGGCGTATCGATATTACATCTTACTGACAGAATGATTAGGCTCCCATATATCAGCGTTACAGCAGCTCAGTGTGGGGAGCTGCTGGTCCATGGCAACGCAGCACAGCTCCTTGCCACCAAATAATTACATGATGCTCTGGGGAAAGACAAGTTTTCCTAACACATAGCCAATCTATCAAGAGGGAAAACTCTTCCTGACCCAAACAGCTGCGATCACAGTATGAATGTGAGCTAACCATCATAACGTCCTCGTCCACTACTTTGCAACCAGTATTTGTTAAGTGTACTGCTGGCATTTACCCTGCTGGCTCTTCTAAAAAATCAAATACTGAGGAAAGGAAAAAAGTGGAAAACTTTCTGCAGAAAGGAGCAACTGCCTGACATTCATCTGCTTTACTCTTCCTTCAGATCAGCTTGAGTGCTGTGCCTGGCTCCTCGGGAGGTGCAGCGAGCAACTCCGGTACATATCTGAGACCAAATATCTCTTGCAAAAAGTATTCAATAAAGTATTTAAGTTGCAAGTTGCTGTTGTCTCCTATGCTTTCCCCTAGCAGACTACTCATACAGCTCAGAACCTGGCCAGTGCTCTTATCTCTGCCTGACTTCAGCCACTTCTGCCACGCAGCTGAACCCGCAAAGGGCAGGACCTCATGCTCTGCTGTGGAGTGTGGCATACAGCAAAGTATGGCAATAATACCCCACAGCTTAGGCTGATTTCTTTAATAAAATCCTCATGTGCACTGATGCCAAAACACAAAAGCTTGACCACCAAATAAATGAAGATCTATTCATTTTTCTTACACCCATGTACATGTACAATCCTGTTCTGGATTGATTCAGGATTACAAACAAATCTCTCCAGGAAAACTTTCCAAAACTTCACCACTGTTTTAGCTCCCAGTCACTATAAATCCTAGGCAACGTTAAGATAAAAAATGCCACTAGAATCATCATAACTAAATAAAAACTTTGCAGGAGATTTTTGAATACATCTCTTGGATTTGCATGCTTCTCAACTAAAAACAAAACACAATCTAAAACAAAAAACATACTGGAACAATCTATGCAAAAACCCAATACTCCACACCTCCCACTCACTCACAAACAGGCTTCAGAGCAGCCATGCACTTGGCTGGACTGCTGACAAATCCAACCTTGTGGACTCACCCCCATCTGCAGCTTCTGGGCTGGGCAGTTGGGGCCTGGGGGCAGTGAGGTGCTGCAGAGCACTTTGCTGCTGGCCCCGAGGAGGAACAAGAGGAGAGAAAACAAGACTGCTGGAGGCAACCTCCAACTGCAAATTAATGCATTGAAAAAGCAACTGTGACCAAAACAAGAAATAGTTTGCCCATATGCAGTTAAAAAAAATAACTACGGAGCATCAAGTGGAAGCTTGCATATTTTCTTCTGAATGACAGAAGTAAAGGCTCCGTGCTCCATTAATGCATCTGCCCTTCCAGGGGGATTTCAACCAGGTCTGCTGGGAGCAGGAACTTACTCATTTTTTAAGTTGTAGCCAAAACTCTAAAAGCATGAACTCCATTGAGTGTGATTAGGTTTTGAGTATTGCTATTGTGACTTCAGGGTTTGAGTTTGAGGCATCTTCCTACTCCAGCAGGCTTGCTCTCTTTGCAGGGCAAGCTGTATTTCACTTTGGTTCACTCTAACTTCTTGCTTTGAAACTGTATTACATGAGAAACCCATTCATGACGGTGCACAAAATGAAGCTTAATGAATCCCAAACATGTACTTCATGACCTACAATCAATGTACATTGCCTGCTACAGTATCTCCCTGTAAAATTGAGGCATTTGCTCAGAAATTTCTCAACAGGGTCCTTTTTTTTTTGTAGCACTTTTGCTCTTGTCTCCCTCCAGTGTTGCTCAGATGGCAATCCTTCATTCCTTGTGCAAACCCAGTTGGAAAATGCTGGATGGGCTACAACTGTGTACAGCTATAGAAGGTCTGATATATGTTAAGCAGTGCTTTCTCTGTGCTGAATAAACAGTGAAACAATGTTTTAATTGATTATTAAAAAGGCGAGGTTCTAAGCTGAAAGTAGTATTTAAATTAGTTTTAAATTGTACAGTTTCTGAAAATTCCAAAAGGTACTGATGCTGTACAATTGCACTGTGTCAGCTGAACATCACAGCTTTAATAAAGGTTACTGCAACCCATGGTGATAGAATCTATTTCTGAATGACTTTTGCAAACACAGAACTACATAGCTGATGAAAAACAATTAAGGAATCAAAATATTAATGAAGCATGAACTCTCCCTGGAAAGGTATTTTCACATTCAATGAAATGAAATAAAATACCTGTTCTTCAAGAGCCAAACTCTGCCCAGGTACTCTGGGATGTCTGAGGTTGAGTCATTCTCAAACAATAAAATAGGTTCTTCCTTTCAAATTACATCTATTCTCTAATAGTAAATACTTAAAATCAATCCACACTGCTTCTGACAAAAGGACTTTAAGTTGGATATGCAGTCTAGAACCACAAAAACAACCTCTGTATGATTTGTTTAAACCTACAACTATTAGACTCTGCCACTATATATTTTTTCTATCTTAAAATCAGAAAAAGCAATTAAAAAAAATCAGTAATTGCGGAGTTGTGGATCCCAAAGAGGTGTCCTGACTCCAGAGGATACCAGCTGGGGAACTGATACTTTTTTGAGGGTTTTTTTCAGAATATGTGCAATGGTTAGTCTGAAACCAGGTCCATAGACAGAATTCTTCTCACTAGCAGTAAGTGCACTCCTCTTGCTGTATTTCTCTGTGGGACCTGAGTGGCAGTCAGGGAATCCATGTAAAAAATGTGTTAGGAGGTAAAGGCAAAAAAAAACCCAACCAACATTCTTCCGTCAAACCAAAAATGCCAACCTTGTTCTAAAATTTAGGTAATAAAGCCCAGTAACTACTGTTAATTATCAGCATATACACGGATTATCAATCAAATGAGATATAAGCGTGGAGCAGATAAAAATGGCAAACTGCTATAATTACAAATGACATTTTGTGCATGACTGTGACTCAAGAATTGTTACAGAATGCTTTGGGAAAAAAAAAAAAAAATTCCATCCAGAGTCCAGAATAATATGGTCCATTGCAACAATGAACTGTGGGGCAGAAATGTCATTCGCTACATCTCGCATTGTTTCTGTCTATGCACTGAATCTATATTTAGTTTTATTTTTAAAAAAGGATGAATTCACTTTAGAGAATTGACAGCTTATATGAATATTTTAGTTTTGCTTTCAAGAACCAGAAAAAAAAAAGCATGGAATAAAACTCAAGCTCCAAGTTCCTCAGAATGCCTACTGAGAATAAATTCTATGTTTATTTGTATTTCATTTTGCTTGAACAACTGCTTTTCCCTTGGGTATTTATTAAAAGCATAAGAAGAATGAGCCAAATGCGCTTCTCAATAACATCCATTCAGCATTGTTGAAGCTTGTAAAATTGCACTAGCCTAGCCAAGGGGAAAATTTTACTCACTATTTAGTAAATATATATAATTTTTTCTGGTTGAGAAGATGCACTGCTGCATCTTTAAATTCTGTCTGCCTCTGCTCATCAAAGAAGAAAAAGCAGCCATTTTGTTATACATTCATAACCTCAGATAGGAAGAGACATGATGTATATTCCCTCATTTGGTTATTCATTACTTAGGGTCCAGTCCTGTACACACACTTCCCATCAGGCTCACTGAAGACACATGCAAAGTGTCCTTTGATTCCATTACACAAAGAACTAGTTGTAAGTTTTTTCATGCTGTATTTTCTCACCGATTGCCATAAATAATCCTCTTTGACCTACATTCCAAAATATGCAGATGCAGAAGCTAGATTGGCTTAAGTGGGATTTACCATTGGGAATGCCTACTCTCAACACAAGGCTGGAGAAGCATTTTTATACTGCAAGGATGCATGACAAGAGATGTCCAGTTTTGTATCAACTAAACCAGTAAAATCTACCAAAACCACAATGAAACAGCAGCTACTAGAGACTGTCAATGCATAAATCTCAGATGGTTCACAACCAGTAGCCAGTGTGCCCACACCAAGTTTCCATTAGGGCCAGGCTGAGCCACCTCAGCTCGTTCTTCACCTGCCAGTATGTCTTAAAATAGTCCTGATATCATGCAAAATGAAAAATCAAATTCCCAATGTATAAAATGACTTTTTCCATTGCAGCTGATCATCACTTTTGCAGCACAGTTTCCAGTACAGTTTCATTATATCTTTTACAACAGAACTTACAGGAAAAGCTGTTCAACACTAACACTGCAGCATGCAACTACCACTCCTAAATGGTGGCCAAGAGCTGGGGCTGTTGTTTCTTGCCCACTGGTCCCCAAGAAATTACAGTTTATAGCTTGTTAGTGGAAAAATGATGTCTTTGAGATCTAAGCCAATGTTTTCAGAAATGTCATGGACTGTCTTTATTCCTGACATAACAAACCCCCAAAATATAATAGCAAGTAATGTGGCTATTGCCCTTGGCAGCACCATTAAACTGGGCAGTGAACTACTTCAAATGACTGCCAGTGTTAAACATTAGTTCTGCCTTAAGTGGGTTGATTTTAACAGTCAAACATGCACGGCAGTCCATCTGAACATTAAAAGCACCTTTCAAACTTAATTTTACAGAAATGTTAATGACCAGAACAAACTACTGAAGGCAAAAAAGAAAAGTAATTATTTCACAAGATGAAAGGAAACAGTAAATTAACACTCCTGTTTTAAAAGGAGGCTCTATAATCTATCTGCTTTAAGGAAATACCATTAACTGAAGGCACTATGGATATTTCAATTAATGTATTTATGGTTTGGGGTTTCTCTTCTCTTCTAGCCTTTAAAAACAAGGTTTGAGGCAAAAGGAAAGCTGTAAATCTTTAACTGAAATACAAGTTCCAGAAATGCTTTATCAAAGTCACAGCAACTGAATTGGTTCCTGATACCTATGTTATGTGTCATGTGCACATATGTACATTTATTGAGAGAAAGGAGGTAAATATAAAAAAAGGAACAAAGCCTTCAAAAGCTACGACCTGTACATCCATACAGACCTCTAAAAGGACTAAGGAAAGTAGGAAAAATGGAAGTGACTCACAAGCATTTGTAATACACTACCGATGTCTATTAAAATTAAAACCATTAAAACCATTAAAAATAATGGTTAAAAATAAATAAATCAGGGACAGCTAATCTAATCCTACTACTATATTAAAAAATACTTACGAAGGAATTGGACAAAGTTTAAAAATGTTAAGCTGCTCATTACAAAACTGAAAACATACCAGGTTTGTTACACGAGCTTTTATTCAGTGTAATTTTGGAAACTGTTTAAAAACAGCCATTGTCTTGCAAGGAAGATTTTCTTACCTAATGAGCTGCAATACTTATGCAGACTGAAGATATTTCAAAAAAAATTATTCATACGCATTTTTAAAAAGTTGACACCATAATATAGGTGATAGTTATTTTTCCAGGACATGCATTCTTTACACAGTTAAAAATGTACTTACATAAATGTGGGTTTTGAAAATAATTTATTTAGCATAATCTATATAGGAACATATGTTTTTTCACTCCAAAATCAGTCACTTGCAGACTTCAAATGACGAAACAGTAATTATTCTTGTGACTCATGCATGTCCACTTTGAAAATTTGGCCAAATGTAAGGTCTATTCAGCAAAACTGCACTGATGATGAAAGTGGCTTTTATCTTGTCTTTAATTAATAGTCTTTTCTAAAGGATACTTTAGTAGATGAAGATATGATCCGTGTTACATTCATACCACATTACCTGCAAAAGTTCATGCAAATTTCTACCCATGCTACATTATATTCACACATGTAAGATATTCATGACCTGAACACACCACAGGTAAAGAAAAACTGCAATCAGAATCAGAAGGTTGGGAAACATGGACAAAACATTTGACAGTAAAGCCAAGTTAAATAGCTCCCCAACCTCTGCAGCACAGCTCAACAGCCTCTTCTGTGAAAATCTTTTCAACATCTAATTTTAAACTGCATCATAAAAACACAGAATGGCTTAAGTTGGAGGGGACACGGGCAGGGTTGCCAACCACTAGATCAGGCTGCCCAGGATCCCATCCATCCTGGTCCTGAATGCCTCCAGAGATGAGCATCCACAATCTGCCTGGGCAGCAGTGCCAGCACCTCACTTTTAAGTAAAAAATTTCTTCCTAACATTAACCCAAATCTTCCCTCTTTTAGTTTAAAGCCATTCCCTTCTTGTCCTATTATATAAATAGAGTCTCTTAACACCTATGGTTGATACAGGATTATTATTCTGGGGAGATATTTGATTGCCTTTGGTATTTTGATTTGGAAACAGGCACTACTCGACATAAACAGGCAGTTTATGTTGCTCCACGTAGAAATAGGAAGTGAGGCTTTTCTAGTGGTAACTGATCAACAAAATATATTATGTTATCCAATCAAAAGAAGAACTTGAGTAAAGTGTGGAGAAACGCACTTTAGAGTGCAGCATATCGATAAGTGACAGAGCACAGCCTGGTCTGGAGGTTCTGAAGGCTGGATGCGGTGGCTGTAAGCAACCTTAAAGGTGTGACCAGCGATTTCCCAAAGCAGAAAAGCAAGTCTGATGGCAAGTGACTGCATCGAGGCCCCAGTCACCTGGCAGATGAGCAGATTCACAGAATGACTTAAATTGGAAGGGATGTCTGGAGGTCCTCCTGTCCAAATCCAAGCAGAAGCCAGCTAGAACCAAGTTGCCCAGCTCTCTGAAAAATCTGTCTGTGAAGGTTCAATGGCCTTCAAGCTCAGAACGTCAGACTTTCAAAAGAAATAAGGTATGGCTAGCAGTTAAGTGGCATGAAAGCAGAAGTCACCTGGTAACTCTAGTCAAGAAGTCAAGGTAACTCTACCTTTAACGGCCTCCATCCATTTGGGGGCGTTAAGTGGGCAATTCAAATATGAGCAATACTGAAGACAACTTCTTCAGCTACATGGTAAAAACCCTTTAACCTTTGTATTGTATGTACTCAGAAGCTGCCAGATACAGTGGCCAGCCCAAGCTGCTGCCTTCCATCTCATCAGCCATTGAAGACCTGCTTTATTTGCTACTGAGTGTGACAATACCACCACACTCCAGCTTTCAGACTCGAACTCAGTTCTTCAAATGTGTTATAGTAGTACTGTTGCTCAAAAACATCTGCATCAAACATTAGGGTATGTATTTGGGAAACAGCAGTCTAAAATCCTAAGTTTAAGCTGCATGCAACAAGCTATATACTTATTTTAAAATAAATGTGAAATTCATTCTTCCACAAAAGAAGCAGTGTCATGAGAAAACTCAGGCTTTAAGTTTTGTAAACGCTGCATTTTCAATATTAGAGTGTCAGTCTTCATTCACTCTCTGACAAGGCTGTCAATCAAACAGCAATCTAGTTTTGTAAGACTTTAACCAAAGATCAAAGCAATGATACTGCTGAGTTCACATTACCTTCCTAGAGATAACTACTTGAACACTTTCATAGCGCTGCATCGATATTAACTTTGCACCATTCCTTCCAAGCAAATTAAACAGCTCGAAGTTTGACAGCCCTTCTGGCTTCTGCTCCCAGCCCTGATCTAAACAGAATTCCAGTCCCCATCCCCTCCACCCCTTTGGAGCTGCCACCTGGATATTGAAGTGGAGGATTGCAGGGGCTGTATGCAGTTAAACTTCCATCAATTAAAAAGAAAATGAAACGTGCTTTCTGTCTCCACTGGGGAACACACCGAATGTCTTTTACTCAATAACAATAGTTGGGCAATAAAAAGATGAGTGAGCAAAATGTGGTATATCATCGTTTTGCTTTTGACTTTCGCCAATGGCAAATGAAAGGCATCCAAAATCAATTTCAAGAAGCTAATAAATTCAGTATGTGAAAGCAGTGAAAATATAACTTTTGCAGCCTCATCATCAGGCTGATTTGTAAGCAAAGCTGGGTCCAGTTCCTGCACACTAAGTCACCCACATTTTCCATATTTTCAGTTTCATGCAGGTAATATACCATTTCTATAGGGTTTATATTTTGAGGCTAAACATATATATATATCTACCTATATCTTCTTTCTACAAACATATATCCTGGTAATATCGTAATAAAAATCTGAATGTACTATGCCCAGGAAATCGTGTCGATCACTATCAGTTACTTCCTCCACTAACAGTGGAAGAAAGGTGAAGGCTAATGCTGCACCAAGGGCATGCTCGAAGCAGAACAACTGCTTTCCACAGCTCCACGTTGCCTTCAGAACACAACTCTTTATGGCAGCTTGGGGAGGGGGCTGCTGCGGTTTTTATTTGCTTGTTAACTGACTGAGAAGCTTGCCAGACCATATCCATCTAGAGGCAAGTTTCCAAAGGGAAATGAATTGATGGTAATTGCAATATAATTTAAAGTACTCCTTCAGCAATGCTGAATACCTAAGACGTACAGCTTCTCTCACTGGGCAATAATACAGGGGCTTCCTCTTACTCCAAGCAATTACTTCAAATTTCAGTGAGAAGAAAATTTGATCCACAGTTTCTACCACAACATAAGAGACCTTGAGGCAGGTCAAGTTCATCCCAGAGGACTCGGTGCCCACTGCTCTCAGAGCTAACTAGGTCTTACCAGGGGGCTTTGTACCAGATGTGACTTTCCACTGCAATTACCAATAAACTACCTGAGAAAGGGAGGCAGCACGGCCGTACGCTGCTTGGTTTGTAAGGCTAGGACTAACTCCTGCGAGAGCACTGATGAGAGCATCACCTTTGGTTACAGTGTCAACAAACAGCAAGTCAAGGAATGCAAACAAACAGCTGTACTGCGGCCTGGGATCTACAGTTTACACTGGAAAAAACACCAACATTTCTGAGAGCAGCAGTTCCTATCTCTGACACAGCCATGCTACACGATACCTTTGAATATTTTGCTCTGACCCAACGGCAGGCAGCAGTATCACAGAAGGTCCACTACACTTACCTAACTTATTTGGAAGTCATTAGCAATGTTACTTTTTTTTTTTTTTCATGGGATGTGTTACTTAATTGAAAAAAAAAAAAAAAACCAAAAACCCAACAAGAAAAGAGAGATGTGTCTGACCTTGGAGATTTCTCTGTTGAGACACAGATTTATTTTCTTTGTGTGACAAAGCACAGAAAGAGAATGGGAAGGAAGAAGGAAGAAGGCAGGTATGAAGGAAGGAAAGCCAGCTGGGTGCTCCATGGAGCCTGAATTGTGACAGTAAGAAGGGCTGGAGAAAGCAACTGGGAAATGGTGATACGTAGACTGGGCATGTCTAAATCCTGGAAAACAGCAGGTGGAGAAAACTGTGGAACAGAATTATATTTAAAGGGGAAAAATTAGAACTAGGTGAGAACAGTAGAGAGATTGCACTTTGAGTGCAAAGTATTGCTTTTGTCACTTAGTTCATACTGTGAACGCGTCCAGGTTGTGCGTTTCAAAGGCAGAAGCCACGAGGAAGGCTGTTCTTTCATATATTATTTCTCCACAACAGCACCGACCTATTAACAGCAGAGGCTTTTTACACTCTACTCTGTTATTACAGAGTGTGGAACAAATCCTCAAATCTGAATTACACTATAAAACCCTCTCTTTCTGTTGTATATCATCCTTATTTTACCTGTTTACCTGCAGGAAGAAAGCCTTTTTTAGTCTCGCAGATCCTAAGACGGTCTGTGCCATACTTCACATTTTCAGCTTTCTAAAACACCTCCAGCAAAGTCAGAAAATCTGAGAGATTATGTAACCAATACTTCTGGAGCAGAAACACATCTTCCAAATCTTCTTTGCTGACAAAAGCAGGTTAGAATTTGTGTATATCTATCTGTGAGTCACCTTTAAAATAAAGTGCTTTAGTGCCATCTGCACTTTCTGAACTCTGCTTTCATGCTCCTCTCTCCTTGCATTTCCAAGCCATTGACTGCACTGATTTCCATGTAGTAACCTATGATCAGACATTGCCTGGAGGTCCAGATTTCACCAGAATGCAAATGTAAGCCTTTCACTCTATGGCACAGTATCCCTTTTCAGACTTTTTGCCAGACTTTGCTCAGAGTACATTGATTCTACATATTTTTAAGCACGAATTCCCTACACAGTCAGTCCTTCACTCCTATACGATTTTAAATTCAATCTCAAAATGCAAGGGTTAAACCCCAAACTTCTTTGCATTTCCTTTTATCTTTAGAAATTCCGCACTCTTTTTTTTTTTCTCCTAAAATCATCTCTTGTACTGAGAGTAATTGCTTCAAATACTTATGGAGATGGCACTTGTATCAAACACTTAAAAAACAGAATATACTCAAATATAAGAATGCCTAACTGTATCCATAACTAACTGTTCCTTTAGTTAAAAAGTTTTGATATTATCTCTGTTACTTTTCTCTTCAAAGGAGAAGAGTAATTATGAAAGTTCTGCAAATTTGCACTAATGAAGCAGAAAAATCTACTATGACTTTTATTAATCACCATGTAAACAAATAAAAAAAAGTGAGCTTACCTTGTCTCCTCTTTTTATGATTCTGACAGCAATTGATTTAGAATTACTTACAGGTAATTCTCAACTCTTTGTTACAACTTGAGCTGAGAATAGTAATTTTGCCACAAATCTGAACTTTCGTCAATGAATTTATATTCCACAAATACTGAAAATGAGAAGCCACTTAAATATGCCACAAATGTACACACTGAAACATCAAATAAAGGACAGGGAGAATAAAAAGTACATACGAGACAGCAGGACAGAGAGAAAAAAACTGAAGAGAATCCACACCATACATTACAACCACCACTTCCACTAGTGTAAGACTTAAGATGCTCACTCAGTCCCTGATGCATAATCTCGGAAGGGCTATGCTTCCAAAACACAGCTGTGCTAACTGCAAAGGAGAAACACACCATGGTACTAATCCTCAAGTGGCAGCAGGATGGGTCAGCATTACGCCCCTTTCTTTGCAATCTCCCCAGTGCCACAGAAAACAAAACGCTGGCCCAGGGCAAGCAGTATTCAAGGTGGCCTTAAGCTACTAACAGCCCTCCAGCAGTCTCTCTTTTTATCCATGTCTGCCTGAATCAAGTCTCTGCAGACACACCTCTCATTCTCCAATACATCATCAGTATCACAGCTGCCAAGATTAAAAGTGTTGAGAGCAATAGGTGATTTTGTGTCACTGGGGAAATCCCTGCCTCTTTACAGTGCCTTCTGTCCCATGCAGTGTGACACTGTCATCACAGGAGTACAGCCATAAATAGCTAAACTGTAGCACAAAACATGGCTCATGGACTAAAACTAATTATTCACCAGACCTAGAAAGTAAGACGCACTCAGTGGAGTTTGAAACCCATAATTTGAGTCAGACAACGTGAGATCTCACAGCAGGTGAGCACAGTGGGATCTTCAGAGGAACGAGAAAAGCACTAGGATTTGAGAGTGACCGACAGGATCCAGGATTAGGGCACCTATTAACCAAAAGCTGGTGAGGTCTCTTTTTAACTGAATCCACACTGATACCTCTTTCTCGTTTTTGATCTTTATCAACTGGCACTTGAAGGGAAATCCCAAGTCATTTTTTGATTACATTTTTCTTCTCTCTCCTGTATCTTGTAATTCTCATGCAATCTCTCTAAATTCAGGGGTAAGAAGGATGCCATTAAAAACTGTGTTACTACAGTCTGTGTTAGCACCATTATATGAAATAATTGCACTTTGGGAGATTCTAGACAGTCAATTAACCCCCAATTCACTACTCAAGTGGCAGAGCCGACACTCAATGAATAGAGGGTAGGGGTTCAATTCTCAATTAGGAAGAATTTTTTTACTTAATAGTTTAATCTTGTGGTCAATTAAATCTCCTAGCGTTGTATTAATTATTATATGAATTCCAGGCAACTTCTCATTTAAAGGTTACTTATGGTGCACTGCAACTGGACCAAAGTCCCAGACCTAAATTTTTCAAAGCTGAAAGCCTGCTCCATCTTAAAGGGAAATCTATACTCTTTTATAAAAAAAGACAAAGTGCTTTCCCAATGTGAGATAGTTTAAACATCTCCTGTATTTCTGTGTCACAGATATGAGTGCAGTTACATCTTAGATCGCTAGATATAAATTTACTGCTGGACCACATATTCACATCACTAGTTATATTTAAAAGTTTCTCTAAACAGACCTTTATGGATTAATCTCATCTGCAATTGCTGAGCTTTTTTTCCTATATTGTTTGGCATAGCAGCTTGGAATAGCAGCTCAGTTTTCCATCTGTTAGACATATAGAGCCTATCAGTTTGTGAAGCACTTTCTTGGTATTCTTTTTGGTAGAATAAAGTCCTGGATTTCCTGGGGGAAGCAAAAGACATATGCTGATGCTCCATGGTTTCTGAGTTGCTGCAGAGATGAATTCTCCTTGGCCAGCTTTCTGTTGAGTAGGTGCTGGAATCATATAAAACACACACTTGCAAAAGAAAAAGAAAATGGTGAGTTCCCCGGCCAAATCAGTGATCTTTTTTCAACTAATTATTTTTCCTGCTCAAAATGAAGACAGTCTGTCTTTGAAAAGACTGTCTATCATTAAAAAAGAAAACTATTGAAAAGTTTTTGAAACAACTATAACAGATGTCATAGCAGTTGAAAGTACAATTAGAAAGCACAACGCCGCAGAAATAAAACTTCAAACAAAAGCAGAAAGAGTTCTTTGTGCACATCAATAATTCAGAATGATTTAAGAACTGTTTTATAGATGCAAGTGGAGCTCTTGCTGTCGATATATAAATTGAATATGGTCTTTATAGGCAAACAAAAAGAGGATACAAACCTTTTAAATTATTTTTAGGATAATTGTTTCTGCAACAAACATCATTATTTATCAGTTTTGAAAAGAAGCCAACTGCTAACATTTGAAATGCACAAATCTTGGCACACTACACAGAAAATGGTAATCTCACCCCTTTTCAAAACCACTCTTGTATTTGTTTTTCACATTTGTCAAGTTCTTATCTCAAAGTCCATGCAGTGTTACCTATTTCTATCAGAAATCATTATATTTTATTTCTAATCACCTTCCCATAGCCAATTTGGTAACTCAGGAAAGGAGACATTTATTGCCACCAGATGCTGTTACTTTCCTGCTTACTTAATGTATTACTATAAATCCAATCAACTGCCTGCAAGGCAAGGTTGTGTATTTATTATTTTGCATTCCGGATTTCTTCTGTTAGAAACTTTCTCTTCAGATAAGCAGTACCACTTTAGTTCTAAATCTACACTGCAGCTATCAGCCAGGATGCATGCATACACGTTACATGATGCAGGGCCATATAATAAGAGCAGAGACAGTCTGTGTGCTAGAAGCACGTCAGCCACTCCAGCAATCAGGCTCCCACTGAATCTACAGAATGGAGCTGCTGCTTCTGTAAAGCCAAAATTCCAGATAGATTTGTATTATGTTTAACATATGCTATAAAGGCAGTGATGTTATACAAAGTGCTAACCCTAAACTAGGGTGCAGAAAAATTATCTTGTATGCTAAAGATAATTCTTATAATTCTCATTGCAAATAAGACTATAATCTTCAAGTGTCCAATTCCTTTCATGTTTTCATCAGCAGCAGTGCATACACAGAAGTCAGTAATGAATTAGTTCCTGAAACAATAAAGCTTTCACCGAACAGGTTTTGAAAATTGAAGGGGTTTTGTTTTGTTTTTTTTTTCTTGATTATCAAGAAACTTCAGACAAAGAAGCAAAGGAATTAAGGCACTATAAAATCAACACTACTGTTACTATTACTGGTTTTGTTGTATTAATTTTGCAGTAACACTGTGCTTTCCTTAAAACCTATAGTTTACAGAAAAATCAGTGAAAATACACACTTTTTCATAGAGTAATTCCACAGTTTTCCTTCCCATCTAAATCCCTTCTGCCTGTAATGCCTTAGGCTATATGACAATAATGTCAAAAGTCAAACAGTAATGCTGATGACTCCTCCTTTAATATGTGAATTTTGAAGCACTTTTGCCTGCAGGGCACCCTCATTACAATCACTTTCTAGATTTTAAAACTCAGAGAAAACAACACAAGCATTGTAAATACACTCGTATCTCCAAATTGACAGCATCTAAAATGCCTCCAAAGGTTACAGGTGTATGGCTTACACGCTATTTTTGTGCAATTCATACTTTCTGATTTCTGTGAATAGACATGTGTACACATACACATCCCATTTTCTGCTCCAGCTGAACCCTCCACCAGGGATGCTCCCTCCTCCAACACACTCTACATCAAAAAGGCATCTCTGACCACACCAGAAGAAGCATTCCAGTCAACTGTCATTAAAAATTTTGCAGTGTGTAACCCTTCACTGACAACACACATAAATAAGCCATGGGATATGTCAGCAAATTCACACAAGTCAAATCCAGCAATCTGAATATTGCACAGCAGTCCAGGTGATGGCTCGAACAGGCTGATCAAAACTACGCAATGTTTTATAGATCAGAACATCTCTAAACACATCTGGAAGCAGAATTTTATTTATTAAATTACATGTTATATTCTGTCATATTCTGTCAAATATAAGAAAATCCTACTTTGGAAACTACTCTCACACTGTCTACGAAAATAAAAAATAAATCCACTGGTACTTTGAGAGCAACGTGCAAAGGCACACATGAACAAAGGGTGCACCCAAGGATTCTGGTGCTGGGATAATCACTGCCTTTTTTGGCTTTGCTGTCATTTGCCTTGAATTTCAGATCTATGGTGAATTAAAGAAATAAGGGAGTCTGGGTAGTAACAATCAAACGTAAAAAATTGTGTATTTTAACAGTTCTCATCAACATCAAATATCTCACAAATTAGAACGGCTTGGAAGCCCAACTCTTAGTCTCAAAAGTGACTCAGATAGTGGTGGGCTGATTTTCAAGGGTATTCAGGAAAAGTGCTATTACAGAAATAGGAATCAGAAATAGTCTGCCATTCAAAAGCTAGAATGGCTGGCCTAACGCTGAGCACAGGTGTGTCAACGAAGCATTGATGAGATACCTAAAAACATCAACAGCCAATCTCACAGCTGCATCTAGTCTTGAATTTTATTCCCAAGATGCCTCTATAAAACTTAACCTGGATCCTATTATACTGATTGCTTCTTACTGTGTCTTCCACTCTCTGAGGTATAATGCTTAATTTCCAAAGTACAGCTGATAATATTAAAAAGCTACTAATTGAACTATCCATCCCAGCAATGAATATGGCTACATATAAACATATAAATAAATATCTGATTAAGGAAACAGTATGGTAATGATGCTCCCCACCCCAACAATCAAACATGAAATCTGATTTCCTTGAAATTACAGCCTGAGCTGGCTGTGGTCCAGATCCCCTCATGTTCTGCAGCCCCAGTGGCTTCTGAGTTCAATGTATGGGTTACACCAGCTCTGCAAACAAGGTATCAAGTAACTTCAATGCAACACATGGAATATAATGAAGAACACACTTATTCCAGATTCATGACTCAAGAGGACAATCTCCTTTTTCCAATTCCAATCTATGGTTTGTTAGCGAAGTACTTGTTGCTTTTTACGCCAAGAGTAATTGTTCTGATGTGGCATGTACACAAAAATACTTTGTTGATGCACAGATGTATGGACTTATTCTCAGCTTTCTGACCAGAAACCTCTGGGAAGCAAGTCCACTTAACTGCCGCTACTGTGTGAGTGTTAGAAGGCAGGCACAGTGCAAATAAGATACTCAAAAGAACCAATCAGAAAACAACAACAAAAAAAACCAAACCAAAATAACAACAATAACAAACACAACATGAAGATCTGAATATATAAGAGTGCTACAGAAAATATCACTTGCACGTGCAAAGTACACTCCAGGGCTTCCCAGAACACACCTTTTCCTAAGGCTGCTGGCCAGGAACACAGGCATGCAGGGCATCCCCCTGCACGTACCTGCAGCTGGCTCGAGCTGTCCTCCAGAAAACAGGTTATCAAGCAAAGCCCATGGATGCTATAAGGGCAGGATTTGCTCTTTGACATCAGGAGTATACAGTGCTGTCATAATCAAGAGCATTTCTGATCCATTCTTGACTGAAACAAAGGCTCTGTGCCAGTGCCACAGCTGTAACTGTGTCGCTCTGTATTTCACTGATAGGGAATGGCCCTCTATAGCTAACATGACAAACATTAAAAGCACACTATCAGTAAAGCTTAGAAAATAAACCTATGGTTTATAAAGTGCAGTTTTTATAAATATCCTGGAGGTCTTCTTCAGACACAAATATTGCAAATATTTCACAATAAACAATAAGCTTTGTTATTAATATACATTTCTGTCAGCCTACTTGCTCAGGCTTAAATCAAATGCATGAAACATGCCAACGACTTTTTTTTTTTTTTTTTAATAACAGAAACTTATATAAAAAGCAGCGATTGCTGACTTCTGAGCAGCTTCCTAGTTAACAAGAGTGTTTGATCACAGTCTTTGTTGTCCATGCTAGAAATGACATGTTTTCCAGAAACACGTACTGCTTGTATAAGCCAAAATTTCAAGCAGTGACAATCTAAGACTTACTGATGAATTCAACTTGAGAAGAACCTATATGCACACATGGTTACATGTTTGGGCACACAAATGCACAATCAATCAGAATTTCTCAGGAGCAGCGTGGCACCATGGCTGGCCCAGAGCACAGGCAGGTGGAGGCTGAGCCTGCATCAGTGTCTTCCCACAGATCACAAGGATTGCCATAATGTAAGAAAGCCTTTCGCCTATCTTTCTGGATGCGTGTTTTTCAAGTTCTACTGATCTTAATGAGGATTGAAGGCATACTTATTAAACAACTCACAGACATTAAGAATGTCACCGACTGCAGTTTTGAGGTTAATGACTTTGCATCAGATATATTATGATCCAGAGAATTCAAAGGGTCAGTTCTAATACAACTGTTAACTCTGAGGGAGATTACTGGGCCTAATGCAAAAGCCACCAGGTGAGCAATGTACCCCCCTGATGCTTTCATATCTGCTACAGCTCAGTAAGATGGACCTACAGAAAACCCACTTCACTGTTCCGGAAGAAAAGTAGAAGCGTTAAACTGTGAAGAGATAATTCAGACTTTGGGGAGAAGCTTCCTGTAAAAATGCCACATTATTCCATTCTTTTTTGCCCACTTTATTCCATGAAGCTATATGAACTGCTTACAAAAATTTGGTCCAAAGCTTTCTGAGTAAAAAGAATTTCTGTCTTTCAGCACTTTCATCTAGACTCACTGTTTGTAGTCTTTAGACAGTAATACATTAAAGCCATAGAAACCTAATAAATAAAACATATCAATAAATTATATATCAATGTAAGAAACTGTCCATATGCCAAGATAATTATGAAGCAGTTATTTTACCCTTCAGAAAAAAATGGCGTGGTTTAAAATGATTTGGAAAAATCAAGAAAATTTGTTTACTTATGAGACTCAATATAATTTTAATGTAAAAGATGCAAACTTAGAATATTTCACTATTTGCTCTTACACAATTACTCGCCATTGTATTTATAAATACTTCAGCAATGGTTAAATGCAGTTATAACAACATGAGTCTATACACTGAAAAAGTTAGAACTTCTCTATTATTTCCTATTCACATATACTGTGAATCAAAGTATTAATAAAAGTTTGCCTTAGTTTCATTGGTTGGAGATTTTTGTTCAGTTGGTTTTCGTTTTCTGACTGACTGATGAAAGATCCCATCTACTCTTAGGTCACCATTTTGTCAGTTGTCAGCTCATTTGCAGGTTAAATTTAACGACAAGAACTTGCAGAAAAAGCCTTCACTCAGAACACAGCACTGAGTTCGTTACCCTTCAGAATTCTAAGAGGACAGAAAATATAAAAATATCTCTCAGTCTTCTAGTGAATATTTGTGCAATACATGTCACTTGAGATTTTTGGAATAGGAAGCCCTTGCAACCTTTAAACTCATGTACTATTGCATCCACTGCTTATCAAACAACTCCTGGGTCTCTCATGTCACACTTAAGACAGCAAAAGGAACACGAATTCACTTCTAATTTGGGAACTTTTCCATGTATCTCAAGAGAAGATTTGTGAGCACATTCCTAAGGAAAACTGCTTATTTGTCATTATACGTTTCACATGTAAGTACTGAAATGTCAAAGAAACAGCATGGTGAACATTTGAAGTGTTGGCACCTCTCGTACACTTTCTATACACGATTCATGTTACAGCTTCGTAATCTCAGTTCCTTTCCTTATTCCTTGCGCTCTCCATCTGGATGCTTTCACATTCATTGTCAGAAAAGTCCTCTCTCTGGAGGACACCCCCACTTGGGCCTGTTGCTGTTTCAGGTGTTATGCACCTGCTCTTTCTCCACTACTCACATTGTGAGTAACCTAGTCCTTTGGCAATTACTAATTTAAACATCATAAAAACCCTTTTCCACTGACAAAACACAATAAATAGATAGAGTTATTCTTTCATTACTGTAATCTATGGCCATCTGAAAATATTTCACTCAGCTGACAGAAATGATGTAAAATTCCCATTTCCTTGAAGTAATAAATGGGAAGGTGTTCTTCAATGAAATAAAAAAGAATAGTTGCCAGATGCAGCTTTGGAGACTACCATCTACCAGAAATCTGAGACCGTCATGGGATGTAGACTTGTGCTACAAGAATGCAGACAACCAGGCTAAAGGGGGTAGTATGGACACTGAGCAGCAGTGAGAGATTCAGAGCAAAGCACTTTCTCAGCAAATAGAGCCCTCATTTCTGCTAAAAGAGCACTTGAACAAAGGGTAAGTGAGAAGAAACCAGTCATCTGCAGACTCTTCCTATGAATTTTTACTCTGGTTCATTTAGGGGGAGTACAACTTCAGCCCCCCAAACAGCCGTGGTTCTCTGGGGCCTGCTTGCCTCCTGCTGAAATCAGAGCACAGGAGCAGGGCTGGCATGTTCCCACATCTCATCAGGCTCAGGCACACCACTGCCCTGGGAGGCACAGCATTTGTACTGCCTATGGGTACATACCGCTCCTGCCTAGGACAGTAACAAGTGCTACTGGCTGGGGGAGCTACGGCCCAAAATACCAGACGGTGGACAAACTCTGCTCTCATTGAAGACATTGTAAACACTTCCATTGATTTCTCTGTGGCAAGAGCTGGGGTTGTGTCTTTTATTATTGCATCCTATATGAAGATTTAGAAATATTTTTTTGTCATATAGTCACAAGGAATAATTGTACCTGCAATTAAGCCCTACTGGCAGGTATAGCCAAGTTCTTTTCTGGCTCATTTAACCTTCCTAATGCCAGATTTCATACGGAGGTTTCTACAAAGCCTATATAGTACTGTGTCAAACACAATCCTTTCCCATACAATAGAGATTTTTTTTAGGATAAATACCAAAGCAGGCAAATGTAAAATTGAATTACTTTAAGGAATTAGGTAAAATGCTACTGCTTAAAAACAGAAATAGAAGTAAGCAAAATCGTGAAGAAACTGTGTTTACATTTCTGTAACATTTGGGACTATGTTCTGTTGACAGGGAATTTTCTGTTTCCTTTCATTAGCAATTTCAAAATACAGTACAGATTATCCATTATATGGTTTTCACTCATATCCTGACATGGGTGCACAGGCAGAATGCTTGTGCAGATCTATAAATATATTTGATCTAGTTGTCTTCTAATATTAAGCCTGACAATACTTCCTAAGATGCTGAAAGGATGTGGAGTAACTGAGATTTAAAGGCACTGCTTCTTCAATAAGCTTAAAGACACGGTCTGTAACCAACCTCTAACCCTGCTGAGAAGAGACAGCCTTTAATTCTGTAAATTCTGTCCCACCAACACATACAAGCAGCTCAACATAATTGAAACAGTTTTATATTAACTGTGTTGTCAGAAAGAACGTAAGCTATATTTTCTTCAGCCCTGATTACCTTGAAATTAGTTTGATGAGAACAAACTGACATATTTTTGTCTGGTGCTAACAGCACTTCCAATGGCATTAGGAAAATAAAATTTTGTATCCTGAGGAATATCACAGTAGTGCTTACAATAATCACAATAAGTTTTATTGTTTTTTATGCTAAGCTTTCATATGAGTAATACTACTGCTAAATTTTAGTTACTTAATTTTCATTTGTTGTTGTCTTAATTGCTATAAACAGCTCAGATATGCAGTTCTAACAAAGTGTGTTACAAAAACATGCTTAATATATGCCTTCAATAATTTCTTTGTTGTTTGAAAACTTTTAACTTACAGCAAAGCTGGCATTTTATGGCTTGCAGAGCTATAAATCATTTTTAAAATCATGATGATATTACTCAAAGCAGATGTGAAAACATATGTTTGCCACGGTTGTATAAACTGCTTACTTGTCATGCTTAATAAATGTTGATACTTTTATTTTAACTACATTCCTTCTTAATAACTTTGCAAATGTTTTCCATGGTAAATATACTTTGCCTTAGTGAAAGCAATGTCAAGTTTTGAAAAATAAAGCTTGTATACAAATTACATATATATTTTTCGCTGAGCATACATCACACTCTTCTGTAACCGTCCATATCTGAACATGAAAATTGTTCAACTCATTTGAGGTGCACCAGAGCCCAAAACAATTATGCAAAAAGAATACTATTACTACTAGGAACAAAATACATACTGGAGTGGTAAAAATCCTTGAGGTGTAATAACACTTATATGGGGTGACAGGCTGGGAATTTCAGAAGGAAAATACAGACTGTATCTCCTACTGGTGCAGTCCACCATTACAGGGTGCTTGTGTTTCTATAAAACAGAGATTCCTAAAGGAGATACAACACAGGTCCACCACACTGCCCAATGTGAAATTCCATGATTGTATGAAATCACCTTCAAAACGTTGGATGCACATTGTTAATGCTTTTCAAATTTTGACATCTGTCCCATGGTAAGTCAGAATGTTTCAGTTCTGAAGCCATGGGATTACATGAAAACTGCATCTTCACGTGCCAAAGAACCAACTACTTTCTAGTTCTCAGAGACAAACTTGACCTGTGCTGGCTAAGCTTAAAACTGAACACTTGATTTTGTCTTGCTGATGATAACTCTAATTTCTTATGATTTTGTCTAGCAATACAACTGATTTTCTTCTAATTTTATTTACGAGGAAACAAAATGCCACATTCCTCCTCCATGCGTAGCTGCAGATTCTACATCTCTGCAGCTGTGCCCCAGGGCTTACCTGAATACACAGACACACTAACTTTCTCCAACTCCCACCAATCAGTGCAAGATCAGAGGAGGCACTTCCCTGCCGACAGGACGAACACTATAGGCTAAACATCACCTCTTCCCTTACTTGCCTCTTATGAGATCACGTAGCATTCTTAAACATGAAAAATGGCTTATTTCCTTCACTTATGAACCAGTATTAGAGTAGCTTGCACGCACATCTACTGCAGGAAAAGAAACAATATCATGTGACTAATCAAATAGTTGCTAAGAACTGCATAAATAATTGAGAAAAAGAATGGCAAAATATTACTCCATAGGATATAAATAGATGGAAGCAAAGACGTGATTGTTTACTCTTCCTAAGTAGAAGGCGATCTAAACCCAGTGATACATTATTCACTGCAATTAGGCACTTGGCTTTCTTAGATTTACAGTATTATGCAGAATAGTAAAAAAGAGAATAAAGCATGTAAGTGTAATTAAATGCCTGAGATAGAAAGAAGTGTAGTTATACCTTTCTCCTTTTGCATTTTTTTTAGGCTTGTCCCAGTTTCTTGATCAATGAGCTCTCCTTCCCTGCTGTTGGTCAACATAGCTAAAAAAATGAGAGTGCACAGCAATAAAAGAACTGTCATTTAAAAAATGTCAAAAGAGGAAAGCAGTAAATTATATATTTTTTTTCTTATTATTTTGATATTTTAACATTTATTCATACAAGTTTTAAAGCAGGTAACCACATCTGTTGTCCATAAAGCTCCCAATTCAGCAATGATAAAGCGGAATATGTAGCTGAAGGAAATTTGCTCAACTTGATTAAAAAAAGACACCAAGACAGAACTAAAATTACTGAGAACAACTGATTTTTTAGAAGAGAGTTCAAATAGAAAATTTAGAAAAGTACTTCACAGAAATCATTTTGGGAAAAAACGCGTTTAGTAAAGCAAAGGATGTAAGTGTTAGTAATTATCTGTAAAGCAACAAGGACAATTAAAAAGCTCAGATGCATAGAAAATAGCCCAAACCAATAGATGAAAGTGAAAAAAAACATACTTCATGGTGTGAAAAAAAATTCTTAACATCTACCAGATCAGTGAGACATGCTAAGCTCATGCCTATTTTCTTCGTTTCCTTCTATGCAATTAACCAATTACAGGATTTAATATTTCTTTAACAAGACTTGTGAAAAACTTGAAAAACTTGTAGAAGTAAAACAAACAAATAAATAAATAAATACTTATTAAATATATAATAATTTGTATGTTTCATTTTTATTTTATTTATTTTAAAAAAACCTTTCACTACTACTGCTGGAGCTCAGAGGATAGCACTGTGTGCTATTACTGTTAACAAAAGAAGTTACAATAGCTTTCAAAAACTACAGTAAGGTAGTTAAGTTACAGTAAGGGGAAAAAAAATCCCTTTGTCATTGCTAAAAGCGAAGCCCTATTTTACATACATGGAAGCTGAAGGGTATCTACTTTCTTGTTCTTCCCTTGTGTATGCTGTGTTTTGTCCAAGCAGCCCAGTTTCTATTGATTAGTTTGTCTATTGTCAACAGAGGTATGTAGTGCAGTGGTGCTGCAGCACGGACCATGGCAAAAACTCCAAAATCCCAGCAAGCTGCTGAGTAGTAATTTGAAGGCAGTGAAGATCACAGTGACTGCCAAGAACTGCACTGCTTTTGTAGTTTAAATCTAGCTCAGCAATGTCTGCATAGGTTGCAGTCTCTGTGAAGACAACAGTGTTGACACACATGGAAGTAAGGAGATGATAACTGACTTGCCCTAGATGCCTCCTGGAAGAATCAAGAATAGAATCCAAATTTCCTCCAGCCCAAATTTGCATTTTAAACACAAGATCAATAATGTACAGACTGAAAATTGTTCTTGAGAGAACAAAAAATACATATATATCAAAACCTCTCAGCTTCATGGCAGTGAGTGAATGTCTGGCCAACAGGAGGTTTTTATAGTGTAAATATCATTGTATGTGTGTTTTCATAGGATTTGAAACATATCCTGCTATTTTTCAACTCCAGGTGGTTTCAGAGTCACTTTCTCAAGCCAGCATGCAAGATCAGTGAGTCACATCATAGAAGGGGTGGTATCTTCTGTGCATGAGTAGATACAGACACAGAATGAGAGGCTGGGCTCTGTGTAGTATTGAATCCAATACAGAAACCTATAGTGAGGAGCTTTCTGGTCATTTTTGGTGGGATTTTTTGTATGCTTCTTTCTGTTTTGGAGAAACAAAACAGAAAGGGGCTTTCCTGAGTTTCCCAGTAAATAAGGTATTTGCTTCAAAAAACTGCTAAAATTTGTGAGGTCAGCAACTGTCATGGGGTGTGAGGCTGCAGAGCACTAACCAATTCTGTCTGGTGTGTTGTCCAGCTGGGAAGGTGAGCTGGACACGCTGCTGCTCTGATGAGAGGAAGCATGGCTCCCAGGCCGCTGACTCTCTTCTAGGGATGGAGCTGGAGAAGGGCTGTCTTGAATTCTTTCCTTGAAATAGAAATAAAACAAGGTCTGTGCAATTTGATTAGTGAACTTCACTGAAGTTGCTAAAATAAAAATAACAAATAGTCTTGCTAAGATAAACAGTGAACAGAATTCAAATCAAAAGAGTAGTACAGCCTTCAATACTCAAGAAGAATATAATCTTCTACATGCGATGCATCTAGACAGTTTTTCATCCTTAGGGTCATGACACAGCACTTACCACCTTTTTTTCTTTCATAAATCTAACATTTTCACACATAGGAATATAGAGAATATTTTTTCGCATGGTTTGTACAAACTAATTTTACTCTACAGATATTGAAATTGGCATGTATGAGTCACATGTCACATAAATAAATCAAATTTTGACAAACTGGCACTAAGCACAGTCAGATTTGTAAATTCACAAGAAAAATCACTTCTTGTCCTTAAATATATCACGAGTGTCTTCTGAAGGCAGCACACAGACCAATTTTAAAAGCCACAACATTGGTAAAGGCAGGTTCACTTTCAGATGAGAAGTACCACAGACCAACAAAAACAAGACTGCTTGTAAATTTTTATGTGCACATTTTTACACAAAACTTTGAGACTGAAGTGTAACTTAAATATACACGGTGCTCTAGGGAAGGGGAAGAAATTGAGAAGAAATTGTAAAATTTAGTAAAATGAAGTTCCATAGTCCTGCCTGTCTAAACTTGAAGACTTTGGAGAACTTATGGAACATCCACTAGTACAAATTTTTGCTAACAGGTTAGATGAGTAATTATTCATCCTGTCTTGAGGAAAATGCTTGATGGGTCTCTCCACTTGAGACCCATTCCAACCCAACTAGTCCACATGCACTATTCTCAGTTTATTCAAAATGCCAGTCCCCCTTTTCATCATTGCGAAGATCAATGAAAAATAGAACTCTTCTCAAAGGGGCAGATCGTGGCCTGAGATACTCTAGATAACCTTATTTTAAATTTTACATTTTATGTCCTTTGTTACAAGTAAGAAAGTCTTTAAAGGCATAGTTTCAGTGGAGGGACACTAACAAGAAGCAGCCCAGAAACTGCATCTTTGCAGGTGCCCTCATCTGTGGCAATCAGCTGTTCCCAATGGAAACACAGAACTGAAATATGAGTGATTTTTTTTAAATTTAATTTTTTAAGGGAGATCCTCTTGCCCCATCCCTTTAAAAACCACAATTACATTTACACTGTAATCTGATGAAGTTTTCTCAAAAGAACTTGGCAGTTTTTCTGCCTTTCTAATCTATTTCAGATTTTTCAGTAAGAGTATGCAATCTGGCTACTTGGTGGCAATTTTCCATGTGCTTCTGAAAATATGCTCAATAGCATTCAAACTTTTAATGCAGTTTTGCTAGATAGTATGCTGAATCAATACTATAGCTTTAGGAAGAGAACACTAGATTCTCATAGCTTCTCCATTACCAATAGCTAGCATAATAGCTTCTGTTCATAACCTATTGAGGCAATTCATTAATAACACTGGCAGTGGCATCGACATTTTAAGAATACTATTATCCATTAAAACTATCTCTCTAAAGCGCATTCACCCTCATGTTTACAGACACATCTGAGAACAATGCGAAGAGAATGTGAGTGGATACTTCTAATAGCAAGGGGTGGTGTTTGTCTATTCCAATCACAGCAGCCAAAAATGTAGTAATGAATGTGTTTTTAATAGGATAGTTATTGTACATTAAATAACAACTGAGCTTCAGAATCATGTAACAGATGTGTATCTATTACATAGCTGTTAATCCTCAATGGAACTGTTCTCACTAATTATCTGTTATTTAATGAATATACAATAACAAATAAATCTTGGAGGGAGACTATTAATTGCAGTATTTTTGAATGTTAATTAAAATATTTATTAAGTTTTTACAAATTAACCTACTACATGTTGAGTTATAAGATCTTAAAATTTTTAAAACTGAATAATTTTAATCCAACAAATTCTCAAACTTGGGAGAAAAAAAGGAAAAGCCACTCATCTCAAAATGGTCAATGTTTTATCCTCGGTCTTCAAAAGACTGATCTGAGAGGTTGCTGAGACCAGCAAAATAGAACACAGATATGATTTACTGATCAGTAAATGACATTTAAAAGGTTACATCAAGAAGAATTCTTCTAGGTATACGATGAATAATACACAAATAACTGACATATCTGCCTCAGCCTGTACAAAGCATGTGACTGCCCTGCACAAAATTTTAGCTCTAATTTGGAGAGATGTTGATTGAACAGATGGATCATTCTGTCAGTAAGGACTTGGCTGGATGTTCACACTCAGAGAATTGTGAATCAATGGCTTAGTGCTGAGGTGGAGACACTGATGAGTGGTGCTCCTCAGGGGTTGATTCTGGGACTATCTGTGTCTTTGCTGGTGACACTGACAGCAGGGCTGAGGGAACCCTCAGCAAGTCTGTGAACGACACCAAGCAGAGTGGAGCAGTTGGCATATTGGATGGAAGGGATGTCATTCAGAGGGATCATGACAGGCTTCAGAGAAGGGATGAGCAAACTTCAGTAAGTCCAACAAGACCAAGAGTCTGGGTTGGAGCAATCCCAATCATGAATACAGGCCAGGCAATAAATGTATTTAGAACAGCCCTGCAGAGAAGGACTTGGGGGCACTGGTGGACGAAAAACTCAGCATGAGCCAGCAATGCATGCTTGCAGCCAGGAAAAAAAGCTGTATCCTGGGCTGTATCAAATCAAGTGTGACCAGCAGGGCAATGGAGGTGATTCTGCTCCTCTGCTCCTCTGCTCGTAAAGTTCTGAATGGAGACAAGTTGTGGATGCCCATCCCTGCAGGTCTTCAAGGCCAGGTTGGAAGGGGCTTTGGGCAGCCCAGTCTAGTGGGTGGCAACCCTGCCCATGACAAGGGGGTTGGAAGAAGGTAAGCTTTAAGGTCCCTTCCAACTCAAGACATCCAGTGATTCTGTGCAACACTTACATATTTTACATTTATGTAAATAATAGCCTTGAATAAATAACTGGTTACTGCTAACAGGCTACAACTCTGACTATAATTCTATTTGCCTGGATTTCAGCTTTAACAATCCTCTTTGGCATTACATTCTTTTTATGACCAAGAGTACTCAATTTACAATTAAGATACAATTTTGAAATGATTAATCTTACAGAAGAGTGCAGAGTTTAAGTAAATTTTCTTGTCTACTGCAACTATGAAAATGAATAGCCAAGGAGAAGACAAGCCAACTGTTCAGCAAAAAAAAAATAATCCAAGCCACCTACGAACAAATATGACGATGAATTAACACAGTTATCACACAAACAGCCATATAAGTCACTTTAAATGAGAGTTATTTGAGTAATTCAAAAGCTGATGATTTAGAAAAGCAAAGTATTCTAGCTTCTTCTGGTAACTGTACATTCCATTGTCTCTTGCTATAAAATAATTTCTGCTTAAAGTAATTTGCCTTCAAACTTGGGGTCTTATTTAGAAATGTTCAGGCAGAAATAAACGTGTCAAATAATAATGTCATTCTTAATCATACAGTGAATCACTTTCTAAGAGAGTAAGTTGATTATGCCATCTAATATCTAAATGGTTACAAAAATTCACATGTACTGGGAAGATGCACTTTCCCCTACATGTGACAAAGGAGCTGAAATTTTCTCTGTATTTTATGTACTAGAAATGAGGATATAGTGTAATCATGTCAGACTCCCTATGGATTGAGAAACTGTCTATTTCTAAATGTTTGCGTGCAAGTATAATGCTGAATTTCTCCTACTATAATGAATAACACTATGAACAGATATATTCTTTTTTTTCCTCCAAGTAAACACATCCATTTTTCAGTCCTGTAATCAGTATGCATCTATTTAGCTACTTAACAGCAATGTGCTCTGGTTCATTAGGTAGCTACTGTTGTGTCTCAGCCTAGTTAAAATTTCACAGCAAGTTAATCTATTTTATTACAAATGAGAACACAAGTGATAATGTCCTCACCATTTTCCAAACACAGGGTTAACAGTATTTGTAACAAATCAATGAGGGCATTTAAATAGGAAAATTGCAAATCTAAAACTTCAACATTTTTTACACATTGATGACTTCATTTTATTTGTCATTTATGTATTTTAAAACCTTGTTACTTTTCATGGATTTTACTTTTTTTCTTTTTGAAATAGCTCAGTTCCCACTGGCACACTGCAGTGCAGCCTGGTTCTGCAGTTGGTATACATAAAACTGAGAGAGAAACATTTCTGAATAGCCAAATTTTATCCACTGAATTTCTTCATATTTTATAAATCTTCAGGATTCATACTCCATGTTATAATGCAATGAATTATATATGTATAATGTACAGATTGTGAGAATTTTATGAAAAATGAAAACATTTCTCAAGATCTCACCTATTTATCTAACTGTAGCACCCACTTTATCTTTTCTCTTTCCTTTACAGAGCTGTATCATAAATTCTCAAAAAAGACTTTTTCAGTATTTAATCCTTTTGAAGGGTAATATATTTCAGTCTTACTAAAAAATAGTGTCTTGCTTTGGCTTAGAAACTGTAGCTACAAAGCCTGACATTGTTAATTTTAGTTGTGATTTAGGTTAACAGCACTGAAGTCATCAACTCTTGCAATTTCCAGATACACCCCTGATTTCACCTCAATACTCTTTTTCTAACCCCTGTGAGACGGTATTCCACACAAATAATGTGAAACACCAAATAAGATTTTTATCCTTACTAGTTTTATTAGAAATATATATGAACAGCTTACCTATTTTTAAAATAATCATTTTGACCTTAATTCCATACCTCTGATTTTTTTTTTATAGTATTGATCTTCGTTTTGTGTCAAGAGTTTAAAAGAAATGATGCTGGGTTTTCTTTTATTTTTCTTTATTCTTAGTGTTAATGTAGCTGTAATTACTCTTCCAAATGTTAATCTATTAATGAGTTCCTAGAGGAATTAATGGCATTTCACTGCTGACAAGCAGGATCTGGAAGTTTGTCTGAGACATGGACGTTTTATACAGACATTTATCTTGATGTTTCATATTTAATTCAGATGCTTTTTCTGTTTCTGTGCAGTAGCAGGAGAACTGGAATTCAGACCTCACTGATGAAACTGAGAGGAAGGAAATATGGGGATTCTACTAAATTTAGGTTTAGACCTGAGTTTTCAACTATTGCAAGAAAAATTCAGAGTTGATCACCAGGTTCATAGGCTCTGGCATAATAAATTTTCCAAAATTAATTTGCTCCCTAGATCCCCATTGGAATGTGCAGTGTCACACCTCAGTCTTACAGAGCTTGTCAAATCATCATTCAGATTACCAAAATGGACCACAAGCTGGCTATACCTTACTTTAAAAAAAAAAAAAATCAAGAATCATAGAGGTTCATTTCTCATTTACTATCCTTAATTAATGCACTGTTATAAAAAACAATACACGTTTAGCAGTTAGGCTTTTTAAAGAAAAGCTATAATCTTGACATAGTAAGCAAGAGCTATATTAAATCTGAGATCAGATTAAATGTGATAGACCACAAGAAAACGTTGGTAGAACTACCATTTTTGGGCAAAAGAACAGTGGTCAGGTTTCCATTTTAAGCTATCTTAGGTTCAAAATGGGCAGATGTAAACATAAGGACAACCTGTTGGTCTTCTGAGCTAGTTATATCATCTCACACTGCTGTAAGAATTGGAGATGAACAAAGGAAACAGCTGGTCTAAAAACTAAGATAAGATATGTATGTCTGAAAGCCAGCTGGATCCTATTCATCTTTTGCACTGTATTGGAAAATCATTCATTTAAAATATATACTTTGCCATTTGAAATGCATTATTTTTTTCCCACTGTGTATATATAGCTGCTTCAGTCATAGTCAACTGGCATTTGTTTTCACACCAAATTTAAGAAATAATAAAAACTCTTCTGTTTACTGATTTTTAATACCAGATGTTCACTTGCTAATTCCATTACCTTGTAACTACTTCCTATAATTCATTAATTGCCAGCTGCTCAGCCAAACAGAGAACCACGGCTAATCAGATGGCATTGGTAAACAGCCAAGTAAGAGCTTCCTTCTTCAACATTTCTTAAATTACCAATCACTGGGAAAGCTATGGCAATCTTCACTGGTGTATTAAGACTTTACCTTTACATTTTACTTTGAATCTGGAAGTACAATATTGACTAAAATTGGACATACCCTTGTTGTGGAAACTTCCTACTTCAATCCCTCCAATGAATTGTTTCATCCAGTGCTGCTACTGAATGAAAGAAAGGCACTCTGGAGACTAATGATGGTAATGCTGTATCTCATCTACGTTATAGTTATATTAGTTATTAACTACAAATGCAAATGCTTAGGCCAATACTAAAAAGAACTGAGCCAGAACTAAAAGCTAGTATGTGCTTGGCATGACAATATTCCTTTGCTAGCTTTGCAAAAAAAGGAGATGTACTTGATTCTTACATTTTCTTCCACTTGCCAGTTTAAAAATAGTGTTCACTGCTTATCCTTTAAACTGGCAACTAGTTGTCTTTGTGTTAACAAGCAAGGCATTCTTAGCATCACAGTGATAGGGACTTGCCTCCCTTCACAGGAGGAAAGAGGTAAAGGCTATTTGATATAATTTGTAGGAACCCAAACATCTTCCAGCATAATAGCTTCTCTGTCAGTGAATAAAAAGATACAATCCTGCAAACTTACTTCTTTTCTACATATACAGTTATAAAAATTAGTCTTACAGGAAGTAAGCAAACTACCCTATCTCACACATCACTCCCCTAATGTACTCTAGAAACCATTTCAACAATAAACTGCCAACAATGAACACTTGATATGAAATGGGACAGAATAAATCTAATAAAGAAAAGTACCATAAATTTTACAAAAGTTTTGGTTTATAAACCCTGTAATATTCTATAAACAATTCAGAATGAATTGAATGCAGAGATATGAAATTAACAATGTTATAAATTCTGTAACTGGAAATGTTTTCACACTGAAAAGAATTGTTTCCGAGTACTCTGAGATGGCCACATTTTTCTGGCTGTCAGGTAAATATTATGAATGCCAGTTGTACAGCACATAGAAAATAGCACCTCTCAGCAATAATTACACAACCCATCTGTATTGTCTTTAGGGAATTTAAAATGATGCCATATACATCCTTTACAAATGCTTTAAGCATCCCACAAAATCAGAAGAAGAGAACACAGAGAAAAACACATTCAAAAATTGCTACATCATGTAGAAATCACAGGTTAAAAATAATGCTTTGTTCTGCTTATCAGTAGACCAAAAGAAATCCAAATGTAAATTGTGTAACGAAATGCAAAATACTGCATTTCACCAAAAATGTCCATTTTAACATTTTTTCCTTGGGTTTTCCAAATGCATTCAACAGATCTGCCAGTTATTCCTAACTGGGACCTGCCTAATGGCAAAGAGAAGAGAAACGCAGCAATACAGCAAACATAAGGGAAAGGAGACAAAAGAAAAATGAACAACAGGAAACTAATTTGCAGAAATACTCCTACTCGGGAGAAGCACATCTTTTAGGTAGAGCCTGAAGGAAGTGAGAGAGAAGGACAAGATGGAGAAGGATAAGTGAGACAAGAGCAAGAGGAACAAATGAAACAAAAAAGATGTAGGGTAAAAGAAACAAGGAAAAAGCAGAGTAAAAGGGTAGAAGAGCTTCTTGAATCTCCTCTGTGATAAAATTTTGCCTCATTATTCCAATCTCAGTCATATTCTGTTACCTAACAAATAAGGGAAAAGCTTAAGGCCCCTAATTTGAATATGTTCCCACAACTTGAAGTCCACCCTGAACATAAGCTATCCTACTTGTCTTATTTCGGAGGATACTGTGGGAAATGGTCTTAGAGTGAACATATAAAGACTCAACTAACACAGCTCCAGAAACTTGACTCTTGCTAGCCCTCTTGTACTTTCCCAAGAAAATGAAAGTTTTGCATTTTCTTTTTTCCAGACTGCATTCCTACCTTTAGCCACACTTCTGGAAGTGAGGAGCAGACCTGCAGGTCTCTAGAAAGAGGACACCTCATTGGATATGACCCATGCCAGGTCCTTGCTTCCCTGTCAGCCCATGTCTGTCATCCCAGCTCTGCTGCATGCAACCAGCTACCTCCTAATTGCTTACCCACAGAAAGAGCTCAATGGGATCCCTATCACAGCTCACCCAGGAACTGCTCCAGAGATTTGACTCTTGCCAACCTTCATTACAAGTTCACAACACCATCTGATATCACTCTGAGAATGAAATTTGTATTTCTCCTTTTCTAGTGTATGCCTTAAATCCCACACATAGCAAGAACAGGCCAGCATGTCTCCAAGCAGTGACTTATTATTTCAAGACAAGCCAAACTCATCCTACATTTCCATTTCAGTCCCCCGAGGACTAGCAGGCTCTTCTCCAGGATTTCTTTCCCCTTGCTAGTCTCCTGTCAAACATTCTTTTAGACACCTGAAATCTACCTGAGTAGATTCCATTTAGCTCTTGATGAATGCAGGTCTATCTAGCATCTCTCTTTTTCCAGACCCCCACTTTCTGTTTGAAATTACCTAAGTTTTTATGTTTCTTGGTTAAATAAGCCCCTTCTGATGTAAAATGTAAAATAAAATTCTTCAAATTATGTAGTTATGTAGCTGGTGAGTCTCACCTCCGTGCCTGGGAAGATCATGGAACAGATCCTCCTGGACAACATGCTCGATCACATAAAGAATGAGCATGTGATCCGAGACAGCCAGCATGGCTTCACCAAGGGAAGGTCATGCCTGACTAATCTTGTGGCCTTCCATGATGGAGTGACGGCATTGGTGGACGAAGGGAAGGCGACTGATGTCATTTACCTGGACCTGAGCAAGGCCTTTGACATGGTCCCCCACCACATCCTCATCTCCAAATTGGAGGGAAGTGGATTTGATGGGTGGACGACCCGATGGATAAGCAATTGGTTGAAAGGCTGCAGACAGAGGGTAGTGGTCAATGGCTCTATGTCCAGGTGGAGGCCGGTAACAAGTGGTGTCCCCCAAGGGTCTGTCTTGGGACCGGTGCTCTTTAGCATCTTTATTAATGACATCGATGAAGGAATTGAGTGCACCCTCAGCAAGTTTGCTGACGACACCAAGCTGAATGGTGCGGTTGATACGGTGGAAGGAAGGGATGCCATTCAGAGGGACCTCGACAGGCTTGAGGGCTGGGCTCGGGTGAACCTAATGAGGTTCAACACGGCAAAGTGCAAGGTTTTGCATTTGGGCCGGAAGAACCCCAGGCACCCGTACAGGCTGGGAGGAGTGGTCCTTGAGAGCAGCTCGGCAGAGAAGGACCTGGGGGTCCTGATGGACGAGAGACTGAACATGAGCCAGCAGTGCGCTCTGGCAGCTCGAAAGGCAAATGGGATCCTGGGCTCCATCAGGAGAGGGGTGGTCAGCAGGGACAGGGAGGTGATTGTCCCTCTCTACTCGGCTCTTGTGAGGCCCCATCTGGAGTACTGTGTCCAAGTGTGGAGCCCTCAGTACAAGAAAGACATAGAGATTTTGGAAAGGGTCCAGAGGAGGGCGACTAAGATGATCAGGGGGCTGGAGCACCTCCCCTATGAGGACAGGATGAGGGAGTTGGGCTTGTTCAGCCTGGAGAAGAGAAGGCTGCGGGGTGACCTCATTGCAGCCTATCAATACCTGAAGGGAACCTACAGCCAGGAGGGGAGTAAACTCTTCAAAAGGGCTGACAATAGCAGGACTAGGGGAAATGGATCCAAGTTGAAGGAGGGAAGATTTAGGTTGGATGTTAGGGGGAAGTTCTTCACAAGGAGAGTAGTTGGGCCCTGGAACGGGCTGCCCAGGGAGGTTGTGGATGCCCCGTTCCTTGGACGTGTTCAAGGCCAGGTTGGACGGGGTCCTGGGCAACCTGATCTGAATGTGTATGTTTGGTGGCCCTGCTAGGCAGGGGGGTTGGAACTACATGATCCTTGAGGTCCCTTCCAACCCGGGTGATTCTGTGATTCTGTGATAGTTACAGCTCTCCGAAGTTGAGCTGTTCTGTGAACTTCAGTGACAAATTCTCTATTTTGTACAAAGGGCTAATCCAAACTTCACTTCTGAGGATGTAAAAATACGGTCACTGAGTAGATTCCGCTGAGGTGGAGGAGAAACATTATAGGATGACAGTAAACTACCACATTTATTTTTATTTTTTTTTCCAACCTACTCCATGAATCAAGTTTCTTTCTGCTAAGTTCCAGCTCAGACTGGTCCTTAACACCAGGCTGGCTGGCCAAGCATTTTACAGCTAGTGCAGAAACTCTTGGATTGCAAAATTCATCCATCTCAAGTACAGCTCTAGAGAAAATGATCAAACAGGAGTGTAGACACAAGAGGAAGAAGAAAGAGGGTGGTAAAATCAATGCTGCTTTTTTTTCCTCCTTCATACTACACCCTCATTCATGCAGATTCTTCAGAACTACTTCAGCCAAGTTTCAAATGGAGCAAGCACTTTCAGATGAGCAGTAAACCCCTGAAAGCTTGGATTTATAAGAGGATACTGTCAGAACCATACTTACAGCACTGCTAGCGGGTGCTGCCATAATCACATCAGATCACATTATAGATGGCTAAGAAGGTTTTGTGAGCCTGACCGTTGTGCCTGCCTAATTTACAGCGTTCCTGTCAGGAGGAAATCAAGTTTCATAGTTATGACATTTCTTTCTGGAGTACTAAATGTTAACTTTGCTGATCACGCATATTTTGGTAGAACAGCTTATTTCTAAATGGCAAACGTGATATAAAAAGCATAATGACTTCATTCAAAACTTTTATAGAGTGAGCAGCTGATTCTCACACCTATAGAAAACAGACTAAGTGGTATTTTAGTCATCAAAGGGTAGAAATAGATACACACTCAATATATTCAGTTTTCCCATTTTAAGTAATGTCATGGTGCCATAATTGCAGTCTATCTAAAACTAGTTATTTTTTGTACTTCTAATATGAACTTAAACAATGTTGTCATATAATAAAAGTATTATTATTGATAGATAACAGCAGCAACCTTTTTACAAGTTTCATTTCATACAAGGACTTCATCTTAATTGATAGTCATTCAGAGCTAGATGATTGTTCGTAATGGAAGGAAAGGACAAAGGCAGCCTCACACTCTGTAATAAAATTCACATACAGTCTCAGCACTTGGAAGAAATGAGAGAAAGATGCAGCATCACTTGACAGGTGAGAGTTACACCACAATGAATGCATGCACTACCTCTATCACACTGGCTACTGGTGTATTTTCCTCTACATCATGTACAGGAAATAATTCCCACTAGAATTCTGGTGAGACCTGCTGTTGCTGTGGACTTATTGCATATCCCCTGTTGCAATTGTTGGGGAAAAACTGCTGTAAATGAGTAACTAACATCAGCTAGGGCTTGCTAAAGAGTCCCCCTAAAATCTAACTATTTGCAAAACCTGTAGTATATGTTATGAAGTACAAGCATTGTTTACAAACAAAATTCTCATCTTTATTTTGACGTACTGGTAGTATTTAGACTACAGACAAAGCTTATGCAGTCTACTTGCTGCTACCAATATTTTACAGTTGTAGTTAAGTTACAGTTACCTCAAGAGGTCTCCTGAACGGTTAAAGGTTAGTAACTGAAACAAACAGAATCTCAATTAATTTCAAACAATTTCTAACAATTTAATGACTTGCATTAACTAAAACGTAGTTGAACATCAGATATGTTTCCCACTTAGTTAACAAGTGTACAGGCACCCTGATAAGGAGTAATTTTTATGGTTCTGATACAGATTAGCTCTATTCTAACAATTGTATTAGGATCTGTAATTACATTACGTATTTGTAGATGAAGCAGAACATCTTATTTAACTTCTTGCTTGTACTTTCCTCAAACAGAAGCACAACCAGGAAGATAAGCTGTGGTGTACTATATGTAGTAAAAGCTCACTGCCTTTAGATTTTCTTAAAAGGTCACTGTAAACGTTTTTGTTAGCCACAGAAATCTCGTTTCATAGATGACTCTTACCTTTATAACAGAGGCCCCTGCCCTGGAAAGAGGACTGTGCATTTGGGCTGCTGCAGCCATGTTAGCTATTGTATTGAGGTGGTTCATCTGATTCATTGCCATTGCAACCGAAGCGGGAGGTAGGCTGACAGGTAGCAGAGGGTGGGGCATCATCATGAACGGCAGGTCTATCCCTAAAAGAGAGCACGTGCAAGTTATGTGTGTCAATCCCCCATCTTATATCCCTTAATTTTTAAAGTCTATATTTTACTGGAATATTGGCTAGCTGGACTCAATTCTATTGTGTGTTATTAAATTTGAGGTTATGCAGGGAATAATTCTGCATTCTAGAAAAGGCTGTACAGTTTGCGCTGGGCCAAGAAGCACACAGATGTAAAAGCAATGCAATATTAGCAAAATTAATATATACTAGCACACAAGTTAGAGACATTTTTATTGACGTCAACAAAGCGAAAAAACAAAAATATGCAAATATCTGCATGTTTTTCCAATACAAGTGAAGAATATTCATTAATGATTTTAAGAAGTCCTCTAACTTAATTTACCTACGCAGCAATCTGAGACTAGTCTTCTGTATTAGGACTACTCCCTGACTAAAGAAAGCTGTAGAATGGACTACAGGACCACTGTACTACCATATAGGGCTGTGAACATGACTATGGGATGAGAGCAAATCATGACCAACTAAACGTCTTAAGATTCACTATAATTTATTTATAAGATGATCCATGCCAATATTAATGATGACACATACATCTCCCTTCACTTTAACCATACTGACCTTCACTGCTTACATCCATAAGCCTTGGTTCCCTTGCATATCTCCTTTAACAGCCCAATAATCTCTCCTCATACTCCACAGAGCTCCAAAACTCCCAGACACCATCTGGTCACATTGAGTTGTATGTCTACTTAAAGTCCAATTGACATGCAAACTAAATGCAAACTACAAACAGAATTTAACAGCATATCACCAGTTTTAAGACACAATCCGTCAAACATTTTGAAGACTATGAAGAAAATATAGCTTGCAAATCATTGGACATGTCTGACATTCAATAAGCTCTTTAACAACCTATAGACATTTGCCTACTACAATATCTATTGGAAAATAACCTGAAAGTTTTCTGAACAGTAAAGAACATTGTCCCTAATGCAAAACATGTACGGATACTCAATTATGCAAGAATATAAATGAAAGCATAAACCACAGTGTATGTTAGTCCTGTAACTTGGTGGTTCTTAACTACTGACATTTATCCAGATGCTCAGGCTCTAACCCTGCCATGAACAAAGCAATCATTTATTTTAGGAGCCTTTTAGATAATCCTGATTTTTTGAAGTTTGTGGTGCCACTTGGGTAGCAAGAAAGTATCTGCTCCAAAAATTTCATAAGGAGTCAGAAATGTCACTCGTCCACTGAAACAAACACCAAAAGTCAACTTTCAAAACTGAGGATAAAGAAATGAAACAGATAATAAGGGTTCACAGATAATGAAACTTTAATTCTTCATCCATCACGATCTTTTACAATTGATTTTACTCTTCACTATCTTTTTAAATACTATTATCTGTTGTTTTCGGAACTGCTTTCTTGGAATAACTTCACAGTCCCTCCCCTTTGGGTCTAGCAGAAGAGGTGATCTCTAACTTCTCACCTGTCCCCTTCCTAAAGGAAGGGAAGAAGAGAGGATTATAGTGAATTGAAAATTCCAAAACCAAATTTCAACTGTATCATTCTATTCCAGTTCTTTTGAACAGCTAGATATAAGTGATGACTTCGTATAAACCCGGTAGTTACAAGGAAAGACAAAGAAGAGGAATTTGCTTCTACACACTTTTCACTAGTCATTTTCCACCCATTCTTTGCTCTCTCATATTCACTTGGTGAGCAACATTTTCAGTTGGAAGAGAACTCACTAATATTTTAAGCAACTGTACTTGTTTTTAGGCCACAGCAATGCTGACTGGAACTCACAGCCCCTACCCAACAACAGATGGCCATTTAAAGGTAGTGGCTGTATCTCAGTTGAGTAAAGCCTGCCTCCAAGCAGGGACTCCATATAACTTATTCTTTTCTCCCCATGAGGGTCCAGTACATACTGTTGGTAAGCAGGTGGTTCTGCTGAAGAGGACTGAGTGGGTGTGCACTTCCAAGGCTCGACTGTCCTGACAGGGTGGGATGACCAATGCTGTGCTGTGATCCTGTTGTAATGGGAGACTGAAGTTTGTCTTTATCCCAGGAAGATTCACTCCCACCTGCAAAACAGGATATAAAGGGACCACAAATGGCATATACTCTTTTAAAAAAAGCAGTCTGCTTTGTTAGTGACAAACTAATACTCTTTACCACACTTATGTGCTTAGCACAAACACAGCACTTTAAAAAAAATGAAGATTAAGAAATATGAATTAGGCAAAAAATATGATTAAGGAACTTCAGTATCTCCTACTTTCATACCAGCAACGTCTGAAAGAGAAAAAGCTAAACGTTTAAGGAAAAAATTATCAAAGTAAGCATCAGACACTGGATCACAATCTCCTGTCAGAAGGAATCAGGCCTGCCAGGGACTAACAGATGTCTATCAGTGTTGTTAATACTAACCAGAGAGTGGCTCCACTAGTCACTCCTTCAGTGGTTACAGCCCTCCTAACTTTTAACTCAATGACCTGAACAGGTTACAGCAATTTATCCCCACCATGTTATCTGTAAGCTTTAGCAGCTTTTGCTCCTCTGCTGGGCTTGACCCACAGATGCTTTGCTGGGTTAGCAAAGTCAGGCATTAGGCAGGGCTTGGAAACTATCAGGATTCAAGATGTTGAGTTCAGACACTTATAACGCGCAGCAAGTGTGATCAGAACAACAACAACAAAAATATAGCACACTGAACACTCATCTGTTTGGCCAGGAATATCTGTTTGGTCTTCTGAAGATGTTGTGTTTTGCAGCAATTTTACAGACGGTAGTTTTCTTTAGTATTACATTTATACACGTGAATAACAACAAGCTCCTTTTAAAGAGCAGTTAAGTAGACCATGAGAGTGAATTCCGAAACACACACCTGGTCCACAAAGCAAACCACCTTAAAAGTCAGGCTGAACAGTTTTAGAGTAAAAAGCTATTCCAGATAAACTCCTTTCCTAGCTATATCCCATGTTTTCAATTAGATGGATTGTTATGAAAATATATAATTGATTGTAATTGATGTGTATTGATTTTATTTTGATTTTATGAACAAGAATTTCGATTAGAATAAGTAACAGATTACTGTGATTAAAGGAGACTGTAGTAGAAAGCAAAAGGCACTTAAATTGAAAATGAAAGTAACAGAAATTTTCTACGTTTTTATGACAACACTCAGATAATAAACATGATTAATACTGCTAAATGCAAAAGTTTGAAAGATCAATGAATGAGAAGAAAGGTAATCACTCTATCATTTTATCACTATGTCCATGTGTGAATTACCTTCCTATAAAAGATTAGTAATTTGCAAAATGATGAGTCATAACTGACAAAAAAAAGATACGGTGAATAATGGCACGTGATGCAATATAACATGGCACAGTGTGGTAATTAGAAGCAGTACTGCAGTTAAAGCTCTTTCAGCATTCTCAATTTTTAATATCCAGTACAGCTGCACTTTTAAATAACATTTAACTAATATTTAGTGGAGAAGTTGTTCACTACAACCATGGTCAAACCGAGGTTCTAATTAGTGAAGTATTTATCAACCTCAAACCTGTAATTTGAAGAACAGTTTTTTTGTTTTGTTTTGGTTTGGTTTTTTTGTTCGATTTTAGGAAATAAATTTCATTTTTCTCTATATGCTTTCTCAGAATTAAATACACTTCTTTCTCAAAAAACAAACAAAACAAGACAAAACAAAAAAAACCACCACAAACAACAGACATGAAAAGTTCTATGGCATGAATCTTCTTAAACTGATCTTGTAAATGCAACTTCCCATATCAAGGCAATGGCCATGAGAACTGCATAGAAGACAGTTTACCAGAGATTTTTGAATGAAGAGTCAAAATTGTACTCTTCACCTAAAAGCTTCCCTCACCCCATCTGTTTTCTTCCAATACTTCCAATCATAGGCACAGACACTCTACATTCTTGGCTCATTTATTTACTCATTCCTGGAAGCATCAAAGTCCCATGCATCTACCCACACTTCTGTGGACCTGACACTGCAGTACCAGAGCCCAACTGGATTTCTGGGTTAAGCTGAATGTACTGGAGGAAAGAACAATTCTACCTACATGGAGAAAAGTGACTTCTTTAAGGAAGCACAGGAAATCTGCCAGGAAACAGGAAACCAAATTTAGATTCTGTCATACAGTCCAAATCATCAGATCAGGTCTCCACAAATGTGGACAACAATAACTTTTTTTTTTTTTCTTGGAAACTCCACTTTTAAGTCTGCTCCTGTATTCAGTGCCAGCACCAGAATAAATTGCAGTACACTTATATCTAAAGATCACTCCTGTGTTCTTATGTTTTCCATCACTCTTTATTACAGAAAGAAAAAACAGTATTGCTGAGAATATGATATATAATATAAGTGAAATATAATAATCTCTATGTATCCTATAGTCTTCCATACACCACCATAGGTAACTGCTTCATCTCTTAATTTGCATTGCATATACTATGCAGTAGCAAGTCCCTTAAATTGAAAGAAGTATAATTACTTCTTAAATACTGGCACATTTTCTAAGTGCAGTAAGATTAATTATCTCCAACTTACAAGTGGAAAAGCTGAGCTTTCCCAGTTCTGTGGAGCAGCTTCTTCCAGGTTTCTGGGAGACAAATGGTGAAATGATAAAAGAGAAGTCAGGTCTCACGGGTCCTACTCTTGCTCCCTCACTTTCAACTCATCCTACCTACAGTGACTTTGCAAAGACAAAGATAACCGCTTCAAAAGAAAACTTGCAACCTTCCCTGCAGTACCTACTCCCATATAGTAAGAAAAATTTACATAGAAACTAACAGGAATAGGAAAGATATATCAAGAAGAAAGCAAACATACAACACAATTAGGAAAAACAGAAAGTGAAAACAGCGATTTCATTTATTTTGCATCTTGTGTATAAGGGGAAAAAGATTCTATTTATTTTAAATAAGAAAAGTTACTAATATTTTAAAATTTCTGATTTAATTTTCTGATTTGTGTCATAAGAGCATTAACAGAGCCCTCAGAAGTCTGCTCATTTGTCAAAATGCCAATACATCATTTCTACACTTTACAAAAAGCTTTATGTTTAACACTATTACCCACTATCCATATGACCTTCTCTTCAACAGATAAAACTAAAGGACAGAAAGGTAATTTTTCCTTATCTTGTTTGCATTCTAGTCGATCTTGTCCCAGAGCAGATTGTATTCAGCATTAAGAAAGGGCAAGAGAGACAAGAACCTCCATCTTCCAGGGCTCCTGACAGTTATCAGAAGCAGGCACAGAGCCTGCAGTTTCCTTAAACACAGACACACCAAACTGGAAAGAAGGCAAATGTCCAGCCATCCCAAAACATTATAGTATGCACTGACTTGGCAGCAGAAGAAGCTAAAGATCTCACCTGCTTCAACCACCCAGTTCAGGTCATGCAGAAAATCTGGTGCGCAGTTCTTATTATGCTTTTCAGATTGACAGATAAATGCACAATATGGAGGGTGAAAAAAAGGCCTAGTAGTCTGCATTGCACACAGTCATCTACACAGTCACCTACAAAGAAACGTAGTGCGTGTTTTGAAGGACACAGATAACGACAGAAACTACATGAATTTGGTAAGAGAAGGAGTTACTAACTAAAGTCTTCACTAGTCCTAAGAAGTTATTTGAAAGAGCTTATTTATCAGTGCATGAATTACAGTTATGTTCAACAAAGCAAACACAAAACTAATGCAACAAATCCCAGTCCATTCACTCAAAAATTACGTGGTATGAGGCAAGCATTCCCTTAACACCATTTCACAGCCCAGTGGACAAATTCTGAACATCTCTGCTTCTGAATCCCTAATTAACAAATGAACATGGGATTCAGATGAGTTCATTTACATAGGGATTCAAATCACAAGTAACACAAATACAGGAAATCAGCCCAAGCCATACATACATATATGTACTGTTGGTCTTGTACTCACAGATCTACCATGCAGTGTATGGTTATGCGCAATCACATGCGAGTCTGTGAACAAAGAGCCTCTGTTCCAGTTTCATTTTGTTCAGCTGAAAGACATGCAGGTGATAAGCTCCTGGTTTCCTGAAAATGCTGCTTCCTCCCCATCTTTGACTTCAGCAGTTCTATAACAAGATTTTCAAGCTTCGTGTTTTCTAGCAACCCACCTCTACTTCAGAATAAAAAACACTTCTTTTTTTTTGGTGAAGATCTATTTGGGAAGATTAAATTAGTGTCTTAGTTTTAGGTACTGAAAATCTCCAGAAAGTAATCGAAGTTCAACTTGGTGACAGTTTCCTTTCATTTGGTTTCAAATTCATTTTATCAGCCTTAAACTGAGTGTTCTACCTAAATGAAACCCACTGTCAGAGGTACCTTTGAATTGAACAATCACACTGCTTCAATTTATGTCTGTCATTTTATTTTTTGTTGATGTATTTCTGAAAAATTGAACCCAAATTGTTAAAAACAATATCATTTTCACTGTCCAATTCTATTCTAAAGCTATTTTTAAGCACATTTTTCATGCTACCAGGCAGCCATAGATCAGCCAAGAAGAGCAAATATTCAGAGTGCTATTATTTCAGCACTGATAGTATCAAAGTATTTAATGCCAATGGTAATACGAATGTCCAGCATTCATATGTTCTCTGAATTCTTCTGGCTTATCTAGAAATCCAGTACCCTTAAACCACTGTGGGCCTGTTTGCCAGTATTTGTACCTACAGTGCTTTTCAGCTGTCCCATGCAATTTGACTTTACCCACACCCTAGTCTTGCCTTGATACAGGGAAAGACAGTCATTACAAAGAACATTCTCCACTGAAAACACTTCAGTCTGCAAGTTTTTGTCAACTTTTCCCATGATATGAGCATGTGAATGTCTAAGAGGAAGATTACATACCAGACTAATTTTTCAACTCTGTATGATAGAATGACAGCTCTCAAAGGCAACAAGAGCTCCAGTAGTGTCTGTAAATGTTTTAACAGTATATAATAATCTCCATGATGGAAAGTACAGCTGATAGCTCCATTAGTTTCAATACAGACATACAGTTATTATTTGCCAACAGGAGAAGATCAGATGCCAGTCTGAGAAGTGTCATTTTTAGAATCAATCCAGCTACGAATCCACTTTGCCAACTGTAAGAAATTTATGGCATCAAAATAGAATGTATTCCTTGCCTGAAAATAACGTTTCGCATAATCATGACCAAAACTAGAAATCCACTTGTCAGTTGTTGGCTACATTCACTGACCAATAAATAATTTGGTATTACGAATCAATTGATGTTCCATAGAGCTTCATCTATCTAAAATGTCTGCCAATTTGACTTATTAAATAGAAGGAAACTCAGGCTTCACCTCTTGCAGATTTTATATATGTATATTTATATATATATTTATATATAATATAATATATATATGTATATATTTTAAGCACCAAGACATTGGCCTGGTAAAATTAATTTGAACCAAAAGTAGACTGAAATTTTACCTTTTTGGAGGAATACAAACTTTCAGAATTCAGATAATTGAACACAGAGTCAGGATAGGAAGGGTTCATCTACATCATATTCCTGGTACTGTCATTTTACCATCAGGAAAATATAAGACTGTTCTGGATGCAGATTATGACTCATTTAGCCCTATGGTCTGTCCCTCACAGTGGCAACAGATGATGTCTCATGAAGACTAAATAGGACTGGCCACAACCTGGGACCACTTACCCACAAATAAATTTTCTCATTTTCAAATGGGAATGAGATTTGTTTGTTCAGATTGAGATTAAATGTTGGCTAAACCAGCTTCTAAAAGCATGCCATCCATCTGAAAATCTGAAAGATCAGCATTGCATTTTAAGCCTAACTGTACTGATTTGTCTCGCTGTGTGCATTGGCTGCATCAGCTTCTGCCCTAGGAGAAAGCCACAGAAGTGTGTAGGGTAAGATATTAAAACTCAAGAAATCCAGTGATGGCTTTACTGGGTTACTTCCAAAAACTTATCAAGTGGTTCAGCAGATGTAATTACTGCTTAGCCCTGCCAAAGCTTTGAAATGTGCCCATTAATTCAGCAATTCCCAATCTGTCCATCAGTCAGTCATACTTAAAAAATATGTCTGTCACAACATAGGTGAAGTAATCTGTTGATAATTATACAATAAGAAGTCATATAAAATTTGAATATAGTTTCTGAACTTTTTGAATTGTCTGAATGACAAAATCTGAGTTTATTTCAAAACAAACAGGATGCTAAAGATAACTTAAAATGTCAGAATATTTAATCGCAATTGATCTAAAAAGAATAATTCAATTAACCCCAGAAATACGCTTTCTCAGAAGATAAATGCAGGGGTATATTTATTTATTGCTGATGGCTACTAACATTGGTCAGTGAATGTAAAGGAACTACTCACTAAGTGCTGCAAGGAATTTTTTTCACTAAAACAGTCTTTTTTTTGGACAGAATAGCTAGCAATCAGTCTTTTCCTCAAATAACAAATACTAAAAACTGGAAAAAGTGGTGCAAAACAAATAAAGAGATGAAGAAAAATGAAAATCCTATACAGTGTAATGGAGTACACTGATATAAACAGAAGAACAAGGCTCAAACTGGCAGCGACTTCATTTAAATATGAAATATTAAATACATCTCGATCGGTGTGCTGATTCAAGTTATACCACCAAAGTACCCCCATCAAAGTAAGATTTGAAAGCCGAAGGATCATAGAAGGCTGGATGCAAATAACCACAACCAATTCCAAAAGCAATTCTCCAAGTTAGCTACCTGTATCATTCAATTCAGTTCTTTTGTTGATTTGGTCATGCATAAATATAAATCAAAACAATTAACTTCTTACCCATGAAGGGATGTGAAAAAAAATCCAATAATTAATAAATTATGTCTCTGTTTCTTTGTTGCCCGACATTTAATTGCGTGATAATACAATGCAGGGAAAACAACCAACAAAGGAAACAAACAGAACAAATGGTAAGCCTGTGATCTTTATAGTAGTAGTTAGGCACTTATGGTTTCCTAAATGGAAATTACTCATGGTATTTCAGAAGGGAGGAACAATATAAATAAAGGAATAAGAGCCACCAGCATGACTTCATATGAACACGGTAACAGCTGTAGCCCATTTTATCCTACTATTTTGTCTCTAGCAAGGGCCAAGAGCAATACTTAGTGAACAAAAAAAAAGCCTAGTTAAAACGTCCTAGATTTCTCTTCCATTCAATTAAACTGTTGTCCATTTTCCACATCAACAATATCCTGTAACATCAAGGAGTTCTACCACTTGACCACAGATGCTATGGAAACCCACCTTGTGCTACTGGTGTGAGAGGAGAACCTCTCATCTGCTGCCTTCCTCTGATGTCTTCTAGTTCTTTTACAGTAAGAAATACCAAATATTTCAGCTTCTCCGATGCACTGTACTGTACTGTTCTTGGAATTAGGGAACTTAAAGTTAAACCCTAAATTTTTTGTAACTGAATCAATGTCAAAAGCATATGCAGGCTCTTCCCTAAGATGTATTAAGTGACATCTATTCAGTCACTCAGGGACTTTTAGCATGATCCTCACAAGCTTGAGGTGGTGGCCAGATAATACACGTTCGTATGTTTTACTGCAAAGTTGGGTAAGGGAGATCCCTGACAGTTTACTGAAAATACTTTTTCGAAAAGAGGGCTGCATGTGTTATTATTTCAACAGAAATGATGGCAGCAAACTCAGGAGAGGACAAACTTTTACTATGATATATCTTGAATGTATATTGAAATGTAACCACAGGATTAAGGTTCATTCTTGCACAGCTGGTCCTTGCACACTTTGAATGATAACTGCTAATGTTTTCAGTGGTACATGCCTCATATATATTTCCAAAGAAAGATTACAATACTATATTAGGACAAACTCTCTCTTCTGGTTTAGAATCATCCACCAAAAAAAAAAAAGACTGCTGCTCCTTACTGAAGGACCAAAGTCAGTCTTCAGAAACACGTTCATTTCACACAGATAGAAACAAGGTCAAAATTTGCTCTGTCATGTTATTATTACTGTTGATGATGCATAAGCCAGAAATAAAACAGCTTAACTTTTAGATCTTGAGCAGAGTTTGTAGGGCCAGCTGCCAAAATGGATAAAACATAAATCCTAAACTCAACAACTGCAGCCAACAAGCAAAGAACTAGGATCCATATTCCAGTGATGACAATTGCTGACACCTTCAGTCCTCACAAGCTACACATTTGGGTGGTTTTATTTTTTGATTACTTAATATTTTCCCATATTTGACAACTTACTGAAGTAACCACTGAGTCAAATGCAGTGTGTATTTGTAATGTGACTGTAACTACCCAGTGAGTTCGCATTGATTTCAAGCTTTGAGAATGCCTTGACCTCCACAGCAGACAGGCAGCACTACAGCACAAAATCAAATCAACTGAAGTTTCCACAATTTATGAACAGCCCAAGTTGCAGATCAGAATGTTGCATGTTAATTTTCAGTGACAAAAATGAACTATGTATTTATAACCTTTTCAAGAATTCCTAACACTAGAGGAACTCTGTATAACATAAAGTATGGCTTGAAAGAATTAAATGCAGCCTGTGGCACTTCACATTTTGACATTTGGACAATCTTCCTAACCCCTGCCATCTTGAAGCAACTTGACAGAACTCACTGACATTGGACATTTTACTAGAGAAGAGAAGCAGCAAAATGCATGCCCAGCATCATCATATATTGAAGCCAAATGACTACAGAAGCTTTCCAATGTGGTTTACTGCCATAAGCCTGTTTCCACAAAGAACTGGGAAGTGCTGACACATGCTCTTGCACAGCCTCAACAGTTGTGTCAATATGGGGAATACTGGAGAGGTATACACTAATTCTAAAGATGCATGATTTCAAACTAATTACAGACTTCCAAAAAATTCAGAGTGCTGCCAAAACCTAATTCACATAAAAGGTCAGTAGTGAAATGTATGGTGTTTCATTTAATTAACAACAAGCAAAAAAACCCTTAAACTTCATTAAAAGCCAACTTCCTTTAAAACTCACTTTCATTTTTGCTCATATTAATAACCGAATATATACCTTCCACATCACATGGACATCTTCCATGTTTAGTCAGTTTTGATTTCCAGAATATATTTCTTCCTCATCAAGCCTAGCCATCAGGTGCTCTCAGGCAATCTCTAGTGAAGTACTTCTCAAAGAGAGGTGACAGCTTTGCATTGGTTTCTCTAAGGAGCAGGATCAAAGCCCTAGAACTGACCAACAGTGCCAAATAAATTGTTCAAGAAAAAGCATCCTAAATTCATCACTGACTAAGAGACAGTCTAGGCCTTCAAATGAGTATTTATCTAAGGTATACAAAGCTACTAGCCATCATCCGAGCAAACGTTATTCAGATGTTGATATTAATACTAGATAAAAGGAAAATATTTCTCAAGAAGAAATAGTGAGAGGTTTTAGCAACAATATGTAGTAACAGAATGCCAAGCTGAACTTAAAGAAGCTGGAGGTTTTGGACAAGATTCATTTCTGCTTATGATAGAAGTATGCACCACCTTGATTATCGTTTAGAAAAATATTGACAGCTTGCCTTCTCATACCAATGCCTAGTAACAAATTCCAAATGTTTTGTCACATTTCTTGTGAGCAATGCCATCTGCCAGAGGTGGCATTTCATGGCTGTTTACCCTGACTCCCTCCAAGAATTCATCTGCCACTATCTAATGCTGCCTGAATAAAGGGGATTAAGACTCTGATGCAACAGAGACTATTGATAATTTGGTATAATTGGGAAGAAATGAAGATAAATGAGGTTGAGGATGGAGAGGCAATTAGTTGAGCTGCCTGTACAGCTGTGTTCTCGTCCTAGCTCCCCTGGCCTTTTCTTTGGTGAGGTATGTGCAAATTAAACATAATGACAAATACACTCTTCCCAGAGGTCCTCAGTTTGGGAAGCTTGAAGATATATTTTCAGTTCTGAGATTCGAGGCAGCTTTCAGTTAAGAAGTCATGCTCACTGTCGAGATTTTTAAAGAAGAAGGCAGTTTCTAACAGCACACCTCCAGCACAGCTCCTGCTTCAAAGCGCTGCTCTTCATGGGAGCAGCACAGTGTGACAGCAACATCCACCAAGAGGGTGAATGCCTCACTTCAGTGTCACAGAGACCTGTGATCACTATGCAGCTCAAAACATCTTTGATTCTGAAACTTGGCACCTCATTCGGTACGTACACTCTATACACTTAATCAGTCAGACAACACCTCCATGATTCCCCTGAAATGTGTATTGCTTAGAGCCCAGCCCCAAATTCCTCAAGTGAAAATTTTCCAACACATAGTTTATTCTATGGATGATCAGAAAGTGATAGATTTTTAGCTATGAATTCAATAGGAAAAAAAAAAAATCCAGGTATGAGCCTTACTTCCAGGCTATATTATTCAGGTAAGACTGAGTAATCAAGCCCAAGTACATTGAAAAGTGTGAACATGGCCAGATTACCAACCTCCAATTCAGAAGGCTCAAATCTGGGTAGTCTGTAGATTCTGTAGCTAGCAGTTCTTTCTAATATACTGATATCCATTCACATATAGCCACCTAAAACTTTGCACTTTTTATAGTTAAACATAAGCAAGCAGAGTTTAATATAAACAAACATTTACCACAAGAATTGTCACTGTATGAGTCACAAAAGAATCTAACACAATTCTTCATAAAGACCAAACAAAATCATGTAAGGTTGCAAGATCTTTTATAGAAAGAAAAATCAATATTCACAGAAGCAGTTCTGGCTTTCTGACACGTTTTCCTAACTACAAACCACAAATGAATTTTCTGCTTTCATACATGGGTGCTTCTAACTGAACAAGATCTTAGATGAAAGACTCTTCACATAAATTTCACTTTTTCCTACATCCATATAGCTTCAGCTCTTGAAAAAAATATATTCTAGAGAGAGTTGAAAACTGACCTTCACACAAAGGCACAGCCGAGATCCTACGCACTGAAGAAACTTCACTGAATTTTGGAAGAAAAATGTGAAATACTTAAAAAGTACAAAAATTTAATTGATCTATTTTAAAACAGGAATTTTCTTGTGAGTAGCTCATTTGTACTGTACAGTTCTTTGGCATATTCTCAAAGCTGAAAGCAGCTGAATTTATCCCTTTTAAAACTCACAGAATTTATGCAAACTACGTCTCCTTAAGACATTTTTTGCATCTGCAAAACCTTTCTCTGTCTCAACACTGAACTCCTCCCTACTACCTAAAGGTTGATCAAAATTCCCGTTTGTCCTTATCTGAAGTACTTTCTCATTTTGGATTAGGTTTCTACAAAAGACTAAAAATAGCTTACTTCTTATGAGGCAAACATGTCCGCAGTATGGAAGAACATAAGTATTTTTTAATTAAGTTAAATCTACATTTAGTCTTACAGAAGCTGAAAATTTGGCTGAGGTGACTGTTTCTTTATATAACCAAAGTTTTTAAACATACATTGCAGATTAGCGATTTTTTAAATTTCACTTCAATGTTCCAATTCCATAATTACACCTTTAGTCCTCTAGCGAAACCGTCCTCTCATTAATATTGCAAATGATAAAAGTTATTTGCTGCTCATCTTCTGGCCTGACACTTAATCAAAGTATTCTAAGTTACTCTTTAATCTTGTGACTGACCGTGTGCAGCACACACGTGACATCAGTAACACTGCGCACAGCCCTGCCTTTCCACTGGCAGCAAATGCCCATGTCCTGGGCAGAGGGATGGCAGCAGTTCTGCTGCCTTCTCCCACCTGCAGCACAGCTGTGCACACTTACAGACTCTGTTGGCAGCCTCCATCTCCTGGGATCACACAGGGTTGAGTGCTCTCAAACAAAGCAGAAATACGTGCCTCTGTGGGTGCTCCTGACGCGTGTCAGCACTGCTGTAGTCAGCAATGCCCTATCCAACGTTTCATTTTGCACTTCAGACAATTGATAAAACTTGTCTGATTTCTTTGCATCCCGGTGTGACCCTCATCCTTCACCCTCAGCAATGGCAGATTTACCATCCACAGGAGAGAAAAGACCAGGGGAGAATTTCAGGAAGGGTAGGTACTACAACACAGTGGGGAAGCAAATCTGAAAAGCGATACACTTAGGTGTAAGCAAAGGGAGAACAAGCATCAAAACTCTCCTGACTTCAGTGGGTTATGAGCCACTGAAAGCATGGCAATTTCAGTAATGCTACCGTGACTTTCAGGGAAGCAAAAGGAAGTTTCTGACTGAGGAAGCTAGGAAACAAAGGAAAGCCAAGGGATAAAACAGAAATAAGCAGGCAGAAAGATTTCACTCTGCTATGAATAGGACAAACTGCTGAAAAGGAAAAAAATCTATTTTCCATGTTCATCATACTGTTTTCCCTCTTCTGTGCTAAAACACTCGTGTAAGTTTCCTCCATACAGCCCTTCATCAGAGATGGGGGCTAATTCCCTTTAAAACAAAATCCTGTCCCAAAGTCATGACATGTGAAAGGCACATTGCTACTGCAAGAAATTTAGTGAAGCCCTTTCTGAGAAATTACTTGGTAGTTTTATCAAATGCCTTCACTGTTTTTCAGATGCCTGTTGTTACAGCTGTATTATGAGGCTAACCACAAATTCTGCTCGTCACTTCTCAGTTTAAAACTTCAGACACATCCAATTTACATATCAAAAACAAGGAAAAAGCTCACCTCTTTGGACTGCTACAGCTGTTTATTTATTTGTATACCACTTAAAGCGATCACTGATTTTTCCATTTCATGATACGCTGCAGCAGTATTATATAACATTTCTAAAGTTAAGACAACAGCATTACGATAAAGATAGCTGTGATTTCTCAAAAATAAAACTGTAAGGCCATCCTCTTTATCTAGTCCGTGTTCCCACCACATACCCTTGTGTGCTGCTACCAACACACTTAACATATCAGATTTAGTCACTGAATTCAGAACACGCTCAACTGCAAACTTACCAAGGAGAGGAAATATTAGCGTATGCAAAAATAATACAGTGACTGCCAGCAGCCCTTAAAAAATCATTTATCTTGATGCCCAGAAATTCCCTTTTTGCTGATTCAAACTAAGGGAAATGATTTTCTTGAAAAGCAAAGAAATTGGCTTCAATGAACATTCCAGGACAAATCTGCAAAAAGTGGATTAGGGAAGATGCAATTTCAAATGGAACGTTAAACTGGTAATTATTTAAGTAATGTCAATAGTATTTAGAACAGTTTTATACCAACCACACTATTAAGACAGAGGGGAAATAAATGCCTGGAATCTACACTCAAAATAGATAAACAAACAGCAAGGAAAAAAAAAAAAGGCTTAACAAATGATGATAAAAAGGAATGAGCTTACAGAAAATAAATGGCACTTGTAGATGATTAAATTTTGAAGGTGAGCTATTGTACCACTGCACCAGCCATTTATTTTAGTGCCACAACTGCATATAATTTTTTTTTTAATCCAAACTGAAGATTCAGTACTATCTGATGACTGAGACTTTCCATTTATGCAGTACAGGGGCAGGGTTTAGGCTATAATTATTCAAGGCAGTTTCAAAGAATGAAGAGTTTTTACTAAGTTGGACAGAAAACGAGTAGCAGACACAAGCAATAGAACAGTGCAAATACTTCTGCTACAGACAGAATCCTAGGGTTTAAATTCAGCAAGGCTCCCAAATACCTCATGCCTACACATTTCTCTCAAACACTCTACTGGTAGTTAATATTTTTCTATTAAATTTCAATCTCTAACATAAAAGTGTTATTTAACATATAGTATCTATCTAAATATATTTGGTATTTATAACAATGAAATAAACTCTTAGTCATGCTAGTTATTCTAGTATTTTCTAAAGGATTTTTCTCCCTGAATCCAGAATTTTACAAATAAATGGAATAAACTCAAATTTAACTTTCAAAAAACACATTTATTAATAAATTTATTAAGTAAAATAAAATAAATGCAGCAAATGAGGAGGAATTTATCCTAGGAGGAATTTCTCTAGGATAAAATGTAAAAATCTCCCATTTTCATCAAATGGATCAGAAAACAGAGTCCATAGGAACAGTCTATCCTGCAGACACTTCTTCCAAATACCTTTCAAATTTCCATCTGAAACACGAGAAAATAAATCCCACTGTAACTCATATTATGTGCCTTACAGGGATGGGGTAAGATGCTGGCAGTTACGTCCCACTACACTGTAACTGAATATACAACTCACATCTAGATATGCTGAAAGTCTCACAACTCTCCAAGAATACCTCTGTTTCCATCCTTACAGAAGTCCGAGCATCTCCTTAAAAAGAAGGAATCTCATCTCATTTTTATATTGTAAAGATGCAGAACGGACACAACAAAACAAGTCCTCCCGTTTCCAAGGTTTTAAATATCAATGCATGCTTGATCTTAAAGACAAGCTGAACATTTATGTCTTGTCTTGGTGATGAAGTTCATGAATATATAATGAGAGCAGAACAACTCTGCCACTGATTAAATGTCAAAAAAGGTTTTATTGTCACATATACTGTAAATACAGAAGATATACAACAAAGACTATTAATTGCAGATAGCGCTGTACAGTTAAAAAAAATGCATGAGCTAAACAGGAAATGTTGATTTTCAGTTTCAACTACTCATATTAATTTACCTGCAGAAAGTACCTTCAGCAGACCATTATAGGCCATACACACCTATAAAATGGCCAAGTTCCGCTGGATGAAATGTTTCACATTTAACAACAGATGTTAGCATCTTAGAGTCCATACCATAAACATGCACAGCATTACTCATCTGTCTACCCAGCATCTTTATTAAAATTTATGTAAACTTTTGTGCATACTTCGAAGAGATGAATGCACAGAACAGCCATCCTCACAAACTCAGAGCATGGTCTGACTGCCTGCACTGGTTTTTCAGACAAAAATAAAACAAGATCTGGAGATTATAGCACACTACAGGTGAGCATAGGTCAGCAGTAACTGGCTTCTGGGAAACGTAAGGAAAGCAGTGGTTTCACACACATATACTAGCTGGCTATATATATATCTGGGAGAAATTCTCTTGCCTTACACAGTTCTGCAGCTGCCCAGAGCCCTGGCAGGCCCTGACCAAAGCTCTGCATCAGCTCTGGGATCTCGCAGGATGTGAATCACCCGGAGAGAGGCCAAGGGAGCATGGTCAGAACTGACCAAGTAGCTATAAAATCATCAGGATGGGGCACATTCAAAACACCAGGTTTTTGTAATGTCAGGAGGGGATGACAGATAGTAGAATCACTAATAGTCTTTAACAGAAGACATGTGCAGTTATAAATAAGGGAATAAACTGTTCTAAGTAACTTGCAGAACAAGACTGCAACAAGGAAGACATAGTAATTGGAAAAATGGACATGGCAGGCAAGCCTCAACTTAAGCTGGACAACCACATCAGACATGATGCTGGAAGAGCTCCTGCTCCATTAGGAATGTGGATAAGGAACAAGCCTTGATCTCCTACAGCACTGAAAGCTGTGCCCTGCAGCACAGAGATGAGCTCAGGGGCAGCGTCACACTGCAATGGCCCATCCTGAACTCACCAGCCAGGGCTGAACCAGATCTGCATGCTGCCATATCGTACAGCACACAGAGTGCTCATCTACAACACAGAACCATTAGCCTACACATGTTCTTCTCCTCAGCTGTAAAAACAGGTTAGGTAAAGCCCCAGCTATTCCAACCTAAAATCATTAGGTGCATGCTTACTGCTCTTCTGAAGATGAAATGTGCCTGAAAAACCAAACAAACAGAGTAGCCATCCAAAAACATATACCAGTTACCTACCAGGTAACATAATACTAGTTATGTTTCCAAGATAATAAACATTTTAACGCAGCATCTGTAACACGTTGTAAAAATCCACAGCATTTTTCTTTTAAAAAAATCACGGATTAATTAATTATTTCAAGTGCATGATGCCAAGCAATTTTTTCTTTTTCCCGTGACTAAATGGACCACAGTTTAGTATTTTTTAGTGATCCAATTTAAATTACACTCTCATGAAATTAAGAATTTGAGACAAAGATGTTGCAGTGAGGAAATTAAACATTTCCAACACACTCTGGTGATAAAAGTACATTTACCCTTGGCTAGCGACAACACCGCTGGTCTGCCATAATTGCAAATGGAACAATGTGATAAATTGCTGCTGCTTATATACAGTTAGTGGATAGTATGGGTACTTCAGGTCGTGGGGTTTTTTTGCTTTGTTTTTTTTTTTTTTAAAGGAGCTAAAATACAGACTACCCACCTGTATCTATTTTTAGTTTGGTAACGACTGTACTTGCTAAAATTCTACCAAAATGTCACTGACAGCTTTGGATTTCAGCTTTTTTTAAAAAGCAGAATATGGAGCAGAAAGCATAACCTATTATGCAAGATTGTCAGATGCCTATTTTTAAAATCATAGATATAAATGCATAATCCTGATTTTATTCTGGATGGAGACCTTAATAAAGGAAAGCAAAACCTGATACAACTATTCAAGTTAGCCAACGTATTCTATAAAAAGTTATGTGGTTTTGAGTTATGCATGTCCTGCTTACCCATATAGTTCCTGCTCCAGAATTAAGGAATGTCTCTCACTTGGTGGGTGCAAGTAAAGGCAGAATTACTTGAGCCCACAGTGACTTCTGTCTCATCAAATTCACAAATCAGCTAGACATTTAAACAGCACCAACTGTTGCAAGTAAAACTGCTATCAAATCTCAGCTGTAGAAATGTCAGTTTAGGGCACTGCAAAAATCTAGTGCTGAATCCTTAACAAAAAAGAACCCTTTTTTTCCTTTTTTTTTGGATTAACATTACTCTTTTGAGAGAAAGAATATTCCAAACGATTGCATTACAAACATTTATAGACTCAAACATAAATTAAATGTATGTTAGGGTATTAAAAAAAAAAAATCTGGTTAAAATTTTCATTCATGAGAGTCCCACTGTTGGCTTCTGTCCCATTATCAATGCCATCCTCTGGGGGACTCTCGGCATGTGGCCTGCATCAAAGGTAATATCCCCCTTTTCATCCTGACTTAAACAGGCCCTAACAAGAAAAAGAATTTTCCAGACTTTAAAAGGTAACTAAAATATTCTAGTATTTTTTATAGCTAAAACATAATTGGGTAACTAAAATATTCTAGTATTTTTTATAGCTAAAACATAATTGGTGAGAGACTGAATTTGACTCCTTAATATTAAGTCATCAGTCATCAATAGTTGCTTTTCCTAAAATACTAGAATTCCTCCCATACCGGATTCTTTGCACCCTTAGGTACTAAAACTGGAAATTAAACTGCACAGATCAAGCATGTTAGCAAGTGTTTAAAAAAGGATGTTACATTGTGCACAACGATAGGCAGACAAGATTTTATTTAAATAAAGTACATAAAGGATGTCCCATCCCCAACAAAATTTAAAAAATTAGATATGCCTGACAGATGGTACTTTACTATTATTGTTTGGTAGCACTATGGAAAATCTGAGGAGAGACAGGCATGCTTTTTAGCAGTTTTGGCAGCCAAAATTACCTGAGTTCAGCCAATCACTAGTTGATGGTTCCTGCTCCCAGGACCAGTTATGTAGAAACAATGCTTTGATCCAACAATGATTTACCATAAAATGCAAATAGCATCTCAGAGAGGTAATCTGGAACCACGCTCTTCTTTTTCCTTCCCTCTTCCACTAAGCACCAAGATCAGAAAGTCAGATCTAGCCCAGACATGCCTCCTCACTCTAAGTCTGCAGCAGCTCTGCATCCAAAGACCAGGACAGAACTCATAAGAGCCTGTCCTACAGCAGACGCAGGGACTTCCTAAAACATTTAAACTAAAAAAACCCAATGAGGCGCTATAGGCTTGAGGACAAGTGGCTGGATGATTGTGAAGAGGAAAGGGACCTGGGGGTGTTGTTTGGTGCTCGGCTGAACATGAGCTGACAGCATGCCCAGGTGGCCAAGAGGGCCGATGGCATCCTGGCCTGCATTAGAAATAGCGTGGCCAGCAGGAGCAGGGAGGTGATCATCCCCCCCTGTACTCAGCACTGGTGAGGCCGCACCTCGAGTACTATGTTCAGTTTTGGGCTCCTCACTACAGGAAAGATGTTGAGGCCCTGGAGCGTGTCCAGAGAAGGGCAAAGGGCAACGAAACCGGTGAGGGGTTTGGAGCACAAGTCTTACGAGGAGCGGCTGAGGGAGCTGGGAATGTTCAGTCTGGAGAAGAGGAGCTCAGGGGAGACCTCACTGCACTCTACAACTTCCTGAAGGGAGGTTGTGGCAAAGAGGGATTTGGCCTCTTCTCCCAGGCACCGAGCAGGACAAGGGGCAATGGCCACAAGTTGTATCAGAGAAGGTTTAGGTTGGACATGAAGAAAAACCTTTTCTCTCAGAGAGTGGTCAGGCACTGGAATGGCTGCCCAGAGAGGAGGTGAAGTCGCCGTCCCTGGCAGCGTTCAAGAGGCATCTGGATGAGAAGCTGCAAGATATGGTTTAGTGCTTGTGGTAGCAGGGTAATGAGAAGACGGTTGGACTAGATGATCTTATAGGTCATTTCCAGCCTTATGATTCTACGATTCTATGATCCCAAGCTTGGTACATTTCTGTTAAGCACTGCTCCACACACAGCCACAAAGATCTTTGTTGCAGAGGAACATTAAGATCTCATCATAACAAGGGACGCTTTAACAGCCTGCTTTCTTCCTGCAAAGATTAGATTTTAACCACAAATACCTGCTCCTAGTAACAAATGTGAAAATTATAACCAGGGAGAAACGTACGCTTGACCCCAGAGTGGCCAAAATGATTTATGACATCAAGACATGGTGAAGACAACTGATGCTCTGAAGGGACTATGTGAGCTCAGTCTGCACTCACATGTTCTATGCTCACTCCTAATTACTTCATTTGTGACTGCAAAAGTGTTTTAATGGACAAAATTAATTATTTTAAATAATCCTTCTGAAATATGACATACATTTTAATTCTATGCACCCTGTCATTAATTAAAGTTCTCTACCTTTTGGTGCATCAATTCAAAGATTATATCAGTGACAAAGCAACAATTACAAGACAGTTTACTAAAATTAAAAATGAAGTTAAAAGGTTAATGTACTTCTGTGGATACACTCAAAATAATGCTAACATGTTTTCATTTGAGTTTTTACTAGAAATTATTTTTGAATTCTTTAAAAACAATCTCTTTGTTCCAGGAACACACTTCCTGTCAATAAAATGAAAAATGATATAGATTTAGGAGGATAGTGGTCTCAGCATAGCATCTCTCATATTATTATTCCAGTATCATCTGTTACAAAGTAAGACCAATTCCCACATCTAATTACAAACAGGATTTCAGAGTCATTAAACAAAATACATTTCCATTAGTGCTGCTGTAAGAAGATAGGGGAAAAAATGAAGATTAGTTCATGCTGCACCTCTGTTTTTCAAGCTTTGAAGATTTAGACCTCTGCACTTTGAGACTATAAATTTGTAAAGGATCTGAAAGGTGACAGACATGTGAAAGCTCTCAATTCTGTGCAGTTTGGCCATACCATTTGCATTTTGTCATTAGTTTATTTTATCTTTCCCTGCACTTACTTCTGATAGTAGATACGGCAAGAACCTAGAGAGGTTGCTTATGATTATGCCATGTACAGCCAGAGGTATTAGGAATTTTTTTTTTAGTAGATACGAATCTTGATTTTCTGTATTAATTTTTTCTTCCAGAAAAACTTAAAAATTATTGTAAGTCATTCTGTCTTTAGATATATATATATATATATATATATATATATATATATATATAAATATAAGTACTTTATGCTCTGAAAAAGCAGAACAGCAGTTCTCAGACTTCAAATAAGATAACAGCCAAAATATACCGAGGAAACAGACTGCGTGATACGTTGAACTGTTGAAATATAAACTTACAAGTATATATGTTCTCCATTCATAATCATTTACTAACATCGAATTGCAAGGTATTTGTGGAAAAATATACCCTTGTGAATTGCCCACTCAAAAAAGCACTCACACAAGCCATAGTTTTGACACTTGACAGGAACCTTTCTAAGAAGTACATTTGTAGATTTGCTTGGTCTTTAAGATGAATTACATTGGTTGATTTAGTTAACTGCTTATATAAACACCAGTATTCTCTATCATGTGAAAAAATTATTAAGAAATATCCAAAAAATAAATTCCTTTTAAGTAAAATGATGCACCAGTTCCAGACAAAAGTGCAGATAATTCCATTTTAAGAAGTTATCCAAAGTTACATTTGTTATTTTTAAAACTGCAGACAAAACTGCTTCATATTTGAGAGCTGGGTGTCAGTCACTCGAAAGATAACAGAGCAGAAACTACCCACTGATATTCACTCTGTGCTACACACACACAGGTTTGCCAAATACAAGCACAATCTTTCTTGTGCTTTACATGCAAAGACTGGAGGATGGCTAAAAGGACTTTATGTAAGCGGTCACGATTAGGAAGAAACGGAAGTGACCTGGGCAGAATACAAACAAGGTATGACTGAACCAACCCAACAGCTTTCCACTTCCCCGCTAACGCCTGAGGAGCTGTGTCTACAAACTGAAACAGCACTTCTAGCTTTTCCCTCAGAATTACCGCACCCTGGCTCCAAAGGTTCCAGATTTCCTGCATAGAATGAGTTACCCTGCATCAGTCAGCAACCACAGACAAGCAGCAAATTGGTAAAGCTTTTCAAAGCTTGGTGCTATGTTTGAGTTCCTTCACCCACATGCCAACAACTTCTTAGATACCACTTGCAGTGCATTAAGGAAACTTCCCAGAAATGACACCTCCAAACCAGCATGTGGAAGAGCACCCCAGAAGCCACTTAGCTTCAATGATACATGAATCCTATTTCAAGCGTTAAGGCCACAGGATAAACACTTTTAGACAAAGCTGGTCCTCACTGCCTATGGGGCCACAACCAGCAGGTATGCAACTGATGAAATAGCACTGATGTCTCAATTTGTGAGATGCAATGGTTTAGTATTCTGGTAGGTCTGGAGTCAAGCTTTTGGATGAGGTGACATAGCAAAAATAGATTAAACTTTTGCTCATTTCAAGCTGTATATATTCCTCCTGACAAAAGGAGAACTAAAGAGATGCGTGCCTGATTAGCTTTTCAACTGATTCTAAAAATATCAGTGATCATTTTGATTGGTTATTTTTCAAAAATGGCACAAATGCTTTGTGTTGTTTAAATAAAATTATGATATTTGAAACAATAACTCCCTGTTCACGTAACACAGAAGACACTTGCTTTAACAACAGGAAAATGACTTCATGAAGTCTGCATGGCGGTCTAGGATTAAAAAATCTGTTCTCTGCTCTCATCATTTTTACTCTTACAATAAAATAACAGCCTCGGCATCCTGCTTTTTAGAATAAAAGACCTACCTCTTTTGACTTTTCAAGCACTTGAACATTTTAAAAGAGAAAAACTAAAAAAAAAATGCTGACCGTGTAATAGCTGGGTATTCATGGTGGGTGGAGAACATGAAAGGTTACAATATGGATCTGTGCCTACGCGTTTCTTTTCAACTTGAGCAGCATCCTCCTGCTTCTGCTAACTCGGCAATCATACAGCTGACAGATTTCTGGGTTTTCTAAATAATGCATGGGATTTTCTTTTAACATGTCAGTGCAAAAGTATCAATTCTGCCCCTGTGTCGTTTGTGATGCTGATTTTCCTTGACAGCATTCCATTAAACCAATGAGTTTTTTCCCTCCTGATGGTTCCTTAAATATTCCTCTGAGTGATGTATTTGTGGTTTTTTAAACAGATTGTGAAGGATGTTTGCATTTATGAGAAAACTGCATGGCAGGTACTGAAAGGAAAAAAGGATAAAAAGATAACACTGTGGTTTTTTTTCTCCTACAAAGAGTTTTTCCTCTGATCCTCATATGCCAAAAGCCAGGGTGTTTTTCCTTTCTTTTCTGCCTAACTTAGCTCCTTGTTTGAAAATTAAGCAACAAGACTCTACGTACAGAATAACATTTTGACTTCCTAAGGAAATACCACTGAAACACTTAGTACTGTTTGATATCTCTCTTGGGAAAGCAAAACACATTTATTAAATCATGCATGTTAACTCCAAAAGCCAACAGAAGGAAATAACTGCTTTATTCTCTGCACTGAGGTTCTGTACAAACAGGTACTGTCACAGATTACCATGCACTGATCTTTCTTTGTTTATGCAGCTGTGTAACACAGCATTCTTAAAGGTAATCCCACCAATACTTTACTTCGCAGTCTATCTTCCACACTCCTTCTCTATCACATACTCTCATAATTTACCTGGAATCGTGTTACAAAAATAATTAAAAAAAAAATTACAAAGCTATGACTTCAAATAAATTTCAAATTTCCCAGATAATCATATGCTCATTTCCAGAAGTCGCTTCACCTAATCTTAGTATTCACAATGACAGAACAGATGATCTTTAAAAACACTTCTGTGCAACTGCAGAGGTTTGTTCACCTTATTTCCACAGAGCAAGAAACCTGGCAACGTGGCCGGGCTCAAGTCATTCTGCAGATACATCCACCAGACCTGGCTCCAGCTGCCAGACTCAGAATCTTGCTCCTACTGAGAGGAATACAGAAGGCCCAACAACTGGCACACATATCAGTGACTTGCTGTGGCTGCGGCAATCCTTGGCACTCAAGGCAATTCCCAGGCATGCACAGAGTGCCACCAGCAGCATGGCTCATCTCTTGGGACTTCAGTGAACTACAGGGTTCTCTCAACTCAAACTTCTTTCACAAATCCTATGAGAAGATGAAGATGGACACAAAGCCCCAAAGAATGAACTGTACAGACCAGTGGGACAGCAGAGAACATACAGTGCTGGATAGCATGAGATTCTTCTACTGATTGAAGAGCTTGTTTCAACACTTCATATGATGAGTAGGAAGGTGCAAAAAATCTCTCTTCTACAGAGAGAAGGAAGATATTAATGTTCAAATGTCTAACAACATTCTTCACAACCCTGTGAACTAATGGATTAGTTCAAATAAAACCAAATGTACAATTTATTATTCTCGAGGTACATTTTTTCCACAGCTTCAGCTTCGTCTCTTGCAGCAAGTTGCTGAGGTTTTTTTTATCAGTTATTTGTAGTTCCAGCCTCCACCATGACTAATATGCAATAGCAGGAAGGAGGTAGGACCTGATGGCAAAAACTGGAAGCAAGAAAGCAGCACATTATTTGCTGCACATTTGCACATAGGCACTCTTCTAAAATTCAGTTCCATGCCTGTAACCTACTCGAGGACACTCGAGCAACAGCTGAAGGATTACAGACAGATATCCTGAGTTAGAGTTCAGACTGTAAACTGATGGCATGAATTCTGACTTTATATATGCAAAATCTTCAAAGTTTGTATCATCATATGGACATAATGCACAGACAGTGAAACTGCCTAAGTGAAATTCTGGGCATTATTAAAGAAACTCATCCAAAATGATTTCATTCTGGCTTTAACTTGGGATACAAATGGGTACTGAAATGGATATGACAGAAGTTCTCATCACTTTTTTATTACACTAATGACCTGCATATAATGGCTCACTTCTGAAAAAGTCAGTCAGTAAATTTTCAAGGCATATGACATTTTTTGTGCAAAATACTAACAAAACACACCACTCCACTCATCAGGCTATGGAAATAAGAGGCAGACACACATTCTAAACTGAAATATTTAGTGGTTTTAAATCTTATACTCTCCAAAGGAAGTCAACATGCAACTCCAAGGCAATAAAACACAAAAATCTTTATAGCTGTTTTTCTAAAGTAAACTTGCAACTCTTCAAGTCTGTGTTACAGTAAAGAGAAAAAAAAATCAAAGCAAACAAAAGGTCCTCTGCTCAGTACAACTATATTTCTGATTTGACAGCTACAATTATAATCATTCAGACATCTATTTCCCACAAACTCTCAACAGCCATAACCTTTAGTGATTAATTATAAAGTTCCAGGAGCAAGAGTACACAGACTAATTTCCTAAAACAATAAAAGACAGAATTTCTCATTTGGAGCTAAATGAAACACGAACAGGTTGTTATTCATGCTGAAATCTAGATGCAGAGTCATGTTGCAGCCATTACAAAAGCTATTAAACACAACCTCAAATCAAAGAAACTGTAGGTCTCTCTCCTAAAATAAAATGTTTTACTCACTTATGAGGCTTCTGACTCCTTTGCTCCATTTCTTTTTCCCACTTCTTAGTAAAAAAAAAAATTCAAAATTCAATTTTGTTTCTCATTCTGCATCCCCATTGCTTTTAACAGTCATTTAAACTGTAACAGTCTAGAGCAAAACCAATGTTAGGGAAAGCTTTCATGCACACAAAATTGCAGCGGTGCTCTCTTCACATGAATCAATGTTTGAAAGTGTGCATCAACTTGCAAACAAAATGGTGACTCTTTTGAGGCTCTATCACTTTCCAAAGACTTTTCTACAGTGAATATTTCATAACCCCTCAGCTGAGACAGTTTTAATTAAAGTGCACATTAATTACATTGGAATTTTTTTTTTTTTACACAGTCTGCCGAATTTGTTTAATGCAAACCTTTTTTTTTTATTATTTAAAAAAAAGACCCTCCAAAGAAAGGGAGAAACACTGCATTACAAACAATCTGACATCCAGCTAGCATTGTAAATACTAAAAAAAAGGAAAATTATGATTATTAGTGTATCAGTAGTTCTTTCAGTCAAGGACTTATTTCTCCTCCTGCAAGTGATGTTGGCACTCAATCCATAAAAAACGTTCTTGGTAATTTTACTGCACGTGGCAATGAACAAGGTAAAGAATTGGAAAAAGATCTCTGTGTAACTGATACCACTTCTTTATCCTTGGGCCCCACTGCACCTTCAGTTAAAGTCAGTGGGACTTTTTCCAAATACTTGAATTAGTACTGAGTCAGTTCTGTAACTCATGGAATTGCTAAACTGCAGAGAACTTCAGTTTAATATGCATTCTCTTGATGTATTTTAGAAAAGCTGGTATGATATTCTCCATAAAATTTGTCAATGAGGTACCTAAAATAATATTGTTACTGTACTGCAGATTCTCCACAAAGGAACACAAATTTTGCCATAACATAAAACACACCAAACCATGAATGTTCAAGTTAGCACGCTTTGCTACAGCAGCTTTTAAAAACCATAATACTAGTCCCACATCTTTTCTGCTTGAAGCTTCCCTGCTTTTCTGTAAGAATTCTATCTTCTATTCACATTAGCATTCAGTGAAATTGAGTAATTCACTTTGAACTACATACAAAGAACAACACATACTAAATATGCTTTTTCAGTTTGTTTTTTTTTTTAATTCAATATGCACTAATTGATTAGGGTCTGAGGGGTGAATAAGAAATATGTATTCTACATAATAGAAAGCTGGGGAAGGGTTCAATGCATGAACTGGAAGCCAGATTTCTTCAATACAGATGAGTACACAAAATTAGCAAAAGGCAATATCACTTTTGGAAAGACTGCTTTGTGCATAATTTGTCATGAATTCAAAGTTATTCCTTTAGAAAATGAGTCTAAGACCTCCCAGCTGCTGCTTTATTGGTCTAATAAATTACCATTTCGATGGCACAATGCATATACACTATACACCATCCAAGCAAGTAAACTGCTAGAGTGGCTTCGCCTTTAGAGACACACGTGATGTCACACATAAGTGAATGCCAGTGGATATCTGAAAGCAATGAGGGACCAGAAAATGCCTCTGTTGTTGAACTGATAATGAAAACAGAGGAAGTGCAAGCTTCCAAAACGTAAAGAGCGTATTTTAGGATTGTTTGTGTTAAAAATACTGACTCAAATGAATCTGCCCTTATTATAATAGATATAAAGCAGCTTCCTGATACAAAATGGGTCTACCTTATTCTAAGTACTCTACACTGTTTGATTAAGATCTATTCACCTGAAAAACAAATAAAAATAAACAAAGAAGATATTCTCTTCAGAGGATTAATTTCTGTCTTTGAACCTTACTCTTGTGGAGCTGGGATTCAGAGAACATAGTTCAAGTCTATACTAATGGTTAATAATAGTATAGATGAATTTGTGTTTAGCATCAGTGCCTTATTCTCAATGTTATTCCAACCAGGTAGGCCATAACAAAGGTTTATTATGACTCCTTCATAACAGTGGTTTGCAAACATCCATACAGGGGAAGAACAAAACGAAAAAAGCCCAACAGCTGGTAATTTAGCATTCACTACTTCACCTTTCTCCAGCGAACTGTGGTGACTCACAATGAGCTCCAACAACTTGATGTTTTGGACACCTTCCATAATTTATAGAAATGCTCTATATTAGTGCCAAAGAGAAATACTCTGCTACTACAGACACATTTAGAGAAGAGTTTTAAATGCATGTACCCTTACAGAGCAATCCTTCAATACTTTTGCTGAAGGTGGCTGTTAGGAGGAAAACTGGAGGAATATGTGCAATGATTTTTATTTAATACTGGCAGTGGAAAGCTTACAAAATAAAAGAATATAAGAATTTGAGATAGATTTTGATTTTGTTTTCAATGGGAAAAAGGTTTTCCCTCAGAGCTCGTGTGCACAGCATTACTTACCTGCATTAGAATTGAGTTCTTCATTTTCTGATTCTGTTCCATTTTGACTTCCACTTCCATGGAGGCTATTCATTGCCATAAGTTTCATCTTCTGTAACTTCATAGCCTCTGCCATGGCTGCTGCTGTCAAACCTGGAAAGAACAGAAATAAATAAAATGCAGCATCACATGGTACAACACAGGACTGAAAAATATGAAGATCAAGACAATTCCTTTCAGTGAGAATAAGCAAGTCATGTAAGTTCAGTACAGATTCTTATCCCAGTTATGTAGCGTCATTCGGAACATTATCTTCAGGTCCTGTTATTCTAGTACTGCATTCTAAAAATGTACTTTCTAGTGTTTGTGTTTTTTGTCCCTTTTGCACATGTATAATGTAAAAAACTATTTATCTCATGTTATTCCTTTTCATTATACTTCTAAATATCATTTCCTGTCACTTTGATCACTTTGGCACTTTGATCTCTTTCTGTTTGACTTGGCTGCTACAAAATTTCCAAGTACACGTGTAAAATGTGGTGTTTCTTAATTTCAACAGCCGGAAGCCAATTAAAGTGGAAAAAATAAATGCTGTGCTATTATGATATATATATAAAAACACTGCTTTTCTGAAGTCTTTTGATTTGAATATTATTACCACTGGAAAATACTACATTGGAAATGCAAGAAACGTACAATATAATTATAAACTCAACCTCACTTCAATGAGATATTAAAACCATTACACATTTACAGAATAAATCGGAGATTCTCAAGTGACTTAAACTGAATCAATTTAAAATAGTAATAGAGAAGGAGTAGGGTCAGGTTACCAGCTACCATCATCATTACACGTTTTTCTTAAAAGGGAAAAGGAAAGGGAAAGGAGAAGATTTCCCTATGTTTTTCATTCATGACTGTAAGCTTTTCAAGTTTCATAGTTTTGGATTTTTCAGTATGAGATAAAATGTTCTTCTGGACAGTATCAAATTAATTTTACTCTGGCTAAGATGTAATTGAAAATCTCACATGGGAAATAGAGGGGGATGAGGACCCGTAACCAAAGAAGATCCTTACAGGTATCATGATTGATTCATTCAGTTATGGATAAAACTAGCTATAGTGCCTTCCTCTCAGCAAATTATGAGTTGCTTTTGTTATCTCCTACAAAGCGCACTGAATGCTTCACATCAGCTATCTTGTAATTTAGTTCCACAAAAACACTCGCATTCACCAAAAACAACTTTTTTTTGGTTGGTAGCACATGATAATTCAGAACAGAATTAAATAATCTGCTCTGTATAAAAAGTACTGCTTACTGAGACATTAGACACTGATTAAAGTGAACTAATAATTTTCATATCCCATACTGCCGCACATCCATAAATGAAAATATTTTCTTTTAAAAGCTACTATGAATTTGACATTTAGATTAGCTGTGCTGCTCGTCTAACAGGCTTCACAAAGGTTCTCATTATTTTAATATGAGTTAAGTAAGCAAGCAATCAAGAGACTCCAAACGCAAGGGGGAGGTGTATGTATTACCATCACACACAGCTACAAACAGCAACCCTGTTAACTTCAGGAAGATATCCCTGATTAAAAGCAGTAAGTTGGAGATGATAGGTTATGAGAAAGAAATAATAAAAGTCAACCAGTTCTGTTCTGCTACTCCCATCCCACCTAAAAGCCCTTCAGCATTCACCAAAATTATCTACATTTGCACAGTCCTATAATCCAAAAGCATTGATGCCAAGTCTGATGTGTATCACCTACACTAACTCAGCATTTGTTTTATTGTTCTGTCACTGCTACATGAAAAACCATATTGATCTTATTTTTAATATATACTAACTACAAATACACTAAAGCAGAGTCCAGAAAACAACATCAACTGTTTTGTTTCTCAGGTAATTTCAGCCTTTACTTCTTAACAGTACTCATTTTTTATTTTAAAACAGAATTTTTCAAACACCCTTTGAAGTTCTTTTGCAAATGGTACAGGGTTTTTATCAGGTTAAAATCAAACCCTGATGTTTAAACTTCTGCTTTTAAAATTCTCTGGCAGACATCACTCACATTTAATCCATCAAAGAAATAATACATCTTCAATGATGAAACTGTTCATGCACTTTCAGAAGATGAAAGTCTATAAACTTCTCCACCTTGTCCTAGTGAAAGGAAACGGGATGGTTCTTCCTATTGTCTTCAGGAAGTTTGAGTTCATGATCACAAATCTTCTGAGGAATTTACTGCTTCCAGGGTTTCCAGGAACCTGCACGATTTGTGCTCCTACTTGCACTTTTGCTCCACATCCCAACCAATCCCAAGTGTTCAGGTACAGCCATCCCCAAATCACGATCAGAACAGTACTCACTCACAGCCTGTTCTCTTTTTGTTCAATAACCCTCTTACAAATAATCCGCATTTCCTTTAAAGGTTACCAAAATGAAGTCCAAACACACTTCTTTTAAATGCAATGTTTTATCACTTGTATGTACCCAAGCACATATGGATGAACACACAGTCCAGTTAAGTATTTTCACCCGAGTCAGTATTTATGCAGGTCCTTGAAACACCAGGTTACAAAGCTGTGCTTAATTTAAATATACAAATGAATAAATAAACTATTCAGAAGCACATAAGCAGCAACAGAAAGTGAATTTTGGTCTTCAACAAAATTTTCAGTGAAAAAGTAAGGTGAGAAGTTAGCCAGGGTCTGTATAAAAAATACTTCTGAGCAGTTGCATCGGAAGCATAATGAAGACAGAAAAGGGGATTGAGGAACAAACAGAAAGGCATAAAAGGTCTCCAAATCACCACAATGCCACCTGCAGAAATTAAAAGTAATTATTGTCAGGCACTTCTGAGCTCCCTAACCAGACACAGCTGCCGTGAGGACAAAAGCCAAAAAAACAATGATGTACCAGAAATCCATGCTGTGCCATCTGCCACACCAAAGTCGCTCTACTTCAGCATTAAAAGTTGACAGAGTACAGCACAGTTCTAATGTATATAGCATGACAGTCTGAGGATGCTGAGTGGTCCGGATCAGTTACGGCAGATATGCCAGTACTCTTTCTAAGCTCAGCAACAGCAGCCTTTACACTGCTCTTCAGCCTCTACTAATCCCTGCTCTAACTGTGCTGCAGTAAAAGCTCCAGAACTGTACTGTATGAGATATTTCAAAAACACTGCATAATCATTCAATAACTCTGAAAGCTAATACAACTGAGGCTGAAGTAGATGGTTTCATTAGTAATGGCACGGTACTGACTGAAAGGATGGAAGCAAACATGCGGCAAATCAAACACTGGCATAATCTCCAATTAAGACTACTGCCAAGGCTACTATTACTGAAACTTCTATTTAACTATTAAGAAAACTTTCTGCAACTGTCTTAGCTCCAGCTCACTGTGGCAAGGAGGGCTATTTTTCAACTGGCTTATCTGAAGATCATTTCCATCCTCTTGGATGAATAATTAGCAGCAGCAGAAACACACTTCAGAGTGCCTCACATTGAAAAATGGACTTGCAAACTGCTGCAATGTGGACATCCTTCTACTTTCAACAAATAAAAAGGATCACAGAGAAAGCCTAAGGAGCTGAATCACACACTTCAAAGCTTCCAGTTTTTTCTCCCCTTTTACACTTTACATTTCTCTTCCTTTAGACATCTTTGCCCAGTTGTGCTCAATCACAAAGCATCCAGGAAATAAACTGTGCCACTTACTGCCAAATACGTGCAACTTCTCCAACACTAACAACAAAGAAAACCCTGAGTCTCAGGTCAGCTGCAGCACTTTGCTTCCCAAACCCTGCCCTGGCGAGGGACAGCAGCTCCTGTGGGCCCCGCGGCACAACCACCAAGGGCGCACCACGGAGCTGTGCTCTGGGCAGCTCTCTAGGTATGAATCTTGATTACAAGTGCATAACAGATTGTGATGGTGTGTGCTCAGGCACACCTGCATTGTGCATATGGCAAAACAGCCAACTGCCATTAGTAATTTTCAGTCTGAAATTTCAGTTTTGTCAGGACACTGTGTACTCTCCTTTTGACAAGTCTGCATAACTCTGCAGCACAACACACAGATTTAGCCCTGAAATAACCCTTCAAGGACATGCAAGCCAACATAGTTTATACTCAGGTTGCAATGAAGTCAGATTCTGCAGCTGTATTCTGAGCCGCAATTGAAGAATGCTTTTGCATCACAATTCTCAACCCCAACTAGGAGTACACAGCACCACAGGCCGCAGCACTGCAGAGACCTGCTATTAACGGGGTGCTGTCACTGTAACTGACCTAGGTGCACTACAGGGCCAGACTCACAGGGCATGTGCTCTGCTCCTCCAGCCCAGGCTCCTGGAGCACTGGAGAATCATATACACAAAGCTGCCTGCATCTCTAGGCTGCAAACCGTTAAAACCAGTGGTTAATTGTTTACTCGAGTGCCCTCTACGCAGATACTACTGAAGCTCACTCCTCCATGAAGTCTCAGGAATGATTTCAACAAAAACGCAGTTATACTGCATGGCTTCAAGATCACAACTGCAAGGCCCCTTGCAGAGCCCCCCAGCCCCATCATGGGCAGCGCTGACCTCACCCCGCTCCCAGCATCAGGTGATGAAGGGCACTGCCTGGGGCCCTGAGCACAGCACAACTCACTGAGCAGCAGATGCCTTCCTGGAGAACCAAGAAACTGAAACTCAGTCACTCTCCTGCACTGATGGACCTCAGAATCTTTCTTTTAAGTGAGTCCTTCATGTTTAACTGATGTCCAGCTACTGGAAATTGGATCTTGATGGTAAACCCAATGATTCTAAGCATTTTGATACAACTCTGGGTATCTGCTAATCTTAGGCTCAAGCCATAAGGTTTTAGGTCTATTTTTCAGCTCCCTAATTAGTTAGACTGTGCTCCTCCTTCATATTAGTTTGAAAGCCTTTCTGTCAAAACTGTGAACAAGTAAATTAACTAAAGGAGAACTATGAGTAATCAAATCTTGAGGTTTGCAATTAATTAAATGTAACGGTGAGTCAGTGAACTGAAGAATGGTCTTATATTAAAACAAAACATTTAATTAAATTAACAGCCAACACATTGCAATTAATAATATTCAAAAGAAAAATGAAACTCAGTTCAGCCTTGCCATATTACTTCAGTCTAACAGTCAAACATTGTGCATCAGCTTGTTTGTTATTTGCATTCAAAGCTGCTATGGGTCAAATATGATGTGCTAAAACAGGAATAATGAAACATCTGGTAGTATGAAATGTTAATGTGAGATACCATATTGCAAACAGTGAAAACAATTTTGAAACATCCAATAAATTAGGCCTTTGAAGACTGAAAAAGATAAGCTTTCTTTCCCATTTTCTTCAACAGGAAAATTACAAAATGCATATAATGTACTTAAAATTTTCAGAATGCTTCTATGAATTCACTAATTTGAGCACTCACATTAGAAAATAAACGCTTCTCTATTGCTGAAATGAATCATTCTTGTTTAGCAGGAGGTAAAACCTTGCTACGAACACGGATGTCTGGTAAACCAGTCTTGAATAAGATGTCTAAACGAAAGACTACAGCATTAGAGCAGTCTGGAGACATGTCTGAGCTTCAATTTGAAGAATACACAAATGTTAAACCCAAATTTATGCTTACATGTAGTAACATTGATAACACCTACACGAACACAGTCACTTACACTCAAGCTGCTATGCAGCATATTTTACTTGAAAGGTAGCCTGTATCTCACAATAAACTGAACTGCAGCTGACCCCATTGGAGGGAAACAGAAAAATGGGATCTACAAAGAACACAGAGAGAGCTACATTATTTCTTTTTCTCCATTCTTACAGTGTCTTACCAGAATTGATTAATCTCATGACATTTTCTGCTCTTTTTTACAGTCTATGCCATGAGAATGATTTGTCAAGACTTTTATGCATAATACTTTTAGTGTTCTGCACTACTGTGACCTTTACCTTCTTCTGTATATTTGATTGACTGACCACCCCACTTTTGATCTACAAGTTTCAGAAGATGGAAGAACACATGGAGTAGATACATCAGCCACTGAATTGCAGCTGAAAAGTTTGCAATCACTTTATATGCATAATTTCTAATTCTTCTGTGCATATTTAATGCAATTTTAGTGAGATATCTTTTACAGAATAAAATGAAAATTCTCATGTTACATAGTACAATGAAAAACTGTGCTTTAATATAGAAAAAGAGTGAAAAAAATCATGCACTAGAACTCAGATTTGAGGAAGGACAAAACAAATTACACTAATACTCAGAATCATCCAAATTCTCAAACTATCAGATTAAGCTTTTCTTAATGCTGTCACAGACTAAAATCACAATTATTTAGATTGAGGATGTAAAAAATTAAAAAGTAAACTATAAATGTGTTAAAATACAAAAATCAATTCTATTTGAAATAAAAAAAGAAACACTACCTCCAAAGTCCTACATATTGAGAGGCCACAGGAAAGGATATGAAGGTGATATTATCTGCCTCAAAAAGGAAAATGTATTTTAGACACCAGCCTCACAATCTGTACAGCATCACTAATTTCAGTCATTCTTTCGGAATGAAGATAAATAAAGATGGTGGCACGCACCTGCATTCAGCCTGTGCAGAACAGTCACCTTTTGACATATCCTGGATGGAGCAGTGTTCGATTAGCTTGGGTCAAATTCACAGCACTACAGCTTAGCCAACAGTCAGGGAAGCTCCTGCACAGACAGGGCCCTGGGTGCACAAACACCTCCACGGCCACTTTCATCAGCACTCACTGCATGTGTCTTGCATTGCAGGACTCAGTTACCCTCAGCTAAGTTTTAGAAAATGTATGGGTTCTGGAGAAAATAAAATTGACATACATAAATTCCAGCGTAGCAGCCCTCACATTCACGAAAACTTACAGATTCTGCAAATCCACTGTCATCACGGAAGCCTGTCATGGTGCATGTACTGCCACCCGAAATTAGAATTAGCTGTTATTAGGCTTTTTCCTCACCTTTATTCCTTTCCTACTAAATCAATTTCTGTGGATTTAAAGCACTTCTCCTAATCAATAATGATGGGGAAACAGCTGAAGTTTTTGGAGGTCCTTTCAGTTAAACACCAAAGCGTCTGAAAGCTTATCTGGAATTGGCATGAATCTCTAGAGCTTGTAAAATTAACTGAGCTGGAAGGCCTTCTGAGAATAAGGATATCTTTGTGAGCAATTTCAAGCTACTTCCTACTTGTGACTGGAAAATACCATACAAACATTATTCTTTTTTTCAATCAGATGGCATAGCTCAGCTGTGTCCCAGCTGTCTCAAAGCATGATTAAAAACCTGGTTATTTCAAGGATTTTAAGTGAATACTGAATTCCATACAGTATTTTAGACAAAACCTCAATCTACTTATCAAGATCCCTTCTTCTCAGCACTGCTGTTAGAAGCAGGGTTGTTGAGAAGTTTCTCTGGCCACCACTGCTCCCTGCAGCCAGACAAGTCAGACCCAGAGGGCTCTGAGGATCACACTGCACAGGTTCCTGATGTAGCCTTCCAGAAGCCAAAGCCTTACAGAAGAGAAACACTATTCCAGCCTTTCCTCAGATATTTGCAATGAGCCAAAGCCAAGCAATGATAGAAATTCTGCTTGCAAACACATAATTTAAAGTACCACGATAATAAACTGTTCTCCACGATGGTTGGCACTGGCAAGACACAGAACAAAGGGCTAAGACTGGTGATAGGCAAACTCAAATGAGCTTCATCTGAAAGTGAAGATGAAGTGCTCAAACAAGGATACAATTCTGCCTTCTTCATAAGCACTGCAATCTCCAGTTTTGCAGCAATCTGTCTGCAATCAACTTACAGTCAGTGGGATTGTTTGCAAAGATTAGATTCTTGTTACCAAAATTAATGATGTAGACCTTTAGTTGGGCTGACAACTTGTGTCACTTCATACAGCAACATTCATTGCAGGTTCCTCCACTGAGTTAACCTGCTAGACTACCTGCTATGTATCATCCCTTCATATACATGATTTTTTTCCAATACCTGAGAAATCTGTGTCCATTTCATAAAATATTCAAAAACATTATGCTTATTAAGCATAGTATACTAACCAATGTAAAGAGGGAGCCCGTGCTTTCCAATATGAGTTTGAAAGCAGCATCACTTAAGAACAAAAACTCCATCCCAACCAGTTGCAACTCCATGCTTCACATGGTCCTTGGGAAGGCAGCCTTTGTCACAAAGTCCCTTCTATCAGCAATGAGTATTCTACGTGGGCCTCTGTGGTGTGTCTGATCAGAGGTGTGTTACAGCATAAACATTTTGGCTACTATCTCTACCTAAAATGAGATTTTAGATTCGTTGATTTGAATTTCAGCAGTGTTTATGCAGTTATCCAACCAGCCACACTGGGATAAGGATAACCCTTCACAGAACATTTCAGCACATCTCTGCGTGGCAAGAACAAAGGCGGCCAGGTAGCGAACGCTGCTCAACGCTTCCAGCAGCTGAGCTGCTGCTGGGGCACCTCCTGCACACAGGTGATGGATGTATGAATTTCTAGCAGTGCAAAGGAAAAACAGGAGGCCCTAGGCTGGAGCTTGCCAGATGTAACTTCTAGCTAGTTTTGCACCATAAGTAAAGAATCACAAACAGCAATATTTTCCTCTGGGGCATAAATTAATGACTATTGATCACACAACCAGGGAGTGTACGGAATGTGATTACAGAAGAGCGTGTACCTTAACTTTCTTAACATCTGCTTGTTCTGGTCTTCCTGTTTTAAGTTCCTTCAGTTTTGCTAAAGCTTTTTCAGGCACATTTACTTACAGAAATAACAGAGGAGACAAATAATTTAGTCCCAATGGGCTAATATCTTCTTTGTTTATGAAGTTATGCTAGAATAGCTATTTCCATTTTATGCTATGAAAGGTAAAGTACATTTTTCAAAGCTGAGAAACTGACTGGAAGCTTATTTTCTTGTTCCACCCTGTGAATAAAAATAACACATAGAAGATGAACTACACAATTTTCAAAACCTTAAAGGATATATCACTGCTCATTGGTCAAGCTGAATTAACTTGCAGTCTTAGAGCCAAATGGAAGCTCAAGAAGGAGAGAAATAATCTAGTCAGTGAACTGAAACACTTAGCTATCTAAAATTATGCAAATATTCTCTTTGCCCTTGCAAATCTTTCCAGATAAACTCTAGTGGTTTTTACTCTTAAGTTTGCATCAGTACAGCAATTTCACTTCTTATAAAACCATGGCCAGAAGCATTTTCATCTTAAGTTTTGTTCAACAATTTCAATAGTCAAAGCATACTCAGATTTAAAATGGAGTCTCAGATTTTATAATTCAAATACATTTATTTTATAAACTAAAATATATTCAGTATCTTGGACAAGATGTACTGAAAATTACTTTTTGCAATTGAGTAAAATACTGCAGAAACCTATTAATCTTGCTTTTCTGTAAACTGACGTGTCATCCCTTCCAATTGCTACTTCTAGAATTATCACACTATACAGCACTCAGTTTTTTGTCAATATTAATATGGTACTCCTTGCAGCTCTCTTTTTAGAACCAAGAGTTAACTTTTTTTTCCTCACATTGAGAGATTATCATATATTCTTCTAAACATATCCAGCTAATATTCCTGGGTTTCTAGTGAGAATTTAACTCTGGTTTTAGAAATTTAATATGTGATCTGTCAACATAGTGGTTAATTAAAAAGAGACATTTTATTTCTTCTATAGACATTGCTTTCAAATATACATTTTCAGTATTATTCTACTATATCAATTAATTGAGATTTTCACAACTGTGAAACTGTGTTGATGAGGACAGGTTTAATAGTAGGGTTTTGGCAGATGAGCTACTAAATGGCCATTATTCAAGTCATCTCAGTATGGTAAATACAAATCTTAACTGTAATTGTGTTACTCTATGTAGATTTAGGAATCGGTGTGTATTTAAAACAGACTCCCTTCACCTACACTGAGAACTGAGACAGTTTCCAAGATCCTTATCTGTAGAAACAGATGACAAAAAAAAACCTTCATAGTTCTTTTCAGGAAATAAAGGATGCAATACCCAGTATGCTATCTCTCCCTCCTTCTTTCAAAAAGCCACTAAATTCCTCATACTTGAGAAGAAAATTAACCTTTTTGCTGATTAATCAGTAGGCAGCTTTGACTGGTGAAGAGAAAACTGTATTACAAATGAACAGCTACCTGTTATCAAATTACAAGGCATTTTCATCAAAGGACCAAAAAATGCAGTGCATTGACCAGTTAACATGCTTCCACTGACCTGGGGGGTTTTCCAGTTAACAGCTTCTGAAGAATGCTTCCTTTTGATTCTTGTCTCTGACACAAAAATGATTGTCCCATTTAACCACTGTTCTATCACATACATCAGAGAATCCTATTTACTCACACACTACTGGAACATTACAACACAATAGTGTGATTGTCTCTGCGAGAAAATGTTGAAGATTGACTTTTTTTCTTTTTTCTAAAAAAGGGAGTAAGATCAAAAGCTAACTTTAATAGATGTTTGACTAAGGTCATACTCCTAGGAAATGGAACACTGAAGATGAAAGAGAACAAATAGATTTGGCTTTTGATCTCAGCCAAATGCATTTGGCATTGTTTAGCTTTTATAAAATACTTCAACTTTAGGCAATATCATGACTAAAATGAATTGGTTGAAGTCCTGAGGTTTTAATAGATCAGTAATGCTTTCACATGTACCGGCATTTGGAAAAACTTCTTGCTTAAATCCTTGGCTAAACTTTGTTCTTCCTGGAACCAACTCAGACCAAACTTGGTTATTGTTGCTTATACTAGATATGTATGAACAATTTTAAGATTATATTTTCCGACTAGACGAATTTCAGAGGTTTTATCCAATAGTGATACTAAATAATACTGGTGATCCTTGTAAGGAATTTAAGGGAAAAGTGCAGACTATTAAGAAAAGATATTGGAATTATTTAAATAAAACAAATCCTGTGTTCACAGACAATGAACTGATATGAGACCAAATTATTTCACAGGTTATAATTTTCCTAGAAACACTGTGGACATCAAAATTAGGAAATAAAATATTCGCAAGGGAGGAATGGATTACAAACTATTAGTTTCACTTTCTTCAGTAATAATGTTGTTTCCTGGCTTAAGACAACTTGATTAATTAAGGAAAAAGACGGGATAACATTAATTAAAGCAACATGCTTAAATTACTTCTATTGTTAGTCATTACTAGCCATTAGAAGCACTGCAAAAACCTATAAACCACTTAGTAGGCCATGCTCTCAGAATTTACAAAGAAGTTTCATCAGCTCAGCCTTTGACAAACAACTGTGATAAGAGGAAATACATCAGCTCTGAGCTTCACATAGCTTTTTTAAAGTTTGGTAAGAAGTAATGATTTATGCTATAAAACACACTACTACAAAAGATGTTGTATCTGTATCATAGAAACATTTGGCCTCAAGAACGATACAGAAATAACTTCCTGATCTCATTTATCTCTTACTATATTGTACTACTATATGATAATAATGATACAGAGCTGAGAAACACGAAAAGTAAACAGTCATTATTAAAAGCAAGATATCTGACCACAAACTCAAATGTCGTCCAGGAAAGGAAGAGGTGACTCCTTATTCCCCTTCTACACTCATCATGGTACGCCCTCCAGAGATACTGAAAATGACACAGGAAGCCACAGCCATTTACTTTCCAACATCAAGCCAAAAATTCAACCACATGGAGTAATAACTCATTCCTTCCTTATGCTGTTTATCTCTTAAAAAGGGAAAATATCTTTTTTTTTAAAAGCACATTGTTCATCGATACTTCTTCTGTGATTTACTTTGAGATATTTCTGCTACTGAGGCAATACATATGATCTGCCAAACCAACCTGGACACTGTACAGCTCTGCAGACCAGAAAACCCAATGCACTTGAACTAACTCTTCCAGGCACAGAACACCTGCACCCAGCTATATTTTAACTGTGTCATTCTCAAATATTACAAGCATGCACCTCCCTTCAAGTACTAAACGTACTGGCAAGATCCTGCCATCCATCACAAATGAAGCTTTTCTTATTTCTTAGCGCTTGTTTCTGTTTACTGCCACAGAAAGACTTGCACCTTCAGCCAAACTGGAAACTCATCATTCATGTTCTACCCAACTTCAAATGCAATCTAGTATTGATCTATACTATTGTAAACCCGATGCATAAAAATCCCTGCCTTACAGCAGAACTAGTAATTGAAAAAAAAAAAGGAAAAAAAAAAGCCCAACAAAAGCCTCCAAACCAGTTAGGTTGGAAAAGACCCTTAATATTACCAAGGCCAACCAACAGCTAACACTGCAAGCCCCGAAGTGCTACATCCACACACACACAGCCACAGAATCATTTAGGTTAGAAAAGACCCTTAAGTAACTTGATCAAAGATAGGAAAAAAAACCTGCAAATAAGCCAACTATCTAAATATTATTAAATATTTCAGATGTATGGTAAACAAAGCTAACAAAGCTATCTCTTGAGTCTTCCAACTCTTATGCTGCTGGGCTTGAGTTTCAGAACACCCTGCTTCTTGAACAACAAATAAGCAAATAAACTCTCTGTATCTAGTTCTCTGCAAGAAAACTAATGTATTTTAAGAAGCAGAACAAAAATGAACTTCTATCAAATAAAATACACAAGTATATAAAACAAAAATTAAGTAAAACAGAAGCAGATTAATTTCATCCTTAGTAACAATATAAAAGGCCCAGCCTTACCTGGTGGAACATATCATAAGACTGATTTATATTATGAATATTGAACTACTGAGATATATGCATATATATCAAATTTTGTAAGAGGCATCATGGGATCACACCATCTGCTACGAAGACATCAATAACTGTACCTTTTAAAAAATAACAACCAGAGCCTGAAAATGATCACAATGAGGTTTTCTTTTGTTTTCTTTCTCAATGTCAGAATTTTCCAAAGAGAAACAGCAGCACATGAGAGTAGAAGAGAACTGCCAGCAGCACCTGTGCCACGCAGGCAGCACAGTGCACCCAGGGCTCCCTGGCAGACAAATCTCACTGTGGGTGCACAGGCTCTGCACAAACAGGTGAGGGCTGAGATTTACTGTGCTGCTGCTCCATTTAAGCGTGAGGTGAATGCTAGTCTTCTTGCAAGTACTAGGTAATGCAGTAGCCCAAAACAAAATGTCAACTCTCCATGAAGAACACAGAAGTTCTCTTTCCAACATAACGTGTGAACTAGAAGATCACATACTGCAGCATCTTGATTACTTATTGCTGGAAGAAACACACATCACCGAAAAGATGCACCCTCGCAGCCATTATATGCACGTCCAGATGCAGACAAACGTTGCAGGACATTCCATATCAGCAGTACTCGTAACTGTGGTGATGAAATACAACAGTATCCAATGAATTTCACTGCTGTCTGCTGGCCCAGGTCTGACAAGAGCATGTAAAAACTTTTTGCCTCTTCTTCAGATACCAAGTCTGATTGGTAGCTTCTGAGTTCTCAAGCTTCTGAAATGAGGACAGTCAGACAGCTGCAGTCAAAAGGATCACTCTGTTTGCTAGTATCCATTAAAATCTTTAAGCCAGAGTCAGGGAAGAAAGACACGGCACATGCGCCAAGTTCCTAAGTAATTTTTGCTGCCACAAGCAAACCATTAGAAAATTCTAAAAATATTAACTGTAACCACTTTAGCAACAGTCTGTGATTATTCACTATATGTGTTATTTAAGGTACTCCCTTGTGGATTCAGAGTGAACAAGTTCCCCAACTAAACGCAGGCCCCTAATTAGGGAAAAGAGAGACCCTGGGCAATTTTAGCCCTCGGCAAACATATATTCCTAAGCACACAGTAACAAAACTGGATTTTCTTCTGTTACAACCGTGATAGGTTCCCAGATGTAGTTAAGGCTGTGGCACTTTAATTTTGCCCAGCAGATAAATGGTTTTGCTCTTGGGCAGAAATATTTAGTCTCAAGTTGTGTGTAGAAAAAAATCTCTCTCTGGGCAATGAGTTATTTTTCTCTTTGTGGAAGAGCTCACAATACGATGAGCATAACAACAAAAATAATGAGATGAAATGGAATTGTAAACCACTGCAGAAATAAGAATCTATTATGAATAATTCTCACCAGAAATCTTGGAAACTGGACAATTTTCTGCCTGCTCTCATTTTGTTTAGTCAAAACATAAAAATGAGAGGGAGATCTGTACAACTGGATTTCAACAGGCTTTAGTCACAACTTCCAGTTGCATTCACTCACAGCTGAGTGATTGTTGTCTTCTGTTCTTGTCTTTCCTACTTGGCCAAACTGAACAGAAGGCAAAGATGACTACTGTCCCCTGACACATTAGTATTCATGATGGTGAAAAGTAAATGAGAACTATTTCATCTTCAGAGTGCTATCCTAACACATTAACATCTAATAGCAATATTAAAGTCACATTACAGGGCCTTAATCCAAGGCAGTAATAATGCTGTCTAGTGTAATAAAAATATACAGTAAAATAAATATTTTGGCCACCTAATTTAGGAGTCTGAAAACTATTCTTACCAATTTGAAAGACTTCAGGGGAGTCAGAACTAAACTTTGAGCAAGCAACATTACTGTAATTTTAACAACTCAATTCCTTTTTCCTTGCTTGCCCATACTTTCCCACAGAGAAATGAATGCTACTTTATCAAGATCTCTCATGTTAATGTCTTAAAAAAGAAAGGAATAAACGAACAAAACAGCAGCAATGAATTATGAAATCACTAAGAAAATAATCGTAATGAACCAGAGCTCAGGAATTCTGCATCCCTCCTGCACACTATCTGCAGCACACTCAGTATTCTGCTTACTTCTGAGATGTTCCTTACCAGATTTTTATTAGAAATCCACCAGAGGGACCACCTCTAAGCAAGTGCTTTCCATGCAGTTTTGCCAAGTTTTGCTTTTTTTTTTTTTTTTAACCAGAAAAGTAATCTTTGAAGAAGGTGTCCTTCGTGTAAAAGATTTCTGTCCAAAACAGATGGGCACTGATTATTCTTACCAAATAACCCAGCACAATTAGAGACAATCTGGATACATAGACATATAATTTACTGGTGAGTAAATTTAATAGTTAGTAAATAATGTGCCTGGCTGTAAAAGCTGACCTTTTTGTTGGCTAAGGACTTTGTAAATACATTATATCAACTTCTTTCTTGTTGTAGGCGATGCAACACTTACTGTTTTACATTTACAGGATTCAGTGTTACCTTCAAACTTCTTGGCGCTCTAACAGTGCAGGATTCACACATTCATTTGTTCTCACTTTGTTATGGGCTAATGACATTCCATCCCCAATAATGTCTTACTGCTTGTTCCTCTTTTTTTCAGAAATTGCCAGACTGAAATCATTGAAAGGCGTCTAAACAATACTCCAATATTCCCATAACAGCACATGAAACACTAGAGAAATGGAATTCCCCTAATGTTATTTTATAAGCTATATTTACCTCTTTTTTTTTCCAGCTGCTCTCCTGCTATGTATTTCTTAGATACCATGATACATGACAAGCTAGATAGTATCAATTAGAAGTGATGGCAGATGAGGTGAGCCACCACAAAGAATGTCTTCCATTTGAAATTTCTGCTCTTTATCTTTCTTGGAGAGATCGTTCTGGTTGGCCTGGACTTCTGCATTTGATGAATGGGTCAGCAGCTAGAATCTGTATGAGTAAATGAGTAAGATGCACATCTCATCCCTCAAACTGTAATGAAAATCTTTTCGAGATTGGATTCATGCATTGAGATGACCTAAGAATATGCTTCTGTTGTTTTACATATTACAATGTAGCTCTCAACTGACAGCACAAAAACCAATCAGCACCAATCATTTCTGAATGCTGGGACAGAAACTGATACGTGGGTGGTGCTACAATAAGCAGATGTTGAATATTATATTAATTTTAAAAAACAGACAAAGAATTTAGTGAGGAAGACTTTTCTCATTGTGTATATTTTGATTAACTTTTTGAGACACCACAACTGGTAACACTGGAAAAACTTCAGACTACGTTGCCAAATACTGTCACACTCTTTCCCTCTCTGTTCCCCCATTCCATCCTCTTTCTATAATATTTAATTAGCAGATAATGAAATTACTAAACCAAACTACAAGCCATCGCAGGCATGAAGCCAAACCAATGCACAATGATCTGCATGTACAAATACTAGTTACTCTACAGTTATCCCAAAGGATGCAGAGCTCTCCTTCCAGCCTTGAGAAAAGCACCGAAGTCAGTCTTAAACTTTCATGTTAAAGCTGCTATGTAAGCTCCCCCACAGATAGTTTCTATTTTCACAACATAACATTTCAGAAATTCTTGGCCAGCTTTTCATAGAAGTTTACTATCTCTAGAAACTGCTAGCTGATGATTTAGTGACATGCACTAAAAACTGTTCAGGAAACCGATTCATTGTCTTTGCTCAACCCATGTCGAGTTTGCTCAAGCTTCTGTTTCCTCAGCAAGGCCATTAACTGATATAAATGATATTTAGCAGCTGGAGATTCATTCCTTCATTCTCTCTTTCATGATGGAAAAGGATTGAATTTTCTTTCAATTATTAAAAGCCAAGAATAATGATACCCTAAAGTAGGTGAAAAAGTACAACAAAAATATATATCAGCTGTTACAGTCTGGACAATGAAATACAAAAATATGAAGAAGAATATCCACAATCAGCACATAATTTATTGATTGCCCTTTCTCAAATGGAGGTCCATCAGCTAGTTTAAAAGTAAAATTACGTACTAAAATAACAGCAGAGAGAGATAAAAATTATGGGGGTCATGCAAGGGGAAAAAGATGTATTTTCAGCAAAGATTTTTAAATGAGATGGAGAGTCAATGAGGCAGAGACAAAGGAAAGCCCTTCTGTGCCAGAAAGAACTGCAGAAAAGAAGGCTCTTTTAGCACTAGCCGTAAAGTGTTGAGTGGCAGCGTGGGAAACAGGTCTAAAAAAGCAAAGTACACAATCTTGAAATAAACTGCTGCAATCTCATTTTTCAGAATGTATATTAATTACATTAGCATAACGGCATTTGTCTGAAAGGCCAGACAAACTGAGAAGAAGAAAATAACTGACTCGCTAAAAATGTGCTAACAAGTTATATGACCGTAAATGTGAGTTTAAACTGTATATAAATCATGAACTGCATCACCTATTACTCCTCTGAACACAGTGCTTACAATGCTTTGAAATCCTCTCTCCCACCACCAGTCCCAACACCTGCCCTGCTGCCTGCAGCTCTATTCCACATCACTTGTGACAAAAATTACTGATCTAATTTCTGCATGTCAAGGATTCTCACCTTTCAGGTCACTAGGTACATCTGCTACCTGCTCACTCAATTCAGGGTGGGGCGAAAAAGGCAACAAGAAAGGCAGCAAGCATTTGAACATGCAGATAAAGTTCAATGAACATGCAGCAATAGGCAGAAAGTTTAACATGAAGTGGAAAAAAATGGTCAACTTACAACAGCACAAATAAATAATCACTGGGACGTTTTACTTCAAGTAAATTGAATCTTTGAGCTGGGACTGGGTGCGCTGCTAAGACATTGTTCTGGTTCAGCCAGAAATTGCAGGCTTAGCTCAGGAGCAGCTTGGTGAAAGTCTGTGGCATACAGCACACGAAGAGCACGCGGAGATGATCAGTGTGATCTTCCAACATCTCATTAGTTATTGTGTGTGCAATGCAGGAGCAGCCCAGGACCACAGGCTGCCACCTACACTGCAGGTTCACCCTAACAAGCGTCAAATTCCTCGTGCAACAGTGGGGATCACAGAAAATAGCAAACTCTTAGGAATATGGCCTACCTTCTTTTATGGTGCCATGAGTTTAAATAGACTGCTCAGTCATTAGGTGCACAGACGGCTAATTTGCGTTTTTAATATTCTGGTGAAATTCAAATTTCAGAAAATTCTGATGGTTTATAGCTTTTAGTTGAGTATGCTACCTCTAAATGTGCGTGTACTTTGGAAAGGTTCATTTCTGACAGGGAAGAATTGGTTAAAATCTGTGCTCCTGACAGCTACGTTCTTACAGATTTATCCATGATGATTAAAAAGTTTAACCATGCCTTGTATGGAAATTAAGTTGTGTCCTTGAGGTTATTTTACAGTACACTGAATCTGACCGCAGTGTTGGTGTTTGTACAGAGCACCCAGGCATGCTCTGTCCTTGCATTTCACAACTCAGGATGCAACGTGGGCACACATCCTCACATCCTGATCTGCTAGGACAGGCAGTGGCAGGAGCTGGTCAGGGCTGGGGCCTGTATAACCTGAAGGCACACCCCAGGGAAAGGCCTGTGAGCACCTCCTTGCTCCCTGCCTGCAGAAGTTGGCTCCATCCTACTGAGCACCTGCTGCCTCTCAGACTCCTGCCAAAGTATGCCAGGACTGCGCAGCACAGGATTCCTGCATTACAACACATCAGAACTATACTAGTACTGTCACCTCTCATGTTCTAATAATGACTCTTCTTCCTGGACTAACTTGCGTGATTCAGCAGTTAGTGAAAAGGAGAGCATGTATCACCAGAGGATTATCAACCACAGCAGCTCTTTCAAGGTCCGTTTAACTTAATCCTTCAACCTGCAAATAACAGAATTGCTGAAGTGGACACACAAGGCTTTTTGCCACCTTGGCAAAACAGGCAGCATGCAGCCCCAAAGCTTCCTCATCTAGGAGGACATCTAGGAGGACTGCAGGATATGCAGCAGCTCCCTGAGCCTTCCCACCATACTCAGCCATTCAGAATCACAACCTGCACAGTTTAGATGAAACGCTAAACACTGAAGAAATACATAAAATCTGCCAGAATACTCACAAAATAGTGTCTTAATTATATTAATATACAACCTTTGTTATTGGTAACACTGAAGATATGTATCAAGAATAGCCATTGAGAATACCCAACTGCATTTTTTTCAAGTATTCTTAAATGTTTTTCCTCTGAAATGTCAAATGAAATTAAACAAAAAATACAAATTAGTCAATTGCAAAATCCTATTTATTTCTATCTCTATGTGAACATTTCAGCCTGGACTGCGTTGCAGAGTAGCTCTGTAATGCGTGTTACTTGTCCTGATCTTAGTTCAGCCTGATCTATCTGCTGTGCTCGCACTGCTGGAAGACTCCCAACTCTGCTATGGCCCAGGTAAGCATGGAAGAATGACTGCAGTGAAAGCACAGAGGACTTCATTAGCAGGGATGAGCAGCTGATGAGGTGTGCTAACTCATTTCTAGAACTATCTGGTTAGAGCATCCACAAAGACTGGGCTTCAGTCCTTGACCTACCAAATTTTAAGCCTCGCTTCACTCATAGGACAGATTTTACATGTAAGCAAAATTCAGACTATGGACAATTCTATGCCAGCAGAAAAGAAAATCCTTTGAAGTCACATTAGATGAAAATCTGTTGAACAACAGAAAAAGAATCCTCCGAAACTCAGAACTGTAAATTATGTACATACATAAATGAAGTGAGAATGAGTAGCATAGTTTAAGTGTAGTTATAGTCTGGCACCAACACTTTCTCCTGAGAGCTCTTATTATTGCTATCACAAATAAAATACGATCATTTCATGCGTTCAGTCTACTCTTTTTTCTTATATTTTATTCAGTTAACAGCTCTTAATTTATCTTATTTGATAGAAAATGCCTGAAAGAGAAACCTTAAAACAATAAATTTCCATTATGTTATGGAGAAATTTCAGTGCACTATGAAATATCACAGAATAGCATGGGTTGGAAAGGATCTCAGAAGCTCACATACTTCAAGCCCTCAGGTAAAAAGTGTTCACCTACAGCCAGCAGGTAAAACATCCCACTGAAAAACTTACAGTTACTTAAATAAAGAAGAAGTATGTTTATGTAGGAAAAAAGAAAGCACAGGCTTTACTAACCAGCACTGCAATTAGAAAACAGCAGTATGCAAAGTACCCCATCATGTGCATGCTGAAAGCATAATTCTGTTCTCAACATCCATCTGCCTCTGCCCTAGGCCTAGGAATCTCCAGTTTCACGCAGAACATGTGGAAAGGAATACAGGGCTGTAACTGAACTGTCACTATGGTCACCGACTTCATTCTGGTGACCAACTCTGGCACATTTATAATGGTGCACGCACACCTTTAAAGTTAATTCTTTCTCTGTTTAGAATTGCTAAAAATCTCCACCTCATATAACCGCAGTGTTTGCTTGCAGTTTCAAACGGAGCACTTCACAGCAGGCATTCTATTCTGAGATACCCACCAAAGCCCTGGAAGGAACTTACTCAAATACATCAATATTGTATGTTTTTAGGTGATATCAGAACATCAAAACCACTCACCTCTCATTAATAACCAACATGTTAAAATAATGCCATACTCTTGTTATTTCAAGTATCAGTACTTATATGACAAAGCAGATCATTTTTTTTATGCACATAAGTTGAATTATGATTATAGTGTACCAATTTATTCTTACTGTGGCATTCCTAACTCAGTGACAATGGAAGAAAGCTAATAACACATCACTCAGGCAAATGCAGAAGTCTAACACATACTCAGAAACTAAACTAAGAACGTGGCAATACTTAAATACAGCTCAAGTTCCCTAGTGGCAGACTGTCATAACTGCTCAAAAGCAAATCAAAATAGTTATCAGAATACATTATCTTGGGATCAATGGAGAAAATGCATAATAAAAGATATTTTATACGTAATTATGCAGATGGATGTTTGTATACACGTGTGCATGTATACATGCATGAACATATCACCTCTGATCCTTGGTTTTAACCCCAAAACCAGAAAATAAAGGAAAATACATTTCAATATAGACGAAGTAAAAAAAAAAAAAAAAAAAGTATACTAATTTATGAACCCAGAGTGATATTTCAGGTCGAGAGTTCCAAAGTTTGTATTTAATTTGCGTAACAGAGAAAACAATACAACCAGATCTACACTGGCTCACTCCTAAGTTGAAACAACAAGCAGACCTATTTGTAACCTATCCCCTCCAGTCTCCCCAGAGCATTTATTAGACAGAACTTTCTGCAGCCAATAACAGGGTTTATGAAAGGCACACCTGGCTACTGAACTAGGGACAGCAATGCAACGTGTTTACTTCTATCAAAATGGTATCTCCACTCTGTTTAGCAACATACGTGGTTGTTTCAGTCTCAAGATTTCATGTTACATCTTTAATTGTGGGCATTTAGCAGACTGCCTCTTATTATTAAGACACTGCTGACTTTTATTGTCAACGTGGCAACAGGACAAGGCTAATAATCACTAGCACCAGAAGCAGCTTGTGGTTTTATATTACATTGAGGTAAATTACACTGGAATTAGAGTGGATTACTTTTATCAAATGGGGAATAAGCTGTTAATTAACTCCCCGCTGTAGCAATCTTTTTCTGAGCTTGCAACTGTTATTAGCTCTAGATTAAACTGTTGAATTAATTTCCCACTTACTTACTATTTCAAGAGTTTTTAATTTACCTGGCAGCAGTTTTAATGGGAAATTGTATTAGTGAGCATAAATTGTTTTTGGGAAGGGTAAACAGTTTGTGATAATGTTTATTAAGTCGTTTTGTTTGAGCAAAAATATAATTGCAGTTTTAATTAGTGCATGGTTGTTGCAGTATTAGGTCTGAGATTACATTACGGCATTCTGAGAAAACAATCGCCCAGGTAATCCCAGCATTTAGAAGTGACAGCAAACAGCACAGCCGTGTGAACTCTGCCGCAGCGAGCGGCTGTGCGCTGAGTGCCATGCACACACCTCTGTGCCTGCCTGCCCATCACACACCCACAGGCACGGCAATAAAAGGGATAGGATGGCGTGCCTGGGGGTGACAGAACATCATCTCCTTTCGCAGTGAGGTGCAGGCAGGTGGGGCCCTGTGCCATGGGAATGGATGAGAGGAAGATGTTGACAGAGCAGTACAGCTCTGTGTGCACAATGTGGGCACATTTTGAAACCCTCAGATTTAAAACATGAAAACTTTAGATCTTTCAACAGGGCCAAACTTGCTTTAAACACTCCATATTTTCTATCCTTGGTACTATTGTGTCAGTGACAAGCCTAACAGATGGCATTAAGTCATTAGAAGAAATTAAATAAAAAAAATATATACCAGAAATGGGAAGCAATGCACTGTAATAAATCACTAACGATTGTTTAATTTGTTACATATTGGTTAAATATATTGCACAACTCACTTACTACAGTTTGCTGTTTTCTGGGATTTATAAAATCCTGGCTGGGCTTCTGCTAGCCCTGTGCAATATCATGGATAGCGAGGGGCAGCACGAGCAGCAATGGGTGCCTCTGTTGGGAACCCCACAAGAGCAGCAAAGGCACTGCAGCTGCATCATACACCCAGACTGGAGAGCAGAAAGTGGCTGTTAGAGAACTTAATTCTAAGTTTCCAGCCTCAGCATTACCAACTGGTACATATCAGTCACATCTTACCATCTTCTGTACAACACTGTCATCAGAAGGGTGCACTGTGGTACTCCTACAATCATACTACAAAATATTTTAAAAATGTGTTAAATTGTTAAACTAGCTTGACTGAAAGTGGTTAAGAAAGACCGATCCTATCCTAGACAACAGCTCTCTGCAGGGTGGCAGTAAGGAGGTCTACATGCAGAGAGACCTTCTAATAGACACACCTAGAAAACAGAATGTGACCAAGCTCATAAGTTCCAAGTGTATGAACCCTTCACAGAGCTTGCTAGCATGTAATGCAAGCTGTCATTGCTTCTGGCTTTTATTACAGAGAGATATATGTAAGCAAATATAGACAGTTAAACTTAAGTTCAGCCAAAAATAACCAGAGTTGAAAAAAAATTTCCAAGAGCTGCCCAATTTCTTTTCTAAACTCATACAAAGTCTATATATTTTATCTACACATATTTTGCAGACCTTCCAGTTTTAGAAGACCGAGGCATCAAGATATGAGTCCACAAGGTTCCTACACACTCTCCAAGCAACCTACAGTCAACTGGGGTAGGAATATGATAACTACTATAAAGAGTAGAGACTGTGTTTCATCATTTCCTGCAAACAACCTGCTGCTACAGTCATTTGTGCTTTTAAATAGATGTTGGATTTCCTGAAAATCATAAAACTGTGAAAATTGCAGAGCAATTTAAGAGAATGTGGTTAATACTTCAAAAGAACGCTTTCCAATGACTGAAAGATAACCTACTTGATACTGCATGCAATTTAATAGTTTTGTTTTTTTTTTAAAATACATAATGGCTACATTGTAGCTGTTTTCAACTGAACTTGAGAAAACAGGGGCACTTTCAGAGCCTGCCATCTATTAACAACCAAGATAGTCTAGAAAAGGTAAGCAGTACCTTAAGCCTTGGTATTTCTTCAGAAACTGAAGGAAAGACTGCTTCCAGCTCAGGCATTAAATAACACCTAGCACTCCTGCTGCTACACGAAGCATTTGATATCTTACAGACATGCAGAAAATTTGTTTATATTCTGTATTCAGCCTTTACAGTGACTATGTGTCACAGTCCTGTTTCACCTCATCTCACGCTGTAAAATCCACAGTATACAACAAGACTTCATCGTTGCACTGTAAGAGATACCACAAAACCCTGAAGAGTGAGGAGGATCTGCTCCTTTCCAGAAGTGCGATGCTTAGCTCCATCTATACCCATATTGCAGCTTCCCTTGAAATATACGGTCAGCACAGTCACACATTATCACTACACCCAGAATAAGGACAAGCTTCTCACAAAAAATCAAACAAACCACAAGCAATCCATTCCATATGCAATCCATTTTAACAGATTCTTTCTTCTCCTTCAGTTTCTTGGACAGGTATATTGCAGTCTATATTTATGCACATTTCTCCTTCCCAGACGCCACATTCTGTTGTTACATTTATCGAATTTCATCTTGTCAGTCTCAAATCACCTCTTCAATCTATCAAGATCATTTTGAATCCTGAGCCTCCCTTCCCAAGTTCATAGCTGCTGTCAATCTGCAAATGCTGCAAGCATACAATTGACTAGCATCCCCGTGATTAAAGAAGATACCAAAGAAAAGACGACCCAGAAGAGAATTGAGGGGATGGCTAGGGGACAATTCCTGTTAAGCACTGATTCCCAGTCTACCAGCATACTACAATCACAATTTATAGATGGGAGTGAATTCACTGAAGAGCCAAAACCAAACCAAACCCAACCCAAACCAAGCACAAACTGACTGCCTAAACAAGAAGCTCTGCACAGCAGCATTCTGTTCTCTTGCTCCAGCTTTGCCAACGGCCTTCTTTGCTTTAACATTACAATGCATTATCAATGGAATATAAAGCTCCTCTTTTTCAGGGCCTTGGAACTGGGATGCTTGTAAGTGACCTGGCAAGAAAAATCATCTGCCTATATTTCTCCAGGTAGCCCTATACACAGAACTGGTGCAACTTATTGGCTGTATGGCTGAAGTTGCTGCTGATAATGGCTCTTTACTGGATGGAGAACTACAATCAAGAAATAGATACGGGTGTTAGCAACTATATTACAGCTATAAACACAGCTATGAACACAATACTAATTAACATTGCTCTTGGTTTTTGTTTTTCTCCATCAGCACTTTCTTCCTGTACCGCACACGAGGTGTGGTCCATGTTGGAAACCATCAAATGTTCTTTAAGAACATTTAGACTTTAAGAAGTCTACAATATGTTTTTTTTTTAATTCAAACTGAAACATAAAAATGTTCAACTGAAGCTTATTCAATTAGTTTGCAATTTATAAAGATTTTACTATTCATGCAAAGGAAAATGAGAATTAAGATGCAATGTGCTGACATCCACTGCAGTTTTACAGCCTTTTTAATACAGAAGTAATTTTAAAAATAATAGGCTTAAAATAATAAAGAAACCAAAAACTAATAGTTTTGCTAAATTACCTTTTTATTACATGGTTTCAATTACGATTCCCTCATCCTCCCACCCAACATGAAGATTGTTCTCTCTTCTCTGGAGGAAATTATGAGATGATAGAAGTACAGAATAGACTTTAACCAAATGTGGGAACCTCAATTGAAAACACAAGTATAAGACATTCTCATCATGATTTGTTGCAGCAAATTCTATAGAAGTTAACAGTTCTTAAAGATGTATATAACTTTATGAAGCATGTTTCTCGCATATGGTAAGAGATTATTCTACTAAACTCATCAGTTATTACATTTAATATGCACTAAGCTAAAAATTACAAACAATAAAATGCTTTCAACCTGAATATGTTTTTTGATTCCTTTGAAGTCATCAGAAAGCTGCTGTGGTTTTAGTTAAGGTACTATGCTTCAGCATGAGGAAAATATTATATTACAGGTGCAGAGAAGATCTAATCCACATGTTGCAAGGTTACGTATGGATACAAGAAACGGATTAATCCTCAATTCCCTTCAGTTTTGTCTCTTACAGGTCAGAAAAAGAATGGCGTAATTCTGAAATGATATGGTACTGTCAGCACCTTTTATTTCATGTCTTCTGAGTCAGATCCTAATTGATTATAATTTCATTATCATTTAGAAAGCCAAAGATCACAAAATAAGTAAAAATACCCATGTGAAGACAAAGAAAAGAGGTCACACATAATAGGTAAGCCCAGTACCATCAAAACCACCCAGCCTTGTCTATACTGTTGCAACAACATTGTGTAGGCCAATCCCAACTACATTTAAGTTAGGTAATCAAATATATGTACCAACAGCATCACAGAGCTCAGACCTGCAGCCTGTTCAAGAATGCTGTGAGACCAGAGGTCAAATTTCAAGTTCGAATAAGACCAAATTTAATATGTGCTTGGGTACAGAAGGTACTAATTTTCTTTCCTAAGTTAACGAGCACAGTCTTCAACACTCGAGGTTCTGTAGGAAAAGTTCACATTTAGAAATCCCAAATGCCTTACCATGTTTCCATTATTATTATTATTCATCTCTTAAGGAGTAAATATTTTACCTTAATAGAATCAGTCCTATTTCCAAAAAGAGCGTATTGTAAGCACACTGCTACACAAAAACATGGAGCTTGGGCATTCCACAAAACATTCTTGTTATCAGATCGTCCTTCTGTCGATTTTCTCTTACAGGACAGTTAAGCTAAAAAGTGTTCAGAAAAAGCTAGCTTGTGGTCACAACATGTGCACAGCTGAGAACCAACTCAGTAAGGGTCTTGGTACATGTAAATACTAAACAGGTATTCTGTTCTGCTTTGGTTGCTTGTTTTTAAATAGAGCAAACACCTTCAAGTTTTCTTTTGAAAATTCCGCATTTGGCTTCCAAGAATATGTATAATCCACAATATTTTCATGTTTTATTCTCTATTATGGAATTACTTAAAAACTGTATTGGTCCCATGAGGCTACAGCAGATCTGTGTTAAGGTTAGCTCTAAACCTGGTACCAGATTCACCAACCTTAATCTACTGGACATAACTATCACAGACCACAAGTTAAGAACATACATAGTTTCAATCACTTTGTCCAGGCTATTAGATGAAGCAAAACAAAACATTCTATTAGGAACTGCACAAAATAGCGCAGCAATCTATGTAGGCTTTTAAGGAAATCTCCAGAGATCAGTTTGACATGATGATTATCAGGTAAGTACAAACACACATCCATGGAAATTGGTGCACATTCCTACTAACCTCACAATTGTTTTCCTTATATGTAAAAGTAGCAGATTATACACATATGTACAAAATAATGGATGAACACAGTTTAAGATCAGAACCAACTAGTTATTAATTCACATGAGATATAAATAGCAGTAAACACCTCAGATCTGAAGAGTCTTGAGCTTTGCGAGCTTTATCTGAGTTTCATAAGGAAAGAACAAAGTTCTTAAATCTGGAAAAAAACCATTACTAGCACATATATGTTAGCAACACTGAACTTCACCCTTTAGCAACACAAACTTCTACTTATACAAACATCCTTACAGAGCTTAATCAGCAGCGTCAGTTCAATAAGTTTCAGTAAGTTCATGCACAGAAGTACCAAGCACTGTGTGTACCAAATATTGTTTCCACATGGGTTCAACAGCCACCACTGTGTCTAGATGGAGGTTCCAAGCTTAGGAGCATTATGCACAGAAAGCTGGACTCTCCAAGGAAAGATCGTGAAGGTGAAGCACCGTAAAAGTATTCACCTGCTCTGAATGACAGCCAGGCTCAGTGTGACTAGGTACCTTGTGACAACTAATCACAAAGTGGAGACCATACCCTACAAACTTCCTTCAGCACTAGCCCAGTTGTGTCTGAGTCAGGTACACTGTAAAATTTCAATGATGCCTTTAAATTCTAATGGTTTCAAGCTGCTGTAAACTTCTGCAGCAATCAAAAATAATCTGTCATGGGACTAAGGGGTATGAACATCATGTCACAGCCACTCTGCTGTTAGATTTATTGGAGGGTAAAGCATGTCATTTATGCATCAACTCACAGGAGAAAAAAGCAATCCCTATGAAGTTAATCTAATAATAGACTGGAAAGCAATGATTACTGTTTCATGTGCAGTAGCTATTTGTAGCAGTGGTTGGCCTAATTCAGCAGGCCTTGCCTGTCAGAGCTCTGGGATTAGCAAGTGTTTAGATGAAAATCTATCGGGAAACATCAAGAAATGGTTTAATGGGGAACAAAAGTCTTCATTGTTACATTTAATATTTGCTGAAACTTTTCCATTTGCACCACTACATTTTTAAAAAGCTTACTGGAACTGACATCCCAAATAGAATGCAAATGTTGATGGACTGTAATTTTAATTAATCTACAATAGCTCACCACTATTTCAACATAAAAGTCTGCTTTCACTCTTGTCTTCTTGCAATGAGAATGCCCTGAAATTGAATGCAAGATTCTTCAAAGATATATGTAATCTTAGAGTGACTCGGGTTGAAAAGGACCCCAAGGATCCACAAGTTCCATCCCCCAATCTCCAGCCATGACCTTAAAGTAATAGACATTCTCTATCAATAAAGTAATTCATAGATCTTGGCTAACCAAGCTGGTCATTACCCACGCGCTATAAACCAACTGCTGATATCATTCTAGAGAAGGAGAAATAAGAAGTAAAAAGTGAAAAGTAATACATCCAAAATTCAGAATCCAAACGTACTGCAAAATGGAACAATGGGGACTGGATGCCAGATGACCCTATTTTGGTCTCTTGCCAGCATCAATGCACCTTGCATTGGAAGATGCTTTAAGCATTCCCTTTAAGTTCTAATGTTTAAGAGCCCTGGGAAAGTCTTCTTATCTTCCTTCACACACTGAGCAAAATATTAAGCAAAATTAAAACTAACCAAAGTAAGATACTTATATATTCTTTTGCTCACAGGCATTTTCTCTGTAGATTGGATACAATTACTCAAACTGAGAAAACAAAACATTCCTAACAGGAAGACTAGCTAACTCAGACCTCCATATACTGGATTTCCATCAGCAATGGCAGAGAAAAGAACCCGTAATACACTGCAGTCCAGACAATCCAACACCCACAATATTTAGGGTCAAACACGTAGGCAGCCTAACCCACCACTCCACCTGTCAAATTCCTGTGCATGATCCCTGGCAGTCATCCTTTGGATCCTGAGAGGTTTCCTGAACTTTCAGGGATAAGATTTATATACCTCATCCGAACCTTTCCTAATCCTCCTCTTTTTGCAGATGGCACAGACACTGGAGGCACGAGCACAGGAAACCTACCAGAAGTGCCGCTATGATTTATTGCTTCCGATTTCTATCTCTTTTGTATCACTCCTTTTTTTTATTGCCTGGAAATAAACACTGACTTGAAAGGGAAAGAAAAACGGTCACAAAACAGTTTCTAGGATGGCTCTGCCTTTCAAGTAAAAAGCACGTTGCACAGGATTTTGGTGTGGGCCATGATACCGAAATGGCTCAGCTAATTGAGGGCAACCTCAAGGTCAGCACAAATTGTCGTGCAGACATAAAAGTCAAGGACAAAAAAATAAAGAGGAAAGGCAGAGTAATACGCTGCCATGAAAAATGGAGATCAAGAGAGACATATCAGAAAGGGAAGGACATCGTCATATCAATGAGCAAAAAACTATTCTCAGGGTATTTTCTTAAGCACTGTGTACACAGAAAGCTTTCAATCAATGAATACAAATTCTCAGCAGGATTAGGACTCAAACTTATCTAGTAGATAGGATTAATAAGCTAGTAAAAAAAAAAAAAAAGTATTACCCATAATCAAAAACAATAATGAAGCAGCACCAAAACAGAATGGCAGAAGTAATTTTGGTTAACTGCTATCATGTTTTCTAGGTCTGAAAAGGAGATTCAAGTGAGAACTTTCTAACAATCCAACCAGATGCAAGTACAAAATAGCCTTCTGAAGCCCCATACAGACTTCAGGAAAGAAATCCAAGATCAATATATCCGTATGTCATATGAGACTACACAGAAAAATTTTGTACTAGGAAATATCAGAAACCACTACCTAAATGGCAAAACCCTCTGAATTGCCACTGAAAGATGTCATGGCTTTCTGGGTCAGCTAAATTTGAATAATAGGGTGTTGTTAGCCCAAATAACCTATCGACTCCCATATATAACAAAATTGAGAGACTCTTTCAAGTGTCTCATAGATTTAGCAGCTGTTGGTCTGACACTATCAGCAATGCATCCATCTTAATCACAGTATGATCCTTTCAACTTTTCTTTTTGAGGCTCTGATTACTTCCTTCCAACCTTCAAGTCCTTTCATATCTGCTCAAGACTCTTATCAGCTCAGAGCAATGGGTGCAAGTGAGTTAAAGCAATGTACCTGGTTTATAATGAACCACATCTCTTTTTTTTAGCCTATGTTTATATAGATATGTACATATATGTAAGTCTGTATGTATTTTTCAGCTTACACATAAAGGAAACCTGTACTTAGACGCTTGTAGGTGTCACCTTGTAGGTACTTTTGATCTTCTGGTCTCATAGTGTCTGCTGTAGGAAACCCCTGTAGCTTGCTTCACCCATCACCCTGGGCATTTTACATTTTATTCTCATTACTCTTTTTGATTTTTTCTTTGCTTGAAGTAAAAGACTCCATATGTTTTGCTCTTTTTTTTTATTGGAAAATGTTAACGCTGTGTACCAGAGGGCGCACTCAAATGAGGGATTGCCATTTGGACAGAAACACATAACACAAGTATTGCCTAGGGTACATCACCTGCATGTGAACTTTAATCATATCATAGCTTTTTCTCTTGCCAAAATTTAAGGTAATATTTTGATGCTGAAAACATATTCACTGTCCTCCAACTTGTTCTGTTAAACTCTTTCAAATTAACTGCTACTTAATAACCCACAGTTCATAGTAAATTTGTTTCCAGTTCCTACAATGACCCACGTGAATTATATCTGCTCTTAAGGGAAAGCTCAGAAAAATGCATTTTTTTAAATTTTATATTACACTTAAACTCTTCTCCTCATTTCAGTCTCATTGAAAAACTAAAACACTACTTTTAACTGTGTAGCTCCTAACGGAGTTGGGAATCCCTTAAGAGGAGAGCACTGATATTTCATCAGTGCACCAAGAGAAGGCTGTGCATCTGAAACACCTCCGCGATCCCGAGTAATTTACATTCACTAAGTGGATTAGCTGAAATAAGCATAATAAATGAAAGAGAATAAAATAAAAAACAATTTCACACTAAATGAAGGCTTGACTTATAGGAAGTGGCAGCTCTGATGGCCCAAGGCACAGAATTAGTTTTGCCACTCGATAATTTGACTGATTCACTCGAGTGGCCAGAAGAGGACATTTTCTGCCTGATTTCAGTGTAATCAAGTCACCTGCTCTGCGACTGCCAGGGCCAAGTCAACTGCACTCCGCTGCACCCCGCCTGTGCTCCTCGAGTAGCAAGAACTGTGTTTTCTGCCTATGCGTGCAGAACTACTGAGCTGTTAACGACAGCAGGATTTAGCAGCATCTGTACATCGTTTTCATCTGAAACCTCATATGCAATATGTAAGTGTTCTACCCCATTTGCTTCTTTGTTTACACAAAGTTTGGGGCTGCTGATGGGATGTTCTATTACATATACCAAACAGCTTACAGATTACTTTCACTTTTGTTTTGTGTGCGTTCTTAAATCTTATTTTTGACAGATGCAAATACAGAAAAAAAAAAAGGTAGTTCTTAGAAACAGGATATGTGACATTTTCTGTATTATTTAGACTTGACTAAAATTATTCATAAACAGTCACAGCAAGATTTTGCATTACATTTATGTAACACCTTTTAAATATAATTCTCTTTTTCATACTTTATGTTACTGCCTGTAGCCTGAAGTACTCTACCTTTTCTATGCATACATATCCATGTGGAGATGTGGGAAGGCAACTTGGATGATGTTAAAATGATGTTAGTTTTATTCTTGCCTGCTAAACAGGGTTAAGACTGGTAAATGCAATAAAAGTGCTCATCTTCAAGCACATGACCAGTTTCACTGGTTATTATTTATAGCTAACCTTTCAAAGTAATGACTACACACTGTATGTTAGAAGAACAGAAGCCTGTATTACTGTGGAGTACTTTCCCTTTATGCAAATATTACATTAACACTCCACCAGTCAGGAAAGATAATCTACTTAGAAATATCATTATTATTAAAGCACATTCAATCAATATGCAAATGTGAAAAACAGTAATTAAGTTTTTTTTTTTAAACAACTGTGCATCAGTAAAAACAAAGACACAACTTGCATTAAATGATTTCACATTTTTACAACCTATTCTCTACTTGATATAAGTTACTGCTTCTTTTACCCACATTTTTCAATATGAAAGTCCATGGTCATATAATCACAGAATCGCTTGAGCTGGAAGAGACCTTTAAAGTTTATCTAATCTGACTCCTCTGTGATGAATAGGGGCACCTACAGCTCAAAAAGCATTGCTCAGAGCCTGGTCCAACCTGACTGTGTCTTAAGGACAGAGCTTCCACCACCAATCTGGGCAACCTGTTTCACTGTCTCATCACCCTTACTGTAAAAAAACTACATCCTTATGTTCAATCTAGATCTCCCCTCTTTTAGCTTGTAACAATTCCTCCTTGTCCTGCCACAACAGATCCTGTAAATAGTCTGTCCCTTCCTTTCTTACAGCCCCCTTTTAGACACTGAAAGGCCACTGTCAGGTCTACACAGCGCCTTGTGTTCTCCAGGTTGAAGAACCCCAGCTCTCTCAGTCTGTTAGGGGAAGTATTCCAGCCCTAGAATCGTTTTTGCAGTCCTCCTCTGTATGCACTCCAACAGGTCCATATCTCTCCTGCACTGAGGACTCCACATCTGGATGCAGTGCTCAAGGTGAGGTGTCACCAGAGCAAAATAGAAGGGCAGGATCACCTCCGTCAACCCACTGGCCATGCTGCTTTGGATGCAGCACAGGATCTTTCTAGGCAGCAAGGGCACATTGCTGACTCATATCCAGGTTGCCATCCACTAGTACCTCCAGATCCTATCCAGCTCCATCCTTACGTTCCCCAGTTTGTACAAACAGTAGAGGTTCCCACAACCCAGGTGAAAGACCTTGCACTTGAATGTACTTAACCTCATGAGGTTCTCCTGGGCCCACTGCTTGAGCCTGTCTAAGTCTGTCTGGATGGCATCCTGTCGCTCGGCTGTGTCAGCTGCACCACACAGCTTGGTGCTATCTGCAAGCTTGCTGACAGTGCACTCAATCCCACTGTTGACATTACTGTTGAAGAAGTTACAGAGCACTGGAGACATCACTCGTCACTGATCTCCATTCAGATGTTGAGCCATTGACCACTACTCCCTGGGTACAATCTCACAACCAGTTCCTCACCCATCAAACAGTCCACCCATCAATTCCCTATTTCCAATTTGGAGAGAAGGATGCTATCAGGGACCATGTCAAATGCCTTACTAACATCCAGACAGATGAAATCAATTCCCTAGCCCATCGATACAGTTAAACCATCATAAAAAGTGACAAAGTTGGCCTGGCAGAACCTGCCCTTGGTGAAACCATGCTGGAGATAATTGGTGATACCAAATTCCCTCTCTTCCATATGCCTTATCACAGCTATCAGTATCTGCCCCATCATCTCTGACACTGAGGTGAGGATAACAAGTTGGTAGTTCATCCTTTCTACCCTTCTTATAAATGAGTGCAATGCTGCCTTTTTTCCAGCCACAGGGACTTCACCTGACCACCCGACTTTTTCACATGTCATTGACAGTGACTTGGCAACTATGCCAGCAAATTCCCTCAGGCCTCTGGGATGTATCTCATTGGGGCCCATAGACATACGCATGTTCAGGTTTCTTAACTGGTCTCAAATCTTATCTTTGCTTACAGCAGGAAGGGGTTATGGCTCTCCCAGTTCCCACCTTCCAACCCATTTGCTTGAGGGCTGTATTTACAGCTATTGCCAGTGAAGACTGAGCCAAAAAAGTTGTTGAATAACTCAGCCTTCCCATTATCCACTGTTACCAGCCTGCCTGTGTTGCTCACCAGGGAATGAACACCCTCCTGAACTTTCCTTTTCCAGTTGTTGTACATATTGAAGCCATTCTTATCCTTCTTTGTGCCCCTTGCAAACCTAATCTGTTAATAAAATGAAAAGGTGACCTTGCCTAATTTAATAAGTCTGTGTAGAAATACTCTTTCAACATGTAAAAGAATTACAAAAAGGTTATCATAGCTCACTTTCATGGGAGAGTACTCTAGCTTTTCCAGCTCATTTCTCAGGCTCTCACTGTAATTCATTAGATTACATAAAAACAATATAGGTCATTATATTTTAATAAAGGCTTTCCTTTCCTAATAAAACGTCTGTCATGTACATTCAGGCATGTATTATATTAAATACTTTTCTTTCTGAAGTAAGCCTTTCACATTCAAGCCACACGCAGTTGTTAGCTCCAGGAATTACTTCTCTTTGCAATGAATTTGAAGACAAATTCAGTTTCTAGACAGAATCCCCCAAGATTCTAGACCTCCTACCTTCCAAACAGGCACAACATGACAGCATAATATCAGTTACTACCAGCATGAAGAGGTTCTCTCTCTTCAGCAAGAGGGCAGGGTACAACACTAGGCTCATTCAGACAGCTTGTTTTTCTTTACATCTGTTCATTTTAACTGTAATAAAAGTCTATATGATCAGAATTTATTTCTGAAAGTGAAATGTTGATATGGTTCCAGTAACTTAATGAGGATGATCAGACATTGAAATCTATTTCAGTGATGATAGTTCCAAAATTAAAACATGTGCCTCCCTAGAATGCTCAGTAAGCAATGCTTTCCTTTCCTCATGAACCCTGTTTTGTTGCCAGCACTTGGCATCATGTTGTACTGCTTGGGAAGGGCTGAAAGAAGAGCATATTCTTCCTCCCAGAGGAGACATCAACTGCAGCCACTGCACCTTTGTGCAGCACAGGTCTGCTCTTGTGGAAAGCAGCTCTCATTGCTAATCCCAATTATCCCAGCTTTCTGCCCTCACTATATGCCAAAATCTTCTCCCCCAGAATACCAGGGAGGTTTTTCCCTGCTTTGCATAGCTGGGCTCACATTGTTCCCTCTTATTCACACACAGCAGGCTTTACTTTATTTAAAACATTTGTCCTCTCAGAGAGTTACACTCTCTTTTTTACAAACTCAATGCAAAGGTTAATCTAAAAATCATCAGCAGCACGTAACACATTTAGACCACTGGCTCTCACTGCCTTGCACCAGGGAAACACTTTGAAAAGGGAGAACTTGCAGTCGCATTTTGCAAACCACTTTCCTCAGACAAGCAAGATTTCTACCCATCACTTTGCACTCACAAGTGCTAGCCACTTGCCTAACTCTGAACTGCTCCATGAGGCCAAAGAGAACAAAACTGTCATCTTCCATCATTCCCTCTCAGCAATCTTTTGATTAACATTTTTTCCATCTTTTTTTCAAATAATATGCTGCTACTTCTCACAAACCCTAGTTCACACAAGACAACAGAAGGATGCAGAATGTTAGGAGTGGTCTGACATACTTCCCAAATTCAGTTTTGCAAAAGAATCCTTATAGAACATGATCTCCAAAATGTCCTAATAAATAGTAAGACACTCATTAAAGCAAACAAGTAATGCAATCCACATCAATGGAATTACTCGTGTGCTTACTTTTAAAAACACACTTAAGTACTGTCCTTGTTTAGGACTCCAGAGGTCTGCAAGACAAGGACTGAAGCACTGCAGCTGTTAAACTACACTGGAAGTACTTAATCCCTGACCAGAATTATACCTATGGAAATACTTGGATTTACGTATAGCACATGCTTACTTTTCAATCCAGTGTGATTTATTCCCTGTTTAATACTTTTGAACAACCTGTAACAGTGTTGTTTCACCAAGAATTTTGCTAAAATACAGCCTAAGTTTTCCTATGGGAAACTGCACTACTCAAATCTAATTTAGATGTGAATGCAGCATTTTAAGAGAATATTACAAACCTAAATACAGCAGACTTTAGCATTGTAAATAGATGGTGAATCAATATTTTTCTGCAACCAGGCATGTATCATCAAACCAGTCACAACTGTATCCATTTAAATATATCCTACAATTAAATGTTTGTTTCTAACCTCTGACAGACCTCAGCTTTCAAGTCATAGGAATAAAACCTGTACACAGCTATCTTGAGCTTACCAGGTTGTCTGAAATACTGCTGAATAAATCTAAAGCAAGGAAGACAATCAGTAAGGATCCATGCTTCTTGTCCCCAATGTTGTATTCCAGAAAATTTAGTTCTGTTGCTAGCACAAAATTTGCTCCGAATGCACGAACCACGTGGCACCCCAAGCAACACTCCCAAATCTGAAGAAGCTTGATTTGTTACCAGATGATTATTGGCTGCGTGCATTCAATGAGCCTCTTAACCAGCTAGGTCAGAAAACCATTCTCCATTAGCATTAACATAAAAATTATTCAGTAACATCCTAACTTCAGCAAATGAAAATCAGATCCTTACATTAAAATGTAGGAATGTATAAAACACATGCAGTTGTCTGGGATTCTTACACAAGCACTCGCAAGGCATTTAAATGCATCTGACGAGATACTGGATAAAGCTACCAAGTGAAAAACATTTCAGAACGTAATTGTTCAACTTAATCATACAACCACATAGAAAAATAAAACCTAGGAGAAAATTTTCAGTTACAACAGTCCTGCTATTATTGCCAAACCTCAGATAACAGAAAGAGCTAAAGATAACAAATCATTTATACCTCCCATTACCATTTTTTGCTTTAGGACATTTCACGACAATGTAAAAAAACTCAGCTAGTTCCAAAGGCAGTTAAAGACGTGATGGAGAGAGGCAGAGAGGTATCAGGATCATTATAGACCTCAATGCCTTAGGACACCAGGCTAAGAAAAAAATTGGTAGGAAAGAATGTCACAGATTATAAGGACAGACAGACGAAAACGTGCTGATTTTGTTAGCTATGCGATACTTGCACCAATGATTTCAAACAGTTCCCTTCCATAGACAAAACATGACAAATTGTGAGCAGACCTGCCCTACATGCCCAGAGAATCCAGTCTTAATTCTCTTAGTGTGACCATTTTAGCCTAACTTTGTCATCTCAAAAGATAAATTCAGGAGGATCGATTAAAAAAAAAAAAAAAAAAAAAATCTTCAAATGCTTACAAATGAAAGTATATTACTGAGTTTCACACTTCTTGGACAATAATTAGTAGCTGAGGCTATGTGTAAATTAAATTTACAACAAGGTTAACAATTCAGTAAATTCTCAACAGCTTTAAGTATTCATATATCACAAACCTAATGTCCCACACAGATAAATCAGACACTAAAAATGGATCTCTAAAGAAAGAAAATATTAAAACAGGGAAGGAAAGGGGAACTGAGTGACTCACGGTCACTCAGATCATCAGAACTCTACTGAATGGCTGTATTTTAAAGAGTAATGATACAATCCCAAATTCCTCATTCACTCGAATTCATGCTCCCTTCAGCACAGAAATGTGCTGGCACAAGATGGGGTGGTACTCAATCATGCGGCATATGCGGTCTTTAATTTTAAAATCCAGTTAAATGGATGTTCTAACATCATTTTTTATCTAGGAACGTTTCATGATAAAAGAGTGAGCATGTAACTTATTTGTCAGCTTTACTGTGCAGCGGATAACTTTCCTATGTTACTCACATGAGTTTTCATTTCCCAAAGCTATATGCATTCATTATGACAGTAAAAATGAAGAGTTGCTAAAGAGATGTATGCATTTTTATTACAGTTTGAAAAAACAGATCTTTCTACAGTCCTTTGAGCTTCTGAGTGTGTGATTTGTATAAAATATTTCTCATTTTGGGGACACAGCAGATGGAGTGCAGGGCACTGTGGGATATGCCATTTATCACAATGACAGTGCGTAGGTAGCACTGATCCTCTCACCACAGGGGGAAGCTAGAGCTGCAAATGCAGAGCAGCATTAAAAGCCCGACGAGTGGAGTTTGGCAACACTTGTACTACTCATTAACTTAATCATATTAATTTATTAGCCATATATATCAAAGTAATTCACTGCTGAATTGTCACCAAGAACAATTTATAAACTGTTAACGCTCCCCATTGGCAGGGAAGTGCTGCAGTATCCTTAACCGGTATGTTTGCCTCCGATTAAAAATAATAATTTCTACCAAGCCAGGTAATGCCAACAATGACAAAGTTGTACATATGTTTCTCATTATAAATGGAACTTTAAAGTGACATCTACGACAACTGAAAAAAAAAAAAAGGATTACGGTAGACAGTGAAATGAGCTGCAGAAATAGTAGTAAACATACAAAAATGCTCAGAGAAGTATTTTGAGAAAGTAAAAGGTTCCCTGTAACTTTCTGATCATCTGCTCTCAGAGGTTCTAGGACTGCTGCCAGCCACAGCAGCCCTACATCTAACACCTCAAGAGGTGAAATCAATCCATAAATTTTCTGTTAAGTGACCCTGAATGAATGTTTATTCTTCAAGTAACTTTCTTAAGAACACAGACACCCTCAGAACCTGGTTTTGGCACTGCTGGTCTCTGAGCACGTGAAACGGATTTGCTGCTTTCAGTTCCACTGCACCTGTCTTAAGGGACACCCCTACTGCCCTTCTCCTCAACCCGGGACACATCTCCCAGTTCCACAGGCAGCACAGACTCACGGGCACTATGGCTGCACTCATTTCAGGAAAAAAAAACAAGGAGGAGACCTGTGGAGCAGTGGCACAGAGGAGTTCCCACAGGTAGCAGGGCTCTGTTGCACGGCCACATGCCCACTTCCATAACAAACAACTGGGAACCAGCTCAAACACTACAGCAAATACTGCTGTATTCTCTCTGTTCCCTGGAAAGGCTGAGTGACTGCTAAAAAGCACTGCTGAATTGGAGTAATGCACAAAGTTACCATAATCCTGTACGGTGTTTTTTTGTTTGTTTAACTCCCACAGTGATGCTATTTGCCTTATCTATTACAATAGTAATTTCACTGAAATATCAGATCTTGAAACTATGCACTTCACAACGTTCTTAACTATTTTTAAGTTAAAATTACACTGAAAAACTGTTCATGTCAGCACAAACAAGTCAACATTTTAATTATTGTTTCTTATAAACTCTAGACAAACAGCTATTCAGCTAAACAGTATCTGTTTTTATTTTATAGAAATAATACTAGTGTTTCAACACACTGAATAGAGAAAAACCTGTAATGAAGACTTCATATAGTGCTTTTTTTAAACCTTTTTGGGTATCAGCTAGATTACAGGCAGAACAACTATGACAAGATTGAGCTACTCTAGCAGCTTCGCTCCGTATCAACAGTTTTCTGAACTGCTGATTTAAGTAACATAATGGATTTCACTTTCTCTCCACACAGCAAACCACTGCTTCAGAGCCTAAAAGTTCCATCAGTAAGTCCCAACCATCTTGTTAAGATATACTGAAGACAAAGCCCTGTACATTAACAAAAAAACCCCAAACGCTTTATCTCCTATTAATGTCACTTCATCACACTGCATTGTGTGAAGAAAAAGAAGAAAGCCTTTGATAACTGTCCCTCACTGACATATGGGATTTTTCCCTTGCCCTCACAGCAGGCAGGGGCACCACGCTGATTTCGACATTTCCTACAATACAGGAAGCACAACACTTTCTCCTAAGCTAATGCAAAATGGACAGTACTCAAATATCAGCTCTTGGGCAGGGTCATTGTGCTGTTTGCTCAAGCCCTTCCCATCAGCATGTATCCTAGACACGCTGCCTCATCGTTCTCAGTCACTGCAGGATAAGTCACCCTGCTGCTCCAGCCTCGTCCTCAAACATTCCCATTCCCCAAAGGCAGAAGGTAGCTGGAAGTGTTTGAAAACATAGGTGCTTCACTTAAACTGCTTTCCCAATTTCTTGCATGAAAGTAGTTGTAGCCCTCTTTGCCAAGATGTAAAATATTATACTCTGCACTGGGAAATGCAGTATGCCTAATTTAACTACCTGTTTATTATGTGAAAATGACCACGTAAACTGAACTGACACAAACCAAATGGGTGATGAAAATAACAGCACATTTCAAGGAACGGAAACGCAGATGGCTCACCAAAGTCTGCAGGAAGTTGCTAATCATCATTCTTGTAATACCCTCTACAGACAGATGTGTGAGTTCTATGGCCAGAACAGCAACTTCTTGAGACGTATCCATCTAACCAACAGCACGTATGGATAGAGACCACAGACTAAAGGGGAGGCAAAACTAGAATGTGAAATGGATGGATGAATCATGCTACATCTGCTAACATGGAGTCTGTTACCAAAATGAGTTATCTGAAGAATAAAACAGTTTTGATGGTAATTTGGTCCCATCTGAAAATGGCTTGATCACATAAAAAGAGAGAGTCTGATTTAATATATTTTTTTAATATTGTAGGCAGATTAACATAACCATCTGCAAACCATATACAATTGAGATCCCAAATAAGTAAATTAACACTTGGCTGATACACAACACTTTAATATCCTTGCAACTTTTATTCTATTAACCACCACTCAGAAGCCTGGTATAAAAGCCTTCGTTCTTTAGTAAGTGTTAAAATGTTTTTTTTGTTCTTAGCTCAGCCAAAAGGAAAGAATCCAACTGCAGAAGTGTTGAAAGCAACCAGAGGAAAGCAGACAGTAATTAAGTGAAAACAAATATAAATAAAGCTAATGGAGGCTTCATATCCCAGGTGCTCCGTCAAGTTTGCAACAGCTTAGATCCCCCACTGAGTTTACAAGTGGCTCTTTTGGCACCCTTCCTTACTCAGCACTTACCCCAACTTTCCCTGTGCTGCTTTTCTTTATGAACAAAACAAGACCAAAACTTCAGGGGCTCTGAGTCCTGAGACTACAGAGCCATTGGTGCAGAGCACCTGTGCTATGGGCTGGCTACAGGACGCTTCACCCTCAGGGATCCATCTCACCTGAGCACTCAACAACTGTGATGCTTTGGAATTGTGTGTTTTTTCTTCCCTGCAACTTAACTGCAGAACTCCCCTTCAGCTGCTTGAGGCACAGTGTGTGTGACTTCTGCCATTTGGTCACACAAAGGTTTTCACATACAGCTCGCGAGGTCAGAAAGGCAGCCACCCTGGGCCTCAGCTGAAAGGGGAGCTTGGGGGCACCTGGGGGCAATCTCCTTACACAATATTCCACAAGTTAAATGAAGTGGGATATGTCCCAGTCACCACTTCAGACTAAAAAAAAAAAATCAAACTCTAGAAATAACTACACTTTAAACATTTTTATTCACGCACTGTAATACTTAATATATGTGAGATGCTGCATCTAGATTCTATTTTACTGTGCAACACAGAGTTTGCCAAATATTTTCCAATTCAAAGAAACACTGTAATGTGCATTTAAAAAAAGGTGAAAACGCACTATGCAATATTCCAGATTTCTCACAAGTAGGTGACTCTTGTGCTCTCCTGTTTATTGGTAATAATCCAAACAATTAAATACCCATGAAATTCCTGGGCTAAGTACATGACAGAGATACTAAAACTGTCAGTTGTTATTATAAGAGTAACATACAATTCCCAAACTCTGCTGCATGTATTTACAGTATGTGAAGTTGCACTTGTTTGACTGTGGCATCTGGCTGTACTAAAAGGCTTTTATACTTACATTAACTACTTCAGGTTTCTCTGACTATTGCTTGAGAATGTTTATTTCCATTTTCACAGAAAAGGGTTATTGGTTCTCTGTGAAATTGTAGGAGGAATCAAAGTCCTCAGCTTTGTCGCTCTCCTGGACACTGGGACTCACTGAAGCACTCAATCACTGCAACAGGTTTTGCGAGCAGAGACCACAGTCACTGCATTAGAGACAAACACTTAATTCTATGATTGCTGTGAGCTGTTCTCTGCATTCTGCTAAAACCTTTAAGTTTGTTGTTAGAGATACAACATGTTCACACTGGACTTTAACGGTAATCCTAAAACTGCTAGGCCTCCTGAATATTTAAATAATTACTGTGAGGAATATAGTCTGTCAATATAGCTGTACCCTCTTGATTTTATTAGCAAAATGAACTCGCCTGTCTTTGGGATACCATCAATTAAAAAAAAAAAACAAAAAACTTATCAAGATAGCTTAATTAGGGACTTAAGATTTTACTAATAAATAATAAAGTGGAATAAAACACCATGCATTACATTTTGAGTAGAGATTGCTTGTAATATCATGTTTTTATGCTTCTTTTTATATTATGACATTTAATGTACATTATTAAAATAGGATCTACTGTGGTAACATGAACTTATCTGCTTTCTGAGTGTTTCTTTTACATCTCATAAAAGCATTTTGTTATCTTCCCAGCATACATTAACAGTGTTACAACACAATACACATTAGCCACGCTGTTCATATCCCATGAGAACTAAAACACACATGCATTTGAAAGGAAGAAATGCATGCTACAGGGCTCTCTGAAACAACTGTTCATTTTCTCTTTTTTTTTTCTTTTTTCTCCCCTTTTACTAAAATAACATTTAATGGAATTTCCTGCAAGGAAATTACAATTAATAAAGAACTAAATTACAAATCCACTAGATTTCAGTCACTGCAGCAACAAAACAGAATTTTCATGAACGCTCAAAAAAATCCAATAACGTAACCTCTGCTAAAGCTTGAAAAAGCCATGAAGGACAAGGCACTTAGATCAATATTAGTTTATTTTAACTGCGGTGCAGTATGAAGAGATGAGGCTGATCATCTGATGGATTTTATTACCTGTCGGAGAGATAAGGCCTGGTGATAAGAGGCCTGGAACTCCATGGGGCAGAAGACGTGCATTTTCCTGTATCGCAACTCCGAGTGAACGCTTCGGGGGTCTTCCTGGCCGTGAGCTGATGAAATAAGAAGATAAATGAAAATGCTTTTTATTTTTCAAATATTTCCTTACTATACATAATGTATGTATAAAATACACAAACTATCAAAAATATGTGAGATTATATTAGCAGTTCTTGCCCAGGAGGAAAAAAAAACCTCAGTCAATTAAGCATACATTGCTTAGATTGCTTAGATAGATACAATGCATAGATTTCAAATGAACTAACAGTACATTGTCAAATAGCACCTGTAGTTAACACAGTCGTGAGCTCTACGTCACATAAATGATGAGAAAACTTTCATTTTACTTCCAAAACAGCAGAAACAAAACAATCCAGATTCTAGTCCTAACGTATCACTACCTTGCTAATTAATACGTGTTTCTCAGTACTCCTGCCTGCAAAACAGAGCACAAGAGATTCATGTGCATGTTGGTAAAGTCTTGAAAATGCAACTAGATGCTTTACTCATCTCACAAATGGAGATTATTGGGTAATGCAGATTAATGATGCAATGACTGGGGGGACACCAGAGCCATTCAGATTAGGTCCACCAGAATTTATTAGCTCCGGTTCAATTGAATATAACCACCATTTACAGGCACTTCCACGGCAACTCAGCCAGCCTGGCTTCAGGGAGGCATACCCACATGCACCTCTACAATCCATGTACTAGCCAAGGGTTTCCCAGCTCATACAGGTCACTAACAGAGAGAGATATCAGCAGTAACTGCTCCCCAGTCTGAGCCATGCATGTGCACCAAGCAAGCTGAAAAGCCACACTGACTCAAATTTAAACACAATGCAATCTTTATGATATTAACCACCTTGTTCTGAATCATGGCAGCTAACAGACTATTTCTGAAGACTCAGCACTAATTTAATACTCAGCTTTTCCAAAGCTGATTACTTCACAGACTGACTTGTGGTTTTGACTACCACACATAGGTTACACCAAGTATGTCCAACCTGTAAAAACTCCATCTTCAACCACCTTATCAATTATGCCTGTGATTTTTTATCCAAAATGTTAAAGATCTGAATATTCATTTACAGTATCTATTTTTTAGCTATCGTGTTCACCTCTTAAGTACGCCTGCATGAAATTATGCTATACAGCTACCATAATACAGATTTACAGAGCAAAGACCATTTGAATCAACTTTCCCAAGACAAATAATAAAAATATGACCTCCTAGTGTTTGCCAAAGTACTCCTGCTTCCCTTAGATCAAAACAATTTTTACTTTGCTGAATAATAGAGCTCTTGACAAAATATAGTGAAGCACTGCATGAAGTAACTAAGCTGCAACAATGTATGAGGTTTGAATAGAGAGCATTTCCAAAATGACTTCAAGTCCGCAAAGACATTTCAGTTAAACCTCACTCCATCAACTTATAGTGCCAAAGCTCTCCATCAATGTAAGACAAACTCTGTGTTTAGATGAAGACGACTTCCAACAACACTGCACAGAGGTACCATTAACGTGTTCATTTTTCACACACTGTGCTAGTGCTATTTTGTTTTACTGTACATCAAGGTAGCACAAAATCATTTTTTCAGTTTATTATTTTCTCTCTAAATAACTATCCTGTCCTTTTTTTAGCTTCAGGTTTGCCCATTTTGTGTTTCATCTTATTTAGCGCATTTTCCATTTTACTTTGTTATGCTTTATCCTACTATGATGGCTTTAAAGTACGGCTTACTATGAAAGCCCAGATTCATGAGGCTTTAATAAGGTAAATCTAAAATAACAGCATGCAAATTTCACAGGAAGTTAGATGCACAAATGGATTATCTATTAAAAACACCTGCTGAATGGCCATCTACCATACGCTATTAGGCTTGTACGTGGAGATGTGAAATAAAAGTGAGTTGTTACAATTTCAATTTACACAAGTCTGTACACATACATGAATCTCTCGGTGCTTAATTGGCACTTAATGCATTTGCAAAAAAATCACAAAAATAAAACACCAAAAATGAGCAGCTTTCTCCAACAGTTCAACCAACTAAACCACAAAGCGTTCCCTTCTCAAGCTCAAATACTACAACATATTTGCAACACTCTGTATGCTCATATAAGCTGTAACAAAAATCTTTAAAAAAATAAACAAAAACACACACACACACACAAAAAAGAACATTTCTAAAAGAATTTATGAAGAAACATTTATGATTCATTATTTTTGATGTACCATAACCATGGTTTCTTCCTGGGAGGACAGCTCAAAGAAAGCGCCTATTTGAATACAAGCATTTATAGTTTTCAGCTGAAAGAAAATTCTGGCATTTTTGTTTGAACACGAAGCAGAAATCTCAGAGACGGGATAAAAATGTCTGAAGGAAATCTTACTTTTCAACGCAAGATTTACACAAAGGAAACAAAAGCTTAGTGCATTAAAACACACGATGCGCTTCGCTTTATCTCCAACCGCGCTGCTGCTGGCGCTGGGCTGGCGCTGCCAAGCAAGGAAACTCACTTGTCCGTCTGCACATTTCCACTGCCCACACAGTGCAACTTATCACCTTAGGAAGCCTGGAATTTCGATTTACACGTTCTATTTAAAACATATCTGACCCTCACAATTTATTGAAAATGTCTAAGAAATGCCTTCAGAAAGGAAACGGGACTATAATACATACGTAATATATAAAATTTATTATTTTATAACTACTAACTTTGAAATGTTAGCAGCACTAGCATAAACATATGAAACTTATTTAATATTATTTCCCCATATCTTTTGACACCTAGCTCTTCTATTGCCGCTTCTTTTCCACTTTTTCCTTCATGTCATTAAGAGAATTTAAATACTTGAAAGCTTGTTTCTTCCTCACTGATAACAAAAGGAAGCAAGAAGCTGAATGATCAGCTCTGAACAACTTCTAACATTCCTTTACATTTTGTATTTGCCATTAATTTGCCCTTAAGAATGGAAAGTGACTCAATCCTCAGTAAGATGTTACTTCAATCAGAAGCTGTTGGCTTACAGATACATCTTTAAATTATTTTAATGTTAAAGTAGTTTTATGGCTACAGTCAAGACCACAGAGTTTAAAGGAGAAGTACAATACAATCTCCATTAATACGTATTTGGTAATCATATTCTTTTTACTACATGAGTGCGAATAAAATGGCCAGCTCTAATAAAGTTCTACTATTATCCCTAAAAAAAAAAAGACAAATATAAAAAATAAATAAAAAAAAAAAACCCTCTGAGTCATCAATTACTTGCCAAGAGAGATGGCTGGAGGCTTGGGGTTTTACCTGTGCCTAGGCTCCCATTATCCTGCTCAGCCAAAAAGGCAGTAAACGTGAAAGAGAACAATGACCTGTCAGGATAATATGATCTGAATATTGTTTGTTTCTGTATTCTGTTTGGAATGAAATTCATCAGAGAATAAAATACACTTTATGAGTACATCTGACTGTTGAAAATTATACAGAGAATGTTTAGAAACCACTCACAGAGTGAGGTTCTTTTTCCCTTCATTTTCCATTCCTGTTGAAATGTAACTTTATTATTTATCCTCTGAACATCCCAAGGATTTTTAATTTGAAAGTTTCTATCAACTCCAACTTTTAAAATTCTATTTTACAACCATTACAGATAAGCATATTTTGGAAAACCCACAAATTCATCAACACTTGTAAAATATAAATAATCAGTGGAAACATACAGCACGTTACTGTTGATGTACGATAGTGCTCTACTTTCATGCTTCAAATATAAGAGATTTACTGGAATCAGAAGTGAATTTGCATATTCATCAAGACAAATAAACACGTGGTGATTTAACTAGGAAACTGTTCTTTGGATGACAATTTAATCAGCACAGGTTGAAAGGTCCATCACTGCAGCATCCTGTTTCTGCTAAAATATTGATTGCGTTACTGATTTCAGTAATGCTTTATTTTACAGGGCACAAATAACCATGTAATTACTCTTTAATTGAATGGTAATTGCTTGCTGGCAATTATTTGTTAAGTTTTGGAGTTTAATTACCAGGTTATTTGTGTTTTGTGAAATAAAATGTTATGTATTAGTAGTCTTAAATATTTTCAGTATGAACGGTCTGTCACAACTAGAAAAGTAAGTTACGATGGTTTGAGTTTGACAAATAACACTCCAACACTACTGCTATTATTAAAAGAATCAGATGAATCTTTGAATGCTTTCCCTTTACAAAATTAACATTAGAGGTAACATTTGTAAGATAAATGGACAAATACTGTACCACAGAAGCATGATTTCCTCTGGGGTCTAGTCCAGCATTTAGCATAATTTATCCTGATGTTTTGCTTTTCATTCTCTGGGCCTCTTTAGAGGAACTGAAATAGTATCCTAACCTCTTGAGAGCAAAGAATAAACCAAGTAGAAATATATTTCAACAGTACTTCATATTTCTGCAACTGAAGTGGATTACCACCAGCACATTATCTTAGCAGCCTATAAACTTTGTAGAGTTGGCAGTTAGCTAGATAACAAGGGAAAGCATTATGTCTCACAGTGTCAATGAGATATGACACATTCTGTGATATATTTATTCCAAGTTGTGATAGATGAGGTACCCAATACTTTGATCGTTAAAATCTGAATTTTACCGTTACACTTTCATTTTTGTCATCAACTATTTATGAATTGGCAGTACGCAGTTTAGCAAGGACTGCCGATTTTGTTTTTTCAAAAGATACCCAGTTAATAAATTAATTATTGATTCCATGAAGCTTGAAATATGTGGCATAAAAATATGCTAGACTTGTGATTTAGAAAACTCTCATACATATCGCGTTTCTTCAACAGCAATGTATTTTATTAGGCTTAGAGGAGAAATACAGAAGTAGTGTATCACACGTTGTGTAAATTACTCTGATAACAGCAGCAGTAACTGGTGCAAGTGCTTACAAATGAAAAACCACCTTAGTTGCTTTTCTGAAATTCAAACAGGAACCAGAAATTACAACTTCGCTTTCCTCAAAGATCGTGAAATACAGGCTAGTGATTGTGAAAGGTACTCTTTGAAGTCTTTATCAATAAACATAACATTCCTGATAACTTCAGTTAAAGTCATTTCCTTTTATTACCATAAGATTTTTAGTTGCAGCATGGATTAAAAATAATCTCCTTGCTTTGGTGTTTATTACAACATTTCAAAGATGCCAATGGTAGTTAAACTCTACTTGACCTCTCAGTGTTTGAGAAGAGAAGCAAACTCTGACCTCGCAGCAACCTGATTCTGTCTCCTCTCAGTGCTGGCAAACTGATCACTTGTCTAACCATTGCAGGACATTGGATCGCCAGCCACATCAAAGGCAACAAGAGCCAATTCAGCAGGAGGAAAAAAGTCACCCATGCAAAATGGGCAATTAACATTAATCATACATGAAGTTGTTTGAGCCGATAACTAGAACCTGGCCCCTATGGCAACTCTCATAAAATAGTGCCCACGCTGGCACGAGGAGCCACGGCTCATCTTCCACAGGGCTAAGCGTGCTCTCTCCTCCCCACATCCAACAGAAGGAAATTGCAGAGGAAAGCTCTGACCTCCAAAGTCTTCCCACTCGATTCTCCAGGCTTTTTCGGTGAGGAAAGTCCTGAATATCAGCCTCGGTAAAAACGTCAGTGGAACTATATTCCTAAAGCTACATACATGAATCTGAACCGCTGTTCTGTCATTATGAATTGGTGTTACTGTTACAACAAAAAGGATTGCTTAACACTACGGAATTCTTCAGAGGTGGGATTAAAGTGAATACTGCATTTTTATCAGTTTTACCATTAAAAATGTGAAGTAGCACAGTACCCCCATGTCCTTCCTAAAAATCACAGGTTAGAGAAAGTCCTACACAAGATCTGAATAATATCGCATATAATTCCCCTGTCAAGGAGTGCATCAGTTAGCTCGGAAACATCCCTGCTGACATCTGCTGTATGCGCAGCTATGTCAGCAAGCATTTGCATCAGCAGAGCCCCATCAGTGCGGCCACACAGCACAGTTCCCCTCTCACAGCTTCCAGGAAGCCCAGATCCCAGCCCACAGAGGCCCAATGACTCCAACCTGCGTCCAACTCCTAACTTCAGGCAGAGAAAAGGAGCAGCCTGACGGCAGAACTGCATCACAGCAAGAACTCTGGACCTGGATAAATCTTTCTGCCAGCAGCATTTCACACCTGTGACCTCTCCTTTGTTCAGCACCCACCAGCATAGACAGTAGTGATGCAGAGGAGCTGGAAATGTCTATCACCAAGTCTCTCTGAAGGTCCAAACACAGTTCCTCTCCTGAGGGATTGACGACCTCTCAGCCACAGAGCAATTCACCATCTGTCTAATAAAGCTCTTCCTTCACTTTGGTACCAGCTCTGTTCCCATCCTTCAACAAACCAAAGCACCAACCATCCAGCTGGATACCATTATTTTGCTGAATACATCAGGTCAGCAGTTACCCCAGGGCTCTATAGCAGCGTACAAAATGCTATCAAACTCTTCAGAATATGAGGCAACAGCAAAATGCCAGAGAAGCAGCCCCAGACTTTGGGGTGTTGGCTTGCTGGGTTCACTCCAAGATGCGTAAAGCCAGAATCAGCCTCAGGAGGTCACCTGCTCTCTCTACCTCTGCCCCAAGGCAGAATCACGAGCAATTAAATCATTCCTGACAAATACTAGTCCAGCCTGCCTCTGAAAACCCTCAGTGCTGGAGACTTCATGACATCCCCAGGCAACCCACAGCAGTGCCCAGGCCAGCCTTCCTGTCAGGACAGGTTTGTGGGGGACAGGGGGGTGACATCTAACCTAGTTTTCCTTGATTTAATTCATGCAAGGTACTTCTTGTCATCTACTCAACAGATATGGAAAAATCCCTAACATTTTCCTGGTTAACAGACACATTTCAGATTTCTGAGGACTTGTCATGTTTTGCCATTGTGAGGTTTTCACACATAAAGATAGATTTGTGCTCACCAGAGGATCTTCTCCACAGCAGAGAAACCCCTTATTGCAACATGCTCTAAAATATGCCTGTCTATTTATTTCATGCAAAGTTCTACCCAGTCCCTCCTGGGAGATCTGCCTTCCTTGGCAAGTCCAAGAAATCCACCTACCTGTGGAGGGGAGATGCAGAGCGCTCTGCTTTATCCTCCCTTTTTAGCCCACAGCAAGTTCTTGGTTTCCACATTTTCCACAACGGAGTTCAAACATATCTCCAATTATTAATACTCGTGTTGACATTTTCTTGATAAAGATTCATTAAATTTTTTCTTTGTCAAAGAGAGAAACGTGATGGAACAGACAATTCAAGAGTTGACTATTCACCTGACAGAAAGTATAACTGTGAAGCTATTTTATACTTCATTTACTTGACCTAGTTTTTCTAACCCCAAATAGTCACATAATACCCTGAAATCATGAAAATACATAGAATTCTAATGTTTCCTACGTTTCATTTTACATCTTTTATTAAATCTTGATTTTCTAAAACCATGCTTCCTGAAGATATAAGAAGTGCCTCAACATTCTTACTATGTTTTCCTGTCAAGTAACGCCTGTCAAATCACCAAATATTAGAATTCTGTTGATTCACACCGTACACAAGATAGAAGATCTAAGTTACACACTGTACCATTTCAATTTAAGGGTACGTCAGTAATGAAATTGAAAGCATTACTATAGCTTGTGTATATATATATCCCAATAATTTAATATAAATTAATCAAATTAGTACATGTATCAGTCAAGATGAGTGGCATGGATAAACTACAGTTCATTTTGCAACTTGAGATCATACCAGTGTGGCAAAGTTCCTGCTGCTGCTTCTTTGTTGCTGTCACATTCTCTAGCTGGACTAAAGCTAGCAGGAGTGTGCCTGCCTGTGCTGGAATCATGCCATACAACACATCACCAGAACCACAAATTTAACTTACAGATGTGTTTCAGAACAATACTCACCCAAGACTTCCACCTAACTCAATGTGAATGTACCAGATACCTGAGAGATACTGCCAAGTACGTAATGAACTCCGCAAGCTTCAGCTCAGCTACTCGGATAGTACTGCTGTTTTTTGAATCCAGTGAAAGCTGCGAAGCACTGCAGATCATGGGTATTCTGGTATGCAATTTTCATTCTGTAAAAGGAAGCCCACTTAAAAGAATATTTAGGATTTTTTCACCTGCAACTTGGAAGCTTAGGACTGATGTAAACAGATGTGAAGGCAGGCACTGAGAGCAGTATAGGAGCACATACAGCTCCATTCCAACCAGGCAACAGTTTATGTTGGTAACGACAAAGATAAAGCGAAGCCCTTAATGGATAACCTCCAAAAGCCACAGGAAATGCTAGCAATCCTCTTTCTAACCCTCAAATCCAGTACACAGAAATGACCACATAGGTCTCTGCTACCAGCCTCTATTCACTGTGTATTTGTTCAGAGCCTGATGGGCTTCCTTCCCCAACTGACAGCTCAATTTCTGGGCTGTCAGCAAGCTCTGCCCTGGGCAGAGGACATCGCTCAGCCCAGCTATCACTCCTGGAAGACACAGATCCCAAAATCAGGACCATGGGACTGAACTGTGGACTGTCGCTTGGGAACAGCAACGTGTGAAGACAGTGTGGTGACAACAAATAGTCTCAATCTCACCTACAGAAAATAAAGAAAATACCTGAATGAGAATCTGCATAAAAATACTAGAATTTACCTCAAAGGGAAAAAAAAAAAAAAGTACAGAAAAGTGAACGAGGAAAGGCAAGAGGAAATTCACTTTCCTTATCGCAGCTTTACATCACATATTCTGCAGTGTACAATCCAACCTAGTGCCACTACACTGAGCTATAAATCTGCTTTCATTTCATTTAATTTAGCACCAATTTTTTCAAGCACTCTTTTACAGTTTCCACACACATACTTCTAAAACATTTGCATGAATATTCTCAAAACAAGGAATCACCATCTATTACACATCCTCATGATTTTTCATGTATGTCTGAAGTATATTACATCTTAACAAGTTTTATTTTTGACCTGTATCTGAATTCAATGTCAATTTAGGAGAACATTACTGTAAAGAAAGGTTTTTGAAATATTGCTGTTTTCCACTGAGCTGCTTCTCCATACGATTCAATTCAATAAAACTTGTAAAAAATGTGTCTGTTTAAGCCTATTATCTAAAGACAAAAACCTAACAGCAAGCACTTGACATATTTACAGCACTCTGTAACAAACAACCCACAGGAGATGATAGCTAATGCTGTCATAGTGCTATATTATAGCACGGCGGCACGACGTTTTCATAGTAACCCAGCTTCAGTGCAATGGGAAACTACTCTTGCTTTAACTGATTTTGATCTCTGCATTACGAAGTTCAGTGCATTCAGAATTTTGCAAGGACTCTCCAAAATTTAGGGTTAGAGAACAGAAATTTATCTTTCAAAGAATAACAAATGAAAGAAGACAGAAGCAGTCCTCCACAGTACCCTTTGCACCTACATCCATGCTGAAAAGGTTTGTTCACAGCAATCGAAATGAGCCTCTGTGATGCATCCAGAAGGAATCACCTGCCTGTTAACCTTCACAACATGGAAATTACTTCTTCAGTTAGGTGGTGGTCACGAATAGTGTGGAATTGAACAGGCAGTGTAAGTTAACAGTGTAGACTGTTTCACCTTTATTCTTCCAGATTTCCGGACTTCAGTTAACTTGCCAACTATTGAGATAGTTAATGTAAATATTTCTAATGCAAAATCACAGAACTATTTTCAAACAACAAAGTGCAACTCTTTAGGACCATGAAAGTACAGAAAAGGCAGAAAAAGTTATTTCAAAATTCATATTAGATTTATTCTTTAGTACCCTAAGATGCTGCTACAGATGGCCCTGTGCACTGACACCCCGCCTGCCAGCAAGGCACTGCACATGAGGCACGCACTGACCAGGTGGCCCAGAGATGAGGAAATGCCTCTCCAACGGCAGACACATCTAGCAAGGTCCCACAGAGAAAATACCAGGCAAACACATGTACCTGAAACATCTGCACAATAGGGCTTGCTACTTCACGAATTCCTGTCAGCACACAGCCACCTCACCTCACGTTCCTCCATGCACCCAGAAAAGCCATTTTGGTAGTAGCCCTGTGGCAAGGAGGACCAGCACCGGGTAACCCCCACCCCAGGGCTTCCAGCCAACCCTTCACCACATCTCTGGCTTTACTTTCAGAGACTCCTTGCTTCAGCACTACAAAAATCCTGATCCTTCTGAAGCACAAAACCCAGATCCGGGCTTGAGCTTCCAGGACTAACCCCAGCACTGCTTTGGAGGGCCATCTGGTTTTCAGTTTAAGCCTTTTCAGTCATTGGATATTTTCTCACCTTTTCCCCCACTTTGAAGAACGTGCTCCAAAGAAATTCTCTCCTCACGCTGAACAAATCATGTCTTAACATTTTCAGTAGTAAATTCAAAGGTCATGTTTCATCAGGATTCATTCCATATGAAGCTCTTTTCAAAATGAGCCTTATTTACAAAGCAGGTTTAGATAGCAGAAGAAGGTGCCTGTGAAAATGGATAAATCTCACAGCTCGTTGGCTGTGGATCTGCGTGCTATCACTTAGGTGTGCAGAAATGTGCCTGCTTGTATTGGCGATGTTCAGACGTGCCATTGCCAACAAAAACAACTCAAAAGAAAAGTACTACATTCATCCTTTAAAAATTTAAAGCAACAATTAGTTTTTAAAAATCTGTAATTATTTTTTTCTGGAAGTTTACTGTATTTTGCACACTGTATTGTGCACTCCTGCTAACTCAGACCTGAGCGAAACCCCACCTAGCAGCAGATGGCTGGGCTGGCTGCTGCAGACCCATGCAAAACCGGGCCAGCCCTGGGCTTGATGTCAGAAAAGAGTGCGTTCAGAGAGAACTGGTCACCAAACCAGGGACTCACAGCCACCAATTCTGACCTGCCCTCTGCAAGCAGCACGCTGTGTTCCCTCCCAGTGTCACAGTACCGCTCTCTTTCCCTTCCTGGCAACACTCTCTCTGTTCCAACAGGAGTTTTTACCCTTTCTCCCAGGTGGTCTATCAAAAGCATATCTAAACCAAAGTGCCTTGCCACTGACAGAGAAATGCAACATTAATTTGTAAATAAACCTTCTGGCATCAGCTTCACTCTTTTTTAAGTCATGAGAAACACTGCAAGAAACCAACAGAAAAAGCCAAAGTAAGCCCGTGGCACTAAGAAACCACGAGTTATTCACAGGTTCAGGGATTTCCTGCAATAAAATATTTCCTACATTAGATACAATGGTTTATCAGAGCAGTCATACCTGCTGCCGGGTTTTTAAAAACATCTCCCTTCAGACTGCACAGTTTGTCTCTGCCCAAAACCATGCGCTGTGCTGATGTACTGGCACCCACTTCCTCACCCTTCTGCATGAACAATCAACATTTTACTTGGCTTCCACAAGACAGAAAATACAAAACGTGTGTTGGTTTGTATGTCAACAAACCATATAAGTACAGTCCCGTCCTCACCAGGGGCAAATACAGCCTTGCTACTGACTTCAACAGAATCGCCCAGAATACATCATCTGCTCAACTCACTGCTCTTTAGTGAAAACGTGTATTTTTTTAAAGCTGTTGAAAAAGACTAAAAGATTTCAAGCAAAAGAGTGTTTGTAACCAGATTTCCTGGGGATAAATGAAAGACATACGTTTCCATGACTGCCAGCCTACTAAATTTTGCAAGCATAAATATTTACCTAGGACTAGGGGTAGGGAAACCACCATCTAGACTCTTCCAAGTTTAAATACTGCAACACAGAGGTCATTATTTATAAATAGAAATAGGGAGCACATCTTTTCCGTGTGTATTTCTATCATGCTTTTCATCCACTCCATATGCCTTCTATTATTAACATTCTTAGGCCAGAAAAGAATTTGTGTCACTTGCTCACACTGTATGCATTCATTTTCTTTAGGCTTTCTTGTGGTTATTGATTTCCTGCTTTGTTGAAGTGGCTTTGTTTCTTTCTCAGCATGCTATCCATTTTAAAACAACAGTTGTTGAACAAATAAAAAAATATTCTAAAATTAAATTACTTCTATCTTCATTTGTTTTTATCTAAGTTAAATGCAAGAGATACACTTCCCCTAATAAAAAGGAAATACTCAATGTCTCCCAGTAAGCAGAGCAAATCAAGTAAAATTTTCCTTTCCTAACAAGACTTTTTTTTTTCTTTTTATTGGAAACATGAAAGAAAAAGTATAGCAAAAATAAAGCCTCTTTTGTATTCATTAGTTGTAATCACTGCTGTGGCCAGTGTTTTAACATCAACAAAAGAAGATTTTCTGGTTCAGGGCCAAATTCAGTTAAGCCCTATCTTGCTACACTTGAAATCATTAAAAGAATCTTTTTATTTTTTTTTAAAACAGTGCAAATGGAGATCATGCTTTAACATGGAATCATTTACCCTGCTGAGCAAAATAAGTTTATCCTCTTCCACAGGACCAGTCCGAAACATACACAGATTTCACACAGCAAAGATGCAGATGAACATAACTATCATCTCATCAACTACAAAACCAAGAAAAACAGCATTTTTTTGCACAAGGTGCCAGTCCCGACATGCTAAATGTTGTTTTGACGCTGTATGTTTGACAAGTGCCAGTTCCAGGGTTCCAAGGCTTGTCTTCCCTCCCTCTTTCAACATGCTTATTAACTGAAATCTGGTGAACTGTAGCAAACTTCCAACATGCTTATTAACTGAAATCTGGTGAACTGTAGCAAAATCAAGTAGGAATTATGGAGACGTTGTATTAAGATGGAACTCTTGTCAAATTTTCTGCTAAAAGCGTACAATGAAGTGCTGATTATTTGGAGCCCAAAAGCTCCCCTACATTTTCCTTCTCTGTGTTCTGCAGCAGATCTTCCTTCGGTAACGTGATAAATTTCCTGCTCTCGCATCTTCCTTATCATCATGCCTTAAAGAAAATGCTTGCATACTACTGCTCCATGCATGAGAGTTATTTCCAAAAGCAATGGGCTTTATCTACTTCATCCAGTTATTAGAGAAAAAAATGACAATACACCTTTCACACTGAATATACTGCACGTTCAGAAAGCAGCACTTTTCTAAAGGACTCGTGGAATATTTCACCAAACAGCAGAGAGGACTCTTCAGAAATGTGTTTAAATTAGGTGGGACTGCATCTTACAAACCAAACTAGCATAAGAACCACTGGTACCAAGACAGCTGAAGATCCAGATGCACTCTTTCCACTGGGACTGCATAGACATGTATTTCAAATATGCTCATATAAAGCAAGACACTGAATACTGCTGCCAAGAGCCCAGGAACACTGCAGATCTCACATGTGCATGCAAGAAATATTCAAGCTATCAGCTATCCGTGCAGCTTTAACAAAGGTGACAATTAGAGCACATACCAACTCTGCAAAGTCAGCTCACGGTAGCGCACCAAAACGTACTGAGTGCCTGTTCCCTGTGAATAACACATCATAAATCATAAAACAACTGTATGTTACTGTATGCAACTTATAACTGGACATAACCCTACGCCAGGGTGCTGGGAAGGCTGGATGGCCAAAGGGACAACTCCGTACTCCTAAGGGCAGGTAATTCCCTAAGGATTCTTCACAGATTCTTTGGACTCAGATTTTACAGAGAGGCTACTTGCAGAAGAATAACAAACCTGACTTCATAAACCTGGCTATCTTTATCCATCTCTTGAAATAGCGTGACTCTAAATTTGTGTTTCACATAGCTGCTGATACTACTTTGTTTTCTTTTTATCTTTTGGGGCAAAGATAGCTATTATCTTCTGAAATTTATTAATTAGAAAAAAACTCTTAAAACAAATTTTGAGAGAAGAAATGTAAATCTAAAGTGATAGAAATTGGTAGCAGGGAAACATGTGATTTAAATTATGTGTTAGCAGTCCAGATGATCACTGCTGGGGAATTAAGCAGTTTATTATCAAATTTGACCATTTATTGTGTGATATTTGGTAATTCTCCTGAATTATTTCTGAGCAGGTACTTTATAGCACTATGGCCTCGGTTTCAAACAATGCAGCTGGTTCCTTTTCAAATGGCAGAAACGTCTTATGTAATTTTTCTACCACTTAAAAAAATACCTCTGTGTTTTCTGGAATAAAGCTAAGTTGGAAATTCTGTCAGGCATTTAGGCCAAGGTGATTACACCAATTTAAGAAAGTCAACAATTACAAAGAACTCATGTTTAATTAGCAAAAGGGAAGCACCTGTATTTTTAAAGGAAGAGACTCCAGGATTAGAGTGTACAAATTTAAGCTGTAACAAAAGGTAAAAATGAGCGCATTATTTATCCATGGGGAAAATCAGCCACTGGATGCGATCAGTTCATGGAAAAAAGCAACAAATAGTTCTTGCTTCACATGGCATCTCCATGCATTTGTACAGATGCGTATCAGTAATTATGTTTATAACTCCTTTGTCTGTCCAGCAGCCAAAAAAAAGAGCACCTCTGATGGTTAGACCTGTAATACTCTCACTTTTATGCTTCAAATTTTACACTTCATAAAACATTCAGGACTGAAAATGTGACTTTTTATCTTCTGTAAATCCCATTCTTTAAACCACCATCTGGCTGAGGCATTAAAATAGGCCAAATTACTCTCGCAGTTTTCTTAAGACCTTTCTTTTGCTGTTAATTGCACATTTATAATTATATTCTTGCAAAAAGATTTTGAAAGATTATTCTTGGTAACAGACCTAAGGTGAAAACTCGCTGCTTTAATGCGTAAATTATAATGTGTGCAGTTGTGAAGAGTGGTTTTGTGAAATGCTCAGGTAAGCGCAAGAATCTAAAAGAGCTGTCAAAGAGTTTGCACTCTTAAGGGGCCAATGTTCATTTTAAAGCAACTCATAATAAGCTGTGCCTGAAGGCTAAATGAGTAGTTTAAGTTAAACACAACCACTAACTTTGTAGAAGACGGATAAAGGAAACAATTGTTCGTCAAACAAAGTTAGAGAAATGTAAAAAGCAGCCTCACTTTGATGCCTGCTTAAAATCATTAATTATCCTGTAAGTTAATGTAAATCAAGGATTAAACAGAAACTGTTACCATTTGACCCTTATAAACTAAACTTCTGTGTGGCTCATCTATTTGAAGTCAAATCTATCCATACATCTAAACAGGAAACTGAATGAAAACATTTATTCTTTCCATTTCCTATATCCTGCTAACTTCTTCAAAAACTATTTCCTTTTTAAATTTAGACTGCATTCTTGTTGATCATTTTTTCCTCTGCAGAGTTTTGTAAATGTAACATCAGTTTCCTTACAGAGTGCAAAAAGCGGGTGCTCCTTGGGCTCTGCTCTTGACCCATCTGTACACGTTTCTCAAGTCCATTCCCCTGCAGAACGGTCCAGGACCACAGGGGGGATCCAAGCTGATATTTGGCCTCTTTGAGAGTGTGCAGGTATCCGAAGAACGATCAGTTGGACTTCAGGACCACTGCAGGTGGCAAACTCGAAGGATTCACAGTTACCATTTCTAACTGCACATCCGAGTCATTTCCATCCTGACAGACTTTATTCCTTTGTCTGTAATGACACTGAGCTCTAGAAAATACTTTGAACTCTACAAGAGAAATCACTGTGTATCACATTACTATCATTACTACTACGCATTCACTGCAAGAATAAATTGAACACACAGCTATGTTGCTTATAGCTGAAATTTGAGGTCTGTTGACAGTTTTAAAGGTGGTAAGTACAGAACATACTACGGGCCTATGTTATGCTGGCTGGTTTATACAAAACACTTCTTTCAGTGATCTCATCTATTTGCTTGTGTTGGTGCACAAAAATCTCATCCTAATGAACTGACTTCTAAGATACAACTTTGTTTTCAAACACTACAGTATCAGAAGATTCCCATTTTATACCCAGACAGTTCAAAATCAGTAAGTTTAAATGGTTGGGGTTTTTTTTTGTTTTTTAAATACAAGCATTAGTCAAAGCAATGTCATTTACAGGTGAGTTCTTCTTCCTAATTTAAAAGATCATTTTTACTGAAAAAAATAGTTTTCAAGAAGTTCAGACAAAGCAGCATGAAAACCTGCTCTGTGTTAGCATCCAGCCTAGGACGCTAGGTAGGCACTAGGAAATTACCTGGAGAAATAACTTCTGCTTCTGCTAAATGTAAAGAGAGCAACCTCAGGCTGATGACATCACACAGCTGCACTGCCATCAAGCAGAATAAAATGCTTCCATAAAGAAAGACTTGCAGAATTAATTGGTACAGGGGGACAAAAGAAGATGCTTTCTGCGTAGACAGTATTATTTAAAAAAAAAAAAATCATCTAGTAAGAGCATTTTGCTTCAATGAACAATTAATATTGTGGTGAGCTTTAGTGGAGTCAAATGGAGTGAACGACAACACAGAGAGGAGCTACACTGAAGAGTATATACTGAAGCAATAAACTGATCTGGCTCTAACCTGATCTAATACCATCACAAACAATCCCCATGGAAAGAAGAGAACTTTGAGCAAAATCTCATAGAAGAAATGGCACTCACAGGAAAATGGAACTACTGCAGGTACCTTCAGAGGGACACGAATGAACAAAAATCATAAAAAATATATATATTTTTTTTAATAGAAAAAGCAAAATTAATGAAAACACAGCTCTCTAAAAGAGAGGCAACATCTGTAATGTTAATGTGCTGAGGGACATCCAGGTATTGTAAGCGATTGCAAATTAGGCAGATGTGACACAAGAAGGAGAATATCCAACTTTGTGCTGGGCTGCCTGCCTGGAAACATCATTTCAGAGACAGAAGAAATTGCCCTAACTCATCTACTGTTGTATGGTTACGTCTGGAACTGCATGCGTATTTCTAAGCAACCTCATTACAAAAAAAGATACTATGAAGCTAGAGGGAATTCAAAACACAGCAATCATAATGATGAAGAGATTCAAAATGGAAGATTTAGAATTACATTTCTGAGATGAAAAAATAACGTTCAAATTAAAAGAATGAACCTAACCAATTTTGGAAGGTATCAGCAAAAACAGTGCAACTTCTCTACTGCACAGATCCAGCATCACTGAAAAATTAACTTAACTTTTAAAATCAGAAATGCTCTGAAAGCAGAGAATGCCCCAAGTCCTCTGCAGGATGCTTCCAGGGCTGATTTGAGAAAGTGAAATGAAGGCATTAAGACTTTGCTGCCCCTATTACACGAACTTGAAAAACAGCCTTCCCAGAGATCTCAGCAAGCCTGATAAGGTATTTTAGTTTTAAAGTTTGCACAGGGATTTGTGCAGGACAGTATTTTGTAACATGTACAGCAAACTCGGTTCTCCTTCTTAGACCCTTTTGAGAACAGCAATGCTACAATACTTTCCAGTTTCTCTTTCAGTCCTGCTCCCTAGTGCTTCATAGCCTTGATTGCAAAGCCTTCCCCTAAGCAAATATTAACAGAATAAATTCCTTAGCTAACTAAAACGGTTATTTTCCAGTGATACTTAAAAGAGCGCAGTTATTCTAAAGCATTACTCCACCATGACTAACTGACACTAAAAGAAGTGTAAAATACACAATTTGATTCTTTTTCAAATATATCAGAAGCCATTTATTTTCAAATCACATAAAACGTGTCTGGGATGAAATTCTGCTGAGGTTGCACTATTATGTTCTCAAGGGAAAATGTACAAGAACATTTTTTTTAGTAATTCACTGCAAGCCCACTTTTTTTCATAAAATCTCAAAGTTTGGAGCTTGGTAAGCATGTCCCCATTGTGCTCATTTACTCATTGATTTTTTTGCCATTGGATGGACACATTCACTAGGAAAAACAAATATGAAAAATTACGAAGCCTTAAGAACTTTTCCTGATTTCATTTCTAAGCACATGCATTCGTAAAGTAAATAGAATGTACTTCATCTTCAATTCTGCATTACTGATCAACTCATTTTTAGCTTTGTAACAGTGACAATGGCCCTTTGACATGGTGCGAAGAGTGATTTTACATTAATCAAGTTGAAATTTAAAGCTTAATATATTTTCAATTAGCCAACAGACAGATTAGGATAACACTTCAAAATCACATCCCTTCCATTATAGACCAAACGCTGTTATCTCTTCATCCCTGCTAAAGCACAGCTCTCTGCAGTTTGACACAAATGTTGTAACTAACCTGTACAAGACAGACCCTATAAAATGCCAAAAGACTCAAAACTTATCTTTACAGGTCTGTGCACCCTTTAAGAACCCCCAAAAGATCCTTGTGTGAGATTCTTAATGGAATTAAAGTTAAGACCATCATAAACTATTCAAATAGACCTAATGCCAATATGTGCATATAAGTAAGCCAGCAGTGTGTCCAGGTGGCCAAGAAGGCGGATGGCATTCTGGTTTACATCAGAAACTGCAGCCAGCAGGAGGTGATCCCCCCTCTGTACTCAGCACTTCTGAGGCCGCACCTTGAGTGCTGTGTTCAGTTTTTTGTGTCCCTCACTACCAGAAAAACATCAATACCCCAGAGCACGTCCAGAGAACGGCAGGGAAGCTGTGAAGGGTCTGGAGCACAGGTCTGATGGGGAGTGGCTGAGGGAACTGGGATTGTTTGGTCTGGAGAAGAGGAGGCTCAGAGGAAACCTTACTGTTCTCTACAACAGCCTGAAAGGAGGTTGTGGTTGAGATGAGGGCCAGCCTCTTCTCCCATCTAATAGTGGTAGGATGAGAGGAGACAGCCTCAAATTGCACCAGAGGAGGTTTGGGTCGGATATTAGCAAAAACTTCTCCAAAGGAGAGGTCAGGTGCTGAAACAGGCTGCCCAGGGAAGTGGTTGAGTCACTTCTCTGGAAGGGCTCAAGAAATGCTTAGAAACTGTACTGAAAAGCACAGGTTAGTGGAAAAATATTGGTAGTTGGTGGATGGTTGGATTGGAAGATGTTGGAAGTCTTTTCCGCCCTTAACAATTCTGTTTGCTTCTGTTTGATATATACCAAAAGCAGACAAAACTTTTACAAATGGCTTACACCATGTAGTTCAAGTACTCCTCAAACTCTCAGGCTCTTTCCAAGTGTGCTTCTGGTCCCCTACTGGAAGGACATTTCTGATCAATAGACATTTTTTTCTAAAGGAGAGATCTTCACGTTATACCAGAAATACTTTGTTGAACCTCAGAAATCTCACTGTTGCATGCAGTCACTAGACTCTATTTTAAAAAAATTGCGGTTCTTGAGTCTCAATACTGAAAAAAGCAGCGTATAAAGAGAATTTACTTACTTTTTGGCATGAAAAATATATCATAATTATGCAACATAAATTTGTTCTTTCATCTGTTATCGTGGTTTACACAACAGCCCGTATTTCAGATAGTAAGCTCTAATACTGATAACAAAACATCATTCCAACTGCCACACACAAAACACAGGAACTAAATGAACACAGTTAATGCCAAAGGCTGCAGCTAAGTACTTGTGCCAAAAACCATAAAACACAGCATGCTTCCATGTCATGCAGAATTTAGAACAGTGACCTGTTTTAAAGTTGTATTACAGGGAAGCAAAAATTAAAAGTATGTGGCTAAAACTGGAGTTATTTCCAACAAGAAGTACCTGAATAGTACGTGACCAACATACAACAGAAAACTTCCCAGCTGTGCTGCCTTCCTCTGATACTCTGCTTTCTACACTGCTCCCGCGTCTTACCACCACTCTCTGCTGAACAGTATTTTTAAAGAATGTGTTTAATTCAGAGATAGATTCCAGTGCCAAGAAAAACAAAATATTTTTAAAACTGTTTAGCAGAATGTCAATTACAAACACCAAGATTTTTATCTGTTTTGAGCAGTGTTTCAGGACATGATTCTAGTAATTCATGCTGACATTTGCTATTTTCATCTTTCCCCTTTAAAATGAAAGCTCTTGAAAACGAGTAACATCATTTTTTGCTCTATCACTTTAGACAGTTGATCAAGGTGGAAGGCGCAGTTATTTTGCTTAGCTTAACTGCCTCTTCTATAAAATAATTTTAAGTCAATGGCACTTCTCAGCTCTGAATATGATTTTTACACACATTTAAATTCCAGGCAAAAATCTCTTGCTCTCTTCTTTCATCCTTAGCCATCACACTGGTTTTGCTTCTTCAAGACTGATAACCTCGATGCTGCAGAAGAACACTGACACACGATGCTGGATAACGCTATCTGCAGTTCTGCTGACTTCTGCTGCACTGCTCGTCTTTGCGCCTTCAGCAACAGCTGAAGTCACATGCTGGATCCAGGGCCGGACAGCATCATTCGGCATCTGCCACTTACGTTCTCGCTTTGCAAAGTGCCCCACGTTTATAGCTATCCCCTCCAAGCTTGTTTAGGGGTTTAGCTCTATTTGCCCTGAAAGAGCAATTCATTCATCAGGCTCGCAGTAACAACTAACTGTTAAAATGCAAATACTTAGTTTTTGTACTTTAAGGTACTTCTGGAATTTGAAACACTTAACAAAGCATTTATATCAACCTTCCCATGGTCACTTGCTCGTTTAAAGAATAAAAGAACGAGTGAACAAGTTGCACTAATTATTTTAACTCAGGCAAATAGCACAGCACTTTGATACTCATTGTTGCATTTATCCAACCGACTGCCTAAAATATACACATCAATATACACAGCTTTTGTTCAACAACTCATTAGAGTAACACTAAATAATATATTTAAAATTAGAATTTTGTCCCTTCCTAAACTCTCATAGCCACAGCAGCCAAAAAACTGAATAAGTCAGGGTGCCTTTGAAGATATTTAATTAAAATCTAATCCCACATTCTTAAAAGCTCACATAAATTAAGCTGTCATTCAGGAGATTTATGCATTCCCATTTGCATATTGCATACAATTCATCAATTACTCATGTTTGAAAGCAGAGCCTTGGCGGGCATGGGGCTGCTGGGCACACTGAACAGCCCTGAGCATGTGCAGGCTCCTCTGGTACTGCTGCCAGCACCTGAATCCCTCTCAGCAACGCGTCGGCTGACAACAAACGCTTCAGTCAGACCTCAGGCACGTGGATCAGAGAGTGGACGCCTCTCGTGCCGCAGGAGGAAGTTTCACAGAGCAGCCCCATAGCATCCTTACTGTTTGCAGCTATTAGGAAGGTTCCTGTAACAGTACTGTATTCTAGCAGCAGTGCCAGCTGTGGAGCACAGCAGCTGTGGCCCAGTGCTCAGCCAAGCTCCTGAATGCCGCAGCTCCCTGCAGTCCCGCAGCACAGCCCGAGTGCAGCCTCAGCCACACTAGGATGAGCTTTAACCAAGGATTCTTCTGAGAAACCATGAGAACACAGCCTCTGTGCAAAACATCATCTCAGAAACCACAAGAAGAAAACGTCAAACCCACTACCAACAGATATCCTGCCACTAAAACAGATTTTTCTTTCCCTATTTCTTTGAGGCTTAATCCATTATCACTGAGCATCTAACTTAAGCAACACAGACTAGCTTCTGATTTGGAAAACTATTTTTTCAAACAAAAACAAACCCTTTCCTTTCATGCAAGGGTTTTTGATCAATTGGCTGAAGAGATGTGTTTTCAATTAACTACTTTTTTAATAACGACATATGAAATTTGAGCAAAATCTCCCTTGTGCATTTATTTTGCTCAGCCCCAGCTGTGTATTGCTGTGCTATTTGGAGATCACAGTCTTTGGAAGGAACTTCCCCATCAGTCACGTGCTGGCTGTGTAGCCAACACACAAGCAGTGGCTTCCAGTCAGAGCAATAGTAAATTCTAATGCCTTTCCTTGGCCAGTTTTATTTTACTTTTTTTTGTTAGCTTGCTGATTACAAATGTACCAAGGGAGAAAACTGACAGGAGGAGGCAGCATTTTGTAAGGTTCTCTAAGCACTGACCTGCAATATTTCTGCTAGCCCAGCCTAAGACCTTTCAGAGCAAATGCTCACAACTGCACCAAGCAAAATGCATGAACCTGCTCCACTTCATTAACTGGAGCCTCAACCAAGTCTTAAATTCAAATCTCAAAAGGTGAAAGTCTAATACAATAACCACTTGTTACTCTGCCTTGTTATCAAGACACTGCTCGCTTCTTACAGTCATGCTGTATGTTATTAAAGCTAGCCTATTATTTACATCCTTCCACCAAATGTTTATAAAGTTGCTTTCAACAGTTTGTTTCCATCTAGCAGTTGCTACAGAGCAATTATAACCAGAAGATACAATTCCAGAAAATACAAACGCAAAACAAAAATTTGTAGAGCATTTAATAACCTTTGATAGCTCACGTAAAATCAGTTAATGGAAGGATAAATATCACAGCCAATGCCAGAATCAGCTTCTTCACAACTCCTTTCCTGAGCCACGAGAAGTCTGAAATCGTTCTGCTCAAGAGTCACAGTACACTCAGACAATCACAGAGCAGGATGTTTGCTAACACTGCTTTACTAAAGAACATCAGCATTCTCCTCGAGCCTTGAATTCACTTGTGCAATGCAAAGAACATCTCATGTGCTGTACATCTTGATCTAATTCCAAGAAAGTAACCTTGACACAATTGATTGTGAAACACTCACACTTTTCAACAGCTTTAACTCTCTGTCTTTCATAAACATGAAGCTGTTAGTGGGAAGGAAAAGCATTTGTTTCAACGTCATCACTCCAAGCCATCACTCTCAGAAAAAAAAAAAACCAAACAACCACAAAACAACAAATCATGTATGTATCTACAATTTTAGGTACAACATGCAGTTAGACTTGTTCTTAAAGTCTTCTCCAACCTGAGCAATTCTATGATTCCACGATTCTATCTATGAAAAAGAGGCCTGGAAAAAATTATACGAGTTGTTATACAAATTACACAAAATGATTTTTAAGTAATGAATTTAGATCTGCGCACAACCATAAAATATCGCACTTGTGTGGAGGCTTGGAGCTCCTTCTCCAGGTGGCTCCTCCCCATCTACTTCCCAGACGCATTCAGCACCCCACAGCTTGCACATCCCCCAGCCCAGTCATTTCAGTACACATGTCACCACTCTCATGATTGACTGACACTCCTTCTTTAGCAGTGTTTTATAAACAGACTATATAATAACGGCACGCTGCTCTGGGAGGGGCTTCTCCCTGTACTTGTTACGTGATGATCTGTCACAACACATGAGCAGCTCAGTTGCTCACACTGTATGCAATGACATCCTCTCCTACCCCTCAAGACAGCTCCTTTTTACACATGATATTCATATACAGCTCCAGGGTTTACATAATAGCTACATAAAACCTGAAGAATTTGGAATGAAAAAATATTTATCTGACAAATCGGTATTATTTACTCATACAACGAGTAAAATCTAATTCTGTATACTACAGAAGATAAAATACATCCTAAACAGCGTTTGTAAGACGATCAATATAGAGAAGCTATAAATACACTAGAGGCAAAAACAGTATTAAAAGCTACATGACTGTGTGCATTAATTGAATTAATACTATTGACAGCGCTGAAAGTCTCCCTACCTTCTTGTCATACAGTTTATTACAAAAAGTCTCATTAACATCTGCCCTGCAGTAGCTATTAGCTATTTTAATTAAAGGTTGACATATTTTATAAAGTTGGCCTTTATGTGCGCATACATGCTAAGTCGGTAAGTAGCCTCACTGGCCTTAACAAACATGCAGTTTAACAGGAAAGAATCTAAAAAGTTATTGCTCCAAATGATGTTACAGGTGAAAACCAGGGAGAAGTGTCACACACTCCCAAGCAGCACTGGGTTTGTCACTGCTGAGTGATTCAGCCTCATTTTTCCCATGTCATTTAAATCCAGTCCTACAGAACCCCCTGGAATTTCATTTCCACTGAAAGTACCAGCAGAAAACCTTCAAAATTTTAATGTTTTCTTTTTCCTGACCACAAATAACGACTTTACGGGAATTCATTCTTCCTTTCCCAAATCTTCTGAACATAACTTCTGTTTCTGCTTGCCACACGGTCACTAAAATATCACCCTGATTAACTTAATGATAACTCTTTGTATTGATTCTTTTAAGAAGCACTAGTATGAGAAAATGCCTCTGATATTTCTCATTCACCAAATATGCCCATGCATCACAAGCCTTTAAGAACTGATTTTTCTCCACATGAAGTTAGGGAATGCAAGAAGAACGGGGAGAAAGCCATTGAAGTATTCATTAGATTGGAAGGTGACACTAACAAACATCTGTCTTCAAATTAGAAAACAAAAACTGTTCTAAATTAATAGCCTCCATTCTAACAATTTATTTATTTTCCCTACAGGAACATGAAACTGAAGTTTTTAAAATTCAAACAATGCTAAACCACACCTACGTAGCCCTTCTTACGGTTCCAACAGACAGACGGTTCAAGACAAAGACGGCCCTCCGGCTCCTACAGTAACACATCTTGCAGCTTCTGTAATGAAAATCTTTGCTTTTTTCACATTCAGTATTTCTCTCTCAAGAGAAAAAAAAAGAAAAACCAACATGATCAAGAATGGCTTAGGTTGAAAGGGACTTTAAAGATCATTGAGCTCCAAACATCTGCTATGGACAGGGCTGTGATCTACCAGACCAAGCTGTCCAGAGCTCCACCCAGCCCAGCTTCAAGCACCTCCAGGGATGGAGCAGCCCATTCCAGTGCCTCACAATCCCCTGAGTAAAGAGTTTCCTCCTCACATCCAACCTAAATCTCCTCTCTTTTAGTTAAAAGCCGTTCCTCCTTGTCCTATCACTATTAGTGTAAAATATTGTTTTCCCTCCTGCTCCTTACAAGTTCTGGAAGGCCACAATTAGGTCTCCCTGCAGCATTCTCCAGGCTAAACATGTCCAGCTCCCTCACCCTGTATTCATAGGAGAGATGCACCAGTCCTCAGATCACCTTCAAGGCTCTCCTCTGGACCTGCTCCAACAGCTCTGCATCCTTCCTGTGCTGAGGACCCCAGGCCTGGATGCAGCTCTGCAGGTGGGACCTCATAAGGGCAGAACAGAGAGGGACAATCCCTTCTTTTGGTGCAGCCCAGGATACAGTTGAAGGGCTGCAAGAACACACTGCTGGCTTGTGTTAACTTTTTCACCTACCAGGACCCAAGTGCTTCCTGACAGGGCTGCTCTCCCTAAGTTCTTCTCCACCTTTACATACCTGGGACTGCTCCAACCCAAATGTAACGCCTTGCATCAGCCTTGTTGAACATCATTATGTTCACGTGGGCATCTTTCAAGTTAAGCCTCCAAACTAAGATGTTCAAACTTATCACTAAATGATGCATTTTTTTCATCAATTCTCTGTAGAAAGTAATGTGTCATTTTACCTGTATAAATCTGACAGGAAAAGTATATATGTACTTATATTTTCTGTACATTCAAACAAATTACGTTTTACGCTTTCATTTTCCAACTGAAGATTTCCACTGAGAATTTGAATTGGCTGTCTGCCAGTTCAAGCCATCAGTACTCCTTTCAGCTGAAAAAAATTTACTATGTTGTAATCTATAGAACAATGTCTACTTTTTAAACGTTAAATGCACGCAAAAGATACAAGATGCAAAGCAATCAGAAAACACATATTATAACGTCATACTCACAACTATCCACTCATTTTACTTATTGCTTCGGCTAAGGAAACTGAAGAAATTAATCTTTGTCATCTTCAAAGCATTACTATCTGCTTTACATAACTAAGCAAAAATAAGTGCAACAGGAAGTTGATGCTCAGATGGGATTTTAGAGATCAGATTCCACTTTTCCCTTAAAGAAAGGTTAAGCTTCCAGGACTGCTCACACATACATACCAAAAATGAATTCCCACCATTTTTCTTCATTGTAAGTAGTAGAAATGGTAATATTACTTATTGATATTAGACTTCTGTAAGTAGCACATTTTATCTTTTTCCCAAATTACTCAAGACTGAAAAGAGCATACTAAACACTGAGCATGCTTGTAAAGACTGAATCAGAATGTGCCTTTTTCAATGAATCTGACTGTACAGATGCTGAGTAGTTGGAATAGTTCTTTTCTCATCATGGAAGTGAGAACTATCCGCATACGTACTGAAGACATTTGGAAGCAGACTACCAAAGTTTCAGATAAAAAAATAAATTCATAAGTCCCTTTTTTTTCAGTGTGTTTTTACTTCGGCTGTTCCCTATATACTTGTTTAGAAAGTGAGTTTGTAAGAGAAACTCCTGAGCATGAGCACATGAAAATACTACAGATATGTGCATACTTGTACTCAGGAAATGCACTGCCAAGGAGTAAAAGAGAAAGCATTGGTTTTTTGCCTCAGTCTTCACTGGTGACTGCTCTTCACACAGCCCTCAAACGGATGGGTCAGAAGGTGGGGACTGGGGAACAGCACTCTTCCTGCTGTAAAGATCAGGTTTGAGACAAATTGAGGAACATGAACATCCATACGCTTATGGATCCATACGACCTGTTAGCTTCACCTCTGCACCAGTGGAGATCATGGAGCAGATATTCCTTAGCTGTGCCAAAGCACATGGAAGAGAGAAAGGTGATATGGGACAATGAGCATAGCTTCACAAGGGCAAGTCCTGCCAGAACGACCTAGATGACACCTAATCAATGTTCCACAATGGCATAACTGCATCAGTGGACAAGGGAAGAGCCATCTGGATTTCAGTAAGGCCTCTGACACAGTCCTCAATAAGATCCTTTGCTCCACAATGGAAAAGTAGGGCTTTTGGTCGGTGAATTGTTCAATGGACAAAGAATTGGACTAGACTGTACCCACAGAGTGGTGGTCAATGGCTTAATGTCCAGATGGAGATCAGTGACAGGTAGCATTCCTAAGGGGTCAGTACTGGGACCAGCGCTTTTAGTATCTTCAACAATGACATCGACAGAGGAACCAAGCAGACCCTCAGCAAGCTGCGGATGATACCAAGTTGAGCAGTACAGTCATCAAGACTGAATGACATGATGTAATCCAGACAAACCTGGACAGGCTCTAGAAATAGGCCCAGGTGAACTTCACGTGAGGTTCAATAAATCCAAGCACAAGGTCTTGGTTTGCAGCAACTCCCCCAATCAATACTAGCTGGGGAATATAAGGATGGCTGTAAGAAAGAAGGGGCTGACTTTCCAGTAGGGTCTGCTGTGATAGGACAACAGGAAATGGCCTCAAACAAAAAAGGGAAGATAGAATGTTTTTGGGTGTTTTTGTTTGTTTGTTTGTTTGTTTTAATAATGAGGATAAATGAGCACTGGCACAAGTTGCACAGAGATGTGGTGGATGCTCTGCCCTTGGAGACATTCAGGGTCAGGCTGGACCAGGCTCTGAGCACTCTGAACTGATTTCGTTGTCAGTGTCCCTGTTCATTGCTGGGGAGCTGGACTGAATGACCTTAGAAGGCTCCTTCCAACTTAAATGATTCTACGATTCTTTCCATCTGCGGCCTACAGGCCTCATTTTCTTTGGTCTTCTATTAACTGCTCCATGTTCTCTATACTGGGAGAGTGCAGAGAACTGACTGCCTAATTAATGTAATGATATTTGCATATCCATTAATCTGACTGTAAGAAAAACCCAAACACTCCCTGCAAGTGCAAGGGAGCTGTAAGGATGCAGCTGGAACATGGTGAGGCCTGGGCCTGATGCTCAGGGCCAGCAGGAAAAGCGGAAGAGACAGCGAATCTGAATAAATGGCACAGTACCAAGCCTCCTTCAAGTGCCTCCTCAGACAGCTTAAAATATATAAATCTATATCTACAAGTAAGTATTTGTTACAAAATCCTCTCTACTCTCTCACTTTCCTTAGGCCTCCTATATTACAATGATCAGTTAGTAACAGCACGAACCCACATGCCTCACTTCTTCACCTCCCGCTTCAGGGTTTACTCACTGTATTTTGATGATGACCACGTGCTAGATTGCTAGTTAATTAAGATTAAAAACTAAATTTACTCTAATGTGAGTTAGTTCAAAACGAAGGCACTTCACAAAGAACTACGATAGCCACTTTTCTTGCAGTTCACACAACTCGCATCTGATACAAACGTATTTACTTAAGTAACCTTCCTCCCACTTAATGTTTACACTGACACTTATACACCTGCACGCTGAATGAAATTATGGCACCCAACTTCAATACTTCTTCCACAAGCAATTCAGCATCTCTTACAATCACTGAAGTGCATCTGAAGCAATACTTTTCTAAATAGGGCACTGCGGTCATTCGGTCATCGTAACCCGAGTGCTTGCTGCTACCTGAACGTCGCTACCTGACACTCAAGCTTCCTTCTTGTAAGAGCAGTCTTGCTATTACCTCAGAAATGCGAAAGATTCCCCACTTACCACACAATGACATGTAATGAGACTGCTGCAGCACACTGCAAGTCGCTAACGCTGGTCCCCCAGTGCATTCATTTCAAATATACACATATACAATACGTGATAAGTGTGCCTCTAATTTTTTTCTGAAAACTCTGAATGTCTCATAGGGAGCAACAACTACAACAAAAGGCTAGGAATGCCTCAATCAGATCACAATCAATATTGGCTGATTTGACAACAGCTTCTGTGCCAGGCTTAGATCATCCTGTGGCATCTGAAAATGCACTAGCATAGAGTGCTTGATTTTTGTTCTCTCCTTCAGATTAATTTTGTATCTCCCATTTCAGATATTAAATTTTTCAATCATCTTCCTTTGATGTCTCCTTAGTTTAATTTAAAAGCAATATAAACATGTCTGATTTACAAGATTTTTATTACGGCAGTATCTTATCACCTCATTATAGCTATTTGCAAAGGTTTTTGTCCAAGTTAAAACCAAAATAGATTATATTTTCACCTTTGCATTTTTTTTCTTCTTTCTCAGTATGTTTATGAGCTGCTGTACCTTGCCTTTGTTACTGTGGGAAGGTCTTGGCAAAGAGGCAACTTTTACAACATTATAAAAAACATCAGGCTTGGGTTCAGACTTTCCTTGGCTATTGATTAAAAACGTTTTTATCTCCAGCTCTCATGAACTTCCTCTGGAACACATTGAGCAGCATCGCTCACGAGGATTACAGCTGTTTTGGTTGGTTATGAATGAAGTAGAAGACTTGGTCTGGACCCTAAGATCTTAGGTGGATTGCACTGCTCTAGACTGAGAAGCAGACTGAGAACTGCATGCACATTAAATACACTTGTGCCCAGTATATGTTTGTGATACTTTCTCCTTCAAATTCTGGTGGCTGATCAAACCTGCTATAAAGAACAAATAAGAAATGCGCATCTGCTGCAAATCCGATGGCAGAACTCCAGGACTGTTTTATAAACATTTCAGTATAAGAGGAGTGACTGCACTGTTTCCAGAGAAACTCAGTATGTGGGGTTCTGGGGTTAAGATCAAGTGCTCACCTTGTTGTGCTGAATACACTGTACAGCCAGCGTTGACTGACTCCTAACAAGGTCTGTAAATGGCTTAGTAGTATCTTGACACCCGCAATTTCAGACCAGGTTAAGAACTGAACCTCACACACTAAACGTATACCACCAACCAAAAATATTCTGCAACGTCTCTCAAAAAAACTGATGAGGACTAACAGGGATGCAATTGCTCAGAAAGACCTAGGAATGGTAACATTATCTTGCATTCTTACATTCTCTTCTCAAGCTCTATTAGCAGCAGGTGTCACTGACAAGATAGTGTCTGGACACTGCTCAAATCAAGCCTGAAGTTCTTGAGAAGTACTGCTCATGCACCAAGCACTTCTAAGAATGTAACATTTCCTCTCTCCACAGGTCGCTGACAACATTCACTTGTATAAATCCCATTTGCCTTTCATCTTCAATTTGTCTCTATCAAGATGCTCCATTTCTCAAGTAATTACTTAAACTACTGTAGATCTTCTTATCCAGCTGTATATCAGAAAAATGGAATCTGCCTACGTGGTAATTTTTCTCTGCTCCTCTCACTTGGTGCCTCTGTTCTTACTTTCTTTGTTCCCTCTGGGAAGGTACACAAGTATTTTCTTCCAGAGTTCAAGTCTTTAGTTTGATGTAAGCAGTACCTCCTCTTTAGCATTACATTTCTTGTTGGAAACTGGCTAAGGACACAGAACACTGTGTTGAAATACCCACCAAAGTTCAGGAAGAACTATGAAGTGTGAAGTATAATGATGCTAGAGAGCTGCAATTTCATACAGGATGAGAAAAGGCTGCTAAGCCTCACTAGCTACCATATGCAAGGCCCCACTGCATTTGAAAGGATCCCAGAAATGTCAGAAGTCACAAGTCTCCTTGAGACACTGGATTCCAGCAAAATATCTGGTTGCAATAAATATAAAAAAAAAGATGATCCCAAAAATTTCATCTTTAGAAGGGTTACAGTAGAATCCAAGAATCCACGTATTTTAAAGCTATTTGTATAAGACCAAAAATAAAAAATGTAGCATTGATATGAATTCAACAGGTTAATATCTTCGAGAAACTTCAGGTGACAATACGCACATGCCATTAGATTTGGTATCATACAGTTCGCATTATCCTGAGTGGCTGCAGGTCAGCAGAACTTCTACTTGTTTCCATCTCTTCTGATGAATGGAGCTGTTTGAAACAAGCAATACAGACTCTGGACAGTTTTCTACTACTTTTTATAAGAAATTAATAATATTCTTCTGAAAAATGAAACTGCAGTTTTTAATGAAGGTGAAGGAGAAGCTATTTTCCACAGTGAAATAAACCAGTAGTAAAATCACAGAATGTCAAGACAAATTCTGATCTTTCTTCCTTCATGGCATGATCTACGAAGAAAAATCATACAGTACTTCTTCTATGAATTTGTAATTTTATCCCAGAAAGTAAAAAATAAGATTAACATTTTCTGTTTGTTTTTCACTTTCCCAGCAACACCATCCTTACTTACTTCTAGATGGTCACATTTTGCTGACATTTACAAACATTTCATGTTGATCTTACATGGGTCACATCAATCATCTATACAGTTTCAATGACACTTTGTTAAATAAACTGTCATGAAAGATTTATAGAGAATTTGATAAAAGTAAAGAAGATGTAGTTTAGCTTTTAAAGATGCATTACCCCTTTTCTGAGGTGTAATATCAGGTCTAAAATACCATTAAGCTTTTCTGGCAGGAGATGAAGTGAGAAAATAAAATGTACTCTTTCATCAACACTCACTTATTTGCATCTCTGCAAAATACTGTGAGAACAGATCAGCTGCAGTTTCCTGAAGGAAAAGGGAACCTCAGTCCCATTTTGTGTGTTCTGTTTGTCTCTACCAACGCCTGGCAAAAGCCACTGATGTTCTTAACTCATTATTTGAGCAAAAATGACCTCCATATTTTTGCAAAATCTGATCATTTTAATATCGTGCACAGACTTCCATAGTCTACAGACACCAAACTATTAATACTACTTTTTACTTTTATCTTTAAAAGGAAACTAATTTTAAGACTTGTGCAGGTTTTTTTGACTGGGTTGGGTTTTTTTTGCTGTTTGGGTTTTTTTCGGGGGAGGAGGGTCAGGGTGGGAGGGCTAACTTCCTTTGTGATTAGTTACCCAAGCATAAAAAGTCATGCAGAATGCTGCAACTGGCTATGTAGTGATTCCAAGAAATAGTTCTGCAATGCTTCTGTTTTCTTTATCCCAGAAATGAGACGACCACAATACTCACACTGCAACATAACACGGTTTGCAGACCCATCTTGCACGCTGGAAGCTCCTCATTTCAGTAGCCAGTATGATTTGACAGCAACGTGCAGAGTTGCTTAAGGTGACTGGAAACGGTCCCTGCTCCACTTCCTTAGAAACTAAGAAAACATATTCTCATCTGAGCTCCACAGAAAAGGATGTGGCAACAAGCCAAGAGAACAGCGCAGAAAAGAACCTCATCAGAATCAACTACGAACTTTGTATCAGCTACCAATTACAGTTCCAGCTGCTGTTCAAGTGGCAAAAACAGAAAGGAAGATACTTCACGGCTGTAGGAAAAGTTTGATGTTGCCCACATTACCTACTGCTGAAGGACTTCAGCACTGCATTCTAACACAACTTCACTTCTTCTTGGTATTGTATGCTATTAATTAAGTTTTTGATGACCTTACTGCTTAATATTATTACACCTATCACCAAAACTAAGCTTTGTTCGCAGGCTGTACCTGCAGTTCAATTGTAGGCGCAGTCATGTAACTCACTTCCACTAAACACTCTTCTTTAGATAAATCAACTGTTCTCAAGGCAAAACTACCTGCTAAATGCGGCCCGCAACTTGATTGCAAAGACAAACTAAGCTTTCAGACTTAAACATCTGATATTAATATCTGAAAGTGGCTGACAGTGGTTTCTCACTGCTGGACTGGGCCTTCATCATGCATAGCTCCTAACAACAATCAAAGTTTGATGATCCAGATTGTTTGATCTGCACAGTTTCCCACCACTAATTGATCTAATTCCAAAATTCATCATTTATCACACTTTTCAGTTATTTCCAAAGCCACTTTTGTCTGCTACTTTGCAGCAGTTCAGCTTGCAATGAAACCCCAGTTACTAAGCAAACAGAAAGCTTTTCTCCATTTTACTGTTTAGTCTTCTATAACTTGAAGGATGCAACAATGCTTCAGAAAAAAAATGTAATAAGACAAAAGCTCTTCTCCCTGAGAGCTCTAATTTTGGCAATCAAGAGAACAGCAGGAGCTACTTCTTACAGAAAGCCCTTACTTACTGTCAGGTGCTTACTTAGCTCAGACATGCCAGAGCTGCAGGTCTGATTTTGCATCTTCCCCCACAGAAAGGCTTCTGCCACCTTCCTGTTGTCGCCCCATCTGAAAAGTCTCACACTAAAGGTCAAAAGCAGGGATGAATCCACAGTTTAGGCAAATAATTCAAGATAAACAATTATTACTCAGGCAACAAAATGCCAGAAAAAGGACTAGAAATCATATTTCATTTGCTACACAGTATCTGCGACCAAAAGAAAGCAGATGTAGGTGCAATGCTATGAGGCAACTCTCTAACAAGCCCTAGCAAATCAATCTCTCACTATCCTACAAGAGTAATTTCCATGAACATAGCAACAGTTACTTGGAAGGTTTTCTGCTATACCATTTTTCTCCTCCTTTAAACCTCTGATACAAACAGCATTCATATAAAATACACAGCACACTTCTACATCTATCTGGACACTGGACCGTGCTGCTGAATTTACATTATCGTTAAGATTTTGCCATGTGCAGACCTTGAATTTACTCTGCAGACCTTATGGAGAACGGCACCTTGACACTTGTGCTGCATTCAAACAAGTGAGAGGCACGTGGCTTCTGCTCAGAGCGCTATGCAGCAAACCGGCCGCAGTGACTGATGTAAGCAGGCACCTCAGATGGGTCCCCAGCTCCCAGAGCAGCTCTCTTTGTAAAGGGAACACTATGAGGCTGACTTTTCCACTTACTGATCTTACTCACAGTAACAGTTCATTCAGCATCAATTTGAATTATTATTTTTTTAATCTAACTGCAGCAATAACCACAACAGTAAGCAGCATCTCAACAACATTAATCTGTACCTATTATAACTACTGTATTATCCTAGATGTTCCTAGCTACTGTGAACTCTATGAGTTTAAAGACAGCAATTCACTCAGTTATTCAAGACATCTGTCAAATACATTACTGAGTGGTAAATGAATAAATATTGGATTTCAATTGCTATGACTAGAAATAAATGGCTAGCTGTACTCTAAGCAGCAGCACTATGAGCCACAGGTATTGAGTATAGGCTTATTTAAAGAGTGATTAAAAGTCTTGCATTGTGAAAAAATGCAACTTGACACTAGATAGGTTAGACTACTAGAAAAGAACTGCCTCTCTTACCAAGAACTGCCTCTCTTACCAAGATGCACGCTTCTTGGGAAACAGAACAAAGCAAAAGAACAGCGCTGAGACACTTTTCCTACTGGAAAGCCCGAAGAGCTCCCAAGTGGATTACACCAGATGCCATAAGACACGTCCCATTTGGAAATTATCATTCCAAATAGTCACAAATATTCTTAAAGGTTATTTACATATGTTCAAAACTGAATGTGTTTTTAATGTTCAGCTTCTATATTGAGAACAGTAAGCAATTATTTAAAAAAAAAAAAATTCTTTATAGCTTAAGATTATTGAAAATCAGTTGGAAAAATACTGGCTACCAAAGAAGAATTGATGGATAAGGATATGAAAAAATGACATGAGAACCCAACACCTGAGTCTCTCCTGCCACCCCTTGTACTTCCTTATTGAAGAGCACTGAAATACATTAAAACAGAAAGAGAAATGAGCCTCTCCTGCACTAACGGTGAGCTCATACTTCTGTTCTGCTGACACTTCATTCAAATTTGTACATTTTTAAAAAATTCTCCCAGTCTCTGAAACAGGGAAAGCACTTTCAAATCACTCCAATTTTAATGAAGTTTAAGAAGTCATAACGTAAGCAAAGGAACACCCTCAGCCTCACCAGATGGGATTAGAACTTCTCTCTCTGTATAACAGTCATAGCAGAGAAGCTTAAAACCATCCTCATGTGAAGTGACTATCGGGAAGCATTGTTGTAAATCAGCAGTGGTAGATCAAAAAAAGCAGCTGCCTTCTCCTCGTTATGGTAACGAAGATGATTAACAGCAATGGTACTCATCTGAATGAAGTATTAACTGCAAGTTGAAGGCAGCAGTGGAAGACGAGGCTCCTGAAACAAGCTTTCCGCCCGAATAGACAAGAACTCTCCTTTTATAACTGTAAATTAATTCAAGATTGATTAACTGTTTCACAACAAGCCCCAACTTTGCCAATCTATCTGTGAATGCTTCTTTAAAACTAAGTTTAAAAAAGCAATTGTCTCACCCATGATCTACAACTTCAGTATGACTGCAAGGACGTGACAAAACGTAACATGTGAACACCATTCAAAGCTCTTTTTTCACACCCACAGTTCAGCTAAAATTTTGTACACACTGCAGATTTCCCCTACCGTGCCCCACAAAGGCTTAGCATATGAGAAATAGCCTAAACATGTTTCTTTATGTTGTTACCTTCCTGCATTCAAGCTGATACACACAATGCATACGCAGAAGGTGACTGAAATCATCACTTCATCGGACAAAGAGCAGCCAGCAGGGAATTCTAACAATTGCGTGCATCGTGCAGCCCAAACGCATCATTTCAGTTGAGATCCAGACATTAAATACTCTGCAGGTGCAGATAGCCAGATCTGTGTTACTTCTGCTATGCCCTTATGGTCAAGATGATCTGAGTGGTCTCTTAATTTGACATTTTTCATTTTCCCAGTCTTTATCAACGTGTGTTACAGGCTGTTGAGGGAACAACATAAAAGGATTAACTAATGGCAATAACCCTCTTTTGTCAGAGAGGATTACTGTCATTCAGCACAGGGGAAACTGAAAACCAGGAGTTCCTTTTGTGGTATTTATTTAATATTCTGCTCTGTAATCTGTTTGCAACACTGCTAGTGCAAAATGTCATGGGAAGATGTAAACACTCACCAGATTCCTTTTCTGTACCTACAAACAAACCAAATGAAAAACAAAAAACAGTTTGTTTCCTGTCGCTCAAACCGTTCCAAGATCCTGATGCTCTATGTTACTTAACGTTTCGGCTGACTTTGGGGACATTGTAGACTGCTCTGATGAGGCACGTTCTGGTGTCAGCCAACAGTTTATCCCTGGCACGCTTGTCAATCAAAATAAAACTAACAGACGGCTTTCTTTGTTTCAAATGAGTTTTCCCTGGTCATTAAAATTCACTTTTTATTACGAAAATTACCATTTGGAGAGAGAAAATTGAAATGTTTGTGGTTCCTTATGAACTACCTTCTACTGGAGCTGACCACTGCAAACCATTTTGAAAATACAACAAAAGGTTCTCACTGTCTGCCTGCTACCTATTATGGGTCTCACTACAATCTGTGGTTGGCAGAGTGGTCATTTTGTATAAAAGGCTGTAACAATATTTTAACAACAGCATGGCAGGAATTCAATGTTTTCAGCAGAATATGAAAACCTAGAATATTGTACTTTGCACAGGACTGAGCAGCAGGAATTGAGACACCACTCTTCAGATTGCATAAAATACAATACGTATTATTCATCAGATACCTGTTTTTTGGAGAACATTGGTTCTCCTGTTCTAAGTATTGAGGAATTAATTTTTCCTTAAATTAGATTTGGAAACCTTTGGCAAATGCATGCAACTCTACAGAAAATTAGATCTAGAATACGTATTCCTAGCTGGCAAAGAAGGAAAAAAAAGAGGGGGGGGAAGAAACAAAGGGGGGGAAAAAAAGGGGGGGAAATGGAAGCGTGTACATTTCCAGAGCACATCAACTTAGTTTCTGGGAGATACATCAAGAAGTTATCCAAATATATCCTGAGAAAATGTCATGCTTTCCAGCAAGCCTGTGTGAAACAGAATGCAGCACGGCAACTTGTAATGATGTACAAACCGTGTAAAGGAAGCCATTATTTTATCTGAAGCTCCCACACGAGGAAGAGTAGAAACTACTGCAAAGACCAGATTTCCTTTTCCTTTTTAATAAAAGCATGTTTAAAAAAAAAAAAAAAAGAAGAAAAAAAACAAAAAAAACCAACAAGGTTTCAGAATCATTATCTTTCTTCTCTACAGGGAAATTGGCATAATTAGATGCTATGTGCACAATTATGAGCACGTGGGATTTTAGTTATTATAAACACTTTCCTTCCACTGACAGCGCTTCAAATCCCATCCCACGGATTGATTTGCAGCCCTCAAAATCAGACCCTTTCTTTTGTTAACAAGCATCATCCTTTTTCACTTGCCCTTGGAATAGGACAGGAAAACAAAAATGAGTATCTCCTCTTTTTATATTTTCTACAAACTATACTTTAAACACAGGATGTAATTAGTGTAATAAAGTGAAACACAGTCCAAGATCTCACTCTGAGCAGGGCAATGCAATATTTTAAGCTAAAAAAAAATAGACTAACATAAGGAGGAAAATAAGACAGGAAGTACTCATCCAAATCTCACCCTAGATTCTGTGCACATGCTATAATCCTTAGGTCAAATCTTAATCCTGCAGTAACTGATAGGAATTGCACATGGGAAGGCAAAAGACCAGGTAAACTACCCACAGACTACAGCTTAAGTAGCTAGACTTCAAAAAAAGTTTACTGAGAATTCCCTTTTAATCACATCTAAACAAAGAGCAGTATTTGGGTACAAACCCAGAATGTTATCCTACTACTGCAACTACTCTCTCCTTTAAACTGCAAATAGATTTATATTCATTTTTTGCCCTCGTAGCCTGGACCCCTGAGCAAAAGCACATCATGTTTTGTAAGGCAATGTCGCTCCTTTAGAGTTGCTTTTGTTTTCTGAAAAAGCCGTATCCTGTAATGTTTACAGAAATATTTCTGCAGTAACATTCTAGCTGTATAAACGCCCTGAATAACTATCTTTTGTAACCATACATCATCATCATACATCACAGCTTTTTCTGTTTAATTTATATTCCAGCATTCCCTGGATTAGAGCACACTCAAGGTAATCTGGAACTGATCTATTGGCGTGTTTCTGTTACTAGCTTTAACCACAACAACAATAATCACCTACTTCTAACTCTGTAAATCATAAAATTGTTTAAGTTGGAAGGGATCTTCGAACTCATAGAATCACAGAATGGCCTGGATTGAAAAGGACCACAATGATCATCCAGTTTCAACCCCCGTGCTCCCCCTGCCCCTACTGCAGAGTCACCAACCACCAGACCAGGCTGCCCAGAGCTCCATCCAGCCTGGCCTTGAATGCCTCCAGGGATGGGGCATCCACAACCTCCTTGGGCAACCTGTTCCAGTGCGTCACCACCCTCTGAGCAAAAAACTTCCTCCTAAAATCACCTAATCCAACTTCTCTACATCGAACCTACTGTTCCACCAGTGGGTGCCCCTCCTCTGCATGCACTCCAACAGGTCCTGAACAGAGGACTCCACACCTGGACACCAGTACCCCAGATGAGGTCTCACCAGAGCAGAGGGGGAGGATCCCCCTCCCTCAACCTGCTGGTGACACTGCTTTGGATGCAGCCAGGATATGGTTGGCTTTCTGGGCTGTCAAGACACAGTGCTTGCTCACGTCCATCCTGCCATTCACCAGCACCCCTGGTCCTTTTCAGCAGGGCTGTGCTCCATCCATACATCCCCAGCTTGTATCGATAGTGGGTACTGCCACGACTCAGGAGCAAGACCTTGCACTCAGATTTGTTGAACTTCAAGAGGTTCACCTGGGCCACTTCTAGAGACTGTCTAGATCTCTCAGGATGTCACAGCCAGTTGTTTATTGGTTCAATTTTTGTCAAGTATTATGAAATGCTTGACCCATTGATGCTATCTGTATTAACGTTCAATTCTTTTTTTGCCATTCCCTTCTGATTCTAATTTAAAATCTTTGTGACTATGTCAGCAACTTAATATCTGAGCATATGCTTCAACAACTTCATAAGGTAAGTGAACACACTTAGCCACCTCTAGTATTACCAGCCGTATTTGTTAAGAACTTGTACAGGGAAAAAAAACAAAACAGCACAACGAATGAGCAGCTCCTGAACAACATGAATAGGAGAGTTCCAATAATTGTGTAGGGATAAACTTTCTGTTTCTAGCACAATTAACTGGTAACGGACTGGGCATATTACTTTAACTGAAAGCACAGTGCATTCAGAGGTACAATAACCTTACATACATTGTGTTAAAGATCTCTAAACGCTATGGTAAAATCAAGATTTCAAAGCACTATTATCTTTTCTCCCCTTGCACCTCAAAGACTGAACCCCTTCTTATTTTCCTATACCATTATACTTCTCTCATTCACACTTTTTCATTTTCATTCACTACTACTTCCGATTATTTTCAGGCTCTTTTCAGTTTCAGTAGTACATTTCCAAAGAAACAAATCTAAAAGTTTTACACAGCTCTTTTTCACAGCCTAAAATGACATAATATAATATTGATCCAGGAACACTGCTGCTGTCATGCAGCTGACACCGTGATAAAGTAGTAAAAGTCATCAAGGGTATACCAAAAATTGTGTGGCAGCATGTCCGCAATGCAGCTGTGAAAGAACTGATGCAGCAAGAGATATAGATGGAGTCCGAGCCTTTGTTGGAAAATACAAGAAAAAAGTACTGACTACAAATACGTGACAATGTTAATATCCATTGTTGTATTTTTTTTCCCATCTTTCTTATTCTACTTTGCTCAGTTACCAATATACTGCATAATTCTACCTGCTTAAAATGGAATTACGAGTTTGCCTTCCTCGTATTTCATTACAGCCAGTGAACCGGGCTACTCTTCTTCTCTACTAATTTACATTTTTAGGCCATGCTAAGATTGCATTTAGTTAAAATAAGAACATTTAGCTCCTATTTAGAAGAGATGTCAAATGTTACGCTGAAAGATTTTTCACTGATATCACTTATGCTTCCCTGAAAGCAACACACACAGACCTGATTGTAAGCAGGGACAAATAAACCAGGCTCAGGGAGAAAATAGGCACCTGAAGCTGCGCTCAGGCGGTCTCTGTAGACAATCACAGCTCAAATATTTTCATTGCAGCCAATACCAATGGAAAGCACAGCCACAGGTGCCATCAGCCCAGACTGCAGGTCAGGCCACTCCAGGATCTGCATGACCACTGTGGGTGATGCTGGCCACGGACTTCCAGCAGTTTGAGGATTTCAGTCTGTGAAAAAACCTCAAGGAATTACAGACAGACACACAGCTGATATTTCAAACCACCACAGAGACAACACAAGCATCCCAAAGCTAGGTAAGGTTCAGGTTGCTATTAGACTTGAATCCTGTGTCGCGTTATGGCCCTTCAGCACTGCCCAAAGGAGTGAATGTGTGAGCACTTAAAGAGTCATTTCATAGCTCCTTCACTGACAGGTTGACATAGCCATGCAGTCTTGAAAATATAACACATCATTAAGCATAACGTGGATGGGCAAGGACTTAAGCTGAAGTCTGGCAAGACGTGATGCAACAGATGTCAGATTAAGTTTCAGATCCAAGTATTAAAGAATCATTTCAGAGAACATGAAAAAAACATTCATTTGGTAGTATAATTCACACTAATACTATGAAGTAAACAGAGAAGTTTTAAAAAAAGTAAGTCAGATGAGCTTTTGTACATCCTGTGATACTGCTGCTGCACCAGCTCCATCCCCTCTCACCCTTGTGGCAGCGACAGGACAGTGGTGGTGGAACAGAACAAGCAGGAAACCCTGGGAAGTCCTTACTGCAGCTCTGCTGCAAACTGCCAGAAGACAGAGTAGACAGTTCCAAGTAGGAACAGCTGTTATTTTCCAATTAAAAAATCACAAGACCAAAATATTAATTTATTAAGCAAGCGTTCAGATCAAGCAGCCACAACTGCATTCCCTGGCTGTATATATTTTTAAGAGAGCCTAATGAGACGTTCCTGGCACAAACAACATGACAAAACAGTTTATTGTCTGTTGCTGATATGCAAACAACTCCATTCCATATTGTGAAATACTACCTCAGTATGTAACGAACTCAAAGATTTTCCTTTGGAGGGGAAAACAATCTTCACGCTTCTCCAAATGTTTTACGTAGTGAAGTATTAGCTGAGCTAGACTTTGAGAAAGATTATCTTTTGCTATCATAGAAGCAAGTTAATGAAGTGACAATAACAAACTGATGTATCTGTCAAAGTTTATAGATAAGAATGTCAAGCTATAGGTTATCAGCCTACAGTACTGACACTGTTCATATATCATAGCCCCCCAACACACACTCTGTCAGCATTGTTTATTTTCAGTCAGGAGTTAAATAATGACCATGTACTAAAAATGCCTTTGGGGAACTGCTTTGTCTTACATACTGTTCACCTGTTTACTTCTGAGTAAGTTTTGAGTTGCTTTTGTTTAATTTTCTATTTGAACAGCTGGTATTTATCAACTTCAAATGGACTTCAAGTCAATGCACTGCAAAATTTTTACTGTATTTCTACACTTGGTAGACACAAGCTTGTAAAATGCTAATGAGCACACCTTAAGCACAGCATGCAATTTCAGAGGGACACAAAAGATACCTTCTGAAACTACATCAGTACCAGAGCAACATGAGAACATGAAGAATAGGTCTGCTTTGTTTTTTATTTTAAAGTGTCCAGCAACAGAAGTAACCATTTTGTACTGTGCTCGGTAAATTTATTACTTCCCTTTTAACCCTCTGAATTTTCTTTACAGTATTTAGACCCAACTATCCATAAAAATGTAGATGTTATGATGTGGTTGGTTGTTGCTTTTCCTTTTTTTTTCCCCTGCTGTCTATTGCTTTGTAACAAAGGCTGACAATGAAAGTTCCTTAGTTAGAAGGAAGGGCTGCAAGGAAAACAAAGTTGGAAAAAAAAAAAAAAAAAAAAAAAAAAAAACTGAAGGATATATCCATTTTTTCCCCCCTCACATACGTAAAATTACTACTTAAATACTCCTATGGAAACTATTTCATAGAAAGCTGTATGACAAGAAACAAGTTAAATTACACACTAGAAAAATACATCAAAATGTGAACAAGGGAAAAAATGCCTAGATACAACTGGTAACAACGTGAAGGATTTCCATCTATTTATTCTTTATTCTCTATATACAAGGCAAAGTTACTGAGAGACTACATTCTACCAGAAACCATGTTCTGGAACTGAGCTCCAAGTGACATATCTGACTAAGTGAGAAAAGAATGGAAAAATCATGAATTCATAATTCAAACAAGTTTCTATTACTTTTTCGGAACCATTGTCTCAGTAAGAATCTTGGGATGTAGGCTGAGAATTAACATCTTAAGTCTAAAAGTCTTTCTTCTAATCACTGGACTTCTTTTCCAACTACTTTTTTTTTTTTTTTTTTTTTTTTCAAATTTTAATGACCTGAAATAAAAAAGGGAAGCTATTTAATGAAGGGATTGGAGGAGAATGAACTATGAAGACAAAAATAAGAAGTTGCTAACGTCACTTTTTTTCTTCCCTCAGCATTAAATTGAACCCTTTAGGTACAAAAGACCTGTGGCAAAGCTAGGCAGAACTGTGGTATGAAGCTTTTTATACCTCAATTTACCTGTAAAAGAGCAAACTTGGCCTTTGAAAATAAAAAATTGATAAAAGTTAAGTTGTCGCTCCTTAGTACTATTAAACAAGACTACAGATCCCAACTCTCCTGAACCTAACTTGCTAATAAGTAGAGCTCTACTGTCTTTTCTGATTGACAGTAGGAAAGACTAAAAGTTGTTTTTTTTTTAACGGATTGGTTCCTCATGAAGAACACAGATGTACCCAACCATCAGGTATCAAAATACACATTATTCATAAACAAAAGCTTTTCTTTTGTAGTTATTGAAATTACAAGCCAACAAAACATCATTTATCTGACAATATTCTGTTTAGCTAAGACACCAATATGCAAAAATAAACCCAGGCTGATTTATATTACTGATGTTTTTAAGTGTAAACATTACACAAAAGATATGGAACAGTCAGCTAAACAGCCCAGACTCAGTGTCACAGTCTCCACTCCAACTTGAACAGTGAATAAAAACTATTTAGTTGCTCAAAAAGGTTTTGATTGAAACCACTGTCACTTGAGCCACAAATTAGTGTTTACTGACAATACTTCAGCCATTTAAACTGTCTGATGACTGTAAAAATCCCCGCAATGCTTGTGAATCTCCTTTGTAAGAACGAACGGAGCACGATGCTAGCAGGCCTCCTGAGCTTCACATCAGAAACTTTTTCACAGGAGCCCAAGTCTATTGTGTACAATAAGCCAAGGGGTGCCGAAGGAGTTGGTTGCTATGGTGGCATCTCATAAATCATCAATTATTGTCTGTTATTATGGAGGTGACAGCCTCATAAAGAGATTTGCATTTTCGGCTAATTTTAAGATTTTTTCTGCAGACATCATTTGCTTTGTAAAAGAAATGTCATGACAACCATAGAACACTTAAGCTTGTTATCGGGTAGTCAGGCATTCTCTTGGCCCCGTCACTTTGGCATTTGAGCATCGCAGCCTCTTTTGCATTATTGAGTAGTTTATCTTTACAGTTCATAAATATATTTCTAAACACGGGGATGGCATAATAGCAGAATGGCGGCAAATGCAAGCAGGGCTCCTGGTTGCCACAGCAACCTAAACTGATCAATTCCCTGTCACCATTCTAAAAGAGGCACCACTCTCCTGCGGCCCCAAACACTAATTACAAATGCAGGCCCTTCGCTGGCATGTTCAGCTTACAGATTAAAGCAGTTCATGCCTAATTTATCATTTAACATGTCCTCCCACATTTGTAGTGCCGTGCAGAATGAATAATAACTTCACTTGTTTACAGCATTTTCAACTTAATTTCACTAATTAGTTTTGCAGTTGGAGGAATTTTCGAGGGCTGCTAACGCAGCCCCGCATACAGGCCCAGTGCAGGCTCTGTGCACAGGACGTAGCCAATCCACCCACGTGTGGCTGCCAAGCAGTAAGTTACACGTGTAGGTTCCCTTTTTTCTTAAAAGTGGGCTTTTTAAACAGCTGTGATTGCTGAAGCAAAAATACTGTGCCTTTCTCTTGCAAATGGGCCCAAGTGATGACACTTCATTGGCCTCTGATGCTGCACTTCCCATCAAGCTTTATTGAGTACTTGAGATAAGACCCGGTTGTGGTCCCTAAAACTGAACAGAACTACTCACGTACGTGTATGCATCCATGCTTTGTGTGTGCATGCACGAGTTTCAAGATAGCATTTAGAGAATTCCAAGCACTACTCGTTCCCCAGAGCTTCATGATGAGCATCCGTGGTTCCCAAAATGATCCTTTTCCATTCTTTGCAGTCCCTAACAACAAGGCAGAAAATGAAGTCTCAAGTGAAGCCAGAACTTGTTGCACTCTAGGGAAAGAAACCTGCTTAAGAAATCCTGAAATGCAAGACTGGGTGTTAGGAACATTCCCTGACCTTTTTGGTCCATATAACAGTACTCTAAGTTTGCATACTCAAAAATGTTTGAAATAGCAAAAAAGACAGGACCTGTAAAATTCCTCTCTAGCAATCTGAACAGTTTGGTGTTTCAGTGCTGCTGCTCCATGGAATTCAGGGAGAGGAAAGGGGTTTTTGGCTCCTCAGTAATATTTGCACTATCTGAGCCACAAAGGAGATCATCTGACAGCCTCTGCCCCAGGCAGCTCCTCCCTATCATCAGTTTTACAAAAGCGTTCCTTCCCAGAACTCCTGTTAATCAATGAGAATTATACATCCAACTAAGTTAAAACCCTTCAGTGGCTCTGGGGGGACTCGACAAGAGGGAGCACCGGAGCACTTCCACCTGCTGTGCAGCTGCGGCCTCCGTGCTCCAGGGACCCCAGCGCAGCCGGCAGCCTGCGCTCCCAGGTGCCACCAGCCATCCGCGCCCACTCGATGGCCGTGCACAGCAGCACTTCTGCGCTTCCACCGTGCCAAGGCAAAGCTCCAGGCCCTTATTTCAAAGGGAAACGTGGTCAGCTTGAAGCAAAGAAAACTCACCCGTGCACTGCTCTGCGCTGCTGATCAGAATGCTTGCTGAACAACGCATGGGCTGGAATATTAGTTTACATCACAGTAGTTTTTAATGAAACGCTGCTTCTGCCATCCACAGCTTTTTAGTCCTGTTTCACATATTCATGTGACAGTTCCAAAGCATCATATTCTAATAAGAGAGCCAAGAGGCAGCAAGTGCAAGTATGCTTAGGCAACATGCTAGCGTAAGTAATGGCAAACTCAGAGCACTAGCATTTGCATTAGTGCAAACCAACACCAACTCTACAGTCCATACTTAAGTGCTTCCACTTGTCTATATTCTATCTTACACTAGTAGTCCACATGACTTCACGTCCAGTTTTTTCATCTTTACTTGTACACTCATACTGTTTTCCAGTCCTATCAAAACTGAACTTCAAACTATACACCAACTGCTATCTAAACATGCAGTTCATACATGAGAACACATAATCCCTCCCCAGAATTGGCTGTTCTACCTGCTAGTCTCCTTAAAATGCTAATTCAAACTCATCTTTCCAACAATAACAAGAAAAAATGGACTATTCATCTGCACTTTTGAAGCCATCTACTATTGTCAGCCATTGACCACAGAACTGTACAGCCTGGGCAACAAGACTGTGATCCAGGCAGGTTCTGAAGAGCCCTGGGCTCTCAAGTAATAAAAGGCAAACAGCTACTGACTGTACATGGGCTTGGTCATAGCTGGTTTTGCCTTCCAGCCGCTAAGTAGTCTGATTCTTAAGAAATATGTGTTTAAGACATGCAATACGTTGTGCACTACTAAGCGCTGGTGGGATAAGAGCAATGTGTATTAACAATAATCACTCCATTTTTATAAAACGATTATGATAATTGCTCATGATTGGCCTTTTATGATTGCATACTCATTCACAAGCTTGCTTCTCGTTCCTGTTGAATGCATAAAGCTGCTGCATTCAGTGTTGACAGAAAGGTGGGCTCATTTGACTACTTAAGGTAAAACTTGTTCAAGTCTTGCAGTACTTAACATTTCTGTCCATTTAACAATATGTTTGCTAAGACACAATACGTTTTTTATTACTATCTTATCCTTACTGTTCCTGTTATTTAATAAAATACAGACTGCATCACCTCTACAAAACCTCAGCACCAAATACTGACCAGATTAACAGAGATGCTAGTCCAGTCACTTTATGTCTGTTCTGCCTGGCAAGCTGCATGTTTAATGGAAGATGGTATACTGTGAGCGATGGAATGCACCAAGGATGTACATTGACTATAGAATCTCTCCAGAGAGTTAATACAGTACCTTCACATTATTAAATGCAACATGCAGAGCATTACATTATTATGCTACACATGGCTAAGGAATTTTAGTATTCACAGGATTATGGTAATTAAGTCTTCCTTCACTTTGGGTGATGTGACACTTGCTTGACTATAATGTCACTCCACTTAAAGTCTGTGTAAACAACATTATCTTAGTCACTCTGCATTACATTTCCAACTGTGAGCAAAATTACAAGGTCAGAGTGGACAAGAATGTAGGTAATCCCAAGGAAACATCATGTAAATGACTAGCTCAAGGTTCAAGCTGGGTTTTCAAGGGTGGTAAAAGGCTTATGTACTACACCAATGTTTAGTATTGTTTCGTAGAAGCTATTACTAGCAAAATGCATTTCTATTTGTAGGGACATTCAGTCGGTCAGAACATGCAAACTTTTTCTTTTGCCAGCAACAACTCAGCTGTCAAAGACACACAGGGAGTAGAAGAGCTGATTCTGTAAGAAAAATAAAAACCTACATGAATCTAGTAGGTTAATTAAATCTGTAGGTGATAGATGGTAACTAAGAAATATATAATTCAATGCCATCCTTAACATTACATAATAAAATCTCCATTAAGACATCAGTAAGGCAGCTCAAAAAAAACTATTAATCTTGTTGTTAAGACCAATTTGTTTAATTCACTTAGCTGAATTTGTTTTAGCTTTAAATATCAAACAGGAAAGCATTTACAGTCCTTTTTGTCCTCTTAACTGTCAAACAGAAGTGCAACTGAACCTCTTTTTACCCTTACAGTCTGCACACACAGACATTTCTCAGCCTATGCAGGTCTTGGAAAGAACGCCACTGAAGGGCAAAATTATGCATCACGTGGCAAGGCCAGTTAAGCTATTAGTGAAGTTAGTCACAGGAGTTTCCCTTTATACCAGCGCTTGGTGATTTCTCAGCCCAAGAGTCAGAACTCTTCTCAGTACTGAGTTGGGCAATCAGACCAGATGAAACAGTCGCTACCTTAGCAGTAACAATACCTTACAAGTCCATTAGCTATAAAGGATTCAAGATGCACCACTAGTAAAACAAAATCAACTAGACAGAAAAAGCCTTGTTAGCAGTTAGACACTGCCTAGAGTTTCTCAAACACCGTGAGTACGTAACCAATCAAGCCCACATACTCGGAGGCCTAACAAAAAAATCAGGCTGAGCTGGGATTCAGCTAGCCACATCAATAAGAGCGCTGCAATAATTTCTGGGAATTCCACCCGCTGTGAAGTGGCATCCAGGGAAATGTCACTGACACATCACATACTCTGAAATGTCATTTCAGTCATTTCTATCTTAAACAGTAGCTGTGGGAAATTTAATTAATGACAAAACTGCACTGTTTCAAGTTCTGTCAGGTAGGAATTATGTTCACAAGTTCACTGATAAAAACAGGCCTTTGCCAAAAAAGCTAAAGGAATAAAATCTGTCTGCACTGGCTTTCAACTTGGTAGTGTTCATAATGTGGATTGCAATGAAGACCCACAGACATCCTCTAGGCTCATGCCTCATTTTGTGCCGCAGACTGTTAAGCTCAGGTGGGAATACAAGACAAAGTGCATTACCTGATCAGTGGCCACTCAGCCCACATTCTTCTTCCACAGGTAAAATTAGAAACATCTTCATTTTTTAATAACAAACTAAGGAAGAAAATGCACAATTGTTACCTACTTACCAGACAATCATTAAAGATAAAACAACTGTTAATAACCATTAGCCCTTTAAACACAAACTGCATTGGTTCAAAAGCATTACAAAACACCTGGTAACTTTGTTCAGCATGAAGGCTGTAAGACTTCCAATGGCTTTAAATATGGATGGAACAGAGGGGCTGACAGCCTGATCCACAAGTTGGACTGTCCCAGTGACTTGAGAGCCCTCTGCAACACTGGAAAAGTGCAAAAGATGCCCTCAATGTCTGTCATCTTCATAGAGTTCAGTCTCTGTAGCCTACTGCAATTTGTTACTGAGAGTAGATGACTCCACACCTGAAATACTTCTGTATTAATTTACCCATCATACTTGTCATTTCTGTTGCATGTTAATGGTACTTACCACATATTACAATGCATTCTTACTACAGGATTTAACAGAAAAATAATAAATAAAAACCAAGGCATATAACATTACTTATATAAACAGGCAAAATACAGAGATCGTTGACTTGGTGTCTACTTTGGCAGTAACTGAATTCAATTTAATGACTTATGGTTCTTATTTAGTGAGGGTTGCCTGTCATGTATGACTCTGAGACTTCTTTCATATGTTTTCTTTGAAAAGTAAAGGTTTTCTGTATGAGATTGGAATTTAATTGTTTCCTTTTTAGACAAATATGCTTTTGGATAGACGCTGATGGAAAGGGCAATCGCATGTCAAAAGGGCAGCGGTACAGTGAGATTATGTGCTGAGGTCTAAGGCAGGACAGGCAAACAAGGTGGTGGGGGGGTCTCGGATCACTTGAGCAGATCCTTATAAATAAAATCTCAGATAACAGGCTTTGTTTACCCTGTATAAATGCGTATCACCAGGTCAAATCAACTTCTGTTATGTTAACTACTTACATTACTATCTTATTAACAAATATGCCTGATAGCATAGCAGTATTCCCATCTGATTGCATCTGGAATGCTTTTTTTTTTTTTTTTTCCTTAAAGAATAAGTAATTTCGAATGAGATGTCCTTCATCTTGAAGGAATGACCTGTCCTAATTTGGGAAAAAACAGAAAGAACCACAGCGACAGTAAGCTTTGTGTGGTAAAAGTCAGCAGTGCTTGTATCTCATGGCAAAGAAACTAGAGAAGAAATCGTCAGTGCTAAGCATGCAAAGAATGTCCTACTTTGAAGAACACTGCACTATTAGGCATCAGACATTTCAAATTTCAGTTTCCAAAACATTTGTTAGGCTATTCAGAAGGAAAAATATTTCAATCTCTTTTTTGAATTGATGGCACTTTCTCTAGCCCATAAGACAAGATAAAAATTGTTACTAAATAAAGCTGACACAGAAAAACACACAAAAACTTGTAATTCTTTCACCAAAACTCACCCTCAAAATAAGAGCTGTTGTCACTCCCCACTGCTCACCCTATACAAGCAAGAGTATACCAAAGGAAGAGCAAGTAGATTCCTTTGGAAAAAGCAAAACGATCATTTCTCACACAGAAGATCTGCACCAATGTATTCCAGAGCCCTACCAAAATGATTCATTTTGGAATATTTGAGAAATGCTGCTATGACAGGTAAACAAACAGGTCTTTAAAAAAAGAAAACATATATGCATGTCACTCTGAAAGTAATGCCTCCTACTTATCTCCACAGTAATTACAACAGAAATGAAGAGCACAATAACACTGTTTGAAAGAGCCAATTCTCAGCTACAAAACACTACTTTTCAATGCACCATGAGCTATGCATTTTCACCAGTGACGAATAAGTGCCTGCAGACCACACTGAGACACATCCACACCAGTGGAGGTGACCCACTGTCACCACTGCTGAAACACACCACCCCCAGGCTCACACTGCTACATCCACTGCTCGGTCTCCATAAATGTTTATAGCAAGAGTCAATGAATGCCATTTTTTCCTGCACAGAGGAATTCAATGACACACCTCTGCTCTGTGGTGCACTTCCATGTCAGACACCATTCTGTCAGACTGCCCCACTACTGCCATCACACAGCAACAAAATGTCATGGGATACCAGTGGGAAGGTCTGACTGCTGCAGCCATCCCACCAATGTCTGTATCTGACGTCATGGGCTGACATAATAAAATGGGAAGCTTTACTTTCAGAGCAGCCCTCATATATATGTATATATACATACATATATATGTATATATACACGGAAATACATCCTTCAAGCAGTACTTCCTTCGGCAGCAAGAATGGAGACATTTTAATATGCAACCCTGGTAGCACTGTCTAGCATCCTCCTTCTGTATTACAGGAGAAGTATAACTAAGATGTATTAATACACTTCAAACTGTCTGATGCATGACACATTAATGAACAAATGTGACATCTGAAAACAAGCAAGTCCTACTAAGATTATACCCCTCTACACTGCCTGCCCAGCTCTCTGCAATACAACAGAAACCTACTCTCATGGCATTTAGCATCTACATTTCCAGTGGTTTAAGATATTTAAAGATTAATCCTCTGCAATGTTAACCTCCTAGCAGGGGCAGTTCTCTCACCATTAGAGTTATTCAAAATCCGTTTTATGCCGAGTAAGTTGCTCTACAAACACAACAGTTGGGACTGACAGCAGTTTCCACTTTTCAAAAAGCTTCAAACTCGCTTCCAAATCCCGTTACATCTAATGATATTCCTTTTCACCCTCTACAGCCACTCATCACCCAGTAACTCACTATTTCTTTAACTGCATTACTTGATTTTTCCTTCCCCTGAGTTTACTCTTACTTAAATAGTGTAGAGAATCACTAAATTTATTCTTCAATTTTCTGATTTTATCACATCAGCAACATCACCAATTTTGCTTTGTCTTCATGTATGTTTTTTAACACTTTTCATTTTAGTTGAATTAATCAATTTTTTAAAAGCAGTACATTTTTCACAACATCCTCATTAAAACAAGATTTGCAAGCAGGCTTTACTGGTTCCAGAAAAAAATAGATAACTCTTTCTCCATCTTCTATTCTTCAATAGGATTTAGGTTCTTCTTTCAAAGAACTTCTGTTGTAGAACTATAAAAAACAGGAAAATATTCAAATTCTGGAGTGGCCCAAGCTTAAAGTCATAATATACAAGATCAGAACTTCTCCATTATGCTGTGATTCTTAACCGCTTCTATTCTGCATTTCTAAATTATTCAGGGACTACATTCTGCAAATGCATCTGTGTGAGTGTGAGTCAGCTCCGTTCATTTTATTCTTGTGTATGCAGTACATCCCTGGTGGTTGCCTAATGAAAGTGATGCTAAGGCAGAAAATCACTACTCAACACAGCTCATTTTAATAAGAAAGTCTGGTGCGTTTGAATAATACCTTTTAACTTCTTTTCTTTATTATTTTAAATCCGATCCACTTCTGAGGCCAAGGCAATTTAATAGTTTGCAGCATTAAGACTGTTAAGCTCTACTTAATGATTTTCCAATTTCTGTTCCTGAATCACATAGGAAATACATAAACATGTTGGAAGTCAGAAGAAGGGCAGTAAGTCCAGAAATGTAGCTAACCAATGTAACTTGAAGATCATAAACCAAACCAGGAAAACAAAAGAAATTGCAGTGACTGAACATTAAACCTAAATAAAAAAATCCACGCTCATTATTCAGGCTGTTACACAAATCCATACAGATCTGTAAGCATCTGTGTATTGCTCTGATGGCCAAGTTTCTAGCTGCTGCACTGCTGAATTTACCAGCTTGGTCTTTCAAGTAGTTTAAGGGTGGTCACAACTTGTTCCTATTTCTCTTGGAAGCAGTGTGCATAGCTTTGGATCACAGACAGAAGTAACAAACATTCAAATAACCCAAATACATGCTTGTTCCCTTCACACTCCATGGAATGACATGGGGTGGATATAATAACTATAAGCAGTTCTGTATCATTAGAACAGTACAGAGTCATTTCAGTGGTTTGCACAGACAAACCAGAGGTGTTTACTGACTTCACTGCAGACATCAATAGGCAATTTTCTTTATCTCCAATTCTACAGATCATTACAATTCTTGCAAATCTCATTTCACTCTAAGATTGGCAGCTAAACTCTCCAATTTGCAATGCTTTGTCACTGGAAAATACATGAAAACTTCCTTTATTGTAGCAGTACACATTTTTAACAGTCATTTAAATTCAGTTAAAGTAACCTTAGAAGGATATCTGTTCTCTGATTTTCTGCAAGAATACAGTACCCAGAACTGAAAACTGAAAATATTTCCAATGCTTTTCCACAGAATTGCTGCTGTTTGCCTTCATCACATGATGAGCTCATTTTAACCAGCTCAGATAAGTTCTGCTTCTCCTTAAGAATACTTCACTATTGTCCACAAAAATACATTCTGATAATGAGTTATTTATTTCTCTATTAGTATTAATATACTGCAGCTACTGATAACAAAAGTTGTTGATGTACTCCTACAAGAAAGCCAAAAATGATGTGAAAGGAATCTAGAGACTCTTAATGCAGATAATACTTATACCAAGCATGCAAAGGCTTCAAAAAGCCTAATGATTTTCTCAGATGTGCTGTAACAACAAAGAATCTCATGGTTCACTGTCAAATGTCTGCTAGAAGCCAATGTTCATCACAACTAAAATGACTTGTTCATCATAGATTCCATCAATAATTGTTTCAGTATGTGAACGTGATCAATGTAGCTCTCATCAAGTATAAATCAAGATATGTATTTCCTAATGGGACCTTCAACATTCTCATGGATCCTATTCAATAGCACAATTCAATCAATACAGCAGCCCAAGTGATCAGACGTCTTTCTCAAAATGGCAGTTACTTACAAGTACAAAACAATAAAAATATCCTGATGTTCTTAGCATGCATTTCACTCATCTGGTGGCATACTGAAAGAGGGACCATTGTGTAGCACTGGACTGCATCAGACCAGCACTTAAAAGCTGCACAATGAAAATGTAAGAGCTTAAATTATTATACCTAAACAGCAATGTCAGTGGCAAAACTCTAATGGATCGAGACTACAAGATACAGCATTTATCAAAGAGAAAGGGAAATACCAAGTGATCTGCTCAGAGCTGCGCATTTCCTAGAAAATTGATTTCATTTCTAAAAGTTGACAGCAAACCTAAGTACATTCAGGTGGGTTTTCTTTTTCTTTTTTTTTGTGTCACTGTGGCTGAGCAAAGCCTGTCAAAACTAAAGACTAAAAAAGCAACAGCATTTCTGCCTCCCTTTTATCAGTTTCTCATTTTCAGTAAGTACTTTAAAACATGGTTCTTGGAAGATCTGTGACAGATGGGTGCAGACTGACCAGCACCTCTGCATCTTACCAAGGTTGTTTCCTTTGGTAAATCACAAAATATGTTTCTTACATATGGAAAATTTTAAACTCTCACTTTAGACCTTTAAATAGGCCATAAAATTATCTTATGCTCTTAGTTATAACCGTTTGCAATGATTCCTGGATTTTACCAAACTGCTTTTTATGCTTTTTTTGCATCTAAATACAACTAAAATATTATATGATTGGACAAATAATTTTTCAATAGCATAATTTTAAGACTGATCTAGTTATATCATCTCTTTTTAAGAGCATGTTTACATGACGATTGATTGCTCTATCTTGGTAATTCCAGATGAGTTTTATGCTAAGATAACACTGCAAAGCTTTCCACCAAGTCTGGTTCATTTGCCAGTGCTTTTTCAGATGAAAAATTCTGTATTACTCAGCAGACAGGCAATGTGGGTATTGCGACACGAGCAGCAAAGGAGGCAAGGCTCAGAACCCAGACTAATAAGCTGTGATCTTGAAACCTTTGTGTGAAGACCATGTGTGCATGCTGCAGATGGTTTATCAGAATTAAATGTTCTGCTTATCCGCTGATCTCTGATGAAGCCAGGCATTTACACACACACTTACATGCACACACAGTGTTGATGATCAGCATTTCATAACAGTGACAGAATAGAGATCTTTAAGAAGATCCATCAAGCCTTCTCAATTTGGAGGGTTTCCTCTAGTTACAGATCCGAATCTACAAATCCCAAATAAATTTATTTAGGTATCAAGTAAAAGCCAAGCTGCTCAGCCATGACAAAATGACAGAAGCTGTCACTTCTCATGGTGGTATTACCTACGTAACCAAATCCTGCAACTTTTTAGAAAAACTCCAAATCTCTTGGAAGTTTTTTGTTCTGTCCCCACTGTGTGGGCATCCTTCAAAAGGCTGAGCAACATTATAACCCAAGGCACATTCAGAAGAGTCGCTGCAACACCCCCCCTTACAATCAATGAGATCGTTAGAATACTGAACAGTAATGTCAGATTTTTCCCTGATGTTCATTAAAACTTTTTTTCTAAACTTACCAGTCAACTAGGAAAAGTAGAACCCTAAAAGCCTTCCTTCTTTTGTCTGTTAAACCTTCTGCTTAAAAGAAAAAGGACAAAGAAGCAAGCGCAAGAGGTTGCTGAGTTACTTGCTCAACTGACATATAGTTCTCTTTTTATAATAATTTCTGATATAAAAGAAATAGAGTTATATATTGATATATAATTCAGGAGATTTTATATTTTTCAATTAAATGCCTTTCAACCTTTGCTCTTTAAAGGTTATAGAAATTCATGATTTTAGCCTCCCTTCAGAGATCCTATCTTTAGTCATAAGGTCAATCAAATTCCCCTTTTCAAATGTTACATCTTTAAACAATATGGTAACCAGAACAAAAACAATATCCTAAGTGAGGTCAGAAGATTTCCTAACCCTCACATATATTCCTTATATTCTTACTCTATTACTGATAAATGTGCCTTTCTTCCTATTTTTCCTCTCTTACGTATCATTTGTGTTTTCAGCAATTTTACTGACTGCACAAACCCCTACAACAGGTTTGTAATTAAAAATACATCCAAATTACTTCAGCTCCTTCTCGAGCTGCTACTTTGCTGTAACAAATTGCAGACCCACCTGTCTTGTTTTACCCTATAAATACGGCTAATGAGGTACCACGTGGCTTGATGTTTCAAAGCTATCTTCAATTTATTTTCAGAAGGATACTTTCAGGTGAATTAAACCAAAAATACTGTAAACTTCACTTGAGTTGCACTTTCAATGATTTCTGTGTTGCATATACCACAGAATCTAGAAATATTAAATGTTGTATAACTTCTAAAAATTTTTCATATTGCTGTGAAGAACAGAAAATTAGAATGCAAGCACTTATATAAATTGAACTTAAAAACCATCTGAAAAAAATTACCTGAAATTAGATTTCCTTTCTCACCTTCTGATTTTAATTCAGTTAGAAGTAAACTCGTATGTCTTCAAAATTCTTAAAAAAAAAAAAATATATATGTATATATATATATATGTATGTATGTATGCATGTATGTAGGCAACAATTTACAGCTTAAGGAATCCATACTCTGAAGAGAAGGCCGTGGAGAGACTTCACTGCAGACTTCCAGTACTCAAAGGGGTGAGAACAGGAGGAAGACCGACTTTTTTCTGTGGGCAGTTAGTGATCGGACTAGGAGGAATTTTATACTACCTTTAAACTAAAAGACTGGAGATTCAGATTTTAGGAAGACACTTTACTCAGAGGGTGGCACTGGAACAGGTTGCCCAGAGAGCTGTGGGTGCCCCAGCCCTGGGGGTGTTGGAGGCCAGGTTGAATGGGGCCCTGGGCAGCCTAGGCCGATGGGGGGCAGCCAGCCCATGGCAGCGGGTTGCCGATGGATGGGCTTCAAGATCCCTTCCAACCAAAGCCATGCTATGATTCTATGCTCATATACAACCAAGTCCCACCATGGTTACTACCACAAACATTCAATGAGAATCTGAGACAGAAGAATGCAAGGTCAGTTTAGAGAAGTTACAACACAACAAGCTGCAGTGCAGAAGTACAACATTTAACCAAAGATTTTTCTTAAAGATTTTTCTTTTAAAACAGCAACCTACATTCCAAAGGCTGCTCAGTTTTCTATCTTTACCAAGTTAGTTCATTGCACAATACAAGCAGCTTTAGCAGTGTTCCCTCTTTCACCACCCCCCACCCACAGGACAAAGATTTATAATAAACCTAATTCCTTCCCAGAGAATGACTGTTGGTTGGGCTGTCCAGTTCAAACACATTAATGCAATAATATTTTAATTACTGGTATTACAAGGTTAGTGCTGGTTGTGGGTTTTGGTCGTCTCAAAACAATGACTCACCAAACTGTGCCGTTAAAGAAAAACACTTCTCCCCCATGGTCTCCACAAGCTAAAGAAGCTTTGCTGCCAATGGTCCCTCCTATACTACTGATGTCTAATTTTCTAATCTGGTTAGCATGTTTTGCTGTCAGGGTCAAGAGAAACCATCTGGACCATTTTGCTACATATTCTTTCTTGGCCAAATGTAGTTTTTACCGTAATTTGCCTCATTTCCTCCTCATACGACAACAGAATGCTGCTCATATGCATACGTGAGTGACCTGACAGACCAAATGCTTCCAAAGTGCCTCACCACATCTGATTTGTTTCCACATCACTAGTTTCTTCTTCCACGTCATCTTATAACTACGATATTGGAATTGTCTGCTACAAATGTCATTCCATCAACGTCCCGTAATTGATAACTGATCACTTGGAAGTTCATTCATTTTTAGCAAACAATTAGTTGATTTTTCAGCCACAGAAATAACAGAATAACAAAGTCTGGAGTTTTCTTCACTTCACTTACAGTAACTTTTCAGTATCTCTTTTTTCAACTGTAGCAATTCAGAAAGAGTCTCTTGCAGACTATAATTCAATGACTTCACTGAACGCTGTAGGTCCACTGCTTTATTCACCTGTACGATCATACAGACAGTTATATACATATGCGAAGCTACCATAACCAAATAGTCTGAACAGTACAAACAGACCCTCAGACTACAAATAAATAGCACATATTCCACTGTAACTCTAGGCTATTTCTCACCAGCAAGCCTAAGCACTCTTTGAAACTCCATTACATGTTTAACCGAGTAGAAGAAATGAAAGCCAAGGTACAGTATCAAGGAAAGCCAGGTTTGATACTCCTCCCGCATCTTTTTCTGTACACTTTTGTCAATTCAGTGACTCCCAGTTCTTCCAAGACTCCTTCTGTCACCATTTGTCATTAGCTGCCAGATTCACTAATCACACGGCTAAGTTTATTTCTCAGATGCTCTTTTAGTTTTGCACTAAATCAGTTTATGTTCCTCATAATTAATTTAAAATGCCCTTTTTGTCAAGTAGTTCAGTAATCAAAACTTTCCAATTTCTAGAAGTAATTTAATTCCATTAAATATCACCTAATGTACACAAGCAGCTCAAATACTGACATTATTCATACCACATTACTCTGTGCTGTCAGGTATCAGTTTTGAGTTTAAAAGATTACATCCTAAATCCAATTTCTCTTGGGTTTCCTGTCTTGGTTAGTTATAGCTGTTCTTTTCATGAAAGGCCATTTGTCAGAGCAGACTTCAACCTTCTTCACTTTAATCCTGCTCTTCAGGTGAATACAAGATACCACAGAAGCAGTCAAACCAGAGACTAAACAGAAAATACCGCAGAAGCAGCTGTGGTATGGGACAAGCTTCCATACAACACAGCAGTGATCTGCCTCAACTCCAGGCTTTCAAGAGAACACCACACAACTTTGGTAGCTCAGCTCCAGGAGCTCCTCATTGCAAACACATGGTCCAAAAACGCAAAAGGTGGCAATGTGTTCAGGGAGAGAAAGAGAAGAGGATGGAAATGTGATTTCAAGACTTGAATTCAACAAATTTATTTTCCTATTTTTCTACAGATTTCAACTGCTGCTGTTCCCCTTCATGCACAACATATTAAGGATATTTACTGCTATTCTGCCTTGCACTGTCTACACAGTCTCTTTACTGCTTGAGAAATACTCAAGTATTTCTGTGATTCCTGATATTTTCCTTCCTTCAACTATTTTAAGCATTACTCTTACAATATTAGTTTACTTCTCATTCAAGGTGAAGATGACACACAAAGCATGTCCTGGCTCTCCTTTTTCTCATTAAAACCCTGCCCCAAAGCAGACTGAGGGTTTAGCTCCTTCCATCAACCCCCTGCCCTGCTGTTCAGCCCTACAACATCACCCCTGACAACCTCAGCTGCTTCACTGCTTCTGCATGTTTCCATGTACAATGCTTACCCAAAGCAGTCTGCATTCACATTTTAAACCCTAAAGTCATACTATTCATTACAAGTCACTTGCTAATAATCAGATTTAAATATTCTCAGATGTATTTTTTCAGTCTACTGTGTCATCCCGGACTGTAACTTGTTCAGAAAAGCCAAAAGAAAACTTAAAAGTATCAGGAAAAAAAAAAAACCAAAATCAAAAAAACTGGCTTTTTCACAAATATTTATATTTATATATTTATATATTTTTACCCCCCCTCAGTCAGAACCACAGTCTTCCACAACCTGCACCCCATACAATTGAAAAGACAACAGCCACACAAACAACAGAGTAAGATACCTGACACCCAATTCTAGGCCACGTGAAGGCACAGTTGGGCCATATGGCACATTTCTATTAGAACCATATATTAACAATATTATCACAATATAAACAATATAGGGGGTCCATTCACATCTGGTAGCACATCCAAATTCAATTAACTGCAGGTCCAATGTTTAAAAAAAAAATCACCTGCTGATATCTGTACTAGTCAAATGTTTTCACTGTTCTTTATTTAGAATATTTCCTGGAACAGAGCTGAAATTCAAACTGGAAGGGACACTCTCTCCAAAAAAAAAAAAAAAAAAAAAAGGAAGAAAAAAGACACAAAAAGTATCCTATAGACAGCAGTACATAGGAACAGAGTTGTATAAGACTGTTCCGCTTTGTTCTTCCCTGAATTCAAGAAGGCTGGTTTTCTCCTGGGGGGGCCCTCTGTGGTCAGGACTCACATTCCTAGATATCAAAGTCTCTACTTTGTGACCAACGTAGATGTCTTAAGAAGAACCTGATAGGATTGAGCCTAATATAATAAATTAATCTGTCGCTCTTAAGAATTTGTAGATGAATATTCACTGTAGCATGAACTTGACTAGATTTTCCCTTTGATTTATAAACACAATTCAGTAAACAAAAACATCTGTGATGGGATAGATAAACATATGCAATCACTTGTCAACACAAGCAGCAGCAAGACTGGATATTGATAAATTTCTATCAACATTGAAATTGTACTGTGTATAATCTCTTTGTCTGACTTTTGTTCAAAGTCTTCTACCAACCTAACAGCAAAAAAATCAGCAAATTTATTTACCTTTAATTTTGCAAAAAATGAGCAAATGCTGAGCATTTCAGAATCACTCTCCTCTCACAAAACAGAAGGCTCAATTAAAATCTATTTGCACAAACAGCCACATAAACACAATATAGATGTTAGGATGCTGAGTCTTTTTCAAAAATAAATAAATCAGTCAATAAATTAGATCGTTTAATGTGGTTTTTTTTTCAAGCAGTGTTAAAACAGCTTATTCCTTCTAAAATAAACCAAATACACAATCAGAAAAAAATAACAATAAATGTTTAATTAGCTAGAGACTGAAATTCACCTTTTTCCCCATAATTGCTAGGCAAATCAAACTTCCTTCTAAAATGCAAATTCATTCCATAACATGAAAACGAACACAAAGGCAGAAAGGTTTACATGTCAAATGGCAATTTTCCTAAATGGCTCACACTTCAACTTGTTTTCTTTTTCATACCTTCGCCCGTGACAAAAGACGTAATGGCCATCATTACTCAGATGTTTTGTCAGCATACCAAGATGAATGCACTCTCTCTGCCTCTAGCTCAGTTACCCCACAAGAATTCTCTTCAGCGTTACATTAACAACACCTTTCATAGTTAGCAATTTGATCTATCACATTTTTGACTAATGTTACCCATCAGGAGTTCTGTGCAAGACTTCTTCGTTCAGGGAAAGATACTTATTAGATTCAAATACATCCTCGCCTCTTAAAAAATGTACTTTATTTATTACTGATGCACATGAAACCAGAATAATGCATCGGCATAGCTATCCCACAAGCTGTCCATAATGCAAGCAGAACACGTCACCAACTGATCAACCCCACAGCGCTCCTGCTGTGGCACGGTGCCGGCTGCCCGCCGCACAGCTCAGAGCACACGCACGGCAGGCTGAGCTCCTCAGGGCTGGGACCAACACGCCAGGCTGCAGGAGGCACAGCGGTGCCGAAACAACCGCAGCCAGCGGCAGAGCGCAGGATCACCTCTTACGGACACCCAAAGCATCGGAACAAAATAAAGCAACACCTAAACCTTGAGAATCACTGGCAGGCTGGCACTTCAGGGTGCAACGGCACAAGACTGAAGCAGCAGCGCTGACTGGCAAGCACGAATCCTTATGCACTACAACTCCAAACCTACCTCACCCTCCTTTTCTAAGGTTCATCTTCGCTTAAAAACTGAAATTAGCAATACAAGTTAGAACACACTTTGGACACTCATTCAACTATGGATTGACTTTTCAAGTGAAGTCCCAGTTGACTGTGGAAATCAATATGGGTTTTTAATGGCACCTATAAATCTTGCTGCGTTTGACATAACTTGCAAATAAATAGAAAGAATCATCAGGAAATTATTTTCCCAGTTACAGATTCTTTTTAAATTATTCTTTATTCATCCTTCTATTATGCACTCCACTCCAATGGAAGCATCAAACATACCAAGAAAGTTACTTATAAAATTGCTTAGTATCTTCTATGCTTTAATTGTTGGTGGTGGCATTTTGGTTTACAGAATACAGCCAATGAAACTACAAACTGCTCTTTCTATTCCAAAAGATTATCAAAATAAATTATATTTCTTCCCAAAAATGTTTTGGTCATGATTTTTTTTCAAAGAGCCTTGAGAAGTCAGACTGTATTAATTGCCCTGCACCTGCACAAAACTGTCTGAAGCAATCCACTACAACCTGTACTACTTAGAAAAAAGCATGTTCATGTTCTGATATAAACACGTGTTTTCTGGCACACGGTCCAGTATCAATACCTTTAAAAGAAACTACTCTAAGCAATGGGTTCTTAGCTTGAGTTGAGTTCTTCAAAAACACACTTGAAATTGCAGTTAACATCTTACTTGCACAGCACTAGGGATAAAAATCCATAGCAAACTCCTCAATACATTGTATCTGTAATTAAAAGATCACAGCAGAGGAGCACTGACCATCTATGTTTCCTCCACAATATCTCTATTTTCCCCTTTCTTACAAAAATTATTTCACTACTTAAATCTCACGCAGATCAGCATAAACTATTTGCAAAAATGCCAGAAGCTAGAGGTTTGTTTTTGAAAAATCCAACTCATTACAGCTGCAAAAGATGTTTGACTTTCTGTATATATTTGAGACATCAGTCACTCCACGTGAATGAAAACAAATACATCGTATGTTGTACTACACAGAGACATGAACAAAGCAAGCAAATTAAGCCTATTCCAGACAATCACTTAATATGCTGAATTCTTTCCATGTCATTGATAAGATAAAACCTTCTTATATGAATTAGCATTATTATTAGATTAGAGATAAAACAAGTTAAACGAGACATACCAAATTCTTCAGTGTCTTTGCTTCTACTATTTCAATGATTTACTCAGCAAAGAGTCTGTATTCAAGTTTTAAAAGCACAGGAATTATCCAAGACTAATTTTTGCAGGCAGACTCTACTTTTACTGACAGTCTTTATAGAGTAGTGTGGTAGGACGTAAATCCTTTCTGATTCACCATCTGAAAGCAATCAATGGAATGGGACAGAAAATACACATTTTGGTGGAGAATGAAACCTTTCACATTTCTATTTTGAACCATGATGTAGAGTTCTACAGCAGAGATGTGAGACGTTTCCCATAGGGGATCAATTAAGTAATTACACAATAACTATAGCTGTAGCTTAAGGAAAACTCAGCCTGTATTTTTGTTGTAAGAGGAAAAGCTGAAGAGGAAGGCAGAAAAAAAAAAACTCACTGCCACACTGATGTATGTGACAAACTGGATTAATCTACACATGCCAACATTCATTTCAAACCGCACCTCAAAGCAAGAAGTCCATTTTCAAAAGGAGACAGCTGTCTGTAGCCACATCCTGCAGAAATGTGCCTGTCATAAACCCTATGGCACAACCAACAACTGTAAAAGCTGCTTTGGAGTATAAAACTGGATATGTTTTGTCATGAGGGGAAAAAGTAAGACTTAGGAACAGGAATATCCTTTTCTTGTTCTCAGTTGGTACCAATGTCATGTCATGACTTAGCATCAGTGTGAAAAGCATGAAAGGGTGCTGTGCTTTCAGGGCTTTTCTTCCAAACTTTTAAACCAAGACTGCAGAAACATGGAAGCATTCAGTGGTGTGCATAGATCAGCACCGACTGCTCCAAGCTGGGCACGAAGCAGGTATGATGAGGCCCTATCACAAAGCAAAGATGATCAGGGCTGCCCGGGGAGCTGTGGGGCAGCAGGACAGAGACAGACAAGTGGTTTCTCCCACACTCCTGAGTAAATTACTGTAGAGCATCAAAGAAATCTCTGTTTAAAAACGCAGCAAATTCAGTGGGTCCTGCATTTGTCATTGGATCTGCAGGACTTGGCTGGACTTGTACCCACGTAGAGCTGTGCTCGTCAGAGCCGGAGCTCACGGCCTGATCCTGAATTCCCTGCCTTGGCCTATGAGCCATTCGTCTGTCTACAGTTCATTTGTAACTAAACTTAGCACAGGAAAAGAACACTTCAAAGAAACTACACAAAGCACTGCAAAACATTTTAAGATGTTTAGGGCATTTAGGGAAGAATAACCCTAATCTGCTAAACAGAATTATCATTTTAACCTAGAGTGCTTTATTCAGCTGTCACCAATTTTCTCAAATGTGATACCTCTATAAATACAAGAAATGATATTCATCACTTCTGACCATTTCACATCTATATATAGTTCAACAGGTCGGTAATTAACAGTCTTGTGAAAGAAGTCAGTCCATTAGAATAAGCAGCAGAAAGATGAGTCGTTTGAAGCAAAAATACCTATCCAAAGCACGGTGCATTTATACAGCTTAGTGCATACTTGCTGCAATCTAAAAAAATACTACAACCATGAAATCTATGATGAGAATGCTTCATATGAAAACCACCACAGGATTAAGTTCAAGAAAGGAATTTCTCATGCAAACTTTGCACTCCAATCTGAACTTTTACTGTAAGCATTCACTTTCAGTTCAATTATATTTCAGGGAGTATTTAGCCAGATACTTTGGAAAATTTGACTTGTTCTTGTCTACTTTAGGAATTAGAGGAGACCGGAGATCACAGCTGTCTGGAACAAGATTATGTTTGTAAAGTACGAAAATATTAAAGATGGGAATATTTTTAAAACAAACAAACACAAAAATCTCAAAGCAAATACAGATATCTTTCATCTTATTAAGAAAACATGTGACTGTTTCCTTTTTCATTCTGTAAGAAAGAGTCTTATTCAATTGTATAAAAAAACCCTCCCAAATTCAGATGGGCTTTTCCACGATTACAAAATTGTTTTGAAATTTACATTGTGCAACAGAAGATGTTTGGTGAATAAATGATGCCTTGACAAAATAAAATGCACAGATTCCTGCTAAGCGAGGTCTTGAAAGAACTCCAAGATTAAAGGAACATAAAAAATGAATTACCCTTTTTCACCTCTCAAGAGAGCAATCCTACAGGTCAGCTTTGAGGTACAGCTGAAACAAATGGTAAACTGTTTGGTAAACAGAAGGATTTTTCAGCAGCCCTTTTTAAAGGAATCATGGGAAAGTTTAGATCTAATCACAGCATAAAGATGAGTTCAAACTGAGGTTGAATCTTTTTTATACATCCTGCCTATAAAGCACATAACATGGAAAAACCAGGGGCTCCAAGGGACACAACTCATATTAAATGTCCTATTATCTTTGTTCTTGCTTTTACAAACTGATTATTTGCTTCTTAAAAAAAAATAAAATAGCTTTAACATATCTCATAAAATCTTATATCAAGTTAGTCCCACCAAGCAGCACGCTAACATTTCACTCCCCTGCCATTTCATCAAAAAATAAGAACACAATGCTGAATGCACCAAAAACCTTACGAAGCTTTTGCAGTTCCCCAGCTCCACCCCACGATGGACGAGGCTGTGCCACAGCACAACCCAGGCTGCCTCCACCCAGCAGCTGCAGGCAGGACAGGCTGCTGCTATGAGTACTGTTGCATCCACCACTGGCAAAATCCCTGTAATTGCTCCTCTTCCTCATTACGAGCAGTCAATGCACAATTCAGACTAGAATACAGTATTTAAGCACTTCTTAGTTATTCCTGAATCTGAACTGGAATACAAGAACTGGAAATATCCAAACCTTAAAAAAAAACCTGCTAAAACTTGGCCTCAGCCTCCCTCCTCCAGCAGAAAGGAGGCTTTATTTTGTTATCTTAAATATTAACAGGAGAGATGCAATCCTTCAAGGAGCCTGCAAGGAGGACTGCATCACTCCCAGCACCGAAAGAAAACATTCCACCTAAGCTTAAAACAGAAATGCTGAACTCTCAGCTGAGAGTAACAGCATTTGTATTTATCTGGAAAGGGATGGCAAGTCTTTAATTATTAAACCAATTGCATTTAGCAGATGGTCAAAGAAAAGTACTTTTAAAAAGTTGCCCAGAGGGTTATAAAAACGAACAAGCTAAAACAGCTGCCAGCTGGTGCGTGAAATCAATAATGAGAAAACGAGTTCTACTGTATCTTTGTGTTCATTGTCTGGCTGAAGACAGCGAGGACAAGGGAAGGAGAACTTCACAGTGAATGGCCCACGTAACTAATTAGAAAAAGACAAACATCTGAAGTTAGGCTGGAACGGGGGAGATGGTGCCAGCAGGCTGCGCACCGCCATGCAGGCACGGCGCAGGGCTGCACGCCTGGATGTCTGCACACCCAGCATCGCTTGTGTCGGGAGCCTGGGAAAATTCAAAATGCACGTCAGCAGCAAAAGCTCTTCGAGGAAAAAAAGAACAACATCTCTGAATTAGGCAAATATGCTTTAATCATTTTCCTCAGTTGGTTTTCATCTCAAAAAGTAAAGAAATGGGCATAAAACTGATGAGTACACTGAAAAGTTAGGTGAACGCTTTTCCATATGAAAGTCTAAGGAAGTGCTATGTATCTAAGGGCATAAACTGATGTTTAATCTCAGCCTCCCAAAGCCAGTCACACTGCTATCACCAATTTTTTACTCTCCAAATCCTGCTTCAGATGCTGAGTTGAAATTGGAATACTTTAAACCTTGGGCCTATCATCAACTTCAAAATAACATTAAGCCTCTAGAACAAGACATCAGACAAAAATCATGATTTTTCAGAAGAGCTAAAAAATCCACAAAGCAACTCTTTTCTCACTGCACTGCATGGAAATCTGAACACCTTGTACATAAAAACAATAAACACAACGAGCAGATAATTCAGTAACAGGTAAATTATTAGCTGAATTCCTCATTTGGTGGCCATGGGCTGTCCCTAAGCCAGCCGAAACCACCCCTTTGGTTCAGGGAGCAAGCAGGCTTATTTTTAAGGCTCACCCTAGAGAACGATCAGTTATTTGATGAAGGAAGGAGGCCGAAGAGGGAAGCAGTCACATGCAGAAGAAAACAAAACAAGAACCAAGAAAAGCACATTAACTAAAATGTCAGCTGCAGATTATAGAGGTACTGCAGTTCCCAAATGCAAACAAAATACGAAAAACTTTTAAAAAGACCCTTTGACTGTAAGACTTAAAGTCTACTGAACCACAGAACCTTACCAACTTGCCATACATTTTCCCCCAGCGAAGGCTCATTGATAAAAAAAAAGAATAAGAACGATGGAATAAATTATTAATTGCTGATCAAGACAGCTAGATAACTCAACACAAAAGCATTCCGAATGTTATTTTTAGCATATAAATAGTACACTCTGTTTTAACTTACATCAGCTGTTTTCTTTATCAGATTTTTATCTTAAGATGGAAACTGTACACACCACTCTAACCCCCCTTCAGCTGTTATACTTGGTAGAACTTTATCTTAGCAAGTAAATTTGCCTCTGTGCTTGAACTCACATCAGCTGTTTTTTGAGTTACCACTGACACGACATCTTGAAAAGTTCTCCTTTGCAGACAAAGCCCCTGTGCCTGTATTAATGCATGGAAGTGATATTTCCTGTGGACATCCGGATGCAGACAAGGTAATTAGCGTTATACTACTTGGTTTATGCAATGGAATGCTTTTCACAATAAAAAATTGGCTTTATTCCCATTCACAAGACAGACAAACATTCACTGGCTACACCATGTGCAGGTTGGTAGTGGTCTTGCCCACATTCAATAACTGCAGCATACAGTTACATCCACCCTCACACGTAGTTGTTGGTTTTGTTTTGTGGTTCTTGCTTTTTAAACCACCTAGATTTGTACACAAGGTTTATTTTCAGAAGCTCAATTTACCTTCTGTTATCATGCAAGTTCTGTATAAACAAAGTACAACCGTCATTTTTCTATCCTGCTGCTCAGCGAGGCTTACTTTCAATCACACAATATATAAAATGCAGATTGCTAGAACTGAGCATTAATTTTGCCTGTTCATTTATTTAAGAATCCTGAAATAAGCTCCTGAAACATTGCTTGCAGCAGAACTGTAAACTAAAAGGCACTGGAATAATAAAGATAAGACTGTCCCATTTAGAAAGGGAAATTTCTACATTCTTGGGTAAACAGACTACTCTCATAAATCGAGCAATGCCTTTTAGTGCTGTCAGTGTGACTTGAGACTAGATGGCCCATTGTGTTCCCTAAGAAACTTAATTAAAATATTTACTGTAGATTGTTTTAGCAAGAACGATGGATAAATTTAACTCTTTTTAAAAAAATATTTTGTTAAAAAGTATGTTTTGCACAAGGTTCCTTTTAATATCTGAATAAACACATCGCTTGTAAGGCAACTGAACCACAGTTTTCACACTGTATTTAAATGCATACAGAGATCATACAATTTGTTTAGGTGTACTCTACAAGTACAGAATTTAGAGGAACCACTTAATCAAAACGTGCAGTATGCAACTCCTCATCATATTCTAATGCTGCCTGGTGGATTTTGTTTGCCACTGGTAGGCCCAGGTACTTCCACTCGTCCTCAATAAAAACCTGATGAAAACAAATGAGATGATATTCTGATAAATCTTCTTTGCATTTTTATCTAAAACATCACCAACACACCCTCTTTGTTGACTGGAGATCTGATCAAATGAAACAACATCTCCATCAGAAATCCCACCACCCACATGTGGAACTCCCCATTCCGCATCAAACTCAGCATCAGACAGGATTGGGGTTTCAGGAATAAGATGGATTTAAGAAGGGAATGGAGAAAAGCACTGATTCAAATAACAAAAAGCAAAATTATGGGATTTCCCACGTCAAATCCCATTGTAACTATGGGTTTCAGTTGTTGTTTCTTTTGTTTCTTAAACTGCCACTGGTTTTACAAACAATGAAAAAAATCAACAGCAATGCTGATTCCAGCCCAGAGTGAAGACAAGAACCCAACCAAAGTCCTTCAGCCACACTAGCACACTTCTGGGCACACTCCTGAGAGAGAACAAAAATACTGCTGTAATTTGAAAAATTCCTTTTTAAGTCTTATTAGAAAATAAGGTCTCCTAACTTGGAAATTTCCAACAGTTGGTTACAGCATAATGTGTTACAGCTGTCAGGGGACAGAGGTAACGGACAGTGATATGCAAGGAGTTTTATTTTTATTTCTTTACTCCTTCTGAGAAAGATTGACAGAAAGGAATTTATATGTGAGTAACCTGCCCTGCGATGAACGAGGCAGCTCCTCTCCACTGTAATTATAAAAATACAACAGCCTGACATGAGCACAATGACCTCTGTCACCTCAAGATCACCAGCAACCACTGTCTATACCATTTCTTAAGGACAAATACAAGACATTACAGAAACACATGGCACGTACCAGCCAAAGTGACAGACCAAAATCAGCTTATGATAAAGCTAAAAAGTGGTAATCTCTATCAATAACTTAAAATTCTTTGAAAAAAATTACGAATATTTACCTTAACATTATAATTAACAAAATTCAGAAGTGAATCAAAAACACTGAAGTACACCACCAAAACATCTAAACATCTTGAGGTCTGACCCCTCCAAAAGAGCTTGGTATGTAACAGTTCCTGGGGCCGTATGCAACAATCAAGCATCTAACAGATGCTGTAAGTTTTGTGATGGTCTCAAAGAAATCTTTTAAAATCTTTCCTCACAAAGCGCTGAGGTTTTGTGGCACGCCAAGTCCCACCACCGTGCCTTCCATAACTTCTACAGATGTTTTCAGTGAGTTTAGAAGGGCTCAGAGAGTTAAGAGGTGGAAAACATGGAGGAATTTTAGAACAACACCTGCAGTTGGATCAACTCTTAAGACAGCATTTATGCGATGCCATTCAGCCTTGGCTACCTTTAATTTCAGTAGGAGGAGGTTGGTTTTTCCTCCAAAAATCCAAGCCTACCTGTGGCAATTTTTGCCTTCTAAATCCAATGCGGAATGGATAAGTGAAAGTTCCATCATCTACAGACAACTGTTTTGAGTTCTGAAACTATCAGGAATTCAGTCAATCCTTCATCACAACTCCTGCTGCACTCAGAACTTAACACAAATTCTGACTCACAGAAGAGATGAATGGTTTGATAACATACAGGAAGAAGGGGGAAGTGTAAGAGTTTTCAATCCATTCCTGAGCACAAGAATATTGGCCTTAACTCACTGGGAACAGAAAAACGACAGCTTGTTTTGGAAGAGCACGATGTATAGAAGACAGCGTAGGAGGGCCAGACAGCGTAGGAGTAGCCACACAGACATGGAGTGCATCTCAGTTAAATACACTCTCCAGTAGGCACTGGGACTAGCACACTGCCTCTGAGTAACACTCACCTTCATTTAACTTGATTTCAAGCCCAGAGCAGAACAGTTCCCTCACCTGCCTGCAGAGCTGTCCTTGCAGAAGGCAGATGTCACATCCTAGAAGACTGTTAGATGTTGCTGATGCTACTATGTAGAAACTGAGCTGCCTGCCAACCTGCAAAAGGCAGCAGGGGAAAAAAACTGTACCTCTGCTAGACTTCTCTGTGGTTCAATCACAGACAAACACTGCTGAGTATTTTTCAAATACTATGTTCCTCTCAATCAGCACATCAGTGAATTTCCTAAAGGTACTGCATCTGTGAGAAGTTCTGAAGAACAAAACTTGTGTTTTAGCTCCAGTACAGAATCTCAGGAAGGTGGGAGCTTAAAATACAAAGGCTGAGAAAAGTTACATAATAACAGTGGTGAAAGTCACCCCTATACCAGGGTTCTCAACCTGACACCATGCAGAAGTTAGTAATAAGTAGATGATATTTCAGTTTTTATTATCAGTGATTCATATTGCAATTCAAAATCTAAAACTTGAGATTCTTGCTGTGTCTCAGAAGAGACAACATGCCTGCTATCACATACATCACCTTTTAAACTAACATTCATGAATTATTATCTTGTGATGTGGAAATTCGAGTATATGGTTTGCTTTCTGCTACTTTTCTGCCAGAACAAGCACAGCACAGATCTACCAAATGCTGGCTTGCTAGGCCTTTCATGCAAAGTTCCAGTAAAACCAGTGACCTCTGAATACAGATCCGTGTTCCGTGATAAATTCCACAATGAATCAGAATGCTTTGAAAATGAGCTCTGAAGTTCATCTGAATGTTTCTACATTTCACAGCATCGTTATACTGTTCTTGGTGCAGCACAGCATGATCTCCATCTCCTGTTCCTGTACACCTATTTTAGGAGTTTCCAAACTTCGGGATATTTTTTTCATAGATATTTTACAATTATGTTCAATTCAGTTGTTCATTGCTTAGCAATTCCTAATTTCTTGATTTCAGGCATTTGTTTTTGATCAGAAGCCAACATGCAAATGAAATAGAGCTGCTTCCATTAATGAGCTGAAGATTCCTTTATAAGAGTGACATCATTAGGGAGAACAACAGACAGAAAGATCAAACTAATTCCTCTAACAAGGAGTTAATCGCCTCTTCTGTTCTCTCACCTTCTTGGAAAGAAAAATAAAATCAAGCTCTATGCTAGTGTAACGTTTTATTTTCTCTTAAAACGTACTTACATTAAATGCAAATTATTTCTACACAATTTCTTAAGTCTAAATTTTCACAATATATGGAATGACACTACGAAGTAATTATTTCTTAGTATACAAAGTTGTAGAAGCCTCCTGCACACCTCTAGAAGTTTGGATTTTTTTCTCCAATGCATCTTGCTACAAGCATACAAAAAAAAAAAAAAAAAAAAAAAGAATCCAACAAAGCCCTTGTGAATGGAATGGGAATGAAATCTGGAAGTCACTGGAAAATAAATCTCAAGTAATAGGCCTTGTGAAAACCAAACTATATTCACTTTTAAATGGAGTTAAGTTTCCAAGTGTCACCTCTCCATCATCGCGTTGCTTGGCTCACCTGCACTCATGTGCACTTCCTAAGGATTTGTCTAACAGAAGCAAAGCTACAAGGCCCAAATGCAGGCTTCTACTCATCAATGGCAAGTCTATGACATTAGGCACAAAACCATTATTTACATAGCATCTTCCATATCATCAGCAATAGAAGCAAAAATCTCAATGAAAAACTGTCAAACATTTTAAAGAAGCAGTATCCCACTCTAGGTTAACAGGTAGGAAATTAGTAAGCCAGAAGGTCACGGCTACTGAAATTACACTGCTTCCAACACCAAAGTGAATCACTTAAACATACATTAAAGATCCATCCCTATCTTGGACTTTCTCCAGAACTGGACATTAATTAATGTATTTCAACCCTGCCTGCCCAAAATACTCCTATATCCCACAAGGACTGCTGTTAGTGCAAACTAAATAAAGTGGATTAAGAGTTCATGGTTGGAACCCAGAATATGATAAATACTGCCACATCTCATCTTCTGATTCACTGTAACACCTACTACTAAATAACTTGGAGTAAAACTCAAGACCTTTCAACCTGCTGCTACAAAACTCTTTAAGAATATACACTTAAAAACAGTAAGCATGATACTGACCCTGGCTACTCCTACAAAAAGAGAGCTGCTTTCAGATCCATTAAACTAAGGGGAGACAGCCAAGAATACTTTTGAACTCCTGGGTCTCACATGTATCACTGAGCTATAAATATTTTCCATGCGCTCTATCGCAGCAACAATAGTTTGTAAAAAAAGAGCTGCGTATCCAACCACGTTCCTACTGGGATCTCCCAACTCCACTGCTGCTGATGGGCTATCATCACATGCAAGTCCCATAATATGAACTAAAACAACATTATAGGTTGCCATTGTCCTTGAAACCTGCCTCCTCTTCTCCTTTGTAAGCAGGCGCTCGCACAGCCACACACAGCCCTCTCTCTCCATCCACACCCGCATTCAGAGCTCACCAATACTCATATGCAGCAAGGTCAGAATTTTTTTTTTTAAACATTCTTTGATTAATGCTGAGAGCTGCAGCATGTTTAGACAGGGTCGTGACCCCAGGCATCCATTTAATCAAATTTCTCTGCTGCTTGTCCCAGTGGAGCCATCACAACAAGAAACTCTCTCAATGAAAATAAAAAACGAAAAGAAACAAGAAAAGGAAAAAAAATGCACACTTCACATCTCACATTGTTTACACGCTGTTAAGTAATTATTTCACTCTTCGACCCCCACTGGCCATCAACAGACAAGTCACCTCCTTGGAGATTCTGAAAAGCTTATTCAGCTACATATAATTCATTTTGTTTCTTTCCTTCATTGTGCAGCTAACTGCTTAGCTTAAAGACTTCTTTGTGAATAGTTAAGTACATGGTGTCCATTCTAATGGTTTCCCTAATTACAAGTGTATTTATCATACACAGAGTGTTCTCACCATTCTTTCCCAAAGTTGTCTTCAACTATGCCATGCTAGCAGTTTCTCACAGCACATTTACCCGAATAAATGGGCAACACTCACATGCACATATTGCCTTGCCATGAAATTCTGTCATTACCTGAGTAACCCAGTAAGTTGCTCAATATTTGTTCGGGAGTTCTCAATAACACTCTGATCTTTTATGCAGCTCTTCTCCAGGGCAAAGTGCAGAAATGAGCCAGGCAGGTAATAAAGAATTGCAGTTTGCCTTTATCTAATAGCTCCATCAGTCAGAGTAATAGAGTTGGATAAAATGGTAACCTATTCACCCAGTTCTTCTTAATTGCTATCCTAGAAAGCAAAAAGAAAAGTAGGGGCAAGAAAAAAGTTTATTTCTAATTGCAGTTCAGAAATTATAGATGAATGACTTGAAAGCTAAGCAAAAGCATGTAACGTTCCTATTTTCTAACTCAAACAAAACCTGACTGGAGATTGCAATGCAATCACAAAACAAGAAGGCTGTGAAAAGAAGTAGGAGCAACAGTGATTTGGGGGAATAAAGAAGATGGTTGTACTTTTTTTTTTTTTAATAAATCCTCCTCTCAGAAGAAAAGATATTCAGACTATTTGGTAAAGGTATTTGTGTTCCCTTTGAAAAATAGTTTCATCAGCTTTGAGTTTTACTACGATCTCTCAAAACTTCTAAAAACTAAAGCTGAAAATGGAACACAAAGTGTTAAGCTTCACATTTGGGAATGAGGGCTATCAGTTTTATTTTCTCTGGCATACGTGCTATTTCACCAGCATTCATTCCACCAGCCACACGCTCCCCCTGCAGAAGCAAAGCACAACTCCGTTACCTGCATGGTCCTCACTGTCGGGCATCCTTTCTGTGTGCTGTAAGGATCAGAGTTTTCACACTATAACCAAACCCTGTCTGCTAAGTAAAGGACTATCTGGATCAAATGTGAAGAAAAGGAAATGAAATAAGCATAATAAGAAAACAAAAGAAGTGGATCCTGTAATATTAAAATCAGATGGAAACAAGCATTGGTAATAAGGATAAAGAAAGCAACAAGTAAGCAAAAAGTAACAAAAACGATTATACAATAACAAGTGGGGCTTACTGTTGTTTGTTTTTGTTTTTTTTTCCTTCTTCCACCTCCCTGCCCCCACCTCAGGGAGGCAATATAGCAAAGGAGGAACACAAAATGCATTTAATTCAAGCTTCTTTTGTCAAAGGTTTTTTCTCCTCCCACTCCCACAAACCTCATGGGAAAGCTTCCATCTCATCTCAAACTGGCTCTTGCGAATACAGAACCAGCTTTGCGAGGAACCCATGGGTTTCAACTAGCAGGAAATGTCTTGTTGAGAGAGTACAGAGACAAAAGAACAAGCTTACATGTAAGAAGGACAACAGTAAAAAAAAAAAAAACAAAAAAAAAAAAAAAAAAACAAAAAAAACCCACCACAAAACTAGCCTTATGTTTAAAAAACAACAAGACTTCCTTTGCTGTTAATTAATTTTAACAAGTGGCCAGGATAGAGCTAGATGTTAGACACCTTTTTATTCCAGTTTTTAACCTTTTTGTACATGCCTACACTGAACACAAGGCTAGCATACAACTTCAAGTAAACCAGAGAACCACTGATGTAGTACCATTTTTAAATATATAAAGATGTATCCATTAAAGCAATTATTCCTATCACAGATAAGGTACCATGTCAGGCATATGAGCTCTCACCTGCACTTTGTGCTTGATTCAAATTTTAAGAAGATACACGTAGATGTATAAGATCAAAGATATTACACATATGGTTTAACAATAACTGAAACAAAAAAAGACACTCCTTCACGTACATCACAGATGCACGTTTTTGAATTCATGACAAGAAAAATAATGAGTTCAACAAAACCAAAATTGACTTCAAAAGACTGAGATGTTTGGACAGAAACACTCAGAATCTTTGTATCCATAGAAAATTTAAACATCCAGAAATATAAAACCAAGTCCTCTGCAACTTTCTAGACATACAGCTCTGAGCAAGTTCAGTTTCCTTCCAATATTAAATAAGAAGGTTTAACACAGATCAAATGTATTTTCTGAAAGTAAATTCCATAATTAATATCAAAACACAGACTCTAAAGTCCTCAGAAGCTGTACTGCACAGAAGGAGCAACTGGGAGAAAAAAAATATGTATCACTGAATGCCAGTATGTGCATCTGACCTTTGATTTCTTCAGAGCGTGAAGGAATACGCTTATCGAAATTTAGGTCAAGTTTTCTGTTTATCTGCCTTGATATTCTCTCTTACAATGCATTCTGCAGACTGTAATCTTAAATCTTTCTTGCAAAGTCACTTCAAACTGCTAACTGGTTTTCCCCTGAAATAGAAAAAATTGCACCACTACTTCTGTGTAAAACCAGCAAAACGGTAACTTCCCTTTAAAAATAAATATATTTATTTCTAAAAGAACAGCAAAGAAATGAACTACACTTCAGATGTGAACAACAGTCTACCCACTCAACTGGTTATGGAGCGGCCTGTTCAGAGATGGATCTGGATGGCAGTGCTGTGAGTCACCCTGCACGCAGTAGGATGCACTCAACAGCCACAGCCTTTTCATCTGCCACCTTCCTTGTGCCATCACTGTAAGTCTGCAAATTGATGTTTTAAAATATCTGTTGCACAGTCACACACACACACACACACCTCCCAAGCAAACAAAATCTGCTGAACTGAGATCACTTAAATAAAGTTTTTATGGCTTTAAAAGCAATTAACTCCAACACAAAGCAATGAAATATCAGGCTCAGGATGCCTCCCTTGTGGATGTCTGCATCCATGTGCTCTGTTTTTATAAGAGGAATTTCTGTACTCCTGCTTTGGGATGGATATCTCTGCAACCTGCAGTACCCCAGCAGATAAAAGCATGTCCTTGTACGATGAATTTTGGCCCAACACATGGACCCTTGCCAACTTCAGGTTATGTGAAAATTCTGAATACCATCTAGTCCACGACAAAGGCAGACCTTCATCTGCAGGGAGGATCACAGAAGCAGTGATCTGTACAGACACCTGTACTCACTGACACTAAGGCCAAGGAAAACACTGATTATCTCATCTATTATATTGAGCCATGCAGTGTTTGAATAGCACCTAAAAATATGATTGTTTTATAAACTGCTTAGCTTATTGTTATGGGATTCGCCTGCTAATATACACCTTAAAATTCATGGAACTATCTCTCATTAAATCCAGCTTAATAAATAAATACATAATTAAAAATGTTTTTGCTAAAAAAAAAAGTCATGTATGCTTCTTACTCTAAAAAAAAAAATGCATGAGAAAGTGTGTAATTACAAGGGAAAAATAAAGCAAGCTTAAACATATAATAATCAGATGTATCAAATAATTCTACCCCAAACCACTCAGCTCTTCTTACAAGTGCTGAAGGCTTAAGGTTTATTTCATTTCCAGGTTTCTTTGATCCTTCATTGACTTTTGTTTCATTGTTTCCCCTTTCTTGATTTGTTCACCTTGTATTCTGGGGTCCTTTTTTTGAGTGAAAAAAACAGAACACCTTTATCCTTTCTGTACAACAGTCTGTAACTTGTTTTTAGCCAAGTTTCATAATCCAGTTATTGGACTCTTTTAGGAAGGACATAGCAAGGATGGCCCCAAGTTTCCTCATGGCTTCAAGCTGCACCTGGAAGAGCGGTCTGTAATGGGCTGCCCAGGGAGGTGGTGGAGTCACTGACCCTGATGTTGCTCAAGGAACATTTAGACACCGAGGGATGTGGTTTAGTGAGAATTACTGGTGAGTGGTGGATGGTTGGACTGGGTGATTTTGTAGGTCTTTACCAACCTTGGTGATTCTATGATCACCCACAAGCAAAACACTGTCACAGTAAAAAAAGCTGATCTCCGTGGGCCCTTTATATTCTTTATATATAATACATTATCTCTTTTAGAAGAAAATAAATTGTAGAAGAGTCTTCAACAAGAAAAGCAGAAAGGAAGAAGTACGTTACATACTGCTTACAGACTGCTTGCAAATAGACAAAAAAATAAGCAACTCCTTGTTCTCCGGCCAGTGCCACGTTCATTTATGCTTAGTACTGGCACAAACTCTTACGAGTAAGGGGCAAGCCACTTCTTCCCCAGCACGCAGATGGTGATCTTTCTACAGCATATCTAAAGAGGTGACACAGCTTACAAGACATGAAGGAAATGCTACAGGCCATATGCCGTAGAAGAAACAGTCTGCTCTAGACACGGAAGAGGAAAGGAAAAACTGAATTTGTGTTTGGAACAAAACTATCAAACAGACTACATGTTCACTGCCAAAGCTTTTCTGTTACTATGCACTGCTTCACAGTGACAGTGGTGTAATAACTTTACTTGAAATAACGATATTAAATCCTGTTGTCATCTGCTTCTGTAAAGATAAAAATACTATCATACAGCTGCCATTTTCCATCCTTACATAAATATTAATAATGGAAATCAAAACTTTCCACACTTCGTGTCTGCTTTCATCCTAAGTTTCAGAAGGAGCAGAGAACAGCAGCTTATTTTTCCCACGTGAATAAAATGCGGGTCTTTTATTGCAAAGCTTTAGCTACTCCACAAACTAAAGTAGGGTTGCTCAAACCCTTTCAAGAAACTTCTGTTTCTGTCATGGAAATATCTTTACTCCTCCCCTGCAAGTTCACGTAAATGTGATCAATTTGCTCAAGCATTTGAGTAAATCTGATACTGTATATGCTAATTATATTATAACTAAACTACTACAATTGCCTAAATGACATAAAACAGCTTGTATTTTCCTTCTTGGGTTTCATAAATTAAAAACAAAATATATAAATAAATACAAGCTACAGTTATCTTTACAGGCACCCTGTAGTCTTGGAATGGGAACAGATTTCAGTGCCCCACAATGGTGCACAGTTAGTACTCCATCTGCCACTTCCTTCCAAGGAGATTCCAAAGGGAACTCAAATCAAGGGAAAAAGCAGTACTTCAGGATTTCTCTCAGCATCACAGGGCATCATGAAGTGTACCCTAAGCTTTTACCTACCTCCTATTCAAGTCTGCACAGAAAGAAGCATATCTATGTAGTGACTGAATCATGAAATAATTCAAAGGGCAGAACAACTGTACATCTGTCACCATAAAGGTTCATTAAAAAAACAAAAGATGACATTAGAGATAAAGAGAAGATTACTAAAAATTAAAAATCAAGGTATTGAAATAGATCAGCAATAGACAGGCAATGAAAGTAAGCTCAAAGTCAGTCATGGCTGGAAAGGACACACATATACTGCAGTAAATAACGAACACTAGACGCTCATGCACACAAGCATACCTGTCAACATCTAAAGACTATACTAACACAGGCATGTCTTCTGTTTCCAAATTACATTTGTAAATAACCTGGTCCTTTTTGACCTTACTTTTGTTTTCCAGAGATGTTCTCTCTTACGATGTCAGAAAATCTTCTTCTATCTCTCATCTATCGATTTATGAATATAAAATATATTCTCTGCCAACACAGAGGAACAGAAATCAGAATCCCTTCACAATCCTTCACACAGCACTCAACAACTTGTCTCTGACCAAGTGAATCTCCTGCACAGTCCACAGCTGTGCTGACCAGAGCTGAAATAAAGGAAGAGCCCTGGCAAGTACAGCGCCACGCAGGTGCTCCAGGGGGCAGGGAACTGAAGCAAGATTTAACGCAAGTCTGATTCATCAACAAACAACTCAGGTCATGAAAACAGGCAGTTTTCACAGCACTGGAAAGAGAGAAGAAAATGGGGAAAGAAACTTGAGACAAAATTAGGAAGAATCCAGAGAAAAGCCACTAAATTTTTAGCTGAAAGCATCTTGAAACGAGCACTGATTGTCAGGACACTGCTCTTCCCAGTATTCTGGAAAAGATCAAGAGACAATGTGCATATTACCTTAACATTACTCAAAACAACCAGCAGAGCAGGTATGGAAAGATAAGAAGCCCGAGACAGAAAGAGCGAGCCAGCAGCTCAAATGAACTGCTCTGATGACCAAAGGACAAAGTGAACTTGTCCTCCCTGCAACAATCAACTCGAAAATGTATGAGACATTTATTAATTTTAAGCTGACAAAGGTATGTCAGCATTACGCCAGAAAAAGCTGCATTAGCACCAGAAGCAAACCTACTGCCAACAGATAAATAGGTGAGAGTCAGTGCTTACAGTGGTAGTTTTATTACCACTAAAGGTACAGGCAAAGCAAACATACAGGTAAAAATTACAGGTAAAAATCACACCAGAATTATTAACACCACCAGCGTTTTGATTTCAATCTCTTCCCCACATCCCTCCTTCCCTGATCCTGCCTGTGCACAGGCACTTTCTCCAACCCCATGGCAAAGCTTGAGAGGAGACGTGAACCTAAAAAACACCACGAAGTTCCTGATTTACGTAGGAGAATGAACAGCTATTGCCTGTCGGGTACTGGGGCACCAGCAGCTCATGGGGTAATACATACACATCTTAGATCAGCAGGGACTTCAATATCACAAAGTAAAATGAGACAAAACTTATTTCCCCTCCATTCTCAGCATGATGATGGAAAGTATAACAGTACACTGAACTCTCCCTTTCCACACCAATCTGCAATGCACAGTTCAAACTTTAATCTTTGTGCGTTTTAAGTTTCTTTTTATGAACTGAGAAGCAACAATTCACGAGTTCATGGCTAAATCACTCAGCTTTTTCAAAAATCCAGTATTATATCTCATAAGAGACATTAATTTTTCTTTAGGGCTATGGCTAGGAATTAATCCTAACATTTAATTATAATCAAGTGCAAAATTCTTCAATTTCATTAAGCATTTAAAAAAAATATCTATAAAAGCGAGGATAAGTCATGTCTTAAAGTCTCATTTACAGCAGTTACTCTAACTGCTGAGGCTTTTAGCAATTTCAGAAGCCATTGCATGCCTGTACTATATTGGGAAAATTTAATACAGCATAAGATATGAAGATAAAATATGAATTCCAGCCATGTAACAAAAATGCCGTTGACAACATGTATATTATGCAATTATGACTGTCATTTTATTACTGTTATTAATTTATTAGTATAATTGCAATTTTTTTCAATGTCATAATGTGATAATAAAGGACTTGTCATTACTACGTTAACCTCGGAACATCTCTGACCTCAGGGGAGGTAGCTGTGCGCTTTCAGTCCAAAATGAGCTGTCAGTTATCACAACGAGATTTTGATGACTACATTATCTTGTAATTAAATGTCTCAACAAACTTCTCCTTTTGATTGACAGGTAGTTAAGACTATCTTTGACCACAGGGCAGTTTCTTTATTTTTCAAGAATAATTTTTCAGCAGTGAAGAAGAAAGACAAGAGTTTAAAAATTAAAGTGTTTTGAACTATATATTAATCTATATTTGGTACTCATAAGACAGCAAAAATTCTGCCAAACTGCATTATCCCTTGTTCAAGCTATTGCATTTAAATGACAACTTTGATTGATTAAAGGAGCTTGTGCTGTTCTTTATAAACATTCTGATCTTTAAAGAAAATAAATTATTTTGGTTTTACATTTTTTCTCCCCTTTTATGTGTATTTCTTTTTAGTAAAACAGAAAAAATGCTTTGATTCAATACTGGTAACTACAGTTAGATCCCACTGATAATTAAACTGCAGCAGACATTTGTAAAGGTCCATTTATAGTTCCTTTGGGTCCAGTTTTGCCCATCTAGCAGAAGGTTCAACTCAGCAGAAGCTCTCTTTAAAACAAGTTTTAAAAGAACAGGCAATAGAAATTATCATCTATTTCATCACACATCTTAAACACGATTCTTTGTCTTGGCAGATATGCAGTAAAGCTGAGGCTGGAAGGACACCAATACATTTCCATTCTAAAAAGATACTAAGATGGGAGATTGGACAGAGCAGGACCACTAGTTCTTCACCAAAGATGAGGTATTTTGGAAAGTATGAGCATGGGCCAATCTCTGGTAGGCAAACCAAACAAAGAGAGATTGACAAGAGGAACTTAGAAATTCATAACATATCAGAATGAGACGACAGTCCCATAACTGACAGCAGACTGCACGATGCACTTGCACAACACTTTCACTTGAACTAAAAAATTTTAAAAATGAGATAGCATACTATATACAAGAAAAGAATAATAGGCCTCACATTTATATACAATAAACATTTAGCATAAAGCTAAAGATCCCAGACCTGCTACAGGTCTGAACCTCCTGATTCTGGTTATATTAAAACTGCAGTTGTCCAAGTTACTCCATGGAAGTTTCAGAAATAATCTTTAACACATGTTTCAGAAGGTAACATTAAATTGAAACTTTTATAAATGGACACTTCAACACGTACACAATCCACATAGAAAACTGAATTTTAAACTATTGTAAAAATTTAGGATAACGTGACTAAAATTACATTCCAACATGAAGTTTAAGAGTATTTACTTTTCAAATGACATTTTAAGATAGCATTAAATCACAATTTTTTTTTAAAGTTCCTTGAACTCACAGAAAAATCCAAATCCTGATGTTACTCTGCTTGCTTATACAAAAGGCTATGAGACAAAAAACATACTTACAACATAAGACTCTTTAGCCTGTCCCTGTGGTGATCTCAAGATGACCTTTGCAGATCATGTTCTCTGGAACAGGGCTGGAATATTTGCAAAGCCAAATATCTCATTTAGTCTCACTATGCCCTACTGTGAGCATTCCGAAGTGCTCTACTACTAAGAGGATTGCTTCCAGCCTTCAAAATATTTTTAGCGAAGGAGAAGGTTGTGCGTTGTTTACAGTCTGGCATGTTTGTGTATTCTCCCATGACTGGAAAGCTGGGAAGAACAGTTTGTTGAAGAATTTGCCTTTGAATATTAAGACCAAGCACAGTCCCATGGATACTCAGATTACAGAACTCCCAATACTTTCGGTGATTGCTACCATTTAGTTAAAATCAGTAACAACTGTGACACTGCGAACGCACTTCAATCTGGCTAGTATGCAAACAACTGGACTTTCGTATGAAACAGAATGGGAGGCTTCGCTCCCGACTACAGTCTGATGCACTGAATTCAGACATGGCGTTTTGCTCACTCACAAAGCCTGAGAGCACTGCTTCCGCGCAGTTCTTCAAGAGTGTATCAGTCAACACGCATGATGCCAGGAGCTGCCTGTGTAGAATATGTTTCCTTCATTTAGGAAAGTGCAGTAATTCATCAGTGATTTAACCTATAGACATTTGAAGGTTGGAGAGCACCTCAGAGGGGCTGTTGACCTTCAGCAACAGAAAGAACTGAAGCTCCAGCCTTAGTCAATATATATTTATCTTTCTGTTGGGACTATTACAACTGTTCAAGTAATGCTGACCTTGAAACTTCTGCACACAATGCACTAGAATAACGATCCCTGAAGGAAGAGTATAAAAATACCTAAATAGGATATCTAAATCCAAAATGCACATAAAAGAAAGCATTTCAAAATGTGAAGTCATTTACAAAGAGGTAATATTATTGAGGCTCCTATTAATTATAATTTGAATAACGCTACTAAATACCATAATTACACATTTCCAAATATTTTAATGATAGGATATAATTTATGTCAAAGACCCTGTTTATTTCATTGTGAAATCTTTGCCTGTTTGTAATTAATTTAATGTCTGACTGACAGCCTTACAAATTGAAATCTACATTTCAAACTTGCTCTGCACAACTGCAAGAGTACGAAATCTTTACCTCAGTTCTTGTGTTTTACCTTTACTGTTGACAGAAATTTTCAAGAAATAAAGCAGCCGTTTCACATGATGTCACAGCTAACTGCTCCTTCACATCTGACAGAGATGTTTTACTCAAACTTGAAATTCAGGAACCAGCCAGGATGAATTCTATAAGTCAAAAATACTGTGTACCAGAGGTACTGATAAAATGAAGATTCTTCACTGTGTTTCTTTCACAGCAGCCCACTCACAGCACCAGCTGTGCACACGTTTGCCCTGGTCCTGCTGGGCACGGCTGCTCAGCGCTAGGCAAGGCCTGCCAGCCAGGGGCTGCAGCAAGACAAGGGAAGAGCCCCTCTGGTCCTCTTTTTGAATACCTGGTACTTAGGCCACACACACACGAGAAGCAGCTTCTTCAACCCAAGAGTTACAGGTGAAACTCAAGTGCTCCTTACCCAAAGTTTTAAAGTAAATACAGTAGCTTTCTTCATGTCCATGGAACCACCTAAGTGCTATTCCCCTCCCCCCCCCCCCCCGTCTCCACAGCAGAATCTTGCTGCAAATTTACCCTTTTTCAAATTCCTGCAGATTTCCAGTTCCCACACTCAAATATCCAGGTTTTGCAATACAGCCACCTGCACACCAGGTGCACATCAGCCTTTGCATCACAGGCAGTGAAAGAACCAGAAGCCATGGGATGGAGAATACAGCAGTGGGAAGGGTCTGGAGTGAAGAGGAAGAAGCATGCTACCATGAAGACAAAGACCCTGCTTTGGGCAGAAAACATAGCAGCTTAGTTTCACATGCACTCTTCAAGCAATAATACTCTAAAATGATCAGACACAGAAGATATACCCCTAGGATTTTGATTTGACTTTCTTACTTTACAACAGGCCACTCTTGACTTTTCTTCCTAATGAGAATACCAAACACTTGGGATTCAAGTCAAATTGCAGTTTGCACAATGCTTTTGGATACATGTCTCCACACACGTCCTATTTACAGGCTTTATTACATGAATTTCTTTAAAAACAAAAAAAATATCAAAGATAGCTCAACATTTCATATACAATATTCCCATCCCTCCATCTCCTCAGATTCCCCTCTCTGAAGGGCCCAGAGCATGAACATGATGCCAGCTGGTGGCAGCAGACAGGGGCATCAGTGCTGAAGACCCAAAACACCTCATCGAGCAATTTGTTTGCTTAGCAGCAGAGGGTTATTCTCATCCCTCCCTTTGGATTTCTCTTCTCACTTCAAAAGACTCTATAACTATTTGAAGAACAAAACAAGCTCTCCTCTATACCTGTTAACACAGAGGAACTTATTCTCCAGTGCAAATGTGACTCGAATCAGTCACTAAATACATAAAGTAATTGAACTTGTCTGCACCTTGCAAGTGCTTTTCCAACTTCATCACAGATTTCACAACGCTGTCTGGAAATTTCTGTCTTCTGAAAGATTTATGAAAATACTTAACTAATTTTCCCTATTCTGCTGACACATTCTAAAGGAAAATTCTGAAAATCTCCCTATAATTAATGAAATCAAGTAGGAAATCAAAGCAGCCTTTTACTCACCCACAGTTTAAATGTGGAAGTTACGTTCTATGTTACCCACGGAAAACATGAGACCTACAGAGATGCTGCAGTCCTACTTCCCCTGTTTTAGGTGCAAAACAACTAATGAAAGAAAAAATTAAAATAGATCACAGTACTCAGCCACGTACACCACCCACAGAGCAGAAACCTGAATTAGCAGCATTTAAGTCTGCGGACTCATGAATACATGAAGCTCAAAATAACTGCAAATGATACTTCTAAATGACCTGATGACACTCTGGAATTCAAGAAGAAAATCATGCTCAACTCCTGCTCTAATTCAGGACATCCTCCCAAATGCCTGGGGAAACACACTTCCAAGTTACCTCTTTCCGAGAAAGAATTGCCATTACACTGACTTAGCAGCATGCCATGGAGATCAGCAGAGCTTTGCACAAGGAGACCAAACCTAATGGAGCCTGTCCAGCTTTTTTAGATTTCACATGAGCCGGACCAGTGCCAGCCTGGTACTTTTGCAGGCAGTCCCAGAAACAAAAGCAGCAAGAGGACAGATACAGGTAGCCCATGAATTGAGCTTTTCCAGTCAGGCAGGACAGCCGCTGCCATTCAGACAGCGAAAACAATTCTTGAATATGAATCTTCTCAGAGACAGAAATTATCCCTTGATGCCACCTCTGAATGAGATCAAACTGAGTGCCCAGACTCATTCAGCACATTATCAAAAGACAACCAACATTTGTTAAACCAGGTCACTGGTGCTTTTTTCCCCTCCTAAATTTGCAGTCTTATTCTTGCATATTTTATGTATAATTTAAATCAAAAGGTGAACAGCAAGGAAGCTCTCTTAAAAATTGTAATCACCTTGTTGTACTTAGCCTGCAAAATCTCTCTGTTCTGTCATGTTCTTCATTTTAGCTTGGATGGCAGAGGAAGATAATGGAATTTAATGAGTGCTATTATTTAGTTACTCAAAATTCAAGGTCATCAAGACATTCAGGACCAGCAAAAAAAATCCCACTGATTGAAGAAGCAACCGCACAAACAATTTGCTTTAATTGTTTTTCTGTTATTATATATGAAGTTGCATGAGAATGTGATGCAAAACATTGTTTAGGAAGAGCTAAATATATCAGTCAGTATGGCATATTTTTATACCATTCATAGAACACCTCAAGTCTTCTTAATGTGACCATGCTCTTCTCCCCATATACTTAAAAGTACTGATACAGGAAAGTAGTATGGAAAATACAGCTCTAGATGCAAGTCACAGTCTGCCCGTTTTTATTTCTTCAGGATAACAGCTAAACCAGTACATCCACTGCCAATATATGAACTACATTGCACTAAGTTTATGAAGATCAAAACAAGAGAGGGTGATGAAGATTAACTGCCATACAGGGCTGTCAAAAGACTATGAAATGACCTATTTACTATGTAGTAACAGCTACAAAATATAAAAATTACAGAGCCTGACACAAGAAGTTCCTTCTTAAATGTCTTTAAATGCTATGAATCAAGTGGCAATACTGAACTTTAAGCAGCATGAACTCATTCAAGAAATACCACAATTACAACTGCAAGTATGGCCACTCAAGGATTTGCTATTCCTGCCAAGATACACTTCCAAACATAGCTGGAGAAAACTATTCCTACCTTTGGACTAGAGCAACTTGCCCCAACGTGATCCATCATTTGAATTTAACATGCATTTGTATATAGCTGATGTTTTTCCAATGAAACTGTAGTTTTCTTTCAATGAGAAATCTAATTAATATCGCTCAAACATCCATTCACAACAAGTTTTCAAAGACAAAGACTGAACGGATTCAAGTAAGTCCTTTTTTTTCATTTGAAAGTATATTTATTGATTTGTAGAAGTATTTCAGAACAAGGGCAGGACATTCGTCTACCTTTGAGTAAGAGCTACAAAGCAGTCAGGCACAGGAACACATTGAACAATGACATGCATTTTCTTGCCAGTTAGAGAGAAGAGTTCCCGGGAACACTGCATCCTTCTGGGAAGGGACTGTAGCAAAACTGTTCCACAATTACACAAAGCATTTGTGTTTACACACAGTCAGAAAAAAGCCAGCAATCATTCCAGCAGTTCCACAAGGCTGGTCTGGAAAGCCAGCCCTCTTGTCCACTCTTCCAACCAGACACTGAAGCCAATTCCCCTAAAAAGTACCAACCCTGACAGACATCATTTACCTGAACACAAAACATGCAATTTAAATCTGAAGGAGCAGCTTCATTAAGAAATTAAAATAAGAAAAAATAATAGTTAGAATGCAGTTATATAACTAGCATATCACCCTTCCTTCTCACATTGCCCAAATTTGGCATCTGTCCAGCTACTAAGAGCTTCACTTTCCAACCTTAATATTATGTTACCGTGTATTTGGGAAGATGGAATATTATCTCTGCTGAACTCCAAACAGCTCTGTAACATAATGTTTTAAGCAAACTTCCAACCAACATTGTACATATGCTACATAGCCTCTCCACCCCAACTGCAACAAATAAAAATGATGTACAGTCTGTTGAGGAGTTATTCAGCAAGCAATTCCTAGGGACCACCTTTACTGCAAAGTACTGAAAGCTATCCTGAACTCTTTATATGATGCCAGAGGTTTACTCATAAGCACAGCAGTCATAACATCCCACAGCTGTTATGAAAAGAATCAACCAGTGAATCGGGAGTATGTTAGCAGTAGCAGTGCACATGGTGAGACATGGAAAATTATCTGGTGACCAATGCTTCCTATACTGCAGTTCCATGTTGCTATAGTTGGCACTGTTACCATCTCATCAAGGTATTAAACAGTTATTTGTATTATTATTATTATTATTTTACAAGTGCAGAAAGACTAAAAAAAGCCAGATGTGACATCTATCACCCTTCCAGTACACTGCTTACATATGAATTAGGAATAATCTGCCTCCACTGTCAGTTATGCACGCTTACCTGGCTGTAGGTGTCAAATGCCAGGCACACTCACTGCTGCTCTCCCCTCAGCCCACCTCCCACTCTGCATTCCTCTCCCACAAGTCTAGAGGAAATATCTAAAGCATAAACAGAATTTCTGAAAATCCCAGCCTCCCAGGGCACGCCTAAGCTTCCAACACCTTCCAGCATCAATACTGGACAGCCAGCATCAGGACAAACTGCACGCTGACCCATCTGCTGCTTCTAGAACAAGGCAGCACCCCCCACAACAAGTGCCCACAGTGCCAGCCCACAGCCCAAGTGACTGCTGAGGGTGAGGTGAACTGCACGAGAAAAGCAATCAACACAGCCCCACTGCTCAGCACTCCATAGCTACTGGTACCTACAGGATACTGCTACAGGGACAGCGACTCCAGTACCAAAGAAAGTGATTTTCTGCTCAATTAGAAAGTCTTTAAAAAGCATTATAGCTTACATTTTGATGAACATTTATAGAAATTCTCAAACTCCAAAATCTTGTCAGATTGCTCATGGCCTGTTCTATACTTTAAAACTGATATGCAGACAATAATACAGACTCACTTCAATTATTCTTGACCATGCAATTATTTATAGGGTTTAAATACAGTATTTTTGCAACACTTGAGGTAAGTGAAATAAAGCCTCATTTAAAAACAGTGGCTCTTTAGGTGTTAAACAGAAGTAGTAAATCCACTTTGTCAAACTGCCTCATTTATAATATTTAATCTTCCTTCTGCAATCGCAGAGCTGAAGTACGCATTCAGAGTTGCTTTCCTTTGACACAGTTCTTTTATTACCGTCTCTTTGCCTCATATAATGTCCCACAGCAGCTGTGCCATTATGATGATGCTGTCTCTCTTTTCTTTTTCTTTTTTTTTTTTTTTTAAAACAGCTTCTCCAGCACAAATAATTAAAACATGCATTTACCTTCCATCGCTTGGCTGAGACTAAGTGCAGATTTTGGGGGGAGAGGGGGCAGTTGTTTGTTTCTTTTTATTTTATTTCTGAGCAGTGACATATTGATGTTTCAGATAATAAATCATTCCAATTTGTTCATCCCTGCCAACAATGGTTTTAATCTTCATTTACGACTTGCAAAGTCCGTTTTGTTGGAAGCGTTTGATAAAATACTCAATTACCATTTTTTTTGCACTGCAGTTCAACTGCTGTGCCGATAAAAGGCTCCAGCTCAGAAGATAAACTGCAAATAATTCCTGAAGAACAAATGTCAGAGGCAGTTTACAATGAATGGGATTTTTTTTTGAGCAGATTATTCTCCCACCAAAGTGACAGGGCAGCTCAATATTTATTTTGTTGAGAATGTCATTTAAATATTGTTTGACACCTGCTCCCTGCAGTCAGCTACTCAGCACATTACACTTTCAAGGGGCTCAGAAAGTGAGGTTCCAGCGCCATACATCAGCAAACATATTGCAGGAACTCACTTGAAAAGGCAGAAATGACAGCTAATTCAAGGCATTACTTTTTTTTTTTTTTTTTTTTTTAAATTAAGTGTTAAAGAAGGGATCACTTCAGATTCTGCTTTCCTGCACTTCCAAGCACAGGACCCAAAGCACCCCAAGGCTGGCTCGCCTTCCTGCCACATCCCGCTACAGGGGGCAGCGCTCAGTGACTCGGGACAGCTCTCACTGACAGTACTTCCAATGGTGAAACGCACCATTACAAGGTTTTGCACTGGCAGTTCTTACTTCTTCACCGACTGATCTCAAAATAAAGGGATCATTCATATGTTATTTTGGGAGAATAAAGTGATTTTTAAAGGAAGGAGAAAACAATCCAATGAGATGTCATGCCCATGAGTTTAGCTGAAGTGTGATACAGACTGCAGCAGGGCCTGAAAAACACAGGAATGCATTCAGAACATTCCCATGGAACAAATCTATCTTTTCAAATAAGCTCTTTATCTTAATGAATCAAAGCTGTAATTCTTTCATTTGTTTCAGGATCTTTATCTGCTTCCAACTATTCTGGTTTACTTGCTTCAATTATCTTTTTGTTGTTTTTTTTTGCAGCCATTAACCTCAGGAATTCACAGCACACAACAAAGGTGGGGTCTCCCCTCTTTGGTCACAAAGCAGCTGGAAAAATAGGCACGTGGGATTCACACACAGCTCTGCCTTTTGTGCAAACCTACACTCAGAACTGAGACATTAGCACAGAGGGGTACAGCAGGTTTCAGCAGGCAGGAATCTTTTTTCCTCAGAACGTAGAGCAAAAAAACCAATTTAATTTAAAAGCTGCTATGGAAAAAATAGTCAGCTTTTTGAGTTTGTCCTCATGCTTCCAAATCCCAAAGTTTTACCCAGACTGAATACAAATTAAGGCAGCTTTCAGTTTTGAGTCCTCCTGAATGCTGTTCCAAACCTCTCCTGCAGAAGGTCCCCAGCATCACTGCATCTCCAAGATCAACTCTTTATCTGTGGTTCTGCTGGTTAACAGGTTGAGAACTGCTGAAATCAGACTGCAGCAAGAGTCTAGAGCTCTGGGTCTGTATGTACTGAATTAAATGAACTGTATGCTAATTCAACACTGCTTGAACTGTATCACATCCACTTCAAGACCACAGGCTGCTACGTTAAGTCAAGGATTCCCTTCACTTCAGAAAGCTTTATGCTTTCACACAGCTGGAAGGAAAATGAAACTAAAAATCTGCTTCAGGTTAGCAATTCAAAATGTCAACTACACATGTGAGCTTAAGTACCTACAAGCCTAACTATACTTCCAAAGTACTTCCTCAACCAGTTTATTTCTCCACCTACCTATAATAGGCAAAGTAAAAAGCATACAGTGAAGTCTCTCGAGTTTTCATCTCACCTACAAACACTTCAGCATTCCCTTCAATAAAGATGACAAAATAACAGTCAAAAACTAAACATTTTTAATAGGTAAAATAAATGCTAATTAAACTTCCTTTAAATACTATAACACATGAGCTGCACTGTAATAAATGGAAGAGAAATTGCAAACAAGCATTTTGGCCATAATAAGTAGATACATCACAGAAAAAAAAGGCAGTTATGTTTGATTTTAAGCACACATGTTGCTAAGTTTGAGAAGCAGACAATCACAGGAGCTGCGCAGGAGCCCCACAACCACGAGATGTGCCTGCCAAGGTTAAAGGAGCTGGGCCCAAAGCACTACCTAACGATACGCCTTGCTCTACAGAGAAGATGGAGCACCGAACACAGCTGTACACATGTGCACACACACACGTGCTCGTGCCTGACTGTACACGCTTTAGAAGCTTCTGACTGCTTCTCACCAGCCTCTTACAAACTATTGTGATTAATGAATCATTGCATTTCAAGATCTCTCATTTTTTTCCTCCCTGCTTTCTATAGCTCAATACAGACATCATTACTTCTCTGCCAGTGTAGTGATTCCGTTCGTCATGCCTGAAACAACTACAGCGCCGAGATTAAATACAATCTATATCCACATAAATCATTGAATAAATGAATCATGAAATTAATATGTAAATTGTGTGTTTAACCTCTATTTATACAGCACTGTCTGTCACCATGTAGTAAATCTAAAACTAATTGCAAATTCACAACTCTGCAAAAAGAACACCATGGTAAAAGCTTGACATATTTATTAACTAAATGTTGAACTACATTGAGTAAGTAATTAACAGTCATGCCAGAACAGGGAGAGGAAATTATATTTAAGCACAGATGTCACCTGTATGAAATGGCTAAAACTATTTTAGATTAGATTTTGATATTAATCAAAGAATACTCCTATTTAATTTTTGACAGACAAATCTGCTTCCATTTATACATGATTCCATTAAACGCTTCGTTTTTAAACCTGAATGTCACGTCCATTCTCCACGTTCCTTTTAATATGTCCTCTACAGGAAAACGTGCAGAAGAAAAGCCTCAAAAGGTAAGGTTAAATGGTAATGCAATCTTCCTACAGCACAGACAAAAGCTCCTCAACAGACCAGGAAATAATTTCACATTAGATTAAATTCCGTGATTAACTTCAAAATATAAAAAACTGAATACTAGCCTTAAAATATTATACATAAATTAGTTCCAACACATTTCCAATCTTTTCTGACAAAGAAAACAAGTCCCTAATTGGAGGATCATGAAAGTTCTGTAGCTGCTGGCACCAACACACACATCTTCTGAGTTTAGTTTTGTCCTAAATTTGGAATTATTATGCAAGTTCATGTATTTAAAAGAAACCAAAACAGGTGTTATATGAAAGCACATGCATAAGCTTCCAACAGACCAGGCAGCAAGGTACTAACAAGGAACAAAACAGAAGGACATCTTGCATTCAGATAGTTAAGACACGTTGATTGCATGGCACAAGCTAAGTAATGTTCATCAGGAGTTCCTCTTCCTGCCAAACTAACAACTTTGTTATAAAACTGACAACATTAACCCTTTTCCTTTAAAATCCTCAGTTGTTGGAACAGCAAATTCCACAAGAATCACTGAAAATGAAGTTTTATTTCCCGAAGAAATTTGACAGGCCTTATTTCATCAGCCTTTTTTTCCCCTTGCCTTAAGGTAAATATAGGTTGTCCACACATACAACTCCCATGCAGGATCCAAGCACAGCGACAGGTTCATAACTAGAGAAATAAATCTTCACTAAGTATTATAACAGCAAAGTAAAGCCAAATAAATAGTAAATAGGCAGTGTGAACCTGCAACAAGCCTACTGAGTAAGCCTGCTTTCTTGGCAGGCAGTATGAATTTGAATAACACACCAAGGAAATTTCAGAGGATCAAAATGTAAAACATATACCACGAGAGAAATGAGCATCCAATTCCAGGGATGGGGAAAGCACAAGATCCTGTAACAGCCAAGACTGATGAGAGAGCTCACATAATTTCATATGCTTCTGTTTCCAGGTTTCCAGTACAAACAAGTCAGATAGGCAGATAAATTCTGCTTCATACCAAATTTATAGACTTAAGCCATCCCTTCATGGCAAATTTATTTTATACGCAGCACTTCTCACACGGTGCCTGATGACACTACATTCACAGACACACTCGCCAACCAAAAGACAACGTGACCTTGAACAAACCACTCAGTCTCAATGGGAGCCCCCCACAGGGCCAACAGTAAAACCCGGGTTCCCTGACTCCTGGTTCTGGTAGCTGCACTACAATGCCTTTAGCTTTCTTACAGCAAACTGCTTTGAGTGTTTGTCAATCTCAGATTCAGAAGCAGTTTAAAATCACTTGATGATTACAGTGTTTTTATGGACACCACCACCTCCTTACCAAGGTGAGAGAACTCAGGAAGATCAAGAGAACCCCGATGCTGGGGAGGCAGGAGCAGCACAGGAGCAAGCTTGAGCAACAGCTGTGAGGCAGAGCCTGGCCAACAGAGGTGCACAGAATAGCCCAGTTCTGCTTTCCCAAAGAGAACACATCCTCATTTCCAGCATTTCAACAACCGCCAGCTGTTTGTCAGTCTCTGAAGTTGCATTAACAGTTGTAAAACACTCTAAAGAGTGAAAGTATTAGAACTACTATTCACTGTTTCTTACTTACTTACTCATCTGTTACTGCCAGTTTTAAGTTTCAGGCACACAAAGAAAAATAAAAAGCCTGTCAGGCCGGTACTGTGGATCAAAGAAGGAAAAGTGGCCAGAGAACATCAGAGGGAACGGTATACAGACAGCTCAGGAACCTGAATGCTCACTTCAGCTATCTGAACTCTGGAAAAACAAACCTATTAAGCCAAGTCTTCAGAAAGAAATTAAAAACATACTTATCTAATTTTCATGACAAATGATTTCTGATAACTTAGAATGCAGTCTGCTACGAGCAAATGTATGCCCAGGCTCCCAGTCACCCAAAATCCTAAGTCATTCTCAGTTTCTTTTGTTTGGCTTGGTTGAGGATTTTTGTTTGTCTGCTGTTGTTTCATTGTTTTTTTTTTTTTTACTAGAGTTATTTTTAAAGACAGAGGCAAGCTGAATGCCATCAGGGATAGGTCTGTAATCAAGAGAAACCACACAAAACCAGTTTTCAATGCAAAACACGTGACCAGAGAGAAGAAAATATCCAGAGGTTCCTCTTCCACAAAGTACTTGTAACAGAAGTCCTCTTTTAAACTGTATACATCAGCAAAGAATAACATGGGAAGAAGAAGAGTAAATCAGACAAGGTAACACATTTTCAGTAGCTGCCCAGACACAGCCCTGGGCAAGCTGCTACAGGTGACCCTGCCTGAGCACTGCTTGGGCAGGATGGCCTGCAAACATCCCACCCAGCATCAGCCACTCCGGAACTGTTTCTCTCCCCATTCCTTACATTTGTACTCTGGCTGCAGATCTTTGAGCAATCTTTTTCAGTTCATTCTGAACTGAAGGTGCTTGGGTTCCTTTAAAACCACCTCATCCACAAGCAGCAGCAGCTCACTTGTGAAATCATAGCTCCACCTTCACCTGCTGGGATGCTGCCCTATGGAAGTTGTCCTTTGTTTCAGTGCAATCCAAATACTTCTTTCCTCCCTCTCACAGGTAGAAGGAAGCAAGAAAAACAAAACAGTGGCAGCACTCTAACGTTCATCAAGGTTTGTTTGTTCTTTATCCTCTGTCGCAAAGACAGAAGTAAACCAAAAAAAAGTGAAGGTCTCTTGAGATTGTCAACTTCAGGCAGAAGAACTGACCGCAGAACAACACCTAACAGCCGAGCATCCTACTGGGCACAGAAGGATTCAAACTATTACTCATAATAAAGTCAGAGCAGAGTTTATAGAAACAAAGAGAAAGTAAAATGTATAAACAAACATGTAGGACAATAAATACAAACACAAAAATATAAGGGAAGAACAAGGAAGAAGGGGTGCAAAAGTCTCAATAGTAGGTGAGAATAAAACTAATACTGATGATTAGAAGACCAAAAAGAAACGTTATGAACAATTGAGGAAAGGCAGAAAACAAGTTTTTATGATGACAAACACAAAACAAATATGAAACATACTGACAAAATGGATAACAGTAATTAAAACGTGTTTCAACCACTTTAACGGAGTGCTTCAAACACTTCAGAGGCTTTCCATAGCCTCCATTGCAGAGTAGATGACATTTTTGACTGCAAGCTCACAGCAAGACACTGCTGTGAGCAGAGTGTAAAAAGCCAAAATTACTTGTAGATAACAAGAAACATCTAAATAAAGTGGAACTCCCTATAGAAACACCTATTAATTCCCTTGTTCAGAACTGGAAATAATTTACCTGCAACAACTTAAATTAGCTGAGTTTCAACAAGATCTATTCCAGATCTTCGTATCAAAATCCCCTCATGTAATGACAATACCTTCTTACACTTGCTCTCAGCAAACTGCATTAGCATGCTGTCAGTCCTTGTGCCAAGGTGATCATTAAAAATATTAAGTTCAGTCACAAAACAAAACTTGAAAACACAATCAGTAACCTACCGTAAGCCTGATAACATCAAACTGTATTTTACAACCCCAAGTAACTTAACTCACCTTATACTTCCTCTGTGCATACCCCATTTCTACGAAGCTCTCCTCTAATTTCCCTTATTATATGCTCCACAGAACTCCAGATGGCAGACACAGCATTTCCCTTGCCTAGAAAGCCAGTAACCTTATCAAACACAGCTATCAAGTCATCTTAGCACGACCGACCCATGAAAACCACGCTACATTGTATTTAGCCACCACTTTTCCATATCTGGTTTGAATTACATTTAACAAGTTCTGTTCCAAGTTTCCTTTGCAAGTTAGTTGAATGATTACACCTACATTTGTTTTCTTTTATGAAATCTACGTTGACAAGCTAACTGAACTTAATCAAAGCTCATAGAAATATAACAATTATGTTTAACACACATCTTTATTTACTTAGGAATATGAAGTACTCGCATACCAGAGCAACAAAAACCCTGCAGGTTTTGGTTTTTTTTTTCATCAATTCAATAGAACCTGTCTGTAGGCAACACTTCCAGAACTACCAAAGCTCTGTGAACAAATTCAAAAGGATGCATTACAAAGCTTCCTCATACTGAATACTAGATAAATCTAAGCTAGACAAAGGGTGCAACAACAGCATCAAGAAGAGGGAATGGGGGGTGTGGGGGAAAGTTTCCTTGCATTCAGACCTAGCTTCTATAGGCAGTGATTATGTGTCAGAGGCAAATCCCCTATTTCTCAAGGACATGAAACCAGACAAGCAGGTGCCACAGGACACGCTGAGTAACCACTGTTTGTCAACTCCTTATTGTGATCTTAAGGCAATGACAGGACCTCCTTTTCCCAACTTCTCCCTGCAGCACAGATGGCAGCTCCCTGAGCTGTCAGCACCCTGGACCTCACTTTCCACACTGAGATTTAGAGCACTCCATTGCTGCTGCACCTAGATTAAAAGCACAAGGGAAGGGAGAGGGGAGATGCCATAAAAATGCTTGTTGCTTTCCACGCGTAGGTAGAAGATGGGCAGAGTGCAGTTTTTCACACGGCTAATGGGTCTGATACCGTTTCCACACGAGATTTATGTTAAAAAGATAACTTTCCTCACTTTTCGTTTTCATTTCTGTTCCTTTCTCTACCTGACATTTCATTCTAGGAAGGAGAAAGAGCTGCTCATTTCTGTGGCAGGAAAGAACAATCTCAGATTTATAACATGTGAGGAACCCATCACGGTGATAGAGCAATCTTTCCAGCAGACATCTCTCCATTACCGAAGCTGATGTCTGCCTGCTCCAACGCCACTTCGGGGCTGATCCGTCAGACCAAGAGGGGGGCTAACAGCAGCCATCTTCCACACACATTTTTCATCTCAGCTTAGCAAACTGCAGCTCTTCTTAAACAAACTCTACAAATGCCATTTCACCACTTTAAAAACAAACAAACCGCCTTTGAATGAAACCAACTATTTTCAGTGGTGTATCCTCTGCACTTTATTCCCAATTTTATTTCCTGAAGTTACTTTAATTCTTATGCAAAGAAATAATGGGCAGAGATGAAGGCTTCCACGCATTGTGCTGACAACATACTGGTTGGAGAAATGCTGTAGTTAATAATGTGAACTTAATGTACGTAAGCACAGCTGGTTTGGGAGCATCTTTTCAGTAACACTGATTTATACTTTTGCCTTTACTTTGTGCTTTGTTTTATGATTTTGATCAGCCACTACAATGAGCTCTCAATTGCTTTCTGCTAAACTGGTTAAAAGAAAAAGCAGAACATGTGACCTGTATTTGTTTATTAGACTTCCCTGCATGATTAGATTAAAAAAAATCAGCACTCCACATTAAAGATTGTCAGGTACCTTCAGGACTCAAAGCACTGCACTGCAATGAGGGGGAAGGGAGGAGTGAATTTCAAAGTCCCCACTGTATTTGCTCACTAACCATTTTCAAATCACATGAACTTCTTCCCTTGATCTTGCTTTTAAGCATCTTAGATCAATGTTTTCTGTACAAAATACGCATTACCACCAACATTAAAATGTCAGGTCCCTTCTTTCCCTGCCCTGGCAGCACCCCCTAAATTCATTATCTATTTAGTTATCAAAGAAAAAGAAGGCAAACATAGAAGGAGAAAAAGGAAAAATGGCAGAAATGGGAGATGCACTCGAGTTGTATCATTACACAGGTCTACACATCCCCCCGAGACATTTACATCTACTATTAACCTCCTTTCTTCAAAATGCTTCAGGCTTTCAGTAAATTTTTTGTACTTCATTAGAAATGTAAGAACCAGAAAAAGGACCCATGTGCAAACTCTTCTTTGGGTTGAAACCCACAGAACGAAGACAGTTAAAGAAGCATGGGAGCCTATTAGAAAAACTGAAACAACTTCTGAATCAAAAAGATATAGTCAAGCTGTAACAAAGCTTTCTACCTGCAAACAGCGTTACTTCAGCAGAGAGACAGACACACGCAGCTCTTTCATCACTGAGAACAGGACTTTCTTCCATGCTATCTTCTCAACACTTTTTACCACAAGACCAGTAAATCTGAAACCCTCAAATCGTCACTTTTTCTTCTCCTTCACAGAAGGGATCAGCGGCAGCCTGAGACATTTCCAAGGCCGTTTTACACAGAGGTAACAACTGCATTTCTAAATACAAAATCTGGAAGTCTCTCCATTCCTAGGCACCTCAAATATATTTTCTGAGAACTGTTTTGAACACAACTTCACATTTAATAGAAGATGAGAGCATTCATCATAGGAATTCCATTTGAGAAACACTCAGCAATTGGAAAATAAAATTAATGCCACCATCATAAGCAAACTCCCACTGTGTGGCCAAAGCTGAATTTGTCAATCTGCCTTTTGTTGAAACTCAGTGGAAATGCTCTTCCAGCTCCAGTACAGATAAGCAAGTTAATCACCTGATTTAAAGGTAGGCTGCTCTTTATATCAACCCTGAAGTAAACCGACAGCCGTTAGGCTTTTACAGTGACAATGTTATGATCAATGTTGCAGTCTCAGGTGTTAATGCATCATTTACCTTTAAAAGCAAATGTAATAACCCAGAAAGATCAATATTATAAGTTCTTTATTCCATGTTAAATTACTGTGAATTCACTGCATTACACAATTTCACAGTAACATTAACAACAGTGTAAAAATGTTGATCAAGGATGACCAACGTACATTTTATCAGCCCTCAAACTCTTACAGAAAGTACAGCAAAACTGAAAAGAAAAAAAAAAATCAGATGAGTATATAGTAGTAATGTTACTGTTTTGGCAAAATTAGTGGAAAAGCTCAACAAAAAATAACTGCACAAGTCTCCAAAGTATAGGAAGAAAAAATACGGGAAGAAGTGGACAACATAAATCAAGCAATACTTGCCTATTTCTCCTAAGGAAAATACAGAACCATAGAATCTTACGAGTTGGAATGGGCCCATGCAATGACCAAGGATACCTACAGCTCCACCAGGCACTCAGAGACTCATTCAATCTGACCTTGGATGTCAGCAGTGATGAGGCACCTGCCACCTCTCTGAGCAACCTGTGCCAGTGCCTCACCACCCTTACCATAAGAAACTTTCTTAAAACAGTTGTAGTTTGATGCTATACAAGTATATGGTACTACTAACTGTGGGTACTATGATACCAGTTGGTGGAACATCTGTAGAAGGCTTTTATTGCTTTTCATTTCTTTCTTTAGAAGCACATAAATATGAAACTGTGCCAGCTTTCATCACTGTATGTTCAGAACAACAGCAATGGCTTTCAGCTGCAGCGAGAACTGGAAGACAAAGGTTTGGAAGACAAAGGTTTGGGCCAAGGGTCAGTTGATCTGTCCCTGTGACTTGGGACAGAAACCCCAGAAACTTGACTCAGAGCTCCTGTTCTGATGTCCACTACCTGTCCGTTACAATTGTCACAGCTACCAAAGTCATAGTGAAGCCTCTTAAACTTTAGTATGGCATTCTTGTCATAGTTAATCTTAAAACCAGTCCACATGTGCAGGACTAAACAAAGCTGCTTTTTTTTTTTTTTTTTAAACAAAAAACAGGCCAAACGTGTTTTAATACAAGAATATGTTTTGCAGACAACTGAACTAACTTCTGCAAGAATAACAGTATTTAAAACCAAAGATCACCTCAAGTGTTAATTTTATATTGTTATGCATAGTCACTCATTTATGTCCTGCAAACTGTTCATATCTAAGAGCAGATACAATCAGAGTGAAGCAGTGAAACTTTTAAAATAAACACAATCTCAAGGTAGTATACTTGTTGTGGAAGTACACTAGCAGTCTGTTAAAAAAAGACTATGCTAGATGAAATACATATTCTGACAGATAACTACTATATCTACACGTATCTACTGTATGTTTAAAGGTAGATTTGCTACTTCTATACTTCTCCAAAGACAGTCACTGTCAAACATACAAACGCTGAAGAAAAAACATTGAGCAAAAATGTTATGACTGCAGTTTATAAAAAAACGAATAAAATGACAACCCAGCCCTACTTGAAACGCTGCCCAAGTCACCTCTACAACCAAAGGGTGACTGGGTTTGCGCTCTGGTGCAGAAGCCTGGTCACAGGGGGCTCCACGGAGGCTGGTTCTGTACCTGCAAACACGGAGCAAAGAAGGAGCAGGGCAGAGCACCCAGGCTGGCTCTGAGAGCACAGGCCACACTTACAGCCTCTGTCAGAGCAGAAAAGCTGCCAACAGAGAAGCATCTTTAGGGTAGAGACGCAACAGTGCATGTTCTGGGGCTGATTAGGACAGATGGGAAGGATGAGAGGCACCAACCTGTCATGGAAAGCCAGTGAGAGAGCTGGACTCAGCACTGCCAGTCTCTCATGGAGACAGCTACAAACACAACCAAGAGCTACAGTTTTACAAAAACCCCCAGAAACAGCTTCCCAGATGCTGGGTTTTGTTCGAGTGGCAAGAAAACCAATACTGCTAACCAACTTTGATTGTTTTTCAAATTAAAAAAAAAAATCAGCATTCTTCACCTTCTAAAAATCTTTCATTTTTTTAGGAGCTCACTGTAAAATCTCTTAAATTTCATTGATGTTCTTACGCTAATCTTTTAGCTCTTTTTTCCCCCCTCCAAAAATACAATACAAACCTTTCGCATTACATGAAGTATTAGCAATCATCCACTTCCACTTTATGTGACCGGAGGCCGAGGCACAGGCACTGACAGTTACAGATCCATTATGTATCTTTTTTGGTTCTAAGCAAGCTTCCAGTCAAACATATCTGCACACAGAGTCAGAACGACTTCACGAAAACTTCGGATCCTTCTGTATCAGTACTTCCGTAAGTGTTGCCATTGTGAAAAATGTGTAAGAGTAATGAAACTCCCGGCTGAGGCTTTAATCTCTAGTCAGTGCCAAAACGGGTGGATCAGAGTATAATTCGGCCTTATCATTCTGCTCATCTCCTGTGCTGACAACAGAAATCCTTCTGTTAGTTCTTCTCAGACAAACGTGAACCTAACCCGATATGATGCTATTTTTTCAGCTGTGTAACAACAGCCTCCAAGCAGGCGCTTTGTAATCTGCATTATTGCATTCTGAGATACTTCTGTGCCACTATCAGCAAATTAACACTTTTTTTTTTTAATTGATTTTGCCTATATTTTTCAAAAATGTACAAATTTAGAGTGACTTCACATTCTGACATATTCACATTAATGAAGATATTTGACTACTTCCTGTTTTACACACTTCAATCCCGCAGTATGGATGCTCAGACTTATGAAAACATTCCAGCACAAATTAGGAGCATTAACATGTTCTAAATGCCTATTTGACATTTTAAAAAAATCTATCATTAGTGTTTGTGGGTTTGGTTTTTTTTGTTTGTTTGTTTGTTTGTTTTGAAGTCTTCTGGTGGGAAACGCATACATTTCTTGCTTTTATGTCTGCATGTTCATCAGTTTAAAACAATTTTAGACCCTAGCCTCTTCGGTATTGTGTTTTAGTACTTGCTAGCATTAGGATTTTGCACCATAGCCCTCGATTTATAGCCCTCATTTAGCCATCATGCTATTCAAAACCCTGACTTTAAATATCAGCCGCATAGATATGAGTAACAAAAAGAGACAGAGTATAGCTATTGCGCCTTCAAAGAAAAGCAATAAACCATTCTGCTTGCTCTCCTTCATGTTCTTTAATTCATTTCATTTCATTTTAACTACCCAGAACAATTTCACCAGCCATTAGCCTGGAATGAAACCTTACAAAGGCTGATTGTTGTTGTAAAGATGGGTCCCGGCACCCCCTCCCCCTCCTTTTCATAAGTTTTGGGACCAATAGGCCACTTCATAGCTACAGCTTTGTTTCTTAAAAGAGAATTCCTGCGAAGCAAAGGACGGGCAAACCGCTTCACATTCACATTCAAAAGACTCCACAGCAACATCCACGCGGAGCCGCGCCGGGACCCCGCAGGGAGGCAGGGCGGGAGTTCCGCTCTGAAAGCAGCGCTGAGCCGCCGGACTCGGCCGTCCTCAGCCGGGGCAGCGCAGGCGGGCAGCCCGCAACTGCAGCACATCCCCAGCAGACTGCAAAGCCCCGCGGAATTCGCATCTCTTTTCACGTCAGCCTACCCAGCGAGCGGATTACAGAAACCTTCTCCAACAAGCGTCAACGAACTGTCCGCACGGACAACTCTCTCCTCACTTGGTACATCGTGCGCTCTGTATTAGTTTTGTTCCTCTAAGTGCCACACTTGTCAGAAGAGCGAACGCCGCTCCTCCATCGTAACGCAGTTCGGTGCTGAAAGCTGCGAACCCTTCAGGACTTGCCGGCAGCTCCACAACTGGCCCAGACCCGGCTGCAGGCAGGCATGGGAGGCCGGCCTCTTCCCCGTGGAAGAAAACCTGAAGGAAATTCTATGGAAGAATACGAGCCAAAAACGACTTTCCACATGGTGACAAAAAACTTGGAACATAATCTTATGTTGAGTGTGAGGGTGTCTATAAACAGAGCTGCTTTACTCCATCTGAGCTGTTATTGGTGATGCCAATAATGAGTATTTTAAAGATCTTCTCTGCAAAACTGCATATCTTACTATTCACTTCTAAATCATGTAAACGAACGCCACATGAAACTATGCAATTTTAGAGGTATGCTTCTTAAAACAGACATAAATAAAACCTGCCACAATGCAAATTCATCTATGTGATATAAAATGACAGAAATCAAAAGAAAAGCTAAATAAAGACAAATAGATGAAGGACTGTTTATGACATCTGCAAAAGATAAGTGCTTAAACAGAATTAAACAACTTCTAACCCAGCTGTATCACACACTTGCATTCGGTTATAGTGCTTCTTGTCGCCTTTTTCCCCACTACGAGTTTGAAGATTATTCATTTCAAACCAAACCTGAACTTCCTTAAATATGAAGGATATCTCACTAGGCTGTGATTTGCACAACAATGGCATTATTGATGCCTGACAGTCGAACAATCTATTGCATGACAAACTACATGTTCTAATCCACATAAGTTTAAATTAACCCAGCTATTCACACAGAACCAAGTTTCACATAGAAAAATGGTCACAATGACAAGTCCCCAGCCACCCACCATCTTCTAGACTCCGTCCCTCCACATTAATGCCAGTAAGACACAGCTTGTTTGTTCTAAACACAGACAGATTTGGAAGCGTAAGTAATCTTGTATATCTTCTATAAAAACCCAGCACAGCATCATGAAAAAAAACATTGACTGCAGATCTCTACCTCTGCAGAAGTTATGTGGGGAAAAAAACTACACAGCATTTAAAAAACAGGCATCCTGTAACGTCAGGTAGGTAAAATAGTAAGAAGAGAACTGGAAAAGGATTGCATGCAAAAAAAAGTTACCTCTGATTTCAACAGAAGCAAGGGATCTCAAACTCAAGTGTCAATATACCACAACTAGTTCTTATAAAGAACCACACTTGATTAAATTCTGCTTATCCAAGCAGCGCTTACTGATGACATTTCAATTGGCACCGTCTCCTATTCTCCTACACAATACTATTGCTAAGGCAAGTCAAAATCTTCTACAAACTGAAGCGTGAACTGCTCCTCATTTTGGAGCACACCGAGAGCAGGCAGCACCTTTCAGATACTATCACACAGAATTCAAATGTCTGTCTTGTTGTAAAATCATGCAATCAGTTCACCCTGCAAGATGAATGAAGATTTTTCTGAGAATAGCTATCTGCATTTTTTAAAGTAAAAGAACACTTGTTCCTATATCTGATATCTGTTTAAACATCAACTCTTCACCTTTTATGCATATTATGTCCTGCAGTCGCCCTGCTTTGCACTGTCATTAAATATCTCAATTAAGCAGAATACTACTGGCTCTGGGGCAAGACCTCAGTCTGTGTGACTGAAACATTCAAAAATACAAAAACTTTCTTCTGTAGATTGCTTAAGCATATGATTACATACAATCATTAAAAAAATAAACCTAGGAAGTTGCAATGGAATCCATGCCCTGATCAAATAACAAACAAACATTTTAAAAATAATTCCTAACAGAATCCTTTTGTCAACTTCCAGACTCTTCAAGTCTGTCACCATTATAGGTCATTTTGATCATCTGCCTCACAGACACTCTTCTGCTAACGCTACATCCTGCGTGGTATCATACAGCAACAGCAAAGGACCCAATATGCAGATTCAACACAACAACATTGCCCTTGTCGAGACTACCAAACAGAGGACTGACTATACACACACCTACACATGAAGAGGTCAAACTACAAAGAAAAGTGTTTCAGCAACTTCAATAGTACTTCGTCAAGGCAGAAAAATCTAAGTTTCACTTCAGAAGTCAGACAGCAGAGTCCTTCAGAGCACTACCAGGCAAGCTGCAACATGGCCAACTCAGCCTCACCACTCCTCCATCGGGTCACCAAAGCAATCATCCCAAAGAAAAAATAAATCATCAAGCATTCATCAGATAGACAGTCCTTTCAGATCCCATTAGATACTTCCTTCTTGCAGAGATATCTTCTTGTTAAGTTTCCACTGAGCAGCTGAGAACTCAAACGTTTTGCTCCATACTGATGGCTCTGGGAAATCCAGGCAATGAAGCTGGAAGTATCAGCTGCTAATCACAAAGCAGCCCCATGGGGATTGACGGGGAGTTAAGCAACACACTCCCTTCTACCAACAGCCTGCATCACAGGTATTGACATAAAGTAGAAGAGTGGCTGGAAATAGGGAAGGCCAATTTACAAGTTCACATTGTCAAAAAAAATACATTTCCTATAAGAACAAGAAGAAATTCAGAAACAGACTACAACCCTAAATTAAGAACTGTATTATTTAGCCATGAGAAAAGGGGGGAGAGAGAAAGTTTAAAAAAAAAAAAAAAAAAAAAAAAAAAAACCTTTTCTAAACGAGCAGAGTTTCTATACAGCTGCTCATTTGTCCTTTCCATCCTTGCCACTTACAGTGACACAGAACACAGGCTGGCACTCGGGGAAAGCACAATAAGCAATGTGCATTCTGCAGCACTGTACCCAGCCTAGTCCCACAGAAGCTGTAAAAACTTTAAACTCTGCTAATTCTACTTATCCTGCACATTAAGATGCAGGATGAAGTATTCTCAAAGAAAGCTTAAACTTCATAGATAGCACTGTAACAGTTTAGAGTTGTAGACATCACTTGTAGCAGTTTATGACAAGAATAAACCACTCAGCAGGTGCAGATCACCTACCAGACCAAGACCAAAATTTGGGCTTTTACTGAATGTACATTACAGAAACCATTACAGAAGACGTGTCTTACATTTTCTTAGTATCAGCAAAGTCCCAAGAAATACTCCAACTTGCTTAGAGGATTATTAGGGCATTTTACAAGCATGTGGTTCTCTGTCAACTCACCAGACTTCACTCATCCTTGCTCATCCTTCGCTCATCCTTGCATCCCACACTAACTGCACACAGTGACCAGAATCGAAGAAAGAGCCACAGCAGCTCCACAACATATAGCTTGTGAGTCTCGTGATGTCATTTTCACCACACAGATTTTAACAACTATTTCACAGCAAACAAGGGGCTCCACCTCCAAACTCGGAACACTTTTGTTAAGATTCCATTATGAACTCCTGACTGCACCGCAAATTAATGCAAGTCCTATCTCCTTCAATGCATCTGTCAGGTAGCCATTATACCTGGCAAAGCAACTGCTTCATAGGAAGAGTCGTCACTTCTGACACTTCTCGTGTCATTAGTGATAGGACCAGGGGGAATGGCTTCAAGCTACGGCAGGGGAGATTCAGGCTGGACACGAGGAAGTATTACTTTTCGGAAAGGGTAGTCAGGCACTGGAACGGACTGCCCAGGGAGGTGGTGGAGTCACCGACCCTGGGGGTGTTCAAGGAAAGACTGGATGTTGTGTTGAGGGACATGGTTTAGTAGGAGCTATTGGGAATAGGTGAACGGTTGGACTGGATGATCTTTTAGGTCTTTTCCAACCTTGGTGATTCTATGATTCTATGATTCTATGATTCTATGACTGAAGTGAAAGAAGCATATGCTCATCCACTTCCTGAGGTTACCAAGGCCTGAGGCCATTCTTTACATGTCAAGGCTGGAAGACACCTGACACAAGGGCACAGGAGATAGAAGCCAGTTGTATTTTCGTATTATTGAATAAGAAGTTGAACAGGATACATCAGGAAGCTTAAATGGGACCAAGAATATTGAACGGTTGTTGTTAATGCTGCCTCTGTTGAAATACTAATGACAGCCCTACAAGACCTGGCATTCACTGAGAATCTAACTGGGTTGTATTAAGGATGGCAAACTAGATATGAACCTCTTTGCTCATATCTAGACAATCAAGACAGACTACTCAAATAAAATAAACAGCACAGCACCTCTGGTATGAACCTTCTGCAGTCCAAGTTCACTCATTAAGCTGCTGCATAACCTTCTAGTTATAAACCTGGCATCTGCACTGGCAAAACATGCTAGCATATTCTCATGTGCAAAGAAGTCTCAGAACAAACAAGAGCAAGTTCCACAACAGATTTTGTTATTTAAGCAAATACACAGTTTTACAGGTGCAGTAACCTGAGATGTTTTTAAAACAACGTGTTGGTTTTACAAAAAGATACTTACAAATCAGTAAATCGGTAGAAATAGAGCATTATCTAATACTGTTATTAACTGCAGTTTGCTTAATTGCCATCTTTAATCCTGGGTACAGCTAAAATTGTCAGATGCATTTAATTGAAATACTATCCCTGAGCTAAACTCTGTGTTTTTCTAACAAGGTATATGCCAGTCATGAATAGCCAACTGTTCCCCTTCCATGGAGAAACCCACAGGGAGTGCAGGAGCAAGGAGGGGGGGAAAAAGAGCTGAACTACAGAACAGGGCAGGGAGAAGAGAAGCATTTGCTTTGAGGGTTTTTTCGGGGGTTTTGAGATCCACTTCTTTTCTTTGTTGTTTGACTGGCAATTTGTTTTGTTCTGCATTTAATGAAATGATCCTTATTTCTTCATTTTCCCTAGTATATCAAGACATCAGCCTTCATTTGAAAATAAAGGAATGTTCTTTCTTGCTTCCCAGGTCTCCTTACCTTTCCTCCATCTCCACTTGCAATGCATTTTTAATACAGTAAGCACAATCAAATTAAAAAAAAAAAAAAAAAAAAGAGAGAAGACTAAGAACTGAAGAACAAGAATTTGTAAAAAGCAAATTTCATAGTTTTAAAGCTAATTCATAATATTAGACTCAGTTTCATTATGTGCAAAGCTGATAATACTTTATTCCGTTTTACATCATTGCCTAGCAATCTTTTCTTGGCTCATACTATCTCAGAGACACTTCACAGCACAGAACTCTTGTAGGCCCAGCCAGCATTACCTGTCTGTTAGTACATACTTCTTACTCATTCCTCGTGAGATAATTGGCATTTCTCTGCTCAAGGGTTCTCCCTTGATCACAACAGATACAATACCTATCTATCACCTCCTCTCCAGTTAGCCTACAGAACCTTTCTTTCATTTCATAAGAATAACATCTAACAGTCTGAACAGATTTTTGGTGTACATGGAGCAAATGAAGCATCATGTTTGCTTAGGTAACACAGAAAAATCTCTTCATTTTCAGCAATTATATTCAATACAAATATTACGTTAGCAAGCTTACCCATAAAATATTATTGTCAGTTAAGGAGTAAAAGTATTTCTGCATAATACTACTACTGTCGTGAAGCTCACAGAAAAAGAAGAACACCTCCCTGACTCAGGACCTACCTCTCCCAGGTCTATTCTAGGGTTACTGCAAGTATTCATTGAAAAACTACACAGAAGATTCTCAGGTGAAAGTTGCTTCCTATTCAGTGGGCTTGGTTTTATTTCTGTTTCGGGGGGTTTCTGGGTTCTGGTTTGGTTTCGGATGTGGGTGGGGTTTTTTTGGTTGCTTATTTATTTATGAGTAAATAGTACCATGCATGTTTACTGGTCTTTAGGCATCTCAACATAGTTTGGAGAGAATCACAGAATCACTCAGGTTGGAAAAGATCTTAAAGACCATTGAGTCCAACCACAAAAAAACTAGAAGCTATTTCAATTTATCCTGATATTAATATTTGCAACCACAGTTTCTAACTAAGAGCTTAAGTACAAAAATAATAACACCAGAATTCCCACTGAATACACCATTCAAAAAGAAAAGTGCATTCAGTCCAACAAAAAGCTGCATCTTGATAAAAACTTATCCTGAAACAGTACTGCTTAAAAACTAGTGAAGACAATATATTTACTTGGAGTAAGAAAAAAGTCTTCAATTTCTTTGTGTTCTTCCTCTCAGTAAGAGAAATCAGAACAGCAGCAGTACTACACAGCGTATAAGGTATGTAGTTGGAAGGCTGAACAACCCAGGAATGCGTATTTGGATAATCTGAGTTTGTTATTAGTCTGAAGTTCCGCTCAACATACTCTTGTCAGCAACTCCCCACACCAAAATTTCTCTCTTAAGTAGCAAGTGGAGCATGTACAGCAACCTCCATCAAAGAGGCGATTAACAACAACTACAAAAAATAATTATATATAAAGATGGCCTGAAAGACAATACTGTACCTACAGTGACCTCACTGTATTCACAACACTGATAAAACCATTTTCCTTTTTTAAAAATAGTGCTTTTTTTTATTCATCAAAAGAGAACAGCCCCAAGGTCACCTGTCAATAACAGAACAAACCCTCAGTAAATCACAGTGCTTCACAAATAAATTCCTCATCAGTAATTAAAACCAGGCCTCTCTGGCCCTGTGTTATCAGCTCATCAAATTCATTGCTCATCTAGAATAACAGATCCACATCTGCAGTCATTACAGCATGCCAGATAAATCAATCCTCTCAATGATGCTTTGAGCCATCTCTGCTCCCTTTTAACCAGCCCGATATTTATTTCCCCCTGACACTTCTGACATTCTATTTACTGTAGGCAAATGGAACTCATACGGCACCTTGTAATGGCTTTACCAAACCCCATTGTGGGGCACATCTTCGAAGACTGATGGTTGCAATAAACAAGGTTTTATGGTGTAAGTGTGAGCTTCCAACTTTTTTTTTCCTCAGGAATTCGACTTCTGCAGTGAAGGTTTATTACATTTGATTGCAGGTGGAAAAGCTATATCCACTTGGAGTCCTATTAGCTAAAAGCAAGCAGAAAACTTCTGAAATAATACTATTTGTGCACTTTTATTCTTGTATTGATAACAATACAGAATAAAGCATGTCATTGTCAGGAATCAGAAAGAAAACTCATAGTTGATCATTCTGCCTCCACTCTCCATCTGACCAAATCAAACAATCTCCTCTGGTAAACCTCAAAAACAGAACAGCAGCAATATATAAATGGCTGCCTACATACAAAGTACGTACCAAAACTTCTCTAATACACAATGTTATTTTCACTCACATTTGATGTGCTTACATAGATATCTATAAACATGGAATGGAATGAATTACCTTTCTCTGTCATCTACACCCAAAGTCATAGGTTTCCTTCACTGCAGAAACCAAAAATTTGCACTGTTGGGTTACCAGACAGCACATGCACCACGCACCTAAGGCTGCTGGTTTCAAAGTGAGAACAAATGGTCTTCTTGAGAGTACAACAAAGAGCACAAAAACTACTTTTCAATATAAATCTTGATTGTTTGCACACTATCACAGCTGCTCTATTCAAACAGTGCAAGTCTGTCTAAATGAGAAGGAAAATAATTTCTGAAGTCTGAAAGAACCTCCCAGAACACAACGTGTGTTAAAGGCTCTGAGTTCAGCAATTTCAAGATCTTCAGCAGATAGACCCCCATATGTGAAGGCGGCATGCTTACACACAGAAAAGCATATTTACACCGTGTATGCCTACAAGCATATGCTATCCAGCCATTAACCTAGCTGCAGTACTATAAATCCATAGTTTCTATGCTACCAGGAGAAGCATACTGTGTGTACACTGACTACCAAAACGGGTTTCTCATGTAGCAGAGAACTCAGTGAAGAAAGGCAATCCAGCTCAGGAAACCAAAGCCTATCCCAGTTAGCCAACTGCAGTGCAACTGGATCTGTGTCACTCTGCACAAACCACCCTTAAAAATGAGCAGTGCTCCACACTGCGCCTGTAATTATGCATGGCTTAAAATTGACTTGCATTAAATTACTGTCACAGGGTCAGTGGAGCTCTCCTTTGGCATATATTAAGATTTTATTTCTAACATGAAAAGACTTCTAAGTCCATTTTTTCAGCAAAAATAAAGCTAAAGCCTATAGAAGGCTATGAATTCTCAGATGCTCTTTTGAACACTGATTCAAACATGACAGGATATAGTCTTTTCCTTAATGAAAAATCTATATTTATCACTCTATTGTTCTTGTGTACTGATCCTACTGCTCTCTGAGGCCAAAGTTTGAATATATTGGATTTTGAAATAATAGCCCAAGGCTCTGAGACACTGAATCGTGATATATAAATGATGAGACGCTAGTTGCCTATTTCTCTCTTTCTCACCACAAAAAGAAAAGGCACATTCCAGACTGAAATCCCTTCCAGTCTACATTGTCTGTACAGCGGTCATTATGTTGGGATAGTCACAAAGCTACAAACAATAAAATCAGATTATACTTGGAAAAAATAATCTACCTGTTCTACAAATGAATCTGTGATTTGTTGCTTAAAAATGTGTGAAAATCAATTTCTACAGAGCCACAGATTTGGTAAGTTCAATTTGTTTGGCCTGTTTTAATTCCATTTGAGTTTACTCATAATAAAGAAACAAAACATTTAAGAAGAACTAATTCGGGACAAGGATTTAGGGACTGAATTTATTATACACCTTACACTTAGATTCTTTGGTAAAATAGAGGTTAAAAAAGAAGAAAATCCACGCATAGGGCTTTTTAGTGCTTTCAGAAGAGCAAAGTTTTTTGTTTTTTTTTTTTTAATTTATTATAAAATTTAAGCAATTGTTATCATGAATGCACAGGAGAGAATCTGAAGAAAATGACAGGGAATTTTTACGATCACTCCACAGTAATACCAACTTTCTATCCTATAATTTCTACCAAATTGTACTTTCTCCATTACTGTATTTTCAGTCCTCGAGGACTAACTGTGTCCAGATTTTGTTTCTTGAATAGATCAAACCTCTCTTTTCATCTCAAGGCTCAGGCTTAAGTTTTCAAAAGCAGCCATAGAAATATGCATCTTGCCTCAACATCCATTAGATTTTCATATAAACCTAAACATCTCTGATCTTCACTCCTTTCGTCAAGTACCTGAAAACTGAGATCTGAAATTCATAAATTACTTCAGCAGTTCAACATAGAGTACCCTAGTGACAATTAACACCATGGGGAAATGCTGAGATGACTCAAACAGAATCACAAAGGCAAATAAATCTCCATAACACTTAACAGAAATCTTTTTTAAAATTGTTAAAGTTATATCATGTAGATACATATGCTTGTATACATATATTATATACATATAAATAAAAAGAATCATGCATCAGGCAACAGCTATTTTATCAAAGCTGCTAAGCTACACACATCTAAGTTCTTTGATCATCGAAATCAAATGCAACCTCAATTTCACGAATCTCAAAGCAGATACTTCCATTAGCTACATTCCATAGCATGGAGCAAGATCAATTCTGCATTTATACAAACAAACAAACAACCCTACTCTCTTCTGCAGGACACAGCACCTTCTTGTATGGTTTCTAACCAAAAATCAAACCCACTCATGCTAAATTAGCTGTGAGTTTATGACCAAACATAACACATAACAAGACAAGGTTGTTCAGACTATGAAGTGCATATACCCCACTGCACCATTCTTCTGAATACCGGGTTCAGAAAAACCAGCATCTGGAACATTTACTTCAGAAGAAGTTTAACATGTTCTCCACAGGTAAAAAACACAAGACCAATTGCAGCCAGCTGCTAGCACAGTGCTGGAAACATCTCTGTGTTCAACTTAGGAACTGAACCTGGCATCTCCACAACCCTGAGGGCCCAAAAGATGGCTGCAGCCTCACAGGCAGCTGCACTCACATGTGCCCCTATCTTTGTGTTACAGTGCTTGTCCATCTGTTTGCTCAGCTTATTCAATTAAAAAAACCTGTAGAAGACCACTTAATTCCTGATGCTTTTGTTAAGTTTCCTCCTACACTAGCAAGCAGCTGTGCACACCAAGAGGTCACAGGAACAGGGCAGGATGGACTGGGAATGCACAGGCTGGAAGGAGCCAGAACTTGCCCTGCCAGAAGTGGTGAGCTACCCCATCTGCTCACCCAGTACTGTGCCATGGCGCCTCGGGGCACTGAGCAGCAGCGGATGCCAGCATCTACTCCAGAAGTTTATGTCATTCTGATGCACTGATGTCATTCCATTTTCTAGTTTGTTTTTAAGTTTGATCAGTGGCTATTTCCAAGAGAGACTTCAGCTGCTGAAGGGTGACAGAAGGACGTACTCGGGTTGACAAGTTATTTAAGACCTCCAGATACTTAAGGCTGAAGGCACCCTCCCTGTTTTCAGCACAGTCTTTCCATTAGTTTAAGGCTTCCTACTGACAATTCTGGTTTTGCGGATCCAGTCCTGTAGAATTATACTTTTCCTGCTACCACTGGATCCATGTATTTTGAACTCATACAGCTATGGATGAAACACCCTGAAGTTAAACATTTTAAAGCAGCACTAGACACCCCTGAAGAGCTGAATCTCACCGACTTATAAAAAGATCAAGTACCTCAGCAGCAGAAGTAAACGATAATGTTCTTTTTCCAGCTCTGACCTTGAAATCATATTGCCTCATTAGTCGCCATTATGACGACAACCCTGTGCTAATTTATTTGTAATGAATACAAGATAAGGAGATCTACCAAGACACTTACGAAAGAATGTGACTAATTCTTTTCAACTGCCTGAAGTAAGCTTCCTGAAATGTTTCATTAAGTGCAATGCAGAAATGCTGTTCAGACACTTTACTACTTGTTTTCCAAACTGCCCTATAGAGAGCCATGTAAAAGTTTCTTTTGAAGTGTATATGTCACCATATAAAACATTCTTTTCCTAAAAATGGATTTTTAAAATTTGTTTTTAAGCTGGGTCATAAGCAGATTCAAAACATTGCATTAAAGAATAGAGACATCTTTCTAGATTATTATGCATACGTGTACAATATTGTGTGCAATTTGTATTTTATTACCTTTGGGTAATTGGTAAATAATTATATATTAACTCCTTAACAGGTGATTTTTTAGTGTTGGCAAGTAAAAAAAGAGGTCACGTCAGTGCTCTCAGATAGCTTTGTTCTTTGTCCCGTTCTTCCAAACTTTTCTTTAATGTAATACCAAAGCTATTTGCTTTTTCTCCTCACTCACTTCATATATTCCCACATATGTATTGTTAGTCTAAAAACAAGCTTCATTCAATAATAAAGAAACTGACTTGCTTTGCCACATCTAAACTGTAATCTTGTCTAAACAGATAAAGTTGATAATTTACTGAATTATCAATGACTGTCTACTTTTATTTAAGAATAACTTCCAAGAAGCTGAAAGTAGTGTTTCTGTGATCAGTTCCCTGCACAGCTCCCCAAACCCACACAGCAGGTTCTGGATCCATGTTTCACTCCAGCCCACGTCACAGCTGCCAACTTCTCGCACAACAGGAGACGGCAGCCCCTGAGGAAGCCCAATGAAGGACACCATGATCCACAACCACCAGCTTCCTTTTTGCCACCCTGCTGACCTGCTTCAGCTACATGCTGGTAGCACCAGGAGGAATTCCATGAGGCAGCCCAGCACTCCAGCTCTCCCCAGCTGCCCAGCAGGTGCAGATGCATCTCCAGAAACGAGGAAACTAAGTCAACAAGTTTCTTACATTCCTCAAGTCTTCATTTCAATTTGATAATTTTTTCAATACACTTAACCTAGCTGGCAACTTCCAGCATTCATGAGTTCCTTCAGAATGTTCATAAATACATCATAATTAACAACTAGGAGCAATCCAAAAGACAAAGAAGCTGAAAGAAGCAAAAGGCAGCTCTCAGCAGAAGCTGACCAACAAGCTGATGGGCACTTGGTAAAACCTCCTTGGCTGAGTGCTGAGTGACCGCAAGTTTTGGATCAGAAGCACCACCTCTGCACAGACTTTTCCTGCCCTAACTCGTCCATCCTGTGAAAGCCATTCACAGCCAAACCTTTGCAGTGTTCAGCAGGAAAGAGTTTTACAGTTTGCTGTACTAGCAGACCACCTGCTTCTGTTTTTAACTACCGATAACTTCATCTGCCTTCTAATTCCTCTAACCAGCCATGAGTGCTCACTCCTTCCATGCTGTTTCACAGCTTTACACCACCCTTGGCCAAACACACAGAAGCTGTTCTTCATCCATCACTCTCACTACTTTTCTGTTGGGTTTTGTTCTGCCTGGACACCATTACTTTCTGAATAATCCCAGAACGGCTCAAGTTGAAAGGAACCTTAAATAAGTACATGAAGAGCCCTCAGGCAATCTGCGTATATTTAAACTGATTTAAAATTGATGTTCTCCATGACTATTTCATCCTATTTACTGGAAGAGAGCTGCAAGCTTTAGCAACCAATTAAATAAGAGACACATGTACCAGCATGTGCAAATAGGACTTAAGCACCCCTACTATCCCCCAAACACTCCCTGCCTGCTGCCAAAATTAGACCTTCATTTCCTGTGCTATTAATAGCAACAGCAAACATCTTCTATGTGCGTTGAGAACAACTACAGTGCACCACCTACCTCCCACCCGACACCTTCCCTTGAAGAATACCAGGCTAACGTTTTCCTGATCTATTCTTTTCTTTATATTAATCCCCATACAACATGAGAAGTACATTATATCATGCCTAAATTAAAACAAACATAGCAAACATTAATTAACCCATGCAAGAGAAAAGCATTGTACAAATTGTTTGAAGAACCTTTGAAATCTATACTAAGAGCTCTTCTTTGCTCACTTCCTATCACATCAGGAACCACAGCTAAGCTTGCTTGGACCCTTTTCCAGTAGTGATACATTACTTTAATATGAATAAAATGTACATTGACATGCAGAACATTTTCTATTAACTAACATGAATGAAGTGAGAGTTCTGTTTACTCTTTCTTGCACTTTTCTTAATACTAATGCTGATTAATTTATTAATGGTGAATTTAACAGTACAACTTCCCCCCATAGGCATTATTTTAAAACTGTACAGCCCTACTCATGGATCAGATCCCAGCTGAATCATACAGAACATAACAGAACAAAAATACAGTTCCTTCTACAAAGAATTTACAACTTTAACTGCTGATGCAGGACAGGAAATAAAGAACATGAACAGAGCAGCAGAAAAATACCATGCAGCTCAGTAGTTACTGGGTCTTTAGGGGCTTTGTTTGAGGGTGCTTTTTTGTTCACCTTTTTTGAAGTTTATTTGGGGTTGTTTTTACTTCTTTGTTTAAGTTTTTCAAAACACTAATCACCATCAAGATTTTTAGTCCTCATAGCAATAGACATAAAAGAAAACACAACTCTGTAGATGCTTCTGGCAACGCCTGTTACAACACAACTGACAGCATGGAGGAAGTTTCAAAGCAAAAATCTGCACAATCCCAGAGTCAGGTCCATGCTACCCAAATAGCAAAATCAGGAAAAAATCCAACAGACAGGACAATTGGGAAAGGAAACCTAAGATTAAGGACTTTGATGCTAAAGGGAAAGGTAATGCCGCATACGAGTTCTAAATTACCCAAGAAAGGGTGATGGTCACCATCCAGTTCAAGAAAGATCTGCTTACCCATTCCATGGATCAGGGCTCACCAAAAACTCCAAAAAAGAGATCTCCAAGTAGAGAACCCTCCCTGCTGACAGCCAGCCCTTAAATAAGGCTAGGGAGCGGTGGAACCTGGTTCCAGTCAGATCAGTGAATTGCTTCCACCTGTGCTCCCAGGGCTGGCTGTGTCCCTCCACCAGGTGCTCAATCATTGGTTCAGGGTGTGACTTTGCAATTCTCATACAGATGCATTGCAGAAATAAAAATGATTCCTGGAAAGCTATGAACATGCATGTTTGTACAGTTTAGAAATTCCACCTTCACCTTCCTAGACTTCACTAATTAATTTAATGGCTATTTCTTAATAAAGCATGACCAAAAGAGAATAATTGAGCAGAATGTATGTACGTACACACACACACTCCTACTTCAAAGGGTAACCTATACACAGCCTCACGAGTTTGAAGATCATGTGCATGTTATCTTGCCTTCCAAGTTTCCACTGCTGAGAATCTTTACCTCCATTCTACCACTGCTTTTTCATATAGCTGCATCCAAAAACTTGAACACTGAGTCACAGACTGCTACAGTAAGTGAACTTTTGAATGTGAGTCACTAAAAAGTAGAAATTGAGTAACTTCTGAGCTGAGAAGCTCAAAATTCTAAGGTAAGAAATGATAAAGCTAATGTGAATGTATTAACATGACTACACAAATGTTCCTACTATGTCGTTTCATCTATAAGCTTCCAGAACAATTTAAAGTGTACACACTACTGCTGTGGGAAGCATAAGAATGTATTGCTTTCAGTATACCAAAGTGCAGCTTCATCCAAACAGGTGAAGATACATTGGTCCTTTACATCAACTAATTAATGATGTGAACGTGAAGTACGAAGACCACTTCGTATCATATTATGATCTCAGGGTTAGGGTTCCAGATACATACTTTGAGCCATAAATTCTTGAATATTTCATTATTTCTCAATCTCAATATCTCTTTTCAATAACAGAATTAAACATTTCTTCAAAAACTATTCAATTAACCCAACCCACAAGTACACCTCAGAAGGGACTACGTTTGGATTTCGAACCCAACTTGAAATTAGTGGACAACAGAGTAACTTATTCAAGATTATTTCTAAGAAATATTTTTAATTCATATTTGATTAATATTGAAATAGCCTTAACCACTGAAAACAGGGGCTGCATGAGTATGAAAACCGTGAACAGTACTGAATATCACTGTAAGTCCCAAGGTCATGTGAAAAATCCTTTAACTCGTGTTTCTATTAAAATACTTTTTTCCAGAGGAGCGTCTGCTCATCAAGACAGCATACTGGTAACAGCAACACATCCCACAAGGCTAAGGAAAACCTCGACAAGGGGAGTAAGCATTCCAGGAGGTATGGGCAGTACATAAGCGAAGTCCTTTCAAAGGGAAGAGAATTTCTGTTGGAACTTCCCTCTCCCCGTAAACAGCCACTTGAAAACTGCTGCTTTAGGAAGAACTGCTCGTCATCTCAGAAACACTGCTATAGAATGAAGACCAAAAAAAAGAACAATAGAACACTGAAAATAAAAGCCCCTCGAAACATCTTTCACTCAGGCAAAATGTACACCAGCCTTCAGGTGTCCCGCCTTTCTGCAGCTATCCAGTTTAGGAAGATGTTATTCCATGCTCTAGTAAAAGAGAAGAAAAAAATCCAAACAAAAGAAGGAAAGAAGCACATCTTACACTTGCTCCCTTCTACTTGTATGTAATCTTTTTGGTTGTTCAAGTGCGGGACCAGTTCTTAACTCCAACAGCTGAAATACATTTGTATTTACATTTTTAAATATGCCATGAATAGGCAGCAAGCAGTTCTATAAAATTGCAGGCAGGTTAAGACTGGTCAAAAGAAATTCTCACATGTAGGAGACCTCACAATTAGATAAGGTGTTACTGCAGGTCACTGTGTTATTAAAGATGATAGGGACTGACAAACTTTAATAGTTCATCTCAGCACAGAGAATTAACACCTCTATGTACACACTACAATTAATCTACAAATAAGAGATACTTGAGGGAATGTGCTTCAATGCTTTCATACTCTTGAACACAAATACAAAGAAAAATCGTGAGATAGCTCCACTGCTACATCTTCCATTTGTAAATCATACAGAACTACTTGGATTAATTCTTTCTTGTCCAGTTTCTTGCCAGACCAACAACTTAAAATGATCTGAGATCCAGAGTGCAGATCCACCATCTACTGTCACATCATTACTCAAAGAAAAGTGGCTAGTACAGAGGTAAGGAAAATATCTGAATGAGCAGTTGGTAACAAAGACTTCGGCACCCATGGACAAGAAGAGTGGAAAGATAACTGAATCTTTACTGCAGATCACTTTTCTTCCATTTTCTTACACGCAGTAGTCAGAAAATTCAGAATTAAGACAGAATTTTTTAGATTCCTCGCTGATACTAAAATTTTAAAAGTAGCTCCCAGAGATGGTGCTGCACACCAGATGCCACGACATATCTCAGCAGATACCCTTCTAAGATGTCCTGACCTCAGTATCAGTCTTACCATACTACAGCACTTCAGTGAAAAAGCCATCAGGGTTAGAAAATTCAGCTGGATACTTGTCCACTGCTCTCTCCATTGATTTCTCACACAGTATCAAGATAAATACAAGGCCTCTTATTATCTCTGAGGTGGTAAATAACTGGATCCAGCAAATCTAAACAGAAAAATGCAGTCTAGGATTATTTGTTCCTTAAGTATCATATCAGAGAATCTCCAACTGAAGAGGAAAAACGTCCTTCAATTGCCATGAGAGCTTTTTCTGCTAAGACTCAAATGAGAACCTACAAAGAAATGACTTCCTAACAAGTTCCCCATAATTCTAACAACAATCATACACATGTTTTGTAAGAAACTTCAATGTTTTCTCATCCTTCCTTTTGTGAAGAATTTTGGGATGATAATGGTGAAAATGCCGACGAAGATAAATATAAGCTGAAAATTCAACTGTATTCCTGGGGGGCACAGAAGGAAATGCAGCCTCCCCACCCATAATGTGTTTATGTAAACATTATGCCAGGAGTTGTGTCTCTGCCAGAGAAATGAAAGCAGTGCCAGAACTGACATTCTTAACACCAAAGCATCCAAAAGCTATGGATACAAAAAAAAAAGCATTTTAACAGCTTTTAAATCCAATTTGTGTTTTTTTGGTGGTGTTTTTTCTAAATATTTTAAGAGATGATGGAATATTTTAAGAGACAACAGTGAATAGAAGTATTTGTTAGACTCAATACATCTAGTGCTAACATGACAAACACTTTTATTTAAAAAACAATCTACAAATACACGTTTTTCCTTTCCAGTCATAATACTGAAACCAGGCACACTTCCACTGCACTACTTTAGTATTTTCTCTTACAATTTTCATAAAAAGTGACTGAATTCTTTAGTCTTAATAACTGAATTTTAAGAATAACGTGGAAAATTATGAGCAACAAAGAGTGAATAGAATTATGATCTTAATAAAAAGCATCACTAAAGCAAGCCCATAAATAGCAGAAATATCCTTTACTGCTTTTTGAACAAATACACAAATTTCTCTTTTACAACTACGGTACCTTCAACAGTTTCATTGTCAGATTCCATTTTCTGCTTCCTGCATTCTCCCCTTCCCTCAATTCAAAACCATCCCTTTAACACATCATTCCTAATTAGATGATTAGTGCTTGGAAGGGCAGGAGATAAGTCATTTGCATAATTTAATCATAAAAAGAAGTTAAAGATACAGATTTTGCTGTTCGTTTGTACAATTATCTTCACCGGCCTGGGGGGCTGAGATTAATGTGATTAAACAGTATTTCTGCAAACAGGCAATTGTGTGTCCTCTATTAAAGCAGAGCTGGAGGCAAATGAAAAATTAATTTTAGAAGACAATCAATTTTATTCTACATGACTGTAATAAATAACAGCCCATCTGCACACAAGTCATTAGGCCCTGGAAGGCTACACGTGTCACAAAGTCTAAATGACATACAAGGCCGAGTTTTCCACCAAAAATGAATGAGTAATAAATGGTCCACCAACTGCCACTTCAACTCACAAAATGCATAGGATTTCCCAGAAAAAAACAGGTTGATGTGAAGACTGCTAACCACTGATGGTGATCTGAGCTCATGCAGCATTCAGCAGTGCAGGTATTTGGTGGATCACCAACCACGCTTCTGGTCTCAGATTGAGGAAGTTCGGATGTTTCCACGCACATCAGAGAACAGCTGTACTTTACAACATTTGTGTTTCGTGAGACTGCTACTGCTTTGAAACACAGAATTGGTAGGCCTTAAAGAAAACTGAAGTTTCTAAGGTAACCATTAAAAAACATTTATTCCTTCTGAAATAAATTTTCCAGAGCAGTTATTTTACAAGGAAGTTGAACTGATAACACAACCTACGTTTTTAGTACATTTCTAGTACTACAGTGTTAGTTAAATTTATGTATTATTTAAAACTTTTGCAATTTGTTAGTACTTAATTTAACATCTCACTTTTCATTACTGTTGTAGCACAGAGATTCTATGTTTGAGTTAAAAATTAAACAAATACTTAAACTGAAAAGGAAAAGTATCATTTAAATTAAGAACCATTTATGACATAGTTTGAGTCTCATCAGATTTACGATTTCCTTAATACCCATTATTTTCCTGCTGAAGTTAACTTGCTTATAATCATTCCTTCACTACCTTACAGTATTTGTTTTCCTTTGATAAGCAGTCCATTTTGCCATAAAAACTTGAATTCATATTTTGCTGAGGATGCATGGTAGATTGCCTCCACAGACAGCAAATCTCCTGACCATGATCCAGCCAGCCATTTGCAAGTTGGCTTTCCACCCACATTTTTAATATTCTCTCAGCCTTGGTACTCCCTTAAGTACTAGAGCTATGAAATTCACATTAGAAAGCTTCCAGTAAATTGTTAGAAATGAAAAAGACAAGCTTCTTCAACAGCAAAGGAAATGCTTTCTCTCCAAACACAGCTACTCCACAGAAGATATTTTGTATCAATCATCACCATCTTAACATTTTCCACATGAAAAAAAATAATCAAAACTCCTATGTAAGTTTGCATTAACATCCAGCAATCAGCAGGCCCATATTCCTGACAACAGTTCACCAGGTAACAGCATCATGTGTTTATTGAGCCTTCCTACCTCTGTGCCTTTCATCAGAAGAATTAAAGTACACAGAAATTCCTTACCTGAATGTTCTGGGGTTCTACCAGCACTTTGCGTGTTTGTACGGCTACGTGGACTTAAAGAGAAATTAACATCCATCTAAATATAACATTCTCTACATATGCAGGGGTTATTAGTGAACACCCAAGCTTAATTAATTATCCCACTACAGAAAGTAGAAGAATGAACATCAGCATCACAAAAATACTGCCACCCTCCCAATAGAGATCCAAAGGTTAAATTCAATAGATATAGATAAGTCACAGAATACACGCAGCAACAAAATCAGCAATACATTCAGTATATTATCATGCATGCAATGCACAGATAATCAGATTTCCTGTGGAAACTTAGTGTGATCAAGTCATAGCTCACTGTATACACACTGCACACAGTGCATAGCTGCTCCAACCCTGTTTGGATCCCCATGCCTGATCACACAGGTGCTATAGGACCAGACGGATCAAGCACAGCAGCTGCAGCCCAGACCTTCCAGCCCCTGGAATCCCAAATACACTGCAAACACCAACTCAGGCTCTGTTCTTTCTTCTCTTTGTATGCCAAAAACCAACTCCTAGCAGGAGTTCATGCTTCGCAATACAACCTCATTGTGAGCCAGTAGAAGGCGGGCGTCAGAAATGGTCTGTGATGTCTTTTGTTCCTTTCCTAGAAAGGGAACACATAGAGCACTCATCTCTACACAACACTAATTACAGTATTAAGAGAAAACCAAGACTCTTTTTAAAGAAGTATCCACTCATCTCAGAGAATTGAGAGATGTCTGCACTGATATTAGGGCTTCGGGAAGAGACACCGAGGGAGACAACCAGCACAAAGTTTGTGTTTCTGTTTTGCTGAAACTTGCTGAAGAGTTTAGGAGAAGCATACAAGGTGCAGCTCCCTGTGCTTAGAGATGAAATATGGAAAAGAATAATTCAGACTCTAATACAGTACCCCAGTTAAATCCAGCACAGGGCTGGTTTACTTAGTCCCTAATCTAGCTGACTTAAATGCCTGGAAGATTTGAGCATGTAACTTTCTATCAGAACCTAAATTTGGAAGACAGAACGAGAACACAGAATTTAGATTATCCTAAACTGAGAATGAATTAATAAAATAAAAACCTGTGGCTTTTCTTGAAAGAATTTCTTACAGATAGTTTCTACCTGCATTGGAATACACAAGTGTAAGAACTCAGCTGCCCAGCTTACGCTCATCAGATCTGAGCAATGCCCAAACTTTGCAGAAGTCTCTTCCTAAAGACACACCATGGCTGCAGTAGCAGACAGCAGTGCATCACTCCTACTGCTCAGGTACAGCCCAGAGTGGGAGCGCAGCATGCTGCTGTGCTCCAAGGATGTGTGCTGCAGCAGAGGGGCTGTGGGCACCATGAACTCTGAGAGATCACTGAGAGCTAAGATAAATAACAAAGTGAAGCCATCAGAGCAACCATGCAGCTGGTAAAAATGACTTCTTAACAAGTGTCCTCAATTCAAAGCATTTCTGTATCAAGTACGTTAAATGCCTTAAAAAATTCACTAAATAAAGCCACACAAGCCTACAAATACATATTTAAATGATAAACTCAAAGCTATCTGAGTTCATTTCCTTAAGTCTTGCTTTAGTACTGTGCGAGCTCAAGGGCAGGCAGGCCGGGGCCCAGGGCAGCCTGCTGTGGCTGGGGGCAGCCAGCCCAGAGCAAGTGTTGGGGCAGGGAGGGCTTTAAGGTCCCTTCCAACCCAGTCATTCTATAATTTTCTGACTGATATTCTACTGCTTTCTAATTGCCAGCATTTTGGTCACAATTACCTTCTTCTGGTTTTGTGGGAGAGAGGGAGTGTTGTGTTTGTTTTTTTCAAAATATGTATTTTAAATCTCATGAAATTGAGTTTTTCCAACTTCTGTTTTTAGTATCATCTCAATCTAGAGAGAACTGCCTTCTTCAGCATCAAAGCTCAAATGCACGATGAAAGAAGAGGCAGCTCCAGAGATGCAGAGCAAGCAGCCTTCGTCAGCCTCACAAAACACAACTGGGAAAATGTTTCCCCAACACAGGGCCTTTCCTTATTAACTGTTATAAAAAGTCACCCAGCTATCACAAAAGTGTGCTCGGTAAAAACTATACTAGGTAAAAACAACTGATATGCATAAGAAAAAAAAATCAATAGTATTTTAAGTGTACTGATAAGAAGTACGTTTTATATCTTTTCTTTAAACTAGCTTGATCTTCTTAATTAGCAGCTCTTAAGTTATTGAAACATGTAAGTAACCGAATCTCCCTACTGGCACAACATCTGTGCTAGGAGTTTCATTACTGCCGCACCAATTTTGTATTACAAATTAAAAATCCTCTTCTCTGGTAGCACTGGGGAGTAAGACAAGTCATCAGCACATGCATATAGGGTTTCAGGAAATAATTTGTGAGACACAAAGCCTAAGCTAAACGTGACATGGACGACACATGGGTTACAGCTCACATTCTGCTCTAGAAGAGGCAAATGCAGTGGCAGTGTCTGCACTGGCCCACTTGAAGTTTGAGTCAGTAGGTCAGGGACTGTACCCATGGCTAGCAGTCCTGTACACTGCCAGCTTCAACAACTTCCATCTCACTGCCATCCCACTGCATGCTAATCAAAAAGTTTCTTCTATATCATCATGATTTCAATCCTGTAAAGTGGTTGCCCAGAAAAACTGCAGAGTGTCTGGCCAAGGACATATTCAACGCCTGACTCAACTGGACAACCTGCTCTAGCTGACCCTGCTGAAACACAGGAATTGGACTGTGTTGCCTCAGGGGGTCCCTGCCAACCTCTGCTGTTGTATGACTCTGCCAATTCCAATGGCTTTAAATCTCTGCATAGTTATGCTGTAAAATAACTTTGATTAGCTTTTATTAATAAGCCTTCTGCTTTAATTTCACTGTCTGTACAGGCTTAGAAGCAGCAGAGAAAAGTGACTCAATGTTTTGCTGACTAAAAGTAACCTGAGAGCATCCTAACCTAAACATTATTTTGACGCACTGGACAGAACAAAAATAAATAAATCACATGCTGGGAATTTCATGTACTTACACGGCTATGGAAAATATTAAAAACGAAAGTAAAAAAGAGAAGTCACTATGGTAATCCCTACAGCCACACAAGTCTATGTGGGAAATTCAGTTTGTGTCCACAGCAAACGCAATAAAAATTAAGTTTCTATGGTATTCTGAACTCTGGCTCTTTGAAAAATTCCACACATATAGAAGGGTGTATATAGATCCAACACGGCATCGATGCAACCGATGCATTTTCCATCTCTACTTACAGGGCAGCTGAAATATGATACAAGAACCGTGATGGCAGAGGCCTAACGCTGGGAACAACAGTGAAGACTATTAACAGTGAGTACAAAACAACATGGAAAAACTGCAAAGCACTGAGATTCTTTAAACTGAAAATCAGAACCACCTCCATCCAAAGCAGCATTAGGACTCGATGGGATTCATTCTATAAGAGAAAAAAAAAAACGTAGAGGTGGCATTCAAAGAGTAAGTGCAGCTTTCTGAATGTGTTCTGGCATGAAGAGCACTTCTGCTTCTTTGCACAGGGAATCCATCACAGCCTTACGAGCTGGTGAGATGTATAAGGCCGAGTCTCAAATAGAAAAAGTAAAAGAAAAGTGCACTGAAAATGTAAAGTGTGTCACGTTTCAGTAGTCATAAACAGACTAGACTGCATATACTTTTAGAACAAACACAATAGGTAGCATCTTAATTCTAAAAAAGGTACTTTACACTCAAAACCCTCAAAGCAGTTTTTCCTTTGATTTTCCTATTCAGTAATCAGGTATTCAATTAAAATAATCCCCTTCACAGAGATAGCATAAAGGAAAAAAAAAGACAAAATCAGTATTACAGCAGACAACTTCAAAATCCTGTGTCTACTCTACACTTTGTGTCTACCCTATCCCTTCTGTCATGACAGCTTGTGAAATGATTTGGAAACATTTCAAAATAGTTAAGATTTCTACCTGATTCACTGATATCATACACCACAAAAATATCGGCATTAAGAAAGACAGAACATGAGTTGAATTGCTAGAAAAAAATCTGAAGAATCATCTACTAAAGATTGCCTTGCTGCTTACATTCACATTGTGTATTACGAAATCACTGTTCACTTCAATACCTCGGTGTCTATGTGCCAAGTACTCAACCACAACCCTAAAACTGTCTGAAGAAACCTTCAATTCATGATAATATTAATGGAGCTTTATGTAGCATTGATAAGAGGTCGTATGCATACCAGATACCCAAGTTTTTACACATTGCTGGTCAAAAAAAAACGTCCACTATTAAAGAATAATTCAATGAAGGCTCTGCTTGTGATGGTATTATCATACTTTTCAGTATAAGCAAAAAGAGACTCCCTTCTGTACAACTACTAAATACTTAGGATTCTAACATATTGCTTCAAGCTATAATGGTTATAACTGTTAATCCAATACACCTTTTATACAAACCCATAAACACACGAGTGGAAAAATAGCACAGATGTTCATCTCTAATGCAATTTCCATTCAATTTCCTAAGTGCAGTCCCTGTGTGCAAACTAGCTTAACGTTATGTTTAGCTTGCAAATTCTTTTAATAAATAATGAATGCAATAAAACTGGTAGATCAATGGCAAGCTGAGAAATCATAAAAAAAAGCCTTTTGTGCTCATGCTGTTGCCGATTTCAAACTTTAATCCAGCAGCAGATCGATACTACTTTTTCTTTTTAACCCATCACATAAATAGCAGCTAGACTAGATGTAGGTTAAATGCTGCTACCAGATATCAATTTCCAGAAGCTTGATAAGATCATCGGACACATTTCCAATTGAACATTTTATACCTTCACGTACACACACCAACACATACTGCTAAACGTTACATGTTAAGACACCAAACAGGAACAAAGCCAGCATTATTCATTTCTTTTGGTTCTTACTTTTTAGGGAATTGCTATTTTTCAGCAAGTCAATAAAAGCTCCAACATCATATATTTTAATGAGCAAAATGGGTTTAGCAGGTCAAGATGTACTGACAAGGAAATACAATCTCCCCACACTTGTTCACAACAATAAACTTCCTATGCACACACAAACACCACAGCTGTGCTACTAGAAAGAAAGGTAATTAAACAAATTTAAATTGTACAGAATTTGGATATTGTAGCCTTCAGGGGAAATCAATATTCAAGTATGTCAGCTAATGGATAGGGGTGCTTCTTACAGCTCAGAGAATAGGGGGAGAGCAAACCCTGTGACTAACTCCACGAAGAGGCAACAAAGATCAGAAGCACGGAGCCCCAAGGCACAGTTCTAGTATCAAGCAGTATAAATCTAAATCACTGTGAATTACTACAAACTACCATACTTGTGCATGGCAACGCATGTTCAATCATAACAAAGTCTTGCCTTGGCTTACACCACGAGAACACGTCACAGGAGGCACTGACTGCAATGTGCTTTTTCCTTTTTGCTATTCACATAAAGAAGCACTAAAATGCTGCACTTCCATACACCTGCACAGTTTAATTACATTGATAATTACGTGAAGTTCCTGTCTACTTTCCTTTATAAGTATTTTAAACAGAAGTTTTGGGCAGTTTTATTTACAACATAAAACTCAAAATTACCACCTCTAGAACGTGCAGGGAAAAGATTAAAGATCTTACTCTTTTTCTTGCCAAATTAGGCAAAAAAATTAGTGCCTGTGAAAATGCCAAATACGTCTAATTCTTTCATTGATATTTAATAGACTAAATAAAAAGTAGGAAAAAAATGGATTTTAATCATGCACATCACACCTTTGATGAGAAGGGATCGGATCCTTCCACCGTTTCTAAGCTCTTTGCCCTTGCTCCAGCCACCCTGCACAGGCATGGAAGGGAGGCTCAGCACAGCCAAACCAGAGCAGGGATCTGACAGCTGCGACTTCAGCACCTTTAGCACCAACACTGACAAACAGCTCTCACCTAATTCCAGTCTGCTGCCAATGAAATCAGCAAGACAGTTCTTTGAAACGCCTCTGAATGCTCACTTCGCTAATTTTGCAGAAATTGTGCAAGTGAAAGGATACCAGTTTCTCACGGTAAGGCCGCTGCCCCATGAGCAAACATGATTTTCTAACTCACTGATTCTTGCAGTGCCCCTCAGTTCTAACAGAGCTCATTTCCACCTGCCCTAAAAACGAACCCCCACACACACAGGCTGTGCATCCAACAACAGCCCCAATGTGAGAATAATTCCCCGTTCACAGAGCCGGTCACTTCTGGAAGCTTCCTAAGTATAATGCTATTGCCACACATTGATATATTGACCACAGAAAGGCAAATACAACAATGCCAAAGCTTACACTCATTTGAATAAACTGTGAATTTCTATTACATATATTGTTTCCTTTATCAAACTGAAACTACTGGGGCAAGAATACCAAGAATGCCAACATAAATCTAGATCTGTTACAGCCAGTTTCTCCAATTTATTCTCAGAAGCCCTAATGACAAAAAATTAAAAGTTCTTCTGTTCCGGAGAGTTTCAGGAAAGTAACAGTCTCAGTAACTTCTAATACATTAAAAGGAAATAAATCTGGTTTAATAAAATGATGGAAGAAAATCACGAACTACTGCTCTATTCCCAAGGAAGCACAAGCATGTTTTGATAAACATCAAAGATAAAAGGCAATGCAAACTGTGTGCAGCCTACTTGGGGAAAAATTGCCATTATTCATGGCAGAGGACTTGGTGTGGTCTTTTCCAGAATTCAAAACCAATTCCACAAAGACACATCCCAGCCTCTTCTGCTGTTTGCGTTCCACAGGTTCTGCTCCAAGATAATGGGTAGCAGACTATTCAGATCACAAACTAATGGTGACTGACAACCTCTCTAACACAGCCGGCACTAAATGGTAAAAAAAATAATTAACTAATATTCTTATTTTGCACAGAAGACGTTGACTCAAACCACAGTGAAATCTAAAAGAACCAGTGTTTTCTGTTGTTGTTTTTTGTTTGTTTTTTTAAAGAAATCCTTACTTCAGCCTGTAATCAATTTGGACACAACCATATTCTATTTATAGTAACACTTTTAACATGTTTTAGTCTTATATTATTTATTTGGATCACTCCTATTACAATGAAATATTAATGCTGAGAAAGTGGTTACTCTATTAAGGAGCCATCCTATGTTTAGATTTTAATATTGATCTACACTATTTGGGCACAATTAATCGTTCCATATGAAACTGAGTTTGTGCGACTTTGTGTTAGAACGCAATCAGAAGTTTAGAATCTTCCCCACTATAATGTCATGATTAAATTTATATTTTGACCTATTCCTAAAGGCAATTTAGTTATTCTAACAGAAGGGGGAAAAGGGGATACCGCCACTTTAAAAGCTTCAATCTCTTTGACATTGCTGGCAGTGTATGGGAACATTAATGCATCTGTCATGATAACAAGCTAAGAATAACATCTAGACATCAAACCGAGCAGAGAATCCATCTGAAGTGATTCATTCAGATCTGTCTCATTGATTTATTAAACACAGGGCAACATCTGCAGCCTCACAGAGCCGCTTGGCAAAATTAATGCAAGATCAATTCAAATGGAAAAAAGTGCAAAAGAGATAAATCAAAACACAATTTGCATGCAGCTCCACAATCAGGCTTATTGGGTGCAAATGCTCAATTTCCCTCCCAAAGCAAATGAGTTTAAATGTTGTTTTATCTTGGTAGAATTGTGTGATTTGAAGTGACAGTGAAGAGTTCTGCAGGTTGAAATAGTGAAAAGAAAAAGAGGAGAAGAAATGCATATTCAAAAGGTCTTTGCAAGCAACAAGAATATCATTAATACCTAATTGTTTAGCTTTTTTGTCTTTGCTACAAAAACACAGCATTTTTCAGTTGTGGAAGTCTCAGTAGAAAATTACATATGTATTATGCATATACACATGCAGGAAACATATAAATACTCCATTCTGGAGAAAAAGCATGTTACACTTCAAATGGAAAGCTCTACAGCTATGAAAAGAGAGGGGAATTTTAATCAAGGCTTCTCTAGAGTAGATACGCTTCTGTTGGAAATGTTTAAGCATTTTGGTACTTCCAAGCAAGCACAGACTTGCAGCGTGTCCAAAAAGAACCAGGGATTTTTTCCAGAAGCATATAATCAATTTTCTCAGAAAGTGGAAAAATTCACTTCTGCATCTGTAACAAAACCCACGATGCTGGTGATAAGTCTCGAGAGAACGCTTTAAGAAAACCTCTCCCACAATGAAGAAAAGAGAGCAGAAATGAATCGTTTCTGATTTCAGTATGTCACCAGTCCGAAAATCCACTAGTTTGGTTGAGTCTGAATGCACACTAAATATTTACTTAAGCAAAGAAGTTTATGTAATCAGATGTCCGCATTTAAAATCAATAGACACAGAAGCTCTGTGCAATGCTTCTTGACGAGATCGCATTAATTATAATCCTGACATCGTTCTGCTAATAAAAGACAGAGTACTGCTGACTCGAGGGGAGCTTTTAATAGACGACACAACCGGACTCATTTTCTCATAAAATACCTGTATTTGCTGCTTAAATTAATTTTTAAGGGCTTTTATTGTCTGTGAATAGGCAAAGTAACACAAACTATTAGCTGAACTGGACTCTGAATCATAAAAAAAAAAAAGTTGTACTAGAATGGTTCCCAAAAAGCAGTATTTTATCTCACACACTGCTCTTCTTACTACACAATGAAAGCAGCAGACCAATACTGTCCTTTTTCTGTAGGAAACAGTCATTAAATATGAAAACCCTGAAAGAAACGTCACGGTTACATTCATGTTATATTGATACTTATGGACTGATGTATGGACACCATGGAAGCGTCCTCTACAGTTGTAAATTTTGTGATGAAACCACAGTATAGTTTTCTACTTTACATAAACCTTATTCTTTGCTGCTAAAATTAAGCCTTTGCTCCTTCATTTCAGTAATCTTTGAAGATATTCTGAGCAAGTTAATGAATCTCATAATGATGCTGTATTCACCACATAGTTGAAGATGCTACTTGCAGTGAAAGGAATGGTTTCATTTTACAAACCTTGCTCCCAAATTCAGTTACAAAACACTTCTTAACGGCAATCAAAGATGAGCACATTTTGGTTACACAGCTGAAATTAACATGCATACTTTTTTTTTTTTTTTTTTAAAAAAAAGTCAAAGATGTTTGTGTTCCAAGTACGTAAAACTCCTTCCATACATCCAACACACAAAAACTTATGGCTTAAACGTACACTTCCCTCAGGCAAGCTCAAGTTAGAAAAAGGAACGGAATAGATTAAGCAGAATGCCTATTATTCCACTTATTTATTAATTGTTTGCATTTCAACTAAAAGTTGATTAAAGCACATAGTATTGTAAGAAATGTTAATTTCTGGTAGACAGCTAACTTAGAAGACAACGGCAACCAATGTTTCTCATTACTTTTTCAGACAGTTTTAAAGTTCATGTTCTAGTGTTCAAACTACATATAAATTTCTATGAATTAAAAAAGCAGATATTACAAAAGCAATGACAAATATTCTCATTTGGAAGCAACTCCTGAGTCATGTGGAAAAACAATACATATCTAAGGGTTTTTTTCACTAAAGGATGACATTTTTGCAAGACTGGAGCTCCCAGATCCAGAATTCAAGCACTGCACGCACAGCTGCCCACAGCCCTAGCCCATGTGTTAGTTTGGTACCAGGCACTGCAGTGATGCCCCACTCAGCTCACAGCAAATGAGAAATCAGATCACACATATTCAGCTATTGGCATCCAGCTTTCTCTACCACGAAATCTGTGCTGTTGAGGAAAAAGCTCTGTAAATACAGTGACAAGCTAGGCATTCAATTAGCGTGACAGAACACCATTAACGTCGTTAAGTTACAATACTTGAGAAAAGTTTCCTACGCGCTGATAACGTTTATCACGCACTGCATCTGAAAGTGTGAACGCAGCAACACCTTGCTATCCGTACGTCAAACCAGCGGTGTTCTTTAGCGATATATAAGCAAAGGCCGAGAGATGTTTTAAAAAGCGAGGAGTATTTCAGGCAACGAAGAGGAATCAGCTGCTCCTGAGGAGGTAGAAACAGAGAAAGCCGAAGCGGCCCCGGCCCCGCACGAGGCTGCACGGCCGCCCGCGCATCCCACACCCCCAATCCCCCGCCCGGCCCCGCTCCGCCTTTCCCTGCCGCCGCCACAGGTCGCGACCAAAAGAAAGGTAAAGTCGCGAATCAACGCTTTTCAAGCATCCCACGCTTCAGCGTTTCTTCATCCCCAATCACGGGCTGTAAGGGAGCAGACACCGGCACGCATCTAAGGGATCGACAAGCGGGACCACGCATTCTTCTGACGAAAACTTTGGCAGGGTCACTGAAAAGAAACGGCGTGTTTCTTCAGCTGCCAGCTTCCACGCCAGCCGAGTTTCGGAGCCGCCTCCGCATAGAGCGGCCCTAAGGAGCACCGCCCGCAGCACCGTCCCGAGCAGCCGCCGGGTCCGCGAGGACAGCAAAGCCAAGGGGCCGTAAGAGCCACAAGAGCCACAGGGGTCACAGGACGGCGGCCGTGATGTCAGCGCAGCGCTCGGTCCCCGCGGGCACTATGCGCACAGCGGCGCGGCGCCCGGCATCCAGCACCAGCAGCGCCGACGGACCGACTGCGAGCGTCTCCTGAGCCGACAGAACTTGCAACAACAGACAGCCTGGCGCGGCGGTCCGTCCTGCTTCGGCTCGCGGAGGAAAAAAAGCGGGTCGGGCCGCAACCGGCGCGAACTTCACACAGCAGCCGGAGTCCTCAGACACGGCGACGCGTGTGTTAACGAGCGCAGAAAAAAAGTTGCTTAAGAGCTGCGCCCCGGGAGAGTGCCAAGAGCCACGGAGCTCCGGGCACCTCCGGCACACGGAGCAGCCGGCGCTCCCACGCGGCCCCGCCGGGCTCCAGAGAGCGGTGATGGCGGGGCTGCTCTCGGAGCAACAGTTTGAGTCTGGGCCGCTCCGGACACGGCGCGCCGCCGCCCCTCAGCTGCGCCGCGAGCCGAAACTTTCAGCGACGCGAGGAATGGAGGAAACTCGGAACTTAAGGGAAGAGACAGCAAAGCGGGCGCGGAAAGCGCCGGCCGCCCATCTGCGGGAGAGAGGAGTTGGAAGGCGGCCGCGCCGCCCCTCCGGCCGCTCCGCCGCGCTCCCCCCACCCGCCCCGCGCGCACCCCTCAGCCCTCGGGCGGAGCAGAGCTGCACGGCGCTCACCTGGCGTTGGTGCAGTCGTTGTACAAAGTTTCGAAGTCCTTTCTGGTGATGAGCTTGCAGCGGTTGACGCCGGGCTGGATGGCTCCCAGCCCACGCAAGATGCGGACCTGCTCCACCGTGCAGACCACGGGCGATATATCCAGCCGCTTCAGCTTGGTGTACACCGTGTGCAGCCCTCCCACCAGGTGCTTGAGGAAGAGGTCGAAGACCTGCGGCAGGCAGATCAGCTCCTGCCCCTCCACGAGGAACGAGGCCACCTTCACACCGTGCAGGTCGACCATCTTACACTCGTTGCCGCCGCCGCCGCCGCCCGCGCCGGTCCCGCCGCCGCCCGCGGAGAGGAAACTGTTGACGAGGCTGTTGGTGAGGCGCGGGGACTCCGCGGGGCTGGAGTACAGCGGGTCCGCCCGGAACAAGCCGGCCGAGCCCCCCGCGCCGCCGCCGCTGGAAGTTGCGGCGATGACGGGCGGCGCGGAGACAGCCATGGCCAGCCCGGCTCCCGCAGCCCCGCGCACTCTCGCCGCGCTGTTTGCGGTACTACTAAAAACAGCGCCGCGCGCGCACCCGCCCTCCCACACGCAGCGCCCGCCGCCAGCCGCGCTCCCAGACCCCTCCCCGGCGCCGCCGGGGGGAAGAGTGATGGCGCCCTCCAGCCAATGAACCCCGCCCGGCTTCGGGCCGAGCGCCGCCATTGGCGGCCGGGGGCGGGGGGCGGGGCGGGGCGGGGCAGCGCCAGCCGCAGCACCTGGGCCGCGGGGTGTGAGGCGCGGGGCGGCGCTGCCGGGGGGAGGCGGGGCGGTGGCGATGCGAGAGGAGCTCAGGGGTTGCGTCCCGTCTGCTGGGCGTGCGGGTGTTCCCTCGCTAACAGCCGTAGCTCAGAAAGTCTCGAGAAGTCTCACATGTAACTTACTGAAGTTCCGACCATCCGGCGCAGCACCGTGTTTCAGGTGCAATCGTACGGGGCCTCTCCTCGCGCCTGAGGCAGCACGTGCGGCGCTCCGCCTGCGCAGCCACGGCCCGGAGCTGGGCGGGAGTGGTGCGAGGAAAACCCAGCGAGCTTCGTGTGTCCCTGAGGAGAGCTGAGCGAATGAGTGCACACGAACGATGGTCAGAAAAAATGCACGTGGAGGTGTTGAGTCTGGCGCACCCAGACACAGCCAACACAACTGACTGGATTGTTAATTTCCTTTGCTTTTCCAACTCTGGTTCCATTGGACTTCTTCTTCCAGCTCCGTCCCTTTCTTCCTCTGTATGAGCATCCTTACTTCCTGTTCATTTGCACTTTATTTTCAGTCTTCTGTTACCTTCTTTCTTACTCTGCTAACTTCTCCCATTCTTTTTTATTTTTGCTTCTCCAGCAGCACTCAGTAAGCAAAGCAAACAGAAGAGTACCAACAAAACATGTAGGTCACAAAATCATAGAATCACACAATGGCCTGGGTTGAAAAGAACCATGATGACCATCTAGTTTCAAACCTCTGCCACAGGCAGGGTTGCCAGCCACCAGACCAGGCTGCCTAGAGCCACATCCATCCTGGATGCCATTGGCGTATTTCTGCTGCTTCCCCGGTTGCAGTGCTCATATGAGCCATCTTTTGTTAAGCTGGCCTAGCTAGCCACTTTTTCTATACAATCCAACATTTTTGTTTTATGAGAATTCCCATTTGAAATGAAGAGAGATGACTGTATGGTATTTAAGTTGGCATATTTGTTAATTAAAGTCCCCCTGGAGGAGCCCCACTTCCTCTCAGTTACATCTTTTACAAAGAGTGGCCACCCATTTTAGGCTGCTCATGTAGCTGAGTGATTATCTTTCAATGAGAATAATCATCTTTCTAAGATGAGAGCCTTATGTTGGAAGCTCTGAGGCACAGGGGCTAAAAAGTTAGCAAAAAGTTTTGTGCATTTGAGCCCTGAACTCGTCTTGAGATTTTTATATGCTAGAATTGGTACAATATTAAGTAACCAACTTAAACTATAAACTTTTAGGGGTTAATTTACAGGACATAATTGCTATTAGGAGATTTAATAAATCAGATTGAAGAATTTCTCATTGGCTTTGCCCTCTTACAGACTTTTTTTTTTTTACTTTGAGATTAATGGGACAATCAAATTCTACTGTGAGAATTCTTTTTCCTTTTTGACTTTAATGTCTTCCATAAGCTAAACATATTTCTAAGTAAGACTGAATTTTTGCAAGGCCAGAGGAAGCCTTGCGCATCAGCACCCCGCAAGTTGGACTGGCGTGAAGCAATATAAAATCATAAAGGCTGTAGTAAAAACAGTACCCTTGAGAGGTGACTATCCATGGAGAGCAGAACTGCTCTTAAACTAAGGAAATGCTCAAGGTTTGAGAATTAATACCAGGCAGCTGCCCACTTCAGCCATGCAGATAGAAATCAACAATATCAATGAATATTTTTATTTGCCTGTAATTTTATTACTGACAAGGCAAAGTTATCAAAGCCTTACAATCACACAGTAATATCTTGTCATTTATAAAGTATCCAGATGGTTTATTTGAATAGAGTCCAGCAGTATGCAATTTGAATGTAAGTCTCCCTATAGCTTAAACAAGCATTTTAGAACATTTTTTTGGAATTAAAGTTTCAATATTGTTAATTTTAGACTGGCATGCAAAATAGATTTTTTTTTTAACACTGTCAGTCATTGAGATATTACTGCATTATATATTAGTGACATGCAAAAACTGGCCATGTAGCTATGGCAAAATATCAAAGAAAGATTCTGTTTGCTTGGTTTTGCTTTACTGATCACTACATATGCCTGGTTGGTGTGAAATGTGAAAGAGATCTTTTCTGATGCTACAGAATAGAGGAAAGCCCAGGTTTCAATTAAGGCCAGCCAACAGCTTTCCGTAACCTGCTTACATACAGCTGGCATGAACGTGGCTGCCAGCTCACAGGGATCCTACAGGTAAAAGGATGGGTGACAGAACTGACAAGAAGGGGACAATGATTAACAAAGGCAACTTGAAAAATAAAATAATAAGGAATTGATAAATAATAATTTTGTTTCTACAAGACTGGAAAGATCAGTAGCGAAGTTTGTGTTGAGTCTCAGTTTACTGCAGTTAAACACGAGGCAGGTTAATTAAAAAAAAAGATTAATTCCAAAGATTTTGTTAGGTAAAAGATGCGTGGAGAATTTCTTTCTTTTTTTTTAGTGGGAACTTTTTTTTTTTTTTGTAGCCTTGGTACCAGCATGTGCAGTGTGTGTGCACGATGGGAGAACACGTTAGCTTCTAACACAACAACTGATGTGAAGATCTTGGAGCTCTTCCCTGTACTCAGAGGTTTCTGAGGGGTAAATGTGAACACAGTTTTATGAGGGTCAGAGGCAACTGTGGGCTCTAAACGAAGAAGGAAAAAATAACTGCAAGATTTATTTACAATTCTCCCTAAGCATAATGAAATGAAACACCATTTTTCTGAATTCCAGCCTGACTGGAATCACAGTGACGATGGTGTTCCCCTAGTCCTTACTGGAAAAGTTACTCAGGCTGATCCAAAGCACCCTTTGACTTAATGTCGTGACCGTGTGAGCAACTGATACAGCTAGTTCTGAGTACAGCCTTAACATGGAAGATAAAAGTTAGCTCTTTTTTTTGTTGTTTGTTTGTTTTTGAACATTAGTGTTAATGCTTTGGTTTTCAAGGGAAAGTGTAACCAGGATCATGTTAACAAATGTAGGCCACTGATGTGAGAAAATGAAGAGATTGAAAATTGTCTATCTTATTACCCACCTTTTTCTAAATGCTCCAGCACTTGGTACTTGTGTTCAATTTACTTCAAAACTTTCTTGAAATGTCAGTTGTTAGAAGTGTGGAATAAAACTTCCCATCTAAACATCAAGGATTTTAAATAAAATGGATGAATCTAAATGTCTGAGTATCAATAGAAGAATGATCCTTTCCCTTCTTTAATCAAATGTATTGTATTAATGTGTGCATAATGCAAAATCAATAAATAATGAATTACCACTGATTGTAATTGAATGTTTTCATAATTTTATTGTCAGCCATGATAAATAATCAGTACATTTATACTGCATTAAATTAATTAGTGTGTCATTTCTATTACATACATCAGCAGTGAAGTAATGCAGTGACATCTGTTTCTAATGTTTAAAAGATGTGATATTCCTTATTAAGTAAAAGGAAGAGTTATTAGAGGTATTTCCTGTGATTGGCAGTTATACTGGTAGACTGAAAGAGACTGAATAAAGGAACTGGCACTTCTGGCAAATGCTGCATTTCAGCCTTCTGATGGTAGACAGTAACAATGAGTGGGGTGAATTTTCTTTATTCAGGCTCTTAAAAAATCCTCCCCATCTTGTTATAGGAAGTAAGAGTGGGTTTTCTCTCCCTAATACAGACAGAGAAGATTCTAACGTCCAGTAATTAACACTTTACAGAATAATCACACATTTGTATTCATTTCTTTATCTGTTTTTCTGCCTCAGTCTTCTGTGTTTGGCAGTGGCGTTCTTATTTTGCTTTTTGGGTCTGCATCTTTGCTTGGAAATTATACTAATTTGGCCTATCTTGGCACTTTGCTACTCACACTGATGTATACTACCTGCAAAGGAAAGAGAAGACTGGATGGATGTTGCAAATACAAGAATTGAAAAATGAAAGACTGGAATATGAGAAGTAAGAGTAAATGGAAAGGTACATGTGGAAGATAGATATGAATCACACTGTGTCAGGTGTGAATCAGAAAAACTATCCTCAGTTGCTTAATCATCTGGAAGCAGGGTGATGTGAAGTAAAATACACTGAGAAACAACTATAGACTACAACATAAGTCTGGGATTCTTAATTAACTCTGTCTTTTCCAGAACACCTTATGGACATTCTCAAGTTTCTGTACCACTGCATCATCTTTGAAGAGAACAGTTAGAAAACCTAATGTTAAGGCTTGTCTTGCCCTTTGTTCTTCATCCATAAAACCACTTCTAATTTTTCATACTATTAATTTACATAATAATATTTAAGGGTAATTAAAACAATTCAAATTTATTTTTTTCAGTGCAAGTCTCACCTACTGCTTTCAGCTGGAACATGTAATCAGAAATCACTGACCACCTTTTGATCTTACCTAGTAGGACCTTTTACACAGCTGGGAGTCTAGAGCAACTGTGTGCATACAGCAGTCTGTCCAAGAGTTGCTGTGTATACAGTAAGCTGTAGTCTTGCTATGGTCTGCTTTCTGGGCATGACTGACGTCAGGCTAGCTCACAGTGTTGATACATTCAGTACTCGGAATGCTCTAACACTGTATTCCAGCAGTGTGTGAGCCTGTAGGCTTGCTCAGATTGTCTGCTCTGGAGACAGTCCTCAATAGATGCAGTTTTCGAGGCAACTGCTCCAGATTACAGAGTCTGCACTGAACTCAGCAGTTCAGGCTATACTTGACACATGAAGGATTTGACCATTTACTGTAGGAACTTGAGAAAATTAAAGCACAAAGATACTTGCTCAAGCAACGTCCTATTTACTCTTTCTATTCACTAAAATGTAACTGAAGAGATGTGTCCTTCTTGCTTAGGTATTTACTTCTTGTCTACGTGTAAATGCTGCTCTCCATGAAAGCAAGCAGTATGTTTGCTGTGGAAAAATGAGAGTAGTACTTTAAAATCATTCAACTGAAATAAATAAAAGATACAGTTGTTGTTAATGACTTGCTCCTTCAATCTGGGTTTTGATTCTTATTGAGGATAGAAGACAGTAAAATGGCAAAGCTGGGACCTTTAGTAATAAAGCTGTATTACATGAGATACAATTATCATTAAAATTCAGTACTGTTAGTATTTTCTTCAGGAAGAAAAATTAATGCCATTAGATGTATACTGAAGTTAAAACACACTTTGTAACAAACTATGAACACAATCATATGTACTTGAGTATTTTTAGTAAGCCATTACACCTGAATGCTCATTAATGTCCCCAGAAGAACAAGATTAACCTCATCTCTCATTCTCTATGCTCACAGGTCAGCTAAAGAAAGCAATTTTCCTGCAGTCTTTTAAAGGATATCAACCCTACTCTGAAGGCACCACCATCTAGTGGGATAAGAAGGTATTTGATTTTTCTTTACATTTTTTGGCATTATTAAACACGGACATTGGATTCTGCATAAGCAACAATCAGAGGGTTTTTGGTGTTTATTTAAACAAATAAGGCTCATGTGGACTTTTCATTAATTCTCTTATCTTCAGCCTAACAGCAAAGTATTTTCCAATAAAAACCTTAAGAACTATTTCCATGAAAATGGGTTTTCATAAACATAATTTTATCAATGAGAAAATAACTTATGGTTAGCCAGACTCAATCAGAAGTGTAATTGATTTATTGAATAAATATTTTTAGTGTTTTATTGAATCTACTTTGTGGAAATCCAATTGGCAGAATTATTAATAATGTGGAGGTAATTATCTTGAGCTCATCTTAGTAAAGATACGTAGTTGCAGTTTTCTATTCAGCCATTAAATATACAGCAGGGGTTCTAAGTACAGTCTGACCATTAAGTCCCATCAAGAACAAATTTCAAAAGTGAATGCAAAGCATCCATTTTATCTTTGCTGTAAGAGTGACCATTTATTGTACTTTGCCTGTACTGATATATGGACTGCTACCTGACTTCATTTGTTTTTTTTATGCACTTAACAACTGGAAAGGATAATGACAGGGATTTTTTATGTGGGAGGGCAAAACATAGAGATGAGCAGTGTATATTCATTTGTTTGTTTTCTTCCCAGAGAGTGCATGCATCTGCAGCTGTTATCCTAAGATGCCTCCTTGTGTTCAGGTCTCATTGATCTTGTTACAGCATTTCACACATACAGAGATAATTGATTTACATCACTTGAGACTACATATCTTTTACTAGCATGCAAAGAAACATTAGTAAGTTATTGTGTTTAAAAATTCCGTAGATATTTCAATATTTTTGTCTAAAACATTAATGAAGTAAGAAATTACTTCACAGCATAGATAACATATAGGTATTCCAAAATTGGGCCTGCTTCTGTTTCAAGGAATTTAAATGTATTTTTTCCACTGATATTTCTTGGCTTTCCTCTCCATAATTAATAGAACTCTTGTTGATGGAAATTGGCATCAGTGTGCATTTTGCTTTGTACCAAATTTTAGTTTGCTGTCTTTAAAAACACTGCATTTCTTCTGGTAGCATCACTCAATGTTGCCAGTTCTTACTCAATCAAACTGAAGTTTTGAGTAGAAGTCAATGGAACTTGTCTGGACTAATTGTGTTGGTAAATGCCAGTTTTACCCTTTGGTCACTAAAACACAAGCATGAGAAGGTTAGAAGCATTTCATTTAGAATGCAAATTAACAGCATTATAAATACCTTCATTTAGATTACTGAATACCATCTGTGGTTGATAAAGTCCAGAATGTTCTAGCTTCTGGTTCTTCTTTAGCAAAAATGTGTAACATGTTTGTGGAAGGCAGTCTTGCATGTATAAAACAAATGTCTAAATTAAGGCCAGTAATCTGTAGGCCTATCAACTCCTGAGTTGCAAATAAGTATAAATAAATCCTGTATCTGGTTAAGCAATCCAGACTCAAGTAGAACGTTATTGTTCAGAATATTTTAAAAGAAATTCCATGTGCCATTGCTCAGTATCTGTGTACCAGTTTTTCTGTAAATATGCATGAACGTATGAAATACTTCTTAATTTGACTTCTTTTGAAACATCTTTCCACCTTTTAAAAAGATTACAATAGCTTCCATGAAAAGTTCAGATTGAAAAAAGCAAATGAAAAACCACAAAACAGAAAAGAATTGCACTGACATGTGAAATGTGTTAAAATTCTTCTTTGAATCAGTCATTTAGACATACAAAGATAATGATGATGATTATGATGACAATAATTATAATCAACTGAAATTTAAATTCATCCATTTTCCTCTATGCAAATACCAATTATATTTCTTTTCTTTAAAATGAATGTGACCATTTTAAGTAGTTATTCTTGCAAATCTTCCTAATAATCTGCTTCAACATTTACAACTGCATAGTGTTCTTCTGAACTGGGGGAAAAATTCTGGCTCTTCCAGCTTAACTGACAGGTCAATAAATGGGTCTATATTAGCTATATAGAATTAATATTCATACAGCACCTTCAGAATCTGAAGAAATATGACCTGTTCTTTCCTTTTATTTACTTAGTCAAACAGAGGAGGCAGTGTCACTCAGAAGGCACTAAGTAGGTACAAAAGCAGGGAGTGAACATCATGCTCTCCTTAGTTCTGCTTTAGAGTTTCTAGTCATTGCAGGTGCACAGAATTAAAGAAGTGTAATGGCTGAAAGTCTTTCTTTAGAGAGTCTGTGATGGAAAATTGCTCTGAGAGGTGCGGTTGTATTTCTAGAAATAGTCACAAGTTGGGCAACAGCTGGAAATTCTGCTATTGTGGAGATCACCTTATCAAAGGGCTGTTACATTATTGAATGATGTATGATGTAACCATTCGTTTTCTAGGACTGACAACCACCAAGCTTACATCTTATCTCCAAAAAGATGATGCTAAGACTAAAAGGATAAAAATGGCTTCTAATTAGTGCAAATTAATGTGATTTGTTACCTTCCACCCTAATTTTTTACTCTGTATACAGCCAGATTTGACCACCTATTGTTCTAGTTTTACACATCATCACTCTGTTTATAGGCATGCCTCAACTAGGTAACATCCTTGTCATGGCCATGGTACTGAAATGTGGGTTTCAAATGTACTGGAATGCTCAGTTGCATTCTCTCTGAAGAGAGATTAAAATGCAAACATCCTATAAAAATCACTACATACTTTAATATTGCTGACCCACAAAACATTTATAGTATAAACATTCTTTTCCTAGACACATAGAGTTTAATTAAAGTTTCAGAAGTGCAAAGTGGATGTCTTATTTTCTGCACAAAAAAGCTAGCAGCAATGTGAAGCGTGTACTGTTTGGATTAATGAAACGTACTTATTAAATCATAAGTGTCCTTTCTGAATTCTCAAAAGCATTACTACACAGAGCCTGGCACCAGCTAACAATCTGTAAAAGAAATATAAGTACTTTTCTCCTTTCTGTGGGACAATCTGTGTGTAATTTAATTTAAGATTTCGTTAAAATCTCAGAGAACCACTATAGCTATGCTTTGGTTCTAAAATCCTAACCAGGAACTTTTAAATTAAAAAAACAAAAAAACCTTTTGATTGTGATGTTGAGAGAGAAATGCTTAAGAAGGAAGCATTTCTTGTGTGTGGCTTTAGAGAATGTATTTAACTGAAAATAAGAGGTGATCACACGTATTCCCATTTCTTAGAAGCAAGACTGACAGCTGTAGAAGCTCACAGCATTCTAGTCACACTCCTTTAACTAGTAAAAAAAAAAAAAAGAAAAGAAAAAAAGTCCCCAAATCATCTTCCTGCAATTGACAGCTATTTTCTCATGTTCTTTCAGAGGAAAATAGAGTAAGAGGGTTTAGAAGCTCCTCTTGGCCGTCTGTACCCACAAATACATTAGTAAGTTTTCACAACTGCTGCTGTAAAGCTTCAACTAAATCTCTGCTCTTGCTGTAGAGCAATAAGTGCTGTACCAGCAGACCCAACACGTCTCAACTAAGGCAAATTCAACCTCAAACACAGATTTATAAAGTTAATTTTTTTTTTAAGGGAAATTACCTTTGCTTCATTACATTTATTCACGTTTCCATCATTTCATAGTTGCTACAGCTTAGTTCAGTTTTTTAAGTTCCTGATATAACATAGCTCACTGTTATTCATTCCTAATTTGCAGGTGTCTCTTGGATATAGTTTGGTGTTTGAGTCCTTAGCAATAAGTATGTCTTCACAGGAATCCAAGCCTGCAAGAACTCATTTCATCTGAGGCCTTTATAGTCTCTTGTTTATGGTTTCTCTGGTGAAGTCTAGGTAAAAATACTGCATATGAGACACATCAATTCACTTAGCTTTATGGACTACTTTAAGCCCTTTAATTATATGGTAATATTTATGGTGAGTTTCCGAAGGGAGCTTTTTCAGTTTCAGAACTTAAAGTCTTGGTCTATCTCCTCTTTCCTTTCCATCCATGTGTCATTTATGATTTTTGAGACTGGAGAAGGCTACTGTTTATTAAAAAAAAATATTCAAAGATGTTTTACTTTTTCATTCTCCTCAAATGAGGCAGTAGAGCCTTGCACTCTGTGGGTTGTTGGTCCTTTTTGGTGGTGCTTTTGTTTTTGTTTTTTGCTTGATCTGCCATATTCTCCATTTCCCAGACTCAGTATTTGTGCATGTGTTTGAGTACGTATATACAATGAGATAATTATTCCTAACTGTACACGTAATGATTTTTGTTAATCAATTAGCAAATATCATGAAGTAAGAGGCTGAATTTTGCATGGTAAAACTTGTGTCAACTAAGGAAAGAATAGTATGTCCTAATTGGCCACAAGTCTAAAGAAGTTAATAAAATAAATGTAATAGATAATAAAAGGAATTTTCCAGACAAAGGAGATTAATTTTTCAGATAAATGCAATCTCCATATGTGCCAGAAAAGATACATTTTTTCCTAAACTCTGAGAACATATATCTGAAGATTTTGTACTGTGCAATAAAAACTGCTTTAAGTAATATTGCAAACAAAATAAGGCAGTAACTGACTACAACTAGACACGCACATTTACTGATCTTGATTTATTACACCACTTTGTGTACTCTTTGTAGGGCTATATATGCAATCAGTTTCCTTTTGTCTGTTGCTTACTGGTGATTTCTGACATACCACAATTGACCAAGACTTCAGAAGTTAGAATATGCAAACCATGGAGTTCCTAGTACAGAAAGCACCAAACTCTGCTTTTGGTGACAAACTCTGTTTTATAATTGCATAATTTCAATCATTCTTCTCAATTTATATTGATGTTATTGATACCAAATTTTGTTCTGACTCATAGATGAGAAGATGAGTAGTAGATGAGAAGAAACAGAATTCTTACAGGAATGTTTTAAAAACACTGTAATCTTTTAGAACATATCAAGAAGCTATAAAAACATACTTGTTATATATACAAAATGAATATATTCTACCAGAGTTTATAATTTATTTCCTTAATAGCATAGATAAGGTTCAACTGTATATACCTGAATACATTTTAACTTGTTTGCTTTTTCTTATAATTTATCCAGCACTATCACAGAATCCTAGAACTGTTAGTCAGAATCTGTCTTTCAAACTGTAGAAGAATGGCTTACCTTCCACCACTTGACAGAGATTCTGCTCGAGTTTATCCAGCGACAGGCAGACTCTGATAGTTGAATCCTCTTCTGGAGGTTTATCATGACCTTGCGTGCTTCACTGATTCTCTCCAGCTTTCCTTCAGTATTATTCCTGGCTCTCCCCTGTATTCTTTTTCAAGCTAACGGCTCTGTCTTCTAAATTGTGATCATGGCCCAGAACCTGTAAAGTTTGCAATGAAATGACTGAAAAACTTCGAAGTTTTATTTTAAGTCCCTGTCACTTGGTTTCCCACATGGAGCCAGCTGTGTGCTTTTTAGTAGCAGTAGTGCTTTGTCGTTGATTTCAAGCACATATATGCTGTAGTGCCTGTGCTATTTCTGCAGTTCAAAAAATCTTCTAACTAACCTGGCTGATTCTGAATTGATTGGGGATTGTTCCTATGAAGTCATAACATTTTTCCAGTTCTGCTGAAGTTGTTTCAAGTTGATGATTTCTCTGTCTTATAACCTACGCATTTGATGAAGAATGCACAGAGTTTGGCAAATGAGAAATCTTTTTAAAGTGAGGGAAACAGTATTGCAACTCGTGCCTACATAAATCATTATGATCTATGTGGCTGTGGTTAGGCAGTTTCCTTACATCTTTTGTGGTTCAACTGCCACGATGCTTAATCCTCATTAAAAATCCATAGTATTTCCAGAACACATTTTTGGCTTTTACATCAGGGTCTCTTCTACTGCTAGGCAGGAACTGACTGCTGTGCATTCCTGTTCATGCAGTGTGAGTATCCCACACTTGGCAATTATCTTGACATCGGCATAGGAGGGCATTTCCCAGGTAGCTGAATTTGCCTTTTTTTTTGAACAGTTTTGAACTTGAGAGTTTTAATATGTTGAGCAACTATTTAATTTTTCATTTTTCAGAATGATGACACAACAATGATAAGTTGCATCTTCTTTTATTCATTTGAATAGGAAGAACTGGTAATCCATACACGGTATTGTCTGTAATGAAATAAAAGAGTTAAAAAGTCACATGCAAGCTTCTGCCAGAAATACCACCATGTCAAGGCAGTCTCAGGGGCCTCTCATTTGTGGTAAAGAAGGTTTCACCACAAAGGTGAAGTAAACTTCTGAAGAGGAACAAATTACTGGAAACATGGCTATAAACACCTGATGAGTTTTTCTTTAAAATGTACAAAAAAAGTTGTAGTCTTTTGCTTAGATATACTGACATTATTTTGGCTTCAACAATAGTTTACCTGTTCTGTCTGCATTTCAGAAGTATTAGCATTACATGTTTTTATCTAGAAAGGATGTTTTACAAACATGCCTAAATGATTCAAAAAACAAACAGAAAATACCCGCGCAAAACTCTGGAAGAGAAGATAAAGCAATAATTCACACGCTGTACCACATGATTTTAGCCACAGTTACAGAGCACTGACAGAAGCAATCTAACTAAATAAAAACCTGACCTGACACCACATCTTGCTTACGGGGTGCTAATATCATGTTTTTAGAGCAGTGCTAGTCAGGGTACAGTCTGACTCTACTACACAGAGTTCACTATTGTCTCCAGTTCCTAAAGAAAATTTCCTCAGAGTGTTTCTAAGAAACAAGTGATAAAACTGCACCATTATTAGTCATCCTAGGTTCATCAGCCATTCCAAGCATAAAAGATTAACTTGTAGCAAAAAGCAAAACCAACAAAAAACCCTGAATTTCTGAGCTATTGCAAAAATTATCTCCTTTATCCTGCACATTGCAAAGATCAAATTCTCTTTTCCTGTCTCTTGGAGTACTGTCTTAGTAATGACAGTGGCAATTTCATTCATAGTTCCAGTGCCCCTTAGTTTCAGAGTGTAGGTTTCATGTTTTGTGATTTTGTTGTTGTTGTTGTATAGTGTTTTGTTCACTGGTTTACCAAGATTACTGTATTAAAGGACTGATCATACATATGGGAATTAGGTATCTATGTGTGATTAAGAATTTGCCTAGGGTCTAATTGCACTTCTGTTAAATAAATGATAATATTCATAGGACTTAATGGAGCTGCAGTTAGGCCCAGTGTGCCAGCCAGTGTACTGTGCAACAGGGACAATCTTACCAGAGTGTTATGAGAACAACAAAATACATCAGAGACTGTATGATAACTGGATTAAAACACATAAAAACTGTTTATTAAAATAAGATTATTAAATATGCATCTACAATTTGAATTTCATCAGCTATAGGACTTAAGGAGCAGAATCTGTTTATAGAAATCAGAGACTGTTACTGTTTTTCTCAGTGTTTGTTATAGACCAGACCTCCAGTAGAGGAACTGAATAGAACAAAATGAAGGAAACAGAAGTTTTGATGTGCTTAAAAACATTCCAAATGCATTGCCATTTCACATATATATATGTAAGTTTAGTCAAAGATGAAGAATAATTTATATAATTTCAAGAAAAAGAACTACCATGATGATTACAAGTTGCTATTACTGCTCTTGAATTATAAACTGCACTTCCTAAGGAAGTTTAGAGTGACAAAGAAAGAGTCCTTCTATCTGTTCTTCCATGGATTTGGTAGCCAAACAATCATTTATCAAGTATGGGGAACCTGACATCTCTAATGTGGATCAGAATAATGCAAGATCAGAAGAGTGTCTTGTTGTGGAATGTAAGGAATAAAACACAAATAATGCGTTTTATGGGCATAACTGGGAGCACAGACAGCCAGTCGGAAACTGCTAAGGGACAGAAAGATTGATTCAGATATCAGTAACAAAGAATAAATGGGTATAAGAGTTTGAAAGAATTTTGTAAACAAATACACTTTTGCAAGCATGCTTGAATGTAGAGTGTCTGTTTCCGTAGTTAATGAACAATCTAGTTTGTGCATGCTTGAGTGACCAACAGTTGCATAACAGCAAACTCTATATGACAACCATGCATAACTTCAGCAACACACAAACATTTTCTTGCTGCCTGAACTAATGAGCCATTTAGTTGGATAAATCAGGTTATTCAATAGATGTTTCAAGCAGCTAATAGGCCCGATCCTGCTGCTGATCCGTATTCAAACTGGTACTCAAGGAGAATTAAATTCTGTATCCACTGAGTGAATAATAAACTGAAGAATGAGATTTCACGCGTGAAATCATTGCAGGATAAAGATACTATGTAGTTTAAAAAAAATCATCACAGCGCAAAGTATTTGCTGTTTGTTATTTTGGAGGAGATATTTGACTGAATGATCTGAAAATAGATCTTGAAACAACTACAAACTTGATACTTCTAATACTGACTTCTCTTGATTTTTTTTTTCTTTTTTTCCCTATGTCCTTGGGCTTCAATGTTTCTATCAGGAAAAGCACAAACAGAGGATACGTTTTTTTTGCTAAGAGTACTACATTTCAGAAAAGCATTTTAGTAAAGTTAGATATAATCCACATAAACTTTAAAATAAGCAAGATAGTTCTATGAAAATGTGAAAATCTAAAATAAAAGCTATGAAGCAAAAATGTAAGTTCTTCTAGGAAGATAGATGTTTTGGTTGAAAGCAAAGTCAGAGAAGTTGCTAACAGAAAATATATTAAAAACTGCTAAACATGGGATCTCTGACTGATCTTTGTGTCTATCTGAACTGTTACTACTAAAAATGCCTATGAATTCTTTTCAGTAGATCATATCATGAGTTATTTCACCAAAAAAAAAAAAAAAGTTTATAGAATACAAATGATTAAAAAAATAAATTTTGTCTGGTCAGTGTGCATTCCTGAATGCTTTTTGGCAGTTCTAATTGATGAGACCTCGTTTTATAAAATACAGGAAAATTTGCAATCAGCCCACAGGATGTGCAGTTTAATTATGTTGGTGTGCATTTCTATTTGTTTCTAATGTAGAGGATCTATTGGTAAAATGAATGCCCATTTTGTGGTCTGTTATGCAGAAAATGTTTAATCCACTGTTTGATTTACTCTGTTAAATCTTCTTTATTGAATGTGCTTATTCATCCATGCAGAATTGGGTATGCTGCTTTCTGTTACTATGACATTGCAATTAAATAGCTAAAGAGAAAAACATGGCAAGACATTTTCTCAAGGTCTGTGAAATTCTCATAAAAATTACTCATACTTAATGTATTCTATGTTTGCTGATATTAAAAATGTAAGGTACAGGAAAATTTTTTTGTTTGTTTGTTTTGTGGACTGACAGACCCAGAGTTTGCAGTAAAAGATCCCGAATAATCAATTTTGTCAAATAAATAGAACTAAGAAAAATTTCTGGTCCAGTGGATAATGACTGTCATCATGAAATAGGATTGTACTGATTGCATCTTATGAATGAAGCTAACAGGAACTCAGAGAACCAAACAACAGCATTTTGTGCTGGAATAAATACTGAAGCACTTGAGAAACAGTAAGACATTGATAGTGAAATAGCTCAGCTCTGTTACAGTCCTACAGTTATACTAAACAATAACAGAAGATTTGCACAATCAAATTATATTTTCATGAGTATTCTCTCTCAATAAAGAAAGAATGTGAAAAGGGAGTTTGCCTTATCTGAGCCAACCGATACAGCAATGTTTTGTTCCTCCGCTCCAGACGTTGAGGTCAGGATGATCCAACACTGTGAGAATTCTGGAACTGAATGTTTTTGTTAGAGGTTAAAAGGTAGGCATGGCAGCCCCGTTAGCAGGGACTACAGGAGCTGCAAAATGGAAAAGTTCTTCTTATTTCTGTGAGACGGTTGGAAGCATAATATAAGGAACATACGATTTGATTTTACTACTTTTACGCCTGAATCTGTAACTACTACTTTTTTACGTATTTATTTGCATTGTAATCAGGCATTGTAATCAAATCATTGTAATCAATGTTTAAATCTACATTTTTCATTCTTGCGTTGAAATTTACTGCTGGGCCATTTTCTGCACTGGCCTGTGTTGTAGCACGGCTGGCGGCACCACGGGGGCAAGGTGGGCTCTGGTTTCCATTAGTCGCTTTATACCCCTTCCACTGTTCTTTTTGCTACGCGAACAAGGAGCTTGTAAGAAGGTGTTAACAGGCTGCTAGCTGCTTTATTGTTGCTATTGATTTAAGGTGTTAAGACTTGTATATAATCATACACAACGAATAATCATAAGAGATTAGTTTAAAACGGCACACGTAATTAAATAGAAAATAAAAACTTAAATTTCCAGCATGCTGACACAGCGACATTGTGCTGGGTTATTCTGATTGCACTGCTGTACGTACATTTGGGTACTTACAGAACGACTTCTTGTTCTGAGTATGCATTCACTCAGTCCGGCGGGACAGGAGGGGCTGCTCTGAAGCGGTGCTTTCTGTGTGTCACCAGATTTCCCTTTCATTTCTTTGTGAGGTGAAAGAACAGACAGCCGGATTGCAGTGTGACTGTAGGCTGCACGCCACCAGCGTTCGTGGTGGGCTCACAGAAAGGTTTCTGAATGCAACAGAGAAGAGGTACGGTCCAACATGTAGCGTTAGCGGCTGTCAGTTGACAAAGCACAGGGAATTAATGACCAGAAACAAGCTAATACACTTTATTTTGAAATGTCTTTGACATCGTGTTAAAAGGAAAGATATTACCGCAACCGAGCAGTGCGGAGGCTGTAATATGGGGAATACATTCTTGGATATCAAATGACAAAAACCGAAGTACTGGGTTACTGACTTTCCCGCACGCAGTGCAGCGCGGGGCTGCTTGCCTTGCAGTGCCTGTATTTGGTTTCCAGCGAGACGGCACTCGGTCATACCCTAATGTCGGAAGCTCGCAGACAGCTGCCGGGCGCTTCCATCCGTTTCGCATTGCTTCTACCATAGCTAGTACCGCCAAAAAGAACGAGCAGCGAGCCGTCACACCGCCAGCAGCGCGGCGCTCCGTCCGGCCGCGTGACGTCAGCAGGTCGCGCGGGAGAACTCCATCTACCGGCGGCCATCGCGTGCGGCGGCCGGAAGCTGTGTGGGCCGCGGCCTCCGCTTCCGGCAGCGCGGGTGACGTGACGGTGCCCCTCCCAAGATGGCGGACAACCTGCCCTCCGAGTTTGATGTGGTGGTGATAGGGACCGGTACGCGGCGGCTCGGGGCGCGGGCTGGCCTGTGGGTGCTGAGGCCGTAGAGGGCGCGGCCGTGGCCGTAGCAGCTGAGGGCGGGGGAGCGGCGGCAGTGTGCGGGGAGTGAGGCGGTGGGGCTGCCGGGGGACCTGTGTGGGCAGCGCCGTATCCGTCGCTGCTCCTGCGAGCTGCTCGGGGATTGCTGCTTAGGCTTCAGCGTCAGGAGTTATTGAAGATACAGGATATAGCTGTCCTCTCTGCGAGGTGCCGGCCCGTTAGGCACACCGCGGCCCCTGTGTTCCTGTGTTCTTGAGGTTGGTGCTCATCTGGTACTTCACTGTAGCCACTGGCACCCCGAAATGCCCCTGGCTGGGCGAGCTGAAAGCTTCTTTCGGTGCGCCGAAAGTAGTTCTGAAGAGCCGACCTCAGTGTTGTGGTGGGATATGTGGTTTGTGCTGATAATCTCAGCTGCGTGCTGTAATGTGAGAATTGCGTTTTCTCTTGAAAAGCGTTTTCATAATCCCTGAGCTTGCTTACAGATAACCCCAGACTTCCTCATTTAGGGTGCTTCTCATTAAGGTGTTCAATTCAGTGTAAAAGAAGACGTAGGACTGCATGTACTTTAATTGACGCTGAGCTTTCTCAGTCTGCCTGTGCTTTGTGCATCCTATACAAAATCATCCACTTTCTGTTCCAGTGAGTGATGGACATCTCAAATGTCTCACAAAAACATACCACAATGTTGTAACTGCAACCAAAATTTAAAATATTTCTTAAATTGCAATTAGAAATTAAGATTTCCCTACTGTGTTCTTTGTTTGGTAGTTCAAGTGGAAGCCTTAGTGATGAACCTGATGTTTTCTTATATGATCAGGTTTGTGACTGTTCTGAGTAAAAGAGAATAACAGTAAACAATGAATGGATAAATTACCAAACTGAAAGGGTGAAGTGTTAAGAACTGTACAACTCCTTGATTTATGAGGGTAATTAATCGTTTTTACCATGAAAAATACTTCTGTATGGAATAGTATAGAAAATTAAAGGAAACACGGCTTCATAAAATTAATGTTCATGAATTTTCTATCTAATCTAGCTAAGGAAATGAAAAGGTGAAAATAGTAATGGTACATATTCTAGCTGCTACGGAAGCTAGTGAAGATCTTCAACACATATGACTAAAGCATACATAGATAAGACTTCATCTTTTCATTATTCCTATGGAGAAGAAAAATGTGCTGTCAAAATTTTCTTCTGGAGCTTCTATAATCTTTGTTAAAAATCTGATGTAATTCCGTTTGCTGTGGTAGCTCTTATGTTGAGGGGCCTCAGAGGACCATGTAGCAGGCACAGTAAACCTCAGGCTGCAATTGTGTTCTGTCTTTCCTGTCCCTGTCATGGTTCATGCTTGCTGTATGATCTGTGAGTTAAACCGAGGCTATCTGTGTGACAGCAGTTGGTGGTAGCAGGTCACAGATAGGAAAGCCAGTGCTCTCCCAGCCATGCTCTTAGGAGTGCTCACCTGAAGCAAAGCACTTCCAGCTGAGCAGGCTGTGGCAGAGAGGATTGGTCCTGGAGTGCACACCTACCATTACCTTCCCTACTTTGAGAACAGGTTTTAATAGTAATGTTTTCATACTGGGAGAGAAAATGCCATGAGATGAATTCTGTCGTGGAAATATTGCTGTAGTTAGTGTTGGTATGGGTTTGTATGAGAAGGTATCTTTTTGAGATGTTTGCCTGCCTAAAGGGAGACCTCACTGTGGCCTTCCAATATTTGAAAGAAGCATATAAGCAGGAGGGGCAATGGCTGTTTACAAGGGTAGACAGTGATGGGACAGGGGGGAATGGTTTTAAACTGAGACAGGGGAGGTTTAGGTTAGATATTAGGAGGAAGTTTTTCATACAGAGGGTGGTGACGCACTGGAACAGGTTGCCCAAGGAGGCTGTGGATGCCCCATCCCTGAAGGCATTCAAGGCCAGGCTGGATGTGGCTCTGGGCAGCCTCGTCTGGTGGTTGGTGACACTGCACACATAGCAGGGAGGCTGAAACTATATGATCTTTGTGGTCCTTTTCAACCCAGGCCATTCTGTGATTCTACAGAGAGTACTGTTAGGTCTAGTTTGAAGATTCTAGTTTCCAACCTTGTGATTCTATGATTCTAAGATTCTAAGATGTTCAGAGCTCCTGCCTTTCCTGAATTATTGTCTTTGCTTTGCATTTCTTCTATTAAGGAATAATGCAAAGGATGACTAATGGTGCCAATTGTCTATTTTTACACTGTATTAAATACTGGTACTAAACCAGCAGTGTGAAAGATTATTCAAAGCACAATTTTTATTTTCCAGGAAATTACTGCTGAAGGAATTTCTTAGTCTTAAACTCTTCTTCTGATGCCATAGCCAGTGCTGAGTGCATATGGATATCTGATTGTCATAATATCTGAATTGTTGATGTTAATGTTTTTAACTGCTTAGTAGTAATTGCACTCTTTTCTGCATGCCTGGCCTTCTGCAGGTTTTAAAATTCCTGCATCTGTTAATTTCAGTAATTAGATTGAGTGGGATTTGAATTTGTTTTTATTTCGAGCTCATTGAACTATTTCTCTGGAGTAAGCTTATTGGCAATGGAAACTCATGCTAAATTTTTGTCATCTGTGATATGTTTAATAGCTAGGTTCAATTCCTTTATCAGTATTTGTGTGGTAAAAGCAAATTCAGTTATTTATGAGACTAGTTCTCTGTAACCCAAATAAAACATGTTCTTGCACAGGCAATTTTAGAACACTCTGGATACATAGTACAAAAACACACAAAGTCTTTGTGGGTTCAGTAGCAAATGTTTAGTTACTGTCATGGAACTTCTATGCATAGTTCTTAAGAAAAATAGATTAACAGAGAACTTAATAATATTTTGAGGTTTTCAGTGACAATACAGCACAGAAATTAAAGTTGTTATGGCTTTGTTCTTTTGTTCTATCTCCATTTCTCATTGTAGAATTGAAGTTCATTTCAAGTTTTATTTTAGCTTCTTCTCTCATCACGACTGTCCCTATTTCCTTTCTTTTTGATTATATTATTATGTGAAGGTTATCCACTATCCAAGTAGGAATGGCTTCACTGGATGATTTTCTGATAAAGCAGTTGTCATACTCGCAGTAGTTCTGGTATTTTGGAATATTATGTTTGCAGATTTTCATTTGTGTTAAGTCCTGTAGCACGTCGTTTTGGATGGCTGATACTGTAAGTGCACGCCTGAAGACACTTCAGGGTGGGCAATAATCATGTTTGTTATTGCTACCCTTTTAAGGGGTCAACTTCTAAATTAGTGCGGACGTTATGAATGTTTACAAGGAGGGAATGTTATGAGATCTTTAAATGTAATTAAAAAAAAATCTGTTTGAGAGAGTGACCTGGGTTACGGAGTCAGTGGGAAGGATTTTATTTAGACAGTTAACAAATAGGAAAGCTTATAAGCAAAACATTCAGCACTGTTGAATTTATGGCATAAATCACTGTAAACATAAAGATTTGCAATATCTGCAAAATACAAACAGCCATAACTTAAATATTTAAGTGATGTGTTTAAGGGTACAAGGTCTCCCTTACTGTGAATTTCTTTGATTATTTGGATTATATTCAGTCCTGACTTGAACTAGTTCCTGATATTGCAGGAGTCCTGTCTTAACTTCTGGTGAGTTATAAAATAAAGGACAGTACTCTTTATAAGGTGGCTGTATTCACAAGTTTGCCAGTAATTCTAATTTTTTTTTTTTTTTTTCTAAATAGGAGTTATTCTTTATAAAAGCAGTCACAGTAAATTTTCTAGTTCTATGCAATTTTCTTTCCATTCTGGTTTTCAGTGGCTATAAATAACGCATGAAATGACTTTCAAGGTAGAAAGCAGGAATCCGTTTTGAAATATTCTATAAAATAAAGAGTGATTTATGGTTTCATATGATTTTGGCTGAAAGCACTCGGGCTTTGCCAGGTCATCAAAGTCCTGTCAGGAGAATCTATTATTTATTGTTCGATATGCGGGGAGTGGTGTAAGTACTTTATGTTTATCTTATGTAAGTATAGTGTTAGGAGAAATCACTTCCAGACACTAAAACAGTTTTTAGAATGCACAGTGAAAAACTAATCTTAATATTATAATGTGAGAGATGAAGGTAACATTGGAGATAGTTTGAAAAAATAGATTTTTGATAAGTGAGTGATTCCTAATGCTTTGTTATTGCAGGTGTAAATTTACCTTTATTTCCTTACTGCTGACTTTTTTAACTAAAATTGAGTGTTTTTTTTTCTGGCATGCTTTCACTTCTGACTGCTGTTGTGCAGTAGTGCTGGTATGACAGCCTTCTTGAAGGCTTGCTATCCCACTGATACCTCGCATGGAATTATTTTCCAGATACACTCACTGCTCTTATAAGAAAGCAAATTGTTTTGTGAAGCCTTTGCTGTCCCCTGCCCATTAGCGTTTCTCAGATTTTCCAGATTATTTGCTCATCATACAGAGGTCAACTTGCAATAGTCACATCAGTAAGATTTATTGAGATTAGTCTGCTGCTTATGTATCCAAGAAGGTTATACCAGGCAGCTGGCAGTGAAAACTAGTGCTATGAACTGGGGACTTGATTCTTCATTATAAGCATGTGTATTTACCTAGTGTTTATTCTGACATTTTTTTTTTATTACTTTATTCTGGTGCTGCAACTGTTTCTGATACAGTCGTGGAATCTTGCAGCAGTTTTCAGTGCGTCTTGCAAATAGCTGAAGAACCAGAGAAATTTGTAGGACTAACCTCCATTTGTGTCTGCTGGAGTGAGCCGTGCCAAGGTGCTTGTTAGTGTAATTAGAGCAGACTTGTTATGATTTTATTTGCTTGCATTTTTGTCTCAGTATCATTCCAACTGCATGCAAGAATTTCAAGCACAGAACAGCAAGTGTTTTGTCAGTCCTCTTCTTGAACTGATGCAAGTTTAGGAGTTGGTCCATGTTGATTTAGTTTGTATTTCAATGAGGCGATGTCACTGATTGATGCGAATGTATCACTGCCTGGATAAGTACTGAGGTGCTCCTGTTAGCACATATTAGTGATTCAGAGATCACTCGGGAATAAAATCCCTAGCTTCATTCTGATTTTTATAATCTGTCTGCAGATGCAATGTGCTGCTTTGCTGAAATTTTAAGTGAGTGTTTCCTTGAGAAGCCTAGAGAGGCTACCTTACCTCATATTGCATCCGTTCCATGGAGGTTAGTAAGTGGAAAAAGAAGGCTGTATCATGAAGAAGTGATGATACAGACGCTAGGTTCTAATCAATCCTCCATTGTGAAGGAAAACTTTTTCCTGGTGAGAAAAATGAGGGACAGGCCTGTTTGTGAAAATATTTCAAGTGTAAGCATTTTATAATGTGAAGGGTCCAGGAAGCATAGAGTGCCTTTATGCATCTTGATTATAGGTGCTGCTATTTCTGTATTGACTAAGCCTGAAATATGAGGGACTTCTGTGTCAGCCTATTGAATTGATACTGCAAAGAATTGCATGTGCTCCTTACTACTGCATGTAAGTCCCTCTCGCGCTGCCAGATGTTTATGTATAAAATATCAAGATACTGATTTTTTTTTTCAAGATATCTGGGTCTTCTTGCTGCTTTGCTGTGATTGAATCATATATTCACAGTTCAAACGTCTCATTTCATACTATGCTGTTGGAAAGCTAAAAACTGCTTGGATTTGGAATCTTATTTTAGAAAGCATCCTTTTTATTTTAGATACAATAAAATCAAATATAAGCTGTGTTGGCAGTCACTAATATATCTAGTAACTTAATAGGAAAATACTGGTTACTATTAATTATACCAGAGAGTATATCTCAATGAGTCAATGATTTCATTGCTGTATGAACTTAATTTTTTTCTCTCTTCTTTGAAGTAAAAGGAAATGTAGATTCTCTTTTAGAGCATACTGACTTCTGATAGAAGTTACTGGACCCAAACCTCAAGTCAACTTCCCATTCAAAAACATGCAGCGTTGTGAGTTATAGGTCGTAACACCATGACCTTCGTTCCTTAAGCTGACTGTTCTCAAAGAGGGACAAAGAGCAGGAATTGTTAAAAGTAATCCTTCCTGAGGAAGAACATCTTAGAGATACTCAGCTTTATTTACTTGTTAGGCATAAGTGGAACTTTAGAATCAATATTCTAAATAATTCATTATCAACTTTCTCCTACAGTCAGTTAAATCTTGCAGTAAATAGTTGCATTAAAACTGTACTGAGAATGAGGAGTAAAGGCGCTGCCCTGTGGCTAGAGTCCAAAAGCATTTCAAAATTTGTGTACAATGCAGCGTAAAGTTGTTGGAAAATCAAAGTTCAGAACAGGAAACTCTTTGAGCAATTAATATGAGCAATTATTTTTTCCTTTACTGAATAATCTGGACAGAAGGATGGTTCAGCCTTATGTGCCATAGATAAATAAATTTCTACCATTTCTGTAAGGAGACCTTCCCAAGGGTAACTTTTTTCTTTCCTGAGTTGAGCAGGGCAATCTGTATGACACTGGTCTGTGTACCAGTGCCGCCTCTGCTGGAAAGAGCTTTTGTGAAGTAACCGTCTTGCAGTCCCGATCTTATGCAGAAGTAACTTGTATTTGACAAAGCTACATGTTTTCCATGTGGTTTGATTTCTGTTAGATAATGGAATTCAGAATCTGGTGCCCAAGTCACAATCTTAATTTCTTTGGCTTACCAAAGTTTTATCACTTAAGAACTAATAGTGTCTTGATCCATCACGCTGTTGTAAGAGCCTCTCCAAAAGGTAAAATGCATGGGCTGTGGCATTCTTGTATTTTCTCATTCTGTTGCTGGTGGGTACTCAGGAGGCCCCCACATCTTAGAAGCAAGGGATTGGTGAAGAAAATTGATGCCAGCTTTCAAGAGCAAGGAAGCTAATTCAGGGAACAATTTCATCCAAGGTTAATGGAAGAACAGACCTCCAACACAGTATCAATTGGATCAAGCTTAAAGCAATCAGTTATGCCCTAGTAGCTATAACTCCAGTCCTGGTCAGCCAGGCAGCACTTGGTGATGTTTTACAACACTTTCTCATTGGCTTTTATCAATAAGGAAGGAGAAACAAGTTTCTCAATTGCATTTCTAGAGTGATAGTCTCTGTGCCTAAATGAGGGAAAGAAAATCTTTTCAGAAACTACAAACAAAACAGTGCTTGAGGGTTCTGCTCCAGACAGTTAGTAGTGAAGAGAAATGAAGCATGTAACATATGCATGTGTATAAATACCTGTGGAGGTTAGCTGAGTGTAGTGTTGTGGTATTTTTGTATCGTTTGGCTGTGCACATGAAGGATCTTGTGACTGTCCTTAAATGCATGCTGCACTTACATATTTTCTCCATATCTCTTTCTTTAGAACAGTCTGTATATTGTGGCTTACTTTAAAAAACAAACAAACAGACAAAAACTTTGAAGTCTCGGTTGAGGCATTTTGTGGATGTTCCCAATTACTGACGTTGATTCTCTAAACCTAAGATTTAGGCTACAGGTTTAGAATAGTAGTAAATGCCACTGCTGGCTCATAGAACTCATGAAACTATGGTCTCATGTGTCTGAGTCCTGCTAGATTTACTCTGTGCTGCTTTTTAATTTCCATAATTAATAAAGACCAACTCAACCATTTAAAATGGTTTGATCCTGAAACACTTCTTCCACTTTTTTAATCTTATCCTTTAATTCAATACATACCATAAGTGTCTCATAATAGTAGGCCTGCAGAATATAAATCCCTTTTACTGAATCACCTATTTAAACAGCCATAGATCCAGTAGTCCAAGCCATCTGACTGCATCTGAGCATCTAATGAGTAGAAGTAGAACTTATAAAACAGCCTAGTTTATTAAACATCCAGGTGATGTCATATCATTCAAAGGGACGCTGCTGATAGAAGAAATATTTTCTTTGCTACACTTCCAAGTATAGTGAGAACATAACTGAGTGACTTTGACAGCAATTCCACTTTGAAGATGTCCATCTAATAATTGTGAAGTACACCTGCACTGTCACTGTATCTTTTCTGTTTGCACTTGATTCTTGGTCTGCATGCAGAACTTTCATGTGTACCTGCATTCTTTTGCAGGTAACAATCAGTTCCATCTTGGACCAAATCCAAATGTAATTCTGAGACTCGTGCATGCTAGATTCACTTACCAACAGACAGTGTAGAGGAGACAGCATCATGCAAAACACAACTTGGCTTGAACAGATGTTCTGTGCCATCATAGCAGGTTTATACCCTCATATCCTCCAGTGCATCCCTGGGCAACGTGCGAGGTGATGCAACATCAACCATAAACTTGGAAATTTAAAAACATTGTTTTAGTGGGTTGTGATGCGGTCATCACTTTGTGAGTCACTTTGAAGTGAACAAAATGGAACGAGAATAACCTCAGATTGTAAGTCTTTGTACCTGAGAGGATACAGTTACAGCACGTCCCTTGGAAATTTGGGTATGGTTATGCTGGCATCTGCTCAACCTGGTTAGAGACAGCGAGGCACCAGGAGAAGATGTTGGTGATGAGTTTTAACTCAGAGTTGGTACTGTTTGCAAGTGGTATGTGCTATGCTACTAATAAGAGAGAGTAATTAAAGTGTTGCATTCAATATGGTGATGCTAATAGGCAAACTAGGACACAGATTAGCATTCATTATTTCAGTAGCATAAGGGTATTAAAAAGTTTAATGATAGGGTTAATTTTTTAATTGCTTTTTGCTAACAGATTTCTAATTTTATTTCAACTTTTAAGCTATCTTAGCACACTGAGATCTAAAAAAATGCATGTATTCTTTCAGGTCTGCCTGAATCTATTATTGCAGCAGCATGTGCCAGAAGTGGCCAGAGGGTTCTTCATGTTGATTCGTAAGTTACTTGAATAGTTTATCTTTTTAAGAGTTAAATTGGCTAAAAATCTGTCTGTGTCTTGGTCACTCTCTCCTGTATCCTTAATGCTCACCTGGCATTAAGAAATTTCTATTCTATTTTGGTGTGATTTCCATCATTAAAGCTTGCAGTTTTTGCGTGTGATGTTAGTAATCTGTAACATACATGATATGGTCAAGGATGCTATTGGTAGCTTCTTTTCTCATGGGAATAGTTACAAGTTTAATGCCCTTCCTTATTATATACCCCATTGTGTGAGGATTTTAAACTGGGCCATTATTACTTGATGACTGATGTTTTACTGCTGCCTCCTTTGTATCAAGTTTCAATGCCTATAGAAGATAATACAAGTGTTTTGGCTTTTTAGTTGGTTATCGTGAAGTCTGGCTGATAAGGGATTCACAGAGCACTCTTTGTTTCTGTCTTCATCAGATACTGAATAAGTTTGAGTGCAGAACACTAGTGTTCCTCTTTTACACTTTGAAATAAAAGGATTTGCAGGAGTGCTTGGAGTAGTGCGTTCATAGCATCCTTTCATTTTACTACTTCTCTTTACTAATTAGCCAAATATAGCAATTTTCTTACAAACTTTATAACTTTACACTATGATGTATGCTGCTTTTAAGGAAAAAAAGGTCTCTAAAGCCCAGTTTATTTGTACAACTGCTCAGCAAAATTGAGTGTCATGACTCAAGTCTAGAGCTTTGGTTTCTGAGGCACACATGAGACAAATTCTTGAGCTTCAGATAACCACACAAACCTTCAAGGCTCTGAATTTCTCATCTGACTTTTGGGACAATCTTAGTTACTACTGAGCAGCATTCGAGGCTGCTTTATTGTCTGTGCTTTTCTGGTTGATAACAAATGGAGTGTATTTCATACGACTTTAATGCTAGGCACCCCTACTATGACTGATATAGTTCATTGTGCATTATCAGGGTATGATTTACATAGATATTTTTTTTTTGGCAGCCTCATCTTAGCTGCAGCTGTCTCCCACTCCCTTGCTGCTTTCAGTCCGGTCATTAGCGTGCTTACACAGTATAATTTCCTGAGTTTGGCTGCTGCAGTTGTGAGAAAGGGTTGTAAGCAGCAAGCAAGGACTACCTCAGTGGCTCTGCTGTTGCTAAATATCATCGTAGCCTAAAATGCATAATAAATTTATGAGGTTGAACAGATTTCTATACTTCGTCTCAATTGTAGTAAATATTTCTACACGTGACCAAATTGGATGATTTGGTAAAACTTGAAGTGGGGAAAAAAAACCAGAATTATGTGTAAGTGTAAAATCATAACTCCATTTATAACCAGTGGGGTTGAGTTACAGGCAGCCCATTATTTCTCCTGCTGGTAGGAGTTGAGTTTTAGTAGAATGACAGGTGGAGGTTTTGAGGTTTTAACAGCAAAACTACTGTGAGCCTGGATGCTCTGATTGTTTGCACAGTGTTTTGTTTTTACATCATTCTTGAGGTCTTGCTTTCTTCTAAACTTCTTGTTAATTGCACGTATGCCCTCACCTTGGTTTAGAGTCTTTTTCACAAGGATAAGATACGTGCTTTCAGTTTTCCTTGCACTTCATACCAGGAGCTTAACAAGGATACGTTTTCTCCACTTCATTCTGATCTGTACTGGTTCAAAATTAAACTTCTGCAATGTCTTTTACCCACAGCCCTTCCAAGGACCTACCAGTTTTTCTTGTGTGTAGTATGAATTCATACTGAAGTTCAAAATTTGTGTGAAATGCAATTTGAGATTGCTTAGTTGACTGTTAACTGCCCTCAGTGTCTCTGGCTTCCTGTCTTGGCTGGAGTGAGGGTAGGTGATGCACTTCATCCTAGCAAAAGTTATGCACAGATGAAGAACCTTTCAAAAAACTTAGAGAAGCTGGCAATTAGAACTGTGAATTATAGATTTTGTTTATTAATGTTTGGACTTAAATATGCTCAATTAGGTTCACCAATGCTTTTATTATGATAAAAAATGCTTCCTTTTTTTAAAATTATTTCTCCTGTGGAGTTATTTTGCAACTCTTGTGCAGGCTGCAAGCTCCTTGGGTCAGGAAAAGGTGTTCTTAAGTGAGGTGATTTTCACTCCAAAGTAGCCGGCATTGTAATTGGTGGTGTGGTCACTGAATTGTGGTCGAAAATCCTGAAATTGGCAAAAAAAAAAAAAAAAAAGTGTTTGTGCCATGCAACCCCTCATAAATAGGAAAGCATTTCATACCGTCTGCTTTTGTTGTTCAAGCATAATAGTGTTCTTGCAGAAGTACCAATGACAATAACAAATACGCACAAAAAAGCCTGATGCCCTTTGAATTTGAAGTGAAAAGTTGTATCTCTGGCAAACTTTCTAAGACTTCATCTGAATTAGAATATTTAAATTTTACTTTGCGTATGTCTAGTTCAGTAGGCTAATTTCCTGTTAAATTTTCAAATTTTATTTTACTGAGCTTATTGGAAGTTGATCAATAAAAATCTGTCTATATTCAGAATATCTCTTTAATGATCTGCGTTGTTCCTGTCTTGAAGGATCATCTGTTAAAATTGTTTTCAAAGCATAAGCAAATAAGTTGTTGGGTTACTGAATTACTTGTGTTAGATGTACTACTCCAATTAATTTCTGTCTTCTGTTTTCCACTGAGGTCTGAGTTACATTAGGTACAAGTCTAGAAAACATATATGGATGAAGTCTTGTTTATAATTTGTTTGCATTCATTATCATTTTATTGCTTTTAATCTCCAGCCATGTTTGTGTTTATCATAATATACTGGATAGGTGATTATGGTAGATAGTTTTGAAGTGGCTTATTATAAAATACTAAGTTCTAAGTTTGATTTATAAACACTGTCCAAGCATTGCTATCAACAGTAGCTAATCTTATTCAAAATAGTCACTTCACTGCAGTGTTGCCATAAATTCCTGTAGATGGATTTTAAACTAGAGGTAGCTTCTGCCAAGTGGTAATTGAAGGAGCTCTATTTCTCTGTGCCAGCTATCTGTCTCAATAAACGTAAAATCTGTGGTTCTTTTTAGAGAGCTACATTTACTGTAGATATTAATGAGCTGTTGACGTGTGAATTTTCAAGGATAGATATTAAATGATTTAGAGAAGTAATTTGCAATTTAAAATGTGGAGATCGGCACCTCGTTTAAACTCAAAGATGTGAAGGAAGGCAGAGCAGACTAAAAGTTGATTACTTTAAGTGACTGTACCTCCCACACTAATAGTTCATATGCATAGGATATTCTCCTGGTGGTTCAGTATGTTTTCTAATTTTGGTCCTTTGCTTATCATCTTCTTTTATGAATAAAATTATGTACTGGTTTCTTTACTGAGGATGAGATACTGGAGATGAGGTATGTTTAGCTACATGTTTTTAATTTGATTTTCAGCATCTATAACATAGTATTTTTAGATCATAAATGTGTTCTGTATGTCCTTCTTATCTTGTAGGTAGAGTTTAATTTGAAGACTGTCAAGATAGAGGATTTTAACTTCTCTCTTATTCTCAATTCTCTTTCGCATGTCTCTTTGCTTGTTGTGACCTCGTCTTTCTTATTTTTTTATCTTGGTTCAGTGTGGAGTACTTAAAAGTTCCTGGAGTCCAAAATTGTTTTATCTGAGTATTGAAAAGCTCAGATAAATATTTGTGCAGTTTCTTCCAATTCATAGTATGTCTGTCTCAGGTTTTTTTTCATAACTTTTTAAAAATATGTGACACAACCTTTGTTTCCATATAGTCTTCTTTTTGATCTCCTGTGAAGTGACACAGCTGTGTAAGTACAGCAAACAGGGAAAAAGTTGCTTCCAAACCAAATCACTTTGTTCCAAGAAAAACAGAAGAGTATTTAACTTTCCAAAAAGAAACCTAGGCAAAAAAAATAACCAAAACAAAACAAAAAAAAACCTTAATTCACCTATCTTTTAACCTTATCTGAAAAAGCAGTTTTTATGTTGTTTTGGAATATGAACTCGGGTATTACGGAATAAAACTGTCTCAGCTGGGTTGTGATGATTAGCCTTGCTATTTTTCTTATCTGAGGATACAGCGTAATTAAGGTAGTACAACTGACTGCCACCATCACCCTTTGGTTGAGCTGGAGGATCTCAGGGACATTGAGTTTAACTGTTTCTCTTGGTATGAGAACTTTCCATGCTCCAGAACACATTTACTGTGACAGAATGGGAATTTCAAATCAAAGTGTGTGTACTTAATAGATGGCACATGAAACTTTATGGGTTTGAAGCAGAAGTCATTTTGTTTTGAAATCCTTAGAATCGATGTGGCAGTAACTTCTTTTGCAAAAGACAGCTACTCTGATGGCAAGAGACTTCCTTGTGAAAGATCAAATGCAAGGCAGACACAGCGGCAGCTCTTGAGACCAAGCATGAAGTGTCAGCAGCTTTTTTGTCGGGCATCACCACCTTTGACTGTTACACCACGGCTGTTAAGACACAGCTTTCAGAGAGGCAATCTTCTTACACAGGGGTTGTCTATGAAATACTCGAATAAAACATGAGTGAGAACAGAAATCATGCTTTCAAAAGTTTTCAGTTTCTAAAATTGCAATCTGTCTTCAGAAGGTAACACTTGGTATTGCTTCAGATTCCAGAAACGCTGACATGCTGGAAACAATTTGCAGTTTTACTGCTCTAGGCTGGGATTTACAAATTCTTTCAGAGTATTTGTGGGAAAAAAAGTGATAATAACAAGGAAAAATATCACAAACTAATATAGAAGAGAAAATCAAGCTTTTTTTTTTTTTTTTTTTTTTTAAGAGGTGAAACTGTACTTGGGTTGCATTTGTAAAACCTGTCAAAAATACAGGTTGTGAATTCTGATGTTAACTGTAAAATCTAGATATTGGATTAGAAAAATCAGAACTATAAGCAGGTTATTTTAACTCATATGAAGCTGCTCTTAAAACAGGAGTTTTAAACAAATAGCATATAGGGAATAACTTCTGCTATGCAAAGAATCTGTTCTCTGTCTACTTGACAGAAAAAATATTTTCTAACTAAACAGTTACTCCTTAAGAATGTGTGTTGGCACAACTACGTATTTCAGTGTTTCATGGCCTTATCAAGAGGATAATTCAATTATAATCATAAGAAATGGAAAATTAGTCTCTGTGGTCTGCCAGTGCACCAAGAGAAGAACTTCAGTGCTCAAGATTTCAGGATGGTGTTTTAGCTTTAATTAAGCTTTGATCTTGACCATTACTCAAATTAATTCCTTATTTTAGTCTGTATTCACTGTAATTACAACAAAAATATTTTATTACAAAGGTCTCCAAATTGTAAAATAAATGAACTTTTTTCAAATTACTTCAAGAGTTTTACAAGAACTTTGCTCGTTATCAAAATAATCACATCTTGTCTACCTTACTCTGTGATGTTTTATAGCAAAATTAAACAGTCCTGGTTAACCACGTAATACAGAGTGGAAGAATTAAAATGCTGGGGGGAAAACATCTGAAAGTTGGTGCTTCCAGTGGAGATTAATATTAGAGGTTGTGTAGCATAACTTCGGAATGGTGCTCAGATCCCAGAAGACAGCTGTGATTCATTTGCCATTTGAGAAAGACTGCACCATCCTCTCAAAACTGATTGAGCTTCAAAATGGAATTATGGGGTTCTGTGTTGAAAACATTGATTCACATCAGTGCTGGTTAAAATGGAAAGCAATTTCAAAGGAAAATCCACCTGATGAGCAGAGGAATGTTTTCATCACAGATGACTGACAGCTCACAAACTTCTGTAACTTTCTACAAAAATAATATATTAATTTCTTTTACCGAAATGTTTTTGTTCTAATTACTATTGGATTTATATTGGTATAGTTTCAGGAAACCTAGTCCTAATTTTAGACAGGTGTTTTCTGCAATTCCTGTGATTGATGGCCTGGCTTGCACTGACAGCCAGATTGTATTCCATATTCAAGAAAACTTGCAGCTAAAGCAGCAGATTCCCTTAAAAATAAATCTTTGTGGCTGTGGTGTTTCGCAAGTCCCAGAAGTGGCAGATAATATATGGGGATTGATTCGGTGGAATCTTAAGAAGAAGCAAGACAATAACCTGTGCTGTTTGAGGAAAAAGAAATGGACAGTTGTCATTCCATTTAACTGTTGGTTGCTTTTTCACAGACTAAAATCTAGCACAATCAGGTGTTTAGTAATAGACTTAATCTTTATCTCTTTATATTCAAAATGAATGTAACGAATCAAAAGTACTTTTAAGCCTCTCCCATATCATTCATATAATGAATCAATTTGGAACTCCCTTTTATAAGTTATTGGAGTTCCTCGTTGATAACACCTACAGATGAAGTCATTCTTGGAATAACCAAATGTATGGATAAACAGTTTGAGTTTCCTTCAAATATATACCGAATGCTCTGCAGTTCATAGCCTTAAACCATGTGGTTTTTTGTTTGAGCCACTTTAATTCAGTAAATGTTATATTTTGTTGTCTTTGCAAAAGATGTCCTGTTTATGTTCTTTGCTGTTGCCTTGCAGAAGCTGAAAGACTTTTTTAGGTCAGTTTCTAGTCAGGAACAATTAGGCACTGTTTAGCAGACATCTGTCTTTCATATGCTAAGTAAGCAACTTAGTACAGAGCATAGCTCTGGTGCTGTAAAGGGACTGACATTCTTAATTAAGTCTTTGTCAGTACAGATAAGCCTTGTCAAAAATGTCCCCATCTGAAACAGTGGAAGCAACCACAAATTTAAGTTTTTACTTTTTTCATAGTTATGCAATTCAAAAATTGAAGTAGTGATGATAATGTTTTAAGTTCATTGGATTTATCAGTCTTTGCATTGGTCTATGAAACAAACATACCCTCCTTACAAAATCCTTCTTTTCAGTATATGCAGCAGCATTAAGTATCCTTTCCAGAGGGCATTTTGGTACCCTTCACTCCCCTGAGGAGCCGGAATACAGTGCTAGAGAACAGAGTTAAATCCCAAAGCAGCTTTTTTTATTTTGCAAATACTGTTGATTTTATCAAATGCAATTGGTACAGTTGCATTTTTTTCCTATGTAGGTTGTTCAATAATTAGTATCTGATATGTGTGGTAACAAAATTCCGTTCATCTAGCTGATGTTTAGAAAATTTCTTAGAAAAATCAGAAAGGCAGGGAGCAGAGACGATCTTTGGTTAACAACAGTGCAGTTGATTTTCTTTTATTTAAATGGGTAAGCTAGTATTTTCAAGGCAGAAGGTGATAAATATAAACTGAAAAGTAATCAAGAAGGTGCGTGTGTTTTCTATGAATCAGTTCCTTTGGCTCCACCTACAGCATATACAGCTTAATCGTGATTTTTGCCATGGCATCTCAACAGTCTGTAGTAAGCATAATCTGTTCTGTGAAATGTAGATAAACAATAGTGAGTTTTCTGTTAGTTAGGATAATGGATAACAGAGTTGTGAGTTTTACTGTCCGTACCTGAGATGATTTTATTTAACCTTTCCTTGCACAGCTACCTTTATGTGTTAGAGATGGCACGCAGTGAAATGGTTAACTTTCAGCTCAGCTTCAGTCAGAAGCAAACTAGCTGTGTTTGTGTAACAAAGCTGGTGAGTCCTGCCCTTCCCAAAGCTGTGTGTGGTACATATATTTGGAAAACCCTTGTTGCCTATTCTGAGAACTGAAGCTGAAACTTGCAGGTGTATTTATTTGGCTCCCCATTAAATAAAATGATTGTAGCGATGTACATACTTGAGTTAAAGGATCAGTGTTGGCTGAAGAAGCATAAACTATATTTTTCTTTTACTTACAGCAACCTATGTCCTTTCTCAGCATTATTCAACTTCCCATCTGAATAATTGGATATTGGGCAACAATTTATTTGGTCAGAGATGAATGAAAACTGAGATTGTACATCTGATTGAGAATTCTGAAATATTACACTAATGTTTATAACTGTAAAGTCTGTTTTGAATGTCTCAAAATTCAATTATTTTTTCATTGAGTCTGAAAAGGCTGTAAGATTTCCGTCCATCACGTTTCACCATTCTTTTATGTTGGTTTTTTTTTCAGGCGAAATTACTATGGTGGAAACTGGGCCAGTTTTAGTTTTTCAGGATTATTGTCCTGGATTAAAGAAAATCAGGTAAAAATTTCTCAAATGATTTTTAATCATTGTCGTTAAATTCCGGTTGTTGGCATAATTTATTACGAGGTATTATCACAATATTCTTTCTCTTTGTGGAATGTTACAAATAAAATAGAATAAATAAATAAATAAATAAATAAAATAAAATAGAGGCTATTTATTTAAAAGTCTGAGCATTTGGACTATATTGGCCAGTGACTAATCATATTATTTAATGAGACATTATGAGCTTCTTGTTCTTTAGAAAATGGAACTTCCTCAGTTTGCTCTCGTAACTATTATGAAGTGCTAACTTCTGGCATAATCAGTGGAGTTGCTCAGTCTCCAAATGGAATATTCTCAACATTCTGTTGTGTGGCTCAGAGATTGCTGTGTGGACAGATGAACATAATACCCAGATCATTGTATTTTCTAATATGGTCACCGTTCACTGACTTCTGTCTCAAGATTTGGAAATAACCCAACCGTGGGAAACTTCTACAGTTGACTGTATTCAAATTTATATTAAATCTTTAGTAAAACTTGCGTTTCTCTTAGTGTTATTTTCAGATCCCTAGAGCTAGATGTAGCACAAATGTTACTCTGCTACAGTAACCAGCTCTAACTTGCTTAACTCCAAAAATCTGTATGGAGAAGGCATTAAAACAATTAAATAAAACAATTCTTTTATTCTTTTTTTTAAATATACAGAGGTACAACAGATTATTTGGGAATAGATTTATATAGATCAAGAACAACCAGCACAGTACAAAATGTAATTTCATAATTGTTCTTTGTAAGCAAAATACGGATATCAAGGATGAGTGTGAAGACTGGAGAAAGTTGATCCTTGAGAATGAAGAAGTTATTTCTCTTAATAAGAAGGATAAAACTATTCAACATGTAGAAGCTTTCTGTTTTGGAGAGTAAGTATAAATATAGAAATACATAATAATTTCATATGCTCACTGTTAAACTATTGTTTTGTGTTTCTGGCTTCAAGTACTTCACCACCCTACCATACTTCCAGTTGGTCTAAAAAAGTAACTGTGAACTCTACAATGTCCATGATCTGCTTGTACTTCTGTTGAAATCACGTGCACTTCCTTGAAACCAATTGGTCCTTCTTAAACTGCTTCATCTGAATCCAGTGTAATTTGTTGACCAACTTTCATCTAGTAATTTACATCTCAGTAAATGTTGTGTGTTTAATTCCTCATTTGTTATGATCTACCATCTATTGATTTTTTTCATTCTTAATTTGGTTAATAGGTTTTATTCTCCTACTAAATGTTAAACACATATGTTTGTGAAAAAGAGAGATCATGTAAAACAGGAAATGCAAATGGACCATAGTACTGTAACTGTAAGATAGTTGACTATGCTAAAATGCTGCAGTGATATTTGTCCTTTGTCATTTTTTTAGATTCATTGTATGTAATCTGTTTAACAGTACTTAGCCACGATATTTTGTCAACAATTGCATGATCAGAGGCTTCTGGAAGTTCAACAGAAGTTAAAAAGCAAAAATGCCCCAAATGTTTTGTATTTGAAGTAAGGTAACTCATCCCTTACTTTACCTATGACATGTAAAAAATACTTGCTCAGTTGGAAGTACTTTCATGACTACTTATTGCAGAAGTACGTTGTGAATGGTATGCCATCTTAAAACTGAGGATGTAGCTTATCAGAATCGTGTTATGTCATTTCAAAACTTAGGAAAACAAGGAAGTAACTTTGTGAAGCAAAAATGTTGATCAGTGCATAACTGTAGTAATAACAAATGGTAATTGTGTGAAGTCTCAATTTTTGAATTTCTTTACATTCATTATTCTTATCTCTTGGGTTTTGCTCAGAACTGAACATTATTCTGAACTCTGGAAAGGTTCTGTGGGTGAACTATGCAAGTTTAACCCTGAGTCTTCTAGTAAACATCTTAAGTTGCTGAAGGAAGCACTGCCAAATAGGTATTCATATAAAAACATTTATGTATTTATTTAAATGTCACAAACAGTTTAACAAACAAAAACGATACATAAATGCAGTTTCTGCAGCCTGAAGAAGGCTCAGAATTTGTTTATTGCATGTTAATGGTTGCTAGACCTTTTCTGCAGGTAAAATGTTATGCTTATTTTAAAGCAGGTATCAATTGAGTATTGTAATTGCAATCCTACTGCCATAACAAATATTGTTTTCAGAATCAATATTAAATCATCTTCAAAGTTTCATACTTCCTTAATTTTGAAAGTGAATTTCCTAGGACGGTATTTTATTGACTGGTGGCTGGCTCAAAAATAAGTTCCTTAACAGTAAGATTTCACAATTTTTAGAAGTAAGTACTGAATACTTGAATCTTCCATTTTGTCCTGCATCTGCTTTTAAGCATTTACATTAGTCTGAAAGCAGCATGCTATCTGTATCATCAGACAAAAAGCAACCAAACACGCAAAAACCAGCCCCCTACAAGAAAGATCCATAAGTTTAATGAACCTAGCAAAGATAGCAAAGAAAAAGTTTTCCAGAATAACTTTAAACTTTCTGAGAGAATCAATTACTGTGTTTCAGACAACTTAAACATTCTGCCTAGATTCTGTTGTTTTTGCTTAACTTTTATAACTCCTATGAAGTAACCATTAAACATTTATTTTGAAAGAATAAACAGCTGGGTAGCAGTATAATATACACAGTGCAAATCTGAAATGAATGGCCTTAGAACAAAGTGCATCCATCAAAGGAAAAGAATACTGTGTCTACAGCAAGCGGTATTGAAAAAAGGCGAATGGCTGAAAAATAAATAGTGAACACCTGTGCTGAATAAATTAACCAGCTGGTTGGCAATTTTTCATTTGACCTATCTGAAGGGGTTGCTGTTGCAAGGCATTAATAAGACACATTCATTTTAAGATATCCCTTTGTTAGTACCATTAATTGATGAATGGTGGAAGATAATATTCTAAATTTACACAACAATTTGTCTGCAGATGTATTATTTTTTTTCTGAATTAGCAGAAGAATTGTCAGTACAAAAGTTCAACCTGAGTGATTTTTATGGACAGCTCTTACATTATTCAGGAATATTTGTTCCTATAGGAAGAATGTCATGAATTTAGATTATGTACAGGTTTTCGTTATAAAATGCATAGAGATGCAAATCATGTAGATTTATATATTTGTTTAGTGGGAATTGAATAGAGTTAAAATATGTAAATATACATTTCTGCTATACTGCTTTTCAGTGGTATTTAAAAAGAGAATGTACTGCAAATCCAAATTTTGATCTTTTAAAAGCAATAGGAGGATCTTTAAAATGAGAATTGGCTGGACTGTATATTAAGAGAAAGCAGAATTCTGGGAGAAAGCAGAATCAAGAGTTGTTTCTTTTCTTTCTGTGTTATATAAAAATTTATGATGGATTAAATAAAAAATTCACTATTACTGCATTTGCGTATCTTTGCAAACCTAATGTTCACAATTCCTGAAAATAATATAAACAAACCCAAAGAGAACACCACAATTGATCTTCATTTGTAGTTTTAGTAGAGAGTACTCTTTAAAGAGCACTTGACAGCTTTTTTGTCCCTTACATTTTAAAGTTATTTAATGTTTGCAGTATGAAGCAAAAGCAGATAAAAATGAATGTGCAGAAACAGATTTGTTTAATTAGTTCTTCCTTACACCCATTCCATTATTTCCCAGAGCAGTGTTTTACCCCACTCAGGAATGAGTGCTTCCTGGTGGCTGTACGCAAGCTGTGGCACCAACTCTTTACTTTCATCAGCCTGTAAAAGCTGCCCGAGCTCATGTGAGATGAGCAAGTAACAGTATAAAGGAGAAAATTTGTCTTCCTTCCTTACTTGGAACAGAATCTTTGCCTCCTCCTTCCCTCTTTAAGTCCACTGATGCACTAGTGAGCATTTTTATATGTGCTGAATAATTCCTTGCTGTTTGGTGAATATTAGGCATCCTGATAGTTACTGAAATGTCATGCCATACATGTGCAGGTCACCTTTAAAATCACAGTTTGTTAGTTTTCATCCAAAATTAAATTGTTTATTCAATGCATTAATGGCTTGTGGTGTAAAGATAAAAAAGATAATGTGAAATTATTGCTGAACTCTTTTCACTTACAATGATGCTGATTTGATTCATTTGATTGCTGACGAACTTGCTGGAAATTTTTAACTTCAGCTTCCGTTCAAAACTCCGTGTTTCTTTACAGTAATGCGCAGGAAATAGCCTCTGTTTATATAAAGAACTTCTGTTTTCTTCTGCAAGCTTGTTGGAGGTGGTGGTGTTGTTTTACGTTGTATTTTTTAGTTACAGAAAACCCAGTCAGTGTTTCATTACTCCATTTATTTTGTTTATGTAGGTATGTACTGGGTACGGCTATGAGAGTTTTGATTTTCGTGTGAAGTTCATTCTGCGCTTTGATTTTGTTAAATAAGGACACAAAAGTGTTCTATTTTGTCTTTCTCCAGTAAATGTACTCCTCTTGAGTCAACCTAAGAGCCAGATTTCATTAGTGGATAATACACCTGATTTGGCCAGGATAAAGAAATTCTAATGCTTTTTAAGAAGGAGGTTGAGGTTTCCGTTCCTGGCACAGGCTCAAAACTTTAAACAAGATTTAAAGACTCTTTAAATTTTTGTGGTTTTTTTCTCTTCTTCCCCTTGTGATTTTATTCAGTCAGGATGCAGCTGAAGATGTTGAAGAAGCTGGTGCACTAGCACGGGTGCCTGCCTTTGGAACCTCGGTTGCTGAAGAACCGGAAAAAGAATGCTCACCACTGGAGAGCTCCGTTCCTGGAGCTGAGAACTGGGAATCGGATAAAGCTACAAGCACGGATCCACCAAATGCAGCAGAAGGGAGCGTTACAGAAGTAAACTCTGAGAATGAAAGTTCTCATGGTGCAGCGTCTGGCGAATCCACTCTGGAATTGGGAAAAAGTGAAGCTGCACTCTCAGAAGTTTCTGCCCAGGAACCAAAGAAAATCACATATTCCCAAATTGTTAGAGAAGGCAGAAGGTTTAATATTGATTTAGTTTCTAAGGTAGGAACTTAGTATCTCTTCATACAGCTTCATTTACTTTGTTTAATGTGCAGAAATTTAAAAAATACATACATTTCATTTTTAAGAAGGCTGTTACAGTACTTTGAGGCAGAAAATACATTCTCTTGACAAATAAGAAAGCATTAGTACTAATAAAACAAAGAAGAGCTATTTAATAAGGCTTTTTTACTGTTTGTTTATAATAAAAAAAGCCATAAAGCATAGCTTAGAAATCTGTAAAAATAAATCTCCTGAAATTTTTCATTCAACTAAAATTGTGCTACTTAAATACAAAGATAAAAAAAAAAAAAAAAAAAAAAAAGAAGAAAAAGAAAGAAAAAGGAAAAAAAAAAAGGAAGAAACAGAAAAGTCTCATCTAAATGAAGACCCCTCTTTTCCCTCTTTTTAAAATGAAAATAGTTTTTCTGTTTGGGGGGTGTCTCCTCATTTTTAGTGAGACTTTTCCGTGAAACTGTCATATTTTCTGTCCCTCTCTCATTGTGTGTTTTAGTTTTCTGGCACCTGAACCACTGAATTGCAACTAATTTTATTGGAAAGTGAAAATACCTAATCTGTAACATAAAACCTGAGTAAAATTAGTTATTCCTGCTACTGTGCCTTTTACTAGAAGAAGACACAGTATTCTGTCATATTTGTCTTAATCTTCAATCTCCTAAAATCTGCCTTTTGGCTACTGTTCAGTATAAGTCCCTGCAAATCCAAGGTAAATGGCATTTTTTTTTGTAACTTCTGTTATTTATGTGCTATTTGGTGGGCAGGTTTTGTATTTAATTCGTTAAATATTATTTTGCAGCTACTAAATCTTGATATGCTTTTATTCAGATTTTACTTTATTGTGTGTTCTTGTAAATAGTTACAGAAAATATCTGACATGTAATAACTATTGGTGTCACTGTTTTTTTTCTTTGGTGTAAGCATTTTCTCTTTACTCATTATATTATTTTTCTTCATTGTGCAGCTGCTTTACTCCCGAGGTCTATTAATTGAACTTCTGATCAAGTCAAACGTTAGCAGATATGCAGAGTTCAAAAATGCAACACGAATTCTTGCCTTTCGAGAAGGAAAAGTAGAACAGGTATCTTAGAATTATGTACTGTCTGTGTTTAACCTCATATTTTTAAAGTAAAAAAAAAACAAACAGACTTTCTGAAGTTACATGAGAGTTTTGTAACAATAAGCTAGTATTTTCCCTCAAAAAAAGGAAAGGGTTTTTATTTCTTTTTAAAAACAAAAAAGATTTGTAAATGATATATCCAAATATTAAAACACAACACGAGAAACCTAAAACTAATTAAACTAAGACTGGATATGCATGTGCATACCAGTAAGTTACTGTTGTAAATCTTTGCGTTATATATGTTGTCAAATATTTAGACCATGATTGACTCAGCAGTCACTTCTTAAAGACTCACAGGTCTTAGCTTTTCAGTTCCCTGGCATAGGCTTCAGGAGGAGTCATTGGTCTGATAACGGTAAGAGGAGATGTTTGGCATAGTTAATTAATGAAAGCTCTTTTCATTAACTCTGCAGTCAGAGATGCAAGTTAAATTGATGAAAAATAAAGGGGAAAGAGAGGAACAAAAAGGTTTTAGTGTATTTTTGCAGAAAATAAGTAACTTTTCTTGTTGTGGTGTTTAGAAATAATTGAAATATGTAGTAAATATGTGTAATAGAAGACAACTGATCATCTAACAAAAATTTCAATTTCCTATGGTGTTCCATAGTTTTCCTACCTGGAGTATTGAAAGTATCTGGAATTGTTAAAAAATACGTATCTTTCAGGTACCTTGTTCCAGAGCAGATGTCTTCAACAGCAGGCAGCTTGCGATGGTGGAAAAACGAATGCTAATGAAATTTTTGACATTTTGTTTGGAGTATGAACAGCACCCTGATGAATACCAAGGTAGTGTTTCAATCAACAGTGTACACCCTTGTCTTGCGAGTCCGTTCATTCAGGCAAAATTCTGATAGCTCTCCTGTGTTCTCATTCTACTTATTTTTATAGATTGATTTTCAAAGTATACTTTGAACTTTTCACTATAATGTTAAATTCTTCTGCTTGTATACTTGTTCTTCTGTTTCCCTCAACATAATTTATTATTTATATTTTTCTTTAACAAATTGTATATTGCAGTAAGTTCTCAAGATGTTTTATATATTTTTTTTTAATGTTGTTTATGTTTTGTATTTTTTTCCTCTCAGGGATTTTTTAATATGGTGTGAGGTATCTGATATTTCTTCTCTGCTTCTTTAGATAGGATACAAGTCTTACTTGACAGTATGTTGCCACAATATCAGAAATGGAGAAAATAGAGTTTTTAATTTAGGATATAAATGTAATTTAATACCTGACAGAGCAAGTTCAGAGTGTTTCTATTAATTTTTGTCTTGTCTGGGGAGAGAATATATTTAAGATGTGTTGTCACAAATATATTGAGTATGAGGTCAAAGAGGAAAGTGGCTAACAGAAGGAGTGTAATGGGCACCTACTCTCTACTTTATACACTTGAGAATACTAAGAATTAGGTGGTGTTGCACTCTGTCCTTGGAGTCAGAATATAAACTCAGGCCAAAAATAAAAAAAAAAAATGAGGACAGGAATAGTTAAACTGTTAATGTAAGTTTCAGGCTGATCCAAGTTAGTGCTTGTGTAGCATGATCATAGATCCATTAAGCAATGTTTTGAAAGAAGGTAGCTTTAGGAACAGTTCTAAAAATCCCTTGTGTTAGTTTGGTTGCTTAGAGCTGTATGTGACACTGGGATTAGGTACAAACATCAGAGAAAGTTCAACTGTACACAGGACAAAATTGGTCAATATAGAGAATCATCTGGCAAGATTAGAGAAGCAATCTAATGAACTCTGCAAAATTCTGTAGGGGGAATAGCTCATTAAACCCAGGTGGTTTGTAGATTACAGGTAACTTCAATTTTTTTGCTGATGGAAGAAGAAGAGGTACATACAATAATGGTACAGGTGGTATTGAGAAAATCTGTTAGGTAAAAACAAAATTAAAAAAAATCCTACATCAGTTTTAAATTAATTCTTTGATTTATGTGTCTAAACTACATGAGATTTATTCTACTTCCAAAGATAGTTAACAGCATTTTGCTCTTGTACTTTACAGTAGCCTGAGAAGTAAATGGAAGTATTTTGAGGCAGGTTAGTATAATGTAGGGACTTCACAACTTTAAAGTTGCTCCTCGTGAACTGATTACTTCCATTGCAAGTCACACTTTCTACAGGAAGAGTTCATTGTGGTTAAATTAAAAAAAAAAGCAAACCAAAGAAACATTTGTGTCAGTCGGTTACTTCCATGGCTGTATGTCAGGCAGTAAGTTGTGTTTGTAGGCTGAGTCTTAAGCAGAATAAGTGGCTTTATAATACTAGGCACAGCACTGCTGGTAGTTCTGCTTATTCCTGTGAATTTTCACATAATTGAAATGAGCTTAAGAACAAATCTGTGAATGGTATTGAAATATTTTCTTGAAAAAGTACTGGTTTTTATTAAGGTAACTGATATTTTTAGAGATGTATAAAGAAGAAATGCTTCCATTCACTATCTCCTAAAAGACTTGTATTTCTTTGGAGTGAAAGTGTCAGCAATAGTACTAATTTAAAGGGGAAGTTCCTCATCACTGACTTCTGGTTTTTTTCGTGCAAGTGAACTAAAAAAATTATTTGAATGGCCCTTCTCTGCACATATTTACAACCTAATAACTAAATCAATCTGGATTCAACTGTATGAGCGTCTTTCAGGTGATCAGAGTAATCTGCCACCCTCAGGCACTTCAAAACCAATGGATTTATGTGCCCAGTTTCTCACATTTCTCACAACTTAGAAATATATTTAGATGAAGATAGCATAATAAACAGAGGGAGCCATATTTAGATGTTGCTCTTTAAGGTGTTCTTATGCAGTGGATTTGTGTTATTCTGAAATATTTTAGAAGAGTGTTATTTCTTTCTTCTGAGAGTTTTCTTTATGGAAGTTGCATTATCCATTTTGTTCAATGTTTATTGAACTCATTTCCTTTTATAATTATCTTTGTGTATTTTAATATAGTTCAGCCTGAAGAAAAATGTTTCTGTGAGAAAGTACAGGTGTTGTGCTGTGCCCTTTACTAGAATTTACCTTTTTTTCTCAGACTACAAGAACAGTACATTTGCTCAGTTCTTAAAAACACGAAAGCTAACACCTAGCTTGCAGCACTTCATTCTTCATTCTATTGCAATGGTGTCGGAAAATGATTGCAACACTCTTGAAGGTCTTCAGGCAACAAGAAAGTTTCTTCAGTGCCTTGGCCGCTATGGCAACACACCATTTTTGTTTCCTCTGTATGGTCAAGGAGAGATTCCACAGTGTTTTTGCAGGTAGGCCTTAACTTTTTTTTTTTTAACGCACATGTTCAAAACAGGAAATATTTGGTAACCTTATGCTGATAGAAGTCATTCAATAGAAGACATCTCACTAATAATTTCATGTTGATTTTGTTGACTTTGAATTTTCATTCGCTGTGGAAAGTCTCAATAAAAAGTCACAAAGTGACAAGTCTCAAAAAAAAAAGCATATTTTAGTTACAGTAATAATGATTACAGGATAGTCAAGCACTCAGCTGATGACATCAGGAAACTAGATTTTGAGGAGTATTTCATTGAGAGAAGCAGAAATGCTGTAAGTTATGCCATTTTAATACATGTATAAGATGAAAACTGTTCCTAAGTTGTAATGGGTGACGTTTGCAGTCAATGACTGCATTTAATAATAAGGGCTAGGAAGTGGAAAAGAGTTTATTTAAGTTACACTTGACTGTACCTTTTTAAAACTGACAGTTGAAACTCAATAGTGATGTCTGTCTGAGATGACGGTGCATTTTGGTAGGTTGTGAAAATTTACCTTCCGTCTAACTGAAGTTACAAGGTGATGTATGTCATGAATTTGTGTTACTAACTAGCACTAGAAGTGCACCTAGAGTTTCTTTTGTCCTTCTGTCCTTTTATTCTTTTTGGTATTTAATAGTGAATGGGTTTGTTGGTTGGTTTGGTTGTTTTTTGTTTGTTTTTTTTTTTTTGGAAAGGAAGAAAGTACTATTATATATTCAGTTTATTACTAAACAAAATAGTATGCAGTTCTTTCACCCTTATATCACAGTTACACACATGGGACAACCAGTGTGATATCATATCCTTATTCTCTTGGCATAATTTTGTCTGTTTGCATGACAAGTGTCTTCATACAACTTCAGCAGCATATAAAGGAATCGTAAAGCCCTGTTACTGAGACACACCAGATGCAGTTTTACATCTTGCACAAGTGACATGTGTTCTCCTCTACTTAAGCCTCAGAAAGTAATGAAACCAAAACTATATTGATGTCAGAATAAATCTGTATCCACTTTGGCCTTTTCAGTTGAACTGTGGGCATGATGTGTGTTCTTTAGTGTGACTCTGGTCGTGTGCTCAGGATTGTAAATTTTGCAGAGGAGTTGTTGACTGGTGCTTTGGGTGACCATCAAGAATAGAAGTGAATGGTTGGTTTTAATTTTCACTGCTTTCCAACAATTCTCAGCTGTTCTTATTTTTGCTTACAAACAGCCTTTATATCTGCTGTCCATGGGTTCTTAGTGTAGACAATCTAAAGTGATTTTGTACTATGTATTCAGATATCATTTGTTTAAATACCAGTGCAAAGTTTTACCTGCTTAGTTGTTTGTTGGACAAATTCTGCTTCTTCTGTGTGTGCTACAATTAATAAATTTTGTTTTAGAGCTTGCTGTTGATTGTTAACACTCCTTTCTTGTCTGCACGATAGATTTTCTTCTCAGTAGCACTACGTAAGCTACAGTTAAAAGACTGGCCTTGTCAGTTGGAGCTTCTGTATTAGTATGTAGGATGGGTGTAACTACATGTTGATAGAAATATTCTAGAAAAATTATTGTACTTCAGGGAGGGTGTCTAAAAAGTAGCTGATTGCAACAGCAACGGGTGTTACTTGCTCTTACTTGGCCGTGTGAAATTGTCCTCTAATGTTTCGGTATTCGTCTTTTTAAATTGCCATTAGTTCACCAGGCTATTAAGAATTGTTCTGTACTGTATTAAATGGAAATTTCATTTGGTAAATTTTTCCAATAACTTTTCATCTGTATGGGAGCTTATGTAATTAAGCACACAGAATTAGTGAGCAGGATTTTTAATGTATTTGTTCAAATTTCTGATAAGAATTCTGGACATAATCATGTTATAGAATCAGTGTTTATGGATGTTAGGGATGTTTTTCTGTCTTACCAGGATGTTGTGTTACCAGACACGAGTACATGACCAATAGATGAAAAGTCAGAAGGAGCCATTACAGAAGCACAAGTCTTGTATTAGTCTCCTTAGACTTTCTTGGATATCAAATACCTGGAAAAAAAATTACTGAAGTTCAACTTAGAATTCTTGCTTTTTTTTTTCTTGCAGACTTAAAAGCCCTTCGGCTTCATTTGGCTTAATGTCAGCACAGGCAATTTTCTGATCTGCAGAGCAATATACTTCAAGAATTAGAAACAGTGGTGTCTAGAGGTTGTATGAGTTTTCTTATTGGAAAGCTCTTTGACAATCACAGGAAATCTTCAGCTAGATTGAACTTTATAGCATTGTTTGCGCCACTTCAGTTTGGTTTGGTTTTGCTGAATTGCAAGTCTTATCAATATGATAAGGAGAGTATGTGAATTGTTTCTCGTAAACCAAGAGATAATTGTGGCTTTAAAAGATTTATATAATGATTTTATAAGTCATTTAGGTAAAAAATTAGGAAGTTTGGAATGGCTTTACAGCTTAGAAGGCAGGCACAGTATATATATATTTTTAATTAATCCCAATTAATATATCTGGTCTGCCTGGGGTATTTTATCTTTTTAAAACTGAGAGGTATCGGAGGAATGCTATTCAAACTGTAAAGTAGTAATGCCACAACCTATACATCATATCCTGCAGTTTTTATCACCAGGTTATCAGAGTAAGGTGTCACCTGTTCTGTGATTTCTAACCGCTGTTCTATATTCTGTTTTAATGTAAACCTCTTAAGCGTTTCTTGCAGCCAGTTACACTGTGTGTTCTCATCAAGGCTACTGTTATAAATGGCATGCATGCATATTTATGTGAATGAGTCAAAGACATTTGTAAGTCACATCCCTGCATTCCAAATGAATTCTGCATAAACAGTACAACATTTCATAACTACTGATGACATTTGAGTGAGTAAAAGTGATGTTAGTTCTTTATTGGTTTAAACAGGTATGGTTTAGGAGAGAAAATTAAACTTTTATATCACTGTAATGTACCTCCCAATATGTCGAGGTGCAAATGTGAGATTTCTGTCTCTATAAATTGAATCTGTGCTATAAGTAAGGTCATTGGAAGCCTCCTGCTATTCCAGGCAAACAGGAAGCAAAACTCTGCTAGCTTGAATACCAACTGCCCTTGGTTCAAACTTGTAAGTATGAAACCGTTATCTTCCTTCTTTTCTGATGAGGTAGTATGCACTATGCTTGGTGAAAATAAATTAATGAAAAAATAACCTACAATTTGAGGAAGATCATACCGAACCTTTAGATTTGTTACAGTTAGCATAAGACGCCAAAACTTCACTGAAATATGTGCGAGGCAAGTGGAGGAATCGGCTTGTTTTGTGGTCTGCTGTGCTGACATGTTTGTTGCAATTCTGTAACAACTTTAATTTTCCTGAAAACATATCTCTAAAGAAAGATGACAACTGAGCATTGCTGTAAGCTCAAAGGCCTCAGTAATGCAGCATTTGTATTGCATCGGGTGATTGTGTTGTTTTTATATACTTCTAGAAATGACTTTCAGAAATGCCCCAAACATTTCCTAATGAAGGAGTAAATCTGAAAAAATGGTCAACTTCTGATTTTTCCTTTGTAGCTGAGGGACAAGTAAGATATTTAGGTTAAAAATAAATCAATCTAAAGTAACTGCCAGATACGAGGCTATTTATTTTGAGCTGTGACCTCGCTTCTGTGATTTTTTCCACGTGCTTGCTTTGTGAACAACTTGAATTCTGATCAACTCTTTGAGTTTTTCTTCAGCTTGTTTTCAGATTTTTTTTTTTTTTCTGGACCATGCAAACGTGAGCATCCAAATGGAAACTGGCCTTTCTGAGTAGTGGTGCATTTTTTTTTCCCCAGTTAAAATTTTGGAGAGAGCTAGAGACTGTTCATACACCATCTGTTTGCATGTGAAAGATTTGGAGGGGTGATACACGCTGCTTTAATTTTCTTTTTTTGTTAATAGTCATCCAAGAAATGACAAATGTGGTCCTGGTAATAGGGGATCTTCTGCTGCTTTGCCATGGGAACTAATGATCCACTGACTTGTATGGGTAATCAATTAATGTCTTGCATTTCCTATAGAAAGGCTCTGAACTTCTACTTTTTAATTGTGTATTCATTTTGTGGGTAATATCACTTTTTTTAAAAATAGTTGTTAGAGATTCTAGCCTAAATTAGTCATTTTGTGTCAGAGCCAGTGACTGATAATTTTGTGATAAAGATTTGATGAAGATGGTTCTCCATTTTAATCCCTGAGTTTATGAGATGACTGAGTCCAGGCTGAGATACAATGGGTTATGCAATTGATTTGGGAAGTTCTTATATGTATTTCAAAAATGAATAATCAGTTTTTACCCTTACATTTGAGCCATTGTCTGCTACAAATATTGAAGCTTCTAGGGTTGCCTTAGGTATTTAGTATTTTCAATTATGTGCATGTTAAGATCTTCAGGAAGCTTTTGGTAATGTAAAATTAAAGCCGGATCTTAGGAAACCTGAATATAATATGCATTTAAAATTGATATATTTAAAAATTCATAATAACATCTCTTTCATTTGAAGCTATAAATAAGTATCAAGTCTTTACATGTAAGCAATATGCATAACTTTTCTGTATTAAAAGATTTGCCTTATTATTAAATTTAAACAGTGTTGTTACTTCCTTTTGACAATTGCATGACAAATTTGACTCTTAGGAAGTCTGCAATTCTGTGCTAGTAGGAAAGCATCTCAGCTGACTTTAAAAGCATAGGCTGTATCTGAGAGAGAAGTTCTGATTTCAAAATAAATCATGTTCATATATCCATTATCACTTAAGATAATTCACTTCAGATCAGAAAATTTGCTTTAGAATTAGTGACCATTTGCCATCATTGCTTGGTCTTAATCAAAATGCCAACTAGTAAGAGAAGCTGCTGTGCTGCTTTCTTTGTAATTACTACATTTTTACTTGCAGTTCAGTGATATAATAAAACTCCTGATGCAGTTTGGCTTTTAAAGACAAACTTGATATATTTCTTTTCAGTTTGTTCATAGATGAATGCCAAATGGGCAAGTGTTTAGCATGACTTTGTAGGATCAGTTGTTTGTTTTTCCCCCTAAGGAGAAACTCTTTCTTGGGATAAACATCATGGAAGTGTGATAATCCATCAAGCTGAAACCTGTTCTCTAGTGATGGATGGATAGATTGGTAAAGTAACTCAATAATCTTCATTTTTTTCAGGTTATTCACAGATCAGTGAGCATTGTCGTTAATAAAGCTATGGAATGCTTTTGTGTCCTTGCCCACATTATTTCTCAGAATTTGACAGGAAAAGACTTTTAATTTGGGAATAACCTTTGTTGGGAAATGCATTCTAATGCATTGTATGAAACTTTTAAAATACATTGCAGTTCTTGAATTTATCTTTTTTTCTCAATGAGACATTTGAATTGTTTACAAATATGAGAGCTTTTCTTACTGTTTCACTTGCAACAAGTATAGTCATTTACAAAAGTTTGTACTTCCTAAGGGCCTTCAGCTAATATTAGGATATATCACGTGGAATGCTCTGAATCATAAGAATGTTGACAAAATGTATATGTTTTAGAGCCCCAGCTAGATGTGGAAAAAATTTCAGTAGTGAAATTGTATTATAGGAATTGGAATGTACTCTAATGCATTATTTTGGTATTATTTATCAGCCATCTCCTAATAAGCAAATTACTCTCTGATTATGTGGGTAAGCACAAAATGTCTTATGTTAAAGGATTCAGACATGTTGATGTATTACAGCATTATGAGCAGATCTATGGAAACAACCAGTGTGAGATGTAAATGCTAATGTAGTTTAGCAGAGTCCATTTTGATTGAAGTAGAAGGCAGAGAAAACTAGCCTCCGAAACATTACTAAATTAGTAATATAGTCTGTGAATTTCTTTGGTTAAGATTACTTGAAATTGGAAGGGTTTTTTTGGAAGCCAAGAGAACATAGAGGCATTTTGAAGATGACCTAATGCTCAATGACTGGTTTCTGCAGTTGCTCTTTTTTGAGTCTGTGCCCTACAGTCTGAATCTCTCAGCTTCCTCTTTGAGGGCAGAACTGTTATTTAATTGCAGATAAATGACGTTTTTTGAGGAATGGCTTCTTCTCTTACAAGACATATAGAGCCAAACAGGTCTCGTACTTTCACCTTCCATAGAAGTTTGTGGTTAACTGCTGTCACAAAAGTAGAGAAACCACTGAACAATTTTGTGGGTTTTTTTCTTGTCCTGCCTTGTGGTAATGTCTTACAATTTACACATGCCTTTGAGCTTAATTAGTAGGATACTTCCTAATTACATAGTTGAATATATTGTCTGGTGGATCTTTACCTTACTGACTTAAAAATCATCTGTTTGAGTATAACATCCAAGAGAATGCTTATTAATTTGTACTTACTTTCAATTAGTGTTAATTGCAGTGTCTTGAAAAAATCTTTATATAATTCTCCCATTTACTAAGCCTTAAATTTTTTTTCTTAAATTCTGGTAATTAACAGCTATATGGTGATACAAGTACATCTGTGATAGGGCTAAAGTGTGTTATACTTTATTTTGGAGCTTTACATAAAACTCAGTCAAGAGCATGCAACTTAATTGTAAGTTAATTTTGTAGTAACTTTACCTCTGAAGCCTGTTCTGAAATATTTTTGCAAAACAAGATGCACAAGTATCGATTAAATTCATTGAACGTACTATTTTGAGTAAAAATGTCATTATTTTAAGGAAGAACATTGGAATGTTGTGGTTTTTGACCTTTCAAAATCTTGAGCCACTTTATGGCTCTGTAACTACTTGTATTAGACCTGGTCCCATTCTTTTACCAAACTTTCTGATGGTTTTCTTAATTGGATTTGTTAACTAGGATGACTGTAAATTCATTAGGACATTTTTAAAACTCTGAACAGGAATGCTGAACAGAGTCCCCAGGAAAAAGAGGAGTTAACGCTGTCTTCATTTGCTTGCTCTAGAATTTGTTGACATTTATTATCATTAACTAAAAATGCCAGAACAGTTCTAGGTGGCAGTATTAAGTATTTCTTTGATGCTGGTTTTTACTTTTTTTTTCCTTCTCCAAAGTGATTGCTGCACTTAATGAAATTTGTCTTTCATATGGCATCTGTTTCGGAAAAATTAGTTCTTTTAACAGTAGCTGCTGTAGTTAATTCATTTGTCTGTGTTCTACTTCTTAGTGTTTTTAAAACATAAAGCAATATTGAAGGAAATGCTTAGGTCCTAGAGACCTTTTAGAAACAGAATTTAACATAAAAATGGGCACACTGGTTGGTCTGTGTGGAGGAAAAAAATAAATTGAAAGAGAACTGCATTACTTCAGGCCTTGGCATGTTTTTCTTTGATCTTGCTCCAAAACTTTCTGTGTTGGTCATATAGTATTCATCTATTAGAAAATGGTTGTTCCAGAAAGCTGTACAGTTGTCAAGAAAAATATTTCCTCATTAATCCCTCCACACAGTTTAGAAAACAGAAGACAAAATATATGCCAGAGGTAAAAACTTTTTCATATGAGTGAAACTATATTTCGTGGTATAGTTTTCCACTTCTTTTATGTAGTTTCAAGTTAAGGGTGGTCTGCAAGTTCAGGGTGTTTATAATATCTCAGTGTTGGAAATAAAGATGTCAGATGGAGAATGTTCTATTTTTGTTCAATTAATATCTCAGAGCATTACATCAAAGTGGTAAACTCCTCATGTTGCAACAGATGCAGCAACCCTGAAGCCTATTTTTCTCTCGTGTTACATTAGTGTTTAATTAAAGAAAACAACTAGTTGGAGTCAGTCACTTTCTGTGAAATGTAATGAAGATTTATTTTGTAAGTGACCTTCACTGTATTAGCTGAAACAGTAATCAGAAAAATTAATAGAATAATCCAATTATATACAAACTCATAAATCATCACAAATGTGTTGTCAAAAATCAAAAAGCTTTTAATATGTACATTTGCTTCACAGCTGTATTAACAATTACACCTACTGGTTCTTACCTTGATGGGAACTGAAATGGCATTTAAAGGCTGCGTATGAGGGAGGGCTACCAGACCAAAATTTTTCAGAACTGTTAATTTAGTTGTGATAAGATTTGATGTCCCTGGTGCAAAGTTGAAGTAGAGTACAGTGTTCTTGTTATCCTTCAGCAAAACTTAAAATATTGTTGTAGGCAGTAGTTAATTAGAGTAATATCAGTTTAAATGCCTGTCATTCAGGGTTAATGGTATCAAAGAGTTCCCTTGTGCTTGGAGTCACATCTTCTTGAATAGCCTATTGTATGAAAGTAACATTAGCGCAGTGATTTCACTTTTGCCATAGATTATTGGGTCGACACTCAGTTAATATTTCAGTTTCTATATTTAAATAATTTTGCAAGTTCTTCCTAAATATGAAGTTTTCCAGGCAGGGCTGTTTTAATAGGTATTTTGGCTCTGCATGGTTGTTTAATACAATACAATCAAAATTCATTCCTATTTTCGTTTAAAAAGAAACACTTTCTGCTGGCCTACTGTGAAAACAGGTCATGCCCTCCTCGGCTGGATAGCAGACTATTCTTGAAAATAAGTAATTTGCGTTTTTGTGCAGCCAAGCAGCAAAGTTCTTTCAAAGCATGTTAATAAAATGAAGTGTGTTTGTTTATATTAAAAACAAAACAAACAGCCACCAATCTTTACTGTAGTTGAAGTGAAAGGAAATGTATAGTTTCTACAGTTTTTAACTAGATAATCTTAGTTCTTGTTAGGAAACACTACAGACTTTTTGTTATACCGTATGAAATAAATTTATTAGAGTTTTTTTTGTTTTTGTTTTTAAATCCTGATACCTGTTTTATCAGCTTAGAAGTCACTCTTTGCAGCAGCATGGACAGTGAGCCAGTGTCTCAAGGCCCTGTAATAATTCTTCAGCGGTTGTTATTTTGTATTGTGTTCAACAACATCCATACAACCATGAGCAGCATTCAACGTGATGAATTTTGCTTGGACAGAAGTGGTGCTTCTAGGGTATTGGATCTTGTGATTTGGCAAAAAGCAAGTAAGAAATATTGTTTGCATTTCCATAAACCATTTGTTGGAGTACAATTCGTAAGAGATGTGGGCTGTTGACACACTTCAGCCATTGTCTATGCTGCATTATTCATACTGGTTAAAAGGTATTGTGGTTTTAACTGTCCTTGAACTATCTAGCATGGCTTTCCAGTGCCAATACATTTTCTGTTTTTGGAAGTCAAGTTTACAACATCAAGCTTTTCTTTTCTTCCAAGTTTACCATCCATGAAAGTTACATATCTGACATTACTGACTTGGATTTGTTCTTATGCAAGGTGTCAGGGTGAAAAGGCAATGAATGTTCTTCAGTACTGCAGAATATCTTTAGTATGTAATAAAGTATTTCTTTCAAGGCATCATAATATCAGTGTGACGTTCACAATCTCTTCTGCATCCCTGTTTTTTTGCAGTGCCTCATTGCATGGTCACTGAATTGATGAAGAAATGTGGATGAGTTACAGCTTTTATCTTTAATTTCTATGGAGACTACTATCTCCTGACAGACTGTTTTCTGTGAGCTGCTCTTGCAAACAAACAGTGCATACAGCGGTATGATTGGGAAGACAGAAAACAGTTTTGCAGAAATAGACTTTCTTGTACTTGTCAGTTGGTATCTTTCATTAAATAAAGTAAGGCACATTTTTAACAGAGGAGAATAAATGTCATTTTCACTTGGAAATATATTCACATTAAAATGTGCTTTTGGTTTCACACCTGTGGAATAATTGGACTTCATCAGGAAATTAGAACATGACAAGCATTGGTTGAACAATTAGTATTAGTTCTGCATACTTACTGTGAAGTTTCAGTAATACTTGTAAGTTGGAACTCAGCAGTAGTTGGAATTCAGCAGTAGGTCTGAAAATTGGTTACCAAACTGAGAATTCAGAAAATCCTTTTCCTAAGAATGGATGAATTAGATTTCTTTTTAATTATTTTTTACTCCATATTAATTAAAACAAACAAACAACAAAACAAACAAAAAAAACCAAAAAACCCTACTCTTCCTGTTTTTAAATAATATATGATTTATTGGGATTCACTGAAGACTTGTAACTTAAAAAGCCACAAGTTGTAAGCCATGAAGTTCCCACGCTCACCCTGGAAGTCGAGGAGAACTACATTCCAGCAAACTACCTTGCCTTTCTTAGATTAATTGTGCGCTGCAGCTGGGCTGATGCTTAGCTAATGCCATACAAGTGTTAGAAATGTGTTAACACTAATCTTTTTAATTACAGTGTAAACTCTATTAAAGAAAAAATAGGATTGCACATTTCTTTATTTTAAATGCAACACCTACACTGACTCTGTTAATGAGATAAAAACTAGAAATGACATCCATTATGCCCTCCTACTTTCAGCTTTGTCCATTTGTCTGTGAGCTGAAAACTAAATAGCTGGGTCACACTAGAATTTAGTGGAATAAAAGGGATGTTAACTGGAAAACTTAGACTATCCTTCTCAGATATGGTAAAATGTGACAAGTTTGTAGCATGTTCAGTATTTTAACGGATTTTTATGTTTTCTTTATTCTGAATAGCAGGTATCACAAAAAGGCATGGGTTTATTTAACTTGTAGGAAGAAGGAAGGCTTGATAACATTTTGACAGTTACCTCAGCAGTTCTCTCTGAGGATACACAGTTTATGCCAATATGAAGATTGTATTCTTTCTTTTCTGCATTCATGAGATCAGTGATAGCTGATTGAAGTGAATGATCCATAGGAGAAAACAGAATAACAAAGATTCCCAAGATACGTCAGACGGAACAGGATGAACTTGAAGTTTTAAGGGATCAGGGACATCTCGCCCATCTTCCTTCTTCACATATTTCCACACTGGCTGGAAAATTTAAAAAGAGAGATTGTTATTCTTTCAACATAATAGGAAAAATATTTCATCAGTGATTGTACTGTTGTACCTTTTGCTACACTGAGAACTTCATCCTGTCTGTTTCATATTATTCTTACAGTAAAAATATCCTGAAAAATCCTGAAAATAGTGCACTGTTAAAAAAAAAAAAAAGGACTGAATTGTTGTCCATGCTTTTTTGGTGGCATTTTCAAGAATGTTATCTTACTTTAAGATTTTTTAAGGACCTAGGGTTAAAGCTTTTTAGAAGTAGTGACATTGCAGCTATTTGAATGTTAATGTGCTCCAGTTAAAACTTTGGGCATCTCTTAACAGAAATTAAGCTTTTTTTTTTTTTTTTTAATTTTTTTTGTAGTTGTTAGTTATCTTGTGTCTCATCATATCATCTGAAAACTAATCACCAGAGGTTTAGCCTGGAAGATCCAGGAAGTTAGGATGGGGAGATAAACCCGAGATTGTGTTTGTCACCAGACCAACTGAACTTCTACTGTGCTGCTTCATGGGGGAACAGTTTTGAATCTTGTGCATAGGACAGATTCACGTGGAGAAGAGCTTTGGTGAGGAGTAGTGTGACATCCGGGCTAGTGATGAAATCTTGCAGTGGGCTCTCTTCACGTGAAGGCCCAGATTTCATTCAGGTGCTGTCATATTAGTTCTTTGGATATGGAACAAAGAAGATGGCTCACTGACCTTTCTAAAATAAGGAAACCTGGGTATGATTTGCTTTAGCAGATTAGTCTCTGGTCTTAGTTATAAGTAGTCTGCAGTGAAACGGGGTGGAGAATAGAAGACACGGGTCTTAGAGCAGCATGTTTCTAAGCTGGAATGCATGCAAGGTGTAGTTGCAGGTTACCTCTTAGAATGAGCCATGTTACAAATGCTGTGGTAAAACGTGCCTGTTGAGGACTGAGTTTGAGTTGTTGACCCCTACTGCAGCAGTGTCATTGTACTGAATACGTCCCACTGCATCAGTACTATCTGACCAGATAATTACAGAATCTCTTATGAAAAGGTATATCCTGTAACAGTTGGTATCAACACATTCAAAAGTAACTTCCTAACACTTTAAATGAAATAAATTATTATATTTAACTGTCAGTCTCCTTACAGTATAAAAACAGATGAGTTGTAGTTCTGGCTTACTGTTTAGATAGTGTAATTTACTTTCTCTTGTGTGATTGGGATCTGTTCCTAAGTAGAAAACTGTTCAACAGCTTAGTTACTGTAACATTTTAAAAACTGACTTGTGAATCTGGTTCCTTTGTCTGATTAGAACTTTTTTTATTCTGTACATAGCAGCTAGATATTAACATTTGCAGAACTTACGGAATGACTGTTTGTAAGAGGACACTCTAAGATTTTAAGTACCCTTTTCTGTTATCCTCAAAATTTAAGCTACTCATAGCCAGTGAAGTGCCTACACTGCTTAGTGTCATGTATGAACTGAAAAGTAATCCCCACAGATTCATAAGAATAAACGAATAATTTTTGAATCACACTTAAAATTCAGATAGGAATTTGGTTTGGTTACTGTGTGTTCTTCTCATTCTATACCATCTGCAGTGTAACATGGTCAGTAGTTACTCTGTTTGTCTGCAGTAAATAGGCACTTTTCCTATTTTTTGAGGATGGAGGATGATAATAGAGAATGAGTTCTTAAGCTAGTGTAACAATTTAGGAGACTGTGATAAATGCAGTTTAAAAAAAAAGGTGAACAAACGTTTTGCAAAACTACATGGCAGTATGCTTTTTTTGGATAAAGTTTTGATCGTCTGATTCAGAAATGGACTTGTCATTAAGAATGTTGTACTGTGACAGTGTGCACAAGACTTTGCCTTGCTCACATGGCTTATGGTTAGTTGTGATGGGAATAACCTGTATTTTGTATGTTTCTAGGATGTGTGCTGTATTTGGTGGTATCTATTGTCTTCGCCATTCTGTGCAGTGCCTTGTAGTGGACAAAGAATCAGGACGGTAAGGATAATATAAGTAACCTTCTGTTTATATACAAAATACAGATGAAAAATGTGTTAGGTCAATTTAAAAAAAAAAAAAAAAAGATTTTTCAAAGATCCTCCTTGATATTAATAACACATCAACCTTGATTAAAAGTAATTTGTGTATAGGTCCTCCAGAACAAGGAAAGTGGGTCTAGAATATAGAAACTAAATTAATTTCCTTGTGATATTACTACAGCTCCTGATCACCCAAGCTTGGAAGACAAATCATTTCAGCTGCCGGGGGCTGGTGATGAGTGATGTTAGTTTTCCTTGTGGCCTTACCTACTCTAATTGATTTTCATCAGATGACAACAAAGCCCTCTGTTATTGCGTTTTTAAAAATGGAGCTCACCTAAAGACTCATCAGATTAATCTCTGCTGATAATGCATGTCACTCCAAGAGAAAAGACTTTAATGAGTTTTTAGGTAGATTGTTGTCATAAACTATGCTGCCCTCTTATTCTAGGATAAATTCTTTTACAATATCAGGCCTGTAGGCAGGCTTAAAGTTGAGCTAAGAAAAATCAACCTGTAGTTTTTTCCATAGTGGCATTTTTCTGACACCTCAGTAGGTTATCATGGTGTGTGTTATGAACGTTCTATCAGTCATTAGACTACCTGCAGACTTTGACTCTCTTAAGATTCTTTTTTTCGATTTTCAGTTGTAATTGAAAACTTGAAAACATTCTGTAGAAAAAGCAAGCTAGAAACTGTGTAGGAATATCGGTAGTTTATCTTGCTTACAAATAAGTTAAACAAAATACACATAGACAAATTGTGCAGTGTTCATGACTAGTTCAGAAACATTTTTCATAGAGTTCCAAATTTTATTAAGGTTTTAATTTTTTAGGGTTTTTTTCAGTGTACACGTAAGGACAATTCATACTTATAGACAAAGCCTTGATTTTCATCTCAAACTTCTTATTGTTTGTTTAGTATTTTAATCTAACTCTAAGTATCCACAAAGTTCATTCCAACTCTTCTCCAGACACAGCTAACATTCTGTCTGGCTCAGAAAACGAACAAGCAGTTCAGTATCTAGATCAACTGCTTTTCCACTGTTTTTTACTATCTCTGATATGCAGAGAGCAGTCAATGATAGTCCCAACCTCCCCAGTTATTTTTAGCGTGTTATTCTATCCCTTTTTGAAAGTAAGATTCAGAGGAGACAGCAAGAAAGTATGCAAACTTTTAGATGTACTTGTTTTAAAGTTTCATTAATTCACTTCCAAATTTCTACTTTTTAATTATCTAGTCAGATTATGTCCAGTGTTCTAACACATATTCAAAACTTTCTGTGCTCTTGATGGAAAGCTAATGTGTTGTTAGAAAATAAAAACAAAACAAAGCAAAAAAAAGACCAGTGTGTTGCTTAGTTTGAGGTTAAAGCAAATTGAATGTATTGATGATGATTATTATTTTTTTGTTATTTTCTGCATTTTTATTGTAGGTCACTTATTTGGCTTTGTGTGATGAACTTTATCAAATAAATGTCTATTATTAGTATTACTTTTAAAATATGTTTCCAATTATTTAATTATGTCTTGAAAATGGAAGAGATATGAGAAATGGAAATTTATACATCTGTAATAAAAAGATATAGCAAACACACAGTAATTTACATATCTGTCTTGAAATACTGCATACCAGCTTTGTCAGTGCTGGTAAGTCCATTTCAAGGATGTCGCCCTTAGTCCATTAGTTTGGATAATGAGCCCTATAAAGTACATTTATAACTCGTGGCACTGCAAGGAGATGGATTCTAATTTTCATCCTTTTATCTAGACACATTGAAAGAAGGTCAATGGAGGGTTCTGTATGATTCATTGTCCCAACACATATCAGATGACAGAGACCTGATAATGTCAGTGCATAAGTGTCTTCCATATTTGGAAGCAGTACTTGAAAGAAATTTTCTCAGCATCATCCTTTGAAGTAAAGTGGAGACTGATATGAAATGCACTGTCTCTTTTCTGTTCAAAATCTTATCAAACACACAGCCTGGTAGCTATTCCTGAACAAAGGAGAGGAAACAACACTTAGCAGGAAAATAAAAAGCACATAGCTGCTTTTGCTGGCTTTGAGTGATATAACATGACATTTAATCAACCTTTCTCCTTCGATTACATGTAGGGGGGTGGCAGGGGAAATTGTTTCATAAACAATAAGAAAGATTATAATTAGGTAAAGCTGTAACAGCTTGATTTCCTTGTTTATTTGCAATATTCAAATGAGTGCTTGTGAAAGAAATCAGGTTAACATTAAGAAAAAACTTCTTAAAGTTGCAAACATGTTGAACAGAATGTGACTGTGAAAAGTACTGCATGTTTAAAGTTAATGCTTATACCATTTGATTTTTAATTACCACTTTGCAAGTTTTCTGTTACATTTGAATATAGGTATATACGTAATGTTCAGATTCCTATGAAACAGATATCAGAAATTAGCATTATAAAAGTGTGCTTACTTGTTATTAACTTCTTACTTTTTTATGTAAGTATTGCCTCCACCCTTCTTCAGTTTTCATTTCTGACTAGAAGAAGCAATGTGAAATACTAACCCTGCTAAAGCTAGCGACAACTGACTGCAGTTACTTATCTAGGTTTGATTCTCATCTTCTCTAGTTGTATAGATGGTCTTGATCACAGAAGTTACAATAATGCTTATTCCTAAGGCACAGCATGCATGTCACGATATTTACTGATAGGGGAACAATATGCAATGGGGGAAAATAACACCATGATGGTAAACCCACAAAATCATTCAGAGTATGACTTTTCCATGTAACATGAAGTGTGAAATATATGCTGTTTTCATGCACAGTCAAATGGCAGTGTTGTTAATTTAAGTCTGTTTTCCTTATAAAGTTACACATTTATTAATACTCTAACATGTACATAAAATTTATGTACCAAGTAGAACATATAAGTATAGGATTTCTTCATCAATTGTTTTAGGAGTTCACATGATGAAAGAACAGATAATTCATTTGACAGATATATATGATGTGCCATATAGCGTTTAAAACATACATGCTTTTGTTACTTTGTCTGAATTTATTAATTTGGTTTGAATTTTTTTAACAGATGCAAAGCAATTGTTGATCATTTTGGACAAAGAATAAGTGCCAGCTATTTTATTGTGGAAGATAGTTACCTTTCCGAGAGTGTATGCGCAAATGTATGTTATAGGTATGTAGTAAAACAGAATACTGTATCTCTTCAAACAGTAATGTATTACTCTGCAAATTAAACTTAAAAGAATATTGTTCCTTAATTAATCTTTGTAGCACAGCCTAGTTCTGTGCATAGTTCTTCTCTTCTTTGTATATACTTGCAATTTTTTTCATCTTTCTGAAATGACATATTTTTCTTTTTATTTAATTACAGGCAGCTCTCCAGAGCAGTGCTCATTACAGATCAGTCTGTGCTAAAGACAGATTCAGAGCAGCAGGTACATATCAATTTTGTTTCACTTACTTCTTTATGAACTGTTAATGTTTAAACTGCTTAACTGTTATGAATTAGCTTATGCTGTTGTTTCTTCTTGAATCAAGGTTTTTGGTCAGCTCTCTCTATTGATATTTGTACTGATAAAACTGCTAGTAATACCTCTATATTTTAGTTCTGTGCCTGATGGTTCCCTGATCGTTGGTTCATGCAATATTAATTAACAGTTTCTTGTGTAAGATGTAATGTTTTTTTAAAACATTCATGTCTATAGATTGAGATTCTTTTCATATTTGTTCATATCTCTTCGATTTTCAGCTTTGTCAGACTTTTAAGGTCAGCAATCTGTGTTTTTTCTGCTGCTTCCTGTATTCTCACGTATTAAATATAGTCTACAGGCTAAAAATATAGATGACAGAGAAGTGTGTTCTTCCTAACCTTTGTTTCTAGCAGTCTTGCATTAAAATACTCCTCTCATTCCCATATAAGAACTGTCTTGACAACTTAATTCCTAAACTCATCATTTTGGAAAGGACCGTGCTGTGAGGTTTTCTTTCTATTTTGCTGTTGAAGGTGTTCCAAACAAAGATGACCTTATTGACTTCTATAAAAATTTATGTATGCATTATCTCTGCAGAATTGATCCCACAGATTATTAAGATTATAAATCAGAAAATAAAATTGTATAATACCTTGCCGTTGTTTTCACCTTTACTTATTTCTTCGTATTCTGTATTACTTTGCTTTAACAGAAGTTTTTTTTAATAATAGAAACACTTTATCACAGTTTATACATACAGAAATTGTAACTGTTCCTCTAGAGCTTTTTATATATATTGCATAAATGCATATTTATGGGATTGGCAAACTTCAGATGACGAAGCAGATACAGTTTTTCTGTGACTATGCAAATATTTATTCTGAATTTCTTGGTAAATATTTGTTAAGCTCAGATAATCTGACTGTTTTTGTAGAAGTCTAAAGGTATTAAAGCTCTGTATTTTTTGATAGATTTATCTTTCCATAATTCATTGTGTGTACCTATGCCTGGGTAGAACAAGCGTATTTTTTTTTGTGTTCTAAATTCTGCTACTGGGCAGATCTAGTAATTACCAGCCATTTCTTAATATTGTGATTTACTTGCAATACAGTGGATACCAAACAACTTTTAATTAAATAGTTGATGAAAGTAAGTAGAGTTGCAGTCTGTAATATTTTAGTGTAAGTTAATACAGCCTAGAGAAATAGCATTTCAAATCAGCTTCAATTCAAAATGTTCTCTTTCTGCTTGGTAGGTTTCTATTTTGACAGTGCCTCCAGTGGATTTAGGACAACCAGCAGTTTGTGTCATTGAGCTGTGTTCCTCAACTATGACATGCATGAAGGACACATGTAAGTATATGCATGTGATATATGTAATCTTAACTGTGTTTCTTCTTTTGACTGTCCACTCTAGAACAAAATTTTAAGAAATTTTAACTAAATTTTAAATTCTAATTTTAAAATGTTAACAAAATTTTAATTCTTTTATTATCTACTGGTAATTTGTCATTTGAGAAAAGTCAGTACTAAGTTACTGTTGCCAGCAGATAAGAGAACTGGTCCACTGTCTGTTTTTTATAGTAATTCGGATGCTTACAGAGCATCATACAAGACTCTTGTTGCACTCGTTTTCATTTAAATTTATGCACAGTACTGATAACTTTAAAGTGCTGTTGTGGTTCTCATGACAGTGAGGTGTGTTATTTTTGTTTCTAATTAAGATCAAAATTAAGCACTGCCTTTACAATCATGTGGCAAACGAACTTGGAAGTTGCAGTTTTATAAATAATGGGATACAGTTCTGTTTGCATTACAGTAATTATAAATTAATACCAACTTTTTTTTTCTGATTGCGGTGTAAAATTTCACGTTGTATGTTTTGTTTATTCTGCAAGATTATTAAGGCTATTAAAGATTCAGCAGAACGGCAGGTATGTTAGCGGAGAGCTCTAGGAGATTTACTCCTCCGCTATAACTGAGATTCTACAGTCTCTTAAGTCAAAATGTGAAGTTTTTTTTTAAACTTAGACATGGTTGGTTTTCTATAATTTTTCTGTCAAGAATTTCTCTTAGCACTGTAATTAAAATGCCAAAAACCACCTGAAGTATTTTCTTGTTTCTGAAAAAAGGCATGTAAGCACAAAGCTGGGTTGAGTTATTTAAATGTTAATATAATTTTTCCTTGAACTCCTTCACAAAATATGATGCATTATTTAATGAAGTTTATCTTTATTGCATTGAAATGAGTTGTATTTTAGAAATAGCTCAGTTCCAGTTATGGGAAATATTTATGTATTTAAAATTAAAAAAAAATCAACTTGTACTAATTATCTGTAAATAGCTTTTAACCTGACTGATTTCTTTTTCAAGCAATTATTTAAGATAAGTTTACAAATACATCTGCTCTTTCATCACACTGCATAAATGACAGGCACATAATCTGTATTGCCAGTTGAGTGGAACCAAACTCCTTCACTTGCCCTAAAAATTGAGACTGTAATGATGAAATCATGAACTGAACTCATCGTTCTTCTTGCTGGAAGAATTACTCGAAGACAAATGTTGGCAACCACTGTAACTAATGCAGTTATACCTGAGTAAATCAAATATAATCAAAATATGTACTGATGACTGTAACTCATAGCCATAACCTTAAAGGTAATAAAAAAGGATTTTGCAGGAAGTAAATCATGAACTTTAGTGATTTAGAGCTGGGTGTTTTGTTTTGTTGGAAGAACAGAAAGAATAGGTTGTGTTACAGTGTTTGTAGTTGTAAACATTTAGTTAATGATACAAGAAGACTTTTCATTGTCACTGCCTGTGCTCCACAGTAATTTAAGTTACTGTGAGTAAGTAGCCTAAGCAGGCAGAGTAAAATTCCAAATTCCCACTCAGTCCCAATTTAGCCATTACTGCAGGGTGTTGATTAAAGTACTGGTATCTGTGGGTTAAGTAAGTTGCTGAACTGCTCGATTCTCAAGGACTATGGAATGTGCTCAAGGATGTTCTTCAAGTTTCTAGATATCATTAATTGAAAATATGAATTTGCTCTTTCATAGTCTTGCTTTTCCTGACATTAGTAGTCACCTATTCATAGAACAGTATTCTCCTAGTCTGTAGTACTGATGTTAAATTGTACTTTGATCTCTAATTTATGTGGATGAGAGAGTATAATTATAAGATTCCTGGGTGAAAGGCAGTTATTGGGACACTGATACCTGGTGTACTCAAGAACTCAGAAGTTTCAATGCATATGACTCACGTGTTGTATGTTGAAGGATGGCATAAGGAATTCATGTTTTGTGAGGTTTTTGTTTGTTTTTAAGTAAACTGGTAACATTACTTTGGAATGGAAATTAGTGTTTAAGTATGTATACACGAGCTCATACCTAGTATTTGTTTCAAAATGTTTCATCCTGCAACTTTGGTTCCTCAGTTTTGTGCAGAGCTTCTGTGATAAACCTCTTAAGAAAATGTGTGTGATATATATACAGTGTATTTTACGTAATACAGTCCTAATCTGGGCTAAAGGGAAATGATTTATATGAAGAGCAGTGACTTCTAACAGCCTACTGTGCCTCTGTAAAAATTGTAATTGGTATCTATATATCTGCATACTGGCAATTGTAATTAATTTGTGTTATCTTTCACAGATTTAGTCCATTTAACCTGTCCATCAACAAAAACTGCGAGGGAAGATTTAGAGCCTGTTGTACAGAAGTTATTCAGTCTAAATGCTGAAACAGAAAAAGGTAAAAATAGCTATGTATTATATGAAAAATAGTACATAGCTATTATTGTACATCTGAATCCATCATCAGTGAGCATATGTGGTGAGCTGCTACTTAGATGACAGCATTTCAAAGCAAAGGAATCTGTTGAGAGCGAGATTTTGATTAGGCAGATGTCATGTTTCTTGTATTTCATGATATAATGTTCCAAGTGTTCTTCAGCTGCAGTGTACCTTTAATGTGCAAGTATCACAGATGTGTCTAGGACTCTTCTAATGTTTAGCACTTTTTTCTCCCATGGAAATATATTTGCTTCTCAGCACGTCTTTCCAAGGCGCAGGAAAGAAATGAACTATTTGTGCACCTTTTGTTTCCAAACTCCTGTTTTTAGTGATTTCTGTCACTTCTCTGTGATAAATAAATGAATAATAAAATATCACAAAACCCCAGAAGTTATCTCTTTCTTTCCTGCAGCTGCCAGATATGCTCAGTGCTCCAGTCTTCTTCTCATCTGCCTTTAACTATCCTAATGCTGTTACTTATTCTTTCCGTCTTCAAGTGCTTCCTTGTTCACTATTTATGAAATTCTCTGGATTCTGCTGTAAGCAGTGGAAGTGTGAAGTTTTTACGCACTGTGTTGTTACTGAGAAGACAGATTTCCAGTCATTTCCATTAGTTTCGTCCTAGATCTGAGAATTTGTGCCAGCTACTTTGATGAACTTTGATTGTGAGATGGACAGTTTCTCATTCCCAGAGTAGCTATTGACAAAGCAGTCATCTCTGAGATACTTTGAGCCAGTTTCACAGAAATACTTGAAATTTAGTCTCAAGATCTTGATTTTAATTGTACCTTTGATAAGTGCTCATGTAACAGATGATGTGTGTGTAGAAGTTGCTGCCATATTCTAACCCTGATAGTCCTTTTAAATAGTTTGCTCATTCTTAAATGTAGCAAATTGTAGTTCTGCTATAAGAAACCAGTATTTCCCTGTCCGTAGAAGTGTTTGATTGTATATATGCAAGTTAGTAAGGTTTGGATATATTTTAAAACACAATCTGCTTGCTTATAATAGTTTCTCTAAAGCTTCATTCCTGGTCACTTCATGAGTTCAGTTAGAATTTTCTCATGTTGGAAAAAAAGCAACCAGCATGTTCTTTTATGTACATACTCCTTGTTTTTCCTCTCAGATTTCTGTAACCACAAAAATGTTTTGTGAAAAGTTGATTTCTGTTTCTTGTAATCTTGCTTTTCTGTGTTTTTTACCTACTTTTTTCGTTTTTTAGTGAAAAAGCAAGTAGCTTATTGTGATTGCACAATAGTAGGAAATAATGTTAAATTAAACCCATTTTCCTACTTTTTTGTTTACAGGAAAGGCAAGCTTTATTTTGATGTCCCAAAAATGTAAATTTTTCAGTAGATTTGTAGTGCAAGAGCCTATATAAGAGAAATATGTTATTTACAGCCAGAGTTTGCAAGTAAAAAACGTGCAGCAAGCGCTTTTCATGTTTGCATTTGTTAATTTAAAGCCTGCTGATTTCAAACCATAAACCTTTAAAATATATGTTAAATTTTCAACACAGTGCTATGTATTTTGAAGAATCAATTGGTGAAGAAAAGATTAGCTTGCAGTTTAGCATCTTTTAGTCATTGGGGGAGGGGAGATAACATTAATCTTAATGTTTAAAGTGATCCAGTTTTGAAATGATAGATTGTTTAGAACCTGACTGAAATTCTTCTGTAGAAACTGCATGATCATGAGGTCCTCAGGTGCACTGAGGCACTGAAAAGCTAGTTTTCACTGACACACAGGCCTTTTTATCATCAGGATGAGGTAGTGGTCGTATTTTAATTAAAATGTCAGAACAAATACTGTTGGAGTTATTGAAAATGAATCACCAGATAAAGTGAGCACTGGGCCATGGCAGGTCAAAGAGGCAAAGTCACCTGGAGAAGAGGACTCCATTCATTTTCCTGCCTAAACGAGGAAGAAGTTACTTTTATGAGCAATGTGAACTTTTAAATATATTAAAGAGCATCTTGCCCTGTATTAAGACTCAAATTTTCACAGGCTGATGAATTTAATTTATATTTGAAATTATGCAAGATGTTTAGCACTTTTTTTTTTTTTTAAGTATTTGACAGTTATAAAAGGATACTAAAGGAGTAGCATAGCTTTATCTTTTTTTTCTAATTCAGGTGTTTTAAAATATTGTTTTGAATGTTGACATCTAGTACTTTCTTCTTTGGAAAGAAGGAAATTTCACAAGGTCTTTTACAGGTTTCGTTTATTTTCGAGGATCTAAAACAGCAAAAATGAGACAGCAAATATGCCGAACAAATAGTACCTATTAAGCCTAGAAACTGTGTTGTGTTTGTTGCTTTCTGCGCTGTTAAAAAGTGACCTTCATCTTCCAAGAGGTTTTTTTTGTTTGTTTATTTTGTTGCCAGTGCACAGAGGAATTATGTGAACATACAAAGTAACTGCAAGAAGGTATAAGATGAGACTACTCAAGTCACAATTCATGGTCATTTTGTATTCGTTATGTACAAGTATTGTAACACAGTGCAAGTCCACAAGTATAGATAAATATAAATTAGTGAATGATTTTCACTTAGCGGTATTTCCAAAGTATAGAGCCCTTACGTGTTGCATATCTCAAATAGAATGCTTCTGGTTTTAGAAGCATTCTTTATCTGCAGTTAATACAAGGAGTATTCTTTGCTGATTTTTGTTTAAATGTCATTTGTTTAAACTGTGAGCATTGGTGAGTCTCCTCAGATTGAAGGATTCCAACCTTTAAGTGCACAAAAGTAATGGAAAGAGTTCTCATGCAAAGATAAGCTATTAAATGAGAGGGGAAAGTATGCATGAGAGGTGTCTTGGAATATTCACTGCAGCTTTGAGTTGGAGCACTCATTCAGCCCATCATTAGCTCATGGAATTTGTCCAGAATAAACTAGTATCATGAAATGTAAAATGGTTACATTTAGATTAAGCTTCTTGTACTACTCATTCAGGTGATAATGCATTCTTCTGTGGCATACTGAGTGCAGAATAATTAGGATTTACATACCTGTGGGAAACAGAAGTATAATGAAAACTCTTTCTTTACAGGTATGTAAATTTCTGAAAACAATGGAAAGTAAGATTAGTTTAAAAATACATGTTTATACTTGCCGTATATTATGGCAATTTTGTGTTGATTAACTGACTTTTTATGTGCTAGTTTATGTATTTCTTTTATTACACATAAATGCTGACTATAAGAAACACTATTTTTTTTCTTTTTTACAGAAACTGAAGGTGAAGAACTGGAAAAACCTAGAGTCCTCTGGGCAGTATATTTTAACATGAGAGATTCTTCAGGAATTGACAGAAATTCATACAGTGGTTTGCCCTCAAATGTGTATGTCTGTTCTGGCCCAGACTCAGCTTTAGGAAATGACTGTGCTGTCAAACAGGTTAGTAGGACCACTGCTTTTTTTGAATGCAGAATTTCTATTTGAAGTACAGTGCAGTCTATTTTTCTTCTGAGTTATTCTGCCTTTTGCTAAGTAAGCAATAATAATATATCTGTAAAGGTTCACAACTGGACAGAAAAAAGTGAATGTCAGTGGAATTGAGAATGGAAAAAACTTCAGAAAAGGGCAGTTAGTGTATTGACATTAGGAGTGTCTATAGTGTACTCTATACCAAAAAGGTATAGAGTATTTAGAAAGTAGCAGTACCTGAAGATGATGTTCTTGGTAGGATTTTTACTTGCTTTAAAACTTATATTTCAGTGATACAGCCCTCTAAAGTGTGGTCTTTTGCATGTCAGTTAAAGGAGAAAACTGTAGAGAAGCAGTATAAATGAAAAGTCAGAAAATCCTGTTTACAGGTCAACTTGGAAAAGATGTCAAAGTAGTTTAATACCTGTAGGAGTTAGCCACAAACCTAAAACCTGCTGGGGCAAGAAAACAGCATAATTACTAGTCTGTTATGTTAAGCTATCTGTCAGCTTACCTTGCCTTTACTTTAGTACCACTGTATAAAAAAATTTATAGTGCAGTTGTGTCTCTGAAAGTGTTGAGGGGAATCTCACTCTACTTAACCTTGAGATAGTATTTGGCACGAAGTCACATTCAGTTCTAACTTTTATTTCTCAGTATTTGAGTGTCTGTGTATCTATTTTCACCTAGCTGAAATCCTGAATTGAGAACCACTTGCAACTTGCCTGACAGTAGACTTAACTGACAGTGCTCAAATAAAGATGAAATACTCGTTTTTTTGAATGTGAAAGGTTAGAAGTGAAAGCTCCATAGAAAAAAAAGTAGGTGGAGAAGCTGTGAAGCAGCTGCCTTCTGTGTTGGCTGTAGGCAGAGTATGCAGGAACACAAGATCATCAGGGGTGCATACTTAGAAATTTGCTACTATTCAACTACTATTGAACAGAAGACAAAATCTTGAGACTATGACTTATTCAACAGGAGAAGACTGCAGGATTGCTTCTCCTTTGCTCTTCTATTAAAAGAGCAGTTTTGACAAGGAAAGTATAAATTCTTAGGCTAATCTGCCACAGCAGATTTGTCAGGGTACTTTCAGACCTGATCTGTGAGAACTTTTACATCTTTGTAGTATTAACTGGCACTACTCGTTTTTAAAGCTGTTTTTTTAATGGCACATTCAGAGAATGTACATGCTATCTTCTAACTAGTTGCAGGATTTTTTATGACTAAGTCACAAACCTCTTAAAATAAGAGTTTAAAATGTAAAGGCTGACATAGTCTGAACTGTAGGGTCAGAACAGTGTAATTAAGGGTTAATAGTACCCTTCATTTTGCTTTAGAAGGCAATAATTTGCCTCCTCATAGAATAAAGGATTGTGAAGACAAAAAATAATGCAAGACAATTATTATGGTAGCAGTTTTAAATTGTAAATGAATCCTTTTTTAAATGAGATTTTTTTTTCAAGATAACTTGAATCCTACCAGTTAAAAGTGGTTTCAAATCTTGTTTTTTATATTTGTTAAACAGCCTATTTACAATTCAGGTATCCACCTTTTCTAGTGTTCAGCTTTGTTCTATTTTAAGTGCTCCATTTCTGACTAATGAGTAGATCAAGCTGTTTGTAAGCAGCATAATTGTAGTTTGCCTTTATTTTAGTGATGATCAACAGATTGCACATAGAAGTTAACTGAATACATGTCAGAGGAGAAAAAGTAAAAAAGAGCCTGAGTCTCTGGCTTTCAGAAAGAGTAGAGGTTAAGGGTTTTTGAATCTATTTTAGATTTTGAAACAGACAGTCACTGATTTGAGTGAAAATGATCTTAGTGTAAACATGTTTGTAATTGAAAGTTATGGGGGGGGAAGAAAAGTAAGGAGTGTGTGTTAAGACCAAATGAATGTAAGGCAGGTAGAACATACTGTTCCCATCTACTGTGCAGGTATCTTTGAGACAAGTGGAGGAGGGAGATAGGCATGAAATCAGCTGTGTCCTCTGCTCCCAAATCACTTTCATTTTCCTAGTAGCTAGTGGGAACCTCTAAACATGCATTACTTACAAATTCATGGATTAGACTATATTTTTAAAAACTGTGTATTAGTTTTGGTGATAAATTATACGCAGTTTTCCAAGCTATCTAACCAATTCTCTTCACTAGTTTGTTTTTTTCATTAGTTATTTCTGTTAGGTTCTTTGAATGTATTGATGGTACATTTATTGTGCTACCTCACCTTACAAATAATGATTATCTATTTGCAGCTCAGTACACAGATTACTTCTTGTTTTATTTTAATTTAGTGATAGATTTTTAGTGTAATGTTAGTTTAATAATATTGATTAGTCTGTGTGCCATCAGGGGGAATAGTTAGGATGAAGTAAAGCAGAAATAAACCATAATTTTATTCAACTTAAAGCAATTTGACAGTTGTAAATTGGAATACCTGTGCAAGTGCTTCACATGCTTACATCTTACTGCGTAATCACATGTGCACTTAAACCTCTGGTATACTTAACTATGAAGGAGCTATTTACTAACTTAATTACTTACAGTAAATATCAATATGGTATTATAAAGAATATGTCAAGTTATTAGTTATTCTGCATGACTTCAGCTGGGTAAGGTTAACTTAAAAAATTGTCAGACCTGAAAGCACTCTGTACCATTAAATTGTTCAATTATAATCAATGTCATCATGTCCTACATGGCATACTGAGAATTTCTTTCCTCATAATTATTTGACCATTTTTGTTCTTCAACTAATTGGAGGCTAAAATTGTTCAGAAATGCAACTGGAAATGTTTATATGCTCTAGCTTGTTGTATGCTTAGTGGAAAATATGGCGTTTTTCCTCGGTATTCTGTTATGTATAGTAATTTAAATATGCTTTTGATGTTTCAAGGACAATTGCAGCCTTGAAATATTTCTCTTACATTCAAAAACGTACCTTTGTAAGACTTTTATTGGACATTTGCTCTCTTTTGTCTTCCAGAATATAAGGCAGAGTTTTTAAATTGCTAAACAGTATTTTTGAAATAGATAGAATATTTTTTGTATATTTATTCACATGCTAATATAAATTGGTTTTTTTTGTTGTTTTTTTTTTTTTTTTTTTAAGTTATGAACGGGTATGGAAAAGTGAAATCTAGGAAGTGGACTGAAAAATGAAATTGAAACTGGAAGTAGACAGGGTCATTTAGGCATTTAGTAATGAACCCCTACATTCAGTTGCTGGTGATACAAATCCACTACTGGTGAGCAGTCAGGTTTATCACAGAAAGCTGTTTGGTACATGCTCAATGCTGTATTAATCTGAAAACAATTTTCCCTTGTCCAGGAATCCACACTGTGTAATCAGCCTTAGCAGTTGGCAGTAACTGACTCTACTGACTCTTTTGGTGCAGCATCTGCTACTACTATCAATATAAAAATTACCTATATTGTTGCCCCTGTGGGTGCTCTCATTATGGTTATTTTTAGGGCATAGTTTACTAAATAGGCAAAATTGAGAGACAGTGGTCCTTGCCTTTGAAGAAAGGCAAAACAGAACTGGTGTCTGTATCAATTGTCTCCATTTACTGTGGAATCCAAGGGGGTTGGAAAAGAAAACCTTGATGGTCGTTGTGGTGGTTTAACTTCAGTAGGGAGCTCAGCAGCACCTTGCCACTCTCACTCTCCTACCACAGAAGAACAGGGAGAGAAAATACTATGAAAAGAAAGCACATGGCTTGAGATAAGGACAGGAAAATCATTCACCAGTTACTGTTATAGGCAAAACAGACTCTATATAAAGGCAACTCATGTAATTTATTGCCTGTTAACAGATCAAAGCAGTGAGAACTAAAATTGCCTTCTCCCCATCCACCTTCTTCTACCTTATCCCCCTGAGCAGTGCAGAGGAATGGGGTCTGCTCCCATGGGATGCTATCCTTCCCGAATGGATACCATGTGGGCTCCAAATGCAGCTGCAGCTCTTCAGACACTGCTTCAGTGTATCTCCATACCATGGTGTCCATCCTTCAGAAATTGCCCTAGCACAGGTCCTCACAAGTGGCACCTCCTGCCCCACCACAGGCTTCTCCCCATAGGCAACAGTCTGGGGTCTGTTCCTTTAGGGAGCTTTCTGTGAGCTGCAGCTTCCTTCAGGCCGCGTTCACTGCTGCACCGTGGGCTTCTCCATGAGATCTTTTCCATATGGGCTGCAAGAGGACAGCCTGCTCTGACTTGGGCCTCTCCTGGGGTGCAGGGGAGCTTCTGCTCTGGTACTAACAATTTCCTGGCTTTGCTGGATCCTTTTCACTGGAAAGAGGCAAGATCTTTCCCATCACTTTGATTTGAACTGGAGTCAGAGATATTTTTGTAATGGAAAAGTTTGGGTTGTTTTTTTTTTTAGACAATTGCAGAATATGTTTACAAAACTGCAAAACATTAAGTCAGTATTGATCTGAAAGAATAGATAATTTAAATTTCTGCACAATGCTTACATAAGGTATTACATTCCAAGGTATAGTTGTTTTACTATGTTTGTTTTCTTTAATAGGCTGAGACTGTTTTCCAGGAAATGTTTCCTACAGAGGAATTTTGTCCAGCACCACCAAATCCAGAAGATATTATTTATGATGAAGATGAGATTGCATCAGAAGAGACAGGATTCAATAATTCACCAGAGACAAAACCTGAATCCTCAGTTCAGGAAAGCAGTAGCAGAGGTAGTACTGGTGTTAAAGAGCATACTGAGGAATGAATTAGCTCTGCTCTCTTAACAGAAGAGGCACTTGGCAGAACTTGAAGGGAGGAAGGGAAAAAAAAGAAAAAAAAAAGAGGTTGAAAAAAACCCTTGGTGATACTATTTGTGATTGCCTTACTTTCCTTAGCTTGAATAATCTTTCTTATTCAAATAGCTTCATTACTAGCTATTGCTCAGTAAAGTCATAAGTCTAACTGGTCCAGGGGTGTTAATAGCTGAAATAAGATAAAAGTTATGAAACACAGTATTTGAGTTTAAGATGTTAAAATATAATTAATTACTTTTTGGGATAATTTGGTTTTGGTTTACATCTTGGAAAGAATCCTCTATCTTTTAGACAGTGAAGTCAAAACTAACTGCAAGATCATGAAAGGTTGCTTACTAGTAAGAGGATCACCTTCTGTTATAAAGTGTCAGAGTTCTGCTAAAAGTCATTGTGCCTGTGCTAGTTCAGTGTCAGCTTAATTATCTGTAATTCAGATTGCTTTTTAGGAAAGAATCTTACAGGTGATAATATTGACAGTGCTGGAATGGCGTTATAATACATGAGATGTCATGTTTAATTTGCATAGTGGAAAAAAAATTAGTGGTTTTGAAACTGAAGCCATGAATTAGAAATAAGTATAGTTCAGTGGATGTTCCACACAGGGAACAGTTTTTACATTCAGAATGCTTTCCCTTTAGAAGATTGCATAATCACACTTTTTTTACCAGATGCTTTATTTTCTGTAGCACAAATTCAAACTGAATGCTAGACTTCCCAACAAAATTCAAACTCATCTACTGAGCATAACTATTGTTATCTTCCCTGGATTTATGGTAGTGTTTGGACCTCTCATAAGCCAGTAATTGTTTGTTTGCAAGTACGATGTCTGAGCATTTTAGCGATGAGCTGAGGTGTTCCTGCAGAGAAGGTAAACCTGCTGAGGAGAAGGTTCAACTGCTAATTCTAAAGGTTTGTATTGATCCCAGTTAAGGGGATTAAAACTAGTGTGATAGCTGTACATGCTGTGTTTTGTAATTATAATCATAAAACATTTATACGATAAAATTTATTGAACTATTTATAACAGTAGTTTATATGAAGAGTTACGGAATGACCAGGATAGACTTGCACTTCTTCTAAACAGTGCTTGAAGTTAGACATTCAGACTATGAAAAACAATTTAGCGTTTATTTTAAGATTTACCTGAAAACATACACCAGATTAACAGTGCGTCCAAATAGAGAGATCAGTGAATTCTGACAAGACAGAGTTCAAGCTTGCACCTGAACTTAGATGTAGTTCTGGCAGTGCTAACAGAGTGTGTGAATAAGAATGCCATTGAGTGATGAATATTCAGCACTGTCTGAACCTGACACGACCAAATTTTTGTAGAGTTTTAAAGTGCATGTGCCTGCCTTTAAAGTGGCTTCGTGCCATAAAGGTTAATTTATTTATTTTTTTACAGCATGACTGATACAGTTAACTTTGGCTTGCATCATAATATGTTGTCCAATTTGCATTTCAAAAACTAGTTTTTTAGTGTTTACCTTCCTTGCATATTGGATAGACACTGTTGTGCATATAATCCCAAAGACCCCAGAAAAATGTCATTAAAATGTTACCGGTGGTAAACAACAGTTATCTTTGGATGCTTGTCGTTGAGCAGTTATATATATTATATTATTAAGCAGACTTATTCTTTGTTAACTGTAATTACTTTGTGTGTATTGGAAAGCATGAGTATCTAGTAATTGTATTTAACATCTAAAAACTTGTGGAAGTGGAGGACCCTGTACCTGTTTGTCTTTTGGTAGTGGGGATCATAGTTGAATTTTTCATTTTCTATGTTTACAAGGAAATTGTCATGAAAATTAAAGGTTTGCTTGCAAGTGCATTTTTGTGTGTTTTCTTTCAACCAAACAAGAAAAGCAGTTCATTTGCTAGCAGAAACTTTCTGATAATTTTGTTCTTTACTTTCAGCATGTTGCCAGCTGTAATGTGATTGAAGTTTAATGTGTGTTGACAGTATGTTTACATAAAATGTTTTATGTAAAATAACAATTTTTTTAAAAGTAACATCTTAGTACTTAATGTCCATGTGAAGTGAAGTTTGGTAATCCTGCAAAAGTGATTTTAGATGAGACAGAATAATCTGCAAGTTATAGGTTATGACTTTACACTACATTGATTGCTTAAAAATGTTTTCATGCTTTATTCTTGTGGTAAATGGAAACGTAAAGTGCTTTTCCTATGCTACTTGAGTACCCAATTGCAAGCTTACTTGCAGTACCAGTAGATAACACTTTTTGTTTTACAGAACTGCATTTTGTTCTTGCTTTAAATGATTTAAGCATACAAAGTGAGGGTTAAGCTTATTTGAAGTAGTTTTTAAGGCTTGTCATACAGGATGTATTCAAAAGATAACATGACTTTTTAAAAACTGGCAATTTATCTGTAGGATTATTAATAAATCAAGTTAAAGAAAGATAAGGTTAATTGAATTTTTAAACAAGTAGCTGTATTATCCTTCAAGCACCTTGGAGCTCATACAATATTCACACTTTTTTTTTTTTTGAGGAGTGCTTTGATATGTTGGAATTCCTTTTTTAATGAGTACTTTCTTTTTCACTTGGTTAATTGGGTTAACCCTTAATATTCAGTCAATTTTATGCCATTTTCTCTTCTGCTGTTGTATTGCATTATCTCTGTGATGGCAATTAGTTACCCTTCCTTTAGAAGTATTTTCGGTTATGAAGCTGCTACGTCTGCTTTTTTCTGGTGATGATGATGCTTAGGGCCATTTGACAGGTAATCATTAGAACTTGGATCCTTGCAGGCTATGGGGTCTTTTAGCCTATCATTGCTGGGGGATTTATGTAGGTAACTCCTATTAATGTTAATGGGACTTGCATGTGTAAATCCTCCTTGCATCAATGGGAAAATTGACCCCTGGAAAAAGAAAATCTTCATGTCAGACTTGCTGATTCAGAAAGTCCTAGCACTCTCAGCTCCTATATTGGAAATGCAAAGGGCGGGTAGGTGCTAGCTAGCCAAATCTTTGTATAGCAGCAGTGTGAATTGCAGTAACTTAATTTCAAGTACAGTTTGCTTGATCTATTGATTAATGACAAGTAGGAAATATTAAAATAATGTTTTCATGCAAAGAGACTGGGTTGCTTATAGTCCCTGTTCTCAGCTGTTGAAAAGATGAAGATTGCTGTCTCAACACTTTTCCACCTGGCACTGGGAAAACATCGACTACCTGCTTTCCACATGTGGTGGAAAAGAAGGAAAAAAAGATGGAAACAGCTAAAAAAGGGTTATTGTGGTAGGAGGGGGATGATAAAATGCGAGCATTGTAACCTCCATGCTTTAAGATCAGTTGTCTTGCACTTTTGTTTTACTGTTCTGCTCTGTGAGATTACACAATTTCTAATTGCTGATGGATTTGGAGGGGGGTGGTAAAAACCTTATATGCTTCAGGGAATTGAGGCAACAACAATTAGAATAAACCGTATAAACGGAGCAGTAGCTGACACTTGCACTGAAGAGTTCACAGTAGAACTGAGAGTATTATTTGTTTGTTTATCTGTGGCTATATTTGTCCATCCTTGATCACGCATTTTACTGCTTAGTCAGTTACTGTTGTAGGTCTTTTGTATAATCCTCTGCAGTACTGCAGTACATTTTGGTTTTTCACATTAACAGTTTACTATCAGCAGCAAACTTCCACACTCCTTTTCTTAAAATCATTTCTGAGCATATTCAACTACTCAGACTTGAGACTATTCCTATTTTTTTTTCTCACTGTCATGATTAGGTTTGGTGTTTTTTCAAGAGTTTCTAAGGGGTCTTGCTTGAAGTTTCAGGGAAGGCTAACATCACTATCACCTGGCTGTTCTGTAACCATCAAATTAGACTCCTCAAAATTTTCTGTAGATCTTTGAAGCATAGCTTTTCTTTGTGAAATACTTGTTAACTCTTCACCAGTATTATGATTGTTCATACCTTGTTCTTTTGTTGCAGTGCTTTCTGTCAATATGCATGTTATGGAAATAGTAGTAACCATAAAGCCAAGTCCTTTGAAAAACCAAGTAACCAAACAAACAACTCACTCCCTTAAGAAAAAGAAAAGTTCCGTCTCCTTAAACAGGAGGAAATCTGATATCAAAGCAACTATTCCGTTGCTATGAATATAAATAGCAGCAGCAATAGAGATGTTTCTCCTGACTTTTCTGCCATAACAAATGTTCTGTTCACTCCTTAATAGTCAATAAGATCTGTAGGTTCTGGTGTTTTGTCTGCTGATGATGATCCTTTTTTTTTTTTCCTTTAAGATTCTGTGCCTTGTTGTTTAATTTCACTTCTGCTGTTCTGGCAGCCCAAGTTCCTAAAATACAAACATATTGCATTTATGAATGTAATTCCTGTATGATCAATGTGCTGGCTAAATTTCTTATTTCAAGCTTAATATTGAAGTCACACTGTAAAACCTAATTGATATTTTTGTGTATATGCTGAGTTCTTACAGTACATATAGCTCTGTATGTGTATATAAACATATATAAATAGCTACTGTGACAAAATGAATAACTCATAAAAGTTTGTCATTTAAACCTTTGCAGAAATCAACCACTATACAGTGTCCAAAAATTAGAATTACTTGCTATTACCAAAGCTGTCAAAAGTATGTGGAAGGGCGGTAATGTTGATGGAGTTGCTTGCGTTCCTTTGGTAAGTAGTAAAGCCAAGTATTTTAGTAAGATTTGGAAGTAGTTGTAAGAGTAGAAGTTTGAGACACCAAATCTTAAATGTTCATTTTCTGCAACACACTTTGGTAGTAAGATGACCTCAGTAATCAGATAAAAAGCTTACCTTAGTTGTGTATGATTTAAAGTATACTTTTTTTAATGGGACAACAATTAATGTAGGTGGACACTTTCAGCTGTGGAGGTAACTGGTAGGAAATGGTCAGCCACATGGAATTACTGATGTCAACCTCATCACAAGCCCCAAAATTACTTTGGTTGTAAATTGAGCTCATTAGCAATTTGAATATTATGTTTATTTACAGGCTGCCAATTTGTGTTTGTAGCAGTGACTGGTTCTTCAAAATCTGGATGGGAAGCTTGGCAGAAATGTTGTAAATCTCAGTGGCATTTGAGATTTAGCAAGTTGACAGTGGAATATCAGGAAAATGCAGTTGTTCACTGTATGGAGTTCTGATCAGAGGACACTTTAATAGAAAATACTCCTCTTGTCACAGTTTTAACAAACGGTATATTTTAAACTACTTGTATACATTGACACTAATATGGAAGGTATCAACCTGAATGTATATCAAGGCCAGATATATTTGAGTAAACAATGGCTGAGTAGACAATGGCTGACTCTCAGTGTATAAAATGCTGTTCAAATGGCAGTTTTATGTAGGTTAGGTGTAATCTTGGTGAAGAGCTTATTTGCGAGTGTTGATTTTTTTTTGTTGTTTTTTTTGTTTGGTTGTTTAATTAATCTGGCCAGTGTACTGAATTCAGTAGTACGTTATCTTTACCTGGTTTTAATGTTTTCCTATTAACTGTGAGATTTTTTTTCACTCTAAAGGTTTAAGCATCAAATAGATTTAAAATACTTTCTTAGTGACAATCTAATCTTTTATTACCACAAGAGGCATGGTGCAAGGAAATTGTACTTTTTAATATGGATAATACTAATTTTTAGGAAAACTCAGAACATCCACATTTTTAGAGACAGCTTTTCAGGACCTCATACTTCATTCTGAAGCACTATTCTTTAGCTGTTAATATACATTTGGGTCTCTGGAGAAGGCTTTAGTGCTGTTGCTCCATTCTCTGCATTTAACACTTCAGTAAGTGGGACATGCCAAAGGCTGTGGATTCTCCATCTGTCTTCTCAAACAGAGGAGTGCCTTCTCTGAGGTGTTACTGCATGATAGCAATCACCATTTGGGGCTAACAAATGTGACTTCAGCTTTTTCAGCTGCTCCAGCTTCAGAAAGCTATCTCTGTAGTTTGATACTGATAGCTTTATCTTATTCCATTTCATTTGCCCGAAACACAGTGTTGGACCAAGAAATGATTCTCCATTGAAAGCAGTTGTTTTCTCAGTTCTGAAACTGTTGGGTTAGCAAGTCTTCAGTAGCACAATGATGAAACGTCTGGATAATAACATCATTGAAATTAGATGCTTCAAGGCTTAGTTCACTAGTCATAAAACCAGTCTGCTGTTTTGTCAGGAAGCTGCAATTCTGTAACCGAGTTGAATGGCCAGGCTGAGAAACATATGTTTCATTGCTGGGCAACGCTGTCCTAGAAACTCAAGATCTGGAAAAGGGTAGCTTGAAAGATTCATCTCAAATAAATTTAAATGCTCCCGTGCTATGTTTTAATGAGTTGGTAAGAAACTTTATAATAGCCAGTGTGGACTATTGAATCTACTCTAATTTAAACCCAAGCATATTTCTGGAGCTCACCCAAGGCAAATCCATTTAATCATTATGAGAGACCAGCTGTCAGACCAATCGAACAGAACATTTTTTTGGGGAATTTTTCAGTAGCATGAAAGCCACTGCTAGTTGTGGTCAAGTCCTTTGTTGTGAATTCAGCCTGTTTTCCTATTCAAAAATTTGTGTAAGCCCTAGCTTTCAGCCTTCAGTGAAGAATTTTAAACTTGTAGATCATTCAGAGATAATTATATAATTCTTACCATAACTTTAAAAAAATTAGTCATGTGGTATTTTTCATGTTCTGTAGTTGGATTCTGATATAATACACAAAACTGAATTTTAAAAATGGCTTATTCATTTTTTCTCACGTTTTTAAGACAAAAATAAATACTTTTATGAAGAACAAAAAATGCAATCCACAATCGTAACAAGGCAGCCTTTGTAAAATAAGTTACTCTTGGTGATAATTGTACTTTTATGGTTGCATTTTCCTTCCATATAAGTTATAAGCCAGAAGACCTTACGTTATTTTCCCAACTTCCAGTCCAAAACGAAAATAGAAAAATTGTAAAAGCTCAGCTACATTTGCGGGACATACTCAGCTATTCCCAGAAACTGCTTGAAATGCACACTGCGTAGAATATACATTTTAAAATGTATTTTAAAATATACATTTTAAAAGTTGATTCGCATAAAATCTCTTCGGATTGTCTATTCTGGCATCATGCCTGAAGTGATGTCAGGAAAATGCATGTGCACAAGTTCAACAAAGAAGGGACAAAGCAGAACTCAAATGAAGTGCAGCTGAAAGAAGTGGATAATGTATCAACTTGGAATGTGAGAAAAATGGGCTCATTTCTTGGCTCTGGCACGTGTTTCTTGAATAAACTTGGTTGACTAATTTCCTTTTTAATGTCATAGTAAAAAGATGTAAAATAGTGACATTTTTTTAAGCCTTTTGAGAGGTCAGTAAAGTATAAAATTAATAGGCGAGTTTGAGAAGGAAAAGGAACTGTGTTAATAGTAACTGTAAAAACGGGGAGCAGTTATACTGAGTAGAGGTGCAAATGATTTTCTTAGAGAAAAACATAACATGATGGCGTAGCAGATTATATATATAGATAGATAGATAGATGTATAGATGTATATATATGTGTGTGTGTGTATATATTTTTAGCTATCAGTGTAACATTACCTGTGTTTCACAAATAAGCTTTCACAAATCAGCACAAACTTTGAGTTCTAACAATGAATCACAGGTTTATTCAAATTGTGTCTGTGATGCTGCTTATAAAGCAGATAATTATGCAGCACTTTTCAGTTTCTCATCGCTTATGTGGATGTGGTTACAAAGTGCAAAATAACTGCTGAATTTTGTACTTCATGTCATCTCTTCTGTAAGGACAATGAGTTCTATGGCTTTCTTTTTGCACAGCCTGAGCATTTATAATATCTTATTTGTGTAAATGATTTCTTATTCTAGGCAGGCTTTTAAATAAGAACGGTGGGGTACCACTAACAAAAATCAATATGCGCTGTAATGTCCCGGTTGAATTAAACTTTTCACTGTGTGCTCTATAGTCTTTAGCCTTTGAGTCAAACAGATGATCAAGGAGGTTGTTTAATGGTACTGAGCCAATAAATAATGCTTAGCAAATGGGTAGCAAAAGAAATTAAAGAAAATATATTTAAGTGCTGCCAGTTCCCTACCTCTATTTTGAACAGTTTTTTTGCACACACCATGTTGTGCCTCATGGGCTTGTGGAGGCTGTGGAGTTCCCTGCGCAGCTGATGGTGGATGCTCACCAGACAGAGGTGAAACAATTCTCTTCCTTCCTAGGTGACTACACTTCACCATGTTGCTTCCTTCTTGGGAGAATATAGCATAAACAAGTAAACAAAACTTGTGATGCAGTGCAGCACAGAGTGGCACAAGAGAAGGCCTGTATTTTGTGTGGCTCCTCTGAATCTTGTAAAAACTATGCTGCGACAAATAGTGACTTCTCTGACCAAGGGTAGTTGCTGCTGAGTGGAACGTGCTTTTAGGGCACCTCAGCGATCACCTTGTGCTTGCTCTTTTTAGCTGCTCAGGAGCTGAAGTGTTGAACCAGCACTGACGAGCTCTTCTGGACAGGGAAAGCTGAATGCAAGACTGGACATAAGTGTAGCCATTCTATGAAGTTATGTAGGAATTTGAGGTGAGTTTTCATTTTCATCTAGGTTTTTATGTGGCTGTCATCCTTACTGATCTTCAAAAGATGACTGAAAACTAAATAAGATTGAAGTTCTTCTCTAAACTTTATTAATTTTGCCCAAAGCTGGGCTGTTCCTCTAGGAAAACTCATACTGCATGGTTCTCTGAAGGAGCTTTCTGGTTGCTGTTACAGAAGCTACAGCAGCTTCATGCTGCAGAGCATAATTTGTTGAAATCAATAGATATTTTTCTTATAAAACCATGTTGAAAGATTTCTAAAGGCTTACTGGAATTTTTGGATTGCTGCAGATGAACTCATTATTTTTCACTGAACTGAATTACAGCATCGTATCTGTTGCTAGCATATTAATAAAATGTATGAAGCTAGTTCCTTTGTGAAGAGACTCTTACAAAAAAATAAGCAGGAAGGATTTTTCAAAGATGTGTGTTTTTCTCAGAGTAATGTTGCATACAGACTGGAGATTGCTTCTTCTCTTGAATTGCATAATGAAAAATCCATCAGTTTAATGGTTGACAAACTTTGACATTCAAATAAAAATGTTGCTGGTATTTTCATAAAGACCTGTAGGCAGAACTAGATTCAGTGACTTTAATTTATGCAATAGTAAATGTCTGCCAAAACATCATACAAATGACTGTATAATGAGGCAGTAATAACTATGAGGAACAAAAGGAAAGCAAACAGGCTGAATTTCTCAGTTTTTGCTGATTATGCAATTTCGCAAAGCCTTTCAGTGTAAACCATGTTTCTACAGCATATTTTTCAACAGCACTTTCTGTTTTGGAAGAAACAGCCCAAAATTATCAGAACATATTTATCTGAAACTAGTGCATACTACTGCATTAAACTGTTTAGCTTTTCTACTTGTTAAGTCTTCTGACCAGACTGTATTTTTTTCTTGACAACTTCACACCCTACTGTGTACTCAGCAAAAAGCAAGCTTAATAAAAAAGTCTTACGCAGAGTGGTTCTGCTAGATTTTTCAGATGCTTGTGAGCAAAAAAGGGATAGCAGTCCTTTGGTGAAGAAGGAGAGAAAAAAGCAGCGTAAGGCTTCACAAGCTGCTGTGTTCTCATGTATACTGGTTGCTGTTATTGATGGTTATTTTTGTTTTTTCTCTTTTTATTTAATTCAGAGGGGAAAGAAATCCCAATAAGGGCAGAGGAAGCTTTAATTTCCTATTAATTTATGATTTAAGTGTATGTTTGACCACACAATTCAGAGTAAGAATAAAGCGAGCGCAGAGCCATGCTACTACTTTCAGCCTTCAGGCACTCCTGTCCAAGATCCCCATAAAAGAGGTAACGTAGTGGCATAATAAATCCCACTATCCTCTCTGCTCACACAGTAACAAAGTTTCACATTTTTGTCTTTGTCTCTTAACTGTTTAAAGTAAAAAATGAAAAACAAGAACATAGTGATTCTGATTGATACTGAATTCTCCCTAGTGCTAAGGTAATGAGTAAGCAGCTCCATGCAGTAAATAAGTTACTAACAATAGGTCTTCTTTCTCTTCTTGGTGTGGAACTGCAACACATGAATTTCCTACCAGCGCACAGTAGTGCATAGTTTACACTGTCACATTATGCAGACTTCAGCCTTTCGTTCTGCACGTTGCTTATTCTTCTAGCCAGCGTTGTAGGTGGTACAAGTTTGGCTGAGGTTATTACGTTAAAAAAACAAAACAACAACAACAAAAAACCACCCTTGTTTTATCTATAATGACAAAGGAACCGATATTTGAACGCTAATCACAAAGATCTGCTAGACTGAATGGAAGTCACATATCAAGCAGATTTTTCAAAGTTCTAAGCTATCTGTGCTGTAGATATCGTAACACTAGATAGTTGTAAGAAAAACAGATCTTGCCTGTAAAGAGTTGCTTGATTTTTATTTCAGTTGTATTTCAGCTAAAATTATTACTTCATTTAAACACACTTCAAAATCAGAATATTCTAGATTTATTCAGGAAGGAATTTGGCTTAGAAGTATTTCTGAAACTGAAAGAAATCGTTAGCCCTTTTTGTCTGAGTCAAAGTGAACAGCTTCAAAACCAATACACTTTTCTAAAATGTTCTTTAGTATTAGCAAGCCATCCTAGATTCCTCTGTTGGTTGTGCTGAAGTTGGAGCTTCGTAGCTAGGTAACTCTCAGAACACTAGAATCTCGCAAGTAACTAAAAATGTAGAAAGAAAACCTTATCTCACTTCTTTATAAAAGCATGCTTTCTCAGCAATGGAACTAAAATGGTTTGCTAACCTCTAGCATTTGTCAGCAGCAAAACTGAAAGTATTTTTTGTCACCTGCACTGCTGTCAGCAGGGAAAAAAAAAAACTAGAAAGTAGAGGAACATAATTTCAGCACTAACATAAGTATCAGAATGATTTACCTGTCTGTTCTGCTTCACTTTCATCTCAGCTTTCAGGGCTTCATTCATCAATCTTTTATTTACACACGCATATCTCATTTTTACACAATTTCTTTCTCCCTGACCAGATGGCTGCATTGTCTGCTTGGTGTTCATCAAAGGGAATGAGAAAATACGTGGATGTGTAGTGTCATCTGGGTAGAATTTGGCTAACTCTGTTTTCAACAATTTTGTAAGTACTTAAATAATGGAAAAGAACACTTGGAATATTCAAGAAAGTACCACAAAATCCTCAAACTTAAGTACATTACCTATTTTTCTATGTATGAAATCACTGTTGCTCAGCCTGTGCACCAGGTTTGATTCATTGCACACAACCATGTAAGTGATAGTAGTTCAGTAGGATGAATATAAAGAAGAAAGCTTCCAAAAGAAGAAAGGTATGTGTTGACTCAAAAATACTTCTAATACTAAAAAAATAAATTACTAACGCATATTTGAATAACGTACATAAATGCTGCAGTAGTTCAATTTGTATTTCATCTGTAGTATCTATTTTGTCTATACATGGTTCTGCATTTAGAAGAAGTTTCTTAAGTTTATTTCCACTGAGCTTTTCTTGCAGTGAACTTTTTTGGGAATGTAACTCGTTCTACTCTTACACTGCTTACAAATCTTACTCTGAATCTACTCATCTTTTGCAAAATTGTCTTTTGTTAATTTTGCGTAATCTGCCTTGCCTACAGTATTTCTAACAAGGTTTTGATTATTATATTCATGGGATCTTAAGTGCCATTCACATACTAACAGCATATAGAATTTATCTTCAATATGACACATTCATCATTGCATCTTGTTTAAAATTCAACATATACACACTATAGATAAACTAGTCATTTCATTTCCAGTTTTCATCAGTCCCATCTATTGTAAACTAGATATTTTTCAAGTGTTTGTTGGATCTTTTTCTCTGAGACTCAAATTCTATTTTTTGTTATCTATTTATCTATTTATTTATTTTAAGTAGAGTTCATGACTGATTTTGGAATTAATTAGAAATTGATTAACCTGAATAATCCCAAGAAAGAAATGGAAAATCAAAAGTTTGAATGGAATTTCATTTCTTTTGATAGTAAACATTGTTTTATACATGGTAAATATAACTAGACTAAAATTTATATAATTCTTTGGATTAATTTGTACAGATGCAATACAAATTTTAGATAGAGATTGTCTTTGCTAGAACACAACAAATTATCAAAGAGTTCTGAATAGTTCGTGTTCAAATTGTATATAAATACAGCTAAGAGTCCTCAAAAAGAACCTAACAGTGGGAAATAGTCTTTGAAAAGGAGCATTTCAGGCAGAGCAGAAGAGTATTATGTTCTTCAGAATTCTTATCAATAAAGTAGCATCAATATTATACTACCACTCAGGGCATCTACCACTGACAAAACGGCTATGGCTTAATAAGCATTGACAAGGACAGAGCCATTATGCATAGTAATAAGCTCGTAATGGCAAGCATTGACCATTATAGTAAACTATGTGTTAATGCTGCTGTAGTGAGATGCATTCTTGTAGACCAGAGAAGTGAGGTTGTAAATACAGAATGGACACTGTGTGCAGGGTAGAAGTGACTTTGAGAAAGATTCAAAGATAACAGTGCTAAATGGCACAGTAGAAATTTCCAGCAAAGGCAGTGTAAAATAGCATACACCAAATCTCAACTAACTGTTAAATGACTGGGCATTGCTGAGGTTGATATGTGTTTTTATTTCTGCGGTATGTTCCCATTAATTCTAGTATTTAAATTGTAAGTAGTGTTAAAAGAGTTTCAAACATGAATCAGGCTAGAGAAACACCTGCAAAATTAGACTGAGGCTGGCTTGCTGAGCTACTCACTGCATAAAGATTTGTTTACTAACGTCTGTTTAACACAGATATATCAAGGACTACAACCTAAAGCAAAATAAAATATATGGTAACTTCTGATTATTATTGTTTGGTCCCAGAAATGTGTTTTAGTTTATCAGTGAATTTATTGAGAAGTATCCTGGAAAATAGGTGAACAAAACCGCTCATCAAAGTGGCAGTGTCTCAGGAGAAATTTGAGGAGTGGAAGCTCAAATGCCAGAACTATTTGCTGTGGTGGTTTAACTTCTTTACAACAACCCACAAAACCGTTTTTAATTAGTGGTAAATAACTGATGGACATGAAAGAGCACAAGAAACAGCAGAATTGAAAGAGATTTTATGTTAAATGAAAAACAATGGTCACTGAAGTGAAACTAAACTGAAACATAGCCCTGTTCTCTCCTTTTATTCGTTCCACTGAGACTGCCTGAAGTAAGATGATGTTCTGAAACTGGAATATTAAAAAAAATGCATTTGGATCATTTTTTTTGTTTGATATTTTTTTTTAGAGGTTTTGTATCTAATACTGAAGATGACTTTTGGCTCCAAGGACTACTTTGTCATTTTATACCACTTAATATAATATTTCCAGGGGGGGTAAAAATTCAAATACTAAAATTTAGTCAGACTTACAGCTCTAGGCTGAAACAGAGAAATAAATACAAAGTTCTCTGAATATGAAACAACATGGTATGGAGACTGCAGTTGTCTGGTGTCACAGTTCATTTTATTTTCAAATTTTCCATGCTCTTTTTTGGCCTTTTTGATTGGAAACAAAATATCTTGCTGGAGTGTAAGACTCTTAGTCTGTCATCTTTGTAAAACCTTTTCATAGTTCAAAATTCAGGAAAATCATTGGCTGCAACTCTAAACAAAAGTCTTGTGATTATCTATTTTAACTATTTGTATTGTTTTATGCTATTTCCATGGGAGGAATGTTAGAATTAAATCTATTTAAATATATATATATATACATAAAAGAGGAAAAAAAACCAACCATAACCAACTTCTTAATCATGCTTCTGCTGAAACTGGATAGTAGTTGTAATATGCACATTTTCAAATACAGGTATAAGAATTTAAAACATTTTAAAAGACTCTTTACAAGTAGAAATCACAGACTATTTTAAGAGTCTGTGCTCCACTGTATGTAGAGAACACTGCCATCTGGAGAAAAAAGGAAGAGAATTGTCTCACACCTGATGGCAGCAAACAACTAAAAATTCAGAGTTCAGGAGCACTAAGTGACATGGGATACATTTTCTCAGAGCAATCTAACAGGCTGCGAAGACAGCAAGGCATCACTTACACAGGAGCAGGGCAACTGTGATTTTGTTGATGGACTGTCCTCAGCAGGGCATCTCAGGTTTCAGGAATGGTCCAGGCTAACAATAACTATCTTTCTGAAACTGTGAACTGCCCTGAAAATGAATACAAACTCTTGCAGCATAGAAATGAGGAACTTCAATTTCTGCTGAATCATTTTTCTATGTCCTAGAAGAGAATAGCCATGAAAGATGCAATGCAGTGAAAGAACAGGAGCTTCTTGAGTTCATGCATATCAACAAGTTCCAAAACTGCAATCCCTTCATCTTTATTATGATATAAAAGTTATCAAAATCCAAAGTCCTTTCCCACTTCCTTACAGAGCTTAATACATAATATAATGTTTGTTTGACAGTAATTATGTAATGGTATTGTTAGTATGCATCTGTAGTTGGATTCACACTTGCAAACCTCATAAGTAAGGCTGGTGTAATCCCCATTTAACAGGCTGGAAGACTCAAGAAAGTGGTGATCTGCACAATACTAAGATATCTTAAGAGGGTAGCTTAGTTCAGAGATTGTAAGGGTCTGCTGAGGAGTGTGCAAGTACGTATGCAGTCAGTTTTAAACTCTTTCTACCTCTTTCATTTCATTAGATGTTTTCACTTAATTTCCAATTGGCATTTCCTTAGCCTTTCATGTTAGATCTAGGTTCTTAGGAGGAAGCATACATTTAATGTAAGAAAGATAGCTCGCTGATCAATATGTTTTCTCATATTATCAAATCATCTTTGACAGCTACAGTATTCTTAACTAATCCTTCAGGGAAGGAATAAAATCACAAGAATATATAATTACTGAAAATATCTTCTAACTGTTAATCTCTACTAGTATACAGTAATGCAGTAGATGTGTGTGGATATGATGATTATAACCATATGATTAGTGGACAAATTGCTTATGATCAGTATTTTTCCAGTGGGTTCAAACACACTGCCTCTATTACTGCATTTAATGAAGCAATGAAAGGATTCATTCTGAAGTTCAGCTGTTGGATGCCAAAGAAGTTGCATTTTTCTCTTATGTGAAAGGCTATATGCCTCTTACAAACAAAATCTCACTGTGTGTTCTTGGAATTATTAAGCTCTTTAGTTGCTATAGGATTAGAGAGGGGTTTTTTCCAGTGTTTAGCAACATCTTTAAAGAAAATGAAAACTGTTTTGGTTCAGATCTCCATCCTTTTTAAAGTAAATGTGAGTGGATGAAGGAATGCTGAAAGCTGTGGTGTGTAAAAAGATGGAGGATGTCAGCTCACGATCTGTGTCTTGAAACTGCCATGTATCAAACGTAAGGGCTGTTGACAGGTCTTGATGGAAATGTGTTATTTCAGGTTATGAACTAGCCTAGCTGACTCTAGCTTCTTTGACCTTAAAGGTAACTCCAAAAGAGAGTGTTTTCTGATTAAAGTAAAGGTTAAATAGGTAATCTTATATTAGGCAGAGCATTATCAGCAAAAACTGGGAGAAATAAAGAGAAGCTAGAAGTAGGGAGATGGGAATATGCAATGATAAAGTCACTATTAAAAAAATAAATTAAAAAATAGTATCCTGTTCTTAGTCACAGCTACTATTACATTACTGTAGATTACTAGATTAGATTACAGTAAGAAACTTCTAATTGGATGTTTAGTGGAAAACTTGTTGCTAGGGGCTATTTTGGCATAATCCTCAGCCTCAATTCTATCTCCAAATCACAATTTGCTCATTTTATAACATGGTCACTAAGACTAATAAAAATCTTGCTTTAGGATAGTTATATACAAGGGCAAATCAAAGACAGGATCATCTTTTGCTTAGTTTTTCACAAGTATGGTGTTCTATGTAACCATTATCTCCAAAAGGTAAGATATACAGGAGACACTCAACTGGAGAAGAAGTAAATATAGAATTCCCACAAATCTTGTGTCCAAATGACCTGATAGAGGAGGAAAAAAAATGAAAGGATTTTTGATTATAAACCATGGCCAGTTAGGTATGCAAGTGTACATCTGATTTATGCATGCAGTTGCCATGACTATGTATGCGTATTAGATAATTGCTAGCACAAATGACTACTGGCATTTGCACACACGTTTATCCAATTAGTATGTGCAATCAAAGTAATTTCATGCACAAATTAGCTGCACAATTGTGCATGTCTTCTGCACATGTAATTGTATGCCTAATTGGTCTGAAAGTCTTGTTCACAATGCGTGTCTTGATTTTATTGCAATATAGCTTAAAAAAGAATGAATTTTATATGCAGAAATACAAATTTTACATAATATTTGCATTTAGTAATAAGTCCAAACTCTTTTTATTAGATTTCACAAAGCAAACATTTCTGTATATGTACCTGTAGGCAATGCAAGCTCTCATTACATAAATTAACTGACAGTTGAAAACTTAACTTTCCTTGAGTGGATATAAAGTCCCAAAGTTTCCCCAATTTTTATTTCTTATATGTAGCATATAACATTAGAAAATAATACCTTGTTATTATTGTTTACTTACGAAGGATGTTCAGAGTACTGCCCCGATTTCGTATTTAAAGAAGTATTATGTTTAGGTAATATCAGCAAAAAGTTCTGTAGAAAAAATACTAGAATCAGTAAAGTCGTAATTTTGCTTCATGTTTTTTCCCCTATTGGATTATATGCCTCAACTAGAGCTTCTTTTCAAGTGGGTTTGTTTTGTAGTAATGTTTATTGACCTAAAAGTCTCTAGGTTTTGATTCTTAGAAACAGAAGAGCTTAAGAAGGAAGCTGTATTTTTATTTAAAAATACCATATCGGCCTCTGTGAAGTAAGCAGCTCTCATGGAAAAACTTCTTGAACATATTCAGTGTATCCAATTTTTCATTATCCATAATTCATATAATTTACAAAAGTTTTGGCATTGCTTTTAACATTTCTAATGGTGTGGTACAGTATCTTCTGTGTTCTCCCGTGTTACATCAATTGAGTGTTAGGCATAAGAAAAATATATTACAGATTGTGGCTTGGAAAATGTTAAACAATTAGAGAGATTGTCTACCACAGAATTTCCCTTCATGTTTTTGAGTTGTTTTCCTTGATCAGGCAGCTATAAAAACAGTTTGCCAAAATTAACCCAGATATGAAAGAAAGGTAAAATAAGGGAAAAGCGATTGTACTTGTTTGTCAGGAAAGAAGAGCTCTTTGTTAAGTACCCCTATCAAAGAGAGGTAATAGATAATCAGGCATTTACTGGCAGATAAGAGAAGCTGATAGCAATCTTCAGGGCTTTCCAATGTGAAAGAGCTTTTCTTATCTACCTTTGTGCCCGAACCTGAAGGCCATTCTGGTGATAAAAGTATAGGGAGATAGATCTTGCTCTTTTGTTTGAACACCATTTATGTCAGCCTCAAATTGTTCAGAGTAGTGCTAAAAGCAGATCAAAATTCCTCAGCCATTCTCTAGATAGTTGGCCTACCAAGACAGCATTGACAGCATGCAGTAAACCACGTTCCTGGAGAAGGAGAGACTCCATCCTGACTAAACCTCAATAACTGTGAGAGAGAGCAAAGCAGCAGGGCTGGCTACCAGGCCCCTTACATGGCCTGTTTTTTAAGTACTGAAGAGAAATGGACCTGTCTATCCCTGAAGTACTAATAAAAGATAAATATTGAGTGTGTCACCCAAGTCTCTTGCACAGACTGTGCTAGATCTGCTCTGTGCAAATACATGTGACAGTGTTCCCTTCAATATGCCTTTCTGTTTTTTCTTCCTTTCGTCCCTTTTCAAATTGTATTCTTCTCTTACTTTGTGACGCTGGAGGTTAGTTGTTTTTAGGAGGAAAAAAAAAAAGACACACATGGAAAGGACACAGGGTTTCTTTCTTAGCTTGAAGATAATTTTCTTGTTTCAGCTTTTGATATAAAATTACTTAAGCTTTTTTTTTTTTTTTTTTTTTTTTACAAGAAAGGAACAGTAGAGGGAGGTGTTCTCTAACTTTCTTACTGTCAAGTGCTCTACAGTATGGAATGAAAATCTATTTTGCCATGAGATTTGAGCGGTATATGTATACAATAAGTGTTACATTGCATTGTAAGTATTTTGTGTCTGAAAGTAGCAGCCTGTTGAAAGTGTCCAAGATACTTGGCATGTGCTCTAGAACTGAAATTGAATATGCTTATTCAGACATTGGGAAGGCTTTATATAGATTTGAAGGGTGACAATTCTGGTTCTGTAAATTCAAAAATCATACCAAGATTACCCTTGAGACACACCTTTTAAATGAAATATATTTTGGCCTGTTTTTCTGAGTAGTTGGAAAAAAATGATCTCCTTGATTTTTTAGAATTTATTTCTGATGTTCAGATTATTTTTTCAAACAATTCCAAAACTATACTTCCTTATGGCTTCTTAGGAGCACGTTCTTTATACTTGTCAGACATCTCAGGATACACTGAGCTGCAGTTTTGTCTTTTTTTTATGCTTCCTTTCTTTTCATTGTCCCAGCAATCCATTGCAGTCTTTTTTTTCCCCCCGTCTTGCCATTCTCTACTTCATCCTACAACCTCCCTGCATTCATCTGCAATTGTTTCCTCGTTTCATAGAAACATGAAATCATTACGTTTGGAAAAGATCACTAAGATTGTCAAGTCCAGCCATCAACCCATCTCCACCGTTCCCACTAATATGCCTATCACTCACTACCATATCTGCCCTTTTCTTGAACACCTCCAGGAACAGTGACTCCACCATCTCTCTGGACACTCCTTCCAAGAAGAAATTTTTCCTGATATCCAACCTGAATCTCCCCTGGTGCAACTTGAGGCCATTACCTCTCATCCTTTTACTGTTACCTGGAAGAAAATACTGACCCCACCTCATCACAACCTCCTTTCAGGTAGTTGTAGAGAGCAAGGAAGTTTCCTCTGAGCCCCCCTCTCTCCAGACTAAACAACCCCAGTTCCCTTGGTCGCTCCATGTAAGATTTGTGCTCCAGACCCTTCTTATCTTCACTGCCCTTCTCTGGATATGCTCTAGGGCCTCTGTCTTTCTTTAGTGAAGAGTGCAACTCAGTACAGTGCTCAAGGTGTGACCTCAGCAGTGCCAAGCACAGAGGGACGATCACCTCCCTGCTCCTGCTGACTGCACTATTTCTGGTACAAGCCAGGATGCCATTGGCCTTCTTGGCCACCTGGGCGCATTGCTGGCTGGTGTTCAGCTGGCTGTCAACTAACACTCTCAGATCCTTTTCTTCAATGCAGCTTGCCAGCCATTCCACCCCAATCCTGGAGCGATGCATGGGGTTTTGGATGCTCCTAATTTCAAAGCTCCCTGTTTCCTCCCTCATTTTGTCCTGTCCCTGCCTTTTTTGCTTTTGTGTTGCTCTCTCCTCTTATGTGCTCAATTTCCCACACACAAGTACCTCAACCTCAGTCCCTTATCAGCCACTTTCACATTCAAATTGTTGTTTGCCTCTCTACCTTCTCGTTGCTCTTTTTTCCAACAGCAGGTTTGCTTTCATTGAGCCTTGAGGGAAATAGCATCGCATTGTTGAAAGGTGTGTGGTCTCAATCCCAAAGAAGATATGGGGAAAGAGAGCCATGCTAAGTGAAATATTTGCAGAAAACCTGTAATAGTTTGTGATAAGCTAAATATTTACACTGAGGCTGGTGTTAGAAGTGTAAGTATCTGCCTGCCTTGCAAAGCCAGAAACATACATTAGGATTAGACTTCTCTGAGTGTCAGTTAAGTGGATGAAAATAAGTTTTGACATAATAGACATATGGATTCCTTCCCAGCTATCTCCAGAAGGATTCTTGTGCAACCTTGTGCTAACCTCATTTGTAAAATGGGGGAACAATACCTGCTCTCTTCGTATGGTTTTGCTCAATAATTGGGTCTTTGAAGCCTGGTCTTTTGGCTTCCATCCCAGTGCACCTGTCTCTTGGTGAAAAGGTATTTGATGGGGCTGTTTGTCTCTGTCTCTCAAATTGCAGATACACTGGTCAGACGCTTTCCCAGCTGGGGAGCCATATGTTGCAATTGCCTATGTTCAGTGGCTTTGATTAGGCATTTTTCTTTCAGTTTAATGAAAATCATCAGATTTTAAGCAGAAGTGTTAAGTCTGTCCATTTGTAGATAAAAGGTGAAGTTTGCGGGAACAGTGACGTAACTAGGCAGGACAAGGTTATGTAAAATGGGTACAGAATTTGAGACCCAGTTGTCCTCTATGATATGTAACTGTTGATAATAGTGTACGATGAATCCTACATTGTAGCATTTTGTAATGTAGTCAATTATAATGCTCTCCTTTTTCAAGAGGTAGAAACAAAATCAAATTATGAGTTGTTTTAATTATGAAGTGACTTTTATCTACGAATTCAGTTACTTTCTGTAAGGATGTTTTGACACAAAAATCTTTATGTCTTCTACTCATTTAGAGGCATGAAAATATGAAAAGTGTTGATACGTGGCGCATTTTTCACTGTATATTTTTCTCAAGGGAAGTAAAGTTAGTATTTTTCTCCCAGTCATCAGCCACATCTTTAAATTATTTATTGTTCTCAATAATGTTCTGCTGCTAGTATTGATGAGTGCAGCTTCTAGAAGCAAACTACCATTACCTTTTGCAAGAGAAAAATATTTTGAGGAATGCATTTTGCAGTATTTCATGGAATTTTCAAGTGCATCCATGTAGTTATGGATTGTAGTTATCATACCCTCAATACAAGTCATGTAACTGCATTTTAAAGATATGCCTTTGTAAATTTTGTACAGAGACACCTTTATTTATAACCAGAGAATGTCATTATAAAAACCATTTCAGATCAGCTGCTTCTGCAATTCTACCTCACACCTAATTGGCATTTCACTAGAGTGGAAATTACAGTAGTAAACACAGAAACATCAAACTTTGAATCCAAAGTCCAGTCCCGTTAGAATGAGTAGCAGGGTGTTTAAAAAAAAAAAAAGAAAGAAAGAGAAACTGAACTGCTGTCTTCTTTGTAAAACAGTAAATTCATTTTTCATTTCTGTGATATTTATATGGAATAGAACTGTTATTTTATTTTCTTACAGGAAATTAAATAACTCTCCTGAGTTTTAGCTATGTCTTTCTCTATTCCTTAATAAATTGTATTTTTTATTGCATTTAGTGTACTTCATTTTAGAAGATTTAGTGAGGGCCTTCACAATACTGTCAAAGGGAACTCAGCAGTGAACACTTCCAGGCTAGCTGTTAAGTGAAATCTTAGTGTCAAAATTTGCATAAGGAGGAAAAAGATCTTGGATTTGAGTGTAGCATATTAGTATAGTCTTATATATGCTTGGACCCTAGAATCATAAAATCTGCATGAAAGAAGCAGCTTCATTGATTCAGCTTGGAGCATCACTTGCTGCTTATCCTTTTATTGCTCCAGGTAGTACGAGTTGCTCCAGGTAGGTAGAACTATTATTAGGGCTTATTCCATTAAGGCAAATTCTTAATGTAACAGTGACTTTCTGGACCTAAAAAATTTGTACAATTTCAGACAGTGAAGATATATTAAAAATACCACAAACATCGGGTGTGTAGGAACTCTGGAACCACAGGCTCTATAATGTGTCTGTTCCATGTCTGACAGATCTGAATGTTTTTTATGACATGTCAGTAGGACAGACCAATGAAGTGCTGATTCATGAGGAATAAACATTTGAAAGTGAACAGGATTGGCACATGCTGAAGTGTGATTGAATGACAGCTGTTCTGTTTTCTTAAATTTCAACAGGAAAACTAGCTTCAGGAGCTAAACCTGTCAGCTTTTTGATAGGAAATTCTGAAAGGCTGGAAAAACTGAAGCAAATGGAGGTGAAGCACAGCTGTAGAATAAAGATCAAAATTTTTCAAATTTACTTTTTATTTTCATTCTTATCATATTTTAGAACCTGAGGTTGAATTGGCATATTAATAAAAAATTAGAATATGTGATCTATTTTTCTCTCCATATGCAGTGAAGTTCAGTGTCAAACATAGAACTGAGAAAACAAGGTAAAGATTTACAGCTGTGGTTGTAAATACTCAACAGAAAGACCAAACTAGAACTGTGCTGCATGTTGCACTTGCCATTAGTTCATTACTCTATATAGGTAATGGTAACTCTCATCTTTCTATAATGCTTTGGCTATCATATCTTCCTTTCTGCAACTGCTGCTAATGAAGTTCTCCATGTGCAGATTTTATTTAAATGCCATTTTTCTTTTGATCTTGTTGTTAGTATTTGAAGTTGACTGATATTTATCAGTGCTCTCACTACCTGCCCTATTTTCCCTGGTGCATACCCCATGGCCCTCTTGCTTAATGCTGAACTGGCAGAGATGCTGGCAACCTGATGATGTCAGACTAATGACTTAGGCTGGGTTCTGAACTTAAAGCTTTTGCTATTTCAATTGAGGTACTATTTTTTTGTTTGTTTGTTTTGGCTTTCTCTGGGAGTGTTGAGGAGTGTTACACCCAACAAAAAAGTCTTAGTATGGACACAGCTACTAAGCTAGCAAAGCTAGTCTAGCAAATTCAAGGAAACATTATGGAGGCCCTAGGCAAGTCAAATGAGTATTTTAATTTAGCTTTCAGTGTATTTTTCCTACAGTTAGGTTACTCATTTTAAAAGAAGCCATATTTTACTGTCAGTATCATGTTAAAAACAAAAAGCAAAAAAACAACTGACACTCATTTCAGTATAAATGAAAGGGAAGTGTTACTAGAAAACAAATTGGTGATGAGTGTTCTTCTGTTGGTACAGATGGCATCTGTGTATTTTTATCACTATAAATCACTCACAGTTGGAATCGTACTTAATCCAATATCTTGCTTTGTGTTTATTGAAATAATCCCAGTTTTAGATATTAATCACTCAGTTCATGTGAAACGTCTATATTGATAGATGAAAAAACATTTTGAGAAAACGAATTATATAATTATTTTTTAACATTTATAGATGTACAAATGATATGCAGATTTGAAAGGCTGTGAATTAGTAAGCTGAAATGTTGGTCTACAAGTCATATTTTTCTTATACAGTATATTGCAACTGTACAATTTGATACATCAAAATTTAAGATAGTACCATTAAATATGCTTGGAGGTAGCTACTTAAGTTTAAATATAAACAACATTTATTCCTTTTTTTTTTACCTGAAAATTCCAGTCTATTGATAAGATACAATAACTCTTGACTTTTGCTTTTTATAATGGGATGACTACAGTCATGTTCCACCTTTGAATTAGTAATAGTCAACAGTAGTGCTAGCTTAAAGGGAAGAATGCTAAGGACTTAAAGACTATGTTTTCAGCTAGAAGATGACAATTTGTATCTCACAGGTTTAGATAAACTAATAACACTTTTGTCTTCTTCTGGAGATGGCTGATTTGTCGGTCTGTTAGCATAACCAAAGCAGTTTACAGGCTCGCTCGCACTGTGTAGGCTATCTACACTCAGATATGTTCATTCTCAGTCAGAGTGCCCTGCCTAGCCTTCCAGTGCCTGAGCCAAGTCCTCACAACACAGAGCGGGAGAGAGTAGTGCTGTAAGTGCATACATGCTGCTCTTTTCTGTGTTTTGTGAGTCTAACTTTTATCGCAATTTCTGGGACTGTGAATCCCTGCAAGTTATGCAGAAAATGTTCTACATAGCAATAGAAGTGAGCTGTAGGCTGTGCTTCCTTCATCTCTTTGCGAAGTGGTAAACAGGGAGTAAATTTGCTCCAAGCTCTTCAAATTATGAACTACAGCCTGGAGCAAAGCAAAAGGAATAACTTATTAGTCCTCTCAAATGAAAACCAGTTGCCCTCTGCTTTCCATAGGATGTATGAAGGAAGTGGGCCTGCATGTGCAAAAGGTGTTGTAAATTGATGCCGACTGGTTATATAACCTACGCAACCTGATCAAGACAGACAGCTTCTTACAGTTACTGTTTTTTTTTTCCAGAATGGTTGCAGTTTTCAGCTCTGAAGTCCAACTATTACCTTGTTGAATTAACTTTTAAATAACAGTATTCAAACTCTTAAGTACTTAAATTCAGCTAAGAAGTGGCCAAATAACTTTTTATCAGTAACATGTATTGAAAACTATGAGAAAATATATGTTTCCATAGACAGACACACCTCACCTAACCAGTTTCAAATTTGTACACACTTGCATTAGCAAATTGCAGTTTGCTTTGCTCAACTGAACTATGAGTCATAAAGATATCAAAGAAAATAACATCCAGAAATTCACTTCACGAGCAACAGGTAATTAAAAATTGGTTGACTCAAATGAAGTCTTGTTCATAAGTCAAATTATCTTGAATGACCTTCTATTTAAATATGCCCTTATAGAAAGGGCCTACACTTGCTGTCCCTTTTCATGTGAACCCTCTGCACACATTAGCGGCGTTAATCAAAGGGCAGGGTTGCAGAGTCAGGCTACCTTTAGCACTGCTGAGTTACTTCCATGCAGGAATGGAAGGAGATGTTTCTTTCTTTGTTCCTACAGTGCATATAACACATGTACTGTACTGCTAAATAATGTGAATATGGCAGAACTTGGCATTTCTATTCTTGGTAAAAAGCGTAATAAGAAAGAATGCCTTGTCTCACTTGATTCGTAAAATTCAGTTGTTTTTGTCATGGAGAAAGGACAAATTTTTTGTCTATTTCTGGCTGGAGGAGTTCCAGTAACTTCAGGGCAGTCACTCAGCATTTGCAGCCACATAACTGAGTTTGGAATGTGCCCCTCAGATCTATAAATACTCAGGAAACAGTTGTGAGAAGATCGTGCTGCCGAAGGAAGTTGTGGAGAGAGTGGAATATTTTGAAAAATAATTTGCCTAATCTATTTTATAAATTCATATTTACATATGCATGCACTTATATTTACACATCATAGAGAAAGGGACATCAAAAGTTATCCAATTCAAGCTACTGTGACAAGTGAGGATTAGTTTTGCCTACAGTATGTTTTATACGTAGTGATAGCTTCATTATTAGCGTTTTTTGAAATGGAATTATGTGCTTTGTGAAGAAGATCGCCTCAAGTGACCTTAAATTTGTAACAGAACTTGCAAGAAAAAAGCATGTTCCCATGTAGATTTTTCCTATCAGCTAAGAATTTTCCAGGCTGGATGTGGCTCTGGACAGCCTGATCTACTGGCTAGCAATCCTGCCTGTAGCAGGAGGGTTGAAATTAGATGATAATTTTCAACCCAGGCCATTCTATGATTCTATACACTGTCATACCATTATTTATGATAGATCTACTGTGCTTACAGCTGGCATACTGAAACAGATTTGTTAGTAGAAATTGCTTATAATATTTAATACGGCTTATAGTATTTTATATATTTACATATTAGAATAATCCTAGGTTTATTAAATATACAGTATTATACATATTCATGAACAGAAATGAATATAATTGAGATAATCAGATATATTTGTAATTGAGTTGCATTTTTCCAGGAAATCATATGCATCACATTTCGTATATTGATTCCAATGTCACTCATACAAAAATGCAATACACCTTTAAAAGAACATCCTGCAACTGTGCAAATCTTTTATATTTAGAAATGAATTAAAAGATGTGGCTATTTTCATGACTAAAACACTGTGTAGCTTTGTGTTTTATAACAACCTAGTAGAAATTGAAATGAAGAGATGAGCTGTAAGACTGCTGAATTGAGGTACTACTGTGCTGTTATTTCGAATTTCTCCATGGAAGAATAAATTTTAAACATGTCTTGCAGTACCCTCGTATTGGTGGTTATCTCAATAAGGTGGTATTTTGGTGTATTTCTTCTACTTCAGATTCAGTGCAAGATACTGGCTTGCATTCTTACAGTATAATCTTTAAAAGGTATCATAATGTAGTAATATGCATCCCAGAAAACACGGTGGAAACAGTATGAAAACACTGCATAATTGTTTCTTGCATTTGATTATAATTGTGGAGCTAGTCTAAATTAAAGAAGAAAAGCCAAGACATTTCATACACAGCAAATAATACTGGAGTAGCAAATTGGAAATTAGATGTGAGAGAGCAGACGTTGTTTTCCCCACATCTGTAGGAATGTACCCACAGTGAATGATTAGGCAGACGATAGAGTTTTTCTACCAAATTTTGTGAGATTGTTATTGCAAGATTTCTGCTATCTGTAACTCATTTTAATGAGACCAGCTGTTCTTGTGTTATTTCGACCACATCCATTTCATAATTGCAAAATACATTTCTTCTAGGTTTGGATTTGATCCAAAATAAAGTGACAAACTGCAGTACCAGCTCCTATACCGCTTGTCCGTATCCACTCATTCTTCTCCCTCTGGATTCAGTGGCACTAACTCTTTGCACTCTGGTTTAGTTCATTTGTGAGTGTGAATGCAATACAAAACAATACTGTTGGAGCTGCTTTTTAACTGTGTTGTTATGGTGTATGCATAGCAGCAGGTTGTACAATAACATAGTAAAAAAGCTCACTAGATGCTATTGAAGAAGAGTTGTACAAATCTGTCCTAGCCATCACTTAAGAGATATCTGACGTATGGAATAAGAAGTATTTGTAAGTATTACTGCGATTTTAAAATATCTTCTTAATATCTTGTTTTTTGGAATAAAAGTGTGAGGGGAAAAAAAAAGGATGCACAAAGGGAAAATTAGAGCCACGTTTTTACAGCTTTTCTCAAGAAAATAGAAAACGTAGGATACTGAGTAAGAAATGAAACTGAAGCCTGTGAAGTACATCAGAATACATTCCTTTGATAATTGAGCTTTCACAGACTCCACTATTCTGTTTAATGAAAATGTTATTTCTATAAAAATATCTTCCTGATTATCTTGAGAGAGATTAAAGACTATTATAGATTAAAAACCTGTAATAAAACCCCTTATATCAAAGCCTATAGTAATAATCTCTTGCTAGGATTGTAACCAAATGTTAGAATTCATATTTGAGTACTTAGGTTCGTCTGTTTTAATACCATGACTTGGTAGCTGAGTAACATTTTTTGTCCTGTAGCAACTTTGTGATTTTGGCTGGAATTTTCAAATGCCAATGCCTGATATTAAGTGACCTCATCTTGAAACATAATGGTTTGAAATCCATATTGCATTAGGGAGTGTTCAGTAGTTTTGAGAATGCTTGGAATATCGTATAGATGCTGTCTTTTCTATTGAAACCCAAAAATGTAACTTGCATTCATTTAATTTATTTAACATTAACTATTGAAGAAAGAATATATCAGATTGAATAGTTAATCTAGGGATGGGTTTATGTTTTTGATAATGTAACTTGTTCTGCAGTGGCTATGGACAGGTTACAGCATGCCTGTAATTATATATCATATAAACACATTACTGCAGTAGTTTCTATAGGCTCAGTTCCAGGAACAGTCTGGGTTTGTTCTAAATAACAAATACAATGTCACTGCAAAGTGTGGGAAAGAGTGTATAACATCCAGTGAAAATGCTCATGCTGTCAGGACTATCATTTGGCTGTTACGAAGATAATAATACAAGAAAAAAAATTAATTAGATTTTGTTAGGAAGGGGTTAGAGATAACTGCTTTGCCAAATTAGTGCTCTGAAGATAAGACCCAGCTCAGTAGAAAATTCCTTACTGTCACTGTCTAACTGGCAGGAATGTATGAAAGGGAGATCAATCAGCTGTTCTGCAAAATAAATTGAAAAATGTTTTGTTTTGTTTTGAGAAAGGTGAGGAATAGGAACTGTTAGGGCGGAGCTGATAATTGCCAGCTGCAGATCTAGTTGGTGATTCAAGTATATCAAAGGGAGTGATGGACAAGTATGTAGAATATGCAGAAGCACAGCTGGTTGGTTACGTGGACCAGTGGTGCTTGCAGCTCTGTGACAACGTTCTTTGTTTTTTATTCTAAGAATGAATTTTCTCTACTGCAAGTTGGTTCTTGAAATTAAGACGTGAGCTTCTGTTGCATCTCTGTGTTCAGAAACAGAAGATATATGGTGGTTTCTTCTAAAGATTCCCCTCTATTGCTATCTTTATCCACTTGTGAAATCTGGCTGGAAAACGCAACAGATATTTTTCCAAGAATAGTCAGAAGAGGATTCCCTGAGCAGTGATGAGGGGATCACTGATGGGTTTTGAGTTTGTTCACAGTGGCTCTCTGAAAAACAAACACACAAAACCTTGCAACAAACAAAATCCATATCAATTACCTAGTTGAGATATGCTATAGGGAACTGAAAATGTACAAGGATGAGAATGTATCATTCTGTCAGCTTTGTCATAACCAAAACAGCACTTGTCACTTGTGGCTGTAGTTTTAGTGTAGCTCCAGTGGACTAACCTTTTCTGTAAGCCATGCAGCTCAAGAAAAGCTTGAAAGGCTCCAGTATGGTGCCAGTGCTTGATTGCCCATAAAAAGCCACTTAAAAGCGGATACAAAACCTGCCATAGGAACTGTGAGGTCAGTCTTCTTTTCTACCCCAAATATTTCAGGACTAGCATCTTTTTTTTCTTCTCTTTTCTAGAACATGGATTATGGGAAAATTGATCAAATTTATTACTTCACATTCCTGACATCTTTTTATAGTTTTAGTGTTTTACTCAGTCTGGGGTATAAAGTTTAAAACACCCATTTATTAGAAGAGATTTTGTTTAGAATTACTTCACTGCAGAAGAAAGGAAGTGTGCTTCTAATCCAGAAAAAAAGTCAGGTCTTTATGTGGATACATAGATTCAGTACAGTGATAGAGTATAGTTGTTTTGTTTAATGAATAAGACCTGTGGAATTTGTTGCAAATTTTCCCTTTGAAGAAAGAAACTTATCTGGATACGTTCCAAAAAAATATTTTGGACAAGACAAAGTGAAAGACTTTGCTTGTAACAACTTTTAGAAATGCTGGACATGTGATCTCCGTTTGCTCTCATAACAACTTTGGTGATGATGCTTATCATTCTTATTACTATTATTATTTTTATACAGCTGATTAAATGTCATAACACTTGGAAATGAATGTTGTGTTTAATTGCAGTAGAAGGACAGCTGTTAGGTGTAGCGATGACTGTTCTTTATTTCACTGTCTTTGAAGTTTAACTCCACCCTACAAAGCACCTTCTTCCTGCTGTATAACCATAATTCTCACTGTAAAATGCTTGCACAAGATTCCTGTGTATTGACATCCATTCAAAAACAATTCCAAGATTACAAATCAAAACTGCTTGAATCTGAGACACTGTAAAATCACCTCGTCACTTAGCTTTAACAAAACTTTGTGCTAAGACAGTTCTGAAATACTTAGTTCTGCTCTAGTCAGCAGTGCAAATACACAGCACACTCTCTTCTATTCTTCCAGCATTATCAGAACTATAAGCATGTGAATTATAAAATTATATACAAATATTTTACTAGCAAGTTCTATTATGTGTCAAATTGTTTTATTTTGCATTTTTTCTATATTTTCTGTATGGATTCCTATAAGGTAACTCTTTGTTAGCTCAGTTACTTTCCTTCTGAGCTGTATTTTGCTCAGTCTTTAGCCCAATTGGTAGTGACGAAACCTTTTCAAATTCATGATTCATTATTCAGATTTTGATCATATTGTATCCCCAAACTAGGTAACTTTCATAAATTGCAATACAGAATTTCAGTGAGATAATGATGATCCAAACATATAACAGATTTATTTTTCTTTTTTAGAAAGGAAAAAAGTTATTTTTCAACTTTGCATTTTATTGTTTTTCTTCAGGAATTCTGGCACTGTGCTGGCCTTTCTCTTGTATATTAATTATTGATTCTTAAACTTGAAATTAAATATCATCCTCTATTCCTTTCTGAAGACAGCTAGTAGGAATAAACCCTTCTGGTTTAATTTTGTGATGGGGGCTCTGACTGTTTTGTGGTGTGTTTTTTTGTTTTGCTTTGTTTTATTTAAATAACCACAGACTCTAGTTCCTGGTTTAGCAGTCCATTGTAGACTTCCTGGAAGGAAGGTAAGCAGGTGACCTCTCCCAGTGCAGTCAGCTCTGTAACATGCTGTCTGTCAAGAGAGTGATTCGTACCCTCTTCAGCAAACCCAAACAGCTTCCAGACTAAGAATAGAGATTTCTGGATTTCCTCGGGTTTTGCAACTCCTGACTAATTCTAAACAAGTGTGTCTGGTTTGCACAAAGGTTGATCACTTACCAAGTTTGTTGTGTTACTCTCTTTGTTGCTCTTTCAGGTATTTCTAGGGGGTCTTTGTTTTGTTTTGATTTTTTTTTTTTAAGCAGATACTTCTAATAGAGTTACTCCTCTATAAGTGGTCTTACATTCTTGAACCTGTAAAAGGAAAAGGAATAAGCACTTTTCTCTATCCACTACAAATGACTCTATAAATAATGGCTTTAAGTGGCAGCAGGGAAAACTTACAGTAAAATCGAAGAGAATTCTGATGAACACAGTTCAACACTGGAATCAGTTTTCTACAGCGGTAATGTTGTTACTAGAAAGAGATTGACAAACCTTAAGGAGCTTTTAGTTATAGCTGATCCTGCTTTGGCACAAGAGAAATGACCTCTTAAGATTCCTTCCTCCTCTTGTCTATGAGAAAGAAAAAAGTGTGCCTCAATACTCTTTAGCCTCAGCAGATGCTTAGTTTTCCTTTTCCCATCAATGCAGAAACTATGACCCTGATATACTTTTTTTTTTTTCTGTGAAGTTTATTGATTTAATACCTCTTCAGTTTGTGTGGCCTGGAGAAGCAGGTTTTGCAGTTGTATAGAACAAAGATAATCATGGTGCTTCATAGTCATCTTTAACTTTTATTGTAAGACTAACAAAGGATCTTTAAAAAATGAACTAAATTATAAATGTCATTGTTGCATGTTTGAACTGTCATGAAAAAGGCAAAATAAAGAAAAACTGCAGCCATGCATAACTTTGCACAGAAATGTAATAGGAACAGGGACCAGTTTGGCCTCCACAAAATCCTGCCCCTGAAAAATCTAATTAGTAGAGAGATGGGGAAAACAAAGCCACATGCAGAAATCAAGTGTTGTTTTTAGGAAGCTCTCCTTCATTTCCCCTTAAAAGTATATGCCATAGGGAAATTCTGACTTTGTCATCTGGATCTCTGAAATTGTTATCTGCTAAGCCAGGATACCTTTTCTAAGTGGAAAGACGTTAATCTCACAGAGCCAGGGGAAGGGTAGTTAAACTCATTTGACAGAGATAGCTCCCTCCTGTCCGAAATCTTGGAATGAAAGTCTCTGCATGTGTTTATGCATTCCGTGATATCAGAGGTCTTTGTACTGTGTTTACTGAACAGCTTTTATGAGATATAAATACCAGCACATTCTGGTAAGTTTCTAACGAACAGAATGGTCTACTCATTCTCAATATGGTCCTGTGTTGCAGCAGATTGGCTACTATACTTCAATAATGGGAAATACGTTTAAATTTTATCCAATGGTGTGTATATTTTATAAATTTAGATACCTTGTGGGTGTATAGAAGCTGATTGTACGCCATTATTCATTACGTGCCTTATATCCTATTCTTTTCTAGTCACACATGAGCACTCTTGAAGCTTCCTGCAGAACTGGTTTAAACTAGTCGCTCCTGCCTAAAGGACATTCTATTTCTTCTGCTCCTGTCATTATAAAAACTTATTATTGATAGTTGGTGATTTTCCAGTACTCTTCTTGATTCATAAAACTGCAGACGGGATGCATACAGATCAGCCGTGTCTCTGAGAAAGTGTGATAGGTGGATAGATGGGTAACTGATGGGTCATTTATGAAAGGCTGATGATGATTACCTCCTATAATTGATCAGCTGCATTATCAGCCAACTCGCAATTAAGAGATAATAAGGCAGTTATTAAGTTAAGAGCTCTGGAGGTGATAGTTTAAATTGCACTGACCACAGAATTAGTATTTTGTGTACTTCATTCTAACTATCTGCAATCACATCTCTTTCTACTACACTGAGCTGAGTTTAGCCATGTTCTTTGCTGTGACATGGTTTCATTCTACTTTGTGGATTATCTTCCTGACAGAGTGGTTGGGATGCTGGGAATGGGAGAGACATCTTTTCTAATTTAATTAAAATGGTTATGACTTCTTGAGGTGGGAATTTTACCAGTACCTTTAATGGCTGAAAAGAATAGCTGATAAATCAATGAAGGTATGACACAGACCACACACTCAGACAAAGAACTCAAATATACTTGCCACAACTTATTTATTTATCTTTCTATTTTCATTTGAGAAAACTTTCCCAATATGATTATCTTAAAATAAAACGTCTTGTTTCTCAGGTAATGTAAATAAGCATGGATGACCAATGTCTCTCTTATAAAAGAAGTAAAAGTTTCTCAAATTGATTACCTTCAGTAGCTTCTCAGGTAAGGACATCTCTGCACAAATGAAAATAGTTGCAAAAGAACAACTTACTTTTGAGCCGAACAATAGAAGGTAGAGCAGGAAAGCTCAAGTACTACCTGCATGTGAATAGATTAATGTAGAAAAGAGAATCTAGTAATACTTAGATGTGATAGAAAAATATTTTGCTGAAAAGTGTAGACTCTGATGTAACCATGAAAACCACAGCTAATGTAGATGTAAATAACAGCATGTATTTCTGTTACTGTGCACATGTAAACTTACATACCTATGTAAATCATCAGTGTTCCACAGCAGGGTACCTCTTTAGAGTGCTGCTTGCACAGAGTAACCATCACCTTGGGATGACAGGATGACTGTTAAGCTTCTTTAAGTGGAGAACCAGGAGAGTTAGTGAAAGCTGAGGTTCTTTAGTCTCTCACTGTTCAATGAACTTTGCTCTCATTCTCTCATCCTATATGGGATAAGTATGAAAACACCTCACTTGGAGGAAGGTGCAAAGTATCACATTATTCACAGGGAAAGAATAAATCTCCGTATCACAGTAAGTTATTTGAGAACATCATCTACAGCCTGAATGAATGTGGATGTCTAGAGAAGGCATATGGGAAAGCCTGCACCTGTAGAACCAAAATATTATTTTGCATGATAATTTTGAACCTCTGATCTGGAACAAAATTTACAGAAGTTGTGAAAAGAGTAATCATAGTGAGAGACTTAAGATTAGAAAATATTTGCTTGGTCAGAATTACAATACTTACCCGAATGGTGAGTTGTATGTTACCCTGCTGTGTGCATACCTGATTCCTGAAATGTTAAAGCTAAATAATTTGGCAGATCAGTGTGATGTTTCAGATTCTAAAGCTAGTAATCTTTTCAGAGAATTGGCTTGCACACTTGTTTTCAATTCTAATAGAAATGGATGGCAGAATTCCTGCTGTTCCATCAGGAATGCTCTGTTCATTTTTCTCATGCACCAGTCATTGATCATTCACTTTCAACTTCCATTTTCAGAGTTACACTGTGTATAATTAAGAGTGAGATACTGAAGTAAAAAGAGTTGCAGGATTAATGTTTTTGCTTCCCAGAGCCTATTTCTAACACTAGGTAAAGAATATTTGCTTGGGACAGAGAGTGACTGTTTTGACTGTTTTTACTAGCATGGCATAGGCTTAGCTGTAATTTAGCACAATTAATTATTGTTTTGTGGTTGAGTAGAAGGGCAAAATCGATTGGCCAGCTGCTGTGTTTACAGTCGGCATGAGCGAAACAAGTCTGAGAACAGCAGTTAGTGGAATTGGGTCAAAATGAAAATGCCTTCCTCAAGAATTCTCAACAGTTCTGACTTAGAAATATAACCTTTCAAATTGAGAAATTAAAATATACATTTTACTCAAATGTTTTATTTTTACTTCTCCAGTTTGAAATGTAATTAGAAGTAGTTATAAAGCTAGATGTAATGGCACATTCAATCTCTACCAGCAAAATAATCTTGGTTTGTTTTTTTTTTTTTAAGAATGAAATGAAATTTAAAAAAAAAAAAGTCACCCTTCATTGCATTCCAGTACACACAGCACAATCAGAAAACCAAATATTTGTCACTCTATACAAGGTTCCTATCTGAAATCTTTGAAATCTTTCTTCATCTAGATTAAGTCTGTACTGCAAAAAAATTTTAAATGTAACAAAAACATTTATGCTTGAACGTGTAATAGAAGTCATTAAATTAAAATTCTCAAAAACAAAATATCAAGTCGTGCTTAAAAGAACTGTTTCATGTTTATGCTGCCAACTTGCTGATCTTGCATAAAGTTGTTCCCTTACTAAGGAGTTGGTTTGAGTAACGCCCATCATCCAAAAATGTTTTACCTTGTAGGAGATCTACATTTCAATCAGCTGATGAAACAGATGTGGGAGGATTGTCATGAGCTCTGCTTCTGAAATCTTAGAGAAGCAACTACAGGTCTGTGGAAAATAAAGTGCCATCAAGTTTGTTTCTCGTTTGTTTGCTTGACCAGTAAGAGACAGATTAGAAATTTAAGATTTCTCATAGACAGACATAACGAAGGGCTTGAATTGAATAATGTCAGGTAGTGAAATTCTGCAGAATGGTTTGCTTTTAAATAATAATGTTTTAAAAAGCACAACCAAAAGATTGGTAAACGTACCTGTAACCAGGCAAATTTTCCGTATTACATACAGACAAAAGAGCATAAATTCAGTACTCACAGAAAAAGTTAAAATTTCAGGTATGATATAGGAATATAGCAATGTTTGTAGGTTGCTCCAAGGATAGAAATTGAAATCTCATAATAAAAGGATATATGCTTTTAAATCATAATTTAAAAAATATATTTAGCCAAACAATATGGTGTAAAGGAAAGGATGTGTAGGCCACAACATGGAGACAAATCACATGCATTTCCATTAGCTTGTTTCCATACTAGAAGTGTGGTCATGGTAGTATGAAGCAGGAGGAGCTGTCCCTCTTGCAGTTTCTGTGAGCAGGTTGCCAGAGCTCTTTAGATAGTGTTCTAATCTCTACATTGCAATGACATGCATTGTCCATAGAACTTTCTATTAATTACACTTGTAGTTTTAAATTCCCATCATCCTTCATACCTGGCCATAGAAACTTTGTAGCAATTGAAAAATGTGGACATAATTGTGCATCTGAAATAAAGTGCAACTTAAACCATAATTTCTTTTTCATAGGTTACTGGGTGGAAAAGCAGTCATCTTTTTAAAATATACATCCCATAATGAGAAGGTATTCCCTTGCTTTTAGTAGTTTTATACAAACTTTGAACTTAGACAAATTCCAAATGTTCTTCTGTTATTTGCTTAATGATTTCTGATTTTTAAAGACAGACCAGCTTTTCTTATGACATATTTTTAGACAGGTCCAAGTAAAAACAAAGATAAATAAACAAACACCCAGACCCCAATCTTGTTCTCCCTGGAATCCCGGGTACTAACATTTATTTTAAAGTGTGTCACAATCTCAACTCCTTTATCTCCTTTATTAATGAGGATCGTTCCTTAGGCAGTCTGTCCAGGAGTGGGAAATGCAAATTACTGTTTTGGAATTAAACTCATTTCCTGCTCTTTGGTCATAATGAACGTAATATCTTTCCTTTAATGTATTCTGCTCCATAGATCAACTGTTACCTTGGTGTGTTCCATATGACTGCAGGCCCTTTTCCATTATCAGTTTTCTTTAGAGCACTGCAGAACTATAAATTAAAATTGATCGTGTAATACAGATATCAGTGGGCTTTTGCAGCATTCCTGACATACACTTACCATCATCTTTTGATAGTTACTGTGTATGAAGGCTTAAATAAGGATACAGTTCTGCACTTAGCAGACCCTGTTTTATTCCTAAGTTAGTATTGCAGTCATATGTGGTAAACGATGACTGACGGTGTTTCATTAAAATGAGGCAGCCACTCTTCAGCATGCTGAATAAGGTCTTTAATGGATAGGAGAAATGTTGCTCAGCGTGTTTTTTTGGTTTGATCACCAATCTCATGCATAGTATTAATTACTGAAACAAAGCAAATTGGCTATTAAATAACCTCAACAATTTAAACAGGAAGATGGTTGGAACAAAAGAATAACTTCTGCTTACGGCTAAGTACAGTATTGCATTATTTCATTTCATGGAATGAAATACAATCTCTTGGGCTTTTGAGCTGCTGAAGATACTGACAGCCATCACAAAAACAGTGTCTTTATAAAACAAAGTGATTCTGTGTTGAATTTTTTGTTTGTTTTTCTGCTCACAGTTTTACCATAGTATGAAGATTATTTTTCACGTGCTGGTACAACAGAAGTAGAAGGGCTATATTTGCATGTTTATGATAATTCTGGATGATAAATCGTTCTAGCTCCTAATCATTAGATTCAATTTTTAAGTCTGTTTTTGTTTGTATATTCAAATGACTTTATGTTCTTTTTGAAATGTATAAACATGAAGCTGTAATTGATACCACGTAATTTTTTTACAAGAAAAATTAATGAGTTTTCCCTCAGTCTTGCAACAGCTCATTTTACAGTCTGATCATTAGTTACTGCCAGCACTGTGACAGCCTTTAAAACATAGCCTAAGCTCTGTTTAACCTTCTTACTGAACTTTCTTACCACTGAAGCACTATAATGTATGAAGAGGTGTAAAATTCTGAAATAATGTTTGAACCATTCCAGATCCTGTCTTGCGATCTATGTGCTGCAAGGTCCCTTGTTAAAATACAACGTTTCTACATAGAGTACAGTGGATACAGTTGTTGTGGATTACAGAAATGCTGACATGGAACATGTAAAGTGATGGACCCCAAAGAACTGCTTATTACTGCTCTAGTGCAAGACTTTGTGGCAGATAACTGCTTAGCAGCAGTCAAAAAAAGCAAGTGAAACATTAGAAGCTATTAAGAAAGCAGAACAAAAGAACAAACATCGCTGCACCATTGTTTAAATCCATGATTTTACCACTTTTGGAATACTACGGAAGAGAGAGGAGCACAGATCATCCAAGATATGGAATGACATCTGTATGAAGAGGATTGAAGGTTTTTGTTGCTTTTTTTTTTTTTTTTTTTTTTTTTTTTTTTCTAGACTGGAAGAGAAGGCTCAAGTTCAAAGCTATTAAGTTATATGGAAGAACCAGAGCCTGTGGAAATAGGAGTCAAATTCAGAAGGAGGTTCTTAATGCAAGGGGGAAGATCTGCTGAACATTCTTTCCAGAGGACTTGGTGGGTGCAAGGAGTTTACCTGTATTCAAGGTGGGTATCAGACAAGTCCTTATATGTGAGATTGGACTAATGAGAAAACACGAGTTTGAGATCTGTCACTACAAGAGCATATCCAGAGAAGGGCAGTGAACCTGGTGAGGGATCTGGAGCACAGGTCTTGTGAGGAGCAGCTGAGGAAAGGGTGTTTGTTTAGTCTGGAGGAGGTTCAGGAGAGACATTATACGTCTTTATAGCTCTCTGAAGGGAGGTTGTGATGAGGTGGGAGCCAGCCTCTCTTCCCATGTAATTAGCAGCAGTCCTAGAGGGAATGGCCTCAAGTTGTGCTGGGGAAGTTCAGTTGGATGTTAGGAAGGATTTCTTCTTGGAAAGCGTGTTCAGACACTGCAATGGGCTGCCCAGGGAGGTGCTTGAGTCACTGTCCCTGGAAGTGTTCAAGAGACGTGTAGGTTTGTACTAAGGAACATGGTTTAGTGGGGAAATATTGGTGGTAGGTGGACAGTTGGTCTAGAAGATATTGAATGTCTTTTCCAACCTTGGAAAACCTATGGTTCTATACTGTGCTAATGAAATACTCAAAGTTGAAAATAAGTTGTGAGTGTTAAGTTGTAAGAAAGAAGTGTTACATCAGCTATCTGGATCAGTGTCTGCAGACAGGCACCTTCCACCAAGCCTCCAGTGCTTCCTTCAAAGGAAGGATCAGAAAACCAAAGCCTCTACTTACTACTGCTTGTAACTTCCTCTTCAGTCTCTCAAGCTTTCCCTTACGCTTGAAAGCAGATTTTTATCTCTGGCCTCATCAAGTTATGGCTGTTTGCAGCTCCCTGCCATTTTGCTGGCTTCTTAACCCTCTCTTCTCAAGCCTTTCAGTTTCCTGACCCCATGTTGTTTAGATATCTGTTGCTCTACAAAGAAAAAAATAATAATTTAAGTGTAGACAACGAGATATGATGTGTTCTGCAGGCCTCTTCCCAGACAAGTATTTCTCTCTCCTATTTTATCAAAACACAGTTTTATTCCTTCTCACCACAGTTATCAGAGTGGGAACGGAATTCCTTTAACAGACAACTGTGATATAGAATGGAACATCATTTTTGATGTATACAAAACTTTTGTCAGATTAAAATCCATGCACTTTGAGGCTCTCATTAACTGGTACAGATTACCCTGCATGTATTACTTACTGTTATGATTTATGACTGCAATAATCCTTGCCACATCTACAAACTCTTCCGGAAGTTATTTTTTATTTCCATTACAATAGGATGACTTGGGCCTTTCTTTCTGCTGACCCTTGTAAGAAATTTCCAAGCCACTCTTTATTAAACAGGGAAGTATACTGCAGGCTGGTAATGTTTCCTGAGCTGGGTAACTAATTGTTTTCTACGTGATACATTACACAGCTCTTGTTTTTCCTGGAGGAGTATTACTGTAGTTTCTGTGGTTTCCTACTGAAGCATAAAGCAATTTCTAATGGTTTGTGTAGAAACAGAGACCAGGCTGTTGTAACCATATGCTATTACTTTCTGTGAGATTTTTTTTTAATTGTTATGTCAGAAGCCATCAATGGTTTTTTTAAGCTGAAAAAAGTGAACCGAGAATGAGGTTTGAAGAGAAAATGCGTATTTCTCTTCTGTCTGGGTAAGTCATTTCTTCTGGCATACAGCACCTTTGAAACCAGCAGGACAGAACTTACTACAAGTGTCTTTAGTTTTAAATGCTCTCCTAGATAAAATGGATGTCTGCTTGGGTTTAACAATGGAGGATTAAGGGAAACTTTATTTTTTGATGAGTATTTTTCCAGATGTCACTGCCATGCCACACAGAGTAATGCTCTGTTGTCAAGGGTCTTCTGCCATTATGTGGCTGTGCTGAGTGACCTGAAAGCGCAGGAGGCACGCAGGGGAAACTGACAAAATTAAGAACCTAAGATTTATTATTAAGGATTGTATTTATTACACAATAATATATAATTATGTTATTACAACGTTACCACGCAGAACAAAGTTACATTCTTGGATAGGGCTTGCCTGACTCGGGTAATGCAATACAGGAGCCCAAACTAAAAAGTGCTGCGTTGAGAAACTAACCCGCGTTCATACTTTTCTCTACAGAGCGACAGTTTGGGTAAGTTTCCAACCTTGTCTCTTACGGACGAGCTTCGTAAGGTTAATAACACGGGTGAAAATAAGCAGCCCCCTCCTTTACTTTACTCCACGTTTCTCTACGAGGGAGGCTCCGGCACGGCGCTGTGCCTGCAGCCCCGCGCTCCCCGAGGCCGCCGCGGCGCATCGCCCGCCCCGCGAGGGGGAGGCAGCCGCGGGTGCAGGTGCGGCCCGCCCTAGGCGCGGCCCTCCCGCAGGTACTAATCGCTGCCCTGCCCCGCCGCCCGCCCGCATTCGCCGCCCCGCTGAGCCTCGAGCCGCCGCTCCCGGAGCGCGGCCCGCGCGGCCGGGATGCTGGGGGGCCAGCAGCAGCTGCAGCCCATCGCGCTGCCCCCTCACCTCCAGCAGCAGCACCAGCAGCACCAGCACTACTACCGGCGCCAGCAGCACTACAGCACGCTGCCCGCCGCCCGCCGGCCCTGCCGCGAGCCGCCGCCGTGCCCGGAGCCGCCGCCGTGCCTCGAGCCGCCCGCCCGCCCCGAGCCGCCGCTCCCGCCGCCCTGCTTCGAGCCGCCGGCTCCGCAGCGCCAGGAGGGCGGCCCGGCGTTCGACCGGGTGCGGACCTACGGTCCCGGCTGCCGGCGGGTCGGCGCGTCCTGCTCGTCCCGCGCCTCCTCGCCGCTGGAGCGCTCGCACGGCCACCAGCAGCTCAGCGCCGGCTGCCAGCCGCCGCCGCAGGTACGGGCTCGGGTGGCGACCGCCGTCTGCGCGGAGCGGAGCCGAGCGCCTCGGAGCCGCCCCTCGGCCGTGCCCTTTGCTTCCGCGGAGGTGCCGGGAGGCGCGGCTTCCCCGAGCGAGGAGAGGCGGCTGCGCGGTCCGTAGCCTCCAGATACGCTCGGCCGTTCCGCCGAAGCTCCTTTAGAAAACGCGCGCCTCGGAGGGCTGCCCCGGGGCCCGCCTGGCCCGCAGCGGGAGCGGCACCGGGGGCTGCCGGGGCGGGAGGAGCTTTAAGCGCCGGTGCGCTTCCCTTTACGTTTCTTTTTTTCGTTTGCATCAGTTTCGCATTTGGTTCCTGTTTGGTAACTCCAATGTACTTAAACAACCACGAAAGCACAAAACCCCACAAACTTCCAGGTAACTTTTTCTGCTGTACCCATTTTGCTCGTCAGCAGAGCGGTGCCCCGCCGTGACGCCCGATGCGGGCTCTGGGCCGCTCCCGCCCTCCTGGCGCCCACAGCCGTCCCGCACACCGCCGCCCCCGGCCCGGCCCTCAGCGCCCTGCGGAGAACGGCTGCCAGCCACCCCTGCAGGGCACGGCGGCCGCTGGGAGCCGGGGAGCGCCGCGCTGACGGCGCTGCGGTGGGACGCGGTGTTCTGGGCTGCGCGGTGCGGGTTGTCTTCAGGTAAGGTAACGTTCCTCAGAGCAAACGGCGGAGTCTCGGGCTTCCTCTGCTGGGATGGGCGCACCGACCTCTGATTGCAGACTCAAGTGCTGTCTCTGCGCTGCAAAGTGTGTTTAATTTTCAACATCTGTTATGGTCTCTGAGTCCTTTAAGTCATGCTAAGAAAAATGTTTTCTTGTTGAAGTGTTTTGCTGGATTAGACTTTAACAATAAAAAAGGGTGTAGCTCAGATTGGGTTTTGTGTGGGTAGCAGTTGTAATGGCAGAGTGGGCAGATGGCTAATAAAGGTTATTAGGAAGTTACGCAGGAAGAGAATGGTGAGGAGGAGGCTGGCTGTGAGCAGGCGGCAGCTGTGTGCCTGGTGCTGACTGCAGCTGAGAAGTTTGGGGGAAAACGTTTGGTAAAGAGCTGTGCCCAGAAGAGCACTTCTGCGGTGGATTCTGTTGTTCTTTGAGCAGATCCTGTATAGCCGCATGAACAAAATAGCATAGCATCGCGTGCCTCCTGCAGAGATTATAACTCAACTCTCAGGTCTCAGTTAGCGGCAGCCTAATGCTGGAGTTTAATCTTCTTATCACTGATAAGCAAAAGGGTTTTCTTTGGGCAATATTTGATTTGCTTTTGGAGAGCTTTTGTAGATTTTATCATCACTATTGATACCCTGTCACAGCATTCAGTCTTATGGTTGGCATCCCCTGTTCAGTTTATGTACTCCGCTAATAAGCCAGGGGGGGAGGGAGAAGTAACATGTGCATAAAGTGTGTGGTAGTGCTTTTTGTGGTCACAGGGTGTTCAGGGGTCAGTTTTCTTCCCAATTTTTGGGTTCTAGCTTTGCTTTATCCTTGATGCAGAAGCCAAGTGCCACTCCCAGCTGTGGCAGATTTCATTTGGAGTAATTGAAGGCAAATTTGCTCTCATCTGCCTGAACTAAATGGAAAATAGTGCTCAGCATAAATTTTCTTGGTGTGAGGTGTCTGTTTTTGGTGTAGATAGGAGTACAGCTCCCAAAGCATTTGCAATAGTTCACTTGTGAGGAACTCCGTGAGGTTTCCATGGTCAGCTCAGTGCTGCAGCATGGAGGGCTCTTGCCTCCCATTGTGAGGATGGTGCTGTATTACTGTGGTGTCAGCTAAGTTGTAGGATTTCTCTGTATTCGCTGCAACGATCCCCAGAGGTGGCCTCCCTCTTTCAGCTGCCAGATGTAATTCTGAAGTTCCGATTAGATGGCCGGGTTGTTTGTAATTAACGAGACAGTATGCTGCATAGAAAAGGTTTGGCGTTGGTGGAATTCTGACCGTAATCGCAAGTTTGTCAGAAGCTGAAGGGAAACTTGTTGGATATAAAGGTCAGTGTAATGATAGGTTTTCCCCCTAAAATTTGCGCACAGTGATAAAAAAAGACCTGTTGTAAGATCTTAAAATTGTAAAGACAAGCAGACGTCACTGTGAAAAAAGCTGATGCTTGCCTTTTGAAGTTACCCTTGTAAATGCAAACCCAGAACTGCGGTCCCATCCTTACAAATCCCAGACCCAATCCGGACACTGGGATCCATGGCAGCACTGGGCTCTCCTGCCAGCATAGCGCTCACCTTCCTCCTTCTGTTACAGGATGTCCCACCTCTGAGCACTGTAGGAAACCCAGGAGAGGCTTAAGGAGAAGAACCCCAGATGTACCCTTGGGGACAGCAGAGGTCTGCGGCAGCCTGGGGCTGTGTCCCAGCGAGCTGGGCTGGGGTTGGCGCTGGGCTGCAGCGTTCCTGGGGCTGGGGTTCCCTCCCGGCTGGCGCAGGCTGGGCCTGTTGGGCTGGTCTGGGAGGGGAGCAGGCACAGCCCTTCTGCCGCGGGGCGAGGGAAGCATGTCTGCATCTGAGCATGCTGGAAGGGAGAGTTGGGTGCCTTACAAATAGGTGTCATTTTATCCAGACAAACCTAGGTTCTGTATGTTATTCTGCATGTGATTTATACCGTCCTTTTGAATACTACAAGATTAAAAATGTATTCTAACTTAAAATTTGCTAGTCTTCTGATTTCTGAATTTATTGCTCTGAGAGCACGTAAGTGCCTAGGTACAGTAATTTACAAGTTATCCTTCCTGAAATAGATAGCATGAGTTACATATTCCAAAGTCCTGTGGCAGTGACATTTACATGAGGCAGGTTTGTACAGCTTTGCACTACATTGAAAATGTGCCTTTTCATTTTGTAGACAATGCTCATCTTGTTTTCATGCACCACACCACACCACGGTAGCCAAGGCTGAAAAAGAACAAGCATCTGTTTCCCTTTGATGTCAGTTGTGTTGCTGTGGGTGCTCCTGTGTGGAAGAGGAGACTGGGCTGTGCAAGGCATACAGCAGGACCCTTGGTCGCCTTGGTTCTGGTTAATGTGTGCATTTGTTTGCTCAGTATTTTACTTTTCATTTTGGCTTTTCAGGTGTCAGTGAGGTGTAGAACTGGGGCCATGTGCTCCCTGCTCCCTTGTGGTCTTGTTGCAGTGTCAGGTTGTGATTCAGAGCTGTGCTGATTTCAGGGGGCTTTGTCCTGTACTGCCTTTGCTGCAGCCATACCCCAGGGGCTGGGAGAGGAGCGAGAAGGTGAGGAGCTGAAACTGTTGGGTAACATGAAAGCCCAGCACAAGCAATGCAGAAGGAATTCATTCGCCACTTCCCGCTGGCAGGCAGGTGGTTTCAGCCACCTCCAGGAAAGCAGGGCTTCACATGTAGTGGTTTCTTGGTCAGACAAATGCAATTGCTACAAATGTCCCCCCTTTCTCTTCCCTCCCGTTAGCTCTTGCTGCTGAGCACGGTGCTATGTGGAATGGAATGTCCCTTTGGCCAGTTTGGGTCAGCTGTGCTGCCAGGAGCAGCACAGTGCAAGCTGTGCAAGGAGCTGAAATGTCCATGGCTCTGTGCAAGCAGTGCTCAGTAGCAGTGTGTCATCGTCACTGTTTTCATCAAAAATCCAAAACATGGCATCATACAAGCCTCTGCAAGCAACTTTATCCCAGCCAAATCCATGACAGCCCCGAAGGCCTAACTCAGGTACATGGAGTGCGGGAGGACCAAGGAGCAGCTTTCCAAGTTTTCTGCACCAGTTATCATTTTGAGATTTCTTAATTACTGTGATTGGTGCTGAAACAATTTCTTCTCTACTTTGATTTCTCTTCCCCGGTGATGTTATGATTCACTCTTGGGAGATTTGGAAAACTGCTTCAGGCTTCCTAAACTTACACAACAGTTCACAACTAGAAATCTGACCTACTTCGGAGTTGCTCTTAAGGACGTCTCTGAGGCTCAACTAAAGCAGTGTATACTTTCCAAGCCCACAGGTTAGGGGAATAAATGATTTGTTAGGAAAATAGAAAGTCTGCACTGCAAGGAGGAATAAACAGCATGTTGTAGACTAACAAATTGCCTAGTGCTTAGATGAGATTCATGGGAATTTTGCTCACTTGGATAAACAACTGAACATGGAAATTTCAAGCAGAATGCGTCAACTTTCTCTTCTTGGTCCGCAGGATGGAGTAGGCAGTGCAGGAGGAGAAAAAATTTGTAGTAAAAAAGTAACAAAACTGCTGCAATTTGTGGATTTCTGTAATTTAGAAAAGTGTATTTGTTTTTTCTTCAAGAACGAGCAAGTGTTCTGTGTGAGCATCTTTATAGGTGTTAAATATGGTGTTTCATGCCACTTTTTGAAGTAACTGCACTCGCTGGTTCATGAGATAATGGTTGACTGATAGTGGGATCTGGTTCGTTGACTACTTTTATTTTGGTGATTAAGCTAAGCACACATTTTCTTCCCATGGTGAAGCAAGAAGTTTTTGCAGCAGTACATCGAATTTGCATGAGCTGACATTCTTATGTGACATGTAAGACTGTAGGTTAAAGACAGCATTACATGGAATAGAGATGAGATCCTTGAAGTGCCGGCCCAGCATGTTAGCTTTCATTTGTATCCTGTTCTTTTGGCATTTACAGAAAATAAGGACCGATTTCCTCTAACCTATGAATAGGAGATTGAGGGAAAAAAAACAAACTTCTGAGAATCCAGACTATGGCGTAGCATTTCCTGTTGGGTGGAATGGCCCTAGCTTTAAAACTTTGCTAAGTGACATTAGCCAACGGATCTCAGAATGTTTATAGCTGATGGCAATATTCAGATTCGTAAGTGTATGTAAGATGAATTCTGAGCATAAAAGATTTTGAAGTACAGTCATCACTGAATCTTTATTTTCTTCCTTGCAGGGCACTGTTCGAAGGATTATCATAGAGAATCCTGAGCAGGTAGGAAAACTGTTTGCTGCTGGAGTCTTTGTACCCCTTCCTTCCTAAATTGCCCCAGCTTGGAAAGGTACTTCCTTCCCTTTGTAATGCCACACTGAATATTTTGAAATCACAAGGTCCAAACCTCTGGGAGAGAGGAAACTATTAGGAACTGAAAGCACTACAGAATTGCCAGCTGGGCTTCTCAGCTCTTGGCATTAAGTCTCCATTAATATGTTTCAATTATATTGTTAGCAGATAATTTCTGCTTATTTTGGATGTTGTTAAGGGGGAAGCACAGTTGCATTGTTTCCCAATGGAGAAGATCAATTTAAAAGAGAATAGTTCATAAAGTGGCAGAGGAACTTGTAGAGATTTAAAGAAAGCTCTTTGAAAAACCTTCTGCCTTTTTGTTAGTTCTTTTGTGACAAACTCCTGAGTGGAATTAGATGTTCATGTCTGGATGTTATGGGTAGAAACATCGTGAAGGTAAAGTGCTCAACAATTGTGTCCTTCCAAGAAGAGGTTGTAAGCAGCACACCAGGCGGCCTTTCATGACAAGCTGTACGCATTTAACCTGAGCTGGGGAACAGCGCGGCTGAAAGATGCAGCAGCCACACCAGCAGCTCTGTCTTCACACTCCTGAGACCCCAAGCAGTTTCAGAAGCAGTCTGATAAGTACTGTACTTGGCTCTGTTCTCTCAGAGCTCTCAGAGCAGGCCTACCCAAATTGGTCACTCAGTGGTGCCTGGGTGAACGTTTAAAGTGAACAAATTTCATAGCTGCATGAATTGTAGCTAACATGACGTAATGTCCACCTTTGGCACACAGCCTGCTCATTTTCTTCTGCCTAGCAGGATTCTGCAGTGAGAGAAAACAGTGCATTTGGCATTATACCATGGGGGGTGAAGGGAAATAGAGATGGAAGATGAGAGTCTGTGTACGTGCTGTGTGCATACTGCAAAAGAATAAATCTGAGTTCAAGAGGATGAAATGAATGCACACTTAAATATTGGTAACTCCAAAACAAACCATCTTAAAGTGCCACTTTGAATCACAAAAGAAAGTCATCACTGTTTGGTTAAAGTTGTGCTAACTCTGAATTTGCTGCCAACGTTTTTGAGTGCTTTTTATTAAAATCTGTTACAGGAGCCATTATCCTCATTTCTTAGAGGGGGCAATTTCAGTCCTGGAAATAATGTCATCTATGAAAAGACAATAAGAAAATATGAACTATTAAATCCCCATCAAGTAAGTTGGTTATTTCTGTTATCTACTGCAAAGGAAGATTCAGTCAGTACAAGAAAAGTAGCATTTGTTGTGCTTTGTGAACTAATTGTAATGTTGTGCTAATGTGAAGTAATCCAGAGAACTGCCTTGCTGAGGAAGAGAACACCTCTCAAAGACTGGAACATAAACTAGTTGGGTGGGTGGGTGATTTTGCCAGCAGCATTTTCTTGGATTATAAAAACAGGATGGATGTGTCCGTGATATGGTGTACACTCTGATCCTGGAACTGCTGAAATGTTTGTAGAGGAAAATGCCATCAGTTATTTCCTGGAAAATACATTTATATTAACTGAAATAACAAACGCTCAGTAATTCAACTGGAGCTCTTTAATCTCTGGAATACTTAATGGAACAGGATGCACGTGTGTTTTAAGTTAAATAATGGAGGTTCCTATTGCCTGAGCATGTTAAGTGGAACAATACAATAAAGCATACAGCTCAATTAAGAAAAGTGTGTCTTCTGTGCTTTCATCTGCAGCTGCTAAAATGTGAGGAGTTGGTAAAATACAGTGTTGAAGTGTAATAGCATGAGGCAAACTCATATTCAAATAGTAAGAAAAAGCAATTTTATTAACATTATTAAAATACCTGAAACAGTCTTTTGATGCCAAAACACCTTTCATTCATTTACGTATTTTTATTATGCTTTCATCTCACTAAGATGTGTTCAGCAACTTAAAGAAAATTCACTCCTGTTTTTGTTTTAGGAGAAGCAGTACCAATTTTCCCACCAGTGTCAGATTCCACAGCTGTCTGATCAGTGCTGTACCATCCAGCCCTGCCAGCAGCCCGAGCAGCCCCCAGTCACACAGCAGTGCCAGCAAACACAGACTGGCAGCCCCTGTGAAGTAATGCCCATCTCTGTGACTGATGACTGCAGAGGAAGTGCAGTGAGGAGGGTGACAGTTCAAACCTGCGAACAGGTAAGAATCATTTGCTGCATGTTTTACTACTCACAATATGCTTTTGGACATGGAGTACAGAACTTTACAGATAAAGTTACTGATTTCTGCTTTTCAAAAGTCCACACTCAAAATCATAGCGTGGTAATTAAGCATTATGTCCCTTCTGTAAGTATAAACAGCAAAGTGCTTAAGTGTGCCCATCAAGTCTTGCCGCTTTGTTGTGGTGCTTTTTTCTTTCTTTATCTCAGAGTGCTGCTCATTGATTCAGTCAGGTTTCATCTGTTAGTACAGCAAAGGCTGAGTAATACAAGATTTAATGCTTCTTTCCAGTTTTAGTAAAATGTAGGTAAAAAGTGCTTTATAAACTGGACATAGGCCAATTCAGCACTGCTTTCTATCTGAACTGCTCAGTGGGGGTCTGAAATAACTTCATGTGCAAGTTGGTGAGTAGCACTGTTTTGGCTGGGGGTTCACATGTGGCAGTCCCGTCCCATGCATCTGTTGAACATACAGGTGGTGAGACTGACATACTGGGTGATGGCTGTATTGGTCTGTGGAAATTTTCCATAGACAAGAGTCCAATAAAACAACTTAGTTAAACTCAGTTTAGCCTGTTTTCACTTTTATTATTCATGTAAGTAAACATTTTATCTTCACTTAAAGATGCTTTAACATTCTGTTGGGTTTAAAAAAAAAACCAAAAAAAAAAAGGAGGTGGCTTATGTGAGTGCCTTTCTGTAAGTTCTCAGTGCTGTCCATATGCATTCTGCCCACTACTACAGCTATGGAAACATTAAAGATCATTAAAGGAGGTTTTACTAATTATCTATGCTTTCTGTATTAGAATAATAATGATAACATTGCTGAAAAAGATACTGCTTAGCCTATTTCTTGTTGCTGTAAAGGAAGAATTTACTTCTGTATAGTTTACTGAAAACCAGAAGACATGGAACACACAATAGCCAGGAAAAGAATAGTATAAACAAATCACACATTGGTAAGAGTAAACAAAAAATTCCATCACGTTGGTAGCATTTTCACATGCAGCTTTCTTCCCAACGAAGGGAATGGGCTATGATCATCTTGCTTACCATCTGTTACTTCAATTGCTCTCAGGAGAACAATGACCAGCTGGACTGCCGCTACTTCGGTGAGCTCCTTGCTGAACTGAACCGCAAGACCAACGACCTGTACAGCTGTTTACTTCAGCATGTGGAAAAGATAGGAGGAAGGTATTGGCCTTATGTCTGTCACCTGACATTTTGGTATTCCGGAAATCCTAGGAATGCACAGCTGGGAGCACAGATACAAGTTGATTGAGTCTTGACGATGTCCTTATCCTTCCCTCACAATCAGCGTTACTTTGGTACTCCCCTCTCACTCTCACTTGGTGCTTTCAAAGTTCACTGAAATGAGTGTAACTGCTCTGTAGCATGGGAAGAGTGGGATTTAAACATCACAAAGAACCCCAGCACTGCTAAGAAAACACCTGATGCATGTCAATAAACTTCAGCTTAGTTCTGGATAAAGACATCACCCAAACCAATTAAGAACCGGGTTAACCAACCATCACTGGGACAACTGCCCAGAGAAACAGAGTTAGCCTGTGCTGACTGCGCTGCTGTTGGTAATGCAGTCTCCTCACACAGCTGTACAAGGAGTAATATTTAACAACACACTGCCTGTCGCCTTACAGAGAGGCTAATGGCTCTTAATCTTATGATGAACCCTTTTTGTTCTGCACTGCAAAGACAGATAGTCTTTTTGTAGCTGTCAAGTGGTCAAGTTCTGCAAAGTCTTTTGTTCATCAGCCCACTGCATTTTGTCTGTTTTCCAGGAACCATGACATCGAATTTACGAGTCAGGTAAGCATCAGGGGGGCTCTTACAAAGCTGATCTCTAAGTCGCAGTAAGAGCGGTGTGGATCTTGGAGCAAATGAGGCCAAGCAAGTTTAATTGAATGATGCTGATCTTTTGTTAGTTCGTGATTTCTGCTTGTTAATAGCATTCAGAGCCTGAAACCTACTGCTGGGCATGCATTTGCATTTGCAAATGTGATAATACTGAAAGAAAGGAACTTCAATAATTTGCATTATTATTATTACTATTGCAGTACGAGTCAAATTTTGAGTCTTTCCTGTTACACCAGTAATGGTTTCATTGTAAAACAAACGTACAGAGATGCATGTATTTTCAGTATGCATTTTTGCAAAGGACGTTGTATTCTCTTGCCAACAAAGCAGCTGCTTCACAACATGCACTGCTGTGCACTGCAGAAGTAAAAAAAAAAACCTGCCTCTCACTGTGATGAGAGGGACTGAAGTTGCCAGAATGACTTTCTAGATTTCCTGACTGCTCGTTTGTGGGAATCCAGGCGTAAAGCATACAATCATCAGGGCCTTTCTTCTTTTTAAAGTCGTTATGCTTGTGATAGAAATGTTTGTTTAGGATTAAATTACATGAAGCAATACCACTTCATGGCTGTCAGCATCTCCTGTAAAACTTTAGTCATCATTTGTTTGTTGACAGTCTTTTCAATATTTAGAAACATGAGATTTGCTCATAATCATTAACTGCTGCGAGCTCTGTTTTAGAATTAAGTGCTATTTCTTAAGAGAGGATGATTTTGAATGCTGCTTTTAAAATAAACTTTAAGCTTAGTGTAGATTTAAATATAAACTTCATGTATCACTTCATCTCAGTTTTTATATGCCACACTTTGGAAATTTTCTGGATATGCTTTGATCTATTTTCATTCTTATTTGCCTTGTGCTAAACATGTTTTTCATAGCAGAGCTGTGTAATTAATTAAGAAACTTCATAATGATCAACCAGGCAAAATTCTTAATCAAGATGTCTCTTTCTTCATCCCTTTGCTTAGACTGAAGATATTGAAGAATTAATTCCCAAAGGACTGTCTGAGGCAACAAAGCAGCAGATTCGTTATCTCCTCCAGGTGTGTAAATAACATGGGGGGAAGCCTCCAGTAACTTGTAGCAGTAGAAGCAGCTGTACACAAACATACCAAGGAATTTGTATGTAACACTGCTCACTATTCTACTTTTTCCATTTATTCTCTCTAAAGGCTATGGAATCACACAGGTGGCTCAGGTGCCATGCAGCAGTTCATTTCACTGCTCACTTGTTTATTTTAAACTGTTTTACTGGAACTTCCTTGCAGTTTTGCTGGAACCCATTTTGGCTTTTGGCAAGGAATGAAAGAAGCTGAATTTCAGTATTTTTATTTGTGTTGTATATTAATGCTTTACTTTAGGAACTAAAGGCAAAGAGTACGTGTCTTACTGAGCGATGAATCAGGTATCAATTACTAATTACATATGCTGCCTCTCTCTAACTTGCCTTTACAAATGGTCTGGCTAAAAACACTGCTAAATGCACTCATCGCCATGGCACACTTACAGTATCTGGTAATAGAACATATCACTTCTGGTTTGGGTCCATTTATAAATGGCTTTTGGCTTTTTTCTCATCATATTTCCTAGCTACTTAACGAACTCGATGCCTGTGTGTTACAAGGCAGTAATTCAAAAGGAACAAAGTGCCTAAAAAAGTCTTAGAAAATGTGGGCATTTCAAAGAACAGTGTGTACAGTAGTTCTAGAAGTTATTTTCAGCTGTAGAGCAGTTCTGTGCTTTTATATATAGTTAAGCATTTTGTAAACAAAACTCACTAATTAGAACAACATATATTTTATTTTTTCTCCTCCTAGATGAGAGTGACATCAGATAAATCTTTGAGACTTGTGCTTTCCACTTTCAAAAACTTACGTGAAGAGCTCTGCCATTTGCAGGATGACCTGGGGGTAAGTTGTATTTCTCAGTTCCCACGGCCTCATTCATTTGTTGGTCCCTCACAGTAAGAAGTCAGTTATGATGAAATTTAACTCATGAAGTCCAAGCTTAGTTGCTTTAATAAAAACGGACGGTTCACTCATTGACTTGCAAGTGAACAGTGAATGAGGTAAGATTTCTTCCTAGCAGTGGTTTTCAAGTGTTCAGTTTGTCAAAACCTAAAACAAACAAACAAACAAACAAAAAAAAAAACCCAAAAAATTAAGAAAGGCTCTGTTTGAGTAGATTTAGACTTAGCTCTGCATTAGTATATACAATCTGTGTGTGCCTACATCGATGGAGATGTTTTGGAACTGTGTTTCTGTACATGCCCTGTCTGTGTTATAAACACTGAGTCCTTACTTACTAGCACTCTTCTAGGAAGCAGAAGCGCTCAACTCCTGCCTCGTGTTATCTCCCACTCTATAGGAAAGTGTCAGCTGGCACCTTTAACAACTCAGCAATCCTGAGTTATACAAGCATCACACTTTGCAAACTGGAGCTCTACAGCTCCAGATAGTTACTGTTAGGAAAGCAGATACATTTCTCATGGACAGCCCCAGTACTTGACATCACTGGAAGCTTCAGAGCGTTCTCTTGTAAAATACAAAGTTTGAAGAAGAGAGAGGGGGTTTACCAGTCACCTCTGGCATGAAGTGGGTCTGTGCAGTGAAGTACTCTTTGGATTTTTTTTCTTGAATTCAGTTTAGTAACTACACATAACAAAGTCTTTCTAGGACACATTGAAAGAGCAGTTTCTGAGACTACTGCTTACCATGCAATATGAAGCCTCATGATGAGCATGGCTGCTGTAATGAACACATGAGCTTTGTAGTTTAAGAAAAAACAAGTTTCAAGAAAACTGGGTATTTATCACTTAATACAAAATATTTTGCACTTTGAACACACTTAGGACTAAGCTTACTGATAAACTGCAGCTATTTACAGCTAATGTTTTTGTCCTACAGAAGCTAGAAACTGACAATGTCTTACTTAAGAAGGATTTGGCTTTTAAAGAATCTCAAGTAAAAGAATATGAAACTATGTTGTCTTCTCTGAGAGAGAATAATCGTCAGCAGCAGGTAAATCTAAGAATATAGTTTCAGTATAATTACTATCAGCCATAAACCAGCTTCTGTGCTGGCTTCTGAGTGTTCCAAGTAATTACTGCCTGGCTATATGCTGTGTGGATGATCCTATTACTCCCCTAAGAAACACCATGCATTCATTCCACTCCTGTGCTTTCCAGCAAGGACTCAGAGACAGTACTGCCAGGTGTCGATCTCTGGAAGAACAGCTTCTTTCTCTTCAACTCAATGAAGGAGAAAAGGATTGTCAGTTAAAGGAACTGGAATACTCCAAGCGTGCCTTGGACCAAGAGATCCAGAGTCTTAAGCTACAGGTAATAAATAATACCTTCACTTGCTCTTTGTTCAGCTGCTGTTATTCACAGATGCAGATGGCCTGGTGAAGAAAATAATATTAAAGAAATCTCTTAAAAATAAAAAATGCTTTTTTGCTTTAGATCTGCTCCAGTCCAACAGTTCAGACTACCACAGATGAACTCTCCAGCCGTTACGTAGAGATGATCAATAACTTGAGAGAGGATAAAGACCGCGAGATCCGCAGTCTCAGGGTATGTTGATGAACTTGGTATATGTGCACTTGTCACCTTTTGTGACAGGAGGTATCAGGTTATTTTTTAATTAAGAGAAGATCTACCAGATGCTTTTTACGTATCTTTTGGTTCTGCAATTATTTTATACAACGCTAATGATAGCACTGAAACTCATAAAACTGTGATTTGAAAAAAACAAAGTCCTTTGACATTCATGATTTTAACCAACAAAATACATACAGAGTTTACTGTATACTGCACACTTTCTGTATACAGAAAGGTTACCTGCAAGGAGCACCAAACAAACTATTTCTCAACCTGTATTTCACAGTCTCAGTTGTGCCAATTCCAGCAAGATATATCAAGGCAAGAAGGGAACAACAGCGACTTGCAAATAAAGCTGCATGAACTGACAGCAATGCTGGAGGAGAAAGATGTTTGTATTAAACAGCAGCAAGAGGTAAAACAGAACAGTGCATTTCTTGTTTAAGAATATTGTATGCTTGAGCCTTCACTTGCTTTGAAGGTAGCAGTTTAATTAGGAAGTCACTTGTGCCCTCCTGGTTCAGGAACTGGGGTTAGGATTATTATTATTATCATTCACTGAGCTAAAATTAATAATACTGTTTGTTACTCCACCACTTCTCTTGGAAGGACATACATACTATTTCAGAGCATTCTTCAATAAGAATTTCAGCGTGGATTCTTCTGTGACTTCAGTGAACCAGTACATCAGAAAGCATGATTTATTTTACTTGAATGTTCACTTCTGGTTTTCTCAGGAACTCTTCAGACTCAAGCATGACAGAGTATCAAGCAGTCAGTCCCCTGGTGTAACAGCTATCATCACGAAGAAGTAATGTAGTTATTCATCTTTCTTAAAAATACATCTTCATTTTCCATTGCATACTTCTATTAACTGTGTCCTTACCTCCTGCAAATGTCTTAATGCCAAATGTCTGTTCAACTTTTGCAAAAGGGAAAAGCTCCACCTAGTAAAAACCATTTGGAAGGATTCAATCCTACGCACTGTAATCGCAAACGGAGGGGTGGCCAACATGTTACAGACATTTAAATTGCAGTGTTAGCATTTTTGTTACTAGTAAGAATATGTGGAGATTGTTAACTGACAGGATTATGGGGCAAGATCAGAGATAGTGATCTGGATAATACAGGTGTGCAGATTTCGGTTTGATAGTTTACAGCTGAGCAACTCTTTCCAATACAGGTACAGGAATCAGTATCCCATCCTGGGTCTTTTGTCTGACGACTACAAGGTTACATCACCTGTCAACAAATCACAAACTATTGTAATTGAGAGGACTGGAGAGATATGGAAACATGTAAGTTCATCTAGGGATTCACTACAGGGTCTGAGATACGGAGTATTTAATTTTTCTTCAAAGACATGATGAGCCAAAACTGATGCCTGAGAGAAAAGAATAGCATTAATTTTGCCATGCTGCAAAGAGCAAGGCAATGGAGTCAAGTCAAGAAACTGCACTGTCTGTTGCAAGGAGGCAGTAATTGCTAGGTAGAGTATAAATAAAACAGTGTTGCTATTTTCTGACCTTTAATTACCTTTAACAAAGGAAGTGGTGTTGCTCTAACAGTCTTTGCCCGGGTGCACGAGGCAGTCCTCTGGGCATCACTATCTGTAGTGAGGAGTTGAGAACTTCTTCAGCGCTCTGCTCTCAGGTGAAAGGTACAGGTGGTGTGCTTTGGGTGCATGGCATTCCTCTGAATCATGAGTATTAATTACTCTGCACTATTATTAAAAAAGATTAAGCACCATGTTCCTGAAACTTACACAGAGACAGAGCAGTGACTAATCCAGGAAACACAGAAGAGTGGTGACTTCTTTTTAAAGAGTGACTTAAAGTTACAGAAAGTGGGACTGCAGAAGCTGTTTATGTTACAAGGTACAGGATAGTGTCAAATCTGAACACAAGGTAAAGACTTGAGAAAGATCAACACAGCCAGCTCACAGCAAGTACAGCAATGTAAGCATAGCTTTCTGGGGGACACAGCCAAGAAAAGGCAACTTAAGGCAATAAGGCAATACGAGCAGCCTGAGTAGGCTGAAAGTAAAACATCTGGCAAGCAAGGAATTAACACAGTAATAAAGAAATAACAGTAATAAAAAGCTAAAATCTCTTCCTTGCGTACTTGAAAAGTTAGTAATTGTTTCCATTTTTATAATGGAAAATGTGAGTGTATGTTGCATTTAAAGAGATCAATATCTCTGAATAAATAAGAACTATTAACTGGTTGCATTTTAAGTTTCCCAAGGTCTTTATCACTGGTGCAAGTTTCAGCTGAAACAAAATGACTTTGTTGCAAGATAAACTTGATAAATCCAGTTTAAGAAGTGCCAATTTCCTCCAAGCTTGAGAAATATTTTTTCTGCATTTATGTTCTGCCAACCAAATCTTTCTATCTGCATTCATTACTGAATAGCGATGCTGACTGATAGGAATCTGAACAGAATACTGACAGTAGCACATATGTGACAGTGCCTTTCAAGTAATGAGTATTTATCATGCTGACACTTTCAGGATGCTCAAGTAGAAGCACTTCACTTCAATCTTAGTTACATTAGAGAAAAATTCTCAGGTAGAAACTCTGTAATGTCTGCTATTTAGGTATCTGATAACTTCCTGTGCTTGCTGGCATTCATAAATATAAAAACAGCCCCTCCCAATATTGTCTACTCTTGTGATTACTGAAAACAGTGAATGATGCCTGTTCTGGCTTCTGCCACTTCCTGGACAGAACTGCCTGCAGCTTAATGATATGACTTTGACCATTCCACAGCCAGCTGCTGTAAATGGTGACACACACTGCACTTGTGGAGGGAAAGGCTCCTCAGACACTTAGAGACTGTTAGAGAAAATAAGCATACAGTTAACTGAAGCATTCTTTGTACAGCAGACAGTTAGGTGAGTATGCATATTACCTTGTAACAGGCTGCTTGTTTCTTTGCTTTTAGGAATGAAAGAAATCCCTCAGCCATCCAAGCTGGTTAAAGGAGTCTACAACAAATATCTAGAATTGCTTTCTTTTCTGCTTTTTTTTTTTTTTTTTTTTTTTTTTTTTGCCTCAGTAGAAGGTTTGGTCTGATAGTGAGAGAAAGGCCAGGGAAGAAATTAAGAACATGAAAGCATGAAGGCAGTGCAAGACAGTGTCTTGTAACAATTGGTAACAAACTGAGGTACTTGTGTCTGTGACTTGTTGCTAACATCTGTTGCACAAATGTTACTGGTACTGTTTCATGCACTTACTTTTCTCTCAGAAGAGAACGGCAGGCCATGCTGGTGAGAACTTCAGTTTTTCCTGATGTGCCCAACATCTGTTCTTCAGTCACTCTTTCAGCAATCTAAAAGACAAAAGTAGGAACTCTGAAACATTTTTGTTTTCCTCGTGATAGCATTAGCTGTGTTTTTTTCTCTCCTATCTGCTTGTGATTGAGAAGTGAGAGGGATACAAATCTAAGTCACACACACGGAATGGCTGGTTTCAGTACAGACAGAATCACAAATTATCACTTCATCTACTGCAGCCTGTTCAAGATGAAGTAAAACCTGGTAAGAACTGTCATGGGAAATGTTACTTATGTTACATCTGCCTGTCCAAAACTAAACCACAAAGGAAAATGACTTCATTTGTTCCAGATATAGAAAACATAGAAATTGAATTAGCAGATGACTTGATTTGGGCTGATGCCAATTCTGAAGAATGTTACTGACATCAGAATTAACATATTTCAGGTACACCACTATAAGCCCCCAAACCAGCCACAACTATTTATTTTGCTGTCTTTGAAAACATCAAGATCTCATTATATTTTTATATAGAAAAACTTAGCTCACAGAGTATATTTTATTATCAGACCGACCTATTTACAGCCTATTTACAGTTTTTTGCTCCATGCAGGACTATGGGAATTCTCTCATCTGATTTGGTACAAATAATTAAACTCTTTGGTACAAATAATTATGTAGCTGTCTAACCAACACAGTGTGTTAGGTGAGCGGGGAAGTGCTAAAAGAAAATCATAGGCAAAAAGCTTTGTGCAGTCAGAAGATGCTAGCTGTGTATCACAGGGTTCTTGCTTTGCTCTTTTTCAGGAATCGTAGACTGTTTCTGCAGACACACACATACTTCTGTTCGCAAATAATATGCAGCATAGATACTGTTTAATGATGAAAGAACCCTGTTGGCAATATATGTTAAATAAATACAACGTTCTAAATCATGACTCTACTGGAAGCAACTTCTATCTACCCAGTACTGGAGGGGGTTGTTTTAGGGGATGTGATGCTTTTCTGAGGCAACAGATTTCTCTATGCCCATCTTTACAAGTAAAGGGATGCTGCTTTCCTTGCAGTTGATCCAACCTTCGTTCAGTTAATATAACAGCATAGAGAAACCATAATACATTGACATAGTACTGTCAAATGTATTCTATCATAATAACTTTACTGGCACTGTCTAATGACTTACTTATCATCCCTGGTGTCCCAGACCATAAAAACAGAAAAAGAATAACACATTTGTTTAATGCCATCATACTGATGGGTGCAGATTTCCCAATGAAAAGAGACAAAACAACTTTCTGACTTACTGTGGTCTTTGCCATGAACTCATCTGGGCTTGACAAGCTAGAAGCATTATACAAACAGTTCCAAAGAAAGAAGCTGCAAACAGCAGAAACATCAGTTATTAATGGACATACTTTGCATTCATTTCAGCTACTGCAATGGCTGTACAGTGTATTTACAAATCCTTCTGGAAGATAACTACTACACAAATGTTTCTTTAAGTCTGTATGACTTTCTTAAGACTATAAAAGCACAACAAAAGCAGTAAATGCCCTTACGGACAGAAGAATGCAGACTGAACGCAGTCAGAGCTGCTGGGTGTTGTGCTGTCATTTGATGACAAGGCCATGATTATGCAAATGAATTAGGCATTATGGTCCATTTGAAAACATGATGATTGCTCCCCATACTTCGAGAGCCGGTAGCACACATACTACTAAAAAAATATATTTATTAAAAAAAAAAAAAAAAGCCTGGTTTTCTAACCAGAAATGTCAGTAGTGCATTGTGTAGTAAGGACCAGCTGCTCTGAGGCTCATGAGATTAACTTAAAGCATTCATATACTGTACATTCTGAAGCACTAATTGCCAGAACACCACATTTTACACCCAGGTGCCACAAAGCAACAGATTCTTGTTGAAAAGCAGAATGAGACGAGACGGACCATGATGACCATGTGGGGTTGGTTTTGTTTTTAAATTGGGTTATTTAATAAAGCAAAATTAGTAGTTTCATTATAAAAGTAACTGATTTTAGCTGTTGCATCCTTTCCAGTGAACTGAAATTGATTTACCAAACATTATTTCTGTTGGACGCATTTTTCACACTTACTCATCTCTGTAAATGCCAGTTATCACTCAAACTATCAACAACATTGACAATTTTTCACCTCAGTTTCACGTTTGTCCAATGAGATTGCTACATTTTTTCTGGAGCAAATTCAGAAAATCAAATGCAGTGTTTGTGCATTTACAACAAAGTCTGTACTGCCCTTGTCAACTACTAATGGTTTTATCAACTGAACCCTTATGGCCAGAGATCTGACGCTATGCAGTTTCTTGCTCTTAAACTGAAGAGTAGGAGAAAAAAGTTCTTTCAGTTTCTCTTGCTGATCTTTCCACATAATTATGTAATACAAACTGTTTCTCTGCCCTAGCTGTGAAATGAAAGCCAAATACAGTCCTAATGTAGAAGTTCCTGACCCCTTTAGCACTGTCTGAAGAGTCAACATAAGCTGTGAATGCTGCAGCAAGGTAACAAACGTACCTTTATCCAACCTTTACCTTGAGATTACTTTGTTGGCATTCCTCCAAATACTCTCTCCATTTCATCACCTTTAATTGTGGACACTTGAAACCTGAAGAAAAACAATGGATGATGATTAAGTCCTGAGTCACTTTGAACTGCTTCTGGCATTTATGAATTCTGTCATTCAAATTAAAAATGCAATGAACAGCTGACATTCAGAGCAACTCTTGTGCATGTTTGTGAAACTTGTTGCTTGCTCAAGCAAACGTGAGCTGTTTTGTGCATCACGTACAACATCACAGGAACAGGCAAAAGGAAATCCAAACGTGGTCAGGGACAGCTGAGCCACCTCAGTGCCACGCTCCTGGGGGCAAACAGCTTTACAGCACAGGTCAGTGTGCCCTGACAGAAGGCACAGTGCTGCCAAGCTCAGGGGAGCAAGGCAGGGCAGGTGCAGCCTGGAGGGAGCAGGGATCTGAGGATGCACTCAGAAGAATTTTACTGTGACTTCACAGGATGCATTTTAAAAATCATGACACCTCTGATAACAGCCATCCCAAGTTAAACATATACTGGCTAACTGCATTCCTCAAACCACTGTGAAATTTAAGAACATGGATACCAGTACTTACTACTATTTTTCCCTTCAACAGTCCTTATTTCCACACTGTCTCTTCTTAGCTACATCTCACTGTCCATTTTGCACTGTCAAAAGAAGAAAGAAATAATGAATATAAAGACAAGTTCAAACTGCTAAAGCAATAAGCCAACCAAACTGCAGAGGTAACTCGTCTTCTTGCTTCCCACTGGAGAAGGTTGCCCGGAACCACTTCCATTAAACTCAGGTCAGGTTCTCCATCTATCTGTCACAGAGAGCAGGGCTCCTACACAGAGACTACTAGGCTGCACCTGTTCTTCAGCTCCTCTTTCCCTTCCTAAATTTGTTCCTCAGCTGACAACAACCAACTACAGCTGTAGTTTTTCCAACCACTATTTCCTCCCTCATATCTTGGAAAACATGCTCCTCTCAGATTTCCACATTTCAAAAGGTAGAACTTCTTTTTTCCTAACTAGAAGGAAATCTCACTAGGCAGACCTTCGGGTTGCGAAACACTTAAAGCCAATTTCAACTTCTGTAATAAAGCATTGCAAAACTTTGTATGATGATGAAGCTGAAAATGAAGAAAATCTTTATCCAGCACCCACCATATTGTTTTTGCCATCATTAAATATATTAAAAAAAACCAAACCACACAAAACAGCACTCAGTGGACTTTACAGTGCGTAAGAGTTTAGGGCATGGAGTAACTACATGCAACAGAAAATCTGAGTAAGAGAATTGATGTCCCACACTGCACTGTGCTTTTTAGGAGGGTAGATACCAGTGGTTCTTAACTAACATTTATTCTGAGAAGTTTTGGCACATCCCATAACTGGAATAAATAAGCATCGTTAAGGGAGTTTTCTCAGATGAAATCTGTAAGGAATCATACATGAGAAAAACATAGTACAGGTGTCTACTGTTGTTTTCTTCAAACTTCAGAAAGATCAGAGCAACTTAACATGGCCATCACTCGAAGATGTGGTGTCACTTCCAAAACCTTGAAAACTATAAACAAAAATCCAGAACTAAAAGATGGTGTCTGGATGAGGTGCTGCATGATATGGTTTAGTAGCTTAGTGGTAGTATTGGTGGCAGGAGGACAGTTGAACTAGGTGATCTTGTAGGTACTTTCCAAGCTTGTGATTCTATGATTCTATGACAGGTAAGATAACAACTGGCGTTCAGTTAGAGACTTAGAAAATAAGAAATCCAACTTTGGTGTGTATTATCTCATCTTACACAAAACAACCATTTATCATGGAAAGAATTACCTACATCTATGCGATTTTAAACTGAAATCTTGTAAGCTCAAAGTCTTCCTCCGTACTCCTTTGTCTGCCACCCTCATGGCCTGTTCTGTACCACACCAACCCTGGTGGGTCCTTAGGCAGTGCAGAACGGAATCTGGTTACAGTGCTGGCTGAAGATGTTAAAAGTACTCACATATCTGGTTATTCTGTCCATCCTGGAGGTGGAAAAATGAGCCAGCACAGAACGGTCATCTTCAGCCTGTTATGAAGGATCTCTTCCAGTCTACGTATTCAATATAATTTTCAGGAATAAAGTATTAAAATTGTCAACAAAACAAAAGATTAATTTTTAACATTTTGTGAGTGTCACTGTCTCCTCCTCTGTCTGCTGGACCTACAGAAGAAGAAAGTATCAGAAACAAAAACCAGACTATTCCATTAGCAACGTCTGCATAGTTTGTTTGCCCGCACAACAGCCACGCGTTGGCTGGCTAACAGCGCGCTGGAAATCCTCGATGGAGTGTTCATTTAACACTGCATTATTTTCTTAGAGTTTCCAATCTACCACTGATGCCATGATTCAAGTATTCTAAGAAGAGAAGAAAATTAAGAAAGCAATCAAAGCAGTATTTTTAGCATTTCGACAGCTGCTCTTATTATAAAGCTAATAAAAGACAGCACCTACCTGCCTTTTTCCAGAAATTGAAATGTTATGTCCTCTTCACTTGAAGGAAAGAATTTCAAAGGTACAGCACTATCACATGTGATAATTATTTAGAAACAGAAGTACGTACGTTACCTGTCACCTTAGCAGCTTAACTGGAACCTCAGTATTCCCTCAATATTCCCCCTCAACAGTGGTACACAAACGTACCTCGGGTAACCTGCTTACTTGAGATGTTATGACATTTCATATCAACCAGGGAATAACGTAACTAAAATATTAAGGCAAAATTACACCGAATGAGACTTTCCTAAATCACCATAAATGAGAAATAGACTCCAAAATATTTGGAGTGCAAGAGATGCATTTTATTGTACGCCCGTTACGATGAGTAACACATTTAGAAATAATAATCCCACACAGTGACAATCTTATTTTACAGCGTGTACATCATTTTTTACAGCCACATAAAACACGTATTTTTCTAAGAGATTTCCCAAATTTCACTTCCTGAAGTTTAGAAATATAAAAAAAAATTTTCTCAAGGAACTGATTCTCATCTGGTGCAAAAACAAAATATGAACATATCTGAAACACAAAAAGCCACAATATAGCATGAAGTTACAATTTCTCATGTGAACAGCTGTGTGCAAACATGAAGCAACTAAAAAGAGTAAAAAATACACATTATATGCGTAACACTTATGAACAGGTTGTTCATTAAATAGCCCTAGACCAGCTCGTTATATTAAGCGCCATTTGATCTGCAGCATGCTAACACAAAGCACTGTTTAAAGGGATGCATATTTTAAATGTATACACTGTAAACTGAAGATCCATCTCCAAACTCTAGCGGCAGCATATTTCTCTGGCTAAATACTGCATATATACTTTCTTACAGATTGAAAATGCACGTTTATAGCGTGGTATAGATTTCTTTCTTTTAAGAATTGACTAAAAGGTGCAATTTTATGTCTATATTGAAAATTTCATATTAGGAGGCAGGGCAATTGCCATACCTGCTAAGAACACTGCCCTAAAGAGCTTCTAAGTGCTCTGAATTTTAATTAAAAACAAACTATAGGTTTTTTCAATTTTCTTTTTAATAGTACTTTGAGATCTTAAAGTAGTGAGAAAAAAAAAGTAGTGCTGAGTAGCAACACTATCAGCTGCATCCATTTCATCCTTAAAAAATAGAATCAGATTCAAACTTAATTTTATGTGCCATACTGAACAACATTCAGCCATAGTTTCAGGTAAAAAAGGGAAGTTATGTACATACACGTCTTTAAGCCTAGCACCAAAACACCACCTCTGAGATCACAACGCTGTGTTTTTATCATTGTATCCTGCAATAAAATAGGTTAGCAGCTTTGAAAATCATTACAAATTTCTTGTTGGACCTAACTAATAGAGGAAACCAAAAAGTTTCCCAATGAAATGTTGTATTTGTTGAAAGCAGGACAACCCCCCCTAACTCTGACCAATTCTAGAATATAATTTCCAGGCACGATTTCAAGCATTATGACCAAGTGACTGACGAATACTCTTCTCTCAGAACCACACAAGAAGCCAGGCCCAGCTGCCTCAGCAAACCAGCTGTGAAGAATCCCGTCACGTATCTGAACTGTTTTAGTATGGAGACAAACGCTCTCACTGACAAAACGGGTAACACAATCATCTTCTTTTTGTCTTCCATAGCTTAACAACGCGTAATACTATTACTTGAAGACATTCATTCATCTTTCTGCAAATTTAAGACATTCATCCATCTTTCTGCATTCTATAGTGCTCTTCAGGTTCTGATAAGCAACAATCATAGGGCTATGAGATCCCCTGTCAACCCTAATACTTTAAGACTTTTAATACAAAGAATGTAAAGTTATGATTTAATATCGAGCTTTGAAACCAGGAGAAACAGTTCGTGAGATTTTTTTTTCCCCAATTATCATAACACAGTTTCTAAATTGCTTCCTTCTTGACATCATATATTACATTATGGCCTCTCTGTGGTGCCTCATTATATGCTGATTTTTTTCTGATGGTCTACGGAATCCCTTTTTGCAATACTCACACCTATGTGGATAGTCTTTTGTGTGTATTGATATTACGTGTCGTTTAAAGCCTGACGCATCCGTAGTGCTATATTCGCAATACTGGCATTGATAAACTTTCCTTCCACTGTGCGTCTTCATGTGCTTCTTAAGTTCAGTTTGCTGCCTAAATCCTCTTTTACATCTTTTGCACTTAAAAGGCAGGTCCTTGGTGTGAACTGAGAGGATGTGCCCGCTCAGTATAAAAGGATCTGACGTTTTAAAGTCACAGTGTCTACACTGATGTATCTTTTTACCTTTATGGGTTTCACTATGCTTTTTGAGCTCTGATGGACGATGGAAGCCTTTTTCACATACCTCGCATTTGTGGGGAAAATCCTTCGTATGAACTGAAATAATGTGTCGCTTCAGGTCACTGGAGTTGGTGCTCTTATGGTCACAGTGCGGACACTGATGAGTCTTATGCCCTTGAAACAATTCTGTGTGCTGCTGCAGCTCCTTTTCATCTGCAAAAGCCTGGGGACAGTGCTCACATTTAAATGGCAAGTCGTTCCCATGTTTGGTTTTGATATGAGTTTTCAGATTGGACTGATCGGCACACCTGAAGACACAGTGCTGACACTGGTATGGCTTTTCCCCAGTGTGGGTCCTCATATGCTTTTTCAGCTCTGACGGATGACGGAATCCTTTCCCACACTCCACACATACATGAGGGAAGTTCTTACTGTGAACTGCAAGTAGATGTCTATTGAGTAGCCCCTGCTCTGCAGTTTCATAGTCACAGTATTTGCACTTGTGCAGTTTAGGCTCTTTGTCCCTCAGTATTAGTTTATTAGAACTCAAAGGGCTTGCTTCTCTGTATCTTCTTGTATATTCCGTAAACTCATGGGTTTTATCAACTTTATTTATAAGTTTATGGCTTTCCAGATGATTGTGGAAACTTACTTTTTTGTTAGTTGTAAAGTCACAGTCTGTACACTGGTATTTCTTCTTAATCATATGATCTGGATGATTCTTCATATGCCTTTTCAAGAATCCTCTGGATTTAAATTTTTTCCCACATATATGACAAGGGTAAACTGTTAAGGGCTGTCCATCAGGACCTATTATAACAGCTGTTTTTAAACAAACAAAAACAAGTTATGAAGAAAACAAATTTACTGATTAAGAAGTTTTAAATCAGCCAACTGTTGTTCAGATTCATGCACTTACACTTGCAGCAAGAGTTCAGCAGTTTAAAAACAACCAATGCACAGCACCTACAGTTTATATATTGTTTTGTTTTAGAAAGTGATATCAGATGTACAGTGAGTACGTCCACAATTACTTTCTAATCACTCACAACATTCAAATGAATTACACCAGTGCTAGGTTGCTAACTTCAATAGCAAAACCTACCACATTCTCTATGCACAGAATTGGAGGGGGAAGGACACAGGAAATCTGCAAATCACCATTTAGATTTTTAATTCTGAACCAGTTTGGAAAAAAAAAAAGAAAAAAAGAAAAAAAAAGAAGAATAGTAAAGGAGTAAGTGCCACTCCGTGAGAGCACACATAACCATACAGTGTTTACCTGTTTGCCATTGCCTGGCCTCTCCTCTCCTCCTTTTCTTGGTTTTTTGTTTTAGCACTCTATTAGTGCTAATGCTATCACAAATCTGCAGGTATTGTGTTGCATTACCGTTTTTGTTTTCTAATCGTGTATCCAAGTTATTCCCTAGAAACAAAAATTAGACACCATAAAAAATCTTAAACAATTATTTTCTTTGGGACTGATGACTGGAATTGCACAGCAAAATGTCTACTTCAAAACAAAACAGATCACCCACTCCTCTGCAATGAACAGGTTTTTTAAAAAGTGCCAATACAAAGCACTGCCTTTGGTAGCCAAACTCAAGAACTTAATTGTTTAAACAATTAATAATTTTCAAGTACATTTTTTGCTATCTTGTATTCTCAGAATATTAATTTCTGACAGGTTATGCCAGTTACTTTCTCATCTCTAATTAACTTGATTTTACTTCCTAGCCAACTGCATCATCTCTGCTCTGACTACCAAACTATACACAACCAATGACTTCCCCATACAATTTGAGGCCCACAACACTTACAGAATTGTTTTCATTTCAAAATAGAAGAGAAATTACTATTCAGTTCTTCAGCTTATGCTTTATGAGTAATTTGTTGCATTCTCTGATGGGGAGAATCACAACACATTGATGTATACTACTTTAAAGACACTAAGTTACTTGTAAAGCTCTACACAGCATATTTGCGTGCCCTTACCTGCCGCTTGACCATCTTCATATCTTCTGGGTAGTCTTCTGTCATCTCCTGCAGAAAATGGTATTTTAGTCATTATAAATTTAAGTCCTTTTTAAAGATGATGGTTTTGAAAGCCCAAGATTGAGAGAAAACTAACTTCAGTAGTAAGTAACAGCTTAATCCTGTCCAAAATGAGCTGTGCAGTTCACATCAGTTCAGTATTTTGCAATTACATGCACCAGGAAATAAAGATCATATCTCTGCCAGTACTTGAATACTCACTAAAGATGTGCTTGCATGCTTACCATGCTGTCTTTCCTGCCTCTCACTAGTAATAAGCTTGTTTCTGGAAAGTTCTAACCTTATAAAAAAACCTCAGATGTCAATCTAGAAATTAGAGGGGACCTGAAATCCACAATTTGTTCCTGAGATCAAAGTACTTTGTCCTTATGGAGTAGAACTTGGCAGATAAAAGGACTTCCACCCTACCAGCCATTCCACTCTCCTATGAGATGGAGCAGTCATATTAAGAGTGTATTCCTCATTTTGAATTGAAAGTGTTTACTGCTACGTGCCAAAGCCTGGTGCTTCACAACCGCTTCATCACCCAGCTGTTGTGCTCAGAAATAGAACGCCACCGAATCTAAACTACCTAATTTGCTCACTTAAGTATAAGGCATTGATGATCTTGTACACTCAATGTAATTTTAACATGCCAAAATCCTAGAAAAGAATAAATCTGAAATAACAGAATATTCAGAATTTGCAACATCCTGATACTTCTACAATTTGAAACATGGCCGCAGAAGACATATTTTGTTTTTCTCACTTATGATCTAAAGGACTAGCAGGTTTAAAATATGTTACATAAATGGAACTGATCAGGGATGAATTTACACATCTCTTCTATTTTTTAAAGGTATTTCCCCTTTTTCCTAGTGAATATAAAATATTTAAGATTATTCTTGCTTTTGTAAAATCTTAACAGATGACTTCAATCATCAAAAACGTACACACACTGTACAGCTGAGCTGGTATGAAGAACAAGGGTACCAAAGTTCTTCAAACAGCTTTCCTTCTTATTTCATAAAACTCAACATACAGCAATCCATTCATTGCATGCAGGACAAACAACTACTACAACAATATGACAACTGCTAGGCAGGCTGGCATTGAGGGAAAAAACCAAAAGCACTACAGAAATGAGATTTTTTTTTTCCCCTATCTGAATTGCAAAAAGCCAAGGACTTCACATGTGAAAGGTTGTGAATTACGTGGAAAAGAATTTTTCACAGCATTTTATTAGTTTCACTGACTGGCACTGCTGAAAGACCTGAAGGAGCTGCCTCCAAACCCCCACCCAATAGTGAAAAATTGTGACATTTGTACCTAGAATCTGGAAACCAGATTGGGAAAAAAATAATGAAAGGGATTTTCAAAAAAAGAGCATAGAGATTCCTACCATAAGCAGCAGCCCAAGCAACAGGAACAAAAGTTTTATTCACACCAGTCTCTTCAAGCTGCGCGTCTGGAAGTGATGTAGCTTCTTCTTCACCTACAATAACTTCCATGTAAACTTCATCTGCTATTTCAGCACAGCCTGAGTTAAAGGAGAAGAATACATTTTACATTTTATTCTGCACATTTTAAATTTTCCTGCATTTAATTTGATTTCCCTCATATTGATACCAGTTATAAATTAGTTTTCTTCCTCTGGCATTTAGAGCCACACCTTCCCTTAGGGGATAACTGTTTATTCAGACATTCCTTAAAGAGAGAAAACACATATCAATAAAAGCAAATACAAATTCAAGTATACAGATTTACAAATTTTAAAATGATGACATTTATTTGCCACTTTGCCAGAAAGAGAATTAAACATGGCAATTCACACAGGAAAACAGAGGTGTTAAAAAAAAAAAAAAAAAGAGAAATTCAACTAACCTCATTAACTTAATCCATGGACATGTTAAATTTAACATAAATAATGCAATGATGGCATACAATATGAAAAAGTGCATCTTATCCACATCACTTTAAAATAATTATAACCTGCTCTTTATTTTTAGGGAAGATGAACTTAGTTTGCTACTACTTCAGGCTGAAGAATCCTTCAGAAAAGTTTAAAAAGTCCTTGAATGATGCTTATATTGTTGTACAAAACAGCACAAGAAACAGAAATGTTTCGTATTATGCTTACTAATATCTTCATCTTCCTGAGAAGAGTCCTTAACAGCCATGTAAACCATTTTTTCTCGCTGCATTCTACCAACACCTCCTTGTTCAATTACTCCAGCTACTGAATGTCCATTGTGAAAATCACTCTCTGTGACAATTTCTGTCCCACCTAAAAAAAAGAAGCCAAACACCTTAAGTGCATGTAAACAAAGCCAATCTCAACATTAATTTCAGACTGAAGTGTTTTACAACAAAGCTATTGTATAAAACTCATTCTTTTGAAAGCAATGGCTTCCAAAACATAGAATTAACATGGGAGGTAAACACATCACCAGACAACAGAAGTCAGATCCCAGGCATGATAAGAGGAACTTTTAAGAAAATTAGAAATTTGGTCACTGTATAACAGTGAAACTAACACTGATCCAAAACATCAGCCCAGTAAGTCTGTGTAGGAGGGTTCAACATCACGCAGCTACAATAAGAGGCAGCAATACGCATTATGTTCCCATAATACTACCCACAAATTGCAATCAGCATAAATGAACTACCAAACAAATATCACTGCATTGCTTCTAAAGTCAAGCTGGATCACACGTAGCACACTGGTCCCCAAACACAGAGGTTTCACTCAACTGGACTTGCTGGATTCAGTGTTAATAAAGAACACTTTATTTTTCCGCTTTTAATTTCTATACGCTCCCCAAAGCTCTGATTGGCATCATGTGCCATGAAGAACTTGAGGGAAGACACAGAGACACCCCCACAGTCCTTAGGTTTATGAGGGCTGAAATTACAACCAAGGAATCCAACACAAAATGTGGGAGTAAAATGGAAACTAAGGAGAAATGATAAGCAGTGCCACAGAGGCAATTAAAGCCAGATCTTTCTTTTGGGACTGTCAGATTACATTTTGGAATACGTACGTATGTGTGCCAAAACAACTGGTCATTTTCAGTATTTATTATTCTATTTTTTACTTTTCCATATTTATCACAAAAAATGCAGGGGATTTTACTACCACAGCTTATTTTCAGAACTTTTGTCTAAAGTGGCTCAGCCAGGACATTTGTCCAAGTAACAACAGACTGCAATGCACTGACACACAACGAGACCAATGCTATCAGTAATAGTACTATTAAGAATACTTGTTACTCACAGCATTCAATCATGCAAAATCAAAGAAAATAAGTATCTATGAAAAAAAAAAAATGCAGCTGTTCGGCCACTTCTGTATTTGGGGTTTGGTAATAAACAAACGACATTCCAACATTGAAAATAAATACTGCTCGTCAAAAAATGACCTGAAACATTGAGTATTATCAGCATATGGGCAATTCCTTCCAATATTACTCTGAGGAACAATCCAGTCAGTGAATTACAAGACAGAAAGACCCGCAAACACTTCTCCATACTACTGGAAAAAAACCACAGAATTTAAAGAGGTACCTATTTCAACATCATCTTCAGCTTCAGCTTTAAATATGTATACTTTGATAACTTCAGAACCAAACCCATCATCTTTAGCCACTTCATCATTTGTCACTTCAGTACTGATTTTCAAGGGAGTGCTTCCTATGTGGTCCAGTTTTTCTCCAACATCATCCACTGTAAAGATAAGAGAGCAACAATGAGGCTCAAACATACTGTCACATGTTAGCATGATTTTCTCCACTACTATCCCCACACATAGTAAAGTTTTGCATACATTAAGGGCCTTTACAAAATAAGTCATCTTAAGGTACTTAAAAGAAATTCCAGAAGCTCAATACTCGTTCTGTTGCAAATCTGCAATCATCTCATGAACTACTAAGTGAAGAACATGAGGGAACTTTGGTCATCAAAGTATGTAGTTTTGCCTGAAACTATTATACTGCAGAAGCAAAAATGTATCAGTAGGTGAAATCAAACAAGTCTCCATAAAAATGTGAAAAGCTAGCCCAGGGTTGCCTGTTACAGTGCAAGAGTTCCAAGAAGCTTCACTACTCTACAATACTCTACAATACTAAGATTTAGTAGTAGACACTCTAATCAACAGTGGTATCTCCTGAGTATACTCCAGTGACAGAAACATGAATAATTTTCAATTTTCTATCTAAAAGAAATCATGATTTTATCCAAATAATCCAAATAATCCAAATCCAAATCATATTATCTGAAGTTGACTTCTCTTTCTTTATGTGTACACATTTGCTACTATTGCTATTTGATGTATTTGGGCCTACATATTCAATAAAAAATACATTAAAACCATTAGAAGTTTTTGTCTTTTTACCACTGTTTTGGTAAGAAGAGCATGCACAAAGATCTCTGTATATGTATGTCCCAAGTTGCTAACATGGAGGACAGTGACCCAAGTGCCTTTCTGACACACACACTGCCACCACACTACAGTCAGTGGACAAAATTAGCTCCTTTGTGGATGGCCAGCACAGGCCTACGTAACACCCACAGACATCCTCTGACCAGGGATGAATCCCCCCAAATGTAAACAAAACCTGAAATACATACATTTCATGGACATTGCAATGTACTGCATATATAACATGTGCAACGCTGAGGGGGGGAGGGAGTTAAACAATTCTGTGAAAAGAGTGCTTCATGATTACGACTGTGAGCACACTCCATGGGGGTGTGGAGATTTCCCCACGTTTCTGAGGCTCACCCTGGGATGCTGTGGTGCTCCCCAGTGCCCCTCTAAGCTTCCTGCTCTCTGTGCTGCCACTTCTGCTCCTGAAGAGCTGCTTTTAACTACTTCAGGCTACAGCCCGGTGTGCTGGAATTAGTTTAGGCTTTTCTTAATACTGAAGGCAGTCACGTGAGATGGTGCAGAACCCATTACAAAAACAACAAGATGCCTTTCCTGCAGCAGGGCTGGAATTCACCACAGCAATCCCAAACTAAGCTCCTCCCACTCACAGACAGGATTCCATGGAAAATAATCTATCCCAGTTAAACCATTTTCCATCCGCACATTCAGGAATCTTATTTTTATTTCAGAAATTTTGAGCTGCATCAGAAGAGTACAGAAATTAATGAGAGCACAACTAGGTGTAAAGCAGGTAAGCATAAATAAGTATTTCATTTTAAAACTTCTGAATATTACATTTTACATTATTTTATATTTTGATAAAAACAGGAAAATATATTAAAAAAAAAAAAAAAAAGAACTGTTAAATTGTTTCTTTCTGTAAGTAACAGACTGACTGAAATGCCCCAGTGTATCCCACTTGGATCAGTGGAAATAATGTAAAATTACCCTCAGAAAAAAAGATTTTTGTTTTGCAATTAAAAACATTCTAAAACTCTACAAAAATCACCACCACCAATCCCTTATCTGCTAAAATCTGACATGCAGTACATTACACTCACATTACCTTACAGGGCAATGTAACAGTCAGAGTATCGACGCCACAAACAACAAAGCCACAACTTATCCACAGCCTTCAAAACACACGTTTAATTTTAGTACAAGGAACATTTCCACTGCATACACAAATCTATGAAGGATCAGGATCAGAGGCAACTAACAGTGAAAGGCAGGGGTGATTGTACAAACAGCTATATGATTAGATACGCTGCCAAAACATAGAAAGAGAAGTTAAAGGCTGGGTATTCAAAATCACTAATTGCATGCTGCCTCTGTAATCTTACCATTGGCAAGGGGCAGTAAAGTTATTTTCAAATCCATAATTCAAGCAACATGAACTTTTTCTAAACTCATGCATTTTATAAACATAACATGTTGGTTTCACACAGGAAATAGGCATTTCAGTACTGAAGTAGTACAGCAACTTCCTACTGAACTGAGACGACATCAGTTACATGTGGTACCCTTCCTTCACAGAAAATATTCCCATTTAACTAAAGTTGGATGACTGTATCTGGTGAAACAGCATAACAATAAGCAAACCATATTAGTGCCTTACCATGGCATCAATTGCAACTCAAGAAAGATTACATAAAGATTAAAAGAAGGAATTTTCAATTTTAACTTTTTATCAATCAGATTAAGGATTTTCACCCAAAAATTTAGTGTGAACATATGAATATGGTACACATGGTTATGTGCTGGTGCTGTACTTCACCAATTCAAATTTGTAATGTTCTTTAAAAAAAATAAATAAATAAAAAGCCATGCTTTGAGGGACAAACTCACAGCAGCACTTTTAAAACCAGCAGTGACTCCCACACCATTGACCATCTTCTGTGTTTACCAAGATCTATAGTCTCTACAATTTCAGCTAAAGTTATGGAAATAAAGGGAAGCCTGCATACAGAGGGCCTCTGAAATTACTTTCCTGGGAAAGTGAAAGTGAAATAAGTAAACCTGAGAAGAACCAAGTGGGCTGAGGAGCTGCTACTGCCACAGACCACCAACTGTAAGATAATGCAGTTTGTTTAAGTACCTGCAAGAAAAGACACTGGCTGAACAATTGATACTCCTTAGATTGCCATCTTATACAAACTAAACTTGGTGGTTTCAATCAATTATTTAAAAACAAATTTAAACCAGAAAAAAACAACAGCAGGACATGTAATCTTTGTCAAGTTCCAAAACAAGGGGATTTTTTTTTTTCTTTAAAGGCTATGAAAATATTCTATGGTCTAAGTGATAGGACTTGATTACACACTGGTATCCCAATGTCAAAAGAACTGATGCCTTTTCCCAGTGATAGTTCCCAGGAACAGGAATGCTTCCTTTATGTCAACAGAAGAATATGAAAGTGCTTTCCACATCTGACTCATCTACCAGAAGCACTACATATTATTATCTTGTCATTTAAAATTAACTGAAAAAACACAACAGAAAACTTTTATAAATATATGCTGAATCCTCCTGAATAACAAAGTTTAAAGGAAAACTCAGCACACTTCTAGTATTAAACTTACCTTGGCTGTTTTCAGGTGTGTGATGTCCAGATTCACCGTGGATTGCCAGCTCCAGGTTCACGTGATGCCTCAGCATGCACTATGCTGGTGATATCACACCCACCATAGGAGCCCATAGGAATAACACGAGGGCAAGATAAGTCCAGTGGTTTTACAATTTTTCATATTCTTCCAATGTCTGATATACTTATTTTATATCCCATTGGTCACAGTATAGGAGTACTAAAATGTTCAGCAAACTATTTAACACTGTACTGTAATACACTAAAAAGGAGGCGGCGGTGACAGTACCTTACCCCTAAAGGCCAGCTCCAGAGTTGCTCTTTGGTGGGTATGAGGTCACCAACATAGTGCATGCAGGGCCAACGCTCGGGTCGGGAGCTGGCAATCCCCTGTGGGTCTGAATATCGCAAACCTGAAAAACAAAAAAGGGCATGCTTTAAGCTACACATGTGCTAATCCCACCCTGGCAAAATGGGATGCGCTGCTTATTATATTCACATCTCAGTACGGAGACGGCATGATCACACCACGTGCATTCATCCTGTATTTATTTCCTTTGAAACAAGTACTTTCTCAGCAGGTATTCCAGAGATTTAGAAAAGGGGTATTGTGCATCTCCCCTGGCACACCCCTTAACTGCATCAAAACCAAGCATTTATGCTTGCAAAGCTGATTTTAAAAGCTGAATTCATCAGCGCTGGGACAGTGCCAAAATCTACCCGTCAGTGTATTTAAGCCAAAATCCCCAACCAAAGAATAAGCCAAAATTTTAAGTTAACACTCACGCTCAGCTACACGCTCTAAAATAAATATATATATATATTAAAAAACACTTCTAATATTTTACAAGTTCCCCACAATGTGCTCCACAGCTGGAATATTCCCCAAGGGTACAACTGTCACACTGTGTATAGTTCCCCCTTTTCAGCTTCTGAATTTCACTAAATACAGATACAAAATACTATGAATCTTCAATATTTTGAAGTGATCTAAGTTAAAATTTACTTAGAAGTTAATCAACCCTATGAACACACCCTAAAACAAACCACACCATAAATTAACTTTCTACAATATTTAGTGAACATCTGAAATTAAAAATGTAAGTAAAAATGTCTTTAAACTTGTTAAACCTGTTAAACTGATATATTTATCTACTATACAGAGATTGTCTTCAGAACCGTAACAAATTAATGGCCAATTTATAAAACATAAAATAAACAAACAGAAAATGTGCAATCAATGAACTGCATGGGACTCATTCACTTTTGCTGAAAAAATAACAGAAAATAAAAATCAACAGTGCATCCTTTGTCAGTTCTGGCTGGCTCAGAGCACAGCACAGCCTCAAAACTTCACAGAGGCAAAAGCCTGCCTTAATATGCACCTGATTACTTTCAAACAAAATTCCAGACTAATAATGTCGCTTCCAACCACGATTACTCAGACATATCTGTCATACAGACATGCAGAAGTGATTTGCTTAAATCTGGGTCTCAGGCTGGCTTTGAAACACTGGAAAAGCCACGACCAGTCTTGAGCACACCTGACAACACTAGGTATGTACAGCTGGGGTCACCAGGTAACCTGCTGAAGGCTGAGATGCTCTTGTCTAAGGACAGTGACTGTTAACAATCAAATCACAGATCTATCTAACAAGAATTCCAAAGATGACTTTACTTACAATTACAAAGGTGCAGCTGGAAATACCACGGCTACAGAATACAACTCATCGTAAGTACTCTGTCAGAAAGGAGGAATTTTTTCAGTGAAACTACTGACTTTATGAACGGCGTTCCTTTATTTACAAACACATGGGATTTTTTATGTTGCAGGTTTAACTTGCTTTTAGGCTGAGGATTTCTTTTGGCTCTCCTACCAAAGTAGTTGCAACTTCCATTAGTGGCATGTAACATTACAGAAATCACAGGATGGTAACCTTATACTGAATGAAAAATAAACGGCAGAGGGACAGTGTGCAGCAGTACTATGAAAAGTGCTCTATTTCGTGCAATGAAATATTTAAATCATCACAATCGCTGATCTGCTACACCCAGACATTTTTAAATGGAGCTTACTGAGAAGAGATGGACGTTTCAGCACTTGGCTTCTTTTTAACAAACCCAGAACACATTGGTTCTGACAAAATAAAATCTGTTCTGCTGTACTGACAATGCAGTACCTGATTTGGAGAAATTAAAAATCCAAAAAACCATCATATTTTACCTGATCTGTGTGTAAGAGCAAAAACTGCTATCTTAAGTATAATTTAACCACTGACGAAGCATAATATACCTAAGGTATAAATTCACTAACCCTTTTAGTAGCTCTTGCTCAACTCATAGACTGTAACTACACAGCTTCCTCAAAAGTTTGGACAGGGTCTGAATGCCATGTGGAAACTGAAGTAGGCAGCCTCCTTCCACTTACAGAAAGTTTCTCAGTTAATGTACTCAACTCCTTAATGTCAAGTTGTGTCCACAACAGCACAACATGCAAGAAAATGGCTGCTATTGTTTTTAATGCAGCTAAACAATGTTTTGTTGACAAGAGGAAAAGAAAAAAAAAAAAAAGCTGTATCTTGAAAAAGCTGCCTTCTTTGTTGGATTCTACTCATCGAACCCAACATGTCATTTCTTTGTGAACCTGCATAATACAGTATTATACCTCTGATTAAAAAAAAAAAAAAAAAAAGTTTCCTACTCAACATGTATGTAATTTTTAACTTCCATATGTTTTTTCTTAATTTTGGGGAATATCAGTTTCAGAAACAGAAGCCTACAGATTCAACAGCTTGAAGATCATTATTTTTCTTGCCGTATCACTAATAATTATTTTCACTATGCAAACTCAAATCCAGACAAGAAGAATTAAAAAGAATTAACTGGAGAGCTCCAGTACAGAGTGCAGCAAGGATCCAGGTAACGTGATTTCTCTCCACTAGACCACTTCTACTTAAGGTAATCTCCTGTGTATGTCTACCTTTGTTTAACTTACAAGATATCATTAAGTAGTCTTCCGATGTACTCTTGCCATCATCATCATCTTCTGTTTTTATAGTCACTGTAGAGCCAGGAACAGTACCAGCTGCCTGAACGACTGTTTCAGAATCTGAGTTTGTTACAAGGACTTCTTCTGAGACCATCGTAGGTGAGTCAGCTGCTGACACGGAGTCTTGCACCACGTGCTCCAAATGTCCATCGGGACCCGTAACAAGGTCAGCCACAAACACCTGGTCAGGAACTCTAACAGCTTCTGTTATTAGATCAGAAGTCAGGACATGATCACTGGTATCTAGTGCTTCTTCAATAGCCACATCAGTTTCCAGAACAGAATCAGGAACAATGACACCCTCTGTTACAACATCAGTTTCAGTGATGATGTCTGGTCCTTGCACAACTTCAGCTGCTAAGCCATGGTCAAGAGTTATTCCATCATCGGTAACAACATCAGAAACAAGGACAGCTTCAGGGACTGACACAACAATATGATCTCCATCAATATGAGCAGTGCCGGCCATTCCAGCCACTATGGAACAATTAGGAATGAGGAAAAAAAAGGTTAAAATTATTGCATTAGCAGAGTTTATCCAAGGAACAGAATAATTGTGTAAGTGAGGTAAACACAGATGTAAATCTGTTATTTTTCAACAATCTATACTTTGCACCTCACCAGAAAAGACTGCTCAAATTAGTCCATGTGCTAACAATACATTCTTTGGTGGTACAATAAAAGGACTCTGACACTTAAGACTGGAGAGGCCTTGATAAAAATAAGCATTCTATCATAAGCCATATTTATTGCACAATTTCCAACAACTTGCCACATTGCAATCGATAGCTAGAAGTAGAAAGCAGGCCAGTCATATTTGAAAGCTACTTTTCTATTAAAAAAAAAAGTGAATTGTTGTAATGCATCCTGAAATAGCAGATTGAATTTTAATGAATAAAACATTCACTTACAAGAGTGAAAAAAATACTAGAATTATTCAACACTGCTGCAAGTGCGATTATTTTGGCACTTTGTGAAAGACATTAATTAATCATAGATTCAGTTACATCTGTAAATTGTTGCTACCTAGAAAGTTACTTGTTGACACACAAAGACTTCATTTTCCACCTCATTTACACCTCCTAAGTGAGAACTGGAGACAGTCATCAAGGCAACCAACAAAAGCTCAGCTGTACCTGTACCAGCATGCAGATGTAACAGCAGACCAGTGGTATTTCAAGCAGAGGCACACACTACAACAGCACTGAACTCCTTACAACATCTGTCCCACCCACAGCACTCTGAACCACAGATGGCTGTTATTTTTTTTCAAGTTACCTCAATTTTATGGAATAGGTGATTATTTCTAGATGAGTGACCAAAGCATATACAAAGCCTCATTATACATTTACTAATATTTTGAAATTTCTCCAAAAAGCCATGCAAACATCATTGTTGTACTAGTCAACTTCACATCCTGAAATCACTTGCAAACATATAGCAAACCTAAGAACAGTCTTGATGTTATTAATTAATGTTTAACAGATAAAATGTTTACCGAAGTCCTGCATAATCATAGCGTGAGGCATTTTGGATTCTTGTGTTTGCAATCCAAGACTTCCACCACCCGGATCCATATTCAGCTAAATTCATTCACAAATAACTGCAAAAGCAAAATCAGAGTTTGTTAACCACAGCACCATTGTGTTTGTCAGCTTCACTGGATTCATGTGTCACACTGACAAACAGAAAACCATCCACAAGTTCAGTAAAAAACAAGCAGCACTTCATACAACTCACTTTGCTTTCTTCCCACAGCTTTATGCTTTGTGACCTAATATCCCATAAATGTTACCATCTGTAAATAATCATGCAGTACTCAAAAGAATTATTCACGCAAGTGAAATCAAACAGGTTAATAGTTCTTTTCGTATGTAAATCTCTGGTTACTGCCTGGCCTAGAATAGTTCGTAATCTGTGTAATTAAGCCAAGAAGTAGAGGAACAGACTTTGACTTTACTTCTAGGAGCTGCAAATACAAGAAATGTCACAACCTTCAATTCCCCCACTGCAAACTGAACATGAAGCTTTGCAGTGTCATGGGGCCATCTCCATATTCACAAGCAATATAGGCAGTAGCATCAGGCCATCCTAACAAAACAGTGTAATGCATACTAGGAACCAACAACCTGATTAGATGTAACAATATCCAGAAGCAGAAATTTGCCATGAAGACTATTACCTTTACAGGAAATAAACCACAGGTGACAGTGAGGAGAAGCAACAATCAGAAGTCACCTGAGCAGGATGACCACCTCCAGGCCTTACCCTACCAACCTGCACCAGCAGCCAAGAACAAGGAGCCACCTGTGCTCAGCCTTTCAACAAATTATCAGGGCTGGCCAAGATGGCTGCATGGAGCACAGTGCACTCAGAAGCAGTTTTTCAGATTCTCTCACGATTTTCTATCAGCTATCTCAAACACGTATCAATTTTTTCATGTGTAGATTTCATTAGTCAGATTAAATGGCAGTTAAGTTTTGAAAAAAAGCTGCACTGTGCACAACATTTGCGAGAACAGAAGTGCTGAAGCTTTTCAGCGGCTGTGCGTGAGCCCCCCTGTATCATTAGAAAATAGTCCAACACAAGACCTAGCATAAGATTTCAGCCATGTGCAGTTGGATGTGCACACAGTGCAAAGCTACCCAGTGCAGCAGCAGGAACCCTGTGTAAGAAATGGCAGTGCAGCATCTCCACTGCCACAGGACTTTGCAGAAGAAACAACAGAGCTGACCTGACTTCTGCACCAGCATCTCCATTCACCAGCCCAGCTCTATCCACACTGGTTGATGACTTTCACAAAATTATCTCATTATTTTAGAAATCTGATCTTCCAAGCACTATCCCTTCTGTGCCACCTCATTTCTGCAGCCAAGAGAAAGCTGGTCCTACACAGCCATCTGCAACGTCCCTCTGGTGTAAAAACAGTCCTGTGCAGCTTTTTATAGAGCAGACCCACCAACCAGTTGTAAAATTCCTGCTGCTACATCTTAAGCTTCCTTGCTTTGGTGTTCCATACCTGCTTTGCTACTTTGGCTCTTTAATTCTCAGGGGCTTCTGTTTCCCAATTTATCTAACACAAAGAAATACAAAACAGTAACAACCAATCTTAAGCAGACAAAATAAAGATGTGGAAAACGCAACCCATGCTTACTGTAACTTCATTATCAAGGAAGGAAATGACCAGAGGTTATTCTTTTACACTCTTGAAATCCTCAGGTGAGAAAGCAGCAAGCAGCCCGCAAAGATGGAGATTTCACGCAACAGTCATCGCTCCAAACGAGGGAGGCTCCAACTTAACTGAGGACACAAAAGAACCAAAGAACTGTTATCACCCAGAGTCAGCATTGCCCTTTAATACTTTTTCTCTGCAGCGTAGTTAAAATCTATTTGTTTCAAGTTGTCTTGAAATCTACAATGCAGATTCTTAGAGAAGCAAAAAAATGAATGTATTTCTTCCTACAGAATTTACTCTACAACAATCTCCCAGATCATTTCTGAAGGTACAGGGTACAGGGTAAGTTGTTTCCACAGACCAACAAATGCTATGTACACAAAAGTCAAACATCACCAGTGAAGAAAGCAGACTAGAATTTAAATAACACAATCCTTCAAACATTCACATTTCAATGCAGTTTTAAAATTTTAGCTTCAAGTTCCAATTCATTCATTGGAGTAAGAACCATAGAGCAGCTTCAGAACTTTAATCCAGTGCTCAACCATTCCTAAATCACTGCCACAGCACCTGAAATTCTTCAGGTCGTTAACAAATGCTGATACAAGGTAAGATACCATTCCAGACCATAAACAGCTCATCAGATGGAGCATCCAACGGAGGGATTTCAGAACTAATGCAGCACTCTCCAATATCCCAACCACAGTCACTATCCTCAGGGAACAAGGTCACTACCAGTCTGAAACTACAGGAGAAATATACTGGGTTTTGTTCTTTCTTAATGAGCAACTTAATTATAGACTACGCAGTTTAGAGGCTCAAATATAATGTGCTACACAAAAAATTCAGTACACAGTAAGACTGATTTTAATTTAAATCTCTGCAAAGAAAACTAATCATCACTAAGAATAATTTTTCCCAGTTAGTAACAGGAATATGAAAGTGATGCAAGTTCTGGGATGGCAGCCCCTGGGCATGCACACATCTTAAATTCTGCACTCACAACCAAGATGGACAAAGATGTGCCAGTAGGGAACATGCAGAGCTGTGCCCTGGTTGATGCAACTGGCATCCAAGCACTGTGAGTACACTCTCATGACCCCTTGGTGCAGGCAAAGGGCAGAGCAGCATCAGCAATTAAATGAGAGATTTTCTTATGCCTAATTTTGGATTTAGAAAGAATGCAATAACAGCAGGAAGGCCCCTAATGCTTGGACAATTAACAGATAAGGCTCGTGGCTCTGCTATAATTGGTATTTTTCCCTCACAGGTCTCAGTAACACAGTTGATTTCACACACTACACATCCACACAAATCCGATTCTTATAAGCAGCACAGAAACACAGCACATTGATGAACTGTGGTTCTTCACAGCTTCCTTCTGTAGTACACAGCATTTCACACCCACACAATTACAGAAGACATGTTCCAATCACATCTTAAAAATGGACATTGAGAAATAAGCCAGAATGCCTCAACTCCGGTCTCTGTCACAGCCCTGTGTTCACACACATCTCTCCTCCATGAACCTATCATGACATCAAGTTTTTCCTCTCCCTTCTCTCCTTTAGGTATTCAGAACAAAATGCTGCAAAGTACTTCATTAGCCTCAGGGGATAAAATAATTTCACTTTAGAACATTCAGTAACACGTTCATTGGTTTAACTGCAGCACACTATCTCGGTCGAGACCAGGCAATACACTGTACAACAAAAAGGGAACCCAGGACCTTTCTGTCTGGATGCAGGAACACTAAGTAAACCCATGCAAACGCTGTGTGTAAAACCAAACTTAACGCTTGGCACTGGGGGACTACCACACTTAACATCACTTTGTGCATGTGTTGATGCCCTGTGATGCATTTTCATACAACGCACACCTGATGGTCAGCCTTAGCTTCTCCTCTAAAATAGTATAATTCTTCTCATTAATATTTAAGACGTGTTTACATATAATGAAGTAAAATGCAGCATCGGACTTGGCCAGGAGCTGCAAATCCTCTTGGGCTGCACGTGACATTTGGTTAAACTGAAACTCAGCTACAGGAGTGTTCCAATATAACACAGGAACAAACTCAGATGTAGCTGAGAAATTCGAACCAGATGTTTTCAGATTCTCCCACCTATTAAAATTCGAGTTCAGTATCAACAGAAAATAATTATCTTCCCCTGAAAATATTTCAGCCGCGTTTTCCCTTTCAAATTTTAATGCAGCAACCCACAGAAATGGAACAGCAGAAACAGAACAGACGGCGCCAATTCAGAAAGCAACACGGAGCACAGCGCGAACCGTGTGCACAAAAAGACCGGGAGTTACAGCTAACGTATCCGTTTTAAAGCCCTTTACTGCGATCACCTATCCACGGAGACATTTAAATGACAAAGACGGCGAAAGACCGTCCCGCCGCCCGATCCGCGCCCCAAGTCGCACGGATTAGGGATACAGACGCGCATCCCCGGCGGCAGCTCCCGCCCGAGGGAGGAACAGGGCAGGGCAGGGCAGGGCCGGGGCTGCGCGGCTGCGGAGCGCTGCGCGTGCCCACGGACCGGGCGCGCCACCGGGCGTCGGGAACGCGGCGCCGGGAGCCCGCAGCGGCGGTGGGCAGCGCCCGGTTCCCGCGCTCCGCAGCGGGGCTGCGCGGCGGCGGCCGAGGGCGGAGCGGGAGCGCGGAGCCGCCGAGACAAAGGACCCCGCGGGACGCCGCCCGCAGCACGGGGGCCGGAGCCGCCCGTGGGCTACCCTCGACGCAGCAGCCCCGCGGCCGCGCCCCGGGCCGCCTCAGGGCTCCCGTCCCGCGGCGGCGGCGGGCCGGGGAGGCGGGGATAACCCCTGTCCCGTCGAGCCGCCGCCTTCCCCGCCCCGCCGGCCGACATTTTGTTTTCCGCCATTTTCTGGCCGCCCGCAAAGGGCCAAGCGGCCCGCGGGCACCGCCCGCCCGCCCGGCCCGGGCCCCGCGGCACAACGAGCCGCCCCGCCTGGCCGGCGCTTCGGACCCGCCCGCAGGCGTCGGGCGCAGCCCGACCGCCTCCTTCGTCCCCGGTCTCGCCGCCTCCGCTCACCTGTGCGGGTCCCCACGCCGGGCGGCCTCTCGGCAGGCTGTGCCCGGGTGTCGGGCGGCGGGAGGGGGGGGAGGCCTCGGCCCGCAGGACTCCGCCGCCGCCGCCGCGGCCTGGCATTCGGGTCCGCCAGGGCCGGGCCTGCACCAATCACAGGCAGGGCCGGGCGGCGGGGCGCGAGCGCGCGCGGCCTGCTCCCCTCCCCCCGCCGCCCGCTCGCCGCCGGCCTCGCCGCGGCCGCCGCACGTCACTGCGCGCCGCAGCGGGCCCCGCGCGCCGAGCAGGCGCACCCGCCGCGCCGAGGCCGCTGCCCTCGCTCTGCCCGCGCCGCCGAGCGCGCCTGTGCGCGGCGGGGGGAGCGGGGAGGGGGCCCGGGCGGGCCGAGCGCCAGGCTGGGGCCGGGGGAACCGCCTCGGAGCCGGTCGCCGGCCGCCCTCGCGGCCGGCGGCGGCATCCGGCACCGCGGGGCCCGGCGTTGCGGGACGGGACGAGACGAGACGGCGGCTCCGCGACCCGGGGTCACGGCCCGGCCCTACCACACCACAGTTCGGGGGAAAAAGCACGACTTCTTGTTCCCGACGCTCACAGCAGCAAGCTGTGCAAAGGAGCGTTTGTTCTCCCCTGAGACAAGGGAAGGCCAGCCGAATTTCTAACTCAGTTGGCTGTTACTTCCAGCTTCGCATATACATTTCAGAGATACAAAAGCACAGGCAGACGCAAAAAAGTGTCAAAAGGGCATCCCAGTGACCTGGTGCGGCATCACTGTCCTCATCCACAACCAATAAGGCACCTCACCGAGGACTTCATTACAGGATCACACAGCAGTGCAATACTAAAACCACAGGTGTGGGGATTTAAAATCCATTCTTGCCCATATTACAACTTCAAGAATACAACTAACAGAAGAAAACCCTACCTGCTAGTAAATTGGAAGAAACTGCAGGCACAAATGTGATGCTGAACAGCATCACTTCTTTCATTATTTTCAGTACACCCACATGAAGGCTAATCTCCACCCAAGTAATACACTTAGCAAAGTACTGGCTAGTCCAGCAAAGAACAGCAAAAAAATTGTTCAAGAGAATTAATACGCATCCCTAAGGTAGTGTAGACCGTTAGCATGTACCATGTCCAGCTTACCATTAAACTGATGAAATCTACTTATAATTAACACTACGTACATACATTAAATACATGCAAAACCCACAAAATCTGCCTCTTAACAAAGTATCAAAAAAATAAATAAGAATTAAAATCCCAATCTTAGGTCTCTAAAACCTACATTCTGTATGTAAATAAAACGTACACATTTAACTAAATTTAGAATCACTTGGAAACTTACCCGTGTCCACGTTGTGGACTTCTGCCTCAAAGTAAGCAATGTGGATTCAATTCCCATCTAGGTAGGGTTTTTTTTTTTGTTTTGTTTTGTTTTGTTTTGTTTTCTTAGCTTTGCAAGATGTAGCAGAACACTGTTACAGTATTTGTAGGATCTTGCTAGAATGAATATATCTTAGTCTCCATGTTACCCAATTGTTCAACAGGTAGAAATGGCATATGCTTAGAACATAGAAGAACTTTCAAGTCCAGGGGAGCCTATCAGGTCTGTTCTCTGACTGACCCAAATGGGTTGTACACCCGAATTCTTCTAAGCTTATTCTGCTCAAAGCTAAGGGTACAAACACCGCTAATTTAGAAACCAACCTGCTAAATGGGCGCACAAATTGTTTTCAACGTATATTTGCACAAAGTTGGTCAACTTTCAAACACCATTAGGGACATAATAATCAACTGTTGAGTTTTTGTTTTTTTTTAATAGGTAATAAGAACATAGGTAACTGAAAGAAATGAATCTTTGTTTTATAAAGTTTTGCCCTTACAGTTACATTTGACACGAATTTTGTTCATGGACAGTGGGATTCAGCTGCCTAAAAGTCTAATGGGATGTCCAGAATGTATGAATGAGAGGAAAAATAACTAAAAAGATAATCATAAAACTGAGTAATTGGAAGAGTGAGCAAGAGCATCTTACAAGGTGATACAATCAAAAAAACAGAGACAATTATTCTTTTTCCTCAACAAAATCCAATCTGTACTGGGTTCCCTCTTCAGAAATGCCAAGGAAAAGCTCAAAGCAAAAAGCAGCAAAAAGCAACAAGGCTACTGCTAACAATGTGACATAACATATAAAATCAGAACCAACATGCATTATCTGCAGAGTGAGGATGCAATTACAAAGAAAGCACCGGTCAGGAGCACAGAATGAAAAGAATAGCAAGAAAACCACGACCACACCAAAGCAAATCTAAGATACCAGTGATCACAGGCATCTAAATATGAAAAGTCACAGCACCGCATCAGAAAGAATGTACAAAAGCCAAAACACCACTCTGTACAACAATTAAAAGTGTCTGTATCTGACAGGGAAGTAGCACATCATAATAACCATAAGAGGACTACACTTGCCCTTTGCCCTTCAGCTAAGAACACAAGCATTCCAAAGAACTGTGGAGCTTCTTGGCTCTCCAGGTAAGAGGGAGACAGCAGAAGCATAATGATGTAACCAGAAAGGTATTTACAATTGTAATGATTACTTTAAATGACACCAAGCTATTTCAAGCACTTTCTTCGCTTTTTTTCTTTCACATACCACTGCTTGATGTTAACATTGATGATTTGACCATGAATGGTTAAGTAAAACAGGAGCAGTGCCTATCCCTCTGGCTGATGTCCTGCAACTCTTCATCTGCCTGAAGAACAAAGAGCAGGGAAGTCTGAACAGGAAAGCTTCATTCTCTGTGAAAATTTATTCATTTTAATGTAAGCAGCTGAACACGTACCTCCAGTTAGCTCTTCTTTTGCCAGCACCAAGTATATTTTGACAGGATTGCCTCATCTCTTTCTCCTATACCTTTGCAAAGGAGAGGTAGAATATGAAATCAAGCACTCAAATTCTACAGTTACCCAGAGATTGGTGAATGGAGCCAGAGGTCAGTAACAACCAGAGGTTTTTTAATTATGGCACTACTAGAGACTAAAAATGATGGAAAACAAAGTTCATGGACAAAATTCTGATACGCTTGTACCTGACCCTTCTCGGGTCTTAACAGCTTAAACTGATAGCCTAGGATCTAAATAGCACAGTTTCTGTTATGATTCAGATGATGACAGAGAAATATTTTCACGTATTTCTGATAGAAACTGAAAAGGAACTGGATGATTAGTAGGATACTGTCACTGAACATGCCTATAGAAAGGACAGGCAGTCACACAAGTAAATGGAGTGTAATTCTTCCATGCTTCATCCTCCGGTGAGACAAGATGCTTCTTCAAGCTGTTTGCGTGGATGTTAAAAGTATGAATATTTTATATTTGTGCTTTAATCAGCAAGAAAATTATTAATGCTGATATGTAAAGGCGTTGTTCTTGGCTGCACAGAGCCTCAGAGGACATTATAATGCAGGTTTACAAGCAGTCCACATTCAGAAACTCTCTGGATTCTTTTCAATGAATTTTGGTGACTGCATTTTCAGCTATTCATGAAAAATTACCCTATCACTCAGTGCTTTGACAATTTGTAAATCTGCCTCAATATCTTTTAGGCCCAGACTGAAATGCCTACTGGTTTCTTACAGTAGTAAAACTGGTGAAACTTACCCATGTTAGATAGTTGTTACCAGAAAACGAAGCAAAAACAACAACAAATTTTGGCTGGAGATTTAGCCATCACAACAGAAGCTAAGTTACAGAGCTATGAAAAAACTGCCAGTTTTGGAGCCATAGTTCCATTTTTATGGAGCTGAATCTATTCACTACATTTTTTTCGAGGAAAAGAAAGGAGAATGAAGGGGATCTGGATAGATTTCCGGCTTTTCTACCAGTACAAGTGTTTTCTACCTTTGCAAGGGTACTTGCACAGGAAAGCCATTATAGTTCAGCCAATAACTGACAGTTGTGGAGAGCATAGAAAGTGCCATAATGCAGCTAAGCCATCAAGCTGGTTATAAGGAGGAATTCTGATTTATAAGTAAGAAATGCCAGTATTTTCATGTTTCTAAAAACGTTAGGATTCTATTTTGTCATACTGTTTCATGCATCACCTAACATTAAAGAAAATGCTCGTTTAGAATAAGTGTTAAAATAACGCGCTTGAACCTTTTTGGAAAACAGGAAAAATATTCAGGTCTCCAGTACCTTTTATTTCTTAGTTAGTGGCAAGGCAGTCAATTTTCCATAGCTTCATTTATTTTCATTATTCACAAAAGATGTTACAAAGAAAGACTGTATTTTTAAAGAAAAAAATCTGAGCTGTTAGGTTCAACAAGGTGACTAAGACAAAAAGAAACAAGGGACTGCAGGGCTCACACTGCTGTATTAGCCAGTATTTCAGTATTTGATGCATCTTGAGAAAATGAGAACCTAAGTGCCTCGGTTACACTCATTCAGTGCTGCTAGTATCAGTGGACTAGGTGGCTACACCTGACAAGAGAACCTTCCTTCCCTTTTGCCTCATTCTTTGGGATTCTGGAGCAGATTTTAATAAAGATTCAAGCTTGTATGAAATCTGTTGCTTTTCTTTCTTAACTACAGGTTCTTTTGGTGGAGAAAAAAAAAAAAAAAAAAAAAAGAAAACCAAATGCCTATCAGGGAACAATAAATTCTACACACTAAAATGCCCTAAAGAATCTCCAACATTTCAGTCAGAGAAATACATGGTCTTATTTAAAAACACTGTATTAGGAACCATTGCTTACTAGCTTGTGAGCGATACAGAGTGGAGTAAAAATCACAAATGAACAGGAAAGCCAAATGGAAAAACTGTACTTGGCAGAGGTTGTCTTTGACAAGCCTTCCTGAGGAATAAGGAAAAATGCAGCTTCTCCTTTCTTTTTTAATATAGATTTAAATCCACAGCAATGAAGGAAGAATGATAATTAGCACGTGTATTCATCAGCTCTTATACTGGATTTTTGGGAAGACTTTCTTCTTTCCTATGAGTTTCCTCTGAGAAAAGGCAGCTGTTTCTAACAGGCACTTGTCAGTCAGGCACACAACATAGTTAATCACAAAAATCTCTGTCCAGATAGATGTGCAACAATTTAAGTATGTAATAACTGTTAAATCAGGTATCCAGAAAAAGATAAGCTTTCATAAATTATACAGTAAATAAATTGGATAACAGTTTTGTAATTATGTTTTGTTTTATAATTATCTTCTATACTTCTTTTCGAATGACTTTTAGTGCTCTCTACGAGTTACTATTTTTTCTGCATCCAGGTACACAAGGCCTTACTGATCTCTCAACGTTTGGATTGCTCATTCATTGATCATGCAGCATTCTGAGATACTTCAGATCAAGGGGTATTAGTATCTCTGCAAAGAGATTAGAATTCAACTGTTAGCATGACATACACTTCCTAGTGTACTTGCTATTAAAATATTTGGTAACTAACCTACATTTATGTATTTCTTTTATTAGAATATTTTATTGGTATTTTTATGCAAACAATCTATTAAACTTTGCATACACAAACTGAAACAAGCTTTGAAATATGTAGAAACATTTCAGCAGGCATGATCTTTAAAGGCCCCTTCTTCCAAGCAAACTGCTCTATTCTATCCTGCTGTAAAATCTACATAGTTTAGAACGGAATTGGCAGGTATGTAATAACCCTGAAGAGAATACCTGTACAGGAACTTTCAGGCCTTCTATTAACTCCTATCCTTATTCAGCAACACAAATTTGATCAATCTGAGTTACAATAAATTGCTCTCAGCACCAAGACAGACTGTTCTACAAGGTGTGGTTTACATACATACCGAATACTGCCTGTCCTCTGCATAACCTCCATAAGGTCTATTGCTGCCTGGATAGACAAAGCTGTCGAATTGCTGAGGTTGCTGGCTGGAAACATAGTCTGGTCTCCTCAGTGGCTGAGCATACCTGGGGCTATGCAAAAGAAAAAAGACATTGTAAAGAAAGTATATGATGTAAATTAGAGTACTTGTTTAAATAATAAATAAAAATAATAAAGCCTGTTAACTGCATACATGATGTCGACGTTTTTGCAGTAAAACAGCAAATTGTTCTGTCTTTTAAATTCCTTTTACTGCAAAAGACCACTCATCCTACAAAAGTGAATTTAAAGACATTAATTTGGGATTTTTTTTAAAATAATACATCATGATAAGTTGACCATCAACATTTTCCACATTCATATTAAAAAAAAAAAATAATAAAAATCAGGCCTTCTTAATGGACCAAAGTATTAGACAGCTCCAGACTGCAGTAGGACCCTGCTGCTTATGAGGAAAATGTTCTGCTATCGTTTATTTGCCTCATGGGAAACATGTTCTCTGCAAAAACTGCTGGAGTATATGCAACAGTGGGCAGGTGTTAGTGACGAAGATAAAAGTAAGAAAGCAAAACTAAGGAAAATGTTTCCAACAAAATAATTAAAATTTTTATAGACTAAAAACATACCATAGCCTTGGTATAATTGCATATTTGGATAAACCAGTACTCTAGAATTTAGCTGCAGAAAGAAATTAGCACCAACTTTTTCATTTTAGTATTATATTAGGAAAGCAGACTGCATCAACACACTTCAAAAACATTACATAATAACGTATTTTGAAGTCAGAGAAAGCTGACAAGTTTAGTCCTGTCTGCCAGGTCATACTTACAACCTTTTCTATCACATTCAAGCCACAAAATAATGCATGCAAGTTACTTAGTCCAATGCTTCGGCATTTACTGGATCTCTGTCATGGCACTAGCATGACAGAAATGACTACACAGAAATGATTGGTTTTCAAACCTAAGGATCAAGTGAAAATAAATAAAGAAAAATAAAGAAAAGATGGAAAAATAGCAGCATACCTAGAATTATCTAAGTGACTTGGGCCTGGGAGATCTTCAAAATCTTGTCTTCTCAGTACAGCTTTCGGCAGTTGTCCAGTCCAGGTGACCTATACATGAGGGTTGCACACAGCAAAACAACAAATTACAAACATAGTTCACTAGGCACAGTGCACTCACAGTTGTCTTTGGTGGAAAATGTATAGGATGACTTCTTTATTGGTAACAAAATATATAATAAAAACAGTACAGACATGGTTTAACATATATAAATTCAATTTATCTAAAAGATTCACTAGAAGGAAGACCTTTCAGTATTTGAGTAATGTGGAAAATGTATGCCTCAGGCATAACAGAGAAGTACCCAGGTAAGTCTGCACAATTAAGGTAAACTAGATATTAAGGGTCTTATCGAGTCCAGTGAGTTCTCTTGAGTTTCTTATGATTAAACATTTCAAGAAGACGCCACTCCACAAAGAACAGTGGATTCACCTCAGATTTATACAACACCAAGTCTAAAATTAAACTAAATACAGTGATTGATAACAAAAGGCCAATGAATACTGCTGCTTAAGTCGGCTTCTGTCTTCCCAGACATATTTCTAGAGAACGAATGAAAACATGAACAAACAAGAAGTCTGTTCATCTTAAAACTAATACATCATATTTGTTTCTAAAGGTATCTTTGTTTAAAAAAAACCTGATGACCTGAGGCAATTTTCAAAATGCAGCACCCTCAGGAGAGGAGCAGTATTCAGGGAAGACTGCTTGCAAGAGCAAGCGCTGGAGCTATCATACCAGACTCTGCAGAAAACAACCCTGTCCCAGTTGAAACTAAGACACAGATACAGATCACAGTTTTCTCTCTCGCCTCCCTCAGGCAGTTTTGGTTAAGGTTCCCCAGTTTACAGAATAATACATGCACAAGGCTGCCACGTTGGCAGCTCACATATTCATGACCATCACATCTAACAGGGAGATGAGGCAGGCAGAATCATCTGTTTCTGGGCTTCAATGTACTGTCTGGATAACGATGAAGTAGGACATACTGCAGCCATCATCCATACTGTAAAATGGATTTTACAGTAAGATTTCTTTCCTCAACTAGACATGCAAAATTTGGTCTAATTCCTGCCTTAAAAACTATAGCATTATTTACATGATATTCAGAATTAATTACAAATTAAACAGCACCACCTGCTGGTGTAGGTGTCTCATACCATCTTTTTTTCTCCATTAATATACTCAATTTCCAAGGTACTAATACTTCACAAACATATTTAACAGGAAATAATACATCTGACTACGTTCTTTTCTTTCTTTTCTCCATGGCTTATAAAGTGTCCTCAGACAGTATACACTCTTTAAACAGTCACTTCAAATACGGAATGAGGAAGTGAATACAAAGACACAAAAACGTAACTCCCATTCATCTTTCTTTTTATTTCACACTTCCTGTTCTGATTTTGAGAAGTATTTATCCACCTCCTCTTGTGCTAACCACCAGTTCAAGTGAGAACCTCTGTTGTAAAGTACACCTTGCCTAAGAGAAACCTGTCACAGCAGTTACCCTAGTCCAGAAGGCAACACCTGGTCCTTCATGGATCCACATTCAAAGAACATTGCTGGACTACTTAATTTTTGAAAAAGCACTATTTTTTGCTTAAAACTTCTGCCTAGTTTCATTTGACACTGCTTAGTTCAACATTAAAACAGAGAACAGTCATTTCTTACACTGTCTCTTCTCATACAGAAATCAATACTGATGACTCTGAAATTCCAGATGTACTACATGTTCAGCCAGTCTTTCCTCTGGTGAAGAGTAGCTAGCACACAAATGAAACTGTAGGTGTAGCCCATCAAGCAGCTTTAATGGGTTCAAATCTGACAGTAACAATTTCTTCCTCTCTGGCTGCACACTACTGCCTTTTTCTTGCACTGGCATTATACCAGTAATAGCATGCAGTGATTGAGTTTCTGAGCTGATCAGGCTGAAAGCAGCTCACCTGGCAGCTAGAAGAGAACAGTGATGAAACAAGGAAAGAGGCCAGAATATGTGGCTTGAGCTCATATCCAAGATTTTTCTCTTTTTAACACTGATATTCTAACTGGCCTAAAAAAAACCTTTTATTTGGATATAGTTTCAAAATAACACCAAGTTCTTTGTTTTCTCCTATGCAAGCTAAATATATTTCATGTTTGATGAAGAGGTTCATGCATTTAGATGACCTTGGAAATCAAATACTGGACAAATAAAACTAAGATCTTAAACTGAGGTTATCTTTAGTTTTACAAGATGACAGCTTCATGCTATTCATACACCACTCTGTTGAACCACAAGGTCACGTTCAATTTCCACTAGAAAGAGGAACATGTGATGCACAGCATGCAACATCTCTTACCCTTGGTGACTGCTGAGCAGCTCCCAGGTTACCAGACAGTTCGTGACTAAATGTAGGGTTGTGGTGTACTTCATGGTACGGAGAATTTGTCTGCTTCCTGGTGGGCAGGAAGAACACAAATTGAGGTGGGTCATAATGAATCTTTTTGGGCTGCAGATTTGTTCACAAACTGTACCATCAACTGAGATTTATTAGGGCAATGATACTTGCAAGCTATGTAATACTGCAGTTCTTCAATAACACTGGACAAACCAGGAGTACATGCTAACAGGACACAAGGAAAGATGGAAAAAATGAAATATTTAGCATGGAATTGGGAGAGACTCCAATGTAAACAAAGAAAGTGTTGAAAGCAAAGGAAAGCTCAAATTGCCAGTGGTTGGTGTTTAACCTGCAACACTTGTCAGTGTTTAGCAGTCTGATTTCCCTTTTTGTTTTCGAACATGAGGAAAGCAAGCCAATCCTTCACAATGAACACATCAGCAAGAAAGATTTGGTAGTCTTGAGTTAGAAGTAGTAAATACACTGATTAATATTTAAAGCCTGTGTAAAGAAGAGAGACAACGACTTCGAATGAAGTTGTGAATAGTGTGGTAAAATATGAATAACTTAAGATGCTTGATTTAGGATTAAATTGTGCAAGGAATACTTTCGTAAAGGATGCTATATGGTAAACTTATTGATTTAAATATCAAGAGGTTACAAATTAATCAGAATACCAGGCTACTTTTGCTTTATTTTAGTTTTGATTATAAAAACCTTTTTTAACTGTATCCAGAGTAACTTACCCAGCTTTTTTACCTTTACAGCAGTAGACACACTGAAATATTACAACAACTAAGAAAACCAGGGCTACTGCAGGAAGAACAGATACTAGTATTAAATCCAGTGTGTTCCAAAGCTGGTTACATTTAGGGCCCATGTACCAATACTCCATCCAGCCCTCTCTGTAGTAATCACATCTGCAAATAAAAACATTTAAAATCATGTTGCTAAAATGTAATTAATACAAAAAAAGGAAAAAATATCTTACTGTAGAATTATTCACTATTGGACACTGCAGGAAGCCAGAGATTCAGTATTTTTTCAGTTCCTCTAAAGATGTTTCTGATCTGAGAATGGCTACCCATCTTATTCTGGATATGATGCAAATACAGGGTCAGGCTCAACCAAGAACTGCATATCCAAGTTGGCACTGCAGCAATTCCAAGATAATATAATTAGCTTTGCCGAGAAAAGAGAATGTAATGCTAGTAATCACAGGGCAATTCTGGTCAAAGATCTTTTCATCATCCATAAGCACATGAAACCTTCACTATCTCCAGAACAGATATACAGATATCTTACCTCAGTTAATATGCAATGCCTGTATTGAGCTGGATATGATTTAAAATATGTACATTTATAGTTTCAAGTAGCATTTTATTTGCTGGAGTTGCAGTAAAATTTAGGCAGTATGTTCAGTTATCTCATCTGATATATTGGCTAAAACAGGAGGTCACATAAATAAACAACAACATGATGACTGGGTCACAGAGAAGTTATTTCTTTGAGTTAACTAATTAATTAGATGAGCTTCTTAATTCTGACCAGTTATTTTCTTGCTGACTTCCTACAAGTTTAACTGTCAAATTATATGATAAAAAAACAACCGGAAGTGCCATGTTTTCTATTTGCATGGTGATTTTTTGTTTAAAAAGGAAAAAAGCAAGCACATCTTGGAGAATAAAATGTTTATACATATGATTTTCTAAAAGCTTTCATTTTGATTAATCTGAGGAAAAAACTTGTTATTACATATTTCAGTTCTAAAGCACAATATTTGAGACAATAGCAATTTGTGGGGAAATTGAGGTTTATAATAATTATATAAATGATTAATTACATATTGTAAAAAAAATTAAACTTTACATTCAGACCTCAGTTGTGATGCTTGCAGCAGTTGTGATTTCATGCAGATTGTGAATGAAAATCTATACTCATTTTCACAGAGCACAATGTTGGGTCTAAATTTTGTTCTTCATTAACAATATCTTCCACAAGCACATTTACATGAAAAAGACCACTACAACCTACCTGCAAAAAGGTTTTTCATTTTTACATTGACAAGGAACTTTGGCAGGACAGAAGCCGTCACTATCACCACTGCAGTCACCAAAGTCCTCAACTGCAGTGCAGTTGGCTGCAAATTAAACACAACAACAATAATAAAGAAAAACAACTTAAGACTTTTGTATGGTAGCATACTGTTACCAATGCGTATTTCCAATTACATCAGAAATTTAAGCTTCATATGATATACTCTGCAAAAAATACTGGATCATAATTTCTAGTGACTTGTCCCTTAAAACTTCTGTAATGACTGGAGAAATTAAGGCTTACCAGCTCAAATTATTTTCAGTTTACAACAACCTTCCAGACAGCCAAAGTGTATGGCTGATATGATTATAATTTTTATCACATTATTTAAATATGACTATAGATAAATTATAGTGTGTATAATCTCTGGATCATTGCCAAAGACAAGAAATCATTAAATACATTTGGGACTCAAATTCTCAAACTATAAACTCAAGCAAAACCTTTTTGTGTGGTTTGCTTTTAGATTATTCTTCCTCATTTTAGTATAATAAAGGATTTATTTTGCATTAATATGGTTTCTCCTCCCACTCTTTTACTGCATATGCATTGTGGGTTGTAAATTATGATCCAGAAGTCAACTGCTTACAGTACTACAAAAGCACATGGATGCCCAAAAATAATCACCTCACCAGGAAACCTCTGTCAAACCTCAGAAGTTATCACATTTGACATTTCAGCCCTACACAACCCTACACATTTTTTGCTATCTCTTTTTCTTTCCTACACAGGATTTGGCCTGAACGCTGTACTCATCATTCACACCAACAAGCTGCAAGCTGAACCAGAGTTTCTGGTACAAAGCTTACAAAGTCTAACATAATTCCTGCCTGCAGTAAAGCATTTAGGGACACACACCTGAAATCTTTACATGGAATGTACAGCTAAAAGATTAACTAGAAGGCACCACTAGAAAAGGTGAGGAAGATAATTAGAACTGAAAGACTTGCAAGGCTAAGCACCGTTATGAAATTCAGAAAAAAACAAACAACCAACCAACCCAACAACCAATACAGCTGAATATTATTTGCATAACTTTTCACCGTAAGATAAATTTTTAAAGTTTGAATTAAGACCATAATATTCAATTTCATTGAAGAACACCCTGCTGAGTCATTCCCAGTATAACAATATCTTTTATTTTTAAAGCGGTTAAGAACAAACATTTACAGGAAATCCTCCCATAAAACAATCTTCCCAATCCTATACATAAAACAATCCTCCCAATCCTATATATATATGCAAGTATTTCTGATTCTGTTACAGTTAGGTCTTCCTTTAAAACATTTTTTTCAATGCACTCTGGCTCTTAATTACTGATCATTTTCTCCATGTTAATCTCAAAAAAATTCAAAGTTCATTTTCCATAAAAAGGATGTACAACTTTTTAAAACCAACATACTGAGTATTTCTTCCAACTGAAAAGAAAACTGTCTTACTTGATTAAAATACATCCCATCTGACAGGTTGGCTTAAACAGTCCAAAACTCTTGGCAGTACTGAATTCAAAAATCTATGAAACGCTTCCTAACAAACACACACAAGCAGTTAACACACAAACATCTTAATACTTCATTGCTTTTCCATAATTAAAAACTCTCTCTACCTAAACAGTTAAGAGAACATACTCAAAAGCAACGCCACTGGGCTTGCAATACTTCAGGAGTGCCTCTAAAGGTTAGCCAACTATTCAGTAGAAATATTACTATTCTAGCAAACTATAAAGCAAAAATGTATTTCTTACGTTCTTGACTCAGAGAATCACCAGCCACCAATAGAATGAAAAATAAGACTTTAAGAACGGACATCCTGTTGCCAAGTGTGGTAATGACGGCTTCTCACAGATGTTGCTAGCAGCAGAATGAAGTTTTTGTTACTGCTGTTGACCACAGCAAGTCAAAGATCATGGATTTTGAGCTTGCTTTATAGCATCATTCTCTATAAAAAAAATTACTAATTAACTTGCATCAGATACAACTTCCTGGTAAGCGTTCCACTGTAATTCATTTTACGGTAAGCAAGTTCCATGAAACGTTCATTACCCTTTCAATTTCAAAATACGTATGAAAAGAATTCTTTAACTACACGACTTCCAACATGCCAAGGTATCCGTCACAAGCATTTACTGGTTCTCCTTTTAGGTGTACCTTACCTTTTACAGATAGCAACTCTGAATGTATTTTAATACACTTCCTGGAATACACAGTGTTCTAAAAACACATTAAAAGCCCGTAACCTAAATATGATAAGTTTGTTATTTGTATTTGATATTGGTCCTAAGATGTTTGTGCTTTAAAAACAAATGAAATCTGGCTGCAATTATGGCTTCTCTGATTGCTGACACTGCTGCAGCTCATAGTATATTACTGACACCACTTTCTTCAATCCACAACCAGCTTAATTACAACACATGGTTGCAATCTTTCTGAATTTTTCATTTCTGAACTTCTAATGTTATGATTTTCCAAAACTTTTCCCATAGTTGAGCATGAAATAGCACACATTATCACACAATTATGAATTTTCCAGTCAGATTCTAAAAGGAAATAAATATTTCTAAACTTACTAAACAAGACTTTTTTCATTTTCTACTGCCTTTGCATCTCTTCTTTTTGCAGATGTGGAATTACAGTTTTATTTCAGTCCAAATTGCAGATTTATTTTGATATTCTTTTCTGGAAAAATGTAAAGGTAAAATCATGCCTGCTCTGCATGAATAACTGCACCAGGCACTGGTGATGAATAACTGTCCCAAGCACAACAGTTCAATTCACTACATTTGGATCTTAAACAAAAAACTTCATAGCGTGGACTTCTTTCCATAGATTACTAAAAAAACAAGTAAACAATATCCATAAACCTTCTTCAGTGACTGCACGTTATTGGTCTGTTTGAAAAGTTAATGCCTAAGTCATAACTGGGCAGAGGTTTGTGTCAAGGAGTCCTGTTTGTACATTCTGGCAAGAACAAAGTCAGAATATTTGTTCATTACTAGGATAAATAAATATCTCAGTTTCTAGAAGTGACCAGTACTGTCCTGAATCAGAAACTGGGGTTACAATTATTAATTTCACCTCAATGAATGTTGATGCTGTTTGCTCCTCTGCCACTCTATTGCACAAACTATTCTAAGGTGTTCTTTGATAGGAATTTCTGCTAGTATTTTGTTGTGACTTTAGTGAAGGTAGTATGCCAGAAAAACTGATTTATTTTACATGAATGTTTACTTTTGGTTTTCTTAGAACCTCTTCAGTCTCATGTTTCTGATTCTCTTCCGGGACTGTTTTCTTTCAAGCCTGGCTTTGACACTTGCACCACAAGCTGCTTCCAAATTTACCAAGCAACAATTCAGGACTGTTCTAAAATTCTACCTCATCAGCAACATCTTAGACAGGAACCTGGCATCTTTTCCCATAATACTGCCTTCCCTTAACCACTTTTTAGAGACTTACTAGAATCTTTTCTGCTGATTAACTGTAGAGCATTTAGAAGGGCATTTCTCCTCAAAAGCACAACTTAAAAATATGTTTTTGAGTAGTCCAATTTCAAAATTTGACAGTCTGTCCAGTACCTTAATATAATCTTAATGCAAAGGATCCCTTTGGTCACACTGTACTCAGTTTACACAATAATACTCATGCAGTTTCCACAGCAGGTCAAAACACACACACAGAGCACAGGACAATTTTGTCTTTCCTTAATGTTAAACGTTCCCTGAAAATAATTCACTACACAGTAATATCCTCAATCTGCAGCAGACTCTGAGCAAATGCCTGGTCATCCTGAAGAACACACAACAATATATGGAGATATACACAAAGTTTGTGAAAGATTAGCTAGCTTGTAGCTTAAGTTCAAACATTAGTTTTAAGGATGATGCTCTTCAAATTTCTTCATAACTCATAAAACACCACACAGATATTTTTTTCCCCCAGTCAGGAACTGTTGCTCACAAAGACACGCTAAACATAGCTAAATTACCAATGAAAAGTAAAAATTAACCTTTATTTTTCAAAGGATAAATAATTATCTGTAAAAATCAATGCCTGGTATATTGTATATCCTTCAAACAATAGTGCTTTGACTGAAAGTCAGACCTTCAGCTCTGCCAGAAGAACGTTTCACAACATTCAGTCTTTCTCATCCAAGAACAGAGAAAATCACATACACCCTGTAAGAAAACGTGTAATCTTTCTTCAGATGTAACAAAGAAGCAGAAACATGCTTGTATACATGCTTTGCTGTTCTAAATGATATGAAATTTTCCCTCTGGCTCCAGTTCACAACTACTGAATACTAAGCATTAAACACAGATACTTCATGTTGTGGGATAAAGAGACTTGGCTTTTAAATTTGATTAAAACAAGAGATTCAGGAAAGCTTTAATTAGCAGACTTTACTTAGATGAGCTGTTCTAACGAGGTGTACTACAGAAAAAAACAGACCACTGGCTGTCTATTGCACAGTGGGATTCCATGAATGCAACAGGTTTGGACAAGTCTTCACAGAAGGGTCAGAGAGGCCATCAGTAGGTTTTTCTTTTTAGTGCCTACTTACATAAGAACTAAACAATGGATTGAGTTTCTGCCACAAAGACCAAAACTGCTTTAAGCTCTTCATTTCACAGTATACTAATTTTTTTTCCTCTTACTGCCTAAGTTTCTGGAACACTGAAAAATCAAATGATGCATTTTACAGCTACAGTCTACATATCAATGACACCTAGACTAATTCTACAAGGCTGTGCAGTCTCCTTGCCTGGACGCTGACCTGTGCAATCAGCTGTAGGGAAGCTGCTTTAGCAGGAGTGTTACATTCAATGACTCTGGAGGTCCCTTCCAACTTGTACAACTCTGTGACTCCATGAAAGTTACTGACTTTACATTACAGATCAAAGCAGGTCAACTGCTCATTGCTGTAATCTGCTACAAATGAGGCTTATGAAAGTTAGCAGCAGTTAAAAACATGGTAGCCTCAGTTTAGACCTATTGTCTGATCACATCAAGGGAAACACCTAGAACTTCTTTCAGTTGTTTCAGGATTTGCCAATTTTTAGATTTCCTTCTGCTCAGCACTTCAGACTGGTCTCTACGTTTGCTCTGGTCTACTGGAAGAACTCATCAGTACTGTGGATACACAAATAATAAGTATGATACTTCTCAAATGGTTATGATTTCTTGACTACAGCTTACTACAAGCAACTTACCTAAGATTTTCTTCACCAAAACCTTGCAATTTAAAAAGAAAAATTATACACAATCTAGTGCATATTACTTCTCCTTTTCAGAAGAGTAGGTGCTGTAATACCACATTGTTTTTTAGTTTAAAATACATATTTTTGTTTTGTAATGACTCTGAGGAATAGTCACAATTGTCACTACAAGACAGCTATACCGATGTATTAAAACAATCTTTACAATGTCTACCAAGTTATTCAAGAATCATAATGATAGTATCACATTTAAAATGGGCACATCCCTTGTTTGCACAAGGAATTTTTTTGTTCAGGCAACCATACTGTAGTTCACACCATACATAACATTATTCATTGACATAAAGATTGAGAAATTACTTTACCTGGAAGATTATCGTGGAGTCATACAGAAGTAAATATATTTTCTACGTCCCAGTCTTTAAACAGAACGTGCCATTCATCCAATGTGGGTAAAAGCCTTTTCTTCCTCATTCCTTAGCTTCAGCATTCTTGAAATTATCCAAGAAAAGAAGATGGAAGCACTTTTCATTATTCAACACATATAAACAACTGAAAACTAAGTTTAAACATGTATTGCATGTTGGCACTGTATGGATATGTACTGATGACTTCTACCACGAATGCTGTTCCAGCACTTCACAAGAGAGGGCTTTTCTCTCCTCCCTGACATTAGTGAAACATGTGACCTTGTCATGTTTACCAATTAACTTTTAAGATGTATTTTAAGGAAAAGGAACAGTCAATTGGCCCTACAGTTGAGGAAATATACAGGAATTAATGTTGAAAAGCATCTTATCACCCTTTATTTTCAGATGTTTCACAATATCATCATAAAATAAAGCATCACAATCTGTTTCAGGTAAATAAAAATGATAGCATCAGCAAATGCCAAGTCTCTATATAAGCAGTACAATCAATTATAAATAAAAAAACATGCAATAATTTAAAAATGTGTATATTATAAAACATTGCCACGTGATCCAGTTCTTGAAAAGACATTGGATTTTCCAAAAATACAAAACATACATCATAAAAAATTACAGTCTACTTTCTTACTTCTGTTGTGGTTATGAAGTCAACTGGACTTTTAGGATAAGCTGTAAGTTTATGTGACTATGGAACACCTCTGAAATATGTAAAAGCTTTCCACTAAAATTTAATCAAACCATGTCCTGCAATACCAGGTGTGCCTAGGTTGACTTCTCTTTATTCAGAAGGTTTGCATACTGGATCTGAACACATTACCAAGACTGTAAAGTGTACAGACTTAAAAATAGGACTCACAAGTGTATCATAAGGTACACACGAAGTTACATCTTTAAAGTCATTTCACAGGTCCTTTGTCATAAAGAGACATGTCTAAAATTCCTTCTACTTATCTTGAACATGCCATATAAAATGTGGAGCTTCAGATCTCTCAACTGAAGAGGGACATCATTTTAAATCTGAACAGGAAACACTTTCAAGAATACAATCTGAGTAATGAAGACTCAGCCACCATTTCAACATTTTTACAAAACCAAACTAGTAATCTGATCTGGGTTGCCTTCCTGTTAGCAAATATATTCCAAATTTCTTTGAATTATTTTTTTAACCTCTCAAGTGTCTGGCATGGGTCGACGAGACTGACTCCATCAGAAGTACATGTGAGTAAAGAACTATTATGCTATTAACATCTATTCTCCTGGATATAGAAGCACTTCTTGAGAGACTGGCTGTAGTCTTCCTGAAAGCAGAAAGTGCATCCAGCAAGGAAGCAAAGCTTTTCATACATTTTTTGCCCTGTTTTGTTTTCATTGAGATCCTTAGGCTGTATCTGTCTCAGTGCAGAAATCCAGGCCTCTGATTTTAGTTGCAAGCCTTTGACTGTGGGGATTCTAAACAAAAACTCTTGATAGAAAACAAACAAAATCCCTGTCTCACATGGAGGAGAATGTGTAACAACAGGGAAATCCCAAGTGACAAAGAAACTGAACTAAAAAGTGACAGTAGCAGAACAAATCCCGAGGTGGAACAAATGCTTCGCACACTCACGTGCTGCCTAGCTCCTCCCTTCCACCAAGATGAGGTAACAGCAATACCGCTCTTAAGAATTCCAGAACTATATTCTCACACTGTCTATTCATTAAAGTGAGTAAAAGCAATAATTTTAAGTTATGTCCCAGAAAATGCATGAAGGCTTCAGAGCAACAATTTAATTGTGAAGCACAGTTCTATCACAATTTTGTCCTGAGAAGTAATTACAGACTGTACTACAGCATAAGTACAGTTTTGTGCATAGTGTCCTTTTACAACATGAATTTCTTCTGAAGTCAGGGCTTATAACACAAACCATTTGGACAAAGGATCCAAGTCTGCTCAGCTTCATCATTAAAAACTCCAGCAAACCTTCTCCAGACTTGTCTCTATCACAAGGAGTATTAATGTCCTGAAATCATTCAAAGGACTGGAGCAGCTTTTCGCATTCTGATAGATGACAGACTCTTAAGGCCTGCTCTTGCCTGGTAAGGGCACACATGCTGGTTCCTTGGCATCTCCCTAATGAATCCTCCTACCCCATTCCCATGAGATTAATACATCGTTTCTTTATACTTTGTCCTGAAAAATGTCACCACAGTAAACCATGCAAACCTGTATCATCTTACCTTTCTTGTTGACTTGTAGTAGTGCTTCACTCAGAGGACCTAAGTTAAATAGAATCCAGGTGCAGAGCAAATGGTTTTGCCTTCATTTTTTAATCCAGAAGCTGACTAACTGACCAGATAGGAAGGCAGATGACTCCCACCATCCCATCTAGCACTTGAAAATAATCTTCCTTTAATTAGTTTCATTTCCTGCTTCACATCTTCACATTTCACTGAAAATGGCATAGGAAGCCCAACCATCTAACTTTTCTACTGTTCTCTCTGTAGCAGAACATTGTTAGGCTTTGTGCCCAGGAGCTCCGTGAAGACTGACTTAATACCCTCTGATTTCTGCCTGAATTCTCGCAGTTTCGTGGGCCTTATTATGTGATTAAAGAAAAAAAATACATGAAATTCTAATTCACGGATCCCAAACAAGTTTAATTAATAGAGTTACTTTTCTTTAAACTTCTTTTATTTACTGACTTTACTTTGTACTGGACTCCATCCAGGCCAAACTCTTCACCTGAAATCCGTATTACAGAATATCAATACGTCTGTTTCTGAACCAACACAAAAGCCTTACTTGGTGCATTTGTTCATTCAGCATTTATGCTTTGAGCATGCACCACTGTGCATTATCTCCTTACTAGTTCTGTCAGCACTACAGTGACGCCAGGAATACTGCCTGCCTGTGCTAAGGTCATCTGACTTTGAAGTGGGAGCCTCATAAGAAGAAATCAGGTAGTGAAATCTATTCTTAAGTAGAACGGGGGCAAATATCCCTTCATATCCCACTGCTGAAAATACATTCATGTGAAATAGTGTTTCTTTTCAGCTGTAAGACATCAAATCAAACTATCTGTTTGCATGGCAGTATTCCCACTTTTTGTTCTGTTTATTACTTTGGCATTTTTAGATATTTAGCAGCACTTTCAACCATCTATGCATTTCTTACTTTAAACCTTCAAGCTTTTTCCTAAACATTGCTTATTCACTCTAAATAAATCAAACAGTATCAGCTTCATGAATTCAGCAATTTGCATAAAGTTCAAGTTACCAGAAGTATGTAAAAACTAATGCATAGTCTATCATGGATATTTTAAAGATCAGTTGTTTCCTAACATAAGTGACATTTAAATACAAAACAAGAATGCACAAGAAGTTCAGTTTCCATTCACATTTGTGAAAGAGGCAAACAACAACAAATGACTGCAATGAAAAATGATTTGTTTATGTAAGCATTAGAGATAACGCTATACATATGATAAAGTAATCAATTAAAGGCACTCAGACCAGTAAGAGTTGCTCTTTGTTCTAGAGCTTCAAGTGAAAAGCAAAGAAGCCTCTCTAGCCCTATCCATGACATTCCTCTTTTTCTATCAGCGAACATTTGGGCTGAAATATAGAGATGTTCACCTTTTCAAATACCTTTTGTGAAATGACATTTAGTAACAAGTTTGGCACAGAGAAACTTCATTGTGAGAAGACAAGACGACACACACAAATCCCATTTTCTCAGTGTCACAGTAATGACACTGAATATGAGCGAATTCTCACTGTTTGTAAGTAGTGAGAAATAAATATTCATTGAACAGCATCGTATAAGACAGTAATACAGTTTGGAATATAAGAAAGTACCTGATTAAGTTATACCTCACACAGTATGAATCACAAGTCTTATTCCTTCCCTTCTTCCCTCCCCCTTATCTGTAATACTTTGCAAAGATTTGTAATCAGATGTCTTAGCTTCTTGTACTGTACATATCCACATCTTCTGGGCTGGATTGACCATGGTCCATAAGTTTTGGGTCAGCTTTAAACTTTGTTGTCCTCGCTGTTCCTGGAAGAAATATTAGAGAAAATTATTGGAGAAATATTATGATCCACACCACATGGAGATAAAGAAAACATTACTGATGGAAAATCAAAGATATATAATAATTTTGAAACTGTGACAGGGTGCACAGTGAGAAAATTTAAAAAATATTCCTGTAGTCGTTAAACAAAACTGCCATCAATACATTCAGAATACAGGATAATATGCTATGACAGTCTGTTCTATTTAAAAGCAAGAATAAGTACAAATTCTATCCAAGTAATTCAGAGCATACATTAACGTCATATATTGGACCTGAGATTACATCTGGAATTTTTCATTCACCTGATGAAGGCAGTGGATCTTTTGTACTCCAAGACTCTATAGGAGAAGATTCTGTTCTGTTAGGCGATTGTGATTCAGTAGCTGATTCAAACTGTATATTAGATATTTCTTTATTTTTCTTATCTTCTTTTGAAACCGATTTTGATTCTTGCTGCATCTGTGAACAAAAATTAACACAAACTAAGATTATCTCAAAGCTTGTATTTTATAAAATTACTCTCAGGTATGACACAATGCAATGACATCATGCAACGACATTCAGTAGGTAACGCCAGTTGACTGCATGCACTGGGTGCACCTATAAAAAAAGATAACTCCAATAAAAAGCCTCACAGCTGTGATACTCTAACTCGCAGTTCACATTTAAGCAAGATCATTTTTTCATGGGTATATTCAAATCTGATGCTCTGTTTTAACCTGAGACACTCCAACTTCTTCACAAAGAAGTCATTGCCCTCTACAGCCTTTACAAAGACAAAAAAGATAGAAAGCAATATGTAGATCTTACAAAACACTTAATACTAGACTACTTACTACTGTTAGACTAGATGATCTTAGATGTCTTTTCCAACCTTAACGATTCTACTGTATTCTTAGCTAACAGAAGAGAGAAAGATAAATCATGATGTCTCTCTAGTAATGGAAAGGAATATGTAATATGTTGCTTTGGTTACAGACTTCACTAAGTGGAAAAAAATTAAGCTAACAAGAACTGTCTTTACCACATCAATTCTTGTATCTCTGTCAGCTTAATGACATAAAAGGTCAATATAAGGAAGTTAATGATCTTTTTTTCCCCACTATGGTTGACCAAGGACAGGAACTTGGAAAAAAAATCAGCTTAATCTGAGATAAACGCTATTTAAATCACAGAGTTATGTAAACAGACTACCTGAAATGGTTATGGAATTCATATAAATATATGAAGGAAGGGAAGGGTTTATATGTATAACTAAACACATGTTAGTCACACCTACAGTGATTCTTTTTTGTTAAGCTCAAAAATGAGCTTCAAGAGAAGCTCAGTCTTCTCTTGCATCTTACACACTGTGGGAGCACACAGAGGATCTGAATTTCTACTGCTCTGAAAGGTGCAATAAATAATACATTAATTAGACATTTAAATTACAAAAATATCAGAGAGTTTTTGTACTTCCCTTAAAACAGTAATCTTAAACAGTATCAGCAGGATGGTACTTGACGTTCTCATTCACTCTCTTCATCCTCCGAATTTACAAGCTGCAGTCATTACTTCAGAAAGCCTACCTTGGAGGGATCTTCCTTCTTTGCCCATAGAGATCGTGCAGCCTCATAGGCTTGATAGCTTGCAGAAATTACCTTTTTCCCTGTTACCTATTAAAAAAATAAACGCCATTTTTAAAAAGCTTTAAAAAAACAACAACAGATACTGACCATTCAAATGCAACACAATTTATGAGAGCATGCTCAACACCATGCAGAATAGGACATGTTTTAACCATCTGCTTCTCGAAATCTAACAAATATTTATTTTCACCAAGCAGGTCCTAAATAATGTTTACAAATCCACAGGTAGCTTTCATATGCTATCCACACCCATCTATCCAAAACAAAATCAAAACATACTCAAAGAACAGTGTTTTGTAAACATCAGCACAATTGACCAGAACAACAAACATGAAAGAATCCAGGCCTGCTTCACAATTTTGCAAATGATCAAAGACAGTAATACAAAAGAATGAAGAAAAAAAACCAGCAACACCAGAAGATGACCCAGTCCATGAAAGTGAGCAGAGTTGTGCTTTACAGGTCTGAATCCTTCAGTCTTTCAAATTTTAGAAAAGTAATTTTATAACGCTGCAGTAACCATGGAGAAACTTTAGAAGTGCTCTGTAGACACAGAATATTTCATAGCTGCAACTACAGAAAAGCTGCAGAAGTTGACACAAGTAAACAGGAAACAAGGATTTAGACTCCACTGCAGAATTTCTATTCATTTCTGTTTATTCCAACCCTGACATTTAAGTCCCACTCTAATGAGCCAAGGAAATTCCCCACAGCCTCCTGAGGAACTGCAACCCTCAACAACCTGTATATATGAAAACAAATACTTCTGCTCAGCTTAGTCATAAAAGGCTGATTTTAACTACAGAATTAAGTCTTTACTGTGTCTTCCTAAATACTCCAGAAGCGTATAAGAGCAAACACCTCATTAAAATAAGTAGATATAACAATTGATTCATCACAATGGAAAAAAATCAGAGATTCAGATTAATTACAAGAGCAAAATGCAACTACCAGAACATTTTCCTACCTCATTCATTTCGTATAGAAGCACAGTTTTTAAACTACAAACACAAAGACTGTCAAGGAACCAAGAAGAATTCTATGGGAGTGATAGAGAAGGAAGAGATGTGCTGATGTTCTCAATTCAGTCTTTGTACAGAAAAGTACTGTAAGCAAACAATTCTTGCATGCAAAATATGAAGTATGGTGCTGCTTTTCTATGTAAGCAATGAAGACATTAATCAGGTAGGCAACTGCAAGATGACAGTAATTTGAAAGCAAGGAATCTTATAAAAGGTGCAGTCATATCTCAAATTGCATATCTGCCAAATTCAGCCACTTTGTATTTATTTTTTATTTGATTTTATTTCAGTGAGACAAAAACATGTTCATTCATTTGAGAAACGAAGACTAAAATTGAGAAGCTATCCAACTGCATTTTTTTAATTCAGTCACTTCTGATAGTTATGCAATTAACAGCTGTGATACACTGTGTTTTAATGAAGATGCATTTGAATTCTAACTCCCAGTCCCACCACATTTAAATCAAATGAAACTGGACTGCTGTGACTAAATTCAGTGTTAATTCAATATTAAAACACAAACTTACCTTAGCAATTACTACTGCCTGAGCTGGGTAACAAACTGAAATTCCTAAAGTAGTAAGTCCCAAGGGATAAGCAATTTTCTTAAATCTAGAATCTGTACAAAGCAAAACATTTCATATAATTAGCTTTATGTTACATTAGTGTCTAAGTGGTTGTATTAATTAAACACAATCATTTAACCTCTAACAATTGTTTGCATCCAGTTTATACCCACCATGCTGAAGAGAGAATACAGAACTTTACAACAGTTCAGTAAATGGTCAGGTTAGCAAGAGATACTGATATCGTCCAAGCTGAGTTTCCCACACAAGAAAGAATCCCAAAGCAGATTTGCCAATATTGTAAAAAAAGAGAAGAATTCAGTTAGGAGCTGCTGGGGCTTTTCAGAAGCTGCATGCATGCTCTCAAAGACAGAGTGCAGAATGTGAAGCAGCCAGGGGCCTCTTTCCTCAAGAGAGAATGGCTGAGCCAGACTGAAGTTCCCCTTTGCTGACAAGAAGCTAACAGATTCTCAAGCCCAATTTATTTCTAATAATAATAATAAAAAAAGTTTTTAAATGTCGGTAAGTAACAGGGATACAGTAAGAAATCTACCAATATCAGAATTTTGATGAATCCATTTGGTTTACAAAATATTTAGATAACAGGTGCACTCGGGTATTACAGATAAACATCTTCTGAACAGTGCTTTCTAACAGGTTAAGGATGATACTTTTAATGTTTATCTTGAAAAGAAAGAAGACCATATCTCTACAATTATCCTTTTGACTCTAGAGTTGCCCAAATCACACCTTCTGATGTCCATTCCCCTGTATCTGTTAGACAAATCTTAAGGGCTACTTCATTCTCCATTATTACTTTAGCCAACATCTAAAGTAAGTATTTAATAACGCCCTCTTGATTTATCAGGAAGGATTTTCTTTGACTGCTAGTTGTTTATTTTCTCTATTTCAGAAAAGTCTTTGGACCATTAAAACTACTACATTCAACATGCACAATACACCAGTGATGGAAATCAGCATAGAAGCCCTACCTTTTCTTGCCAGCACTGCACCAGCTAGGCCTGATATTGTAATTATGCCGGCTCTGGGAAGAAATTCTGGTGGTGGATTCTTCAGGTAAACATAAGCATCTTAGAATTAAAAAAGAAACGTCAAAGAAGCAAAGCAAGTGAATATTATTGTCTATCTTTGTTTCTCACTTACGAAATAATAATGAAAGTAAAACTCTAAGTATCCAAAACTGAAAACAGCATAAGGACGGAATTTTTGTTAATGAATGAAGAAGTTTTTTTTGTTTTCCAGGTGCACACTCTAGCATCTGCGTTAACTGGGAAGAGAATCCCAGTCCTCAAAGCATAGCAATAAAGTCAGTGACTTTTCTTCCTAGAACCCATTTTTATGTTTTATCAACAACCAAAAACAAAAGCATAGGTTTCATAGGTTGACAGTACTATTAGTTAACATAGATTATATACATATTTTTGAATTTCCCAACACAATGTTTCTGTAGAAAATAACTTCTATTTGCAATTTCTGACACAGAACACTAACGTGCAAACACTACTTGTAACTCGTGCACAAATAAGCTTTTTTGCAAAGAAGAGGAGTTGTGGAATTTTCAATTTTGTTCAAGGCCTTGCTCTGGTCCTGCTTTAATCAGGGGGTTGGACTAAGTGATCTATAGAAGCTCTGCACTGAGGGTTCCACAGAGAATCTACAGAGGCTCCAGCTTCAACAATTCTGCAATTCTATGATTCTGAAAAAATGAATAGTAAATTAAGAGTAGTTTGAAGACTCAGAAGGCATTTGCTCTGCTTTAAGCTCAAACGTTTACACGTAAGAGTCAGCCCTGCCTATGAGCTACCAATTCAAGATTCACTGCCTTCCTCAAACTTTAACAGTCTACAGAATTAATGCAAGGCAACAGGAGTGAAAGAAATGTTCCCTGCACCTTCCCTCATCACAATGAAATCTAACATTTTGACACTCCACACAAAATCCTGAATCTGCCAAAACAGTATTTACCATAAGGCCAAAAACACAGAAAGCTAAAATCAAAGGAGTGAGAAATGCTACTCAAATAGTCATGTCTCTCCTTTAAGGACAGAAGTGGAACTCCACAGTGATACAGTGAATTAAATCCCCTTTTGTCCCCTCCCTTTTTCTGTTTAAGTACCATTTGCTGCAGTTCTTGAATTTGCAAGGAAAAAGAACAGGAAACATTCAAATCAGAAATATATGAGTTGCTTACCTTTACCAAACTGAATTGAATCCACTATTCCATTTTTAGCAAAGAAAAAAGCATCCTACAAAAATAAAATAAATGTAAGTACTTTGCAAAAGTGAACGTTTGTAGTAAGAACTAGCCGGCCGATACGTATGGCTCAATACAATAAGACAAATATGACTGAATTTTAAAAGAAAGCCTCACCAGATCAGTGCACTTCCACAAAGGCTGTGCTGAGATTACTCCCTTTTCGCCCAACACATTTATACTATTTAAATTTAATGAGAATTTTTTTCAAAATTAACATTTTGGGATCAAAACTGTAGGGCAGCAGCAGATCTGGATCCCAACATAAGAAAGTCTCATTACAAAATATTGCCACTTCCCCAGAAAATCTTGCCCAGCAAAACCAACTTTGTCATTTAGATTACAAACACAGTACTCAGTTCTGCTGAAGATAAGCAATACTCATTGGTATTAAGATGTATGCTCAATTCTTTTCACAGAAGCACAGAATGGCCAGGGTTGGAAGGGACCTCAAGGATCATGAATCTCCAACCCCCTGCCATATGCAGGGCCACCAACCTCCCCACTTAATAGTAGGTCAGGTTGCCCAGGACCCCATTCAATCTGGCCTTGAACACCTCTAGAAATAGGGCATCCACAGCCTCTCTTTTGCATGACTCCTTTCAAATTGGTCAACTTGCCTTATTACAAAGTTGTTTTTTAATCCTGTTACTAGCACCACTGTCCTCAGGCTGCTGCACAAATCAAGCAAGTTCACCTTCTTTAGGAGATTAACAGAATATCATCTTCAGTTTCCTCACAGAAACAAAGCCTGCAGTAACAGTGACTTTGTGCCACCAGAGGTCACTGCTGGTCAACTTCCCCCTCCTTTACTGCTGAGGACACGGAATGGAAGTTTGATGAAGATTTACAACTACACTGTTTCAGTTATGTAGTCACCGGCCATACTTTCACAGATCAACAGAATCAGAACTGATAGAAAACACACATTCTAATTTCTGTCTTTTTCAACTACTCTGTTGTATCTCTAAGAAAAAGGTACAAGAAAGTGTCACACACAGCAGCATAAGAAGCTGCCATTGACTAAAAAGAATGTTGATAGGTATCACATTTTCTTGTATGCTTAGAACATTCGATAACAGAGTTGCAAAATACTGCTGGTGGACAGTTAGTAAAAGGCTGCTTTAGCAGTTCGACTGCACTTAGTTTACCTTCCCTAGAGGACCTGCTTCTGGTCCTTTGAAAGCAGCACTCTTTCCAGGACTGTACCTGGAATTTCAGACTCCCAGATGTAGCAGTGATGCTGGCAGGAAGTTACCTACATGACTCTTAACACAGAAGTTAAGCAAAAAATATTTCTGGAGCTGACAGCGTGAGTTGGCCTTGACCCACTTTTGTATTGACTGAAAGGGACCTATTTGATCTTTCTGACATGTGCATTGGAGAATAGGGAGAACACACAAGTTAACTGTTAAAAGAAGAGGAGAGAAAAACCAGACAACGGTTCATTTTTGCATTTTAAACTACAGGTCTGTGATAACACAAGAAGTTGACAAAAACAAAAAAAAACCACCACAACAATGGGGTTAAGTAGGATATTTTTTAACCTTTTAGTCTAGTGCTATTAGGAATGGTAGGAAATCTCAGGGGCAGGTATTTCTTACCTTACACCAGCCAATATAAAGGCCAGTTGTCTCTCTTATTGAAGAGAATTGCTTCTGCAAGTGACCAGGCTGTTCTTCAATGTATTTTGACTTCAGAGGTGGCGAGCAGTAAATTGGAAGCTGGAATCACAAGTATAACCATACTGCAGGGAGACCATTCTGTAAATTGACCTGCATTTACTGACACTGAGCAGCTTTTCTCAAGCCCACAGATCTTTAGCCTTCCCATTATGCAAAGGAAGTCTGTGTAACAAATCGTGGTTTTTTACATTTAGAAACTTGATCACACAACTGTGACTACAGGTCAACTCTTCACAAACGAAAACAAAGCATTGTACATGTTCTGAGAAGTAGAACTACCGAGCGTGATAAAGTGTACTTTGTTAATGAAAAGCACAAGACAGGCAAGTTGGAAGATGCATGCAATTCGTTGATAGAGATTGTACAGTAAAAAACTTCTTATCAGAAAACTTCCTATCTTACCTGGCTTAACTCCAGTAACAATAGAATAATGAAAACAAGGTAAAATTTCACTCATTTACACCCTTTCTATTTGTGCTGTAGTTGTCAATTACTTAGGAGATACTTTGTGTGATGACACAATACTCAGTTATGTCTTTTATTTACAAGTTAATCAAAAGAAAGAAATCATATTTGTAGACTTTTCTAGTATTCTTTTAAATACTGATGAACAGTAAGAATCGCACCTGGTTTGGCTTCACCAGCTGACTTTTTGATTCCTTTTCTGTTGCTGCATACACTGCACACACAAATGGTAGGGAGGAAGAAGCAGCAGCCAGCCTCACCACCTGAGAGGGAGATGAAAGAAGGGCATCTTAACGTAGAAATAAAACTTTATTCCATTCCATTCAGGATTTTACTACTGTATTGTGCTTGATCAAACACAGGATTAAACAAAATCAGTTTAAAAATCTTTTTGAAAGAGTCTACATTCAATAAATGCTTCATACATAAACACTTTCTCAAATATCAGTGACAAAGAAAAAGCAAGAGATGACCACAATTTTGTGCTCAATGCCATTTTGATGCTTTCATCATTCCTTACAATAAATTAAGTTCTAATCTAGTCAATGTTTAACTACTCCAAGTCAGTGAATGACATTTTTGTTTCAGCAAGAAAAGGTTCAATTTCACTTGCAACAATCTGCTATCTCCCAATTCAGAGAATGGTTCAACTGCTGTCTAGAAAAACTGTGTGTCAACAATAAGCAACAAGACCAGAATGAAGAACCACCTGCTTAACTCTTCTAACCCTGTCAATTACAATGCAAGTCACAAAGTCTGGTCATAATAGCTCCAGATCTACTTAGATTGTATTTGGAAAAAGAAAAATCCTTAACACAGAGGTGAACTCCAACACCACTTCATGGGAAGCTGCTTTTTACCTCACTGCCTTAAGACACCAATAGGAGGTGCCCCAGGCACACGGTGCATTAACCACCAGCCCCGACACACTGAAGCATCTGCACCTTCCATCAGTTACAGTTGCTTTCATGTCAGCAGCAAGTTTTCTGCTCTTCACCTGAAGCATTCCTTAAAATGCAAAACTGTGAAAACAAGTATGAAAAGCACTTCTGGGATCTGCATGGAGATGGAGGTGGAAGTGGCAGAAAAACTGAAATCCAAGAGAGAAAAAACAACACACCTTGATTTCAGGAATTCCTCATTGTTATTCTTCACTTTCCATTGGAAATATCTTGTCAAAGGAGCAGGATTAACTCCACAGCATTTATGTGCAATTATGAAACCAAGTGCACGGTTCCACAAAACGAGCACCAGAAGTGGAATCACAGCCCTGAGTTTGGGTTCACCCAAAAATCCACAGCTTGTGTACTGAGCCACCGAACACAACAAACCTCCATCGCTCCCAAAGCAAATGGCGTGACCATCACAGCAGTGCTTTCAGATCACACACTCAAAGCCAAATGGAAGGCAGCACAGGACTGCTATGGAAGAAGGAGCAAACAGCCTGCCAGCAGTTCCCATTTATTTCACGCTTTTGTTGCAACATAGAAACAGTATGAAAACATGTAGGGCAGATTTCAGTTTGCCCAGAGAAACAGAATCCCATCACAGTTTCTACTTCTGCCAGAAACATCCCAAATTCCCACTGCCCAAAGCCACGGCTCCACAGCTAAGCTAGCAAATCTCAGCTGGCAACACCACTCCTGGGGACACACCACACCAACCAGCATGTGCTTCTTGCCTCACTTACACCCCTGGTGCCCCAAATGCCTCCCTTTCAGCAGAAAAGTATGATCCAATTAATACATAGACAGTCTTTGTGATAATGGTGCTCAGAGCCAAACACAGTACGAACTCCAGCAGATTCACAGAGGTACACCCATCCCCAAGGAAAAGGCTGTGTTTTATATCAATTATTAAAGAAAACTATTTAAGAGGTACTGTAATCCAAATAGCCTACATCAGAACAAGATACTACCAAAGAACACTCCAATTTTCAGTAGATGCCAGCAGGAAATTTTAAAGTGAGAAAGCATCAAAAAGTTACATTGTTCACTTAAATTTGATTGTTTTAGAGAGTCACAACAAAGTTTATTTACGGTAAATGTAACAACAAAAGCTACAACGTACTCCAATTCCTGACTGACACTAATTGCTTTACTTTTGGATGCCTGAAGACAAACACATGAATGTTTCAAATCCTGGCTCTGCTATCTGACACTGATCTTGGCATAATTACAGGAACATTTAACTCTTTCCACAAAGAAATCACAAAGAACCAGGGAGAAAGAAAAGCAGCACCACCTCAGCTATACTCAATAGGCTTCACTGCACCGAGCCACTACAGAATCAGAGAATTACTCGAGTTGAAAGGGACCCTTAAATACCATCACTCCAACAGTGCAGGGACACCTACAGCTCCATCAGGCGCTCAGAGCCCATCCAACCTGACCTTTATGGTATCTGCAGGGATGGGGCATCACCCTTAGAGTAAAAAACTACCTTATATTCAGTCTAACTCTCCTCTCCTTTAGTTTGAGGCCATTTCCCCTTGTCCTGTCACAACAAATCCTGCTGAAGTCTGCCCTCTTCTTGCTTATCTTGTCCTTTGCCTAATGAACACTGCCTAATTAATTTATTATTAATTTCTTAAAATTGTTTTATTAAACATATTGTCAAAGAACAGTGAACATTAAACAAGGAAAATAACACTCAGTTTACCTAACTCAAAGGATAGTTTACTTATGAAATCTTCTACAAGTTACACAGCACCAAGCAATGACAGAATGCTATCATAACAAAGGTGAGGAGAAAAAAACCTCTGCAAGAAAGCCCAGGCTGTAAAATACATGGGAATTACACAGTAAATCAGTAAAACAAAGCCAGAATATCAATAATTGATTCAAACCTAAACAATTTTCTTGCTAATGAATTCAGGAAATAGTTTAATTGACCCTCAAAATAAAAATTAAAGATTTTAGTTCAACAGCTGATCTGCATTTTAATAATGGTTCTGCTTTTAACTGAGTTAAAGCTGTGACCTAACCATAGGAAAACAAAAAAAGAAAATCATTTATTCCCTAATGGCAACACATCTAAAAACGAGCAGACAGAAGAGCCACCAGTCCAGAAATGAATTCCATATAAATATACACTGCTGGAATTACAGATACCAGAAGTTATACACCCCGGGATAGGAGAGGGACAAAGAGGAAAAGAGAAACTTCAACAGCAGCAGTCAAAATATTTCCTCTAATAGCACTACTATGTCACTAACACAATAATTACTGGCTGTTTTTGTTCACAGACATAAAAAGCACTTTGGTGCCTAATAAAACCATATTTTCTATTTATTCTCCAAGATGTAAGTATTGTTTCCCACTGGAACTCCACAGATTCAAAGCAGGCACAGACTTCAGAACACAAAGACAACATCAAAAAAGCGGGCTGTATACAAAGATAGAGGCACGTGTATGCTGTGCACGCCTTACCAGAATCCACTTGGCAGATTAAAATGAGGCTAAAATTTTAGCAGCTGCTGTGTGTCTGCACTGAAACTGTGTGTTTCAGTGTAGAGCTGTTATTAAATGAGTAACAGGTACGGTGTTGCAGTACAGCACACAGCCATTCAGATCTATGCCCTGAGCTCCACCTGGTTATGCCACGAAGCCCCATCATTTTCTTTCTCAGCACAACCCAAAGCAACAGCCCCGATGCTGCTTTGCAAAAGTAAATAAAAGGATTCACATGTAAGCAACCTACTTGCCAATTGACTAAAGAGTGGCAAACCTGACACTGTCGTTCGTAATTATTTCAGATACTCATGAGCCCGTTTGTTACTTGCATGCCTTTAACACCCGTGTTTCAATGCTGCACTGCACTTCGCCACCCTCCTACCTAGCAAGTATCGCGATGACATCCCATATCTCGCGTTTCAGACAGCTGTTGGTAGATGGAGAATAACCAGAAACAAACTATTTTCCCTTCCAGTGCAGAACTTAAGCGCTGTGGAAGCAGCTCCTTTCGGCACAAGTCCCGCAGCGGTGCCGCGCGGAGCTCAGGGCTCCGCTTCCCGCCGCTTCCCCTCAGCGCCAGGCAGCGGCCGAGACGCGCGGCGCGGGGAGCGCAGCCCTCAGCTCCCGCCCGTCCCGGGGCAGTGCGGCCGCGCAGCCGACACGAGCTCGGCACCGAACAGCCCGCCGAGGGACGGCCGCGGGACGTTCAGCACGGCGGCCTCATGCCCTCACAGCCCCACGGGCCGACCCCGGCTTCGCTCGACCCGGTGCCTCCAGCGCGTGAAGGCAGCGCGGGCTCCCGCCGCTCCGCTGGGCTGTGACGGGAGCCGAGCAGCGGAGGCCGCACAGAGCCGGCGGGAAGCAGTGTTCTGCAGTGCCCCGAGGGACGGAGGGACCGCGGGAGGCACCGCAGGCTTCCTTCGGGCCTTCGTCGGAGCGGAAAGGGGCGTCCGCACCTGCGGAGCCGCCGCAGCGCCGCCCTCCCCCGCGCCGGGCGGCACTCACCTTGGCCGCCATCTTAGCGACAGCCTCGCAGCCGCGTACGGCGAGCGGGAAGGGCCGAGCGCTCGGCCGCGGGCTCCTCCCGCGCGGGGCGGGGCTCCACGGCGGCTGAGGCGATGGGAGCCGGCGCGCTCTCCCGTTCTTCGAGGAGGTGTGGGTCTGTGTTACCGCCGGTGGCTGAGCCTGGCCTCGTGGGCCCTGTGCAGAGAGCGGCCCGCAGCTCTGGTCCGGCTCTGCTCACGGCCTGGTCTTGGATTACTCTTTGTAATTACAGTTATTAGAGAACACGCACTAAAACAACGTCAGCACAAAATTTAAGTGCAGATAATTCCGTTTATTGAAGTCCAAATTTACAACTGAAGTTTACAACTTTTTTTTTTTTTTTTTCTCCCCCCCAAAACAAAAGCTTCGTTTGAATTTAGGAAGAATAAATGTTCTTTTTAATAATGTACACGCTATATCTCTTAAATAAGTTAATATCTTTGAAAAAAGAGCAATATGTTCCTTTTTTAATGTTGCAGTGCAACTTACAACTTACACGTCTGTGCAATGTACCATGAGGTATATGCCCAGTGAGCAACACACAGTGAAGTTTTCCATTCATAAATTTTCATTGTAGACACACAAAAAGTTAACAAGTTAATCTGTGATAGAAAAACGCAGCCAGTTACAGTAGTTCACACAGAAGTCATCTGAGAAGAGGAAAAAAAGAAACCTAACGTTCACTGCCTATATAAACTACTGGATCATCTCTCAACATAGACAAGTATAAAATTAAAAATACTGTTGTGAAACCAAAGAATACTGTAGTATCCAGGGGTTGAAACCTAGCCTAACCTGTATGCGTCCAGTTAGAGCAGTTTTCTCTCTGTGTTCATTGAGCTGAAGGACTTTACTATGATATCAGTAGAGCATCTGCTCATAAAAGCGCTTAAGCAAGTTGGCAAGTAGAGAAAAGTTGCAGGATGTCATAAACTGTGATATAACTCAGACACCTTCCCTGGCATGGACAGATGGTTTACCGTGACCTCTCAGTTCATCTCACAGTTGTTTGGAAAAACAAGGCTGATACATGGAAGATTCCGAGTATTTGAAGCTTTGACGCTTCAAACTTTTCAAGATGGCTCTTACTAAAAATACTTATTTTTCATGACATAAAACACATATTTACTTTAGAAAGAATCAACCACAACATAACTTTGTGATAAATAACAGTTCTGCCGCTAATACTTATATACATACTGCTTGTAAACAAAAAATGCCCACAGGTCATGGAGTCTCCATGAGTTTTATACAAGGCGCTAGAGATTTTTTTTGTTATTGAAAACAGTCCTATTGAAAGTTTGGTTTATAACCTCCTATTGCTACAGAAACAGTAAGAATGTTTATATTTACAAAGAAACAAAGAGCATGGAGACCCCATAGCATTATTTGCTAAAGATTTTAAGTTAGTGGGGTTTTCAAAGTACATGTTATCAGCACGTTCAGATTTAATTAACAGTACAGGTTGAACACCAGCAGTACAATACTCTAGTGCTTTGGTATTTCAACCCCTGAATATACAAAGACATTACTACAGCCTACTTCACAGTTTAATGCAAGTAAAGTGCAAGCCATAGTACAAGGGTGTCATACATTTTCATACATGTAAGCATTATCTATAAAAGGCTCTCTATACAAGTTTTATTAGCTACTTTAGTAAACTAGACTGAAGTCACCTATGGCCCAGCAATTAATGCTCTTGCAAGGATATTGTCTTTGTAATACAGTATGTGTCAAACGTAAAAAGTTCATTAATACTAGTGCATTTCTCCTATATTCTAACCTGTTTCCATTTCGGATTTTTAAATTGAAAACCTTGTTTCTCAGTAAAACAAAAGTTTTAACTGGTAACGAGGCCTTTGATGTTATTTTGGCCAGTGAACAAGTTTTCTTAAGACATTTCCTTCATGGTTGCCAGTGGAAAAAAGCAATAGAGTTAATATGTATAATGTAGCATTCTTATTTAAACTGCAGCATTCAGACAGATACATTTACAGTTAGTAAAAAGATCTGTATTGATACCCTCACTAATGCCTGAGAATGAGTAATATTCTAGAAATGTGAGGACAGAAGTTAGTGAACCTTTCTGGTCGAACAGCAATTTGTTGACATGTTTTTTAATTTCTTCAACATTGCTTTCTTTCGAATTCTGCTCACACAGTGGCATTAGTGCATACAGCAAAATCTCTAATTGTCACATGAACCCTTGTATGCATGTGATAAAAATAACACATTATATTTGTCTGATACTAATGAATATGGTTCTTAAAGATAATGATGGGCAGTATCTTCCTGAAAATCGTTCATACTTTATTAACACTAGGTCCCAGTAAGATATCAGCTATCTCGAAACAAACAAACTGAACAAGCAACAAAAGAAAAGAAACAGCCCCCAAAACTGAAACTGCTAAAAGCTTAAACTTTATATGTTCTTTATAGACCAGTCTAAGTACGCAAGTATGGCATAAGCTGTAAAGCATAGAAATTAATCTTAAATGTTTTTTCAAGTACTATATCAAGAACAACACCAAGAGTAGTCACCTGCCTACACATAGTGAATGGAACTGTTCAGAAATAAAATACTATGCTTATACATAATAGGAGTAAATAAATACTTTAAACTCAACTAAGAAAATACAACTTACTTGTTTTTGTTTGAAACAACGGTGTACTTTTCATTCATTAGCGATAATATGTCTCAGGTTTGATCTTCAGACGCATGCTGAGTTAACAGCCACTGAGAGCCTCAGCCATTCACTGTAAATAAGAGGTGGGGGAACCTGTCCCAAGAGTAGCCTGCCTGAAAAAGCTGATCTCAATCTTAGCTTTAATGAGGGAAACATTCTAGATGGAAAAAAGGAACTTATTGTAACTTAATATAAATTAATTAAATAATATTGCTTCTTGGGTCTGTTGAAGATTTTTGTAAATAATCATTAATAAACATCACCTGGCAACAGGGAAGAGTGCTTATTATCTCTAAGGAGATCTTCAGCTCAGTGGTCTAAGGCCTGCAGTCTTCTATGAATTTACCCTACAGACAAAAAGGCATTACTACAAGGGCTGCTCCAAAAGTAATGCCTCCCATTTTAATATGCTGGTCCACAATGTCAGGCAGATGATGGTGGGATGGCAGAAATTGAACCTTCCCACCAATAATCTGTTACATTCTGTTGCTGCGTGACAGATGGCAGCAGTCAGGGGCAGTTTGAAAAAAAAGAAGTCTGGTAAGGAATTGACTATGAAGCAAAGATGTGGAATTGAATTCCTCCATGCAGAAAGAATTGATTGATTGAATTGAAACCCATTGATGCTCATTGACACTTACTGAATGTTCTGAAGACCCAGGCGAGGATGTGAGCACAGTGAGACAGTGGGTGGTGCATTTCAGCAGCAGTGACAGCAGTATGAAAAACAAGCCCTATTTTGGATGGCCATGCTCAGCTGTCATACCACAAGATGAAGTGTCCTCACCAGTTCATCTGCACGAATCGGCTGATGGTGTTGAAGAACAGTGTCCTGTATCTGAGCATTTGCTCTAACAAATTGTCTTACTGTACTCTTTGTTGTCTTTTTCATGGAAATAAACAGTAGGCATTGCTTTTGGAGCAATTTATGCCCTTCTGTTTGATTTCCCTATTGGAAAAGTTAAGCAGAAATAAACAATCCATTGTGAAACCAAGATGCTACATTACTTTAACAATATGCTACTGGAACTTGTGTGTACTACAAACAGATTTTTCTGAGCAATTCTCAGTGCGTCAGTGAAGTAACCCCTTCAATTGCAACCCCTTTGCAATCCTTCACTAAACTTTGAATTGAATAATTATTTTGGTCTGGAAAGCTGTAATTGCTGATGACAGTAAGAATTTAGCAAGACATACATCTAGCAATTCTCTGCAACATATATATTTTTTTTCCTTTGAAAAAGCAAGTAGTGCAGCACATTACCAGCTGAAAAGATAGCAGTCTGGATCTGAGCATAAACTGACTGATCACATTCAGAATTCCCTGCTTGGAAAAGGCATCAAATCACATCCTCCAGCACATTTTAGTAGCAATTGATCAGTCTCTCCTTGTGGCACTAAAATGTAATGCAGAGCAAGAAGTGCTTGTGATGTATTTGAGAAAGCAGAAGATGCTGTAAGATGGGTTTTGCCAGTGAAGTAAAGTAACTGGCTTTTTTGTGTAGGATGCAGATTCCCTGCACAATACAACACAGGTTGATTTCGGTGAGGACAAACAGCATCGTACCTGTCCTGGCTTCAAGTATGGAGCCAGTATTTTCACAATTTTATTTCTGTCAAAGAATCTGGGGACACAGACTGCTAAGTACCTCCTCCTCTTCTGATTACTTCTTGTTGACATTAACAAGACTAAATTCAGGAAAGTTGTTGCCTAACATCTGTGAAATCAAGAAAAAAGCCCCAGTATTCCCAGCAAGTGCTACTGAGATGGCTTCTAAGATAGTTTTCAACAAAGAATTCAATGGATACAGAACAGTATATTAAAAAAAAGGGGAAGCAATGATCTATTGCAAGCATTAAATCAGGTATATAGAAATGTATGTTAAAAACAAAAAGACTAAGCTTGTGAAGTCACAGAGAGTGATGAATGAGGGACATTTCTCCTGCAGCTTAAAAAAAAAGTCTGGCAGGAATTCTGACTGAAGACACTAAGTTGGCTAACTTCAATCTGGATAAATAATACACAGCCAAAACATCTCTTCATGGAGTTACATATGGTAAGAACCAGTTTTTGTTTAAGCAGGCAGGCAGAAAATCTATGACGCAAATAAATGTACTCTACTGATGCTGCTTATTTCCCTTGAAGAATTCAACAGGAAACTTTTTTTTCCTAATTTAAAAACATTATGTAATCACAGCTATCTTAATAATTTCAGCTGCACTGTACAGAGAGTATCTTTGGGTCCAGGAGAAACTGACTTATTTGGATTTGGTACATGGATTTTAGATACAATATCTTTGTTGCTCTTTCATTCAGGTCATTTTGAAGATCATGAAATTCCAAATAATTGCTCTATGATGACTTTGTGCATTGATTTCTGTAGTTCAGCTGGATTTGTACTTAGATGCAGAAAGAAAAAACTAGTGGTGGGGAAGGAAGAGCTTTAGTATGGAGCTGAGTATGCATGCAAGAAGTATGTAAAAATTCTTGTCAGCTAGCCTTTGTGAAAGAACAAAATGTGTTGCTTAATTTAAAATTAGATTTTGCTTGCTGTAAGTACAAGCAATACTACTTAAATCTTACAAACTTTACATTTGTTTTTGAATATAGAAAGATTGATCTACTTAGTTTGGTGACCATCTAGCAGTGACTGCTTACTCCTAAAGTATGAATTGGTTTATGAATGGTTTGTAAAATTTATGCATTTCCTTGCATCAATGTTTGTTATTTATTCCATATTAGATGAAAAATGGTATTAAAAATAGTGAAATATCTTTCGGAGATCTGCTATGAAAAAAGTTGGATAAATTCCCTCTGTTAATGCTTTTGCTATTCAATTATTCAGTAACTACAGCATTCACATACAAACAAATATGTTGAAACAGTTTTTGCATGAATACTGCAACTCTAATTTTTATGACAAATTATTGTTCTCTATTTCCTGGATGTTTTTTTTTATGACCTCAGGTGTTAGAGCCTGCAGTGTATGCTTAATATCCAGTATGATATGTATAACATGATCCTGTTCCACTCTGATGCATGCATATAAGGAGCCACTGTCTTCGGTGACTCACAAGTCTATAGTTCATTTGCTAAAGCAAGTCAAATATGCCTTCATGTTGCATGTTTTATCTAATTGTATTTGCTGCAGTGATGCTGTGACTCAGCTGCTTCTGTGATAAGAACTCAAAACAGCTGTCAAGTAACAGATCCCTACTAATAACATCTCATACTATTCTAGATTGTTTAAACTGTACCCACTGTGGTTCAAATAAATGCAAAGAAAACGATAATAAAAATCAAATCTGAGTTGTGTTTCTTCAGGGCTATACTGAGTTGACAGGGCAAGGTTTTGGTAGCAGAAGGGCTGCAGTAGTGGCTGTGTGAGAACAGAGCAAGGGGCTGTCCTCATGTAGGACAGAGCCTTTTTGCCATCCCGCAGAAAAGCCCCACCGCTGGCCAAAGCTCAACCATCAGCACAGCAGGTAACATATTTAAGACAGGACAAAAAATGCTGTGCATCATCTGCAAGAGAATGAGAAAAATCAAAGAGACAAATCTGCGGATACCAAGACCAGAGGAGGAAGAGCAAGGGGATGTTCTCAGGCACCAGAGCAAAGATCCTCCTGCATTCTGTGGAGGAGCGCTGGGAGCAGTGGATGGATGTGCCTTGATGAGGAATGCAGCCTGTGGGGAGCCCACAAAGGAGCCTGGAGGAAACAAGCAGGAGCAGTGAGCTCCTGAAGGACTGCATCTCACAGAACGGACTCATCCTGGAGTAGTTCTGAAGAACTGCAGCCTGTAGGAAGGACCCATACTGGAAGCTGATCAAGGACAGTATCTTTGGGAGTGGCACCATGCTGGAGCAGAGGAATATTGCAGAGGCAGAAAGAGTGGCAGGGATGGAATGTTATAGACTGACCACAGCCTTCCATTCCCCATCCTCATGATGAGCAGAGTGGGAGGAGACAGAAGAGCCAGGAAAGGAAAGTTGAGCCTGTGTAGAAGGGGGACAGTGTGGGGGAAGGTGGTTTTAATTTTGTCTTTGCTGCTCATTATCTTGCTCTAATTTTAATGAACAATTAATTTAAGTAGCTTTCCACAGGCTGAGTCTATAAATGCTCAGTGATCTTTCTGTCTTTATTCTGACCCACAAGCTTTTCTCCCTGTGTCCTGTTAACTTGATGCACAGTGTCCTAAACAAACAGAATACCTCTACTCATTTTTACACCTTCAAGTATTTGTGAATACTAAATCTCTTTCCGAACACTAGAACCTCTTTGAGATACCATTTTTTCCTATGTTATATTGAATTGTATGAATTTTACAGTTCTTGGTATATGAGAGACAGGTTTATATAGTGGAAAATTATCAGTGAGTATCTGTGTTTAAGTAAAATGACATCAACTGAATTCACATCTCCTTTGTCCTGCTTTCTAGAAATATTCTAGCAAGCGTAGTCAAAGAAAACTGTGAATCTGTGTTGGAAACTTATGTTCAGTAACATTCAGAGCAATCTTATTTTCAAGAATTTAAGTATTTTCTCCAAACTCTGATTCATTCTGATCCAAGCAAGGAAGTGAAATACATGATGTGACCTGTGTGTCTTTACAAAACCAATCAATACAGACTGGTTTTTTCAAGTGACGTAATGAATAACTTCACCTGCTTGCTGATGTACTACGAACAGTTAAAAATTATTGCCAGACATTATTATAAGTTTGAATAATTTACTCCACTTCAGCTGCCAGTCTATTGCAGAATCCAATTGATTGGTTTAGTTTTTGATTTCTTTTACTTAATAGTTATCCTTAACATCACAGGTTTTTGAATTGTGTGACTCACAGGCATGCGTCACTTAAATTCACAGTGAAGAAACTGTGAAAACCTGCAGAATGTGCCATATTCAGTGCAGATGTTTTTCTTTCACCATGAAATATTTCAAATTATGTTAAAAGCAGCGTAAGTTGCAGCATTAGTGAACAACCAATATTGTTCTACTCATATCTTAACTTCTGTGCCACACCTACACACTTATATTCATTCATTTTAAAGGCAGGCACAGTATTTTACAAACACAGTATCTAAATGGCCCATACTGTATGCCCATAGGGCCAGATTGGGATCTATTTGCTAGATGTACAGTGTACATTTTAAGGCACACTATAGGGATTGAGTTTACATTTTGATAAATCTGTCCTTTTATTTGCAAAGATGGTCACTACTTGGAAATGTAGCAAAAATAATTGTTCATCTCTAAGACTGTCCAATGTCTTTAAGTTTTCATTTTATATTTTTCTCAAGAAAAACATGAAAATGTGAACTGTAGAGCATTTAAAAAGTAAATACCAACTATTGTGTTACATTTTATATACATAGATATATTTAAATATATCTAAATATATAAAATGATTGCAGGAGCTCATACTAGAAGCTTGATTTTAGTACAGTACTTTAAATATACTGGTGCTTGTTTTCAGTTACACTTCTGCACGGCTTCTTTCTAATGCAGAGCTTTATACGGACATTGGTTGATAATCGCAAACAAAAAAAAATAATAAAGAATATTATTGTCTTATCATGCAATGTAGTAGGCATCCTGTGGCACTATTCTCTTATCCAACTTATTTACAGTACTGCTGAGCACATTATTTATAAATATTACAGTGTTTGTCTTACTGATTTTTCATGGCACCCAGCAATTATTCATGATACGAGTCCTGTCAGACGTGAGTTTCAATGAATGAATGTGTATGTGTCAGCATTGGTGCTGAGGTTGCAAGTTCAGAGGCTCCATTTTGAGATTTCAGAGCAGCACTGTACTCACAAATGTCCAGGAAGAACTCATAGTTCTTTAGTTTCCAATCTTTAAACTTCTTTGATGTTAAGTTGGGATCATCCAGAAGGCTGTTGATAACTGTGAGGTCCCCTTCCTTTGCCTATCAAATTCCAGAAAGACACAGTACATGTCAAAATGAAATGCATCCCACACATTGTATTTTGGAATTTTATTTCTTCTTTCATTTTAATGCAATGTACTATTGAGACTACTGTGGACACTTTAATTTTTTGGCTATATTCAGGAACTACTACAGCTTAATCTGGTTGACAGCTCATGTCCTGGCACTTTTTACAACACGCCTATAAAGAGTGCCAAGTAATGTTTGGTTGGTTTTGGCTTCATTTTGATTTGAGACTAGAACACAATTGCTTTCAAGTACCATTAGTTTCTTTGAAACTTAATTCTAAAGTGGTGAAGAAACCCTCTATGGGAAAACACTGGCAGTTTAACTTCTGCAAGTTCAGATTTCTCACACACAAAATTAATGATAAAACCTTACTTTTAAAGTGCTCTTGAGTACTCTGATGTGGTGAAGCTTTTCATTGATAACTGGATCATTACATCGCTTCACAAAAGACTTGCGGAACTCCTGCTTGGTGGAAGGACGCTGTTCTCCAAAAGCTGACAAACTAGCTTCTTCCAGAGACTTATAAAGCTCTTGTAGACCATCTAACTTTTCTCCAGTTTCTTTTATGACTTCTGAAAGAAAATAAAGAAAACTAAGAACAGCCACAGCCAATTCAGCTGAAGATGATTAAAAAAAAATAATACTGCAAACTAGTGTGTAAAATAACCTATGATACAGTCTTCCCATTTTCATTTTGAAAAGCCACAAAGCTGTATCATTAAACACTACATTCAAGCATTTCAAATGCAAAGTCCTCCGTACTCACTGATGAATTTGTCAGAATCAAATCTTGACGGACAAAAACTTGGCTGAGAATAATGGAATTATTGCTCTTTCAAAGCAGTAAGGTGGATCAGAGTACCTCCAAAAGCTTACCTTCAGCACAAAAACTATTATGCCTTCTAATAGGAATTTTCTCTTCCAAGTTGTCCTCTGTTCCTTCTATGGACTTCACACGCCCCTTACCCCTGACATCTCTATTTCGTGGAAGGCTTTGACTGCGTTGCTTCTGTGGCCTGCTATGAGAGCCATGTCCTCTCTGACATTCCACTAAAGGGAAAGGCCCATCCTGTTCATAATTATGACGCTTTTGTACTGGCAATGTTGCCTGTCTTCGTCTTTCTGGTGACATCCCAGGCTGACCGCTCACATATTCTGGATCAGGAGGAACAGTTTGGAGGAAATGGAGCCCTGAACTGGTTAATGGAGTCTCTATCAGATCCTGCCACGAGCGTCTTTCTCGGTAGGGAGGTCTGCATCCTGATGAATGTGTGCTTCCTGCGACCTCTTGTCGAGAATCTTCAGCAGAAGAATGGGAATATGTTGATTCACTTGAGAAGTGTCGTCCATGTTTGGCTTCAGGGAATGGACTTGATGAAGTCACCTGAAAAGAAACAGAAAGATCTGACTTTAAGACAAGGTTTTGAATAGACCCAAGAAAATCACAAGAACATGATATGTACAAATACAATGGGCTTATATGTGTGTTTTGATATGTCATAATATGAACCTTTGTGAACGAACATACCTAGCAGTGAATTCTTTTATGCAACTGCTCTCTTTTGACCACTCCCTATTCTTGTTTTGCACATTCTCTGCCCATTAGCAACAACTGCTGGAAAGAACTGTTTGAAAACAAAGGTTTTCTGGAGACCTGTCCAGTTGATGCTCAGTCCAGCAGTGTGCTGTGAAGACATGAAAGCCCCCAAAAGAAACGGTAATTGGATTTCCTTTCTTATTTTTAGAGGATTAATATCCAGCCAAACAAGAAAAAGCAAAAACAAAAACAAAAATTTTTGAATTTGGGGGGACTGCTCAATGTATCAAATCATTTTAACTGTGCTGGGTCTGTGTATCATTTTAATTCAAAAACAAAGAGAAAGGCAAAAAAGTGGAAAAACAGAAAGGGAGAGGCTTAACCTGTGTCTCAGTTGATAAAACAGCATCACATGGGTGAATATCAGTCTGAACTTCACCCATGTGATGCTGTTGCCTCAGTCTCTCTTTCTTTGGGTCTGGCAGTGTGAGGATCGTGTCATTCACGCTGAAGAAAAATCTGAAAGAAAAATAGAGAACAATCCTATCTGCTTAGAAACAGATTACACATCACAGCATGTTCTATATGTTAGAAATGTTCTTATTTGCTACTAGAACCTGTTTGTAAACAAAGCATTTTTTTCTCTAGTTTATCAAAACCTCTCCCTGCTATATACTAGAAGTATTTTTGTCTGCTACTTACTCTATTGCATTGTATGCAATGCTTCATCTGGTGAAAAACAGACCAAAAAAGAAAGAAAAAAAAAAGCCTTACCTCTAAAAATTCATTTTTAAAAAGGAATGTTCATACTAAAACATAATTATGAAATGAATGTGATCCAGTCTCAATCTCAAACATCCAATAATATTCAGTGTCCAATATTCATACTAGAAAAACAGTCTCAGCTAATGCAAATGTCCCATTCATTGCGTTATATTCACATTCTGCAGTGAAGTCAGCATTTGAATCTTTTGTTGGTATGAGATGCAATTACCCAAATCATACAAAAATATGGTACACACAGTCTGGTGGCATATCCGTGTAAGAAGACATTTACCTCTCTTTACTTCGTAGTTGACTTGATTCAGTTCATAGCTCGTGAGGAACAGCACTGATTTCATTCTCACAATGAGATCTATTTTTGTTCCACCTTAATAATAATTAATGTTCTAAACAAAGCAAAATGCAAATCAAAGCACATCTTTTGTGGTGACCTAACGTCAGTATTTATAACTCACTGAAGGTGTTCGGTGATAGGTGTCACACAGTGTTGAGGAGCCTTCCTGCTTCAGTGTTAAAGAGCCATCAACATCATCCTGGTCGCTTTCACTCCAGTAATCTGCTAACAAAGCATTCTGGGTTTCAGTGATGTATTTTTCCACAAGAACTGTTTCTGACAGTTTCAAAATATCATTAGCTTGCAAGGGCAAACATTTCACAGTCACCTAGGTCACTTGGCAGCCACTGAGGAGCAGATCTTGCAAAAATGGATGGTATTTCAGATACACAGGTACAAACAACCACCTTCAAATGATTTAGGATAGTGCTACAGAAAGCACATTAAGCACCTAACTAAGCACTGTACAATAAACAATAGCTTCTGGTCAGAGTTTGAAAAGGAAACTTCCTTTGAGGAGCCAAAGTAGAACTGAGCCTAAACGCTTACTTGATCAGTGTTCACCTATTAGGTCATGACAAAAAAGGCAAGGCTCAGAAGATGAAGCATGGATCTAAAGCACATCTTGACCTTGTAACTGTGATGTCTTCACTTGCTCTAGGGTGATGAGCATAGGTGATGGCTCTGCTCTTGGAGATCATAATGCAGCCTGGATTTAACATTGTGTTTATCATTTTTCTAAAATATTTCTTAAACTATTATTCTAGATTTTATTTTTTGATGACACTAAATCTAATTCTTCAGGGCTATATGTTCTTATGATAAGACATAACACGTTAATAAAGAAGTCAGTTATGACATCTCCAACTTCATTCAAATAATGAACAGTGCACTCTCTGCTCTTCTACTTATCTCTGAAACATTACCTTCATCAGGATGAATATCCTTGTCATCAGGTGTGTAACCAATTGCTGCGAGACCCAGACGATTCATCCATCTAACAGAATAGTAGAAAAAGAGGAAGAAGGATAGTCAAAAGTGTGAACATGATGGTGTACAGAACCCCATCACGTAAAAAAGTCAGAAACAACAGTTAGTCCCTACACTGAACACTTCAGACTGTTCAAATTGTGAATCAGATAAATTCAGTAACTGAAAGTCGTTTCAGTTCACATTGCATTTATTGCACAGGATCACACTGTATTTATTTTGATCGCTACTTCAAGAACTTTCCTGAAAATGCTACAAAAAGACTATAAATCAAACTAGCATTATGATAATACCTGCAAAACCCATATCTGAGTTGTATTCTTAAACACTCCCTTACAGTTTGACCAAATTATTATGTCATTAATTTTCTAGCATATTGAATGTGGTTTCTAGAAGCAGTTCTGCCTGCTTTTTGACAATGCAACGCACATTTTGTTACTAATTATTTTCTTGGCTGATGAATCATACCACAACAAAAAAAACCTTCCAAAGACTTCTCAGGAAAGACATTAGTAAACAACAGGTAATATACAATAATGACCTTTTTTTTTTTTTTTTCAGATTGAAACAGGAAACCTATTAAGTGTAATTAGAACAAAACAAGCTTTTAAGGGCATTCATGAATACATTACTTCTGTAATGACACAGAATATGAAAGGTAGCAGCAAGGAGACAGAAAATGAAGGAAGAGCATACTCCACTAAAAATAGAGTACAATTCAGCATGCATTCATCTGCTGGTGTAAGCAATGCACTGCAGTTGCTCAAAGCAATGGTCTTCACCTGTAACATTGGATAGAAAACAGACTCACTGTATGGCCTTCAGCAAATCATTCTATATATCTTACGACTTATGTAAGTATCTGAAGAGAACAACAACATTTACTTCTTACAGGTAATTGTTATAATGATTAATTCAATAGCAAAAGTATGAAAATACGCAGAATTGTACAATAGCATTGCTTTGGCATTTCCATATTAAAACAGAAGTCCCCAATTTGGAAGTAAAAATTAAATCAATGATTATTTTTCACAAATGCCAGCTACGGGCTTAGAACTGCTAACAGAGACATTGCTTGCATCAGCATGCATACCTCATCTTTATCACTAAGGAAGTAAATTTCAAACGGATTAACAGGTTTACTGAAAAGCTGATTTTCTGGAGCACTCACCAGAATAATTTCATTGAATAAAGGACATGTTGGTCAGTTGACATTTGCTTCATTTTAAAAGGCATGATATTTAGAGCAGTAATTGAAATGACATCATACTTTTTCTCATTATTAAGCATTTGTATTTACTATTTTTTCAACAGTGATTCCTGAATCCCTAAACTCATTAACATTGGAGAAAAACAGTTGTAGTCATGCTTTACCTTGACAGTTAGGCATTATGCCTTAGGTACTTTAACTAAGGTTCTGCTTAAGCACCAATGATAAACCAGGGTGCTACCATCTTCAGCCTGTTTAGTGATCAGTGTGCTGACATTTTTGTTGGCTTAAATTTCTTGCCAGTTTATCTTGTTGCTCATTGCTATTTGCTGCTCACTGTTAATGTTAACCTTCAAAATAACATGGATTTCCTCAGCAGACAGGTATCTGCTTTATTCATATGGCCTCAGTGTCCGTATCTGGAATTAGCAGAAGGTATTCCTCCTCCTTGAAGATTGCCCAGATTTGTTTTTCCTACCAGAAGGCAAGAAGGTCCTTGCAATAGTTGCAAGTACATTCCTACCTCATTTTCCGCAATTCAGAGTTAGCTCTTTGTCAAGAAAATGAAAAGAGATATCTGATGACATTCACTGGTTTCAAATGATAAATTCTCTTCTAACAAAAGAAAAAGAATCTCAATCTTGGGTTTTGTATTTTTTAAAAAAGCCTGAGTGAATGTTTTTGAGGTTAATCAGGAGTTAGAGAAGTGCTGAGATTACAGATCTTTTTCTTACAGTTAACACATCCTTCCCCCCGCCCCCAAGGAAATGCAAACTCAATTCAAAAGGAAAGCTGTGTAAACATGATGAATTTGCCTGATGAGTAAATGCATACTTTCGTTTTTATTAAGAAAACAGGCAGCCAAGGTTATAAAAAAGTTCTCTCTGGAAAGCTTGAAACTAACTCATCCACTTGGTTCAGAACTTTGCATTGAATGCCTTGAAGGCAAATGTCAGGTTTCAGGAAGGCAATGGGAGCTGTGTGTCAGAATCAGACTCTCTAAGGGATAAGTGACTGCATGTGCTTAATCAAAGGTCACGCAGTGCAAGACTATATGCTATACCTGTCAAGCAGAACAGTGAAGAAATAAGGGGTAGTTTGTCTAGTTCGGTTTATATTGCTGCTTCCCTCATAGCACTTTGAATTGCGTGAGATCACAACAAGACAAAAGATGTTCTGGCAGGTACAGGTATAACAACCTCACATGCACATCCCCATAGACCTCGGCCCCAGAGGGAAAAGTTTGACTCCTCTTCCTCCAAAAAATAATCTTTTTTTTTTCTTTTACAATTTACTTCTGAAAAATAGGCAGAGAACAACTTAAACAGTGCTTTTCACTAGGTTTGATTCTAGACCGGGCAGCAAACTGTAGGGTTTGCATTCCAGACAGAAAATAGCTGTGGTGCATATGGAGCTGTGCTCAATATCCCAAGGATATTCTACACCAACATTTTATTTACAATATTGTGTATAAGCCCTATGAGAAACAACTCTTACCAAATTGCATACATTGTAACAACTTACAGGGAAACAAGTGTTTTAATTATTTTTTCTTATTGCCTTTATCTTAGAAAACCAAGTGGAGGGAATGGGAAGCGTCAGGGAAAGTCATGTCAATACATGAGTAAGTTTCGTACTGTGTCTCAACAGTTTAGATTTTAAATAAGTCAGAGTTTGTTTTAATTAATTCTGTTGATTACGAACAGGCGCTGCTGTCATTGCTTCGGGATAAAATAGAGCTGCATGGCAGGAAGTTAAGTTAAATTTACTGAGATAATTCTGGTTAGTACCAGGGGATGGCAGCCCAGGGACTGCTCTGCAAGTCTGATCCTACCCCAAGGCCTGGAAAGGGATGTTTACAAAGACACCGAGGGCAGTCACGAACCAAGTAGCTGTGACAATAATCAGAACTTGATACTGAAGAGTGAGTCATGCTTGAAATGCCCTGAGTTGTCAGGAGTCAGCAGCACATTCTCTTACTGATCATTTAATAAATACACTGGAGAAATGTTAAAATGGACCAAACAACTAGAAAAACATTTTCATACAGCTTCACTGTCCTAGAAGACTGTTTTAAAAAACAATAACACACCACCACTCTTACAAATGCAGCAAGTTTTTGTTTGCTGTTACAATTCCTCTGCTGACTACAGCAATGAGCAGAGCCAAGGTCAGTGCAAGTCCCTGGGACTGAAGGCAACCAGAACTCTCAGATCAATTCTCCATTTTAAGAGTGCCTGGCTAAAGATGGAAACAATTTACGAAAGGATGCATGTTTGTATCAGTGGTTTAAGAAAAAAGAAATCATTTCTTTGAAAACTAAGTGCTAACCAACTGAATTTCTTGAAGTTGTTAAAGGACGTCAGGTAAAAAAAATAATGACATGGGCAAAGGCCGAAATCTGAGAAAACCACAGACAAAAAAATGTGGGAGAAATACTAGGATATGGAACACATTTGAGTTCGGGAGTAAATAGGAAAGTATTAAAAAAGGCAGTACTGTTAATTTATAGCAAACTGCTACCATCAAAAAGGACTGCTTCCTCATAAGCAGAGAAGAAATGTTTAATGCCTGTATTTAGGTAACGGAGTATTTATTTGAGTCAGACTTCATCCACTTGGCTACTTCTTTCTAGCAATCCAGATCAAGGAAAATGCCTTGGAACATTTTTCTTTCTTGCTTTTTTTTTTTTTTTTTTTAAACATTTAATTCAGGTGAAAAAGGAGAAAAATGGATATACCCTGAAAAGGTGTAAACTCAAAAAACAAGCCCTTCCCCTTCACTATTCATTTTTCTTAAGTGTTTCCTTAAAAAATGAAACCAATGAAATACCAAGATGTTAAAGCACATCATAAATAAATAAAGAGTTATATATTTAAAACTCATTTCTTATCTTGTATCTTTTCATCAATTAATACTTGCACTTCCAAGTCATCACAGGTTTGTATTTTAAAAGTTTCAGAGCAGGAATATATCTTTCTTCACTTTTGGAATTGCATGTACACTACGGATTATTTGGCTAAAAGGAAAAACAGAACTGAAGTTAAATTCAATTCAAGCAAGTCAGCTTCTAGTTTATTAAAATACAGATCCTCTTGCACCATCTATTTCATACCTACAATTTATTTAGTGCAATTTATATTTATTTTCAGGTTATAAACTTTGTATTAAATCCTCTCAGACCAGTGAGATAATTGGATTCCAGAGTTCACTGTAAAATTATTTGCAATACAGAATTATATTTTTAAATCAATTCTGTATTTGGCACGCAGGCTTCTTTCCGACCAGTCTTTCTTAATGGACATCTGAAAAATCAATGCTTCCCTTTTAGATTCTTATTTTCACTGTTCACTAAGGCTGTACAAGTAATGCCCTCATTTAACAGAATAAAAGTGCATGTAATAGGTATGGCTAAAATTATTCCTTTTTTTTTCACTACATAAAAGAAGCCCAAACACATAACTGATGTCTCACGTTGACATACAGCACTGAACACTTTTCTCAATGAGCTCATCTCTCCAAATATATCAACTCTCAACAGCCTGTATTTCTACTATTTTATTTGTCACGGTTGCTGGAATTTGTTAAGTAAAATCATTCAAGGGATAAACAGTAAGTACTCTCTGATTTGATAATTTGACATGACTCTGTTGATCTTGATTCATGCACCGTCTTCTTAGATTTGTCAGGCTGGAAAAATATGAAAAAAGCCCCAGACACTTTAAGAATTGACAAGTGAACCATAGCAATTTATGCCCTCTTTGTGTGTGCATCTACTTCATGCACTTAATGAGGATTTGCAATTTTTTTAATATCTTCACTCTGTCAATTGAATGCACATCTAGGCCTTCATGGTCAGAAGTCTGTTTTGTTTTGGTTCTTTTATTTATTTATTTATTTATTTTGTCTTTAACTCCTGCTGGATGATGGACAATAAAATTCACTGCTTCTGTGCCAAATAAATAACCCTTGTGGCAATAAATAAAATAGCATCTTACTGTATAAATATAACTGTGTAACACAGAAAATATATACACAATACCTTGATGATAGACTACAATTTCAAATAAAAGCCTCAGGAAATCTACCAGAACCATCAGAGAAACTCACTCAACTGGAACACCTCTTGCCAAATTTCAAATAATTTCCAAACACATTTGTAGCAGCTCTAACACTGCCTAGGCAAAGCAAAAGAAGTGGCTGTTGCTGAGATGAACTTGGATTGCCATGCTGATACCTATGGGAATCAGTTAAGTAGATAAAGGAATCAGTTAAGAAGAAACTGAAATATTGTTTTCATTAGTGAAATGCAGCTACTGGATTTCACCCTAATGTAGTCTTGTCCCATAGATTTACCAGACTACTGCAGGTAATTCACCAGACTTTCTTGGTATCCATCTACAGGCAAGTACTGGTTGCTGCCTCCATCTACCACTTCCTTTACTGTGCCACTGCTCCAGCACGTGCATCCACCTTGTATGACCTGAAAAGGTGTGGATGAGGTTTTTGGGGTTTAGAGGCAGAATATTGTTAAGGAATGGGATGATTTACTTCTGAAATCTTATTTCTACATACTCTTAGATAAATCAGATCAAATAGGCCAAATAATACTGTTAAAGGCCTGATTTATATAGTTATATCGACCACTTCTTTCTGTTATTAAAAATTCCAGTTTTTGCAGTGTTAGCTTAGTATTTCCAGTACGACACTATAATATGTGACTATAATGCATGCTCCTTTATCACCAGGAGGTACTGCACTGTTCTCAAAAACACTGCTCTATTAAATGCAGATGAACTGTTTGGCTCCCAGAACAGCTGTATCAATTCACAATGGTATTATTTCTAGCAAATTTGATTAAGTTAATTTTGTAATTTCAGACAATGCAAATCCTAGCTCCTGTGCATTAGGGATAAATTCACACCTGAATGCTAATTTGGATTGTTTATTGGGTAACTGCAGTTTTGTTTTGCAAACTCCTATAAACTGTAATGTACTGCTAGAAACCAGTGGTTCTCAATCTGTGTCAAGGGAGAGATGGCAGTTCACAAGTCTATGTAAAGTAGTCCATAAATCATAAAGGAAGACTTTGGTGGCTTACCAAAAAGAAAAAAAAAAAAAAAAAAAAAGGAGACTTTGAAGAAATACAGCTCTGTACTTTCTAGTGCAGCATTTTCCTCAGACTGAGTGCTGTATCTGTACTGCTGCAATGTTCACTCCCACATATGTAATGGTTTCACCCAGCCTCTGGGGCCTGCAACTTCTGATCAGAAATATTTTTTCCTTGTGCTGCAGCTTATGAGTTATGTGAGCACAATAATTTAGATGTTTGAAGTGGTCTTAGGAATGACTGCATTTTTCCTGAATTTGAAACAAGTTTGTAGGAAGACACAAAGAAAGGAAAAATTGCTGTCCTGTTAATTTACAAAAATTGGTAGGCACCAATTCAGGGATTTCAACCTGTGAAGTTCTTTCATATTCCCCAAAATTTCACTGGGCAAGAGACTGGATCATAGGAGCTCATTAATTACAGATCATTTTCTTAAAGAACTTGTAAATAAGGACAGACAGATCTGACATGGATAGCCTTCCATTCGCTTGTTCATAAGGGTAGTGTCCAACAGGGGTGTATGTCAGAATTCTTTAGTTGCCAAGATCTTTTCTTAGGTGTTAGCTTGTTCACAAAGAAAGATTAAAAGTAAATTAAAACATGAATACATGCACAAATACTGGTCTACCATCTGAGCTGGCAAAGAACTGACAATGACACTAACATGCCTCAAATTTATGGAAGACAGCTGAATGAACTTTAATAACAAAGATGGTTTAGGGAAAGCTTGGAGTAACTCTTTTGTTATACATCTTATGCAAAAGTACAGAAGATATGCACCCTGAAATTCACTCATATTCAAGAGCAATTTAATTCAGAATATATCAACTTTCAAGCAGTTTCATCTTAAGAGAAATAATGTTTTACAGACTTTCAGATCTTGGAAAATATTGGAAGTGGTTCCTCCAAAATCAATTTATCATCATTTTAGGTTTAAGCAGATAGTGCATTTTTGAATGACAGCCAAAGATTTATGGGAATTATTAATATCATGAAGTTAACCCAGTTATTCAAATCAAGCATGGTTAAATGATTCAGCCTATAACAGAAGGGTGGTTTTTTCTTTCTTTAACATTTAGAGTATAGGAGAGTGAAAATGAACTGCACGCTTTAATCACAAGAAAATTTTAAATAAAATAGACATTGTAAAACAACTGAAAATTAAATTCAATGCTGATTTCCTTAGGAGTATTAGATCTATAAATAGGTTACACATGGTCTGGGAACAGATGAAGCACTTCTGTGAAATAAGGCTTTAACGAGCTTGGAATACCTCGTGACCGTGGCAAACAAAATTTGAGTTCATCAATTTCATTATTAATTCATTTCTAGGAACACAGCTATGCTCATGTAGACCTGACAAAACAGCATGAGCATTAATTTTGCAAAGCAAAGTCTGTCTGCAACATGCTACGCAGCAGGCAAAAATTCTGCTGCAAAAGAACAACATTATCTGGTACGCACGAATCAATTACTACCCATCAGTGGATAGTACCTTCAAAAGCCATGCAGTATTAAAGGCAGATTCCAGTATTCTGCAGATTAAAAAAAAATCCAATCTAGAAAACAGTGAATCTTGAATAAGAAATTGATATAAATAGCTGTTAAAAAAAAAGCTGACAGTAAATGAAGCTGAGAAAAAGGCTATATATTGTCCATATCACGAATGAAGAAATGCTACTTTCCTCTTCTACATATTAAGACTCTTTTACTTTTCAGTGTAAACATGGAAAATCCAGTTAAATTTTGTGGTGACAGCAGAATTATGAGATTCCACATAAACTATTTGCCATATTACCTTAAACTACACAGTTAGCAGTTTGGTGGAAAGATAACAGCTTTTTAGGTGCATTTTTTTTCTATGAACCTTGCTTACTCCATCCAATTTCAGACATGATGTCTGGGACAAGGAATTCCAGGAAGGATATAAAGGCTGCAGGGGATGCCCAGAGATTTTACAGAGGAAGCATTGCAATCCATCATTTGGGTTGCTGAGTGAATTACAATCACCCCACTGGAATAACACTTCTGGTGGAAAAATACTGCCAAAAAAAATTTCAAGGGGAAACTTCACCCTTCTTTGTCTTCTCTCATGGAAAACAGATTCTAAATGTTAAAAAAAAAAAAAGAAAGGCTCTAGTTAATTCCAAACCATTGTGGCAGTATGATATGAAAACAGACCCTGGCACATTACCAACTGTTATGCTCCACAGAGGCTGTAAACTGTCATAAAGACAGCTGTGTTGTCTCCTAGTATAGGAAAATCAATGGATATTTTATTGAATGTACATCAAGACTTCCTGGTTTTCCTTGAGTCAGAAAATTTTATGCCATAACAGGGAGAGCTGAGCAATGGCACTTAAACAAATCATATCTATTAAAGTAGCTAAAATTAAGGAAGAAACCATGCATATTTAAAAGTAGCAGAAGATCCTCACTTCAGTTTTGTACAAAACAGATCTCAGCCAGATTACATAACCAAATAATGAAACACTGCTAACAATGAAAAGAAATATTTTGCAGCAAATTTACATGCAAGTAGTATATCTGGCTACAGTAAGATACTCGAGAACTGAACCTTCTCCTCATCATCATTAGTGAATGATGAACAGGCCTGAACTGTTTCAATACATCTGATCTTATGTGTCAATACAGTGTAAAAATAATCTCTTGATGTTATTGTTTTATATCCATCTGTGTCCTGAAGGCAGTTCAGCCTAAGTCTTCAAACAGAGAAAACTAACGAAATTCCAAAGTTTCAGCAGTCTGTGCCATGAAAGATTTAAGACTTTGAGGTATAGCTGAGTTTTCCCATGTGTCCTTGCTTTTTACTCCGGCTGTGAATAAACAAATTCCTAAAGCAGCAGGAGGCAGAACATTTGACTCTGTCTTTGATCCTCACAGGCACTTCCCCACCTTTATCTAGCCTCTGCCTTCATCACTGAGTCACAGGATAAAGCACAAGGTAATTTAGGTTGGAAGACATCTCAGGAGGTCATCTGTTCTCACAGCCTACCTGCTGCAGAGCCAACTTTAATTTTGGATCAGGTTGTCCAGGGCCTTGAATGCCCTCCCTGCACAACCAAGGGCATTTGACAACACACAGCAACACTACCAATACAACTTTGTTAGCTTTGTTGAGAGAGTGATGCAATGGATCAAATTAAATTTCCCTTTTCTTTTTTCTTTCTTACTTTTCTTTTTTCCATAACGCAAGTTACTCTCAGTAGAGGCCTTGGTATAGGTATGCATTGTATTTACATACAAGAAACTGTTAAAGCATAATATCTATAAGGATATTTTCAGGGTTTAACAAGAAAAAAAAAGCAAAGTATCATAAATAACTCAAAAATTTTAATAAACACAGATGATACCCATAAAACTAACTTTTTCTAACACCTTTACAGAATTATGCTATGTGGCATGACAAAAAATTGCAGCCAACAAAATAAGCCACACAGTGTAAAGCTGTACATACTAAAAGCAGTGGAGGACCAGAATGGGCTATATTGAGAACACTACTGATCAGCATTACATCATGCTCCAGCAGCACATTTCTATGTGATTAATCTCACATATTATTTTCAATTATTGGTGTGTCAAGAAAAATAATATGTTACTTACCTATTCATTTCTTCAAGACAGTCTGTTGCAAAGTAGAAACTCTTTATTTTGGGGTGACACGCTTTGAATGCACTAGAAAACAAACACAAAGAAGAAAAAATATCTTTTCTTTCAAGGATATTGTCTACAGACAACATAAGACTGGTATGCACCATAATTATTCAGCATGTTACAAGCTTAATAGGCCTTTTGAATGCTCAGTCTGAGTCTTTTGCTGGATCCAACTTACAGATTCATTCTGATCTGCTTACATCTACATTTCAGAATTTACATCTACAAGTTTCAGAAGCACCTGAATTACTTAGAACTGTAAAGCCATTCAATAACTGCTGATGTTATAAATTAAAAACTTACTAGATGAATCTGAAAATCTTACTGAGTAAATTTAAGTACTTATTAGTTGTGTTTCAAAGGTCAACTAGTCTAAAGGACTATGAGTTTGATCCCACCACATTTTCTCACATATGGCTGTGGTTTTTGTTCTACTCAAAGAAATACTTAGGACAGACAATTTTTGTATTAATTAAATAATATAATAATTTAAAGGAGTACTGCTATCAAGGAAGCCACAGACTCACACCATTAAATACTATTGTTTTGATTAGTTGGCAAATGAATAGAATAACAACTATCATACGTAGAATTTAGGTTAAAATACTGACATTTATATGGTAATCATTAGATGTAGGAATTAGATTACAAGTCATTACACATGTCATTATAAAAAACCTGATTATGCACGTTTCCCACTATTAATAGCTTAAATGCAAATGAGTGTTTTATTAATGACTATGATTAATTCCAATTTTCAGAGATTGAAAGCTGAAGAAACTTGATTTGAGCACACCTATTTTCTTGTATATACTGGTAATACAGATGCATACAGTAACAGGCTTTCCTAACAAAGGTTTTGCAAAAGAATGAGGTGGCAGAGTTGTATTTCTCTGTAGTTTCCTTTTTAATGAGTTTACATGTGTATCAGAAGGATAAGTTTACCTTTGCACAGAGGATCATTATAAAACATCCTGAATCCACAAAAAGATGTAAGAAATATTCAAGCATTGTTTTCACATATGAATTGACAATTTCAGTGAAGATCCTAATCTCTACTTCTGCTGATTTAAAGCATGTCACAAGTCACTAAACCCTTATAAAAATGTGGCATTCTAATGAAATGAAAAGATCAAAATTTGTATTAATTAATACTAATTAATATCAGCTGACAAAAAATAAGCAAGCAAAAAGGCAGCATATTTACTGGCATTTACTGTAAATACCAACACCAGAAATTTGAAATAACAGGCAGCTCATACGTTGCAAATGAAAAGAGAGAATGCATGGGAAATCCATAAATAGGTAGGAAACTTTTCTGATGCCCACTAGATGGCATACAATTGTTAATTATATATACTGAATTTTAAGATCTTAATGCAAGTGATTTTGATCTAAGCATATGTTATTTATGGGTATGTACTTTTCCCTGATGTCAGTCCTCTTTGCAGTTATTTGGAAACACTGCAACATCTTGACCTTCTAGTCTTACATTTGCTCAACCATTTGCCCAACCTTGAGATTTAAGCCCTGACTTGAATTGGAGAGGATTATATGGTGGGTCTGGAGATTCTAATCCTCTTGATTAATCCTGTTAGAATATCACGTGATGGAGTTTCTGCTTGTAAACAGGATTATTTTTCTAGACAGGAAATTTACATACATGAAAGCATTAGAATGCCAATATTGAGTCTCAAACTCGACCTGTTAATAGTCAGAGGATTTCAGATAAACAAACCTTAAATTCGTCTCCACTATGCTCATGTAATGTGATACAGTCTGCAACTATAAAATTGAATACTGTAAATTCACAGGAGCCCTTCCTCTGTTAAGGTACAGCGTGGACTTGTTTTGCAAAAGTTCTCATGTTCTGCTTTACTACATAAATGTTCATTAATATCTTTTTTATATATATATACCTAAATTCACTTTAAAGGTGAGCAAAATAAGCCATAATTCTGTACTATTATATATTACATACTCTGAAGTAAACGAGTTTTTATTTTTATGAACTGGGGATCCCAGGTCTGTGGAAACTTGTAAATGTTCTGCAGTTCTCTTTCTGGGCTGCAAAGGACAACAATACATCCATCTCCCAGGAGTGTCACAAAGACTCTTACTTGAGAAGCTTTAAGACACACTATCATTAAAAACTGGAAATAAGTTTGACAGAACTTATTGATTGAGAAATAATTCTATACGTGCGGACAAAACGAATAATGTAGAAGAAAGATATCTGTGTTTTTACCTTTGGTTTCTTTTGGAGCACCGCACAGTGAGTGCCGTTTGGTTTGCTATCTACCAACACTGCCAGGCCTGTTTCAGAAGAGCCATTCCCCAGCCAGTAAGCTCCCTGCAGGGCCCTGCTCATTCACAAGTGCAGCACTTTGCAATGTCCTTGATGGATTTCGTAAGGCCCTGGTCAACCCATTTACCCGGACTGTGTAGATCCACCCAAATGACAGCCCTGCTTTTGAGTGCATCAACTCTTCTCCCCTCTTTGCTGTCATCTAATGTGGGGCCAGAGGTGTATTCCAATTTCTGGGAATGCTGCTCTGAGAACAACATCCTACTCCTTTAGATCAAGTTCCCTGCTATTTCAGGCACTGTAGCACATAATAGATTTTGCAAAATTATCAGAAAACAAAAATAAAAATTACTGGATCTGTATCAACTTCTAAGATAATCTGATGTCTACATATATTTTATAGAGAATTCTGGCTGCATTGTTTCAACTTGAATTGACAACCTAAATGGTCACTTCTTAAATTTTTGGAAGCTCAGACAATAAATTAGCCATTATATTCTTATTTCCATTAATCTTGTGGAACAGCATCACCACAGGACATTATAAATATCTTTGAAAATAATGTGATATTCATTTTATGACACATAAAAACTTAACTAACCAAAATTTCTAATACAATATGATCATTCTACATCATGAAGATGCAGGCTTTGCCCAAAAGCAATGGAAAGTTTATCAGCGTGAAAACAAGAAAGCACCTCTAGCAGGGGCAAGGTCATTCCACATCCAAATATAGCCTGGGGAGCTAAACCAGTCTGAGATAATGCCATGATTCATATAATAATCAGAGTACCTTCATTAAATGCATTAGTGAGGCAAATCATCAAACCATACCAGATAATGCATTCAATGACCATATATTTTAATCAAAGCTTTCTTAACACTATTGCATTCAGTGTACACTACGGACATCAGTAACAGTCACACTGTAACACTTTTCCCATCTGATTTCGTTGGATAGAACGTTGATAGAACGTTGGATAAGACAATCTAAAATCTAAAAATAAAGGACATTATTCTAGAAAGACTTCAAATTCTTTTGTTCAAAAGAGTAACTCTTCTTCTTTGAATATCTCACAATCTTGGCTCTGAAAATGACAGATTTGAGGAGAAATTGAAGCTGGGTGCCATGAAGATTTTTTGAGAGAACTGAAAGAAACCTGATACGAATTTTGCTGGGCTTCTTTTATGCACTGGGAAACTAAGTGCTTTTTCAGAAAGTTTTAATTTATGTAAAAGTGCAAAATTTTCCTAAAAAATAGGAAAGAATTATGTTTCTTTCCCATCCTTTCTAACTGAGCTTTACTAATTTTTGAAATGTTAAAATGAACTCAATGATACAGAAGTAAGGACACAATCAGACTTGTATTTCCATATTACAAGCTTGCAGTGGAACACGTTATATTACAACACCTATTAAGAAATATTATTACATGACAAATATATTCTTAAGTGGAAAGAAGCAAGAACAGATCCTACAAAATATTTCCCTAGCTCTCCTAAAAGGAGACAACAAAATCCTAGCTGAAGTTTTCCACTGTAGTCCAACAGAGGCAAGAATGAGCTTTTCTAGATTATGTCTATTTAGAATGGGTCACCATCACCTCATTTGCAAAAGGAATGCAGAAGAATTAGGTTGCAGAACTTTGTCCCCAGGCTCACCAGAACCATTAGCGTCTCAGCAGAAGCAGGTAATATCAATCATGCTCAGACCTGTCCTCAGTAAGGCAACACCAAAGAGAATCGATAAGTGCTTTATCAGTGCACTCATAGAGGCCATGAATTAGAGCTGTAACACAAGCAGGGCCTGCCATTCACATATACCCGATATACTGAAATGTAAGTGAATATAAGACCATACGTGCTTTCTTTTCAGTCTTTGGAAAAGCTGGTAAAAGAGTAGCAAGTGTAACATGCTGTTTTTATGATAGGGCAAATATGTAAATGATAGCTCAGGAAGAAATCAAAGGAAAATTCTGCTCAGTGAACAATGGGAGTACTATTAACATCTTCATTATATTTTTACCCCTGGACCTACGTCTTTTTGAAAGTATTCAAAGCCTGGAGGTACTCAGCTTTCAGTAGTATTCAAAGTTTTAGTTAATCAGACTTTTTCTGTGCATATACCCTACAGAAATTGCTCTGTAAGAAATGCGAAGATTAAAGCTCTGGAAGCTATTTCTAGCTGCGTACAATGATCCTCTGTTAAATCTATATAATCAAATTTCACTGAAATTTGCTAAGTGTTTTAACAAAAGGATATTTTTTTCCTCTATATTTGTTCAATATTATTATTAATATCTACTTGTTCCACAGAGGAATTTATAGTGTTCAGTTCACGTATAATTTCTTCAGTGATAGTTTCAGTTGAAAGAAGTATCATAAGTATAAATTGCACTGTCATCTTCTCAGACAGTAATAACACCTTCAGACAAGAACAAGCAATTGAAGAGATTCTATTTGCTAATCAGCAGCCTCTAGTGTAATCCACATCTTCTGTACTTTCTTGTGCACATGTTCGTAGTTGTAGGATGTATTCCTACAGACCAAAACCAAATTTAGTCATCAGAAAAGCATGACAAAAATTCAAGATGCTTAGTGATAACTAGAATAGCTTTAGTAAGAGTACCTTCAAGCTATTCTCTATAGCTCCTGAGGGTAGCAAGATTTAAAAATCTATATGCTGCCTGCAAATATTCAGGAGATACTAGAGAGCTGCTAGTCTCAAAGCATTAGAATTATTCAACTTACTGTTTGACAGCTATGAATTCTAATCCCAACACTGCCTGAAAACAGTGCCTGTTATTAATCATGTGGCAATGTTTAACACATGCTGTTTACTGGGAGCAAAATGCAATAGCAGAAACATGCACATAAGAAGCAGAAAGACTGAAACACAGTGTTCATTTTGTATTTGGAACCTAAATATTTTAGCAGTTGAGAATAACTCAATATTGGATATATAAATATATATTTATATATTCACCAGCTCTTGCTATGCTATTTCTTAAGATATTTCCTATGGTAATTCTTGCACATTTGACTCTTATCCTGAAGACTATCCTGAACCTAAGAATGTTTTACCTGTTGGCTAATGCATTCACTTTTTTTTCCCTTGAATTTATTTAACTAAAGTTGGAGTTTGGCTATCTGGAAAGTTGATGAAAGCATTATCCATTTTTTTTGTAAGATGGCTCATAGAATTTACATTAAGTTGCATCTTTTAAAATGAACAGAAACACTAAAGTTTAGGTGGGCTTAATGATGTGTTGCTTACAGATTTCAAGGATTTTGGAGTTTTTACTACTATATATAATATACTTCCAAGAGCAATCCTTGAATTTAAAAGCATAATTGACACATTACTTACTGTTTTTTTCTGCATTCAATTGCTCTGTCTATCCTGAACTCAGGCAAGCTAATGAATCCTTCTGCTTTTTCATCCTATCAAAAGAGAAGAAGTGGTACTGAGGAAGAACACACAGCTGAAGAGAAACAAGCAGTAGCCATTTATGTCTTATACAAACAACAACCACCCAACCAACTGAAATGCTCAACACATTTTCCCTAAGATGTTTTTATTGAACATTTAGTTTTCTTGATTTTTATGAAATTTTTATGAAGTAAATTGACTGCTTCTTAAAGGAGCTGCAGTCATCCTGAATTCCCTTTGTTGATGACTACACAAGACCTGTTAGCGCCAACTAAAGCACCTACGGTAGCACTCAGGATATTAACAAATATCATCAAAAAAAATCTCAGTTTTTTCTTCTTATGGTCTGAACATTGAACATGTTTTGCGTTAAAGCCACGTTTGTACAAATGATCTGTCCTGGTTCCTACAGTGAGCTCACTGGTGTTTAAATGGAAAAGTAATAACTAGAAAGTACTTCTTGTCACTTTTTACTTCTCCTGAAGTAATTTGCCTGAAAAAGCAAGGAGATACAGTAACATCAATCAGACTGTTGAAAAACACAGGCTGAATGTAAGCACTGTATTAGTCCAAACAAATACTAACTTGGAAGAATATTAACTACTGATATATTCATAACTTTAAGAGAACAATGAACCTCTGCTTTTCATTAAGCTTGGCCTTCCACTTTAAAGAATTAAAAAATTCAAAAATAAGTTCAAGTGAACCAGACGTGGCAACTAAAGTGGCTGTTCTCTAATATTTACAGACTTTACTCAAAAGAATGATAAAAGTTAAGATTTTATTTAGGCTTTCTGCAAACACAGAGTATACTTACATTCTGGTTTGTGTACCAGTACAAGGAAGAATCCTTCAAAATAAACCAGTACTTTTTCCATTTCTGTGTGAAGTAACCTTTTGCATCCTTTTTCTTCCACAGCCAGCCTTCACAATCTCCATGCCCCAAATCTTTGCAGGAAATTCGTCTTCTGCTTCCACTCGTCAGAGAGCTCCCTGAGAACACAACAGTAGTATGAGACATCTCTCTGAATGCTATTCTTCTCAATATGACCACGTTACTAATTTTAAATGATGAATCAATTTAAATGCTCTACAATTTTGGTTTCTGCATGAATACAAAAACACAAAAAACCTTTTTATGTAATGGCTTATTTAATCTTTAGAGGATCTGTTTCTCTTAGGACTGATTAGGATGGTCATCATCATTTCTAAACAAAAAACATACTTCATTTAGTCCTGAACCTGAAACTCATTTAAATAAACATAATCTGTATGTGGTTGTAAACACTACTTTCTCTATATCTTCTGTTACTACTATTTGCACTAGGAGGCCTGTCAAATTCTGGAAGATTTTTAGCTCATTTTTCATAGTCAGTATAGTCTATAAGAAAGAAAAATCCATATTCATATAAAAATGCACATCTACATTTCCCCTGTACTGAATTTAATGGCACAATACTATTTTAACCCCCTTGGATCGAGTTTGAATTAACAGTATCATGAAAGGTATCGGGTTTTGTTTGTTAGTTATTTTGCTGTTGTCCTTCTTGTTGCTCTATTTCAACATATTCTAATTAAAAGGCTTAAAATTTTAGTGTCTTTTGCAATTTTTCTTGCATTAGCAAAACAGTTTTCATAGTTACGGTACCATTTTTCCTTAAAAAGATCTTGTAGGAAATTTCATTTAAATCTCAGACATTTTTTTTCTGTGAAAAATCAAGTCTGCATTGCTACAATAATTATATTTAAGCTACAAATGTGAAACAATTAAGAAGTACAGATGACATCAAAAGATCATCCTTTGTTCTTCAACATTCCCCAGTCAAGCTCTTAATATTTAGCTCTCATTAGAATATTGTACTGTGCTATGCCTAGTTTGAAGCATTAAAATTGTCTGGTAGAAATTAAGGAAAATTTTTTTAGGTCACTAAAACATGACAATAAAGATTTCACTGCATATAAATTGAAATGAATTTATTGCGCTGTAACTAATTTTCTTCAATTTATTGCTTTAACAGTCTCAAACGGGCTATGAATAGAAAAAAAATCAGAGCAAAATATATAAAGACTACTTTTCTGCTAAGTCAGAGAAATTTTACCACTGAGTCTAGCAACATTATATCTATGCTACCTTACAGAATCACAGAATGGCCAGGGTTGGAAGGGACCTCAAGGATCATGAATCTCCAACCCACTGCCACATGCAGGGCCACCAACCTCCACGTTTATTTGCTAAACCAGGCTGCCCAGGGCCCCATACAATCTGGCCTTGAACACCTCCAAGGACAGGGCATCCATAACCTCTCTGGGCAGCTGTTCCAGCACCTCACCACTCTCTGGGTAAAGAATTTCCCCCTGATGTCCGACCTAAATCTCCCTCCTTTAGGTATTGAAATGCTGCAATAAGGTCACCCCGCAGCCTTCTCTTCTCCAGGCTGAACAAGCCCAGCTCCCTCAGCCTGTCTTCATAGGGGAGGTGCTCCAGCCCCCTGATCATCTTCGTGGCCCTCCTCTTGACCCTCTCCAACAGCTCTCTGTCTTTTCTGTACAGGGGGCTCCACACTTGGACACAGTTTTCCAGATGGGGCCTCACAAGAGCAGAGCAGAGGGGGACAATCACCTCCCTGTCCCTGCTGGCCACCCCTCTTTTGATGGAGCCCAGGATACCATTTGCTTAAAACATTTGTTTATTTACTTTGGTATTTACTATCAAATTTAGAAATATTGAAATTAAGATGAACTTTGGCATTTGATCAACAGTGCTTATTATCAGTTAAGAACTCTCATTTTCTGCTTTCAGAATGTTAATCTGAAGAAGTTACCTTTTGACCATTTTCTGGATTTTACCCTGAGAGAAGCGTAATGGAATGACTGTAAGAAAGAAAAAGAAAAAAAAGGATTATAAAAAACTGGTGCAGGTAATAGCACTAACATGAAAAGCTTTTACTACCACTGCCGTGGTTATCTTAGGATTAGTTATCATAGGATCTTATTTTTATTTCTTTTTATTACTATTATAAACGTCATAAAGAAAACAGTGGTAAGGCTACTAATTAAAATCTCATATTTTCTTTTATTAATTACACTTCTTGCAATCAAATCATTAGGATTCTTTGGTCAAATGGATATGCAGTAACTTGAAAACTGAGGATATAAACTAGTGCATTACTACGCTCAAAAAGCAAATGCTTGTGACAAAGTTTTTATCAGCAACTCTGAAACAACGTCTTAAGAGTAAATATCATAAAATTAAAATAACTGAGGGTTATAGCTAACAGTAATAAACTATTATCAAGAAATTAATATTTAGAATGGAAGACTTCAATTTAAGCACTATAAGAAACATACATCTGAAAACAGGACCCCAACTATCTGCAAGATACAGGCAAAGTTTAGTTTAAAATAAGAATAAAGGGGGAAGGAGTTGTTCTGCACACATTATGACTATTTGTAACCCTCCTGTAACAACAGCCAGCTTACACTACTAACGCCAGACACTTCCTTATTTTTGGGAGAGTTGGCTTGGAGAACACCAGCTTGCATGTCTGACAGGTGACAAGCTCTGTAAGTGTACATGCATAGCATCAGTTGCAGATTTATCTATTTTTTCAAGAACTACAGAAGACAGAAAGATTAATGCTTGTTCCTGTACTATAGGAAACATAGTTAAAAACAATCAGGAAATAGAAGAACAGAACTAAGTCCATGAGAAAGTATTAAAGATGCACAGCAAAACTGATTTTTTATTAATGTACTATAAGCCCCACCAGCAGAACCAGTCATTTTGCCCAACTGGGCTTCTGTGGTGACTGTGACTGAAACAACCTGTTCAGCCTTCTTCTCTCCGCATAGAAATGCATTAGCATAGCACAGGTTTCTGTTTCTGCAATAAAAATCACCAAAAATTTTCACAATTTAGGCTAAAAAAATACTTCAGTGAGGTAGAATTCTATAAATCTAATCACATCTGAAAATTCTAATTACAGAACTTCAAGAAAATGAACAGCAGGAGGATACCTGCTTTAGAATACACCCCAGAAAGTGGTATGTATCAGTCAGTATAACAGTTTTAAAAATAAAGTTCAAGCATAACAAAACAAGAACTGAAAATATTTGCTCTTCCAAAAATGTAAGTTACTTAATCTCACTGTGCGTTGTGCGTACATATATGCAATGTATTAAAAGCAGGAAAACTAGAGAAAGTGAAAGACTTGTGCAAACAAAGGTTTAACTAGCACTTCTAACTTGCATTCAATTCAAGCTTCATATTTTGAGAGAGAAAGAAACTAACTTATAATTAACTTTGTGGTAAACAACTTGCAAATTAGTGTGAGTGAAGGTTGCTACGGGAAAAAGGCTGATGACTGGAGAACACACCATGGTTGTATGCATTTAACCTCATTCAAAACCACAATGTGAAGCAGAATGTTACAGAAAACGCATGTCCCTACCCCCAGCTCAGTCAACAAGAAGCACACCGTAGAAAAATGGTGACAGAATTGAATCTCTGCTATTTGAAGTTGAATCAGTGAGACCTCAGTACATTCACAGTGAAGCAGAAAGAATGCTGTTTAGGTGTCACAGAATCACCAAATGAAAAGTTAGGTTTCATTTTAAAAATGCTCCGGAAAACTAGATCTTCAGTCACCTGTCAGGATGAAAGGAACTAAGTCATTGAGGCAAGCCTGGTAGCACATACCTCTGCGATTTTGAGGAAAACTTTAACAAGTTCAGAACATAGCAACTGGTGCATTCATAGAACAAAATACACAAATCACGGAGCATGTAGTGCTGTTTTCCTCATGTTATGTCTATTAGATTAGTTGTAGTACTGTGATCCCAAGGAACTGCAATGGGTTTAAGTGCTTTTCAAGGGAGGCAGCACGCAAGGTAGGGATTGGCAGGTAGAGGAAAACTGCAGAATACTTGGTTATATGTCTTCTGCTATGGCCACTAATACTGAACATTGCTGTGTGAATCCTTGGGAGGCAGAATGACATCTGTTAGCTTACAGCAGATTACAGCTTATCCACTTAGCAAAAGAAGTCTTGTCAGAGTGAAGAAAAGATACTCTATAACTGAAAGTTGCATTGTTTGTCCTTTTAATGAAATACTTGACAAAATAAAAAATGACTAAGAAGTCTAGATATTTTCTGTTAGACCTTCAAAATGGGCACTATGAAACACTGAAAATCTAGATAATAAAAATCCTTGTCAGAGTACATGTATTATTCACACATCTTAAGAGTTTTTAAAATTTTCTTTTCCTTTAGAACATCTTTGGAAGATGTCCCTTTCCAAATTAGTAGCTGTTTACTACAGTTCTCCTTCCAAAACTAATACATCCCTTAGTGGATCTAATACGGTTTCTACTAAACTTAACCAAAAGTACTGCATGCACTTCAGTCAACTGTGGTTGCAGTAGATACTACTCTGAATTTAGAAATTATCCTTAGGCTTTTGCTTTCTTTTGTAAATCATTACCTTCCTCATGGATGTACTTCCTTGACGGTCAATGGCAGAACTAGCATATCTGGGAGAGACAGGAAGAAAGATGTCAAATAACAACAGGAAATAATATTCTGAATAATAACAAACTCACAAATGCATTTCTAAATGCATTCCTATAGATATATTTGCATTTTCAAAGTCATCTAAAATGCAGCACCTAAAATATGAGGCACATTATTTTCAATGACTTTTGTTAATGTTATTCAAAAACATAAAGTTATTCTCAGAATTCTGACTCAAAAAGACAAATCATCTCAGAACGTCCATCTCAATAACTAGCTGAACATACTTGAATTTCATCACCCAAAACACAAAAGCAAACAATACGGCTCCTCCCTCTTGCAATGATTCTTAGAAGATATAAATCAGAGTTTTTTGTTGCAGGGCTAACTCTTATTTGTACATTTTGTACAGCAGCAGAATTTGCCACAGGTATAATGGACTCCTAGCGTTTATACTAACCTAGGAATGAACAAGTATTTTCAAACAAATAGCAACAAAAAGAAATGCAAATAAATAAATTAGAAACTACGTCTGAGGACTCATTCACATTTTAAAATGTAGTAGGATATGGATATTTACTTGAACATTTGAATGTGACATTTAGGAAACACTTGAATGAGTTCTAAATATTGCAAATTTGGCTCCTTCCCATATCATTACAGAAGAAATTTGATTTATCCTTGGTTTGATAAATAAGCATCTTCCTCCGAGATTTTCTGGGCATTGTATGTAACTTTAGCAATACTTAAGTAGATCTATAAACACTGAGACATTAATAAATACATAACTGTTGTGCTAAATTTGACGTGACTGTCAGATGCTTGCCAGGTATGGAAAGTCTGATCTTTTATGCAGTTCCTTCCCTGCCACCTTCTCTTTGATGCTTCAGAAGCACTCAAAAACAGGAAATTCATAAAGACCACAGCAATTTAGCAGTTAGCTCAAGAAAGATTCTTTAGATCATCAGAAAAGCATAATATTTTTGCAGTACTAATATCCTAACAGTATCTTCTTGGCTGGCAAATGTAGAATGCAACAGTTACATTTGTTGTTGTAGGGAAGTCCAATAACCAATTTTCATGAGCCCAGAAGCAATCTTGATGAAAATAATGAAAACTAATTCTTAGCAAGAAAAAAAACCAAAAACACAAACAAGTGAACTTTCCCCAACTAAGCGTGATGTAGGCTCCACTGGCTGCTACAGTTTAATCATTACAGTTTTTAACATCAGTATCCCTGTTTTTGAGATCTCTGTATGTGGCTTAATGCATAGAAAGGCTATTGCTGTGTGCAGTTTCAATTCTACATCCCTGGAGAAGGTCTGGACAAAGTGTCACTTTTCAGAGTATGAATAATGATGAGCATCTTGACACTGTGGTTGTCCATGTCAGGTTGGAAAGGGAAACGCCCAAGACTGCAGTGAAAAGATGGGATGCATAACATTAACATTAAAATTACAAGTTAATAATTAAGAGTTTGAAGCTCTGAGCTGCCTGTAGATTACAAGGATTGAAAGAAACAACTGAAAAACAGAGAGGTTAAACTTATAACATTTGGTAAAGGAATGGGCAGAAGTCCAAACCGCTGCAAGGCAGATTTTGTCATTAATGCTCCATTTCTGTCTACCTATGAGAATGCCATAAATGCACTTCCATCCTGCTGGGCATTCCCCCCTGCTTTCTGGTCTGTTACTTTAATCGTGGCTTTGACCCATCTGGAAAGTGTCAGTTTCAATGCTTCTATTCTTTCTCTCAGCCAGTACACAATATGATCAATGCATCTGCCTTTTTATCTGAAAAGTCCTTAGTCAAGTTTTATTTGCTTCCATGCAAACACTGTAATGCGTTTCCTTGCAGTGATCATAGACTCTACTTACCAGCAACAATCTTGTAGTTATAGAAATTATCTGCAATCAGGTTTCTGAAAGCTCTTCAAAAGTTAACATATACTGAAAGGTCAGGAATACATATTCTAATGTACAATGAGTGTAAATTTTATTTGGAAACAGTTTTGCAGTCTTGCAGGGTTTTTTTAGAAGGTTTTATATGCATTAAAACTCTTCACAAATTTAAATTATTCCTCAAATATTCAGATCCACAGATAACAGAAGAAGAAATGCTGACCTTTTCTTCTCTTCAGACAAGTAAATTCGCTATGTGGAACTGGCAGAACCAATTAATTTAGACATAAAGGAACCCTAGCATGTCATCTACTTTTTTCACTTTATCTGTACCATGTTTGGTTGGTTGTATCTGTACCATATGGTTGGTTTCCTTTCTTTTAAGGAAAACAGTTGTTACAGAAGTGAAAGAGAGAAGAATAAAGAGAGAGAGAAAGCCAAATGGAATGATATCGTTATGATGGCCAGGCCAAATAGTTCTCTTATGAATGCTTGTTTTCATGGCTATGTTTAATACTGGTTTTGATATAAACCAGAAACTTGAAAAACCAATCTGTTATGATTAACTTACACAAACATAGCAAAAGAACAAATTAAATACCAGGGCTGCTCTGAAATTAATGCCTCTCATTTTATTATATTGGCCCACAACATTACAGGCTGATTTTGGTGGCATGGCAGTAGAGGCTGAACCTTCCCACCAATATCCCACTGTATTTTGTTGCCATGTGACAGCTGGCAACAGAGGGGCAGACTGACAGAGCAGATCTCACATGAATATGCCTGAGAAGCAAAGGGGTGGGATTGAATTCCTCCATGCAGAAAGAATTATGTTCACTGACACTTGCTGGATGTTTCTGGAGACCAAACAGTGGATGTGAGCACGGTGAGGAGGTGGGTGGTGCTTCATTAGTGGCAACAGAAACAGCGGTCACCATTGCAGCATGTAGGCTCTCGTTACTGACAAAAATGGGCAGATACTGATGATGACTATGTTGAAAAACAGCATTTTGTAGCTGAGAATTTGCTCTATCAGTAGTGCTGTTGTGGTGTTTGTATCTGTCGTGGTTTATATGGTAACAAATAGGAGGCATTGCTTCTGAAGCAACTTACATAAATTATTACAAGATATTTGCAAAATCAATAATTGCATAATGACATACAAAAAAGGCAATGTACAAGCAAATAAACTTTGAAAAAAATTAAATGAAGTTTAATTTTGTTGTTAAACTCATTCTAAAATGATTATTCTCATGCATTTTTCTTCAAATGGATTTCTGAGATTTCTGTTTGATAGAAATGTAAAAAATTAACTGAGTTTTTATATATTCTACCTAGCTTTGTCTCATATACTGGAACTTCTATGGATAAAAAGATTTTCTCCCTCCTACCCACACATTGTAAGCACACTGAAACAAGTATAAAAAGTTAAGAAATGTAAAATAAAGGTAAAAAGCAATAAGCACAGGTCAGCACTAAATCTATCTCCAATCTCAGTATTGCATGCATACTGACTCAGTATTCAATATCCACTATGCTGAACACAGAGTTAAAGTAGAAAGGTTAGGAACAAGCTAAGAAAAAAATGGGAATGTCTGTGACACAGGTGGCAGCACAACAGAATTTAAAAGATTCGAGTAAGTTTGGTGGCTTCCAACTCACATCTTAAAAGATATGCAAATGAATGTGCAATCAATTGCTAAGGTTTCTAATGAGGATTTCAAATGAAGAACAGTACTATATGATTAGAAAATAGCAATAATGAATTAGAATGGTAAAATCAGAAGTACGAGGGATAGCAGAAGGGCTATATTCCAGCCTTACGTATTCGATAAAAGCTGCAAGAATCTGAGTGTACCATTATACCTGAGGTATTTTTATTGAATGCTGAGAATTGTCACCTATTGAGCACAAAATGTGGAAAGACAACAGAACAGAGCTATAATTCTGCATTTTTGCTGTCAGAGCAGTGATAGCCTTTTAAGAGCATTGCTGGATTTATGAGTAGCCTGCATTTTCTATTCATACAAAAAAGTCTTTTTTAGTGAATAAAAGTCACATGGTTCTTCATTTATTAAGCACCATTAAACAAGTGCAACTATGAACACCATCTCCACATTCCTCTTTTCCTTTCCAGGAACATGTTTTCATTTTTTAACATATAAAGATAGAAGCAATGGATCTTCAAATATCACACAAAACTTTAGAAAGGAAGAGTGTTCTAGCACGTAGCATTCATAGGATATCTTGAGAGTCACTACATCCATCATTACACGAGTTAAAACTATCAGAGCAAATTGGTATATCTTACTAGATTCCTATCATTTGGGTTTCTCCACAGGTAATAGGACAATAAATATTAAAATGATGACAGTGAATATAGTCAAGAAAAAAGAATAATTTTTTTGAAGTTTACTTACCTTTCACTTAGTCTTCGGTATCTGGAATAGTTACAATCTATACTGTTGACTTTCTTAAACCCCTGATTAAGGGGGTTCTGGCAGTAATGGATAGAATTATAAACTAGAAGCAATATAAAATGATTCTAGTTATAACAAACTGCTAATATATATTTTCCATTGTTCTGAAAATCATTTTATACACTACTCATTTCTTTATTTGTATTTATTTTTTAACTACACAAAGCAATCTGTCTTATATTCTGACTATCCAAATCTGTAAAGATTTCCTAATGAGTAAAAGATTCCAGTATGTTAAAAAAAAACAAAAACAAAACATGGCCATTCACCAGAGCTTACTTCCGAAACAGAAAAAAATGGATATTAACTGTTAAGTAGTGCATTTTACTACTGCTGTGATTTAATATCCTCTGATCATTCTGACTGGAGACCTGCCAGGAATGTCCCTATTGATGCACAGTCAACACACAGACTATGTTGAGAGCTTCTGTTGCTGATGCTCTACAAGATGGCTCCTCTTTCAAAAGATTACATAAACACAGGATCTCAAGTTTACTTAACAGAAGAGTCAAGAGAGAATTTTGAAGTTGGTGGTTAAATATTATGCACTACATCTGAACATAATCCCTGCTATCGAGTGGATATCTAGAAATACATGGATATTCAAAACACAATGCTTGAGTAACACCTTCATTGATCCAGAGCTAAGAGCAACTAGAAAATGGCATATCTGTCACCCTGTTCTTTTTCAATTGGCGTATATTGGGAAATAAAATTATAAATGTAAGCAACATGGAAAAGTCGCTTCAACTTTCATCTCACATTCCAAATTGCTTCAAGTACATCCTGGTTGCAGCTCAAGATTAAAGCCAACAAAAATAACTTCAGGAAAAGGAAAGGTCATTGAATATTCTTTTTTTTTTTCAAGTCCACTTTTGTTTTCTTTTATTTTTCCTTATGATATTTATGTGGCGTACAATTTTGTTTTTTCAAAAAATATATATTTTTAAAACTACATCTGTTCCTTTCAGTAACCACAAATATGGCCTTATACCATTCAAAACTCCTCAGAGATTTGACACGACTCAGAAAAAAAATACTTTTCTATTTAAAATGTCATTCTGACAATGCTTCAAAATTCTCAGCTTCAACACTGAGCAGTTATACTGCCTGAGGGACCTGATTTCTGCCCTAATGCATCTATCACTGATGCATTATTTATTCTAAAGTACCAAGAACATTCTTTTAAAATAGATTAGTTAAATTCCTTGCCACTGTAATTGCACAAATTTAAAAGAAGTGCATAAGAAAATACATTTGTGCAGAAATGTACTGTATCTTATGTGTCATTTCCTTATTGTAGGTTCAGAAGAACATTCATGTAGCAACCAGGATCTACTTATGCGGTCACAGAAACCTGTCTTTGACTGCTTTGAATGAATTCATGATTTCTAGTTAAGTTATTAAAATCTCCATATCTTAATGCATTCCATTAATGCCACAATGAGCAAATGTTCATTGAAAATTAATTACTGAGTATTTTGCAGTGAGATTTGAAATCCCTACATTCTACACTATCTCACATTCTACACTAGCTCAGATACTGGTCCAAAATGATGCTGCAGGCTATTACTTGATGTGGACTGCAGTATAGGAGCATGCAAGTTGGCAAAACAACATCCAGACAAAAATTTGTCTCTTTTTCTCTCTCCAGGATTAATAAATAAAACAAACCATTTCCAAAATACGTCAAAGCCACTGAGGATATGACAGAAACAATTTTAAGTATTAATATTTAAAAATACAAAACACTTTGTGGAAAAGAACCTGAGCCATATTTCCAAGTATAAACAAATTGCAAGTAGTCATAAGCAGTAGTGTTAAAAACTGGTTATTCAACTAGCTGCTGGACAATGAGTGAATGATACGATCCTTTTTGGCCTTCTCTGCCTTGCAGGCCTGCATGGTTAGAAGGTTAGCAAGATCTTCAAAACTCTGTAATGATGTCTCTTTGAGGAACCTGATCTTTGAGCAATGTGGTCTTTTAAGCAACATCATCTAGTGGGAGGTGTTTCTTCCCATAGCAGGGGGGTTGGAACTAGATGATCTTAAAGGTCTCTTCCAACTTAAAGCATTTTATGATTCTGTGTCATGGCTGTGTTGCAGAAGCACATCAATCTACAGATACCAAAGCTTCCTATTACTTAGATTTGTTTTTCCTATATTAAAATTATAAAAATTAAGAAGGGCAAATAGGTGTTTTGAAGAACAGCTGGAGAAGCAATTACAGGTTAGATGTATTATTATTATTATTATTATTATGTATTATTACTGCTTTCTCAGCCCTGAAACAATAACAAACAGTTGTAATGTACAAATGTCTCTCTTTTCCTCTGCTCAAGCCTGAAAATCCTTACTAGATCTGCTTTGCATTCTACTCATCTTAAGAATTTTGTAAGCAAGATTCTGTAGTTGCGTATTTCACACACATCTGTTTTTGGCATTTGGCTAGTGTGTGGTTTTGACTAATGTTTTTTGCAACCACTTCCTTCAGTATGCTGTATTTTTATTACCTGTAAGAAGCATCTTTTTGGCCCTTTTTTTTCTTTTTTTTTTCCTTCTTTTTTTTTTTTTTTTAATTTAAGTGAAAATGATCATACCACATAACTAACTAACAGAAGCAACTGTACAGTCAAGGCAGCTTCATTCAAATATATGAAACTCTTTTCCCTGTCCAACGAAACTTTAATATGTGGGATAAAAATTATCTGACAGATCCCATCTATCATTCTGCCACTTAAAAATATTTTTCAAATTTTTGAGAGATATGAAACAGTCACATTTTGGACTTGAAACTTAAAATCCATGGGAGAAGGATTAGAAAGGGAAAATCACTCTATAAAAGAAATTAATTTGTCTGGGGCCATAATAGATTTCCAAAAGTTTCCTAAACCAAATGTTCATGGAAAATATGGTAGAAGTCTAGTAGACCTTTATGTCCTGTCTACCAAGGATGCTCTGACACATTGAGCATGTGCAGTCCTTTCAGAGTAATTAGGTATGCTGACAATTCTGAAATAATTGGCATATGTACAGTGAGAACAACTATCCTTGTTGTACCTCGGGATACCAGCTATAATGTAGTGAAACGTATAGCATTGAGGAAGATTGCCAGTTTTAAATACTTGATGGAAGCACTGTAAAGGAATTAATTATTTTGTATTCAGAGCAGGGTTTTACTTCATTAACAAGTTTAGGTCATACACAGGATGAAAAGATTTTAAAAAAAAATAATTATCCACATGTACACACTGCAACAAGCCTTATTTACAGCATTCTATGATAGTCATAATATAAACTTTATCTTTTAATACGACATATTTGATGAAACTAAAGTATCTGGTACATCATCAAATAAAATGTGAAGGAAATGAAGACAGAAATGACAATAGTATTCATTAGAATTAGTTCATTAAATTCAAATGTAAGAGAAACAGCAGTCCTCATTCTTAGAATTTATCAAATTTAATACAGTTATAAACAGTTACTTTTGTGCATACTGAATTATATGCTAATTAGAAAATTCTGCTTGCTCTTTTCAAAAATTACATTAGACACACATTTGAGTTTTCATCCTCAGAGTCATTCTGGAAAAAAAAAATTATTATTATTATTTTTTTAAATACTGAGAGGCGAAGTCTCATACTTCGTACCGGCACCATTTTTTCCACCTCTTAATTTTTAATAATTTTGCATGCAAAGCATTTAAGTAAAGCAAATTCAACCTGTGTAATTTATCTTCATATTTTAAGTTAGGAGGTGAAAGAATTATGATGTTTGCTCAGAGATATTGATGCTTTTCTCACTAAAGCTGGAAAATTTATTCCTCAAATATTGCAACTGAGTTTCTATGAATTAATAAGTACATGTAATTCATAGATAAATTATATCTATTTAAATACATAAATAACAGAAGAAATTACCTTTCAGTATCTCCACTGACTGTGTCCCCTGCTCTCTGTAGAAGAAAAACAAATAGCATTAAGCAACACTAAAGAGATGCACTTCTTTGGTGAACTTAACGTCATGATAACCACAGTAGAAGACAACACTGAAGTAAATCACACTTCTCATTCTGTAACTCAAAGAGAAAAGAAATGGAAAAGATTAATTTCTACATAGATGTTATTCTACAATGAAGATCATGTTTAAAGCAACTTACTTGCAAATAACTTCATCTAATGGCATGACGCAGTCAAACTGAAGTAAAACAAGGAGCTAAAAATGTCAGAAGGTCAACGTTTGCAAAAATGTTAAAATTTGAATGGGTGCTCTGGAATGTGTTAGACGTAAAGGAAAATATTGCAATATAGACTTTCAGAAGAAAACTGTAGAGAATTTTAAAAACAATGAGAAAACTGTCATCAAATCTTTCTTTAACACCATGCTTGCATAGCTTTGCATAACTTGATTTTCTAAACTGAAGTTTATCTGGAGTTTGGAATTGAACTCTTTTAGGAGCAAGGATTCAGGATTAAAAATAAAATATTCAAACTCTTTATTATTTTAAACCAAGCTCTCTGGTGGAGTTTTCCCACAGCTAAAAAGCAGTTTCTCATCTTGAAATGCAGAAATTGCCACTTGAAAAATCTTTGACTTTCAATCCTTTCTGAATAACGAAATGGGAAACAGATTCTTTTTTTAGAAGTATAATGCCTGGGGTTTAACATCACTACTTTTGGTACACTGTAAAATATTTAATCTCATATGACCTCAGTAAATAGTTACAGAACTTAGCTGCATAGTTCACATAACTAAAGACAGGAAGTCTGCTGGTTCTATTTTTAAGTCTGCTGGGTCTGTATTTAACTCCATAGACTCTGAAAAATATATAGTCTGACTCACAGAGATTTCAAATAAAGTTTTGAAATGTTCAGGGGACAAATATTAATTTTGCCACTTCCTTCCTTCACCTCAGATATCATCATATATCATATTTTACCATCACATTTTTACTATAACTCATGGATGGTTTGCCACTGAAAACAGCCAGAAAACCTGAAATTATTAAGTTATGCTGTTAATAAATTAGAGAGGGAATTATGATGCTGTAGTATTTTTAATCTCTCAGAAGTCTTGTTTGTCTACATCTAATGAATTTAAGCTAGTTACCTAGCATGATATCACAAAGACATTTTAGCAGAGCAGGACCTTTAGTCTTCATCTAGAGTGCAAGAGTCCCTGTCTTAATTGTCATGAAATTCTAGTACCCCACTTATAATGCCCATCATGCTCTCTCTTATTCTGACACACTGTAGTTGTAGTTATAAACAAATATTTTACAATAGACTTCAAGTTTGCATCCCTACAGGACATAGGGAAATGTTTTATACGTGCTATTACAGCAGCTGACCTCTTTACTAAGTTAACCATGAATTATAAACAATATATGGAAGATCATTTCAATAAGGTAGGTGATGAAGAGTACTGAAATGGCGTCCTCACAGTTAAAAGGAGGGAAGTCTCCAACATACCTTATTAAATCTAGGCAATGACAGGAGCTCTCTGTTGAGTAATTGAGTACAGAAAGTGCTAACAGGTTTTCTTGTTTAAACTGAGTGATATAAATGACTTAATCCTCCTTAGAGTATACCTGAAATCTAAAGTGTAAACTACTTACAGGAATGAAAACATAGTCTGGAAACATTCACCAGATTTTCTCGAATCAGACTGAGAGATAACAGCATACAGCTACAGCAAAATATGTGTTTGAAGAGCTTTGGTAAAATCCTGCATAATAAATGTCAGATTTCTGCTGCTGTTAATGCACTATTAAATATGAATGAACTGATCTGATCATCCCTGAAAATAGTGAGAACAGCCGAGTAAAATACATTGTGTGGCCAACCAAGTAAAAGAAATTTGACAGCAGTGCTACCCATGCTACTTTTACCAAAATAAATTTTATTCATCATAGAAGATTTGTAGTTTTTCTTCTCATATCCTTCTGCCTTATAGTGTTACTAATTTTTGGCCACTAAAAATAGGAAAGTAATTTAGTCCATTTAATTGTTTCCTATTCTAATTCTTAATCGGTAGAGGTCTTTCTTTTCTAAGGCTACTCCAAAATTAAAGTGCTTCCAGATCAGGATCTATTCTCTTTCTCTGTAAATAGGATTCATCCCATACTCCCTGACAAGGCCAACATAATTTTCACTGTTCAAGCCACACTGGCTATCTTGTTTTCATCTCCGGTCCAGCTCTGTAATTTTCCTTCCAAAATAATGCACAAAGAGCACCTGTACCATGGGTGATCATTTTGGATCAGTGTTCAAGATTCCTTTTGACAAAAAGATTCAGTCCATGTAACTGCAAGCAAATGTTTGCATTTTGTGACTTGCATATATTAGACTGAAATAGAAACAAGAGTAAAGTCTGTTTCTGTTAAAACATGTTTTTCTAGAAGTCTTATTTTCTATTTCATAAATGTTGAACAATAAAATCTAATTAACTAAAGGATAGTCTGTCATAAGGAAATTTTACAATGGCTCTATGATAGCGGGAAAAGGAAAAGATGATTAAAATCTGTAACTACTCATCGATTATGCAAATTCTTAATGATTAATAGCTCATTGCAATTTAGCACTTTGCTAAATCGCTGTATAGGCAGAAGGAGCCAACAGTTGATATGAGTACGTAAAGGATATTTCTCTTAAATATATTGCATCAATAGCAATTTAAATCTTATTTCTGACTGCCTAAGTTTTTCTCAGTAATTTATTTATTTTAAAAAATCTTTGCTCCCAACCAATTCATTAATGACACACTTACTATTGCTACTTTAGTAGGGATTACTCCATATTTATATACATACACATGTGGATGACATTTTATTTGACTAAATTTTTGTCCCCAAAAAGCTGTCGTTTGAATGCAATCTCACTGCTAACTTGAAATGTCAACCTTATAAAAGGATTTCTGATAGCATATATGTAAAACCAGCAAAACCCACACTGACATTTTTATAAATGTGTACATGGCTACAATTAATTTCCTTGTACAATTCAATTGCACGCACACATATTTACAGTCACATATATGACAGACTTCTATCTGCAATTTCATCAGTGTTATGCATCTTTTTTGTGAGCAGTTTCTTCTTAAATTCCTGTTATGTGGAAAACAAATTGCCTTGGCCTAGTTCTCAAATTAAACTTTATTCATCATACTAAAAAGTCACATTCCTGAGTAGCAGACACGTGGGAGGCTCACGAAGAACAAGTCTCGCCATGCTGCCACATACTATAAAGCACAAACACTGTGAAATTCAGGTCACTGGCAACTATTGGCCTTCTTTCAAGTCAGCTTTGTATTCACGTAGCTCCAAGAATTTTCAGTGGATCTACTTCAGATTTGCATAAGCAGAAATAGAAGGAGAATGAGGTCTGTACCTGCAATAACTCAACAACTGTTGACCTGAAATTTCTATAAATAATTGAAAAATAAGTGAAGAAATTATATAAAATCACAGGAAAAAAAAGCTGCAGAGACACTATGAAGGTGTTTAAAAGTCACTGTTTACTTGTTTACTTGTGGAGAAGAGTAGAATATCTTGATAATGAAAGTTACTAATTACAATGACCAAATGAAATATATTCCATCTAGTTATAGCATATATTCAAAAGCAAAATAAAAGGTTTTCCTTTACCTTTATAATAAATATTGTTCCTCCGCTCTTCTATACTCAAATATTTAATGCTCTCCAAAATTACTTCTTCAGCTGCTTCCTGAACTCACATATTCATTATCCTAAGCATTTCTTTACAGAATGCTTGTTCAAAAATGAAACTGTAGCCGTGCTGCCAGGGGCTTTATTTATCTCTCTAGCTCAGTGAGCTGATGCTTAAGCCACTGAAGACGTAACGTTTGCAAAATTATTATGCTCTGCAAAATATGAAAGCTGCCTTTGAGGTTTTTCTTCCACTCCTGTTGAGGGGTGAGATAATAGAGACAGGAAATAATCTTGTGCAAGACACACACGTGAAATTCAAAGAACTCAATTTTTAAGCTGAAAAAAATTGTGATAGATGAAAAAGTAACTAAGGATAGAAAAAAAAATCCACTCAGAAATTTTAATTATATTCTACATTATGGATATAATGTGTATAACAAGTGTATAACAGGTAATAGCAGCAAAATTTTAAAATGTTTTAGGAAAAACATCTAATAGAGATGACACCCCAGATCATAGATGAGGTTTTAAAAGTGCTCTAGGAGAGCATCTAAAAGCAGGCTGTCCTTTGGCTAACGATTTCTCATGTAATAAGTTAAAAAAAAAATCCACAAAAGGCCAAAGCACAGCAACTGACAAACTGTATTTTGCATTGACTGAAGTCTCTTTCTCCTCATCAATCCACCCCTTTAAAGGAAATTTAAAGGAGGTTGAACCTGAACATCAAAAGATGTAGACAACAAAGAAACAAAAAAGCCAAAATAAAAGATCTAATTTCTTCAAAAACTAAGCATAAATACAGCACTCTAAAGAAATTGAGGGCTTTTTATACAATAATTGTTTACTAGCAATGCTATATACTAGCAATCTAAATTTTACACAAGATGTACAGCAGCTAAAGAGACACTCATTTGAACTGTATGCTAAAGTTTAGAGAACAGAATTCTATTTCACTACAGAAAAATTACAAGATAGAGTGAATTTTAGGCTAGTAGTACTGAAGTTGGTATAAAAGATCACAGACATGAAAAATGTACTGCAGCTCCTTCTGAAAAGTCAATGTACAGAGCCCTGGTACAGCTGGAAACCCAATCACATGAAATTATGCTGCTAGATATGGAATGTAGTCTAATGGCAAGAAGCACAAATATTTTCCTGTTGAGGAATTAAAAAAATTTGACATGCAGACAAATATTCAGCAGTGATTTTCCTGCACAAGATTTTATGGAAAAGGTAAAGGAAGCGGAAGAAGAAGAGCGGTCCAGGTTGGAAAGATGTAGTGCAGCTCGAAGAAGTTACACAGGCCAGGAAAAGAGATTCAGTTCTTTTCCCCTCCTTTTATCAAGGAACAGGCTACCCAGGATCCTACTCTATGGAGGACTGATCTTTTTTTCTGTCACGCCAACAATGCTGTCTCTTGACTCTCACCTGGAAGCCATCTATGAAGGTGAAAAGGGAAAGGATGAGAGCCAAGGCTCCCAGTGTGTATAGAGGAAGACTCAGAGGAGTGTCTTCAGCATACAACAGCTGGCTTCCTGCATACTGATCTTTTGGTCATTTACAACAGAAGATGATATCTGTATCACAAGGAAGATGAGTTCACACATTTGCATTTTGTGCATTCTTCTGGATGAAGAATATTCCAGTTACGGTAGAAATAACATCAGTTTAGTATTAATCAACACATGCTGAATCAGATCAATCCAAATGGCTGTTAATTTATCCTTTAAGCACATCAACAAAATAATAAATACTTCTACAGGCTTCAAAAAATTAAGGAAAATAAATTCATCGGCCTGAATAACATAACAGTATATCTCGTCTCTGCGGTGACTTTCTGGAGATAGAGGACTCTGATTGCTTCACAAATAGCAGCTTATTTATGAGAATACAACAAGTTAAGAATGCTTCATTTGCAATCTTTTATTAACAGTAGAGTTCATTTGAACATTGTAGAATAAAAATCCTCACTAATACAGCAGAATTATTTATGAAACCATGCTGTATGCTTGTATAAAGATAGCCTCATATATTAGGATTTTTTTTTTTTACTGTATCTCAGACTTTGGATAGTATTAATAAAAAAGGAAAACTTTTCCTATTAATTTATTTCCCTAGACACTTTGAGATGAGGGGAGGGAACCAGAGCAAGCATCTCCTATTTGTCTGGAGGGCAAGGCAGCAAAGAGTAGATTTAGGGAAAGTTTACCCCTAAACTAAAGGTAAAAACGTTGGAAATGCCAAGCTAAAGGAACGCCATCAAGGCTTGACACTGTGAAAAGCAGCAGACATGCAGTTATAACAGGAGCATATATGGAAAGAGGTACTGTAAATTGCCTTTTTCTATTTTGAGTTATGTTTATAGATTATGAAAAAAGGTTAGTTTACAGAATTATGTTTGAAGAGAACTGAAAATAAATATATTAGTGGAGATTCATATTTTAAAGTGGTTCTTGCAGCACCAGCAAGATACTTGTTAGTTCAAGCTTCCATGTACACAGTGAAGATACAGAGATGCAGTACAAACGCATAGTAATCTTAGCATGCAATCACTAGAAATGGACTGAATCAGATTGAAGCTACAGAACCTAAAAAACACATTTGTTTCTCTGATCTTACAGATTCCTTGCAATCATCCTCATTGTGATTTCTCAACATACCACAAAAGTACGGATAGAGTGTTTTCCGCCTTTCAGATGCTTAAAAAGGAAAGATAGAAGTTACCTGTGAAGAAACTCATTTTTTTTGACAGTTGACAACCTTTTTTTTTTTTTTCTTCCAACAACAGAAAGGAAGAAATAAAATAGAAGTACTTTTCCTACAAAATTGGCAATAAAAGACTCCTTCTTCAGTCATATGGAGCTGAATACATGATTCTCCCAGATTACCTTGATTATTGTATTTATCGTAGTACTCAGACTACTTACCATCCAGAATAACATCTGGAACATCTGGCACATTCCAGCATGCATACGTTACAGAAAAAAGAGGATCTGCGTTGTTTCTGCGTACATTTTAGTTCTCAGCATGTACCACTGAATTTTATGTCTTTTGTGGAGCTGCCTTCTGCAGTTCCAAGAACAGTCAGATAGCATTTACATTATTCAATGCTGAAAAAAGGCATAAACTGCCAACTTTGTGTCATCAGCAGCAGGAAATTAAATAGCAAGTTTAGCAATCACTGTGAAACAACGACTAATCCTACACTACTATAATGCTTCAGATTATCTTTAAAATGGTTCTGCTGCTGTAATATTCCCAATCACTACCCCATGGCAGCCATTATTTGGTTTACTAGGTAGAGAAAGCTGTATTGAAATAATATATCTTAAAATTTGTTTAAAAATTGTCTTTTACACTAAATTTTAATTCACAAAAAAATTAAATGATTTAACAGTTTGTAATCCAATTTCTTAATATATACCAGAAAACAAAATTCTCAGCTACTTTGTAGACAATAGTCCAGAACATCTGTCATCAAATAATACAGATGGGCATTCATTACCTTACACGAGAATTTAGTATCCAAAGGATTGAATTTCAGAGCTTCAGAAGGAACTTCAAATCTGAAGCATTAAAACCATGAAGTTGGACAATATATCAATTTTCAGATTGAGTCTGGACTAAGAACTCCATTATTTCTTTTAGACAAGAGCTGATCCCCATAGTGTGAAATGGAACTGACCAGCAGAAAATGTGGAGTTTGCTAGAGATTTTTAAAATCCTGAGCAGTAAACTTTCAAGGCAGAAAAATGTTCTCTATTCAAGACCTTTTGCCTTTTGGTTTATGGTGAAAAAATATGGAATGAAAAATATATCTCATAGTTTTGTTGTTGTTGTTGTTTTAATTAATTTTGTTCAGAATGAAACCTATTAATATAAATATATATATATACATTCAAATTTCACTTCTATTCTTATAAGTGCAGAGTGTATTACAATGCACTTTATACAATATTTCAGCAATGCTATTACATATAAAAAATTTTGTGATATTTACATATGCCTTATTACTTCTGTTTAAACTGGTAAAAATGTCCCTACAGAAGAGGATTAGTAAAACCATGAAGTTATGTTCTAAGAAGTAATCTATCATTAATTATTACAGCGTTGTTAATTGTAACTCACTTTACCTCAGTTTCTGCGATGTGCATCACAGAACTGCCTACCAACTAAGTTAGTAATAAATATATAGTGAAATGGGCAGTGTTTCCTATCAGTAATTTCTACTGCATCATGGCTTTGTAGATCATTTTGTATGTTGGGCAAACAGCCAGTATTATACTACCTATATACCCATTTTATATAGTAATTCTGCATCCTCACTTCAGCTTATGAAATCAGTCTGATTATTTAATTTTAGGTTCCAAATCCCTATTAGTTCCAAAGCATTAAACTAATTCTGCCAATATGCAATTACGGATTTTGTAAAACTTCTTACATGTATGCCTGGTAATCTGAACTCTTTTTTTCTCTCTTTTAAATGTATGTATATTTGTGTAAGTATGCTTAAAGAATAAAGCAATGACTAAATGATAGTGTCTATCTATCTTTGGATGCCCCATCCCTGGAGGCATTCTAGGCCAGGCTGGATGTGGCTCTGGGCAGCCTGGTCTGGTGGTTGGCATCCCTGCACATAGCAGGGGGTTGAAACTGGATGATCATTGTGGTCCTTTTCAACCCAGGTCACTCTGTGATTCTGTGATCTCAAGTTTCTCTTTTCATCGTGCTGCGTTTGTTTGCTCACAAGACACAATCATTTTTACTGAGGGAAGTTGATGGAGCTCTTATCTTTCATTATTATCTCAATTTTCCAAAGCATTTGCCTGGATTAAAATTTTGATCTCCATCCTCAAATTCTGGACATATGTTAAACATAGATGGAAATTTGACTACAACAGTTCTGTAGTTTTGACTTTCATAAGAAAACAAACTGCTTCTGTCTTCTGCCTCCCAATATCCAAGAAGAAGCAAAAGACAAGAAATTAATTGGAAAGTTAAGATGAATCAAAGATATGATTATTTAAAAAAAAAAAAAAAAAAAAGGAATTAGCAACAACTGTTTAACAGTAATTTGGTTATGTAAGCTCTGAAGTATCTCCTGTTAAGTCTTACTAATCGTAAATTCTCAATTGAATAAAATCTCATCACCTAAATAAATACACTGAAATACTTATAAATAAATAAATAAATGAACATGAAGGAAACGTGATCTACTTAAACCCTAATTTCTAATTCTAGATAGAAATATATTTTTCTTTTTCTGTCAAAATGTCATTAAATGTTCTTTGATACTTAAAATTTTCATTCTGAGTATTTATTTTTCACAATTTTTTGCTTCACTTTTCAGAATTCTTTCAATACTCAAAGTGGAAAGACTTCATTCATAAAAATGATCCTATACTGGCAAGAACCCAGAAAACCCGTGTCAGCAACTCTTGTATCTTTGTTGACTCAGTTCCTCTCATATACTTATAAGGCAGTTGACTGAGTGCTTGAGATATTTTGATTCCTCTGACTCTCTCCTGAAGAACTGCAAAGTTGTGACTCAAATGCTTTTTGAAACACTTAGACTGGTAGAAGAATTTACACCACTGTGTCTGCAAGTGACTCTTCCAGGTATCATCCTCTGCAGTAAGCACACATTGTAATAGACTTCATGTGAGTGCTACTGAACGGTCTTTTGGTGTAGACCAACCACAGAATGTAATGTTATGTGCTCCCATGATAAGGATGCCTTTTTTCTTCAGTTACCACCATTACATTCAAACCCTTTAAAGCTGACATGTTATGTTAGATTATGTTTTCGTACTTCTGTTATCCTGCAATATTATATTAGGTCAGTATCTTTGTTTAAAAATGATATTGTTCTTTTAATACAAAATGAAAGCCACAGCATAAGAATTCTGCTCCTACTCACCTTGATCTACAGAAAAAAAAGGTCAATAATTATTTATAACTGCATAGTATAATACTGCAGTTTTTAAAATGAAATAATACTTCTGTGACGTGCTTTTTTTTTTTTTTTTTTTGGCAAAATGGCAAATTGCTGTTCAGAACACAACATTTATATGACTGTGTTGGGAAAAGTGTGCATATGTACCACATATTAGCCTTAAACAGGAATGCAATGAGGTTGCTTTGATGATGATAAATGGTATGACAACAGGCCTCGGAACTTAACCAGCAACTATCATTATTTAAAACTCAGCAGCAATTTACCCCACATAACCCATTTCCCTTTCTTCAGAAGTCAGGTGAGTCAAAGACTTTCACTGTTCCAATGGGAGTCTTTACAGAGAAACATTTGCAGAGTTATGACACGCTGTTTTGTTTTATTTTTGCAGATTTGCACAATGATTTTCTCACTCCTAACAAACTAGATGATGACAGTTTTTTCTCTGGATTTGAAATCCTTTTCCTTTGACTCTCTGATCCCAGTAATCTGTGTAAGAGTTTACAGATGCAAGAAACAACTGTCCACAGACAGTCATATATTTTGGTTTATAAACTACTTGACTTTCTCCAAAGTTGGGGAAACCCTATGTTTTTAAAAAATGCTAAGTTTCATTGGCATAGGAAAAGGAAACTTACATTTTCCTCACAACAAAAGGAAAATATCTGATCTTCAAAATATCAAATTCTGGCAGCTTTCAGGAAACAGAGATGAATAGCAGGCTATGTTTGAATGTATCCCCTTAGGCAAAGCTTACTCACCTCTCAGTCTTGATGAAAATAGAATAATTTCCCAAGATTTTGCTTAGGGAGAGAAACACCATCAAAGCCCCCAAATGCAAAAGAGTATCAAGAAACTTGCTACAAAACCTGTGTTTTCTTCTACTACTTCTAAAAGGAAGTTCACCAAGATTAGAAAATAAATACACCCTAAGAAACTTCCACATTGACTGTGGGGAAGAAATCTGCTCTTTTAGTAAAACTGCCTTGAATTCATTAAGATTTGAGCCCCCAAACCTTTGAAGATTCCACTCTGTGGTATCAAAAGAATGGTCTGCTCTGAAATGGTAGGACCATGAAGAAGGCAAGATACACATACAAAGTATGAATAATGAAATTGATCTCTGAAAGGCTATTCATTTCTAGTCATCTGAAGCAACACCAAAATTCTGTACTAGCTGACAGTAGCGGGAACTTTTTCATTGTAGTTATGAGAACTGGCTGTTCATCTGGGAGACACAATTATTCCAAATTTATTGCTTCCAGGCCAGTGGCAATCCACAGTTTTCACTCCAAAATGTTTTCTGTATTATTATAATGAACAAATTCATATTACTGGACTGTAGTCATGGTATCACAATTAAACAATAAGCTTAAGTCTGTTTTTAAAAGACATACTGACTAAATTAGATACATGGTCACTTTAAGTAATTTATAATTGTTATCAGAGCTTGAGATCCTTATGAGTCATTAAAAAAAAAAAAAAAAAAGAAAAAGGTCAAATGCACTATCTTACGTAAAGCATCTCATCTCACATCCAGTGGTGCTTGCTATGCATTTTTCCATCTGTCTAAATTATTCTTCTGTGAAAGCTGTCTTGATATGAGCATTATGAAAATTCTTGGACCACAAAACACAGTATTAAAATATAGAGTAAAAAAAATATGCCTTTATATCTTATCAGTCCTTAAAGGAAAATGCTTTAATGATTTTCCATGTAATCAACAAAATTAATAAATAAAAATTAAATAGCATTTTTCGTTATGTACTTACGTGGTAAAGTGGAACTGTGTTATTTTCTGCTAGTGCAAAATTCAAGATTTCTTGCTGTCCTGGTTCAAGCCTAACGTTAACAGTAGATGTCAACACAGATGGACTAATAGGGTAGTTTGGACTGCTTGCACTTTTGCCTTTTTTTCTTGACCTACGACCTGTGTCCCTTTTGCTGTCTTTCTGTGTCAAAGGCTCTTCTTGGATAACCAATATCTTATCATCACTCAGGTACCGCAGAAGTGAATTCTCAGAGTCAGTGGTTGGATGGAAAAAAGTGAAAAGAAATACAAGTGAGACAAAACAGAGAATCTGGATTTCATTCCTACAATCATAACTGCTAAGGCAACTTACCAGCTAAATACAAAACCTTGCTTTCCTTTACGACAAGTTTATTTTAATCGTACATAAGTTTACAATAAATATTGCACTATGATATTTCAAACACACAGCTTGTTTCAACATGTTATATGAGGTGTGTTTAAGCTCAAGGGAAATACAAAAGAGCTGATTTTTCAGTTTTTACATTTACACAAAATATTGGCTGCCATGGGGAACAATATTTATTAAATGTATAGCGTTCCACTAAACTACAAAACAATACAATAAAATGAAATACAAATGTTAACACTTATTTTTCCCGTTAAAAAAACACGACAGTTAGAGATGAGATATGGAAAGGAACCTTTTAAAAATCTCTTTTTCATTTCTTTATAAATCCTGGAATCTAGGAATTCAACCCTAAGTCTTCCATACAGACCAGTCTGTGCATTCCTCCTCCTGTAAATCACTCTATCATCTCAGTGAAAGAGTTGCTAAACAGCACTTCATGTTCAGGACTACAGAACTATTTACAGGGAGCCATTTACATATAAATTTGGTTTAAGAAAAATCACCTATATTTAAAAAGGACATAGAAGACAGAATATCCTAGTAGACAGAATTAACACTTAACATTATGTTATCATTAAAATCTACAACAGTGGCACTTTATAAACACACAAAATGATTTACAGTGTGGGTAAGGTCCCATTAAGTTAGGGATAATTACACAATCAACAAGTGGAGTTGAGCTACAGTAGAGTCATGTATGCCATCCTTGAGTGTGTTAACAAATGACAGTACTTTTCATGCTTTGCAGTCATTAAAACACACAGCACGAATCTTGGGAGTTCTTTCCAGGGTACATCATTCACATGTCAAATGCCTTTGTAATTAGTTTATATGCATACACACTTCTAATCTTTCTGCACCTAATTTCTGAGTCAATGTCATTTTTACAGTATTTGACATGCCATTTTGAATGACAGTTTTGATTTAAAAACAGATTTTGGTTACAACAGTTTAAACTGAATGGCATCTGTGATTATCCAGCCTACTTTTAAATATCTCCTGTACTGGACAATCGCCACAAAACTTTTGCAATGTCTCACTGCATTCACTGCTGTGAACTCAAATACATCCCAGTCATCTGGCTTCAAAGCAGAACGTAGCACCAATCTCATGATAACATTACATAGGCTGCACTTATAATAGTTTAAGATTTACTTTAAAAATGTTTTGCAAAATAAATCTCATTTTTTTCTTAGTCATCAGTGAAAGGGCCTATGCTTTCCATCTCCTACTGGATTTTTGCTCCTACAGATAATACTGTGTTTTCTTTAGCACTGTTTAAATTTAACTGGACTTTTTCCAATGGACTGCTCATCATTTATGTTCAGCTGTCAGCCACAACAGTGACATCTTTACAGGCTACTTCTTTAATCTAAGCAAACTCTCAGAAGAACCTTAATTAAAAATAACTTTTAATCAGTAAAACATGTACCTAACTTAGTTTTTGAAGTTTCAAGTGTGGATTTCACAGTATACTTCCAAGGCTTCGAATCAAATCTGCTTTTTAACTCAAATTATTATTTGAACCATTCTAAGAGATGACAGTTAACTTATAAAATAAACAAGTATCATTAATTAGAAAATGTTAATATTTCAAGTTCTTTCTGAAATCAATTTGATGGATCTAAAGTTAAGGACTGAAAACACAGGCATAATTACATTCTTTGTTAAAAAGTTTGATAGAATACATTTGCAGTTGTATTTCTTAAAATTATTTTAATAGGAAATGTACTTTTGGGGGGATATATTTCAGAATAAAAAGAATAATCAAAAGAACAGAAATTAGATCAACAGGAAAGTCCTATTCTCAGATCTTAATTCTTATCACTTATTTTGCAGAACTGTATGGATCAAGAACTGATTGATATTAGCACGTATCTAAATCTCACATGTTTTTTTTTCCCCTTGGTGTTTATCTGTCGTTATACTAAAAGTAAAAGCCTTGTGCTGATATAAACTGTACTGTACCAGTACAGCCTATTTTTTGTGGCAATCAAGAAAGCTAGATTTAGTTTTGTGATGATATCTTTCTGGTTCTTAAGTGGGAAAAAAAAAAAAAAAAGATTACAAAAAAACCCTCTGGGAACAGCAGAGAAAAAAAAAAACAACTCACCACGGCTTCCTCTCTTGTATATGTTTTGTTCCTTTGATTCCCCTATCCAACTGTAGTCAGTAGGCATTGAAACAGGTCTTAAATCACCTGGAAGTAAATCAAGGTGAGCCAATATGATTTCTGAAGATCATAAATAGCAGGCTGTAGAATGAGTAATGCCTGCACATCAGAGGCATGACATAAGCCTTCAGGGAAACCTTTTTATCAGCACCTATATATTTAAGCTATAGCATTCAGAATCAGTTAAACATGGCAGATGTAAGATTATCCTCTTCATTATAAGAAGGAAGGTACCAATGATTCTGATGAAATTACTTGTAAATTTAAAGTAGTTTGAAGTTCTTTTCCAGAAAATCTTGCTCACTCATTAAATAGATCTTTTAGAATAAAAAAATAATTTTAAAAGTGTCTGATTTAGAATCATAGAATCACCAAGGTTGAAAAGACCTCTAAGATCATCCAGTCCAATTGTCCACCTATCACCAGTACTTCCCACTAAATCATGTCCCTCAGTACAACATTTAAACATTTCTTGAACACTTCAGGGATGGTGACCCCACCACCTCTCTGGGCAGTTCTGACCACTCTCTCTCCAAGAAGCATTTTCTAATGTTCAACCTGAATCTTCCCTGGTGCAACTTGAGGCCATTCCTTCTAGTCCTATCACATGGGAGAAGAGACCAACTCCCGCATCAACACAACCTCCCTTCAGGGAGCTGTAGAGAACCTTAGTTAAGCTAGAAAGATCATTACTACAGCTATATGACATATCTAGTTAAACAGTAAAACCTATCTGACCAGGAAAAAACACTTGGTAAGTAGTGAGGCCTCACAGTTTCAAGGAAGATTAATTTCAAATGTCTTAAAAACAAAAGATGGAGTGTAGTTTGCTAATAACAACAACAAAGATTCAGACACTAGAATTTTAATTAAATAGATTTTATGGCTATATGGATGTGATATATGTTTTGTTCCTTTGTTCCTTTTCGTACTCCCCTATGGTATCAACAGAACATCAAAAGCAGACCATTAAACTTGGAATACTACAAAAACTGACTATAAAGCATAAGCACTTTGGCCTTGTCTGAGTGTATTAGTATCAAAAAACAAAAGACAGACACCTTTGAATTATTGGTTAATTTTTGCATGACCCACAAAATCAAGTGTGCCAGCTGACAAGTACAATAGGTTTCTTAAAAAACAAACACACACAAAAAAGTCAACAAGACAAGAATATGAATATGAATGCACATAACAAATTGAAATTCACAGAAAAACTTGGCAGCTATTCTGTTCAAGAGAAGAAAAGTCTGAAACCATGATGAGATTTGTAACACATAAATCCCAGATGCCACAGCATGATCAACATTAAAGGTAGGAACTTCGGATGAGAAACACACACAAGTGAAGAAAAAAGTGATTCTGCATACTATTTTAAAATTCTTTAATAAATGTAACCTATGAACTACTTTTACAATTGCAACTTGAATACTAATAAGACAACAGGAAGATTACTGTGTATAACAATAGAAATTGAAGAAAACAATACTGATTATGATACGTTGTTCTCCAACACAAACAGAAGAGATTTGATATGCATGGCTACAGGATCTCTAAATGCAGGAACTCTAAGTATGTTAGAGCCAAGACTAATGTTAGACAATAAGCCTTGAAAAAAACAGAATGCACTGCAACCATGATAAATACAAAATCAATTTTCACAAATGTTATGAAAAAAAGAAGCTTGTTTGCCTCCATGGATTTTGCATACATTATCAGCATTGAGGGTCTCATTTTCCCAAGTATTCTTCCATCTACCACCAGCTGCAACAGAAACTGATTTCTAATAATCACTTTATTTCTGGCAAATCCCTGGCAGGAATTTTTCAGCTGCAGTTTGTGTGAGTTGTAGCAATAATGAAAGCATCTGTTCAACCATGAAAGACTTCAAAAGTCTCATTTTTCCTGTTTAGCCCATGGCTATTTGGTTCCAGCATCAGATGCATGTTTCATAGACCCACCAGAAATCTTGTCTTTCCACAGAGACATACAGTCACTTTGATGAATCAAATATACATCTTCAAGTCAAAAAGTAAAAACGTATACTATAACAATTAGGAATTGCTGTTAATTATCAGATTAATTTAACCCAGCATTAAAAAATACTTTGGTTTAACAATTATTCTAGAAGAAAAAAAAATCCTTAGATTTGCAAAACAAATTCTTACTAGATTGTAGAACACTGTCAGAAAGTTAGAGAAAATCAGATAGAACTCTCCATTGTAAAACTAGGCCATTTGTGTACTATTATGATTAGGCACAGAGCCCAGTATTTTAAACTTGAAGTCATTATGTAGTACAATCCTGTGAAAGCATGCCAAATCCATCCATCTGCTTCCAATTTTAATCACAGTTAATATTTCTCTTTCATTCTAATTTTATTATAAAATGATGTCACTTATCAGGGAGATAAATGCAATGTTACCGTATTTAAGATGCAGCACTACTCTTCAGTGTTAACCTGGTTACAGCCCTCTCAAGCAGTGAATAAATGGCTGTAGAAGTTACTAAGAATAGTCTATGTAGAACAAAAATCTGTTAAAATTTCATCAAAGACGAAGAAAATATGTTTGGTTTTTTTTTTAACAAAATGAGGGAAAGGAAAAAAAAAAGCATCAGAGTTGGTGGATGTAGTACTTATTGATGGCATCATAAATATTTGACAGAAGATGGAAGCTAGCCTTAGGGAACGTTATGTCCAAAAGCAGTCAACACTGCTTTCTCTGAGACACAAAAAGCATGTCATTTACATCACTAAATTCACATATAATCACAGTTTTGATTATAAATATTTTATCTTAAAATTCTGTAATAAGTAGAATTCTGAACAATAACAACACTTCCCTGAAAACTGAAACACTCAAGTATGTAATCTGATGTTTCAGTTGCATCATTCTAGAATTCATCAAACACCAGAAAGATCATTTTTAGAGATAAACTAAGAAAATTGTCATTTTCAACAGTAATTTTTACACAGATATACATATAAGCAAGCACAGATACATGTAACTGTAATTATATGGGTATACATAAAAATATTCTAGTAAACAAGAGTTGATTGATGTTTTAATAGTATCATATATTTAAACAGTCATTATTCAAACATACTGAAATATATTTATAGTATTAAATTTCATCATAGAACACTATTCAAACAATTATGTCTCTTTAAAGACAGTCCTGAATTTTCTCTGACTTTACATCTTTCAGAGCCAACAGCACACCATCTAACAAAGAATGGCAGATATTTAGGGCTGTTGTAGCACTTATACTACAACTTGTAAATCCAGTGAATTTGAAAATGTTAAAGAAATTAAGCCTACCGTGAGTGGGTGTTTTTTCTCTTCTCCGCACCCCTGCAGCTCTGCTTCTCTCATATTCAGAGCCTACAGGGTGGCCTTCACCTTCAATTAACGTGTAGTATTTACCACTTTCATGCTCAAGAAAATAATTTGGAGACTCAGAGCCTTTCATTGCAGATTTTCCAAATTTGCTGATGTCATCACAAGACATTATGCCAATTTCATCCCTAAAAACAGTAAACCAGAAGATCATGAGGAAATAAACCATTTCATGAAAAACCTAAAGCATACCAACTATCTATCATAAGCTCTATAAATGACAAGTGAGTGGTAATTGAATTGCTGTGTGTGAGAGCTTTCATACAAGTGACACAATTCAATTTCAACAAATGTAAATTAATAAAATCATTAGATTCCGTTCTAACTGCAATATAAACATAACTAACCAAGAGTTTTCTTGCATTTGAAAGGGAGAATCAGTAATTGTTGCAATATGAGGTGACAAGGATTCCCCTTGAAGAAATGCATGCTTTCAAATAAGCTGCTAGTCACATGAGTAAATAAGACTAAGGGATGAAAAACTTCTTTAAATGCTTTTCTACTTGAGAAAACCAGCTTTTGCTCAACTTGTATCTACCCAAATCAAAGTTAAAAGTGTCTCAAAAAAATGATATGCTGTCTAAGGTATTTCCAGTTCATAATTTCACTAAATATCTAGATGATTTTTTTTCCCACTTTTACTAATCTAGTGAAATTAAATTGTAAAACTTTATTTTTCAAGAGCTCAGATTCATTAGGAGTTAAATACCTGGGGCCATAAAGTCCTGACATTGGAGAAAGAATGTAAACATCCTGCAGTGCTGAGTTTTCCATTTTGGAGGACATGCCCATTGTACTTGTTGGTGTTGTGGAGCTGCTTGTTGGGCTGGTTGGAATTACAGGCTGCCAATAAAAACAACAAAAACCAACAAAAAAAAATCAGAAATACATGAATAATAAATTAATGTTTTCTATGATTCAAGCAACATTAAGCCAACATCACACCTTCATTTTGAATTAGCCATTTTTAGATTAATGACGATTCTTACAAAAAGATGCCCATGGAAACACTGCTTCAGCAAAATGTTCAATGCTGTTTATAAAATAATAAAAGACCATTAAAGAAATCAATTTAAAATGTATCTCATGGAAAAATCTGAGATTCAAAATCAAACTATGATTTTTAACCAAAACAAAAAAATCAGTCGAGGAGAAAATGACATACACTATTAAAATACCTTATATTAGACTAGCTGAAATCTGGAAACCTTTCAGTGAATGAAAGCACTCAGAATAATAATATTGGTTTCTACAGATTTATTCTCAACAATTGCTTATTATTTTTCACTGAAATCATAGCTGTGATGTATGTATCACGAAGATAAAAAATAGGTTCTATACTGTCTACTGTCAATCTAAGCAGTAAATGTGCACACCATATATATTTAAAGTATTATTAAAATTTGAGGATTTTTTAGGATTTTAATTTTTTTAAATTTTTAGACTTTTTTACCCAAACATCATATGGGTGTCTGAGTCAATGGATGTAAGGACTACTAAATAAATATTCAATGCAAAAACATATTCACAAAATCTTTTTCAGTCAATCTGCAGTCTGATATTTTCATTCAAGAAATAGGAATTATTTTATGTAGTATTATTAATCAGATAATGTATATGAAAAATTCAAATACAAAATTGTGCTTAAATAGTCACAACTAGTTTTCTACCATGAAAACTACTAAGACTAATGGTAATACTTTTTCTTTCTTCCAGAGATAAACATTGAAAATATATTTATGTCATTCAATAAGCATAAGCTGTTTTAAATAGCAGTAAAGAATAGTCTTCCATGAGAAAATCAGCCTGCGTATGGGTCCAAATCATTGTCTTCTCTGCTTATTGTTAATTCTCTCTTATTTAATCAAATGTCTGGCTTTATCTTTCATTCCCAAAATACAAATAATTACAAAGTACTGCCAAAGACAAGCATCGTTCGTGGCTACCTTTCCCATTCCTTGTCTGGAGATTATAGACTATTGCAATCTGCACTGTTAGCTACTGCATTTAGTTTACCATCACTATTTCAGAGTTATGACATGGCAGTAGTAGTAAAGACACTAAACAGCAAACATTCTAGTAATCCCTCAACTTACCTGCAGCTGGATACCTTGTTTTATATTATCACCATCAGAGACTCACAAGAAGAAAAGGCATAAAAGGCATTTCAGACTCAGAAAAGAAACTACCTGTACAAGTCTCTTGAGAGTAATTCCCAGAAAATTAGAACTTTCCTGTTCACTTTAACATTTTGTTTAGGGTGTTCTGTTTTTTGTTTGTTTGTTTTTAACAATTCTGAACACTATCTGTTTCCTCTTTCTTTGGCAGCAAGAAAAGCAAATTCTGTTTTTTTCCTCATGCAGTTTGTTTCCAAGGACACTAATGAATTGTACTGTGCTCTGAATTTTTTTCAACGGACTAAACTAGGTCATTTTAATAATAGCAAATATCATCACAGCCAGGGCTATCAATTAAAAAGACGTCCTCAACTTTTTAAATTTTCCATCTCAGGTCTAGATAAAATTCTTAAAATTATTTCGCTGACTCTGAGCATGTGTGCAAATGATTGCTTGACATAATGTATAAGTAACTTGCATGCAAAAAAAGTCCCAAGAAAAACATGTTTTGATTATAAAGAACTTCTGAAAGTAACTCACCAGGTAACTGCTAGCTATTCATAATTTCTAACAAGAACAGCTCATTATAAGTAGGATAATTAAGTAATGCTTAAATACCAGAATGAAAATGAAATACAAATTTGACCCTCATCAGAAATAAACAATTGCTTGCCAAATGGAAAAATTCAAACTGTTTTGGAAACAAATACATTGCTATGACTTTGAGTGTGTTTTGCAAATATTGGGAATAATTATTTACAGTATCTGTTTCAAAGTGCTGATCAAAACAATAAACACATGGCCACAGTGCATCCTGCAAAAAAAAAAAAAAAAAGCAGGACAAGATCCAGAAAGCTGGTGAAGCCCAGTCATACAGCAACAAGAGGCTCGAACATGGACATCCCTTACCTTTTGAGGGGATTTGATGATTAAGGATGGGGCACTGAGTCTCTGCTTTCTCCCTTGAAGGAATAAACTCAATCCCCAGAATTCCCCTGATGGGTGAATTCACAGAAAACACACAGGCGTCCCTCTTCTATATGGATTGCCTGTGGTAAGGGAAAATTGGGCTTTGTAACTGTATCACCCTATGAATTCCTATAGCGTGTCATTTTTGTCAGAACAGATTCATTCATGCCAGCAGTATGGATAACTAATTGCTTGTTGGACAAGCTGCTATTCAGAAAGGTGGGCTGTTCAACAGTAAGATGCTACTCCTCGTAAGTACGAAACAAAAGTCTTAATACTGCTGCTACACCAGTACTTCTCATGTACTGGTAAATCAGCATGGCTATGCTGTGAAACAGCGAGTACATTCTCAGCATGTTCATGTCTTGTGGATTTATGCATTTTTGATAGTTGAAATATACAGCTTTTTTGATTTCCACATTCATCTAAGCAGATGTTATTTCCCTTCTTTTGCTCTATAAGTTTCTGTTCTCATGATGTTACAGAATTTATCTGCTGTATAGATTTTATTATGTATTTTTTATCTATTTAAGAACTGAAATTAGCTACTTAACTAGCATTATTTGGAAGATATTTATTAAGTCTCAGCGCATGGCATGCATTTTCTAATATGTAAGAATTGTTAGAAAACTGTCAGTGTAGAAAAGCTTTATTACTCATATCACCAACTGGAAGATTCTATAGCTCAAGCAAAATATTAAAGTTTAATGTTCTGGGTCAAGTACATGTAACAGGAAGGATGATTCTCATTAGAAAATTTCTAGGAATAAAAAAAAATATACAATAAAGCCTTGAACTGAATGAAATGGCTGCCATGCTCACTTTTTTATTAAAAAACAAAACAAGAAACACAAACAAACAGAACTCTATCTGTCATTGCAGACAAAAGAACCACTGAGAGGAAGGGTAACCAAAGAATTTAAAAAAGAAAACAGTTTTTGCATTGACTCATAATGCCAAATAGAGACAAAATAAGAAAAAATGGTATGACAGATGTTTCACTGAAAGATAACCGAAGCAGAACTTTTGTCTATTTTGAAGTCTACTGTATGAAGGGAAACTATACAGCTAAGAAATAGTACAGTTAGATGGAAAAAAAATTACGCCCATTCACAGATTCTGTATCACTAATGATTCATAAATTAACTTCTTGTTATTTTTTTTAACATAAGTATTGTGAAAAAAATTCAAACCTATATGTTCGTTAAGCAGTCATAGAAAAGATGACTTTAAAAAATTCCAGAGTATCAGATAACAAATGTTTTTTCAAACCTCTGAATTTCAAGTTCTTAAATCCTACCTCTGAAATTCTGTTGTGCATTTTTATAAGAATTATATCTTACATTTTAGCATTTTACAAAACAATTCATCACCTTTTTGAATCACACACATACTTCATGTAGCTATATACAGGAGTGACTGTATGATTTCTTTTAAATAAATTTATTTGACAACTCCTCTAATTCTTCTAAAGAAATATATACATAAATTTTATTAATATTTTAATTTAATTAATAAACAATAATAATTATTATATAAAAATTGATAAATGATAAATATTTTAATTTAATTAATTTTACATATGTGTGTGTTTCATGTGATTATGAAACATAATCACATATAAGCCATCAAAGACTATGCCAAGTCTGTGACTTCAGAAAAAGGATTGTCACTTTCTAGGTAACTGCCTAATTCCTTTAGGATCCTGCTTTCTGGTAGTTGGTGAAGACAAGGGAAGGAAGGAAATTTTTGGCTCTGTTTCATGAAAGATTTGGGTTCACTTTATTCAAAGTATCTTTATTTCCTTTCTTCCCTCTTCAGCCAGTAAAGAAGAAAGGAAAACATAGAGGAAAAACAGGCAACTACTAGTGAAAGAAATTTTTTTAGCCAAAATCTGATCTGAAATTTGCTATTTAAACATCAAAATACTATGTTAGGATGGAAGAATGTTCTGCATATACATGCATTGCAGGCTGTATAATGCTACCCTTTTTTTCCCTGTGACTGTCTGACATTTGCTGGATCATTTACAGTCCTGATCTACTTTAACTCAGACTTTATTTTGTACACTGTCACATGGCCAGACATTCCATATCCTACATTCATGTAGCTAGTTACTTTTAACTGAAGTATAAAACCTTGTCTCTGCTGACCGTATTCCCCTTATTTTTGAAAGCCTGTCAGATAGCTTCTTGATGCTCCAAGATAAATTTAATCCAGAAGCAGGAGAAAGCAGGAGAAAAACAAACAAATAAAACCAGAAGCCTCCCTACCAAATGAATGAATTAAAAGAATCTGGAGAGTCTAACAAGTGCCAAAGTCAAACAAAGGCAAGGACATCCTGCAGCCACGAACAGAGAGAGGGAAGTGAGATCATTGTTTTTCAGCAGCATCAAGCTGTTAGGTCAGCTGTCCAGGAAACCCAAGATTTAGTATCATCTTGAAATTAATTATGCTAGTTCCAAGTCGTTAACGACAACAGTAATTACACTAGATCTAGGTGAGAAACTGGCAAAACCAAAAACTGCATTTGGAATTGTTTCTAGGTCCTAACACTTGAGATCATTTCTGTGGACTGAAGACTAAAGAAGACTACATGATGTTAAAGATCTTAAAGATTTTCAACATCTTATTACAAAGTCTACCGGTAAGAAATAACCCTGGGAATGTTTCTTTTGTTTCCTGAGATGATTCATATATGTATTGAAATCTCTCATCATTATTCTCTGATATGGAAGAACATCCTAGTCGAATGATAGTGGGTATCCATTATACCAACCCTTTGTTCTTCAGGGGCTCTTGAGTTCCGAGTCATCAGAAGAGGACACAGAAAGTGAAAAAGTTGACAATTCTACAGAAGAGTTGGGTGCACTTTAATATATCTGACTACCATGACAAAGGGCGATAACTTTTGTGGAAAATACCATGTTGTACACACAGCAAATATTAGTTTCACACTGATGTAGCTTCCTGAATTTGTGATACCGGTGAATTGCAATTCTTTAACTTAGCAACATAAAAAGGTTCTCTATGGAAGCAGTATTAAAATGCCTTTCATTGTCTCTGGAGACTTCATGTGAAATTCACAGACTGACACACAATCATATTGCGAGAGAAGGTCGTTAAACCTTCGCCCTTATGGCGGGAAAATCTGAGGGGATTTCTGTCTCCTCTGAGGGTCACAATGTCCCTTTCCTCTCCCTCAGTCAAGGTAGTCATAGGGAAAGGAAAGGTGGCATGAAACAAAATGTCAGCATTCCTGAGCTGCAAAGGTTGCACAAATTGCTTACATGAAGTAGCTGTATAGAATGTAGGTGCTTTGAAGCATGAAAGATCCAATAAAAGGCAGCTGGGAAAAAAATTTGAAAGCACAGGTCTGAAGGGTTTGCTTTGTTTCATTCATGTAGAAGTGATTTAGAAACACAATGTATCATGTGCACCAAGCAAACAACTCTGTTTGCTTGTCAATGTTAAAAAATACATAAACTTACTACAGAATATTATACATCATTAAAGAATGCAAGTTTTTGAGTTAATAACTGTTCATATTTGACTTCTGTTTTTTTTTAAAATTATGTTTCTACAAGATGTTGATTTTTTTTTCAATCTATATTAATTTCAAGAAATATATATGCAAAAATATCAGAGGATTCATTAGCATTGCTACCAGAAACAAACTGATGGGAAACGTAGACTGCAAGGACACTTTTCCTGACACACAAGAGGACTCTGCCATTCTTGTTTAAAACCAGCTACTCTTCTTAGACTGTGAAGAAATGAAAACAGAGAGAGGCAATTGCTAGCCAGAGCACATTACTCACTCTTTGGCTGCCTAGCTTCTCAGTAATATTATCTGTAAATGAACTCCTGTTGTTCCCAACTTGAGGAAGAAAATGAGGAAAACAATCTCATTGACACATATAGTATTGCCACACAGACCTAGCACCTTACTTCAAAGGAAGTGGGAATCCTTTTTAAAAGAGGATTTTGTTTCTTCATTGGAAAGAATGGTTCTAGATACTTTCCCTTCAATAGTGTGAAGGATTTACCACGGCACCAGAGCTGCAACAGCCTTCTTACCTGAAGTGCAAGAGGTTTCCATCTGACGTTCTTCAAAAGGGCAGGAGCAGAAACCAGAGTATTCTGAGGACGTTTTTTCAAGGTTAAAATCACACCATTTGGGTCTTCCCGCAATGCATTTACCAGGTTCTTTAACTGCCAGCCAACCTATGAAAAAAAAAATTCCATAACTGAGTTTTGAAAGCTTTCCATTTAGCTTTAGATGTGAAGGAAGGCTTCGATAGCTGAAATGGTCTATTACTTCCTGCTCTGCAAACACAAACAGTTTCTATAAAGTATATCTGGTTACTACTGTTGGACTGAAATGACGCTGGTGAAGTTGGGTGATTTCTGCTTTTTTTTTTTAAGGCTGATTTCTCAATAAAATAACGTGTAAGTGAACACCACCTCCCTTTTAATAATTCGTAAGGTCACTGTATATTTTAAATCAAGATTGCAAGCAGAACTGATATTTCAAAAATAGTTAGGATGTGACAACTGCCAGAAAAGATTTCAGAAAATGATTTTTCAAACATTAACATTAATTTTCAAAATTAATACACTTCGGAGAGAAAGACAGCAAAACTCATATTATATATGTTCTGTTGACTGGGTAACCATTCCATGTATAGTTTGCTCAAGAACAGACACAATATTAGTGCATTCAGGGGTATCATTAATGCAAAACAGGGCAGAGAGAGAGAGGAAGGAAGAAGAGGAGATAGCTATTTTACAGCAGAGGGACATGGTGATGAGTCAACTGACAAAAACCACTGGTTTCCTTCCAAAATTTACTTGTTCCACTTCTTCCACTTTGTTCCACAAAAGAAATTTTATTTTATTTCCAGCAAGCATCAGGAAAAAAAAAAAAAAAACAACTTTAAATACATACAATATTTCAATGTGACCATTCTAGGCAAATGCAGAGAGTTTTTTTCATGACTTTCAATACAAAAAACTTTGCATTCTCTGTTAGATGAGGACTAGCAGTTCTGGAATAATTTGTCGGGATCCTTAGTTGAAGCCCTCACTGTGGGGGAGGTAGACATGCTACGTTTTATCAACATATATAACAGCTTTTAGATCCTACCTGAAAATAAATTATCATTTACTTGATTCATCCACACAGAGATAGACGAATAATTCAAGTTACTATAAAGGGGAAACATAGATATAAAAAAGAACATCACTAAAACTGAAAATATTTTATATGTGCCTCTCATAAAAAGGTTATTTATATACATTTATTGATCTTCTTGATTATTTGAATATGAAATTATATAACCATGAAATGGTTGTACATGAAAAAAAATAACTGATTCATATGGGATTTTTTTTTAATGTTTTACAATAGCCTATCATCCTGAATGGGTAGAGAAGTTTTGAATAATATAAAAGAGTACATATCTATGCTTATGCTAAAACTAGTCTTACATTTACATGCTGATGATCAAGTTTTTCTCAGCTGTGCAGGCACATGAGAAAAAAAATATGCACCAAAATGCTCAAATTTATGAATTCAGAACAGAAAGTGAAATTCATCAAAATTCACATTTTTAAAAATTAAACCAGTAAAAAATTAAACCCTTCTTAGAGATAGTTACATATTTTGTTACTTAAATACTGGTTTAAATATGAGAACAAATTTGGTTCCATGAATTCTATGTCTTCTAACATTCGCATTTTTGTCAATACTCTTCTGACCCTGCCTAGATAATCAGATGTCCCACAAGTTTTGAGCTTAACTTTACAAGTACACGCAAACATTCAGTGCCATTATATTTGCTATATTTGCTATAATTTTTGACTAAGCTTAACTGATAAGTTCACTTTAACAGTTTTACCATCATTGCTTTATGATCAATAAAAATAATAAAAGTAGTATTAAAAAAAATCAAGTATTCAAAATCAGTGCAGTCTACAGATATAATTATACTACATCAAATATGATTTATAATTACTTTCTTTTAGAGGAAGGCAGTAACTGATTATACATGAAGTTGGAGAGAAAATCATAAAAGCAATCATGAAGAGATCTCAGTTCAAATCCTCCTACAAGAGCCTAAGAGAAGACAAGCTAGAACTCTATTGTTTTTGTCTGATCTCAACAGTGGCCTGAAGCCAGGATCCCAAAAGTGAACACTTGTCTTGGAAAGAATTGCAATATGTGTCATAGTTCTAAAAAGGATATTAATAGCCTTTTAAAGTTCTATTTTTATTGTTGCTGGAAAATATCCTAAAAATGCATTGGTCAAAGGAAAGAAAAAAATGAAAGTAATTTTAAAGAGGCCACAAATGAAAACAAATACATAAACTTCCATTCCATACAAACTAGATTACAAAATGACCGCATATATGTATTTTTTACTTAGTTATAGAATTGAAAGTGAAATATTTTTTATTTTTATAGACGGCTGTAACTTTCAGTATGTTGTAACCATTAGAATTCCATGAGCTCCTTTTAGATAAGAATGATAAATAATTAAGTTAATGATAAATTATTCCAATGATAATCTTAATGACAAAACCATTAAATACAAAGATCTATTAAAGAACAGTCTGCAATCATTACTACTAGGCTATGATAAAATGCTCTTAGGAATTTGGACATGTTATTATTAATTGTATTACTAAAAATATCTTTGAGAAAATAGAAGTCATTACAGAGGATTAAAAATTCTTTGTTGAAAACCAGTCCTTCAGACAGAGTATGACATTTATTCTTAAACATTCTTTAATAGCAATTATCAACCTCTAACTGTGGTGAGATGTGGTCAGCAAAAGGGTATTTTGGTCCTTTAAGTTTTTAACCATTCAGTTAATCAGATTCTACAATATGGGTTAAGACATTTCACTCAGTACTGGAAGTTAAACTTAAGATTAACGAACAAAGAAGAAAAAAAGACTAGCATGATGCTTTTTTTTTTCCTGAATAAATGAAATTGGAGCAATTAGAACACCCACCACATGTAAATCAACAAATTCAGCACATTATTATGCTCTATTTGTATGACATGGTAAAGCTCTAGTCACAGTGCAGTTCTCTACTACACATACTTACATAATGTAATACAATGTCCTATTTCTATGCATGTGCTCTCATGGTAAACCAGGCCTACAAAGTAGAGTGTGGAAAGTCCCATATGCCTGTGGTCCAGTCCAATACATACATTAACTTAATGTAAATGAAAATGGTAGCAGGCAGGCAGAAAATTAATTTCTTTTTTTGTGATTTATTTTTAGGATTCTTCAATTAATATTTTTTATTGACTTGTACTTCTGCAGTGTGAAAAATTGGTTCTAGAGAAAAAATTTTGCACTACTGTTGTTTGTTTTAAAGTATTAATTTTGTCAACGGAAGTACAAGAAATATATTTAGTGGAAACTGGAATATACTGTAAATTTAAAACAACAGTTCAAAAATATCAGTCTTTATGATACTAAATTTCATTATCACGAGTCTAATGACATAAACATACACAATGCTGTAGTAATTTTGTGTATCTAAAGCTGATAATTTTACTACAGTTAGAACTGCGTGGGTAGTATATTGAGAAAAACAGCTCAATCATTAACCTACATTCAACCAGTTTGTTTTCTAGTTTGTCTGCAATAACTTCTTTAGAGTCTCCCAGTAGTGACTTTGCTCCTCCACAGTGCATTTGTGCATGAGTAAGCCTATGCATCTATTAAAAGGAACCGAAGAAACAACTGGACTGTTGAACACAGTGATGCTTATCAGGGGATTCCAGTTAAAGCGACAAGATTGAGACTCTAAACACACTGAAAACTCACGAGGAATACAAAAATACATAATGCATCTCACAGAAAGAAGGTAGATTAAACCTTTATCCATTTGTGAGTTGTGTGTATTGATGGTATAATTTGACAAGCTGCATAGTTTAACTAAAAGGGAATTTAAGACCTGCCTTGCTATGCATTTGATCAGGAAGCCAATTGTACAGAATAACATTTATGAAATATTTAGAACATATGACACCACTATTTAGAACACTGCTCACCACCTGCAAACAAGTAATTTTGTTTTGACTCCAGTAGGACCTAACCCCTACATGAACCAGGACAGATGTTTCCCCTCAAGGCTCTTTGAATACATAAGCAAACCCATCTGGATATTTACTTGAATCTTAGCAGCGTGACCTTTCTTCATATTTTCATTAAAAATAAATATGTAAATAAATAAAAAGACAGCGTAAACTCAATTTTTTGTTAAGGAAAAAGGACATCTTTTTGTATTTTAAATATATAATTCACTTTGCCTTACAATATTGCTTGGGCTAGGGGACTAATCAAGGGAAGCAGTTTCATTAATATGGATATCAGAAATTATTATTAGGCTGCTAGATCATGAGACTACTTTTTGTCACTAAATGGAAGCTCTTCATAAACACTGGTGGCTGGTTTGCTCTCCTCATTTATTTCTTAACTGTAACGAACAGTAATTGATGGTGGAATTATAAACATTCTTCCTTTATCTTACAGAGTGATTTCATTAACTAACAGAGAAACAATGAAAGGCAGAATTCTTAGAGTGATATGTGGACATTTCTTTATAAACCAGATGACTTATTCTGGGGGTAGAAATAGCAAATCAAACACAAATAGAACAAACTGGTGCTACATGTACAGACATATCTCCACCCACAGTGAACTTCCATTAACACTCCAATTTACAATTCAATACACATACATCTGCAATATTAATTCAGTAATTATTTTAACATCAATAAGGTAGTGCTGAAATTTACCAAACTGTTGCATCTTAAAAAAAAAAAAAACAACAAAACTGTTGGATCTTAATTTTGTTCCTCCTCATATAAAATATCAGGATTTGTGTGAAAGAGATTCAGAATGCAATCTATAGCAATAGGAATTTGGGCATTATACATCCAAACAGTGTTCATGTTGTTCTTGCTATTATCAAAGTATGCTCATTGACAGACAATGAGCAGTGCGAAAGGGCAAAAGGGCATTAGGTTGCTGATCATGTATTTATGTAGCATCGTTCACTCCAGAGAACAACCTTATCAAGGATGAAAATGTATCAACGTTACAAAATAATAACAGCTATTTAGAGATAACGTACCAAACTCCAGCAGCAAACACAACAAAGCAAAGGTGTTGGAATAGAAAGAGCCTTTCCAGCTACTACATCCATTTGTTTCCTGTTCTATGTAGTTGTAGGCAACTATAACTTAGTCATTTTTATCAGTTTCTCAATCACCATCCTCAGAAGATCTCTTTCAGATTTTACCACACATCTACTTATAGTTGTTTATACGAATGTACGCTCTTCTACATCATAATTTTTTGCCTTAAACTGTTCCTTTCCTTTCCTGGCCTGTATAACCTCTACATGTTAAGACAGAGGAGTTCTATTTTCTCTCAGACCTAGCTGGCTGGGTTAACCAAATTAAAGTCCTTAAAAATTTTAAATTAGAGAATCCCTTCATCTGAGACAGACAATACATTTTCTTTGCCTCCATTACATTTTTAAATGTTCATATGTAAATTCACCTTTGATGACTGCAAATGACCTGAACAGTATTTCAGACAAGATATTACCAATGTCAAGACAATGGCATTAAAACTCTATTTCCCCTGGAAACGTGTTCCTGATTAATTCCGAGTTCATCTTTGCCATTTTCAGTCACATCACCTCCGTGGCGATGAGTCGATTTGGGATTAATTACTACATTCTGACTTCTGGATTCTCGCCAGCTGCTCCTGAGTAACATTTAGCTTTCAACATGAGTTACTAAAAGCATTATTATTGCTCTCTGTCCTATTAAATGACCTTCAAATTCTAATCTTCAAAAGAAGTTGTCAGTTTTCTGAAAATTCGGTTTTCCCTAGTTAATCTAATACTTTAGCGTACAAAAGTGTATCAAATATTTTACAGATGGTCAGATAGTTAGATCAGTATCTGAATCTGTAAGATTTCTGTCATCTGAGAAATGATGAAAAGTAGAACATTAATCATTTATTCTTCATAAATGTATATTGTATTTCACCTAACATGCCCTTTTCTACATGTCTTTAGTTATCTTTTCTCTGTTAATCCTTCCATAGCATTTGCTAATAAGTTTTCCTCTTTACATTTCCACAACATAAGAAGTTATTCCAAAGCAGAAAATACATTAAAAACCTGTGCTCAGGAACTTGCAATTGAAGTGTCGTTGTCTTTAGCAAACTTAGATGCAGATTATTTGGCCTTAATTATCAACTTTGCTTCCATTCTAAATAGGTATACATTTATGTATCTTTTATGACTGGCTTTCTAATTGTCCTACATTTTATATTGTTCATGTTAAGGAAAATGCAAAGAAATTAGTATTTCTTGGTATTAATTTTATCCTGTTTTCACTGCATGACAGTCCTAATCTTCTGACTGAAGAATCAGTTACCATCTATAAAAAAAAACTTTACGGAAAGTTAAGACAAAATGAAATATACCTTCTTTTATTTCAGCTAAGCAGCAGAATAGATAAATTTCAAGCAACTTAAGGTGCAATTATAATTTTTATAAACAAATAAAAGTACAGTGACATATAAATGACTTATGTTTAATTTTATTAAAGAAGGAAAATAGAAATTCTCAAGATAATGGCAGAATTAGTGCCTGTTACTACTGACAAGATAAAAAAGAGTTAATGTATTTTAGAATACGTAATTTATTTTTTCAAGTTTCTTGTGCTGTTTTATTAAAATCTTATAAGCAAGAAGGATAAGCAGAAAAGCAAATAAGGAAATTGGATAATGATTAAGTGATCTTAACAGCTAGTGGTGAGTCGACTGATTTAATTAATTTCTTGCCTAAAGTACTATTATTTTTTCTTTGATCTTCATAACTGTATAATAGTGTTCTTTGGTTAGAGAAAATTCCACGTGGTAAATCTTTTATTTCTTACTCAACTGTTGCATTACATAACTTGTAAGCAGTTTTACTTTGATACTTCCTGAACTTGTTTCATTAAATTTTCATCCACAGTGAAAAACCATTTGAAAAGTAAAGTAAGTTGCATTATTTTGTTAATGTGGTTAATATATTTGTTAATATAACTGATTTCAGGAAAAAAGTGAATTAATGTACCTACCTTTAGCAATCAGATATTCCTCTCTTAATTCAGATAAGCTCTATATAAAATGATTATATAAATTTTAAGTCACAAGAATTTTTTTGAGGACATACAGCCAAAATATTCCAGTCACACCAATCCCAAAATACTTAACTCCACACATGCAGCAATTCAATGGACTGACATTGTCAGCATGCTTAATCCTCTGCTATAGCTTTACAACCCCAGAGAAATGCTTCCAGGATTAGAAGTGCTGTTATCTGTGCTGACTCCACTGGAATGTAGGGACAGTATAACTATTTTCCACTCTACATCCTGAACCTATTTAAAAGCTTCTCTCTCAGTTTCGAAATGGTTAGTGATTCCTTTCTACAAATGGACCCTCGATGGAAAAAGACGAATTTAAATTGAAATTACAGTTTTTATTTTATAGGGAATAAATCCAGGTGTTCTTTTCATTTTATTTTTGCCTGTGAATGAAAAAAAAAAATGAACAGTAGGTTTTAAAAAAATGGCAAACAGCAAGTTAGTAGTGGTTACAGTAAAATAGTCTCATTTGTACTATTTTAGCAGAGGTGTATTGCGTGTCTATGAATGTTTTTCCTGTAGAGCAGTAACTCAGTGTTAAATATGCAAAGTATTACAGCTGGGATTTTAAACAAAGTGAGCAATGCATTATGATGAAAAATTGAAAGTGCTCAAATTATTTAGGTTACTAAAAAAAAAAAAAGGTGAAGATGTAATTTGATTATATCCTGAGAATATCTACATGAGAAATGGGATCTCCAGTAAAATAGATATAAATGTATCAAGACCAAAGGAATGGAAGTATAATACAAATAAAATGACACCCCACTTGGCAGTGAGAATAATTAACTACTGGAACAACTCATTACAGGTTATGTGAACGTCACTGGATGTTGTGAAAAATCAAATTATCCTGGTGAATGCACAAATATGAATTTATCCAGGAAATACTTTGACCTTGTTTAGTCAGAATTAGATGAGATTATGCCAATATTCAGTTACAGGATAAGAACCTATTCAAAGAAATCTCTACTTTCTCTAATCAGGAAAGTATTTTCACTAATGGTAATATAAAATGAGTATATCTACTCAGAATGATTTTTTTAAAAAACAGGATTCATACTTGACAGAGTAGCACAGCATTAAAGAAATTTCCATCTTACAATGATTTAAGTACAGTCCCCATGGAAATGATATCGGAGACTGTGGATGTCATTGGATACGTATATTTGAAATTATATTCTAAGAATCTTGAAAACTCTAAAAACCCAGGAAATATTTAAGATCTTAATGTAAAATGAGCCTCTTCAAAGGGCAGTGCTAAATGCTTCACATAATATAAACTGAACACTGACACATTAGAGAGACATTTCTCTTCTTTCAGCTTGGTAATAAGGTAAAAGGAAAACAGGAATCATCATAACTGGTTATAAATCAATACAAAGTGTTGCTGGATTTTTATTTTAGAGGGAATGAAGATACAACATTTGAATTAAAAAGTTAGTAAGTATTGAGTAAGTGTTTTGGGAAACAGAAAAAAAAAGAAAAAGGGGAAAAGAAATATTTAGTCTCCACTGTGTAGAAATCATTCTTGCAGGTTAGTTAATGATAATTTCTGCCTTTTTTAAAGTGCAAGCAATGATTATACTTCAAAAAGCAAGAAGACTGGTCTTCTTTGGCAAAGTTTGCTAGTAAGAGTTATTATACTCTCAGCAGTGGGAATAGGCAAAACCTGCAGGGCAGAACCTCCAGAGTACTTACCACAGTTTGATGATTGACTTGAATCACCTCATCACCAGCATGGATTTTCTTACACTGGTCAGCAGGAGACTAAGAACAGGAGATAACAATTAACTTTATATTTGGGGTGGAGGAGCATGAGGGAAGAGCATGAATGAAAACCATGAATGGGGAAAGAGGCAAGAAAGCTCTGCCCAGAGAAGCAGTATTATCAAATAACAATACTTTATTATATTTATTAAAAAATGTCTCTGTAAAGAACAATATTTTTTTTTTTTCTGTAACAGATGGCAATTAAGTGATGAAGTAATCTCAAATCCTACTTCCTAAGGTGATGGGCCTTATGGCCTTCCTGATGGGTGAAAGGCCTACTTCCTACGGCCTTTCTGACTGTTTGAACTACTTTAGCTTCTTTACCTCTCGGAGCAGAGTATCAGGCCATGAGCTGTTACAATCTTGCTGGGAGTTCACTGGGTGAATTTACATCACACAGCAATAAATCTATTATGTCAACAAATACTGAACTATGGCACATCCAGAGACAGGGCTGAGAAAAACATACACATAGCAGAAAAACAGGCCTAGTACAGACTTTTATAGAACAGGTTTTCTGCTTAAGTTCACTGCAAATACTTGGCAAATATGCTACAGCTCCATCACTTTCAAAACATTACTAGATTAACCATATGAACACAAAATGGTAATTACAAATGGATAAAGTCTTTGACAGTCTAGCTCTTCAGTATATATAATATTATTCCACTCCCATAATTTCAGATCTGACTTGAAAAACTTCCTTACACTAAATATAGCTTCCTCTGATTGTATTAAAATAGATTAAATTTCACTGTTCTGCAAGCCACATGAACATGGTCAACAGCATGCCAATATACACAACAGAAGAAGAGATCTACCTGCACTAAAGGTGACTTGAAGAGGCTTATAAACTTGACCTCACTGCCTACCAGCCAAAACTTCCAGAAAATTGGCAACAGCTGTTCTGTTGGGCAGTATACTCCAACCACAAATCACAGCTATCATTTCTATCCATTATGTGAATGAATTTTATAAATAAATAGAAGTAATAAGGGCAACAGGAAACAACATAACAAAAACCCAAACAGCCACTAGATAGAAAATGACTACAATTGCTTCTAAACAAAATACTAGCAATTATGTTTTAATCTTGATAGGTAGGCAAGCATCACACAGGTGCTTGCTCACTGCACTTCCTCAGCAGAATAGGGAGAAAATACAATTAAAAAGCGCAGAGCAGGGAGATCACTGACCAGTTACCACTATGGGAAAGCTTTCTTAAACATGTAAGTAAAGAGGCACAGCTCAGCTATGGCCAGTGACTTTTGGCTCATATCTGACAGAGCAGCTTCCAGGCTCTTCTCACAGGACTGCCCTGCAACCCCTACTGCCAAAACTGTGTCACATAAACACAGTTCAGAGACAATCTACAAGGAGCTCAAACACTGTCCAGTAGTGACCACCTGCTGACTAATCAGTAGATTTTGCAGTCTACACAATTGCTAGGAAGTGGTAGGAAACATCGTTAATTATTCAGTAAGTAATAAATAACAACCAAAGTAGGGCAAATAGCCAATATTTGACACTGATACAAAGTGTTATGGGTACTATTCCAAGCAGAGCTTTCACCTCCAGCCTTCTCCTTGCTTATCATTCTGGCCTCCCTTCATGAGCTGCTGCTAACCACTCACCTGCTTGATCTCTGCTTGTTCTTTCACAGGGGTTTCTCTATCTTGTGTAGCAAGAGTCCAGCCCTTCAGCTAAACTGCCTGGCCATTACAGCCTGCTATCATCTCCTGACATCTCAGTCACACCAAAATAAAAAGGATTTTGCCTAAGTATTTTCTAGCCAGAAACTGCCTGGCTTCAGCATCAATTTATCTTTTTAGTGAAAGCACAGAATTTTGGCAGACTGCTCTTGATACAGAGCTACACTTCTAACAGAAAGATAATCTATTTCCATGCCTAAAATTCAATGGAAACACAAATTTGATTCCTTTAACCTGTGAAAGAAAGGTAAGCAGGAAATGGAAGCAAACATCACTATTCATAATGCATTTAATTTCAGTTGACATTAGTTGAAAAAGCAGAGGCCTTTTTTTTTTTTTAAGCTCCTTTCCTGACTTTGACAAGGCTGAGCTAATTATTATCTTTTAAAATTAAACACTGGTTCTGAGGTCAATTATCCCTTCAAAAGGAATGAAAAATCAATTTGCTGAAATGCCAGAAATTAAATGTCTTTGAAGCTGGTTTAACTGCACATGTGATTACACTGTAAGAAAAACAAAAGAAAAAGAAAACAACCAAACAACTTCTTAGTGCTCTCTTATCATAAAGACCTTACACAGACAAGACAAAAAAATGTTAGGGTTTTAATGGCTGATTAATTTCTTATCTCCTCCCACGAATTTCAGTTATAAATATATGTTTTTCCACAAACTGATTCATATTTCTATGTAAATTATTTAAAATTACAACAAACAACTATATTATTTATAGCATGTGTTATTCATTCTATGGGTGCAACATAATCAAGAGGGTTTGTTCACCAGTTTCAGGAATCGATATATAATTTTTATGTCTCTATTTACAAATACTTAAGACTTCTAAATGCTATCAATGGTGTTAGTATAAGTAAACAAATTTTAATTTACATTTCATTTATCATAAATTATGATAAATAAATAATCAGGCTTTCCCTGGATCTCTAATATCTCAAAAAATGAGTGACAAAAACCATATTGATTTATACAAAATGAAGAAAACAAAATATCAATATTACACAGTATGTGCTACTTTGGACCCACATGGCTACCTGCACAATGCAAATTTCATCTTCCTTGGTGTTAGCATTGCTTAGTTTCAATATCAGTTTTATGAAATTTCAGTTTCTAATTTATTCACTTTTATTTATGGATATAAATGAATTTATTCACTTTTAAACAGATCCAAGTCTGAATAAAATCTCTGTGACTAAAACATGGACTACATGGAAAACAGAAGGGGTGGGTGTGATTATGAAGCCTGTCATAAAAATTATATTGCAGAAGTTGAAGTAAAATTATTTTTTCAAATTTGTAATTATGAATTGCAAGTTAAGTAACAAGAAACTACTTCACAGATACAGTGAGTAGCATGAAAAGAATAACAGTCATGCTGATTTATGTGCTGCAATATGCTTATCACTGACAGCAATGTTTTGACCAGAACCAGTGTGCACAGAAGTTCAATATTTTTGTCTTTTATAATTAGTTACTTCATCACAGGTATTTTTCTACATCTATATTTTCAAATTTTTAAGATGGTGACATAATATGTGCAAAATAAATAAATAAATAAAACACTATTGATAAGAAGTGCCTTGCTTTACAGCAAGTTTTGATATAAAAAAATACACTGCAGGTATACAGAAGATACTTGCATGCACAACAGATGTTCTTTTAGGCTAAGCAAGCTTACATTTTCAGTTGTTCCTGTGATTACATGCAGCCCATCATATGTTGATTTGATATACATCCCCTGAAAAGAGGCAAAAAGATAATTAATACTTGTAAGAAACAAATACCGTTTGCATGATAATACAGTATGTATGTCTGTTTCAGTTTAAAAATGGTAACATTTCAGATGTCTGGAATAAATCATGTGTGAATAACATCTGCAGTTAAACACATATGTATCATTGCCTGTTACATACAGTATGCATTTTAAGTTTGAAAGAAGTTTTGGGATAGAATTCAGCTCCAAGCCCAAGCCTTAGCATGAAAGCTTGATACAGTTCAGTGTTTGAAATATTTAACATAACCTCTCTTTATTACTAGTGCCATAAAAGAAGTATCAAAACTCAAACAATGAACACAAATAGTCTTTAAAATTATATGCCCTCCTTTCAGAGAGTTACTGGTTCAATAAGAAGGAAACAATCTAACTTAGAAAATACATGAGCCACTGCTCACATTGCCAATTTATGTAGAAAAAATGAGCATGGTGAGCTAACAGGAGTTTTGTAATTAGTCCAGCAAGAATTCTGCTTCAAGGAGGTGATTGATGGGATACAGAGAGACAACCTAAGTAGGTATCTATCTATCCATACACGCATGCACACACACGTACACAGAGCCTTAAATGTCAGTGAGACTGAACTGCTTGCATTCTTACCTATCATGAGTAAGGTCGTAGCTTCACATCTCTCTGTATTTTCTGGTTATACATCAAATTTTGAAATCTAATTAATCTAATTGATACACTGTACTGCTGATTCATTATCCTTTCAATAATTCTCCATCACCTTGCACTGTCAAAATGCAAGAGCCTCCAGCAAATGAGAAAGAACATTTTGTTCAGCAATTGATTTCAAGATTCCCGAAACTTAATGAAGATCTGCAGGCTAGCTGTTAACCTACAAAAATAAATAGTAAAACTCCAGAAAGGCAAGATTATCTTGGTCTCTACAACTACATGAATTGTAAGGCTGCAGAGCAGTCAGAGCCAAACTCTTTTTGAAAGAGATGGAAGCATGAGAAATAAGTTGGAACTTGGCAGAAAAACAATTTTTTTTTCTTTTTTCTTTTTTTCTTTTTTCTTTTTTTGAAACCTTGAGGGTGACGCAACACTGGAACCGGTTGCCTGGAGAGGCTGTGGAATAGCTGACCTTGGGGATGATCAAAACTTGACTGGATGAAACTCTGAGAAACCTGCTCCAACAGAATCTGTTGTGACCTTTCATTATTGCTTCTACCTTAATATTAACTAATCCATTTTCAGATAAGTTAAAGAAAAAACTGGTCATACAGCTTAACTTTACTGCTTATGAATTGCCAGTTTAGATAATGCTCACTGTGACTACTTGTTCTCTTAAAACACTGCCTTATTATTAACTTTTGTGTTTATTAATTTTATAAGGTCATTTCATTAGATCATGCAGTTAGTGTTTTTATTTCATTTCACAAACATGCATGCAGCTTCTCTTTGCTTTAAGAGCTGACAAATCAGACTGTATTAACATGCCTACTATTACAGTTCAGAGGAGACTTAAGTGATGTTGAAAGTTACTTCAAAATGTAATAGGGAAGACATGGAGAGACTTTCAGTATTTGCCACAGTATCTTTCTAATGTGCAAAGTATTTTGTCAAGCAAACAGCCACTGACCTATCAGAAAAGAGTGTCTTCTAGGGAATGCTTCAGATGAGATTATTTTTAAATAAAGAAGACTGAAAAAGACATTTTAGAATAATAAAAAGGACTATTGAGCTCATAATAACATGTACAGAAATTTAGAAAATATTATCAATGAAGGTTCATTTTCATATGAAACACAACCCTTTTGTGAAAATGCTTTAAAGATACAGTACTTATTTAAACCTGGAAATTAATTCAGCTTATATGTAAGCTTATGCCATGTCTATAGGAAGTCAGGTTCATTTGCTGAAATGAAGTTTTGCAAGTAAAAACTCACAATTAATACAACTGAATTTTATTTTAGATAACTGAATTCTTATACAAGTCTGAGCGATCTGTTTACAACAGATATTTCACAAAAAGTAACAAACACTCCTTTTCCAGGTGCCAACAGTGTTCAAAGCTGAAGCTACAGATCTCAGTATCTCATAAAATCTTAGCTACGCTTATAATCAAGAGAGGTTGTGTTTTGTAATTAGTCCATAAAAGTAACAAGCCTCCTGAATAATCATACGGTAAGCACTTCCCACTGAGTCTCCAAAAAATAGATTTTTAGTGATTTTGCCCCAAATTGCTTTCTATATGAGATTCTTTCCTATAAAACTGAAATTGCAATATCTCTTTCACAAGTATGTTTTGAGGATAAATTAACTGATGTCTGTGAAGCATTCAGTAAGGCCACAACAAAAAGAAAGTCATTGGTAACTGAAGGGAACGCAGAACTTAGATGAAATGTGGTAAATAATACATCAAACCCTACACTGAATGATAAGGATAAAAATGGAACTCTGAATACTTTCCATTCAGTGAATAGCATTCATTTTTCTCTTGAATGGAGTAGAAATCCTGTGGAAAAAACTGCTATACAATCACGAGAAAGCCATTTGTAATTCATTACTCTGTTCTATATTTGATTCTGATTAATGTTTTACTGTTCACATGATTTTTCTTTTATTCCCATTTATAGTCCTTTTTCATATTTTTTTCCTATGCAGAACACGGTGTCAGCAAAATTGATTATAAAGAACTTTCCAACCTACCACGTTATAGCGCCTTCACAATTAGGCACAGAAAACTCAGTCATTCACAGTGATTTCGCTTCATCTACAAAAAATTTTAAACGGGCAAATTTGATTGCAATACTTATCTCATGTCCTCCATCAGCAGTACCCACTGACTGCAGTTGTGTTAGCTATAAAAGTACTGGCACACTGCAGATGGTGAAGTATGCACACCACAGCGCTTCCACCCAGTGATGGAGCCCAGCCTACTGCGTGGGCACAGCACAGGCTCTGTCTGCTTGGTGTTCCACTGGAGAAGAAGGCAGTATGGGGGAGACTACAGGCCGTGTGACAGGCCATGACAATACAGCCTCATTTTGGTAACCATGTCATAAAGGATGAAATCCAACCCTGAAACTTTATGATAAGTTTGCTTTGAGAGTATACTGTTCACATCCAAGAAGCTAGCTGAAATTTCTGGATAGAAGGGAAAGTTATACAGAGATCCAGATTGCAAGTGTGCAGGATTGTATCAGCCTTAAGGCAGGTCAAAAGCAACAGGGTTACAGTATATATACTAAACTAGCTGTGATACTGACTTGGCATCTCTTGGATATCCCTGAATTAACTCATCAATTGGACAAGAGAAGAATCTAAGCCAAAAATACAGAAGCTTTGGTAACTAGGGATGCAGCACAGCAAATAGTATCTGTCTGTCTTCAGGATTACACCTTGTAAAAGTGATTATAATGCCAAAAAGTTAAAATAAAAAGTATTTTATTATGCTGTAGTTTTTTTAAACTGTATCTATCCAAAACTAAATTGTGTCTAATCATACAAAAATTACTTATGGTATTAAAGCAGTCTCAAATCAGTATGTACCTCACTAATCATGCTCTTGTAACTTTGACAGAATTTGTACATGATGTTCATTGCTGTTCAGAATAGAATAAGGAGTAAGGTACTGAAATAATAGAACACATTTCAACTAACAGGAATCAAAACAAGCATTCAGTTACAAAGAAGAAACATCACACAATGTTAGTGACAATAGAACAGGTTTTAATTTGGCAATTTAGTAGAATGTTAAGTTCCCAAGCACTTTTCCTATTCCTCCCACAGCCTACTGATACCAGAATGACTGTGAACTGGGGAGCTAGGGAAAAGATACAGAAATCTTTACCTATCGACACATAAATCTCACAAAAATTTCTTGCCTAAGTGTAACAGTACAATAACACTAAGAAATGGTAGCAAAATAATTATTACACTGTGAAATCTGGGGAGAATTTTAATTGTATGACCAATCAATAATGTGAAGCGACTGGGATGTCCAGAAGACAGCTACCTGGCCTGCTCAGTGAACAACAGTTTATAAGGGATGTATTTTGTTTCTGGGATGATATTTATCAAAGTTTTATTTTAACCATACTGTAAGGGAGGTATTTAACTATTTTAATGCAAAACACAGGAACATACCTTCCACTAATCATTTTCAAAGCACATTAACTAATGACAATGAATGCTCAAATACTTACATGTGCAAATAAAGTTAACTATTTTAGTACACTTCAAAAGCTGTAATATGGTTATCAAAAGACTATTAACTATTTTTAAGCAGCTCATATGTTTACTAGTTGCACATCAAGCCCTAGATAAAATTGACAATAAAACTGACTACAATCCTTTCATTTGCATAAATGTTAATTAAACTACCTTCAGAAATCATATTCAGCTTACCAAAAGAAATTAAATAAATATAATAGTAGGATATGAATGAAAACACAGTTTGTTTTCTGGAACTTTATTTTTATAAAATAAAGATCCAAGGCTTGAACTCTAATATTTAAATTGCTTTGGTACTTACCAAACCTTCACTGGGCATAATGCTGGTAAGATGAACTACCTCTAGATGTGCTGACTGTGACACCAGAGAATCAGATGAGAGTGAAATGATGTGGTCACAAATTCCAGACAAGGTTTTACACTACAAAGAAAAATAAGACAAAGAAAAATATGATTTCTTGTATTTATTTGAAACTACTGGCAAAGTTCTTAAGTCTGAGAACAATCTGAGAATAAACATATCATTTATTTCTCCTGTAAAAACTAGAGGTTGCCAAGAACTGAAGTTGTGTTGCATAGGGAAGTTAAGAACAAGAGCTTAAGGTAACAGAAAATATCTGGGTCAATAAAATAAACATGCCTGTACAGTACTTCTGAACAAAAGGTAATACTGTGTACTGAGAACATCCATGCATCAAAAATACCCAAATGTATAAAAATGCTCAATGAACTTAATCTGATCTGTTATTATAAGATACCATAATAAATAACATGGAAATTTTATTTTATGAAGCATGTAAAATCCATTTGTGAATTGTGTGAATCCACAGACACCTTCAAAACAGGAACCATATTTCGAAAGTGGTGATGGTGACAAATTGAATCTATTAATGGAAGCCAAACTTTAAGTCTGTGGATTAGAATGGAGCTGATCTGGACTCTCAAAGAATCTTAATGTGTAAAGACCAAGTATTCCTTCAAAAAGAATATGCCCCAAAATATTTGAATCTAGTCTGAAGGCACACATTTTGATGAATTCCAGAGTGGTCTTCCAGTCAAACTTACTGTATGCATCTATTTTCCTTCAGGGACTCATTTTCCCTAATTATAGAAAATGGTAGTGAAATCCCTTACGGGAAGTTTTGTTTCAGTCATTTGCAAAAGCATGAGGATTTCTAATATACCATTTGACACTATACAGAGAAGTTAAACAAATAAAGTTGTCACGAGGAATAAAATTAACTAACTGAATTTATAGATTACATTCCCATTCACTGTATGGCCACTCATCTGGAAATGTAAGTGCAGCTCTGGAGTACTGGATGTGGCATTTGTATTTTGGACCAGATGCAAGAAGCAAAGCATCACATTCAGGTATGCATGACTGCATCAAAAGATCAGGAAAATAACAGGAATATTTCCAGCAGTTTAAGCTCTGGGCCAGGAACCATAAACAAAACTTCAGGTCTTGTCTTCTCCCACTGCAGATAGGGAAACTGGCAGGCTCAAATGACATATTTTACTGCTGTTCTACATATGACCTGCTGGCTGACCCTGGTTGTGTGCAAATGCTTTCAGCCTGTTTTTTGAACTACTGTCATATCAAAATAATATTTTTATTTCCAAATAAAGCACTCTCATGCTTTCACATCTTCTTAAGAACATACACACAGAGTAAATGCAGATTAAATCCAGAGTCACTTTGCATATGGTTTATAATTTAAGAGTTGTCACATGTAAATATTTTCTCAGTAAAGAAGCTTTATAATTAAATAAAAGTAAACAAGTTTTCACTCAAATTTGATCTTATGAATCTTAAGATCTCACCACAGTTCACAAAGTTATTTAAAATCTATGCTAGGAAAGTACTCAAAAATAATATATTGGAATAATTTTAAATATTACTTTACCGTAAATGTATTTCAGCATGTCCAGGAGACACCTGACACGACTTACACATAACACAAAGGCTGAGACAGTACTGATGGAACAACTGAGGAGAATTTATGAATAACAGCACAGGGCCTGGAAATATCATCTAGCACTACTACTATGAGAAAATGCATTAACATCTGCTAACATATTTTTGTCATAAGAAAATTGAAAGTTCTAAAGTCCTGTATACTAGTTCAAAAATGGAAAGTAAAAAACTGAAACTTTCCTCTCTTCTATGTTTTTGAGCTTCTATGGAGAAGAGGTAGCAAGGTTAAAAGTAACATTCCTGATAAAGATGGAGTTCCAGAAGATGTACACAGTTAGAATCACAAGTCATGAGTTAAAAGATGTTTGTATATATGTATATATACAAAATCCAAATCCCAGAAGACGTTGCTTTTAGTTCTTTTCAGAATCAGGTTTGCAATAGAGAGCTTTTCTTCCTAAAAGTTACTGCATGCTTTCTGAATTTAACAGCACATCAATGTTTTATGATATATTTTAATCCCTGCTGGAAGCAGAGTATGTGTAAAAGGCTTTAAAAAAAAATGTCAGGCACTTGGTAAGAGCTTGTCAAAAGCTTATCTAAACTTGTAAATCCTTCGAGATTTCCCCCAAACCATACATTTTAACTCTACCTCACTGTGAGTACAAGCTTTTTGTGCACGCACCATGAGAATATAAAGTATTAGTACTTAAAGGCCAATATTCAATCAATAACTTTGCATGATATTCTTCCATTTCCCTTTAGTCATTAGATTTGTTGAGTGCTGGAAGCTTTTACAGTGTTCTGGGTCAGTGACAACCAGAGAACTTAAAAATGCAAATAGGCAAAGGAATGACAGCATTCCGTGCAAGCAACCCTAGCAGGAGTATTACACTACAAAGAGTGTACCATCATCTTGCAAAGCTTCTAAAACAACCTGAGTTCTGGTCTTGCCTGCAAAAATAAATAGGCACGGGTACCAGAAGAAGAACTAATTCTTAAGGCTTAAATTTGAAAGATGTCCAATTTAGCAAGGTGTAAAAAGACTTGATAGGTCTGGTTTTGATGTTAATCACATCACCTTCTGGGAGCCTCCAAACTTCAGAGAATTTGAAGACATTATCTTAGATGAAAAAATATTTAATTAACATTTTTGTGTAGAGCCTATTTATATTTCTTTGGGTTGATTATAAAGAAAGCATAACATTTTGGAGTTTGAAATGTGGACCATTGGGGCAATAATTAAAGTGGCTGGCCACTAGTACTGAGCTGGTTTCAGGGGCTGCAATCTACATAAGCTGCTTTCTCCTCTTTCTTGTGTTAAAAAGATTTTTTAACTATATACACACATATGTATATTTAGAATTCCATTTTATTTATGAAAACTTTAACTTTCAGCAACTGATATGATTCATCGTGAGTTTTGTCAAATAGTAACTTTATTTTCCCATAGTGGAATTTAATACTTTTTAAAAAATGATTGAAGGGCATGATGTAGGACTGGAGAATACCATAATAGAATACTTACCACGTGAAGAATTTTGTTTTCTGTTTCATACACCGTACAATCCTGTGGGAAAATAAAACAAACACAATTAATGCATATTGTTTTAAATTTCCTATTAAGAAAGAAAAGAATGCTAAATACTGTCAACTATCTCTTACAGATGTACCATAAACACAAACTCTTCAGTTCTGTCATGTCCAGAATGTCACTTCATAAAAGTAACCTGACTTTTGTTATGGCTCATTAACTTCAGGGATGATTTATTCTTCCATTATAGTAAATAAATTTTTCTGCTCAGTACTAGCAGTAAAATACATGTAAAGCAGTGGGGACACTCACGAAAATGAGAAAAAAAAAAGTGAATATAATTGATCTGGCATGTTGGAAATCCACTGAAACTCAGAGCATGATAGGCATTGCATGAATGCATGCTGTTGTACAAGTTGTGTGAGATGCAAACCATTGTGTCAGACGTACCAATAGGTGGGTTGTGCTACTATAAAGTGTCAGAAGGAGGAGTAAGCAGAAATTATTTTGATAAGTACAAGATTAAAGATGTTAAGGATTATATACTTAGTTTATTCTTGCTTCAAGGCCATAATTGTTTTTACTGTCCGCATGGGACAAAAACAGCCACAGTTCCATCTCTTGGAAGTATTTCCATAACAGCTCTAATTTTTGGTTTTGGGGGCACAAGTCACATCAGAAGGGGCTGAAGACTCAGAAGACTCAGGTTTGCTTGTGTTGCACACCGCTTCAGAGATATCCAGAGGGTTTCACTGCTTTAGTGACCTAGTTAGACCTAGTCACAAAGTTAGACCTGAAACTATAATCCTAATTGACCTCTTTATTTGCTTAAGTCTTGTAACTTCCAAAGCAGCCATTTTCCTATTCTAAATGTCATTTTAAGGACAGTAACTTGTATCAATCCATAACTTAAAACATTACTCACTTGACTCATATTTTTATTTAACAACATTACAGGCAGCCAGAATATCACTTACATTTCATGAACCAAAGCATAACACTTCCTAAAAGGTGCCCACTGCCTCTACTGCTTCTTAAAGTTTGGAACGACCTCTATTGCAGGGCACAGCCATGGCATGGGAGTATTGAACCCCGTCCCACAGAAGAGATTACAAGGGCACTGAGAGAAAATGCAGCTTCTCCTGCCAGTAAGCACTCCAAACGGGCTCATTAGTGCTCATGATGTTTTACAAAAATTAAATTAACAGGAACATAACAAAAATGCAAGTGTGCCAGGCAAAGTGAGATTAAAATAGAAATGCCTGCAATTCCCCTCACAAAGCATCACCTCTGAGGCCACCCGCAGCCCTGCCCCAGAGCTCCAGAACCTTCCGTCACCGAAGGCTTTGTGGTGGGCACTGCCCTGTGACAACAATCTGTTGTGTCAAAGGAGTGCTTTTATTTCACAAAATCTGAGGAGAAAACGTTTGTGAGGTGTCCCAGCACGTCTGCCCTGCTGATAGTTGTTATTTAAGTCAATTAACGTTTAATAGCAGTAAAAATAAAGTTGGAGAACTGCTAAATGTATCGCCATCTTGGAAGCAGCTTTTTACAGAGCAAGATAAGGACTTCAGGATATACTTTAAGGATACATTTGAAGTAAAAAAGACTTTTCTTTTCCTTAAATAATTTTTAAAGTAAATTTTACTTTCTGATATACACAAAAGATCCTCTAACTTAAGTTCCCTTAAAGTTGTCATTTTCCTCTTTTCAGGACCAATGTGATAGCAGTAACAGTTTTAATTTACGTTTAATTGCTTTAAACTTCCCATGAACTAATTCCAACATCCTCACCCTATTTGCTCTCCAAGTAGATTAGCTGCATGATCAGCTTAGGCTGTGGTACTCTGCAGGAGCCTCTGCAGCTGACTGATGGCTCCCTGCTCCTCTTGTCCAGCAGCAAAAGCCCTTGGCCGCATCCCATGCACAGAGGCCATGCGCAGCTCTTGGCCCGCATTTGTGGGGCACTGCGGTGAGGAGCCCGTCTGCGATCGCTGCAGGGCAGCTTTACCTGTGTGAGCCACACAGCCTTGTGCACACACCTGGAGCACCAGTAGCTGCTTCACCCACAAGATTAAGCATTTATTTTGGAGGACTGGCACTTTTGTGGAGGAATTAGCTTCTACGTGAAGACAGTTTTCAAAATAAGAAAGATAAACCAGATTGCAAATGACAAGGAACACAGAGGAATTTATATTAGCATTTCATGGTCAAGTACCCCTTTGATGTTTCTTCTGTATTCATGCTGTTATTTTCTTCAGCACAAAAATAAGAATGCAATTAGTCAGTTTGGTTGGCAATGCCCAAGGCAGTTTTTCTTACATGTTTTACACACTTCAAACAGCATATCCACCATCTCCCTTTAACCCTGCAAGTACCAAGAGAAACACATGATCACAGGAGGGCTTATAGCTTCATTTCAGAGCTAATAGTTCTATCTAAATTATTCCTTTAATTTCTATGCTACAAAAATAATATGAGCTTAATTCTGAACAAGCTTAATTACTTCAGGTCAAATAACTGAAGACTTGTGTAGAGTGAAACCGAAATTTTACTGTTTTGTAGAGCAGAATTAATGTTAGCTATACTTAGGTTGCACATCCAAGCTTACACTAGCATTAAAATTATTAATGGTTTTGGGATTCCTTCCAAAATATGTGCATAATGACTTTCTGTTAATACATCAGACCAGTTGAACTGAGAGGTTAAAAGCACTTGCAATATTATACTAACATTCTAAGATATGTAGGTCACAACATTCTTCTGATGTTTTTTGTTGTTTTTTTGTTGTTTTTTGTTTGTTTGTTTGTTTTCCTGATACACAGAAATGCATGAGGGATCTCATAAAAAAAAATAAATAGATTCTTCCAGGACTAACACTTATAGAATTCTGATCTAGAAGATAAATAATAGTTGTACTCTCTCTCCATCCTCCATAGGCATGTAGACGTTAAAAATGTATTATTTTTCTTAGAGTTAAAAAAATAAAATAAAATGAAGTAGCAGCATTCCATTTCTCCTCTGCAGAACAGTAAAGTACCGGAAATATGAAATAATCACTCCTACAATATCACGTACAGGCCAGTTTCTGCACTTCCACAACACTGACTTTGACAGGTCTGACACCTTCACAACTCTGCTAAGATAAAAGAGCTTTTTTTTGAATATTGATAAAGAAAAAAGATGGTAGGACTTGCACATAATCATGGTACATTCATCATTTTAGTTTGCAATTCATATACTACTGAAATTTGCAGATACTGTAAAAATTTTCAAAGGGCAATTGGGCCCCAAAATTAAGATGCCTCAAAGATTTTACAGCTTTCTATGTAATGCTATTCATTTGCAATTTCTGTTTATTTTAATAAAGTAGAGATTTGTCAGGGATAAGAAAACTAAGTACAATTTAGCATTAGATATCTAAAATTTATCTCATTCAGTATAAAAAATAGTCTGTTAGAATGGTTTCTATTATTTATGCCACTCACTTCATATTTCAGCCTACAGTTAAGACTACATTTTTTGTTAGGTGAGACATCTTTGCTTTCACACATTAAGATCAATTTTCCTCAGATTTAGTAACAATAAAGCTGCCTCCTTCTGAAGGATATTGCTTTATCTACACTTTCTGGTACTAAGTTTTACGTACTGTAAAAATATCAAATAGCTATTAAGCAACCCAGATCTAAAAATAAGGTAAGAAAAAGACAAGACTGGTCTTGATTTGTAACTAACCTTACAAATGAACTAAACATTTTTCATTGTGAATTTTCCTGGAGACTGTTCTCTGAGATATATTGTTTTTAAGTTGTCAGGATGAAGACAGCTTTTGGAATGAAGTGGTATTGAAGAAATGAAGAAATAAAACAAAACCCCAACCTATTACTGGCAGAGAAGTGAATTTCATTTGCCAAAAGCAGCCAAAAGAAGAAATGGAGACCACAATTCAAAATTCTCTTACTTTCACCTAGACCACGAGGGAAAATTAAACTCACACCAAGAAAGTACATATCAGCTGAGGAGAGTGTGAGAAACACGCTCAAGATAAAAAACTTCTGATCAGGCAAAGATCTCTGTGAAGGGCATTTTATTCACTATTGCAATAATGGGCACACACATCTACTGACAGGAGAAATTGTGCAACTCGTCAGTGAAATCTCCTCCATTATTTACCCTGGGTCCAACGCAGGTGAAGCCTCTCCTGGCACTCATTGGTTGAGCATCAATGTCTGTTACCAACCCCCTGCCTTTGGGTATGTCCTGTACTTTTTATGGCGATAACAGAACAGTATTTTCAACTATCTGCACATCAATTCTGCCCTGCACCAGACTCTCCCCTATGCTATATAATTACCTTATCAAGTGCCTGTGCCAATTTTACCTAGGTCTCAACTTTACTCTGTTCAGCAACTTTCTTTGTGAAAGGCAACTTATCCTATGCTACATACAGAAATACTGGAAATTTCCACTGCAGAAACACAATCTACCTCTCACAAGGGGAACTGGAATCCAAAATTTTGTACTGCAGAGAAGTTCATTTTGTTTAGTCTGTAAATCAAAAATAGCCTAGCGTTATAAACACTAAAAGAAAGCTTAATAAAGATACTTTAATAATTAAATGTCTACATAGGAATTTATAAACAAAGAAAAGAGAAAAAGGATTGTTTGTTTTTTACTGCAATATTGCATGAAGGTAAACAATTCTCAAAAGGAAAAAAAGTTGAGTATTAGAAATTAAGGCTAATTGCGTAAAAGACGTATGTGTGAGCCTTGGCTACACTGTGCAAATGCAAAATCTGGTAGATACTTGATTTTTTGCTTTTTTTATGCAAGTAATAATATTGAGGAAAAGATTTTACAGAATATTGCTACTTCAGAAAGCCTCTTAAGTGAGTTCTACTAACTTACACTCAGTCATTCTGTACTTGTGTGATTTCCTCTATTTCAGGGGCAGACGGTGAAAATAACAATAGTGACTATTACTGTTTGTATAAAATGTACAGCTACAGAACCAGGTGAAAGTATTTGATGTACCTGTGGATTGTACTACAATTACAGATTAGTAATGAAAATACTGCTACCCTTATTTGCTTCATATTTCACTAGTTCAGTGTCAATTACAAACAACTTTTATGTAACAGGCACTTTTTTGAGTGAAGAAGATGTAGTACAGTTGCATCTTGATATAAGAAAGAACTTGTCCCTGAAATATTTTTGATTAAACACACTTGAATCTCTAACAATTTTTTTTTAGCATTTAACCTGTTTCTGACTGGCATTGTTCTTCTATGGCAGCAAATAACTTAACATGAAATTGTCCATTCAAAAGATAAGTGAATTATTTTCAACTGCACACTATTTTTTTTATCTATCCAAAGACATGATTATAGCCAAAATCTAAAATCTTCCCATCACTCCCACCAAAAGAAAATATGGAAGGAACAAAAAGGTAATAGGCAAAAATATATTTTTTTCTGATCAAGTAAAAGCTTAGCAATGTTTTTACTATTATGATTTTTGAGCAACTATAAGTACTTGGAAAGACTGGAAGATAACTACTCCTACCTGTTGTACAATCGTTGTTAGTTCCAGGCACAGTTGAACAATGTTGTTTTTCAGCAGTGAGTATTCTGTCACACTGACAAATGGAGACCTGTGAGAAAGGAAGAATAGACTTATGTGATATTAATGATATCTCACAGTACTTATGATTAGTAAATTCATTTTCATAAAGGCGAGTATAATCAGGTCAGCTACTTATTCTCTGGTTTAATCAAGAAAAAAGACTCCTAGAATAATGAATATACTTCTCAATAACACAGTTCTACTGTTTTTTTGGAGTCTTCAATGGCATTTAGAAGATGTATACAATACAGAGATCGGTTGTACACCACAAAATTATGAATCACCTAATCACGACAATCTCCAGCAGCAAGCCAAATAACTTTTGTAAAATATGACTGTGAAACAAGAAACAATGTTGGCTGGAAGGAAGTGAATTTTGGCTAGAACCCTAGAAGTTATCATTCTTAATGTCAGTGAAACATGAGCTTCCAAATAATTGTAAGCAGTCAAAATTTCATTTGTATGGTTCATTAAAAAAGCATTACTAGTATGATAACACTCTTCTGCAGAAGTTAGCACCTTAATTCAGAGAGGAAAATAATGTTTCCTTAGTCAGTAATAGCTTCCTGTGAACTGGGATTTTCTGCAGGCTTTCCACGTTCTAACCAAATCTGACCCATCTGAATGTATAAGAACTGACAAGGTAATAGCCCAAGAGAATATGAATGCTGGCATTAGTTTAGGAAGATGTCACCAGGATTATACAAATCTCATAAAGCAGGGTTATTCACTCTCACCATGACTTCTAAGGTGCCATTTATATATTCAAGAGCATTCAGATTCCAGATCTCCACAGCTATAACTCCAGAAAAATGGAAACAATTGAAATTCCATGCTGCAATTGTATGTTTTGGGTTCTGTCTTGCTACAGATTTTTAAATTTGAGACAGTGATAGACCCAGGTGAAATAGTTTTAAACTAAAACAGGGGAGTTTTAGATTAGATGTCAGGGTGAAATTTTTCACTCAGTAGCGAGGTGCTGGAACTGTCCGTCCACAGAAGTTATGGATGTCCCATCCATGGAGGTGTTCAAGGCCAGTTTGTATGGGGGCCTGGGCAACCTGGAGTAGTAGGTTAATTAGTAGACAATCCTGCCTGTGGCAAGAGGATTGGAACTAGATGATCCAAGCTATTTTGCGATTCTATTATGATTCTATGATTCCTTTCCAAATTAAGTACTATCATTTATCTTCATATTCTCATATTCATATTCATATTCAGTACAAGGTCAAGAAAAAGTAAATTACCTGTCCAGCCAGGCTAGTAAGTTCTTGGCAGCACCAATCAGGTCAACTACAGAGGTAAGAAAATCATTTGGCAGTCGTCTGGAGGCCCTGCCATCATAATGGCCACTCCTCCTTCTACCCGTTATAAAATTCTGAAGATTTTTGGCCGAGGCGTTCAGCTTGTGAGAGAGAGTTCTCAGGTTTTCAGTCTCCAAACCATAGTTCTGAGGGGAAAAAGGAAAATGCAATCAAGTGAAATAAGGTGTTGTAATCTAAATTAACAGAACAAGGAGGCAGAAAACTCTAAATGGTACTTGACTGAAAGGGAACAAAACTTATGGATGTCTGGCGTCAGATTAATCAACAGGCTCCTTTGAAACGTGCCCCTAGTGCTAGCAAGCACGGTGGTCTTTTTTGTTTGTCTTTTACCCAGTGAATTCCCCACTTAGATCCAGGTGGTAAGTACAAAGATTTCAGCTCTAATACTTTTAAATAATACTTTTCAATAATAACTCAGACTCACATTGAAAGTCTCGAACTGAATTGAACCAAGATCTCTTCCTACCACAACAGAATGTAGTATAAGAAAAAATCTAACGAGCACTTAAACAAAATTAGCTTCACCATATGAATTGATTGACCATTATTAATTTCAACAGTGTGTATATTTTAAAGGATGAACGTTCATCAGTACTGCATGTTAATTTTACTCACTAAACTTCTTCCTCAAAACAAAGACTAAAGAGCAGCAAGCAATGTACAGTCTTGCTGGATGACAATACTGATATTTGTACAAAGACTAAATGTTTCCAACAACAAAAAGGGAAAATGCATTGAATGACAACAAGCATATAAAGTGGGACTGTATGAAAGTCAAACAAAATATAAATAAATGGTAGGTGAGGTTGCTTGCTAAATTTGTATCAGTTCTGACTGGTGCACAGGCCTGTTCCTTTTTTTGCCAGCTATTCTTCCTCTCAGATAATAACTCTGAAAAATAAATGAAGGTCTCTACCTCTAGCTTGGAGGACAAGACATGGAAACACTTCTCTATGTTCTTAGCTCAATTAAAGCAGCTGACTTTTAAAAATCATTTTAAACACTAGGAACAGAATTCATTTCAGTATTATGTACATACTATGCCTAAAGCATCCCAGTCAGTCAATGAGGTTTGGAAGCATCACATAGAAGACTGAATTGTGAAGCAAATGAAAATTGCATTGGCTTAGTTACAGAAAAGAACAATTCTTTTAATCTTTTTTCCAAAACAAATTTCATACAGTTAACAACAGTTTCACTGAAGGAAGGCTCTCTATTTTCAAAAAGTTTATATTTAAAAAGCATGTTGTATTTGATATTTGCATGCCATCTGTTTAATATTTGCAGTTAATCTTTCTTTTATTGAAATATTGAATGAGTTCCCTCCCCTCTATTTTACTGCCACTTTTACTCATGCCAAGATGATGACTAAGTGGATGTATGGGGATGTCTTTACCAGCTTGCAAACTGTACTAAGCAGTGTTCAGTTTCCCCTAAGGAGGAGTTTGATTTTGCATTCTCAACAACATTTTTTAATGATGATAAATCAGATCCTCCTGCTTTTATTTCCAAGTCCAGCCTTAGTTATCCCTGTGGTAACAAGCAGAAAATGTTTCTCCAAATAATCCATTATAGAATGAAAGCTCAGGGAACCTGTCAGTTTACTTTCAATAAAAGTCAAATGGGAAAGGAAACTGCTAGACCACTGAGTCCATGAAGTGCCAGTATATTTGCACCAGATTACAGGTCAAAATTTTGAAGAGTGTGGGCTGGTTACTATCAGACTGATCGCCTGGAGTGAATTTTACAGTCTTGATTCAAGTCATGGAAAACATGAAATGTAATTGAGGAAATCCACCTAGTAAGCAGGTTTTTTCATCGCAAAGTTTACTAATTAGCATGCCAGTGATAACTTTAATTAATGTAAAGTTTTAAATATAGAATAGATTAAGAATAAATAAAATGTCCATAAGGATCATCGAAGATTAAAGGTAATTTTTCAGCACAGTAAAAGTGCTGATGCAAGCTAGGAATTTAATTGAGATCTATTTAGTAAGGTACAATAAAAGGAAAAAGATAAAAATGACAGTGAATTAACATCTCTGTAGAAGACAGATGTAGTAATGCTCTAAATTTAAGCTTCCCTCAAGTCTAAGATCTTCAAGTAAATGAAACAACTACAGACAAATACAAAATTGGAAAAATAATGATTAAAAATAGTCTTTGGATGTATCACTTCCAAGCACTTCATCCTCATTTACTGCATCAGAAAACTGCTGAAGGAAATTATGGCTCCCTTAGTTCTTCCCAAGTCAGTGGGGGGATAAAAAGAGATGTCCCAGAAGAGGCAAGAGCAAACAGGTGTTTACACACTCAAATTTGATCTAAATCCATTATGATTTAGTGAATGTGCTTAAAAACAAAAGATGGAAAAGAAGCTGTTTAAGAGAATAAGTAGGTGGGTTGCCTTGTTTTGTATATATGATGCTGTATGTACTTGGATCTCTTCTAACTCCCACTGGCATCTCATCTGCATGATGCCAACAGTCTCAAACCTGCCAAACTAAATCATTATCACAGCAATCATATCAGACCTCAGTTTTCACAGCTACATATTCTGCTCTCATTATGTTAAGTACATACTGCTACTGTGAGAGATACATAGAAACGTTCTTGAGCCTCTAAAATTGTGGCTCCTGGCAGGTGATTTCTCTCTTGCACAATTAGTCCTACATATTAATATGGCTTTAAAAAAAACAAAACAAATAGCATCAAGGCCACAGTCTCTAAAAGGTTTGAAGACAGTGCCATTAGCACAGATAGAATTCTTATAAAACAAACAAACAAAAAAACCTACACCAAAATAAAAACAAACCAAACCAAGGTTTCCTCCATTCCCTGTTTCTATTTTAATGGTGCTTAAGGCTGTTAACATAGCCTTTCATTTATTTACTTATTTATTGGTTACACTATTAGTGGCAGTGGACAGGCAGGTTTAGATGAGAAATACTGATTGCTAAATTGACCTCAAGCAATGTGTCATTAGAAGAACTACAGAGCCATGTACTTTGTCAAATCTCCTTAAAAACTTGTTCACAGGACAGCTCAGTGAGCACAAAGTTCAGATGAGCCCAGCACATTCCATGTCAGCAAATCAGGACTCAGAGCCATACTGCAAAAAGCGTAACTGCTGTGAGAAAGTAAGAGCCAATCTTGAACACAAAATGTGAACGGCAAGTCAATGAGAAGTTTACTTCATCTTTCCCATATTCAAAGAGAGAACTACTTTTTATGTCCACTTAATATGGTACGCGGCAGCGTTATTACCTTCACATAAAAAGTTATACGAAGATGGTCTGATTTGTTCAATAACAAAGATTTAACAGTACATTTTAGTTCTGCAATTCCTGGTGCCAAATCAAGCATCTTTTACAAAGCTTGCCATGTAAGGCATTCAAAACACCACAACTTAAATACTGAGCTGCACTCACATTTGCATGTTTCATACATCAGGTTAGGAATCTCCACTATTTATCAGTGCAGCCCAGCTGCGGTGGCTGGAGCTGCCAGGTCTTGGTTCCAGACAGCCGCAGCAACAGCTCAGAACCATTAACAAACCCACGGAGATGGGCCTTTGCCCCTGTGGGTCCTACTCTGCCCCTAACACCAAAACACTCTCAGCTGCTCCCATTCCAGTCTGCCCCAACAACAGCACACCTGGACTCACCGTGTGCTCCACTCCTTCTCAGAAGCCTGTTTCCCAGTTGCTTTAAACTGATGTATTTGTGAACTGCCATAGAAAGATGCTGCTATGCCCTCTTCTCAAGTCCCAGCACTGATGGATAGTGAGCTGAATTGGGAATTTAATTCATAAGTTCCACTTTTGCCACATTTTTGCCACATATTCCCACTACCAACTGCTTTTTGATCAGACCCATTCTCAGATGGCATAAACTGATTTAAAGGTATTGTGGACTTGCAACCATTGAAGCAGCAGTGCAGGGATGCTCTGCAGAGAAGCAGAGCTGCTCCCTCCAGGCTGCCCCGCTCCCCCGGGGCCATGCATCCCACCTGCCTCCCTGGGCCACCCTGCCACGTGCTGAGCCCTGAGCTGACAAGGAAAGAAAATCCCCAAGCACAGTAATGGGAGACTGCAACCTCCGTTGGGGAAATGCCACACGGGATCCTGCACCTTCCGGCTGTGTGCATCGCTGTGCGTGTAGCTCCAGCAAGGGCAACAGCCTCGCGATGGAAACCACAGCGCCCACAACAGCGTGTTCATTATTCAATATTGAGAAGAGGTAATCACAGCTTGCTTAATAAAGCATAAAACCAAAACCACACACTATATTTTTAGCATAAATTGTTCTGACATTTGAATACAGTGAGAAAAATAGGTGCAGCTTTGTAGCGTTTGTTGTTTCTGTTTTTAATTTTCCTTTCTGGATGTGTATTCTTAAAATACTTTGATTTGTAAAAATTTCCTTGCTTTCATTACGTAGACCCTGCTCAGATTTTTTTAAACTGTTCTGTTAATGATACAAATGAACAAAGGTTACCAAACTAGCGGGAGCCAAGAGCCCAGCAGGCGTTGTATCTCAGTCAGGCATGTCTTTGTTTCCTCTATAAGAATTTGCAAACTGAATCTCCTTCATGCACATAGCAAATGGAAGGAGGTAAAATAATTTTTTTCATGTAAACCACAGAGGGCCTTCTCTTGAAATTATCTGAACAAATAAACGAGTTTTACTGTTGCATTAGAATACTAAATTAAAAGTCTGTATAAAACTCCATTCCACAGAACATGACCTAATTTTAAGTATTTATTATAGATTTGAGATAAATTGCTAAAAGATCCAGATTGGTATTTTATGTGAACAGTCGTGACGTAAATTGAGCTGAAGGAAAGAATAAATTACACCCTGTAATTAGCATATTAAATTTGATAGTGTTAAAGATCTGCTGCAGTGGTTTGCAGACAGGAAAAAATGATTTCACATGCAGTCTGCTAAAAGTTACTGCTTTGGCACAACTAGTGCTTGCAGCATGCTGGGGTCTGCCACTTAACATCTGATGCACTGTACATATAACTGTATATACATATATATATATATAGTATGTAGGTTGCTTTGAAAACAATGCCTCCTATGAATTTCCATGGAAACTACACCAGATACAAGATTACAAAAAGCACAAAAACACTGTTTGTTAGTTACAAAACACTGTTTTTCAACACAGTCACATCCAGCATTGATTAGCAAGGCCTGTGTGTCTTGCTCACACAAATCTGTACCAGAGGAGGTGACTACTGTTGCTGTTACCACTGCTGAGATATAGCATTCACCACCTCCCTGTGCTCACACCCACTGTCTGTTCTCCATCAACATTCAGCCAGCATCAATAAATGGGTGCCATTTTTTCTACATGGGGAAATTCAATTCCCCCCCCTTTGCTTCAAATGCACTTCCGTGTCACAAGCCATTCTGTCAGACTGCCCCCCTGCTGCCATCTGTCACACGGCAACAACATGTAAGGGATATCTGCAGGAAGTTTCAGCTTCTCTGCCATCCCACCAATCTCCACCTCTGCCACTGTGAGCAAACATCACAAAGTAGGAAACAGTACTTTGAGAGCAGCCCTCACACTCACACAAAGGAGACATACATATATATGTGTATATACACACACATTGTATATATGATTCTGGGGATGTGAGGAAGATGTGCTGCACTGGCTACCATTTGCTGATTGCCTATGCCTGATGGCTCAGAGCAGAGCTATTTTTTAACCAAAGAGCTGTCTGCAAGTGACCTTCCATGAGCCCCAGGAACCTCCTCTGTCTTGAATCAACACAGAAAGCTCAGTAGAGATCATGAGTCAGGATACAAATTCAGTCTGGAACCTTAAACATGCCTCCTGAATGATAAAAGTGGGGCAATGTTCATAATGAAATGCAAGACTAGACAGCACTTAATGAAAAGTTAAAATTCTAAGAAACGCTGTTCTAGGAAATGTGTGTCAGCTGTAGCTCACACTGTGTCAGATTTGTCAGTGCACAGTAGTATTTTAAATTGGGTAATGATCATGATCACATATTTGGTGAGCAAAGGAATGAGACATCTGAATAATAGGCAATTGAACCCTACGTGACCTAATTCTCAGAATGTCTTATCACAAACCACCACTTCTACACAGTTTAACTTCTCTACTCCACTAGAGTAAATGTCTAGTGGAATTAGTGCTATCATAACTTTTCCAGTTACCTTCTAGAAAGGAGATGCTATACTGCACACTTAAGTGTATTAACACACAAAATGATAGCTGTTCTAAAATTATATTAGGATCATTTTCGCAGATTACAAAGCATATCTAGCTTACTAAATAGCATGTGATTTGTTCTGAGCTATGGAAAGGAAAAATATAGGTCACTTCTGGATACATGCTACTTAAACTAAAATATCAAATAATTTGTATTTTTGAAAGTACATAAAATCCTACCACCTGCTGTTTTACCAGCTGTAAATAAATTCCCCTATTGATAAAATACATGTTCAAGGCTGAAGACCGCAGTTCAAGAAAAATATTGTCTGAATTTGTCTCAGAACAACAATAAAAATAATCCATATCACCTTGTTTGATAATACTTGACTGTCATTTTACTATGGCTGTTAAACTGCAGTCGTAAAATTTAGCTTATGTACACAAAACACAATGATATTTCATAAAAGTATGAACTGCATTAATTTAACTATGGTAATACTATGCAAATATGTAAAATACGTTAAAAATTATCTGAAACACTTCAATTCTTTTCTCTGCATAACTTTCCTCCCCCTGGTGCTCTCTTCCATTATAATTATCTGAAGCAAATTGAGTCACAATTCTTTCTTGCATCCGAAGTGTATAATTTGGAACTTGTCACAGTGCTTTTTAGCACTTCATACACCTTCCTACCATCTTGTAATAGATACACTAATTAGGAGTAAATATTTTAACCTTATTTAAAAATGTAACTTTTGCATTACATTTTAACCCCCAGAGGAAGCTTTAGTGTTTCCACTGTCACTTACATTTATAATGTAATCAAGAATTATTAAGGTACAAGAGGATAGAACTATAGGTAACGGGAGGACGGTTGGACTAGATGATCTTGTAGATTCTTTCCAACCTTGAGATTCTATGATGCTGTGATATTGCACTATCAGTCGCTTTAAACTCTCTGCTATTCACTTGGAACAATCTTCAGATGAAAACACTGGAACAGCCACTAGCCCATGACATGTAGTTTCACAAAAACATTGAAGAAGAAAACTTCTTTTAAGTAAAGGTTTCTCTCAGAATAGAAGTCTCATTTCAGTTGGGAAGAGACGCATGGTTATCTACACTGAGTTATTTCTGTGGAGGCAATAAGCCTTCTTTTTCAGAACCAGGAGAGACTGAACCTTACCCGTGCTTAAAATAGCACTTTGGTTTATCTCAGAGAGCTGATGCTTTTCCTTCTTTTCTTCGAACTTCAGCAGCATGCCTGTGGGCAGTTCGTGTCTGCTCTTTGCCGTACTTTAATTCGCATTTTCTGCTCAACTCCATCTTCACGAGGGGTTTGGATCTAAACTCCCATCAAGTGAATTTGCATTTAAAAAAACTTCTCCACTTTAAAAAGCGTTTAATATTTTCTCATATTTTTGACCAAAATAGTCTTATAACCACAGTGATGTAAAACTGTGACTGTACTACACCACCCATATATCATTTCTCTGTCAAGCTGACATCTATGCATATTTAATAGCTTCAATGTCATATCTCAGAAAATATACCAACAAGGAAATAGAGCTTTGGCAGCATTTCTGTTCCAATATGCACAAAAGCAAGACCCAGGAGGATGGAAGAAAGTTGGTTTATTTTGTGGTTTTGCACATCGCAAGATAAATAGTTTCCAATTACTTTACTTCACTATTAAGGAAGACCTAACTGCATATGGCTTCAATTAAAACCCATATGTAAGCCAGACCTCTGTGATGGCTTGACCTCTTCCATATGTGCTATGCAGAATATGCTGACTGTAGATGCAGTGATAAATAAACAAGATCAAAAGATGACCCAGTAGATATTCCCTCCAAAGCATATTAGTCTGTGATCCGCTAACTTTTAAGCTGATCATCAACTCTTGCCTGCATTTGTGGTTATGAAGTTTCCATGTCACTACCAAAACATTAAATCTTTTTTTACGGGTATCTAAACTACATCCTAATTATTTATTAAATTCTCTCTTGCAGATCCAGGGAACTCCACTGGCTCTATTTCATGGGCAGAATATCTCAAGCTCCTACCATCTCTTTACACTACTGCCTAATCTTTGTATTTTCTCTGCCCCTCTCAACAAAACCCAATGAAGCCACAGATGTGGAGCACACTGTTCAATAATCACAAACCTTTATTATGTTTTACTAAAATCTTGTGACCAATTAATCTTTGTTATTTATTCATAATAATAATAATTTTGTGGAAGAACCAATTGTCCAATAATAAAAAGTCTTATTTTAACCTTTTCAAAGTACCTCTTGAAATGAATTACGAGTGCAAGATTACAGAGGATAAGAGATGCAGTATGCTGCAAAAAATCAGGATTTTGAGCAGCAGTGAAACATTCAAAGTTCAAATAATAATTGATGGGATTCCTTTTTGGAAATATAATGTCATAACTGAGCGTTACACTCCTGCATCTCCTTCCCACTGAGAATTTCAGTGGTACATTGCTACTTGTGCAACATAACATGCATTGAATCAGTATGGCTTGCAAATCAGGATCCTAAAGAAGAAAATAAATTATTCCTTTCTGCTAGGGAAAAACAATTTTGCTATTGAGATACATAAGCAATAAATAAAGCTGATCCTTCCCTATGAAAAAAGCTACAATCTTAGAAAAAAGTATATCCATTTCTAAATTTCCCAATACTGGTTTTATACCACTGTTTTAAAGTCACGTAGTGTTATTATTTTTCATTACAAGAGTAAAAATTAACAGTGCTTGACATGGGCCATTGCAAAGACAAGAGTTTCTTTGATGTTTAAAACTTCAAGTACTTCACTTTTAGGTTATTCATAAAAATATATATACATTTGCAGAACTTTTTTTTTTCAGTTAAGGAGGAAAAGCTAATCTCTTCTTGCAATGGCTCGTTGTTCTCCCTTTATGCTCAAAAAAATTATCCTGGACCCCCTGAACTTAATGTACTTTCCTTCTACTATTTAATGTAATTACCTGGGTCTGAATTAGCTGGATAAAGTCAATGTACTGCAAATCCTAGCTTTAACCAGCATAAGTTACTGCAATACACGAAAACTAGTACTTTCAATAATATAAGTTTAAGGTAGCAATTTCAACAGGCTAATAGATTTATTTATTAAAATGTTCAATGAAATAGTAGACAATTAATGTTATGCAGTAATTCACAAAATACATGCAGGTTTCTAACAGAAAGCATGAAGGTCCTCTATGCTAAAAGTCTTGATTTTAGAGCAACTGTATATTTCTCTCAATACAACCTATTAAAAAGTATCATTTCTGTGTTTGCAATGAAGATTAGGAGAGAAGTGATGCTGTCATGAAGCACTACAGAGCTTACAGCTTTACTGAGTTTAACTCTGGCACATAAGGATGCTGTTTCAGGGGATTTTCATGTCATCGCAACATGCTTAACAAAATCTGCACTTGTATACTTCACAAAATGAAGAATGAACTTTTGAAAATCTTGCAATGGGTACAGAACCATTTCTAGTGACTTTTATTGTAAAAATGACTTGAAGTCATCAGTAAGCATTATTTAATATCTGTATATCTGTAAAGGTCTAATAAGTATGTATAACATAGAAGCCAACAGAGCATGAAACTCAAACAGCCCTTCTTTGCCACTGCAGGTTTTCCCCCCTCTCATATGTGAGGAAATCAAACAAGAAAGATAAAGACTATCTGAAGCCACTGACATGAGCCTCATGTTTACAAGTCAGTGCACATATGGATATCTGAGCTCAGTAAATTAACATGGATACGCATCAACAAACAATAATTATGTTTTACAACAGCCCATAAAGAGCAGAAGAATGATGGACTCCCACTGTCAAAGCTTCACTACATTCAACTCCAGAAAAGTTTTCATTAGTCCAAAATTTATTGCACCCACCAAAAATAAACAAACCTTAAACACAGCCCACAGCCAAATCTCAAAACAAGGTATCTGGCTGATATTATAGTTACATATTTGGTCAGTGTTCCTGGACTGTCCAGAGTCAGCAGTATTTCCACAGCTCCAAAAAATCCAGAGGACTCACCTCAGCAAACTTCACCAAGACACTGTTGGCTAAGCTAAGGTGCTTTTCAGAAAAGTTTAGCAGTACTTACTTTTGCAATTTATACATGCTGTCTATAAAACTCAAAAAATGCCTAATCAATGCCCCCACATACACAAATGAAAGAAACAGCTGCTTGGTATTAAATACCACATAATAATGTTGTGAAAAATACATTTACCAAAAATATTATATTCTGCAATCTATGGCATTCTATATAAAAACAGGAACTCATAAAAATTAGGGGCTGTGATGGCTGATCAGTTTTGTGCATGTGGTTTTGTATGACAGGATTGTTGTTCATATCATAATACAATAACCGCCATCATGAAAGCCAGAGTGATCTGAAAAGGACAGCCTGACTCAGACAAACTCCCACACTTCAACCTGAATTAGAGTTTCATCCCTTCAAGCTGGTCAAGCCTTGGCTCCTATTTACTCAGTCTCTACTTGCAAAAAAAAAAAGCCCACTTTCCTCAAAGCTCTGTGAAAATGTAAATGCACTCTTAGTCCTCCACAAACATCATGCAGAAATGGAAAAAGTGTAAAAATCTATTTTGAACTAATATTTGCAGTAGCAGTGTTGATAATCTCTTACAAGATATTTATTTATTTACTTATTTATTGTGAAATGCTTTAATCATATACACTCTAATGACATTGTTAAAAGTACTGTAGAAATTCAGCAACGTGTTTTATCATGAAATGAGAAATGGCAAAGGACAAACTGTTCATTGCAGGGGAGTTGGATTAGATGACCTAATGAGGTTCAATAAGGCCAATTGTAGGGTGCTGCTCTTGGGTCGGGGCAATCCCAGGTATTTATACGAACTGGGGGAAGATCTCCTTGAGAGCAGACCTGCAGAGAAAGACTGGGGGGTCGTGGTAGACAAGAAGCTGGACATGAGCCAGCAGTGTGCACTTGCAGCCTGGAAGGCCAACTGTGTTCTGGGCTGCATTAAAAAGGGGAGGCCAGCAGGGAGAGGGAGGTGATTGTCCCTGTCTACTCGGCTCTCGTGAGGCCACATCTGCAATACTGCGTCCAGGCCTGGGGCAGGAAGGACATGGAGCTCTTGGACACTGAAAATCATACTTAAAACTTAATTAGTTTTCTTCAGTGTCCTAATCCTAGTAGATTTTTAGAAAAAAAATATTTGGTAATACACTTGAAGATTGGAAAAGAAATTGTCCAAACTGCTTGACTTAAAAGTCTAAAGAATGAAGCAACTAACTAGACTAAGCAAAAGATGATGTATCCTTTCTGTTGTGTGGAATAGTCAGCCAACACATGCAGTAGTATTAATTCAGTAGGTTGGCACAGCATAAGGAATACCACTGGGCTGCCAAAAGATGAACTTCTTTTCCAACTGAGATGCATGTGTATGTATAGACAAAATTAATGCATGTGTCAGTATTGTCTAAGGACACTAAGGAGAGAGAACACCTCTTCATTTTTCTCTGCAGAATATCTCAAAAATAAGATAATTTATTTCCATCTATTTAAGCATCAACATATAAAATGAATAATTCACTCTGGAATAATTATATTAATCTTTGAACAGGGGAAGTGGAGGTTGAGGAAATAAGCATCTGACACATCCAATGACTTGTTAAAAATGCAACTTGATTACACATCAGGCAAAATAATGAAAAATTCTTCCCAGAGTACTTCCAATACTGACAAAGCAAAAAAGAATCAGCAGAAAAGATGAAAAGCATCTAAATAGAAATCACTGTAGCTACAGCCACTGGAAAGTAGTATTACTTTAAGGAAAACTTGAGTGATTTTAGTACTGAAGAAACAACTTCATTGGTAGATACAGAGACAGCTATGAAAGACTGGCTGTGTCGTTTCAGCATGGTGCACCTCCCAGTGAATGCCTGCAAACTGCTTTCAGCCTGGCCAAACTAAAATACCATAACTGTTGTAATTTTATCAATGATGGGCCTGGTCATTTGTTTGGGAAAAAAAACCAGCAATCGTATTTGGTAGCTATGCCCCTTACATGCATAGCTTAAACAATATTGTAAATATACTAGCAAATTAAACTTGTGCCAGATGTTACAGACATGTTGATGCACAGGTGAGTAATTTGCCTTCTAGCAGGAAAACTGCTGTTCTTGGACTGCTAGCCTTTGCAGTAAATGCAGGGAGAATTTTTGTAATCTTTATTTCTCCTTAAAAGATATCACAGCACATAATTTCACTGAATGCCTATGAACTAATTGTACTTTCAGTTACTTTAGATGCAATCTATGTTTGAACATGCTTTTTGTCCTTTTCCATTCATTTTCCTTCCAGACATCAAAGTCCTAGTAGTATATTTATGTTTTAATTGTGGGGACCTTTACTTCATACCGACTTCAATTGTCCTAATGAAATTAAATTTAAATGCATAGATTTGAAAAACAAGCCACATTGACCCCAAAATCACTTCTTTCTCCCCAATATATTTTACCATCTCTCAAATAATTATTTTCCCCAGGCCCTGCTACTACTTCAGTCAATCAATGCCTTCGTGCAATTAGTCCTTCAATACATTTCCTGATTAGCATTTCAACTTTAATAAAATTACAATACAAAGCCTAAATGGCCTGAGTGTTTTCATCCATAGATGTTATTTAGGTCACTTCAAATAAATAACTGCAAAGCAGTTTCTGACCACAGTGGTAATAAAGGATTTTGATGCTTAAGATACATTTTTTTCACCACAGCTATCATTTCCAATTATCTTCATAATTAAAACAGTACTCAAAAAAAAAAAAAAAAAAAAAAAATCTTTCTAGAATGGTCAAAGAATTGAAACTGAAAGTATGGCTCACCTATGACTTTTACTTTCATAGCACATAAATTCAGCCTCGAGCAACCCCAAGAAAGTGTCAGCTCTTTCTCCCCTATAGTGAAAGATACCCTCACCTTCTGCCCCTCAGTTCTACCTTTTCAAAAATCAGATTATTCTTGCATTTTAAAAATGTTATTTTTAAGATAAAAACATATATTTCTGTTATGCTTGGGTGTAACAAATACTTCCAGTATTCTCTTTTTAGATTTCTCATATCACCTTCTTTCATACTGCATATCATTTTCCAACAGAGAATCTTTTCTACATAGGACTCTCACAATTCATGCCTAATTAGATAATGCTCTGAACTGAGCTTTCCAAAGAAAAAACATTAACTGAGATTGTATATATTAGTGACATCTTTAATGATTTTATTCAGAAATAATATTGTGGTTCGAATCAATTAATCAAGATACAATATTAGATCATAATTCTATTCATTTGTGAAAAGTGGTACAAAATCATACGAAGGGCAAACGTATAACAGATTCCTCAACAAAGCCTTCCCTGCCTTCAATGGCTTGCATTTGAGTGTAATTAATAGCTTGTTCAGGACAGGGAAGAAAAACACAGAACTGTATCCTATTTTTAGTTTGCTTTTGCTCTTAGAAACCTGGGCATTTAGTTACGTATGTGCTGTGTGTTGCTTCAGATCACAGACAGAAGCAGGAGCACTGCTCTTTGATGCATAACCCCCAACAAACAAGCATTGCCCACCCCTGCCAAAAGGTAGCGTGGGCTGATGGCCAGAGCCTAAGGGAGTGCATATGGGAAATAGGGCTTTGCAACACGCACTTTTGGTGTGTTCCAAGAGCCTGAGAGAAGACAGTCAAATTTCCCCTGGTTTCCTGAAGCAATAATGTAACTGTTCTGCAGCTGAAATCATGGCCAATGTGCAGCTGAACTTCTGATGCATCGCTGAGCCTAAGCTTACCTGAGAGATTTCTACAGCACATTGGAAACACTTCTGCTTAAGGTCTTATATAACCCATCTTGCTACGATGGAGTGGAACATCCCATCCCACTAATGCTGCCTGTAAGAAATAGGTCACACAACTTGGACACTGCCAATTGCCAAATAGAAATCAATTTAGAATGTCATGTACAAAAAAAAAAATCAATGCTCATTGACGTGGCGCAGCAAGCGGATGATACGCAGAGCACAAAGCAGGACTGATGGGCACTGATGCAAACAGGAGCGCGTGGTGCGGAGCACGGTGGATGCTCTGCTGGAAGCACAGGGTGTCTGAGTGCCGTGGGCAGAGGGAGCGAGCCCTGCTCTTGCCACCTCCTGAACATGGCGTGCTGGGCAGGGCTGCCTCAAGCGATGCTTCCTCTGCATTTTCTTCATAACAAGTTTTGAAAAAATATTTTTTAATGCGTCTATATGTATGAATCCAAACATATGCTTACTTGGTACTTTATATATTCTGACAATATGTAAAAACACACACCCAGTTCATTAGTGTATTAACATCTCAGTGGTTGGGGTTGCACCAGGCTGCGTTCCATTTACTTATGATAGAACTCAGAAAACTAGGAGTCTTTAAGACATTCTGATTCAAAGAGTTTCTTGTATGAAATTATTCTAGTTCCTGTTTAGTGACATGGGTAAGATACAGATCCCTCTTTTTTATGTTTAGTTTTACCCCATTTTTTTTATTAAGACTGGCTGCCCTACTAAATATCCATTACAGTTCCTATCTCCAATCCACAATTCTCATTGTTCACCTAAACAAGCAATAACAGATTAATGTTTCAAAACTTTGGGCTCTACAGTAATATTTTAGAAGAGTATTTCAGTGTTAATAAAGGCAGCATCAGATCTCCTACCATTCAACCACTGCCATTATTTAAAATAATTTTTCAATTATGGTTTTCAGTTAAATAGACTTAAATTATTATAGGTTAAGAATAGATATATTACTTAATCTTGTAAAAGTTTTAATTGTGATCCTTGCTTAGTAGGAAGCTGCAAAGGCTAAAGAATGTGTTGTACATAGCAGCAAGGCGGAAATGTCAGAAGCAAGAGAATACCCCCAAAAGCAGAGCCACAGGCAGCAAAGATTCATTCATCAGAAAACACATGGAATGGGTTGCAAGATAAAAATTTAGACGACAAACAAAAGTATTTTTAAAGTAGGAGTTTTAGAAAGAGTGAGGATGGAAGGAAGGATAAGGGCTTAAAGGCAGGAGGCTAAATAACAGATACCAGGAGCTGGAAAATCCCATCCCTGCTTTAAAAGGAAAAATAACAGCGTCATGGGAAAGCACAGTAGGATGAGAGCTGCACTGCTGACCTGCAGTGGGGCCAGCATTTAGGAGGTAAGATTCTTTTATTAAAAAAAAAGAAAAAAAGAAAAGAGAGATTGAGAAAAAAAAGAAAAAGAAAAGAAAGCAGTGAGGGTCCTCCTAATAGGCACTCTTGACTGAAGTTTTCTTTTTCCAGAAGAAATTTCCTGGGTCTTTTATGTCTTACTGGTATCAGGCAACAGCACTGTATTGTTCTTTAAATAAAATAACACTAGGGAATATTTAGGTTCCTTTTATGTGAAGGCAATTATTTAGTTGAAAAACATCTGAGTTTAATTCTAAAATGATTCAGAATCCATAAAATTTAGCAGGTTATGCATTGCACACCAATTTACAGGTATGCCTGCATCAAGCTCAGAAGTGTGTTTCTACTTTTAACATAGTTTTATTTATTATTTTCACGTATTTTGACATAGAAATTGCTTAATTTGTAGAAGAAGATGTCAAGTTACATGAAGTATATTTTGTAATTAAGAGCACTTGCAATAAGCATGTGCACAATAAAAGGTACTTCATACTGTTTTTTTCTTCTAGAACATCAAGTGCATTTTGATGCAATTGTTTTCTCTTTTATTCCTTAGTGCAAGTTGCCTTGTTGGAGGCAATTTATGTTATCAAAATTCCACAAGATAAGTGACTTGATGAAAAAGTAGAACTCATGATAAAGAGGTAAAATTCTGGAACTGTCCATTACGACTTACATTTAGATTTTTAGATATATTTTCTACATTCTTTCACCTGTCTTCTTGAACAAAGCAAGCACGTTTTTCTTTAGAATTAAGTTAATACAATCCATTTTATTTTCTATCAGGAATAATATAAAAGAAAAAAACAGTTTCTGATATAAAATATTTTGTTCAGAGGCTAAGAGAAATAATAATCTGTTAAATGAAAAAAAAAGAGGTTTATTCAAAATTTGGATGCTTGCAGGTTGCTAAGGAAGCTTTAAATCAACATAGATGCCTGTTCTTTGGATATGGTCAATTTTATCATCCTGATCTTGTCTTAAATCTCATTTTAAACAATCTTCCAGTCTAATAAACATTACCTTCTTGTTCCTGAGTACAATCTTTTTGAACGTTGGCATGGTTAAAACATTCAAGTGTACTTGGTTCAGTGCAGTGTGGCAAATGTCTGTGGAATGCAGGGGCATATGGTGTATAATTACAGAACCATATGGATGCCAGTAGTAATAGTCAACAGCATTTGAATACAGGACCTAATAAGCTGGAGGAAGAGCAATAATAGACCATCATACACAATCATAAAATCATAGAATCATATGGATACATATAGTTTCTTTATAGCTGAAAGAAGTCTGTCCTTTAATCTGGCAAAGCCAGTGTTTCTGTGCAAGCACGCAGTGAGAGAATGTAGTCTGCACTATTTTAATTTTGGCTTGGAAATTTCGAAACCCACATAACTAAGATGAGCGATGCAGAAAATTACTTACCAATGCACAAAGCAGATCAACTGCTTCCAGTATCAGTTCTTGGTGGCCAATGCGAGTAACTCCCAGTTCCTCAAGCTCTTGGTGAGTGATGTGTAGCAGCTGTTCACCATTGATCTTTTCTCTTTCAAAATTTTTTATGTATTGTTGGAGGCAATCATCAAGGCCTTTTAAAACAAAAAAGCCAACAATGCACATTCAGAAACAAACAATAATTCTACAATGGACAAGTACAGAAATTTCTGTAGAATACAATTACAAATCCTTCCTTAGATCTATAAAGGAAAATAAAAATAAACACAGCTTAACTTACGTAGTAGCACACTTCATAGCACTAAAAACCAAAATTTGTACTACTGACACTATTTTCAAAACCCTTAAGCATTTTAGCATGAATTTAAAGCCTTCATGTTACTTATTAGGGAGATAAGGGGAAGGATAAAGAAGCACACAGTGACATTGTGGAAAACTTTTTTCTTATGATGTTGTGGAGCCCTAAGGATATGTTTAGCTTGTGACTAGGAGTAGATACTTCTTGGGATGCTTCTTGTATGACTCTTCATATGGTGCAGTTATCTCTGTAATAAGGAAAAGTTCTTTAAGCTTAGTAATCCATTGTTAAAAGACCCAGTTTGTGTGGTTTTTTTTCAAGTCTAACTATCCAACTTTCTGAACCACATAACATGTATGTGTTATTTTTACAGCTGGCATCAGATACAGTTAGGTAATTTCTGCTCATGCACACAGTATTACTCCATTTCATGCTGAAACTTGATATAGTAAGAATAACAGACTTGGTAGTTGTCAATCTGCTCTCTGAGACCAGAAAAGGGACCAATAAACAACCTGAGTCCAAAAATCTTCCATTCCTCCAAATCTATTTCAGAGACACACAAGTTAGAACAATGTGACTTTCTACTATTGAAAGTCATACCAGATTATGTAGAATTCCCTCAAGGATTCTATTTAGAAGTGTACATATCCATTTTCATTTTCCATCTCCAAGGAATAAATAGGAGGCATTACTTTCAGAGCAGTCCTCGTACTATATTCACTGGAAACTTGCTATTCTCCTAGAAAATCTTTGGAGACTTACGAATCAGATGTAATTTGAATTTTTGGAGGCAAGTGGGTTTGGTAGGTGGGGTTTAATCTCTAGTATTTGTTCTCCAGTGAACTTGGTAAAATCAAAATCCAGAAGTCGTATGGATATCCAGGAACAAGTGCAGAGTTTTTACATAAAAAGTGCATTCATTCAGCATATTTTTTGTCAGCTGTTTCGTGCTAAGAAATACAAGTGCTCAAATAGTAACAGAATGCAAATGCAATCAATCTGTGTTAAGAAATCACAAAATATCAACAGAATGGGAAGTAACAGACAGATTAAGCTATTCTCCACAAGGAGGAAAATCGTGTACAATGACACCTGTGAAGAGCAGAGAGAAGACTGCTAAGACATCTCCCTTTCTATTGCTTAATATTGGAAACATTGGAATAACGTTGAAAATAATGGGGTTCCAGTTAATTGTATCTATTATTAAAAGTAAAGCTGCCCGAGATTTTCCTAGTACTGCTGAGATTATTACCAAAATGTAAACAAGTAATTAAGTCTGTATCTCAGGTTCCCATCTACAAAAATATCAGTTTTAGCTATGGGACCATCTTTGTGGAGACAGGGTATCTTGGGTAACAACCATAAAGAAACTCCCTGGAAAATCATGATGAAACTGGCTACACGTATTTAAGGACTGCTAGGTTCCACATGGGATCTTTGTCCAGTGGTCATGAGAAAGACCTACAACATTCAGCTCTCTTTTGAAAGGAAAAAGGAATGGATTTATCATAAGTCTATAACCAGCAGTCTGTTTTGTTTGTAACAAATGCCCAAGCCTTTCCTCTGCTCTGGAAGCGTGTACAAACAGGAGACCACTTCTCTGCATCTCTTCCTTGGTTTAAATGATTTAATGAATGGTTTTATGTAAGTAGGTTTCAGTATGGATTGGTTGAAAACTGGTCACTGCAAGTTGTGCATGCATTATTTAACACTGGAAATTCAAAGCCACTACACATTTCTAAATAATTCTCAGAAATATTGAGTAAACCCCATGGCAAGTGTTCACCAGAAGCAAACATATTTCTATGAAAAAACTTGTCAGAAAAAGTCACTGAAAGGACTATCAAAAATAAAACTATTTTGAGCAAAAGTGAAACAAAATAATTTCGGATGTCAGTATCATGGTTACAAATGAGCATTTGTTGTAGTCAGAAAGATCTAAAAGATACCAGAAGAATGTGACACCCTATGAAAAGTGTATAGCCAGATGAATTAAATGTGTCTTTATACCAGAGACAATATATGACAGAACAGCAAAATATGAAATTTGTGTTATGCATTCTGCTCTGTAACAGCTCCCCAGGGCATCTTTAGAAGGCGTTAACTTACTGGTGCAAACAGTATGCCAGTTGACAACAGAATACAGAAAGACATCATTAAAAATCCAGGCTGTCTCATAGCATGACAGCATCTAATAGAGACACACACACAAAGAAGTATCTGTCCATTGCTCTCTGTCTACCTAGGAACTAAGTATTGTATCCTATTACTCCTTTTCTTCTGATGTAAAAAGTAAACGTGAGGTCTTACAAAGCAAGAGTTTAGCTGACAGTAGTTTCAGTCCTTATTCTCACACTTGTAATTATCTTGAGCAGGAAAATATCAAAGATGCAATTAGAAAGAGTATAAAATGAGATCACTTTGACTCACCAAAGCAAAACAGAATATTTACTTTCTCCAACCACTTAGGCCTCATTAGTGCTCTTTCTGCAATTTTGTCAATATAATTTCTGTTTACAAATAAGACTTATATTAGTTGATGTTCATAGCTATGAAGCTGCTAGGGGGCATTAACCCTGTTCTGTACGTAGGCAAATAAAATTAAATCACTATTCCCAAGTTACATAGTATCAGTATCAGTGTTTGCAGGAAGCAGGGAAGCTTGCATATTCTTACATTTCTGGGGGTAGAGTTTATACATAACCAATATAGCGTTCATAATACAATAAAATAATTCAAGGAAAATAGTCTACGCATGCATGTTTTAATGTAAAGTTGAGATTTAACATCCATGAAATGTGCTACTTTGTCTCTTACTGTTTTTAGGTAAAAGACAACTTATTCCATTCACATGGACTAGGAAACTTTATCTCCAGATCCAAAGAATAGATGAAAACCAAGATTTTTGCTATCTGCACTGCAAAACACAATCTTGAAAATAAGGCAAGGAAGAGAACCTTAATCAAGGCAACATAAAGAGAGAGAAGAGGGAAAAAGTCAGGAGAAAGGGCTGGAGAAAGAGAAGTCAGTTAGCTTTACAGGTTTTTTTCCTGATCTGCACAATTATTAAGAAAGGAATTGATAAAACAAAGCAAAGCAGTGTGTAATAAAAAAATTCTGCATTGACCTAGCTGAAATCAGATTTAGGTATTAACTCCAAGCCAATGTTACAAAAGAAATACTACATGTTATGGGCAACAAGGCCCATGAGATTAAAATGAGTCCTTGCATTGATGTCACCAAATATCGAGTTTGTTTTACATGAAATCCATAAACACAGTTTGCGTGTTATGTAAAGATCTGTCCCCCTGGCACTAGGAATATTGAGGGAAAAATGCGTAAAAGAAAAGAACAAATTGTTGCCTTCTATATAAAAAGTCAAATTATGGAGACAGGGCAGCTCTCATAGGGGAGAAATGTGGTAAAAGTAACTCAGTCAAGTGTGATCCATCACAAAAGAAACATAATTCTTAAGGTAAAGGTGTGTGATTTTTATTTTTTCACAAATGTCTTCATACATTACATTTGTTCTCCTTTTCTTTTCTGTATATATTAGTGAATCTTTGCAACATAATCTATCCTAACAATCCTTAACCAAATGATGGCTTTCTTCAAACTACGTCATTATTCCCAGAGAAAAATACAAGGCAGCTGGCTGGCACAACAAAACCCTGTCTGTGAAATGGAGGGGTTACAGGGAAGACAGACAGCAAAGTTCCTTTCCAGTTCAGCTTGTCAGTACAGAACTGCTCTCTTGAGTTGAGTCTTCTGACAGCAGAGGGTACACAACACAATACTCTCTAGTATGAAAACACTAGGTTGCTCATTCTGGTTTTAGGTCTTTGAATGAAAGAGAAGGAAAACAGCTCAGTGACTGGTTTAGCACTGATGCAAGGAGGTTAGGTAGAGCAATTACAGTTAATTTTGCCAAGAAATTAGGAACAGTTTGAATAAGGATCTGAGAGAATATATAAAAGCATATAGCAGAAATCTGAAATCACATTTGCAGAGATGTTTCTATACAACAGCAGCTGTGAAGTACAGATGTTAATGGTTGTGGAATGAGGATATAAAGGACAAAACCTGGAAGTCAATGGTGTGATTTCAGTTTTTTCAAAAGGATTACAGCCTGGTTTGGCTTCAATGTGGAAAGAGCAAATTAATATTCCTATGAATGTATCTCAATAGGCTAAAATAAAAGCTAAACAGCAATCACATCTGACAGTCATGACAGAATAGTGACTTGTTGAAAAAAAAAAATAAAACAATCAGCAAATCCAAGCTATGTAAGCAGATTCCATGCAAAAATACTGACTGTTGTACTAGATATTAGGAGAAATCCATTAAAGCTTCTCCAGTGCAGGTAAATGCTGGTTTGGGAAGGCAAGCGCCTTCTGAAGCATGGCCAGCCTGCAGCAGCACATCTCAAAGCAGCAACAGAGCTGGGAGCCACCAGGGCCACGTCATAATTCAAAAGAAAACTGACTGTAGTGGAGCTGTCTCTGGGCGACAAGGGGAAGAGAAGGACAAACACTGCAAAGAAGGGAGCATGAAAGGCAGAAGACCAGAAACAGTGTCTGCTTTGAGAAAAAGCATAAAGAGAGACTGCTGAAGCAAGTTTAAAGCCATAGGGAGAAAAAAATCCACATCCTTTCATTCCAGCTGCTTATGCAAGTGACCTCGTGTGTTTCAAACAACCGGGACCTCACCAAAATGCCCCACCTGGCTCCATTAAAGATTTCTCTTGCAAGGCAAAATTACTTGCAAGTCCAGAATATTAACTATTCACTGTTAGCAAGAAAGGAACGACTCATTTCTGTGCTGAAAGCTACCTGTTAATTACCCCTACCCCAGTTAATTACACGGGAAGGAATCACCAACCTCTGCTCCCATCACAAGCTTTAGTTTTACACACGCAGATCTGCCAGTGCCTACGTGCTTCTAACAGCTGAGCAACAGTAGTTACAGGAAGAAAAAAGGATTTTGGAATCAATTGGTATTTTCTACATAAAGCAAGTTTTAGCAGCTAACTAGACAGTTCTGGAAGGCAATGACTGGTTGGTGAATGGAGAATGTGGGTGGGGAACACAAGCATTTTGCTAAATGAAATTATATTGAATACATGCATCAATTCATGGGTTATTTTGATTTAAAACTCCTGTGATTTATTACATTGGCTTTGGCAGAGTGGATCTTTTCCAATCCTTATATAACTTCTAACAATGAAGATCATCAGGTGGGTATTTTTTATCAGTGACATTAGAAGCTTTGTAAGAATTATTCAGTCCAAATAAAGGAAGGGCATAATCCTCAGGACCATGTTCACACTAAGCTCCTGCTCAAGCACCAGCTGCTCATTCTTAAGCCCTGTCAGGAAGAAGCCATTGCTTGGAGTGCCTGGGAGAAGGATCCTCATGTCCCCCCAGTTCAGAGAGATATGGAACACATTTGAAAACACCCTAAAAAAAACCACCAACCTTGGAATATTTTCAACCTACACTTAAAAGTCTATCTAAAAACTAGAGGATCTCATGCATTTCACATCTTTAAAAGCCTACTTGTAACATGCCTGACCTATAACATCATAAAATTGTAGACAGAAACTACGTTAAAAATTACAATACACAGCATGAATGCTCAAACAGGCATAAAAGCAAATTAAGAGTCTTCTTTGAAAAATATTCAGTTCTGGTATTATATGACCTTTAAGTGCTTGACTGTGCAAATATAATATGTTTAAATGTTGCTTCCTGGGTAACTTTCCCATGTCATTACAATAACATTCACAGAGATACAGATGGATGTTTCAAATGCAAATAGAGGCAGAGCTCCAGTACTTGAATTCCACAACCGAGAACCACAGTGGGATGAGCTCTCTGAGTGGCTGCTCCCCAGACACTGACTAACCCAAAACACCAACTTCACTGCAGCTTCGAGTGGCCCAACCTTGGCTGGATCCAACTCCTCTGCTTTCTCAGCTTCCTGCACCTCACTGGGCTCACTCTTCAGCCACATCCCCTGTGATCTCCTTGCAGGTTCCATAATCTCAGATTCTCCCATTCTCCTTATAATTTGCAGAAAATTGTAACTTTTTTTTAAAGCATGGCCAAAGCAACAGGCTTTCCCGTGATCGCACAATGTCTATAATTACAAGCTCTTTTTGGCAGCAGTTTTCCGAGAGAACTGTAATATCAAGACAAAAGCAGCACTGAAATATTAATATTTTAAGAGTTCAGAGCACCTGGAAAGAGAGTTTTATGAGCAGACGTGTCAGGCAATATTAATAACAAATGAGCAAACTGCTCCACTTTCAAAATTTGATTTAACGTTATGCCATCACCCTTAAATTGACATTTGGATATATGAAGTAAGTGACTTAATATAGTTCTGCCTTCATTACCTGTAAGTGAATAATAGTGAGTGAAGACATTCCCCACAAAGTGACAGGCACTGCTGAGCTGTGGCACCATCGCAGGAGGAACAAGCTGCGCTTTCAGAAAGCTTGCTGGAACCACACCTGACCTTGAGGATGTTTCTGGAGGATAAGTGTCACTCTCAGAGAGCACATCACATTTTCAAACCAAGACCACACTCCTGCACAGCAGTCTTAAACTTGAGAAATGTCACTTACACTGTTACTGACGAACTTGCAATAAAAGTGATAAAATACCCAAGCAGTTTTGTTAGCTCTCTGTGCTAATAAAAGTTTGTTTTTCCCCAGTCCTATTAATTTTCTCCTTGATACAAATACTACAGCAGCCTCCGGTCATTTGGAAGCAGCGTGGCTGAGAAGGATCTGGAAGTGCCAGCAGGTCCAACAGCCAGCATGTCCACACCTCTCATTCGTTGGATTCCATATTGTGGTGTGACTAAGCTCAGATACTTGGACACTGGATCTTTTCATTACATTTATTTTAAAGAGAAACTCTTTGGCCAAATGCTAGGCAAGTCGCTCTATCTATTTCCTGTGCTGAACTCACGTCCCACACTGCTTTGCTTTTTAGAGACAAAGTTTGATGAGAATCCCTCCTGGCAGACACAGCAGTGCCAGCTGTGAGCTGGGCCACTTGTCCTGCTCCTCGCGCCTCTGTGCAGAGCCGCACCGCAATCTGGGCCACAAACTGCTCCTGTAGCTCTGCTCCTTGCTTACCAGCTATGGAACTGACACAGAGGAGGTGGTGAACATCATCTGGTGACAGAGCAGCTGCTTCAGTTGGCACCACTGCCAAGCGTGCTTTTCAAAAGCTGTGCCATAAGAGAACTGCACTAGGGAATTCTTTCCTTCATTTACATTTCTATTTGATGAGATGGCAAACTTAAGATCACCATTCCTGCCATTGTTCCAGACATATTTACAGCTATCTTGGAACTATTAAAAACTCTTTATTTCATATAGTTGTTTATTTACATAGTTCTTAAACTCAAAAGGCTATACGTAGATAAGGTGGACATTTAAAGTTTGGTGCAATGGCTCCTACTCTAAATGCATCTCTGATTAATTTGCAATAGCATTCTACATTAAATTCAGCTCACATTCATAATCAGAAATATCCAGGCACAATGTCACAGATGCTTCAGAACAAAGGTTTCCCAGCCAAAGTGCACATAAAGGAACAGAAAATTTCTGAGGCATATGTACTCCTGCAAAACACTATCAAGAAAACAAAGCAAACTTATAACAGGATAGCCAAAAGCCCCAAATCCCATTTTGTCAGCAAATGCTAACACTCGCAAAGAGGCGATAAAAGAGCTGACAGAAGACTAAAAATTGCTACAGATATTTCAGTGCCAAAATATATTAATTCTTGTTTTGACTTCACTGACATGTTTTAGTAAAAATCCTAGATATCAAAAGAAAGGCAAATCCAATGCATGCATTTACAGCAAAAAGCACAAAGAAATAAGGTTTCTGCTCAATACAATTTCTTCACAAGTCTAGGGCCCAACACACAATAGTTTAAACAGCTGCAGGACACAAATCCTAGAAGCAGAACTTGGGCTTGGCAATTCCTTACTAAGTTCTTCATGTAGTTGCCAAAAGTCTTGGGGAAGCTCCCTGCGATTGTTGCAGGAGTCAAAGAAAAAAAACAGTATTCATGCTTTTCTCAGAGCTGATCAGCAGCTTTGTTGATAGCATCTGTTGGTCAGCACTTAGCAAAGCAAAGCCGGGGATGCGGTGGGCCTGGGTTCACACACACCTCCTGCTCCTGTTGTTGTGGGGAACTCGGACAATACGACTCCCAGCGCCTCAGCTCTCCATCATGTCCTATTAGCAGCACAAATCTGGAGGATCTTAAATTAAGCTCTTAAGCAGTTTGGAGGAATTAGTTCTAGCTATCACTGATTAGCTCAGCTAGAAGTCAAGTGATTGTCAGGAGCTGTCAATTAATTGTCAGGAAATTCCCAAACTAGACAATGTTATTCTTTTGTTACAGCCAGTGTGAAACTAGCAAAAAACTAATAAAATGGAAAGAAGTAAAACAAGAAAAAAAGTCTAAAATCCCACTGAAGGAAAGTGTTTTTCTTTCCTTATATTTACTCATTTTTATTCTACTTATTTATATGGCAATGTCAGAAAAAAAAAATCATTATGATTGATTTTGAACAGGATGAGGGCTAGAAATTTCTATTTGCTACCATTTTTCAAGCAGGAGAAGATTAAGGCAGATTAAGTCTCTGGCTTCAACTACACGACAAAAAGCACTGCTGCATTTTAAATCACTACTATTTTGTGTTCGGATTCTGAATTGTAAATGCTTTGCTATTTGATCTGGCCATAGCTTGTTCCAGATTAAATCCTATGTACCAACAAGAAACTGGCAAGAAATATATCATTTCTAAAAATAAATATATGGCCAAAAGTCTGTGAACAAAATGGTTACAAATCAACTTACAAGAAAATTCTCATCTGCCCAGTGAAATAAAAGTTTCTGGTAATTTAGTATTAAAAAAATGTAAAGCCAAGTGATTACAAATACAAAACACTTCAAACACACACACAGATGCTTGAGCTACTACTTTTTCAGATGCTTGGGACACTTACATGGCAGCAAGCAGAAATGGGACATAGGACAGGACTAGAAACTGAAATTTAAATCCAACTAGGAAGGATCAGACTGGAAGTACTGCAACATTTCCATCTAGAGCTAAAAGCTGCTGCAGCTCGAGATCCTGCTAGTGCTAACAAAAAAAAAAGAAAACAGAAAACTGAACACTGATTTGAGACCATTTCCAGTTATTTTCCCATTCTTTGTGAGAAAACAGTTGTAACTGTTTACTTAAACTATCAGGCATGGGGTAACAGATATGTGATGGTAAAAGGTAGGTAGTGGCAATGTCAGTAGCAAGCTTGTCCGCAGAACCTCTAAGCAACTGCTGGTGAAAGGGCAAATGTTTAACTTAATAAGAATACTAAGCTAACAAGGTGAAGCAAGTTGCACTAACTGAGCAGGATTCATTAATTCTTTTGTCAGCAGAAGTAGTCTGATACACAGTAACATTTCTGGGGACATTCCTCATGGTTTCTTAGGGAGCAGGCTGCCTCACTACACTTCCAGGCATTTCCCAGTGAAATCCTTGAAAAAGCCTTCTAGGGTTCACAGCGTTATTTTTCACCTATGCCAGAGGAGTAAACACAGTGAGACAGGAGAGGATTAAAGGTGCTCGAAGGAGGCTGGGCAGCTCCTGAAGTCCCAGTCAGGAAGCAGCCCGCTCCTGTAGCAGGCTGATGCAGGCAGGATGCTCACAGCTGGGTGTGCTGCTGCCTCTCGGAAGGGTCTCTGAGCACAGCCCTGAGCCACGCAGATGGGAGGCTGTGGCAGGACCAAATCGCGTGAAGATTAATGCGGGAACAATAAGAGAGAGTGTAGAAATAAATGGAAGAATTATGGGTTTCTGCATTAAATAACTGTGACAAGAAAAGAGCAGGGAAGCCAGCCAGAGATGATACTGAAAGGCCAGAGGTGAACAAAATGCGACTTTCATATTTATGAAATGTTTTTGTAAGTTATGTAAATAGCTTTTTCTAAACTATCATTTTTTCTGACCTTCTAGGTATGCTAACTTCATTTCACAGGCCATACCTAATTGCTGTGCCACTGTCACTGCAATCACTTCTTCCTGTGCTGTCACTCAGTAACTCACAGGCACACCTGGCTGCCGCAGCTCCGTGCTACATTCAGTCTTTGTTTCTCTCTCTTCTTTTGCAAAATTATTACTTCATGTCTGCTTTCCTACTGAGCCACTTTGCTATTCGCTGCCTCCCAGCATCTCTCATTTTTCAAATATCTGATGTGTCAACTGTACTTCTAAAGATTATCTATTTCTTTTCAGATATAAAAAGGTGCACTGAAGGTGCACTTCCATAATGGACATAAGCCAATTTCAAACCATGCTGCTGCTGAAAGAGGGAACAACTTTTCCTCCCATCTCCTCTCCTGTACTGGAACTGGTAATTTTATGGCTGTACAGTGAACCAGATCTGCCAGCTTCAGCAAGTGAGAGGTGAAGTGCACAGAAGGTGAAGGGAAACTCAGCTGCTCAACCTTTTCTTTTTACTTTCTTTTGTCAACATGTTAAAGAACTTTGGTTCTTTAGCAGCTAAAGCAGCTAAAGCATTTTTCTGCTCTTTGCCTCTCGCACTCACTACCTCCAAATGTCTTTGTGGAGGCATGTTGGGCTGGAATGGGGAGCTGAGTCAGCCGAACAATAGCTCAGGAAAAATACAAGAAAAGGGTTTTGTTCAGCAGCTGAATATGCTCCAATGCAGTTTACGGTACAGACACCAACCAGAGCAGCATTAGCAGCAGGCAGGGCAAGGAAGAATTACAGGGCACAAACTGCGTGCAGGTAGAAAAGAGTGGCTGCAACACCAAGCACAAAGCAGGACACAGAGAGGATGAGGACTGGCTGCTCCCTGCTCCTTTGCAAGCACAGATGCTTCTGAAGTACAAAATTCCTACCAGTTATGTCAGATTTTTTAAAAAATGTGTTGGTAGTACAGAGGGTAACAAATCAGTCCCTTCGCAAAAGACAGAGATGGCCTGAGTCCCAGCTAGCCCTGATGGGACAGTGCTCCTCTGAGTACAAATGTGGTCAGGGAAAGAGGAAGAAACTGATGGCTGGGTTAATAATAACAAAACTGCAGGAGGGAAGTTGATTTTGGTATGTTGCCCTAAGGAATCATCAATTAAATCCTTGACAATTACAGAAAATCTTACGATGCATTGTATGTTTAATTTCATAACTGAAAAAGCAGTTATATTACATAACTTGACAAATTAAGCACAATTTGTTTGTAATATAAATCTAATTAACCGGACAGCGTTTCTGACAGACCTTTGCAGTCTGTGGAAATCGCAGTACTAAATTTTTATATGAGGCCCCCTAAATCACTGGGCATACACAGCTATTTGAAAAATGCATTTTTTTATGCAATAGACCTTGGAGGGCCTATTCTTGTTACCAGTCATTATTTAATATAAGAAGCACTTTGGTGATTATTTGTGCGGGTCTGGCCTCAATCCAAGTAGGAACTTAAGTGCCTGCCTCACTTCCATATATATTGCTAATCCTCCCATTGATTTGCACAGGAATATTCACATGATTCTAATTAAACTTAAGTGCATTGCTGGAGCAGAGCCTGAGAGCACTGAATGCTGCATGATTGAGCCCACAACGGCCAAAGGTTTGTGGATCATCTCATTCAATTTCATGGATCGAAATTCATGTCTCTGTGCAAGGGCATCACACAGAAGAATTATACCTCACTTAAGTCCTCCTCCATTTTGAAAAATCCTCTGCAGGAATTAACTTTTCCCATGATACTTGCTGGTATATGCATGTGCTAATTTCCTCAATAAAGACAGTCTTTGGTAGCACAATTACATTTCCCAGTGCTTACAATTGCAGCACTTTCAGTGCCTTCTCCACTCCAGAATAATCAGTGACATGACCTGAACAAAGCCTGCTTGTAGAGAGATTGCATTCCTTGAAGCACGGAGTGCTTGGTGTCTTTAGGAAAAGAAATAAGCACTAAACAAATTTTTTCATTTGTTCTCATCACCTATAGTCTACCTTTGTTATAACCTTTATGATCTCATGAGAATTTATTATACAGCCTTGTACAATTACGTGGAAGTGCTGGTTTAATCAAGAAAATGCTATATAATCTTTGGGAGATCTGAAGTTACTGCTTCTCAGTCGACTAAGAAATTCAGTAGACAGCAAAAATGAGAATACTGCTCATGTTCAGCAGAGAGGAGGTACTGATCTCAAGGAGATGAGAAAAAAATTCCTCCAGGCAACATGTGGAGACTGAGTCAGTCCAGAGGAACTCCTGCCAGTGAGGAGCCAAAAGGAGCAGAAATGGCTTGTTTGGCACTTTTCAAAGCTCTACCAAAGGACATGAGAGTGAGATACAGAACTTTAAGAAATTTGCATTTTCTCCAGACAGTTCTCTTCCCAAGGTCAAGATGGTACACATACAGCTGCACTGAAACCAAAGAGACACCACTCTATACATGGAAAAATACAAAGGTCAGAGTGAAGCTTTCTTCTCAAGGACTGAATGAAAAATGCTTGGAGGGCAGAGTACTTACTGATCTTACTTAAATGGATGTTCTCTTCTATTTTATGATTAAGCACAATTACACTTTCCAAAAGGTGGTGATCAGCTGTACCCAGCTCTCCTTCTAGATATAGGACCAGTGGTATTGCCACCAAAAATACTCACACACAGCATCTTTAACACTAGCTTTATGGCAGCAGTAAATTTCATCTCCTCAAAGTTACATGAGATGCAAAGTAAATGAGATACAGACTAGGTGAAGACTGAACATACCCCAGCTAGCAAAAGCAAAAAAAAACAGGTCCATTTCTGGTTGCCTGTGACAGAGGCATCCAAAATTATCTGAAGTGTGACCTCTCATGCTACTTGCTCAGATAAAGGCAGGATATATCTTCAGCATGCAAGCATCCCACAACACTGCTACACATTCAGTGGCTTCTTTCAGTCCAGTATGCCCAGTGAAGTGGTCAACCACACATCTGACACAATCATAGAATCCTTGGAGTTGAAAGGTACCCGTAAATTACATCTAATCCAACTCTGCAGTGAACAGGAGCATCTACACTGTATCAGGCACATTGAGCCGGTCCACCCTGACCTTGAGTGTCTCCATGGATGGGGCATTTACCACCTCTCTGGACAACCTGTGCCAGTGCCTCACCACCCTGATGGGGAAAAATGTTATATTAAATATAAATCTCTCCCTTCTTTTAGCTTGAGACTATTTCTCCTTGTCTTATCACAACAGATCCTGCTAAAGAGCTGTTTCCTTCTTTCTCATAGTCTCCTTTTAGATACTGACCTCCAATCCATACTATCTAACATTGCAGCCCACTGGAGGGCAAAGAGCCTTAAACTTGTCCCCTTTCCAGCTACAAATCCTTGATAAAATTCTTAATTTTGTTGAACTGCTCATCTGAGTATTATTCCTACATCACTAGTCAAACAACTTATTACACCCTTTATTTTTGTTTTAATAAGTAGACTGAAAACAACAGCAGTGAATTTATTTTGCATATTGGGACATTTTCATGTTTTGCTCTGAAACAGGTTGTTGTACTTGCTACTACAGACTTGGCACTTTGGCTATATTTTGGATATACTGCAAACACATTTTGATTTAATTCTGGCAGGCTCCCAGTTAAGCTGAATTACAGGGAATGCCAACACATTACAGTTTCTTTCAGTAAACAAGCCAGTTTCTTAGGCAAGCGGCCATATGCCATGTTCTTGCACTATTCATTTTTTAACCCAAAGAGCTGAATTTAGCCATTGCTTATAAAGGAAAAGAGAGAATAGATGGAACTTCTCTCATACTTGAGGAAGATGAATTTGTCTTAGTGTCAGAAAGGCTCTGTGTGAAATCAGCCTGTACAGCTATGCCAAATGGGGAAAGGGAATTCCACTCCTAAAGAATAAAAGCAGAGATGAGAGCAGGGAGGTGCTGCCTTCTGCTCCCTGAGTTTGCTTGAGATAGGGAGATTCAGTGCTGGCTTCTGTGCCCAGATGAATGTTCCAAAGCAACTCTAAATGACCAATTTCTGTTGCACAGAAAGATCCAAACATACCTTGAGAGGTTTTCCAGAATGACAAACAATTCTGTTCACGAGTATGTAAATTTATTTTAAAGAGAATCTTAGAATTTAATTAAAAAAACACAGGAAGATGAACCAAGATGGGCATGGCAAGCCAGAATTCAGAGCTCACCCATTATTAATGTTCTCATCTCTGTCATGGATTTATGATTTTGGGCTGTCGGTGTTCCACATCACAACATCATGTAGTGCACTGGGAGTTAAAGAGTCAGTGCTGCAGTTCCAGGCACCTGTCCCAGAAGAGAAGAACTGCACCCCCCAGAGGGCTTTGTGTTCAGATTGGAGATAGATGAAGCCCCTGGCAAGGTGACAGGACCAAGCTCTCCTCCCTTCTGCTTGTCTCAAGCGCACGTCTCACCTCAGCATTAAAGTAAGGCCATTGGCTTTTGGGTACTCTCATTATATTTGATTTATTAGCTCCAATTCTAATTGTATTGTGTTATATTGTATTATAGTGTGTTATCTTGCATTCTGCTATCTTATTTAGTAAATTACTTTGTTTCTCCTCAGATCATTGCTGCTGTTATTTTTGAGGCCCATCTCTCTTTCCCTTGATTTTCCCCTTTCCAGAGGTGTGGACCCACAGACCCACTCTGCCCCACTAGTCACCAAGCTGGGCCGAATCAGCCCATTAACCACTGACAACCTCTTGTGCTGAAGCTTACAGTGAACTCCCAGCAACCTAAATAGGTAGCTTCTTGAAAAACTGTTTCTATTCAAAGTCTATTATTAATCAGAGTATTCCCAAAATTTCATAATTTCTGGAAGATAGTTCTGACAAAACTCTTCTGATAAGTCAGTGACAGGCAGAAGCACTGATAGTGGATAGGTCTTTTGCTAATCTTTTAAAACCCAGCAGAAATGACAGCTCTCTCCTTTGAAGCCTGTCCAACAGACAAAAAGAAATAGGAGAGTTCAATTTATCGCAAAGAGAACAAAAACAAAAACATGAACAGGTTTCTGAACTGGAAGTCAATTCCGCACTCACAGCGCTCTCCTCTGCGGTTTCTTCCCACACGTTGCTCCCCTCTCCTGCATTTGCACATACAATTATGAAGCTGTGCAAGTGGGTTCTAACAGCTGGTGGATATATTTTATGAACCCTCTTATAGGGCAGCACACTGCCAGGATAATGACAAGACCACTGCTATCTGTGACAGCACAGTGTCAGATCAGCTTCAGCTGGTGGGGAACCTGCACCAGCAAGGTGTACAACCTTCTTTCCAGAGATACTCGAGGGTCCCTTCTGGCTTCTTAGCATACAAACTCTCAAAAAGCACACATGTATGAAATTAAAATATGTTACAATACATATGTGTATTAATGACAACAATGCGTTATTTTTATGCAGCAAAGCTTATGTTAGCAAAACTCACAGCTCATTATAAATCCCTATTTCACAGGTTAAAAAACTGAACGAAACAGACGTAAAGCAATTTTCATGAAATCACACTGAAGAGCAGTGGGAGAGCTAGAAATAGGCACTGTGCCTCTTCACAGTTCTCATGCAAGGGCCTAATTAAGAGGGAAAAATTAGAATCTTCTCTAACCAGAAGATAAATGAAGCACCTATTGTCTCAGAAAGCAAAGAAAATTTGTAACATACACTTTTCCTTTTTTTTTTTTTAAGATTTGCAAAAATTTGCAATGAGCAGTGCTCAAGCTGCATTTTCCTCTAATGCATTTCAGGTCACGAGTGTTGATAATCAAAATAAATCCAAGTGTTATAAATGAGGCATGGAAAATTACATCCACTTGGTCTACCACATCTTTATCACATTTCTCATGCCAGAAAATTCAAGTAGGCATTATGTATTCACACATTCTGTCGCTTGCTCTTTAACTCTACTTGTTTTCCCACATATCTCTTGTTCATTTTGCAAATGTTATTCTAACAGCCCCTTCTTATTTTAGTTATCTGCACTCCCACTTGTTTTTCTCAGTACTTCTTTTAGACTCCCTTTCTCCTGTTTATTTTATTCTCATCCTGTAGGGTCAGCTCTGGCTCTTGTTTCCTAACCTGCAATTTTCTATCACCGTTCCTAGTAATGTGCAGCTGAGTGGCTGCTGAGAGCATGGTAATGATGCAAGCATCTTACATTTTGCCATCCAATGCTTTTTGCAGTCCACCTATTGCCTTCTAAGCAACTTTAATTCCACTCTGCAAATTTCCAGCATTCCTCTTCTCTCTCCCCCAAAATCAGCATGCTTTGTCAAAATTCATCCCCATCAAAAGATTTATTAACAAATTGCTAAAACTTAATTAACAAATTCCATTCCATATTTATTCTATATTTAATTGTACTGAGTATAAAATTTTCTCAATCCTTGATATTAGACTGTTTTAACCCAAATTGTTCTCCTAACTCTTCTGCCACCAGTTCTCTCACTGCAGTAAATCTGCAGGACTCTTTATCCCTTCATGTTTTCAATCTGATCACTAAATGGGTCAAAAGAAGAGTCAGCTTCCAACTGCAGCAAAAAAATCTTTGAGAAATTACAGAAGAAAGCACCATTGTCTCAAGTAAATCTCTCTCAAAATATCTCAGGAAGTCAATGTGGACTGCATTGTGAGCAATCTCTAGTTCTATCCTGTTTCAGTAATCAAAATGGATATGAGCTTTTGCTTCAGTAATAGTTCCTTCTGAAACATGCATCTTTATAAGTGAGGGTTTTTTGGAGATATTTTTTTCATTCTCCAAATTGCTATATTCATCTCTAGTGCTAACTAGATCTCTCTGGAGGAGAAAGCACAAATGTAATTGTTGAAGTGCATCATGCCTCACCTGGAGGAACGCTCACTCCATGTTCATCTGTCAGGAGAAGTTATAAGATTTTACCCTGTTCACTTCTCAGACATCAAACAGCAAAAACGTGAGCAAGGAATGCTTAAATATTTTAATCCAACTGTATTTGTGTGCTGCAGGGTTTTCTGCTATACCTTCAACTTATGGGAGTAAATGGTTATAAGCTTCCTCAAATTTACCCGCATCTCCCAGTTTCAGCTTGTAGAGCCTAGCTGGCACTCACTCATTCTCCTTTAATGACTGTGTCCTTTTTGATCTTAAGCACTCTTCTTCCCCTCTACAGCAAAACACCAAGTCTCCCTGGGAATCCACCTCCAAACTATTTATAGCTCCTGCACCATGTTACCTTCCAAGTCTCATGGCACACATTTCCCTTCTGCCTTTTTAAAACCAGCTTCTTTCAAACTTCATCAAAACTGCTCACTTCCATTTTCCTAGCCATAGCAGTCAGTGTGCTCATGAAGCAGATTAACAATGAACTTAAAAGGCTGTGTCAATAAAGGCTGAAATATTGTCTGAAAAGAACGGTATGACTGAGTAGAAATTGAATGAAATACAGTGATATAAAAGGTCGTGCAGTCTGGGAACTGTTAACAGATTACTGCTACTGTGTGGAAAGTCATCAATTAGAGAAAAAAGAAAAAATAGAACAGGGAAGAACCTGAGTGACTGAGAGGTGACTTCCACACTGCAAAATGCTGGGGCTACAAGGAAGGGAAATATAAATCACAAGTGAAGTGGAAGATATATTTTCAGTGTTTTTACTTATTCATACTGAGCTTTCTCAAAGTTGCTGTGATAATTTCTCCATTTCAATTGTAAATACGTCAGTTTCCTCCAGGACAAGTTTTATTACTGCTAAGCAGTGTCACAAAAAGTGTCACAAAAAGTAACTTGCAATCCACTCCACAAGCTCACTGTCTTCATTATTTTATATTTTTCTCTTTATTTTGGAAGCCTCGAATGCCACACTGGATTTTCTTGAAACTCAGAGCTTACAAGCCCACGTGTTCAAATTGCATTAATTATCCTAGCACTACTTTCCCTCACCGATATCAGCATCTGGAGTGGCCAAACCAGAGGCAGAACTGCATCGTGCTCTCCCATCTACTGACAGAACAGAATGCTGCAAAATCACATTGCTTCATTTTCCTGGCATGTTGCAAAAATCCCTTTCTCTTTGAGAAACGAGATTTTTCAATTCAAAACCAAACCAACGGAAAAACTTTATCACAGCACCACTCAGAGGAATTACCCACACTGCTTCTGGGTGATTTTCCCATTGCATACCGCTGTCGGCATTTTGCGCTCTCTCATTTTCTAGGGAGGTCTTCACAAAATTTACATGATTGTATTGAGGATGCTGTCATTTTCTGCTCAATTCACTGCAATTCTGATTTTCGTTCACAGTCGAGCAGAAAGTGTTATTTTTTACCTTCAAGAAGCTTCTTCCAGAAGAAAAAGAAAAAAAAGATGAAATAAGCGCTGAAGATGTGATGACAGAATGTGTTTCTGATCAACAGGTTTTTCCTTATGACAGATCTATACACAGGAAAATAATAAAATGGAATTATATATAACAAGTGAGGTATCCCATAGGGACAGTTCTCTTTTCTGACTATGTACAAGCTTTTCTGCTCATACAAGCTTTCATAAGAATTATCTTTTGCTTTGTTGAGTTGCAAGTGCCTCAGGAGATATTCAATTCACTGCCACTGAATTTAGCATGTATGCAACTACTAGTCTAAGCTGCTAGCATACATTCTGGGTTAACCAGGCATTTTTACACTGCATTAATGTGACATGAAGATAGAGCATTGTCACATTTATCAATTTTATCAGATTGCCAAATTATCACATTTTTCTAGCAAATTTGCAATGTTTATCATCTAACACAAAACTATCTGTTGCTGCCTCGTGCTGTAGTTGACTTTAATGTACTTCTCCAGACCTGTGAAACTTTGTGCACAATTAAGACAACCAACTTCACAAACACATGAATGAAAGCAGGCGCTCAATGAAACCATTTGCTTAAGCGTGCAGTTCGGCTACAAAACAAAACATCAAAGATCTCAAAGCAGAAAGAACAGGAACTGTGGGAAGTACCCACATGCTTATGTTAATAATTACGTGATAAATGGTTTTTTACGACAACAACGATTATGTTTATGACAAACATTCTCCCATCACACGTGGGAAAGAGGCACTTCACAACACATCATCCTTTTTTTTTTTTTTCTGAAATCTACCAATGTCCTACCAAACACAACAACCCGCTAACACCAAACTGAATTGATCTTAGAAGATGTACGAGAACAAATAGGTTTTCATTTTAAATGCTTTCAATGCCCAATTAGTTCCCAGAACAATCACTGTGACTGTACAAAAGTTGTCACTATTGTCAACACCAGCACAGGCATTTCTGCATAAATCTGTGCATCTGCTCTCAACAATTTCCAGCACTATATGTATTTTTCACCTTTCAAGAACAAGACAAGTTGCACGTGCAAGTTTTCAAACACGAATGCCTCAAGGAGTACAGTTAAGGTGCTACAGAAGGTTTAAGACTTCACCTAAAAACAGTAAAAGACATGACAAACAAAAGTGAAACTTCAGTAACTGCTTTTCATTAATCAGACTTAGATTCTTTTCCTAGTGAAGGGAAACTAAAAGCGTTCAGCTGCCATTAAGCTTTGATAAAAAAATATAAAAATATCCTTAGTGTGCTAAGAAGGGAAGAATTGCCTGCTAGAACAAACTCAGAAATCTGCCTTAGGCCACTAGCCTCTGCCTCTCTTGTCGGCCACTCCGAGATGCCAGCATTGCCCAAACTTCAAGGAATCACTCCACTTTCCTTAGTTCTGAAACTTCATTATTTACACCTAGCCTTCATTGCCTATTTTAACAAGTATTCTTGACAGAAGCTTCCTGAAGGTTTACGTGCAATACAGTTAACTGGATCACATATGCCTGTATCTGCCTGCACACCAACTCCATCAAGGAACTCTGATATTTAGGAGCCATTAAGTCCATTTATAAAAGCTGTATTGATTTTACCTAATGCATCATATTTATTCCTGTAACTCTTAGCTTTAGCTGTAGTTTCTACTAATATTGCCCAGCAAGGAAATAAAATTTATTTCTCCAGTGCACCACAATCATGTCAGAAACCCTATTAAAGATTTATATCTCATTTACAATTTTCTATCCCTCTCATACTAGGGCTGCTTTCATTAGAAGTTATGTATCAGTAAACTCACATTTGAGGTTTTGTTATGTGGTGGCTTTGCTTTGAGAATCATTTTAGTATAATAGCAGCTTGTGACAATTTTTGTCACCTAACAGTTCATTACATAAATCATCTGCTGCCATTTCAGACAACGCTTCAGACACATCCCCTGAAAAAATAGCCCTCCAATCTCCTCTATTGATGAGTTATTTTACATTGCATTTTGAACTCAGTAGACAAAAGACAAATGATGGTATGTAAAATACAGTTTAACGGAGGAGCATATAATGCTCAAATTAGGCAATTACTTGTAAAATAGTTGTGATGAATACTGCACTTTAACTCAATCATGCTGTTTTTTCATTTTTTCCTGCACTGTGCACAGGCCAAAGCTTCCTAAATGGATGTAGATATCCAAGCACTAAAATGAATAATTAGCAGATAAATTAAACTTGTTATCAAAATGCTACTCTATTGTTAACAGGTGAAAAATGAGTAGATCAAATGCCTGCAGCAGGAGAATCTAATAAAAGCTCATCTGTGACCTGTCGTCTCCTGCCATAGCACTTAATTCAGGGTAATGTATACTCATATGCACTACCAATTACTTTGTACCTGCCTGCATTATTGCATCTCTAAAGTAATTTCAAGATAAAGCTATGCAGCCTAATTTCTGAATTAGCAGATAGCAGGGAAAGCACTATCAGAGTAACAGACCGAAGGAAAAGTAAGGGGGAAGAGAGAAGCTGGGAACCTTCTTGGCCAAGCGTTAAGTAGATACTTCCAAGGTTTGAGCATGAAGATTTGGGGAAAGAAATTGAAACAAGAAATCCCACATCTATGCTGAACTTACTTTGTTATTTTTTATCCTAGAAACAGAACAAAGGAAGAGGACAGGTAAACTGAAGAAACTGCACACACTTTCCCTGTATCACCAGTTTTCTTCTTAACTGTGAAAACGTTCTGTTAAAAGATTCTCCATCATAGTAAGACGAACAGAAGAGGGTGGGGTAGGCAGCAGGTTGCATGATGACTGCAGAACCCACTGGATTACTCCAGAACAACTCCAGCAGATGCTTAAGCCATTTGGACAAAACGTTGAAGAAATCCCCTCTCTAACATTCTTCTTCCCTTACAGCAAAGAGAAAGATTAGACAGTAGAAACATCATACAGTGCAAGGGCAAGGAAATTGAAACTTCAGAGGGAATCGTCTGCCACTGACACCAACCTGGGATAATCCTGAAAGTGCTGGTTAAAAAGAAAGCTGTTCTAAAAAGGAGAAAGCACCTAGAATGCCCTTTCCCTCCTTGACTGACACTGGTATGAATCACAGCACTGTGAAAAAAACATGGCTGTCAGTTGTATTCCCTTCTTTTCTGCTATGTTGTGATGACTTTAAACTACCCATCTGAAAAACAGTTCTGTAATCTTCAAGCCTTTAAGCCAGCACTATACCAGCTCTAAAGCACTATAACTTCTTCCTTGCTGCTCTGTACGTAGTGTAAGTTTTACCTTCCCAGGATGAGGTGAGCTGGGAGCCAAGGCCCAGCTGCACTCTCAGACTGGAACAGAGCCCAGCGGCCAAACGCAGTAGGCAGGGTGGATGCTGGCAGCAGGGCCCTTCAGCAGCCCCCCAACAAGGCAAGCATGAAACAGGAACACAGAGGCCAGTCAAGAACAAGAGGAAGGGGGGCCAGACTTGGAGACAAAACCCAGCGTGCATCATCCTATGTGAGCCCATCCAGAAGAGCACCTGCCTCCACTGCTGATCTCAGAGCCACTCAGGGAGCCTTGCAAAGACAGCACTGCTTACAGTTAAGCAGGGACTGGAGGCCTGGAGCTGAACTGCTGAAGGACTCTTGAGCACTGGGAAGATGGAAGCCCCCCAGATGAAGCTTGTCAGAGCAATTCAAGTTTATGGGCACCTGCAGAGCTCTGCTATGGAGAGGTAATGGTCGCAACTGGTGATGCTAGTGCTATGTCAGGTATTCTGTTTTTAATGACAAGAAGGTTAAATCTTGGTTTTCCTTTAGTACTGGTTAAATAAAGAATTAAGTTCTTTGGGAAAGAAGGAATACTATTTGTCTTCAGTTTTGTCTGATTTAGCACTCATAGTGGCTGAGCTGGGGATTACATCTTGGTGCAGCCATAATGGACTAAAGTCTGCACAAAAATACCTTTGCTTAACTTAATAGGTAAATTGCCAAGCAACTGCTATTATCAAAACAAATGAGTAATGTGCAAATCTACAGTATTGTAATGTTAAATGATCCCCTTCCTTTAAAAATATATATATACATTAAAAAATTCTGATTCTATACTAACAGATATAAATATAACTTTATTGAACCACAGCTGATAGCTGATATGTAGAAGGAAGGAACTGACAAATTGAAAGAGAGTCTCCATGCAGTAGAAAGTGAAATATACAGGTATCAGTAGAATAATAAATCCTCTGATACCATCTCTAAGAAGCCTGAAGCCATCACACCATTATTCAAAGTATTATTAATGTGAGCAAAATCTTCATAGGAAGATTATCTTCATCTTCCTTTAGCATACCCTGCGTTCTGTGATCAAAGCTACAAAGTCTTCTGTATTCAGCTTTCCATGACAATCTCTTACTGATAACTTCTGCAAGTCAAAGCTACCCGGGAGTCTACAAAGCCTTTCTCTGGGGTTTTCTCAAACTGAAAGAAAGGAAATTGCCAAAATCCTTCTTTTCTTTCATGGTTCACTTTATCCCTCAATGTGCTCTCTTTTTGCGAGAGTCAAAATATGTGAATCAAAATGCAATGCTTGCCTCAGAAAGAGATGACACAACTTCCCATGACTATCTCTAAATATCCTTCTGTTTTACAAGTACTTTTGAATGAATTTTTTGTGACCTATAATATTAGAAAGCCTGTCCACCCCTTCACAAGTGAAGAGATTTTTCAGCCTTCACAAAAAGCATCTCCCAGTTTCATGTTCTGGTGCCACTGTCTCCAAAGGATGGATAGCTAAAAATACAAAAGAGAATATCCCAAAAAGAGGGAACTATTTCCTTGTATGTGTTGTTTTCATTATGTTATTTTAGGCAAAGTATTTCTTAAAATCACATCTCACAGCATCATATTTATTGTAAAAATACCAACCACTAATTGCTTTTACCAGCAGACTAAGAGAAGCCATTAGTATGATTTCAGTCGTGTAATCAACACACGCTCTAAGCCACACTATTCAGTCTGACTCATTCTCTGCACAGACTCTAATTAACTTCGGAAGGAAAGCCAGGGGATTCCTGTTGGTTATAATGCCATTGAGACATTATGCAAAGCTTCACCTCTAGGAAACGAGCTTGTCTAACCGTGATTGCGTCTTACCGACAATGCAGAGAGCTTTCTAATTCGGTCACAAAGAGAATATAATCAATCTGTTAGCAAGAGTGAGGGAAGATTTTTTCTTGTTGCTTTTAAAATGAAAGTATAACAAGAAAAAAAAAAAGAAAAAAAAAAGATTCAAGTGTCAGAATACCATAGATAAAAGTAGGTCGTACACTAAACACTTTGAATCTATGCAGTATATAAATTGAATTACCAAAATAGTAACTCTGGGCCTGGTGACTCTGTGCTCCTGAACCACTGCACTGTGAGGCTGCTGTTACCAAGAGTTTTCCTCCTATGTGGGGGTTGGAAGTGTCTCACTGAACTTACATGGAAATAGTACACATCACTGAAAAACAAAAAAAAATTTAAAATCCCCAATCTATGACCACTGAAGACTGTTCAGAATCACTAAGATGATGCTGGAATTGATCTTTAAGAGAGAAGCAGGCCAATGTCTAAATTCAGTTATTTTTCTTACATTTTTTATCTCTTAGCTACCTAAAAGACATTGGAGTTCATTCTGTCTCTCCTATCCAGTTCCCACACCCTGTATTTACCCTTTGCATGCTTCTGAAAAAAAGAAGTATCATCTGCACCTTGCAAGCCATTTCTGAACTCCATTTAAGTCCTTTCTTTTATCATTAAAATCTTATCTATTTTTTTTCCATCACTTCTTTTGAGCCCAGTTTTTATATATCATTATTTCCATCCATTGTCAGGTGGTTCATTTTTGACATTCAATTATCACCATTTAATTCCGTCCTTCATTAAAAATCTCACCTGGTACTAAATATAAGAGCACTGCAAGTAAGGTGGACGGATTACAGGAAGATCAGTAAAATGATAAACAGTGATGAAGCTAGGGCAATATACAGCACAATCGAGATCACATAACAAGTTTGACCCTTCAAAGAAGAGCCTTTTTTAAACAGCCAAATACATCTGACACATTTGTGAATGTAGACTGTAGGGCACGCTTGCAGAACGGGGGCACACATCAGGCAAATAGTCTGAAAAAGACTTGAGATGGTCCAGTAACTTAATGTGAGCCCTAGGACACAATAGTATGGTGAAAGCTATAGCATGATCCTTAGATAAATAGAAAGAATGTGCTGATGGAAATAGGGAAGCAATTTTACCTCCAGATGTACCACCAGTAAAGTGGCACTTAAGTATTATGTCTAAAGTTGATGCTTGTTACATTGGGCATTAAAAATAAGTCATGGAATAAAACAGGTACAGAAGTTAGAAGAACATCATGAGATAATTGCTTCACTTTATTTAACTGATCAAAAGTAAGACTGAAGTGACACAATTACAATTTATAGGTACCAGTACAAAGAAAGGAAATACCAGGAATTGAAGGAGTCTAACTTTGCGTACAATGACTAGTTGAGAGTTAAAGCCAGTCAAAAGATAGATGTTAGGTTCTTCAAAAAAGGAAAAAACCAGCAGATCACAGAAAACCCATTAATAAATAGAAGAACAAAGACCCCCAGAAAAATGATGGCTGTTCCATTTCCCTGTGTTTTCAAAGGTATCTTTCAAGAAAATTCTGCTGTAGTAAAGTTACTACGTATAGTGCTTTGCAAATGGGAACTAGATTTTACGTAGCATACAAGCCTTACCAGGCATCTCAGAATTCCTTTAATGTAGTTGTACCATCAGCTGCGTTTTTCTTAATTTGTTGATCTCAATTATTATTTATCACAACCATTACTATTTTTAAATAATGGGTAGTTACCAGTTTTTCTCCCTGCATATATTTATGAAGATGTCAGTAATGGAAAATCTTGGAAAAAACCTCAGAAAATATTGAGAGAAGAGAAAAAAACAAAACGTGGAGGTTATCATCTAAAGTGTGTAAAAGCCAAGCAGCACTTGTACTCTCACTAGCAGTCTACAGGTTCTGTGGGTTTCTGATTTTATTTTTATGAGCGTTACCTTGCTCAGTCAAGAACCTTTCCTTTTTTTCCCCTGACTTAAGAGGCAATGTTGTTGTTGATTCCAGTCTACACTTTCAGCAGTGCTATTCCACGTAAATAAACTCTTGCCTTGGGTGGTAAGCTCTGAACTGTGCAGAACACATCATGGTAAGGCAGCCAGGTTAACCCATGGGAAAAATGCATGTCAAAAAAGCAGATCCTTGCCTTGAAAAAGGGAACGTTAAAGGTCCAAAATACTCCACCATATTTCTCATCACCAGTTCAGATAATTTGCAGATATCAGAATTAGTATTTGGACTCTGAGCAATGTGTTTATGTTGGTCACATACAAGCAGACCGTGGGTTTTTAGTGTCCACAGAGATGTGATTTCAGTTTAACAAGTTTTATGTGGCTATATAAAGAAACAGAACTCTCTGGTTTCTACTCTATGTACTGTAACTGCGATTTGCTTTTGGAGATAAAAATGAAGAAGGGGAAAAAGTGAAAAAGTGAAAATAAAAATAAGAATTATATAATAAGATTTATAATATATATAATATATATTATATATATATTATGTAATATTATACATATATATAATATGATATAATATATATATATATAAATCTTTCTAATAAGATTTATTATAAACCATCATAGTGATAAAGTGTGTATGTGGAGGGGGTTAAGATTCTCTTAGTGTTACAAGTAATAATACTTTCACCATCACTTTCCAGTACAACCTGGATTTAATCTCATAACCTGGGAATATTTTTTTTCCACACTTAAATACATTTTCCTGTCTCTAAAATGTCTCTAAAATGACAAACAATTGTTTCAAGAATTCAGAATGTTGAAAACTGTTTTTTGGCTTTTTCATAATGATTTTTGTTGTTATTTTCTTTTCCTTTTTTAATCAGGACCAGATCACTGTAAATCCAGTATTTGTGATGCAGGTCCATGACACTTCCACAGAGAATTTCCTATCAAGCTAGGATTACAGCTTGATTTTCTAAAGCAGACTGTGGCATGAATTTTCATCTGCTGATGAAGCACAAGATTTTACAGAATTCAGAGTTCTTAAAATGTGTTGACTTTGCTCTAATTAAGGCCGCAGGTATTCTGCAGAAATGAAGCTGACAAGCAGAACTATGCAAGGCAATTCACGTCACTGGAAAAAGAAGCAAACATTACAGAGCTATGAGATCAAAGCAAATTCTCTCCTTCAATTTCTGTGAGAAGCACAGACCGTACTAAACTCTCCATGCAGGAAATTTAGGATTTTAAAAAGTTGTTGGGCATTTTATTATTTGCATCAGTTATCTCGCACTTCTGGTAGTTTATACTATTCTATCAATTTGCCCCAATATTGATAAGCCTATAGAAGATCAAGTTGTGCAGAGCTATTCATAATCTCACAACTTAAACACAGAACAACAACAAAAAAGGTTTTATTTAACTGTTTGTTTTTTAAAACTAGTGTTGTCATTCATGTTATATCTTCTCCAGTGTGAGAGTGTGTGCAGCTTCCTCCTCTACTCCTCATCAGAGGAACCTCTCAGAAGGGACCCAGCCCTCCTTGCAGGATTTGCCACCCATCTGTTGAGCTTGTAAGACTGTGCATGGGGCCATGTTTTCAACAGGCGTAATGACATTTTGTTTGAAATCAACCCTGCAGAAAGAAAGGAGAAGGGGAAGGAATTTTTAGCACAGAATTTCAGTGTTTCAACTCACCACTAACCCTACATATGCTTGTTAACAGCACAATCAGGGAGATATTGGACTGGATTGATCAGCATTTAATTAATCTAACCTAAGTTAAATTAATCTAATAATAGGAAAAACTGAGCAGTGAAATAATGATATTGACTCTCCAGCAGAGATTCATTCATGTACATGCTAAAAGTTGGTGCATTACACTGAATATTGTATGCAACAAAAATTGAATTTAACCATACTTTTGATACTGAAACAAAGAATTCTGTTAAATAGGTAAGGTTATAGTTTTGAACTGTGGGATTAATGATTCCATTTAACTGCATAATATCTGCTAATATTGTGTGAAAACATGAGTGATTAAAGTTTTGTATACGATAAAATCATTTGCTAAGCTGCCTAATTAAATCATCAATAACATTGTCTCCACCTGAAATATAATTATCAGTAAAATTCCCCATTATGTCACAAATAAAATAAAATTTGAAATTAAAAAAAGAAAACTATTAAGAATAAGCTGTGCTAAAACAAGCAGTGGAGGACAGGAAACCACCTGCTTTTTCCTAACTATGCTATTCTAAATGTGGACATATGGCCTATAAAGATTTTTCTGTGCTTTCTATTACCATCTTACATACTCATTCTTCCTCCTTGCAATTTTATTATCTTTATGCCATTGTTTTTCCTTTCAAATAATTAATTGGTATGTTCTGAGGTAATGAACTAGTTATTAAAAAAACACCCTTCTCCTCCTCTCCCCAAAAAAGAGAAAATAAACGTGAATAATGAGTGACAGTTTTCTCTTCTGAAGTAGATAAGATTTCTAAGTTTTTTCCTCAAGTAGCTACTAGTGGGTAAGGATTAAGGTTTCATGGAGTACCGGTCACTAGGACAAGTTATACACAGTGTTATAACTACATAGTTAGAACTTCTGTCATGTGATCTAAAATAACAATGACAAAATCTGAAAAGGGCAGTAGCCAAGAGTTTCGTATTTCAACCACAATGCAGTGGTTCTTTTGTTTTCAATATCTGTGCCACAAACCTGAACACTCGCACAGCCAGTGACTTTCACTGGGAGGAACATTCAAAGGATCATAGAATCACAAAATCCTTAGAGTTGGAAGGGACCTTTAAAGGTCAGCTAGTCCAACTTCCCTGCAGTGAACAGGGACATGCACAGCTAAATCAGGATAACCCAGGGCCTGATCCAGCCTCGCCTTGAAGGGAGGAACATCAACCACATCACTGGGCAGCCTGTTCCAGTGACTTTTTCCCCGTATGCAGCCTAAATCTACCCTCCTTGAGCTTGAAGCCATTTCCACTTTTTCTATCACGACAGACCCTGAAAAAGAGTCTGTGCCCTTCTTTCTTGTAGCTCCCCTTTAGATATAGAAAGGTTGCTATCAGGTCACCTTGGAGCCTTCCCTTTTGCAGGCTGAACAGCCCCAGCCCTCTCAGCCTGTTCTCATAGGAGAGATGTTCCATCCCCTGGATCATTTTTATGACCTCCTCTGCATGTGCTCCAACAGGTCTGTGTCTCTGCGGTACTGAGGATTCCACATCTGGATGCAATACTCCAGGTGAGGCCTCACCAGCACAGAGTAGAGAACCAAGATCTTCTCCCTCGCCCTGTCGATCACAATTCTTTTGATGCAGCCCACAATACGGTTGGCTTTCTGTGCTGCAAGGGCACATTGCTGGCTCATGTCCAGCTTCCATCCACCAGTACCCCAAAGTCCTTCTCAGCAGGGCTGCACTCAGTCCTTTCATCCCCCAACTTGTCTTGGTAGTGAGGGTTGCTTCGACCCAGGTGCAAGACCGTGTATTTGGATTTGTTCAAACTAATGAGATTCACTTGGGCCCACTGCTCAAGCCTGTTTAGCTCCTTCTTTACGGCATCCCGTCCCTCTGGTGTGTTGGCTGCACCCCACAGCTTGGTGTCATCAGCAGACTTGCAGAGGGCGCACTCAACCCCGCTGTCAGCATCACTGAGGATGACAGTAAAGATTATTGGTCCCAGCACTGACCCCTGTGGGACACCACTCATCACTGATCTCCATCCAGCTGCTGAGCCATTGACCACCACTCTCTAGACTCAATCCTGCAGCCAGTTCTTCGTCCATCGAATAGGCCACCCATCAAATGCATATCTTTCCAATTTGGAGAGAAGGATGTTGTGGGGTAACGTCTCAAAGGCCTTCCTGAAGTCAAGATGGATGACATCAGAGGCTCTTTGTCCACTGATGCAGTGATACCATGATAAAAGACCACTAGTTTGGCTAAGCAGAATTTGCCCTTGGTGAAGCCATGCTGGTTCTCCCATGTCACGTCCTTGTCTTTCATGTGCCTCAGCATAGCTTCTATGAGGATCTGCTCCATGATTTTTCCTGGCACAGAGGTGAGAATTGACAGGTCAGTAGTTTCCTGGGTCATCCTTTTAGAAATGGGTGTGATGTTGCCTTTTTTCCATCACCAGGGACTTGACCCGATTGCCACAGCTTTTCAAATATCACTGAGAGTGGTTTGATGTAACTTGGTGGCTACATCAGCTAAAATGCCCTCGGGACTCTGGGATGCATCTCAGCGGGACCCACAATCTTGTAGATGTTCAGCTTCCTTGAGTGATCACAAACCTAATCTTTGCATACAGTGGGAGTGACATTGCTTCCCCAATCCCTGCCTACCAAATCAAACATCTGAATTACCTAAACCAACCATGCAAAATGCCTCTACACAGAATTGGATGCTGTATAGGTTATTGAGCTTGAAAGGACATTCTGATGCAAGAGATATATAGCCCAGGTAGGGTGAGACAAAGTCTCTAATTCTAATTAAATCAGCAGTCACTCTGGTTTAAGGACTGACATTTTCAATGGAAGAAAGATCAGCTGTTATTTAAAATACCTTCTCTACAAACACTGAGGTTTCAGTAACATCAAAGCTGTAATATCTGATCAAAGAAACAGACCTTACAAACCCACACTTAGCAGTGATGAGTTAATGAGTATGTTATGCTGTCACTGAAGTACAAAGCAACAGAGAGTTGTTTTTAGACAGAGAATTGGAAGCTTAGGAGAGCTGGATTATTGGACGATCTTACACATTTATCAAAGCTAGTTTCTTTTTTAAGGATACTACTAGATCATGGATTTACAACTAAAACACAGTGATCATGAACAATTTTCCATTTCATACCTCAAAATTTATGGAACAGATATTTCCACAGTCGCACATACTATGAATATTTCACATAAATATGTAAAATTGTATATATTGAAAAAGCATTTTCAAAGTTGCTACTCAAAACTGCTTAAGACATACAGAATACTGTAAAGAAGAATAAATTATGTATGATTTCTATGCATTACAATGACCAAAAGGGAAAATTCTAGTGAATATCTCATATAAGACTTAATATGACATAACCCTTTTCTTCTTTTAAAGATCACAAGAGCTATATGCATTTGTTTAGAGAAAATGTAGCATAGGTTTCATCTTTATGAGCTCATATTAGTATCTACAGACAACAAAATGAATTTGCCATTGTCCCAGAATTAAACAGCACTATCCTTATAGTCATATTATACAATGTTGTACTGTGGAAATTAAATAGGTATTATTTATTTACTTTTAAAGCGTTACTTTAAAATTGGCTCTGTATGGTAGCTTTTTTGGCATCTAAAGTAGCTTAGTTTAACAAACTTAAAAATGAAAATTTCTCTAATACACATGTGTTTAAGGCTTGAGTCTCCAAGTCTCCAAATATTCTGGTCAAAGTTTAAGCATCTCACTAGCCAACAGTAACTGCAAGGCAGTTCCAGCGATCACTAGTGACCACACTTTTCACTCCCTTGGAGAGGAGCTGTCTGAATTTATCCTCTCAAAAAAATGAGATCAGGCAGAACTGTATAATGGAGGAAAAAGTCTGCACCTGAGCAAGGTCAAGTCTTCACTTCTATTAAATCTAAGTTTTCTCCAGCAGATCTGTTAGGAAGATTTTATCATTAGCATGTCATTTTTCATAATTAAACAGGATTTCAGAAATTATATTTAAACTTTTAATAGAAGTGAGTACATCATCAGCTTCCTGTTACATTATTAGCAAGCTCATTATTGACACTTCCTGAATACATTTTCCTGTTAACAGGGAGATCTAAAACCATCTCACTGTGCTCTTCATCTGAATACTCACAGCCACATCCTTAAAGCTAACTTCTTTAGAGATGAAAATAAATAGTCAGTAGCTCAGCAGGAACATGAAAGAGAGTTTACTGTGTTGAAAACAAATCAAGGCTCAGTTCCATGTCTGAATAAGCACAGAAAAAAGTAATATAAAATATAATGAGACACTTGGTAAATTATACATAGTGCTCCTTATTTGGGAGGAAAATGTTGCATAAACATTATCACACAGTTCTCCAAAGTATAATGCTTTACAGCTTGTGCATTAATACTAATGTCCAGCAGAATTCCTCAGATGTGGGACATAAATGTCAGTAGAATTTGCCAAAATTGTCTGCAGATGTCTGCTGGCCATGCAATCAGGCAGTAATTCAGAACTAAAATGGTATTTAATGCAGCCATGAAAAATCAATTACACAGGACCCCTGTGTTTCTGTTTTTTAAATATGGCTAACTTCCTTATACAGTTCTGTTATTTTCACTCATAGCTTTCCATTAGTCTTCTAAAAAGCTATTCCTAAATCCATTCATTATATCTGACTAGAATTCCCATCAGCCCAAAAATAACAATGTGCAAAAATAAATCTTATGTCTTAAAATTTTCTTTAGCAAACAAAGAGGTCTAGTAGAGGAGTTGACTTGCAACTCAAAGACATATTTATAGATTTAGATGGCTTCTGCCCCAGCATCTAAAATGAAAACTGTTGAAGGATCCAAATTTGGAGCAGACATTGACTAATGGCTGAAATGAATACCGTTATGTTAAAAGAAACCCATGATTATTTCCAGTTGTAATAAATACACAGTCCTCCATTCAGCCCAGACAAATACAATCTGTACTCTGAAAAAAAAATATTGAATGAAGTATCAGCATGCAGGAGAAATAAGCAACGTACAGGATGGATGTAGCCTTTCAGATTCGAGCCAAAATGTAACTGAAATGTTCTGAAACCCGAAATGTTCTCGAAAATCTACAGTTTCCTCTCTATCAGATCATAGAACTCAACGTAACTTAAGAATGTTGTCAAATAAAAAGCTAGGAGTAAAATAAAAAATAAAAAAGAGAGCTTAGGGGAAAGTTACTTTTAATTTTTGATTCTCTGTAATTATCTCTATAAATATAGCAAATAGAACAATTGCATAACTACTTAAGGCTCAGCCCTTGCCCTTGTTACTTTAATATATTTATAGAGAAAATACCATAATCCATGAAAAATGAATTTAAATTTTGAGATGACTTTGTTTAAATCCACTAAGAAACCAAAAAAAAGATGTAAGGGTTACATACTCTCTCCTATTTAAGGTCTTGTAACAAAGCTGTGCTTCAAACACACCTATATTTATACAAATTTTGTTGTTCAAAACCCCTTCAGAGAATACTAGTACCACACTGCTGGCATGAGCACAGAGGAAAAAACTGGAGCATGAATAACTCTTAGAATCACAAAGCCATTAAGGCATCACCACCATCCACTAACTGGGAGCAAGTTTTAGAGATCTTTCAGAAAATATATAGGTCAGCATCTGTCATTTATAGTTCGACTTGACAAAGCTGCTTCTATCGGTTAATGTTTTAAAACTGTTTGTCATCTGGGACTGTTGCTCTGTGTATCAAGCAGCACGAACTATACTGTTACATTCAGGTAAATTATGCTTCACTTCAATACACTGCAGATTTTTCCTCTCTTCCCCACTCCCAAAATAAATCAGCTGGAATACATTTTGTTTGCTGCTTGGGAACGAGTTTTGCACAGGTTGATGTATTTGATTTCTGAACCAGAGTGGTGATGATAATCTACTATGAAGAAATAGATTGGACTTAACTGCTTGTTCTGTAAATCTAAGAAGTTTTACATAATGCTAATAACTAAATCCTTATCACTGTATGCATTTGATCTTTAATATTAAAAAAAGAGTTTTGGGTTCCCAATCCTAGATTTGGTTGAGTCTCTAAGCATTCGCTGGACCTCTGGAATAAATGGTTTTTGTACCAGCAGATATTGCTGCAGAAATATACACATGACATGCCAGTAAATAAGAAAGAGAAACTTGGTACCACAAGATGTTGAAGCTAATTTTTCATTCCACGTAACAGACCACATGCATTCTTCTACACCAGCAAGACTTGAATGTTACTCCTGACTTGCTGTCATTCCTTCGGGTTGAGACGGAGTGGTGATGGAGGAATGTAGTGGCTTTCTCATTGCAAAAACTGAAACGGATCCCCAGAGATCACTCGAAAGGGAAGATGTAAAAACACTTCTACTGGAAGACAACAAAGCTTTCCTTTATGTTAACTGTACTTCAGGACTAAGAAATCAAGGCAGCAGTATTAATTCCCTTCTGTAGATTCATAATCAATGCAATAGTGAAAACTTTTGCACTGCTTTCTCTATTGTAGCCTTGCTATAAAATGAATGAGCTTAGAAACAAAATACTGAGTAGTGGAACAGAACCACCTTATTGTGGGTCAGTTGGCATTCATTGCTGGATGCCTATTTATCTGAATAGGCATCTGAATTTATCTGAAGTTATGTTGGATTTCTGTGCACTGTTTTTTATTCATTTTTTTGCATTACACTGAGTCCTTTCTGACTGCTAAAAAACAAACAGGAACATTTTTTAAAAAGACTGAAAGAAGATGCCAAGACTGTTCTCGGAAAGCACAGTGTGCTGTGCTAAAATGATCAGAGGTAGACACAGTTAGCAATAGTTTATAACACTTTAAGGTGTTATATTTGCCTGGTTTGGTTTTAGGGTCTATATACCATTTATGAATTATTTGCAGGAGCTATTTCTCTCAGCAGTGTCGGACATTCCTTATCGAGTATTACCTTACCTTACAATTGGAAGCTTTTAACTGCGGCAAAATCTGGAAATACTTTCTGACCAGCATTTACATCCTACACAACTCTCATTTAGACATATTATCAAACCAAATCTGACCAGCTAAATATTATACACTTTCTCCAATAAAATAAACCCCAAATAAATCATGGCAAGATTGCTGCCATGTGTTCTGAAACAGGCACTTTTTTTTCTGATAGGTACCAATTTCAGCTAAGAGCATGATTGTATGCTGGAACAATTTATGGTGGTACAAACCCCACTAAGCAGGTTATTTTCTTATAAAAGCGCTCATACCTGAGTTCCTATTCCTCTTTCCATACCAGCACAACTAAAAAAATTAGTCAGATGATTTTGTCCCTACACTAAAAAAAGGACTACTTACATATGGAACATCTGGAACACAGGCCATATGAGGAGAGGCTGAAGGAGCTGGGAATGTTCAGCCTGGAGAAGAGGAGGCTCAGGGGAGACCTCATTGCTCTCTATAACTTCCTGAAGGGAGGTTGTAGTGAGCTGGGGGTCGGCCTCTTCTCTCGTGTCATCAGTGATAGGACCAGGGGGAATGGCTTCAAGCTACGGCAGGGGAGATTCAGGCTGGACATGAGGAAGTATTACTTTTCAGAAAGGGTGGTCAGGCACTGGAATGGATGCCCAGGGAGGTGGTGGAGTCACCGACCCTGGGGGTGTTCAAGGAAAGACTGGATGTTGTGTTGAGGGACATGGTTTAGTGGGAGCTATTGGGAATAGGTGAACGGTTGGACTGGGTGATCTTGAAGGTCTTTTCCAACCTTGGTGATTCTATGATTCCATGATTCTATATCTGACCAGGATAACCAGGGCCAGCGTAATGCATCCCTTTGAAATTTCCCAGCATATGGTAAAACTGTCCTTTTTCTTGAACACATGAATATCAGATGAATAGCTTGTCTACCAGGCTTCTCCACCTTAACACATGTTGACCATTATGTATTTGTTTACTTATAGAAGTATAATCTTTTCACTTACAGAGAGAACTGACAGGTATAAGAGTAATATTTTAAAAACTGTGATATATGTGCCCTGGAAGCTCCTATTTAAACAATACATAATTAGACCTCTGTTTGATCTCCTTTCTCTTCCCACCCCCCTACCCCCCCCCATCCCAAGACTCCTTTCAAGTGTTAGACAAATCTCCTCCAGTCTAACATCAAAACATACTGACAGGAATAAGACTGCAAGGCTGCTAGCTTCTCTCAAGCAATGCCACCCATTGATCCATGAATAAATGTTCCAGCTTCAAGGCACATCTCTGCTGTAAATCTCTCTCTTTTGAGATTCAAAGAAGAGCTCCTTGTCTGGTGCCCAGAGATCTGAAAACATGCTGTAGTAACTGTGGGAGTCAGAAACTGACATCATGGTTTGCAGTGTTCAGTAGGATTTACTGTCTGATTCTCTTATGAAAAAAATACCAAGGGAATTTTACAAGAAGAATATATATTCTGTTTTCACATTTTGGAATTCTGCTGCCAAATTTTCTACATTTCATAATTGCTTAAAATAAAAACACTGCATGTTTACAAATGACACACTTAAATTTTTTTTAGTCCTGAACTGAAATTACAAAGGATTGGGTTTCACTTTGTTAACAAATGCTTGCTCTGATATTGCACTAATAATTTACGTAAAAAATTCCAAAGGATTTTGCAACTTACAACATGCTAAGAATACTGAAGTTGTAACTAAAGTCTTTAGGAAACCATCTTTCTTCTAAAATTAAAAGCTTCAAGATGTATTGCTTTGTTTTTAATTACATGTAATGAAAAGAACACAAAATACACAACTTCATTCATTTTCTCCCCTAAGCCTCTGTGACATAGTAGCCTAGCTTCTTACCCAGACCTCACTTTATAGCCACCCCAGCATTAGCTCCTGGAAACCAAGTACATCTGGGAGCAGTAGCACAAGTGCTCTTGAATTATATTCTGAATCTTAAATATGAAGTGAAATTATTGCCAATCTTTATTGTCATTCAAAGCTTTGAAACCTCAGCACTACTAAGGCTGAAAATGAACAGAACATATACTCTTGAAGTGGAACTCTGTAATAAGCACCTCCTCCTGAAATTTGGTGGCACTATTTTAATCCAAGTCAAGTGTTCCAGTTTGTAAGCAAGTCTGAATGAGACAGTGTGAAGAAAATCTGGAAAAAAAAAAAAAGCAGCTAGACTTTTGACTGAACCTTATCTGAAGAGTTGTGACAAATGCTGCTATCATATATCAAATTCCAGTAAACAATAGTCTACTGAAAAAGAGTTGGCTTTGAGATATATTTACTCACGTCATTCTTGGCAGGCATACAAAGTATGAGTCAGTGCTGGAACATTCACACTATTTGTTAAAATGAGATTCAAGTCTGACTATTAATACCCAAAACACTTAAAAATATTTGGTTTTCTACATGACTGTTTCCTAAATTCTGATATTCCAAGTATGTTTAACTTCTTTTTAAGGAAAAAAATACAGTATTGTGAGTAAGAACCTATTTGTGAAGCAAAAATGGCAACATATTTTGAAACTGATTCAAATTAATCTAAGCCTAACACAGAAACTGAAATATAGGTTGAAATAGCTGCCAGCCTTCTTCTGACATAGATTTCAGCCCAATTATCTTAAACCTACAACAGCTCATACATTTGCAAGAGCTGTCATTAGTTTTGCAAAATAAAAATGACTGTAAAATGTGTTCTAAAACCACACTAAGTTGCCAGGACACCAAAACCAATCACTTTCAATTACCCAAAGTAATTGAGATTTCTGGTATTGCAAATGAAGCAAAAAATGGGTAGTTACACAAACACGTGCATATTAAACTGCAGAGAGCACAGAAGCATCAGGACATTATGGGCTGTGAAGGCAGAGATCCTGCAGTGAGCACTGACCCCAATCACGAAAGCCGTGTATCACAGCACTGCACTGAGCGCAGCTCCGCCGCTTTCACACCCACACAGCTCAAGGGGAACCAGCTCCATGTTTCTGCACCTGCAGCCTGAATGACTGTGAGGTGATTGCTGATGAAATCAAAGAAAATGAGCAAGCTTTTACTCTCTGCAGAGCTATTTATCACAAAAGCCTAACTGCGGTGCATAAAGATTGTAAGGAACTAGAACAGGAACGGAAAATAATGGACTAGCTCTTTCCCCAACAGCTAAAAATAATGTAATTTTAACTTGAATATACCTCATCATTTTCAAGATAATTATATACACACAAATTTACATCAAACGCCAAATATAAAATGTGATTTGGATTTTTATCGCATTGCATTCTCTTAGGACATTAGATAATTATGGAGTTATTGGTTCTTTGCATACAAACAGACAGACACAGACTGAACAGACCATGGCAGGGTGTGGGTATTCCTCTGGTCAATTACATCCAAGGGAGAAATCACCAGTACTTCAGTGAGCTGTGCCTTTTAGAAGAAGGAGTATAAAGCTGATTGGAAGGAGATTATAGCAAGCAGAAATCAAGGTGCAGATGAGGTAAGAAGTTACAGTGGGTTTCCGTTTTGTTTAACAGCTGGTATTTATTCAGTCTGTATTCTTTGCTTGATAGAAGAAACAAAAAAACAAAAAAAATTACTGACTGCAGTGATTTTAGTAGCTACTCTCAGTACTGGGAAAGCAACAGCACAGTCTGTTTTGCACACATTTGCACAAATAGGCATTTAGTCTCACGACGCTGCCTCTGTTTGTCCTCCTCCCACCCACTCCCTTCAGCGCGCCTTCATTCCACATAACGACCTGCTGGAATTACTTCCTCCTATCTAGCTCTAGCGTAAATCTGTTCAGCGCAGTACACGAGTACAGGGTGCACGTCTGAGTTCCTCACAGCAGCAGCTCCAGGCCCACATCCAAGCCCTCTCCACACAGCTGTTCACCATGCAGCTCTCCCCATATGCAAACTCCTCCTCGGACACAACTTGAACTTTTTTCCCCATACCTCAGTCCATGGGGATGAAAGCTGTGGAGAAGCTCTGGAGGAGCACTCGGCCCCACGCCCCGCAGGCTCCCTCGCACCTACCAGTGAGTGCAGGTTTCACGTGGTGCTGCGCAGCCATTCCCTGAGGAGCAGTCTCTGGTGTGCGGTGCCTCAGGCTGCCCTGAGGGGAGCCCAGCCTCGATCCTCCTTCTCATGGAGCTGCTGCCCTTCAAGGCGGCGGGAAGTGTGTCTGTGACACAGCTTGTGACTTCCTGCAGCCCCTCGGTGCCTGAGGCCGTCCACCTTACACCCCAGGGCCGGCTCTGAGGTAAGGGAGCCCACTTTCACCTCTGCCTGCCTGCCTGCGCTCTGGCTGTGAAGCTGCAGCCTTGGCCTTCCCCATGCCCAATTAGATGAAATACAGAAATGTTTCTGTGTTTGCTTGTGGAATTGCTTTATTATTTCTTCTCTCTGAATAGGGAAAATGATAATAACTCCAGAGGCAGGAATTCCTTACTGGGCAATCCGATTTCTAAACTATGTTATGTTTTCTTAAGTATATTCTCTGCTGTTTTTTCCATATCCAGTGTTAGCATGACAAAGAATGTAGAGGTTATTCCCATTTCGTGTTACTTAGGAATGGAAACCTTGAGGAAAACTGCTGAGGCCACAAAGTGTCTTTTCCTGATGATCTTGTTTGTTGCTGTAGGTACAACGTTAGAATTGCTCAAGGATACAGAACAATCATTTTTTTACTTTCAAAATTACTTAATGACAAAAACCTTTTTATATCCATAAAAAATGTCTAGTCTGTTATAGAACTGATGTCTGTAGGAAAATCAGGATAACGTTTTATCTAAGAGCTTTTGTTTATCCTGGAGACCTGGGGAACTAGCATTCCGCGTGGCTCTACTCCACGTGTGTCTGTCTGTGTTTTCTGTTGAATGTGTTTTGCATTTTTCCCTAGCCCTGCCACTTATAGGCCTGTCATGAGAAGGGAGGGACAGGCAAGGATAGTCCCAGCTACTTGATACTGGTACTCTTCTACAGGACTCACGCTTGCTATCTGTCATTTTTTTAATACCACAAACAAGTGTAAATGGCACAAAAGAAACGAAGATAATGCACTACAGCTGTCTGTCACTTATTCACGTCACTGTCTTGCTGAAATCTCTACTCTTTTCATTTTAAGGTGCAAAAATTGATCTATAATTTAAAGTGCAGAAGGTTGCATCAGAACCAGCTCTGTATCTGAGAACAAAGTACATCTTCTGTTAAATAGAGTTTGTAAAAACAATACGGTAAGAATGAAGTGCAAGGTGGCTTTGTTTTATTCATACTTACAGCACTTACCTGAAACAAGTATTGGTTTCCAGAATAGTCTTATTATATGTGCACCAAGTAAGCTAATTATGCCATTAAGATAATCAGCAATGACTGTTGCTGCTTCAGGAAGAGGAGCTTTGGTCTGGCACTGTAAAGAGTTTACTGAACTGTTCCCCCACGTATTGTTCTGTGGGTCAGAGATCAGAAGGAATACTCAATGCTTTTCAGAGCAGCTTTCTGGAAGCTAAAGAGAACTGTTTGTAATCTCTGGGACCTGTTCTGATCTTACAGATGAAATGTTTCTGTACACTCAGGATATCAGATGCATACCTCAATAGCTCGTGTTTCCTGAGTGCAGTTTAGTGTTAGTTTGGGACCTATTGTGTAAACATAATATTAAAATATGGTTTCTAAGAGCCAAGTAATTTTGGTTGTAAATTTAAAATAGTACTGTTTGCTTAGAGATGTATTCAGTTCAAATGCCTGAGATAATCAAACCAACACTAAATAAATAACTCTTTATAATTAGAATGTGTGCAATGCTAACATTTTCAACATGCTGGGTAGATATTATGGACTGATCTATGGATGTTTAATGGCTGATAGGAAATCCCATTCAGCAACCTACTTCAGCTGCTGTCAATGCAAGTATGTGTGGCACTGCTGAGGATATGAACGCACAGGAGAAATGCATGTGGTGTGTTTGCCTAACAAGGCATACAAATGCATCTCTGCAGGAGTCCAACAAATGTGTTCACTTTTGCCCAATTCTAAGGGTATTAATTCATTTCGTGATATGGATACAACTGTGGAAGTTATCAAAAAGATCTGTCTGTATTATCTAACTGAATTGGATTAATTGTAAGACTTTTTCAAAGAACTTAGTAGTTTACTACTCAACCCACACTTAGATATCTATATTGGTCTTTTTCAGACAACTTTTGAGTGCTCCTTTATATTTAAATGCTATTAGTACTAACAAGAGGGAATAATAATGGACGTTATCAGAATAGTTAAGACATTTAATTATATGAAGACTATTTAAACAGACGCACTTTGTCAAGTCTGACTGCAGGGTCTAAATGAAGTTTAGTAGGCATGTCTTCAAATAATTTGTGCACAGCATATTTCATGGAAAAACACTTGAAAAGCCAGCCTGAATGTTTTTCTTTCTGTTGTCTTAGGAGAAATCAGAGCAGTGACTCTTCAGCATTCATTACCTGAATCTACCAGCAAAGCTTACATAAAAAATCTGTGTAGACTCCATCAGCTCCACCTCCAATTTTACTCCTGTTTTGGGTTTCCACCCCTTCCTTTGAACAACTTTTATGTAAACATTACAATTGCCTGTAATAACTCTTTGCTTTGGAGTCGGTAGTTGTAATCCTTTCTTGCCCCCATTAATGCACAAGATAAATGAAGCAAAAGACCAGTTTGCTTTCTAGGGACGATCCTTGTCAATTTTCAGGCTTTTATCACCAAAATCAGGCAACCTCTGTATTAGTATGACTGGCAGAAACCTTGTAAATAGTCTTCAAGCCTAATGATTAATTAGAAGAAAAACAAGGTAAAATTCCAAAACCACTTAAACTAGTTAGGACCTGAGTCTGTCATCAGATGAGCTGTTCTGGCTGTTTGAGTGCAATGTTGAAAGGTGTGCACTGCGTACAGCACACAGGTGAGTTGTATTTGCTGTGCAAATCTTTGCCCTCTCTCAGACGTTATCCAATCTTCACTCACCAGGTCTCAAAGAAGAAGCATGCACACAGTTTCTTTCTTAACTCCTGATTAAAAATCTAACACTACGACTGTTCAGACTAATGCAGATAATTTTCAGAGTTGATTTCTCATAGGAACTGATCTTGAAGATGTATACCTGCTTGTGAAAACTATGTTGCTCTTTAGCTGGTGTAAACCAGCGTGTTCCTAATTACCGTTGGTGGAATGGAGCTGGTGCTGCAAACTGCGTGATGATAAAAAGTTACCAATCTGTGTAAGCAGATATTGTCAGCAGTTGTTAATGCTTTATTAAATACAGCTGTCTCTTTGATTGCCTTCAGTATTATGCATATAATTCTTTTCTCAACTCGGAGGCAGGTAACTTAATTAAGCAGTATAATTTTAAACATGATCTGCATTTCCTTATATATGTTCTTTTCCATTTCCAAATGTGATAACCTCGCTTTTTTTGTCCTTTACAGCCAACTCATTCAGTATTTTATTGATTAGTGTTCCAGTGTTTCACTGTCAGGCATTCTGAGTGTTTCTCTTGCTTTTAGTACTTACCTGATTCTCGCTTTCTTGGCAAATGTTATTGTTCTTGTCAACTTCTTTATTGTCAGATACATCTGTCTTCCTCCCTTCCTTTCCTTCTTTCTAGTAAAATGTGCTGCCATACAGCCTGGACACTTTGCTTGCTGCAGCGATCTTGATATGAACTGATTTTCCTTCATTATGCACCCTCAAATTTGCTTCCAGCTTAAAAGTGAACGGTGTTCACTTTGTTTGTAATTCAGGCTGTTGGGAACTTGTATTAAAGTTCATGTTTCCTATGTAAGCAGGATTATTAATTCCTTTATATTTCAGGGGATTCATACTTCTTAAAACTATTTATAGCTTTTCTTATCTAGAGATGGAAACACTGTCTAGCTGCCTGGGGAATTGGAATAAAAGTGTTTTAAAGAAAACTGGAAGAGCTATATGTGAATATATATAGCTACATGTGAAGCCTTTTTTGCTTCTAATTCTAATTTAGCTTCTACTTCGATTGCATTTGCCAGTGTTGCTGACCCTTGTTCTTGTGCATCGTATGGGGCCCTGCTTTGTGGACCCTGCATGTACCGTATGATATGTGTCTGCAGCTGCTGTAGACCTCTCTTAGTGAAAAAGATGATTTGCTGAATATTCCTATCAGTAGGGAGGGGTTTTCTAATGGATACAATTTACACAACACGTGCTGATGTGCAGTTTTCTGTCACAGAGAAGGGTATCTCTTGGAATATGGAAGTACAAAGCCAAAAGTAATAGCAAAGGCTGCAGTGTATCATGGCTGAGGGACATACCTGTGGCATGAAATGTCCCCTGCCATTTTGAGCTGCAAATCAGCTCATCTTGGTTTGGTTTGTTCTTAAACAATGCATGGACACATTTTTATAAAGTTACTGTGGTGAACCCAACCATTCTGGTTACCCTTCTGTTGTCAGGAGCTTCCTGAAATGCCTGTTTTCATGTAGCTCTGCTTATTACTGCTTTTACTTTATAAACACTTCTGCTATTAGAAGATGCTATTTTCATGCACTTCTTTTTAAAAGATTTTCTATGATCTCATATGTAGTTTAATTTGGGTTTGATAGCTTCTTAAAGAGCAAGTTTAATATTTTCTGTTCGTGTGCAAATTAGAATTGGATTCCTATTTGCTCACGTTTTCTGATTTTTGGTTCTTTAAAGTAGTTTGATGTCATCCAATGCTGTCTGGGATATCATCAATTTGGACAAATTAAAAAACAAAAAATAAAATGTCTCAATAGCTATAATGTAACTATTTCTATGCAAATATTTGACTGTACAAAGTAAAGGAAGATATCTTCCCATTTTCAAGGACGCAATAAGATTAGAAGTTTTCAGCATTTATTATACCTAGTGGTTCTTCTGCCCATCAAGAGATCTTTGAAGCATCACTTAAGGGAGGTATAAGCATTTTATTTCTGATTATTCATTCCTTATAAATTTATTATTTTGAAGTTGATCACATAAATATGGAAGTCAAAGGCAAGTGAATGGGACAATTGCAGTTTGTTCTCCTACGGAACAAGACACCTGTGGGGATAAACTAAATGTGATGCTGAGAGCTGTCAAGACAAATTAGCTGGTCAGGAGGCATCTTAAGTCTGAAATTTAATGTGAGTAAAAGTGAAAAATAGATCTTTCAACTTTTGTACTTAACATTTAGACCTGCAGTATTTGAGCATTGAGCTGCACTTTCATCTATTTTTTTCCCTAAAAGATAAACTTATTTAAAAAATTAAACTATAGTGGCTGAAACATTACTTTGTTCATGCCAGCAACCTAATTGAAAAGTCTTTCTAAGGAATCAGGTGCTATGAAATCAGGAAAAAAAAAAGGCTTTTTTTCAGATGGAAATTAATTCAGCAAAAAGTTATCAGAACTGCCAAACTGGGGATGTTATCACTCCGGTAATTTAGAGCGTAGGCAAACTCAATCTTAATTTTGCAGGCAGATGAGCCAAATGTACAAAAATTAAATGTGAACAAGAAATATTGAAAGGTTTTGAAATGCTGAAAGTTAGCAGTTGGGGACAAAAACGTTTGGTGATTATCTTCAATTACAGCACAGTTTGATGAAGATACCTGCGTACAACACAAAATCCTCAGTTCCACAAATTCTGGTACCATTCTGGACCGCAACTTCAGTAACACTGACTGTATTAAGCTGGGAAAAGATTTAAGTTCACATTATGATGGCAGTTGGAAAACATTCTGGAAATAATTTCTCTTAAATAATCTCCCCATTCATATCTAGTAGTAAGTGTTACTAAATAAGAACCACACACATTCCACAGTTGCTAGCAATACTGTGGCAACCAGGTGCTCGAGCTGGTGAGCCAGGCTGTGCAGGTTGGACACCTGAATGTTGCTGACAGGATGGTAGTAATGTAGTGGGTTCTGGCTACACAGTTCTCTGTGCTACTTGAGTACTTTTTCTGAATTGTACATGCTCCTAAATGAACCTGATTAATTCAAGATCTGGCACTGCGGTGAAAACATGATGTGGGTACACAGTAAGAGCTACTGACCACAGCAGTGCACCAGATGTGTCTGAAGTAAACAGTACTTTTCCCAGCCAGTGTTCCACAGAAAAGCGTACAACTGGATTATAATTGTACTGGAGGTTACCTTTAAATCTATGTGTTTTCTTACAGAAATGATAAATGCTGTGGTCAGTTAGGAGCCTCTAAGATTAGGAAAAGATGTATCTATAAAGCCTATATGGAAAAGCATACACTATCATTTTTTTCTGAACTGATCTTCCGTGCAGGTATCTGCATTATAGTCTGAAAGAACCATCAGAGAAATCATATAGCGATATCCCTGACACTGTACAATTCTGAGATATTTGACATCCAGTATTCTGATTCTCAACACAGATAAATTATTTTGTATAGCAGTTATTTATCTGTTCCTCCCCTCGTGACCCTTCTATCATTTCTTTTAGCAGCTTGGTTTGTAAAATCCCACTTGCTGCATCCATTGATTTCTGCTCTAGTTGCTTCCTATGGCTTTGTGGTATCACTTATATGATGCTTATAATAGCAATCTCTTTTACAAAGTGGATATCCATTAATAATTTATATATTTACCTATCAGAACATTAAGGTGTATTTATTGGATTCTGTTCTCATGCAGACCTTGCTTTTGATGGCATTCTTGCCTTGGTCAGCATTCAGCAATATTGTGCAACAGACTCCTGAAATCATTACAGTTTTGGACTTTACCTAAGGCTTTACTTCTGGAAGCTCGACACCTGTAATTCATATACAAACAAAAACTGTTTTATCTGTTCAAAAGAAATCACTGGAAACATGAAAATAACCTGGTATGCTTTCCCTGACAGCAAAATTTCCTGGTGCTGCTTTACCACTGGTGTAACAGTGTCACATCAAAGAAGGCATGCCGATCTGCACGTGTCACCTCATCTATGTGCATGTGGTGCATGTGGCCTGCAGCTTCAGCGACTGCTGTGATCCCAAAGGGTGGCACCCCTGGTAAAACACAGGGAAGTCTTCAATTAAATACCTGCTGCGGGTTCAGAATTCAAGGCCAATGCTAGATTCTCAGTGCAGGAAGGGATGTATGAAGTTTGGCTAAAGAGATGCACTGCGTTGTTAGAATAAATTTCTGTCTAACAAAATCAGTATTTCCTGAAAAAAAAAAAAAAAAAGACAAAGAAAAGGAAAGTACTTTAACAAAGATTAAGACAGTTAAAGCTTTGTCACAGTCCAGGGAGGTCTATGGCAGAAGATTGCTGTAATTCACCTTTGTGGTAGCTAAATTTGTTGGCTTAGTATGCATTCTGATTGAGGAAAGATTTTGTTTGTTTTGATGTTTGTTTCTGAAAATTCTGCTTTTGAAAATTATCAGCATTCCAGGCCAATGCTTTCTAGAGGGTAAATATATTGCAAAGATCCAGCTATATATTTCCAATAGCTGGCTGTTCAAACATGATGTTCCCGAATTGTCTGTCTTATTTGATGTCTTCCTCAACCTGCTCCTCCTCCTTTTTGAATTTCATACTCAGTTTTTTTAAGAATAACATCAAAGAAGCTTGTATGGGTGTCAATCCTGCAGATACTCAGCACATTGCTGGCGTTTATGTTATGAAAATGTAAGAGAAGCGCTGTTTGAGAAAAGCTGCTACAAAGCAGGTAGTGATTTAATGAAAAGCACAAAGATTGAAAGGGGTTTGCCAGAGTCCTGTGTGATGTGAATGTTAAGAAGCCCATTCACGTCATCAGCTTCCCTGCTGTAATTTCCATCGTCCCTCCTTTTTCAAGCTAGCTACAATATAGAGAACTGCATGCTAAGGAAAACCTTAAACTAAATGTGTAATCAGTCTAGCCATGATCAATGCAGCACAGTTAATAATTTTTATTAACTGAATTAGCTTTTCTATTTTTGCTGTTTCTGCATGTCTTTTGGGACTGGAGCAACGTAAGGCATATTTAGAATCTGGTTGTTTTGGAAAATTCTGCTTATACACCCAAAAATAAAAACAAGGCTATTTTTCCTAACATAAATGTTCACCTAAAATATATTTAAATAACGAAAGCATATGTCCAATAAATAGTTCAGTGTGCAAGTTTTGCTCTGAGGATCTGATTCTGCTCTTGAAACAGTGCAAATGTGTGCTAATGCAGCTGGAAAAAAAAAATTGTAAAACTGCTATTAAATGAGTTTCCTGGAGTCAATGAATTTCTGCTTGAAACAGTTATGGGATTATGGCCAAGCTAAGCCTAGAGGTGTCTGGAGGTGCACAGGAACAGACAAATGATCACCACAAGAGCTTTTTAGGTTCACAGAGCTATTATTTTGGCTCAGTAAGTCTACAAATTTTGCATTAAGTCTTTTAGGAAAAGATAAAAAGTGCCTTTGCCATTGGGGCACTTTGCTAGCAGCAAACACTGTGAATTTGTTAAGTGTGTTTAACATCGTAATATACCAAATAGAGCCGTGTTCTGTAAGTAGTCCAGGTGATTTAAGTGAACCATTCAATACACATGATGCTGATGTTGAGAAATAGAGTCGTTTTAATTATCTGAAATGAGAAATTAGAGTTTTCCTTTACATGTAATTCCTTCTTTTTCTAAACCAGATCTGTTTTTTAAGCAGTTTTTGTAAGCAATGCAGCATAAATTCATTGGCATCTTGATACAATGATTTTCAGTAAAAATATGCCAGTGATTTGCACTGGCAGGAGTGGTAGGAGAATGAGGCATCATAGCCCTATGAGCTTTTTTGTCATAAATATATACGACCATTACTAACTAGACCACTCCAATATACTTTTAATATATGAGAATATATTTTTAACTGCTGATTTAACTTGATGCTGCACTTTGCCATAAAACATAAAGTTTTCTCTTCGCTATGCTTTTGATCTGAGGCTCCATGTTGCTTTGAGAATATCATTCCTGTTTTCTATACTGACTCTCCAATATAGAAGGTTGTGTTTGTGTTTCTATTTGTATAGATTTAGTGACAATACAAAACCAGATTCACTGATAAATAGGTGCTGAGAAATCAGACAGTTTGTGTGGGAGTTTCTGGAAATCACTTGCTGTGTTGTCTATAAATTATTTCATATTCACAGTTTGATTTTCCACATTCAGTGGAAAATTATAATACAGATTGTATTCATTGGATTTCATTGGCTATGTAAAGATGGCAGTTTTAAAATGTTTGCATTATATTCCCTACATTTTAGTAAAACATTCCCAAGTCTAACATGGATTTTGTATTCTAAAATATGTAATTATTTTTTTAAAATAATCCCTTTTATGAAAGTTATGAGATCTTATGAAAGTTACGAGAAAGTTGCAGCTAAAAGACTTTTGCCTCTTGAAGTAATCTGCAATGCAAATAGGTAACAATATAAAGCTACTAGGAATAATCTTCATATACCCTACTTGACTAAATAACTTCTTCATAATGTCAAGTCACTTCAGTGCATTAAAACAAGGCTTCCATTCTTCTATTTCAAATGGAAAAAATTGCTTTGTATTCAAGCATTAAACTTGTTGCATTTCTAAACTAAATAGTGCTGTAAAATAATATTGCCTCACCAGCTGAATCCTTCAACTTAAACAAAATGGCAATGTCAAGCAATCTGCTCTAAATAAGCAGAGTGGAGAATAGAATATTTAACTTTACTAAACTTTATGTTGGTTCTACATGATGCAGGAAGCAAATATTTTTAAAGAATTGACTACATTCTTACTCTTTTAATCTTAAGAAGTGTTTCTTTAACATAAGTAATTTAACTGTAAAATGTAAGTGCTTTTGAATTCCAAGGGATTTGACACCCCCAAGTGTAATTTAAACCTTTTAAAATTAATAAATATTTTATAAAAATACAGGATATATCATGGTATAATTACATAGGATTACTTGTCCAGTGTCTCAGAAGTTTTCTACAGTTCTTTTCCACTTTCTAAGTAGAGGAGCTTTGTTGCATTAGAGGCTATCTCCCACGTATTACTTTCAATTTGTTCTCTCTTATTCACATCTTCTTACTTTCCTCACTGTCCTTCTCACCCTTCTCCTGTGCAAATCAACTCTTTGATTTCCATGCAGTTCTTTAATTGCAAGTCTGATAAATTACATTCTTAAATGTTAGCAGTATGCATCTTTGCCAGTGGATTATTTTGTCAGTTGCGCACTTGTTCAGTGATACAATTCAGCCCAAGTCTGGACACTGATTTCTAACTGCTGTGTAGAGTTTCAGATTTCTTCCTGACTGACCTGCTTAACATAATTAGCTTTTTCCTTATGCTGAACTGACAGATACCTGAGAAACAGCAGGCATTCCCAATGCTAATAACGCTATTTGGCCCAAGGCTTTTTTTCTTAAATTGCTATAATATTGAAGATTGCAGTAAGTTGTATTTGTTGAAGAAACTGTGAAGATCTTTTAGCTTAACAGAATCAAAGATGAAATCAAAATACACAAAAAAGGAACAGAGAATGAATATTATATTTTCCCAGAGGCTATGGTTCACAAAGTACTCAGCTTATGATGACCAGACTAGGAGATTCTGTTTCTCTATAAGATTCCTGTTTAATGCTAGGTCATGAATCAGTATGTGACCTATCAAAGCTGTCTGTAAGAGCTCATTGGTCTTAAGCAAGAAACAGTTCTCTATCATGACACAGAGGTAACTGAACTCAATGTCATTAGATGAAATATCATCAGATGGACTCAAAATTAATTGAGATTCATTATGCTCATGCTGCACATACTTGTAATAAGAGGTAGACCCTTTAGCATAGGTTGCTTTCTAAATTCATCAAGGGTGGAAACCGTGGTCACAGGTCTGGCTCTCTAGTTAGCAGAGAAACACAGAACTGCCTCCTCCTCTTCCTTCTCCCTGGTTCATCAGCCTTGTTGCTGGATCACACAAAACACAGCAGTTCTTTCCCTAACTTACCTGAAAACACACACTCATTTATGGCTTCCAGTAGCATACCTGAGCATCCATGCTATCTTAAATTAGCACATTCATACTAAGTAAACTTGTACGGTCTCCATATCACACTGCAATATAAACCCAGAATATACACACATTTAGGAGACAATTCACCATATAGGAGTCAATGCAGCATAAAACTTTTCTGTAACATTACTTCTGATAATAGGCATGCAAGTTATTTTTTACTTTGAAAGTGTTTCAAAATAAGGAATCTCTAACTTAACAAGTCCTTTGGGTGAGTGGTTTGTGTGCTTTTGGAGCGCTGTAAAGCATAACAGGGACAGTGAGGAAAGATTTTGGAGCTAGTTGTCCTGAAAGCATCAATTCTATCATTACAATATATTTTTGTTGTATTTTTGTAACAATAGCTAATGATTGCCAACCCATATGCTTGTACCAGATGTCCAATCATATATTTTCCTTCAGAGCAAGTCTTTCATATTACTTAATAGTAAAACTTACGATCTATATTTTAATTCCCATCACTTTGAATCCAAACACAGCAAACATGATGAATAATGTGCTTCAGATTTTCCCTTGATTAATGGGCTACATGTGTGCAGAAAACACTTCAGTCTTAGAGCTGCGATTTCCCCGATGAAGAAATTGCCAGCCAGATCTGAATTCCTGAAAGTGTTTCCCCGTGGAACAATGATTCTGAAGTGCAAGTGCCCAAGGTGAAATTTCATAACCCTCACGTGCTACAGATGCTAATGGTAATAACTGCCATTTCTCTGCATTTCACCATCTCTCTCTTATCTGTTAAGTACAGTTTCTCTTGAGATTACTTGTAGGGCTCAGAACCCTTATCTGCATCATGCTTCTCATATGGACTTCTCATATCTCAGTCCCTCCTGACTTTGCTGGTCGTTGTGGATATCCTCTTCAGCAATCCACAAATGCCTTGAACCATGCAAAGCGGAGTTTTTTGTTGAAATATTGCTGTATGGAAACAACATATCCCCAAAATGCTTTACTAATCCCCAGACAGCATTGTGTGCATTACTCTGACAGTAAATACTGCTTTGACTCAGGTTACTTGAGCTGAAGAAGAGAAAAACCTAACAAGCAGCAGATACTAATAACAATCCTACATTCACATAGTGCCTCTCATCTCAGAATTTTAAATTCTGTTATAAAAGATGCACAAGGACAATTTTATCTTTAGCTGGAATTCCAGCTGTGGACTGAAGCGTGATTTTTATTTTAAACAGAAGTGAATCAGGCAATACAGGCATTGACAACAGACAAAGCAATCTACCTTCTAGTTTTTGCCAGGAGTGGACGAAGTTACAGATTTTAACATTGTTCTTAGAATCACAGAATGGTTTGGGCTGTTAGGGACCTTTCAGATCACCAGTTACAGCCCCCTGCTACAGGCAGGGACACCTCTAGACCAGGTTGCGCAAAGCAACCTCACCACCCTCACAGTAATGAATTTCTTCCTAACATCTAGTCTAAATCTACCCTCCTCCTGTTTAAAACAGTTTCCCTTTGTCCTGTTGCTACACGCCCTTATAAAAAGTCCCTCCGCAGCTTTCCTGCAGGCCTTCTTCAGGTACTGGAAGGCCACTATATGGTCCCCTGGAGTCCTCTCTTCTCTAGGCTGAAGAGAAAAGCTCTTTGACTGCTTTCTGTTACCTCATACTCTTGGAATCTCAGATCACATGAGCATGTACTTTCATCAACACCAATATGCAAGAGCCACAATGATGACTTGGGTTAATATAGATTGAGAAAAAATATCATTTACTGAATCATAAACATTTACCTTTATTATGTGAATGTATGCATTTCCGATCTGATGTATTTGCTGGCCAGTGCAAGTACATCTGTGCATAAGCAGTATTTGTCACTTTCATTAACAACTGCGATTGCCTATATATGTTTTATCAAAAGTGGTATGTACATTTGCCCATACATGCACTAGACTACTACACTTTCTTTAAATAGTTTTATAGGCATGGTTTTTTCAACTCTTGTTATTATCCTCCTTGTGTATTAGCATTTATTGATTCTTAGAGTCTAACCAAGGAGCTCAAACACAGAAGTTGGAAACACAGGTGCAAAACAGAAGATAATGAACACTGGAAATAAGCATGGTTTTAATAAACATTGCTTTTTTACTAGATTCTAGTAGATCATATGAGGGGAATACCTGGAAGATCACTGTACCTTTTTAATCAAGAAAGGGAATATACCAGTGCAAGACTGTACTCTAATCTAAAGAGCCCCTTGAGAGTATTTCTTAATTATTTTGCTTGATCAGTTTTATCACCTTACACAGAGCAGTCAGTGTACAAGATATACTGATGCTACTGTGAAAAGAGATGCTCTACTGTAATAATGGATTTATTTTTCTATAGTTGTCTCCCATTTACTGATTTTGTGAACCATGTTTAGCTGTATGCAGGGTTCACTAATACAAACTCAAGGTCACTTAGCTTTGGGATGATATCTTGCAGAAAACTTAATAAAAAAAAACATGCTCTTCTTGTTCTGTTTTAGTGTGCAATTGTTACTGACAGTCATTTGGATTGAAAGCAACGCAGATGGTAGTGCATCAACAGTCTTCGAATACAATTGAATTTCTTATTTTTCAGTAACAATCTCAGATAATCCCTCTTTCCTAAGATTTGTACAGATAGATTGTGGGGATGGCCTTAAGGAAGACCACATGCTTTCTCTAAATACAAGTACACAACTTGCAATAATTTTGAGGCACCATGTGAATTCATCACAGAGAATTTATCACACTCTGCTGGCCATCTAGGCTTGTAAATTAATTTTATTGAATAATTTAATAATTTTACCTACAGTTAGTGGTAAAATGACTTTCTGACTAAAATTACACAAGTTTCCCTTCAATTTCCTTTGCTTTCAATTTCCTCTGAGCGTTTTGGATGGAAAATGGAAACCTAGTTCATTTTTCACTCTGCAATGAGTTACCATTCATTTTTTCAAAACCTGCTTTTCTTTAGAGTAAGAAGTTAGCCAGTGTTTTAACATGTTCACCAATCAGTTGTTGTGTTTTGCTTTGTTTCCCTGAGATATATTCTATGTTCTTTATGTGCACCAAAACCCAGAAATGTGGATTCTGTTATCATTTGGGCAATGCTTAGATGTAGAGCTTCAGTAACGTGCTTTAGGGATGTTATCTATAGAGCACAGAAAGTCATTGGTTCCATATTTATTAGTGATGGTTGGATTATTCCATTGTAATTCATTTGGTGTTTCTTGAATGCTGCAACATAATAATACATGTTTCAGTGTTCTACATAACTTACAGATTTTGTACATGATTGTGGCCTGCTCTTAATCATTTTCACCACATGTTCTCAACAGCATACAGGAATCCAGAATGTGACTTGTGCACATCTAGCTAAGCTTACTAGGCTTAACTATAGATGCAGATTATTCACCCGCGTTCTTTCACCATTGCCATTTGCTTCATTACGAGAACAAACACAGACTTCCAGGATGGTATTACATTACTGTAGTACACTGTAAGGTTTAATTTTGCTGGTGACATTGCTTTTATGTGACACCATACCAGTTTGCAAGCAAAATCAAAATATTGCCTGTCATCTCACCTCAAATATGGGATATTAATGAGATTTGAACGAACAAATTTTATGGTAATTCCAGCAATTCAAACCAAATATGACATCAGATGGCAAAAGAAATAAAAAAAAATCAGAAGGGTGAATTATTTCATGTGCCCGGCAATCAGCAGGCCAGTCTGACATTACAGAGATGAACTATACAGCTTTGTTTCACATGGAATTTCTGCCTGGATATGTAATATGGAAGCTGGAGATCTGTCAAAGACACACCTGAGATACTTAAATACTTCTGAAAACCACCAAAGATTATATGGAAGTAAATTATAAAAGATGCCAGGATTCCTCATACATTGACTCTCTTATTGCAAAAGTTGTTCTTAAAAGAACATGTAAATATTCAAAGTATTTTAGAATTATAAGTGCTGCTTTGCCACTAATGGAACTCACAAAGGAGGCCTTATTAAAGAAATAGCTGCAGAACCACCATTAGATGGGTAAAAATATATGGAACTTAACAGAATAATTGAAGGACACCTCATTATGCATAGGGGTTAAGAAAGTTTTTTTCTGTTTTTCATGTTCTAAGTGATCTTATGGCTTTTTGGAAAAAATCAGAGATTAAATACTTGTTCTGAGTGATCGTTTCAGTGATTTCATTTGCTTTTAAAACATTTAGTCGTTACTGATATGCAAATCATTACTTCGGTTGTCACAACAAAAGCTATTGATAATTTTTGCTGAGAATCATTGGAGAAACAAGAAATAGCGATTAAGATCCCTCTATCCACCCTTCTTTTATGCTCAATGGCTTTCTTAGCACAGTTTTTAGTGCTTTTAAGTCCAATTCTGAAAGTCTCAAGAAGCATTTTCCTCCATTTCTCTAAGAAAATTAAAATAATTTAAAATAATTTAAAATTATCCTCTATCTGTCCTTTTACTAAATATATGAAAACTTCCCATCTCCCCATTTGCAGTTATAATCTCTTGGTTTTGCTATTTTGATGAATTATCTGTTGTATATTTGATGCGTTATTCACTATTTCTCTTCGATCTCTTTTTTTTCCTAGAAATGCAGCATCTCTGAACTACTGCTCTGGATGGATCCATTTCTTTTTTTACACAAAAGTCCATTAGTGATCATTCTAAACCTCTATTATATTTTTCTGGTAGTTTCTTCCTGGTACAGGGTTCAAATGCGAGGTTCAAAGTGCTTCTTCTCTGCTTTGAGTGCCTTTTTCTTCCATAAATCACAAGGTGGATTTCCACATAACTAAGAAAATTCACAGTGTGGCTTGGTAACTAACAATCAGAATCTCTTGACAGTGAGCAATTAAAAACTCTCCTTGGTGTTCTATAAATTAGAACATTTCAATATGAGCTCACTGTTCATGCTGAGTGATCAATTACAAGTGCCTACATATGATTTTCCTGCCTTTAGGAATGGGCAATGGGCACATTCTTATTTAGAGCACTTTCCACCCACTGCAAAGAATGTGCTAAGTTGATACCCTGTTTGAACCACTTCCCCTCTGTCTTCCAGGGAGGCAATATTTCAGTCTGAAAGAAGTGAGGAGTGTCCTTAATATTCATGATAGATTTTAATGTAGATCTGATGAAACATTAACATACAGCTTCTTCCATCTGCACTTTAAAGCTCCTGGAAGATGTGCTAGAGCATTTTAGGCTGGATTTTCCTATGCAAGTAGGAAGTTTTTAGCTTTCTCTAAGCAATATGAGGGTGTTGAAATGGTATGCCTTTATTTATAAAATAATTATTTGATGGATGTATATTTGAAATATACAGAATCATCTCTGGTTTGCCGTGCCTGAACTTGCTGAAGTTGTTTGCTTTTTGGTATCTGGAAATGCTTAATATAGACATGTCTCTGATGCTGAAAACAAAATTTTGAAAGATTAGAACTTTGTGCATTTCAAGAGAGGCAGCAAGGCACAGCAACTGACATCTGCATTATTTATTAAACCACATGAACTTTGTCATACAGGATGGTAAAACCTCCCACACAGGTGCAGCCACAGGTTGGAGAATGCTGGGGAGAGAGGAGAAAAGGATCTTATCATTCCCACACTCTTTATTCTGTTCCTTTCTCTTGTTGTTCTCACTTATTTGCTCCTGCATTTTGAAGGCAATTCACTTCCAAATCACTGCAACCCTCTATTCCCTGAGTTATATAGGGCTAGAACTAGAATTTAGTGTAGAATGAATGATTTACTTCACAATCTGATGCTTAGTCTCTATGTGATTACAGAATAAAGCAAGAAACAAACTGTGAGAGAATAATGAATAAATAGGAGGAGGGAGAAGAAAACAGAACAGAGGAAGCTGATGAAAAGAGAGCTATAACTCGCTTTTCATTCAAGTGATAATTGCTATGTCTGAGTTGTCATGCTGATGACACTACTGTCTATCTTAACTCAAACAGAGGTAGTTTTCCATGTAAACTAAGAGGCAGATGTGTCAAATTAATCCCTACTATACTTGTAGTAGTTTCAGTACAAGTACAGAAGACACAATTACTGCCTCCTAAAATTTATGGAATTGTCTCTATATGATGCTTGGAGTGACAAAGGTGAACATGTTTGTAGGAAATAGAGCTGAGTGTATTTTGCAAAATTATAATCTATTGCATTTTTATCTTAAACTTCACCCACACTACAACTGAAATGCACCAGAGTGCTTTTGTAGTTCTTCTTTGCCATAGACCAGCTGGTGGAGAATTTGAGTAAAGGAAACCAAACATGGCACTGGCCTTGAATATTTCTGAGTGCATCACTATAGAAGGTCAACAAGGATACTTGCTGGGAGCCATTTGAGAATTAGTTAATCAGGAATAATTTCATTCTGAATCACCTCTAGAGCTCTTCACAAATACAACCTTACAATTTTTTCTTCTCTTAAATCTATAATAATAACTCACTGAGCTCCCTCTTCCTAAGTCCTGTCATTGCTACATAGCATCATGGTACCACCTGAAAGGTTCAGATTTATTAGGAACAGTAAATTTCTGCAGTAGTAGCATTTAGAAGGTATCTAAAAAATTAAGCTGACAGGAGGTGATGAATGTATGTAGTTGTTCAGCAATATTCCATACTATTGATATTTATTAAGTACAATGTCTCATTTAGTATCTTCAAATATATAAATATAAATATATACATATTCATTTATCTCAGCTTTGGCAGGACAGATCTTCTCAGGAAGAATGGCATTAAAGTTGTTGGAAGTACTTTCCTTTTTTTTTCCTTCTAAACTCTTCAAGGTGTTAAAATAACTTCTCAAAACACCTCATTAGATGGGAACATTTCTTTACTCGAGTACATGAAGCATCCATCTGACCCATCGTGTACATTTAGGACACCATCTTGAGGACACTCCCAGAAAGTGCCTTCTCACTGCGTTTGAGGTGTCAGAATTAGAAAGGTGTCCCAGGATTATGTCTGCAAAGAAACCTTGACAGTATACTGTTGCTTAAGGAGCATCCAATATCTCTGCAGTTACTTGATGTACAGTGCCTCATTTAATTAGACCTGAAAGTGTCATCCATAGGATCCAATTTATTCTGAATTTTGTTTCCTAATATATTGCACTGTGGAACAGGGATACTTGAAGGGAGCTGATCTCTTCTGAATTTGCATTGTTCATCTGTTCTTCCTGCAGTGGTCAGAATTCAAAGAAAGGTAAGAATTTTGCATAATGTGTCTTAAGAAAAGGTTACAGGATAATGCAATGCATGACAGTTGACTGCCTGTATTAAGGTTCTAGACAATAAAATAAATTTCTTCACATAATGACCTGAAAGATTAGTTACACTTGATAAATGTAACTGGAGGGACATTCATTCATTCGGCTCAGATTTTTCTGCTTGCAGATTCACATTTATTTAAAGCAGTCTAAATGTATACTCTTTATAGATGGGAAAAATTTGTAATATATCCCTAAATCTCCAGATAATAAGTACAGAGCGTTAAATTGCAAGCATTGCTAAAATCTTTTATGGGGATAATGCTAATTCTCAGTCAGTTCTTGGAAAATATATAGATTCTAAGTCTCCTCAAAAAACCTAGGAGAAAAGAGGTAATAATTATAGGGATGAAGAAATACCTCAGCCAAATAATTCCTATGTTTCTGTATTATATGGACAGTATATGATATGAGGCAGGTCCCCATTACTGGCATTGCCCACGGCAAACCTCTGGTAATCCACATTTGTTGTGCTTGCCTTGCTTAGAGAGAGCCCAAAGTCTGTGTTACAGTAGCTGCTTCTGGAAGGAAGGCAGCAAAAGGCACAAAAGCCCTGGCACCCTACGGCTGTTAATCCAACTGTCCAGCCTATTTCTTCTCCTTTGTTATTTCCATGCCACTCCCTCATCACCGTTGGAAAATTTGGGGTTTTTTGGCTAGTCATTGAGAATCCTCGACTCATAAGTCAGGCATTTACTAGCACTAATTCATCCTGTTCAATATTTTTTAAGATATGGCTATTTTAATCTGGCTAAATAGCAACAAATAGCTGCCATAATTTATTTCTAAAAGGTATTACAGTTTAAAACTTTTAGGCAGACGTTGAGTTCTGATTCAGTGACTTCTAGCAAAAACTGCCAGTGTGGTACTAGAGGAACACAGTAATCCAACTGGGAGTGACAACAATAAATTGTTTGCTTCAGTTTTGGAATTGAGAGTAGAAGGAAAATGATGAAACCTTCACTTTGGAACTACTTGACAATTCACTGCTAATTCTGAGGACTTCTCTGTTTATAGCTCTCAGTATTCTTTCAAATCTATTTGTCTACAGAAAGACCTGATAGGATGCTATCAAACTTACATTTTTCTAAATAAGGTGTGACCTGGGTTATCTACCCAAGTTTTAAATTGCATCTTATGAAGACGAGTTCTTGTGTTACAGGATTCTAAGGTCACAAAGGAGGATCAAGGAAGCTAAGTATCATCCAGATCAGTTCTGTAAGGCTGCATTTGCAGTAGATCATAATATTTAGCTGTGCCTCCAGTACACTGCAGGATTTTATATATTACGCTCTGTAAATAGAGGAGACTCCCTGTTCCTGACAGACTGCTGCAGAACAGGTAGTGATCTAATGAAAAGCAAAAGGAGACTGAGAAGGGGTTTGCCGGAGCCCTGTGTGATGTGAATGCTAACAAGTCCTCTCACGTCATCAGCTTCCCTGCTCTCAGCTCCCCCTCCCTCCCTTCCTTTCTCTTTTATGAGCCAGCTTGAAATCAGGGAATTACATGCTAAGGAAAACCCTTCAGCTAAACATATAATTATTCTGCACAGGATCAGTGCAGCACAGTTAATCAGTTTACCAACTGAATTAATTTTTTTTTTGCATGTTTGCATCCCCTGTTGAGAGTGGAGAAATTCTAGATTTAAGGGGAGAAATTGGTTGCAGTTGTGAAGTGAATATCTGAAGCTGAGCATTTGGTATGAGAGGATCCTCTACTGCAGGCTGTTTGGGCAGACAAACCTTACTGCCACTCCTAGAGTAAAGGACTTCAAATGGAGTTGTTCTTACAGGTGCTTGAGCCACCACTGGCTTATTCTTCTTATTTTACTGTCCAGCTGTTTTCTGAAAGTTAGAGCTGTATTTCATTGCATTGGATTGTTCCAAAGGGTTAATATTTATCTGTACACAGGTGCCAACCCACTGTGAAAGAGTGACCCCGCCAAGCCCACCAAACTCTGTACAGGATTACCCTCCATTGTGCATGGACACATACTGTAAAATCGTGGAATTGTTCAAGCTGTTAGGGACCCTGAAAGGTCAGCTGGTGCAGGTCCCCTGGCTCCCCTGCAATAAGCAGGAACAGCTTTGGCTGGATTTGGCCGAGCAGTGCTCACTGATAGCGTGCTGGCAACCACAAAGTGTCTCTGAGTTCCACAGTAAGTGCAGAAGTGCATTGGCCAACAAGCACTAACATCTCCAGGTCAAAGAATTACAGATGTAATTATTGAAGCACATCTTGTCATTTAATCATGTTTATTAGAGGAAAAAGAGAACCAGCTTGTAAAGTATCGTGGTAATTAATACCCGTGTAAGTTGTACAGGTAATATTTGTTTTCCCTGCTGTGCTGAAATAGAACTTAAGCAATGCAATGTAAAGTTCTTCCTCTTAAAGTAGATTTCAGAGTCCACAGTACATATCAGAGGAAAACAGTCAAGTTGTGGAAGAAATGGAGACATGCCAGAAGAAATACTCATTTTCTGAAGTGAAAAGCATTTACAGAAATTTTACATTTTGGAAAAACGATAAAGAAAAAAACCCTGCTTTTAAAAGTAACCTCACAATTCATGTTTCCACTCATCTGAAGAGTTTCTTTTTAATCACAGTGCCTTCTGCTATGTGTTTGCTAGTCTTTACAAAATATTTTTTACGCTCTGAGGACAATTTCTTTTATACAAGTTGTTTCGAGCCTTAATTTCAGTCGTATATAAAGCTCTGGAATCAATTTCTAAAAACTTGCTTGGCTTTTTCAGGTTGTCCACAACCTCAGACGCAGTGCCCAAGTTGAATTCCTGAATGCATTCCTGAGATAGGAACTGTGAATAAATACAAGATGCCAACTTGTCATAATAATGTTTCTTAGAGCCTAGTAATTTTTACTTTTTTTGGCAAGTAACATTTCCTTAAGGAAAAGGACAGAAGGACGTCTTCTCTTGGTTGAGACTTGGGCTACAGCTGCTTCTGCTAACAGCGCACCATAATCAGGATGCATTCTGGGTAGCCAGGTCTCAAACTATTAACATCATTTCTGTGTCTTACTCCCATCTACTATTCAATTACTTGGTCCTGCTGGTAGTCACTACTAGTTAATCTCATACCACGTACTGTAATAACCGTTCTAAAAACTAAATTAAAGAATCTTAAATAGTTATGACAAATGCAAGTTAAAAAAACCAACATATTTACCTCTGCAATGTCTTACAACATGCAACCTTTAACCCACAGCTGACTAGACATTTTTAAGGAATAAAAAGGCACCTGCAATATTAGATACATTGTTCATTAAGATGTTACTTTCCATGGTAAAGATAGTACTTCACATTCATAAAGTGTTAATTTCCCCAAATGTTTTCACTGTACCTTTTAGTCCTGCTAAAAAAGTGTCCTCTCAGTCTAGATGACACCTAAAAGCTACATTAGTATGTGAATATTGCTACTTTGCAGGACTTTGATCTCTCTAGTGCATTCATAGCCATTGAGAAGAATAATATAGCTAATGGAGCTGACATACAGAATATACATAAATTAAAAGGAATTTTGCCCAGTGGTCACAACTGGGCAAATTTTATAAAATTAGGGATTTCTATGTACTTTTAAACTAATTTTGGAATGATTCCATTTGTGTTTGTTACATCTGTTCTTTGATTTCAATTGAAATGTGCATTTTATAAAAGCAAGCATTAGGATAAAACAGGAATGTGGTGAAAAAGGATATATATGCAACTTTACTGTTTGTAGATTTGTAACAGTCATGTTACCAAGTGAAATATCCGTCTTGTGAATACTTCAGTGTTCACTGTATTGTATATATGCATAAGCCCAGAGGCACAAGACTGACAATCCTGTCTACTCCAGACATCCTCATGGATGCAGGATGCAGTCTTTGTATGGAAATGTAACTGTCAAACAACTCAATACATTTAGGAATCGTTTGTTTTTGCTTCCTGTGGATTAGAGTTTCCCAAGATGAAATTAGTTTTTACACCAAAAATGATAAAAATTAGTAAGGAGTATTCTTACACTAAGCAACAAGTATTACATATACTGACATTCAATTTACGTAACAATTCAACCCATTAGTTAAAATAGCATAAGAAGGTCTACTTTATAAGTCTTTCACATACTTAATATAAAGGTGTAGATCAGAAGTCTCCTCTGCACTTACATTAGGTATTGATTTCAAATAATGCTACTGGAATATGGGAGTCAATCCTGCACCTGATGGCTTTGGGATACACCCCAATGACCTGCTTTACACCTCCCAATTAACCTGAGTTGACAAACACCTGAGACGTGCATTCCCTTCAATACCACTCACTTTGTAGTTCTGTATGCTTGCAGAATAGTTTGCTCAGAAGTGCGGTGCTGCTGATGGGCACTCCAACAGTCCCACTTCAGTTCTGTATGGAGATGTATCTCAGCAAAATGAGATCCAAGCCATTCCCTTATTAACGATAACGCACTGAAAGCTTTAATGACATTATATTGGGTATCCAATTCATCCCTCCAATAAGTTCAGTAATCATATTACAGAAGTCATTTCCGTGAGTAATTCACAAACAAAATTTGCACCTCTTTTCCTTATATAATGGAGATCCATTAGAGCAGAAAACATTTGTCTCTAAGACAGGCAGCTCATCAGAAGCAGCGTGTAACAGCAATGCATTCCACTGTGGAAATACATTTTCCTCACTCAGGAGACATTTAAAATACTTCTCATCTTGAACAATTCTTCCCCCTCCCCTCCAAACCAAGCTGTATGTAACACTGCTGAGCATTATAAAGCAAAACGTGTCACAGCTTATGGCTGTGTTGTGAAGCTGCAAACGTGCAGGGAAATTGTCATTCCAGTCAAGTTATCTGGAAGAGTTTCCCCTGTGAAGCCGTGCTCAGCACCGTGCGCTTCCCACTGCCCGCCCCACATCGGGCACAGGATGCACAGTCCTCGGTACCGGGGCTGCCGGAGACGCAGAGCCTCGCACAGAGCAGCACAAGCTGGGAAGCCTGAACGAATCAGGACATGTCACCAAAGCATCAGGATTCCTCAGACCAGCCACCGGCGCCTTACGCTCCTTGTATCTCCCCAAACTACACCACGAGTGCTGCACAGACACTGCATCACATCACCTGACGTGAACAAAACAGACCTAATCAGGGCAAATTTAAAGCAGCCAAACATAATAACATTACACTGTGCAATGCATAATGGAGCCCTGAGACACAAATACTTTATGTCTGCGTTTTCCAACAAATGCATTAGATCCCTGCTCAGTTCCCAGCAGAAATTCTGACAACATGCTGTACAGCTTAAACAGCCTTGCTCTTCAGTCGTGCCTCTGAAAACTACTGTGCAAAGCAGCATATGGGTTATTAAAACTGAATAAACTCTTCCCAAAACAAAGAATAGAGGAGCAGTTACATATTTGCAAGGATCCAAAGTACAGACAATGCATGATAATAAACAATCATACCTTTCATCCAATCCACTACTTGCTTGGGCATCCACTTGCTAATAGGTTCCATAACGAGAGCCATCATCAGATCACTTATCATTCACACCAAAATCAGGAAAAGGAGAGAAAAAACGTATCAGAGCATGGCTGGGATAAGAGAGCTGTAGGATTTTACAGTGCAGTCCAAAGAGAAGATGATGCTTTGTCCCTCCAGGTTTCTCCTGCACTGATTCAGTAATGTATAAAATTACACTGCTTGATCAGCTCTGGCACCTCCCCCACTGCACACAGCCTGCAACGCTGGAGCACACTGAGCCAGGAAATGGTGCAGTACGTATAGACTTACTTACAAGAGCCTCTACCCAGTGATCTACTTATTAGACTGGCACAAATATAAAATTGTATTACACAGAGAGCAATTGGAGCTGGAGCTATTCCAGGCACTGAGTTTTAAGGAGCTTTATTCCACAAGCTGTGGGATCTTCATCGGGGAAAATATCACCACTGTAACTTGATAGCAGATTGTCTCAGCTTCATTGTGAATATGCTGACTGTCATTCAATTTAAAGAGAAGATAGAAATATCAGAGTATCACTTGGCATCTGGCAAAATGCTGAGCTCCATCTTTACAATGCAAAATGTTGCTGAAGTCTTATCCTATATAATCATGTAATTCAGAATGTCAAACACAGGCTAAAAAGTCTCACCAAGATAAAACTATTGGAAGAAAATGCTTTCTTTTCAGGCCACATTCAGAGCCAGCCTGTGATCCTTACATTTTGTAGTGAAAAGTGACAGCATAGAAGGTTGGAGTCAATTTTCACTGCTACAGCACCCTTAACAGACAAGCATAGTAAGTATTTTGATTGAAAGAGATGGAACTATTAGACAGCCTCTCCCTTCTGTTAGGAATAAAAATGTTTTCAATATTCCTAATAATGAAGTTCATTACCTTATCAAAAGATGAAGGTGAAGCATCTTAGTGAGATGTGCTGGACAGTACTTTCTGGACCCGTTTATGATTGATTATGCCTCGTGCAGCAGCATGTTCTGCATCATGTGGTTGAAGAGGTGTGTGCTTTCTGTCCAAGCCCTTGTCAGAGATGCACAGCCCCACCATTTTATCTTTGGAGGGAAAACTCGGACTCCAGAAGAAAGGCAGAACAAAGCAGTTCCAGCTTTCTTTCCGGTAACCTTCCACCCATGCCTTTTCTTCTGCTTCTTTCTGTTTCAAGCTCCACTAGCATGCTAGAATAAGAAAATGATATTATTGCCATGTCTCCCTCACTCACCCCTCACACAAGAACCGTGTTGATTCATTTGTTCTCTCTTTCTTACATGAGGGAACATAAAAGATTTTTGGTGCTATGTGTTTGTGCTATGCTGTTTCAGGCTTCTTCTTTAAGTCTATATAGATAACAATGCAGACAAGCATCTTTTCCCCCTGAAACGTCTCCAAAGGGATGCACCATCTCAGCTCAGTGATGCACTCTATCCTTTTTTATTTCTCGTTTTTGTGTTGGGAAGTAGTGTGATTAGTATTCCATGATGTATTTTGAGTGCTCAGAGCACAGATCTCCTATTGAAAAGGATTCACATCAATTATCCTTCAAGAAGGCTGTTTGCTGTTTCCAGCTGAACAGCATGTCAGCTTCCTCTGTGAGTTTTGGGAGACCACTTTCAGTAGCTTTAGTTCTAAATAGCTATTTACAATGGACATAATAATAGCAAAGATCTGAAGCACAACGTGCTTCTCTTTTTATGTAATAGGGGACCAGAGCTGATATATATGGAACAAATATTTGTTAGCTACTGGAAACTGTGCAAGATGTTTGGTTTAGGTCTATTTCTTTCTTAAAATTATTCTTAGAAAATTATCACCTCTTTTGGATTCTTCTGAGTTTAATACAAATATGAAATAATTTGAGTTAAACTGTGTTGTGTATGAATTTGGTATTTGGACATACTATGCTGGAAAACGCCATCATGATTGCTTGGACTGTTCCCCTAGTTCCTGTAATTTGACAGACGCTCTGTCAAGGTCCTTTTGTCTCACATTTCCTAACTATGCTTGACTGGGCAGACATTTTTGTATATTTGACATAGTTTTGCAAGAAGATGGAGTCTGAATTCAAAGCTCATCAGTGTCAGTGGGCATACTTCAATTCATTTTTATTGTGCTCTGATAACAAAAGAAGCCTCAAACCTATTATTTTAGAATCAATACTTCCATTTTCAGAATGAGAACTTTAAAAAAACTTTCATGTCCTGTTACTGATGTGTTCCACTAAAAGCAGGTTTGCATTTTCATTTACTCATATGTTATTCACCACCATGTTGCCAGCTCCTCTCCTATATTCTTTCTTCTGGCTAGTCCCAGTTTCTCTGTATTTGGAGACTCTACAAACTTCTGGGCAGCCATCTACTTCTTGTACTACTTTACAGGAATTAAATATTTAAGGTTGTTAAAAGTAATAACTTTGTTTCTCTCCTTCCTTAGCAAATGATTTATTCATATATTCAGCTTCATTATCTGGTGCATAGATCAGTGAGCACTGCAGAAGCCTGTCAGTAATCAACCCAAAAAAGGGGTTGATTACACCAACTTCTTTCATGGATACGTACGTTGTGACAGTCCAGGGAAAACTGTACCTGGGTGTTTCCTCTGCTTTTTGTTTTTTTATTTTGACACAGATTTATTTCTCGCACCCTACCATATGACAAACAGGACATGGGAAGGCCTTGTCTAGGTTAGAAATGGAATCCCTGTGACCAATCACAAAGCTCACTAATGAATGTAACTGGGCAATAGTTTAGGCCAAATGGAGTCAAGTTTTTTTCAAGCTATTTCAATAAGCACAGTTCAAGTCGGAGCATAGCACTTTACAATATAGATTGTCCAGTGTGCCAGCTGAGGTAATGACTCTGAAATGAGTAAGCATGGAATGAGCCACCCACTGAGCTGTCCTTCTTATTACTGACACGGTTCCCAACATGGTGGTGCGGGAGTTAAATTGGCCAGGGCACAGTTATTGGCAGCCATAGGTCAGAGTAATAAAAGTCACCAAACAAAAACTTTTAAAAATGTAAGCAAAACTCCCTAATCTCTAAAGTTATTCTGTGTGTTCTTCTGCCCACTTATTGCAAGGCTTCTGCCTGGACTATCCCCCACTCTCTCTTGTATTGCTTCCTAATATCAGCATAAAAGAAACAATGCATTCCCATGATTACGTTTTTCTTCCAGGCTGAACACAGCAAACCAACAGAAAAAAAGATCAAGGAACATCTTTCTCACTATTATTCTATCTAGGTCATGTAAATGAGAAATACTTTCTGACTGAAGTCTGCAAAGGCATCGGAGCAAAGTAAAGCATTTGAAGCAGGGAAAGGAAACAGACCTTTCACTGTATGGTGCACAGTTGTTGTCAAAGGCCCACAGAACATAATCCAGTAATTTCAGGTCACGATCACTGCTGTCATCTCTGCCAGCAAAGGCCTGAAACATAACAGGCTGGTGGAAAGATTTCAAGTCGCTCCTTCTTCCCCACAATAATGCTGGTCGTTCTTTAGCTCTTCGGCATTGCCTGGTATCTCTGGGATTACTAATTAAACCATCAGTCTCTGTATTTTCATGGGCACCGTGGGAGGCAGTTAAATGTTCTTGTGTAGTTCATGGCTGGTGATAACTTTCCAATTAATGATTATGCTCAAACACAGTACGGCAGTTAGCTGGCCTAACACATCGAGCAATCATTTCTATTTCTCACATTTTTCATTTAGTAAGAATTATTCTCATATTCTTTGATGAAGAAATCACCCGTATGTTGTGAGATAAATTTTTATAGGCAAGTAAGTTCAAGAAAATCTTGTAATAGTATTTGATAGCTGTTATGGAAAACATGAGCATACTGTTTCAGGTTAAATAAATCATGGATGCCCTCAAAAAGTGAAATGTAATGCAGCTGAGGACATTTACACGGGCTGCTCTGAAAGTAATGCCTTCCATTTTATCACATTGACCCATGATGTCAGAGACAGACATTGGTAGAATGGCAGTAGAGGTTGAACCTTCCCACCAATATGCCATGACATGTTGTTGCTGTGAGACAGACGGCAGCAGAGGGGCAGCCTGACAGAACAGATCTGACATGGAAGTGTGAGCGAAGCAAAGTGTGGAATTGAATTCCTCCAGTTGAAAAAAAATGAATCCACTGACATCCACCAATATTTGCTGATTGTTTATAGAGACCAAACAGTGGGTGCAGCTCAGTAAGGTGATGGGTGGTGCGTTTCAGCAGTGGTGATGGCAACATGAAAGACGAGCCACGTTCCAGACAGCCAAACACAGCTGTCGCAGCACAAAATGAAGAGGTAATAGTGGTGACTATGACAAAAAAAAGTTTTGCAGCTGAGGTTTTATCTATTAAACAGTGTTATTGAGCTCTTTGTATCTCTTGTCTTTTCCATGGAAATAAATAAGAGGCATTACTTTCAGAGCAACCTACATATATACTTTGAATTATTAATGCAAGTATATAGCAAAATCTCTGTGGGAATGACTGTCAATCTCTTGGTTATCATTAAACATTTTTTATCATGTATCATTCATGTATTAGGCAGCTCCTTCTTGCTGAAAATAACTTTTTAAAAGCAAAACAAAGCAAAACAGAATGTATCTAAACGACTAGTTTTGCTCAGTTCTAAGCCACATTCTTCCTGACGCTTCTTTCACCCATTCACTTCCCACTGCAACCTCCAGACTCTCCTAAGTGTGAAGTCAGAGCGCAAGAAAACTGCCTTTGGTGCACCTGTAAGACAGCACCAAGGCTTCTGTGAGAACCCCCTCACTTGAAAATTGGGTCAGGTGCACCAAGGCGGCATACTTTGCGTCTTCTCCAGCCGATACCCAGCCGTGCCGGGGGTTCGTTCCGCCCTGCGGAGGCACCGGCCGAGGATCTGCGGGCAGCCGCCGCGACGCGGCCGTGCCGGAGGCTGCGGAGGCCGTTCGGCGCACGAGGCGCCCGCAGAGCCGCGAGCTGCGAGCGGCTCTGGCTGCCATCTGCTGGCTCCGCACCCTCCGCTCCGCGATGGAGACGCGGCGGGGCGCCACCCGTGAGCGCGGTGCTGCGAGCGCGGCCGGCGCCGCAACCGGACGGCCGTTCCGCCGTCTCTCTCAAGACTTTTCGCTGCCGATGAAGCCCTAAAAAAGTTCCCCTGCGGCTTCACCGGCGTTGATCCTCAGCGACGCGAATGTACCGAAATCTGGAACTTTGAAAGCGGGAAATCTTTTCGCCTTACAAAATAGGAAGAAAGCAGTTAATATTTACTGCAAATGTTTGCTCTTAGAACATCTTACAGTATTATTATGGGAACCTGCCGCAGTGTCTAATTTGGTTGGAGGGATTGCATTAATATTCCAGCTTTTACATGGAGCTTCATAACAAATTTGTAGTTTTCATGCTCCATTAGGTGATATAACTTTTATTAATGACTGTTAGTGAAAATAAATGATATCTTACATTAATTTAGTATTAAAACACCCTTAAAATAGCTTGGAAATCAGGGCTAGCATTGCAAAAATACACAAAATATCCCGTTTTCAGCACTATAGGAGAATCATTTTATAATCATTTGCTAAAAAATATGTCTTGACATTTCTGAGGTGTTTTTGTGCAGTGCTTTCTTCTTAATATATTTTAGAGTTCATGAAGGCTCCTGCTCTGACATCCCTAGAGATTGAAGCCCTCCATTTAGCCACAAAACAAGTATAGTATGGACAGAGCAGTGCAAATTTCATCCTACCTTACCATCACTTTTATCATAATAAAATCATCTGTTTTTCTCAGAAACTGCCCTTCAGGTTTGTTACAATGCTTTGACATCAGTGGTGCTTTACATAAGATGGATTCTCTACACTACACATTCCTGGGGAAAAAAAACAGAGATAGAAAAGGCACTTTTTGAGGACATATCCAGGCTTTTGATCATATTCTGTATGTGTTAATAGCAAAGATACCTAAAGCCATACAAAAAGCAAACAAACAAAACCATAAAGAATATAATTATTTCTGTCTATGTATGTGTATGTATACAAGTGTAAATACTTTGACCTTGGTGAAGATACTGTGAAGTTACAGCAGGAATTTTTTTTGTCCAAGATGAACTAGCTGTTGCTTGACTAGGATTGCAAATGGTTTCCTGAGCAAAAAATACAGAAATGTTTTCATATTTAAGGGAATTAGTATCATCTATTTTATGTTTAGCCTGCTTGATATTATCACCATCACCTTTACAGCCTTCTAAACAGCTCCTGTAGGCTGGCGCTCTCAAACCTGTCAACCACTGTGAAAATCTTCAAAGCATAAACACAAGAAAGAAGGTACCTTGAAGAAGCACGTGTCACCTTTTATATGGATGCTTTTATACAAAGACTTGAACCACCAGAAGTAGGCACTTCTACCTCCCTGCAGAACAGAAACTTCACGAGGATACAATTTAAGTCTTAACTTTCAGCTGATGGAAAACAGAGAGGATTGACTATACAGGTACCTCATCTGCATAATTTCTCTCATAAGCTTGCATAATTTATGTATTCAGCTTGCCATCATCAGCTTCATAAAAAGAGAACAAGTACAGAAAGATCATTTCTTGTAATTCTTCTACATACAAAATGACTAGAAAGTTTTGATAAATTCAGAACTGACTGGATACTGTGACTAAATTAATCCAAAACAGGAATCTCTTGCAGCACTCTAATTGAGTCTCTAGTATGAAATGTGGAGGTTGGTGGCCCTGCATGTGGCAGGGGATTGGAGATTCATGATCCTTCAGGTCCCTTCCAACTCTGGCCATTCTGTGATTCTGTGTGATTCTGTGAGTCTCAAATGGCTCTTGTTACCTCCAGGGTGGGTCATGCTGCACAAGGTAGACATAGGGTAGATGATGCAGAGAGCATCAGCAGACTGGTTAAGATCCATCCAGTGTAGATGTTTACTAATGCTGATATTGTGATGCCTGAATGACATGGGAAAGCCTTAGGACCTGCACTTCAGGGTCTTCAAGGTGCTGTCCCTCAATGAGCAATGGTGAGTGCGTTGTAGCAGGCATGCAAGGAGCTTTCCCAATCCTGCATGCCCTGACAGCATTCCTGTGTTCCTTTGTGTCCAGACCTCTTTTCCATATCCTATAGATTTTCTTCTTCCATTGTTATTATTCCACTGTTAGAATATTTGTTAATAATATGTTGCATTCCCTACCAGTATGTCTGTAATCATTTGTATACAGCATAATTTATTTCCGTCTTTTCCCTTCTTCTAGTAAATAAATTGAAAATATGTAATTATTTAATAAAAACAGAAAAACTGGTTAATAAACTTCCTCTGCAAGAATCAGATAACCATCTATAAGCAATAAACCATCTGCTTCTCTCTACATTAGGTAAACTGTATTACTTTGGAAAAAAAATAACAATAATGGGAAACTTGACAACAGTAATAAAATTTCCCAACTATTGATACCAGATTCCATTGTTATTCATTATTTGCTGGCTGGATAGCAGGCTTTGAAATAACATTTCCCGTTGATTTTCCTAATGCCTTTGGGGAATGTGATCTGTATACTTTTTTGGCATTTATTGTCAGAAGAAAGCAGTTCTGTAGCATTGCAATGGGCCTGACTTGCCATTGAGGAACACCAGTGGTAAAGAAGAGAAAAGCTCGAGTTCAGGCAAAAAGGAGGGCACTGGAGTATAATCAAGGCAATGATGTGTTGTAGTATTCCACTGAGAAAAGGCATTTTATTATTTTGCTCTTCAGCATCTTCTTCTGTGTCATTCAGTGGTAAAATTTGCCTTATAGAAATATTTCAACAGGGGCTTAAATATTAAAAGAGTCACTTGTGCCTTGCAGAGATATCTGATGGGGTCACTCAGGATGTGCTGGCAAACAGGATGTCAGATTCATAAAATTATAACAATTATTATTATGCCATCTTTATTTTCCTGTGTGATCCTCAATTCAAGCCTGTCTTTCAAGTTGCCAAGTGAATGGCGACAGGCAAAGCTTTTCTTTAAGGCATTCTCAAGATGGCTTTTGCTTTATCTTAGCATCTCTGCAAAGCTCTTCTATTATTAGGTCTTTCTAATGCCTTGGTCAAAGCCTCAGAGATTATTCGTCTACTTTATACTCCAATAGCCTCTTCATTCATGATGTTTAGTTAGACTAAATATTTGCCCGGAGGACAGGCTGTGCAGTGAATATGGAGATATTCCCAGCACATGACTACAGCCTTTTCTTTTCTTTTCTTTTCTTTCTTTTCTTTTCTTTTCTTTTCTTTTCTTTTCTTTTCTTTTCTTTTCTTTTCTTTTCTTTTCTTTTCTTTTCTTTTCTTTTCTTTTCTTTTCTTTTCTTTTCTTTTCTTTTCTTTTCTTTTCTTTTCTTTTCTTTTCTTTTCTTTTCTTTTCTTTTCTTTTCTTTTCTTTTCTTTTTTTCACCTTAATATTGTGAACAGAAGAAGAGAAATAATAATCTGAAAGCTAAAAAAATAAAATTCATGTAGGCTGCTTATACCTGTCAGACTAATCTAATGTCCAGACATTCCCTTCAGCATGTTTATCTGGGGAAATTCATTATGTGAAGCTTCCTGTACTTCTTTGTGAATGACTAGTGGATAAAACGTTAAGTTTAAGTGCGTGGCTTTTAAATGTAGAGCTAGAATTTGTTGGTTCTTGCTGCAGTAACATAGACACAACACAGACACCCTTTAACACTGAAAGAGATCAAGAAGATGGTGTTTCCTGTTGTGGTTTCCAGTACATCCACCAGCACGATCTTTGCTCTTAACCATGAGCCTTTGTATCAGCAACTGTTTTTCCTCCACTAATTTGTTTGTCAGGACTTTTCCTTTGCTCTTTTCACTTCACACAGCTCTGCTCTCTCTTACGTGCAAAGGTAGCTTTATATTTAAAGAACTTGGAAACAAACAACATGTTTTTCTTTTCTTGTAAAAATGCACTTGAGCAACCTTAAACCCTTAGATGGTGACAATACATGCTCTGATCAGGTGGAAGTAGATTTAAACTAATTATGGAGAACTGAAAAGCTCTGAATCTGTGGTGCTGCCAGCTTTCACTTCTCTTTCTCCTGCAGCTACAAGTTGTGTGAGATCAGCTCCAAATAAAAGATCTGCTCTTCTGAAGTCTAAAATACTAAAAGCAGATACTAAAAGCTGTATCTGAATTCTGGCCATCTGCATCTCCTCCTCCTCCTCACTCTTCCTCCTCCCGACCCATTGCCCTTCCTTCAGGTGTCTGGGCAGCCCTCCAGCCACAGTCCATTTGTTCCCTTGAAGCACAGGGTTGTGCTCACATGTCCTGCCAACAAAGAGCAACCACAGTTCGAGTGTTAAAATCTGGGAACAGTCTTTTAATCTTTCTTTGTTTCAGGGGTTTCCAATAGTTACAGCAACCTTTTAAATGCTCTTGTTTCTGATGGCAAACTATGGAGTGTTTCCTTAGGACCTTCCTCCAAGTCCTTGTAAGAACTATTTTCTTTCCGGGTCTGTTGAGGAGTCTGTCTTCTCTTTCACAGGCACTTCAGAATGACAGAAGCCTGCGTTTTAAGCTCTTAGTGGAGATTGTCCCTGGCCTAGGAGAACAATCAGAAATGCACCCTAATGGCTGCGAGTAGCACAGATATGTCTGAGACCCAGCCCTGCCCTTGGAGTGCTGCTACGTGTCCATCTGCAATTTCCCATGTCACTAAGTTTTACTATTTTTGTACCTCAGATTTCTGTTTCATTTCCCAGAAGCATTAATCCAACAGCTGCAATACAAAGGTGGTTTTTTTTTTTTTTTTTTTTTTGTTTGTTTGTTTTTTGTTTTTTTGTTTTTTTTTCGGTAGGAAATCATCTCCTGCCATTTGTTTTTATTTATTTTATTATTCTGTGTGTGTGTGTGGTTTTGTCTTTTTTAGGTCAGGGCAGTAGCAGCAGCAGACATTTCTGCCTATAAAACCTCTCTGCATGTGGTTAGTGCTGCAAGTCAGCGCTGTGAAAAGGTAAGAGGAACAGGAATTCTGCTAAGAACCAACTCTCATTTAATGGTCCCTGTAGAGAAGGCCCTGTGCCTTCCCTCAGGTGGAGCACAGTGATTTTAGTGCCTGTTTCCCCAACTTTCAGAATGGATTCAGACTCCAATCCTCATGGCTTCTTCGATCTGCTTTTAATTACTAGGGAGGATAAAGGAGGTCATTCTATGATTTGATGATTCTTGATTGTAAATATAGCTGAAAATTTCTCTCTGGGTTTAGCTGACATGAGGACTGCTGCTGCCTGACTCCTCAGCTCATCTCTCTCACTGTGACATTGGTCCAAGGTCCTCCATTATTTGGGATGGGGACAGCTGTGCAGCTCACAAGCAGACACAGCAGCACAGGGGAGCAGCAGGAGTGACTTAAGGCACGGTCACTCACACCTGCAGCACGCAGATTAAGTTTAAACACAGACCTAAGCCTTATATTCCAGTATGAGTTGACTTTTCATTATAGTTGCTCCAAGGCTAATCTCAGGATAATAACTTTCCATCATACAAGCTGCCCATTTAACATCTTCTCACTGCTTTGATGATGGGGTGTAACTGTGCAGCCAACCTAAATTCATTTAAAGCAGTTAGAAAAAATGTTGATTTCATTCATCGATCTATGGACCTATGACTATTAGTTCCATCTATTATTTACCAATTATTATTTTCATTCTAAACTGAAACGCCATTGCATCTGTTTAATGCTGGCTGCAAGCTTTACTCATGAAAAGCCACGTTCTCAGCATTTCTGCATCGTATCTTTTTAATAAACATCTACGATTCTACAACTACGTATCTAAGAAAGCCCTTACACTTTTTTTTAGATCACTAATTTTGTTTTATTGCTGCTTTCTCACACTACATCACCATGAAATTTAACAGAATATTTTTCTTGTTATACACATTGAATAATTCAGTATATTTGAATGTTATCCTTATGCATATCGATATTTATAATCTCCTAAGGAGAAAAGCTGTTTTGTTGTGTTTTTTTTTTTTTTTTTTTTGTTTGTTTAAGCACAGTTTACTTTCATATTTCTACTTATTCATGGAAAACATGAAGATAAAAAATAATTTAGGCCAAACATTTTGTTGAAAGCTTTCCTCCTAAAATTCTAAATTGTATTATTTTACACAACCAAAAATACACACCAGCCTGAAACATGAAAAGGCAACAGAATGAAAGGTGAATTTTGAAATTCATTTATGGTAAATAGCAATGTAAACAAATTGCTAATACATCTTTGATGAAGTTTTCAGGTAGGACATTGACCTGTTCATAACTGTAATATACTCAGAAGATAAAAGTTAATTATTTTTGCTATTAAAATATCATTGGAATCAAAACTTTCTAGGAATTGTGATGTTTTCTTTGCTATTTTTCCAGTTTTGATCTCAAGAAAAGGGGTGATTTTAAAACTTGCTATGCTTTTGATGCCATTTTGACTCCAGGCTCAGAGTTTCCTTGCATGTTTTGTTTCATTCAAGTGCTTCATTCAACCAGAAGGTGTTTAGTCTGAGTTTGGTTTACATTCATTAAATACTTAAATAATTTTTCAGACATCTGAGACTTTTTTTTTAAACTTACCATTTCCAAATAAAATACAGTTGAGATTTTCAGAAAGAACTCTTTACATGAATAACTCCATTTCAGATCAATTATTGAGGTTACAGGCTGAAGTATTTCTAAGGAGCCTCTCCAAAGAAACAGCCACTTTTGCATAAATACTGAAGTCATCCTGCCAAAAAAATAAAATTAAATTAAAAAGTGTTTGAGAGCTACTACTTTGTGTTGCCAAATGAACAGCACAATTTCATATGGCAATTACTTTTGTAAAGGAATTTTATAGATAATGACAGACTATACTGTCTATGCATTTTATCTACATGCTGTCCAAGTATTCTAAACAGATATTTTGGAAGCATGGCGTGCTGTCCACATTTCTTAAGCCTTTTTTTTTGTGAGGCCTGGATACCAGTGTAAGTGGCCACTGAGGACATCTGCAGCACTGACGGCTAGGCAGAGCGACGTGGAGGTTTGGCTGAGGCCACTGACCCCTGGCGCAGCGCTTAGGATGCGCTGTCTGCCTTGAGGATGTGAAAGGCCACTGGCTGTCCGCAGCTGGTGCCTGGTTTTCCAGGCACAAAATCTGATTAGAAAGTAGTATTTTGCCAGGATTTGTCACAGAAGAGATTTCAGAGACAAGAGCGCTGTATACTGATTAAATGACATTTTTCTGCAAGTATCAAACCAGCAGAGTTACTTTCCAAAGACTTGTGCATCTACACTCTTAGGATGCCAAAGCAGATCACTAACTACATTCTCCTGTTATTTAAATGTTTAATTGATGTTCTATTTTAGGTTTACTAAAAAAAAGAGAGAGAGACAAAGGCGAGTCTATCTAGATCCAAAAATAGCAGCTCTGCTGACCTGCTTATCCATTTCTTGTCTCATAAAAGATGCAACACTGGAGGAAAACAAAATTTACCAATGCATTAGAGAACCTCTTAACTTTCTGACAAGCATTTCAAAGGTTAATCAGTGTATTTAATTTTGGGTTAGGCAGATTTATTTCTTTATTTTAGGAAGTTGTTAGCTGGTAATTAGCCAGTCAATGCACTGCTGGACATGGAAAATACTTAAATGCATAAAATCAGGTGAAAATCTGTATAAAATATCACATCCAAGTGTATGAAATTTGAATAATAAGAAATTCTAGAAACATATAATAAAATATATTTCTTTGTACAGTTTGTATGAGGTGCAGATGGCAGAAGACAAATTTATTTTTGTGTTCCCAATCTCAGTTCTGCTTGAAATTGAGTGTAAAAGGGCTGCAGACACCCTCTCCTATGCACTTGGACCCTACCTTCTCTGCACATGGCTTTGTACTGAAATGTTTTCTTTTTCTATTGTCATGCTTATTACCACTGAGTAATGGTCATTTTCCAGAGGGAGGCCGGGGTGACCGAGCGTGCAGGCTGATGGTGACTGGCCTGGAGGTCAAGCAGGCTTGGAAGACTGAATGTCACAGATTTTCTTCTGATACTTTGCTGGCTTTTCTCAGAATTTCTTCTATATTGAATTATCGTTATTAGCAACTTCCTATGAAAGAAGCATTCATCAGAATTTCTCTGATCTATTCATGTCCATGAAGAATTTTGTTGCCTGAAGTAAAAAAGCCTTTGGGCTCTTAACTTCTCCTTTTCTTTCTACAGGAATGAAAATGATGGTCTGTGTCAATTAGAATATATTCCTGCCTTAATACCACTTAAGGAAAGCATAAGTGCCTGGTTTTACTTGGAAAGTGGTTATGCTAATTATCTTAAATTTGCAAGAATTTGACTCAATAGAAACAACTTGACATTTAGTTTGAAAGGCCTAAATGTTTCTGTACAGTTCAGATAACAACCTTGCTGGTAAGATACTCTTTTTTTTTTCTTTTTTTTTTTAATTCCCCCCCCAAATGACACTACAAATACAAAAAGTTAATTTGCAAATGTTTTCCCAAAATAAAATTACTTATGTGGACTATCAGCACAGCTGACACAGATCCTGCTTATGTACAATCCTAGGCAACAGAATCTACACAGAAGTTGGGCTATTTGCTTTTCTTGAATCCTCCCTGGTTTTATATGCTTTCAAATCTTTTCTAATCCTTGCTGAAGGGCAGAGCTAATTAACCTGAGAACAGTGCTACTCTACTGCTTTTAACTACAATGACATACCTGCACAGCACTGAGCCGTGTCTGCAGATGTATCAAGTAGCTCAGGGAAAAAATATATTTGCAGTGTCACAAAGCCACCTTTCTGTCCCCTTCCTATGACACACAAAGGATAGCTCTCCTGCTGCAAGGCATCAGAGCCATGCAGTTTGCTGCACTGTGCCTACAATATTTGATTGATGGCAAACACTATGAATTTATTTACTTCCATGCTTTATATTTACAAAAGCACACTAGTTCAAGACATTCATGGTCCTGTTTCATTGCTCTGCTTTCCCTTAGCAAGCAAAGTGACGCTTGGCATCTCCAGTCCTGTTTCCACATTGCTTTGAAGCAAACAACTGCTTGAAAACCACTTTGAAGCAATGCTTCCTTGAAGCTCTACAACTATAATGTGTTGACTGCTGGCTTCACTCTCCATTTTTTTTAATTCCCAGAGTTAGAAACTGATGACTTAATGAAAGTTTAATCTTGATGGGTTGCAGCATGCTGTACTATTCCTCTTAGCTGTGAATCCAAGATGATCACTGCAATTTGGGTCCACCAAGCAGATCTATCAACTGAATAGCATGACAGGTTGCTGCTGGTTTTGCCTTTGGATATTTATTGAAATAGACTGCTAACAGCCATTTTCATGGGGTCTTTGTTTTGCTTTGTTTTCATGTTATTCCTAAAAAAAGAGATTGTTTTACTCTTCATCTAATGGCAGGGCAGAGCAGGAGCTGGGGATCCGCATGGGGTGGGGGCCTGCTTCAGGACCAAGGCACCCAGGGGCTGTTGTGGGCTATGGGGCGGCCCCTGAGGGGCTGCTCAGGGCCAGTGTCATTTTAACCCTCACATTAGGAAGCCACGACTGTGACCATCTGTCTTCCCAGATGCCACTGAGTTCACCTTTTCTAATTCAGATTTTTAATTTAAATCATTTTTGGAGTCATCCTGGTGTGCTAAAGCATTCCTAGGACTCACTGCTGTCCATCTACTTGTACATCTACTGTCACTGCACCTGGCTCAACAGAACCTGGAGTTGTTGTGTGGCTAGTTACAAATACTATATACATTGAAGTTTTCTATTAGTATTTTTAGAGGAAACCAAGTGACAAGCTGACTAAAGAGTGAATCATTAAGTGTTAGTGGTGCAGACCTTACTCTGACCCAAAATTGCAGCATTTGAACAGATGGTGTAATGACAGTGGATTCCATACCGCAGTTCTCAGTAGCAGTTTGTAACAGAGCGGCATGACTATCCCTGTCACTGTGAATGCCACGAAGGAGCAAGCAGTTTGCACACCTTTCACCACACATTATTGACTCTTATCTACTCATGGCATCTTTAGTTGCTGTTGTTGTTTGGTTGGTTGGTTTTGTGTTTTGTTTGGTTTTGCAGTTTTTCATCTACTTAGGAAAAAACAGTTTTCAGAACAATGATAAATAAGACTCTCTCATGTTATGTGGAGTTGCCCTGATTTTACTCCCTACAGAATAAAAGAGCATAACTCCTATCACTGCTGAAACTGATACAGCCACTAAAGGAATGCTGCTTGTTTTTGCTATATTCATTACAAATAATATAAAATATTCTCCAAAAATATATCTGATAATTGAAAGGGCATATGATTGAAATTAATATTAATTAAGAAAATCATAAATGACCCAACAGCAGGAAAGTGAAACATTTTACAAGACTAAAGCAGCAACAGAAAGCCTGTTTCAGTAAATGTCCCACGTTCCATAGCAGTCATGTGGCAAATACCATTACAATGATACTGTCAGGAAACTCCATTTCTCACAGCTCATTTTCGGCATGTTAAAATATGATAGAAACTGTATTTCTGTTATCTAAACCACTGATTGTTTGAATTACAAATGAGGAGAGCGCTCTGTGCGTGTTCTTTAACCCAAATCAACTACAGTCAGCCATTGTAAGAGAAAGGATATAAGGCTCAAAAGGCTTTTAATATTATCCAAAATATTTGTCCTCTGCTTCCAGTATTCTTATCTTGCTTTTGAAAGGAGACGACTCTATTTCTGCACCGAATGCTGCTTTCAAGTGCATCACCAGAGCAGCACTGCCTGATGATAACAAGCGCCGGTGACAGCGGCTAGGCCTGGATCTAAAGGAGATTTGGCATCCTGTCCTGACTAAAGAGAGATAAAAGGGCATTTTCTAGATACGGTTGTTCAAGAAGAAGCATCTTTTAGGAACTCAACAGTACAAATTATATTACCAGTGGATAGTTGCAGTGATTGGGAAATGTAACCATCTCCTACTCTTAAAAAATCCTCCCTTGAATATTACATCATTCCATTTCATCTGGACTGAGATTAAAGAAGATTCTACATATGAAGTAAAAGAGATTGGAATCGATAATGTAGTTCTACCACAAGTAGGTTTTAAAGAAATTGTTTAAACAAAGAGTGATTGTTGCAAAAGTGCCTGCAGAGCTTTGAAATGATTGGTTTCTTCCCTGAAACAAGTAATTCGCCTCTAACCAATTCCCTCTGTGTGCAAGTAAAGCAATATGACAGGCTTAGTAGAAAATTATTTGCCATCAAATCATCAGTACTTCAATTTTATTATCTCAAAGACAGAAATAGACTGTTTTGTAAACATGTTTCTTATGAGGACAGGTTTCTAATGAGTGATGGCAGTTTGGGATAAGATTTAATCTTACAGATTTTTTGAAAATATATGCAGTGCTATGGTATTGAACAAAGCAAGAATTTTCTTTACAAAAGACAAGAGTTCTCTCCTAAAGAGGATGTCTAGGAACCAGGCTGTGCTTTTAGAGAAATTCACAAGAAAGTATTTTTGATAAAGCAGTTAAGGATGTGTTGTATTGTAGACCAAGAAAATGGGAAGAAAAAAAAAAAAGCAAAAAGCAAAAAGCAAAGCAAACATCTTTAAAAAATAATCAACTGAGGAACTGCCAGTTCAGGAACACAGCTGATTTTCCACCTCCGAAAATGTCAAGCAGCATATCAGTGTGACGTACAATCAGCATCCTGAAGGTGGCATATGGTGGAGTTAATAAAGATACTGAACGTAACGTGAGGAAGAATTTAAACACTCAGTTTGCAGCCTAAAAGCTTTAAGACAGTGGCACTCCTTCTTGGGGCACAATACATGCTGCGTACAACAGCTGTGCTCTGAGTGCAGTGAGAATTGCAGGATTAGGCAGAGCAGGCTGCAACTCCGCATCTGCAGATTGGGTTTACAATACTTCAAGTAGTGGAAATAAAAACTGTGAAGACTGTAATGTGAGAAAACTAGAAAGGAGCAGAATGTTCTGAAAAGTTCCCTCAAACTGAAAACGTACAGCTGCACCCTGGCCTGCAAAGCCAAGAAATGCAGGCATCTGAAGGGGATGGAATGGCTTCAGAAAGATTTTCTGATTGCGGGGCATTATTGCTTTGGAAAATCACAGAATCACAGACTGATGGCCAGGGTTGGAAGGGACCTCAAGGATCGTGAATCTCCAACCCCCTGCCACACGCAGGGCCACCAACCTCCACATTTAATACCAGACCAGGCTGCCCAGGGCCTCATTCAATCTGGCCTTGAACACCTCCAGGGATGGGGCATCCACAGCCTCTCTGGGCAGCTGTTCCAGCACATCACCACACTCTCTGTAAAGAGCTTCCCCCTAAATCCAACCTAAATCTTCCCTCCCTCAACTTAAAACGATTTCCCCTTGTCCTGCTGTTAATATAAAATAAAATAAAAAATAAATGCCCTTCCTTCCAGGAATTCTGTAGTAATGATCTGAAGCAGCAGAATGGTGGATTCTGTGCAGTACACATCACAGACTGGAAGAATAATGAATTGATTTGCAAAGGTTTTTAAGAACAGGTCAATTGTATAGGAGTGATGAGAAAGAAAAAAGTATGGGGTTTTCTTCCCAGTTCTTTTCTTTCTTCCTATCCATACTGTTTTTGTTTTCATTTCCATTTAAAGTTTTTTTTTTCTTTTTCAAATTTGTGCTATTAAAAATGCCTTTGATAAACCAATGGATGGAAGACCAATATTAAATTCTTCTTTCTCTTTTCTGTTTCCAGTTTTGGTACATAAGAGTTTTATGTGTTCCACAAGTTCATCTTTCACAAGGCATTAGAAAAACACTCAAAGGTAATAAAAATAAAAAGCAAAGGCATTCCTGATTTTCATAAAAAATATCCCAAGGAGTAAAAGAGCAGAACAAATCCCTGCAATACACACACAGCCAGGCTCTTCTCTAGCTTTTTTTTTTTTTCCCAGAAGCACCAGCTGTTTTTTGCATACCAGCATAAGGGACACATTTGCAGATGCAGTTTATGGGAGTTTTGTTTATGCACTGGGTGGGGGTTAACAGTTAATTTTAATTAATACGGCAACACCAAATTCAAAGAAAATGGGAAAACTGTAAATCTCCTAAGACCACTACTGCTGGCTGTGCCTGTGGATGCAGAAAAGGTCTGCATAGAATTTTCCACATCAACATTTTTACTGAGTTTTACACACTGTAATCATCTCTCCTTCCCTATTTCACAAGAAACCTCCTGATTTAGCAGGTCTTTATTTACACTCTTGTGTAATTCCAGTCTTTAGTGTGTCTTCATAGCATTTCTGTGAATCAGAGAAATACCACTGCTGTCATTTCAAGTGACAGTTCATGAAGAAGAGCCTGTGACAGGGCAGGCACCTGACTGCACAGGTCTGTTTTATGAGCAGCTGGCACCTGGGCAAAGCCAACGACATGGACACAAAAAGAATGGCACACTCATTCATGGAAACAAGCAAATGAATAGCAGGCAACTTGGATTCAAAATTAAATCATGTCAAAGCAATCTAAGTTTCTCCCGTGATAAATAATGAGCCTTGTGTAGACATGAAGCAGTGAATGTCACACTTCTTGGCGAAGGCAGTGCTGCTGGCAGTGCCAGCGCTCTTGCAGTGAAGCTGGGGAAACGAAGCCTCTGACCTGAGGAACTGCTCAGAGAGTGGTCAGAAAATGGTTCTGACCAAATGAAAGGTGAGGGCAGGCTTTTGACTGTGATCAGTCTTGGGCCTGAAGTTCAGTAGATCTGCTCTGTGAATTTAACTTAGCTGACGATTCAGTAAAAACGTTAGCAAAAATTTTCTGACGAGGACGGTTGAGCACTGGAGAAACTGCAGTGATCAGTGGCGACTCGTTGTTACAGTTTCCCAAGCACAAGTTCAACATTTCTTTTAGGGAAAAGAGGGCGAATTCAGTGATGAGGTCCCACTTGGCCGATGCTGTACAACCACATGTTTTAGTGGTGAAACATCTGACTGCTCCTTTCCATCCTGTTTGCACCTTCCACTGAAAGCCACTGACTGTCAGGTCACAGCCAGATCCGGCATAGAAACCAATGAATAAGAGCAAAGCTGTCCTAGGAGAAGACTCTTCTTACCGGGTTGATTTTTTGGTTGGGTTGGTTGGCCTTGTTTATTTGTTTGTTTGCTTCTGGTGTTTTTTGTTTGTTTGTCTTTGTCATTGGCTTTCCTGTTCTTTCCCAGACTCAGCAGAAAGCCAAAAGAATGAGCTTGGGATGAAGGATGAGATTGGGGTGATTTTACTGTTTGGTTCCTGACTGGGAATGCAAAACTGGGCTCCTGATCTACTCCATATCCAATATGGGAGCAGTGTGACAGACACACCCAGTGGCTGCCATTAATGCAGGGCACACACAGCCCCAGAGCTCACAAATTCAGCCCAGTGTATGTCCTGCTGAGAAATTCTTTCTGCCATGCAGAAGTAACAACCCAGACTGAGCCAAGTAAATAACAGTAAGCTGAGCTAATTAGTTTAATGAGCTAATATGAAGTAGCTACATCAGAGTCTCACTTTGATGCTAATTCCCTCATGTACAGAGTCCTTTTATGTCCCAGGCTGCTGTTCAAACCACTGGACCAATTTGCCAGCCTCTGTTAATTTAAGTCTGTTATTAATGAATGAGAAAGTGCATGGATCTGGTTGCAAGAGAAGGATATTTGCTTTATTTCATCCTGTCATAGCTTTTCCCTCTAGGTTTGTCTTGCTGAGAGGGAAGTCTCACTACCAGAGAAGGACATAAATAGTACAAAGTTTTTTCTGGAGCTCAGCTGCTGTACACAGTCCCTTTAGGCTCTGCAGAGTTTTAATGCTTTCTGGTAAAAGCATTGACTTCAGGTCTTCTAAACAAAAGTCACCAAGATGCTTCCAGCCTGTCCCTGTATCTTCATAGCAGGAGCCCTTTAGCTCGTTTGTCTCTCTCCTGCCTTTTTTTAACTTAAATGTTCAGTTTACTTTTCTAAAGTGACTCCTATCTACTACTGAGTGCCCTTCTTCTACCTCACTCTTAACACTAGCATTACGGGGCTTTTTTGTTTCTTTTCAAATTTCCTTTCCTTTTCTTTTGCTATTCTTGCTGAATATAGATTTTTCTGCTCCAGCTATCGGTCTTACCTTTCTTACTGAGACAAATGTCTTTTACTGGGATCTGTACATCTTTTGTGTGGTCACAAGTCTGCGTATTATCTTTTGATAACGTAACTACACATCTGAAGTCTTCTTTAAGAATGATTCCACAGCTTTTTGATACCTGCTGTAGAAAGGAGCACCTGTGAGCCCACCGTTAGCCAGAAAAGAGCCTTTGAAATAGTACTTTCTACTATTTATCATTTAACAAGTTTAATAAGCTGTATTTTATCAAATATCACTGTATCTTTTTCAAATGTTTTTTGAGAATGTCTCACCATTTTTGTTTCCTAGATTCCAGATAACGTGAAAACGTTGCAGTTTTCTCTGGAATCATCCCATAGCAAATCCCAAATCACCGTTTTCTGTAGAAGTGGTGTAGTGTTTTCATGATTACACTATTTACTTTTCACAAGCAGTGTGTTGACGACACCAGAAGAGGTATCTAGAGGAAACACCAGCATAATACAAGACTTAGGATTTAAAATACACGAACTATCCCTGTTATTAAACTGAGGTGTTCAGTGCTACATCGAATTCGGTGTGACTGGGGGCTCATGCCCACAGAGATGCTCTGGCCCAGAAAAGCACAATCATCTCATCTGGGCTACACAACTGCACCACACAACTACTGCTATGACGCAAGGCAAAGTAAAGACTGATCCTTTGCTGAAAACACTATCAGTAACAAAATCTTTAGCTAAATTAAGCTTTATTAATTGATGGATTGACTTTCCAATGTGGTAAAGGAAATGTAATTACAACGTGGACAGAACATCAACTACTGAAAGGTACTCTAGAAGGACAACCCTTACTTGTGAGTGAACACACAGCTGCTTGTTCCTAGATGGAAACCCGGACAGAACGTTGGTGGCCAGAAGCAGAGTTAAATATATTAAAAATTGGTTTTACAAATATGAGTAACAGATTGTAATATTGAAATAGCTGTACACACGTATTGACTGCTTTCCTGCTGCCAGTGCCAGCCCTCGTGTTTCTGCCCAGCGCATTTGACGAAACCACATTAACATCACGGCACAAAATTAACCACATCATTTTCACACCAGAACTTGTGAACTATTCAGGGCTGCAACGGGGGAAGCCTGAAGGTTTTTTATTAACGCAACAGGGCCTCGAACCCGCGGTTTCTAACTGCTACATCAGAGCCAATACAAGCAGACTGACGTGATTTCAAGCGTCCGCCACACCACGCAGCCCGCTGCGTGCCGTCGAGCTTCCCGCCCTCGGGGCCGCGGCGTCCCTGCAGACACGGCCGGGCCGCACGATGCCGGCAGCGCTGCTTCGCGCCGCGGCTGGGCACAAAGGCACGGCGTGATGTCGACGCGGCGCCGGTGGGCGCGCGGGCATTGTGCGGCGCCCGGCCACGTGCCGCACGCGTGGGCTCTCAGCTGTACGCGTACTGATCTCAAGCTACGAAAAGTTCATTTCTTCACCGTCGCGATGCTCGCGTAATCGAAATCCTGCTCCTTTTCTATCTTCTCGATTTTACGGGACACACCTCCCCTCCTGCCCAACAGTAAAAGGCTGCAAAGTGCGGCCAATGCTGTTCAGCCACCATTCGGCACTCGCCGCCCCTCCACCGGCCGCTCGCGGCGCCCACCGCTGCCGCTCGGGGCGGGATGCCGGCAGGCGCGGGGCGCGGAGGGTCTGAGGGCGGCGGCGCCCCCCCGGACCGGGGGGCGGGGGCGAGCACCGTCCCGGCCGGCGCTGATCTCACGCTCCCATTGGCCGCTGTCTGCGCTGACGTCACGATCATGATGAGAATTAATGATCGGAGGCGCTGATTTCATTGTGTGACGCCGGGACCGACCCAGCCGAAACCGGCTGAATCCGGAGCCCCGAGCCCCCCAGACCGGCCCCGCGCAGCACGGTAAGCGGGGCCGGGCGGCGGCCGGGTCCCGGAGCCAAGGGATTCGGCCGGGGGCCGGGCCCGTGAGGCGCCGCGGCGGGGCCGGGCGGGCGGGAGGCGCCCCGGGGCCGGCGGCCCGGCGGTGGGGGAGGGCGGCCGCGCGGGCTCGCTCTCGCGCGCAGACCCGCCTCGGCCGCGCACGCGCACTGCCCCTCCCCGGGCGGCCCCGCACGGGTAGGCGCTGCGCACCCGCCGCCGGGGAAGCGCGCACGCGCACGGCCGCTCGGCGCGCTCCGTGCGTGCGTGGGGGAAAGGTTCTCGCTGCGCGTGCGCGCACTTCAGCGCGGCGCGAGCGGGTTCAGGCTGCGGCCGGCTGAGGGAGGGAGACTGCGCTTGCGCGCTGCGCTGAGCAGAGCCGGGCTGGAGAGCGGCAGGGCGGAGTGTGCGCATGCGCGGAACTCACGTCACCGCCCTCTGCTGCACGGCGGGGTGGGCGTTGTGGCCGTGGTGCCGTTTGCTTCTCGTGTTCCTTCTCTTGCTAATGCTCAGGTTGGGAGCAAGCAAGCAACCAAAAGCACCTGTTTCCTTCTGTCACTGCGTGTGAATCCCTGGCGGTTTTATAACGTAAATATGTTTTATGCAGGTCCTTGTAGCGTCATGTACTCTGAGTGAAAACGTTCCTAAGTACGATTTCGGGTCCAAGATGAATTTCTGTTTGGAATTACAGGGACATTCATAAGTTTGTGTTTCCCAGCACTCAGAGGAGTTCATTGTCAGGGTAGAGCTCTGCCTCGTGAGGCTGCGTGGCTCAGCACTCTCAGTACCTCACGTCTTCTTGATGTCTGCAAATGTTGTAAATGACAACAAATGTGTATTTTTTTTTTTTTTTTCTGTTGCTGCTTCTCATTTTATATATTTTTTTCCCAAAATCTTTGAAGCAGTCATGGCAGAACAGATAAGTAGCTGCTGGATACACTTGTTTTTGTTTCTCCAGACAGAGCTGTTAGTACAGGAGCATTCCCCCTTTTCTTGTGATACTCCTTGACACCAGGTATCCTTGGGCTGCCCGGAGAGCTTCCTGATTCCAGGTGCTGGATGGAGTCGTTATGGCCACCCATGGGGCACAGCTGTTCATGAAGCGTACAGTTCATAAAGAGAATGCAGTACTGCTTCATAAGCCAACCTGGCATTAATTCTTCTGTGTTCCCCCCTCTCACTCATGCTTGCTCTTATCACAAGAAGGCAAAGATGGTAAATAGTTCTGGGAAAAGTCGCTGAACCGTTGTCTAAAGAAGTTCAGCCGTAGAAATAACCTTGATTTCCTCTGATGAGGAGCAAGTGTGACAGGCTGAAATGTGTCAGTAGGGTTGTTCTTCCCGAGGCTCATATTCAGCAGCCTTGAAGAAACTGAAGGGCATTGCAGTACCCATCTTCATTCTTAGTGTTATGAGCTGTAGATCCCCAGGGCCTGGCTTCAGCACTCAGAGTACATTTATGTCTCCCTAACCACTGCATTTAGAGAAGGGCTTCTACTGGTAATACATTTTTTTTTCAATTAGTATTCAGTTTAGAAAGGGAACGAAGTCCAACGTCTTTATCTCGGTGGGCTTATTGTAGATTGAGGAGTGGGAGATTACCGGGATGGAAAGCTGAATGATGTCTGTTGGCTTAGGGCTCATAACAATTGTGAAGGAAATTCAGCAAACCTAGTTTTGTATTTGTTGTAGATTGTTCCCAGCACTGTCACTTGAACATCAACATGCATGCCAAAGCTGCCTCATTTTATTAGCAGAGCAGGCAGATGTTGAATTGTTCCAAACACGGCTTTGTTACCCCAAGCTCTTATTGAAGGTTCATGGGCTTTCTCTTTGCATACTGCTCAGCCCTAATTTCACAAATTTCACAGCATTCTTTTCTGAAACAAACTCTCATTTCAGTTTCAATGTGTTGCCCACCAGCTGGACGCCTGGTTTTCCAAAAAACTCCTACGTGTCTTTTCTAAGCTTGACGAGTCAAGATTAAAATTAAATTATGATAAGAATCCATGTGGATTTCTAACGTGGAGTCTGCAGTTCAAGATAAAGGTGAGCAATCTAAACAAACTGGTATACTTTGTAGGTACACAAATTGGGAAACAGAGATTACATCCTTTGGTGTTACAGATTGTCCTGAATAATACCAAATTCATTATGGAGACGTAAGAGCTGCTGATTCCCTTGATACTAATGTGGCTGAATTACTGCTAGGTAACGTCAGCACTTAAGTTATCTCCAATTTGTGTGTATTTCTACTAACAGTCAGGGAACTCTGATATCAAAGAAAATGTAAGAATTAATATCTTGTTCTGTATAGCTAAGAAAACTGATGCTAAAACAGGTAATACATCTCAAAGAAATTAGGAAGTCAAAAGAAGGAAACTAATGACTTGATCAGCAATTACCTTCATATCAGGTGGTTTTCTTCCTCTTGTTCTGTGTAATCTAAGGTCTTTGTGAGAATTTCTGTTTCCTGCCCTGCTATGAACAGCTCACGTGTCACATGAGATTTTGCTAAATATGCAATCCATATAGTTGAGATTTGTGGTTGTTTTTTGTTTGTTTTGTTTTTTTTCTGAAACAGAACCACAAGTAGTGGGAAAGTAATAGACACGGAAGTGTAATGTGGGCCATGCCAATTGCTTTGGGGCCCCAGGTCAAAACTAAATCAGCTCCTCAGAGCCCCACGCTGCCAGAATTCAAGAAGCTTTGGGACGATGCTTTCACACTTAGGATTTGGATTTTGGGGGGGGTTCCTGTGTGGAGCCAGGGTTTGGACTCAGTGGTCTGTGTGGGTCCCTTCCAACTCTGTGTACCCTGATTCTGTTTTTAGAGGTAGCATAAATCAGGTGGTGACTGAATCATCATGTGCGTCCTCGGGGGAGGTTGGAAGATTGATCTTAATGTTAGAAAGTAGATTTTTATGAGCTTTATTGGTTTGTTATTCAACCTTCTTTTCAACAGCACAACATTCAAAGCAAGTCACTCCTTTGCCCAGCTTGAAAATAACTAAAATACAGATTCGGAGAGGTGCATAACTCTGGCAATGCCTGACTTTGGTAGTAATGCACTTGACTGAGAATATAAAGTAAGAATTAGGAACAGAGGTAAAAATGTGATTACAAAATCATCTTTGATTTTTGAGCTGAAAAGAATGCAGTAATTTTTGCTTGTGCTTTTGAACCCTTAATGATTTTCTGTTTGTTCCATTAGATGTTCTGCAAGGACTAGGCCTATTTCTACTCTACTACTTTCCTCTGAAATTTCCAAAAATAGTAATTAAAAGCTTGGTAACTACTAAGACTTCCCCCATCCACTTTATTGTCCTGCAAGATTCTGGTATGGATTCTTCCATTCATTCTGCCTTATTTTGAAGTGAATATTTAAAGTATTGACCCAACTTGTGGTGATGGCTTTTTTTTTTTTTTTTTTTTTTTTTTTTTCCCCCCTCTCCTCCTGAAGCACAGTCAGATGTGGGCTATTTCTGGACAGTGGATTGCATTGTCTCAGCTGGCTCCATTTTGTTTAAGACAAAATAAAGGGCCTATTTTGGAAATGTTGTGGTGGTGGGGCTTTACTTGCTGATTTCAGTAATTCTAATCAGAATAGATAACCAGGGGATTGTATGTTACTGGCTTGCCTAGAGCATATAACTAATGTGAAACTTCACTTTGCCACTATGGAATCTCTTCTGTATTAATTTGTTTGCAATTTCCAATCTCAGGAATGATTTTAATGTGCCATGAAGCTGCACCTGGTCTAACACAGCCACTGAACTGCTGCTGAAAAGGTTGCCTTGGCCCTTGGGCCTCCACCATAGCCCCACGTAGCTGTGGCTTCCCAGGCAGGGAGCTGGTCCGTGCTGCCTGTGACCTTTCTGTTTGTTTGTGGTTGTTCTTTGAGTCGGTTTCCAGTTCTGGTTCCTGATCTTTTTGACCTTGCAGCTGCAAAGTGCTGACACAGCAGGAGTACGAATGACCAGCCATAGTAGTGTAGGATTTGCTGAAGCCAGAGTCAGTGGGAACTCCTCATGCCAGACTGCAACCTGCATTCTTCTCTCAGATCATGTATCTCACTTTGGTAGAGGAAGGGACACATCTGCAATATTGCTGCAATGCTCTGTTTTGCCTAATGCTTTTTTTTTTTTTTCTTTATTTTAAGTGAAAGTGAAAGATTTTGACTTAAATTGGAAGTTCATGGATCTAGCAATACAATGTAATGCTTTCTTAGGGAATTCTGTCAGTGGCATTCCAAACATGTGGTGCTGGACTTGAGTCTGTCTCAAAGGAATGCTGACTGTAACAGTGTTGCTGTTTCAGGGGTTTTTGTTTATTTGTTTTTGAAAGGATGTGAAAGTTTTGGTAAAGGATCGCATAAGGAAAAGATGTCAGTGCTGAACATTATCACAAGCATAAATAAGTGCTTATGCATTCTGCGTTACAATTTGTATTCCAACTTTCAGAGTATCTTCTTTTCTTTTTAGATGAATCTGCGTTCTGTATTTACTGTAGAACAGCAAAGGATATTACAGCGTTATTATGAAAATGGAATGACAAATCAAAGTAAAAATTGTTTTCAGCTCATATTGCAGTGTGCACAAGAAACTAAACTGGACTTCAGTGTAGTCAGGGTAAGTACTGAGGCTTTCCAAATTTGTGTGTAAGTTTGTAAGTTACTTATTTTTAAGTTATACATGTTCATTCCTTCACACCAAATATCTTCAGAGAACTGGAGTGTCTTCCTGTGTGTCTGTAAGGCAGACTTCATACTTGTATGACGTGTGCATTTGTATCCAGTGAGCCTGTTTATAGACTGAAATGTCATGGCATGATTGCTGTGTTAAGCAGGTGCTTGGTGGCACAAGGAGTGTTTGTTTTGTTGTTGGTTGTGGTTTGTTTTCGTCTTTTTGTTTTTGTCTCTTGTTGATTTCTCTTGTTGGCTGCATTTTTTAAATTAAACTGCAAATGGAATTTCCCTATAGAAACTTAGTGCAGTGTATTGTACCAAAGAAAGGTCGTGTTGGTAGAAAACTATTCTTAAGGTAAAGCAGTTTCTATGACCTAATGTATTTTGGGGAAAAATATCACAGTTTTTCATAGAAAACACTGCCACATTGATGTTCCATGTCACACATTATTACTTACAGTGACTACATTGTTTACTTACAGAAGAATGTCAGTAGTGCTAACAGGAGCTCTTCCAAAGTCTGTGAATCACATGGGAAAGGGAATAAGAATCCTTTTGTGAAACACTGAACAGTAAAATGGCTGTTGTCTTGTAGCAGAAATAGAAATCATGGAGCATAAATTGAAGGAATAACAGTGGTAGTGAAGCTAGCAGTAGGTGCTGCAGCACTGGGCACTGAGAAGGAGAAAACGAGACCAGTTTAATGCTTCTTGGATGAGCCTGTGGTATACAACAGCTGCTTCTGCCCCTTAATTCTTAACTAGATTCCCCTCTCTCAGAATACTCTGGAAATATTCAGGTTGCTTTCTCAGCTCAGGATGCTCTGAAAATCACCCATAAATTCTAACTCACAGATGGAGATTTGTAGCAGGAATCTGTTTGCTGATGGTATAGTTGTGCCTATTTTTCTATTTTTACTCTGATTCAAGGACCCAGAGGAGGCAGCCAGTCTCTCCTCTGTTTGCACTCCTCTTTCACTTTCCATCTTCCTATTACCATTCCCTTCTCTATTATCCTTACTGCAGTAATGTGTCACAACCTTTTTCTTTAGTTGTCTTCTTTGCTGAGCCCTTCTTCACGTAACGTAAACTCTTCCTACTTGTGAACTGAAGTGGAAACATACCATGTGTCCTGCATTTGTCTTATTTTTTTATGATCTTGTCTTTCTCTTCTTCATACTTCTCCTTTTTGCCTCTCAGCAGCGTGCTGTTTTGTTTTTCTGTAAGACTTTTGGTCCAGGATTAGTACTTCCTTGTATGCTGTCGAACAGAATGAAGTGTAGGTTGCAGCTGACGCTTGCAGATGTAAGAGCAACACAAATTTCCTAAATGTATATTATAATTCAAATTTCATAACTCTATAAATAAACTAATTCATTTCCCAAGTGAGGATTTCTGTAACCCTGTTCCAGAGAACTGCATCTGGTTTTCCTAATCTCAAGGTGTGTTATGATTTGGTGGGAACATATGCAGGTTTTATCACTGTGAGGCATACAAAACGTCTCTCCCTTTCAAAATTAGGAAACTTGGAAGATTGCTTCTAGGACAATCCTCTACCCTCTTCAAATTTAATGGAAATGTTGAACCATGCAGGGTTTGAATGGCGTGGTTTTGTTGATTAATATTAGTATATTTTTACTGTTGGTTGGCTTTGCAGTAAGTATGAGCAGGTATGACTTGTTGAAGTGCGGATGTTCTCCAGCTTTCAATCTTCATAGCTGTTATCACCAAGTGCTGAGGAGCACTGATCTGGGTGGTAGTGTGTGGTTCTCCCCTCACTACAACAGTAAATGTGACTGTAACAGAACACAGAGCTTTGTTGTTCTTCCATATCTTTTGAAGCAGATCCTGAGAACATCTTGTTGTCATATTTAGGGTGGAACTGGTTAAAACTAAAACAGTAGCACTCAGCCACTCGGCGTGTGTATAGGTTATGGGACAGTCTGAAGTTCAGGGGGGTGTCTCTTTCCCTGGATCAAAATCTGCAGTATCCCTAATAATAATTTCTGATTTAAAAGTTTGCTGACTGAGAAGAAATAATGAAAAATAAATTTGATCTTCTAAAATTGTTTTAAGCAATAAAAGGAAACAATTTGAGACTTGCAGCTCTAATTTCATGTATTTAAATTTGGTTCTGTGAAGCAGAATTCTAAAACAAGTAACTGAGATTTGATTGATGTAATAAATCATGTTTCAAATTAGGCACTTTATAAAATTGGATGAGGAACATGAGTAGAATGGATCAGGAATTTCACAGAATCACAGAATTGTAGGGGTTGGAAGGGACCTCCAGAGATCATCGAGTCCAACCCCCCAAGATATCAAGATATTTGTTTAAAACAGGGGAGTATATTTTGCTCTAGAACATCTCTTTACTTCCCCAATAGAAATGGGAATGTTTTTAAGTTGAGGGAGGGAAGATTTAGGTTGGATTTAGGGGGAAGCTTTTTACAGAGAGAGTGGTGAAGTGCTGGAACAGCTTCCCAGAGAGGCTGTGGATGCCCCATCCCTGGAGGTGTTCAAGGCCAGATTGGATGGGGCCCTGGGCAGCCTGGTCTGGTATTAAATGGGGAGGTTGGTGGTTGATTAAATCAACTCGTTTGGGCTGCTCAGTGCTGAGATGTGCTGCACATGTAAAACCAAACCAAGGCACATGATACCCAGAGTGGTACAGATGACTGTTTCACTGTATCTATGTATAATAACCAGCAGAAGCTGATGCTAAAGGATTATTTATTTTAAGTTCTTTGGCCCTTATGTTTGCTTACTTATACTGTCACATTCAGCACAAACATACTGTGGTGAAAGAATGAAGCAAGTCCTGCCTTGCTGATCATGTAAGTTTCCAGGAGCAGTTAAATGGTGCTTATGCTTCTAGTGTTAGAGCTGATGATTCCACCAGGTTGATTCTCTTTATCTTGGAACTGAATTAATATTTCCCCTTAAGTTCCTTTAGCTATACCTTAGTTTGTTACTTGCATGACAAACTTTCCTCTGTGTTCCTCATGTTTCCTCATGTGCAAGAACTTCTTTACAGTGAGGTGACGGAGCACTGGAACAGGCTGCCCAGGGAGGTGGTGGAGTCTCCTTCTCTGGAGATGTTCAAGACCTGCCTGAATGCCGACCTGTGTGACCTGCTGTAGGGAACCTGCTTTGGCAGGGGGGTTGGACTCGATGATCTCTGGAGGTCCCTTCCAACCCCTACAATTCTGTGATTCTGTGTTTAGAACAACAGGATCTTGTGCTCAACGCTTATAGCAGAGGAAGAATTACCTACTTGAAAAATGTATCTATGTATGGTCATTGTCACTTTCAGAAATGCCCATCATAGCAAACTTCTGTTGCAGTCTAACCCCAGTACTAATCTTGTCTTGTGCAGCTGGCAGAAGAGGAATTACTCTGTAGGTTTAAATATTTTACAAAAGTGTTTTATCAGAAGGAGTTGTTCCTGTTCTTCTCTTCTTCCTCTTAACCTGAATTCAAGAAGTAATGGTTTCTGTTCAAGGCAGTTCTGAGAGTTGTGTCTGTCCGTTACTTGGTTACAGAATCTTCCTTCTTTTAGAAGTAAATCTAGGTGTATATCTCAGTGAAGGTTTGGCACCCCCAAAGTGCTAAATATAAAAACTGATATTTAGGGAAAATAGTGATGGGATGCCAGTGGAATTAATCTTAAGGATAGCCTTGGGATAGAAGGCATGATACAGTCTCAGGGATTCTGAGAAACTGGAGATCTGAAGTCAAGATGGCTTCTCATGTGTATTCCTGCGTGAGTCCCAAGCTTGAGAGACATGGATTTCTACCTTGAGTTGTTCAGAATCTGCGTAACACTGAATGATTTGTGGCCATTTCAACACTTAACACTTTATCAGTTCTGCTTTAAAACTGAAGTTGGCTAATGTTTTCTGCTTATTTACTGCATGTGTTTGTTATTGTTTGCAGACCTGGGTTGGCAATAAAAGAAGGAAGATGAGCAGCAAGAGTGCTGTAGAATCTGGAGGTGCTCCCCCAGGGACTGCCCCTGCTGCTCCCTCGGTACCACCAGAAGCAGCAGTTAGAAATGTGGTAAATATTGCTCGGTCCCAAAGTCAGCAGTCTTCTTGGACCTCTTCTAATAACGATGTAATAGTTACTGGTATATACAGTCCTGCTAGTTCATCCAGTAGGCAGGGATCCACCAAGCAAACAAGTGCTTCAATGGCAGAAATACATAAAACCTCTATTCCAAGACTACCAGGAAAAAGTGACTCAGACTTTCAGCAGCAGCACATCCCTATAGGGCGACAAATACCACACTGTAAAAATGCCTCACTATTAGTAGGGGAAAAAACGATTATTTTATCTAGACAAACAAGTGTACTGAATTCTGCGAACTCCATTTATAGTCACACAAAAAAAAGCTATGGTGGTTCATCAGTCCAAACTGCAGAGTTGGTGTTACCTCAGAAACCAATGATATGCCACAGACCCTGCAAAGCTGAACTCATGGGATGTCAGAGGTTACAAAAACCAGAACATGCAGCCCTTGCATCGCATGTGCCCCCTGGACAAAGGGCTAACACTAGGGACCCTTCTTGTAGCACACAAAACCTGGAAATCCGCGAGGTGTTTTCTCTGGCGGTTACAGATCAACCTCAAAGAATTGTGGGAGGAAGTACAGCACAGAAGCACTGCTCAGTGGAAGGCAGCTCTCTGTCCATTGCGATGGAAACTGGAGATGTGGATGATGAATATGCTAGAGAAGAAGAACTAGCATCCATGGGAGCACAAATACAAAACTATTCAAGATACTGTGAAAGTAACAGTTCTGTTCGAGTGGAGAACCAAAGTGCAGCCTTGTCTGGGCCAGGAAGAAATGTGAGCTGTAGTTCTCAGATGGTGAATGCCAGGGACGTGCCTGACAGTATGCTGTATCACAGCAGAGACTACCACTTGCCTGCACGGACCTCATTACATACATCCAGTACATTATATAACACTGCTAATACATCAAGAAGTACTTTTTCTCCTCATTTTACATCTTCAAATCAACTGAGGCTGTCACAAAACCAAAATAATTACCAGGTAATCTGTCAAATATCTGTCTGCAAATCTTGAAGACAAGGTCGTTGATAAGTACTGTTATCTTTGGAATTTGTTAGCTAATAAGTGGTAGGTTTGTATTTCTGTATGCTGTGCTCCATTTATGTCTTTCAACAGAGGTAATTCCTTATTAAAAGTGAAGGTAGGACTGTGGTATGGTAGCACTTTTATCTGGGTAGCTGAGCCTGTGGCTGCAGTGGCTTGTCACATACTGAAGGGCAGCGTGGGCTTTGTGTATTCAGTAGATAAACTTTGTTTACATGGGGATCATACCTGCAGTTGCTGATACGGGCCAAAGCCCTGTGTCCTGACTTGGCGTACCGGTGCATGTCACAGCTGTACCCTTTGGTTCTCTGCAGACATACTTTGCATGTGGCATAGGGCAGAACATGGGATCACACCCTCATCCATGTGCTGTACAGTTGCTTGCCCTTATTAATGTCAGGTTGGATTAGCTCTTCCATCAGTGTCTTATGACTGACAGGCTGTGGTATTACTCATTGCTTATGCATGCTATTTCTGTTTTAATTTATCCTGAAGATGAACCATACAAAAAACCATCTCTTAATGTGTGTTGTTCACTAGTACAGAGAATAATAGGATATATGGTGGTTTTTCTGTCTCTCTTTTTCCCCCCCCCCCTCTTCTTTCCGACTTGTCCCTGTATCCTGTCAGAGTTAGAAAGAAAGGGTTTTTTGAGTCTATAAGTGCCCCTTCTCACCAGAAATCACAACTATTCTGGGCTGGATTCTGTGCAGTAGATAGGACACTGGCTTACTTGTCCTTACTTGTGGCCTTTTGTAAGCTGAATACTTCAAAGGTGCTATTTTGTTTTTTTTTCCCCTTTCTCCCTTTTCCTCTCATACAGTCTCAGTGTTTGATATTACTCTTCTTGAATTTAAAAAATTCATTAAATACTGCTTCATAAGAGAAGAAAAGCTATAAATATGCACATCGATTTTGTAAAGGGACTGTAAAACTGCAAAAGTGCATGAAGTACAGTTAAGGAAACCATTGAGAAAAGTTTCACTTAATGGAATGCAGTATGGCTACATCCAGCTGTGTGCTCTCAGCGCTTTATTTCACTTTTGAAAAACTGTCAGTATGTTTTTCTCTTTCTTTCTTTCTTTTCAAATTTCATTAGAAATTAAAAAACAACAACAACAAAACAACTTGGATTTGGAATACTTTGGGGTAGGGCCTGAATCTCTTTATAGATTAAATGCCACCTATCATGAACCATTCTGTCTGGCCATGTAGTATGGTATAAATCAGATCAGGGATGTCTCTGTAACTTACTTTATTGTTGTCTCTTTGATGCTTTTGTCCTCTGTTACAATGATGTACCTATTGTTTGGTAAGTGAGGAATTCTTTGCAACATTTGACTTCCATGTGATTCTTTCACAAACCCTTTGCCCTTTGGATTTAGGAATATACCTTGGATTCAGAAAATCCTATCTCCTGTGGCATCCTTTGCCCTTACGCACTCTTAAACCTTGAAAGAACTGGGAAGGTTGCTGTTAGTGCATTTGTTGCTGTAGCAATCCACTCTGTGAAATATTAAGATGGCACTTTTCAGTATTAGAATTTATAGGGGAAGATAAAAGCTGTGGTCTTAAGGCATGTCATGATTCTGTAGAAACTGCAGAGGACAAGTGTCCTACAAGCTGGACGGATCCTGTACTGCCTTGAAGGAATGGTGGCTCTGACTTCTGATCACTGTATTCCTTGCTGAGAGTTGGAGCACGTTTCAGAGCAGCGCCAACAGTGAAAACCCTTAAACGCAGGGATATCTTCCTCAATTTAAAAACAGATTAAACTTAAGTTATGTGATTGTGAGAGTAGTTAAACATCCAAGCAGATGCTTCTTCAAAGGTAGGAACGTGTGATGTTGTTTTGATGAAGTGATTACTGTTGTACATTGGTGGGGCATCTAATTAGCAATTAGTTATAGCTTTCTTACTGGTTCAGTTAATCAAATTCATCTTAGTGTAAACTGGAAATAAATTTAATAAAATGATTGATTTTAATGCCTGAGCAGTTTTGCTAAGCAAATTGTTCAACCTACTAACTTTTGTTAGTTTGGTGCTGAGCTTATTGAGCAGGAGAGGCTGTACTTACTGGTCCTCGGGGCTGAGTAGGGATTTATCCTTAGTTTCCTTCCCCAGCCCTACAAAAACGTTGTTAAAAGTATGTGTGTTGTTTGTTTGTTTGTTTTAATTACTTTGTTATACACACTGAAGCACTGTTGATCTAATTTAGCCCCATACTCTTCTAGGGAAAGTTCAAAATCTTGCAGCAAGTATGGCAGAGTAGTATATATAGATATACAGATAGTACTTATTTCTTTATTACTAAGGTTCACTTTAAGGATGCTTGCAGAGGGGTGATCAGAGAGAGCGTGTGGAAATGCTGGGGAGAGCAGCAGGGAGCAGGAGCACTGCCTGCCACCTCCACTTCCACGGGACATGCAGCAGCTGAGGGTGGTGGGGGCTGCTGAATGGTCCCAGTGCTGAGAGTTCAGGACAGGGAATCCACAGGTAAACTGGGAAAAGGCTGTGCAGGGACCTTGTACTGCATAACCACTTTTAGTGCCATTTCAGATTTCAGTGTATGTTTCCATGTATGTTGTCTTTCAGATAGTTACACTGAAGTACTGTATTTGACGTCAGATCTGTCAGAACTAGTGTGTGTGTGTCTTCCACTTAACTGTTAATGCTCTGCTGTTCCTTTGACTTGCACAGAAAAGCACTGTTTTCTGAAGCTCCACTTGAAATTTGTTGCTCTTCTGAGGTATAAGAATACACACTAGTGTTACATGTGATCCAAATCAGCTTTGCATTGTAGTTAATTTAGCAAGGGAAAAAACACAAAACGACTGAACAGGGAAGTCTCAGAAAAACCAACTGTGTGACTATGGAATGCACTGCTGTTGTGTGGGACAGCAAATCTTAATAGTTGTAACTTGGTTCTAAAATGTGTGCTACTAAGAAATGAATAATTTAAATATGAAAGCTGGTGCAGACTTCCTTTTAGGAGGGAAAGGTGTTTAATTCTAGCTCTCTTCCTCAACCTTCCTTGTGCTGTAATGAGAGCCTGCCATTAGGTAACCCTCAGCACTCAGCTAAAAGCTTGGAGAATGAAGATACTGGACAACAGACAAACTGTACCAGGTATTCTGTATTCAGTCAGACCCATGCTGAAAGATTCATTATTAGAGCATTTCCGTAATACAAAAACTTTAGTGTACTTGATAGAGTCATCAGGAGGAGATTTGTCTTCCTCATGTACAGCATGTGTAATGACATGAGATTGATTAATCTCTCGAGCTGTGTTTATTCTCTGAAGCATTGCTCGTCTGTAGCAGAAGCTGACATGGAATCCTAAATAAGCCTAAAATATTCCAGGATATAAAACATTGCACATGTCCAGGGAAAATAGTACAAGATTTTATTTTATTTTGTAACAAGTCTGACGTCTAGGAATGATGGAGGAGTGATGAGAATCAAGGAAGCTAGCCTTCACCTTCATACCCATTCCTCTTCCTTCATTAGCCTCATGTCCCTAGTTTTTCTCCTACTCTGCAAATTCTTGGTATTTGACATTGAAGAATTCAGTTACTGATGCCTTGGTGGATTTTGTTTTTTTTCTATTCTGAAGGTTTAACTGCCATAATTGAAAAATAGAACAGTGCTGTTAAACATGAGGCCCGGGACTAACTCTGGTCTGCTTAATCTTTCAAGCTTTGTGCAGTTATGAGATGTAAACTTGTATTCTGAACTGTAAGTTTTGAGACAGCAAAAGTTCATAAGTATCTGAATTGCCGTTGTGTTGTCACTCTCATGTGAGGAAGCAGTTCTGTTTTTAGTCCTGTAACAGTAATGCTAAGTGTGGCTTCACTTTGCTTCTAAATCTCAATTTATCTTAAATGTTGTTATCAGGACCACAGTATCGAAGTCTTCTGGAAGTTGCTTGCTGTTTGTTATCATAGCAACCTAAGCTGCTGTTGTTTTCTGTTCTGTTTTCCCCTTCTTTACAGATTTCAGGAAACCTTACTGTGCCTTGGATTACAGGTTGTTCCAGGAAAAGAGCAGTAAGTATATTTCCATTCAAGTATCTAATACATCAGGTACAGGAATGAGACATTTTATCTAAATGTATTCTTGGAAGTATCAAGTCCTGTTGTTGTACATTCCATCTTTTTTTTTTTTTCCTTCCATGTACAAGTTTTCTTGAGACTGTAGCCTTTTTCTGGAAGGCACCATCCCACTATCATTTAATGACCTTTTCAAACATCAAGCAGGCAGTCAGTGCCCTCGAGTGCAGTCTCAGGAGCTGGCTGACGTGGTTTCACAGCGCTTCACAATTGAAAAGGAGGAATTTTATTCCACCCATGCTCCCTATGGGTGCACTGCCACCCCAGCCATAACACTGGTGCTGGTATCTAATTGCAAGGTAATCCAAATTAAGCATCTGACCTGTCAGGTACATCTCTTTCACTGAGTTTCTTTCTGCTGAGTTTGTATTTTTCCAGGTTTTAGTGAGCTGAATGTACTTGGGATCAGATGAGCATAGCTCTGAGTAGGCAGCAGTGATGAGGAGGGTGGGGCAGCAAGAACTAGCTGTGAATTTTTGCACTGGCACTCTTATTTCATTATGACACCATAGTGCCAAAATGCTCCTTCCTGTACACTTTCCATCTCTGTGGTATGAGTAGCAGTGGTGCACAAAGGCAGTTACTGATGTTGATTGCAGCCACGTGCGGCAGATTCTGTCCTGGTCCAGTGCAGAGCCCTCAACTGCAAGGATATTGGGAGTAACACCAAATCTCCTCTTGTGTCCTCAGTTTAATATCAGTGGATAATGTTTAGGCTGGACATCTTCAACTTTTGAGTCAGGAAAAAATTATAACTTAAGAAAGATTCTAAACATGGAATTTGTTTCTGAAAATACTTATCTGTTCTTTGCTATCATTCAGACTTTGTGATACTTTATGTATCAGACAGACTTAAAATGTTTTTCAGTAGGGAATAACAATTGAGCATGTTACATTTTTTCGTATCAATTTCTTCTTTTCTGTATGTACAAACTAATGAGACACAAAACATTTGCATGGACTTCCGGTAATTAGCTTGCCACCTCGGCTTCAGTGTATGTAGTGTGTGTATGACAGGGATGGGTGAGAGAAAACGTGGGTGTGGAATTTCTTGAAGCTTGAGCAGGCACATGAGCAGCTCAGTGAGCAGCTGACATCTTTTCTTGCAGATATTTGGGACATTTTATCTCCTAATGAGCTACAGATTTGCTGACTGATTCCTTCTGTAGCAGGGGAAGTTACTGTGCCAGTCTGCTCACTGTTTGCAAGTGAGATCTCTCCAAGGGTAGAGTCTCCTGGGGAGGGGTTGGTGGATCCACTTCCTTCTGGCATTTCAAGTGTAGCTGTCTTTCCCCACAGCACACCATACTCCCACTCTTATTTTGGAGGTAAGCACTGCAACTTCTCATTTCTCCAGCCTTAGGTATTTGGGAATACCCACATAAGGGAAGGCTTTTCCATTAACATCAGCTGCTGCTGCTTAAGCATTGCCTCTCTCCATAAACTGTAATTTTAATCACCTGTTTAACAATGTGAACTATTTTTTTCCAATGCATTTTTGCTCTGAATTCTCTATGTAAAAGAATTTGTTTCTCTTTATTTCTCCCATCCCTTTTCAACCAGAATGCAACACAAGACTGATTGATTTACTTATTTCCCCCTCTTTTTGCTCTATGAAGGCTGCACTGCCATCTGGGGATGAACCTAACGGGAAAATGCAGATGTAAGCAATTGCAGTAGATATTTCAGGGAGGTTATGTTATGACTGAGAGGCAACAGGTACACTTCCAAGGCAGTAATCTTCACAGCACAGAGTGAACCATAAGCGGAGCTTCTCCTTTGCTGTGCAGGGCAGGAAGCATTCACCTTTCTGTTAGTCATTCCAGATGAATTACTTCTGATGGCAATATTTACCCTTATCTGATTTAAATTGGGATGTAGGACTTCTCCATAGATGAATCTATGTAGAGTGAGCTGGATAAACAATCGAGGAACTGGATGGCTTGTGCGTTGGTATGCCAAAGTTTTATTTTTTTAGAGGTGACCAGGGTAATGGCCATGTAGTTGTGGGTTTGGCACTCCAGAACTGATACATGTACACAGGTGTAAGGAAATGAAAGACAGGAAAGTCTCCTATTTCTTAGGAAACTTCAGTTTCAAATGTGAAATTCTTTTGAAGAAAGAACATGAAGAAACAGAAATAGAATGCATGAAGTTGTAGAACGTGATTATGGCAATTACTACCATTCAAGAAGCAAAAAGGCTGATCTGTATTTTGTTTAAAATAGAGAAGATTGTGTTTTAGATGCTCTGAATTTGTTTTAATCTTCTGCCTTGTAATTTGTTTTCCTCTCCTTGTCCTTCAGCTGCATCGAGTCAAATAACTGTACAGTTCTACAGAAACTCTTGCTGGTCTGCTCAGCTGTGCTCTAGAATGATGTAATCCTGACTGTTAGTGAATATTAGTGTAGAACTATCACTCTGTTATTCATGTGAATGCCTTTCAAAAAACATGGAGTTCTGTACTGTGGAGTAAGTGGAGAGCTTCTGTCATGAACATTTGCATTTAGATCACTGGGCCATTAAAGCCAATTTCCATAAAATTCTAGAGACACTGGCATTAAAGTGTTCTGCTCAGAGTCTGTCACAGGAGTACAGTGATGCACTTTGGATCAGGTAAAGGACCAGATCCAGCTCTGTGTTGCTGTGAGTCCTGCCACCAGCTGAACTTGCTCATCTGAGGGAACAGCAGTGGCAGCTGGTGTGTGGTGGGCATTGATGGTGTGGGTATGTCAGCACAACTGCTGAATAAAGTTCTTGTTGGGTTGTGATCTAAAAACCTCGTGAAAACTACAGCCACAGTGAGCCTATGTGTACTGATGAAAACTATCTCTGGGTGGCTTTTTAAGTAAAGTGGGAACCCACAGGGGTTAAAACCAAGTGCACTTCAGTTAAGCCTTTTTATTTTAAAACTATACGCCAATATTGAAATATTTATTAGTCCTGCCTCCCTCAGAGCAAGCATCTGGCTTACTAAAACAGTGGAGCGAAGTGCAAAAAGTCTCTTCCAGAAATCTGCGATTGCATACTTGTGGTACAGGAGCTGTAATGGTTTGCAGTCCACATCCAAGCATGTGTCTGTCTGAAGGCTTTGCAGATTGTGTTCTTCTCTGTATCTTCTGCTCTGTGAATGAGACTTGGTGGTAACATTTTTAACAGCTCACTCCTAGCCGTTTTGCTGGGGGCCTTCTGGTCTGTTTCTTTGTCTTAAGATTGGAAGTGCCATGTGATAGGTACTGATCTGCTCGTGTGCTGACAGAGGAAATCTTGAGATGGGGATAATTAGTGTTCAGAAACCAACCCTCCAAATCATTTTGGTAATTATGGCCTCCAGCTGCATCCTTATTTATTTATTTTAAATTCCCCAGGGAGAAGTGTATATCCTGGGAGTCCTAGTGGATTGGGTGGAAATGCACACAGGACACCAGTCCACAGACAGCAGGCTCTTCAGGGATACTCTGACTGATATCTCTGCTGATAGTGCTAAGGGAAATGTCAGTCCAAGATTTTAAAGGTTTTTTTTAGTGACAGTAAAGCAAATTCTGTCAGTTGTGTGTGGCTGAAGACTAGCCTGTTTTTTCTATAAAGAGATGCAGTGTTGGCCATTGGAGAAGAAATTGCAACATTTGCTAGGGAGCAAGACACTCTGCAGTAGTGACTAGTATGTGTTGCAAGAGGTTCATTTGCTAGAAGTAACTGTGGTCGTAGAACACTTAATCACAGAGCATCAGAACTGGGCTGCTGACCTAGTTCTTTAACTTCAGAATATGCCTTCAGGATATGCCTAATCTGAACATTTTCAATTGACACATAAGAACTGATCTAAAAAAGGCAGGTGCTAATAAACAACGGGCTAAGGACACTGCACTGAAGTGTAATTACTCGTACCAATTACAGAGCCTGGGATGGCACCACAAATATTGCAGACAGTGGGTATAATGAGGGGCTTGGCCAAGTGCCAGGGATGCCTATAATAAACTGGGTCATTTCTTATAAGAGTGTTGTTATTACACTTGAGAGGTCAGGGGATAAGCAGGGTTTAACCCTGAGCTTGGCAGAACTGCTGATTCAATTTGCTCACAAGGATTGCTTTTCATTGTGAGTTGATGGGCTATTTTCTGCTGGAAGAAGCTTCTCTCTGCTTTTCAAAGTATGGACAGCTGAACTAATAAATGTAAAGTATTCCACAGACAGTTAATACAGACAGTTAATGCTCTCAAGGATAAAGTTGGGCCTCAAATCAGCAAGTAGGGAGTTTGAAGGAAGGACATGAGAATTGTATTCACAGTGTTCGTAATAATGAAGTAAAAAATAGGAACTGAATTATTGACTTGTCTTCAGTTACAAGAAGCGTTATTTTAAAGATGAAGCTTTTCAGTGTTATCTTTTTTGTTAATTTTTTCCCCTCTGTGTGGTAACTGCTGATCACCATCAGTGCTGTGATAGTTCTAGAACTGTACATTTTCTTCTTTGTTTCCTTAATTCCTCTGGTGATATTAAATAAGAGGAGGTTATTAACTAAACAGATGGAAGTGTAGATGCATGTTCAATGTAGGAGTTCTGCCCTTTATTTCCTTACAAAAGACACCAACTTTTGTGAGTGTTAAGTAATTTTTGAGTAGTGTATAATGCAGGAGTCAAACTTACAGTATTTGTGAAGGGGATGATAATGTAATTGAATGTGGTTTGTGTAAGAAATCCATGCAAAGACACTGCATGGTCACTTACAGAAAGCAGCCAGTCCTAATCTGAGTTTTAATAAGCTTAGGTGTTATGTACATTTAGTAAGCCTATGGGCTGAGGTGGATCCCAGCAGTGAGAGCAGTGTAAGTGAAGGAGAGAATCTTCCTTTGTGCTCCCTGATGCAGTGTAGTGCAGCTCATGTCTGCGAAGCACGTGGGCAGCTTCTGCAGTTTGTTAACGTGCAGGAGCCTGCTACCCACAGTGACCTGTTGGTCATTCTGAGCCCCCAGGTGCCAAATATCTTTCTTTAGGGGGCACTGGTATGATTTCAAGTCTCAATCCTCCCTTGGAGATACTCAGGCCTGTCAGGCTGGATCTGGCTCTCAGCTCCCTGATGGAGATGTTGGTGTTCCTGCTCATTGCAGGGGAGTTAGATTACATGACCTTTAAGGGTCCATCCATTCCCACTCAATTCTATGATTCTATAATTGTAGCTTCTGTTTCCAACTTCATGTGTTTCTAAAGAATACCATCATCTATTTACTTGAACAACTTTCCTCTCCATTTGTTTCTGCTTTCTGGACTCTCTCATGCAGTGTGTGTTGTAGAGTTTTGTTTTTTTCTTTCATATCAGTTGACTGGAAAAGCTTGTTCTCCATTCCCTTGTCTGACCTGCGATCAGTATCAGTGTGATTCATGCGCTGCTGCACGAGTCCTTCAGCAGAAAGAGGAAGGGTAAAGTACCTGATGTGACAGCAGCTGCAAGAGCAACCAAAAAGCAAAAATATGTGTTGTCATCTTATTCCCAAGTATGAGGAAAAACTAAATCCATGTATTTAGTGTGCAAAAGCTGAGCAACTTCTAAAAGAGGGGAGATGTAGGTTAGATGTTAGTAAGAAATTCTTTTAACTTTTTTAATAAACAGTCAATATGCTTCAGAAGATAAAGTTGCCCTAAGCTTCCAGCCCATCACAAAGAGTGGGGGAGTCCAGACTGACTTGTTTCTCCTTCTGTAGTGAGCACTGCTATCACACTCCTTTCTACCTTCCCTTTTCTCAGTGCTAGGCTGCCTCTCCCTGACCATTCCATGCAAAACGACAGAATTCATGCAGCCCTTTTTAGAAGTTGCATTCTGCTTTGCCAACTGCTATAAGAAGAGATATTGTCACAGCGATTTGGGAAATGACCACGTCATCCTTGAAAGGTGGCTTGCAGGTACTCAGAGTGTAGGTCAGGTCAGGCTAACCAGCATCTGCTTAGGAGTGTACATGAGGGATTTAGTCCAGCAGTGTGCTCTCCGGGTGAAGTCCACTTACTGCCCTGAGCAGTGCTGAGACGCTCCAGGTGGTCTCCCAGCTGAAGGCAGGCTGCAGCAGCCATCTGGGAGTGCACCTGAGGCCCTGCTGCGCTCAGGCCCTGGGCACAGGGCGGCTGCAGCTCCGGCTGCCTGGCTGCTGCTGGGCTCCTCCCGGCGTGTGAGCGGCTGGATGGCAAGGTGGGAGCAGCTTCTGGTGTTCTGTGCTTGGCTGGGTGAAGCCACAGCCATGTTTTGATGTCCTTTTTACCAGTGCATTAAGGAGGCTTAGGTGTTTCCAACATTTTGTGTTTTAATGCACTTTAGAGTTATTTCATTCTAACTTCAACCAGTTTTCAAATGGGCTGACCTGGATTTCAGGTGTGAGACCATGATTATTTCTCTCAAAGTTCAGCTGTTGAAATGATGACAAATCTGGCACGTGTGATGACTAATGCACTTTATAGTTATGTTTGTATGCTCCTAATCGCTGGAGAGATGACAAACGTGGGCTGATATAAAGAAACCAGAAATGTTAGTTAAAATTCTTGGCTAAAAGCTATTGATAAAACTTAAAGGTTCTGTTGGCAGACTGAAGCCCATAAAAATGGTAGGAAGAATTAGCAGGAAGTGTAGGATTTGTTTCTCAGTTTCACTGCTTATTATCAGTAATCTACTATCACCTATTTTGATAAATATACACAGAGTTAGGGAACTTGCAAATAAACTGTAGAACCAATTTAAACTCTGAAGCTCACCAAATAAACATTAAAGTATTCCCTTTAGGAACTCAGAATCCTTTGAATTATGCATGTATTGTAGTTTGCAGTAAGATAAAAGAACTTTAGGTGGGGGAGGGTGAGAAACTTGAAAAGCCTTAAGGAGTAATTTCCATAAATTGGGTGGAGAGAGTAAACAGCACAAGTGGAAAAAGTTATTTTCAGTAAGGTCTTTTGGAGTAAGATAAAGCAAATTTAAAAATCAGGTGGAGTTTGGAACAAAGCTAAACTGCTTTAAACTCATTTCAGCACTGCCACTGCCTTTCAAGCAACTCCCAGGGAACGCTGTACTGGCCTGGATAAGTAACTGAACTTAAAAAAAAATTCTGAAGGGTGAGTTAGAAGAAAAGCCACAAAGACAGTGTAACATACATCCTACTGTGTGCAAGACCTCTGGAAATTAAATGAACAGGATAAGGATTTTTAATCAAACAGTATTCTGTTTTCTTTTATCTTACAGTTACAGGACCGCACCCAATTTAGTGACCGAGACTTGGCGACCCTAAAGAAATACTGGGACAATGGCATGACCAGCCTGGGCTCAGTCTGCAGAGAGAAAATAGAAGCTGTTGCTGCAGAATTAAATGTTGACTGTGAAATAGTGCGGGTAAGAAATCCAGAGCCTTCCCCTATCTTGTAGCAGAAGCAAAAATAGGACAGATGAAAGCTTTTAAAAATTTCATGAGGAAGCTTGAAATAGATTTCACGTATTACATAATGAATGACCATTTTAGGAAGTGTTCTCTTGCTCTTTCTGTAGTCTATATATAGAAAAAAGCCCTCAGGTAAGAGTCTTATTGATCAGGAGTAGAAGTAGCACTCCAAACAGTTTGACATTCTCTTTAGATTTGAGTGAGGTTTTGAAGAAGCCCTGCATGTTTTTAGGGATATCCTAGATGAATGAGAAGTGTTGTCATTTATATTGTGATTAAGATACAAAAAAGACCTTCTAGAGATACAGGGGAAAATATTTTTCAATACTTACAGGAAAAAAGTAATTTTAAACATACAAAAGAAAACGTTCAAAAATAAAATTTATTTTCCAAGGCTGCTTTGAAGCTGGATTGAGTTGTGACAGAGGGCAAGGGGTACTGTGAAGAATTCTGGGTCCCTTCAGTTTGATAGTCTGTGCCTTTGAGGAAGGATTGCTTTAGAAAGTACATGCTTAGTGTAGATATCCTGTCTGCTGAGAGTCATTCTGCATTGTCTGTTCCTGAGGTGGGGAAGTTTGGTAAAACATCCGAATATAGTTGCCACTGTAAACACAATTACCAGATGTATCATCACTCTAAAAACAGAGGTCTCTTCTTCACTCAGTGCTTCCATTCTTCAGAAAATAGTCTGACTGTCTTTGCAGTCAGCAGAAAAATATGATTAGAGCTGTCCTTTCCCATCTTAATGGGCATGACAATTGTGACTGCTCCTTTCAGCCTTCAGACTGCTCATTTTCCATCTCTCCCTTAAAACCTGACACCAAAGGAAAAGCGGGTGACAGCAATCAAACTCTTGAAAAGTGTATGAAAAATACAAGGAAAAGGCATGACAATTTTTTTATTTAATGGAACATAAAATGATTGTACTTAAAAGATGAAATGCTACCAAAACAGAAGAGATGAGAGCCTTTATTTGAAACCCTTATGAAGATCTCTGTTGGATTGGTATATCTGTATGGTATCAAATTAGTTTCAAATAGTGAAGTTGGCTATTTACTTGCTTATTTTCCTGACTGAATCTGAATTAAGAAAAAATGAAGTTGCACGTTTTTGGAGGCTTAAAGGAATTTTTCTTTTCTCTGTAGAGAGAGAATGTTTTCCAAGATCTTCAGTTCACTTTCGAAAACTGAAGCTGTTTCCACTAAAAGCAGCAAAAATGGTGTCCTGGCTAACAGGCAGTCTGACACCCTTGCTTAGTCTCACTTTGTTCCTTTCTTGGCATACAGAGATTGGCAGTATGAAGTTTTGTGCACATCTTTTCATAGTGTCTTCTTGAAATGCTTTTGTCTTCAGGACCACCGTACCAGGTTCAGATGAGCTTCTTAAAACTCTTCAGTGTGTGTGCACATGCAAATGGATGAGCAAACAAAAATTTCTTTTTCTTCATGGTAACTGTTATTGTTACCAGTATCGGATTAACCTATGCCCCAGGTTCCTCTATACTGACAGACTTGGCAGTTATAGTGAGATTTAGGTTGGTCCTGCTTCAAGCTATGCTATTGACAGCTTAAATTACTAGTAATTCTGCAGAGATATGCAGCAGAAAGGCTGCTTAATCCTATCTGATTAACAGCTTCTTTTGGGGGGCCTAGGCATAGTATAGATCCAGTTTATGATCAAGAAACAATGTGAAAAAACAACTTGGAATCTTCAGTCTGTGTTTTTTCCATTATGTGGGATTTCTGAAGGTTCCAACCTAGAATCTTTCTAGCGTGCTGACACCCTAACCTCAATCACTGCAGAGTTATAATCACGCTTCTTAGGTGGCTCCCTGTCAACGTGCTTACCTGCAGGCTTACTCACAGCAAGCGTACACTGGCTGCTTCTACCTAGCCTTTGTCCTCTCTTCCTTACCTCCTCCTTGTCATCGGGTGAAGATGATGCTGAATTTGTTATTGGCTGTTGTAAGTGGGCTTAGTGAGTCTGATCATATGTACTTTGCAGGTAGTTTTGAAATTTTTAAGGACGTGTCATTTTAGGGATATAATTGACATTAATACACTGCCTACAAGGAAATACTATTCTGCTCATACTCTCATCATTGTATGGCTCCACAGTAGTCACATTTAAGCATAACATGTACTCTATGTGGAAGCTTACAACTTCTCTTTCCCATTTTGATATACTGTAAAAATACATTCGTTTTCCATGATATATTCAGTAGGTTGAATGAAAGAATTTCTGCTTTGAGAAGCACATAAAAAGACTGCTCATATCTGTCTTGTCCAGGAGCCTTTTTTTTTTTTTTTTTTTTTTTTTCTCCAGAATTTTTTAGTTAAAAAAAAAAAGCATATTGATTCTTAAACTGCATAGTTGTTAACACTGTTTATTGCTACCCCAAATGCTATGTATTTTACAACAATCTCTAGTTAGCTTTTTTTGTACCTGTTTTGCATTTGTCACTGAGGAAAATTAGAGCTGGGAAAGCAAGTAGCACCTAGGAAAAATGATTTGCCAAGACCAGTGTTAGCCATGCCATCTTCTACCTAGTTAGAGATGCAGCTTATTGTATCTTACTTTACTTTTTCCTAAGGCTGGCACAGCATGGAGCTATAATAGTTGGGATTGTAGTTTGTGTTTCTTAATTTTTCACTTTGATAACTAAGGTATTATAAGCAATAAGTTTTTTAATAATCTTTATTGTGCTACGTGTTGGAACAGTAGTTAAATTGAGTGGATTGGGAAGAAGAAACATTGCAATTATTTCCAAAATAAGGCCATAATAATGTTTTTTCATATATCTTTAAAGAAAAAAATCCTGTAACATTCTAATATGTTTGGCAAACTCTGTTGGGGCTCAGACCTTATGGAAGCAATGTACATTTTCCATGCCCCATTAACGTGCTTTCAATAGTAGCAATGCACGTGCTTTCTAGAGGTATATTTGTTTCTTGGAATCCAGAAATTCCAGCACTAACCATGCTTCAAAGCCCACTATTGACTGTATTGTACATACCTAATAATTGCAGTAATCCACTGTGCTCTGTATGATTATAGCTTGTGTGGCACAATTCCCTTGTCAGCAGTCCTGCACCGGCATGTGGTCAGGTCCTGGGGTGGTGGTGGATGTGCTTCCAGTGCTGCAGCACCGCTCCTGTCATCTTATGGAGGGCGTGGAAGGGGGGAGGGCCAAGGCAAGAAGACTAGAAGTTATGATCAGGCCAAGAAGCTGATTCCAGGGTTTTTGGATACCAGTGAGAAACTGATTTTGATGGAACCGAGTGTCTGTGAACAAGAGCTGACAAGTGGAATTGAAATGGGTGAGACTGAAAAGCTCGGGTAATGCAAGGAAAAGAAGAGAGTTGAGATAAAGCGTTGCCGACAAGTCTTACTGCATCACATTGAACTCTTTTTTGAGTCTTTAAAAATTTTAGCATAATTTGTTCTTTAGAACTCATCAGAGAAAGCAAGTCAGTTAACAGTCAGGAAGCACTGTAATTTCTTTTCCTAAAGGCACGTCCTACAACTAAAGATGACGCAAAGATAATATTGTTTTGAGATCACTTCACTTACTTTACAAAGTATGCTTCCATATCAAAGTGAAGCGATGTAAAGCTACCATCTTGAATATTTTTTCCTGTGCTGTAGGAAATCGTGGAATAGGTGGACCATTTGGGTCACAGGGTGGTTTGATCACATTAGAAGTTGTGCACCAAGAGAACTTGAATCCAAGATCATATATTGATATAATAATTTAGGGAGGGATGGCATACAAGATCACTTAGTCCTTGTCTTTATTCATAGCAGAACCTATTCACAGTTAGGTCAGGGCCTTGTCCAGTGAAATGTTGACTACCTACATGGCTGGAGATTCCAAAACTCCTGTGGACAAACCATTCCAGTGCTTAACTGCCGTCACTGTAAAACATCTGCTTTCTTCAGTTCTGGTCAGAATTTTTCTTGCTGTAACTTGCAGCTGTTGCTTTTATTCCTTTTGCTCTGCACTTTTCTTCCCTTTTCACTTGCATTGGGGTCTAAAACTGAGCACAGTACTCCAGGAAGCAGCCTCATGAAGGCCAAATATAGAGGAATAGTCACCTCCTTTGGATTGCTGGCTATACTCCTGTTCTTAGAATACAGATGTGCTAATTTCACTTGATTGTGGGTCTATTGCTTTTGTTACAGTTTCTGCTATAATTCATGTTTATTTCTCTTGCAAGACATGGATTGGGAATCGAAGACGGAAGTACCGTTTAATGGGGATTGAGGTCCCACCCCCTAGAGGAGGTCCTGCTGATTTCTCTGATCAATCTGAATTTGTTTCTAAATCAGCACTTAATCCAGGAGAGGAAACTGCTACTGAAGTGGGGGATGATAATGATAGGAATGATGAAGTATCAATCTGCTTATCTGAAGGAAGCTCACAAGGTATTTGAAAATGCAGTTACCACTGTGCACGTGTTTTTAATTTTGTACTGTTGCATGCTTTGGGTTCTCTGTTGTACACATTCAGAAATGTCTGAAACAGTGTCATTTTCTATAGACAGTACTGTTTGGTCTCTTCTCTCTGTGAATGCTGCCTATGTTTTTATCACAAAGCTTTCAGAAACTTTCTGTCATAAGATTCTTTTTCTGCCAGATTCCTCAGAAGTTAATTAACAAGTTCACAGTTTGCTCGTGCAACTGAGAGGTGAGCAAACAGTACTGGTGGATCAGCCTCCTTTCCCTGGGAAGCTGAGTTTTACGGGTGCTCTCTGGTAACTCACCAGTTCTACTCTGTGAACTTGAACATCAGTTCTCTTAGGGTCACATCAGCAATTCGTGGCTAAAGAAGCACCGATGCGTGTGAAGCTGCTAGCTTTGAGGTGACCAGAGCTATGCAGTTATGGTTTCCACAATAAACTCAAAATGATAAGTTCAGAAAATGAATTAGCTCAAACTCTGTCTTAAACTAAAAGAGCTTCAGACTGTGTCAGAGCATAGCAGAACTTGCGCCATTAAGCTGCCTCAGGTGTGTGTATGTGCTTTGACAGGCAGATACAGATCTGCAGTAAGAATCAAAGTCAGTAGCTGGAGGCAGTTCAGGAAGACTTAGAACTGCATCTACAGGGTGCATGTTTGTTCACAGTGAATTCCATGCTCTGGAGTGATAAGTGTCTTGAACTTAATTCCCTTTTACTGCACCTTAAAGAGCCATCTGACCACATGGGACAAACCTCTGCCTTCCCCTCCTGTACACTCACGCTCTGGGCTGAGGGCACAAATTGCCACTCTGCTCCTTTCACCAGCTTTGCAGCCTTAACTAATTGCTCCCAGTGCTTCTGATTAGAAGAGATCAATAAAACTTTTGTTGTCTAAGCTGAAAGAAAGTCTGAACAAGCGCGCAGTATTTCAGTTTCATATGCCAGACTTGATCTTGTCATTTTGTCTGAACAGTTTAAAGAAAGAACTAGAGAGATTGAGAACTGCTGGGAATGAATTTGAGATAGCTTTGTCATAACCTACTATAAAGAGAATAAGATGATTAAGAAATGGGTCAAATGACTGAAAGCCAAGTGAGATGCAGAATCAGAGTCCTTGATTTGCCTGAGGTGTGGAAGGCCCTGATTTAGTCAGATCTGTTTGAAAGAAAGTGGTGATGGGGGAAGAACTTGAGTTTTCTGCAGCTTAAAGCAAAAAATAACACTGCATGTATTGAATGAGGCTTTCCTACAGCAGAGTGCAGGACTTTGAGCAGATGAGTATAGTCAAAGGGTAAGGAAGTACCAGAAATCTGTGGGGTTTGCATAGCACCCAGGAGTCTCTCTTCCATCCTACCACAAGAATTGTTTCTGCTGACTTCTACAGTTGAGACCAGTAGATCTCACTGCTCGGATTACTGGGAACTTCCTGAAAATAGTCACACCGACCATCATGTACACTGCTCAACCACAGGTGTGATTGTTTCAGTATAACTCTCGGTCTTAATTAACAACGACAACAACAAAAAAAACAAAAACAAAACAAACAAAAAAAACCACCATAACTCTTAGGATATTTTAAATTGCCAAATTAGAGTGAAAGTGTTGGCATTAGGTTTTAAAAAGTACCACGTAATTATTAAAAAATAAAAGAAAAAAGAAGGCTGTACTCTCCAAAATTGAGCACTAAGATTCAGACAGCGCCTTGCCTTTTTTAAAGTTAGTGTAAATGAACTCAACGTGGAGGCCACTGAACTATGCCAGTTTATGTTAGCTGAGCATGAACACTTAAAGATTTTAAAGTGCTGCAGGGAGTTGGATTCACTGATGGAATGAGGAGGGGGTGGCTGCAGGCTGCAGAGCGAGGGGAGCTGTGGGCTGCTGGGGTCCCTGTGAGCAGCACAGGGTGGGTGGTGGTTGCTCCCTGCCTCACGCTTTTCCCATTTGGAGCCACTCGCTTTTGTTTTAGCAGAAATTTTCCTCTGCAGTGCAGCCGGTGGCAGATTATTTTGTGTTGTTTCAAATCGATTTAACATTTGTTCAGTTTAGAGAAATTTACTGGCAGAAAACAATAACTGTCTCACCATGGCCTGGCCTGGATGCTATCCATTCTCTGTGAGCGTCAGTAGTCTCCATGTAAATCCTGTTGTTAAGTCCTGTTAGCTCTGCGTGCTTGGAGGAGGTACGCCTTGTCCCACTGCTGCCCCTCTGCCCCTCTCGTGCTGCAGGCACTGCACAGCACCTGGTGCCATGTGTTTCCATCAGCGTTGGCCTCACTGTTCATGCCCTCACTTAGGTTTCTTACCAGAGCACTCTCGTCTCAGTTTCTTATTTATTTGCTGTTTCTCTAAACTGCTTCCTTCAGGTCTTTGAGTTAAATGTGGAGAATTAAAGTAAATCTGAGAAACACACTTAATCACAGCAATGAGAATATCTTATCTTTTTCTAGCAGAAGTCAGGGCTAATGGAATCATCTTGTGCTGAGATCTAAGGAGAAGACTTGCTCTGTTTTCAGGCATGTGCTTCGCTTGTACACAGAGCAGGCCAAGCCTAGGTCTATTAGAAATAAACAGTTTGCCATACAAGAAGGAAATAATCTACTTGATCACTGTTCTGTTCAAAAGTAGCCAGTGCCTGCAAGTAGGAGGATTCTGATATCTATCCTATAATTACAGTGCATGCTGGATTTTTCATGTATTAATTCCTTAAAAAAATGTTCTGGGTGCCTCTGACGTGTGAAACACTTCATCATCTTTGAATATTCCAACCTGAACCTAGAACTAGGAACGTTTTGATACGTGGCAAGAGAGTAACAGATATTTTTTCTGTCTTTTCAACTAGCAATTGGCATGACTTTGGCCTGAGAAGCTTGTGGTACAATGTCTTCTTTAATGAGACATGGAGTATTATTTTTTGCTTAGCTTCTGATAATGATTTTCATTTTTTGTATCTAGTAGATGTGGTGTATTTGGTCACAGGGGTAACTAATATTCCTTAAGCATAAAATTTGAATGAAATCTGAAAAACTCGTTTATTTTTGCAGAAGAAACAAATGAAGCTCTTCAAAATGAAGAAATTCATCACAAAGATGATGAGCGGAATCCAGTAGCTGCTGATAATGTGGTATGTACACCTGTCCTTTTCCACTCATGTGACTTCCTTTATGTCTAATGTTGAAGTTGCTGTCCAACACCGTGTTTTTCACTAGGTAAAAACTTCAGTTGAGTTCTGAGAGTGTATTTTCATATTGTTTGAGTGCTGGAAGAAACTGTACTAAAAGTACTAGAGGAGACAATTATGCACATTCGGTAGAAACTGAATACTGGACATTTTTCCATACTGTAACAGTCCAGTGTCTTTTCCTATAGTGCAAGGTGCAGTGTTTGTAGTGCTCTGTTTGTACCTGCTATATTAAAACAGTAAGAATTAGAAAAAAAGTGAAAAATTTCGGTACCTTTAAGGAAGTCAGGTATTGTTAGTGCTTGCTCTTTGTATGTAGCCCTCAGTCTGTGAGATCAGTCCGTTCCCTTAATCTCAATAGGACATTATTTAGATGGTCATTGTTCTCTCACTTGCATTCACGTTAAGTCAAACACAGTTGTTCTTGCTTTTCTTAATTGACTGCATTGAGACAAGGAAGGAAAGACAGAGGGAGGAGTCATGGCAAATAATGCGATATGTCCCTTTGTTTAGCCTGCCTTCTCTCAGATTAGAAGAAAGGAGAGGAGGAAGAAGAGAGAAGACCCCAAGTGGTAGGGTGATTTTTATCTTAAAAAGTTATTTGGAGAATGAACAGGTCCCAGTTACAGCCGTTGCAGCCAGAGGCTACAGCTCTGATTTTACATTTGTTTTTTTTGTTAATCACACAAAAGCTGAAATGGGCTGATGAACAGGAGATTCTTTTTCCTCTACAGGTGTATATATGTGGAGAAGATAACATTTTATTCCTTTTTTATTTCTTTTGATAGTATATGGTCAGCTTTTGGATAAAAAAAATCCCAGGCTGCATGTTCTGTGGCTTGTCTGAATAGAAGCAGCTCCTTTTTCCTTTCTGTTTACCATAGCAGCCTGCTGTGACCTTAGATATAATCACTCAGGCTGACGTGTTTGCCATGGAGATGCAGAATATAAAATGACAAAGGTAAAAGGTTTGCAAAGGGGATGTCCAAGGGCTCAGTTCTCCACCTAAACTCCAGCATTATATAATTTGATAAGAGGGAAGGGGGGAGGCAAAGATGACTTTTTTTTTTCACGCTGTTTTATTAGAACTGTAACAGTTCTTGAAATGTGTGCTGTTGCAGTTGCACTTAGACTTTGCATAACACTTTTTCTTATTTGAAATTCAGGTCTATTCCTTCCCCCGCTATCTTAAAATGTATAGTTATAAGAAGTCAGTGAACGACTGACATTTATTTAGAAGTTTTTTCCTCAAAATAATTTCCTCTAACCCCCAAAATATGTAGATCACAGTGTTGCTCAGCGTATGATGCAGCAGCAGATCTTTGTGACATTAAGCCTTTGAAGTGCTGTCATTTCAGCTGGGTTGTCAGACACTGAACAACAGAAAATGTGGTTTCCCCTCCCTCCCTGTGACACATGCCTGTGGGGTAGCGAGAGTGATAGCCAGTCCTTATGGGTAGCTCACAGGGGATGAGAAGGAAGCTTCCAATGGCTGCTCTGTAGGAGGGGGGAAGAAGGCACACACGCAAGCTGTAGTGAAGAAACCTCCTCTAATATAACAGCTTGAGAACTAACCATTAGAATCTATTGTGTCAGTGTGAGTCGTTGCCTACGCTGTATCACATAGCGTACTGAACAGTGGAATGAAACCACTTTGACCTATTATATGCAGTCTCTGTATGCTTTCAACTGCCAAAATAGTGAAAAATAGTAAAATCAACCAAACAAAACAGCCAAAACATCCTTTTCTTACCTGACCACTGCTTCTCTCTCAGAAGTTATTGAGTTATTCTTCTGAGTTCTTGGGTAGAAGTGCCAATCTCTTATCATTCTCTAATTCAAAATCATTCCAGCTGATTGAGATCTGATTTAGATGTGAATTAAAAAAGAAATGCCATAAGTTTACTAAAGACATGTAATTTCTGTAGGAGAAAATACAGAATTTATGTTTTGAGTTGATTTTCTCATGTAAGAAGGCTTTCTGTGGGGAAGAAAAACACTGTGTGGAAGTTAATATAGTTAAAATTTGCGGTTATATGGTATTTCTAAGTCTTGAACAGCATTAATGTTGACCTTAAACATTTAACTTTAGATGTCTTATGAAACTCAATATAAAAAAAAAAAAATCCGAGAATTATTAAGATTTCAGGGGAAAAGTCAATGTGTATGAAATTAGAGCTGTCTTCATATGCATTTTAGAGCATTTGACTTGCACCATGACCAAAATAGGCCAAAGGACCTCCTCAGTTCCTTAGGCAAGAAGTAGGTCAGTCTGGACTTGCTTGTCACTTGCTGTAATGTCTTTTTTGTTCCAGAGGAATAAACTGTGATAATCTTTGCTCTCTAGGAAGTCTTCAATGAGCAGCTTATGGAATAAAATGCAGGCTTTTGCGAGCTGTAATGAGATGCAGTGTGTGACTTAATGCCAAAAGCATGGTGACATGTAAACAGCCTGAGTCACCATGGCAGCAGCTCTTGAGCATAGTTTCATTCAATTTCCTCCTGGATCCTGTGGCTGAGGTGCATGATTGCCATCTAATGGGTGCTCCACATTTCTAAATTGTTCACAAGCAAGCACCAGGTCCTCTTACCCTCAGCCTATCATGTCAGTCTGAGATAGGATTGTTTCTCTGATTACACATTTGCATGTTTGGAATGAGCCGTTTACTTCTGTTTCAGAAAATAGAAATTATAGATGATGAAGAAAGTGATATGATAAGTAATTCTGAAGTGGATCAAATGAGTTCTCTTTTGGATTACAAGGTGAGTAATTCAGACTATGAAATGTTTAGCAGGATAGTCCTTCACAGAACGTTCTGACAGGTCTGTCTGTGAGGAATTCAGCAAAGGCGAGAGCCTGGAACTCCTCTGCTCTTACCAGAAAGTCAGAGTGCCACGTGTCATCCCATCAGTCACATCTCCTCATCCCTCTTAAAGTCAGTTTACCCATATTTCAGTGCAGAGGGAAGCAGGAAAAGTTCCACTTCTACAGAGGAGCTGTGTTACTCTAGCTGTAGCCATCTGCAGCTCCCACCACGTGTCCCAAGACAAGTTTACATAGTATCTAAAACAAAACTTCATCTCTGTGCCAAAATTGTTCATTGAGTGCTACGGCGTGATTTAAAAAGCAGCATGATACTTCCAGCTCTGGAAAGGGATGTAACAGCTGAACTCTTCTAATAAAATGGAGGAACTGAGAAATAAATCATTCTAACAATGTAGCACAGAACTTGTCTGTAAGTGGTAGCTGTGGGTTGGAGGAGAATGAGTTGGATGTCTGACAGCTGCTGTCTTCTCCCAAATGGCAAAGGTAATATTTGTTACAACTCTCTTACAAGTTGCCACGGCTCTTTATTGTGTACTGAGCACATTTTTATGTAAGTAGCTAATTTTTTTTAGTTAGAAACAGGTATGCTCTTCTAATGATAATCAGTTACCAAAATAATGAATAGATCATCTGTTCGGAACAAAAATTACTCCCTCAAGCAGTATTTTCCTGGTAAGGGCAGTACAGAATGAATATGGATGGGGAATGACCTTTTCATAATGTCACCTGTCACCAAACTGAAAGGCTTGTTGTGACAGCATGCCCTACAGAGTCTTGTTTGTTGCTTTGTTGTTTGACATTAGTGATTAGTCTTTCTGGCTTTTGTGCATAAATCTGAATTCCATCTTTGACTGGCCAAAATCCACTGCTACAGAAGCATCTTGTAAGTTTCCATCTAGAAGAAATACATTAAGCTGATTTTCTTATGTAAGCCCCCAAATTGAAGTTTGCTTATGTAACTATTTGCTGCCATCAAAACCAGCCAGCAAGGAACGTTTTATGTGCACCGCTGCCAACCTAATTAGTCATGTGGCTGCCTAATGAGGGTGGTGCCTTTTTTTTTTTTTTTTTTTTTTATTCTCTCTTTCATTTGTTTTCAAAAGGGAATATTCTGCTACATTATTTGACCTTCTGTCCAAAAACTCTTCATTATTTTATTGGAAAATGAGACCTATATAAAATGGCTTCATAGTAGAAACTCATATCTAGATTACCATAAGACATTTGAATGTACTTCTAAAGGCATTCACTGGAAGTTTTTCCCTTTTCCCCTTCTTTCTTCCAGCTATGTACTCTATAGCAAGGATTTAGGCTTACAGGAAAGCTAGACTGTGGATTACAGGCGAGGTCTTGTGCAACAGGATGTGCAGTATGTGAGAACACAGTTTTGCCATGGAACAATCTTCATAAAACTTCAGCTAGAATTTACTCAGGATTGTCTGTATTAAATTGTTATCTTCCATTTTCTTCTCTCAGATATCCCCTGGTAAACGCAGCATTTGCCATGAAATCTCTATGAACCTACATGCTTACTTTGCATGTATCATGTATACATCTTAATTCTATACAGTCATAATTCTAATGGGTATTTTTGTCATTATTATTTTACAGAGGGTGTGCATTTGGTGCCACTGTGCAGATATCTTTTTGCAATAATGCACAATGATTTTGTTCCTTAAAGGTGAACTGCATGTTTAGGTTATGTGATCTTCCCAAAGGTTAATAACTAGAGAAGATTAATTTTGGTTGCTCAATAGATAAATTTAGTGTTTGGATCTTACATACCAACCAGTTGGTGAGTTTAAGGGAGAAGAGCTACTTGAAATATGCTGAAGTGTGTATCAGTCTAAATTTTTAATCCAGGTGTTTGTTATTTCTGTATTACGAAAGTGATTTGCAGGTACAGTGACATCAGTTTACATCCAAAGCTTGGAAAAGCCTTCCAACTCCAACAATTTTATGACTCTATGAAATGTCTCTTTATTCACTGTATAGATTACTAATATTTCTCAATTCTTATAAATACATTCTTATTTATTCATTAACCTCAGAGATCCTGGGGAGGTTGATAAGCTTCTGCTCTGCAACACACAGCAAATTGGCTGTTGTAGGGATGCTGTGTTTTAACAACGAATCCTCAAGTTAGTTTCCGTGGCCTTAGTGTCAGACCTCCTGCTGTAGTGATGGAACTGAGTTGTTGCTCCGTGTCATGGGTCAGCCTGCCTTTTCAAGATCATCTCTTCTGGGAAGAGACCTGGGCTCCATTTTTCTTTATTTTAAAATGGAAGTGCTTCCTTTAAGTTTATGTACTTACGCTTAAGTCGTTCAGTCTTTAATGACTGTCTGTGTGGAACCTCTTTGGCCATTCCAGTCCTCTTTTGGAGGAGAATGAGAAAGCAGATGGCACGTGTGTGTAGGCTTAGGGCGATGCTCCTGGTGGTCCATCAGGAACCTCTGTTTGTATCGAATGTCTACATGCTACATTCAAGAATTCTAGTACTGGTTTTGGCAGGAATCACAGCATGCTGATTTACTTCTTTACACACAAAAAAGTTTGAAGTACTAGTATGTACTAAAGTGATGCAGTATAGTTTATTACTTGCAAAACTGCATGCAATTTTCCCCCTCAGAATGAAGAAGTCAGATTCATTGAAAATGAGTTGGAGAATCACAAACAGAAGTATTTTGAACTGCAGACGTTTACACGGAGTTTGATACTTGCTATTAAATCAGATGATAAGGAACAGCAGCAGGTGAGTGTCAAAGCAGATTTTAATAATGGGGGTACATGTCCTGTTGTGTTCTGTCATCTCCTTATTTTTATTCTGTAGAGCCCAGAAGCTCAAACTGTGATTAGGGACAGCAATGTGCAGAACATCTTGCAAAGAAAAGTTGGAAGTTAAATAAAAGATCTCACAATTTAGATGAGCAATGACATTAAACATTGTTCCTTTCACCAAAAGGCAAGCAGTGCAACACTGAGCAAGTTGGATTTGTCTGTTGTGAGGCCCAAGGTGGATATAGGAAAAAAAGCCAGGCTTCAGTTTTACCACACTGCATTTAATGCATAGCACTTCCTTAAGAACTTTGTCAGATCATGTCTTGTATCTGGGTTTTTTTGGACAGATTTTGTTGCCTCTCCTTTTTCCTTTCACCTTTAGAGTCTGCAGTCTTCCGGGTTTAAAAAAAGGAACTATCACTTGCAAGAAAAAAACTTACAACACTTTTAATTCTGAAACAAATTTTGGCTTCTAGTTTTTTCATAATTTTTTCATAAAACCGTGTGAACTAAGCTTTAAAAAAAAAAAAAAAGTGAACTCAAATCTTTAGAGGTAAATAACAACTGTAGCAGCATCTGGTTCTTTCTAATGCACATTCTCTGTGTAGCACAACTGTAGATATAGTGAAGCTTTTGTGCGTTCACGGTGACCAATAAAAGAAATGGATGTAGGTCATTTGATCTCATCCAGTCTGGGGAAGAATGTTTTGCTTCCAGAATACCTGAAAGACCCTGTGGGACTGTTGGTCTGAGTTGCATCATCTCGGTCAGTGTTTTTCTTCTCAATATCTATCAGTACCGATCTGTGGAGGTTTGTTTCTTTTCAGTCTGTCCAATGTGAAAACTGACCAAAAAGCTCGACAAAGTGGTGGTGTTTTGTTGTGTTCTTTTTGTTTTTTAACTATATGTTTAAATTACATTAATTGCTGATGTGAAAGGTAAAACTAAGACTGCATTGTAATACTTCTTTTAATTATAGGCACTGCTCTCAGACTTACCTCCTGAATTAGAAGAAATGGATTTCAATCACACATCACCAGAGCCTGATGATACCTCATTCAGCTTGTCGTCTTTATCGGAGAAAAATGCCTCAGACAGTTTGTGATTTTACTTCATTTTTTTAATTATTTCTAATTGACAGGAAGAAACCTCACATAATGTGTAGGTTTCAAGAGGACAGCATTTTGCTGTACAGTGTTCTTCAACCCAAAAAGGAAAAGCCCAAGGTGAAGTAGACCTCCCTGAAGAATGACTGTAGTACATAGTGGCTGCGGTTTGCAATGTCAAGAAATGTTGAGTGTTGTTTCTGCTAAATGAAAGAACTGTGTGAGGAAATGTTTCACTTTTAGCAGTTTGGCCTTGATTAGGGTAACTTCTGACTTTCCAAAATAACACTTGCTCTGTAGCAAAGACTTTTTGAGCAGGGATCCAAGAGTGGAAAACAAATGTCCTGTTACACAAACAGCCAGTTTTTCAGAGTTGCTTGCTCACTATTCCTGGTTTTAATTTTTTCCTAATTTTGACTCAGGTAGGTGGACTAAAAATTGAGAATCCAAATAGAATAATGAGCTCTTTTGAGTTGTGCTTGAACTCTTTGCAGATCTGAAATTAAACTAAAGTGTGTTTCGTCACATGACTTCAGATTGTTTAATCTTAACATTTTGTGACCAAAACAATTGAAAACACTTTAAAAGGCTGACTGAGTAATTCAAATCATCACCGAACTGTTGATGTACAGAATCTGTCTGTAAGCAGTTCGCCCATGAGATCATGTGGGAAACCTGGTAGCTGCACTGTGTGACTTTTCCTGAGACTCTCACAATAGCAGTGGGTTAAACAGGTTCACATGCAGTTTTATGATTCTATGAATGTAGTTATCTTTTTTTATTTGTAGAGGTGTAGTGCTGAAGTTCATTGTTTTAAGTACCACCTACATACTTTTAACAAACCTTACTCCCTTTTATCAAGACGCTCTCTTAAATCCGTTATGCCCTGAAAGGCATTGAAGTGTTTAGAATTGAGCGTTACAGACTTTCTACATGTGACCTGGTTTTGAAGTAGCTTTGTCTGACAAGTTTTTTTGGCACTACCACGTCACAGTTGCCATTTTCAAACCGTGAGCTTGATTGCAGGCAGTGGCTGGAATGAGTTTCTGCTTTCCCAGCTGTTGGTCGCATTGAATCCCTTTCCTCATCTGAATAAATGGATGTGCAGACACATTTGGATGAATTTAATAGGGTTTGTAAGTGCGTGCCCATGTTATTAATGCTCTGTATCTTCTAATCTGTATATTCCTCAACAAGCATTTTCAAAACCTACTTTCACACTTTGTTAAAAAGCCCGATCTTTCAATTTTACACTGAGTAATAATACAGTCTGGCGAGTCTCTGTTCGTGCAGTGCAGTAAGTAATCCCATTGGTTTCAGTGTAGGTCCTGGGTGAGGCTCACAAAATTCAGGAGTGGTGGCACGTAGGAGATGACCCAGAACATTTTTTTCTTTAATGCTGGGATTCACTCACTAATGATTTCAGGTTTTCTCCGTCTGGTCCTCCCTCATCACTCCTGCAGATTTTGTATTCTTAGGATCTGTGCTGAGCTCTGTTCTGCCATCTTTTTTTTCCAGTGTTGTACTTGGGCATGTGGGATTTTTTACAGTATTGCTAAGTGCCAGTTGCATAAAGGTTTAAAAAAAAAAAAAGGTTTCACGGTTCTGAAATTCTGATTACCATATAATAAGGTTAGCATGTAGTCCTCAAAAAACCTCTTGCAGAGTAACCCCACAAATGGAAGCTGTTAGGCCTGCACTTAAGTTAATGTCTTAACTCAATAATAGTATCCCGAGAGAGAGAGGAGGCACTGTGTAAGCTGTGTGTGAGCTGTGGGCTGCTCACCCGCTCACTGCCTCCACTGAAGTATCGCACCCTGGCTGGGAGGTGAATGCTGGTATCTCAAAGGAGGAGCTGTATTTCATGTGCCTGGTGAAATGACCACCGGTTTAAAAGTAATTTAGGTTTGTTAGCAAAGTTCACAGCGCTAGCCTGCCTTCAAATGTAAGGAGGAGTTCAACTGTAATTCTGCTCACTCTGAAAAAAAATCTTTTACAAAGGGTTTTCTGTACTTAGTTAACAATACTCTCTGATACTGTTCTCTCTAGATAGGAAATTTCTGCCACTGACAATGAAACCTCTGTGAGCTTTGCTAGAATTTAAAAAAAAAAAAAAAAAGAAATAAAAAGAAAAGTAATTTACCATTATTTGGACCCTATTTTCCTGCTGCTTTTGCTTGAATTCCCAATGCAAACAGCAGGATAGGCTTGATTTCACAGTCAGTTAAATTATCCACTTTTCTACAAGAAAATTTTAATTGATAATATCTCATATTTGCTCTGTCTTGCTTTTATTTGATGTGCCAAACAAGTGGAAGGAATTACTTTTGAATGAACTACTGTCAGATTCAAGCACTTATGCAAGTCCCTTTGCTAAAGGGACTGGAACTGCTGCTAAGGAAGTGCAGCTAGAACTCTGGCTGCAGTCAGCACCCACACGTTGTGCCTCTGGGCATGTGGTTCTTTGGTCCCCTTCTGCATGATGACAAGCCAAAACATCGCACAGTAGTCCTGTTTTCATACCCTGAAACATTTGGCAATATTACAGCAATTCAGAAAGAAGGTGTGTAAATGATATTCCTGTATAACAGAATACAGGGGATAATAATGTACAGCTGCTTGTTCAGGTGTTTTGTTTTTCAGTGTGTATTTCCTGTCATAGGTAAAACAAAAATCTGAATGACATTTTACCACTGCTGTTTTTTTTTTTTCATATTGCAGCAAGAATAGTTTTGCAGTACAGTGGTTGGAAAGCTACACACTTGCTTGGAGGTTCTGTAACATAAAACATAACGATCCCTGAGAATTGCACACAGTATGTATCTAAGTCGTGCAGATCAGACCAGCAGCACGCATGCTTTATGGCTTTGTGATTCAGGGTTTTTTTTCCTTTGCTTGTGTCCCTGACAGACAAGTTTCTACACAAATGTTCTGCTCAAATTATGTCCAAGTCCAGATATCCTGCATCTAACTGGGCCTTAGAACAGTGTGAGGGAGTTTGGCATTGTTGCCATCCATTTTCCTGGCCAACTTTGTCTTAGCAGTTGTGCTGACAAGCATCAGATTCGAGTACAGGGTCACCAGGATACTCATTTCTGCTCTGAAAGTGCTTTAGAAGATGGAAAATTATAGGTGATAGCTGTCTGTGCCCAGGACTTTGCTTAGGGTTTTGGTTTGTGTTTACTGCCTCTGATCAGTGGATGACCACAGAACGCATCTGTATAGACTGTAATGACAGAGAAAGCTAATATTGTGTTGTGTCATGATGAAAGAAATAAGCCTTCCTTTACTATCTCACTGATAGTGACAGCAGCAGACGTGCCAGGTATTGATGTTCTCATCGTCTTTCTGCTAAGGCTCTCATTTGCTTTGTCCATGGAAGATGACTTTGCAGGTGTTCTTTATTCCTAATGCATCTGTAGGAACATGAATGATTAAGTATGTCTTTCTGAAGAAAGCAAAGTGGAAGAAGGTAGTTCTTAGGCACTTAGAAACAGGACGCTCTCCCTTCCTTAGGGAGCACTGAAATTCTTTGATGCTAGCAAGCTTGCTTATACTTCAGAAAGCTGTTTCCTGAAGCTATGCCTCTTTTCATTTCCCTGCAGATGATGCTTCTGTCAAGTCTTTAGATCTGGCAGGAGTGAGTAATAGTAAATATTCTAATAGGTAAATTTTGGCAGATTTAAAACTACGTGAACAGATGTACTATACAAGTGTCAATTTTCTTCAGTACTTAGTTCTTGAAGCAACACTGCACTTTAATCTTTCCAAGTATTTCTTTTTTGCTAAGGCAATAAAAAGTCTGAAAATGACAAGCAGATCATGGACTTTGCAGTCTCTGAGGAAGAGAAAAGGAATGTATAACTTACAGCTTCATCTTCTAAACTCGGGAAGCAGTCATCAGGTCTGCTCACCAAACAGAGGCTGCAATATCTACTGTTGTCGATACAGAGTTGAAATGACAGGACAAATCAACCGTATCATAGCGTCTTTACTGTGGAAATTACTGCTCAGCTGTCTGCTTTGGGGTCTCTGTAGCACTGCCCTGTTAGTGATGTTGAAGATGATAATGCACAGCGCTAACTTTTCCAGAGGTACTGTAGTCGTAGCTGACTGTTGGTCTCAGGATAGTGACAGAAGACAAAGATAATATGCATAAATGGAATAGCACACAGAATATCTGAACCACGAAGAATGAGCAATTTGTAATGTTGCAACCAAAAGCTTAATTTACTACCTCCAGTCCTGCTGCCCAGATCCTTCAGATCAGCTGGGAACTACGAGGCTGCTTTATGCATGGGAGGACTGGCAGCTGCCTGACATTCAGCCTTCATTTCAGGACTCTGCCTTTTCTGCCCCATTAGCACGTTGGCCAAGTGGTACCACAGAGCTCTTTCAGTGGTAGAGTAGGGTTCTACTCTTGGCTAAGGAGTGTTTGTAAGATGGTGGCTGACACGGTGGTCAGAAGACAGCAGGTGTAAAAGGGGCAGAATCAGAAGCTCGGGCTAGTGGTGGTGGTGGGTGTTGTTTGTAGACAAAGCAGCATTCATTCTCAACAAAAGATGCTTAAGAATGTCTCCGTGAGGAAAATGGTTTCAGGTCAGAGCTTTGGTTACGGTGAACGTTTTACTGTATTACTGAATGAAGTAAATATTTTCCAGTTCTGTATTTCATTTTACACACGCTACCTCTGAAACGTAACACCACCTTTAAAACCACACAGAAAATGTGAATTAAAAAATAAAATAAAAAAGCTTTTATAGGCAATAAATTATTTCCAACACACATCCTCCAATTCTGTGCCTGTTTTTTAGTTGTGTGAAACATTCAGTTTGTTTTTTGTTCTGGTACTATTTCATGTATTTGTCTCAATCTGTGGATAGGGAAATAATGAAGATGTGATGTTTGGGAAAAAAAGATTAGCGTATGTTAATGGTAGTGAATATTGCTATTGATGCTCAAGGATGGTACCGTAAATTTTTGCAGTTTTTGGTACAGCTGTTATAAGAAATGAATATTATACTTAGAAATAGCCTGGTGCCAAATGGCTGTTGCGATGTTTCTTAATGCACCGTAGGTGAATCGCTCAGCGGGGTTGGTTGGATAGTGAGTCTCAGCAATGTGGTGAACAGGGACAGGATTTTATTTTTTCTGAGGTACGACATGAAAAGAACGCTCTCATATGTTAGTTTCTGGTATCTCTTCATTTTCTGTTGATTTTTTTGTAATGACCATATGTATAAAAACCTATAGGAACAATTTCAATTTGCTTGTAAGCAAGTGTGACATTAAAATGAGTCGGGCAAGTACAGCTCCCACGTAAACGCAGGCCATTTTAGGGCAGCAAAAAGCAGCAAGTCCCAGTCATTTCCCCCACGTCTGCCTGTGCCTATGAACCACCGCGCCTTGGAGCCGTGGGTGGGCAGGGAGGTGCGGGGCGCCAAGGCGGCCGTGGGGCTGCGGCAGGGGCCGTGGGGGCTCCTAGGGGCTGAAACAAAGGGAGGTGTTGCACACCTCGGGCAGCCCGAGCTTTGCACCGTCTCAGACTTTGTGAAGTGCAGCGTATGAAGTCGTGGCAGAATCGGCTGAGTTGTGTGTGGGAAAAACATTGCTCACTGGTGGGCATGGCACAGTGTGTATGAGTTTAGAACTGCTGAGTGTGTGTGCAGGGCTACGGTGTGCGCAGGTGGAACGAGCACGGCAACGTGAGCGCCTACAGTGTGCGTGGAAATACTTCACTTGAGCTCATTCGTGTAGGTCTTACTGCATTGATTACAATGTTCTGTACATCTGTGTAAGTACAGATTGCAGTCCAGCTGCAAAACTGGTAGCGGTTAGGATTGGAAGTTAGCTAAAAAGTCCTCAGTAGTGATACTTGTAAGTAATCGTGGCATATAAATGAACTGCTGTATTTATGAAGAGGTAGTGAATCTTCTGCCGCGATAATTTCTGTTTTAATTTCGCAGGAGCTGTTAGTTTGATTTAATGTTTCTTTGGAAAGTTTAAACGTTAATCTATACCTTCAGTGTTTTCGTTAGCCAACAGAAAGCAATCTTAAAACAAGGATGGTTTCCTTCTGGGCAGATCTGCCAAGGCTTATAACCCGAGTGGCTCAGTGAATCTCTGTGACATGTCAGTATTTATATTGCATTTCCATTATTTGTATCAGTATGTGTAGCAAAGAAAATACTATAAATCTTGACCTGATGTACCTCCGCTGCAGTCCAGGACGTTTGATCTTGGCTTATTTGAGAGATGGATGCCTAGTGAAATATTCCATGCATTTATATTGATTTTTCCATGTTGTTGTTCTGTATATATAAGGGTATTTATAGTTCTGTATTAACAGAGATGCTCATTTCCTTCTTCAGAAGCCTGCTCAGCTATTTTTATATAAAATGTGGTCTTTGCCTTAATTTTTTTGTGAAAGTTGTGCCATAGATATTTTAACTTATCCTCAGATAGTTTATGGAATTTGCTTTCAAATGTCTTTGGTTAATTATTTTTTTCCTGAAACTGTCCTAAATTGCTTTCTCCTCCAAGTGTACGATGAGATTTTTTTTCCTCTTAATTTTGATTTTGTTCTGTTTTGAAAGATACCCCGTGTGCATGCTTCGGTTAGAGCCAGCTTCTCCTCTGTAGCTTATTGTTTCTAGTTAGAAATCCTTCCACTGAAAAGAAAGAAATGAAGTAATGCTTGTACAAATGTATCTATAGTGCCCAGACGGTCAGAGCAAAGGGCTATTTAGCGTTGGTAACTTTGTCTACTAGACTCAAGGATATTTTTCTACGTCTGTCAAGTTTGGGACTATGGCAAAATGAAATAAAGGTGAACTAACTCCTTTTCCTACACGACGTTCTCTGTGTGTTTGTCACCTGAACACCCACGTGTGTAAACCTGGACGCTGTTATTCCTGGCACCTCCTCCCTCACCAACATCCTGTGTGTGCAGCTCCGTGTCGTGATAGCGAGAACCCAGAAAGGCACCAATGAATGATTTTGCACTTTTGTGGTTGGATTCTGTTTGCAGGTGTCAGCTGTAAGAAAGTAACTTCTTATGAGTAAAAGTTGCTCTAGTGAGGCTTGTATTGCTTTTTTCAAACAGCATCAGAGCAGGCGCGTGCACTTCTGTAGCTCGAACTCGGCAGACTGAAGCCGCTGGCAGTTCCTGCTTAGACTTGAGCCTTACTTGGGACAGATGCAAGTTCAGCAGGCGCTGTGCAATCAGTAGCTGCGTACTGTGCTAGGTGGCAAAAGGTTATGTATAGTTTATTTTAAAGTAGTTTTCCGCTGCTTTCACAGTCTTCTGTGTTTATAAGAAGAGATTAGAAAGCAGGACAGCGAGAGAACCCATTCAGCTGCAGCCCGCAGGTGGGAGCCGCGCTCAGCAGCCTGCTCGGCTTGTCTCGCGGTGCTGCCAGGTGGCAGCAGAGCTCCGGCCGCTGCGCCGTGTGGGCGCGCACGTGCTCACCTCATTTTTCTGTCTTTAAAGCTCAGTTCTGTATAAACGCGATTTCCAGCAACATCTGCGTAAATGAAAACTAAAAATTCGGAACCTTCTAAAGTCGGCTGACTTCATCCAGAACGCGGCGTTAAAACCCAGTCCGACCTCAGAAGCCTTCGGAAGGATACAGCTCCGCGTAGAAAAGGGCAAACAAAGCCGCCGGGGCAGAGGGGCCGTGCCACACATTTCTGGACGCTGTGAGCCGCGGCCCGGCGTGCAGGGATGGGTCGTGTGGGGAGGATGCGGAGCGGATTTTGAAAGTCGGAAAAGCAGACAAATGAAAAGGAGGAAAATATGTCTGACAGTGAAGGGTCGGTGGGTGGGCGACACTGACATCGCTTTTTTTTTTTTTGAGGAGGTGGGAAATAAAAGTGGACCCGGGGATGCTGACTGTGGTTGTATTGCCACCTGGTGGCAGGAAACTCCCAGTAATTGGGGAAAAATGCCTTCAGCTGTTCGTTTCACAATGCTTTTTATTTAAACAGTAAATAAATGCTTGATTCCACAGTTTTAATAGAGCTTTCAGAAACCAAGAGACAGGTCGGACAACGTGCAGCCTTAGCCCTGTCCTATTCCCGCCTGGCAGTTCTGCTCTGCAACACAAGTCTGTGTGTCATTATAGAGAAAAGGGTTTGGTGGGCAGTGCTGTATCTTCAGGTTTTGCTACTTCTAATTTCTCATAAGCACCAGTAGCTGTTCAGCAGCGTGTGAAAGTAACCAGAACAGCCCTACTTCACATTTTGAAATCCAGTGCTGTGCAGAAGTAGCAATAAATAGGATTTTCAGGGTACAGTCTAAAGAGTCTTGATACTGATATTTATACAGAGCCAAGAAACAAAGAGCAAGCTTTTGTGTGTATCGGGTGAGCCTATTTCCTGGATCTGTTCAAACCTGAAGGAAACAGTTCTCAGAAATTAAAATGAAGCATCCAGGGACTTGCAATATGATGCTGAGCCCTCCAGCTATTCTGTATTCTTTCCTGTCTGAACACTGTGTTTCTACATGAAATACCTGCAAAGGAAATGTGACCAGAAAGAAGGTACAATATTGTCTGCAGCCATCTGAGGAATCTCTGTGTGTTGTGTGGGTACAACAAGCTGGCTGTAACCAAGGAAGAGGTCTGGAAAACTTGTGTAAATGCTGGCCTTCAGCAGAGGGATGCTTTTCCACAGGGAAAGGGAAAGGTTTGGTGCCCGGGGAGCTGCTCCAGAAGGTGATGCTTTGAAGCTGTGGCCGTGATGCCAGGTGCTGCTCAGGAAGGTAAAAGCCTCCCCACGGCCTCTTGTGCCACCCTCTGGCAAATGGGCCTCTTGCTTTGTGCTGCTGTTAAGCAGAATCTCCTGTGGACGTGGGCTGTGCTGTCTTTGCTCCTTTTCATGTGGCTGAACAGAACACACGAAGGCTTTTAAATACTGGTTTGTCCTCCGGTAGGAGCTTCATCCACCAGGCAACAGGCAAGAAACATTAGAAAGAAACCGTTTCCTGGTGTTTACTTACAGTTCCTTGTTTCATTTTAGTAGGGAAGAAAGGATGAGGGAAGGGGAGGCAGTGTTGTTTCTCCCAAACAGAACTGAGCATTTTGGACCTTATCATTTTATCTGAATTTTTTGGCTGTTTTTCACTAGAAATCTGAACAATCTTGGATGGAATATGCAACTATTTTTCACTTAAAAAAAAAAACGCATTAGAATTTTTTTTTTAAAAAGGAAGACTTTTCCTGCTCCCTGCCTTCCTGCAATTCTGTGCTCCTTTCTGTTCAATGTGAAATTCAGTGGAAGGTCTGTTATCTCTTCCTTCACAAGTGTTTTGGGTACAGCTGGCCTCAGAACAGGGACAGGGGAGTGGGAGGGATCCTGTGCTGGCACTTGATAGAAGCAGTGCTGTCTTTTGGCCTGGAAGGCCTTGGAAACAAAAATGCACTGTTAGTATTTGGGCATGAGGCCAGCCGCATCATCTGCCTCCTCCTGAAGGGAAGCACTATTTCAGGGTGAAAGGAGCTGTGCGTAAAGCCGTAACCCAGAAAACAGCATCGCTCCCTGCATTTCATCTCTCATGTCTGTGCAAATCAAACAGGAGGTAAATCCTGCTGCCCGGCCTGCTGGCTCCTTGCTGTTCCTTCGCCACTTAGCAGTTACCCAGGGAGCTCTCGGACACACAGCACGCAGAGGCACGAGAGCAGCAAGGCCCAGCAGGCGACCACTTCTTGCTCTGTCAGATTTGCAAAGCCATCGTAACAAACTCCCTTAGATGGTGGGCCTTATTTCCCATAATAGTGAGTAAATGGCTCGCTGTGATCTCAACTATGAACACGCTTCATGAATTCTGCCAGAAATTTAATATTGAATTATTTCTTTATGCCCACACGTCTTTCCTGGTTTTCTTTATTCTGCCCAATATTTAGCTCAGCGATCTCTTCTCTCACAACCCACACTCTCCTAGCTACATAATCCCATTTTTGGACCGTTATTGAAAATATCAGCATTTTCACAGAGCTGGACAAAGAAACAAAACTGATCTGAGAGGAATAAAACAAACAGACTCGGTCAGCTCTTATCTGAGCATCAAGTTGCTCACGGCTCACACCAAATTTGGACCAGCAGATCACAGGGTTTGGGCCTGCACTAAGGAAACCTGTGCGCACCATTAACCTTCCTCACAGCCCACTGAGCCCGGTCCCGGCTGTCCCCAACCGGCTGCACAGACCCACTGCTTACCCTTCTTTATTTGCAGAGAAAGCTCAGTGTGCTCTTTTTCACTCAGCTCTGAGTGAAGTTGGGGAATCAGAGTAAGGAGCTGGTGACCATCTCTGTGTCAGAGGCAGACTCCCTTCTGGTACACCTTCTGCCTCCCAGCTGAGCTCAGGGCTGTAAGAAATGAGCGGAAATGCTGTTTTGTGCCCCACAGTCACGCTTCACAACTACGGCTTTCTGATTGCAGTTTTGTTAAGATGTTAATTTATCTATATTATAAAACTCCCAGTGCTGCCCTGAAAATGTCATCTCTTGCTGACGTCAGTGGGCTATGAGCTCACTCACTGCCCGCTATGAGCTGTTTCCTCATTGGGAAATAGGACAAACACACGTGACTTGATTTTCAGAGTATGTGTTTCTTATTTGTCTGAATGACGTCAGTAGAGAAAATGTGAGTAAATAATGCTTAGTGATTCGCTTTGGTTTGATTGCTGAACAATCAGGCAATGACATAATAAAGAATTTCTTCCTCTTTGTACCTCTTACTCCTTCCAACTGAAGAAGCCAGCCATGGCATCACACTGAGCACTCGCTGCAGCTGCTCACTCCGTGCCCATTGCCCTGTGGCTGCAGCCCTGGCCATGGCTGAGAGTGGGCAGCTGGGGGTTGGCAGAGCCCCGCATCCCCCGAGGATGGGGACGGCAGCACCACCAGCTGCTCGCTACTCCCACGCCGAAGCAGTGTGTTGATTCACTTTGTAATTGATTTGGGCAACTTGAAGCAATTGGTTTCCAAGATACCACATCCTTCAGATATTTAAAAAATGTTAACTCTGGCAGTATATTATATTTAAATGTCGATGTATAATGTGTGTGTATATATATGCACACTCATAGGTCTCTGTGTGAATTGGAAATGTGTACATGAGAAGGGAAGCATGTGCATCTGTTGCATCTCACCCAAGGAGGCTGCTGGGTGGAGCCCAGCATCCAAGGAGGTTCAGTGGGTGGCACCTCTCTGAGTCACTGTGCTGTCAGCATTGCAGCACGGCCTTCGAGTTGCTGTTTTATCTCCTGGGCTGACTTTGTTGTGCATAGCTCAAGTTAACATCCTGACCACATGCAATTATTCAAGAGCAATTTCAGATTTTTCATAAAAATAAAGGGGCAGTGACCAACTCCCCCTTGGCAAAGTTCTTTGCCATTTCTGTGGGAAGCATTGCTGTTCTCATCGTCACTTCCTCGCCTGGCACCTCTTCAAAGCTGGGGGCCACTGTCTGGCCACTATAGCTCTCCTGGTGCTGGTTACTGCCTTTCAGTGGTGCTGGGATGGCCTCCCACCTCAACTGGTGTGCCAGAGTGATTTAGATGTGGTTGTGGGGGTGCAGTCACTCCTCAGGCTGGCTCTGCCGCTGGAGGAGCTAGGACAAAGTTCTGAGGAAGGGAGATCTTTGGTGCTCCCCACTTGGAGATTCTCATACAGGAGCTGCCCTTTTTGAAATCTGGAGGTCTGGCATGAGCAAATCTCAGGCAATGCAGAATTGCCCTATTCTGAGGCAAAGACGAGGTGTACGATGTATGGAGAATGGAGATAAAACAAAGGGTGGTGGCCATCACGACTTAGGTTTGAATTTAAAGCCTGGTTCCAAGATCACCCAAATTCTCATTGTAGCTGGGGTGTAAGTAGGGCACAGAAACTTCAAACAGTCAGAACCAACACAGATGGGAACTGCAAGTAACAAACCCAGATTTAACTGATGGACAAAATGTCACTGTACAAAAATGAGAAAGAGGATAATTATGTAAGATATGCAAAGGCAGCATCAGGAAGGGTTTGAGTACACAAACAGATGTGAAAGAAAGAGCAAGAGAAGAGAAGGCAGCTTGTTGACAGCAAAGTCAGAGCACTGTCCATTTCTAAATTACGAGTTCTTGAACCAATCTACCTCATGCTTAGAAGTAAATCGAGTTATACTTCCTCTATCCAAGATCTGTTCTGATAACTTCAATTCACTTTTTTTTTTTTTTTTGTGGCTTCTTCAACAGGTTACTCATTGAAATATAATTAGAGCTTGTAAATACGTATTTTTAATTTGGAGTAAAAGGAAGAAATACGAAGAAATACAGCTTGGGGGGGGGGGAGGGTGGGGGGGGTGGGGAGGTCTTGCCGGAGGTGCAAAGCACTGCACCAGAAGCAAAGCTGACCAACACCCTCACTGGGGCAGGCCGTCCTCAGATGCTGTGTCAGAGAGCTTTCTGGATACAGTGCCCAAGGGTTCCAATAACCCACGTGTCAGACTGGAGTCTAGAAGTCACCAAAGAGTTGAATCTGTCAGGAAATCTTGAGGATCACACAAAAAGGTTTCAGCAGCTCAGTGAAATCAATGCCAGCTGAAAGATGGACGGTCTGGAGGCAAAACAGCTGACTCGGTAGCACACACTGTACTTAATTTTCAGCAGGCTAGAAAAGAAATTAAAACAAAAATTGAGAAGCATTGCACTCCTATGGAGTGAAGAAGAAAAGCAGGAGATGTTTTTACATACGGAGTGGGATGAAGATAAAAGCGTAGAAGAGCTTGGGACTGCATTAGGGCCAATCAGTGTGCTTGTTATTTGGGGGGTTAAGGCAGTCAGTAAAAGCTCAAAATATGACTTCCTGCTCAAAAACAAAACAGAAGAACCCACACTCACCCACACACAGAACAAGAAGCTGAAATGTTCTCCAAATTAACCCTTCCCAGTGTGAGAAGGTTTGATGATGAAATGAGCTCTCAAACTCATCTGCTTTGGTGGTGAACTTGGCGGCCTGTTCAGGCAGGGCCAGGCCCAGCATTCCTGCGTTGCTGTTAGGTGGAGGTTTCCAAGGCGCAGAGAAGCCGATGCCGTGGAGAAGCTCTTGTTTCTCACAAATGTTTAAAGGACTTTGAAGTGAAATGCATTAGCAGCTGTTTCAGCAGGTGCTTCTCAAACTGAACCACCAATCCCTGCAAGTTAATCGCCCTCTTCTGCAGCAGGATTTGGTAAAGTGCTGGTTCAGCAGACAGAGTGCGTTGTAAGTGACCTCTCCTTTTTCCAGCTCCATAGGGTAGAATGTAACATAGATATCCCTTTTACAGTAGCATAAAAAAAGCATTCCCGGAGCCTCAGAGCAACTTGCAGAAAGCCAGAAGTGCTGGCTTAGTGTGCAACGAGCAAGCGAACAAACAAGGAGAGACAGTTCTCATGTCTGTCACTGGGTTACGCAGGGCTGCCAGGAAGCTGGGAGGAGATGCTGAGCACTCGGTGTGATGGCTCATGAAGGAAAATCTTTTACGTAAAAAACTTTATGGTAAAATATTCTTCTCTACAGAAAAAGAATACAATGTTTGCCCCATCGAAATCCTATCTAATTTTGTAATGGATCTGTAGGTGTCTTGTGCCAGTTCTATGTTTAGATAAGCATACTCCTTGCTTGAAAAATGCCATCTCTCTTTGTTAAATGGAGACACAGGTTTATCTGTAGCAGTTAAAACACATAGAATAATCTCTTAGGGAAAATATCTACCTTCCAGGCAAAGTAGGCAATATTAATAGATGGATGTAAAATGTGTGTAAAACCATAAAATACTTTATAACTGTCTTATAAAAATGCACTAAGCAATGAGGATTTTGTCATAACAGAGGAAATATGTTACTTGCATTGCTGCAAGTTTAATAGTTACTCTTAATCACCCTTTGTTTGATAATTCAGATTTTAAAAGGTGCTTTGATCTAAATTTTTAAGAGAGCTCAGAGTTCATTGCTTTAAAAAGGAATCATTGGGAGGCACTTCTGGTGCTCCACAGATACCAATTTAGCATGAAATCTCAAGTTCCAGAACCACTGTCCCGGCCGCATCCTGCCTACAGCCCTTCCTGCTGAGCTCAGCAACTTCAGCTTTCACTTAATGGGGCGGATTTCTTTCTTTGAGGTGATTTGAACTTCAGCCTTTTGTCATCTGCCTCGCTGCAGATGTGCACATTTGTGTGCACTTACACTTACTTCACATTTTTTAATTGATACTTCAAACCGAATATTTAGAGCATTTTAATTCTGACTATCTCTTTCAAATGTTCCTGTAATTACAAGGTACATCGTTCATTCTAGATTTAAATATACTCCCTTCCCACACAAACCCAGCATTCTTTCCTTTATTTTTTCCTTATATTACAGTTAACATATTTTAAAAGTAGATATTACTTTTTTTTTTATATTGAGAGATCAGATCCTTCTCTTTTAAAAAGTCCAGCTCTGGTGCTTTTTGTCTTCCTTCCAAAATTGGCACTAAATAGTGTTGGTTGCAAGAAAAATATCAGCAGCTGTTCTTCTATTACATAAATGTTGATGCTCAGAACTACAAGTTTAAAAACCTGGCATTTAATGAAAGTAGGATTTTGTTTACCCAGCCCTAAGATACACTGATGTTTCTGTAGAGCACTAAGCATCCATCCACATACACCCATCTGGCTCGGAAGGGGAAAAGCTGCAAAGCCAGCCGTTCCCTGGCTGCAGCATGGGGACGCAGACTGAAGGTTTTACTCTTACAAGAAAGTGGTAAAATCACATCTTGCCTGCACTGTAGAGTAGGAGCAATCCTGTTTGTGAAGTTACTGAAGTTTCACTGAATAGTACTGCCAGATCCTTGTATAGAATTTAATTTTGATGCAGCCTTTGCCTCCTTCCTACCCCTTTAATATGGTCTGTGTAATAGCAGTGTTTTAGTAGCAAGACTCCATATCTAGCTCCTTTTGAGTCTTGTCATATCAGCTATTGGGCTCAATTCTAATTTGCTTATTCTTATTGAAGCACCACTGACTGCTTGAATGCTGTAAACCTAAAGCAGGCCAGAACTGGCCTTTTGTAGCCGCCTTAGGGTGCCTCCTATTAACATTATTCCTCCTGCTAACAGAAAGTTATTTGTTGTTTACTCCGTAGTGACCTGCTGATGTTCTGCTTTGCTGGGTAATAGCCATCCTTTAAAAGTCTGACCTCATTCTATTAGATGCTTCCTTTGTTAAGTGCTCTCATTTCTCACTGAAGCCAATACACAACTTTCACTGAAAAAAATCCTCTCCCATTAAAGCCAATGAGAATCTGCCTCTCAGATGGTTTGGACTGTATTTTTTCCTTATCATTAAGAAGTCTGTTCATCTGTCATTTTTTACTGCTTTCATCTGTTCTGCCATGGCTACTGATCAATGCCTGTGACAGCTTGTCATTAGAAGGAGAAGCAGCTCTTCCAGTGTCAAAGTCAACTTGTTAAAAATTCTTCATAATTTCTTGTCCTCACAGATTTATGGCACATGAGAAAAAATTACTAAGAACTGGAAATAGTATCAAGTAATGTCCTTTTTTAACTGAGCATTCAGCTGCCCTGTGACCACTGTTCTTCATTAAAGAGGTAGAAGAAACAAGATAACAAAATGAACAGTGAAGCATTCTGTGGCATTTCCCTGTATGAAAGATGCTGCTCAAAAATAAATTACAGCTGTAATTTCTGCTTCAGATTTGTCTTGGAAAAGCTCAGTGTGAGTGGGGTAAATAGCTCTGACTTTGCCAGTAGTGTTGTGTTAGCAGATAGCACTGACAGGACTGAACAGTTAGCTCGTGCAGAGCTAAAGCACAAGGACAAGTAAAGAGCAGTTAGGAGTTATGGCACGTAGAAGTTCTGGATTTAACACAAGAGTACAATGCCAATTTAGAGTAATGTGAGTTACAGACATGCTAAGGAGAAAAATATGCCTTACTCTGTTAAACAAACCGTATCTGACTAAAAAGGGGTCTCAGCCTGAGGCTAGGATAGAGTTTCAGGTAAGTTCTATTCACTTACCTGCTCATCTGCATATAATACTGTTATTTGTCAAATTGTTTCTATTCTTGTCTGTTTAGTATGTAAAAATGCAGTACAGCCATTATGCAGGGAAAGAAAAGGAAAGTAGTTGAGATGATTATTCTGTTATCAGTCATGACTAAGATGAAGAGAGATATACTAGCAAGACATTATTCCTAAAATAGATACCTTGCAAACAAGAATGTCAGTCAAATGAGGTTTAAATTAAATTCCTGATAGCAATTACTTAGAGAATGATCATGTTATTATGAATACATTCACCATTTTTTCTGGAAAAAGAATTTGGGCTTCAGACGCTTGTTCTGAAATACGTTTCAGAATGCCCTTGGCTTTCACCATATGTTTATATCCTGTCATCCCTCTGCAAAATGGATACTTGGCTTAACTGTGCCTTTAAGAAAGACTCTTTGTGCAGGATAATATGAAAATGAATCAAATTGAGAAATCGGCGCTTGAATGAAGTATTGAATGGCCACAAACAAATGACCTCACTGGGAGAAGTGATGAAGTGAAGAAATGTGATGTGTTTTCCAAATAAAGAACTGATGAGTCAAGTCGTGTCCCAACTGGGACAGAAGCAAAGTCAAGATTGCTTGAAAATAACCTTGATAACAGTGGAGAAAGAATAGCAATCAATCCAAGTTATACTGACCAACAGAAGCCAGGAGAACAGCAGTGGGCTGGGAAGGTGTGGTGATTTTCTCCAGGAGTGAATATTCTGAAAATACGACTGTTGCAGCAACTATCTGAAGACCTAAACTGGTATGAGTGAAGTGGTATTCAGCCACCTACTCTGTATTACCAGGAGCACAACAATTACTCATGCAGACAAGTCCTTTTGTTCCACAGCAAGGGGAAAACAAATATAAATTTAATATTTTAAATGGGTATATCTATGCCTCAAGACACAAACTGCTACCACGGAATGACTGCTGACAGGTACTCAGTCCCTGTTTAATTTTTCAGGTCGAGACATTTTTCTAAGCATGGTTCTTTAATTATAACCTTCCAAAATGGGAACATTTTTCTCACCTGAGATGATTATGATACTAGTTTGAAGCCTGTAGTTTGATATGTAGGTTCCTATCTAAAGTTAGGGACCAGCAACATCTTTGGCTCCAGATCATTTTAAAAGTAACACATTCTGCCATCACAAAACCTGGCGTGGATGATTGTAGATACAATCAATTCCTCATGTATTCATGGTATGTAATTAATGGTATGTCATGTAATGGTTTGTTCTGTGCTCAGAGGTAAAATTGGCTGTGAATTCAAGCTGGATTTCTCAGGTTTGGCTTCAGCTTCAAGAAGAAGCTGAAGAAAATAATTTCTGGTTAGAAGAAAAATAATTAAGCAAGTTTTGGAAAATACTGAAGTATGTCAGAGTAAGTTTTAAAAAACAGCATCACCTGCTTGTAGAGCATCTGTCCTCTCTTGGTGTGTTCAGACTGTTGTCGTAATTCATTTTAATATTTAAATATTTTTCTGGCCTGCATTTGCCTCAGCTAAGCTTAGGTGTTCATACAGTATACTTGCTCTAGTTTACTTCTGTAGTCCTTGGAAAGGGAACTGAGCAACCCAATAAATTCTTGTTGATGAGTATGGGTTTGATAAAGCTGGTCCTTTTGGTTTTTCCACAGTAAGTCTTTAAGTAGAGGTTAGAGTATTTCTGTGGTTTGCTGCTGTGCTTTTCCAAGCACAGACTCCAAAACCATACGCAAAATCTGAGTCCCAGTCTCTGCAGTGGTGCTCATGGAAGTAAAGTAAACTCCCTCTTCACCAGATTGTTGCTTGTCTATCCAATCCTTGTGGTAAGTCTGTAATTTGCTTTGAGTTGTTTGTCATTCCCCAGAGGACTTTGATAGCTAATGACTGCTCATTACTTCCCTTTCCTTTTGTAATTTGTGCACAGCTATTTTATATTTACTTCCAGATCACTAGTGAAAAAATGTACTAAGAAACTGGATTCTTCCTACCTTCCTACCTTCATTCATGACTGACTGAACAGCTCAGAAATCTTAGCCTGGGCAACAGAGAGGAACACAGCAGGATGGTAAAGGTGGGAGATGCACCACACATACAGTCATGAACACTGAGGAGAGTGGCTGATCCCTCTCCTTTGCAGTGTACGGCTGGGAAACGTCAGTAGGCTTAAACTGAGAATTTTTTAGATAAGATACAGATGTGGAACTGATGAGAAGTTATTGTTGCTAAAAATTTAGAGATACAAGGCAGCTTGGGTAAATTCATGGAAGAAATCTCGATCAAGAATAATTATGCATAATATACATCGAGGGCTCAAGAAACTGAAATGGTGGAGGCTGAAATGAAACTCTGGAGAATTACTGTTAGGTATTACTCACCCTTTATTTTACGTTTATATTTTCTGTCTGGCATCTGCTTTCTTGGCCATTGTTAGAAACAGGATGCTGGATCTTTAACATGGCTGTCTGCAGCTTTTGCTTCGACTGTATACAATTTCTGAGATGTGTCATTTGGCTGGGTTGAAGCACTCACCCAGGTTTGCAAAAATATATATATATATACTGTAGGATATTTGAATTCAAAATGCATTTTGAAATGAAAAACAACTCCAAAGTATGAAGTGAAAAAAAGAAATTTACGTAGACATAAAACGTCTAGCGGAAGTTTCACTCGCTGTGCCAATATAGCTTTTCCCCTTCTGTTGATGCAGTGTGACCAGCAGAAATACACTGTTTTCTGAGAACTTTCTTTAGCTCATTTTGGATAAAAGTGGCAAAATTTGCTACCAGATTTGTCTTGTGAGACTAGCTGGCTACTCCTATGCAATAGCCTGAGAAATGAGAGTGAAATAGCAAGAAGCAAGGCCTCAGGGTGGTGAACTACGAATGTCATCACTTAAATTGGTTTGCATTCTTATGCATAAACAGGCTTTTTAAAAACTTGCTACAAAAGTACGAAAGATGTAATTGTAAAAATATAATCATAAAGAGGAAGCAGGAATTCAGCAAGTGCCTCTTCACTTGTGCTTCTTACATTAAGCATCACCATAACTGAGTAGAAAAGTGGCTCTTGCTGTTTTTCCCGTAATTGACTTCTCTCTCCTCAGAAGGGTGGGCACACTACATAATGAACTGTTTAATAACATCAAGATGTTTATAATATATTTTATATCACTTCTTTGTAAGTACATATGTGAGCTTGGCTTTATTTGCATTTTTTAAATATCAGTAAAAATAGAATGGGTTATAGACTCACATTTATACTGCATATTCAGACAAACTCAGTATTGATTTAATATTTTCTGATTATACTCTTCCATAACTTTATCAAAACATATAGAAAGTTTGGCATTGTTATATTAGCTTATAGAAATATGAAAACCTTGCTGTAACATTTACCTTATCAGAACCAGATCAATTTATGCTGTGTGTAAAGGATCTCCACAGGTCAGTCAGCTACAACTGTGACACTGGACTGAGAATGAAACACTGCACTCCTTTACACCAGTGTGAGAGCACACCTCCAGAGAAACTGAGCTCTGTGTAAATCAGTTCCTACTCCAGCACAGGTCTGGAATGGACACATGCACACAACTAAACATTCTGTGTGTCTCAGGACAATTCTTTTTCCTTCTTGTAAGAGAACAAGTCATGTTAACAGAAGCATGCTTTGTACCCACGTAAATTCATCCACACAATAGGAAAGAGTTGTACAGCTCAAACAGTGCAAGTATTGTTGAATTGTATTGTACAAAAGATTAAAGGTGAAATAATTATGAATTTGAATAAACTTGCCCTATAAAATTAACTGTACCCACCCCAAAACCACCTTTGCAATCAAAGTAGAGTGCACATCCTGCCTTAAGCAGAACCTACAAAAAATGTATATACATATATATATATCTGCTCCCTTTCAGAAACTTTACCATTGCAGTGAGAACAGAACAAAAACTTCAGCCGTGCCTTCGGCAGTTTCCTTAAACTTTGCTTTTTATACAGTTTCCTTCCTGAGATCTTGCTGAGCTAGATACTCTTCACATATTCCTGTAGTCACACTACTTTTTCTGCTTTGCTTTCTAGGGTGGAGCTGTGCTGCACTTGCCATGGTTAGCATGGTTCAGATTCCAGTATCACTAACTGGCAGGAGGAGGGGAACAGATGAAACTGGCCTGATCATAATATTCTTACTTCTTCTTTGTTACAAAACTTGCTGGATGAAGGAACACAATGTTTGTAGGATCCTTCTGAAAAAATCTGCTCTAGGGACGAGGTTGACAAAGACTGACTTTAAAGTTGGGAGATAGTGCAGCACAGTGCAGGAGATACACCTCCCTGAGGGATGCACTGCTAGGAGTGATATACAGAGAATTTGATCTGCAGGCATTTTTCGTCTCATAAATAATCTCTTCTTCATATGTTCAAAAGTGTGACAGATACTTTCAGGAAAATTGAATAAGCAAACTAAACATGGATGATGCTGTGAGTTGGCCACAGTTATGAAATCTACAAAAAGGACAACTGAGCGACTGGAGTTCATATTATTAACACTGAACAAGCTGAATTTTTGCTACAGATCCTGTTTGTTATTATTAGAATTTCTATGTAGAAGAGTGTTCTCAGAAATTCGTCTTTTTAATTTGTCTAATTTTAAAGTAAATAAATTTTTAGAAACCAATTACTTTCAAACCTTCATCTACTAAATGACAGGAAAAAAGGTTATAATGTCCAGATGACCATATGATATCATGCTGAGGAACACAACAGAAAGAGCTTGCTGAACAAATTAAGGTTCTGAAATGTAAAAAATATTCAGCTGAAAACTGCACACCAAATGAGATCCAATGTCCTCACCTGAAAGTTGCACACCAAAGGAAATCTGATATTTGTGCAGTCGTGGACACGAGTGAGATGAGATGATCTAAAGAAAAACAACAACAACAACAACACTGGAACAGAAAAAATACATATACAACTTAAATAGTCATTTGAAACCTTTTTGGATCTTACCAATTTTTGAATTTCAGTGATACATTGTTGTCTTTTTAATTAGTATCTTTTGTTTCTTTAGTTGTGAAGAACTACTAAAAGAAATTTTGACTTTACTTTTTGTGAATCAGTCATTACTATATCTACACATATCATAATTCCCTTTGTATAGTCTTTGACAGTAAGTGAATAATAATCTCAATTGCTTTGATCATTGCTTTCTTCTGAACTTCTCAAACTAAGGACTTCTTGGGCGCATAGCAGTTGTTTGCAGCCTCTCATTCTATAAGATGCTAAAGAAATCCTTGGTGGCATTAAAAAAAGTCAGATGCGGAGAAATAACATCTATAGTACAACTTTCAGGCAACAGTTCTTGCTGAGCACTCAAGCATTTTAAAAGAGTCACTTCTCTCTTCCATTCATTTATGTTTAAATTAAGATTTGTCACAGCTCAAGTACAAGCATATCTAATCTCACAGAAAAAATTATTTGGTCATTTGGATTCTTGAGGATGCATACCAGTAACACCAACACGCAGAGGCACTGGGGTATGGAGCAGAAGGTGAACCAAGGCGCACAAATCTGGGCCTGTCCCTTTCTCTGCAATCACTTAGTTGCAACTTGCCCTGAAAGCTTCACATATATATTATCCTACTAAAACAAATATAATGCTTACAACTGACCAAGCCTATGCAGTTCTATAGAGCGTAAACATCGTCTCAATATAAAGTAGTGCTAACTTTGATCCTCCATTTTCCCATACGCTTTTTATTTTCTGAAGAACATTCCTACTACACATTCCCTATTTCAGTCTAAAACATTTGTCTTCCATGGTTGAGTTACAGACCTTTAAAAATAGGTTTGCAATGGAAATGCTGACGTGCCAGCTGGCTGGTGCTGCAATGACACACTCACAATAGGCAACTCTTCAGCAGGCTGCGGCGGGGGCTGAAGCGGTGAGCTGAGGCAGGTTGCTCTCGTTTAACCAAGGAGCAGGGCAGCATCTGTTCTTGTTTGCTCCATGCCTGACCTCTGAGTAGAAGATCAGTGAAGGAAAGCACGCAGGACTATGACGCGCACTGTCATTTTGTCGGTCATGCTGCTCTTAACTGCCAAATAATTGTGACTTTCTTTCCTGGCCATATCAGAAGGACAGGGCTCACCGAGAAACCACGCAGTGCCTCAATAAGCACTCAGTGTCACTGAGGCAGCTTGCAGTCTTTAAAGATAGGTTTTTTTGGTAGTGCTACCTTACCTTCCCCAGCTCCTAGCATCAAACAGAGATGGAAAAATTTTGTCTTTCATCCACGCTCTTTTATTTACCCCCTCCCCACACGTGCCTGCAGACGAAGGCGCCCGCCCGCGGTGTGAGCAGGGCAGCGAGCGGTCCCGCTGCTCAGGCAGCGGCCGTGCCGCGGCTTCCCGCTCTGCAGTGCCTGCTTCATTCCCTGCCATCTCTGCATTACGAGGAAAAAAGAAAGAAAAATGAAGAAGAAAAAAGAATCGCCCACAGAAAACTTTTCTCCCCTCAGGCTGCGCGCTGGTGCGACCGAGAGCATCCCCACAGCCCGCCTTCCCTCAGCGGCGCCGCCCGAGGGGAGCGCGGCGCCTCGAGCTTCGCAGGTGCCGAGGAGTTCTGTGGGCGGAGACAGAAACCCGAGGGGACAACGAGCCTCTCGGCCGGGGCGAGTCACTGGATAACACGACGGCTTTTTTCCACACCTTTATCGGCACTACTTTGCTCGCTTTAAATGCCCTCCTGCGACATGGAGGCCTTCGCTCCTCGTCCGTCAGCCCCAGGAACCGCCAACGGCGCTGACAGACGCTCCCCCCACCCCGCTCCCTCAGCGCGGCTCCGCGCGTCACCGCTCCCCCGCCCTTCGCCATGCAGGGATTCTCCGTCCCGCGCTGACGTCACCCCCGTGCCGCGCAGGCCCCGCCCCCGGCGCCCGCCATGTTGGGGGGTGTGCGCGGGGGAGCGCAAAGCGGAGCCGCCCCCGCCGGCCGGCAGCAGCAGTAGCCCGAGCTCCGCCGCGCCGCGTGGGCAGGGGGCCCGCCGCGCCCGCCCGTCTCCCCTCCGTTTAGCCGTCCCTCCGGCAGCCGCGGGGTAATGCGCAGAGGCGGCTGGCAGCGGCGGCGGCTCCTCCGTTGAGGAGGAGAGCGGCAGGCAAGGGAGAGCCGGGACATGGTGCCGTGCGCTCCGCTGGAGGACGTGGAGGAGCCGGAGCCCCGCCGCAAAATGGAGCTGTACGTGAGCGGCGGCGAGGTCAGTGCGGGGCGGGGCGGAGGTTCCCCGCGGGCACCTGCCTGCCTCTGCCCGGCCGCGTGGGAGCCGCCGGGCCGGGGGTGGGAGGAAGAGGTGGAGGAAGGGGTGGAAGAGGAGGAGAAGGAGGAGGAGGAGAGCGGGAGGAGCGCGGCGCACCTCCGCAGCCAGTACCCCCTCTCACCCCCGCGTACCCGGCACGGCCCCGCCGCTTCCTCCGCCGGCGCCCGCGGCCGACGCCACTTCCTCGCGGCCCGAGCCGTGCCCGGCGCCGGCTGCTGGGCTGGGAAAGTGATGACAAAGCTCCGCTCCCCCGGGGCTGAGTGCTGAGGGGGCACACGCGTGGGGTTGCGATGGGAGCCGGCGTGCTGCGCGTCCCCGTAGTTAAGGGTGCCAGGTACAGCGCGGCTCGGGAGCTTTTGTTGTTATCCGCTCGGTTTTGTGGTCGTAGCGACCGTGGAAAGTTGGTCCAACTTCTCTGAATCTGGTTCTGCTAACGTCGTGCCGGTGTCTCTTTGTGCTCGACTAAGAGCAAGGGGTCATAAATAGGGACGGATCCAGAGGTGTCTTTGCGGTGCTACTCGGTGTGTGTGCCCAGAAGTGAGAGCCAAATGCAGTCTTTAAACTGGCACGGCTTTCATGCTCCGGTCATGTGTTACCTCAAGCAGAAAGCAGCGCTCACGTATTGAAACTTTGGCACTTGTAAATCAGAAGCGTGGGATTGCATCGCTGTGCTGTCAGGTATGACAAGTGGAAGGTTGCTCCTTGCTGCACTAGACTCATGAAAGATGTTATCTAAACAGAGCTGCTCTGAACTGGTCGGACTTGCTTTCTGTGATGCAGGAGTCTTTGTCTTTTCATGGGTGAGAGGTCTGCAGCAGTCCATCAAAGTAGGCCTGTGTTCCACTTTTGGGACAAGTGACATGATTGCCTTTAAAAGATCACATTGAAATTTGGTTATCTGATAGTATCAAAGTGTATGCATGAAAAGGAAAACACAATAATTCACAACGGGAATAAAGCTAGGAAGTTCAAGATTCTGGGTTTATTTTGTTAGTTTTTTGCTGCTGTGTCTACGGGATGCCACGTTCAAGCACTGCAATTACTGGGTGCACATTTCTACACTATGGCTGCTGCACTTTACATATTCTAATGATCTCGTAATTAACACAATCTATGTAGCTCAGTAAAAGAGGCATCCTAATTGTGCTAGTGAAGCTACAGGTAGGGATTAAAAAGTCACCAGAAGTATTAAAACTTATTTGTTACTGTTAGGGATTTGTAAAAATACTACGCTGCAGTTCAGGCATGAGGCTTACTGCATATCTGAGAACTTTCTTAGCACAGTTAGCTGCTCTTTAAGAGTACTGCAATACATTCAGGTTTAAAGTACTTGAAGTTCAAGTGCTGCACTTGGAACCTCAAACATGGGTATTGCCCATCTCGGAGTATATTTTGGCTGAACAAATACCCCTGCACCACCATTGGCACTGCTTTCAGAGCATTGTGTTCATTAGGCCCAGGATTTGCCTTGGGTGCAGTGTTGGCAGCTGGCAAGGTGGCAGGAACACCTGACAGGTGGATTGGCGGGCCCAGCTAGCCGGGGGAGCATCGAGTGATGGATGTCCAACGGCTTTGTGTTTGCAACAGTTGCTGTTTAAATTGCGCTTTTCTCAAGCCCATACACGAACTGCTTACCTAACAGTATCTTCCTAGAACTGTTTCAGTTGTGCTTGTGATTAAAGTGAGACATCATGTCCTTGATACATTTGGCTAGCGGTGTTTAAGACTTCATTTATACAAAAACAGTTTCTTCAGGTTGCGTGGGATGTTCCCAAGTTACTTTTGCAAATAATTACTATTGTCTCAACACTTAATCTCAAGTGGATCTCAGGGTAGTGCTTCTGATTTGCTGGACTTCTATGTTAGTTGGTTCTGAGGATTTAACAAAGGTGATTTAGTTTGGATTCATGTTTCAAAATTGAACTATTGCTTACAATGCTTCATATAACCATATGTTTGCAATTTGATAGGTCCAGATGACCTTGGATGTGCTGGGGCTGTGGTCAAATAGTATTACTGAGAAATTGTTTTATATTTTAAAGACTAAATTACTTTTGTTTACTAGAGCTCTCCTCCATTAGTTTTACCATAGGAGGAAAAATTGGAGAAACAGTGCTCTCTAAGGAATGTTTGTTGACTAAATTTAGGTTTATTAGAAATAAGTGCATTTCCAGTGAAGAAGCACTTGTGACAACTTGATAAGCTAAAAACAGTTGGCAAGGGAAGAATGTGATCTTGAAGGTAGGAAACAACTTTCATGCTTGAAGATGTAGAAGCAGCATGAACTTTTGGAGGAAGTTTAGGATTGAATTATTTTCTACTTCTCATCATAGGCTTCTTTGAAGTGCTGAGGCTGAGCTTTGGGACTGCACACCATGGAAGTTCTTGTCTAACGTTCCCTATGTTTCTCAGTGCCCCTTGGTGAAGCAATTCTATAGCTAAATTCCTTAAGCATAGGTAAAAGAGCTAGTGTCATGCAATTTAAGCTTGAAATACTTGTTTCCTTATTGTTTCCAGCAATAAAGGATTGCTGAGTATTTTCACTGTCATAAGAACAAATACAACAGAGATGTTGATTATTAACAACTATAGTGGATTATGAAAATAACCACAATTTACAAAGAGACAAGAAAGTATCTGATAACATCTTATTGGTCAAACCAATGAAATGCCATAGTCAGAATTAAGCAGAATACAGTAATTTTTGAATTTTCTGCTTATTTAATAGATGTGGTGTTGCATGCATTTAAAATAAGAAGTGTAGAGATAGTGTGAACTGCATGAAGGCAACCTCGTACTCGATTATTTGTTTTTGAAGCAAATATTTCTGAAGTTAATTGCCTAATTGTCTGCGAGTGACAAGAACGGCAAGGTCTGAAACAGCAAAGTGACCAGAAATAAAAGCATTCAGCTAGAAATCTGGGCTGCACTGGGCACTGCAGCCTTCTTAAAGGCGAGCTCATGAGTTGAGCGTTGCTGTTGTTGTATGTAGTCTGTCTGTGGCAATTTAAGTCAACATATCTTCGACATGTCCGTGTTCTTAGTTCATCCTTTCAAGCGTGTTCAGATCCTTGTCTGTCAAAGGCCACAGAATTTTGTCAGTGCTAGGAGTTGCATAACTCCTTTGTGAGTAATTACTGGCAGTGACATGGATGACTCAGCTACCTAGTTCTGTGTATCTCTGAAATCTCCACAATTAGGCAGTGTTATGCTAAGGAGAAAAAAAAAAAATGTAATCCTAGTTGTGCATAACGTGTGAATTGAGGGCCTTCAGGTTGCAGCAGTGTCCAGTCTTCCTAAAGATTTACAAGAAAGAAGGGCCATAAATGAAGATGAGAGAAGTAAGCACAGTAATACGCCTAAATGGAAAACAATGTCTTTCTGCATTGGAAAGTGCTGCGATAGTGTTTGGTATATTGCTTTGGAACATAGCTGTGGAGGAGTTCTGAGTCTCCGGAAAGGCTGCGGCTCAGCTGAGGTGGCTCAGCTCAGTCCCTGCAATCTTTCCCATCCCTCTAGATTTCTGCAACTTGTTAGCTTCTGATGTATAGAAGTTCAGTATGTATGTGGACGTAGTGCTGCATTACATCAAGAATAAAACTTGAAATACATTGTTTTCATCAGTGCTCTATCTAGAAGTGAGTTGTTGCTTTATGCGCTGGGCTGTGCAGCTGCAGCCTGCTCCCTGCCAGGCAGCGGTGTCAGGGGCTGCAGGCCTTGGTGAACTTGGCAGTCCCTGTGCTCATGGCTGGGGTTTTGGCTTGCTGTGGCGGTAGCAAGTACAAGACATGCGTAGATCTGCATCAGATAATGGAGAGGATCAAAATGTTCCCTTAAAATCAGTAATTACATGTTGCTGAAGGTTTGTTAGCCTGTCTGAATGTACCCTTCATTCTCCACCGGAGAAGAGCTCTGTAACTTTGCCTAGGAATTACGAAATTAGGAACGCTTTTTTTAATGGTGGATGGCTCTGTCTCCCTGTGCCACTGATATATTTAAAGTGGGTCTGAGTTATCTGGCCTCTGTGGCAGGGCAGGGGAACAAGCTGGCCTCCAGCGCAGCCTGGCCCTGTGCACAACCTGGGGTGTGTGCCTTGTCCCTCCTGAGGGCGTGTGAGCCCTGCTAACAAAGAGCCCTGAATGCAACCCATACGTGTACGGCAAGGATGCCTAGTGTTAAAATATAAACAAAAACCTATAATAATAATATCTACTGCATTGGGAAGTTGTGGATGTCTTATAGTAAGTCCTTTAAGCTTCAGTTCCTAAAGTTTTTAGACAATGCTTAAAATCAGTATTAAAACTATCTGCTTGAGTGTACATAAAAGCCCAAAATTTCTTAGTTCAGACTAATGAAATGACAGTTTGCTGCTAATTAAATTAACAATGCAAACTCTTTGCAGATGTAATTCAAAATAAGAGAAGAACAAATGCGGTCATCTTAACACTTTTTTTCCTAAGTCATTTTTTTTCAAAGCCTTCAGAATAAGGGGCTTGTAATGGAGCTTGCTCTCTTAACATCTTGGCACAAGCATTTCAGGAAATACTTCTGTGACTCGGGAGGTGAAGTGTGTCCTGTGCCATACTGTTTTTCATTGCAGTGAGGTGCTTTTGGTGACCATTTATCTGGCCTGAATTTACAGGCGTCGCAAACCATGATACATTCAGCATGTAAACAGTTAAAATGTCCTCAGTGTGAAAGCATTATATTTAGTTAGATAGTTCAGATCTTTGGTAATTCTGAGATTCCTCTGCTCTGCCACAATTGTCTGAGGGAAAGCATGTGCAATACTATGCAAACCTATTACTAGTCCTCAGAAGTTTAGATATTCTCCTGAGGTAATATGGTGTAGTTCCAACAAGTCATGAGACCCATTGCATTAAATTAGAAGGCAGGTTACACTGAGCTAACTCAGAGAGAAATCTGCACTACAGCATTGGGTCTCAGCCTGCACCTCTGGTAAGCTTCTTACCTGCCACCTTGTCTGACCTCAGCTTTGTTTTCATCTTTTTATGTAGTGACTTCTGTTAATCTTTATACTGATCAACAGTGTGGAGTATTTAGTTTTGAAAGTTTCTATTTGGAAAGCGTTGATGTTGTTTGCCTCAGTGTCTGAGTTTAGTTTGTATCTTAGTGCAAGTTAATCTTCAAAATGCTTGGCTAATTGTAGAAGTTCAGAAGTAGTGAACAGTAAAACGATTCAAGGATGAAAGTGTCTTTCAGAAAACTGGTACTTGTTTCCTTTCGTCTGGTCTCTATGAATAGAGAGTGTTTTCTAATTCTCAGTAATAAAGTCAATTTCTGTGTTCATAGATGTTCAGAAAGTAATTGCACATTTAAAAGTTTAAATAGATCTGTCCTTTATATGTTTGTTTATAAATATTTGAGTTTAAATCACTAAAGGAGATCTTGGCTCAAGAAGCAGAATTTTGCACTTTTTTCTGTAAAGGTGGGAACTGAGTGTGAATTACTTTTTTTCTTTTTGTAGAATGTGAGGCAGTGAAATCTTCTAGTTACTGAAATCTGACCAATAGAAGTAATTAGGCAGAGTGGTAATATTTTGATTTTTGTCATCAAATGCTTTTTAACTGAACAACTAGCAAGTTTGTGATTTCTTTAAACTACTAGCCCTTGGGTTGTGATATGATAGGCACGTTTAGTTTTTTCTCCTTTAAATGATGACCAGGATTCACAAACAAATAAGCCAGAAGTATAGTTGTCTGTGTGTCTGTCAGGCAGTGAAAGTAGATTGATGTGCTTGAATATAAAATTCTTTGGACTCAAGGTTGGCGGGCATCCCAGTATTTGTAATTGTAGAGAGAATGGCTGGGGGGGGAGGGGGAAGCAACAATGAAGGGGGAAAGTGTACGATAGGAAATTATTAATTAACATTGACATTTGATTATCTGCCATAAAAATCCAGTAACTTACTGTATTTGATTTGCCGTAATGTTGAAAGGATGCTTGCATGGCAAGCTCAGAAACTAAGCAGATCAAATAGCATACGGGTTTTTGATTCATAAGCTTGTTCCAGCAGCGATAGTGAGATTATCTGGAGTTAAGCCTCTGTTTCCATTGTGTATCTGCAGTCCTGGTGGCCAATAATATTGGTTCCAGAGCTTAAATTTAAGTAACAAAACTTGGAAAATCTTTATCTTATTTAAAGAGTCAAAACGCATAGTAAATGAAGTGCAGGTCTGAGTGAGGAGTTGTCATGTTTCTGAATACCTAGAGTAGAGTCCCTTTTCCTTGCTGTTTTTTGGACAACTTTGATGGGCTTCATGTTAGTTTACACTCAAATCTATTCTATGAAAATTGTGAAAATAAATGAGATAGCACTGAGGCATTTGAAATGAGATTGGCATTTGTATCTGGTCTGAACTTTTGCATCTTGCAATTAATTAATTCATTACTAAGTATAGTGGGTGTTCCTTTCTTTCCAAGTATCTAACCAAAAGAAGGCATGCAAAAAGAAGTTATGCAGCACAAGAAATGCATTGGCTTCTGTAGTGTGTGCAAGGTTTCTGCTTCAGATGTAGTGGGTTTGTGAATCCCCTGGGAGAATCGAGGGGCGATGCATGATGCATATACATGACCAACAAGTGCTAAATATGCCAGCTCTTGTTTAAGCAGATGGATCTTCTGTTATATACTCATCTGGATTTGTAGTTAATGTGAATAGTGTGTGTTATTTATGGTTAAAATAAATGGAAATACAAAGAAGAGCTGGAGTAACCAAAGCCTCATACTATGACCTCTGATTACTTTTGTCAGTGAGAATACAGTCTAAAAATAAGTGCTAGCATCTTGATACAGAAGTTGGAGATCTAGTGTATCAAAGTCATTAATTTAGGACTCTAAAGGCTCTCAAAGGTGTTGAGGTCAAATTTAGGCTCTCAAAGCCGTATTTGAAATGAAGAGCCCTTCTGGGAGGAGCAGTGCAAGTAGTTGAGGATATGCTTAGATGACACAATCACAGCAGCATAAACCTGTCCTTTCAGCCCGACTCGTCTGTCAGGTTTTCTGTTCTGTTCTTAAACAGGCATGGTCTGTACAGTGTTTTGAGATTCTTTGCAATTCTGTGTCTTATCCATCCACATATTAGAAGTTATACTGTATTTTGGCATCTTAGGCATGTATTTTACATAAATTCAGAAGTACAGGATAAATCTGTCATCACCTGGTCAAGAACTTACTTGCTTCAACTCCTGTTGTCAAGAAAAAGGTAGTTTCGAGTTTGTGTGTCTGATTTCTATTTAGTATTTTCTTATGTGGGATCTGTGCCACATGAAGGTAGTTGTGCTGAGCATTTAGCATAAACAAATCAGCAATTATCACTAGCAAAATCCATAGCTGGCTTCACCTATTTTTATCAGGTATTTCCAGTTTGTAATTAATACTTCAGGTGCTAGAACAAAGCATGTCCTTTGAGTTTTATATTTTTTTCAGTTGTTGAACACCATCAAATTCTTTGTTGCTTAAGAAGACCTTAAGCTCAAGAACTCAATTTATAAATTAAACTTTTTTTTATTGGTGATTGAAGTGGGGGCATTGTGATTATTCCCATTTAAGACCATGTCACTTATTTGCTTCTCTCCAGAGGCATATTGTACCTTTTGCCTCTTGAAGGTATTATTTTGGTAATCAATCAACCAATATTTTAGTATACAGATCTGCAGTTTGTGAAGTACTCCACCGGAGTTTGAATACCTTGTTTGCTAGGTATTTAAATCATCTTTGCTGCTACATTTTTAGAGGAATCAATTTTTTTTTTAATTACAGAAATAGGTAATGAAATATTTTTTTTCTGCGAAGTAAAAATTCTGTGGTGCTCATTCCGTTCCACCCTCTCTAGTGCATGTCCTCGCTCCTTAAAATTGCTTCTGCTGGTTTTTTTTCTGTTTAAACTGGAACTTAATTTTCAGCAGCAGACTGCAGGAGTTTAGAAATGCATGTGAAAAGCATCTGCAACATAGATTTTGTGCAGAATAGAAGATTTTGTGTTAGCATCATCTTGTATGAATGGTATCTGCAGTTCTTAGAGAAGGAGTTCTAAACTAATTCAAATTAAATACCACTGAAGTGACACCTACAAAGGGATCTATAAAAAGTAGTAGTTCTTGTTTAACACTAAAGTTTTAAATTAAAGAACGGAGACCAGCAAATTTCACGTGTTCTAAAATGTAAACTAGTCACATTAACTGTTTTTGTTTTTTTTTCCAAAAGTATTTCATCTTACTGTATTTTTCTTCTTCCTCTATCTCTCTCCTTTCCCTCTCCAGCTAAATGGCCTTAAAATGGCAGACGAGCCTATGGAAGAAGGTGAACCATATTCCTACCATGTAAGTATATTTGATAGATGTTCAGCTTAAACACTTGTTAGCATAACTTTCTTTTGAAGAGAAACATATATGTTGTCTGCTCTGTGGGTTTGGAACTTGTCATTTTATTTGACCAGATGTGAAGAGATTCTGTCTCTAAGATTTTGAAAATCAGCATTTGTGTGGGGGCCTAAATGGCTTGTTTGAGAAAGCTGGCAATGTGAGGCAGTGCTTTGTGGAAGGCAGTTCCTCTGTACTGAAGTGAACATTTACAGAGCATTTACAAGCTCAGGAAATATTCAGTCCAACCTTGAACCTTTTATACACTGTGTTTAGTGCTGCTCTTGCTATGGAAGAACAGATAATGGTGTGTTTCTTGCAATGTGGTTGCTAACGTTTATTTTGAAGATAGCAATTCATTTTTGTAACAATATGTTCATTTCACATTTATGTAGAAATATACTGGCTAATCCTTGTTTAGCAGGACTTCTGGCCAGTGCCTCAGTAACTTGCATTTTCAGGAGATGCTGAGGATCATTGTTCTTTGCATGGGAAAACTGCCATTTTTGAGCATACTCACCTTGATATTTTTAAACAGGATTATCGAAGAAGGTATCAAGTAAATCTTGCACGTTGCTTTGTATTGCAGCAATATATTTTCAATTAAATGATTTAGGGAATAAACTTGGAGATAGGAAACAAACAAGCATCACGTTTCTGGTATGGAGTAAGCAAATAAACCTTCTGCCTGGTCATCATCTTTCACATAGCAGAGAAAGATGAGCAGTGGGCTGTGTGTCAGTCTTTCACTGCACATGAACCAAAAGGATGTTGCTGAGCTTGTTTGTTAGGTGCTTGGAGCTACATACCAGTCAAGCTGTAACTAATAAGATGGCAGAAAGCCATAACTGATTGTGGCATTTCTTTCAGCGCTTTGTCTTCTGTGTAAGCTGCTGGGAATAGATACCTCTTTTGCAAGGCAGCTCACAGAGGACAGGTACCTGAAACTGCAGATTTGCTACTTGAGCAGCAGAGCACATCAGAACTGAATTTGCAGTTGACAGAGACCAAACTAGAAGTGGAAGTGAAACTGGCTTGTATATTTGTTCAACTCTTTATCTGCTCATTTGCTATTAATGATGCAGAGATCTTTTTAAAGATCTCAATCATGTCAATTTCTAGGGATTTAATGATAAATAGCTAAATAGTATAATAACTAAAATAGTATAGACATCCTTCATAAAGGCAAAACTACTATAAAAATCATCTTACACATCTCAAGTTAGTCTTTATTTGCATTGAAAACATTTTTCTCCTCAGTCACATTTAGAAATACTGTGCCCACAGCAACCAAATGTGACATCACAGGCTAATGACTGGAGGTGGGTGATAAATGAAAGAATAGAGGAACTCTTAAATTTCTTTTCTCATGCGGAAGTTCATGGTATTAAGCAATACAAATTGAGATGTTGAGGTAAAAAGACTTCTGAGTAGAGTTCACATGCTTCATAGAAAGAACTAGCAGTTAATATTCTTGTTCAGCCTGGTGTATAACAGAGGAACCGCTGCTTTCTGTCATCAGGCGACACAAACTGCTAGTATTTTTCCCTGCCGTATGTCCAAGGTTGTGGGTTATTTAAAAAAAATCTTTAATCTTGCTGCACAGTCAGCAAAATGGATGAATGGATAGAATAAAGTTGGGATGTATGCACTGTAACATCAGTGTATGTCAGCTGTTTTTGTTTTTGTTTTTTTTTTTGTGTGAAGTAAGAGGAAGTAAAGTAGCTTAGAGTGTTAATTTGAGAGTTCGCTTTGTTATGCAGCAGTGCCTTTTGCTGACACCTACCTGTGCCTGGGAAGCAGGCCTTTTCCCTGATAGTGTGAAACAAGGACTGCTGGGGAGGGGAAAGGACTCTAGCAATAGCACTGCACTATGGTTTGTGAATTTACAAGGACATTGCCCATACTTTTTCTCATTGAAGGAAATGCATCCACATTTGGATGTTCAGATTTCTGCCTGGATCTTATGTATCACGTGACCTAGAGAATTGCATCTTGATATGTTTCAGTCTGATAATGTTGATTGTAAGCTTTCATGCATGGTCTTAAGCTGCAGGCCTTCCTGTAGCCAATCATAGAAAGATGTTGTTTGTTAAAGCAGTCATTTGAAGTTCTCTGTCCGGTGGCATCCTCACTGAAGGAAAGCAATGCGCTGTAGATTGGGGGGGGGTGTTTATTTCTTTTTTCTCCCCTGGTCTGCCTTTACTTAAAAGATTTTAAGGTGAAGAAAAGGTAACTAATAATTTCTTGGATACCTTCAAGACATGAAAGTACTACTGTTTCTCTGTTTGTGGGATTTTCTCTTGCAATTGGGTTTTTGCTGCACGTGAGATGTATTGGTGTTTTTGTAGGACCAAGAGGTACTCTTGTGCCCCTTCTGCTTGCAAGCTCAGGTTGCTGTTGCAGACTTTGGCATATAATTTGAAGGGTGCTTATTTTGACATCTCAGTTGTTTGGCTTCCAGAAACTTCTTAGACCATAAGTTTTACAGAGCTGCAATACCTATTTTCATCCTGGGTGATTGTCTCTTCATGTTTGTAGCTGCTATGCCTTACTTTGCTAAAGACTAAGGCAGCAGAGAAAAGGTCAACAGAACGCTAAATCTGTCCCTACCTCTCAGCATTGCCCTCAGCTTTCTGAGGGAGGATGCCACACAGAAGCTTTTCCATGAGCCCTGTACCTTAGAGAGCACTTCATCTGTTGAGAATCCTTTCATCTGTACGTGAGAATACATGATTCATGTATTATTTATGCTCTTCAAACAACATGGAGTCCTTTAGCTAGAGTAGTGGATGACCATATTTATTACTTGCTGCTGCAAAAAGCAATAATTATGTAAAATGACGAAATTCAATTTAGCTTTCATTAAGACTATTTCAGGAAAGGAAAGGATGGGAAGAGCAATCGCTGGGAAAATGAAAGGCAGCTAAAGCAAAGGTAAAGCACAGAAGGATCATCTCAGGCTCAGTTTAAAAATCTGTGCATTTATTCTTTTCATGTAGGAAAACTCATGTTGCTCTAGTTGTAACATCTATGACTAGAGGATTCAGCTGCTATTCGACTGGGTGAGAATTTGATTTCAGTTTAGAAATTTTAAACTTGCATTTTTTTCAGAAAGTATAGATGGAAGCCTTCCCATTTGAATGGCTTTCTTTTAGGCCTTATTACAACTTCAAATATTTTAATAAAAGAAAAGCAAGCATTTACTTGCAGTTCTAATAAGAGTTGATTAATTTAGGACTTTTCATTGTTGTGTCTTGTTTACTTTGAAATAATAGGATGAAGGAAGTGTGAAAGAGATTCCCATTACCCATCATGTGAAAGAAGGATGTGAGAAAGCAGATCCAGCACAGTTTGAACTACTAAAGGTCCTTGGTCAGGGATCGTTTGGAAAGGTAAGACAACAAATCTTGTTCTCATCTGATGCCCACTTTGAAACCAGCTTTGTCTTGTTAGTGGTAATGCTGGTAGGAGTGTATGTTACTAGAAAAGAAAGAATCTTTCTCCAGACCTGTCCAGACTTTGAACCTGGGAAGAATGAGATCAAGTACAGTTCTTGAGGAAGAATGACAGTGCTATAGCTGAGTCACTGATAATATTTGAAACGAAACTGACAAAGCGCATATTTTTCCAGTCTGAAGGTGTAAAGGGAGCACTATTTATAGCAGGACATCCTATCTTGTCAGATCCAGATAGGCAACAGCATCAGTCTCTAGGCAGAAGGACAAGTAGCAAATCCGTAGGAAGTCTGCCTTGAAAAGTTATGGCTTGCTTTGACTGAGCCACAGACATGCCTCTGTTCATCTCAACTGATGTCTGCAGCTACATGGAAGCTATGACACCATAGCAAAAGATTTTAGCACTTGGTTTGCAGGCTAAGGGGTGTTTTTTATGCAACGGCTCTGAGGCGTTCTGTTTGCCCAGCACCATGGTTATTTGAAATAAAGTCATGCTATCTTCAGCTGTCTTGGGGCTCTTGTGTGGTGTGGACTGGATTTAATCTGTTCAGTGGTCTTATGTTCTCTGTAGTTCTAATTGATGCTTGGGAGGCACTAGTGGGTGCAAGAAGCATTGATGGACATGTACCAAATAGCTTCACTAAAAGATAAATCATCTCTGTACAAGTGTAAATGTTTGGTTCTTCCAGAAATGAGAAGGCTGTATTGATGTAGATACAGAGGAATGATTGTGGGAATTTGGAACTTGAACTGAAGTAACAATAAAGTAAATAACCTTGGAGGTGTTTCATTTTCTTTATTTTGCTGTATTTGTCAAGAGACCTTCAGTTACAGGCACTATGTGAGAAGTTATTTAAATAGATTATAGAAGAAATGTGGCAATTTTCCTACTGTAATTTTTTGTAATGTACTTCTTGCTGTTACATTGCAGACATGAAATTAAAAGTGGCTCAAATGCTAATTTGAAACACTAGTTACACTATTAATCCTATTATATAAATAGCTAATTTATTTTAAAACCAGACTTTTAAACTAGATTTCTGCAACGCTTGTAAATTGTATTTTCTTCTTTGGAAAAATACATAAAGATGATTGCTCTTCTGCTGGTTTTGTTTTTTGTTTTTGTCTTGTGGCAAGAACAAACCTCTGAGTTGCGTGAGAGGTGAAAAGTAATTCAAATAATTAGGAAGGTGTCCTTTGAATAAGTAAGAGGTTAGAAAATAGCCTTTAAAGTAGTTTCTTAATATTTCTTAAGCTGTCAAACATTTCTTTACTTGAGAGAGTTGGTATATTCAAATCCCTCCTGTGCTTTGACTCTTTAGACATTGTGGCTCCATGCTCTTATTCCTCTGAACTTGACATCCAAGCTATCTCAGGGTTCAGCACATTTGGTACCAGACATCCTATCCCTGACTCGGGGAGTTTCTCATTTTACAGTTCTCAGAGTTCTGATAGCTTTAGGAATGCTCTTGCTCAGAACCTGGTGAGCTTGGTGAGATGTCTGTTTGGAAGCTTTTTAAAGCCTGGCAGTAGTTGGTTCAGGAACCAGTTTTAAGAACCAGGTGGTTATTGTCACGTTTCAGAACAGGACTAGTTTTATCTAGTGTTTGTTGCTTTCTGTTTAGAAGAGAAACCAATGAAGATAGGTGCCTGCTGCCTTGGCGATACGTGGTTTCTCTCTGCAGTTCATACCTCCCAGGCCTTTTCTTTCGGATTCAGCAAACACAAGGCTTATTTCCTCTGGCCCAGTGTACTGCTACAGCATCTGAAACGAAGGATTAAACCTCATGTCTCTTACCGAGCTTCTCAGTTCAACTTCTGATAATGTTCTGAGACTTCAGTGTCCAGTCTGCTGAAGATGGTCTTTGATTAGCTTATGCGCATTGCTTTGTGCAACATGTCTGTTTTAACTTGCACTTTACAGTTGGACAGGCAGCCATTGCACCTCTGTGAGATGTGGGATTAGGTGAATTTGTCTGTGAATTAAATGGTGCTGAAGGAATTTTCACAACGGCATCTATTTTAGGTCCTTATTAGCTAGTATTTGCAACTAGAACATGAATTCCTTACGTGATCAGAAACTGCTAGATATTAAGCATTAGAATATTTGTTCAGGCTTATTGATGTTTTAATTTGTAATGTATTGTGAGTATAGTAATCTTATCTGATGTTTGAGTTACTGCCTTGACTATTTGAGCATCAATATGGAGCAGTGCTGTAGATCAATCATTAGGCAAAACATTAATAAAAGCTTGATAACCAGGAAATATGATATGACTTCTTATTTCAGGCTCTCAGTAGAAAAAAACCATTTGTTCCAGCCCTACATGACTTCGTCAGTTATGTAGACAGTGTATGAGATTCTGATACCAGAATGAGCTTACAAGCGCGTCTCTTAATAATTTCCATGGACTTGGATCTCAAGTCTTAAGCCTCAAAAATCTTAGACTAAGTAATGGCAGACCAGATAGTCCTGCTATAGTTGTTTTCAAGGAAGTAAGAAAACCTCATGCTATCCAGGTATTCTATTTGATAAACATCTACTGGCTATAGGAAAGAATGTACTATTGAAGAAAGGTCTGTGTGCTTAAAAGAACTTGGTAGTGTATGTGCCTTTAACTTGACCAAGGTAGTGCAATTTTGTCTTTTCCTTAGAAGTGAATGCTTAGGGAAGAATACCAAAAGTTGTCTGAAAGTAGTAAGAGGCCTGCAAATGCTTTGTGATAGTTTTGTAGTTGCTTATCAATCTTGCTTACGCAAAAGGTCTTGTTGCAAATGTTTCATCTTTTCATTTTGTGGTGTTCTTGAGGAGTGGGATGGTGGCTAGGGATATGTTCTCTGTTCTCTGTCAGTACTGATGAAGTTAAAAGTAAGTGTTTTTTTTTTAAAAAAAAAAAAAAGAGAGAGAGAAAAGTTTGATTTTAATATACATGTAAAATATTTCAAGTTGTGATTTTTAAAGGCAATGTTTATATTACTAGGTCTTCCTTGTAAGGAAAATAATTGGTCCTGATGCTGGACAACTTTATGCAATGAAAGTATTGAAAAAAGCTTCTTTAAAAGGTTTGTCTGTTTTATTTAAACTTCATAAAGTTGGTTTTAAATGTGTCTTAAAAAATAGTTCTTTGATAAAATACTTAAGAACAAAAATGTGAGCTCAAATCTGACCAGATGGCTTAATTATGTAGTAAAATGTCCTTTTTTCAGATTTTCAAACTGTATTATGTAATTCTGCTTAGTTTTGGTGGTTTTTTTTTTTTTTTTTTTTTGTATTAGTGAACTGAGTAAGCGAGCTTAAACATTCAAGTTAAACTCTATTCTGGCTGAAATTTAAGTCATTAATTTTCATAGGTGCCCTAGTGAGGTAACTTAGAGATTTGTGGCTTTCAGGAGGTACTTTAATGGAGGCAATCCCAAACAAATAGGATGCGTTAGTACTTGAAGGGGGATAAAGTAATCTTAACAGGTGGAACATATGTATTTAGTACAAATAGTTCAGAAGTTAAACTTAGTTAAAACAGGAAGCTGAGACAGGTAAGGAAGAAAAGTCAGTTTTGATGTCTGAAAACATGTTCCATGGAAGACTTAAAAGTTAGATATGCTAGGTAACAATGCTTTGTGCTGTTAAAAAGGTATAAGTATTTTGGACAGTAAAGATGTTCCAGATTTCTGTTCTGTTTGTATTACACCTATTAAATTTTGTTACTGGTGCTCTTTTTTTTTCCTCAGTTCGGGATAGAGTTCGTACGAAAATGGAGAGAGATATATTAGTAGAAGTAAATCACCCATTTATCGTCAAACTGCACTATGGTTGGTATTTTGCTTCAATTTTTTCATTACTTCAAGTGGTTTTAGCAACCTTAAGTAGCAAGGCTGAGAAAAGAACGTGTGTGTGTGTGTGAATATGTATTGTGGTTTAACCCAGTGAATTGCTTAAAAAATAAAATAAAATAATAAAAAAAACCAAACAAACAAAAGCACCAAAACTTTAAAAGCAAAAAGAACAAACAAAGCAATTAAGTTGTGCATCAATTGCTCACCACCTGGTGACTAGTGCCCAACTAGTCCCTAAGCAATGGCAGCCCCCCTCTTGGCCAATTCCCCCAGTCTTACTATTCAGCATGACTCCATGTGCCATGGAATATCGCTTTGGCCAGTTCAGGTTAGCTGTTCTAGCTCTATGCCCTCCCAACTCCTTCTGCCCTCAGAGAATCCTTGCCTGTAGGGCCACATGAAAAGCTGGAACACCCTTGGCCTGTGCAAGCACTGCTCGGCAGCAGCTAAACAGAAATGCATTGTCAACTTTATTTTCATCCTAAATCAGTAACACGACACTAGGAAGAAAATTAACTCTATCGCAGGTGAAACAAGAGCCTTATTAAATTTTCAATAAGGTACTTTTGAAAATTCTTCTTAAGAGTTCTGCAGAGACTTCTACATTTGAGTTAGACCAAAACAGCCATTAACGTACTTAGTTTCCCTGTTTGGCAAAGGAGAAATTAAACAATATTGTTTTAACAATCTCTTATGACTAAGATTGTGTTCTTGTGAAGAAGCAAGCAAGGAGTCATTGATTAAAATTAAGCCTTGATTAGCAACTTATGTAAATTTCATGTTGGTTACTGAATTGTCAGCTCCAAAACAAAAGCATTGTTTCATCAAAGTCTCCTTGTTGTAAAAACATTCAGGTTTGTTTGGTAGATCACCTTCGTCACACACAACTGTTGATTTTTATTTTTTTGAAAGCCTTTCAGACTGAAGGGAAGCTATATTTAATATTGGATTTTCTCAGGGGAGGAGATGTATTCACGCGATTATCCAAAGAGGTAAGTACCTACAATTTTATCTTAATTCAGTCTTATAGAAGTTGCCTTTGACAGTATTAGGGTTCTTTTTTTTTTTTTTTTTTTTTTCCTTGCTGGTTGCCCTCATTATTCTGGTCACGGTCAAGTTTTGAAGAACTTTGTTGGATTTTCCTTGCATATTGCAGAATAACAAGCTGTAACCTTAAATGTTTATTAGCTAGCAGCCTGAGCTTTTCTCTGGTATCTACAAGGGCCAGTTCTTTTGTCTAAAAATGTTTTGTTGCTTGGAAACCCAACTGAAGTAAGTTAAAATTCAACAAGCAGTTATATAGTTCTTGTGCTTGTAGTCAGTGTAGATGTTCCTTGAAACCTGCATCTCTAAGAGATTTCTTCTGCATTGTGAAATAAATCTCAGTTTAATCTCTCAAAGTTTGAGCATTTTTGAAGGCACTCCTCTGCCATCTAACTTTGGCACATAACTGGAGCTATAACTTATCATTTATGTTGCTTTCTTGGGAGAGAGTTACGGAGGAGGAAATGTGACACAGCCTGCCTCTTCCTTAGATTTGTCATAAAGTATTTTTTGTATTGTATGTATTTGTATTACCATATTTAAGATTTCTTTCTACAAACCATTTATAAAGCTCTGAATCTTTAATGGAAAATTTTCCAACAGCTTTGCATTTAAAGAGCTTTTCCAGCATTTTTAAAAAATGTAAATATGGAAGAAGTTATCCACTTTTTCCTCATTTAGGAAAGTATCTATCTGATTTGTTTTCTTTAATGGCATAGAGGTGGAGGTGGTTGTATCCTCAGTACCTAAATCCATGAACTCCTCTACCCTCTTCCTATTTGAAAAAAAAAAAAAATAAATCAAGTTTTACTAAATGTAATTTTTTTATTTTTTTATTTTTTTAAGAAAATTGACCTTGGTAGAACATTGATCATCTCTAAGAAATGAGCTCTATTAATTTACAGTTCTAAAAATAAAGATTATAAACTCTGTTAAGGGAATAGACATACTGTAGAAAGGATTATTGGAACTCTAGGTAGGAAAGGGGTCTGTCTCTGCTTTGACATAGACTGTGATTATAGAGGATGTTCTAGTAGAGTATGAAGAACTGTTCTTCTGCACTAACACAGCTAGGATTACTGACTATACTTTAATTAAGGGATGCAAGTTTATCTGTAATAAAGATAACTAGACGGCTGAATCAGCTGTGTACTCCCCTCAGGTATAAAGAATTAATGATTGTGAGGTTATTCTTACTAACTTTATGCTTTTTTGAGGACTTCAATTACGTGTTAAGATAGCTTCTAAATGTTTGCTATATCTATGTGTAAGAGGAAATGGGGCCTGTTTTCTGTTATGAGGAAAGGATGTTTTCAAAAATGCCTGTAATGCAAAGACAGATACATACAAATGTAAATTCCCCACAGCATTTCATACTTTCTATATGAGGATTATTTTAAGTTAATTGGGTTTAGTATGAGGTTATTAAAATGCTTTTGTTGGTGTTCTAAGTTCTAATGCGGGTATGGGAGTTTCAACTGTGGAAATTAAATGAGTAGTTAATGAGGTTTTCGTTGGTAAAATTTAATGACATTGACTTGCATTATATTTAATTTAACGCAAAGTAGTTTTTAAATGAAATTATTATTCCAAGGCTGTGGATTACCACTTAGCATTGTTATATTTTGAGATTTGCATTTTGACTGTTCCAAAGAATAATGTTATCTTTCCTTTTTGGATACAAATGAAAGAGTCAACATTGCTCTTAAAAAAAAAAAAAAAAGTGAAATTTCTTGTGTGCTGTTTTTGTCATGTAACAACTTTATCATTCATACAATATGAATAACCGACACTGGAAATTGGAAACATTGCTAGTGCAACAGATTATTTATTGTGCAATTCAAAGTACTGACCAGTGTACTACTAAATCAGTAAGTCCAATGACTGTAATATTAAGTCTTATTACTTACTGTGCAGTTGAGATGGCTATTTTTGTTGCTAGTTCTTTTGAGAAATAGAGAATAGTTGACTTAATTTTTGGAATTGAATTTGAGGTTTTAAGCTTGAAGATTATTAGTTTATCTCATAATATCTAGAACTTGACAAAAGCCAAAGCAGACACAGTTATTGTATATGAAAATTAGTAACAACCTGCTGAGTGTTTTGGACAGAAAAAAAGCATCTTTATAAAATGTTGGGTATGCAAGTTCAGTTGGTTGTTCAGTGTCTTGGTAGGGCCTTTTAAATTTTAAGATGGGATTAGGCTCTTCAGATCCTACTGCTAATTTTCTCATCCATTATTTTCACAAGATGTTTTACTTTACATCTAACTTTTTTCTGAATGCTTTTAATGGCAGTTGAGACACCTGGTGATAAAGGCAGAAAAATGGCTGCTTATATAAAAACTTAGGATGCAGTGGTAGGCAACTGTGTAGGATTGTGGCTGAAGGAATCCTAGAGGTCAGTAATACCAAATACAACAATTAAGTTAATTACCTTGAAAATTAGCCAATGCTCCGTGGTAACTGCAGTTATTTTTAAATATTGCAGATAGTTCTTTTACTTGATGGTTATCATGATGATTAGTGTGTGTTATCATATAATATCTGTTAGGTAAATTTCTGAATTATCATTTTATAAGTTACTGCTAAATCTTGTTTTGAAGTTAAGGCAGATAGGAGAATTTTTTTTTTTTTAGATTGCAGTTTTAAAAATTGAAGACAAGATCAGAAGGTAAATCTATACAGTTCTTATTAGGTTATGTTTACAGAGGAAGATGTGAAATTCTACCTCGCAGAACTGGCCCTTGCTTTGGATCACCTTCACAGCTTGGGAATTGTATACAGGGACCTGAAGCCAGAAAAGTAAAGTAAAATGTATTTTACCATTCTTACGTGTATTTTGCTTGTTTGCTTTGCGTTTTCTGCTATCGTAATGTAAAAATTTGAAAATATTTTGGTAATTTTTTTAAAATAAAATACATCTGTAACTTAAATGTAATATTGACTTGTTAATTTAATGATGGATGTTGGAGGAGCTAAAAATTATGAACTACTACATTTTAAATGTTACATGAAATATTTCTGTTTATGTCTATTGGTGAATGTGAATTTTAATTTTCAGCATTTTGCTTGATGAAGCAGGACATATCAAGCTAACAGGTAGGTAACATTTATTAGTACAGCACTTTCTGTGTGTGTGTGTGTGTGTGTGTGTGTGTGTGTGTAAGCTTAATTAAGAACCCAAGAGATGTATAAGTAATAAATGAGGCCAGTCTGGTTAAAAGTTGCTGGTGGAGACTTTATTCCTTTTTGTGCTCTTGGTGTAAAAAGGCTTTTATTGTTAACATGTTTTGGGCTTATCACTATTTAAAAAAAATAAATACATAAAATAAAATAAAAAAAAATAGAAATTGCAGTAATGTGCTTTTCAAGGAACAATGGAAATATATTATCTGGAACTGAAGGATTTGAATATATGGAAAATATAAATGACTATGCATTTCTAAATATACTGTTTCACTTTAAATGTAATAAATTTCATTTTATGTTTTGGTCTGTAGATACTGCTGTTAGATTCTGAGTGAAAAAAACTTTAAATTCTCAAAGACTTAATGGTGATGGAAAATTATAAAAGGCAACATTTTTAAAATTCTACACAATATACTTAAATTCAATCTTAATTCTTCCTTTTGAAAGCAAAGACTCATTAGGAATTCTTTCCCTCTTCAGAGAAGGGAACGCTGAGAGCCTTGTCTTGAGAACTGAACTAACGTCAGGGACTTTTTCCATCATTCAGTAATACAGTCTACCTTCTACAAAATGCGTTTATTTGTAATATTTTTGTGTATGAATTAAGCAGGTAGTAACTAGGAAGTGAAAATTTCTGTTTATTGTAAGGCTCTTAGTATGTAATGTTCAAAATACTGAGTTACTAATATTTTGAGTGGTAACACTGATGGCTAATCACTACTTTATAGAATGTCTCTGGCACATGGTAAACTAAATTTCTGATGTCTCTGGATATCTGCAGTGTCTTGTTTCATGAAGGATTAGGATAATGACACAATGTTCTTATAAGCAAGCAAACAATCTGTCAACACTTTTGTTTTGATAAGCTATTTACAGTATTGCTTTCTCTTAAAGTTCTTTACTGGCTGTGTTCTTGTAATGCTGTTGTTGTAGATTTTGGACTCAGCAAAGAATCAGTAGATCAAGAGAAGAAGGCCTATTCTTTCTGTGGTACTGTAGAATACATGGCACCGGAAGTAGTAAACAGGCGTGGGCACAACCAGAGTGCTGACTGGTGGTCCTTTGGTGTTCTTATGGTACTGTATGCTTTGCTGCTTACCTGGCTTAAGGGTCATAAATATGCTGCCGATGTTTGAAATGAATGAAGTAATGCCTAGAATAGATTCGTCCAGATTCAAGGAAGCTTAAGTGGGGGAGAGAGAAGTTGACAACTGAAGAGCTACTGAAATAGAAATTAATTTGAATAAAACTTTATAGCTGCACAGCACTGTAAGGAGTACTTGCTAGGAACCAAAAATCATGTACACGGTCCATTTAGTTGCTCAACAATTGTCGTAGTGTGAAACTTCAGTTTGTGTATTTATTCTCCATGCTACTTAAAAGCATAGAGTAAAAATGGATTATTAATTGTGTTTTTGTAAGAGTAGTGCCTAGCAGGCTAATTGTAGTGCAGCAGAGCAGTGAGCCGGTAATGCACTTACGTGTTTGCTGTAATGTGTTAGAGCATCAGTGTGAAATATACGCATTGGCATTAAAAGTACTGTTTTAGAACTTGTTCTTGCTGCTTTCATGGTACAGCAACATCTGAAGTAAGGTTACAGAAGGCATTTTGTTACTCTACTTAAAGTAGCTTATGTAAGATATTCCAACATTATTGTTACCATATGCTTGCCACTATCATGTAAACTGCTGATTAAAAGCAATTTTGAGATTTACAGATTTTTTTAAATATCTTTAAAAGTTCATGCCAGTTTTCCTAATGTAGCAATGAGAAGAGTACACTACTTAGCACTTGAAGCGTCTGGGGGGAAAAAGTGTTGATTTAGATTAACATTTGTTCTTTTCAGTTTGAAATGCTTACTGGTACACTACCATTTCAAGGTAAAGATCGAAATGAAACTATGAATATGATACTGAAGTAAGTATATTTTATTACACTTTTTGAATTTCTAAAGAGTAATTTAAGCACATGTAACAGCTCTTGTTTGAGAGTATTAAAACTGGAACAGAAACATAAGCTCCCTGCACCCTCATGCACACGGAAATAAGGTTTAGATCCTAGATATGGAAATGCTGCTGAGTATCTGCAGGAATTAAAATCATAGGGATGAACTTTTATTTTCACTGTAGGATGTAATGAAACATAATAATAGTACAGTGTATTAGAACAGCATTACTTGCCACTTCTAGTCTTATATATTGCTACTGTTACAGAATTCCTTGTTTTGTAAGCAGCAGTTAATCAGGTGTTTCTTTATGTACGTATATATATGTACGGGGCACTTATGTGTTCACATTTTCATTTTACATTACCTCAGTTGCCACTTAAGTTGTCTAACAGGACTAACTGGGTAAGCTGGTAACTTCTAAGGGAAGCTGTTAGGCAAACGTTCTCACCTTTGTTTGTGCTTAGTTAACAAAGAATTTCCTTTGGACCACATGCAGAGCCTTGGGCCTTTTGAGGGGGTGATAGTTAAGAAAGGGATGAAGGAGCAGCTCTGTTAACATGGTAGTTTGCATTTGTAGTGTTGCTTACTGTGAAAGGTTCACAGTCACTTCAGGGGCTAATAGCTAGTCAAGTGATTTGGAATTCGAGTCTCTTCAAACCTTATGTCTAGTTTGGTGACAACATACTGGTGACTTGAAGATATTTTTGAACTGCTTACATGTTCCAAGACAATTGTTTTACTTAGTTCTAGCATAAAACTTGTTTAGGGGGCTTGGAGAGAGTAGTATTTATTTTTAGTGTGTTTTTGTTTGCTTTTGGTAACCATTGATGTATAAGGTGAAAGTGAAAAGCTAATGAGTTAAATGTGTATACAGTGCAAGAATTTAGAATAAATCCTTAATGCATCATATAATGCAGTGAAGCCTGTAACCACTCTTCTCACTACGATAAATTTTGTTTTCTTACTTTTTCTGTTTTCCTCTAGAGCAAAACTCGGTATGCCTCAGTTCCTCAGCCCTGAAGCACAAAGTCTTCTGAGGATGTTATTTAAAAGGAACCCATCAAATAGATTAGGTGGGTCAACTTGTTTGGATCATTGAAATGAAAGTCAGTGGGCTGAGTTTGTTACTTAAGGAAAACAGCTGCTGGGGATTTTTCAAGCTTTGGTGTTGATGATCAGTAAAATTTGACTTCTGGTCCATTTCTTGGCAGCTTAGGTCATGAGTTCTTGCATCTGACTAATGAATGATTATTTTCTTGAACCGGTGACTCTTTTAGCATTGAGAATAAAACTGACCGAGTATTGACATTCTGTATTTGTGGGCTTTGTTTATTCTCATGTACCTCATCAGGGAGGCAAATATGCTTAGTGAAGTATTTTGTATCCTTGAAATATTTCTGATTTTTAGCAGTTCTTCCTATGGAAAAAAAAAAAAAACCCTTACACAAGACTAAAAAAGCAAAACAAACAACTGAGCATCTTTTCATGTAATTTTGTTCAAAGACTTCACCCAAAAAAGAGTTTTTTAATTGAGTATTTTCTTTGTTCAGGAGCCGGTTCAGATGGAGTTGAAGAAATCAAGAGGCATCCTTTTTTTTCTACTGTCGACTGGAATGTAAGTACAAAATGATCTGAATTATAGACATAATAAATATCTGAATAAAAGATAACACAAAATTATCTTTCAATTTGTGTATGTGTTATAGCTTACAGGTATTTGTATCTGAATAGGATACAGTAAATACTGCAGTACTGCTGACTGTTAACATTCAGGCTTCTGCTGTAATCTTGGCTGGATCTGGAGCTGTAGTGTTTATGGTATTCAGTAATTAATTATAAAGTGGGCATTTAATTGTTCAGTAATTAAAGTTGCAACATTCTGAATTTTAAACTGTCTCTTACAACATCTGTACTTGGTAGAGAGGGTGTTGGCATTCACTGTGTGCAAGAATCATTCTCTGGAATAAGTGTCCATCCAGTTGAAGCACGTCTCATGCCTTCTGTGCCAGGCACGGAACCTCACTGTGACTGTCGTTTTCTTTGGTTTGACTGTAGTTAGCTGTAGCACACTGCGGTCTGACTAGTCATATTCCACGCAGTTGAAGTATTGATTGTGGTGCTCTGAGTTGATCAGATTACTGTCTTGAGTTCATGGCTGCTTTCTTATGTTTTTATCACCTTGATGTGATGCCTTTTTTAGATGTGTTGCCCAGAAACATTCGCAACAAGTGAAGCTACTCTGTAAACACTCCTTTACTATAATGCCTTTGAAAGGGTAGATGGAACAGTAGCTGTGCTGACTAGGCTACCTGCAATGCTAGTCAATACTGTGCTTAACTGTTTTAAAGCCTATTGTCATTGTCCTTCTCTTTTATTTACTTCTGAGAAGTTGGCTTTCTAGCTGTGCTTATGCAGCATCTCCATGGAGAGTCCAGATTAGCAAGCAGAGTTTTAAGTAATGGGAGTATTGTATGTGAATGTACTTAGTGAGAGAAGGCTGTTTTAATATGGTCTTAAGTTAGCTAGTGTTTTTTGGAGAGGGCTGAGCTGGAAATAAACACAAGCAAGCAAATTCAAAAACTCTGCTGTTCTAACTCTTGTATTTATTTGGCTATGGTGGTATTGATGAACACTTCTGTGTTTTATTTCATTTTCTTTGGGATGAGTACAGGTCTCTCTTTCTTGTATATTCCTGGTTTTGGCTGGGGGAAGTACGTTCGTTACTGAAATATTACCTGCAGAGAGGTCTGACAGTGCAAGACAAATGCCAAGAAAAAAACGTTCTCAGAACTTCCTGAGCCTCGCATGGGGTTTTGACATCATTTAATGTGAAATTTTCTGTAACTGTAAACTAGACTTACATTGCTGGTTTGTTATCCTTTGGCAAAGCATTTTTTCTAAAGCCTATTGAGTGAACAAGAAGAAGATGAGGAGCCTTTTCTTTCTCTCATTTAGGCTTAGTTGAGTAGGTCAGGAAAAACCTGGAATAGTTGCTTTGGGAATTGGCAGTACCTTGCTAAAAGGAATATATCTGTCACTTGTCAGAGCTGCTTCTATTCTGGGTCCAAGACAAAAGCAAAGACTGTATCCCACATCTTTCCAGTTTGGATATTTTGGGATGGTAGCAACTGTGTGAAATGGCAATGAACTAGATCTGAGATGAAGATGGAAGATGCGCTGTGACCGTTCATCTGAATAAGCGAGAGAAGTAGGGGATAAGCGGCAGCCTGCTGCCCTAGTTTGAAAAATGCAGACTTGGTAGACAAAACAGATTCAGAAGAGCAAGAAAAGAAGTATTGTTTGACTTGCTGAGTAATGTTTCCATAATGTTTCAAACTGAAGACGTATAAATATAACTTCATTTTTGCATGTGTACGTGCTTTTTCTGATTACTGTATTATTCACTCTTTCAGAAAACTGTTCTAATACAAGGTGATGCTTGAGTTGCCTTTAGCTTGGTGAAATTACAGCAACCAAAGTTTCATTTACTCTTAATTATGACTTTTGTCATCCTACTACAGAAACTGTTCAGAAGAGAAATTCAACCCCCGTTTAAACCTGCTTCTGGAAAACCAGAAGATACCTTTTGTTTTGATCCAGAATTCACAGCAAAAACACCAAAAGGTAAATATGCGTCTACTGTTTTTTAAGTTGGTGAGTGTTATGGGTTTATAGGGGTCAAATAAAATTTTTTAATGTGGTGTGTGCTAAATTAGGAGATTGGAGCTGGTGAGATGAATTTCATGATGTAAAATAAAAGTAAACTCAATACCTTCTTAAGTCACTGTAGCATTTATTATTAACATAGTATTTTTTTTTTTTGTTCTTTCCTTTAATTACTGTTTCTCTAGATGTGATGACAAGGAAGGTGGAAGGCAAGACCAGCTCTGTTATAATGAGAATAGCTGTTAATTTCATCTTAAATGTGTCCAGGCTTCCCTTTCCTTTAGTTTGCTGAAAGAAAGGAAAAAAGACAAAAACCAAGGCAGATAACAGGATAGGAGTCTTATTCAATGCATAGTGCTACTTTTGTTTTCCTTTCCTCAATCTTTCTCCTAACATGCAAACAGTCAAAAGTAGCTTTAATTTTTAGTCCTGCTAATCAAATGTGTATGCAACTAGATTCTCCAGGAGTTCCACCTAGTGCGAATGCACATCAGCTCTTTAAAGGATTTAGTTTTGTTGCAACAACTACTGTAGAAGATCATAAAATATCACCACTCACCAACATACTGCCAATAGTACAGGTAAAATTTTTTTTTTTGTAAACTTTTTTCAAATTCCAGAACCTAACATTTGCAGTCTGTTATTTTATGTTGTGGAGTCTATTATAAAATATTCTGTTGAATCATTTTAATAATGCCTATTTTAACTCCAGAATTGGGGATGTGGGGAGGAGAATCTTTCTGGTTTGAGTATTCAAAAGAAAGCACTGGCAAGCTTAAAAATAAATAAATAAAACAAAAAAGACAAAACAAAAAAACCTTTGCTGTTGAAAATAGTACTGTTACAAAGAGTTCTAGATGACGGCTTGTATGTGTTTGTTTCTAAAGCAACTTCATGGGAACAGTGCGCAGTTCACTGACGTATATGAACTGAAGGAGGATATCGGTGTTGGTTCCTACTCTGTTTGCAAGCGATGTGTGCACATAGCTACCAATATGGAGTTTGCTGTAAAGGTATTTTGAATAGACTTCACTGCCTTCTTTTGTAGCAGACATTAATTTAAATGCCGGTTCTCCAGTTCCTGTAGCTGTTAGTATACTGTGAACAATGAGTGTTCTTCATTAAGTGAAATTGCATATATAGGCTTCTATAGTTCTTTTTGTTGGTGAAGTTGTGGCATTGAGGAATTGGCTTTTGAAGTTATAGCTTTGAAGCTTGAGAATGTTGTATTGTGAGGAACACATCTGAAGTAAACTAGGTGAGATCTACAAGGTTGGGGCTAGGCTGCAGGGAAGTGATGCTTCAGACAGTTAAGTCAGCTTCTTTGCCCACTGGAGCAGAATAGACAATGATACAAACCTTAACTGGTAGCGGAGATGGAACAAGAACTGAGTAAACAGAGATGTGAAGCTGGAAGATGAAATTAATCACTATAAATAAGCATTAAGCTCTTGCAATTTTTGAAACTTGCCAAGATTTTTTTTTGTTACTTTTATTTTTCAGATAATTGATAAAAGCAAGAGGGATCCCTCAGAAGAAATTGAGATTCTCATGCGTTACGGACAGCATCCAAACATTATAACTTTAAAGGATGTAGGTACCTTTGTCTCTTACTTTGTTACAAAATATACAATAAATAAACATAGATATAGGGAGTTTATTGGGGCTTATAAACTTTTTCTACATAGCGAAATATATGTATTGATCTGTCTGTATAATAATTGTTTCTTTTTAAATTGTCTGGATACTGATATTTTCTGTTTAATGAACTTAAAATGAGAAATGATGTACCTGTTAAAAGTCATATTTTTCTTATTTCAAATATGTCTTGGTAATTGAATCTGAAAATACAATTGCATGTGTCGTGTATGCAAAGTGTCAGCAGTTTAAAAAACCATCTATGGGAGGGGGAAAAGGAGTAGGAAATGGTAGAGCTCTTACAGACAGAAGTTCCTAGACTGAGGAGATATTATTCTAAGTCATGATTTAATGATTTATTATCTCAACTTCTCACAGAATAACATATAGGGTTGCTTTATTCTTCAGACTTTAAAGCTTTTGAATTATGGATTGAAATTTGACAGTCCTTGCTGTTTGCGCAGTATAGTCTATAATTTCCAGATTTTTCAGGATCTGTAATTACAGATGACATAGTTGAATGTGTGTGTATATGTGCTTGCTCAACTTCAGGTGTATGATGATGGTAGATTCATATACCTCGTCACTGAGCTGATGAAGGGAGGAGAGCTGCTTGATCGAATTCTTAGACAAAAGTTCTTCTCAGAACGAGAGGCTAGTGCTGTATTATATACTATCACTAAGACTGTGGACTACCTGCACTGCCAAGGAGTGAGTGATCTCTTTTGTCACAGCTTCGTTCACGTTGCTTTGAATTAACAAACACATCTTATGTGCTTTTCTTATGGCAGAAAGGAAGACTTGTTTTATTTTTTTTAAAAAGAAATAATTAGCAACCCATCCTACCTATTATTATTCTGCAAGCCTTTTTAACTTTTACAGATAATGAAACAGACAATAGTTGTTCACTTATGCTTGTTTGCAAGTTGGTTCTGTTAATTCCATTTGCAATATGAGCCAGTAGGCTTTCAGTTTAATTTAAACAAAATTTTTGTTACTTGAAACTTGGATAATAGTGTAGAAGTGTTAATAGGTGTGCTAATGTATTTTATAAATAACAAAACTGCACGTCCATGTGTTTGTTTGTCATCTAAATGATGGCTTTTAAAATTTCTTGTTTAAAGGTAGTGCATCGAGACCTTAAACCTAGTAATATTTTATATATGGATGATTCAAATAATGCTGATTCTATCAGGATTTGTGATTTTGGATTTGCAAAACAACTTCGAGGAGAAAATGGGCTACTTCTAACTCCGTGCTATACTGCAAACTTTGTGGCACCAGAGGTATCTTAAACTGCCATGTGTCTTCTGTGCTGTTTTTGATGCATCAACTTACTTTAAAAAAAATAATAATAATTTTAAAAAAACCCAACACTTCTAAATAGTTACAAAAAAAAAAAAAAAAACAACACAAAAAACTGCTAGTTTTCCTTATAGTTATGCACCAGACTTTATTAAGTACTTATATGTTTATAATAAGCCTGCTTTAAAAAGGTTAACTTTAAAAGGATTTACCTTCAGGAAATAAGGATGGATTTGAATCTTAAGATAATTTTCTGGAAACAAGAAATATTGTAGATAGTAACTGTAACTTGTATATAGAACAACTAATGATGAAACTTCAACCTATACTGGGACTGACTTATCCATCCATAGCTTGTGTGTGTAGTGGTAGTGGTTTGGGGTTGCATGTGGGGGCTTTTTCTTGTTGTTTTTCATAAATGGAAAGTCTCAACACTTCTTTTTTTCCCCCAAGGTTCTCATGCGGCAGGGATATGACGCTGCTTGTGACATATGGAGCTTGGGTGTTCTCCTTTACACAATGTTGGCAGGGTGAGGAAATATTAGGGTTTTTTTCTTACCTATAACTTCAGCATGCTGCACAAATCCCTGCTTCTATTAAAATTTTAAGAGATTGCTTCACTGATTTGAATGCAGAACGAAAAACACTCAAGTGGAGCTGGAAGCTGTGAGTTAAAGGCATACAGAAACTAGGTTTATCTTATAGTTAGTTTCAGGACTTCTTTCTTTCCTAGTACATGGCCAGAGGATGCCAAAGACTTGCTCTAGTTTATGAGATAATTTAGTCTGTAAAAGTATGTCTAGTTTCTGTTTTTAATCCTTCTGTCCCTTCTTTTGCCTACCGTAGTGCCCTTGTAGTCAACTCATGTGTCGTCTTCTGCAAGCTTGGCTCATGACCCTTTTACAGAATTCTCTGACTTGTAAACTTTTAATTCTAAACATTCATTAAGCACTATAAAGCACTTAAACTAATAACTTTTATAAACTTGCTAAGGAATTCTCTTCTGATAGGTATAAAAAATAAGTTTTGTTATACAGATAAATATCTATTGGGAACTGTTCTTCATCATATTGTGCTTTTCTGTGTAAAATCACTACTACCACTATGGTTTTTGTCATCAAGCTCAGCTCACTGCATGACTGATGTGCAACCATGCAGATCTTGGGCAGTATGCTGCCTGTGAAGTTAAGAAACATTGTCTGAACAAGAAGATATGGCAGGTAACAAGAATAGGAGAAGAACAGTCCAGCCTGATTTCCTAGCTTTCTTTTTTGTTCCCCTTAATTATATCATTTGAAGTACCAGAATTAACCCGGCTGGGAGTCTTCCTAAACATTTGCTGATGATGCTGGTTGACCTTTCTTCTATGTAGAGCTTTCAAAGTGCTAAGACGTGATGCATTAAGTTTTATTACTTCATCTTGCTGATTTGAAATCTAAGAGGTATTAAAATATAATTAATCTGGGTAACATTTGACTGTTATTATTAAAACTAACTTCGTATTAGCCTGTGATCATAGAAGATGCCAAAGCATTATAATACTTCTGATATTTGCATAAGGTGTGTATTTAAGTCATTCAGGTGTTTTTTGAATTCTTCACAGTAGGAATTTTAGGAAAATAACCTGAATTTACAGAAATCCAGTAAGTTATTAAAAAAAAAAAAATCAAAACCCAATGATCTTGTAGTGTAAGCCTTACTAACTTTTAGTGTTGGTGCTTTTTGTTTTTTTTAATCAAAAATATTCTTGCAGTTTTGCCATGGAGATATGTGCATGTTTTGCTCTGTGTCTAAATGTACACACATTCCCAACACAATTACTCTAGCCTCACTAGTCTTTCTGTTAGTGGGTTTCAATTGCTTTGAATGCTTACTGCATACCATAGTTTTTTGTTTTTATGAATCCTTTCTGTTTAATTTCTAAGTCTTCACCAGTTAGAATGCATTGTTAAGAAGTTAAAGCATCTTTTCAATCTGCATTTCTCATTTATTCAATGTAACTATAATTATGGGCAAAAGAAAATGTGGTAGCATTTCATCTTTGAAACTAAGTATTGATAGAATGTAATATCTCTGTCAGTGGAATATTTACTCAGGATGGTTTATGAAGTTTTATCAATTTCTTAGTTTCTTACCTATGAAGTTTTTTGTTTCTCCCTTTCAATAGCTATACTCCATTTGCAAATGGTCCTAATGATACTCCTGAGGAGATCCTGGTACGGATAGGCAGTGGAAAATTCTCATTAAGCGGAGGCAACTGGGACACTGTTTCTGATGCAGCAAAGGTATAAATTTTTTAATGCTTTTTTTCCCCTTTGTAACTTTGTGGTATTTAAAAGAACAGCTATTGATCTTACTCAAATGTATTAGGCTAACGCAGTAGTTTGCTATTCTTAACAGCAGTATTACAGTAAAGTCTGCAGGTATCTAGTTGTGCCAGGGGAGGTTAAGTTTAGATATCAGGAAAAACTTTCTGTAAAGAAGGGTGTTAAGCACTGGAATGGGCTCTTCAGGAAGGTGGTTGAGTCACCATCCCTGAATGTGTTTAAAAACAGTTTGGATGTGGTGCTTAGGGATGTGATTTGTTAAAATTAGGGCAGTATGGTTAGGTTCTGGTTGGACTTGATTCTTCTGAAGGTTTTTTCCAACCTAAGGAATTCTGTGATTCTATGTTCAAAAGCAGTATCATCTTAGAGTAGGTAGCTCAGGGCTTAAATCTGATCTTGAAAACCTCCAAGGTTTTTGTACAACCTGGCCAGGCAGCTTTTACTGTGTAAATGAGGAAGAATCTCCTCTTGGTTTCAAGTAACATCTTTTGTGGAACATCTCCTAGTTTTTCTCAGCCTTAATTCTTTTGGCCTCAGTAAAGGAATTCTGTTACCTCCCTCAATCTACTTATTATGCTTCAACCCAAGATGCTGTTGGACTTCTTGGATGTTGAGTCATGCTTGTAGTTCAGCTTGCTGTCCTATCTAGACCTCCATGTCATCTTCAGCAAAGCAGTTCCCCAGATAGTCAATCCCCAGCTTGTACTTGGCAAGGATTTCTTCCATCCCAGGTAGAGGACTCTGAATTTGTTGTTGTTGAATTTTGTAAGGTTCTGGCTGGCTCATAATTCTATCCTGCCTGGATCCCATTGGATAGCTGCCAGCCCTTCAATTTACCAGCTTTTAGTGAGAACTGAACTAGAGGTATACAGTAAAAGCCTGAGAGTTACGCACTGTTACTTCCTGCAGGTCACTAACTTGGGATCTATCTTAATCTAATTTAGACTTTCCTAATCTTGTTAGTCATCGTTTTTATTGGACCAAAACCAGATGTATATGGCATTACTTGTATTTTATTTTAATTTTTTGTTTTAATTGTATTTTAATGGTAAAGTAATTCTTCCATTTATCTTTGTTCTAGTAGCAACTTACTCTGCATTGATATGTTTATTGCTATAGTACGGGTTCAGTTCACGCTTTTAACTTGTTCAACGTTGAATTTGTCAGGTCTTCACTGCTTTTGTTTTTACTTTCACATATTAAACTAATACTTCAGTATGTTTGAATATCTTGCAAATCTTTATCAGCTTGATTATGATGTTGTCCTCTTATTTGAAGACTGAATTACAATTGCAGTATGTGTTCAAGGGGTTTAGTGTTGGCCTGCCTCTGTAGGTATCTTAGTCACCATTTTTTTTTTTACCTTTTATAAATCTTAGCATTAATACTGTCTCTTCCTGATCTTTTGGAACTGCATAGCTTGTGCATTTCAATAGGAGTGATTCAGAATACTTGTTTGCTAATTCTCTTATCCACAAGAAATTAATTTGTATATAGTCATAAATGTTTAATATTTTGTGCCTAAACAAAAGGAACATCCTGTCAGCTTGTTCATGTTTAGTTTTCTTTAAGTTCTTCCTGTCTTTATTCCTCTGCTTTTCCTGTTTAGCTCACCTTTTGACCAACATTGAATTCATAGCTTACTACCAGTGCCTCTAAACAAAGAAAAATGTCCATTCTTATTTGACTTTTTACATACCTTGTTGAAAGAAAATTATTTTGCTAATATGTAGCTGTATATGAATTCAACTGTAATGCATAGTCAGCAGATCCCAGGTGTGTAGTGTGAATGTGGATTGATATCTGCCAATAGTTTTCTTCCATAAAATCTTTCTGCTAAATTCTAGCAGTATTTCTAGTCTTTCATAGAGCATATTAGTAATGAACAAACTGAAATGTAAAGCACAGAAACAAGTTTCTTTACAATAAAAGCTTGCTTTGTTAAACTGATTACAGTACAACACATTGTTTTCAGACTTCTGTAGTGTCAGGGCACAAAATGATCTACTGATGTTTTTGTTTGTATTGTGTTAATCCCTGCCACATTTTTTTTATTACTGCCATAATTAAAATATACATTAAAATTGTTTTAATTAAATAGCATGTATCTTTTTTCATTTTTATTTAGGACTTGTTATCACATATGCTTCATGTAGATCCGCATCAGAGATATACAGCAGAGCAAGTATTAAAACATTCATGGATAGCCTGTAGAGACCAGTTGCCCCATTATCAACTAAACAGGCAAGATGCACCACATCTAGTAAAGGTAAAACAACCAGAGGACTGTATATTGCTTGAATTAATGGATGTGCAATGATTTGGTATCACTTTGAGAGTTTACTGACAGAACTGATTTTGAACTTAGTTTTTTTCTTTGCCAGTATGTACATCTTCATTTAAGTTATTTAAGCAAACAAACAATTTTTTTTAACCTGTGTGTGAGGGAAGAAATACTTGTTCATTCTTCTTGTGCTTTCATAGGTAAAGGTAGCTTTTGGCCCTACAAGAACCAGATATCTCAGTTATCTGAAATTTCCACAGATCTCCTGTCATTCTTATTTGAGAAATTCAGGCCTTGGGACAGGCTTCCCAGGGCAGTGGGCACAGCATCAAGCTGCTGGAGCTTGAGGAAGCAGTTGGACAGTGCTCTCAGGCATAGGGTTTGAATTCTGTGTGGAGCCAGGAGTTGGACTCAATAGTCCTTGTGGGTTCCTTCCCACTACAGGTATTCTGTGATGACATCTGGGATTTGTTTCTGTGACCAGATCATGTTTCCTAAGTAAATTATCAAGCTACAGTTTTTGCACTTGTTTTATGTGTTCAGTTTGTATCTGTGATTCTGACTTACAACACACAAGCATGTTCTACTGTAAACAGCTTATACAGCTTGCTTTTTAATCTAACAAAATCGAATAAGGAGCTGTGAAAGCCAGTCTTAGTAGTGTTGTGTTCATAAGTCAGGACCTGAATAGCCACTTAAGGGGCTGTATTTCATGAACTGATGCTATTTGTTGCTTGGAAGGTACCAAGTCTGACTCATATTAAAAGGTAACCACTATATTTAAGGAATGTTAAATAAATAAATACACAGCAAAGGAACAGCAACGTTATGTACCTTGCTGAAGGAATCAGCAGTAAATGTTTTTCTTCATTCAACACAGACTTTAGAAAATGTATGTGATCTGACATAAATCCTATTTTTCTCTTTATGAACTTAATATTGAATTATTCTACTTAGTGATTAAAAATAACTTCTACAACTTGTTATCTATTTCACTGTTCTCCAGGGAGCCATGGCTGCTACATATTCTGCACTGAATCACAAGACATTTCAGCCAGTGTTAGAGCCTGTTGCAGCCTCAAGTTTAGCTCAGCGACGGAGCATGAAAAAGCTAACATCAACAGACTTATAGATCCACTGGGACACCTTAGCAAACAGAAGCAAGGAGAAAATCCAATAAGTGGCTTTACTTTGCCTGACCTGTGATCAAAAGGCATCTATGGTTTCCTGCTACACTACTTGAATTCTGTAGAAGTCCTTTTTTTAAAAAAGAAAAAAAAAATGCCACAGGTTCATACTGTGTTATTTTACAGGTTGTATCTGTTAGGGTTAATTTAAACATCAGGTGCACCATGATGAATTTCTTGACACTGTCCTTTAAGAGATCTGTTGCAAATATTTCGCATTCTGTATAGGTTTGGTGAGTTCATTTAAAAAAAAAAAAAAGGTTTAGGGGACCGTTGCCACTGACCAAGTTGTACATAAAGTGTCAGTGTACATTTTTCCTTCTCTTTGTGCATTTAAACCCTGTTTTGAAGGACAAATTTTTAATTTTATAATTGGGCACTTAAATGAATTAAGTTGAATCAATTAACTTGTTCATTCTTTTTATTAAAAAAATGACTAATGTATTGTGCCAGTATTAAATTCATTAGTGCTAATTTGGCAGGTCTGTGTTTGCATGGTGCCAGTAATTGCTAAGTTTGTGAAAATATAAACAAGAGGAATGGGTAAGGATTTGCATTTTACCTGGAAACTTAATTTGTTCACTTATGAAAAATGGCCTCTTATAAGAAAGAACACTTCTGGTTATTGCCATGAACGTTGTTGTCTGGTGCTGAGCTGGAGAAGGTAAATACATGTACAAACTGTCAAAAATAAGGACTGAAATAATATTGGTACTACAACATCATGTCATCCAGTTTTGTTAAAAAATTTTATTATTGCATACCTGTCTGTACAACAACTGTTCTGTTTCCTTAGCAGTTGTTTCCACTGAATATAACTAACCTTAAGTTTGTTTGGCACATAAGACAAACTGACACTTTGTTATATCGAACTTGGCATGTGGATTTTTTTATTTATTTGTTTATCTTATAGAATGTTGCTTTTACCTGAATCTCTAGCTGCATGTACAAATACTACAGAAACAAAATTCAATTTGCCTAACTGTAGGGGTAGCTTGGGAAAAATAAATAAGCCTTGCGGTGTACCCAGATAAGAAAATAGTGACCAGAAATTTCACAGTTATGGGCAAGTTACTGACAATATCCTTTTGCCAGCACTCACTCTTCCTGTCTGTCTTCATGTTACAACTTCAGCTCTTTCTAAAAGATGTTGTGATAGAAAGGAAACAAATCTCAGGGCCAGAATTGTCTTGGAGTTTTCTGACTCAAAACCAGTGCTGGCTTGCATCTGCTCGTAAAATAGGAATTAATACATTCAGAGATGATAAGCTTAAAATATTTTCACATGTTGTAGACATTATGTCAATAAAATTGTACAGAGGTACGATGGTATGAATTTTAAATATTAGGAAGCATATTATTGATCAACAGTTGGACTATTCACTATCTGAGAATGCAAGTGACCAAAAATTGCACTTCTGTCCATGGTTGACTTACTTGTTCCAGACGCCTTTGGTAGCCAGTTATAAGACATTTGTGATGGCAGAAAGGGGGAGGGAGTGGAAAAAAAGCTTTCAGGAAAATTTTGGCCTAACTTCCAAAAGTGACAATAGTAACTCAGATTTTAAAATGCAAAGGGTGCTGGCTGATCTTTGCTTATACCTGTGAAGTACTTGAGATTGAAGTACTATTAGATAAGCTGCTTTCTTCTGATGTGGTAAGGGAAGATGGAAATCTTCTGGCCCAATTGTTAGGTATGAGTATACATAGATTTGAGACTTTATGAATATAGCAGACATAGGTGTGCTATTTGTATCATGCAGAGTATGCCCCATACCAAATTTCTTGAGCGTTTGGTTGATGTTGGAAGCTTAGTGGGGCCATTTGTGCCTGATTTTGAGGTGCCTGTTTGAAATGCTTGAAAGCTATCAAAGAACATGACTGCTTCCTGGAAGGTTCATTATTTAGTTCCGGATCTGTCCCTTGTGCAATTGGCTGATCCTTTTCTCCATTAGAGACCTTTGTCCAAAAGAATACATGTGAAATTCTCATCTACAGCCTGTAATTTTTGTCTGCAAATTTACATATGACTACCAGAAAAAAAATCTGAGTTGACACTATGAAGGGGAAGAATAGTGGTAGAAATAAGTTGTTTTGGCTGAGGCCCAGGTATATTATGGGTTGAAACACAATAGTAACAACTGTTTGTCTAGAGGGTAATACAAGGAATGGAACACAAATGTCAAATTTGAATCGTCTTCAGCTTTCCTGCAAGGTAGCAGCTGGTCTTTAATGGCTTTATTCATTAATCATTTAACAGTGTTTATATTGGCATTTTCTTTTAGCTTGCTTAGAAGCACCGCATTATAAGCACCTTAAAAGCATTTTGCACAAAAGCAGTTGTAAGCAGCTGAAGATAATTTAAGTTCTTCTCAATGTGCAAAACAAAGGTGGTAAGAGGAAGAACGTGCAAATGAGGTTGATATTCCAATTCTTAGCAAAGATTTTTAAACATCTGTAAGGTTCTCCTTTCTAGGTTTTTTTTGGTTTTTTTTTTTTGTTTTTTTAAATCATTACTAGCCTGTAGTGCTAAAAGTAAAACCTTGCTTTTGCCCCAGGAGTAGTGACTACAGCATTGCAAACTTGTCTTATCACAACGGAATCATGTGGAGAAACATCTTTGTTGTATTTAATGAGACCTGTGTGCTCTAGTATGCTGATTTTAATCCTTAAATCATTTTTTGGGGGGAGGGGGAAGGGAACTTGCTGTGAATATTTTAGCATATCAGTTTTGAAATGTCAGGTATGCAGGGATACAAGAGAGTTTAATTTTGATATTTCTTCTGGAATTTTTCATACTTTTCAAACTTTGGTTCAATTACTAATGCTCATAAACAGACTGCATTGTCAGTTCAGTGTGAAATGGAATAACACTTGAACATGCTCTTGGAGTGAAAGGTCAGTAACGTTTTGTATGGTCTCTGCACAGTTCAAGATTACAAGCTATTTATGATCTAATACAGACTTTGTAAAAGAGTGACATTTTTTATTTTTTATAAAAAAAAAAAAAGGATATTACTTAAAAGAATTTCTGGAGAACTAATTACTATCAAGTGATCGTATATTTTGGGTGTGGTGTCTTTCTGCCAGCAAGATAACTTCTACTCTGGCTTTGATAATAACAGTTAAGTACTAGATCTCAAGAGCACAGAGTCTGATACAGTTCTTGCTGAAGGGAGTAGATAACCCTCAGAAATAAACTGTAGCTGGAGCACGTACCTGATGTACCTGCTTCTCTTCACCTCACCCCTTCAATATTGCAGTTATCTTCAGTTTTCCTTTTGATGAAAAGTGAGGAACTCTGTTGTATTCCTATATTGTGTTCAAAAGCTGTGCAGTGGCATCAACGTCCACCAGTGGTGCACAATGAAGAATGCCCAAACCAGAGAGAATCAGCATGGGCAGATTGATTTAAGCCACTGTTCTGTGGCTTGCCTAAATGCTGTTGTTAGCATGGTGTATATTTTCCTGTTATGCCTGAAACTACTAAATTGTTTCTGACCCTGTAAAAAGCCTAAGCAGGTGGTCTAAGCATACTATCTAGCTGAGGCCAATGTTCTATGGTTTTAAAAGTTATTCTAGCATTCAGAGAAGGCATCCAAAACCTCACACACATCACTCATGTAGAGCTTGAGTGGTCTTCCATATTTTAATTCACTTTCCAAAGCTAACTTTCATGTATGCATTGGAGAAATCAACTGAGATGTCGAGTAGTTAAAATTGCATCTAGCCGCTTCAACAGTTGGAAGTTACTTGCAATATGCACTGGTCATGTGCAGTGACACATCTCTCTCTGCCCTCAAATGTTGCAATTGAAAAAGCTGGGGATCTTGGAGGATTGAGTTAAATAGACAGTAATATAGCAAGCATATTGGTTTGTATCAATGCAATTAGAATAGAACATCAATGCAATTAAGGGGAGTTCACGTTCTTGTGTAGCACTTAAGTTTTTTAGACCTATCTAGTCCAAAACTTTGCTAACGTTTGTGGGAGGGAAGGGAGGAGCAGGTTTCTCATAAAGTTTTCAAATGGTTTCTTAAGTTATTATGAGTCCTTATGTAATGCTATCAGAGCTCTTTTCTTTTTTTTAACGCTGCTCCATGACAGCTCGCTCAGTTTTCTTGAGTACATACTGGTGCCTGCAGGTAACGTACGTACACTGCTGTTGTGTACCATCCTTCTGCATCAATGCCTTGTTAGTTACATATTCTCAGTGTCTTTTCTTAAATGTACTCCCCTGAATTAATTTGTTATTATGCCTATATTTTCCTTTGGGAATAAAAGAATGAAAGCAAGTTAAAGAAAATAAAATCCTAGGGTATAGCTGTAGTTGACTTGAATATTGTAGTAACTTATGTAACTAGAAGTCCCTTCTCCAATTAGTCAGTGACTGGCTTTCTTGAGATTTTTTTCTATGTAAAGAAAGCAACTTTTTTTTTTTGAAAGCTTTAAATGGTCTTTAATGGTTAAGATTTGGGAGATAGCTTACTACCAGTAATGAGTTTGAAAAACATGGGATCCTGGTTTGGGTTTTTTGTGTGTGTGTGTGTGAGAACTAAAAATGCTCAAGGTGGATCTCCTTTGCAGGACAAAATGTTCTTATTTTGTGTGTTTTGCATTAAGCTTATAAGCAGCATTGGCTAAGTAATTGTGTTGTCATAATATCCCAAGCACTTTGGCATCTTGCACTGATACTCTGATTAGAGCTAAAAACTATTCTGGCACGTGACTGGCTATAAATCTCAATATATGAAAGGGCATTAATTGAAAATGGTGTGCAATGAATCACATGCTCTCTGAGGTACTTAAAAGATGAAACTATACAAAAGGTCCCCGTTATCAGATATTGTAACTGTCATTTCTTTCTCTGAGCATATTGTGGATTTTGTATCATATTGTATTTATTTCATTTAATTTTAAAAGTTTTCTTTAAAGCTCTGTATATATTGACATTAAAGTTTGCATTGTACTACGTTCTCTTCTCTTTGTAAGGCTGAATCTAGTAGTGCATTGTATGGTATGTTGTTTTTCTTTGCACTGTGCTGCTAAAAGATACAATTGCCTTGAATTCCAACATGCCAAAGACAACCTCAAAATTGTATTTATTTTTGCTAGACTTTGTGAATAATGATAAAGGTGCAGTTTTAAATAGCTGACAGTTTCTCGAGTACTGGAGTGAAAAAGTTGCAGATTCATGATTTTTATAATTGACAAAAATGATCACTTATGATTTGAAAGTTCAACAACTTTTTTAAAAAGTGATATAAAAAATTAATGAGCACACGTAGTAAATCAAATGTACTGTGAATTGTGTTATTTGGTAAGCCCTGCCAAGAGCCTCACATCAAGAGCTGTTTATAAATTTATATTCACAGCAAAGTGTTTTATGCCACACTTTCAATAAACATACATTTATTGATAGGATTGATGTATTAATTTAGGGTGGGATGATCTACCTTCCATATGTTTTTCAGGTATTCAGCTTTGACTATATGCAAAAGAGGAAATCATTTTCTTTCCAGGTACGGGCATTTAGAGTGCAAGTGAGAGCAGTCAAATTAAAAGCAGTGACCTGCACAGGCAGTCAAATAAGTGCATCAGCATTTACCACGTGAGGTCATAAAAAGCTGTAGTAGAAAGCTCTGTCTGCTAACATTCTTTTCTGCTATAGATGAGCTATCGCTGCATAGCCCAGCAGTGATGCCCTCACTATAGGTGGTAGAACAGTTCACTGTGCAGCAAATATTCCCCATCACAGCACAATAGTGAGAGATCCCAAACCCCCAGGCTGTGAGTTCCTTGCACGCTTACTGGGCACTGGCTGCTGCTGGGGAAAGAGACAAGGCCTGCATGAAGAAAAACCTGGACAAAAACCTGGACTGCTGATGAGATCTAGGGTTGCAATTAAATAGGCACGTTGTGTATTGTTTTGCTTTCTTACAAGCACTGGTTCTCAGAAAAGAGCTCAGTCCTACCTGTGACTCATCTGAAGCTTTATGACTGTGTAAGGTGCCTTCCTACTTCTTTCCCTTATGGGGTAGAAGGATAATGGGGAAGAAGCTCTCAGAAGCACTTAAGATATGAGCTTGCTTTAGCTGAGTAGTTTCTTTATATGGCCACGGAAGCTGGCGTCACAGCTAGCACGGTGCTGGACACTGAGGCACCAGAATGCTGAGAAAACCGAAATGCGTGTTTGTGAGCTCAGTGCGGGGCCGTGCGGGCAGAGGTAAGCGGGGAAGGCACGGCTCCGCTGAACCGAGAGCTGCCGTCGTGCACCGCTCCTCGTCTGCGGCGTCTGCGCTGCCTGCACGCGGCTGTCTTAAGGAAGATGCTTTCCTAAGTGTCCAAAGTACAGGCGACTGCAAAGAAAGTAGCTTGCTATTTCCCCCTTCACGCGCGCTGTGCTTCCGCAACATCAGCGCTCCGCTCTACGGTCGCAGCGCTGAGGCGCCGCACCGCCGTGTGTGAATCGCCGTGTGTAACGGCCGCCAGATGGCGGCAGTGCCGCGTGGCGGGGCGGCCGCTCGTCCCCTTGGCTGCTGCCCTCGTTTCCACCTGAGCTGCGCGCCGAGCGGGGCTGCCGAGCGCAACGGGGGTGCGGCGTCAAGTTCATCGTCACGGATAAACATTGGGAGTGCTGCGGGCCGAATGAATATTTCAGGATTCTTCGCAAGTTATTACTGTGCTTAATTTTCTTACTTAAGCGTATTTTGGGCCTTGGGCTGTGAAGAATTTAATTTTTGTGGTGGTTTAATGAATTATAAAACATGCTTTAAACAGAAATGAATAACTAATAAATGCCAAAAGTGATTAATTTTCTGAAACGTGAAAAGGCATCTGTATTTAATTAAAAAGAATGGCCCTAAATTGTTGGAAAGAAGCAGCCAGCACTCCCATCGATCGCTTTGTGTTCCGTGGCTTTGCTGTGCCCTTGCTGGGCTGCCCGCGCTGCCGCAGCACTGAGCTTTCAGCCCCTGCACCTACACACAGTCTGCCCTCCAGGGCTTTGCGCAGTGTTTGGTGCTTAACAGAAAGGAGGTTTAGAGATATTTTGCTTTTATTAAGGGCTGTTGTTACTGATTTCTTAGCCTCGAGAGTACAGCTGCAGCTGCTTTTAGGAGGACACTCAATTTTCAGAACTGTTGCTTTAGGAATGACTGTAAAATGCTCACTAGTTGGACACAACCTAAATTGCAGTATTAAATTACTTCCTAATTTTATAAGCTTGATACGTAACTAGTTTTCAAGCGTGTTTTATGCCTGCTGTTGGGAACTGCTGTTTGGCTCCAAAGTTGTTTAAGCTGAGCTAAAAGCGAGGCCTGTGGGAAGGCTGATTTGGGATGACTTTAAAGGAGTGGTTCTGGTTCAGTGGAGTTATGAATTGTTGTTCCGTGTGTCTTCTGTTTTTAAGGAATGCAAGTATCCCTTAAAACTCTTTCCATGTTCTTGAGAAGTATTTGCAGGCGGTTGTTGGTATAATAGAAGCTAAACAGCAAGGGGCTTGAGATCTCCTGGATGAGACAGGACTCATTTTCTGAGTGTATCAAAGTTAAGGTTTTATTTTAATTAAATGTACATGTTCAGTACACCCATCCTAGATGCTAAATACATAAGGTATAGTATGAAGCTAGCTGAGCAAAACATGCCTGTTGTTTAAGCCACTTGCCTTGTTCCTAGCTGGATTTGAGCGATGCGAGGTGTTGCCTCCATAGCATCAGTCTTTGTAACCATAGTTTACAAGCAGTCCATGGGATCGTACAGCCCTGCTGGATGGTCTGGGCATGTTATGGGTACTGAGGCTTCTCTTCAGCAAACTGTACTGAAAGCTTTATTACTAGGAAGCAAAGCTGTAGAGCTCTAAGGAAGCAATGTTACCAGCTATTGGATCTGTCCCAGCATGGTCACTTGCAACAGCAGAACCAGGACAGTAAGGGGAGCGACAGCAGCTGTGGCAACTAGATGAAAATAATCATTTCTGCCGGTCATTTTGCATTTGCTATTAGTAAATACAATCATTTTCAATAGTATTTTACTGTCCATTCTTTTTCACAAAGCTCTGAATTAACTGTCATCACCAGCAGCCATCAAAGAAAGCAAGCAGGAGCCTCTGCCAAACTGCCCGGTGCTGTGTGCTGTCAGGAGAGGGGCAAATAAAGAATGTCATTTCATCATGTGGTATTCAAAATACCATGCACAAACCATAGGAAGATGCTAGCGTTTATTCTCTGAATGACCAGAGTCTCATTTTTACAATTCACGCTGTGTTAGGTGCTGGTAGATTTTCAAAAAAGGAGACTTCTGTTTTTGTAGGAGACTCACTGAAAGCAGATTAGAGGAGATGGTTTTTAGCTGTAATGAGAGCTGTGCAGTTTAAGGTGTATTGTTAAGGATGAATTTTAAAATCCTGTCCTGTAGCAAACTTTGGTGCAGTGTATTCTGATGAGTTCTGATGGACTGTTGGAGAGCATATAGCCAAAATAACCATATCCTTGAAAACAACCAATATGTGATCCAGAGGAAAGGCAGCATGTGCTCTAAAATAAAAACAGTAACAAAAGCCCAACCAAACAAAATCTTCTTTCCAGATTTCTCAGAACTTCATCCTCAGTGGGCAAACCACGCATCTTAACAGCTGGAGCTCTTCCTTCTTCCTTTCCCTCCTGGCTTACCTGGGCCATTTCTACTGGAAGGAGCACTATCAACACTGATGCTGTTTAACAGTCTGGGTAAATGGATTTAAGCAGGTGACAGAAAGACATTTCAGCCTTTACACTGAATGAACATTGTGTTTATTAATTTCTTGCATGTGGTTTGAGGGTGTGAATGAGTGGAAAGCATCCTTAAAATGTGAACTCACAGGGGCAGAGCTGCTGTGTGCTTCAGGCTGCGCCATCCTCACAGGAACCAGGTGCTGCATGGGGAAGATTTCTCACTACAGGATTCTGTGTACCCACTTGGCTCCAGGCTGTAAAAGAAGTGCCAGTTTTTTCTAATTGATACTTGGGTTGGTACGTATGCATTATTTCAAGAATTGATTATGTGCTGTGGGATTAACCATTGTTAGTGCTTGCTGGAGTTTGTGGAAGAGAAATGACAAGCGTGTTCAGGTTTTTAAGCAGCTAGATGGCCCAGTGTCACCACTTTTCTTGCCCCTTGCTTCCAGCTAAGGAGAGAACAAACTGAACCTCACCAAGCTTGGAATCAGCTCTCAATTAACACTGACATTTGATGACACTTAAAGATATCATATGGGGTAACCTTGGAGCTGGCATTTGGGGGTCTCTGGGATGTGGTTCCCTGGGTAGGGGATGTGGGGGCACATGTCACCCTCCCACCCAGGTACCACTGCAGTAGGTGAGGGTCGTCCTTGGGGAAACCCAGATGTCATTCCAACCCAATTCCTTACCAGAGGCACAGACCTCGGTGCTTGGCTTCTCACAGGAACGCCCTGTGCCTTGGCAGCCCTCGGCAGGGGTTCAGTGCGGGCTCTGTTGGGGTCTGCAGGCAGACAGCTTTGGCTGCACCTGGGAAAGGTCTTGATGGCAAAGCCCTCCTTCAGCGAGATGATCTCCAGGCAGGGAGGGGAGACACTGGTTCCCACTGGTGCTTGCCGGACCTTCGGGGGCTGGCAGGTGACTGGAGCCGACTTGCTCTTGTTGTGCAGAGCTGGAGGCTGTGAACGCTGCTGGACAAAATTCCCTTGTGGGGTCAGCTGCATGGAGATAGGTGCTGGCTGGGTACCCTGTGGCACTATTTCCATTTCTAAAGACGCTGAACGATTCAGCTCTGCGGGACCCCGAGCAGCCGTGGCAAGGGGGGCCATTTTCTTCTTGAAGACAAAGAGCAGCGGCTGCTGTTCACCAGCATCAGGATGGTCTAGCTGTGGGCTCGCTGCCAGAGGCCTATGTGGGCCTATGAGACCCCGTGCTTGGGATGGGAATGCTGGTGCAGCAGGGTCTGCTCTGCTGGCCCGAGGCTCAGCCTGTTTCTGGTGGTGAGAGATGGAAATCATTGTGTTACCAATCATCTCTGGTCTTCCTGCGGACACATGGAGCCGCTGCTTTCCCTGTGGCTCTGCAGGTGTTGAGCTCTGAGCCTTGGGCTTATTTGCCTGTAGTTCTGACGGCTTCGATCGGGGCTTTGTCCCTGGCCGGCGCGGCTTGAGGAACTTCAGGGAAAAATTCTTCCATATCTGTTGTGTTGCATTAGAACTTTTGGTATCTGAAATTCAGACAGGGACAATCATAGAGGAAGAAAGCCTTATCTTCCATGTAGTGATTAGGTCTAGGCATGCATGGGTGCTGTGGTGTTTCTTGTCGCTTTTAAAATCAGTGACAAAAAAAAAAGCAAAAAACAACCAAACAATATTTGATCTAAACTTTTCTAATATGCTCTAACAAGTGGCAAGTCGTGTACTGTTACTAATGACAGTTATGCATGTGTAATATTGTGAACAAATCTAACAGCCCTTAAACATGCTCCGTTGGCCTAGAATTGCGTTTTTGGTTAAGCCATCACCCTGTCCTGCTCCAAACCATTTAACAGCAGTGCCCAGGGCGCAGCCTGGTGTGATGAGGAGCCTTTGCAGTGGATGTTTATACTGGTGGTTTATGGGCAGAGGAAAGGCACCTGCCTCCTTGCTGGGCTGAGGCCAGCTGGGTCTGGCTGCCCGCATCCATTCTGCCTGCTTCGGTGAGGCCACGCTGCCAGCCGAGATGCTCCTCTGCCCCACGTCAGGCTGGTGTCGTTGCTTCCTCTGATGCTAGTCTCTTCTCTTAGCCACCAGCTCATTCATCAGATCTTTCAGATAAAGAAGAAGAAAGCAATACAGAGGCTGATACAATTATGTGCTGAATCCCAGCTGGCTGCTTGGGTGACAGCTTTTAGTGTAGCACCTCAACTCAAAACTGATACAACTGAACACTTCCTGGAATAGTACAATTTCAGGGATAAATGATTTAATGCTTAGAATTATATGAACCTCATCTTGACATGTGGATTTATGTGCACAGCTTCCTGCATCTTGAGATGAGAATACCTATCATTAATTTTTGTGGCTTGAAACCAAGCTTGATTTAGATGCTTTCTTTCCAAGGGAAGAGGCGTTTTATAAAAACACTGCAGTGGTAATTGTTTTGAGTTCAGAGCGAACTAACTTAAATTTCACATGAATCAATTGTGTACTGTAAATGATTTGTGCCCTACTACATTCGTTCAAACGTCCTTACGAATTATGTGGAGCTAAGGAGTTGTACAGCTTGATACCAGTGATGTTTTGCAGAACATCCGACAACAGTGTTTCCTCGCGGATCTTGTTATAGGAACATCCTGCTAGTCAGGGCCCAGAAAACAAATTCCTGCCAAATTTTTCCTTGCTTGTGTGTGCAGAAATACAGATGTGCATGTACAAACTCAGCATCTCTTCTACAAGGTGTTACCTCATTAATAAGGATTGGTTTACACGCTACAGGTACACTTTCTACTTAATAAAAGAGGAAAAACTTTGAGAATGAGAAATGCAGATGCTCAGCAAGGCTAGAGGTCTGTTGAAGGTATCCTTGCTAGCAGGTGTCCAAAGGTGTGAGCATTGGAGGGAGATGATTATTATTAGGGATGCAAAGATAAAAAGCTGTTGCAATTTAGTACTTGAATGAAACTAAGAAAGGGAAACTTAATTTAGAAGATCAAACAGTTTCTTAATGGCTTGTCGGATAAAGCTGTCAGAGAGAAGAAAAAGGCATCATCAGGGAGGGTACACTATAAAAATCCAGTGCAAGAATATATTTCAATATATCTAACTTGGCAAGTTTCTTGGCGAGTTTCTTTAATCTGCTGTATTTTCTTCCATACCTTATCTGTTCTCCATAAATCCTAGTTTAAAAAGTCCTTTTACAGTCTGTGTTTTGAAATTTCCTAAATTCTTTTTACTTTGAAATTATTTTGCTTCAGAGCCTTTTGAATGCTTGAATCGATTTCTGTTTCCTTTCTTATTAATGAAACTATTCATCCAAGAAAACTTTGGAGAAGAGAGATCTAATTTACAGACCTACTCTAGTGAAAAGAAATAAGGTGAACAATCAGCTGGACCATCCAAAGGATTATTACTATTTCAACGGAAGCTGTTTAAGAAAACGTCTATGGGGAAATATCTGGAAATGTAATAACTTAATCCTAAATATCACGAAAACAAAGCAAATAACTAAATATATTGCAGAGACTGAAAACATGAGCAGAGACAGATGCTCATCAGGGAGGTTGGTTTTAGGCAGGCAGGCAGATTTTGTTGTGCTGCAGAATGATTCTGAAACAACAGGGCTGTCCTGAAGCCTGCTGTGATGGCACACAGCCTGCTGTTTGACAGGTGGGAAGCTCTTCCAAATGTCAAAATACCAACAAGGGGTGCACAGGAGGTAAGTCACCATCAATTTTAGAAACACGAATGTCTAGATCTAGTTGTACTATGTCAAGCAAATCAGCATCTGTAATCTGTTAAAAATGACTTAAACCTGTGATTTATTTTCTTTTTACACTGAAGCAACTGTTTTCATTCTCCTTTTTCTATCTCTGCCAAAAAACTACTTTCTTTTGTAGCCACTCTTGGAGAAGAGACATAAAACTGAATACAGAAGAAGAATTTAGGGATTGAATTGGATGGAGATGGTGAACACAACTGGATTCACTGTGTCAGCATCTGAGTTTTTTCCAGCACATAAAAGTGGCTGCAGGTCAGATAGACAGGAGGTTGCTGAGATGTTGGGCAGTTGCTGAGTCCCTTGTCAGAGCTTTGCCACAGGACAGAGGCAGTAAGATTTGCTGCAGGATTGTGTGTTACCAATAGGAAGTTGCTGCTAACTTAATACCCATGTGGCTTCTGCCTCCTACAACATGAAAAATTCTAAGTTCATCAGAAGCAGTTTATATTTCATGCAGAGATGTCAAGAAAACCTGCACTCGGCCCATGCCAGGTCTGTGCACAGCAATTGGTCATGTTGGAGATCCAATGCTAGGAAACATGGGTTCAGGGAGAGAAAAAGTTTGGTACTGGTAGGATGAGATCATTGTACTGCAGCCTAAATGAAAAGGCGTTTTTTTCTGGTTTGTTTTGTTTTTTTTTCATAACAAAGATGCCATGAAAGATGCACTTTTTCCATGTAGGAGGGAAGCATTATCCTGCTCAAATGATTCAGACAGACTTTATTTTCCAGGAAAGCCATGACTCTTTTCGTGGAGCACTGTTCCTAAGCTTTGCTGAGGAGGTTTCAATGAGACCTTTCATCTGTGGTAAAGAAACCCAAATAGAGAAAGCAGAGCCCATAACCTTCTACCACTGTAAGTTAGGAGCGATAGAAATGTTTGATAATGCTTTGAAAAGAAATGGTTGTACTTGAGATGCTTTCCTAGGAGAAAGCCTTCAGTATGGAGCCATGACAAGGCTAGTTTACTGAGGTAAATCTGTGGTACACACAGATTTATCTTCCCTTTTGCAGTAAGGTAGAGAAGTAAGTTGTGGTAACTGGGTTTTAGTAAGGGGAAAAAAATGATATTTATAGACTGAACTATGTGCTAAGATTAGTAAGTAGTGCATTTTTGGCCAACAAGATTCCTGTTGGCATTTGCAATATTCAGTAATTACTGTTTTGCCCCAACTTGTTTCTTTCTCCTTTTCTCCTAAAGCAGGGCACCACTGAGTGCTCATGAGTACTTACTCTCCTTCTGTGGACACTTTCAGCGTTGCTTCTCAACATGCAGGTGCCTGTGATGTCACAGTGTTGTCATGGCAGGTGACATCATAAAGAGAACATACGTGCAGAACAGAGTGCTTGGGCATCATAGTTATTAAATGCTGCCTATTAGGGGATGTGAAACAATTTAAAGACAAACCACCATTTAAATAGGTTCTTCCATAATATGTATTATGGATACATAATATAGTATAGTATTTTGTTAACATAATACAGTATTTTGTTAACAGGTGAAATATTCAGCATGGGGAGATTGATATACACATATTCACTTATTTATCTTATATCGATATGGATAATGTGAGAAAATGGGTATTTTGCTTCATCTTAATTTAGTGATGGACTTTATATTTTTTTCCCAATGAATTTGTGTTTGCGTTCTGTTGACAGAAATGAATGAAGGGGAGATGGACGTTGGATTGCCTGGTGCTGAGATGCTGCTGCTGCCAGGCAGCCAAGCCTCTTTGACAACATCCTGTACACTGAGGCTGCCCTGATTTGTATGCGAGGTTGCAGCTGGGGAAAGGGTTGAACAGTTGCCCATGGGATGTCTGAGAAATGGCTTTTCAAGAAAATGTGTATGAAAATGCAGGAAATACACTGCTTTTATATAGAAGGCTCTTTTCTGTGTGAGATAATGTGTTGTTTTTTTTTTTCCAGAAATGACTGGACCTACTTAGAAAGTGCCTTATTTGGGTTTGTAGAGTAGAATATTATTTAGTCATGTTTCCTTCCCTCATCCACTGAAGAGAGAAGGTGAAAGCTGCCTGCATTTAAATGCAGAGTTCAGGCAGATTGAGATAGTTCCAACCATTTTATGTTGACAGTAGGTGTTTCTTGCTTCCTCCACTGCTGGCCACTCAGTGAACACAAATAGAAGTTTCCATTCATCAAATAGCTGTAATCCATGTGGGTAGCAATCATCTCTCCCCAGCAAGGATCAAGCTGGAAGAGATTACCTGCACACTGCTGGCACTGCTTATTGGTATTGTATGCAAATCTCATATACCTTGTATAAAGCCACATGCGGTTAACACTCGCCATCATAGCACAAAAATATCATTCACAAAGGAGGATTATTTCCTTTATTCAGACACTTTGGTAGAATTCTCATCAGGGTATCCCAGCAAGTGGTATTTCTGGAAGTCTGCAGCAGTGAAACAGTGCAATACAGTTAATGTTCTCCTCCTGGCTATTGTTGCTCAGCCTGTGTGCTATCACAAATGATTTTGTGGTTGTGAAGAGCAGCTCTTGAGCTGGTGCTGGAGGAAGGAGCATTCCAGTGACTCACTGTGTGTTTCTGTGCCAGATGGCTCTTCTTGGGAGATTTCAGGGCTCTCACTGTCACATCCTGGTCTCTCTTTTCACCAGCCACAACAATCTTCAATTTCAGAAAATACAGGTCTATCATGAGTGTTATATTGAAACTTGTACTGTCATGAATTTAAAATTCGAAGGATTACTTTTCTATTGCCATACAAAGAAAATTGCAGAGATACGAATGCAGAGATAAGAATGCATGCATATTATTGGACCACTGCAGTATCCAGGAGGCTCCTAGTACAATATTTTCACTTAAAGAGAACGGTGACTGCTGGGATATGTGCCTCAAGACAGTTTAATGAGTCTCTTTTCACCATTAGTGATCAAGTATCTGACAGTTGCAAAATGTTTACTGCAACTACAAAAGCACAGGCTCTAAACATGTCTGAGACAACGATGAGCCTAATGAGACTCATGGATCAAAAACTCTGTTGCCTGTTGCTAGGGAAAGAATTCCAGCAGCACAAGGAGTTTATGTGTTGGGCACAGTGAAACGTGTCCTTCAACAGTGGGAGACGGGTCTGCGGGCAGCTACCTATGCTGTCCCCGTTCCCCCAATTGCCTCCTCTCATAGAATCAACGAGGTTGTAAAAGGCCTCCAAAATCCTCCAGCCCAACTGTCCCTCTGCCAGCTATATTTCCCCAGTACGACTCTCAGAACAACATCGACAAGTTTCTTGAACACCTCCAGGGAGAGTGACCACCACCTGCCTGGGCAGCCTGTTCCAGCACCTGACCATCCTTTCAGAGAACAGATTTACCCTAATGTCCAACCTGAACCTCTCCTGGTGTAACTTGAGGCCGCTCCCTTTAGTCCTGTTGCTACTTATGCAGAAGAGGCTGACCCCCAGCTCACTGCAACCTCCTTTCAGGGAGTTGTAGAAAGTGATGACTTCTCCCTGAGCCTCCTCTTCTCCAGACTAAACAATCCTTGTTCCCTCAGCTGCTCCTCATCAGACTTGTGCTCCATACCTCTCACAGCTTCGCTGCTCTTTTCTTTGCTGCCTTCGGTGAGCAGCAGTCTTTACAAGACTTTCCAGTACAATTTTGTCCACACGATTTTGATTGTATTTTACTTTTTTAGTAACAAATAGAGTTTTTTGTTTGGTAAGACATTGCTGTTTAGGAAAATGTACATGTTCAGTTAAATTTATTGCAGGAAAAGGGGATAGCTATTTCTATGCAAATAGCCATTTGCCCTGAGATATGTTCTCTCACGTCAAAGTTATGGTATTGTGTTATATACTTGAAAATGCATCTTTGGTGTTTCTTATGTTATAGCAGGAGACCTGGATTTCCATTATTGATTTTTTTGATTGTCCTCAGTGCTTATTTGAAAGCTGCAAATGAGGGTGATTTTTCTGAAGGTATTTCTCCATGGCAGAGGGAGAGGCTTGATAGTGATTTTAAAACTACTCGTGTATTTTATTTAATCCTTCTGCTGATTTGCACATCAAGATCAGCTTTAGAGGAAAATAAAACAAGCAAACCCAAATAGCATTCCTCTGCATACTATGCCAGGGCTATGTTGGATGCCTACCTGTTTGTTAATAGAACAGGGGTGATGTCTTCCTGATGCCTTGTACGATGTCATGGGACAAGGAGGCTTTGGGAAGAGGAGCTTAGTCTTGATCAGTGACTTTGGTGGCAACTTCCCAAAAATTGAATCTAGGTCTAGAAAAGAGAAAATGTCTGCATTTGTTTTGCTGTCAATGCTTGACTGCCTTTTTATAAAATACATCTCAATTTGAGAGGCTTATATTAAGTGTTAATTATTAGAGAAATTTCCATGCTGCATTGCAGAGAACGGATTTAAAAGCCCCAGAGAAATCCAGAGGGAATTTGTCCCATAGCAGCCCTAAGTCTGTACTGAGATGGTTTTGGGGCTGGAATTTGAACGCTCACTCTTGGAAGTTCAGATTTATAACTGAGACAAAAGTAATCATTTCAAACAAAGAGCAAAACCAGACTCATTTGTGGTCTTTTCTGTAATGCATCTCTGCAGTCCATCTCCTCTTTCATTTTTTCTTCACCATAGATTTTTCCCAGTAATTCAACTGAAAGAGCCTTTTGCTTCAGGCTGTGGAAAGGGAGAAAACTGAGACAGGGAAATCTAGAATGGTTTTGCCTTATTTATATTAATTTACCTGCCCCTGTGCTTGGAGTTATATGTTCTAATTGCACTGGTTATAAATCATTAAAATGGTGATAAAAAGTCAGTTATTAGCAAAACTAAAGTAGAAAAAGTGGCTTATATAAAATACCAGCGTTACTGCCAAGATAAATTCGTTGGGTTCTTATTTCCCCATGTTGAGTTTTGAGCCAGTTACCCCAAGATACTGGGGCAGCCCAGTGGGAGAAGTTACAAGGATTTATTGCATATTGGGTAATTCTGATAAATAACAGAAGATTTAACAAAATAGGATGTTATTTTATACAGATAATTGTATAAAATATGTATGCAGAATGTATTCTGTCTCACGTGGTCTAAACCTATACTGCTTTCTCAGTGCTTTGCAACAGAATTGATCTGATCTCTGAAAGAGTCCAGATTCTATTTCTTGCATTTTAGGTCAGGCTGTAGTATGTTAGTTATAGTGCATTACATGACTTTTTTTTTTCTGCCGTTTCCTGCTGTATGGTTTGCTCTCCAGAATATGTAATTGCTCTTGCCTGTAGAAGGTGAATTACTGCCAGCATCTAAGTCGTCAAGTTCCTTCTCTGCTTTTTTGTCTTTTTCTGTTGCTTCATCCAGCATCATGTCTTCTGGAAAAGTTTCATAAATTTCCTCATCAAATCTGTGCAGAAAGAAGCATAGACTGTGACTGAAGTTATGGATTCCCCATCTGTGGATGCGTTCAAGGCACGATTGTATGAGGCTTTGGGCAGCCTGGTCTGGTGGGAGATGTCCCTGCCCACAGCAAATGTGGTCTTTAAGTCCTTTCCAACCTAAGCCGTCTCTGGGATTCCATGATTCAGTTCATTACTGAAACAGTAGCAGAGTCCTAAGGGATATGCACACAGCTCAGAGGGGAGGATGCCTACCTAACCTTTCCTGAAAGTTTTTGAAAAAATAATCACAGCATATGGACGTGTTTTCTTACCTTTTATTTTCCTAGGTGCAAACTTAGACCTATAAGCAGAGTGAGGAAAGTTATTTCTTGTTGTAACTTACTTTTTTAGATCCTCCACCATGTAAGCGTTTTGTTCAGTCAACAGAATTCTATCCTGCAGACTTGAAGCCAAGAGAGTTGTGATTGGATATGCAGCATTATTGCATCATTACATGACAAAGCATTGGTATTATGACAAGGGATGTAATTTTTCTGGGTTTTAGAGAGCTGTCGTCGATCCGTAGATATTCTTTAAATTCACAAGGGCTTTGCCACCTACTGTAACACAGTGGAAAAGATGTTGACACCAAATTTAGTCAGGTTCAGTGTTTTTCTATAAGAAGGCTCAGGATTTTTCAGAGAAAGCATGCTCAGGCTTGCATGGAGAGAGGCTTTAGTTGTACAATATACATATATAGTTGTACAGTATAAAATACTGATGATTTTTCATAGTTGGGTATTATTTGGACAGTATTTAGCTACTCAAGATATTACAGTTAATCATGATATTTTGTTAGGAAGTTTTTGGTAATACCTATTTTTAATTTTTTTTTTAATGAAATTCCTTCTTCAAAGGCTGCACAAGCCTTTGATGTTCACAGAGATCGTAGCAGCTAAAGGATCTTCTTTCAAAGTATTGCTGCTGTTTTAGGTTTGCCTTCTGTAAATCTACATCCCCAAGAGGAAATATTCAGAAGTTGCTTTCTGTAGGTGGATGGCTTCCTGCAAACATTTTGCATTTGGCTGGAGAGACTCCCTGGTTTGAGCAGCTATTTGCTTCTTTCCTTGTTTCTCGTTTATGAGGAAAACATAAAAATGCTTAGTGCACTTAAAGTCATTCTGGTAGTGCTCTAAATTCTATGCTTAAGGATGCATTTAATTAAAGATTGACTATGGCATAAAGTGTAGTTTAATTAAATACCAATCAATTTCTATATAAAATACATATAAAAGGGCTTTGACTCAGAACATAAAATGAATTTCCAAGAGGAGATTCTCCTCTTCCACACTGAGCAACTGAGAAATGACTTCCCGCTGCATTTGGCGGTCAAAATACTGAAGTACCTGTATAAAAACAGTTGGTGGAAGCAGGACTCTGACCTGATGTTCTTACTGCTTAGAGATTTCTCCTTTATCCTTTCCCTTTGCTGCTTAGAGATTTCCCTTTTCCATCTGCCGCTGGGATGGTCATCACCATTATTTTGTCACGGTGCTATTGGTAGAATAGAGGATGTTCAGAGCACGGTAGGATGTTGGCCCGACCCTTTGCAGCTTCTGTCATGGGATACAGCTGGTGTTAATGCTGGAATTTCAGAGGATATGTGGAGTTCCTGCTCTTTAAGTTATGCCGTGAGTCAAGGTGAAGTTTCTATTCTGACCTAGTCTGCTTCTCAGGAGGACTTAATATGACTGATTTTAAGATGCGTGCTGCTGCTCTCCATGCTCTGTGGTACTTCAGCAGTGTTTACATGGTGGAAAGCAAAATTACCCAACTTCAGAGCAGTGCCTTAAAAGTGAAGAGATTAAAATCAAGGATTTTTTATAAAATATTTTCAGATCATTTTTTGCAGGCTGTTCTTAAGTTTAACCTAATTAAAAATGGAGTTTAAATATTGGTTTATACAGGAGGAAAATTATTTATACAGTTTTAAAATATTTTCATTTTCGAGTGTGTCCTTCTATTAACATCACCACTGTTCTTTTATTTCCTGTAAATCCCCTTATATCAAAGCTTTCCTTCCAAAAGTTCTTCTACACTATTGAAGCACTGCTTCTCCCAGGGCCTCAGGGCATCTGGTCAGCATGACAGGCCCTGTGAGAAATGTATTTTCTGTTCTGCAGAAGGAGAGACAAGACCTACAATCAATCTCATCTTCTGCATTTGCTCCCTGGCACTCAGCAGAGGACCATCATGACGTGCCCCTGCATCGCTGGATTGGAGCCAGCAAAGCTAAAGCTTGCAGAGCTGAAGTCCCCCAGACCAGACAACTCCATGTTACTTAGTGCTGCTGTTGTGTCTGTCGCATGCATATGAGATATGGGTTGCAAAAATGAAGTTGCCAGTTAATTGTTCTCCTTGCTGAAAGGCCTGGGTTAGTTGGTGTCATTACACTAATTTTTGTACTGTCTTAGTGACCTTCATATCATATTAACAGTTTTATATTATGTTAGCAAATTGCTCAGCGAGAGCTGCTAGTCTGATTGCATTCTGAAGGTCATTAATATGATATGAAAATCTTATTGTATTCTCTGCTTTCATATTTTATTAGTGATATGGAAAGCAATAAAGAGGCTGATTTTTGCTGGGAGGTTCCCTGGGGAAAGAGGCTCTACAGCAGTGGTGTCCCACATTGGCTCCTAATCCAATCTCAATGGGAAGTTCAATTTCCTCATCATTAATTATTTAGCTGTATTTAACCGCTGTAAATTCTCAGATTAATTTTTTTAACTGTTGAGTTTGATGACCTCTAAAGACATTGGCATTAACCAATGCAATATGAAATATAGTTGCTTAATGCAAATAGAAGCTAACTTTTCCACGAGGATTTGTGTGAATGCATTATATTGGCAAATTTAATTTTTCTCCTATAACAGTGAAGGCTTATTGCATTACCACCTTTGGTGCAATTCGGTATCGCAAAATGAAGGATGGAGGTGGCTGCAGCGTTCCCTTACGGTGAATATGGCTGGGAATGGTGCTGCCAACACTCATCCAGATCTTCCATCAGTGATCTTGGGTCACTCACGTCTTGATTTGGATTCCTAAAAATTTTATTTCGCAAGTAATGTAGGGCAATGAAGTCTGTGTGTAGTGTTAGGTTAAATCGTTTTCAGTCACCTGAAAGAGCCGAAGGTGAAGGTAATAATCTTTGGGCAGTTTCCATCAACAACAAAGTTTTCATCTTGAAGAAAGTTAGAAACAGTGAAGACTTAACAGACAAAAAGGTTATCACTTGCAAAGAGGAATGATTTCTGAAATTAACAACATGCTCTGTTAAAATTACTTCAGTCAAAAAGATCACTTTATTACTAAGAGCAACAGCTACGTGTTCTGTGCTTTAACAGTGTTGTGGCTCCTGAATCACCGGACTGATGGTGGAGAGGAGACTCCTCTGGAGGCTGCTGTGGGTGAGAGTCTGTATGAGTTGTGCCAGCTGATAAAAGCTGAACATCTACAAGGTGAGGGGTTTGTTTGTTTGTTTGTTTTTGTGGTTTTTTTTTCAATATACACATCCTGCCCAAGTGTTTTCTTCCAGAAACGCATTGCTAGTGTGTTGGAGCTAGGACATGGGAAGTTGTACATTTAAGTGTTAAACACCTCGATGACTTGTGTAAGAGTGAGGCCAGGCTTATCATATCCAAATGCTGTTTTTAAACATGATTTTGCCAAATAGTACATTTGAGTTTGATTTCAGCTTTTTTTTCCTGCCACCATATAAGACCATTCCAAGTTCTTTGGCTTCAGTGATGCGACAGCTGCAACTTCAGCTCGTGGAATGTGATTCCAAAACTAATTGAGAACTGATTCATTTGGTAGGAGCTTCAGGACAGTTAGGCTGGAGATTCCTGCAGCCTGGTGGAAATCCCATTGGCTTTCTCCATTGCCTTTCTCCATTGTCTTTCTGCATAGTACTGAAAACTGTACTGAAACACAATGCTTTGGTGCACAGCAAACAAAACACACGATACAGCTGGTGAGTATCAGTGCTGAGGGAGACGATCTGAATTTATAGCAAGTGACTCTGCCTGCCTGAACTATGGAAAAACAAAACCTAAACGAAATTTCATAGCTCGATGAATGTTTGAGCAAGGGTTGAGTTATAAGACCCCAAACCTGACCAGTATACTTTTAGGTGCATCTGATACGGAACGTGTGTATCACCCACAAATCTGCATTGCGTTATTATTGTTGCTTTGCAGTGCTGCCGACCGTGCTGCAGGTGGCGGTGCTGCACCAGGACTGTGCCCAGATCCAGCTCCAGAAAATCAAGACTTTTACGAAAATAGCAAAGCCTTTTGGCCTCTCATACAGGAGATAGGAGTGCACCCAGCATGGTACCGGTTAATGTTGTCTTAGATGATGGTTTGGGAATACCAATGGGAGGTAAGAGCTGTGGACTGAGAGGTATTTCAGCACAAGCAGAGCCCTTTAACCAGCAAACTTGTTCTGGGAAACTTTCCAGCTCCGACCATCTCTTGCGTTGTGGGGTGTGGGATCTCATGCTAGGAGCATCAAAGAAGTCTCGGGAGACGTTTCAAAAGAGGACAGGAGCCTGGGAGGGAGACTTAAAAATCCTGGCTCCGGTACAAATAAAATACACTTCAGTCTCAAATTAATGTAAAATATTAGGGAACTGTCTCTCAGAGATTATTCCCAATGTGGAGTTAAAATACAAACATTCAAACAAAAAGGAAGCTGGCTGGTGTCCACAAAGAACAAGTGATCTGGTTCTGAACCCCTGAACGATGATAATTCTGCAAAACTCAACTCTTTGGGTAGATTTCACTTTGCAGGTTTTATCTGCATTGTCTGTTTAAAGAAAATAAAATAAATAGGGCTGCTTTGAAACATTACAGGTATCTGAGAACAACAAGAATTCCTCCTTTGACCTGGAACACCATTTCATGGAAGGGAGGCTTTGTTTAAAAACTTTATTTTTCCTTCCAGAAATTGGACAAATGTATGTTGCCAAGAGTGGTCAGCTGGAGATATTTGGACACTTGAAAGATCCTCAGAAACTGCTTTTGGAGGACTTTGGGCCCATGCTGCAAGGGGTGAGCATCTCTGGGAGGGCCTTCCTCTTGATGGCACAAATCTCTGCATCCTGAGCTGCCATGCATTGCTGGCTCTGCTGGGCTGCCCCTGTTCTCTGCACCCTCTGTGCAGCTTAGCTGTTGCTGCTGCTGTGCAGTAGCTGAGCCCTAAGAGCTGATCTGGCTTGGAATGGGCCAGGCCAGGAAGCAAGTGCAAAAAGGTAAAGCAAGAGGTGGGGAAAAAAAAAAAAAAAGAGAGAGGCCTGAGCAGAAAAAACATTAAAAGAAATGATAATAATAATTATATTATTAATGACAAAATGTAATTAATTGGCTGCTAATGAATTTTATAAGCACCATAAAATTGCCATAACAGCCTAATTGCTTCGCTAGTCTTGCCAGCAGCCAATAAGAACATCAAGTGCTTTAATCCCCTTTACTTCGGCGTGGGAGGCAGCAGTGCGGGAGGTGCCGGCTCTGCAGGCAGCGGCACGGTGATGTGTCTTGCTCCAACCCATGTGCAGGTAGAGTGGCAACAGCTGATTTCCAGATTTGTCATAGAATTCTGAAAGAAGCAGAGGGAAGTCTCTCAACTCTTCACTTTAGCTACAGTGTGTTTCTTACTTTGTGACGTGCACAAAATGAATGGGAAAAGGAGTTTTACTGGATAGAAATGGTAACTGAGTGAGATTTGTCATAATCATATTGTTAGACGTTTCACCTCTTCCTGTAATTTCTGAAGAGAAAACAAACTGCTGTTTGGGGCAATGTGGGGTCTGTGTGGCACGGCAAAAATTCCTCAGCCATTATTTCAGACAGTTTGTACTGCTGTCTTTTCTGTCCTTACGTATTTATACTTCTTTTCTTAGCAAACATGTTCTTTCAGTGCTGCTTTTTCAGGAGGATGATGAGAGCCAACTAAATGCATCTAAACACAAACACAGAAAAGGGGGAAAATACACTGTGTGAGTAAACCTGATGCTCTTCCTACTTCATTAGAATTTAATGAAGAAATACTCAGTGCCCAACAGGGGAATCCCAATTCATTATGTTCTTTGAATTCTCATTAAGCATATGTACAGTGACTACCAGAAAACAGCACACTTTCCACTGTTGTCTATTACTCTGCCTAATAGCTCTGTTGTCCATTACACTTAAATGCTGATAACAGGAGAAACCTATGCAGGTTTTATTCCAGTAATTAATTTTCACTGGTTAATTCCTGATGGCTTTCCAATGTTGCACTGGTGCAGTGAATCAGAATTGTTACACGAGTGAGATTAAAGCTGTCTTGGTGACGTGCTGAGAAAAGGGATGGACCCCACTGCACCTCTTGTGCCCAGCACAAGGGTTCTGCCTTGGAGCTGCTCTGTTATGTGAAACTTTATTCTGCACATAAGTGGTGTAAACTGAAGGGCTGAATGATGACAGAAGCTGTCTGGAGCTATCCAGGAGGTGCAATGCTCTGCGTAGCTTTGCACTACTCGGGTGAGTGCTTTGGAGGGAGGCATGTGCCAGAAAACACGGCATTGCTAAATGTTTCTGACGTATTATTTAGCTTCAGGCAATGTTTAAAAGCTGCCTAATCGCTCACAGCTATATTTAAGTTGTATTATTGCAATTGTCAAAGGAGACAGATATTCATTCCTATATTTCCTCACAGTTATTAATACTCCCATTTTTTACCCTTATTACTCAAAATGGTTAATGGCTCTGAAATAAAGAATCTTTAGGGGCATCACAGTGGAGAAATGGCTGGTTCTATTACAGCTGCTTTCCAGAGATGATCTCACCCCTGTTTCTTGCAGTTCAGCTTCAGTCTCCTGATGGCAAATCTTGAAAACCCAAGAAGGGTTTTCTGGATGGGAGAGGAGCTGATGGCAAGGAGCAAAGGCTTAGCAGCAGGGATTTCCTTGAGCTCTGCATGGTGCTCCAGGCTGGAATGGGAGCAGAGTAGGTGACAGTGGCACTGCACAGGTGCATCGCTCCCAGGGATGTGGGGCGAAGCCACCTGTGGCTCTGACTGCAAAAGATGCGAAGGCTGAGCTTGTGGTGGTGCTCAGATTGCTTGTTGGTGATGGTTGCTGCTTTGGTGTTATTTTCTCAACAGTGCTTGATAGTCTTGTGTTTTCTAATTCCGATAGGAAGGTGATGCCAGCCTCCAGAAGCTCTGATTGTATCCTTTATGAGATAGCCTTAAGTCACTTAATATCTTCACAGTGGTGATAACTGTTGAAACAACGTGCTCTTTGGTGCGTGTGAAATGATCTGCATATTCAATCTGAGATTTGTGTGAGTAATTAGAAAGTCGATCCAAAGTGGAGGCTCTTGGGTGTCTCCTGACCAACCTCAGCAGCTCTCCACAGGCTGTCTGCCACGAAGACAGGAAGGGGACATCTCTCTGGTGGTGGCAGACCCAGTGCCCATACGGTGCCTGGTACTGTCCATGCATCGCCCTGAGGTGAACATGCTTGACTGCACCAAATGATATCTGCTTTCCCAAGTCGTGCGTATTCTCTCTGATTTTTATTGCTTTATATTGGATTTGATTTTTTCCTTACAGAGGTGAAAATATAGTAAATATCTCTATAAAAATAGACCGTATTTGTTGTGTCTTTTAACCTATTGACTGCTCTTGAAATGCCCCAAATGCACACAGCCCTGCTCCCAGATGGCTCTGCGTGGTTAAGCTTTAGAAATTATTCATTATTTGTGTCATTCCTATGACAAATCTCCTCTGTAATGAGGTTTTATCCTTTTAAAACAAAATAACTTTTATTAATTCTTTGAAATAATAATCGAAGGCTTGACTTTCAAGGAGGGGAAGGCGTTTGTTGTGATTAATAGCATGCATTCACTGTGCTTCACGTAACTTTGCTAAATCTTAGTAATGGTGTGGAGGTCAGTTTCACTGTTATTAATAGTAATGATAATTATATCTTTTGGAAGCTGTCAGAAAAGTATCTTTTGTACAAGTCAGAACAGTGTAAACACACTGTACAGGCAGGCACTACCCTTTCCATCAATAGGTAAACAATCTTTGTTAAGCTCATCTTGATAGTCTTATTTTGTTGCCACATTTTAATTACTCATCCTGTCTGTTTATATTCCATTGCGTTTTGCTGAAGATACAAGCTTTAAAAATCATTGGTATTTAGGAAAATCCAAAGCTGGGGTGATGCATGCTCAGGTGCTAATTTATTTACATCAATTAATTTCAGGCCCCTGATGTAAACCAATTAGTATTCAACACTTAATGGAGTCATTATCTGTCAGATTAGCTTTTAGAAATGCTTGTCACTGCTACAGGACCAGGCAGCAGAACTTTGCTAATAAAACTAGCAGAATTAATGGAGTGAACAGCATAGATAATGACTTAATGTGGAACATACAGTATAGAAAAGAGACTGAACAACTGTCTTCAAGAAATGAAGATATCATTGAGCTAGCTACTTTATTCCAAAAACAAGCTTAGGCGGTGCTCTTCAAAAACATCAGAGGTGTCTAGGTAAGCCTTTGCAAAGTTGTTTCCTGATAAATAATTTACCACCTTTGTGCCCTCACAAATGCACAATCTACCTCCTGTGCTTGATACAGCATGCAAATAAATAAGTGCTTCACCTTGCTCCAAAGCATGGAGCCAATGGTGGAGACAGAATCTCGTGCTGTTGAGCTGTTCTGTGTGTATCATCTCCCCACAGCAACTTATCTACATGGGACCTACACTCCAAAAAGCACTGATCGCCAACCTCAGCACTGCGGGACACTGCAAAATAAATTGTATTTGAGAAGATCACCTGGGAGATTTAATTCTACAGGCAAGCAAGACTGACACTGCACCCTCAATAATCTGGCAAGATCTGCAAACAGCAATAAATCTCCAAAAAGAATTGCTGCTGCTACAAAGGTTTTCAGAAGCCTTCCTCACAGGTGCAAGATAACCGTGTGTTGTCTTGTTCTCCTGAGAGAACAAAGGCATTCACTAAGGCATTCTTTGCAAAGTCTTTCTTTGTGATTTTTAGCTGGTCCAGTCATTCTAGCATGCTCCATTGTCAGCCATTGTCCCTGCATGGAGGACAGCCACAAAAGTGAGTTCCAAATGAAAATTTTAGAGAAAACTACAAGTGCAGATTAAAATGCATAGTATAGTTGCATTGTAAACAATGTGAACAGTGTCATGCACCTGCTCATGTGTTTGTGATAAGGGTGACCATGCTGGCTATACTGGGTTAATGCTACACTTTTTGGGACGCAGACTAGTTTGGGGGCCATGTGGCCCTTCATGTCTTTGGGAGGCAAATCTACAGCTAAACTCCAGCCTTTCACCTCTGAGAAAGCTTGTAACTTCTGAGAATTTCTAAAATCATTTTATACAGTTAGTTTCATGTTTAGCAATGTCAAAACTCTCGAGGAAAGAGAGAGGCGATAAACATGAAAACATCAGAAGTTGTTTTTTGAGGCTAGTGTAATTGTGTATGTTCTGTATAACGTGTGGAACTCCTTGCTTCAAGAGGTCAGCAGGGTTTAAAACTAAGGGAGATGTCAAAGAAAGATTAAGCATAGATTTGAGTCATTAATATGTTCTTAATTGCATAAGAATGTAATATGGTTATGGCTGCATTTCAAGAAGTCGCTACAGCTTAGTACCAAAGCCAAGGCAACAACACCTGTATTGTGTTGTATTGTATTGTCCCCAGTACCTTTGCTTTCAGAAGTTTTGTTGTCACAGTACCGAGACCTCAACACCATCATACAATGAGAAGCAGTAAGGATATTACTGTTATTTTTTTTTACTGTTATTTACTGTTCTTGATATAGCTCATAGTCTCTTGCCAGCTTTCTTCCTGCAATGCTCACTTGAGCCTGAATGATCTCTTCTTCTTGTCAAGAAACCAGATTAGTTTTTATAGTGTTAGGATATGCACCATTTAGGGAAATATAGGAGAGCTGTCTTCAGCTTCAGAGATACTATGTCAGATGTGTTTAAATCTCCGTCCTTGAAGAAACTGTACCTTGTAAGCAGCCCACCACTGCACAGATTTTGTAGACAAGCACTGATGGCTGTATATGTGTTGGCTATATTCTGCGTTGATTCTGCTCTTCTCAATAGCCATTTTACACCACCCCAAAAGGATTCTGCTTATGGCACAAAATAACATGTATGTTTGATTTCCCATGTTGCATATGGTTGTGTTCTTCTGTGGTCTGGAATATTTCCTTCCAAGAGCGACCCTGAGAGAAGGAAGACTGCTTCTTTTTCCATCTTTTGGTGATGTTACAATTCCCTAACTTCCAATATTTTTTTAAAAAAGCCTCAAAGGCATTGAATAGACATAGATAAATATAAGCTGGCCTTTTCCAATCATATCCATCCCCTGTCAAACTGTGAGCAGTTGCTGAACGAGCATCCATGTGACAGAGGTTTTAGGAATATCAGTGACAGAATATTTGCAGATCTACTTTATCAGCCATTGCAGCAGAAAATCCTCAGTAATGTGAATTTCTCCTCTGTTTATCTACATGGTCCTTGCAGTGGGAGAACTCTGGCTGCAGGGAATGAGGAAAGTTGGCTGCTAGCCTACAAGAGGTACTAATGGTAAGAGAGGGAAATCCTTGGCATTTTGGTCAACAGGGCATGAGTTTGGAGAGTGGAGGGCTGAAAGCCATAGACTTTGTACTGCTGTTGTGAGCAAGATATGGGCATGAGAAACAGGCTGATCTCATGGAATTCTAGTCCAGCTGAACTCCACTTTAATATCTGTAAAGAAACTTAAACCCAGATTAACCTCAAGCAGACCCAGATTTCATTGTGAACATTTTTTACAGCTGTTCAGAGTTCTCTGGTATTCCAAAGAACAATTAACTCTGGTATCAATAATTTGTTTCTTCAAAGAGTTTATCCAGATGGTTATCAAGACAGTTTATATTTCCATAATTGAAATCGTATTTGACTGTTGTTGAACCCTCGGTATTTTTTTTGGTTTGTGGGTACTTTTTCCTACTGCTTTACTTAGCTTATATTTGTCAGCCTGAGCAGTTGCTGGTCTCGTTTCATAACTGGAGATCTGGCACCGCTGCTTTGAGCATGCACTGTGCGCGGTGTCGCGGTCCGGATCCCGCTTTGTGCTCCTACCTCCTGGAGATGCCCCTGTGAAAAGAGAGGAAATTGCTTTTGGATAACATCGCTATCCTGTCCCAGCTGGCATTGGCTGGTGCAGATATGTGTTTACATTTTGCTTTGAAAATGTAAACACTAATTAGGCATTAATAGGTCCCGGTTCTGGCAGGCGGGAGGCAGGGCTGTGCTTGGGGCTCTGCCCTGGCTGCAGTCCATGTCACCCCGCTCACTATCTGCGTTTCCTGGCACAAAGTGGGGATAATTGTTTATCCCTTTCCAAAGAGGGAGGGAAAGGACACCGGTGCAGGTCACCTAAGGACGACATATGTGAAAAGAACCACACTGTCACATCAGCACTGTGGTAGGATGGGAGCAGTTTGTAGTTCTGTGGTGCCATAGGATGAGTGCAAGAGGTATCTGGCAGCTTTGTCCAGCAGGCGTAACTCAGCATCTAGTCCTGCTGCAGTGCAGACTGTCCAGGTTTCAGTTCCGATTTGCTATGTAAAAAAACTTGTTATTCTTGTTCCTAATGTATTCTCTTTGCACGTACCACTGTGCAGTAAAATGTTCACTGTGGTGCTGCTGCCAGCTGGTCCTGGCATGGTTTTTCCCGTGGCCATTTTGGGTCTTTGGTGCAGCTTTTGCATTTCCTTCAGCAGGCCTGCCGGAGCAACCAGCAGCCGTTCTAATTAGGCAAGCGTAATTCCTTGCGAACCAGCCCTTCCCCTTTGTGAGCCCATAGATCTGCAGAAAGAATAAAAGAGCACTGATTGCCTCCTCCTTGCAGCCCTTCCACTGATGAGGAGTGTTGCTACACCTAATAAATTAAAGGACACAAAGTTAATGAATTTTTCATTTGAACTCGCAGCTAGGTATGGATTAGTGAGGCTGACGTTACTGAAGAGCTCAGAATGAGGAAGGGTCCTACAGGGACATTTTCCTCCTTGCTGAAGTCTTTTCAGTCACCTTTTCAAGTATTATCTTGCTCTGTAGAAAGAGCTCTTTTAACCACACATAGCCTGTGGGGTCTGCTTTCTGTCCGCAGCAGAAATGTGATCATTCATTTTGTTTGTCTAATGGATAAAAATAAAGGGCAATGTGAATGACGTTCAGGCAGCCCCTCTGCTGAAAGAGAAGGGATTCAGAGGATCTGGAGCAGCACTCTGGAGCGGGCCTTTATTAGGCATAAATGCTCCCAATTCCTTTACGTTCCAGTGTACCACATTTACACCAGCTGAAGGTTTCCTTTCTTCTCCCTTGGGCAGTGGTGTGAGCTGCAGAAGGTTTGGGCTTAGAATAAAACTACAACCAATTTATTAAGAAAAAAAAAAAAAAAAAGAATGAGATGAATGTCAAAGGACTTGTATTATTTGGAATTATTTTCTTGCAGTCCATACATCTAAAAGGATTTTGGCTACTTTTAATGTAAACTGATTTTTGTCTGAAGCTTCTGAGTGGTGAGGGTGGAAGGAAGCAGGCCTAGAGATGAATGTATGTAAGGAAATAGTTTTTGACAGTGAAGGTGGTGAGGCACTGGAACGGGTTGCTCAGAGAGGTGGTGGATGTGCACCTGATCGAGGTGTCCCTGCTCACTGCAGGGGAGTTGTGCTAGGTGACCTTTCAGTGTCCCTTCCAACTCAAATGATTCTAGGATTTCTTTCTTTATAGGTGTGTCTACCTTTTCCTTTTGGCTTTTTTTCCTTTTTAACTTGGCTTGAGAAGGAATTTATTGCAATCTGTTGATAGGCACCAGCACATCAGCATGAGCTGTGAGCGATATTCCAGCACGTGCTTCTCTTGTTAAAATATTTGCCAAGTGCTGCTGACTTCCTCCTCTCCAAAGATGACTGCTCTTGCTGAGCATCTCTGTGGGCTTTTTTCCGATTTACTTTTTTTTTAAATTTTAATGAATATAACTTTGTGGATCAGACAGAATTTCAGTGTATGTATTTGCGTTATGGCACTTGCTGATCTGTCTAGGCTGATTTGCAACTCAAATGCTAAGAAAATATAATTATGAATGTATTTCTTAATGGAATCAAAACAGATTTCAGAGGAAATATTCACAGACAGCCAACAGTTCTGCATCTGAAATGCGCTGCGTTCCTTCGTATTTTCTCTATTCATTATTACACTTGCAAACAATTCATTATTGATAATTAATATTAATTTTGTACTCTTAATTGACAGTATTACCAGGGGGTGTCTAGCTCAGCCTCCCAGCATTAAATAATTTTTACCAATTTGTATCGCTCAGCTTGCTGCTTTGCTGATTTCCCAGTTGCTTCATCTCTGCCGCAGCCGCACGCGGGGGGACCGGAGCAGCCCCAGCCCGGCGGATGGGCGGCGAGGAGCGATGCGTGCAGGGCCGCAGGACGCGCCGTTTGATCACGCGTCCCCGCCACCGTCGTGCTGCTGAGCGCCAGGTGTTTGCACAATGCAGTGCTCAGATGCGTTGTGCAGAGTCGAGCACCGCTACGAAGTGCAATTTCTGTCTAGTCGTGGGCTTGGCGGCTCAGCTCGGCAGCCCTTCGTTTTCGGGACCCTGCTGTATTCTCGTTGTTGCTTTGATTCACTCCAGTATATTTGCAGATTTGCTATGGGAATATGTCACATGAATGTTTTCACAGGCAAGCAGGCAAAAATGAATGGTCAGCGTGCGCTTCTCTGTGAAAGAGCTCTGAGTCCTCAATGCTTTCTTTTTTTTTCCAGAAAAAGAAAATGATACTCTCAAACTGAGCCCAAATGCTCTCTGCTCTGAGCATGGGAAGGAACAGCTTTGCTTGTTTCCAACAAACCCTTTGGAAAAAAATCCAACTTGGGGATTTTATTTTCCTCTATGAATTCCTACTTCCCATGTGCAGCATCCCATGCCCCAGTTATGGATTTTCCTCCTTTTTACTCCCCGCAGTGAGGCTGTCCTGCAGGAAACCTCCCATCTTGCAGCCTTTAGGGCTCATTTTCTCTGTCCCATCCCCTTTTCCTCCTCTCAGAGGTCAATCAGGGCTTGTCATCACAGGGCTGGGATGCCGGGAGCCCAGCCCTGATTGGGGATCTTGCAAAATTTCTGCTCAACGTGCAAGTAACAGAGGCAGGCCAAGAAATAACGTTGAATTCCTGCAACTGAGCTTAAATGGCTGCGAAACCTTGTGGGATCCCTTAATTTGTCTGGTTTTCATCAAGGCTCATGACATCAGGCTCACAGTAGCCCATTTCAGTGAATTTCCTCATGTAACCCTAGTTCTTCATCCTATGCTCCCATGTCAGTACCTCAGTCCCTGCTGGGTATGGTGTGTTAGTTAACTTAGGTCAGGCAACTCTATTTAAGTAATGCTAATCCTACTGTGCCCACACTGCATTTTTAATCCTTTACCACATATGGTATTTTACACATACAGGTTTTTAATCCTCGATTGTAAAACAAATAAGATCACATTAGTGCTATTGCTGACGATGAAACAAATGCCAGTGACATCATTACACTTAATGTCATTTTAGCCTCTTTTGTGCGCTTGTAATGATTGCTGCTTGAAGGACCTGTAGTTTTCATTACCAGTTATGAGAATCAAAAGTGATTTTAAAGAAGAAAAAATAGTTTGATTTTTCCTGAGCAATTTTTTGAGTTAATACTAGGAAATAGTTTATCTGCTTATTTTGCATGTTTTATTTTTCATGGTTCCTTTTAGGCAGAAGCTCCTCCAGGGAAGTTCATTGTTTCAGAGGAGCTCAGCAGAACACAAGATATTTTTTTCACTGGGAATTTTTTGCTTCCTGCATGATATCTCTGTCACTTACAACAGACTAAAAAGAACATTAAGTTTATTATTTTGCCAGGAGAATTTATGTATAAATGCAGCAACTTGCAGTGACAAAGATTTTACAGGGTACAGGATCCCCAGGTCATTGGGCAGCAAGATCCTGCTGTGCTGTTCATCTTTAGGGAAAAGTTGTTGGGACTGGTTCCTGCACTGTGAAATACTACTTTTAAAGGTTCTTCCATTTCTGAATGCACTCAAAACTTTTATTATGTGCTTCCTTCCCTACAGAAGTTACTGGGATCACTGCCTTGAAGCTGGATGCTAGTAAGAGGGCTATTGACACACATAAAGCAAGTAAAAAGTTGGATTTTGGAGAAAATTACTCTTGTTCCTATAATTTTATCTATACATTGTTTTGATACATGGAGAGCTGCTCCAAAGCAACATGATTTGGTTCATATTGATGGGTTGATGGCATGGTTGCTCTTTGTTCTGTAACACATCCAGTTCTTGGTGAGCAGTGACAGCAAGGGATCTTCCCCTGTTTTCTCAACTACTAAGCACATCATTCTACTTCTGAGGGGATCCTTTGGCAGAATGCTTCTTTCCCTTTTGGAGACTATCCTTAAAATGCTGATGCTGTTACTGGCCAGTGCTCTTGTGTGACAAACCCCTATTAATCCCTCTTGCCCGCTGCACTGCCATCCTTGTGTGCACCCACCTTCCCCTTACCTACTGCCAGTTCTCTTCCTTTCTTTCCAGCTTGGCTATTTCAGAGTTCACTATGCTTTGTGCTAGCTCACCCCTATTCTGACAGCACCTTTGCCAACTCTCCATCACCACTGCAAGTACCAGCAGCCATTGGGAAGTTTGCAGAGTTGTGGCCAGCGCTCTGATTTCTTGGTGCAACCTCAGCCACGCAAATACCAGGATCATCCAGGTACCTTGACTTCTCTATGTTTTAACCCTCATCTTACATTTGTTCCAAAATGCGTATTGGCAGCAGCAGGGAACCAGTTGCATTGTGATGGTGTTTGAGGGCATTAGAGGTGTTACCACAGGTGTACATAAGTTACAGGCTGTTGAAGATGTTTGGTTTTCACATTCATAGCTGATTGTTTCATAACACAGAACTTTTGGAGAAGGGAAGACAGCCACAGTAACACCAAACCCGCAGCTCTCTGTGATTTTGTGGATTATACAATAATACCCATTGCAGTTTCCCTTTGAGCCCTCCTGTTGCTGATAGAAACATTGAAACATACAACCCTCTACCAGGACAGAGGGATTTTTCTTCTTCCTCCATTACAGTTTCTGGCCACTCCCTGGTCATCAAACTCTGATGATGTATGGGGTGTCTGCTGGTCTCTCACTTTTAGGGACCTTTTCCAGACCTGGCACAGCCTCTGCACCCTGTTAGCTCCTTTGATTCTCTCTGTGTTTAAATCCATCTATGTATGTTTTGATATCACCACCCTTGGCAGTTCAAAGAACAAATCCCTCTCCATTACTTCCTTCTGTATTGCTCCTCATACTGAGGAAATCTTCATCTTTAGCAGCATCTTCAAATTTTGCCTTAAAATTCACCTTTGTGGTTTCTGGATAAAATTGTTCAGGATTAAACTGGTGGGATGTTGTAGCTGGTGCCCATCACCTAGCCATTGCCCTAGCCAAGACTCTATACACTGTAGGACTGGAAAACTGATCCAAAATGGCCATGGTCCATCACTCCCCAGCTAAAATCCCTCAGGAAAAACAAAGACCCAGGAGCACCTGCTTCATCTTGGGTTGCCAAAACAGTGCTCGTGGTAGGGTCTCTTCCTTCATGGAAGGGTTCTTCCTGTGGATTCATACAACCAGGTCCAGAAAAGACCGATGCTTTGGCAGCTTGAGTACACACTGTCCATCTCCACGGGCACTTGTTAATGTACTGTAGCTGACTTGTGAAGAATATTTAGAAAAAAAGAAAATATATATATACATGCACAGTGTTTAATCGGCTTATAAACCCCACTGTCATGTACAAGTGGGATGGATAGTCTGTAGTGGTCCAAGCGGGCTGAGACTGTGGGACCGGGAGCATTGTCCCTGCTGTGTGTCAGGGGTCTCCCAAAAGTTTTATTTTCTACATTTTAGCTTACTAACTCTGAAGACTGAAGGAAAGCTCCAGTCTCTGCACAGGTCTCCTAATTTCCCTGTGGGCAGCTGCTGCATGTGTGTGCCAGAGGTGTGATGTTGGTGAGTTCTACACTGACTCCTTGCCGAGCTGTGTGGTTGGGTTGCTGGCATCATCTGTTCTGGCTGTTTCAAAGGGGAGAATTAATACTATGCTGTCATTGCATTCCCTTTGCAAATTTTGTCAAGCTTCATGCTTTGCCATTTTCTGTTCTCTTTACAGTGTTTGTTACAAGAATGGGATACGGTAATTTTAATGCCCAGTATAGTCTGTGAAAGACTGTAAACGTTTAATAGACCCATAAACACAGGCTTTAACCTTTTCAATATTTGGCACCTGACGGGCCCTCACCACACCATGTCCCCCAGGGTACTGTTGCCAGCAAGTGGCATGGCCACAGCAAAGGGCACCCACCAGCACCACCGTCCAAAAGGTTGGAGCATTGCAGCCAGCTGCCACCTCCCTGGGGGGGGGGGGGGGGGGACACAATGTGCTACCGCCGTGCTGGGACTTGGGCTGGGAAAATGCCCAGGATATTTGGCATGAAATAACAAGAAGTGTTTTTGTCATCAAGGGTGAAGAACGCTACAGAGTTTGTACGCAGGGGTGCCACAAATGTGGTACTGTTGGAAATCAGCTGAAATTTGTGTGCAGCACAGCGAGTGGCCTTAATATATCAGGCAAGGCAGGCTTTACTTTTTAATCTCGATTTAGGATGGATGCAACAGGCACTGCTTTGCCGAGCTGAGATTAAATTGCTCTGTTCTCCCCTTCTGTCCCTGGCACAGCATTTGGAGCAGCCCAGTAGTAGTCTGCCAAGAAGAAAGAGCCCAGGCAGTTTTCTACTACAGCTCTACTACAGCATGGGTGCTATACGACAGTATCACTTACTCCGTGATTTTTTTTGTTAAAATGTATCATGGCTGTATAATTTGGGGTGCACCACGTTCTCTCTGCCGTGGCTATGTGCAGGGCAGGGAGTGGGAGCTGCACACACACGGTGCAGCATTGCCCACGGGGAGGATCAGCCTGCAGTCCCCGTCCTTAGGCTGAGCTCCCGCTGCTGGGCTGCTTCCCTACATCAAAGGTAATAAAGTTTTAAATCAATGGAGTCTAAACGTATGCAGAGCTGTAATCTTCCTGTCGGGTCGGTAATCCCCCCGTGACACTCGCAGGATGGTTTCTGCAAACTCCACGTTCTAGCCCTGAATTAGCATTTCTTAGGTCGGAAGGACCCGCTGTGTCCATACAATGCGTGTGAAGCCCAGCGCAAAGCACAACATCTCAACAGTGTTTGTAATTCTGTGTTAGCAACTCCATTTGCAGGAGTTGGAAAAAGCTGTGGCTGACTTTGTCCCTCCTGCAATTGTGTTTTTGTCTGGATTTTGACTTCATTCCCCCCCTCCAGCACAGCCTTTGCACAGAGCTCCCAGCACCAGCGGGCAGTGCTCAGTCTGGTTCAGGCGGATCGCAGGGTCCTGAGAGCAGCGGTGTGACACAGATCCCATCCTTCAGGCAGAGCCATGGCCAGAGGAGCTCAGGCACTGCCATTAGCCATAGCCACGTTCTGGTTAATGAGATCTGCAGGCTGTTTTGTTAATTATTATTATTATTATTTTCCTTCCCAAAGATAGAGATGCAAAACAGAATTTCACGCCTCAGCCAAAAAAGAAAACAACATCCGTGCAAAAATGGTGTTTGGAGTCCGGGTAAATATTATTTGTACTTGAGCTGCAGATGCTGAGGAATGGCACAACTGAAGAAAAAAATCCAGGGGCAGGAACGTGGGGTCACGTTGGGTTCCTCAGCAGTGCCCAGCAGTGGCCAGAGACTGCTGCCTGCTTCTCACTGCTGCTGCAAGACGGGTGTTCTGACAAACTGTGCTTGGCAGAGCATTTGCAGTGCTGCTTTGTGGCACAGCGCTGAGCAGGGCAGACCTGCAGAGCTTGGGGTCAGGTGGGAGCACAGCACTACAGCTCACCACTATATTTGGGCTTTTGAAGCTCTTCTTTTCTTGCTTGAAATCCTGTATCTCTGCTCTCAGGGTGGAAGCAGAAGCCTTGCTTTTTTTTCATGATATGAAAGCAAAAGTTATTTAGTTTGGCCCCCTCCGTATATTACTGCTAACAAAAATAGATGCTGCTTGCTCTAACAACAGTCCGATTTGGAAATTATTTACCATTTAGACTTTGTCTACCCTAATTGCTTTTGATACTTCAGAATATATGTAATGGAAACCAGCTGAAAGGCTGTGGTTTAAAAATGGGCTCTTGCACATTGGAAGTAAATTTTATCCTGCAATCAGCCCTCAAGATCTTAACTGCAGCTCTCACGTCTCCTAACTCTGTAATTGCTGTGGAGCCTTTCTGGTCTGCTGGTTGCAGGCCACGGTGTAAGGAAAGGGGAAAGCGGTGCAGCATGGGGTTGACCCTGGGTTTGGGGACGTGCAGCAGGGCCGTGCCTGAGGCTGCATGTTCTGGGATGTACGAAGGCACAACGAAGGACTTACGTGCACAGCCATCTCCCTGCATTAAGTGGAAGCTGCCCTGGTGTGTGAGGGGATGAGTTGTGCCCGTGGGATCAGACCCAGTGCTGAAGGACCCATGTGGCTGCATGCTGGGGGCCGCTTGGCTCCATGCTGTAAAGCCACTCTTAAAAGCAAAGAGAGACAAGCTTTAAAAACCCTTCAAAGGAAAGAATTTAAGCCTTGGTCAGAGGCAGCTGGTTGTGGGACCACCATCCCTATGCTGGGCCATATGAGACTGTGGTGCTGTGCGGTTCCGTAACTTTGCTTCCATGAGTACACCCTTCTGTGGCCCTGTTCTGCTGCAGGAGAGCACAGCTTTTGGCTGCATTTTGACACTGCATATGGAGTAAGCCTCACATCCTCTTCTTTTCTAATACCCTACCCAGCAAAGGTGCTTCAGCCTCAAAAATTGTTAAACGTACTGAACGGTTCATCAGAATCTCAAAGCAGTAGAATTCATTGCTACCAGCAACGCTTCTTCCAGCCCCTTATTGCAGGAGCGGGTGTGACATCCCAGCACTAAATCAGCATCTCCATCACTGCGAGTGGCTGTGGGTGTGCAACACCAGTCCTCCTCATGGCCGTGCCAGGCCTCGGTGATGATTGTTGTTATTGTGCTTTTTAAATAATCTCCTAAATTCAGAGGAAGCCCTGACCCGTGAGCGTCCAAATTCCCTCCCTCCCCCCTCTGGTGCCGCTTTGTGCTCGGGGTGCCGGCCGCGTGGGGCACGGCACAGTGCTCGGTGCTTGACATTAGGTGGCACAAACGAGTTTCCTTCTGCTCGCCGGAACGCTGATGCACAGGGAACAGTGAGACGAAAATTGTCTTTTTAAAATGAATTTCTCCTTCCTTGATTTTGATGTTGGGTTGTTGTTTTTTTTTCCTTCTCCGGCTTTCAAGTAGTCCTTGAAGTTCTTTTGCTGATGAACTTTACTTCTTTCATCGCCTCTTTTTTGGCTGCGGGCACATGGCTGGAAGACGACCGGAACGCAGCGCTCCCCGTGCCGGGCGCGGAGCAGCCCCGCGGCTCGGAGGGACTTCGTTGCGGCGGGACCCCTCCGGCCTTCGGCCCCGCTTCCCTCCAGAGCTGAGCGGCGTGCGGCCACAGCCGGGGCCGTTCGCGACCCGCTGCCGTCAGCTCGCGGCTCGACGCGGCCGTCTCGTTGCGTCGATTGATACGCGGGGGGCCGGGGCCGCTTCCTTCTCCCGCCGTCCTTTTCTCTCGCCTCGCTCCCGCGGGCCGCGGGGCGACACCCGCGAGGCCGCGACCCCCCGGCCCGGCCGGGCCCGGCGCGCAGCGTTCGGCCCCCGCCGCTCACGGCCGCGCACCGCAGTTTCCTCGGCGGCGGCGGGGCGGAGTGCCGGCCGCTCTCGCTCCGTGCCCGCACCCCTTCCCGCGGGCACCGCTCACCGCGCGGCCGGCATTCGGTGTGACCGCCCGGCGGCAGCGCCGCGACCCCGCAGCCCGGAGCGGGAGCGGCCGGCAGCGGGAAGGGAGGCGGCGAGGCCGGGGTCCGCGCACAAAGCACGCACCGCACCACGCGTCCGTGCTTTTTGTAAAAACGTTTATTTAAACTTTTTTTTTTTTAATGTTGATTTTTTTTTAATTTTTCCTTTTACAACAACAAAATATTGCGTCGGTAGAAACCCCTCCGCCCGAGCCCGGCCGAGCACCACCCGTACAGCGACTGCCCCGTGTGCGGCCCCGCACCGCTGGGCCCTCTGCTTCCTTCGGCTTTGGGTTCTTTTTTTTTTTTTTTTTTTTTTTTTTTTGTTTTTCTTTCTGAAACTTTTTTTTTTTCTTTAAACATAATGCGGAATTTATTGAAAATAAATAATTGTTGGCAACTGCAATAGGCAATTTTGGATAAAATAGTTGAAAAAAGCAACCTTTAATGAAAATAGCGTTTATTATACATCAGTTACTAAATGAATAAACTAAATGATCTTTCTTTAAATTAATAACTTCCAAAAAACGTTTAATATACAAAACTGTACAGTTATAAAGTTGGCAGAAATAGGCAGGTCCTCAGTGTCGAGATTTTTTTAATTTTTTTTAATTTTTTTTTTTTTTTTTTTTTTTTTTTATAGCGCTTACTGAAAAATACTTGAAAAATAGAAATGTCGAAAGGAAAAAATCTGAAGGCCGGGGGAGGGGGAGCGGGGCACGGCCCCAGCCCGGCCCGCACCGCTCGGGGCCCCGTCCTTGTGCACAACGTCCAGGGGGCGGCACGGCTCGGCACTTCCCTATGCTGAAAGAATGGGGTATGGCATTAGCGTTGTATTGACTTTGTTCTCCTCCTTTTTTTTTTTTTTTTTTTTTTCCCCTCCCGGTCCGATATATATATATATATAATATTATATAGGTATAATTTTATATATATATTTTTTCCGCTAATCCAGCATCCCTGTGACGCGGAAATAAGCTCAGCGTGAACCAAATGCTGCCCCCCTCCCCCTCCCCCTAAATCACGACCCCCCCCACTCCCACCCCTCTTTTCGCTATTGAAACAAAACACAGAGAAACTGATTTCCGAAGCCAAAGCGCAGAATTACGAAGGTGTTTTACTACAGACCTCTCCGTCTGGCGCTGACCGAAAAGCCCCGAACGCCGGGCGGTACGAAACGCCGCGGGCTTGGGGTGATGCCTCATTTCGGATCGCTCGGAAATTATTATTTTTAATTTTTATTTGTTTTTTTTTTCATTGGAGGGGGGAGGTCAGCGATTGAAACTTGACCGGTTGATCGGGGGGAGTTGTTGGGACGGAAGGGGGAAGCGGTGAGAAAAGAGCTGGTTGGTGGTAAGGAGCCCCGGGAACGGCGATGGGAAAGGGAACGGGAAAAGGAGAGGAAAGGGGAGGGGGACGGGGAAAGGGATGGGAACGGAGAAGGGGACGGGGGTGGGACGAAGGGTGGCGGCCGCCCTGCCCCGTCCCCGCTCGGTGCCAGGCGGGGAGGGAAGGACGCGGGACTGCTCGATTCGGTACAAATTAGCTCACAAATATTGTGTACAGTTTGTAGTAAAACACCTCAGCCATTTAAAAACGCTATAGAAGTCTTTAAAAATGCAAAACTAGTCTATTGTAAAACAGATTCACCTGAAATACAGCTGATATAACCAAGGCGCTGGAAGGTTATTCATAGGCACACGTCTGTCTTTTTTCCTTTCTGTTGTATTTTTTTTTTCCGCGTTTTTCTTTTTTTTTTTCGCGTTTTTTGTTTGTTTGTTTTGTTTTCCTCCGTCCGAAGCCCGCCCGTGTCCGCGAGCAGCGCCCATCCAGGGCCGGGCGGCGGGCACCCCCGGCCATTCGCAGGCGGCGCTCAGCCCGGGCCGCCCCTCCGCGGGGTCGGGCGGCGGCGGCGGCGGCGCGGCAGCGGGGGGGAGTCGGGCGGCCGCGGGCAGGTCCGAGCCGGCGGCAGCCCCGGTCAGAGGTCGTGGCAGGCCGAGTCCGTTTTGACGCCGTGCGCGTACACCTCGTGCTGCTGCTGCTCGCCCGGCGGCGTCATGCGCTTCTCCTTCTGCCGCCGGTTGCAGAACCAGACCCGCACCACCTCCTTCTCCAGCTGCAGGCTGTCCGCCAGCGAGGAGATCTCCTGCGCGGCCGGCTTGGGGCACTTGAGGAAGTGCGTCTCCAGCACGCCTTTGACACTCACCTCGATGGAGGTGCGCTTCTTCCTCTTCCTGCCCTGCGCCGCGATCTTGTCGATGCTGGTGGGGCTGCCGGTGGAGGAGTCGGCCTCCTCCAGCCACTTGTTCAGCAGCGGCTTCAGCTTGCACATGTTCTTGAAGCTGAGCTGCAGGGCCTCGAAGCGGCAGATGGTGGTCTGTGAGAAGACGTTGCCGTAGAGCGTCCCCAGCGCCAAGCCCACGTCGGCCTGGGTGAAGCCCAGCTTGATGCGACGCTGCTTGAACTGCTTGGCGAACTGCTCCAGCTCGTCCGAGGTCGGCGTCTCCTCGTCCGAGTGGTCCTGGCAGTGGTGGCCGCCCAGCTCGCCGTGCTCCCCGGGGTGCAGCCCCTGCGGCGGCGGCGGCTGCTGCGCGGCGGCGGCGGGCGGCGGCGTCAGCCCCCCGTGCTCCAGCACGCCGCCCACCGCGAAGCCGGCCTGCGGGTACACGCCGAGCGGGGGGGGCTGCCCGGCGGGGCCCAGCGAGCCGCCGTGCGCCGGGCTGGCCCCCCAGGCGCCGGGGTGGTTGGCGTGGGGCGAGTGGTGCGAGACGTGGGGCGAGCGGTGGTGCAGCAGCGCGCCCAGCTGCAGGTCCTCGCGGCCCGGCTTCACGTCGGGCTGCTCCAGCGGGCCGCCCGCCAGCGCCGAGGGCCAGGGCGCGGCGTCGCTCAGGCTCGTCACCCAGTGGTGGCCCAACGGGTGCCCATTGCCGGGGACGCCCTGCAGGTACTCGCTCTGCAGCAGTTTCTGCGGGTTGCGGAACGGGCTCCCCTGCTGCATGCCCGCGCCGTCCGCATGGGCGAGCGAGCCGGAGCCGAGCAGGCCGTAGGGGTTGGAGGCGGCTGTGGCCATGGCCGCCGCGCAGCCCCCACGAGTTATACTGAGGCGCCGCCGCCGCCTCAGCCTTTGACATCCACCGGCACGGCGGCCCGGGCAGCGGCCGCCCGCCGACTGGCAGCCGCGGTGCCCAATGGGGGCGCGCCGCCGGCGGGGCCGCGCTGCGCGGGCCAATGGGGGACGAGGAGGCCGGCGGGGGGGCGGGGCGCGGGGAGCCGGGCTCCGCGCGGGCCCGAGGCAGGAAGTGAATCACTCCGCCGCTGCTCCGGGGGCCGGGCGCGACGCGGCCCCGCCGCTTAACTCCTTCCGCGCCGGGCGGGGCTGGGGGGGGCCGCGGGGCACCGCTTAAATGACGAGCGGCGGGCGGGCAGGCGGCTGTACCGGGCGGGGGAACGGCGGCCGCGGGACCACCCCGGCGAGCGCGGCCCTGCGTCCCTCTGCTCCGTTCCGCCCCGCTGCTCCCCGAGGTGCCGCGCGTGGCCGCGTCACACCGAGCGCCCAGCGCCTGCCCCAGGCTGTGCGCTCCCGAGGAGAGAAAATAACAAACAAACAAGCGAACAATAAAACCCACTAAAAGCCGTGGAGAAACCCCCACGGCGCCCAGCGCGGCCGTCGCCCCGCGGTTCCCCCTCCCCGCGCCGTCCCGCTCCGTGCGGGGCTCCGCGCTGCGCACTGGCGGTGCCGCTGACGGGCGGCCGCGGCGCGGTGCCCTTATTGGTTTGAAATTCCATTAAATATATTGCAAGAGCGCCTAGGTTAAGCTTGATTTAAATTTGCATACATTTTCATATATTTAGCAGAAATAAAAGAAGGCTTGCAGCTACCAGAAAGTCATTAAGGCATTAGTTTCCCTGAGAAGACAGATCTGAAGAAAATTCAAGAAAATGAGAAAATTGATAGAAAGAAGGTGAGCTCCCCCCGGCCCCCCTTCCAGCCCCGCTTTCCTACTTTACCACTATAAAAGCCCCGGGAATTTCTCGCCGGGGCTCCGGCACGGCGCTGCCCGCAATGGGGCTCGGCCGGGGCCGCCCGGGGGCACCGCGGGATCCCGCTCTGCCGCCCCCCGGTTCCGCTCCCTGGGTTCGGTCCCGGTCCTCGGGTGCGGGTCGCGTCGGGCAACGCGACCCGGGGACAACACGGCCGAAAGTTTGCGGCTCCTCGGGAAGCGGCCGGGAGCGAGAGGAGGGGTCAGCGCGGAGGTCAGGGGATGACAAATGTCCCTGGGAGAGGCGCGGCTGCGGCGGAGGGCAGCGGCGGAGCGCCGCATGCATCACCGCGGAGGGCGGATAAAGAGGGACCGCAGCGCCCGTTTTTTTTTTTTTTCCTTTCCTTTTTTTTTTTTTTTTTTCCCTTCCCTCCTCTCTCCGCCTTCACGAGCTTCTCAAAATAAATATCACCGGAGCACGCGGAAGACGATGTATATATATTCATGCATATCTCCACGCTGTATAAAAACGCAACTAAATTATTTAAAATTAATTTGCGCTTGAACTTCCGAAACAATTTTTCAAATCCCATCCGCCCGTGCAAACAGACGCGGAGCTCCGCCGCTTAATGAAGGCAGAGCGCGGCAGGGAGATAAACCCGACCGTCCCATCCTCGGATTTGTCGCCGATGTGCTGCGGCCGGGGACAGCGCTGCCGTAGGAGGAGGTTCCGTGCCTCCTCTGGGCGCGTTTGGGGTATTTTAAAGTGTTTTTATCTGCATATAGTTAAATCTCGGCGCTGTTCTAACTAATCTGCTGGAGAGGGTTTCTTTAGCTCTTTCCTGTCAGTCTAACTTCCCAAGTGTAACAGATGCCGCTCTCAAGCGGTCCTTTCTGCTGCTTTTCTTTATTCAGCCTCGCATATTTCTCCCCATGATCTGGGTTTCCATAGAGAGAGGAATAAAAGGGGGACCATGGCCACAAATCCCCTGCCCCATGCAGAATAAAAGAGCCTTATTCAATAGCCGACCCCGTCTGGACATGGGAGAAAAATAAGTACATGCAAAGCTACTGTTGCAAGAATTTGTAACTTATTTTTCATAGACTGGGACCCATTAAAGTAAAAAAAAGTTTCTCGGTTCGGACCGAGCTCTGCGGTCCTCCGGCTCCGGTGCCTCCGCGCTTCCCGTTCCCCAGCGAACCCCTGGCGTTAATTTTTTTTTTTTCCTTTTTTTCTTCTTCTTCTTCTTCTTCTTTTTTTTTTTTTTTTCCTTTCTTTCCTGCTAAATCTTTGGCACGAAAAAGCTCGCACAATAGCCGAAGGAAGCCTACCGTCTCGGGGCAGCTAGAAGTCGCTATAGAGAAAGGCCGGCTTTGAAGTGGAGGAGCTGTCATTGTGGCGGAGTCCCCGCGCCTGGCGCAGGCTCGGCCGGGACGGCCGCTGTCGGGGGGCAACTGCTCGGAGCCCCCCGGCTCGGATCGCCCTTCCCGGCGTGGGATCGGGGCGGGCGCGGAGCGGCAGAGCCCGGCGGAGGCAGAGCCGTCACCGCGGCCGTGCTCCGTGGGGGGACGGGGCTGCTGTGTCCTGTGTGGGGCTGCCGGAGCTCCTCCGGGTGTGCGGGTGTGAGCGGTGCGGTGGTGCGGTTCCGTGCGGCGGGGAGCTCCCCGAGAAGCGCGAGGAACGGTGCTGTTATCACGCGTTTATTATATTTTAGATATTTTTTTTTCTCATTGTTCATCCGCAGAAGGAGGGGGGGGGGGGGAGGAAGGGGGAGAGGGGGAAAGAGGTCTAAAAGGGGTTCGTTTTGATTGTGTTTAATACGGCATGAAGCTCGGAGCGGTAAGCGGCGGCTCGGTGTCATGACCTCTAGATTGAAAACTTCACCTTCAACACAAGTTCACTCCGGAGCCAGGACGAGTCGGGCTGCGCTCGGTGGGAACAAGTGCAAATTTCCAAACAGAGTCAATCAGAGCGGGGAGGGGGGGCCGGGGAGGGCATTCGGCGCTCCCGGAGCCAGGAGTTGAGGTTCTCATTGTGTACTTCAAGGCGCTGGTACGAGAACCGCCGGGTTCCGGAGGTGCTTTGTGCAAAGCTAACCTGCGCGGGAGAAGGTTGGGAGGAAAAGAGGAATTTACGGAGTATTAGCAGAAATTAGCCAATACCGACACAAGCTCAATTAGTTCTTTTTTTTTTTTTTTTTTTTTTTTTTTTGGTCTCTGTTGGCTGCTCTCGAACGTGAGTAAACGCTGTGCAGGGAGAGAGGAGGGAGAGCCGCAGCAGCGCAGTGCCATCGCAGAGCCGCAGCTGTGGCGGACGGACAGATCGCAAATGAACGCTGTCCCAGTGTCAGAGCGGCCGCAGCCCCCACTGCCCCCGTTAGCACCGACCCCCCCGCAGCGGCGGGGCAGCGCACGGAGCAGGGTAGGCAGGGACAATGGGCGAGGCACGGGCAGAGAACCGCAAGGTAAATGGCATTTGTCTTCTAACCGCTGAGCTTTCCAAATCGTTCTGTGCGGCTCCTCGCTGCTCTGCTCCGATCGCCATTTATTATCTCTCTCTATGTATATATATATATTTTTTTCCACGTTGTTAATGTTTGAGAAATGTACTTGCTGGAGAAAAAAAAAAATGTCGTTCATTTGTGCACGAGCACGTCATGTTCTCCGCCAGTTCGGCGGCTGTGTGGCAGGTACTGCATCGAACATTTGGTTGGTTTGCAGCTGAGAGCAAAAATAGTCCGGGAAGTCTCTGCAAAACGCCCATTTGCAGCGTGGCACCGCTCTCGCCGTGGGTTATGCGCACCCCGGATTAAATCCACGGAGGGAAAGGTCGGGTTTGTTGTGCTCAGAACAGGCGGAGGGGCTCGCTTCGTGCCGTGTATGGCTGTAAGGTCACGGGAGGAGTTAATAGATCCGCACGACAATGCGGATCGCTTCCCTTTACATAGGCGCTTTCCTCACCGTGCGGTTGAGACTCGCGTGGTCCCCGCGCTGTGCCCGGCTCTCCCGGACCGGAGCACCGCAGTTCTGCCCACCGTTCTCCCCCTCCGCCGGGCACGGGGAGCCGAGGGCCGCCTCGCAGCCCAAGGGCCCACCTCCCATTTTCATTATTTAGTTAAAATACAATTCCCGAACGCAGAGTCCTGCTCGGGCATATTGAAAGGAGAGTGGCTTGGATTTGAAAAAAGCACCAACCCGAGTGCTATTGAACCTCTGTTGACTAATGAGACATCGAAGACAAATAGCTCTGTTCCGAGGATGACAGATCCCTGCGTCGTTGCTTCTTGGTTTACCGAAGAATTTCAGTGTGTGTTTTTATTTTTAACTATACGTTTTCCCACCTTTCTCATTCAGCCCGCAAATCGCTCTGTGATGCTCGCGGTCCTGCAGAGGGATCTTAACGCCTCCTGCAGCCCGAGGTGCCGCGTCACTCCTCGGCTTACGCTTAGAAATACCTCTGTGGCACCGTTAATTCTTTGTTTTCGCTCAGATGAAATGTTTACACTTTGGTGGCAAGTTTACTCCCCGTCTCATCCACGTCGCGCCAATCAAAGCCGTTATAAAATAGGAACTTTCAGGCCGGGCTGTGCCGCTGAAAGACGTTTCCTTCGCGAATCGCACTCGGGCGATGGCAGGGAGCGCTCAGGGACAGGAGGCTCGGGGTTCTGCGATTCGCGTCGCCATACGGGACGGTGCCGCGCAGGTGGATGCGCGGTGACGGCCCCCAGCGCAGCGCACAAAGGCTGGGCCCGGCCCCTGCCCGACCCTCCCCCGCTGCCCTCGGGACAGCCCCAGGGCCCGAGCCCCGGCCTGCGTGAAGAGAGCGGCCGGCACTGCGCAGCACGCGGCCGTGCTCTCTCCCTGCACCTTTTTCTCCTGCTTAAAGCCGCCCGAGGCCACGGCGGCCCTTTCCCCGTGGTGGTGGAGGGGCGGCGGGGCCGCACGCGTGCGGAGCCGGGAGAGCCATAAATCAGAGCAGTCCCGAGGACAAATCGAAGCGCGCACGGGAGAAGAGCCATTAAAGGGGAGCCGCAACCCCTCGGCGTGCCAGCGCTCCGCTGCCCGCTAGGAATAAATAGAAATAAATCAAAGTCGAGGGGTGAGGGGGGGCCGGGAAACACCATCCGCAAACTTTCCGCCGGTATCGGCTGTGCCTTTGTTGTGCTTCGGGGCCGCCCCTCCGCCGGCCGGCGGCTCTGAGTGCCACCTCCGAGTGCTCCCCGTTCTGCGAACCGCTCCGAAATTACTAGTAGGGGATAAGTAAGCTGCGAGTAAACCGAGTGAATTAGGTTGATTCTCTATCAGTTTAATTTATGTTTTATAGTTAGTTTAGCCTTCTGATTTGATTGCCTTAGTAATGTGAATTGCCTACAGCTGCTGATGATACAGCTTTAATTCTGTTTTAAAGGTCATGTAAACATGTGCCTGTAGCAGAAGGAATGCAAATTCAATTCCCTTTTAATGCTGCCTCACATTCACTTCGCAGCCCTCACCTAGGAAATGAGCGGGATTTAATATCAAACTGTCTCAACACCCCGATGCCGTTACGAAGCCGTCGGAGCGCCCTGGGGCGGCAGGGCTGGGGATGCCCCGCTCCGCCCGCAGCGGGAGCGCCGTGCAGGTGTGTGCGAGCGGGCTGGGCTACGTGACGTAAGGCAGAGAGCCTCGTCCTGCCGTGCTCCAGGAAAAAAAAAGAAAAAAGAAAAAAAAAAAAAAAAAAAGAAAAAGAGGGAAAAAAAAAAAAAAAAAAAAAAAAAAAAGAGAAGACCCCCCTGCCCGTTTTGTTCACGGGGTTTTAGTGAAGTTGCTGGGAAGTTTCGTGGTGGAAGCCTTTGAAACGACGAGCTCTAACGAGTGGGGAAGAGCATCACAAAAAGACACTTTGAACAGGGAGCGATGTGCCCTCGCCAAGCGAGAACGGCCGAGGAGCAGCCAGCCCGCCCGGCTCCGCGCTGCCAGGGCCGGCACGGCCGGCACGGAGCCCCGCCGCCAGCACTTCGCCCGGAGCCTTTCGGCGCGACCCGACCGCGGCCGCGGTGCTCAGCGGCCGGTTGGCACTGCGGGAAGGGCTCCCCGCCCTCCACGCGTCTTCGAGGGCTCTCCCTCCCCTCGGCGAGGCCAGAAGCCTGGGTGCCCGGGTCCCAGCTGCCCGCTCTCCGTGCCCGCTGTGGAAATAACCCGTGGGGCTGAGGGACCTCCGACACCTGTCCCTCTGCTCGCAGGGCAGATCCCGGTGCTGCTCTCTCCTTTGCGAGAAGGAGCGGTTTCTGCAAAATCTGAATCCTTGTAGTAACAGCTCATTGGTGATTCTGCTAATGTTGCACACCTCATTAAATAGCCCCAAACATAAGGAGGTTTAAATGACTTTATTGAATTAAAAATAGCATAGAAAATCACCTACGGTACTTTCATCAAATAATTAATGTAAACCGTATACATATAGAGAGAGGTTCCTTTTAACAAATCTGTTCGTAAAATGCGCAGGGGTTTACTTAATGGCTGGAATAACCGAGAGCAGCGCGCCGTGCTCCGACAGCCAGCCACACTCGTGCACTTCCTAATGTGTTCTTATATGTTTCCCTGAGTGTTTTTCTTCCTTATCTTCTTTATATCTGAAGTTCTATTCCCCTCCTCTACTCCATGTATTTGATCATTTTTTCAAGTCCCTTGGCTGAACCAATCTCTTTTCATGCAGAGGATAAAAAGAGAAAAACTTCAAAGTAGGTTCAGGTAATTAACAGCTGAGGGGAATATAATCTAAACCATAGGCCCTGCTTTGCACCCAGGTCTGCTTTCAGAGCCAGCCGGCAAGGGAGTGCCTATTCCCTATAGCATCCAAATCTGCTTCCTCTGAACAGCTTTGCCAGGCCTCCAGTTATCACATCTGCATTTCAAACACCATGTCTCTGGCATTAATTATTAATTAGCCTACAGTCACCCCAGAGGATTTAAGTTCCAGCCTGCACATACTTATTCATTGACCTCTATCTTAGTTTTTGTTGGAAAAAACCCACTAGAATGCTTAATAATTTCCTTTCTCTCAGACCCTCTGTTCTAGTTTCGTGGAGGGGAAACAGTATATTTTCAGAGATGGAAAATCACAGGGTTGTCTAGAAATTTGTTTAGAGCAAAACGCTATGTCAGGAGTTTGAGCAAACCGTTTCAAAAGATTTAGCAGGAATTTGGTGTAAGTATTTCTACCTCTGACAGATGAATTTATGGATTTCCCAGAACTGAGAGCTGTGGATACCAACACGGCGCGGTTCAGCTCTGTGCGCAGTGTTGCTCAGTGTGCACTTTACAAATACAAACTGGATTTAATTACTGGGTAGCACACTTCTATGATCAAACTAAGGCAAACGTTTATTCGAAAGCTCTGGGGTTACACTGCTGTTGACACTAGTAAGAATGAAAAAAATGCTGTTGTGAGGCACATCAGTACTTGGGCGTTACCTACGCGCTCCATCCTCAGGAACATGTAACTGAAGAAGTGTATTTTATGACTGCTTTGCATGGCTCCTACAGTAGCTTGGAAGATGCTCGTTAGCCAGCAGAATAACTGCGGATCAAACTGCTGCTTCCATGATCACATTCTATGTGTTGATATTAAGCTCTCCCAGTTAAACACTTGGAGTCATCAAGTAGGAACCAGGTTACGTGATTATCTTCACAACGCCACGTGGAATTCAAAACATTTGTTACAGTTTGGCTGAGCTGTGTACTGGATATTGCCTTTGTTAGCGTATTTTAATATTACAATATCCCAAACCTCAGAATGAGCCCTGTTTTAATACCTCAAGCAATTATCCGCAGATAAATGTCCTTAAATATTGTCATGTTTTCTTATTTTTATGTGTGGTTCTATCTCAAATAATTATAGAAACATAAAATATTCCTACACTTTGTTTCCTAAAGAAGTGTTTATTCTGTAAATCACAGGGTCAGACTGGTTAACTTATATGCCAGCCTACAATTGATTTTTGAAAGCATTTAATCTATGCCTAAGACTTCTGAATTTCTATGTAGTGAACGCTATGGAAAAGAGGGCTGATGCACAAACACATGTAGTTAAATTGCTGGGTTCCCTCCATGAGCAAAAATGTGCTGTTCAAAATTGCAGCTCAAACTACCCTTTCTGTATAATCGTAAGCCTGGAATGCCTGTGCTTCAGCAACTGAGTACCTGAAAATAAATGTCAGGACCAATGCTGTAGGTGTCCGTCAGGTATCTCACTCCCCAATTTCCCTGGCAATGTGCAGGATTTGGCAGCTCCTGGCCTTTTATTCTATTCACATTTTCTGAGCTGATCTGGATAGCGTTCAGTGTTATATAGTAAATATTTTTGCCTCTGCTTCAAATATTTGGAATTATTCTCAGATGATTTTAATAGCGAAAGTAGCTCTATTTCAGAATGAAGACAAGAATAGGCAGCACTTCAAATTCCATTATTCTTGTTTATAAAATAACAGACGTCATCTTGATGTTGAAGCGAGGATCTAGACTATTTTAATAACATGTCCAGGACCTTTTAATCACTTCTCCAGTGATACTAATACTAGTAATAACAGCCGTAATGAAAAAAAAACCTAGTGTGAAACCGGGGCTGGAATCTGTGCTTTGTAACTGTCAGAACATTTCTGAAATTCAAACTTCGCTCTTAATGTAGCTCAGTACTCTATGAATATTAAAGAGGAAAAAGGACTAAATTTCTTCCACGGCAGAGCAGAGCAGGATGTTGTTTGGGAAAGCAAATCTCATGGCAGCTCCACTTGCTGATGTGTCCAGCCTGGGGTCGGGAATATTTCCTACTCTTTGAACGAGGGTTTCTGGGTGTGGTCCTGCTGCTCCGAGGCCCCTGCAGTGCCTGCGGATGCGAGGAGTGCTTCTGTCCCATCGCGTGGCCGCAGGATGCGGTGCTGCGCTTGGCGGTGCCCAGGGTCAGACAGGGGCTTCCTTTTGAACTGGGAGCTGGGGATCTCGTGGCTCTGGCTTACACAGGACTTGCTTTATGTGGCTAGAACTGCACTACTTCTACGTTGCAGTGCATGGGGATCTTAGTGTGTGCTTTCTCCAGACTGTGCAAACTTAGCTGCAGCAAAATACAGCAGTTGGTTTCCTTCCCATCAGGCACATTTTTCTCCCAGTGAAATCTTTTCTCCTTCTGTCTGTTTTCATTAGATTTGTTTGTCCAGGTTCTTGAGATACTGATTGTATATCCCCAAATTGGAAAACTTCTACCAGTGCCATTAAATAACTCTTGTTGTGGTTACTGTGCAGGAGTGAGGAAGGAATGAAAGTACACATCCAGGGGGCTTGGCATGTCACGAAATGATGTACCATTCTTGTTATGAGGCACAGATTTCCATAAGAAGCTTATTTCATGGTTCGTTTTATATATATTTGCATTTATATTTTTTCCATTAAAGCTTAAATGTTTTACCTCATTGGTAAGACCAGCTCCTTTGCAAATCTGGAAGTGCTTCAACCTCTGTTCTTGCTATACTCTTCTCCTCTGAATAAATGATCTATGCAATAGTTTTATAGTAGTGACTGGCACCCACCAAGGACTGAGCTGTAACTGCATTCTGTTTTGGTGTTTCACATGACCATGTTTTGAATTCAGATTTGTAAGTTTCAGATCACTTTGTATTTAGATAAATCACATGGCTAACTGATTCTAAATTACTTGAATGATGATTATCTTAAGCCGCTGTTGATTTCTTGTGTTGTCTGTGGATACTTCTTGCTAAAGCTCTGGTTGCAGAGTTGCAGAATTCTTGCCTGTGTGTGCACTTGTAGGTAGGAAAGACTTGTATAGGAAGAAGGGCAGGTGAAGCTGGAGATCACTGTAGTAATTATTGTGTCAGCAGAAATGGGTTCTTAGTAGGTTGAGGAGAGTATGTGGGGCCAGACCTTCAGCTGACATAAACTGGTGAAGCACTATTGGTATTCAGGAAGGTAGTCTGGGTTACATGAACTGCAGATTTTCTTGGACTGAGCAAAAGATTGCATGAGTGATATCAGAATTATTCTGCATAATTTCTGAAATAATCTTAGCCCATATGAAATAGTTTGCCTTCTTTATGGAGTAGTGTGGTAGTGACACAACCCGAGCTCCAGTGTGCAAGGAGATGCAGAGTATCAATGGAATGGAATGAATGCATGAACAGAGACCATCAGTAAGAGGCCAATGACTGCTGTGACACGGGAGATGTCACATACGTTTGAACAGTGTGACAGCAGCAAGTGAATGCGTGGTGACCACTGCCCAGCGTATTTCTGCAGATGCTGCAGAGACACCTATGTGCCACTCTGATCTTCCCATTCCCGAGTGAGACCACACCATGACCGTGCTCCCAAACTTTGCTTTTAGCCATCTTGGCCTGAAAAAACAAGCGTTTGTCCTTGGGCCCCTGGCTGACCACAGGCTGCTGCTTCCTTACGTGGCAGAAGAACTGATGCACTTTCATTTCTAAAGAAGCAGTGAAGTGCTCCCAGGAACTGCCTGGCGGTGCTCCAGCGTGCAGCCACCCTGCTTGCTCCGAGCACAACCTGCATCTGGCTCAGCGTGGCGGTGCTGCCAGGCGGCGTGTCTGCACAGACGCACAGGTCGTGCCTTCTGACCCCCCGGCCCCACCCCGAAGCACCCATTCATCATGCCTGTTGCAGAGGGCTCTTAAGAGCAGAGCTGTGGCAATCATGTGTAGTCTTTCCTCTGACTAGCAGCTCTTTTTCTTTTTTTTTTTTTGGCAGTGCCCGTACATAAAGTTTTTAAAGACATTATAGAGCTTCCCTTCCTCCCTCAGTTTCTTTTCTTTCCCCTTCCACTTTTTTTTCCCCCTCCATTCATAAATCTCTGGGCATCCTTTCACTGCCTTTGCTATGGATTTGAGTGTGTAGAAGAATGAATTAGTGGTGGTGGGATGGCAGTTATGGCAAACTGTCACAGTTTGGGTGACTCTCCATCAGCTGGGAATCCAGCCCGCTGGTTGCAAGTAACGCACTTACTGCAATTAAACACTTGTATAGCGTAAGTCTTTAATGAAAAAACAATGTATATGTGTGTGCTGTGTAGCTACTACCACCAAATTGCATGTAACATTCAATGGTAATTGTGTTCATAATTACGGAGTTAATTCAATTTCTGTAATAGTAAAAACTGGCACATAAAGTCTCTCAAGATTAAATGCTTTAGTTAGGTAAGAATATACTCAGTTGGAATATTTAATATAAGGAAAGTAGTCTCAGATGCACGAAAGTTTGAGACTAATAAAATTCCTTCCCCAAATTGATCTTTTCCCTAAATGCTGCTCCAAACACAGTGTGGCACCACACAAATGCCATACTTTCTCTTACTGTGCCTGTTTTTCTGAAGGAGAAGCAGAGTACACTGAGGTATTTGCAGATGGGAAGGAAATGTTAAAGGAGCCTTCTGCTGCAGCTTTGTCACTCACATCTGTCAGTTTTGTAAGATTTGAGAAGTGCACTGGAAATGCACTGTTCTATGCAGCACAATTAGCACTGCTCTCAACACTAATGTCGTAACAGCAGCATGCTAGGAAGTCAAATTTTGTGTATGGCATTTGACCTTAGGGAAGTGGTATCTTTCGTTTCTTTTGTAATCCATTAGGTGTTTCAGTGCTACTTTAGGGTAACTTCGGGGCTGATTTACACAAGAGGCAACAATACAGAATGTGGCCCTGTGTGCCTGGTATCTTTGTCCCAGAGCTTTTCAGGCAATTTATTTTGTAAGGGAAAAGAATACGGGTAAGAATTCCAAATTTGTAAGATATTAAAGCTGTATATCTAACCATGGACAGGCATGAAAAATTGAAAGATGAGAAAAGGATCAATAAAATCATATTCAAGTCCTCTCTCCTCTCCTCTCCTCTCCTCTCCTCTCCTCTCCTCTCCTCTCCTCTCCTCTCCTCTCCTCTCCTCTCCTCTCCTCTCCTCTCCTCTCCTCTCCTCTCCTCTCCTCTCCTCTCCTCTCCTCTCCTCTCCTCTCCTCTCCTCTCCTCTCCTCTCCTCTCCTCTCCTCTCCTCTCCTCTTTTCCTTGCTATACTGTGGACAAAGGAGAAACATGAAGGCAGATCGGGTTTTACTTGTTACTGCTCTAAATTTAGTTCTAGTTTAGCATCCCCAAGAAAATAACTACTTTTTTTCCTAGGTGGGAAAGTCTCTTTTTAAGTACTTACTAGAAGAACAGTGACAGCTGAACATCTAAAAAAATGAAGTAATATACAATTTTAAAAAAGAGTCTCAAATGTCAGCTAACATAGCTGTGACCTGGCCCTGCAGCAAACCCTGCTGTAATACTCCTTTTCCAAAAGATCATGTATTGACTTTCATTATTTTCTGCTCAGATTCACAGGATGTTGTTTCTTATAGTAGCCCGTTTTCACCTACCAGAGAGATTGGCGTGGCCATGTAAGGTTCTAAATATTGATAACTAGATCTCAATTCCGTCATCTTTACCGATACGCATTTTGTTTTGTTAAAAAAAGTTCTGTGCTTGTATTCATTTGCTGCGCTATATTTTCAGTACTCCTCATGTTAGTTTGTGTAAGAAAAAGCGTAAAGTCCCCCCAAAGTAACTCAGAGTGTAGTGGCTTTATTTTTGTTATTCCTCACCTCCTCACAATACTCGCTCCCCTCCCCCAGCAGCCACACTACAAAGCTTGTTGTACAGGGACTCCATTAATCCTACATTTCCTAGATGGTATCTGAGGCACAGTGGGTTTCCACAGAAATTAATTTGTCCTGACAACAGGCCTAAAGATTGGAGTCCAGGGATCACTTGGCAAATTCCCTTTAAACTGAGCACAATAATAAACAGAAAGCTGATAACGACAGTTCTGAAAGACCACACAGAGGAAGGACCCCGAATAGACTTGCTCTGTGTGTATCTGCGAATACCTCTGATAACTAGCAGACAGAAGCTTTATGCTTGATAGGAAAACGAGCGGGCTGATTTATGCACCTTTTAATATTGCAGAACTAACTTCATTGAGCAGCACACAGCCCGAGCTGTTTTCTGCAACGATAATAAAAGTTCACTGCCGATCTGGCCGGCTTGTTTTATATGAGTTTTATTTAATATTTGTATGAACGTCTCCTTGGCCGTTCTTCATGTCCTCCGTATTTTAATGTGGCTCTAATTTTCTCTGTACATCTTACAAGTGTAAACATTAAAAAAAAGGTCGGGTAGAACATAATGGTAATTTATTGAAGGAATCTGGAAAGTTATCCATCTGTTCTGAGGGTATTTTTTGGTAACCTTCGAGATCATGTTAGCTTTTGGTTTCGTTTGTCCTCCCTGTAAGAAGAGTATTCGTCCTCACTAAGAAGAGTAAAAAGCATTGCTTGCTTTTATTTATCCTTGCCTTGGGTGCCTTTTTAAATACTGTTGTTTTCCCAGAGCTAAGGTGTGGAAAATAGCCGTGCTGGAAGCAGATAAACAAGCATTCATTCAATATTTCAGAGCTTGTCAAGTACATTTCAATCTTTGATTTTTGTCAATATGGAATTGAGAGATTTAGAGATAATTAGAATCTACCATGTGTCAGTAAACTGCTGCCAGTTACATTTGTGAAAAAGCCATCATAATATTAAGGGTTCGGATTGATAGAGTGATGTTGAGTAAGATATATGCCGCTTAACTTTTCACCACTTAAGAATAGGGTATGTAACAACTTAAATAATGAATAAAAAAGGGAGAATAGCTTAAAAAGATGTACAGAAAATGGGTTTTGATTATTGAAACGTACAGAAGTACAGTCTGGTTTTGTTTTCAATGCCTAAAATGCGTGATAAAATTGCAGCCTCTGGTTACAGAGAGGAATACAAAACTGTGTTAAAAGAAGGCAGGTGTGGCTGTACGCCTAAAATATCGTGAGTCACGCTGGCTTACTCTTAAACTCTTCAACGTTTCTTTTAAGATAGAAATTTGGTACTGGAATAGTACGTGATGTATCCAAAGTCACCAGCAGCACAATACATTGCAGACAGAGTTTTCTGGGCACAAGCAGGAGTTGTGGAGCGCAGCCCTGCGGCACTGGGGCAGGAGGGAGGTGGGTGCTGCGGGGCGGTGCATCGCTATGCAGCCCAGGTGGCAGGCTGCCAGCAGAGGGGTAGTTAGGGGCTTGGAATGCTGGCTGCCCTTGGCATTTGTGATACAGGGAGTTTATATAAAAAAAAGTTCTGTCTTACATGCTTTTCCGGCACAGCTAATGGGCCCAATTCTGCTTCTATTATTGGCAGTGACAAAACTACCATTGACTTCGGTAAGGGCAGCATCAGATTCAGTATTTAAGAGCTTAACTAGCTGAGAGGTGGGGATCTATTATACTGCTGGAGTGTGATGTATATACCACGCCTCCCCGCTGAAAAATAAAATCTTTTGCTCTCATTATTGGCTTTAAATTAGTTTGTACACTATGAATTAATCAATTACGGCCAACATACTTTTGAAATTAAATTCAGGACGAGTAGTGCAATTTATATTTGTCACACTTAAAGAACTCTATTGTACTGAAACGCAGAAGATTTGAAAACAACTGGCTTTAATGCTCTCTAGCTCCTCATTCTAGATTCTGGTGCAAGAACAAATTGACTCGCTGTGCCTGTTAGTTCTGTAAAAAAACAAACCCAAATACTCCCCTTCACTTTTCATATCAAAATCATCCAGTGCATTTCAGTGTTCAAGCTATTAGGATTTTTTGAATTTGGATCAAATCAGGCATTTTTCCCCCAGCAAATAAGTTCTCTTGTGTGCCTTCTACATTTGATTTGAAGGACTGTGTATTATTTGATGTTCTTATGAGATAAACAATAAACTTTTGAATATGTTTTTTCCATTTGAATACAAGCCTAGGGATGCTTCACCCTGCATCCTAAAGCCTGATTTCCCCTGGGACTCATTATCATGCAGCTCACATGTTCAGTCACCTACACTGTTGAACTTACTATCAAATAACCTCCGAAACGTTACTAGTTATTACGTGTCAGAGGGCAGATTTATGATAAACTAACTTTGAAACAAAATAATGAATTCTCAGTGTTCTATTTTCCAGCAGTATTTCTGGTAATTTTGTTCAATTTAAATTTTAAAACAGTAAGTTGCCTTTTTCTCTTATTCTACCTTATAAAACAGCTCCCACCCCTCATGAAATTTCTTCCTCCTTAAATATGGTTTATGATGATTTGAGCACTGCCTATAAAGAATAGAAATGAGAACATTTGTCTGTGAGCTACCAAATGGCCCACTGGAGTTCATTTGTGATTAAACTTTCATAGCTTTCTAACTTGGTGAAATTTAAATTAAATTAACCCTTGGCATAGTCCACCAATGTCCAAAATATAGCTATGGAATAGGTGTTGGCAAAAAGGAAGCTTTCTCCTTGCACTTCGTGCTGCCAAATTCTAAGGTTTCTAGTAAGGTTCTCACTTAGCAGTGACAAAAATCGGTGGTGTTGTCTTCTCAGAAAATGCAAATGTGTTTACAGTGCACTTGGATGGCTACCCAAAAAGGTTTTCCCAGTGCTGTGCCATGTGTCAGCCCATGAAGTCCAGCTCAAGAAAGCTGAATATGGCTTCACTGGGTCAGCAGCACCTCTTTTAAATGGTAGCCAACACAACCACGGCTTTCAATGAGATTGTTTCAGTGGGATGTTAAAGAGATAAGCATTGTGCAATAATCCTGGAGATGATCTAACTAACAAACATCTGCAGATGAAATTTTAAAGTATACAACGTCAAACATCAAGCGTGGCTAATTTGGATAAAAAACAGCGCAGCACCTCTTGGTATCAATGAAACATTTTTCTGTTGTATTTTAGGCAAGTGTCATCTCCTACTGAGCAAAGCCCAGGCTTTGAGATGCTTCTCATCTGTGACACTGCATGGGAAGTGCTGGACTGAGGGCAGCTCTGTGGAGCTCGGGGATGTGCCACCACCTCAGCACACTCTCTCATCTCTTTTGCTCCACTTGCTGTAATTATGGTTCTCCAAGGGTGTTACGGGCAAAAGTTCCATATCAGTCTGTCTATTAATATTTATGCAGCAATTCAGGAGGTAATGCATTGTTAAAATACAAGTTGGAAATCCACCAAATTTAATCACTTTTAGTACTAGAAATTATCTATTCCTACACTAGAGAAAAAGGAAGGGGAGCTATTGTTGCCACATTTTTTTGTCAACTAATTTGCCATTTCTAAGATGGTTTATAGTTACAGAGCAATAAATGCTGTGGTGTAGCTAAGTTTTTGTTTTGTTTTGTTTTGATGGAATACAAGATATATATATGCAATTTAATGTGAGACACTCAAAAATATTTGAAGCAAACACAATACACAGGTAAGCACTCTGCTCATTTGTGCTGTTTTGTTCAGTCACTATCTTCATGTATGAGGAGATGCATGCAGCAGGATTTGCCTTTTCTTACTATGCCTAATGACAGAAAGAGTATTTTTATCACTGGTAGCACTTCATTTTTGCAGCTGCCTGCACGCATCAGGTTAGTAATACAAACTCTGTTAAAGACCAATCTCTCCCTTCCACACTATACAAAATCTACAATTATTATTTAGAGTTAACCTCCTAAGAAATTCATTTGTTATTTAAACTGTTCAAACCCAAAAAGAATTGTTAGCTGTTGTTATCTAAGGACCTCCTACAGTCTTTCCTAGGTCAAATAAGGCTCCTTTTGTTTTCAATAGGAGTCTTTTATTTTTATTTTTTTTCTGAGAGCTAGCTCTGAGCTTTTATGTAAGCAAAATAAATGCAGTGTAAGTAAAACATTAATTAAAATGTATAAAAAAATAGAAAGGAAAATGTTCAAGAAGACTGTGGTGCTCAAATAAAACACTTTTTTTTCAGGTCACTTGGCTTTCTGATGTCATTGCTGGCAGATTCGTTAGCCCGGCTCCATCACATTATGTTCTGAACTATAACGTGATGGGAGATGATCAAAGTGAGAATGCTAAAGGTTCAGGACATTTAAAAATGTTCTATTCTGGAAATTGTTCTGAAACTATCAACAGATTACATTAAAATCTGTGGTACTGAACATAGTTACTCATCACCTTTTTTTAGATGTAGCGATTGAAAAGTTTGTGTAAACAGCATTGAAGTTTTTATGATGGAAGGTTGAAAATTTCCCTGGAATTTTAGGAAATCCAAGGGTCTCTGAAATGCAATATACCCCATTTCTGCTGTTAGGCATGTAGTTTTAATCTTTACACTTGAAAGTAGTAAGCATATGGGTCAGATCATCCACTCCTTATAATGGACACAGTTCCATGGACTTCAGTGTCCAATTATGCCAGCTAGAGATCTAACTGTTTCTGGGTTCTATTTCCTTATTTTTCATGTCTTCCTGAACTTTGACCCTTTGTCAAAGGAATGTCGTCTGTAATATGATAATAATATGAAATTCTGTGCTCACTTTCTAACAGCGTATATCCCAAAGAATTGTAATGATCCTCACCTTTCTGCAAAATGCAGCTCAGGAGGGATTTCAGCCCTGTCTTTGCTGGGCACAGGGGTGATACTCGGGTACCTTGGTCTTGTGCTGCTGTGGAGTAATAAATGTTTCTGTATTTCCATGAAACAATTGCTGTGTGGGATGACTGAGTAAATAAACTCATTGGCAAGTCAACAAACTGACAGGAGGTCATTTTTCCTAATTTTAGATGCATTTTAGTACTCAGGAAAGTGAGAAATAGTAGTGCTGATTTTGGGGTTTTTTAGAGCTCCACACTCTGGTGCTCTCAATCAGTGCTAGGCTGTGGGTTAGGCTGGAGGCAGAAATATACAGACGATGTGACACCGTTGGTACATAATGGAGCTACACAGGAGTGTAAAAAGGATTTAAATCTATAAGCTGGATTTGACTTTCTGTTTTGATTTATGGGCTGAATAGAAGTGTGTATTTTAAGGAGCCATTAGTTTGTGATTTGAAACATGCAGAGTGCAGCCTTTCCCTCAGCTCTGTGTAGCATACAATGTAGCAAGGGAAATGGCAGAGAACATTCTGTAGGGAGAAAACCCTTAGTTTCAGTCTGTATGCCACATAAGGAGTGGAGTGGCCAAGATTCATGTCTCTCGCTGCTGTGCTTCCTGAGAATGAATGGAAAAAGAAGAGGGAGCACCTATGCTGTTCTTCAGTACAGAGTGTGTATTCCATGTGTTTTTTGGTTCTGCTCAGTAATCTGTAGCTGTTGGTGGGGGCTTGAGTAGGGCTGGGATTTCCAGGTACCTGTGTGGTGCACATAAAGAGGTGGGTGATAAGGATGCTGGGGCAATCAGCTGTAGCAGGGATAGACACTTGGCCATGCTGAGTGCTGTGAGAGGTGTCCTAGGGCACTCCGTTGAGAGCTGCAGCAGGAGGTTTCAGCACCTCCCAGCCCCACTGTCCCCCATCCTTCCAACCGCTCCTCTTCTTGGGTGGCAGCAGCAGCTGCAGCTGGTGACCCTCGTTTGGTGCCCTCTGGCTCTTCCTCTGCTACAGCTCTTATCATTTGGACAAATGCTGCTCTTGTTTACAGTAATGTAAATTTGGAACAACCTTTCTGCCATTTCTCCAGCATAAATATTGCCCTCTGTGTGATTCCCACCTCCTCCTGCACGCAGATGGGTCTGGAGGCATGGAGGAAGCCTCCTCCCTCTGATATCTTTGCATTGATCTTCTGGCTGTGGGCCCCAGGTGACTGAGCAGCCCATATATTCGATCTGTGTAGATATGGGAGCTGATGTTTGTCTTTTTTTTTTTTTTTTATTCCCTCTAGACTAAAAGCACTTCCCAGCTCTAACCCCAGCTTTCTACAGGAACCAAGGGTGCAGCCCACAGTTCCTTTCGTGTACCTCATTACTGCTACCGCAGTCATGAGTAAGACTGCCTGACTGTGACAAACTGCATGCTGGCTCTGTGATTTGTGCAAGCTCAAATTTTGCACTAATTCACTTATATATACTAGATGGAAAACACAGCCTGAGGGCTGCTATAAAGCATGCTGCTGGAGCCACAGAGAGCGCTCTGCCAGCTGGGGATCGCTGGAGCGTGCCCTGCGCGGGGCTGCAGCAAGAAGGGGAATGGAGTTTATGCACTTGTCAAAAAGGCTGTGGCACAGGAGCAGATCCATCCCCATCCCTGTGCTTAGAGCCCTGCACAGCACAGCTGGCAGCTCGGTTCAGCTCCTGCACCAATGGTGATGCAGTGACGCACCCCAAAGGCCAGTACTGCATCCCGGCTGTCACTGGCTCAGTGCAGGTGTTGGCTGCCCCAAATCAGCTTTGTGCTTCTCATTGAAAAAAGGTGTATTTTTTCCCTTTTGCTCTCCTGCAGCTTTGATCTGCCCTCATGTTTTGTTTGGGACCGCTGTGCTAGCGTGTAGCTTTAGCTTTCTGCACAACCTGCCAATAGATAATTTAAGAATGGTTTCTTTCAAGAACAGTGAGAGCACCACGTTAGCTAACTCCCAGAATGATTACTTGTCTCCTTACAGATAGCTGTTGACCTGTTCCTTTAATGTTACAGGTCTGCATCCCACTGCTCTCTTAAGCTGACCTGCTTCCTTCTTTTTAATGAAATTGTCCCTTTAGCCTTTTTCTTGCATTGCCTTTTCAACAATAACATTAGAAACGTTCTGCTCAGTTCTTTCCTCTGCTAACACCTTGCCCAGAGCTAACTTGCAGCTTCACTCTGTCAGCTGTAAGATATAGATATACTGTTGTCTTAATTACTCATATTTCTCCTGCTGCTCATAATTCTGCTTGTTCCACCAAAGAGCTCTTCAGAGAGCTTTTCTGCTTCCTTTCTCCTTTCTTTGGGGGTTTAAAGGTTGTCAGATATATAAACGCTCCTTGTTGCAGAGCTTTGGTTGTGACAGTGTTCTTTGTGGAAGAGATTTAGGGGGATGGGAGAGCTAAATAGGAATGCCTTTACAATTCTGTGGAAGAAGAGAATACACACAGCATTACCTTGCATAACAGAACATCACAGAGTGTGTATGGCAAATTCCATCTCTAATGAGTAGTGAGGCAGCTATTCCTCTACAGCTGGAAGTGTCAGTGCAATTGCCAAGGGCAGAGGTTTCTTTCCTCTCACTGTCCATCAGAGGCTATTCACAGCTCGATCTGGCTTACTGCTATTCCTCTAAAAATGCAGCTGAAGAGGGACTGGAAACTTAAAAATGCCATCACTGTGCTATGAAAAAAACATATTTTTGTGGTTTTAGCTCTCTCCTTTATGATTATATGCTACTGTTTATGTTATTGATATTAGTTAATGTCTGCTACTGCCCACGGACACCTAGAGCAGGCTGACCGCATGACATCTGTGCATTTTTGGTGACGATCTGAGCAACCTTTGTTGCTGAAGTGAGCTCTCCAGCGAGTAGCACCTTTGGCCAAAGGTTTTCCATCCTGGCTGTTGAAGTCTGCTCTCAATTTCAGCAGGCACCAGCTCTGTGCAGTACGATAGCTGGCAGAATACAGAACAAAATTCAGCTGGTTGTCTTATTTCAGTTCAGTTCAGCTGGCTGACAGGTTCAGGAAGCAGTTCCTTGAGTTTAAATTAATTGGATAAATTAAGAGCCTGTTCAACTGCTATGGTGGAGTCTGCTCCTGCCACCAAGCTGGTGCGAGGTGGGATGGAGCTGGATGCTCCTTACACAAGTGTGGCTCAGACTTTCTACTCGGGTTCAATTTGCTGATTTTGTTGTAGTTGTTTTTTAATAATTAACTGGTGAAAATGCCGTACGCTTTCATAGAATGAAACAGAGCAACGACAGAGCAATGCCAAAGAACTGAGCACAAAGTTGGAAGTGACCTAAGAGAAGTAGTGGGCCTCTCAACAACACAGTGCTGTAAGTCATGGCTGAGATCATCAAGGAGCACCGATATGACTAAAGAGTCTGCTAGGAGAAGAAATGGAAATAGATGAGAGTACTCAATGAGAGGTATTAGAACTAAAGAATAATTATGTTCTGCATGGAGGAATTTCATGGAGAAAATAGCTCTTCAGGTTTGTGCTCTGCTCTTGAGGAGCTAAAAGGAAGAAGAAGCTGTCTCAGACAAGTCGAGTTGCAGGCAATGTCACACCAGTTAGGGCACAGGACATACAGGCCAGTGAGAGCTCATTTCAAGCATAGGTATGTGGGAAGCTCATAGTGTGGAAATGCCAAGTGTGTAACAGCCAGTCCCAGACTGGGCAGAGGCCTGCTCAGTTTGATCAGGAGTCACCAGGCAGGCCACTGACATTGCTGGGGGCGAGAGGGAAAATAAGCAAGTGCCTGACTCAAGGTTTGCTCAAGGTTCACAGTCCCATCTCTGCCTCCTGAAAGGGGCTTTGGGGATGATAGTCTGTGTGTGGCCATGCAGTGCTGGAACACTCAGTTGTTTGGTGACCTTCTGCAGAGATGCTGGATGTATTCCTTGTCCTTGTGCCTGAGTTCTCCAAATGTGAGAGTGTTTCCCAATTACCTTCTCTATACAAAACCAAGGGTTGTTATGAGAATTAGCTCTCGTGACTGTGTGGTACTTGGATGCTATGGCAATGTAATTAGCTGCATAGAAATCTTACTAAAAATGTATTTGGTGGAGGAGAGGCCAGGGTGGGGGCCTGGTTTGGACACATGAGTGCTAAAGGGGTACGTTTCCAGAGCTGTGGCTTCAGCACAGCCCAGCTGCATGAGGCAAGTCCTTGGAGGCAGATGTGGCAGACCTAGGGATGCAGGGCATTTATTAGCCCTGTGTTCATATGACATACAATACAGAACAAACTGTTTGCAGCATTAATGGATTAGATAACAGCTCTCCACCCCCAAGAAGACATTTGAAATTTTTATGTAGTGTCTTGGTTTAAAGGTCTTTTTCATCTGATGTATAACTCGAAGTAAACTTCAGGAAAGCATTATTGTTGCCATTAAATCCCTCTTTTCTGCCTCTTTCTCTTCAAAGTCATGCATGCATTCAGGAACTTCTGGACCTCTTAAACCAAAGGAGAGAGGCGTGGGATTCAGCACGGAAATCAGAATGCCTGGGTTCAGGAAAGCTGTGCTGATGATTCCTTTATCTCTGTTATGCTGCCAACCCCCAGACTTTGGCTGCCTAGGTCCTTTTGCATTTTTATATCTGTAAGGTGTTTTTTACTCCCTGCCCTCAACATGACCTCTGTAGCTATGGTTCCCAAATGTTACCCATATTAAATATGAGTATGTGTATAGCATCCACGAGGCACACACTCCCAGGCTGTTAAAGTCCTCACACTGTAGCTGCAGCTTGTTTAGGCAGCAGCCTGAACACCCCAAAGCCTGGAGCTTTTGGAGTTAATAGCTCTAGTTAGCTGGAAGTTATTGTGACTACATCTTTGCTACTCTGCTGAGGAAGAAATGCATTCCTGTAATTTCTGATTAACCCTACTGTAAGTCTACACAAGAAATTATTGGCTATCTTTGTTGGTAATGAAGACCACCATTTCAGACAACACAACTTTCAAAGCTTCACTGATGATATGGTGATAAAAAATAGCAATACTCAGAGGCTATTTTTTTTCTTTTTGTTAGGTGAGATAATGCAATGATGTAATAACATAAGAGGGTGAACTTGGATTGGGAGGGATTTTGGCAGATTTCTTAACTCAGAAGTTGTTCTCTTGTGTTTGTGTTTTCTTGCACGTTAGGACAAGGCACAGTCAGATATATTTTCCAGCCTGGTGAATAAAATGAAGCTCAAAGAGTTTAGCTGAGATTGGCTTCCCCTGCAAGAAAGATTGCTCTTTGTTGCCTGGATCATAATTTTAAGGCATGAAAACTATTCATCAGGAAAGCAGCATTTTAACTCCTTCCATCTTGCAGCCTGATCTACGCTGAGTAAAAAAATCCTCATCCATGGAAGTTGATCAGAGTTCACTATGGGCTGTAATAAGTCTATGGGGTCACCTCGATTGCTGTATATCAGTGTGGTTCCGTCAGTATGTTCTTGATAAGCCATCCTATTGCCATGATTTAATCCAAATCTGTTTAATCGTATATAATCCACATAATTCAAACATCCTCACCAAGGATCCAGTTTTATAGCTGTGCTGGGGGGAGGGAAATCTTGTGTTGTCACAAGTCATGCTGACATCAGTGGGGTTTCTTATTGATGTAGGACTTAGTGCTGGCACATGCAGTTACAGCAAAATTGGGGTTTTAGCATATTTGCAATTTGATGTATTTTTAGGAGGCTGTTGCTTTGAGGTAAGCAAGTAAATGAACTCTGGGCCATGTCCAACAAAATCTCTTTAAGAACTGTGCCCGATGGTCATTTCAAGGAAAATATGTGTAGGAGTCTGACATTATATGTTATGCAATTAAAAATTAATTAGACTTTTTAAATATTTCTAGTGTAGAAATGTCACTTTATACCAACTATTGTCAAAAAGAGCCTGTGTGCTTCCACGGCTTTTTTTTATTGCTTTAGAAACGTTTAACAACAAAATATAGATATTTTTCAGCGTAGGTAACATGCAGACATTATTGCAACATTACTGGTGGCAATCCTTGTGTTCAAGATACTCACATCAGGTTGCAGTACATTTGTGAAGCTATTTGTTAATGTGATACACATGCAGTCTGATGCCTTATACCCTGGAATTTGAAAAAAAGGGCTTGAACCCATGAGTAAATGGTAAACATCTGAGCAATGCTGCTGAAGTCAGTCCATGCATCTGTTAACAGTGCAGACTAATCCTTAAAAAATAATTATGAAAAAGGCAAAAAGAAAACACCAGTTTTTCCAAGCCAGTGAAACTCCATACTGCTTAATGTGAGATACTGGGTGGATTGGTGCATGATCTGAAGGACTGAATCCATACGTGTAAACATGGTTTACTCGTTACCAATGAAAACAGTATGTGTGGAACTTTTATTCAGCTTGCATACTCCATCATTTCTGATACATTTTTAACTTGACTTTTTCTTTCTTTGTGGCCATTTTGCAATTTTCAGTGGATTTGTTTTGATTGTAAATAGGCATACACATTAGCTAGAGCCAGATAATTTCTTCTGGCCAGCTTTGCCAGTAAATCACTGAGCTATGTAATTGGGTTTGTATAAAATTATGCACTGTGAACTTGGGAATAAGTAAAACAAACAAAAAAAAAGTTGATTTTTTGGTACTATCATTTTTGTGTAAAAGTTTCTTTTTCACACGTTTTTTCTACTCCGCAATGTGATCGTTGTGATCATTCTTTCAGTGTTGAATGAAAGGCAAACTACAGAATAAATCCAAGAAAAACTGATAATAATTTCTGGTTTGGCTTGTAGGTGAGCTGAATACAATGCCTGCATTTGTGGCTAACTCCAAGCAATACATTATGAAGATGATGTTATTCAGACACACACCCAAACAATTTGATTCAGACAAATTGGATACGAGACTTTGACCAGCATGAGAAGAGAACAGGTGAGAACCCTTGAGAGCAGAGCTGAAATAATAAATGTTCTGATGGTCAGGAAAAATATTTCTCCCGTAACACAATAGCTCTTCTAATAGAAACTCAAAATACTAATTACAATCTGCCTAAAGACTTATTATAAATGAAGTGGAGATGGAAACATGTTTATATTATGGGGAGGCTTATTTGCAGATAAGCAGGAAACCAGTCACACATCTTCACAAACATAATTTTAGCTGTTTTAATTAGCAGGTTTGCTTTGATTTAATTTAATTCAGCGATTCCTTCTATCTTTACTGACACATGTGCAAATAAAAAGCTCTGACCTGACTTTTGACATCCAGTTTCCTTTTTCATTTCTGTTTTTGTTGTTGTTGATTTCAGCAGTGTTTACCATGAAATGATGGGGTCAACACTTCCTAGCAGCGTGGCCAACAGATGTAGCGTGGAGATGACAACTGTACGTTTTAGTGGTCTTTTGTTACCTCAGCACTGACTGATGGCTGAGAGGCTGGAAGCCAGAATGTCAAAGGCCATCAGATGTCCTAGCAGCCTCTAGGTCCCCTTTCTGTTAAGGGTTGAACTGACAAAAATATTTTTGTGTAGTTGCACGTAAAAGTGCTGTCAGCTTTTTGCAATAGAAAGGAACCCTAAGAAGAAGCCCCATGTGTGCCTTTAGCAACTTATTTTAGCTTGTGGACCAACTTCAGGCTGAAGAGCAAGATTTAAGATCTTCCAGGATTCACATGTTTAATATTTGGAGATTCAATAATTTTATCTAAAAGTCAAAGTAGCTGTTGATAGAAAAAGACCATGTATGATGGCATAAAAATACCACATTAACTTACTGATAAAAGAATCTGTGGTGACTTTGCTGAGCTTTTGTTGGTCTAAATGCTTGGAAACTATTTTTTTTTTCTTTATGTCAGGAAAGGAACTGTTCATACACCAGGTGTTGCTCTCCCAACCCCTCTCTTTTTCAATATCTCACAGCTGTATGATAGGTAATTAAAACAATCACCGACATGTTTCAAAGCTGTTGTAGCCTTTAGTTGACTTTTAAAACTCTTATTTGAAAAAGAATGGTGAAATTAATTTGTATCTGGCTCAGGAATGTGCTCTTTACTTGAGCAATGGACTTTACAACATTGCCAACAAAAAGACTGAAATTAATATTACTCTTGCCTTTATCTAGGGTTATTCTGTTAACTGTTTTATACTGGAAATTAATTTCAATATCAGGCAGATGTCTACAAGCCATGAATGCAGCAGCTCCAGCATACAGTCAGATAGCTTTCTCTTCATAATGATGGTAAAAATAATAATTTAAAAGAAGTAAACTTGCCAGCACAATTAAATGATTCTGATGTAGATAATGGAAAGAGGAAGTTTTAAAGAATGGACTATAAAATGAGTAAGATTAAAAAGTGTCATTTAAAATAGTATTATGTGGTTGTTTAGAAAAGAACTGTAATTTTACAGGCTCATCTTTCTACTGAGAAGAATTACTGTGAGATACAGAGACTTTGGGATGGGTGTATTTGTGATGCTGAAATGCTCTGCTGTTTTCTGTTGGTTTTGTGTATGTGTTTCTTTTCTGTGCTTCAGCAGCTGGCTTTATGAAACTTGTAATTCATTCATTGTGCTTGCTCTATGGGACAGGATTTTATTCTGAAAATAAATTTACTTCTAATATGTTCTTTCTGATCATTAAAAAAAAACCCTTCATCTTTATGAATGATTGTATTGTTACATCAGTGTAAAGTGGACCATGTAGCACAAGTGAACAGAAAATCCAGTGAGCAATGTGTATAAAATGTAAGAAAGTGAACAAGAAAAGCAGTGTATGATCTAAGAATGAAGCAGAAATTTAGTTTGGAAACATGTTTTATTGTCATACAGCCTTGTGAGATCCCAGTTATTCGCATAGTTATTGATTAAAAACAACTGCATTTGCAGGAAAATATGCGCTTCAGAAATAACCAAGATATGCAGTGGCAGATCTTAAGCTTTTCATCGGGGTGTGCAGTTTGTAGGTACAGGCAGGAGCATCCCTCAGAGGTCGGGCACAGGCTGGCTTTCCTCTCCTTGTTCTCAGAAGGATGTCTGCCTCATCACACTTCTCTTGGCTGCTCCACAGTGTTCAATTTCTTTCTCCTCTTTGGATTTGCCTCTTTGGAAATGTGTAATTCCCTGGCGTAGGTATGAGGTGACAGCTGCAACACAGAGGAAATACAAGTTAGGCGTGGAATTGGTTCTGGCTTAGAAATCACTAATTTTAGGAAAAACATGCAGGATGATATCTTCTGCATTTTCCTCATTGGTTTGTGGGGGAATCCTCATCTGGTGCACACACAGACATACATATAGAGCAAGTGTTTTTATTTATGTGTGTCTAAAAATCTGGAAGATACCAGCTAACAGAGTGCAAACAAGAAATACCAATATTGGCAAATCTAAACCAGTAAATATCCATTCTGACTTTTCCCATTAATTTTAAACGAAATACCTCTTCCTGTTTATACAAACATATGCAAAGGAGCAAAGAAGAGGAAAGGATCATGGTGTTTATTAAAAGCAGCATGATCCTTTCCTCTTCTTTGCTCCTTTGTGAATGTTTCTAACCACACACAGAACTGCAAAGAAATGTACAAATGAGAATAAAAATAAGATTCAAATGCTAATCTGCATCTTTGCTACAGCACAACTCAATTTGACAGTATATTTTTGCCAGGTGGAACAAAGAGCAATAAATTAGTTTTGAACATTTATGATCTTGCTTTATAAAGACTGCAACAGACTGTGTTCAAAATCAATTGTCAGAGTGATGGGGGTTTAATAACTCTGGTTCTGTAACCTTTTACATATCTACAGACCGGGTAAGGGGACATTTCTAGATCTGCTGCCATTTTTCATTATTGCAACTTATATTTGAAAGACCTTTTTGATGCTTAAAAAAAGAAACAGATTACTTTTTAGTAGAGCTGGATGAATAACTCACAATTAATAATTCATTCAGTGAATTTTACCTTTTATTCTATGGGAAGAATAAAAAAATTAGTTGTTAATTTTTTTCATGATTTCTATTGAGTAGCTGGTTTTCTAATCAAAACTGGAACTCAGAATCCAAGGTGTGTTACTTATTTGTGATTGATAAGTCACGTGGCATTGGTTTAACTCCCTAATTAATTGAGGACAAATTCTAGAATAATTTTATGATTAAATGTTTGAAGATAGCGTATTTTAAAATCCTTTGCCACATGCATGCAGTTTTTGCAAGTATCATTGGAAGTGAAAATCCAAATGTATGAAAATTGTTGAAAGGAAATGCAAATGAGGCAGGAATACGGCCAAATCAGATTCATTACAGGGCACAAATGAGTTTTTGTAGACTTCTACAGAATTTCCAGCTGTAGTTTTTCCTTGCTAGTTCAAGTTCCTGTTTGAGAGAAGCCAACTAAATATTGAAGAAAAATGTGGGAGCAAGGTAAGTAAGAGCTGAAGTAATAGGCAGTCTTCATTAGCAGCAGCATGGAATTTCCCTAGCTCCCTAGCTATTGTATTGCATTTTACAATAGTGAAATATTTTATGGTAGTGAAACCATTTGAACAGCTGCCATCTTTTGGCTTTCTCTGCCTCTCAATGGGCAAGTCCAGATCCCACCAACACAAGCCCTACTGGGCTAAGAGGCAGGTATGGATTTTTTTATTTTTTTATTTTTTGTATATGCACTTCATTTTGGTTTCTTCTAAATAGAGCAAAAGCAGTTAAATATTTCCCAACAAAACACATATATGCAATCTCCAGGGCTGTGCATACCATCTAACTGTCATTTCCTTTGATTAACCTTCACCTGACCTCACTCCCTAAGGCAGTTTCAAATCCTTTTGTTCCTCCATTTAAGAATTGCACTCTATCAGGTGAGTACATCTGTCGTTAAGGCACGGGCCATTTTACTGGAACTCAGCAGAGACGCGATGGAAAACTGTGCAGAATTTGTCACAGATCAGACAACGTGGTTGAATGTGCAGATTTATCTTTTCCAAGAGACAGAGAAGCAGAGTTTGTGCGAATCAGTTGAAGGTAGCTGAATTCTAAGAGTCTGGGTTAATTATTTTATGAATATTAAATACTTAAGGTCAGAAGAGGATCATGACTATGATAAACAGGACTGTTCTGCTGCAACTCCTTCATGTTATCAGGAAGTGCCAGTTTGGGGAGGATAAAATTACCAACAGGGAGGATCAGAGTTAAGGAATTACCTCCTTCACCACAGCAGAGTCTGGCAGCTGCCTAGGTAGTCCATTCGAGCACTTTGAAACACTCAGGTTGGTATTCGGTCCCCAGTCCTTCTTTACAGGTAGTGAGATAATAAAAAGTCCAGAAGAAAGACAACATTTCTAAGTGACCTGTGCTCATAAGTTTCAATCAGCCCAGCCTGAGTTTTTTTGGATGGCATTTTGAAGGAATGTTGACACTGTGTCACAATTCGGTACAATTCCTATTTTTAAGTCCTGGAAACTCATCTAGGGTGAATAATATGAAACAGATATTACGAATCCAGTCTGATCACACATTTGGCTGACAGCAATGAAGAACAAAGCCTACACTGAATCCTTCTTTTATATTAGGGAATGCCTTTTGGAATGATATTAAAGGCCATGTTTGATGATGTATTTCTGCATCCCAAAGTAAACTGTCCAGTGACTCCTACTTACTCCTAGCAGCTAAAACTATGCATCTCGATTCTAAGCTTAACTTGACTTGATATCATTTGCTGATAGATTAAAGATGTGCTATTCAGCATTGTATCAATTCCTAGGGATGATGATCAACTCATCTCTTAGCTCAGTCTTTGATGAACTAAATAGGTCAGACTTCCTTGGTGTTTCATCATCAAGAGTATTTTACAGATGTTATACAATATTTGTAGATATTTTCTTCCCCTTTTCAGTTCTTTTTTTAACATACAGTTTGAAGTTGGATAAACAGAGTTTAAGTATCAAACATTTAAGGTTTTCCGCTCAAATCTTGAAGGATTGTACTGCAGGAGGTTTATAATCTATTTTTAAGGTTTTATTTATGCTAGCTCTTTTTTTTCGCCATTCTAGCGGGTGAGTTGCTTACATTTTGTGCCTCCCGTGGAAGCTGACACCATTGCAGCTGCAGAGGGGTGTTCCAAGAGCTGCCAGCACCAGCACGTGGGTGAGTCCGTGCCAGCCAGCAGCACTGAGAGCCCTGCCCGCTCCGATTAACTAGCAGCCTTATAACTAATACCTGGGAAATGTAATTACATCATTCCACAGGGATTTTAAAATCCTGTTTTTGGAGTAAATGTGACTTGTTATTGTCTCTTACGAGGGTTTGGAAATGATTCTCCAGAGCAAATGTTTTCTATGAAATCCTCTCCAGAAACAATCTTCTCTCTGTGAGTGTGCTTAGTGACGGAGAGGTGCTCACCTGGTGCACTGAAGAATTTAAATGGAAGAACAAAAAGAAACTGAAATTGCCTTAGGGATTGAGGTCAGGTGAAGGTTAATCAAAGGAAATGACAGCAAAATGGCATTTGTGGCTCCTGGTACATTTTTAATCATTTCTCTCTCTCTCGTGAAAGACACGCAGGATGGACAACTTTTTATTGTTACACTTAGTTGGGGGAGATTTTTATTTTTGTGTTGTTTAGTTTAAAATACTTTAAAGTATTACTTTTAGATTTCTCCCGTAGATTTGGCTCCTGAAATGTTGTATCTCAGTGCCTTGAATTTGTGTGTGGGAAATGGAGAATGTGTGTGGGGGAAGGAGAATGTTAAGAGAAAGCGAGTAATTTTCCCCAGAATATCTCTCCTCTTTCTAATGTGATATTTTTTGAAACAATTCCAGAAGTCATGAGTGCAGGGAATAAATACTCAGTAAAGCCAAATATTCATTTTCACACAAATGTCAGGCTAAATGAAGTCCATGAAAGTAACTACTGAAAACAAGAATAGTTTCTTTCAGGCTCTGCTAATCTACAGGTAATTGCACTGTTTTTAAGCGTAGATGTTTTGTGTATTTTTTTGGAAAGTTCTTAGAATAACTCTCATAATTACAATGAAACTTTGAAATCATGCCCAAGTTTGTGGGCTGTCAGTTATATTCTGATTTTACATCTGTGAAAAGGCCCCATTTAGAAACCCTTGTTTTCAGAGTTCGGAGTTGTCATTTTGTGCTATTCACCTTAGGTAACTTTGGCATAACTGCAACAGGAACAGGAGCAACTTTATGTAACTTATAACTGCCTGAGGCAGCTTTTAAAAAATGTGAGCAATGCATTTTTTTTCGAGTATGTTTATATAGCTCCCTTCCCTGTAATGCAGAGAATCCTAAAGAGCGTATATTAAACTCAAACAGCTCTAAATTGTGGTAAGTTGGCTGTAGCAAATATATTTTTCCTGCTCTTTAGATCTAATGCTACGAAGTATCATGTGTAGGCTACCTGCAGCCAAGACCTCACCCTGTTAAACCTTCTGAGGATGCCTTAAAGAAAACATAGTACTGCAAACCCATCTTGTGTTATCACCACTGTGAGTTGCAGTAAAAAAGTGTTGTTTTTTATAGGTATGCTTCCTCAACATTGCAGGAAAAAAAATCTGGAACTCATTTCTTTGAGTGTCGTTGCGCTGTTTATTGCTGTGATTGCTACTGGTAATGTGGCACTTTTCTGCCCGATCCCACAAAGCGAATACTGCCACATGGGTGCCATATGGGATCTTTGCCATAGAGCGGATCAAGGAGGGAAAGGCCCCCTGCACAGCACAAACAATGCTGGAAAAAGCACGTCCAGCAGTTATTGGAAAACAGAATCAGATGAAAGTGGGAAAAATGTATCTGAACTCATTGGATGGTAGTCAAATCCAGCCTACCTTTCATTTTGGGGACTGCAGAACCCAATCACCTACAGATATACAGGGAAGGATAAGGAACCTCAGCTGCAAAGGCTGAGCTGTGCACTAGCTGCGCTGACACCAGCCAGCAACCAGGCATAGATAGATAGTGAGAGATAGTGAGCTGGGTATCTCCATGTTTACAGGGCATGACTGTGACTTTACGATGCTGTAACAATACCAATGCTGTGTTTATAGACCGAGTTTTTCAAAGGTTCTCGGTGTCAGCTTGAGCTGCAGACTATCTCACTCATAACTTGCCTGTCTTGTAAAAATTACGTATTAGTAATAGAAATATAAATAATTCTTGGTGAGTATTTGGCAAAACAGGGGGATCAGCTTAAGGAACATGAGAGACAATTATAAATGAAACCTGAATACTTGAGTTGAAGACAGCATTAACTGCCGACAAGTGGAAAACTGTTGAACTGAGAAAATAGGATTTTTTTCATAAACAATATGACCTCAGATTTTTTTCAGAAGTGAATACTAAAGAACCACACCAAATCATATACCTACTCTTAAAACACCTAGTAAAAACATTGGAACTATTATATGCCTGCACACTCAAACTGTTCAAATAGGGGATGTATTAGATAGGTCTGAGCAATTTTATTCCAGCCATTCAGACTGTCTCCCAGTATTAGTAACTTTCTTCAAAGGTTTATTTTTAAAAGTGGCTAAATTTGTTTAGTATTTCATTTCTACAGACTGCTTTTTGCCTCCTGTAGCAGACTAACTGTGCACCTGCCCTGGAAAGAAGTGTTCCTGTGAAACTGCTCTCAAGCAATGTGGTAGCTCCTGTCGGGCAGCCTTGAGAGGCTTTGGACAATTTGCTGTGGCCACCTATGGTTATTAGTTAGAAAACGTGTCACTATTTTACTTTGGCATCTGTTCAAAGTACTAATTCTGTGGATCGGTGTCTTTCTGATGAGGAAAGTAGAATCCTTTTTTGTCCCCGGTGTCTGAGTAAATTGATATCAATACCCTAATGAAAAGACAACTGTTGTCAGCAGAAGCAAGAAGCAAGAAAATCTGGGGCAGTAGGTAACTTTGTGATGTGTTCTCCATCCTCAGGGACTTTCAGTGCTCTGAGGATTAATTTTCCATTACATACACGTGTGGTGCTTTTCTTAAATACACTTCCACTAACAACTCAATACTTTTTCCAATTACAGTATAAAACACTCAACTTTTCTGTCTTTCTCTCCCTTTGAAGCCAGCGATTTCAGCATTGTGAACATTGTTACTCCGTTGTACTCTTCCTTAAATGAAGCATCTTTTTGTGGCCCAACTGAAGCCACGTTTTTAAGCAGAGAGGATATTGTGAACCCTGTTGTGGATACAGGTGGAAAAAGATCTTTGGAACTACACTTCTGCAGGGATTTATTTGCGAATTCTCATCTTCATGATAGCTGGCTTAGTCTCCTGCAAGTGCATCTTATGCACTAGAGACTTTGTGTGAAATGCCTTATTTTAGTTGATTTGTTTCATACTTATTTCCCATATAGTAACTCTATGGATACATCCATGGAAAAAAAAGACAAACAAAACAAAACAAAACAAAACATAAGAGCGTTTTTACCTGCTGAACACACCTGACTATAGCTGGAAGGAACAACAGCAAGATAGAGCAAGCCAAAACCCACACTGCATGTAAACCTGAAGTGTACAGACTATAACTATATAAATAAGTTGGATGTAGAGCTGGGTAGCAATGGGTTACAGACTGTTGCAGGAAGGTGAACAGGAGCTTGAATAGTTTGTAGTTCTCCATTCAGAAGTGTAGTCAGTTGGAGAATAAAAAATAGGTAGCACGAAGATGTCTGAAAATTACCTCTGTGCTAAGGACAGCCTGAAGTATTTGTGAGGTTATCGTCACCTCTGTAAGATGGATCAGTGTTGCCAGTCACACAATATCACTTCTGATAGAACAAGGCTTTAGAGGGCTTCTTAGCCTGGGGACTCACTGAGCCATTTTGATTTTGTTGGCACCAACAAGGAAGAGACACATTGATTTTACAAGACAGCTCACAAAGATCTGTACAAAGATCTTAGATTCGGGAAACAGTAAACTAACTGCTCACCTTGAAAGAAAAAATACTATTTTATAGCAAACTCTTTTTAAATCCTGAAGAAGGTGAACTGAGAATGAGGAGCAATGTCTGTGGAAGGGACTTGGGCAGGCACTTTGTTTCACATACTCCTTGTGAAGGCACCTGGCAGGCTGAATTCAGCATCTGAATTCCCCAGTCAGAACAAGGCTGGGCCCATTGAGCTGCTGGGATCCGCTGGCAGATGAGGCTGTCCAGCTGCTTTCCCACACATTTTCTGTCTCTTTTCTTCACTGGGAAAAACAGGTAAAATCCTTTCTGAGGCAATGTTTATATGAAACAAAGCCATCATGTGTTAATGTACAGTGCATAAACTGAGTTTATCTCCTCTGTTTTCTTCTGCACCTCCATTTTATAAAATAGAATTGGAAGAAAATTATGGTTGCAAAACCTGATTTTTGCCTCAATTCCGATCTTCATACAGAACTATCTGACAATTAATACTTGTGTGTACCTTTTGAAATATCTGACCTTTGGGGAGCTGACAGAGCTATAATATTAGTCTTTGTATGCTAGCTTGGCTTTTAAACTCTCTGCCTAGTGGATGTAAGTTCAGTGGATACAGATCTGAAACTTGATTTCCTCAGTATAGCTGCATTAGCATTCAGCTGTGGGTATGTAAGATAATAGTATTAAAAGCAACCTTCCAGCCTGTTGTCATGGATGCAGCACAGCCCAATCCTGGTAGCGGTACACCACCACCAGTCCTTGTACAATCTCATTTTTATCTACAAATTTTAATTTAATTACACCAGAAATTCTTTAACTATACATAATATATGGTTTTATTTTTAGTTTCAGCATTAAAATGTAAGGATTGAGCAGCTCAGGTTCTTTGTCCAGTGCTCATTTTTTTGCATTCCAAGTATCTGTCAGTATTAGTTATGAGACCGTGTGAAATAAGTAGCCATGAAAGATGCCTGCTTTTATGACAGAATGAGTGGTTTCATGAATTTTAAAGGAGCACATTTGTATTTTCTGTTCTTGAACTACATGGGCTACTCACAAATATGACAGAAGATAATTGTTTGAGGAATTATGATGCCTTTCAAGATTTTGCAGGATATTACTATTTTCATAATCTTTCATTTATCAGGTTATGTGGCTTGATTTATTTATGTGTGTAATTTGGAAATTAAAGTACTCCCATTCTGTCAGCATAGGTACATGTTTTCTCCGAACAGCTCACACTCCTGTTAGCAAAAATAATGAATGTGCTAATTTTTTTGTCAGTTACTAAAGAAACGCGTCAGAATTGGAGGACAGTTAGGTATTATCCTGGACCACGTGAGGCAATATGGAACGGTACGTAGTGCTTCCTCAGTGCCTCAGGATCGCGGCAGCGCGTGTTTCAATATAAAACACTAACAGTGCCACCAGGCAGTGCATGTACTGCACTTTGTTAAGATTTAAATGAATGCATTGTTAGCACCAACTTCAGCAGGGATTTTGTGTGAGCGAGTAAAGGCTTCAAGCCTTTAATTGACTAAGGAAATCTTTTTAGTTGTGATTACAGGGACAGATACTCAGCTGGTGAGAACTGATGGTGCTCCATTGAATCAATTTTCATACCCCGTCTGAAGTCAATGGAGCAGTGCTCATTTATAACTCGGTACCTGGCCCATTATTACAAAAAGACGTTTCAAGCTTGGTATTTGAGTGGTACAGTAACCTTTTATTGCAGAGCTGCTTGACTTGTTTCCTAAAAATTTCATCATAATCGCCAGTAAAATCTTTGGGCTAATAAATTTGGTGTCATAAGCTGTTTTCATTTAGTTAGGAGTTTGAGTATAGAACCCTATGGCTTCATCCTGTTTACTTGAAAGGGTGCTTACTCTTTTATTTAACAGCCACTGCCTTTCTAAAACCTGAAATGAAGCATTTCTTTATCTGTCCTCTTCTGGTTTAGTCATGAAGTGTTTGAATGTTTTCTCTTGGCAGTTTTACCGTACCTTACATCCTGTGATAACTGCACAGTAGGATTTCATTTGATGGTAAAAAACTTCTGAACATCTTTCAGCATCATACATATTCGTGACATCTGAATTTTGTTGCTGAAAATCCCCTCTCAAAATTCTGCGCACGCCCATAATTAAACCACTGTGAAGGTGCAGTCAGGAGAACCAGGCATCGATGTTATGGAGTGAAAATTAAAGAGGCAAAACATCAGAGTGTCTACTGTATGTGCCTGCTGTTAGACACTCAAGCATGGAGAACAGGATACACCTCTATGGATGGATAGCTTTCCTTATTAAAAAAACACAGTAGGACGCACAGTAGGGGAACACACTAAAACAAGGCTTTGTAGTAATTTCCTTGAAAGAAATTTCCCAAGATAGCAACTTGAAAAGCTTTTAATCTTATGACTAGCTATATAGAGAGTTTTACTGTAGGTGGTATAAAAAAGACCGTTAGATTGCCACTGATCTGGTGGAGTTTGTCCGAAACTGAAACCTGTTCCCTTCTCACTCTCAAGAAAAGGGTTGGACTTCCCTAGCACCAAGGTGAGAGAGCTGAACAGATTAATGTGAGTTAAAATTCACCTCTCTCAAGTTGGAAATTATCTTAGAAAATGGAAAACCCAGCTTCCACATCTGAGATACCAAATGTGCTGCAACTGAAGTGATCCATGAGATTAAAGTTTCTTTTACATACCTAATTTGAAGCTACTGTTGGACTTTTCCTACTGTCACTCACGCTTTTGAGCTGATGTTTTATTTGGTTCTTTGTCCACTGGGAGGAACATAAAAGTACTGTTCATACTGTGTGGCTGTGTCCTACAGACTCCATGCATGGTGGTGTGCTAGCAGCATGCTTGTTGGTCTTCCCTGCTAATGCTAACTACTCAGCATGACTATTAATCCACAAAGAAGAAAAAATCTGGAGAAATACCCATGCTGGAAGGCTGTTAGATGTACTATAGCCTCACCATGCTGGCCAGGGTTACCTGGTGCTCCACAAAGCAGCCTGTGGGTCCTGTGATGAGTGAGTACCTTCTTCCATGGGCGTTCTGCATTTCGAGGTTGTGGCAATGAAGTGGCAGCCCCAGAAGCTCAGTGCAGGAGGTGCAGCGCAAGGGTTCATTACCTAAATGTGTGAGAGCATCAGGGAAGAGACTCAACATCTTGTGTGTGCCTCGTGTCAGCTACTGAGAGCTGAGAACAGGGAACAAACATGTCTGATAATGTGTTTCACATTGAAATAATTAAAGAGAATTGTTGCTGGAGGGAAATGTGCCTTTAAAAATTAACCCTGACATCTCACTGACAATTTGGCTAGTTACAAGAGATCTTTTTTTCTGTAGTTTTACTAAACTCGATATGCATTTTTCAGCCCCTTAGAAAATGAAGAGCCTTTGAAAACTTCCCTGTATGAGTAGTCTGTACTTATGTGAGCAGTGCCATCTATTTTCCACCGGACTGTTCACAGGACTGATGTTTAAAGGCTCAGGTCTGTAGTAAATGACACATTCTCCTATGCCCTGGAGCCTGAGCTAGTTATTATTGTTTGAATCTATCTCTTGATTGCATATATTGCAGTCTTCTATCACACAGGGTGCCAGTTTTGAACGCTGTTCCTCAAATAGCCATCAAGCAGCTTGCTTTTTTATTTCTTCTTATGGCGAAACAAGCCTCAGGAAATTGAAAGCTGTAATTTCCATAAGGCACTAAAAGTTTAAAAACGCTCTTCTTGGTGGATCTGACTATTTGAAAACAAATGTAAGCCATATGAAAGCACTATTATTTATTTTAAGAATTCTAGATATGACTAACAATTATATTCACATTTTTGTGTTTTGTAGGAAGTTGGAAGCAAGTATTAATGTTAAAGAATATTTTTTATTAATCATGGTATGCTATAACGGCTATCAGTTCAAAGTAAGCAACTATTTATCAGGGTGAATTCCAGTATTTCCAGTTCTCCATCTGATCTAAATTTGTTAATCCAGGGCTAGGAAATTTTGAGTTTCAATCAGCTTGTTTGATCATTTTCTAGCTAATGTTAAGCTGCATTTAAATAGTGTAAGCAGAGCGTGTGAGGTGGCAGGATTGGAGGCCTGATGTTCAGGCTGCTTTCATCTGTTTGATGTTGCTTGAACTGCCTCGAATTGTGAGCGTGTGTGTGTGTGTGTGTGTGTGTGTGTGTGTTTAAAGGGCTCTCTGCCTTCTGTGTGCCTGCCAGTCAATGGGAGGAATTCAAGTACATTATTCCAGCTGCGGTGGCTCAGAATTGTGCAGTTCTCCTCCCTGAGGAGTGGCTGAGGTGCTGTTAATACAGTTTTCAGCTTCAATTCTGCAACTAACAAAATAGACGTGCAAATTTGCCTTGATAGTGTTAAGATTTTTTGTTTTTAATTTTCTTTTGAACAATAGGGTGATGTCTGACCTCTCAATAAGAAAACACAGTAAAATACATAGGAGCTAGAAAATGCTTTTAATTTGTTCACTCCAATTTGTTGTAGTAATGGTATACATCAGGTGAGAATTTGATTCCAGTATCAGCACCTCCTTCCATCCTCAGTCAAGGGGAAGAGTTTTAACCCCTCATCTTCTGTCCCACTGAACTTATATCAATTTGGGGACCTTGGGTGCAACCCTTCAGGGTGCTGAGTACCCCTGTGGGTGCTTACATTGGCAGCAGATAGCTTGTGATACTTCTTGGAACTGGACATTTCATTAGCTAAAATTAAAAACATAAAATCCCTTAAAAACACTTCTCAGAAACATTTTTCTTGGCGTAAGAAGGATTTTTACCCTTTTCTATAAAAACAGCAGCTGAAGAAGTATCTGCTAGCTGCTGTGATGTTTGCTATCAACCTAGCTGTGCACAATATTTCTGGTATGTTCTTTCTGGCTATTAAAACCTCATTAAAAAAATTAAAGTCTCCACAACTTACAATATTTTCCATTGAAATAGCATGTTAACACATTTCTTTAATCAGTGTGTAACTGTCAAGGGAAAGAACAATTCATCTAGTATATGCATACATTAGAAAAAAATTATCAGATTTAATTTTATTTGTTTTATATTCAGGGCTTTTTTGAAGGAATTCCTGCAGGGAAATGGTTAATCTATTTTTAACTAAAGCTTACTTTTGTAATCTATCCAGTGCTTAGAGTTCTGTCATTGATCTATGATTTATGTGATTTAAACCACCTCTTGGCTGTAACATTGGTTTCTATCCAAGATGCTGAGCTGAATACTAATTACGAGATCAAATTTATGCTGTTGGGCTAAGCAGCTGAAGGAGCTTTCCATGCAGGACTCCCTTAAACCATGCTACCGTTAAGCACTAGTGAAATATTGAGGGGGGAGGGGAAAAATACTGGAAGAGAGAAAAATATTACGGGAAAAGTGTCCTTTGAAAGCTTTATTTTCAGTTCAGTTGAATGACTGTACAGAGCTACATGCAGATATTCAGTGTGTATAAGTCTGTGAATATGCACGTGGTGAGGTATTTCCAGCAGAACCTCACTAATTCAGCCTAACGATTGGGAAACCCATTGAGAAAAGCCAAATGGTATGAGTAAGCAAACGAATAAACAAGACCGAAGATATTTTATTTCAAACCGTATTTAATGCCTATATTTTGACAAGTATCATGTTGTCAGAATGATTTATGTGATTTCATAGCATATCAGTAAATGCACTGTGGTATGTTTTCTTACAGTAAGGAGGTCTCAGTAGCAATAGCTTCGCTTTACCTCTGCTTATAGTATCTTGGCTGAGAAATAAGCCGATTTTATAGAAAATATAGATCTTAGGGTTTCCTTCAGTCAGGAGTAGTGCTGTGCTGCTCTCTGCATCACCTTGGCAGGGGAGGTCGTGGTGGCAGCAATATCCTGAGTGCTGGCAGTCACAACATGTTCAAACAGCTCAATGCAGTTTGAGTGAAAATGGAGTTTTCCGTAGAAATATTGTTGATCACTCTGCTTTGAGACCAAACGTGTTCCAGCGACTCATTTGACTTTCATCTGTGCTGGTGTAATGTTGAACTGTTTCGTTGTGAGGATGCTGATATGTTTTAATTTGCTCAGGCTCCCACTTTGCATTTGTGGTGTGGTTCTCACGTTTTTTACATGCTTTGCTTTATGTTTTGTTACGTTTGGATTGTTCTAACACTCTCTGACTACAACACAGCCTGTCATTAAAACGGAACATTTTGATAACGTGTCCTCACCAATTTTACAAGAATCTTTTAAGATCCCATTTCCCTCCTGCACAAAGGGACTGCTGGAATACAGGAATTTCTCACAGAACAGAAATTCCGGATTGTGCCTATTTATCCCTTCCTTTTCACTTCAGAAGGGTGAACTGCTGTGCCCTCAGGGCTCTGGAGGTGGCCAACAGAGCGATGTGTGGATGCAGGTGATGCTCAGAGGAGAAGCCTTCGGATCCTCCTTTGTTTTCCCTCTGACATCTGCCTGCCCTGGCAGAGGGCTGTTCCCAGACCCCTTCTCCCCGCTGTGAGGCTGCAGGGCCCCCCCTGCTGCCTCGCTGCAATTTTATATCACTGCTGTGGTGGTTTAAAGCCATTCGCGCTCTGCCTCCATGTGAAGTCATTGCCTTGAACCCTGTTCAAGTGGCTGTGTGCAGAGGTTACGGCGCTGTGCCGCAGCCAGCAGGCCGCCGTGCTCGGGCTGTAGGAGGCCCTTTAGTGGGGAATTAGTTCCCTTTTATCCCCATCCTTTGCTCACTTCCAAAACAATACCCAAAATAAACCAAAAAAACAGGAACAAGTAAGCAGAAAACCTTGAAAAACTTTCTTCCAAGGGCACTTTTGGATTAATGCTTCCCTGTTGCCTATCCGCTGCTTGCTGTCTACTTATTTCTCACTAAGTGGAGAAAATCCTATTCCAGCTAGATTTTTTGGCTTTTAAAAATCTCTTTTGTTTATACTCCACATGATGTCATACTTGCTTTCCTCTGCTCATTGCTATAAATAATCTTCAATACAAATAATACACATTGCACACATTTGGATGAAGGTGTTAGAGTGTGGAGGACTGTGCCATGTAGAAGTGAGATGGGTTTGGAAACAGTTTTATGAAGAGGAGGTACAGTTAATCAACACAACTGTGTGCATTGTTGTGTGAGGCCACTCTTGCCCACCCCATCTGTAGGCACACCAGGTTATACAGCTGGATGCACTCAGTGGTGGATTGCCCTACAGTCTTACATCTGCAAAATGGAGGCCATGAGAAACAATCAGAATGAGCTCCAAAATACTGAAGCAACTGCACATTGTGACTGTAATTGTAACTGGGTCGTTTTGCCAGCTCCCTGTAGCTGGGGGGTGTGAATTTGCACTGTCATCAGAGGTGTTGATCTCAAGTGAGAGTAGATATAATAACATGAGGGAAGATAGGTCTTCAGTTAATTGCTTTCATGGTCTGAAGGACTTCAAAGCAATGTGCTACTGAAAGCCTCATTAAAGAGATTGGATATCTTACTACACTGGGCACCATCACTACAGTAATCACGGCTGGCTCCTGCACATCTCCCTTGTGCCTCCTGACGCACAAGTCCACAACCATGTTCCATTCACTGTGTAAAGCACCCTCAGGAGAGCTCCACAATAGCCTTGGTAGAGTCACTTTTCCCAGGTTGAGAAGAGGAATACAGCTGAAATTATTTTTGGGATCCATGTGCTGGGGTTTGTCTGCTGACTGCTGCCCAAAAGTCTTTTGCTGATATCAAATATCTCACAGCTCCATCCTTCCTCTAAAATTTTATCCTGTTCCTCTCAAAATCCTCATTCAACTTTTCTTGGTTCTTTAATTTTTTTTTTACTAAAAGACCTATTCAGAAACTAAAAAGAAGAAAGTTGGTTCCTGTAACTTTATTGCAGGTGTGTGAATAACCTCTTACCTCAAGAAAATCAGCAATCTGATACTACACAGGTGATTTTCTCCTGGAGTGATAAGTGTCCTCATTGAAGAGCAGCTGGTGGGAGGTGTGTTTGGTGTTGGTGAGAGTATGGCAGCTGAGTTAAAATGTGGCTGTAACTATACTGAATTGTCAGAGCACTAGAAACCCACGCAACTGCAAAGAAGTGGAGATCTAAAAGAAAAGCGCCTGTTCTGGTGAACTTCTTCCTTCCAGTTGTTTTTGGATCTTCACACTGGTGCAGTCTTGCTCAAAAGCAGGAAAATGGAGAATGATGGTCAGTATGGGATGCATGTTTTCCCAATGCTTATTGTTTCTATTTATGGCTTTATTAGGGCATATCTGTGACTTCCATTGAAGGTTTTTCTAAAGGTGTGACAAACCCAATCTTGAGAATGAAAGAAGAAAACCTTTTTTTTGCAGTACACAGATAAATTTGCAAGATGTCAAGGTTTTTGGTTTTCCTTAACCCTTGCTAGCATATCACAGCATTCTGTTCTTTGAATACTGGTGTCAATCCTACTGGGTCTACAAGAGCCTTTGAGACAGAGCTAGTTTTTTCAGCTGACTATAGAGGCTTGTGATTGCAGATCTGAATGTCCCTTTTTCAACTCTGCTACCAGTGACCCACTGCATAGTAAGTGTCTTGCATTATAAAGTGGTTATTCACAGTGAGTGTTGACCAATGCTATCTGGAGGGTGGGAGATGTGTTCCTGGCAATGGGATGTGAGCATCATGGGGCAAATTTTCAGCCAGTATACATCCTTCTTGGTCCTGCAGATCAATGGACTTCTGTTAATTCATCTGGAACACTTGTGGTCCCAGAGAACTTTGTTCTTGACTGAGTGCAATACTTTGCTGTAAAGATGGAAAATTCTTTCTTTCGGTAATTCCCTTGAATTTTGATTCTCCTGTATGTCCTTTACTCTGTTACATACCAAAAGTTACAATATTCTTCACGCAACCTTTGAGAGATGGTCTCTGTGATCTTTCTTTTGCTTTTATTAGGTTATTGTATTTCCGTACATGTAGGAATACCGAGCCCTGAAAGCTCACCTGGATTCTCTGCTTATGTGCCACATTCATTCTTTGCAGAGATTAAACTCGGCTGATTCTGGCATGCCCATCATTACCTTAGCAAATAAAGTCCTGAATGGTTGCTTATTTTTGAAGAGCTTTGTCTTTTATTTCTAACACAGTTGCACTGAAATCTCGAGGAATGTCTTCCAGCTGATTGTCCTCTAATGGCTGCGTTTGCAGGACTGTCTGCAGTGCTTTTTGCCTATGTTGCTGTGCTGCGGGCAAGTTTGTCTTCTGTTTAGTGGTGATGAACTGAAAAGTTGGCATTGCCTTGTGCTTGAATGAATCCTGCTTTCAGGGATTGGCAGTGCTCCCTTGGGTCAGTGCAATGCAGCTGAGCATGCTCCAGGTGGTGCAGCCTTCCTCTGCTCTGTGCCTGTGAGCAAGGCAATTGGAAAAACAAGTTGTGTGCAAGCACACAGTTTCAGGTTGCAAGGTGTCCCTTGGGTACATCAGTCAATTTTTGTGTTTGTGTGTTGCTTTTCTCATTAAGTTTCTAATTTATGTGATTTTCTTCCCCTTGTTACCTTATGCAAATCCATGTGAAAAATGAAATGGAATGTTCAGGAGGAAATGTAGAATCTGATGGCACACCAAATGCCACCCAATGTAGAAGACAGTGAGACGGAAGTTCTGTATTTCCCTGTCCCTCCATTCTGATCTCATCTGTTCATAACAATGTGTTACATAAAGCAGACATGCTTGGCTTTTAGAAGTTGACTTTTCAGCGTGGGTAAATTTTGCCATTGTAAAGCTGTGTCATTGTTCATGCAAAGAACTTATAAGTGATGTATTCACAGAGATAAAAGCTGAATATGCATTGTGAGCATGTTACAGTCACCAGCAGCATGTTTTATAAATAGTTACAAGTTTATTGGTTTAAAAAAAATATCTGTTCCTCCATTGGAAAACATGTCTGAAAAAAACTGCTGTTTTTCCAGGGTTGAAAAAATGAAAAACATTTATTGCCTTCTCATAGAAAACCAAGGAGGGGCCAACCTCCTTCAAACATGCAGCAGTGCAGTGTTTGTGCGCTGCCTTGGTTTGCCCTGGTCTCACTCTTGGGTTCTTGCTCTGGGTTGGGTCAAGAATGTGGAAACTGGGATCTATTTTGAGCAACAGGCATGTCAAATAGAAAAACCTGTACTTGTTTGAGGATCAGCAGAGTAATTAGGGCCAACAGCTTCAGCTTATAGGCACATCACTGCTCCTTTCCCAAGGATGACTTCAGAGCACGCATTATGCAAAGCGGTGCTCTCTAGGCCTTCCTCCTTGTCCCAGGCAAGAAACCTTAGCTTCAAGTCAATGCCAACCCTGCTGCCTCTCCTGCTTTACCTTGCATTATCCATTTCCCATGTCAGTGCTGTTTTGACCTTCTCCAGCAGGTGTGATAATCCTGTTTTATGGGGAAAGTAAGGGAGGTTCATGTCCTCCTTACTCAGCCTGTGGGTGTCCTGCAAAAGGTGCTTCTAAAAATAAAGGTTCTCTGTGGCAGTCACTCCACTAGGTCAGTGAATACAGCTTCTTGAAACCAGCAGGCTATGCTGTATATTCAGGCTTCATAGATTCCATTAACATTTTGTTAATGAAATAGTGCTTTGTCAAAGAGTCTTGAAAACTTAAAAGGGTATTTAAGCTTCTTCCATGAGTCAATATCATATAATGTCAACATTGCCACGAAGGGATAATTCAGAGATGTCACACAAAGCATGTGTTATGCCATTTGCAGTCTAGCAAAACAGCTCAGCATTTATGTTGTTTAATCCATCTTCAAAAATCTTTTGTTCTGAAAAAGTTTGAGATCAATTTTGTCAGTATTTACTGACACAGAGCTGATGTAAGTCACTGTGCACTTATTGAGTTCTTCTGAGTTGTAATGATTTATCCCAGCCTCAAATTAAGTCCAAATTAGGCACGTGAAGAACCTGATCTCAAAACTTCTTAGGAATACGGAGTTGACCAGCTCCCATCCTGCAGAAGGAAATGCGGCCGAAAATAGAATGAAGTAAATAGCTTGAAGTGATCTGGGACAGCACAGAAACAGTTCATAGAGACTTAGAGTAGAGCAACATTATGTAACACTTTGCACTTATGTAATAATGTACTTTTTTTTTTTTTTTGCTAAGAAGTAAATTTGAAATACCAAAATTGAGTTGAGATGTGAGCTCTGTCAGGGAGCAGAGCATGTGGATGTGGGGTTAATTCCCCAAATATGTGTGCTGCATACCTTGGGTTTGTGTCACTGTCACAGTGGGTCCAACTGAGGTGCAGATCCTCATGAAATCCCTCCTTCCGTTCCTTTCTCCTACCTTTCTGCAGTAATTTTGCAATTGTACCCACTGTGTGAGGAAGCAGTGTCGTCCCACTGGGCATTGCAGTAATGCTGTTTGTTTTGCCCTTGTGCTTTTTAATCCTTTTCCAGTAAAGCTCTGTATAATTGATGTAATGAAAGGTAGCCTCAGCTTTCTTTGAAGAAAATAGACTGCCTTACTTCATACTTGGCTGAATACAAAACACTTTCCCGTGATTATTTCTTAGCTGTATTAAATCTTGCTCAGTTTCAGACATCCCAGATATATGGGGTCACTTCTGCAATACGCAAAATGATGTAAAGTTCTTTAAAAATAATTCATGTATTTCTATGGCAAAGGTGGGTGTTCCATTCACAGTCGGGGTTTTTCCTTCCAACCAGGCACTGTGCAGAGCAGCAGCGCTGCGGAGCTGCCTGAGGAGCTCAGCAGGAGCAGAACCAGCACTGCAGCAGAGATGTGAGCGAGAGGGAATGGGCACAGCACTGCGTTGCTGCTGTGGGTCAGGTACACCAATCCTTCCCAGTAAGGGGTATTTGCTGGTTTGAGAGCACGCAGCAGGAAGAAAAATAATATGAGGCTCTACAAGTGTACTCTTACACTGTTTCAGAGCCTGAGAAATATATGGAATGTAAAACAATTGCTCTTTCTGCAAAGGGTTATGGAGGGCTTGCAGCCTTGTTGCTCCAGGTGAGGTCACTGCAGGAACAACAAAAAGGAGCATAAAATCTGAGGAAAAACCCACAATGCAAATGCAGGCCAGTGAAACCTTCTGAAAGCACATTGTGTGTATAGAGCATGTGCTACTGCCTTTGTATATGAGAGGGCCTCAGCGTGCTCCGTTCTTCTTGAGATCTGCCTCACATCAGCTATGGGTGATGACAGAGTATGTGCTGTCTGTGTACAATGCAGTTAATAAAGTTCTTGGAATTATCTCCCAGCTCCTAATATATTTGATCGGGAGCATTAAAAAAATAATACACTTGCAGTGCTAAGAATGAGAATTTAAGAAGCAAAAAAATATTACCTAAGAAGCAGAATCAGACATAAAGTCTTTGATCCATTTTTGCCTGCTCTTATAGACTGAACTTGCAGTAAGGCACTGAGTTTGGAATGTTGCATTCAGCACTGCAGCAAAATGAAGTGTGTGGCAATGAGGCAGTGTTTAAGATGAGTTTACAGAAACAAAACCCCGCAAACATACTTCTAATAAAAATGTGACGTTCAAAGACTGTCCAAAAGACTTTGCTGATTTTAATGTAAACATGATGAGTCTAAGAGAGGAGGGTAGAGATGAGTGTAGGGTGCTACATGCTTTAACCTAGTATTTAAAAATCAGGAAGGATAAACCCTTGAAGACCTTATATACTGAGGAACTATTATGGGTGATAGAAACAGGCACTGACTTGGGACAGTGTGATTAAATCCAATAAATGCCTTCTCAGTAGAAATTATGAGTTTGGCAGATGCAGAGCTACCTACATCTTAAAATAAAAAAAAAAAAAAAAGCAACAAACAAACAAAAACCCCTTGAATTACACAGAATTAAGCTGAAATATTTTAAATATGAAGTCAAGTGTTGGATGCAAAGGCTCCTTAGAGATCTACTAGATTGTTATACTTCTGCTTCACTTAAAAATCCACTTTGATTTCGTTGACATCATCAGTGACATTAAACATCTGTTGATCTGCTTGAGACACTGCATCTCTCCTTGTTTCAGTTTTCCGTGTGTATAATGAGAACTACGCCTCTATACTTTGTGTAGAAGATGAACTCTGCCAAAAGCAGCTCTGTAGGACTCTGTGCTTAGGCAGCTGCCATCATGGCACAGCTTTTGTCTTATGCTGGGTTTTCCAGGTCTGAACACAGAATGGGTAATTGCTGCCATTTGTTAAATGAATGGAGTATTTCTTCTATATGATTTCTTCTAATTATCCAATCTAATGTCATTATTTTTTCACCTTTCTACCATATATTGAACAACTGATTATTTTCATTTCCTTGTTTCTGGTGGTTTGAACAGTGGTTTGTGGTGGTCCAGTTTATAGGAAATTTCAATGTTTAAACCAGGAGGATGCTATAGATAGAGCTAATCTGTGAGTAAGTTTTCTGGAAACCGTTATGTCTCCAGTGGTTTTCAGTTTTTTTTCTAAAGAAGGCATTGCTCTGTGTGTGAGGGGAAGAGAGAAAGAGCATTGCCTAGAGGGTTTCAGCTATCACACTGTCTAAATATCCCTTATTTTTAGTTGGAGTCTTCTGAATATGAGATCCCACTACAGGTAGGTGAAGTGACCTCGTCGGATTTGAATCTGCTCTTCCCTGGCAGATGCAAGGCTGCAGCTTTGAACAGGAGCCCCCTCCTGCTCCATGCAAAGCTCTTTGAATTGCCCCTGATACGCTTCTAAGGCTCCCTGGTTGTGTGCGAGGCACTTTGAAGATGAATGCCCCAGCATAAGGAAAACATGAAACAAAACTTACTCCCTTATGTCAGAGTATGCTGCAGATTTCTCAAAAGATCTTCAGCACAATGGCTGCTCTTTGGTGGGTGAGAGGAAATGGGCTGGTTCACTAGCTTGTCAAAGCAGAAGAGCAAATTTTCACTGAGCTATCCATTGGGTTGTACATGTGGCAGTAGAAATGTTTTTGGGGGGTCTCCACAATATCCAGGTTTGGCAAAACTTCATTCAAGAGAACTTCATTGGAATGAAAACTTTAAAAAATTTAATGAAAACTGTTTTTTTGTTGTTGTTGTTTTCTTCCCCCTGAAGTTTGCTATGTTTTGCAGTGACCTAACAACAACTCCTGCCTCTACATGATAGGATACCGGGGAAGTGTTTGAGAATTTGGATAATTCCCTTTCCTCATAATTCTCTCATGCTTGCTACTGGCAGTGCATTTGAACCACCTCTGTCAGATGTGTGCCGCAGAGATGTCTGTGGTTAAATCAAGCACAGGGCAAAGGGCAAATCAAGCAAAGTTGTATGGTTTCTCTAGGTGTCTGTAGAACAAGTTGAAAGATGTGCCATGTTCTCTTGAGGGGAAATACTTTTCTCTGTCTTCGTGAAAACCATGGAACCCAGCTCCTTAGGTTGTTTGTTATCACCAGAATTTTCTTGTACTTTTGTGATATGACCTGGTGCTCTGGGGGATGAAGGACTAATGGGGTCTTAGAGTGGTAAAAGGGTGGAAGTTTACTCTTACTTTTTTTTTTTTGACCAGTTCTGAATATTTCTGTGGCAATTGGCATAAAGCTATCCATTAATGTATTTTTTAAATGTGAAAGATCTGTTCTTCTGGCCCAATTGAGTGGTGATGTATGACCCAAAACTTTTTATTACCATTAGATGAATGAACTCATTTTCTTGATAGGCTAATGGACATATAATGTAAAAAACCTGAACTGATGTCCCAGGAGAGAGTAGGTGCAGAAGGGAAGAGGAATAATGAATTAAAAAAATGTATATATAGGGATTTGTGACATTCTTCTCATCTCTTTTTGGATAACCACGCTGAAACGTTCAAACTTCCTGTGAAGTAAATGGAGAAAAGTAGAACTCTCTGGGCCACAGTTCTTCTCTGTATGTGATAGATCCCCTTCCTTCCAATCAATTAATTGCATCCTAAAATCATCTATTTCTCACCATTGACTTTAAAGGGATTTTAGATGACTAGCTCTGATATAGCTGTCTACAGAATAAGTGATTAAAGTTAGGTTAGATGAGCTGCCAAACCACAAGGACTTTTTTCTTCCTTCGTGCAAACTCCTAAATCAAAGGCATCTCATCACTATTATAAAATGCAACCTTCAGAGTTGTCTACTTCCATATTCTGGCCTCTGAAGGGAGGAGGGAGACTCCCATCAGTTTTGAGAGAGGTAAAGATTTCTTTCTCTCTCTTTTTCTTTCTCTCAATCACGGTCATATTGGGAAATGTAGACATCTGTCAAATTGTAGCCAAGTGTGTAGATGTTTCTGTTTGTCTTTATGGTCTTACAGCAAAAGTGGGATAAAGGGTCTTTTTTAACAGTGCTAATGGTCACACTGGTTCTCAACACTTACCAGCAGGAGCAGCTGCAGTCCATGTAACACTGTACACTAACCTCTGTAACAGCCCTCTCCCTGTGGCTGCAAAATATGAATAAGCTATAGGTGGTTATTAATGGGAAGCTTCCCAAAGAAGCATTTATCAATCCACTAGAGAGAAATTCTCACAAAAAATCCATGCAAGTTTTCCCTGTTTTATGTTTGGTTTTCAAATACAGGTAAGGTTGTAACTGACTTAAGTGTGATCTATGAGCTTCTGGCAACTGGTGAATATTTCCTTTGGGCTAGAGAAGTTGGCAAACCTGATGCATACTGTACTTTTAAAGTCAATATTAAATTCAAGGAGTGGAGAGAGCAAAGCAAGGGATCACAATTTAGTTTGAAATCAGAAAGGCACTCGCTGTGACACAGCGCATGCGTTTGTGTCCTCTAATCTAAAGTTTAATTTGTCATAATGGCTGAAGTTTCAAATTATTATTTAAGCCTACAAACAAAGCGAGTGCCCCTTTTCCCATCTATAAGTAATGCTCTTCTGCCAAGCGATAGGCGTGAATATTTTTCTCCTAATCAAATCTACATATCTTTGTCTCTGATAGTCCACTGCTGAATATTGATGGTTGTAGTAATTGGCTCTTTATTGGTACATTGGGTTTTCTCTGGGATGTTTCAGCTTTCAGCAGAAAAATCTTTTCAGTTTTATTTCTTTTATGTTTGGGTACTTGCAGAAGTTGCTAATTCTGGTGGGACTGTAGGACTGTGAGCCTGAGTCAGTGCTGTAATTTGTTGTGCAGATCATGTGTCGGCATCTGGTATCTCTCCATTTATCTTTTCTAGTAGAAATACCTCTGCTGTCATTGGCTACATTTAGCAAGCAAATGCAATCTTTCTCCTCTGTCTGTTATTTTCTATCTGTTTCTAGCTTCAAGGGTTGGTGGCACTCTATGGTGGCTAAATGCAAGAAAATCTAATAATGTCTTTCTAATATACCCATTTATCTGGTATCATATTTTATTTTAACTCTTAATGCAACTGTATAATCATTGCTCCATTGCCGTAATTGGATTTGGAAGTATATTTGTGCAATTGAATTACATCTATAGCATTTCTATAAGCTTATCCAGAGTAATTAGTAATCTTATAATTTTTATTGGAATCATATTTTATATCCACTGCTCTCATTTTTCTCTTCATATTCTTCAGCACAGTTGCACCCGTTTTGCTTTTTTCGCTGGAATTTCTGGCATAAACAATCATTAAGATTTCTTTTTCTCTGCTGTGAATGTGAACAGTCTAATCCAGCTTTCATTGAAGTCAGTGGTAATCTTCTCATTTACTTCAGTGGAAACTGGATCAAGCTAATCGGCTGCAAATTGCATTCAAGGCAAAGCCACATCTTATCGCTGAAATCATTGTGTAACAAAGCATTGTATATCGACAGAAGATGTAAAGCAGTTGATCATTTATGTATTTTCTTGCCAGATATTTTGGAGATTGTCTTATTCAAATTTATTACTTTTTAGCTCATAATTTATAGCGTTCCACCAATTTTTAAAATACATTTAGTATGATCTTCTTGATAAGTTAAAAACCTTTTCAAAGATCGTTTTCAAAAGAACTTTGCTTTCCAGACATTGTCAGCTACATACCCCATTCAATCTTCACTTTATTAAAAATAATGTAAAAATATATTTTCCATTTTTAATTGAAAAACAAATATTATTATTATTATTATTAATACTAATCAGCTCCCTCTTATGTCCCATCAGGGCTGTATTAGTCCATTAATATAGCTGATTCTTCTGTTGCTGAATAAGAAAACCTGGGCACACATCAATCCATAGCCACCATTATAGCAAACTGCTCCTAAACAGTAAAAAACTTACAATGGTCACTTTTCTCTGAAAGTTTTATTTCACAACTGCAGAATGCTTATTATATATGCCAAGTCATGTATTTGTACATGTATTAAAACAAAAACAAAAAGCAACACTGCAACTTGCTTGCTAAGGAGTTATTTTTCTTTTCTGCGGAGCTCTCTGTTGATTAAAGGTTTGTTGCTTGGTGCTGTGTCTCTCTCCTTCAGGCAATTAATGATTGCAGACAACTCTCTAATCTACAGTTTTGGGGAAAGGTTATTGAGAAGGTGATACAGCAACAACTGTAGTTGTTTCTGTGGCTTAGAAATTAGTCTTTGTGGGCCAGGTACGGAAAGGTCTTTTGCAACCTAAATGATACTGTGATCAGATCCTGGAGTTCAGAGTGAAAGTGGTGCTGGTATCCAGGACTGAAAACATTTTTGTATGTTATTTATTCAAAAAATGTGCCAGTCTAAGGTTGGAAAGAACACTGTGAGAGGCAGTAAGCTGCTATTCAGTACTTGAAAGCAAAAAGTCAAAGTGAATGGTGCCCATCACATTCTGGACTGAAGTTGATCCTACTAGACTTGAGGATTTGGCCCTTGTATGTCCAGTCTTTTGGCTGCAAACAGGTTGATATAGCAATTTGCAGTGGATATTTTGTGTTATTCTTTGGAGAAGAGTTGTTTATGAATGTTACATGAAAACAAAAACCTTAAGCTTAGTAATTTCATTAATAATAATTTGAGCGATGCAGTGGGAGCAACCATGCAGCTGTAATACAAATCCTAAACACAGCAATTATTTGCATACTATGCCTCCCCACCAGCAGTGCTCCCAGATCAACCTCAGCAGAGGTTGGATTTTTACCAGTAGATGCATGTGAGCAATTCGTGCTGAAATTTTGTCAAAAAATGACTAGTGTTTTGCCACTTAAATCCATGGAAACATCACAATGTTCTTTTAGAAATGACTCCATGAATTAATTGCAAATTACTTATTAATGAAACAAATATTCAGCTGTCGCTGGAACAAAACCACATGATATGCTTAATGATTATTTTTTGAGAAAACACTTTTGTGTTTGTTTGATCTGCATAGTGTTAACAGCAGTAGAGAAAGAGGTGGTATTTGGTGTTGGACTGGAAACTTGAAACTTGAAAGAAAAAGAATGGGAGGAAAACTGTCAGCCAAATAACTGCAAAATAGGTGAAAAACCCAAGGAAATAACAACTCTTTAAAAAATATGTTGGAAAGCCCTCTTAATGTAGGCAGCCTTGATTAGGTCATGAGAGTAAAATATGGTGACACCGTGTGCCTAACAGGGCCATATATGCAGGGTTTTTTTCTGATTGCTCTTAGCTGTAAGGGGTGGGCATCAATAGGTAACAACCCTTTACTCTCTTTGCTGTGCTACGGATGCTGTTTACAAGACAGAACCAGGCCAGTATACAAGCAAGGTACATCCGTGTTATGAATACGTCTCAGGTGTCCTTGCACTGTTGCTGCTAAATTATTTACCACTTAGTAAGCATGTGGTATTTGGAGGAGGGTATCTGAGGTGAAATCCCATCAGTTTACCCAGAGCTGACACTGGAATATTCATTATCACATTAAATCTAACCGCAACGAAAATGAAGTCTTCCGCTGATTATGTGCTTGCATAAAAGATTTTTTTGGTGGTGAGCTTCTGTGCCAGAGATCTGAATATAAAATCTAGTGAGTGGAAACTATTATTTTTATGGTAAATTTGCCTTCTTGGAAGTTATGAGACCTGACAGGTTTAAATTCTGTTTTAAACCTGCAGTGTATTATATGATTTTTTTTTTTAAACTGGCCACAAGAAATACTAGCACACGTCACGTGTGCTCAGTCTCAGCCATCAGCATGACTCAGGATTTCCCATGCAATGAAAAAGTAGGCAGATTTGATAACAGGAGAATGGTACCTCTTTATTTCAGTGTAATGCTAGTTTTGCAGGCTGGATGGTGAGTGCTGGGGCAGGCAGTGCTGCTGGCACAAACCTGTCTTTTCCAAAGGTGAGCATCTAAAGAAACAGGAGAATAAACCCTTTCTGTAAGAGTGATGATTCACTCTCAATTAGTAACTTATTGAAATCTGCAGCTGATTGCATCGACACAAAGAATTTTGCAAAATAAAAATACAGCTTCTCCATCCCATTACAATAAACTTCCTATTCTGGCAAATGTTACAGAGTTAACGTTGTGTTCTGAAGTTTAGTCATAAATGGCAATTGATAAAACTCAATTTGAGTCACGGCTGCATCAAAGCCATCATCTTCCACAGTAACATCAACATGCTTTCTCAGGAAGCTGGAAATACTTTTTGGCACATACTCCTGTTATCATCTGAAGTTGTATATGTTCTTAGTGAGCAAGAATAAAATACAAACATACAGTAGATAAGAATGTGCCACGCTCCTGCAGGTTGTACAGGTACCTGTAGAGAGTGTAGACAGAAACACAATGGTCTGTAATTGAGAGGCAAATCTAAGTTTAATCAACATTTAAAGGAGGAATTACATGTGCCACAAATCCCCTTTTATATTGCACTTAACATCCTTTAACCTACCCTTTAGTTTTCATGGCTTTTCTTATCTTGTCAATCGTATTTCAGCAGGATTTGCTTACTCACTGCCCATATACTTTTCCTTTTACTGTCGCGTTAATGCCAGAACACCATCCCAATAGTTTCCTCCTACTACACTTTGATGCCAGACATCCGGGGATTTGCATTTTTTTTCATTTACATTCAATTTGGTCTCTTCAGGTTCAGGGGAGAAAAAAAAAAGAAAATCAGCCCCACAACCAAATGCTGATTTATGGGCAACACAAGTACTGTTCTGTTCTCCAATGTGAGGGTCTGGAGCTAGGGAATATGAGAATAACAAGAGGCGAATTCAGCTCTTTTAGGACTCCCACAGAAGTTATGTATGATTTTGTACTGCTTTCTGTGCTTACAAACCTATATCTATATTTATAGATATATTTATCATAGAAACCAGATTTAATTCAACATGTAACTGTGACGTAGTTTATGGATATGTTCTGCTAAGTGATCCGTGAGTATAAGTGGAGCATGGTGCTGCCTTGTGGCACAACTTCAGAATGTTCTCTGCAAAGACACTCATTACTGTGATGGCAAAATACAACACAAATCACCTGGATGTTTCTGGACTTTCCTCAGCAAACAAACTTGAAGTGGGATGGGGTACAGATGGGTCACATCCTGCTGTTCCTGAGCAGCACGAGGCCACTTGGCAGTTTGCACATTCACCTGAGTGTCTTCAGTTCAGTGCTGTGGGACCTGGTATTGGTGGGAAAGGGGCTGAAGAGAAGTTGCTTCTCAGCTGATGGCTCAAACAATGAATCGGAGGAAAGAGATGATTTGGTTAATGAGTATGTGATGAGGAAAGCAGAAGCTAGGGCAGATGTCTGAAGTTGAGAAGCCAGCACTGGGCTGGTGATGGGACTAACAGAGACGAAAGGGTTAGGAAAAAAAGGATGATTTTATTAGCGGAAGCAGGATTTAGCAAGAAAACGGAAAGGAAATAGTATGAGCTGTGTTGAAAGCATTATTATTAATAATTATTTATTTACTTAGGGACAGTTTGTTTTGTATCTTCTAAGCAGCTTCTGTCACAAAGAAGACAAGCTAGAAATGCAGGCTTTAACTTCTGCTTTATTTTTTAGAGAAAAATCTTCTGTCTTATTAATATCTCGTAAGCAAATGCAATGAAAGCATCCCGTGTCATAGAGATAGATGATGAAAATGATTAACCATTGAAGCATGGTTCCACACTGAGCACGTAATTGTCAATTAAAGCATTACTTTATTTTCCACTTGAAAGTATATGATTTTAGGTCTTGATCTTACGCCGCTTGGCACATGGCAGAGGAATAAGAGGCCCACCGGGCTCCCCAAGGGGCCTGGGCTCCCCCTGCAGCCGTGCACATTGGGGTTGTGGCTCTAAGTAGTGCTCCCTGGCTCAGGTACTACCTCATCTGTTATATGTGCAGGCTGCCTTCCCTGTGGCACCTTGATCATAGATCAGGGGCTGCAACGTCACCCTTGAAAATAACAATAATAATAGAAAGACTGCTAATAGTCAGTAATAGTGGTACTGTATTATTTATGGTTAACTTAAAAAGAGAGGGAGTTCATCTTTGGATCACGGTGGGAGTCGCAAGCATCGAAGCAGGAAAAAAACCTTTCACTGGCGTTGAAATTTCAGTCATGAGATGTTAAATGAAGTTGAGTTGAATGCTGAGGAAATTCAGAAAGATAAAAACGATTTCAGTTTGGTAGTTCTTCACTGGTTTTGCAGTTTGGCAGCTGTCAACATCTCAAAATATCATCTCACCCAAACTGTTGAAAGAAAGAAACCCTTTGATTTTTCCCATGAGACTCTGAAGCTGAAAATGGACTCTTTGTAGTCTCAGCCTCATTTCAGACAGTTTTTTTTTTTTTAAACATTCTTTCTGGCAGGAACAACTAATTCATAAAAAGAGTCTCTGTTAATTAAATAAGTTTTATCGTTTTAACTTGCCTTGTAAAATGAAAAAGAGAAAGTAAATCTCTATCATATTTCCTTCTTTATTACAAATCTTAAGAGACTAAGCATCACATTTCTTGCATCATTAATAATGCAAATTAGTTTTTGTTTGGGTCTCACATAAGTTTATGGTTAGAAGTAAATATTTAACGCACAAATCAGAGAAATCAAATCATATATACTATAGATTTTATTTTCCAGTTATTGAAAGTTAATGTGAGATTGGAGCACTGTGGTTTCTGTTTATTTAACCTCTCTCGCTCTTGCTTTTCTCTCAGTAGAACTCTTTGTAACTTGTCACTAAACACTGTTATATTCCTCCAATATCTGTTTTTACTATCTTTACAGTAGCCACAGTGTTCAGTGTTTAATGCCATTTTAAAGTAAAGGTTAAACATAGATAGCATAGTTAGTGCTATAGAGATTATATTTTTGGTCTTGATTATTGGCAGGAAAACCAGGTGATTGTTTGCAATAATATCTAAAAATGTGTTGACCTTGCAGCCGTTTCTCTTAGTTTGCTTAATGAAGCAATAGCCAGAGAGCCAAATCAGATTAAACACCCTTCCAAGCACTGTAGCGCAATGCCTCGTGAGGGTGAGCATAGAACTCTTTGATGTTTCCTTCTTAACTTAGGGATTTGGGGTTGGACTTGATGATCTCTAGAAGCCCCTTCTAACCCCTACAATTCTGTGATTCTGTGAATAGCTTGTGGTTAGTGTGTATATCCTATAGTACACTTTTCTGCCCAACGTTTTTGCATATTATTCTCAGAAACATTGGGAATGTTTCTGTGGAACATTTGCAGCTTTGCAGGGCATCCATACTGGCAATGCTGAAGTGTACAAGAGGAACAACATGGCATGCTTCAAGTGAGGCTCGGTACACCTCTGTTTCAAGCTAATAATCAGTATAAATGATATGCTCCCTGTATAAATGCAAGATCTTCACATGTGTCTCCCCAGACAAATTACAGACATTTCACAATGACATCTGTGCTTTTTTCTTTTTTTTTTTCTTTTTTTTTTTTGTATGTGGTGGATAACAAAAAATAATAAGTATCCTGTTATTTTGTGCATGAAATCTGATAGTGAATAAGACACCAGAGAGAATTCTCTGGTGATAAAAATTTAAATAGATCCATTTATCAACGTGACAGAGATTTGACCTGAAAGTTAAAGTGTTTGAAAGTTAAGTGGGGTTGTATAGCAAAAGTTGTGGCTGCGCTGCAGATAGACTCTAGTTTTTGTAAGTTATTAAATCAAAATAAAAGATATTGACAAAACAATAAATTGCCCGTATCACCCCATCTAATAGCTTCTGGGAGCACTAAATACATTCTCCACACTAAAGATGTGTGCAGCCTTTTCCTTTCGCCTGCTTTTGTCCTAGCAGCCGTGCTGTGGGTGGCTGTGTAGCACTGCAGTGTGTGCTGTGCCAGCAGTGTGCTCAGAGCAGGAGTGGGGGCAACGCGCTCTGCCAGCATCACTGCTGGACTTTGCAGATGGGGACTTAGTTATGCTCCTGGGCATGAGAAAATAAAATGAGGGTGCTGATATCTTCTAGATGAAGGAGAATTAGGAAACAGCTGCTCTATGGGGCGGGCACCCCATGTCCTGAGCCATTTTTTGGGAACGAGGAGCCTGGGCACTCAGTGCAGCCTGCATTATGATGCTTGCTTGGAGGGGTGGGTTTGGTGCTGGGGAGCTCTTCGCCCCCCCCACTCCCCTCCCCCCTCTGGTTTATTAGCTGGAACCTGCTTCCTCCTCTGGCTGCTCAGCCTCCACGGGGTTACAGGGGCATACCCCCCACCTACAGCTTCCCCACTGAGGAGAGAATGAGTCTGGCTCTCTTTAGCTTGAAAACGACACAGATTTGAGACTATTTCCCCTCCTGCCGGCTTTTCCATGGAGAGCAGCACAGAAGACATTACTATTTATAGTGCACAGTGCGTGTACACAGCATGATGTCCACCAGCTTTTCAAGAGAGCATCCCACCAGCCTGAGGGGGTCGTGCTCAGCTGTCCTGGGGGATGGGGCCCCGATCTGCCCTGCATGTGGGAGGCAGGTGTTTTGGGGTGCATAGCACCCATCTGCCCTTGCAAAGATATGGGTTTCTTTTACTTATTTTTACACTGGAAGACTTGCCTCCATGTCCAAAGGCAAAGTTATGTTCTTAGCATGAATAACATCAGAGTTTTAAGGTGAGGAAGAGGGGTTGCCATAAAGCACTGATGGTACAAAAGAGTTATGGTGCATTTGCAGAGTCTATTTTGGGGTCAGAGCGCTCATCTGGGCTGGCAGCCGCAGACATACCCAAATGTGCACCCCTGGAGCTTTGTATTTCTAGGCGATGTGTGACTCACCATGCAGTCCTATCTGTGCATCCCACTTCAAAAGAGCACAAAGACTGCTGCTTTCCTATTTATTATCTAATATTTCTAGTACTGCAGGGATTTTATGCAGGAAGGCTCTGAAAGGTATTCTTACAGCCTGAGGAGCCCCAGCTGAGGGCAAAGTCCCACTCAGTGACCATGCCTCTGTCTTACAAAGCGTCCCTCTAAAGAGGCAGAACAGCCATGGCTTGAAAGGAAATGAAGACAAAAAAGTGTATTGGTTTAATTGAGGCCTTTTAGGGAGGCTTTTGGGGGATGATGGCCAGCAGTAAGTTCCCCACTGCCCGCTCGGTGCCCAGATCTTGTGTGACGTGACGTCTCCTTTTATTTGTTTATGGCTTTGAAAAATCAGAGCATCTTCATCCAAGCTCCATTCTTGATATGAAAAAGATAGCTGACAATGGCAATAAAAATAACAGTAAGCATTTGGAAAGGCCCAGCTCAAATCATGCTCTGTCAACAGCTTTGCAATCTGTATAAATATGAGTGGAAAGACAAACAACTCTGATTTCTCTTTAAGAATGTGAGTATCCATTGTCGTAGATTTAAATTAGGATGTTTTACTTGTACTGTATGTAAATTCATTCTTGGCAAATAACCCATGTCCACTAATGTATGTGTATTTTGGGTCTGTATAGTTTTGGTCTCTGTGAAATACAATGAAATTTGATAGCACACAGAAATACTTGCATGGAATGTCACATTTTTTGTGTGTGCTTCTCACATATCCATAAAAGAGTTTACACATTTCTAATTACTCATTCAAAAAGAGACTTTACAGCACTTTTAAAAGAGAGCCAATTTTTTCCCCACTGTGTTCTGTTTTTACAGCTTGTGGAAAGCTTATTTAACGAAAGTTTAAGTAATCAGCGAAAGTCATTTCTGAGAAAAGACTGACAGATACGAAGCCTCTTTTCACACTTCATAAGAGGTGGAGATAGTAGCCATAAAATTTACAACTGAATAGTGCTCTGTTTAGCTTAAGTTATAGAATTATTAGTTTTTCAGGCACGTGATAGATTCTAGAGAGGTTAAGTGTTATAAATAATTCTGTGTGCTTTGTACAGCTGAGATGTGTGTGCAATACTAATAACAACTTACCCCTCCAAACCCAGTGTCCTGCTCACACCCATGGAGCTGATGTTGAGCTGAAAATGTTTGTTTGGAGCTGATTTAGCTTCATGGTATATTAATAAAATGCAACGTATTCTCTTTGGAGGGGCTCACCTCTGGCTATGAATGCACGAATTTCTGGGCCACAGCAAGAAAAAGCCGGAGGATGTTGGGTGAGAAATGAGGCACCGGGGAGCTGAGCTCCATCATCAGGTCTGTGCTAGCTCCTGCAGAGTGGGGACCTCAGGTTCGGCTGAGGACAGCTGCTAATTTTACCAGATCTTATTCAGTCAGTGGAGAACTCTTCCTGCAGCCTTGGGATCAAAATTTGTCTCCTTCCCAATGGCTCAAGGAAGTACTGAACTGGAGCGCATACCTATAAGAGAGGACTTACAGAATGACTGAGAAGAAGTTATTTATTTTGCAGGTTTTGACCATTTATGTGTAAAAAGAGCAGGATAATGAGAAAGAGCTTGGCTGTACTATGTGACTAAACAGTTCAGGAAAAGTTCTCATTTCAGCTCATACAAATTTGCCTGCTTCATAAAGATGGTAGCAGGCATCTGAATGTGATTCTTGCTGAATGTTATGAGATGTCCAGATGTTATGGCAATGGGTGACACATAGAAGTACTTACTGCCACATCAAAATAAGAAAACAAACAGATTTATTAAAGGTGTTTAAATGCTAAGATCTCCATATCACCTTTCCATCCCAGAGTTTTTATAGTGCTTTAATGTATGAGCTTACCTAGGAACAAACAGCAGAAATTTCTTTATAGTTATTTAAAATAGCATAAACTGTACGAGCCAGAGTCAGGTCCCATTGAAATCACCTTGAGATTTGCCATTGGTTTCAAGGATGGGAACAGGGCATGCATTTTGCTCAGTCAGGGATGTTTGTTTATTGTCAGCATGGCAGCTGGGGTAGAACATCAGCACAGCAAAGTGGCTTTGCCATACAACTTGCGTTGATCTGCAGTTTAAGTGTAGCATCATTGTTGCATATTTTTTTATGTTAGCCTAATGTAGCCAGACCCATAAAGTTCACTCGTGCACCAGATTACTGCAAGGCCTATGTAGCACTTGTTAGTTATGCAGAAATAGTGGTGGCACTTTGTTCCTGCCCAAGAGTTGGATTTTGTGCTGAAGATTTTGGTAATTCATATGTGCAGAATTTTTTTGGGGCATAGTTTTAGTTTTGGGGAAACGATGCTGAGAGGTGCTTTGTACACGTGGCATTTGTGGAGAACGATGTGTGTGCCGAGTGCCATTTGAAAGCTGATACGACACCATTAGCTGCTCTATTAACAACCACTTTAACTAAATATACAGCAAATTCTCCTGTGCATTTATGCAATGCAGGAAAAGTGCTTATCAAACCAGTTTGCAAATTCCCAGTGTTTATCTCCAACGTCTATCTCACCTCAGTTTAACGTTTTCTGGGCTTTGAACGCTTAGTTTTCAGGTACAAGTCTCAGTGGTGGGAGAAGTGCCTCAGTTTTGCAAACCCTATTGATTTTCAGCTTTGGTTCTGATACCACCAATTCCTAAATCCTATTCAGTTTGCTCTGAAAACTGTATTCTGGGGGCGTTCAGCGATCCTGCATTCAAATGGTTAATTTGCACTATGTTCTGTTAAAGAAAAGGAAAACTGTCACCCTGTCATTTCAGAGTCTGACACTAAGCTTGTCAAAAGAGACAGCTGTTAAACTGAATTACTGTTGACATGCAGAGAAACGGCCCTTGCCAGATGTAAAGGACATCTGCGGCAATGAAGTGGTACAGGGTGGCTTTTAAAATGTGGTCATACTGGTATTTGAATAGAACGTCTATGGCATTAAAACGTGGCCTTGACTCAGACAGTTTAAGGCAGCGAACCAGAGCCAATGAGAAGCACAAAGAAGTGCTGATCTGTTGCTATATCCATAACTTATGCATGAATATGAAAACAGTGCGGTGTCAAAGCTATTAAGCTCTTATCTTGTATCCAGGAGGATGTGGGTTTAAAACACAGTAGGAAATATTTTGTATTTCTGGGTCCTTGAATGCATAGATAGGTGAGGTGTGAATTCATAAGGTGGATTATGCGGGGAATGAATAGAAATAAGTCTTCTTGACTCCAGCTAACAACTGCTCAGATAGGAATTGCAGAGGGCATTAAGCTGTGCAGTGAGCATGGGATGTGTCTCACCAGTGCCGGTACGGCTGCAGCAAGTGGGAGTTGGAAGTGGGCACATGGAAGCAGAAACAGCTGCATGGAGAGGTCAGCAACATTTTGTCCATGTACCTTTACAGGACTTACGTTAAAGAGTTGCAATACCAAATTCATTTTGTTAAAAAACAAAAACAACGACAACAAACAAAAACATAGAGATGATGAATATTTTATGATTGAGGCAGTGAACTGACAGTAGGGAATTCTGCATGCTATATAAGTGTATGAGTCCTAGATTTGCATGTTTTTAGGGTAGAAATGAAGCTGTTTTTTGAAAGAAAAAAAAAACAAAAAAACCAAAAAAAAAAAAAAAAACATATTAAGCAATTTTGCTAAATGTATGAAAAATGAAATGTTATGAGATGAAATGTGTTCATTACGAAATGAAATTGATGTTTGATGGTAGAAAAAAAAGAATGAGACCAAACATCATTTTGAATATGTTAGCAGATCATATCTTGATGATTTATTTGTATATTTAGCGGTGGCAGAAACCAGAGTTTGCCATCTGTAGGGAAGAAGGCAAATGATATTTCCAAATCACATGGGACAGAATGCTCCTTACTGTAGGAAAGCAACAACAGTGTGTTCTAGGCTGTACAGAAGCTGGAAGGGTCAGGTGTGAGAGGTGTTTTCTCTCCTTGTAAGAGGGATATTTTCTTTCAGAGAGCCTGGGTTTCTCCGTACAGGATGACTCATTCTCCTACACTTCCTCTGAGGGTCTGAGATCATCCGACCTGGCGCCCTGTGTTGTTCTGACAGCATCCCTGTACCATGAAAATGCATTTTTCAACAGCTGGCAGAGGTCTCCCAGGTATGAAGGAGGCAGTAAGCGGTTGGTATTCAACCACCATGGCCTTGGGTGAGATACAGAACAATGCTCGGTTTCTGCCATCCCCAGGAGTCAGGGTGCCCTGCTTTGTCCCAGACTCTGCTCACAGCCTGTCAAAAGCAGCGGTCTGTGCTGGGCTGTGGGATGTTACAAATGTTTCTCCTAGATTAACCTTCGTATGGGGACAATATTGCTGCTTGACAGGCAAACCAGTGCCAGTGGGCTGCTGGCCAACTCTGTCCAGTGTGTGCTGCAAGCCACGAAAGGAAGGATAACTTTGTTAGCATTTTGATAAGATCTCAGTGACAAATACAGGAAAGTAAGTGTAAATAAAAATGTGTAATTAGAAAGGTGTATATGTATTCCAGCTTCCAGAAGACAAGAAGGCACGTGGCTGCCTAGCAGGGCTGCCACCATTCCATGTCTGTGCTGTGGGGACCATTGGGAGCCTCCAGGCCCGGGAGGGACAGGGAGAGACACCCAAAAAGGGATCACTTTACATTCATTTTCTGCCTTCCTGTGCAGATGCTGTGCATGCTGTTGTCTGGGCTAAACCAGCAGCATCAGTACTGAAGTGCTCTGCAAAGGCATTTCTGCTGCTGGGATGGGATGCGGATGGGGATGCTGCCTTCCTCAACAGTCTCAGGGGAATTATCTGACCAAAAGCTCAAATGCACCTTCACAAGGATGATGTGAACTGCAGTAAGAAAGTTTGAAATCTCAATATTCACTCTTTACTGTTCAAGGAGAGCTCCAGCTCTATTTCAGCTTTCATCCAGTGCAGACACATTTATTTATGTAAGTTTAGCTACACTGTAATTATTAACTTTTTATGAACAAGCATGAAATGGGCTATTTAAACAAACAACTGTGGTGTTCGATGGCAGGTTCATCTGTGCTGACTCTTCAGATATCATCATTAGATTATTAAGGCTTTTCATAAAATATCTTTCTCCTGTTCTGAGCTTTCATACAGCTTCTGATTTTGATTGACACTAAAATAAAATAACTAACCTATAAATTATAAAGTATGACTTAAATGATGTATAAATGCCTTATCTGTAAATCACTGCAAGGATCATCAGTGTGCAATGTTTGTGATTCTAGAAAATAAAAATACAACTATCAAGGCGATAATAAGGCAGAATGCAGTTTTTCCAGTGAATACTCCCACTGCACACTCACATTAATTGTAATAATCAGACAAAGAAAATAGTCCAATGCCATCAGCTCTCTGAACTTCCTGGGTAATAAAATTAATCACAGCTATGCACCTCAAGATCTTTGTGAATCATCAAACAGCCGAATTTCTGTCACTGAAGTCATTCCTAAACTGGCATTTGTAAGTATGTTTGTACTCACCTGTTTGCTGATGTTGCAAAGGCATCTTTCTTCCTCACTTTGTTCAAGCTTTGAAATGAACCCTTCTGAGTGCTGCGTATTCCCTGGAAGACGCTTTCTGCCCGCAGTGCGTTGTACAGCGAGCAGGGTGAGTTACTCCTGCTGAAGATCTACCCCCAAGCCTTAGTTTCTCATTGAAGTATCACAGACAGCACTGGAACTAGGTCACTGACAAACAGAAAAGAATACACAATGGCTTGTTATAATCCATCATTTGTTTGGAAAGCCAGAGAACTCCGTGGAGTGAAAGGACTCCACATTACTTTTTAAATACCATGCTTACATTATTGTTTCTAGTTCCATTTTATATAGCCAGATAGATGTTCATTGCTGTGGTAGTTATTCTGTCCAAAGCCATCAATACCATGGGCTCAGGGTTAGCTCAGAGAGGCCATTATGTATTATTAGTGCTCGGTGAGTACTATCAATGTGCTTTAAATTTGGCTATACCAGTCCTATAGTGGAAGACATGGCTCTTGCTCCCATGGGGGCTGCAGTGCAAAATGACTTAATAGTACATTTTGGGAAGGATCTAAATGCATGTTGTAAATGACTAATTTATTGCTTGAACTTAGCATTTTTCCTGCTTAGAGGTATAATGATTTCTATGAATATTTCACTGTAAAATAGGTATTCTTTTTCTCTGCAGTATGAATCTTCCAAATGAAGTGTTTGCCACTGTTCCTTGCTAAGATGCTCGTGGCATATTCCTGGCACACACCTAAAATTCAGTTTCCAAGGCTGTGGACAGCAAAGGGCATGTTAACAGAGACTGCTGTGGCTGGTGAACATCCTCGCAATGATAGGAACACTTCTCAATGTTGAAAGCCATCAAAAGAGCTAAGATATGCATGCATGCATGCTGTAACTCCATGTGTGATCAAAATACCAGGCAACATTTACGTTGGATTTCTGCAGTTCAACACTGCAAAGAGTTCAGGATCTTCATAAACTATAAATCTTATAGAACCACAGAATCATTAAACTGGAAAAATCATCTAGTCCAACTGACCACCTACCACCCACTAAATTGTGTCCTTCGATGCTCCATCTCCCTGTTTCTTGAATACTTCCAGGGATGGTGACCCCATCACCTCCCTGGGCAGCCTGCGCCAATGTATCACCACTGTACCCAACCTGAACCTGGTGTGCCTTGAGGCCATCAGGCTCTCATCTTATCACTGTTACCTGGCAGAAGAGGCTGACCCCACCTTGCCCCAGTCTCCTTGCAGAGAGCAATTTTTATGGGTGCGAAACTTGTGGTCTGTACTGATTCACAACGTGACTGTCTGTGTGTGAGGTCATGAGGAATTACAGTGGAAATCTTTGGGAGTTCCCTGAGGCTGACTTGCAGCCTGGTGACCAACGCACTGCATTTGTTTGTTTACGTGACTACTTGGCCACTCTTACTGCTTCTCTTATATGAACTAATTTACTTAATAAAGCACCCCTTGCAATAATCAATGACTCATTACACTGAAAACCCGCAGGAAAGATTAATTGAATGAGAAGTATATAAGAGGAATGCTCAACTTTTGTATTTCTAGTGACCTAGATATTTAATGCTTTCTTTATGCTGAGTTCTTGTAAGCTACAGGAGAGGTTTTTACCTTGAGCCACAGGGAGTTCAGCTGGCTTAGAGTGTGGTGATATTTCCTAGACACACTGAATCCAGTTCATTTATCATCAATATCCACAGGAAATAATAATCTGTTTATACATCACATTTCTCTGAGCTCTGCAAGGTTCTTGTTATGAATTCTTTCCAGCTGCTTTTCTCATTCCCAGAGAAGAATTGTATGTGAAGGGTTACTGCTTACCCATCAGTTACTCTAACAATTATTGACTGATAACCACTGGTAATTCCGACTCTGTGACAGTCTTTGATAAGGATTTTGTGTAGTTATTATGCTCTAAAATGTTGCCTCACCCATAAAGGTCTTGAACTTCAGACTGAGCAGCTGACACAGCCACCTTTTCTGGATCCTTGAATAGAAAGAGGTTAATAATATGGACCAGGGAGCTTCTACGGTTATAGAAACACAGTGTAAAACTAGGAGGCCATTCAGAACTGCTGCTTTCTGGCACATAGCAGTGATTTCACTCGGTTCCCTTTCTTTGAGATCAATATATAACTGCAGCCAGCCAGACTTGCACCACCACAAAACAGATTTGCTGCTCTCCTTCCAGCTGAGTGAGTGATCCCATGAGAGTAGGGGAATATTTCCCATCCTGGGAAAGCGCAGAGTGGGATGCTGTCCTGAAAGGAGCTGTGAGCAGTCCCAAAACATGCTGACAGTGGAACTGGTACTGCTGCAAAGAGAAGGGAATAACCCTCCACCTCCCTGAAGTACACATCAGCTATAATTACTTTGCTTTTAAAGTAATCTGGGAAAAAATGAGGGAATAAGAAAGAGAGGAATGAATTCTCTGCTCAGTTTTAAAGCAGCAAGAATTTAAGTAATTTCAGTGCAACATGTTAATTAATATTCCCAAAGAGCTGTAAAGATAATGTGGAGGATAAATTCTTCAAACTGTAGGTAACCAACAGAAATGTGAATGGATATATGATACTGCCTCTGCTTTTGCTTGTCAGCTGATAAATTGCATTAAAAGTGGTGCAGACGCATGAAGGATTTCTGCAATACTTTGTTCTCAACTGTAAGCAGTTGTAATTGCTGTAGGGAGGTTATGCTGTGCTGTAGGGCACGGAAAGCAGTACTGTGAGGGTGTGCTGGAAAAAAAGATTTCAGTCCCAGATGGATGAAACCTGAGATAGAAATGCATGTCTCAACCCCGTACTGTGGATTTTCAGGGAGAAAACAAACTGAATGGTATTAGTACTGCATTGAATCTATTTGTTCTGTGGATCAAAAGCTGGATATTTTCCTTGCTCCTGTGTAATTTTATTGAAGAGAAATTGTAGAAAGCTTTTGCCTTAGCATTTTGTACTGGTCTTTTCAGTGCTTCAAGGGATTGATATAGGTTACATGGTTGGCTTCCAGGCTAGTCTCTCCCTCACTAGCCCTTGCAATTCAATGGGACTGATGGATCATAACTCTTTAGAAATCAGATCCTAAATTGGTTGAATTGTGTTTATTTTGCTGTCAACCTACAACATACAGCTTGAAAATAATCACAAAAAAACCAAAAAAAAACCAAAAAAAAAACAACAAAAACCCAGATCAAAACAAAACGAAAAAAACCCATACATGAAATTGTCTCTTTATTTGAAGGTACTTTAGTATCAAAAGAGACTTCCTTCAAGCTAAGCAAACACTTGTTACTGAACTAAAAATGTTTGTTGTGTTTGTTGTATTAGATGTTAGTGCACAGCAGCACATTGCTGGTAATTTTGGAGCTCATAGGGTTTTCGGCAGTGGAAGACCCCCAGTGAGCAGTGTGTCAGTGTGCAGGCACAGAATCTACAGATTCTGGGAATCCCAACCTGCTGCCAAGGATGTTAGATAGAAACAACAGTGATGAGCTGATATTTTGGGTCATAATTGTTAGTTTCAAAGAGTGTCCATGTTAAATGTAACGTTGGACAAACCCTTGGGTCACTGGAGATTTCTGCTTTTGTTTGGCATAAGGGAAATAACCTGATGTAGTGGGATCTCAGCCTCTAACTGCTGCACAGTCCTCAGGTATGCTCTGCAGTACACTGTTGTATGTTGTAGTTAGGGGAAATGATCAGAGATTTCAAGAGAGATGGAGAAAGGTCGAGGCAAATTGAGAATGGCCAAAACTGGTGGAGAAACTGGTTTCATGATATGAAACAAAGATCATCAAATAGCAAAGAAGAACTGATGCTTAAGGTGATGTATTTTCATATTCAGACACAGCCAGACCTGATGCTTTTCAAAGTAATTATAAAGCTGAATACAGGAGTAGCCTTGGAGGGAACAGCAAAGCCGCTGAAGAAAGACAGCAGAGGAATGTGACAATGAACTCTGGGAAGAAAACACAGTGCCATGAAGAGGGGGAACACTTGGGCACCTGTTGTGACAGCTGTGACTGAGCACACGATGACCAGATCAGAGTGAATAATGAGAGAATCTGCTCATTTAAGAGCGTATACACAAACTCAGCAGGGACGTAAAACTGTTTTGCTTTGTTTTACTGATAATGTGTTATTGGAGTCATGTCTCTGGCTGTGTCCTAGAGTAGGTTCAAAACGATTACTTATATAACACAGGATATATTTAAGTCTGGGAGGAGTGATAGGGAAGAAATGCATGTATCTCAATTTCTGGTTTAGAAGCAAAATGAAATTATGTTTTTCTGAATGAATTTATCAATTTCCATTTAACTAACGCAGGGATATCCATCTCCAGGTCTGTGTTACCCTTGGAAAATCTGATCTGTGAAGTAATTGCTGAGTCAGATCAAACGATTTACATCTCTTACCAGATCCTGGTTCACCCCCTAACCTGACTATGTTGCTCTAAATACAATCTGCATAAAAATAATGTCAGTCCCAGCTGCAAAAGTTCAAGTCCATCTCTGGGTGGCTTCAACCTGGGAGAAAATTTTGGCTGATCCACGGCCGTGGGGCTCTTTCTCCTTGTAATGCTGTGCTTTAGAAGGAGGTAGGCATGTTGTGGATTAGTTTGGGGATTAAAGAGCACAATTTTTAAGTGAAAAATGTATGCTTCTGGCAAAATAACACCATAAGTGAGCAGCAAATGAGATTTCTTTCATATATAGAGCAGAGTAATATGCAAGATACCGCAAGGGAAAGCAAAAGGGAAAACAGAGCCATTCTTTGGTCACCAAGAAACAACACAATCTAATACAACTGCCCACTTTGACAAATAATGGCATTTTGTGCAAGAATAATCACTGCTGCTTTGATTTAAAGTGAAAACCTTATTGAAGAACTTTGACTACAAGCACAAGGTGTGTGGAATGTAAATACCTGGGTGCAGCCAACCAGCACAAAATGTATTTGGAGAGAGCCTACTGGAAGGCACTGTGCTTACAGATCATCATGTACAAGGAATAAATTACTGTAGGGTTTGCCAATTTGGCAGAGGTATGAATTCTTTATCTATTAATCAATGTAGAGAAGCATGAAGCACCTATAAACCATTCATCTCACTTTAGCTTCTTGTTTAAATTTAACTAGTGTTGGTCTGATTTCACTAGAAAAAGTGGAGGTACTTTTGAACATAGAAGTGTAAAACAGACTATCTGGGATAGCACCAATCGTGTGAAGTTTTATGGCCATAACCCACATTGTTTGGACATTTTTCTCCAAAGTAAACAGCCATAAAAACTCCTTACAGGGAGACCCTTCACTTACAAGCAGAAAACAAGAACTCACCAGGTGCCAGCACATTGCTGGTGTGAATGGTGTCTGCAACATCGTGAACCAATTCAGTTCCGTCTTGTGCCTGCAGGCTTTTTCTTCTCTCTCAGCAGTCTTTTTTCCCATTCCTTTATTTTTGTGTATAGAATCATAGAATCATAGAATCACCAAGGTTGGAAAAGACCTAAAAGATCACCCAGTCCAACCGTTCACCTATTCCCAATAGCTCCCACTAAACCATGTCCCTCAACACAACATCCAGTCTTTCCTTGAACACCCCCAGGGTCGGTGACTCCACCACCTCCCTGGGCATCCATTCCAGTGCCTGACCACCCTTTCTGAAAAGTAATACTTCCTGATGTCCAGCCTGAATCTCCCCTATATATAAGGATGATGTTAATTAGAGAAACTTAATTTCTTCAGGTTTTGCACTTATCCTGACTTTTTCTACTACTATCCATGCTGAAATTTTAACTAGGACAAGAGTTAGACCAATGCTATTTTCTTAACTCTCTCAGAGATTTGTTTACTTTTTCTTCCCATAATTTCCACAAGGATTATGGATAAGGCAGTAATCCATGTATCTAGTTATGGTATGCCTTATAGTGTGCTAGTATAGTATGTGATACAGGGAATTGCAACAGCAGTAGAAAGCCCCAGTGGGCCATTTGCAATTCATTTCATGTCAGTGTGACTTTAAATCACTTAAAACATTTGCTTCTTATTTTTTAATAAGAAAATTCTTTGAAATGCTTTTTTTTTTTTTTTTTTTAAACAAAAATTCATTGCTAAGCCTTAGAGTCATACATGCAAGACTTGAAAATTGCAGCTTCACTAAAAAGCATGCACTAAATATGATATACATTGATGCACGCTTATTAGGGATAAATACTGTTCTCTGGGTAGTGCCTAGAAATTTTAATTAATTTCAGATATGCCCTATTTTTGTCCACGCATGCAGATTTCAAATCTGTGCCTTTGCCGATTTTGACACGGTGCGATGATGTCTCCTAGCTTTCAGATGTCTGGCTCTTCGAGTTGTGAAATGATATAACAAATGAAAACAACAGTTCCAGCCTCGTCAATCTAGTTTTCAGTGGACAGATGCCCTGGCACTAGAAAAGCATCATCCCATGCAATACCTCTTGGCAGCCTCCAAAAAAAGCCTGAGATTTCCTAGACACCAAAGTAAAGTTGGCTCCTCATCTTGAGAAGTCTTTTTTCTGCCATGCTGAAGCTTCTGCAAGTTAGATGTGCATAACCTCTATGTGTGCTGTACCTGATTTGTGCACCACTATGTGATTTCTGGTCTCTCAGATAATCAGTCTGGTCTGCTTCTGGAGCACGGTGCCTCGACAGTGATAGATTAATGGGTGAAGGTCCAGATTGGTGCACTGAGGTTTCTGATATAAGCTGGGTCGATTGTTATAGTTTGCAGATGCATCATTAATTGATTAAATGGTATAATTAATTATGGATTTAAATATTTTATTGGATGCTTATCCAGTGGGCATTGCTTAAACCAGCTAAGGAAATGTGTGGTTCTGGTCTTCCCTAGGTCCCACCAACACATGTCCATGGCACCACGCAAAAGGAGGCCAATCCTGAATACCCCAGCACAACTGGCACAGCTTTGCAGAGCAGTGCCTGCCACAAAGTACATATCATACTGAAAGTCTTGCAACGTTGGTTTTAAAACATCCAAAACTCATGGAATTCATTGCACAGAATAGTGTCTGTGACTGAAAAAGAAGACAGTGAATTGTTTTGGTACAGATGAGGTTTTCTTTTGGCTAATGATTTGTTTTTAATGTCGCACATGGTATTGTGAGAACTTGCATCATTCGGGCTTTTTTAATGAATTCGTATTGCTTGCATATTAGTAGGAATATTTCCACTGCAGCAAACACCATAAACAGTTTCCACACTGGGGTATGTTATACTGCCACCAGAATTGGTTCTTCTGATGGTTCATTTCTTTTATGCTGAGAATTCAGGACCAATTCAGCTTGGTTTTATGCATCATTAGAGATTTACAATTACTTTGCTATAGTTTCTTTCTGGAAGCCTATCTCTCATGGTTAATGCTGTGGGAGCCCTGTTGTGTAGAGGCTGGTATTAGCCACCTTATAGCAATAAAGCGTTTCAGAAGGATTTAGAATTATGAGTGCCTAAATTCTTCTTGCAGTGACTGTAATGCTGTTATCCCTTGCTGAGCTTGGGTTGAAACACTTTTTTCTCCTGCTCAAATTAGAAAAAAAAAAAGCTGTTTCTTCGAGAGGTTTTGAATCATTTACATGTAATTTTTTTGTTGAACTACTGCAGTTGGGAAAGAGAAATTGTGAGAAATTCCATTTGGATTTCATGATGCTTAAAATACATTTATATTGCATTAGTACATAATGAAAAGAAGACCTCCTCATTTTTTATCTCACTTTTAAAAAGCGTAATCATTATTTGGGACTTTTCTTTGCATTTTAGATTTTATGTGTGTAACCAACTCAATAAATTTCTCAAGGTTTGTGTTTGGAGAATGGGCATGATCTGTAATCCACATTCATGTTTTAGACAGGTGCAGTCTCGCACTGAAACAAACATGATACATGGTGAATAATACGGGCCCGATCTAAAGCCCATTAAAATCAATGAAAAAATTTCAAATTAACTTTTATAGCCTTTAGATCAGGCTCTAAATGGGCAAATTACAGTTATGGAGTTTCCCATTTACATACCTGTGTGATGCACTTAATATATTTTATGGAATTGAAATTACTTGGTACTCTTTTTCATGCTTTTTCAGGATAAGAATTTGCCAAGGGCATCAACAGCAGTTTTCCCAGGCTTCAGAACGAGGATTATAGAGTCAAACCACAAATGACTCAAACCTGAAAAAATGGACTGGGTTATCAGAGGCACTCTGACAACGGCGAGGTCGGGAGTGCGTTTTGTATCAGACATCCTCACCGCGTCTCGTGAACGCACTCAGGGCATCAGCATGTGCTGCTGGTCCGGGGGCATCATGTAGGACTTCTAGGGGAATATGTGCCAGGTCTCACCCTCGCGTCATTTTAAATACATGAAATCTTGTGTGAGGTTAGAAAAAGGACTAATGGCACTGTCGAAAATGAGGGAGGGATTCAAGCATTGCAGGGAATTCTCAAATCCTCTGTTAGAAGCCAGTAATCTTTCTTCTTGTACAGCACTTCTTGAATCCCACTGAGAAGGCACCGGGCTCATCTCTGCATCTGTGCTATCTGCTGCCTCCGTCAGCGCCAGAAAGGAATGCCCCTACCTGCTCCTCGTAATTAAAAACCCCTTTGGAGCAGCTCTAGAAATAAGCCACCGCGGTATCTGATTGAACCTCTTAAAGAACTGTCACTGATCACCTTCTCTTCTCTTGATGGAATATATTTATGCATTATAAATACACTTCCTGTGAGTATGCCCCATAAATCACATTTAGCACTTGTATATGATGTATAAGCATCTTCTATAGAATACACAGAAATACAGATGCCAAACTCCCACAGAGTTCATCACTGGAAAATGTTTGAAGGATCTGATCCTTAATATTTAATGAGGAAGATGCTATTTCCTTCCTTGGCTTTTATCTCTGGTTCGGCATAGTCATTAAATTTCTTGTTTCCTTGCAAGGTTATATAATTTATGACCTAATTTTAGACTTTCGTGTAACTGCTCTCAAATACACAGTATCTGAATTTCTTTCTACGGAGTTTTGGGATCAGACAACAGCTAGAACACGACTGCTATGAGAACTGTCATTAAGGAGTTGCAGGCATTAGAGGAACACAGCACAGTAACACTCAGATAGCATTACAGGATTGTGTTGTATTTTTATTTTTCCCCCGTAAAATATGATTTAGCATCATTTCCACATCTCACCATGTGCAGTGCCTGGCAGGAATCCCCAGGTAATACAGTAATCGCCCAACAACTGCTATTACTTAAAATATTATCTTATAGCAGCTTCTGGCTTTCAGGCCTCTCTGGGACAAATTCACAGGGCCCCAGGTGGGGAGAGCTGGGGATGGTGGGAAGGAGAAAGAGGATGGGGAGGGCTTCAACCCTGTGTTCTCGCCCACCGAACAGCCAAATGTTGTCAGCCACTGATTTTTGGTAGCAGAGGGAAAGTCCCCATCTACCCACAGGGTCCGGGCAGCATCGCTTCCACCCAGTTGCTCCCAGCCTGTGGCTGAGACTTTGGCTTTACTTTGGGTTTTGGGGAGCAAGAACACCTCAGCGGGCCATGCTCTGCAACTCAAGGTGTTTCCAGACGACTTCTAAATGAATTACGCTAAAGCTGCAGCCATGGGGTTTTCTGTCAGCTGTATATCCATGCTAATTCAGCAGTGCCATAAACAGCGCTGTGAGTTTCAGGTGTTTTGCCAATTTAAACTGTACTGCTCAGACCAGTCTTTCATCAAAGTTAATACAGTGGCTATTGCATTAATGCACTTTGAGGGCACTTTATTTGAGTGTTTAAATGGGAAGAGCTCGCTGTTGAGGACAGGGTTGGATGCCTGCCTTGAGCCCAGGACAGCAACAGGACAGCCTTGAGCCCAGGACAGGAACTGGGGCGTGCAGCACTGCATCCCCAACATCACAGCTTCATGCAGGGTGGGATGGTGAAAGGAAAATCATCTCTATGGGAAGGTGACTTTATTTCTTGGAATAAGAAAGGTTGGACAGTGCATCTGTCTGGCTTTAATGGAAAAGGTTCCAGGAAAGCGGCAGCGACCAAAGCGTTTTCAGTATCACATAATTCAAGAGTAAAATCATAGTTCCAATTACCATTTCATCCATTTCTGGCCTTGGGAAACCTATGCTAATATTTATTATTATATGATTGACCTATGATTTCTTCATCATTTACATTAGTGACTATTATATTCATAGTAACATCCTTTAAATCATATAAGCAGATGTCAACAGTGCATGATGAAGTCACACCCTGCAGATTTTTTTTATTTACTTAGTCCATTTTTTTTCCTGATAGAATAACACTGTGAGATGCATAATCTCACCTCCACAAGGCCTCTAGGGGCATATATAATCATGGAATACATTTTCTTAATCTCACAAAATGAGTCAATTCTATCTGAGGTACAAACAGTTGTACAAAGTCAGTATTTCACTTCCATCATTGCCTGACATCATCTTCTACACAGCTCAAGAAAACATTTACTTGGCTCTTTCATATGAGTTGCCACAAAACCTTTGCAACAAAATACTGAGGAAAGTGAGGAAGTAAAATAGGTGATTTGATTTAAGAACTTCCTTAAGCTCTGTTCTAGGCGCAGGAATTAGATCTGAACATTTGTCAGAAGCTTCACAACAGCCTGACTGGCTGTATGCACCTCCAATCTCCGTTCTTCTGTGACCCGCCCAAGCACAAATCGGATTCATAGAATCATTAAGGTTAGAAAAGACCTCTAAGCTCATTGAGTGCAGCTGTCAGCCCATCCCCACCGTGCCCATAACCATGTTCCTCAGTGCCAAATCTCCATTTTCACCTCCAGGAACTGTGACTCCTCCACCTCCCCGAGCAGCCCATTCCAGTGCCTCACCACTCCTTCAGAGAAGAAATTTTTCCTAATATCCAACCTGCACCTCTCCTGGTGCAACTTGAGGCCATTGCCTCTCATTCTACCATACCTCTCATCCTGAGTTGTGCAGAACAACAACGTCTAGATGCTGGTCCTCTTTCATTATTAGTATTAGTATTGCTATTATTATGCACAAGTGAGCATCTCTGTGTTAGAAATAAGACACGCTGCTGGTTTCCAGGAAGTGTTCTGAGACACGCTGTCTCTGATGCACCCTGCAGCACAGAGCAGCCGTGTTTGCCTCCGGTGAATGGCAGAAGCTGCTCCCAGGAGTGCCCTGGCTTTGATCCAGGTGTTGGAATAAAGACTGTGCATCTCAGCTGCATCTCGTGGGGGCATGCTGAAGGCTGGCCCAGGCTCCCCCCCCCCACACACACACTTTTTCTGCTAAATCCACATCTGCTTAGGTCTACTGGCACCAGTCTCTTTGCACACATCTTCTTGTTCCACACAGGCTGTATTTTTCATGGGCTCTCACATTATTTTCTCTCCCCTCACCCTTCCCAGTACCATCAGGCCATGCTGGACTGCCATTCCATCATTTCTTTACTGAAGTTAAATTCTTCCATCCTCCTATTGTCCTAAATAATTCCCTGGCTCAGCAGGTTTAGGATGTTTCTAATAGAAATGTGTCCTCTGCAGTCCCAAGAACTCAGGTCAGTGTCGTTACCCAGCCTGTGTGGCGTGGACCTCTGCTCCCTGGTCATGAAGTACTGAAAATCATAGAATCATAGAGTTGGAAGGGACCCTTGAAGCCATCACTCCAACTGCCCTGCAGTGAGCAGGGACACCTGCAGTTCCATCAGGTGGTCGGAGCCCAACCAGCCTTTGCCTTGAGTGTCCCCTCATTTCTACATGCAAGGAAGGTGAAAGGATCAGAATAGCACTGCGTCATATTTCTGAAGACTGGCACTGTACAATAGTGGGTAGGAGTTTCTGTATTGAAGCACGTTATGCACATAGAACCAAACACCTGCAGTGAACCTCCTCTGGCAAAAATTGCACCAACTTCAATAGCATTTATTCCAAGAAGGGCTGCTGGCTGCTCTCAGGGCATGGAACATATTCCTGACTTAAGAAGTACTTATAATCTACTGGTAAGAGACTTATTAGCAATGTAAGAATGATTTTTAAGGGAGCAAAGTATCCTTCCTAGAAGAAATGTACTTCTGGTGAAATTACTTTTGCTGTCAGAAGTAGTTTGGGTAAGCCCCTGTGATTAGGGATGTTACTGTTGCCCCTTATCATACCAAAGCAAACAGTGTCAAATACTTCAAACCTTATAAATAATTGTTTCTAAAGTGGTGTGTTTTGTGGTTGTTTTTTGTTTGTTTTTTTTTTTCCTACAAAATGTTTAGAGAAAACTGGTTTCTAATCCTTTTCCAGCTCAGCTCCTTCCCATTCTTGATATTCTTTTATTTTCCTTCTTTGGGCTTTAATATTGCTTAAATGTTATAAACATCTCCTTTAAGGGTAAATGTAGAGCTTTTGCAAGGATTACAAAAAAGCATTCTAAGAGCTTTAATAATCTGGAGTGAGGAAAAAAAAAAAACAACAGACTGTTTGGAACTGCCACTGCTGCTGGTGCTGCAGATGGGGACAGAGCTGGCACGTGGGGACAGCGGCCATAGGAGCTGTGGTGGGACATGGATAAGGAGGAGGAGGAGGAGGAGGAGGAAGAGAGGAAGAGGACACGTCTTGCTGGAAAAGCAAGACCTAGTAATGCTAGGCCAGATTTCCTCTCACACCTTGTTAAGCCCAGCAGTGGAACTTGTGTTTTGAGTCTTCGGGTGAGAATTGGAGAGTAGTGGACCCAAAGGAGTGCATGGGTGGTTTGCTTCAGACTTAGGTGAAGAGGATTAAAGCTTTCTGGCATCTAATTTCACATTTCCTTTTTTTTTTTTTTTTAAAGGGTATGATTTTTAAGAGGGCTCATTACAGTAGAGCCCCCATGGGGCTGCTTGTACCTTTAGCCACTTTCTGCCTGCACTGCCAGCTTCTCTGCACTGGATGCCACCAGGCAGCACAGGGTGCAGTGGCCATGGCAGCCAGGTTTGCTGCCAGGCAGTGCTGACACTGCTCCTTCCCACCCGGGGGATTTCTTCCCTGACAATTTTTGGCTCCTTCAGGTTGCTTTGTAGCTGCACAGAATATATAATGTTCCACACTAGCAGAGAGGCTGACAGGGAAGTTAAATACAGACTGCAAAGATAGATCATCTCCCAGTATCACTTTGTTTTTTTGCTGCTCTAAAATCATTTTGCTTGTTCCTGCAGCTCCTATAAAGCCAGAAGAGCTCTCTATATTTGCTTCCCGGATGCCTTTTTCTCCTCTGCCTATAACTATAAAAGCAGCTTTTCAAGCTCCAAATCAGAGATAAATTGGAATCACTGCTGTAGAAATAAAACACAAGACTAATCAAATTGTAGCACAGGAAGCAGCCTTCAGCCAGTGCATTTTTGAAAGCTATTTTTAGAATATATTTTTATTTTGTCACTCCATATGGGAAGTCAAACCCATATGGTTTGGGAGAATGGAAGGTTGGGCTTTTACAGAGCTCTCACAAACCATCCCTCCCTGGCCCCCTACTTAAACATGTGCTGAAATCCAATTGTCTGCAGTGGGATTCAGCACATCAGCTCCGTGCTGGCTGAGGCCTGAAGCCCTGCCTGAGGTTGTCGTGGTATTACTCCCTCCTGAAATGTCAAACTACTCTGTGTTCGTTAAATCAGTCTCCAGTTAACTTAGCTCTTCTTAATTATGACATTTCTAATTCATACATCTTCCTTTCTTTCCCCTCTCCATTTCTTCATCTCTTCTCCATGGTTTGGATGCCCTAATGAATGAACGCATTTGGTCCGGCAGCAGCCTACATGTGGAGCTGAGCATCACTCTCCTGCCCTGTGCACATCACAGTGCAGATGCCGACAACGATGAGACACAAAATTCTGCCCAGAGCACTCTCACGTATGCTGATGAGACAAGAACTGACCAGGAAAGGTCTTACCCAGGTGACAAAGTGTATTCCTTTGCTCCTGTCTACCAACAGCTGTGCTCCTGAGGTCCCCTTTTCTAGAAGCAAGTGAAGAGCTCTCACTAAGAACAGCAGTGTGATAACAGTTGTGGGGTGAGCTGGGTTTTTCATATGGAACCAAAGTCTCCCTCTAACAATGATAAAAGTCTTCTTGTGGGGAGCACAGCATCCAAACTCATTGCATGGGTAAGTGAAGACAGGTAATGCTGTTTGTTGATTTCAGCTTGATGTAACCAATTTCACTGGTCCAGTTAAGCTGCATGACAGCGTGAAATACTTAAATAGCCATTGTAATGTTTCTGAGAGGACAGATAGCTGCAGGTACTCTGCAAGATCACAGTGCAGCGTGATGCTTTCAGACCTCACACAACGGGCAGAGGCTCAGCTATTTGGGTGGCATGGATGACAAGGGTTCAGCATGGCCAACCCCCCACAGAGCTGCTTTCTGACTGCAGGAGAAGTCATCTCCTGTGTCGCTTTTGATTCAGGAGCTGTATTTGGCCTCTGCATGGGAGCAGAGCTAAAGGAGAAGCACGGCACTGCCTGCAGCATTCGGCCTTCAGCAGAGCCCTGCACGAGGCAACTCCTGCACATCTGTGCTGATAGGGCTGTGACAGGAGGTCCCCAAGCCAGCAGCCATGCTTTCATGCCTGTGCTGAAAGGAGATGCACAGCAAAGCAGGCAGAAAGGCTGCACAGAGCAGTGCTGCTGTGCCTCCTGCCTGCAGTGTGTCAGCCAGCAGCGCCATTCTCCCATCTTTGCAGGAGCACATCTGTGCAATGGAAACCTGTGGGGTTTGTTGTATGCCTATTAATAGTTCACATTTTAATCCTTTTTTGTTTTCTTTTTAGGAAACAATTCTCTGACCTCTTTTGTGTGAAGTGCAATGGCGATAGCACTGCGCAGAGAGGAGTCCTGAATGATGGAAATGCAGAGATGTCTGCTGAGGTTTGCATACTGCTGCCGCCACGCAGAGGAGATCTCATTCTGAAAGTGTGGATCACAGCTGAACCCCCGTATGGATTATTTCAATGGAAAGTCGAGAAAACAGCTATTGATTTCTCTTTCATGAATATAAAGCAGAGATCTTGAGTAGAGAAGACAACGTTAAAAAAACCAAGCACCGGAAGGGGCTAAGGGAAAAGCCTGAGGTTAGAGCAGAAAGAAATATTCATATTCAATCTATATAGCCGTTTTGAAATAATAAAAACTGTGGTTCAACTATTTACTTCAGTTAGCTACATAGTCAGGAAAACCACCGTCACTTAGATCCCACTTATAAAGATGTATTCTACACCATTCTGAAATCCCAGAAGACAATAAAAAATTGTGGGCTTTCTGATGTTTGAGTGTGTTGGGATTAGGTGCAAGTTGTGGGGTGTTCCTGGAAACACTATTTCAGAACATTTGAACACTACAACTTTTGGATCAATCCATGTAGTTGGGTGATTTGTGTGATACGGGTTCCTGGCTGTGCTGAGATGGACTTGTGATGCTGCTGCCCTTCCTGAGCTTCACCTCCTCCAGCTGAGCATCACAGCCCTGGTGAAGTCAACCAAGAATTTGCCATTGACTTAATGGAGCCAGTATTCCATCCCAGAACAGAGACAACTGAAGTTGAGTGCCATGGGCTGGTGACCTGGAGCAATCTCAGGTGATGAAGGAGTAAAAATTTCCTTGTCACATAATTGACGTCATCAGCCTAAGGTTCCCTGATTTCACTCTGGATTTTCTGCTGTGTTTCCGTTCATGTTGCAGCTCTGTGGATAACGTGTTAAGGCGTTGTTCTTAAAAAAGGAAAGATTTAACTTTTTTAAAGGGATGGGTGATTTGTAGAAGGCATTTGTGTAATTTTGTATTCTAAATGTGATTTATTTTTATAAATAAATTTGCATAAAATCTCCAGCCCTTGATGTCATAGTCCTATTTTATCTTTAATTCAGATGCTCAAGAAATGTAAATTATTTTTACAGCTAAATAAAAGCTATACAAAGCTGCCAGGAAAGAATAATGAGATACACACTGTGCCATGCAGCCATGATAAATCCAGCAGCACCATGGTTACAGTCAAAATGTGAGGCCATCAGCAACTAGGGGACATCAATGCATATAGATTCCTCAAACCAATCTTAACTGGGGAAGCTCATGACACCAGGTTAGCAAGAGAAAATATTTACCCAAAGGATAGACAGACACCTAATAGGAGAAACAGCTGGTTTATATAGCAAGGTTTTATTGCAGAATAAAAATATCATAGTTGGGCCATGCTCCGTGTACATGCTTTGCAGAAATAAAGATATCAGTGAATTACTGGTGGATGTGCCACCAGTGGTATGGGGATGGTCCCAGGGAGGTGAATTTGCAGCCCCTGGGTCAGAATGGTAACCCCAGCGCCCTCGTGCAAGGCTGACTCACACAGTAAGCAGGAGATGGGCTCCCCCAAGCAGCAATTAACTCAAAGATGAGGAGATAATTACAGAGAAGGAGGGTGTGGAGAGCCCCAGCTGACACCAGCTAAAAGAAAATGAATAAAAGGTGCCCTGAGGGCAGGGGCTGCTCCTTTAGTGAGAAGGGTCAGGGCTGGTTGCGTGGAGCTACGGGAGAAGAAGTCCTGCTTCCCATGACCAGCTGGAGCAGGTAGGCCTCCTTGTTCTGCTTTTGTCTTGTCTTGGGGTGCATGTCATAGAAATGCTGCTTTTGTGGTGTGTTTTTTTGCTGCTGCTTTTCTGCTAGAACCACCTCAGTCCACTCAGCTCTTCAGCGCTAAAACACACCCAATTGAATCTGGTATACATGTGCTGCTGACTTGTTGCTGTTCCCAATTTGCTGAATTACAGCGGTGTTGAGTTAATTAAGCTCAGCATTCGGGTCAAGCAGCTTCCTTGTGCCGGAGCTGGGTGGCTGCTCCAGGGCTGGGCAGGAGGAAGGTGCTCAGGAGATGAATGAAAAGGAGATGAATGCACCTCAGAAGGTGCAAGGAGAGAATGTCCCAAGGGCCTCTGGGCTGTTGGCATCTCGAGGAACAGTGCCTTGTGATGTTTGCTGGGGACCAGAGCATGCAGCAAACAGGGGCAGCCAAAGCTTTCCACAAACTCAGTGCTCTGTTTTGCTGAATCTGGGCAGTGAATGCGTGTGCCTCTCTGGAGGCCCTGTTGACTCTAAGGTCTGCTCACGTGCCTTAGTAGAGCTAAGCGTGAAGGCTGGTTGTGATCAGCACAGGCGTCTCTGGGTGTCAAGCTCTGTGTCTGTCTGTGAGGCTAATGACCACCACCAGGTGTAACAGACCTGCTTCTGTTCTTTGGAAATGCTGAGGCATTTTATTCAATGTATTTAAAAGTGAATGCCTCCACCTAAAGATATCATGCTTTTATTTTAGGGACAGTGGCACACAGATAAATGAGGAGTTGTAAACTTCATGCCTTTTGAAGCTTAGGGTTTTGTTTAAATTTGAGTCAGTTAAGGGACTGGATAATGCTGCTTAAAGACATTTAAAAACAACATATCATGCTCAGCACACAGCTCTTACTATAAGGCTCTGCCCAGAGTGAATTTTTATGCTTCAGTTATAAACCCTTGAAAAATGGGGATCCTAATGCAAAAGCTGACACAGCTTTAACTAAAGCAGCTCAAGTAAGTGCTGCTATAATTATTTGCTCATTAATTACAAATTTTGCAAGACACGAGAGTAACACAAATTGGAAAATAGGAATAATTATCAGTAATAATGCCACAGAAGCCGGACACATTGAAAGTATCTTCCTCTTTAAATTTAATAATAGCAAGACAGCTAGGAAACTAATAAGAAATATATAATTGAAAATTAACCTTGCAAATCTGCTGTTAATAAACCATGGTACTCTTGCATTACAATAATTTTAGAGCCCTCAATTTGCATGGGAAGTGTTATCCCAGGTAGCACTTTGTGTGTTCACAACAATTAGTGCATCTCTGCATTAAAACAAAAATGCAAAAGTAGAATTTGGTGTGGTTGGACAGTGCAGAATAATATGTAGTGTGGTTCTCAGTAGCTCAGTGCCAGAATGAGTGGAAAGCTAACAGACAATGGTGATTTTTGTGCCTGCTGTTATGCCTGAATGCTGTTTTGTTATTGTTGAATTGTGTATTGTTGTGCTTTGTGCTTTTATCCTCAGCTTGCTTTGTATTTGTGTAAATGCATCAGTGTAACTACTGGACTGCCTGCACTTAGGTGTTCTCTGAGGTGTGGGGTTTGGATATTTGCCATAGTTATAGAACCCTTTGACTTGGAAGGAACCCCTAAAAGCCATCAGTCCAACCCCTCCTGCAGTAAGCAGAGACACCTACAGCTGCATCGGGTGCTCAGAGCCCCATGCAGCCTGACCTTGAGTGTCTCCAGGAATGGGCCACCACCTCCTCTGGGCAACCTGCACCAGTGCCTTACCACCTTGATTGTAAAAAAAAACTTCTTCCTTATATTCAGTCAAAATCTCTACTCTTACAGTTTGAAATCATTTCTCCTTGCCCTTTCACTATAGATCCTGCTGAAATGTCTGCCCCCTTCTTTCTTAAGCCCCCCTTTAGTTACTGACAGGCTGCTCTCAGGTCTCCCTGGAGCCTGCTCTTCTCCAGGCTGTGCAGTCTGTGCACTGGTAGCAGGTAGCTTGTGATCGTTGCGTACTTCCCCCCCAGTGTTGCGTACTTCCACCATCAGATGTGGGTGGTGGAATGGACTTGGTGGGGCCGTGGGGTGTGGGCAGAGGTGGAGGTTTCTTACAGATTACTCAGTATGAGCATGTGCTGCTTTGCCGCAGGCTGGCACGTTGTGCACTTGGTTATCCATTTGCAAAGGAAAATGGAACTTGTTTAGGTATTTCTTATAGACTCCTATTAACTGATAACGATTGTGAAGATCTGTGGTCATCATCTGATCAGTTCGGAAGGAATGAGGAAGATAAATCATCATTCAGAACTCAGGTTGATCTTGCTGAACACATCCCACTTAAAATAATCCCGAGACATGTTTCTGTGTGCAAATAGAAGAGGCGCTGGGAGAACTTCTGCACTTCTAGCCAAGTGCCCAATAATTGGGGAGCTCTGATCTGTGTGGCTCAGCTGAAAAAGGATGGAGCAGAACAGAAGCTGCCCTGGCTGGAGCTCATGCTTGTATTGCTGTTGGTGACAATGGAGGTATATGCAGGGTTTAAAACTATGACCAAGCAGCTTAAAAAATAACCTGGAGACCTACAGTGTTTGGCATTAGTAAGGAGAAACATTGTACACAAACAATTGGGTTAAGAGTGTGCACTCTAAACAGCCTTGCTGCACAATTCCAAACTCCATCAAGGACTGCATGTAAAATGTTGGCTTCTTTGTGCAAACTCTCAAATCCTAGGGAAAAGGCCATTAGGGGTCAGCAATTCAGCTGTTTGTCTGTTCACTTTATGTAAGAGGTTAGCAGCAGTGTGCTTTTTGTCCCAAGCCAGCAATAGCAGGAACAGCTTGATTCTGAAAGGGCCATGGCTCCCCAGTAGTGATAGAAGAAGGGGTCCTAAAATAAACCAATTGCAGATAGTCTTTGATTTGACCTTTTGTCCATTCATTTGGCTATAAGTGTACGCTTAGCACAGCGATTGACTCCTGTCAGTCCCTTCCCTAATGTCCCATATATCTCAAGTACCTCTTGTGCAGATGCTATTTTTTTCTTATCAGGATAGTTTGGGGAATTTATGAAGCATTGCTATGTGGGACAGTAGGATCTTCTGGTGCCCTGATCTCTTTCTCCAGAGTGTATTAGAATGTCGGATGGAACAGCGAACCGCATGTGCCTGTGGCTGAAGTCTTCACAGCAAATCTCAGTGACTTCAGTCCATGGGATAGTATTGTCCCACTCCAAATGCCTTTTTTTTTTTTCTTTCAAGTCTCTCCTGCTTTGGGGGCAAGCCAAAGAAATGTCTCAGAGCTGTGGTGTAGACCTTATTTGCATGAACTCAGTGTGGCTACGGCTGCCACAAGGTGTTGGTGTGAGGAGACCACTCCATTCCCTAAGCTATGTTCTGCACGTGGGGCAGGTCCAGGGTGGATGTTCCTCAGCAATATCCTGACTGGAGGTCTTGTATGCACAGACACAGGTCTTGGAAACTGAGTGGGTGGAGAGGAGCATGGTGTGGGCAGCACGGTATCTCTAGCCTTGAGAGAAGGATGTAGAAAACATTTCACCTTCTGCAAAGCAGAAAACCGTGGGGAACCATGCCTTCCAACAATACTCATAGCAATTCCCAATCAGTATTCTGCTCATCAGTGCTTGAAGGAAAGCCGTAAAGGAACAACTAAGCCAAGGGAAGTTATTCTTAGCAGGTTGAGATAATTTTTTTCCTAACTGTTCTGTTATTTTTGTTGCATAGTCCATGAGTTGTTTACATCAGTAGGAGCTGATGCAAAGTAGGACAGTGTTTAATGTGCGGAAAGGTGGGTGAACTCCACCTTACAGCTGTCCTTGCGTTTCAGGGCTAGAGTTATATGTCATCTCCCCAACCTGCAGAATGGATGGTACTTGGTTTCCAGTTCCTGTGTTGTCCTATGTGCTGAGCACACTCCTGCCACTGTCACTGCAATGTTTTAACTATCCTTTACCTCACCCATTAAAGCACTAGGAAGGAACTGATGACTTGAAGTGCAAGCCAAGGTAAAAATAGATGTTAATACGTAGCATCGATCAGAAAAAATTGATGCGAGCTGGGCTGGGTTCACAACAGCAGCAAGGTGGTGTTGGTGACATCATTGAGCGTGAGCTCTGCCAACCTGAGTTAGTGTTGGAGTGACAGCACAGTGATTTAACGGTTATGATCTCATTTAATATTTCATACTTAAAATGTACCCTAACCTGCAATCCAGGGGTTATGTGCAGTACATATCATAGAGTTGTTTCAGAGCGGATTTTGACACAAAATTTGAATTTAAAGGACCTGTTTGAGTGGCAGAGGTACTGCATATGCTGTTATATTGTCAGGCAGATGCTGGAAATCCTTTCAGAAAGGAAAATTTACTGTGAAATGTTGTTTTCATATATATGTGTGTGTATACATGCGTACGAATGCAAAAGGGGAAAGAATCTGGGATGTTGTCTTAAGCTTTTATATGAAATAATTGCAGGAGACAAAAATCATCTGGCTGGAACAAAGGTAACTGCTGTTTTTAAATCCAGGAATGATGAACCTCATCCTCATGTTGATGAAAACAACAAAAATACTGCAGCCACGATTGGTCATAAGTTAAAACTTTTAAAAACTCTTCTATTTTCCAGCCTCTCTACAGCAACAGTGCACAAGTGACCTCACGTTCAGTGAGGGAGGTATTGCAGCTGCTCTGAAAAAGCACAAGTAAAGTAGTGGGGAAAGAAAATCTTGTTTTGCTTGGTGCCTTGCCTCCCCAGGTGTATAGCTGGGAAGGTGGTTCCCCTCTGTGCTTCATTGCCAGCCCTTGCATGTGGAAGCCTGTGGTTTGCTTGCTCTTCTCTCACTTTTTGTTATCTGTGTGACATTGAAATAACAAGGTTGTCCTACTGTAACACATGGTGGTGAGAGGCAGGGCTTAGGCGAGTGTGGATGGGGGAGCAATACATCAGCCCTGAGCTGTGGGACAGTGCCAGAACAGCAAATGGAGACCGGTCACCTTCCAGTCTAAATGGTGTAGGTAAAACCTTCCACTTCTTCAGAATGAAACTCAGTGGGTGCAGTAGGGATTAGGTGCTATAGTGGACTGCAGCTGTAGGTTAGGATAGAGGAATTGGGGAAAGACATTGTTTTCTTCAGAGGTGGAGGCTTAGCCAATTTTCTGACCCTGGTACAGCACCCTGGGATTAGATGGCTGTGGGGATGAAAGCAAACTAAGGAAGCAGTAATAAAGCTGAAGGGTAGAACTGCCCTGCAATGCAACCTTGACAGGATGGAGGCAGGAGCTGATGACTGAAAATCATTGCAGACAGATCCTGCACCTGGTTTGGGGTAGCTCCATGGGCCATACAGGCTGCAGATCATCAGGGAGGAGCTCTGCAGGAAAGAATATGTAGGTGTCCTAGAGGATTGGATGCAGCATTGCATCCCTGTGAAGAAGGAATTGACAAAAGGTGGAAGTGGTCCTGTCTTTGAAGCTGGCTCTTTTATCAACAAGGGGACAAACCTAGCCTCTGGAGACCCACTCCAAATGGACCTGTCCTATGAGTAGTTAACAGAGCTGCTTTGCAACTGCCTTCAAAAGAAAGAAAAGAATAATCTAAGGGCAAGGTTTTTCTTTAGGTAGTTTTATTTGCACCTGTGGCTCAATTAACTCTAAGATATGCCACATTTCATTCCACATGACCTGAGTGGTCAGCGTTGCTGTTCTTTATGGCAGGGGTAGTGGACAGTGAGTATCCAAGAAAATGTGGTCATGCTCTGAGCCTGCAAAATGCCCTGTTGTTTGGGGGAATGGCCCTTTTTCCTCTGAGATTCTCTTGTTCTGTGTTAGGAAGCCAGGCCTGTTTACCATTGATGTCTACCAGCAGCCTGTGTTTGAAAGCTCATTTCAATTATTCAGCATGGCTGAGATTTTGTACATAGGCATCGGGGGGTGGGTTTCATTGGATGCAGGTTTGGCACCTATGGTTAAAAATGTTTTACAAAGACACTTCCATACCAGTGGAACTGCCTTGCCACTGCTATAAACACCAAAAGCAATCATTACTAGTCTCAGTGTTTAAAATGCATTAACACAGCATATTCTTCAATGCTGGTTTTTCAGTTGAGTTAGGATGGGAAAAATGGAGTATGTAAATCCAGGATTTCTGGTTTATTTAGATGTTACTTTAGGATTTATTTTCAGCCCAGAATGTATTTCCAGCGCTCCATACAGCTAGCAGATTTCTTTAATCAGCAGTGGATTAAGCCACTAGAAAACATTCTTTGTTCCTATATTGATAGAAATGCAGTATTCTGCTTTCTTCCTGTTTGGCCTCCCCTGCCCTGGATGAAATGGGAGTAAACACAGTAGCACGATTTGTGTTACCAGCAAAGAAGAACAATTACATCTGTGTTTAAATTTGAAAGGTTTAAGGATTGTAATTGGAGTTTATTTGAGGGAAGAGGCTGCAATGTTTGTCCCACTTTATTTTTAGAGGCTCTCTATTGCGTTATCCATGCTTATCACACAAGGACAAACGTTTTTCCATACAACAAATATTTCTGAATCTGAAATAGCCTAGGAGCCGTGAGATCCCAGGAATATGCTTCTCCCTCTAGTGGCAGCAGAGAGGAAGATACGGAGCTGATGGAGGGCTTCACTTACAAGGTGATAATAACAATCAAAAGGCAAATCTTTTACATGTGCTTTTTTTTTTTTTCCCCCGTTTGTTTTCAATGCCAGAGATTTCGATGGCAAGAATATTTAACTTTATGGTTCTCCTTGGTCACTGAGATACTTCTGGAATACTTGTAAAGCCAACATTTCAAAACAAGAGTGCCTTGCTAATTTTTACAATGATTATTACACTCCCAGTAAACTGAGGCAACAAATGCTGGTGAGTTAGGTGTTCTGTGTTCTATGTGTCTAACAACCACAAATCTTAGGTACTTTCTGAAACATAAGGCAATAATTAATTTTCATGGTCTTTTTTTGGGATACTGCCTTGCTCTGCCTTAGTTCAGCAGCCTGCTCTGTTGCAGCCCCCTGCTTCTGCACACTACCTGAAAGCTGCCCTAACTTTATCTTACCTCTAAGGTTTCCTTCCATTTTTTCCTGTTGTGTTTCCCTTCACTTTCTATGCTCTCAACTTTGTTGTGATTGTTTCAACCCTGCTTGGTATTTAAAGCGCTGTCTGCCTTTCTTCAAAGAATTATAAATTTTTTTGAGTTGGAAAAGACCCTTGAAGGCCATCATTCCAACTTCCCTGCAATGCACAGGGAAGCCTACAGCTCCATCAGGTGCTCAGAGCCCCATCCAGCCTGACCTTGAGTGTCTCCAAGGATGGGGCACCACCACCTCTGGGCAACCTGTGCCAGTGCATCACCACCCTGATTGTACAAAACCACCCTCCCTTACGTCTAATGTAAATCTCCCCTATTTTAGTTTGAAACATCACTTATCACAGACCCTGCTAAAGAGTCTTGAAAACACGTCTGTACCTTCCTTGCTCTTCCTTTTCTATCTCCCATATTCTGCATTTCTATGCAGAAAGGCAGCAGGCTAAAAACAGGAATGGAAATTTCTTGTGCAAAATGAAACCAGCTTTTCTTAACTTTCCCCTTTTGGAATTACATCTCATGTGAGCATGCTGTCAGAATGTGTCTCCAGCACAAGTTGTAGAAGTGTTCTTTGCAGATTAGTACTTTGGGGGAGAACAGTGAAAGCTTTAATTGTAAATATTGGTTCTCACACTAAATATTTGTAGTCTTTGAATTGGCTGATACGTCACTTATTTCAGGAAAGTGCAAAGACCAGATCAACCCACATCTTACTTACATGGCCATCTTTAATTTGCCATTAGCTATAAGGAGCAGTAAAGCTTTTAGTCCAAATGATTGTAACCCAATGGGAAGTCTTTTAGATTAGTCTCATGTTTTTTTGTTTGTTTGTTTTTTTTTTGTTTTTTTTTTTCAAACTACATCTCTGTCATGACTAATCTCACTGTGATAAACTTTCTCTAGTGCAACTAGCACATACTGGTTACTTCATTATTTCAACAGCCCTCTTAGTGAAGGGATGCTGTGATCTACAAGTCAGTTATTTGATGGGGTAAAAATATTTCCAGTTTAGTTGAAATTTTTGCTAGCCTTGAGAAGTCACATTTGTGGTACTGTGATGTTTCACGCCCTGCAACCAAGGCAGTTCATCTTGGAGCTGATCATGCATGTGATAGTGTGGAAGTTGTGCCAGCTGGAGTTTGCATGAAGGGGAGAGGGTTTCTTTCAGAAAAGCCTGCTGAAAGGAGTCCTGTCTAGGTTCATGCATTTATCAAAGCCTGTTTTGCTAGCATGTGTGATGGAATTTATCAGTGGTGTTAGAGCTGAAATGCTGGGGCAGTGGCTGATACCTGCTTGGTGAGAAAGACTATGCAGAAAGCTGGGCCTGAGCCCACCGGAGTTAGGTCTGGGGCAGGAGATTTGAATTAATGTAATGCTCGAGCTAAAGAAGTATAATGTGGCTAGCTGTGCTTTTTGTGTTAAATTTGAGGAGGCTGAAATTTGAACAGGTTTCCCATGGCTTTAATTGGGCTTTGCTTCAGTTGGCCTATGTCCAGTTGAGTTTTAGAGTTGTAGTTGGTGCTCTCTAGCTTCTGCTGAGACTCAGAGCTGCTTACTGGGACCTGGCTAACACCGATGATAGAGAGAACAGTAGGCTTTGGGTCTTACTGCCCTCTTTGGAAAGAGGGAAAAGCAATTAACTGCGATGGGGGCTCTGGCATGGCTCTAGATTCCCTTCTTGGCAAGAAAGGCAAATATTACCCATCTTCCTCTCTCTGCTAAAAAAAAAAAAAAAAAACCTGCTATTTTAAGACAACCCACACAAATAACCCTTTTCCCTCCACCCTGGTTTACCGTCTTTCAATAATTTCTTATGTGTAATAAGGCTCAGTATGTAGAAGTTCAATCTTTGAAGGAATTACAAAGAAGATTTTAGTATCTTTCTTTAGCATAGAGACTGCTGGAAAGAAAACTAAGAATCCAAAGACAGTTATATTTCCACTGCTTAGAATTGAAATACACATCGATTTTTATTTTTGGCAACTTCTCTTCTTGAGTAAAGAACTTCTGAGTGCAATCAATTAAAGAAAAGATCTGATTTGCTTTGTAATTGTTTTTCTGTCTCTATGAATGATGTAAGGGCATATTGGAAGAATTTACTCCAGTACTCTGTCTTTTCTAAAATAACAGGTTTACTGGTTGATTTATGGGTTGTTTGTTTTGTTTTTGTTGTTCTGTCTGTAGGTGAGAAAAAGGTTAATTTGCTTGAGAAATCATGTCTATGCCAGAGAAGGTCAACTTGTTCCATCATTGTGTACTGCCACGGGAGGCTGACCTGAACCTAAACACAGTGGTTTAATGGAAGGATTAGGCATCCTGTTTTTCTGTATGCTCTTCCCACCATTTTTTTTTTTCATTTTTTTCATGGTTTCTCAGAAAATGCAGGAGGGTGTTACTCAGTAGTAAGTTTCTTATACCCTCACCAGAGCTGATTCTGTTCCCTATCAAGCTGTGTTTTTGATGTTCTGCTTCAAAAACCAAACCCTGCTGCAGCTGTGCCAAGTTCATGGTTTCCCCCATTCTCTGGCTGACCAAACAGCAGAAAGCCAAGAAGGAGGGCCGAGGGCGCTGAGATATGTCTGCATGGCAGGGCTGGGGAGCGATGCTGCTATCCCGGTTTCCTAGGGAATGGGTCTTCCCAGAATTGCCCCTCAAAGGATAAGGGACCAAAGCATTGTTGAAGTTTAAACCTTTTGCAATGACATCAAAGCTAATTAAAATGAAGGGTTTTCATGTTCTGTTTTCTCTAGTAGAACAAGTTTAATATTAATGAAACAGAACTGGATGTCTAGTTCCTTGCTCTATCTACCCATCGCTCAATGCAGCTGAATGCTGAACATCAAAGTGCTCTTCTGCTTTAGTTTTTTCTGCTCCTTTTTTCTTTCTCTTCATGTTACTTAAGTTCATGTACATAGTGCATATTTCCAGCGTCTGCATAGTGCTGGTGGTGGACTATTCTGGGCAGCAGTGTGAGAAATGTTAATCTTAGAAATAACGTTGGCTCTATTAAGAGCTGGATATTGGGTTTGCTCTTTATATTTTGCCCATATTCATTTCATCAGTTTACTTAAGTATAATTGTTGTGTTTTGATTTATGTGCTTTTTGTTTTTCTTGTTCTATATAGCTACTTGTGATAATTTTGTACTTTTATTTTTGTATTTCCTGGGCAAAGCTATTCTGACCAGAAGCCTGGGAGTAGCCAGCCAGTCCCTGCTGTTATAGGAAAGGGGATATTGTGCTGTCGTTTTAATGAAAAGGGTTGGATGTACTGCATTTGGGAAACTGAAATTTCAACTAATTTAGTGGCAACTGAATGATAATTCAGTAGTAATGAAACAGTTGGTAGTTTATGAATTGGAATGCAAGTTAACAAGAGTCCCTTTTCTTTATGCATATTTTTGGTAAGTTCTGTGTTGCTTCCTGTGAGACCTGAAGAGAAAAAAGTAGTTCAAGAAATCCCATTGTTTTTCTAGCTAGCCACTCTCCTGGGGTCTTTCTTTGTATTATTTTGTGGATATGCAGCTGGTACACAGGCTGAAAAAACCCACTTGATGCTGCAGAGGTGACTGGAAAAGAAGAAAAGCTTTTTCCTTCCTATTACTAGAAGTATGTAAATTATATGCTTGGAGTTTGTCAGGATGGAAACAAATGTCTTAATTTGCTTGCAAGGGCTCTCAAGATTTCAGGATCTTCAACCTTTTCAGGTAGAAAACCCCCTGCAGTAAGAAGTGCATTTACAGGATTTTGCATAATTTACTATTTTTGATGAAAAATGGCATCAAAGTGACACCTGAGGCACCACATCCATTATCCTTTGATAAGAGATTGAAGTTGGTCAATCCTGTTCTTGTCATTTATTTGTACTGCTTCACAGGGCAAAGAAATGACAGTTGGGAAGAGTTAGTTATACAGTAACTTCAGAACTATAGAGGCATAACTGATATAAAAGACTGATTTTTTTCTTTAGCCTTCCTGTGCATCAGTATGTGTTTGGGTGATATCTTCCTAAATGTGCAAACAAAAATGCTTGGTATTTCTCTTCTTGGTAGCCTTTCATACAAACTTCTGATTTTTTTCTTTAGTTAGTTCTTCAAACATTCTTAGTGATTAATTTAAAATTAATTTATTAGTGTATCCACTTCAAAATTTTGAGGATTCACCATACAATAGTTCCTTCTGTGCCTCATTGACCTGCCTAGAGGGGAAGCATGCATTGAGCTCTGTGTACCCCCTTAAGATGCCCATGAGGAGATCTTGCATATGCAGGGGCAACCAGACCTTGTCCTTGAGCCTTCACAGAGATGTGTGATTGGGATTTTTCAACTACCCTGTGATGGGGGTTTATTACCAGTGCAGTATGCACAGATCAATATGTCTGTATACACGCGCCCTTCAGATGTGCATGCTGATTTGGCCAGCTGTGAGTACAGGATTTATGAAGGCATCGCTCATGTTTGAACTGGTGGAGCTGTGTCTTGAGAACAAAGGTTAGGAGATGGCAAAAATGTGGCTGATGGGAATGTTGGTGTGGTTCTTAAATGGCCATTGCTCTGTACCATGCATGCTGGATATAGCACAAAGATGCAGAGCAGCTATCCCAGGGGATCCATTAGTGATTCCATCACCATCAGGTGCTGGAGTGCAGCAATAGCAAGACAAAGCATGTGAGCTTTGGCAGAGGTCTGAGTATGGCTTTGTTGCAGTAGTTCTATGTGAAGCACCACCCAGTGCTACTCTGCTGTGGATACACAGCTAGATTAATTAAGGCCAGATATTTGGGATAAGGATTCTCCCAAAACAAGAAAGGTCTTTATCTCACTGCCAAGTTGAAGGATACAAATTATCCCCCTTATAAAACTGTAGGGTGTGGAAATCTATGGTCGGTTGTATTTCCACGGAGGGAAGAGAAGAAATTGGGCATCCTCATGATCTCAAATTAGAAGTAGGGGAGGTTTCCTAGTGGAGGGGAACCTTCCCTGCATGCCTAAAACAAAAGAATGCTTAGAAACAGAAGGGTCTTAAAAACAAATGGTTCAGAAAATAATAAAAAGTTGGTCAATCTAGTCTTGTTGTCAGACTTCTGCCCTGAACCTGCACGAGGTCTTTGGTGCTCATCACCACTTATGTCATGTGAGGAAAATGGGAAAAGTGCCTCAACCTCTGCCTGTGTCCCTGCTGCTGTCGAGTGCGCTTATGCAGCTGAAAGTGCACACAGTAATGGGTGCAGGCAAACTGGGAATGAATGTATGCTTGCCATGCAGGCTGCAAAAGTGTTTTCCAAACATGCATGCAGAAGTATATTTTATGATTTAATTACCATTCTAAAAGCAGCAACTTGGAGAAGGAATATATTTCTCTGGTATTTGCATTACTCTTACACAAAGAAACATCTGACAGTGCCTCATAACCTACATTAATTAATGACTTCTCTATAATTTGTTTCTGGACTGCCTTCTTGGTTTGCTGTAGCTGATCTCAGGAAGTGGGGGGGAAGAGACTGAATTCAGGAAGAAATTGCTCCTCATCCAGAAGGAGCTGCTGCAGCAGGAGCAGCCTTTGATCCTGGAGAGATGCTGGTGAGATTTAGGGCTTGCAACGTTCCCACTGCTGAATATGTAATTTAGGTCACTGAACTATGTTTTGGTGGAAGATGCTTATCTATTCCACTTCTTGCTGATGTCATGTGCTGGGAAATCAGATGTTACAGTACAAATATATGTGAGAGGCCAGCATTGCTATCCCATAAAATGTAAATGGCTGAGTGATTGACTGCTGGCAGGCTGGGACGGTGGCTGAGGGGGTTGGAGGTCACTGCGCGTCTGTGCTTTGCTGGCCTGCTCTATTCAAGCTCTGAGTTAGAAATAAAGAAAAAAACACTTCTGAGCCTATGATTTTAGTCTTTGTCTGTGCAGAGTGAGTAGAAGTGTCTGGTAAAATTTTGTCTCTTGTAGAACTCTGTTGTAATAACTTCATTCAGTTTAGGGAAGTTGGTAGGATCCAGATCTGGATGCTACCCCTGTCATTAGTAAAGATGTCCACTAACAGAAAGAAATGTTAACCTAGTACAGCTCTCAAAGAGACTTGATTTATTGGCACGTGGTAATGGGACTTGAGCAAGAAGGCAGTAAAAGATCCCCATATTGCTTGGGTGACCATGCAAGTCAGCTTCCCTAACCTTTGGGCTAGTGGTGCATACCTTATTGCTGTAAGCACTGGCTACAGTCTTTCAGCGTTAACACTGTCAGCTGCTGACTGACCTGCTGGAAAAGTCTGCCTGAGTTTCCTGTTGTTTTCTGAATTATTTATTTTTTTCTTTTTCTCAGAATTTGCTGAATTTTTACTTAAGGGAAATTGATAACAGGGAGCAAATTTTTAGGAGGTTATGTTGGGTGCTCATTTTCCTTGCAAATGTGCTCAGAAGATCCCCTGATAACAGCAGTGGATCTTAACAACAAAACAAAAAAACCCTGCAGTAAACAAGGACAAATCCCTCCTCACCCTTGGGGAGCAAATGGAACACACCGATGCCATCCTGGATAACTCCTCGGGCAGAGCAGCGCTCGGGAACATTTTCCTAACTCTTATGATATGAGGAAAGAAAAACAAGCTGTTTTCCTTTCCCCCTGTAAAAAAAACCCTAAAAAATCAACAAATAGTGATCAGTAATGCAACTGTGAGGAATACCCGTTGTTTTTGCTGGCTGGTGTCAGAAAGCCCTCACCTTACGGAGGCAGCTGGTGCCAAGGCGGCAATCTGTGCTCTGCAAATCAGTTTCAGGGTTTGTAGCTGCTAAGATCTGCAGTACTGGGATGACTAAATTCGCATTTTCTGCAGTTTATTCCAACCTAACTGTATCTACAAAAGCAGTCTGCTTTCTCAAGCTGGCTTCCAATGACACAAGGAGTATAACCCAGTAACTCGATAATCAATTGCAGTTGAGCTTTTCAGTGAAGTGCAGAGATTTTTTTATTTCTCTTCTCTCCCCCCCCCCCCCCATCTCCCCCTCCCCCCCCCCCCCCCCAGTGCTGCAGATGTAAGTGCTGTATAAATGCATAGGTGTGTATATATAAGCATCTATACAAATGCTCATATTTATATTTATTATACTTTAGATGCCCCTATTTGCTCTTCATGACGGCTAATTCATTTGACAGAAGCTCACAGAGCTACTGATAATACTGCATTAAATTGCACGCTAAGCCGAAGATGTCAGCCTGGAATTTACTAAGAAATATTAATTGCAGAAGTTACAAAGCAGATGTGTGCAGTTCAGCATAATTTGTAGGCAGCAAGAAAACCTGAGCTGCTGCTGGAAGTTGCAGGATTTCCAGACGAGTTCATCCAGACCACCTTTGTACAACAGGAGTTAATTATTGGCTCCCGGCTTTCCCTTTAAAATCACCTTCTCGCTCAGCCAGTGTTGCTTTTAACGGCAGTTTCAGGTTATGGGATGTTTGTCAACACAGTGCACAGAGCGCTCCCAGCACACAGCGAAGCTGTCGTTCTCAATCCCTCTCTCTCAAGAACTGATTAAAGTGATAACTCTTCAGTACTTGTGGCATAAATACTGCCAGTAATCTCTAATGGATGAAAGGCGCAAATAACCGCTGAGTTCAAATACATTTCCAAGTTTCTCTTTTTCTTTATTAGCTTGCCATTCAGAAATAAAAATTTTGTCCGACATAGTTAGTGATTGTCAGGAAGATTTCACGTAGTTGTTAGAATCCATTTCCAACCCTTTTCAGTGCTCCGGTGGCTCTGAGCCCGCCTGGCTGCACGCAGCCCTCCTGCCTGCATAGCACTGCACGGTGGGAAGCAAACACCGGAGATCGCACACCCGAACTTGAGAGCTCTGGTGAGGTGAGGGTATGGCTTTCCTGCCCGAGTGAGAGGAGGTGGGAAAGGAGAACGCAAAGATTCTGGTTTGTACTGCAGCTTCTTCTCTGAGTTGAGCGTATATGTGGCACCGTGCAAAGAAAATACATTTGAGTTCCCTATCTCTATGTTTTTATTCCTCCCTGATTATAGTAACTTTTTGTTTGCCAGTAGTTAGTTGCTTTAGCAAGTAAGATATATTGAGACATGATTCAAAATGACAGGAAAGGAGTAACCAATATGCGGTGCACAAATGACTCCCTGTTAACATGTCACATATTACATCCTTTATTAAAAACAGCCCCTGCTCTGTATTGGCAAACACTGCTTATAACAGCACCTTCTGCTCTCTTTATGATGGATTGTCTTAAAGCTCACTAGTAGGTGTAGTAAAATATCAGCATCAATATAAACATACAATGTTGTTTATATTATCTTTCTTTATATTGTCTTAGAGGGGATTTATGTTCAAACAATCTTTTTGATCATGGCTCATAGCTTTAACCAACATTCCTAGTGCAGCCTGGCTTCCAAACCTAGAAGGTATTTCAGCTTCTGCACACTGGTAATTTACTGGGAGCTGGGGCACACTGTCAAACTGACGTCTGTCTGTCTGCATCAGGTGTGCAACTTCTTATGTTTCTCTATCCTCAGTTTTCATGCAGCTTCCTTTGTACTTACGGTAGTAACTTTTCAAATAAAGTTTTCTTCAAATAAAGGTATTTTGCTACGTGCTACTTGCACACAATTTCTTTGTCTTAAAAAAAAAAAAAAAAACCAAAAAAAAAAAAAAGGCTGCAGATAAGTCTTTAATTGCTCTGTAAAGATTTTAAATTCCCAGATTCTCAACTCAGTTTTACCCTCTATATCAAACTCTTTTCCTTTATGCTGAAACCACAAAGTTCTGGCTCCCTGTTTTGGTGTTGCTGCAACAGATGTCCCTCCTGAACCCTGTCCTCGGTGAACATACAGCACTTAGAAAAAACCAAACCAGCACAGTTTGTGAGTGCAGGAGAATGCTGATGGGTAGGGAGGACCAAACCTGGGGGTATTGGGATTTTGGGGAAGCCCACTGTATAGCATGCTGCTGGCAGCTCTCCTTTGCAGGGCAGCACTGCTGCACTGAGCCAGTGCCATGCTGCCTTAGTGAGAAAGGTGATGGCATGTTTATCACATGGGGAAGAAATAAATGGTAGCCATTACAAAGGTGTATAATTCAGCAATTACAGATATTTGTTTTTCTGACACCTCCTGCAAACAGTTATCGCTTCAGTCAAACGTAATTTGATTATCATTTTCCTGGTGCTGTATATTAACAGGGCAAATAAAAGGGAAAATAGCGTGGTCCCTTGTAATAAAGAAAACAGCAGCAAACTATTAATGCTCTTTGAAAAGAGTAGTTTTAACAAAGTAAGCAAGAATCATTTTCTTTGGTTGAGTGTTGATTCCCCAGTGTGCTCTCAGTAAGTAATTAGAATGGCCCAGTGAATGTCAGCATCAGCTTGTTTATTCTCATTATTTTATCATTTTAAAAACCCTCTAGGTGATGAGACATGCAGTATAGAACATAATTACCATTATTAGCATACTAATTGGACACAAAAATAGGCCAACTACAAGGTAGCCAACTGAATAATTTCACATTAATCAAACACCATAGTGAATAAGCCTATTGTTAAATTGACAGCTACAATAATTGGCAATATTTCGCTGCAAAATATAAGAAATTCCATGCAATATCTCTGCAATGTTATATAATTTAGCAGTTTCCCATATTTCCATCCTTAAGTTTGTACACTTAGTTCAAGTTCAAGGATACATCATGATAAGATTATTAGTCTATTATCAAGTGGACGGAGCTTATAAAGCCCGTCAGCATTCAGCAACAGATTCACACGATAGGAACACAAAAAGGCTACCAATTGAGTTACTTGTTGCTTCAGCATTGAGTCTGCATGAAGGTTCACGATAAGACTTTTTTAAACTATATTGACGTCCAACCTAAGGGATGGAAAACTGTAGAGGAATTAAAAAAAAAAAGAAAAAGATCTAAAATTCCAAAAATGATAATAATAATCCAGTGCAATCTGCAACTTTCATCCTGAGGGACAGTTTTCTGGCTGGAGAGGTTGGTTTCCTAGTTGTGCCACTTGTGGATCAGCAGGCTGGATAGGCAGGGAGCTCCGGAGTGAACGGCAGCAGGAGGGGAGCGTCGGCCCCGGCTGTGTTTCTCTTTGAAACCCATGGGGGAAATGGGACAGGAAAGGAGTGAGGGGAGAGGCAAAGGGGAAACAAAGAGGGGGAAGGCATGAGCGGGGGAAAATGAGAGATTGCAGTAAAGGGAACGGGGCTGATAAGGAGAACAGAACCAGATGGTGAAACAAGAGGAGCAGAGTGAGGAGAAAGAAAGAAAAACAGTGAGGAAGAAAGAAAATAGTCATCAAGAGAAGGGAGGAAGAGAAGGTAAGGTGAGAGCAGGGGATGGAGTGCAGATCTGGGGGAAAATGAAACAATATTCCCCTTTTAAAAACTGAAAGGCAAAGGGAAACACAAGGATCTCACTGAAAGCCCCGCTTCCTCCCCGGGCCTTGGGATGTGGAGGCTGGGAAGGGGTGGGAAGGCTCTGCTTCGTGTGGCTGCGTATTTCAGCAGGGAAAAGTCTGTGAGAAGTTAATGTGGAAACTGTTTGATAATGCTACTCACGTGTGTAGGTGAAGGATGGGCATGATGGCCACATTATTTCTGACCCCCAGGTATTTCTGGATGGCTTCTCCAGTACAAAGAGGCTGATTGAAGCCAAAGCTGTGCGGGCAAATGTGACCGATGGTAAGCAAGTTTAAAGAAATGAAAGGGTTAGAAAGACAAAGTGCTGACATAAACAGCCTTTTTGAAATGCATGTTCAGACCTAGACCTGGCACCCATCGTGGCTGTTGTGTGTCCTTGTGTTGGCCTTCCTTGCAGCTCTGGAGAGCAGGCCAGCATCCACTTGAAATATCGTTTTGTTACTGCATTCAAATAATGGAAATCTCTCAGTTTTGATTGCCCAGGCGTGGTTCTGGCACTGCAGAGTCCTTTCCTGGGGGTCTGTGTTGCTCAACCCTGGGCAGAGGCTGGAGGACACCGGCCTGGATCTGCTCTGCTGGCTTAATTAATACAGAAGCAACTTTCTGAGTTTGTGCTGAAATTGACTGCCTTATTTTGAATGAGACTGTAGGAAAAAAGCACTGCCTGTCAAGCAGTGTATTTTTTCCAGTTGCTTATTAATTTGATAATGGGTGAATTTCTGGTAGTGAGTGAAGATGCCTGCTAATATACTACAGATTGTTGACAATCCCAGTTCATTAGCTGTTGGATTTCTTTGTATAGGCTGTTTCTGCAGTAGCAGGCCCACAGTAAAATAATGAAATAATAAGGCATAAAACCGCTACAGATCTCTTGATAAGAGAAACACTGTGGGAGTAGCCACATGGTACAAAATAGGCTGAAGTGCACAGTGCATGCTTAGACTTTGTTTTAAGCATAAGCGTACAGCTTTGATTAACTCTGACCTAAAGGAATGCATTTCCAGGCTCTCCTTCAGACAGGTTTGTTTCTAGCGATGACTGTGGTTCCAGGGTTGTGTGGGTCTTGTCAGATCTCTTACAGTGATGCAATCCACTTTGTATCAAGGCAAACTTAGGAAGCAGCCAGTGCCAGGCTTGCAGCACTTAAGAACAACAGCCAAGGCCATGTTTTTCTAATAGCAGAGGATGGCTCCACAGTGTGCCAACCCCATAGCTTGGAATGAAGGAAAGGAGAAAACTGAAAATATCCTTGACAAGACATCTCTTTTAACACATCGAGAGGCTGTCCAATCTGCAAAAAACTGCTCAGCAGTTCCTCTCCTTCTGTCACAGTTTGTGCTTTGGTGGCTGGAGCTGCAGATTCAGCTGAATGCAGCCTGTTAGGTCATGCTGGAGTTACAGATAAGGGGTAGTATGTAGCCTGTGTTGCTTCTACCTGCTTGTTTATGTGCCAGCCTCTGAGGGCACTGCACAATCGTGGGACACACTAGTGCTGATGCAGCAGTTAGGTCTGGGCAGGGTGCTTGCACACGTATCCATCATGCATCGTGACTGTATCTGTTATAAAGACGTTGCAAAGCTGATATTTTCTCATCCCTTAAGTACATCCGGATGAGTAAGAAAAGAAATCCCCAGACCTCTGCCCCCAAAAGACCCCAAACCAAACACCACAATGGAAAGCCAGAGGGAAGGATATTGTGCACGTTCAGGCACAGCAAACACAAAAGAAAAACACTGGGAAAGATAGTTGTTGAATATATTTGAATGACAAATACATTTGAGGAAACCCCAGTCTGCTTGGGGACAGAGAAAAGGAAAATAAATTCATCACGTTATTCACTGGAAATTATTTGTTCAGCTCTGCTCCTTAATGTGTCAGCTAAAGATGATTTCAAATATTGAAGATTTTCTTTTCTGGCTCAAAACGACTCAAAAAAAATGAATATTCCAGCCACCAAGTGAAGTTAATATATGAGTTTCATAGCCATTTACTCAACACTTCTGTTCCCTGCAGAGTAATGGCAATGAGATGCATTCTGGGATTGCCAGAGGTGAAACCATAGTAGATGTTCTTGAATAATTTAGCAATGTATGAAAGCTTATTTCATCATCATCAACACAGTAATACCTTGCACCAATGGAGTGCATTACATTTCTGCTCTCCAAAGCTGTGCAAGTATTCCTACTCCCATTTTTCAGGTATAGAAACTCAAAAATAGAGAAATAAAGCCACTTTCCAAAGGAGGTGGCAGCTGTGACAGGTCCAGGACACAAGTTCAGATCCTTAATACTGGGAATCTCTGGGGGTGAAAATGCTGTAATTCAGGCCTATATAGCTTAAGCTTATTGAAAGAGAAAGTAAACTGAGCAAAAGTATTTTTCCTACTTTTCATTTTCTGGTAAAGTAAGAATTGAATGAGCTTTCTGCTTCCTTCTGACTGCTTTTCTTCTTCATGCCAGCCCCTCCTTTTCTAGGGTAAATCAAATTTAAGAATATTGCTGGTGTACGTGCTCCGGTTATTTTGAATAACAGGGCAGATTTGTATCCAGTTTTTGCAATGGGAGGAGGCTGTGGCTGCATTATGCAGTAATTATTAGTGTTGGGTTAAAGGAACAGAGGAACTCTCAGAGTTGTCTTTGGGCTGTTCAAACATGTGTAGTGTAGTTGGCAACATTTTTGTGCTTGAAGAGTCTAAAATCTCATCAATCTCGCTCTTCCCTGAATGTAGATTGGTCTTTAATGAGATCAATGAATAGTGCTGGTACTTTGCTGGCCAAAATTGTAAATGTGCTGTTGTTTCCTATTTACCCTGTAGCACAGGGATTTTGGAACATTACTGCTAATGTGTTTTGCATTCTATTGCTTTCCCATAAAATTTATGGCCAGGGAGAAACCGTAGAACCAGTGTGGGCAAAGCTGGTTTGTATTCTCTGTAATCTGTGTACTATACAGATATTTTTTAAGTCTATTTCAAAACAGTCAAAGGGATATGCAGAGCAAAGAGGGAAATGGAAATGAAAACAGATTTGAGATTGATTTCATAAAAATGAAACTTTGGTTTTCTGAACTTTGTTAGAAAAATAAATGTGGCTTGAAACAGCTTAAGGTAAGTGGTCTTAACAGTGAGATACCATGAAAGCACCTTCAGCTAGCCCAGGTAGGAAGGGAGAGCAGGCTGTTGGGCATGAGTGATGGATCAACAAACACTAGTGCCTGGCTCTGGAGTAGCATGAAAGGACTGCCTCAGCCCAATCAGTGCCTTCCCTTTGCTGTCCTTTTTAGCACTGTTTGGTCCCATTCCAGCTCTAAGGGTGATACAGGTTCATGCTGAAAAAGAAATGTATCTGGTACTTCACTACAAAGTGTTGGGTTCTGTATTTTGGTTTTTGTTGCTTTTGTCTATGACCCACCATCCTCAAGTGGCTTCCAAAGTTGTTGTTCCCATAGAGACTTTGCCTTAAAATGGATAGTCTCTCCATGCCAGGGAATGGAGTCATCACTGTGCATCCTTTCTGTGTTAATCTTCTGAAAGGTATGGTGGTCCAACACCAGGTTAAAAACAGCAGTGTCATGGAGTATTACATGGGAGAAGAGGGGAGGCAGAATGCAGAGGCCTCATAGTGCATTTGGGGCAAGTGGTGTGCTGTACTGTACACCTTTTGTACTGACCCACAGCTTCACCCTGGCTGTACAGGATGGTGATCAGAAAGCAAAAAAGATGTAGAGGGTTTAATTCAAATGGTCTGGGTTGGACTCTTCAGAGAGAATCTAAAATATCTGAAGCAAGTAGTGGATAAAGAACCCAAAAATCCTGAAGGAATATGTATGCACATGTAAAATTCTAAGAAATATGAGAGGCTCCCAAAGCTGAGCAGTTCATCACCCTCCAGCTCGGATATTTTCCAGCCTTGTGCTGTTTCTAACCACCATTAGCCTTGCTGCTATTGTGCTATTCCTAGTGACATCAGCTCTGAAATAGCACCTGGCAGGTGGTAGCAGAGCGGGGGAGTCTGTTTGATAGACTCCAAGAAGTGACTTCTGTGTCTCCTGGCTGCAAGATGAACTGTGCACCTCCTTTTGGCTGGGGCAAAGGGTGGTTTGGTAGGATGCAAAGGACTGCAGAGTACAGAGCTTGAGCATGGTATAGGAGAGAAAGATAAAACAGCTTTTTGAGGAGCTGCCCTAAATTCTGTCCTTCACAGTGGTAAAAATATGGAACAGCTCTTCTTGGGGTTGGTGGTTTCCTTGGACAATAAGCATTAATCTTAAGTGATTGTTACATTTTGACTTCATCCTCTGAATAATAGGGCTTTCTGTGCACTTCTTTGTCTTTGGACACCTGTTATATTTATGCTCTTATCCAAGCTCCCCCTTCTAAAAGTGAATTTTCTCGCCGTTACTTAATGTAAGATTTAAGAGTGCATTCTTCCTTGAATTCTGTACCCTTCCAACTCTGTCTTTCCTTCCTTAAGTATCTCTGAATTGGCAGATAAAACAGTTATTGTTCATATTACGAAAAGATTGTAATGGATTTATATAAAACTCAGACTGTGGCATTGTTCTTGAAGTCCATTTTATTGTAATGAAGTTCCACTCTTAATATTCCATGATCTTCAATGTCCTTTACAAGTAACTTTTTATAAATGAATCTATAATAATCTAATTCAAGTCAGTTAAAGTGGATAACTATACTCCAATTATGATATTGGGAAGAGTTTTTACATAATGGGGGCTTTTATATAGATGGTTAACGCTAATACTGTAGTTTACAACATACTGTATGAATCACTAATTAAATGCCTAAGTAGCAATAATGGAAGTGGAACTATCAATACAGAGAAGATATCAATGATGTAAGGCATTAATAAAACTTTATGGCACCATTTAATCTTTTTTTATGGGTACTTCATTATGTCAATGAAAAGAAAAGGCAGAAAAAAAACAAAGTAAGAAAGAGTGGAGCTGAAAGGGACAAGGAAATGAAAACCCACATGTTCTTTGGTTTGTACCTGGCCCATTATGAGGGGAAGATACAAAATTCATTAGAACTACACATTAGAGATGTATCATTTCTTAAATATGTGGGTTCCATTGCAGCTGAGTAAGTTTAAATGCTGCAAAACTGATGTTCTATGAAACAAATTGAGGGCAGCGTAAATAGTATCCTCAGAAGAGGAATATAAGTTTAGTAACGCGCTGCCCAAAAAGGAACAGACAAACTGTTGTTTTCCTGCTATTGGCTAGCAGAGATGACTAGCAGGGTAAATATATAAACATTTATATTGGAAGGAAAAACTATTAACAAAGGTATTTTATTTTGAAGCCAACGCACAAAGTTGGCTCCCAGCGCTGCCGAAGAGCGGAGGCAGCCCCTGACGGGACATCTCCGCTGTGTCCCTTGGCCGCCCGCCAGTGTCCCCCGCAGGAAAGCGAGCTGCCCATCTGCATATCAAAGCAGAGGAACAAGCCAACCCCAGCAGACCTCTAAAGGGAAGTGAGAGTATATGGGAATTTTTAGTTTTAACAACTCTCAATAAAATAAAAAAAAAAAAAGACCACCTCAATTCCTTTCATGCAACAGTTGCTTCAGATGCTTTTGTAACACATTTGAGCAGAAGCCAGTATTTAACCCTTTCTGTTCTCATGCAGGGAGGTTCAATCCAGGTTATGTTTTGGACCAAAACAAAGATATTTTTTTCATTCTGTCACACTTGCTATCAGCTCTATGCAGTGCTTTGAAAATTGCTGTACCAAGGCCTCTTCCACACCTTGCTGTTTGTCATCCCTCAGGCTCAGTGCTGTTGAGATGACAAGTTTGCCTAGTGCAAGATTCTTGTCTTGTGCATTTCCCTGCCTCACTGGAGGTGTTGGCTGCTGACTGGATGGAGCGTGGTTGCTCCGCCTTCCCTGGTGTCTGTCACTGGGCCAACTGGAGCCAACAACCTGCCTTGCAGCTTCTAATAAAATAAATCTTTCTTTATTATTTTAAAACTCTGACTTCAACATGAATAGAGGCCATGAAAATTCTTTGCCAATATCAGTGAAGATTAGATCTAAGAAGTAATGTCTTTCTGTGACAGAAAATTCATTATTTCCCTTGCCCATCCAATACAGCTGTTGGCAACACTCTGCCTTGGGTACACAAGATGTGAACATCAGTAATCCTGTGAAATTTGTGCTGACTCCCCCCCTTCCTCCTGTGCATTCCTTCCTTTTGCAGCTGCAGCGTCTGCACTCTTTGAGCACCTCCGGAGAGCTGCAGTTTAACTTCCCCATTACATTTGTGATGTTTGTAGCCAATGCAAACTCTGCTGAATGGGTTTTGATAATTTGTCACGCAATGAAATGTGTGAATAGATAGAGCTCTATCACTTGTATTGCTAAGTGAACCTTAGGCATGGTACTAATACATGATCTAATGCAGATAACCAAAAATATAAATCAGGTTAATTACAATTTTGTGATGGAAAATTCAGTGCCACAAAATTTGCAATACGATTTCCATGTCTACCTATGATAGACAAGTACCATAGCTTTCTTTAGATCCCCTATTTCAGGAAAAAGATAAACCAAGGTATCACACTTGTGTCAGGAAAAAGCATCTTTTCTTGCTATGCCTCTTGAGACCTGAGTGTCAATTTATGTGAACTGATAATGGCAATGATTTAACAAACTGAGCCTATGACTTGAATTCTATCTATAAGTTCTATATGAATTTCTTCTTTCAGTATTGCACTTGGACTCTTTTCACTCTCTACCTGGGAGGGCCTGTAGGCTTTGTATGGGATGAAGTAAAGATTTCCCAGGCTGTGGATGACTGGAGCATTACAATACTTTGTGCATTATGAAATGCAGTGTTTCCACCTCTTTTAATATCAAAATATCACTTAAAATGTGCTTTTCTGTGTTTTCCCTCCTACTAGTCTTTTCCATGGATTGGTGGTCAAAAGACTCCTTGGTCTTTTGCATGTTGCTTTGCACATGTGAATTAAGTAAACCTGCTTGGCATTTATACTGGTGTTTTTTATATAGTTCATCAAGAAGAAAATCTGGTGTGAGCACTTAATATAACAGCCAAGATGAGTTTTGTGTGCTAGCTGCCCCTCTAGAAGCTTCTGGTGAATCACTGATGGCTGGTAGAGCTGGGATTGATCTCAGTGGGTTGCTGTTAAACCTTCTTCATCTTTGTGTTGTCTTGTGCTGTGTGCCTACAAAACACTACTGGAGCAGTTCAGGCCCTTCCTGTTGTGTGTTTGAGATTGGGGTGACAGGGTACCAGGGTGAGCTGTGACATTCCTCTGAAGCTAAGCACTGACAGTTTTGCATAATCTGCAAAAATGCTTTTTTTTTTTTTTTTTTTTTGCTTGTTTATTAAAACTAAATTACAACACTTGCAAAGGGGAAAAAATGGAGACATTTCCAGAAGCACTGCACTCGTTCCATGATGTGACAATGGCAGGAGCTTCTCAGTGCCCATAGTACATCTTATTCTCTGCTGCAAGCTCTGCTCTGAATGTTGGGCTTGTTTGCCTTCTGTTTTTTAAGCTTATAAGCATTTTGGGGCTGAAATTCCTGCAGAAGGTAACAAGAGCAATGTTAGCTCCCCATCATGGGCTGCTTAAGGGGAATTATCTCAGGCAGGTGGAGGAAAGGGGTGGATGGAGCTGGCTTACATCTGAGCTCTCATTTTTAAGCATTCTGCCACTACTTGTGGAGCTTGATGCAAGTTTGCCAGGGCTGTGCTAAGACCTAGCGTACATACGTGAGGCTTTGTGATGTTATAAAAATGCTTTTACACTGAGACCATAAAGTTTTGATGGAGGTTGCAATTAAGTAGATGATTTGGCACAGATCTTTGCTTCTGGAGTTGTACCAGAAATCTTCTGCCTTTGATGGAGTGAAAAAGGCATCAAAAGTCCCCCACGAAACCCTCTTTGCAGTTTTTGAGCAGTCTGTGTGCAGGTACCACTTGGTTATTATGTTTAATTAGTAAAAAAGGAAAGATGATGCTAATATTCACAGTTCTTCACTTCCTAGATCAAAATGCTGTTGGTTTCAAAAGGCATTATACCAGGATGCACGCTTAGGATAGGTGAGCAGATCCAGTTGGGGTAGCCTTCTTCAAGCAAGTTTGGCTTTTGTGGTTGGAGGTGTGGGGAAAATCAATTTGGAGGAAGTAGTCAGGCCTGGTTAGGCTCAATCATAGGATGGGTCTATGTATGAGCCCATCCAATGGTTGAGCCTAGAACTTTCTTTACTTTTTCTAATGTCCATTAATAACATTCCTGAAATACAGAAAGCTTGAGTGGTGTGATGAAACTGTGATTTACAGCAGTACTCAGAAAAAAGATGTTAAGGGCTAACCTGCCATGAGACTATATAAATACCTTGGATTGGTTCCACTTTATTTTACCTAAAATAATATCAAATCCATTATTTTTTTTATAATGGTGCAGAATGTGAAACTGCACATTCCAGAGCGAACTGAGGAGGCTGCCTCCTGATCACTTGCCCTGTGCTGTGAGCTGATCAATAACCAAATCTCCCCCAAAATACGTGCATTCTTCTTTGGGTGATTCTTGCAGTCTGTTTTATTTGCTACAAAAATTTACGCTTAATCTGATGGAAACCTGCATGGCCCTTTTTCATCTTACTGATTTCTCTCCTTTGGGTTGTTTATCCTTCAAATGTGTATTAAAGGAATGAGGAAAATCTTTACTGAGCTGTTGAAGAATGGGACACAATCAGGAAAAAGTCTACTCACTGGCCTCCCTTGGCAAGTACCTTTCAGGATATCTCCTTATAAATCACCTGCATGAATTGAAGGTGTGAACAAAACCTGCTTATGTGCTACGGTGTGATAAGAAAGTAATGTTTTGAGAAGTGTGGTTTGGGGGATGAGGGCTTTCAGTTGTGGGGGCTGCAGGCTGATGCTTCAGTGGTTTTGTCCATCCAGACATCTTAGCTCGTGTTGAGGGCAATGACTGCTCTCCTGGAAGAGAAAGAAAGAAAAGATAAATCAATGTCTTTAGAAATATTGCAGTCCTAAATTCATGTTAATGCTATGAAACAGAAATTAATTTAGAGGTCTGATTTAATGTAGCTTTTGGCCTAAGTTTTAACTTCAGGTACATCATGTTTCAAATAGTAATATAATACTTTTCCTTTCAGTGAGAAATTTAATTACATGACTGTGTTGAGCAATTTCTGTCAGAATTAGCAATTTCTTTCTGCCTGCTCTGTGGTCTATGTGTGTGTGGAGGAGATGATTCTCATTTGCGAATAATTTCAGCATTTCTCCCTATCGGCAAGGCTGGGTAGGATGGATCAAAACAAAAATTGCTTTCAAACTGCTGCATGCGAAACAATCTGCTCCCAAATAAAGTGGCTCAGAAAATACGCTGCTTTACAAAATTCTTATCTGTTCTCCTTTTGCAATGTTTATTAGAAACTGATAACGTTACCTTTTAAATGTGAAATCCAGTAGTATTTCAAAACACTTGTAGAATACCCCCCAGTGCTCTCATATAATGATCTGTAACAAAGCGTTTTAGAAACAACTTTTTGTCATGGAAAAGAAAAATAGCGTTTTTCTTTTTTTTCTTATCCATTCTTCTACCCAAGACTAAATCGTCTGCAAAGCTGTTATTAAATTAAATAATGAAGGATTGAAATGTTAGAGAGAGAAAAGGCTACATCTGCTATTGTTACTTCCAATATACTGAGCTTGGTTAAGTAACTTCAGCTTTTTCATTTATTTAATATATCTCAGATTGGTATCTGGTTAAGTCATAACATCTTACCCCTGCCAACAGGCAAGCTCTGCAGAATTTACTGCAGTGAAATGCAGGCATGCTTCACATAGCCTTAATTTGTTTTGAGATCTCATCTTTTATCTAAGGAAACCTGCTCTCTCAGCAGGATGAACTTCTCTGCGAGAAAGTAAATTGGTTGTAATGCGGCGTAGGTCCCAGCATGCAACGCTTATTACAGCTCTCCCTTCTGACACCTTGCAAAATGGGTGGAAGAAAGAGTTAAATCAGCCTTTAGCATCTTGCATAATTATTCCTGGCCAATTGTCTCCAAGTGGAAACTCACAATTTGTTACCACTTAGTTGGTTTCGGTGAATGGCGAGGATTCATTGCTTTTTGCTGGCATTCAGACCTTTTGTTCACAGTTTGGAGAAAATTGCCATCTCTTTTCTTGCTACTGTTCCAGGTTTAGCCATGCTTGGTTAAGTCAGCACTCAGGTTTCTCTGGATTCCTGTGCATCAGTAGAATGCAATTTTTTTTTTCTTTTTACTGATTTTTCTGAATCTTTTGTTTTTTGATCCGATGCTATCACAGCATTTATTTTTCCAGTCAATATTTGTATGGTAGCTCCATTCTAAAAGTTCCCTGTCCTTCTTGGGGGTACGTTTACCAGAATAGCATGTTAATGTTTTCTGAGCCTTTCAAAAGACCAAATAAATAAAAGCCTAACCACAAGTATAGGTGCACAGTAATAAAATTGATGAGAGATAGTGGTGGCAATATAACATAAACCCACATCCACGTGCTTGTTTATAGGTCAGTTAACTTTGAGCGGTGCAGGGTAAGCGTGGATTGTGCCTTCACTGGAGGGATCCCAGAGAATTTAGTAACTGAAGGGTTATTTTCTTTAATGAAAACAGAATGAGTTGTAGTACACTGTTTCTGATTAACCAACTGTGACAAACGGTAATTCTCTTTAAACGTGGCTTGGAGAAATTAAATCCAAGGTGATTTAAGAGCTACTGAAGAACTTTTGAAACCAACTTAAAGAAAAAATAAAAATCTATGCAGAGCACCTTGCAGCTTGCTGTGTGCTCCTGTCCAGGTGTCTCTGAAGGTTAGAAGCTTCCTCCTGGGTATTCACAGGGATGTTCCCATCCAAATGTATTGGATGTATCCCATCCAAATTCCCATTCAACATCTTCATCACTGCACTGTGCTACCAGAAAGCATTTCTACTCATGCGATCTTCTTTTGACCTAAAGAATAGTAATTTATTATGAACCCAGGAAATCATGTTACTTAAGATAGATGTTTGAGGGTAAGAGGAGTGAATTATTACGAATGTCCTAGCTGAATTCTGCAAAACTTGTGCTGTACCTCTTTTGAAAGCCCATTTGTGGGGCTTGGATCAATATAAGGGGGATGAGGACTTCTAGTTGCAATGCTCAAAGCTTTCGTTTGTATTTGAGGTTTCAAGGAGTCTCAATTTACCAGTGCAAGAAGCAGCTGCATTCATTGAGTGTCATGCTAACAGTCTATGAATAGTAATGAACTCTTCTTCATTGAATTGAATCATCATAAAGTATAAATACGTTATCTCAAAACAAGACTCAATTTCACTCTGAAGATATTTAATCTGCCTGTGCAGCCCAATTAGATTGCTTAAAACAAAGAGAGCGGGAAATCTCAGATCGAGCAATGTTTGCATTTCCTTGGGCTCTGTATGATAGATACGTGTATGCGTGAAATACAGATGACTTAATACTCTGGGTCTCTGGGTCTAGAAATAGCACACAAATGCCAGACTTTACCTTATGACCTTTACAATCATGAGGAAGGAATTTGTAAGAGCTGTGGGAATGATGTGAACCCAGCTGGTAGGACAGCAGCTCGCTGGTTGTCCCTGCTTGGTCAAACACAAGCTACAGCTGGGCAGCAAACAGCCAGGAACCCTCGCAGCAAGATGGAGCCTGGACATCATGTCCTGTATGAGGGGAGGCATATGGATGCATACATCTCTTCTTTTGCAGGCTGTGTGCTTGAGCAGCCCTTGAATGCATGAAGAAGGAAGTGAAGCAGCTGCAATGGTGTGATGTGCAAGGTTGTGAGGGCTTCCCAGGATAGCTCTCTTCACCTGTTACTCTTTATATAGCTGAATTATTCCAGTGCAAACATAAATCTTTTTATTTAGAAAACACGGTGTTTCAGCTATTTTGTGTTATTGTGGTGTCAGTGGTTTCAATATGATCTCTTGAAATTGCTTTTGTCAGCTATGGAGTAACGCTGCTGGGGAAATGTATGCCTATTTTGTATCTACACCTTTATATTTCACTTTACACATGCATGCACACAGACACATGCACATAAATATTATAATTATCAGTGGCACACTTTTTAAGTATTTCAGCTATATAAGGTAAAGCAAGGGTTGCTTTTCTTGAGCATGAATGACATATTCATTTTCCCTTCTCTGTGCAGTTGAGTTTATCCCTTCAGAGAAGTTTATAGTGTATGTATTCACAGATATTAGTTGGAAATAGTCATTTTCTGTAGCTATTCTGCAATTTGCACCTGAACTCTTCTGGTTGCTGAAGCAGTCTGGTGGCTAATAGGCAGCCTCGCTGGAAATGAAGTTTTCCTTTTCACTTTTTCATAGTAACTTGTTTTCCTGTAAAGTTTTTGCTGTGTGCATTCTTTCACAATTATTCCACATAATCTTTGTTTTCCTTTAGTCCATCACACCTGTGGACTAGACCTGAGAACAGTGACCCTTCCGGTTCTGAATTAACAAAAGAGTTTAAGAGCTTGAATAAAGAGAAGCAGCTACATTAGATATGTGAAGAAATATTGGCTGGCTGATGGCAGGTGTTACTGAATGCTTCTGTCTGTTAGCACTAAAGCTTTGTGTTTTGGATAGTATCTGGTACCCAGGAATCTCAGAGTTGCTGCAAGATAGTAATGCAAAACTTCATTGTGTCTCAGCATAAAAGGTAAATAATAATACTGTGTTTAGATTTGAACTGGTCAGGTAGAGGCATAACACACATAGGTGTGATATTCAGCAGCATGTCAGGCTGAATGGAAAACAAGCCCTGAGCCCCTCACACATCTTCTCAATCCCTACAGACCGTCTTGGGGCACCTCCTGCTCTGTGGATGCTGGTGGAAATGGGGAAGCAACAGCCAGCACTCACCATTTTCCTCATGCTCTGGTCTCCAGTGTCACCCATCACATTCCTCTGGCTTCTACCTTTTTCCTACATCTCTAGGCAAATGCTGTCCTGGTGCTGGGAGCCTCCCCTATGCAGCCACGGGTGGAACAGTCAGCTCTCTCAGTCTTCATGAAACATGCTCTGATGTGTTTGTTGTTTGTGGGTAGCATTCCACAACCTAGAGACAAAAAAGCTGAGTTCATTTTATTATTTTTTTTAATGCTTGTGGAATTGTTTATTAATAGGTATTCTGACTCCTGTGAATCATGTGAATCAACAGTATTTCAACTGTTATCAGGCAAATCAAGCAGTAAGTGCTGAGAGCATTTAAAGTAGTACAGCACGATGCGTTGGTCACATTAATGACGAGCGGTAGCATTTGTAGTCTGAGAGAGTTAAATATATGACAGTTTCTAAGAAATCATTGTGTTCTGCACTTTGAAGCTTTTTTAGGAAGAAATTGCAGACTTAAAATAACAGTTGTTCATTATTCTCCTATCATGTGCTCTCATTACTTCATGAGGATTAGTGAGATGGCGATCACGTATCTGTATTCATGTGTGCCAATCCAACATTATTGGTATTTACTCTGATTACTCTGCTGAAGAAAATACTTTACATTATCAAAAAATGGTCTTAAGTGGAAATGTTTTGCAACAAAGCACAGTGGTGCTAATCTGATGAGATGTTGTGAAGTGCTAATATAGTCAATAATCAATATTTAATAAGAATTATGGAAATAGCTATTCTTCAGGATGAGTATTTAGTGACTGTATTTGATTTTGATAATTGTTTACTGAGTCTGATGGATTATATTTTCTCTTCTGCATGGAGTTCAGTTTCTAGGGACAGTGAAGGAAATCAGAACTTCCAGCCTGACTGAATATACTCTCATCAAATCAACATGGTTGTCTATCTGTGCTATCTTAGTGATGGTAGGCTGAGACAGTTCTTCCAAAATTTTGTTTCTATTTTTTGCACTTATTTACTATTGAGAAAGGGTGTTGAAAGTCTTTTCTCCCACCTTTGGATTAAGGTTTACTGGTGATAAGAAACTGTAAGAGACCTCTGTGTAACAAAGTTCAGCTTTATTTATCTTCTACCTGCAAAGCAAGTGATGACTGCTACTGAGAGACTGGAAAGTTCATTCTCTCCAGCAAGGTTACTCTTCTTGATGAGCATTAAAAGATAGCTTTAAGCCATTCACAATTATGACCTTGACTAGGAAAATGTAAGTTAATAAGGCTTCAACAAATTATGGTCTTTTTGGTCGATTTGCCTAGTGAACTGTTAATTGTAAAACTGAAAGACATTATGTTCAGCTTTCTCTATCACATCTTTTGTGTTTTAACAGTGACACTTCATTGAGTGCAATTAACAAAGCCTAGGAGATTTATTAACACACTTCTTCATGGCCAATGATCCATTCCACTTAAGACATAACACTGTAAAATGCACATTATCTCCTTTTGGCACTTACAATAATGCTTCATGAACTAGGAAGGCATATGTTAAAGCAGATAAAATAGCATTATTAGCTGACAAATCTTACAATTTATTAGACAGTTAATTTATCAGCTTAAAAGACACTTAAAACAGCTGTGCATTTAATGTCTTTTTAATGTATCCAGTAAAACTTGCATAATTGCCTGTAGTGCAATTTATTTTTAGCTATGTTGCAAAATGTCTGCATTTACTGTTTACATCTTCTTTAATTTTTCCTGCAAGGCTCATCACATCTAGGCACAAGCCCCAACAATGAGGGCAGATCATCAGATAAAAAGACTCCTTGTACAAATGGCTGCCCATGAATGGACTATTCAGAAGTACACGCTGAGCTGGACCAAAGGGTTGTTGCATTTTATCTCCACCCCAAGGGCAAGAGGGAGAAAGGAGCAGGGCTGCCTGGCGCAGTCATGGGCTGCCAAGCACGGCACAGCAGAGACCGCCAACGCCTTTGCTGGCATTAGCATTTGGAGCCCATTCGGAGCCACATGTCTGGGGTGTAAACTAACAAGGCTCCAAGACGGCTTGAGCAGAGGTGTTTCATTTTATAATTAAGGTAACTGCTCCCGGCAGATCAATTGGATCAGACCTAAGTGCTATCTGTGAAGAAAGTGTTGGAGAGAATACACACTTAATGACTCTGATGCATAAATTGCCTGTGTTTGTTTATTGCTCTCTAATTTAACGGAACCTTTTGTTAAGTCTTTCTGGCTTTTCTCTCTCCCTCTCTCTCTCTTTTATTTTTACCATACCACTACTTCTGTGGGTACAAAGAGTGTTGCTTATTAAAATAAAAAGTCAAACATTGCTGTTTCCATTAATTAAATGTCAGATTAGCTTAATCTTTTTATAAATATTGGATATAATTTATTTACAGAGAGAAAGCAGGTCTGCAAATGCTGCCATGAGGTGCAGGAGTACAAAAGCGAGGTTCTGGTTTGCAGCAGGCCGGTCGGGTGAGCGGGTGCGGTGGGTTGGGCTGATTTCTGCAGGGGAATGATGGAACAAGGAGGTGAGTGAGTTACAGAATGTGATGAGGACAGGAGTATAAGTAAAAGCAAAATATCAACAGCAGCAGAAAACAACAACAACAAAAAAAATCAACAACATACAAAAAACAACACTCAACCCTCCTGAAAACAAACCCCCAAGAAACAATGACAATAAAAAAAAATAATAAAAAAAGAAAAACCACCAACAAATGAACAAAAAATACTCATTTGGGGAGTTCAGGCTCAAGTTTCCAAATGATTTTCCAACCCCATGGGCATCTGTCTCCAAAATGCCCAGAGACAGAAAATGTGTGGAATGAATCAACATGGGCTGTGCACCGCAAATATAAATAGAAGGAACAAAACATTTCTGGAGGAAAGGTGGAAGAAAAGTGGTAGCCTTTTGGTTAAGCAGTGTGATCTGAATGATATAAGAAATAAGAGAATTCCAGGCTAAAGAACCTTACAGTCCTTCCATCATGACACGATGTCTTTTGTCTTTCTCGGTGTGGCTGTCCATTCAGAACTGCTGCATTTGATACCAGTTCACCAAAGCAGTGAGTATCGATGGTGGCAGCAGTATAATCCTAGTCAGCCTGCAAATTACCATCAAAAACTTTCTCCATAGATGACTTTTGTTGGTAATCTGCCAATATAATAAATAATCCAAATAAGTGGATGTGAAAAAAAATATGAATAGAGGCATATGGATACATATTTGTTACAAGAAAATTTTATTTATTACATTTAATTAAACCTAAACTTGTGAATAGGTATTATTCATGAAGAGATAATCATCTAATGAGTGCTGCTTCCCAGTTTTATTAGCACAGCATTGTTGTCCATTTTACTGCTGTATAGTATTGGGTTGGAAAGTTGTCTTTGTCCCAATTACTGTGGAATTCTGATTACATCCGGTTTTGGTAGCTGGCAGCTGGTAACTCTTGTATTACAAATCTTTCTGAGGGATTTTCAGGCTGCCACTTCTGAAGTAACATACTCTTAAAGTCCTCTCTCATCAATTTTTTTCTATCAGAAGGACACCATGAGCTGCTTCATGTTCTTTCTGTTAACAATTTAATTGCTATTTACTTAAAGGCAAAATACATCTGGGCAGGAAGCTAACAGAGATGTTGGTTCTTGGTTAGGCCAGTGCTGGTGGGGGCAGTGCTGCAGCTGTGGAACAGCTTTGCTGTAAGATTTTCTTATGAAGAGAAAAATCTAACCTTAGAAATCTTGTCAGGGCAAAATCCTGGGGCTGCTGGCATTTTTAACAATTAAAACTTTAATTCCCTGTTACATGGGATGGTTCACTTCCATAAGCTAGTTGCTTATAAGGACCTTGTGTCAGAGCGGGTTTTACTGACTTCTAATGGCATTCCATTTGAGATTAGTTATTGGGAAAATACGTATAATTTCCAGGCTATTGTGCTGTACCTCACTGTCTCATTAGGTGGGATTTGTCTCCCCTGATGTGTGAAATACCTCTTCCTGCCACCATCCTCTTAGCTGTAATCTTTATGGAAGTTTGTTTTTCAAAGCCTATGTTTGAGCAGGCAGCAGTACTTTAACAAGAAACACATTTGGCGTTGTGGAGAGCAGCACGAGGAAAGCAGGGGCCTTTGGAGATCTCTGTCAGGGCTGCAGCCTGTGGGGAAGGTTCACTGGGCCCAGTGATGCTCTGAGCCTGTGCTTGGGGTTCCCAAAAATACACGGATAGCTCTGTTCTTGCTACAGGATGGGGGGGAGGGGGAAGAAAAAGAGCTCGTATGTATTTTAGTGTAATCTCATTTTATCCGCTATAGCAGTAAGTAAACTTCTGCCCTTCTTTCTGCTCGTCTGTGAATTTAACCTGTGCTCACAGAAGATGAACCTGTAGTTAAAACTGGTTTTGGCTCAAGTTGTTTTTCCCCCTGAGCATCAGATGCCAGATGTTTTCAGTGAAAAGGAAATTAATGGCCTAAATAATGAATATATTGAAGTAGTGCAGCCACAGTCCATCTGCTGCTTTAGCCTCTGCTCTTAATGAATCAGAATCAGATCTTTTTTAATTTTTGGAGTGTATTTAATGCATGCTTTGTCGATATGAATAAAACAAAGATTAGCCTACACCATCCAGGAAATGCTGTGCAATTAAGCTTTATTTCTAAGAACTTGTTTTTGCTATGACCCCACAGGAACCTGTAATGACCATTTTAGAGCACCCTGGCAATTATCTTTTAAATAAAAAGTTTCTTGTGCAGAAACCTACAGAAGGAGAGGCGCTATAATAGGAAATGACCACAGAGTCTTTAATTTGATTTTCTGGAAGTATTTTTGTTTTCAGATATTTTTTATGTGATGCCTTGAAAAGCAGCGGTCTTTCCAGCTGCTCTCATGCTCTGGCAGCCTGGGTGTGTGGCTGGAGATCCAGCTCATTCAGATTTACCAGGCCAGTGACTGGATTCAAGCACTTTGATTTCAGCTCCAGTGAAAATTTGCACTTTAAACCTTGGAATGCAGCTACTTACAGTTCTTTTTTCTTTGATTTTATGGCTTGCCTAAATCTCTGCCACCAGAACAGCCAGCTGAGCAGAATCCTACCTTTTATCATTGTGATGACAGGGCTCTGAAGTCACATACTGGAGCTTGTGGTTTCAAAAGAGAAAAAGCACAAGAGTGTTGGTATTAATGTTACTGCCTCACTTTGGAATTGTGTTGATACAGCAACATATGTGGTTTAAATGAAGAGTGTGCTGTGTTTTCTGCTCTGAATATCAGCATTTCAAAAACATGGACCTTCTCTGCCAAATTTGGCTCATATGGGCATAAAGTAGGCTAGATTTCTGTGAGTGATAGTAGCTGCCTAATGCTCTCTGAAGGAGCAGGAAGAGTCCTGCTTCTCTTCTGCTGAGCTGCTGCCCCAGTGCTGTTGCAGGCGTGTCTGTCCTCCAGTGTTTGGAAGAGGCATAACGTTAAAAGACAGTAAAAGTACCTTTGAGTTAAGGGTCATATCCCCATAACCTTCATCCCTTCTATCTTGCTTTCAAGTGGCTCATGGTCACTGCCACAACTTCATGTTCCTCCAGTCCGTGCTGGAGAGCTGTGTGGTGGTCCCTGGCCACCACTGATGCACCTTCGCATTGGACACTGTGATACAACCAGCACTCCCAGAGGCCCAGGAGCTTCTTGGTGAAGGTATAGCTTGAGGTCTGTATTTTGGGAAATAGGCACTTACCATGAATCACTGCAAACTGTTTCACCACAGCTTCTTGTTGGAGGTGTCTTTCATTTCATCCCTTCATGTTTTTTCATTGATGATATAATGTTTTACTGTGCTAAAAATCAAAGTGGGAAGAAAAAATACTACAATGAATGGTGAGATTTAGACCAAGAAAAATATTGGAATGAGGTAATATCTCCTCAGAGAAATACTCATTTGAAAATGCAATCTCTGCAGCAGAATATTTTTAGTATCAGTTTTTGTATGATTTATTTCACCCCTATATACTGAGTTGCAAAGATGCTTATATTTAGAAAAATAGTTTTTAACATGTACTTGGTGGGCACAGAATTGAAATCAGTGCTTACAGTCTGCTGAGGATTTGGGGCACTTCAACTATGATTGTCCCCAGCTTTCTTTGAGGCAACAAGGAAGATAGTTCTGTGATGTGAAAAAGCTATTCTATTGAATGAAAAACATTCCTCATGCAAGTATTTGCATCTGATGACTGATGGAGTTGAGTTCTGCATTCTTTCTTTAGCACATGTAACATAAAATAGCTTGTTACAGTGTATTGTGTCATTAATTTTCCCATCATAATGAAATATTACATCAACCTTGATATGAATGGAGGAATTACTGTATAATGCTGTATGGCATAATTCACCTGTATTTTCTGAAGGTATTGATGTGTATATCTAGCTCTCAGAAGTTCAGTTTTCTGTGATTCTGCACCAAAACTAGAAATGGTTGTCTATCTGCTGAAGGCTTGTGATACCTTTCCTTAAAACCTGGCTGATTTCAAAGTGCAAATGTTCAGAAGCAGCTTCTTTTGTGTTGCGGCATGCCTTCCCCAAGCCAAAAGCTGCTTTTTGTATCTTATCAGAACGGCCAAGGATGCAAAATTAAAGTACAGCGGAATCAAAATCACAGGATAAAAATCAGCTTTCATTCATTTTAATCCTGTGAGCCAAAGATTGTTGCTTATAGAGGTCGGCAAAAGTAAATACTTTTAGTGGGCTGGAGAGAGGAATCTGTAAAACACACACAGGTATAAACGGCGATTGAGAATTTTAATGCACATAGCGTTTATTTATATTTTGAAAGCATCAGGGGTTCTGCCTGGGTAAGGAACTGGGTGCTCTCGAGAGCTGGAAAAGATGTGCAGTAATTCTTCAAAGTTGTGCTGGTTTGAAAGTCACAGGAAGGGAAGAGGTCTGCCTCCTATGGAGAGAAAATATTTTCATGCACCAGGTCAGTGATCTTCAAATGGAAAAAAAGTTATTGAAGCAGGTTTGGAGATGCTAGAGTGTAACATCTCCCAAGCAGTCGTTTCAGAGTTGGCCCAGTGGTCTGAGTCAACAACGTGCATTTGTGCGGCTGCGGTGCTGCTCCCTGCTTTTGCACCACTGTTACGTGCACCCTTGGAAAAGCTCATCTGCAGACTTGGGAATGTTTTTGCAGTCTGTAGAATAGGCTGCATCCTCTGGAAGCAAGGCGATGCAGTGCCAGAAGCCATTGGTGAAATATAAGAAGTGGGAGTTTAAGCTGGACAATTTAATCCTTCGTTTGTGCTTTGGTACCGTTTCTCTGACCCCAGATTTGTTCAGTCGGCACTGCTGTGTCAGCCTGGATTTTCAGTCCATTTAATCATCTGCCTCTACCTTTTCCCTTGTTTGTTTCTATCTCCACACTAAAAGGACGGCTTCTAACGTGTTATTGAATGAGGCAGCGCTCTGTATGCTGTGGAACACTTTCCCTTAGTGGTGATAAAATGGTGATAAAAACGAAAAGTGACACTTCAAACGCAAGCCTGCTTTTGAGCTTCATTGCATATTGCTTTTTCTCTCCCAAACACGACTCTGTATTTTTTCTCTCAACAACGGATCATTTTGAAAGAGAATAAGAATGCACATATGGCATGGGAAGTCTTCCCAATATTTAGCAATGTGATCTGTAAAAATGACAAAACCTGTGAATGCATTTAACCCTCCAGTGCTGCAGAAGTTACTAATATTTGGAGAGAGTAATTTCTGTCCTAGTAAGGCTCCCATTGCTGTTGCTTCTGTGGGTTGGACTTGGCAGCATCCTTACCCCTCTGAGGGCTTTGTAGCAGCTTTGCATCACCAGAGCTTGGTTTCAGGTGCATCTGCTCCCACCCTCTCTCCAGTGGCCTGCACCAGACTAAGAATTGCAACATTAATTATCCTCTACTTTTAATTAATTACGGAGTCTCAGAGCACGCACATACTGAAGGCTGGTTGTGGGGATGGTTGGGGAAGCTGGCAAGAGCGATGCAGAGCTGCCCTGCTGCAGTGGCATGGAAGCAGGCACAGTGCCTCACCTGGAGCCTCTTTACACTGTCTTTGCTCTATTTCCTGCACAGAGCATCTCCAAACCCTGACACGAATTTTTCTCTTCTTTTCTTTTGCTTCTGGTTGTTCAATAGTTTTTCCAAAAGAAACAAATGCTTCTTCCCTCCCCATTCCCTCCCATCCTAACACAGAACTGAGAGGGAACAGAAATACACCACAGAAGGCACTGTCCCCTGTAATTTATTTCAGGGCTGTTCCTCTTATTCCTTTCTCTTTGTGCTCAGAAGGTTTCCATGATAGCTCTGGGCAGGACCTGGTGCTGCTCGGACTCAGCCACATTCATTTTTAAACACTCTTCTGTAAAGATGTGCAGAAATCAGATCTCTGAGGACGACCCAAACCTGAAAGATTCAGAAACGGGAGATCGTAGATGGGACTCAGTGAGCAGGGTTTGTTCAGTAGAAAAGTCAATAGCTTTCTCCCCGTTGGGCTTAGGAGAAGAAGAAATGAGCTTAGTTTGCGGCATGGATTTTGGACGAAAATGCTAGTTAAACATTGAGGCAGCTCTGCTGGGAAGGTGAGGGCTCTCCTTTTTGGTGAGATTTTGCAAACAGAATTGTCCAAGTCCTTCTGGGAATAACGCAGGTGACTGCCATCCCCTCAGCTGCCAAGGATGGGAACTCAAGTTCCTACCTCCTGCCTGTGCTCCTAATGCCTGTGTAAACAGGGAAATGGGAAAATGGTTCCTTTTTTTTTTTTTTTTTTTTTTTCTGAGCAGAGCTGTGAAAAAATATGTATGTTACTGTTAATATTTTATCACTCCTCTAAGCTATAAAAATTTGGCACTGCTTCCAAAGTTGTTGCAGAAAGGATGGATAATTTATAAGAAAAATGCAGGGAGCATCCCATCTCCTGTTTTTCAAACCTGGCAGGTTAGGTGGTATTATGATACATGAACTAAAAGTGCCTGTTTTCATTTATGGACAGGTGAAGTTGATGACTGCACATGCAATTGTCACAGTAACTGTGCAGGAAACTTCCTCACTGTGAAAATCCCATGGAACTGTCCAAAGATTTTCTTCTCATGTATTAATGCAGCAGTAGCCTATGGCAAGCAAAACTGCAAATAATTCTTTAATGTCCTAAATGACATTTGTAATGATGGTAATTCAGAGCAAACCATATGAAGGTCTTATAATAAATAAATGAGGATTTTCTTTAAAATTTCACTGTTTCAGAGTGCAGCATTTGCCGTAAGCTTATTGCAGTTAGTCTCTGTTTCCACTGAACACCTCTTCCTTCACCTTGCTCTGTCTATCCCAACATCCCACCGTTTGAACTGAGGAAGAAAAGTCAGTTTGGTAGAATTTTTTTTCTGTCATAACCCTAATGCGGGTTTTAAACTGAATTTTGCATTTCATGAGTTGTTCTTCCCACACACGCACGTATTCCCACTCCCCCTCAATGAGGTAATTTCATGACAACTAGATTAATATCTTTTACATACTTATTAAACTCAATAAGTGATCCTGTGCAAACAATTGATATTTAATTAGCACATTATCATTCTACTAAATTTTAATTACTAATCATTTAAAATACTTCATATGATATCATTCATGTTAATGCAGATTTGTTTCTCTGTAAATCCCAACTTTAAGTTGGACAAAACTGCTAAGTAATTGGGGTTTCTCAAGGTAACGGTGTTACAGCAAGTGCAAGGCATTACCATGCACTATGGAAATGGAACATGCAGCTGCCACTTGCATTAAAAAGCATGTGCCTTTCAAACCAGAATTCAGAAAAGGTTTGAATGACTTCCCTTGCAAATCACCTTGCAATCCCATTTCAGCTTAAAAGCCAGCAGAAATTAATATTTAGCAGCTGACAATAAGTTGATTGTTAAAAAACAGAATACTTCCAAACTTGGGAAAGAATATAAAAAAAGACTAAAATCAGTCCTACAGTAAATTTGCCTTTTCTACTGATCTTTGGTTTTATTTCTGACAAGTATCGATTTTCTAGATCTCATCTGTGAGTCACTTAATTACTCCTCAGAGAAAAGGAAAATACATTATGATTTTTGTGGTGAAAAGACAACCACCTATGATGGCTAACACTGGCTCCTGCAGTGGGATGCGGAGATTACGGTCTCAGGGTCAGGTTCATCTGGATCTCTTTGGACTTGCAATTCACTGATCGAGAACATTTAAAATGGAAATAGATTCTTTTCTATATATGATATGGTGAAGGTGTTTATGAATCTACTGGGGAAGGCTGTCCACTCTGAGTCAGAGCACATTGGTCAGCCCTTTCTCATGGGCTGCAGAAATGAAATGCATTCAAATAGTTATTAAAATCCTTCATGGTTTTCCCATCATAGTCCAACTAGGCAGGTAAAGCTGTTAATACCTGAGCTCCAGCAGCAGGATTCCGCACGTTACTGCACAGTCTCCATTCATCTCCTGATTTTTGTTGTTATAGGTGTCTTGATGCCATCTATTCTTTTTGTTGTGAAAAACTGAGATTTAGTTCACTTCTTATAAAAAATAATGTAACTTCATAATGTCTTTTTTTTTTCTACCTAATACATAAATTATAAGAAGGAAGAGCTTGGAAAAAATTTCTTCCCTGTTGTTTGGAAATTCTGTGGGAATACAGGTTGTGGTGCTATTTTTGATATTATTGCTCAGTTATCTTGCAGAAAAGTTCATGTAAAGGATCGCCCTCCTAGTACCAATATGCTAAAAGAATACTTCATTTACTGCAGCCAGCAGATTCTTCTTAGGCAATTAATTGTCTGACTCAGTCCTATAAGCTCCTGTAATGACTTTACGGCCTGACAGTGATTCATAGCCTATTGACTTTCCTTTGGTTATACGACTATTACTTTCCTGATAGCAGAAGGTAGCATGCCATGATTAAATCAATCTCTTTGTCTTTATGAGGCTCTATTGACTAGCTGATCTTTTAAAGACTGATGCAAGGGCGAGTGATGCCATGGGGAAGTTGGAGTAGTCCTTATCTCAGATGCTACTCCTGCAACAAGCTGAGCACAAGGTGAATGTTACACAACTTGAGGCTCAATTCCAGAGTAGTCCTCACAGTCAGCATGATGAAGTAATAATTATATATGTTCCTATTGGGTATTTATCATAATACAGCACTGGCAATTTTGCCTGTTCAGAAAACCTCAGAACTGGGTTCCTGTGGGACTTATTGCTTTATTAATTACACCATCTATTGTTCATATTTTATTCAGGCAGATAGCCCCATCCTCTTAACTGAGTTTGTTGGGATGAATCATGGTGTCTCTGGTTTGGGCATCTGTAAATCGGTCAGAAGCACAGAGTTGTTTCTAGCCTGTGGATAATGGGCATGCTAGAGCTCTAATTTTCTTAGAAATATTTAATAGACAAACACTTTCACACAAGACCAATGTACTTACCAGGATGAAATTTGTACAATTTATTAGTGGTAGGAGCTACTGAACTAAAACATTTAAAACCATGTTGGACTTTGGAGGAAATTAATCACGAGGCAATGAAGATATCTACTGGCCAGAGCCTTGGCATGCTTGGGAGGTGCAGTGAAACCCAAGCTGCATTGCTATTACGTGTGTTTGGGCTGAATGACAGAAAAGACAAATTTAGTGACCCTGCCTCTGCTGCGCTTAGACCCCACATATTGTAATTTTTATAACACATATTCACTATAACACTTTAACTAAGAGAGTTTGTGTATTAAATGATGTTAGATTACGATATTTAATGGCTTATAGGATATAGCTAGTACCCGGGAGGCTAATTTGTTTGCATTAGTTGGACGGGTCAACTGCTTCAAACATGCAGATTATAGAACTACTGGTAGATTGCATTACACAATTTAAATAAATAGTAGCAATTTGTCAATGTCATCTTAGCTTCAACATTTTCCTTTTAAACCCCAGGAAATAGTAGTTCCAATTAAATTGACCTTTTCTTTTCTGCATCTTCATGTTATTAGTAGATAATGCTTAGTCTTTTAGCAAGTAAAAAAAGAAAAAAGAAAAGGAAAAGAAATAAAAATACTTCCAAAGCAATGATGCACTTGCAGTAAACTTTCCAGACAAAATTACCTTCTTTATAAACAAATGAATCAAATCTATCCACCCAGTAAATGTTACAAGTTATATATATATATGTATATGTTGGTAATAGATTAAGACACATGAATTTCTGTGTCTCGGTGATTAGGTCTTTGCTTTCAGGGGACAGCTGTAGGTTCCTGTCATTTTAAGGTTGCAGTATTCATTCTTGGAGGCAAAGCTGGAAAAAGTACTTAGTGTCTGAATTGCCAGACATGGAACAGTGAGCAAATCCTAAATGTCCAGTGTACTAACTTACTGTTGGCAATGGGCTGTAGGTATCTGGTTATTTTGTCTTGTAAGTGAAATGCATTTCAAAACTTGGACCCAAGAGTCTCACAGTAAAATGAAAATGGTGAAGTGTCTAAATGGCTGTGTAACATGGAAGAGCTAAGCTGTGAGCATCAAATGCGAGTTAACGCCATGCACTGCGTGTTTTCCATGTCTTTGTGTGTGAAACAGTGTCTCAGGTGTTGGCTGCATCAGAATTGGATTTTGTAAGAGATTCCGTAATGCTGATAGTTCTAAACAGCTCGTGGTGCTGAGGCAAAATTTGGCCAGAGGAAAATGCCTGGAGCCTTCCCAGTGCCTGAAGGAAAGCACTGGGTCACGAACCCATATGTTACTGCATCCTGGTGACCTTCAGCTATGAAAAAGAAGAGTTGTGCACTTTATGGCACCTCAGAGCTTCAGTTTTTTTCAGGAATGACTTAGGTTATTTTTAGTTGTTAAGGCTGGAAAGCATTTTTGAGCTACTTTTGGATTCTCATCTCTTTTTTTTCTTGCACAAGCAGTTTGTGACTAAAACATGAACAAACAAAATATGGAATTGTGGAAAGTGTAAGGTTTTTTTTTTTTCTTTTTCTTCTTTTTTCTCTTAAGGGGGATTTCCAGTTGTCTGATAGCATCCTAAAATAAACAAATAAAAAGCAGCCACGCTGTTTTTTCACCCATTCGCAGTGCTGTGAGCAGAATGACAATGGCAGCCTCATGAGAAAATCCTGAGTCAAATTGATATCAATCATCATTTGGTTTTACTCACTTGCTTTGTTGGAAAATAACCTGTTTTCCTGTACTTCCCTTCTGGGCAGTTAAGCATATCTCACAAACTGCATCAGTTAGCTGTAATAATCTTGGAGTTTGGATGGATAGGATTCCTTCCATTTCTCATACCATCCAACAGTAGATTCTACAATCACAAATGAGTCGATTTCTTATGCTCCCCATTCCCTCATCTTCTGCTTGTGTGATACACTTTTTTTCATAGTGTCAGAAGCACCTGGCAAAGTTCCTTTCACATCACCAGAATTTCGAAGGCTATAATGTCATTGAAGATGTAGGCTTACCTACTAATTAAAAGGACTTTTTGTCTTCTGTGTAGAATTAGCACTTTCCAAGGCTGAATGGTGCACACAGAGAGAGCAAGAGTATTTAAAGTTTTTCTTTATTTAGTATTCAGTGTATATCATTTAACAGCTACCATTTGAAAAGAAGCCAGAAAACAATTTTAACAATATCACATGTGAGAAAATGATACGAAGTTTTGGAGAGAGGGAGAATTCTGTAATTTCAGTGATCTAAAATTGAACAAAGGACGTGACCCAGCACACCAAATACAGGAAAAAACAGATTCCTGTTACTTTTGTTTCTGACCCCTCATAAGCGGGCGTGTAGGCATACAGCTAACCTCACTGAAATACATCGCTGAGCTGAGTAGCTGATCCTCAGCACCACTTCCATTCAGGAAAACCCAGCAGGTGGGTGCAAGGCTCACCTTCCCCTTTCCACTTTTGGGTTAAAGGATTCCACGTTTGGTTAATCTTCTGCACAAGGTGTCAGTGTAAGAACTGCTTGGTGTGTTCCCATGACATGGGGGTGTCCAAAGAGACACTGGTTTTGCTGGGGGGATAAGGTGGGGAAAAGCAAAGCATAATCATGTCTGGATTTTTTTAGATGCGAGTCAAGGCAAATATAGACTTTAATGTGAAATTTCAAAAGACCTGTGTGCAAATACTCTGTAACTATTAGGAGAAATTTTGCTTGCACATTTTTAATGTAATATTTAATGAAGTTGATACTGTGCCTCTTGTTACCACCTTCACCTTCAGATGTTTCAGATGTTTCATCATCTACAACCCTTTTATTTGGATTCAAATATAAAAATTGACTTTATTTGTTGTTTGCTTTTGCTGTTTTTCTGGATTTCACGTTTTCTCCATTTTGATCAACAAACACTTTCCCATTTCTGGCAGTGCAGTAGTTACATTGTTCTTCCCAAAGGACAAGGAGGGCAATAACTTTTAGGAGGTCAATCCTGGCTGCTTCTGAGTATTGCTGGTCTTTGCAATCTCCATATAAGTATTCAAGGATTGAAGGCAAAGTGTGCCTCGATGAAAAAACCACTACACACCCCTCTTAAAAAGAAGTCAGCATTCTTCAGATGAAACATCTCTTCATTCCTGTTGTTATCTGAAAAAATTCAGCCAAGAGCTTGAATACATACCCGACAGATAATCAATGCTGTATCCCTTAAGTGGTTGCTGTGGCTGGTGGGTATCAATAGCAGACTTTTAGGGCTGACAATTCCGTCATTTGCATCTGCAGTGTATGGCCCTCATCCATTCCTAGGTCCAGCACACTTTGCATTGGTGCAGGCTCTGTTGACAGCAATAGGGACAGATTTGAACTGCAGTGCAACTGTTAGCAGAGAATCAGGTCCTATGTGTACCACAGCAGTTTCATGCCACTCTGCTGCTGTCACTATTCATTGCCGAAGAACTACATCCTGTTATTACGAGCTGATAACAAAACGAGATGCGTACTAGAGAACAAAATAATTCAGCTCCAATTAACATTTATTCTATTTGCTGTTCTCTAAGAACAGTGTTAGGATAATTCTATAAATCCCATTGTTGCAGGTTATCTGCAATGTGATCTCCCTTATTAATCATACACAACTGAGACTAGAGCAGAACTGTAACTGAAATGAAATAGCAAATGCACAACAGTTGACAAATTAAGTAAATGAGCATTAATGATTCATTTTCCTCAACTGAATCCATACTCTATTCTGCAGCACTTGCGTGAAGAAATTCTCTTATTTTCCCCATTTTCACATTTCTGCATGACCAGTCAAAATAACATGCCATCATGTTAAAGTATTGTTCAGGCTGAATCCACATAGACTACGAATCACAGAATCATAGCATCATTAAGGTTGGAAAAGACCTCTAAGACCATCTCGTTCAACCGTTCACCTACCACCAATATTGCCCACTAAACCATGTCCTCAAGTAACACATCTGGCCATTCTGATTGGAGTGCAGGTGGAGGAAATACCTTTAATCTCAGCCCCAGGTGTCCCACATGTACATGAGTGTGAGCTCCAACCAGCCATGTGCTCACTGAACCCACACAGAGACCAGGCTGTGTAAGGAGATTGGTGGCCCTCACACCTTAGGTATGGGGATCAGCCTCAAAGAGTCTCAAAAATCACAGGCTTAATTCACACTTTTTTTCACATTAATAGTCATTGCCAAGTCTTGATTTTGAATTTGGTGCCGTGGGGCTTTGTTACTCTGTATTAAGCTGCACTGTAGGGATTTTTTTATTCTTACTTAATGTTTATATTGATTTTTGAAGAGTGCATTTAAAGGAATTACTCCTCATCAACCATGCTGATATAAAAGCATAGTTACTATAATAATGGCCTTTGAATACTGTCCATTAAACTTTGACATTTAAAGTGTTTACTGTGAATACATATTAAGTTTCTCATTAAAGGCAAGGTCTGGCTTTCTTGATGTGACTCTTAGATTAAATCAGCCTAATCCAAAATAAATACAAAGACGAAGAATTCATAACAAGCTGTCTCGTAGATTCTCTGTGTGTAAAACAGCAACTGCTATTGTGGCAGAAAGGTTTCATTTTAGTGTCTCCTCTTTGGCCCTCAAGGAAAAAAAAATCTTTTCGTTGTGTACAAAACCTTTTGCACTTTGACATAAGTCCTTCCAGCAGAATCCCTTTTTTTTATTGAAACAAACTTAAACCATATTCCATTTCACAAAAGCGAAATGTGCTGAACATGTGCTTTTTAAAATAGAAGCATGTGCATCAACGACTCTACAAGAAGATACTTTCTGAGTGTGTCTCCTGGGAAGGTCCATTACCCAACAACCAGCAAGCACAGGAAAGGGGTGCAACAGTGTTAGATCAAGCTTTACTAGGCTGGATGGCCAAGGCTGTGGAATAAGTGATATTTAATATGTGCACTTTGAGGCTCCTGTTGAGTGCCCTGTTTGGTAACCCGGATCAGGATGCTTGTTTAGTGGATAAAAGTGTAACTTTAGAAATTGGCAGGAACTTTCTGTGCTTGGCCACCTGTATTCTCAGCCAGATATGGTGTAAGGAGACTCAGACAAGCACACTTTTCAAAGTTTGTTCTGTTTCACTTCCTTACAACCACCAGGTTCAAAAGAACCATTTATTTAAAAAAAAATCCTCGCTCAGTTCAAAGATGCATTTATAATGCTCACTGGTCTTTATGATCAAGCTCATACTTTGTCTTCCCGTTACTAAAATAATAATTTTATCCTGCCCTTTTTTCCCTATCGCATCTGTTTTATTATAAAAACATAATTCTAACGAAGATCTCAAGCATTGTGTTTTCCAGACAGTGTGATGCTCTATGTAATATAAAAGGACAGGTTTTTTTGGTGGAGTTTTAGCTATCAATAATAATAATAATTGTATCAAAAATAATGTGATCTCCCAGTGAAGCCTGCATAGTCAATCAGCATAAAGTATGAGCACTTCAGGGACACAAAGACACTGAGCCTGATGAAAGAGATTGGACTGAGAATTTTGACCTAAGAATATAATAATGTCTTCCAAGATCTCATTATGCCCATGCCCATTCAAAACCATCTGGGGCCCAGAATAATAAAAGGAATGGTGTGAATTTACAAACCCATAGATCTAGCGATGCCCCTTGGATATTGTGTTGGATTAGTAGATTTACTGCTAATCCAAACACTGTGGGCAAAATGATGTTTTTACATCTGCACTGCGCATCTCTGAAAACTGGAGGGAGTTAAATGCTTGAAGGTTTGACAGCAGCAGTCCCTTGTTCCAAGTACCTCTCCAAAGCACCTTCCTGTGCTGTGTGTCCCACATGGTGCTGGTGGCATCCGAAAGCAGTGAGGGGCAGAAGTTTGTAAGCAGAAGACCATCTCTAATAGGTGGGAGTGAAGCTGGTGGGTGCATAAAGATGCAATTGGCATAGAGATGATTGATCTGCATTCCTCAGGTGCAGACCCCAAGAGTCTCTCATTTAATTGGAGGTGTCTTCAGCTAAATAAAATAGTCAGATGCAAATCCTTCTCCTAAGGGGCAGCCATGTGGACTTGTGACCTTTCTTTGAATGATTTGGAGCACAGAAATCAATGGTTACACTAAATCCATAATTATATTCTTTTCATCTGTGGCAAGGTACTGATAACATAACAGATGTGAGACCTTGAAAGCATGGAAACTTCAAAGCCCACTGAGATGTGTTAGACACTATTGACATGTGGAGCAGTAGGAAAATAAAATAAAAATAAAAAACAAAACTGCTCTATCAATGCTGGAGGTGATCTCTTTCCTTCATACGCACACACACGTGTGTGTGCACATGTTCATAAGCACAGCTGGGGCACTAGAATCCTTAGGGAAGAGGAGAGGGGATAGCTGCTGCAAATGGAGGAGATTCAGCCAGCCAGCAGAATGAGATGAACTGTCATCTTGGAGTGGGTCAGAAGGCTCCTCAAACAAAGAAGTGGCTGGGTTAGGAGTTATGACTGGGGATGGTGTGTGGAGTTGGGAATGCTGAATGTGTCCAGGCATTACCCTGCTGCTGCTGAGTAATAGGACTGAGCTGGTGTCTTCTTGAGATGCTTCTCTAAAGCAGATTTGCTGTCAGAAATGTAGATCTGCCCATCACGTTTATATTTGCATAGGAAGAAACCCAGGGGCATTATGAAGAGGATGATTTGCAGTGGTCTACAGGGGAAGTGCAGGGTTAAACCTCAGTGCCAGGGCACGGAGATGCAGATTCCCACCTGGGAATGGTCATGTTGTATAAGGTGTCAATAATCACATAGCTGCGATAGATTGATTTTTTCCATTTTATTCCACTTCTTTAAAGCACAAAGAAGCTAAAGCAGTTCTGGTGTTTTTAAGTACCACATGGGAGGGCAGGAGGATGGTCAGTAACATATGAGACAAGAAATACTTGGAGACAGAGCATCTTGCACTAGACCAATGGCATTAGAAAACCAGCTGCTTAGGTGTATACAAGACCTTCCCATCTTTCTGACATGCTGTACTGTGGCTTCTAGCGTCACCCCTCTGTCAGCACTGCCATCAGCACATCTTTAGTTTCAGGAATTGGCGTGCTGCATTCCGACAGGTGGTGTAATTTTTGTACAAGTATATGAAGTGAGATATGTTGGCTAGGGAGACTGTGTTATTTGCAGATGAAAACAAGAAAAGGATTACGTGGGTCATTTCAAAAAACTCATACCATCTTTTCTGTTGCTCTCTATGGCTTGGGTTACATATGAGCAGAAAGATGTATGTGAAGTGGTTGGGGAATTTAAGAGTGAATGAATCTGTCAGTCGAAAAGATGGGCTGCAGCAAGTGCATGGGTCCAGGCACCCCACAACTGATAGGAAACTTAAGTTATCATGGTTAGAAATCTGCAAAAAGAAGTCGTGTTTTTTAATTCCAGTATAGTGCTTTGCAGTCTTTGCAGGTGGAAAGCAAATCCTTTAACAAGGAAAAGTGGGAATGATGTTCCCAATATTTCTTTGGTATTTGAAGCTGTAAATGTAAATGCCCATTTTACTGTTCATCATATTGGAATAACTGAGGGACACAACTTCAGAATTTTCAGTTATTGTAATATTAGCAAATAATAAAACTATTCAATATTTTCTATTAATAATTAGTTATTGAAAGTTTTTGTGCAAATTGGGAGTTTGGGGAGTACTGTTAGAAATTAATTTGCTTGAACTGATTTGTCAAAAGCCCAAAGAAAACACAGTTATTTCTTTGTTCTTGGATTATGTCTTACATGGTTACTCATAAATGGTGGATCAGGAACTGATGGCATAAAGCACGCAGATAAATGAAGATTGATGGTAGTTACAATTAATATAAGAAACTTCACTGGTATGTCATTCTATCTCATGTGCAACTTATTGACATTATTAACAGGGAAATGTAAGTTGTAAGAGATCACAGGTTTTTTGTTTGTTCTTTAAGATTTGGGAACAGATTGCCAAGCATTTCTCATCTGGCCACCAAAGTCAGTCATACACTAGCAGAAATTTGTAGTTACACAGGCAGAACCAGTTCCTTATATGCAGCTACTTGGTTCTTCAAGCCAGATGAATTGTGTAAGACGTTCACCAGTTGCACATATGTTGTAGAGCCATTTTATCACTTGTGAAAGCTTTGGTGGAAGGAGTATCAGAGCCACTCCTCAAAATATTCAGATCGTACCTTTTCTGACTAACACAGGGAGCACCAAGATGAACAAACTAGTTATACATGCATGGAAAGTAGCAAGCTGAAAGTAATTGTGTATTCAGTTTTAATGGAGCTGAATCTCCTGCTGAGATTTCAATATCTGACAGCATTGCTTTCATTGCCCCAAATGCCCAACCTTTTTCTAATGTTTGACCTTGGGTATGATTATATTTCTCTATGTATCTCAAACGATGCAAAATCTTTTGCCTGTATCAGTCATCTCTCCCTGACAGTCCTGTTCCAGCTCCTGGCAAAAGAGAACAAGTCTGATGGCAGTAAGAATAGCTAAAATGAGCTTTGATAGATGTTTCTCCCCTTTCAATAAATACATAAAGCATCTCTATAATGTTATTTTGTTAACTGGTAGACAACAAAAGAGGCATTCACTTTTAAGTCCATTGCATGCCAGTATGTTCTCATTGCCTTACTTAGCGTACGTAAGTAATGTGACCTCCAGAATAAAGGACAGCACTGACAGTTATTTATTTTATTTGGTTCCCACCTGCTAAATGAGAACGTGCAGATGTGTGAACCATTGCAAGAGGCTTTACCATGGCTCTTTTGCCCCCATATATTGACCCATAACCCCATTTCTGCTCGTTTTTGGCAGCTTTGGTGAGCACTATGAAGGGGTTCTTCCAACACTGGATGGATGAGGAAAAAGGGACAATTTTTAAGTACAACCCAAACAGGCTGTCGAAGTGTGATTAATATTCCCATTTGGGTAACAAGAGTGTATCTCTAAAGAGGAAACATTTGATAGTGACCTCTTTTTGCAGGGCTCTGTAAGCTGGGTGCTTTATTTTAATTGTACACCATTAAGGTATTTATCTTAATTTAAAAAAATAATATTTCCCGTGTTGTTTGCAATTGCCCACTAGAAATGAAATCCCTTTCCTGATTGAGTATCCCTTACAATCTTGCACTGGTTGTTATTGGAGGTTGCCTCGGGAATACCAAGTTACTGGGGCTCAGGCAGAATTACTGGGGCAGAATTACTAAGGGGAGTTTGAACAGCAGTTGAAAACACAGATAAAGAAATACATAGGCCATGCAAACAAGAGTAAGCGGGGATAAAAAGAGATGTGCTTACTAGAGTGGTGGAAAAAACCCATCCACAAAGAAGCCACTTGGTCTGATTAGAGGGCTTGTTATGGATGCAGAGCACTGAGCAAGTTCACTGGAGTTTGAAATCCCCAGGGCAGTTTTGGGTTTCTTTCTGCGAACTCCAGAAAGTGATTTAATAATTCATTTGAAACTGTGCAAAACTTTGTTGATTTGTTTTACTCCCTGCTCGAGCGGATCTGCTTTTTTGCTCAGAGATTTTAACCCAGTGTTGAGGAAGTTGAGATCTGAAGCCCCAGACTGAACCCAGGGTGTCGGGATGAACGTGGCAATCCAGATTGGCTGAATTTGCAAAGAGAAGAGGACACATGGAGACTTTGTTAGACACGTTTCTGGTCTGCCTCAATGCCAAATCTGCTCCTACTCTGAGTGGGGCAAAGCCAGATTGGAGCAGATACTTTCGTATTCTGCTCAAGAGTACTGGCTGTAATATCAGCGCATTAATATGTGCCAGCAGTACAGGAAAAATGAGCAGCTTAAACTTAAGCAAAGTGCTAGCAGTGGAACAGACACAGTGGGAAGGTGATAATTCTGACCTCGTCGTTAAGTCTAAATACAGCGTAAGAGCAAAGCAGGGGACAGTGTAAACAGGTAAAGGGGATCTGACTTTCTCTTAACAATTTTGCTTGGACTATAGTGGTAAGAGATTTATTAATCAGAATAAAAAAGAAGGGTTTTGTGAAGAATTCATTATTTTATCATTTTACCCAACATTTTTCTGCTTTCACATGTAACGTTTTTTTCCTGATAAATTTATTTCTTGCTTGCAAATATTAGACTGTTTTAGTGGTCATCGTTGCTTCTGTTTTAATATCGACTATCTATTTCTGAGCAGCTTTTATTGTGGCATGTAATCTTAATAATTTGTGGAAATTATGACATTTCCAAAGAAATCAAAACGTTAATCCTTATTGGCTGCTTACTGCATTCTGCTGGCTGCCTCCGTTGTGGTGAAGTCCTCCACCTCATGGCAGTGCATTAAAACTGTTCACCTACTGATCAGTAAGGCAGCACAAGCATCCACAACATGCCAAATTCTTCTGCTTGCAGCACGGTTTTAGGTGATTTTCTTCAGCCTTCCTTCTGTCCAATCTATAAACCTGGCTTTTGTTAAGCAGGCAAAAGTTATACGATTTTCTGCAAAAAAAATTCCTTCTATAACTTCATCTTGGATATGATGTTTGAAATACAAGTCTTTCACAAAGATAATGGGGTTTGTTTTAGTGAGGAAAAATGTGCATATAGGTGATATCTCAGATAAAGACACTGCTATACTCAATCTATGAGTAGCTGTCCAAAAATGAAACACCCATGGTCATTTTTCAGTCGTATGCATGTGCATTTCTTATGAAAAATGAAGTTCCTATGCAGAAAGCCAGAACAACATGTACAAGAGATCCAAATTATTTTAGATTAACAAGGTTTCCTGCCTGGAAGTCACTTTGTCTTCATCCCATTAGCTAGACCCAACAAAACAAATGAGTTAATGCATTAGGCTTAAACACAAATTCTTGCTGCGTGAATGCAAGGAAAAATCCCCTCTTAAGAATCGTGCAGCTATCTAATTTATGTAGTGTAGCTAGGATTAGTATTCATCTTTGAGTTTATATCAAGGGAGTGCAAACTCTGTTTCCTTGCAGTATTGTTGAGCTCATAGCTGTTATTCTCAGATGTGAATGGCGCAAAGTTGGGATGCATCAGCTCAGACTTTGAGCCCTTAGATTCTCTGCTCTACAATTTGGTGGCTCTCATCCTTTTAACAAATAAATTTCTTAGGTTCTATTTTTGGAAAAAGATCGTGTGAATGGGACATTTTTGCCATGGGCTAATAGGTAGGAAACTCTGCAGTGTGAAAGCGTCTGGGTTCCTTGAGGACCACCTCTCACCAGAGGAACATATGTGAATGAAATCAAAAAATGCACTTACGTGCCTTTGTCTGTTTTAACTCTTTTGCTGCTGTCTGTGGGGAAGTTTATTTTTCTCAAATGTTATTTCATGTTACGCGTGTAGAAAGTCAGGAGTGACGAAATTTTTTTTTTCTCAACTATGCAAAAGCATGTGTTTTAGTTCTTGCCCTGTGGCTGTTCAGGAGTTATTGCAAATATGCCATTTCCAGATTGATCAGTTTGTATAAACGTGGCTAATGCTCACAGTGGAGTAAGGGGAATTAAGCAAGCATTACCAAAACGTTTCAAGGCATTTCTACCCTTAGTATATTTACTATAGAAAATGGATTTAGATTCAAAGTCATTTTGGGAGCCAGTAGGATGTGCCTTTGAACACATTTGTTGTTCTCTACGTATGTCCAGCCAGATATTATGATTGTGTACAGTACAGTAAGTCAGCTTTTACAGAAGCTGAAGATGACTGAATTTTCTTACCACAAGCAGAGAAACCATGAGCTTAACCAGAGTGCCAGTGTCTTCACTGGAAACCTAGTGGCTTTTCTGGTTATACTTGAGTACATTATCTAAGACGAACAGCTAAGAGAATAGATTTGCACATAATCTGTATTACTTTGGTGTTCGTTATCTTGTTACTTAAAAATTGTCCATGAAAAGTGAGCACATTCCTAGAGACATGACTAAAGTACTCTTAATAGAAAATATATGGAAACAAAATGTTACTCAAATCAAACAAAATATACAATTGCAACTTGCTCTGTTGTGTTCAGCTCCAGTAGGCACACTGAATTGTCTTTTTTCCAAATGGATAATTTATTTAATTAACCAAGATGCAATGAATTTTAAATTGTATATTAAATTGGAAAAATCAGGTAGTTAGGAAAAAATATGATGTGTTTTGCATGCTTAATCATTGTTGGGAATTTTTAATTGTGTAATTAAAAATTGCAGATGACAATTTGCCCTAACACAAATTTTTGCCCCCCAAAATATTTTCCTTGCTAATGTTAACTTGATCGGTCTGAATAATTTCTGATTATTTTTTAAAATTCTAATTAAAGTGCCATTTAAAAAAATCACTTCTCGCTCAGGCATAACTTTTCATAAAAGCTAATGAAGATTTTCCTTTTTGATCGCTGTTTTCTTTCGTGATCATACTGCATGAGTATCACACCATGTGCTTATGATAAGAATCCAAGTATGCTTAATGTATATTCAACCTTGCACATACAGAACGGAGTCAGCGTGCACCGAGTTCATTCCTCCAGAAATTTTCACACAAACTTTATCCTGAACTTTCTACTGGGGATTGTGCTTCATTGCAGTGCACACTGCTTGATCCTGTTTATCTGCGTAGCTTAAATGCAACCCTGAGGGATATAAACACAGTGACAGTTTTTAAACATACTTTCTGATAATCAGCACCAACTATTACTTGAGCCTATCCAATAACATAACACTGGCAGACGGAATTCAATGACCCTCAATAACAACAGATACAATCTCATTGTACAAAATTATATTATGACATGATTGTGTTGTCTTGAGTTATGACTTTAGGTTGTCTGCAATATGGCATGCTTTTTCTTTTGGAAAAAATAAGTGATACTTATTGACACTGAGATAATGCAGGGTCCAAGTTGTGTAGCCCAAGTTTCTGTAATGAATGAAAAACAAACAAAAAGAGTAAAAAAGATGTGTGCATTCAGCAAATAAATACTAATCTTCCACTGGAAATTGTTTAGTTCATAAGAAAATTTCTTTGAGAGGACATCTCACATTTCTTTGGCAGCTCACGTTGATGTCTGTGGCTCCACGTCATTCAGTCTCCAGTGCAGGACTGTGGCAAAGCAGGTTGGCACCCAGAGCTCTGCAGGAAGCAGCAATGCAGGGGCTGCAGGGCAAGACATCTGCCTATGTGGGATTCAGCAAACAGAGCTCGGATGGCATCCAGATAAACATCTAATAGTCAAAAGTGCCTAACTAACTTAAGAACATAAGATTCCTCTTGATTTTGGAGAAGTCCAAACTCAGAGTTAACAAGGATGCTGACAGTTCCTGTCCAAGAAATGTTTCCAACTTCTGTCCCCTCTTCTCTTGCTCTGTGCTCCCAGCTCCAGAGAATGTGGAGCACGGCACATTCTGCACACTGTAGGATGTTGATGGAGTACAGTTGCTGAAAGGTAGGGTATAGCACAAAGGGCATCTACCTTTCATGTGGCCCACCATCATCAGCCTTTATTTGATCTCCAGATAATGTGCAAATCAGTGGGATAGAGAGTAGAGGGACTGGCAGAGTCTGTGCTCTTCATGTCCCCAAGTAAATCCATGGGCACTGGGTTTACTGACCATTTGCTTCCCTTGCTGCATAGAGGTCGATAAGACTATGAAAATGAGATTGGATTTAAGGAAACAGAAAATTACTTTCAGATCCATATTTCTTTAGATTAACAGTAAATCTCATCTGAAGACCACAGATTGTTGGCACAGATTTCTGGACAGAGATATGATCCTGGGTTCCTACCCCTCAATAAAGTCACAAAGCCTGAATACAATAAAATACCATTTTCTGCATCTTTTGAAAAGTGATTTTGGTAAATAGTGAAAAATTTCGAAGCAGCCTGTGTGAGGGAAAATAACCACTGAATAATGTCTCCTAGGTTAATGCTCTTTCACTTTTCATTTGAGAGGAATACATATTTTTTTCAAAAAAGCCAGCATTTCTAAACATTGAGATTCCCAGTGCGTTCAGATTTTGAGGGTTTTGGTTGTGTTTGCCTGTATCATGCAGTATAGCCTGTGATTGTAGAAAATTTCATTATTACAAGCAGGTTAGAAACACAGAGCTTGTTTATGAATAAATAATTTGGTATCTGTTCTGCAAGGTAGCAAGGACACTTAGGACATTTTACATCTCTAAGGATACAGTAAGCAGGAGGTATTTGTGGCAGGGGAACAAATGTACAAGCAGGTAAATACAGGAAGAAAAGGGACCTGGTTGGATATATATAAGCGTAATTGAGACAGATAGGGGAAACATAGATCTTATATGCATTCACAGGTTAAAATTTAGTTTTTCACAACTGCATTGCTGGCATGGAAGCACGGGACTTGATGTAGTGATGCAAGGCAGGACTCCCACGCAAGGTCAGCTCTCTGCTGCTGCCCCGTTACCAAGAGGCATCATGGGACCCGAGGTGCCACCTCCACCTCTGCCGTGCTGGGAACACCCCACCACCACAGCCAGAAAAGCTTTTCTGAAGGCCTCCCCAGCGCTGAGCTCACGTAGCTGTGTGCACGTGTTTACACTGCCCGCACGGTTTGCGACGCGGCCCCAGCCACTGTGCTCCTGCATAAACAGTCTCTGTCCCTCTGAAGTCTCCCTCATCTCCTGCAGCAGTGCCAGGGGTCAGGCACACAAAGGTGCTGTCCCCTGATTGCAGCAAACACCGCCATGTGTTGTATGTTTGATGAATTAAAAGGATGCTGCCAACTTAATTACACTGTAACCCTTCAATAAAGGAAGGGCAGAGCTGATTAACTAGTGAATAATTGGGGGCTGATTGATGGCTTTCTCCCTCACTGCTAAAGGCTGTATATATAATTATTTTGCCTGTGGGCCTAATTTTGCCACTGTTAGCTTCCACTTTTGTCATCAGCTGTAATTTATGGATGGGGCCTGAAGCCTTAAAAAAGGCTGGAAAATGAAATAGCCCCAAATCCCCAGATATGTCACCTGGAAATGGCCAGCAGGCAGCCTTTAACGTCAACATTTGCAGCCATTTAGCAGCATTAACACCTCATGCTTAGCCGGAAAATAATATTATCATTTGTCAACAACTATCATAATATAGATTTTTTTCCTGACATGTAATAATGTTACATCACTCATGCCAATGATTTAATATATGTTTTAAATGCAAGATCAATTTGTTGTAACTGAATAGAAAATTCTTCTAGTAATACACATTTTAAAAAAAGAGCAAGAGGTGGGAGAAGAGCCACGTCCCTTCAGCATTGCCAGCTCACTTGTGGGCTCAGCTAGTACATCTCTAAGGAACCCCCAAAATCAATGCAAACTGCAGCAGTTTGGGAAACTTGGATGAAGACTCTTTTTCTCCTTTTTCCTTTGAGATTCAATAACAGTTCCAGAGAAAATATAGTTAATAAAGCCATGAACTTCTCTCCACCACACTTAAAAAACACTGTGGGACAAGTTTCCATCAGCAGAGCTGCGCATGAGCCCCGGACATGGATCTGGCCCCTTGTATTTTGAACTGAAATAAGATCTCTTATTTTTTCACAGACAAAAGGTAATCACTAATGCAACAGTGATAGTAGAAATCAATCTGTTTAGAAGGATAGAACTGCTCCAGAGGCAAAGAGGAGAGGTGCCCCCAAAGAACCTATCTGGGGAAATGCAGCGCCGACAGCTGTCTGCAAACAGATCGCCTGCCTTGGATTCCACACACATTATTTTCAATAAAGTAATAACAACTTAGATTCCCATTTTTTCGTAACCCACATTTAAACATTGCAGAGAGAAGGCTGCTAATTTATAAGCCAAGATATACAAATCCTCTCTCTCCAATTTCCTTTGTTGTTTTGTCCTCGCAGAGCGCTCCCTTGCCTATGAATCACATAAAGATTTGAAGAACCTTTCAGTCAAAGCTCAGTAGTGTGCCAGTGGGCACTGGCCGGGAAAAAAAAAAAGATTGATATTTGCCCTCTCTTCTTATCTGCACTTGATTTATAAGTCAGAGTGAGTATGCAAGAGAAATAAAGGCAAAGACCTTGATGCCTCCCTGTGGAGAATATGCTCCATTTGGATTGAAGGCATGAAAGAGGAGAAATTAATGGTAAGCTGTTCATCTGTCACTACTGCCAGCCTGATGGTTTTGCAGAGAAGGAGAGGACTAGATGACATGCCCTCCAGTCAAGGGCACGACTGCCCGCTGTTCTCATATTATAAACACAGTGCTTTGGGTTTCCGAGGGATTTAAATTTAAATTATACTGTACTTTGGATAGGCAAATCTTTACACAAGTTTATTTTCTTGAAGTATTAACATGCAGGATTTTGCTGGCTTTATGTGGGAGAAAAATAAAAATTAAGTCCCTCTATTTGATAAAAATATGTAGCAGACTCTTAAAATGTATCCGTGATTTTAAAGCGGTGTGTTATAGTGTAATGAGATTTAAATTTATATATGCATTGAAGATTTAGGCACATGCATAAATAGATAAGCTTTAGTTATTCTACTTTCTGGCACATAGGAAAAGATTAAAAAGTTCAAAATGGAAGCTGAATGTTTTTTTCTATTAAAATGGCATAATACTGACACCGCTGCTATCGGTGACAATATTAGGAACACATCTGGAGGATAAAAACTGACACAAAACTTTCACGTTGTGCTAAATGACAAGAAAAATGTACTCGTTGCTAAATGAAGCATTCCCAGCACTGAGCATTGCGTGTCCCCACGCTGCAGCTGTCTGTTGGAACATCTCAGTGCAGCACCTGCACAAAGGACCTCCGGCTGCTCGTGTTCTCGAGGTGCTCCTGCACTGCATCCTGTGTCACAGATAGCAGCGCTGCTAACAGGGGAATTTCTGAAGCCTTGCACGGTTCAGATGAGAGCACAGAACTGGTTTTCACTGTGCACAACTTCAGGGCTGAGCTTTAGCGATGATGAGGGTTTCTGCAACCCTCATCACTTGCTATTCAAATCTCTCTTTGCTAAGACCAAGCAGTGGGATGGAAATATCTGTTTTTCAATTGGAAAGGAAAAAAGGAAAATGAAGTTTCTCCTTCACAGCAGTCAAATGACCATGGGTTTTGTAAACTAGGAGCACTTGAATGTTTTCTCCTGGAATGTTCTCTCCTGGGCTGAACTAAACACTAAGATGAGTGTACCAGAAGTGTCCACTGACGTTTCTTGCTAATTCATATATTGCCAAGACAGACATGCTGTGTGATTGTCCATTCCTGCCATCGCTGCACATTCTGAGTGTGCAGAACTGAAGTGCAGACAGGCAGATAGGAAGGAATGGTTGGTCAAGTAGGCGATGATCCTCCAAGATTTTCAGGACAGAAGATACATCCCTCTGTAACGCAATTGGTATTTCCAAAATAGAATGATAGAATCATTTGAGTTGGAAGGGACCCTTAAAGGTCATCTAGCCTAACTCCCCTGCAATGAACAGGGACATTGACAGTGCCATCAGGTGCTCAGTGACTGGTCCTGACCTTGGTTGTCTCAAGAGACAAGGCATCACCACCTCTCTGTGCCCATGTCTCACAAATCTTCTGCCTTGATCCTTTGTCTTTCCTGCCCCTCGCTGATGTTTCATGGGTCCTTTGCCTTCCTGAGCCCACCCACACCGTGCACAAGGGCTTTGACCCATGGCCAACCTTCTTCATCATCCATTGGGAACCCGCCCAGTGGCAACAGTCCTCTTTGCAGAATGATGGGAATCAAAGCACTCAGTACTACTTGAAGTGAGTCAGCCAGCAGCAGTGGGCTGTGAGCTGGGCTGTGAACCATTCCATTCTCCTTCCAAAACTCACCAGCACACTCGCCTCCCCAATACCCACAGTGATGGTTGCAGGCTCTGTGTTGTGGCAGATGTCCCACGCTCTGTGCTTGGCTCCCTGTTGGAGAGACTTCAACTAGTGGAGGTGATATTTTCTACACCAGCTGTGCTGAGCAATTTTTTTTTAGAAGTTTTTTTTGCTAAGATGATTTTTTCTATAAAGAGATTGAGGAAAAGTATGCTATTTCCCCAGCTTCAAAATTATGATCATTCTTTAGAGCAGCTCTGGTTCCTCCAGGCTTTGGAGCAGGTAGTTACTTCTGTGCTTCTTTTTTTTTCTTTTTCTTTTTTTTTTTTTTTTGTTCTTGTCAAAAAATCCTCCTGTGGCCTAGATTGTACGCATGTTGAAAATCTGTTTGCACTTGCTGGGCCCATCTGCGCAGAGCTGCTGCATCTCCTCGCCGTTGCACGCCGGCCATGCTGTGGATGCGGTGCCCATACAGAGTGGCTCTCCCAGCACAGCAGCAGTGATGATGAGGAAGGAGGGTTTTTTTTTCCCCTCTCAGCATACCCCTTCTTGGTTCAGGCATAATATGGAGGACGTAGGAGGGAACATTAATTTCTGCTTGCTGAGTATTTGTGAAAACGCTGTCAAGTTAGCTGCCTCCTGTAGCAAGGGATGATGTGCAAAGGGTTTCTAGTGCTACAAATCATACTGTAAACTGAGGGACAAACGAAGAAGCAGAAAGTCCAGAGAGCCCGGTTTTGGTGGTGAGCTGAATGCAGGCTGTGTGTTCCTACAGTCTAATGGCTTTACAGCTTGGCTAGTTAGTTCTTTGGGACATTGCATCCCTAAGACAGCAAAAGAATACAAATGTTGTAACATTAAGCACTAGAAAGTAAGAAAACGCTGATACAGTCCTATTTATGATAGGACAAGAGGTAAGGGCATAGGGAGGTATAGACTGGTTATTTGGAAAAATTTCTTCTATGAAAGAATGGTGAGGCACTGGCACAGACTGACCAGAGGGGTACCATCCCTGCAGGTGTTCAAGAACTGTTGGGATGTGGGCTGAGAGGTTAGTGGGCATGGTGAGCATGGGCTGATGGTCACAGTAACTGATCTTGGAGGTCTTTTCCAACCTTAATAAGACCAGCAAAGCAAAACTATTAATTTATTTCCATGCACACTCTCATGCACTTGCAAAGCTCAGTTTGTCAGAAACACAGCGACATTGCAGAAGGGACCAGTGTACCGCACTGCAGTGAGGAATTGGTGTACTGCAGTGGGGAACACTCTCCAGATCCAAAGGGATTGGATTTGAATACAAAGCCAAAAATATAAGCTGCTTTTATTCCCAGTTCAACCTCAGATAGAAACTCCTAAATATCTTTTCCCGAGGTGGTCTGGGTATGAAAGCATTTTAATTTTGAGGAAAATATTTTTATTTCTCTGGTATGAGAAGTAGGATTTCACTGGTAATCCATTTTTTTCTATGATTACAGAAATAGTTTAGTAAGAAAATTTTAGTCTCTTTTGAGGACGTGGTCGGTTATTTTCTTTAGTCTCCCAATTAACTCCTGAAGAACTCTCTCAGCTTCCTAAACTCTTACACATAGCTAATTGTGAAATGTGGGCTATTCTTACATACAGCTACTAGTGAAATGATGATTTGCTCATCACTGTGCTGTCATCTTCATCATCTCATTGTGTAACAGAAGGTGAGGCTTTTCTTCTGTTCTGTACGGCCACAAAGCTACCAATGGCCTTAGGCACTCAGCAGGTATAAGTCTAAATGGTGGCATTATACCCCAAAATTCAATTCTAAGTTTGATAATATAAGGAACCACTAGGACTTCCCTAATTATTTTAGTGCCTGTAGGTGACATCACTTAGCGTTCATTGGCTTATTTTAATATCATTTTTTTCTGAGGACTTGATTAAAATTTAGGAAATAAATGCATTTTTTATTTTTATTTTATCTCTGAAATACGATTATAAATGACCTTTGATAAAAAGTTAACAGCGAATATGTCAGGAAGCAGCTCAGAAGGAAAAGATTAAAAGCAGACAGTCTAGAGAGGTGTTTAATTTCAATTTTCTTTGTGGAATAAGAAATCTGTAGATTTTAAAGCCATCAAGCCATAGTTACTTTTATCAGTAGGGCTCTTTTGTTTTGTTCTGCCACCTAATTCTTTTGATGACAATGAGTCCACAGTTTTCCAATGACTGATTTTGATTTGCATGTTATTGTCAGCCTTTTATATTTTATCATATCTCCACTTTGGTTTTTATGCAGATCCTCACATCAGAACGCGAGGGCAGCCTGAGCTAAACAGCTGGCTGGATTTGCATGAAAATGGACTGCCCTTTTTCATTTGTTTGTTCTTTGGAAATTACAGTAGGTGAATATCTGACTCAAATTTTCCAAACAAATAAAGATAAAACTTCACAGATATTAAACGGCGGAGCATTAAACTGTATCATTTTACATATAAAAAGAAAAGGATTAAATAGAATTAGTCTGTTGAGCTGACTGAGGAGAAACAATGTGAGTGGCTGTCTGCAAACTAAAGATACAACAGAACAGTGGTATGTCCGAGAGATTTTTTTTTCTCAAAATATTTTCCTCTCTCATGTTTAAATGATAAATAATAATGTAAGGGTTTCTCTTATGAATTTAAGATATTTTTAGTAGGAAGGAGAAAACCATAATCTGCTTTAAGTAATTATGTATTTGAGATCATTCCTGTATTTAACGTACCTCCTGGTTCACAGCTTCCCCATGGCCGTGGTGTCCTCTGCAGCTCAGAGCAATGCTGTAAGCAAGGCAAGGTGTAAATGGGGTTGCAGATGGGTGACAATAAAAATCCCTCACCACTTCCAAGAAGAAAAATCTGTAGGATAATCTTTTATTAGACTCACTGCTACAGATGGAAAAAATGAACAAGCTTTGGGGCACACAAGAGCTTGATAGTTGACAGATACGAGCTTTATAGATTTGAACAGTGAGGTATCAAAATAACACATGGCACAACTTGGAGTTGTCAACAGACTGATAAATTATTTAGAGCATGCGTGCCCTTGTGTGCCTGCAAGCTTGTCCGTCTCTTCTCATTTGCACTGCTTGGGCTCTCTGCAAGCTTTGCCTCTTGGATCTTTGCAGCGTCTTGGAAAGAAGAGTGTGGCTACAACTTTTGGTTTAACAATGATTTGGAATCTGTAATATAGATTTAGTTAGTTCACTCCTCCTATATTGTATCACTTTTTTCTTATCCTAAACCCCTTTTAATGTACAGGCTTTCCTGCTCTAGTATGGATTCTAGGAAATACTGCTTGGATTAATAGGAAGGCCATAGGGTTTCTAGAAGTAAACAAATAGCTATTGTCTCTGAATTTCCTAAAATATTAGCAACCACTGGTCTTGCATAGGATGATACAAGTTCACTATTCCTTCCAGTATGGTTGGAGTCAGTGCACAGTCACAGCTATGCAGCTGGGCAAGAACTCCTGAGTCCCAGGAACACAGAGCCAGCGAGCAGACAAAGCAAAATTTGTGGGGTAAAATATATTCTCGACTATTTCCACACGTTCCCTCCCTTCTTTCTTTTTCTGATCATTCACTTTTTCTCTATTTTTTTCCTGAGTACACCTTGGAAAATCTGGAGAGAGCTTTAAATCCTTTTTCTTTCAAAAGCAGCAAAAATAAGCATACCTTTCATTGTACCTAGGTATCAAAATCTATTAAAGAAAAGCATTCTAAATAATTCATGAGCCTGTTGACATCTGTAGACTTTGCTTTGTGGTGTTGTGCAACCTTGCCATCAAATCTATATGGCCCCTGCCTGCCAGCCAGCAGGTGCTGACGTGGTTGATATAAAGCTCCATGAGGTCAGCAGAAAAGGCAGAGCTTGCAGATTGTCACTGCTTTAAGTGTTTTGTATGGCTGTAGACGATGCAGATCTACCATGGGTTATTACTGACAGTATCAGTAGTACTCTCATGTCACTTAGGATGGACACTCTGCTGTATGGCAGCACTGCTTAGCTTAAGAGACAGCAGAAAATGATAGCCAGTCCCAGGTTTTGGGACCTGTGTGTAATGGACACTGCCTGGTGGCTTGGTCTGTGGATAGACCTTCAGCTGTTTTTAGCTCTTTAGAACACAAAGATGCTTGAAAAATTGTGTTTTGTTTCAGGAAATCCACACAGGCAATTGCTCCCACTTTGCTCAGATCCCAATGGATTCACAAGCGCTGCTACAAAATTGAACTTGTTAGGAACTCAACAGGAGTATTTCCAGTGTAATTCAGGTATTTGCCTGAAGGTAAGAAAAGTGTGTGGGTTTGTTTTGAAGGAGGCAACACCTTATGGTCGAGGTGATGAGAAAGTGTGCTCCTGGATGAAATGGGAGAAACTTTCATGTGGGTTTACAGCAAGGAGTATTAGGGACAAATGTCTGCTGCCATAGACAACTCACAGGAGCTGTATGGAATCTCATGCGCTCATGGGCACGTCTGTACCGATGCACAGAGCTCCTTGCAACACCTACTAAGTCCTTCAGAGAGCTCTGCTGTAAACTCACTTATTCCAAAGTCACTGAATGTGCAGAAATTTCCATATATAAAGGTAGGAATGGAATCTTGATGCAGTTCAGTACTTATAAAGGTGTCAGACAAGTACAACCAATTTTTGTTTCATTATATATTTCCTGTTGGTTTTACTTTATTATGTGCTGTTTCTGGATGTTTTTCCTGCAAAATATTGCACTTCCAAATTCTTTACTAAATAACACAAATAGATATCAAACGTTGCTTTGGCATTTTTGAAAGTTTTCCAAGGTTTTGCTGTCATTAAATTTGCATAAGCCATAGTCCTCACATAGCTGGGAATGACTTGAATAGCCGGCATCCAGCCTGACAACTTACCAAATCACTTAGATGTTATGATACATTAAACTAAGGCAGAAAAGAAGACATTTTGGCTTTAGAAACTGACCTGGAAATGGATTGCTGGAGGAAACGGAGTATTTGACTTGTTTTTCAGTTTGATTGATTCAATTGAAGAGAACAAATTGCCCCAGATTCAGCTCAGTTTAGCTCTTTGATTTTTGTTGAGTTTTAATCTGGGCTCACATGAGATTTCCTTCAGCACTTGGATTTGTTTGAGTGAGCTCTTCCTGCTGTTGCTTTTTTAATCAAACTGGACTGGCATGCCCAGTAAATGAAAGTCAGTAGCAAAGGGACAAAGAGCTGTGCACCCAGAGACATCTAGCTACGATTATCTTTGGACCATTTCAGTGTCATGAACTGCTGGTGTGTGTGTGTTGTGGCCTGACAACAAGGAATGGTCTATAAATGCTCAGGGTTAGGTCTTCATCTGATGTCAAATATTGCCTTACCTATGTGAATTTGTTCTTGGTGAGTATCAGGTGCAATATGTGAGTCTAAATTTTGCAGAAAATATTATTCAGATTCTATTTTTAAAGTGAATTTTTAAAATGTGTGCAGCTCATATAATTCCATGGCTATAAACAAGGGAGAAGCACCACTGCAATTCTGCTGGGCCTTCTTGAAATTTGGGAAATCAGCATTGTGTTCAGCCCTGTGCAGCACAAAACGATGTTCCCTGCCCTGTCACCTAATCATACACTGCGAGGTCCATGTATATTTCAATATGTAAAGGGGGGTTGTAAGAAAGAAGGGCATAGACTCTTTAGCAGGATCTGCTGTGATAGGGCAAGGAGAAATGGTTTCAAACTAAAAGAATGGAGATTAAATTAAACATAAGAAAAAAATCTTTTCCAATCAGGGTGGTGAGGCACTGGCACAGGTTGCCCAGAGAGGTGATGGTGCCCCATCCCTGGAGACACTCAAGGTCAGGCTGGATGGAGCTCTGATCACCTGATGGTGTTGTAGGTGTACCTGCTCATTGCAGAGGAGTTGGACCAGATAATCTTTAAAGGTTCCTTCCAACTGAAACAGTTCTTTGATTCTGTGTGCCCACAGCAGTGCCTGCAGAGGCTGCTCTTGCTACAGGAGATGGATGACACTTGGCTCAAGCCCTTGTTCTGGATTATCTGATAACAGCCTCCATTCAGGACTGTCTATCTGATCTAAGGACAAACAGGGTGGGGTGCTCATGTCAGCTTTTTATCCTGTTTCTTGATGTTTTTCAGTTTTCCATACCCTGGGCCTCTAACCCCAATTAGAGTTAATTGCATTTGTTGGTAAAACAATGTTTTGTGTTCAAAACCCTTCACAATAGCAAAAAGTTTTGAAGAATGCCTTCACATATTTCTTAGATTTAAACCAAGACAAACAAATATGGCTCTTTTCTGTAAATATTTTATGTCTCTGTAGGTTTTGTGTCGATCTCCTGTACAGAGTTCCTGTGTATTATTGATAATGGGGAACTGGACTTGGTAGATTTTAAAGTCTTTTTTTCATGTTTACATGGAACATTTTGAAGCAGCAATTAAAATAATTAAGGAGGGTGAAGAAATCTTTAGCATGCAACAAAGATTTCTGCAAAATGTTAATTTCTGTCAAATAAGTGAATATATGCACAGATGCCTCCTGACAGAGGCTGTGATTTCTGAGTGCTTTGCATGCCAAATAACTTGTTTACCCCCTCAATGTTTGCCAAGTTTACTGTCAATTTACAAATAATTTCCATTTTGCTGTTTATTCTGCTGCCTTTTGATGGATATGTCTTCCAGACTTTTATCTTGCATGTAGACAAACTAATTAATATTTTCCCTTCAGGCAAATATTTTTTTCTTAGATCTAAATGTGGGTTAGATTCTTCTTCGTTTCCATATGCTTTGTTCTGTCAATCATTTCTTTTCTATGTTACTAAAAATGTACCTTTGTGGATGTCATTTCTCATGTTTTACAGATTTATTTCATCCACATATATATGGGAATGTGTGTATGTAGAGAGACATATTTGTTATATATGTGTCCATATATATTTAAGACAGAAATGGTGAAAATACTGACTTCATGTTCAGATTTTTTTTTGCATCTGAAAGAAAATACTTTTTGCCTTGCCTGTTGCTGCAGTTTCCCAGGCTTGACCTCATTGTTTGTAGTTGCTGTTGTCCATATGGCATATGTGACACTGAGTACATCTATACTGTAGATTCAGCCCTGATTCCTGCATGTCTTTTTGCTCCAGCTTTCCTAGCCATATATAATATATATATCCCATCCTCTCACTGCCGTCCCAGCACAGACTGCAGTGGTACCCTAGTGGCAGGGATCATAGAGTCACAGGATCATAGAATCATTAAGGTTGGAAAAGACTTCTAAGACCATCTAGTCCAGTCATCCACCTATCACGAATATTGCCCACTAACCACTTCCCTCAGTGCGACATCTCCACATTTCTCAAACAACCCCAGGGAAGGTGACTCCACCACCTCCCTGGGCATCCTGTGCCAATGCCTCACCACTCTTTCTGAGAAGAAAATCCTTCTAGTACCCAACCTGATTCTCACCCCTGGGCTGCCCAGGCCACTCTCCATGGTCTTTAGTGCCCCAAACTCCCCCTGATACTGCAGCATCCTAGCTCCAGGAGCATCCCTCCTGCAAAGGCTTTCATTGACTTGTAAGTAGGTAGAATGATCTGTGTTAACAAAACATTGTTGCATTCAAGATTTCCGAGATTGAACAAGATTTCCATATAGCCTCTGCATCTTCCACAGATCTTTTGGCAGATAGTGGCAACACTACGTGGGATAAAAAATGTTTTCCATTGGAAGCCTGCATGTTAACCACGTTCTGTTGAGAAACACACAGGTGGTAACCGAGAGCTCAGATATTGCGAACAGATTCTTGCAGCTTACCAGTCGTAAAAATATCTCTGCAAAAAATACTCCAAACCATTCTGTTTACAGAATGCTTGGTATTTCCTATATCTGGAAATATTCTCGTCATGGCTCCATATGTCGCAGCTAGTCTGACAAGATTTCTTTGAACTGTTTGCAGGTTGCAGTCTGTCTGTAGGGCTGGGTGCTGATGCCTTCAGGTTTTGAGGCCCTGCATTATGGGCATGATTATATCTTGTTCACTTTGCAGGCATAGAAAAGCAGAACAGAGATTTAGCAAGATTTAAAGAAACTTCCTAATTATGCCAAGCAGAGAGCTGCCTGAGTGAAATCTCATCTACAACCCCAGGTTTTCATTACTGGCTCTGTTTTAAGTGTATCTCTATAATTTTCTGTGTTTCTGCTTTTGTTTATATCATCGTAGTCAGCAGGACTGAGATTTAAAGATGAAATATGTTATCTTCACACATCCTCAAAACCTGTCGAGAAAGGAGGAGAAATTAAACAAGGACAAAACTAGCAGTGAAGTGAAGCTGTTTCCTTTGAGCTGCCTTATTAACCAGTCAAGTACTTGACTGCCACTGTCAGCGAGATTTCTTTAGAGAAAGAGTGGCATTTTGAAAAATACAAATTCACCGCCTGCACAAGTTAATGAGGCCCTTCAGCAACATTCATTGATAGTGTAAATTCATCATAATACAGTGCTACAAACCATAAATGGGATATGCATACAGGAAATCATCCACTATTAGAAATTTGCCAGACACGAAAAGAAAAAGAAGCCATTGATAAGCAGAAAACTCATCTCAACTGCTCAGTGCTGATGGGTGTGCAGCACATTAGTAATGCCAGATAGTGCCGTGATGAGAACTTATTAAGGTGAATTGAGGTAGCTGGTGAAGTATATTTTGCTTCCCTTTGTTCACGTTTTATGGACTCTCTCAGCTGTCTCCCCCAACATTTGTGAGTGTCAGGTTAGATAAAGTTTGCTGCGTGAGAGCTACCATCAAAGTAAAGGGACAAAGGTCTCCAGATGCATCCTTCTTGTGCATACGCACAAATCTGTGTGTGCTTTTAATTGAGTTCTTGTTGCATTTGCAAGTGATGTCATAGCTCCGTATTATTTTAAGGACTATTCAGCACACCAGAAGCAGAAAATAAAAACTGGCAACACAGAAAAAAAAAAAAAAGCTTTGGTCTTTTAGATAATTATTGAGCAGTGATATTTTGCTATCCTTACCAACCGATAGATAACAGCAGTGCAATACATTCAGTACTATTCAACCCTCACTGAGAAGTATTATATTAGAAGTCCCTGGGGCCAATAGGACAATGCCTTGCTGTAGCATGGTTTGTCTGCTGGCCATTCTACACCATCCTTCTTTAAGGAATGAATGGAGAAATGAACACCTTCTCCTGTAGAGAAGCATTAGTGTACAGTCTTGCTAAAGTCTTAGCTGACTGTTGATTTCCAGAGTGATATCTGAGCAAATGGCCAGACATCACTAACTTGTATGAACTATCTCTATGAAATAAGGCAGGCTGGTATGAAAATGGTTTGAAATATTTGCATTACTCTTCTGGCCCTGATTCAAAATAAACAAAAACTGGAGGGAACATTACATTGGGTTAGTCTCTGGGTTAGACTGGAAGAGAAGCACTCCTTTGGCTGCCTGCTGTCCTGGCTCTCTGCTGCCGATTATGGGGCCATAGGTGTCTGGGCACCAACAGGAGGCCTTCAGCAGGGGACCTTCAGAATTCTGGTTGATTCTGGTGAATTCTGGTTTCTCTCCTCCCAGTGTCTTTGTTTCACGTGTGAAGGATCTGATCTTGTTGTCCCAGGGAAGCTTCTTCCAGACAGCTCCCACAGGGGTTCATTTAGAACTCATTTGAATCAATGGGAAAACTGAAGCCCAAATCCACTTTTTCCCCATTGTCCCCAGCTCCTCTGTGCTGACGTGTATTTGTGTCATCGGCTGCACAAGGCATGATGTACAAGCAGATATCTAAGCAAATATTTATTCCATTTGTAAATAGAAATAATGACATTCTCTGGAACATTATTGAACACAGTTGGGCAGAGGCTGCAGATGCTGGTGCTTTCCCTCTGTTCCCTCTGCCTTTCAGACCATCTAGGTAAGTCCTCTGCTCTGTTCCTCTCCTTCTCCGGGAAGGAATCCTTATGTGTAACTTCCCTGAGGCCTCTGCTTTTTTCTTTGTGCCTTTCGTATGCTCCCCATGCTGCAAACTGCTTCAAAGCTGACAGCCCAGAGAGATGCTCCTTGGTGCTCTCCGACCTCCCGTTCCCCCTCTCCTGTCCTCTGCTCCAACAACACCTCTTTTCTCTTCCCCTCGCCCTGCCTGACTCCCCCTGGCCCTGGTAGACCTACTCCTCTGAACCGGTTTTTCTCTCAACTCCTGCCAAAGTCCATATGATGATCTCCAAAGGGATCTCAGAGCTTGGCTTCTGAAAGGGTGATTTCAAATAAATCTGGAGTGCACGTTGTTCAATGCACTGCAGACTGTAAGAGATGAAACAGAGTTAGATGCTTTTGTTCCTTTTGCCCGCTACTCAAATCCCCAGCTGATAATTACGAACAATAGATGAAAATGTGTTTGGTATATATCATAAGAAGAAATCTTACGGAAACATTAGGCAGCCTATTATTGCAGGGCTCTTGTAAATACTGTTTTGTAAGAAGAACCTATCTAAGATGATGTAAAACTTAATATTCCTATTAACAAGATGTACTATACTATTTCCAATTCATATCAGTGAAAATGCATTTAAATTATCTGAGTCAATGTTCTGATTCATATGCCTCTTCTTTAATCCTTTTTTTTTCATTCAAAGTTTCACTATTCACATCTTCTTTTTCCTATTTTATGTAATATTTTCTGTTTTCAAAATGTAATCAAAGCTTGTTAGTTTCTACCCAACCATGTTTCATTGAATGGGAATATTAATAATACCAGCTATTGATGTCTTTATGTTAAAATTTGATTTATTGAGCAAGTGGCACATAATCTGTGGGGAAAATACCTAGAGATAACACCTTGAGATGATTAATTGTGTTTACAGTGCATTCCTGTAATAATTGTTTACAAGAAAATTTATGCATGAGTTGCTGCCCCAGTTCAAAAGAATAACTCATCAGATTGTCAGGCTCTCTGCTCTTGAGTATTCTGGCTAATTGCTATCTCTGCTAGTTGAGCATCATAAATCCTTCTTCCAGAGAGCTGGGAGCAGACTTTTTGGATCATGGTTTTCCATGCAATGAATACCTTTTCATCCCTGGGAACATCAGTTCTCTCAAGCAGGGAAGTAAATTATTTTAAAAAAGAGAAAAAAGAAAAAAAGAGGGGAATAATAGGAAATCTACAGGAGATTGGGTCAAGTTGTCCAGCAGTGCTGGATATAACTTTGGCAATGATCTTTTGTAATCGTGTCAAAATCTGTGTTGGGTAAACTGCGTGATTTGCCGGTTACTACTGAGTATTAGAAGAAGAAGTAGACTTACCCTTCTGCACTTTAAAACATTGAATTATGAGTTCTGATGTTCTCTGCTGCTCTATTGCTTTCTCTTTTGCAAGTGCTGCAGGGTAGAAATGGTAGGGTGGGTTGGAGAATGCTTTCTTTGCAGCCATCTGTGCTTAGTTCTGATCTAATAACAATTGCACAATTCTCCTTTTTGGAATTAAGTCTGTCCTTATAAATTCACACAGATAAACACACTTTTCTTCTGCACAGTTTCGTGCTTTTTTTGTTGTTGTTGTCCTATTTCCAACTTTCAGGTTTAATCATTTCATAACTAACTTTACTGTAGTTACAGGAGTATTATCCCAGCAATATGTTGCCAGGAAGAAGTTGATAATGTTTAATAATTCCTGATTACATTCCTGTTCCAGTCTATGATCATGATTAGATGATTGTTTCTGGTGCTATTTTTCAGTACAAATCCTTCTTTTCAGTTTTTTTTTTTTTTCCTTGTTGACAGTGTATTGGTCAGAACACAAGAGAAACCGACCTATTTGCTAGTTTAATTAAAGATGTCAGTAAAATCCTTAAGGTTTGCCTGGGAAGGAGCAGATTTACTTGCTTCTTTTATGCTCACTGTGGGATTTAAACATTTTGAGAATTGCTTTGGTGATTTTTCCCAGGAGATAAAGGAATGGATTAAGTGAAGTAGTTTCTGACTATAATTGGTCTGGTTTAAACACTTAAAAATAACTTTAAGAAATAAGAAAACACAAAACAGGTTTTGAAGTAGGGATTTAACTTTTTTTTTTTTTTTTTTTCCAGCTATGTGTTAATTTCAGCTTTGGTGTCTCGGTGTGGACTATCAGAGTGTGCTGTGTGTAAGGTGGGAGATACCCAAACCAAAGCCTTTTGCCTCTCTAATGGAAAGCTGCCTCCGTACCTTCTCTGGCACTGCCTGGAGGCTGCGGGGAGCTGCCTGCTGGATTTCAGTTGTCCCAGCACAGCAGCTTCGAGGACAGCAGTCCCAGTCCTGCCCTCTTCTTGAGGGCTCACCTGGAGACCGCAGGGAGCTTGGGGCTGTCCACTGGACTCCTCCCATTATCTTGGTGCAGAAGCACAGAGGACACCAGCCCTGGCTCTGTGTACAGTCCAGGGGTGAGGGGCTGGAGAGCTGCCCCACAGAAAGGGATCTAGGTGTTCCAAATTTGGTGGCAAATTGAATCTGAGCTGGCAGCGTGCCCTGGCAGCCAGGAGGGCCAACCGTATCCTGGAATGCATCAGGGCTAGCATTGCCAGGCAAGGGAAGCAGTCATCCTGCTCTGCTCTGTGCTGTGCTGCCTCACCTCGAGCACTGGGTGCAGGTTTTGGTGCCACAGCATAAGAACATAAAGCTGTTAGAGAGTCCAAAGGAGGATACAAAGATGGGGAAGGGTCTGAGTGCACAATGTCTGAGGAGTTGCTTAGGTCCCTGGGCTTGCTCAGCCCTGAGCCTGGGAGCTGAGGGGAGCCCTCATGGTGACTGCAGCTCCTCACAGGGAGTGGAGGGCAGCACTGTGCTCTGCTCTGTGTGACAGCATCAGGGCCTGAGGGAACGGCATGGGGCTGTGTCAGGGGGCGGGCAGCTGGGGGTTAGGGAAAGGATCTGCGTCAGAAGGCGGTGGGCTTGGAATGGGCTGCCCAGGGCAGCATGGCCCCAAGCTGCAGCATCTCAGGGAGCACTTGGATTTGCGTTGTCCTTCGTGGAGCCGGGAGTTGGACTCAGTGATCCTTGTGGGTCCCTTCCAACTTGGGATATTTTGTGATACTGTGATATATGCCTTAGCTGCTGCAGCAGCAGTCCTAGCAGAGGACAGATGTCTGGCAGAAAAGAAACAAAAGGTCTAAAGAAACAGCAGAGGAGAAGAAAAGGAGATGAGCAGGGGAGGAAAAAAGGCAGCTCTCAGTGTTTGGATGGTTTATTTGCTCTTTTCAAACAACATAGGCTGTGTGTGCTTTTAACTTTCCCAGTGTTTCCACGTGCCCCAAACAAGCGAGGCTCCACCACCTGTTGCTGAGGTGCTGCTGGCACACTGCTGTTGGGCACGCATGCTGCTGCTGCTCCCTCAGCTGGAAAATTCAATCAGTGATACACACGGGGCAGCAGGGCAAAGATGCTCTGCCTATTTTCCAGTCATACACATGGGCTCTTCTGCCTGCCTCCCTTTGTTTCAGGTAGATGAGCGGCCAACAACAAGGAATTGCTGCCAAATGATTCGTGTCTTATTCATTTGGACAGACAGAGGAGGGCTTGGTGTAAAGCATGAATGTCAGCTGACTGCTCCAAACCCAACACTGTAACCCCTTCCACTGTCAGATCTTATAGTACTGGCTGCACTGGATGAACATGATACAGTGCACTGCTGAGCAGTTGGAAAATATAAGCTTAGGAGCTGGTTACTTGGGCTAGCAGTTCAGATGAGTACAGATTACTGTTGCACACCAAGCAACCAGAGTTCATCAGAAGTTAGCAATACGGGAACTCTGCATCATAGAAAGGCTTGGTTTGGACTGGACTTCAAAGATCACCTCGTTCAAACCCCCTGCTGTGGGCAGGGTTGTAACTGCTAGATCAAGTACTACATCAGGCTGCTCTGGGCCCTACCAGCCTGGCCTTGAGCACCTGAAGGGATGGGGACACCTTCAGGGATGGGAAAAAAAATAGAACAAGACTTCACAAGCAGTTTTTGATCATAAGTAGACACAATAATGCAACACACAAAGCAGATTCTGTAGGAAATGTTAGACTCTAATCTTGCAAAATATTTTAACCATGCCTATCAAGAAACGTTAATAACAGTGTTATTGACAGGGTATTCATTTAAAGTCTTCCTGTTGGATGCAATTAACATTTAGATGAGAGACAGTTATAGGTACTTGGATGATATATATGAAAGAAACAATGACTCATCTCTCCAACAGAAACATACCAATCTTGCTGCAGGGAAATCACATTTCTTCCAGCTCCAGAAAAATCCCATGGACCTTGCAGAAGAAATCATAGAACTGCAGAATCATAGAATGGCTTGCGTTGGAAGGGACCTCGAAGATCACCTAGTTCCAGTCTCCTGCTATGGGCAGCATTGCCCACCAGCAAATCAGGCACCAGATCAGGCTGCCCAGGCCCCCATCCAACTGGCCTTGACCATGTTCGGGGATGGGACAGCCATTACTTCTCAGAGCTGCCTGTTCCAGCGCCTCACCACACTCCCAGAGAAAAACTGCCCTCTCATATCTAATCTCAGATTCCTACAAGAAGAATTACAGTGTTCTATATCCTTATTCTAAGAGGACGTTTCCATACAGTTTGCCAAATGCTGGGATGAATGCATTTAGGACAGGAAAGCATTGAAGTGGATGATTCAGCTCTGAAATCAGGTGTAGTCTGCTGTATTCTCTATGAAATCAGATTTATCCTCACAGACTTTGAGGCATAAGAAAGGGAATTCATAAAATAATTAATTGAAACATTTCCTTTTAATCTGAACAAAAATTTTAGAGGAAGTGATGCCACAGTAAGAAGAATTGTAGGTTTTAAAATTTAGCTATCTCCAACCATGCAGCTTTAAATCTGATCTATAATAGTCTTTTAGTAGTTTATTTATATTAATTCTGTACTGTATATTTTACATTTTATAGAAATGCCTAGAGCATGTATATTAAACAGTTAAGAAAATGAGTCTGCTTGAGCAGTGATAACATTTGTAGAATGAAATCCTCACAATTAGAAAGACATTTGAAGAAACCATGTTAAAAGGTGCTGAAATGTTCTTGAAGAAATGCCACATGTTGCTGCGGGCAGTAATGAAACATTTCCATATTAAGTACTACATAAACACATATAAAATGTAGACATATGTTAGCAGATTATGGAGTGTGAGAGTGATACAGTAGTGATGATTGTTTGCAAGTGTTAATATTACCAAAGCTTAAGGTTATCCGTTGGTCTACGATCTATATATAAATCATTACATCTGAAAATATGGATCTTCAAAGTAATCCAGTGTAATATATGTTCAGCACCTCTGAAATACTATAGACTGTATTGATCTGCAATATGACTGTAAATTCCAGTATATTTATGCTCAGATATCAGTGAGCATATGTCTTAAGACGTGCAAGTTTGAAATAAAGTTACTCATATTGCATGCACTTCCACATGGCTAAGTATTTGCTACTCAGGGAGTGATCAATATGCAAAAGGCGAAGTCAAACATACATTACCCGTGCTGAGGTAATTTTCTGTGCATAGCACACAGCGGTTCTATCAGTGAACCAGTGAAATTTTATCTGTGTGTTCATCTATCAAATGTTTCTTGTGTATATGTCCTATGTAAACAGATCTGTTTTTCTAAATATCTAAGTGAGAATAATGTACGTGTTTCTATAGCCTGCTGTACCCAACACAGTATGTCAAAAAGACAATGAACCTATAGCATTCTGAGTGGTACTGACTTCAGCTTTCAGACTATGGTTTTTGATAGGAGGTTTATTCCAAACCTGTTCTGAAAAGCTGACAACAGGATCTTTCCATTAATGGATTTTGCATTTGTCTTATATTAAAAATGCAGTACATTGCTCATGCTCCAGGCTGTAAAACCATGGCTCCCAATTCAGGTAAGCTGGTTGAATATTCCTACTGAGATTTTTGGTGTTGTTTTCCTAATGAGCATTTTTTCTCAGACTTTTTTTTTTTTTTTCCAAAAATGTTTGCTTGAATTAAAAAACAATCTCTGTACTCAAAAGAGGTAAATCACTTGAGACTTGCTTCTGAATAGTGCTGAGAAATCCCTCTTTGCATATCTTTAAAGATATTGCTCCAAGAAAAACAGGAATTTATAACTTTAAACCTTCACAAGCTCTGTAACTTTGAAATAAATAGTTCTTGAAAGAACTCAGCACTTATCGGGCCAGGCCTTCTAGCTGGTGTGCACTGAAGCTATAGAAATTCAAGCAAAACAGGCTTGATGATCATAATCTATTTAATAGAGGGTATTTGTCTGCATCAAAGAATTACATCACGGTTTTCTGGTCTATAAACGCCAGAAAATGAAAAGCCAGAGAAATTAGCAATATCATCACATTGCAGAAAGTCTTATACTGTTTCTGACTACATCTATCCATATGTACATTTACTAAAGACTTTATCTGCACAATGCATTTCTGAGAAGCGTGTTGTGTTCTGAGGATAATGGTCAAAAGAAGCACTTGGTCACATCCCTTGGTTCTTCATCAGGTCCATTCTTACACAAGTAGGAAAAATGTGTATGCTGTTATGTGGTAGATTAGTGTAAGTTACAGAAGGATTGTTAGTATTAATTCCAATTTCATAAATAGCTTGGTGCTATTTAGGTATCAATCTGATGATTCAACATCACTGATTTTATACTAGTAATACGCTGCATTCTATTCCGTGTTGATGGCATATAACCCTAATGTGAAGTAGTATTTCCACCACAGTGCTATTGAAAAAGATGGCCCTTGAGCTGTCTGCAGAATCTAGAATATGCAGAGCATTTGGGAGAAAGGAATTGATGCTGACTGCATTGTTTGATCTGTATTTCAAAGGGAAAATTAAAGCCATGCTTGGGGTGCAAAGAGGTTCTGTAAACAGAATAATCCACACCACATCATTCTCATCCAAACTTGATTCCTTCCTGAGATCGTGAGGTCGTTCAGGAGGTTTGGTGGCTCAGGATGCAAGTTATCTCATGTGAATGCCACAGAAATGGCCAGATGAGCTCCTGATCCCAGGCACCAGCAGTCGCATTGATGCTGGATCAAAAAGGTATTTCTTTTCATTCAATACACGACTTGCACACATTAATATCAGTAACGTGTTAGCAATATATTGCCCATAAAAATGTTGCTAAATACAGTGAGAGGAAGTACTTTTTCTAAGTACCACGCACATTCCATCAGTGGATTTTGGAAAGGAGCACATTAAGATTTGCAAACAAATAATCAGGCGAGTGTATGTTTCCAGCTAAGCATCTTTTCAGAATCATATTGCCTTTTCAGAAAGGAGTTAATTTTCATGATGAATCTCTCCTTTCTTCACCAGCTCTTTGCTAGAGTTTGGCTAATCAGGTCAGCTAGAATAAAAACAAATCAGGACCTTCACCTGAAGATCAGGTAGAGATGTTTTTCCAAAGGAAAACATCTTCTCTTCTCTAAACTCATTAGAGAAAGAGAACATAATGTTCTCTTTCTCTTGTCTATTTTTTTTTAATTCTGTTTCTCCTGTTGCCATACGGGAACAGATGTGAATGAATTCCCCAATGAAAATTTGTTCTTGTGGCATTCTGGTTTACTTTCTGTCCATACGCCAAAAGATAGTAAATAGAGACTATTTATAGTAAGCCTTTAGAATACATTTATTTCAGGTTATTCTCATATTTTAAACTGTATAAGGAAACCTAAGTAGGAAAAAGTATCTAATGTGCCATTTTAAATCTGAGAGTTTGGTAAATACTGTAGTTGTAGTAGGAAAAAAAGCCAGATTGACAAATACAAAAAAAAAAAAAAAAAACCCTGGTCTTGCAACAGCTTAATAGGGCAGATAATATTGGTATCTATTGGAGAAGCTGTTTTAATGAACATTCCTAGTAAATTGTAGCAGAAACACTAAGTCACAGCTTGAACCAGTGATTGAGCACCTGGTGGGAAGTCAGGGCCAACCCAGGAGAGCTCAGGGGCATGCAGTTCTTAAGTTCTTAAGAACGTAATATTCTTGGTTCTTAATTTTCTCATTCATTTTTCTTTCCTTTGGTCTATTTTCCTTACCTCTTTGCTTTGGGTTTGTTTTGCTTCCTTGCTTTATCAGTGTGCTTATTGGTTAGAGAGGCAGTGAGTGGTGGCTTATTGCAGTGAGTTTCACTTCGCCCTTTGATCGCTTCCACTGACAGCAGTTAGTTATGGCAACAAAATATGACCTGGACCTGAGTGACTCATTAGCTGCATAAACACTGTCTTTTATTTGTTTTTACATATTAAAACGCTTTTACCTCCAGTGTCAACAGTGTTGTCTCCTGGGCAATGGAAGTTCACTGAGAGGGATGTGAAGTGGGCAGATGTGCCCTGTGTTGCTCCTGGCTTGAGGCTGCAATCATGTACTTTTTAGAAATTTTACTAACTGAATATTATATGGTGTTTTGAGTGCAACAAGTGTACTTAAATATCATCGAGCAACTATTAGCACATTCCAAAACAAAACAAAGTGCTCTGGCAGAACAAGTCACACATTAAAGGAGAGCAGGGAAGAAAATCGCAGTGAAGGTTAACTTAAATCCGCCTTCAGATGTGAGCAGAGCCTCTAAGCTCCGATTTTAAAAGCCTCAAACACTGGCCTTACAAAATCCTTTAAACGGTCAATTTTAAGAACTATCAATATCTGTACAACAAAAGACCTCTATAAAACCTGACTGAGATTTTTGAAGATCTTACTTAGAAAAAGTCAGTTTTGGAAGATTCAAAGAGGCTTTAACCCCTTAGAGTAGGCGTAGGCTGCATTTGTAAGAAGGACTCTTAGCCACAAAGACCACAGTGAAGTCAGAGAAACCCTTCACATCCTCTTTTAAACTGAAAAGGATCTTTATCGTTACTCTTTGTGAACAATCACAGAATCTGAATATTCAAGCTAAAAAGGATACACATGTGCTAGCTAATATTTAGCCCCAGGTGGGCAGTGGAGGCCTTCATTTCCAAAGGAGATTTTTGTGTGTTCTCTGGTATTTCATTGTAAAATCTTATGATCAGATTAAAGTAGCAAAAGGATAAAGGAGCTCATTATTGTGAGATCTCATTGAGTTAACTTAATAATGAATTTGGGTACTTCTGGAGGGATTTTCCTGATTGCGTTTGGAAAGATTGCTGATGTTGGGTCCTGTTATTGCTGACATCTCACTGGGACAGGACTGAGGGAAGGACAGGCTCACTGGTTGAGAGCACGATCAAGAAGAACAAGGAGACAACGCACAGTTCTGCTGAATCAGAGCAGATTTCAGACTTTCCTTTCTCAGGCATTTCCTTATTTTAATAGGAATTAGTAATTCAGGAATAGTAATTCAGATTGCACTGAAACACACACTAATCTGGATCTAGCCCATCCTATTCAAAAAGCATTGAGCACAAAGCACCTCTTCAGAGCAAAATCTGTTGTACGCATGAAGTGCGTGGCTACTTGCTAGTGTGCTTCTCTGACTTCTTCACCCTTTGTCTTTTTTTTTGTCTTAATACTACTGCATCTTAAGATGGTTTCAGGACTGTCCTTGTAATGGTGCTCTTCAGCTATTGGGTAATGTAATGGAGATCTAAGAATCTAAAAGAAAACCTACAAAAGTAAATTTGGGGTCATTTTATTGAGCTTATGGGGCTTTGGACCAGGTGTGGTATATTTCTGCAATGGAATGTCTTGTCAGGCTTTTGGTAATCTTTTTAGACTTCATCAAAAAACCTATCAGCAGATCCTCAGTGACGACAGCATCAATACATTGAAGTGAATAGAAGTAATAAAGTTGTTTCTAAGAAAAGACTTCAGAAAACAATAGCTTTCTATTCTTTCTGTAGCAGCCCTTGGCTCGAAGCAACCGTGAGCTGGGTTCTGGGCTGAGGAAATTTTGTGGACTTCAAATCTAAAACCTTTGCGCACTTCAGTCTCCATATCAGTTTCTTCTCTAAACCCTTGGTTTCCAATGAACAATGTGATTTTCAAATCCACTTATGCCACCTTTTGAATACTATTTATCTTTTTTCTCTTCCCTGTATATTAATTATACAGTGTTAGATCTCTCGAGATGTAAATAACCCAACTGCCAAAAATAGAGTATGGTAGCAAGAATGCTGTAAGAGTGCTTATTTTGGAAAATAATAGATTTTCACAAATGCTTGTTGACCTTGTAGAAAGCCAGTTCTGGTGCTTTTCATCTTGCCTTGCTGTGCAGCATGACCACCTTCTGGTCAGGTTTCCATTCCCAGCATTCAATGGAGTAGCAGACCTGATGCGCAGAGCTGCCTCCTCCAGTACATAGTCACTTTAATACAAGCCTTTACCATCTGTTTCAACCTCTAATTACAAATGCAAAATAACACAATTCACAATTGCATCATAAAAAAGTAAAATATAAGTGATTTAAATGCATGTGTGTGTTCCTTATGCAAGGCAGCATTCATCTGTTATGTTTTCCATCTTTTAGAAACAACTCCAGGGTGAAATCCCTCTTTGTGGAGGGAAGAAAAATGATTTCATAGTAAGAAGGCATTTTTTTAGAAGTATGTTTACAGGTTATTATTATGCTTTATGGATTTCTCTATGAATCCTCCTTCTTCTGCTAAAGCTGCAGTACTTTGCCATGGTTGTTGGTTCAGAGAGATCTGCTGTCCTTGAGGACATGGGCCATTGCTTCTTAAGATGGTCTTGATGGTGTTCTGAGCAATGGGTTCAGGGCTGCTCTAGTCAATCATCCTCACTCCTGTCCTCCTACAAAATCAGGCGTGTGGTACTGCTGCTTTTCCCCTTCTTACAGGTCTATATGTATTTCATAGAATCACAAGGTTGGAAAGGACCTACAAGATCATCTAGTCCAACCATCCTCCTATCACCATTACTTCCACTAAGCTACTAAACCATATCTGATAGCACATCATCTAGATGCCTCTTGAACACCGACAGGGACAGTGACTCCACCACCTATCATGATTTCATAGGCTTATTTTAACTTATGGATAGAAATATCTATTAGTTGCCCTTCATCTTCTTACCAGGGGAAAAGGTACTCATCATTTTAAAGGCAGTCTTAAGTTACATAAGTAACTAAGTTATTTAATTTCCAGGTCTTCCATCCCAGGAGACAGCATTGTGAGACTGCAGAGAAACATACCCAGTTAAACCATCTTCCTAAAGAATGACATTCATTTAGTTATTGTTTAAGATACTTTTGCAATTCTATTATCACTGTTACACACTCACTTAACTTTCCATTTCTGTTATAATTCAGTTCACCAGCCATATTTTTCAGTCTTGAAGCATCTTGTGACCTCTCAATACCTTTCTTGGCACTGATATACCCCGCCTGAAGCTTGCAGGCTTTCCAGGCCTTCCACTCTTCTTCATCCACACCTATCTGGAGTAGAGATGATACCTCAATCTGGGGGAAGAGCAAACCCAAAACCTTTGCTTCCAGGGGAAAAAAGAACAGCTCCTGGGGAGAAACAGACTAGTTTCCTTAGCTCAGATCTGCTGCCAAGCGATCATGGGGTCAGTTGGGTCGGAAAAGACTCCCTAAACACCATCAGTCCAACTACCCTGCAGTGAGCAAGGACACCTCCAAACAGCTCCATCAGGGGTTTAGTGCCCATCCAGTGTTGGATGTCTCCAGGGACAGGGCATCCATCACCTCTCTGGGTGACCTGTGCCAGTGCTTCAATAAAATAAATATTTTAAATTTAGAGTGGACTGTGAACTTCTGAAACCTGCAACGTTTTGAGAATTTCTAGATAGTAAAATACAGTCCATGAAATGTACCAAATCTTACTGTATGGTACGTATTGCATACATCTTTGCAGCCTCCCCACAACCCTCTGTCCGGTGCTTTGTTTCTCTCTTTCCCCTCCTCTCCTCATCAACATGCTTAAAATCAGGGTCCAGAATATCAAGGGACCGAGCTTCATGGATTTAAAATGAAAGCTGAAGAATTTGTTTTCACTCTAATGTGAAAGGAACAATTAGTGAGGGCACACACCCCTTCCCATCAATGGGAGACTTTTCAATGGCTTTGAAAGGCTTTGGATCAGGATCTAAAAGAGCAAAGACTTACTCCTAACAAAGATGCTTGAATAGGAATGGAAAGCTGTTAATCAGACTCTCCTGGCAGACTGGATGCTAAACTAAAATGATCAGCACACACAGTGCCTTCACTTCAGCTATGCCGTGGGCCAGGTGATGGTTTGGTAACTAAGGGGCCTTAGAAGTGTTACTATCACTCTTTGTATTTGTTTTTGATGCATGTCAAAAGGTTACATGTGCAACTGGTTTAACCAGTCTCATCGCAAGCACCTGGGGGAACCTTGCTTGTTTCAGCTGCAGGATGGGGAGAGGGATGTGCCTCCTGCTGGGCTCTGCAGGGAAGGATGTAGGGGGCAGAGGGATGGCAGTGTGGTCCATACCTGGGGGCTGTAAGTATGGTATCTGTGTGTCTGGTGGTATCTTACAGTGTGTGTTTTTTTGCTGTAAAGCTAAAAGCTTTTAGAAAATGTTTCTGTTTCCTGAGTCCATCAGTTTTTAGTTTTTTCATGCTGAAGCATGGCTTTTCAGGGCAAGCTGCCTTTGCCTTTGGAAGCCTGAAATGTCCTTGTAATACAAGAAAGGAGAGGTAACTTTCAGGAGAAAAATAGAAACTTCTGTTTTTAATCAGCAATGACTTTGGGTATTAAAAACAGCAGTTCTAATGCAAATGGGATTAAAGTTCTTATTACAGTGTTGGATGGCACCCATTTTGAATTCAGGTGAGGCTATGAGAAATTAAGGAGTTATGAAGCTATTGCATGAGGAAGTTCTGTGGGTTGGGTTGGGTGTTGTCCTAACAAACCTGGCTAGTCATAACTTCTGGAGTTGCCTATTTTTCCTCTCCAACTCCTCAGCTGCAGTTTTATTTTTCTAAATGAGCTGTTCTAGACTATTATGTCTATAGGGATTTTAAAAAAATCTTTGTAACTGAGATTTTTCTCTTTTCCTCTGTGTGTTTTGTTTATGACGTTGCTGTGGAATGTTTCTACTAAGAACAATAAGAAATCAACCCATATTATGAATTGGTCATAGGAAGAAAATATAGTATAGATGCACTGAGATTAAATTATTTGGAGCTGAGTAGTTTTGGATCCGTTCCCTCTGGAATGACATAGTCCTGAGGAAGTAATTGCTTAAAGGAATTGATTTTAAAATAACAAGACCTGTACTTGAAAAAAATTGGCCTCAGGTAGTCCAGGGAGGTGCTTTTTCCCCAGCTTGCTTATTGTTTTATTTAAAAGCTCATTCAAAATAAACCCGTTAACTGGTCATATTCACTAATTAGGAGCTTGTCTTTTCTTTGGCTTATAAAGGCTTTGGACTGGGGTCAAAATGGCAAAGAACGTAGTAGGCAATTTTAAATGGCCAATTTTTTTCTCATTGTAATATTGGTTTTGTTTGTCTCTTCGGCTTCATGCAAATGAAACTGTGGTCTCTAAAACACCAACAGTATGGACTGAAAAATCATAGAATCACTAAGGTTGGAAAAAGCCTCCAAGATAATCTAGTCCAACTGTCCACCTACCACCAGCACTGCCCACTAAACCTAAGTACCTGTGTTCCCTAAGTACTACATTTAGTGTTTCTTGAACATCAATAGGGACTGTGGGTCAGCTGTCTGCTGCTGTGGAGTGGTTCACTCATGGGCACAGGTGTTAATCCTTCCTCTGTGCAGAAGGAGACATGTCCTAGGGCTGCCATAGCATGTTTGGTTGTTGTTCTGGCAGCTGGCTGTCATGGAGCTGGGCAGATCCCCTAACCACTGCTCATCTGTGCTGCAGGATGCTCAGCTCCTGGTTTCCAGCCCAGACGTCTCAGTGTTTCAGCTGCTGCTCGATCCTTCGCCCTACTTCCTATGTGATGCCATCCCAGATACCTTAAAACAGTAAATATGTATTAAAGGATTTTCATATATAAAACACAATAATGAAATATTTTAAAAGATGTGTGGACTGATTTTAATTAACATAGGAAGATATTTTTAGTATCATTTCCAAATGATCACCTGGGTTACCTGTTCTTTTGCACCCCTGGAGAAACCTTTTTTATTAACTTACAAAAATTTCTGCATGTATGGCAGAAACGGTTGGGATGTTTCCTTGAAATCTGCAGCAAGCATATTGAAATGTTTTCATTGATATGGCCACATGGAGCATCCAAATAGATTCTTCTAAAAGGAGAAGCATTGTGATGGAGATATCAGCATGTTGTCCCTAAACAGGAGACCATATTTATCACTAGCAATTCACAGCTGCATAGTGTCCAGTTCAGTGGTAGCTTTGTCCAAAACCTCACATGTCTCAGTTGGTAATTTGGAGTATATCCAGAGCCATAGCACAGGCAAAGGGATTCCTCCATGTACGAGGTGGGCTCTGCCTACCTGTGCACTAGCATTAGCTTAAGCCAGAATTCTCACTTCATAAAAAGTTAAATAGTTACTTTCTAGTTGCTGATCTGATAAATACATTTTATTTTTAGCTTCAGAATTCATCCGCTATTCTTTTGTATGTATATTTTCACTACACTTCTCAAAACATCTCAGAAATCCATATATTTTTTCAACCAATCATTATGTGAAATATTTTCTGGTGTTACATCTTTCTTTTCTTTTCTCACCTTAAAAGCACCATTTATGTTAGTTGGAGAACAGTGCTGCCTATCAGAATGTGAAAATAGGTTTCATTCAATTAATGAACTGGAAACAGGAAGACATTACATAGTAAATGAGGTTTACATATGATAATGTTGGATTTGTCATGTAAAAGATTGCTTCCTTTCAGCTTCCTGAAAGGACTAAATTTTGCTTTTGTATGGATTGTACAGTGCTAATAAAAAGAGAAGACTCTATGGGAAGTGTAACAATAAACTAAATCTATAATTCTAATGAGTGGGGAAAAAAAGCAATGATATTTTAATATACATGTAGATGAGAATTAGGTGGTAGCACTGAACACTAAAGGCTCAGTTGCAGCTTTGCAATGGACTCCATACATGGAGTAGTGCCTGTCCCATGCCTTGCAGGATGCACATCCCATATACGTTGGCTGGGATGGGTGTGAAGGAGGAGTTTAAACCCACTGGTTTTGGTCTCATTTCTATGAGACTAATTGACATCCAGTGACCAGCAACATAGGAACTAACCCACTGCTATCTGAAAAACACAAGTGGTGTGTTAGTACACCAGAGTGTGTTAGTACCCTGCTGGTCTGCAGGAAGGAGAGGTGGAGAGCTGTGTCTTCTCATGGTATGTCACTGTGTTACAAATCCCTGAAATGAACTTTTTTTGGAACAGCTTTGTTCCTTTGTTTCATGCTAAGCTTGTAGGCCACTAAAACTTGGAAATTCTTTCCTATAATACAGCTCCCTTACTAGCAGTTTTCCATTAATGTTTGATTTTTCTTCTCTAAGTGTAACATTTTACACTTGGCTTTATTGAATTTCATCTTAATTTCAGACTATCACTCCAAACTGTTAATATCTTCTGGATTTTGACCTCCCAAGGGTTCCCACTATCCCAGCTCCTCAATGTTGCAAATTTTCTAAATGTAATCTCTTTCCCTTTAACTGAGTCATTATGAAAATATTGAGCACAGCTGGAGCAAGGACAGATCCCTGAGGAATCTCATCTTGAATTTCCTCCTGGTTAGACAGTGAACCATTGATAACTGCTCTTTGAGAGCAGTTTTTCATCCAATTGTTTGCTCACCTTATGGTAATTTTATCTAGTTCTAGACCGTATTTTCTTAGTTTTATTATAAGGGCGTTGTATGAAACAGTATCAAAAAGCTTACTAATAAAAAAATGTATCACACTTCCTGTCTCCCTTATCCACAAGGCCGGTTATCCTGTCAAAGAGGGAAATTAAATGGGAGAGCTTTGTGTGTATGCAATTTTTTTTTAATCAAGCCATTTGAGTTATGACCCTTCTAATATTAGATAAATTTTTCAGAAATAACAAACATGCTGGTTTTCTCTAGATTACCTCTGTAATACACTTTCTTGGGTTTGTGTTGGTTTTTTTCCTCACATAATCTGGTGATGTGAAATTAAGAATAATGGTTTGAAAGCCACGAGCTGTTATCTGACTGTTCCAAAAATTAGGGTGGGAGCAACAAGCCTTTCCCCACAGTAGTGTTTTCTTCATTTCAGACTGATCAGTAGGAAGTGGATTTAGAAGTGCTTTAAATTATTTCACTTCGTTTGCTGGTAATCTAACCAGCATGTACTGCATGTACCCCAAGTGTTGATTTTTTTTTTAAAGCGTAAGAGGAAGAGCAAAAGAACTTTTTATTCTAAGTCATTCTGCAATTTACACATTTTTGTATCAACCCACTTACTAGTGCCATACATAAGTGTTTCCTCTGAACAGATTTAATTTTTAATTTTCCTGAATCAGTGTTAACCAGGAAAAAGGTAATTGTTGTCAAGAGTATTCAAACTGTCAGAATATCATTCAATCTAAAAGCTGTTAGAATCTGTGCAAAAGTAATTACTGAAACTCTATTCAACTGTAATAATAACCTGCCACTGATGACAGCAATTACTGGGGAAAGTGTAATAGAAATCAAAGGCACATTTTTCTCTGACAAGTACATTTCTAACTAAGGTTTACATTGGCTGAATAGTGTTGACAATGATGATGTGCTGTATCACTCTTAATCACGGTTGGCATGATGTTACAGTTTGAACTGTTCACTGTTAGAGGGGGACTAATTGCGTGTTTCATTTGACACTGTCCATGCTTTCTGTACATAGGGATATATATTATAGATGAGCAGGGTTTAAGTGTTGTGCCTCATTGCATGACTCGAATCCTTTTTAACTGTAGGTTACAAGTACTTTTGCATTTAACATAAAGGCTCCAATTAAAATTGGGATGAACCTGTTAGGTCAACTTCTAGTATGTACGAAACAGGGATGGGAAGGAACGGGGTGGCAAAAGTCAGCCCGTCTTCTGCTTCCAGCTAATGAAGGTTGTGCAGTGAGAACCTCACTCCTGTGTTCTCCAGCAGCTCTCTGATCAAAGAGATTTAAGATGACTTGGTGCTTCAAGTGAGCTAGGAATCACTGAAGCAATAAGTCTGCCGTTATTAGTGGTATTAATTGCATTTCCTCTCATCCAGCCATATTCAATCATCAGTACTTCCCTTCTACTCTGAATCTGAACCTATGTTGGCACACAGGTGTCAGGAGGAACGATTCCCCTGTGTTGGTGGGGAACTGTGTCAGAAGATGCATATCGTAATGCATGCATCATTTTGAGAGGGGTAAGGAAGGGACATTCCCTTTTGACAGCATTTATTCTTCTAATTACGAATTTTACCCATTTCTTAATCAATAGGAGAAGAGCTTCCTCCAGAATTTTTCTCCGTTGTGAGTACTTCCCAAGAACAACACCACTTCAGAATAACCCATCCAAAAAGCTTCATTTCATTAATCTTCATATGTGCCTCCCATAACAGCATCCATTTTGTAGAGCACACTCAAGCTCTACGCTTTGGGGTTAATAACATCATAGATGTTCTCTGAGGTCCCTTCCAACCCAAGCCAATCTATGATTCTAATATTTGGGCAGCTGCTGTCTGTGGGTCACACTCAGTCATTCCCCCAGAAAATCCTAAGACGTGTTAAAGCTGTTAAAGCATCACACTTCTGCATGTTTTTGCTACTTTTGTGTTCATCAGCCTAAGTATAATGATAGAACATGTACAGGAGGAGATTGCAGTTCTGGAGTAAAAATAACGAGAGTGGTTTCAGAATAGGCCAATGGTCAGGTTGTCATGCAAGAAATTAGGTCCATTGATTTTTATTTTTTTTAATAGACTGGAAGAAATAAAGATAACTGGATGACATTGTGCAATTAATTGCATTTCTCTTGTGAGGGTTGTTTTGTCCTGCATATATTTCCACAGTCCATAAACCCATGTTCCCTACAAAGGCTGGCACTCTGTTTACATTGTAGGCAGGCAGGCTACTACCACTCAGTAAAGAAATTCAATGCAGAATTCAGGTGGAAAGTCAGAACTCAGAAACTGTTCTTTTTAGGCTACTAAGTGGGCTGTAGCCATTAAAATTAATCCAATCTGAGAAGAATCTTTTTATGCCTCCAGGAAGCTTCCTAAAGTGGATTTTAGTTGGTACCACATCGCAATAAAATCACTGACCATTCTTGCTATCCCATTTCCCCAGTATATTTCTGCACTTTAAAGTGTGTCTCAGGAGACTCCTAGGACAGTGTGTTAACTTGAGCACGTGCTTGTTGGATTGGAGACTTGCTTGGCCCCATCTAGGGAGCTGCAAGGAGGAGTTTGTTGCATCATTCTGCTTATTGCACTAATTGCCTGTTTGTGTTTCTGACAGCCAACACTACCCAATAATTTTTATAAACAAAGCTCTCTCACAAAATCTACTGTATAAAAGTCACAGCTCCAGAAAACCAAAAAGATTTTAAAGGAAACTTGACATTTCCGTTTTATTTTCTTATTGATGTTCAGCAGTTGCAACAGATCAGGTCCCCGGTGTTCTGTTAACACGTGGCTCTCTTTTATATAGCATAACAACAATACAGTTCAACTGCAAACGTGTTAAAGCACTTTTAGACTTAATGCACACCTTATTAATTATACTACAAAATGGCGGGGTCTTTGACAATCATCTCTATAAAGTCCTTGGGTTTCTGAAATGATACACTACCTGAATGAAGGTAGTGCTTTCTGGTTTAGTGAGCAGTTGCAGGCAGGCGGTGGTGTAACCCGGCGGTGTGTATATTTATGAGCAGCTGTGCCTCAGTCCTCAACCGAATTAAAAGGCATGAGAGTGATTAAACACAAAACCACCCCAGGACCCCCTTTGCCTTTCCATTGCTGCTCTTGCTACAGCATGTAAGAAATCCCCATCATCAAGAGATTAGAAATGATTAGTTAGGTCTCCCTCAGATTAAGGCTCTGGTTTAAAAAGAAAAGTCAAGTTACTTGCTTTCTTTTCCTTGTCCTTAAAGGTTCATGTTTTAATGCTTTTCTCTGAAAATCTGAGGGCCATAACTTTTAAAAAAGTAAAAGCTGAGATTAATAGACATCTTATAAATAACTGTCTCAAGAGAGCTGAGACTAAGAAAAATAGTAATGATCATAACTTTGATATAGCTATCAAGGCTGACAATGCAGTGTGCTTGCTAGAAAACTGTGAAGTGTCAGCGATAAGGTAGTTTTGAAAACAGCAGAGAAACCACATTTTAAAACCAAAGCTCTTCTACTCACTCTTAGGGCTTTCTCCACTCTTTCTAACTCTGTTCCAGCTCTACTTGGTTTGTTTGTTTCATTTCTCCACAGCCTTCTCTATTTGCTTTAGCAGCAAAGGAACAGGTATTTGCCCCTGCCTCAAGAAAAGGCCAAAGACCAAACATAGCTGGGAGAAGCCAGCAGGAAGGTGGGCAGTGGCCAGGTGGTGCTGCTTATTGGCTGTGGACGTGGCTCTCTGCCCGCTGGCTTTCTGCCATCCTGTTTCCCAGGCACTGCACTGACATCTCAGGGTCTCAGCCATACCTCCACAGAAACCAGGAACTGCTATCTGATGATGCTAGGCTACACGGGCTGAAAATCTGCTCAGAAGAGCAAGTGGTGAAGAGCTGTTATTGGAAGCCTTCTTCTCTTATTGCAGTAGTAGACTGAAGAACAAAATACACAAAAATAATCAATTAAATGGGATGGAAGTGCTTAATGTATGATTAGGCTTCTGGAGATCTAAAGCAAACCATATCCAATGGAAATGAGATGAGATGTCCTTTGGCAGGAGGCTAAAGCCAGTAGCCTACTTTCTCATCTTAAATATTTCACTTTGCAGATTGGAGTTAGCCCTGGGGCTTTAGTTTCTGCAGTGATACTCAATCACAGATAATTTTGCTTTTCTACCAAGTTGATGTGGACTCACATGGAATGTGTAACAGGCAGCACTATCCGGCTGAAAGATGTGCTGCTGCCATCATACCCTGGTGTGACCGCCTTAGATGAATGACCACAGAGGAGATGGTGTCCAGCCCAGTGATGAGATTTCAGTGCGTGGCAGTAGGGACAACATCTGCTTTGCATATTTCTACTTGCCTACATAATCATGCAGAGCTTTCTATTGTTCCAGGAGTTATTCAAGCATATAATAGAGTTTCAATGAGTTCAAAGCTCCTGTTTTAGATGGTGTTTTAGTGAGTGGTTTTTCTGCCTCAGCATGGATTAGATTTTTGTTGTGGCTTTTTTTATATCAGCCCTGTCAGATCCAGAGAAGTACATTTTCATGATACCTGTTTGTTGAGAAATAATTCTCAGGCCCCAGATGCCTCTTGCACCATACATAGGTCCGGCTTCTGCAGGTGGAGCAGTTATGGGAACTGGGGTTGTTTGGTCTGGAGGAAAGGAGGCTCAGAGAAGACCTTATTGTTCTCTACAACTCCCTGAAAGGAGGTGGTAGCGAGTTGGGCTCTGCCTCTTCTCCCAGGTAACAGTGATTGGATGAGAGGTGATGGCTTTAATTTGCACCAGAGGAGGTTCAGGTTGGATATTAGGAAAAAATTATTCTCAGAAAGAGTGATAATGCATTGGCACAGGCTGCCCAGGAAGGTGGTGGAGTCCCTAGGGGTGTTCAAGAAAAGGGCAGATGTGGCATTGGGAGACATGGTTAGTGGGCATGGTGGGGGTGTGTTGATGGGTGGACATGGAGATCTTAGAGGTCTTTTCCAGCCTTTATGATTCTATGATGCGTATGAAGTTTTTTTTTGCAGATGCATAATGATAAATCAAGGAGCTCATCCAGTTTTGCTTATAATAATGAATATTATGCTTATATATAATGAATCCTGCAGAACAGAGCTTTACATAAAGGATGCTTTCTTCTGAGTTCTGGTGTTACATTCCCACGCTTTGTGAAGTTTCTGTTATAATAATCTAATGAAAACAAAATATTGAAAATAATATAGTGTTTCTGGGCCTATGTTGTAGTAAATAACTTTAGTTTAAGTACACAAAGCCTGTGAGACAGGACTGGGAGCACAGCCTTGGTCCCACCCCTCCCAGCCCAGCAGGGATGCGGTCCATGCTGGCTTCCAGCTCCTCAGCCGGGCTGATTGGGCTGCTTGAGTGACTGGTCCCAGCTACCCCTGCAGATTTATTTATCTATTTATTTATTGCCTGGAGAGAATTGAAGTGCTCATTTGAACTGCTTTGCAAACAGATCAGTTCAAAACCTCCAGCATAGAGGATTTTAATGAGCAGCTGGGGGAGCAACTTCTGCCTGGCACAGGCAGCTTCTGGAGAGGATAACTGTGTGTATCTATAAGATGCTTTAAGAGACTGAACTATCTTTAAATTGTATTAAAAGTGACTTCAGGTATTGCACTGCTTTAAGTCATTTGATTCCTTAAGACTATGTGGTGCCCACATCTGCCATTAGCACATGTCTTTAATGATCAAGGCTGAACTGTTCAAACGAGCTTAAGGATGTTAACACTCAAATCCCGTGGGCAGCCAGCAGGACAGATTTGAGCACATCAGTCCTGCTTCTTAATTAGATCCCAAAATCTCAAAGTAAAAATCAAGTGATAATTTAAACAATTCTGGTGTAATTGCTGTCTAACTTATTTTTTTTTCCTAAGGATTCCAACTGCATTTCAGAATATTACATTGATTCTGCACTTAACATTAAGCATGTAAATAACCCCAGCTCTCCACAGCAATAATTTCAGCTGCTGTTCAGTCGTACTGATACCTCTGGAAGTCAGAGGGATGTTTAAATGTTTTGCTCAGTAGTTCTAACACTGAATGGGTATTTATGTGCTTTCTTCCATCAGGGCCTCAAAGATACAGTCTAAGTAGATGGTTGTCTTCTCCTAATGATTCTGATAACAGAACAGTGAGTAGAAGCTGGTCAGAAAGTGTCAAATACAGTGATGTTTCTGGAGGGTACAGGTATGGATTAGAAACATTTCTCTCTCTTCTACTTTCCTTTTTCAAACACAAGAAAAAGTAATCTCAGCCTTTTCTTCATGAGTAGATCATAGAATCACAGAATGGTTTGAGTTGGAAGGGACCCTTAAAGGCCATCAGTCCAACTCCCCTGCAATGAGCATGGACACCTACAGCTCCATCAGGTGCTCAGTCTTGTCCAGCCTCACCAGGCTGAAAATGAATGAAAGGACTGTTTTCTAAACAACTGCCTGTAAATGTTCAATTTCTGTCTGTACACGTGGTCACACTTGAACAACAACAAAATCAGTCTGGCAGGCAGATGTGCTCTGAGAGCCTTCTCTGCTTTCTCCAAGGGAGAATGTTCAAAAATACAAATATACTCACTAAGCACTACACAATACACAGTGCTTTATCAGTCGTTGTTGTGTTATACAACCCATCATTCTACCTTAATACATGTGCAGCAGAAAGTACCTATGTTTTAGAAATCACAAAGCTGCGCTGTTTGTCTCCTGTTTGTTTGTTTGTTTTTTGTTGGGTTTTTGGTTTTTTTTTCAGTAGGCACCATTATTGTCAGGGCTTTCTGGTTATATTTAATGCAAGGATGGTGCAGGTCCTAAAAAAAAAAAGTCACTTCAGTAGTACTCTACACATTTTTATTCTTGAATATTAAGGCCCAATTTTTATAGCCTTAGCTCAATTTGTAGCTTCATAAAACATCATAAATTGGAGCTTAGCTTTACAGGCAAGCAAGATGATTTGATAAGCATAGGATTGTCCCCAGTACATCAAATAATGTTTCCTCGGTATCCAGAAGCACTGAGTTATGGCTCAGTAGCCAGCCAAGAGATATAAGAAGCCTCATACAATTAACTTCTTGCATCTTCTTTTTCCCTTTTTCTTTTTTTCTTCAATGGAGTAAAAGAAGAAAGTTCCTTTAGCCAGGTATTTTCTTCCAATTTTGCCTCACAGCAGAGTCAGCTAAGTGCAACCTCTTGTCAGCACAATCATTATCCATAATTTGCATGCAAGAAGCAACAGAAACTTTTAGGATGAAATGAATGTAAAAACCAGAAACCTCTGCTTGTTCCATCATCCAGCCCTGCAAGTACAGTAGCTGTGTCAGTGACTGTATTAAGAGCTATTAAAATGGCTTTGATGTATTGCAGGGTTTTGGTATGATTTTCTAGGTTTTATTATTCCTCTGACTATCATTTGCTATTTTTAAATGGAATCTACTATTATGGGATACGAGCAGTCTGTCCTTCAGAGGAGACTCAGCACCAATATCCCTTCTGCTCATCTTCAGTGCCTCGTACAGGGGTACGCTAACGATCCCATGGTAGTTCAGTGTCCTAGCCACCATTTATACTATTTATCATCAAAGAAGATTCTGATATTCAAGGTTGTGTGCAGGCACAGGAGCTGCATACATAATGCCTCTGCTGTTTGCTGCCGCAGCCTGAGCACAACACATTTAATTCTACGGATCTCCTCCTCAGAGCTCCCCGACCTCTGGTACTTCATGCTCTGGCCAAGTTAGCAAGAGGTCCAGAGAATGCTGATATTGCCAGATCTTTTCCTTGTCTCGCCAGGAGAGGGGAGATCCCACCAGCGCAGCCAAGTGCCATGTTTCCAACAAAGAGCTTCTTGAAGGCTGAACCAGGAGCTGTGTGAGAAGTAGGGGTGAGGAAAACAATAAGATTGTTGAAAAGAGAATAGCTTTTGATGAACACTAAAACATGTGTTCCCTCCTTAACAGAGCTGCTTAAAAACTATTGATTTCCCTACCCACAGTTTTCTAATAATAAAAAATTTAAAGTCTTGCTATCATTCCCCAGATCTAGTTTATTTCCAGCTTGAATGAACTCATAAAGTCATGAGTTAGAACTATGGGACTCAGATCTCCAAATTAACAAATTCCTCTTCAAATGCAACAAAACGCGTTGCTCAGCTGCACCCACATCCTGGGGGCTGGTGTTGCTCAGCAAGAAAAACAAATGGAAGCTGATCTCCTCACTTCGGTGTTTGCAAGCTCTTCTTTTACTGTTGCATTCAACTCAAGGAGCCCCTCCCTTGCAGATTTATTTTCATCACTCCATTCACAAATAATGATACGTTGCATCCTTTTATCAAAACTAATGACAGTAGGTTGTTTTGTCCTTTTCCATCACTCCAGTTAACCTTCCACTATAGCATAAGTCAAATCTGGATGCATGGGGCACAAATAGTGAGGTACCTTACTTGGCTGCCGAGGCAATACTGCACCTATAGCTGCATTCAGTTTTACTATTCGTTTGGCTTTTTTATTATTATTATTCCTTTCACCACTCACAAGATGCCACAAAAAGGCCTTTGGCCAAGCTGCTGGTTTTCCTTACGGAAAGGTTATCCAGCGTACTGCTGGCAGTGCCTTTAGGGGGAAATACATAAGTTGGAAATCAAGCTTCCAAAAAACAAACAGCACTTCTGATTAGTATCTCATATTGTTATCCTTCCTGCTTCATTTGTTTTCCAGATGGGCGAAATAAAGGTCAACAACCCTAGGGCAATGATCTGATTTGAAAGAAATGTGATTTCTGAAAGGGAAATTTGCAAAAATAGCCATAACCAAGAAATGAGAAACATTTTAAGAAATTGGCAGTTCAGGCTAATCTTCCATGTAGTTTATCTTTGTGAATTGGTGGTATTTTTATTGTCCATGCAAATGTGCTGATAATCCAGTCCTGATATTTCTCCATCACTCTTAAAATAATTTTTCTTCTTATTTGGATGTTATTGTCATCACAATCAAGGAGATAAAGGGGACAATCATGCACTTAGCTAAAAAAGAGGCAAGCTGTAGCCTTGCAGAGCCTGGGGTGTGACTTCCCCTGGGGCTGACCTGCTCAGCCCCACCACCTCCATCCCAAGCTCCCAAAGTACGGGTCATGTCTCCCTCTAGGGGATCCTGCAGAGGATAAACCCCACCTTCTGCTGATAAAGGAGGCTTTAAAGGCATTGCAAGCCTGATTTTTGGCTGCAATCCTATGTTGCAGGGAAAGGGTGTTGAGATATGTGGGATCTGTAATGTGTGCCCCAGCACAGGGAGAGGGGGAGAGTATGGGGATATGGTCACAGTCACCCAAAGCAGAGAGAGTAAAAGAAAACCAGACAGAACTTCAGGGCTTTATTTCAGTATTTTGTTGAAACAGAAAACTGGAAGCATGCAGTATGTAAGCAGAACTCATCAAAATGAGTTCTTGATTTGCAGATTAATTTGGCACATTTGTGGCATTTTTGGGTAGTTTGCGCCTCCTGAGCAGCGGACATTTCAATCTGTCCAGTGGGCAGTGGGGATCGCTCCGTGCCACCACAGACCCAGTATTGATCCAAAGCTCTGCAAAGGAAGGAGGTTTAATAAATAAATACAAATCAATGAACTCAATCAAAATAGAAGGGGTAGTCTTCCTAGTGGTGCAGAAATGGAAAGTCACTCCATGAGATGTGAGTGACTGCTGGTCTTGTGTGGGAAATCAACTGCAGTCCTCAAAGACCTTGCTTTAATTAGGACATGCAGAGCTCCATTTTACCTCCTTTAATCACTAAAAACTTATCCTACAGCTTCAGTCAGCTGAGCAAGGGGATGAGTCACCTCCTGCAGAAACTGGAGCTGTGCTACAAAGGAGTGCATCTGGGCTGTAGGTGCTGAGTTTTTGGGTGGCTGGGTTAGGTGCAGCTCAGCTCATATCTCTGAGGATCGCTTCATGCAGCCACTCTTGAATAACAAAGAATCCTGTTTGCCACAGCAGTTATTTACACTGAGATGATTTCCCGTTGCCTGAGAGTAATTCATCTTTTTTTAAATTATGGTTGTTCAGTCAGCAAAACTGAGGCTTTCTGTAAAGATGTAGTGGTAGCGTTGCTGGTAAATAATCTAACTAATTTTTGAAAAAGCCAAAAACAATTTGGGCACAGTTATTTTTCCATCGACTGCGATGTAAATCAGGAACAGCTCCTGAACACCCAGCTTGCATAGGTAACTTATGAGCCACTGGCTTCTGCAGGTCATAGAACGTCTTAAGTTGGAGGGGATCTTAAAGCCCATCTGGTTCCAAATCCAGTGCCATGGGCAGGGTTGACAACCACTTGAATATGCTTCTCAGGGCTTCATCCAACCTGATCCTGAATGCCTCGACGTCAGCTTCACCAATGCTCTGAAACCAAGATATGTCCAATAGCTGTCAAGCCTACATAATAATACTTACCTGCTTCCTGCATCAAGTCTAAATGAAGACTACAGGTGAAGAAATTAGCTGATATGGGGCGCTGAGGGTGTTGTGTCCATATCTCTGCTGCAAAATGAAAGCCTCTGTTTTAGCAACCCAAAGGGAAAGGCAGAGATGTGCCTTAACAAGATTCTTATCTCTTTTTTGTCTTTCCCATTGGAAGGTTGAGTGTATAGCACTGAATCTTTTCTTTCATTCACTTTACCTCCTCTCTGTGTGGATGCTTTGGTTCCTTTGTTCCTTTGCTGTGGCATGGGATGGGCTTTGATCATGAAGTCTCAACCCGAGTGTCCCTTGAGACTACCAGACTTCATGCTGCACCCTGACAATTGTCAGTAATGCATTGCAATCATAGAATCATTAAGATAGGAAAATACCTTTAAGGTCCAACCCATCCCCACCATGCCCACTAAAATGAGTCCCTTAGTGCTACATCTACAAGATTTTTGGACACCTCCAGGAATGGCTACTGCACCACCCTCCTAGGCAACCTCTTCTACCTGACTACTTTTTTGGAGAATAAAATTTTTCCTAACTGGAGCCTCCCTTGACAAAACTTGAGTCCAACCTTTCTCATCCTATCCCTGTTAGCTGGGAGAAGAGGCCAACTCCCACCTCAGCACAACTTCCATTCAGGGAGTTGTAGACAGCAATAAGTTCTTGCCAGAGCATCCCCTTCTTCAGACTGAACAACCCGTTCCCTTACCTGCTCCCTATAAGACTTGTTCCTTTGTTCATTATGGAATGTTTGAAGGAGACAGCTGCAGATCTTGGTGCAGGCAGTGATGAGGGAAAAATTGTTGAAGTAACAATGGTTTATGCCTGGCAGAACAGGGGCAGATGAATGAGCAGGTCAGCCAGCAGCAGTCAGAACAAGAGGAGATGCAGGGATGTGTACATCAGAGGTGGTATACAACAGGCAGAGAGAATGGTGCTGGTGTTGTGCTAGGGATGTGGTTGGTGGTGGCATCCTGATCAGAATGCTGTGTGAAGTTTTAGTCCTCTCACTGCAAAGGATGCTGTGGAGCAGCAATAAAATACTATACTATAAGTAATGTTGGGGGTTTTTTTAATTATTTTTATTTATGTAGGGCCTGCTGTAATAAAAGGAACAATATCTAAACCGAGTTTTGAGTAAACTGCTACCTGCAGTCATTCTGCTCTACACTGGGGTTGGGCAAGGTGGGACCTGCACTGGTGATGGGTGATCCTGTGGTCCTCCTGCTGGGAGCAGAGCTCCTGGGGACAGGAGGAGGTGGCCGGAGCCCATACATCTCTAGCGGTGCTTTGTGGCTGCTGCAGTCTCTTTCTCAGATTTTCTGCTGATTATGCTAGTCCAATATTGCAAGGAATGTATGCATAATGGACATAAATCTTGCTATACGAGCCACCAGAGAGGCAAGAAAAACGGTCTCTGTCAAGAATCTACATACAGAAATACATTAAACAACAGCTCTCTGTAGATCAGAAGCTTTGGTTTCGAGTGCAGGTTTGGGGGAATAATGAGGACTAAAATTAGCACTTTGGCAATGTGTTATGCCTTTTGGGGGGGTTTCACTGGCATATTTTTATAGCCTTAAAGAATAAATGGTGATGATAATAAATTTTTCCAACTTTTTAACTGATCATCCAAAGGAGAAGGCAGAAAGCTTTTTGTGTGCAGTGCTGTACGTGGCTAGTGCTGCTCAGCTGGGACATCGAGCCAGCACCGTGACTTTCAGTGTGCAAAGCATCCATCGAGGCACCCACTACAAAATGGCTGTGATTAATGGCTGCACGTGGGTTCATATCAGAGCTATTTGGGAATCATCAGCACAAACTTGGGCAGCCCCCATTTAGCAGTGAGATGCCTTTCAGTGTGATCGAGCCTGTTAATTACATTGCCTGTTCCCAACCAGGAGGCATACAGTGTTCTCAGCAACTGGGAGCTGCCAAGTGGTGTTGACAAAGCTTGTTTTAAAACAAAGCCATGAAATGGAAGTGTGCTTATTCCTTTCTACGTGTTATTGAAAAGGGAAGTGTGGCATTATTACAGTGGGTATGAGCCTCTTCCCGTCGCACTTCTGTGGCTCTGAATTTATTATATATATTCTTATAAATTATTTTGTTGCTATAGCAATACTTTCTGTGGGCCTAATCCCACTGTTATCATTTATAGAGAGGCCCTTCACTTTGTTCTCTCTGTGCGCCTTCACTTTGGCAAATGACCTTCCAAATCACATCTTTAGGCTCTGTTTGTTCTTGCTTTTTGATGTTAATCTGGATTAGGGAATTCTTTCTTTGGATTAAGATTGACTAGAATATTCTTAATAAAGTACCAAGAAAACACATTTATAAAACTACAAAATATCATATATGTACATATGTGAGACTTTATTGCTCTCTACAGTTCCTGAAAGTAGAGAGGTGGGAGTTGGCCTCTTTTAATGAGTAACAGCAATAGAACAAGAGGAAATGGCCTCAGGTTGTGCCAGGAAAGGGTCAATTTGTATATTAGGAAAAATTTCTTCTCTGGAAGAGTGGTGAGGCACTGGAACGGGCTGGCCAGGGAGATGGGGGAGTCGCTACCCCGGAGTTATTCAAGAAAAGGATAGATGTGATACCAAGGAACATTGCTTTTGGACAATATTGGTGGTAGGTGAACGGTTGGACTGAATGATCTTAGTGGTCTTTTCCCACATTAATGACTCTAAGATTCTGCAATTCTATGTGTGTGTCTCCATCTCCATAATTAAATGGATCTTTTTATACTTTAACATTTCCTGTGTAGAGAGGATGACAGCTGGGGAAAAATACACAGTGTGACAAGGAACTCTGCATATTCCCCCTATACAGAATTCTGAGCTCCATTGCCGTTATTGCTTCTAAGCATCTAACAAATGTCCTTCATCAAAAAATGTGCATTTGTGCACCTGCCAAATGACATTCCCATTATCCCTGTATATCATTCGATGCAGCTAGATCTCATATGAGATCTCCTGAAGCCTAAAATCTGAAATTTGCAGCTATTTTACCAGCATAGCAAGGTGCAAGGTGTTGCCTATTTAGTTGTGATGATACTCTGTGTGAAGAAGCATAGTTTTCCCAGCCCCAGCAAGAGAGCAGGGCAGGATGATTATAGGATAGGATTCAGCAGAGGCAAAGTCATCTGATGGGTGTCAGCGTTGATGGCTTTTAATGTTTCCCCTTGAAACTGCAGCTGTTCTAACTCATCCTTCTTTCTTTTTCCTCATTTTTTTTTTCTGATGACATGGCAAACACATTGGTTCCGCATATAAATGTGTGTTTTTTTCACACTGTTCATGAACCGTGCATCTTCTGTCCCTCATGCTGAGTCTTTGTAACTCATAGCAATCCTTTACTCTGTGGTTCACAGAGCAGTGAGGGATTACAAGATTGAAATGTCAAAATAGATAATTATGATTGTATATGTGTAAGAAACTTAGGCTCGAGGCAAAAAATTAATGTTTGCTTTGTATTAAGTAATACTCATTAAATAATGTTCTTCAATATTAAGTTTTAAATGAACAGATTTGAGAATAAGACCAGGCTTCTGGGTGATCTTTCTTTGATGACCTAAAAGAGTAGTTCTAATACTGGATATATTGCCACAAACATGAAGAATCATGGAAGATTAATAACAAAAACTCAAGTTGTTGAGCAGCTGAAAGGGCAACAAAGGGCTGGATTCCCATACTGTAATTTTAAATAAAAGCATTTGTATCAGCAATTGCCTTACAGAAAGCAAATGGATGAGTTCCAAATGAGGACCAAAATCAAAAAAGCTGTTGAAAATAGGAGAGAAAAGTCTTTTCCCTGTGCAGAAGTACTGTTCTGTGTGGGCGCTAGGGCTTAGGCTTGCTGAGAGTACCATGCACTTGAATTCTGTCCAATCGCTGATGTCTTTTCTCTCTTTAGATATCATTGCATATGTATGTTAGCTATGTACAAACAGTTCACAGAAATTTTATCTTTTTTTTTTTTTTTTTTTTTTTTTTAGCAAGAATTAGCTTTCCTTTTCAAGAGACTCAGTTGGGATTATCCTGTCATTATTTTCAGTCTTTGTTTTTGTTCACATTCCATAACAAGTAATCCTAGACTAAAATCTACTTGATGCTAATATACAGCAGTCCATCATTTTTTTCTGAAACTGCTTTCAATAAATCATTTCTCTGTGTTACATATAGCAGAGAGCTCTGCTTTTCTAAAACGGTGCAATTCCTTACAAGGTGATCAACTCACGTGCAGTGTCCCTGTATCTTTCTGTAAGGCATGAAATCCTCTGGAGCCATCATGGCTTTCTCCAGAGATGTTGAATCTCTGTGGTTTCAAAACTCTGTTATTTAAATTTTTAAGATCTTCCTTCTATGTATGAAGAACACCATTTTGGTGTACTCTCTTAATTGGAGGGCTCCATCACTGGTATCTGCAGTGATAATTTCTCCCTAGCTACATGACTAATGAAGATTTTGACCAGTTTCTGGATATTTTCTTTTCCTCCCACCCCCAAGTGACGTCTGCTTTCAGTTCTTCTCCTGTGATCTGTAAAGATATTTTTGTCTACACTTGAAGCACTGAACAAAAATATGGATCTTTGGGGAGGCTCTTCTCATATGAACTTGTTTCTCTTCTAGTCAGAAGTATCCTAAAATGTGGATATTTTATGTAAAATTTAAATATCATTTTAGTTTGGAAACAAGCAAAACTGCTAAGCAGGTACATTAACACTTAAGAGGAATTATTATATTGGTGTTAATTTCTTTCATTTTATCACGACATCTGGGTGTTAAATATATGAGTGAGGGAGATGAGAGGAACAAATCCCTTTTGAGGGCTGGAGAACAGTAGCGATGAGGAGGAGTCTTTGTATTTCTGAAATCCCACATGTGAAATATCATAATGACCCCAAGCTCATTTTGCATTGGAGCATACAGTTTAAGCAAAAAACAGAAGAGTACTGAGTTCATACCTGAAGTTATTCTCTGAAATTTCACTCTGTGTTTGCTCAGGCTCCCAAGATACCTGACCTCATCTCCACCTCCATCAGGTATCTCAATCAGATTTTAGTAAACTCAGAGCTGTGAATTGTCTTTCTAGAATAAGATTTGCAAACGTGCGTTTTACCAATCTTTCTTCATAATGAATGTTACTTGTATGAAATACTAATTTGGGGTGACCAATTAATTTTTATCATGACCATATAACCAAACCAAGATCATTTTTTGTTATTTATTTCCCTAAGTAGCAAATCAATTTTATGATTTGAGCGGGAAAAAAAAACTGATTTAGGTTAGAGGAAATGTAGATAACAATGTATCTCTGTTAGGCTATCAAAATATAGATACCTCACAGCTTTTTAGTTATGGATTCTGGAGGTCTACATTTAATGTCTGAGATTTAGCATCATTAATTTCATAGCAGAGTTTATCACTGAAAGTATTAATTTTCCTCAGAATGCAAGAGGCAAATTTTTCTGGGTAAACAGTCATCAATCTGTGCTGTTGGTACCAGAACAGCCCTACGGGGGTGTGAGGGCACTGGGAATCTTACTGCTTCTCAAAGTCATTGGATGTGTTTTAGTTCGTGTCCTATTAGCAATTCCTGCTGTCACCTTGCCCTGGCTGGCCTGCTCCAGCTGCAGGGGATCTCACACTGTGCTGAATTCTGGAATATCAGGTGAACATCACTCAACACAGGTGATGCCATCACATCATAGCATGCCTTGATCTAATCTTCTACTCCCTCTGAGTGTTATCTATTCTCTAGCAGTAAATCTATGCTATCTTTGAAAGGCAAATCAGCTTTCTCATCCATCAGCCAAAGCATGCTTTGAGCTAAATGGTGCCCAATGGCTAGCTCGTGCCATTTTGTTGTTCAGAAAGGCTCTACCATCACTGGTAAGTCAATCTCACTATGTGCATTGCTGTTCTTTGGAACTTCCAACAAAAAGAATCCTCTGTTTTTCCTTTGTTCTCCTTGCTCTCCTGGTTTTTTCCAGGTACCTGTTGATGCTCTCTGTTGACCATGAAATCAATACACTTTGAGCAGGACAAGGAGCATGTCTCAGGCATGATGCATACTCTGCAGTCAGTCCCAGTCATGTGCTACATCTGCTTCCTGAAGTTGTCTAGGATAGCAGGCTTTCAAACACTAACCGTTTTCAGGTGGCATGGCAATGTGTTCTGCACATGGTCTAAATTGAGGCTTTTCACATAGCCATCACATTTGCTTAGGGAGAAAACTCCTTTCCAGAGCAGAAACACATCATCATCCTTTCCAGTTCCATCTGTTAAGAATAAACTCTGCAGCAGAGTAAACCTATTGTCCCTACATGTCCAAGCAGAAGTTCCCACCTTATTGTACCTGAAAACATGTCTCCTGTAATGGCCATCAAATAGATTTCAAACACGTGCAGACAAGCCAGTAAGTGTTATTTTGATTCCATGGTAACTTGAGAAAAGAGCAAAGAAATTGGGCGAAGAGGGAAGATGATTTTACTAGGAACATGCATAAAGGAGGGCAAATATATCCCGTAAAGCAGATGGAAGTGGACTATGAAAATACTAGACTTGAATCTGCGTGCATAGCTTTCCAGCCCTGTGGCCTGGTGCTTAGAAGACATTTCTGCTCCTCCTCCAATATTTTTACACCCAAAATAAAATTATTTCTCAGTATTATTGCATCTAAGATAATTGCATCAAACTCCTATCTCCAAATGCTTTGCACTGCAGTCTCAAATGAATTGTGACGGAACCTCAAACATTTTTGGCTAAACTTTTCTAAACAAAGAACAGGCAGCCTTCTAAAGAAAATCAGTTTTTGCCTTATCAGTTGCCTTACCATCCTCCATCCTAGGTGGTATTCTTGGCTGGAGTTCCCCATGTCAAAATTTAATCACATTTATACTTTGTAGTCCCAATGTTCCAACTGTGATGCTGAATCCCCAGATTGAGTGTTTCTGGCAGCAATGAGAGGGGCCCTTACAGCAAGCTGCGTCCCGCAGGGCATCCCATCCTCAGTACCTGAAAAAATACCAGGGAGCAATGCAGCCTCAGTGATGTGCAGAGAAGCACAACAGGTACTGTTGTACCACTAAGCCAGAGAACAGAGTAATGCTAGAAATAAATAAATAAATAAAAAGCCTGAAAGTTAGAGTTAGGGATGGAATTAAAGAATGCAGATTTGTTAATCCCAATTGTTCAAACCAAACTCCAGCTCAGATAACATCTCTTTTCCCATAAGCTAGGATTTTTAAGCTAAAACTCCTCTTTCAGAATATTTTTCTATTACTTAGTTGCTCATGCTGAGCTATTGATTATTTTCTTGGCTGTAATCAGATGGTATTGCTTTCTCTTAATTTAGTTTTATGGCTGTTTAACGAATGCTATACCTAAATGGAGGGGGAAAAAAATCAGAGTATTTAGGGAGCGAGAAAAGCCCCTAGAAATTGATTTGTTGTGTATTTTAGGTAGGAGGGGGTCCTGATGCTCACTCCCCACACACTTGACACTCCTCACACACTTGACAAGCCTATGCAGAACCACAGACGATATCATTTGTTCAGTTAAAAATCATTCTGAAGTGAAACAACTTCCAGATGTTTCTCTAATTTTGTGGGACATGGAACTGTGAACAGTCGTTAAACTTTATCCCTTTTGCTTCCTGAGTTTTCAGAGAGAGAAACAGATAAAAGAATGTGGGGAAAAAAAAGAAAAAGAAAATGGTTCCGCTGCTGAGCAATGCTTGTGTAAGAGGAAACTCTGGACTAAATATATTTATTGTAGGTATTGCCAGAGAGCGCAGGAGTTTGCAAATGGAAATTTGCAGTTGTGAAGGATGAAATTAGCACAAAGCGAGCAACTATGGGAAAAGTGGGAGAAAACTGTCAGCTGAAGGGCTGTGGCTCAAGGCTCTGGGAAGACCTGCACAGCACTGCAGGTCACACACGCACCTTGAGCATCTGTGTGTGCCAGGCTCAATGCAAGAGCAAATCTTTCTGATACTTGATGAGGAGCGTATAAGCAGGAGGGGGAGTGACATTTAGCATGGCCTGACAGTGATAGAAAAAGAGGGAATGGCTTTACAGTAAAAAACGGGAAATTTAGATTAGATGTTAAGAATACATTCTTTACTCAGAGGGCGATGAGATCCTGGCACAGCTGCCCTGAGAGCTGTGGGTGCCCCATTTCTGGAGGTGCCCAAGGCCAGGTAGGATGGGGCATGGGCAGCCTGAGCTGGTGGGGGCAGCCAGCCCATGGCAGGGGTTGGGGCTAGGGGGGCTGTAAGGTTCCTTCCAATCCAAGCGTTGTGTGATTCTATGAAGTCCTGGGAGTCACATCACTGCATCGAAGAGCAAGACTCGACGCGTGTCTTGTAGAAGCTCGGTATTGGTAAAATTAACCATTAGAAGCCTCCCTGGACAGATGCATTTCTTAAGTGGTTACTGCTTTCCCTATAGCTGGCTCTGATCGAGATTGCGAGACAGAGATCATGAGAAATATTTTCAGCAAAACATTTTTTGCTTTTAAAATTAAATTTTACTTGCTGAAGAACAAGCTTCTGAGTAGCTGTTCTTTCTAATCCTACATATCTACAGTGATACTCAAGTGTATTTTCTGCAGTTGTCAAGACTATGAATTAAATCTTCCATAAAATTTTGATAAATATCTTGAAGCTTCAACTTCAGACAGCATGTACTTATTAAAACTCCTCTTACTAGATGTTTAATATAATATTGACATCCGGTAATTAATTTATCCATGATAGCATTCAATTTTTTTCTGCCAATTAATGCTGCAGTATTCATTTTTGCCAGTCTTAGAAATAAATGGAGAAGATACCATTAGATTTTATTCTCTTTTTATGTGGTTTTCGCTTTTTTTTTTTTCATCCATTCTATGCTGAATGCTGTACTAAGCTGTGGAAATTCACCATTTGCCACAGCAAATGCCTTGCAACAGCCTCACAACATCACAGGTGGCTTCAGAGATGCGTTCCTCTCATCTCTTCCACTCCTCCCATTCACCTACCCACTTGTCTGGGACAAGGAATGGGGACATGCACAGGCCTCCAGAACCTCCCGTGGCTGAGAAATACAGGTTCTGCAGTACCAGTTCCCTGGTGGTGCCATGCAAATGGTGTTTCAGTGCCCCCTGCTCTCATAGCTGGGGTGGTTGCAGTATTTGGTGGAACTGATCTCTCACCTCCCCAGATGGTACTGCCTGAAAATCATGCGTGCTCAGTTCAAGAAACTTGCTTTTTTATTTTTTCACTGGATTGATTTCTCGTGTGATTGTTGAATAGAAAACCAAGTGGATTTTTATTATCTCTAATTTGTATTTAGCAATTAATACCAATCCAATCTGTCCATGTGGTTGCAACGCTGCTTGGAAAAAACCCAGTGCAGCCTTTTTCTGTACTTGCCCTGTAAATGGTGTCATTTTACATTAATACAGACTCTGTTTCTGTTGAAGCAGCTCCTGTGCTTTTTGTTGGTTCTTTGGATTAGACTGGCTGTTATGAATTTGACAACAGTTATCAAATCTCCCCTGCAGCGGACTGACTGTCAAGGATATGATGGTCAAATGTTTCACATATTGCAATCAAACCATTTGTGTTTGGTTTGAAGAATTCCAAAAGAAAGCTGTCAGCTAAGAAATGAAGTCGAAGTAGCCTGAAGCTTTTGGAGCATGTTGATCCAATTATGATGATCCACTCATATCCTTCAGCTTTTTTCAAAATCAATTTTCATTTTAGCTCAGGGACGGGTTTTTTTTGTTGGTAGTGCAGGGAAACATCTGTAAGGGTATTTCAGATGTGTTGTTTCAGGAAATTTCTTTTTTTTGTGCAAGAGAGCATTGAACTCTACACATATTTTGTAAGTGTCTTTGGTCTCCAGTGCACAAATATACACTTGTAGAATATGTGGTTTCCCTGTACATATGCCTATCTTTATATACACACAAGCTGAAAATGTATTTTAAATTTATTTACGTGTGTTTGATCCAGTTGCTTGAACCTGAGGGAGGGAGAACCACAGCAAAACCCCAAAGGAGGGGAAATGTCCGGACAATAGGATGTAAAGGAACCTCAGCCATAGGTGTGATGCTCAGCTGGCATTTAACATCAGAATTGTTTGTCACCAGCAGGGCTGTATCCTGCAGGGACACTGTTGCATGATATTGACATGATGAGCAAGTGGTCAGCTCCTTCCTTTCTTTCTTTTAGCTCTCAGATAACGTGTGAAAGTGCCTAATATTTATTATTCCGCTGCCAGTGTCTTGTAGATGTCTCTGTACCCAATGCACACTGAGACTGAAGCTGCAGTGTGAGGGATGTGATTGAGTACCAAAGCCACGCTTACCCACGTGGGAGCAAGCATACAGCATTTATGAGTTAGGACAGCAGATTTGATCCAAGACCCCTGTGATGTTCTCATTCTAGATAATGCATTGTTGTCATGTTTTTCTGCACAAGATATAAGGCAAGTATTCAATAAATTTAATTAGATGTGGAGATATTCCACGCCTTTTATCCTGGTAATAAGAGCTAGAAATTTGGGTTCCTCACTGTGGATGCCATTGTTAGGAAGGCAAACTCACCAGTGTCCGAAAAAGAAACCCAAAGTCCCCCTCAGCTGTGAGGGGGGTGAGAAGCAAAGCTCTGTCCTGTGGCTATCATTCCTATCAGCTCCAGTTCTGCTGAAGGTGCCATGGCTGGGTGTAATACCAGCACCTCCAGTCTGGCTCTTCTCCTGATCAGGAGAATCTTTGTATTCTTTGAACAATTATTTCCCAAACTATCCAGATACCAAGTAACCTGTGAGTCTAATTACCTTTCATAGATCCATAAATGCTGCTCAGAAACCACCTGTGCAATATTTGATCAATTAACCCAACAGTAAGAAATACATAAGTTCCCAAATTCTCCAGGAAGTGAAATTGACCTTGTCTCCATGATTCATACTCAGCATTCATTTAATGATTATTCTGCTGTGAGAATACAGTACAGTGAAATAAGGAAGGGGAGTCTGTCTGTAACAGCAAGAAACATTTCTAGGTTCAGCATTCATATGCTTAAAGAGAAAGTCTACCACAGATAGGAGGAGAGGTAATGGCTTTCAGTTGTACCAGGGGAGGTACAGGTTGGATATTAGGAAAAAATTCTTCTCTGAAAGAGTGGTGAGGCACTGGAATGGGCTACCCAGGGATGTGGGGGGGTCATTGTCCCAAGACCCATGGAGATGTGGCACTGAGGGATGTGGGATAGAGCAGTCACAGGTATGGGTTGATAACTAGATGATCTTGGTGGTCTTTCCAACCTCAATGTTCTATGATTCTGTGTTTTAGTAAAGGTTTGGTAGAGCCTGATTTGCTGAAGAACACAGGAAACTATTCAGTACAGTTTGGTTTATTAAGGATTTTAACTTCTTAAATGAGTTGTTTATGCAGAAATTAATCTTCTTGATTTTATGCCAACAAATCTACAGCTCAAGTGTACATACAACCTCTTTTTCAGCAATATATTTCATTACATCAAGATATTAATTGGATTGCTTATATTTTCTGTGGCATGGTGTAAGCCAAGGCAGAACTGATGATACTGAAGTATCTTTGCACCTTGCAATGCAGAGTTTTAAGAATGATTTTGACAAATGTTGGCTTTCAGTAGGAACCAGATTTATTTTTATTTGGCTTGAAGTCCTGGCATTTCTTAAGGAAATGAAGAGTTTATTTGAAAAACTCCCAAAACTCAAGAACAAATTACAAACACTGACTTTGATGGAATGATGCTGGTTTGCACCAGTTGGAACTCTCACCTCTTTCTGTCCTACTTCATCCACAAATTTGCAATAAGATGGCACCAAATTCCCTTAGGATTTTATTAGGAAATGCATCAGTCCCATCAAGGCAGTTATCTGGAAAGGAACAGACTGAGATACCTAATACCTTGCCAAGTAGTTTTATGAACTGATGATGGAGAATTGCACTAAGATCAGAGATCACCTTTCAAACCTTTTGCCCTGAATGGGCTTTGTCTTGGACTTCAAATATAGCTGAGAAATGTTGAAGTTAGAAAACAAAGCAGATTTTGGAGTCCGCTCACCACACAGGAGAGCTGCTGTTCAAATGCACTATTCAAAAAGCATTTAAGGTTTTATTTAACTGTAAATATTTATTATTCTTCAAAGGAAGGAAGTCCCAGAGATGGGCTTGGAATCCAGCTGGCAGGTTTTCAACAGAATGTTAAATTTTGTACACTCATCTCCAAGCTGTGCAGTTAGCAAGTGTCAGGAGCTGTTGAAGACAGGGTCTATAGCAAAGGCCAGGGGTAAAGACAAGTTTCTCAGAGATAAACACAACGGGCCATATTCTGCTCTCAAATGGATTTATCCTTTCTCCTTCCCCATCCCCAAACCAAAGGATTGATTTGATTATGAGTGTTTGTCTCTATTCAAAGCAAAGAATTTTGCTTCATTTTCAGACTCTGAACCTTTCATTATAAAATCTTTCCCTAATCTAGGTAATTTAAAAAAATATTTTACTTTTACTGTATAATAGAAATGAAAGCCAGCATTTCATGCTCCTTGAGGAGTTACTGTACCTTTGTGTTTGCCAGTGTGATGAGAGCACTGCACAGATGTTTCAGACAACCCTGGTCCCGCATAAACACAGCAAAAAGCCTGTCCAATTTCTCCAGATACTGAATTGTACAAGGAGTAAAGCATGCAAAATTAATACAGCTCATGATATTGAAATAAGGAAAATGCCAATCAAAATCTCCAAGTGCTGATATGAAGTATCCTAGGAAGACAGGACTTCAACTAAAATCTGTGTCAGCACCTGACTCCCTTGCAGAATGGTGCTATTAGTTATTTTGTAGTATGACATCATGTGGAGTTCTAGCAATGGGCTGGGACACATCTGTGTAATTGCTGCACAAAAGTCAGCTTCAACATGAGATGAAACACAGGGCTGCAGATGGTATGTTGTGTTTTTCACAGTGACCTGGTACTCATATACCCAGTTGGAGAAGAATGACAGAGTTCTGGTCATATCACACTGAATAAGAATAGGTGGCTCAAGGGAGAGACGGATCTGATGGAGCTTGTCCAGAGGAATGATCCCAGGGATTGAACACCCTCTGATGAGGACAGGATGAGAGAGTTGGGCTGTGCAATGTGTGGGAGGGAAGGCTTGAGGAGACCTGAGAACAGCCTGTCAGTATCTAAAGGGAGGCTATGAGAAAGAAGGAAACAGACTTCAGCAGGATCCATGGTGACAGGACAAGGGGAAATGGTTTCAAACTAAAAGAGGGGAGATTTACACTGGATGTAAGGAAGTTTTTTACAGTCAGGGTGGTGATGCACTGACACAGGTTGCCCAGAGGTGGTGGTGCCCCATTCCTGGAGACACTCAAGGTCAGGCTGGATGGGGCTCTGAGCACCTGATGGAGCTGTAGGTGTCCCTGCTTGTTGCAGGGGGGGTTGGATGTGGTGATCTTTAAGGGTCCTTTCCAGCTCAAACAATTCTATGTTTATTTGAAAAGACCTACAGGAGGGCAAGGAGGGAGAGAAAAAGAGGCAGAACACACAAGATTGCGGTGATCCTACCCTTATCCATACCACCTAAAACTCAGCCACGGAGTGCATGCTATTGCAATGTTGCTGTCTGTTTTAACAGAGCAAAAAGATCTCTGTATGGGAACTATTGATCAGGGCCTGAACCTCTGATTGACCACCTGAGACAAACAATGAGTCAGCTGTGGGAGCACAGGTGAAGGCAATTCACCTGTCCTACCAGGAAGGGGTGGAGCCTGGCTGCACCTCTCCTAGATCCCATTTAAGTGCTGACTGCCACTGAGGATGGCTCTCTTTCTGGAGATTGCTCCTTGTGGATTTTTTTGCAAGCCTACCATACTGGTAAGCATTTCCATTTATTCTGATTATCTTTCCGCTGTGATAATCTTACTTAAACCTAACCTCTGTATGTTTATTGATTGTACAATCTCTAATACCACCTGTACCCTTGACCCTCTCTGCCTCCTGCTTTGAGCAGAAAGTGCATATCAAATTCATGCATAAATATTGTGAAATTTCTAGAGTTGTCTTTGGCTGCTTAAATTTCAAGCGTGAGTAAACCAAATAATTTTTATTTTTTCATTTTTTTATTTTTTTATTTTTTACCATGAGCTGCTGCTTAGGGGCAAATACATAAAGATGATGTATTTCAAAATTGAAGCTTCTGACTCTAAGTTTAGCAGAGTCATTAGTCATGTCATACATGCCAAGTCTGGTGGAATTTGGCATAGCTGTTTAAATTTTAACAAGGGGTAAATTAAATGAACCTTTACCTAAGTTATACTGCTGAGGACAGAATGCCTACGGTTATGATACAGATGCTAATTTATCAAGAACTGTTGAATTCTCAGCTTCATATTAAAATACAAGTGTCAGGCAGGACCAATCCCTACAAATCTGCCAAGAAAGATACAATTTGGATCAAACAATAACATTTTTAGTTGGGCTGCATAGAAACTGTTTGGCTCTGATGTATTTTCCTGGGTGAATTATAAAAGCAGGATTTGGAGATTCTTCCATCTCTGGATTAAATGCTCAGAACTATTGGCTTTCAACTTGAAAAATGTTAGATCTGCATCTTTCCACAATTGTCTTAAGTTCCTTGGAATTCAGCCCAGTTATTAGCAGGGGGTAAATAAGACAAAAATTAACAACAATGTGCATTATAGGGTGAAGCGTTGAAGGATGAGTTTTAGATATGAACAGTTAATGGATTTCTTAGAAGCGCAGTATTTGATTTGAAGCTTACTACGTTTTTGAAGAAGGTTCACTTCAGTTGCTCTCTTAAAAATTCAAAAATATATCTTCTGTTCCTTTTGAAGCATTGCAATAATGCAGGATGGTGTGTATTACAAACATAGTTGAAATATGCAACACTGTAAGTTTGAAGTCAGCTGGATTGAGTTCAGCTGTTGGTGTAAATCACTGCAGTAAAATGGAAACTGCTCCAAGAAATAAGGGTTAAGTGGCTATTATTTCCAAGTGCATTCACATTGCTTCCAAACTCCTCATGTTGTTTTCACAGTGTATGGTGCCAGTCTGACTCAGGGCTGTACTGTCAAGCTGGGAGCGATTCTGCCATTTCATAGAAACATGTTCCACTTGATAACTTCTGCTGATTTTGTGTTTGTATTGTAAGAATCCTTATTCTCTTGCATGGGCTGGGCTTTCCATCCTACATCACCTTGACTGGGAGTGAAAATTCCCATTAAATAAGTGATAATTTTACCATATTGCTGCTCACTGTGTGTAGTGCAGTTAATATGATGCAAATATGTAAAAAAAATAATCTCATTTCAACAGGTTCAGTCTGCTCTGTGTGATGAGAATGAATACCCCCAAAACCTGACACAAGCCTCAAGCAGTGTGAACAAACCCAAATACCTGTTAAATCTTGGTTCAGTAAGGTGTTTGTGCCTGAGGTTATTTTAACATGTATGCTGTCCTACCACTGTCAATGGCAATACCATGCCCAGGTGACCATTGGCAAGCAAAGCTAAGCCTTGATTATCTCTATTTTACTGTTGAAAAGAATGAGTGATTCTTCTGCCTCTCTCTGTACTTCCTTTCTTAGGAAAATATTTCCAGCAGTATTTTTCTTTAGTTTCTGTCATGGTTCTGGAGAACAGTGAGTTGCCATGTCCTATCCCAACTGGTGTCAACAAAAAATTTCTCTTCATTTAAGATAGATTTCTACTCAGAGCTTAACTAAATCTGTGGACTAACCTTAAGCCTTTGAAATTGATCTCTGCTCGGTGGAGAAACATCACTTCTGGCCATGTTTTGCTTTTGATACGATGCTGCTGTGTGCCTTGAACCACATTCTGTATCTAGAAGTTTTTTTTCCACATATGCCCTCAACAGCACCTATGCACAACTAGAGGTCATGATGCGCAACAGAAAAACTTCCAAATAATTAGTCATAGCACAGCTTTAGTAAGAAACAGGAGCACAAGCCTGAGAATAAGCATCTGAGGTGTTCCATTTGGTGAGACCATACAACTAATGAGTAACTCAGTGTATTTACCAAGATACTACCCACTTGGGACTAATGACTTGAAGAAATGTAAAACAGTAGCCTATACTTAGTAGCTACAATATCATTAGGTCTCCAGGTTAAGGAAAATACCAATGTATGGAAATTATTCTGAGCGTTATGGAATCATTAAGGTTGGAAAAGACTGCTGAGATGATCTAGTCCAATTATCAACCCACAAAACCGCATCCCTCATCTCCACAGTGTTCCACTGAGTTTCTGTAGAGCACAGAAAGCGACAGCTCAGGTGCAGTGTTCCAGGGTTGGCAGGATTCCTGTGAACGAGGAGTTTATAACCTCCCATTGATCATTCCTTTTTGCAACACGTGTATAAAAGAGCAATCTGAAGTTCCAGGAATGTCATGTCGGGATGATGAGTCCATCAATTTTCTTTGGTTGTAGGTTTCCCTTCAGTGGCTGGAATGTAAATTACGAGAAGCTGAAGGAGAAAGCTGCAAATTATTGGGCACTGTCAACTTCAATATCCTCAGTCTGATGGATCTGTGATTTGACAACAATCTGCTTGTCAGTCACTCTTGCAAAATATTAACACATCTGATTATCAGATGTGTTAGCCAACTGTTCACTCTAACAGTGGGTGCAGTCATAAGTCCAGGGATGCCGTGGCTCACTTAGGCTGCTCATGCTCATGTTGCAGAGCATCTGCTAAAACTCAGGAGCTGCTCAGCTGTTCTTTGCTGGCCTGTGACAGCTGAGTTGTTTAGAGGTTTGGTGCTTTCTAGGAAATCCTTGCTGAGGGATTCCTGTCTGTTTCTATGAGAAAAGCAGAAAGAATTGTTGCCCAACTGGAAGGAGATGGGACTGTATTGAAGAGGCCACCAGAGATTGGTGGCATCCCTTGGCAGTGGGAATGGGCTCAACGTTGGTAAGAAATCTGCAGTGCAGTAAGGGAGGGTTGCCTGTTCTCCCTTCCAAACAACAAAAAACAGAATTTTGAGAATATTTTTTGTTAATGCTAGTGGAGAACACCTCTAGCATTACAGCATAAAATGAAAGAGTTATGTGATGACAACCTCCAGCACCTCTGCTTGTGGAGCTGCAGTAGCGAGGTGGGTGGAAATACCTACTAACAGGAGCGCCTGCCCTTAATAAGCACTGTTAGTTTAATTGCCACCATTACAGACGTTAGCAGCAGCAGGAAGAAGAAAGGGATCGCCTGTCAAGTGGAGTGGGAGCACCAGGACAGTCAGTGATGCAGACTGCTGCACTCTGCTGAATGCATAATGAAACTGCCAACCAGCACAAACAAAAAATTATGAACTTAAGCTATAAGTCCTTGTCAGAAATTCTTGCAGCTTTTTTCTGTGTGACTGTATAAAAGTACTCAAAAAAAAAAAATGTCTGCAGAACTGGCACCAGCTGCTGGCTTAGAAAGCTCCAAGGTACCTTCCACCAATTGGTCTTGCTGAACCTTTATATATGAGGTATTAATCAATTTATTACATTCAATTGCTTGTATGGATTTTTTTTAACAGTTGTAGCTTTAAGTCTACTGCTTAAAAAATGATGATGGGTTTGTCTGTCTCATGCTGTAAGTTGGAATGGGCTGCTCTAGATACAAATGTTGTGCTGAATGTTAAGAACAGTCACCTGGTGAAAAATAAATAAAAGTATGAGTGCTAACCAAATGTAAATATATCTGCCATACATAAGGTGCTAGTAAATGCTGACATTCAGAGGCAGGGAATGTGGTCTGGGAGGAGGACACTGGTTTTTGCAATTACAGTCACAATCCATTCTCAAAAGATTAAAGTTTTACACAGTGGTTGTTCTCAGGAAATTTGCTGAATCCTAATATTAAAGATGAAAGCATAATAAAGGGTGATTTTTTTTTTTTTTTAAAGAATTGGCTGATAGATTTGATTTGCCAGTTTTCACTGAAGCAAAACTTTCTACTGACTTCAATTATCAGTAAATTGTGTTGACCTCAATAAGGATTTTTGCAGAACTGGGCCCATAGCATGAATAGGCTGTTCTGTACAGAAAAGGCACTGCATGAAAATGGCATCTTCTTACTCATCAGTTCTGCCTCCTGGGGGCATACTGAGCTGCAGCATCTGACTTTAATGACAAAAATGAGGTTATGCTATTCTTTCCTCCTGCAAAAGCTTTTCATAACCAGAGAGAGAATTTGTGCAAAGCAACAAGATGAGAAGCTGGGGTTGCCTCATGCAAAAGACTGGTGAGGTGCTGGCATGGGCTGCCTAGGGAAGTGGGGAAGTCACCATCCCTGGAGGTACTTAAGAATCATGGAGATGTGGCACTAAGGGATGTAGTGAGTGGGCAGTATTGGTGGTAGTCGGATGGTTGGACTAGATGATCTTCGAGGTCTTTTCCTACCTTTGTGACTCTGTGATTCTATGATTCTATGCTGCTTCTTGGTGACTGTGCCCAGTAACAGTCAACACAACTGCTTGCTTTCAGGTGCCAGGTTGCCTCTGCCTGGTAACACTTGGAAAAGAAATATTTTGGTTTATAAGACAAGAAAATATGATATTAAGACACTGAGAGAGGAAAACCCAAGAATTCTAACCCTGTGATAGCTTGGAGGCCCCCCTTTGATAGTTCAGCTTTTCTGTGATTTGTGTTACCCCATGTTGTCCTGCCCATAGGACAAGGGGAAATGGTTTTAAAGTAAAGGAGTGGAGGTTTAGGTTAGATGTCAGGGGGAACAGAGAGAGCACCGAGGCCCTGACTCAGGCTGACCAGAGAGGTGATGAGTACCTCATCCCTTGCCCCATTCCAAGACCTGGTTAGATGGGGTTCTGAACAGCCTGATCTGGTAAGGGGAGCCAGCCTATGGAATAACATGATCTTTCATGTCCCTTCCAACATAAGCCATTCACAGCCCCCTGATTTCAACAGCAGGCTTTGGGTGGTGGTGTTGGATTGACCAGAGTTGGACAGTGATGGTCCCCAGCCCTGCTTTGCATGCAACGATGAATCATACTGTTGTTTTCCCACTGGTCTATTCCAGTCAGGGAGCTTTAAATGCTCGCTGTTTGACATCCTCCTGATTTATTGCATTTGTAAAGGTGACCTTAAATATTTTAATGGTAATAATTCTTTCAAGGGCTTGAATCTGTAAATGTGCTATGTTCATATTTTGGCATTATATACTGTAGGCAATTTAATCCATATAAGCAGTTTCAGTGATATTAACACTGTAGGCAAACTGATACTAAAGTTTAAATGTCAGAGAGAGTTTCATATTAGATCTAGTGCAAACAAAGCATTTTTTCTTCAAGTACTGAGGCATAAAACACCAGGAGATAGTAAAGACAGGGAGCGCCAATGAATCTGAAATAAAATGGTGGTGAAATTTATAGTATTTTCAAATATGTGCCCTATCCAAGGACTGCTGCAGCTGCACAGATCTATAAAATTGGAGATAAGAGAAAAACCTTGTAGTGCTTCAGAATAAATGCACCTCCACTGGGGTATCTATCTGGGTTCCTGTAACTCCTTGGAGATTTACTATTTCACCTTGGATTTATTACCCCACTGTGCATGCTGTAGATGGCATTTTATGTTTTCTTCACCGCTCTGTTCATTATATGATGGCAGTTCCCAGCTGTAATCATGGTGAGGAACGTGCTGCTGAACCCTCGCCTGCCCATTGCCAATGGGTGTGGGTGCAGAAACTCCTGGATGAGGCTGTCATTATTCATCCAGTGATGCTATAGGAGCAGTGGGACTGGGAATGTTCCCAGTCCACATTCCTGAAGTGCCCTTTTGCACACATGATGGGCAGGAAGACTTCTAACTTAATGGTGAAAATGTATGGGCTGGATAAACAGAGGGATGCTTTAATTTTTCTAGGGTAGTAGTAAGCTGCTGGATTGCACTTGATGGTACCAGTCCATAAAATCTGTGAGAAATGGTCAAAAAGTTTATTGTCCATGTATGTATGGACTTTATGTTGACCCCATAAAGCAATGGGGATAATGTATAAAAGCACAGGCTGTTGGTTAGGGTGTTTTCTTATTGAATAACATGACCTGCTTTGAAATCTCATAGTTGGAATCCTGTGGCCTAAAAGGGGAGGTTGTAGTGAGCAGAACCCTAAAAATAAGCAACCAATGTGCATACTTTTCTTTGTTTTATATTAGGATATATAAATGTTATATTCTAAAGGCCATGGAAACCCTTACCTTGACATCAAGCCCCATATTTCATGCAGGTAAGCAATAGAGATTGTCAAGATGACTGTCTGATGTCCCTAGGATATCTTGCTAGTGCTATCTTCCATTAGACACAGACATCTTCCTTTCTTCTTTTCCATCAATAAGGCTCTTTCAGCTTTATCTGCAGTGGGCAACCTTGGTTGCTTCAGCCTTGAAAGGGCCTTAAATCTTCAGTTTTCTCGTACGTTTTCCAGCAGAAGAATTATGCATACAAGCACAAGGTGATGAATGGGAGAAGAAACCTGTCCCTCTAGGAATGCTGATTCCAAAATAGTGAGCATTTGCTTCACTCTGCTAACACCAAGGAGATGGACTCCTTCTCCAGGTTTCCAGTCAAGGAGGAAAACATGCTTTGAAACCAAGTACATCTTTCTTAAGTTTAATTGTATTTCAATACTATGCATCCCAATTTCACAAACAGTTGCTACAGAAGTTCCTGAACTCAGACTGGTGTATGAGGTGAGATAGTTGTCTGGATAACAGAATTTGTGTGTGTGGTGTAAATGTTTCTTCATAATCAGCCTGCATTGTATTGTGTAATTTTCTCCTCTCCAACACTTTGCCAATCACCATTATGACACTCAGCACAATTGTTAATCAGATTTTTTAGAAGTGGGACAAAGCTGGAAATCTCCATTACAGAGAGCACAGAATGGTGTGGAACAAATGTGGGTTTCATGGGAGAATAACAGGAGGACTCAGAAGTGACAGTTTTTGAGCCTTTTCTCTGAGCAACCTAAGTTTGCAAAATCACAGGAGAAGGAAGCTCGAGTGCTGTTAGATGAGAGATGAAGGCATAAAGGGAAAGACCAGTGAGAATTCAAATATATGAGCTGATGGTGCTCCTTTTTCCAAGGGTTTTGTCCTTCCTGCTAAGCACAGAAGGTTTAAACCCACTGACAGTTCACACAGCTGAACTGGCATGTTCATTGCTCTTGCTTAACTACATGGGACTACACCATTGGACATGGCAGCATCCCTTTTATTCTGTACTTAAGGAGTTAAGACCACCTCAGCGGGGCAGGAAAAATGCCCCACAGCCTCCATCCTTCTGTGGCTTTAAATCTCCCAAGCTGGACCCTGCTGAACTCTGCTGAAATTTCCCAGACCAGAAACAAAGAGCTCAAAAACCCTCAAAATGCCGTGAGTGAGAAAGAAGATTCCGCATCTTTCAGGAGCAGTTTCTTTAACCTCTCAGGAAACTCAGGCATAAATAAGATCATCTCAGCATTGTAATTGTGTCAAGGTGAACTTATTATTTGTTCCTCAGCAATTGCAAGCTGAAGGATTCATCTGGAACAGCACTTCCTTCAGGAGCTCGCGACAGCAGATGTGACTGTCGCCTTTTCTTGCCACGACACTTGGTTGAAGCGACCTGTGCACAGTTTGCAATCAACAAACCCTCAAAAATCGATGAGGAAATGAATGTGCTCAAAAGCTGGTTATGAATTTCAGTCTCTTCCTGAATAAGAGCCAAGACTTTTAATATTCAGATCTCTAATCAATATTTAAAGAAAATCCAACTATGAAGATCAACCTGTGCATTTGTGCTTTTGTTCTAATTGCAATGTTCAGGAGCTGATATGTTCAGGCTTCTTTAATTTTGAACTCTAATAAGTGCTAGAGGAACCCAATTTTAGTTGTCTCTCTGCACCTTTTCTAGCCAAAAGCAATTCCTTAGCTTTCTTTATCTTCCTTAAATTGACAAACTGTAAATAAGGTCTTATCATGGCTTGCTTCTCCATAGAAAGCATCATCATCATATTTAAAAACATATATAGAATGACTTGCGATAATTGCTACTACATCAATACATGATAAACCAATAAATTAAAGTAATGGTGCGTAAAGTGATGAATTCTGATAGACTTAAGGCAGTATAAAAAATAATTGGAGACTTTATTGCTCTTTCCATTTTTAATGGGGTGCTGCAGCAGTACATTCTTGCAGTGGGGGTGGAGAGGTAAATTAATCTTTATGCATCATCATCAAGCAGTGTAAACATGGCCAAACTTAATTATGATATAATAGATTGTTAAATGTCTGCCCCACGGAGGTGTGATTGCTCTCATGCAAGTGATTACAGTGGAGATGTCTACCAGGCAAGGTCCTCTTTACAAGGCTGCTGGTAGCTTTTGCCTCTGACAATAAATCCAATTGGAAAGCCATGCCAGCAAGGCAGCTTTCCATGGTGCCAGCTGTGGCAGAGCTGTATGTGGGAGACAAACACAAATTTACAGCAGAGCGTTAATGACACATGGCCAGAAATTGCTGTACTTTGCCAGGAAAAACTCTTGTTTCACTACAGACACAATGAACATTTTCCCAGCAGGGGCTGCAGTACTGGATGCCCCTTTGTATCCCCAACCTGCTGGCCTGGGGTCCTGCCCCAGTGCATACAGGGGTGGCAAAATATGGAGGACCTCTGGCCCCATGTTCTTGCAGAGCAAAAAATAATCTTGACATATTGTCTCTTGGAAATTATAGCACATTAAGGGGAAAGATGCAATACAATGTGTATTTTCTGCTCCTGTCTCCAATATTGTTTTCTGTCATTAGCAGCACTGTTCATAACACAGATGTGTGATTTTATGAGCCCATTGTACTATTACTTCTCTTTCCATGGTAACAATTTAATTTACACTTACATATATAAGTATATATTTATCCATAGTAGACGTACTCTGCGGTGAACTTGCTTCCTTAATGGACTAAGTTCACTGAAAGAACACAGGGTAATAATTTATACTTCAAATGTGGCTGCAAAATATAGTTCATAAATCTCACATTACAGGGTGTTTGTGGAAAAATTGCTGGGAACTGGTTCTGAGAAAGGGGTATGTTTTACGGAGTTCACAGAATCACAGAATGGCCGGGGTTGGAAGGGACCTCAAGGATCATGAATCTCCAAGTTTTTGCAAGCAGTCTGGATCTGATGTCTGTAAAATGTGTTCAGCAGAAAATTCAGGCTAGTGAATAACTCCTGAATGTGTCTGCTTTAAAACTCATGGTGTCAATTCAGCAGTCGTGTTTTGTGTTTCGGCATTGCGATGCTGACACTGGCATGAGCTAGTTGGGTGAGGAGTGGCAGGTTTCTTTCATGCTGCCAAGTACTGAAAGATGTGTTAATAACTGGAAATCAAGCAGAAGTGTAATCTGTAATCCCTTTGTTACTCTAAACGGCCTTTTGGAATTCAATATACTTGTGTTTATTCCCTGATTATTGTACTTAGTTCGATGTTAAACTGCTTCACGAATTAGGATCTGCTTTGGAGAAGGACTCCCCTGCCAGAATACCTCAAACATCTCCAGAGCTGAGAACATCTCTTGTGATGGAAACTGTTATTGCTGGTGAGTGGGAAAGGGGGGAAAAAACGTTACAGTGCCATGGAAATGGTCCACTCTGGATCACCAACGAAGCCAACTAGATTCTTTTTGTCAATCAGAAAAAAACAGCGGGGAAAGCATGAAATCATAAGATCCCAAGTATATATGGTCACTGGTGTACTTTGCAGAGGGCCTCTCAGTACTTTAATTTTTATTTTAATTCCTTAATTCTCAGTTATTATGCAATTCTTCTTATTGTTTGCACCATCTAAATCTAAGCCAGTCTAATCTAGTGTGGACATACACAAACATCTCAAAGTCAGATTGCATCCCTCAATCTTGCTTTTACATTCTCACTTTTTGATAATGGCTTTTACTAGCAGCCCAGTTTAAAGTCTTAATTTTATCTAATTCCTCTAAATGCACAATGATTCTTCAACTGGAAAGGAAAAAGTGCAGCTCTGAATGATCCATATGTTGAAGTACTGTATTTTCATCATTTAAATGATAAACTTCCCATCAAATATCCACAAACGTACATTCACGATTCCCATCCAGTGATCTATTGGCCAGAGGCACATACATTGTTTTAATTTATTTTGGAGTAAAGGTGCTTTCCTGCCGAGTTTGAATAAGCTTGCTATGTACGAAACAGATGTTCAATAAAAGAGAGACTTTACTGAATATGACATATAAACACGGGGAAAGAGGATGAAGAAAGGAAAATTACAGGAAGTGTGCATTCCTGGTTCATCAAACAACAGGCCACAGTTCTAATCAGGGTCCTTTTATAGATGGCAGTAATGAAGCAGAAGGAGTGGGGATGTCTTGGGAGAAAGTAACATTTATGCTTTGCTTCTGGTGGAATTGGTGAGCCCACTGAGATACTACACAGTTTTCTTTGCAGTAGTATGATGGCTTCTGTAGTTGCTGACATTTTCCTCACATCACAGGGAAAAAAATATATATATATATATAAAAATATAAATTCATCTGCACGATCTGAGAGAATTGCAGTGTCTGAGGTGGGCACCTGAGTATTTCTTCCTCTTGTGTAAAATACCTAATGTTACTCTGGCCAGGGAAACTCTTGTATCTATTCAGATGCACCTGTCATGGCGAGAGGCATTCATAAGAGCAAAGCTGGCCTGATAAAGCATTGCTGATGGGAGATCAGAGAGGGAATGCTGCCTTTGAGATAAGCAGGCTCTGCTTTGAAGGGCTTCTCCTTTGTGTAAGAATTCTGTGGTGGGAATATCCACCTGCTGGGGGATGTCTCCCTGGGCCACCTCCTGAGAGGGACACAGAAGGAAAAGCCCCCACTGTCCACTCTCACAGAGTTGTGTGGGGGAAAGGCTGGATTTATGGATGGTTGTGTCAAGGTGATTCTTTGTGCCAGATCTGTCATGGCTGGATCCCATAAACAGGTTTGTCTCACTCTGCTTTCCAGGATTGATGCATCAAGGTGGTGAAAACCTTTTGTACTTCAATATAGTTGTGGGCACTTTGGTAAAATCTGATGATACGGGAGGCAAACTCTTCCCATCTGCATCAGTTAGCACAATCAAAATCATTCCTAGTAAGAGGGGTGATGTCCTGGCATGCAGAGGAGGAAAACCTACATGAATGTCTTTAGGCTGCTGAGGGTTTCCATAGAAGGATAATTAAATCAGTTTGTGCTGGAACTTCAAAACACTCAGAACAAACCTTTCTTTTACAGCACCGCTAAGGCAAAAGGAAGACTGTGATGAGGAGTATCATGTTTGGTTGGGTTTGTTTTTGCTTTTTAATATAGCCTTTTCGAGAGTCTCATTAGCAGTTCACAACACAATATATTTGCTGGTCTTTTAAGCGTACAAACAAATGCAACTGCATCCCGAGAGGAAGAGGCACATACATGGTGCAAGATGTTTTGGTGGGGTCTGTAAACCAGTGCTGGAAAAAGGAATCCCATTTGGGATCAGAAGTTTCAAACATAAAACCGCACTAATGATACCAATCAGTATCACCAAAGATATTTTAGTTCTAGCTTACATATGTTTCAAACAGCTGGTGCTGAGGAGCACCCAGCACTCCCTGAGACTCTTGAGAGCATTATTGAAGCTTGGTGGCTTGATGCTGCTGCTTCCCAAAGGTTAAGCTGCTGTTAGGACTGAGAGAAATGCCTTTTTATCAATAGTTATTAAGCTGAATCTCCATACGTGTTACTCAGATGAGAACGCACAGCCACTTTCAATGGCAAACTTTCTTTCAGCAAGTTCTCAGTTATAAAAGGAAAGTTTCCATCTCTCCCACAGGCAGAGTATTCTGAGCCTTTCTTAACACTCCCACACTCACTTAAAAAGAAAAAAAAAAAAAGAAAAATACCTTTCTACTACCTACAAAATGTGCATTTTCATTTTGTCACGTGCAAAATGATAATCAAATATGGAGGCTCTGCACCTCTGAGCTTATCAGCTGCAGGTCTGAAAATCCATGGAGAGTTTTCAAGTAACTGAGCATAAAAAGAAACATCTTCATTTCTAAACAGCCTAAATGCATTTCTTCTTTCTCCTTTATTTTGCATGCCTCTCTAGGACAAAAAAGAAAAATGGAAAAGTGCAATTTCAGGCATGTTCGCTGCATGTTCACAAATCAGTTCCAGCCATCATTGCACAGGGCTGGGGGCTGGTTGCTGCTGGGCAAAATTGTCATTGCTACAGGCCAAATCCCTCAGTGTAATGGGTCAGGTAGAGTGCTGGGAAATCTGTTTTGTGGGATCCAGGCCAAACTTCAAGTCCAGCCATTGAGAAACATGTTCTTTTTTCCCTTCCGCTCAGAAAAGCTCTTGAGTTCCTTATTATAAAGTTGTAACAATGCAAATGTTGAAGCGCTATCTAGGCATGAATTCAGGACACAAAATAGCTGACTCATAGAATCATTAAGGTTGGAAAAGACCACTAAGATTATCTAGTCCAAACACCTTCTCATCGGCACTGGTCCCACTAAACCATGTTGCTGCAGAGCTCAGCACACTGCAGTGCTCTATGAGTTGCCAGTCCTACTTGGGGCAATGCTGAGGTGCTGAGCAGAAGAGGAACTGCACCAAGCCTAGCCCAAAAACTGAGCCAGACTGGTAGGCTGTAGAGCCAGGAAAGCAAAATATGGGAAGATTTGAAAAAAAAACCTGGGTGATGTTTTGAACAAGACGCTCTGGTGGTCTTAATAATTCCCCGATCACAAACATATATGAAATGAGCCCTTGATGAGAAAGGTCTGATTACAAATAACCTGCAGAGAGATGAAAGTTTGCTTTTAATATGGTTTGTTTTTTCTTTTTTTTTTTTTTTTTAAGTCTGCTTTAGACTTTCAAGAGGCTTCAAAAGAAGGCAAAGACTTGAAAACAGTTTGATTTAAAACTGTTAGATGTGTGAAATAAAATGCTGGACAATAAGAGATGTAAAACAGGCAACAAGTGCAAATGACTTAAATCAAATTAAAGAGCTAATTGAAAATAATGGAATTAAAACCTTTTTTTTTTGTTGTTTTTGTTTTTGTTTTTAGTCATCTGCTTTACATCACTTTTTGCAACAGCATTTTTTTTAATCTTTTTTACTTTGAAGAACAAACTTTTCCCATCATGAAAGACAACGATTTTAATCAGTATATGAATTGTCGTTCTGTGGGGATAAAGCATGCCGGGCAGGAAGAGAAGCACCACCAGCACAAACCAGCAGGATTGTCAGGCAGCCATAGGCTTTTGTCCAAGAGGCTCCCTGAGACAACATCATGGCACCAGGTTGTTTTATCTCCCACTGCCTCATTGGCACTTCTTTACTTCCATTCTCTGCCCTAGCTGAAGGACACAGTTCTGAGAAGGCTTTTTGCTCAGATCATCTAATATATATTTCTGTTCTTAAAAAAAGGCTATGAGGACCTTCTAGCACAGTCTTCCATTGAGAAAAAAGAGGGAAAAGCCAATGGAGGAATCATGAGAACCATTCCCTTGCCCATGGGAGCACTATTTTTTAAACAAAGTTCTTTCCCTTAAGTACTGACTTTATTAACAGGGAGAGGGGAAGTGAATGTCTGCTCGGCGCCAGAAATGGCATAAAGAAATCACATATGAGACTGAAGCACAAACCATGACCACTCACAGCTCCCTACGATTGGTGCAATATCCAATCAGTCTCAGTGAGGTTTTTCAGGAAAAGGGGTTAAGAAAAAAAAAAAAAAAGAAAAGAGGAAGAGAGAAAACCAACCCCAGTGCATTCCCATAATGATGGGTCTAAAAATGCCCCACTCACTGATGCAAAATTACAGTTATTGTTTATCCTCCTATGCCTACTTTACACAGTTTTATACAATACGCACCAGGAAAAATACAAGCAAACAACCACCACATTAGTTAAGAGACCTTCCATTTTACTTTGGCAGTTCACGATAATGGAATTTAATTGTGGAAAAAGCTGAATAATTTTAGCTGAATGTCATTTGGTTCATTCAAACTGGGAATCAGGGACATTTTTAACAAAGGTTTTCAAACTTCTTTTGAAATCAGGAAGCTGCTGTGCACAGATAAGGGGAGAGGTTTGAGGATTCTCTATCAGAAATTTCAAGGTTTTTTCCATCTGCTTTTTCACATTAACTGGTAATTATCCAGAAAGGCACATAATAGTGCAGAAATGACAGAAGCTGACAAAGGTTTTCCTAAGATATGTAAATTGTCAGTGATAGGCAAGGTGCAACAGAAAGGCTTTCTACAGCACAATTATTTATGCCAGTTTCATTTGCTTTTAGGTAGCACTGATGGCATACTGCACGGCCACGCTTATCGCACGCGCTGCACATTCCCTCTGCCACCAGCAGCTGCACACACTGTGCTCCCAGCGTGTTGGGCTCCTCTGGCTCCAGTATTTCGCACCGTGCCCGCCTGCATGCAGATATTGCTGAGAACTCTCCTCTTCGAGAATTCCCGCCTTCGTTTCTCCAAACAAACAGGTGAAACCCTTCCCATCGGAACAGCCCCGTTGGCAGTAGGGCTTTCATACACAGTGCCAGCGCGCGTGGCACAGCACTGTCCCAGCAGTCACAGGGTGAGTTGAGTCTGTGCCATGCAAGCACAACGATGGAGAGTGGCTGGTTGATAAATATCCCCTTTCAAAATGAGAACTTGAGATTCCGAGCCATCCAGGGAGGTCAGTTCTTGTTTTTAAGCAAAGCTTAAGAGAATTCATGGTGCTGTGCACAGATGAAATTCCTGCCTGATCCCAGCCAGGTTCAACTCACACCAGTTATGGGCTTTAATTGACTTTTTCTGGAAACTGGATTTCATATGAAACTACATACATGATGAGTGAAGTTCTTTAATGGATGAAAGTGAGTACTATTGGTGATAATGGATTTTAGTGAGTACTCTTGTGATAGGAGGATGGTTGGACTGGATGATCTTGAAGGTCTTTTCCAACCTTAGTGATTCTGTGATTCTGTGAAAAGACTTTACGTCTTGGGGCCTGATATAGCAGTACCGGAGATATTATGGTGGTATAACTACTTTACATAACTGTGTGAGTGATGGCAAATTACGGTGATGGGGGTATTGCTATGGGGTGGGGAGAGGGGTGGGAATAATTTCCTTGAAGGTAATATTATGTTACTGGGAGCTGTGAGAAGGTAGACAGTAAAGCAGTACAAGAGATTTATATGTATTAAGAAGTCTGATACACTACATTTGAAGTTGATGGGTTTAGCTATTAGCTGCGAGGATCTTTCCTCCTTGTTGAAGTTTTGAGCAAGGTGAGAAGCAGTGTCCCAGTTATAAGGGGCTTTGCATCTTCATTGCAGGTTTGGCTAAGTAGTCACACCAACGTAAACCAAACATACCCATTTTTTAAGGAGAAACTGATATACTTTGTACTCCAATTAGTGGTCTATTGCCTCAGGGAGGAGAACTTAGGCACATACCTGCCAGCAAAAAAGTGCAGACTTACCTGCAGAGCTTACATTTCAGCCATTAAATAATTGCAGCAAAATGCTCAACGCCTGTCTACACCCAGAGAATTGCTTACTAAAACTATTCAGTAAATAATTGTGAATAATGATTCCATCAAAGGAAATTGCATACTGAAAAAGGTGTGAAATCCAGTAGATGAATTATTCACTTCAATTTATTTGTTCAGCCAACTACTAAAGAGTAGAAATAAGGACTTCAGAGGGCATGGGAAGACACAGGGACAGTGTAAAATGGCAAGAGAATTTAAAGTAGCCCCAGGGCTGGGGAGGAACTTGTTCACTTGTGATGCATCCGGGTGCCGGGCTGAACTTCTGGGTGTAAGTATGCACGTGTTCTGTGACATACAGCTTAAATGGCCTTTATATACTTTTTGGTGCTTGATAACGAGATGGAGAGGAGAATGTATTTCCAAGTCATCTCCTTGAAGCCATTTGTGTTGTAAGCATATAAAGCAGTTTGACTCAACTACATCAATTTAATTTGTGATGAGCCCAGTGCCCCCAGAGATGTGTGTGATGTTGGCTTGGCTGTTACGGGATTTCACTCCTCAGACAGTTTTGTGTATCTGATGAGCTTCATGTTAAAAGAGGATGAGTTTAAAAAACATGAAAAACTTTGATGAAGTAATGTGCAAGAAAAACATCTGTTCTTTTTAGAGACAATGTCCCTTTGCCAAAGCACAGTCATCTATAAAATACCCACTCAGTACCCCTTGCTTCTGTTGTAATCAGAAGCTCCAAATTTCATAAATGTTCCTGATTTATCCAATGGGATGGTGAAAGGTTCAAAGTTGGAAGAGATTTCTAGTGCTATATTTTGCCTAAAAGTCCTTTGCTGTAAAATTTGGGTGTGCTTTAAGCGAGCCATGCTCCTCCTGATATATCTTTCTTAGGGATGCTGAAAATCATTTATAAATGGTCACTGGGGACAGGAGCTTGAACATTAGGAAAACATTTCTTCTCCAAAGAGTGGTTGTGCACTAGAACAGACTGCCCAGGGAGGTGGGGGAGTCAACGTCCCTGCAGGTATTCAAGAATTGTGGAGATACGGTGCTTAGGGACAGGGTTTAGTGGGCAATATTGGTGATAGGTGGGTGGTTGGATCAGATGATCTTAGATGCCTTTTCCAACCTTAATGATTACATGGTTCTTTCTCTCCGGGTCATAAAAAGATTATCTGAAAAGAGCAATGCTGAAGAAAATCTTTAAAGCAAATTCTCATTGACCACAGTCTTCCAGGTTCTGTGCAGTGAAGACAAAGCTTCCAAACGTGATATCCAGCATTGGGGCAGGAATTTGAATAGGAAGCTGTGGGGTTCTAAATGCAGAAAGCTGGTCCAAATGTATTGTCCAGGTTATCTGTTGTTGTTGTTGGTTTGTTTTGTTTTTCTTTCCTGCAGCCTCTTGCCATGCTTTGCAAGAAAAAAAAAAAAATTAAACATATTTCAGAGTCATTGAACTGTGCTCACATTAACTTACACTAAAATTATTTTTAATTAAATGAACTTCCCCTGTTTGTAGCTGGAAGGTACTTATGTGAGATAAAAACTCCATTCTAATAAGGCTGAGCCTCACTGCCACTTAATTAGCACCAGGACTGATGGCAGAGGCAGCGGGCGGGGGCTGCCAGGTCTGGGGGAGCTGCTCCCTCCCCACCAGCCCCGGCCGCACGGCACGCCGGGAGCAGAGCACGACCAGTGTTTGACACAGTTTATGGCAAAAGCAATTATAATTAACATTATATTAAATATTAAGTCAAGATCATAAAATGTTGATTGGTGCTGATTAGCTGTATAATCCATAATTAGAAATCACTGCACCCTTCACCAGGTAGTGTAGTGCTTCGCTTATGATTTCACTGCGAAATTAAATGACTGATTCAGCTTTTGCCCTGAGTTTTATTATAATTTAGGTCAGAACCACATTCCAGTGAAGCAAGACACAAGCCCTCTTCCTGCTGAGGATGCTCCCAACACTCCATCCCAAGCTCAGCTTTTTTATGTCTTTACATCTATTTTATCAGTGATGGCCATGGCTGCAGACTTGTCCACAACTTTCCATTTAATTTTTGTATGAATTTTTTGTATTTCTGTAGAATGTTTTTGTCAAAATCTGCTGTAGCCTGGCCAATGGGAGAACGTGAAGCACAACAGCTCCTCACAGTGCTGCAGGCACTTGAGGCTGGGAAGAGCCCAGGACACGCAGTTGATGAAATCATTGCAATCGTGATGCTCCACTGATTCAAACTAACCAGTGTTTTGGCTAAATGACAGAGAAAGCAGCCTTGCAGAGGGCATGCAGCCAGGAGGCAACAGGGCTGCCAGCCAGGCAGAGAGAAATGCAAGATTCCCTGCAGCTGGCATCATAGGATGCCCCCACCAGATCAGTCTGCTTGGAGCTCCATCCAACCTGGCCTTGAGCACCTCCAGGTATGAGGCACCTACATCGGTGTATATCAGTGGTTATATTTTGATGTAAAATGTGGTATTAAGCTTGCAAATCTTCTCTCCTTCTTTTATGGGATGGGATAGGGAAGATCTACTCTCATGTATAAAAAGGAGAATATCCTCCGTATGTGTTAGGCAGGATGTGATGCTGCATCCCAGTATAAAACCGTATTCACATCCACAGCACAGCCCTCATCTCCTGCCTGTGATATGTAGAGGATCTTTCCATCCAGCAGACAGCTTTGTGGCTCATCTCAGAGCAAAGCTGTCTATTTTTGCCTGCAGAACCAATGCATTAACATGGAGGAGTGGCACCAACAAGAATCGCTGGAGCTGCTGCCCGGCACCCAGTCCCCTATTTCTCCTTCAAATCTTTTTTTTCCAATTAAATTAATTTAAAATGAATGAAAAAATGCGTCATGCCCTAAGATCCTGAAAGCTCTGGTGTCAGCTGAAAGCAGCATTCCTGCTCCCAGCTGCAGCCCTCGCTGCAGGCACCTCTGCTTTGAAGCCTTTGAAGTGGCTGTGGCACAGGCAAGGCTCTCTGTGGAGAAAGGCAGTCATTTTATATATATTTAATGTGTAAAGTGTGGGTGTTTGTGTTAGCATAACCGATTCTTACAATGCACAGAGAATGTTGTGGAAGAGTTCTTGACCTGCAGAACCAAATTGCAGAAAAAACCCCCAGCGGTCATGGTAGGATGGGTCCTTCCCACCCCAAATTGTGTAAATTGGGTAAGTGTAGCCAGACAGCTGCAGATGAAAGCATGAAAAGTGCTTCTTTGGTGCTCATTTTATAGATGAATTTATTGTTTATAAGAGCGAGAGACTGAAACATTTCTTCCAGCATCGGGATTTACTTTTAGTGGAAAGAATGCTGTTGGGATGTGATGCAAGAACAATGCAATAAATGTGATTAATGGTTGGTTTTTGGAGCTAATTACTGGGCTCACTTGGTAATGACCTTGATCCTAGGAGCGCTGTGTGTGGCTTGGGAGGCAGACTGTGTGTGAGAGATGATCTGATATATAGTTGTATGTGAGCGAAGGACCCACCTCAGCAATCACTGGCACTAATTCAGTGGTTGATTTGTCTAAATTGATAAATTTCCCTACGGTTTATTTATTATTTTTTTTTCAAGGAGAGATTCAAAATTGATGCCTCTATTTCAGAATCAACACCATTTATTCACCACACACCACGATCATTCCAGCCTGTAAAGGACAAGGTTTCAGCTCCAGCTCCTCAACCATCTCATTGCATGCCATCAGAGCAACAGTGCCGTGTGCTCTGGTGAATGACTCCTCCAACAGACTGTTTTTCTTCTCGGCATTCGTCGCTTGCTCTTTTATTTATTTATTTATTTATCTATCTATTTATTTTCTTGCTTTTATGAAGCCATCATTAATCTAATCAGTGAATGTCGCGCAAGAATATTTTCTCTTTTTTGCAGACCCTAACGCTTATCAAACTTCGGTCTACTCTTGCACAACCAAATGTTCTGTATCTACCATTTGGGTTAATTAGAGTGCATCCTTTACAGCTCTGATAACAATCAGTATTGTACCATCATACATAGCATCTTTTGGATTCAGGAAAGAGTTTGTGCGACTAAGAAATATGAAGTTCTAGAAGATGAGAGCATCATATGTACTCATTACAGCTCTGGAGATAAATGCAGCACTTCAATACACCTTAAAAATAGATAATTGTTTTGAAGAGGTGGAGAGTATTCATGGGAAAGAGATGAGAAGGAAGAAAGAAGATCCTCTGAATACTCAGCATTGACGTGGAGCCAAGCAGGGTTGCAAGGAGCCTTCTCTGATCCTTTCAGTGCATGGTGACAGGGCTCTGTGTCCCAAGAGAAAGAGTGGTGAAGTGAATGAGGAAACAAATGCATTTCTGTAGGTGATGTATTTTTTTCAATTCAGATGCTTTTTTAAGGAAGTAGGGGAGAAAAATGTACTTCTCAAATGTCAAGTACTTGAAAGACTAAAAATAGATCACCGGAATAAATAAATTAACCCAGAAGAGAGGACTGATTCTCTGCAGGCATCAGGGATTAAATAAATTCACTAAATTCAAAGTGGTATTCCAGATAAGAGCTCTTTGTGCTGCAGCATGTACAGCTTATTGATTATAGGATTGAGGTGCTGTGCACTCTTGTAAAATGTACTCCGGCTGATACAACTTAATCCTGTGGTAACGTACAGCATACAGCCCTGCACACCAAGCATGGAGCTAGCTTATATTTTCTTGTTTATTTTAATTTTGTCCCTGCCTTCATTTGCTGCACCACATCTGTGCCCTCTCATTCCCAGGCAGCACTCAGCATAAGTGCTGAGGTGCCTCCAAACACACTGACTCAGCATGATAAGAGCTGTGCTGCCAAGCAGGAGCTGACAGGGAAGAGTCTGTGGGAACTTCCTCCTGTTACATCCCCACCCAGAGGAAGGTAAAGCCTGAGCACCTCATTCTTTCCTTGTATGCCATGGGCTGGCTGCAAGGTTGGGACCCCGAGCACTGGTGATGCCTAGTTGACACAAGGGGCAGAGCGTACAGAGACATTCTCTCTGCAGACGTACATGCATCCATCAAAGTGTTGGAAGTATGCATAACTAAGGTGAAAGCACTCCCTGTTGGATTCTTCTGGGCATGCAGAACAAGTAGAAAGTTTTGTAAGTCCTGCTGGGTGAAAGCAAGCCATTCCAGAGTGAAATTATACACCTAAGTGCATTTTGGTTATCTTACAGTTAATATCCTCAATCTCCATCGTTACTAAAGAGAAAAACCATCTCCTGATACGAGCTGGTGCTTACAGACATGTCACAAGCACAATGAAGGCCTATCCTCAGCCTTCTGCTTGGGTGTCAGTGTGTTCCATTGGTCTCATCCTGCATCACGTCCCCTCCTGAGCCCACAAACCCCAACCCTGGCAGTTGGAGAAGGCAGGGAGGGAAAGGAAGGATGCACCTTGGCATTGTCTGTGATGGGCTCATAGTTGGGCTCACACCTTCGCTCTCAGAATGGAGACTCTCTGTTCATACCTGTTCGCACAAAGAAGGCAACAGCTGTTTTCTGAAGTAGAGACACTACTCTCACCTTTCTGGCCAGATGTGGAACATCAAAGGAAGATCTCCTGCCTCTACTGCTCAAACCAGGTCTTTGCAGGTTGCTCCAAAGAGCTGCAGACCTGTGAGTTTTACCACAGGATTTGTCAAGAAAGATGACACAATCCCAGTCTGCCAGTGGTGACAGAAAGCTGCAGAGCACAGCAGTGCTACTGTCATGCTGGGAAGATTTGGTGCATCCCTCTTGCCCCTCACCTAGCCCCTTACCTTAAGGAATTCCTGGTTGCTAGTTTTCTCAGTCACCAAAAGTGTGGATCTGACCAAGGAAAATTCTGTTATCATTATTTTTTTTTTTTGCCTCCCCTGGGAGAAAGTGATGCAGAGGAACAATTTGAATGAGGGAGTTGCAGAGAATTCATCTTTGGGTAGCATCCCAACTCCCCATGTCTCTCTCCCACCTATTTGACAGATCTCCCATTATCTTACTTCACCAAAATCAAGTCTCTTAATTTCAAGGCACATAGAGTCTACTGTGTAACACTGCCTGTGTGTGTGATCCACAAGGCCTATACTTTAACACCCAAGATTCATTAATATTTCCTGCAGAGTGCTCAGCAAGTAGCAAATAAAGCAGGAAGTGTCCCAGATGTTGGGAAGAAAAAATGGAATAATTCATTGCTTACTAACGTCAAATGCTAATGTGAGAAAAGCATCCTTGAAGAAATCCTTGACTAAAATTCATCAGTGATGTGAAATCACTGTTTTAATTATGCATTTTTGAATGTATTTATTAGTCTCAGTACTGATCTGACTTACAGATGTTTAACAGTGATAAGAGTCTACTGCAGTCTCTGGAATTACTCATGATTTATAATGACAAAACTTGGATCAGAATTAGGTCCTTGTCAGTACTCTATAATATCCTTTCATCAGACTTCTTTACATGCAACAGATGAAAGAGGCCGTGGTTTCCACAATTTCAAACCCTGCTGCTGACTCCATCAACTTATTTTTTTTAAGCTTCTCCTCAGAAATAATGATTCCCACACAAAATTTTGTCTGTATAAGGCATACTTGCCACAAGAAAAACATGAGGCCAAAAGACCTTATAGTCCACCAATATGATGGACTATCTTGTGTTCAATCTTGTGCTGACTACAGATGTTGCATTTTATTACAGGTGCTAGTTAATTTAATTGTGCCAGTGTATAATGTCATTTGCTATATCCTTATTGTTGTGATTATTAGAATCTGCTCAATATTAGAGTTTAAACAACAAAAAAACCCAACATCTTCCATTCAAGAATGATTCAAAGTCATGATTTTGAAAAGAATGATTGAGTTTTAAACTATTGCTTGTTCTAGAGCTGATCCAGAAGGAGCAAGTCTCCAGGGATGGTTTACTCCCTAAGGCATGAATGCATAATTAAGCTAAATGTATTCCATAAATGCCTTGATGACATTAAACTAAATTTTTTAAAGAACAGATGGAGAAAGTTAATAAATATTTCATTCTGTAATATAAAACTCACTTCTGTATTCACAACTTCAGGGATCCTCAGCTTCACAGATATCAATAAGTCTGATGGATTTCTTGCTGCATTCTCATACTTCTGCCCTGGTGTCTCTTATGGGATCATCATTTCTGCATGCTTGGATTGTTTTATGGGATCAGTGAAAGGCAAGTGACTGTAAATCTTGACCTCTTCTGCTCCTGGATTATATACTTTTATTCTTTGTGACCGTAAGTGTTCATCTCTACACCGAATAGATAATTACATGACAAAAATTATTCAAAGAGAATTTATAGTGAGAAATTATCACTTGAGGAACTGATGGGGCACAGGCATAACCCAAAGAGAGAGAAATTAAAAAAAAAAAAAAAAAAGAAAAAAAGAAAAAGTTTAAAAATGCCAGCTAAAACACTGAAGTATCAGTGTGTTTGTAATGTCATGAAGCATCTACTCACTGGGGAAAAATGCTCGATTTTCACCTGTATATAACAATTCCAGTCAAACGAAATTCCCCTTAATGGCAATTAGTGTGAGTTTTACTTAAGAACCATAGAACAAGCTTGCTATTCATACGAAAGAACTAATCTTTACATGTGGGAACTACAATTTCTCACTCTGTGTATGCAATGAGTCTTGTAAAAGAGCAATTAGAACTCCAAAAGGAAAGAAACACCAGACTTGAATAATATTTTAGGAAGAGCATTAACAAACATTTTTATACTGCCAAGAGTCTTCGCTGCTTTCTAGAAGAGGTTTACATTACATTATTAATTAAATATACTGAGTCAGTAGTATGACATAAAGCTTTGGAAATATATGTTTACCATAAACTTTGACATCCATGAGAAAAGCATGTATTTTTAGTAAGTTTAATTTAAAATTTATGCAGATGAATTCAGCAAGCAAGGGCCCAACAAACTACTTCAAAATAGCAAGATCTTGACTGAAAAATACAAGATCAACTCTTTGTCATTTCTCAAGTGTCTACAAGCCTTCACATACACAGAATAAATGACATCACCTCCTGAATTTAGATCGTTTTACATAGCATTAGTATGCATTACTCTTAGTGGGACCACTTTAACCTGTCAGACAATGTACACTTGAGCAATTGCAAGAATTAAAAAATATATAAATTGTATATAATAAGTCTTTTCAGAGCTGGCTCTTATGCTAGGTGGAATACAACAGGGTCCCATGGTGAGCTGGCTGACAAACTCTACCATAAAAACAAACAAACAAACAAAAAAATCATAGCATCATTGTTCCCGTTTTCTTTCCCCCAGCTCTAATTTTCAGTTTTGGATTGCAAATTTCCACAGCTCTCTGTTCAGGCAAAATCTTAAATGCATTGTAGCACAGTGCTTTAAAGAAATACTAATTAATACATCTCATGTTGCATACCACAGAAATTAGTTTAGTCATTATTAAGAGTTAGGTTAGGCACAGGTACATTTGTATCTTCAGAATCAAGGCTTTTAATGAAAAAAAACTCTCATGTTTCCAGACATTCCATTAAAATGGTTGTCCTTTGACGTCAATTAGAGCTAGCTAAAAAAAAATCATCCTTAATTGCTTCTCAGAAAAGATGTCAGAGCATACACCCCCACAGCCACATTCGATTACCTCTTAGAGGAAACGAGGATGCTGGGAATGCTGGGAACCTCCAGTGCTGCTGAACATGGATGGGCCGCGCTGGCAGTGCTGAGCCATGGTGACTGCTGGCCACAGCGGAGGCTGGTCCTCCCACCTGAAACTGCTGCACAGTCCAGAGAGATGCCTACAGGACTGAGAGTGTTTGCATGCTAAGTGCTCCACCCCTGCCTCCAAATAACGCTGACTTCAATCACGCACCTACGCCAATAGTTACAGCTACAAAAAGGACATAATCTTCAAAACTTGTGTATGTTTCATTACAAGGAGCATCAACAGTTTTCTCCAAGAGTTTCTCAGCACCTTTTCTTACTCAAGTGACTCTGTCATTTCTCTGCCAATCAGGAAGAAGAGGAGCCCAGAGAGCAGCGACAGGGGCACGCCGGCGGCAGCAAGGAAGAAGGACCAGCCATATAACACGTGTACGGGAGCCTCCTGCAGGCACACCTCGCTCCTCTCCAGGAGGATGTACTTCTGGAAATCGGCCACAAGCTCCTTCCACAGCACAAAGAGGAAAATGAGCAGGAGAAATAAACTTCCTGAGAAGAGAGACAAAGGTGGTTATTCTCCAATTACAGCCAGTGTATGAAATTCAGAAAGGTTAAAAGTGAGAAAAAATTGCAACAGGTTCCCATTTATTTTTTCAGGCTAGTGTTCCAGAATGGTGACATTTGTCAGGTTTTCCCTGACAAAGAAGGCAGGAAAAGAGGAAAAGAGAAGAGATGCTCTTTCAAATATCAGATCCTTTTTTCAGCAGAAATACAAGACCTGTGGACTGGTCCTACTGGTGGCAAGCACTATCTGTTTGCTGAACCTACTGCAAGCAGTGCCCCACAGACTTCGGCTGGTTGCCCCAGCTCACAGAAGTGCCCCTTCATGTCCTAATGGCCACGATACATCAGCCTCAGGTGAGCAACTCAATACCAAAGTCAAACAGCTCATTCCAGAGGCCATGGAGTCTTTTCACGACCCAGCGTTAGCATGTGAAACCTCCATGAGCCAGGTGGTGAAGGACTGAGGACACTCCAGGCCTCAAGGTCAAAATCTCCCTCAGCAGCTCTCCCATCAGACCCAGTGCTTTTTATTTCTGTACATACCCCATAGAAGGCCTTGGAGGTCAACCCTCTCACGTCTGAAAAGCACGTGGAGGGTGGGCACCTCATTTTGCTATTCTGATTGCAACACCCCATAACTCACAGTGATGAGGATCTGCATGAAGCAGACAACAAAAAACCAGTGTGGTCGCAATGTTACTTGTTTCATTGCATTAAAGAATATATATAATGCATTTAAAAGTCAACATATGTTAACATTAAATGGTGACGGTGTGACGAAAGATCTGAAGCTACATCAGTAATATCTTATCTCACCACATCACAGCTAGAAACTTGCCATTTTTTAACAGTGCTATATAACATATAGACGGACACGCACATGCATACATATATGGAAGAAATACGTCAGAGATGATGGTATGTCCATAATAGAAGTGAACAGTTTGAAATTAATACAGTTGACAAGTCATTGCACAGTTCTGTGGACGCGTTCTGGCGTTTCATTCCTCCCCTTGCAATTTTTAAACTAAAGGTAGCTTGTACTATATTTAATTATTCCCCCCAGCAGCTTATGCACTACAAAATCCAGCCTTCATGCTAGGCAAAGGCTGTGGGTATGGCTTGGCATTGATCTATCTGCTTAGGAACGGAGCTTAGTGAAACTTTGCTTGAAGGAAACACAGCAGTGTTGGGCTGTGTTTCTGCTCATGGTGATATAAGCACATATTGCTACAACATCCTGCTTCACATCTTGTAGCCTGGAATGAGGGTCCAAAACATTCCTCAATCCTCACTAGCAGTTGTATAGAAGCTGAAGCTACTCATACTGAGCTGTCATATTTATTAAACTGCATCCTGTGCCCTAGGACTGGGAATTGAATCTTAAAAATCAAAAATTTGTGTAACTGGATCAACACACTTCACATCACCACACTCTGCTATCTCAGACCGTTCTCCCTCCCATAGACAAGTCCTCATGGGCACTGCAAAGGCAGGCTAGGAGTTAAACAGCAGCTGGTGTAACATTTGCATGTTCATTGAGATTGTGATACCACTTGAAATTACATGCACAAATAAATATTTTACACTTAATATGATAGTTGTATGTTTAAAATACCAATTATTCTACTTTAAGAAAATGATTGAATGCTTAAATAGTCACATGTTCTTTACAAAATACAATATATTGATAAGAAGGCAATTAAGCCTTTATTACTGATGTAATTTAAAATTAAATTAATTAGATAGCAACTGAACCTTGAAAAGTGCTCTTTTAAAGATCAATTTATATTTCATTAACTTATAATACCTACCGTAAAAGACACAAATAAAAAAAAAAAAAGTAGTCCCAGAGGAACAGAGGACATGGGTATGGCATTTTTTTTTTTTCCAGAATTTTCCGTTTTTCTTTAAGTAACATTTTGTTGTTGTTGTTGCTGTTTTATCCCTGGGCAAACCAGATTATCTGAGGCTCATTTTCTGACCAAAGCCTACCTGCACCTGTGCAGCTGCTGGGGAATCTTCAAAGAATGTCACTGCTTTGTCATTAAACAGGTGGTGGAGGTGAAGGCACAGCCACAGACTTGGCACCAAAATTCAGAACATTACGACAAGAAAACACAAAGTGATTTCTTTCCTAGGATAATCACTCCGGAGTTGCAAGGAGTCCCTGGAATTTATACAGTCTCCACAGTGAGAGAGTCTTCCACAGGAAACCAAAAGCCACCACCTTTGGATGCTTTTTGTAGCAGCTGTAGCAGAAAGACATCTTCATTTCACACTTGCCCCAAACAGCTTCCTAAGTGCAGGAAGAGATTTCTTGGAATCTTGGTCAGCAAACTGAAAGAAACTGTTTTTTTTCAGTACCACTCTGTCAAGCAGCAAACCCAGCATGCCTCTTTGATTCCGTTCATTAGGCAGGTACAGAAAAAATTAACTGCAAAACTCAGTCTCCAGACTGATGAGATCAGTAGCACCTTGCAGGAAGGAGCAAATTGCGGGTGGACTGGAGTGGGGCATTCAATCTCTCCTCCATCCAGGGCTAATTACAAGCCACCTGAACCTTGGAGAGCTGCTTCCTACTGGTGGGTGAATGGAAGTCTGCCTTCTGCTTTCTCTCACTTCTTATCCTTATGATACCTTTATAGCCCTTAAGTGTAGGGACAGGTGAGTGAACTCAGTCTTATTCTGTGGAAGCTCCTGAACTTGCGTGTAATCTCCTAATTGTGAGAAAAATGAACTTTGACAATCAGCAACTCGTTTGCCTCTTTGGGATGTTCATAATAAGGAAATGGAGGAATGACCTTCAGCTGCCTTTTCCCATCCATCAGTTTGTGCTGCTCACAGAGGGCCTGAGACTTTCTGAAATGATTTGGGGCCAGGTGTGCTGGAGAACTAGCATGGGGACCACAGTGGCTGGAAGAAGCATAGACTGCATATTTACCAGTATTTCTGCCTTTCCAGGGGAGCTGGTGATGAGCTCCTGTTGGTGTTCCTTAGCATCACCCAGGACACAGCAGGACAATTCCTCCCTCTAGCAGCTGAGCTGCCCCAACACTGGTGATGCCTATTCTCACTTGTAAGCATGGCTGCTAAAACACCCAAAGGAAACCAAGAAGCACAAGGGAATACAAGCCAGGAATTTCAATACAGATGCGATGCAGCATTTCCCTAATGTCATTGTGATGCTAGTTAAGTGTATTGTCACCTGGCAGTTTTTAGAAGGGGTGATGAGGAAATAATGAGGGGTGCATCCTGCATCCATTTGGACATTATTTTCAAGCACGATTGATAAGCTTGAGTTCAGTAACAAAAAAGAAAAATTACAATAAACAGCTGAAACCCTAAGTGAACACTCCTGAAAAGATATTGCATAATTCTAGCTTTCATTTAGATCAAAAACATAACTTGGGGAGGATTTGGGTGCTTGAGCCCTATCTCAGCCACTTCAGCTCATGCACACATCAGATTGCCAGCACTGATCACCAGAAGGCACTGGCACCTAATGAAGGTCTGAGAGCAAGATATCTTGCATTCCCAAATGAAATTTCTACATGTGCAACCACATAAAATTTACCTTTAGAAAAAAAATTAAACCCAACTGAGCATTTATTAAACTGTATAAGAGAGAGATAAGCGGATACCCACAGGCTTGCTGGGCTTGCTTCAATAACTGAGGACCCAGAGGCAAATGGAAAATTGGACAAAATGCAAAGCAAATTAGCAGAGGCAGGTAGGGCCACATTGATTTAGTGCCTCCCAGATTTTTTAGTCAAATAGATAGATGCAATCTAGCTTCATGTTAACAACCATCTCAGGTAGAATCACATGGTTAATTATTAGTACATCTGGAGAAAATGGAGACTGGGAAAGAGCCTGTGAAACAGAAAGGAAGCTAAATAACTGGGGGAAAAAAGTAAAAGAAAATAAGGGGATAATAAGGGGAATGTGAGTGGAGTTCTTCCAGACTTCATTTTGGGACTTCTCTTGTTAAGTCATTTTCATGAATGTTTTTGAGTCCAAAAAGCTTAAGCTCACAAAAAGCCCAAAATGGCAGAAAAGATGCTAGCTTGTGTTTGATTCATTCAGTGCTTGAGGAATCAGAACCTGGTGCAGGGCCCATAATTAAGCAAAATTAATTTCAGAGGAAGGCTTGAGTTCATTACAAAGTTATTCACTTGGCAGCACTCATCAGAGCTCCAACCTTTAACTGCTTGCATTGTGGGGAGAAAAAAAAAAAGCTTTTTTTCTAAGTTTGAGTCACAGTTATAAATCAAGTACTTCTCCAGTTATTCCCTCTCAAATACAGAAAAGGCCCAAGTGATAATTCACTGGACTAATTTGTAGTGGTAGTGGGGATTATGAATCAATGCCTATTTTTAATTCATTTCCTGCTGTGATACTGCTTTATCTTTACAGATTTTATTAAAAACCAGGCCTCCAGTTTTGAACTGCTGGGTATGCCTTTCATTGCATGGTGGTTCTCCAGGTTCTAGCAGAGCAAGAACAGAAGAGGCTCAAATATGAAGGCACATTGGCAGAGAAGATTGTGGCTGATCACTGCCTGGGATAAATGCAACTACTAACATTACCCAAATAAAAAGGCTCTGGATATCGTACAAGGCTGTAGGAAAAAAAAAAAAAAGTAGTATGTTTCCCAATTCCCAGGCTCCTTAGGACTAAGAACTATCTTTCTAAAGCTTGGCTCAGCATAGAAATTTATTTCCACTTGGGGAAGGGGAACATTTACTCCAATTCACCACTGCTGCCATCAGAAAACCAATCCCTCCCCAGCATCCCTGGAGACCACCGCATCACTGTTTGCCACTCATCGCTGTGTGCCTCCCCATCATTGGGTACCACCCCATTCCTTTGCGTGCAGTAGGCTGCGCACACTCCTTTCTGATTTCCACTGTTGGCTTACCTGAGGCTATCAGGAACCCGCCGCCCACTTTGTAGGACCTGGCGCTGACAAAGGGCACACCACACACCAGCAGCAGCCCTCCCACCAGGCCAGCAGCAACGGCCAGTATGATGAACGCCGTCCAGAAGCCTCTGTACACTGCATGAAAGCCAAAAAGAAGAGTCAGAGAAAAAGGAAGGGAAGCTCAGCTGGGCTTTTAGAAGGCTGTGAGGAACTCCTCCATCAATGCCAGCTTGGGCAACAAAATGATGGTGAGCACTGGGGTCATGAGCAGTTTCTCCAGCGGGGAGCTGCTGCTGGTGTTGAGCAGGGCTGTAGCCAGTATGTTGTTGTGTGGTTGCAGAATGCAAGTTCAGGCTGTGTGTCACGATCTGACATGAGATTGGAATGAGAACATGGAGCTGAAAGTGTTTGCAAGGAGACCACACCAGAGAGTATGTGAGAAGGGAGGACAGCCCCAGGTGTGGGCAGTGAGGGCTCTTCAGGTACAAACTCTCCAAACCTTCTCCCATTTCCCCCAGTTTGTCCGGTCTGCTCAGACCACCACCTCCCACTGCTCCTATTGCTTTTTGTTGCTCAGAAGCTCAAGTTAGAGAGATTTGAGCTGAGCATGAGCAAACAGCAATGCTGAAATGACTCACACTTGAAAGAAAAATGACACAGAGAAGATGCGTTTTGCTCATTTTAAGCCATTTTGTCAGGAGAGCCACTTAGGGAGAGATAAGTATCTTGAACTCTCCGAAACCACAGAATTCATTTTAATGTTTAACCTCCCGTCACCCATTTCTCTCAGGGAAGCCTAAGAGGATGCAGATAAGGCAGAATTATCTCTGGCGCAGGTAATAGCTGGAGGACCCACTTCTTGGACGGCCTCCTGTTTTGTCATAATTTGCATCTGAGTATGGACTGGCTGGGAATAAAATAAAAGTGTATGTCAGAAAAGCCTGCTCCATGCGCACTGCCCAACACTTTGCAGTGTGGTTGGTGCAGATCCCAATTCCCAGAATGAGGGTGCTGAGATATCCCCAGCTCCATACCGACATGTCCCCATGTCCATGCCATCACGTCCTCATCTGGTGCCAACGTGTCCCCATCTCCCCAGGGATGAGCTCATCAAGACCAGTTCAGCAGCAGGACCGCAGCAGCCTCAGCACCGGGGCTGTCCCCAAAAGGCATTTTGGAGGCAGCTGCAGAGGCTGCATAGCACAGTCTGATGGGCAGCGACAGATGGCTGAAGGGCTCTTTATTTAGCACAGAAAAATCCCTGTGTTTACCATTGAGATCATTCAAAAACTGGAGTTGTACCACTCCCTCCTAAGCAGAAAAATAAGCCAACATTTGCCCATGTGCCTGCCATACACAGCCCACAATGGGCTTCTCTTTCTGCCATCTATTTCACATTTCAGCTTGCTCCTGGAGGCAGGGATCCGGCACAGCAAAGGAGTGAGATGCTCTCCCTCACATGCTCCTACTGACAAATATTTTTTTTTTAATTAATTTCTCGTAAAAAAAAAAAGTATAAAAAATAAAAAAAAAAAGGTACTGCTAAAGGCTAAGGAAAAGGTCAAGATGTTTGTTTGTGCAGTATGCCTGCCCCGGATCCCCAGAGGCAATGCAGAGTGATGCACACTATTTAAAGAAATCAATTCATTTCCAAAAAGATCATGGAATTAATTCTAGCTGCTGCCACCAATTTAGCAAATTAAAATTCCTAGCAGCAGCTGATTCATTAAAGAACTCTGAAAATACAGAGAAACATAAATAAAAAGGGAACCAGTTGAAAGGAGAGCTTTCCAACTGTGTCGTATTCGAGGTATTAAAAATAAGTGCGATGGATCTTCCGACAATTTGGTCTTTAACTGATTTTCCAGTGTTTGTTTATTTTGTCTCGCAACAAATCAATGCTGGCGCTCTCCCAGGAAGCCACTCGAGGCCACTTTGCAAGGGGCTTCCCTGGTCATGGTTGGCCATGAGGATTGGCAATAGGACACACATAGCACACAACATGCTTCCCGGCCCCACGGCTTGAAAATGGAGCTGGGAAGTGACCCACCTGCAGTCGTGTCATAGGAGGGATGTGGGAAAGGCCCCAGGACGATGGGCATGGGGAACAGGTAGCCGTGCATGCAATGCTTGGGGTGTGCTTGGCTGGCTGCAAAACAACAAAAGATTTGCTTTAATTTTGTGCAAAACTACAGTTAAGCTGTTCAGATGGCAAACTGACATCAATATTCCCATTGCTATTTTGCTCCAGAAACCACCTGCAAGGGGAGAAGGGGTTTGGGTACCAGAGCCAGGGTACCTTTCCTTTCCTCGGTTGGTAAGAAAGGAAAGCACAATTAGAATGGACGTGCCCCATCAATATTAATACCACTGAGACTTATCGTGATTAACAGTAATAGAATGAATGTTAAATGAATTAATTAATGATTGGACACTTATTTAAATATGTTCCCCAGCTCAAAGGAACACTTTATAATAGGTGGACATTAGTTCATGCTAAATTGACTATGGAATACCTATTGAATTAATTATTACATCCACGAGAGCAGCAAATTAATTTGCCATGATCAATCCTATTATAATAAATACCTAAAGAAGTAATAAAAATTTGCCAGCTATCAGAAAGAGTCATTTTACTTCAGGTAACACTGTATTGTATAATGTATTCCTGTATAATGTTAGATAGCAAGCTCCCTCTCTCAGCCTTTTTCATCAAAAAAATTCCGTGTGAAAAACTCTGCGCTGTTCTACTGAACAGTGGCAGTAACAGTTCTACAGAAAACAGAGGTCAGGGGCAGAGGGACAGCAAAACCATCTGAAATTTTAACCACCGGGGAATAAACAGATTGTGGGAACCTGCATTATTTTCAGCCACATCCCTCAGTAGGGTTATCCTGCTGCTCCATGAGCCTGTAAGCATCTCTGAGCAGAGCGAGCAGAGGGTCAGGGCCTTTGCAATGTTGAAAACCTTGGCAGACATTTTTTTTTTTTTTTTTGCCTCTTAATATGTTTCACCTTCTTCGATTTTTTCTTAAACATGAACATGCTTTCAGAAAATAATGATTTTGCATCACTCTGCTTCTTTGCAGTGAAATCCTCACGTTTGTGACTTCTATGACCTTAAAAAGCAAAACAGGCAAGATCTGAAAGCAAAGGTCTTGTGTGCCCAGGAGCACAGACCCACTTGGTTCTGTATGGGCTACCCCTGCCCACTCCTGGGTGCTTCCTGACTTCTTCTAGCTTGAAAACAGTAGGAGGGGGAATGCTCAACCAAAAGGGGAGCACCTAGAGGTCTCATGGTTGGATGGGGCCCTGGGCAGCCTGATCTAGTGGGGGTAAAACAGATTTTCTGTAAAAAACAGGAATTGAAGAGCAGTGCTAAGGACAAGGTGAGCATGGGTTCAAATTCATCACACCTTAGCTTGATATAAATATCATGGTGCATGGGAGCAAAGTCAACCCTGCTGGTGGATGATCTTCATGGATGATATTTTAATTGGCACCATGGTGTTCCTGTGTGATGGTGTCCAATGAGAGCAAAATCCAAGTCCAAAAAAAGAACCCATGAAGAATGCCCCAAGTTAGTTGTTTTTGGAGAGATGATGAGAATGAAAAGAAAAAAAAAAGTGTGGAACAAAACACAGTGCAGAGGCATCAGACTGGCAGCAGCACCAAGAGGCACAGCGTGGTACTCACTGTACCAGAAGGTCCAGATGGTCGTGGACTGGCCCTCGCCGAAGAACCAGCACCGCCAGAAGAAGCCCTCGTGATGGAAAGTGAGGATCTGCGTCCCAGCCTCTGTCAGTGTGTCTGCCTGTGGGGAGTGGAGGAAAAGCTGATGTGAGGTTGGTCACAGCACGTGTGTTTAGCTCGGATGGTTGTGGGTTCATTGCTGCTGTTTAAGTTGGTTTTGGAGGAGTCAAGGAATAGCTGCTGCCCTCAATTTTCTTCCGTATCACAGCTACAAAACAAATACTTTAGTCCCTTGAAATAATTTCTATAATCACAGCTATCCTGATAAAAAGGATCCCGCAGATCCTCGCAGACAATCTTCTCACTCCAAAGACATTAAAGCACTGATTGCCGGAGCTGGAAAAGTATGCCAAGGATACCACTTCTTAAATAATTTCCCTAAGGAAGCACTATTGCTGTTGTAACCAGTTGGAAGCAGGTGGATCCAGGTAAGCTATTTCAGAGGTGACCAACACAACAGGTCAGATGCCATCACACTCTGCAGGATCCATGCAAGGTCTCACCTGACCTCAGAAGGCAGCCCGGTGCTGTCACTCACACCCAGCCCCTGCTCACCACTCCAAAAGTTTCCTGCTTTCCTCCTGCTGCTGAACCTGCAGAGATTATGATAACCTGATGTCAGATGGGAATTACTCTTTCACCGCACCAGTTTTCGCATGGCCCAGTTCAGTATGCTGACAAATGTTCTCTTTTTTTGGTCTAAGTGCAAACCACAGACCAGACTGCAAATGCAAGGTCTGGGTCGTTCCAGAAGGGAGAATATTGCAGTGCTGAGTCATAAACTAATTACCGAAAACCAAATTATTGAAGCCATATCCAAAATCCATTTTATCTTTCTCATGCTCAGTTTGGTTAAAAAGACACAGCTGTTAGAAAGTTCTATTTTGTAGAGGATGGAGAAGCTCTGCATAGGAATGGCAGTGCACTGGGGAAAGGAGATGGGACTCAGCAAGGAGGTATTGGGAGATGCTCCCTCACCTTGAAGTCCTCATAGATCAAGTTATGACCACTTTCAGAGTTCTGATTCTCCTTTTACTTTCAGGATAAAATGCCAGCTATGGCAATGGTGTCATGCAGACCCCACTGGCTTTCTGCAGACTTGGTGCACATTTAACTGCTGCATGGCAGATAACAACCCTTCTTATCCATTAGGGATAGAGTTTGCCAGTTTAGAAAAAGACAGATAAGGTAAAACCCACCAGTGCCTAAACTAAGAATCATAGAAATAGCATCTGAAATAGAAACAAACAGCTCAGAGGAAAGAAGAGGAGCAATGCCCACTTCTTCCTGATGGTACTGGAATCATCATGCCTCAGCAACCAGCAAAGAAACATACGGCCAAGATCATTCCTGACACCTCTGAGGTGTCTGTGTCATGCTGCATGCCATCCCTGCCTTTCGCTCTAAAGGACAGCAGCACTAACAAAATCCAAAACAATTAACACTGTCATTTCCTTAGCAGGGAACCAGAGCTGCACTCCTCTGGCTGTGGCTCTGTCTCCTTTGGGGTTCTATTGCACTGCTTTAGACAAAAAAGACGCTGTCTTTTGCCAGGCAGTTTTATCTATTTCTTTTTTTTTTTCCTGTAGTATTAGTAGTGGAAAAAGTCATTTGGAAACATGACTCAAACAGTGCCCCACAATTGACAATGGGATTCTGAAATGACAGCATTTCTTGCTGGCATCATGATGCTTACCCAGTGTGACTCACCACACCAGAAAACATCAAACCTAATTGGATTGAACTTTGGAGTAACAAAAAGTCTGCACGCAACAAGGAACCTCCTGTCATTTTTTAATTGCGGCCACGCATTGATCAGCTCAGAAATATTTCAGAAGAGCGGATGGCTCCGGGAATGCAGCCGGCTTCGATTGCTTGGGCAGGCAGACAGCAGCAAGTTCAGCTCACAGCACACTTTCAAAAGGATCTATAAACATGTGATAGGAGTACTAAGCACTAGAACACCTGTCATAAAAACAGGAAACATTCAAAATCATCTTTCTTGCTAACAGAAACCCTACACAAATCCTAATTTGACAATAGACCTCTCCACGTGAGATGGGCAGGAACCACTGCTGGCTCTGCCATGCACCTGCTGCTCGCTCCTGTTTGCTGTCTGTAACACAGCTCTCTCACTTCAGATGTAAATGCTTGCCAAGCTCTACACTTTAAAATATGAGCTACTTTTAAATGAACAAATGAGGTGGAGAAATCTTTTAATAGAAAATATCAGGAGATATCTTTTGTTTTTCGAGGCAAAGGCTGTCAACAAGTAAAGCTCTTACATTTTTGCCTTTCATTCCCTAACATTCATATCTGCCAGAATACAGAAGCACTGTTTTCATGTTTTCCAGACATTTTTAGTGTCAAAACACTCACAGAATCATAGAATGGCTTGAGTTGGAAGGAACCTCAAAGCCCATCCTGTCCCAACCCCGCGCCGTGGCCTGGCTGCCCCCCATTGGATCAGGCCCATGCAACCTGGCCCTGAGCACCTCCAGAGACGGGGCATCCAAGGGAGCTCAGGATGACTTTTTGCATTAACAGGTCACTTTAAATAAGCATGGATCTAAAGCTGCCAACACCTAAATTGAAGGTAGCTGTGCCGCTTTTCGACAGTTGTAGAGCAAATTATTTAAACGAAAGCTCTCTCTTCCCTAGAATAACCTGGTTGTGTATTTACCTCTCTGGACTGGTGCGTGTTGTTTCCATCCCCGATGACCCCACACATGTCCGCAGCCAGCAGCCAGTAGTCCGTCCCAAAGGCGAGCAGGAAGAGCAGCATGGCCGTGCTGCCCAGGATGCCCGCTGTCAGGGCAGCAATGCCAGCCTTCATGGCCCAGCAGAATTTGGGGAAAAAGGGGTAAACACTGCGGCTTCCCAGTCACTGAGAGAAGAGAAGGGAGAGAAGTGCTATTCTGGGACGCAGATAAGGATCTTCGGGCGGCCGGTGTGAGTTTCAGGGGGTGGCAGAAAAGGGACTAATAAAAGCAGATGACCTGGAGTAGCCAAACAGCTGTGGCATTAAGGGAACATGACAAACAGCTATTGAGACAGAGAAGGACAGCTTCAAAAAAAACACATGGCTGCTCACTTCAGTGCGGTGAGCAGCGAGCACGGGTCATGGGCACTCGTGGTGCCGAGAGAGAGCTTAAAGCATGCTGTGCATGGGACGAGCAAACCTGAGCCCACAGATATCACCATTCCAGAGCCCATGGCTCTGTGCTATCTTCAGTTGTGTCTGCCAAAGCACCGTGCAGAATAAAGCCCATACAAACCCCGGGGGTCCAAGCGATGTATTAAAATATTGGTGACCCTTTCAAAACCCCGGTGCTCTCAGAGCAATGCGATCATCCCACACACACACAGTTACATCAGCATGTCCGCATCCAGCAAGGCACAGAGCTCAGCTGTCAGCACCTGCACATCCTTCCTACACACCTGGAATGGGGATCTCCTTACTGCTGCACAAAGGCAGGCAGTATATGGCACTCAGTCCCCTTCCAGTGTCCTGGGGCATGAGGACAACCCTGCGCAGAATTCTGTTGCCATTTGGCTCCCAATGCTTTTGTCTGCTGCTGGAGCATCTGCTGTAGATCACTGCCAGCAACAGGATGCCAGACCAGTAAAACTGCAATTTCTGTAGGGCAATAACTATATTCCTGTGGCATGCCAGCAGTCTAGGGGAGGAAATTTAAACTACAGTGAAAATTCAAGTGCCGATTTTTAGACCTCAGCCTTAGCCATGACCCACCTAAAAGGAGGATAGAGGAAAACGCTGATTTCCTCAACCACATTGGCAAATTAATTTCTAAACCAGTGTTATGAAGGCAACTGTGCACATATGGGTATAGCAGAGAAGCCGCCCACAGCCGAGGGAACTGGAGAGAGTTGGGTGAAATTCTAACTATACTTTCAAGCAACTGCCAGTGCACGTGGACTGATGAACCTGAGTATAAAGTACTTCAAATTACAATAAGCGATTATATCTTCCGTATTGCTGTTTCTTAAACATTGCAGGCTGGTGTGGCTGTTAAATAATACAGCAGTTCTCTCTTCCTCACTGTCACAGCGGGTTAGCGGTACACAACTACTGTAGCAAAGTGACCTCCTTCTATTGAACACAAAACGGTTAATTAAATACAAAGTGCAATATATCTATCACATAATTAATCTCCAATAAGTGCAATTTCAATTGGTTTCCATTTAACAAACATGGAATACCAGTGAAACCTGTATGGAGTGGCCAAGAAAATCGGTTGCCCTCTATTTTTGCGATGTGTAGGTCAGAACTGAGTCCATCAGTGGGGATGTTCTGCCTGAGGGTGCCCCATGAAACCACAGCATGACATACCAGCAGCGAGGACTGCTTGCAGATCGCAGTGCAACCACATGGAATTACAACACAAAGTGGGCACTTGCATATTCAAAAAAAAAAAAAAAAAAAAAAGAAAGAAAAGAAAAGAAGAGGGGGGATTAATGCACAATTCCACATTTAGGTGTGTGCTTTTTAGCTAGCTGTATTTGGCAGTGCTGCGTTTATGCTAATGCATGTTTGCACGTTAGTGTGGTTTGCCATTTGGAAGGCATCCTGTGCAATTCTCAGTCCCATTGGCAGCAAAACGTTGTGTGGCTGCAGCAGAGCATCACCATGCCCAGCCCTGGCTCCCGATGGGCTGCTCTGTGCCCAGCCAAACATTTTCCAAATTCTTCAGCTGTGGAGTTTGCAAGGTCAGAGTGCCTCTCCAGTGACTTTCTTCCTCCTCAGCTCAACTCCATGGATGTGTTCCTCACCTCTGCAGAAAAGCAGTAGATAATATTAAAATTCTTATAATAGGAACGCTTTTTTTTTTTTTTTAAGTATTGTGAACTGTACTAATAGAAAAAGTAGTACCTTTGCTCTTCAGGAAAAGCATGCTTATTAGTTTTAAGGTTCAGATCTACTCTGGTTTTGAAGGTTGAATTCGTTTTTTTCGTTTCCTTTTGTAGAAGTGCTTTGTTCATATTTTATACAACGCAACAGACAGTCTTGTTAATGGGCAAGACCCACGCACACCACACCACACCCTGCAAGGTTGGAAACACAGGTGAGATGGTGGCTGCCCTTTCCAGCTTGCTTTGGGATTTCTGGAGAAGTCCTGGTATGGACTGAGAGGAATAAATATTTGCATTGACATTTGCCCCTTTAATTCTGCATTAAGAACATAGTCATTGGTTTGTCTCCATCCACGTCTACATTTCTCTTGGAAGAAGCACATAAGCCCAGACGTTGAAAGATGCTTGGTGTTTCTGGGGATACCCCAGAGCTTGATGGCAGGAGAGAAGAAAGCTCAGCTTGCCTCACCTGCTTCTCAGGAGTTAGTAGCGCTTTCCAGGATTAAGCTGTTATAATCACTTTAAGCAGTCATGAAATAAAATAAACACAAGCATGATTTTCTGGTTAAAGTTTAAAAAAAAAAATCCACACGCTGAATGCAAATTCTTTTTGTAGGGGTGAGAGCAAGGCAGATTTACAGCTTGCTTCTGAGCGTGGCCGATCGCTGTGCCCAGGTGCCAGTCTGGGCTCTCCCTTTGCCACTGAGCTACTCCACATCATTAGCAACTTTTCCCTGTTTTAACCTGAACTTTCAAAAGACTCCTGCAAACTTCCCAAGTGAGCGCAGAGCCATAACTCTCTGAACTACCAAAGGAATCAAGCTGATGCAATTTATTTCCACAGAAGCATGCAATATTCAATGATACAGCGAATCCATGTTTTAAACACTTTTTAAAGGACTAAAACCCTGCAAAGAATTAATTAGGCATGCTCTGAGGCCCAAGCATTTAACAGTTTTCCACTCAGTTGTTGAATTTTAAGACCACCAACACTGGATACTGGCATAGATTATCAAATGTATGCTAGGCTGAAATACACACTAGGCAGAAGGCTTGGCCACTAAGCAGCTGGAAAATACTTCATGAAAGCTTTGGCTGTGCTATTATATTTTGTAAAGAAACTTCTTTAAAAAATCCATAAAATCTAGGAGGTTAAATTTGGGGCAGAGTGACTCATTGGGAAACTATGTACTGCACAGAATATTGTCTTCTCTGCAGATCAAGCAAATGGTTCATACACCAGAGAGGTATTTGGGTCCCAGCACTGCAGAGTGGCACTGGGAGGGATTAATAGGTTGGGAGGGGTTAATGGACTGGGATCCATGCAAGATCAAGCCGATGCCTGGTTGTCCGTTTTTTCATCATCAGAGAAAATACGGGTAGTGCAAAGACCCCATTTTCTGGAAGCATCCTGCTTTTTCCAACCATTTTTATCATTTACTACAGTATTACAAAGAAATACAGATGTGCCAAAGCAGCCGCAACCCAATAAGGGCCTTGGTAAGCCATAACAGTATTGCAGAGAACTCATGACAATGAGTGATGACAACTGAATTATACCAAAAAATCAGTTAAATATGCACATATACACATATGCATACACAAAAACTAATGCAAGGCTGATTTTCATTGCATGCAATTGGATAAATTTACAGTCTTGGGCAGCCAGGAGTAGCCTTCAAGTGAAATTAAATTAAATTAATCAATTTATTTCAAGACAGTGTTATAGAAGTTTATCCAAATAAAAATGAGGCCCTTACATCTTTGTAAAGCAAACATACGTTTTTGTGTCTTTAACTTTGAGTGAATGCTGCAGGGTATCAGGCAGTGATCTCCTAATGGAGCATTCATGTACACAGGAGATTGGCTCCCAAGGTCCAAAAATATCATGGAGGGAAGTTTGCAAATTCCTATAACTTCTTCTATTCTTAATTCAGAGTTTCTTTGCCACTTGTTCAGATTAAATCATAGAATCCTAGAATCATTAAGGTTGGAAAAGACCTCTAAGATCATCTAATCCAACTATCAGCCCACCCCCACCGTGCCCACCAAGCATGTCCCTCAGTGCCACGTCCTCACAGCTCTTGAACACCTCCAGGGATGGTGACTCCCCCACCTCTCTGTCAGTCTGTGCCAGTGCCAAACCACTCTTTTAAGAAACGAAATTTTTCTTAATATCCAACCTGAACCTCCCCTGTTGCAACTTAAAAATGCTCTTGGATTCATTGCAGAAGAAGGGAAGAGAAAGAAAAGTACCACTGTTTGCAGTACCAAACTTGAGCCTTTTGGGTTTGGATAAGAATGCAAAGGCTTGGACACTTACTTACCTTCACCTTTGGACAAAATGATGCAAATGTGGAAGTGTCTCTCATCTTCAGGTGCTATCCTTGCAGCTCTGCTCCTTTGCAGCAGGGATTGTGCCTTTCCTGACAGCAGAGGGATAGGGACCTCTTTCTCTACTTATTAGGACATTAATTCAAGCCTCTTCAAACACTAAAAGTCTCAGTAATGGCAGTAGAAAACCTCTCAGAGCCTGTGCAGTCCAGCTCGTGGTGCAGGCACCAACCTTTGCACTGGTTAGTGCCTGCTCTGGAGCAGATGTTGAGTCCCAGTAGCAGTGCTGCATCACCATGTGAGAGGAGTGACCCCAGGTCAGTGACTGTCCCCTCTCCCCTTCCAGCTCTGTTCTTTGTGCAAGAGTTTGCATGTTTCCTGCCCCAGAGATCGAAACTGACAGGCTTCTCCATAGAACATTTTATTTTCCAGTGTTAATCCTTAACTAAATTTTAAAAGAATATTTGTACTGCTTCTAACACATCTGTAATAAGTTTCCCTTAAGAGACCCAAGTGCTGTTGTGGAATATTCCCTCTGCTAAGACACTTCACCTGATTGAACAACAGGATTTGACTCAGGAATGCACATGATTAATGCTCACACTGAGGACTCACCAGTTCCTGAGAAGCAGCAGAGGTTTTTTGCTCTGTCTGCTGTCATTTCTGCAGCATGCTCCACCATTTAATAGAACTGTCTTTGAGATTACAAAGTTTCTCCTAACATATAATCTAAACACTCCCTGCTGTTTATTCTATCCCTGCTGACTACTGAGAAGCCCCAATATCCCATTTTATTAAACATTTTTTCTTGCACTTTCTTGTCTGTGCATCATTTCACAGAATCATAGAATCATTGCAGTTGGAAGGACCGCTAAGATCATCTAATCCGACCACCACCATGCCTGTGACTACCCTAGATCACATCCCTTGGTGACACATCCTGCCCTTTTCTTCATCACCCCAGGGACAACGACTCCACCATCCCCCTGGACAGCCTGTGCCAATATCCCACTACTTTTTCTGAGAATAAATTTTTCCTAATATCCAATATTTGCCTTTTCCTTGGTTCCTTTTCAAAACATAGTGCTGCACAATGACAGCATGATGCCATGTGGATCGCTCAGAATTTTTTTGCATAGTCCATGCTGTCCTTTTCAATACGCATCTTATTATCTTATTTACATTAAGAGCATGTTGCTGGTCACCATTACAAAAAAAAAAAAAGAGACTCAAAAAAAGTGAAAAAGAAAAGAAAGCAGACTGTATTATGGACACCTGCAAAGCAGTGAGAGGCAGCCAGCAGCATCACATATCTGAAGTCATCTCTTTCCCTGCTCCTTCCTGTTTGCTGCGGGCAGGGATCACACACACAGACTGCGACCGGTTCTGCTTCACAGCCCGAACCTTCTCTTCATCCTCCACTGCAAGAAGGAAAAAGTAGAGCACGGGTGAGGGATGTTCTCCTTTGTGGGTCAGCAGTAATGAAGCAGTATAAGAGCCATTGAGATGACCACTGGCTCATTGGGGATGAGCTATGTTGCTGCAAAGATCACTTTTCAATTATGAAACAGAAGACAAAGATCAGCGTCTGGGTAGATGAGCGGAGGGGGAAAAAGCAGAATGTGAGCCCTACTTTGTACCTTGAAATATGCTATGTGTCTGGATCAATGAAACACCATGCCACATTCTGTCTGGGTGCACAGGGGCATGACGCAAGGACTGCAGCCCTGTCAGCCCTGTGCCCACATGTTCCCTGGGGCACAGACTTGACAAGAGAGAATGTAGTAAAAAATAATTAAAAACAACCCAGAATTGCTGTATTTTCGTCACTCTGTTCTGGTTACACTTACGTTCTTCTTCAGCAACATTTAAACATTTTAGAAATGTTTAAACATTTGTAATAAACCATGGACTAAAACAGATACATCCACAGCAGGTGGCCACACTACCAACACAGGAATGCCAGAGAGTTGTGTTCCCTCTACCTGCTTGTGCAAAGCTGCACTGAGACACCTTTGTGCAGATAAAGCACCAGCTATACAACTCTCTACTTAATATGTTTGTAGTTAAAAATTTTAAATAAAACTGCAAAGAAAGACAACATCAGAATCGGAATGACATAAAAAATAATGTAAGGGAACAAAGATACTTCCTCTTTTCTTAAATATTTTTCAAGTATACAACTAATAAAGAAATACTCTGTATACTAACGCTTGACCCAGGCACTCAATACAGGTTGGCCCATATTTGGAGGCAGTAAATCACAAAATCATGGAATCATAGAATCAGTGATGTTGAAAAGATCACTGACTCATCTAGTCCAAGCATCAACCCACAGCTGTGATCACTTCAGACCATGACCCTCAGTGTGACATCTTCCCTCACCTTGAAAATCTTCAGGGAACCTCCTGCCACCTGGAGGAGTGGCAAAAGTGGCAGCTCTCTAATCCTCACCCTTACAGAAGTGATTGTGCTGATGGTGTTTGCTGACTCAAAGACTCATTGCCCAGTTCCCACGTGCTACATCTCTGGTAGAGATGGAAACTGAATAATGTTGTGATTTCAAGGCTAAAACAAGACCATCCTCTACATTTGGGAAGATGCATTTTACAACTTTAAACAGCTATACTCCTTGATATTAAACCATTTGTTTGAAGCGTGAAATCTAAGCTTTCATGTGTCTAAAGAATGAGCTTCTGCATACAAAAACACATGAGGTTCTGAACCACTGGTCCTTCTGTAACAAAGATTCATGACAGTGTTTCTAATGGTGCATTTTAATAACACCCAACAAACAAACAAACAAAAACACCAAAGATGTTAATTTTTTGGAATCTTTTCTGCACAGCATTCACATCTCAAAGCACTGCCCTCCTTATCCTCAGCTGAGATGCCCCCCAGCAGGGCAGGGTGAGAAGGGACCCCCATTCCCACTTACCAGTGAGGGAGCGGCACAGCCGGGGCTGCACATCGGAGTCACCCCGCACCAGGGAAGAGCCCTCCTTCTGTGATTAAGGAAGAAAAGTGCTTTAATGCATTTATGAAGATTGCTAGCAAGTCTGTTAATGACACTCATGCTTCATAAACAAGCCATTTGCAATCCCCAAGGACTCTGCTTCCATTTGTTTTACTTTTGCCAAGAAAAACAAAAAGAACTAGTTCTAAAAATAGAGCCAATGCATGGCAGGCATTTCTAAGGGGAAATATTTACAGACACCAATGTGGTTGGGTTGGTGGGAGCTCTCCAGCAGCACAGTGCAGGAGGAGCTGACCAGGATGGGGACACCAAGCCCATGGCCAGGACATAAATGCAGCACAAAGGTGGCAGCGAGCCCACCACCACCTTTCTGAAACCAGCAGGTAGCACCGTCCTGCCCACATTGTTCAGTTCTCCTGTGAACTGGGAATAAGCCTCTTGTGCAGCTGTGATTCGGCACCCAGGGCCAGGAATCTGAACTGCCAAATAACTCTGGACATCTCCCAACCTGGCTTTCCATTTTGTTTCCCTTCCCTTTCCCCCCTCCCTTAACAAGGGACCCGATGCCCTCTGCCCATTGTACACGGTTTTATTGACCATTTTCATGACAATGCCTCCCGGGCTCCGCAGCAGCAGCCTGGCTCCCTGGAAAGCCATTCCCAGAGGCATTTAATACTGCTCAGAGCATGCTCCATGAAAGGGCTCCGACATAATTACCAAAGGCAGTATGTCATTTACGCACACGGCTTATGGGCAGCTCCAAATAAGCTCTTTCTGGGGGAGTGCACTTGTGTTTTGGCAGAAGAAAAGAGAGCCAAGTTGCCTGGCTACAGGTGCAAGGATTTTCTGGGTGCTCCATGGTAAATAAAAGCTATCCCAGGTCTCAGAAAACACAGTGCCAGGGTACTTTGTGTTGGCTCGTTGCCTAAAACAGGCAAGCCTAAAACACACACAGTGCTGAGAGCCAATGTGATGCACAGCCACAGGAAGCAGTGGCCTTCGGGAGGAATTCTGTCCTTAGGCGGAGGAAGGCAAATTTTCTGTTGGAAATAGATAGTGCCTTGGAGTTAATCCTCTGGGCTGCAATTCAGATCTGAAGTCACCTCTCAACCTTGCCAAGATTTTTAAGCCTGGTGTAAATCATCTGACTCACACCACTGGCACAACTGGCTCAGAGGGGTCGTTCGCTCCTTGCTTCTCACCTATTCACTTGGCAAACCCTTGGCATGGTTCTTAGCACAGCCAGAGCCACCTCACATCACGGTAAAGTCAAAAGATTGACACTTGAAGATAGTGAGGACAAAGGCAGGAAGGGACTGAATCACAGAATGGTTGGAAGGAACCTCAAGCATCATCACTCTCCAAGCCCCCAGCCACAGGCAGGGCCACCAACCTCCGCATTTAATACTAGGCCAGGACTGGTCTAGTCAGGGACTGGTGCTGGCTAAGACAAAGCTGAGCACCGGGCAGGAGGAGCTCCACTGCTGGTCCTTGGGCTGGTGGCGGCCTACAGAAGGACACATTTCCATGCAGCCCTTATTTTTGTGTTGACTGATACAGGAAGAAAGAAATCAGCCCCTAATAAACTACGAGATTAATCTAATTGAGCTACTACAGCTTCATAATTTAATAGCAAAAGAACAATCAATTTCACTAAAAAAAGAAAAAGCCCTACATGTTGACAGCCGCTGAGCAGGAAAAGCAGTGTTTCTATGGAGCCAAAGGGATTTTTTAAATTATTTGCTCAGCTCATAACATGTAATTGGTTGAATGTATAGCAAAAGCTTCCTTTCACATGGGCTGGAAAGGGAAGACAGCCCACACATTGCACCACTGGAGGGTTGCAGGGCCCTTGGCTGGAAGTTTACTTCTGCTCCTTGTTTTCCAGCTTGGTTTGCAAACACAGTTGTAATGCTTCCATCTTGTGGAGAAATGCAGAATAGAAAAATGTGCAGCATGGGGGTGAATGGATTTTGCTGCTGACTCAAAGCCTGGGAGGCCAAACCCTTCTTTCAGAGACTACAAAAAATTGAGTATGAAACTGATATAAAGTTTCCAATGCCAGCCACCCCAGTCTTCCACTCACAGCTATTTTAAACACCATTTGCTTATCAATTTGACATGAAATTCTGAGTGCCTTATTTTTATCCAATTAAAAATGTAGAATACTTAAATAAACTGCTTTTTATCAGTGTTCTTTCTGCTTGCAAATTCTAGTACTACAAGCTTTTCTCTTACAGTGGGAAGCACTGCCATCACACACCTCCCTACATGACACTGATATTCTGAGGCTCTTTTAGAATATTATCTCATAACTTTCGGGGATGGTCTTACTTCTCTCCAAATTAAAACGAGGCAGTTACTCAAGATAACAGATAAAAGTGTTGGTCACACCACACCCTCCTGACTTTTTGTTTAGGTTCAGAGTGCTGCTTCTTGGGCTGAGGCTCATTCTAGTGATGTCTCTCAGCATTTACACCTGCTTTATTTAGACTGGAACAAGGGAGAAGTAGCTATTATAAAGATATGATGAGCACTCCCAGAAGTCTCCTGCGAGACACAGAATGGCTTAGGTTGGAAGGCTTCTAAAAAGACTATCTAGTTCCAATCCCTTGCTGTGGGCTGGCTGCCACCCACCAGATCAGGTTGCTGAGGGCTTCATCCAAACTGGCCGCAGGCACCCCAGGGATAGGGTATCCTCAAATTACAGAATCAAGAACCATTAAGGTTGGAAAAGACCTCTAAGATCATCTAGGCCAACCATCAACCCATCTCTACCATGCCCACTAACCACACCCTCACTGCAACATCTATCCTTCCCTTCAACACCTCCAGGAGCAGTGACTCCACTTCCTCCCCAGGCAGCCCATTCCAGTGCCTCATCACTCTTTCAGAGAAGAAATTTTTCTTAATATCCAGCCTGAACCCTCCCTGACCCATCTGAGACCGCTCCCTCTAGTTCTATCACAAGTTATGTGGGAGAAGAGGCTGAACCCCACCTCGCCACAACCTCTTTTAGGGAGTTGTAGAGGGCAGTGAGGTCTCTCCAAAGTCTCCTTTTCTCCTTGCTACCAGTCCCAGTTCCTTCAGCCGTTCCCTATAAGACTTGTGCTCCAGACCCTTCACAGTTCCAATTCCCTTCTCTGGACATGCCGCAGGGCCTTGATGTCTTTCTTATAGTGAGAAGCCCAAAAATGAACACAGCACTCGAGGTGTGGCCTCACCAATGCCAAACACAGAAGGACATCTGCCTCCCTAGCCCTGATGGATGTATCTTTTTTTTTTATATTTGACAGCTGCATTGAGTACCAGCTTGGCATTTTGCATTGCACCCAAGTGCTCATTGTGCACCACAGACAGCAGCTGACAAGTCCCATGCATCTGCCTGAAGGGGAATGTTCACCAGATTATTCTGTCCTCAGAAAGGTCAGTTCTAAGTGCTCAGAAAAATGGAGATCTTTTTGAGGTGCCAAATTCCCTATTTAATATTACTGCTGGGAGCAGCAGAGGGCAGGAGTGTGGCAGCACAAGGGTTAACAATCAAATGTCCTTAAAGCACATAATGTGCTCAAAATCAGCGCGAGTTTGATGTTGTTCTTTTGAAGTTTAATTATACCAAATGTTCTACAGGAACATGCCATGTTCTTCCCTATCTATTTTGAATTGTAAGTACCAATCAGCATGCAAATGATCAAATTAAATCTTTTAAGTTGTTTGCAAGAGCCGGAACACCTTTCTGCAAGGAGGGCTGGGAAACAGTAGCATTTGGTGCATCGCTGCAGCTCTCGGCAGGCTCCTCGGTGACTGGCATTTGAACAAAGAAATCAGAATAGAATAAAGCCCGCGGCAGCCTGGAGATCTTGTGCTGCCGTGGAAAATCACTATCTAAATAAAGAAAGATAAAGTATCTCCTCAAAAGGTCACCCTGTTCTCCTTAGTGATGGAGCCTCCAAGAAGGAGGTGAAATTTAAGATGGCTCACACACTACTGATGCTGTGCTGGGGAGATCTGGGGGCAAATTGTGGGAGCTTCATTGGATTTCCTGCAGATGAAAGTTACAAAGGACTAGAGTAGCCTATAGGACTGAGCCCGCTCCTCACATGCTGCTCCTGGACCATTCCACCTTTCCACAGGGAACATTTGCCCAGCTCCTTTCATCAATGGCAAAGGAGCCAACAGAAGCCACGGGCACACAGACGTCGCATTCACCTTGCTTCTTCCCTTGCTCAGAATGTGAGCTGGCAGGGAGCTATCCTAGCCAACCTGGAATTTGCATGGCTCTCCAGCAATCCAGCATGCAACGCTTCCATTTTATTTCCTTTGAGTTTGCCCAGAACTGTAGTTGCTTTTAAAAACAAAAAAATCACCTCCAAAATAAATAAGAGCACTCACAATAACACTTCTGTCCTTTTAAACAAGGATTTTTAGGGGAAAAAAAAACCCACCAATTTTAAATGTTTGCAGAGCATCTGGAGTACTGACAATGGATGCACTCAACACAGCCTGCCACAAAATCTCCCAGAAAAGAAAACATGGGAAAAGTAGATATCTAAAACTACAAACTTAGGCTCAATTAATAATATTTGCTTAGTCAGTAATTTTCCTGGTGGGTGGAAGGTTCGGCTTACAAAGAGCTGAACGGTGCTGCAGACAGGATGGCTCATTTGTTTGTCAGGAATTGGGTAGGTTTCTTTCCCTACTCATTGGAATGCCATTTTGGATTCAGGAGGACTATTTGTCTATAAAAGAAAAGAGGAGGAAAGAGCACTTTTCCCAGTTCTTGTGATACCTGCAGTCCCTCTGTCACCACGGAGAGCAGTACGTGCACTGCTGCTGCGGGCACATCCCCACTCCCTTACCTCCTTCCTGGGGCTGATCCCATCGCTCCCACTCGCATCCAGCCGCAGGCTCCGGCGCTGCAGGATCAGGATCTCCTGGGCCTGCTCCACAGGCTCCGTCTCGCCGGGCAGCGTGTGCCTGCTGTACGCCGGGCCCTGCCATGCACCAACAGAGCATCGTGAGCATGGGACAGCTCTCAGTTGTCCCCCAGACACGGGGACACTCAGCCCCGCAGGTGGCCAGAGAGAATCATAGGATCATTAATATTGGAAATGATCACTAAGTCCAACCATCAGCCCATCCCCTCCACACCCACTGACCACGTCCCTCAGTGCCACATCTCCATATTTCTTAACACCTGCAGGAATGCTGACTTCGCATCCTCCCTGGGCAGCCTGTGCCAGCACCTCACCACTCTTTCAGAGAAGAAATTTTCCTCATATGCAACCTGAACTTCCCCTGGGGCAACTTAAGGCCATTCCGTCTCATCCTATCACAATTACCTGGGAGAGGAGGCCAACCCCACCTTGCTACCACCTCCTTTGAGGGAATTGTGGAGAGCATTCCACCATTTCTGTAGGTTTCTGCCCAGCCTTATCTCATTCTTTCTCTCAGCTCAGTTAAGTGGCAGCAAGGGGGTGTTTGTCCCTGCTATGCTGAAATGCCCACCCCAGCCACATCCCCAAGGACTCAGTATTTCATGCATAATCCACAAAACAAAGGCTTAGGTGGATTTTAAGGATAAGGCTCCATGTATCAGCACGTGAGCAGCAATCAGAATGCACCTGCCTAAGCTCTATGTCAAACCTCAGAGGGATTATTCGTGAAATATTCTGTAAACAACAAGTGTTTTTATGTCACCCGCTGATGTACCAGATTGGTAGTAAAAATTATGGTATTGGTTTACTGACTTGCTTTGAGGTTACAGCACACCAAGCTGCAATGGCACGATGATGGGGCATGGGTTGGCTGTAATGCTGCAACCATGCTGCTCTGGTAGGTAACCAGGAGCTTTGCAGTAACTGAATGAGCTAACCTGGCTCCTGAGGATCCATGTGCTCCTCTCTTCTCGCTTCTGGTGCTGATGCCTAAAATACCTCGTGAAATTACAGGCTGACTGGGGGAACCTTTCAAAAGCTGTCATGCTACAAACAGAAATGTGCCACTGACTTGGAAACTAGATCTGGCTTCACACAGCCAACTATTCTCTGCTCACAAAGCCACATCATTAGTAATTATGTAAATATTCACAACATCTGCTCAGGCTGCTGGGATAACAAAAATAACTTTTGTTATTGGACATACAAAATACGGATGGAGGGAAGGGCTATACCGTTCTCCGGATTCGGTACAAGTTCCTTGCCAGTATTTCCTGTATGTCTTCCAGACCATCCGGACACAGAGCATCCTCTGATTTCCTCTCTGTGATGACAGTCCTTTCACTGTTACTACAAAGAAAACCAAAGCACCTTACTTCAGGAGGTGCACACCTGGTGTGTCACCAATGCCCAGTATCTCCATTGGGTACCACAGGTGGAACATGCAGACATGAACAATAGCAAGCCTCTGCAGATGGAGCCCACCCATCTGCCAGTCAGTTGTGAATATCCTCCTTCTAATCTTGGAATAGTGTTTATTTTGCATTGGTACAAGGTATGCTGTTTCTTTCTATGGAACAGCCTGGCAGGGAGAAGCAGAGGAGGCTGAGAAGTTTATTAAATAATACCATCATAATGTTCCAATACTTAAAAGGAGCATATAAAAAAAAGAGAGAGAGGAGCTTTTTATATGGTCTGATAGTGACAGATAAAGGGAAAATGGCTTTAAAGTAAAAGAGAGGAGGTTCAGATTAAATGCCAGGGGAAAATTCTTTATTCCAAGGGCAGTGAGGCCCTGGCACTGCTGCCCAGAATGCTGTGGGTGCCCCATTCCTGGAGATGCTCAAGGCCAGGTGGGATGGGACCCTGGGCAGCATGAACTGGTGGGGGGCAGCCAGCCCATGGCAGAGGTTGAGGCTAGGGAGGCTGTAAGGTCCCTTCTAATCCAAGCATTCTGTGATCCTGTGATTCTATAACTGCTCCTTCTGGTGGTAGAGATGTGGACAATGGCAGCCTCTTGGTGTGCAGCAGATTTATTTCATTTATTTCACATATTTATATGAAGCCACAGAGCTGAGCAAGCACCTTTCCCTTGCAAATAGCACTCCATGAAAGTGACACATCAGAGACAGCAATCTGGCTATCTGGAATCCAATGCAAACCAAACTTCCACATAATGTGATTTTGAAGGGCTCTAAAACAAAGCTGATATCCCCAGCTATACGTCCAATAACTAGGAGCTACTTAAATCTTTCCAGATCTATTTATAACTTTCTTAAAAGATTTCTTTCCTTGAGAAAACTCGATAATTCTCAGTCATGATTCTTTCCAGCATACGACTGCGGGATAAAACCTATCTGCTGGCTTTTGCAAACAGGGACACAGCTTTATTACAACTTAGTGGCACTCTATTTGTGGAGACAGGCTGGGGAGCACTTACAGCAAGGATGGGTGGGATGGGGCATGGCCCAGCTGCCCTGCTTCTGCCAGCTCGATGGCGTGCTTCCGCTCCAGCTTTTCGTAGAGAAGCACAATGCTTGATTTGGGCTGGTCGTATTCTCGGAGCAGGTACTTCTGCAGATATTTGCTGTTGAAATACTCCAACCTGTTTGAGAACAAAGCAAGGTGTTCTTAGCCTCCTGCCCTTTGCTCCCTAGAACTACTGTGAGTCTGAACAAGCCAGCAGCTTCACAGTCCATAGTTGCCCCATACTTTATTATATTTCATTTCCTGCTTTCCAGAAACCCGCTGCCCAAGAGGCCAGTCCCTACTTATTTCTGTACATAAGCTAAGATATTAAAACATCTTCAAATACAATAAAAACTCCCCAAAGTGCCAAATTTATTACTAAGGCCAGTAAGTGCTACAAGTACATGCAGTAGCCCCAGGGATACAACAGGATTTAGTGATTTAAACACTTCCAGATGCCCTCTTGAGTTGTTTCTTCCCACTTTCTGCTAAAATGCAGCACAACATTTGGAAAAAATCTTGCTGGTATCAGACAGCAATGCTGCAGCTCAGCCACATGGAAATCCACTTGCAAGGAGCAGCAGCAGTGCTTCCCATACCCTCTAGTGGCACTTCCAAGCACTGTCATTTCTAAGAAAATACCCATCAGCTGATACAATCTGAGTCATTATTATTAAGTCAGCTGTAAATGAATTAAACCAGGTAGACTGTTACTACTAGGTTAAGCTATTATTTAAATATAACAATAATTTCTTCTATGTGGACAATCTACCATGGCACCTGCAGCTCTTGTGTTTCCAGCAAATTTCTTTGGACAAGGGGCAAACACTGTAGGTAAGGGAAAAGGAGTCTTTTTAGAGCAAAGAACAACATGCTTCCTGCAAGGAAGGAGAAAGGATTTGCTCTGATCAGCAGCAGTGCCCCAGGAGCCTGGTCTCACCTTGCTGCAGATGGAGGAGCTGCCCCTTCCCATCTGTGCCGAGCCACAAGGATGAATGAGGCTCAGAAGCCCACAGCAGAAACTTGCAGAATAGGAACCAGACTCATTTTTTTCTACACATGTACACAGTTGTATTTTGGCAAATCCTTACTTGTCTTTCCAGTAATACTGTCCCCAGTGTCCAGATATATCTTCTATGCCAGCCAGCAAGTGATCCAAGAACTAAACAGAAGAGAGGATTTTGCTATACACTGGTTGCATGTATTGCATACGTGATGAACTCAGTCAGCAAACATCAAAAGCCAGCAGACAGAATGGGGGACATTTCCAGCAAGGTACACTGCTCTGGTAAACAAGAAGAGGGGCTGTCAGCCTAATTCTCCATTCAGCCCTACACATGTATCCCTTGGTTCTGGAGCACAATGAGAGATTTGGCTGCTTTCTTTCAGGTCTCTGCAAGCAAAGACTAATCTCTGAGGGACTGGGATCTGTTCCTTATGATACGTGCAGGTTGGCTAATGGCTGGCACATCCTGCATACCGGGCCTCAGCAATGCTCATACCACGTGTTTTGAGGACAGCTTGTCTCAGGAGAACAGTATCTTCAGGATATAAACAGAGATAATGTATAAATGAATACTCCACTTGAATAATAAGTACTGCCTTCCCCCAGGCACTTCCCAGTAAATAAAATCATTGACCATACTGTGCCTTATTCAAAAACATTATGTTTTAAAACGCGTTGAAGAATCCTGGACTGGTTGATGGTGCTCCTGTGAGCACTGGGTGGCACCTCCCAGCCAGAGCTGCACAAACAGGACCCCACACTGAATGTCCCAGCTATGGGGACTGAGAAATGTGAGGACAAAAGCTGCTTCTTGTTCCCTGCATGCCTGCCTTCCAACTATCTGCATTGTTACCTTGTCTGCTTAGCTTAATTGGTACATGGCCATTTTCAGCTCACATTTCCCAATAAACACATTTTCAGAGATGATTTACTATTCAGACACTAACAAAAGAAGAAAGTATTCTCTGTTCATTATAGGAAAAGCCTCCTCAGCCTATTGAACTGTTCTGTTAACCTCAGACAAAGCCCTGTAATACAACCTAATTGTGAGGATGCCAAACATTTTATACATGTCCCCAGACCTAACATCTCTATTTCCAGCTACTCAAAAAGAAGACAAAAATATTCCCGAAGGAGACATGCTTATGGAAGTGTGACTGGGCATAAGCAATTAGATTCAGAGCAGTACTTCACACTGGACACGGCGCATCATCAAATTAAACATCCCAGGCCACAGTTCTCTGCTGGGTTGTAAGCGTCAAACTGAACAAGACCCAGTGCAAAATCTCCCTGAGTTGTTCCCCACATTGCATTGCAGCTACAGTGGGATCCAGCCTTGCTTCCCTTCAGCCATGCAGAGCCCTGGGGAAGGGTGCAGAAATCCCTGCTTTCTCCTGGAGTTGAATCACTCTGCAATGAAGTCCCTGTAAGCAGAAAGGCCAACGTCTGGATGGCGAGAGCAAGGTGAACCAAACTGCACCTTTGGGTTACAGGAACTTCAGTGATTCTGTCCAATATAGTGTTTGTCTTACTCTTCCTGGGTTTTGTTTGTTTGTTTTTTAAATATCCAAACTGGTGGTGCTGATGCAGGTGCCCCATCCTTGGAGATGCCCAAGGCCAGGCTGAATGGAGCGTGGGGCAGCCTGACCTGGTAGGGGCAACCAGCTTGGGGCAGGGTTGGAACTGAGTGATTGTTAAGATTCTTCCAACCCAATCCATTCTATGATTTTCTGACAAGCTTTTGGGCATGCGACCATCTTCATCTGCCATGGTTGTGCATCACCTTGTGCAACACTCAACTGAGTGAAAGGTTATCAATGCAATGGAAATAATAACCCCTTGTTAGAGAGCTGCATAGGACTCTAAACCTGGAAAGGGTCCAACCTACAGAAGACTCAAGCAAAATCAACAAGAGCTTATAAGGCTGTAGAGTCCCAGAGGCACACTGCATTGCAGAAGGACTCTATGCCCACCAGCAAAGCCCTTGAGAAACTCAAGCCATGTGTTGCTGGATTCCTTACTTACCCGAATGTGAATCTGCTCACCCACCGTGGGAGCACTCTCTCTTTTCCTCTTGACATGCAACAAGTCTACAAGAGGGCGAATGGTCATTCCCTGCAGCAAAGTCACAAAACCAAAAGTCAGGCTTTCTTCACATCAAGCATTCTAGTGGTGCTTGTATTGTCTCTATTGGAGCAAATTCACAGGAATTTATACAAACCACAGCTACCACAGCCACTGCAGCACAAGTAACTTTTCTGGTAGAACAAGGCCTGCTGTTTGAGCTAGCACCTCTGTTTCAAGGCAGAATAAAGGAAGCTTTGACAACACTGGAAAACCTGCTATTGGAAAACCTTGCTAATGTTTGTAAGCCAAACATTTTGTCTGCTTGCAGAAAGCAAGTGTAGTCATAGTTTGTCAACAGCAGTTCACACACAGCCTTTAGATAGAGGTGGCAGAGAGGAGCAATGTTCTGCTCCCCTCACCTGCCCTCCAGCATCTCCAAGATCACAAAACTCAACCAGTAACCTCAAGGTCAAGCCCAAAGTTTGCTATTGCTGTAGTCTACCAGATGGAAAGAGGCTTGAAATGTCCAAAGTTCAAACGCCCGAAGCGATGGCTGTCCTGGAGACATCTGAGCACACAGCCCCTGCCAATGGTGGCCCAGACCAGAGTGGGTGACGTCTGCTCACTACTTAAGTGCCACAGATCATTACTTCAATGATCTTTGATCATCAGCCAGTGGCTAAGTTTACTAATCAAAGTATTCACCTGGTGGGAAGGTCAAGGAAAGAGTTTTAGTGTCCTTTAAGCCTTGTGAGTGAACTTTGAAAATACTGCAGTAATGCATTTCCTAGTCAGGCTTCCTTATGAAACTTCTTTTCTAGGACAAGTTTACAATAAAAACAATGGAGCAGTTAATATTTATGACTTCTGAATGTCACAAATGTTGGCACAGAGGAGAGTTGAATGCATTTTTAATAGTAAAAACAATTAATGTGCCATTTTAATAGCTAATAGCAATTGAAATGCATAATTATTCAGAGTAAATAAGAAATATTTGAAATTCACAAACGAGATATTACAAGAATGAACTACAGACAACACAGTTTGGACTCTTGCCTTCATAATAATCAGCGACATTTCTATTCATTTTAAAGTGGTGTTTTGGAGATTTGAGAGCAGGACTCCCAGACTTAGAAGCACCTACATACCTGGATTCCTTACATCCTTCCTCACCATGGGAGAGCTATGAGAATCCTACATGTCTCTCAGGCCATGTCATGCCTGTAGGTCCCCCATGACCTCCACCCACCAAGGACAGCTTGCCCAAAGAACACTGCATGATGCTGATGGGAGGCCAACAGTACCCTGGGCTGCATCAGCAGAGGGGTGGGAAGGGCTGGAATTGAATGGGGTTCAAGGTCCCTTCAGCACAATACAATACAATTCTATGACATGATGGCTATAGCACAGCTCACACAATGGTTTTCTACCAACAGCAATCCAGTAGCTAATGGGTAAATATATTCAGCAGACAAAAAGAAAATATAAAAGACTCTATGATGATGATTACATTTGCTAACAATTTCAAAGAGGTCAGAGGTCAAAAGACAGAATGATTTTTAAATGGAAAGTACGGTATTTGGTTTTTAAACCTCACACAGACTGAACAGCAAGTGCCCTCTGTGGCATTCCAGATGAGCCCACAGCTCCTGGAAGGACTCTGGTTGGGTGGCACCAAGCCAGGCCCGCCTGCTTGGACTTGACAATTGCTCAGCCAACCTTCCCAAAATTATTAACCAAATCTCTTGGGGGAAGGGCCTTATGCAACTGAGTTAGAAAGCCCAAAATAGACACATTTCCTGGGTTATATAAAGCACTGACAGACCCATGTATGGACAAGCCCAGCTGTTTACACATTGGTTATTGGTCTGCTTTCCAGACAGTGTGGACAGGATCTCCAAGAAAATGAAGTGGATCTGTTCTCCAAAAAGATGCTTTGCTGGCCTTCACCAGCTTCTCCCCTGCTTTCTGTCCCCTACCTTCTGAACAGTCTAAATACAAACTAAGACCCACATCACTACTGATATCACTGCAAACATATAACAAAAAGACATTACACAAAACAACAGCAGCAAAAAAAAAAAAAAGACAACAGAAATTGTTTGTAGCCAATATTTCACTTGCTCTTTCCACCCAAAACAATGTGAAGGATGTGGGGATATCAAAGATATTACTCCTCAATTCCACATCCACCAATCTGCTGCAGCAGTGCTCAGACTTCTGGAGAACTTCCATAAAAACCAAGTTGCTGAATGCTCCCCCTAATACCTGCTTTTTCTTATTATCACTATTATTTTTACTGTGTTTTCCATGCTGTGTTATAACAATACTTCTCAGATTCAGCTTTGCAGCAAGTTTGCTTTCTCCTCACTGTTCTCATGACTGCCCCAGCTGCACGATGCTGCCTGAGCAAAGCCTGCTCTGCTCCCACTGAGAGCTGAGGATCCCCACGGGGATCCTGTCCACCTCCCACCCATCAGCATGGGAGTGACATCACTAGCTGAGCTTTGAGGTTACACAAAAGCCCTTTCCAGGTCCTGGAAAGGATTTCCCAAAGCCTCGGCAGAATGGAGCTGCTGCCTTAGAACAACCTTTGTCTGAGCCTCAAGAGTGTCTCTGCATGAGCTGACATGCCTAGTGACCGTATCTTTTCAATTTCTGACCCACATTTGCATCTTAAAACTTGTCACCCTCCACCTAACCACGTTCCCCACCCCCAGGCCCCCGCTGTCTCCCTTCAGCACGCAACAAGGCCCTGAAACCTGCAAGCCCAGCAGCACGTCGCACTCATTGCAGATATTTTTCAGCTGCTGGCGTGAATTAGGAGGACTTAGGAACGAACACAGCCTCTCCTGTATTGCCTGAGCACCCAGAGCCCACACTGCAGGGTTCAGGGAGGCCAAGCGGAAGGAATCAGCTCTCCCTGGGTGATGCTGAGCCATGGGGCCACTCAGCAGCTGACACCATGACCCCGTGTCCTAGAGGCCCTGCAGCTGTTCTGCAGCCTTATCCTGGGATGCGGAGAATGGACATCCTACACCAAGGAGCTTTTCCAGCTCCCATCCCACACACTTACGCCTGCTCACCTCCCCACCATCAACCCTGCTCCCTTCGGGACCCAACGACCCCAGCGTTTCCACCACATCCTCGCTGGAAGCGGCAGCATTTGCAAGGTGAACCAAAAGGTGGCTTTTTGCTGAGAAACCCTGAAAGCAGCCCCAGTGTGACAGGCTCGCAGGGAAGCTTTCACCACTAGATGTCAGAGCAGTGCCTGGCGGAGGGAAGCTGCCGAGCACCTGGAGGGGCGATCCGAGAATGCGAGGAACGGGGCGGTCCGTCACCAACGGGAGCAGTCCTAGCAGGAGCACATCCACAGGCGAAGTCCAGTACGAAAGGACTTCGACAGGAGCTCCTACAGACCTCTGTTGGGAGTAAGACAGGCACGTGCCCACGCTCAGGAATCCCCTGCTGCACTGAAACAAAACCTTCATGTTGTTGCAAACCCATGCCAGATGCTCGATAGGAAAGAAAACATTCATTCCACCTGCAGCATCTCATCTGTTAGGGTACAGGGCAATGGCATATTCTGGATCTTTTTGCATTCTCTCAGCAGTTACAGAACACTGCCATAAATAAGTGAACTCAAAGTAGCAGTTTCCCTGCAAGGTTTTTGTGCTACAACTAAAGAAGCTCTAGGGTAGAATGGGAATACAGGAAGCGATGAGATGAATTAAGATGATTTTTTTTTAAAAAAAAAAAAGGAAGAAAAATCAGAGGCAAATAAATCAAGTGAATCAAGTGTGCTATGACTTATTTCTTTTGATTTTCCTCGCTTTTATAAGAAGTAACACACCCACATTTCTTGCAGCAGAAGAGTTAGCGCAAGCCCCTTGCTGCTGAATCATCATAAAATAATTGCAGCTGCTGTGCTGCGTGAACATGAAGACTTCTCAGGTATATACACAAAACATTTTGATCAGCAACTACTGAATGGATGTTGCTTCAACTGTTGGATTCCCCAGTAAACTGGGACACATTCTTAGAAAATTCCTCCCAGTTTCCACCACTGCTGCCCCAATCAGGATGGATCAGATCAGAAATAGGACATGTTGTCAAGGAAAAGGCTACAGCACACGATTTAATTGAACAAAATACAATCAGCCTCACAAATGCATCACACCTTCTGCCTTTGTAAGTAGCAACTTTTTAAACTTTACCCACCTGGACACCGGACACAAAGGGAATTTTAATGGCCAGTAAATTCTCATACACATTAGCTTGTGCACCATGTCTAATGCTTAGTTCTGGTTACTCATCTAAAAGACAGAAATCGTGGTCATTCTCTACATATGCTCATGACTGTCTCTGGGCTGAGCGCTGTTACCTGTGCAAACACAGTGAAGAGGATCACCACAGTGGTTGCTGCAATGAAAAGCTTCTTTCTGCGAAAGTCAGGAAGCAAGAAGACCAAAGAGAAGCAAATGGCACCACGGAGCCCCCCGTAGGCAATGATGAATTGGTCCTTGCTGGTGACAGTGTTCACGTGAAATCTGTTCACAAAGAAGGTCAGCACCAGAACCCCTGAAAACAGGAAAGAAGGTGGGGACATCTCAAACAAGAAGAAATCGGATATATTCCTCATAAATATATCCAGTAGATTAATTTTCTCAAGATTGAATGATATATTCAATAGCAAAACGTCACTGAACTCTGAGCACTAGGCCAAGCAGGGTACCTTCCCTATGCCATTGGAACCCCAGAGCCCTGGAGAAGGGCTTTTCTTCCAGCCTCAGTCATTCCTGGCCTGGGGGAATACAACAAACACGACAAACCTTTAAGTAAGAGATTTATACTGCTCAACTTCAAGACCATGTAAGGTGACAGCAGTTGATGTAATTTTCATTCATCTGCAAATACAAGACAGATGCAGAAAGATACAAAAAGTCTGGCCTTAAAGCTCTAAGCTATGATCTTAATGCCAACTGATAGGACAAACATTTTATTTCTTGAAGATTAACAGCCATGAAGATCAATGGGAAGCTCCATTCAGGGTGACACGTGCAGGATGATTTCCAGCCTTAGTTTGTGTGTTCTTATTTAATTCAGGGGGACCTTGAATATAAAGAGCGCTTTCTTTGCTGGTTGCAGCACTGAGCCCTCCTCTAATGTATGGTGTAATTTGAGTGCAATCAGAATGGCTGTGTTGAGAGAGCCGGAGGATTTTGCCAGGTGCTTTGTAACATTACTACATTCCTTACCTCTTGCAACAAAGAATTTTCCAACTAAATAAAAGTCAAAATAACTCAGAACTTCTTTTCGTCTAAGCAAATAACTTAACAGAAAAAAAAATGTTTAATCATAATAAAACATTTCAACGTATGCACAACCAATAACTGTGTTTCCAAGTGCATTCGCAGTGCAGTTATTAAAACAAACCTTGGCATGTATTAGCAGCAAATAAAACAGATTCTGCTACGTCTACGTGCTAATCATGGCTTAGCCTATTTAAGCAATTTCTTGAAGTGCCTATCAAATTTGAGTTCAAGTAAATTACCATTCTGTTTGACTCAGTGGTTTACAAACATAAATCCCATTGAATGTTTTGTAGCTATCAAGTCTTTGCCAAAACGTGTGCTCTGCTGTATCTGCAGATATTGTTAACATATAAAAACATTCCTAGATAAGGAAGATGTACAGTCCCCTCCATGGAGCTCCTGGGCAGCCCGCTGACCCTGCTCAGCAGGGTGGGTGGACCAAACAGGGACAACAGCAGCTGATAAGCTGTGGCTTGCCTTGAAACAGCTCATTTTCTGTGCCTTGGAGACCAGTTCTCAAACTGTTTCAGGATATCATTCTCCTACTAGCATTTCACAGTCATTCCCACAGAGGGAGAAGACAGTGAAGTGTTGTTTCATATTTCCTTTTCATGTCACATCACAAAGATTTGTTCCTTATGTAATCCCAAACAAACAACAAAAAAAATAGCAGGATGTTACTACACCCATAGCTACTTACGTTCCTAAACATGGTAATTAAATCTTTGTTACACGTGTATTCTCATATTTTTGCCTTTTACCTCCCATTTTAGGTCCCAGTTCTCATCTACCCACAAATAATCTGCGTAAAGCATCTCCAGGGACAGCTGTCCAACGGTTCCTCCAGTTTTCCTTTTAAGGATACTGCTGTACACAGAGGTTGTTGTCAATTAAATCCCCTAAATCTCTGCAATTTAGGATATGCAGCCAAAGGCCCCAGGGTTTTACGCAGCCCTGATCCCAGGGTCTGTGCTCACGCTCTTTCTCCAACTGTGAAGATAGCAAGGGACCATGATACACTGAAACGGATTAGGAGATCATGATAATCAAAGAAGGGTCTAGGGCAGATGGATCTATAAATTAGGTATGATGAGAATTTCTATTTAGCACCAGTGCTGTCTGTGATGATTGCACAGACTAGAAAATTGCAGTAGGGTTACTGACTTGCTTTTGAGCCCCACAGCAGTGCTGGAGGGTTGCAGCCAGCCCATATCAGCCCTTGTCCTTGTTCATGGCAGAGGAGTTGGATTAGGTGATCATCAAGGTCCCTTTCAACTCAAATGATTGTATGATTCATATCTGTAATAACCACACATGGAGAAACTGGAGAGGTAATGGCAGGGGCAGAAGCATTCTCTCATTTAACAAAATCATAAAGTTCCATTCAAACAACAACCACAACAAAAGAGCATCATTTCACCATACCTAGTGCTCTCCAAATCAGACAGAAAACGACAGTGAAGAAAATATATGGCCAGTTCCACTCGTGATTTTCTCCAATGGTAGACACTCCAAGAAAGATGAAGATGAGGGTATCACTAACACTGCTCCACATCTTCATGAAGTATTTGACCGTGGTGTGAGACTTCAGAGAGATGTTGGCCTCCACATAACGTTTCATGCCCATGGCACAAGCAATGATGCTGGGAAAATTAAAATGAAACATTTTTCTTCGTAAGGACACAACACTGACACATTATTATTTAAAGAAAAAAATATCAGCTTTATCAAGTGCCAGATGTTTGCAGTGCTGGTGATTCACTTCCTTCAGCCCACTAACATCAGCAGGACAATCAAGACAGTAAGATACTATATAGGTTGACCAGACTGCCCAAATATTTTCACAGATAAACAACTTCATTCACTGCTGTTGTATCATACAGCAACATTTCCCATCACTGTATCCAGCTCCCAGCACTTTAACCATACCTATCTCAAAACATCTGGGCAGAAGAGTTTAATTCCTAGGAGCTGTTTTCCTGCATGGGAGTAAGACATCTGAGAGAAAGGGAGAGCACTATGTGCAAATGGGACTGTTGTGAAGTGTTTGCTATGTGGTCACTACAGGAGTCTCTTGTAGGACTAGAAGTTATAATAGCTTAAGAGCAGCTTGAATGGAAACACAAACACAAAACATACCTCGTTCTGCATATTTCCAAGTCCATCCAGAGTTGTCCATTCTCTGGATGTAGCCAAGAAGCCATCCAATATGCAACCAAAAAACAATAAAGTGCTCCAGCAGTAAAAAGAATTTTAATGAACGCTCATCAGGCTGAACAAAGAGCCAAGAATTGGCTTCACTGCTCCTCCTAAGTAAATTAGAGAGCGTTGCTGGAGTCAGAACATTTGACTTCCTTGTATCATGTACCCAAGGTCACTTCAGAAGCACACAGCACCAATTAAAACTCTGCCTTGCTATTTTTCATGGCTAATTGGTTCTTTAAGTTACAGGGTACATGTGTTTAGTCTAATTCATCAGCTTTACAAATCAATACATATTCAGGCCAGCAGTCTTAGAAGGTCAGAGCAACCGGCTGCTCAAAAAGTCAAACCTCCATTTTTTGTATTTTGACCTGGACAAAAACATTTTGCTCTAGAAGTGGTACCACAAGTGGTAAAATGGTTTTACATTTCTGAGATCTGATTTTCCCTGGCACTTGGTAAAGCCATCCACATGGAGTACTACAGATGACAAATTCCCTTCGCAGGAGACTTCATGGTAACTGCTGTTCTTCTTCACCTGAAGTACTGAAAAGTCTTTTTCAGATGAAGATGCACTTTTCCCCTCTGTGAGTTGCTGCTTACTTGACTTGGCATTCAAACAAATGACAACAGCAAATACAGATATTTCCTTTTCTTTCATCTCAAAATAATTATGTGTTTTCCCTCACTGCCAATCAGAAATCAAAACTGGAGCTAAGGGAAGGACCAGGAGAAAAGGTGCAGGACATGGAACGTCAGACACAGAAATGCCACCATGTTCTCACTGGGGAAGGAGAGCCTGTTTCACCTGACACAACACTCAAAAATCCCTTTTTCATCCAGTATCCAAGTTTATATCTTCCACCTAATAAGAAAAATGTGTCACTATTTAAAAACATTCCAAAATTGAACTTTTTGATTTATCACTGTCAGGTTGATCCACTTTGCCTTAAAGTTCAGCAAAATAAAGTAATTTTTCGGTTTCTGTATCTGCCTCAATAAAGACGGAATAAAACAGATCCAACTAAGAACTAAGAAACCCAACACAGATTTATGGACAACCAAATTCCAGAGCCATGGATTGGAAATCCTTCTTGGAAAAAAGGATAGGGGTTCAGATCATTCACAAAGAATAAATTTGATCTTTTTTTCCTCACAGCTTCAAAAGATGGGCACTGACACTGGGACAAGGAGGAAAAAGTATCTGTGTGTATATATATGTATATAGAAATGTATGTGAATGTATGTATATACAGCTAAAAAACATTAGCAGAAAAGTTTAGCAGATCGAGTTGCACTCAAAAGGTTCTCAGACTATGTAGAATGTATTTATTTATTTTTGCAATCAGATTATTTTCAAAAAGAAACAACTGCCAAGGTCTGTTTCTCATAATACAGTATTCCCTGATCACCAATGAATAGTTTGAAATCAAGACATACAGAAGAGGCATTTATAATTTGGCAATTGTAAGACTGGTATTGCAGGAATCAACTGCCTTTGCAATTGTTTTGCTTTAGAAACAATACATTATTCAAAAGAATAGAAAATGGGTTCCATAATGGGTACAGTAGATTTTGATTGATAGAAAGAGACACCATTAGGATTGAATGTTTTCTGCTCCATAATGATTATGCAGCACATTTACTTCACCGTTCTGTCTTTTGCTCCTATAAATAGGTTTTCTCTTACCTATTCCCAGAGCTAGAATTTTTGTCAGTAACGCCAGAATATTGCTTGTATTAACTGTTCAAAGAACACAATCTGCAAGATACAGGAATAGTTTATAGACAAAGAAGTATCATTAGTTTTAAAATCAATCTCCCAAGTGCTCCTGTATCTCGCTGGAACCCGGCTTAAATTTCTTATTTTCTTTTTATCTCATTATCAGATTTACAGTTGCTTACACTGTAGCTATCAATGGAGCCTTAGTATACTTTATAGTCTTTAGGGAAATATTAAATGGTCAGTTGTGATCCTCAGCAGCAGCTGATTTAGTTCAAGTTGTAGAACCAAGCAACAAATATCAGCCCACAGAAATCAGAAAGACTGAATCACCCATGCTTTGTTTTTAATCTGTCTCTGCTTTCCAAGGCAAGGCTTCTGCTACCGCTAGGATTATTAGATTTATTTTTCTCAGCACCAGCTCCTCAGGTGAAATTCACAATGACGTAAGCACAAAGTCAATCATCAATGTATGGAACTAACTGTGCTCTATGAAATTGCAAACAGTTGGGTTTAGTACTTTTGAAATCTTGCTCTCTGACAAACTTGGCTGAATTTGGTCAATAGATTTCAAATGCCATTAGAGGCAAGGAGGTGATGGACGGGCCCACCCACACCAAGTACAGAAATGCAAGACAAGCACACGAGCTTTGGCTGAAATCTTTTGGAGGTCAGTCAGAACCTCCAAGCCAACTTTCCAGGCAGAAATTTCCATTAGAACCCTCCTTTCTCACACAGAAGGCATATTTCCAGGCTTCAGCTTTATAAGGGAGGAATAGCTACCACCCATCACTGCTGTGCCACCACCAGGTCTGCTTTCAGCACACGTCTGGATACCAAGCCCCAGATGCCAACTGGTAAGGCACAATCAGGGATGAAGCTAGAACAGACTTGCAGTAAACCTAACGACCACATTTTTCTGAGGTCATGAGGATTTGATTAAAGAATCCTTGCTGTTTTTCAAACGTTGTTTTTGGCTGGGCCTAACCCCTATGGGGCTCAAGTAACCATTCCTCAATAGCCTACTTAAATGAACTGGACGTTTGAAATTTGCCCGGCATTAGTGATGTGGATTGCCTGTGAGCTGCAGATAGTACTGCTTATGTGCTGTAGTGTAATGTGTGCAATGGGGTTACACCTCTCAGCTATTTCATACATTTTCATACTTTCTATTCGCTGTCATAGACAGATTTGCAGCAAACTTTAAAAGATTTTTTTTTGATACCTGTTAGCAAATACAACCAAAAATCCTTCTTAGAGAAACGTGATGCTGGGGCACACTTACGCCACAATGCCAGAGAGGTGAAACATCTCTGCGGTGAGGTAGGAAAGGTAACTGTACAGGAAGACAAAGAGCGGCTCGATGACACGGATGTCCTTGGTGAATCGCGTGGTAAAGGCAGAGGTCATCCCAAAGGTAAGACCTACCAACACTCCCCCAATCCCAACCACAAAGAATTTTCCAACTCCGGCGAACACATCCACCGTTTTGATGGCTGGCATTTCACAGAATGATCGAAATAGCTTGTAGAGCACCTGGGTGAAAAAGGGAAAAACAACCATTAACAAAATCATCACCAGACATTGCCACCCTTCCTCTGGACACCAGGGGCTCTCACAGAGCCTGCTTCTCACCACGGTCACCGCGTCATTCAAGAGCGACTCGCCAAAGACCAGGATGTGCAGCTTCTCGTTGACGTGGATCTCCTCAAACACTGCCAGCACGGCCACGGGGTCAACCGCTGCAATCAGGCTGCCAAAGAGCAGGTTGTGGAGCAGCGACACGTCCCGCAGCCCAAAAGCTCTCACTTGGCAGATGCCATAGAGCGAAAAGCCGATCCCAAACACGTTCCATATTGTCCCCACCACCGCGTAGAGGAGAATGGTGCCGATGTTCTCAAAAAAAGGGCGGCTGGGCATGAAGTACCCTGCGTCAAGGACAATGGGTGGCAGCAGGTAGAGGAAGAAGATATCGCTGTCCATGACAGGAGGTGACTTGTCGTTCAGGCCGTAGATGATGCCCCCCATGATGAGTCCCACAAATATCAATAAACAGCTTTCTGGGACCACAGAAGGCAGCTTGTTGTATAGGTGAAATGCTGGAAGGGGATAAACAGAAAAAAATCTCTGTTATCACTCAAACTAGCCAAGGAAAACCAGGTACCCCTTGCAGTGAGGAAGCTTCACCAGCTCCTACCTTCCGCAGGCTGCACTTTGGAGTACGGATAATAAATCAAAGGAAATAAGCAGTGATAATAAATTATGTTATTAAGGTAAAGCTGCCCAATCAGAAACTAGCTAAGACATCTAAAAGATATCAAACTTTCACTCTGCATTTCCTCATACCTAAAAATACATCTTTAATGTTACGCTAATATACAAAGAGAAAATAAACTAAATCATCTGTGTAAGTAAAAATGCTTCTGGGGTAATGTAATCCAGTTGGCATGCCAACTTTAGCACTAAGAGCATAAACAGCAGCTGCTAATTTTAAACACAATACAGATTCCATACATACAAAAAGATTAAGAAAAAAAAGAATCTTCTTTATTAAATAGTATGAAAACTGTCACCACGTGTAATTATCAACACAAAATTAAAGGTAACATGAGAAAAAAGATCAAGCAATCAATCAGACCAGCCTTGTGAAACACCCAGTGTTTGCTAGAGAGAAATCCTGGCAAGCTACGTAAGTACTAGATGTGGGTTATTAAAAGTAAGAAGGAAATTGAAACAAATTGAACTGGAACAGGAATAACAACATTAAAAAAATGTGATGATTATTATTTCTTCATATTTAATGATGAAGTTGAGACCTCATTCCATAAGATGCAGAACAGCAAAAAGAAAAGGCCATTTCTAGCCAAAGAAATGAAATTCTGATCAAAATGAACCTCAGAGACTTTTCCTTTCTGAAGGAAAAGGTGGTAAAATAACTTATATGGCAGGAATTTCACAGACACGATTACAATTCCTGTGTGGGGGACAAATAAATTCCACTCTCTCCTATCCAATCCTGCAGATGAATACACATCTGCTTGCCTTACATTTCCTTTGGCTTTATCTGGCTCACAGGAATTTCACAGCAGCTGAATATGCTCCATGAAGGACACAGCAGCCACTTGCAAGTCTGATTAGCACTACAAACAGGTACATTTGCAGAGCTCAGCATTCAGCAGAAAGTATATCTGCCACGTAACATGTGTGTCAGATGCGCAATGTGCCAAGTTACCTCCAGTGCCAGCATCGCCTGCTTCACCCCAAACAGCTCTGAACTCCAAAGACAACCTCCAACCCGTCCTGTTTCCTCCTGATCCTACTCATAAAGGCTATCTTAGGAAAGAACAGCCACTCCCTGCCCACCCCATCCCTCCTCACCTTCCCAAGGTACCTCACCTATTTTGGCCAAGGATGCAAGCATGATCCACAGCGTGATTTCGAAGGGGATTTGGACATGCTGATAATCCAGAGAGAAAAACGTGTGCTCCGTGGACGCATTGCCCTCTGCTTCCTCAGCAGCCCAGCTGCCATTCTCTGCCACTGGAGAACCGTGCAGGGCTCCCACTCCGGCGGCTTGCAGGAAGGAAGAGAGCAGGGCAGCCAGGACAGTGGCCATGCCCTTGCTCCATGCCCTCTGCCTCTCCATTAGCCCCAGGACTGTCCACTGCATGTATTTGGTCGCAGCTGCTCCTGTTCTCACCACAGAGCTCAGCCCTCAGCCCGCTCTTCTCCCTGTCCATTAGCTCCCAGATGGGAGATCTACTGTAGATCCGTGCTCTTCAGCGCCACGTGCCCAAATGGGCCGACCCTTCAGCTGCCTGGTGCACCAGCTGCAGACCTCTGCAGTTCCTACATGGCACAGCAGCAGCCAGAAGCAGGCCCACCTTCCTGCGTTCCACCAGACTCTTCATCTGTAGCCCAACGCTGGCAGCAATGCTGCTGATAATAAAAAATTCCAATTAGTAATTCAAAGCAGTCATCTTTCTTGTGCTGAATTCAGAGCTGTGCTGGATGGACAGAGGACACCTGAAAAAGAATAAATTTAACCAATTTCTTCAAGCTTCTTCCTACAGCAAGAGCCAACAGAAGAAGTTATCTTCATTTCTCTTTGATGCTTGAAAATGGCACAGAAAAATCGAGTAAAGTTGGTAAGAAAAGCTGGACACACAGGCAGACAGCAAAACCCATTTGACCTCCCTGTTCTGGAATGGCTTTGGGCTACACTGAGGAACACACAGGGTTCTGGTCTTAGGGGTTCTCAACAACCCCCAAATACCAACTGCTCACAGAAAGCCAAATGCCAGCTTGGAGAAAGACTTTTCAAAAGAATTAGATGTAGGATTATCAAAGAGGGGGGAAAAAAAACAAACACCAAAATATTGGGTCAAATTCCTCCATTGTGGAGTTTCATTTAAGTTAATAATGCTTCAATAGGGATGAATAGAGTCCAAAGCACATACGTAATTAAAACAGAGGCCCCAGGCTGTTGCTAGACTGATCGATGGTCTCTGTGCTTCTCTGCAGCTGCCTAAATGACACCAACATTGAGCTGCCAGCAAGTTGCTGGTGACCCACTTTTCTGTAGGAAGCCAGAACCCATCATACAGACACACACCCACAGCTCTCAGCTCCTATGAGCTGCTTCTGATCTGACTTGCAGGGAGGAAGATAAACTTTGGGGCACAAGGGAGATGCAGTGGAGTTCTCTATCATTAACTATTCTAAGTCACCACTGTTAATGTGTATTAATCACATGTTGTTAGCACACTTGCTGACTTTTAAGCAAAGAAACCAATCTCCCATGAGAGCCATCTTAGCAAGCCAAGTTTTGTAAATATACAAAGGGAAGTGGCATCAGATTCAAGAAGCTAGTAGAACTGCAGGCCAGACATTTGGAATACAGAATTCCCACAAGATTTTCTTCCTCTGTTCTCAGTCATTCCATTCCACTGAGGCAGGAATGGGGAAAGGAATGAGGAATCAGATCCCTCATTACTTTTAAGGAAGGACCTTCCTTCATTTTTACATTTTCAGTTGTTTCACTCTTCAGTTCCAATTAAATAATCTTGTTGTTTCCCTTGACTTTACGTATGATGTTTCATTACGTGCTGCTTCTGGATTATTCATAACTAAATGGCAAAATGTTTTTCCTGAGTGCTATGACAACACAATACTTGCTGTCCCTCTTGTAATGGCTATTGATAGTATTGAACCACTTTTTAATGTGAATACCATCTGATCATATGTTTACTGACATGGGGTTTGGGGTGTTGTTTGTCTATAGCATAATGTACTTTCCCCATTTTTAGGTTTCAGGGCTAGATTTTGATCCCTGTAATTTTATTGACTGGTCTCCGGTGAAAGAGATAGGGTTATGAGAAGATACTGTGTAATACAGTAACAGTGATGAGAATTCAGGACCCCAGAACAAAAGTGTTTTGTTAGAAGTATTATTTTAAATGTTACTATTATACTCCTTCATCAGTGACAACAAAATATTTTTCCTTTCCTTACTTTAAAAGTGAAATATGTGATTTTTTTTGTTTTGTTTTACCTTCCTGTCTTGTTATTATTTCTAATTATACTCTAACTTTTGCCTTTTTTTTTTTTTAAGCTACCGATGCATGCATCACTTAATGAGAAAATAAATACACACTAAACTAAATCTCAATTTCCATCACCTCCTGATATTCATGTATCTACCACTGAAATTTATAAGAAAACTTGGAATATCCTTGTGCTGTGGTACCATGTGGGCCTCAAATGAGGAGACATTTCAGTAAAGTATTTAAGTAAATCTTAACTATAAGTACTCAACATTTCAGAGCTTGTAGCTGATAATACAGGAAAATCCCACGTTGGATTGAGACCCCAAACACTCCAGGCACAGAGAATCTCATATTACAATGGTAAGTGATTTGCCAAGCTGCAAACCCACCGGATGGGTTCAGCCCAACACTGCAAAAGCACTGCAGCAGTTCCCACCGCTGCAAGCTTGTGATTGCCACACAAGGCAGCTAATCTGCACAGATATATTTCTTCTTTCAAAAGCTTGGGATTATTACTCATTTGTAGTCTCTCTAGCAAACAGTTCACCCCAGGACATCTCAGAGCAAGGCTCTGCTGCAAGCTGTGGGGCTTTGGTGCTTCACTTCTTCAGTCCTTACAACTCTTCTGTCTTTTGAGCTGTGTGCTGCTGTTGCGAGCAGCCCTGTTCCAGCTGATGTCAGAATAACAGCCATTTGTTTACACACTGTCTAAAATTTGAAGACAGTCATTTCAGTTTATGAATGAGCAAAATCTTTTTCCCGATTAGAATGGAACCTGCTCGTATTTTCACAAGCAGTCACCTTCTTTTTTGTACTTCTCATTGCTTGCAGTTTTGTTACATTTCAATATTTATTTACTGAAGGCTGTGCATAAGCTACTGATTTTCTTGAAGAAGCAGGAGTGGAAAAGTACATATTTTCATTCATATGCAAGCCTACAAGCAAACACAGAAAGCTCACAAAGCAGACACAGAGTTTAGCAAGATTTAATCAAAACCAAAATTAAGACCAAGCCCTCATCACACTTATTGCTGGGATGGATCACACTCACAGCTTTTCTGGAAAGCAGAAATACAAAAGCCCTTAACATTTAATTCATACCATGCTGGTTTTTGCTGCAGCATATCAGAAAGCATCAGTGTGCTGAGAAACAACTCCGTGCTGCAGGAAGCTGGGTGAATGCCAGGCTCACTAGAATGGTTTGGGCTGAGAGGGTCCTTTAAGAACATCTAGTTTCAACCACCTGCTACAGGCAGGGACACAACAGGTCGATCTGCAGCCCACAGGGAAGAACATCCACCTAACATCAGGTTGGTGAATCTGTCGTACTGCCAACATCCTGACCTGTCACACACCCCTCCAAGCAACACTGCTACACACTGACTGCAACACAACCTCGAGTTTAACAACTTCCCAATTAATGAATTCCTACAGGGCAACTACAAGAGGAGTAGACTTTAAAAATTTTGGCACCAACTTCTGTTTGGATACCACTTTTGTCAGTAAGAGCTCGAGCACTCTGAGCAACTGCTTAAACAAACAGTAAGCTAAATGGCCTTCAGTATTTTTATTTTTTTTTCATCATTCTATCTGGGAAAGCCTGTATCTTTACTGTTAGTGCTGCTCTGCCACCATTTCAGCCTTTTTGTGAAGTTGGGTGGCAGATGCAGCTGTGTGGGAAGAAAACCTCCCAGCCCACTGGGTTCTGCCCCTTCGCTCAGCTGTGTCTGTTCCCTGACCAAACCACAGATCACCCACCAGGAAAATGCACTAGTCCAGACAAACCAAATGCTGAAAATAACAGCTGTCATGGTTCACCACTATCACAGTTCTGCAATCACAAAATAAGAGCCAAAGAGGAACAAGAAGCAATCGGAGCAGACACTATGCGGCATCACTTGCACTAAAGCTTGCACTGTGAATTGGTAGATCCAAGAACGCACAGCAGCTCTAAGACTATACAATAGTACAGAAATTCTCCAGAAATCCATCTGATATCAATCCAATGATACAATTAACCCTGAGACTTCAGCCTGATAGGGTGACCAGCACCCACAGGTGGCCTCGCTGCCAGCCATGCTGCTGGGGACACACACTTCTAAGGTCCTGCAGTGGCTTAATGCAGCCTGGGGTTTCTTCCTGGGGAATAAACATAAGCAGATAGCTACCTCCTGGGGTATATTTGTTACCCAGAAACATTCAGCAAGTCTGTCTGAGAGCCGGGTTAGTGCAGCTGTGTTGCTGCAGCCAGTGCTCCACAATTCATGCTCAATAGCCGAGTGGTGAATGGTTAGAAAAGGGAAATAGCACTGTGTCAGTTCCTTTCTGAGCACACCACCAGTGCAGATATTCAGACACATCTTCCCACAGCCTCTCTTGCACAACGTTTGCATATGCAACATTTCTTGGAAAAGAGAGCAAGAACTGTGAAGTTATTTTTCTTTAATTCAAGTAAAAGGAAAGGAGAATAAAAGCGAACAAAATCTGTTTATTTAAGACTTGAAGCCAGGACTTGCTTGGAAGTCAGTTTGCTACGTTCCCAATTCACAGATTTCCTTCATTTGAAACAAAGCAGTAATATGCATCTCATATACACAAAAAGGTGCGAGCAGGCACCTGTGATTTCTCACTCTTCCCACATGAAACAGAATTCAGGGTCTTTGGACAAGGAAAAGCTATGTCAGGATCAACGAACAACTGCAGCAATGAGTGACAGTGAGGGAAGCACACAGTGAAACAGAAAGCACTTCCCCAAAAGCCTCAGAAAAAAACCCCAGCCCAAATCTCCGCAGCCTTGCTCCTTACTGCTCATCAGGCAAGCAGTAACTGGCTATTCTCCTAGAGCTTTATGCATGCAAGTTCAAGAAGGAAATGTTTTTTGTTTTTGTTTTTGTTTTTTTTAAATAATCCAGTATTTATATTACTTATGAAGTGGTATCTTAGTACCTTCATCAGTCACCCATTGGGCAACGTGGCACACTGTGCTTACCCACAGGAACTGCCTGACAAAGCTGAATGACCTGGAACACACAATGAGATCAAAGCTTCCATCTGATACCCTCAGCCTGCTCAGGACTTCATTAGCTTTCATCACATCCCAAAGTAGTACGTAACTACAGAAACAGCAGTTTTATAGGTTTGAGCAATGGAAAGAGCACTGAAGGAATCTGGTCAGCAGCACAGCATGCAATAGAAATTCAGCAATGGAAAGCAGAAGTATGTTGTCAGTACAGATGGGGAATAAGAACAAAAAAAGCCACCAGCACAGTGCGTTAATCATATTATTGCACAAAACAAGAATCTTTCTGAGGATCCCTAAAACCTAAGTCAGAACTTACATGTCAGCAGCATTCCATGGCATATTTAGAATTATGGAGTTGTTTACTTGTAAATCCTCTGATACAAAGTGCATTTGCATGTATAACCCAACCAACCCTGTCACAGAGCCAACAGCCTTCTGAGACCATCACTGCCCTCAGCACTCTGAGAACAGCCAGCTTTGTTTTGCTTTGGTAAAGCAGCCATTTCCCATAACTTAAGGTCTTATTATTTATGTGAAAGAAAACACTCAGCTCTATATTGTGCCTTCAGACTTGCAACGCCCTCCTTATGGGGTTTTCCTACACCTGGATACAGCAGAACCTGAGATGTTGCAGAAAAGCCTGATACAAAGGCCTGGGGAGTGAATTCCAGCCACTGTGGTTAAGCAAAGCAAAGAACTTCAGTGGAAAAAGACTCACATTCAAAGCAAAGCTGATGCTTGGAGCACCGTGTGACCAGCATAAAGAAGATAAAATACTGTCCTGATAGACACGGTTGACAAAAGAGGGCAGAGTTTTTTTTACAAGAGGGGCAATACCTACAGCCCATATGTGGAACAACGTGCCAGGGGGAGGGCATTGGGAAGGAGGGCCGCTGAGCTGCTGGGATCCAAAGGGCAATACCCAATTCTCTAACATCCCCACAAGGCCTGCAGGCAGCACGCACCAGAGTGGTACCCCATAGGGGGCTGGGGTGGTTACAAATAAATTAACAATTAACCCCATGGAGATACGGCAGGAATTCAGCAGTGAGTTCTTCTGATTAAAAAATAAATAAAAAAATAAAAAAATAAAAAAGGAAAAAGAAGTGAGTTACATCAAATGCCTACATTTTAGAAGCTTGTAGGTAGAACAGGAGCAACGTGCAAAATAAAAAACCAGACCTTCAGGGTTGTAGCAGTCAATGAACACTTCTCTGCAGGAATGCTGAATGAGAACTGGAAACGAAAGCTGCAAATTCCTTGCCACAATTTCTCCTTCCAGTTCAGATTTTCTGGCACACACATAAACAGAGCTGCCAGTCAGAATGTGGCCCCATGTGTGTGACCTGTAAAATAAGGCACTGCTTTCATTGGTAATGAAATCCATCTGCTGTCCTCCAGCAGTCTGGAAAAGCACACCTTGTAAGTGATTTTCCTGTGTAATTGGAGTTCATGGAGCCATTTTTCCTGTTAGTGAAAACAGGCAGAGCTCCAGCACAGCTGATGGAGATTTACTCGTTTAAATCTACAATGTGATTCAATATCTTTGTTTAAAAAAATAAATAAATTGAACATGCAATGAATTAAAATATATCACTTAAAATAAAATGGAACTAAGAATGGTATCTAAGTGAACTGTAAGTTTGTATTTGTCTCATCTTTTTAGAAATTACATGATTTTTTTTCCTAAAATGTACTCTGCAACAACAGTGCAGGGATCTCTTCTTAAGTAAGTCACAATTCTGAGACATTATTTGCATTTTTTATTAAATCTGAGTAAGAAATATCAGGAACACTACACAGACAATACTTTTCTATGGGCAGAATTGTATAACATCAGTAACAAAACCTACTCCATGGTAATGTATGTTAAATGCACATTTACCTGCAAGTTTCCTATAGGAGTAGATACATGAAAATGCATTTTGCTTTTCCATACTCTACCTTCTGCATTTATTTAAATTCTAAAAACCAAATCATCTCATATTTTTTCTGTTTGAAAAACAAAACTCGAAAGTATGCCTGCAAAATGTCATGTATTTCCTTTACAGCAGCTTCATCTGCACCCACAGCAGGGCTGGTTTCAGTATAGCTGCTGCCACAATAATCTGACACACTTGTTGCCTCCATCAGCTTACAGTAAGGACTGTAATTCTAATCAAAGCCACAGATAACAAGCTTTTCTCACAACATGGCTCACTGTGTTGTGTTTTCATTCTAACATTTACCTTATAGCTAAAATTGTCCACACAGAAAAGTGACTCAAAAAAGAGCTCTGAAAACAGCCCTGACATGGTTTGGGATCGATGGAGCTTTGTGGTAAGGCTGGGTTCTGCCAGATGCAGAACATCCATTGCCATATTCTCTTCCACCACTCCGTTGCTCAATGACAAGAGGAGCGGGGCCAGCAAGGCCTGTCCTGATGCAGCAGTTCACAACAGTGCAGCTCTTGCCGTGCTGCTGTTGGTGCTGAGCTGCAGTGAGCTGAAGATGCAGGGTCCCCATCTTGAGGCTGGGAGGAGAGAAGCACAGCTTTGCTCTAATGCATTCCGCAGGGCTGGGAGGAAGAACAGAGAACACAAGGACCTGGACCTCAGCTTTAAACTCTGACTTCTATACATCCTGAGGAAGAACCTTGTGCAATTAACTTCTTTCAGGAGGTTGGACTGAACTATAAATATGTCCCAGGGAGAATTAAAGATGAAGCCAGGGCAGCACAAAAGCCATAGAGCACTTTTTTTCACAGTTAATTGCAAACCCACCTGAAATTTTTTCACCTCACCTTCAGTTAACTTTTTCTCTGCACCTCTACCAAGGAACACTTCAATGCTGCCCATTCTGGACTCCTCCAGAATTGAATGAAGTCCTTTGGCCTCTTCCACTGCACTTCTGACTTGCATGTGAGTGCAGCAAAGGTGATTAATGAGACATGTGGGATCAGGGCAAGGCACACTAAAAGCCAAGTGACTTCTGTGTCATCCTGTTAGAAAACAGGAACCAGCTTCACTATGACTTCTCACACTACTAAAGTCAATGGGAATTTTTGATCAGGCAAAGGAGGTTCACTTCAGGTCTTCTCATGTATGAGTTTAATTGTATTTAATTACTTGCCACTTGCTCTGTAGAGATTGTCTTTGCTTGTCATTTTCATCTGGAGAGAAGGGTGCTACTTGGGTCACCCAGATTGCTTTTCCTGCAAGAGCAAAACCTTCTCAATCCTGTTGGTCCCCAAATGACATCAGTTTCTCTTTATACACTCAAAATATCCACCCTACACCCCACGCCCACCACTACCATGGAAAAGCCTACCTCACGTTGAAGACTGCCTGCAAAAAAACCACAGAAGACTAAAAGTTAGGCATTCGAGACTGGATGCAAAGAGCAGAAATAGGATTTATTTTCAAAGGCAGCTTAGGAAAATGAATGCCCAGTGATCAGGGCAGTTCAAGAGAAGCATATTGTCTGTCTTTCTATAATTGCAAGCCCCAAACACCTCACAAGCAGGGGTATTCACCCCCCTGATTCTGAATTGGCTTGATGCTCACTCAGAAGATCTAACATAGCAGCCTTGTCTGCCAGCTGTTTGGTTGGTTTCATTTGGGAGCTTTGAGGTTTGGTCTCAAATTTGAATGTGCATGAACTATTGTTATATTGTTATATCCATGTGCTTGCATCTGAACATGTGAATGTCTGTTAGCTCTTATGTACAAAAAATCACTTTATTCAAGTTCCACCAATCCTAAAAGAGATTGAAAGGTTTTAGAAAGGGTTAAAATCTTGGTTACATGAAAGCTTTGTAGTTCCCTTTCCGTAACATATGCTGCTACGTTTAGCAGACTGTGTGACATTACATACGAGTGCCCACACTGATGTCTCTGTGCTACCCCTACAAAAAGCCCCATGCCATGAAACTGCAATCGTTGCAGACTTAGAGCTCATGAAGGGTTCAGTGTACTTTTTTTCTCCTTCAAATTTCTTTCCCTGTATAGGCCAAAACAGGTACAGCTTTAACTCTGAGCCCTAACACACAGTTTCTATCACCAAAAAAAAAAAAAAAAAAAAAAAAAAAGCAACTAATGAAGCTAAATTACTTGAATTCAAGAGCCTCAAGGTTAATCCCTTGTGAATTCAGATCTTCTCGGTGTTCTGGGGTATTCTTTCATGCTCAGTGGTATTTTCATTATAAAATCCAGCACTTGATTTTAAAAAGCACAAGAACTGAAGATGCTGGATTAAAAAAAAAAAAAACACACCAACTTTGATCTCTTCAAAGGAATGATCAGATGTCAAGGGCCTTGATTTACAAACACAAATACGTTTGCATTTGATGTATTATTACCTAGAGATCACAAGATCTTTCATATTCTCCTGAAGGGTTGACAGAGATTTTAAAAATGCATATTTTGCATCGGAGTTTAAGAGACGTCTCAAAAACAACCTTGGTTTTGGATTACATCAGGTGTTCGATGGAAGTTCACTGAGAAGCTCTGCTGTGTAACTCATCCCATATTGATGCACTGAGTGCCTCTGTGACCCGGATGAAGTGACTTGATGAGTACATCAGCAGATGTTTTGGAAGCTTGTAGTTCCATAAATATAGTTTGTTGGTATATTTCGGAATTGGATTTCATGATTGCAAACCCAGAACTGTAGGTGTGTCAAACAGTGCATGTGAAGAGCTTTCCTTACTAGAAGAAAATAAATTATTAGTCTCATTAATATAACATTTCATAATGGTGAGACAGTGATTAATTTTCAGTTGAAATGCTTGCCAAGAAGAAACTAAACAAAACAGAAAAAAGAAAAAGAAAATAGTTTTGAATGCTAAGTAATGACATTTTCATATCAAGAAGTACATTTACATTTCCAAATGAAGATGAAGGAAGATTTCCAGGAACACTGCAGTAGTGTTAGCTTGCTGAGGTTGCATGAGCTTCATTTTCAAAGAAATACAGAGTCCACTTACCAAAAATACAAACTGAATATATAATACGCCAAAGGAAAGCTGAGAGGATTTCATCAAAGAAGTAAAATTTATTTAAAACACTTTTACAGAAAATATTTTTAAATTCTTGATCAGCTACCTCACCTAGATGTTCTTTGTGACACACTCTATCTATGCAGTATCAACATACATATGCAATGAGTGTCTTGATTGATGTTTCATGTTGATACATTTCCTGTGTACGATTCCAGACACGAAATAATTCAGTCCTGAGCATCTCCATCTGCTGACAAGATTTTCAAACCAAAGAAATCTTTTCCCAGCCACTGCGATCAAGCTTTGCAGAACAAAATTTGTACTTGAATACCCAAAACTTGAGCTTCAGCTCTACAGCACAATCCAACGTCCAGCAAGGACTCTTACGTAGAGATGGGTGGATCAGTCTCTCAGATAAAAGTTTTAGCAGCACTTCTGCCTTGATTGAATACTTTTGCAGGAGTAAATCCAATGAAACATGAGTACATTACTCATACAGACAGAGTCTTACAAGGAGGTCATACACATTTTTACAGGGAAATCAAATAGAATTTTAGAGATGAATGCATTTCAAATTCTGCATGAGAAAAAAGAGAACAGTGACCTTTACGTTTTTACTCTGCTAATGATCATCGTAGACAAAGTATGGCTTAAGCCATTAAGTCTGTGGTGTCTACATGCTTTCATTTTCCAATCTAATCCTTAGAACGAAACATTGGTAAGTGACCTGTATTCATCTCTTCAGCTGAGCAGTTCAGACACGATGCAAGCCACGTCCTGCAGCATTTTTTCACACCTGCTGGGTTTGATATTTGCAAATTTGGAGTACTGAACTCAGAGCTACTTCTATTGGTAGTGTTGTGCAAACTAAACAAAGCTAAAGACTGTAAGAGCACTTCTCTGGCTTTTGATGTTTCTATGTTCTGCTCCTGGGATATCTGAGAGCTTATCTGATCCACATTACTTCTTACTAAACTGCAAGTGAGGAGGTTTCTTACAGAACCACACCTGGTCAAGATTTCTTCAAAAAGCTGCTTATAGAGCTCCGCCACTTTTGCTTCCATATAGTCGTTGAGCTGAGAGTTTGAAAGAGGCTCCTCACAGAACATCATGCTCATTTCTCCAGCTTCGTCTCCAGACAGGAAATTTACGCCTGGCTTTTCAGGATGCTCACACAGGGGAGACTGACCAAGAGGAATATCTACAGACAGTATAACGGGGCCGTCAGAAAGGTCATCACACACATGGTCCAAAACACAACCTGAATCACAGGTATGGTCTCCCACGTGGTCTCCCCCAATATGTAAGTCAGGGTAGTTCTGATAAATGCTGTTGCAAGACCAGGATCGACACAAATCCGCCTGTTCATTACTTTGTTCTCTTTCGGGGACACACAAAGCTCGTGACACGGTTCTCCCAACCGCTGCCGTTTGATTCTTCGCAGGATCTGCTGCGGATCTCTGTTGAAGACCATTCTTGTTTTCCATTTTGTTACTTTCAGCAGAGATCTTGTCCAGATTCTCAAGTCCATCATCAGATCCTTTAATTTTTGGATTGTCTACAAGTTTCTCTCTCCAGATTCCCTCTTTATCCTTTTTGGCTGCATGAGATTTGTGAGGCTTATCTTGATGACAGATATCTTTATATATGAGCCTAGTTAAGATGCCTTCTGCCAACATGATGACAAGTGTGAGTAACAGTCTAATCACCAGAATTCCATGTAGTTCTATGAGTGAAAGAAAGATGAGAAAAGTACTTGAAGCTCATTTGGAAAATATTAATTACAATATAAAATGAACAACGTATATTTTATAAAGACAGATTGTGATTTTGCTTTTTCTCTAGAATATTTATTTTAATAAAAAGCAAACTGTTTTTCTAAGGATCTAATCTATACTCAGGTGGGGAGATATAGGAAGGGCATTCGCTAGGTTGTTCACCTCTAGTAACACACTTCTGTACCTAAGTATCTCTTCTGCATTGTGGCTAGCTGAGAGAAATGATACTCACGAGTTGTTAGAGGGTAAGGATTCACATAAATACCTGCAAAGCGACTTCATTTGATGGCTACATCATTATCATCAGTTACAAAACAACTTTTTCCATTGGAAGACAATTTCTATGCGCTCAAGAGCTGACACTGGAAGGAAATAAAAATCCAAGTCGGGCTTAAAGGTTTTACAGATTTACAAAATGCACAGAAATCATCAAGTTAGCTCATAGGTCTCAGAAAAAATCGGGTACATTTTATGATTATTTATCATTGCTTTTCAATTCACCTACTGTTGACAACATTTTCTTAAGCTCTTAAGGGACTTAGGAAACTTAAGTATTGTTTTCAAGAGACAAGGGCACTCAGCAATCTAAAGCTTGTTGAACATCAATGGTTGCAAATGTTACTGTATTGGTTTGAAAATGCTTACAGTGCTAATATAAAAGCTAAAACGTGGTCATTGTAGAAAAATTACATTCTCTTTTAAATAAATAGTGCCAGCATTCTGGAACAAACCATAATGGGGGGGGGGGGGGGGAGGGGGGAGGGAGGCAGAGGAGGGTGAATGAAAATATAAGAGTATAACAAGCTCAGACTTACCAATTCCAGCAGAGTTAGAAAGCTGGATTGTTACATAGCCAGTAAGTCCCCAACTACAGCTGCTCTAAGGGAACAGTCTCCCATACTTTTTCTTCACTGATGTGTGAGCAATAACTGGAATACATGTGATTCAGTTCCCCATTTTGTTTTCCTATAAAACAGAAGCGATCCCACTGGAAAAAGTGTGCAGTCTTTGAGTAAGGAATGGCAGCAAATCTGAAAGAGGACGTTACAAACATGAACTGAAATGTTTCTGACTGAGGTACAATGCTGACCAGATAGGAAGTACCAAAATGCGCCACTTAAAATCAACAAGGATTACTAAAAGCTCAGTCTGTATGTCACCAGGCTGTTCAAAAACGAAACTGAATTCCAAGGACCACTTCTGTGTAAGTTTAGTTATTTATACCATTTCTTTTTTTGGAACAAACAGCTAAATTTATAGCCTTGCAAACTCTTCCTGGTGGAAAGAAATTGACAACTTTGTGAAGCAACTTCAACAAAACACCAAAACAAGGGAGAGGGGGAGAGAAAGAATTGAAGTTAGCTAAATTAGTCAGGAGTGATTAAAATAAGTCATCCTTCATTTCAGTTCTACCCTGGGGCTGGAAATCTGTATCTTTACCCATCAGATCACCTTACATTAGAAAAACCTTGTATTTGCAAACACAAAATAAGAACAAGACAGAACAAAAGCTGCTTTGGAAGTTGAATGCAGATTGCAGTCAGGAGAATCAGAGTCAACAAGATGAGCGTGTCATAATCCCAAGGCTAAATCTGAACTACAGTGATTACAGGAAGATGAAATTTTGATGTCTCATTCACACATGGAAAAATAAGATTACACAATTACAACATCACAAGGGCTGCTCTGAAAGCAGTGCTTATTAAGCTTTGATGTCGGCCCACAATGTCACAGGCAGATGCTGGTGGGACGGCAGTGGGGGCTGAACCTTCCTTCCAATATCCCATGAGATTCTGTTGCCGTGTGACAGACAGCAGCAGAGGGGCAGACTGACAGAACGGCGTCTGACAGGGAAGGGCATTTGAAGCCAAGGGGTAGAATTTAATTCCTCCATGCAGCAAATGGCACCTACTGACATCCATTGACACCCAATGAACATTCCTGGATTCCAACAGCGGATGTGGCCCAGCGAGGCAGCAGGTGCTACGTTTCAGCAGCAGTGACAGCAGCACTGGCTCACCTCCATTGGTGCAATTTGTACGAGCATGGCACGCAGGCTGTTGTTCATTACAGGTGAAAATACACCGCTGATGGTGGTGAATGTGTTGAAAAACAGCGTTTTGTAGCCGAGAATTTGCTCTACCAGTGTTACTGTGCTCTTTGTATCTGTTGTAGTTTCCACGGAAATAAATTGAGGGCATTGCTTTCAGAGCAACCTGCCTACATAAACAATAACCATAGCAGCAGGTAAACAAAGCCCTTAATTTCAGGTCAAAACGCACACCTTCTGTGCATACAAACATGAAGTAGGAGTTGATACATTTATTTTTTTTCCAGGCACAGCCACTTCAACCGCTCATTTCCCTTGGAACCAGCAGTGCCTCCTTCCAGCAGCCCCGCTGCCTGCCCGTTTCCAAGCTCCTTTCTGCACATCTCCACATACCCCGAACGCGGTTTTTCGCTCCAGCTCCCTGGCCGCACGCCCTGCCTGCCCGCTCCCTGCGTCTCCCATCTCCTGTCACAGCACACAGCTGCAAACAAGAGGCTAAGTACGCTTTTTTTTGTTCTTACTAGGAAGCATTAATATATTAATATCTCATAGGCTGCGCTGCTCCTCCCAGCCCGGACGCAGAGCGGCGATGCCACGCCTGGGGCGTCGCTTTGTCCCCAGCGCGGCCGCCGCGCTGCAGCCAGGGGGCGCTGCTGCTGTGCGCTGGTGAACTCGGGACAGAAGCTCCCTCACCCGGGGCACGCGCCTCTGGGGCCGCTTTGCAACGCGCGGAGGCGCGAAAAAGGAAGGCACTGAGAGCCGTAACGATCACAACCACCCGACCGCGGCACCCCTCAAGCACACCGCCGCCATTCCCCTCCTCCCCGACAGCCTGAAAGAGGCGGAAGGCGGGGCGGAGAGCCGATTGACAAAGGCGACGTCCATTCGGAATGCCGGGGCGGGCCCGCCACGTTCGCTGAGTGGCGGCTGGTCTCCGTGGCAACGGCACGAAGCGACCGCTGGGAGGAGAGGGGCGGCGCTGCCGCCGGCGCCGCCATTCCGGTGTGAGCGGCGTGCCGGTGGCGCAGGGAGGTGGGCATGGGGTTGGGACCGCGAGTGCGGCGCGTTGTGCAGCTCGTGGTACCGAATGGTAGCGTCAGAGCACAGCATCTTCCATGAGATGCGGGTCGAGAATAGCGAGAAACGGGTAAAAGCCCACGTTAATCCGTAGGAACTGCACTGATTGCAGTTGTAACCTGAAACAGCAAGTTAGGAAAACACTGTGTGCGCACACAGGGTTCGTTTCCCCGACAGAAGTGTAACTGTGTTACCGGCACTGGTTTTCTCCTAGAACCAAAGCATAGCGTCATACCACCACTGGGAAGAACCCCCTGCAATCGGCGCAAAGCTAATGAATTACACATCTCAAAAAAGCCATTGGGAATGTTTGGCAAGCTTTACAGGCACGGGGTGAAGTTGATTGCCCGGCCTGCTTTCAATTGGGAACTGCCTTAGGCAAAGAGTGGGAAACATTTCACTTCATGTAGGTGTATCCCAAGTAATTAAAACCCATTAGCTGCAAAGGGTGAGAGATCCAGCAGATTCAACATGCAGCAGCAATGGATATGTGACTTTGTGTTGTTTAGATGCTGCACTTCAAAATCTTGCATTTTCATTTGGAAACTCCGCTTCTTTAACCTTACAGTTCACTTCAAACCATAAATAAAGCATGCAAAAAAGTCAATAGTGTGAGAAAGCATTCTAAAACGGTTTTATTGGAATGATACAGGAATGGTTAGTAATACAGGTTAAGTCCTGATTGCCTGCCATCTACAAAGGAAAACAAAATGAGAAACGAACAAATTCAGTTCTTGTGTCCATCATTAACTCAGGTATGTGAACTAGAAAAGTAGCATAGAGGCAACACGTTGCTAGCACTGCCAAATTCAAACAAGATGTCTGCATCAACATGGTCACACAGCCCCACAACAAAGATATTTTAGGTATTTTTCACTTTGTGTTGCTGCCTTGTTCCCCGGACAAAGAAGTAATTCAGTCTGTCTCAACAGAGCTTTCTTAGGAATGCTGATACAGTTTGAATGCTACCATATGGCAAGGATGGGGGACCAGACCAGGAAAGTGAGTTCGCTTTCTTAACCTGGTAATTCTCTCGACCATCAGAAACAGAGACTGACCTCATTTCAGAACGTTCTGGGTCGCTGAACTGACAGAATTCAGCAGTGACTTTCAATTACAGCTTCTTCCAAATAATGACTGTAATTCACAAAACTTACTTTCCTTACACAGGAAACACAGGAAATCGGAATGAGGATGCTGACTTGCGTGTCAAATTCCACTTTCTTCTCAAGGCTTCACTTAGTATTCTGAAATACTTTCTCAAAAACTTGGCCTTCAGTTTAGACATAGAAAAAGATTACACAAATATGAAGAAAGAAAAATCACCTCCATTTTGAAAGATGAAATTACAGTGAACAAGAATAAGACACTAAACTTACAACAGTACTTCCACACTCAAAAGATCTTAAAAATAAATTTCACAGAAATTCAGTAATTACTGATAAAGCTTGTTAATAAAAAAAGCACAAATGCGTGTGTAAATTTTGAAGGTAAAGCAACATTAATCTATCTGTGTGTAATTTGACAGCGTGCTTGCATTTTTAAGCGCAAGCTTTAAGCCAACTTGCTGGCTCCCAAATCAGAAAAGATGAGGGGTGAAATAAATGTGTATGTGCCTAACTTGGCTCCGTGCTAGGTCCTGCTCCCTCTGGCATCTCTGGAAGTTTCAACATGAACTCTGCAGAAGCAGAGCTGCTCTCCAAACACAGCAAGTAGCTGCATTTCTGTTTTAACAGATGTTGACAAAATCATTGGTTTCAGTGAATGAACAAAAGCCCCAAAGAGACGTCAGGGAGGGAAGTATTTAATTACTGCACTTTAAACCGTCTTTGTAAGCCGGAGTTGTTACTTCTATCCTGTTCCTAATTGGAGACTTTAAAACTATGAACTGTAAACCATTTTGTCAGGTCTCTGAAAAGCACTGCATACATTTCAAAGCATAAATGGGAAATAACCGCATCGCATGATACACCGCAGTCCTTCGCTGAACTGTACCACCTGTTTCTTCATAAAGCAAAGAAACTCAAAATATGTGTGTGCAGAGCTATTAGAATGATCCTCTGACTATAGCAAGGACTAATTACCTTTCTGTATTTTGATGCTTTGAGGGGATAAGTACATTATGTGGTGCATAATGCATTTTAAATTACTCACACATTTTTAAAACCTGCTTCTTATCCTTCAGGGCACTTGTAATTATCTGCATTTTTGCAGAACATGGCCAAGAAATTCAGGCTATCTCATGAGCACTGGGAGAACAGACAGGTTAATATTGCACGTGGTAAATTCACCAATACAAGACACTTTAATGGGTTCACAATTCCTGTAATAGCTTGATGATGTGGCAGTAGCAATGGAAATAAGCTTTTAAACCTTAAAAAAATCTTGGATAATTGCAATAATTCTTGCTATTCCAACATTTAACTTTACTCATTTGAAAAAATACTATATGAATCTAATGACTACTTGAACATGCATTAAGATGCCTAACACTATAAGCAGTGTGAACTGGTATTTTTGTAGAGAAATACATTAAAGGCGTTCACCCTTACACAGGTAAGGAAATGCCACTTCTGGCCATTTTGGCTTAATTGCAACATTGCCTGGGAATCAGCATGTATTTCTTTGAAGTGAATCTTGCGCATAAACGTGTAACCAAGTCATGCTTAGGCAGCTGTGTGATGAACTTGCCAACGAAAAGGCTGTCCAGCGCCCACATCTCTTCTTCTTTGTCAAAAGAGCCCTCACAAATCACTTAAATGAGAAACACGACATTTTTTTTTGTCATCTGTACAGTGTGTTACAAATCTTAAATATCCATTCTACAAAAGAACATAACTTTCAACAGTGACTACAATGGTTATAATACACACCACCACCTACAATTTCATCTGAAACCAGAATTTAAAGACACTGAAAAGCTGTGTATTTCTGTAATGTTTTTGAGGCAACACAGGCACTAAAGCTGTATCTGACAAGGTTTTAGATAGTTGCTTTTTTCCCCCTATATTTTAAATCGTTGGATTCCTGGGTATAACCACATCTGTATTAAGATGGCTTCTTGAAGTTTACACAAAACGGACAAATTGCCAAGACAATTTAAACTATGTGAAAGCCATTCGTGTCCAATTGCTTCAGTTTCCTATGCTTATAACTTCGTAATAGTACACCCATGCTTTCTACCTTTATGTTCACATTTTCATCCTGTGTTCAAATTTGTGTTATGTATGGTGAATGCTGCAAGCACCAATCAATTGTTAGAAATCACATCTATATTTCTTGAAGCAGAGACAGTTTTACTATTTTATAAAAAGCTGTGGAAATTCCCTTTACAGAACATTAAGGCAGTTGAAATTCACGCTTGTTGCTTTGCCAGTGCTTCAGCTTCCTGAAACAGCAGAACAGAAATACATGTATTAGTACATTATGAAAGATAGCAATGTACACATACCTATGTTAGGCAGCAACATATGTCATTAAAAAATGCAGTTGTCTGTGATTAAGAACTGAACAGCACTGAACCCAACTCAAAGGATCTCTACTGCCCACAGTTTCATGAAGTCACATAAGGCACTGGCTTCACCCCCAGTTCTGACCTAGCTCAGGCAGGACTCGTAAAAAAATGTCCGCATTGTTCCCATTCCTCACCTTTCTGCTATGCATGCACAGAGCAACTTCAGTTGTGAAAGTTTGAACAGAATAAGAACAGATATAATGTGTTGTCCCTTGTTTATTGTTAGGACACAAGAACTCAGATCAGCGACTATTTGAAAAACTACAGACAAATGACAATATCATATATATTAATATATATAACATTCATTAAAAACTTTACATTGAATAAAGGGAAAAAAAGGGGGGGGGAAAAAAAAGCCTTGAAGAGACATAATTTGCTTTTCTAATTAAACACTACCAAACAACCAGAAACCACCATTTAGTTTTTGCCCTCCACAGCAGCCTGAGAAGTCAAAAAGAAGGAGACCTGCAGGTGAGCTCCAACCCAGGGCTGGCAGTGGGCCTTGTCCTGGCACCAGGACTGCTGGCACTCAGTGCCACATCCACATGTGTCTTGAACACTTCCAGGAACTGTGACTCCCCCACCTCCCTGGGCAGCCCATTCCAGTGCCTCACCACTCTTTCAGAGAAGAAATTTTTCCTAATATCCAACCTGAACCTCCTCAGTGCAACTTGAGGCCACCAGTGCTTGTAGTATCACTGTTACCTGGGAAGATGATCAAGGAGCAGCTGAAGCAGTTCAGCAGGCATACCAGTTCATCTCTAACATGTACTGGTACACACCAGGAGGATCATTAAAAAATGGTAGCCTACATTTTTCACTCTTTGTTTTTTTGTACAGTCACCACAGAAGTGAGAGAATGATATTACAGAAGAAATGCAAAAGGATTTTTTTCCTGAAAGTGGTTTCTGCCTGCGTACTTCTGAGTGAAGATTAATTGCATTACCTGCTAGCAGCAACATGGCCTACAGAACGATGAACAGAGTCATCGTGCTCTCACTTCAGGGCGGAGTGTGCCGTTCGTTTTAAAGGACATCTGCTAAACATAGCTTTCATGTAATTGAGTTGTTTGCTTTGGTGACTGCACAAAAATTCCAGAAGATAACAGTCTCAACAGTATCATTAAAATGAGACAGTATGATAAACAAGTAAATAAATAAAAGGAGGAAGGACTGTGAAAGGACTTTCTCAGAAGCCTGTAAGACTCATCAGAGAGGGGATGTGGGCAGTGACCCCAGCCTGCAGGACAGCCGTCCCACACTTATCTCCATTATCACTCAGGGGTTGTGCTGGCTCTGCTGGCACACTGCCACACACATCCTAGCTTGCTGCTGCCTGCCTGAGGCCGTGGGAACGGCCCCACACTGTATGCCAGCTCTGCTCCCCTGCTCTGCTCCCTGCACAAACACCATGGAGCAGAGCGGAGCCGGGATGTTAGCGAGCCATGGCACTCGTAGAAGGGCAGCCCATCAGTTTGCAGCACAAAAAGCAGGTGAAAAAACAGGGAAGATTAGAAAGGACAACAAAACCTGGGGGAAAAAAAAGGATGGTGTAAATTGCCTGGAAGACATGCAGCTCTTTGAATGGAAACAAGAGGAGATGGATCTCTTGGCTTTCTAACAACTCCATTAGGCAGTTGCTGGCAGTACAGAAGTGACACCTGGCCTTTTTTTTTTTTAGGCAGTGCTAAGCTGGAGGAGACTCTGGGCATTTCTCTCATCTCCAGGAACAAACACTAGGGCTCAGCAAACGGTTACTTGCATCTCCTATGCTCACTTCTGAGCTTCTGTTAATTTTGTTTAGCATTAATGTTGGAACTCTGTATTCAAACACCTTTCCAAATCTCTCTTAATGACATGTAATGGAGGTTTGCTGCCAAGACCTTCTCTTGCTGGTACACAGGTTGATCCCAGACTCCTTTCACTTTATCTAGCAACACAAGGTCGTTAACTACAGTATTACAGCCATCCTGTAAATACCAACTGCAGCATCAACAAATCAGTTCCTCCTTCATGGCACAGGCAATCAGCTTGATTTGACATAATGTAATTTCAAGATGGATACCAAAAGTCAGAGCAACTGCATGAAGCACAGGGTACAAACTCACTTATGCAAAGGTTATCTTCATTAGCTCATACTGCAAGCTGTAGCAAATAATATGAGAATCCAGCAGTGTACAACTGCATTAATGTTCCTCTTGTTTAAAACTCATCTTTTCCCCCTAGGACAAATCTGAGCAACTAACAGCCACACAGACTGTTTCTGCCAAAACAGCAATCTAGCAGGTTAGGTAAGCAGCAGCATCTGTAACTGCTGTGGAGACAGGTGACCTGATTCGTTATGGCACCAGCTGCATTTCCCAGACCTCATAGGTAAGAGGAAATGCAAAGGCTTTCCTGCACGCCTTCCCTCTCCTTGGTTCTATCCTGCTCACTCTTTTGTGCAACATTGTGCAGACGTTCTGAGAAATAAACAGGATCTAAACACGCACTGTGTGAGCTGGCCTCCTGAAGCCAGCAATGCATCGTGCTGGGGCACGTATCACAGGGTTTGCTCTGTGAAACTCCATAAGAGGCAGAGCTTTTTCCTCACTACACTGCTCATTAGTGGAATTAACCCTAGAAATTAGTTTGGTGCCCCAAACTGTCTCAGTCTGACCTGCAAGTTCTAACGCTTAATACTAACTGATCATCATCCTCTTTTAAAATTAGGTCTCTGAGTGATGCACACAGTGTGACCTTCAACTCTTACATGAATAAAGTTGAAAGGAAACGGCGTGTTTATCCATTGGAACAAGAAAGCTGGAAGTGACCTGGAGGATCCTGCTGCCCTCCAATGAAACGTAAAAAGCAGGCTTGTCCCATCCTATCTAAATCAAAAGGAGAATTCCAGCCCATTGAGTCGGCAAAGCAGCAATCCAGTTTGTAATTGGCAAGGAAAACAAGGCTTCAGATTACAAGCTGGAGATAAAACTGCTCTGCAATAAGAGCACATTATTTCAAAAACAGTGATTCTGGTTTCAATGTATTTCCTAGAACAAAACAAAGCTTTATGACTTCAGTACATTAAGGCTACATGATTTAAGTATTTATTTGTTTTACACTGAATTGAAATAATTCTTTTCATGTGTATGTGGCAGTATCTTTTCATCCAGATTGCATATGCATTCCTCAGTGCAAATACTAGCTGATCTTTCACTTTTTCCCCAGAGTGTGCAATTTGGAAAAAAGTCCCAAGGTAAGAGACAAATATACTAGTGAAAAACTCTACCAAGCTTTTTTTGTTTTGTTTTTCTTTAACCAACAAAAGCATTTCCATTAAGTTGAAAAAAAGCAGGGTGGCTCCACACTGAGGATACCAAAAGGACATCAGTACTGAACATAGATTTTCTGGTAAAAGGAGGGGAAGGAAGGTACCTTCAGGGAACACAGCACTCTCAAATAAAGCAGCACATACTGTGTTGCTGTGATGTTAAAGTCTGAAAGCCAGTCTGTGGACACAGTGAATATCAGTCCAGTATGTAGATTCACTGTGACACCCTCAGAACACGTAAAATATCCTGCCATGAGCAGAAAAGAACAAGGTATAAAGTATAGGCTGTGGTAAATGTACACACCTACCTTTGAACCAGGTGGCGCAGTCAAGCCTAAAAATGCATATACTGCATTGTTCTCTCGAGCTTCGAAGAAAGCTTCATAATCCTTCACGATGGGATTCAGGGGAAAACAAAACAAAGTAATTACTACTTTTCAGAAATAATCAGAGCTCAATTTGGGGTGTTACTCAACACACACTGAGCAAATTGCTTCCTGCAGCCTAATGCAGACCTCAGCATGTCATCTCCTGCTTTTATCACTGGCACTGATGCTGCAGGGTTTGTACTGTCTGAAAAGTGACAGACTGGGAATTTGGGGATCTGTAGTAACAGATGCTGCTGCAAGGTGCTTCAGCCTTTCCCAAAGGGACAACATCCACAGCTGCTGTCACAGGTCTGTCTCCCGCAGGACCAGGTGAGCTCACTCTTTGTTGGCATCAGAAGCACTGATACCCATAGTTGCCACTAATTACTCATCAGTAATGGGCAGCTATGAACATGAACTCTCATACCTGTCAAAAGTTAAATTTAAACCTGTAAATTAAGACTTCACCTTTTCTCCCCATATTTTGCCTTTAGTGATTAGCCTACACAAACAAATGAAGTCAGGTGAGACTAATGTAAAACCAACCTACTTCAGTGCAGGCAGATGTTGCTTCAGCATAAGCCCTGTTAGTGCATGAGCCTAGTAAAAAAAATGCAAAAAAAAAATCTCAGCCCTGTACTGTTTGGCACTGTATTAAGCAGTGCATTTCAGTTGCTCTAAATATGCACACAACCACTTCCCAAGAAAATTAAAGTTAAAATGAAGCAATAAAAAGTACCCATGCTTCCTTCTTTGCCTTTTTTCCTATTTGAGATAGAATACAATTCTGTGCGGATTACAAACAACACAGCTTAGTTGTCTGCTAGGTGAGGAAATAGCAAACAAAAACCCCACGCTGTGGCTCAGCCAAGAGCTGTTGCCAAACACCAGCCAAAGGAACCCAGAATGTTTGTGCAAGCTCACTGCTGTCCAAGTTACCAAACACTTCCCTGATTTCCAAATGCAGCATGTCTGACCTGTGCCTTGCCTTCTCTCCCTTTCTAACAGAAACAACAGTACTGACTCTCTCCAGCTTTACTGGGGAATGTTTTGCTGCAGGAGTCCTGGCAGGGAACTCCACAGAGAGTCAGCAGCTCAGAGCAGGCTCAGTCATGGGCTGAAGCCAGTCAGAGAGCTGCCATTAAGGGCACAAGGCTCTGCACGCCTGCAGAAACAGCAAATGCTGTAGGACGTGCAGTGTGCTCAGAGCTGGGGTGCTTCTCACCAAAGGCTGTTGCAGCTGGAACAGAGGGAGTACAGGGGACAGAGGGTCTGAAAAGCCTGGTGATCACAGAATCACAGAATTGTAGGGGTTGGAAGGGACCTCCAGAGATCATCGAGTCCAACCCCCATCAGGGATGTCAAGTTACTGCTTGATTTGAACACACAGCACTCAGGTGTTAGTTTGATAAAAATGTGTACGAGTATGTTAAATCCTCCTGAGGCCCTTCTGCTGACAGCACTAGCTGTGTGTTGGAGCTGCTTGATAACAAAGCAGCTATTTATCTTGCCTGTGCATAGTTCAGCAGGCTGCTTTGGAGCATCCACTAGGAAAGGAATGCCCGTGCCTAAGGAGCAGGATTTGTGCTAGCCTGGTGATAGACAGCACCTACAATTACAGCCTCCCTGCCACAAATGGGCCAGTAAAACTCAGCTTGCTCATACTGCTGCCAGTTATGCTGCATCTGATGAAACAGGGAGAAGTTCATACTTGAGGAGGATCAAATAAGGACAAAAAGGTGTGTGTACAGAATTAACTTCTGCCTTTCTGAGAGCAAAACTGTAACTCTAACCCAGCTACACAAATTCACTGAACTTCAAAAGTTTGAAGTGACATCAGCCAAAATTTTAGGAATGAAATAAACACATAGGCCTGAAGTACGTACACCTCTTTCCCCAAAATTACTGCAGAACTCTCATGGATTGCAGCTGGGGATACATGGGAAGCATCTCCTATACACAAACATCCAGATTTAGCTGTGCAAACTTTTCTTGTCCCATCCAACTGCATAGTAGTGTGCTGCTCTACTGCATACCTGCAGCAATGCAGCAGGAATTTGGCAACAAGGGCAACTGCACAGTCATCTGCTATCTAAAGCTCTGCATATCAAAGGAGAAATGTGATTCTGCTGCAATTGGACTTCCTACTGGTACAGAATTATTTTTTTTAAATATAGATAGTTGAGATTTTCAGCTCTTCATGACTAGTCCCTTCTCAGCTTTTGGTTGCAGACAACTATCAACCATTATGTTTGTCACTCCAAACCAAACTCTTTCCATGTCAAAACCAGTCAGTAAAATTTTGAAAGCCGAGTGGTATGTTAACTCATTGGATGTTGTTTCAAGTTTTGCCTTTATTACAAGCAAGAAAAAATGGTGGTGCACTGTGGCATCATTTCTTCCAGTGGCCACAGGATTGTCTCTCAAAGGTTCAACACTGGCAGATGTGAATGACAGATGTTCCAGCTCAGGACCAGGCAGCAAAATGACTTAGAAGTGAACACACAGCTGAAATCAATCCATACTGTGAGCTCTTTTCAGAAGATACTAGGTTTTAAAAATAAAATTAACAGTTAATCTAATAATCATTCAAGCATGGCCTGCTGTGTAGAAGTGCTGCAGGGCAGCATACTTTTGATCAAGCATTAAAATAATTACAAGGAGGTATTCTATTCTCAGTGCGATTTTTAATCTTTTCAAGGCATTGGAGTAAGCGGACTGCAGCTGCATTCATTTTGCAAACAGCATAAAAAGTCATCCCAAGGATCACAGAACTCGTGTACTGACATGGGTCGCACCAGCCCAGAAGTCTTTTGGAGAGGAACGGACTGGAGCTATCTGAAATCTACGTGCAAAACCCACATGGACAGCTCTCTGAACTTGCGACAGCTCGATGTATCACTACCAGGCTTCTGCCAAGTGTTAGCTTGGTGGGAATTAGGGGTTGCTGATGACAACAGCAGGGCAAGAGCACGGTGGTGAGCACGAGGAGGGGACCAGAGGCTGTCCCTTACCCCGAGGTAGCGGCTGTCATTGAAGAGCCGGGGTGGCAGCGGGTTCCCACTGGCTGGCCGCCTGTCTTCAGGAACGTTCTCCCGCATCCACTTCCGATTCTCCTCGTTGGCAGCAATATCCTTTTCCTCAAATTCTATTTTGTTGGCTTCCAGGAAGCCTAGAACATCTTGTTGTTGCTTTTTAATCTGTTACAAAGAAGAAAGGGAGAAAGAGAAAAATAAAACCAGTCAAGTGCTTTCTGCTGCCGATTATGCAGGGTTCGATACAAGAACAAAGGAGTGCAAAACAGACTGAAAATGAAAACTGTACAGAAATTCTTAGCAAAAAAAAAAAGTTTCTTTTCATCATTTCTCATCATCAGCAAAAAAATCAGAACAGGTTTCTTTACAAGGAATCCCTCAGCTTGGTTCCTGTATGACCAAACAGGCTGGAGTACAAAGGCTGCTTCTATACACACTGCCAATGCCAAGTGCTGCCAATGTTAAGTTTCCACCAAACCAAAGGTGCAAGCAGTCCCTGTGCAGCGGCTGTGTTGGCTGAGCTAACTCGTGGAACACTGCACTACAGGAGCAGTGAAGTTTGCTGGTGGATATGCAAGGTGCAGCCTGCACCCTCCATGCCCCTAACCCACATATGGACTTACTGACAGAGATCTCATCCCATCCTTATTAACAGAGATCCCACATGGATGCAGCAGAACTTCAGCAAAAAGCAGGATTTCTGCAGCAAAGACTATGCTGGCTATTTACAGGAAAAGTGGTTTTTATTACTGTCATACTTGAATAATTAACTTCCTGATGCAGAGATGTTCTGTTGTGCTCTGTTCTTCCTCTGCATGACTTTACCACCAAAAAGGAAATTATAACCATGCACATCCTGGCAAACAATGAAAAAATGAGGATTAATGGGAAATCTGTTCCCTTCACATTGCTCTCCCTTCACTGCAAACAGCTTTATCCCAGCGAGGCCCCTGGGCAGCACCCCACGCTGATGCTGTGCCACTGCCAGCTCTGGCCACCAGCTGCTCTGCATTCTGCATGTGGGAGATGGCTGCAGGGAGGGAGCAGCATGCAGGAGCAGAACCCTGCAACCCCAAAGACGTGCGGTGGCACTGCCTGGCATCCAGCACCCCTTTCTGTGCAGGGTGATGATCTATCCTACAAGAGCCCACATGGCTCCTCCCAGAGGGGTCAGTGCACCTAATGTCAGTACAAACCCTCGAGCACCATAGCTGTGCATGCTAGCAAATCTTCATCGTGGCTAAAAATAAATAAAATGGACAAGTTAATACAGCCCCAAGGAGGTCATTCATGTTACAGGCAACACATAAGAACATTTCTCAGCACATTCAGATTTACTGGTAAGAGATTTCCTCATTTGCCTTTAATAACAAGAGTCATAGCGGGAGGGGGCCGTCAGGGAAAGTTTTCCTCCATCATGTTACAAAGGTCAAAGAAAAAAGAGCCAGCACTTCCTCCATAAACCCTTCCACAGGACTAGAATATGGGAAAGGTCTTTGTAATTGTAAACTGCTCTGCCAGTACTCAGTTTTTAAGGCCACATGCTGACCTGGGAATAAATGGAGGAGTTTTTCTCCCTAATTACATTTCAATTAACCATTTCCCACCAGTTGTGAGTTACAGTTCAAGCCAACTCTCATTACTCTCAGTTCCTTAACTTGTGAGCTATCCCCCTCTGCTCATCCCCCCAGCTTTGTGTGGCTATGGCAGGCTCGGGGCTGTTTCCAGCCACAGGTAGATCAGCAGGGCTCAAGCTCAGGGCTCAGAAGACTGCAGGTGACCCTCCTTGCTGGTCTGAGAGCAGCTAGTGGAGCTGGCTGTGCTAAAAGCACTGTGCAGGAGGCAAGGGCAGCATTTTGGTCACTGCCCATCTATGGACAAAGGAGACAGTTTTCCTTCCACAGCAGTGGGAATGCCCTGAAAAGAATGAACTAGTGCTGACGCACATGGAAACCCTCTTCTTTTGGCTGAGGAAATGAGTTAGAAGATTCACAGGACATCCCCCTCCTGGCTCCTCAGACAAGAGGAACACAGAGCATTGAATGCTCCAGAAACACAGCATCCACGGCTGCCGGAGTGCATTATTTACTGTGATTTTATTTAGAAAACCACCATTAATCTCAGGCACTGGAGAATCACTGGGAGGGAAGCGCCAGAAACAGAGCAGCAGGCGCCTGCCGCCGCTCCGGGGTGCTTTGTCTTACTCAGATGAGCACACACAGCACGGGGACAGAAGCCTGGAGATGGTTCCTGCTGCCCAAGTTTGGGAAGGAGCGCGGAGCTGTGGGAGCACATGCACCTTCTTCAGCAGTTACAAGCCAGCCATGAACTATCAGCCTTTCAACAGAGAAAACGCATAGAAATACATCATGAAAATGAGCAGCTTTGGACTATGATCAAGTACTGTCCCTCCTCAGGATGCTCACCAGAAGTGAGTGTTTTTGTGCTAGGGTCCAGTGTGCAGCAGCGGATGCTGTCAGTAACACAGAAGCCATGTCAGGCTGCTGGGAGTGGAGGTGGGTGATGCTGTCCAACAAATGGCAGTCCATCAAAAATGGAACTTTAACTCCAAAATGGGCAACACTTCCCACAAAATACTGCGACACTTCACTACCAAAATATTTTTGTTTCTTCCCATTTTTTCCTCGCTCATATGCACACACACAGAAGATGTAACCAAACAATATAAAACAGGAAGGAGACAAGGAGACAGAGGACAAAGCTGGTTTAAGTCCTTAAGGAACCTGCAGCATTTCTGCTGCACTTCAAGCCAAACTGCATTTTTTCCCAGCTTCTCAACTCAGCTACCAAGCTGGTATCCAGCACTCACTCTCACCACGGCTGACCAAGACACGTATAGATTTGTGATTCGAGGCTATTTGGTTATTTTGACAAACACTTCCAAATATAGTAAAAATATGTTCACGTTATTTTAGTTCACTTTCTAGGAAGTGATTTCACCTAAGACAATTTGTCCAGATCAGCAGACTTTTGACAGCACTGGGCTAAGATGCTAACAAGCTGCCCATATAAGTTCTTTGATGAAAGCAGTCACAATGCTTGCAACAGCAGAAGGAAAATGGAAGAATCTGACATAAAAGGTGACCAGGATTGCTGGAACTTTCTTTCTGCAGGTCCCACAGGAGCACAGGGCAATGCTTGGGGACCTCAGGCTCCAAACGCAAGGTGGACCAGCACCACCCCACCACAAGGAAACTTCTATTTGAAACACATTACTGAAAAGAGCTTCAAAGAAATGTCTTATTTGGTATACAGAAGCATACAAAACAGTCTTGTTTGCACTGCTGGCCAAGAAGGATTTTGCTTTTAAGTCTTGCTATTTCTTCAGTTTATAAATAAACTCCCTGCTGGACAATAGATGTGTTTTGGAAATCTATTTCTGGACCACAGGAACCCAAAGTAAGCTGACAGTCTGGGCGCTGCTGGGCCGGCCCCACGCCGACCTTCCCGCTGCTGCTGGCACCGCTCGGCTCTGCCGCTCTGGCACGAGGCGTTCCTGCTGCTTGGCGGGCACGGATCCCTGCTTCCATGCAGGGAAAACACACATAAATAGCTACATTTTTTTTTGCAAAGTTACTTCCATGTGGCTCTTATGCTGTTGTGAGGATTTAAAGGAATTTAAAAGCTTTCTTATGAAGTTCTCAGCCATGGTTCTATCATCAGTTCCAGCCCTACCTGCACTGCCCCTCTCCACCTCTCAGCTGCTTCATTGTTTTATTTCATTTTCCAGACCAGCACCAGGACACCAGAGAGCAAAGACATTGCGGTGAAACTGGATCTTGCACAATTCTCATTTTAGCTTAAAGATAAAAACCGCTTTAAAAGGTTTATACTATTTTCGATTCCAGCCTTCGGGGTTCCGCCAGAATTTGAGATAAGAAAAAGCAGTCAAATCTTGGAAGGGTTTGCATTTCAAGGCTCTGCTGGTTTTAAACATGCTGCTTCATCACTGGGGGGCCACTCCTTATATCATATAGCATATCTGTTTGTACCGTGAGGTGAAAAGTTCAATCCAACAAGTGACATTCCTGTCTGCAGTCATACTCAATCACAAGATCTTCAAACTGCCCATTCAAACTGGTGCATTTTGAAGATGAAATTCAAATTCAGCTGTGAACGGGGAAAGTACAACAACTTCAGCAAACAGCAGACCTTTCCTCTAGCTCAGCCAAGGAGATACCAGCCAGCAGAACAATCCTGCTTGGACTTCCAATTGCGCCTTCCCATAAACGCACCTGGCAGGAGCCAACCAGCAGGCAGCTCACCCAAGCATTTAAATACTGGGGATTCCTGGAGAGTTGCTTTCCGCCCCAGGACACTGCAGCAGGACTCCTTCCACAGACAGAATACTTCTGACAAGGCTCCTTCCTGGACTCCACGAGGTGCTGTTATACTGAAGGACCCAGGGATTTGTATAAAGCTTTTGTTGTTTGCTTTTCTTTATTCACAGGAACAAGCCAGTTGTTCTTTCCCCTTATTAGCTACAAATCAGAGGTGCTGCGATGGTGCTGCTGGCCACCACTGCCATCAGCTGTGGTGAGAGGATTGAGAACTGCAGGTCCCTACAGCCCAGTAGTGCTTGATGAGAGCTCTGCAGGATGTCTCTGAAGAGTCTCCCAGTGGTTTGTCCCACTCTTTTACTTCTCTCTGCCTGGTAGAACATTCACCTATTTTTAGGTCTGCGCAATTATCATTACAGAACTCAAACCACTTCTTTACTCTAACTATTTTAAGCCACGCATGACATGTAGCAATGCCATCATTATCTTTTCCAATGCTCAGTTACTGGTCTGTAAGGAAGAAACCTGAGGACAAATACAGCAAAACCACAGTGAACTTACATGACCTAAACCAAACACAAGAGGCTGGAAAAGCTCATGCTGTACTTGCACTTCTTTTTTCTTTTTTTTTCTGTTTTTCCCTGAAGTGAGGCAGCATCCAGATTGGCTCCATATGTACTGTCTCATGCTGGGAAAGCCCAGGGCACATCCGCCCGTGTCCTGCACAGCTGCTGCAGCAGAGCTGCCTTCATGTGGTTTGTCTCAGCAACTCATAGCCTCCTGTATGGATGCTGCTCTCCCCACTGGCAACTTGCACACTATCCCAGAGCTTGGCTGCAGCTCATCTCTGAGCTCCTGCTTCTCACCCGTGGCTCTGGAGGATGCTAGATAAAAGCAGGAAAAAGTCCAGAACTGAAAAGAGGCAAAACCACCACTCAGTGCAGAGCTGAGGGAAAAATCTGAGCTAGTGAAATGTTTTTGCCATCTAACTAAAGGTTGCATTGCATCTGGAAGCACGCAGTCTGCAAAAGGGTGTGATCCAGGCATAAGGTACCATGCTACACAGCTGGTTAGCCTCCACAAGCCAAGAACGCAGCTTGAACAGGGAGTGAAGTCCTTGCTTTCCAAAGCAAGACAACATTCTCCAGAAACTATAGAAAACTATGTAAGGGGAAAAGCTGATTCATGAGAACAAAAATAAAAGCTTTTATGGATTATGATGCCATTTTGATGCATTACCCCGATTGATTCAATACCCCAATGCCTAAAAATTTGCTAAATCCCACAACAACAAAACCCAAGCCAAAAGGCTGCAGTGCATCTGACAGCTTCATTCCTCTCAGCAGAGTAAGATACCAACACAAGCATCACCATGGTGTGCCATGGTGTGTGCCATGGTGTCCTGGAGACTGGGATTCCCAATAGGGCCCAAGGCACCTTTCTGGATGCACTGGATTTTATTCATCCTTTTATGCAGAGTGCTGAGATCATGAAGCCCCCCACAGGAGCCTGGCTGGAGCACGTTAAGCAGCCCTTAACTGTGCCATGGGCAGCTGGCAGAAGTGAAGCTGGAAGATGGGTGCTTTTCTCAGCGTTGCATGGTATCAGCAATTAAAATGTTTAGAACTAAAAGGCATCACTCCTTTCATTCAAATGCATGCAAGATTTGAGCTTTGCATTGCAGCAGGATTTCCAAGTGTCACCATTTTTGTATCAGATAGAAATCAGACAGTTCTACTATCACATTCTAATAACAAAGACCCTAAAATGCCATAAACACATCTGCATCACTTCAGAGAACTGCTTGGCTCCCTTCCTCCAGCCCACAGAAGATTCCTCCATCCGTTACTTAGATGCAAGGACAAGTAACATTTCCTTATTTATATCTCCTCAGCTGCTAGAAAGCAGCTGCAGAAGCACTGCCTAATGAAGCCCTGATTACTTTTTAATGTGTTTTAAGCTTACTTTCTATGAAGGCACCTTACAGATTAATACATTAGCACATCCTGCGTGAAATTCTGTTCTTAACAAATAATATTCAAGCACTTGGAGAGCAGGCAGAGAATTAATTTTTCCTTTTATACCTGCTTTTCAGAGGGCTGTTGTGTTGCTTCTGGGTTTCTGACACACAGAATATCCCATCAACAGAAAGGCCTGAGCAAAGTTTATAAAATACCATTTAATAAACTTTAGATTTTGCTCCAGGACATGAAAAGGGACTCTGCCTGAGAGAAACCAACCCTTTTCCTCCTGAAGCCACCACATTCAGAAGGAAATCTTGCTTCTCTTTCTTGGATCCAAGGATAAGAAGGATGACACTGAGCATACTACTTCTACTCTCCCCTCACTTGCCACCCCACAGGGTTTACTGGCCACTAGTCTCATGTTCTCTGTCCTGCCATGGCCCGTCGCTTGCTTTACATGCATCTATTCATCCTGTAAATTGTTTAAAGAGTCACAGTTGCCAAATGGGAGCAATGCAAAAGTCGGGATGACAAACGCTATTCCCTACAGCAGCCACAGCCTGTTAGAATACTACAAGAAAAGCATCACTTCAAGACTTTACCACAAATATGAAGCAGGTTATTGTGTTACATTTCTCTCATATGTCCCACATTTTTAATGGAAAATTTTTCTCTAGCTAAAGGCTGGTAACACACTCCAGAGGAAGGAGCTGGAAGCTTTTGTACAGCAGAATTGATTTACTGGTGTGATCAGAGATGCTCGCTCCATTTTCAGAAAAGGAGGAGGGATGCAGCAGATGCACTAACACAGCAGAGCGCTGGGAACTAGGTTTCTGCTATTAGAAGAGGCCCCAAACCCCAGTGCATGCGTGCTGCTGTTAGAAAGCCTGTCAGCCTGAGAAGAGAAAAATGGTGACATGCAAATGAAGCTGAGTATTGCACAAGGCAGTTCTGATCTGGAAAGGCGTTAGACTTGCACTTCACTCAAAAAGGAGATCTGGAAAATGGGGGATGCCCCAGCATTGCTCGGTCCCTTTCTCAGCGTGCTGTGCCCAGCGAGTTCCCCCTGCCTGTAATTTGTGCCAGAAGCACCAGCAGCACGGTAGGGATATCTGGTGATTGGATGCAGCTCTCTGTGCTTGCACCAGCACAGAGCAGAGAAGAAAATGAGCCGGGGGACATGGCAGCATCTTGTCCCACAGCAATATGCACATTGTACTGTGGCCTCAGGTCATCCCTATCTCAGGTCTTTGCTCTGTTTGGGGCAGATCTTCACATATCAGGAATTTTTTTTAATCATTTCTTTTGTGAGTAGACAGCTGAAGTAGACCAAAATTAATATATCTTGCAAAGCCAAGCTGCCAGTGCTAAGCCTCCCCTTATCTCACTTTAGATGAGAATGTAAAGGAACATTGATGTGTTGCAGAGCCAGAGCCTCAACCTTGTGCACTGGCACCTTCCACAGATCACTGCAGCACCCAGAGTTGTCCTCTTCAAAACAGAAACACCACCATCACAATACAAAATAAATTGACCTTTGGCAATTTTCTAAGTCAATTTTGTGGCATTTGACTTTTATAAGACTGAAAACTGCTTGCCTGCTCCAAAACCAACAGAGAGACAGCTTCCTACGGTGGGAATACAGGCTCCATTATCTTGGTTATCCATTAATGCAGCATAAGCAGTGGCACAATGTGAACTCCTCATTTATTACATGCAGTTGTTTTGTGCTGCAGACTTGGAACTTGGCAGACTGTACTCTCCTGAACATCTACGTGCCCCTGGTAACAGCAACAAAGCTCCACATGGGGTTAAAGGAAAGAAAAACAGCTCTGCTCCTCCCAAAAAAGGGTATAAAATCAACCTAACTGCTGCACATCTCAATGCGTCAGAGCTGTGAGAATGCCAGGCAGAGCAGACAGATGCACTCAGTGCCCACTGCAGTGCTCTGCAGCCATCAGCAGGCTTCCAAGGCTGCCCAGGAGGAAGAAATGCCTGCTTAAAAAAAACTGAAGTGCCCCAGGATCTGGAACAAGCTCATGGTGCTTCAGCCAGAGCATCTCCAGCAGTCTCACTGATCTGACCAATTTATGGTTTGCAAGAAAGCAGAAGTCTAAAAACAAACCTGTTGTCACGGCTTCTGAATTTTCCCTCATTAATCACTGCTTTTGTTTGCAGTCAGATGTCTGGCACAACAGCACGGAGCTACAAGCCTTGAGAAACTGCGCGTGGCTTTCCCTCTTGGACATGGATGAAGCATTCCAGACAAATCGATGCAAATCCCACAGCTGGATTTGTGCTTGTCCAAGCCTCAGGGAGGCTGGAGGAGACCTAGGCCCCCCACATCTTTCTCCCAGTCCGTCCTCCAACCCTGGAAGCAATGGAGCACTTTATGCCCACCCTGCTCACTTAGCTCAGGGTGCCAGGGCAGCTCTAAGAAGGTGAGCAGGCAGCCTGCAAGTCCTGTTCCTCCTGGCACAACTCCTTGGGACACCGCACACATCTCTGCAGCCTCAGCACCTGGCCTTAGCCTCTCTATGTTACCTGCAGCACAGCACGTTGTCAGGAAATAGGAAATTCCACAATAAGGAAAAGAGAAAAAACTCTTCAGGCTATGCTACCTCTGTCACGTGCTCCTCACGTAACTCTGAATGCAGCTTTTGTATCTCAAAGCTTCCTCTCCTAAGCAGACAGTCAGCAATAATACTTTTTTTTTTTTTTTTTTTCCCAAACCATTGCTTATTTCTTGTGAAAATGGGGTTAGGGTTAATTTTGTTTCTACAAAACAGTAGAATACTACTGGTTCTACAAGCAGTAGAATACTACCAAATACACCACAGCCCAGTCTCACCGACAGGCTGCATGCATCAACCATAATGCAATTTAGCACACACAAGACTTATCTCCAATGAGACAGTCAGGCTCAATATCACATGAGGTGCAGAAGACTCCCTGGAACATGACAAATAGCTAGGCTAGGTTCTGGAAAGTACTTAAAATGGCTGAGAAAAATGGGGGGAAAAGGCATTCTGGGTGCTATTGAAAACTGACTCTGCTCCAGGAACTTCAGAACTTCAGTCCTGCAGATTTGGATCTCACCACCACCCTCAGCTTTCAAGCTGGTTTGTTTGGTTTTTTTTTCAGCCCATCTCCCCCTGAAAGCCAAAACAATCCTCCCTTATGTTTCTTTTCACAGAGGGCTCCAGAATAGGCTGTGGAAGCTCACTGAATGTTGGCAGCAGCCACAGTCTATGAATACTGGTGTCTGCAGCATCCCACCAGGTACAACAGCACAGGTCACGCGTCATTACGCTGCAAATGTTGTGTCTGTGCAGTACTGGGATTTGCTGGAGAAGCAGCCCAAGAAGACAGCCTGAGGGCCAGCACCATAAACAGTAGAAGGGTGCAGTTCGGGCTGTTTATTGAAACAGCTGCTAATGTAATTATTTTTCTGAATCAGTGCATTTGTGCTGGTGATGAGGAGCCATCTATGGCAAACAGAAGAGTGAAGAAAAACATTTGACATTTCATTTGCCTGACTAGAGCAGAACTCTGGTTAGCAAATGAGTTAAGAGCACAGAGAAGCTCTGCATGAGGCTCCTGTGGCTTGCAATAAAAGGAAGGTTTATTTCCTGTACAGTTTAGCACACAGGGAGACTAAATTAACTGACAAGACTAAAAGTTTACAGCATTAATTGCTGCTTCACTGCCTTTATACTGCCAGGTATTCATTATTTTTAAATAAAGCTTACTTTAAGAAGACATACAGCACGACCTTAGGGATCCCTACTCTAAATCCAGGTGCTTCTGTTCTGTATTACTTTCTGTCTGCAAAGAACTCATATACTAGAGGCACCATTGAGCATAGAAGTCTTTTGGATGACTGCTATCAAAATAGCTATATTAAAACAAATACATTCTTCCAAGACAAGCAAGCATTTTTTTGCCCTGAACTGAAATACCAAACTATCATAACACAAAGGAAGGAAGGATTAAGAGGAAAGCTATGGATTAAAGAATAAGTTTTCCTCCTCTCTCCAGAAAGAGTCAGGCTACTCCAAAACAGAACTGCAGTTTGGTGCATTCACACCAAGGCGCCAAAAGGCAAAAGATCTGGCAAACAAATGCCTGTGTTGGTACCAGTGCTTTGCACTGCTAGTTTGCAGCTTGCTTTAGAGTATCGACCCACTGCCCACAATCCCTTCTTTATTCTAAAGCAGATTTGCTAACTTTTATATGTAACTTTAGAAACTGTCTTGAAGCACAGAGAGAGGGGGATAAACAGAAAGCTCACAAAGACTGGCTTTGCAGCTCCCAGCACAGTGCAACACTCAGACAACTTCTGCTTCTATTACCTGCAGCTTTGCCATCCAGGGCACTGCTCAGGTAACATTCTCAAGTCTTCCTTTACAGGAATGCAAAAAACGGAGCATTTTTCAACAGCTATTGCTACCCACTGGCTAAGTACTGCACACTGATGAGGGGCACCTCCAGCCCACACCTAACACTGCCCATGCCGTGCAGCCATAGCCACCAGCACAGCCATGGCCACATCCCAGCCTGCCTGCCCTGGGGTTTTAGAGCCTTCCTGTCACTGCAGTATCAGCCTTTTTTATTTAAAAAAAAACCACAAACTTCCTTTTGCCAGTGTGCAAGCTAGCATTTGCATACCACAAGCAAACACGAAGACAAATACGAACTGCATTTATTTTTTGAAAGACTAAGTGTCCCAGCTGTTATTTGCTGTAGGATGGAGTTCTCCAGACCCAGGCAAGCAGCCAAAATAGCTTTATTCCCCTGCCGTTCTTCAGGCTCAGCCCCATGCTCAGCTGCTGGCATTGGGAAGTGATGGCTATCCTAATGCCTTCCGTGCTGCTAATTTCAGTCTCAAATTATTATGGGGAAGACATAGCTGTCGGTCCAGCTGCTACTCAGTTTATATAGATGTGAATTCCTAGAGGAAGCAGACCCTGGGGGAGCCTTATGGACTGACTTCCATATTTTCACATGTACAGCTCAAACCTTGGCCTTCTGCAGATTAGATGAAGGCTCTCGTGGCTAACTCCCAGTACACTCTGAGTTGGTGAAAGGAAACAGAAATTTAGAGAAAGATTGCTCAATGGACATGATGAAAGGAAACAAATTTAGAGAAAGATTTCTCAAGCACAAAGGTTTCATGGACTTAGCCACCAGAACCATGAGACGTGTGCTTATCTGCATTACAGGGTGGAAAAGAATTTCCAGTTTCTAATCAGGATTATCGGGTCACTAACATACAAGTTTGTGAACCTGCTCCTTTTGTTGTGCCTCCTTTGTACTTCTACATATATGTATTGCATTTCTCCTAAGGAAAACAAAATCCTACATCTTTTATCAATAAATGATTTCTGGCAGAACTTCACTTCTATCCACATCCATTGAAAAAGTTTTGGGGTAGATTTTTAATTCATCCATCGCGTTATTCTGCTCCTCCCCCATTCTGCTGGTTGCTCTGGAGCTGCTGCTGTGGCTGAGTAAACTCTCACCACGTGCACGGGAGTGACCTCAGATAAGCAGCATTAAGAATTTCCTAAAGCAAAACTTTGCCCCACTGTAGTCTGTGGCAAGCCTCCAGTGCCATTAACACAGCAAGATGGTCATCCCATGAGGTGAGTACAGATGTGCTGCACAAACCTGCCTGGAAACTCCTACTCATAAAAGTGTGGGTTTATGTGAAAACTACTATTGTTTTCCCCAGGGGCTGCCTGTTTCTATTTACACAGGGCCTGCCAATTTATTCTGACCTACAGCAGTAGGGATTTCTGACAAACCTACCTTACTGTCTAGGTCTAAAAATGATGTATATCAGCATCTGCTGTTCATGCTGCAAAATCATGATGGTTTTGGAATCACCTGCTGCCTGTATCATCAAACACTGATGTTTCCTGTATAAGAAATGCTAAGATGGTGACCTGCAGCAAGACAAGATGACCAGCCACACGCTCCTATGAGCTCTTGTGCACATTCTGGGTAGCTGAAAGGCACATTTTGAGAGCCCAGGAAAGAAGGAGAAATTCTAGCTTCAATCATGGAAACACTTCCCCAGTCACACTCAAGTATTATGCAAAACCTCAATGGAAAGGTGATTGTTTACGTCCCTTCCAAAACAAGCCACTCCATGATTCTATCACTCCTCTAGTTACTAAGGCCCCAGTCATAACCTGGATCCCATGGAGCATTTCATTCTAACATAAAGTAGAAGCTCTAACAACAAATCCTCTTAAGGCAAAGTCTTTCCCAACACCCAAGTACTGAGATCAGCATCTGCCCACTGCCACCATATAACTACCAGCTCCATGCCATGTTTCTTACAGCCCTATCCTCAGCTGCTGAGCTGGACTGCAGTTCTTTAAAAGAAAACCAAGAGGAGATTTATCATTAAGCTTCCACTATTTTCTTTCTGTTTCTAAAATACAGGGGACAAATACAGTTAAAAGTTCCTCCTATATCTACAGTCTCTTGAAACATCTCAGTGTCTGCAAAGCAGAAGGAGCAAAGATCTTAATCACAGTGGTATGGCTGAATACAAAACAGATAAAAAATCCCTTCACAACTCAAAGGATATTTCTAGTTACACTGAAGTATCCAGAGCCTTCCCATTCTTTTAGATCTACAGCCTTTGTAGTAACCACCAAACCAAAACCAAACCAACACATTCCAAACAAAGACATGCATTTTCTTCCACCAAACATTTTTTCCTGGACGACACATTCTTTGATACTTCAAATGCAAACTGTTAACGTAATTTTGGGAGCAGAGCCAATTTCATCCAAGAACAGAAGAACTTTGCTGGGTCAGATCCAATGCTTGTCTGCCCCAATATCCTGCCTCCTCCAGGGAAAGGCACACCAAAGACAAGAGCACACAGGGCAATACCACGTTGTACTTTTCCAGACGCAAATAACACGCAGCTTTGAGTCAGAGGTGTAGTAATCAAGGGCTATTAAACTATTAACTATAATAGATTTTCCCCCTTAATTTGTCTCAATGCTTCCTGAACCCATGCAATTTTTGCCATACGCATTCTCTAGCAGTGAGTTTCTCTGGTGAATTGCACGTTGTCAAGCACTGCACATCGCCAAACACTGCAAATCATTTATCCTGATCCTGCCACCTGCAAGTCTCCTTCACTCTCCCCAGTTCTGTTATGTCACAAAAAGTTACGTACCACCACTTCCTCATTGCTCTCCTACGCCGGACGTGACTTTATCTCTCTATAACCTTCTCAGTCCTCTCTCAGCTACAGATTTCTCCCTTATTTGGTTGTTCCTCGTACAGTGACCACATTACCTTTCTCATTTTCTCTTTTTACTTTGTTTTATTGTTTATTTAGACTGTTCCAGTCTAAAGGAGATACAGACCTTAGATTTCTATAGTGTTATTGTTTTACACTTTGCTCTCACTGGTTCTAAAAACTGCTGGTATTTTATTTGTTTCTTTATGACCACTATTATGGTATTTTTGTAGAATTACCTAGCTCGGCTCCAGGACTTCTCTGCTAAGCAGTATGAGTTAAAGCTCAGCACTGCACAGCACTGTGGTCGTGTATCTTGATGTCAGGACAGGAACAGGAGGCTGCTCTGCTGCAATGCAACTTCACCAGCAGCCTCTCTCTCTTCACTTTCTCCTTCCGGGTTGCCTCTGATTGTGCTGATCAGCACAGACCTCTGTAGCACCCCCTCCTAACTTCTGTATATTGCAAGAACTGCCTGTATGTTGCAAAGTTGATTGTTACCTGCTTTATATAACTGGTGTGTAATCAATTATGTAAGCCAAAAAAAAACCCCTTTTTTCTTATCCTATGGCGGCTTGGTTTCCTCATGGAAAAGGATCACCCTTACTCATGTGCTCAGCTTCTTCTCCAAGGAACTCAGCAGCACAGCTTTCCCCTCCCTGTGTTGCATCTGTCCACATACCTGTCGGGGAAATCTAACAGATAACATCAGTTTGTTCAGCCCAAAAAGGTATTTGTAGCTCCCGGACTTTCCTAAGATCCTTTTCAAAATCCTGTTGCCTTTGACACCACAGCACCCCAAACAGGAGATTCCTCAAGAGGCAATAGTTAAAATTTCACACTTGAATGCCTTCAGTATCTCAAATGTTGCAGTACTCATGCATGCAAAAGGAGCCCCAACAACATTAACCTTCAGATAGCTAATTAAAGCAATCCACACATCCACTTCTCACAGGGGAAACTAAGCCCAACAAGACGAAGCTGTCTACTTCAGCTGTCAGAATCAGCTTTGCTCAGTTTGATGCTGATCCTTTACATTCTCTCTCAGTAACTTGAATCTCATCTCCCTGCCTTCTGAATTTCTGAAAGCGCTCTTAGTAGGCTCTTCAGTTGGCCTCCTGAAAATGATGTGCTCTTGGATGTCATGAAGATCAGCATGACAAATGCAGCCTGGTGCCTGCCCAGCACCAAGAGCTCAGAGCAGAGCTGTAGAGCTCAGCGCTACAGACTCTCAGAGCAGCATCATAAGGCAGAGCTCTCTCCTCTCCTGCTGTGATGGCCCATCTTTAGACCTTCTTCTTATTATATAGGGGGAAAAAATTTGTTCTGTTTCCATCTTGAACAGCTGATATCTATCAATGCTTGCTCAGTTCTACTTGTCTCCTCTTTCCCCAATTCCCCCCCTCTCTGGGAGGAATAACCTGTAGTAACAATGTTGCAGAGACTCTTTGGCATCCTCCGCTCATTGTATGCATGCCAATTCACTGACTTCTACAGTTTTCTGAGCGTAACCTTAATGTCTCAGGACAAGAGATGTTTTTTTGTACAGCTCTGCAAATATTTCCTAAAAAAACGCAAGTGCTCAGCACTGACCTGTGGCTGCCCAGATCCTGCCCTGGGTGCTGAGCCCCTGGAGCCAGCAGAGCCAGTGCAGCCTGCCCAGGGACAGCAAAATCCTCACACACTGCCCCAACATAAACACTGTCATCCTGATATATACAGCCACATGCAGTCTTAACAAAAAGCCTTTTCCAGCCACAACTGCAAAGCATCACTTCAATCTCTCTCACATTGTCAGAAAACTCTTTTTCTTTAAGCGCAGTAGAATGTTTTTTATTTTGATACATTAGAACTTTTGCAACAACTGCAATCAATTTAATCTTTGGCTCCATTAAAGATTTGAATGCAATATTTTAAGAAAAATGTTTGACTTATCTGGAGTTTAGAACAATGACTTGAAAAAAGAGACAGCCAGGAGGGAGGCGGAAGGATCCTAGCTGACTGCCTAGACTCATGTTACATTTTGTCTTCTACCCCGAGAGCTCTGACTCAGAACAGTTCATACCATTCTTTCTGAGGGAGAGATGAAGTGTGGTATCACTGGATATCCAACAAAGTACTTCATGCATATGAAGTTCATAAAAGAAAGGGTTTAAAATCAATAACAAACCTATTAATGAGGCAGTTCTCACCCACAGCATACAAAATATGTGCAAAGTATCACAAACCTCTGTACACCCCTGTCAGATTGATTTTAAAAATACACACACAGCGTATTTTCCCACGTTACATGGTTTCACCTGAACTTGCATTATATGCACAACCATCTATAAAAGATCCATATCAGTACTCCCTTCTACTAACAGCAGTGATACACACCAAGCATTTAAGCAGACATTTGCCAGCTATCCTAGTATGTGTGCTCCAGCTGCTCACAGCTTCTGGGCTGACAAACGTGACCATATGCACCAGAGCTTCGATAACACCTTTGTAACCACGAACATGAGTGCAGCAGCAGGTGTGCTTACTGCACCTCATGCTGAGATGCTGGCTGCAAGGAACGCCAGTGCCGTGGCTGTGGCACCATTCTGCTCATGAACCGCACAGCAGTACGACAGCACAGGAGCAGAAAGCACGTAGCTTTCATTCATCTTCTCAGAGGGCAGTAGTACCTTTATTGAGACAAGAAGAGAGAAAAGGCCCCAGAGATATTTAAATGCAAAATACCCGTCTTTATACAAGCTCCATTTCTCTGTTTATTACTTTCTGGGGATTGCTTCAGAAGAATGATGCAGCTTCACCAGCCATCCCACAGCCCTGAGCTGCTGAACACAAACAGAGGCAAGAGCTGCTGGCTGCAGAAAACTCTGCTCATTCCCAGCCAGTCTCACACAAAGCTGCTCTGCCTCAAACCACCTGCTGCTGCCCCAGCACTGCCAGAAGGTGCCTCTGTGCTTCTTGAGGAGACATGGGAGGAAAGAAGAGCAGGCACCATTGTTACCAAGTGCTTGTGCTCCAGATGACAGGCCGCACTCCTCTCCATTTCCTGGTGGGTGAGGAGGAGATGACCTCAATCTTTTCCCAAACAAGAAAACAATATGAAAATACAAAACTCTACACCCTCCCATCCCTTAATCTGAGAATGAAAAAATAAACTCAAGCTTCCTCTCCTTTTTAAAGTCATTCTTAACAGTGGGAGTCCATGATATAACATGGAAATGATAGTACTTTCTTGGTTTGGCCATTGTGCTCAGTCACAACTCATTGCAAGTGAGAAGAACCAGCCATGTGCCATCAGAACTGCAGCTGGCAGTGGGGTACCCTATGAACAGACACAGTCCTCTTGGACTGCACCATGAGCAATGCTGGCAGTTACTGGCAGCAAACGCACGCTTGTAAGAGTGAGAGGAATTTCAACAGCTGGCTCCTTTCCACCCGAGATCAATAAAAACAGTAAGGCAGCTGCCTTCATGGAGAAGTATGCAAGTTCTTTTGGTACTGGAGGAGAGAAGGGGCAATCTCCTACCCAAAAAGAAAGAAAAACCCAAATGGAGAAAATCACAGGCTGATGCAATTCCCCCTCTTCAATCCCTATATACTACTTCTTCACAGAGCTAGAATGCCAATCACTCCTTGGCCTCTCCTCCTTTTGTCTCTTAAAGGATTTGAATAGCAGTCTGTAGCCAAATTCGGTCTCACAGCTTGCACAATCCCCATTCAAGTCAATGCTTGGGTGCTCCTGAATGTGGCATTTGTGCCTGTTGTTTCACATTCGTGGCCTCCAACACTGGCTCACATTAGGTAATGCTGTTCACTCTGGCTGCACGCCACTGAGACTCCTGGACAGGAGCTGCACGTGCACATTCCCACATTGGTGCCTACAGCTCATCTCCATAATTACAGCCACCTGTGCTCCATCGCCCAGCTTGTGATTCAGAACCAGAAAGATCAAAGGAGAAGGGCACCTTTCAGCTGAAGACTCCCAAACTACAAACTTCAGGTACATTCAGTTAACTATGCCTCTGAGAGGTGCAGCACCAAACCACCACAACAAACACAAAGTCACCTTTACCGTACAGGGTATACAGCAAAACCCATGATTAAACACAGGGCTTAGCAACCGATGAATCACAGCAGAGATAAGGCTGTGTACTCACCAACTCCACGTGCTGGAGAACAGGCAGCTCAGCACCCACCCTTGGGGCTGTGACACCCATAATGAAGCACCACAACACACAGGTACAGAGGAATTAACCAGCAGAGTGTACATCACCAGAAACTCCTCAGCATGTACCTCTGACATGCCCCTGCTTAGACATCAACAGCATATGGTAGTTTTTCCTCACAGACACATATCATTGAATAAAAATACTACGGAGAACAGTGCCTTGGAGAAACAGTTATAAAGCTATGATATGCAAAACTGACTGCAGAACAAAGTATTGCTTTGCCAGTGAAAGACCACAAAACTTGGGCACCCTCCCAGACTGACAGCCCAAGGCTCCAAGGTGCAAAGCTGCCTCAATCCCTTTCCCCTGCAGCTGATACAATGCATCCAGAGCCTCGCAAATGCTTTAACAACTTTCAGGAACAAGTCATCATTTTCTGAAGAGGAGGTGATTTTCCTCCTGTTTCTAGTTTTTACTCAAGGAAACCAAAGTAACAGTGCATGGGATGCTGCTGGCAAAACAAAGCCTTCTTGGTGAGACAGAGCTGGCTTACAGGGCTGATGTTAGCAAATGACAACAACTCTGATTTGGTTCAGTGGATCCTCTGATCCACCCCCTGAAGATCCCCGGTAAGACTCTGCTGGCCCTCCAAGCAGAGACTGACCCACTAATAGCTCATTTTAAGACCCAGAACAAATAACTCATTCCCTTTGACCTCATTTCATGTGAATCAGAGACTTCTTCTTCAGTTAGGTGCCTCTCTGTTTTGCTTTAAGTTCAAGAATCAATTAAAATTTTTATAGCAGAAAGAAAACAGCCACCCAGTGAGGTACACGGCTGAGCCTGGCCAACAGAAACACCCTGGGTGCATTCAGCAAACCAAGAACACGCAAGTCCTGCTCACTGCTCCACATCACTTCAGCTGCAGTCACTTTAGACCTGGGTATACATACGTAATAAAATTGGTATTTATGAGTCTGTTACACTCATATTCCATAAACACAAAACACGCCAGTGCTGAGATCCAAATTCCAGGGTCAAGGATGCATGAGGGAGCCTAAAACTTGGGACAAAGTTAGCACTGAGTCTCATGAAATGTACAGTTCACAAGATAAGACAGCATCGCAGAAACTACTATGCCAATAATTTTAAAAACAGGAAAATGCAGTTGAGATCAAGATCAGTGGCCATCTCCCTGGAGCTTAGTACCACTACACAAACCAAAAATCAATAACTGCCATTAAGAGGTCACTGATAAGAATCTACAGCAGCAAAGCCTGTCAACCGAAAAGCTATTAACAGCTGTGTTAGAGAAAAGAATTACTTCTTCTATTTGCTAATGACTGTTTCTTTCCCTCTATAAGATTATTTTCTATAAAGCCAGCAGAAATTCTTTTTGATTTCCCTCATAAACTACCTGCTCAGGATGTCAAGACTCTTTCAAGATGTGTATCTGGTAATCTTCAGCTTTCCATCATCAGCATGTTGATGTTAGTGCTGACATTGAGAGTAACAAAGACAACACAAGGACTGTTAGCATAGCGTCATCTGAGGCATGAACTTCTCTGCTCTCTTCTGTGGCAAGGCTCAGCCGCTGACCAGCAGAGTCAAACAAGGGGCTACCACACCACAGCTCACCAACACAGCATTTCTTCTGCTGAAGATCACAGATCAGCAACTGCACTGAGCCAGAGAAGGAGAATTTGGTGAAATGGGCAGTGGTGTTTCTTCCTCCTGTACATTGCTGGCCTCTGAAAGTTTGGGTGGCTACTCTAGAAGTTCACAGAAGTATCAGCAACACTGCTAGCCTGTAGCTTAGATTCTATCTGCATGCAGCAAAAGTCACTGATCATTAACGGCACTCACTGGCATTTTGAAAGTCTCTTGTATATTCATGCAATGCAATAAATCCCTTGGATTTTAGGCTCCGAGTCTCTTTTTTGCAGGTCACACAGAAGAAATCGGACAACTTTCAGGATGCTGCTGCTGAGGTATATCTGACCCTAGGCACGGACTCCCACTTTTTTTTTTCTTTCATTCACTCATCTTTGAAAAAACACAGTCTTCTGAGCCAGCTATGCCGACAGTGTGCTGGGGCTGCAGAAAACAAAACTCAGTACTCCCACAGGGCAAGAAGCTGCAGCTGCTCAGGCAGTAGCCTCACACGCCCATCGTCATTAACCATTTGGTATGAGAGCATCAGAACCCAGTGCTGACATGAGGGATAACACAACTCAGAAATGAACCTCAAGAGTACAACCATAGCAAACTAAGAAACAGAAAATTAGTTCGCTTTGCCTTTCCAGTGCAGAACAGAGCCAAAGCGTGCTATCCACTTGGATCTGTTAAAAACAGTCCAACAGTGGGAGAGGGAAGCAAGAAGTCACAAAGCAAGCTGCTAAATCGCGAAGGAAATGACATGTTATTGGTGAGCACCGGTTGCAGTAAACAGATCGCCCTCCCAGGGCAGGATGCTGATGCTCAGACGGTGCGGGGCCAAGGGCTGAGGAGCCACACTGTGAGGAGGATGCGGGTTTTGCTTCAGCTGGGCGGGCAGCTTTCCCCTGGGCAGCTCCGCACACCTGTGGCGGTTCTGAGCCCCAGCTAGCCCCAGCCTTTACCTAAACCCAGCTCTAACTGCCCCCAGCCCTTACCTAAGCCCGGCCCCGGCCCCGACAGCCCCAGCACGGTCTCCCCGCTGCCCTCTCCCCGCAGTCTCGTCGTCCCCGCGCTGAGCTCAGCCCCCCTCCCGCAGCCCGCCGCTCCCCGGTCCCCTCCGTGTCACACGACAGCCGCGGATGGAGGCGGCGAAGAGAAGCCCCGCCGATGCGGTCGGATGGGCCCCCTCAGCCCGTTACAACTTTCCCGCCTCGCTGCTCACCGCCGTGGATCCGGAGGAGGAGGCGATGTACACCTTGATGACCATGCCGGCGGGGAGCGGAGAGACGCGGAGCCGGGCGGGCTGGCGGGTGGGTGTGTGCGGCGCAGCGCGGGCTGGCGCTGAGGAGGCGGCGGGAGGGCGGGCGCCGGGAGGACGATCCTGGGCTCGGTTCGCTCCGCCTCGCCGCTCTCACTGGGCTGCCGGCACGGCAGTCAGCGCCACCCGGCCCGGAAGAGGGGAATATGGTCACAAATAAATAAATAAAAAGGAAAGAAAGAAATGGGTGAGGCGAATTCTCGACGAACCACGCGAGACGTGCTTGGAGGAGGGGGCTGTCCGCTGCACGGCGGCCCGGAGCCCCGCTGGGGCGGTGAGGCGCGAGCCGCGGACCGTGAGCCGAGAGCCGCGAGCCATGGCGGCGGAGCCCCGCGCGCTGTCGCGGCAGCTTCGGGAGCTGAAAGCCTCAGACGCATCTCTGCTCACATCTCTGCCACGCCGGCCCTGGTTCGGGTTGAGGCAAAAATCAGCCGGTTCCACAGAGACTGGACTCGTATAACGCCGCAGTACAGGGAGTAGGAAAAAGCCCTCCTAAAGAAAACGTACTGAGCTGTATGCATATTCCGTGTGCGAATACAGGCGGTTAGATGCGATGCTGTCTGACACAGGAAAGAATTGAAGGAGCTAAAGATAAGGTTATGGAAGAGAGCAGCAGATATGAAGATGCTCTTGTCAGGAACTTTATTTTGAGAGTGAGAGGAGGGGAGAAACAGGAGGGTGGGAGCTGAGAGGCTCAGACACGGAGCGGGTTAGGCTCTAGCATCAGCTGATGGCCGTTGCCCTCATTCTGGGAGGAGATGCTCCGTTCCTCAGCGTTCTGTTGGAGTGAGCGCACGAGGCAGCACCTTGCCGTTCCAGCGCCCAGCTTCCTGCCCGTGGCAGCCTTAGATGCTGCAGTGGCTGGATTGTCACTTGGAGAGGTGAGAGGGGTCGAGTGGAATGGGTAGATGTTACTGTTTGGTAACTCTGAGGTGCCTCTTAAAATTTGTTTCATTGTAAAAGTTGCTCTCTGAGCAAAATGTTGGCCCACGCCAAAATAAAGGCAGGCTGAGCATATAGCAGAGTTCAGAGGCTCTGTTCTTTGGCTTCCCAGAATTATTGTAGCTCATCTTCCACACAGAGCATCAAAGAAGCAAGTGACAGTAGTGCTCTCACAGGACCCACCTGAGTCTGCCCACAGCCCCTCTGCTTCTCATCTCCTTGAGTTCTGTGACTTGGAAAGGGACTTTGCTGCTCTGTGAAAGACCCAGTGGGAAACTTGGAACCATAACGCACTGCAATTTCGCTGCATGGTATTTTATCGTTTCTATTAATTACAGCTGCTAGATGAGACATCAAAGAGTTCTTAATTATTATAGTCATTGTAGCATTTTATTAAGAGAAATTTATATTCAGCACCTGTCTCCCGCTTACCTCTATAGAAAAGTACTCCAACTACCACCTTAATTTTTTTTTTTTGTTAAACATTCTGATAGCAACTTCACAGAAAATGGAAAATGCTTTTCATGATAAACACAGCAAGCTGAAATTTTACCATCTACAAGCTAAGATTAAAGAAAGGTGTTTGATCTGCTCTTGGAAACAGGAGGAAGGTATTTTGAAAATGATGTTTCTCAACAGTAAAAGAACAATTCTGAAGATGACATGCCTAATTTTGGTATCTGATGCTTATCTGATTTTTTTGAGAGTGTCATAAGGTTTGTGCATGTTTTGGAAATGCAATAAGCCAAAATATTTATTTAGGATGATGGTATGCAATAAAAGCTGCCTAGTTCAGGGAATTTCAAAATTTAATGGAAATAAGTGGTGTGCTTTTTAAAACAAACAGATTAAAATTCTTCCAGGAATGTTTCTTCAGATGTGTTTGCACAGCTTCCTTTAGAACTGTTTGAGAAGTATGCTTATAATTCCCACCTCCTCTGAAGCACGATTCTCTGTAATCTGATTAACAGTAAGGAACAGCAGAGGCAGAAACTAAAGCTTATCAGCCAAAGTGAAAAAAATACAGGTGGAGACCTGGGTAGATATATTTACTTGAACTCTGTGCTCACCTGTCCTTGTGAGGCTGAGCGACTGCCCTCTGGCCAGCTCTCCTCACAACGCCCTGCAGCTTCTCAGAGCTGAAATTCGTCTGCAATGCACAGCACCCCGCCTCTTCTCCCTGAGAAAAAACCTGCCGTAATCATTGCTCTCAAAAGTGCACTTTAAAAGGCATTTTATCTTCATGAAAGAAGATTTATAATGTTAAGAGTAGTGAAATGACTAGGTATCCTTGACTCACAATAGTAAATTTTCTACTCTATTGGCAGAAGAGTGCAGTGCTTTTTATTCCCAGACTGTTAATGTAAACCCATGGCATTATTTTTGCTTTCACTGTTAAACAACTATGAAGTGTTTAATTATCCTTCTCCAGTAGACCAAAACCTCAAAATGAATAAATTTGATATTACACCTGTAGGAGGAAAATCTGCTGTTCTTAAGCAGCCAAGAAAAAAGTTTGTATATAACAGCTGTAACTGTCTCTTCAGTTCCCTTTTTCACTTACTGTAGTGTATGTTTTCAGAAGGCCATCTTGTCAGGTCGTATCTTTTATTCCTGTCTCTTTCACAAAAGGAAAATGGTTCAGTTGGGCTGAGTTTAACTTTGCTGTGGGTTATTTGATGAATTATGAAGCAGGAGTGCATGCAAGTACTCCTTGATGCCCACCACAAGCCCTTGCCTTGTCCAGTGAGACAGAACACGCAATGGATGGGCCAGCCAGGGGACATACGGGCATTTAAGGTATAATGTTGCAAGCAGTGGTAAAGATCTACTTATTTCTTGCTTAAACTGAAGACCAGGATAAGAGTACTGACAAAGTAAACTACCTTCAAAAAGATAAATGGAGTAGAATCTGGCAATAAAAGACATTACACTAATCAAGTGCAAAATCCCTCTTCTACAAAAGATCAGGAAGCACATGTGCTCCAAATGCTCCACAGTTTCTTTGTAACAACAGAGAGAAATAAATCCAGAATTTAGTCATTTGGCAAGTAACATGAGAATGCACCAGGTTTCCTTATTTTAATATTGCTGGAGAAGATGATCTTGATTTGTCTGAACTGAAACAGAGGAACGAGCAGTTGGTCAGAAACATCAGCTAAGCATTCTCAATAGGAAATAAGAAATCTATTCTTTCATTTCCAATCCCAGACTACCATTCCTGCCAGTAACTCGAGCCAGAAGGCAAACTGTGGCTCAGATTGTGCCCTCTGGCTTCACCATGCTCTGCAAGAGAAGTGTCCCACTGGGGATAAATATCTAAGGTGTGGGGGGCAGAATGGCGAGGCCAGACTGTTTTCAGTGGTGAGTGGAGACAGGACAAGGGGAAACGGCTGGAAACTGCAGCATAGGAAGTTCCGCACAAATGTGCGCAAGAACTTCTTTACAGTGAGGTGACGGAGCACTGGAACAGGCTGCCCAGGGAGGTGGTGGAGTCTCCTTCTCTGGAGATGTTCAAGACCTGCCTGGATGCCGACCTGTGCGACCTGCTGTGGGGAACCTGCTTTGGCAGGGGGGTTGGACTCGATGATCTCTGGAGGTCCCTTCCAACCCCTACAATTCTGTGATTCTGTGATTCTGTGACTGTGTGTGGAAGCTTCCTGCCAGCATGCTGGAGCAGGTGCTGGGGTGCTCCAGGAGCTCTGCATGCAGCAGCATGACTGCAGCTGCATGATTGCATACAGCAGCAGGTCCAGGGCTCAGCAGCAGCAGCACCATGGGGATTCCCATGAGTTCTTGTTCTCACTTGGAAATGAAAACAGGCTGCAGTTCTGAGCCTCCATGTGTAACTGGGTAAGGCAGCACGAGGCGCGCATGGGGTTCGTTTTTCTTTCTTTTCATCTACTTAATACCTCTGTGGTGGGACTGATGGAGTTGTTAAAATCCCTTGTAATGTACAGGCGTGTGTCTTTATGATGTAGAGCAAACAAAAGTAACATCAATCCACCTCCCTCCTTGGACTTTGGCTGGCACCAGTACTAGTTTTTGTAGGGTTCTTTACATTACGAAAAGCATCACTGGACATCATCACTATGAATATTACAGATAAGAGCAGGATCAAAGCAAGGCAACATGGCAAACATTTTGCTTGTCATCAGTCAAAACAGCTTTTTATGTCTTTAGCGACAACGATTTCCTGACAAACCTCTGCTCCTGAAACCCGCTGCAAATACAAGACCACCTCGTACTCTTTCACTAAGAGGAAGCGCACATTTCAATTCGTTTTCAAACGCTGGGACCTCCCTGAAGCAGCTTTCTCCCTGCAGAGCCCTCCCTCCGGGCCGGGCCCAACGATGGGCGGGCGGAGAGGGACGGACGGCCGGGAAGGCGGAGACGGGGGGCGGCTCGCTGCCGGGGCGCGCCCCCTGCTGGCACGGCCGCCACGGTGCCGGACCCGCGGGGGAAGCGGCCGGGCCTGGGCTGTGCTCGGCGGTCCCACCCCGAGCAGCGCTGGAGCCGTCGGTTTGATTCTCAGCACGCAACAGGCAATTTTAACTCTTTGAATAACGTTGTATTGTTCCGATAGGTAGGCTTTTATAGAGATAAAGATTAATTTTGGGGAGATAATACTACTTTTATGTTTTTAATATTGTTACACTGTTCCGATAGTTCAGTGCTTACACAGCCCCTCTCCTGGACCTCCATTTTAGACGTCCATTTTGAGCACCTTGGAGCGCCCACATCAGTGCTGCTCTTTGGATCAGCAGTGTGCTTTTGGAGCACATCTGCCACACTGTGCTTGGACATGCTGGCACAGAGCAGCCTCACAGCCGCCCATTTCATGGCATTCAGATGACACCGGGCTGGAGGAAGGCTCCAGGTAAGCACACAGTACCCTGCAGCAGCTGTGTGAACACGGGGCCCTCTGTACCAGTTCTGTCACCGTTCAGATGCATTCCTACTGCACCGCACTACCTGCAGAGGTAGGCGCAACCAGAACTGCTGTGAGCAGGTGTGGCAAAACAAACACAGACAGCTCTGGCAAACATTTTTGGCAGACAGTATCTTTTACATGAAGAAAAAAAAGCACCCTGCACTGCTGCTGGCACAGGCTGTAACATGACTGCATGCAGCAGCAGGTCCAGGGCTCAGCAGCAGCAGCAGCAGCATGGGAATTCCCACTGGTCCCTGAAGCTTCTCGTCCCAATGCTGACCTCCATCCAGGCAAAAGCTGGCCAGCTGCAACCCCTTCTTATGGTTTTGTCTCTCATTATCCTTGTACCCAGCACTGGCAATCCATCCCACCAGCTCCAAGCCATGGCCTGACTAGTCCTGTGGTGTTCTGGGCATCTCAAAATGGCTGTTGGAAAGGCTTGTAAAAAACAAGTGCTAAAGGTGGTGTGGCTTTGAAAATCTTCGCTATGCTCTTTAGGTCACAGCCCTCCCATGTGCTGTCTCTCCAGGAGACAGGAACTGTTTGTAAAAGCTGGTGCTGCATTAGCCATCTCCTAAGGCTTTGTGTGTAAGCAGTTTCAAAGGAAGACTTGCACACTTCTGCAGGGATGGTGGGGACCATCTGGCAATGGTTAGTTTGTTATTATTCACTTTGTCAATTTATTCTAACCCTTACTGGTGCTTCAATGCGAGACAGATCCTCAGACAAGCTCGTGAGTTCCTGTCTGGGAACTACCCCAGCCTTCTTCACAATGAATACATGCAAAAAGCTCATTTGGGGCTTCTGTGGCAATTCTGTCTTTTCTGTGTATTCCTTTGTATACCTTGATAGCAGATTGGCTCTAGAAGATGTCTCTCAGGCTTCCTGCTCCTGATGAGACTGAAAAGCTTTTTCAGTCTTTCTGCAGGTTGTGTGTCAGTTACATGTTTCAAGAAGGACAGAAGTCAAAGGAGTGATTCTGTGGATATTTTGCCTTTGTTCAGAAATGTCTTGAGTTGCTTAGGCACAAAAGGGTGATCTAGGAAAATATTCATCAAATATTCATCTGACATCAGGAAGAGGTTCACCTCTTCTTTGCAGGAAATTCCTGCCTCAGGCAACAAATATTCACCAAATATTATGAACAAGCAAACATTTTGAAAACATTCAAGACATGATTAGCAGCTCTTTGGAGGACATTGGAGAGATACAGATCCCTGAGTTGACTGGTTAATAAACAGAATAACCAGGAGTCAAACCAGTGCAGGAGCAAAATAGAGAAGACTAAGTCTTGCTTGATTTTGCAAAGATTGGAGGCAAAAAGTGGGCATAGTTGTGATAGAGTCAGTCTGAAAGCATTTTCTTGCACATCGCTCGTCTGTAATTTCCCAGCCTTCTATAAATTAGTCAGCATGTGAGCACTGCTCTGTAAGTTTAGTGTGGGTAGTTTAGATTGCATGTTCAGAGTGCTGGCTGTGTTGTTTTGGTTATGAGATAGTCATGGTATGTTTCTGTTTGCAGATGGGGAGGTTTTGCCTCTGTGAGTCTATAACCTGGTTCATTTACCTACACTGAATATAAAATTTAGCAGAAACTGTAGCACAGAGAAAACTAATAATCATTTATCTATAGTCTGGTGATACGCTAACATAAATTCAGACTTAGACCTTTTTGTACTGAACCTATAATACCAGTTTTAGGAAAAATGACCCCAAAAAGATCACATGACACAAATTGATGATTCAGATTAAACTTACATCCTGGACCCAGTCTGTCAGAAAGACCTAACCGAGTAATTCTGTGCAGGCGGGCTGTATGCCAAGTGAAGCATATTACCTCCTGATACTCTAACATGTCATATCGAGTACTTTTGTCTTCCCACAACACACACAAGGCCACTGTACAGCCATAAAGCCAGTGTAAGCCCCATACTGCGTGCTGGGATTAACATCTGTGAATCTGGATCAGATTTGTGCTACTGCCTTAGCGCCCATGGTAGCATGGCCTCCTTTAAGGAAGATGAACAGCAAAGAGCAAAGGTCCTCGTGGTGGCCATGCACGTGAATGCTTCTCTTACCTGCTGCTTGGTTACGATCACAGCTGAACATACAGCTGCCTGTGTGGCTTAGAAGAAACCTCAACCAGCCATGGCCACCTTCCCACTTATTTGATAGGTGACTTCCTGTTCTTTCCAGTTATTATTACATAACAGAGTATTTCAGTGCTCCTTCCACTTGGCCTGAAGGAAAGATGTTTAGAATATCCATAGGTATAACCAGATCTGTAGGTCTGCACAACAACAGCTGCAGTGCAATGATACCATGCCACAGTTTATCCTATCTATTGAGAGGGCAGTGGTCTTCTAATTAATGATTATTCCGTTTAGTTTGTGGTTTAATGAACATTTTTGGAGCAGTCAAAATATTTGAAAAGTACAAAAACAAAGCACATGAAATGTGAAATTCCAAGTGAATTTTAAGTCTGTCCTTAATTTCCAGCGCATATTTTGACCTGAGCTTTCAACCAAAGTGCTGTCGTGCAAGCTGTTCTCATCAGGAAAGCAGGCTGACCTACTGGAGAGAATTCCTGCTCCTCTTCCACAAAGACTTGTCACAGAATACAGGGAGAATGAAACAGTAACTACAGACAGGTGAAACTTTCCAAGGCAACTGACAACAGCAACTGAAGCACAAATCTTAGCAATGGTGAACTTCTATTATGGGACACACATACTTGAATGAAGACCCAGGGCTTTTGAAATGTGTTTTAGACAATTTTTTATTTAGAAGATGGAGAAATGAGTGGAAACACTATTTAAAATATTGATTAATAAAAGAAAATGGCTGAGAATATAAAGGTGGCATGATCAGTGGGAAAGGAGAGAGAGCAGTTACTGAAAGGCATCAACAGAACTACAAACCTTCTAACATAGAAGGCACATGGGGAGAGAGCATTAACCGACACGAACAAGAGTGTAATGCAGCACTAATGGCAGTGTCAAAATATACAAGCAGACTTTCCAGATTGTGCAAAAAGTGGAATCAAGCACATAGTTAAGAATTAGCACTGCAGAGTAACATGGGCAGGCAGGAACAAAATGAGAGGCAAAATTAGTACCTGAGAAGGACATAGGAACACGTTATATCTATATGCACAGGAAATAAAAGCAAAACAAGTGAAAATATTGTTCACTGCTGATAGAAAAAGAAGGCACACGCACACAGAAACCAGCACGTCAGTTTCTTCAGCCTTCAGAACTGCCTTGCAACCTGTTACTGAACCGAATGTTTTTGGGAGGTGACAGCAACAAGTAGCAGCAGGAAAGAACCCATTACACTGAAGTGGTTACGTGGTTACACAGGTTGGCAGCACTTGGAAAATACACTCCAAATTGTTCAGGATGCCAGCCAGAGAACTTCTGAAATTATTGGCGTGTAGCTACAAAAAAATATTGTGGAATTTGTGGGCTCTCCACTGATTGACTAGAGGAAGGAGAAGAAAGGTGAACTTGTGAATGGAAAACTGTTCAGAGTAAATCCAAGGTTCCAGGAAAATAATAAACTATTAATGTGTATGTACTTTGTGAATGAGGTAATTTAAAAAGTGACAAGTCAGAAAGTCACTATGAATTTGTAAAGAATGTGGGGAGCAGTTCAGATGACAGCATGGCTGAAAGCGTTCTGGGGAGCAGAAAACGAATCTGAACCAAGATGGTGATGCCACTGCAAAGTTGGCAAACGCCATACTGAGATAGCTAGTCTGGTTAGCCTGATGTAGATGTAAGGAAGAGTGCAAGGCTGAAAGGACTTAGGCAGCCTAAGAATGAGGAAAGGTATAGAAAATACAAACTATGAGAACGTAACGCATATGAGAATTTGCTAGAAAAATGAAGTTTGGACATGATAATATTATGTGAAATGACGATCTAAAACTCGTTGCAGATAAGTTGCAGATTGCTCTTACATAAACTCGGTGTTGGGCAGAGAAGCTTCAGTTAACTCCCAGCCAGCTCAGATGCCAGGACAACCTGTGCAGTGGCACCGACAGCCAAGCGCCAAGCTCTCGGCAGGCTGCGGAACGCGCCTTGCTGGGGGCTTTCAGAAAGGTTCGACTGCCTTTTGCCAGGAGTGAGGCCGTGCCTCAAGCAGCGGCTCCAGTGCGTGTGTGCCCTGCATTTTCCCCAGAGAGACTGACATAACAGGTGCCACAAGCCCTACTAGAACGCGCACTTAGGACAAAACGAAACATCGGTTTTGCCCGGGACCTCCGCACAGGGTCTACCTCACCGGAGGCCCCGCTCCAAACAGCATCTAGGGCCGCTGGGCAGAGCGAACGGCGCCTTCCAGCCGGAGCCGGAGCCCACGGCCCCCGCCCGCCGCCGCCCGCCCCGGAGGCACTCGGGCCGCGCGGCCGCCCGGCTCTGTGCCGCCTCCTCCTGCCCCCCGCCCGGCACCTTCCCGCCCGCGCCGACGCCGGCACCGCGCGGGGCTCCGCGCCCCGACCTCGGCTCCCTGCGGACAAAGGCGGCTGCTCGCGGGGCCGCCCCGAAGCCCATTCCTCAGGTACCGCTCCCGCCGCCCACCCCCGGACCCGAGGCGGGATCGCCCCGCGCCATGGCGGCCCCGCGAGGGACAGAGCGGCCGCCATGTTGTCGTCCTGCGGCCTGCGCTAACTTTGGGGAAGTTTCTTTCCCGGCCTCTGGGGGGACGCGAGGAAGGAGGAGAAGGGGGGGGGTGGAGGGGGGAAGGCAGCTCGGCGGCCGGCGGGGCAGCACCGCGACGCGCGGAGCCGTTCCGAGTGCGGCGGCGACGAGCGGCCGCCTCGCATCGACACCGCCCGCCCTCCGCGGGCCGCGCCGGGGCCGCCGGCGGCGCCGCGCCGTATTCACCGCGCGCGTTAGGCCGCTCCGCTGCGCAGACGGCGTAAGGCCGCCGCCGGCCCTCCGTGTGCGAGCGTCTCTCGCGCTACGGCCTCGGCCCCGCCCCCCGCCCCCGCCCCGCCCCTCGCGCCGTTTCCCGCACGCCCATTGGCCGCGGCGGCCGTCACTCTGCGGCTGGGCCCATCTCGCGCTCCCCATTCATGCAGTTTGGTTGCGTGTTGGTGTATTTTACTGTTTGCAATAAAGAGGGGGGGATTTTTTTTTTGTTCAGTTTCTGCTGCAATTAACTCTTGGTCCCGTCGACGTCTCTTTTTTTTTTTTTTCTTTTTTTCTTCTTTTTTTTTTTTGGCAATCCCGCAGGACGCTCGAAAACAGTTTCCCGGCGGTTCCCTTTATATTTTTTACACCTCTCCCGATCTCTCTATTTTGCAATCAACTATTAAGGTGCAACTATGCCCAAAAGAAAGGTAAGCGGGGCAGAACGGGGGCGGGAGGATTACGGCCGTTTGTGCACAAACAGCGCCGATTCGCCGTGTGTGTGTATGTGTGTGTGTGTGCGTGCACGCAGAGTTTCGGCGTTTTCCATTTTTGCTGCCCGTCCAGCAGCGCGGCCGCTCTCGTAGGGCCGGAGCCGCGCGGCGCGGAGCTGCGAGTTCACTTCGGGCCGCCGCCGGGCGCAGCGCGGCCGTCTCCATGCTGCTCCCGCCGCCTCCATGGTGCCGCCGCGCCTGGGCCGCGCCGCGCCGCTCCGCCGGGCGCCCACCGCCCCGCGCCAGCCCTGGGCAGCGCCGGCGGCATCTGGGCGCGGGTATGGCCGTATCCCGGCGGCGCTGAGCCGCTCACGGTGTCCCTTTCTCCGCCGTTTGCCTTTGTTCTCCTTTTTTTTTTTTTTTTTTTTTTTTTTTTCTCCCACTTCTTGTCATACCAGATGGTTGTGCAATGGTAAATCGGAGCCATTAGGCGGCGCAGAGTTTGAAACCGTCCTTGAAGGGAAGCGGGGAAGGAGCCGCCACCATCATTAACAACTTTCTCTCGGCCCACGCCGCCGGGATCTCCCGCCCCCCAGCCCCCCGCCTGGCCCCGGGGGACCCTCACCGCCCGCCCCTCCCAAGGGCTCCCAAGGGCCCCGCGCCCCCCTTGGCGGTGCGGGCTGCCGCGCGCTGCCGGCCGCTCCACGTGCTCGGAAGGGATCCCGGCGCGGCGGGACGCGGCGCGGAGCCACGGGGCGGCGGGGTGCGCGCGGAGCTTTGTCCTTGCGCGGGGCCGGCGGCGACCTTGTTGTGGCCGCGGATTTGGCGGGAACTTTTTAAACGCGGCCACGCCGCTGCGCGGTGACGTAGCGGCTCGGCGGCCGCGGGGCACGCTGGGAGCTGTAGTCCGCCGGGCAGCTGTGAGGCCGCGTCCCCGCTCATCGCCCTGCCTCTCATCGCCCCTCTCGCTTCTCTTGCAGGCTCCAGCTGAAGGCGAGGCGAAGGAGGAGGTAGGATTTCCTTCCTCGGTTCCGCTCTGCGCAGGACTTCTGTGGCGGTGTGGGTTAAATCCGAGGTTCCCCTTACGGGTGTGAGCCCTCGGCATCCCGCTGCGGGACCGCCTGCCCGCTCTGAGTCCCCCAGACGCCGCTCTGCACACCGGCCGTTCGGGGCCCGGGGCTGCGGGCCTCCAGGCCCTTACAGCTCAGACGTGGCCCTCGGGGCAGTAAGGGGACGTGGTTACCTGGCGTCTCAGTAGGGCTGCTTGTGCAGGGGCGCAGCGCTGAGCGAGCCGTCAGCCCTATGTCCAGAGGTTCCTAAATCCTGGGGTGTGCAGGGTGTGTGCTGTGTTGTGCTGTGCTGTGCTGGGAAAGCACAGCTCTGTGCTTGCTGAGCTGTAGTGACACCTCTTTCTTTATGCAGCCAAAGAGAAGGTCAGCCAGACTATCTGCTGTGAGTATTCCTCTCTGATCTCTTCATACTCCATCTCATGGGATGTTAAGTTCTGGGGGAAAGTTGCAGAGAGACTGTTTTTTCCTGCTGCTGCTGTTAGAGGCCAAGTTAACAGTATAAAAATATTTAAGAGTAAAATTCCTACTTTATGTGTCTGGGTTTTGAGCAGCAGCACGTAACAGGGCTCACTTTCACACATCTCATGTGAGTTGTGCAAGTCGTTTCATTCATCTATTAGTGAACATACATCTGGACACATAAGTCCAGACTCAAGGACTATTGATTGACCACTACTTGGTGTCTGTAGGTCTCCTCACTACAGATACCTGCCCATAGCTCTTTAAATTGCCCACGCTTTCTTCAAGCTTGTAATTTGCCCATTGATTTTCAGTGTCCAAGTGTTGGGTGAGCTGAGATCTAGAGGGTGTAAATCTCTGTTGAGTGGTAGGGTTCAGCCCAAAGTCAGTCTTCCCCAGGCTCTTGGTATCCTTTCCTACAGACTTAGTGTGCCCAGCCCTTTTTTAAGCAGTCTGGAAATGCCAAGTGGATAACAGTTATTATTTAAAAAAGAAAGTACTTAATTTTAGTGAAAGCTAAGATGTGTGTTGACTTCTAGAGTTATGTGCAGATGTTAATACGTCTCATTTTTGACAGATGCTTGCCTTCACAGTAGACAGTGACACTCAGACACAGTAGTGATCCACTCACTACTGCTAGTCAGCATCTGTGCTGTAGCCACTGTAAGGTATATGAGGAAATGTGAGTTTGAACAAGAAAAGATATTGACCCATCACTGACATTAATTCCTTATTACTACAGAAAGAAGCTGTCAACTCAAAATATCTTTTGTTGGAGTAGTTTTCAAAAGTTATCAATGTAATGCTAAAACTTGTATAGGGCTCATCTGACTGTTTCTTATATGTGTTTTGTACAGAAACCTGCTCCGCCTAAACCGGAGCCAAAGCCCAAAAAGGCAGCACCTAAGGTAAGTGTTGAAGGTATCGTGAACTGAAGTTAACACTTCTGTTTTTCAGGGTACTCATAGAGGGGGAAAAAAGCACTGAAACAACCCAAAACATTCACAACTTATTTTTTTTTTCCATAGTTTTCTTTAAAGATTTAAGATTGAATCTTGTGGGTTAAAACAATGTGAAATTGTGACATCAAATTAATTTAATCCAAATTCTCCTGAAGGAATGTGGTAAACTGATCAGATTTTAAGTCAGTTGTAGTGAGGCTCTACTGCTGCCTCGCAAGGCCATTCTGTAGTTTTTTACCATGTATTGTTGGGAAACTATTGATTTCAATAGAGATCAGAGATTCAGTTAGGGAAGGCATTGAAAATCATGCTTTTAATTGCAGTTTCTTATTGAGTTTTCATTCAGAGGCACTCCTTTCATTTATCAGCTTATCAGATTTTAATCACTGGAGATAAAGATCTACATGCTCATTTCCTTAAGCTGGATATTTTCCGAAATGTCAAAAATATCAGCATGTCTGACAATACAGCTAAACAAGAAATATTTACATTTTCTTTGTGCTTTGGAGCAACAACTTGAAACATAAAAGGAGGCTGTTTCTGTGATCCATGAGGTATTTATTCTTCCTTTCTGCCACGCTTTCCCAGAGGTCACGGTTTGCAATCCTTTTATTTTAGAGCTATCAGTAAATACTCAGATTGCATTAGGCATTTGCTGTTGGGAAAACAGAAACAAAATTCTCCTTTTAGTCTGTTTCCATCATACATTTTCCTTGGTGGTTTTGAGCAAAGCACAGGTTTTTAGTTACAGAAGGGTATGGTGGCTTGAGAACCAGGTGCCTTTTTGTATACATTTAAAAGCCCTTGCAATCACATCCGGCATCATGGGCTTCCAGACGATGAAAAAACTGCTCTGCCTCGAGTTCTGCTGTGTGGAGCAGCAAAAAACGTCACGAGGAGAGGACAAGAAAGAACCCCACATGCTGTCTGGGGATCCCCCATCACAGTGGTGTCCAGAGCAAGGTTTTCACATCTGCATCTTGGCTGTGCGGCCTGAACTTCTAGATCCCATTCCAGAGCGGCGGGGGAACCCAGGAGCCCTGCTGCTCGGCATTCCTGCGGTGTGAGCCGCTAGCATTCTGCGCTGCACCTCCCTCTAGTGGCTGCTCCCTCGAGCCCACATTGCTCCTGTAGCCCCAGCGGAAAGAGAGCTGGGATCTGCAAGTGCTGGGGTCAGCTTCTGCTGATCACTCGTGCAGAGGTCAGTGCAATTGCATACGGTGCGTGATGGTGGCTTTTTTTCAGGCTTGCTTTTTTATTTTTCGTTTTGATGGAAACATCTAAAGATTTACGCATAGAAGCTGTGCTAACAGAATTTTGGAGTTGCAGAGCTAAGCATTTAAAAGTTAAGGACTGTAAGTGACTGTTAGAGCTTACTCCAGTCCCATGCTGCACGAGCTGTGTGGTGCATCTCCTCTCAGGGACTGATTGCTATTGAGTTCTGCTGGCAAGTTGCGAGTTGCCCCACACCCAGGGCAGCAGCATTGTTCTTCTTGCAGTTAAGGTGTTGGTTTGAATCTAGGACAATTGAGCTTTGGCTCTCTGAAGCTATCTAATACAGGACCAGCATCTACGCAGAAGGGGTTGTAGTAAGAGTTCTACAGGATCCCAGGTTCCCAGTCACAGCTGTATTCTGCAAGGCACTTTCTTTCCATTCAGAGTCCAGTCGCAGAAAGTAATTTCTCTGGATTCTTCTCAAGTCTTGTTTTAAGAGGCTTTGCCAACAGACAGTAGTCTGCAGAGCAAGTGACTAACACACCTGTGCTGCTAGAGAGCCCTTCACAGCAGACTGCTTCTGTGTGCTTCAGAGGTCTCCAGAAGTTTGTTCAAGGGACAGAGAGCAAGCCAGTATCGCAGCAGCATTGCAGTTCCAAACCTTAACACTGCCAGACACTTCCAGAATAGTTATGTGCTGGTGTTACTCTGATGGTTATTCTTCTTGGCCTTTTCCTTCTTCCACTCTGCCTCTTGAAAGTGTAAGTGGTGCTCTTTCAACTGGGGGAAGAGGGCGAGAGGAGGCAGATGGCTCTCTTTCCTGCTCTATTTGACTACTCTCTTCCTTCACTCTGGAAAAGAGCCGTTGTGTATCCTTCATAAGTCAGTCCCCAGAATGGAGGAGAAGGTTCTGGAGAGTGGGCACAGCCTGGGGGAAGGAGACTTCTAATGCCACTGAGGTGGAGTTTTCCAGGTGGGCTGAAATCCCTCAGGAAGGTCAGGCTGGGGAGTGGGAGGATAGAGAGGAAAAAGCCTCACTCCTGATTGGTGCCACCAACCTCCTGTCTGAGCTTTCCGCACTATTGCAGGACTTGGTTTTAATTTGGGTGAGTTTTTTATCATCAGCATTACTGAATAATCAGGTGGCTTTGCTCTTACCATTTTGTGTCTGTGTTTGACATTAGCAAACAACTCATTTTTGATGTGAATTAATTTTGTGAACTAATAAGCTAGGAGTTGAAATAAGCATATAGACTTTCTAGAAGTTTTAGACACTGGGACAACTCCATTTTCTGACTAGGTAAATGTGTGTATTTGCGATTTATGTGCTTAGCTTCATTTACCTTAGGGTAGTGGTTTTGGAGGTATTTATCGTTCTTTTGTTGGAACCATGTTTATCAGTCATGATCTGCTTAGATTCTCTGATGGTTTCTGGTTTGCTGGTTCTTTATTGGCAGCAAGGGGCAGATCCTTGCAAGTGAAACTGGTAAGAAACCATGCTTGTTTCTGGGTTAGGGTCAGAGTTTGACCTTACTATATAGAAAACTGTTACTACAGAAGTTGTGGCATTGAACTTTGTTTTGATTTAGTCTGATCAGCCATACAAGAAAGTGTGGTTAAATAATAACTGCAAAGTTTGCGTTGTTATTGAAGTGATGCTGTTGGGCCCCCAGCTTGTGCATCACACAAATGGTTTATTATAGTAAGGAATATTTCGGGCAGACAAGGGGGAAAGTCCTTTGACTACAGCTTTGTTAGAATTTCTAAATAGGCCTCAATAGCACATCTGAAGGATTCTGGTATTTCCACTAGTTGCACATGTTCTTTTTGTTCTTTGGTATGCCTTTCAGCAGCACAGCAGAAATACAGGCCAGTTCAACTCCAGCATTTTTTAGCTAATTTAATTGAATGCCTATTTAAAATAGGAATTCTTTTAACCCCAGCTGTGACTGCTTTTATATTATGCACTTCTCAGTAGCAAGTTTGGGGCAGAATAGAAGGAGAACACTTCTCCATAGAAACCTTCATCTCATCTTTGTCACTAGGAAGTTCTGTGTGCAGAAGCAGGTTGTGTGGACAGGTTCAGAGTTGTGAATGTGCGAATGAAGGCGTATGAGTTGGAAGTCAGCATTTGCCATATCACAGTTTCTTTTCTTAACAGAAAGAAAAGGCAGCAAACGATAAAAAGGAAGACAAAAAGGCAGCAACAAAAGGGAAGAAAGGAGCCAAAGGCAAAGATGAAACTAAACAAGAGGATGCAAAAGAAGAAAACCACTCTGAAAATGGAGATACCAAAACTAATGAGGTACCTTAGCTACAGTAAACATGGGAATAAACACAGATGTATTGGTAATGCATCTGCTGGAACTAATGATTGGGGCCTCCTGTCGGAAGGTGCTGCGTTCACTGCTGTCCTGTTAAGACACACCAGCTGCAGTGTCTGCGCAGGGCGACTCCCAGGGAGAGCCTGAAAGAATAGCATTCTCCTCAAACTCTTTCCTGCTATGTGGTAGAGCCCTTCCACAGGTGGTCTGTGCTATTGTAGTGTCCCTCTCTGTGTTGGCACAAGAGCAATGCAGAATATCTGGGGAACAATAGAGCTCAGAAAGATTGCTGTCCAACCCTGAGCTGACTTTGCATATCCTCTCTGGACTGCTGGATTGCCTATTCTGCTCAGCACGGGTTGGTACTGTGCCAGAAATCTGGTTTTAAGTTTTACACAATTCTTTAAAACAATTCTTCGCATCAGAACAGTTCAACAAGAGTTCTTCAAAACAAACTTGGTCTTGTCTCTTGATCTGAAAGCCTCTTTCTTATAGGTTCTTGGTCTTGTCTCTTGATTTGCAAGCCTCTTCCTTGCAGGTTCTTACCGTATCAGCTACTTACACAAGAGCTGCCGTTTGCTAGGACTGGCTACAAGCTTCAGTCCGCTCCTGATGGCCTTTTCCTAGCACTCCTGTTGCTGATAGAAGTGCAACATTTGCTACAGGCTCCTTTTATCCCTGCAGCTGTAGCCTAGCCTGTTGTGTACTCCAGTGCTGTTGATTTACAGTGCTCTCTCTTCGTGTGCTGAGTATCGCTACAGAGTTAATGGGTCATTCATTTGTTCATTCTAAAAAACAATTCTCAAGCTTCTCTGCTAAAAATTAATATGGCACCATCGTCCTTCCAAGGACCGCTGATAGGAGCTTGGCAATTTTGATGTGTTGACTTAGAAACTAATAGCAGACGTTTTATAGAAAACAGGTGAGATCTGCCTCCCTGAAGTTCGTACAACACAGTATTTGTGTGTAATTCTTACACTTCCTATGACTGGACGGAGATGAGGACGTGAACTTCCCCCAGCACTTGAGTGATCCTTATCTAAAACACGTTTCAAATTCTGTCTCTGGATTCTCTTACCATTCTGATATTAATCAGTCATCAAATGATACTCCTCCTCCATGGTTTAGTTTTTAGAATTATCAGCCAACGCGTTGTTGTGTTGATATTATTGGTAGTAGCTGTGCTTTCCTGTTTATCTACACAAAATGTTGTCCATGTGCGTGCTAACAAAGTAGTCTCTCTTTGATGCTTGTTAGAATGGGATCCGATTAGCATTACAAATAATATTTCTATTCTTCCCAAACACTTTTATAGGCACCAGCTGCTGAAGCATCTGATGATAAGGAAGCCAAGTCCGAGTAATGTTAACCCTGCCCTATATCTCCATCATTTGGTATCCGTACCTCCATGCTGTATTGTTAACAGAGAGGAATATTTTTATCAACTATTTTATAAATGCAGGTTTTTTTAGCATGAATTTAATTATGGAACATCTTCATCTCGGTTACTTGGGAATTAAATCCCTAACAAACAAAACAAAACAACAAAAAAAAATCATTGTTTTTAAATTTTGTGATTGTAATAGTTTGTATGGTACATGGAAAGAATAAGTGGTGGTAGCTTTTGACTTCTGTCAGTGTGTCCCTTTTTGTGTAAGTCATGCTTACAGAGTTCAGATTTTAATTTTACCCTTGTACGTGTTGTATGGTTTCTTAAAGTGGGGAGGTCTCAAAACAAATAACTGTGTTAAACATTCCAGTGGTTCTGTGGGTTGCTTTTATAAAGAAGGTGAGCTATTTTCATGAAAAAAAAAAAAAAATACCTAAGAGCTGGAAATCTGTTGTTTTCCCAAATGTAATTTTATTTTGTCGGTTTTGAAAAATAAATAAATAATGAAAAAAAAGTGTAATCATGTTTTTAAATGAAATACAAGCGTTTCTTTTGAAAGGGCAGGTCGGTTGTATGTACCCACTGTTAGGAATTTTGCTGGATTTATCTTAATAAAAAAGACTCCTCAAAAACTGACTGTGGTTCGTTGCTTGTGCTGCACACGCGCTGCTGGAGCTGTGCTGGCGGACCTGTGCAGCTGGGCCCTGGCATCCACAGCACGGCCGCTGCTTGGGCCCCTGGCTCCCGCCGTTGTGTCAACAAAACCGACCCCATGCAGTCAGGATGGGAACAGATGGTCCAGAGGAAAGGCGCCGCCCAGCATCCCCACATGGAAGCTCGCGTTCTCAGCCTCGCTTCCTCGAGAGAAGCTGAGATATTGGTGTTGCCCAGCGTGCCTTGAGGGCTGCTGGTGTTAGGAGCTCTGGTGGGTGTTGTCTCCTTTATGTTTCAGTGCCTGGTAATTGATAACGGTTTAGAAGAGGGGTCTTCCTTAGAAATAGCAGGTGAGCTTGGAGATAGCAAACGTCTGGTAGTGTAAAATGGTTTTCTGTTATGCTGGAATGGCCATAGTACCAGATAAAGTGCGTGCTTACCTACCTTTTACTTATAGCTTCTTCTAATATATCCTACTTACGGAGCGTTTTCCTGCTTAGCTTCCCCTTTCCTGCTTAGCATGATCATGTGTGTATATACAGAAAATGGTTTCCATGAATGCAAGCCTGTTCTGGGAATTACTGCTAGACTAGGCAGTATACATAGGGGTTTAATGTGTTTTACCTAGTCTTATTTCTGTTGCTACAGCTATGCTATACAATTTTTTTCAAGGACACTTCACATTTTCCTCTCTAAGCCACCTTCTTTATGGTCTCTTCACATTGATGACCAAATTTATCATGTATTTGATAGGAAGAAAAATGTCTGCAATGCAGAAAGTATGTTTTTTGTGTGTGTAAGATTGTTTTGCAGCTCAGAAATGTGAAATTCCAGGAGGCTGCACAGTTCATCTCCTATCCACAGCCCAACTCGGTGTCTCAGTGCAGTGCCCTGTATGAAATGGCTGTTCCCTGAGCAGCACCCCGGGGTGCTGGCTACTCAATGATGTTTAGTGGTGATTTTAACCTCCAAGGCCTAAAGCACAGATGATTTTTATTTCTGCTGTGACACCTTTCATTCCATAGATGTGCTCTGTTAAAGCAGCCAGCACATGTGAGCTACAACTTCCTCGCAGGGCTGTTACACAAGTTCAGGGGGTATTTTTCCCTCCTAGGATTTTCTATAGGCTGCATCTGTCGCTGTGTGAAATCTCATGGTGATTTAGTGATACCAGGAGATTCTGCGTATTTTAGGTTGAAGGGATCCAGTGACAATTCAAATGTCATCCCCACACTTTTACCCATGAAAATTACTGAATTTAGCTTGCTTTTGGGCAATGAAGGATTGCTAATAAGCACGGCAGTTTGTTTCAGAGACAAGATGCAATAGTTTTTAGGGTCTGACCAAATGCTGCTTGAAGTTGGTGAGAAATAGCAGTGGGCCTGCACAGCTTTAAGGATAAAATGCATTTTGGAATAAAGCATATTATAGCTGCAGTGTCTCCTCCCAGCTTCCAGTGGTTGCTGTGCAGGGGCGTAACACAGCACATCTGGTGTAAATAGGAAGGTGAGCTCTTTGTGCAAATCTCAGTGACACCCCTCTCTTCCCAGTTTCATTCTCCCATAGTGTTTCGGGCATGGTTATTTAAATAGTAGCCAACAGTATGAGTATGGTTGGTATTTTCTTCCTAGCAAAAGGCTCATCCATGTGCCAAAGTGTAATCAGCCCATCACCCACTAATTGAGGTCATTCTGTATGTTAGGTCACATTTCTCCATTCTAATTCAGAAGCTGTTACACAGAGACATACAATTGAGAGTTTGGTTTTGTTTAGTTCCCCTTTCAGTGCCAGGGCGAGAGTTTTCTTAATTCTATAACTATTGTTACAACCAGATTCCTGTTACAAATAAACTCAGAAAATTGCTTAAGAACTTTTCATACAAACCTCGTTGCTCAAGTTCACAGCTTTTCAGAGCAATGGGATATTTGAGTGAGTTGCACAATGAAATAGATTTCTGCCTTCTGCCAAGCCCTCCTCATCTGGTGCTCTTGACATCTTGACACTGCAGCAAAGGCAACTCCAGTTTATGGCTGACCAAAAAGTGGAGGTTTCAGTGGGAAACTGAAACCTTTCACAAGCAGTCAGTTTGGGTGTTCCTGATTCCAGGCTCAGCTGGAAGGCATGGAGAAACCCTTCACCAAGCTCCTTGGCTCTCCACTGCCAGAGCTCTCGGGCGTAAGAAACGTGTTTCCTATTCTAGTTCTGACTAGGAAAGGTTCTTAGAATGGCTACACAGGCAAAATCCATTTGGGCGTTTGATTATCATTACTGAAGATAACAACTCCAGACTCGACAAGGTGTGATGTGGCAAACAGCTTCCTGAGTCTTAAGACAGCAATGGTTCTGTAGTGGCACAGTGATGCTCTCAGCAAAGGGAGGAGACTTCATGTGAGGTAAGATGCATGTTTTGAGCAAGGCACATGTAGAACTGTCGGCTTGCATTTTGCACTGAGACCTGGTGAACGGTGGCGATGCTGCTGCTCATCATGAGTTCCAGACTCTGTACGTGGAGGTAGTTTGATGAATGTTACACCCAGTTTAACGAGCGGACCGCAGGCACCAGTAAGCAGGAGCTCTACAAGGAATTGCAGAGTTGGGTGTTTGGCCAGGGCCAGGGCTGCTGGAACACAGTGCAGTGCTCTGGGTGCAGTGAAGCAGTGCTGGGTCACATTGCACCGTCAGCACAGAAACACAGCGTGCTTCCACCCAGCAAGATGGCAGGGAACAACGAACCCATTGTGGACCAACTGGAGGGATTGTGTGCACGCTTTGGACCCATCCTACTGCTAGGGAGGTTCTCCATAATGGTTTCGTTTAGTAGCAATCATTGGACAAAGCAAGGCTCTTCACTCGGTGCACAAATGCCCTGTGATGAAATTTAGGATGCAGTCTCCTAATGCAGCGTGGGGCTGAGCTTACTTCAGCATGTGTATCAAATGTAGGATAAAGGGCTGAGACCTCGCATTCCTCAATGTAATGCTTGTTCTACAGGAGCCGCAGCAGAACGTGGGAAAGTGCTCTGTGAGAGCAATGAAAGGCTTAGAGAAACTGCTGGGCACCTGGAAAGTAGGGTTTGAAGGAAGAGGAGGCACCTTGGAACTTCTCCCTTGGGTCCATCGTGAGCGGTGTGTTGGGGCAGCACAGAGGGAGGAACACGAGGAAAGAGGCACAAACAGAACGTGGAAATCCTTCTGCTTGGAAAAAAACAGGAGCAGGGAGTGAAATCTCTTCTTTTAAATGAGGAGGGGAGAATAACAACTACCCCCAGACCACATACAAGAAAGGCTTTTGTAGATACATCCTATGTCCATCTTTGCTCCTTTGAGTGAAGTAACCGCATGCAAAAGCCAGAAAATCTGATGTGTCTGATTTTCAGATCAAGAGCAACTCCCTGGTAGTTAATGGAGTTACACTGGTGTTAATCTGATGAAGCAGAAAGAAAATTGGATCCCCTGAATAGAAACGGATGGCTTTTCTTTCCAGTTGTCCCAATGGTGATGTTCCTCCTCCATGCAGCTGGCGCAGGAGCTCTGCTCTGAAACCTGATCCTGCTGGATGGCTTCCAGTGAGCCAAGAACACCCCTCGGGCTGCGTCCGCGGCTTTCGAGGAGCCTCTCTCCTTCTGAGAGTACAATGTCAGCGTGGCTGCTGGCCAGAGAGCGTCCCAGAGCCCGGAGAGGGGAGGCGGTCACTACAGAGCATGGAGGAAGGGATCAGAAGTCATTGCTGTCCATGCAAACAGCAGAGGGTCCTGGGAAACAAAGCACTGCCTGGCTCGGGAGGGAGATGCTCACAACGTGTCACATGGGAACACTCAAGTGTTGGCCCCGTGTGTTACAGTGAGCCCAAGATTGTCACCGAGAGGTGACACCTGGAAGAAGTGAAATGAAGTAGGTGCTTATGTGATATGAAATGAACAACATCACAAATTGGAAAGCGCTGCCTCTAAAAGAGCGGAAATCAAATTGACATCGCAAAGCTCTCAAAGGCATTTTAATATAGTTGGACACATCTTAAACATTTCCAGACGTTCTTAAAAAAAGGGCACGGGGAGGGGGAGGGGGGGAACAGTGCAGATAAAAATGCGGTATTGAAGCCTACAAATAGAATGGGAGGGCCAGATTTAAACCAGGTTTGTCTCACTGGACTCAAGGACTGTGCTGCTCCAGGGGTCGCTGCCAGGGTGAGGACTCGGAGCTGGGGGGAGCAGAGTGCGCCCTGCACACGGCCAGGCACTGCCCACCCCGCAGCCCTGGGCTGCTGCTCGTCCTGCAGTGCAGGAGCCATGGAGTTCTGCCATTTGGCAGCATCTTCTTCCCTGCCAAGAGGGGTGCATTGCTTTCCTTAGGGATGGAGGTGAGAGCAATCCTGGAATTCACTGTGAAAGCTGCTTGTATGCGATCCAAGCACTGAAATCCAGAAAAATCACCGGGGTTTTATTAGTTTAACATTAACAGTTCAAGGAGGGAGTGGGAGTACGTTTCTTGGAGCTAAAACCAGATGTGAGACTTCGTAGCCACAAAGATTTCTGGTTCCCCTCTGTTTGCTTTTCCCTCGGGAAGATGAAAGCAGCAGCAGGGAGGGAAGGCTCTGATGGCAGCAGCTCTCTGCCTTCACCCTCACTGCGGGGATCCCACTGGATGCAGCTCCACAACCACAAGGGAGCTGCTTGGATCCACGTGCTGCTGCAGTGGAGGTGGGTGCGCTCCAGCTGGGACACAGCCACAGCTTCCAGCCAGGGTTGATGTGTGCTGGAGCTGATCGCTTGTCCTTTGCAGGTCAGGACCCTGCTCCGTTTTGCACCAGGAGCACCGAGGAGGGCTGGACTCACAGTCTGAGGGAAGCCCTGCGAGAGCTGCCTTCCCCTCAGGCCTCCTCCTATAAATCTTTCTACGCTGCAAACAGAAATTTGCAAATCTAGGCCAAGCGTTCCCTGCTCCTATTTCACCACCCATGTTGTCAGAGGGCGGTTGTGCTGTGCGCTACAGAGATGCAGCATCTCAGGATAAGAGATAACAGACTGCTCTGCTCTGTGCCCATGCAGCCCGGTGGGGTCCTCTTCTATACCTGGACCGTTACCCTGGGAGTAATTAAAATAATTAACAAGTGTAATTAACTGTTGAGAGTTTTAGCACATTGTATCAGCAACAATTAAATAAATTGCCCTTTTTGTCTTGCAAAGAATTTACAGAGAGGGGAACAAGGAGGAGGGAGGTGGAGAGAGTGATGCGGTGGCACGGGAAGTGAATAGGGGTCGGTGGCTCTTGTGTTGGAAGACAAAGCAGACAAAGCGGTGCCCCACGGAATTACCGAGTGGCAGATGCAGATCGGCCACATTTCCCGCAGCGCGTAATTAAGCTGAGGAGCTCATTGCCCAAATGGATCCCCAAATCCGGGGGCACGGAGTGCTGGGGGCCCTGAGTTGTCCCCAGGTCCCTGCTGCCCGGTCCTGCTGTGCATTTGGTGCCACGACACCGCGGTGGCTGCTCCACAGAGTTAAGGGACGCATCCCAGCCATGTTCCAGCACTGCTCAGCCTGGCTCCAGCCTCCAGCACGGAGCCTTGGGGCTCGTCTCTCCTCACCATCAGTGACCCTGGGTTGCATTTTGGGCAGCACGGGAGCCCAGAAGGATGGAGCAGAACTCGCATGCAGGTGTCCTTCTGCCCAAGGGACAGGGACAGTGGCAGTGCCAATGCTGTTGTGAGGGGAGCAAGTAGGTGCCCTGCTTCACTTTGTGCATCTTGCTGAAATGCATGAGCCCAAAGGGAAAGAAACAGCAGAAATCCAAGCAAATATGGAAGGTGAGGCCCATGGCAGTCAGTGGAGGTCCCTCTGCAGGCTGACCAGAGGGAGGGCTCCATCCCCATCTATTTCTGCTCCAAGCATGCCAGCGCGACTCTGCTGCCTTTCCTGATTGAAACCTAACACCTTTTATATGGTTCACTTCTCATAACTTGAGGGTTTTTTTTTAAGAAAAATTAATTCCTTGGACTCTGGCATCAGCAGGCAGCAGTAGGGGCAGAAGCTGTGCTCCTGCCCTGCAAAGCCATGCCCCCTCTCAACATCTCCCATCAGCATCTTCCTTCAGCCCATTTATTTTAAGGGAAACAAAAGCTCTACTTTCTGCCCGTTCCCTCCGTGCTGCCCGGTGCCCCCACAGCACAGCCCCGGTGCCACTGCTCTCCCTCTGCCATCTGCATGACAAAACCCACTGCTCCATCCTTTTGGGGATTGCCCGCACCACAAACCTTAATGGGCTTCATCAAAAGCTCGGATGATTTCAGGGTCTAGGTTTTTATTCATTACAGCGTTGGCTGACAAAGCCCATTACATCATCTGTTTGGAAGAGAAATTCTCTGCAGCTGCTTGTGTGGCACAGGGGGGTTTGCTGGAAAAAATAAGGCAGATTTTTTTTGTTTCATTCTTTCAGGGCAATTTTCGTTCAAATTGCTGGAAAACTGCACGTTAAAAAGGCTTCCAAAGTGGAAAGGAAAAGGGCAGCACGCAGCAGCTTTAACCATTCTTTTTTTCTTTTTTTTTTTGTTCCCTTCCAAAAAGCTGGGGGAAGGCAGCCCCCGCTCAGGGCCATGTTTGGTGCTGGGATGTGGGGACAGCAGGGTGCCCCATCCTGCCCCATTGCTGCTGGGAAGTCCTGGTGGCTCAGCACCGGTGCAAGCAGAGGAATCCCTCCAGCACTCAAGAGAAGAGGCTGAAGTGGTACCTTGAGTTGCTGTTGGAACGGCTGCTAGGCTCAAAAGAAAGATTTATAATTCATAGGGTAATGTGCACACAAGGTGCTATGGAAAATATCTCAGTTCTTCACTCACTGCAATTAAGAGTGAGAAAAACCCATAACTACAGATAAAAATCCATTATTATAGGTGAGTGTGACAGACCACTGCGTTTCCCCATCAAGTGAGCAGCACGGATGGGCTGAGCCTTGTTACCACAGGAGTTTCACAAGTGGATTTTGAGACATTTTAACTGTATCCAGGAAAAGATGGGTCCTCACTGCTGAGCGTGTCCTTGGTGGTAATCTGGATATGCCAAGGAGCACGGAGGTGTGGCACTGACACAGCATGGTGGGCTGGCGGTCCGTCTTGGTGGTCCCAACCTTAATGAGTGGCTGCCTGAGAGATGGGAATGCTGCTGGGTTTTGGCAGCCTCATCAACGTGGAGAAGGCGTGGGGGACGTGGGGTGATCCAGGTGGTGACCTCAGAGCTGCTGTTTAAAAGAACGGGGCTTCTTTCAGCGGTAGAGGTTGGGTCATGTTCAGTTTATGTTTTATCTCGGATAGAAATTGATTTTTGTAATAGGTCAAGAGTTCAGGAAAGCTAAAAAAAATAAACCAGGATCTGTCTTTTTCTGCTCCCTAAATACATAGGGCTGCTTTCCAGCACACATTTCATTTTCAGGTGAGTTCCTTTGTTGCCATAGCAATATTACTCGTGTTTGGAAAGCCGCAGCTTTGGTTTTCTCCCAGGCCATGCTGTCACACGCAGGCAGCACCCCGAGCCCAGCACAGAGCCGCACTGAGCTGCGCCGCAGCATGCAGGCAGAGGGGGTCCTGGGGGAGCGCAGGGCTCCCACCCAGAGATGCTCCTCTCTTCTCATCCTTCCACCCCACACCTCGCAGTGCAGCTTTGCAGTAAGGTCAAAGGAACCCCGGTGGCTTTACTCATTAGCACTTATTAACAGTGCTTTTCTGGCTGAGCCCGCAGCTCTCCCTCCGGGCACTGGAGCAACATGCAGCAACCGGGCACATGCAGCAACGAAACCTGTGTGTGCCCCAGAGAGCACAGAGTCCCGAAAATCCCATTTGCTGCCACACAGGTGTCTTCATTTCCTTGCTCTGCAGATCCCAGGCCCAATGAATTTATTTTATTACTCTGCTTTAAATACTGCTGGACATGCATTACGGGGGTCTGTAATAGCATTAAGAAAGGCACAAAGAAAAGGGATTCCCTGGTAAGGGAATGGTTCTGTGGACATTTGGGTGATAGGTATTCTGTACATGTACTAGGGATTGAAATTTGATTTTAAGTATTTGTGTATTAAATATTTAACCTCGTCATGTCTAAATCATTTGATCTGGACAGACGGGATTGCTGGGCTGACGCCGATGGGATGAGCTTCAACACAACCAAGTGCCAGGTCCCGCAGTTAGGCCGAGCAACTGGAAGGCTGTGTGGGAGAAATGGACCTGGAGGGGCTGGTCAGAGCTCAGCTGAACATCAGCCAGCAGTGTGCCAAGTGGCCAAGAAAGCCAATGGCATCCTGGATTGTATCAGAAATGGTGCAGCCAGCAGGAGCAGGGAATCGATCATCCCTCTGTACTCAGCACTGCTGAGTGGTACTTTGAGTGCTGTGCTCAATTTTGGGGCCCTCGCTACAAGAAAGACATCAAAGTGCTGGAGCGTGTCCAGAGAAGGGCAGTGGAAATGTGAAGGGTCTGGAGCACAGGTCTTATGGGGAACGGCTAAAGGAACTGAGATTGTTCTGTCTGGAAAGAGGAGGCTCAGGGGAGACCTTACTGATCTCTACAGCTGCCTGAAAGGAGGTTGTGGAGGGTGGGGGTTGGCCCCTTCTCCCCAGTAGCAGTGACAGCATGATAGGTACCTGCCTTAAGTTACACTAGGGGAGGTTCAGGTTGGAAAATAGGAAAAATGTATTCACCAAAGGAGTGGTGAGGCACTGGAATGGGCTGCCCAGGGTTGGGATGGAGTCACCATCCCTGGAGGTGTTCGAGAACCGTTTAGATGTTGTACTGAGGGATATGATTTAGTGGGAAAACACTGGTGGTCAGTGGACAGTTGGACCCAATGATCTTGGAGGTCTTTTCCAACCTTGGTGAGTCTATGATTCGTATCATTAAGTTATTAAAATATTTAATGTTAAATTCAAAATTATTTTTTTCTGTACTTCTCTAAATTAAAGCAGGCACAGAGGGCCACACATTAACCTAAAACCCTCCCCGTGATGCCATAGCATAGCTATGGCTGCGTGCTGGGCGGCTGTTCTGCTGCACCACCATAAGCTGTTCACGTAGATCACGTTTAAAGGCTTTTTTTGCTCGCTTTGTTTGCTTGCTTTCGTTTTTTAATTCTGAATAAGCCCCGTTTGGATTAACAAACAGAGGCTGCGTGCACGCAGCAGACCCGTGGGTGCTGCAAGCCTTGCTGCGATGCAGGCAGCAGATGACAACCGCAGGGCTGTGTGGCTGCAGGGATGATGCAGGCAGAGCAGCAGACAGCAGTGCTGGGGGCACACAGCCCTGTGACGTTTCCTTTCTGTGGGGGAATGCCACCGGTGCAGCTTAGGGCTGTGGTGGCTCCCAGGATTACCCACGCACAGCCCTCCCATTCCCGGCAGAATCGTTGTGCCCAAACACAATAGGAGCCTGGAAGAAAGCAACGGCCTCGACAATGAGTTTCTCTGCTTTTATAGGTTTTAGTGGAGCCCATTGTGCTGCATTAACACCCTTTTTTGTATTTCGATTCCTAATATCTTTGACTGGGGGAAGGGTGGAGAGGGCACCGATTTAATTCGATAATCCCCCTAAGCCTTGCTTAATGCACTCACTCTATTTTGTGCCTGTGAATTTTATAGTGGTATTTTGGGTGGTTGCAGCACTGCACTGGAATACATCCCACCATTTATTTTGCAGCCATTGGAGGGAAATGGCTGGCAGTGCTGAGCAGCCTATTTACTGCGCTCACATTGTCAAACCCAGCAAACCGTCAGCCCAGATGTGGTCGGATCCCGGGGCTGCAGCAGGGATATGGGGAAGGGAGTTCAGAGTCTGCCTGCAAATTGCCCAAATGAATATCTAACCATGAGCAGAAGGCTTCCTCCCTCTGCCAACATTCTGAGCTGGATTTGGGCTGTGGGGACAGCTCATGGCTCCTTCTGAAGGGTACCACGTGAGACGTGCCTTTGGGCTCCCAAAACTTCATGGCTGTGCCACGAGCAATTTGCTCCTAGCAAGAACTGGGTGAAGCTGCTGCAAGATGAGGTGGTGCTGAGCCATCCTGGGAGCATCTCAGAAGGTTGCAGCAGAGACAAAAAGTGCCAGTGTAAGGGTCAGAGTGTCTGGGGCAGCTGGCATGCAGCAGCAACAAAGCTAAGATGAGAAGAAGGGGTTTGGAAGAGGTCAGGATTAGAAAGATGCTGTCTGTAGGGAACCAGGTCATCCAATGAGGAGAAAAGAACAAAGGAAGAAAAAAATATTAAGAGGCTGAGATCTACCTCACTGACAGAGAAGACAGAAGGGTGTCCACAGACATCGCAGAGAGAGCAGGAGACCTCAGCAGGAACATGGCAGGGCTCCTGTAGTTCAGCAAACTGCCCAAGAATGTGCAGAACAAAAAGATGCTTTTATTTTTTCACATATAGCCTGTGCAATTGCCTTCCTCACTTCTCACAGCCCAGCAGTAAGGATGTAATGCCTCATGAAAATAAGTATGGATGGCTGGAAGTCTGTCTGTAAGGCTCTCACTTGCCTTTCACAGCCTCACCCCACGTCTTTCAGTCTTCCATGCTATTTCTCATCACATACCAGGAGAGTTTTCAGCCACATAGAGCTCATAAACTCTACAGAAAAGTTTTTTTTATTAGCATAAAAGAAAGAGACAAAAGGGTAAGTATTTGGAGGTGTTGAAAAACACTTCACCAGACATTAAATTGTATTATTTATTCTATCAAGAAAAGCTTTATGGGACATTCCAAAAACGTGAGCCATCTTTAAATGGAGATAAGAAAGAAAACACACATACTAGCAAGCTGTTCCTAAAGCTCTGATCAGTTGAGGCAAAAAAACAAACTAACAAAAAAAAAACAAGTCAATGGTGGGAGATTTTGAAAATTGAAATCCTGAGAATGTTTAAAAAAAAGAAAAGAAAAAAAGAAAAAGAGTATTTCCAAAAAAAAAAGAAAATTAACAAGAAGCTGGATGCTATAAAAGTGTGAATCCATCCACTAAATGATGAGAGTTCAAGAGCTAAATGAAATAACTGTCCAGGAAGGTGGTGGAGTCACCATCCCCGGAGGTGTTCCAGAACTGAGGGACGTGGCTATGGGCATGGTGGGATGGGGTTGGACTTGGGGATCTTAGCGGTCCTTTCGAACCTTCTATGATTCTATGAGAGTCACTGTTTCCTACAGAGGAATTGATGGAGGTTTCCAAATCAAAGTCCTCTTAAGAGGAATGAGATTGAAAAGTTTCCTCACAATGAAGATCAGCAGAGAAGTCTTTAAGCTGAATAAACAAAATTAATGGCAACCAAATTCCAATATGGGATGGCACTGACCAAAAGTCCTTGAGGAAGGCTCAGACATAAACTGCCTCACTACCTGATAAGTTTGAAGCTCATTGGCCATAGCAAGCCTGATATTGAAGGAATGGAACAAAAAATGAAACTAAACAAGGATAATACAAATTAATACCAATGGAAGCTACAGATAAATAGAACTGGGCTCTGAACTATGACAATTTAATGAGGAGATGCTGGCTTCATTGTGCTGATCGTTCTGCAGTGCCATACATGATGCTCAGAGATAGTCAAAGGCAAACAGGAGGGAATGGGAAACAAATAAAAACAAGTGTTGTGATGCCAGTGGACAAACTGCAGTTTCAGTCCTCCCATCTCAAAACGGGGACAGCAGCGTGAGAAAAGGTAGAGGACAACAGAAAAGAGTGGGGCTTGGAGCTGCCTTGAGTGAGTAGGACTGGGCTTTTGCTTTTTGGAGGGGACACACAAAAGAGGATGTGGTGCAGGCCTCTGCCCAGCAGCTTTATCAGTGGCTTTGGAAATCTGTTAGAAACTCTTACTCTTAACTCTTCCTGCTGTGGGCAAACAGCAAGGCAGTTTTCTAATTTGTCACCTTGTGTGCTTATTCATGTTTAATTTCTATTTTTATAAGACTGTACTAAATGAGTATCAGCTTATTAACAATGTTCACGTTATGGATATTGATGAATATATTTAGAAAATTAATGTATATTTTTATTTAAATAAAACCAGCACTTTAAAAAACTCTTAGAACTTGGTGGGGTCCTTCACAAAAATACCCATTACTTTTCTAAAACCACATTAAAATGCAAAAATTCCGACAATGTAGAAGAGAAAGGATAGAGGGGTGTAAGCGACTTGGTGGATGGAGTAACAGCAGCATTTGCATTCCCAGCTCTGCGGGGACAGACATGATGAATTCTGAGCCACGCAGGCAGACACTGTGTGCCCAGACTGGCTGCAAAGCCATGGGCACCCCAGCAGGAAAAGCTGAAGATGCAGGATCAGGCCCTGCAAATTAAAAAACAAGCAAACAAACAAAACACAGTCCAGAAAAGGATTCAGCAAGACGTGAATGTTGTTGAATGATCTCAGCCGGGAAATGTCAGGTAGCATTTCTGAGGAGAGCCCTTTGTGCACATCGTCCCCGGAGCGAGCAGAGCAGGAGCCATTTGCATGAGCACCGCGCTCAGCAGCTGCAGAACGCTGCGTGCAGACGGCTCGCACCAACCCACGCTCCTGGCGAGGCAGCATCCGATCCGGAGCTACAGATGTGGGCACTGCCACTGCAACACCACCAGTGAGGAAAGCTGTCTCGTCACTTGCAGCTGTAGGTAATTTTCTTGCTTAGAGAACTTGATGAGTTATAGGCACCTTCAGGGGTAGTGCTGAGATTCAGTGATGCTGTGGCAGATTTCACCGTGTGCTGGCATTATTCACCTGGTTCTTCTGTTTACAGAGCTATGGGCACATCGGCACGCAGGCTGCTGTTGCCTGTTTTTGTATGCATTCCATCCATATTTGAAATTTTGCATTTATTTGTATCTAAAACAGTTTACATAATGTTCAGAGAGAATTAATTTGTTTGAAAATGAAGCAAATAGAAGTTAGGCAGTGGTACGGGTGATGTACATACCTCCCAGCAGAGCAGCAGCTAACTGCAGTTAATGGCTGCCATAAGAAATATGAGATATGGATCGGTCGGCAGAGTAACAGCTGATCCTGTTCCAGACAGGTGGCACCTTGTGTGCTAGCAAATGGATTTGCAGCTTCACCAGAGGAAGAGACGCCACATTTCCATCACACAGGACAAATCTCTGAACTTAGACGAACTATTTTAAGATGGAATTTAGAAACAAAAGAGAGTGTTGCACTGTTTCCCAACAGCGTTTCCTGTGGGATAGTGCTACACGGAACTCTCGGTTATGGAGCACCACCCAGAGGGCAGAGCAGAGGGATGCAGAAGTGAGATGATCGGATACGTAAAAAGAAAGAAGATCCTACAGCACACCTTACATAACCACCAGCAGGTACCGGATTGTTATTTAACAGATGTCGTCAAGAGAAAAAACTGTGAAAAGGAGATCTCTTTGTCAAGAGAGGATGTTGATCGGCACACAGGACCTCTGCACGCAAGCAAATTCGTCCATTTTGTTAATAATTTAGCACCTCTTATTTACTTAAACAAACTACAACACCAAAATTTCATTTTGAGGTTACCGCATTTTGATACCATCTTAAAGTAAGCCTTGACTTTTCAATACCTATATTTGGTTTCAGCAGTATAGTACAAAGCACCAGTTCTGAAACTGCTTCTAAATAGCACTTATTTTTGTATCAGTTACAGAAAAACTTGGATTTCATCTCAGGAACAATGAGTATCCTTGTGTCTCACCTGGTTGCATAAGGAAAGACCCAAGATTAGCAGAAAGCACATAAAAAAATGGATGATAAATAGTCAAAAAAGTAAAAAAATGCTTAACCTCTTGTACTCTACATCCAAAGGGATTCAGATACATGCATTCCCATATACAATTACTGGAGAGGAAAGGTACAGCCCAGGTACAACCCAGCACACCTGCATGGTTCCAATGCAGCTGTGCTGTATCTCTGTCTGGTTGTGGAAAACCTCTACCAGGCATGTTCTGACAGTATGCTAAAGCTAGAAAACAGAAAGCAGAATTTGACTCATCTAGAATGTATAACAATAAATAAAATGAGAGACACTCATTTGGTGTTACAAGCTGAGTAAAGATAAAATAATTTAGTGTAGCAGTGAAATTAAGGCGAGGTAAATCCTGTCTACTTGCATGTCCTCTCAACTACAGCACTACAGTGAGAGGTGGCAGACACAAGCTGGAACATGAGAAGTCCAGATAAGGAAATGATTCTGGATCACAAGGATGGTCAGACTGGAAGGGGTTGGGTTGCCCAGAAAGTTGGGCAATCTTCCTTCCTTGGAGGTGTTCAGACTTGCCTGGTCAAACATGATATTTTAGGTCTGCTCTGTGCAGGGTGGGGACTGGGTGACCTCTGGAGTGAGGAAAGCAAAATAGGGCTTTTTTGAGAGGTTTTTGCAATATCAAATGGGCAGAAACAGTGGGTGTTTGAGGTGAGAGTTGCCAGAACCAAGCTTTTCAGAGGGTTAAGTGCACTAGGTTAATCATATTTATTTAATATTAAGAGTGTTTTTGGTAAGTTAACTGTACAATGGCACAAGTAGGAGGCATTTTTTCTGAGATTTTTTCCCCTGCAGGTTCTCACTTAGAGTAAGATGCATATACAGAGATGTTATGCTGGGGAACCAGGGTACTTACTAGCACCAAGCAATATCAGTAAGAGGGCAGAAAGGTAGAACTGAGTCTGTGAAAGCATGAAAAATGCACACGTATGCAGGAAATTAAAATCTCCCGAGTTAGCTTCACCTGTAACCCATATCTGGAACCTCAACAAGATCTCTATCACCATGATATTTGTCATGATTTTCCCCCGTACGTGTTCAGCACTCATTATCCACCCTTCCTGCTTTCTTCAGATCCGAATGCTTTGTGATGATCTGCACTCTGTCTGGGAGAGGGAAGTGACCTGCAATATTTGACAAGTTTGGCCATAGCAGAATGAGACTGATTTTATTTTGTGGGACAATGTGTAGATTAAAGTTTTATCTACAGATTTCCACTCAAAATGCTTCAAAGGCATTCCTTCGTTGTTATTATTATTACTACTATTACTATTATTTAAAAAAGAGCAAGCATGGAAAGAAACTCACAGCATAGCTTCTTCCTCAAAGCATCTCTGCTTTTGAGTGCATCTGTTGATCACCAGCAAAAACCGTTGTATCAGTATGTTCCTCTCCAGCACTAAGTGCCACTGCTGCTGTTGGCATTTATATAACAGAATTCTGCTTTGGAGAAATGTGAATAAGCACTAGCATCAAATCTGCCTTTCACTAGAAGATTTACTATTGCTGTCCAGAACGATGCTTCTTGGATGCAGAGGATCCAGAAAGAGACGAGTCATGGAGCTGCAGATCTATCTGTGTATGGCTGCAATGTGCTGTGGCATGGAGCTCCCAGGGAATGAAAGGTGCACCTGAAGATGGGCATTACTCACCAGAAAGACAACTCCTTAAGGGGAGAGCTCAGAAGAAGCAGGAAGATCTATTGATCACAGTGCTCTGAGCAACCCTAGGGGATCATAAAGCAACTGGGAGAATGTTAACAATATGAAGCTGTGGAGCCACAGGATCAGCAGTACAGGAAGAAGGCTGGGGGTCACTGTGGAGATGGAAACCCCAGCCCTAATTGCTCTGAAGGAGCCTGGCCAAGGGAAGCTATCCAATGGCTGCTCCGGGCATGACTAATGAGCTGTTTGTGTTCAGCCTGGATGCAGGTTGTGGTCTGTACACCCACAGTCTGCAACACATAACTAACAAATAGCTGCATAGTTATTAATGTGCTCCTTTCTTGTTGATGCATGAATCAGCCTAGGCTTCAACGAGGGCACAGCCTTTGCGTTAAGGAGCACCTCTGAGTTTTGAGCTGTAAGAACCTGTATGTGTAAGCATCTAGGCATGCAGCAAGGCTTCCAGTGAGAATGGTGTGGGAAGGACACATGCAAGGGACAGAGGAGCTTCGTTCGGGAACATTTTCTATCTTGGCTTTCAATTTGAGAGCCCATTTCAGTTCCTGTAGGAATTCCCACTGGCTCTAGATAGGCCTAGAAAGAATAATCCTGCCTTTTTGTGGTGGTGCAGCTTATATGCTACTGCCTCCATGCTCAAATAAAGACAAATTGTGAGGAGAAATGTTCGGCAAGACCTCAGCCAGGGGGGCCCAAAGAAACACGCCATATCCATCAAGAATATATTAGGTAACTGTTACCACTAGAACACAGGAGGCCCTGGTGCTACACAATGTTTATTGTGCTGTGTTTTCTCCTGACACAGAATTAAATTTAGCTCAGAAAGATTGATGTGCACTTTCAAAACATATTACAATACTCTTATCTATGTTTTTCCTTTGAATTCCTAGCATACATAATAAGATGAGCTTGCAATTATCAGTTCTGACGAGAGAGAAATATCACTTCTAAAGATACAGAATATCAGAAGGCTCTTTTCCCAGAAGGTAATTTGTTTCCAGAACTATTGTACACCCAAACTCCCACAGGAACAGCAGGACTAACTTCAAAGGCTTGTTAGTAATGGAAAGCCCCCGGAGCTGAGGTAACAGCTTAGGAAGGTGGCTCCCTACATCTCTTTAAGTGATAACTATGAATCGGCCTTATAAAAAATTCTAAGAGCTATGATGGTAAGCAGGGATGCTTTATTTATTTATTTTGGCTATTTAAATTCTCGTTAGCAGCTTGAGAGCTTTGGAGGACAAAGAAGAAAATGAAGTCCATGGCTCAGCCAGCTAATCCAAGCGCCTGCCACAAACAACTTCCACACCTGTATTAAGATGTAGGCGAGGCAGGTAGAGCAGCTGGATGTCACACACCTGACTTGTTTCGGTACCCTGAAGCATCCTGAGAGCAGGCTGGGCTGCATCCTTGTGGTAACAGCAGGAAGAACTCCGAAATGGCACTCCACAGTGTCTAGTCATGCATATACACTATAAATATATGTGAAAATGAATTTATCCTTAATGTTTCAACTGCATCAATTTACTATGATTCAGCTCTTGGTATTCAAAGCATGAAGATCAGTTGTCTTAATCCTTTGTTTTTCAGTTATGACAGTGATTGTTACCCTGCAAAGAATCAGGAAATTCTAACACCAAACATCAGGTATTTATGGTAGTAAAACACAATTGTATATTAAGGAATGTTGACAATTCACTTAATATTTTAGCAAGTTATTGCTGAAGTGAAATACATTTCTGAAGCTTGGACAGGATACTTCTGGAAAAATTACTTGTTTCCCTCAAGAATGTCTATGGAGATCGATATTGCACAGAATTTTCTTTGAAGAGAACAGGTGCAGCATCATCCATGTCTTTATTTCCTGGACACTGGGAGGAAATAATTGTGATTCAGCTCCCGAAGCACTGGCTGTGAGCTAAGACGAGTGCAGGAGCTGGACTCAACGATCCTTGTGGATCCCCTCCAACTTGGGCTCTTCTGTGATCTTATTTCTATGATCTTATTTCTCATCTATTTCTATGATGAGAAATACCCAATCTAGCAAAGCCACCGCAGCCCAATTCCTTCTCTACCACATTGCCTTGTCCCTGTGGTATACTGGGGAACACACAAGAGCAGCCACACCGAAATCCTGTGAGGTGCTGACAATGACAGGTGTCACGTACTGATGGCTGTCAGTTCCCATTTATGTTAACATGAGGGCACAGCCTGGGCATCTGGAATTGAATGCTGTCTTGAGGACCTTCGTGTTTACGGCAGACTTCTCATTTATGCTTTCACAAGTGTGCTCTGCAGGTGCCCCAAACCCAGCATTCTGCCTGGAGCCCCTTTGTGTTTGTGGCAGTCAGTGTGAGGTGCTCAAGGACACCTCTGGGTATCCAAAATCCAGCACTTCCTGTGTTTTCGGAGGATTAAACAGATTCTTTTTACAGAGAAGACAACTCCACGAGCACAACTGAAGTTTATTTCCTGCGCCCTCGGTTTGTTACACCCTGATAAAACCGAGTAAAACACTTCACCCGCCCTTTTTCTCTCGGCCAGGCCCTCCAGCAGAGCGGCCCTCGGCCCTCGCCCTGTCCCTTCCCACCCGCACGAACACCGCTCAGCTTTGCCCTTCTCCCCGCGGCGGCGCTGGCACAGCTCCGTTTTCTCGCGCTTTCCACACGCACACCCGCAGGCCTCCGGGGCCCACAGGCCTCAGCGCGCCCTCCCCGCGCCCCGGCCCTCCGCCGCGCGTCACCGCCCGGCCCTTCCGCCCCGCCGCTTCCCCGCTGCCCGCAACCGCTCCGCACCGCCCTCGCGCGGCCGGCGGCGCTCCCTGCACCCAGCTCGGCGGTCGCCTTCTCCGGGCCGGGCTATCTATGGGGCGAACGGCGATGCCATGAAGCCGGCGGAGAACGGCAGCGGGGCGAACGCCGCGCACGGGCAGCGGGGCTCCTCCATGGGCGTTCGGCCGCTGTAGGAGCGCCGAGTGCGCGGGGCGCGATCCGCCACCTCCCCTCCCCCTCGGGCCTCCTGAGGAGGATGGCGACGGCGGCCGCCCCGACCCAGCTGGAAGCCGGTGGGTAGCGCTGGCCGCGGGGGCTCCGCCGCCGTCCGCCCGCTTTGTAACCGTGTCCCCTTCTCCCGTCCCCCTTCCTGTCCCGGCGCAGAGCTCTATTACCTGATCGCCAGGTTCCTGCAGTCCGGACCCTGCAAGAAATCCGCCCAGGTGAGCGGGGCTGCCGGCCGGGCCGGGCGGGAGGAAAAGGAACGGGACGGGACGGGGAGAGGAGCCGGGAAGGGAAGCAGAAGGGACGGGGCAGGTCGGCAGCGGGCGGGCGGGGGCTAGGGGGGCACGGCGCCGCGCTGCGGGCTCCGGACTCACGTCCTTTGTGTGCGTGCTGTGTGTGTCCCCAGGTGCTGGTGGAGGAGCTGGAGGAGCACCAGGTAAGGGACGGCGCTGCCCGGCCCGGCCCGGCCCCTCCCGGCACTGCGGGGCCATGCAGCGCGGTGCGGCCGGGGCCGCGGTGCGGCCGGGCCGGGGGCCGCGGAGCGGAGCGGAGCCGAGCCGGCTGCCCTCGGCCGCCCGGGGAGGGGTCTGACCTCCGGCTCCGTCCCTCCTCCCGCTCTCTCTCTCTCTCCCCGTCTCCCTCCCGCAGCTGATCCCCCGGCGCCTGGACTGGCAGGGCAAGGAGCACCGCCGCAGCTTCGAGGACCTGGTGAGCCCCTCGCGCCGGCGGCTGCCCCGCGTCCCCGCCACACTCTGCGCTCCCCCCGCCCCGCCCGACGGCATCGCTCCGCTGGCCCCAGGCCACCACCGGGCCGGGGCAACGGGGGCATGGCGGGGCGGTGAAGCCGGGCTGGGTGAGGAGGGGAGGGGGTTGGTTAACAGGATGGGAGCGGTGGGGACGGCCGGGGGACTGACCGCGACGCGCTATTGTGGGGCCGGGGCGGGTTATCTGAGGGCACGTACCGGGGCCCGGCCTGGCGAATGGCGCCGCGCCTTACAAGCCGGAGCGGCGCGAGCGGCGATGCGAGGAGGCGGCTGATTGGCTCCGGCGCCGCAGAGGAACTGGTGGGGGTGGCAGGGGGCGCGGGGCTGGGAGCCGAGGGTCTGGCCCGGCCCGCGGGGCGCTGAGGGGGCGGGCGGCGAGCGCGGGCCGGGGGCGGCGGCGGCGGGGGGTGCGGAGCTGCGGGGCCGCCCTGCGGCGTTGGGCCTGCGGGCGCGGCCTGCGCCGGGCCCCGCTTGGGAAGCGTGGCGTTGAAAACACAAAGTCTGTGAGATAGATGTGGGGAGACCGGCGCGGGTGGGTCAGAGCCGCCTGGGTGCCCGCCGCTGAGGAAGGGCGGCTTTGCCTTGCGCCGGGGAAGGCGCGGCCGCTGAGGGCCGCGGAGAAAAGCGGCCCTATCGTCACTGCCCGCGGGTGACGGCTCTGGCACTGCAGCTGGCGGCTTGGCTGTAGCCCTATAACGCGCTGTGAGCGTCCCGCTCCGCAGGCGGGGGGAGCTTCGTGCTCCCGCCCCGCAGAGCGCCGTGCCGGTGCGGGCTTTGAGAACGAGTGTTGTCCTGTAGCTTGCTATGCGGTTGGTTTTCCATTGTAGCACTGTTTTAGGTGTTCAGGTGCAGGTGGGAGAGTTCCTGACATTGAGGTGAGACACTGGTGCTCCTGGCTTTCCCTTTCTGAAACATACAGAGAATTTAAGGTGATTGTGCTTTGTCATTCCTGTGATGGATAATTCTAGAGCTGTTTATTGAGTGAGCAGAAATGGAGTAAGTACTGCATTCAGTAAATCTCAGTGCTGTGTGCGATTTTCCTAGAGCATCTGAAATCTAACAGGCCAGTTTGGGTTCAGATTGTGCCTGCATGCAGTGAAGGGTGCTAACAGCTGCATTGTGAAAGCTGATTTCAGACTATTTTGCTTCATCAGTTGCATTGTGTCTGTTTTTCCACTTTGTTCTGTAAGGTGTGGCTAGGAAAGCGTTAAAGCTTTTTCTTCTGTGTTAGGTGCTGCTGCTGAAGATGTATGTTTTTAAGACTATCAGAAGCAGGAAGCAAATTGGAGTAAAGTGAGGCTTGGAATTAATGGGAAGTTGCTTCTTGGAGCATAGAATTATCAAAGCCAAATATAAGATCTTTTTTTTCTTCTCTTTTAAGTTAATCAACAGTTATCTTTTTTTTGTCATCTCTTTTTTAGTTTTGTTTAGCTGGTTAATATGATAAATCAGTTAGGAACAGGACCACAAGCTAATCATTACAGCAAGACAGGTTGATGCTGTATGGGATGAGCTGAGCTTCAATTAATCCTCAGGCTGAAGCTTTTACTGTCAAGAATGTGGCAGGAAAGCCTTTTTCCCACTCTGCTTAGAGTTTGATGAATCTGGAATTTGGACCTTTGGATACATATGATTGTATATTAACCTGAACTACTTGACTTCTGTGCTAGCTAGATGTCTAGAATGTAATGTTTAGAACAAAGCTAGGGCTGTGGAGAAGAAAAAACTCTGAACTTAACTTTAATTATCTCACCTCATGAACAAAAAATTAATTACTGATGCTAGCAGTCAGGGATGGAGTTTTTTTCTACCCATTTCTCTTGTTTGACCACTGAGAAGCAGAAAGGCAATCAGTTACAATCTTTGCCTTGTGTTGCAACTGCACTGGGCAGGCAGGCCTGAGATAATTGAGTAAATGAGAGATTTGCAAACCCGGAGAAGTTAGGTTTGTTTGCTTGTTTGCCCAATATTCTGCTCTCGCAAATCTGACAAAGAATTTATTGTCCTAATTGCTGATGTTTTTCTATTCTCTGTCTGACTGTTTAGTCTAGAGCTGGTATTTTTGCAAGAATGTGTTGATGCTCTTGTTGTAGAGTGTGCTATTGCTCTGAGTTCTTTCTGAAATGATAAAGATGGAACAACCAAATCACCTAGCAGGTGGCTTTTATCTAGTTAATGTTTACTCCCACCTCCCTCAAGCTTTCAGTCAAGATCCGAAATCTCTCTGTTAAGAGATTTCTTTCTTTCTTATTTGAACTTAGTCCTTCACTTTACGTATCAGTCACCCTCAGGCAGGAGAATAGTTGAAGATACACTCATAAGTACTGTATCTGGTGAGCGAAGCCACACAGAGAACATGAGCATGTTCTGCATTTGTGTTCCCTTTGTGTTTCCTGCTTCTTTCCACTTTGGAGCACTTTTTATGTGCAACATGTGGCTGCCTGTCTACCAGGTGTGCTCCAAAGGTCTGCCTGCTCCAAGCGGTTTTTACTTTGCTATTGGCTGCTGGTGGTCTTGGGACATGAAACATGCTTGTAAAGGGGAGGGTCCTCACTTTCATTATGAAGGTCTTAGGTATGTTGAACTTGCATGCAATTAGTACTTCTATTTTAAATTAACCACAGCAGCTTAATGTACAGCCAGCTGCCGAGCAGACGAGTTGAGCTGAGCTGCTTTAGATTACCAGAGCAGTCTCCAGTGGGCAGTTTTTGGAAATTATTTTTGTTTATTCCTGATAAAAATGACTTTTCTGGTTTTCAAGAACTTTCTGAAGGACTGTCTATGCTGGCAAAGGCTGTTTTGTTCTTTGTGCTGAAGTTGAGCTTAATTTTAGGAAAAACTGAACATCAGCTGTTGTTGGACGGTGTCTCTGAGTGGAGAATTTGTATCTGTGGATGACTGCACTAGTATGGAACAGCTTATGGGATTTGGCTTTGGGTTTCTGCCTCGTCCATCTGCATTGATTTAAAACTAGCTGTGAATCTGAGGTGCCGTTATTTATAGCTATCGCCAATCCCAGCATTAGGAGCAGAGAGGTGGTGTGGTTTTGTCACCTCAGGAAAATGTCATCTGCTATATGATAGTTCCAACCCACTCTCCCTGAGGAAATTGAGTGGATAATGGCTTTTGAATTTCTGTGTATATGCATATTGTTGACGTCTTATGAAAGTCCAGTATCTGAGGTTTCTTTTGTTGCGATTCCATATTTGAGGTCTTGAGTAATTTCCTGCTTGCTCAGCTGTCTTGGTCCTCTGGTCTCCTCTGCTGCTTTTTGATGGAGTTGTCAATTGATTCTTAATTGATTGTTATTTTGGCAAATGAGAGCAGCATGATGCGGCTGCCTGGAGGTCAGAAATCTGCTGCTGCTGCACGGCTGCCTGCCTGCCCTAGGACCTGGTGGGAAGGGGCCTTCCAAGGCCCACGTTGTTCTCTGTCTTCCCTCCGCTGTGCAGCTTTTGCATCAGATGGAGTTGGTGCTTTGAAGCCATGTTTCTCTAGGCTTCCCTGAAGAGGCGTTTCAGAGCTATCTCGTTCCAGACCCTGGGAACACAGGCATCTCATTATAAGTAGTAATCACAATGAGTTGGCTTTTTGTTTGCTTGTTTCCTGTTTATTGAACTGTTCTTGGGAGGAGAAACTGTCAGCAGTAATTCCAGGGGATTTTGTTTGTTTGTTTCGGGGATCAGCAAGCCTCTTGCCTGTGTCTTAGCTGCCCAGTGAGGACTCTTTGCTTAGCAGTCTGATTATGTTGTAATACTTCCAACATCAGGAGCATAAACAGGTTTAGAGGTATGACTTTCTTCTAGCCATTACGTGACTTCAGCAATAGTTCCTTATTTGCAGCTGCTTATCTGTGTAGCAGCATATTTGCATATTAGTTCAAGCTGTTGTGATGAAGTTCACTTGGAGCTGTTTACATGGAGTTTTTAGGACATACTGGCTTTGCTTGATTACTCAAGTTTTTAGGTCTGCAAGACCTGCAAAGTTGGTTATTGGAAAGCATTTCTGCGGTGCTCTGGCAGTCTCATGCTCTGATATTTTCACCTGTATAGGACTGTTTCATATAAAGGCAACAGCCATTTTTATCATTTATCTCAGTATGTCTGTAGAACTGGCTCTCACTTAGCATGCCTTCAGCTCTTCTGAGTTATTTTAAAACAGTCCTTTAAAAGCTCCTTGTTTAGCATGTTTTTGGCCTGTCTTGCTAGTTTCTTGCTTTTTTTTTTCTAATTTGTATTTATTTTTCAAAAGTAGTTTTTAATATTCTAAAGATATTTTCTAATGCACTTGAAGGGGGTGATAATATGCTTACTGCTGTTTAATTTTGGCATCCCACCTCTTTGCCACACAGCAAATGTGGCTGTAGCTGACGTTAAGCTTTGCCTTTTTCTGTCCTTCTTTGAATGCAAATGTGATCTGGGAGGCTTCATTTTTCTCAGCCATGCGTTTGCAGCTTTACAATTTGGGGTGATTTTTAAAATCAATGTGCAGCTCTCACGCAGAGGTGAGAGACAGGAACTTTGTTTCAAGTTTTTTTGGGAACCTGAAAACAAAATTCCTTGTTCTGCTCCAGGCTGCAGTTTAAGCGTTTTAGTTGGAAGTTACTATGGAAAAAAATCTCCATGAGAATTTACTTCTACTGCTGTCTGCCTGCGTAGCTGTTTGGTAGTAACAATATTAATATACAGATTAGGGGCCACTTAGGCTGCTGTGGTTTGTAGAAACGTGTAAATGACAGGGGAAGGAGAGCCACGCAGCCTTTCTTCTTTAGTGTGGTATGGTTCTGATTGCAGGTGGCGGAGCTGATGGGCAGGGCGTGTTAATAAAGGGAACGATCACTTTGATACGCGGCCAGTCTGTGCAATATGCTCCACATGAAATGTTGCTGAGGAAAGTTTACAGTCTAATAAAACTGAGCGCTGAGATCTGGCAGCTCCCTGGTGCTGGTTTAGCTCTGGCTCCGTGCTGGGTTCACCAACTTTCCTGGTCTGGCAGGGAGCAGCCAGATGTCTGTGTCCTGAGCTGCTTAGCGTCTCGGCCACCCAGACAAATCACCGCCAGGCATCTACAGATAGCTGCCACATGCTCAGGGTTCTGGCACATCCATCTTTGATCTTTGAGTGCTGGCAGGTCTGCAGATGTGCTGGTGCTCACTCCCCTTGCTGTTCTTTAAAAAACAAACAAACAAACAAAAAAAACCAAAAAAACAACAACTGCCTTAAAGGTCTTCATGCAAGCAAGTAGCATTCCATTTCTGAATAGATGTACTGAGTCAGTCAGTTCTTGCTGAATAACGTGTGCTTTGTGTTAGTAGAGCCAGGCTCTGTCTCCACAGTAGGATATCTGCTGCCAGGCTTAATCCAACACCTCTCTCCAGACATAGAATAGCAGCAAGGCTTCAAACAGTGTGTTCCTGAGTGAAAAGGGATGTGTTTCGCTGTGTTACATTGAGAGAATGTTCGGCCTTTCTGAAAGGTTTCCAGAGAGAGGAGGATTTCTACTCTAAAATTGAAATGAAAGTTTTTTCTGCTTTTGGATTGGTTACCAGCTCTCTTTTAATCTTTGGAGTTTGAATAACTGCTAGAATTGATAGCTGTTGACTGAGAAACGTGCTACTACCTATCAGAGCTGTGAAAGAGCATTTTGCACTCTGAATTTAATACGTTGCATATTTTCTCCTTAGATTGCTTTTGTTTCAGATCCTTCCCTTACAGTGAAGAGAGGCTAGCACACGATAACAAAGCCTTTTGTACTGTATGTATGTATATGTGTATATATATATATAAATTATATTTATAATTTACAAATAGCTAAGAATGGCAAACAAATAGAAAAGTTCACATAATCCTTGTATCTCATTTTGGCTACTGTTATATCATGTAGTTTCCAACTATTGTCAATTTATAACTACATCCTGGACCTCACTGTCTGCACAATTGGGTACTGATATCATTTTGAACCTGTATGGTTTTGGGGAAAAAAAAGTTTGGCTGCAGAAGCTGCTCAGAATAGGGTGACATTCGTGGTACTTATACATTCATTCCTTAATGCTCATAGTAAGAAAATTAATGATGTGAGCCTTTGTTAATGTAGTTATCAAGTTTATATTTCTTGCAGAATTACAAAGCCCAGGGCTTTGGAGGAGCCTGCCTTTCTGCTTTGCCTTGCAGATCTTTGGCATGCAGTGAATGAGAGGTTGCATGGTGAAGCCTTACTCTTCTGTAAGAGTTTCCATTCAGATTGGGAGTGTTTGAGTGATTTCAATTAAATAGTACCTTGTCTGGGTCATTAGAAAAGGCTGTGATTTGTTTGGTTAAAATCTCACTCGTGCTGTGGGACGGCGCTGATCCTGCCTGCACTGCGGTGGTGACATTGTACAACATGACTCACTGCTTTGGGCCCCGTAGCACCACTGCTGCTGCCCAATTGGAATGAACCATTTCCCAATGACATGTGGTAATAACGCCAGTGATGACACAGCTCAGCCAGTAGTGTTTTGGCAGAACACCTCAATTAAGTGGTTGTCTGTTCCTCTTTTCAGCTGCCTGCCGCTCCCTCTGCTGTTCTGGGGCATTCTCTCATGGGTGTAGGTGAAGAGAGTAGCCAGACCTGTCTGGTGATGCTCTGCTATTAAAGGAAGCGGTTCTCTCCTTTCCACCAGCTTTGGTGGAAAGCTCTTCCATCAGCTTGTCAGAATCACAGTCAGCTCTGCAGAGTGCCTTTCCCTTCTGTGGGTTGAATGTTCTCTGAGCCTGGGGAGCCGAAACAGTTCGCAGTGTGATAGATGAGCGCTGGGGCTGATGCCAAGGGAAACTATATCAAGTAGTCAAGCTGGGCAAAAACTTGTCCTGCACTTTGGGAAGGGACTTGCGTTGCTGAAGAGTGCTTAGAACTCCTCACCAGCATTGGGTACGACTGGACACAGCTGCAGTGTTCTGGTGGGTGTGTGCATACACATGTGCCTGCTGCTGTTTCTTTACAATGAATGCTGTTCTGGCCTTTTCAGGTTGGCTTTAGTATTACTTGGCATTAGCTTGTGGCTTGGGAAAACAAAAAAAGCTCTTTTAGTATCATCTTATTCTTCATAATGTTGCAAGAGATACAGCACTTGCAAATAGTTCTAGTTCAGTGTTTTCTCAGTCTTCAATCACAGGTACCAAGGAGTTGAAAGGCTGGCTGTTGTTGATCTTAGAAAAGAGGTGGTCGTAGCTCTACATCCTGGGTTGAAGGAGTCAAATGAACTCTGATGTTGCATATTTTTGTTGGCAGCTGGTGGGTGTAGTAGTAGTCAGGCAGCTACAGAGCACTCTAGACATGGCAGCAAAGCTTATTTGCTGTTTGGACAGACTGTTGGGGAAGCTATCATATCCCCATAGAAAACAGTCTCTGTCTAAAGCAGAAAAGGAGGAATGATTTCTCGGGATAATTAATTAGGAGCTGGCAAATGTGGGTCTTAAAGTTACTATTCCTAACAATTAGAAAATAAGGACTGGGTATTGCTCTAAGCATAATATGTAGGGTTTTCAGGCTTTGTACATGCACTTCTTACAGTGATGTAAGGCAAGGGTTTTTCAGCTAAGCAAAACATAGTGCATGTGAGAAGAATGAATTGAAGGGTAAAACAGACTGGAGAAGCCCCAGGCAATACTTCATTTGATCAGACCAATGCAGTGAGAATGCTGTGTTTCTGGGATCTTTTGTTTGTTATTAAAGAGTGTTCTAAATTACTACTCTGGCTGTTATTACCTTGATTTTTCTAGTCTGACTTATTCCACATTCTGTGACATGTTAAAAGATATTTTAGGTATAATTAGTTTTGAGGACACTTTCACCATCTTCATTTTAGAAATCATTTAAGTAACTAATTTTAATATTTGAATAGGAATTAAAAAAAAAAGAAAAAAAACTAGCAGAAGCAAAAATGAACCTATTTTCAGATACCTGTGTTATCTGTATGTTTAGGTGGCTGTCAATGCACACATCCCTCCGGATTATCTTCTTAGGATCTGTGAGAGACTCGGGCCACTTTTAGACAAGGAAATCCCACAGAGCGTCTTAGGTGTGCAGACCTTGCTGGGAGTTGGGCGGCAATCTCTGTTAAGGGCAGCAAAAGGTAAGATTTATGTCTGTCTGCATTTTGTTTTGAGGAACGAAACCTTTTGTTTCAATCCATATTGTGTTATCTGTATCTGTTTGTGTAAACCCTGGTTTATCTTCTCTGCTTTTCAGCTCCTGCTTACTTATTGTGGTCTTGCTAAAACACAGTTATTGCTGGCCCTGTTGTTGTGTCTTTGGTTGGGAATGCCATCTCTGTGTCTATTATTGCCTTATCTTGTTACTTCTCCTTTCCCTCCCAAGCTTGTTGGACTGGTATTTGTGTCAACAGTGTGATGAACTGGATTAGAGATTTGACCCACCTGAAAAATAGCCATATTTTTCCAAATGCATAAACGTGTGCGTGTGTCTGAAGTAACCTACCACAGTATATATTTTGCTGGGCTATCTTTCACACTGGTGTATTCCATTATTTGATTGTCTGGCTGTACAGACAGGTTGAAGGATAGGGTGGCATTTGGGACAGCAGTTAGAGGGTTGGAGAAAGTGAGCCATTCTTTGGTGATAGTTTCCTGATTGTCCTTGCTTGAAGTTAATTTGAACAAAATCCCCTGTTCCCTTCTTGAATAGGACACCAGTCTAGTCCTTCTGAAAAACTGCTCTGCTTGAGACAGTGATCCTGAAAGCACACTTTTGTGTTATAACTAAGCGGATCTGAGAGCCATTTGCTATTGAAAAGAGTGGTTCCTCCCTTCCCTCCTCCCTGCCACTTCTCCCCTGTAGGAGCCAGAACTTGTCTGATCCTATGATGTGCTGATTCACAGCTGAACTGTTGCAAAACTTGGTATTGCTATGGTAAGTACTGAATTAAATGAGCTCGTGGATCAGAGTGCTGGAGGTGACAAAGGAGCATCCTCCTGAGAGAAGAGCCGGGGTGGAGAGCTGCACCTTCCTGTGTCAGTGCCAATTGAGCGCTAAATTTTCTGCATGTGAAGTCAGACTCAGATGCATAACCATGATGGTAGCTTCTTGCTAATCCATTTGATGTCACCTGGTGCATGTGGTGTCTGCAATCACTTATCCAAAGTTTGGGGGTGAATCCATACTTTGTTATAACTGGAGAACTTCAGATTTGCAGGGAGGTTCGCGGAAAAACATTTCTTCATTTTGCATTGCTTTGCATCTTAGAAGAAAACATGGAAAAGAACATATCTATGCTAAGAGCTGGTCTCTGGGTTAATTAGGGAACAGAGGCTAGATGAATTGCTGACGTATAGTGCTTTTTAAGTGACATCTTTGTTGGAAAGAGAATTCTGCTGGACTTATGATGGGATTTTTTCCTTCAGGAAAAGAGCTGCTGTGACACTGCAATTCGGTGTGCACTCGCTAGCGTGGGACAGTGTACCTTTTCAAAATTGACACATATGGGTTGGTTGTTTTTACTCTTAGTTGTGCTTCAGTATGAAGCTTCATTTACCGTTAGCATTCGCAGTTATTTTGATCAATTTGGGGAAGTTTAAGCATTGCTTTTAAGGTGCAACATCAGAATGCTTTGTGGCACAGTTTGGACTGTAATAGAGGGTGCTCTCAGGTCTTCTTGAGTCATGTAACCCTGTACACAGCGTGTTCAGAGATCGAGGTGCTGATACATGGACCTACCAATCTGTGGCACTGTCCTTCTCTTTCAGTTCTTATTCACTGTGGCAGCTCGTTTCTCCCCTCCAGATGGCCAGAAATGGAAGAAGTCCAGGTCTAATTTCTGAGGCTCTCTGAACAGTCTCAGAAAAATTGCTATTGTTCTGGAGAGAAGGCTCTCTGAGGCCAGTTGGCAGCGTGTAGCTGGAGTGCCTTTAAAGAAAACAGTCTTCATTTTAATAGCTCCTTTTGGGGGGGAGGGGCACAGGGGTGCAGAGGAGTATCTGAAGATAGGGCATATTGCCACCAATTGCAAGAAAACAGATTTATTGAAAAAGGTTTCCCTTCTCCTCTTTTCGGGAAAAAATGTATGTGAGCATATTCTCAAATGTACAGTTTGTAAGGAGAGATCTTGTAGGTGTTGGGATTCCAAAAAGACTGAAATCACACCAGAATTCAGTGTTGCTTCAATACAATGTGCACCTACTTTTTTTGTTCTCTTTTTCTTACCAGCAGATTAGAAACTATTCACCAAAATGAAGCAAAAACAAGCTAAAAACATTTATGGTCATATTGCTTAGGAATGAGAAATCAGCTTAACAGCCTCCCCCAATTACATTTCTGACAAACTACTCAAAAAGATGAGTTTTACTTTTCCATGAGAACAGTTGAGCCTGGAGGCTGAGAAATGACAGACAAGGGTGCTGGGAGTGCTGCTTGATGCTGTTGTTTCTGGGAAGAATAGGTCAGTTAGGCCTGGCTTGGCTGATCATTTCTTTAACCTGCTGTTAATCTTTCCCATACAGATTTCAGACACACACTATGGAAGGGATCAGCATTTGCAGCTCTTCACAGAGGCCGGCCTCCCGAACTACCTGTAAATTATGGGAAACCACCAAACGTGGGTGAGTTTTGAAACATAAATGAGGTGGTTTTGCCTCCTCTGTGTTTTTATTAATATTCCATCTTAAAGTTAACTCTTTCTGGCTGAATTGCTAATTTGGGTTTTCACAGAATCACAGAATGACCAGGGTTGGAAGGGACCTCAAGGATCATGAATCTCCAACCCCCTGCCACATGCAGGGCCACCAACCTCCACATTTAATACCAGACCATGGGGCTGCCCAGGGCCCCATCCAATCTGGCCTTGAGCACCTCCAGGGATGGGGCATCCACAGCCTCTCTGGGCAGCTGTTCTAGCACCTCACCACTCTCTCCGTAAAGAATTTCCCCCTTGACATCCAACCTAAATATCCCTTCCTTCAACTTAAAACCACTTCCCCTTGTCCTGCAGTTATCAACCCTTTCAAAGAGTTGATTCCCCTCTTGTTTGTAGGCTCCCTTTAGGTACTGAAAGGCTGCAATAAGGTCACCCCACAGCCTTCTTTTCTCCAGGCTGAACAAGCCCAGCTCCCTCAGCCTGTCTTCATAGGGGAGGTGCTCCAGTCCCCTGATCATCTTCATGGCCCTCCTCTGGACCCTCTCCAACAGTACTGTGGGCTCCACACTTGGATGCAGTTTTCCAGATGGGGCCTCACAAGAGCAGAGCAGAGGGGGACAATCACCTCCCTGTCCCTGCTGCCCACCCCTCTTCTGATGGAGCCCAGGATACAATTTGCCTTCTGAGCAGCAAGGGCACACTGCTGGCTCTGTTATCATTAATGTTTTTATTAGTGGCTTTTTTAAGATGTCACCATTAATTAATCTAAAAAACAATCCTCACTGGCAATCAAATAATTGTTTTTGCACTCTTCTGGCTTCAGCCTTCTATAATATATGTACACATGTTTAGGTAGAAATAGGCTTTGATCTGTTATGATACACCCGTGTAAAAAGTGCATATGCCCATATGATTGAAAAGGCATGGTCACAGGAGCATGTAGACAATCTTCCATTCAAGATCTTTAGCTGGAATAAAGCACCTGGTTCCCAGATAACTTTTATCTCAAGAATTCATTTTAGTTCAATTATGACAGAAAGCAGACTACTTGCAGCATCCTTCTACATAAAAGGAAATAATCACCGAACCAGCACTTGTATTTGCTTTCAGTTGGATAAAGAGCTTGTATAGAACTCAGATGTATGTGTGCATTCAGCTTATTTATCATCACAGAGCTCTGTTTTGCTTAAACTGAAACCTCTTTTCCTAGTATGGTCTGAATTTTCATTAACTATTTTTGCAGCAAGGAATTTGATTCTTACAGGCATAAATATAAGTCCTGTCTGTCATGATTTCTTTTCATATTAGGGTATTTTATTTATGATTACCATGTGAATTTTTGTGAAGATATATGGACTTCCCCTGATTTGTTAGGGGATTTATTCATGTGCATTTCTCTTATCTGTTGAGTGGAAATCTCTAATGGGAAGTCTCTGTTGAACTCCATCCAACTGGCATGATTAATTTAACTTAAAAATCAGAAAACTGAGTACTAAGGATACTGTTTTTCTTTTCTTTTTTTTTTTTTTTCCTCTTTTTCCTGACCACGATCCTTGTTTAATCTCTGAAAATAATTTATTTTTTTTTAAAGGAGATTCCATTCTCCTTCCCAGCCATTTCTCCTCTAGAGATGCAGGGATCGTGGTGACAATGTTCTGCTTCTACAATGTCTGTTCCTTTGTTTATGTTTCTGCATTTTCTCACTGTCTCTCCTTACTAAAAATTAACCTTTGTCTGACGTAAAAGTGACAAAGTTGAGACTGCTTGTGGTTGAAACCAGTGGCACACTTTGCATAAGGTCTGTGGTCTTCCAGCAACAGTGACAGAAGAGTGAAGTTAATATGGATCTCCTGTATGAAAAATAAATGAATATTTGCCTAGAGCTTGTTCATAATTAACTATTACCTTAGTACTTTTCCTGCTTTTGCCAGGTGATTTGAGCTATACTGTGTCACTTAAAAAAGAAGGAACTATTTCCATATATTGGTAACGTTACTTCTGTGCATATCTCTGTATTTATTCTTTTAGACTGGTTCTGAATTTACTTTAAAATTAGCAATTAAGTTGGTGGACTGTTAATAAGGTGGATTATAGGTTGACTGCATAACCTCAATCTCTGTAGAAATTGTATTTCCATAAGGGGTTCTGGATCAATACTTCAAAAGGAGCTTTTTGGAATACTTGGTGTTACTGATGAAGCATAGTGGTGTATTGGACTTCAGCACTGTCATGCTATCATGACAAAGGTCTCTGCTACTTGCTTGGTATCTGTTTAATGACTTGGAGAACAGAATGTTTTCTTGTTTCTGATATTTTCCCACAAACTGCTATTAAGAAATACAGAAGTGTTGTGTGGAAATGAGTCTTTATAGCCAGGAGTTCCTTTTTGTAAATACCAGTTTCTAGAAGAATATGGTCTTCCTTGGAGTAGATATATAAACTACCAGTTAGAGAGAAAAGTATGGGCAAAGTTAAAAATACAGAGATGTCCTGTTCTAAAGGTGTACAGGAGACAGGAGCTTGGTTCTGGTGTTCCCAATGGCTGTACCTGAATCGAGTGTCAAAAAATTCTTCTGTGTGGATTTGTGCAAAATTAAGTGGGATTTTTGTTTTGGTGCTGCAGTGTCCATGTCTTCTTTTAAAATGCTAAACAAAGAAGTACAAGCAGGCTCTTTAATATTTCAGCATGATTGTGAATTCCTGTGCTGTGCTGACTTAACATGGGACGGCCTTGGGCAGTCAGATGGGGACAGCCTGGGGGTTTGTGGAAGTACTTGCTGAAGTGCTGGAAGTGGTTGTGCTGAAGGAATGGGTGCCCAGCATCACATGCAGTTGTGAAATTAAACTACTGTGCAATTGCCTGTGCAGATAGTTAACTCAGGTGTAGAAATAGTGGGTAGAAGAATTCTTATATCGTTTCCATTCTTGTGATAAAGATTTAAGCTTGCTGGCAGCAGGGTATCGTGGTGAACTTGGTAAGCGTGGCCTTTCAGACTTTCTTTGCTGGTTTTGTGCTAATGGTATCTTTGGGACTGAATGAAGAAGCTCCACGAAGTCAGCAGCTCTGAAAGCCAGAATGCTTTGTTTCTGTGCTTTTAGTAGGTCTGGCTGTCTTGGTGACACATTTGCTCTTTGAGAAAGTATTTGGCATGTCTGAGCCAACTGCATGTGTTTTCCAGTGTCCATGTGAAATCCAGGCTCAAGATGCCTCTCTTCTGCACGCTTTGAGAGGTGCCCAGCCTTCAGGCCTGATGTTACATTTGTCTTGTTATCTCTAGCAGTGCAGACTGCCACTTACAAATTACTGTTTTACAGTGCGCTTGAGTCCCCTGCACTCACTGCAGTGATGCCTGTACTTGCACTGGAAGTGCAGGTTTTGTTTTGGAAGTGTGTGTGTTCAAGGACCAAGGGCTATGAGAAGCAGAGAAGTGTTTTACTGCACAGCACCCCAAGCTAATGCTGTGGGTTGGTGCTTCTGTAAGCCAGGGCTTTCCCTAGCTCAAGGAGTCAGGAGTCCACATCCCCACCAGTGTGCTGCAAGAAGGATCGCATAACCTGGATTCGTTTCTGAGGTCAGCAATCTCTCCTTACCGAAGGGAGAGCGTGCCAAGTTCTGTGTGGCAGTAGGGAGTGTTTTGGAGATCAAGAAGGTTGTGAGTAAGGAATGTTTTGGCTGGTGAAAGGCTATCAGCAGCAGTGAGGTTTGTAGCATCTCTGCACATGGGTAGCAGTCATGTTAACAGCTAGAAGAGCAGAACTTCATCTGAGAAAGCAGTTCTGTTTGCAGGAGAAAATTGCTTCATTTCTTAAAAAGAAGACTGGATATGCTCACTGTTAATATCACGTAACATCAAGATAGTTTTGAAACCTTTTCTTAGGAGTAAATAGTGAGGGGAAGGAGAGCGAAGCTGGCAGCTGTTAGGCCTAGTATGGCACCAAGTGCTGCAGCGTTTTAGATGTGTTTCCCAAAGTTTTTAGGGGTGCTATTTTGCTAATTCTACCCGTGGGAATCAGGGTTTTTTTTTGATGATTTTAGACTTTGAGTATAATAACTTTATTGTAACAAAGAAGACAGATTTCCCAGGGCTCTTTATCCTGTACTTAGGTATTATTCCCATTAATCTTCTACCAAAAGATAGGAGAATTTGTGCATGGTTTGTTGTTGTTTTCTGATGTGTGTATGAGAGCTCCTTTGAAGGCAGTGAGAGTTTATGAAGTGTGGGTGGACTAAGATCTCAGTGATGGCTTTGTGTGTGAGGTAGACATTTCTGGTTTACACTTAGCTTTTTTGCAGTGAGAATCAGGTGTGTTGAAAGCTTCCTTTTTGTTCTAAGATGCACTTGTGCCTGGCTGTTATGCTTCGTGCATGGTGTGTCCTTTGTGTGAGTTACAACAATGAGCAGTGCTACATTTCCAGAAGAAAACACTGCGGTGCACAGAAGGTATTGTCATTATTGGGAATATATTGAAATACAGTCGCACCGTTTTGATTCACACTCGTGTGTGTGTGTGTGTGTGTGTGTGTGTGTGTGTGTGTGTGTGGTTATAAATGTTCAAAGCCATCTGAAATTGTTTCAAGGCATGTGAGCTGTTACTGTGTGTTTGTATGCTCTGAAAGGCAAAGCAGAATTACTGTGTTGCTCTCCGCTTTGCTCTAATAACTCTACAGCCGTGGGTGAAGGGAACTGTAATGTTTTTAAGAAGTTAGGTGTTAAGCTGGTTTGTCTGAGCAATATATAAAAATAATGCATAGGCGAAGCAAAAGGTACCATTTTACTGCATTTATCACAAAGGGAACTCTATTCCCTTCTGTAAGACGTGGGCAAATCTTCATTTCTACTTTGCTAAGGGAGGCAGTTTCTATATAATATAGCAGCTCCTATATAATATCAGGTATTGCTTGAATAGTAGTTAGATAGTAAATTAATTCGGCTTAGTGTGTTTTACTTCTTTAGCACTGCTGTGTATGTGTTTTTGCATGAAAAACAAATATTGACTGAAGATAAGGTCATGGTGGGAGTCTGATTCTTTTCAAGCACAGACTTCTTTCATGCTACTGTGCCTTTTTTCTAATATGTAGCTTTTTTTGTTGCCTTCAATTATTAAAAATAGCCCAAGTTTCAGGGCACAAAACTGAGAAACAAAATTACCTTCTGTAAACCCGGATCAATTCATTTTCTGCCCTGCTTATCTCTCTGCTGTGTTTAAATGCCTCAATCTTATAAACATACAGAAGTGTGTAACCAGTTCATAACTCTTTGGAAAGGTGCTTCTTGACTTTGTAATTTTCTAACATCTTCCATGGTCTTTTTTTTTTTTTTCCTGGTGTTTGTGTAGGCAGGTAAAAGGTATGATGATGCAATTAAGAAAATGGGTCAAGTTGTTCAGTATGCTGTTAAAATAAAGGGCTCAAAGGCACTTGAGAGCTTCCCGTGGTTCCTGGGAAGTCCTGCCTACTGCAGTGTGCAGTACACAAGATAAGGGGATCTGCAGGGAGCCTCCTATGGCAAGCAGTCTGCAACCCACCAGTACAGCTGTGTATCTTGAGTGGCGTTCAGAAAGAACTCTCAAAACTCTGAAGTCAAACGTTCAAGTGGGATGAATTAGGACAGGTGAAATTAAATGCCGAGAGTTATCTCAGATTATGCATTGGATCAAAGATTAGAATTAGTGTCTTTCTGTATTCTGCAGCCATGATGATCTGCCTGCAGTGGTGTGCCCTGGCAGTCAATTCCATGCTTAGTCTCTCATTTCCTAGTGAAAAGCTTCATAGTTACCTTCAGCAAATCTGCTAGCAGTGCTTGTCTCTACCTCATGCCTTTGTGCATTGAGGTTTCTGCCTCTTTTCGTCAGGACCCCTAGGAGTGGCAATATTGGTATCATTTGTTGTTGAGGGTTTTTTCTGTGCTTGATGCTCTTGACTGGAACTCTTTCCATCAGTGCTGCATATTTCTTGTTCTTATATCGTGCTAAAAATGAAAGGAAGTTGCTGCTACTGCCAGTAATGAGAGAGACTTTATGGAAAACATAGGAAACTTTTGATCCTGACGTATGATCCAGTGTCCTTTCCAAATAAATCTTTGTTTATCACAAATTAAAAAACAAACTAACAAAAGATATGCCATCCAAACATAAATTTGTGATGATTATTATATGGGAATTACATATTACTAATACCAAATTTTCAAAGTCCACAGAGTATCTGTGGCCTGCTCGTGATCTGAACTCTTGGATTAACTTTTAGTAATTATGAAAACACTTTATTGTGCTTTAATATTTGTTAGGAAACCAAGTGTATCGTGTGTGGTAATAGGCTTCCTTCATGGTTGTGTATTTTTTGGAAGACTGTACAGAATGTCCTGATAAGGTGGCAGGGGTTCAGATTTATAGATTATAAACGTTGTTACCAAATCTTATATTGACACAGTATTTGTTTCCTTTGAGTCCTGGACCCAAAATGCAGGTCTTAATTTTTATTATTACTTTTTCTTCCAGTAAATATTCTTTCTGCACGGCAATTAACTGGATGTGGACGTTTCAGCCACTTGTTCCCAACATCCACCTACCAACAGATGAAGATGCACAAGAGGATATTAGGGCATCTATCTTCTGTTTACTGTATAGCCTTTGATCGCAGTGGGAGAAGAATTTTTACAGTAAGTCTAATAATTTAACTTTTCTTTGAAGATTGCTTTGCTTAGTTTGGTTTTCTTCTTTTTGAGTCCCTTATCAGCCTCTTTGTTTTTGATGGAGATGTGGAAACAGCCTCCAGAAAAAGAAGAAAATATTTGATATATATGAAAATCCATCTTTTTCATTGTTAGTTTTCACTTTTTATTTGAGTTGATGTTTTAAAATTGCTTCTGGCTCTGGGAGACTGAAACAGCCATCTACTTGCCAACCCTTACAGAAGGGCTGTTCCAGTCCACATCTTATAGCTCTCACTTGAAATGTGTGCTCATTTCTATTGGTTAATCGACTTTCTTGCTAAATGGCACCTGAATTATTCTGGACTTTGTAATTATTGTGCATACTGCTTGCTGAGTTCAGTCTTAACACTTTTTTTTTTTTTTTTTTGAAACTACATTTTACCTTTGGTAACCTTGGAAATTCTGGCATTACATTTCAGTAAAAACTTGGTGACAAATAAAGAGCCTCGTTAGTTCATCTGCAATTTACGCCTCTGCTAAATGTACTTTCTAGACTTCATAGTATGTCAGTATATATTCACATGGATATGTGAATACCATTTTCAGTTTTTCATGATAATATATAACATACATTTCTATGATACTGCACTTGGTTTTTGTTGTGTTTAAAAACCAACAGATTTTTTAAATTAATAACTAGTAATGCATTTTTAAAGAGTGAATGCTAATCTTGTCTTGGCTTTTCTTTGCCCTTGCCTCTTATTGATAGCTATTTAGTACAGTTTACCTGGAAGGCTAATTGTTACCTCTGTTTTTCTTTGCTAGCTTTCCCACTAATTATGAATTGGTCAAACAGAAATATTATTATTGTTATTACTCTGGATCACAGTGAGGGCCTTTCCATTTTTATCTATATCATAGAAAAAAAAAAAAAAAAAATAAGATCTTTCTCATCTGCAGTTATATGAAGTACTGAAACTGATTTGTCTGTGAACTTAAATGCAGCTAATAAAATGTAATTTAAAGTCAAATGATGTTGACATTATATTTAGTGTTACTGTGTTGATGTGCCTGAGTGCTCAGTGGTAGTCCTAGGAGAGCATTGGCGAAACACAGGCTGAGACTTGAATGTAGCATTCTGCTGTTCTTTTGCCTACTTGAATTAGGGTCAAAATTAGTATTGTTTTTAATATTTGAATAGTTCAAGTAACTGTGAACTGCCTAAAAATTGTCTTTAATATTCTGAGACTTTAAGACTGAATGTGCACTTATGTAGCTGCTATTAGAGGTAGAAGAATTTTACAATAAGCTGCTGTTGGATTGTATCCTGTCCCAAACTGAATTCTCTCAGTTGTGCATGATATCCATGAGTTCTCTTTTTGTGGTCCAGCTTTCTTCCATCAACAAAAATTAAACCTCGTGGTACAGCTGACTACTGGCAGCTCTCGGGGCCTGGCAGAGGTTCTGAGGAGCCTCACATGCTCAAGTTCTCATTTTCCTTAGAGCTTCCTCCACCCTTATGGTCACCTTATATTTAGTATTGGATTCTTCCTGCTTGCACAGATGAACGTTCCTGTTAATAACACATAATTAAACATCTCATCTGAAACTTGATTACTACTGAAGGTACTGAGAGATGTTATATTTGCAGTGTATATTAGGTATATCAGTGCAAATCAAAAGAGTATCTTCTGTTTTACAAACATCTCAATTCCTGCCATCACAAAATGATTCCCAAACTCAGATGTGTTTCTATGGAATCCTGCTGAAGTTGTTCATCTCGAGGTGCTTTAGATTCTTGTTCATCCACAGCCCACGTGTGTATCATGGACACATAACATGTAGATTATTTTATAATAATCTTTGGAAATTTTTTCTGGCATTAGGGGTCAGATGATTGCTTGGTCAAAATCTGGGCTACAGATGATGGACGCCTGCTCTCAACACTGCGAGGGCACTCAGCTGAGATTTCTGACATGGCTGTTAACTATGAGAACACGCTGCTTGCAGCAGGCAGTTGTGATAAGATTGTCAGAGTGTGGTGTCTTCGAACCTGTGCCCCAGTTGCAGTCCTGCAGGGCCATTCTGCTTCCATTACTTCTATACAGGTAAGGAATAATATTTCTTCATAAGCTATTGAAATAAAATGGTACTAGCAGATGGAAATAAAATTTCTCTTTCCATTGTGTTTGGCAGTGTAGGTTTGTCCCAGCTGAGAGCATCAGATGAACTGGCAGGGTCAGGGGGAAACAGCTGGCATCCTTGAAAGCTGTGTACACAGCAACTGGGAGCCTCATGTCTCTTCCCCTTGTCTGTACTTCCACTTTTGTCTGAATTTAACTCTGTTGAAATGTGCTTATTATATTATTAAGGCAATATTTTACAACTTGATTTTGTGTTATATATAATTGTTTAAACAAAATATTATTTATGGTATAGGTATACAATGTATATATAACATTCCTCACAAGCTTTTTTTAGAAGTTCTGATAACTTAGAAAATAATCATAATTCTTTATGACTTTTTGAGGAAACAGGAAAATGTCATGCACATAGAGAATTACAGAGGTATTCTCTCATCTTGTTGCCCTGGTCAGGAGGACTAAGCTTGTTTCCTTTTGGAGTTGAATTTTCTGTGGCCAGAAGAGGCTCGCTGGTCAAAACGTGTTTGGTTTTTGTTTCTATTTTCTTGGCTTTATTTTTATGCAAGTTCATTTTCTATGTTTGTGCCTGTTCCTGCTCTCTGTAATCCTGAGGAGAAAGTTAACATGCTAATGAAAAATATTCCTGTCAATGTCCATTTACTAATTTGTAGCATGGAAGGGGGAGAATGAAATTAGCTGATTGAATTCTAAACTTTATTTTCAGTTCTCTCCAGCAAGAAAAGGCACAACACGATACCTCACTTCTACTGGTGCTGATGGAACAATCTGTTTCTGGCAGTGGCATGCAAACACCATGAAGTTTAAGTAAGCCTGTCAGATTGTTATTATTATTTTAAAAGAAAAACAAATTTATTTGGAATTTTAAAATGGAGAGGAATACTGGGGTAATTAAGGGCATGTTCCTTCTCTATGAGTAAGTACTTGGGGATGTGTTCTGCTATATACTTGCTGCTGGATGACTGTGGTGTGGCTGCCATACATAACACCAGCGTGTGGGGCAGAGAGCACTTTATCTTACATGCCTTGCAGAGTCTTGGTGTTACAATGCGGAGGGGAGGTTATTTTTTCTTTTTTATGTGCTTTGCTAGGCAGTGCTTTGGAAGAACTTTATGCTTTTGTGGTTAGGACCACATCTTTGTGTGAAATGTACAAGCAAAGATATTTCATTGCTTTTGATCAGAAGAACACGGATCTATAGATGTCACCAAAGCCACACTTAGTAGGAAATAAATCCTATTATACAAGTGGCTTGCCAAGTTCTGTTTTAAGTAGATTTAAGTTGGTTAATATAATTATAAATAAGTTAAATATTTTCAATTTAGAAAATGGTAGTTTTATTAGTAAACAAATAAAAATAAGCTCTAGCAAAATAAGGTGTGAATTACGAAACGAAAGGTTTTAGGACGAATGCGCTGACCTTGCGAGCTGCAGTGTGGGAGCAAAGGAATGAAGAGTAAAATGCTGTGATGTCACATATAGGGATCGCCCTGTGAAATTTGCGGAGAGGTCCAGGCCTGGCGTTCAGATATCTTGTTCATCTTTCAGTTCTGGTATGTATGCCATATGAGGTAGCTGGAAAGTATTTTCTGAACTGTAATTCCTCTGGTGGGTGACAGAGCTATTACTTCTTTATAAATACAAGTGGTACCAAAGCCTTTTTCAGTTAATCACAGCACTGTCAAACTGTGATTGTTTGAATCTCTTTGTGCAGTGTGTGTTTCAAGCTTTTTTTTTTTTTTTTTTTTTTTGTGCATGTGTGTGTGCTTGTTTCTTTGTTTTAAATTTGACTTAAATGTCTTTACCATCTCAGAATAAAAGTTCCAGTAAGGATTTTCAATAGAAAGTTCTTGAAATCTTCCAGACAGGTGACTTCTGTTTAGAGATGGCTCTTTTGCCAATTCCAAATTTGGCTGTATTCTAGAAAGATCAGTTTTCACTTAGAGACTTCTTTGGGCTTCAATAATTCCCAGTATTTCCTTCAGGGCATTTTTGCCCTCCCTCTTTCCCTCAGGCTGCCCAGGCTGCACGTGGTGCTGCTTGGCAGAACCATGGAGGCCAGACCAGCCCAGGAGTGCAGGAGGGAGACAGAGTTGTCTCATTAGTGAGCAGCTATTCAGTAATTTACTTAGTACTGAAGAGCAAAGTATAAAATAATCTGTTGAGTGATTTGTGACTGAGTCCTTATGTTCCATTGTATGCGTTTGAAAATATCAGCTTGAATAAGATCCTCTGTTACAGCTCTTAATCCTCAAAAATAGTGATTCTTACTAGTAAAATTGTGTAATTTCTTATTTATTTTTGTTACCTGGGTTTGAGAACTATTCTAGAGCCACACAACCCTTAATATATTCCTTTTTTAAAATCTGGGGTCCTGAAATCGCTAATACCATTTTGATGCCGTAAGCTACACACGAGCACCCATTTCTTCTCTGCAGTATTATTAACAGAACAAACAAACATTACAAGAAAATAACTTCATCGCTGACTCCCAGTTCATCAATAATTTCTCTAAACACTTCAAATAGATGTGCTTCCACATTTGGTTTGGCCAGTGAGGATATCAAATTGCTCCCCTTCTATTGTTCTGCATAGGCTGACTGAGGGCACTGTGATAATTTCTGAAGGTATGGGGGAAGGCAGTAGAATTAGTAGAATTAGTTGATGAGTGCTGCAACTTGCAATTTTTCTTCCTTTGGTCACAAAGACCTACAGCTGTAACATGTTGCAGACCTCATTGTTACATTGAAGTTGATGCAGTCTGAGAAAGTACAGGTTAAAACAAAACTAGTCAGGGTTGCCTTATTTTTTCAGGATGTGTGTTTGTATTACATTGAAATTTTCGGCTTAAAACTTCTTTAAAATTGTTTCTTTGACAATAAAGCAGTAATTGAATTCAGTTGTTCCTTGGATGACTTCTCACCAGAAACACTGTCCGTCTTAGGTGGCATGTTCATTGCAACAGGTAGTACTGACCACGTGATAAGAATATATTATTTGGGCTCAGAGTCTCCAGAGAAAATGGCAGAGTTGGAATCTCACACGGTAAGAGACAAAAGGAAAGGAAATCTTCCTTTTCCCCCTACCTTATTTCAAGAACTTAGGCTTTGTATACGCTATTAAATTTCTTTTCTGTCTTCAGAGTTTGGTTGGTTCTCAACACCGTGGTATTTTAATGCCTTGAAGTTTGTAATATACTTATTTTAAAATTCCCCTAAAGCCAGAGATGCGTGCAGAATGTTTTATGTATTTTATCCCCTTCATTCCAGGAAATGGGAGGAGGGACTGGGTTGTTTCATTTGTTCCTGAAGAGAGTCTGTGATGGGGTGGGGAATTAAAGCACTTTTCATGCAAGACATTATTATTCCTATTGAATTTGTTCTTGAATATTTAACTTGATTTGTGACAAAAATCCATGTAATAAAAAGACCTCAAAGTCATTCTAGTCTTAGAGTATGGCGTCAGACTCTAGATCATTTAGAAAGCAAGGAAAACTTAAGAGTATTCTTTCACTAGTGGTGCAGAGGGATTCTCATTAAAATTAAAAATATTCTGAATATCTGTGTAACCTTCAGCACTAGTTTCTAGGTTTCCAAGTTTTGATGGTTTCTATTAAAACTACTGAATGTCTTGATTTTAATGAAATCAGATAAAGAGCTGTTACTAAAATAGTGTCAAATCTGTCTTCATTTCTTAATTGTTACTGAGAACAGAGGATGTCAGTATTATTTATTGTGTTTGTAAACAATATAACAGAAAGACCAACTTACAGCAACACTGATAGGCTTCTGAATGATGAGGAGCTTGGAGCATTTATCTTTATACTGTAATAGCCCAGCCACCAACTTTAATAATATTTTGTGCATTAGGGCTGAGGACTAAATTGATTAATTGAACTTCAGTGGGAGTCATGAGTCCTGTGTTTACATCTCAGAGCTTCAAGTCAGTAAATCTAGCAAATGTTTTACTCACAGGCAAGATCTTGTCTTCTGTATTCAGCACGTCAGCTTGGGAATAAAGTGAAATTCCTTTGATTTTTTGAAATTTTGCTTAATAACTCAGCTTGCTGTTAGCTTGCCCCTGAAGAAGTCCTGAGCTGGACACTTGTCAGGACCTGGGAATGCTTGTGGGAGGAAAGATTAGCAAGTGCATGTAGCCAATATAAGTATTAAGCAAAATAAAATAATAATTTTTAAAAAACATCTAAAATTTAATGCTAGTTTCTCAACAATTAAGAAGTGGAAATAAAACCGAGGTTTGTTTGCTTTTTCAGTTGTTGCTGGACAAAATATTTTGAACTGCTTTAACATTCTATCTAAAAATTGCAAACCTCTTATGTATGTTGTTAAGTCATTTTTTTTACCACTGTATTGAGTGCTGTACCTACCAGACCTTGGGACTCTGGGAGTGCCTTACTGCTGTTAACAGTGCAGTGCTAAATGTGCAGGGTTCCCAGGCAGGGTTTGCCCTGTGGTGTTTGCAGGAAGACTGTGCTCAGGTAAGAGCAGAGCTGCTGCAGCTTCTTCCTCCTAAATATGCAAGTATTGAAGAGGCTGAGCTAGAAATCCTTTGCGTCTCTGAACTCCTTCTGCAAAGCTGTGGATTCGCTGCCTGTTCGAGATTTTTCTCTTTTGATGTCTAACACAAAATGCCTGCTTGGGGAAATTTTAATAGGGGATGTGACTTCTGAATTTATATGATAATGTATTACAGGAGACGCACAGGAAGGTGTAATTTGCTAAATAGCAGTTCAGCAATGAGATCTTTTTGGATGAGTGTTTCATCTTACAAAGCACTTACTACTATTTTTTCCCTCCTTGTTTAGGACAAAGTTGTCGCAGTCCAGTTCTGTAACAATGGAGACAGGTGAGTGGCTGCCCTGGGATTTTTCCATTGAAAGTATGGTATTTAAATTTCAAATAATCCAAAGTAAACTTAGTGCAACAGGAAGACTGCATGTGGGCTCTTATTAATCTTAGACAAATTATTTAAAGTGTACTAGGAGTTAAGTGTACCATATCCGCAAGGTTAATCTTGCTGTCTTCTGCTGTAACAACAAAAAACATTCTGTGACTCTGCTTTTCTTGGTGTGGTTTGTTTGTTTTTTGTTTTTTGTTTTTTTTAATTAAATTGAGTAAATAGGAAACCAAATTTTGTATCCTTTTAGTGTCTCACCTCACAGGTAGGCTTGTTAAGTACAGGAAGGGTTACTTCTGGAAAAGAGCACTGTAATAGACATAAGCTAAGCTAAAACTGTTACAGATTCGTAGATGGTCAGACAAGCAAGTGTGCTTCATGGACTGGAGTGCAATCATCTGCAAAGAGCTGTGATCTGATCTTCATTAATGGGGTTTCTGTTGCAAGGTGCTTTTATCTGAGGAAGTTGGCAGTAGCAACTGAGTGTATTCAGGTTTTCAGGTTTACGGTAGGATCTGGGATTTCATTTTCCAATTACTTTGCTTTATCATTTCAGTCCTGTTAGGGTGAGGTGAAGAGCAAGCATATGTACTTACCTGTTTATTTGTGTGGCTCATTTGGTAATGACTTCTGACCACCTATTTTTCTGGAGCACCAGGAAGCAAAGGGGTAGCATGGTGGCTGTACCACACCTGTTTGCCAAATTCAACTTGTGCTGATGGCCAGCTTAGAGCAGTGGACTAGCCACCAGTGATAGCAGCACTTCAGTTAGCTCTTGTGTTCAAAGGAGATCTCCTCCCATAATTTTGAACTGCAGAACTGTTATATGTAGGATCCTTTTTTTTTTTTTCTTTGTTTAATTGTGCACTTATCTTGTTTAAGCTGGTAGGGCTGTTGATAGATTATGTATGTGTTGGTTTTTATTTTAGTGGAGTGGGTTTTGTGTTTGTTTTGTGGGGTTTTTTGTTTTTGTTTTTTAGTTTTTAAGCCTTTCTTGCCTATGCTTTCTGCATCTTTTATATCAGCTGGGAACCAGAAAGCAGCCAATGATTTGCATAATTTGAAAACATTTTCTAAATAATATGACATTGCTGGTATTTTGCTGAGCCATGAGGTCATCCACCCTTTGCTATCTGTCTAATTTAGTTCCTTGGTGAATGGTTTCTCCTGTGAGGCCCTCTCTGGGCACATTGACCAAGCAAGTTCTCTCTCTTCTGGTGCTCAGTTCTGAAAAATCTGGGAAGTGTGCTTGTTTTAATGAATTCGCCAGTTCTTGACTTGACTTCAGTGGGAGTCTAGTGAAGAACATGATATGATGAACAGCCTCCAAAATGACAGGAGAAAATCTGATTTGTTCTTGAAGGAGAATAAGCACAGAGCAGCTCTTCAGTGGGCCTATGGGTTCTCGTAGACAAGTTTATTGGTCTGCTTTATTATTTATAGAAATTTGCTTCTGTCTGACAACATTTCTGCAAAAATGTGAATTTTTAGGCAAATCCTGAATTTCCAGCTAATTAGTTTAGATGACTACTTTTGCTTTTTAAACCTGCATTAAGTCGGGGTGCTGTTGCTTCTGTGGGAATTGCAATCAGGATGCCCATGGTGAGAGGTTCCTATAGGCATATCAGTGTGACAAGCTTTTGCAGCATAGCTGTGTTAGAGTGCAGTATGACAAGCTATGATTAGTGACCAATATCCTAATGTAAATGCATTTATGCCAGCTTTTGCTCATTTTCCTTATTTTGCTAGGCAGAAGGTTTAAGGGATTTTGCGTGCAGGAGTCATCCAAGCAAAGCAGTGCCTTTGCCAGAGCAACTGCACCTGTACTCAGAAATCTTTGTCGTGGAAAATTATGTGGGAGTGTACTGATACAATGGTACAAACAGTTCCTTACTTCCAAGGAATGTGAGAGCACAAGTCCCTCTGAGGGTATTAAGTCAGGTAGTCACAGAAAATTATACTCATATGCTAAATGGAAAAGTTACGACCATGTTTTTATTTTATATTAAAAAAATAATAAATAAAGCAGGAAAGCTTGTCATGCATATATTTAAACACTTTTTCATCATCATGAAAAATTTCAGGCCAAGAAATGTGAAAAGGTGAACCAATCATTGTTTCTGTATGTAAATGTAGTACATTTTTAAAGGCTTTTGCTTTCCTGGGAAAGAATGTTATTTGAGGAGCTTTTTTCAAAATTCCCAACAAAAATGACTTCTTAATATTGATGGTCAAAGCTTTATGATATGGTTTTGTATTCAGCTTCACAGGCAGGGCTACTACTTTTATTCAGCGTGGGTATTTCCTTTCTGTCTTCACCTTTTCCCTAAGTTAATGCATTATAATTTATGCTAGACTCTTGGCATGTAATTTCTTTCTCTTTGCTTCCACTATGAACTGCTCAAGGGATTTGCTGATGTCATTTAAAAGGGAATGTGCAGCTTGTATGAATTACGACATTGAAGTCATTCCAAGGCCATCTGCTAGCTATAACCAAATGTAATTAATGTTGTGAGATATAAACTGTTTTCTGCTGTACAAAATCTGATATGAAAATTGTAACCTCACTGTCTTTTAATTATATTCTCTAGATCAGAGATGCACAAACAATATAAAGAATAAGTGTTGAAAAAGTATTAAATACATTCTAGCTTCTGTACTGACTTGAACACGTGTGCTCTTGGCTTGCCAAATTTTGTGGCTTCTTTTTATTCTGTGGTATCAGTTCATGGGGATTTTATGACAGATTAAACATGCCTGTTTGTAGGCATATAGAGAATAAGGCAAGAGTATACACACAAGTATGCATCTCCAAGTGTTTTACCTGTACACATGTATGTGTGTGCATATTTGGTGCAGAGGGAAACACAGTCCTCTGCCAAACTCCTAAACATTCTTGCCACAGCATTTAGTATGCTCTGAGCATGTTGCTGCTGAGGATAGAAAGCTCCATAATGAAGATACAGAACAGTGAGCATGTAAGAAGGGCATTTGGGTGTTAGACAGAAGCAGCAGTGACTTAATGCTTATTCAGAATTTCGTGATTCATTTTTTTGTTTTTGTTTTTCCACCTCCACCCCGTAGTTTAAGATTTGTCAGCGGAAGCAGAGATGGAACGGCAAGAGTATGGCAATATCATCAGCAAGAATGGAAGAGTGTAGTCCTGGATATGGCGACTAAAATGACAGGGTAAAGCAAACTGAACAAAGCATGCTGCTTACCACTGTGTACATAAAGACCAAAATCTGCCATGGAATTTAAAACTACTTACTTAACTTTAAGTTAACTAAAAACGCATGTTTGTGGTATATTGAAAATGCCATGGCCCTATCTGTTAATTAGCCCCCAGAAGAAAATATTAATAATTGGTAGATCCTGACTGTAGTGGTTGGGGAATACTTAGTATTTTACTGATGAGGTAAGAATGTCAAATAGAGTTCACCTCATGGAAAGAGATTTGCAGTAGAACCTCATTGATCCTATGCAGACCTGTATGTTTTTAAAATAAATGTGTGTGTGTATTGAAGACAACTCTTGTTTTCTCTCACCTGTCAAAAAAGTTCTAGTAGTTACTGCCATAGTTTCCTCAGGTCATTAGTATTCATTTTATGTCATGTATACTGTTGTATTTTTGTACTATGGGGTACAGTTTAAATTGTAATGAATTCATTGAGTTTAAAACGTTAAGAAGAGCACAATATGTAAAACAAATGTGAATCTGGACGTCTGGCAGTTTCCAGCGTTGTGCAGCCATTGTTACAAATAACAGGCAGTTTCTTCAGTTACTATTCAGATAAATGAATTTAGGCCACTGGTGCTTTTTTTACTTACTTGAGGATGAATGACAGTAGGCAGAAGGTTGATGAGAGGTTTGACACTGGTTCTTTTCCATAACAACCTTCTTTACTGTGTAAATGCGCTCCCAGGTTTCTTATTTTAATCCAAGACCTGAGTTGCTTTGCAGAATTTCTTGTAATATAGAAATGTATATCCAGAGCAATTATTAACATTGCTTTTTTCCCTAAGCCTTCAGGTAAGAGATGAGTTGTGTTCATTTTGTTCTCAGGTTCAATTAGATTTTTGAATTTTTCTGTTTGAGGTCCTTTCCAACAGACTTCTGAACTGGATGACTTCTGAAGTGGCCTTCTAGTTGAATTTGTACGATAACAAAAATCAGCGCAGGGGAAATCCGCTAGGCAGCTTTTTTTTCTGCATTCTTTGTATTTCAAATGGTTACAGTTTTAATAAGCTAGCTGCTGAAGTCTGAATCTGATTTATTTAGGAAGCTTTTGCTCACTACAGAGTTTACTTGTGTTGATGACCAATAAGAAAAAATGTCTTGTAGAAATGAAGGAAGGAGTTATGGTACGTGAAGATGGTCACTGAAGAACAGGAGGGAAACTTGTTCTTTTTAAGGCGAGATAACTGTAAATCTCAGTGGTACTGAGCATTTTCTGTGTCTGTTTTTTGCTACTGCAAACGCTCCCCTTCCTTCTTCTTCGTTAGCCAGTAGTGATGGCCACTGTGCTCTCCCTAACTTCAAATTGAGTTAGTGCTGTTAAATGTTTCTGTGTGCAGTGACTGATTTATTTCTTTTTTAAATTATGAATTTTCTTAGAAACAATGTAGCATCTGGAGAGGACAAGGTGACTAAACTGAAGGTTACAATGGTGGCTTGGGACAGATATGATGCAACTGTCATCACTGCAGTCAACAATTTCCTTCTCAAAGTGTGGAACTCATCCACAGGGCAGCTTCTTCATAGCTTATCTGTGAGTAAAGTTTGAGTGAATAATCCCTATTTGTTATAAGTGAACTCTAAAAGTGATTTGAGGCTGAGCTGCAACCTCATGCCTCCTGTTAAGCAATGTTTTATCCTGAAATATGCCAGCTGTCTTGTGCTTTTTGGGAGGATGTGTATCATGAGGAAAGGAGCTGATGATCAGAGTGCTGCTAGACCGTGCTGATTGTTGGCTGACAAGGGAGCCTATTTGGAGGTCACAGCTTTTGGCCTGACTAAAGGACTGCAGCTGTCCTCAAAACTGATTTCTGCTTCCTCTCCCCTCTCCTCCTTTTGTGCTGAGCTACAGTCTGAAGCAGAAAGTATGATAATACCAAACCTTTGACAAATGTCAGCTAAGTATAGATGCAATTCTAGTTTAAGATCTAGTAAACTGAGCTGTTTTATATAACCTCACACTAAATACTGGTGTATTCAGAGATATTATGTGGAAAAACATGACTTTTTTTTTTTTTTACCCTGCTTTTGCTATAGGGTCATGATGATGAAGTTTTTGTTCTGGAGGCCCATCCATTTGACCAAAGGATTGTACTTTCCGCGGGTCACGATGGAAATATTTTCATTTGGGATATAGACAAAGGAACAAAAATTCGTAATTACTTTAACATGGTAAGAATAATCAGGGAAGGAGTTTTGTTTTTTTACATTTATGTAAAACTGGTTTTGATGCAAGAGTGAATTTCATCATGTACTTGCTGTGAACAACATTATAACAAGATTAGTGGAAAGTTCCTGCATATTTAGCAGAAAACACTATACTCCTCAGAAGGCAACACCCAGATGTGTTTATTGTGTTTTTAAGTGTAGCAGCAAGTCTTTCATGGGATCTGTTAGGTCAGAATATTACTCATTTATATAGCTATACTATGCAAAAGATAGTAGTCATTTCCAAGGCAGAGCAATGAAAGCCAGTAAATTTCTGTGTTGTAACACAATGCTGTGGTCTGGAAAACAGTGTGGTTGTCTTGTGTGGCATCTGTCTGAATCCATGCAGTGTCAGGTTTGTTGGTCTGATTCCTCTGCTGAGTAAATGCAGCTGTGCTGTTTCAGGACCTGAGCTAGCTTCCTGGCACCTGAGGCTGTGAAATCTGCTGGTATGGAGCTACTGTGTGTATGAATTCTTTACTTGCTCTGTATCTTCCACTAAATAAAATTTAGACTTCTTGTTTCAGAACATAAATTAAAAGTTGCATTGAAATTTCAGGGCAAAGGAGTAATTTGACTTTATTGATCAGTGATACTTTAATAGTTGAGTAGAAAAGTAAAAGCAAGCACTGAGTGAGTTGGGAGTGTTCACAGAATTAGAATTTAGTACTTGAAGGAGACAAGTGAAATTTTCTTTTCATAGAGAATACATGATTTTGAAAGGGATGCTCTGTTTGTATACAGATTGAGGGCCAAGGCCATGGAGCTGTTTTTGATTGCAAGTTCTCACCAGATGGACAGCATTTTGCCTGCACAGACTCTCATGGACACCTGCTGCTATTTGGTTTTGGATGCAGTAAATATTATGAAAAGGTGAGTTGAGTGAATCTTAAACTCATCTCTCTTGGCCTCATTTTGTCTTAGGAGTAGTTGTGTTAGTTTGTTGTCTCCCCCATGCCCTGGACTAAAACTAATTAAATGAGGGAGCAGTTAATGTTCATCTAAATCAGAAAGATGTAGACAAGAATTACCAGATAAGGGAGCAAGACGTTATCTTCTTTCAATTCACCTTGGCATAATTTACTGTTGAATATTTGCATCAAGTCTTGATAATAAAACACACTTGTGGTAGGTGTCTGTTCTCTGTCATAACATTTCTTCTGCTGATTCTAAGTGTAGGAGTTGTGGTATGTGGGTATGGGAGCCATTCCAAAGCTTCATGACAGCTGCAAATGGCCATTTATTTATTTTCTAAATTGCTTTTCTTGCAGATTCCAGATCAGATGTTCTTCCATACAGATTACCGACCACTGATCCGTGATGCAAATAACTATGTTTTGGACGAACAGACTCAGCAGGCTCCACATCTTATGCCTCCTCCATTTCTGGTGGATGTTGATGGAAATCCTCATCCCACGAGATTCCAGCGGCTGGTACCAGGGAGAGAAAATTGCAAGGATGAACAACTTATTCCTCAGCTGGGTTATGTAGCTAATGGTATGCTGTCTAAGTCTCATGCATAATGCATGTATTGCACAGTATTGAGCACCAGTTCAGCAGGATGGTACTATAAAGATTAATTCTGTTTCTTCTGAAACAAGTGGTTTAAAATCAGTGTAGGGTAGAATAACAAACGGGGTACCATCATGGCATAAAGGAAGTGTATGGGATTAACTGGATTGGAGATAAGACAAGGACTTCAGTATTCCAACATCTGTGGACCTCTATATACATTGATGGCAGCATGCTTCAACTATTGTCCTTGTTGTTCTTGATGTGACTATGTATGTGAGTAAGGAAGCAAGGAAAGTAAGACAGGCTTTGAAAAATGCTGATCTCTGATAGAGGTCTTCCACTGTCACCTACTGAAGTATAATTTCTTTCTGTTGTTACCAAGTTCTTATTTTTATTTTCTGTGCAAGTCTGTAAGTATAGGTTTTTCTTGCAGATAATCTTTTAAACTTTGCTTCCATTCTGAGAGCAGAAAGACGGCCTGTAATCAGATGTTTTGCAGGGCAGACAGCACAACTTAAAATTTGATTGTTTCTATAGTGTTTATAAATCAGAAATTAAACATTTTGTAAGCAGTCATGACCCTGTTCTTGTTAAGGTGATGGTGAAGTAGTTGAACAAGTCATTGGACAGCAAACTAATGACCAAGATGAAAGTATCCTTGATGGGATGATCAGAGAGCTACAAAGGGAGCAGGATCTGAGACTAATCAATGAAGGAGAAACTCTTCCAAACCCTCCACTCAATAGATCTCACTCTGTTAATGGAGGTAGGCGTCCCCTCTTTTCCTCTGTCATTTCTTTAAGCAAAGAACAGTAAGGTACTAATCAAAATGTGTTCAAGTTTTTGTGTTTTAGGGCAATGTCTTTCACAACATTTTCTCCTGTTCTTGCACATTTTATTAACCTGTCTGGGGCACCTGCTAATACTGTCAAAGAAATTAAATGTTGAAGGTGCAGTCGATCACTTACTAACTGGACATTATCTGATTACTTAGAACTGTTAATATGCTAATTCTAGTATAAATTGTTTCTAAAAATAAAGTTCCCTATATTGTCTCGATGTCAATCACTATGGAGATGATACTTTCTAACTGAATAATGTCAAGTTAACAGCATGTAATTAGAGAATGCCAATAGAATACAACGTTGTGACAGGCTAATGGCTTCCTTGTGCAGAATAAATGCTAAAGCTGAGCATCAGTGTTTATAAAACAAACATGTCTGCTCTGTCTTAATGTTTCCTGAGAAAGCTTGAGATTGTTCTCCTAGTGAGTGTTCTGCTATTGTGACTGTAGTTTTAATATGCAAAGTGATTAAAAATTTTAAACAAACTCAGTCAGATATGAACAGCTGACTGTGAAGCAGCTGACTGAGTGCAGTTGTCATAACAGAACAGATGCTGTGGACTTCTGCTGCAAATCATCCTGAGCTTTTAAAAAATTCACATCACTGATAGATTAATTTTAGGTTAAATGACTGATTATACTTTCGTATTTGAGCTTCCTGGCAAATCTTAAATTGTTAGTTTTAGAGTTTAAATTCAAGAAGGAATAGGAAAAATATTACTGGAAACTGCATAAAATAGACTTTTGCTTTGATCTGGATTGGTGTTGTCATGAATGTGGCCTAGCAGGCAGCTTCAATTCACAGGAAGTCCTTTCTGCTCCTTATGATAGACTGATGTGTAATCCCAGTTTTCAGTTGTATTGGCAAAATATATACAAATGCCCCTGTATTTGTGTGAGGGGCAGTTTCTGTATGTGAGGCAGTAGAAATGAATGTAGTTACTTTGCAGAACTTGCACTGTCAATGTTTTTCCCACATGAACTGACCCATTTGTGTGAGTCAGAATATACATGAAGTGATTGATATTTTAATAGCTGAATATCTCTATACAGGGTAGTACAATTGTAAATTCAGTTTTCTCATGCTGTTAGCCATACTTAAGCGTGTAGAAAATGTCGGTGCTTTCCCAAATAACGAGATAAATTAAGGCAGTGACAGCAGCAATTCTGATTTTGTCAGCGGTATTTTCTTCTTGCTACCGTGAAATTTCAGTCTGTTTTCTTCTGAGTGTGTAGCACTGCACTGTTGTGCCACCTGATGAAAAGTGTGCCTGTGCACACAAAGTAAGCATTGCAAATACAGGTATAGGCACAAGAGACATGTTAAACCTTGCAGCAATCTGTTATTTTAGTTGATAATCTCTTTTCTTCTACCACAGAATTTAAGACTCATGACTTAAAAGCCTTTAAACAGAAGACAAGGTTTGGATTTGAGGGTCGCTTAAATGCCTTTACAATTTTTCTTATAGTTGTGTTCTCTGCTTGCCACAGACAACTCTAAGGTATTGCAAGCTACAGTGATATTACTAAAACAGATACATCTGCAGTAGCCTATAGCCAGTATGTAAAAACCTTCATCTGAAGCAAAAGACAAAGCCACCTGACATCTAATTAGTGTTCCATAAAGACGCTTTGCAATCGTTAAGCTTCAAATTTTGGGTTTTATTGATTGGTCATAGAAGTGAAGAAAAATCTTTTTTACCCCCTCAGCTCTTCGAAGTCCAGCCTTGGAAATTGCATCTCCACCAAACGTTGGTCTCCGGAGAAGCGGTCAGATTGAAGGGGTCCGGCAAATGCATCACAATGCTCCCCGAAGTCAAATGGCAACAGAGAGAGATCTCATGGCATGGAGCAGAAGAGTCGTGGTGAATGAGCTTCCTCCAGGCATCAGCAAGTAAGAGGCCAAATGAGATAGGAAAAGAAGATTAAATTGTACGATGTTTAGTGATTCTTCCATACACCTCGTGTAGGTTTTTAAAAATGATTTCTCGGAAATAATGTCAGGTTTCTGGGGATTTGTTTGGAAATTCGGATAGTAGGATCAGAGTGGTAGCTTCTGCTGAAGGCTTAAGAATAGTAATTCCTTCTCTTTTCAATTAAGTCTTTTTTCAGTGGTTCCTTCTTTTTAATTTCAATTTTCTGATTCTTCTGTCTTGCTGAAGGTTTGTTTAAAGACAAACAAACCCCACACTAATTGTAATACATTTAAGTTTCCTTGGAGTGAAGTGTATGTAAACACTGTTTGGAGGACCTGTGCTCAGATTTCTTGTGGCAGCAGGCACAAATGTATTTTAATTTATAGAGACTGTTGAATATATAATGATGTAATGAATAAAACAGATGTCTCCTGTGTATAATTAGGGTCCAGGAAGAATGTCGAGCTGCCAAAGGTGAAATTGAAATTGGCTTATACACTGTTGAAAAGAAGAGAAAGCCATCCCATACCTTACAACGGGTAAGTTAATTCACCAGAAGTGAGAAACCTGGGTATCAAACAGTTCTGAGAACTGAGCTAAAAAATAAAATGAAAGGAATTGATTTAGAAGATCAATAGTGCTAATTGTTACTTTGGCTCTTCTGCTTTTCTCTGTAACTTGTCTGTTTTTATACTGTGGCGTGCAAAAAACAATGGTAAATCTGTGTGCATAAGGCTTCAGTTGTAGGATGATTCTGGGAAAGCAAAAGAGCAGTAGCATGGTAAATGCTCAGCTTGACTTACAGAAATTAGGAGAAATTAGGAGAAATTAGAGGTGCCACCTGTTAAGTGGCCAACTTTTGTCTTATTCAGAGGCTGCAGGTATTGTTTTAGAAAAACTGTATTTCATCATAGAAGTCCTTCTTAGAAAGAAAGATACTTTAAAAAGTAGTGTTGATATTAAACAAACAAACAAAAACCATCCAACTAAAAAAAAAAACACAAACCAACATATGCTGAAATGAGCAACCACGAGTCTCTAAAAGATGTCTTTTCAATTTTAATTCTAAAAATTTCTGGTTGGCATTTGTAGATGGGATAGAACTTATATCTCTAAAAAATGTCTGTAAAAAGTCACTGTAAAAAGCATCTTTTAACTCCATCATTCATTACTACATATGTACTCGTTTTCTTTTTATCTCCCCTCTCATGTGATAAAAGAATGATTACCAACCTGGAAGTGGAAGATCTTTGAGAAGGAACCAGCGCAAACGCCAGCACGCGTATCAGACCCGCTCCACGATAGAGCACAGTCAGCAAGGAGCAAGTCAAAACTCACGTGCACGGGAAGAGTCAGACAGCTCCTCAGAGGTCTGATATGTCAATGATTCCTCCACATGGTTCCTGGTTCACAGACTGTCACTGTCACTGCTAGGGCTCAAAAGTTTCTGCACTTTAAAAAATAACACTCAAACTGTTGAATCCTTTGGCTCTGTGGTGTTACTGTAGCATGTTAATCTTGGAGAGAGGAGGATCGTTTACCTCCGTGCTAGTACAATATTCAAAGCTCAAAACTAGCTTAAATACACAGGTTGTGTATTTTTGGAAATCTGAAATATTTTCAAGTAATTTTAACTGGATTGGGTTAAACCACTTACAGTTTTGGACAGTCAGATGCTGTGCATATATTCTAGGACATATTCAGTGCTTTAATTTCATCTGCATCTGTAAACTGTTGTTGAAAGAGATGTTGGTATTATTCATTGATATGTCAATAGAAGAACTTAAAATATACCAGATTAAACATAACTTTTTCTCAGTAGGTGTAAAGTAAAAAGAGACTGCAAATTGTGAATGCACTGAACATACAGAATAGCTATAAGGACAGGTGACACCAAAATTTATTGATCAAACACTTAAACACAACCTCATTCTATGGTACAAGTACTGTTAAAATTCACACCAGGAATTACATATGTAATATAATATTGAGTAAGAAATGGTGGAATTATTTAAATTAGCCCTTAACTACAAAGCTTCCTCAAGTGAAACAGACCATGTAACTTGCAAATAAAAATGGTACATGTTTCACTTTGAGGCAAAGTTTTACCTTTTGTTTTTAATGCAGGAAGATGAGACAGGTGGCACAAGTGATGCATCTGTGGATGATCCTGTGGCAACATGGCAAAGTGACAGCAGCTCCAGGTACATTTATTAGCATCTTTATTATATTAAGTAATTTGAGTAAGATAAGTCAGACATTTGTTTTGATATTGTGAAAGATTGCAAGTTCAGGAAGAAGTGTTACTGAGTTACCTTGTAAAGATACTGATTTGTTGATACCCTATGACAGATTGAAGTGAACTGTCCTAAACTAAAGTAGTTTAAAATGTTAACAACAAAAAATTCCAGAGTCTTATCAAGTAAATACATGTGTATACTTGAGTGATTTTAATATGGTGACTTCAATATGTATGAGAAAGTTTTTGAAGAGTGCCTCCTTTTCTAATCTCACTTAAAGCATTTCCTTTTTATTTTTAGAATTGAAAAACAATTTTGAAAGATTTGAAAGATTTTGAAAGAAATTTTGTTTCTATGAAAATCCCTATTTAAACTAATAAATTATTGAAAAATTGATGCCATTTAGTGGTATCTAGTAGAAATATTGATAGGCACGCATCCATATCTTCTGTTCATGTTTCAGTAGTTAATTTTTTAATTGTCAGTATGTCTTGGTGTACAAGTTCCACAGTCTCTTTTCTTAATGCTGTGCTTTTATGACTGGAAGAGATGTGAGCTAATACTGCGAGTCTTATTTGGGTGTTAGAATTGGAAATGTATTTTTAAGAGTGCTCTAATTTTCTGATTATTTTCATGCAATTAAATCAGTTTTTATAAAGTCGGTCTATGAATCAATGAGTTAATTAGTATGCAAATAAGTACCAAACAGAATTCCTAGATTTATCAGCAATTTTCAATCGTTAAAATGATCTGCTAAGATATCACTTAGCTGTTCTTTAAGAGAATGGAAATGCGCCCTAATCCTGACGTCTGTTTCACATGACCAGAAAAACGAGTTGAAGGATTGGACCTTTCATTCCATTGTGTGAGAACTGAAGTGCTGTTTTCTTTCTTACAATTTTATATTATCTACAGTGATTCATCAAGTGAATATTCTGACTGGACAGCTGATGCTGGAATTAATCTCCAGCCTCCAAAGAGACAAACGAGGCAGGCGGCTCGGAAAATCTGTAGTAGTTCTGAAGATGAAAATGTAAAGGGAACAAAAGGAGTGGAGCAAAAACGAAGGAAACTAAAACAACCTAGAAAAAAGGTTGGCATTTTTAATTTATGAGGGCCTTTTTGACTTTATAAATACATGTTTTTTTCTTTAACTGTTTGTGTTTTCTTCTTAATAATCGTTAAAGAAGACCAACAGTGTATTTTTAAAGAAACCTGGTCTATTTATGAACATCTTAATCTTCTGTTTTATTGGTAATGAACGTTTCTTACCACCCATGAGTTAGTTGAGATTTTTGGAAGGTTCCAGAGTAGCTTTGCCCTTATATATAGTTATCTTTATATCATGCTTTATAATCTATTGTTGTATACTCTGCCACAGTAACTGCAGCTTGTGCTCTAAATTTAATATATTTAAGAAACCAAGTGGACTGCTTTCAATGGAAGGGGAGCCCAGTGAGGAGTGGCTGGCCCCGCAGTGGATCTTGGACACCATACCGCGCCGCTCACCTTTTGTCCCGCAAATGGGAGATGAGGTAATTCCAACTGTAGCAGTCTTTAAATTCCCATCTAGGCTGATGAACTTCTGTTTGGTTGGCACTATTAAATGTAGCTTTCAGTGACTCATGGTTAAGATAGCTGACTTAAGGAACCAGATGTTTACAGATAGCTGTCCCATGTCCCTTTATGTGCACATGCAATTTCTGAATAGAAAGAAGAATTGTTTGTGCATTTTCGAACAAATCTCTGTGCTTTGTAATGATCTCAATTTTGAAAGTCTATACAGGAACAAAACTATCAGTAAAATAAACTTTTTTTTTTTAATTCTCATTTTAGATCATATACTTCAGGCAAGGCCATGAAGCTTATGTGCGGGCAGTAAGAAAAGCAAAAATTTACAGTATTAACATGCAAAAACAACCATGGAACAAAATGGAACTCAGGGTAAGTTTAAGGGATACTTCAAAGTGCTGAATGCCTCTGTAGTGTTAACTTGGCATTACAAGCCAGTATGAAAGAGTGTTGGACTAGATGACTGCCAGAGGTCCCTTTTGCATTTGTTTTTTTTTTTTTCCTTCTTAACTCTCATTCAAGCAGTATCCACCCCACAAAAGATGCTTATAGTTCTATCAATGCTCTGCAAATGACCTGAACATATAGGTGGTGTCACTGTTTTAAATGTGATTGCAACAAGTAAATAACTTAATGCATGCATAAGCTTCCTTGAACAAGATATAGTTAAGTATATAATTGTGTATGGTAATTGTTGGAAGAGCTTGACATAATATTACAACATGTTTTGACAGAATAAAAGTGTTACAGATTGTTTGGCTAAGTATTATACTTATGTAGTTCTTCTGTTTTTTTCTTAACCTTTTTACTTTGAGTTACTGAGTCCAGTGACACCAAATGCTCAGTATTTTCATATTGTGTTTTGTTTTATTTAGATTTCATATCAAGCAAAGAGCATATATAAGTGCTAATATTCATATACATATGAAAATAATTGCTTTACTGGAAGTATATTCTGATGTTAGTGCTAGGTACTGAATGATTCCACCTGTAATCTTCAAAGACATCCCTAGGATACCTCTCAAAGAATAAAGAAATGCTATTTCACTTAGGATACACATCTTAAAACCTGCTCATGGTTGACAAGATGTGATTGTACAATGCTAATATTGAATTTCCACTCCAGAAGGAAGAGCTTCCTTTTCCTTCCCTGTACATTGCTACACAAGGGTGAGAGGCCTTGGCTTTAGTCAGGAATAACCCTTGGTGCCATCAGTGTGGTTGAAACAGAAAGTAGTGTGCCTTAAAGTCTTCTCACGGAAATTAAATGAGTTGTGGGCATCTTGCTCAGTGCCTCGGTGTATTTGTGAACATCTTTTATTTTTAGTTTTCTTTTTAAGGACACTGTGATTAATTTCTAGTTTTTGGTAAGGGAAACTTTTATGGGTGAAATTACCTGGGCTGCAAAATGGGAACATTTGTTTATTGTTTATAGGTCTGGTACTTTAATGTGGATGTTCCTATTGTAAACATGTTAAAATAATATTGTTCTGTGCATGTTGGTTAATAGGAACAAGAATTTGTGAAGACTGTAGGAATTAAATATGAAGTTGGGCCCCCTACACTTTGCTGCTTGAAGCTTGCATTCCTAGATCCAATCACAGGCAAAATGACAGGAGAATCATTTTCCATTAAGTGAGTAACTGAAAATCTGATGGTATTCTTTAAGAAATTGTATTGAGCCTTAGAAGCTTCCACCATTTTTTTTCTTCTCTTTCAAGATATGATGGCATGAATTCATTTTCTTTTCACATTTCGCATAATAATGCATGAATTTTTGTGTTAGGAGACTGTATTGTACGTATGGTACAGTGCTTGTGGGTAATAGAAATAATATTTTTCTATTTCACGAAGGTATCATGATATGCCAGATGTTATTGACTTCCTTGTGCTGCATCAGTTCTATAATGAAGCCAAAGAGAGGAATTGGCAAATAGGTAACGACTTCCACTTCCGTATGTTTGCTGAGTTTCTTTGCTTGCTTAATAGGCTAAAATTTGGTGGTTGTGTTCTTTTGATTTTCTCTGAATATCATATATTTCAGACATTGAAATGGGGGAAGAAGTGCTGACATCACAACAAATTCTAACTTTTAAGTATACAAACTCTTTTTCAAGCAGTGATTATCCTAATGTAAAAATAATTTTACTATATACTCTATTAATAGCTTTACTTTGTGATAAAGATTTTAGAAGATTACAAGTTTTATTTTGTAATTAATTTAAAAATCTTGTGTTTTGTAACTCTCTGATATTCCTGTAGCATTCCCACAGCCTGACTTCTTAGAACAAGGCTTGTGATTTGTGGGGAAGTGTTTGGAAGATGATGTGCAGCATCTTTGTAACACAATGTGAAAAGACCCAGTCACACTTGATACTATAGTGATCATTGGAAACGTTATTTGATGTTTACTACAATTCCTCTAACAGAAAAGAGAACAGAAAAGATAAATTCTGCAAAAATCCTCTTCCTTGCAGGGGATAGATTTCGCAGTATAATAGATGATGCTTGGTGGTTTGGAACTGTGGAGAGTCAGCAGCCTTTTCAGGCAGAATACCCTGATAGTTCCTTCCAGTGCTACTCTGTTCAGTAAGTACTTACATAGTTGCAATGTTTGACACATTGATATGCTCGGTGTGTACTTCAGGAACCTGGATCCTTTTTTTCCATTTAAACACGTAATAAGCTGCTTTGTTTTCATGTATTTAACGATGATCTTATTCTTAAAGCAACTCTTCTAGCATAAATAGAATTACTATGAACGCATGGGAGGAAAAATATTTGTTGTTATATTAAGCCAGATGAAAAATTAAATGCTTTAATTTATGCATTTGAATGTGTTTTATTTTTATTTTTAAAAGCTGGGACAATAATGAAAGAGAGAAAATGAGTCCGTGGGACATGGAACCAATTCCAGAAGGAAGTAAGCGTGTTTTGAATTCACATCCGTATGTAAAGAAAATAGTTTTGTGTCACTGCCAGTGCTCACTGTTCAATTCTTCATATTTAGCTGCTTATCCAGAGGAGGTTGGTGCTGGAGTCCCTGTGACTCCAGATGAGCTGACGGCTCTTCTCTACAAACCCCAGGAAGGAGAATGGGGGGCCCATTCCAGAGATGAAGAATGTGAGCGAGTAATTCGGGGGATTGAGCAACTTCTTTCTCTTGGTATGTTTGGAGAGAAAAGGTGGAAGTTTTAAGGACGTCAGCATGGCTCCACGTGACTGAATGCTAGATGAGGTGGAATTGGCATGAAGTATTTCAAATGCTCTCAGCTAAGTAATTGAAAAGAGTCTGTTAAATGTCATGTGGTGTCCATGTATTACTTTTGCTGAGTTCTTAGAAAGGAAACACAGAAACTATTATAAGGCATCTTCTTATTTTGTAACTTTCTTGCTGGTATCAGCTGAGGCATCTGAATTACTTTGACCTTTTGTCTTTCAGACATTTCTAATCCCTTTGCTGTTCCAGTGGACCTTAGTGCCTATCCCATGTATTGCACTGTAGTTGCTTATCCCACTGACCTCACCACAATCAGGAGGAGACTTGAAAACAGGTTTTATAGGTCAGTTTGTTTTTCACTCACTTGTAATCTACATTTTCTGTGGACTATTTGAGCAAAATATATTTAGCTAAATAACATGCAGTGCTATTTAGGCAACGTTTGGTAAACTGAAAGCATACAGCAAGATTCTGTTTGACTTTGTAGAAAGTAAGTCTTTGCTATATGATCATTTATTTTGGCCACACTGTTAAGGCAAAAGCTGATATGTCTGGATCTGGAGTGCCCTTTTTGTTACACATTCAGAGTCTTAGTCCCTGGGTGCATTGTAGGTAGACTGTATTTGATCTGTATTTTTGCTGCCTTTGGACCAGATACTTTTCTAGTGCTGTGTTTGCTAGAATTGGGCTAAGTAAGTTGGGCTAAGTAAGCTGGAAGTCTTAGTTTTTTCAGTTAACAAGGTTATAGCTAATATCTTTTTTTATAATGATCTTTTCCCTGGGGGACCACTTTATCTGCAAGGTTTTCTCTATCTGGGAGGGGACAGTAATCTTCTTCAGTAGGTTTGTCTCCTCTTTTCTTTCCATTCATTGCTGATTTGAAGAGGGATATCTTTCCTCCACAAAGTTACCTGAACCTGCATACTTAATGGGGCAGTAAGCAGAACACTTACCTCTGTCTCTGGCAACCTATGTACTTGAATTATTCAATTTTTATTATTATTATTATTTTTAACTCTGTAAATCTACTGAAATCAGAAGGTGGATGGTGTACCCCTTCCACTCCATCCCTTTCATTTTTTTTGTTGTTTTTGTTTCAGGAGAATCTCTGCACTGATGTGGGAGGTACGATACATTGAACACAATGCCAGGACTTTCAATGAGCCAGACAGTCCTATAGTCAAAGCAGCCAAAATCGTAACAGATGTGTTACTTCGTTTCATTGGGTAGGCATTTTTTTGTTATCTTCATAGACCTGATGTCTTGAGTTTCTAAGAAATTCACTTATGTATTTTGACTATTCTTGTTGCTCTACAGGGATCAGAGTTGTACGGATATATTAGATATATATAATAAGGTGAAAGCAGAAGATCTGAGCAGTACTGATGAAGAGGAAGAGGTAAGACCATTAAGTATGATTGTGAGATCTTACATTTTAAGTTCAGTATCTGAAAAAAATTGCAGAATTTAATGTAAGAGACTACGTGAAGTCAGAATAAACTCAGTACAGCTGCTCATGGCGTGAACGTTTAGGCAGAGGTATATAGCTCAGCAAGAGTGAGACTTAGCTGAATTCTCAAGGACTGAACCAAGCCACTAATATTTCTCAGAAACTTACGTGTGATTTCTATGGAAGCAAATTTGGGTCGGAAAAGAGTGGATTTTCTACCTTTTTTTCTACATTCTACCCTGAAGTTATGTAATTTCTGATTTAAAACTGTTTTCTGTTTTGCTCAAAACTGTCTTTTCATTGGAGTAGTTTGTAATTGTATTAGCTGTTGTTCAGTTGTAACCCTGCTTGTTTCCATTGCTCTGTGTGCACACAAGCTTTCATGTTTGTAATCATCACCTTTTCCTTTAGGTGGCAGAAGTAGATGTAGATTCAGATGCTCCAGGAACTTCCTCTGGAAAACGACGAGTGAGTAAATCTTTGTGGTTGATTTAGCTTATGAAGACAGGTAGAACAGGTACTAAAATAGTCATTTAGTTCTGAAATAGTTTAAATCTTTCATCAGCCTATAGTTTGTAGTTCAAACAGTGTGAATTCAGTTGTATGTCAGTACTGCCAAACTAAGAATGTTGTTGTCCAGGAAAATTTAATTGCTGAAGAATCTTGTTTGTTTGTTTGATCTGAAGGATATCTAGAACAAGTTCAGTTTGCAATCAGAACTGAGGGAAAAATGACACCAATAGCAGGCTTGAATCTGAAATACTGTGTGCTTCATATGGATTTGAGTAATTGTCTGTTGCCAGAAAAAGCATATTTCTGCATTTTGCATTCTGCTTATTGTTGTTTATTAAAGCATTAGCTGTGCTTTAACTTCTTGCAGTTCTGCTTTTAACTATGAAAATCTATTTCAAATCAGAACACTAGTAAATTAATAAGAAAATGGAAATTCTGAATATTTTGAAAGATGATTAAATGTATCTGTTTCCCAGCAGGTAAGAAGACGAATAAAAAGACAGCCTGTGAAAGGAAGTCCTGACGCTTGGAAAGAGCAATGCAAGCAGTTGTTAAACCTGATTTATGAAAGAGAGGACTCTGAGCCTTTTAGACAGCCAGTTGACCTCTTCTCCTATCCTGTAAGTGCGACTTCCATACTCAAAGTTTTAACAAGCTGATGTTCATCCTTTGACAAAGACATGTTTCTAATGTCTCTTTTATTAGCTGGAATTGATCATGTTCAATGCACCAATATTTTCAGAGAATTATCTGCAGTAACTCTCAAATCTCTGTCCTAAGTGAAAATAATTACATAACAGCCATTGTTGTGGATGATAATGTAGATGTTCTCAATTGTCTGCCATAGACATTGTTATTATCAGCTTTTATTAATTCTTGAATGTTCTCGTAGGATTACCGAGATATTGTTGACACTCCTATGGACTTCAGCACTGTGAAAGAAACCTTGGAAGCAGGGAATTACACTAGTCCCTTGGAATTCTACAAAGATATTCGTTTAATATTCTGCAACTCTAAAGCTTACACTCCTAATAAAAAGTCTCGAGTAAGTAAAAATGTAAATTTCTTCTTTACAAAGACCTGGGCCTTGCATGAATACAGTACGTGAAGGATGAAAGGTGGGTTGGGGTAAGCTCTGAAGATAGACTAGTTATTTTTGCTTGCTTGAGTAGAGAAAGTATTAGTGGAGAGTCACAACAAGACAGGTGATTTGAGGGTGTTTTATATGAGCTTGATGTCAAATTAAGCTTGGTGGTGCATTATTTACTGCTGTGCACCCCCTGGGAAACTTCCCTGTGTATTTATAACTGAACAGCTTGTGAGTCAACTCCCAAATTACTTTAATAAAGTGGTCCATCAATATCCATTTGCTTAAATGCTGTGAAGTGCCTCAGTGGGATGATCGTTGTGGGAGGGCTGGGGCACACAGCTGGGCCTTCTGCCACTGTAGGTTCATCTGCTACCAAATGTGTGTCAACATCCTGAGGTTTTCTAGTCTGTTTTACTGTCTTGGCAACAGCATCCCAAGTGGAGGCAAGAAGGGCAGGACAGTACATGCCAGAGCTAAGGAGACATTGCTGCAATGTAAGAGCCAGGGGACAGGAATTAAGTTGTGTGAATGGAAAGAAAACTCCTTGTCAAAGAAGTTTGGTATTCAGAAAGACTGCAAGAAATGGGAAGAGGTATAAGACATTGATCCTGTTGTCTTGATGGTATTTATGTGACATCCATAAGACTGTATGCAACAGAGGAGTATAGACATGAGAAAGAAAAGAAATTTTGCTTTTGTATATGCTGAGTTTGAACTATGAGTTTACACAATTGTAAGTGAAAAACATTCTAAGTAAAATTTTGAACAGAAGTAAATTGTCTGAAATACAGAGAGACATGAGTGAATTTAGGAATGAGGATAGCCAGAGGTGTGGTCTAGAAAGAAGACAGGGAAATAGCTTAAAGATTTTGATATCTGACTTGTAAAAATCAGGAGCGAAGACGCTTCAGGTAGCTTTTCTCTGCAGCTCTAAAGGGATGAGTGTGAGGACTCTTCGCGAGGGAATTACAGCCAAAAGCTTAGATGAGGGGACAACAAAGTTGCTGTTGTTTTATTTTTTCCCTTGGTACTTCAAGTTATTTCATGGATTGCTTCCATGCTTTATGGTGATTAAGAATGGAGCATAAACGCTTTCTGTCATAAGAATGAAATTATCTCATGAATGGAAATTATCTGTAAAGAGCTTTGTAGTTGAAGTCACCATGAACTTTTCTTTTGCACTGAGAAGCTGATGTCTAGGCAGTTTTTTATACTTTTTTGCTGATTTTCTATTTTATGAAGTTCTGATAAGTATGGCCATGCTTTCTCACCCCAGATTTACAGCATGACACTTCGACTATCTGCCTTATTTGAAAATCATATGAAGAATATCATCTCTGAGTACAAGTCAGCAATGCAATGCCAGAAGAGGAAAAGGCCCCGGTACCGAAAACGTCTAAGAAGCAGCAGCAGTTCACCATCAACTAGCAGAGCCTCTAGGTAACATAATGCTAATGAGATGTGCTATCAGTATCATTTGAGACACAACATAATGGTAGTAGACAAACCTTTGTAAATGTGCAGCCAGTAATGGTATTGCTTGTTTCTTGATACAGTTGTTCTTTAGGATGGTAAAATCATGAGCACAAATCCCACGCTCACTTCGTGTTTGTGCCCGATTCTGCTAAGTCTATGGAATTAGAAGTAGTTCCTCTGGATAAAATGGAAAACCAAATTTATTTTTGCCCTTGCCTCATAAAGGTTGAAAAAATACTGTGTAAACACTTCATTGACTTCTGCATGACACATTGTCTATGAAAACTGAGTATTCCAGTTTGAAAAGGTGAGATAAAAAAAAAAAAAGAACCCTCACATGCCTTGCACTTAAAAGCTCAAATGCCTTTGCCGAACAGGATATTGTAAGTAAGTTTAGTGTTATTACATCTTTGCAGGCACCAAGGGGAAAAAGATCATTAGTGTTATGACTTCTATGCAAAAAACAAAACAAAACAAAACAAAAACAAACAAACAAAAAAAACAAACAAACAAAAAACAAACAAACAAACAAACAAAAAAAAAAAAAACCAAGACATCTTGCAGGGAAAGTTGTCATCTTTGATTCCTTTGGTATAAGTAGTTTTATCTCTTTGGGGTGTTCTGTGTCTTCAGTCCAAAAGGGAAACAGAAGCAAATGAAGATTCAACCTAAAACCAACCTGAATACCTCATTGCCTTTGACTAGGACCAGCTCTTCAGTTTCATCTCATGGTAAGAAGTTTTCTAATATGCATCCTTTCAGCAGCTTGTCTGCAGAATGCTGAAAAAGCTGAAGGATATATAATATTCAGTTGAAGTATTATATTCATGAGACACATGCAAAACTTACCTGTTGAAAAAGCAAGTAGCAAAGTCTTGTAAATACGTGGTCTGTAGATCACGTTAACAGGATATTGACCCTCTGTTTGTTGGTAAGTTATTGGTAAGGTTCAGATAATAAGGTAACTTGGCCTGTCCTTGCTAAGAATTAGTTGAGCTTGGACTTCCTGTACATAGGCTTCCTTCATATAGCAACTACAAATACATTAAGTTTCTTTGGGTTACACTGTGGAAGAATCTATGTCTCTTCTTGACTGGAGAGGCAGCTTGGTGAGACTAACCTTCTGACTTTTAGGCCACTGACTAACTACAGAACTTCATTTCAAATGTATAAATAGAGGATGAAAGATCATCTATTGAGCGAGTGGTATCCCATTTTAAGTTTCAGATACAACAGAGGAACCTCTGGGTTCAGCCACTGGTGAAGAAGTGGAAGTCCAGCCATCTTCCTCAGGCTCAAATGCACAGAATCGAAGTGGAAATACCATTGATCCAGGGAAAATTAAACCAATCAGAAGTAAAGTGACACCAGTGAAACAAGGTGGGACATAACTTTTCTATTCTTTCCATGACTGATTTCACTAGAACTGGAAGTTGGTGCTTCTGGTTGATCTTATGGTATTCTTGTATGGGTCTTATATATGGTAGCCCCAACCCATACTCAAAGTAATTTAGCTTATTATTTACAGTTCTTGTTGTCTGAACGGTGGCATGCACATGATGCTACATGTAATTCAGTGGAGTCCTTTAAAATTTCTCCTGATGGAAAAACTTCATTGCTTTTAAAAGTCTTGGGAAGTACAATTTCTTCAAGAGTGACAAAAAGGCAAAAAAAAAACCAAAAAAACTGGAAGAATTTCCACCCCAAAACCTTATCCTTTTAGTAATCAAGTTGAAACCAAAGTTAAATAAAAGAATTCCAATTTTAAAAATGTATTTTTTATTATATTTGAAATAAGGTGTTATAATTGGAAGTGGAAACAGTTTGAAACCTTCACTATTTTGTCTTTGGGGCACATCAATCAGAGCTTTCACTGAGGTAGGCATTGAATGAGCATTAGTTGAAATTTCTGGAGTCTTTCTCAAGTCCATGCTACTGTGCTGTAGCAGTACTGTGTATGGCAGATGAGTTTTTTGTATCCAGTGTGAAAGAAGATATTTACAAACCTGATGATGAAGAGTAACCTTAAAAACTAATTTGATCCCAAGACAGCAAAGCACTTTGCAATGTTTTTAACTCAAGGCATTCAGAAATCCCAGTGAGCAATTTGGGCTTGTTTATTGTCCTGAAACTGCCACAAATGCTCCCTAAACAAAGCCTTTTGAGAACTTGTGTTTGATGGGAAACAAGTACTACTTGCAGGCTGTTGTTTCAATGTATATTTTGGGAGTTTTAAATAGATTTTGGTGTTTTTTTTCTTGACACTATTGGTAGGATTTGTCTAAGCTATTAGACATTTGTGTACAAGCATGTCACTATGTTCTCCTTTTATTGAGTGGATTTGTACTGGACTCTTAGTCAAGAGAGTCTACAGTCTTTACTTCAGTATGTGGTGTACTGTATTTACTTCTGATCTGATAAATTTTCCTCTTAGAGCACCAGTTTGCATACACAAAACATAAAGGTCATCTCTGGTGGCTAGCTCAGAGTTGGATCATCTCCAGAGCTTGCCACAAAGACATATGAGGTGCATCCCAGTTTCTGTGGCCCAGTTTAGCTCAGACACGATTATGATGATAACTGGATAATTTTGTGTTTGCTTAGATCACTCTCCTGATGGACCACTTACAAATGGTGATGGCAGAGAACCTCGGACAGGAGTGAAGAGGAAGCTAATAAGTGCATCGGAAGATGAGCATCTAGAGGAGGGAGAGGCAGAGGAAGAAGAAAAAAGAGAATTAAAGGAAAAATCTGGTTTGTCTTCATCAGAAAGTGGGGATTCAGGATCTAGTTCAAGTTCTGAAAGTAGAAGTGGCTCTGATTCAGACTCTGAATCAACATCTAGAACAGATCAGGATTACATTGATGGAGACCATGACTACAGCAAAGTTGTGCAATCCAAAAAACCCAAAAGAAAAATCAAAAGAAAATTCACCAGTGGGAAAAGGACCTGGCAGAGCAGAGGGACAGGGAGGAGAGGTAGGTGGGGAAGGTGGGGGAGATGGAGCAGAGGGGGAAGAGGCGGTAGAGGTGGAAGAGGCTGTGGCAGAGGAAGAAGAGGTGGTGGCAGGGGTGGAAGAAGAGGCCGAGGAGGCAGAGGAGCCTCACGAGGAGCCACCAGAGCCAAACGTGCCCGAATTACAGATGACGAATTTGAAACTCTGTTTGGAGGACAATTTGGTGAAAATGTGTTTGGAGGCCGATTCAGTAGAGCACCTCGAATCAGAACGAGGAATGAGGGTAGAAGAACTGTGCTGTATAACGACGATTCTGATAATGACAATTTTGTGCACACCGAGGATCCTTTGAACCTTGGTACTTCCAGGTCAGGCAGGGTGCGGAAAATGACAGAAAAAGCCAGGGTCAGCCATCTCATGGGATGGAATTATTGACAGATGAAAAACTTTGGAACAATTTTAAAAAGAACTTCAATGGCCTTCTACTGCAGGGATTTTACCAGAAAATCTACCAAGCAAGTTGTGCGGGGACTCCACTCACGTTTCACAGTGGTGCTTTTCCATTATGTCGCTTTGCGTTTGTTTTGAAACTTTAGATCGCCACACTTCATTGGTCAAAGCAAGCCTTATTCATTAGGCCTTAAATTACAGAAATTCTTCCCCACGCACTACGAGTTCATCGCATTAAAGAGGCTTCCAGCTTCTCAATAAGAACGTGACATTTTGAATCATGGTTATGACTTCTCTCCCTTGTTTTGTTTTTGTATTATAGAAATAGCACCTTCTTACAGAGTTTTTATGTGGTTTTTGCCATAAACCCTTATACACAGTAATAATTATAACTTTTGCACAATACACCAATCCTAAAGGCAGCTATAAAATGTTTACAGTTTCTATATTGTAAGAAGGATCTGGATTATTTTAATCTTCCCAGGCCAAACAGTCGTGAATTGCGCTGAACTGAAGTATGTCCATACTACAGTCATGAGGGTCCTGATGTGCTTTCTATCGGTTCTTCATTCGTGTAAAAAGTGACAAAGGGTTGGTGCCTTGTAAATATGTAGCAAACCTTTGATGTGGTGTGTCCTATGTGTGCATTAACTTTATTAAAAAGAGAATACTTGAGAAGTATGAATATCTAGACAAAAGGTGCCAAATGCAAAAGTTATTTGCATCTATTTTCTTTTTGTCCTCTCATATTTTTATAGTATTAATAGAGATTGTGCAGCTAAGTGGTAACTTCAACATTTGAAAGGTTCCTCCTCTTCAAAGCAAAACGTGATTTTTAATAGTAGCTTGGCTACCTCTATTTACAACTACTGGAAATTTAAAAGAAAATAGATGCTATTATTCAGTACGTGTTGAAGTACTGGCAAGAAGGAGCTGTAGAAGGATGGAATTGTTCACCGAGTTGTGTAGTAAAGATATCTTTGTTGACACAATGAAAACAAATCTAAGTAATTATCAGAGTTTTCAGAAGCATAACGTTTTCAGCAGATGGCAGTTTGTTGGTGCAGATAGGCCAACTGTTTCCCATACAATTCTGCTGCCACTTATTCAGTGCAAATCTGTGTTTGTTTTAGTTTGTCCCTTGAAGCTGCTGGGGAAGCAGAATGGAACTCTGGTGGCTGGCAGTGCTGGGAAGTCGCTGTTCCATCCTCCACACGAACTCTGGTATCTCAAGCTTCCAGAAGTGAATTCATGTTGCACTGTATTGTTGTGATACTGCAGAATGCTGACTTGAAACCAGAATCATTTTGGTAGTAGTGGTAGTAGTAGTGGTAGTACAGTGTGTGATGATACGAGGGAAATGTAGAGGCTTTTCTGTGGGTGCAGAGCCAGCAGCCAGGAGCAGGCGCTTTGCGTGGGCTGAGCTGGTGGTGGCAGCCTCTTTGCTCAGCAGGGTCTGCTTGGAATGCATGTGGAACTTCGGTTTTCTCCTGTTGTCTAAAAGAATCTGACAGTTCCAGCTCAGTTGGGTGAGTTAGATTACACTGAAGGAAGAAAAGGAAAGAAAGAGATTGGATGTTTTTGGTGGAGTTTTTCAATATTCTTTTTAAAAACAAAACTAACAAACAAAAACTTTCATCCAGTATCCTGAAGTTCTTCTGTGCACGGCTTGGTCAATGATTCTGGAAAACCTCAGGCAGCAAAGAGTGACCCGTGTATATTCGCAGATGCAGAAAGAATTTAGTTTTTGCCTTTCTATATTGAGCACTATCTATTTTATCTCGCTTTCCAGAACCTCTAGTTAGAAACAAAATGACTTGAAAAAAAACAAAGGTTTAGTTTTGTGATGGAGGAAAGTATATCCTAAATTTCTCAGAGCATTAATATGACTTAATGGTACAGCAGAAAAATCACACTTTATCAACTGTTTTGAAACAGCCATAATCCTTTTCTGAACTTAATTCAGTTGTGTCTTGGTGGAAATACAGTGCAGAGGCACTGCTAGCTCTGTATTGGGCTTTAAAATATAAGTACCTGTCCTATCATCTCTCTCTCATTTTATATATATATATGTATATATATATATGCATATATATATATATATATGCTTATATATTTATAAAAAAAAATGTATTATTTCTTTGACTGATGGCTCCTCCTACATATGGTAACCTGGAATAGCATGTATGCATCAGCTCATAGTCAGAGCCGTACCTCTTTTAGATCAGTCCTGTTGAACTAATGTAAACACTATGGGTTCTGTTCTAAAGCCTGAAAATCTTGAAATGCAGAAGAAATGCTTTCCATATATTTCTGACTGGCCGAAGATCCACTTACATATTTATTTTGTGTAGGGGTTGGGGGGGAGATAAATACGTGGATTCCAGATAAATCATTTTATAATTTGTGTATTTTAGCAACAGTTAGGATAATATTAAACATATTCTCAAATGTATCTTTTCTATGTAATGAAGTACTGTGAAGATAACAGTGAAGCATCACTTTGCTGTGGCGTAAGTATTAATCATACGTGTTACATGGTTAAGAGCTAGGCAGCAGGGTGTGCTGGAACAACAGAGCTATTGCTTATTTAAAAAGAAAACAAAAAAACCTTTTTTGTGCATGAGAACTTTTTTGTAAGCATGAAAAATAACTTGGGTTTAGAGATGTTATTTTTACTCGGTTTTATATCTGGATTCTTTCTCTGAGTTGGGCAAACAATTTCTCATCTCCTCATTCTGTGGGATAATTTTAATGTTATGGCAACTTGGATGCTTTCTCTCAAATCCAGATTCTGCCAGGAGCCACTTGCTGCTGCAGAAAGCCCTGCGGGTCATCAGCAGCAGTGAGCTGGTTTAAGCCTTCTGCTGTCTACTCCAAAATTGGACCTAAGAAAAAGCTTGGCAGGCCTGGTTATTAGATCCCTGAAGGCTAGCAAGGCATGTATGTGGGCCTGGGGCTCCTCTGCTGCTGCTGGTTAATTCTTGAGCTTCTGTTCTGCAAGATGCAAGCAAGGTTCTCTCTAGCCATGAGAGGCCAGGCGTTCTTCGGCTGTGTGGCCCTTCTTCTGAGTGCTGGGGGTGTGAGGGCACTCTGAGGTGCCCTGGGAAAGGGGCTTCTGTCCCGGGGTCACTGCAGTGGATCCTCACTCCCAGCTTTGTGCTCTGATGGAGCTGAAAATCCATATTCTTGGATTTCTCCTGGCTATGGATCTGTGCTCTGTCCCATATTTTCCTCAACTAGAGCGTGAAATGCCAAGCTCTCTTTGCAGTTTTCTGATGTGCTGTTGCATCTCTTTAGCCTGAACTTTGCCCACTTTTTATTTTCTGTCATCTTTTGCTTTTCCACTTGTTGTATTCCACCCCTCTTCTTCATCTTCTTGTTATTGCCCCAGGTTATTTATGATAGTTTTGGAATTCTATGGTATCTCGATGAATTTTATTTCAGCTAGGCTGTTAGAGTGTAAGACTTCATTCTTTTGCCTCCAGTCTGTCTGGCAGGTGAACTTTCCCATCGCTTCCCATGTTTTTCATATCGTCCTCTTTCTGTGTTAGCACCATTCCCCAGCTGCTGGAGGTGCCTGGGACACATCCATCGTCTCTCCTCTTTCTCATCCCTCTCATTGCCAGTTTTAATAAAAAAGAGAGGGCCCATTATGCTTGCTTCGTAGGGCTTGGAACAATCTTGGGTTATGCTTTCCAGTAATAGAAGTTTGCTGCAGAGCAGTAAGCAGAGGTCACTCCCTTGTCCCAGGCAGCTCCACCCCGCAGGTGGACCAGCTGAGCAGAAGCATTTAGAAGTAATTTGTAGATGATTTTCGGTTGCATAAAATGTTGTACCTTTTACACATCTTCGTTTTCCCTGAACGTTCTCTCTATGTACTCCTCAGCTGCTACTTCTGCACAAAGCGTGCCGAGCCAAGGGAAGAACAGATGTTGTGTGCTAACAAAAAATGTGTTCATTTATAAAATATGGAAAGATAGACTAAAATATGTTGCTTTTGACAGTGGCGGAGGCTCTGCTGACCTCAAAAAGCAAGATAACCTTGGCAAGCATTTGAAAATACTGCTCCCACGTGTCTGACAACTGCTCGAAATCACACACTGCTAATATAAGGAAAAAAAGGTTGGAGTCTGTAATGTCTGATAAGAACGGAAGGTTTCCACCTCATCTTTAACTTTGGGTGGTGAAGGTTGGGGAAGGCTGAGTAGCTGTTGGTGTAGGGAGGTCTTGGCAGCCCCACAGGGCGTTGCTGCGCTGCGTCACGAGTTCCATGTTTTAGTGACGTGTTTGTGTGCTTACAGTTCTCGATTTACTTCTTTTAATCGACACGGCAAGTTTTATGAATTACCAACTGCAGGATAGACTGAAGGAGCAGTTAGCAATCCGAGGAAAAATCTCTATTAGGACCACAGGGAGCTGTCATTGTGTTCTTACAAGTATGTATTATAGAAAATTACTGCGCGTGTGCGGTAGATAATTTTCAAATATTAGTATATGGGAGCTGTGCACCTTTGGGGAAAAAACAAAAAAACTCCTTTCTGTACAGTAACAGCCTGCAAAACCTAATCTAAAAGTTGTCTTTAGTATTAGAAACCTGAAGACCAGTTGGGAGCTTGTACATGTTTAATACCCCCCAGCAAACGTACACAACTGTGCTATGGATCCCTGAACCTTTCCAGTGGAATTGCTGTCACAGCCTTAACTCTAGTATTATACAAATGGTGCTTAAATACGTTTATGTGCATGGATGTGGGTACCTGATACAAGAACTCAAAACGGAGCAGCTTAGTGCTGCGTTGGAGAGTTGCTGCTCCTGGGAAATAACTGCAGCCACATTGGTGAACTTCCAGATGTGGAACTCTCTGGAAAATGCGTGACCTCGTGGACAATTAAGGGCAGTCGCTCCGTTCTTGGGTTGCGTTTTGCATTGGCAGTGCTGGGCAGGATGGGACAGGGGCTGCTGCTCTGGAAAATCCCAGCGCCGCCTTTCTGCCCCTTGAAGCGCCTCCCGAGAGCAGTGGCTGCTCAGATGTATTCAGAAATCTAAGTCTGGTTGTTGTTTTTTCCATAGAAATACCAATATAGGCTTTTTGTTCCTACATGAGTTGTTATAGCAGACTTGGCTTAGAAGTACCGCCCCTACCGTTGGTGTTGAAGCAGTGACATTCACCACATTTAGGCTCTACAGTTCATGCTCTGGATGACTTACAATACTCCAAGAATGCACAAAGCTATTAGAATTATATACTTTCTCTGTTGATTTTTTTTTTTTTTTTTTTCAGGTGATATTTATGCCCATATCTTCACATCCGCTATCTCAGGTCCCTTTAAATGAATACTTCAGGGATTTTGATGCCACTCGTTGGCAGACCAAATGTAATATTTATATGCAATGAGCTGTTAGTTTTTGTATTGTACAAATGTAAATTTGTAAAGATTTTTTTCTAGAGTTTTTTTGAAGTCACTTATGTAATCTAGGATGTTTCATTTTCCAGCTGTGGGATTGACTTAATAAAAAAAAAAAAAAGAGAAATTGCTTCTTTGGCTTTGCATTGCTTACTGAGTAGTTCAGAGTTCTTAGACAAAAACAACTCACAACTGTGAGCTTTTCGTTCTTTATTTAACTGTATCATTTTGTACTTAAAGGATGCTTGTATAAATGGAATGGATGTGGATAATTTAACCCCACGAGGGGATGGTTGACCACAGGAGGGGCTTAATGGCATGGTGGCTGTGGGCAGGTTGGTCGCTGTGGTGCTTGGGGTGCCAGGGGCACGTGCATGCTTTTATTCCTGCTTTATCGTGCCTTATAGAAATGGAGCTGCAGTGCGTTAATTCGTTCACTCAGCAGGAAAAATCCAGTGCTTCTGGAATATGGAGCTGTGTTATTTTCACTCTGCTGCTGAAGAGAGAAAGGCAAATGCTGCCCAAGGAGTTTTCAAAGCAAATTGCATTTCTGCTTTTGGTGGGGCTCGTTTCTGACAGATGCGGGTGCCCCACCATTTGTTATGTCACTTTGCTATGCTCTGCCTGCACTGGCCTCCAGGACAATTTACAAATCTGTCTGCGCTAGCAGGAAAATATTTTATTTCTGTACTTTTCTCAGTAAATGAGTCTGAATTCCCACTGGCTGTTTTGATTCCTGGGTGTGCAGGGAACTGCTGGGCAGGGATGGAGAGGGGCGGCGAGGTGAAGGCAGTGCCCTGGGACACAGCTGGTGCCTGGGCCGTGCCACCCTGCTGCTGCTGCCCCTGGTGCTGTCCCTGCACCAAGCCCTGTCCTCCCCATCAGTGTGGTGCTTCAGGCTCTGGGAATAGAAGGGCTTTTTCATGTCTTTGCTGCACGCTGAGAACAAAATCAAATTTCTGTTTTACCTGTGCTGAAGCTGTACGCACCGGTACTGGCTTTGGCACTGGCAGCTCCTTCACCTCCATCAAGCCGCTCCATCAAACAGCTGAAAAGGGAGCATTCTGGAGGAGTTCTTTTTTTGTTGTTTCAAAAGAAGTAATTAACACTTTTTTGATAGCTGTATTATGTGGTCAAAACCCCAAAATGCTGCGTTTACTGCAGTTGGGAATGTATTAAGTTTATTCACTGCAACAAAATGGATTTTATTTAAGCCGAGGAACAGATGAAAGGCGCTAAAACCGTGTTTTTCCTCTGTCTCGGCACTGCTCAAAAAGCGTTGGAGGAAGGTTTTGTAACAGGCACGCTGTCTATCCAGCGCCGTGCCCGTGCTGCCACGTAATGCAGTCACGAAGAACCGAGGCTGATTTCCACCCTGAGTCACTGCTGGCGCTTTGCTGGGCGCCTCGCAGCGCTCGCTCCAGCTGCGGGCAGGCAGGGCAGGTGCACGACGTCCTGCTTTGTGTGCACAGCAGCTGTGAGCGGGGCAGGGAGCAGCGCTGCCAGCCACAAAGCGCCCGGAGAATAATGCTAAATGACGATCAAAGCGTTTCTGATGAAGCGTAAATTGCCAGGCAGAAAATGCGCTCTGTGAGAAAAGTTTTTGAATTTGTGGAATGGGGGCTCGTTTCAAAACCAGACATTTGTCATTCGTTTCCGTGTTCTTGTAGCTCTGAATTGCAACTGAAAACAGGAGTGGGGAAAGAGCGGACGGACCACGTAGTCATGGTGCTGGGGGCAGCCGGTCCTGCAGGAGGTGAGGAAGGAGCTGAGGCTGCGGGTGGGCTTCCATGGAGGCATCCCAATGCAATCCAACGAGGTGCTGGCTCCAGGGCATCGCTGTGCGTCCCCCTGCACCCAAATGCTGGTTGCCAGCGCCAGCTGAAAGCTGGGTCCTGCTCCCTCCTTCTGTGAGCATGTTTAAGGTCTTGGCCCATGTCAAAAGGTTCAAAGAATTCAGGTACTTTCGAGCATTCTCATTACAATCTGCTGTTACCTGTGTATGTTATTATATTGTTACCTTTATTATATTGCATATCTTTAGATGGCTACTTCTCATTTAGAAAAGGCTGAGATACAGGGGCTCGGCTATTTCACCATGCTGGTTGGGGAAAGTAATTTCAAGGGAAAAAAAGCTAACCCTGAAAAGTGTGATAAACCAAATGGGAAAAGTTCCTGAGCAAACCTAACCTGCGTGTTGCTCAGCTGTGCTCTGCATGCCTGCACTTCTGCACGCTTGCACTGCTGGAATTGTACCGCAAGGAGACCCTTCTGCACCCAACAGCAGCCACAGGCATGGGTGGAGGCAATCGAGAGGAAATCAGGACCATTCCATGGATTAAAGAACTCAAACTGAAACAATTTCAGCTTATAATTAATCAGTGAGTGAAGGCACCAAGCATAGCTCTGTCTGTCTGCCTGTCTGTCTGTCTGCCTATCTATTTGCTGATGGCCATAGCTCAGTGCACAGAGCAGAGCTGAACCTGCTGCTTAGTGTCACCCTAAGCTGACATCTTTCCAGCAGCCTCTGGTGTAATTAAAGTACTTTATGGATGGCAATGGTTGTGTTAATTAAATGCTGCTGATTATTATTAAATAATGAAGCTCATTAGCATGGGCTGTGCAGCAGGGACGCTAAGCACCTGTAGATTCACTGCTCCCACCCTGCACCCGGCCACATTCGTGCTGAGGTGTGGAGATAGTTTCATTCGTTTTGGCAGAAGTACTGAAGTGGAGAACATTGTAATGAGCTGCACCATGGGCCATCTATATGCATACTGCTTGGGGTCACTTCTGATCCCTTTATAACACTCCATAGGCACTGGAAAATTCAGAAATCCAGCACATTCCCAAGGGGATCATTTTTGCGTTTGTACAAAGCAATTGATTGCAAGCATGCAGCCGGTGCCACAGCACATTTAAGCTCGTTATTTTGCTAGTACATCACATAACAATGTTTTTATGAAAGCTATATAGTCACTACACAGATAATTTTCATATTTTCTGAGCTAAGCTGAGCAGTGCTGTATTAAAGATTCATGTATGTTGAAATATTCACAGTATAAAACGCACGCAACGCTGATTTGAAATGTTCCACCCTTTGGGTCAAAATAGAAACAAGGAAAACAGCAGAGCAAAGCAGTGCTGTGCCCCAACTTGTTTCCCCACCCTGTTGCACACAGCCCTGGTGAATCAGAGCCGCTCGCTCCGTGTCGTTCATTATCAGAGGGGCCAGCTGGGACCACTGCGGGAAGGGCTTGTCAGCACTTCCATTATAGCTCAGCCATACACTTACTCAGAACTGTGATGTTCCACGGTCTGTGCTTAGCACGGCATTTTTTCTCCACAGCACCTTATTTTAAAGTGATACAGGAATATCTGCGGGGTCCTCACGCTGCTGGGGTCACCTCCATTTCCTTTATGCCAGTGGAAATAAGACGTGATCCTTGAAGCCATGTCAAAGGCAGAAAAATCAGAATGGGGAAAATTGGAGTAAATGGCCTTTTTCTGAAATCCATCTCTGAGCACAGTACAGCAATGTAATGCAGAAATGGCAAATGAGCTCCGTGCTGGAAAGCAGCAACACAGAGCCCATCCCACAGCCACAAGAAGACCCAAATGCCTCCCTTCAGTGGGCAGGATGTGCACGGAATTCATTCCTTCTTTAAATAAAGAAGAATGGACAAGGTTAGAGGATTGCAATAGTTTCTTGTTCTCTGGAGTAAGGCAGCCAGCCCCAGCAGAGGCCTCTCATTACCCGTAGCTGCTCATCAAAACTGCTTTGTTTCAGGTCTGCAATACGTGGCGGAGGACTGAAGCTATTTGAATGAGAGGCTGATATCTCAATCTTCATGTACAGTTCAAAGCACAGATTTTGGGCTGTCACAATGGTCTGTGTTGTCCTGGTGCCGCGGCTGTTCTTTTAGTCATGCACTAAAAGTGGGCAGTGGGGATATGAAGTTGTGAATGGGGCTTTAATCTGGTTTCTATCCCCAGGTTTCAAAGCACTGTGTGCTTTCTCTGGGCATTGAGATTCTCAGTGCAAGGATTGGTGTAAAAAAGGTACAAAAGAGAACGTTTCAGACAGTTGGCTTGGGAGAGGAAACAAAATGGCTGTTCACTGGGAGATCTCAACTGGAGGATCTCAGGAGCAGCAAATTGGCTGAAACTGCAGTCTATAGTTAATGTTCACTTGCTTTAAATAGCCTGGTGTATCTCAGAAGGACAGGGCACGGGGCAGGGCTGGGCACGAGAGGTTTGTTGCCCATAGCTTAGCAAGAAATCAGGGTCACCAAATCACAGAACCTCCGAATCACAGAACCACTCAATCACAGAACCACCTCCTGTGCTTGGGGAGCTGGGGAAGCCCTGGGCAGGCTGCTGCGTGCAGGACTCATTTCCTGCCCAGCTGGCCTGGAATTTCTCCTTCTTCATCCTATCTGTCATGATTTTATCACTGCAAACTTAAAGAGATTTGGATTACTTTTCAATTGATCCCCAATTAATTATCTCCGCTGAACGCTGTACAAAGTGGAGACTCTTTATCTCCTCTGCCCTGTGAGTGATGCTCTGCCCATCGAAGTCCCAGCCTACAGGCAGTGAATTGCAGAGGTGGTGATGGCTCAGTCTGCCCATAAAACTCAGAGAAACTCTGAGGTGTTGCTTGAGTCTTGCCATTTTCTGGCTTTTTATAGGTGTCTGCATGCAGTCAATCATAACAGCTGTTTTCTCTAATATCCTTGTATGTTTTTTACAGTTGTGAATGATGAAAGTCCTTTAAGAAGGCCATGGGAACATGGCTATAAACTGGCAATTAGTGGGAAGGAACACTCGCTTATGATTTTTTAATAATTTCTATGAAGCATTAAGAGTCACATTCCTGAAACCCACTTGCACTGAGAGCTCATCAGAAGCACTTATATTGCTAAATGGGCCAGCAAGCCACATTTATTGAAATGACTTAAATTGAAAAATATTAAGTGACATAGGAAATGCAGATCCTGGGGCAGAGGCTCCTACATCTATCAGATTTTGTTCTTCCTGTTAGACATGGTTAAAACCAACAACTTCAGTGTTTGCACTGCAGTGTTCATGCTTATAGCAACAGAGCTGATCGGTCAGAAAACTGGCGTAGTCGTGGTGTTTTGAGGGACAGGATTAGAATTTGGCACTACCAGCCCCAGGAGAACCAAGGGTTGGAAGCATTCCCTGAGGAGCACTCCAATTATTTCTGTATTTTGGCCTCTTAACCTCCCTTGATTCAATTAAGGCTGTGTCAGATAGAGATGCCGCCTTCATCTTAAGAGGGTTTTGAGGTTTAATTAAAGGCCTTTGAAACACTTGAATAAAAGGCATTGAAGAGCCAACCACTGATGAGAGTAGATTATTTAAGGATTGCTGGACACACCATGATCTGCAAGATTGGCCAAATCCTGAGAGGAAAGGAGAATTTTGGAGCCAGGTGTGCAGCTGTTGGATGTGGGCGCTGGACACGGCCTTCCCTGGGGCTTCTGCTGGGAGAAGGATGGCAGGAATCCATCCACCAAAATCAATCGTTGTCTCTCCTTTATGGATTTTGAATATAGCAATACGTTGTGAAATCAGCAAGAAATAAATACTGACAAGAGTTTGGGATTTTGAAATAGATTCCTGAAAATCACTGTTAAAGAGCTGTTAGCTGTCAGCAGTGTTTGGGAATTGAGCTCTTCAGCAACGTGGCTGTTCTGCTCTGCTGCTGTACAGACCTCATGAAAATGTGTGCTCTGTCAACGAGAACATGAATGCACTGAGTGATGAACAGAGCTGCAGAAATGCATGTTCACAGTTCACAAGCCAGTCCATGGGCGTCATTCAGGAGAACCTTCCCCACTGTTTTTCAGCTGCTGTTATGCTTCATGGGTGTGAGAATGTTTATATTTTCCTTTGACTAAAAAGCTGCTTAAAGCATAGCTGGATGGTATTACTGAAATAGACAAGATGTCAAAACTGGCAATTAAGAACTTGGGATTTTGGCAAAGGCGTTGTAACACCGCTGCTGGAGTAGTCAGTGTGCTCACACTGGATTGGCACGTCTTGATGGGGGTGAGCACAGGTGGCATCTATAGCCCAGGCTGTGCGCAATAGCACACATCCATGTTCAAATTAAATCCTGAATGGTATTTGTTTATGGAGATTAAGCTATAGCTATCAGATTGTAGTGTGCCTTTTTTTTTCTCTATAACAAAGCACAGCTTATTGGAGTGGATGCAGCAATCAGTTACTCGGGGCAGCGCATCTCACTGCAGTATTTCTGCTCTTCTGTGTCTTACTGCAACTCCTTCTGTTTTTAAAAGAAAATGAAATCTTCCACATGTATTAGCATAATTTCTTGTGAAGGCGACTGTGCTAAAGTCATTGACTAATGCAACATATTTTTCAGGGAGATTACTTCCGGAGAGATATGCAAATACCACCTTATTTTTATTCAAATATCTTATTGAATTATTATGAATTATCTGTGGGAGGTTAGTGTGTGATTGTTCTTCAATCATTATACAAAGCGTTTGTACACTGACTGCATATTAGGAGTTGTTATTTATAACACCTAATGAGTCAACTCCACCAAGGTCGAGCAGTATAAATGGTGCTATTGGATTCATGCAAACACCATTCATTAAGGATCAGCATCTGCTCTCTAGTAGCAGAAAAACACTGAGGTAACTATTTGCCTTCTCTAGATGCTTTAAGATAAACATCCTATGGCGTCGTGCTTTCTAATATTTCCCCTATTACTTGTGCAATCCAGATAGGGGGAGGTAGCAAGAGTTGATTGAGATTTCCAAAAGTCAAGCCTTGGGTTCTCATGGAACACTGCAGGCTGAAGGCTGAGGGAGCATGGGGACAAGTGGTGCTCAGGAGCTCCTTGGGAAGGTGTGCAGGCTCCATGGTGTGGTAGGAAAGCAGGAAACTGTGTGTTCGGATTCATGGTGAAGTTGGAGTGCTGAGGAAGGTCAGTGGGGTGAGGCATTGGAATGGGCTGCCCAGGGAGATGGAGGGGGTCACCGTCCCTGGAGGTGTTCAAGGAACATGGAGATGTGGCACTGAAGGACACTGTTAGTGGGCTTGGTGGGGGTGGATGATCACAGTGATCTTTTCCAACCTTAATGGTTCTGTGATTCTAAACAGTTATGGCTCTGGACCCCTTCTGCCCCCAGGGATAAGGAATGGGGCAAAGTGCCCTGAAGTCAGCACAGCACTGGGAATGGCAAAGAGCATAAAAAAACTTGCACCGCACTACGGTCCAAAGCTAATGGATGTTAACAGCTCGTTAAAATTCTAATATGCATTTCTCCTGCATATTAGTAATGAGTCTGAAGCAGTGAGGAGTATTGTGCAAAGGAAATGATAATTGCAATATTTAAGGGAAAGTAAGTAGATAAGCTGATGTGAAATGGCACAGTGCTGTTTTAATTTTAGCATGTGATAACCAGTGTTGGATGACAAGGAGAAGGGAGAGGTCATCTGTTGCATGCAAACATTACTGTCCCAGGTACTTGGATATTGATATTCTCAATGATGTCTTCTCTTTGAGAGGTGGCACAAAGCAAACGCTGCAGCGTCTGTTTTCCCTGTTCTCCACATTCCCTTTTCCTGGTCCCTCTCCTTCCCTTTGCAGAGCACCCAAAATGCTCCGTGGGAGCCAGAAGGTGCTTTGTTTTCCTGGAGCAGATTCATCTGGGAGAATCTCTGACCAGAGCAGGAAGTGCTTTGTGCTGGGAGCTGAGTTCTTACCCAGCCCAATCAAAGCATGCAAGTAATGCAAGCAGCCAAGCAGCTGTCCCAGAATTAGCTGCAGGGTATTTTTTTTTGTTTTTTTTTTTTTTTTTGAGCAGAGGTTGCTCTTTGCACACTTCATGATGCTCAGCTGGGAAATCCCAAGGATGCCAAGCAGAAATAATTGAATATAAAATGACAAAGTGGTGTTATTACGTATTATAGACTTTCCACTGAATCAATACCTGTCAGGATGTGTTTTCTAGGCCAGAGTTATCCACTAAGGAGGCTCCCCATGACACTCCTCTAAGTGCAATATCTCATTCCTTATTTTGCATGCTTTCCCCACACCCTGTTATAATATCCATGTGTTTCCTAGGCAGCACCTGGAAAAAACTGTCGCTCGCATAAAACTCCCCTCTCTTCAGTAAGCTTCCACCCTAATTACCAAATGGCTTCACTTAAAACATCATCTTTCCTTTCTGTCCCATCCCTCTTTATTCCTGTGCACTCAGTTCAGCAGAAAAGCAGAGCAAAGTACCTGCAAACATAGGGCTGGGCCCGGAGGAGATGCTGAGCAGGCACTGAGTACCACTGTTGCTCAGTGAAAACAGGTGGCAAATGACCTGGCTGCTCGTTAAAAGTTGATTGTGTTCTGCCATTAACTGCTACCAGGTGTTCTGGGCTGAATAAAAGCAGAGCCTGAGCAGTGCCTTAGCCTAGAGAGTAAGGAAGGAATCTGAAACTGGCTGTTTGAGCTCAGGAGCAGTGATTTGCTAATGTATAGGAAGGTGTTTCCTTAATTTTTATGCACAACAGCAATACAAAACAGTAGCACAAGTGTGATGGCTGTATGGTCTGAATGGCACAGAAGGGAGTTCTGAGAAATAGGAGCAGGTCTGGATATTGCTCCTAGATAAAATGTGGGATATTCTTGTCTGGTTTCTGTGTAACATCAGCAGTGTGAATGTAAACTTGCTGCGTGGTGATTATGCAAGCATTGCACCAAGTGTGTATGTGCTCACTTTTATATCGAGAAACACAAAAGTGAGGTTAGCAGGGAGAAAAGCCACCTGTCTTCAAGAAGTAAGCAGGCCTGCTCCTTCCTATGGAGCTCACTTTTTCTTGCTTCCCCTTCATCCCAAGAAACTGTGTGGTGAGTATAGATGTACCACCTTATGTTACCTGTCTGTAACTTTGCATGCCTTTCAGCAAGCACAGAGTAAGTTCATTCTTTGTTCTTCTGGTTTGAAGAATGAAAAAAGTGATTTTCTTTCTCTTGAGTCTAGAAGCAAGAGGTTGCGTGCTTTTCGTGTTCTGTGCATTTCTCAGGGCACCTGTACTCAGTGACTGCGCCCCCCGTGTTTCCTGAATTCCAGGTGGTGAGCTTGGAAAGGCCAGTGTCATTTATTTAGCTCAGACTCCTGGGCAATGCACACAATGGGCTGCTCTGCCACCATCTGAATATTTATAGGGTTATTGGCTATTTGACCTGATTCCTTTTTGTACACCTACATCCTACTTGCAAAGTGATCATGATTCTGTTTCCACTGCAATTTAGAGTCCAATTTGAGTGTACGTTAAATTTTGTTTTTTATCATGCTGTCTTATTGCCACTCTTAATCTCCCAGTTATAAATTCTCCCACTTAATGTGCTGTAATTCCACTGAGTGCTGCCTCTTGAGCTTGAAACCAAGTTCTGTGTGTTCTGTGCACTGCTTTGCTGTAAAAGCTGTATAGGTTGTACAGGAAGATGAAAACTGTAATATTCAGGGTTCCTTAACATTCATTTTAGTTATTTTTATCACTTTTGCAGTTGATTTTGAGTTTCTTTGTAAAAGCACATTCCCTCTGCTCCACCTGGAGGCAGAGCCCAGCTGAGCCATGGGAGGTGTTCATCCTTCCTAGGTCAGTGGTCGTTCCTGGGTAACAGCTGCTGTGCTGGGTATGGGTATTACAGTGTGTGTTGGCAGGCATCCTGTGGGGGCTGCAGGCACCAGTAGGCATTACTCTGCCTTTTGGTTTCTAATCTGTGGGCTGCTCTGTGTGATACAGGCATGTATAAGGTTGTGGAATTGATGTTCTGATGCAGAAATTACTGGTGCCTCATTAATTTTTTTTCTATTTAGATTAGCTTATATCAAAGGCCTTGATTCTTGCCTCTGGAATGACTCCAGCCTGAAAAAAAGGAGAAAATGGGCAGGTGCATCCACCTGTGTTTGCTGCACGTCCATTAACTACAAATAACTAGTGAACCTTCCCAAGTAGACTCTATCTGCAAAGAAACAGTAATGCATACCTGCAATAGAAGGCTGCCTCTCCTCTGTGTCACGGCCAGAGGAAACAGTTATGTTTCATGCAGAATTAATAAAATATATGGTAGTCTGTGCCTAATGAATCCTAATTCTGTTTTAAAGCTCATTTACCAAATACGTGTAATTAAAGGACAATGAAAGGCATTACTTACAGAGCACACTCGAGCAGTACTAAAATATCTCGTTTGTTTGTCACAATAATTGTAAAATAAAATACATCAATTGCTACATATTTATGAGTTCAAGAGCTATTTGTGCATTCTTCCTAATGTGTAATGAAGGTTATAGAGGGAACAAGCATTTTAATGTAAAATACAAGGAAAACTCCCAAACTGCATGAAATCTGAGAAATAAGACCTTGTGAGTCAGTTGTTTATCTGTGTTCTTTCCCACCAAAGTACATGGGTGGTGATGCAAGCAGGATGTGGGTGGATTTGTGCATATCTATGAGCAGGTGCTTTTCAGCTAGATTCAGTTTCAAGGCAATTGACACCTGGGGTGAGTTTTGCCCAGGGGATGGTGGTGGGCATGGGAGCTTCTTTTGCAAGTTCTCTGGGTTACAGTAACAACTGGATTTCAGCAGTGTGTTGGAGACCTTCAGCCCATCCTTTTCCCAAGGTTTCCTGGTAGGCAAATGGAGAAAGATCCCCAAAACCATGGTGCTGAGTAGGGTAGGGGGTGCCAGACCTTCCCTCCTGCAGCTGTTTTATCTAGGGCAGAAGCACTAGCTGGGACTGATGTAGATACCTTCTGCTTCTTTTTACTGGCATGTTTGAGTAGTTTTGACTTTTTTCTACAAGGAAAAATATACAGTCAACTGGTTTGTGTATGTTTTGTCTTTCTTTAGACCTAGAAAAAGCTGCAGCACAGAGCTGCTAGGGAACCCCAGGTACTGCAGGGGTGGTGATGTGGGTGGTGGGAGTGGATATGTGCATCCATGATGGCTGATGGATGGAAATAACCGTGAGCACCATCAAAGGAGTAGGCATCTAAACTGTGCAGCTGAAACCCTAGTCCCTGGAGGACTAATTCCTTACTGCTGCTCCAAAATTGCACAATTTGTTTTCCTTTCAAAAAAAAAAAAAAAAAAGCCATCAACTGGGCACTCAGATTTATCTCTGGTGCTTTGAGCCCATCTCCCTAACATCCATCTTCCCCCTAGTTTACATATTCCCCATAAAGCTGTGCCACTTTACCAGGGTAGCCCCCAGCTGAATGCATGTAGGCTGTCATCTGCCAGCAAAGTGATCCTTCTTTCCCAGGAGAGGGAAATTGAGGAGAAACAACATAGTGTCAAACTGGATGGCAGTGTGTTTTTGGTGGCCTTGTGGAGCTCTCCTGGGATGGATAACTCAACCACCAACTTCAAATTCACCAACCAACTGTAAACTCTTCTTGCAGCAAAATGCCATGGTAGGTCTGCAGAGCTGACGCATTCAGTCTCTGGACAGGAGTTTATCCTTTTTTCCTTCCAAGGATCACTTATTGGCTTACTGTTTCCATCTTACTGAAGAAACCAAAGCCAGCTTTCTTGGTTATGATTCATTAAACTTGTTGAAACCCCACCAGTAATGGTTGGTCCCTGGTATGTAGACCTGAAGAGAAAATAAGAGGGGTTATGAGCCCAGAAGGATGAAGGCATTACTGTTGCTGTGATTTCACAGCCCTGATCACTGCCCATGTGAGCAAAGGGCACAGAGTGGAATGAAATGCAGAGATGGTTATGACTCTACCTGTGAGACTTTCTATGCCATGATGGTACAGGCTGGGAGGACAGGGCCTCACCCTGGTCCCCACTTCACTCTTGTTGTTTTTTTTTCCCCCCACCATTCAATCATTACTTTTGTGTCAGTAAATTTTGAGTTGTGAGAATTTTTGGGAAGGAAAGGCTGAGATATTATGCTGAGTGCTGATGGAAATGTTTTGGGCAGAGTGTTTGCAAAATTAAACTGAATTCATGATTGGTTTCTAGTCCTCTAAACAGTATTTTTCTAGCAAATGCAGAATTTACCAGGGAAACTTTAAAAAAAAATAATAAAAATCTACCACTTTTACCCCAAGCTTTTTTCTATCATTTCCCTGAATTTGTAGCAACTTGCAGATGGAATATACTTAATGCATAAACTTAATAAGGGTGACTCCAGAGAGTGTTTCAGGGCCACACAAAGAGGTGAGGCACTCTAAAGGAAAGGGGCTCAGCTTGTGGAGATGTGTTGCTACTGAAATAGCTAGCAGTTGGGGTGAGCCATCCCTGTGGGTCACCCAACAGATGAGCAGCCGGGACACATCTGGCCACCAGATCATGAGAGCCCCCTGTGCACATCCCCAGTGTGGCACACAGCGGGGTCATCCCCATGGAGATGTTGCCAGTGTTGGACATGGGAAGGTATGCATATGCCAGTTGTTAAGTGGCACTGACACTAATGGCGTAATTAGCTGTGTTAAAAGTCCTGTCTGGTAGCATCTACTTTGTTTCCAGGGTGACCAAAGAGCCTTAAGTAATGATGTCCAGCAGTGTTGCCATAGAGCCGGGGGCGCGGGGCAGAGGGGTTTGTTCATGGTCAGTGGGCAGAAGGTGTAAATGTCAAAAGTTTCCATCCTGCACTGGCAATAGTGAGATGGCTGATCTTGCCCTGATCAGCGGGATGTGCCAGTAGCTCTGTGTTTAAGGAAACCTGATGAGTACTTGGTGCTCAGAGCTGTTTGTGCTGGTTGGATGGGTAAAGCTGGCACTCAGAACACAGGTCTGGAGAGGGCCCATCCCATTCTCCAGCTATGGAGAAAAGTGAATGTGGGGCCAAGCTGAGGTCCTTCCTCCTTGGCTTCCCACAGATATGTGACATAAACATGCCAGGGGCTTGGTCAGCAGCTCTTTTTCTCTATGGGTGGAAACCCAAACCTCAGTTCTCACTTCCAGAGCCGCCCAGGCCACCACCCATTGAAAACCATTGATTTACCCAGATGGGAAAACACCATGGGTATAGTACTTCTCCCAAACCACAGAGTGATCAACATTTGTTGTGGATTGGTGCTGCTGATTTCTGACATCTTGCTTTGGGGAATATCTGTGTTTTACAACAGTGTGGCACTGGGAAGAAAACTAACCACTAGTGAACAGCACTTGCATCCACTCATTTTGCTGTGTTTTGAAGAAGTTGACACTTGCAATTGCAATTATTTTGGTTTTCTGCCAAAGCAGAGGGCTTGCTTCAGCTGCTCCACTACATTCATTTGTGGGGGCTGTTCATTTTCAGATTGAGGGAGCACCCACATTCCCCTTCTCCTTTAGGAGAAGAGAGGAAGCTCCAAAGGGTCATCTCATTTCTCATCCTCACTCTATAAATAAGCTGTAATCATAAATAATATCATAAATAAATATCATAAATAAGCTTTTGTTTTTCATCACAAGCACATGTTTACTAATGCATGGCTTTGCAAGTCCAGATCACCATGGAAGCCCTTAGAATTTGCGTTCTGCTATTCATCACTTATAGGAGAAAGTAATAAGCTTCTTAATTTTCCCAAATGTTGAATTGCATTGTGTGTATGGGGTTCCCCATAGTATTGTCACTGCAGTGGTGCAATGATATACCAGTGCAAAATGGGATTTGCAGGAGCAGGATAAGCGTGAAAGAAAACAAATGCCAGAAGCAAAGCAGGTGAAAAGCAACCAAAATATGGGAAAATACAACTTTCAAACTGAAGATGTTAAAAGCAAGACAAAGCACTGGTTGAGAAAGAACAAAACAACTTTCACGACAAACTAAAAACCAAAAGACGTCATAGTGCTGCTTTATAGTCTGGCTTAATACCGTAATGGGGAGACAAACTTTTGCCAAAAACTTGCTTGTCCCACAAATCTTGTGGCTTTTCTTCTGTAATGCTTTTTTTTGTGAGGACCAGGGGGTGGTGAGGAGCTGTTCCCACATGGACTCTGAAAGTCACATCTGCTGCACCCTGATGTCTCTGCCTATAGGCATTCACAGGCTGGAAATGCACCTGGTAAGCTTGTTTCCTACAATAAGGGTTGAGAATTCATTGATTGAATATGTTATTTAATGAAAGGGATAATCAATGGGTAATTTAGAGGCTGGCACTATCAGAGATCAGCTCTCTTTGTTGCACACTACTGAATCCTACAACAGCACAGTTTCTTATGCCTCTTTTGGTTGAAAATGCTACTGAATGTTTGGGCTGTAACTTACAGTTTAATTGACTTCTGAAAAAGTGAAAAGTTGTTGGTGCTTTAATAGGAGGAGTTCGATGCTCTTTGTTCCAATCTGATGGGAGTACATGAACTGTTTGAGGCGGGTAATGAATCCAGACCCTCCACTGGTAAATCTCATTACCTGGGAACTGTTGGGGATAAGCAGGCAATACAATGAGAAGAGAGATACTCCTGCATCAATTTTTATCCTTCAGGCTACTCTATGAGCTGCAGCTGCAGCTTATTGTCAGGAAGTGGTAAAACACTGGGGAAGAACTGATGGGCACGGAGGCAACTCCCAGCACAGCCTGGAGGCTCAGGGTGAGAATATCTTCAGGGTAATGCAATACAGGATGGGGAAAAGGACCTAGTGGAAGGCAAGGTTTGTGAGGCTGCATCTCTGCTGGGTTTGCTCTTCTGTTCATATTCACATGCAACCAGCATACAAAAAAAAATAGAGTTTGAAATTGTATTTTCCAATGAGTTCATATTTGCCCATACATGCAAGTATGCATATGATAACATATATGCATATGATCTCAATCCAGTTCTCCAGAGGACATGTATTTTTATTTTCTAATACATAGCTGAGTGAGTGGCTATTTATTGTGCTGTTGAATTGCTTTCCATGGTAACTAATTGTGATTTCAGAAACACAGGTTCTGCAATGGCACAAGATGAAATGGAGTTGAATATGGAAGCAGCCATTAAGAAAGTCACTTGCTTATGAAATAGGTCTTAGTGATAGAGACTGATAGAGTAGGAAAAACGGGGAAGCAGAGATCAGAAAATAAAGCAGCCCTCCATTACCTTTGTGCATTGCTTTAGATTTTGAACTCCTTAGGAAAGTGTGTGGTGAATATCTGAGGAAAAGAACATCCCCTGTGTAGACTGCCTTCCCATTTCCCACTTACCTTTTTTATTAAGAGAGAGACCATTAAAAAGATGGCTGCATAAAAGAAAAGCAATGGTTAGGAAATGAAGTTTATGATTAAATGGCTATTTCTGGTTGAAAAACGGGGAGGTGGAGACTTTTACAAAAGTTTCTCTGTTCCCCTGTGAAAGAGGACAGCATGTTTTGAACCTGGGGAGAAAGGAACAAAAGCCAGAAATCCCCTGCTGCTTCTGTTCTCCCTGCTTCCACCAAATGGGCTCATTATTACTGTATGTGAACCCAAGCAGCATCTCTTAGTACTGCATGGCTGGCACTGTAAGGGGACAAAATGCAATTAATACCTACATCTGGGATCTCTGACCTCTAATACCAGGCTGAAACCTCTGAATGCTTGTTCTTCTCTGCTGTAAGGCACTGAGAGAGCATGTAGGGTCTAACCTAAGGAAGAAGGAGCAGTATTGACTTGGTTCTTTCTACAAAAATAATAGAATTTAATAATCAGTAGTTCAGAACCCAGCCCAAGATGCCGCCCCTCAGAAAACCCAGAATGTGTAGGACTTTCTCTGACCGTTTCCCAAAGCCACCAGCACAAGTCAGTGCTCACACTCCATAGTGGTTTTTCAGCCTGGATAAATGTGTTCAGATTTATGTGAATATGCATTCAGAGTAAGTAAAATGTATTCTTATGCACGTGTAGAGCCAAATAATTTGTCAAGTTAAGTATTCATTTTATTTACCCAGCAGACAGTCGTCTTTATTACATAAATGTATAACTAGGCACTTAAAATGTGACACAAGCCTGTTCGACAAACTAGTGTGGAGGCACTGAAATGTATCACAGATGTTTATGAGCATCTGAATATAGCCTTAACTGTCTGACAGCCGGATTGCTGCTAGCTCTGAGTCTGCGGCTTACTGACCCAACAAACCGTAACCAAACCTTTCCCACTTGCAGTCACGATGCTCCAGTCTGGCTGCCTGACATCCCCAGCAAGAAGTCGGCAAATTTGGGCTGACATCCAGACAGAATAGTGAGTATATTACAAGCAAACCATTCATTTAACAAGAAAGTTATTTTAATGATTGCTTCCCTAATACCCAAAGGCACTAGTCAACACTGTGGACTAATGACCTACAGATCTTTGTGATCAGTACACATTTTTAGTGTTACAATGGGTTTTTAAACAGCTTCAGATGGCACATTATGTGAAATACCTCTTACAGCTTTGTTTCTGTATATCCTCCCATTTCTTTAGACAAAAGGAAAATATATCAAACAAAAACTGACCATTAGAATCCCAGTTATTCCGACTTGTCTGAACTCAGTGCTGTTCTTTCTCTGGGTATTTCTAAACATCGTGTTGGATACCCCCCGTGTAACTCCAGATCCAAGTTTATGTTGACATAACTCCTAACATAAGTCAAATTACGTAGCTAAAAAATCAAAAGTGGCACAGTGGTAAATTGGATCCATTATTTTACAGGATCAGTTTAACACAACAGACAATATAACAGCTTGAGCAAGGACAGTTTTATATTTCTTTTATCCATCACAAAAACCTCTGTAATACGTGGAGTATAAAGCTCACAAATTACATTTGAAAGGAACTACCATAAAGTATATGCTTCAAATGGACCTTTTACAACATAACACAAAATTCAAATGACTTTTTTTAGGAAAGCACTTAAAACTTCAACAATTACATCCTGACAACATTAGATTACTGTAAGCTGTAAACCTTGAGAAGTTCTGTGATTAAATAAAATCAACCTTACAATTTCCAGGTATAGTAATGATTGAACAGATCATAACAACATGATATATTGTAAATGTGAAGCTTAGGATACTGGTGCTGAGAAGACCCTCTCAATTCTTTGTAGATTTGCACATAGTGAAATAGGTAACAGCTGGAGTAGAGGTGAAAGTATTACGTTTTACATATTGTTATCAGTGCTTTGCAAGCAGCGGTCTATACAACTTCATCTCTGTTCTAAAATAGTTTTACAGAATCAATACTACCTTAAAAACCACCTCCAGTTCAAACTCTGCTGCCAGATCTCCTTCAGCATTTGGAAGGAAATACTTAAAAGACAACATCAGATATTGTTAATGACCTGTACATGTGTAGACACGTGAGATTTTATATATATAATATATATAAAATCGCAAACCTTGCTGAAGCTTCAAAATGGAACTACCTGTAGGTAAGAAATACAAGTCCTTTTCAATAAAGTTAAAGGGTTTATTTATACCTGAGACATTTTTGCATATTGATGTCTTTGTACCTTTAGGTACTCACAGAAATCCTTTGCACTTTTTGGGGTCTCACCCGAAGTCCATTGGAGTTAGCTGGATCCTCCCCTCTAGCTCAGTGGACTTTGGCTGAGTCCTAACTTATCTAACCTGGATCTATAAACAAAGATGTAAGATAGTGAAATATATATATTTGAATGAGCAGTTGCTGTACAAGTGGACAGGCTGGTTCATACAAGTCCAGAGTTCATCATTTTGCATGTATGATTCAAAACAGAATTGTGGTCCTTCCTGCAGGGGATACACATTTCCACTTGGTTTAAAACAAAACGAAAAAACAATAAACACAATTTCTTGAAATGTTTCTCCAGGTAGTGGATCATGGGATATATCCAGTATATTGAGAACACCCCCTTCTTATTTGACCTGCTTTCTGGTTCTTGAGGCATTCGACCCATTTGTCCTCCCAGGAAGTGAGAGAATCAGGAGAGGAGGAGTAACAAGTTGCTGTAGCAACGTTACATTATGATCACAGGTCAACGGAGCTGGGCTAAGTCAAGCAAACTCAGGGAGTGCAAGAGCCAATGAAGGCGCTGGGTCGCCTGACTCCTGCAGGTTTGTCTGGGTGTCCCAGCTGTGCACAGCCCAGCTTGCAGCTCCTGGCCCTGCGGAGAGCATGTGCTGAGCAAGCACAAGCAGGGGCACAATCTAAACAAGGCTCTTACAAAAATTCACAGTGCTATTTAGTTTGGAAAATATCAAACTAAATTTAAAGGTGCACTTTATGAAATAAACAACCCAGTTAAGAAAAAAATGCACCGTGTCTCACTCCATTTTGCTTCTGGCAGGGAATCTTTTCATAGCATTATCACATTTGATAATGTAGCAATTAGAATTGCCTATTTTATGAAATTTAGTTTAATCAGTGGAAAAGATACTAGTGGAAGTGAAATAAACTGTGCTTTTAGATGTGGAATTGGACTTGAGTAATCAGGGAAAATAGCAGTAAAATAATTCAAGGAAAAATCACCAACTGAATCAACTTTCAAGTAGATCAGTGTACTCTCTTAATGTTGCACTTCTAATTTATTACTCTGCACTATGTTTTTTGCACTGTATTTTACAGAAAAGGATGAACTGTAGTGATGATGGTCAACAAAGTTGTCTTTAAAAAGCTCTTTGTTCTGTACAGGCATATGATGGGGAAGCTACATTTCACTGGTAAGTAGAACATCATAATATTTGTACGTAACATACTTTTGTGTAAAATAGATCAGATGTTCTTTTCCAAGTAGAAATTTCTAACACCTGACACTTGTTGCAAATAGATAAAATGTACTCAATGCTTTTAAAAATGAGGAGGACACAAAATGAACCAGTAATGAATGCCAATGTGACACAGTGACGTGTTAAGCATCAGATGTACAAAACTCTGTTGCTTGCATTTTCAGTTGACTGTTCTGATTTTACAACCACATCCCTTCATTCCCTTTTCCATCACTTCTGTACCTCATTCAGAAGCTAAACTGGAGGTGTTTTGGAGAGAGCAACCTCAGCACCCTCTGTTCCAAACCTGCTCATACTAAGGCTACAAAGGCTATATACGTTTCTTTCCCTTCTTATCATTCAGGAGCTCTCTGGCACACCTGCAGACAGCATTCTAACTTTCACAGAGCAACTGGCACAGGGAGGCACTTATGTGACATGTTTTAAACTTATCTTTGGTAAACACACATGGAAATTTGCAATGCTTCCTGAACATAAGAGAATTCTTCATTTGCTACTGGGGTATGAGTGCAGGTAAGGAAGCTGATGTGACACTACCATTATAAAACTTTTTGTTCTGATGCCACTGCCAAGGGTTTGTTTTAATTCATCTAAAAACAACGTAGTCCTGGGCTGTTCTTTTCCCCTGACTCTGTTTATTATGCATTGAAGCATCTCTGATCAATAACAAATTAGCAATAGAAAGCAAGCCGTGTGCTCAATTTTCACCTTCTTTCTCACTCTGTTACCTTGTTGTTCAGGGCTAATCTAATCAGAATAGTAGTATCTCTTTTATTACCTGTGAGTCAGAACCTGGGGTTCAACTCTTAAGTAGCAAAATCACTCAGATCGGCAGCAATTTTGGATACCCAAAAAGTCTGATTCTGCTCGTAGTAGGGATATTTCATCCCAAACCCTACTGAGGAGTGGGGAAGGGACCTCATATCTCTGATGGAAACGACCAGGTATAGCTTACAGAGTGCACTCAGTGCATCCAGAAACAGTCCCTTGTTGTGCATTTTCAAAAGATGCTGTAAATAAATGGTGTTGGAACCTGCATGGGTATAACTGTTGGATGCTCTAGTGTAAAGTACCCAGAACACCTGCAATTCTAGAATTAGGCATTTCTACTGAGAGGTATCTGATTAGCTTAATTTTACACTTTCAAAATTTTGCTTAAGAATTTATTAGAACCCAGAACTTAGTGCATTTCATCTTATAGAATTAGAATAATTTATATCCTCTTTTCATCCAAACACAAGTGGGAGACATAAATATATCACCGTGAATAACAAGAGACATTTTTCTTGTGATCTGCTTAAAGGTGTTTGAGACATTGACCAAATAACTTTGGCAACTTGCACAAAAATATGTCTTCAAATCAAAAGTGATAATAAAACTTGGTTGAATGAGGCCTTTATTACGGAGAGAAGTAGGAAGAGAGGGGTGCGAGTGCTGAGAAGGTTACCGTGTTCCTAAACCATGCCACTTTGCATTTGTATGTGAAATGGGTATGGCTGGTAGATGATAGGTTGTCCATGAGCAATGTAATAATTGCTGAAGTTTCTGTCACTGATATAAGGAGCAGGCTGATAATAACATGTTACATTAGCTGCGTTTGGGATAATATTTTGTTCTCCGAGAACTTTTAAAGCCAAAATTGTAATCATATTCAGAGTTTGTCTTCGCTCGTGTCCCATGAGACAGACTGTGCTCTCATTTACAACTCCACGCAGAGTCATCAAGTAGTCATACTTGCTTTTTTCTTCCCCGATGAAGTGGTTGCGCAGATATGACTCAATTTTCCTTTGCTGCTCAGCAACATCTGGAAAATCAATGAAGAATCTGGAGCACATGTAACGTTCCAGAGACTTAATTTCAGCCTCATCTGCTGGCTTAAAGTCACGAACCAGGAGATTGCTGTACTTCAGAAGGCCACCTCCTCTGATTTCCTCAGGGTTCCTCGTGGAAATCAGTTTGTATTTTAAATGGTCCATTGCTTCATTGAAGTCTCCATACATACTCTCTGCAATAATAGTGGGGTGAGAGTCTTCTGTCAGTTTGCAGTCTGTTTCTCTGTAAACATTTAAGATGGAGTCCAGCACGATTTGAAAGGAGTCCACGCTGAACTCAAACTGTCGCCTGAGCGAATTGACAAACTTTAACTCCACGTTCTTGCCGCTGTTGTTTGACAGTGAGATGAGGCTCCAGCGATCGTGATCAGTGGAGACTTTGACCATCTTCTGCACGTAGGCATCTTTCATAGTCTGGGCAGTGATTTTTTCCTTATTAACACATTTTGGCAAAAAGTCTAATAGGCAATTAAGAACTGCCTCCTTAACAACCTGAAACTCAAGCTCGCTTGGAAGTTCCACCCCAAAAATGATGTCTAGGTCCTTATAACTTGTTCCATTCTGCTTCACTAGGATGTGGCTGGCTGTTGAACCATTCAGGCGGATATCCCGTATGTTGATTTGCTTTTCAATGAGCTGCTCCTTAACCACACGAATTATATCCTTTGGTTTTACTTCCAGTGTTGGAAAATTCCCTCTTCCATGAATGGGTATTACCTCTGCTAAAACTTGATCCAGGATTTTAATCTGATCCCAAGTGAGACTACTGAACCTGTGGTCTAAGTCCTCAGTCATTGTGATGTAGGTTGGCTAACTATGGAGACACAGAAATTAGAGAAAAACATTAGAATGTACTCAAATACAAGAGGGTCTGCATTTCACTCTGCAATGACAAAAACATCTTGGTTCCTCTGTGCAGTGACAAAGCAGTTCCTTTTACACAGAGACACACTCCGAATTGACTTTCTGAGTGAACCACTGCACTTCTCACAGGCTTTTAATTGAATTTTAATGCAGTTCAGGTTTTAATCCTGCAGAGAAACTGTTGTGCTATTATATAATAAGTCAAAGCCAATGCAGTAAACCGTACAGATTTCATTTAAAACTACTCAAAGGTTAATAACACAAAATATTCACTGGTTGTAATGAAACTCCAAATTTCACTGAGCTAAAATGAGCAAATTGAGTTATTTCTGTCCCGTCTAGAATGTTCTTTACATCTTCATTCACTTGCACAATGAAAAAAATAAAAATGATGCAACATGCTTGTTGTTTACCCAGTCAAATGCCTTGAATGTACTTTGGTCTCTGTGGGTTATCTATATGCATGCATCCTTTAATACCACTTCTGACAATTTAAAATTGGATATCCAACAACTGTGCAGTTGCTTCCTTTATATTTCTGAAGCAAACTATTTTGCTTCTGTTCCAATAACTGTCCAACAGCAATCAGGAATCAGTGCTCCAAGTTAGGGTTTGCAGTGCTGAAAAGAAAACCCCTTCCAGTCTGCACTGATACCCTAAAACTTCTCAACAGAGCCAGCAAAGAAATCTGCCTAGAAGATAAAGGATAAAGCTTTCCAAGGTTAATGCTGTGATTAAAGAAAATAAAGGGCTTTGAGAAGGGAATGTTCAAACCCCTTCCTTTAGCAGAGGAACCCACTTAAAACACTTTTGGAAAGCTGGAAGATGGAAGCCCCTAAGTAAGATTGGAAATCCATCCTTTATTTTTACGTTATTAGTTATTTTAGATCTCATTGCTATTTACTAAGATTTAAAAATGACTTTGCTGTCAAAGGTAATGTCACTGAATAGTTCTTTTGCATCAAAGAGAAATTGGATCGCTTCCACTCCTCTAAGAGCAGCACCTTAAAATTTCGTTCATCTAAAGTGACTCCTGGAGAATCTGCTGATGGTTTGTCAGTTCAGAGCCTCAACATTTATGTCTGAGAAATCTTTTACAAAAAATGCTAGGAGTCCAGAGCTGAAATGGTGCCTTCTGATTTGACAGGAAAATGTCTCAGAAAAAAATGGAATTATGTTTTCAAGAACATAATTAATTTACAGACAGACCTGGATAAGTTTGGGTTTTCTTTTAATTGTATAATTTCCTTACAGTTTGTAACAGTGCATAACTCTGCACGTTCTTAGAAGGATTTTCTCTTGTTCTTTCCCTTAATCTTGTTAGGGAACAAGAACAATTTCCAGGCTATTTTATAGTCATTAGGAGCCTTATTTCTTAACTAGTGGCAAATTTATTTACTGAGGTGTTCAACCTAATGTCAGGAGTTATTACGAATACAAGTAAAATCAGAGGCAATAAATCAGCAGAAATCTTCAGACCATAATTAGACAAAGCACAAATTAAAGCATTTCACTAGTGTAAAGTGAGCGAGATGGTGAGAAATGAGAAGGCAGCTCACTGGAAGCCCTGTACAATGAGGAGGGTGGGAAGGAGCGCTGGGTTCGTGGGAATGGAGACTGAATGGCAGCTTCATTCTCAGCTATGACTGCATGGAAACTGGGAACTGGTGATGTCTGCTAGGGAGAATGACCCTGGGAGGCAGATGTATCTCATGCCCCATTGCCAGCAGCTGTGCCATTTGGGTGGTTCTGTGTGTGGCGCTGAGAGTTGTCACCCTGTCTTCCTTAGGCCTGGCCTGTTGCTCCCTGCCAAAGAACAACCTTTCTGCGACTTCTTCCATGTGAATAGCTGGAAGCATTTCGTATGCTTTATATTCAGAGCTCCATCTTGAAGTCCATCCATGGGCAAATGGAAGGCTGCATAAACACTAGCACTGCGACAGCGAAAAGAACAAATAGCCTTCCGATTGTGTATCGAAAAGTGTTATCTTTCCTTCTTGCCTCATCAGCATTTGGAACTTACTGAAATCCTCTTCTAGGGACTTCTTTAGGTTCTGTTTGTTTGTTTGTTTATGGGATTTATACTTTTACTATATACTGCATTGGACCCTGAATTCTGACCAATTTAAAATCTTTGGACCAAACAACTAAGAGTTTGGTTTCACAGTGATAAAAGATTTAGTTAACCAACTCTTAGCATTCTGCCATATGCCAGCTTCATAAAAAAAATAATAGGACTATATCTGGCTTTACAGCTCTATCAGGAAAGTCTGCCAGAGTAATGATAACTTTAATGCTGCACAGAATTTTCATGGAAACAGATGCAGTCTAGAGGACAGTCTCATCAAATTTAGCTCATATTTTACCAGTAAGCTGTTTAAGAATCTCTTTTTATGTGCTCTACAACATTGCTTCAGTATATTTTCAAAGGGTTTGCAATATGCTGGCATTGTCAAGCAGAATACATCTGAAATAGTTCTTGTGCAGCTGTGTTAGCTCTAGTCTCTTCCCTCTGATTTCATCTACTGCCCAGTTTGTCTGTTCTACAGCAATTATCTGGAATACTTTAACACTCCAGTTGCCTTTACCTTTGTCTGCACCTGAAGCCAGTTGCTAAGGGACCTTTTAGAAATCAAGTAAGATATCTTGCCAGCTGTAGTAGCTTCGCATCCTGCCATTTTGGGATTTACTCCAGAGATGCTGAAAGTAGCTATTGCAGTTTTCCCCCAAGAACTCGGTATTGCTTTTGCTCCATACACATTATATGCATCATTAATTATTTCTATGATATCTTGCTCAAGCTTTATTTTAATTCAGCAGCACAGTTCTCTAATAAGCTGGACATTTTCAAGTGTTTTACATACATGGTGGCTTCAGGACTGCAGCTGGCTTTAGCTCTGGAGGCAAGAATGTTGAATGTGGAAAGAGGTCTGGGCATAATTTGAATGCACATGAGAGATTCAGAAGCAGTAAAACACCTGGGGCATCTTCAATGTGAACACATTTAAACTAGATGGACAGGGTTTTTCATGAGTTTTTCCTTCCATTACTGTTAATGCATACAGTGAAGATACTGTTTATTTTTCCTCTTATTGTGAGATAACGCATGATTTGCCATAAGTTTTCAGTACAGTTACCATCTAGTTACCCTGAAATAACAAATAATAACTCAAGGCCATATGCTGTTCTCTGGTGAGATAAGGCTGCATGGTGTGCAAAATAGGCTTGAGTAGAAAGCAGTTTGCTTGGACTATGCCATAAAATATCACCTTTAAGGGCAGAACAAGCAAAAGGAGAAGGGAAACAGACATTATCAACAAAAGTGTGTACTGCCTTTTCTCCAGCCCAACCCAACCAAGAAAGATACCCAACACAGCCATGTACCAGCCTGGATCACCCCTTCTCCCAAACTAAACTGATCTGTAGACAGTACAGCACAAGAGCAGCCAAACTCTTCTGCAGCACAAGGCTGGGAAAAGGAATTGAACAGCCTATACCTCTGCTGAAACATTGCAGGATACTGGCTTGCTGGTTTTGGAGTTCTTAGAAAGGAAGAATAAATAAGGCGTTTACTGTGGGTAATTGATACTAATACATAATCCATATGATTTCATCCTGGAGATTAGGGTTTTTTGGATGCTGAATTTTTTCATCATGACTCACAATGTGTTTGCTCTCGGCTGCATGTGGATACCATGGGGCAGCATTTTCAGGAGCAGACAAGCTGCACTTTTTCATCAGTTCCCACAACACACAAGGTTCCTCCTTACACGGTCTCCAGGTTCAAACAATGCATGTCCTCTTAAATAACATGGTATGAGGTATATTCAGTTTTCTCATTTGCTCTAAACTACTTTAATAACTGAAAATAGTGGTGGTATGTAATATTTGGTCTATTTTGGGCTGTGGTCATCACTGAGAAGTTACTACTTGACAAAAAGGTAATTTGTACTACTGAATGCATCCTATGAGCTAATTTCTGAATAATGTTTATGAAGAGAATTCAGAGTCTCAGGCTTACCGTGGCAGGACGATTGGCAAGCATGTATTTCAGCAGAGTTAATAGGATGACTCACTGGATCCTTGGGTAAAAATATGGATTGTCATCTTGTCACTGCTAAAAACACGAACCTCCCAGGGAAAGCTACATGGAAAAAAAACACAAAAACAAACAATAACATCCTTTTTGAGATAAATGTAAACTACAAGTCACCTGCTGCACATAATAAATCATGCATTATGACTTGGTGGTCCCACAATCCTAACAATTGCCTTTTAAGTCAGAAATGATAAGGTAAAAGCAGTGGCAAGGCACAGAAGTGCTCAAAAAGTCTCTGGTCATACTTGGTCCTCTGAAAGGATGTTAATAACAACCTGCTATTTTCCCTAAGGGATTAAGAAAAAGTATTTAACATTACTGACAGACATGCAAATTAGAAGAGACAGTGGAATCATACAAAAAAAAATTGGAACTAATAACAACTCAGCAACATTAAATATAAGAAATTGTGAAATTGCTTCAAATGCTTCCTAAAAATGTGTACAGATGATGGGAAGGTCTTATTTCTTGGCAGACTGGGCTGTTGGTTCATTTACAGTAAGCCCAATATTCAGCCTATTGCTGGAATTTCCATGCACTGAATGGCCTTTGACTGGCTAAGCAGGAATTGTAGCTATTTCTGTAAATAATTGCATGCGATCACAAAGGCGCTTCTTTGTATTTGTTTCTACTTTCAAAGATATATTGACAGCAAGGCAACCTTTTGTAAATCTTCATCCAAAGACCCCCATCTCAGTGTCCAATCCCACAGAGTTCAGAGCAACTGCAGAAGGTTCTTTATGCCAAGCAGCACCCATCCAGCATACGACTTCATGTGGGTGTGAACTTACTCCCCATTGCTGAGTTATACTTCACAATCTCATCTTTTAGGCTGGAAGTATACTTGTTTCTGAGTAAATGAAACTGAGAAAGTATGATTGGAGTGTAAATATATGCATAATCTGCAAGAAAAGCTGAAATAATAGCCAGGAAGGTATGGACTATAGCATTCGCTTTATTAAGAACATTATGGTGGTTCTTTTCTGCCATGCTATAGCAATTGCATCTTCATCACTGAACGTGCTATATACGCTGCCAACAGCCTAGGACTCTGTTTCCTCATGCAGTCCTTGCTGTGCCAGGACTTATCTGCAGCTCTCATATGCTTTCCAACTCATGATAAGCTGCTGACTGAATGACTCTGTGTTCCCTGTGTTGCTACCCTGGTCCATGCAGTGTTAGCTAATGTTTGCAGCTGGGAATGCAGGGGTTTGTCTAGCAAGTGCTGATGTCTGTTTAGGCTGAGAGTGAAGAAGGCAATCTTGGCAAGGAAAAGAGGTAGAAGAGTCTCAGCATGTGCAGTCTGGCCTTCTGGAGGGAAAGTCAGACTAATATATAGCCATTCACTTAAAAAAAAATACAAAATTTAGTCTTTTTAACAATGAGCTATTGTTATTCCTTTCTGTGTGAGGGTGAAAGATTTAATGGATATATGATATCCATTAATGGGCATATCAGTGTAATGGATTGATGCTAAAGTAAAATTGATGGCTTCCCTGGTGATGTATAGGGGAAGGAGTGACAGACTTTTATATAATTTTTAAAAGACCCATTTTTATACAATACATTCAAAAAAACAGCAGCTGAGATTGATGAAATGCTTTGGCTGTAGGGACCTTATTTTCAATGACTGCCTTTTACTGGCTCAGTCGTTACAGGAAAAAGTGTACAATTTCATTATTCCCTGCTCAAGGTTTCCAGATTTTTTTTTTTCTAACTGAAGAAATAAAAGAATTTATCAACAATTTTATTATTTTATCTCTGGTATAATATTTTTTCTGCCCTTGAATTCCGAATGTGGATGGTGATGACATGTACTAACTAATTCATTTCCAAGTCTCTTCCTCTAGTGTCTCTGTGCATAATGAGCTGAAGTATATAATGACAGTGCATGGCTCTGCGTCATGGGCTCCCAGCACTCAGCAGTGCCCAGTTCTGCAGGACTGAGAGCCAGGGGCCAAGGGATGCTTGCCTGCCCTTCCTGCTTGCCAGCTCCCCATGCAGCATCTGATTGCTCTGCAAAGCCCTCCAGACTAATACCAAAATCTATTTATTCATTCTAGATACCAGTGACTCAATCTGAAGCTCACTTACCAAAAGAACTATTGTGATGACTAAACTGCAGCAAAAGCAGGCAAGGTAAGGAGTGAAGCAGTCCATCTATTAACTATCTTTGTAATTGTCTCTCCTCTTCAATGCCAGAGAGGGAGGGATGAGCTGCAGAGCGCCACTGCAGTCCCAGATTTAGGCTGCTTTTTGAAGATTAAAGGCATCACAAAGTCTAGGCTTTCCTCAGAAATTTTATCAAAGGGGTTTCCTCCCCTCTTCTACACAAGAGAGACTAAACAAGTCATAAAGAGCCTGTCTGGTGGGATGGCCCTGGTTTTGAGAGCATCAGAGGATGCCACTGGGCTTGAGGTCAGGTCTGTTTTGAGGGGATTCCAGCACAACATGCACAGTACATTGGACAGAATTCTTTTTATTGAATGTACCAGAAAATGCTGTACCTTGCTAGAAGCTGTACTTGGTTGATTCAATCAATGAAATGCATTTTTGTTTTCTGAATCAGTACTGAGCCATTGATGCATCAGGCTGGTTTTTGATAGTGTTTTCTGTAGCACAAGGCATTTGGAGAGGCTTCTGTGGGGTGAGCCAGAAAGCCAAAGACAAATGTGCTTGTGTTCCACAAAGACCTTTCGGCATCACCCCTGCTGTACTCTGCATATTTTATAGAAGTATTTGCCATTAAGCTATCACCCTGTTTTGCTCCAGAGCTGTTTTCATTTTATGGTGGAAAACACGAACTCTGTGCTGTCTCCCTGTTGATTTGCTGAGCATCTCAGGGTCCCTTGGAATACAGGCTGTTTATGACTGCTGCAGTAAATTCTGAGCTTAAATTGATTTGGAAGAAACTCCTGTGTCCTGAATCTGGTTTGGCTGGCATCCTCCAAAGAACACGTATCAGCTAACTTGTAAGGTAGGATATGGATCCTAGTCAAAGATAACTGTATCTCCAACTGTTTGTTTTTATTACTATTTGTGCTTACAATGTCGATGTGTAAATTTAATTCATATTTTTATGGATTAATTTCCACAGTTATATTAGAAACCTGTTCTCTGACTGTATAATGCAGTAGTGGGATTTCTTTTTAATGTTCTTTTCCCAATTTTATGAGTTACACTGTAACACTGGGGGAAATACATGAATTATTTATTAACTTAAAGCACTTGCTGTACAAAAATTATTCTTAATGTTGCATCAGTAAGAGCTTGCATTGCCCTAGAAAATCACTTTTTGATAACCAAAATGTTTTCCAGAGTTACGTGATAAAGTAGAAACCACATACAACATCAGGCAAAGGATTGTATCTGCAGCAGCAGCACCAGGAAATTGATGCTCTTCCATGGTGAAGGCAGAATGAAAAGTCTCTGTTGACACTGTTATTAAAACGCAGAGAGAGAATAAAACGATGATCAACCAAAGAAAAAGGCTTGAGCCCTGCAGCAAAGATGTGTGTATTCATGACTTTTCCATCACTATCAATAATGCATAATGACCATCATGTAGATGACGACACCAACTTTTGAGACAGGCTGAGTCAAGCTTTCTATCACTAAATGTGAAAAAACATTCGACATGACATTGGATGTCAAAAAGCTGGGACCTGCTAAATAAGCAAAGATCCAGCAGAAAGGGTAATGGAGAAGAAAATCGGCTGATGCTGACATAAATTGACATCTGTTGTACCAGTTTGTAATGCTCTATGGAGGGAAACTTTTTTGTTCTTGTTAATATGTACTGAAATAAAGTTTTTGGAGCCACAAAATTATCTCGTTTAGGAAAAAAAGGATGTGCTAATTCTTTGTGAGCACTCACACAACATAAAGAAACTACAATCAATATGATGTTCAAATTTTACAGCTATGTTCTTTTTTTAGTTAATGCACTCTAATTTCGCATAGGAGTGGACAGTAGGTACATTGCTAATTCCCAGTGGTGTCTTAGACTCTGGACTGATGCTCTGAATAATTATTTTTGCATAAAGATCATGGTGACAAAGGAAGAAAGCAAGACTGTGACTTACATATCTATATATCTCTTTATAAATAGTATTTGAATTGGCATGAATTCAGTTCTCAAACCAGAAATTCCTCTGGTATAAATAGGAGAAGAATTGGTTGAGTATGTGCATAGTTGGGCATATGACATGAAGGAAGAAAACTGTGAGCTGTCTTCTACTTCATGCAGTCCCACCAAACCATCCCTACCCTATGCTTTGATGATCAAATTTGATTTGGAGTTTGCCTACAACTCTTTTAACTGTTCCTGGGCTTCATCTCATACCATTAAAACCAGTTAATGGGAGTCATACACAAGCATGTATCTTACATGTATCTTACATATGTCTTATATCCATAAGACAAATACTCTCCCCACATGGAGGTGGCAACCAAGCTTCTGGGAGTTCAGCGCTGTTGGTAATCTCAGTGTGACCCACCATGGGGCATGAATGAAGGAGGCAAAGCAGAGCACCGGCTGTTGACATTTCCACCTGCTGCTGTGCCCTAGTGCTGGTGGAACAAACCAGGCCCATCCCAATTCCCTTGCAGAAGACGCACAGCCATGGCTGATGGAGGAACTGATCATAGAAGCCGAGAGGCAGGAAGGCTGTGAAACTGACCTGGATTAGGAGTATTTGGAAAATCAGGTAGAATTTCATTCCTTCAAGCAGTGCTAATTAATGAATTAATTTCCACTGCCAGCCTAAATGCTGTGTAATTTACTCTTCAAAAAACTCTGCTGAATGTGATTTCAATGTGATCTTTCAAGGAGTTTCATCCACTTATCTGCTTTAGAGCAGATTTATAAATTACCGGAGCCTACTGTGTCAGCAGTAACTTCTGAACTTGGGCAGGAGCCGCTCGCATGCTCTGCAGGGCAGGAAGTTAAGTTCAGGGCTTTGCTCACAGGGGTCAGCGTTAGACGTCTCTCTTTCTGGCAGCTGAATCATTACAGGTCACCCAGTCCTTCCTACTGTGCTGTATGTCTGATGTCTAATGAGGCAAAACAACCAAATTTACTGTAAAGTTATGCCTTTAATGCAAAGCAGAGCAGGGATGATGTGCAAGCAACACTGTGACGAGGTCACAGGTCTGAAGCAACAACAAATTAGGATTGTTACTGTTCTCTTTAAACTAAGCTGTAGGAGTGCAAGAATGTTGAAGTATAAAGGAGAAAATATAATTCTGGCCCTGCTGTTCTCCCCTCTGCACATCAATCCCTCATTCCCTGCTCCCAGATGCTGCAGCCACAGCACACAGGGGAACAACTGGACAGGGGATCATGTTCACATTTCTGAGTGGGTCACACACAAGCCACATCTCACACTATAGGTTAAGGAAAGCATGAGCATAAAGTATGGGAGAGAGTCTCTGCTCCCAATTCACTTTCAATTATTATTCATTTCTTGGCCTTTAACAGTGATCCACATCATTATTCATACCCACCTTTTGCTTTTTACAGGAGTCACGAAAAAACTATTGCTATTAACACAGCAGCACGTGGAAGACAATGTGTGTGCCTGTATAGTCAACTGTGCTCTTTATGACAGAATAATAAATGTGTTCAAAGATTTGCAATGGCTTAACAGATGTACCAGAGAGATGTGCCTGCAGATTAGAGAAGGCAGTGAGTGCTGAAGATGCATTTTCATGTCGAGAAGACGGGACTGAGTGCAGATCTCGTGATCCAGAGCTGCTGGGAACCAGCTTGGCTTTGCACGGATAGGGTTACCTACCGGAGGAGCGCTTCTAAACACGCTGGGTCAAAGAACCCCAGAGGTCCGGCTGTCACCTCCAGGCTGTGAGCTCTGTGGGGAGCACAGACTGCCCTGAGGACCACATGGAGGTACTAGAAGGCCTGACCCACAGCACGTGTGCTGCGGCAGGGAGGGCTGCTCTGAGGAGACAGAGCTTCCAGCATCGAACCGGACAGCGAGTGGAGAATGGCACAGCATGCCTCTACTATTCTACTGCCAATTTGGTGGTCTCACCCGAAATTCAAGAAGTTTTCAGGATTCACACAAAGAACGCCAACATCAGAACAGTGCTTGCGTGCAACGAGCAGAACCCCCGAAGCCAAAAAATCACAGCAAATTGACCAAATCCCTCTCTTTATAAGTTGATAAAGTTGTTTTATGGAAAACGCCGTACGGAGGCCAAACCCGAGGCCACCCCTCCGCGTCTCGCAAAGTTTTCCTGCGGTCGCCTTCCCCTGCCCACCCACCGTCCCCCACCACCCCCAGCGCCTCCCGCCCGGTCCCGCTCCCCTTCCCTGCGCTCGGGGGCTCGGCTGACCGCGAACGGCCGCCGGAGGTTCCCGCAGAACTCACCGGAGGGCTCCGCCGCCGCCCACAGACGCGCTGACCCGGCGCCGGTTCCGCGGCGGCCGCGCAGCCCGCACCGGAGAGCAGCCGCCGAGCCGGGGCCGCTGCTGTCCGCGGCCGCCCTGGTGCTGAAGCGGCCCCTCCCTCCCACCCGCCCCCGCCGGGCCTTGTAGCGTAAACGGGTGGCCATGGCAACGCGCGTCACGCGGGCCGAGGCGGGGCTCCCGCCCGCCGCAGCACGGGGTCGGCCGCGCGCCTCCGCCTCGGTGTGCCCGCAGGAGCGGGGCGGGACGGCTGGCCTTCAACGCCTTGACGCGCGCCGGTAGCTCGCGGCGCTGCCGCTCTGCCGCGGGGCGTCACTCGCCTCCCGCAGCACCGGCGCCGTCCCGCCCAGGGTGCGTGCCCTCAGCAGGCGGGCAGCTTCGGGCACCCAGGGGAAGGCGGCTTCGCCCTCCCGCTGCCCATCTTCCGTCCCGTCCTCCCCGAGCAGTGCCCAAACAGAGCTCCTTTGCTGCTGAGCTCCTTCCCGCATGCCGCGTCTGCGGTTTTGTTCTCACTGTGCGCTGAGGCGCAGCTCAGCCTTCGCCTGGTGGTGGTTGTCCGGTGCGGGCACGCACAGCGAGGGGATGCCGAGCTGCCGAAGGACCCCAGTGAACACATCTGAAGCTTCAAGGCCGCAAAGTAGAGGGCTTGTGGTGTTTCAGGTGGCATAAGTGCAAGGAACTGCTCTTCAATAGCTTAAAATCCAACGTTATAACTTAGACACAACACAGTGCTTCCCCCCCACGCTCATTTTCCACACAGCCTTCAGTTCCTGGGAGAGGAGCCGGCTCTGCAGAAGCTCTGCTGAGAGAGACCCTCCATACAGGCTCCATATGCTCCTCAATATGCAGCGTGTCACTAATTCGGTTCTAGTTTCAAGTGGTGAGATTAGAACAGCAGTCTTTTGAGCTGTGGGGTTCTAAAATTAAATCTCTTTGATCAATTACTGAACTTGCTGGATGGAACAAATCCCTGCATGGAATTAGGTTACGGCATCTGTGTCTTTCTTCGCTGTAGTACTAAATACTTGATAGTTGTTGTGCAGTGTCTGCTTTGCCCGCTGCACATAACTAAAATCAAAGATAATATACTTTAGTGTTCTGAGAACTGATGCCAAATGGGTAAGTCCTGATTATTCTTGAAAAAGTGCAGATTCAAAGCTACGATGACTCATGACACTGAGCATACCTTGACAAGAAATGGCTATGTCAGTATTTTAAGCTAACTTTTATGACAGGAAAATCTATATAATAACTTTAAAGAGCTATGTCTGTACTTTAATTTACAGCACCCGGATACTTCTAGGCTGGCTCTTTGCGTATTACACAACATCAAGGCTTTAATCTGTTCTCTCTCTCTCTCGATGAGTAAGTAAGTAAGTAAGTAAGTAAGTAAATAAATAAATAAATAAATGGAGCAATCTGACCCTTGTTAAACACAAAAATCCCCAAAGCAGTTGTTATTCTTTAGGGCCCTTGAAAACATCTTCAATGTCTCTTTCGTCTTGAGAACCACTTTATGAAAGCAGTGATAAAGTGCTACTGAAGGAAATACACAGCACTGAGTAATCAAAAAACCTGCTCATGAACCAACTTCATTTTATGCCTTAAATGCCAAATGCTCAGCATTAGTTTATGTTCCTAACTGTCAAAGTAGAAATATATCAGTGATGAGATTTTCATAACTCGCAAGCCCTTACAAACTCAATACAAACCATTGCTCCTCTCTAACAACTTCACTCAGCCCAGAAGTTGCTCACCTGCACTCAACCAGCCTGGAACGAAGCCCACAGCTCTGCCCAACACTTGTATGTCTCTGTTGGGTGACTGACTGGGTAAACCAATTAGTTAATGCACTATGAAAACAGTAACCAGGTAATTTCCAGCCCCGTGGCTGGGTAAGAATAGCTATTAGTGTATAGAGAAAAGCTTATGTTCAGTGGCTGATAAACCTAATTTAACGTGAGGCAGGGAGAGCTGGATTTTCTTGGAACTGTGCCTTTACCTTCTTGCGCATTTTCGAGGAGGTGGATGTAAATTTGTGCCATCATGATGTCACCATGCTAGTATGAATGGCCATATGCAGTCAGGCCAGAGGAATGATCACAGGGTTTGCAGCAATATATTTTCAGCAAGAAGAAAAGTGGCAGAAGGTGATGAATGAAAGAGAAGGACATCTGTATGATGTATTCCTGGGTCCAGTGAGGTTGATGGGACTTTTGCTACTGAGCTCAGTGAAACTGGGATTTCACCCAGCACATTTTGTTTGTTTTGGAAATGAGGATTTTAAAGGTAACTTCTGAGGGCAGGTCTCCTCTGCCATGTAGAGAAATGCTCTCTGAAGCCTGGACTCTTGCTACCTCCTCCTGCTTTGGCCCTAATTCAAGAAAGCACTTAACACATACATAAATACCGTTCTCATCAGCAAAGTTTTTGAGCAAATACCTAGTTTAAGGATTTGCTTATCTCTAATTCGTTGGCTAAGAAGTAAGGTATTTCTCAATAGGAATGGGATAATCTAGCTGTAAATCCTTATCATTTATATCGTTTATAACAAGAGCTTAGTCATCTTTTGACCAGTGACGCACAGCAGTGATTTCTTGCTGAATAAAATTTTAGAAGCACAGCCAATTTTTCACAGAGGCTTGGAACTGTGCCCTTTATCTGCTTTTATGCACTGCTCCAAGTGTGTAGCATGGAAAGCCTAATGCAAGGTCACGCTTTGCTAGAATAACAGCACCTAGCTGCAGCCATAGGGTCCAGCTCTATCATCAAATTTTATCAAATTTCATAGCGATTTTGATATGCAGAGTAAGTTCCAACTGTGATAGTAATAAAGGCAGTTTAAAAATGAAGAAGATTACCAAGCTTGGAATTGTAAAGGTCAGATCCTGATCTATGCTTCCCCCAATTCTCACATGAATTTAGATTTGAGATACCCTGCACATTTAGCTCTGCTCTGCAGTTCAGTAGAGAGGAAGAAAATAGTTTCGTAGTTTTTACCGCTGGAAAATTCCATCACAGTGCTATATTTTCACTCCAAAACTGCAGAATTTCATGTCACATATGATGCACGGTCTGTCTCAAAGAGAATGATTGGAGGAAAAAAAATCCCCACGGCCTTGATTTTAAGCTTATGCTTCTGAGACAAGCTGGGAGGAAACAGTGCACTTTCCAGCTTAACTAGGCATTCCCCTTGCTTTTGCACACAAAAAGGAGAAATGCTACTGTAAGAAATTTTACTTTCCAGACTGCCAGAGAGAATCCGACAGCTTGCACACGTCTGTCAGAACACAGCAAGCTCTCCCTCTTGTCCTGGGGTGCCTTGCATGGAGTGCTTGGCCAGACTTCAGGAAGGAATTTATCCTCCATGTCTGCTTTTTCCATTCAGTAGCCACAGCGTGCTAATCAGACCTTACAGAGTGGAAGAGGGTTCTTGAGAGCTACTTGATCTGCAGATTTCTGCTCAGGAAACTGGAAAGGGAAAGGACCACTGAGATCTGAGCTTTTATGGCTCCTGCAATTTTTTATGGAGTTTTACTCACAAATGTGAAGAGACTTGCTAAGTTTATTTATTGCATGAGCCTAGAAGTGGAGAATGTTTTCATTCATCCAAAACAGTTCTTTTCAGTACAGAATGCAATTCACTTTTTCTTCTGCCACTGGTGCTTAGAATGAAAGCAATTCAAAACAATCAAAACCATGAGATTAGTCAGAATTAGCTCTTTTCCTGTTCTGATGCTCAAATTCTGGTCTTGTATGAAATAACTTTTTGACCTTTGGCCAATGAGGAAAAAGTTGAAAAGCACAAAATAAGCTATAAAAATAGCCATTAAAGATTTCCTCAGGAAATCTGTTTAAATACTGATGTCATTTTCTACAGAAGCTACTTCAATTTGAAATAGCTTCTTGAACTGAGGGAAACTAGAAAGGCACTGCCAGAGCATGCAGAGATCAAGGCTCATCACTAAGTGGGTCGACACAGTGTGAGACAAATGAAAGGGGAAATGCAGGTGCCATTTGAAAGGTTGTGAGCTGCAAGGTCTAGTAGGAAGAAGGCTGCTCCAAAATGAATGAACCATCTGGGAAAAGAAGTGTCTCTGTATTCTTTAATTTGAGTGTGACTCCTGTGACATTCAGCAACCTTCCCACTAGCTGCTAGATTTTGGAGAAACCCACATGAGTGATGATTTTAAATGAAGATTTGATAGTCCAGCAGGCAAGAAGCTGCAGAAAACACACTTGGTATCATGACTGGCAATAGAGTGAAGATGGAGCTTCTAATTCAAGACACCGAGTGGTGAATGTTAGTTTGTTGGGAAGCTAGGAGAAAACAGGAGAAAATGTGGCCTTGTAAATCCAGTTATGCTTCCAAAAATATACCATAGGAACATTAGATGCTATTGGGAACACACATAGTAGACCTAAGTGCTCAGCAAAGCATGCTAACCTAATTTCATGATTACATGAAAGAAGAAAATCCTGACTCATATTTTATTAAAATTGTTATGGTGAATCAGCAAATTACTCTGTTTATCTCCTTCAACGTCAGCACACTGAAGTCTGGAGCAACTTGAACTGATCTCACTGCCCTTGTAAATAGAATATATTCAGACCAGCTGAAGCTGGACTAAATGGAAACAAGGAGTAATTCATCACCAAGGACAGCTGGGAAGCTCAGAAAAATGCTATTTCCTGACTGTCCTGGCAGAAGGAAAGACAAGTGCTGTGTGTGCCTTTCATCTCTGACTCCTTTGTCATGCCAGATCCCAAATACGAACATTTACATTCAAAAACTTTGTGGCCATTTTAACAAGATCTCCCCATATGGCAAAGGCTTGCCTTTTTACACATATACCCTTTTATTCATATCCCAGTGCTGGCAGAGAAGGAAATAAAACTGCACAGAAATATATAACCTGATCTGGCTTGTTTAATCACAAATCCAATCTTCTCCCTTAATAAAGCAAGCCGGGATCTCAGCAGCCCTATCTGTAATACCGCATATCTCCATGGGGAGGGGTCTTAGAGAAAAAAAAAACAAAAACAAAAAACAACCTAATTACCAAGAGGCAGATGCACCTTATAGGACTTGCAGGGAGTCCTGAACCAGATCTCCTATTTCAAAGGGATGGAAATGCAGCCGGGGCAGTCCCGGAGACTTAGTCACCACTTTGCCCTTCTCACCACTCCCAGTTTTAGGGCAGACTTTTAAGGTGAGGTCTGGAGCTGTTTGAGGCAGTTGAGATGTAGGTAAGTGGTGGATTTCTGCAGTGGCGCTTAGGATTTCTCCTTTCCCTGCTACAGACTATCTTGACTGAATCACGAGTACCAGATGGACAAAGAGAAAGCAGAAAGAAGAAAGCAGGCACTGACCCATAAGCTGTCCTCAGTGATGCTGCCACATGTAAAGTATGCATGACTTAATGCAAGAAAACATCCAGTACATTTCAAGAGCACTCAAATATAGAGGCGCCAGCAAGCAAGTAACAGTGAACTGGTATGAAATGGGGCTTGCTTACCCTCTTGTGCTCTTGTGGTGTTTTGTTAAGCAGATACTGAATTCAGTGCACGCAATGTCAAAGCAGCTGGAGTTTGCAAATTGTGGCAGTGCTTGGGGAGGACAGTAATAAAAACAGTGTGTATTTAGGGGAAGCAGAGAGGGACATGCACGGGCTCTGTCTGCATTTTGTAAGGATGGTTCTTAGAATCACAGAATGGATTCATAGAATATCCTGAGTTGTAAGGGACATACCAGGATCATTGTGTCCGATGCCTTGCTTCACACAAGGCTACCCAAAGAACAACTTCTTGTTTTTTTCCAAGAAGGACGTAAGAAACAACTCTGAATGGCATCTGGCTGTCCCTAGAGTGCTTCCAGGGCGGGCAGAATTGGTGGAGAGCAGTAAGGGTAGGGAGGGTGCTTTTGCCTTGCTGAGTTCCTTCTTTTTGGATCACACAGTTTCTTGCATGGGACAGTGTTGATGCTTTATTGAGCAGATGGAGCACACAGCAGTGGGATCCAGGTAGCCTGGAGGTCTTTGCTCTGCCTGGAACTGCCACGAAGATAATGTGACTGTTGCTGTGGAAGTTTTTTCTGATACCATATGAATAATCTGAGACAAAAGTTTGTGGGGCTGATGAGGTGCTGTGTGTGTTCCAGTGGTGCTAAGTTTGTTGCAGCAGAGCCCCAGTACTGACAAAGATGATCCTCCACAAAGTTTCGCAGCATCCAAAGGGAGTTTTCATGCAGTGGCTTCTCATTCTAGGGGAAGCTGCAAGCCTAGCTGTGACCTCTGAAAGAGCTGCTGATGTAGGGACGGAAGCAGTTCAGCTGGTGGAAACTGGTGCTCTGCCTGCTGCCCCTGAGATGCTGAGCCCCCCAGGCAGCAGCACCAGATCCCAGATGAACAGGAGGTATTCATTTAAAAAAAGAACCTGTGAATAACCTAGACTTTCCTGGAGAAAGGTGCTCTGGAAATATGAGAGTTGGTCTAGGCTGGGATGTGTGATGATGCAGGCATCTGAGTGCTAGCAGAGTAATGTGAGAGACTAAAATGTCCTGGAGGGCAGGAGCCAGGAGTTACTCAGCAGTGAGCTTTGCTGAGCTTTCTGTGTTTTTGATCGCTGCATGGAAGCTGGCACTGCCAATCCCACTGAGGAAAGGGTGGCCACCAGTGAGTAGATACCAAATGAGTGGATACATCCCATTCAGGGCTCTGTCGTTCCTGGAAGCAAGAGAGAAGTTGCAGACATTGAGAAACAGCCAAGTCCTCGAGGTGCCAGGGCAGCTCCTTGCAAAGAAGAAAGCCCTGTTAGCAGGGTCATTGGCTCTGAGACAAGACCTAGACAAGGCCCATCATCCCCGTGCTGTGATTTGATACACATCCCAGTGTCCATGGGAGCAGTAGCAGATTGTCCTTCATTAAACCTTTTCCTGACAGTCACCCTTCTTCCACGCTGCACACAGACTCATGAAGAGGATTCAGTGCTTCCTCTCTGCCAAGTGCAGTAGTGCTTCCACCCAGGGCTCTGCACCAAGCTCTCAGCTGGACTCAGCTTCTCCCAGCTGTGCACAGTGGTGATGACAGGCAGCACAGCTGGCCCTGCAGTTGCCCAGTCACCAGCAGAGCAGAGGCAGCATGGTCCTGCAGGGAACTGGTTGCACCATATCGCAAAGTCACAGACCATAAGCCTGTCCTGTGGTCCCCCAAGTGCTTGATGCGCAGGGTGTTCATTTTAGGCTTTAACACACATGTTTTGTGGGTTGATGTGTAAGGCTCTCTGGTATCGGTAACCACCACACTCAGTATGTCCTATGAGATGCCAGCTGAACACCTGTTCCATCATGCCTGTGAGCTCTTTAATGCCAGTGCTTTGCATAGGACCTGATGGATACAGAGAAGAGCTGTGTGCCTGGCCCATCCTGCCCACACCAATCTGCACTAGGGACATCTCTAATACAATGTGATGGAACAGTTTAGAGGTCTTCATGGAGGAGAGCCAAGGTGAAAACCATCCACTCGCCTTTGCTGACTGGCACCAAAGCAGCAAATTTCTCTTTCAGGTTTCATCTGGCAGGAAAGCTACTGCTTTTATGAGTGTCCTAGTTGTTGACAGATAAGGGCAGGGAAAGCATGGGGACGAGGAATTGAGCAATAAGCCTTTCTGCCAAGGAATAAACACTGTCAGGCGTGGGAAGTGCTGCCCTCTGTCTCCACAGGATGTTTCTTGCTCTCATTTCTCTTGGCAGAAAATTCATTTCCTCATCACCCCTCTCCTCCCCTTGTCTACTTTCAGCTGCGACTTCTCCTCCCCATCACTTCTCCACTTCTCTCACTGCATCCTCCCAGCAAGCAGGAGACTCCCTCACTCTCTGCATGGGCTGCATGTGGACATGGTGGAAACACTGCTTTAAGATTCATCATCCTGAAGGAAAAGAAGTGAACTTAGGCTGTCACTGGTGATGCTGTGAGAAGGAAAGGAGGAAGGTAAATGCATGTTCTTCATTCCAGCTGAAATAGAGTGACTTTACTGCTGAAAAAGGGGGAGTTAATGCAGCCGTATGGGATTAGAAGGGGCAGATGTGCTGAGCTTTTCCCATGAAATTATTTAAATAGGGCCTAGTCCTGAAAATAAGCAAAGAAAGTCATTGCAAAGGGGAAGTGCCATGTTAATATTACCAATGAGAGATTTAATTTCTGCTTTAGTGTTAATACAGCAGTTTTTATGATAACCACCTTCAAAGGGTTTTTTTCTTTATTACTGTTTTTACCCTGACTGTGTATCAGCATTTTCCTCCTTTCAGGCTATTCTTCTAATCTCATACAAGGCTCTGCAGGGCTTCACATATCTTGGGACACCCATGGGATCCACGAATTTGTATGCTGTGATCAGCAAGAGTTGGAAGTTGCTGGTGTTGTTCTCAATCTAGCTTGCACCCATGAGCATAAATATACAGTTATTGCAAGTAGGCCAGGATTTTGAGGGTTAACCACTGAACAAAAAGTTTATTATAAAACTAGTGACGGTGGTATTTTATAAGGCTGCTCTTATAGATTGTGGAATAGGACCAGATAAGACCTGACTTCTCCTTCCTGCTCACTCTCTTTTCTGCTCTCTACCCTAATCAGGCTTCCTCCTCATTTCCCCAAGGCAGCTGCATCCTCAGTGATGCTCTGACCATCTTTTTAGCTCAGGCAGGGTCTCTGCCTGGAGCAGTGAGCATCACCTACACAAAGGTAATTTCCTTCAGTTTGACTCTCAGCACTTGTCTCTCCATCTGCAGCATTTGATGCTAGCAGAGCTGTGCATGTGCTGCCAGGCAGCTCCTAGCTAGACACCACTTCTGCCCATCCCAGACTCCTGGCATGGCAGAAACACACAAGCTATTGCTGGCAGATGGAGTTGTACTTGCCTGTCAAAGTCAGCATTTTAATCTTGTAGAATCAGAGTCACAGAATGGCTGGAGTTGGAAGGGACCTTAAAGCTCATTCAGTCCCAACCCCTGCCATGGGCTGGCTGCCCCCATCAGCTCAGGTTGCCCAGGTCCCATCCCACCTGGCCTTGGGGACCCCCAGGAATGGGGCACCCACAGCTCTCTGGGCAGCAGTGCCAGGGCCTCACTGCCCTCTGAGTAAAAAACTTCCTTCTAACATCTAACCTAAATCTCCCCTTTTAGTTTAAAACCATTCCCCCTTCTCCTATCACAATCAGACTATGTAAAAATTCATTCCCCCTCCTGCCTCTAAGTTCTGGAAGGCCGCAATGAGGTTTCCCCACAGCCTTCTCCAGACTGAACACATCCAGCTCCCATAGCCTGTCTTCATAGGAGTGGTCCTCCAGCCCTCAGATCACCTTCAAGATCCTCCTCTGGGCTCCAGCTCTGCATGGGGCCTCACGAGGGCAGAGCAGAAAGGCACAAACCCCCCTTTTGATGCAGCCTAGGATACGGTTGCAGGGCTGCAAGCACACACTGCTGGCTTGTGATGAGCTCTTTACTCACCAGAACAGCCCTTCTCCTCAGGGCTGCTCTCAAGGAGTTCAGCATTCTTTCTGTAAAATTTGGTAGGACCAGTTAAAGTGTAGTTTAAGTGACTATTAAGATGCAATCCCTTTGAGACCATTAATAATATATATTTTCCGTCCATTTTTTTTTCTTTTTTTTTTTTTTCCCCCCAGTGTGAAAGTTATAAAAAGCAATGTACTGAGTTATAAATGGTGGGTCTCCCATGAGTCTGGCGTGAAGGGTTCGCATGGAGGGATAGATCAGATCAGCTAAGGAGAAGCCAAACAAAGCAGCAGAACCTGATGTTTTTTAATAGTGGAGTAATCCAAATCTTTGTTTTCAAGGAGGATACGAATGCCTCCATCAGATATTGTGTCTCTCTGGCTTCCTTGTTAATGCCTCTCTGAGCTGCAAACGCTGGATGGCTTTGTGCTAAGTCTAGCTATCTGCAGGGTTACTTGCAATGTAAACAGCATTGCACCAGGTCTTACTGGAGCTTTAGCCTGATCCAGTGTACTGGACAGCCATGGGCCCCTGGGTACCCCAGTGGCAGGTTTTTAATTGTACAGAGGTGCTGAGCACTACCAGACAATTTGGCTGTGTTGCATCTCATTTTTGTCATCCCTGCAGAGGCACATAGTTTTTGTTCTAAACTTCAAATCTTGCAAGAATATCTTTGCCTTTAGCTGAATTTCCATTTACGGTTTGCCCTTCAGGGAAGCTCATAACAACTTTTTTTTCTTTTTTTTTCTTTTTTTTCTTTTTTAAAATTTATGTAACTTTCTAAATCTGTTTAGGAGCTGAAAACCTGGCCAAAGCAAACAGTGCCCCACACAACATTCCTCCCCAGGCACAGGCAATGGAGGTGTGCAGTCAATAATGTGCTGAGGCTGCCACAAGAACCTGTACAGACTGTCTGCTTACACCACATGGGCCAGAACTCCTGGGTGTTTTCTCCCTTGTCTCTGCCTCTGGGAGTTATTCAGCCATTTATTTTTGGTTATTGCTTTAAAGCCCTCCTCGGGAAAGCTCCTTCATAGCTGTACTTTTACTATGTCATTTCTGTGTACGTGCTGCTAATGCTGTTCCTTTCTCTCAATTACTGCCGAAGAGGAGAACAACTTTGAATAAAATGGGGCTGTACGTCTTATTTAGTGGGGTGTGTGCTGATTTTAAGATTGCAGAATTCTGAAGATGGTACTAAACTGGGAGGAACTGTTGACTCCCTCAAGGGTAGAGAATCCTTGAAGAGCGATCTTAACTAATGTGGGTTGGAAGTCACCAACCACATGCAGTTTGAGAAAAGCAAGTGCCAGATTTTACAGCTGGGACAGGGTGACCCTGGCTACATACAAATTGGGGTACAAGAGGCTGGAGAGCAGTCCCACAGAAAGGGGGCTGGGGTTTCTGGTGATAATAAGTTGAATCTGAGTCAGCAGTGTACCCTGGTGGCCCAAAGGCCCACCATACCCTATGGTGCATCAGGCCCAGCACAGCCACTGGGTGAGGGAAGGGATTGTCCTGGTGGTGCACACCATAGGAGGTGCAGTGCAATTACCACCTCACAGCCTGAACCAATAGTTGAACACTAGGTGAGAAGGCATGGCTAACCAAGGGAGATCAGGCGCAGGCAATGCACCTGAGTAATGAAAAAGAGCCTGGATCCCCCCCCTCCTCACTTTCATTTAAGGGTTAGCAGCCAAAGTAGCAGTATTTCTTTGGATAGAGGTTGCTCTCCTTTTGAACTGCTGCCAGTCATTGGTAAACTGGGAAGGGTGAGTAAATTTTTTTTTCTGCTATTGCTCCATCAGGTTAGTATCCTGCTAGAAGGTACTGTTGTCATGTTCTTTTGTCATACAGGAGGAGAGAGGATGTACTGGACTGCCTGTAACTCCAGTGTTCCCACAGCCACCATAAACCATACTGAGATACTCAAGGCTGTTCTCAGGAAACTGCCAGTTCTCAGTTATTCATCCCATGTATCTAGCACAGAGATCTGGGTAAATGGGAAGAATCGTGTGCACATGCACAGGATCCTGCAAAGACTGGTGCAAGGTTTCTGTCAGATATTACTTTTGAGAGAGAGGGAGGATGAAGTAAGTCTGAGTCTGAACAAACCCAGAGTTGATCTCCAATAGTAGTAGCAAGTATTTGCAGCCGAGGGTTAAGGTCAGTGGGTACAGCTGGGGGACGTAATGATGTGAAAGAAGAGCACCTGGCCAGAAAGGTCTCTGCCAAGCAACGAGAGGCCTCTGGGATCCTATGAGACTTCAAGAGCAAGGGCTGAGATCCCTGGTGCCTGCAAAGGCCTTTGTTTGGAAGGGTGCAGTGGGGCAGTGTGGTCACAAACCAGCACGCTCTCTAGAGAGGAGGAAGCAGGATGTCTGCGCTTGGGAAGACACTGTGTGGCATTTTCAGTTGCTTCTTATCCTAAGCAGGTGTGTTGGCAAAGTAATCCTGACTCTTGTTTTTATGTATGTGTTTTTCAGAGGACCTTTATCTCAGCTCTTCTGCCAGAACAAAGCACCAAAATGCAACCTGTGTCCCTGCAAAGCCTTTCAGAGCTGGAAAGAGCCAGTTTGCAGGAGCTAGCCCTCTACCAGCTGCAAGAAAAGCTGCTTGTTGGAGATATCAGCCTGGCTAAAGGTGGGAGAGGATGGCATCTGCCAGGGGAGGACTGAGGTCTGAGCCTTTAGTTCTATTTATCCACACTCCTGCATTTCATAATGTGGGATGATGTTTACGGATGGGTATTTGTGACGCTTTCACTTAAAAGTTTTTGTCCATTTTTTGTTCATTTCCTGCCTTGGTCTGAGCACTGGAGGCTGAAGCAACCTTTTGGGGAGGGTTTTTGTGCTGATAAGAGTGTGAGAATATTACCCTGCCTTTGGTCCTCCTAATCCAAAACAGATATAACATGATTTAGCAAGGGCTTCCAGCGGGGCAATTCCACTGGGATGGGGTAAGCTTTGTTTTGTGGATTAATGTTCTGCACAAAGCTCTGATGCTGAGATGGGGCTTATGCAAGGCTAGAGGATATGCTTCTGAAATTAATGGGCAGATAAATATAGAAATTCCACAGAGGATTATGGTCCTCTGTCCCGGCCTACAAAGAAATAAAAGCATTTTCTAGGTTCCCATAACTGCCTATGTTCCCTAACAACTATACATCTAACCAAGTAAGTACTATGAGCTGAGAATCAGTTGACTGCTTCTCAAATTATACTTGTAATTTAACAGTGGAAGACTAGATGCAAATGCCTTCTCTATGCTCTGGGCCATATTTTGGCATCTCAGTATGGCAAAAGATGCTTATTAATCATGAGCTGTACACTAGCAGAGCAGTTGCAAAGGGTTCTCCAGCCTCACTGCCCACTTACAGCTGTTGCCACCACTGATACAGGAGGTTGGGGCTGGAGCCCCCCAGCTCTGGGGTGCTGCTACAGAGAAGGAGTTTGTTCTATCGCTCATCCTCAGACTCGTATTGTGTAGAAAACAGGTGCCAGAATGTAACTGCATCTATTTATTCTGGGTGACATTCAAGTTTTGTTTCTTGTTTTGTTAATATTTGGAATATTTTTGAACATTTCCATTGCATGAAATATTTTCAAGAAGAGTGAAAGAGAAGAAAGTTCCCTTCTCATTCCCAGGATATCCAATCACCCCAGGGCTGCAGCAGCAGCCACTGCAGTTTCTTTCAGTCTCTGGGGAACTCTGTTCATAAACATTCTGCTCTCCCCAATTTGTTTGTTTGTTTTGAGCTGTTGTGAACCATTCTCAGTGATATCATGCAGCAGGAGCTTCTCTACAGAACAACAGCAGGGCGAGAAGCAAATCGACAATTTCCTTCCGTGTCCTGCATTCTGTCAGTCAGGTTCCTCTCTTCCTGCAGAATGAGCACAGGGAGTGTAAACTCCTGATCCCATCTTTGTGTGTTATGTATCTTACGTTCACTTGGTTTTTGAAGAAAGTGCTTTTCAGTGAATTCCTTTCTCCTTAGCTCTGTCTCTGCATCCCTCAGCTTTCTATTTTTTTTTTTTTTTTTTTTTTTTTTCAGTCCATTGGCTGGGAGTCAATGTAAAAGAATAGGTGAGAATTAGCTATGAAAATATTGCACCTGCAACACTGTTCTCCTGAGTTGATGTGTTAAAGGGAGGTTCATAATGTTTGGAAGTGCCTGAACTTGGTCTTCATTGTCTCCATTTGAGTACGTTGACCTGTCTGTGCTTGTTCCCCAAAAACTGCTTACGTGAAATTTCTTTGATAAATAGCTCTCTAATAAACAGCCACCATATGATTGTTATTACTTCCCTCAGTGAAAACATGTTCAGCATCTTCTTTAATCCTCACCATGCACTATGGGGAACACAGGGTGTGTGAGCCACCCTTTTGGACACTTTTAATATCCCTGGGCTACTCTCTTCTTTCAGTCCTTGCCTCATTCAGTCCCAACAAACTTCTGCAGCATTGCAGACTTTTGAGTAAATAGCCACTTCTGGGGTGGCCCTCCTGAACTGCAGGAGATCCTTGTGATGGACACTATCATCTCATGTTGGTCAGTTCTGCAAGAACAAGTCTGTTGTTCAAGTAGAAGATCAAAACAAGATGAAATCTCTGAAGGAGGTACAACTACTGGTGAAAAGAAGTTGTCCTTGTCTCCCAAGTTTGAAGTAGGTCATAGGCATTACTCTGCCACGGAGATAGCGGCTCATGCCTTCTGTAGAGGGAGATCCATGTGGTTTCTTTACTATCTGCTGCCTCCTGGTTTGTTTCTGTTAGGAACATTTGGATGGCTCCAGGAGTAGAGAGTTATTGTGACTGTGTGTTTAGACAGTGGAGTTTTGCTGGCATTTTTTCTTCTATATCTGGGTAGTGTTTTTTGTTCCAGATGGATCTTCAACTTCTTGCTATTCATTTACTGAAGCAAAACATACAGTGCTGTATAATGATTAATGTACACTGTGTTTTCATGTGCATACTGTTCATATCAAAGTAGCTTCCTTCTAAATCTTGCAAAATAACCCAAACATTTATACAAGCTGCGTCTAAGAATAGAATTCTTAATAAACGGCAAAGGCCAGGGTAGGATGATGTGTTCTGGGAAGATTTAGAGTGATTAATGGATGAGTTTTCAGTTAATTGATGCAATGAAAAAATAGTGACTGCTGTTCCTGGATGTGAATGTCTGAGGTTACTTAAGTGTGGGGCTTGGCTGTCTAGGACCAAAATGGGATTTCTGGGTGATGTTTTGTCTAATTTTTTTGTTTATATTGTGTAAAAAAAAAAAAAAAAAAAAAAAAAAAAAAAAAAAAGTTCAGAAACAGTTGTAGGGCTGTATTCCTTTTCCAGTATCAAGACCAGACCTCTGAGTCTGAATTAAAGCACCTTTCCCAGTGTTTAGGTGATCATTAGAACATCACTATCAATTCAGGGTCACATATAACATGACAGGATTTAAAGTGGCTGGAACACTTTTATTCTACAGCCTTTGGGCAGCAAAGGCTTTTACCACTGGCCTTTCATGTGCAAGAACCATATGCTGGCTGCAGCATATCCCACACACTCTATAGCTATCGCATATCAGGAGTGGGATGTGGGAAGCTGGGATGCCACCAGAAAGATCAGCTGTGGTTCATTCTTTTTTGTAATCCTTATTACTTTGCTGCCTGTTTTGTATTTCGTAACCACTAGCTTGCAGTTGTCGTGCATTCCTGGATTACATGTCTACCATGCCTGGCAGCTGGGAAGGTGCAGTAAAGTATGGTGTTGCCTTAAGCCAAGTAGAAGTCTGGAGCAATTGCTGTGGGCACAGCAGAAATACATGGAGAATTAAGTGCAAGCAGTGGGTTGGAACATGTTACCCTGGTCTGTCATATCACAAATGGGGCTCAAGAGTCTGGCCTTAATGCAGAAGGATGTGGGAAAGAGGCCCCACTATCATGCATGGGCAGTAATCTTCCATGACATGCTCTACAGCAATGAAGGCTTTCCTATGTACAGCCTCATACGCAGGCAGGAGGCACTTCACTTATGCAGCAAAATACTGGAACAAGTCATACTTCTCAGATGCCTCTTGCTGTTAGCCAGATAGGGGTGAGTCCCACACTTGAATTGCTTTTAACCCACAGTTTAGTGCTATGGGATCCTGCTGTCTAGGTGTCAGGCTTCAGAGGGGCCAGGGCCCCTTCCTCCACTTCAGGAGGACAGTTGTCAGTTGAGGGACATGGTTTAGAGAAAACTATTTGTGATAGGTGGACTGGATGATCTTGTAGGGTCTTTTTCAACCTCGGTGATTCTATAATTCTATGACAGTAGTCCTCCACGCAGCTGATGCCAGTGTGCTGTCCTGCATGGTCTGTAACACCACTGTGTCAAGTCCACAGTATCCCCCTACCTGAAGGAGGTGCCTGTGGACATGTTCTACCTGTGAGGGCGCAGAAAGGTAAACAGCTTCAAGACGGGGCTGTGCCAAAGCAGCCTAATGATGCAGAGCCTTTGCTTTTCTCCCCACAGTTGGACCTAAGGGCGGTAAATCTATCCGTCAGAAACTGGAGAGCTTTTCAAAGGAGAAGAAAGGTGAGTAGCCTCCTTCTAAGCAGGGTTTTGGTCACTACTCTCAAACAGAATGGGTGATTTTTAAGGGGGCTGAGCCAGGTATCTGAAGTTAGCAAGGTGATTTGTCATGTTTGCACAAATGTGTATGTGTAAAGGTGTGGTCTTGTCTACTTGTTCATTCAACCCCCAGTCTTTCTGTTTGAGTTCTGACCTTATTGTCCCTTGAAGGATGTAAGCCAAAAAGCTAGGAACAACAGAAGTCTAGTGCACAACCAGCTGGGAATGGGCACTTAATAATTTTCTTCGCCAAAGCACAAAAAGTCCACCCAAAGAAAATTTTGACCAGCAGTCTGATAATTTATAAAGTGAATTTGTTGCTCATGCTCTGCTGCAAAACCCTTCGGCCCAGGGTGGCATGTGTGCTGCAAATAAGGAAGAGTCTTCTAGTATCCACAAGGAGTTGGGGGGGGGGGGTGGATGGGAGAATTATTTGTGGAAAAAGTCACATAATCACTTAGGTTGGCAAAGACCTCTGAGATCATCAAGTCCAACCATTATCCTACCACTGCCAAGTTTACCACTGAACCATGTCCCTAAGCACCACATATATATGACTTTTAAATATCACCAGGGATGGGGACATAACTGGGCAGTGTGTTCCAATATTTCACAACCCGTTCAGTGAAGACTTTTTTCCAGATATCCAACATTAACCTCCCCGGTGCAACTCAAAGGCATTTCCTTTTATCCTATCTTCTTTTGCTTGGGAAACTGGCCCCCCACCCCCAGCTTGATACAACCTTCTTTCAAGTAGTTGTAGGGAGTGATAATATCTCACCCAAGTCTCCTTTCATCTAGCCTAAATAACCCCAGCTTCTTCAGCCACTCCTCGTAAGGCTTGTACTTCATAACCTTCACAGCTCTGTTGCCCTTTTCTGGGGTCTTGATGTCTTTGTTGTGGTGAGGGGCCCAAAACTGAACATGGTGCTCAAGGTGCAGTCTCATCAATGCTGAGCACAGAAGGATGTTCACCTCCCTGGTCCTGCTGGATCACTATTGCTGATACAAGCCAGGATGCCATTGGCCTTGGCCACCTGGGCACACTGCTGGCTCATGTTCCCCTGGCTGTTGACCAATACCCCTGGATCCTATTCTGCCCAGCATTTCATTAGTACCAAGACTGTCACCTCTGAACAGACATAGCTGATGCAAACCCTGTAGGAGACTGGAGGTTATAATTTGCTAATAATGTTTGGTATAAAATATTTCTGGTGACTTAAAATCTATGCTTAATAGATAGTAGGGTGTCTTCATGGGGTTGTGACCTATGAAAGAAAAGAAATTTCAGAAAAACTGAGGCAAGTTGCAACAAGCATGTTGAAGGAGGCTGCTTTTGTTGGCATGCTCCCTGCATTTCCTTCCTCTTCCTTCAGCCTGCTGTCTTTCTCATGGAGCTCTCCCCACTTGCCCGCCATGCTGCCTAGCACTCTGAGTGCCATCACAGCAATGTCCCAGTCCTTTTCAAGGACAGCAGCTCCCCTTGGTTTTGCTCTGGCTCGCTTGGGATATTTCTGATGCCCACTTCAGGTTCCTAGGGAAATGGAAGAGAAACTGAGAGCAGAGACTGATAGTTGCAGGTCTGCCATCTTGGACTCTAGCTACATGTCTCCTTTTCATGTATTCAGTCTGTTTTACATGCAGTCCTGCTTGCACTCTTGCTGGTCGTTACCTTTACAGTATCGTGGTATTCTCTTCTGTGAGTTAATTATTTTACCTGGCCATGCATGTGTGTCATTGGCAGCTGGCCTGTGCTGCCCTAGTTGATTTTCACTGCTAACAATACTTTTCCATCTCTCCTATGTTTTTTTCTTAGACTGCTCTCCTCAGACTTTTGGGATCCCACTGTGCCAAGTCATTGCCAATGACCGTGCAAACAGACAACTGCAAGAAACAGTGAAGAGCAGCCGCCGGTTCTGCGTGGAGGTGGAAGAAACAGTGACAAACTTTCGGGCTCAGATGCAGAAGAGATCCCCGCTGGGCAGGGGCTGTTTGCTGGTACCTTACGAAGTGTTCCCTGAAGAGCCTCTTTCCCCAGATTTTCCTGACCATAACTCTTCCTGGAGTCAACGAAGGGTACGATTGCAGAAATGAGCTAACTTCTGTGGCAGAATCGTTGTGATAGTATTGCAGGCTGGGGAGGCTCAGGCAAATGTGATGGCTACTGTTCATGCACGTAGGGGCTAATGCTACAGAAGAGATGGACTGTGAGGAGTGGGCCAGCCTATACCAGCCGTTATGGAGCCTTGGAGCTCAGGAAAGCCAAGGTCCCCAGAAGCAACAAGGCCACATTCCTATTACAGCAGATAGGAATGGGAGTAGATTCATCATCAGTAGTGTAGATTTTTCAGACCCTCCACTGAATAACATCATGTTGAGCAGTACCAGCATCTGTCATCTCAGATTTTTGGCAATGTAGCAGTTAGAGACAGGACCTCAGATTTTCTGAACTCCCGTCAGAAATCGATTGTTGATGGTGGGTCCTGCTGGCTCCATAAAGCAGGGTGAGACCCTTTTCATTGGTGGAGGGGCAACGATGCTGAGATGATCTGCTTGCAGTGTTTGACTCCTTTTGCATCAAAGAACAAGGAAGGTGGTGCAACTTGTCAGCCTTGGCCACCTTGGTTTTAGTTCTATTTTTTTGTGAGAGGATGTATGTAGTAACTTGGATTAAGTTTGCTTCATTTCTTTGGAGTAGAGACCCATGCCTGATCTCTGTCACATCCTTGTAAATCCTGGTGTAGAGAAACTCCAATGTAGGTGACTAAATCCAGTACATTTCATAAAGATGGCAGGTTTGGGGATGTTTATTCTTTCCCCATGTCTGCATGCAGTATAGGCTCTGTCCCAATAGGAAGGCTGTTTTTAGAAACACTCACGCTAGGAACAGTGCACATAAATGAAGGCACAACAGTTGAAATGTTCCTCTGTGATTCTATAACAACCCAAGTTAGGCTTGTTGTAGACCTCTATATTCATTCGGAGGCCATGCTTCTCTTTGTCACTAACTTCTATGGTAACAAGCATGGTGGTGTCCTGTGGGACAGTTCCTGCCACCTTGTGAATCACCTCTGCTTCATCTCAGGGAGCCATGTCTGTGGACTGCATCACTGAACTGAGTGGCAACAGTTCCAAGCTGCTGGAGGCACTGCAGTTGTCACATCCCCATGAGCTGGATCCCCGGAGGAACCTGGGCAAGAAAAAGATGCTAAGCCTCAACCCCATCAGCTGGCAGGTCCCACGGATTGTGGACAGATGTTGCAAACACATTGAAACATATGGTAAATAAGGATTTCCCTCCAGCCAGATGACCAGTCCCAAAGTAGGATGGTAAAAGCCATTGTAGGTGTTGGGCCAGGGCTGTTTGGCCTGGCAGTTTTCAGAGAGAAAAGGTGGCAGCAGATTTCTGGGGCAGGATGCACTGCTGAGCAGTCATGTGGCGAGAGTTCTCCAAGCTGGGGGTAACCACTGGACTGAGAGGTGAATGTCACCCATGTGTATCAATCAACCCATTCCTATTGTGCTGGCCTTAACCTCCCCTGTAAATCCAATTTATAGTTTGGAGTGACTTTAAGGTTAGATCTCCTTCCTGAGCCACAGATAACCCCAGCAAATCTTATAGCTCCCAAACCTTTCTTCTTCTTATTGTCTCTGCCAAGAACAGAGAAAAACACACTGCCTCATAAGCAGGGCAAGATAACTGTTTCCATGATGTTAACGTGCCCTGGTGCTACAAGGTGCTGTGGGAATGCAGAGCACTAACCTGTCTGTCTCCCAGGTCTCCAAACGGTGGGCATCTTCCGGGTTGGGAGCTCCAAGAAAAGAGTTCAGCAGGTAAAGTGGGGCACTCACTGCATCCTTTCTGCATTTTCATATCCACAGGATAAATGTTTGTGTGGAAGGTGAATGAATGAAGCAGACACTGTCATGTGGTCTAAAATATTGCAGGAATATACTGGAGAACAAGCAATCTGTAACCTGTTGAGTCCTTTGCCCAGCTCTGGATAGCAAGCTTCATCTCTCCAAGCTGCCTTTAGCAGTTAGGCCTCATTCACCTAATGGCAATTCAGAGTTCCCTCTTGTCAGTAGCAAGTCGCTCTTGGGTTCTGGCATGCCTCCTTTCAGCAGTTCTGTACTAGGAACATTTTTTGACAGTGTGACTGTTGGTTTTATTCTTCTCATTTCCACCTTTAAGCTGAGAGAAGAGTTTGACCATGGGCTGGATGTCTTCTTGGATGAGCATCAAAGTGTTCATGATGTCGCTGCTCTGCTCAAAGAGTTTCTTCGTGACATGCCAGATTCACTGATTCCCAGGGAACTCTACACAGCCTTCCTCAGCACAGCCTGTAAGCACTCAGAGTGCATTGCTCTCTTTCTTCACAGTCCACCCATTACTTCTGGTTTTGTATGGAAAAAAGGGAATTTTCTCCTTGTGCATTCACCAGGCTCCAGCACAGTTCAGCTTGCTATGCAGTATCTCAGCCCAGTGCTTTCCACTCCTATGGGTGTCTTTGCAAATGTTCTGTTGAGATCCATCTACCCTCCACAGTTTGGGTGACTGGATTTTTAGACTGTCTCCGCTGCTATTCTCACACTTTCTTGGTCTAGTTCACCTTCTCTTTGTCTCTCTTTCCCCTCCTTTCCATCCTTCTCATATTTGATGATTCAAATCCTGGATTCTCTGCTTCCACATCAATAACCAGATTATAGGATCACTGGCCTAGGACAGTCTTTGGTCACGGTCTGTACAGTATTAAATGCATTACATCCCTGCATAGGCAGGATGAAATACTGGCTTTACTGATTTACTGTAAAGGGTAGAACCTGTCTGGCTCCCTCCAGAACTTGTTACTGCAAATTTAAAGTAGAACTGTCCAGCTGGAGATATGCGTCTAGCAGACCAGGAACTGCACTAAACAATGATCTTCTCTCTGTCCAGCCATGGAGGGCCCACAACAGCTGGCTGTGCTGCAGCTGCTGCTCTTCCTGCTGCCCCCCTGCCACAGTGACACGCTGCACCGTCTCCTGCAGTTCCTTAGCAAGGTGGCACGGCATGCTGAGAACTCCTGGGGCCCCAATGGCCAGGAGGTAAGGCTCATCCACAGTGGTCAGCTCTATGGCAAAGGACTGTTTAAACTTTGTTGATGAAGACCTTCCAAAGGTAATCGCAAGCTTGGCTTAATCCTTTGACACCTTGGGCTTGCAATGACTCTCTCCTGTGGATACTCTTGAGCCAGCCAAAGGCTGAGGAGTTTTGTGCATTTTTAATTCATCTGATTAGAACAGTAGCTAAAGGTGATAATCCAGGCTGCTCTACACTGCACACCTGATGCTACTCTGTCATACAGGTAAGGTTCTGGAATGGGTTTTGTTTTCACAGAAACAAGGGCAGGCGACATTTTAAGGCAAAGGAAGAAAAAAACAGGAAAAGATAAACAAACGTATTTTCAATTAATTTCCTTCTCTGTGATGAGTCTAATTTGCTCTCAGTTCCATTTTTCTGGTTTGCAGTAACCCCAGGTTTTTCCAACTCCAATTGTCATGAGGAACTTACCATGATTCACTGAGGTTGATTTTGATTTCTCTGGACAGTTTGAGCTCTAGGTCTCCTCATGATGCAAAGAGATTGGTTTTGTCCCAAACTGTAACATGATGTCACCTTCTTGTACAGCTTGTCAAAGTGAGTTAAGTGGGAATGATGCAAAGAAAGGCTGCACACAGCCTTGAGGTTAGCCCTATGCTCAGAGAAGACCGAGCTGGACCCAGATCAACTTTCTATTTGTCACTCAATAGCTCGTGTTCCTGTGAGGTTATCCTGGATATTGCATGTTGCTACATCTGCAGTTTTTCTTTGTTCTTGCTTACTAGATCCCTGGGAATAAAATGACAGTTTCAAACTTGGCCACTATCTTTGGTCCCAATATCCTTCAGAAAGAGAGGCCTGGAGAAAAAGATGCTGGAGCCATGAACTTTGAAGACAGTACAGCTATCATACTGGTGGTTCAAAGGCTGATTGAGCATTATCAGACCTTGTTCAAGGTACGTGAAGCTTTCTCAGGTCATCTTCTCTAGACCTTTTCTTCTTTGAACTCTTTCCTAATGGTTGTACAAAGATATACTCACAGCCCCACTTAACAGCAGGTGACTTGCAGAAATGTGATTAATTCCTCATGGTACATGCAAATATTAATTTGGGATGGGTTGTTACTGATCTCATTAAGACTGAGATGAGGGGCATACCACAAACAGGTCATAGAATCATAGAATCCTATTGATTCATAAGCCCCATCTTTTCTGTCACTTTCTACCCACACAAATAACTCCTATGGGACAGGAAACAACCAGCCAAAAGCTGCAGCAGTGGCACTTCAGTACCGTTTATCTCTCAAAAGTCCCAGAGAAGGAGGAAAAAAAGATTGGAGCACCTTGAAGGAAGGAGCTAGAAGGTGATGGTGGGAGGTTCAGATATTATAACCTCAGGCAGATGATGGGAAAGAAATAACAGTAGGGTGCCATGAGCAGTGTCTGTCTGTCTCTCCTAGGTCTCTCCAGAAACACAGCATGACATCCTCAGGAGACTGTTTCAGACAGACCCTGATGTCATTGACTACCTCTTACGCAGGAAATTCAATGCTGTGCTGTAAGTCTCACTCAGAGTACAGCTGGAGGGCACCCACCTGCATAGTATAGTCACAGCCATTGCACTGCTGGCAAATCAACACAAATTCTGCTGATTCTTCTTACACTTCATCACCCTTTTTCATGTTCCATTTGCTACTAACACCTTCTATGAGCTGAAACATCATGGTTTCTCTCTGTCCCTTGGAGCTTCTGTTTCTATTTCTCCTTGATCTGTGTCTTGCTCTCTCCTTCAATGAAGTCTTTCCTGCCTCAGAATTTCTCCACTGCACACTTTTGTTGTGTGTTTCTATGCATCTCTCGTCCTGCCACACTCCCAGTCCCCCCACTGCTCCACGCTCAACACTGGTGTGTGCTGCATTTTCACTACCTGCTTCACTATCCACCTCCAAACCTCCTTCATCCTTGGTATTGTCTGCACTTCTGCTTATTTTTGGCCTCTCCTGCGCACATGTAAGTAGGCATGTGCCTGTATCTGTTTATGTGACTGCCAGCTATGTTTATGCACGTGCTCCTTTACTGCAAGATTGGGTAGTCCCATGGAAGACCAGAACTTGAGCTTGTGCTCTTCCCTGTGATTAAGAAAGATGGTTTAAAAGGACCTTGTGCCTCGTGGGCTGGGCCTTTATCATGTCGTAAAACAGGAGGTACTTTGCTCCCTTGTGATCTGAAGGAGGACTTGCTCAGCAGCCTTCAGTCTCCTTATAGATCCAGGCACTCCTTCAGCATACACAGAATGTCCTGTATGAAATGTTTTCCTGTAGCATAGATCTTACAAGTAGTCTCTGCTACTGCTCCTTGTCTTACTTCACCTTCCTATTGGTGCTGGTGAAAGAGATGACAAACGTTTGGGGTCAAACAACATCTCTCTTTTTCTATTTCTTCCTTTTTTAGGCGCACAGAAAGTGAGAATTCGACAGAGGAGCATACTCCAATGCTGATGTCTCATCAGACCCTGGAAAGTAACTCACTCTCAGAGTTGTACAGCAGTATCTCATTCCTGAACTTGAACATTGGCATCTAGCCAGAAATCAGCTCTGCCTTCCATGGACAAAACTGGGCAACATTTCCACTACAAAAATACAAAAATATGTTCTCTATCCTGCTTTGGAGGAGTGGAAAATGGAAGGGTGCATGAATGTATGCGAAAGTATCTTTGCTAAATGTAGGCATGCAAAATGGTTCCGGTGTAGTCAGTTCTGCAGCAGAATGGTTTTTCAGTTACAGTTTCATTGTCTGGTAGCTCACAGGGACAGGGCTGGGAGAGAAGCAGCTTGGGCTGAGAGCCACTGGGCATGACTGGCCTGGAACACAAGTGAGCAGAGACTGCTAGCAGGGCAGTAAGGATGGGAAAATGCAGTTCAACTTCATGCAGTCCGTACTTTGGTATGCCACTCGCCATGTGTTGTCCTGTCACTGCTTTGTGCAGAAAGACATCTCAGAGCTGAAGGAATGACCATAACCCACCATTACTGCAAAGATCTGCGTGCCATGATCAGAAAGAATCATGGATATATGTATATATTTAAATTTTGATTTCAGGTTTCCAACTGCTAATTTTATAGATAGAAAACACAGTATTGACCACAAAATATATAGGTAGTGTAGTACAAAAGAAAAGTATACTCTGAACGTCTTTATTCCTGGAATAATATTCAGTAAGTAGACCATCTAATGTATTTATAATGTATTATGGATATTGAGTGTCTTATGATCTTTGGCTGATAAATGTCTGGTTTGTTTTTTTCCTACATCTGAGGCATTGGAAGGCACTGCAAGTTACATGCAAATGTATGTTTTTAGCTGATGGGATAGAATGAAAGTTATCAGCAAATATTTTCTGCAGTATTCTTTCCATTTACACTGCTAGACATGTTTGGTGGCCCCTTCCCCAGTCAACCCCTAGGTTGGGCTGTCCTTAGACGAAACAGCAGTGAAAGGAGGGGAGCTATGGAAAGCCTTCCCCAGGCCTTCAGGTAGGCCCAAAGCACACTGATCCACAGCCAGCATAACATAGGATAAAGCTGCCCATGGTGTTCCCAGGCTTGTTCTTGCTTTGTTCACACACCAGATATCTGGAGGAGGGGAAGCTGCTCTTCTGGGATCAGTTAATCACATGTGGAAGGCCAAACTTTCAGCAAGCACAGGACAGAATGTCCCAGTGAACAGGGAGTAGGGGCTGAGGCAGAGTTTGAGTCTGCAGGGACGAGTGATGTAAATACAGATCTAGAGGATGTGCTTGTTTTCTAGTTGGTAGATCAGAAGGAGAGGCTGAAATAAAGGAGCATAGGATGGGGGGGTGACTGTAGATTTGCAAGTTCTTTGAATGAATCTGTCTTTTCTAACAGTTCTGTCTTGTCTTCGAGTGAAGGCTTATGCTCAGTGATACAGCTTTGGGTATTGGAAGCATCTCAGAGGTTTAGTTGTGTCACACCATCATATGATGAAAATGTTTGCCTTTGTGCTCCTGATAGATTCTGACCTCTTCTAAAGACTATTTTCCTGATGTGGTACAAAGATGGTGTATGTGGAAAAGGAGGTCACAGACAAGGAGACAACAGTGCTGTAAACCGTGCACAGAACACTTTTTGTCTTTCAGTTGTTTTTTGAGATCATGAATTTTATATTTGCTTGGTCTGAGATGTCAATGATCATATTCATATTCAAAGTCGAGACTTTCCTTCCAAGAAAATGCAGAGTGCCAAGAAGAGGGCAAGCACATAGGAAGAGATCACATGTGGAGGGAGAATAGATGCCCAAAGGAGTGTTGATGTAGAGAACTAGGATAGACAGGTAGGGAAGGAAGATGGGTAAAGCTGGAGTGCTGCAGAACAGGAAGGAGGCAGGATATGAGATATGCTGGCATTTTTTTGGTGCTGGGGAAAGAGGGATCTGGTGTCACAGCTCCTCCCTTTTGGACACCCTGAAATCAACTGTAAATCTATTACTTATTCTGGAGATAGAGATCATGAGATACACAATGACACTTATTTTCTTTGAACTGTGGAGAAATTGAGTGGATTTATAACTCAGGGCACAGGTTGCCTGGCTCCTTTTGCTACTTGCCCTATAGGTCTCTACCAACCTGACATTTATGTTACATTTAGGCAGCACTGAGTTTTTCCTGTGTGATGGAAACTTCTGGTTACTAATTAATTTTATCTTACCTGAGTTCATATATTATTTGATACTCTTCCAAATGCAGTCTTTGCAGGAAACTGATTAAAATTTATCTGTACAGAAGCTCCCATCCCATCAGAAGCACTTCCTTTCACTGTGAGCTCCTCATCAGCACTGCCATCCACTGATGTATGGAAATAGTATTTGTTTGTTTGTTGCTGTAATTTAAATGTCTTACACTGCCATGTTGAGTAGAAGCTGATGTACTTCGCACCCCTTCCTCTCAACAAAATGGCTGGAAAATAGAAGAATACTTTTGAAAAGGAACCGTGTCTGAGTGCTTGACAGGACTGTGCCATAGGGATAGCAAGGAGAGGTAGCATGTTGGGACTGGAGATGAATTGCCAAAGGAAGACTAGAGTCATCTGGGGTTTTCAAAGCCCAGATCCTCTTGGGCACTCCACACAGAGGTTGCACCACCTGGTAGCTGTTTGAGAAATGCTCTGCATAGGTCCCTGCATGAGATGTGCAGTTAAGGTCGGGATTAATGCTGAATTTCCATGTAAGGTTATGATTATGTCCTCCTACTTCCAAGTTTTTTAGTGGGTTGAAGCTTTCTCAGGACAATTGAATTAGTTTAGGGAAGTTTTGATGTGGGGGGAGATGAATAAATGCACTGTATTAGTTTCACTGATAAAATCTTTTTTCCTAGGACTAATGGCAGGCATAGGTTTAGTGTGTGTTCAGTGGTAGAAATAGAGCTAGGGTTAATTTTAGTTTAGTACTGATAGGGATTAGTAGTGGGATTAGGGTGACTATGGGATTGAGATAGACTAAATATTTGGGCCTTTTCTGATGGAAACAGTTTGTATATCCTCTGCATGCTCAGGTAAAATTTGTGACCACGGGAAAACATTTGGGGTCATGCAAACAATTGAAGCAGGTTTTCATTAGGGATTAAGTTATGTTTTGTGGGCATAACTCAAGTGCAGACCTATGTACTCCAGCACTTCCCTCTTTGTGAGGAGGGAGCTCACAGCTCAGCTCATGTGTCCCACACTTGTCATTACAGTGCTTGGCTTTGGCCATTCTTTTTAGCTTCAAAAGGATTGTTAGTGAATACATGATCTTTCTAGCACCAGACAGGGAGAGGAGATATAGCCTCATCTGACCAGTGCTTGATACCTGCACAGGGTACTGCATCTTTGCAGCTGCACTGCTTGAGATTGAACTCTTGCTTTGAAAAGGTCTTTTTTTCCTGTGGATGGGTACACTCAGAATGGATGGAGAAGCAGTACCCAGAAAATAGCAGGCTAAAGAAGGATGAGTGTGCTGAGAGATAGCTGGTGAAAGCCTCCCACGAATCCAGAGATTAGCGGTGCTGTTGACTCTGCAGGAACAGATAAACACAGGATGCCAAGAGTTGCTGAATGCTCCCGGGGCCATCAACATTCTCAGGCAGCCAATGGCCAGCTGTGCATCCAGGATCATATCCAAGAAGGCAGAGAGCAGCTGGTCTGTGCTGACAGATGCAGGATTATACCTGGTGCAAAAGCAGACCTTCTGGGGGACCTTTCAGTTTCTTCCTAAAAGCCTCTGGCCCATCAGTGAGACTCTGCTCCTCAGTCAACAGTCAGCATTGGTCTTGCTGTCCCTATGGGGTGTGAGTGACACCTTATCTTGTGTCAGCCACAACAGCTTGAGTTCCTTAGCAGCACTAATGAGGATAAGGTCTTCTAGTAGCCAGTGCCGTTGGTGGCTCAGGGCAGGGGTTTTACAGCAGTTGGATGCCATTTCTGTGAAACCCTCAAGAGACAGCACTGGGAAGGAAACAGATCCTCAGTTTGGGAGGAGTGGTTACAAATACTCATAATTTTGAATTCAAGAAAAAGCAGATTATGTCTTTAAATGGACATAAGGGCACTCAAATCATTATGCCCATGCAACACCTGGACTGTAAATCATATTTTTGTCATGTTGAAATATGGAATGTTGGACATGTGGGGAATAGAGAGGTAAGTCTTGCTTAGTGCAGCAGATTGATGGGATATCCTGAGAAGGGCTGTCCTAAAGGAGTGTCCTGTATGAGATTCCCTGGTGACTGCGTAACACATTTGATGGAGGAGGTTACAAAAGAGGCAATGGAAAGGCGCAAGTGTGCAGTGGCAATAGTTGCAAGCTGAAGTTTGAAGATGCCAGCAAAACACCAAATGAGAAGCGTCTTGGGGAAATATATTGCAGAGCCAGACCGGGTTTGAAGATATGAGTGACATTCAGGCTGTGTGTTTGGCTGACAGCTGACACCAGAGCAATCGATGTGCCTCGCCCCTTTGGAAGCCACGCTTAAGGCAACGAAAAGTTCTGCAGTCACCTCTGTGCCCTGTAGAGGCACCCCGGCAGACAAGCTGGCTGCACTCAGATTCATTTCAAACGTGTGCACAACTCACACCCTGCGTTTCATGTGCTGCTCCCCACGGGCCATGGGAAGAAATGCATTTTCAAAAGCACCACTATGTGGGGCATTTAATTCTTGTTCTTGATTATGTTAACCTGAAGGTGATGGCTATGATGAAACGCTATTTGCTCTGCTTTGCAAGAAAACTCCTTTTAAAGTTTGCTTGTGCAAAAGTGTGCCAAGCACTGTATTAGAGGACAACCGAGGGTTCACCACGAAGTGTGAAGTGGCTGTCCTTAGCAGCCGCTGCAGAGAAATGCACTTTTCAAAGATTAATTATTATTTTTTACTGAAAAGAAAGAAAATTGCTTAGTGTAAGGTTCTTCCACTGCATGCAAGGCTTGAAACTTCACTGGCAGGGGATAAACTGGGATGTTGCTGAAAGCTCCACATGAGGGCAGCTGTCACCACTTGTCTGTGTAAGCGTGCTGCTTCCTCTCAGCAGCATGAAGTGCTCTTTCAGCAGCGCAGCAGCAGACACTGCCTGGCACGTGTGCTTGCATATGACTTGCTCTATTTCAGCTTCCTCAAACAAACAAGACTTCACGAATCGGTCGCAGAGCACTATTGTTCCTGAAGCACTTTACCCGGCCCTTGCTCAGCTGCTGCCCCAATAGGCCTGCTCCTCAGAAGAGATGCAGGCAAAAAGCTGAAGGATAGAAGTAAAGCTAGATCCTGGCAAATCTGCTTGGCTTTTGCCATGCTTCAGTTTCAGCCTCTTTTACCCTGCTACCCACCTGAATTTGCAAACTGCTATAAAAATATGTTTTAAAACAGTCAGAAATTTTGTCTGGCAGTTTGCAGCCCCCAGGTGCCAGGACAGAGTGATGCTGCTGTGGGCTGCCTGCTCACACACTGCCAGAAACAGTTTGGGCTACACAACACCAGAGGGGTTTTACAGCTAGAGTCAGCTTTAGAGGTCTTAAGAAGGTTAGAACTGGTAGAGTTCTGCAGCAGAACCAGCCCAAAGCTGGCTGTGGGCCAGCACTCTTGTGGCTTAGTAGGAAGGGAATTGCCTGGGGTTTCCAGCTTTCCATGTACTGTGTTATTTACAATGAAAACCCCGGAGCACAGTATGGCAAATCAGAGCATGGCCAGTCCCACTGCAGCGTAAAATACTGCTGTAATAACTGCTTGCTTCTTGATGACCAACGTGCAATTTCTTCTAAATACAGGTTCTGCACCACGAGGGCTGAGATCATATTCTGTGCCATTCTGCATTGAAACAAATATAGGGACACTAGCTTACACCCAGAAAGTGTCAGCTTTAGCTGAGAGTTCAGGAGTAAAGCTAAAGAAAACTCCAAATCAGCACAGTTAGAAAACACAGACGTGCTTTTTTTTTTTCTTCTGAAGACTGTAGTGTCCCTCTGTGACCAGTTCATTCACCCAAAGGATTCCCAACTTAGATTTAGGGGTGGCAGAAAGCAATCAGAGCTCCCCATTGCTCCCTGAGACCACCAAGGTCTGGGGATTGAAACTACAGACAGAACCCACTGATCATCCTAGAAGCAGAGAGGATAGAGCAGCTTTGAGGTCCCTCTGGATGGTAGTGCAGCCTCCTGCTGTGTCTGCCACTCCTCCCAGGCTAGTGTCACCTGCAGCCCAGCTAGGGTGCACTCTGCCCCAACATCTTTTCAGAGAAGATGTAGAACAGGACAGTACACAGAATGCACTCCTGGGGGGCTCTGTCTCATACTGCCCCCCAGTTAGCCTTTGTGCCACTGATCACCCTCTTGGCTTAGCTGTAGGTCAGTTTTTCAGGCCAAGGCAAACTCAAGCTCACAAGGCCACTCTGCGACAATCACAGACAGCGGCCTCCTGGAGGCTAAAAGCTCTTTTTTGGAAGAGCTGGGCTAATGACTAGTACGGGCAGCTGGCAGGAGATGCTGAGGTCCGCAAGCACATAGCCGACCTCCAGCCTAGGGCCAACCGCGCTTGGACAACCGCACCGGGAAACAGCGCGGAGGAGGAGGCTGGGCTGGGCTGGGGGGAAACCCGGGGAGACCCAGACCGGCGCTGCGGTAACCGCATCCCGCTCCCGGCGCTGCCTCGGCCCCGCCCGGTGCCGCCGATTGGTGCGGAGCGGCCCGCGGGGCGGCGGCGCTGATACAAAATGCGCCGCTACCGCCTCCGCCACATCGGAGCATCGGGTCGGGGAGGTAAGTGTCGTGTGCTGCCGGGATCCCGCTCCTCTCCGGTCGGGGGGAGCCTTGTTCGTGGGGCGCTGCGGGCTATGCGATCTCTCGGCTATGCGGTCTGTTGGTCGCCAGCCTGGGACGGCTCCCGAGGCTTTGCCCGGTGCTCGTCCCCAGTCCCTCACTGCCCAATGCTTCCCTGCAGCCATGTCGGACGAGCTGAGCGATCTGCTGCGGGAGTTCGATGAGGTCGTCGAAGGCTTCGACAGAGGCCCCGCGAGTCAGTATGAGCGGCACTTGGAGGAGCTGAAGAGGAAAGCGGGGCACAGTGTGTACGACAGCGGCATCGATGAGCTGGAGAGTGAGTGTGGGGCTGCGGGGGAGGGCGGTGTTCCTGAGGGTGGAATCGCTCTGAGAGCTCTGGGGCTCTTCCATGATAAAACACGAGTTTTTCTGTTGGTTCAGCCCCTGGGCTGCCTGTCTGACCCGACTCGTGGGCAGGATGAGTAATGTGGTGTCTGGGAGGGCTGTGGTTATGGCTGGGTCCTGGTCCAGGAGCTGCCAGCATCTGCTGGTACTGCTTCTGCAGAGCTGTTTGAGAGAACAGGGAAGATCATGCCCAGCAACCTACGAGCATTCCTCCTAGCCAGGGAAGAGCGGACAGGCTGAACAAGTGAGAAAGTAGCCCTGAGTCCTGCAGTGTGCATGGGGTCGGTCCCTGGCTCTGCAGTCTGTTTATTGGGTGCCTCTGGCCTTGGGCAGTGAATAATGCTTTTGCACCCACAGGTACCAGCACATCCCCAGCAAGCAGCTTGAACTCCAGTGAGGAAGATCTCAACACCCACACTGGTCCTTACTCCTCTAAAGGTAAGGTGGGAAGGTCTGTCTGAAGGGCTGTTTGCTGGGGTTTCCCTGCCCTGCATTAGGGAGGTATTACAAGCAAGTGAAGGAAATTCCGTGCCTTGTAGCTGGGTCATTGTGCTGCCACTCCCAGAGCCTGGGTATGAAACTGGAAGCAGAGAGGATGGGGTTGGTGGGCTGTGAGGAGACGGCTAGTTCTCAGGTGTGGAGGTGTGTGTCTGCAGTCAGTTAGCCCTGGGAATTTCCTTTCTGTGCTGCCCTTGGGTAGCGCTGTTGTTGTGAAACCTCTTTCCCAGAGCTCTGCCAGCTCTGATCTGTGTGCCCCTCACTTAGATTGGAAGGGTGTTGGTGGAGGGGAGTGGGATGAAAGAGCACTGATGGTGTCTTTCTATCTGCTAGCTAAGCTTGGAGACACGCAGGAGCTGGAGGAGTTCATTGCGGATCTGGACAAAGTATTAGAGGGTATGTATGTGGTTCTGTCCACCAGGCTCTCCCACAGATATGGGACAGCCTGTGACATCAGTGTGGTTTCTGCAGAGCTGGCTGTGCTCTGACACTGGTGTGGAGTTGGAGTATGACTTTCTTTTCTTATCTTTCGATTGAGGCAGAAATTCTTCTGTGTGAATATCTCTGGCACCTCAGTTTCCCCAGCTATTGAAGTGGAGATAGCAGTACTGCCCTCGAGGAGAGCCCTAGTGACATGTGCCTATTGAAAATGTCCCATGAGGAATGTGAGGGTTCAGGCTGATAAGGACCAACTAGCACCAGCCTGGGGAAAGGCCCATTGGAACATGCAGACAGCGAGCAAGTCTATCAGAGTAGAATGTTGGCATCTGCAGAACAGAAACCATTTTGGATGCTGTGTGCAGTGGTGGAATGGGGAATTCCAGCTGTCTGAAAGCACAGCTGGGTTGTGATATCGCTCTGCAGATGCTTCCTTACTGACACAGGGCTTAGCTGCAGGTGTCCCTGAAGAGAGTGGAAGTGTCATGCTGAGTCTCTCTGGCTGGCTTTCTTGGGCAGCGTTACAGCATTGTGAGGTTGGCACTAGCCAATGGTAACTGAGGCATGGGGGTCATCTTTTCTATTTTTGCCCTCCCCAGTAGGTCTTTGTTTCCAATATCTGTTCCCATCAGTCAACTCATTTTGGATGTGCAAAAGGGAGGGGAAGGAAATGTTGTTTCGGCTGGCCCTGAGTAATACTTTGAGTTAGTAATGAGGAAAGGGTCCTGCGGCCTTGACTGCAGATTTCTGCTCTAACCCTTCTGCAGGTGATTCTGGGAGCAAGCGTGGGGATATCCACTGTAGCAATGCACCCCCTCCGGCTATTGTCTCACTACTTTTCTATCTTACTGCTTGTCCCATAGAGATGTGAGATGTGGTTTTGGTGGAAAGTTTGGAGAAGGATCCACAGCAGATACACCGACTGCCTCCCTGATGTACCTAATGCTTCTGTGTCCCTGCCATCCTGCAGCTGAGTGGGTAACAGCTCCTCTGTGCCATGACATGCTATTTCATGCCAGGGAAGGACAATCCCAGCCACAAACATGGACTGATCCTGCCTTGACAACTGCTTCTTGCTCCAGCAGTGGGAGAACTGGAATGTGTTTCTGGTGCTGTGGGGTTGGGGACAGCTGCGCTTGTGCCAGTCTCACGGCACTGGCAAGCTTAGGCCTGCATGTTCAGCTCTGCATGTTCATGGCAACCCCAGTCAAGGAGAAGGAGGGGCTCCCCAGACCCTGGGGCTGGGCAGGGCAGGCTGGCATAAAGGCAGTGGGAGCCTGAGGATGGTCCTCAACGTTATTGTGGACACAGCCATGGAACAGCGCTTTCATCCTTGCCTTGGGCCTGCCACGAGATCTGCTGAGGTCTGCTGGCTAGCAGCTGTGAATGATGACATAGTCAGCTCTGCTTTAATAGCTGTGCTTCAGTCTGCCTCCATATGCAGGACAGGACTCTGCTGGCACTAAGATATGAAACCCTCTTGGTGAGGGCATCAGGCTATGCTCTGAAAGAGGGACTCGTGGCTGCTGACCAAGTGGATCTGGGGAATTTATCCTCTGGATTCAACAGTGGCATGATGGTGATACGGGTGAAGATCAACTAGCAGTGCTTCACTGACACCTTGGTGTCCTCTCCTGGTTCAGGAAGTCTGTCCCTGCAGCAGTATGTCAGGCAGTGGCAGCCATTGCTGGCCTGTAGCTTCTCTTGGGTATCTGCAAGTAAGGCCCCTGCCTGGACCCCAAGTGCCTCTACTCTGACTTCTGCTGTCAATACTGTAACAATGATGATGTACACTGTACAGTTAATATATTTTTATGAACGGGATTTTAAGTCTCTGAGTTTGTCTCTGTGTTTTTGTCCTGCTCCTGTGACCTTACTTCATCTCTGGAGCTGCCTGCAAGGAGACACTTCTCCCAGCCCTGGGTGCTCACCATGGGCTATGAGGGGTTGGGGAGGCTTGGAATGAGTTAAGCAGTCTTCCACTGGCTGAAGGCAGGTGGGAGACTCCAGTGGATCCCCTGGTCATCTTGCCTGGGCTCAGCTTGCCTGTGCCTGGATGACCCAGAGCATGGGGTAGGTTCTGTTGCTGTCAGATTTATCTCTGTGCTCCTGCTGTCTATGGGACCAGTCCGTGCTGTGCTGTTCCTGACAGAATCTGACAGAACTGCAGAGGTTGTAAGGGACTTCTACAGACAATACTCCCCCATTAAAGCACATTTCACAGAATGCCAGGGTTGGAAGGGACATCAAGGATCACGAATCTCCAACCCCCTGCCACATGCAGGGCCACCAACCTCCCCATTTAATACTAGACCAGGCTGCCCAGGGCCCCATTCAATCTGGCCTTGAACACCTCTAGGAATGGGGCATGCACAGCTGTTCCAGCACCTCACCAGTCTCTCTGTAAAGAACTTCCCCCTAAATCCAACCCAAATCTTCCCTCCCTCAATTTAAAACCATTTCCCCTTGTCCTGCTGTTATCTACCCTTTCAAAGAGTTGATTCCTGTCCTGTTTGTAGGCTCCCTTTAGGTACTGAAAGACTGCAATAAGGTCACCCCGTAGCCTTCTTCAGGCTGAACAAGCCCAGCTCCCTCAGCCTGTCTTTGTAGGGGAGGTGCTCCAGTCCCCTGATCATATTTGTTTCCTATAGTAGGTTGCACAGGTAGGTGTCCAAAGAGGTCTTGAATATCTCCAAAACAGGAAACTCCACAACCTCTCTCGGCAGCCTGTTCCAGTGCTCTGTCACCCTCACCTTCAAGATGTTCTGCATATTTGTGTAGAATTTCTTGTGTTCTAGGTTTTTTGCCATTGCTCCTAGTCCTACCACTACGCACTGTGGAAAAGCGTCTGGCCTTATCCAACTGCATTGATCAATGTTTATAAATATCTAGATCCCCCTTCTGTCTTATCTAGGCTGAACAGATCCAGGTCTCACAGCTTTTCTTTATGTGGGAGATGCTCCAGGCCCTTCATCATCTTTGTTGCCCTCTGCCAGACTTCTTCTAGGGCCAGCAGTGATATATGGATAGCCTGAAAGAGGGTGGCAGCATCTGCTGGGGAGGCTTTAGGAGTGTCCCCTGCTGTGATACACTGCTCTCCGTATCCCGAGGACTCCAACATTCTTGCTGCTTTGTGTTCTGCTGGGAAAGCGCCCTGCCCTGCTGGGACAGGGACAAAATCCAGTCCCTGAGAATGGGGCTCCCTGGAGAAATTTCAGGAGCTGGCAGAGGGCCTGGCTGCTCTAGCAGGGGTGTGGATCCACCCAGCTGCACTGGCCTTGCTGGAGAGGTGGAAGAGAATGGGGCACGAGCAGCTGGAGGGCTCATCAGCAGCTATATGAAGGGGCAGGGCATATAAATTGCAATTGCAGCTGCTCGGACATCCCCTCAAGTGAACTTGGGTGGAGGAGATGCTCAATAGAAGGAAAGAGCCTGAAGCAGAGTACACTCTGTTCCACGTCCATGTGTTAGAGGAGATGAGATGCCTACTTTACCCTAATGGTACATTATAGGGATTATTTCTTGACTGCCTTAAAGAAATGAAGTAAACAAGATTCGTTGCTGTGAAGCCAGGTTTGCAGCTGTGGGTTTATCCCCACTATGTTTGGCAAGGTGGGGATGTCTGTGGATAGTGTTGTACAGAGGCTGCTTTGGGAGCTCCCTCTTGCTGGAGGACAGGCCCTGATGTTTCCTTTGGTTTTCCCCTCTGTAGAAGCTACCCCTTGGTCAGCACAGTGACCAGGAGGGATGTGGGGAGATGGTGGAGAGGCCCTGCTTGCCTCAGCTGATGACACTGCTCTTCTTCCCCTGTGACATGCTTGTTCACTAGGGCCATGTGGAACTCTGTTGCAACTGTCTGAACTGGAAACGTGACAGCTTCCTTCTCTCCTTGGTTTGTGGGACAGTGACAGTGGGGCGACTGGTCATGTAATCGATTAGTTTGATGTCTAACTGTCCCAGAATTCTGAACAAATGCTAATCCTGCAAAGTGAACACTTGGGGAAGGATAGGGATGTGGCTGGAGCTTCAGAGCTGTCCCAGCAGAGCTTAGCAAAGGGCAGGCTGTGTGTGGGGGTAGCGTGTCATCACTCACTTCATGCTGTGAGATGTGTCTGATGAGCAGGTACATAGACCCCTGTGCCTTTAAAGGGCAACCAAAAGGAGAGAGGGTGAGAACAGCATGGTGGAACTGGGGGCAGAGATGATGCTTAATGTTCCTTGATGCTAGCACGGGGCAGAGCTCGAACACCCCACTCTGTGGGGACACTCATCCCACATCAAAAGGGGCAGAGCAGCAGGAGCTGCTGGGACAGTCCATGTGTATGTAGGGGGTGAATGGTGATGTCAGTGACTGTAATGTCAGTTGGGACATTTTTTTTCCTCTCTGACTCATTCTGTGCAGGAGTTTCACCCTTGCAGTCTAACTTTGAATCTGATATTTATTCCACCCACAGCCATGTTCTCTCTATTGCTTGCATGCTACCAGTATGTGGGGGAAAAGTATTTTTTTAAAAAGCTCACCCCTGGCCCGGTTGGCATCATGGCCTTTGGCTGGGCAGCCACAGTGCTGAGTGCTTGCTTGTGGAAACCTGCGGTACCACAGCCCTCAGATGCTGCTTGTTGGCTTACATAAGCAAGGTGGCTGCAAATGTTGCTAAGCAACTACATATATAAATACTTTAAAACCTCAAATTTGCTGCGCCTGATAACCCCTGTGATGCATCACTGCTCTTCTGCTGCAGGGGCATGTTTGTTGTGGGTGCTGCTAGGAGAGGGGCTGTATTGTCACCCCACACTTCTTGGCCCATCCCCTCGAGCTTGGCAGACCACATTTCTGTAAGTCACCATGGGGAGGCTGGAGCTATGGCACGGGCAGGGAGATACTGGCCTGCGCAACTGGGAAGTGAGGAGACCCTATGTTGACTGCGTTATTTCCAACTATGCATTCAATGCAGTGCAGACTGCTGCCTGGTAACCATTCTCCTGTTTTCTTAGAAGCAAGAAGAGCATACATGGGGCTGCTGAAGGATGGGAAGTGGCTAACCAAAATTAAGGCAACTGTAGCCTCGTAACTGCGCTATTTCCTACAAGCCCAGCTGCAAACTCAGTCTTTCTGGAGAGTGCAGTGTTTGTTTACCAGAGAGTAGCTACTGCTTCAGCAGTGAGTCCCATGTGCTCTTTTCACAGGGTCTCCTCTGAGCAGACATTCCTCGTACCTCCCTGTTTCCACAAGCCCTCCTGCTTTTTCCACCCCCACCATCCATCAGACAATCTGCTGTATGGTGGCCTTCCAGGAGGAGGGCAGGTGTGCAGATGTGAGACCTGGAGAGGCCTTTGTGGAGGCTGGTGGAGCAGGATGCTTCCTCAGCCTACCACAGGGCTGATGTTCTTTCATGAAGAAATTGTAGAGTAAGGGGCTGATTTTCTTCTTTGCATTCAACTAGATTAGGTCAGTCCTGTGATGGGAACATACACTGAGGTATTTGTACACAAATCTAAACAAAACAGCAAGGTAAGGAGCTATTACATTTCCTGCCCTCAAAACCATGTGGCGAGAGAACATGTTACCTCATTATTGAACTGTAAGAAGGTTACTGAGCTCTCTATTTCAGCAAAACTTCTCTTTCATGCATATGTAACCATAGCCCAGATTCTGAACTGCATATATTCTTGCTTTGAGTAGCTCTTGTTGGGTTGAGCTCTCACAGCTCAGGGTTGGGTGCGCTTGCTGATTTGGGGAGTCGTGTGCCCCACTTCATTTAGGACAGTAACCACATCCTCTGGAGGGAGGAGAAATATTTAGCCCTCCAGACAGTTGGGCTGGCCACAATGATGTAAGATCTCTTAAAATACTCACAGCATAACCTAACCCCAGGGATAGCACCTGCTACTTCTCTTTTCTGACAAGCCCTCTGGCATATTTTGGAGGAATTGTTCCATGTTTACAAAAATGGGAGATATAGGGCACTTTCAGGTCCTGATTTAAAGTAGTATTTTCCAGCAAGCTTTTTAGCTGTGAGGCACATGAGAGCAGAAAGCAAGTATCTCTGCACTTCAAATACTTCCCCTCCAACAGATCATCACTCTGCACCTTCTCAGAACCCAGTTCATCCTGTGCTGGTTTGATAATGTGTATTCATCTTTGTAGCTGTCTAGGTTGTAAAAGTCTATGTTGCTGTGCTGAGTGTCTGCGGACTGTGACTGTGGAATGACTCAGGCTCTGAGTCCTCCTCAGCCATTTCTTCCTCACATCTTGGATTTATCTGAATCAGCTGCAGCCGTGCAATAGCTGCTTGGCTCTCTTGGCAAGAAACATGCTTCTGTTAAATGGGGTGGCTTGAACTCCTCCAAGAGGAACTTGCAATTCAGCAAGGAGGAAAGCAAGAGTAAGCTTTGGCTTTTTGTTTCTGTCTGTTGAAACTATTCCTCGGAAACAAACTGGCTTCCCAGAACTGAAAGGTATGATGCAGCCCAGTAATGCTAGTCCCATCACCTCCCACCATAGACACAGCAGATTCTAGAAGTGATGTCAAAGAGGGATGTGAAACCATGGAGTGATCTGGTGGAGAAATACAACACTTGGGACTTCACAGGTCATCACTGCTCTGGCATTTCTCCAACTGCTGGAAGGAAAGGCAGGAAAGAGGGGAGCTGGTTGGGGTGGAGCTGTAAGGAGAGCTGTAGTTTAGGCTGAACTGATCAGGTTTTGACCACAAGTGAAAGAAACATGACTGCAGAACACAGCAACATGGCCCTTATGGGTGACCCATGAGGCTAAGGGCTTTATAACAGCCACGATGCGCTCAGCCTACTTGCAAAGAAGAAGAACAATGCAAGGATCAAGATATTAAAGCTGAAATAGGCAGCTGGGGGGACGGAGGTCTCCATCAAGCACAGGGAGTTCAGAGAACCAGGCTGAAGGTGCTTCTTAGTGACCTCTCAGCATCCATTACAGCCCGCAGAGGATTCTTTAGCCACACCACCTCTCAACAGGATATTTGCCATGAACAGCAAGTCTCTCCCGGACCATCTTTTAGGATGCTCTAGTGCCCAAGAGCTGAATCCCTGTTCTAAATAGAGCTTGAAGGACTTTCCCAGTGTGAACTCCTTCAGTGATCAACTTAATTTCCATAGTAAACAGTGTACTACTGCCAGTAGTGTCTGTCTGAATAGATTGCAGAGTAGTGAGTGATATCTGTAGCAAGTTGCTGTCTGACTTCATCCCTAAGGTATCCAAAGACACAATGCAGGCAGTGGCAGCCAGCACAGCATCCTGTCCCCTTGCCTCAGTAGGTCACTTCCCTTGATTGTTCTACTCTGCTAAGGACAAGAGTTGGCTGCTGCCATCCCTGGGGACAAGGAACAGATGAGTATTGCATGCCTCTAAATGAGTGGAATTTCATTCAATGGCAAAATTCACCTACAGCATTGAACAACAGTAGGGAAACGTTATCCAGACTCTTGGCTTTCTCCTGCCACCTTTTCCCCCACTTCTTTGTAAGATGCTTTCCTGCACTTCCCAACAACAGCAGTATCAGCTGGACCAGTGACAGGAGTCTGATCTCCTTTCTGGCCAATATCCCTTTGTCTGATGTTGCTAAGACTGCCCAGGTTGGGGCAAGACTTATGGAGAACATAGAAACAAAGCTGATCCATATCCTGGCTCCTTGCTGGCTTAGCTGGCATTAACCTCATAATTAAACTAATTAAATGAATACGAGCACAGTGGAGTCCTGTATCACCATCCTTCTGGCACCAAGTCTGCGTTCAAGCAGGGATTTAAGCCTGCAAATTCTCTGAAACCCTCCTCAACACAATCACCTCAGATTTTCCGCACTGAGGCAAGCACTGAGTCTATTCATATTATTTGCAGTGATCTTTGGACTTGAAATATCTTTTCTTCTGTAATTCTTGTAATTCCTCATCTTTGTTAGTATGATGACCAGCCGCATGCTCATTTTTTGCAGCAAGTCTCACGTGACTTTTCTTGTTCTGCATGTCCTACCACTGCAGGTTATTTTTAGAATTTAAAGAAAAGGGCTCATTATGAGATGATGCCAAGGAGAAAATTGTGCTGTGCACAGGGAGTGGCATGAGACTGGATACTCTCAGCTCTGTTCCTTGCCTCCTTGTCTGACCCAGCCAGTCACGTGTTTCCAGCTTCTGCTATTTCAGGTCTTCCTGTTTCCCTAAAACAAGCAGCTTCCCAGCACGCTGGGGATTAAACACGCAAATGTAAGTCTGTCACTGCCTTCATGTGATGGGTCTGACATTCTTCTTTTGGTGAAGCTCTTGGACAACTAGCATAGAAAACAATGGACAGGAAAACAGGGAGAAGTTGTCTGCCTTCCCTTTCCGTGGCCTCTTGTGTGCATTGTTTGTACGTGTCTGCATTTGTCTGCAAGTACCACCAGATCTGAGTTTCCGATACTGAAGTTTCTTCATGGAGCTGCCAAGAGAGTCACAAGGGAAGTGCTTCTCTATCAAGCACAACATGGTGGTATGGTGGAGCAGACTCTTCACCTTGTCATTCTCCCCTGGTTCCACACCTCTGCTTCTCTCTCCCAGACATCATTGCTTTTCAGAAACTTGATTTTCTGCTGACATTTCCACAATTCATCTCTCTGTCCCATTGGTCTCTGCTGTCTCAGGCCTTTTGCATATTATGCAAATATGAAGATAAATCCTGATTTCCAGGAGGAAATAAATGATAAGTTAATCTGATCAGAAAATCTCTTCTTCACCAGAAAACACTCTGAGCATGGGTGGAAAACAGTGGAAGGCGAAATCCAGCAGCTTCAACTCCTGCCAAGGCAGCTGAGAGTGTGTACCAGTGCAGTGCATGTCTAAGGAGGAAAATTCCAGGGGTACCACTTGCAAAGCCGGAGAACAGATGGGTGTGCTGGGGCTGGCTGTGTCCAGCAGCACAGCCTGAAGTTGAGGCGAGAGAAGCTGGTGCTCATTTCTTGCCACTAACCATTGGAGGAACCTGGCTGAGCTGTGTAAAGATCAGCTAAATCAAGGGTTTGCTCCTTCAGGACTTGTGGCTCAGCTTCCTCTTTTGAAGGGTTTTCACTTCCATGGCATGATGCTAATGTCATCTTGTGTGGCAGCTGTTATGCTAAAACCAGTTTCTTCTACCATACCCAAAATAGGAGTGCAGCAAGTCCCACCATGATTGAATCTCCTTGTGACACCCCTTAGTGTGACATGAGAAGCCTGAAAGTAGCTGGGCTTTCAGTTAAGGGACATGGGGTTTTCCTCATGCCATAAGAAAAGCAACTGAACAGATGCTCCTGGTGGAAATAAACACATCTGCACAGCACAAGAGTTGTTTTCTGTCCCAAGGAGGAGCTGGACTTGCCCCGAGTAACTTCAAGAGACTCTCCAGACACGTGGACTCTGCTCCTAGGACAAGGGACAGCTTGAAGTTCGGATCCTGTTCTCTTATCCTCGTTCCAGCAGGGGCCCACAGAGCTGTCTACGGCAGGACTCAGTCTCCTGCTGGGAACAAGTGAGTTCTGATTCCATTCCTTCACTTTGCTGTGGCCTGAGCATGTTTTTGTGCTGTTCTGGGATGACTCCCAGTGGAGACCAGCAGTGTTGTCCAGCTCAGAGAAGAATCAGCTAAGTTTTAAGCCAGTTTCGGTGGGAGGATAAGAAGGGGGCTCAGGCAGTTTTCTAACTGTCTTCTGCTGCCGGGAGTCTGTGACCTGTGCAGCAGATAGGTAGCGAGAGGTAAAAGACGTCAAGGGAGACGGTGAACAGATCAGACCGCGGGCTGCTCCTGGCTGCACCACTGCTGCCCTCTAGTGCTGCCAGAATCTGTGCCTCTGCCAATTCCCGGCCAGACTGGCGTGATGGCTGGGGACCTGGTGAGTGGGCCATGGTAGCTTGCTGCGGGAAATCTGGAATCCAGGGACTCTGCCTGGTACTGTGTGCTGGGCGCATGATACGTAACCTCTCCAAGCTGCTGCTCCAAAGGCCTTAGTGGTGTTAAGGGTGCTAATATGCTGAGGATGAGGGGCTGGTGGGAAAATCCCAGTAAAGCCTGGTGCTGCACATCCTACACAGCAGCCGCCAGCGAGAGAAAGTGCCACTGCATCACAGCACTCAGCCCTCAGGGACAGGACTCCACAGAGAGGAGTATGGAGAAGGCACAGCCCCAGGACACGTCAGAAGATAAAGGAGCCTCCCATTGTCATGGCACAGAGACAGCCTGGGGATCTGAGGTCCCTGCCTGGACTCTAGGCAGGATCTCTATTCCTATTCTACCGCCTGCTGGCTGCAGAGCCATGCTGGGAGATGTGTCCATGCAAGTCAGCCATTCCCTGGGAGCTCTGAGCTGAAAGGAAACTATGTTTTAGTCCCTGGAGCCCTGAGATGACTACCTGACAGGGTCAGGTTGGGAGAGAATCTCAGAATATCATGAGTTGGAGGGGTCCCATAGGGATCAGTGAACCCTCCTCACAGGACCACACAAAAATTGGACCACATGTCTGGACCAGCACTGTCCAGACACTCCCCCAGCTCAGTACCCTTTCCACATCCAGAAGAGATGAGGGCTGCTGGGTGTAGGGCATCCTGTGCAACAGCACTCATGACAGCCAGGGAGCATTCCACAGTGCAGACACCCCAGCGTCTAACATTCCAATCCCAGCCACGAATCACCACTTCAGGCTGCTAGCTGAAAGAGCCAAGACATGAGTCTGGGGATCCTCTGGGCGCAAGAAAGGGCTAACATCTTTTATAAACAATTAATGGATCTAAAGGGAAAGATCCCCACCCGGCCGCCCACACCTAAGATGGCGCCTCCCAGACGTACCCGCGCTGAGAGCCCCGCCCCCCCCGGGCCACCCGTTCCGGCTGGACATGGCGGAGCGCGAGGACCGGAAGGGGCGGGTTGTGACGTCACACGGCAGCGCCGCGGGTGGAGCCTCCCGTCGCGCGGAGCGCCGGAGGAGGTGGGTGTTGGGGCGGTGCTGAGGGCCTGGGCAGCCCCGGGCTGGAAGCTTTGGCGATAGAGTGCGGCTGCGGGGCCGCTGTGCTGCGGGTTGAAAAGTATTCATACGTGGAGGTTGCTCTTAAGGCTTCCAGCTGGCTCTTGAAGCAGTTGGTTGTCAGCGGAGCGTCTGGAACGAGAGCTGCAAGCACTGAGGAGGCCGCTGGAGCCGGCTGTAGCCCCGGTGTTTGTGTCGGTTACAGAGGTTGAGGTGGCTGCCCAACGTCCTGCAGCCTGAGCACAGAGGTCTGTGCTTCGCTGCGTCTGCGTGCCTCATAGCAGTGCGTTTGGAAGCGGCAGGCTGTGGGTGGGAGCGGCTGTGCTTCCCTCTGGCAGCGCTGCGCGGTGCCGGGAGCCGCTGCTGTGGGCTGAGCCTGTCCGGCGCTCCGCTCCGTGCCGCGCCTTGCCGTGCCTACACAGCGACGGCTTGGGGCGCTGGGGCTCGGCGGGGGTTGCTTAGAGCCAAACGTGCAGCCACACACTCTGTCTTCTTGCCGTTTGTTTTGACAAGGTGAAGTGGTTCGTGTGGTAGAGAGGATTACCAGTCCCCTCACTGACAACGGGAGTAAACAGCTTATAAATAATGAGGATGCGCTCACGGTCATTAGCCGGGCGTGTCGGTGTGTGACTGAATATCTGTCACGTGGGGAGGAAAGGGAGGAGGAGGTGAATTGCTGCTTAATATTATTTTTTTTTCTATTTTGTCTGCTAGGAAATAAAACAGTTCAAGGGAAACTCAGAAGGCTGTGTGTTATTCAGAGTGCTGCTGATAGTGCTCCTGATGAAGCAGGAATCCTGCAGGCCTCTGCCTTTCTCAGTGACCTGAAGTGTAGGGGAGGAGAAGCCAGTGTCAGTCTCCGGGGCAGAGAGCTGCATATGTAAGTGGGGCATCTTGTGCTTGGACCTCAGCAGTGGGAGGATTCTGCTCCATTCTCTGAGAGAATACAGCAAATAGAGAGGCAAGTTTAAACCAAAATAATGGCAAACTGATGTCCCTTATTGTGCTTTGGCCATCTGCAAGGTCAGGTTGTGTATTAGCTCTGCTGTTGTTGTGGTTTGTTTCTTCTCAGGAGAAATATGAAAGGAGCCAGTTTTGTGAATGAACTCTGCTCCATGGGAGAACAGTGTTATGTCCTAACTTATAAACGTTTTTGAGTATGACAGTAAATGAAAATTGGCTCTTCTGTTGTCACATTGTATTCCAGGTTGAAAAACATGAAGTTATCAAAATATATTTATAATCTAAAAGCTGATTTTATTATTATTTTTTTTTATGTCTGGTGATTTTTCTTGCCCCACCATGTTATCTGTCTAGTGTGGGCTTAATGCTTATGTCAGCTGACAATAAATTGGTCTTCAGTCCATATGGTGTCAGTGTTGGATCTGGAGGTGAGAAGCAGAAACTTGCCAAAACTGCCTCTGTGAAAGTTCAAGAGATACACAAAATGGGAAAATGTCTCAATTCTCTCTGTACATGCAGTGGTGTTCTTGATGACACTCAACATTAGTTCAGTGCCTTAGAAGGGCTTTCTATATTATGACTGTGTAGCCCTGAAACAGAGATTATAAACTGTCAGCAGTTTATCATGTGCTGAAGAGCATGTGTCTCGTCTGAGTTTACTAGTCTGAGCAAGTTGTATTTTCTTTTCCAGCTTGCAGTTCCAAGAAGTGTTTGAGTGAAGCAGTAACTGAGCCGTGGGAGAAGATACTGAAGTTCTTTGCTGAATAAATGTTCTTCTCTTAGTTTCAATTGACCTCTCCTGTGGATGAATGCTGTTGCTCAGAACAGAAAACTTGAAGTAACTGTTGGATCAAACAGCTTGCTGTGATGTGAACTTTCCAGCAGATATTTACAGAAGAGAGGGACAGAGAAGAATAACCTCTTTCCAGTTCTGATTCTACTGGAAGTGCAAATGAGCACCTGTGGCGTCTGTCTCAATTTGTTTGGGTGCTCAAAGAAAAATCCAGTCTGAGGAAGCCTCTGGGAATAGACAGGTGAGAAATCTGTCAGCCAGAATTTGGCAATCTTTTAATACAATAAGTATAACCAGCTTCTGGGTGTTGTTAACTTTAATTTGTCCAAGTTTTAAAGCTTTAAACCTTCATTAATTTTGAAACGTATTCCTCAATTTTCTTTGTAAGCAGAATGAAATGAAATATTTATTTCTGTACTTGTGCAAAGCAGGTGTTTGCAAAATGCTAATGGTCATCAGGATTTCCTAATTTTCAGGATGCATCTTGTTCTGTTGTACTTTTAGCCAAATGGATCTCCTGACCTGGCAGATGGGGGTGGCTGAGGGACTGGGCTGCTGGTACTGGTATGTGGGGGGAGCAGAGATGTGTGGCTGGAGTAGTTCACTGCATTTCTGACTTGAAAAAGTACAAGATTTTTTGTTTGTTTTAAAAACGCCATTCAAACAATAGCTCTATAAAATAGAGAATTGTTTTTAGTTGCAGTGCAACAGCCTGATCGATATCTTGCCTGCCAGAACTTGTGTCCTGCTGGTGTCCCTTTCTAAGATATTTTCTGACCTCTGCAGTGGTGATAGGTGTAAGGTTTTTTTGGTTTAAGACCTAGCAATTGGTTGCTCTACTATATCTGAGTTTTGGATTTGTTTCTTCTGGATGTTTTCCATATTGTTTTTGGTGTTGGTTTGTTGTTGTGCGGATTTCATGGCTTTTTTTTTTTCTTTTTTTTTTGTATCTGTGGGATTTTGTGGAGAACTACTGTTCTCCAAAAGCTGAAATGGTTGGTAAGTACACCTAACCACAAGTGTGAGATTGCACTTCCTCAACCCTCCATATACGTTTGAAAACATAATGGCTGATTTCATTCAGTCTTTTTGTGGATCTTAAATCATGATCTTAAGCTACCAGAAATCTGCAGAAGTTAGAAAAGCACCATAGGCTCTAAAATATCAAAACTCAATTTTCTTTCTTCCTGTTATGTTTTCAGGAGGTTGTTGGAAAATTGTACTATGCAGACATGCTTTTATTTTCTCATGTTTCTCCGCTTTTACAACGGAACTGACTTTTGCTGTTGCCGTATGATTTTGTTGGTTTAATTGCATTTCAGAACTGGGGCTGTGCAATTACTGGCTAGAGCTGTGAGGCAGGATTTTCTTTTCATCTAAATATTTTCCTTCAATAGCTCTCCAGCACTGCTTGCCTCTTTGAGATTTGATCCAGTTCTGCTGCATGGGAAAGAGGGGGTTGTTTGAAAAAACAAGCCACAGAGCCAGTCATCAAATAAGAAATGTAGCAGCAACACCCAGTATTTTGGGAAATATTCTGGCTGAGAAACAGTAATGTTAGTGATGTATAATTCCTTTAGCTTTAGATCTCTTGGCAAGTTAGGAAGCTGGCTGTGTGATTGTTCTGTTATTCTGTACAATCAGGAATGATGGTGGCATTCTTCTCTCTGGTCTGGGGGCGTTCATCAGCTCTGTGGGTTCTCAAGGCTCATCTGTTGCTTCTGCACTTCTGTCCTATAGCTGTTTCACCCTGTGCGCAGGACTCCCCAGCTATATTATTTCCTTCCTTCTGCTATGTTGCAGTTTTCTTGCTCCATCCATGGTACGAGAGTTACACAGAAGGTAACACCAGCAGTGTCCCCGGTCTTTCATCTAATGATGAAAGACAGTAAAACTTCTGCCATCCAGAACTGGTGGTCTTTAACATGTTTATGTAGGGATACAGTGAATCTGTGGGATATGACAAATACCCAGTGTACCTAGACTTTCCCTTTCCTGTCCTTTGTGGACAGCTTCATTTAGATGTTCTGCATGAGCTGAAGTGGATTGAAGTGTGACAATGCGAGGTGCCCCTGTAAAGGAGCTGCCTGCCACTTAGGCTGTGCTTGAGGGCTGCATTCCACACCAAGTGCGTAAGGAGCAAGGAACTGAGGCTGGCTGATACTGCCATCCTGCTGTTCCTAAACTGATCCAGCTGGTTCGTCTGGGAGCTGGAATTCAAGTCTTAGTGCCTGAGTGCAGAATTTAACAGTAGATGCACGAGTATTTCTATGCGTTTCCCATCATGTTTCTAATTATTCATGCTGAAATAACCTAGCTTCTTGATTATGCAGCATAGCTTCATGTGCACTTGTTTCTGAAGCACAGCAAGCCATGGTTTAGGAAGATCATTTTCTGAATGAGTCCCTTGAGAATGGAAGTATGTGGATACCATCCATTTCCTAAACAGTTTGGACAGCATTCATTGGCAAAGCAAGTGAGGGAGCTTCCCCAGGACCCTGGTGTGCTTGCTGCATGACACAGGCTACACACAGCAGTTGGTGTAACTGCGGGTAGATGGATGGATAGTTAATATGAGCAGCAGTAAAGCAGATAATTTAGTCTTCTGCAGCGTTGTATGCCCATTACTGTTAAGCTGTTAACTGAAGTTTTAGTACTTGCCTTTTGAGGAAAACACTTGGATGCTGTGAAGTGGCATGCAGATAGCTTATTTCAGGGCTTGTGGAGATGCTGGCAGTATTTTGCAGTTGTTGCTTTTCTGTATAGCTGTGTCTTGCAAGGTGGTGTATATGATGCCTGTCCCTGCATGCTTGGAGTGAAGCCATCAAGGATTTCCTCGACAGTGATGAGTTTGTCTTGTTGAGGAGTTGATGAGACTGCCTGCAGGGAAGGTGGCTTTTACAGCACTCTGTTCTTACCTGAGAAGAAAGAGGTGGGTGTACTGTAGGCAAAATCTGTAGTTCTCCAGCATGGAGCAATCTGCCGTGGAAGCTGCCTCTGTCTCTATGTGGCTCCCTTTCAATTGAAATTCAGCAGGCAATCGACTGAACTTTTTACTTGCTTGTGTAGCAGATGTGCTTTTTCCTTCAGAAGAAGGAACACTGTAGGCATGCATGGGTAAAACACTCTGGGAAAATGAGGATACCCAGATAAGCCCTTTGGTCTGAGAGAGGCAGTGTATGTGAGATTGGGAAAAGGGTTAGATGAGGAGAAAGAAGTTTGTTCGTTCCTTCTTTCTGTCACTGACTTTCATGTTAGTGGTCCTTTTGCTTCTTCATGGATTTTTGGTTACAGCAAAAAATTCTCAAGAAATTTAAGTGCTGTAGTGATATCTACAGAGGGTATGTAAGTTGCTTTTTTTAAAAAATAACATCTACTACAGTATCAATTTTTAAAGTGTTTTAAATAAGAAGGTGCACTGCTGTAGCAAGTGGCAGTTTGTTTATGCTTTTCTTTGAGATTGTAAGAACCATGTCCAAAAAGGGAAAGTCCTTTGTTTGTATCATGTCTATGATCTCTGAAGTGCTGTGTAACAATAAATAAAAGGTTTCTGTATGTGCATTTAGATGCTTCAGAACATTTTATAGCAAATAGCATGGAAAGTATTCAGCAAGTGTTGAGATAGGATTTGAAATCCATGTGTTGGCTATGGTAACTGTGGTGGTTGATGTTCCACCTGTAGCCTGGCTGTCAGAACCATCAGACTGCTAAGTGCTCTTCCTGAGAAACTTGCTGGAGATCCAAGTGGAGGGTTAGGTGGCTTACTTCAGTTGCTTTACTCTTTAAAGGAAATTAACTTTGGACTAGTATGATAGCGTTGTATTTTGACGGAGCTGAAGTTCTGAATAGCTGCAGGATGTTTGCACACTGAAATGTTGCATCTCTTTATGTGACCTGACTGCTGTGCTCTATTGCTGGAGAGTGAAAGGTGAACTATTCAATGTGCATCCCTGTTTAGTGGGGGACTGAAAAATCTGTAGAGATAAGCAGCTAGTCCTGCCTATGTATTTCAGTCAGTGAGTAAGCCCGTGGCTACCCTGGTGTTTATGTGCCAGCTTGTTCTGTTTCAGTCAAATGGATTTTAAAACTGTCAGATTGTATTTCACTGCTTCCAATTTTATCCTCCCTCTTCAGGAAGTTTATTTTTTTAACATCTTGTGACTATGCAAGAATGTTTTTATAGTTAAGATCAAATAGCCAGTCAGTCTGAACAAAGTGTTTATGTTCAGAATGAGATTCACTGCTTTGAGGAAAAACGTACAAAATCCATTGCATTATATGCACTGAGAAGTTCAGGTGGGTCTCGTACAGATGGAGGTGTTTGAAAGGTAACTGGTGCACACAGCACTCAGGCTTTGCATTGAATAGCATTCAGCATGTGCCAGCTGCAATTTTCATTGCAATTGGGCAACAGTTCTTTGAATCATTAACCCCAACCTTCCCAGGAAGATTTAGTAGTAGATTGTGCCAGCATTCTGCTGCTCCTATGACCTTGTCATAATTACAAGGGAAGTTTTTTTGTCTCACTGAAAATTTTGTGCAAACTGGATGTTTTATGGTTTCTTTGTGCCTCTGAAAATTACCTCTTAAGACTTTTGTAACTTATAGTTCAGTAATTTGAGCTTTTTTAAATGTTGCTAAGCAAGAAGAGTGGTCTCCTGAGAGTACTTCTTACCTGACAGCATTTTATTCTGTTTGAATTTAGGAGTGTACTAATATTTTGTTTTGTGGTTATTTGGCTTTTTTTGTCTGACAAAGTTTTGAGCATCAGCTGTTTCCATTATGGAGGACTTCTGCTCCATAATTTTGAATTCTCATTCTTTTAGAATTCTATTGGAATAACTGGAATATATGCAACAGATAGGAAAAATAATGTGATAATTACATTGCTGTAACTATGTCATCAAAAGTGAAGATGCCCTGTAGTTGTGCTGGTTGCACACTTAGTGGTTGTGGTCTGAATAGTGTGGGACTGTTAAGGAAATAAGTGCACAACCTAAAAAGTGAATCTACAAAGCATTAGCTCTGTGGCCATAGTAGCTTACTTCATTCAGGAAGTAGGAAAAGGTCTGCATCTTTAATGTCTTATGTTCTTGTTTGTCCTATTGGGGTGAACAGTCTAGGGGGCAGGTCCATGCAGTCTGGGGGGCAAAACAGTGCTAAGCTTTGGAAATGAGAGAGGTGATATGGCCTCTTGCTAGAGCAGTTCTTGGGACCTGTCCCTTGCAATATGGGGAAATTATTTTCAGAAACAGTGTGGAGCCTTTGAACTTAGGTTTAAACAAGACTGATGTGCATTCTCTGTGTTTTCATACAACAAAAAGGGAAAAGAACACTTTTTATAAAACCTGTATTTGGCTAGTCCTGCTGCTTTTCATGCTGTCTTGCATGCCTTTTAGATCTGTTAAGATCTTATCTTGCATCCAAGTAACTTCTCACTTGATTTAGTGCTGGATGCATTGTGCTTAGTTTGATCTGGATAAGCAGATCAAAGTAATGAAGTGCTGTGCAGTGTCAGATACAGCAGAAGAGAGAAGCGAAAGTGTAAGGCAGCGAGCTGTGATGTGAGCGTGCTGTGGCTGTAGCAGTTTGGTGCAGGCTAAAGTTCAGTGCCTGCCTTGGTATCTGACAGGGTCCATAGAGGAGCCCCAAGCCTTGGCATCGTGGGTGCAGCGTAGAGCCTAGAGCTGCTGCCCAAGTTCATTGCTGTGGAGAGAGGTGAGGGGACATCTGCAGCCTTCAGACACGTGAGCATTGCCCTGTGTGCCCCTTGACTCCCCATTGCTTTTCCTCAGAGTGGGCTTTGGCTGTAGCTACTTCAACGTACTCCTGTGACAATCTGAGGTTGGAACTAGTTGCCAGGGAGGGGGGGAAGGAGCCTACCTCGTTAATGAGAACGAGCCTTTGGGACTGTTCTGCTTCCCAGAGCTCTCCTGTTAAAGGACTTGGCTGTGGGAACAGCTTTGTTTGTGATCCAGCTTCGCTGGAGGTTTTGGCAGGAAGAACTGCAGAGCCTCATCCAAGATTTTGATGTTTTCATGATGAAAATTGCATCTGATCTGTTCTTAATGCTGAGGCTGTCTTTGTGATGCAAAACACCCGCACTTAGTCTGACTGTCTTGCTGGGGATCATGTGTTAGTCACACTTCTGATTTGCCTTGGGAAGGCTAAATTAGGGAAATCTGAGTGCTGTGAAGGCTTACAAACCTAGGGATGGCCTGATTTTTCTGTTCAGGTTAGGCTACTTTTTATCAAAACATTGACTGGAAAATTGAGCTGGAAGTGCTTATGAAGAAACAAGTGGATACGTGTGTAGAGGCTCTGCTGCTGGACTGGGGCAGCGCTGTTGGAGCTAAGACTGGGCTGGCCCTTACATATAAGGAGGACTTATTTTAGGTCCTACTTTATTCAGTTGAGGGGCAGAAAGATGGGAAAAACTATGAGAAACTTATTTTCTCAGAAACTATACATTTTTTCTTCCACTTGCTCACTTAAGGAACCTTTTTTTCCACAAGTATGCATCCAGATCACTTTCTGTGGGAAGCATCCTACAAAAATAAGAGCTTCTGAAGACAAGCACTGTCTGTGCTCACAGTACTGTGATCACAGCAAATATACCGATCAGACTGCTTTGGTCTGGACCCATGCTGTCACGATGACCTGTGCTGTACTTTGACTGGACAGCTGGAAATACGAAATTAACCCTGAAGGTGCCACCTTTGGAGTCGGTGGGCACTTGTGGCCTTCTATAAGGAAGAGAAGCCACCCTCAAATGGGTAATACTCAAGAGGATAAAAACCAAACCGATTAGGGAAAGGTGGGTGTCTGAACAGGAAGAGAGCCTAGGCGCAGGAGCTGTCATGGGCCTACGGTTATCATCACAAGGCAGATGCCAATTAAAATGATTTTTGGAAACATGAGTGGCAGTTGTATGGGACCTACATTTATTCTGCAGTGTGTTCTTTGCCCTGAATCACTTCCTGCCATGGAAGCTGGATGGATTGCAGTGCAGAGGTGTGTCAGCGGGTTGGAAGCAGCATGCATAGCTCTGGCAATGGGAGTAGCTGTTGGGAAATTCAAGGTGCGGTCTGTATCTCTAAGTAGGCAGGCAGTTTAAGCTGTCGTAAATGTTTCTGCCTGCTCAAACAGGAAGAAGTCAAATGCTCTGAGGACAGAGCATGTCTGTTCTGGGTGAAGTTGGGGTCTGTCCAGTTGTGTATATCTTGTCACAGTACTTCACAGGTATCTGCATGTGGGACAGGCCTTGCTCTGCATCTCCAGTACAGCAGTGTCTGTGGCTTTCTACAGAACCCTTCACTGGTTGGGGTGGGAAGGACCCTCTGGAGGCCATCAGGCCCATCCCCCAACTCCAGCAGTGACACCCAAAGCAGGGTGCCCAGCACCACATTCAGGCAGGTCTTGTGTATCTCTGGGGAGGGGTCTTCATCCCCTCTCTGGGCAGCCTATGCTAGTGCTCTGTCACCTGCGCAGTGAAAAAAGTTTTCTGGTGTTCAAAGGGAACATCCTATCTTCCTGTTTGTGCCCTTTGCCTCTTGTCCTTTTTCTATCCTCCCGTGCACCTCTTTGCATTTGTTGGTGCTTATAGCAGCCCTGTCATTAGGGGAACCCATTTTCCAGGTATAGTTAACTGTAGAAATAATGACAGCATCAAGAAAAATGTTCAAGTTGTAATGTGAATTATCAGCTTTATCAGTGAGAGGCTTCAGAGCTGTGTTTACTTATTAATAATTGTTAGGAATAATTGTTTCTCAGCTTTTGGTAAGTGGTGCAAGGTGATGTAAGCCAGTGCCGGGTACATGCTGTGTCTTGGAAATATCATCTGCTTTTGTCCTGTGAACACTTGTAGAACTCCTGCCTCTGAACTCTCTGCAGGTAGGGAAGCCCTGAAAGTAGGGGAGGCTCTGTGTGTGGTGGGGAGCTAACTTAGCCCTGCTGGTGTCTGTTTAGAAGCCTGCTTCCTGCAGCATTTGTAGGAAACCTGAATAATGTTTACAGATCAGTGGCCAGCATTAGTTCTTGCTGTGGTTATGTTCATCACTTCTGTGTACTTTCGTTTTGATGAAAACTCCTCTCTGCACACAAACTTGCCCAATTGCTGTCTTGCATCACTTTTAAGAAGTTTTCAACGTGAATTTGCTACAAGTCCAAAATGGGGCTTGGTTTAGCAACCTAATAACTAGCAATTCCAGTAAGATCATTGACTTTTAAACGTGGCTTGGAATTGTTTTAGCACAATTCCTTAAAACTGTGCCCAATATGATTAATATTTCAAAGAACTCGAGCGTGTGCCGGAAGAGGGAGGGAGAATGAGGTTTCCTGGATAGGCCAATTGATGCAGCAGATAGCTGAGAGGAAGCAGTGAAGAAAACGTTTCTAGTAATATAGTACTACTGTTACCTTAGCTGAATTTATACAAAACAACCTTTCTTTTTGCAAATTGCTTTTGGAAGACTGACACCAATCTTGAATTGGATCAGAGTTCTGGTTTCATATGTGTGCTTGGAAGCTCTTGGTTGTTGTCACCTGCATTAGTGGGTGACGGGGGATTTTTGATCTAGTCAGTGAAATATCAAAGCATTTTGCTTTTAAAGATAGCTTTCCTGACATCCATATAAGATTCTCAACACTTGCAGAAACAAGAGTTTTATTCAGAAAAGAAGTACAGTAACTCGGGAGTTGGATTAAGATTTGCCTGCAGTTGAGTTTTCCGCTGTAGTGAGCTGAGTGGTTTAAGTGGAACGATGAATAATTCAAGAAGAGATGAGACAAATGCAGACTTAAAGACATCAGCTGTTAGTCTCTGTGTGCTTGTCAGTAAATAAACATGCCTGGATGGCAGTTATGCTGTTAACGTGGTGCCTGTGTTGGCCCAATTTACGAAAGTGTTGGGGAAACCTGAAACATGGCAGGATTTCTGAGTCGCTTTCTATCTAGCATTACCTGGTAAAGCTTGACATGAACGTTATCTTGCTCTAACAATGTCAGATCATAGCATAGAATATCCTGTTGTGGCTTACTGCTCATCTCCCTAGGGCCTGTGTGAGTATGTTTAAAAACAAACAAAAGGACCACATATAAATGCTAAATCAGTTCAGCTCTAAGCATTTGTGTTTGGATTGTGTTGGTCGATTTCCCAGTTTCTTTAAAACAAGCTATTGTTTCAGGCTGGTTTCGCTGTACAACAGTTTGCCCATTGTTTGCTATTGCTCAAACAGCAGCGAGGGCAGCAACTGACCTGGATTGTGGAGAGTGTGCTGTGTTGCTTTGAGCTGCGGATCTCAGAACAGAGCCCGTTCTCCGCCCCACTTGAAGAAAGGTGGGCAAATGCTCAAAGGAGAAGCAGTTGTCTGCTGTTCAGATTAGAAGCAGGCAGCAGGACAGAAAGAAGTCAATATAGGTAAATAAATAATTTTACAACCATATACTTACCTTTACAGTGACGAAAGGCATGTTGATAATCTTCACTGAACTGTTAAACCCTTCTGTTAAATGATTTATGTGCTGCTTGTGAAACCGTGGCATTGCTAATAAAATGTTTTATGTACTGAAATAGCTTTTCATTTATCCTTGAAGATCTTTCTGCACCTGGAGGAATATAGAGCATGGCTTTAAAACTCCTGTCAGTCATCAGCTCACTGGCTGTTGCTTCAGGTCTTCGGACAGCACAAAGAATTGGAGGAATGACTTAAAATTGTCGTATTTTTTTAGAAAGCAACAAAATAATACTTCCCAGAGTTTGCACTTTGCGCAGGTTGCACTGGTTGTTGGAACTGAACATTTGTTTTCAGATGAGGGCAAACGTTTTAGGGTGCTGCTTCTGCCTGGAAAAAATCCAAAGAGGAGAGCTCCCCTTGTGTTTGTGATGTTTGTGCTTTATACTGTGGTGGTAAAATCCTCCTGATATCTTCTGGGAGCAGGAGGGTTTCACAGGGAGCAGCCTGCTATTGCAGCACCCTGCTGTAACAGAAATGTTCTGCTTTTTTTTTTTTTTATTGGGGTGCATGAGACACTTCTGGCCCTTTCTGTACAATATTTGTGTTGCTGCTGCAGCAGGTCACAAAGCTGCTTAGTTCAAATCTTCCTATGAACTTCTGAGGCTGTGTTACAGCAGCAATCTGTTATGCTGCAGCTCTCACCTGGTATCGTCTTTCCTTAGCAGCTGGACCCGGGCAACTGTGTGAGACGCACACATGGAAGTCTTCTGTATGCGTGCTCTTTTGATGTTTAGCTTTTAAAGAAGAAATTATGGTTAGTTTGTTAAGATCAAGAATTTTCGTTTGATCTTCTGTGAAAATGGAAAAAAAAACACCCACCCCTTTCCTCTGCCTGAAAAGCACAGTCTGTGCATGTGCCACAGCTCCATCCCAGTGGAACTGAGGCTCTGCTGGGCAGGCTGGGAGGCTGGGTTGGTGCTGCTTGGTCACTGGGGGTGACCCAGCAGTGCTCCCTGCAAGCTGTGCTCCGCTTCCTCCTGTAACTCCCAGCCTGCACGTGGGAACCTGGGACTCCCAGGTTTACGTTTCATGGACTGTGGTATGACGAAGCCCAGAACAATTTACTGAGTCGACCAATGCATTGGTGGTGTTCTTATAGTATAGGCTCCTCTGCTCTGAAGCTGCTGACTCCTCTTGCCCTCTGCTGTGGTTTTTTAGTTGTGGGTCTTGTTGTGCAGAGGGATACTGTGGTGAGAACATAGCGCTCGGGATGAAACACCAAAGTGGGACAGGGAAGAAGAATTGCAGTGAGCTTTAAAGCTCGGCTTTGATTTGCTAATCTCTGAAAAAGAGTAGCCTTGTGGTCTGGCCCTTGATTTCTCAAATTAAAGTAGCCGCTAGGTGGTAAACTTGCTCCTTCCCCTCAGGAAGAATGACTCATGGAAGCAGCTGATCAGAATTACTCCATGCTCTTTTTAAAGAGCATAATGTCTTTGTGCTGGTGGTGGAGCTGGAGCCAAGCCTTGTATCAGATGAGGAGGAAATAGTGTTTTGGAAACTTTTAGCATGTTCCAACTTCGAAAGCCTCAGGTTTGCATTCCTGAAGAGCTGCTCCAGGCCCCCTGCTTAGCTTAGCAGCCCTTCTGTATCTCTGGGCTGGTGTGTGTGGGAAGGGAAGGGGAAATAGTTTCAGAACCGAGAGAGCACCAAGACAGGGTCTGACAAGGAGGAGAACAGGTCTGCAGGATATGGGTGGGAGATGGTGTCAAAGCATGAAACAGGGAGAAAAAGCCTGCAGTATCTGATGCTGATTTAAATGTTGCAAGCAATGGAGACAACATCGTAACAGAGACTAGGGGCGGGTTTTTTCAACCAGAATGGCAATGGGGTACTCTGGGCTTCCTGATTGCTGTTGCTGAGTCACGTCCAGGCATCACAGGGCTGGCTTCTTCGGGTTCTGTTTCATTGCTTCCCTTTGCCTTATTGAGATGGAAAAAAATGTCAGGCTGATAAAAAGTAGAAGAGCTTAACGGGAGCATCTCCAGAAGGATGGCTTGGTACCCACTGGAGCGCTGGGAGCGCCCGCAGCCCTTTGGTATGTATGATTGCAATGGGAGGGTCCTGGAGAGTGTGCAAACCATGCCAGCACCCTGCTGCATGGTCTGATAGGAAAGAAGCAGCAGCTGTCTAAGTATTGTGATACATTAATCATGAGATAAGCATGAGAACAGTCGCTGTGTTTTTGTGTGTGTGATTTAGCATGGCAAAGTATTGCTTGCTCATAGAAGGGATATTATTGTTTAAAAAAAAAAAAAAAAAGTAGTTTAAAGCTGTATCTGTCAAGATTAAGGATTTAGGACTTGTGAAAGAAGTGGGTCATTGAATTATCTTCTGTGTCCTTTTCCAGCTGTATAGATGCTAGATGTTTACCCAGTATCTGCCAGCACTGGAGACTGGTTTGCTTTTTGGTTTTGTTGTGAGTGAGAGAAAAGTTTGGGATAAAGAGGAGAGAGCAGGAGCTGACACTGCTCCAGTTTCCTCCCTTTGGAACAGGCAATGTGTGCTGGCAGCTGTGTGCCTCTTGTCTGCTAAGGGAGGCAACTTTAGCAGGGCTGGGAATTCATGCTTTCAGTGCAGAAGAAATATATGAACGCAGACCTCTTTTAACCCTCGTTCACACATAAGCTTACATGCAGTCTTACTGGAAGATACCTATTAGGCTGTTCTGGTGTGTGTTAGCCCTGTGATGCACAAGCACAGTTTCTTAGCTCTCTGCTGGGATGAGTCTTGCTGGCCCTGTCCCCTCTGCTGCAGGCAGCTGTGCTTCCTGGGAGCAGATTAGCTGAGGGACAGCACAGCACTCAGTGAAACCTGATTTTATTATTAGCTGGCAAATAATAGCTTTGAGTTAAAAAAAAAAAAAAAAAAAAAAAAAAAAAAAAGGCACCATTAGTTTTGTGTGCGTACTGATTGAGGTTTAACCTGGTTTGCCTTTGTGCTTTTGGAATGTGTTAAAAGCATCGGTTCTGGCAGAGCAGAGTCCAGCAGCTCATGTGCCTTCCTGGACAACAAGTTCCCAGCAGCAAGTGCTCAGCACTTTCTTTACTGGTGTGTTCTGCACCAGTTTAGTGAATAAACAGGGCTTAAAAGTTAAGCAACACTGTTTTCTACAGCGTAAGGCTCAGTAAAGAGCTCAGTGTGTCACTTTGCTGTGCAGTGCCAACGTTTTTTTGGAGTGGTGCTTTTTTGTTAATAGGAAGTGCTTTTTGCAGACTGTGTAATTCAGACTGTTTGCACATGCTGCTTTTTTCCCTTCCTGAATTAAGGCTGAGCTGCATATTTGGTTCCTCTCTAATTCTCTCGTGTATACAAGAGAAAAGTGAACATGGCCTATCATTTCATTGGGATGCAAAGCTTTCTATTTTTGTGTTCCATGGGCTATTTTTGAGGCTGAGTCCTGATTATATCTTTTTTCTCCCAACTTATGCTATTATTAAATGCTTAGATCTTCTTGTGCTCTCACCGTTTCCCTGCCGTCCTAGGCAGTTGCAGAATCACAAAATGGTTTGTTTTGGAAGGGACCTCAAAGGTTGTCTAGCTTCAACCCCCATCTCTGGGAAGGGTTCCGGCCTGACTAAATCATGCACCAGGTCAGGCTGCCCAGGGCCCCATCCAGCCTGGCCTTAAGCACTTCCAGGTATGGGGCACCCATACTTCTCTGGGCAGAAGACAGGTTTTGTGTTGTAGCTTACTGCCGGCATCTCCTTGAGAGGGCCAGGTCAGGCAGTGGGTTAAGGACACTTGATCAAGAATGTTTATGAAGTTTAGTAGCATGCTTCCATCAGTGAATGGAATTTTGAAGTTTTGTGTTCAGGTAACTAAAAATCATTATTCACTTGAGCTGTTTTGATAATTTGTGTACACCTCAAAGAAGGAGGGAGAAGTGACTGCAGGAGGCAAGTGAGCTTGGCATGTCTGCGCAGTGTCACACGGCTGTGTTGGTGTGGTTCTGTCCTCTGATGGGGATTTTCCACATCAGTTTAGCAATAAATACAAAGGTACCGTGGAAAATGAAATAGAGGAAAAAAAGTCACTATGGCTCTGTTTTGGATCCTTTCCTCCTGTATGTTAGGTCTATCATGTGTGCTGCCATCTTTCAAAGATGGGGAGTTGGTGTGCTTGCACAGGCTGTCTGGGAGGCAGGCGTGGTTTCAGTACAAGGGCTGCCTTTGGTATTGGGGGTATGCAAATGGGTGTGTAAAGTTTTCTAAACATGTTACCTTTCAAGACCACAAGTGTCCTAATACTGCTGTATGTCTTCCCCTCTGATGGGAAGAGCAATGCTGCCTCCTGTTTTTTTGGGACAAAATGTCCAGTGGACATTTGCCCAGTTTTTTCTAAAATGTCTTCACATTTCTACTCTAAAAACATTTCTACTCTTAAACCTTTCCATTTGCTCCCAGGTTTGGAAGCTCTGGCCATGGATCAGAAAGGCTGTCGACGTGGGAGTTTCCAAAGCAGCACTAGTGATGAAGATATGCTAGAAATAGTAGGAGCATCTCTGGACTTCTCTATGGCAGATGACGATCCACCACTTGACAGAGAGATGGGAGGTAATACTGTGCATCTATCCCCCTTTTTTTTTTTTTATATTGTCTTTTGGTAGGACTCCTTGTTAATATTTTCTCTGTGGATCTCTGTGGTCTCTGCTTAGTGTGAAAGACAAGCCTTTCCTGGCACCAGCACAGTTTGCAGTATTCTGCATTGCGTTATAACTGTGAATAGTCTTTTGCAGAATGGCCAAACAATTGTTCATGTGTTACACTTGGCTTCCAGTGTTGCTTTTTTAACAGTGGTTGATGGGAAGTGTGTTGTCTGCAAAGTAAAAAATAACCTTAAAATAAATGGCAATTGCAAGAAGCATGTGAATGACTTCAGTGTAATGGAGAGGCACTGCATGTTTTTTTTCCAGCATGTGAGTTGCTTCAGTACTGGCATACAGTAATGTGGCAGGGAGGAAAGCTGCTCTGTTAACCATCTACGTGATCATCTTCATATTAAATGCAGCATATCCTGTCTTACCACTTAGTTTTTTATGTTTGAGTAGTCCTTTCTAGAATTTCCAGAAGTAGCTGTTGTAGGGAAGAGCTGGCCACTCTATGGGGGAAGTATCTTTATTGTAGATGTGAAAGGACTGAGAGGAGTTTGTGATATGAACAGACTGCCCTTTCTGCTTCCTTTTTTCCTTGCCTATAATTTTAAAGATTGTCCTTGGCCTTACTGCTGTGGATAGGAAAATCTTCAACAGAGGAAGGGGGTCTGATGCTGAGCAGCGTGAACAGCTTTATCACCACTTATTGTAAAGGAAAGATCTGTTGCTACTTCTATCTAATCAGAGTCTGGATTTGTGAAATCAGGAGGGGAGATATTAATCTGCAGTGTATTGCTGAACTAAATAACTCAAAGAAGAAAAAGTCAAATTTTTCTAATCATAAGTTTGTTTCACAGCGAAAGTATTGAATTTGAACAGCAGACTGCAAGTCTCCATGACTTCCCATAAACCTTTTATCTTCTTCTTTCCCCATTCCTATTTATCCTAGGGCAAAAATTAAAAAGTAACCCTTCTGTTTTACTCCTTGCCTGCGTGATCTGCCCTAAGGTAGTGCAAATGAAGACAGACCTCCTCAAATGCTTGTCACCTGCCAGTAGCTGAACCCACTCTTCCCTGGAGATACTGTAAGGAGTTTGTAGTTGGTCCCTTTTATCATTTTAAGGCTCAAGCATGGGAACAATTAGTGTGTTATTGTTGTGCTTGCATCAGCTCTGAGTGATAAGTGCTTCTTTGTGTGTGAAGGGAATGTGTACAAGACATGCTGTTTTGTGAGTTATGCTGACTGCAGCTAATGGAAGGGACAATGGCTAGTCTTGACAGATGAGCTCTGTTACAGATATTAGGCACTGTCCTTATTCCAACCTGACATAGTGATGGCCATCAGTTTTATAAATGAACATCCTTGGGAGTTCACTTCACCTCATCTAAAGCTCATAATAATAACTTGTTCAGAAGAAAGTCCAGCCACATGTTAGTTAATGCAAAATTAGATACGTAGGAAATAATTGCTTTGTACATGCTGTTAATGGAATTGTGAGTTCATGGTTTTATTACCTGCTCTTGCAAACTGCTTTTTCCATAGTTTTTTGGATATCAGATGTCTGAAGTTAAGGAATTATGTCTAATATTTAGAGAATGGGTTAAATTCTTTCTCTAACTTCTTGCAAGGAAATAGTTGTTCTATTCTTACTTTCAAAACAGTGATAGATAACATAGTTTATGTAAATGTTTTGCTATTTTCCCAAAACAGCACTCAGTTGTTTCCCTCCTTATTTAAACAAGAGTTTGTCCGTCTCTGCTCAGTGAATTTGAAGGCTGCAATTGCTTCTATCAAAAAAAAAAACTTGGTGTCAGCAATCAGTGAAGTCTGTTTGAGCACGGCTGTCTTTGGTCCTTGCAGAGGTGAGGTCTGCCCCACTGAAATGTGCAAGCTGGAATAAAGCTGGTGAGGACAGTGCTGAAGGAGACTGTGGTGTGGCAGCAGAACAGCTGTTTGTCTGCTCCTTATCACTTTAGTAAACTTGGTTGTGGAGAGAAGCAGTTTCAGCAAAAGGAGCTCTTTCTGTTTGCAGGAAGCATAACTCTTTGTGGGTTTTGAAACTGGAGGAAAAGGGGAAGTTTAAAAGGGGAAATAGTTTTCCCTAAACATTGATTTCAGTTCTCTCTACAGAATTTCCCCTACTGAATTCAGAACATGGTTGCTGACAGCAGTGTGTCAGGTGTGCAGCCTGTCATGCAGGTGGAACAGTGGCACAAGCTCTGCTGTGGCTGGATATGTGCTAAGTGATGTTTGTATTATGATAATCTTCTGCACATGCCTAGTTGGGATGTGTCTGGTGTGCTGTGTTTGCTATCTGACGTGTGGTTGGAGGCTTTTTTTAGTGAAGCTGTTTAAAACCAGAATCCTACCTGCTTCTTCTTTCCTATACTTCTAATACCATTACACAGGGTATTCAAGATGCATTTCTACAGCAGCAAATCTTTTTCTATTTTTTATTTGATGGAATTTATGAAAAGCTATTTCCTTGTTGATTGATTGTTGTTGAGTATTGAGGCAGAGAATTATCCACAGACACTCGAATTCTTCAGACATACCAACTTGGAGCTTCACATCATTTACAGTTGTCTTCTCATATCCCTCCAGCCCATGCCTTGCGTTGTTGACAGTAATCCAGCCATAGCTCTTCACAGCCAACTGAGAAGGTGCTGGTTGCCACTACTTTCTTGGATGACTTACAAATCTATTGCATACTCCAATGCAAACAGGAATGAGTGGGATTCCACTGTTGCTTTCCTTCTGTTTGGAAACTAATGAATTTAGCCTTTAAGATACTGTATCTTCAGCCAGTTGCTCTTCCATGAGAGAACTTTCCCTGTTGTTCCTAGAGAGCTTAATTTAAGACCCTCTGAAGAAGGTTCTGTAAAAAGCTTCATGGATCCCCAAATACATTGTCAGTTAGATTATTGTGTCTGTGGTCCTCTTCCATTTCAAAAGAAATAAAAGATTTACAAAGCTAGGTTCCTTAATAGAAGCACTATTGGAACAGATATCTTTGCAAATAATTTGCCTCCTTACTTAGATATTGCTGTTTGTTGTTTGTTATCAAGGTAAGTTGTACTGCATTACCTTGATAGTGCTTTTCAAAACTGTTGAAGGTACAAATTATTCCCTCTGAATAACAGTTCTGGTTGGGAGTTTAAGTTTGGCAATGATGCCATCTTATTTTGTGCTTTTCTTAAATGACTCTTCCTCAGCTGATTGCAGTGGGAAGGCAGCCCCTGGGTGTGCAGGAACCAGGTGTAATGCTTGAATATCACAGTGGCTTCTGGACATACTTTAAAATGTAGTATGATGAAAGCAGATCTGTGTTCCTCATTTCTTTTGAAGGAAAACTTAAAAGACTTTCCATCCTTTTGAACGTTTTATTTTGTTGTAGGATTTAAGGAGGCTTGCTGTTTTTCTTTTGAGCTCTAAAGGAAAGAATTGAGAAATAGAATAGCAGCAAACAACATGCTATCAAAGGTGTAACAGGATGATAAGCTAGTACACGGGTATGTGAGAAGAACAGTTGAAACTATAACCCTGACTACATCTGGTGTAGGTGATATTGTCAGCCTTTCAAACCTGGAAGTCCTCATGTTGCTGCTGGTGTTGCCTCAGCTGGCAGTGCTTTTGTCACTTGGGCACACTTTCTTCAGATGCATCCATCCTTGACCTCCGCATTAGACAGGTACGATTTCCAGAGCAGCAGAATGCCCTGCTGAGCTGCCAGCCAGCACAAGACGGGACCAGTCAACCTTTGCTAAGGTGTAATGTTTCAAACTTCTGAGATACAGATACAAATGACAAGCTACCATTGGGAAGCTGGAACCAGAAGAACTTAATCAGTTGCCCCTTTGAGCTCTTATGTGCATAGAGTGGCAAGATAAAGGGTGCTAATGAGGCCCTGGAGGGGTTGTGAAAAGCACACTGGCATATTACTTGAGGGCAACAGATAAATTCATTGCCTGCCTTCTGGTAGGCAGTAAGCAGAAAGCATTGCCACTAGCCAGTTAGCAAGTGAGATGTCACCCACGTGAGAAAAGAAAGGCTTTTGCAGTCAGTCGATGGCTGACTCACTGCTGTCAGGAATCCGCATTGCTAAATGCGTGAAGGAGACCCCGAAGTTCTCATTGTACAGCTTTAAACCTGTTTAACTTCCAGTGCTTCTGTAAGCACATAGCATTAGAAACAAGTTATTCTCCATCTTAAAGCCCGTGCGCAGTCAGCTTCAGCCATCTGCGTGCCGCGCCTGCAGCACGGCAACCGGGCGCGTTTCAGCGCTGGGGAACGCGCTCTGCCAGGAAAACGTCCTGAGCGCTGCCTGAGGAGCTGCGCCTGCCTCGGGCTGAGGCCCTGGCACTGCGGGTCAGGAGCTGCGCTCGGTGCAGGCAGCCGGCTCCCTTTGCCCTTGCTCCCCGTGCCTCTCTGCTCCTGCCCCTTGCAGGAGGTGGAGGGCTCATGTGACTGTCGCTGCTGACGACATGCTCAGAGTGCAGGAGAGCCCAGCGCGCCCAGGGTTGGTCTTCACCTGAATCCAAAGGGAAAGGATATGCAGCGAGCGCTGCCCTAGAACGAGCAGCTCCCGTTTTCCTTTGACTCCCGCTGCTGTGCGATGGGCTCTCGAAGGAGCTTCTGCAGGAAAAGGAACGCCTAAGTGAGGGTGAGGAGACCGCTTGCGGAGAACCTGAGCGGGGGGACGCGGCCGTCTGAAGATGCACGTTGCAGGCGGTCAGGCGGCAAGCAGCAGGCTGCTGGTCGTGGCTCTGGGGCTGTTCTTCTTCCTTGGATGAAAGGCTGGTTACGGAGGGTGAGCGGCCAGGGTGGTCTGTGGGCTTTGTGCCATGCGATGATTGCTTACTGCAGGTCTTCCTCTTGTTTGTAAAATCCTCTCTCTTTTCAGATTTGCAGCAGCAGGAGAAGCAGTGTGGAGGGAGGGAGTCCCCCTCTCCCAGGTGCTGCTGGCACTGCTGTCTTGCTGTGCTGGCCTGCTGATTAATAAATCCTCTGGGGTTCCTGTGCTGCAAATGACAGATGTCTGTAACTTCAACAAGCTCTGCCTTTTTCTTTTTTTTTTCTTTCTTTTTTTTTTTTTTTTAAGCCAGGAAGAATATTAAAAAAAATGGAGCATTAACCTGTTTGGGAAAGAAGAGGTGATCAAAAAGCTTAAAAAAAAAAAAAAAAAAAAGTGTTTGAAAAAATAATGGATGCATTTCAACTTACTGTCTGTGGGTATTAATGTGGGTGTTAAGTACTGATTTAAAGATGTATTCGGAACTGTGGAGAGCTACAGGATCATCTTCATTTTGTTTTGACGAGGCATTACTGAGCATATTTCTGTCCTTTATTCCTATATGGATTCCCTAGGATTCTTCATTTGCACTGAGCTGAGGCAGGAAATATGATCTTGATAAATATTTATGGCTGTCAGCCATTTTATAGTTCAGTTATTATACTTGGGAAGAAATATAAGGACATTTTCTCATTATCTTTCGTCAAATGGGCAGCTTACCCTCTTGCACAGCTGTGAAATTCCCATGTATTGCTCAAATACTTTGGGGCCCTGATTTTGTAGTATGAAACCCTCTTCATAGAGATTCCCAGAGCAGTTGCTGAATGTGGTATTGGTGGTACTATATATTCTGATACCTGTGAGTCTTCTGGCCTGGAATAGCAGGTAAACCTTGAGGATTTGGTTACTGCAGCCCCTTTTGCTTGCTGGCCAGTGCTGTTTGCTGACTTTTTGCCTTTGAGGTCTTGCTGTGTTGCTCCGTGGTACCTCTTTCAGTTATTTATGATATATATATCCAGTTATTATTATTTGCAGTTATTTCAGAAAGGCGAGTAGAGTTTGATGCCAGTGTCATCTTTTTGTACAAAATGCTTCTCAAAGTAGCATCAGTTGCCATCAGTTTCAAACTATCATAATAGTTCACTTTTCCAGATAAGTAGCTGTTGTCATAGAGCTAATGTTCAAAGTCCACTGTAAATGTAAAAGATGGTCCTTTAAGTGGGAGCTGGACAAAGGTGAGCAAGGTGGTGAGGACAGGGAGCATACACCATAGAGTGGCTCATGTAGATGTGGAGTGGTCTTTGAAGTACTAACATGCTCGTGGATGGCTGTTAGCATTGAACTGATGTGTTGGACAAAACCTGCCCTACTCTCACTGCAGTTCTGCTACAGCCACAGTCATGGTGTCAGTTTAGGGACGTAGTGGCGTGGTGGTGATGGGTCGATGACTGGAATAGATGATCCTAGTGGTCTTTTCCAACCTTAATATTTCTATGAATTGAGATTTATGTGAGCTGTTGCTGACTGTGTCGATGCCCCATATGGGTTTACGAAGGTAAACAGGCAGATGAGTTGCAGGTATCTGCTGGACATGGTGAACCTGGTTGTCTGCTGTTCAGAAGACACAGAGGATTTGAGTTCAGAAGATTCAGAAGATTGTTTAAATGTGCTACTTTCATGAGTTGTTGAGGAGGGTTTGGTCTGTCAGATTTGTTGGATAGTTGAATAGTACTTAAGATCCCTAGTGGGCATACTTGAATGAGGAAGTCTTTGAAAACGTTGACACCAGTTTGCGTATGTCCAAGATGTCCAGCCGACTGCAAAAATGTTGAAGACAGAGTACTTCCTCAAGGCATTTGACAAATATCCCATTTTCTTTACAGTGCATGTTGGGTAGGCTGTATTTGTGGTCTGTGAACTCCACTGATTGGGAAGATCTCTGAGAACTTCACTTTCTATACATATATATCTGTATCATATAGATAGATAGATATACACACATACGTATGTATGTGTGTATATGTGTGTATATATTTATCCCAAATGAAGTAGGAAGGCTTTTTTTTCTCTGTTCTTTCTGAAGTAGGTTATTTTGTGGTGCTTTTCAAGTATGCTGTGTGACTGATCTTTTCCTGAGGCGTTTTCTCTGTTAAGAGGCTGCTATGCAAATCTGGGAAGCGGGCTTGGAAAGGCACCGTAGTTGTCTGTTTTTCACCTCTCTTGCTTTTAGATGACAGGGTAGAAAGCAGTAATTTCAAGTTCTCCCCACCCGATGACATCTTCTGCATGGTGGTATCTGTAATCTAAATACAGCGAATGAAATACTAAGCATTATCCTTTTATATGGGAATTTTGACACTTATTCTCCACTGCCTTTAAATTTTGACCCAGTTTTAATGTTAGCTTTTTTAATTATTACTTTCCTCTGAACTGTAAACCTTCAGTGCCTTACAGAGCTATAGAATTACTACTAGATTTGCTCACCTGTGCAAGTCTGAAAAACTAGCTTCTCTACCCAAGGACTGCATGTGTATGCCCTTTAAAGCTCTTTTTGTAGCAGTGTATTGAAAGAGAAGGAACATGCATTGTGGACTAGAACATGCCTGACTGCTTTACTAGGACTGTGTGAGCCACTGCTTGCTCTGCAGAACACAGAGGGCTTAAGTGGCACTTGGTGTGCTCTGGACTGCCAAGTGACTGATTTGTTATTTAAGGCAGGGCTTTCCAGTTCAGATGAGGAGTGGGCTATGGAGGACCTCAGTATGTTTCTGCCTTCTCATAGCTTATCTGAACTGCCTTTGGTTTGCTGCTGGCTGGCAAGCACTTACTGAGGTTGCTCAATGTGCACGTTGTCTGGCTGGCAGCACCCTTCTCTTATTTCCTGAACAGCAGCATGTTGTACAAACCTATTTTTAAAAAGTTTTCAGAACTGAGGTTTGTGCATGGTACATTGCTCTGTGTCCCTCCAGGAGTGGAGTGCAGTGGCTGGGTGTCACTGGTGTGCTGTCTTCCTGTGCACAGAGGACAGAGGTGGGTCACAGGTGCAAAAGGAGAGGTTGTCAGATGCATTCTGCTCTAGTTCCCATTCAGCTGATGCGTGCTTTCTCTGCCATGTCTTAAACTGAATGGAAGAGGCTTTGTTTTGGGAAGAGTTGTGAATAGAAGGTAGTGGGTTGTTCCCGCTGGTTTATGATTTGTAAAGATATCAAGGGAAAGAGTGGTGACCAAGCATACCAAAGATGCCTCTGCAAGTTAGTGTGTAACAGATATTTCCTGATTGTGTGTTCGTCATCATCTGGGCTCAATGTAAAGAATGTACTGCTCTGTCTTCAATTTTCTTATAACAAAAGGCACTCTTCACTTGAGCATGGTTTGAATCATAACTGTCAATGAGTGAAGGCTGCTGATCAGAAGAGCTGAAGTTGTGCAAAGAAGGGATTTGTCAGCTCTCAGTTCTAAGCTGCCCTTTCTGGTTTGCATACTTTGGAAATGGTGGTTTTCTTTTACTGTGGTTTTAGCTTTTAAAAATGAAAAAGCAAATGGCACTGCAGCAGGCTACAGTAAAGCTTAGGAGGTCTCAGGAGGACTGTTAGAGCCATATAGAGAGGCCTTGGAAATGGAAGTAGCATGAAAGGGTTCTTAAGGGAGTGTCAAAATTAGTATTTGTTGTGTGGAGTAGCATTGTTTGTATCTTCTGTGGACAGTTTTGTACAGTGGAAAAAGTACTGCAGAGCACTTTTCATCTCCAGTGTTTCTTGCCCTTTCAGTATCTGATGGCTTCAAGAAAATTATATGAAGTAAAATTACCAAAGGATTTTGTAGGTATTGACTTGGAGCAAAGGCCTCAGTACTTGCACAAGCAAAGGAATGGAGCTTGGGCTGAATTGCATAAAAGGACTTGTTCCTTATTGGTTAATCTGTTGAGAAGACTCTTTGATTTCCTTAGGTAAAGCTTGAAAGGCTTTTGTTTAGTTTTCCCCACTTGCCCCATGCATTTCATCACCTTCAAACTGCTTGAATAGGGCTTTAAGAAACACAGTTTTAAAGGAACAAGCACTAAGTGTGACGTTGAGTTTCTAAAGTTTCTTTAGGAGGATGTCAATATTTTGTTTTAGGAGCAAGTGAAATCAGGAATAAATGTGTGAATGTTTCCAGGTGAAAGAATTTTAACTGCATTTTCCAGGGCAGTGAAACCCACTGGGGTCTAGGGCTTCTGCTGAGAAGCTCTAAGGGCAGCTCTTGTTCTGCTGCTTTTCTGCTCAGTCGCATTTTTCTTTGGCAGGGCAATGGGGAAGACAGGATGCTGGGCAAGATTTGTTCTCTCCTTACTGACCCCAATGCTCTTGGACAGTTCACCTCCTCCCTCTTCTGCTGTCACCCTTGCCGCAGGCCTGTCTTGCTGTGATCAAGTGTGCTCGTGTATCCTTGCAGCTTTTAGCATGACAGAGCTCTTCTGTCATCCACAACCTTGCATGGCAATGAAATTGGTCCTGTATCTGACTTAATAGGCATTCTTCATTACCTGTTTCAACTGAAGGTCTTTGTTCCCACTGACTGAAATGTCCTTTTGATTTGGCCAGTAGAGCCTGTTAAATGGCACTGGTTGACCACCTCTACCAAGAACATCAGGGAGTGATCTGTGATGGAGGTCATAGTGGTGGTCCAGGGGCTGCTGCTCAGCTTGCTGACACTTGCTTCTAGCTGCTGTACATGAGAGGAAAGCTCCTAGAGGCCTGTGGTGTGGGTGGTCATTGGCCCGTGCATAAGATGCCTTAGGGAGGAGGAAGCGCTCAACAGAGGGATGGGCTGGAAAGGAGGCAGGGGCCTGGCTTCTGGAAACAAAGGCAACCCTAGTCCATTGGGCTGAACCTCCTTTTTGTGATGAGGTCCAGGACTAATTTTTTTTTTCCATGGCAGAGGATGTTGGAACTGGGGGAATGACGCTTAGGAGGTTTTGCTTTGAAGCAGTTTTTGCATGCCTTCAGAAGAACTAGGTCAACCTTTCTCACAACACAAGTGATTAGCTTTCCACATTATGCTTACATTGCCCTCCTCAGTCTCTTGGTCTGCACTCCCAACTGAGCAGAGACTGTCTTGTCACCAAAAGTTTGGGAACATCCCAATTCAACATCATCTTCCATGGGCTGGAGCAGAGGAGACAGAAGGCCAAGTGATTTGTCATTGACAGGGTTCACTGGACCTGAAGAGAGACTGCAAACTCCTGAGGTAATACAGGAAGGAAGGCACGGCTCTTCTCAAGCTTTAGTTGCTTTCTCTCTGCTTTGTGGGCACTACTCCAGTGATGTCTGGGAGGCAGATGGCCATTTGCTTCTCCCCACTCCCATTCGTAGTCCTGGTTTGATTGCTACTTTAGTCTTGCTCTGGATCATCCAGGGCTCCCTTCAGTTCTGCTGGAGGTTTTAAATACTCAGTTTCTCCTATCATTTTCCTCAGGTGACAAAATACAGCCATGATATACCATGGATTTACGGAAAAGTTAAATCTAGATGCTAGTTTACTTTAGTGCTTCCTCAGCAGATCTTTCCAGGAAAGAGCCCCTCTCCTTGTGAAATGCTAGAACTGGGGAAGTGTGTACAAATGTTGGGTGGTTATCCCTGGAATTCTTAATTGGTAGCATTTAGCTAATGGAATAGCTGATAAACTGATTAGTTCCTCCAACTTTCTATAGTTTGACCTAGGTCAGTATTTTGATGTTTTGTTTTTTTTTTTTAAAGTTTTTCCTGAAAAGAGGGAAAACTAAAAAATGCTCAATTTTTTCCCCTTACTTTCCCACCAGGCTTTACCTCATATAATGGAGGAGGGATGAACGGTGCAAGCAAAATGATGGATTTTCTGGAGGAACCACTTCCCGGTGTGGGGACCTATGAAGATTTTAACACTATAGATTGGGTGCGAGAGAAGTCCAGGGATCGGGACAGACACAGAGAGGTAATATTGTTTTACTGCTCCTCCTCAGCACTTGAGGCCGAAGAATTGACTTGCTTGGAACTAATCTTAGTTCTGATGATGTTACTAGGGAGCCATTTGCAAGAGAAATATCTAGGGTGGGAGTTTCCTTACACCATATCAAATTTGCTCAATTCTGAAGCATAGCAAAGCCTGTAGTTGTACTTATGGAAGGTGTATGCATTATTTGGAAGAATTATATTACTTTTACATGGATTATATGGAAGAACATAAGCACCTATGATCCTGCTATACACAGTGCTATTGATAAAGAAATTGGATACTCTTCTGAATGATTTTTTACTGAAATTTGTGCTGCATGATTGAAAAAGCTGGAACAAATTCTGCTTCTGGGACTTCAGTGCTGTCAGCAGTTAAAGGGATCTGCTTAGAAAGCAAGGGATGTTTTAAATAAAGTACCAGTGTCCCCAACATGCTCTTGGTTCATGAGAAGCTCTTGCTGGTGGAGTTCTTGGAGAGTGTTGACTGAACTAAACTTATCTGTTTACTTGCCAGAATATTCTTTAACATTTTATTTTTGAGCCTTACAAAGCAACTTGTGATTTAAGTAAGAACAGTACACAAGCTGAACTCAATCCTTGCTGCTCTGTGTGTGGGAATACAATGTAATGTCACCACTTGTGCAAGTATACGCCCAACTAAGAGGCTCCATGCCCAGTTGTTGCCACTCACCCCCCCCTAAATGTTCCTTTCTATGCATTCTGAGTACAAACCCCAACATTTTTTCACACGTACGCACACAGAGACATATGCAAAAACAATGTATGTGAGTTTGTAACAGGACAATCTATTTCCTATTTACAGAAAGACATGTAGATAGGAAAATTTTAAGAAATTGAAATTGGGTAAAGCTAGAAAATACTGCTCGCCAAAGAGATGTACATTGGTCACATAAAAACCTTTATCAGGGCAGTAGTTTTGTCTACTACTTCAGTCCTCACCTTCATTCAGTAGCTGTGGTGCTGATGAACAGTGTAGCATTTGAAAGACAAAATGTAGAGGGGAAAAAAAAGGAGGAAAATCATTGAGAAAGAAAGGATTCTTTCTCATTTTAGTGAGGACTTGTTGTTTTCCTCAATGTGCTTTTTCATTTGGGAATAATGATGGTGTACTGGAATGCTCGTGTTGTGAAAGGAGCTGGGGCAGCGGGCACACAGTAGCTGTTGCTTGCCTCTTTGTGCTGCTGTCAGGCACAGTCAGACTGACAGGGCTGGCAGGCTGCAGCCATCCTTGTCTGTTGCAGGCAGACCCAGCCAGAGCCTCCGAGGAACTCGCTGTACTGCAGTATCTGGGGTCTGAGGACAGCTCCAAGTCCAGCTTTCAAGTGCAATCAATGCTTCTTTCTTCTAGAGCTCATAAGTCATTTCCAAACTCTGTTGGTTTTCAGCCTGCAAATAGATAATTCTACTACTCCTTACAGATATTGAGGTAGCAGCTGGAAACCATGAAAAAGTTGGTCACAACTGCTTTCTCAGTTGGTGAGGTATCAATACCACAAGGCAGCACAGAGAAGTTGCTGGGGGCAAAGTGCTCGGGGGGCCCCATAAGCATTCTGATTTGCCTGTGGCATCAAGCTAGTAGCAACTTGATACTGCTACAGGGATGCTCTCACTAACAGTGTCACCATGTGCATCTCAGAGAGCTTACACCAAAATAGATCAGTGTCTCAACTGATTTTTTTTTTTCTTATTTGATAACCTTTTTTTCTAGATTACCAGCAAAAGTAAAGAGTCAACGTGGGCCCTGATACACAGTGTGAGCGATGCCTTTTCTGGCTGGTTGTTGATGCTGTTCATTGGGTTGCTGGCAGGTAAGAGCAAACCTTAATTTTAAACATCGATTCCTTGCATCAACTCTGATATATTATTAGAACAGCAAAATTTGTCCCAGAAACAAGGGCTGAGGGACTGCACTGATGCTTGTCTCTCTGCTACTGCTTTGTGATTTAAGGAGAATTATTTCTAAATGCTCTGAGGTCCTATTTGTGTAAAAGCCAAGATAACAAAACTCAGACTGAAAGCTATCCTGGGCACTGTTCTTTGTTTGCTGCTGGTACATCGCTCTGAAATAGACTGGATCAGAGGGAAGTGTTAGGATGTAAATAATCTTGGAATGCTTTTTGTTAACACTGGAGGGGCTGATGCCAAGGAATGCTAACAAGATTCTTTTTTGTCCTCCTCACTCTTCATGAGAATAAAGGGTAAGAGATGTTTCTTGCGAAGTCAGGTTTTTTCAGCAGTTGACTGACCGAACTCTTTAAATTAGTTCAGAAGGAAACTTTGAACCCAAGAGTAAAAGATATAGATCAGCTGGATGCAGATCTTGGTAGAAGGCAGCTAAACCTTCAACATGAGAGATGATATTAAATCTTCTGTTAATATTTACATAGAAAAGCTGCTGGTGAGTTTTTCATTAACTGGAAGATATGCCAAATGTTATCTCTGGAGCCTATACTAGGATTTACTGCTACAGATCAGAGGTCTGTATTCCTGGCCTCTGTGTTGATGTGGCATTTTACCTAAGAACTGAGATGATGACGCTTTTTGCCTTAGGGATGCTGTAGGAATTATTCTTAATAGAAAAACAGAAAATTACTTGAAGCTTCCTCTTATAAAATAAAAATTACTTTCCTTACTGGCTCTGATTTTTTTGTTTTTAATTGGGATTGGAAATGTTCTCTTCAAATTCAGTTATTCCTTGTTCAGCCTTAGCACTGTTACTATAACTTGTGGATCCCAGCTCTTGTGCTGGAGACCAGTGACATGTTTTATGTTCTCCAGGAACATGATAAGACCAATTCCTCCAACTAATTTTCATGCTATATTTAATTCCATGTAATTGAGAATAATTAGTTTCTAGCGCAACTTAGAATGATTTTTACTGCAAGTATGGTTAACCTTGGAAATATTGTTAACTGTGCTTTGTTGTGTGACCTTCTTTTCAGTGTAGACTTAAGCAAATCCTTCCTTTAGCTCTGTAAAGAGTATAATAGAATAAAAGATAATTGTAGGCAAAAATAACAGTGCTGCTCCATTTAATGGTAGGTAAGTCAAAATAGAGACAGAATAAAACAAAACAGAGACTTTCAGATATCTGAGTCTGCATCATATGCTTACTATTAAATTTTCATTTATTCTAAACTAGGTTCCTTAGCAGGTCTAATAGACATTTCTGCCCACTGGATGACAGACTTGAAAGAAGGAGTGTGTTTAGCAGGCTTCTGGTTTAACCACGAGCACTGCTGCTGGAAGTCCAACACAACCTTTACAGACAGAGACAAGTGCCCTGAGTGGATGAGCTGGTCGCAGCTTATTATTGGCCATGGAGAGGTAATGTGTGCCCAGAAATACTTTCAGTGCTGAATATTCCATTTCCAGCCTGCATTGTCTTGGTATGTTCTATATGTATGTTCTAGAAGTGCAAATTAGGTTTTTCACTGGTTTAACTTTGAATTTTGGGGTTTTTCAGTAAGCAGGTTACAAGTTGTCCTCATTGGGGCGTCAAAACATTGGCACATTGACAAGTGCACTGCTTTACTTGTTTGAAACTTGCTGCTTGGAGGATATTTTTCCCATGACCATTTTAAAGGACTGCCAGACAAACTCAAATCTTGTGTTACTAGCAGCACTGTCAAGTAGAGCAAGCCATCTTGACTGGGAGTGTTTGTGTACCTTGTTTGCCATTTCATATAATGGCTTTTGGAAATATTGTTGGCTCCCAGTCCTCTAATTCAGCATATGCAACTTGTCCTTGAAACTGCAGGCTTACTGCAATTCGTTTTGATCTGATGATAACTGTATTTGAGGTTACCTGCTATTTCTGTGTGCTTGCTTCAGAGCCCTGGTTTGATGAAAGCTTAATTGAATTTGGTTAACTTTCTCTGCATTTCAGGGAGCTTTTGCATATATTCTCAACTACTTCATGTATGTTATCTGGGCTCTGTTATTCTCCCTTCTTGCTGTGTTACTTGTGAAAGGCTTTGCTCCTTATGCCTGTGGCTCAGGAATCCCAGAGGTGAGTGAGAGTGAAGGTGTGGGGTTTTTTTTTTTTGGTATCTGTTTGATGTGTTGGATTTTTGTTTGTTTTTAAGGTGGGGTAATTGAAAGATTACATTTGCCTGCTATGTAACTGTACTTACATCAAGTCACCATATGTTTCTAGTGTATATGTTTTTTTTCCAAACTTTGTTACTGAAACATGTCTGGTTCTAAGTCTCCATATGATCTCTTTAAAAAATGAAATAAATTTACTGAAAGTAAATGCCAACATTTACTACAGAAGGTACAAACAAAAGTGCGCTGTTTGTGGAAGACAGAAAAGCAGCATCAAGTTATTTTTTGCTAGGAAAAGCAGCCCTGAAGGAAAGGCTGAAGGGCTATTTCTGCCGTTGCATTTTTCCTGACTGTGTTACCTTTGATAGCTGGGGAGGGAGGCACTCTGATAACTATAGTGGAAAGCTAAGGCAGGACTGGCGCTGCCTATCAAACTGGGAGCTCTGACCAGGGCTTGAATGAAAGCCTGTAGAGCTCTGTGTGCTTGACTTCCAGATCAAAACTATCTTAAGTGGTTTCATCATTAGAGGCTACCTGGGCAAGTGGACGCTGATCATCAAAACCATTACCTTAGTGTTGGCGGTGTCCTCTGGCCTGAGCCTGGGAAAAGAGGGCCCCCTGGTGCACGTTGCCTGCTGCTGTGGAAACATCCTGTGCCATCTCTTCACCAAATACAGGAAGAACGAAGCGAAGCGAAGAGAGGTAAAGTGGTGCAGTGATATTTCATCAGGAAGGGTGAGATTGTAGTAGGGATGTAGACACAGCAGAAATGTTTAATGCTTTCGTTGCCTCTGTCTTCAATGCTGATGATGGGCTTTGGGACCACTGGAGCTCTGAGTTGGATGACTGTGACTGCAGTAGTGATAAATTCCAGCCAGCTCTGAGCAGCAGGATGCATATAAGTCTATGGGGACTTTATCGGCCTGTACTCAAAATGCTGGTTGATATTCACTGTAAGACTCTCAATTCCTTTCCAGTCATCTTGGGATTGTGGAAAAGTGTCAGTTGACTGGAGTTTGCAAATGTTTTCCCAGTTTTCAAGAAGGGCAACAAAGATAACACTGCTAATTGAAGATCTGTCAGTCTCACTTTGGTGCCTGGCAAAATAATGGAGAAAATTGTTGTATGAGTTAAAGAAAAAAACAAAAACTAAAAGATAAAGCAGTCACTGGTTAACAGACTTATTGTCCTTCTAGGGCAAAGGTTACCCATCTAGTTGACCAAGGGAAGCCAACTGATGTCATACTTCTGGGTTTCGGCAAAACTTTTCATACTGTTTCTCACAGTGTCTTTCTGGACTAAATATACAGCATACAGCTCAACAAAAACATGATGTGATGGGTGAACAATTGACTGAGAAGTCAGGATGAAGGGATCATAGTTAATGGAATTAGAGCAGGCTGGTGGCTGTCATTAGTGGAGCTTTGCAGGCCAAGGCTCTCCAATGTTTTCATCAGTGACATGGGTGCAGGATATGAGGATGCACTAAAAATCTGTGGACAGCACTAATTTGGGAAGAACTGTTGACTCTATCAAAGGTATAAGGAGAACATAAAAATATTAGTTTTGTTTAACTAAAGCTTTATGTGAGGTGAAATCAGTGTGAAATCAGGTGAAACAGAATATGGTAATTGCAATTGATGTTGGTTCCACTGATTTAGGAGTTGAATTGCTTAAATGCTAATTGTTTCTGGTTTTGTTTTAGCTACTTAGGAATTACAGGAGTTAGCTCACTCCATTTTTTCCCTCTTGTCTTTAAAACAGATCAGACAAACTTACTCTGTAGTGATTGCAGATTTATTTGTATCTTTTTTTTCCTTAAGTAAAGACATCTAACAGAAAAGTGGAAAGTTTTTGATGGGGAAATTGAAAATGTGTGACTGACTTGAGTTTTTCCTCACAGGTTTTATCAGCAGCTGCAGCTGCTGGTGTGTCTGTAGCTTTTGGTGCACCGATTGGAGGAGTGCTCTTTAGTCTGGAAGAGGTAACATCAGCATTTTCTATTAGCTCTTCACAAGCCGTTTTATTGCAAGAACTGACCCTGCTGGTTTGAAAATACAGTCCATTCATAACTACTTGGGTGTGGAAAGGAAACCCTGTTGAATACTGACTTGTGGTATATTTTAAGTCTGCCAATCAACCTAAACTTTACTGGGGATTCAGGTAATTCTTATGGGTGCTGGAGAACCTTATTTTGGATTATGTATTTCTCTAGCTTTGCAGTAAACCTGCTAGATTTCCCCAACCTGTCCATGCTCACCAACACTGCTCACAGCTACAGCCTCTTGTGTTTTCTGTATGTCCATATTCTGTTGTCAGCTCTGTCACAGGCTGCCTCACAACAAACTTATCTTGCTCATCAAACTGCTTTTCTTACCAATGAAGTTTTGATTTGTATTCTTTTGATTCAGACATAAAATACATAATCACTTCTGTCTTCAGGGTTTAACTAAGAGAAAGAATGGGATGGCTTTGCTCAGCTGAGCAAGTTGTGGTAGCTGCTATGGCAAACACAATTGCTTAGCACTTCTAGACCTTGCAAGCATGCAAGACAAATACTCCTCCAAATTCAGCTTATAGCTTATCTGTATAAGTTGTCTCTGCTTAAGGGATCATAGAGAGCCTTTGCTACACTGAAAATGTGTGCAAACCAAGGTACATCCTGGTTGTTGTGATCTGTGTAGAAAGGAGCTCAATATCAAATCTGGGGTGCTCAGCTGAAGTAGAGGATATGTATCCAGTGAACACCAGTCTCAGTCCTTGCTTTGTAGTTCGTGCAATAGTGGTTTTGTTACGGGGCAAGAATCAGTGTCCTGTCAAGTGGCAGAATCTGCTTTGTTTTCATTTTTAGGTCAGTTACTATTTTCCTCTCAAGACGCTGTGGCGCTCCTTCTTTGCTGCTCTGGTAGCTGCGTTTACTCTGCGCTCCATCAATCCTTTTGGGAACAGCCGCCTGGTTCTCTTCTACGTGGAGTTCCACATGCCATGGCATCTTCTGGAGCTTGTGCCATTCATCCTTTTGGGAATTTTTGGTGGGCTCTGGGGAGCTTTCTTCATTCGCAGCAACATTGCCTGGTGCAGGCGACGCAAGACAACCAAGCTTGGTAAATATCCTGTGCTCGAGGTGTTTGTAGTGACTGCCATCACAGCCATCCTGGCCTTCCCGAATGAGTACACCAGAATGAGCACCAGTGAGCTGATCTCTGAACTCTTCAATGACTGTGGGATTTTGGACTCTTCCAAGCTCTGCGAGTACGTGAATGATTTCAACAGCACCAAAGGGGATGACCTGCCAGACCGAGCTGCTGGCCCGGGAGTTTACACAGCCATGTGGCAGCTAGCTTTGGCCCTTATAATGAAAGTCTTCATCACAATCTTTACCTTTGGCATGAAGGTGAGAATTAGCTGTGAAAGATGTTTTTCTCATTCTGTGCAGAAACTCTGCTCCTTAGAGTTTTTTTTTGCTTGCCCAGTAAATTGACTTTTTTTCCCCCCGAGCCCTGTTAAAAGGGGGAAAAAAACACCTGTGCTTTTTGAGGGGTGATAGACTGCAGTTATTTTGTTGTTAGTAACTGAGGGCAATAGAAACCTTTTATCCTGTGTGTGACCGCTAGATCAAGCTGCTGGGTCATGGGAAAATCCTGTGTTCCAAACACCATATACTTCTAACTCGTCTCTCCTTAAGCCTTTTTGATACTTCTCCTGTATCCCTCCTTTCCTAATTGCAAAGTGACATGAAGCCAATGGAGTGGGAAAATCCTGTGAATTACATAAATAAGTACTCAAATACTCATGTAGTTGGAAAGGCATATGGGAGTGTTGGTGGTGTTTTAGCCCACGCTGAACTGATGTATGGCTGTTTCTCCTGCTCTGAAAGATATACATCCAAATTCTGTTACAGAGGTCTTAGAACACATGTTGTTTCAGTAAGGACAGCATTTGGCACTCTCAGTGCTGTTGCTTGTTCAGTTCAAGGACACAAGGAGGCGTTCTCTCACCATTTTTTTGGTGCTGGACAAGCAGAAGTGATGGAGCATGGCATCCATACCAATTTTAACTTTAGTATAACCTCTAAATCGGTCTTGACTTAAACTTTTGACTGTCACTAGCCTTGAACACTTTTTCCCTGAGAAATGGCATATTTCCTGATGTGTTTTTTCATAGGTCCCTTCGGGTCTCTTCATCCCAAGCATGGCAGTTGGTGCTATAGCAGGCAGGTTGTTAGGGGTAGCAATGGAGCAGTTGGCATTTTACCATCATGATTGGATCATCTTCAGTGGCTGGTGCAGTCAAGGAGCTGACTGTATCACTCCTGGCCTGTATGCCATGGTTGGGGCTGCAGCATGTCTAGGTAAGCAAGAGATGTCTCTTGAAGTCCTAGTGCAAGTTTGAATCTTGCTTGCCTATCTGAATGTGTAGTAGTGAAATGCTGATGATGTTCTTGTAGTCTGTGTTTAAAAACAGAAAACAACGGGAAAAACAAACAAAAAAATGGGCTCAATCTCAAGAACAGGAAACGTCATAGTCTAGCATCTTATATGTTTATCATCCTGTTTGCATTCTTTTACTAGCATCAATCTATCATTGGACATGATAAATTTCAGTGGGGAATCTCCTGAATATGTAGCTAGAACAATTGAGACTGGCCAGGGGCTTGAGATTTCCATATAGGGAAACCTTGCTGTTAGGAAAATTAATGATAGCAAGCAGAGGATGTCAGGATGCTACTTGACCTTTGTGTACAGCTTGTCATAGAGATCATTTCATGAATCTCCTTATGGCTATTATTTGTAAGGCCACTTTATGTCATGACCAGACTATTTTGCAGCTAGCTAAATTTCATGTTAAGTAACAGCAAATTGGCACTAGGAAATGTTTTGACATATTATATAGTCTTAAGAAGTAAGTTTAGAACAGATAAACCACATTGTTCACAGAGCTCTGTAATTCAGATGATGTGCAATCAGAGGACATGTGACACTGGGGTATGTCCTGTTGCCTCAGTTGAAATTAACGTCATCTTTGGAGGATGGCTGTAGTAAATGTCAGGACAGCTTTCCTGGCTGTAAATCTCCGTTAACTGTGTTCATGTCTTCTGTTTTTCTGTGTTCTTTTTGTAGGTGGAGTGACCCGAATGACTGTGTCACTAGTGGTCATTATGTTTGAGCTCACTGGTGGACTGGAATACATAGTTCCTCTGATGGCAGCAGCCATGACCAGCAAGTGGGTGGCAGATGCTATAGGGCGGGAGGGCATTTACGATGCCCACATACGCCTCAATGGCTATCCTTTCCTGGAAGCCAAGGAGGAGTTCTCACACAAGACACTTGCAATGGATGTAATGAGGCCACGGAGGAATGATCCTCCCCTGACTGTCATCACTCAGGACAGCATGACAGTAGAAGACATTGAGACCATAATCAATGAAACCACATACAGTGGCTATCCAGTGGTGGTGTCACGGGAGTCCCAAAGGCTTGTTGGATTTGTCCTCAGGAGAGACCTCATCATTTCAATTGGTATGTGCGAGGAAACAAGGTGCTCTACAGATAAATGGTGCAGAGTGCAGTTTGAGGCCTTCAAGTAGCACCAACTCTTAATTTACTTCACAGATTTGAGTCAGTAGTGATGGTGGCTGTACTTACACGAGCCTGCATCTCCATCTCCCAGCATTGTGGGGTTTGCATGCGTTGAGCGTGAAGGACAGCATGGCTTGACCAGTGCAGTTAGTATGGCTGTCCTGAATTCATAAACTTTGTGAAGCATGAGGTGTCTTGAGCTCTGTGGTGTGTTCTCCAGTGTGTGGTTTAATGCACTGTTGTAACACAAGCTTGATGTCTGTTGTATGGATGGTGAGAAGTTTTGGTTCCTGAGCTGGCTATGTGCTAGGGCAGAGGTAGAATACTTCTTGTAATAAGTTGCCTATAGCTGTGACTCAACCTTGTGTGTTCTTCTAAGGTAAGTTTTCAGTCTCAGGACATACAGCACATTATTTTGGAGCACTCAAGTATTGCTCTTCTGATACATATATGGCCAAATGCTTATGATCAAGTGGAATAAAATACAGAAAAAGTGCAGTAGCATATAATTATGGACATTTCCTTTGTTTTGTCAGACTGTTCTGTGGTATGACCATGAATTCATGGGTTTGTGTTATTCTGAGTCTCTTGGGAATCCTTTAAAAATAATATTTTCCGCAGGATGCATAGAAAATGGGATATTGCTTTTGACAGCCTGCTTTGAATATCAAGTCTGGTGTTTTGGATGCCAAGTTATTCCCTGCCCAGTGAGTCTTGGAATGTAGATATCAAATTGAAACAGCAATACAGCAGACATCCAAATTGTCCAAGTAGCAGCATTAGGCAGTAATGCACTAGTGTGAATATCTGAGTAGCATCAGGTTCTTGACACCATGTTGATGGCTTTTTTTTTTTTATTTTTTTCCTATTCTTGGCTCTGGTTAGGAAGTGTGGAGTCTAAGCCATTAGGTTATGCACTTAAAAATACTTCTTTAGCTGCCCTGCTGGGACCCACAGCAGTGACTGGTAAAAGGACAAATCACTTTATTTACCTGCTCTTAAACTGGTGAGTTAAAGATCTCCAGGACTTGCATTTATATGACAGTTATCACCGTGCATGTCCTCTGAATGGAAATCATATGCAGCAGTTACTATTTCTGGAGGTGAAAATATGCTGTCTCTAAAAGTTTGTGTCCTTTTGGCTGGAGCAAAATGCTGAAATACACAGGCTTGACATTAAGCAAAGCCCTGTAACGTGGTGTGCTGAGCTTACCCTTATGGTGAGGCTTTGAAGTCCTTAGAGAATAGAAAGGAAGATGGAATAATGTCACCACTTGGGTCATTAGGTTTGAGTCTTTAGTAACTTAAATGGACTTCTAAGGCCATCTCAGTGTGGCAAAGAGAAAAATGTATGCCCTTCAATTTAGAAAAGAGGCATGATATTTAATCAAAAATTTCTTCTTTCAGAAAATGCCCGGAAGAAGCAGGATGGAATTGTTAGCACTTCAATTATTTATTTCACTGACCACTCTCCTCCACTGCCTCCAAGCTCCCCCTCAATGCTGAAACTCAGGAGCATCCTGGACCTCAGTCCTTTCACAGTGACAGACCAAACACCTATGGAGATTGTTGTGGATATATTTCGCAAGCTTGGATTGCGCCAGTGCCTCGTTACTCACAATGGGTAAGAAGGTAGCCCTGGGCCTGAGGTCCCAATGGGTCGTGCCGGATTAGTTAAGGTCATTGAGGTGTTCTGCTCAACTTTGGCAGGAAAACTCCATGCAGGAGTGTAAGAGTTCATTGGGTTTGGATCTAGATGATCTTTAAAGGTCCCTTCCAGCTCAAACCATTCAATGATTAAACTTCCAGATCTGAGTCAGAACCTCTTCTTTAAGAAAACAGAGGCCTCTAGTATGTAGAGATAAGCATTCCTCTAGGCAAAAAGGATCTGGAAAGAAACAGCTGTGAACCCTTGAACCTCTTTCAGTTGAAACAGTAACTGTGAGCTAGTGAAATGGTCAGACACAGCTCAGAATAGGTTTGATATACCTAAAATTAATGAAAAGCTCTCAGCCTGTTGTTACAAATCTGGTGACGTGTATCACATTATCTCTTGAAATCACTGTGGTATCAATTCTGAAGCAGTGTGCTTGGTGAGGTGGGAAGGAATAGGAGCCAAGAATTAAAACAAGCAATCTGCTCCTTGAAGAGCCAAAGTAAAGAGGAGTTCTCTCCCTGTCCTTTGCTGTCCCTCGCTGTGGTGCAGTTGGACCAGTTGTTCTTTCCAGTTTCTGACAGAAAATAGCATTGTTAAGCAACCCTTCCCAGCAGAAGTTGTCATAGTTCCTATTGTGACCGTTCCAACTACTATGCTTTGGAAACTGAGCTGCTGAGAGAAGCAACACTTAAAATGCAATCCTAGATGTTCAGGTCCATCTGTTTGGAGGAGGCAGGTAGGTGTTAATAAAAATCATTAACATGTCTTGGTAAAGTGTCTGCTGGTGCTGATGAGTACCATATTTTGCATGAAGTTTCAGTGTTGGATCCACATAAGTACTTCAGCTACTGCAATACGTTATAGTTGCTGTAGGAGAAGTTATGCAAGAGCAAGAATACATTCCTTGGGTGCTAATGCATTAAAAATGTGTTTTCATTTTTTAGGAAACTGCTTGGGATCATTACCAAGAAGGATGTACTAAAGCACATTGCACAGCTGGCTAACCAGGACCCAGATTCTATACTCTTCAATTAAAGGCAGACTAGTAGGTATTGTGTTAAACACAAAAGATACTTTATAGAAGATTCTGGATATTCTCTCCTATTTTTATTGAGACCTTGGAACTATTTTCAGCATTTCCTTCCATGGAGCTGAAGATTTTTTTTTTTTCTACATGATAACCAATTGCACTACATAGTCTGTGGAAAAATAATCTTCTTTTTAGAAGAAAAAAAGACTATTTACATTGCTTTTGTGAAGTTGCATTGGAAAGATTCCATGAAGGAGTAAAAGCAAAATGCTACAGAATTATATATCTTCTTGTTATTTTATTTGAACTCTTGTTACTAATGTGGATAGGGGAAGACAAGGTTTATACCTTCTGGAACTTTGAAGGAGGATGATTTTGCACACAGTATTCAGGTGGTGGCAGAACGATACAGTTGTAACTCAGGGGCAGTGTATTCCCAATTAGTTACTTAGTGAAAATAAGAACCTGGTGAAATAAAAGAAAGAACAAGAACACACAAGCAAACAATATGCTGGAAAACACCCTTATAAAATGATAAGTGGCTCTGTAACTAACCCCATACAAGAGCTTAACTCCTCAGTAATCTCTATTGGCTTGCTGATGATATTTCGCTGAAAGAAGGAGAAAAACCAAATCTCCAGGTGACCAATCTTCATGAAATTGGGTTTGGTTTCTGATTGGGAAGAAGTTTATTTTGATTAATCTTCTGTGAATGTATTTAATTATTCTCCGATGCTGGCTTGCTAGGAGAATCCAGAGGAGGCGGCAGGAGGAGTTAGTAGTGGTATTCTTGTCATCATCTCTATTTTGATATATGCCTAAGGATTTCTTCTTGATTTTTCTTGAGCATGTAATTAAAATTGCAAAGACTGAATCCTGAAGCCTTGGCTTTACTGCACTTCCAAGTAAACTTTGATCATATTAGATGTTGCACAATTGACCTCTTCCTTAATCAGCGGTGTCTTATGTTGCTGAGGATGTCTTAATGGAGACTCCTGAGCCTGGGATGTTTACGTGGATGCATTTTCTGTTCCCTGCTCCTCTCCTCAGCCCTGCACCAAACTCAGGCTTGGATCCTGGCTCTAGGATGGAGAACACTGCCACTTTATGTATGTTCACCGCTCGGTGTCTCATTTTACCAACAACTATGCAATAAAAACCTTTCCTGACCACTATCAGCAACGTAACTTGTTCCTGAGTTGCTCTATTCCAAGTCTGTGCTTCTCAAATCTTTGCTCAAATTCATTTTCTGTTAATAAGTTTACTGGAATTTTTAAGGTATATAAATGCCTTTGAAGGTTATTATATTCATAATGGATTCTGTCTGTAGCAGACTTCATTTCACTATCTGTGGCTGAGGCTTGTTAGTGAAAATAGAGCTCACCACTGTCAGTGCATCTGGCAGGAGCTGAGCTGTTTGGTACTGGCCAGGGGTTAAGGGCTGTGAGGAATCTGACTGTGCTTCCTGATGGACAGACATAAGCAGGTGTTACGTTTTGCACAGCCTCAGCCCCAGAGGCCCTGGTGCCAGCTGCTCAGCCCAGGCTGGGGCTGTAGGGTGAGGCTAAGGTGTGGTGGCAGGAGGTGATGGGTTGTCATTATAAGGCCACTGATGCTGCAAGGTAATGCTGTTTGGTGGGCAGGTGGGGCTCCTGGCTACAAGTGGCTAGCAACATTCTCAGCTTTAAACTCACTTAGATATAAACCAAGTCCTCACCTGTACTTGAAATAGAAGCCAGCCCATTTCTCTAACAGCATTTGATGCTGGACTTGGTCACTGTGCTGAGTCTCCTAATCAGGGAGGGGAAAGGAGGAACTACTTGTGGGAGGCAGCAGTAGCCTTAGTCCTGTGTGCCAGGAGGGCAGAGGAGATGCTGACAGGAAATCCCAGTTGTGGGCTGGAGTTGTCACAGCTGCCTGGTGCTTTAATCCCCAGCAGAGAAGCTGTTGTGGAAGCTGGCAGGGCAGTGAGCACAGGCTGTCAGAGCTGACCACACAGCCCAGCTGTCCTGAGAGGCTGGGAGCATTTGAAATGCAAACATCACATTGGCATCAGACCAGTTTGTTGGGCTTGTGGTAAGGTTTTGGTAGCAGAGAGGTTGCTGTGAGCAGACCGGGAGCTGTGACACATTAGATAAGAGCTGACTCCACAAGTGACCACTGCTGGCCAGAGCTGAGCCGTGCTTGGTTCTCCAGCTGTGCTCTCCTGTGTGCAGGTAGTTCCTCCGAGCTGTCAGCTGAGCCCATGGAGGACAGGATTGCCTGATAAGCTGCAGATGGAATTCATTCCAGGATTTCTGAAGGTGATGATTTGGGTGGAGTGGGGGCAAAGAGCCATCGGTGTGCCTGTCACGTGGCTTCCTGGCATGGGGAGCTGCCCAGAGGAGGTTGACCTGAAAAAATTGTGCCCAGGAAGGTGAGAGGGAGGGAAAACACACTGAATCAGTGGGAAGGCCTGGAAGAGCTGCATTTTAGAGAAACCAAGTCCTCATGAAGCCAAACCAAACATGAAGAAGGTGAGCAAATAAAAAGGTTTTGCAATGTGAAGAGGTTTTGTTTTGCTGGCTTTGGTGAAGAGAGAAGCTGCCTCTTGCCTGAGCATACTTTTCCACTCGTGCATCATTTCTTGTGAATACACAGTTTAAAGTGCAGGTGTCTGGCGTATGGGAGCCAGGTGAAAATAGAAGCTCAGGACCATTTTGTAGCCTACTCTCAGAGAAAACCTACTGACCACATACAGACCAGTGGAAATTGTGTCCATGTAATGAAAATATTTATTCCAGCTCCAGACCTCTCTCTGAGATGTGGTTTTCTACATGGAAACTTGCAGCAAAACTATGTGGTCAATATTATTCCACTGGGTGCAGCAGTGATGCCAGAACACAGGGCTCATGGGGGGTTTTGCTGGGATGGGTGTATAGCTCCATACTGGGGCTGATGCCTTGGTAAAGCTGATGCCTGTTACAGAGGCTCCTGGCTGTTTGGTGCCAGCTTTTATTTAATGGAGTGCCTCATCACTTAAATTCCTATCAGAATGAGTTAAACTTTCATCAGAAATTCTGTGCAGGGCAGAAATTATGCTCAGTTTTATTGAACTGAAGCATTTTCTATGTTGATCATAATCATGCTGGCTTGGAAATAGGTTTCCCTGCCCAGGGAAGTTGTAGGGGCTGAGAAGGGTTTTGCCCTGTGCAGTTCTTGCTGTTGTGTTGTTTTGCTTTCAGAGAAGACTCCAGGAGGAGCTCTAGAGTTTCCAGGAAACGGCTCATTATTCAGCTGGGGGCAGTTCAGGGAGGGATTTGATAAGTGGTTTTATAAATCCATGCCCTTGATGAAAGAAACCAAGCCTATAAGTTCAGCAGCTAAGCAAGAAATGTGATGCTGTTTTCCCTGTAAACAGGACTGGTTTAAAGAGCCCCCTGCTTCCTCCAGCTGCTCGAATCTGCATCGCTGAAGGAAATAGGTTTGCTGTGTTTCATTTGCCTCTTGCAAAGGCTTAGCAGATTCACAGCGATGAGCCCCTCTTTGTGCGAGCAGAGCTGTGCTGTGGGATGCACAGGGAGGTGGGCATGGAGTGTAGGAGGAGCTGTGGGGATTCCTGTGCCTGGCTTTGTGCAATAGCAGGGCTGTAACCTCGTAACCTGCATGCGCTTTCTCTTTGTGCACTTTATTTACAGTGTTCCAAGAAATGATTTCCTGGGGTGTTGGCGTGTTTTTCAGTGTTGATTTCCTCCTTACCTCAGAACTCGTTCTGGGCTTGGGACTTGAAAGTAAAAGCAGATCTTGTTTGAAATGGAACGAAGGACTTGGATGTAGCGATGAACTGTTCAGTATCAACAGCAAAAAAAAAAAAAAAAAATAATAGCAATTTCAGCCCCAGAATGTATTTAGAGATAAAGGGCAATGAGGCTACCTTTGTAAAGGTCCTGGTCTGTCTGGCAAGTTTGTCTGAGCTGTCTGTGCAGCCACACAATGAGCTGAGAGCAGAGCTTCAAGACAGCGAAGATAAGACCTTACTTTGGCAGCGCTACAAGGAAGGAATATGTGTCCAGATCAAATAAACACAGTGAAGCCATGAGAATTAAGGTCATCCTGAGCATGTTATTAGAGCTGTCATTCTGTCCCCCCATATTTCTTAAGGCATCGGAAAAGGGCAGGAGAGGCTTCTGAAATGCCAACTGGCAGACTGCTCACAGCAGGCTGTGGTGCAGGGGGTTGTGGTGGAGGAAGGGGTCTGTGCTGGTGCAGTGGTGGGTTTACTCAGTGAAAGTTTTTGGAGTGTTTTCAAGAGTGCTTCAGTTTGAGGTGCAGGGTTTTTCTGTGCAGTTCTGCACTGTGACGGCAGAAACCTGAAGTGGCACTCGTGGAGAGTGTCTGTGCTAGTCCTTCTGCCTTTGGAATGGGAAAGGCACGTTTCTTTTCCATTGCTGGAGTACTTTTGTAACTGGGCTGCTGGCAGTGAGGTTTAGCAGCAATCCTTTTCCCAGCAGCCGTGGTTTCACCACGGAGGCACAGGCAGGCACGCAGCTGGCACCTGCCCAACATTGCTCCTGCTCTGCAGGAGGAAATCACTGCTGGGCAAAGTAACACTGCCACAGGCAAGCAGATGAGTAATGGTACAGATGGTATTATGTATGTGCTGCTAGGTGGTGAATGATCTGCGTGTTTATCCAGGCACACAGTGTATACAGGCATGTGTAGGATTTTTGGTGTAAAATCTGTGACACGGGGTCAATCAAGGTCTTTGGCTGGTGTTGACGGTGGCACCAGGAATAGGCCCCGAAGCAGATGAGATCTGGTGATAACAAATGCTTGCTAATAACATCACTTTGGGTTGGTGGACTGAGAAGCAGAGAGGGTCAATTGGACCATGCTGCTGATGGCTGCTGCAGCTTTCCATGACTGTAATGCGTGAAGGGAAGGCTGGAGCGCCTGGGCAAAGTTACTGTTGCTTTTCTAGAGACAGCAGAAACAGCTGGCCCATGTCCCTGCTCCCTGAGCTCCGGGCTGTCAGTGCTGGCAAAGGCAGTGAGACAGCCCAGGGCCCCGGGGAGGTAAAGCAGCGTGGGGACTTCTCCATCAGATCTTGGTCTCCTGCAGTGTGTGGCTGCAGGCCTGGTCTACCCAACAGCTTCAGTGGTGCTATTGGCAACAGCTCCATTTCTGGGGGATGCTTCCAACCCTCTCCCTATGGCTGAGCCCTGTGGAGCGCGCACACAAGCACCGGAAAAGCTGCAGAGCCATAGATGTTGCAGAGCAGAGACCTTGACAGTCCCAAACCAGAGCCAAGCTACACCCTATTGTGCCAGTTACCTGTGTTCTCCTGACCAGTTTCTCTCATTGCACAGTGCTGCCTGGCTCTCGCCACTCTGGTGAGGCTGCCAGCTGGCCATGCAGTTTATCTTCTACAAAAGCATCCAGTGGACAGTGCAGCAGCCCCTTGCCTCACTTGGCACTCGGCTGTCCCAGGTCATGCAACAGGAAGGTTTACCTGGAGTGCTGTCAGTTCCTGGATGCTGCATGAAAAACAATAATCTAGCTACCCCTCCATGCTGGGGGAAAGCTCAGCTATGTTTCACAGACAACCTTTGAACCACCTGCTCTGTTTCCTGGCAGAGCCCTGGGAGGCTGATTGCTGCTGCTGCTCACCAAGCTCATGCAAAGATGAGAACTGCAAGGTACTTTTTGAAGGAAGGGCTTTTAACTAGCACCAGAAATCAACTAGACTGAATGATGCAATGAGGGCTGCTGTGTTTGGGGATCTTCGCATAACAGTCTTATGCGTAATCCAGCTGGACTGCAGGCCTCAGTGTTTTGTTTGTGTTGGACAAGAGCAAAACATGACTAAGATGCAGCACCGCCAAGCCTCGCCTCCTGCACAGCACAGGGAGAGGCTGCTGGGGCTGGAGCAGGGCTGCACCCCTCTGAGCCCTGCCTGGACACAGCAGAGGGAAAGGGACATGTTGGGTGTGGAGGGTGCTGGGTGCAGAGCAGAGCTGTCAGGCAGAGAACAGTGCATTAGGGGCCAGGTGATGGAGAGCAGGCAGGGTGGAGGAGGGAAGCATGGGTTACCAGACCACAGGATTGCTGCTGGGCAGTTTTTTTGTTATCAGCCTCTTTTCCTTGGCCTGGCAGGGTAGGGGAGAGGGAGGTAAACATCTTCTGCTTGTGGGGGGGGGGGGAGAGATCACATTCCTGATGTAGGGAGAGACATGGGAGTGCCCTGGCTCATTCTGCACTGGATCCCAGCTCCAACTGATGATGCAGAGAAAGCTTAGGCCTGAAAAGATGGGGGGTGGACAGCAGGAGCAAGGAGCAGCTCCTGCCTGGCCTTGGCAGGAAGAGGAAAAACCCATCTCAGCTCCCTGGGTCTTGGACTGGGTGGGCTTGAGCCATCCTAGGCTCTGGAAGCTTTAAGCTGGCTCAGCAACCCAAAAGCAAACAGGAACAGAATGAGGACTCCCCCAGGCAGCTGGGAGGGATGTCCCGACTCCCACTTCTTCTGGACAGCTGCTGATGGGAGCAGTGTGCTTCCTGCACCACATCTGAGCCCTTGCCTTCCCCAGTTCAGCGGGGTTGGGGGCTGAATGCCCAGTTGAGCTTAGCCAGCATGCAGGGCTGCAGCAGGAGCTACACCTGGCCCTGGCAGGGAATGCACCAGGCTTGGAAGCAGAGGTGTGTCTCTCTGGGAAAGCCTGGGGCATTCATGGGGAGAGGGTGCAGCTGCCTTGGCATGACTTTAGCCTGGGCTGTGGAGCCATTGGTGATGCAAGATGAGACAAGACCCCACTGCTGCCTGCAGCCTTCACTGTCTGCAAGTTGCAGGGCTGGAGCTGCTGGGAATCACAGGCACCTGTTCCCCCAGGCGTCCTTGGCACTCGCAGCTCTCGCTCAACACTGAGCTGCTTCACCACTCCTGGTGCCTTGCTGCAGGTGCTGTGCAGGGAACAGGGCTGGGAGCACAACTCTGCAGGCTGCAGTGGGCAAACCAACCTTCTGTGCTCAGTCTGTGCCACACTCTGCCTGCAGAAAGCCTCTGCTGGGCCGTGTGCTATAGCAAGAAATGCAGTGGGAGAACAGATACGGCTGCTCTGCACTCAAGCGCTTTGCAGCGTGCTAGCACAGAGCAGGTGGGTGTGCTGGCCTGGACATCCTGCTGTCTGGTTGGACCAGCAGCATTACTATGCAATGGTACATGACTAAATACCCACCTTGAGGCTGCTGCACAGAGGTGCAAGGCCAGGGCTGGAGTACAGGATTTATTGAAAGCAGCACTGAGACCCCCCCAGAACTGTGCTGGCAGGAGGGGTGTTTGTGTCCTTTGTGGCAGCTTGTGCTGCTGGTCTGTCCCTGTACATTAACATTCATAATATGATACAGAGTATACAAGTAGTTACCAAAGTGGTCTATGTCCACACAGTGTCCATGGGCCCAGCCAGCTTTATCGTGCTCTGCTCTGCTTGAACCTGTCTTTTGTGTCTGATGTGTCCTGGAGGTTTAGCAAAAGGGATTTGCTTTTGTCCTGGGTCCTGTGCCACTACTGCCTGAGCTGAAGCGTGGCCTGGGCAGCAATCCTGGAGGGTGACAACTTGATGTGAGCAAAGAGTGGCTCTGCTGCCCAACAGTGCTGGGAGAAGCAAAATCCCAAAGAAAGGGATGCTAGGTCAGAAGCAAAGGGAGGCGAGATGTCAAGCTCCTCATCTTGGTGGTCCTGTGCATGTGGGCTGCCCCACAAGGTGGCCCAGCTTGTCTCCAGCATGTGGATTGCTGGCCCTGCTCAGCACCAAGGGGCTGGGGCACCGCTTTTCTGCATTTTCATTGCTGTCACATGAGGCTTGTGAAAAGTTGCTGAGGACCACATTGCACCCTGGGCACAGCTGGTTCAGTGTCCCTTCCTCGCCGTCAGGGGTTTGTGTGGGCGACAGAGAAGCACCTGGAGTGCTGTATGTGCTGCTGTTTGTTCCATCCTGCTAAGAACCAGCCCAAGGTGCCAGTCTTGCAAGTCTGCAGCTCCTCAGCTCTCTCCAGGGAGAAGATGCTGCTCTGGATGTGCCACATGCTAGGTTCTGCTGATGCTGCGTCTAACCTGGGCAAGGAGTGCATCTCTGCCATGTGCCTGGGTGCAGCTGCTTGTGCTGGTAATTATTGTAGCGTTATGACCCTGCTCTTTGCCTCCTTAGAAGCTGATTGCTGGCACAGATCAGGTTTCTAACTGATCTGAACTGAAACTCCTTGACTATTTCCTGGAAGTTGGTGTTGGATCTGTCCTGTGCCTGCAGGCTGCTTGGCCATGGGGTGGTGGGCAGCCCTGCAGCCATTCTCCTCATACCACTGCTCTTTGCTAACCTTGACTTCCGCCCCAGTACTTCCAGCTCAAGATCCGTGAGCTTGGCAGCATGGCTGGCTATGATTTGCTACCTGCATGTGCCAAATCTGGATTCAGACTTGCAGGGGGGTGGTCCTGCCATGAGAAAGATTAGTCTGACATTGTGGCTTCTATGCTTCCGCCTTGATGGCGTGGGGGGCACACAGATGCACAGCAAGTGGTTACAAGGCACCCTAGTGGTGTGGCTCTTGGTAGAAGTGTGTTCTGCTCTTTGTTCCCTGTGCCAACTTGCCCAGCTCCAGCTGACTCCCACCAGGCACAGCAGATGCAGGGAATTACACTATGCCAGGCCCAGCTGGACCGCTGGCCACTTGGCTGGCTGTCCCACACAGAGGAAGGCAACAGCATGAGGAGAGCTGTACACAACAGCAGCTCAAATTGCTTCTGCCCTAGGCCACGTAGAAGAGTCAATCCAGCAAGAGCAGAGGGAAGGTGTGAGGATAAGGAGGCTGTCACAGGTCGAGCCGGAAGGCCCCAAAATAGCTGGCTGCTGCATCGTTGTAGTCAATGGCCAGTGAGGAGACGGAGACGAAGAGCTCATCACCGGCCTTGAGTTCAAACAGTCCCCCCTGGTAGAGAGCGTGGAGGCCGTATTCTGCCTCGGGTGCCCAGCATTTGGTGCCCACTCCTTTGAGCAGAAGGATGGGCTGGCTGTAGGAGGTCTTCCAGTTGATGCACTGCACGAGCTGCGGCACTGAGACACGGGCGCCGGCCCCATCACGGGAGTAGCGGAAGTAGATCTGGGAGTAGACGTAGTATTTGCCCGCCTGGTTGACCCGCAGCCGGCCGTCCCGGTATGTGATGTTCTGCAGGTGTGAGTGGATGGTGCTGTCCTCCCAGCGAGTGATGGCATGGCGGCAGGACTGTGAGAGGTTCCCAAAGCGTCTGGAGCTTCCTGAGGAGAAGGCAGGGTGATTAAGGGAGTGTACTGCACTGAGAGCATCAATTCAGGGCCAGTAGGGGTGGCCCTATCGTGCTCCTACAACCATCCAGCTTGGAGGTGGGGTGGGGAGGGTGGTCTTGGACTGGAAAGGACAAACATCTTTCTATCTGCTGGAAAATGCAACTTCCCATGCTCAGCTCTCAGGTGAAGATCTCTGGGGGAGATCTATGATTCTATGATCTTTCCCCGCCCCCACCCCAGAAGCCCCCCCAGCTCCCTGCTGGCGTCTCCTGGCTTACCATCCTGGGCCGGGCTCTGTGGGCGGAGGGTGAGATGTGCTGAGGGTTTGCCGAGTGTTTTGGTAGCAACCTGTCCCTCTGAGCTGTTGAAGTAGCTCCTCTGGGCCTCTGCAAAGAAAGGGACAAATGGATTTAGGAGGCAGAGTGTGCAGGGACCTGCAGACCAATTCTGGCATGTCCTTACTTAGCAACTAGAGAGAACGAGGCAGCAGAACGCCTCACTGACCCTACGCAGGAGGAGTTCACTTGGGATGACTGTGTAGTCAATTATTATCTAACAACTCTGTGCTGCTTCCTGGGTAGACGGGTTCCCCAGTCTCCAATCCAGCAGACATAACATCCCTCCAACCCGGTGGGGCAGTCTGCCCTCCCGCCCAGCTCACAGTGTTGTGCCAGAGGAGTTTGCCCTGGGAGCGGCCGATCACCCTTGACCTGCTGGCAGCCCTAGCCCCACGCTGAGCCATTGCACGTGGACATGGCTCAGCCCACAGCGCAGCTCAGTGACCCGTGACACCATGCAGCAAAGGTTCCCCGTGAGTGGAACCCCAACTCCTGCCCCAGTGCTCAGAGGGATGCACTCACCATTCACCACGCTTCTGCTGATAGCGTTCTCTGTCACCTGAACCATTAGAGAAGAAAAACAACCCCATGGTTTAAAGATGCAAAGGCTGTTCCCTGCCCCCAGCTCCTCTCATCCTTCCAAGCTTTCAATATGTTCTTCATGCTATGCCTCTGGACTTTACCATCTCCTCTGTGCAGAGGATTTGGCATGCAGTCCTGCTTGGATTGAGCCTCTGTCACCCACCGCTGAAGTGGATGGGGAAACTGAGGCAGGCAGGCAAATAGGAGCTCTCCTTTCATGTATCCCACCCTCCCCAGCCCTGCAGCCAGCAGCCCCAGGCTCACCGTGGCCACGTAGGCTTTGATGGTGTTGGCCAGCTTGAGGCAAGACTGGTTGCTGATCAGCTCTTCCAAGTTGGAGCCTTCCTGCTGCTGATTGATAAGCTGCAGACACCTCAGTTCCTCCGAGCTGCCCTGCGACTGAGCTTTGAGCTGGAATGGAAACACCTGGATGTTCACAGACTGGACAGAGCAGGGTAAGGCAGTGCACATGATTTGGCTGGGCGCAGTGGGGATCCCTGCAGGGTGCATGCCCAGGTCAGCTGCCTTTGGTCTGGCTATTCCTGTGTCAGGATGCCCACAGACACACCATGGAATAGAGCATAACCCAGCCCTTCTCTGGGCACAAAGCTGATGGTAGGATGGGCAGCTACCATCAGGACACAAATGTGGACTGAAGCTGCTCTTCTGGGAAGGAATCAGTTGGCAGAAAGCTGAGTGTGTCCCAAGTTCTGTCCAAAACCTGTTCTGTGAATTGAATGTGTTGAATCCTCTTTGTCCTCCTATGATCCCCATGGCTGGCAAAAGCTTGCTCATATCAGCGGTTATAGAAATGTGACAGCTCCTTTCATTGAGTCTCAGTGCTGAGCATGAGTGGAAGACACAGATTCTTGCAAGCTGCAGAGCACCAGGTAAAGGAGAGGTACTGAAATTTCCTTTTCTCCATCTCCTTCACCTCTCCTGCTGTGACACTGGGGAAGCAAGCATGACCCAGCCTTAGCTGTGAAGAAGATATTCACAGACTCTGGGGAAGGGGTTGCAGTGCTTGGCTCCACATGTCCTCGGCCCATTCAGTGGCTGTGCAGAGAGGTAAGAATACCAGCTCCATGCTGGAAGCATGCAGCAGCCTGTTCCATGGCTGCTATATGGTGATGAGGCTCTGTAATTTACTGCTGTTGATCCTGTTGTAAACTAAGCTCTCACACATCTCTTCCCTCCCAGGGCCAAGCAATACTGGCTGGAGACCAGACCCCAAGTACTGCATCAGCCCAGACAGAGCTCAAACACTTTGTAATCTGTGCTGGATTGTGGCTGGGGGAAGGAAGCCTTCCTTCCAAGTGATGTGGGCTGCTGCATAGTGAACTATGCCTTGCCAGCATGTCTTTAGGATGACCTGGCCCAATTCTGCACAGCTGCTGCCCAGATGACGGACACAGCTGGCTGTGGGAAAACCAGGGCCCAGATGGGACAGCTGCCCTGACACTGCCACTCAGGAGCTGGGAACCAGTGCAGGCACCTGGACCAGCCTGCCTGCACCACCTGGGTTGTTCCCAGATCAGGGAGCCAACCCAGCAGCCCTTGGTCACTCTGTCAGTCCCACCAGCATCCTGTGCTTCCTCCAGTCAGCCTGCAGCTTCCACCAGATGTCTGCCTGCCTCCTGACCCTGATCAGTGGAGATTCTGGAATCAGCACAGAGACTATGTGAGGTGAGATAAAAAGTCTTCTTTTTTTCTCTCACTTTTTGTGTGTGTGTGTGTGTGTGTTATTGGGCTGGGTTTACCAGCACAGTGGGTGGGAGATGGGTTGCAGTGCTGATCTCAGAGAAGTGCTGTGGCGCAGGCACAGCAGGAGGCTAAGTACAGCCCTCGCACGGGTTCACCTGGGATGGGTTTAGGTGGCAGAGCTGCCAGCCTTGCAAAGACATGCTTGTCTGAGTGGGTGGAAGCACAGTGCCTGTTGTAAATCCCCAAGTGATGAGGCTGCTCGCATGAAACTCTCCAACACAATGCATGCTTGGGCAGAGCCAGTGTGTGCAGTCAGCTCCTTTGTGCTGCCAGCAGCACTAACTGTGGTGTAGGCACATATAATCAGGGTCAGCCCTGGTAATGTGGTGGCACAGTCCCAGCATAACAATGAGCACTGCAACCATACCCCTCTGGCCACCAGTTGACTACCAGTTGACTGGCTCTGCTAATTGCCTTGATTAAGGCTCACTGTGATAGGCTGCATGTGCCACCAGCACCTCTCACTGTACAGGATAATTGCAGTCCCTACCTTGTCTGTCTCCCCTTAATGAAAAATAGGAGAAACTTCTGTAAAATGGGAGGGCAGACTGGGTGTGCATGTGTTCTGGGTGAGAGAGGTTGGCCAAGGCAAGTGATTCTGTGCCCTCGGGATGCTGAGTTCTGAGTGCTACCAGCAGCACTGTTCCCATGTTGGGATCCAGTGAGAGACTCCAGAAGTTATTCCAAAGATGTAAATCAGTGTAAACTGTTTTCTTCCTTCAGCCCTTCCCTGAGGCTCTGTCTGCCCACATTTCCGTTCTCCTGCTGATACCTCTCATGTAAATCCCTTGTAGTGGGTGCCACAGGAGATCCAGGGGAGGAAAGAAAATGTGGAGGCTGGAGTATGCTCTGAAGGATGCTGAAGCAGTCAGCGGACAGACTGTTCCTCCTGCACCCAGGGATGGGGCTTTGTCCAATTTCTCACCTCTGCTGTGGTTTTGTGCAAAGTTTGGCATTCCTGTGCCCTTCTACTGATGGGCCCTCCCTCATCAGAGCTGCCTGGTAGTCCTTTGGTTTTCCATGTCTCCTGTTTGGTGTTTGACCCTTCCACTGCTGGGGGCCCGCTGTGGATCTGCCATAGCAGGGGCAGCAGTGTGTGTATGCAGGGCTTGTAGGACCAGGGCCATCCTCTGCAGTTTGTTGTTACAAGGGCAGTGCCTATGTGAGGGTGGTCAAGGGGCCCTGGGAAGCTCTCTGGCTGCTGATGCCCATCGGGCAGCAGTGGTGCAGCTGTCAATGGCAGGATTTGGTTGCAACACTTAGTCCATGGGAGCTGAGATCAGGAACAGCTTGGCAGGAGCAATGCCGAGGGCAAGCCAGAGAGGCTGCACCCCTCTACTGGGCGCCATTCAATAGAACGAAGCGCCTGAGAGCTCCAGGTGTGGGGTTCCCCCAGCCTCACAAAGAGAGAAAGAAGGCTGCAGCGTCTGCAGAAGTCCTGGAGCGTGCGTGGGATGAGAAGCACAGGGCAGGGCACAGGGACCAAAGGGCGTCCGTGCAGACCCTTCCCTGGCCCCAGCCCGGACCCGCATCCTCAGGTTACCCGCGGGCAGAGAGCAGCTCCGTCGGCACCCGCCGCCCAGGACAAGGGCTTGCTTTGCGCACGGAGGGATCCGCGGAGGAGCCCCGATCCCCAGCGCCGAGCGCCGTCCCACGCCGGGAGCGAAGCCGCGGCTCGGGCGCTCCCGGGGTGCAGCCCTCGCCCAGCCGCCCTCGAGGCCCCGCGCCGCGCTCACCTTGGAGATGGCCATGGTAAAGTAGACAAAGAGCCCGGTGGTGGAGGCGATCTGCAGGGCGAGGATGGCCATGACGGCCACGCTGCCCCAGAGCGGCCCGAATCGCCGCCGCCTCTCCCGCAACTCCCCGGGATCGGTGCCCGGACCGTCCCCCAGCATGCGGGTGGCCGAGCCGCCGCTGTCGGAGCGCAGGTACTGCCCGGCGCTGGGCTGCTGCGGGGCCATGGCCGGGCCGTCGCTCCCCCCGCTCCGAATTGCCCGCAGCTCCGGCGGGACGGACCAGGGAGGGGCGGAGACACGGATGGAGGCGGCCTCGGGTGGGAGTGGGGGTGGTCCTCGGGCTTTGGGTCGAGCGTGGCCTCGGGGGTGGGGTCTGTCCCGCACCTCCTCCTGCGCGGCAGGAGAGGGGCGGTGGACGTTCGTGCGCTCCGAGAGTGGGGCTCTGTGTCCTTTGTGAGCCGCACGAGGCTGGCAGGGTGGTGGAGGTGCAGGGCTTGGGGACGCCCTGCTGCAGACGGTGGAGAGTCCGTGCGCTGTCTGGGCTGGGAACGGGAGGTCTCGGGGTTGGCTGGGCCAGTGATTTGGGTGATGCAGACTATGGGGTGCCGGGGATGTCTGCCAGGGTTCAGCGGGTCTCCCCAGAGGCTAATGTTTGCAGAAAGGTATTGATTGCTGTGAGTCTTTCCCGGGGCTCATTCCACTGCCCACCGCTAAGAAACCATCCTGGGCCCGGGTGCTGGAAAAGCATCTGGTTGGAAGCAGCGTTTGGTTGTTCTCTGATAGCTGACTGCTGACCCCAACGGCTGTGCTCTGCTGGTGAGCAGTGTTCCCTGTCCTCCTGAAGTGGGGATGTTGAGTTGTTTGGAAAGCAAACAGAAAACCTGGAGGAGGATTGCTGCCTGATGACTGCCAGTCGCTGCTTTGTGCTCGGGTGACCGCAGTCTGTAGTGTTTTTGCCCCTGCAATGGAAGTGAGATCTTCATACACAAATACTATAGTTCTCCCTGAGCCCTTGTCTCTTCTCTAAGGATGGGATGTGGGAAAACTGTGGGCTGGCCCCAGGCCAAACCCACAGACAGCTCCAATAACCCCAAGTGGTACCCTAGGGTAAACTTTATGATTTATAGCAAAATGAGGGGCCGACTGTGAGCAGGAGGGGCCCCTGGTGCGGCCCCTGATGGAGGCAGGGCCACAGCCAGTGCTGAAGCCACAGCAGGGGAGAGGAGCCCCGCACCTCTGGAGTGAGGAGAGCCGTTGGGGACAGCCAGCACACCAGTGCCTTGCTTCTTCAGGGCTCTCACACCATGAATGGTGGTTGTTTTGGCTTTTTTTTTGCTTAGGAAAGGAACTTGTCCCATTTTACATCCTGCCTGCCAAAAGTGGCACTGTATGCACTGTATCTTCCATTGAATCCCAAAAGCTTTGGCTTTCTGCAGACAGATTTCCCCCAGGGAGCTGATGGTTGGGATGCAGAAAGAGGGAACTATTCACAGCAACCACCTTTTTAAAACAAAGGAGCAGTTCTATTATATCTTTTTACAAGTCATCGTGGCTGCTTTGCTTCCTTTGTATGCCTGGGGGTGAAGCAGCAGCTCCACAATTGCCTTGGGATCAGCTAGGGACGTACAGGAGTTGTCCTTTCCTTCAGATGCCAGGACAAGAGCTTGAACTAGAACTTCTCAAACATCCTTGCAGTCCTACTTTGCTTGTGCATTCTTCTTTCCGTGTACAAATGGAGCACTGGAGCTTGTTCGTGGAGCACTGGAGCTCCTGGCCAGATTTGGAGGGTCCTTCATCATACCTCCTGACCCTTGTTCTGTGGACTGAGTTGCAGGGCATGTACCACAGGAGTAGTTTTGAGAAGGTTTCCTTCACAGGTCTCCCCCCATCCATGTTTGCTTTCCCATGGTGGTGATGGTGGGTTCATAATCTCAGTGCTTTCATAGCCTCAAGACTTAGGTGTGCATGCATTTGCAGAATTCCTTCAGCAGTGCCAGATATGTCAGGCTTCTCTGGGCTTCAGATACGTACTGCACACAGAGCAGCCACATGAGTAGTAGTTATGGCTTCCCAGACATGGAGAAGTGGGTAACTAGTCACCTTATCTGCTCCTATTGCTTTTATAAAAGTGTTTGCTGAGCCTTGAATAATGCAAGCTCAGTACAAATGTTTTCAGATCACTGATCTAATCACTCATTTTCTGTGCAAAGGTCTCTACCACCCTTTCCCAGCATCCACTCTTTCTGTGGGAAATGGTTGCTGAATTCCTGGTGATCTGTGTTGTAGGGACGTGGGGAGGAAATGCTGCCCCTTCTCCCTGTACCAGGAAAAATACTACTGAGACTGGGGGATCATCCGGCCAAAAGCATCTGTCAAGTGACTGGGTGGTTTCCGTTGGCTCCGTGCATGACATGGTGCCTTAAGCCCTTGAGAGGCTGCTGCTCTGCTCAGGCACTGGTACGGCACTGTCCTGCCCTGGCATGTGTTGGGAAGGGGAAAATGAGAAATGGATCAGTAACTGGTGGTGGACACGGGCTAGAGGGCCCAAATGCATTTGCAATTTGGAATGTGGATGCATATGCAGAAGCAGCTTGGGTAGCACTCATCCATGTGCTGTGCTCCTGGTCCACTTGCTTCTCCATACAGTGGGGAAGGGGGCCACCTGGGCTCTGCTAGTGAGCAGCAGGACACCTGGAGCTGCAAGCGCTCAGTAGCTCATCTCTGTTCCGTGGAGATGGGAGGTTTGCAAAGCAGCCAAGCCTGAGTGAGGGCAGGACCAGCACTTGGACTGTAAAAAGAAAATTGGCTGGGAGCCAGATAAAAAAAATGCCTCCTGAGACTGGCTGGAGAGTTGTTTTTCACTTCTAATATTTCCTGGTCTGTGCACTAGGAGAATTGGGCCAGTTGAGCCTGGAAAGCTGTTTCCTCAGCACTCAGTGATGCAGAACCATTGCAGGAAAGTGGGAGAGAGTGTTTTGCTGTGGCCTTGCATCATCACCAAAGTGCTGGAATAGGGGAAACTAGGCAGATATTGCCTGCATAGGGATGTGAGCTGTGTGAGTTTTACAGTCTGCAACTTAGATTCTCTTTGGCTTTGCTTCAGGTATGATGGCTGAATGCACAATTTAGTAATGTGATTTTCCCAGGTTTTATGGAGGTGATAGTACAATCAGGATCCATTGGGTTAGGCTATACTGGATTCCTCTTGAGCTTGGTTAGCCAGGGCATTCATTCCTTCCTGGTTTGTACCTTCTGGAGCAGAGATTCAGATCCAGTTCTCAGTTTTGTGAGACTGCTCCTTTAAGGCAAGCCACAGCCTTGTTCTCGCTGGCTTGATTTCTAACATGTGTTGGTTACATGATCTTTAGTCAGGAAACAGCAGCCCCCCCGGGATGTGAAATCAGCGCACGCAGCTCAGAAAGGTCTTTGCTAGCCTTTCTGGTATGCTCTCTCAAACATTTGTCTTTCAATTTGAACTGATCAATTCCTCCACTGAGCCTTATGCGAAAAATCTTCTTCTGCACCAGATCATACTCCCAAGGTTCATAGGAAGCCTGGTGATTCCAGCTGATGCACTTAATCAGCTCTTCTTCCTGACCAGTCTGTCTCAACTATGCTGAGAATCCACATCTGTATCAGGCTCAGTTCTACCCTCAGGGAGAACCTCTGATGGTTCACCTTATCCTTGGGTCAGCATCCTTTTTTTGTGGTAGGAACCTGGGAAACAGTGGACTGGCAGTGATGTGTCTCAGCCCTTCTATGCCTCAGTTTTCCTCTGCTCAACACAGGCTTTCAGAGGACCTGTGCGGTTGCCCAGGTGCTTGAGATGCCTGGCAGGAAGACGCTTAGCTTGGTCAATGCTCTGGTGTATGTCCATCCTATGGGATGCTGCAGGGGCATTCCCTGACTGAGTGCATTCAGACAAAGGGGGGAAAGGCTGATTTGGATGAAGATTAAAGGCTCCAAGAAAATATGCAAATAGCAGGATTGCTCTCAGGGTGCTCATTATATAGAAATAGTGCAAAGGAACGGATGCCAGCAGGGAAATGCTTGGATGCTGGTCCCCGCTCCTACAATCAGTTTCAGGCTTTTCAAGACGTAGTGTTTTCCTTTGCCATATTTCCAAGCAGAAATTGCCATTCTTCCATCCGGCATGGGCAGAAAAGAGCTGGAGATGGCTGTGGCAGACCTGCTGCTGCCTGAACAAAGAGAGATGATTAAAGCCAGGCCTCTTATCTCCTCCACCCAGAATACCAGAGATTTTACAGCACATTTAACTTGCCCAAATTTCACCTGTGCTATAGAGACAGATAAACAGGAGGAGGGGTGGGGGTAGGAGAAAGATACTTTGAGGTTAATCCCTTGGTGATGTGGCTGTGGGCTCACTAGGAGCAGGCACACAGCCCACAGGCAAGGTGTTTGCTGGGAGTTTTTGGGGTCACAGGGACATTACTTAGGAAATGTCAGAGGAAGTGGCCAATGCAGCAGATGTTCTTGGAAAAAAATAAAGCCTCAGTTCAGAGTGTAAGAGATTGAAGTGTTTTAGCCTGGAGCTGGTGGTGCCCCTTTGCCCTCCCAGGGGGCCACAAGAGCGAGTGTGGGAGCACATGGTTTAGCTGGCCTGGTTGTTCAGGCTCTGGCAGCTGCAGGCACCAAAGGAGGCACACATACCATGGGGCTGCACAGAGGTTCCCTATGCCAGCAGGCCCAGGAAGGGGCAACTCAAGCAGGCATGACTCAGCACCCAAACCACAAGACTCAGCGCCCAAATGCTGACTGACGATGCCAATGCAGCAGTCTCTCTGCACATAGTCCCTCTCTGGGATTGGCAGTCTCAATCTGCCTGAGACCACAGTTGAACCAGCAGAAAATTTCCTCAGCCAACCCCAAAAGTTTTCATGATCTGTGTTTATGAGAGACACGTAGAGAAACACTTCTTCAGCCATATCCCAAATGTCTTTCTGGAAAGGGAGTCTCAGCTCCTGGGGAGGGAGCAGTGGGGCAAGCAGAACAATGCAAGTCCATCTCAGAAGTGGTCCTAGAGGGTGTGCAGGATAGCTGTGTCTGCCTAGTTGTTCAGATCACACACTGCTGATGCTGTCAGCAAGGCCTGTGGAAGGTTTTTTTTGTTTGTTTTTAATAGTGAATATAAAGTCCTTTGCTGCCCGTGTTGAAAAGAGTGTGGCAGTGTTCATACCACAGTTCTGCAGTTTATCTAAATGAACACTTGCTTTTTGGTTTTGTCCTAAACCCACCTGAGTCAGCATTGGACTGACCTCGGAGAGAGCAAAATCCCAAGACCTCTGTGCTCCTCTTTTCAGCACACACGCAGACAGACACAGACATGCACAGCGTATGCTTTCTCTGCTAGGCACGCAGACCCTCTGTTGTGTTCTAGGGAATCATGCAAACCACATGGAGGCTGCAGGGGGGACAAATTTCAGTGGTTGGAGCTGACTCAGAACTTCCCACCGCAGGTTTCCTGCTGGCTCAGGGCTTTTTCAGCCTTCTTCCCTTCCTATCCTCAGAACTATTGAGCTCCTTGAGAGAAGGCTCATGTGTATCCACTACCCATGGAGCTGCCAGGAGCCCCTTCCCCCACTTGTCAAGACAGCTCATGGGGCAGGGTGTACTCACGATCTGGAAGTATTTTTGTAGAAACATCCTTCTGCAAATCACTGGGTTGCACCTCGCCTGTTCTGGCCGGTTTATTTTGAAATCCCAATTTCTGGAAGCTGTGATAGAAAGCTGGTTTGTGTAGTTCCCTGCAAACTCTCAGGGTTTGGGTTGGCTCGGCTCAGCTCAGCTTCTCTTCTCACACAGCATAACTTTCCCTGATTCAGCCATAGGACCCATCTTTGCACCTCAAGGAAAGATGTTTCTATCTTAGGATGGCTGCTGTCTCCTCCGAACTGGGACACTGGGATGCCGTGCCTGGCTGTTTCTGGGCTGCAGAGAATAAAAGAAGCTGTGGGTTTTGCAACATCCTGGCAAAGCAGAGCATTAAAAGAAAAGAAAAGAAAAAATAGGACAGCCTGAACCCAGCCGTGCAGCACTCAGCTGGGGTCTTGGAGCATCAGCTGCCCATGTGGGCCAGCTGTGCTTCCTGTCCACCACCTCCACATCCTACTTTCCTAGTTCTCATTCAGCACAGCTGTCTCTGCTCTTGCTTTCACAGTAGGAAGTGAAACCCAGGAACAGTACAGCAGAAGGCATTTGGGCAGCCCTTGTCTGCTGCTGCCCTTGTCTTTCTTCTATACAGGATTAAAGGAAAGTATCTTGTGGTGGAGGGAAGGGTGGTTCTATGTTTTGAGGTTTGGATTTCGTGGCATCCAGCTGTGTGCTAGGAGACACAGTGGGTGGTTTCATTTTCCAGTCTGACCAAAGCACCCCCAGTCCCTTTTCCTTCAGAGCTGCAGGTCTGGGAAAGGTTGTTTCTGTGATTCTCGGCAGGCAGCTGAGTTTTCGTGGAGTGGGGAGAGCAGATCACGAGTTTTCCTGATTATCTGAACTTGCAGTTATTCAGATCTAACAAACAGCCCTGGCTCTGCCTGCTTACCCTGCCTGGGGTAAAACTGCACCTCCAAGCCTGGCCCAGAGGAGCAGCCAGTCCTTGCTGTGCCTTGGCAGTGGGTCAGATAGGCTTCTTCCACTAGATAGCACAAAGACAGGGATGCTACGTATAAAGACCCCGAACTTCCTTGTGACTGCTCCAGAAGTCCCCTGCCATGGCCAGGGCCAACTGGAGACTCGCACAAGGTATCAGGATGCCACCTGTCTGCCCCTTCCTGCCCCATGCAGAGGGTCTGGCAGCAGTGCCGCCATCGGGCCGGGGCCTGGAGCTGGGAGCATCCCCAGACCCTGGTGGGAAGCAGGGAAGGAAAGAAGGAAGGAAGGCCGGCCCTGTTCCTTCTCCTTCTTCCGCATCCGAGCGGGCCGTGTCTGACTGCCGGTCTCCGTGCTCTCTCTAGTGGCAGAGCCCGGCAGCACAAACTGGTGCGGTCAGAGCCTCGGGAGGTGGTGGAGTCCATTGCAGGGCAGTAAGGGCAGTATTTCCTGCCTCCCGCTTCTAAGGTTTCCACCCGTACCCTTTATCTTCTATCAGAAGTACTGAAATGCATCCTCCCAGAGAGAAGCGGGGCCCAGTGGAACTATGCATAATCCTCCATAGCACATTACATATAAGTGTACAAATAAGTGAAGCTGGCTAATCTTTCCTGTGATCATGTGCTTGCTCTATTTGAGGGGTGTATGCTGAAAATACTAACTATAAGTATTTATTTTCTGATGTGATTTGAAATGCCCATGAATTTTGGATGAGATAAATGACTCTTAAATAGTTTTTAGTAATGGGTACCACATTTTAACTCACTGATTATTTCTAAGCGAGCAAGAAATTGTCAAGAACATAAAATAGAACAATTAATTTTCTACTTGTATTTTCCCAAATGTTTCTTTAACTCCCCCCTCTCCCAAATAACATTTCGGCAATCTGCATTTGTCATTTGCTAACAATAGGATCACTCCAACACATTCCAGGCAGGAAATCACGTGCTGTATAAATAGGGCTGCAACATAGACAACATTCTTTTGATTTTAGATTGTTTCAAGGGTGGGACTTTCAAGAACAGCTATTCATTCTCCTTCCTTAAAAGAAAGTTTACTTTAAAAGAATAATCTGGTTGTGACTTATTCTGGTGCTCTTCTCTGCTTCTGCCTATGATATTCTTTTGCTGAACAGCTGGAAAATCTAAGCAGATTCAAAGGAGCCAAGTGTGCTTATGTGGGCTGTTTTATCCATTCCGTTGCCTCAGAAGCATAACTTATTGCATGTATGTGCTCTTTTAAACTGAGGGTGACACAATTGTTTTCTGTCTTTAGTGCACAAGCTCTACCTTATGCATTCATATTCTATCGCCATCTCTGCCTGAGCTGCGCAGTTACGGCCCAATTAAACCTCAGTAACTGCACAGAGCAATATATTTTTGATGACGATGATTATTTACGCTAACGTAACTTGTGAAGTGAGTACATAAAATTCTGCCAGTGTCCTCTGCGAAGAAAAATAATCTCTAAAGAAAACACTGATAACTTGAATGCTCTCTGCTTTCTAAGTAATCATTGCAATTATTAGAAATTTTCACAGTGTTAAAATGGTTAAGAAGAGTCACGGCTTAAAGTCTTCAGTTTCTGAAGATACTAAACTCAAGGTTAAGGAAATGGGATGAGAGACATGATTTGTAATTGCATTTTACAGTTTATACACGTAGCTGTGATTTAAAGAATATTACATTTGTTAGGTACTCATTTATTTTCTGAGAATTGATACTTTGAAAGATGAAAGCAGAAAGAGGAAATAATATGAAAACAGATGAAGATTAAAAAAATAAATCTCTCAAAATAAGAACAAAAAAATGCCTTTCAGGAGGAGCTTTCCCTCTCCACTTACCTCACACTGATGGCTTTTTGGAATAGCCAATTTCCATCAGCTCAGTGTTTTTAGAATTCAAACTATGTTTGAGTTCATTATTACTCTTATTACCACGAAAAGAGTTCTGGGCTGATGGATCTCTCACCGCCACCTCCCATCTATTTCAGGGTATTTGCTAAGAATATTGGGTAAATTCTGATCAACATCCAACATGCAGTTCTTAAACTTCAATCTTTAGGATAACAAATAAAACCCTAGGGAAGTGAAATGGAATAAGACCAGCTGATAAGAACTGCGCTAATATTTTCCACAAGTTTGGCCTTTTACTTTGTCAAGTAATGAGACTTTATATCTACAAATGTAGATTTTATACATGCATTTATATAAAACAGACACACTCTGTATGTGTGTGCATGTGTGCATGTGCTATGTACATGTATTTGTAAAGGCATGTGTATCTGTGTGTCTAAGCACTTATTGTAGTGAGAAGAGTCTGACATTAGTCTCACAGAAAGAAAAGACGTAGCTTGAGATAAAGCTCACTTTGAAGGCCACAGATCAAATGGTACATTTTCCTAGCAGATATCCAACCAAAAAATGACATACTGAAAGAGAAATCCCTCTGAAGAGGAAGTTTAGTTGAGTCAGAAGCATTCTGAGAAGTTAGACCAATGCTTGTGAAATGTTGTCTGGATGTTACTAGTGCCCAGACCACAATGATTTTCCTTTGCAAAGCAAGTCTGCTTCCTCAAAAGCACTTATAAAAGGTTTTTGAAGATTTAAGTGGAACTGTCTGGTGTAGTTCTGTGAGTGTGACTGATTTCCTTATTTCCCCAATTCAGAAAATGTCATTTCTGTGGCAAAACTCTAATGAGTAAATTTATCTTGGATACAGAAAGACCTGAGCAACCTGCTTTCTATTGTCTTCCTTCTTTTCTTCCCCAGGCAAGAAATTTGATCAGTTTTTTCATAGGCAGTTGACCAAAGGTTCTCCGGTCAGTGCAGAGATCTGAATTTGAGTCTTTCATGTCCTATACAGTTGCTCAAATAGAAAAATGCCTGGGCAAAGTAAGCCCTTCCTCTTTAGCATGAATGTTGTACCTTTAATCTAAAAATTCTCCTTGAAGATACTAAGCCAGTACATTTCCACAGAAAGTTATTGCCTTGGCAAAAGTATGTTTATTACAGAAAATGGAGTAACAGTGAAAAATCCTAATCAGTTATACTAACTGTTGTGATAAGAATTCGTTATTATGATGAATATATCCTGGAAATACTGGGGAAAAAAAAAGTCGGTTACGCAAAATGTCACTAGTAAGATTTCAATAACATGAGGTCTTTGCTGCTGTACTAAAGCATCATCTGATGACTAAGTGATCTGCAGTCCAGAAGCAGATAGGTGGCTTCCTGAGCTCTCCTGGCAGCTTTGCTTTGGAGACTGTTCTGAGATATTCTGCGTTAGACTTGTCAAGTAACAACACAGGAAATCTCTTCTTGCTTATTAGACCATATACTCATCTTGGATTCTTGGTTCAGAAGGATGTATCTTCATTGCTGCAGCTGCTTGCTGAGTATAGGCTGACTGATGTGGGTAATTTTAGCACATTTTAGCACATTTTAGCACGTTTCACATGGGACTAAAACTGTCTCCACTTTGAGAAATTTCTTTCACACCCCAGAGTGCAATGCAAGTCCAGAGCTGTGACACAGTTCCCTGAAAGGCAGACAAAACTTCCAGAACTGTAAGATGTCTCTTAGCGTCCTATGAGTGACTCCAGAGCAGTGACTATGCAGGAGCAGTTACCTAATTGCGGAACCATTCATGCAAACTGAAATAGAATTAGCACTCACATTTTAATCCAATCATTGTGTAGAACATTTGCAACCCTACCCATTTAAAAAGCAGCTCACAATTAATCTTCGCTTGCTGAAGTTTTCTTCTGTACATGGCATTTCACACTGAAATTGTAATTGCTGATACATGCTTATTTCATTAGGAGATCATTTTGTTTTGAAGTCGTTGTGCAGTTTCCTTTGAAACTGCAGGAGAAAACTTCTGCTTTTCTGTGTAAGTGCATGTGTGTGTGTGTGCCTTTGTTCTCATGCCTAATTCATTCTCATGTATCCATACGAGCTTAGGAGATCTGTTTTTAAAGGCGTCTCTCTGATAAATAAGTTTCTCTCTGCTCAATATTTTTTCCTGTCAAGGAAGTTAAGTTTAGCTCTCCTTCGTGTTAGAATAAAACACTGATGGATATTGGTTTGCATAGATCTCATAAGAAGCAGAAAAGATGATTTAATATTTTCTATTTGCAGTGGAGGAAAAGACTTGGAGAAAAATGACAGCATTCAAGATTTCTTGCCACTGCTAGACTGAAAATCAGTGTGATTTGTTGCTTTGCTTTAGTTACCTTTCTTTGGTTTTGCTTTCTGCTTTTTATATGATCACCACCAAATTTAAAAGTAATTAAGCTAAAACTTCACTAAAATAGGTGACATTATTTTCAGGCTCAGAAACTTCTGAATCAGTAAAAATTGGACTTGTGATGGTCTGCAGTACAGACATATTCTCTTCTTCTTCACTCAATTTACTGTTATCTTCATGTTTTTCTGTAGGGGGCAATAGGCAATAACAAATGCCTCCTCTCACACTCTTTAAATACAAACAGAAAAACTGCAGGCAAAATGTTGGCTTTACCAAGTCGACTAGAAGTCCAGAATGTGAATTACAGTCCTTTATTGTGGATCTTTATGTGTGTAAGATAAGAGATAACCTGCTATTAATCTAAAAAACGGGCTAAACATTTGTCCTGATTCTCCAAACTGTTCTGATTTTCCTATATGAAAGTTCTCTTTTGGTACTTCAAGGGAGTCCTATTTTCTGCATTGCTTAACACACACACACACACACACACACACACACAGTACATAAATTAAAGGAAGCCCAGGGGCACACTGTAATGCCAATAATAAAGGAGAAAGAAGCAGCCATTTAATATCTCTAACAGACAATTCTATATTAAATGAGCATGTTTCTTTTGAAACAGAACAGGCCCTGATCTGGAGAGGTATTTAAGAGGCATTTATTGTGTGGATGTGGTGGCTAGGGACATGGCTTAGTGGTGGTCTTGGCAGTGTTAGGTTGATGGTTGGAGTTGATGACCTCAAGAGTCTTTTCCAATCTAAATGATTCTATGACTCTGTGACCTTTGCAGTGAACACTTCACCTGCAAGTCTAGACCTGCTAACTCTCCAGGGGCCCAAGAGCTATTGCGTTAAAAACGAAAACAAAGCAAAGCAAACAAAAAAACCCCAAAACAACAACAAAAAACCCAACCAACCAAGCAACAAAAAAACAACAACAGCAAGCAAACCAACCAACCAACCAAAAAAAAAACCCCCCAAAAAAACCAAAAACACAACCCTAAAAACCACCCTGAGCATGCCAAAGATTTATTTGACTACTCTTCTGAATAATTCAGTTTTATAATAGGCAACATAGTTATCAGGGAGGGCAGAATAAAGTAGAAAAGAGTGATATACGTACTTCTGCCCACACATCTATGTGATGCAGATGTTTCAGCCCACTCAGTGACTGCAGCTGTGCTGAGCACAGTGGCCATTCCCTTTGGCTGTCCTTTCCACCCCCCCGTGTGGCTTCCCCTCCTCCTCCCGCAGCCTTTGCTGAGGTGCTGGCTTCTGCATTACCTAAGAGCCAGCATTATTTCCCTAAGCACAGAGCTCCCTAAATAGCGCCTTTACTCCTTCCAGTCCTGTTTGTTTTTCCCCTTGCTCAGCATGATTGTCAACAACCAACCTTTCTTTAATTAGCAATAGCAATATCGAGACATTTTGTATTTGAATAGCATTTGACATGATTTAGGATAGAATTCCTGCCAAAAAACTATGCTGCTGCATCCTTAACTTTGCCCTTCTGTGTGACCCAAGCAAAATCCCATGAAGGGAATTTCTTAGTCTTTCTCTAGGTCTCACAGCACATAGCCAAGAGGATTTTATCTTTAGTGGTTGTGCATGGCATGAAACATGAATATTAATAGGTGAGAAGAGGAAATGAAATTCAGATACAAGATTTTTCTTATTGGTTTTGATTGTTCCAAGTGAAAATACAAAACGCAAATATGAAGCTACTATAAACAATAAAACATAAAAGATAAAAAAGATAAAAGTGTATTACTAGGTTGTAGTACCAAAAAACTGTATACATGAATTGAAACATCAGAAGTGGCTTCAATTCCCATTCAAGCACAATGATGTCCTCCAGCACAGAAAAAAAGAAGTAACTAAATTTACAGATTGAAGTGGTTGTACATTGGTGTCAGGAATATATTTAGAATGCAGTATTCCTTCGAGGCTACTTTCTATGTCATGCAGTATCAGATTCCAGTGTGTTACATGGGAAGCAGTATTTCTCTGTAGGGTTTCTTATGCCAGGATGCTCCTCAGCAGTTTATTAACATAATTGGTTGGCTTTCCTTACATTTAGTATTCACTCTTTAGGAAGTTTTTCTACCAAAGATTCTTTGCTGTCATCCACATCTCTGTATAGATACTGACTTCATGTCCTTTTTACCTCATATTCTAGTTTGATTGAGATGGGATCACTAAATTCTGCATAGAGAAACAAGGACATCTCAAATCACCGGAAAGCAAATACGTTACTGCACTGTATTTGTAGCTTATTGAAATAAAAGAAAGACATTCATTATGAGCCTAATGTCCTTAAAAGGCAGTTTTAATATGTTTAGAGTTACTGCTCTCTGATCACCATGCAAGTGCTCTTTGAAGAATCTCATAAATCTTCAGGAGATGAAATTGTACTTTGCAATGAGGAGTCTTGAAGTAAGACTCTAGCATTTAAGAGATGAGACTTAACATGGAAATTTTTATTCCTTTCTTTCATTCGCTGCAAACCTGTTTAGCTTTGGGTAAGCACGCATTTTGCTGACCTTTTTCTTACAGTGTGTGATAGATCTATGACCTATTAGGTGTCTGGAGAATAAAACTCATTGCTAATTGTGATTGGATATTTCACCAGTAAGGCCCATGTAAGCATGTAGATAGACGTATGCTCAGATAACAGGTTGGCTGTATAAAAAAGGTAACTTCTTTATGTGAGAACTACTCCAAAAGCAATGCCTTCTATCTTATTATATTGGCCAATGACATCAAAGGTGAATTTTGGTAGATGGGAAGATTGAGCCTTAACATCAGTATTCTGTTCCATTTTGTTGCCACGTGACAGATGGCAGCAGGAGGCAGTCTGACAAAATGGTGTCTGATATGGAAATGTGTATGAAGCAAAGGGGTGGAATTGAATTCCTCCATGTTGAAAAAATGCTGCCAATTGATTTTCAGCAGTGCTTGCTGAATGTTTACAGAGAACAAAGAGTGGATGTGAGCATGGAGGTGTGGTGGGTGGTGTGTTTCAGCAGAGATGACAGTGATTTGAAAGAAAAGCAATGTTCTAGATGACTATGAACAGCTGCTGCAGGCTTTTATGAGTGTGGAATGAAGGCTCTTATTCACTGCTAGTGAAAATGCATAGCTAATGGTGATGGCTATGTTGGAAAAGATGTTTTGTGCTGAGAATTGGCTTTATCAAACAGTGTTATTGTGTTCTTTCTATCTGTTTCCATTTTCACAGAAATAAATAGAAGGCACAACTTTTGGAGAGATCTGCATTACATTGGGTAATGTAATATTTTTTGGAAGAATATCTAGGATCACAAATTTTAATTTCTCTCTTATGTGTAAATTAGGAATTACTGAGAACAGTTGATTTTCAGCACTTTCAAAACAGAAAAAGTGGAATGTGAATATTCTATATATTTTTTTTTACTTTGTAAAATAACTTGTATAAGTTGTAAAAGGTTCAGTGATTGCTTAAAGACTTCATATTTTCTTCAAGTTATTAATCTGCTGTTGAAAAACTTGTTTTTATTTTAATCCTTTTTGATTAAAAAAGTTATAATTCTTAGATGAAGGTGCAGGCAGTTTCCTAATCACTACTGTAAGAAAATTGTTTAGTTTCTTGTATGACAGCTAATAATAATGATAATTTGGGTCATCCTTGCCAGTGCAACGTACCCATCTCCACAATGCAGCCTGGCAGCTGTTTTGGCATGTTTGTAATAAAAATTAGAAGAGTTTAGCATAAAAAGAGTTTTTAGTGCTGTTTTTCTCTCAGCACTCTATTAGTCTGGTATAAGCTCCTAAATCACAAAGTGTTCCATTTCATACATAAGTTTTTCTCCCTCCTGTTTGGGTGCAGAGCCAATATGCTCTGTGCAGCAGTATGGCACACGGTCTAGTTTCCAGCCTTGATGGAAGGGCAGGAATGCTATAAGCTCAAGGCAAACAATACACTTTACATGGCCTGCCTTGATCAGTCAAAGGCCCAAGGCTACACTGAATTGTTTTTCTCACTGTTTCCCCTCTTGACCACAATGCCATGAGGTATCACCTTGATACTTTCTTCTAATAATGTTCCAACTTTATGAAATGAAAGTATGACATCGTGTCCAGATTAACTGTGTCAGCTTGTACTTCTAGGCACGAAAAGAATATGTTGTCAGAAGCATGGAGAAATACAATCCATTTAACCTACAGGTGATATGATCTTTAAAAGTAATGTGTAGCTCTGGGAGAACCAACAAGCAACCCCCTGAAGTGTGATTGTAATAGAAAATGAAGAGTCACAAAGTATTGACATACCTTGCAACTAGGAATCAAAGCTCAGCAATTTACCCAGAAAACTTTTACATCTACAGCTGCAGTGTACCTTGTTGTGACTAGCTGTTACATTCACACAATCCCTCATGAAATGTCTGTTCTACTTCAAGCAACTTTTTTAACATGGCACTAGTATCACTGTTTTCATGGTGTACAGAATTAGGCTTTTTCCACAACGCTTGGTGTGTGAAGTCATGAAACAGTTTAGGTATTTCTTCTAGGTCTGATTACAGAACACATTTTTGGGTTGTTTCTAGAAGTTTTCCTGTTCAGATGATCTTATTACCTGTGCCCCTTGAAGCTGTTCCTGCCAGTGTGAATTCATTAGTCCGCAAATGAGATTTATTAACTGGTGGTTCCCATTGAAGTCTGAAAGTGTGTGAGCAATGTTATTACCATCTATAGGAAAGAAAATCTCCTGTCAAAGCTCCTTTCATGGTATTTGAGGATGAGAACTTGATCTCTAGATAAATGCATGTTTATTAGATAAGATTGTCATCAATGAAACATTTAAGAATTTGCTGCTATAGGTGAGTGTGTGAAGGAAGGAGTGAGGGAGGAGGAACCTGAGCCAAGGGTTTGTAATTATTTTTCTGCAATGGGTCACGGGCAGTAATATCCCTTAGAGTTCTTCCACATATGCTCATATCTACCAAAGAATATTGTTTCATGGCAGACTTCGTTATATTTTTAGACAAAGTTAGATGAAAAAGTTATTTTGCTCATTTTAGAGCAACAGTCCAGACAGATTTGTATATTGTTTAACAAAATCAACAGAATTGCTAAAAATGACGGGAAAAAATAAAACTGAACCTATGTCACCCCTAACATATATGAAAAATAATATTTTTTCACACAATATCTTCCTCATGAAAGCTATCATTTGTAACATTTTTTTTTTCAGAGTTCTTGGCATTTATCAGTTAAAAACATCAAAATTAGAAAAAAATTATCCTTGGTTCTAATGTGAAAAAAAAATCTGTAAATAATTACAGAGAAATTATTGTTTCTATTGTTGAATATTAGAGAAATTCTTATATCAGAATTCTCAAGTGATAATGCTTTAAGAAAACAAACTCTTAATTCCCCACCAGGATTCACATCTTATTAGTAAGATGCAAGTTCAAATTAGATAGAGAATAACCTGTGTTCTGCTTTCCCTTGTATCTACATTCGATACGTATAACATACTGTTTGTAAGGCCTGACAGAAGGCTCAGCTTTTTAAGGAACAGAGACTGATAATCTTGGAAAGCATTTTCTTCAACTTCTGCTCCACTTTATTTAGGAATTTTGTGGCTACGGTATAGATGGGCTTCTAACATGCCCTGTTCTTCCACCCAGAAATGCTGCCAGATGGGATTAGAGGCCTTTGGTCATTTGCCCAGGATTCATGAATGATCATAAAATACTCAGAGCAGTAACGAGTTCTGAGAGCACTGCGGATGTCCAGAAATCCCATACAAATGGCCAGTGATCACGTAGGGATCAAAAGCATGTTGTGTGAATTAAAAATATTCCCATGTGAGTTCTGTAAAATGTTGTACCATACGTAGACCTTTAATATTCTCTTGCTATAACAAAAAAATAAAATCAAACGTATGGTCTCTTAAACAGGAAAAAAAAATGGTAGATTTCAGGAGCCATTTTTTCAGAGCTTAGCAGTAAAATAGTGTTGCATATAAAAATACAGGAGTGTATTTTTAATTCTAAGAAGCATTGTTGTTATATTCCATGCAATGGTATGATTTCAGCTTATCTTTCCCTTAACTGGGTTTTAAAAGAAGCAAGTTCTATGTCTAAGAAAGAAAATCACTGCAGAAGGTTCTGCAGGTATGAAAGCAGTGTGCTGTAATTTACACAGGAGCATTAGCAGCTGAACATCTTTGTGCTACAGCTAAGCAGGAGCAGAAAGATGCAGCACCTTTCTTTCAGTGCAGTGAAAATCTTTATGGTAAGCACAAGAATTACCTTTTTTCCCTCTTATTTCAGCTAGTGGAGGAACGAAAAAAGGACAAGTAGAGATGCTGAACAAGATCTAGTGGCAAGCCGTATCAGAGAAGAATACCACTTCTTGAATTTTTGAAATGCAAACATATTCATTTATGGTTTATAGTTAGGGAGCATAGGCACTTTGTGCAGGCAAATTAGTTTTCTAAGTGACTCTCAAGACAGAATATTCTTCATTATCATCTGTGGTCGTGTTCTGCCTAGTTTCTTTAACTCTCTCTAACAAGCCTTGGAGTTTGCAGAATCACAGGTTGGTTGAGGTTGGAAAGACTTCTGGAGATCATCTCATCCAAACCCACTGCCAGTGCTTGATCACTCTCATAGTAAAAAAGTGTTTCTTGATGTTCAGACAAAGCTTCTTGTGTTTCAGTTTGTGCCTGTTGTATTTATCTTGTCAGAGGTCAGCACTGAAATGTCTGTCTCTCTCTTCTTGACATGCTCTGTTCAGGTAAGTACTCACGTTAATAATACACACAACCTCTTCCTTAAGCTGAACAGTCCAACTCTCTCAGCCTTTCTTAGGTGGAGAGGAAATCCTCTTGTGGCCCTTCATTGGACTCTCTCCAGCATGGCCGTGGCTCTCTTATACTGGGGAGCCCAGCATTGGAAATTGCACTCCAGACGTGGCTTAACATTTGCTGAGTGTAGTAGAAGGAACATCTCCTTCAACCTGCTGCCAGTACTTTGCAGAATGGATAGTGCAAAGTTAGCCTCCTTTGCAGCCAGGGCATACTGCTGGCTGATATTTAATTTGGTGTGCACCACCATCCCTTCGATTCTGCCATGTCCACCTACATGGGCTTGTAGAGCTAACTGCATGGGGTTCCTCTCAGCTCATTTCTGCAGCCTGTCAAGGTCCCTCTGGATGGCAGCAGCACCTCTGATATATCAGCTCCCATGGAGAAGCATGACAAGGTTGTGTCATCTGCAACCCTGCTGAAGGTAAACTCTGCCCCATCACTTAGATCATTAATGAAGATGTTAATCAGGATTGGATTGCCACTAGCCCCTTCAGCCTGTTTTCAACTCACTCAATGAAAATTCTCCACATGAAAAGTAATCATTGTATTACTGATGATGGCATTTCATAATAGTAATTCTTTAAACAACAACCCATTTTTTCCCATAGTATTTCAGAATAAAAGTAAATATGATCAAAAAATTTTTGCTGTTGCATACAGTGAAGAGAAAATGCGGGATTAATGAAAATGATGAAAAAAGGATTAATAACTGTAACATTAATTCATTAAACAGCTTGTATCAAGTTTAGTAATTTCTTTTTGGAATCAAAAGTGAATGAGTTAGTGTAACAGGGAACAAGGCAAAGTGCACTTTTGTTGCAGAAAGGAGTTTCCTTTCATTTTCTACTTGTGTGTACCACATCTGATTTGTCTGTAACTCCCTAAGTTTTCCTGGCCAGATTCTTGGCTCAAATCAAGTTCATGAAAGCAATTATAAGGGGACTTTGCTCAGCAGGTTATCTGACCATCAGACTGTCAAAGGTAGAGGTAATTTCCAAGGACATAACAATTTTCCCTTACTTTAATTTGCCCTTTTAAAGTGTAGTGATATGATGGGCAGATGTATGGCAGATTAATTGCCTAGTGACAACCAAAGTGGCTGCAGTTCAGTGATGTGAGAAGTGATCCTGATATAAAACCTGCACCAGCAGAACTGTAGACTTAGGTGACCTAATGGGTCATTCTTATTTCTGATGCCCAGAAAAAAGTTATAGAACACGTAAATCAGTGTAATATCCTTCTAAGAGGGAAATGTTATAAATATAAATGATGTTAATTGTATATTTTAAGTCCACAATTTAGAACTTAGAATAGTTCTACTCTCTCTTACAAGATATGTCTAAATGCCAGTAGTTTTCATTCAGTGCAATGAAAATCTCAATGGCTAATCCAATGACTTTAGAATCAAATGGTTATTCATTTAGCTGGAGATGTAGAATGCTATAGTTGGAGTGGAAGATTATAGTTTCCATACCCTTTATTATGTGGTTTTGATAATGATCTGTTATGTCACATCATGGTTTCATTTCTCTAGGCTCTGGTATGGTGCATTTCTGTGTACACTTCTCATGACTGTACAAAAGAAATTGACATACTTCTCCCTTCCATTTGCAATATTCCCATAAGGAAAGAACAATTGCACAAAAATCACTGCTTTTTGCTTTAAAATTAAGTAACATAGATCTCACCACAATGGTTGTTGCTGACATTTATTTATGGCAGAACAACTGTGATAAGATGCCATCAAATTACTGCTGTGGCTGTGGGTGAGACACATGTCAAGTTTCTGCACTATGCATTGGATAAGAAATGCAAACTATCTAAGTGCACATTTGTAGGAAATGGCAAATGCGAAGGAATCCTTATACTGAAATGAAAGAGGATAGGAAACAGCCATGAGTTTTTAGCTTCAGCCAAAGCACTCCAATGTTCTGGTGCCTATTCACAGTAACTACTACTACAGCAACTCAAAGCACCTTCGGGGTGCAGATGGCTATGTTCAGAAAATGTATTAACATCATCTAACTATGAGAGGAGAAAGAACCCATCTCCACAGCGAAGAGACAAGTCATGTGAGGATGAGACAAGTCATATGAATATGAGAACAGCACTTTCTGTGATGGTGCCAGAGACACTTGGTGAAATGAGCAGAGCATGTTTCAGCTCACAGAGAGAACTCACAGAGAGAAACTCATTCCAAGATCACAGTAAACATCGAATTGATCTAAAAGAACAAGAACCTTGCTAAAGCTATTAACTCAGTGAAGCCATCATCTGTAACATCTGTGTGCCAAAAAGCAAGGAGTGGAACATCTGACATCATTAAAGAGAGACTCAATTGGTCACCCGTTACAGTGGTGGGAGAAATTAATCTCTGAAATTATTGAATTAGGATCAATATAGCATCCAAAGACTTTCTTAGTTTGGAAAGATAGTGCACAATAAGGTATTGTGTAAATTGGCAGTGCATCATTTTATTGGACACTAATTTTCTTCCCCGCTCTGTACAACAGAGTTTAGAAGTTTCTTCCTGATCCCTCAAGGTAAACAGGTGCATCACAAATGAAACAACTCCACAATGTAATAAAAGTTCAGGTGGGAAATCCTTCACAGCAAGAGACATTTCCCTAGGCATTGCTATGGCAACAGATGATTTTTAGATGAACTCATTGAATTTTTACTATTCAAAGCTGAACTGAACCTTTGAACTTGAAGAAATGAGTTTATAAATTGAGCCCATTCTGAAGTGTCCCAGGACCTGATTATACTCTTTGAAGGACACAGAAAGGGAATCTGTAATAAGCTTCCACCAACATTCAGTGCTACTCCATAACTGGTTATCTGCTCTTAGGCAGTGAAGAAAGAACAAGGAAAGGAGTCTCTCTGAAATGGCCTCTTAATACTATGTTTGGTTTGTGAAGTATCTGTAGCATCCCTTGATTAAGGCTAAGAGTATTGCTTCACTGGCAAAAAGGGTAAAAAGCAAATACTCAAGGCATGATTATTTCACCGGGGTTCTTACTTCACATTGGCTGAACTAAGCAGTAAATCAGTAATAACTTAAGTTCTAACTTGCGGTAGCAGTTTGAGTTAAATCTCAATACCTGAAAGGAGCTTCAAATCACCTTATTTGACTTAAAAATTTGCTTCTTCTTCGATACATTCCTTCACTGTGGTAACAGGATCTAGGTGATTTAGGATTGTGATTGCCATTTTGAAGAAGCATGAAGTTTGATTTTCAAAATCAGATGGTTGTCCATAACTGCTACAATTCTGACTCTTCAAGAATTGTAAACTTTAGGTATCTGGAATCTCAGTTTATTTCACAGAGTCTGGACAACCCACTTCACATTGTTCCAAAACGGCCTTATTGTCAGTCAGAGGTAGAAATGACAGCTTCCTAAATGTACCAGCATAACTATGCTAGGAATCATGTATTTCATTCTACTCTAGAGGACACAGAGAAGTTGTTCTTGTTTTTCTGACCTTACTCATGGATTTCCAAAGTTGTATTTCTCCTTAGAACTCTCTGGGAATCCCTGAAATGAGAGTAAACTTTCTGAGACAAGAATGCTGTGATTTTCTGTTTTATACCACACTTTAGTACTTCATTTTTCCTCTCAGTAGAGAATGTAGTGTGGAAATAACTTGTCCTCTTCAGTAGAATCATTTGTCTGCTTGACAACTATTCCCAACAGTTCTTTTTATCAACTTGGATAATATTTCTGAATTTTATCTTTGCTATGTGGAAGCAAATTATAAATGTATGCTTTGAGATGAAAGATTCCCATTGACTTTACCAGATTTTCATTATATATTATATAATCTCTCTTCTGTAAATCACTATATCCCTTCTCTTTTGGTCTCAAGGGACAATTGCTGAATCCCTTCACCTTTTAGAACTCTAATATCTTTCAGTCTGAAGAAAACATCAATAATGGAGTTATGGAGTTTCTTTTCTTAGACATGAAAGGAAAGAACAAAAAAAATTGTACTAAATACAATTAATTTGCAGTCCCCACATTTATAATTGATGTTAGATTGTCAGTCTTCTGGTCTTCGTCATTTTTTCATTTATTTCTTTGCCTATAACTTTTCTCCCACAGTGTGTGGCTTTCCATTTTCAAATCCAGTTTTGCTAATAATGTCACACACCACAGATTTTGAGTCATCCATTGAAGAATGATTAAACAGACTTAGCACTCATAAGCAACTACTTTAAACTATCCATAATTCTTTACTGTCTGACTCTGGAAGAGTATGACATTCTGAATGTCATTTTTACTTCTCATATGATATTTAGCTACATTTCCTTCCAACTCTGATTCAAATTCTCTGTCATGTAAAATCTAACAGGAAGGTAGGAAGGCTGTAGCAGAATCAAGAACTAAATTATTTCTTCCAAGCATACTGGTTAAGAACAATTATTTTTTTTCCACAGCATTTTGCTTTGCCACAATAGCGGTATTATGGAAAAAATAAAAATAAAAATTCTGCAACTGCCCAGAGATCCCATTATAGGAGCATATTTTTATTTTTTCCCAATTCCTAACCCTTTCAATTTTTACTTACCCTTGTTTTTATTTTTTATGCACTGGCTCATACCATAAGCTCAGAGGGTTCACGTAGATAAGCAGAGCCGATAGCATAAAGGACACTGTTCCCAATCAGTCTCTAGGCATTCCTGCACTACAAATCATGACATTACAGGATTTTTCTCTCTCTTGACTTGCTGCCATATCCAGACAATGGTTTATTATGAATCCTGCAAACTGCAGAACAACCTAGGAAAACTATCAAAGCACTAAGATGTTTTGACTGTAATCTCTTTGAGAGCTTGGTTTTATCACCACTATGATCAGAGTGCTCAGCATCTCACATGCAGGCTACTATCCCAAGGAGCCTAATCCCCCATTTCAATCCTTTTTAACCGGATTTTAATTAGGCCATGGTAATTTGTGTGTATGCATGCTCATATAGACAAATTACCATCATACACACTCACGAACACATGTATACACACACATAAGAAATAGTTTATTAAAAAACTCTTTTTTTTTTTTTTTTTCCCCCCTAAGCAAGCAGCTTCCACATGGCTTTAATTTCATGCTGGTAACACTGCACTACATATGCTCATTGCTTTATATATCCTGAAGCCATACCACATGGATCAAACATACTGGCAGCCTTCAGCTCAGTAGAAAAGCTACACAAAATAAAGATGATAAAAACAGCCTAAAGAAACTCTTTTGCTCTCAAGGAAAGACAATGCAAATGTAGGCAATAATATTAATGAATGCTACTTACAAATTTTTTCAGTTGTATAAATATTTTAATAATTATATGTGTATATAATAAAATATCTTCCAAGATATGATGGGACTGAGTAGAATTATATGTCAGAGGTACGTAGTCACATAAAGTGACTACAGTTATAAAGTCACGTTCTGAAAAGGTTCTTTTTCAGAGTGTGATTTTCATACGTTGTCAGATTTTGTTTGTGAACAAATACATTGCAATGCCAAGGTCTTGTGAAAGAGTCTGGTCAAAATTAGAAGTTCCAATCTGGAAAGTTATTCCCCTCATAGAAAATTATTTTAAAATATGTATTTAAAAAAAGCAGATTTTTTTTTCTTGAAGGACAATTTGTGATACTTTCTTTAGATGGCACAGTAAAGATTTTTATTTTCCTTTATGTACTCCGTCTAGGCAAGATACATGTGGAACCTCTGAGGTGAGGAACTACTTTCTGTGGGAGCTGCAGCATGGCTCAGGTGTGTCGACAAGTGCTTTAAATGAAGAGCAAGATCATGGTTCATCATATAGAAGCCCACATGAATGATTACTTTTAAATTTCTTTGATCTTGTTCATGAAAGTATTTAAAAACTTTGGTAGAGAATGTAAGAAAGGCAGTAATGGCTTCATTTTTCTTAATATGGATACAACAAGCTGCTACTGATTTAGCTCTTTGAAGACTGGGATTTGAGTAGAATAGCTGGAAAGGAACCTTCAAAGGCCATCCAGTCCCACTGCCTGACCACTTCAGCTTATGCAACGTGGCCACAGTAACAAGAAAGTCAATGTTTCCATTTAAAAGTGATTTCTATTTTTGAGGAGCCTAAAGGTCATCCAGGCATCTGGATATGCAGAGCTTTGGAAGAGCTGCTCCTCGATGTGGAGGATACTTTTGGATCTGGATGTTTAGCCTTCTTGAAAATCTGTCACTGTACATAGATTTCCTGAGATTTCTGGAAGAACTCAGCATGCTCCATGTACAAGTGATCTGCCCTGGGTAAGTAAATGTGCTTAAGGTAAAAATAAATAAATAAATAAATAAAATAAAATAAAAATTAAGGAAAAATATTTTATAAGGCAGTTTTAAAAAAGTACAAATCTTAACTAAAGCAATGGTTCCCTTTTTCTTGGTTGTCACTTATCTTAGGGGGATTATTTTGCTTTATTCTGTGAATTGTGTCTCAGGTTCAATTAACTGTTTAAATTTTGATAAAAAATATGGGGTACTCCACTGCTTTGGTGTCGTAGTTTATTTTGGTGGATTGTTTTACACCTTCCTTTCCATATGCTTTGGTGCTTGTATACTTGTTCCTCCACACTGTATAATCTATTTGCACTGTGATGTTACCAAATACCTAAGCATCTGTTACATGCATAGGACTTCTAGAAGTAAATTAAAAATGGAGTTTTCCCAGATGGTTGTACTGCTGTAATTAAGTAAAAACTGCTATTCCCAAGGTGTGCTTGATTCTGCTAATATCATCAGTACTGCTGTTGAATAATCAAGTGTGTTTACAAATAAAATTAGACTGGCTTTTTTTCTTCCAGAACAGCAGGGGTGAATCTTCTCTGGATACAAAACAATGAAGATGTATGGAAGAAGAATGGAATAATACATCAGCTGAATGCATGATCTCCATGATTATATGACAAAAGGAAAAAAAATAAGGTAGGATTGGTTAAGAAACTTAAAATGGCAATCCATTTTCTACCTTTCCAGACAGCTGCAAATCAAATACTTTTCCTGAGACTGAAGATGAAACAAAAGGAACAGATGTTGTTCCACTATTGGCAGATTAATTGAAAAATTAATGCAGGGCCTTGTTCTTAAAGAAAGGATCTTGTCAAAATTCCAAAATAGAATCAGAATATCCTGAGTTGGAGGGAACCCACACAGATCATAAAATCTAGCTGCTGGTTTCACATAGGACCACACAAAAATCAGACGTTATGTCTGACGGCATTGTCCAGAACTGCAGCAAACTCAGAGAAGTTTTAAATATCCCTTTGCTTATTAAGAAGTATTAACATATATCAAATTTATTACTTGTTTATTCAAATATTTATTTATTTATTAACATATCTCAAATGCTACTTTTCTTCCACTACTGTTTTTGTTTTTCAGCCCCTCAAACAATTTCTCTGACATCTCAGTCTACTGTGTTTTTTCAGTCACCTCTCATTCAGTAAGACTTTGTGAAACACTGACTTGTTGGTCTCAGGAGGGACATTTTCCCCACTGTTGCCAGGGCTGCTGGTGTTTTATGGTAACAAGGACTAAGGGGAGAACACTTGTCAGTGAAACATCTTGATAAACAGTCCTTTTGCTTCTGCAATTACCATTTTTCTTGATTACCAGGAAATAGGCACTTGATAAACATGTGGTTTCATTGTTTACCCATTCTGGCTTTCAATTAGAACCAGAAAGCAATAATGCACATTAGAACACTGCTTAGTTGGGTTTGAAACTAGGCAGCTAATTAATGATTAGACATTTGCACTTATTTATTTAAGACAATCTCCAGAGTCTTCAGTGACTGGTTTTTACAAAGATAATAGACTTGTTAGAAAGCTAGAGTAATAGCATCTCCTTTTGGAGTTTTTTTCTTGCTCTTTAAATCATTTGTTATTATTTTTAATTTAAATACTTTTGTCTGGGTATCAGGTATTCAGCACAAGCATAGCATTTCTCCATGCATAGTAGACTGGATGTTGCAGTTTCCAGGCTTTTACCTGTTTTTACCTGTGTTTACAGCATTGTGGAGCTGCTGACCAAATCATGTTATCTGCATTGTTTCATTGTCATCATTTTTGCTTAGCTGCTAAGTATGGTTAATCAGTTGCACTTTGTTGGGCTATCATCTGGTAGTGCCTTTTATTAGTAGCTGATGGACAAACTTAGTACCAAAGTATTGCTGACAAGTATTACAGCATCTCTTGGCAGATCTTGAAGATAAAGCACTTTATCCAAAATCATTTGAGTATCATCTCTGGTTTCAGTCAAGAACTACATATGAGCTACATGCATTTATTCTTGTGTGAAGTCTGTGTAAGAAAAGGCTGAAATGATCAGTCATGACAGAAGGTTTTATCACATTGAAATGTGCATGCTCAGGCATTGGAAAGAGGAGAGAACCTTAGGTGGGTGCAACGGGGGAAGATAGAACAACTGACCAGCAGCATCAGCAAGTCAAACTCAGTTAAAGTGATCATTTGGTAATATTAGATTAGGCATAAGTTTCCCTCATGACCTCCCGACACAATAACAATACATTTCAAGCCAGGTTTATTTTTAATGGCTGTAAGTGAAAGCTTTTTGCCTTTTATCTTAAACTGGTTAAAATTCAGGATGACTTATTAGATCAATGGACAGCACTTGTTTATGAAACAGGGCAAGTATAACAGCACTACCAAGCAGTAAACAGCATTTATTTGCAATTGAAATGCATTGTATAAAGTATGTACTACTTCATATATCTTAAAGTATGAGGAGAGGTCATTTTAAGCAGCCAGTAATTAAGAACAATGAAAATATGAGAATCCAGATAACTTTTCAAAATACATTAGATGCTTAAATCTCTATTATTTTCAGTGAGAGTTAAGCACATTATTTAGAAAAATCTGCGTTTACTAATATTAAAAAATGAGACTGGAACTTTACATTTTTTAAAAAATTCTTCATAGTTCATATCTTTCAGTTAGCAAGAAGTTACACATACATTTGCGTGTTGCACAGATTCCCATTCATACAGTCTATATAAGGTGTGTTCATGAATACACATATAAAATGTATGTATATATGAAAATATGCTATTATTTTATATTAGTCCATGGCTGAGCATTTATGCTAACACTATGCAAAATAAGGTAGGCCAGCTACTAACAAATGTTTTAAGATAAAAGTCACACTTTCATCATACTTTGTGTCTGTATGCATTATATATATCCACTGTCCCTTTTTTAGACTTAAGTGACTCGTTTTGTTTTGAAGTTGCTCATTCATTTACATAGCTGAAGTTTGTGCTGATACGCCTCAGAAACATAACTTCCTCACATGAAGAACATTTCATATGTTTTTAGCATAAATAATGTGGTCATTACTCCTAAATGACACACATTGCTTATTGATAGGGCTAAAAATAGCTTTTTAAAAACCCAAAATGCAATTATGGAAATAATGCAGAAATAATCACAACATGACCATTAATGCAATTTAATTGAGTGATTCAGTGAACTGCTAGAATCATATGGCTGTAAGACAGCATCATGCTTTGCAGCCACATCTGTTGTCATTAATCTGACTTCCACTGAAATGCATGGGAAGACACCCTCTTGGTTCCACCAGAAATCTGCACTGATTTCTGCTGATTTCAGTAGGAAATGGATCCTTATCAATATGCTGAGTGAAATTCAAGAATGCAACCCTCATAGGTTACCTGGTGTTTTCTCAGAAGCTTGATAATGGCCTGTATCTTCCAGTTGGTCATAATTATAAAACAAGAGATTAAATTCACATCACACATCACCCATTTCTGCAAAAGAAAATGAAATGCAAGAAGTTGATCTTGTGATTTGGAATAGTTTGTTGGTACAATCTCTCTGCTGTGGCAATGTAAAGACATGGAGGTTTTCAAGAAAAAGCTAAGTGTGGCACTGAGAGACATGGCTAGAGAGCATGGTGGGGATGGACTGTTGGTTGGATTGAATGATCTTTCTTAGTAGTCTTTTCTAACTTCAATGATTCTATGATTCTGTGAAAAATTCCTTTATGAAGTAGGCCTCAATGAGGTAATCTGGCTTCTCTCAAATAACGTCTATTTAAAATATAAATCTGAAATATTTCTGATGTAAAAGAAGTTAGGAAGTAGTCCCTATGGAAATACGCATCCACAGACATTACAATGTCAGTTACAAAATATACATAAGGTGTTGAAAATCTGATGGGTGTGCTTTAGGAACTTAACCAGTTGAATATGGACTCAAGTTTCCCCCATGGAACATGGCCAAAACTTCTTGAGGTGTTTCTTGACCTTGAATGCATACTCAATTCATACACTGAGACACAGAACTGAAAGACCATCGGTTTTCAGGTAGGGACAAGTGTATATCTTGATGTTAGTGGCAACTGTACATGCTACAGGGATTCTAAACTGATAACAGGTATAATAAGCTGCTGTTTAATCATGAAGGAATAGAACTGTGAGTCACTTCTTACGTTGCTGCACTTAAGATAAAAAGTTCAAAATTCACTTTGGATAACAAACAACACTACAGGAAAATTTTTCACTTAAAAGATGTTGTTGGATTCTGCACTTTTTCTGTAGAACTACTTCAACATAATTTTGTAATATTTTAAAACTGGAAACAAATTGGGCAGCAAATTGTCCTAATCATGTTTGAATATCATGTTTATGTGTTACTGGAAAATTGAGAAGTTAAGGGCGACTAAAAACATCTGTGCTATTAGAAACTGTGTGCACTGTTTACTTCTTCCTGCATACAGTGCCCTCTGCAGGGCAAACTCAATCAAGTATAGGCTGCATTTTTTTTTTTTCATTAAGAACATGTATTTCAATTTTAAGAAGTATTTCAGAGGGAGCGGAAGTTTTGATATTCTAGCACTGTAACTTTAACCTCTTGCATTAGAATAGCATTGTCCTGGACAAAAATATTGTTAGTAATACAGGACAGCTGTGGTATATGAATAGTTTTTTTCATATTTAGCTTCTTATTTTTAGTTCATAATCTGAAAAGACCTAATTCTGGAGGCAAAGGAGAACAACATGCAATAGTAGAGGTCAGTAAGTACCCATAAAAAGAAATAAATTTAGTGATGGAAGAAATATAATGTTGCAAGAATACATGCAATGGTAAATTGTGAAAGGAGAAAGGAAATATACATACTAATGAAGACAGAGCCAGCAGGAAAGCATCCCAGCTTCAGCCACACTGCAGCAGTAAAACTGCAGATGGACTTTCTTACCAAGGTTATTGGAAAAAGACACAATTTTTCTCTGATTTTTTATTGAGTGAGAAAATCTTAAGTCTTTCCATTAACTTCACCTAACCCTTCCAGCTCCCATCAATGAGATGTCAGAATCTAGAGATTCCACAGTTCTAAAAAATAATTTTAGTTAAGTGAGTTTTACAGGGTGGTATCATCTGAAAAAATGCACTGACTATAACATCTGCAATGGTAGAACATCAGTTAGAGAAGTGATTCACTTAGATTTTCCTATGCAGCCAATTCTTCATGTCATCTTATTCCACCTGCTATCAAAGCCTGAAGTGCTGCTGCTGTGCACAGGCAAGGCCAGCAAAAGTAGGAATTTTAAACAGATCCTAGAGATTATTCACACACACACACACACACACACACACACAAAAAAAAAAAAAAACAAAAACCAAAAACCAAAAACACAAAGAAACGGAGTATTGAAACGTGTATCAGGCAGTGCCAGAAATCTGAATTATTCTATGTTACATATATAAATTAATGCCACAGAATCCAGTGTTTAACCTGGATAAACTCAGATCATTTGATGTATATCCCACTTGAATGGCTAGCAAGTAGAAAACAGGCCCAGAATTATTTCCATTTCAAACTTACATGCACTTAAAATAGACAATTCAGTGGAAGAATATTCATCATATTTGCTAGGAATTACTTACAATAGGTATTTAAAATCATTAGTTTTGAAGGATAGATACAGCAACAATTTGGAGAGAAGAGATATAAATTTGGACCCTATTGGCCATTATTAATGAAGAAAGCCATAGTTTTCTTACTCACCCAACCCACTCCTGGTTGTTCTGCTGTTTCGTATTTCAAGACGATCAGGAAGTGAATTTCCATTCAGTTCTTCCTCGTAACTCCTGATCACCTGTAACTTGACCACACAGGCACTAACAAATAACAGAACTTCTACCACTGCCTTCCTTGTTTATTTATTTGTTTGTTTTTCTCACCCTATAAGTGATTATTGCTTGCATGAAAGAGACAGTTTCTTAAAATGAGAGAATGAAACATCCCTGGGTGAGAAATAGTTTCAGCTGTAATGGGGTTGGTACTCCTAAGCAGCACTGCGCCCGGATGCTCATCTAGTGCTTTAGAAACTGGAATAGGATTTCTGTCATCAACTGTACTGCAAAGATCATTTCTCTGCATTTTTGAGGAGAGAATTCAGCTCTGACTATTAGAAAAAAGAGGCAATTTTTCCCCTGCAGAAATATGTCATTTGTTTTCTTTTAAGAAGTGGTGGGTTGGCAAGTGTTCTGCTCCTGTAGCACATGGATTCCACCTTTATTAGTGCCCTACTTCCTTCTCTTTCACACTGTAAACAAGCAAAAACAAAGCAAAACACCAGACAGCTGAATTTCAGTGCTTCACAGTTTGGTAAAGCAACAAATGTACACAAATATATAGCCAAATATGTATGATATAAGGGACATGAATAAATTTAGGCTAACGGCTATTTTCATCTACTGGGATTTCATATATTCTGCTAAAGCAAGCAAATATATCTGCTTAAAGACCTGTAGATTTAGGACATACATCCTTAGCAGAATAGACTAAAATCCTACATACAAAAAGGCCCCCAAAATTTAAAAAATTCAGTGTGCATCTGAAGTTTCTATTTCAGGCTCTTCACATAAACAAAACCTGTCCAAAAAGAAATGAAATGTATTTGTACTAAACGGAATAACCTCAGTAATTTCTAGCATCTGCAATGTGAGTGAGCATTGTACTCTTCCATGGTTCTGCAGCGAGCCACATATAAATTTGTCCAGAATATCACAATAAAGGGGGAAAAATATAGATTAAATAATTCAATATTTTTTCAGTGCATTGTTTTATTTGCAAGGTGGAGATCTTAATTTTTGCACCTGAGAGCAGTATTTCATCAGTCTGCTTTGCTTCTTGATGAAACATAGTTTCATCAAGAAATGAGGATCATGTACTGATCAGCATATTTTAAGTCTCTTCTGTAGAGCAGCCTAAATTTCTCCTATACAGTTTTTACTGCTTTCCATTTTGGGGATGCTGCATCATTACTGAATTGTTGAGTTTCATTCAAACAAGATCTTTTTTTTTTACTCATAGCCATGCTGCTTTTCATATAAAGAACCACATGAATTTTGTAGGCTGCTGTTGTCAGGAGGGAAGGAAGAATTTCTTTCTGTTACCTCTTGCTGGCATGCCTTGCCTGAACAAATCAACCTTGTTACCGTTTTGTTTAGCAGAACCACTCTGGAGCTCTTAATCCAGGATAGTTTCTGTTTCTAGACACTCCTCCTCCTTTTTTCCAAAAGAGAGTGAGAAGAGAAAAACGAACCCAAACTCTATTACTCAGGAATTATGCAGGGCTTGTTACCATGAGGGTAATTTTTACCTCTTACTATTCTGGAGGAGAGGCTTATGAGACTTTCTGGGTTACAGATGTACAGCTTGGAAACTGTAACCCTTTTGTCTTCAAAATGGGGGAATCTGAGTGCAGTTCCAAATACAAAAGTGGAAGATCGTGGACCATACTTTAAATTTAAATGTAAATGACAGTAGGTCTGCATTTGGCCTAACTAATGCCCACTGAAATGTAGCTCATGGTCATTTCAACACATTTGCATGTAAAATTACATGCCATTTTGATCATTACTTAAGTCTGTCATCTTTCACACAGAGTAGTACAGACATTGTCTTGAAAATATTTTCTGTAGTTAAAAATATTTGTCCCAACATTTCCCCTTCACTTCAATTTCCTCGATTGCTGTAGAGGAGATCTCACTTAGCAACTTGCCCCATGTTGTCTCAGAATTAAATTTTATCTCTAATTTCAAGTCACTCTCAATCTACAGGAAAGTGTTTTATCATTCTCAAAGTTTTCGTGTCTGTACTGAACCTCCAAGAAATAATTTTATATGAATAATTTTACTCTGGCTTTCTGGATCTATTTCTCATTTCAGTCCAAAGCTGAACCATAAGCAAAGCTTTGGGAATAGAGATTTGGATGCCCACATTCTAAGTGTAAATCAGTAAACAATTGCAAAGGAACATTTTGTTAAATTGTAGAACATCCTGAGATGGAAGAGACCCACAGAGATCGATGAGTCCTAATCCTGACTCCACACAGGACCATCCAAAATGAAATGAAAGGGTTGTAATTTTATTAAAAGAAAATACATCATGGAAAATATCTTTGGAAACACATTAGTGATATTTACTTGATATTCGTTTGATGTAATGAATTTATTATAAATTCACTCTTGATATCTTAAGAGAGATCTATAAAGCAGAGATAAGTCTGATGTTTTCAGAAAGGGAGAACATAGAGCCATTATGGGGAAATATATTTTGCAAGATGGAAAAGCAGAATAGATTCACCAAGCTGACAGGAGGAGCAGAAAAATTCTCCCCACCTGTTTTCCTCTCTGTTCCTCTCCCTTGGCATGCTACAAAATATATTTTGAACAAATGGGCTTCAAAAACCTCCTGCTGCTTTTAGAATGGGTATATATTGCTGTAAAATTCAGGTCATATTTGTTCAGGATTTGTATAAAAGTAAAAATAATACACATTCAATTTTTTTTGTGTGACTGCAGTTCCAGAGAGATAACTTCAATTTCTTGGTGTCTTTGGCCCTCCCACACTGCTGATATATTCTCAGGGACCAGCCAAAGAAACACAAACCATCAGCTTAGATCCAGAGACAAGAATAATAGTTGTTCAACATCACACAATCATATATCCCCATGAAAATTAATTTCACAGCTCTTGTGAGACGACTGTGAAGTCTCACAACTACAGCCTAATTGTAGCCTTAAAAATACATGATATGAATTACATTTCTTCCTAATATATCACTGCATCACTTTATATCATTGGTATCTGGAATGCAAAAGTAAATTCCCTTTCTGTCTACTGAGTGCACATTGTTTTGACATTTCAAAGTTTCCACAGGTGTATTTTTTTTAAATAACACATTATGCATATCACATATAGGAAATATTTGATTTGTATTTTCTTCATCAGACAATATTTTCTGAGTACTTGATACGAATGGGTAACTAGTGACTTCCAACATTATTTGTTTACAGAAATCATTCAAATTTCAAATTCAGTGACTGAACTGTTCAGAATAATTTCTGCTCCCTTTTCACTCCCCAAGGGAAAATAAATAGATAATACAAACTCAAAACAGCAACAAAAAAAGTCCACCTTGTTACTTTGCTCTTTCCCAGTTCTGCTCCATAAACTAAGCTTGGATTTTTCACTGCAAACAGACTTCAGTAATGTTTTGTTTGATTCTCAGAGGCTCTGATCTTCAGCATTTTGAGGATTCACACCTGTACCTATGTTTTTCCCTATTCCAAGGGATGGACCACCTCCCCTGCGAGGACAGGCTGAGAGAGCTGCGACAGCAACCTGGGGAAGAGAAGGCTCAGGGAGACCTGAGAGCAGCCCTTCAGCTTTTAAAAGGAAGTTTGTACAAAGCAAAGGTGTAGCATTGAATTCCTCCATGCATCCATTGACATACTTGCTGAACATTTTTGGAGACCAAACAGTGGATGTGAGCACAGTGAAGAGGTGGGTGCTGCGTTTTAGCAGTGGTGACAGCAGCAGTGGGTTACCTCTGCTGGCACAAATTGTTATTTGTGGTATGCAGGCTCTTGCTCATAGCTGGTGAACATGCACAATTGATGGTGGTGACTGCTAAAAAACAGTATTTTGTTCTGAGAATTTGCTCTATCAAATTTATTATTGTTATTAGAGTTATTGTTCTCTTTGTATCTGTTGTATTTTCCATGGAAATAAGTAGGAGGCATTACTTTTGGAGCCACTTGTAGGTACTTTTAAACAAGAAAGTGCTACAGAGCTTCACTAATAAGCACATCATTGCATCAAAGTTATTTTCGATTTGTCTTGTAGCATTCATTCATAGGCTGTCAGCTATGCATGTTTGTTCCTTTTAGCTGCTTTCATCTCACTAAAGCTGCCAAAACTAAATGAACAGAAAACAAATAAAAAGGGTTATTTTGCTATCTGTTTGACCCTAACTGCAGCAGTGACATGCCTAGTCTTGAGAAACAATTAATGAAAAGGCCAGCAGAGTCTAGCACCAGTGAGAATAACTGATTGTTTTCTCTTTCTCTGCACTATGTTCTGCAGGAAATATAAATTAGAATTGTAATGGGCAGGTTGATAGAACTGACCTAATAATTTAGCTGTCAGGCTATTCACAAGCATGGAATTCTCTCAAAAAGCCTTTTCTTCGTTTAGCAGAATCTCAGCTGGGTTTCCCAAAGTAGAAATATCATTCTGTTTCCTTCTCTTTCAGTGTTACTGTCTTCTTGTCTCAGTAGGGAACAGCTTAGTTCAAAGGCATATTAATACTATACATCAGTTTTCTGCTTTTTTTTTTCTTTGTACATTGGCTTAAAGTATTAAAAAAAAAAAAAAAAAAAGAACCTCTCATGAATTACAGCTGATTTACAGTATTTCTGAAAAAGAAAAGAATAAAGAACCTTTGTTCTCAGCTAAACACATAAAACTGCTTCTTTTGCCAAATAATTTCAGTGTTGGTTGTGTTGGTTTGTATCAGCCAATCTACAAAAGATGTATCTCCTCGGACTCTTCGGTGTTGATTTGTTAGCATTTCATAAAAGACAAAGATAAAAATATTCATATTGGGAATTCTGAGCAAAATCTTTTAAGTACTGTTACATCCCCATCTTGTTTAACACTGAATAGCAACAAGTCACAAAAAGAATTGTTTCACTTGCTTCTACTTGTCAGATTTTTTTAAGGGAAGAAGTCTGAAATGCGGAGCACTAATAAAAATTAATTACTGAATGATAATGATAATGATGTGCTGCTGGATAGTGAGGTAGTGCTTTGAGACATTGATAAAACAGTAAACTTCTCTGAGATGATTGATTCTTCAGGCTTGAATCTCTGTAACTCAGATCCTGCTCAAAATGTAAAGACAGACATGGATGTGTTTAGAGAATGTATAAGACTGTGAGGAATTCTGACATTGCAGTAGCAAAATAAGTAAAAATAGCATTAACTGCAGAAAGCAGTTGGAATTCTCATTCACCAAACAATGTATTTTAGTCTCCTCATTATGCTACAATACTTCTTTAATGATGCTGCAGGGGAGATTGCTGAATATACAATACAGTGTTTTTTTTCTAAAAGATGATGCTTGGATTGCCAGCTCAAAGCACCACAGTCCTGCTTAAATTCAACAACTACAGGTGAGCATTTGGACAGGTCTTCTCCCAGACTGAACAAACTGTGGAGTATTTATATTACAGCAGCTCCTTGGAGCACGAATGATAGGTCAGTACCCTAACTGAGGAGATGCTGCAGAGATCTGTACGTCTTCCAAAATGACAGTAGTGCCACAGAGCACTTTCCAGTTGTGACCATCAAAAAGATGGAAAACAAGTCAGATCATGAGTTAGCTGTCAAAACCCCACTGCATAATGAAGATTATAGTACTAAGATATTAATATCATGCTGTACTGAACTGTTGTGTACCATGCTGTCATTACCAGATTATCAAAGCTTTTCTTCCTTGTGAATTAAGCAAATAACGGAAGCAAAAATTTCCATTGTAAATGAACTGCAAGAAGAACATTGCATAATGTTCATTACTTGTGTGAATTTGAAAACAAGAAAACATCTGTAGACTCAACTATGAAGTATTTCCATTGCTGCACTGGTACCCAAAGGTATCTTTCCAAGTTAAAGCACTGGCATTTGTATGAGAATGCTACAGGGGGGTACCGAATGTGCTCATCTGTAGGTTTAATTTTTGGAAACACTGCAGTCATTGTATAGTGAGCCAATTTCTTCATTATTACATGCAAGTAATTCAGTTTTAGGAGAGTATATTTCTTTCCAGATAATTTCTATTTTTGCAGTGTTAGGTATTCTTTGTGCATACAGGGTCTTAATGCATACAAGTAGAACAGAAATCCTCACTGAAACAAAAGCTATCGTTGGTCTGGCAAATACAGCCTACATTTCTCATTTAAGTATATTAATAGTACACAGACATAAATAACTCCTCTATTTAATTCAGATATGATAACATCATTACCTTAGCTTACTTGTGGCTTGACATATAATCAACAAAATAGATACAAAAGAGGAGACACAATGAGTTCTTAGGAAAGCTAATCATTCCACAAGGTAACTGAATTTAGATGCCCTCTTCCAAAATGCTCTTAATATCCTATTTCAGTAGAAGTAGCTGGGTTGTTGTGGGGGATCTATTAGGCCAGGGCTTGAACTGGTGAAACTGGTGATTGAGCACCTGGTGAAGGTGTGTGTCTGACTAGGGAGCACAGGCAAACTGCTTGCACCTGTGTTTCCCATGTGACTAGAAGGGGTGTACCCAGGGTTAAGTCCCCCCGGGCTCATACAAGGGCCAGACACTGAAAAGACAGCATCTCTGATGTAGGTTGTATCCTGAGTAGGTATGTTTTGTACCCAAAGAGTTCCTTCAGCGCATGGGTGAGTTCAGCTCTTCTTTCTGTATCTGCTCTGCCTGCAAATACTTTGCCTGCTATTGCCAAGAACTTGTCAGAAGTGGTTTTGCTTGTGAGCAGGGCAGCTGTATTGAGGTTATCAGAAATGATTCCAAAGAGTTCTAGTGGCTCTGTAGAGGTAGGACTTCTCCCTAATTAGAGGTCGATCATCTTGCCAAGTGTACAAATCAGACTTATTTGGTATTGCCTGTGTGCGGATTAAAATGATTAATGCTGGTAAATATATTGCTTTAAACTTTATAAGCACCACTTAACCTTTTATATTTTATTGCCTACAGCTTCTTAGATTTATGTTACAGTTTGATCTCTTGAATTTAGACACTTCCAGAAGTTTTATTTTATTTTTACAGAAATAAATACTTGAAGGGGATCTAGAATACAGCTCTTCTAATCGCAGAATCACAGAATTGTAGGGGTTGGAAGGGACCTCCAGAGATCATCGAGTCCAACCCCCCTGCCAAAGCAGGTTCCCTACAGCAGGTCACACAGGTCGGCATTCAGGCAGGTCTTGAACATCTCCAGAGAAGGAGACTCCACCACCTCCCTGGGCAGCCTGTTCCAGTGCTCTGTCACCTCCCTGTAAAGAAGTTCTTGCACACATTTGTGCAGAACTTCCTATGCTGCAGTTTCCGGCTCTTTCCCCTTGTCCTGTCTCCACTCACCACTGAAAACAGTCTGGCCTCACCATTCTGCCCCCCACACCTTAGATATTTATAGACCTGGATCAGGTCCCCTCTCAGTCTTCTTTTCTCAAGGCTGAACAGACCGAGTTCACTCAGCCTTTCCTCATAGGAGAGATGCTCCAGGCCCTTCACCATCTTCGTGGCCCTCCGCTGGACTCTTCCAAGAGATCCTTGTCTTTTTTTGTACTGGGGAGCCCAGAACTGGACGCAGTACTCCAGATGAGGCCTCACCAGGGCAGAGTAGAGTAGTAATCTGTACTGAGTACTCAAGGTATTAAGCAAGACAGTATTTCCTTCTCTTTTTCTGCATTTTGCACAAGGTTGTCCATAGCTCACTCTCTGAGCAATACAGATTTAATGGCCTTGTATGGCTGAGGTAAGAAAGATGTAGATCACTGATTCTGCCAAGACTAGCAACTGATACAATGCTGGTTTTAGTGTAATCAAATATATTCAGGCTATCCAGAACAAAACTTCAGAAGGCATGATTTAAACAACAACAAAAAAAAGCTGTGCATCCCATGAAGTCTTGGCACTGTAGGTGAAAATGGTCATGCAGTTTGGAGGACTAAAACTTGTGTTTTAGGTGGTTCAAGAGACAAACACATTTTAACGTCTGAAAAGTTCACTAGAAGCCAAAGGATGAAGATAACTGAACATAAGAATTTAAATTTATTAATCTAATTAATCTTCTATGCCCAGAGGGCCTGAAAAGGAGTCTGTACACTTCAAAGGGATTTTCAGTTTTGAGGGATATACAGTGCAGATTTAAACCTGACTCAGATGCATGTAATTAAAATCAGCAAGTACTCATAGCATACAACGGTGTCTCAGTAGCTGATCTGAAATCACTCTAAGCTCTCCAAACTCAATATAGTTTTCACTAGACTACTCTTAGTGCACGAATGAGTCATTAAAATGTTCATGCTGAGGATTCTAGCACAGACTTATGAATCACTTTGTAAAAACAGGCATTCAGTCTTTAGCATCTTATGGTGATATTTACTGTAAGACGTTTGTTATTGCAACAGCGATGGTAGAGCACTTGTAGCAAACAATCTGCTTTCATGATAACAACTCCCTGTTCTGTCCCTTAGTTGCAGAATGTTCTGGAGCATTGTTAGCTGTGATTGCACTTTAGGTTCTTCGCACATAAAACTGTACTGGAATATTTTTCCCTATGCCTCAAAAATATTCTAAGATCTATGAAATCTTTGCAAGTATACACAATTGCATGTGTAAGGAAAGAGGCTCTGGTATTTCCTTTAGCATCCCTATTATTACTTGGCATTTCCAGAAACTATTCTCAGAGGTTAGTACCAGTAATAGTGGTGACAGAGCGCAACTGGAATGCCTTTGCCTTCATATTTAGATGATGCTATCTAAATATAAACCCCTAGAACAGACAGAACTATGGTATTTTAAATTCAGGTGCAGATGGCAGTGGGTGGAAAGGAGAAAACAGGAGGGATGGAAGCAAAATAAAATCATGTGCACAACAGGAACCTTTCACTGGTTGTTCACTAGAAAGCCACAGTGCTAAAACATTCTCTCTCACCATGTGGTGTAGTGCATATCAATGTTTTGTTGTATACTGAAGATCCTTTGGCCCTATAGATGAATAAATGCCTGTAATTTCTGGTGGTAAAGAAAAATGAGTGGTAAGAAGAATTTTGTGTGTTGTAACTACATGGTACAATTCAACATACTCTGAAACTTGTTATTTCAGGACTCCTATGCATGTGTAGAACTATCTTACTTTCAGGAGTTATTTTAATACCCACAGAACAATAATACATAGCATTATCCCACTAAATGTTTTCTTTTCGCACTAATTTTTTTAATAAAGAAGTCATATAGAATACTTGATTAAGCGGTACTGGGGCTCATAAAAAAAAAAAAAAAAAAGGCAAAATAATTTCCCTTGCTTTGCATTCAGGTGTATTCAGATTAGAGGATTATTTGTTTTCTACATATGTGGTTCTAGAAACAGACAAATCTAGGGTGGTTTCAAAACTTTGCAAGAGGAAGGAGCAATTATTAATGAGCTAAAAACATTCATAATTTTTCTTCAGTATTTGTCTTCACTAAGGATTACCTTACACCCTTGATTATTTTCTTTGATTTTTAGTTTATTTTAAAACCCTTGCAGGATGTTCACAGTTTCCAAAACCTTCTTGAACAATATGCAGTATTATTGAGTTTTTACATTGTTACTTTTTAAATATTAAAATTCTTCACAAATGTGAGAAATATCATTAAAATGCTTCTCAGCTTCATGCTAAGTTCACAAGATACTTTATGTACTTAAAATCCATTCAACAAACTGACTTCTTAATACTCTTGTCACAGGGTAGCCTATTGTTGCCTGAACTGATGACACTGGTTACTATGGAAATGGTGTATTTCAAAGAGGAGGAACATGAAATGAAACTAAAAGAGACAAATGGGACCAAAAGAGGTATAGGACAGATATAAAAAAGTCTATGTGCTGTGTTTCTACTTGCCTGAACCTTTGGCTGTCTATCGCAAGGAGACAACGTGATTTAATTCTCCAACTTCCACTCCCTCCTTAAGGCATATGAACATATGATCTCAACTCATAAATCTCAGAAAATGTATTCCTTGCATCTTGTGGAAAAGGTATGTATCTTTTTGTCCTTGCTCTGATCCTGGTTTTGACACCTTCCAACTCTTCGAAGAGCATTTTAAAAGGGTCGTGACAAGACAAGATGCTTAACTTGTACAATATGATTTCCTCCTCCAGAATCTCCATTATTACTTTCTGTTTGATGCTATCAAACACAAAATTCTGTCCCTATTTCCCACGTGAATTCTTTAGTGTATGACAAAACAATAACCCAGAAAATCATTACAATTTGTCAGTAACTTCTGAAGACTCTATCTTTCCACTGCAGACATAAAACCAAACCAAATGAAATGCAAATGACCAGGCAAGGTGACATCACAGACTGTCTAGTAACTTCATGAACAGCTCAACTTTAGCTCCTGCTTTTGTTATCTGGGTATTCAGCCCTTGCCATCTTTGCTACTGTATTGTACCCTCTGGTTCATTTATTTGCTTTTCTTTCTTTTTCTTTAATGGCAAAAAGATACATTAATTATATATCATCATCAAAAGCAAGATATTTATAAAGGTTTTGAAGAAAAATGGTGTTCGTATTAGTTTTGCATCACTCATCTAGGAAAATATTTCTGTCTCTCAGAGCAAAGAAAATATGTTATCCTCTTAAGGCTGACGCATGTAGTTTTGGAATGGAAGGCTTTCAGCAGCATGAATCAGCTCTCTGCTCTCTTTTGAGGGTGCAACAAAATCATAAAGAGATCTGCTGGGAAAGGGTCTTCTATTAGTTCAGTATCTGGAAAACATATGCAATGGATTAATATCCAGTAATGTCATGCTCTATTGATGGCAGAGAGTAAGGATAAGAACAGCTTCTTTAGTAGTAGTACAAGGAAAAGCATACAGCTTCAAGTCTCTTATGCATAAAGCAATGAAATTTCCTATGAGACTGCCAGTATAAATAGAACTGGTTTGGATTTCACTTTGAGAAGTGTTGGTTGACTATCAGTTTAATATTTGTAGGAAACACTGACGTTTTAACATAAATTTTGACCCCAGACAAGGAGAAAGAGTTGTTTGTTTTATGCAATAGAAATTTCCTTACCAGATGACTTGGGAACAGTGGTTTGTGCACTGTAAGATATTTCAGCTCAGTACATTTGAAACTAATGCACTTTATTTCTGTATCATATTTACAAAAACATATTTCTGCAGCATCTTTCAACTGCAACAAAGCAGCACTTTTTATGGAGAACTGGTCTATTAAAAACACAAAATCTCTAATGTTGTCCTCAGCCAGATTTTTTCAGTGAGAGAGCAGTTGTTTGAAAATACGATATAAACATAGCATGAAGGCTCTGAATTTTCTAAAAATCTTAAGATTATACTCAGAAATTAATATTTTTTTCTTCTTTTGGGCACATCTCAGAAGAAATTTTAACTTAGTGCATGTGATTTTAAATAAAATATATTTAGTTGAGTATGCAATAGTAGTGATGTTTTTTTTGTTTTTTTGGCTTTTTTTTCTGGCAGTGTCCTAAGATTATTGAATGCAATACGGGTGGTATATAATCCAAAACCCACTTAAATTCAAGATTTCTAACATTCTGATCTGAAGAAAGCACAATTTTTAAAAAGATATATGAAGAAGAGTGATAGTCTGCATAGACACAAGAAGAGAAAAGAACTGAGTTCTGGGTGGAGGAGGCCGCATGCCAGTTGCTTTGATCTAGAACTCTTCAATTGAGCTCAAGCTTTTATAATCTAAAAAGCGACTTGCAGAAGGTGAAAGAGCCAAACATAATTTATTCCTAGTTAACCAAACAGAGATAATATCAATGTTATATTGCCGTAAAATGGTTCCTATACTCATATCCACGTTCTGAATTGGCCTGAAATTTAATTAGAAGCCAAACTGAGTGATCTCTTATCTCCAGCTACTAGTGCTGTTTGCTTTATTTTAGCAGTGTAGTTCATTATTTTGTTCCAAATATCAAGTGCTTTTATTTATATTTTTTAATTCTCTCAGATAAAGTACATGTGTCTGATCCACTTAGATAATTCAGAGCTAAGATTTTTATAACGTTAACCTTTAAAAGGTCTCTTTGCCATCTGTCTTTAAAGTTAACTAGCTTTTTTCTTTTTTCTTGCTGGAATCTCTCAAAAAATGAAACAAATGGCTGTAATTAGGATTATCAGTTTTCCTTTATTTAATCTCTTGACCATAATTCCAAATGCTGATGATTACAATGTGGACCAGCTATTATAACAATTTATCATGATAAAAAAGTAGAAGGTACATTCTGTGCCTCCAAAGTAAACAATTAATGGTAGAAGAAACACTTTATTCCTTCATTTTTTCTTGTTATTTTCCTCACATATCTTTTGGACAATCCTGTATTTGTTACTTAAAATGGTTTGAAAGTATTTAAATATTGATATAAGCAGCTCCACTACTGGTGATGTGCAATTTTTGATAGCTACATATGACTTCAAGTAACACAAATGTGGACTGAATGTGAGAGATTACTCTAGATATTTGCATTTTTAGAAGCTGGCCAACAAGTTGGGAAATCTGCTCCTGGGAGCTATTTCCCACTCTAAGGCAATTTGCTGCACAGCAGTCTAATCATGCATTCATCAATTCTAAACAAAGAACACTGTCTAAAAGTGTATTCATCTCAGTAGTTAATACCATTATTTCATGAGTGTCAGACAATGCCTTTTTTTCCTCTCCTTCCTTTCATTTTTTAGGGCATTGTTTCTGGGCTTTCAGGGGATCCTGATTGAAATTGGTGCAGTATATAAGTGAAACAGGTTCGCCCTGCCCTACTGAGTATTTTGCACCTAACACAGGGCAAAGTGTCCAGAACAAATAAAGGACCAAAAGAAGGATGTTACACATCTAAATATATCCAGTAGATAAGGCCCACCAATGGAGAGCTGCCACGACTAATGCCTCAGCTGCAGACTGTGCAGCTATGCGATGGTGCTTCTATTCCATGTCAGCTGAGCTGCCTGTGAAAACTGGATCTCATTGTTTCTGGTTTCCAGCAGAAGTCCATATGTTAAGCCTGATTATTTGCTTATTGTTCAGAGAATTTAATCTTTCTAGAAGATAGTATTAAAAAATATCCTATTCCTTTTAAAAAATGCTTATTTTGCCTCCTTAATTCTTCACAAAGTCATGTATATGGAATGCACATTGCCCTAATTAACCAAGCAGATGAAATCTTGTTTCAGGAGGTAGGAATTCAAAATATCATATCAAATATTTCCATCCCATAAATTTGGATCCTGTGTTTTAATTTCTAGTAGATTTCTTTGGTCTCCATGGAAACTGACCCAAGGAGGTTTGAAATGTTACATATTATTTAATCTATCTTCTATTCACATAAATGTTGCCAGAAGATCTGTCATATCTGTTCAAGCATAAAGTACCAAGGGAGTTAACAAAAGGAATACATTAAATTGAAACTTACTGTATCCTGTCACTGTTGACATTGCTGGCCTTGAAGCATTGTCAGTGGGGCTCCTGAGAACAATCTTGAAAAAACATAATTCTCAGCAGAAAATGCAGCAATTATTATAGTCAACAAGCTCGTAATAAAGTGTCATATTCTATAATCTGTGCCATTGAATTTTGTGTAGGCTTTAAATAATGGAAGCTTCGTTTGTCAGTCAAATTTGAGAAGTAATAAAGTTTATTGGGATTAATGTGGCTATTCTTTGATACCTAACACAAATTACACACTTATTTAGTTATGCTAAAAGTAATCCTTGAAATTGCTCAATACAATTGCACCAAGATATTCCCTGGATGTGATGTTCCTTCAGAAAACTGCCTCTACTGAAATATTTTTAAATTGCAGTACAAATCTTTGTGTATGCCTTAGCTACTTTGGCTAGAAACAAGGATTTAATAATACAAGTTTTATACTTCTATGCATTCAGCTGAGTAATTTCTGGATTTTATTGCCTTTTTCTGCTTTTTACATGGGAAGATACCCTGTGCATGTGTGCAGTAAGCACAATGACCAACTCCGTGTGAACTTTTTTCTAAGCCTGCCTGGACTTTTCTCAGTGCTGAACTTTTTTTTTTTTTTTTTTTAAATGCATGGGAGGGACTTCAAATGCATCCAGTTCTGGGCTTCCCAGTACAAAAAAGACAGGGATCTCTTGGAGAGTCCAGCGGAGGGCCACGAAGATGGTGAAGGGCCTGGAGCATCTCTGCTATGAAGAAAGGCTGAGTGAACTCGGTCTGTTCAGCCTTGAGAAAAGAAGACTGAGAGGGGACCTGATCCAGGTCTATAAATATCTAAGGTGTGGGGGGCAGAATGGCGAGGCCAGACTGTTTTCAGTGGTGAGTGGAGACAGGACAAGGGGAAACGGCTGGAAACTGCAGCATAGGAAGTTCCGCACCAATGTGTGCAAGAACTTCTTTACAGTGAGGTGACGGAGCACTGGAACAGGCTGCCCAGGGAGGTGGTGGAGTCTCCTTCTCTGGAGATGTTCAAGACCTGCCTAGATGCCTACCTATGCGACCTACTGTAGGGAACCTGCTTTGGCAGGGGGGTTGGACTCGATGATCTCTGGAGGTCCCTTCCAACCCCTACAATTCTGTGATTCTGTGACTCTTACTAGGGAAAAAAACATGATTTCTCAGTTGAACTGTATTTAGGTCAAGCAAATTGCCAGGAAAAAAATTCCCTGCTGTCAATGACAGAGGCTCTGAAAAAGGTCCTGTCAAAACCTTTATTAAAAGGTTGAACTAATTCGGAAGATCTTGCTGTCACTAAAACACAGAACGGCTTGAAAGTGAACTCCTTTTTATGCAAGTGAGAATTAGCAGGTGTAAAGTTCTTCCTTCATCATTTTTAAATATAGGCAAGGAAGTTGTAAGATTACACTAGCGTGTTCCTAGATCTCCTTTGAGGGTGTTGCTTTCCTAACAGGGAACAACTATTGAGATGAAATCTCTTCTTGGTGAGAGAATCTCTTCTTGAGTCGCTTTTCTTGAAACGTGGGGGCTAAAAATGTTTGTCATGTTTGGAATTGAAACTTATGAGATGTTTCTTTCCCTCATTTACTGTCTATTACTTGTATTACCTTGAGAATGGACTGAGTAATGACACTGTAATCATAGCATCCAATAAAACACTAGCATTACCATCCACTAAAAAGTCAATATAGCTACAGGATTTATCCTTTGCTTTTGTATTGTACTTGTAATAAGAAGTTCAGCACGGGGGATTTCTCCAGGATTAGTGACTGACTAGGTAAATGATCTGCAACCTAGTTGCTACTGTTTAATAACAATGTTTTGCATTCATATAGTCCCTTTCTTCGAGGGATCTTAAAATTCAAGTATCCTGTTTCATTCAGTGTATTTATATTCAAAGTATCCTAAAGTTGTAGTGGAGAGCAGTGGGTAATGGCAATAGCTATTGTGTGCTTAATAATTGTACAGAGGTTTGAAAATTACTTTAGCATCACTGATAGAGAGCTGCTCTCTGCAGAGGAGCTATGCCAGTGGATTAGCGAAGCCATATGTTTATTTTAGCAGATCATTTTGAAGGGTGGTTGTAGCAAATGATAGTTTCCAGACATTGAAATTGAGATTTAGTTCTTAATTTTTCAATTAATTTATAAACAAATACCATCTTACAATTGCTTTGTTTTGAGTGTTCAGATCTTCCCAGCATCAGGTTAGGAGAGAGATCAGGAGAAGGAATGGCGTGACTCACTTTGTATGAAGAAACAAGGTCAGTAAGAATGAATAACCCTAAAAGAACATTTTTATCTCCTTTGAAATAATGGACTTTAAGAAATGTGCTTCAGAATGTGCTGTGTCTGTATGAATTAAAGAAAAAATGACAAAACAAAAACAACACAGGTTTTGATATTCAAAAGTCAGGAGATATGTTCCTAAGCTATGTTGTATCTGATGTACCTAATGCTTGTTATATTCCATGAAAGACATCTTACAAAACCTAGAGTAACTGGGTAAGGAGGTGCTGCTTTGGACTACACAAGTGAGTGGATTTGTGCTTTGCACCTTGAAATTCACTTGCCAGATGTGAGCATGCAATGCACAGAGGGTTTAATAGCTGCCCAGTGCCCCTATGGCTTTCATGTAAGATCCTACAACAAGAAAATGAGCATTGTGTTCCAATCACAAACAGACCAGTGCAGAGCTGATATTCTTATTTTTCCAACTCTATTATTTCTTCCAACACCGTGTAGATTGCAGTAATAGGGGTATTAAACCGCTCAATAAATTCCCACGGAAGAGGTTTTGGAATTTCTTCACTGCTGAATGTTTCAAAAATGTTTTGACAGTGAAAACCCCACATCTTTCAAAGCCACCTTTGAAATTGCACTTCTGAAGGTAATATTAACTCCTGAGTGTAGCCAGTAAGGTATCATTTTTATATATATAGGGAGATAACAAAGTTAAACAATAATCAATTGTAGAAATCTACTGGCAAGATCTGATTTCAAAATGTAATTTTCCTAGCCTAGGCTCTGTAACTCGCTATATATCATCATAGATCCCATCCTTATTGACTGAGCCGTGAGGCCTGCAGGGCCTTGTTTAAGGCTATAAAATCTATTTAAAGGCTTTCAGCTATGGCATTTGGTAGAAGCAGCCTGACTTCAGCAAACCAGAATTAGTTTATCTATGCAAATAAAAAAATTCAGTGTAGTTGTAGGATTTAAGACAGGAACTTCCTATTTTTAAAAAATCTGCTTGAACACATGATAAAATGTAATATATCAACATGTTTTCAGCATCTATTTTTTCCCTTGAAAATTTACTCATAATGTAGTCCCACGTGCTTCAGTGGCATAACTTTGTGAGCGGTTAATCTTCAGTCTTGTCAAACATTTCTGCTGTGTAGCTTCCCAAAATGCTCAAAGCAAGCAACATTTACCTTTCTAGAATCAGTTAGTAGCAGATGTATTACAGCTTCCATGGAATTACTAGCTTCGTGTAAAGTAAAAAGTTTGGAGTCTGTGCCTTGGTTCAATGCTTAAATACGAAGCATCTAATTTGATGATTTCATTCCATACTTGGATTTTACTGGATAAGCTCTCTCTCTTCCTAATATATTATGTATTTATATTTAGCCAAATATTGGTAGTTTATTGTAGCTTCAGAGCACCTTTATGTTTTTTGTTTGTTTTTCCTTTCACATTGAAGTCACATGTAAAACCTTAATCAGAGTTGAGGATCTGGAACAGAAGACGTGTCATTGTGAATTTATTTCTGAAAGCATTTGATTGAAAGGGCAATCTGCAGATAGGAGTGATGGTAGATTAGAGGTTAGGTATTTCTCCTCCAATTTAACTTTATGCTCCTATTGACTTCTACATCTTTGAAGAAGAGTCTTCAAAGCTTTGATGATTTTGATGTTACAGTGTTCATGTAGGGGCCACACCTTTCACCTTTTTCCAATTTGTGAGGTATGGTCTTCTGTTATATTTTGTCACAGTGGTTTTCATTTGGGCACTGAATTAATACTTCTAGAGAGTAATTCATTACAAATATCTTGTCAAACAGTTAAATGTTAGAAATACTGGTGGTCAAGGACTGCTTTCCACTAACATTAATTAAGAATACACTACATATTAATTAAGAATAGTTTTAATAAAAATGCTATTTTTTCACTAATGGCAGTCAGCAATCACTTGTTTTCTTGTTTTTTTTTTCCTGAGAGTTCAGTGTCTCACATTTTTTCACATTCTGTTCATTTCTGCTCTCACGCTCTTGCAGATTTGCAAAAGGAAATGTCAGATGTGATTTCAAATGCAGAGAGAATAAATGACAAGAAATTCCATTCCATTAGAATGGAATTCTAATGCCTACCTTTGGAGTCATTAGTATTTAATTCCAGTAGTTTTCTGGAAACTTCTGAAATCCAAAAGAGGGACATAAACAGTGTCCAAAGCACGCTCTAACTCAATGAACTACCATGGGCAGTGGAGAGTGGAGGAAGAGGAATGATCAATAAAAACCCAAAAACCCAAAGAACAAACAACAATTAGAATGAACACGTGCAGATATCTGGGAAGCTAATTTACGTTATTGATCCAGCCACTTTCATGGTACCTGAAGTAATACTGGCAAACAAAGCATTTTTAGGGATAGTAGAACAAGAATAGATGCGGATGAGCCTGACTGATGTTTAAGCATACTAAAGCAGCTATTTTGATTTATAGTTCTGAAGGTGCAAAACAGTTATTGGCAGTGTGCTTTTTCTTCTAATTGATTTTCAAGAAAGATATTTCTTTCCTCACCTTGCAGAAACTCAGATTGAATAAAATGAATCTCAGTACGCAGGAGTTCTGGACCCTTGTAAATGTAATTATTTGTTTAGAAGGTGTTAAATGGTTGGTGGTTTGGAGTCTGATCAGGAGCCAGGAAAGGAAATAAGAAATGCCCGAAAAAGCAGCATGGCAAATAGACAGAAATCCTATTAAACGCTCAGACCTGAGGAGAAAATAAGCATGAGAAGTACACAGCTGGAACACAGTAGAAAAACAGTCTTGCTTATATTTCTCACAACTTAACCTCCAGTGAATTTCATGGAGTTTGAATCAGACTTCCAAGACTGGAAGATATGAATCATAAATCAAGGAAGAAAGCATAGGAGAAAAATGATTTAATAAGGAAGAAATTGACTCAATAAATACTAATAAATACTAATATTTTGGGACAGATTATATTATTTAAAAAACATTCAGCTTAAACTGAATACTGCATGATAGTTTTTGCAAAAGAAAACACATAAAATCTTTGGTCTGTGAGTAAACACTTAAAGGGCTTTTGAAAATTTTAATATAGTTTAGTATAAACATGAACTACAAATGAATTTTATTTAAAAATGACAATGGAATAAGAAAAACCTTAAAATTCTGTCTGTACAGTGTTGATGTGAATTCACATTAACAAAAAATAGCCAAAAACAACAAGGAAAGCTATTTCAATATAACCTAACAGAGCTGCTATTGTTCACCTTACTTGGATACATCCCTGAAAACAGATACTCCAAATAAGGGAGAAATCTAACAGACTTTGGAAGCAGTGCAGATAAACTTCTGATGTCTGTGTGGAATATTTTACTGATAGAGCTTTTTTGTCTTTCTTTTTCACACTTTGTCCTTTCTTATCTATTCACTGACATTTTCTGAATTTATGCTTGTTTTAGTTGTCAGAAATTTCAGCTCCCATCACATGAAAGAAACTAGTTTATACTCTTCCACTTATTTTCAGTCTAAATCAGACAATTTTTCAGGGCAATATAAATTAGTAGCACCATGGGGGGGAATAAAAGGGGTTTTGGTATTTTAGTATGAGGCGTTACATTTAGTTTGAGGTGTTACACGATGAAAGCTGTGACTTCAAAGCCACAAGAGCTTTTCTTTTTTCCAAAAGTTCTTTTGCAAAAAGTTGCCTGAATGCAGTTTTGCAGGTGAGAAGAAAATATCCCAATTTTCTTATCACAGCTGAAACTATGAAAGAAACAAGGTTTCTCTTCCGAAGTTCATATTAATGAGCAGTTGACCATAAGCTAGGTTTCTTAAAGTCGGTTTCTCCATTAGAAGATACACTTCTAACCTGTTTTCTTTGTTATTCTTTGCACTTTAGTAACTCAGATCTGTGATTTGTAGAAATGAGGAAGGGATAACTTCCATGTCATTAACGTGTTCACCTATCAATGTCTACTAATGTTTCATTTTTTTTACTTGTGTATAGATTGGAAGTCACAAGAAAAACATCACCACAACATGGGAACTCTTGTTATTGATCAAAAACACATCAATTCCAGTTTTCCACACAGCAACAAGTCATACTGCTTCAGGATACTAAAAAACCATGTTAGCATTCTGTTCTTGCAAAGCTTATGGCAGCATTTGGGTGCTTTGCATTGACCACTTTGAAGTGCTTCAGAGCTTGTCAAGTGTTTCTGAATCAGTCAGGAGGGCAAGGGGAATCCTGATTTCTTCTTAGACCATGATAGTCTGCTTGCTGCTGTGCTCAGAGCAGTGGAGAACCCAGAATTTGAGAGGGCTGCTCATTTCTACAGCCATTACCTGTGCCTACAGCAAATTAGATCTATATAGCAAGTGATATCACAGTGCAGGGGTGGTGGTGATGGTTGGTATAAACCATTGTAATGCCAATACTTCATTTCTGAGATCAATATGAATGGACAATGGACATTTTAAAAATGTTTCAAGATTTTTAGCACTTTACTAAAGCAAAAAATGTATGAAAGTAAGCAAAGCTAATTTTGTAATAGTTGAGGTTATAAATTGAGGTTGCAGTTTGTACAGCAATGGTCTCTACTGAGGCTAAAAGATCTAAGTACTCTCTTAAATAACTGGGCAGCAGTAGGAAAAGAACAGGAAAAGCTTTGGGATTCAGGGTTTGAATGTAACATGATATGTTTTAGTATAAAACAAGCAGACCAAATAGTACTAATACATAAAAATGATGTAGTCTATATTCAATTCTAGCAAAAGTATTTTCATACTTTCAAATTTCCTTGTTGTGTAGGACACTTCAAAAGCACATTGCAAAGAATCATGTCAAGACAAGCAGCTGATCAATGGGAGCTTTTTTACAGTTTCATTAAAACAACTAGGAATGTACTTTTGCTGACTTGTAAAGTTTCAGAAATGTAGTTCTCAGGCAGAAAAGTGGAGAATATCCCTGGAAAGTAGAAAAATTTGTAACAAAAAGCCTAACAAAGCTAATTGAATCATAAAGCACAGGTTCATGACAAAGTGAACAACAAAGGGAAAAAAAAAGCCCAAAAAACAGTTGCTTTCCTGAGCACTGATTTCTCTTCTCTTATTTCTCAGATATTCTAATAGCTTGGTCTTATCCTTCCCAATTACCCGTTAACAGTTCTCCTCCTCACATCTCCACCACAGGCAGGACAGCAGAGGCAATAGCTGTCAGCACTGATTAAATCTTAAAAGTCAGATTAACCCATTCCATCACTGACCTGGTAGAAAAATGTTGCACACAGTGACATCATTAACTACGCTATTTATATAGCATTCTTCTCTGTTATGGCATAGATTTTTTTTTCTTTCTATTCCGCAATGGACAACATTGATCTTGCTTTGCCTTACTGGTAATGAAAGCAAGCAAGGGTGGAAGTTAGAGTTAACAAAGGCTAAAATTGACTTCAGCTAATTTATAAGGTTCTTCATAAAGCCAGGCATCATGGACACCGTTTTCTATATCAAAATACATCAGAGTTCTGTTCTGCTTTCTAAAATGAATCCAAACTCAGCTTCTTGGTGTGCAACTGATTCTGTTTCCCCTCACTATTCGAAGTAATCAGATTAATTGTTAGCTACTTTCTATTCCCTAGAAAGAAACTTGTTTTAGGTGCTTGTCTTCTGATGAAGTTATTAAAGAAACATTTTTACTATGAGGTACTTTTCTACTGGAATTTTATTTCAATGGATTTTTTTTAAGGTTGCAGCATATAAGAAGATTTAGAGCTATTGGCTTTAAATTTCAAATAGCAAATTTAATCTTTGTAAAGGTGCTGAGTTCTGTGAAACTCTGTCATTGTTTAAATTTTTGCTGAGGGATAATAAAAAAAAAAAGTCAGGTTTTTACTATGATGTGCAGTGGGAGACAGCATAAGAAGATTTTTGGTTAATATGCATTAAAAGGAGTATTAGCTCCAGGTTAGTAAATCATCTGAGCTAGTTGCATTCCTGTATAAAGCATCTCATTTGGCCATTTAAAATGCATTGATAAGGAAGAAAATTCTACAGTTGCTTTCTAGCTTCAAAAAAAAAAAAAAAAAAAAAAAAAAAAAGATTAAATTCTATTAACAGATTTAAAAAGAGGTATTCAAACCCCAAAATCCCTAGGGGGAAATATATTTATCATGAATTAATTGGATCACTTGCATATGGGATGTAACTGAGATGCTTAACTTGTTTATGTAGTTTTTCAGTATCTGATACTATGAACGTAAGGTTATCATAATTCTGAGTCAGAGAGCCTGATTCTCCTGTTCAAGGCATGAGGATTTAGATTACTTAAACTTTCTGTACTCTACGTTCACAAAAAGCATGCCAGTCAGTATGGCAGCAAGCATCTGCTGAGCATCCAGGACAGACAGACTTCCACGTGCTGTACTCATTACCAGAAAATCATTTGGAGAAGCAAGAATAAAGGCAGAAATATTAATCCTGTGCCCTTTACTCTGTGGATAATTATATCCTCCGGGTAACATTCAATTTATCCTTCATTAGCAGGCTGAATGCTGTTTCTGCACTTAGAGAGATATTAAATAGCCTGTGTAGGTGCTGTTTTGATTAGCATAATCATTGCGCTGGTGATGGAGAAACGATCTTCAGAAGATAGATGTGTCATTCATAAAATATCTGATGCAGGGAACAGATGCACAACTGCAGAACTGTACAGAGATATAACACAAATTCTTAAGCTGACATTGCTTTTCCATGTATCAAAATCACAGGACACTCGGTGCTGGAGTTTGCATGGCCCAACTTCCTGCTCTGAACTGGGCTAAATAGAAAGTCAGATCAGTTTTGCATTCAGCTGAAGTAGAATTCAGAAGTCAATCTTCATTTAAGGAATGGGTGTCTAAAAGTGTTTCCTGCAAGAACGCCCTTTTCACCTACGGATAGAAGAGGCCAATCCATTTTCATGATGATGTGACTTATTGTCATTCTTTTGGCTCGGCATAAGGAACTCTGAGACACGCTGGGAAATTCATATTTTCTGACAGCGTTTTAAGTGGTCAAAATGAAACCAGAGAGTTCAAGCATATCTTTTTTTTTTTTTTTTTTTTTTTTTTTTTTGGAGCTGATGGTTTCAAGAGTTTGAAAATCCTATACTGAGTGGAGCACTTTTTACGCAGAAGCCATTTTAGAGTAAAAGTTTTCCATGTGAACTCACCTACTGGAGGTTAAAAATACTTTTAAGCTGTTAAAATAAATGAATAATTGCTACTAAATGGATGACCAGTGTACCATATCAATACTCAATCTTTTCTTCTCTCTACTTAATAACAGATTCTCTTAATTTTCACTACTAAGAAGAAACAGATGTAGTTCCAAAGCTATAGGTGTAAATTTAATTGTTTATATATATAAATATATTTGTTTCTGAGTGATGAGAGTTCATTTTGATTTTATGCCCTGTCTCTCTAGTGATGACTTATTATTAAATCTTTAACTATGACCATTTCCTTTCATTCTTCATCTTTTATCTGCTTTTGGAATAACTTAACCCAAAAGTTTGGACTTCAAAACAAAATAATTTACAATGGCCACCAGTGAGGGCTACAAAAGTGTATTATCATCACTCCAGTTCTGACTGTATCTATTTTCTATGTGTCCTTTGAGGAACAAGTGATCTGTTTTTGCCTTTTATGTATGCAAAACATAGCAAAATGCATTCTTTATCCATGAATGAAGTAGTTACTGTTAAGGAGTTTCACACCTCTTTGCTGTCAATGAATTATAATTTCCAATTGCATGACATTCACTTTTCACTTTCGTCTCCTCACTGTGCAAACCATTTTTTGTTTTAAATGAAGTCAAGTCTTAACAGCTCTAAGTGCAGAATGATTCCATTTCTTTTCATTAACTGACTGAGCAGGAGTAGAGGTAAGATTTGAAGTGATAATATTTGAAGTAATAATGTTTTACTCTTGCTTTCACACCGAGAGGCTTTATAATTCTTTAACAAATCTTCCAATTTCTACTTTTTTCAATATTTTATCCTAGCCCATCCAAGAGGCAAATTTTACCTAATGACTACATAAATGGGAGAAAAAGATCATTTTTGAAACTATTTGATGACACTTCTGTAACCCTTTATTTGAGAATATTAGTTGTTGTGCACTGCCTTTTTGGAGAGAAAAGATACCCTGCTTCTGATTAGATCGGTTTGGAAACTATCAACCTCAATTCTCTAGTTTACCTGTGAGCTGCATAAAAACATAATGCTTTCAAATAATACTCCAGAATGAGTTGCAGTTCTAAAAATTGATGGTTCTGCTGGTCTTGATAGAAACCTTGATGGCATGCTGCACATAGAAGACAATACAGGAAGGTTTACAAATGTACATGGTAAATATGCTGATTATGAAAGCTAATAATGGGAACAGAGAACTGTTTAACTGAGGTGATGCAAACAGTGCACAAAGATCCACACAGCAATTTGCTGAATGTGGGGGTCTAGCCATGTTTTGTCATCTTGAAATATGTTTGAAGCAGAAGTCAACACAGTTGACTTAATCTCTGTATAACTGAATTGCAACTTCAGTATGCTTTAGTACTCAATTCACTTGAATAAACAACAAGGAGATATTTTAGTGGCTGTATTTTCTGCATTAAAAAAAGAAAAGAAAGAGGAAATTTGCCTTTATCTTTCAAAAGCATTCTGTGAGGTAGATATAGCATATGAATAATACAGCAAAATACTTTTATAGCTCAGTTTGTGTACTTGGCTATATGTGGTCATGTTTCTCTGTAAGATGAGATATTATGCAACAAAACTAAAAGTCTCCTAAATAAGACTAGGATATTGCTCTAATAATATGAGAGCAGTTGCTCTTTTCTAATCTAATACCCCTTTGAAAATAAAACTATGATTACTAGCTTCCGTCTGGAAAATTTCAGGACATTGAAAAGTCTGAGAAAATCAGAGGCTCCAGCTGCTCCTTGCTACTTTAACTGGAGAATAACCTCATTGTGAATGTAACGTAATTCAGAACCAACAAAGTCAAAATAATCCCAAAAATGTTTTCAGTGAGTATTTGATCAATGTCTAACATAAGTATATCAAAGGCTGCTCTGAAAGTATTGCCTCCTATTAGTTTCCATGGAAACAAATACAGATACAAGGAGACAAACAACACTATTTGACAGAGCAGATTCTCAGCTAGAAAACAATTTTTTTTTTTAACAGTCATTGCCCTTAGCTGTGCTGTTTTGCCATTGATGAACAAGAGCCTGCATGCTGTCTGTGCTTGTGAGAATCTGCATGACTGGCTGGAGCACGACTTGTTTTTCACATTGCTGAAACACACCAGCCCTGCCTCACTGTGCTCATATCCACTGTTTGGTTGATGAATGTCGGTGGCTGCCATTCTTTTCCACTTGGAGGAATTCAGTGAAACACCTTTGTTTGTACACACTTCCATGTTGGACTGCTCCTCTGCTGCTATCTGTTGCACAGCAACAAAATGTAATGGAATACTGGTGGGAAGGTTCAACCACTACTGCTATACTACCAACATCCATCTCCGGTCATGGACCAACATAATAAAATACAAGGCATTACTTTCTGAGCATAATTCATACATCCCCAATGCAGTAACAGACAACAGTGTGAGAAGCACCACAAACCAGGCACATTCAATACACCAAGAGTTTTAAAGATGCACTGTGATGTGTTTCTTTAGATGACTTCCTGCACTTGGAGAATTCCTTCCTGTTCATGAGAGGAAAAATACCAATACTCCACAAAAAAAAAAAAAAAAAATAGCAAGGAATAAAAGCTGATACCTCAATCACAAATATGGTGTGCCAGGAAGTTTTGAGAGGTAGAACAGAAACAGAAATTGAAAAATGTATTTGAGTTTTAATGCACCAGAGAGCTAGGAGTCAGCATCTGGCCTATGATGCCTTCCAGACAGTTACAAGATTTGCAACGTTTCTTTCTCAAGAGGTTAAACTGAAAAAATCTTTATGGTTGTAATAAAAAACATTTTTAGGAGAGGGATCAAAGAAAGAGCTAGTATCAAATCTCCAGTTCAAGAAGGCTCCTTGCGAATGGCTAGTGGGAACTGAGAGAGGTAAGATCTCCTGTGGGAAGAAAATGAAAAAGATTTCAGAATCACCAGTTGTGTGGATCTTTATCCCAAGTTTGTCATTCATGTCTTCCACACAGGCCAAGAAAACTGTGGAGAGCAAAATGCTGGTGACTGATTGGTGGTGGTGTAGCTGCTCTTTTTACAGAACTACCTATCTATATTGCTTCTGAGTAGATTGATCATTTCAGTGATGATTTTAGGACTTATGACAGTGAAAGAAAGTAGCAGGCTTTACGCCAATGTCTAGCAAAACTCTTAATCTGAGTGTAAATTGCTACTTTTCTACATAAAATCCTCTATAGATTCTTCTGTTGTAGTATAGGCTTTTATTCTTGGTCTCTGTTATGTTTTCATTGATGGAACAATGTAAGCTTTTCTGTCTTGTACCTACCTTTTGATGTTTCCCTGTTGTGCAAGGATTTAGAGCAACCTTGTAAAGACTCGCAGTATTTTCTCGTCAAAAGCCTGTCTGCAGCCTAATGATTGTACCTCCTATTGACTTCTAATAATGTCACTGGAAGTCTGATAGCTCCTTATCAAACTGGAGGTTTAAAAAATAAATAATTAATAATAATAATAATAAAACCAACCAAAACCTGCTGGGAAATGCAGAAGAATTTTAACATTTATAAATGTTTGTTGTTTGTGCTAATAGCTTGATATTTCTGTGCCCTTCAATTACCTGATGACCTTAATATATTTTACATGTGAAATGGAAAGAAACAGAAGGTGATATGGAACACATCACTCTCCTTCAGGTTACACTCATATCAGAGCTCTACGTGAAAATGAGTCTTCTTCTGGCATTCTTAATTTACTTGAGAGATGCCCAATATGAATCTGAGGAGTGAAAAAAAAAATGTAGTTAAGCATAATTTGCTCCACAAAATCAAAGAGACTGCTGTGTTGCAGTACCTCCATTGCAGACCGTTGCAGTCTCTGGGGGAAAAATGAGCTTTTAGCTTTTATGACTTGGGCTTTATGTCAGTGTTCCTGAAGAGGTTAATATGTACCATGCCAGCTATGTACTCCTAAAGTATTACAGAAGATTCTCAGAAGCTTTCTAGCTCTAGAGTTAGAACACAGAGAATACTAAAGCTGTTTCTTGAAACGTATCACTAGATAAAGGCTGTAAAGTGAAGCTAATAGAAAGAAAAGAAAAATGCTGGCCACTTTGTTGCCTTTGCTGATGTGCAGGTGTTGTAGCTGCTTCTTCAGAAAGATATTCCCAATTTTTTCTTGACCCGAGATCCAAACGAGACACCAATGTAGTCAATAAAAAGGTTTCTATGGACTGGAGAAGAATATCATACTGCAGAAAGTTAGGCTGTGGTTGTTTCATTTTTCTACATATTTAATTCCTAACCACACCATCTTTCTAAGAAATAATGCATTGATCTAAGGCTTAATGATTCGTTTTAGAAAGGAAGTACTATTTCAAAACTGCTGAATATAACATAAAGGGAAAAGATGATACTTTGCTTAGAATCATTGATTACAAATAAGCAAAACAAAAAAGAAACAAATCAAAACACAACAGTCTTTTCCAGGACATTTGTATAATTTTTTAATAGATGGAATGGGAAAGTAGTATTATCAAGGGTTACTTTTCATTATGGTCTTATGTTAGAAGAAGATACGAAAACGACAAGGTAAAATCTGGAAACAAGTTTACTACATGTAAGAGAGGGGAGGAAATGGGAGGTTGGAATCTAAGACATGAAAATAAATTGCTTAAATAACCATTTTTCACCAGGCAGCAGTACTACCAAGTAAAATGAGAGTTAAAACAGACTGAAACTGAATGCAAGTCAGAATTCAAGGCTGATGAATGCAGTGCTTATTCATTCTGAGAGGGAAAAAAGTCCATAATGTGCAGGAAGGAGAAAGTAATTCTCATGTTTAAATGCAATTTTCTTTATTTTGCTTCTGCTCATTGTCTCTTGCCCTGTCACTGGGCACTGCTGGGAGTTTTTATTGATGATGAAAGCTCATCTGGAAGAAGGTCTTTACTTTCAAAATATGATGTGTATGAATCCTTCTGGAGAAGACAAATTGCAATTGTCCTAAAAAATTCATCCAAAAACTAGAAGATGTAAAATAAATTAGCTTCTAATTGGGGAAGGTAGATATTCTTTGTGGTAAAGATGTTCAGTTGTCTCTTCCTTGGATCACGTAAGCAAAGTAACATCTTTCAGCATTCTTGGTTCCAGAAAGAATCATGTCAGGAACAGAAGAAGCCTCAAACTCTCAGAAACAATGAAAATTAGAATGTTAAAAGAAATGTTTTGAGATAAATGAAATGGAATTTAATGGGAAAACTTTGTCTTGATAGAAATTTTCTGATCAGCTTTCAATTTGGGTTAATATTGGTGAGCCAAGCATATTTTGTCTGAATATTTGTTTCCCTTACTTTGTAATAAGAAGCTGAACCCTGCTTCCAATACACAAAAACCCTACTTGTTAGATACTTTAAAAATGTATTTTTACATACTAAAGTGCTCTGTATTTTCACAAGGATGTCTGCAACCCCTTCAAATACTCATTCATACTTAACAACAACAGACACAAAGAAATCATTTGCTGGTTACAGGTAAAACACAAAATTAACTTGAAAAAAAGTTGCATGATGTAAATTCAAATAGATTTTCCTTAATTTGCATAGTGCTTCCTTTCCTAACGAGATAAACTTTATTAACTCCTTAAGTTTGCTCAGGAATGTATGAATGGAATATGTGAAAATCATTCTGTCTGTAGAGGATTCTATTTCTCTGCTCCTGTCTCCAAACAGGATACAAGTAAAAAAGGCCATGAGAACCTCTGAAGAATGCAATTAGTTCAAGCAGACTTTTTAATTTGCCCTCCATTTTGTCATGATACACCTAATGTTACCTCTAAGGACTGAGTAGTGAGGACTCTAAAGATTTGCTTTCTTGGAACTCTATTACAAGATAACACCAGGACAACAAGGTTTCTTTGTAGGATTTCATTTGTTTCATTGGTCCAGCTCTTTTCTATTTGCTCCATAGGCAGGATGCTTTTACTAAGTGTTAAGAAGTGCCTTTGGGCTATATTCAGTAGCACAAATCCAGACAAATATTGTTCACCATATGTTTACTTATGCACTAACTTCAAAATATGGGGTCAGGGTAACATGTAAATTGGTTTAGTGCATCAGTTCCAAATCTATGGGGCTCAGTTTTTGTACGAGCATGCCTATAAAAATTAGATATTTGGAGATGCATTTCAGCAGTTAATTGGGTGAAACATCATTTTAAAGAGATGAAAATCAACCTTGCTAAAGGTGAGTCAAAGATGGCTCTGATAACATGGGAGACAGTATACAGTATACTTATAGGTATACAGTTTCTGACCTTGCAGATCTAAAAGGCTATCTTGAATGCAAGTTTGCCATTTGCTCATATTTGCTCCTTTTGTATCAGTACCTTCCAACAGCTTCTAAGGTCTAAAATCCTGTTGCTGGAATGGCATTCTAGGCTGCTGAGCATTTTGCAGAATGAGGTTTATTTTTTTTTTTGACAGTCAGCAACAGTCAAACGTGTCTACTGTACTATCATACTCTTTTATGCATTAAAGGCTATCTGTCCATTCTTTTTGTATTCCTGCCTCCTGTGCTTCATGTCAGCACTAGACAAGGCAAACTTAGTTCTGTCTTTTCACAATAGCTCTGGGCGTGATGACCGCTAGCTAAAGTGCTTTAAACCTTTTAGGTACTAATATTAAGTGGATTTACATTGAATAGGTCTGTCTTATGGATGAGCTTATTGTATTCTCTGACAAAGTCATCCACATGAAGAAAATGCTATTAACTGTAGAGAATTCTAACTCTTCTCTCAAGATGAGCTCTTAATCTTTTCTTCTTTTGATGTTGATTATAAATTATGAGTATTCTGATCTCAGCTGCACATGAACACCTAGAGCTTTTTACCGGTTAGTTCATAATTGCCCTTATTCTTTGTTTTCCTTTTATTCTTAATTAAAGTTAACGTTATTTCAGATCTTCTAATTTCCCAAGGTAATCTATGAACACTTTCAGACTGGAAAACTAATTTTAGGAAAAAAATAAATAAGGTACTTTTGGTCTTTCTGCTTTTCAATTCTCTCACCTTCCTTAAAGTCTCTTTCAATGTGTATTATCTATCTGGTTTTATGATATCCTATTTCCCTCTAATTTTCAATAACTCAAGAAGTAAAAATGTAAGATATTACAATAGTTTGATGTTGTTGTCTTGTACTGTCTGATTTCCAGCAGCTGGTGAATTGCAAAAGATATCACACGATTAGCCAGCCTTCCCCAAAGATTATCCAGTTATCAAAAGTTTTGTCCTCAACACATGAGATAATCAGGATTTCAACAGTCCCTCAGTTTCAGGACTTTCTGAATAAGCAGCAGAATGTATGAATGTCCTCTAGTTAATCTTCCATTTCCTTTACTGCCATGACCCTGTGTTTAAGCACACTTTAATTTTGGTTTCCTCCAGTGTTGTGTCTTTCTCAGAAGTGTTAGTTGCTGTTCCTATGGTCAGTAATATCCCAGGTTACCTTGAGTATGAACATAAAAATATGTATATATTGAATGCAGAGAATAGAATCTGCTTCAGGTGGAAATCTAAAGCATTTTTACTAGAACACTAATGGGCTCAGCATACCTGTCCTCTTTTATCCATGAAGTTGTTGGCAACGAAGCCAGAACAACTGATCACTCAGAATTGTGTTTGCAACTATAACTCTGTTGCTGAAATGATGTATGTTAAAGTGCAGAAAGGTTCAGTTCAGTGTATGTTACAAGGCTGAGAAACACAATGATAGTTTCAGGGGTGCTCCTTAGTGCAAGGGCAGAAGAGGCATTCCTCTGTCTAGTCTGCTGGACAGTCTCCTGACATGCTGCCATTCTTCCTATCTAAAGTCATGCAAAAGAATTTTAAACCAGATTGTTCAGAAGACTTAAACACGTCATGAAAATTCATAGTTCTGAATAAGGGGCCATTATACATCCCTCAGATTTGATTCTCAGCTGTGGGAGATCTTCATTACCTAATCAACCTGTGAAGCTGAAATCAAGCAGAAATTTTGTAGAGAAAATCACTGCTGCATAAGGCAGTAAGCCACTGTTTAATGTAAAATAAGAAAATAACCTGTGAGAACATATTTCGTGTAAAACATATATACTCTAGTTCCATACTTTCTCTCACCATATGCACACATCCCTCTAAAGAAATCCTCACGATTTTCTTAAAGAGTTAAAACATTTTCAGTATTGGATACAAGCAGCCTCAAATAACTTCATGGTATTGTAGTCTTGGCCAGAAAATTTGGAGATAGGTGTTTGAGTCTCTACAAGTAGAGAGGTAAATTATTCATGTCTTGGCTGAGACATCTTCTGTGTCATGGTTGAGCAAGCAAATTAATCTACGCAAGAATAGAAGTATTGGTGTCACTTCTCATCTTCTTATTGTATCTAGTAACAGAAATTTGTTGACCTCTGATTCAGACCCTATGCATAGACAGAGATGGATGGATGGTGACTAGGAATGTGCTATAATAAAACTCTAATATTGTTGGAAGACAGGAGCTTTCTTTACCTGTACCAATTCAAGAAAAACGTGAGATAAGAAAACCATTTCCCACTCAGATTAACAACCATCCATTAAAAAGATTGTTAAAATCTATGTAATTTCTTCAAGATCTATACTGGGAGAAACCCAGGTCTTTTTCAAGTATTTTAATGAAAGCTTCACAGAAAATAGTACTAGATGAAATAGTCCACAACCTGATAGTGATTGTATATAATCTCAACATAGAAGAAAACAGGGACAGATTCCACCCATACTACAAATCAAGCAAAGAGATATTAAATCTCAAATCTCTCACACTGCTGAGTGTTACTTTAAGTCAAGTGACTTTATCCTCTCTGCAATAAGAGCAGGAATCGATTCCTTTTTGAGACCTTGAAATCTTTTCCATTAAAATTTCATCCAACAAGACAGTTACTGTCAAAAAGGTGAAGTTTTGACAGATCAGCTTTCAATGACCTATCAAACTTCTCTACTACTGTCTTCAAAAATAAACCCAAAAACTAGAAAACAACAAACCACTGTAATTTTCAAGTAGTTTCACTTGTACTCTTACAGTAATATATAATAATTAACACATTTCTTAACTCATCTTAGAATTTAATGTTGAACTCAGACAAACAGCAAGGACTATTAACTTTTATGACTATATAATGACTAAAAAAACCCTCTAAATGTGACCTCCAACATTTGTCTTGATTCTCAGCCACTAAGAAATAAATCTACAGTTCATTATGTTGTACAAGGCATTTATTCTGGAAAATAAATTAAGATATGCTAATTAAGGGTAACATCCCAACTTCTGATATTTGTCTTCCACTATTATCCAATTTGTTTACTGTCAAACCTAGTGACAGAATCTTAGAATTCTGACTTCCCAGTAGAAAACATATATGTGCAGAAAGCTAACGTCTTGCTTCTCTTTTAAAATTCTGTTAGTTTTCTTGAACTATACTTCAAACCTTTCAGCTTTGAAATATGCTGTGATTTGACTGTTCTAACACAAAACAAATAGGTTATCTTAGACAAATCACCTAAATTTCTGCCTTCTATCATTCAAGGCTACAGAAAAGCCATTGTAAATATCTGCATAAGTCAAAATAGAGATGTTAATATTAGCACGTTAAAATGGAGAAAATTATTTTTACTTTCTGTGAGTTATTAGTTTCGTACTGCCTTAGTTTCCTGAATCAGCTTATCATGCTGTCAGACAAATGCAAGAGACAGGGGAGAAAAGGCAATAGTAGCATAAGCCTGACAGAAGTGCAAAATGAATAGCAATGCTCCCTTGAGCGGTACCTTTCAATTAGCATAGACATAATGTAAAATATAAATGGAATAAGTAATGTGCTGAGGGTATTTATTTGTCTCACATATCCGTAAGAAAAGAGACAGATACTTTTGGCTGACTCTCTTTTAGATTTTTGATATTCCAGTTAGGTAAGAGGAAGCCCCCTGTTTACTGGGCTGCATCGTGCCAGAAGCACTAATAACAATTACTCACTCCTTCTCTTATTATAAACATACTGAAGTTTCATATTTCTTCATTTGGTTCAAGTCACGTCTCAGTGAAATACTGAAATCATGTGTTTTAGGTACAACATTCTCGTGTCACTTCTGACTTCTTTTAACGAAGGTATCTAGTCATTAAGAGAACTTCACGATTTATATTTCAGTCAATTATAGCATTCCTGATATTTAAATATATCTAAATATTCCTGATATTTAAAAAACTACCTATACAAAGCATGCGAGAGAAGGAATATTCATTTAAAGCACATCTGGTCAGCTGATTTATGTTTGTGTAGCATTGCTGTAAAAGCAACTCCTTTAAAAGAAAGCTCAGCTTTCTCATTATATTTCTTCTGGTACACACTCCTATATGAGGTATTTATTTATTACACACAAAACTAAAGCCTCTGGCCATCAAAGCTTAGGATCACATGTCTCCCCTTGCCTCTGCTCCTAGTCCTGTCTTCATGGTCCTCAGCTGGTGACACCGAGGATCTGGGCTGTAGGGCAGGAGGTGCCATGGCTGCCTCTCAGCCTTCCCCCATGGTGGCCATGCAGTGAGAAATGGAGCACGTGGCCCTGCTCCAGCTCCATGAACGATGCCTGCCTATAGGCCTGCATCCAGGAATGCTGAGGGGACTACAGGTAGGATTGTCACCTCTGTTGGCTTAAGAGATGTCTGCTGCAGTGTCTGACGCATATAAAATCAGGACTATGAAGTGTGGTTTTCTTTTTCCTTTTTTTTTTCTTTCCCCCTAGCTGTCAAGTCCACTCTCCGGTGTTCTTTAATGGGACTTTTCCATTTCTTTTTAAGTGTCTTTGATGATGTGACAGGTACATTGCTAATGATATAAATAAACTATGAGATGTGTAGATCTCCTACATTTCTCGTGGCAATTTCCACTTGAGTTTCTTTCAGAAGGGGATTTCCTGCCTCAGCCTTACCTGGTTTCAACCCCCAGCTCTGTGACTTGTTTTAAACATGTTTTGTGCGCTGATATTTTAGTATAAACTTTTCATTTCTATGGATTCTCCCCATACATCTGTGCTTAACATTTTTTTTTTTTTTATCAGATGGAATAAGATATCTTTGTCCAGTATTTGTTCCTAGTTTCTCTTCTGTTCAGGTAAAACTTCTTAATGTTAGTGGGAGATTAATATGATTAAGTACTGACTATAATTGAACAAGCTTGAGAGATTGACCCTTACTGAAATGGAAATAGCTGTTCTTTAGATTTTTCTCTACTATTACATAGCTATATTTTCCTTGCATACTTCTCAGATATAACAGTACTATTGGCATCTTTCTGCTAGGTACTCACACATAACCTATGTAGTTTCAAAGCAGTCATAACAAATCCACCTGAATCTAGTCTTATATCTTAATGTATTCCACTCCAGTACTAAGTAATCAAAATCTCCCACTCCTGTTTACTAGGGTTTTTCCTATGTTTTACATTTTATTTGCTCACCTCATTCACAGCATAGCTTTTTTTTTTTTTTTTTTTTTTTTACTTGGACAGATCTATGAATGTTAAAGTAATTGGTTTATTCTCTGAAAATTTTCCAAGAGTAGTCAATGGCAATCACATAGAACCAGTTTCTCTGAAGTCCACTTTTTCTGTGACAAATGTGCAAAGAGCACTTCTTCCATTGCCAATCCACATGCAAATATACTTGGCTTTAATTACTACAGGAATATAAAATGGCTAATAAAAAGCAATGAGTTATGAAGTGAATTATGGATAATTATATTTAACAAACTAACTTGAAGATTTAGTTTGCTTGTTAATGAATGTATTGAAATTTACTTGAACTACAACTTAGGGTTTTCTGGAAATTAACAAGTATCGTATTTTGAAATTATATGAAAAGCAGTTTGTTTCCTGTGCAGAAATATAATTTGGCCCCCAAACCACCTCACAGTCTTTGAACTCAGATGACTGCTCCGAACATGGATTTTTCCCATTAACTCTTTTACTGCAAATGGAAATATCATTCCCTTGCTGTCAGGTTGTTAGTGCCAAGGGCTGTATTCTGGCTAGTACTGTGTGCGTGCAATTATCAGTAAAGTGACATTTGCAAGTATAATTCCATTTTCTCAGCACTGAAATCTAGAGAAAACAATCCAACTAAACAACCAAGGAAAACTTTTTGGGAAGAGAGGAACGGGGAAAAGCATCTACTGCAACATATATGTGAGTTGAAGACCATTCAAACCTAAGGTCTAAATGTTATGATCCGCATACATCTTATTTTTAGGTAGCATTTTGGCAGAAAAGTAATGTAATGCCCAAATAAGAAAGAATTAAACTTTAGATGGTGTAGCCAAACCTCACTGTTTGCTAGGTTTTGTCAGCAGCATGATTTGTGACCCAATTTCACAGTACCAAGATCAATAGTGATAATCCTGTACTCTCATACAGCTCTTTGTTTATTTGGCAGAGTTAAAAACAGTTTATAAAGGACCTGAAATGTACAGCTGCTCAGAGATCTTTGAAGAGCTGTCGTCTTTCTACTAGGATCATTATCCCCATTTGACATGATGGGTAAACAGTGATACTGGTCTGCTGGGCAATATTGTTCCATCCCTCTATGAAAGCAGGTAATAGAGCACATGCCTTGGAGCAGGGCTGTGTCACCTGAGCCTCACTGCTGTCATGACAAGATATTGGTGTTCAGTGCCAGAAGTCACATACAGCCTCTTTGAGAGACTTTTCACCACTTTTAGGTCCTGGGGTCTGTCTAGGTGCAGGGACTCATTAAAATTGTAGGGCTGGATCTATACTACTGTACAGAACATGCTTGGCTTTTTTTTATGTTGTCAATCCCAGATCTCCAGAATTCAATGGCTACTTTTTAATGAATAATGGTAATGTTGCCTCAAAGTGATTCATAATTTTCTTCCTACTTGTAAGACCTGCAGTGTTGGCATTTCCCTTGCAGTTGTGTGTTTTGTGCACATGGTCTTTACTGTTTTCCAAAATGCTGAAAATATATTGTGCAAGGGAAGGTTGATATTGATCCTTCTAGACTATTGCTTGCTTTCAGGAACTGCAAAAGACTGGATTTGCTGGACTAAGCAGCTACTCCATTACCTCCATACCTAATAATTAAGTTAGAATTGGGAGGAGTTGTAATTTTGGATATGAATTGTGAAATACAAGCAAATAACAGGTTTTACTCCTTGGTCTTGCACTTTCAAGGAAAATGACTATAGAAAAAAATGGAAAAATGGAAAAATTCAAATCCTTGAAGCTACTTATTTTTTTGTTCAAACAAATAATATTCCATCTAGCTGTTGGTGATAGAATTCTCAAAGGAAATTGTGAATGATTTTGGAATATTTTAAAACCTGACTTGTTAAGAAGTCCAACCCAGAAGACAGGCTACATTTTGAATTGAGTACAAATGTGCTTCAAAGTATCATAGCCCTGATCAGAGAATCAGAGAATCATAGAATCACAGAATGGCCTGGGTTGAAAAGGACCACATTGCTCACCCAGTTCAACCCCCTGCTATGTGCAGGGTCACCAACCACCAGACCAGGCTGCCCAGAGCCACATCCAGCCTGGCCTTGAATGCCTCCAGGGATGGGGCATCCACAGCCTCCTTGGGCAACCTGTTCTACTGCATCACCACCCCCTGAATGAGAAACTTCCTCTAACATTCACATTGTGGCAAAGCCACCTGCAGGGACTGGGATTTGGAGACATGAACTGTTTTTCTACATTGGCTAGTTGTGTGATATGACCTCATTTGCTTGTACTTCTTGGTCTATCATCTCTGCAGAAAGTAGAGGAGGGTATATTTAATTCATGCAGTTTTCCACACACTGAAGCCCTGCCTGCACCTAATAACTTGACCTGTAGCTCTCATGCAAGTATTGTTTTTAAGGACAATTAGAATCATAGAATCACCAAAATAGATAGGAAACAAAATTAACTTAAAGGCATTTATTGCTTAAGAAAAGAAAAAAAAAATCCCTCCTCACATAATTTTAGACTCTTGATTATCTTTCTTCTCTTCATAATGGTAGCTTTTAGCAGTTGACAGGAACTCTCTGATACTTTTCTGATAGTTTGGAACTGAAATATAGGATATATAGGATGTCTGCTTGCCCTCTCTGTCATTATTACAGATCATTAGATGCTAACGTCTTAGCAGTTCAAAAGTAAGGTACTGAAACTCTTGGAAATCCTAAAGGTGTTTGCAGCCAGGGCTCTGATACAGTAGTAAAATGTTAATGGTGTTAGGAATAATTGAATCCTTGCCTTATTACATATGGGCTCATTTGAAAGCTCATTATTTATTTGGCAAGTGCTTAGCATAACAAATTAATCTAAAGTGACACATGAGAATGAAGTAGGTAAAGCAAAATGAAAGTCAAAATCAAGATGAAAGAGGTAAGATCAAGCTATTTATTTTGAACACCAGTAAATTTTTTTGATAAAGGAAAAGTTTCCAATGGGTGTAGAAAATGAAAGAAAAGAGAGAGGAACACAAATATAGGCAGAGTTCATTGCAGATGAAGTGTTTATTCTTAGGAGAAGGGTACAATTCTGAGGGAATGTATGAAATACTTTTGCATTCTGTTGTTTGTTTAGAAAAGCTACTGGGAATTTTGGTTTAATTAGACAGGTGTCCCAGTTTAGAGCATTATGGTAACTGTTCCCTGTGTCATGAATAACTTCACTGAAGCATTGTAAGGGGCCAGAACCTCACCTTTGATTCTTAATCATGTGTTCTCTCAGGTGTTTCATAGAACAGGTGAAGTGAGCATAGGTGTCTCAAGATAGATGGCCGGCTCTGCACAGTGAGAGACAGGACAGATCTGCCTGTCCCTGGGGAGGGGAAGAAGCAGCAGCAGATTTAAGTGCTTTGGCTTCACTATCAGCATAAGCTAATCAAAGTACGCTTGCAGCCTCTGATGGTTGCAGCTGCAAAGATAGTGGATAGAATAACTTATTGAAATAAGCTTCAGAGTATTTATCACGTAAGTACATTTTATTGTCTCTTTTTTCATTGCTTGTTCACAATTCATCAAAGTATTTAACTATTTCAAACATGTGAAAACCTCTATTGAATTAAAAGTTAAGCACATACTTAAGAACTTTGATAGTTCAAGGCCTCAATCATAAAATACCACAATTAGGGCACTGCAGCCATTTCTGTGAAACAGCAAGATTTACTTCTTTGAGTTCCTTGAACACTGGGGCATGATTTTCATATAAGGACTTTGGTTTTACTATGAGTGATTGTTCATTTCAGGGAATTGGAAAACCATAACCTACTGCTCTATAAGTCATGTGCTATATATACAAATGTAAATAAAGCAGATGGACTGGAGCTGCTTCTAAAAGTGTAAGACTAAGTAGCTATACAAATGCACAGTAAGTTAGGAGAATTCTTCTTAATTATTGTCGGGTTTTAAGAATATTAAAAATACTCTGTAAATGTTTTTAGCTGAGTTATCAGAGTTTGAGAGAAAATATAAGAAAATCACTGCAATTAGGTAAATAAAATAGAATGTTAAACCCCTAAGTACAGAATAAAAAGTTAAAGGAGCCATTTTATACACCTTGATTTAAAAATAAACCTTGGTTTAAAAATACCTATTTGAGGAAAAAAAAAATTGAAGTTTTCAGTTATTGAATTTGGAAAATTGAGATTTTGAAAATAATTTAGCATTGGTAACCTATGGTATGCTCAGGAAATAAGCGAAACATTTTTCTTTCAATTCCTAGCCTTTTCTTATCCCTGATTTATTTATGGAATTCTGTTATTTCCAGCCAAGGCAAGTGTAATATCTGCTCCTACTTGCATTTTCCAAAGAGCATAAAACAAGTATGTCTTTGTGAAAAAGGTTCATTTAGCAAGGGAGGATAAAGTGAAGATAAGCTCATTCTCTGAAGAACTTTGCTCTATTTCCAGTGAATTGACGTTTGTCTGTGGGTTTTGAGTAGTTCAATGAAGAGAAAGGATGCCTGTCACATTGCTCATGATGCTGGAAGGTCTGAGTTATTGGACTTCTCCTTTAAAGCTTGCTTAGGAGACATAAGGTACGGAAACTAAGGCTTAAAGATATGTCCAGGGGATAAAACTACATTGATTTTGATTTTAGAATAAAACTCCTGTTGATATAAATTGTGTTGTTCTAAATCACAGGTAAAAGTGAATTAATACATTAGACAATGGGATGTTTACATTTCATGTGTATCAGGTGAGTTTAGCCATTCTTTTTGATTTGCCAGTATATGTGTGAATTTATATGAGAAATATCTTTCATGGAACATAGTTAATGTATTGCTTATTGGCCATTGGGAAGCAGGGATAAATCTAATGACCCTATTTCAGACCAACGTAAATACATATATTTACTACAGATTTTAAAATATATTTTGTTTAGTCTGCAATTCCTTTTCGTTATGTCAGAGCCAGATAATAAACTTCCTCAGCTGGAGAACTTTGAATCTCGTTTTCTAGCCTTGTTTTTCAAGACACCAACATCCATCACCAGTTCCAGCTGTAAAAGAAAATAGATCTGCTCAATAGCCAGCATGGTTTTCTGCAAATAGCTGTGTCTTACATTATGCAAGCCGAAAAGTTAATCATGCTTTCTGCTTGTTTATTGCATGCAATAGCTATATATCATAATAGGGGTAAACCTGAAGCTATTGAAATTGGAAGCATCTCTGCTTCATCATCTTATTTCTACAAGTACTATTTACAGAAGTTCTATGGCTGATGCTATACTTACTGGAGACACTAAATGCTGCATAAGCACTTTCAGTGATACCCCAAGAAGGTATTAGAGAAGTAATTGTGTTAGCCTGTTTTAAAATCCATAGCTATGTATATTGACACACATATTTTCACATATGCGGTCATTCAAAAGAGGAATGTCAAATGCAGAGTCCTTACAAAGAATATGTGATCTGTATATTTAATAACTCAGGCATAACTTAAACTCCCCTGTGACATAAACATACAAGTATGTATAGAAAATCCTCTAAAATGAAGTCATTACATATTTACCCCGCAAGCAGATTAAGGAATAATCCGACTGGGAGTAATGTAGCAGACTCTTCACCAGCAGCTGTTGTGATAGGACAAGCAGAAATGGTTTCAAACTGAAAGAGAGAATATTTGGATTGGATAAAAAGGAAGAAGTTTTTTACAATGAGGTTGGTGAGGCACTGGCACAGGTTGCCCAGAGATGTGGTGGCGCCAGATTCCTGGAGACACTCAAGGTCAGGCTGGATGGGACTCTGATCACCTGATGGACTGTAGGTGTCCCTGCTCAGTGCAGGAGGTTGGAGTGATGGCCTTTAAGCGTCCTTTCCAACTAAATGATTTTATGATTCTATGATCATGCCCTACATTGATAAGGGCAGAATAGAGAAATCTGAGTAATGGTGCACCTGTCTCTATGTTAACTTTTACATGCTGATATTTTTAAGGAAAAAGTGATAGGATGGTAGGAAAGGATGTAACAAAGGAGGAATAAACATGGCTTAAGAAGAGTCAATTTTCTGTCTAAAAGTTTGTGATAAGGATTGCAATTCTCCCTTGATCTTTGTGCAATCCCTTTCCTGGCGTCTGTAAAGATTCTGTGGAAAGTATGTAATTTTAGTTCATGTCATAATATGAAACTGCTGCCTGTGACCTGAAGAGTGACATTCTTTAGTTACTCTTCAGCTCTGTCTTTCTTATCTACACATCCTTATTGCTATAAAACTTGTTTGGGTTCCAGTCAAAGTTCTGCCATCACTGTAGCCCATTTGGACTCTTTTAGAGATGCCAACTGTCTGAAATTCCTTGGCAGGCAGAGTTGGTTTGAATTTGCCTTGATTACTTTTGCTTTAATTTAAACAAGATGAATGCCAGCCACTTAACTGATTCTAGGAAGTGTTTCCAGCAAACTTTCCAGCTCCTTTCAAGGCCAGGTTATGCAGGGAATCAATACAGTACATGTTCTGAAAGATGCCACACAGACTGAAATCCTGTCTCTCTGAGGAACAAATCAGGCAGCAGAAAAAACATTTCTAAATTGCTTCAATATGTTTTCACTGTGAACTAGCAGGAGAGGTGGAGGCACCCTTGCCAGTGTGTAGAATCACAGCCATCCTAAATCATAGAATAGAGGGCCCAGTTTCAGTTTGATTCAGTAGTGATTGCTAATGCATTCAGATGTTCTGCTCTGAGATTTCCCATTACATCCTGTCTCCCCTAAAAAAGCTGACTTGTTATTTTTGATGTACTTTTATAGCTTTTGGTGACTCTTCTTGGTACTTGAAAGCCTAGACTGTTAGGTATCCATAAAATGTCTATTAGTCATATGCAATAAATCATACATGATGTTTGATGTTTAGAGATATTGCACAATAGGGCATACTTATGGAAAATATTTCTGCCCATTCGTAATCTATTTTACTGGGATCATAGTGGTCTCAATAAATGTATAATCTTCCAAATCCTTAATTAATGTAGGGAGGAAGGCTGCTAGTTTTGCACCAAAGCAACCGCTGCTCTTTCATAGCTATTAAGGATGGACTGCTCTCTGGTCACTGAACAGTTCAGTCAGTTTTGAATCCAGTTCATTTTAGAAGTATTCAACAAGGAGATGCTTCTGAAGTGAGTATGATCTGTTGAGAGATGCTACAGAGAGAGCAGGAACCATTTATCTCAGAGTGCAATTCATAACATTTAAATAAATTGGCATATTTTTAGAATTTTTCCACATGCTCCATGCATTCCCGAAGAGGTCCTATCATGCACTGAAAGTATGACATATATAACTTGTGATTTTTCTGGCTTTCTTTCCTGCCAAATCCCAAACATGAACTATCATGCATTGGAATGTATGGAAATCAAGGAAATAATTGAAAAATTAAGCACCCGTATATTCCCTTAAATCTGTGTTAAAAAATACGCGACCTGCCTAGCTGGTATTTTAGGGGAAAGCAGGAAAACATTCCTGCTTACCATCTTCTAAATTCTACTTGATGTGGAGCGCTCTCCTTCACGTGGAGCACATTAATAATGTGAATGATGAATATAACTGTTTTCAAGTTTTACTACAACATTTCTTCAACCTAAAATGTATAACTTTGACAAGAGAGGTAATATTGCTAGTATCAGTATTATCTGTTTTCCTTCATGCACTTCCTTCCATGAGGATGGAAACTGATTCAGTGTGTAGGTTTATTAGTTCACATGTAGCATTTTCTTTTATGATCTAAAAACTGCTTCCCACTGAAAGCTGCAGTGGTGTTCTTTTTAAATGTCTTTTTTTTTTTTGTCTTTTTTTTTTTTTTTCAGAATTCTGGAGGCTCCAAATTATTATTTTCTTTTAATTGCCAGAACTGTGCATGAAGTAATGCACAATATATGATGCTTTTCCTGTTATCAACTGTTATTTTGGTCATATACTAAAGCATTCTGCTTTTGTTGCCTCCTTGCACTTTGAATTTTTAAGAAAAACTTGGAGCAATAGCATCAAATGTCCATAGCTGTAAAACTGCCAACCAGGCAGTGCTCTATTGCATTGTGACCAGGATCCAGGGTCCAAGAGTCAGCTGTGTCATGGCAGGTGACAAAAATGCATTACCCATGTTGGGCTGAGGTGCTCTGAATTCTTGTCCCAAGGATAAGGGGTAAGTCTGTACCACTAACTGCCTGTTTTCCCGGAAATGTAGATAAATTTTCTCAGAGCTCTGTTTTTTTGTTGGTTGTTGATTTTTTGGTTTTTGCTCCTTTTTCCATATAATTCCTTTAACTTTAAAAAATTTTATTTCCCTATCTCCTCATGAAAATAAACTGAGATAGTAAATACAGCAGAAAGAATAAGTGAACTGCACAAAATATTTCAGTAAAATCATTGGTACTGCAAAGTCCCTGTTTTGGTAATATATGATGTTCTCTTGTACTGTTGACTTCATTGTCATCAAGTATTGCTCTTCAGGTTTGGTCCTATGTATTAAAATTACAGAATTTCACTACAATCAGTAAATATTGATGTAATTTCCCTTCCTGCTTACAGGACGTTGATCATATTGATTGTTCAGGTATGCAATGGTACCACTAAATCTGGGCAGTAGTAAGGCTGAATGTACTGCTTTGCTTGGTAATACACTTTTCTACTTTTTATAGTAAATAATTTGAAGTATTTTAAGCTATTTTTATATGTCATTCTCACACACAATGGATTCTACTCTCAACCACTGCTTTCAAAAATTTTTGTATGACACAAAGAAAATGCTTAAAATGTTGGGAGCAGAAAAAAAATATTATAAAAATTTTGGAATTTGAAAGTTTTTTTGTTTTGACAAATACAGTTTTTTGTAGGTTCTAAAAAACACACTTTAAAATATCATGTTTAAAACATTAAAATGAAACAACCATCAGTAGCCAGGTTTGGTGAACTGTAATTCTAGGTGTTTTGACATCTTTTCTGATCAGAATTATCTGATGAAGATACTGATCACATGATACATTAGTAGTTGCCAAAAAATGGATTATTTTCTGGTAGATTTATCAAAAATATATTGCATTACTTTTCTTTTTAAAATATTTTAATATTTTAATATTTAAAAATATTATATTTTTATATTTTAAATATTTTAAATATTTTAATATTTAAAAATATTATAGGCATATAGGCATATAATTTTATTATATAAAAATATAATAGGCATATTTATGCAATACGTAGAGTGCATATAGCAAAACAACCATCATCAGCTAAGGTTCAGAGCTGGATTTACCATTAAATCTAAATCTGCATTTAATGAACAGCATTTAATTAACTACAGAACAATCAATCAAATGCGATTTTTCAATAGAAAATTCTCTTGCCCCATCTGGTTATTGTCTCTTTGTACTGTTTTGTATGTATGGCATCTGTAAAATTAAAAAAACAATAAAAACATTATCTGCTTGGCCTGTTTTCTACCTTCCCTCCACTTTCACACATTGAACAAGCACTGATGAAATTGTCTTGGTTTTACTCACCTTGGTAGTTACATTTCAAACTTCTGCTCTTATATTTTACTTTATTTCTTGTCTACTGTTTCTGTTTAAGAACACCCATTCCCTTTTACAATTTTTCTAGTTTTCTATACATTTACATTAGTCCAGACCTCTCTGTTGGCTAATTTATTAGTAAATTGCTTCATTGACTCTCTTAATGTTTGACTGAATGCAAGCTCTGTCTTTCTTCATAATGAACAAAGACACGATCTTTATCCACAGAGCATTAACTTTTGGTTGATATTACAACTGAGTATCAAAGTCATAAAGGCATATAAAACATTTCTTTAGTAAGGCAAGGAAATAAATAATCATATAGTCTTTTACTTTGTATTTGCTAACATTTATCTCCATACACTCCTGTGGTAAAAGCTTTATGATGCAGGGTCAGATTGTCAGTGAAAAAAATCACAGGCTTTAATCAGAACAAATGTAGTTTGTGCATTTGAATATTCAGTGTCTACTCACAGTGATTAGGTAGTAAGATTAAAGTATACAGCTAAGTGGGTGGTACAGCGAAGCACTGTGCGACTCTGAGAAGATAAGGTGACATAGCTAAAGCAACAGGTATGAAGTATCATAATTATACAAGTATGTTGTAGTATTGGCTGGAATACTAAATAGTGGTGTTTGTGAAAATTCTTTTCACAGTCTTAGTAGTCAGGGACTTTCCTCTGATACCCAACAGAACTGTCTGCCTCTTAACATCAGTTTGTTCTTCATTAATGTATGGCTGACCACTAAGCTAATCAGTTCAGCATATTTAATAACTTTATCCCTGGCTCAGGGCTGTACAACTGAGAACTTTTGCTAGCATATTTTTTCCCAACTAATCTAAAGATCCATAAAAATTAGCCATACACTTGTATAAAAGACATACACTTGTATATCATCTCTGTTGTCTTGAAAGCTGACAATTTTCAAAGCAGTAAATGAACTTTAGATTTAGCAGCTGCAGGCAAGATAAATGAAAATGAAGAAATGAAGACTACGTAGTTCCCTGTATCATACATGTGTATTATGTTGGTTTTCTTTGTTTGTTTGTTTTTGTTATTTTTTTCCAATAGAACTTAAAGCTTTTTTTTCACACCAGTTCATCTTTCTAGAAGCAAGCAGCCCTGTCATACAGAGCTGTGATGTTGAGTATCAGCCCCGTTTTTATTGCAGCTATGTATGGTAATAACCATTACAGTCCAGGTTGTAAAACTTTGTTATGTCTCCTCTTGTTGACATGCTCGTAACTTCTGTCTTGCACTGACATTTTCCACACCTGGTCTCTGTCCTTTTTAATACAAACTTTGAATACAGAGGCCATCATGGTCACTGAGATGTGCCTGATATTCTTCCTTAAAATAAAATAAAAGCTTGTCAGTAACTCAAACCTTGACATCCTAAATTTTGTATTGAGACTAATGGACAAGGCTCAAGACTTTGGAGCATGAAAGATGTTTGTATTTGGACTGTGACAGGTTGGCAGAAATCCATGCAGGAGATAAGAAGATGTGCCTTGTCATCTCTGTGAAATGTTCCTTTAAAATAAAGCCTTACTTCCTTTTCTTTGTCCCCCCCTTTGTCTATAATGCATGGCAAACTGTGGAATGCTGTTTCTCAAGCTCACAGCTTGAGTTTTGAGTGTTTAAATACAAAATCAATATTAATAGTGTAACAGTGGCTCAAAACTTAATAGCAGAAAAAAAAAAGATTAAAAATTGTAAAGCAAAATGGTTTGTTTTTCATTAGTACTGTGGAAGTGTTTAATGAATACCTCATTCTATTAAAAAAAACCAAAACAACATGTAATTTGAACCACTGGATGGAGATTGCTTTTCAGATGCACAGCACGAATGCACATGTGCAAAAAGGAAAAGCCCTTCATTTCTACAAGGTAAAGTTCTGTACCGCAGTTGGTATGTTCAATATGACTGTAGTTCTGTGGAGTTGAAAGCTACATGGCTCCCTGTGAAAACTTGGGAAAAAAAGATATTACATCTGTTTATCATATAAACTTTTATGTGTATTGTCATGTTTTGTTGTTAAAGAGGCTAACTAGGGATTCAAGTATTAGGCAGCATGCGTCAGCCTGAGGAGGAATATTTGCACAGACCCCCAGGGAAGACGAGCCAAGTTCCACCTGACTGTGAAAGCAAGGCAAAAACACTGCAAACTGTATCAAGTCATGGCTGATGAACCTGTAAGGATCCTTACTCATCATCTCTTTCTCCTGACATCCCTCCCTGCCCCTGGTCCCCAGCATGCTAGTTTCAGCCAGCTGTGTTTCCTGCTTAGCTTTGTCAATCTCAGAAGGGGGTGTAGCAAGTTCCTTCTGAGCCTTATTGAGCAGATGCAGTTAGAACCTTACCACTAAGGCTTACCTCTTTGCTAAAGTAATTCTCTAATTTTGCACTGCAAATAGGATGGACCTGAATCTACATAACTGACTACTTTTACCTGCTTTCAAATGTTCATTGTGTAGGAAAAAAAAACCCCAAAAAACAGAACCAGAATATATTCAGCATTTTTCAGGTATGTACTTTAGCTTATTGCTACTTAATTATATGTGTGGTGTAAGGCAACAGTCCTGCTTTTCTATAAGGTAAAGATTCTCTGATTTGAGTGCTCTACATGTGGAAGAGACCTAGAGGGAATTTTCTACTGTTCTATATTTACTTGTGTTTTGCTTATTATTTTTTAAGGTATATTAGTGTTATTAGACCTAATGCTTTCCTGTGTTATAAACTTTTAAAAATTTCTGAAGTGCTATTTTTAGAGGCAGCTAAATGCGCAGAAGGAAATGGAAATAGGGATTGTGTTATGTTGATTTTCTCACACAGGTGGGCATGCAAATATTGAGGACTTATGCATAAGAGAAAATCAGTGTAACTTCTACTGAGCAGAATACTTAGCTTTTAATACTTCAAGTGTAAATTCATATAGCTTAAGCAGCTCTATTAGTATAACTGTGTGAAAGCAGAATGTTTCGGTGGCGAAGGTTAATTTCTGTTGAATGCAGTTGCTGAATGTGTTGAAAACCTGCTTGCTGAAGAGTTCAGAACAAATTGCTTTCCCACTACTGCTCCAAAGTAATATGTCATATTATTTAAACTTTAGTGCTTTAATTGCATTTCCTCTGTGTTTGAAGCTATAACTACTGTTATACCTGAAGACTATTTCTAATAAATGGCTTCAGTATGGCATGGCCCTTAATCTCAGTGGGCTTTTATGGAGGCGTGATTATCTAGAGCAATTCAGTACCAGTTTTAGGGGAACACAGTAGTGGTTTATTTCTTTCTTTAAAAAAAAGTGATGAACAAATATTTCATTATTACTTCTTTTTTATTTATAAAACTTGACTCATATTAAAGTGTTGCAAGTGCTCTGCCTATGAATTCTTTGTAAAAGAGGCATTATCTCTGTTTTCTAAACATGTAATCTTGTTCAAGTATCTTCCCCAAGTCCATAAGATTAGTGTCAAGGGGTTATATTGCACTTTCATCATATTTATGTATGTTCTTCCTGTAATTCCTGTATAACAATTTTTAGGCTGTTTGTGTTGAACAGTATTTCATTTGCAGGTAAGTGTAGTAAGATTCTTCATTACAGATGTGCACTTACCCATGCTTAATGGTGCCATAAGGAGGACTATAGAGTTCACTAGCAAGGAGTTGTCCTGTTCTCCATGGAGTGAACACATTCCATTTCTAGGCTGTATTGGACTAGTCCTCTCTCTAGCTTGCTGTAACTGAGCTGTGAACCAGCTACTGTAAATCAGATTTGCTAGCCTTTACAAGGCAGAACTGCTGAAAAGACAGCTTACCCCACAGATGCCAGCTTTATTGGAAGAGAAATACTCCACCCGCTTTGCTGGTGAGTGCTGTGACTCTAATGTTCCCCTTTGTTTTTCCTTCTGCTATATATTAGTTATTCAGACAGTTAGAATCAACGCTTCTATAGATAAAACTATTATTCCATGCATGTATATTTTGAAAATAGGTTTTTGCATTGTAATTATATTTATGCAGTTTGAATTCCCTCTTTTTCAAGTTAACCAGAGGAATCTGAACAGCCATCTGCTCACAAAAAAGCAACCAATGGAACAATTACTTCTCTCCTTTATACTTCATCACTCAGCTATCCACACGTGCAAGAAGATAAAGGAAAGGATGATCTATTTTGAGCAGATTTTGTATGCTTGCATGAGATACTAGGAATGTAGGCTTTAAAATTCTTTGGTGCATATGGTATTTAAGTATGATTTCTCCAAAAATAGTGACAAATGATTTAACAACAAAAAAGGAAAAAAACCCGAAAACAATACCTGTTTTTGGCTTTCTGTACTTCAGAAGGAAAAATAGCAAAAAATCATTTTTCACAAGGGAAATGCACAGTGGCAAAATGAAGTTTTAGGTACACTCCTACCTATTTTGCCCCAGTCAAGCAACGTCACTCTTTCTGGTAGTGTGTGTTCTGCAAAGAGATCTTTCAGCTGATTTCATTCACTGGGTAACAATGTGGATTCAGAAACACAGATATTTGTGGGTAGGTAAAGATGATACACTTTCTGTAACTATCTGAGGTGATATTTTTGCGTAGGTAAAGGTGATATACCTTCTGTAATGATCTGAGGTGATATTTCTGAATAGGTGTCAAGGCTTACCAGCTATTAGTAACCTTCACCTGCTCACAGTATTGGTTTAAGTTGTCTGTTAGAGCCTGGAGGTTTGACTATAGAGGAAGGTGCAAGAAAGCATAAAGCAAGAGTAGTGGAAGTTTTTTCTCAGCACAAAATCTATAGTAAGACTGAGTCTGAACTGAGGTTATTAAAGCTTCAGTTTCTAATGTGCAAAATGTACTTAGTAGTAATTTTTTCTGAATGTAACTTCTTCCCAAAACTGAACTTACATTTTAGTTTTCAGCAGATCAGTTTTATCTTAGAGCTTTTACATGCGTAGGAGTAGGAGGGGAGAGAACCTCATTCTCCCTGCCTTCAAGGCCTCATTCAGTTAGTTCTAGTTTTTGTGTACACGTCGCTTTGTACTTGTGGAATCAATGTCTTTTGGAATACAAAATACAGGCAGAGAGTGATAAAAAGATTAGGTAATGCCTAACCATTAAAAGAGTATTGCAGAAACACCTATTCAGTACTACAGGCTTGCTCCAGATTAATGACCCTACTGAACCCTTTCTTGAATGTGAATAGCGAAATTAAGGATTTTGCATGTTGCTTTGTTTACTATCACTGTCAGTAACAGCTTAAATGATTGCTGCTGGAAGCTCTCAATAAATATTTTTAAATTATTTATCCCTATATCCTTTTTTTTTCTCCCTGCTGCTCAATAAACTGTAGAAAACAAAGAACTTTGAAAAAGTATCCTGGTAAGTTTCCTCCTTGTTTTCAGTCTTAGTTTTAGAATATTTGATGGAAAATGTTCTGTGGGAACAATCATTTCTGTTAGAGGGAAAAGAATAGAAGTGAAATTTCTGTTAGCTCTTGCTGCATCCTCCTGTTTGATTGTTTTAAACAGTTTAGATTGCAAGTGTACTGTAAATCTAAGCTGCTGTTGTACTGCCTTATTGTTGATGGCTGGATAATAGATGTAATAGGTTATTCAGTGTGGGTACAAAAGGGTGGAAAAGAGATAAGGGAGTGGACTTGTTTGTAATCATATTTCCTTTTTTTTTTTTTTTTTTTTGGCTTATGTGTCAAAATGATGGACTGCAAGCTGTACACAGACTAACGTTTAGCCATCTGAGTTGATCCTTATTAGAAATATGTTTTGATGTTTCCTACGTGCGTTATCGGAAAGGATGTGCCTCAAAACCAAGAATCATGTAATGTGACCCAAGGGAACTGACCTTCACTTGAAGTGTCTAATGCAATTCTCAGGTGCCAGAGGGTAACAGATATGGCTGGTGGTTAGATGAGCCTCCAGTGTAATGCAGTGAGGGAAAGGTTAGCGTGAATTTGGGATATGTCAGTGAAGGTATTTTAAAGGAAGCAGAAATATTGATAACCACCCTTGAATACCCAAGAGAGCATAAACCTGAATGATAAAAGCTACTATTTAATTTGAAGGATTATTTGAGAGCAAATTAAAATGGATGTTCACAACTACTTTTGTAAGGAACACTGGGAACTGGGCTTTTAACATTGCTCCAAATTATATTAGAAGTGAGTATTCACAGTTCTTTAAAGATGGAGAAGGTAAGCTTAATAGAAAAATATCCCTGGCACAATAGGGAATTGCTGAAAAACTAAGTTTATGGTAGGAATCTTTTGGTATTGCATACGTTGGTACATTTGGATGGCAGGTGGGTGTGAAGAGTGATTAGTTCATTGTTCATACTGTAGTATATGTATGAATTCATACCTAGGGGTTTTTGTTGGTAATCAGAAAAATATTCCTTCCTTTTTCTTTGGCATGTGTCTTGGCTATCATAATTATTTGACCTGTGGCTTTTTTTGTCATACATTCATACTCTTACACTTCCCAGTAGGAGAAGCTTAAAAACAAATAGAGAATGAAGGTGGGATGCATTAATGCATTCTTCTCACTTTGGTTTCCCTCCCTTCAGAGTAAGGTGTGATGCATTTTCTAACACTGGGAAGTCCTAGAAATTCTGTATCGTGATAAAATGCTTTGCAGTAGCTATAGCCCCTTTTGCCACTCAGTCCGATGGTCTGTTCTGCTCCTAGCAGAGCTAAAGAGGGCTGTCTACCCCCATTCCTGCACAAATTGTTGTGCCAACTGCTGTGCTGTGCCCTGTTTGCCCGTTTTGGTTGCCATGCTCCCTGGGGTTGCCTTTGTGTGGGTGGATTGTACAGTCTCTTCTGGCTCTGTACGTGCTGTGTCAGGCCCTCCTCTGATCAGGGGTTCTATGCTTCCTGCTCAGGGCTGAGCTCCCTGTCTTTGTGGCTTTTGTTGTGTTCTCTGTCTCTCTGGGGAAGGTCCCCCAAGTGCAAACCTCCGTTCTGGAGCATAAGGGACTGCAAGTTGGTTCTGCTTAAAATATATATAGATTTATATATATATATTTGTGTCTTAAAGCAGTAGTCTACTTCCATGCAGTCCCCACTCATCTTGAAACTACTTGATTTGCTTAAGTGCTTGGTATTAAACGTATCTGTCACCTGTCACAATTAACTCAGCATTTACCCTGTCATACTATCGAGTTTCAGAAAAGCTGAGAAATTCACCTGTAATAACTTTGAAGTGGCATTCATTTTCTTCAGAAAAGGTTGGTAATAGAACAAAATGCCTTCATTCGAAATTACTGAAGAGTAGCTAGCTCTAATGATGTGTCTGTGAGGTTACCTCTCATCAGCCAGGTAGAATAAAAGGTAGAAAACAGAGGTTCTAAGATGTATATACCAAGATAATTTTAGGACCATCAGCAATCCCATTGAAGCTGCTGAAAATTTGCTGTTTTCTTTAGTGGAAATAAGGTAAAGGGACCTGTGTAAATTATAGCATGATTCTCTTAGTGCATGCAGTTTTCTTTCATCTCTCTCAGTGCAATTACATTGATTCGGATGTTCGATGCCCTGCTTTACTAACAAATAGCTGACCTCAGCACAGATTTTTACTTTGTTTTGATTTGAAATATGCAGTTTCATATGGCCTATAATTTGCCTGCGATATCTTGTTCTATGAATGCTCTGGTTTATTAGAGAAAATGGTAATAATGATGGCTTACCTTGCAGTTCTCATCTACTTAACACTGGATTTGGAAGGAAAAAGGACTCTTAAAAATTCAGCATTTGTAGCAGTTCTGTATGTCTATTTTTTTCATAAGACACAACCTCCCCTACTCTTATTCAGTCTTTAGTAAAATTAACAGGTATGAGAATCTTTATTTTAACCATCCCTAACACCTTTCTTTTTTGTGCTATTATTCTTACTGTTGTGCTATTATTCTTACTGGGTTTTTTAAACTGGCTCTGCAGTAACACAGTGGAATTGCACAGCGGCTGGCAAATATGTAACTTTCTGTAAATGTCTGTGTATTTTAAAGCAAACTTCAAACAGATTTAACTGCTGCATGAAAAAGTTTTTGAGATATTTTTTCTGTTTTTCAGGATATTGATTTAAAGCTCTTTATTATGCTTCATTAAGTTGACTAATGACATATCACCAGTATCTGCACAGGACTTGAGTGCTGGTTTTGATAACAGGATTTGCTTAATTTCAGGAGCCTTAAAGCATTAAGTAATATAACACTGCAATGCAATTTCAGTAGACTAGAGCAAATGGCCTTTAAGTCCAAGTATTAATTTATTATTCTAAAGCAAAAGACTATAACATTAAAATGACCTACCGGCTTTAAGTGAAGAAGAAGTACTTAACATTCATTTGTCTGACCTCATTTAGGTAATTAAGTAATTCCATTGTAGATAATTTGTCACATAATTTGGGAACCAGATTCTCCGACGTACTTTTTTTTTTAAAGATATCACAAGGACATGTAAGGAAAACTGAATAGTGTTGCCTGTGGTCGCAGTGTAAATTTAGGGGATATAAACAGCATGATCTTAATATTTTCTTTTCTATCACTCAGCAGCCAAAGGCTGTTTCTAGCCATGTTCTAGACTTGGTGGGACTTTGGGATCCCCTCTCTGTCTTACTGCCAGACATCAGTGTTGTATCTGTATCTTGCTTCTCCCAAGCCCTTTTGAATTTCATTACTGATGTAATGAATCTCTAAACCAGAGGAAAAAAAATCTGGCACAGTAATCTTGATTTTTCTGCTGATTTTTTTTTTCCTCCCAGATTGTAGGGGCAAATTATATCCTGAGTTAATGATCTTTCCAGTTGGTCTGCAGTCTAAGTACTTGTAGGACAGCCCTGTTATGACTTAATTCTACCTTTGGTGTCATTATAGTGATTTTTATTAATAGTGGTAAGGACTTGGATCTACTGTATACTAGCTAATGTATCTGCTGCTGATCAGTTTAATTACAGTCATAGAAAATACAGTTAAACAGCTGTGAAGAGGTTTGTCATAAATGCCATCTATTAATATTTCCAAGCCTCCCATCTCATATGGAAAAGTAGCCAACTTTTTATTGGACTTGCTCCATTGTGAATGCTTACTTTAATGTAGAATTAATTTACGTGAAGGATTGCTTGGAGTGTGACAGATGACATTCTGCATGATGTAAAAGCAGTTGAAGATTATAATTATACCCTTTTTGTCTATTTAAGGGATGGGGAGATTTTCTGTAAGCTGTACTTTTTTTTTTTTTTTATGTTTTAGTGAAAAATAAATACAAAAACTGCATTCTTCTTGCTGTCCAAGGTTTCTTCCACTGTTGTGCCCAACAGTGCTACAGTCCTGTAGCAGCATTTTCCTTTTCTGTTCAGCTTGTGAATGGTCTGAATAATTTTTCAGGCTTTATCTAGCGTCTGCCTCCAAATTATTTATGTGAAGTCAATAAGCAAGTGGGTATAAAGCAGTAAGTCCTGGTACAGAAAAAATCAGCAGCAATGCCAAGGGACCTGGACAAGGCTGATTAGCCCAACTCACCTTTGCAGTGCACAAAAAGCTGTGCCTATTCATGTCAAGTGATTGCTAATTTGTTCCTAATTATGCCAGCAATGGAGATTTCACAATGCTTGAAGGAATATTATATGCTGCTTTGCTATTCTTACAATTAGAAAGCTTTTTCTACTTTTAAACAGAAGTCTTGCTGAAGTCTTAAGTCAGATGCTTCTTTTTTCTATAATGTATAAGAAGAACTCTTTCATCAAACAATGCACACTGAATACATTAAGGGTAGTTTTACAGGTCACAATAGAAAAAGACTTGAGTAGGGAGACTTGATCTGAGTTCTTCAGATCCATTCTCTGATGTATTGCTAATTTGATTCATGCAACATTTAGAAAATTATAGTAATAGTACGTTAAAACTATTTAATTTAGACTTAAAACAAGATCTATTTTAGGCCTTTGGTGTCAAGTATATTTACTAAGCAAGTATATGTCCAATAGCAGTACAATATCATTTATTTTTCTAGGCAAATCAAAATAGTTGAAACAAAACAGTGAAGCTTCTTTGTTCCACAGGATATCTTCAGGTTTGAAATAAAAGCTGGAAATTTGAAAGCTAAGTAAAAAAATTAGAAAGCTGTTTTGGTTCTCACTGGGTAAGATCTCTGTTTTATCTGAAGGCAGTAGCTGCTGCTGACAGTGGTGTTGGAGGACCATAATGGAGTGAGAAGATTATTTCAAGGTGGTTTCCTTCCATAATAAGAAAGAATGGAAAAGATAACACATTGCTTGTGGAACTGCGAAAAAGAAATGTTTTAATGATTAAAATGTGATTGAATTTAGCCTGCTTAGTCTGAACCGCAACTTAACTTTCAAATGTGTGTTTTATATTCTTCTTGATGGAACAAGGTGAGACAGTTATATTTTTTTCAAATAAACCACTTAATCTAATAAAATGTTACCTTTTGCTTCTAACTTTGCTTTGCCTGTATCTTCAGACCATCGTGGTCATGGTAGCACTGCTTCTGAAGATATTTCTGTTGAATTAAATATGCTTTCTTTGATTCTCTTGTTAAATTACCTTCAGTTTTAAAGAAAGTGTACTTAGTGTACTTGTATGGGATTATGTACTAGCAATAAGATCTCATAATTCTACGTCAGATGTTTTGAATTATGATTTTACTGCAAAATTTTGTGCCAGTATATGTTCTTATCTCAAAATTGCTGATAAATCTGCCATGTTAGAGCAAGGATTTCTGTGTGAAGGAAGTGATTTGTCCTGTTACTCACGGCAGCTGTCTGCACTCATGACCATATGTTGTACTAGGTATATTTTGGTGTATTGTTTATAGGCTCTGTTTTTAAACTGTGGGTTGATAAGTGGGTTATCAATAAATCTGGGTATTCAGTGATCCTACTTCTCTGCCATTAGACTCTGAAACATGTAGGTATCATACTCTACAATGAGGTTGTATTTTTAAGTTATTAATTGATGATTGAGAGATTTAATATAGTGGTTTCTGTTAGTATGAGCAGGCTGTTAGTGAAAAGAATGAGCTGTGCCATGTCTTAACTCAATGATGTGTATAGCTATCCTTTATATTTGTGTGTGTGGATATAAAGTATTCTATCCATGGTATTAACAGGAAGTATTAAAGCATTTGTTAATCTGCTAGTAGTTGTAATCTAAAAGATTGATAAATCATCTTTCAGTACTTGATTCCATTATTTTTTCTTGCTTTCTCTGAGATACTTTTGCTAAATGGTTGTAGAGAAGTGTTGAATGATTGAACAGCCTTGAGGGCATATTAAGTCTTGGGTATATAATGACTTCAGATCACTCTGTTCTGCTGTTACTTTTCTGTTCCAGCTTGTTTATATTGGCTATGGAATATAGTAATGGAATTGAAATGCCACTAAGTGAGATTTTTTTTTTGGCTCAGGAAAATATTTTGACTTAAGTGCTCATGTTGTATTTCTGTTTTATTGTTAATATTCAAAGCAGACTGCAGACATAATTTTTATGTAATTAAATAAAAAGCAAAAATAGTAAATTCTTATCTATGCTTAATTACTTAAAATAATACAATGATGTTTACTTACATAACCTTAAAAGATAACATATCTTGTAGCAGATGATATTTGTTAATGAGGATATTGTAGTTGAATGTCACGCTCTATAGCAGTTTGTACTGAGAAATAAATAAAGAGGGGGGAGGTGAGTAGGAGAAGAATACACCACTAAGCTGTGCTAGAAGTCAGTACAACTTGATTTTATGTTGCTTGTGACTAAACACTATGGAAATGTAACATTTGGAACAACGGTCAGCTATCTTATCTTAGATGGTAAGTTATGTTGGCTTTCCTGAACAAGTTACCATTGAAAAATGGAGGTATTACTGCTTTGAATATTACTGAAAATTCTCTTATTAGATACTTTAGTGTCAAAGGCCGTTCCCAAGTAAGCTCAACACAGTTTTAGCACTTGCTGTTTTGAAGGATTGTTGATATTCATTGTTTTTTTTCTGAACCTTACCCATTTGCCTGTTGAAAGTGCTTTCATTTTCTCAGACAAGAATTACATTTCCTCAGCTAAAGTATTGGTCTGTTTCCCTTTCAGCAGTCAGATTTGAGCTGGTTCTGAGCTATTCTTCCCCAAAATGTTGTCTAGAGACATGTTTAATATACCTGCCAAAAAAACCTTTCTCCTTTTATTGATGTAGGAGCACCACACCAATTTACAGGAAGAAAAAGAAAGAAAAAGCTACTGCTGTGTCGTGATTTATCCCGGAGGCAGCTCAGCATCACAGAGCCTTTTGCCCTCTGCCCATGTCCTCCCAGTGGTGTGGTGGAGAGAATTTAATGTACTTATATACATATTTACAAAAACAACTGATGCACGATGCAGTTGCAAACCACCAGCTGGCCAGTGCCCAGCCAGGCCCCAAGCAGCAGGTGCCCTCTGGACAATTTCCCACAGGTTTTCAAAGGTGTTTTTTTCTTTTTTTCTTTTTCTTTTTTTTTTTTTTTTAACATGATGTCATATGGTATGGGACATCCCTTTGGCTAGCTTAGGTCAGCTGTCCCATCCAAGCTCCTGGTGCCCCCCAGCCCTCACTGACAGCTCAGTGTGAGAAGCTGAAAACTAAAACATCCTTGGCTCTATGCAGCACTGCTCAACAACAACTAAACATCAGTGTGCTCTCAACATTGTATTTCTCTTAAAGCCAAAGCACACCATCACACTGGATGCTATAAGGAAAATAAACTCTGTTCTTGTTAAAACCCGAGCATGTAAATGAAGGAGGGAAGAAAAAAACACTCCCATCAAGAATCATCTTGCTGAAAGTAAGAATGAGATTTGGTTGTGGTATCTAAATGTGCTAATTCCCGAAGTCCAATTGTACGGTTATTTTCTCCTCTGTAATATTGTAGGATTGTGTAAAGATCTGTGCTAACTCTCTGGTGATTTTATACAATTAAATAGGAAATACTTTGGTCTTTGTTTTCAGAACTGGCAGTCATACCTTATTAGGGGAAAGGGGAAGCTTACAGTTAGAACCAATTATATAGAGGGAGAGAGTTAAATTCATTGTGGGAAGGTCATGGAATGCCTTTTGGGGAAATACCTGTGCTTCTGGGGAAAGGAAGAAAAATGGGCATGGAGCTGCTTTTCAATCTAAACTCTTGTAGGTACAATGAGTTATGGCAGAGATCATAAACGAGAGTTATCTGACTTTTATTCTGAATAGCAATTCTAGTGGATTTTTAAGGTGATAAAAATTATCTGTGGAGAACTCAGATTTGAGGGATATGAATATGTATTGTGGTTGTGTGGGGATATCTAGTGTGGTGAGTGTTCTGATAATATGGTAAGATTTGACAAAGGTTAGGGAAGAAGTGGAGTGTTGAAGTAAATTTGTGTATATGGGTGATAGTGATGCTGTTGGACCAATTGTCAGTGGTACAGATTTCTGAAGACATGCAAAATTGTAAGCCATCCTAGTATAGCTTAGACCAGAGATTTTGAAATCAGATTATCTGTTATCCTTGTGACATTTTTGTTGATTTGTCAAACCTTTGATTTGGTTTGACTTGGGATGCTGCCCACCTGTACCTGTGGGTTGGGCCCGCTGTCAAAAGGATCACAGGATTTCTCTCTTATTACATATATCTGTGCTGTAAGGATGAATGGCAAATATAGGTGAGGGCTGACAAAGGTGATTCTGTATTTTTGAGAGGTAATACAGTTTTGTTCAAAATGGTGTAGAGTTGTACTTAACACAGTGCAGAGTGGTGCTAATGGAGCAAATACCACCTCTGCCCTAGAGTGCACTTCTCTTGTATTAGTTTAGAGATCGCTATATGGCGTAGTGTAGGGATGCTTTTGGTTTAGCAAGCTGAAGTCTCACTTCTAGCACTTGTTTCAGGGCTGAATCACTTTAAGACCAAAGAATGTAGCTTTCTGCTTAAGGACTCTGAGCAATGGCTCTACTTTTGTTTCTAAGACAGCTCTTATGCATTATCTTAAGTGTAATGTATTAAGTATAGAGCACTGCTGGATGCTTAGAAAATTTGTCTGTTATATTGCAATGCATCAGTGAATGATCTCTGTAGTAATGTGTCTGCCTTTATGCACGATGCATATTTCAATACCCTGTACTTTTTTTAGTGCACAATGCATGTTCATCGCTAGATTTACATACCCTCCACTATGCAGTGGATTCATTTCTGAACATCAGTAATGTTCCCAGTAGACTGTGCATAAACAGTGAGCTGGAAAGTGTCCCTAAAGAGCTGAGATACAATATCAACGTATTTGTGCACTGACACTTAGCCAAAGAGTTATGAGATGTTAAAAGACTTTCAATTTCTTTGCTAAAAGGTACAGATTGGGGTGGGGAGCTACAGATATGTATTGTGGTTAAAAAGAAAAAAGTACAAAAGTACTGGCGGTTCAAGTATGTTTTCTTCACCTTTGGAGAGCAGGGAAACCTACTAGTAGTAAAAACCAGCTAGTAAGGATCATTTGTGCTTGTACCCATCTTCAAAAAGCAAGGATGCTTCCAACCCAGGCTTTTGATGACTGCTGGCTGAACAGGTGACACAATGAGGAGTGATTCTGTGTATCAGAGGTAACTGATTTAATCATGCTGTGGTGTTGCATAGACAAGAGCATGAAAAATCCTCTCCTGTCAAAAGAACCTGCTGAACTACTTTTTATTTTTTGTTCCCTGTTCAATATTTCGACTTTATCCTAGGCTGACTCTGTTTATGCATGTATGTAGGTAATGCCACATTGTAATAGAAAACTCTGTTCTTCCCTGTCAGACTCTTCCTAACAGTAATGCACTAAAATGAATGACTTCAGCTCCTTGTTCTAGAAAGGTCACATGCATTAACAGTTCCTCTTTACTGAGCTGATTTGATCTGCATTGCACCTGTTATTTGAAGATGCTTGGTCACCCTGGACAGTATGACATGGAAGCAAGTACTTCTACACTGAAATCCCCACCCCTCTATAATAAAATAAAAGAAAAAAATTTGTCATGATGACAATGAACAGCAGCTCTGCTAATTTTTGGTATTTCTTCCAGCCTTCATACTTTTTGTGCTCCTTGACTATGAATCATCTTTAATGCATACGCAGCACACATCAGAATGTATGAACTACTTTCCTTACATCTACTCTGTGCAAAAGGCCATTATCTACTGCTTCTGGTTTAGGAAAATATTTTCCTGACAACAGAAGATTTATTCTTTCTTTTGTATAAAGTGAAGATTACTTTTTCATATTCATGTAATATTGTACTCATCTGGAACATTCTGTAGCTCACTGAACTCTGTGCAGCACCACAATATGATGTGAAAAAAATAAATCAGCTTCAAACTATTACTGTAAGATAGTGATAAGTATAGACACAAGGCAGGAATTGAAATGTAAACCATAAACTATTTTGGTTTTCCACAGGTATTTATATTCTTGAACTTGTCCTACCCTACGTCTTTCCTGCCCTACTCATTATGAACTTTCTGCACTCTATCAGCAATATTTATTTGCATAAAATCACTACCTCTTCCACATTCTCCATGATGAATCTCACTTGTGTTTTGTTGTTGAAACACAACCAACAATTTGCATTGTTCAAATTAAAGCTCCAAAAACATTCTATTTGCATCAACCTTGTCCTATCAGGAATCTGCAGTAAACTTTTCATACTTAATCTTCCTTCCCTTTATTTTTCTGGCAGTTACCCTTTCCTGGAATGGATCTAAATAGTATTTTCTTCTAAGGATCTGGGTTTTGGTTCATGAGCTCTGTCTTTGTTACTCTGCTAATGCTGTGCTGCTACTTCTCGTGTAGTCTCCTATGGTAACGCTAATTAAACTGTGGACTTCCAGGCTGTTTACAGATCATAGTTCAGATCAGTTAAAATTTGTGGTATATTCTTACAGTGTATTTTATATTTAGCACTCTTTTTCTAGATTTGACAAATTTGTTCTCTTCTTGCATCCACTCACTTGGATACAAGAACTCATGTTGCACTAAGCATCTGAGAGTTGCCTCTATTTTTTAAGCCCCAGGAGTTGGATATTACCTACCCACATCATATGACAGTTTTGAGATATTGACTTCTACCTTTGGATTATTGTTGATTACTCTTATAGTCTGCTAGACAAGCCATTTTTGCTTTCTTTTATGTTCTGTTTACTGGTTAACAAAAACTTGTTCACTCAGGTTGGAAGAGTTTAATGTCTTCAGGTGTGGGATGTATAAAAGGGAGAATAAGCATGTCGTGCTTGGATGGTGGTCGGTATTTTGTCTGGATAATTTAGAGGCCTTGTTGTCCTTATTCTTACGCCATCTCTTATTCAATTACATCAGTAAATTTACAATACACATTAGATGCTTTATTGCATTCTCTTCCCAGTTAATGAATGGGCTAATTTGAGCAGCTAAGTCTGTTTACAAGGTGATAAGAGAAAACAGAAGTTTCTTCCTGTTATCCTTTCTAAGATTATGTGGCTTGTAGAAGTGATGGGGATGTAACAAGAAATTCTCAACTGCTGGTTTGATTCTTCAGGTGAAGTATTACTGACAGAAAACTGTGGATCAGTAAATGGACATGATGGATTCTTGAAATTCTTTTGTGTGCACAGTGCTGTTTTCTAGAATTTAGGTACTTTGTTCTTTCAATACTGAATTTCCTTCTAGAACCTCATTCCTATCTGCGAGATTGTTGGGATTTCTTTCTTGCCTTGTAACTTTGACTTTTCATTTTGAAACCATTTATAGACAGTTCCAGCACTTTGAATCACTGTCTTATATTGATCTGAACTGCATTGCACTGAACTGGCCATCTGATTCTGGACTGCAGGTGTCTATGTGAAAAGATGTAAGTGGACTGGGGGAAAATGAATTTTACACGCTCATTTTGCTATCCAGACCCAGTAAAGATCTCACTGTTTTAATGATGATTCTGTGTCTTGTCAGAAGCCAGATCAATTTTAACTTTTTCTGTAGATATTATTCTTACCTTCCATTGCCTCTATAATGGGTTGTTCCATGCTAAAGTTTATTTTCCCTAATTTCCCTTGGTGTTTTAAATCTGGACACTGTTTACATGTAGACAAGTCCTTCTCTACTCACATTTCTTCACCTTAATTCCCTCACTACCATGCTTTATTTTGCTTGTTTATTTAACCTTCGCATTCTACTTCTGCCAATACTACAAATCTCTGCTAACAGTGTGAGTTTTAAAGAGCTTATAAATCCATCTTTTTACCTCCGAAACTTTTTTTCTATTTTTTATATATTTTATATATATATATATTTTTTCTAAATATTTGTACAGAAGTGCATGTTTACTTTTTTGCTTTTTGTTTTTGAGGTTAGAACTTACTACGGTGTGTTGGGTCTGAAACCAAAAGCAAACAATGTTGAGACAAGTATACACATTTGAGGGATTAGAAAATAAAATCAGAGCACGGTAAATCAGATATCTGTATAATTCCTTGGGGCTATTTTAATAAGAGCAATTTTTTAAAAAGACTGATGCTGCGTCAGTCTTTCCTGTTCATTGTCTGTATATATGTGCACATGTTGAAGATAGGTGTGTGTATATATATATGTATAGTATATGTGTGTATATATATATAGTATAATTTTCGCATTTTCTTCCACTTCTTTCCTCAAATATATATTCTTTTTTTTTTTATTGTCAGGGATGGTAACTGGAGTTATAGTATGAATTAAAACTGTTGGAAAACAGCTTTTCTCACAGTGACTAAACTGATAGAATTTTGCAACAAGTTTGTAGGAATGTGGTTCCACACTAATGATTTCTGTAATGCATCACAAAGTAATTAAAATAGTGTTCCTATGACCTGGAGTTGTCATCAGCTATTGGATTTCAAGGCCCTCTACTCCCTGAAAGTTCCAAATCTTACATTTCGTTTAAACATCAGCTATGGAGTGGGAAGAACTCTTCTATTGACTTGGGGTGGTACTTATGCTTGGAGTGTCTTCATTAAACACTAGAACCTGATGGAATTTATCATACCTTTTCTCACACAGCCAGACTCGTCATGCCAGTCTAACTGCGTGCATATGTGGTTGCTTAGTGAGCTGACCAGAAACTTACTGAAACTTCAGTTCACCTTGAAAAATAAGTTATTTTATCCTGCACCACTTTGTCTTGTCACTATGCAAATGTTTGTGCTGTCACAGAGCACGTGTGACAGAGGTAACATTATAATTTAAATGGCAATGCTTGTTCACAGCTGCTTATTACAGTGTATGTAAAGTGTTTTGTTCTAAGTAAAACTGCTCTGACTTGTTATGGCTGTGCAAATAATATCACCTTAACTGTTGTTAGATATGTGCATTTGTGGAGGAATAAAGTGTGATGAAATCTGATGTTCTCTGAAAAGCTAGGAAACTAACAGATATTTAGAAGGCAAGTAATTCATAGGAACTTTGTTTTAGTATATCCCAAAACTTCTTTGGAATCTTCCTCTGTGAAAATTTTGTGAAAAACTGTTGTATAGAAAAAGCAAGCAAACATGCTTTAGTTAAATCAGTTACTGCTTACACTTATCTGCCATCAATAAATGGACCTTAGCAGTATGTTCTTTGCTTTCTTCAGTGCAGGAGTATCAGGATCAATGGGTATGGCTTTGTGTTTCATCTGCGTCTGTGCCCTGTTAACCATTAGGCTGAAGAAGTTCCCCATGTACATGCTAGCTCTATGCTTTGAAATCGTGAAGTAGGAATTTCTATTATTGAGACCTCTTCCTTGATATTGATAATTGAGCATCTGCGGCGTTTTTTCTCTTGCAGGAACTGAAAATTAAAGTTTAGTGGAAAGCTCTGAAAGCATTAAAGGGATTATTTGAAGAGGTCTTTGTATGCCCTGGGCTTGAGTTATCATTTGCATGATTCTAACTTAGAATAATACCGACAAAATGAAAAAAGAATCAGGCCAGAAGATGTTAATTTACATTTTCAGCTTCAGAGCAAAACACAAATGTACTCTTCTGGGCAAATTTTAATAAGCTTTTGGTCTTTGAAAATGTAAATAATTTATTGAAATTCTACTGCACTTCCCATGTTTCAGAGGAGTAAATGCTAAAATTTGCAAAATAAAGTAACTTAAAAACAATGAAAGTGGATGGAATGGTGACTAAAAATGCATTATGGTCTTAAAATATTAGTTAATAATACTGAATTGAGTTAGGAAATGTAGATCCAAACATGAAAGATGTTTTCCACTTTTGATTTAAGGGCAGCTTCAACTGATACTTTGTTTACCTCTAATTTTCTGCTTAATCATGCTTCCAGTTGCCAGCAGTGTTGAGACAGATAATGGATGGCAGAATCTGGCCTTGTTATTTGTAACAAAATAATCTTAAACTAAACGATTCTATTTCTATCTGAAGAGTCTTTGTGACATCCCAATGTTTGAGTATTTTCTGGAATGCTATTTATTCTCTAAATGTAATAGCTTTCTTATTCAAAAATTAAAAAGAAGGGAAGAAACAGTTTGACTAATGTATAAATAAAATCTGACTCTTTGGCACTCTTGAATCTGTGATTTGTACCTGCTGTTACGTGCCAGGAACAGTCAGGGTGATGGGTAGCTCTGGGCTATCTTCTCCAAGTGTCTTTAAAAGGAAATTGAGTGAAGCAAAAGTTACAGCGCTGAATGTCTCTCAAGCTTATGTTTTGGGTTTTGTTACTCTTATAGCCAGAGCAGTTAGTGCATTATTTAACTATTCATTTCAAATATCTTATTTGGCTCTGACAATTTATTCATGTGGATTCATAGGCTGTTTCATTATGAAAATTTTAAATGCACATAAACATCCCTTTTTAGCTTCATGGTTATGCAATATTAATCTGTTACAGAATGCAATTTCTAACTTCCTCTTTTCAACAAAGTCAGTCAGCCTTTCTAGTTTCCCATGCTCACCAAATGGGCTCTCTGATAGGAATGCTCTGTAATACTAATTTTTATGGTATATGATACATCACTATAGAAGCATTGGGGATGCATAGTGTAAAATTCCTTAAAGGAATCCTAGATCTGAATGCGATAGAGACTGGCTTTAAGTTCTCTTAGAATAACTGGCTTATAATCTGGATGTAGACAGTGGGTTTTGTTTTACTTTCATTTAAGATGCTCCTCCTGCATTTTATCTCTATAGCATCAGGATTTTATGTGCTGGAGATTTTTCTGTTTTAGTATTGGTATCTACTAAAGCTCACAGAAAATTATTCAGAGGGCATAGTTGGTAGTATGAGAAGCATAAAGTAGCTTAATTGCATAGTGCTAGAAGTCTTGCTATTTCTCTACTTGTAGAGTCTACTTGTAGAAGAAGGTCCTATGGTTTGACAATTTTGTTATGCTCCTCTGAAGAAAAACCCTCAATAGTAAAATTTCATTAAAATGTCTTAGATCTTGTTGAAGCTTACAGATTTTTAAATACTCAAGCTTTTATTGTAGAAAATATTCCAGCACTTCAAAACCATGGCTTTGGTTTGATCTGCTGTATCTCTACTCAAAGTTGTTATAATCATAGAAACACAGAATAATGCTTAGCTTTGACATAGTTTGCTATTTTCTATTTTGAATTAAATCCTCTTTGTCTTTTAAATTATCTATGAGTTTTTACCAACCCTGTAGAGATGTCAGACCTTAACAAATGTTCACAGTTCTACTAAAAGGGGATAAATGAATAAGAGCAAGAGTTTGAAGTAAAAGTCCATCTTTAGAAAAATTACAATATATTTCTTAATTAAGTATGTTTTACTGTTTTTTGTAGTACATGGGAAATGCATTAAATGCTAATTTTTTTTCTGTAAAAACTGAAATTTACCTTGCAGACAAACTAACTGGATGTTGGTTTGGCAAGTATGAATCTTGGAAGCTATTATTTGCAGATTGGTAACATAGAGGTTTTGAGACAACGTAGGCAGTATGTTGTGTCAGTATTTCCCCTTTACTAGAAGAGTAAATCCATGCATAATATTCACTGCGACTGTGTGTATTATTTTAGTTCTGCAATGTAGAAGCATGTCGTGCTCATACAATGACTGCTTTGCTTTTGAAGTGGGATGCTAGTGACTGTTTCTATGAAGTTAACAGCAGTATGTAAAAACAGTGCATCTCAGAGTTGACTTCTATCTTTTGTCCTTTTCTGTATTTTTATGTGCTTTTCCTGTGAACATCTTTACAGTGCAAGTTCATATTTATACTGCAAAATTGCAAGATGATAATAAGAGATAACAGAGTTACTTATCTAATCAATAAAATAATGACTACGTGCTTCATGCAGGATCGGAAACAATGCTCAGCATGCAACTTCACCCTGTAATCAATTCCTTCAGAGGCCTCCTAGGATCCCCTATTGTGGTTGAATAAATCATACACTCATCCTTTTCTTATTACAACTGGTTACTGCTGGCTGATGCGTCTGTACAGTTTTGCCCTCTATGACCGAAGCTTACCTCCATCAATCTGTGATAATAACCCCAAGTGAATGCATTTTTGAAGGGATGCATCCTTGATCTGCCAAGAAGAGGACAGTTGCATGTGTATATGTCTGCTTCCATAAAGGTGTTTTATTAAATTCAAGGTTTATCATTAAAATAAACTTTGACCAAAAAATATGTGTTTACACATATTTTGAAAAATATGTTCTTTATGTTCTTTATAGTCTAGTAACTTCACAAAAAGAGGAGGACTTATTTAAAAGAATCAGTAAAAAATTAGAGAACATGTAAATTTTTGTTTTCGTCTGAAGAGGGACATTCTTTGAAAATTCATGGTATTACCAATGGAGGGATAAAAAGTAATAATATCATGTTTGTTTAGAAATGAAGCTGAGGGAAAATAACGTGGTTGCCCAATGTGTTTGCAGAGGGGAGGGAGGAATCTGTGAAATCCTTACCGCAATAGACAGTTTTCACTCTTACTTGGCTCATATCACTTTTCATTGCATTAGTAAGCACATGTAACTATAAATTTGGTTCCAAGTTTTGTTTCCTTTTGTGGACACTTAGTTGTGATATATCCGTGCATACCAGATACTGGTTAAACTAGAGCTAACCGTGATTCAGAGAAATAACATTATTTCCATTAAATATACTTCCTTAAGTTCATTGTTGTCACTTCTGGATCAATCTTGCATTTATGTGAAAGAATTAGCATAGCAATTGTATTCCTTACTGTATGTGTGTTTGTGCATGTATATATATATGTATGTATGTTTGCAGGCCGAAGAATTTGATATACACACATATAAAAATGGTATACAAAATATATATAGATACAGAGTATATATGTACCTACATAAAATTATTTTGCCTTGCATATCCCTCTTCAATTCAGGTTTGGTTTCATCAGCTGTTAAAAGCAGAAAGGGCACCTCGCTAGCTGCATTTTAAGAATGTTAATGAGCTCCATGGACTTCATCAAGGTTAAATGTCAGTTTTATTTTCATATGAATGATGTGCAGTCAGTGTGTGCTCTGTCACATGGCAGTCAACATGAAGCAGTAAAACAGCTTTGGTACGTAGGTGTATTCACATATGATTAGTACTATAGACCAGGCAAAGTGTATTTTTAAAGCAGCTTTACCAAGTTAATTAGATTGAATGAATTCTCCACTACAGTCTGGTCTCAGCTAAAAATACTTATCTAAAATATTCCTCCCATTGTCAACATTTAGTTATGCAAGACTTGATTAGAAAAAGTGATTGAATGCAATAGATGTCTATCAAAAAGAGACTTCAGGAGAAACACATGCATCAGTAACGTTTAATTTTACCAGGAGCAGAAGATCCATTTTTCATGCAGCATATCTAAATGAAGAAACCCCTGCCACAAGAAAGACAGCATAAATGAGTGTCATTCTGTATGTGCTGCTTTGCAAGAGTGCTACTTAATTCTGTTTATGGCTTTGTCCTTTTCAATTCTATCATGAAAACATTGTCAGATTAAAATAAACTGTTATTCCAACACCACAATTATATAAATACACAAATGTGAAGTGCATCAGTGCAAGGAAGTGAAAAGCAATGTTTTTTGTTTGAAATCTATTTTCCAGTTCTATCACTCATCAGAGGGAAACTTAACTCTAGCTGGTGTTAAGAGTAGATTATTTTTCTAGTTAAGTGTACTTGTTGTAAGAGCTGAAGGCTAACTTTGAGAATGGGTTGGCAGGGAGAAGAGGAAAAGAGCAGTGGCACTCTGTAGGGACTGAATGTCCTGTGATTTCAATGTTCAGTGATGTCATGGTGTTACACCACATAAGAGTTTAGCTGTTACCTTGGAAGATTCATTCTGCTGTGGCTCTAAGAGAGAAAGCTGCAGACCTCCATTGTGGTTAGGTGTTGGCAGATCTCAATTATATTCTGTGAAAGGTAATGAGGATGCCTGAGGCCTTTTCTAGAGGTCACAGTGAAGTAAACAACTGTAGATTGCCTACAATGTAGATACAAGTATAACTATTTGTTCTCTTTCTCTTATTGTGGTGAACATACAAGTTGCTTTATTCAGTTGAGTAATAAGAATTTCTAACAGCAAGTCTAGGGGTCAAATTCTGTACTGTTCTTCACTGGAACAGCCAGAGGGAAACTAGTGGCTTCCAGAGGGGTCTATGCAGTCCTTTTGAGAGACCCAACCATTGTGGTACTGATTTAATTTTTTTGTTTCTTGATTTCTTTCATTTGAATTATTTCACTGCTGAAATAGTTAAATAATTATTTTGCTGGAGAGCAGGAAAGAAGCCCTGATTTCATAGCTCAGTAGTTATAGCACTCATACGGGCTGTGGAAAGCCTCTATTTGCCTCTGCTGCAGTTAATCCTTACTTACATAAAGTTAAATCAGACTACTAGAAAGATGGAGAGACCATTCCCAAAGTGCTGTTTGGCTCATGGACTGAAACCTACCTGCTGAATGCAAGGATAAGCAGGTCTGGAATCTGAATGCTGTTCTGTTTAGATGAGTTCTTTGATCCATAGTTTAGTGGTTATTGAAGGGCAGTAGCTCTCTAGTTCTTATGACCATCTGTAGATATCAGAAATGCTTCTCAGCTGAGTAGTTATCAGAGTAAATTTTTCTGTAAGAATAAAATCTATTTTGCCAAAAGAGCTTTCTAGTTATTAAAATTACATTAACATTCTAAGGCTTTTTGTTTGGCAGCAGTGAAGTTTTATAAGGCTTCCTGAGCAGACAATGAGCTGATGTGTGATGAATATTTGAACAAGCAAGAATATGTTTGCTTACTGGATGCATTCAGGGAGATGCACAAAATCTTCACTGGGATTGTTTTGTGAAGGATGATATACCAGGGAACTGTCACAAAATCTGAAACTCGGTGCTATTCATTCCTAAGGGGTCAACTGAAAAATCCAGTTCCTGAAATGAGCAATATTAGCATTTCCTTTCAATGGGAGAGATTATATTTAGCACCCAAACCCACTATTAATGCTGACAATACTGACAGTCTGGTGCGTGAATTATCAGAGCATTAAAGGCATAAAACCCTACAGAAAACAAAACTATGGCGATTGGCTAGTGATGGATTAATTGTTATTCAGTAGCCCTCATGAATCTGTAAAATTACCTCTCATTATCAAAATAGCAATCATAGCCTCTCTTTTAATGTTGTTTGGTATTTTCCATGACAGTACTGGAGGTATTCATAAAACAAATGATAAAGCTATAAAAAGAAATGTGTAAGTTAAATATATAAATGTGCCAAGAGTTGCTACCTAACATGGCAATCATTCATTTAATAATTTGCACTTTGGCAATGATGAAATTCGTAAGTTGACAGGAATAGCAGCAGTAAAACATACCAGAAGAAAATTATGCTGATGTTGCCAGGTTTTTAACGTTCCAATTGTCAGCGTCAGGGGCAAAAACAGTTCTTGCAGGTGATGAAGACTAGGTGAATATCAAATTAGTATATTTTGGAAATTACCTTTGTAACCTTTCAATGAAGTAATAAAATGTACTTATAGGAGAGAATGATGAGTCTCAAATCAAGTGCCTGGCAGCTGAATGCACATGAAAATTAATATGCTTCATATACAGATTGGTTCAGTTTTTGTAGATAAATTTTTGTCAAATTGTAACTTCCAGTGGATGTAGGTATATAAACATGACACCAAATTTAGTTTTCTTTACTTGAAACATACACTTTGATGCTGAAAAACCTCAAAATTTTGAGGTACCTCTCCACTTTAGCTACTTGCTTTTCTTGGAATATGCATGAGACGCTTTTTTTTTTTTTTTTAATTACATGTAAATTTTTGAATAATACACCAAACACTAAGAATTTGAGAGATACAGTTGTGCGAAACTTTGTTTATTTCAATTCTGTACAGGAATATGGATGAAGATACTAAGAAGAGTCAATATGTATTACTGCCAGCAGGAGAGTCTAGAAGTGGATCTATGAGTTGCATATTTTCTAAGGAGTCAAATTAAAAACATGTATCTAAATGTTATTCAAACACAAACAAAATCTTGTTCTGGAGGTTTTCTGTTGTTATGACATCAGAAAATGCACAAAGTGCTTCAGACATGCCTCACATTACATTATAACTTGTGTTAAATAAGGCATTAAAATTAGCAGATGATATCAAATATTAAAAAAAAAAAAGAAGACTGTTCTATAGAAATTTTGATAGATGGCTTATTTTTCTTCACCTTCACCATGAAGTGCCACCTTCATCTCCCGCTCTAGTCTTCTATTGATTCAGGAGTGGCATCATCTGAAGAATATTGAGCTCTAACTTTGTGACATGTGTTATTTCTCTGGGTCTCTGGACACTTGTTTTACTTCTGTGTTTTGAAATTATTTTTTCTCTCTTATGAAACACAAATGTCATTCACTGTCCAGTTCATTTGGAACTGTGTAACCCTTACCAGAACCATAGCACGCTGTCCTTCCTATCCCCAAAACACTGGACTTCAGTTTGAAGCAAATATTTGCCCCAAGGTTCATGCTAAATTTCCAGCCTAAATTTCTCCAGTTTTAATGGTGAAATATGCTCTCAGGTCTGCTACAGTACCTCACCCCAAGCACCGTTACTGTGAAAAAGCTCATCTCTAAAGATTGCCCTTAGTGTGCACATACATGCAGTAAGATGTGTGATTCCTCAGAATTAAACTGCAGGAAGAGAAAATAAGAATAAGGAGAGGGGAGGAGTAATGTAAAGAAGGAGAAGATTAAACCATTTGTGCTTTATCCAAGTTTGATAATTGCCTTCTTGGATTAATTTCATCTAATCCGTGTAGCTATTGATTTGACAATAATTTGTGTTACACTATATAATTAACCATGCTATACCATCTTTCTTCACTTTTGAATTATATTTCCTTAGGCTTTTTCACTGAAACATTACTGATTGCATATAAATTAGAATAATTAGTAGCTAAGAAAAGTTAGCAGTAGATGGCACTATAAGGTGTTAGCTTAATTTATATGATTTCCACTGAAGAGCTGAATCCTGTCTAGCATTCAGACTTGAAAATGCATTGGTAGTTCAACTTAAACTCCACTGTAGGGGTAGAAATACTTGTTGTAGCTAGTTGAATTTCATTTTTAAGATTTGCTTTTGAAAAACAAAGCTTTGTTCTTATTTTATCAATATTAGTTTGTAGTTGTCAGTAAGTATCAGTCTCTTCCTTACGGAATTTATTTTTGCTGCTCATAATTGCCTCAGTTTCCACCAAAATCTTTTGAAGAAACAGTTTTGTCCTTTACTGGGCTTGAAGAATATTATCATTACTGTTCCAGTTTTGAAATTCCTGTCTATGTCACTGCCGTAAATAACAACACTGTATCTGTCCATTGTTGTTCTACATTTTCAAAATGTATTAAGGATCCAGAATATGAAATATAACAATGTCAGCAGAATTTAGAAGTACATAGAAAAACTGTTAAGAAATCTCAACCTGTAGCAAGTGTTTCTTTCCAGATATGGACTTGTGTAACTTAGACCTTAGCTGAAAAGAGGACAATTTCAGGCTTCTGGTTTTAGAACCCACAGCCCTGAGAATGAGAACAGCTTTTTTCATTTTGTAAAGGGACATTGAGTCCTTTTCTATATATATATAAGCAAGAAATTGGGATTTGTGGTTTCTTTTAACAATTACATTTTCGTTTGCTATCTCACTTGTAGCATTTTCTTCTGTAGTATCCATACATCATGTAACTTTATTGCTGTTAGTAATTTGCTTTGATAGAAAATTTTGGGAACCTTTGTTGCTTGGGAACACTTCCAGTAAGTGATGTCAGTAATGACTTATCCTAGCAGCAAGATTGAATAGTTAAAACTTAGACTGAGAACTCCAATGTTTGTTTTATTTAATATTTACTTGAGTGAGTCAGTATCTATTCATTATCCCACTTCCAAGAAGTGCTCCATGGTCCTTCTCTGTAAGCCATAATGCAAAGCTATTGAATTGTGAACATGGAAGAATGTGCTTGCCCTTAATCCTGAAAAGGTATATGGAAATGGTTATTTTTAAACACAGATGTAGAACTATTTTCAATAGGACTGTTGCAATAAATAGAGTTCTAAATAGATGTATTTGTGAGACTGGGAACTTCAGAAATGTGGCTCTGCATGTCTCTGCTAATGAGATTATAATTTAAGGTGAGTTTAGGAATGTCATAATTTTGAAATTCTCATTAGTGATTTGGAAGACAACAATTACTAATTTTAAATGCCTTTTTTTTTTTCTTTTTCCTCTTGGTAAAACTACAGGATGTATTTGATTTCTAAAGCTAGATAGCTTTTATTTCCTTCCAATTTTATATCTATGAACCCACAATCTTATTCTGAATGTTGCAATTTATGTCTAAATTTAGTGTCAAAGCAGATGAATTTTTAATCTATTTACATCTTTGCTTTTGCTTGTTTGCTTCAGGACTTTAGTCCATAGAGCAATGCTTTGGAGCTGTTAAATGTGGGAACAAGGAGCATCAATATATTTTAACACTTGCCATAAGAAATTGAACTGCTCCTTTATTACTTCTGGCTGTGCGTCTCCGCAATCAGTGGTTAAGTTGAAACCAATGTATGGCTCCTGTGGAAAAGTAACTGCTTACATACTGAAACGCTCTATTTGAAGTATGTTACTGTTGCACGTCAGTAGAGATTGCACTTTTCAATTGGGCACAGGAATACTTTCCCTTGTCCAGGTATCAGTCTTGAAGAGGTTCTTTGCTTCTGTTGTCATAGCAGTGCTTTGTTTCTTTGCACCGCGGTTTACGGAAGAAATGCAGGTACCTGACACACGAGTACAAGATTAGAAAGGTTTTTTTCTTCCTTGGATTCAGAATATTATTCATTTGTATGAGGGTGGTTGCTGTTTTTCCACGCAGACAACTCATGTTCTGTTTTCTCTGGCAGCTCTGTGGCCACATCACAATGAACATTAAGCATTTTGCTTTTCTTATTAGAGGAAAAGGTAGTAACTAACATCCAGACAGCAAAGTAGAATGAGCTGTAGGCATTCCTTTCATTAACTTCTTGTTTTTGCTTCCCGATGATTTCAGTGTTTAACTAGAACAACCCTTTGCTTGCTGTTCTTCATTGAACACGACCCTAGGTGTCCCCCTTTCTTCATTTCAGTAATGATTTCTGGCAGGAAGTTGAAAAATTCAGCCTAGCTGTAGGTTAGTGTTGTAGGAGATAACTGGATGGTGAGAATCTCAAGTGTCTTAAATGGATTATAATTAATTACTAATTTGATATCTGTTCATTTCACCTGAATACATGCTGATGCATGACTTGTTCTGGCCTCATTGTTTTAATCTGTTAAATGTTTTCCCATGAGGGTGTGGACATGACTCTTAGGTATTCTCCTGTATCTCCTCTGAAACTTGGCTTTGAGTAGCATCAATTCTGCTTTGTGCCATTAGATTTTGTTTGTATAATTTGATTTATCTATTCATATGTAACAAATGCACAGTTTTGCTGCCCTTAAGTCTCATTGTCTGTGATCAGCATGATCAGGGCAGCTATTCCATTAATAAAGTCCAGTGTCAAAAGCTTTTTTAAAACATATTTTAATTAGTTTTTAGGAGTGTTTAAGAAAACTGTTTTGAAATCTGTCTGTATATAGATAGATAGATAAAGCTACACTAAAAACTTAACATGGTTTCAAACAGATCCTGCCTGGAATTTCCTGTTTTCTTACTGTTTTTCACCAAAATCAATTTAGACCACTTTCATTCTTTTATTCCCATAATTTGTATTATTTTCAGACTGGAAAAATGTGTGAATGGTATGGCTGCTATCAGGTCATGAAATAAATGTAAACAGAATGTATTCTGTGCCTCTGAAGGATGGACTCTGATGCCTTTTTTCATAGGGGGTTGGCACTATTCCTAGAACTGCTTGCTGATTTGATTGCACTCATCTGCAGAGCATAGCATGATGAGATGGTATGCAATATATCTCTCCTGAAAATGAATTTGTACTTGACTGTTCAGTCCTTGGTCAGCTGAAACACCTCTGAAATCTGCACTGTATTTGTTTGTTTTCCAATTATGAGTGTTGGAGAACTGTTACACTTGGTTCTACTTAAGACATTGCTACATTTACATTATTTAGCTTTCCTTATAAAGAAGCAGAGAAATCTTTATAACTAAACTGCAGCTATAAGTACAAATGCATCCCTCTTCTGAACATGAAAGTTGAGCCCTAGCATACAATTCTGGGTAGTTTTCTGCACTTAGACAAGAATGTCTCGTTCAGTATCTCTAATATCTAATTCAAGATATTGTATATGAGTGTACTTGTATGCACCATTGTAGTATGTATTACGTACTTATAATTATTTCAGAATTTATTATAACTGATCATGTTCCACAATAAGATTCATTGACTTTTTTGGATAAACAAACCCTTCACTTTGCTCCAAGAAAATAAGTAGCCTGTGCTGAAGAAATTCTTCCCTTCCAGGCTCAGTAAAGGTTGGATAGCATTGCCTAACTGTCCTCAATTGAGCAGAGAAATTTCAAGAATAAATAAATCAGTGTATGGCAAGAAGCCAGTAATTGGAGACTGGGGAAAAGAAAAGCTCATATAAGGTGGAAATTACACTGGATTCCAGTGTTTATTCAAATAAAAAACTTAAATGCTGTTAGAATTGGGCATATGTGTGTGAATGCCCACACATGCCCACACATAAACAAAATCTTGGAGTAATGCTAATTGTGCAGGTTAGGTAGAGGTGGCACTGTTTGCCTCAGTTTTGCTTCCTGTTTTCACAAGAACTTTCAGAATCTGAGTGTGAAATAGTAAGGAGATTATAGTTGAACTTCAGAGGACTGGTACTGACAGTATGCATGCTTCATCCTTTAATGACTCTATCTTCAAAGGAACAGTGCCATCTTCATCTCAGAATAGGCTTTATTAAGTCACTTTTTAAGCAGTGCTTGCTGTTTTTTGATGTGCTGGTCAAGCAATGATACTGAATGTGGTCATTTGGGAATACAAGCCTCATCAAACCATTTTTGAAAGTCTTCGCATTGTTTTCAATGAGTTTTTGATGGAACATTTTTTCAGACATTCTCTGTGCATTTTAAAATCATATTCTTCACTCTGCCTTTACAGCGTTCAGTTTCTGCTGCCCAGCTTTTTTTGAGTTTTCTTTTTTCTCAAATGCTATTTGTCTATAATTTTATTCTGACAACCTCTTGCTACACCTGGCACCTCAGCCCTGAAATATCATTCCTTTCTACATTGCCAGCATTTCTCTACCTTGTTTCAGATCTGCTAGGTAGCTACCTCTTGGTTTGCCAGCAGACTTTGAACCAGATCCTTCAGAAATACAAGAATTAGTGTGCTGCTTATTGCTACATGTTGTGCTAAACTGAAAACACGGGCTTTCATCATACAGGAACTGCATGATTGCAGGGTTTACGATACATCTTTAGACTAGAATTTCTGAAGTCAAATTCCTGTAGAATGAATTTTATTTTCACTATGCTTTGAGAATTCTATACGTTCTCTACTTCCAACTGCAGTATAAAATTATTGCAATTTCCTTACTGTGCAGTGTTTTGCAAGGAGTCATTGCCATCAATTCGTTTCTGTTGAAAATCATCAGAAAAGGATCAGTATATTAAAATTCTGCATGTGTGTGGCCAAATAGTAAGCATATATGTGCTTGCTGTTCCTCAAGTACTTTAGTGCAGAAAGGCTGATAATACCATATCAGATGTGTGTAAGATATGCTAAATAAGTGATTTTTATACAACTCATTGTTTTATACCAGTCCATTTCGTACTGACTTACTGCAATCCTAAAACTAATTTATTCAAGACCTTATCAGAAAAATCAATTTTTTGAACTACTTCACACTGTGTTTCTCAAAAGTAAATATCCCTAAAGTTCTTGCTCTTCCAGTCATTAAAACTGCATATACATATATATGCATTGTAACTTGGTGGGACGATTCCTACAGCTGTTATGTGGCCATCAATGGCAACAAGCTGTTCAGAAAGAACAGATTAATGAGTAGGCATTGCCCTCTACATCAAGGAAGGAATAGAGTGTCATCCAAAGATTGGAACATCTCCCCTATGATGACAGGCTGAGAGAGCTGGGGCTGTTGTTTGACTTGGAGAAGAGAGGGGGATTCAAGAGTGGCCTTTCAGTAGCTAAAGGGGGGCTATAAGTAAGAAGGGGATGACAGGTCCTTTAGCGGGGTCTGTTGTGACAGGACTAGGGGAAATGGTTTCAAATTAAAAGCAGGGTGGTTTGGATTGGACATGGTGAGGCGCTACTCAGGTTGCCCTGAGGGAGGTAGTAAATTCAGTACATTCAAAGTCAAACTGGATGGGGCTCTGAGCACCTGACTGAGCACCTACAGCTACTGGCTGTAGCTGTCCCTGATCATTGCCAGGGGGCTGGACTAGAAGACCTTTAAGGGTCTCTTCCATCTCAAGAGATTCTATGTTTCTGTATATTACACTTTCAACTGAACATTCTTTTCTTTTGACGTGCTTTTTGTGCTGTAGTTACAGCTAGAACCAGGAAAAGAATACTTAGTCAAATAAGATCTAATAATTTACTCTTTAATTGTAATTTATTAAGAGAAAATATTTCTAATGTTTCTATTTGTTTTTAATTTTATAATGGAAAATGAAGAAGCTGTGACTTTTGTGAGTAGTTTTTCACAGTTTAATCAGTAGGACTGTAATGGGTGCTAGCAAAAAGATTGAATGAAGTGAATGTTGTTAGATGTCACAATTAAAAAAGTGGATATGAAATTTGAAAATGGTGGGGTCTGGTGTGTCGATTGCACAATGCAATTACTGTTATTTCTCATCAGAAGGTGGATACACTTAATGCATTTAGGAAAGATCTGAACCAGTCTAGAGATTGAGATATTCTTTCCTGGCTCAGAAGACTAGACTCAAGCTGAAATATTAAAATAAAATGATTTTTAAACACCTTGGTCACTAACAAAACTGCTTGACTGTTCTGTGGATTGTTTTTTCTTCTCTTGTTGGATTTTATTTTGAGACAGATTGAGGACTGATTGAAATGCTAACTCTGTGCCATAGAAGAGGTTTCATTGGACATTAAGCAAAACAGAAATGTGCCTGTTCATTAGAAGATTTCTGAAACTAGCAAATAGACCAATGTTCAGCCCTGAAGCATTAAGGCAGGTAAATATAATGTTAAATTGGTTACCAAGGAGGTGTAGCTGGATTGAGTTGCTATGGAAATCTTTGGTCCCTGTTCAGAGAGGCCAGCGCTGCATTTGCAGTTTCTAGTTCCCTTGTGTTAACCAGATAATAATGAAAATGCAGGAGCAGAGGGAAGGATAGACAATATTTCTGTGATGTGAATCAGGATTTTGGAAAAGGACACTATAGTAGAAACTATAGAAGTATGAATTAAATGTGCAAACTTTATTTCAAATTCATACTGTTTTACCAATTGAGAGAATGTTCATATTGACAGTGAGAAAGACAAGACTCATTAAGGTGACCAAGTTACCATTATTCAGCTTACCTCAGTGGTTTTTAGCAAATCTCTAAGTGCAAATATGTTCTTATTATGGAATCTATGTGTTTCTCTGTAATGGACTTTAAGATCTTTGGGATTACTTCCTAGAGCATATGATTATACGTGGTAATGAATGAGAAGTAGATTAAGGACAATGAAATGCTAGGCCAACAGTACAATGTGATGTTTAAGCATAGCTTAATAATAGACTCTGTCACATATTTTGACAATGTAGAGTATATTGATTACACTCAATGTATGATGGTCTTAGTTCCCACAGGCAGCATGAATCTGTTGTGCATTTAAAAATAATGTACGGGTGATAAACTGCTTCAAATGATGCATTATGACTTACTGATGTTGGTAATACTAATAACTATTACTGTTGTAGGGCATGAAATCAGGTCAAACTGATAAAATATAGAATTAGAATTCTAGAATAGAATTCAATTCTAAAGCATAATTTTAAACGGAAACCAAATTAACCCAGCCTCCTTTCCAGTCTGTTGATTTCAGAATTCAGTTTATGCAGAATGAAAGCAAAAGGAAAATCCACAGAAGTGTTTTTAGAAAAATAGGACCTCTGACCTCTGGTGTGAGACCAACAAAATTTGCCTCTTTTACAAGATAATTAACTCTCTATTACCTGGAATTTATGTAATACTTTGAAATATGTACTTACAACAACAGATGGGGTGATTAAATTGTGACTTATTATTCAGTCCCCTAGCATCAGATACCATTGTTTGATTTCCATTTAGCAGTGTTGGAGCTGTTGTGTTTGTATGTGTTCAAGTTTTAATTACAATCATTTCCCATGTCTGATATTTTCTTTCATTTTTAATACAACTGATTAGTGCTTTAGAGCCTCCAACTTCACTTTTGCCATACAAATTAGACTTAAATTCTTCAAGGGTTGCAATATTAATATTTTCATAGTTGAGAGAGTTCATTCTTTTTTGCTAGTTTTCATTAGAGTATATTACTTTAAATTTTTGCTACTGAAGATTTTTATTCCTTAGGATAGTGAAGCTTATCGGTGACTCTTGTCTAGAATTTCTAAGGGTTATGGTTCTGGGTGCCTTTCTCTAGATAACAGTCCTATGCTGTGTTGTGAGGGATATAGATTTTTAAAAAAATTTAGAACCTTTGAAAATCAAAATGTAAGGGCGTAATCTAAAGAGGGATATTCTGTGTTTTCATGTTGACTGGTTGACACTTGATTAAGATCATTAATTAAATTTTAGTGGCGTTAGTATACAGTAGTGCTATGACTATCATGGTTTGGGGAAGATGTGTTACCTGTTCTGCACGTTCTAACAAAGCCTTCAGCAGAGGGAGAAATAAAAAAAACTGCCCCAGGGCTAATCTCTTAACAATCTCTAAGCTCAACTGAATGAGCTATCTAGAGCAATTTGGTTTATAATATATTATTTATCATTAATCACTTCGGAAAGTCTTGAACGTATTGTCTCTATACTGCTGGAAATGAAATGAAATATATTCCAGAGGTGCATAATCTATATTTAGATTATAGATATCAAAAGGCAAAAGTTTTGAGGCTGTGTTTAGAGTACAGTGTTTGGTGTTACCTGCCTAAAAAACTTATCAGTGGAACTCATGGTTAACACTGCAGGGAGAAACTCAGGGTTTGGATGACTTTGCTTAGTTGGTAATTTTCAATGTTCTCCATTCCCAGCATCTAACCACATGGCTGGTGGGATGACTACTGGTCCTGTTCTAGGTGTTTAAGTACTAGACTTATACAGTTAATCTCTAGTCTTTCCAGGATTGATATCTTGCAATATTTTCCTGCTTAAGCTAACCAAAATCTGTAAATACTAGATATTCTTCTGATATTTCTTGTAGTTTGATATAATTTAGAGTAATTTCTAGTTTAAGAACAAATAAACAATGTTTTCTGTGTTTGTTTGTTTTCATAAAAACACAACTAAGCAAACTCATTATCAATTTTAAAAGATTTACTTAGGGACCACTTTTAATTGTTGCAGGGAAATGAAATGCAGAAGCAAACTGATGGAAAGGCAATTCAGTAGATGACCTCTAATTTGGGCATGTTACTTGGGATACTTTCAGTACTGAAGATTCAGTGCTATGGTGTGAGATTAAGGAAAAAGCACACATTTGTGTATGAAACTTGAATTTGTTAAAATACCACTTGTTATGCTAGTGTAGGTATGCCTAGATGTAAACTGACTTTACTATCTCTGTAATGATTTGATAATAGTTGAAAACAGTCTTTACAAGTAAGTGTAACCTGTAGACACTTAGTGGTACGTATTTTTTTATTGTATATAAAAATGGTGTGTCATTAAGACAATTAAAAACAGTATTATTGTAATATGATACTATTAATAATGCTATTAATAAAATTGGTTTAAAGTATGATTGTTCATTTAGTCCTAGCTGAATGAACCACCCTCTATTGTTCCTGAGTCCCTTTAAATAAATATTAGCTGGTAGTCACTAGTTATATCACACATTTAATGAAAGTTATTGATCAGGAACAGTACTTTAAAAAGCTGTAGAACAATTCCTGCACTTCTTGTGGTAACTACCAGTTACCATAAATCAGCAAGATATCATGACCTGAAAAAAGTCCTCTAGCACTCATCTCATGAATTGAATTAGGGACAAAGAAATATTTTCTTTATGCATCCTGTCACTGCAGCTTCCATACCAGCAACTGGAAAAAATCCAGCTTGTGGACAAATCCAGACCTTGGAGAATAAATATTTGCAATAGACACATGTAGGCAGCTTTTACAAAATACAGGAAAATGTAGGACAGGGGCACAGTAGATTAAGTCGATGCTTAACCAAATGATAGTATTTTAGTTTATTATTTAAATGTCTTATTTTTCAGAATCTGCATCACATCCTTTCCTATTCACCTTTTCTGGGCCCTGTTATATGTATAACAGCATACTGTGCAAAACCAAGATTTTTCAGTGAGCAGAGCTATGTTTCTAGTCATGTTGCCATCCCTTAAATTTTCTTGCTTTATTAAGAACAATTTCTCTGCTTAATCGTATGCCACATGGTAAATTGTTTACAGTTGCTGTAGGTCAGAATTTTTACTTAAGGTAAGTTTTCATAAGCATTTTTAATCTTTTTGTTTTGCATCTATCGATGGAGGCTTGCTCTCAAACCAGAGATTTCATGCTGTTTGAAAATTCAGGAGAATCATTGAATCGGAAACAGATTTTGGCCTAATACTTGTATGTAGCAGAAAGATACAGTGGAAAGCCCAAATCCAGGGATTTCAGTCAAAATCTGACCTTGGAAGAACGACTGAAAATCCAGTTTGGAACGGGAATGGTGCTCTGTAGACGTGATCATTACAGATGTATGATAGCTACAGCAATATTAGCAGATCAACACAAACACATTTTAGCATAATCTCTGTCCTGTTTATGATGTGTGGGATTGCTGATGGATCATATCCCACAGCTGATATTGTGTTTCTTAATAATAAAATTAAGGTTCTAATACCTAGTGATTTAATTACATAAAACCTGAAATTAGAATCAGATTTTCCAACAGTCATTAGAGAGAAAATTAAAGGGTCAGACTTTGAAAAACTGCTCCAGACATCCATGTTCCCTCTTACTTCTCCCTCTTACTCTTAAAATGCTTAATGACAACAAGTTGAGCTTACTTGATAATCTGCTGATTTTTTTTCAGTGCTAAAATAAGAGCTAAACTCCTTTGAAAATATGACCCCAATGCTAGCAATTTGAGAGCTACTTATGTATTTTAAAAGGCTTAAAAGTCTAAGAATAGAGAGTTTCTGATCCCTTTTGAAGGGAAGTGGTATAAATGATAATATTTGCCCCACTGAGTGATGTGTTTAGCTTAGTTTTCAAGGGAAACAGGAAGACACTCCAGATCATATATGGAATAAATGCCTAAATGCCATTTAATTTTACAAGAATGGGTTATATATTTGTATTTATTTTATTTTATTTTATTTTATTTTTTTTTTGGCAGAAAACCTAACAATGGAAGATAATATTTACTGATTTGCCTTAACACAATTGTCTGAACTGTGCAATGCTGCTGTTCAGAGCTAGATTTGTTTAGATTGCCGGGCAAATATACAAACTGCAAGTCATGGAAAGAACGTGGTTAATTCTGAAGGTTGTTTTTCAAAAAAGATAGTCTGAAAAATAAATGAGCAATAGACACTGAGGGATATATTTTTTATCATCACGTGTACTGTTTGGGGCCTTATGAAGCATTGATGGGGCTGAGTTAGTTGTGATTGCTTTCAATAAATAAAGGAAAAATGAATTTCCTCAGCTGTAATTTCAAAACCTTCTGTTAATACTAGCATATATTTACACATTTTAGAAAGATTTAAATTATAAAAAGAGAGTTAATCAGTTTGTAATAATCATAGTCAGGGAGAAACTCCATTGACAATTGTAAGAATAAAAATAAGCGTCACAATCCATAATTGCTCTGTTTTAACTTTGTAGAGTCGGCCTTTGATTTAATGTATCAGTTAATTAAGTAAAATAATTACAGTTTTCTATTAAATAGATATTCTAGACATATGGTAGATGTTAATGGGAAAATATGAAGATCAGTAACCATGCTGCAGATGATACTGCTTCTCAGAGCCAATATAAGATGTAATTTTTAACAAGTTACTTTTACTTTACTAGACCCCAAAGTGCTGTCATTACTTAGCTCATTCCTCTCAAGCTCATAGAAATTTGGTATCATTGAGTATGACAGGATAATATGATGCACTCTATTTTTCCAGATTATAAAAATAAATGTTTAAGAACTAAGCTATCATCAAACGTATAAAAGAAAGTTTTGATGGTCTTATTGTGAATTGATTAAAGATGAGAAGAACTTTGGAAACAAATGCAGATTCATTAGCATCACCACATGGCATTTTTTTCTGAAAGGAAACAGAACTATGAAAACATCTATTCCCTTTAGGCAGATTTGATTTGAATACAGAAATATACCTTCAACTTTTAGAGTGCCCTGACTTTTAAGCAACATATCATCTTCTGGAGACATACTTTAATTCCATGCACGGAGGGGAAAAAAAAAAAAAGGGAAAGCTCCGACTTCTATCAATGATTTCTTTACTGCCTAAGCCTTGTTAAATGGTCAGCTATTTGGATCTAGTTCTTCCTGAATTACAATCGTGTCCCTGCTCTATTTATTGCAAATGTCAGTGTGCCTTCTTCCCAGATACGCACCAACATTAAGACAAATGTATGGTTTCTACAGCACTTCGAAATCCATTTCTGCACCATGAACTGTTGCTTCAGTTTTTTGAATGTGTAGAGCACAATTAGCCAGTACAGCCTTCAAAGGAAGCATACTTTTGCAGGCATAGCTGTTCTGGAAACTGTGCCATCCCCACTCAGTAGTCAGTGTGGGATGTTTCCCCTGTTGCTTCCTTTCATTTTTAGCTGAATTCCTCATCTCCAGTCACAGCAGCCTGAGCAGAGATTTTTGTATATCTCATTGGTGGCAGTTTCATTCAGATTGCATTCTTGTATTTTCCTTAGATTCATAATCTTTAGGTCAGAAAAAAAATCTTACTTCTGTGTTTGTGATATGTGATATACTGATTGAAAATGTATAATACTGTGGTAAGTAAATGATGGCTTGTAGCACTGACCAGAGCACTTTTAGTACACTGAAAGCTCCTTGCTGCTTATTTTACTTGTGTATGTACTGGGGGTTATGTACTTAACCAGCTTGCACTGCCCTATATTTAGTTCTAGCTCTTTTTTTTTTTTTTCTGATCAAAACCAGCATCATCCATGTATATATTTTTTTATTTAATTAAGATAAATTCCGCCTCTCAGACATAGTATATGCAACTTCTGAAGATCTCAAAAGTTCTCAACTTGTCAAGTACTTTGAATTTCAATCTGATAAGCACAACAGTATAAATCCAACTTTTAAGTATAGCACAAATGAATTTATTTTAACTAGAAAATGTACATCAATTGTGGTTTATGTTAATAGTATAAGACATCTGGGCACACTGTACAAATTTATTAGCACAGAGGTCTTAAGAACAGAGTTCAAGTGTATTTGGGTGTCTACTAGAATAATCTTTATGTAATTGCACAGGTGTTTTGCATAAAACAGTAGGTGACTTCTTTTTACTGTGTTGACAGGGAAATGGAAAATATATTTTAATCCATCTAATGAAAAAGAACTTTTTTCTTGGGTATTCCAAAGTAGCAACTGTAATGACCTATTTTAATAGAGGTAGTTCATGAGAAAAGGTCAGTAGAACAACAATTTAATTACTACTGGAAATGACTTGTAGTGAAGTCAAGAGTTGCAAGCTTTGTTTCAGGTATATGATTATTAATATGAATTAAAATCTTCTAGTTTTTTAATGTTAATTTAGGTAAGAAAACAAATCAATAACTGCCAGGGTATAAAGGATGCTGGAGAATCTTATTTAATTATGAAACAATTTTTTTCTAGTCAGAACTTCGTAAGGCTATTATTAGACTGAAGTTCTTTTAAATCTCTTCAGCAGTTTAAGTTAAATCATATCATGATTCATGCAATGTCTTTAAAAAATGTCTTCCCTCATTGACCAGTAATACTACCATACAAACAAAACAACAACAAAAAAATCAAAGCATAGAAAGATGTTAAAGGTTAGAAAATACACTCTGAATATATTAAAAAAAAAAACACAACAAAACAACAAAGAGAAATACGTCACTGTGCTATAACTTTATAATCCCAAGATCTGGGACTTAAAAGCAAATAAATGCTTTGATAACCTTCAGAGAGCTGAAAACTGAATTTGATTCTCTCAGTTCTCTAGAATAATCTGGATTTGTCTATTCAAATCTAGTACGTAGAAAAATATAGTCTGGTGTTTTATGTGAACCTTTATCTTAACTAAAGATGAGAAAGTGATATTCTTGAGTGTGTTTTGATTTAAATTGTTATGAATTACAAGAAAGTTCAATGAATTCGCAATGGAATTTTCCTGATTGTCCCATCCTGCAATGGAAAGGCCACATGGATGCTAAAATGAAATTCCTTGATTTTCCTTTTGATGAGATGTAAATAATGTATTTTATTTTGGGTCAAATCATAACAAATGAAACAAATTGAGAAGCATTTAATCTTAGATCTGTCTGAACTTAATTAGTGTCTGCCTAACGTGGAGGCACCAAAGTGCCTCTTGGGAGTTGTGTAGGTGTGTCATGCCCTCCTTTCTCCCGCTTATCCTGGCTGGCCTACATTTCTTATGCAGAATGCGGTTTCCTTTGGCTAACTACAGCAGGTCTTGTAAAATCCTGTTATACTCCATGCTACAGAGAGAACAGACCTCAACAGAAAGAGCAGCTCAGCAAGCTGACTGTGGAAGAGAGAAACATTTTGAAAGCTAGTATTTATGCTCTAAAAAGTAGAAAACATAGGAGAAGTAGAACTGTGTCTCCTTTAGATATTAAATGTTGGTGTCTGGTTGTGTGAATGCTCTCATAGCATTCAAGAGTGGTTGTGAGGCAGTTGCTACTCTGGGGTTAACTAAAGCTGTGATGAGTTGGGCAAGCTAACATGTTTCCCCTTGCGTGGAAACAGCAGCTCTGATCTTACTTGCTGAAAACCAGCAAGTTTTCTCCTAATTTGTGGAAGACAAATTAGAAAAACACAGTGAAGGTAAATGCTATGTCTTATAAAATGAGGAAAAAGAAGCACTTGCCAGGTGATTTGGTGCACAAGGAGATGTAGTAGTCAGATGGGAATGTGTAAGTAAAGAAAACTTGAGAAAGCAGGGGTGGTAGACATACAGATATTTACCTGTGGATAATAGATTGAAGTGTTGCAGGCTGAAATTACTCATTTCAGTCACTTTATTGAGCAGCCAGATATGGTATCCTGAGAAGGATGATAGGTATTACATGGAATTTTGTCAGACGTGAGCACTGAAAAACTAAAATTTTGTTAAATTTAAACCACAAAATATGCTTGGTAATTCTTTGCTGTGATGACTATTAGGGAGGAAAACACAGGCATAAATGCGTGTTCCCCAGTGCAGAGGGCAAGAAAACAACACTTCACAGTTCCTGTGTAGGTGATATTGCTGTGTTTCTTTGTGGTAACTTCTGACTCTCCATATAGTTTAAATACTGGGAAAAGAAATTACAGAAAATAACAATACCTTAATTATGACTAAATACTAGAGCTGGGAAAATACTCAGAAATACTTTGGAAAGGAAGCTTCTGTCAACATTTGTTTGAATTTCTAAAAAGCTTTCAGTCATATTTGTGTTCTTTTTGTTCACTTGCTGAAGGAACAAGTTTTGATGGAGAGGGTATCTCCAGAAGTGAATTATGACATTGTTTGAACAACTGCTTGAGTTTGGCATAAAACCTGTAGTAGAAGTGGGGGAATAGCATCTCTTCACTTATTCTTACACAAACTATTGAGAACCTGGTTTAATATGGAACTAGGTGTAGCTGAACTGGACTCAAGAGCAGAGCACTCTTCATTTTTAGGTGGCTTGAGGTCTAGGTACTGCATATTTTTTCTTCTTGGAATGAATCCACATATGTTGACTTTTTTTTTTTTTAACTTGGGTAAATTTCTATAGATGCTAATATTCTTGAGTCTTGCAGTTTTCCATTCTTGCAACTGAAATTCTCTTAAATTTTAAAAACAAAGAAGAATGAAGTCTTGAAGATTACTATTTAAAAAAAAATGTGGTAGTTAAATGATGTTTGTTCTCCGATCAGTGTGTTTCACTGTCTTGCAGTCTCAGAATAAATATTATTTTTAGTCTATCTCAGAGCTTTTGAGAAGTTGAGACAAACCTTAAATATTGCCATGTAAATGAAACAGCATCTAAAATAGCCAGATAAACATGGGGCCTTCTGTAACAACTTGTTCCTTTCTTTTTACCTCTTTAAATAGCAAATATTGTAGCACTGTTCTGTAATGACAAAATCAATTAACTAACATAGAGCTGCCACATGGCAAGTCAAAGAACAACGCTGGTCCACACATGATCAGTAACAACGGCTGGAATTGGGTGTTTGGAAGAACCTAAGAGACCAGGACAGGTATGCAAACTTTCTCTGTATTCCTCTAGCCCCAAACCAGAAGCATGAATATTTTGGGAAAGGGATCCAAAATAGATTAATAAAATTCTCATCATATTTCTTCTGAGAGACAATTAGATTGCTGGATCATGAAGAATAGAAGTACTGCGTGGTTACCTTAAATAAATCATATTTCTTAGTATTGCTAAATAGTTTTATCTAGAACTTTTACTAGAGTTAAATTGATCCACTTAACCCAATGGACACTTTCAGTTGAATGTTCTGCATAGGCTTCTCCATGATTAAAAAGCATTACTTAAATTCATTTATGTGAATCTGTAACAGAGTACCTTAATTACTCTCCCCCAGGTGGGAGGATGTTGCTAGTGAGAAAGAAAAATTGAAGTGTAATTCTATTTTATTTTAAATTGTACTTTTGAGAGCATATCAAGTTTTGTAGCCTTCCTGTTGTAGATCTTTTTTTTTCTTTTACACGCTTTAATATCATTGCCTTGCAGGACTTGTTTTCATCTTTGGATCTGAATGTACATATTTTCTAGTTTTATTCTTTGAGTATCAGGTTGCCCTTCTCTATTCTCCATTTTGCTTTTTCCTGGGATTTCCTGAGGAAACTCCTGTTTGATAGTTCTGCAGTGTTACTTGCTGCTGTCTAGATCATATTTTAGCTAAGATAAATATTTGGGAGAATAATTACGTTCCTCAATTCATAAATTGGCCTAAAATGCACACTGGCTGAAACCAGATACTGGTACTTTCAGCCACCGATCTGACAAGATAAATATTCTTTTTTTGCCTTAATCGCAATTCACTAATCCTAACAAGACAGAATGCAAGTATTTTAAATATCAATGAGCCTGATAGACTACTAGGATTTCTACTGGGATCCTGATTCTTTGTTGACTGTTTAACTATTTTCTTATAATGTGACACTGATGCTAAGTATTTCAGTGCTTACATGTCTCCTTTGAATGTAATTGTCCTAATACTTGTGATTCTTTGTTATTGGAAAGATTTAGCTGCTCTGCAATCCCTATTTTTTCAGTATTAATTTACTTTTAGTGATATTAATATAATTTGTTGCTATGTCTCTGACTTTCTACTATAAATCATAGTAAACTCATCTAATGGCTGATTTTAAACCAGGCTAAGTCAGCAAAACTGCTCAAAATTGTTAGGTGTGTATTTTAATGTGTCAGCTGCATTGATTCCTTGGGAGTGTAACAGCTTGCCCTTTCCAACAGCAGACTCGGCACTAGAAATAGATGTGTCTTTCTGTAGCTAAAATTTGAAAAATTCTTTTATTCACTAAAAATTAGAGGATGAAAACTGAAAACTACGTATACATATACATAAGTGTGTTAACAGCCAGGGATGCTCTATGTAAATGAGAAGAAGATAGTGAAAGAAAATAACATGAATTTCTGGGGAACATAAAGTATTAGCAAATAGGGAAAATTGTGTATGATATGGATTAACATATGATTTTTACATAGCCTCAAAGTTTTCACATTGGACAATCTGAACTGAGATTTGAAAAGAGCTGAGAACATTAAGATCAGACCACAAAATAAATTAATTAGATTAGAGATTAAGTGCTGATAATACAAAGAGACTAATGAGGAATAGCATTTGTAACTAGGCCAGATATTCACATTGGGACATTTAAACTATGGTCTGTTTTTGAAATTCAGAAATGTTGCAAAGAATAGAGGGATGAGTACAGGGGTTAATCTCTCACTGGAGACATTTCTGATTTCAAACTTGTCTAGTAAAAATTTATTGGAGACTATCTTGGGATACGTCAAGCATTGCAGAACTCCACCAGCTGTGGATGGTGAATAGCATCTTTATATGTACGTGAAGTAATTTTTGCAGTTAAGTGTTATACTTTCCAAAACTGGTTGCCTTCATCCAAAAACATTTCCAACAACTTTCGTATAATTAGTTTGTTATTTTTTAATGGATATTACATTTCATAGTATGACCTTGAGAAACAGAGAGAGTGAACAAACTAAGAGGGATGAAACTTTCTCTGGAGGGATAGAAAATGTTTCTAGCATTCACACAATTAAATAACCCAGAAAAGCTTATTCTCATTAAAATTCTAATTTTACATGGGGATCTCTGATGAGTACTAACTAAGAGAAATAAACTAGTTAGAGTAAGAAATATGTCTCAATAAAAAGAATCTTCATGAAATTTGGGAGAATGTTAGAGATGTATGAAGGCTGTGAGTACAAACAATGGATCACAAAACTTCCTTTTTAATCAATCTCTAAGCTAAGTAATACAAGCTCTGGTATCACTAGGTTGATGTTCTGGTATTGACATAATTGTAATAAAAAACATATAAGAACAATTTACTACTTCAATCTCATCTGGGCTCTACTTCTTTCTACTGATGAGAAAAGTACCATAACAGAAGGGAATGCTCCTCTAAGTAACTTCAATTGCAGACTTTAGTAATTATTAATTCTCCCTTGTCTAACTGGGAGCTCTTTTGTCACACGTAAATTAGGTCAGAACAAGAAATAGGAAGTGGAATTAAAATAAGTGGCTGGAGGAAAATGATTTAAGAGAATGAATTGTGAAAAAATAGATTAGAAGAAAAACATTCATAGCTAACGTAAGAATACCAGTAGAACCTACTGAAGCAGATCACTTGAAGGAAAGCAAAAAGAGGCATTTATATCAGATTAAAATGCCCATAAGTAAAAGAGTTTTTGTGCCTTGGAATTAGTGATGAAAGGAGGGCAGGTAATTTTGTTTTGTATGCAATAGCAGTTCGGGTGTTCTACATTAATCTTCTGTGTCAGCTAGTTTCCTGATACCACACCTGAGCAGTCCTCGGCAGCACTGAGATATATATTCCAAAGGAATATAACAACACAAGACAAAACAGGTCAGGAGGAGGAGAAGCACTAAAAACCACAAACCCCAGAAATCCACATGATGAATGTAAATTATGCAGAAAATAATGAATGAAAAAACCTCAGACTGATTGTGAAATACGCTTTCCCTTTCATGTGAGTAAAGTATTCCTGCAAAACCTAAACAAAATAAAAATAAAAATAAAAAAAATAATAATAAAAAATAGGATGTTTCAACAGTTATTTTCCCACGATGTACACAGGCAGAAGAGGTCTCTTTAAATCCATTTTGCAAAACAAGAAAACAAACAACAAGCAAAGAAATGGGGTCTCATGGGGGAAAAATTACTGTGTCCTTCAGGAAAAAAGAGATCTACTGTGCAGTTCTGTTTCTATAGAATTTAAATATTTTTATCACTTTAAGAAAATTCAGGTAAAACTCATTCTTCTTGCCTGCTTCCAAGGATAATTTGAAACAGCTGCATACATTCAGATAGTATTTTTCATTCATATGTTGAAGAGGTGAAATCTCTTTCCAGTAAGTGTGGTCCTTGTTCAGAAAATGGCTTATTTCCTAATTTTGTGGTAATAATTTCCTCAGATTTTAACTAAATATGTTGAATTTTTTTTTTTGTGCAATAGAGGGAAATAAAGCTATGATTAAATTGCTCAATATGATTTTGTTATTACATATGAATACTGTTTTATGAAGGACATTGGCAATATAGTTTTAGAAGTCACGGTATGTAAAGAAGCACTTTTCAAGTGGACTTCAGGTTTTTTTGTTGTTTTTTTTTTTTCTTTTTTTACTTTCGTCCAGATGCTGAATGTTATTTTTCTGAGATAAGAAAAAAACTTGAAGCAGAAGAAAAATTAATAAAAGATAGGGAAGCAGGGGAGTGGAGTCCCACTAACACTGCAGCAGGTGAGAGTAATGTAATTGCTGGGTGGTCTTGTTCCATTCTTTCACAGCTGACACTTCCTGCATTTCCCAGGATGTTGAAGACCCATGTTGAGTTTAGCTTACTCACTTCATTTGAATGAATTAGTGTCTTCATGGGGATTATCTGAGTATACAGTGCGGGTTAACATATAGAAATATCTATAAATGGAATCTCTGTTGCAGAAGAATCAGTGTTACGATCCAATTTGTTGCATGAAACTGTACCCAAGTCACTGGCTAACTTTTCTGGGTTTTTTTGTTTTCATCGATGAATAGTTAATCCTTAATGTACTGCAAAGTAATGGAACAAGATTATAATAGAATAATCTTAGGGAATAAAATAATATCTTCAGAGTGTTGAGATCTTCCTGCTGTGTTAGTTCCTTCTGGTTTGTGTACATTGAAAAAAACACTTCACAGTGTGCTAAGTCCTAACACAAAGCTATAATTATTTGAGACATAATGACTGAGATGCTGCTATGAATACAAAAGATAAATAAAACTTAGTATTCCTTGTTTTCCTTTCACTGTATAAAAGATGCTGTTGGACTTTATATCTCAAAGATTCATCTCAAATCAAAGAATACCTTAGTAACTACTTGTATGGGAACTGTTGAATCATGGCCTGAACCACTGATTGATCACCTGAGCAAGTACTGAGTCAGCTGTGAGAGCACAGGTGAAGGCAATTCACCTGTGTGACCGGAAGGGGTGGAGCCTGGCTAAACCCTATTTAAGGGCTCTTAAATCTCCTAAACCCTATTTAAGGGCTGACTGGCACTGGGGAAGGATCTCTTTCTGGCCATCGCTACCTTTGAAGTTTTTCTGTAAGCCTAGAACGTGGGTGAGCATTTTCATTTATTTTTGATCATCCCTTTCCACTGTGATAATCCTTCTAGTTTTACAACCTATAAAATACTAGCCTAACCATGCCACCCTGCTGTGATTGTATATTTGTTGACTGAACACTACTGGAAATCATAGATGTGATTTGGGTTGTGCTGAGCTACCGTGTAGCTCTTGTCCTGAGTCTTGTTCAGTTTCCATCTGACAACTTCTGATTCAGTCTTGCAGGAATGGGCAACTCTGTAGACAGCAAAAATACATGACGCTAATGCTGTTTGCACTTTTGTCTGTTTCTTCTGGAGTTGGAAGTAAATCTTCTGTAGATATCAGCAGCTTGCATGACTCAGAACTGTCCTTTTGTTGTCTTCTGAAATTTTGAAGATTGTGAGCCTGATAAATAAGCTAAACTGGACTGTACACTGCTGAAGCATGTTTTGGATGCTCCTCCAAAAATGTCATATATAATTGAATCTGCTTTAAAATAATGCAGGTGTTGTTTGGTTTTTTGGAAGATCATTGTTCTTCTCTGATTTCTTGCACATTTAGTCAATTATTGTAAACTATCTCTGTAGTTTCTGGATCATTACCTGCTTTTCTTTAAGCAAAAAATATCCTTTTGTGTAATCCAATTACTCTTTGTAATACTTTCATGAGATTTGGTATATCTGTTACTGTATCATAAACTCCTGTTGCTATGACATAAATTGTCTACTGAGATCCTCCTGTTTTTGTGTGTGAATTGTGTTAATTTTCTTTTTCTAGAATAAGAGCAGCTTTGAAATCTGGTAGTGATATTTGTATGAGTCCCTATTAAGGCTTTACTGAAGAGGACAAGGAATCTGTGTACAGGTTCACTGAAGGGTAGCCCGAAAATACAGTGGTGATATAGAACTCTTTGCTCAGTAGAAATCTTGCTGGAAATCATGATGTCTTTAGGCTTGTCTGAAAAATTGAGTGGTGCAGCATAACTTTCCCACCGCTGATATCTTTTTTTCTCCCTTTGGTTGTTGTAAAATGGTCTTTCTGCAGGTGAAGTGTAATAGCATGCTTAATAAATGTAGCTATTATCTCAGAAAAAGCACCGGTTCTCTCCAGATTTTTTTTAAAGAATGGAGGTAATCTTGAAAATGTATTTCAGTTTGAAAAACAGCTATTGTGAAATGAAATAAACTTATAAAGATAGCAAGTCATCCAAAGAGGTTACTGCTGCTGGTGGCATTCTCTCTGAAGTTCATTTTCAAAATAGTATCTAACTGTGTAAATGTAAGCAGTGATTATTACAACTAATTAATGTGATGTGCACATAGTAAACAATGCCAGTGAATATTTGCTGATGAGATGATCAGCATATAATTGGGTTGTCTGTTTCTTGCAGAAGAGACTTTATTGAGAAGAGAGTATTGATTTCAGCTGATACTTCATACTAGTTTCAAGAAATTCTTGCAATACATTCACATCTCAAATTACCTCCTTTCATGTCTGCTACGTGTTCTGGGTAGTTAATATTGATATAATATGTTAAAGCTTGGACTTTCTGCTTGACTTTTTGAATTTCCAGAAGCAAATAATGGATGTATTTCTTTTCTTTGATTTTCTATAGCAAGGTTGTTAGTATGACAAAAATCTATGTTTTCTTATTTGTGACTCACTATGTCAGTCATATGTGTTCTGCTTGATTGGGAGAGTTTGTGGGACTGAGGCATTTCCACATTGCTTTGAGGAAGGAATTAACCTTTGCTCACCTTTCATCACTGTGTTTTGCACACAGACACTGGCATACAGAAGTGCTCCTCAGAAGTAGGGAGTAACTGCCTAGGGGAAAACAAGACTTGAGTAAGACTTGGATCTGTTTGAAGTGCAGAGAAGTGTTGATCTTTATCTCTCTCTGTTCTTTGTCATAAGATATTCTACCAAATAAGCTATTTTTTAATGGCATTACTTTTAGACCAGGACATATGTACTTGAGTGTTTAGCTGAATGCTGTGTGTAATTTGTTTTCCATGGCAAAAGTTTGTGAATGATGTTTCTTTCAAAAAAACAAACAAACAAAAAAAAACATTGAATATCACCATTCATGACAGAAACGTTGAAAAAGTGTTCATAGAAAGCAGCCCAAAGGGAACGCAAAAGCAGGAGAGGATTACAAAAAGTAATTATCTTAAAATGGTGAGCAATGTTCAAAGAGGTATTTTGTATTATTTTTTGAAGTGTAGTTACGTTAACTGATATTAAGAATACATGGTTGCATTTTGCCAATAGAGATTTAAAAAATAACAGGATAGAGAAACATAGGTAAGGAATGCTATCCAATCATTTAGTGTCTTGGAGAGTCATCATATTTAACCTGAAGTAGATCTTGCAGTGTCTTTGTTTCATGCTTGCTCATGGAGTTTTTAAATCATTTGAAGTACTCAAACTACTCCCTATGGTAGTTCACTGCTCCACTTTTTTCATTAGTAGATACAAAGAAGCATTTTTAATTTCTGTCTTCATTTCTGTACATGTTTATCTTTTGGTCACATGGAGAGAAATTAATTATCTTGCTTGTAAAGTGGTTAGTGATTAGGATTAATGGTTGCTAACGTTATTATTAATGTATTTTTTTCCTTGCTTCTCTTAGCAAAGAGAACATTTTGTTTCCATTCTAAGTACTAAAGGATGAATTATGATGTTTTCTAACAAGGGCAGTCATCTCCAAGTTACCTAGAATTTATGTTTTTGCTCCTAGAAGTGACTTAGTATATGGACTGCTTTTGCTTTTTCTATTTCCCCACCTCAAATTATAACATATTAATTCTCAGTTTTTTTGGAGTTCCCTTCAGTAACCCACATACTTCTGGTATCTGTCTACTGCTAATGAATATGAATGAAATAATAACTTAAAATAATTATTTTTAGAGTCTGATAAAAATGAGCAAGTTTATTTAAAACACTAACTTATTTTTAAGAACCCTCCCTGTCATTCTTTGAAGAATAGATGTCAGAGTGCTGAGGAAGGAAATTGTATTAGATTACAGGCATCGAAATCAAGCAAGAGGAAAATACTTAAATGCTTAAATTTTATGTAGTACTGTGCATATGAACAGACTTGAATTATTCATTGTGTATAAGTCATTGGCTAAATTTAAAATGTTTATGTTGAGGCACATCATGATGTTGATAACTTTATTTGTTGATTACAGTGCTTTAATGAAGACTTTGTAAGAACAAATGTGCATTGCGTCTTGCTCTGAAGCATTACTTAGCCAAAATAATGCTACAGAAATCCGTGTATTTTAAACATTGATTTTTTAATGTCTTAATTTTTTCCTTTCATGTGCACTATGCATACAACGTGAGGAGCATTGTGTAATGAATTACAGGACACAGCTACTCTTGAATAAAAAACTTCACACAATTGTGAGAACAAATTTCAGGGGAAGGTGAAATGCCAAGCAAATATAGACAATATGATTAACTTTTTTTGAAAGAATAAAGTGATTCTGGATTCTCAACAGCTGTTAATTGACAGTGGCTCCTTTTTTGCATTTGTAAGGAAATTATTGTAGTACAATAAAATAGAGCACGATAGCAATTAGCTGTGTTTAAATCCAATGTGAACATAAAGTGAAAGCCTCCATTAAAATACTGTCAGCACTATAAGCCTATATGAGAATGCACATATAATCAATTTACTTTAAAATTCCAGCTTGCTCTATTAAAGGTAAATGTTCAAATACTTCCCTCTAATGATAATACATACACTGCCTCCTTTAGTAATGGTGTCTTATTCTTTTCTAAGGAGAATAATTATGTTTATATATCTGTAAGTGCAAATAAAAACTAAGTGAAATAATTAAAAGAAGCTTCTTATTCCAGGCATCTCTAATTGTGCCGTATACAAAGAATACTTATAAATTATTGGTAGTCTGGTTGCTTCATTTGGGTTAATGACCTTGTGTACTGAGATTTAACAGTAATTAGATTAGTTTCCCAAACAGCAGTCTCAAACATTCAGAGTTAGTGTCTAGACTGAAGGAAAAAAAGATCCAGATTTTTTTCACCATTTTTAGAAGGAACAATTAGCTAAGAGAACTCTGAAATTTCTGGCACCCGAATCCACTATTAGCAAACAAAGGATGTTATGTAATATGATCTATGAAATTATCAGTATACTAGGGTGTATCAGAATAAGGTATGGATAAAATACTCTTTATGACATTTTTCCTATTTCATTATGATTGCGTTAAGATGCCCAGTAAATTATAGTTTTAAGATGTAGTTATGTGCCATATTACAATTTAATACATTGTTAGCAACTAGAAGAAAATGCTTTGTTTTTTCCAAGAGAAGTCCGAGTTTGTGCTGCACAGATACTGAGGCAGTTTCTGTAGCAGAAGCTGACGTCGGTAGTTTGTCACATTGAAATAAGAAGCTGGGATATTTGTCAACATCAGTGTCCTTGATGCACCCTATTTTAATCACAGCTCAACATTCTGATTTTCTGCTATGAACAGGAATCAGTTACTGATGTGTTCTTAGGTGGTAGTTCTGTATGACACCAGATCAGGGCTGGTAGCTCCAATGAGCTTTTAATGTAAGAAGGATTGAAAAATGGACACAACATATTTGCTTTCTTCACTGAGTACACAACATTGCCTCATCCCAAGCATAGCATTACTAGAGCTTAAACATTTTAAGCTTAAAAGTGTTAAAGACTATTGAATTTCAACCCTTTTCCTCTTAGACACAAGGAAATATTGTTTTATAAGGAACTATTAAATAGACACATTGTTCATTGAGGTCCTGTGTATTCATTCCAGCAGTAGAAGTGAACAGGTGGTAAAATTCAGTGCTATCTCTTCCTGTTACTGTCATGGTCAATGATCTTTCTCTGAGACAATAAAAACTACTTTTACAAAATGGAAAGTAAAAGCTGCTGTTGAGAGGCTGTGACTTAGCTCTTTGCAGACACTTGCATCCAGGATATCTCTGGAGAGAATTTACTTTTTGCAGGTATGACTCAGAGTCTCTACATGAGAGACTCAAGCTATATAGCATTAATAGGCACTTTAGCTATTCTTCTACTATAATCAGACATCTTTGCCAGCTTCACTGCCTTTTTCTCCATCTCTGTCTCTCCGAGGATTTGCAGCAGGCACCTTTTTCTTCCTGTGAAACCTGTTAGGACTGGTATGTTGCCACAAAGTTGCAAATTATTGATTCTGGTTTGTCTCAGTCTTCTTTCCTCCTCTTTTTTTTTTTTTTTTTTTTTTTTTTTTTTTTTTTTTTAGTATCTCAGTAAACGCTTTTTCTTGCTCACAGTCTTGCACTCTTGTATTTTACTCACTTACGTTTTTACTTTTTTGCTCTTCTGACAGCAAAAGCACTGATCACAAAGATGCTTCAAAGCTGATGATAGTAAAGCATTTTATAAAGTTGGGCTTTCTGGAATTGGACACCTGCTAACCAGGATACACCACAGTGACTATTTGGGACTTGGAGGTCTGGTTACAGTTGCATGTTCTAGAACTTTGTCAAAGCCCTTTCCTATGCCCATGAAAAGTGTTGACAACAATTTTTTTTTTCTTCATAGGCCCATTTGAAAGGCTTGTGAATTTTATTCTTTTGTGCTGTCTCAAAATTAGCAGTACTTTGAGGAATACTCAACATATGACTCTGAATAGTTATTTAACTTGGAACGTTATCTGATTTTTTTTTAATTTTAATTTTTATTTTTATTTTTTTGCTATTGAGAGTGCACATAAGTAATAATATCTCTTTGCTCTTTTAACTCAACTTTAAGGAAAATCTTTGGTTCTGAATTTTTCTTTTAGAAGTGATTTACAATCTGGCTGCAGATGGAGTAAAACTAGAATTATGGATGTGTGACCTTAATCCATGTCAATTCGTTTTCCTCTAGGCATTTCTTGGCTCTAGCAATACTTGTTCTGCCCTTGCTGTACTTTGTGAATAACAGAACCACAGAATGGTTGAGGTTGGATGGAAGCTTTCATGGTCCTAGGCAAGAGATTCAAGGAGGCTTAAATAAGATGACTGTGTTCAGTTGGCTTTTGAAAACGTGAAATAAATACCTAACATTAATATAATAAAATAGCTAGTATTTAAAAAGCAGGAAAACCTTTTGAAATTGCTTTCAATTCAATAAATTCAAATTTTATTTTTATATTAAATGTCTGTAAAGCATTATGTTTTTCTCTTTTCTACAAAAACAAACAAGACAGATTAACTTCTACACATTTTCTTTAAAGAAAAAAAAAAAAATAAAAAGCCCCTTTGATTCTCTTTGCATTAACATTTAATTTTAGAACTGAGGCAAAGAAAGAATCAAAAAGAATAAAACAGGAAATAAGTACAAGAGTCCAGGACAGGTAGGTGAACTTTATCTGGCTGTTTACCAAATATTAGTTACCTTTCTTCCTCTTCAGGTTTCTGTTGGCCTCTGATACTTGTGGATATTGACAAAAGATTTTTCTTTGAGATCACTAATATCCATGTTTACAATCAATATATTATCAACTTCAATTTGAACTACCCCAATTAATGAAAATGCCCAGGACTTGTGATTAAAAAACTAGAGTTTATTCTTCTTTTAGAATGTTCCACATTTTGTGTAAAGAAGTAAACTTAAATTTTTCTATTGCAGGGCATTTTTATTGTTTTGTTTTGGTTTACTTTATGCTGTTAAAGGGAAGTATAAAGCTAAGGCTAGGTCAGCTGAGATCTTGGGAGTAGAAGAGAGCAAAGGCAAAGACATTCCATAATTACTGTGATATATGGCAAAGCAATATAATATAATATGGCAAAGCAGTCAGGATCAGGAAGGTTTGGGGATATGTTTTAGCTACTCAATGAGCAAAGGTCAAGAGTTCTTGTTTAAGAAGCACACTACAAGTAAAAAGAAAAAAAAGTTTCTTCTAATATGTAATCTAAATCTTTTAGTTTAAAACCATTCGCCCTTGTCCTGTTGCTATTTGCTCATGTAAATGTTTATTTCCCTCTCCTGTCCTGGAAGGCCACAATGAGGTCTCTTCAGAGCCTTCTCTTCAGGCTGAACAAGTGCAGCTCCCTCTGCCTTTCTGAATAAAAGATGTATTCCAGCATTCTGATTGCTTTCATGGCCTTCCTTCGGACATGCTCCATCAGCTCTGCATCCTTCCTGTGCTTGGGGGCCCTAGGCCTGGACTCAGCGCTCCTACTTTCTTAAATAGAAAGAAGAAACAGTGTTGTAGGAGAGAAACTGTATTTTGGATCAGTGATGATATGAAGGAAGTCCTTTGAAATGGAATGGACAATTGCAAATTAATTTTCGCTTTAAATAAACATCTTGTAATCCTAGGTTATCCCAGAACTTCAAGATGGCAGATTTGGAAATGGGATCTGATGTGTGGTATTAACTAAAAAATTTGACTGGCTACAAGTCTTATGAGCTGAGGCAGTTAAAGCTCTGTGACAGTTTCTTTGATACTAATGTACTACCCAAAGCAATTAGCAAAAATGTTACTAAATCTTGGAATAAATGTAGTTGTTCTTATCCTCTCCTAAAAGAAGAGATTGCATCTCAGAAATAATCTCAAACTGAACAGGAATGTAAGACTCAGGAAGATCTTGTTGCTTGGAGTTTTGCAGATAACATGGTTGCTCCTATTTATTTTCCTGTGTTTTTAGTAGTTTATTTCATCATAAGTGCATTACGTTTTGTAATATGAGTACTAATTTTAATTGGTCTTTGAACTGATGTTTAAACCAAACATGCTTCAGCATATTTATTAACGTAGAGCTGCTGCACTATTAAATCCAAGTAGAGTGCATATCTAACACAGTGTTATTAAGTGTTTATTGTTTTTATGCTGGAGTTCATTGTTTTACATTTGCCAGTAAATTAATCTGGCTCAGCTAGTACATAATATATTCAGATTCTTGTGAAATATACTCACTTAAAATATTTGTTTGGTTTTTTTTTTTTAGTATTTCAGAGAGTATATTGCTGGCAAATATAATGAGCCTATGTAACTCAATTAGCACCTTCTTAAGTAACATATAGTTATTTTTCATCGCTTGGAACAAATTTCAGTGCAAATGGCAATTTTTATTTATAAAATAAATTTATTTATTTTATTTAAATGGACTTATAGAGGTCCATTTAAAAAATGACAGAAATTGACCATATTTCACTTGATTCCTCTTTTCAGAAATGTAACACACACATTTGTATGTATATGTATGCATACACAGATAAGTAAAGTCTTTTTCAGTGAGGGCAGTGAGGCACTGAAGCAAGTTGCCCAGTGATATGGTTGATGCCCCATCCTGGGGCAGTTTCAAGGAGAGGCTGGATCAGGCCCTGAGCAACTTGATTTAGCTGTGCATGTCTCTGTCCTTTGCAGGGGAGTTGGACTAGATGACCTTTAAATGTCCCAACTCTGAAGATTTTGTGAATCTATGTATATATACTTTAAAAAAAAAAAAAAAAAGTTTGTGGTGGGTTTTCCCTGTGGAGTATTGTGGAATTAAGAGAAGCAAGTGTGTGTACATTTGAGTATGTGTACTTCTATTACTATTGCTTGCAAGCACAGTTACACCAGTTTTGTACACTTGGGAAATGTTGGGCAGTTCATCTCTGAAACCTCAGTCTCTTGAATACATTTTTTTTTAAACAAGTAGCATCCTGTCTTTGTTATGATTTCTCCAGTTTCCCCCACAATTCTCTTGTGGATCCTTATAGATTTTGTGTAAATTATATTCTATTACTCTATTCAGATGTCATATATTTTAGTTCATACTAAATTTTGGCATGAGTAGTTCTAGCTTAACTTTTGGGAAAAGCTGAACTTAAAAGTAAATTGGGAGATGCATAGAGCGCAATGCATATAATATCTTTAATAATAATAAATTAATATAATAATCTTCTATCTGAAATTTGGTTGAGGGGAGGTAAAGAAATACGGAGGGAAAAAGAGACTTGAGAGGATATAGAAACAAGGAATACAAATATGTGATGGGAAAGTCACGTAGTGAGAAGAGGTTCTGGAAAAGAGATTATTTCAACTGTAAATCTGCTGACATTTGAATACACAAAATTGTGGCACTGAGTTAATCTGTATGTCAGAGATTTTCAAGTCATAGTAATGGGGCATGATAGCAAAAGTGAGATTTTTTAGATGTTGCTACCTGAGCACATGCAATGATTCTTATGTCACCCTGGGCCTCTGTCCAGATGTCTTGGGGATCTGTGTGTGTGTGTATGTGTGTATATATACAGAAATTGAAAATATATACTCAGATACACTTTTTTTTTTACACTATTAAGCTATACATTGTCCAGGCTCTACAGCTATGCATAGATCTGATTGTAGCAATGTTATACCATTTCCTTTTGAAAACTTACGAATTACTTTCTATAATTTATCCTGAGGTTGGAGTAGTATTTCTCCTCCGTTCACAAACACTCTGGTCATGCTTTCTTTAATCAAAATTGTTTTTAAAGGGCTACTTTAATATTTGGATTGGTTTTTCCTGAGTTCCTGCAACTCAGGAGAGTTGTTTGTGCTGGCTGGTTGTTCTGATCTTTCCTGAACAAGGAAATATGCTTCTACCACATTGACCACAGTAACAGCTGCCCTGTGTCTACCAGAGAACTGCACAGTATTCGAATAACAGAAGAATGTTGTGATAAATGGATACAAAAAGACAAATAGGTCAAGACAGTCTTTGGCACCTGCTCGGATTATCACTGTTTTTGTTCCCTTTGGGTGGGGAAGTATCTTTCCTTCTTTTCAGGCATAATCTGATAGATGACTTAATCTTTTATGAAATACTTTAGTTTGAATATATGAGTGGCTCATTTGTTTGTGGTAGAGTTGGGCAGTTTCGTCATTATTCTATCAGTCATATTCTTACTTGACAAATGAAGTACATTTATTAATGTAAGTTGGGTCTTTCTCTTTAACAGTGATATATCTCTAGTCATTAGGTTAATTCCACTGCTGCCTGTTGCTCTAAAAGCAAGAGTCTCTTCAGTGTTTCCTATGCAAAATTCCTTAATGATAAATTGGATTGAAAAACAAACAGAAAAGACCCACAAAACAAAATTACTAATAGATCTTTGCCAGACTAGTAACATAAAATACAGCATCTAAGAACCCTAAATCTGAACTGTCTGTTGGATACTTTGAAATACACACATAATTTTAAAATAATTACTTTGGTACTAAATAATCCTTTTTTTTTTTTTTTTTTTTTTTTTTTTTTTTTTTTTTTTTTGAGATAGAAGTAGTTACTTTACCAGAAATAACTCTAAAAAAGATTATTGTGAGAAACACTTGTATGTATTGCAGTACTATCCAGACTGTATCTTCTGGATAACTTGCAAGAAGTACTATACAAAATTGTAATGTGATTTTATTGATTTATTAATATTCATCATCTGTTTGGAGGCATAGCATTTTTATGAAAAATATCTCAGAAACACTTACAGGATGTAAGTTTTTCTTATGGAAAAATTGAGGTTCAGAAAGGTATAATGTTTGTCAATACCAAAACTAGGAGTTGGAGTATTGTATCAGCACAGTAGTTCATCCATGATAGCAGCACATCTTAGAAGAGAAATGTTTATTTAAATAGTTTTAAAAAGAGATAAAGTTAAGAGTCAAGTTTTTAGGATGCTTTTACGTGAACTGCTTTAAGTTATTCAATAACACAATGCCTCAATCTCAGTGTGTCATATATATGTTTTCCCCTGCTATTTCCAATAGACTGTGAGATTTACTCCTCTGTCTGTAGAGATCTGGTCTTTCAGCACAGGAGGCTGAGTCAGTCCCACCATATTAATAATAATCACAACTTGCCATCAGTTGTCAGAAGAAATAACAATAGTAGCTTGTTCTTCTTGTTTATTTGTTTTATGTATTTAGGGGTGTGTGTGTGTATGTGTGTGTATGCAATGGTTGTGAGCATAAGGAGAGGCTAAGAGCTTTTCTTTCATCACTCAGCATCTGCAGGTGACCCTGGGAGAAGCTTATCAATCACCATCATATAGTATGCTTATTTTATTAGTTCTAGTGATATACACTAAGGTTTTAAACAGCATTGCAAAATTGCTTAATAAAACTATAGAAAACAATGGAAAATGGAATAATTAAGCCTTGTAGAGATGCTTGTTAAGTTTCATGGTTTAGAGTAGATTATGAATGGTGGTGGAAGCCAGTCTTCCACTGGCACTGATAGTTATGAACTTCTTAGCCAGTGGAAGCAGTAATATCACAATATCATTGAAGGTATGGAAGTCTTTGTGAGTGCTGTATGCTGCCTCTGAAGGATTTATTCTCTGGCTTGTTAAAAGCAAGCAAGTATAGCAGAATATTTTTGAATATTCATTGGAAAATATTTTTTTTTTCCTGTTACATTATTTTCCCTCCCTCTCCTGTACCTTTCCTGGGGTTCCTATTTGCTGTGACTTTTCAAGTTCTGTTTTTATCAAAATTTGAATACATTTCCATGATATTTGAAAAGTCAAGGAGGTTCTTTAATTTTCTGTTGCTTGCATTTCAAAATGGCAAAGATTTGGGACCAGAGTATCTCCACAAGCAGTCTGATTTACCTGGCTAAGAGCAAAACATAACTGCAAATCAGACTTGCAAGGTACCACGGGTATTCTTCATACATTTTCCTATGGAGGAATGCCCCAGATGTTTCTCCAACAGAATAGTTATTGAGAGGATACCACAGCAAGAAGTTGCATTTATCCAAGAAAAGTCTTTCCTTGTCATAACCAATAATGTTAGTTTGTAATGGCGGAGCGTAAAATCCATCAAGAAGTATGTAAGAAAGGTGCTCATGATAATATTTTTTCATCAGTGTTTTCAAACTAGAATACTGCTAGTTAAATTACCACTCCTAAAAATGGTAAGCAGGCTTTATTGGATATTTTGTCTGTATCGTGGGAAGACACTTTGAATGAGCTACTGGATTTTAATTTAATGTTTGTGTCAATTTGGCAGTTATCAATCAAATACAGAAATACTAATGTTCTTTTTTTTGTTTGTTTATAAAGAAGTGTCTTTTGATTAGTAGTTAAGCAGATTTATTGCTTAGAAACTGTCACTTCTCTTCCATAATTATGTAAGAACAGAACTACTTGTACGTCAATTCCATAAAAAGTTTTTAAATTCATACCTTCAAGTACTTGATGCACTGAAGCAAGATTTTAAAGATTCTTTAACAAGCAAAACGTTAATTTCCTGTCTGCTTTGCCATCTTAATTCCTTACCCAATCTTCAGTGAATAAAAACTGCACAAACCAACGGATTACAGAAATATTGTGAAATTGATTCTCTGTCAACACCAATAACTCTTTCTGTCAAATGAGTTCTGTTGAAATAAACATTGTACAAGGTTGCACATTGTAATATTTATTTAACAATGCATGTTTCAACTACATAACATACCCTACTTTTTTTACCTCACTCTATAGAAGTCATATATACCTAACATGGCTAAGACTTCCTGCAAATGGATGGATAACGTTGCCAAAATGCCTTTGCTTTTAAAGCTGCTCAGCTCTTAGGCTAAGGAGGTAGAGAAATTCTAACTGCTCCAGTGCATTTATTTTTTTTTTATTGTATTTTTATAGTTTTGTATAATTACTCATATTACTACTAGTTCTGTGTATATGTTTGTCATATTTTATATAGATTTATTCCATATCATCTTGAAAAATGTTGAACACTCAATTCCTACTTAAATCAGTTAATTTTTTATGGATTTGGTGGGAATTTTATTTCACTAGATATTACTTATTTCCAAGAAAATATGAAGGAATTTCATAAAAGAATTCCTATAGTCAGTATTGAAAGTTTTCCTTAGCCTACTACCAAAGGGTTGAGTGTTTATACATTAGCAGATTTATTTTTTAAATCAAGCTAGAAGAGTATCTATTTTTTAAGTAGGGAATATTTTATAATCAATTCTGCATGTGGACAATATTGAACAAAGATGATCCATTAATCCAGGGAAGTTAGCCTGAACCAACTTGGACTGCTTGTATAATTCTCTAAGTATCCATGTGTTTATCTTAAGATACACAGGAATTTGCTCATCATTGTGACTACATTGATACCCAGAATAAAGCATAAGCAATAGTGATCTTATCTATCATTGTAATGCTTAATAATATTTGATGTTTCAGATTTTTTTTCATTATAAGAGTGATTTATTCAAATTGTTACATTGTTCTTTATAAGTAACTGAAAGGAATTCCTATAGGTAGGACATAAATTTATATTAGAGTATCTTGAGGTTTTCTAGTGTCTCCCTTGGAAGTAAGCTGGTGAGAGACTGGATCACCATTTCTTAGCATGACTACTGTAGAACATTAATTCATAGAATCATAGGGTGGCTTATGTTGGAAGAGAAAGGACTAATCAAGTGTTTGGAGACCAGAAAGAATTTTTATCACTGATACATAACTTGCCTTTTCTATTTTTTTTTTCCATTTTCTTTGCAAGTACATAATATGGACTGCAAATAGGGAAATATAGGAACTAATATTAGAATCTGTGCTGTCTCATTGGTGTGTTTTTCTCATGAAACCAAAGTTAAATTGAAGGAGTGGTGTTTATTGCACAGTTTACTTCCAGATATCTTCAAGAAATGCTAACTCAGAAAGTGTAGATTCTTGGTGTGATTCAAGATACTGAAATTCTTCGTCCTGGCTCCTGTTCTGCTGGCTCTGAAGCCTCTCAAATGGTAATAAAGTCTTTTGGGGGATTTGGTGGTGAATAAAATTAAGGTTTTGCAAATCTCTTGGAGTATTGTGGATGCATAAAGTTGTAGAGGCCTAGATGGTATTCATTTCCAATAGTATAATGCATGAAATATAGGAATTTATTTCTCCTTGATAGTATAGCATCTCAGTTGCCACCTGCTCTTGCATTCCCACTTAGTGTTCAGAATCATTCGCAACAAGCTACTGGCCTGGAAGATAACATGTCATGTCTGTAACATTAACTTAAGACTTCTTTGCAGGAATAAACAGTTTAGGATAAAATGAAATTAAACATCATACTCAGTTTATAGAGGCTTCAATCACAGTAGAGCGAGGGTCAAGTAAAGTTCAGTTTGAAACAAATTAAGAAAAAAGAATAGATGAAATTAGACTCGAAGAAAGGTCAGAGACTACACATGCACTTATTTGAAGATGAAGGCAGCAAATTCATTTACCAAGATGCGGGGGGAAAAAAGAATGGGTGGAACAGGAGGGGCTGTGGGGAAGATGTCTTTACAATTGTTATATGCTTTATGAGCAGAGTGGGACTTGTACGATTGTTCCATTAAGTGTGGGCATTTTTCTGGCTTAAGCCACTGAAATCAATGTCACTAATCTCATAAGTGAAGCAATATGTAACTTTGAAAGAATTAATGTAACTGAAGTAAAATGATATAGATTTAATGGAGAAATACATTTACATTATGTCTATAATGATTTGACAAACTAGTCTGAAAATAAAGTTTTAATCTGTAACAAGAAAATGTGGATTATTGTTAATGAGCCTTATTTAGACTCAATGAAATCCACAACAGTAACCTCGTTACTTGGAGAATCATCACATGAAACATGAATCAGTACAAAACTACAAGATTTTTGAGACAGTCTTTGACTAAGAGAGATTTTTCTAAAGTACAACATGAATTTAGGTCTCAAACTTTTTAACTAGAGGAAATAAAAGTCCAGTTTTACAAGTCAGATTGAACCCCTGCACTGCATAAAAAATACTTTATCACCCCCCTCCCCCCCCTTTTTTTTTTTTTTTTAGGGCAAAAAAATTAGGACAAACACCTCTTCATTTTAATCTTTGGGAAACTTTGTTTTATCAGTGTTTTTTAACAATCTATGCTTTAACTGTTCTGTTTTGATATCCTTTGGGACTGAATAGCACTTGATCAGAGTGTATCCTAACTGCACTAATACAATGAAGGAGATTTGATCATCTGTTAATAATAGTTAAAACTCCTTAGGATAAAAAGAAAAAAATAAGTAGAATTATTTGTCTTGAAGCATGTTCAGCAGTTGGAGCCATGTACAGAAGCAAAAAATAACCCATGCGATCACCGAGATCAAAGTGTATCCTTACTTAAATTATTCATGTACCAGTACTGTACTCCTGGAAAATCAGATTATTTAGCCAGTTATTGTCCCAGACAAATCTATGGCTCATTCTTTGTTTTTGTGGATCATTTTTTCCCTTGTATGGAAGGAAAAAAGTGGCAAATTACTTGGTGTCTCTTTCAGAGATGATTAAGTGGAGATTTCAGAGTTAATTTAAACTGGCTGCATCATCTGTGGAGGAACCAGCTCTCTATTATTTTCTTTGGAGCTGTTCTCTGACGAAGTGTCACTGTGGTACTATGGGCCAACTAGGTGGAACAAGATCTTTCAGTCATTAGACCCTAAAGGGCAACCTAAGAGATTAAAATAAGAGTGGAAGATCTAAGCGTGCTCATTATGGTATCTATGTATGCATACAAGCTGTTGACAAAACTTCACCTCTACATTTGTGCTTTCAAAGCTAGAATAATTTAACAGAACTCGGAGGACAGTGAATTCCTTAATAATTGTTCATCTGGTTTAATGAGCGTAGTTTATACACACTGTTGTCATTTCATCCATGGGATTGCGCATATGGGACTTTTTTCTAGATGAAGGAATATCGGAGGCTTTTTAAAAAAATCCTTTTAAAAAGTCATCAAGTCTATTTCTGTAACTGAAGCAGAAATGTTACTCTGTAAGGCAAGTGTTTGAATGAGTTTCAAAGGCCTTGTTGTCATGTATTTACATTACAAGTTTTCTAAAGAGAATCTTTTCAATCCCCTACTGTGCACCATAAAACTTTGTTCTGTTCTCTGGGAACAAGAGCAATTATAAGACGTAGATCATGCAAAGCATTTCTGGTTGTACAGTCATTAAAAATGATCTCTCTGGCCCTGTCATGGCACTGCTGGGAATGTCTAAGGGCTGCTGCAGTGACTCCAGAAAACAATCCTAATGGTGTCTGCCTCAGATACTGCAAGGGGGTTACACAAGGTAGTGTTGGTCTATCTCTGCTGAGAAGATTTAAAAGAAGAAAAGAACACATCCTTCTGTGGTTTGTTTTTGTAGATAATCACATCTTTCATTATGTGAATTTCTTTTTTTTTTTGCTTTTTTTTTTTTTTTTTGCTTTTGTTGAGATAATTATATCAAAATGAAATAAAATGAAAATTATCTTTTATGAGCAAATTGTCTTAATGTTTGTCTTTAATGTAGTCTGGCACCTGCAAGTTCCAGCAAGCTTTATAGAGAAGCCTTATGCATAACAGGTACCTGCCATCCTTGTCTCTATAAATACACTTCAAAGTGGTTTTACCTGATGGAATTTTTTTTTTTTTTTTTTATGAAAGGCAGTTTTTTATTTAATTTTGTTGTTTGCTTACAGATTTGAGGCATTATCTGAAGTTCGTTTACATTCACTGGGAATTCCATTAAAAAAAAAAAAAAAAAAAAAAAAAGAAAAGATAAAAGCCAGTCTGAAGTTGTGTTCCCAACTTACACCAGTGAAACCACAGAGCCTTCAAAAGAGTTTTATACATTGAGAGCTCTGTGCCATTTTCTTTCTTCATCATCTTCACCTGATGGAGGAACTTGATTCACTGGAATGGGTATTCACACCTTAATATTTAAGCATTAATGTGTTCCTGAAGCAGTTGCCTAAACTCTCAATACAGCAAGGGCATCTTTGTGCCTGCTGGTTGATTGTACCAGGAGACATCCTCCTAGTGCATGTACATAGATTAGAAATTAGTGTGCATAAGTACTGTTCTGATGTATGACTTTCTTACAAAATGTGGATACTGTACGGCACTCTTTCATATTGGTGTCTTTCATATTGGTTGTACTTTCCTCAGTGTTTAATTTCAATCATTTTTAGTGTTATCTCAAATAAAAATTGACGTAACCCAAGATGATGTCAGATATGTCAAAGGTTAGAAATCCAGTGATGGAGCAGCAAGATAGCCCAGATGAGCATTTTCTTTTTAAATTTTCCTGCCAGTAAAACTTCGAGTAATAAGGCTATTTTTTTGTGATATGTGAACTTGTGGTTACACATATGGGTGTCTATCAATAACAGTGCATATGCCTTTTCTTCATTCACATAGTGTGAAACCATATTTTTTGCTTTAAGTGTTGAGTTTTGTATAACTGAAGCTTAATTTATGTTAAAAGAGCTATTCAAAGGCTTTGAGAGCAAGAGTAATTGTCTCTCATTTGAAGTTGAAGAAATCAAAAGAACAGCAGTAGTTACATGATTAAATTGAAAGAATAACAATGCTGGGGGAAATTGCCCATTTACAAAACAGGAGATAAAATAGTGAATGTCTCAAAGGTATTTTGAGAAATAGATCTACAATTCCAAAAGTCAATTAATCAGAAGTTTCTACGATGAGACTATTCACCCCTTAAGATCCCTAAAAGGAATTATGTCTTTCATCTGCACACTCAGAACAATGACGTTACCTTCCTAAACCATAAAATATTTTACTTTACCTCTGAAGTATTGACCTATTTAGCTACCTGAATGAAGAATCCCTTTTTCCCTACAGAGAGAGTGGTGTACTCTGAGTTCTCTGTTATGAACTTCCTCTCAGAAATATTTCTGATATAAAGCACTACATTTGGGAATAGAGCAAAAGCATGTGAATTACCCTTCTGCTGTGTTCTGAAATGATTCCTACAGGAGCTGTCATCTCAGGCTCAGTCCTGTGGGACAGCAACATCTGCTGATGCCAGAGGCAGGAAGAAGCATGGATCTGATATTTGCTTACTGGTATGTTATATGAAGTATGAGCCAGATAAACTGTTGCTTATATATTCCTTCTTTCCCCACTTTAGTTTGACTGCCTTTACTTTTCCAGTCTTTGCTCCATGTGTAAACTATATTTTCCACAGGTTTTTTTCCTGAAACTAGACCAGGGTCCACTGTTGTTTTCTTTCAATCATCCAAACTCTTAACTTCTGTAAAAGTTTCAAACCAGTGTCCTTCCCTCCTTCAAGTTCTCTGTGTGTCCTAACGTTACCGCTGAGTTTTTTTGCACTTTGTTTTGCTCTATTCAGATGTTCTTACTTTCATTTTCTGTTTGGATACTGGCACCATTCTCTCAACTTTGGCATTTCTGAAAACATCATCTCCTCTCTCTGTATCTGCCTGATGAAATTCACGAGTCAGATTCCCCTTTAGGGCACTCTCTAATTCTGCTTAACATGTTCATCAAGACAGTCTTATCAAGCCTTTATTTGCCTGTGCAGTTTTCATGCATCTTCACATCACAAATGTCACACTTCATTATCTCTGTCACCACAAATAGTGCTAGCTTCTCTTTACTCCCCTACTTTCCATCTTCAATTTTGTGAAGTACAGAATAATTTCCTTAGCCCAGCTTGGCTAATCATGTTCAGTCCTTCCTAAAAGCCTGCATTGTGCATAAGAATTGAAAGAATTCCGAGACAAATGATTTTTAAGATTAACTAACTAGTGTATTTGGCATAAAATATAAATATGTGATATAATATGTAAAATATATAATGTAGCTTCAATACTCTGAATTTCTCAGTGTTACTTGCCTATTTTGTGTATCTTTTGTTCATTTCTGGCACTCCAGGGGCAATCTATATTGTGCTGTAGAGAACTGGAGTTGTCCAGGTATCTGCTCGTAACTGCAAAGTACTGTTTTCTGGGGCTGTTCCAATGGCTTCTGAATAAACCTTAGCATCAACCTTGCTCTTGAAGGTATTACTGAGTACTTGCTCAGAGAACACTGCGAAAGTGCAAGTGTTGCAGTTCATTTACAGTAATGTATATTCTATTTCTATTAAAATCTGTTCTTCTAATCCACCTGCTGACAAACAGGATATATTTATGTTGAATCTATATACTTATTTGACACTCATCACAGCTCTCCTGCAGAGTGAAAAGTTATTTTAAAACAGCACTGCCACCAATGTCATGCTAAATGAACTTGCAATAACTCATTGTTACAAGAGCATGTATGAGTTTTCTTCCCAACAGAGATGTGTACTAATGGTCAAACATCACCTGCAGACACAATCCAGCTCTCATTAAGGTTAATGAGAATCAGTTTACTGACTTGTCTGACAACTGACAGGACATTGCTTTTTAAGAATGTTTGCATAGGGAGAAAAAAATACCATCAGCTCTAAGATGCTTTAAATATTTTTTCCTCTTTTAGTTTTCCCTATCCTTTGTTTTTCCTAAATCTATTAAAAAGGTATTTAAAGTTGAACTGCCCCTTCACAAGGGATATCCTTTCTCCCTTTCTTTATCCTCCGGAAGCAATTCCATGCTACTGCTCAGCAGTATATTGTGGCTTTTCTTTATTGAAATGGAAAAATAATGTTTCAGCAGTTCAACATATTTTGGGTGAGAAGTACCCTAAAATGCAAGGCAGATATTTTTTGGTCCCTTTATCATGCCACTGCTTTACTGTGCCACTATTTTACCTAGGTCTGGCACAGGAGATAGCATAATGCTTTCCTTTTGTTGTTTATTTGTTGCTTCTTAGCTTGGTTATGTCCAGTTCAACACTAAGAAGGCAGTGCTATTAAATTATAATCACTTGGTTGAACAAAAACCTGCTTCATAAATCATTCTTTAATAGCCTGTCTAAAATTTCTTTAGGGTGTTGCAGCTGCATTGCAATGTTGCTTAGCCGGTCAGGCTCTAATTATAGAAATTATACATCCAGCAGTTAAACCAGTAAACAAACCTGCTCAGATTGGTGCAGTAATGCTATGTCAGTTAGGATCTTTCAGTTTGATTTTGGATTTCTGTCACTCTAATCCTGCTGTGCACTGAAATATCTGCTATTGCATTTTGTCACTGTACTACATGGACTTCACACAGAGAGCTGTTTTAACTACTGTTTAGAGGCAGCCTCACTAGATTAGTCCTTTCAAAGTGCATGTAAGTGATTTAGCAATTAACTCAAAAGTAAAATAAATAATTAACAGTATCCTTCAGCATGTGGCAGAATCATTAAATACAGTACAAGTGGAAGAAAAATAATACTCATGCTATTTTCTGGGTTATTATTATTTTGATCTTCTGGTTACGTTATATAAATCTAGGCAATACAAAAAGTATTACTAGCATTGTTGTTTTAGGGATAGGTCTAAAATTAGGGCAACCGTAAGATTCCTATCAGAAATCACTTTTCTCCTATCCACAGACCCTTCTGTATTTTTAAGTAGTAGACGTATCTCCATTCCAAAATGTGGTAACATTACATTTGTATCACATGAACTGGTTGAAATGGGGTTTGTATACTTTATGAAATATGAATATACAAATTTTTCTTCTAACAGTTCTCTGTATGTTTCCTTACTTCAAAGGTGGTAGTCAAGTTTGGCCCCCTAAAAAACCCTGTAGTCTACCCCAAAAGTATCTAAATTGTCATAGTTGTTGATTAGCAATCTGGAACTGAATGAAGCCTCAAAGTTTTGTCATTTTGGGTGTATTATTTGAACAACAGAGTGAGAGAGGAGGAGACTTTCTGAAGTTTGTTCCTGCACCAAGCACTTCCATGCATGTATAAGCCTCCTCTGGTGAGAAGTAGGAAAACTGCAATCCAATGTTGCTGTGTGCTGGTGACTTCCCACTGTTCACATGAACAACAGTATGGAGATGTAAGAACAGAGTGGATCTGCTGCTTTAGGGATGAGCTCAGGCTGATTTGATCCCACTTGCTGCTCCTCCTAATTTAAGTCCTGATAGAGGAGGAATTATTAACACTTTACTTTTGCATCAGCATGATCAAATAAAAGCTATTAGAAGGGTGATAGCTAAAATCGTAGTTAACAATTGTCACGGAAGCAACCCGAGAAAGATAAAGGCAAGACTAATAATTTTACAAGTAATTGCACTGAATATGGTACTATGAAAAAAGAAAAATGGTTAGCAGTCATTTAGTATCCTAGAAAATTGAAGCCAGCCCAGTATATGTGGATCTATGATTTTGTTTATTAAAAGTTTTGCCAGTGCTTGATAGTTCATGCATTCAAAAAATTGTTTGCAGATAAATATTTGAGGGTTTTTTAAATGGTTTTGGAGAATTATTAACTTTTATGAAGCCATTTAGCAACGCTAACAGTGTTATAACAACAATTAAGCGAGGATGATGCTACAGCCAGTTTCTTGTCAGTATAAGTTTTTCAAAGGAAGAAGTTGTTCTTACTTGCAATGAGATGGGACTGCATGTTTGTTAGAGCCCCTGTGGACTACTGCAGTAGAGATGAAATAGACACCGAGAGGCACTGGTAAGTCACTTCTGAGAACCTTGAATCATTTCCTAAATGTAGACTCCCCGCAAGGCATGAATGCAGCATTTACAGTCGTTTAATTCAGCCCAACTTCCTTAACTCAAGTAGAAGTCTTATAAAGTTAAGTGCTCAGCAGTTTCTCATTGCTCAGGATCTTTATTTCCTAATATTTGCTAGCTTGCCTTTTGTAAGGTAAGCTTTAGCCACCTCTGCCTGTCAGCTTCCACCAGAGCTGGGCAGGCAAAACGACTTCCACAAACTTGAGTGAACCTGAGGATCACTCAAAAATCATAATTTAAGCACTGTCAGTCAGGAAGGGTTCTAATTAAATGTTTCCTCCTGCCCCTGCTTTGACAATCATTGTGTTGGATTTCTGATGACTTTCAAGCTGTAAATTCTCAGGTTGTACTGACATGCAAATTTCTGTATTTGTATTCATTGCAAATATTTACATGAGAGCCTATGCTTTGCTGCAGAATTCTACCTGGATTGACAAGGTGACAAGTTTATAGGAAGTTAACAAGCTGATCTGATGAGCATATGGCACAGGAGTACCTTTAAATAGCAATGTAAAAATCAGATATTTTTTGTTTGCTTTATAGCTGTTTTAATGGCTAAACTGAAACAGATGTTGTGCAAAATCAGACATAGGCCTAATGTAGTAAGCATTTGCTACTCATTATGCATTTTAACAAATGATGTGTTAAGGAATTTTGAATGAAAGATAACCTCAGAACAGGCAGCACTGTATAAGGTTCTGGAAGTATATGGTGCATATACAGAAATCAGCATTTATCATTATTCTTTTGGCTTTCAGCTTTATTTAACAAGTATAGTTAATACTACAAACGTTACATCTGTTTCTCTTCTGAGAAATTATCATTAAACCAATGCCAGTATTTAGCCAGACAAGCTGTGGGAGCATCATGGATTGACAGATCACAGCAATCTATGTAAATTTCTACATAGTGTATGGCTGCCTCACCATATCTGGGTGTGGGACTTACGGACCTTTCCTACAAAGGTTGCCAGAATTTTTTCTCCTACTACAGTTCTGCACACAGTCATTTGGTCAATTCTCTGTTGAGAAAACAGATCAGTAGCTTTCTTGCTGTCTTGAGACCTACAAATGAATTGGTTCTGTGTTTTTCTGGAAGGCCCCTTATAGCCTGCCTCAAGTGCATGCTTTGTTTTCCTCTCTTCTCCCTCCTCTAATCTGTATTCCCAGGGAGGAATGCAAATGCAGCTAGGCACTGGCTGCAGCCAGCAAGGAATGAACCCTTCAAGAACCATAAGCATTTCAGTTGCTTTGCCCATTTTGTGAGTATTTCCTTTCAGAAGTTGCATGCCAGGATGATTTCCACCTCCACATTTTGTACCAAGATATGAAATTTTGCTTGCATCTCAGTTGTGTGGAAATCTGAAAGGGAGTTTCTTCCACCAGGTGGTCACTGATCACCTTATTAACGATCAAAAGCAGAGAGGCTTGTGGTAGGTGAATTTAGGTAAATGACACAAAAGTTGTTTTTCTCTCTGCTACTGCTCTGCAAAGAAGCTTGGACCTGCAGAATTGATGCTTCTACTTCTGCAATGCGAACTAGAACGATTTGTCTAATGCAATTACAGTGTAAATGAATAGCTGCTTAAAAATCTGTCCAGATGCACTTTCTCCAGTACTGATGCATGGATAGCCAATTTTCTAAGATCTACTGCTGCATTTTTACTTTTCTCCATCAGAGCTTGTTACACTGTGGTATTTTGGTGTTTGACAGATGCATGTGTATTCAAGTTAAAAGTGAAATGAGGGGCGTAGAGAAAAAAAAAACTATTGATTTGTCTAATAACAAGTCAATTACATTTAATATGTGCTCTTCCTCAGGTGAGTATAAAAGGATAATGAATTCTAATTCAAAAGAGAATGATTAATTCAATTTTGTTTCATGCTGTCATTTTTGGTATGTAAATTGACTACAAAGTGCAATCTACACCCACTTCTTGCATGCTTCAAAGACTATTCTAGCTATGTTGAACAATATTAGTAATTTTCAAATAGCTGATTATTTTTAATGAGCACAGCTGCTTTTATGTGAAGATAAATACACAGTAACTCAGACTTTCCAGTGTTGTGTTTAGTTACATATGCACGCATGCATTCTACATGTACATTGAAAGTAGTGTCTCTGTATACGTATTTATGCCTTTACTAATAATGCATACTGTAGTAGTATATTATTTATGCTGAATAAAAAGTGTAGGTAGTTTAGGCTAAATGAGAAGATCAAAGCGATTTAGTGTAACATATGATTATAAATAGAATTTTAAGAAGGGAAATAATGGACACATGAAATTACAGCCATAGACTAGGTGAGTATGTGAGTATGTAGTGGGAATATATAAACAATGTGTCATTGTTTATGCTCCTTTTCTAATACACACATCTGTTGGAAACTTCAGATTAATGCAGAAGCTTAAAGGTCTAGTATTTTTAGTGGAGTAGGCTTGTTACATTCTAGTGAAAGCAACTGATTCATTCTTTGATTTGCTTTCATAGTTTTTGTCTCAAAGTCATGTTTTGCTTGCTTCAATATAAATTTACCTTCCAAAACTATTTTTACCTTTTTCCATACTTGCTGTAGTATATCAAATGCATTCTGCCATTGTAATGACTTTTTTTGTTAACGTGGACTGAACTGAGAATCAGGGAATGGCTTGAGTTGGAAAGGATCTGAAAGCCCATCCAATCCCAACCCCTGCCACAGGCTGGCTGCCCCCCATCAGATCAGCCTGCCCAGGGCTCCATCCAACCTGGCCTTGAGCGCCTTCAGGGATGGGGCACCTGGAGCTCTCTGCCTCACACACTGCTGGCTCTTATCCAGCTTTTCATCCACCCTCAGCTTTCTTGACAAGGCTGCTTTCTCTGAGTTTTCCCAGTCTGTACACATACCTTGGATTTCCATGACCTAAACACAACACTTTGCACTTGGCCTTATTGAAACTCGTTTGATTTTTGTGGTCTCACTTTTTGAGGGCCCTTTGGATAGCATCCCTTCCTTTTATGGTTTCAACTGTACTGCTCAGCTTGGCATCATCTGCAAACTTTCTGAGAGTGTACTCGGTCCCACTGCCTGATCTATGTTTATCAAAGATGTTACAGAGCATGGCTCCCAAGACAGCCCCCTGGGGGGCATCACTTGTCCATCAGTTGACATAAGGACATTGACAACTATCCTCTAGCTGCAACTAGCCAATAAATTATTTGTTCTCCAATTTAGGGATAAGGATGTGTTGTGGGTCCATGACAAAGGCCTTGCAGAAGTGCAGGTAGATAACATCTGCTACCTTTCCTTTGTCCATTGATGCTGTCTCTCCATTGTAGAAGGACACCACCATGGGCAGATCATGCCTGAACAATCTGAAGCCATGCTGGCTGTCTTGGATCACTCCTCATCTCATATGTGCCTTAACTTTACTTTCCAGAATGATCTGCTCCATGATCTTGCCAGGCACAGAGGTGGGGCACACCAATCTGTAGTTCCCCAGTTCTTCCATTCTCCCTTTCTTGAACATGGCAGTGATGTTTTTCTTTCTTTAATGCATCTGATCAAAACTGCCGACTAACTTTTTATTTATTTATTTTTACTTAGTGTATTAGCACCATGTAAAAAGCCTCAAGTATATTTCCTGCCTTTCTTCCTGAGTCTGGCAAATGATAATGACATAGGTCTTCTCTTTGGCTTCATTTCTGCTGCACACAAAAACTTCATTCATTAAATTACTTGTAATGATGAAAAGTCTCTGAGGGATTGCTTTCCAAATGTGGATTGTTATTTTTGGGTTCAGTGACTTCATTTGTTTTAGTGAAGAATCAAAAGAGTAGAAAAAGAAAGATATTTTCAGCATCTGTGGGAAATGGATGTTTACCAACTGCCCTCCTGAGAAAGTTAACAACAACCAGAAGCAATTTCCTAAATTTTAGAAGGTATCTCAGGATATTAGAATGCAAATTAAATCAGAGATATTTTTCAGTGATGATAGGGATACTGATTTTGTTGGACTTTCTGGCGTTCCAAGACTATTATGCTTCTATTCAAGTAGGGAGATGCAGAAATGAAAAATTATGTGATCCTCTATTCCTCCTTGTTATTAGTTGTTCCATTCTCTGGCTGTTAACTCTCTTTTTCTAATTCCTCTATATTTTAATCCAGTCCTATGCTTTTTTCTTCTCTTTATTTCCTTCTCTGTCTGTGCACATTATGATGAACTTTTCTCCCATCTTTCTTTTTTTTACCATGTTCCTTTCTTCTTGTTCTCTCCCTCCCATGCCTTTCTCTAATTTGTATATATATTAAATATATATATCTTTTTCTTTCACAGATATATCAGTAATTAGTTTCCCTTTCAGAAAAAAATGTCACATTTTGATATTTTAAAATATTTTCCTTTAAAATTAAGTTTTGACAGTTACAACACAACTCATGAAAGATTTCAGAATGAACGAACCTTTGTGCCCAGTTCAGAAGCTATCCTACTGAAGCTCTTTTGAAACAGCTCTGGAGTTAATTCTGCAGTTCTTGAAGTCAGAGTTATTTAGTCATTTCTAATTATCAGTTATGTAGTTTGAATACAATTAAAAACAACATTGTTCTATTTTACAATCTCTGGCTAATTTGATTGACTAACCTTTATATGTTGACTACCAGAATCAGCTTTTAACATTCTGGGACAAATTAAAATGATCATCTCAATACATTTGCCATCCTTGAAACACTTTAACAGCTATTAAAACGTACTCAACAGGATAAGGCCTGTTTTACAACTGTTGTGGGAATAAACAACAGCAGCTTGTGTTACAAAATGTGATTTTTAAAAAGGGTTTTTAAGAGATTGCGTTTCTCCTCCTCCTGTTTTTTCTGAACTTTGGAGCTCGTGTGCTATTTCTGACACTGCTGATGAAAGTGGAAGAGTTCTGGCAGGATGTAAATCATGAGTTCATTAACATTTCAGACCAATTTCTCTCCAGCAATGTGTAATCTTAGCAGAGATGATTGATTGGATCAGGGTTTAACTAGATAGATATTATGGGTCATTCGCCTGTATTTCCTCATTTTCTTTCCCCTTTTGATAATCCTTGTTTTAGATAACATCATTCAATCAACTTCACAGCTCGTCTATTGCCGTGTTCTTCTAATATCAGATATTTCTCTGGATAGATATGTGTTTTGTCTTACAACTTTTGTACACGTCCTTTTAGCTTTGGATTGTACTCCATTATAAGGTGTGGTGGAAATGTTGACATTAAGATCTCATTGGCTTTAGTCCTTGAAACTGTGGGGTCTATTACTTTCCTTTTCCCTTGATACAAATTTTCTCCTCAGTAGATACAGCATTTAAACAACAGCGCCTCTCCATGGCATGCAGAAAATAAAAGGAGGAAATACCCACCTTTTCACCCTTTTGCTGAGGGTTGTGTGTGTCCTTGTTAGAAATCTATTGTACTGTGAAGTGCTTCTAATGCTCATCACTTTGCTTTTATTCTATGGGACAATGGGGTTTGTGTTGCAAATACACAGTAAGTCAATAGAAAATATTGCACACTTGTTGCTCCAATGCCATTCTTTCTATTCCCCCAGTGGATATCTAACACTGGCAGGAGGTCATTTTTAAATTTTGTGCTCAGAAAGAACTTTGGCATATATTCGTATTTACCATCAGAACATTCTTCTTACGACATATTTTAGATGACTGTAATGTTAACAGTTTTCTTTATTATCAGTGCAGCAGAATAGGCAGTGAACAATGCAAAGGAAAGCCAGGAGAAGTCTTGCTTTATATGCTGAGTTCTCTGATGGAGAATAAAAATGTAGTGAGAAATTTTTCACCGTTTGATTTTGGTTTCAATATTTGGACAGGAATTCCCTTCTCTTTTATCTGTAAGTGAAAGATCTCTCTGGAAAGTTGCTAATTTGTTTGTTAGGAAGAGTCACTTCAGAATTGCTTCAGGCAGCAGGGTTTGATAGATTTTTTTTCTTACAGTGAACTGCCTCCTGACTGAAAATGATCGAATATCAGTCTGGGTTTTTAATGTATTTTTTAGTCAGCTTCTTAGCCATAGAAATCTGGTAGTAGATACCTGATTTTTATTTTTATTTTATTTTTTAAATCAAAGTGGAAAAAAATCACCTTCCTTTCCATTCTGTAGAAATGTTGTGTTTTAATCTTTTGGACCCCAAGCTTAGATTCTTCCAGAGTTTGGTGTATATCAGTGTGCACTAGTGTTCCTCATTTAAAAGGTTGTTAAAATACAGCTTATCATGTATCTGGACCTCAATTTAGTCCCCTTGTAAGGATAGGCATTAGCAAATACAACTGCTTTAAACCAGTTTCAGATCACTTAACAACAATAGGGTTGTAGAGTTCACAATCTAGTAATTAAGAGGAATTTCTCCTTTAAAAGATCAGATTGCTAAACACTCCAAAGGATATGATCTCTGAAGGGAGAGGCTTTCCTTGTGGCTGCCAGCACTTAAATTTTGGTTAGGGAGATGTCTTGGTCTGCCTTTCTGGTTGCACAGGTTTATTTCTTTCTTAGGCTACCAAAGCTGGCTACACTCCTCCACCAGTTGCACAATCACTGGTTCAGGCTGTGACCTAATAGTTACCATACACACCTTGAAGTAGGAATAACGATGTAGCAGCCCAACAGGGATAATATATAAAAGAGGTCTCCATAACAGGTTAAATCACTTTGTTATCTACCAGTGTTGCTATCCTGATCCGATGCCTGATTTAGTGGGTGGCAGCCCTCCCCATGTCAAGGGCTTGGAATTTTAATGATCTTTAATGTCCCTTCCAACACAAGCAATTCTCTGATTCTGATATGATTAATTAGAGATATTGCTATGCTTTCTGGAAGGAAGCCAGTAAAAGACTGAATTTTTGTACCTGGCCCTTGTTTTCCCGTTGTGGGTGAGTTTCCCTAGGAAGAACGGTTACTGACCTGTCAAACTTCACAAAGATGATGTTCAAAACTTCACTGTAGGAAGAGACCTTTAGCAGGATACAAGGTCAGAAAACAGAAGAGGGTTCACCAAGCTGTCCCCACAGATGCCCGCTTAGAAGATGTTTTACACTGACGGAAGTGAGCTGAGATATCCTTCAAAATCTGTTGCATGGTGGGGCTGATTTTCTCGAATGGGACAAGGAGTCTAGAAAGCTCTGATGTTATGTTCTCTTTTGTCCTTTTAGTACATAGCATAGAGCCAGGTAACCTTTCCCAGACATGTTCATCTTTGGTAATGTTCTCTTCTAAAACTTACAAGGTTTAGAAACTAAAACTTTACAAAGCCTTACAAAAAGAAAGATCATGCAGAGGGGTAAGGCAAATATTTTCTGGCACAAAAGCAGGCCTGATAGTTACTATGGGGCTTGGAAACACTGAGGATCTGTGTGAACAGGATGAAATTCATTAGGAAATGTTTCATTTTTCAGAGACACTTTACTGCATATGCAATGAGTATTTGAAAAAGTGAAATAGTCCTTGTTCTGCTGGATGTTGTCACAGGAACTTCAGCTCACGCCTGAGTTTTCTTTCAATCTGGCTTTGTAGTTCTGAGCTTGTGTGGGTGCTATTTGGATACTGATTCTTTTTAGCTAGCATATGAGAATGACTGCTGATATCAGGTTTCTTGGTGATCCTGCTGAGATAATGCAGGCTGGTTGAAAGGATGTGGTATTAAAAATAATAATAATGATAATAATAATAATAAAAACCACAAAACCTTCCTTACAGCATTCATTTTCCCTGTTTTTGGGAAGGAGAAGCATTTGCCTGGATACATTTCTCGGTAGTACTCCTTTTTCTCTAAGAAATGGCAGGATGCTGTCTCAGCCTCTCAGCTGGGTACCCCTCTGTGCACAGCAGTGAGCTCAGAGCACGGCTGTCACATTGGGTTGTTCTGGAAGCTTTGCCTGGGAGGCAGAAGGAGCTGGGCAGCTTTTCTGTGCCCTGTCATGCTCCCAGAAGGGAACAGAGCTTTTGTTTTATTAGCCAACTGTTCTGCGCCATCATTCCTTTCTCTAGTCTAAAATTTTACAGCTACAGCTTGGGAAAAATAAATTATTAATAAATGCAAATGAAATCCACAGTAATTTTGTTGGGGCAGAAATATATTACAGAAAACCTGCAAGCCACTGGAGGTTTTCACCAAAAACATATTATTGAAAGTCATTATCAAATATAAATACGTAGGCCAGAAGATGAGCCCTTCGGTACCTAGCTTTAGTTTTTCAGAGTATTTGTTTATTACAGTCAATATTATGCTGTTTTTATAGACTGGTGAGTAGTTGATTACTAATTTCCCAAATGGATTTACTACAAATGATTTTAGCCACCTCTCTGTGAAATTGTGAATTTTGCAGACATCCTTATCTGATGCATGATCAATTTAAGTTGCTTCAGGTGTACAAAACACGTTGCTTCCACCTAATGCTCTGTTATAATCTTTTTTTTTCCTTTTTATTTTTCTGCTCTACATCATTTAAGTATATGAAAAGCTCTCAGGCTTTTGAATGCATGCATAAGGAGGAAGTTATCTGCAACCCCAGATATCTGTGCTGAGATTTCACGCACAAAGATTATTTTCATGAATATCTCTCAGTAGAGGAGGGAGGGAGAGTTTTGTGTAAAAACTGAGTATTCAATTAGGAGTGGTTTTTTTTTACTGGTCTGCTGCTGCCAGTACAACTTCTCCTTAGAAAGATACCAGGCACTCTTTAAAAGCTACTCTTGTGAAGAGCTGAAAACAATTTTTTCTTGTCAGAGTGGACGTCTTTGAACGCTGCAAAGAGAGTACAAAATGCTGCAGGAGATAGCACATTTCACTAAGGAAGAGAGTCTTTGAAAATCATTCTTAATTAATATCTAGATAAGTGGTTTTATTTTTCCATGGCTTTATTTTCTTATTAATTAGTGCAATCACCAGCTCTACTATCAAGTAACTAGTCTGTCATTGTTTTTTTTCTAGCATGTAATTTTTTTTTTTCTTCTGAGTTAATAAAAAAAAACCCACAAAACAAACAACAAGATGTCAGTTCTTCAATACCAAAATATGACATAAAGAAACAAACAAAAAAAAATCATTCTCAAACAGGATTTTCTTTTAAACGTATTTACTATGGAATAATGGATGCACTTGAGCTGGTGCATCTGCACCTGGTAGATCTACTATGTGAAGGATGCCCAAAAATATACTATACTGCAGTGTTCATTCTTTATGTTTTTAAAGCTTTTTTTTTTTTTTTTTTTTTTTTTTTTTTTTTTTTTGTATTGCATTTCTTTTCTTTTTCTGCATAACCACTATGCTATAACTTCAAATATGCAGAGAATGTTGATCTGCACAACTCCATTGCCTTTGGTTCTGCCAATTTAAACCAGACGTTTTGGCCCATACTGTATTCTTTTAAAAGTGACAATGAAACATTTCCTTTGTGTTGTCTTGAAGGGCTGCACTACATTTAATTTTTTTTTGAAAGGGATGGTAATGAAGCATATTATATCCTTAATGAAACCCAAATGTGAAGGGAAGTTACAGCTCCCTAACACCGAGCCCGTCGGAAGCCTCAACAGACCGGTTTTCTACATACTTCATCTCTCTCATAATTCCCTTTTTTTGTTGTTGTTGTTCAGAAGAAATATTGGAGCATGTGGTGGTTCATTTCTCCTCCTGCTTTTTAAAATACGTGTGAGCTCTGGCATTGCACCCAGACAAGAAAAGGTCATTTCTGTAGGAATATACTGCACATGGGACTGTATTCCTTTTAAGCAGATGGCAACAATGTACTGTTTTGAACAGACCAAACTGTCTTGCTCCATCCATGTGCAATCTAATGATTAGGGCATTCTTCTGGCTCTTGAGAGAGATATTGTTTCCCTCAATCTGAGGAGGAAAAGAGTCCATGTTTCCCACTTCCTGATTTTGTGCTTCAGCCAGAAAGCTGATGTATGGAAGATAAGCACAGGCATCGCCTGCTACTATCTTTACTTGAAAAGAAAGGACTGATCCCTCTGCTTGGATTTTGGAATTTAGATCCTACGGTATCTGCATGTAGCACTTGTGAGGCCCAAAGGTTTTGTGAGATCCTGTGATCTGCTGTCCTTTGCATTTCCTGTGTTCGTTCAAGGCACAGTTCTCAGTGCTAGACCATGACTTTGCATTTTACTCTAGCAGGAGGGATCTGAACATTCAAGGTTCTGCTCTTCTACTTGACTTCAGACATTCGTTACTAAAACTTTCAGTAGCTGTTTTTCAAATTAATAAGACATTTTGACTTGGTGAGGTTAACTGCCCATTTTCTAAATATGGTAAAACAGTCATCAGAGAAGAGCCCAGACTTCAAAAGTTAAGACAGCAGAGAAATAATTTGTATTAGACTATCAAATAGATTATGAAGGGCCATCATTAAATCTGGACTCTTTTATTTTTTATTTATTTATACGAGATCATAATTTTGAAGCCAGCATATAAAATGGTCTGCCTGTTTTCTCATGTACTCCACACAGATTTCATTTGATAAGGTCTTACTCTATCTAGTCTGACAAGAGTCCAAACTGCTTTACTCATAACAAAGAAGGGCATTTGCAACACTACAGAGCTTGTATGCCCATACCTCTTACTGTTTTCTGGGCCACCTGGGATACTAAAAGATTTTAGAATATTTATTTTCTTCCTCATCTGACATGCTTTGCTCAGGTGGCTGAACAAAAATGTAATTATCTAACATGACAAATAACAGTCAGTATGAATCCAAAATGAAACATCAGTCAGAATAACAGACAATGATGTGAAGTGGCAGTATCCTTACTGTGACTAAAGTTTGAGCTGAATTATCATTATGAACTATTGATGATTGATACAAAACTGTAAAGACACTAAAGGGGACCTTCACAGTCTTAACAGTCTGACAGGTCAGCAAATTTTCCCTTAGGAGCTACCGGGACTAAAAAAGCAGAAGAGCCTAATGAAATTTTCAGGTTCTGCTTAAGCCAATGAGCATTTTGGATCTGCTGCAATTCATATTCAGTAGCAACATAGTGTTATGAGAGTATCTGTTATGTTGGAGCCTTCTTTGAATGAGCAGGAATGAGTTTATTGTTTGAAAGGATTTTTGCATTGGCTCTTCTATAGGAAATATGCAACTTGATACAGATCTTGCAAGTTCTATCACTGTAAAAATATTGCACTGCTACTCTGATTTCAACGATCTTTCAAACATCACTAAGTATAGCATCGTGTATCTACTGTATTTTTTCAGATGTTTTCCAGCTCCTTTTTCTTATATTCTGATAGCATATTTGTTGTTTCACTTTACATCATTCATGCAAGTTAGCCCCTGAGTGACCAAGGGACGTTAGGATCCATAATACTTTCCCAACAAGCTTGGGAAATGTGTCATGTGTGGTTTTGTTTCTTACAGTTATTATCTTCAGATTAGGCATATAGTAAATCTTCATGTGACTTCTGTAACTGATTATTATTGTTATCAGGAGGAAGATTTTCTACAACATCAGTTGCAATATTTTCCATTATTACACTGAATTGCTAGAACCAAAATTGCATTGCGTTCATTGCTAGAAGAATAATTCATCTGAGAAGCATCAATCACCAAGGTGATGCATATCAATTTTCATCAAAGCCTAATAAACAATAGCTGCAGGAGACCCATGACATTTAGAACTTCAGTTGTGCTTGACATTGTTAATCCAGTTTCTTGATGTTCTTTGGTAGGTTCATGGATTCAGATATACCAGTACATGTAGATGGTGGCATTTAACTCAGTGGGAGTTAGGTGCTTAAGCTGTTATCTGTGAGAATCTGACCACACTGCCTTTGGGCTTTGTTGTCCTGTTAGCAGGAAAGGGCAGTAGACATTCCCTCCCTCTGGCAGATGGGGAAGAACGCAGGTGGTAGCTATTGTAAAGTGCTCAAAGGCTGTACAGATCAGGAGGTATTCAAGATAGAGAAAATTAATAAGCTAATTAATGGCAAGTGATATCTTAGTTGCAGTAGAATGTGAAATAGATTTTTGGACTGTGGGGTCACTGTAATACTTACATCGCATGTCACTTGAAAGGTGACAAGCTACAGTAGGGTGCTCATGTGCCACCTTACTGAAATCATTACAGAACATTTTGTTTTTCAGGCTGGAGATGTTCAGGCGACTTTTTGGAATTAGTTTCTAGCTACGTGTGTCCTGGAGCCAAAAAAAAATCAAATGTTTTTCTCCCACTTAATTGAAACAGTCTGAGAACAATTGTCACATTTTGGTAGCCACATCCACACTCTTTTTTCTGTAGTCACAACGTCATTGGTGAAAGATGTATGCAGCCTTACATATTCCATTTAATAACAAATGTTTCCACTTGCATTTGATAATATTGTCATTCATAGCACTGGTGCTGACATTGCCTTGAAGATGAGCCCTGAGATTAGGTCCATTTGCACCCATTAAGAAGATTTAAGGGGTTATACAACCTATTTTCCTTCTTGTTATATTCCCCTGTCACATGTTAACCATCTGGCTTGGTAGAAGCTGCCTCCTAACAGTTTTTCATAACAGCCCTCGTGCCAAATTTCTGTTCCCATGGAAACTCTTTTAAGAGTGGTTAAAAACTGAAAGATGTACCGCTTACTATCTAGAATGGGTCTTATTTTGTTTTCATTAGCCTCTACATTTTTTTTTGTTTGTTTGTTTTAGTTCTTGTAAGTGTTGCCACTTGTGCCAAAAACGAGGAAACCTGTGAGTTTTGTTCACCAGTTCTGTATCTCAATTTCCACTTATGTTCTGCAGAGCAAAACTTAAAGGATTTGAAGCTACTTCAGTGTCTCATTCAACAGATAGCAATGAAACTGCATGTTAAGGACAAGTTCAGAAACATGAACTTGAAGTATTTTACAGGGGATTTTGGAAAACTGAATGAAATCAGTGATTAGATAGGCTCAATAACTATCAAAGGAATTGATCTGACTATCTCTAAGTATGAGCATGTCTATAGTTTCATTATATTCAAAGAAGTTAATCAGTCTCATTTCACATGACTTTTCAGCTTAAAAAGTGTTACCTAGCATTCTTGTTGAAAAAACAATTAATAGTGCTTTCCACTCATAGGAAACTGATCTGGTATATTTGTTAAATTTTTCTAGGAAGAGATTTAAATTTCACAGCTGCTGAGATCCTCTGAGCTATTGCACTAAATCAATGCATTCATATTCCTATCCTGAGATTCCACTGACAAAGCCACTGACTTGGGACAAAAGAGCAGAAAAACACAAAAAATTGAGTTGACTTTCATTCATGAAGAGAGTAAAGGTTTTAAACATTCATTGATTTCTCATTGCCAAAAGATGTTATTTGTGGTTCACCAAAAATAGTATTGTCTGTCCTCTGTGTGTTGAAATGTTTTCTGTGAAATATTTATATATACGTGGGCTTCAGGGAGAATTTTGTTGAGGACCCTATGATGATGAAGAGTGCAGAGAGAATCTTTCATAACAGTATCTCTATTTGGACTTTATTTAAAAGATTGAATATATGATATATTTCCTGAACAACACAGAAGGTCTGTTAACCACTAGAACAGAGGTTTGCTCGAGGTACTCAGTGAGCAGAATACTAATTTCCAGACCACTGGCTTACTTTAGTCTCTCCCATAGAATCCTTCTTTCAGGAAAGCACTTAACCAGGGAGTTGAATTAGAGCCCAATTAAAAGTCACTGTTGGGACTTATATGCACTGAAGTATCTTAAGCCTTAACAGTGACAAAATTAGATATTATAGGCCTTTTACTAAAGTTCTAATTCTGTGAGAAATCTGCCTACATATTTCTTTTCATTAAAGGTACTTTATAGGAAGTGATGGGGATATGGGCTTTGTAAAGGTTTCAGAAACTGTTTTACTCTTTGCTTTACCTTGCAAAATTTAGATAAAATGTGAAAGTACTTTTATATTTATCTTCTTTAGCATCTTTCAATTGGAGGTAAAGTTTTATCTAAGAACTCCTGGATCTCTTCTCTTCTTTCTATGTGTTCCTTTTTAAAGAAAAATTAAACTCCTGGTCTCTTTCTGTGTTCTTGTGCCTTTCAATAGTAAGAAACTTGACCTGTTATGAACCGCAGTTTATAACAGAGATTCTGATACAAGTCTCACTGTACTTGCTGTTCCCCTCAAACTAGTTGCATTTAATTCCCTCTTGTACAAGTTAAGACTTTAGATATGATTTATCCTAGGCTCTCTCTTGAGAGTTACCACTTAACTGAAAGTGACCATCTAAGTGGAGAGGTCTAACTTTTTTTTTTTTTAGCACAAGACATAACGGCAGAATTGAAGAAAAACAAGATGTAAGATCAAAATGGAGTTTGCATACTGAAACAGAGTGCCTCTGATATCAGAGGAAAATAAGTTGTATGAGGATTTTTCAAATCATCAAAAAAGTCCATCATAATAAAGGTCAACAAACACTGTTTAATCTGTTGCAGTCAGTCAGGTATAATTCTGAAGGGCAACATGATAATTATTAACCTTAACAAAAAAATATGTGTAAACAGAGGAAAATAAAATGATTCCAGCAATCCTTGTGTAAATTTAGGGATTTTAGTGCCCATAACAAAATACTAAGCATATTAAATCTAAGCAGAGTAGGAAATCGAACGTTTTTTAACACATTTTGGAAGCAGGGACAAGTGCAATATTTATTTATTTATTTATTTATTTATTTTTAGGCAGCTGATAGAAATCCCTTGAAAACGTCTAACTAACTTGGTGAAGCTTTATATCAGATTATAAATATGTCTAATTAACTGAATGAGACAGGAACTCTTAACTAACAGGTGCAAACAATTAAATAATCACCTTGGCTGTTTCACAAAATAAGATGGAAATAACACACAGGCTGACTTTTGCAGTTTTATTAAGGGGAAGGAAAAAGGAGTGAATCCTTAGAAATGCCGTGTGTTCTCATTTTAACTGAGAGATTGGAATATAGGGGAGTGCCTCCGTATCTCAGTGGAGGGCAAGAGAGGACTCAGGGGCCCAGGGTAGTAATAGGTGCACACTTTGTACTGCTGCATAAAACCCCCAAACAAATTTTCTCACTAAAAGTACAGGAAAAACAAATATAGGAAGAAAAACCACAGTCAGTGAACCTCAGTGAAGAGCCAAGATTTGTTCTGTAGTCCAGTCACCAGGCTGTATAGGTTGAGCCATTGTTTTTGAAGTACCTAAGAGCAGTGAGTAGCATGTAGATGGAGAAGTTAATTGATAGACAAGTAATGTGATAAAACTCAGTAATATGCAGCTGAAATAACTGAAAATCTTTCAGTCTAAATTTAAATTGCAGTTTTCAGACTTTATGGAGATTTTCCTGTCCTGCAGGAGTATCTGCTTTAAATAAAAAAGAAAAAAAAGAAAAAAAAGAAAAAAAAGCAAGCTGCCAAAATGTGATTAAGTAGTTGATGTGAAAATAGTTGAAAAATTCTTGGTAATACACAAATACGCAGTAAGATAATCCAAGTATGAAAGGGAAATTAAAAAATAAATTTGGAGTAGGAGGGATAGTTTGAGCTAAAACTAAGAAGTTTCTTTAGGTTAGGATGGGTTCATACGCTGTGATATGCTTTGTGTATCACAGAGGTTTGGCTAGATAGGTTGGTGGAGGAAGGTAAAAACCAAAACCATAGTGTATAGGAACTCCTAAGTTCTCAATGCTGTGTATAGCATTGCCACTTTGTGTTGCGGGCAGTTTCTTCTCATTGTTTTTAGCAGAGACGCTTACACAAAATAGCTCAATTGTCACTCAGATTATCAGTAACTGATCTCAGTTGTGTGCTATATTATAGAGGGGCAGGCGGATTTTCAAGTCAGAAAATCTCTCTCCTCCTTATGGGCATTGCACCCACCAGCGCACTTCTAGCTCTCTGTAGAGCAGCAGATATGCAAAAGCAGCTTGTGTGATGAAATCTGTTTTCGAGCCATCTCCCTTGACTTTTGGAAAATGAATGCTGATTTACAGCCTACCTCCTCTTTTTTATATATCAGCCTTAGCAGGAGTCCCATGCAAAGGTAATCCACTGCTTTCAAAGCAGCAGTGGTGATGATTGCACTGTGGGGTACGAGGTAGCATGCATGAAGTCCATAAGGCTGATAGAGACTGACAGGATACTCTGTGCCAGTAAGAGTAATGGAATTAATCACTCAAGTCAGTGCTGCTGGATGTGTTGGGTAATCACTATCAGGCCTCATACCTCAAATCTGAAAAAAAAACTTGCAAAGGTTTAACTTTGCACAATGACTAATCCTGCTATTGGCAAGGACTGGCCATTTAAACATGTGTAATTCTTTGAAGGATCAGTGTTTTAACTCCCAACAGATGAAACTTCTGTCAGAAGAAACAACTGTGCAGCATTCAGAGATGAAGATTCAGAAGGTGTCAAACCAGCAGGGGAGGGAAAATAAAGAGAATCAGAGCTACATACAGTGGCTTCTCTCTCCATTTGAAGCACACTTTCATCTTATTTGTGTTTGGATGTATTTTACAGAAATGTAAATTTAGCCAAAGAAATAGTTTCCAATATGTACAAGATATGAATCAGAGCTTTAACCCATTCCTGATGTGTACGTGCTGTAAACGTGCCAGCATGTTTACATTCCACATTTTTTATTGATTTACTTATGCATGATTCATGTAATTATCACAGTTGTAGCAATTAAAGATGTCCTTCAGGAATAGTAAGTTTTGTCATTTGAAATACCATTCCCTTGTAAGGATAGTTGTAAACAAAACTTCAGATAAAATTTTGGAAAATGTTGCTCTATAGAAAAAATGCATTGCCATACTGCAATTATATAATCATGAGCAAAAGTGTATGACAAATGACTTGGGATAAGTTGGAGTAGAAACCTCTTCCAGATAAGAAATAACCACTCGTGAGAAGCATGTCTAATTGCTTTTGTGCCCCACTTGGTCCCTATAGATTAGATGGATAGAATAGAATTAAGTAGTTTCACCAGCTGCTCTGAATTCGGAAGACTAAAAAGAAGGCTGAAATGAAATAGCAGATAAAAAATAAAGTACGTTGAAAATATAAAACATTTATTTATATTATATTATTGGTGACTTGATTCTGATGTAACTCTGTCTTTTGGGTTGTGTTGAATTTAATTGTAGAGCGTGATTTTAAATAAATTTGAAGAATCTTTGTAGTAGCTAATTTAGAATAAGAAAGCTACAAAGAAACATATATTTGAACTTAAAAGAGATGAAATAAAGTATTTTTTGCACAAAAGAAGATTTTTTTTATGAAGAGATTTCTCTGAATAGATTCTTCATGGACAACGGCAAAGTGATTCCAAACATGGGTTTAACTTTGTTTGTTCACAAAGGCATTGAGTTACAGAAATCCAAAACTGAAGTTTTCTCCTTCTCATTCCTGCCTTAGAAATGGAAGTTAAGTAAGTGGATGTGCCTTCATCTTCCATTTTCACTGCCTATATACTGGTAGATATCTTTACCCTCAGGAACATGGCTGATGAAATGGAAATGGCTCTCTGAAAAGCTCTGAAAGGATGCTTTAGGTACTGAAATGATTAGAGGTAGCAGCTTAATTTTCAGGTGTAAACATCAAGTGGTGCTTGAGTGGGGAGCTCTGATTGTAATGATGAGTTGATGAAATATCAGATCCCTTTCCAGAAGAAAGTGCTGGTCCCAGGTGAGTGCCCAGCCAACTGAGCCTTCTGTGCCAACTAGACAATGTCAGTAATGGCAATTTCCCAAAAACGGACATGGTCACTCTCCAAGGTTCATCCTTTGGCTTTCTCCCTGTGGGGTTAGCCAATTTTTGCACCTGGCCACCACATTTTAGTGCTAGAATTGATAGAAAAGCTAATTGTAGTCAGCTGTACAGAGAAATCATTATCTTCTGCTTTTTTTTTTTTTTTTTTTTTTTTTTTTTTTTTTTTTAATTTCCATTCCTTATGGTATATATCACATATGCCTTCTACATCAGTATCTGGCAATATAGAAAAGTTTAATGGGCTCACTGACATATCAGTTGTCAAAGCTGAAAGAAGTACAGATGGATATGAGCAAAAAGAAGGAAAAAAATTGTTCACAAAATATTTCACTTCTTGTAATATTGGTTACAGACATTGGTTACAGACTCTAAGATGATGCTGATTTTTTCCTATTCTTTCTTGAATACAATGATCCCTGGGTTTATTTTGAGTTTGGAGATTGTGTGAACATAAAATCACAGTGTAAAACCAAGTGACTACTGAATCTCACCTGGATTAATTTCAAAACCTTGTGAAATGGTAGATTTAATAGGTGTTTTCAGCTGGGGTTGTAAGATGAGACAGCTTTTGTCACTAATTGGTTATTCGCTTGAAATTCCCATAAAATCCAAAGAGTCATGCTGAGGTGTCTTTATGCAGTTCTAGGTATCATTGTCCACATAGTGAATATTTTATTTCTAATGTCAGAATAATTTAGGATATTTTGTGTTTCCAAACTTAAACAATAGACAAAACAGACTGGCCTGGTCTAGGAATAGTGTTTTTAAAATAAGTATCCCGATCTATACAGTTTTAACTGAAAGATACAGAAATTCACACAAGTACTGTGTAGCTGTACCATTTTATTTTTGAAGTCTGGGAGCAGCCAGAAGAATACAAGTGGAGGCGGTAGTGAGTTCATTATCCTCTTTGCTACGCAGTGACTTGGACTTCTGTAAGCGTTGCTCAAGAGAATATTTGCATCATCGGGCACAAAAGGCAGCTTGCTGCAGCACCAACTGCAGCCTCGCTGCATCACTGCCACTGAAAGCAAGGGGTTTTCATAAGCCCTTAAAGAAAAAAATATCCCCGTTCTGAAATTTAACTGCGAGTTTGATTTATGCATCAGATAGTGGAAAAAATATTAACTTTCTGGTGTCTTTATTTTGCTGCAAGCTGTGTGTATTTTAATTGATTGCCTCTCTCCATTGTTCTGTGCGTGGCTGACAGGCTCTTGCTCCCGTACCCAGTGGAGGTGAAGGAGAATTTAAGCCTGTATTTGTCTGACAAGCACACAAGTGCTCGTTTGAGCCTTTTGTGTACAACTCACATCAACTGAGTTAATCTCTCTAATGTGATGGAAATTAGTTCACCTGACAAAATTTGCTTTTGGCAAGGTGACCAGAATGAAAAGTGAATGAATGTGGAAGTATGAACTGAAGCTGAAAATGTCCCTAAATAGTTAAAGGTGCCTGAGCTGTATAGAAAAATGCAAAAAAAATGAGGGACTACTGCAAGGAAGTTGGGTGATTTTAGATCAAGGTTGTGCCAGTCTGGGGGGCGGCCTCACAACACGGTGCTCAGCTGGAAACAACCCCTGCCTGATTCCCAACTTCGTGCTTTCCTCCATCATTCAGGTGTCCAAGTGGACTAAGAGGAAATGCATGGCTCTTTGGTGCAGCACCACCTACAGAGCCAGCCAAAACTAGTTCTATTTAGAGACATAGTCTCTAGCTGTTGTTGTAAAAACAGATTGTGAATGGGGTTTCATGAGTATTCTGGGTACTCAACATTTGAGGTACTGTGTGGAAGGAGAAAAAAAAGAAATGGGAAAAGCTTATTTTCTTAGGGAGTAGTAGAGAGAATCACCAATGATTTGATTTATTTTTTTTCCCCCACAACTATATTTTCCAACAGTAGCTCGATACAATGCCATGCAGGACAATGGGATTTTTCCATTGTCTACAATGTAAAATAATAAATTGGTATAAAATGATCCATTTACTCACTTGTTGGGATGTTTGCCATTTCCTGTTACATCTGCAAATGAAATACATTTGATTAATGCCTTATGGTTTGATGAAAGAGAAATGTGTAGATCGATACTTGGCTCTGTGGGTTAGGGCGATCCAAACCCCATTTGTTTAACCTCCTTACAGCGACTGAGTGACTGGTATATATACTCTTTTGTGATCTACCAACTCCCAAGTAGATACATGAAAAGGCTTACAGGAGAATCACAGATTGTATATATTGTTTGACAACTCTGTATAGTACTTTTGGAGGTAAGCATAAACCCTGTGAAGTGACGTGGGTTCTTGTGGCTTCCCCTAACATGGCAGCGAGCCCAGTTCAGTGCAGCAAACTCTCAGCAGCACTTGGCCTCAGTGCTGTGCCAGGTTCACATACAGGTTCCGGCTGATTCATGTCACAGAAAGTAAATTTCCATCTGTCTACAAAATTCTGCGTAGACATTCCAACAATAGTAAAATGGAGTGAATAAGTAGCAACAGTTCCCGAGTGTTTTGTGCAAGAGAGATTTGTTGAAAGGGCCTGAATGTTGGGGTAACTAGGTAAACTTTGTTCATTCTGTTTAATCACCCTATTTTAAAATGTGTAATTAAGAAGGGCATACAGGAGAGTGAATTTCATCAGATGTTCTAAATACAAACATCTAAGAATATGTACACAAGAACATATGTTGTACTGGCCAGTCCTGAGGTCCATATTAGCCAATCTCATATCTGTTCTTGTTGTCTACTCTTCTTCTGTACTGACCACGTGATTTTTCTAATATATTGCTCAGAACTGCTTGATTCTCTGAGTGTATTTGATAATAGTGCAAATTAGTTATACTTGTCACATATTAGGGAATTGCAAAGCACTGTTTAGATCTAGGCTACTATCTGTGCTAATATTATCCATTAATCCTCTTTTCGTAGCTCCAAAGCAGTTCTGTAGAAGGCCAGATACTTTTTGTGCTGCATATTGTAAAGGTTTAGCCAAATCTGTACGTGTTTCTTATATCACAAAAATAGTTTGATATTTATACTGTGTCTTAAAATGCAAATGAATCAATTTTCAAGTATTTTAATACTGTTATATGACTTAAGAATTCTATATCTCTTTCTGCAGGGCTTTATAAATTTGAGTCTCTTTTTTAACATGGTACAATAAAACTTGCTTTAATTTGGAGGATGAATGTAGCAAGACCATAACTTTTAACATTTTTTATTAAGTCATACAAATATATATATATATTAATTTTCTTTTTTGTTTGGGCAGCATGTAGAGACTGGTAAGTGTTCTGTATTCAACCTCTGTTCAAGGTTTGGTACTGTTCTTTGTTCCTTTGTTTTTATAACTGAACAAATTTTTAACTGGTGGAAATGGTTAGAGAGAGATAGTGTTTGCACTTATATGACTCAGACCATCTGCTACTCTTTTCAATTAGGATAATGTCCTTTCCTTTAAGAAAATGAAACCATGTAAACAACGTATAAAGAGGAAAAAAGAAACACTGTAAAAACACATTTTCTTTATTCTCTATTAAAGCATAAAGAAAAATGAAGTTGAAATTACATCATTACCTTTGACAATCAGCAGTTTGTCAGATATTTACAAAGGATTAGAGTATTATCTGCCCTAAAATGGCATGAAAGAACAGCACATCTTTGTAAAGTAACTGTAAAGTAGGTGTGAACCAAAGGGACTTGGTAGCATTGTATTTCTAATTGATAGTGCTTTGGCAGCAGACATGTAGTATAAAGCAACAGGCAGACAACCTGTTGCTTTGTACCTCCTTTTTTAGTTTAATAATTTATCTGCTTTTCTAAGGTTATAACCCTGAAAAATTAAACTACCAGATGAAGAGAAAAATGTCAAGAGGTTTTTGTGTTTCTATAATCAGCTCTTAAATATATACAACTAGTAGCTCAATCAGGGATTTAACGTAGCAGGTATAGCTGGCATATTCACAGCATGCCACACGTGCACAGGGAACATTTAGCTTGTCTGTTATGTATTCACATAAACCCAAATTCAGGGTTTATATTTGTTTACTTGAAAGATTTAGTGAATATGGTGTTTATTTATTTACTGTTAAGATAAGAAGGACTGTTACATGCCTTTTTATTTCTTGAGCATGTACAAAATATACTATTAGAAAGATCAACTTACAAATGTAGAATTTTCATATTCTGCTCATACTAATGAAATGAACTATATAGATGAATTCAAAATTATGATGCTATGTATGCTTCCATGATAGGGGAGCTCTACCAATTGAATTCTGCCTTGCATTCCTTTTGGAGCTTGGGTCTGTGCCAGAATTAATTATCAGTCTGTTAAGCTGATGTTCAAAATGATTGCAAATGCTACCCTAAACAAACTCCTCTCTGGTCTGCCAGCATAACATCATCCTAAACATTAATATTCAGCAGAGCCTTACGGAAGGACTGGGATCAGAGGTGTAAGATTAAGAAAGGTTAAGGAGTCTTTAACTCTTCTGAGGACACCAAACTCTGTGTTGCTTCATCTGTCCTGGATAAGTAGCAGTGCTCCTCTGGGGCTGGTCCTGCTTGGCAGTCCCCAGCAGTGTTGGAACAGGGATCCTGCTATCCGAGAAGGATGTGTGAAGCTTTGCAGAACCTTTGGTTCCCTCTCATCTGCAGCATCCACGCCTCTTTAATGGGAGGCTGTTTTGAGTAAGGAAGGAAAGTTGACTTGGTCATGTACATGAGATGACACAGTGATTGTGCAAATGAGTTTTAATTTGGAAAAATTTGTTCTTTGAAGGAGTGGTGAGGCATTGGAACAGGCTTCCAAAGAGGTGGTGGAATTGCTGTCTCTGGAGATATTCAAGAAACATGGAGCTGTGGTACCTGGGGATAAGGCTTAATGGGAAATGTTGATGGTAGGTAGATGGCTGGTCTGGATGAACTTAGAGGTCTTTTCCAAACTCAAAGATTCTGTGATTCTATGAAAAGCATCACAGACCTGGTATGTAGTGACCATAGTGACCATAGCTGCTAGTTTTTCCAGCAAGTTAACTTCTAGAAGATCTTGGCTTTCAGCACATCCCTAGGGGGGACTAGGAGGATCCCTCTCCTGGTCAGACATTAATAACTATCCTCCGTTAATGGCTCAATCAAAAACTTTTCTACCACTGTTGAAAGCACAGCCCTTGTTGGAGTGGAAGGTAGAGTTTAAGTGTCAAAGCATCATTCTTAACTCTGTAAAGTATCTCAGTTCACAGTTGTATTTTATAAAAGCATATGAAGAAGAGCAATGCATGCTGTTTCCTCCAGCTGCTGATGGAGCCTATGTAGTAGCTGAGTGGCTCTAGGGTGATGAAAGTTTTCAGGGAATGAGTGGTAGCCTCATTTGTTGAGGCTGAAGGAGGCACCAGCCCATGCCTTACAGCTTTCTTAGTAAAATAACATGCACTAATGTTGTGCTGATATGTAGGAAAGCATTACATATTCATGTCATGGTGACCTTTGTACCTAGCTGGATGAAAAGGATTTTGAGAAAAGAATATCTCTGATTGAGGGCTGACACATTTCTCCTGATAAAATTCATGATAATTAACCAGAAAGCTCATCAGTATGTTTTATTTTAATCTTTTTATCACATGTGAAGCCAAGGTTGGATTGAAATCTGCTTTGAACCGAAATGAGTAAACTACTTTATCTTTTTCTCTGTGTAGGAATAAAAATATGCTTTTTTGCCAGAGGTGTTTTTCTCCTCTACTGGGTAGTAGTCCTCAAGCAAATAGAATGAATCTAAAAGCTGAGAATTTTTAATGGCTTATGCCAACATTTTAAAGAAATTTAAAAAAAAAAAAAAGGATTCTTTGGAAAAAGCACACTGAAATCAGTGGAGATTAATTAATTAATAGCAACTAATTTGGACCACTGAATCCTGAGGAAATAAGTTTTCAAAAAGAATATTCTAGTAACCTTAATCTAAGTAGAACTTGGTACAAAATTAATTTTTAATTTCTCAATTTTATGTTGTTGCTGAATTAAAATGAAGGAAAAAAGGATACTTTCTATAAAACAAATTTAAACAGAGTGGTGGAATGGTGGTCCTGTGCATATGAGATATCAACAGAAACATTTTTGCCTGATAAAAAATGATAAGTTTTGGTTTTTCAAGATTTGATTTGTAAAGAAAAAAAGCAATAAAATTTTGTATGAATAAATAAAAAACAAACAAACAAAGAAAAAAAAGAAAATGTTCTAAAAATAATGCTGATTCTTTTGGATCCAAGTTTAGTAGGATTAATGGGTATTTTAATTGTTTGATATTTGGTAAAAATAACACAATATTTTTGTCCAGTTTTTATTTTAAGCTTTTGGAGATTTAGTGCCTGGTTCTGACTATAGAAATTAATCAGGTTTGAGCTCTGTGTTAGAGCTTTTAGTTCTGTTTATAGAATCTGTCAAAGTAAAATTGGCCGTAAATTCACATTTTGGAAATGGAATAATTGTTTTAGGAGCCTTGACCTCTGAGATAACAGGTCAAAGTTTCAGCTGATGTCAACTGAAGGCACTTTACAGAAGACAAACTCTCGGACCTAAAGTCGATTAGGATTTGGAATTCTGCAATTTCAATTAAATATTAGAGGATTTTCTGATGAAAGCTCTTTATTGCTCTACTGTTGGCTGTAATTTATATAAATATATACTCTGTCAAAAAAACAAAATGAATGAGTTGGCACAGAATTTCTGTTTCAGTAATAAATGTCACAGACTTCACTCTCAGTGTAAAAGGAACCATGCAATCAATAATGTCTACCACAAAAGTTCTCAGAGTGTGGTCTGTAAGTCCTTGCCTGCGGTTTGGGAGAACCGACTGGTCAAAGGGAGCTGACCCTCCTGGTTTCAAGCTGCCAAAAGACATTAAAACATAACTAAAATAAATTACTCTTTCGTTGCTTCCAAGCAGTTGCTGCAGCTGCCGCAAGCTTGTTATGTAGTTACAAAAAAGCAAAAGGGAAAAATATCCGCAAGCTTGTGTGTCAGCACTGCTGAGTGGAAGAGTGTTTGAGGACTTCTGTACTTTTAGGCCATGTTTGTTTATGCTGACGAGATTTCACTTTCCAGCACTGGAATCCCAAAATGAAATTGCTGCATTCTCACTTGCGCATTTTAATAAGCTCATTGCTTATTAATCAGGCTGCAAGATGCTTCATTTATAAAAGTGTATTTTTTTGCCATTGAAAACTTCATGGATCCTTGTTACCAGCAGTTTTAGGGTGTATTTAAACACAGGGTGTCCATGAGTTATGTCCTCAATCCTTCATTTTCTGTGTTGGTTTTGTAAGAGGAAGCTTTTTCCCAGTGAGTGGCCCTATGTCACTGATAGAACACCTAGTGGTGAGCTTTGTTTTTGCCAAAGATTTCATCACCACATTTGCTACCACTGAAAGCAGTACTGACCTTCACTCACTACACTTGGAAGAGAAAGGTCAAGAGCTGGAAGACAGCCATACAGGAGAGCCTTTGTGATAGGAAACAGGAGTGTTCACGGACCTGACATCACCAAAATGCACCCACTCCGGAAGCAGCTGGGAGACTGGACTCCTGAATTTCCAGTAGACCCTAAGAAGAAGATCTGTTTCTATTATATCTATTTCTCCTATATTAAAGATTTTGACATTAGCTCCTACATTTGCATCTTCCCTGCTGTTGTTAGCAGGGTTCTGTGAGCACTGGATGCTGTGAATCATTAGTTGACCTACTTTCTATCAGGCTTTTATCTGGTGCCTTCTGGCTTCTTCAGAGTATGATCTTCTCTGTGTGTGCGTGTCTCTCTCTTACTGCTTAGTTTTCAAAGATGTTTTTCTCCAATGTATTAATGGGAACCAGAGGGACAACAGCAACATCAAAGTCAGCATATGTTTCTTCTTTGTTTTGCCAGTTTTAGTTGCCCCTGGGTAATGTTTTGAAATAACTATTTGATAATAAGGGGGGTTATAAACAAAATATCATAAGGTAAGTTAATTTAGAAATAGATCTAGCATGTGACTGTAATGCTTCATGGAGACAGTCACCTGTACAGCTAAGGAATCAGGTTGTATTGGCTTTATAGTCTTAGAACTGACAGTAGTTTATTAAGAGGATGGTCTTCACACACGTTGCCTGTATCTGAAAAGTCTTTTTATCTGAAATGCATAACTCTACCAGGGTAATTTATTAATGTTGTTGATAGGCTCATGGATATGGCTGCCCAGTGCATCCTATTACAAAAACTTGCTGTCAGAGTTTCTTAGCTTTTTAGTTAAGTCACGCAGTCTGAAAATTGCAATGTCAGGTATCTGCTTGAGGCAATGGATGTGAGTGCAATGAGGCAACAGGTGTTGTATTTCAGCAGGGACAACAGTGACTGTGCAGATTTGCAGCTGGTGTAGATTTGTACAAGCACAGCATGTTCATACAAATGTGATGAAAATGCATGGCTAATAATGTCAGTGACTGTGTTGAAAAAGAGTGTTTTGCAGCTGAGAACTTGCTCTATCAAATTGCGTTATTGTGTTCTTTGTATCTGTTGCAGTTGCCATGGAAATAAATAGGAAGTATTATTTCAGCATCACCTATGTATATTTTCTCTCCCAGAAATATACAGATTAATGCAAGCTAGGATCTACTTGCTTTGCTGTATGCACTTGAAATTAAGCTTAGGCTGACCTGATGTTGGAGAAGTACTTTCTCTTCATTAGGAAAAAAATTTAGATTTGTTACACTATGAAAAACAAATCAGTCTGCCTTGCCTTCACTCAACCTACACAGAACTTGTTCTAGCCCAAGGCATCAGCAGCATAGGACATGCTTCCTTGCCTTTTGCAACATGAAGAACAGTGTCAGTGGGAAAGGAGAATGGAAAGAGAGTTTGCACAACAGAAGAGGGTAAAACTGAAAGCTGGTGAGTGGGTGGATTTTCTTCTAGAATCAACAGATCAAGGATACAGGCAGCTGAAAAGAAATCTTAAGAAAATAGAGTTGGAGGCTGAGAATAGAGATTAGGAAACAGAAAAAAGGTGTGAATTATGAGGAATTTGATCACAAACCTCAGAAAAATTCACATGGAAATATTCTGGAACTGAAGCAAAATCTTGGCACTCAGCTCTGTCCTGTGTTTCACTTCACAACCCCTCTGTAGCAGCATGCATGCTCAGTTATTTCTTGGCCACCTTTCTCAGGCAGCAGCTTCTGCCAGAAGCATTCTCTTGCAGCATCCTCTCTCTGATGGGGAGCTGAGCTGTAGCAGCTGAAGAACTGCTGGCCCTGAAGGCCAGGTGTCCGCGGTCCCATGCTGCTGCTCCTCCAGCAGGGAACAGGATGGCATCAACCCCAGCAGCTGCAGCATCTTCCCATCTGTGCTGCTTGTCCTCTGGAGGCTGTGAGCCAGTGCCACATCCCAGCTCTGGGTGTTACAGGGCAGGAAGCAGGAGAAGCATTTTGCCTAATTGGGCACTGCTGGCTGCTGAGCAGGCTGAGCTGCTCTGGGGAAAAGACTGTGGTCTTGATGGAAGCCTCCAGCAGGATGGGCTAGTGTACCAGGCCACCCTGGAGTAGTTCTCTCTATATTTACTGTGCCTTGCTCAAACCTTAGCATGAATCCAGCATCTCTTTTTGTCCTCATGGGCTTTTTTCTGGCCCTCAGCATTACTGTGTCTGATTGTTCAAGAAAAGAAAGCCGATGTGAGGTTACACAGGCTAACTTAGAGACAGCATTTTCTAACTTGTGTGTGCTTGACTTTATAACCCTAATGCTCCTGCAACATAGATGGTTTTATGTGCCATGCTCCTGGTCAAATGTTTTGGCTATTTCATATTGGTAAGCCTCCATGCAAACAAGAAACTGAGCTCAGAGAAGTCCTTTGGTGACCCTTTTTATAGCACACGTGCTGTTTATATGAAAACTCTGTTATCTGAAAAATGAGTTGCAAGTGGTATAGGATTATCTTGGATATAGAATTAATATGTCTGGAAACTTACTGCAGAGTGATGAATTGCTGCAGTTCCCTTAGCACTTTTTGCATTTTATTAAGAAAAAGGAGACTTTGGTTTAAAAAAAAAAAGTACCTGCACAATCCTCAAATTGAGTTAACATAAATGCAAATGAGCCAGGGATTGGCATACATAATCAGAATATGTTTTAATTTTTTCCCTCTGGCATGGCTAGAATCACATACTGAGATCTGCAGTTTTGGACTTTTATGTTATTTTTATTTATTTTTCCAGTTAAAGATGTAAGTGCAGATCTGCTAAAATTTGTGCCATTCTGGGAGAAAATATGGTTCTAAGAAACCATTTGACTCTATCAAAGCTATCAACTATCTGCAAGTTTCAGCTGAAAAAGGTGTCTGTTTATAAGGCAGTAGAGTTTTATTACTTAAAATTTGGTGAACCTTTTTCTGTTGCTACCGAAACATAATTCCCCCTCCATAATCTTCTGTTGGAATGAAAAAGTTAAAGAGATTGGGAGTGGATATGCTTGTAAGTAGAGATGCTCCTGTAAGTTCATTCTAAAAAAAGTCCTTAAAAATCTTTCTGTAGAAATCATTGTAATGTGCATTCTAAAACGAAGGCAATGAGGCAGTGAAACAGAAGTCTAATGCTATGTTTATTTTCACACTACCAAGCTTTGTAATAGCCATTGATTAGCTGTTCTGAAAGAGTAAGAATAAGGCATCACATTTAAAGTATTTCTAGAGGAATATACTTTGATAAAACATCTTGAGCTGAGACCAAGATGAAAAATATTCTTCAAGTGCGTGAATGCTACAGTAAGATTTATGGGAATAGCACAGAAAGAAAAGCTTTGTTCTACAAAAGAGAAAAGTTGTCATGTCCCTTACTAGTAGCCTTCATTAATTCATTAAAGGATTTTATATGGTTATGTTGTTATTTAAATTTTACATCTCACTTTTAAGATGTGGCTTATCACTGAATCTCAGACCACTTTAAATACATTAATAATGTCTCAAAACTGCCTAAAAATTATCATTCTTTTCAATGGAGATTCTCTCTTATGTGTTTATGCATGATGTAGCATAATATAGCCCTAATTTTTGTGTACCACACTAGGCACTTTTCTAATACAAATGATTAATTATCAAAATCATGTCATTAAAAATCACTCTGCGATAAATACTGGGATAAGCATTTTGGCACTGAAGAAAGTGAATTGCCTTTATCTCAGACTGTGAATAAGCCAAGGGAAAATGTAAAATGTGTACTGATTAGTAGTCTTTTATCATCTAGAAACTGATATTGAGTGGGAAACTTGTTAGGTTGTGATGTGACAGAAATTCGGGAAACCACAAAAAAAAAAAAGACTGAAATATTCTTGACGTCTAGACTCCTTGCTAGCCATATAAATGTTCTAGCAATTGGAATTGCAAGTGAAGTAAATCTGTTGACATTCTCCTTGGTTAAATCAGAGGAGTTATCAGTTACATAAGATTCAGCTACCCCAAAATTATCTGTGATACTTGCCATCACCAAGAGCAAAAGTCTCTCCTTCCCATATATTATATATTGTCTTCCTTAGTATTTATGAAATAACATTTTAGTTTAGAAACTTTATTCCTTTTCCACAAAACTCTGTTTTCTCTTTATAATATATAGCCCTTTGCTATTAATATTTAATGAATTTATGAATCATACTGGGTTATTTGTTCTAGATGTTCTCTTGAGAAAATAATCTTAAAAGATGAGGAGAAGAAGGTTTAGTTGTTCTGAAATTTTCCCTTGTTACTTCATTATACATTTTTTTGTAACCTTTCTTGTGTGCTGTCACCATGTTCCCTTCTGGGAACTTGGAATAATTCAGTTCATGGGATTATAGATATCTTTTGCTATTGCCTCCCTTCCATTAGCCATTGCCAGTTTTACAACACATTTTGACCCATGCTTTACCTGTTGGTGTCCTAGTTTTCACCATGTTTATCAGCAAAAGGGATATCAAAGGGATAACAAAATCTCCCTGAGTACAACAGAGTTTCTTGGGTTATCCTGAGAGGGACCAGTTAGAATCAGTGCTGGTTTCACAGCTAGGTAAGTATAAATTTTTCTTCAGTGATTTCAGTTGAACTGCTTACATCCCAACAATTAAATATATTACTGTCACAAACTATTTTGATGTGTCAGAGCAGGGCTCAACTGAGGCTTGAATGAGATGTATGAGAGAGAAAACAAATCTCTTTGCAGAGTGCATCATTACAGCCATAGTCACTGTAATCCCTAGAAACACCTATTTTGTTGCATGTTCTTATTCACAATACATGCCTATGCGGTCTTTCACGTGCTAATACACATAATTTTCAATTAAATTTGAAAGCATAAATTAAATAAGCATCAAAGACATTTCTTTAATGATGGCCTCATTTTGTTGTTTGAGGCAAATACATACATGAGCAAAAAAGTTTTTCAGCTCACCTAACTCATCATCCATGACTACCAACTGATAGATAAAGTCACTGGAAGCCACTGAGACTTTTCAGTTTATAAAATGTTAGTGATGTGCTGTGAATTTAGTGTATACATTTTGTACTTAAGATTATAAACTTGAGGTCTGAGACATTTTAACTCTATGAGAAGCATACAGTGAAGTATTTTTAATATTTTTAGGTCCTTGTGAATATATATTCTTATTTATTAGATAAATGTTAAATAAATATCACTTAAGTCCTATCTCTAAAATTGCTGTTCCTGAAGAATCAATATTTCAGAAATATCAGACTGTGAGACTGTGTACTTCAGTTCCAATGTAGAAATGTTTCTTTTTTTGTATAACTCTACAGTAGGTATCATAGGTTACCCAGTATAAAGCAACTTTAACTCAGTATTCTCTAAAGATCAAGAAGTGACTGGTGATAGTAAGTAACAGGGATAAAGGCTTTGCCATGCTGTCCTGCTTTGTCTCTTCAGTCACTCAATAGAAAATTGCAATTGATAAGGGTCACAGTCTGTTTCATTCCTCAAGAGGCAGTGAGTACCTCATTGGTTACAGCATACTAAAGATTCAAAGAGAACTAACATATTAGAGATAGAGGTAGTTATCTTTATGGAGGAAAAAAAACAATTCTTTAAAACTGAATGGGAAGGAAGGCTGTGATTTCTGGGAGATGACGGACCAAAAGAAATGCCCTGATCCGTGAGTGAACAGGTTTATCTGGCCATCAGTGCTTTTTCAGTGGCTGTCAGTTTCCCTACACTGCACGTGACTGCATTGATGCATGTTCACAGTCCTTTCTTCTTCTAAGCTAATATACAGCATTCAGACATTAAATGAACCTTTCCCGTTCCTTTCTGACTGAGATTTTGAATAGGAAACAATGAACAATTAAAGAAGAAAGCTTTTGTGATATCTTGCAAGGTGCATCCAATGCAAGATATCTGACTACATGTGCTAAGCAGAGCCCCCAAAAAAGATTTACCAAAATAATATCATCTGAGGACATTTACTTTTAAGGTCAGACAATCTAAGATTATCTGACCACATCATCACTTTTCTTTATAGTCCAGAGTGCACAGCCCAGTACCATAGAAGGTTACCTTTTGTTCTTGAAATGATCAGTCTTGCAAACAGGCACATTAACTGTATGGTTCCAGTTAAGCTAACTCGGGCAGTTTAGCATAGCATTGAACTGTTTTATTGTATGGTTTTATGAAATAAATAAGTATCTGGCTGGCAGATGAACATCTTGAGATGAAATTTAATATTTAAGTAGATAAAGGATTTTTTCTAAGAAAGAAATGCTGAAAAAAAGAGGAGAAATAGAAAACTTTACTTTCATTTATTGTAAGTAACAAACTCATCTTGTTTTCTGAGGTCTACACAAGATTAACAATGTCTTCCAATTTTGGTATCCTTGCTAGAAATAATATTATAATAAATGAACCTTAATGATATTGATAATCAATATGACTTTGAGCAGCATAGCTTAGAAATGATTAGATCACTTTTTTCAATTAGCTTTAATCTAGAAAATATCATGAAAGGAGGAGAAAAACATAATGAGGCAGCCTGAGATACTTTGTTCAAATGTCACACTTTTAAAATGGAAGTATTACAGGATTAATCTCTTTTGTCCAATGTGCTTTGAAGTATATCATTTTTCTAGAGCATATATTCTTCTGGGAAGCTCACTTACAAGATCCAAAATTTGGAGAGCTGTGAATGATGATGTAGATTAGACATAAGATATACATTGGCTAGATATCTGTTGGGAACTCTCTTTAAATAGTTCAGCTGTTGCTGATGCAATGAATAGCATCTCAGTTAAGAAGGTTGAACTAAAAATTGATATAAGGAACAGAAGAACATCTACTCTGTCACGGTCTCACAACAACAAAAATTAATCTTTGTGCTAGGTTTGTCTAGAATACTTTGCTCAGCAACCCCTGGTAGAAACTGGATATACTCAAACACTAAGCTTTTCCATTGATAGTCAGCACACTTACACTTAGGAATCAGATGTTCTTGGTGCCCTATCTCTGATAAATATCTGAATTACATCAGATCTGAATGGCAACCTGGAGTCTTCTGACTGAGGACTTCTGTCTAGTGGATGTAGTGGTGAGGGATTAATGGTCAGACATGACGATTTAGTAGTCTTTTTTAACCTTAATTGTTCTACATTGCTGGTTCCTCTGTCTTGAAAATTAGAAGACGAAGAATTCGTCTTTCTTGTGATATTTGGGCACTAAAGTCTTGGATGATGGAATTGATTGTATTTTAATGTTGGAAGCTGTGAGAAGTTGAGGTTATTTTGTGCTTCCTGAAGCCAAATCCCTTAGGTATAATTGCCAAGTTACAATGAATTAAAAAGCAGTGCTCAAAGTCCTGCAGTTGTGGATAGGTAATTATTTAAAATAAGTAATACTCTTAAGAAATAACTGAATTTCACATGCACTTGATCTTGCCACTAGAATCTTAAAATAAGATTTTTGTGTTTATAATAGCAACAGATTTTAGCTGGGAAAAAAAAAAACAAAAACAAATACAAAAACAAAAAACCACCAAAAATAAAATCATAAAAAACTCCTTTTCTGCTGGGAAGTAGGACCTTCCACTTAGAGAACTTTTTGAAGAACTGCTGTTTCTCTTCTTGTTTTCAGTGTGACTGGGCTAATGAGGCATGGATAGCAGAGGGTGTTTATGTATGGATGACCCTTACATAAGCAACCCTATGTTTGAATTCAGATTGATAGCTTTTCACAAGTCATCAAAGAAATCTATGACACAGCATCTTAATTCACCAATCTTACCTGTCTAGAAGGGGTTAGTTTCTGATACTCTAAATTCAATGAGTACCTCCTGAATGAGGTACTGAAGGAAATGAGGGTGTTGTTCAATGAAATGGTACTCAAGAAATGAAAAAAGTTGTCAGATTCTGGTTGCTGCCCCATAGTTCATGTCCACTGAAGTTGTGCATAATTCATAGGAAACAGAGCTCATCATCATTCTGCCAATAGCACATAAATGTAATAACTAAAAATAATCATACTGACAGTTAATTTTGAAGAAAAAAATAGAGACAGATAGTGTGTGGGTGTTTGCATGTGTAAGAGAGATCAATCTGATGCTTGACATTCATATAGTTTCTTCAGAAGTGTTATTCAGCCTACGATCTTTGGGCCATTGCTGGACTATAAGGCAACAGAAAGCTGTCTGCACAGTAAGTCCAGTGTGCTGAATGCATCAGCTCATTTCTAAACTGCAATGGACTGTGCTAATATTTTAATTATGAATATTTTAGATCAAATATTTTTTATATTAACAAAAAATTTGGGTTCTGCTAAATAAAAACCAACACAGTGCTCTGCAGGTTCAAATTTTTTTGGTGGTGTTTTTTTTTGTTCATTTTTAATTAAGACGACTTTGAGTTGAAGATGGAAGGAGGTGGTCTGAAGTTACTGGTCACCAAGTGTGTTATTGAGTATTGGTCTGAAAGAGCTCGTTTTCTCCAGAAGTAAAAGGAAAAGGGATAGCATAAATGAACATAGCTCTGTTGGGTATCTTACAGTGGAAGCTATTTATGGCATTTAAGTTCGGTCTACATAATCAAAAACTACAAAAGTAAATTAGTGTTGTCTTTAATTCAGTTAACTGAACTGTCAAGAGCATGAACTGTTCCACCTTCACTGCTGGTATGGGGAGAAAAAGGGTGAAAAATCAGGTGAAGAAAGAGGAACAAATCTAAGTATTTTTTCAGTTAGCCCATTAGAAGCCCCACCTGGCTCTCCAAAGGGGATTTTCTTGTTCCTATTCTCATGTAACAAAAGTGAAACTCCCAGCAAGAGAGAACAGCTCTGTGATGCTAAAAGTCATTGAAGGATTTGTAACTGAGAGAAGCAGTCAAGCATTCGGTGGGAGCTTGTGCCATATTTATGACTATAGTACAACCTCTTATGAGGCCTTGTTTAATATATATATAAATATATGCATGTGTGTGGATGGGAATTATATACATTTTGAAGTCTAAATTTCTTTAGACCAATACAGAGGAGCTGAAGAAACGTGTTGTTTCTGTGTATGTCCAGGGCCAGTGCAGTGTTGTCAGAAAACAAAAATCATAATGCATAAAAAGTCTCACAGTAGCAGTTCTACTGCTTAATACAAGAGTTTGGCACAGTTGTCTGAGTCCAACTGACAGTTCTGTGTCCCATTCAGGAAATTCCTGTCTACTAATACAACTAAACAGAGTAATTAAAAACATATTGCTAATGCAACTTACTTAAAGTAATTTGCTGGGATCCTTCCTTAATGAAGCATATTAACTGTCACCACCTCCTGCAAAGCAGAGTTACTCTATATTTATATTGTCATAAATGGGAACAAATATGACACAGTGAATCTGTGTCATTGAAGTGCTGGGAAATCTGCAAGATAGTTTTGCTGATTCAGGATCACAGTAAAGTAGCTTGCCATCTCCATGAAAAATATTGTGCATAAAATATTAGGACTCAAAATAGTACTGTTTTCTAAGCAATAAAGTCTTTGGTGTTTCTTCTACTAAAAATTCATTTTTAGCTAGTTCACCATGGTAGTCAAAATAGAACAGCATTACCATGTCCACCTTTTCCAGAAATAATCTTTTTCCCATTTTCCTAATTGTTTTCCTTGTATAGATTGCTGCTGTAGCATTTCCTGCCACCACGAACAAAATTTTCATGTGTTTTAGCTGAATTTTTTAGTTTGCAACTAATTTTATAAGATTATCTTTCTGTTTTTTGCTACTAACTCAACAATACTAAATGCTGAAGAAGTAAAGAAACAGGGTTTGCAGCAATGTTTGAAAGGAAAAATTATTTTCACACATTTTGCCTTTCACAGTATAGGATTGAGCCTGTCATCTTATATAGTTTTTAGGTGTTATACTGAAGGAGGCATGAAAGAAAAATAAACAGTGTGAAATAATAAAAAGAATATAAAAACAAAGAAATTGCAGCATCTCAGTAAAAGTAGAATTCATTTTGAGATTAACACAGCCTCTCAATTTTAGCCTGAATTTATGTATTATTGTTGCTGAAAATTTCATTATGCTTAAGAGCATATTGTTCAGACTAAGAAATGACACTTTTACTTGTTGTGTAACACTGACTGAGGTAAAAAAGAAAAGTCATATTCATTATTTGAATGCATAGGAATTGATATTTACTGGTATGCTTTATCTAGGTGTATACATCATATCCATCTAGAACTAAGCAGATAAGATAATTTCTCTGAAGTAGTAAAATTGTTGCCTCCAGGAATGTAAAGCTATACTAAGTGAGTATCTATAGAATATAAAATGGTCTTTGAGATTACTCAAATTGCAAAATTGTTCTGTCAAGTCAGTAGTAAAATGTCATTTATTCTATTTCAGTGACCTAAAGCAAGAGATTATGAGGGGAAAAAAAAAGAAATACTAAAACAAAACCACCCACAGACAAAAAAACAAACAAGCAAAGAACAACAACAACAAAAAAAAAACAGTTAGACACCCTTGAACCAAAGTTAATGCACAAACTTTACGCTGGCTGCATAAGTTAAAGCTAGTATCCTGGTCTAATACATATGTGTCTGCTTTAACAAATACATTTGTGCTCTATTAGTGCTCCTTTGAATTTAAATGTAACCAAGAATCAGGCCTCTTTCTTATTTCACATAAATGGATATCATAAAATCTGTAGTACAAGAATGCAGTTACATTTACAGTTTTCCAGATACCTATGGCTTCCCCTCGCTTTCTTATCAGCATTTGATGGAAGCAGCTTCATGTGGCCTCTTCTCAGCTAATCTGATACTTTTTTCTCTTCCTACCATACCTGTCCTTTAAATATCATCATAAATGCAAACATAGACTGGCATGGGGTTGATTCATCATGATTTTTGTTGTTTTGTTTTGAAGAGTCACTCTAAAGAGATCACTTAAAGAGATGGTATGAAGGAGTTGGTTGAAAACAAGCCTTTATCAATGCTATACAATGGCAGTATGCATTTTGCCAGTATGTCTGATGTCATGATTTTAAGATATTGACAAATAATTAGCATGAGTTCAGATATTGTTGAGCCTGAGTATAAATATCTGATAGTTGCTGTCTGTGGTGTATCCTGAATTTCAGTTAGTCAGTTAACTAATTTAATTTTTATACAGACTTGAATTTTAGATCAATATAAGTAAAGATTTTTATCTGTTGGACTTGGTATTTTTGCCAGTCCATTTGATATCTTGTAAATAGTAAGAATAATATGTTTAGACTTCTGGGGAGATTTTTTATACTCTTTAATATAGCCTGTGGAGTCTTTCTCATCTATCATCTTTGCCATCTGTACTTCATTATGTAAAAGTATTCTATCTCTGGCAGTTTTTCATTCGTGATACAGATATAGTCAAAGTAGCCAAATATTGCCTCACCCATCAGTCCAGAATATTTTAAATTTCCCTGTCTCTTTATCTGTGTAGTTGCAACACATTCTTCTGGGTTGTACCAGGTGCTGATCAAAGAAAGGTTTGAAGGAGCTGCAATATTTGGCAGCTATAAACTGTATGGATGAAACACCTATTTCTAACAAATTGTGCCCTGTTTTTCATTTCCAGACAGTGGAGCTGTGTGAAAGATGCTAGATTAAATGCTGTAGGCCATATTCTTTCCTTTTGCATGTGAATAATTTTGTTCACAAAGTTTGCCATGTGCAATCTGATATTTCAGCTCTGTGTTTATCTCCAAAATTAATATCAGGTAAATTTGTTCCCTTGATGGCAGATGGTAAGTTAGCGTGCATGATTTTTCATTCTAATTAATTGTTCTCATAAAATTTGTTAGCTCCTAGTTTCAACCTCTTTTGTCTTTTAATATTAGTTTAAAAAAAATGCTATGGATTTTCTGCCCAGTAACACATTTCATTTTCTTTTTTCTCATACCAGGATACATCCATATACATTAAGATAAATTTGCTTTCATATTTCCTGCTCTATACCTTATGCTTCTGAACTATTTGAATATATTAAATAGGATATATTTAAATTTATCATATAGGATATATTTATTTATTGTAGGATACTATTTCTCTATCTATATGTAATGTTTCCAAATCCATATCCTATTTATCTTCAGAAAGCTGAAGTTCTTTGTGGGGCAAAGCATTTATGCCAAGGTGACCTTGCAGAGCCCAATTTTGAAAGCTAGCACAGCCATGTCATGATACTCTGAACGAGGAATATTGCCCTCGAGCCAACCACTTGGTGTGGTTGTGCTGTAAAGCATCTTTTGGTTACTCAGGTGGCCCATTTTTTTTTAATTGCTTATAGCCTTGCACTTGCAAGGCAGATATTATACCTGTCCCTAGTCCAGTTTTACCTTCAGCACTTTAAGCCCCTTCACTTCTGAGAGAAACACATATAAGCACATGCTTATAAATTTTGGTTTTAGTCTGAGCAGATGAGGGGCTTCACCATGAAAAATGTATTCCATCTGGAGTCGTTTCTGTTATTTCCTGGACAGAACAACAGCAAACCCCTTCAATGAAAATCTTTTTGCTATGGGGACTGGCATGGCCCAGATCTAAGTGTGCAAACGGTCAGCAATCCAACTCCTGTTGCTGAGCGTCTCCTGGGACTGCCCTAAGCAGTGCTTCTGGTGTAAGGTAAATAAATAAATGACAAGTTTTGCCTGATGTTTGTATTTTAGTCTAGTGTGAAATTTGTGATTTGCGAAAGAAAATAAATCTTGCTTTTAGAAAAATGGCAGTAGATTAAATTGAAATATGTCAATTATACAAAATTCACATTTGTGAATGAGTCTTGAATATTGATTATTCAAAGTGCTCAGCTTGAAACAAGGTTATCAGTGTGCTGTTTTATTTCTAAATACCAAATTTTTAAATCAGGCACCGTAACTCTCTTATAATTACTTTAACTTGTACTTAAATTACTGTAGTATAAATTGACTGTAGTATAAATAAATTATAATTCCCCTAGTGTTAGAGCAAAGAGGATGTATAAAACTGCTTGCAGCTTAAATTCTCCCAGATAATATTAGTTGTTTTAGTAGCACAACAATAAGCCCATCTTTCTCTCCTGTTTTCATCGTGTTTGAAAGACCATTCTAAAGGCAGGCAGGAAAGAAGTGAAAACATATGCAGCAGCTGTGTTCTGCAAGTTGCTTTATGCATCCTGAAGCAGACAGGCAGTGGTCTGTTTCAGAAGAATTTAGTCATTTACAGCTCACTGTGAGCTGGTTTCAAATGCCCTTTGTTGGCTGGAAGGGCTGTCACATTCTTCAAGACATCTAAGCTAATCCTCTTTTTATTTGCTATGGAAATATCCAGGCCCAGGCTACACCTGATAAGGAAAAACACCTCAGAAGCTCTGAAACATTAATGGAATTCCCATCTGAAGAACAAGCCCAGAGGGACTCAGAAGTGACTGTAAAGGGCAGCTCCCCTTCCCATATGAGCTGATAAATTTAGAGTTTGGTATGGCTTCAATAACTTGTAGGTATTCTCTTGTTCTATAAACCAATTCATTAACAAAACCACACTGTTATTGAGAATTGGTTATTTTTTAAAACTCTGGGTAAATTGAATGGAATTTCTTCATATGTTCACGATTTGTGCCGTTTCTGTTTTTTCTTCAGTTTTATTTTTAAATGAGACAACTTGCAAGAAACAACACTTTCTGTTGCAAAGGTTTTGTGAAGTTAAAGACCAAAAACTGTGGAGGTTTTAGGTAGTTTTTTATACACATGTATTAAAGGAAAGAGATCACCAGGAAAATACAGCCATTTCAAAGTGTATAAATGAAAGATTTTCATTTAATCATTTACACTGGAAAAGATTTCTAAGATCATCAAATCCAACCATTAAAGTAATGCTGACAAATTTATCACTCAACCATGTCCCCAAGCACCACATCTACACATCATTTAAATACTGCCAGGGAGGACAGCTCAGGTACTTTTCTGGGCAGCCTGTTCCTATTCTTCACAACCCTGATCTAAACTGCACATACTGTACTGGTTAAATGTTTGCTTTCTTCTGTAGAGAATTAAAGTTAGCCTATTAACTGGAATGTTTTCTGGAAAGTGGACTAAGTGACAGCAATCATATTCCACTGTTCCTTGAGACTGAAATTTTGTCTAAAATAAAGTCAATAAAGTGTTTCATCCTGTAGCCTTTCAAATCATGGTTTGAGACATCTCATACAACTGCTATGTAAAAGACAATGTTTTACATGTTTCTGCTGATCTCTTTCTCTGAGGCCAATGAAAAGAATTGCAACAAAATGAGAAACATTCTTTCAATCTTGTGGAGGACCAAAACTAAAACACAACATTTATTATTTATTATTATTATATATCTATTTTACATGGTTTTGGAGTGGCAAATGCCATCAGGAAGGACATTGCCTAATGCTTATATTCAAGGAATATTATTGCCTGTACTAAAACATACATCTGGTTCATTACTGACTTTTATGCACAATATCAACTTTAATGACCATATAGTTTAATTCAAAGCATTTTTAGTTTCCCGAAGATTAGCATTATGATTCAGTGTAAGCATAAAAAATGAATAGGCACCTAATTAAACATATAATTCACTGAGATTAACTGTGGGAATTAGTCTCAGTAAAAGTGAACATTCCAAAGTAAGATCTTGTCCCTTGTAAGATATGTGCTATGAAAAATTGTGCAATATATCTTCTTTTATCATAAAATCAGACAAATGTAAAACATGCTAATTGTTGTTTGGTATAATGGGACACAGTAGAGAAATGAGAGAATTAAGCTAAAAGAAGGATGTATTATCTTAAAAACAGTATAATTTCATGACTGGTTAGTATTGTGCTCTAAGATTAAAAAGTAAATCTGAAATATTTGAAACAGGGAGATGGAAGGTTTGTTAAAAGTCAGACAGGTGAGCATCAATTGAATGTAACATAACTATCTTTTCATATGTTTTGAGAGTCTTGACCAAATAGGATCTCATTGATCACACTCATGCTGAAGCTGATGATGGTTTAATTAGCCAGGTAAAGCTTTTAACCAGGTAAACCCCATTTGCCAGGGAGTGTATTTATTTCCCAACTTTTGCTGCTTCTATTTTTATCATCACTTTTGCTCTCTTTCAATTCAGGAGTTCTGTGTAGGTGAAAAATGTTTTTTGCAGTAACAATTCGTGGTGTGACCTGAAAGGACTTTCCAAGTATTTTATCAAGTTGCTAAAATGATATTCTAGGTTAGTCAGAGTTGCCCCAGGTCAAGTTGTATTGGTATTAAGAAACCACTCACAGGTCTTCATGGTAATGGCTTTCACTGTGAGCTGTAGGGATTATTTCAATCCACACCAAGTGTACTATTACTTTAGTGGCAATTCTTTGGTAGTGTACAGCAGTATTCCAGAAAGGGAACTGAAGAGTGCAATAGCTACTTGAAATAACAATGAGAAATTTAAAAACTCAGAGTGCAACATTTTGTACTATAATTTGACAGCAAGTTTAACCTTGCCTTTTTACTGCATATTTAGTAACCTCAGATGATCTGAGTCTTCGATGTTTTACCCCAAATAAAAGAAGAGCTTATAAAAAATAGCACTCCCTGCTTTTATGCTGGTGACTGTTAGAGCTTTGAGGTCAAGTGTTTTTGAGTTAAATTTGGTCAACACTTCTCAAATGTCAGCATTCTGAATTTATTTTTCCTCTTTCCTTACTATATAAGAGGAAAAATAGCACATCTACTTGCAAGGTCGTATGAGAAGCTGGACCAGGGAGAAAGACTTGAATGTAGTTTGAAAGCTTCTTGTGACTTTGTATCAATGGCTGTGAGGCTTAGATATGAGCCTTTAAAAAAAAATAAAAGATGTTAACTATCTAGTTGTCAAGTCCTGATCTGCAGAAATTTTTTTAGTCCTGATTAAAGAATTTGCTTGGAAAATGGTGGAGGTAAATTGGGTCATTGATGACAGATATATACATTTCAATATTGTTAATGAGATGATTAAATTCATCTAAATAAGAAAACTGATTTAACCATTTTTACTTATTGTATAAAGAAGACGTTTCATCAAGTGATCTATCATAGCGGAGCAAAGGAATTTTAACGTATGTAGCTATAAAAAAAATTGTCTAACTTCTAGCACTGTGTAAGTTTGGCTTAAAACAGAAGGCTAAATGCAGTAGATGTGTCTGTGTGCAATACTGCTTTCTAACTGTATGCTGAAGGGTGAAGTCAACATGGAATTAAAATTTGAAAAGTTTCAAGATGATTGTTGCCAGGCAAATTGAACTTGAGATATTTTGGGTATTTGACAGTGAGAATGAATTTTACATGGAGAATTAGGATGGCTCCAGGGAGACCTCATTGTGGCCTTCCAGTACTTGAAGGGAGCATATAAACAGGAGGGGCAATGGCTGTTTATAAGGGTGGATAGTGATAGGACAAGGGGGAATTGTTTTAAACTGAGATAGGGGAGGTTTAGGTTAGATATGAAGAGGAAGCTTTTCATACAGAGGGCAGTGACACACTGAACAGGTTGCCCAAGGAGGTTGTGGATGCCCCATCCCTGGAGGCATTTAAGGCCAGGTTGGATGTGGCACTGGACAGCCTGGGTTTAAACCAGGTGATCATTGTGGTCCTTTTCAACCCAGGCCATTCTATGATTCTATGAAAGTTGTGTAGCTGCTTGTCCAAAGTCAATTCACAAGTTGGAGCAGAAATATGGAAACTGCTGCTTTGTGCATGGTGAAGAAAGCTTACTCTGTGTTTGTCTTTGCCCTTGACCTTTTTGGTGATAAATATTTGGTTGAGCTTTCCTCTGCACAGTCCTTTCTGCAGAGACTGAAAGGAAATTTTTTTAATGAGGAATCCACAATGACTGTCATCATTGTCATCATCAGATTGTGGATGTTTATAGGTTCAGGATTGGAGGATGAAGCCAATTAGAACATGTTTGATGTTTTAACCAAAAGAACAGTCTCTCTGGTATTTTTTTCAGTGCCTTTTTTTACTGTATTTGTGTTAATTATATACTTAATTGTCACTAGTGAAATTAAAATAGTGAAGTACTTCTGTGAATAAGGTATTTCTTACTGAAAGCAACATAGAGCACTTCTCAGACAAGCCAATAAGCCTTTGATAGAATGTCATAATTCTTTTCTATAAGACATTGCTTGCTCTTTTTGAAATCATTAAAAATCAGCCACCAAATCAATGAGTCTCATTAGAAATCTGTCTTTTTGTTTAATGCTATTGATGTAATGTTTTAGAAGTCCCTACTGACCATTAAGATCGTGACAGTTATTATAGATTAGGTAAACCTGATTACTATCTCAGAGAGCTCAGAATAGATTAAGTGATTATTGTTTAAGATTTCATTAATTAAAAGAAACAGTTTAAATTCTTTTTACCATCTGTAGTTTATATGATAATTTCCAACCAGTGGATATTGTATACTAACATATTTAGTGATACACTAAAATCTAAATATGTGCTTGATAGTTCTAAAGAAAAAAAAATGTTGTCCAGTTGATATTGTGTATGACTCACACAAAACTGAAGGATAAACATTTGCTGAGTAAATTTATCTTCAAGACAAATGCATTATCCCTGAACCCTGCAATCAGGTCAGATGTCAAATAGGTCAATAGTTTGCAGGTACAACTGGTGCGATTAGAGCATCCTTGCAGTCTCCTGAACCTTTCAGCATCTGTTGACATCCTCTGCAGTGATCCTAATACCCAATGGCTCTTCTCTTGGAGAGAAATAAAGGTGGAGGTGAGCAGGGGAAACCTTGTTTCTTCCTCTTGTCTCACCCTTGCTGGCCTTTCACAGTCTATAAGGTAGTGCAATGGCTCCTTGTCTTGCAAAAAGCGGAAATAGGGACGATGCTGTTTGTGAATCCTCCTCTGTCTCCTATTGTGAGATGAGAGAAATCTTCAAGTCATAACAGCCATATTTCAGCGATTTTTCAGAATAAGTGCTCAACTAATACCAAATGTAGGACAAAATTTCTCTGGGATACAAGCTTGAATTTTCTATACAAATTACACTTTGAATATTCAAAACTCTTCCTTAAGAAACTTGCTTATTCCTCACATTTTCATCTGACCTTTCAAGAAAAAGGGAGCTGAATATTCTGGTTTCACATAATCAGAGATTAAGCAGAAGTTCTTTGTTAAACTACCCTCCCATTCTTTTAATTCATATTTGTAAAGACTGCAAAATAGAGGAAGAAAAATGGCAGTTCTGGTTTATTTGTGTTTACCAAATTTGTGCTAAATCGTTGATGGTTCTCTGTGAAATCCTACAGAATGAAATGCCCTTGAATAGTAGTGTTTGCTTTACATAGATTTAACTTTGTGTTTCTTGTTCACTGATAAACTGAAAAGAAGATACTTTATTTGTGTAGTAGGCTTTCTTAGCTCTAAATACCTTTTGTCTTCTTGCTAAGTGCTTTTCAAATGTGGCAGTAGGTCTTTCCATAGGAGAACACAGTTTACCGAGATGCACTGCTAAATGAATTAATTGAAAAAATTGTAAATTGTTTAGGTTCAACCTACAAAAAATAATTGAGTGATATACCTATACTCATATTTAAATGTATTTTAAAATTAAATCCCAAGCAAAATAATGCAAAGAAGAATTCATTGTCTTCCCCATGTACTGAAGAGACTCCCTAATGCCCTTCTTCTTTCCAAGGCTTTCTTTCTTTCACATCACAATTATTTTAGGTGTAAATAATTTAATGAACTCTGAGTCTGAAATTAAAAATGCTTATTCATTTTTGCTCCATGTGCTTTTCTGAACTTTTTTTTTTTTGAATTTGAAAAGAGGAGTACAATATATGTTTCTATGAAAAATAAAGACAGTACTGTGATTGTGCAAATCTTATCACCATGTTACGGCTGCTGGTGTTTTATATGTGAGTAGCTTATATGTGATGTAGCCTAAAATTTACAAGCATTTCCTTGGTGAAAGTATTTATTGTAAATTTCAGATGCCTATGATATATATTTCATATCTCTACATCCAAAGCAAGCATCACAGATCCTGTCATAGAGCATAGGGTAGAAGTGGGCAATTCCAGAAATGCTTTGTCTCATCTAAAGATAGATTACCAAAATAGTTCATCAAAAACGTGTTTTAGAAGTGCTTTTTCTTTCCATTACCTATAAAAGGAGACTATTATTAGATCAGACATGGATGGTTACATCACAGAAGTCTAAAGTTAGGTGATATGAATCTCATCCTAGAATTTGGTGTCTGAAAATTTTAGATCTAATTCTAAGAAGTGTAGTGCAGGTTTACAAAGAACATTTTGAAGGGAGTTGCACATAGAAAAGATTTTACTTTTTTCCTGAGATTACCAACAGCTTTGATTCTTGTTCTTGTTCACATAGGGAATTCAGCAGTAGACCTGAAATATGAAATGTAATTTTGAGTGTTAATTTAAGAAATTAACTGGAAAAAAACTTTTAAAATAAAACCAAGGTGTTCAATCTATACTAGAGAAAGAAACTGAAAATTGACACAGTGTCAATGCTTGCATGCCCTCATAAGTATACTTCTAATCATAACTTAAGTGGATGTTAACATTATATCTTTTTGGTGCTGTATAAAGTGTAGAGAATATCTTCACATTAATAAGAACACAAGAACATCTCTGTTCAGCGGAAATACCACATTATTAAGATTTTTGTTACATTCACTCTCCTATCTGGCTGCTATTCCAAAGTATCTGTCTCTTTATCCCTCACACACAAATAAAATAACATCCTGAATCCATTGAAATCCCTGGTAATCTCAACCAGTGGTGCTTCTGTCTAACCCACATGGTGCAAAAGCACTGAAGACTGATTTCCTTGCTTGCGTTCTGCTTAACAGGAGGATCAGTAGCAGATCTTGTGTTGTGAACTTTCTATATGAGTTAGGAGTCATTTATATAGATACTTCAAGAAAACAACATACACACACCTCTTCCAACTAGTTCCTGTAACTTGATCAAGAAATTGTACATTTTGAGACACAGAAATTTTAAGTATCTAGTGATTTGTTAACTGATATCTGGGAATAAAACAAACACAGTTGAAATCTTTAATCTTAACCTCATTCTCTACAAAGATGAAGTAAAAATTGAATCTATATTCAAAGTCTTCTTAAAAATCTAAAGATGAACATCTTTCTGACTGTGGAAGTAAAATTAAAACCCAATAAAAAAAGGCACTGTGACCCATCAACCTGTCAAGTTAGACTTAGCAGATGATAAACCTGATTTTGGAGAATTTTTCATTTTTTTAAGTTACAAACACTGATGTATTAACTGCCATTTGTTAAAAAAATTAATTGTGACGTGTGCTTGGTGTTCTTATGGCAGATCCAAAACTACAGACATCCTAAGGAATTTGGTGTGCAGGACTTAAGTCCAGGCACTGTGTTGCTACAGTTACTTAAGTCTTTACTTTGGTGCTACAATTCTGAATCTGAGAGATTTTGTTTGTTAGTTAAGTAGGATGTAAGGTTATAGGTTATGTAATTTACATTCAAAGAACGTTTTTGTAGCATGTAGAATAGGTACAGACCCACTTTTCCAGATGATACCTTATGATGATTGATTGTCTCAATCCATGTTACTTAAAAGAGAATTTACTCTTACGTATCAGGAAATTGCTATAGAAAGACAGAAAGTGCACCTGTGCAGAAAAGACAAAAGCCCTACGATCCTGGTGTACTTTAAGCCCAGTGGGGTCACAAACGTGTCTCACTGAAGCCACACCATCCACACTAAATGTTGCATGAGTTCTGAGCTCACATGAAGGAAATCTTTGAAAATTTGAGATATTTTTGTATGTGTGTGTGAAAATCAGAATGCCTATAAATACAGGCAACTGTTCTGAATGTTACTTTTGTGAATTTTAGGCATCTTTTTTTGCTTTGAGTCAGTACAAAGTCCAGTCTGGTTGTATTAAATTTCATATACTGTATGTGAGTAATTCAAAGTATACTACTCTGGCCTTAATGATTGACCACATTTTGAAAAGCTGTTTTAAAGCTTGATGTTGGCTGACTCCTGAGTTACTGTCTGCAGTATTAATCATTACTCGGCTGTAGATCCCATGCCTTGATCTCAGCCACAATGGTTTTCTCTATGCTAATATCACATCAATGAAAATATTTTCTGTTTTTGACAGTTTGTTAATGTTTAAAGCAGAGATATCACGAAACCAGACATTTTTGTAACAAGTAGGGGAATTATGGAAAGTTTAACCTACTGTGAGTACTAGTAAATAACAAAGACTGCTTCTGTCTTTCTAAAATCTCTGAAAAAATTCTTATTCTAATGGTTGAAAACAAAACGCCTTTCTACATGTGGCAGAAAATCTTTGCTGAAAATGTTAACCATCTCTAATTGAAAAAGTGATATTCTCTTTCTAAATATGTCTCTTCTGTCAGGTAGCCTCCTGAGCTAATTGGGTTTCCAGTGGTGATTCACAGTACTGAGTCCATTCAAGCTATTTCAAAGGGTACACTTGCATAACTGGGACTGTTCTATACACCAAACATATTGGACTATCTCTGAGATGAATGACTAATACTTAAAGGAGAGTGGTACTGACAGTGCTTAAAGAAAGAAACCTTGAGGAATTTTTATTTAAAAGAAATTTAAAAATGTAGAGCCCACATTCTTTGGGAGATCAGTTTTGTTGTTTTGTTTACGGATGCAATTTTCTTCTGCAATTCACAAGTCAACTCTGATTATTTGGGAAAATTGTGCTTAAAAAACAAACAAGCAAACCCAGCTAGACACAACAGAGATAATACATGATTAGAAATGTGAGAATAGAACCCTATTGCACTCCTTTTCCTAAGCAGCTTTGTATTGAGCTGAGCTGAGCTCTAGAAGAGCTGCTGACCCCTGAAGATAATGTCTGTAGTCTATCACATACTGAGAGACCTTTGATGAGGACACAGTCTGACTAAATTAGCTGTCATGAACCAGGAGTTAAGATAGAAGACACCTAAAGGGGCTGTGAGTCCTCATGACTCAGCCTTTCACCTCAGGTTTAGCATCAGCTGAGCAAGACCTGGTGGTGCCCAGGAAATTGCTGCCAGGAGTAGTACCGAGGTTCTGAGATCCCAGTCCTGGTTCCACAGCAATTTTTCACTCGTGCTTTCACTATGTCAGAACGCCAAAGCTTTTGAACAACATCTTGGGCTGATCAATCTGTAGTCAGTGCAGACCCTCATTGAGGAGTCTGAGCTTCACTCCAGGATTAGGTACTGAAAAGTTGCTTATTAACTGAGCAATCAAATTCAAATTAGAATAGGTTTTGGTCCTTAGCCTGACATTTCTGTCTAGCCTCCAAGTTCCAGTATAAGTTAATTGATTCCAATATAAATGAGTCTTCTGCTGGATATCACTTTTCTTAGAGAAGTTCCCTATCAATATCTAAACAGGGGCTATAAAAAAGAAATAGAAAGACTCTTCAGCAGGGTCTGTTGTGACAGGACAAGGGGAAATGGTTCAAACTAAAAGAGGGGAAATTTAGATTGGACACGAAGAAGTTTCTTAGAGTCAGGGTGGTGAGGGTGGTAAGGTTGCCCAGAGAGGTGGTGGGTGCACCATCCCTGAACACTCAAGGTCAAGCTGGACAGGGCTCTGAGCACCTGATGGAGCTGTGGGTGCTCCTTTTCATTACAGGGGAGTGGGAGTGTTGGCCTTCAAGTGTCCCTTGCAGTTCAAACAATTCTATGATTCTATGAAGAGAACTGAGAGCATAATTGAGTATTTAGACCCTGCAATTCAATCATTATTAGACTTGTATGTCCTGGGAACCAGCATTAGGCTGAGTTGTTGCCTTCTTTCATTGAACAACATAAATTTTGGAACTGAAATGAATAAGAAGGTAATGAGTCTTGGTAGCACTTCAAAGTAAAATGGTAAAAAATGAATCTAATGCGCAGTGTCAAAAAGATTTGCTCAGGGAAATCAAAGAAAAGATATCACAAAGCCAGAGAAAAAATGGAAGTCCAGAAAGGACAGTCACTGAAAGAAACTATATTATTTTAAGTGAAAAAGCTATAATGAGCAGGGTTCCACTGTGTAAGTAGAATGCCATTTGAGTCAGGATAACATCATGTCACAGCGTCTACAAAGGAATTCAGTGGTGTGCTGGTCTGTTTCTAAAGTTATTTAAAATGGGAGTTATAAGATGTGTGTGGGGGGGGCGTTTGAAACAAGCTCAATAATATTAGTAAAATACAGTGTGAGGATGTTTTAATGTATTTGTGGTCCTTAAAAAAAAATAGAGATGCTTGAACTACAGAAAACGTTAGAAATTTGCATAACAATACAGAACGCAGTTATTATAAAGAATCTGGACTGAACTTATTTAATACCAAATTTGCCTTTTAACTACAGCTTTGCGCCTGCTGAAGTAAAGGATTAGTTGGTAGATTTATGTAAAGACGGGAGAAAATTGGTGTCTGGAATGTGTCTAATTTAAACATTACTTGATTTTTCAGGAGAGTTTGCTCCAAGGAGGATTGCAAGCATCTCTAAATATACTGTTTTATAAAGGGAAATGGGAATTTCTGTAGAGAGCCACCTCACTGGATTAAAAAGTTACAATGAAAATTTACATTTCAGTGTTTAGGAAAGAGATGAAAATGTTCACAGTGTTGTAACCTTTCGAAAAGTTTGCAGCCACTAATACTAGTTTAGAAAATAAGGCTGAACTTCTCTGCAAGCAACAAGAATTTACCTCATGAATGCATTACATGTCTACAGCCATTATAGTGTTACAAGCCTTTCTTACCATTAATTGGGAAGTAGTGCAATGAAGCATTCCTTTTTTATTTTTTCTTTTGTAACTAGTAGCATTGTTTCATTTAATATTTTGAAATGACAGGTGTTTATTATCCCCTTTGGTTTTTGCTTTTTGAAACATAAGATGGATTATTCTAGAATACATCATGTTAGTGTTTTAGCATTTGGCAAATGGATTTTGATAAATGGTATAAAAGAGACCCCAGCAGCTATGGCACTGTGCAGTTGAAATCTGAACGATGTTTCCACTGCAGTAATGCAGATTTGAGCTTACTGCTACTTAGCTGGCATTTATTTCTTAACTCTGACACTGGTATTAGAAAAATAGTAGTAATAAAAAAGCCTCAGGAAAAAAATGCTAAATATTTCTTCTATGTCTCCTGTACTCTGCAGAAGGATGCAGTGTTATGTCTTCGCCCACTGTTTCCATCTTCTGTAGGGCTCTAGTGGTTCTTGGGCCTCCTGTTGTCTTCTGCCTTTGAACCTGCTTAGAGAATGAGCTCTTTCACTGAAAGCCAGATGGGTGTCAGCCTTGCTTCTGAAGAGACACATAGCAAAATAAGGAGGTCTTTAATGTGTCTCAGCTAAAACTACAAGTTTCCCGAATAGCTGCTTACTACAGAAATTGCCCCTACTCTCCTTATGTTGGAGATTTATACTTTATGAAAGCAAATTTATATTCTGTTCTATTTATACTTATTTATCACAACAGTTCCATAATATGAGGAAAATTATATGATTTTTATAGCAAGGGAAACTGAGTCACAGATATCAGTGTATTTTTTTGTATGGCATAAAGATTGACTTCAGATAACAGTGACCGTTCTTCTGTCCAACAAATTATTCAACAGCTGTTAATTATTTAAACTTTCAGGTCGTTTTAGATACTAAAGTCAGTGTGACCTTCTTGCTGCTGGGATTGTATTAGAAATGTCCTCCTAGAATAATATTGGAATGCATTACCAGTTGCACAACATTCCCATTCAGATGGAGCTGAATCTAAAATGAGTTACTGCCTTTCGTGGACATACTGAGTTCCATGCAATTACTGACTCAAAAGTATTCGCAAGATCAGACAACGGAAAGGGAATGGAAAAAAATGTGCAGGCAGTGAGAACTAATTTTAGGAGGGGCAGTATTAGAGCAAGCAGCAAGTCAGAAAATAAGTTGAATAAAAGAAAGGAATTCTTTGAAATATATAGATCAGAACAGAAAATTCAGGTCACATACAGAGTATTTAAAACACAGAAAGAAATCTTTAATGGATTCTGGAATGAAAAGTGTCCAAAATCTATCAGACTCATTCCATAAATACATGTTTACACTGTCTCAAAACTGCTACAGGAGGCATTCTGAGCTTGCTGATGCATGGGCGGACATCTTGTTCCTCTCGTTCAGAGACATATGTCTGTAAGAAGAAATATTTTATAATAAAGAGTCTCTACAAAGCTTGTCTTAATGGCAAAATAATCAAACACTGTTAATGCATCTTTTACTTCAGTATTTCATGAGAATAAAAAATAACATCATAGCTTGATGTCAGTTTTCACTTTGAAATGCCTAACTCATATTTTTATTAGAGAATTCCAACTAAGAGAAAGATAGTCATTGTAAGATGGTAAAAAATTAATGCTAAATTCCTAAGAATGCCGTGTCTCTTAGACAAAAGTCTTTCAGAGAGCAACCACATCATTAATTGTGAAGAGGAAGGCTACCCACAGGAATTCTCAGTTTTGGTGCAAATTCCCTGAGGATGCTCAGTGTTGTCCTGTGAAGTGATACCACAGGAAACTCTGTTGGAAGCTCTGTTGGAAGAACACCAGTGTAGCCATGGTAGTGAAGTGCTCTGCGGGGTGTAATTAGTTAAGCTGGGTAATCACCCACACAGTGCTTAGCTTGCCATCAAATACCATGTGCACAGAGCATCTCAACTGGAAGCAACCAGTCTGTTCCTGCTCAGAGTAACACTGTATGCCTAGGTGACCCTGAAAACATCCATTTGTCCTTAGCATGTCCTGTGTTCTTAACCACAGAACTTCCACTACCATGGAAGAATATTGGTTTCAGTCTGAAAGCACAGTTCTGCTATTCAGCAGCTTTTAGGTTGACATTGTGTTGTTTTTCTTTTTTTTCTTTTTTTTCTTTTTTTTCCCCCTCAGTTCATCAGAGGAATAAATGTCATTTTTAGACTTTGAAGTAGTAGTTATGATGTGTGCCTTGGAACTGATGTATCCCATCTTTTCATTCTCACTTTGGCTTATGAACTCGTGGTACAATCTGAAATCTTCTTCATTTGAAATAACTGTGCAACTATCATAGTAAATAAGTAGAACATGGAGATAGATCCTTTTATTTCCTGCCTTAATCTACTATCATGTCTGCTCCCAGCCACTGCTAATGGACTCGATGCTATGCAAACAGTACAGAGACTGACACAGAAAAGTATCAACTTAACATTTATGGCAATGAGCAATAGAGGAATAGAAGTAAATGGATAGTACAGGAAAATCAAAAGGAGTGTAAGGTGATTGGAGGACCTGTAATTGCTTTGAAGCTGCTCCTAAATGTTGAAGTATTGGTCTCAGAAATAATAAGCCAAGAGACTGATTGAGCATTTCAGTAGCAGCTGTAAGTAGATTTTTTGTCAAAGACGCTGAAAGCAAAGACAAACAGAACAATTTTCCATGAAATTTTCCCTTCCAGAAAACTGCACTTTTCCAATCTGAGCATTTGAGTTTGAATTTCAGCCACTGCTACAGGAAATGATTGCATGACGAACTTCATCTTTTGCCAGGACATCAGGCTCTAGAGACACAGGCCAAGATAGCATTTTGGACAACAGTGAAGTTATGAGTATCGTGATTTATTGCAGTGTTGGAATTAGCTCATAAATCCTAGTAGGAAATGAAAGTCACAATAGCTCTGAAATATTTATTGGTCTATTTTCTAATTATTTCTTTAATTATACGGAGGTAGCAAACAACTTTACTCACAATTAAGGGGATTAACTATAGTATTTAAAATTTAACTTGCCTTTCCTTTACTCTTGCAGATTTTAGCTAATGCTATGTGTGTTTTTATGCATGCCTCAAGATTTATCATTTTAATGCTCATTAATCTGAATAAGGGCTATGTGGATAATTTCCCACGTAATATGTTGAAATCTAACTTTCTTATTAATCTTAAATAGAGTCATAGGGCTCATTGCCAGCAAACGTGCAAGAGATGAAGCCCAGTATGTTGTTTGTAAACGGGTCCTATCTATATCTAAAAAATCTCTAATATTTAAGCATAAAATACAGAAATTATTATACTGTAAGTTATGGTTGACTTGATCTGGCTGTGATTTTTATACCCTTTTATGAAATGTCAGGTTTCCGACATGAATATGTAAAGTGTGTATAAAAGTTCAGGCACTTTCTGGTGAGATTTCCTTTTTATGATCTTTGCTCACACAGAGATCCTTTCTAGGAAAAGTAATCAAGAAGGGGTGACCTGTCTGATTTCAATACACCATTTGGATTCTTAAGTAGTCTGGAATAGAACTGTACTGGCCTCTGGAACTTTTCTGCCTGGAGTAGCAGGAAACAACTGATTAAACCATTCAGCATCTTCTACTTAGGCTTCATATCCTACTATTTATTGTGTAAGTGATACTGTTAGCGGAGATTTGGGAGCTGACCTTTGCTCCTGCCTTTTTCTTCATGCTAGCACAGCTCCACGTCACAGATGCTAGAATGCTTTCTATAGAAAGCACAATGATCTGAGACCAATAGGGGAACTTTATTGCTCAGAACTGGAGGGCAGCAAATGCTGATCTGGGGTAACTCTCACCATGTGCCCAGGAAGCAGCTTCAGGGACTGACCTGCTGCCTTTGAGGAAGATCAGATGCATCTTTCATGGCAGGCACAAGGGGGGCTGAGGAGGATGCAGGTGGTATAGCATCAAAACATTTTTCTTGCTAGATTCCTTGGCTATAGGAATGGAAGTTGGGATCTCTGGAGTAGAAGAAAGGAAACTGAGGCAGCCACATCTTACTGTAAGTCCTTTTTAGGGACTTGTCTTCCCCTTTCCATGACAATGACGAATATTAGTTAGAAATCTGAAACTTGAAGTTTTGTGTTCAGAACTTCAAAGGATGGATGTGTGAATGCTTCCTTATCATTACTCAATACATATTTATACCAATTCAAGGGAGGTATTTGCACATCTTAAAGTATCTTAAGGTGTTGTACTTTGATCTCTTCTCTGAGATATAGCATTTGATTCAGGGATGCCTTTTTAATTCTATTTTTACAAAAATAAAAATAGTTAATGTTTTACCTGAAGAGATTTACGCATTGCTGTTCTTTCTACACTTGTAATTATCATAGCGTATATATTTAAAAGCATTAATTATCTTTGAAGTCTTTGAAAACTTTTAAATATATAACTCATGCCTCAATGTACAGAGAGAAAAGGTGGAAAAAACACTGCCATCATAGATATTTGGTCAGTTTTGCAGTATCCCATTCTCCACTTGTTTTTAATATTTAGATCTTATCAGTTTGAGGACTGTGCAAACGCTTTCATTTTAGTGATGTTGCACCATGGCCCTCATCTCCATTAGTATTCTGAAGTCTGAACAAACATTGCAGTCAGACTGATGATCCTTATAGGTCCCTTCCAACAGGGGATATTCTGACCTCTGATCGATTTTCTTAAACAGCCCAGGTACAGTTAGAGTAGATGATGCAAGAGTAAACACATTTAGAGTGAGTAAATAGCATCAAAAGGCAACATGTTTGTAATGAGCTCGAATGTTGTGTATAGCTCTGGTGCTGGTGGTTAATAACAATGAAGAAGGTAGTAATCCTGCAGTCTGCATTAAGACTGACAGATTTTGTCTGGATATTTTATGGCTGTTCTTCAGAATAGGCACAAACTCACAGCATAAAGGAGTTAGCACAAGCTGTCCAGCTGTCCAGTCAGTTCAATGCCAAAGTGGAAAATGAAGGTTTGCAGTTTTACCAAGCAGAGTGGGTGAAAATACAAACCATGCAAAAAATCCACATCTTATATGAGCCTCAACCAATGCAATTTGCCTGTGTGAATGTGATCAAGCCATGTTCTGGAAAGAGGCTTTGAAGACTTTCAAGCATTAAATGAGTGAAGAAAAATATTTCCATAAAATAATAATAAAAAGTGCTATAGCAACTTGCTAAATTTTGTCTAAGTTAAATATTATTTTAAAAATCTGCCATCTTACTTAAGCCCCCAGTTTTCAGGATGAAATACTAAATACTCATACAGTACTGTTCTTTTCCACTGTGCTTCACAAATGTTTGAATTGATTAAAAATCAACCAAAACAAAAACTTTTTTAATGTTATCTTTAGTCAGATGAGATTTTGGTTGGGCTCGGTATCAGTGGAAAAAACTATCAATTATCCAAGCAGAATGGGGCTCAGACATTTTTCCGGAGTATTATAAAAATAAAAGACAATCTGTACACAAATGGAAGTTACCATCTCTGAGGTTGAGTTTATCCTCTTTTATTGCTACCGAGAGTTTGGTGTAGAGCTCTGAAAGCCTTGTTATAAGGAGATTTTTAAGATGTTTTTCAGAGTCCAAGTCAGACCATGCAGTGTGCTAAGTATCTCAAGTTCAAAAAGGGAGATATAAAATCAAGGGATTTAGAAGAAAAGATATGGAGTGAGCAAAGTGTAAGAATTGTATTGACATTCAAAACAGGGCTGAGAACGTCTGTAATGAAGACAAAGGAAAGAAGTAGAATATTTTAGACAGTTTGTGCTTCTGGTCATTATAGTCTGAAATCCTTGAACGTCCTTCTTGAAATTTTCTGATGTATATTCAAAAATGGACAGCCTATTCTACAGGTTCCCTCTAAAAGTTCTGCAGAATTCACTTATGCTTAGAAACACTTGTAACATGCATTTTAAGTAGTAACTCTTCAGCTTCAGCTCAAATGAACAAACAGCCTGAAAACACAACATGCGAAAGAACTACTCTCACTCTCAAATTATTTCATAATAGATATAATAATAGGTTATTTATTTATTTCTGTAATAAGTGGATGTTACATTTTTTTTTTTTTTTAATCTCATATAATGAAAATTTCTGTTCTCCCATCTTGTTATTTCTTACTGATAGCTGCTCCTATAAACTCTGGATTCAGTAAATCATTGGCACCTATACTTTTCACTAAGTGTGTGATCATTCCTATTTGGAGAGGAGATGAAGTGGAAAAGACAGTTATGTGCTTTAATGTTGTGCTGGACTGGGATCCCAGCAATGCTTTTCATAAAAGTTTTTCCTCAGATTCACTGGAATGTATTCTGTGACTTTAGAAGGAAGTGATTTATGTTTAATCTACAGCCTTATTTTCTTTGTACATAGCATCTTGTTCTGCATACTTATGACTAGTAATAGTCTTTGCTGAAAAGAAAATTTACTATCTGGGAAAGCTGTGGATGAGTTTGTTTTTTAGTTTTGTATTCAAGTAAAGGGATTGCAAATATTCTTTTTGCAGCTGCAAATGTTTGTTGTGTAAAGCTCATTAACAGAAAACGAAATAAATTACGTATCTCCTCTTTTTTTAAGTTTTTTTTTTTTTTTTTTTTAAATTAAGATCATCTTGCACGAAACCTACTTAGGCAGGCAATTACATTGTACATGAGTAAAAACACGGAAGCTAATCCAAGAGAATGTTCGTAATATCATAGTACTTGTCCAGGCAAATGTCACATCTTAAGTAGTAATTACATAGCTACCAGTTGTAATTTATTTCCTTCCTACCAGTTATGTGAATAAGAAAATATTTTCTCATTAGCTTTACTTAAATTGAAGATAAGAGGAAGTAGAAAAATAATTACAAAATTATTAAATGTTTGTGCAAATCTCAAACCAGGCTTTAGGGTTCAGTTTTGTTCTTCCCCAGAGTAATATCTTCAAGGTAAAGTGAGACTACGAAACTGTGAAAATGTATCACCTGGAATTTCCTATTATGATAGTACTGCAGAGAGAGGAGCTTGAACAACCTGTAAGTGAGCAGGGTCATCATAAACAAGAATAAGAAAAGAAAGGCACCTTCATGCTAGCCAAGTCACAGTATTGAATCCTTTAATTCTTTGATATTATAGCCGCGGGAGGAAGGTATTCATTGGAATTGGATCCCACTGCATATGAACAAAAAGGCAATTTAATTAACTATTTCAAAACAGAAATCTCTGTCTAGAAATGATGCTCCGATTGTGTTGTCTTGCAACTTTCAATGTTTACACCAAGCACGGAACAACCAGTCCTGTTCCATTATACTGATAATTTCCCTGGAACATGTTGCAAACAGTACCTTGAGTAGGAGAGAGGGAAAAAAAACCTCCTGCTTCTCTGTCTGCCACCCTCCACTTTGCTTTGTTGTTACAGTTAGAATACTAAATCTGCTTACTTCAGTGGCTGACACATGCTGTCATTTTGAAATGTGGAGTCAGGACCAAGCTCAGCTCTCTCCAGAGAGTGCAAGCCAGAGTTGGCCTCCAGGTAGAGCTGATTCAGCACACAAAGAACCAGTGCTTCCGTCCTATCAGTGTGTATTCCTGGTGCTTAGAGCTACATGGGGTAAATACTCCTGTGCACCATATCTGAGCACAAAGCTCAACCTGAGTAAGCTTCTTGTTTCACTAAAGTGTTTGGAGGTTGGATGAGAAATGAGAAAATATGTAATTTATTCTCGGAGAGCTTATTTTGAGCTCCAAAGGTGTCAGAATAAAGAACCTTGTCTCTCAGTATCCTGTCTTCATCCATTCCTGATGGATGAAGAAAAGTATCAGTATCATAGAATATACACCCTTCTAATACTTTCATATTTCCAGCTACTCTGTAATCAACAACTGCTTGAGCCTAGTATTGTTTCTGTTTATTCACTATCTGCCAGTCAATATGGAAGGGCAACAGCTGCTGTCTGTTCTGAACATCACTATTGCTGGCTGTATGGGAACTATTGAATCATGGCCAGACCCTCTGATTGATCACTTGAAGCAAGCAGTGAGTTAGCCTCAGGTGAAGGCAATTCAGCTGTGTGACTGGAAAGGGTGGAGCCTGGTTGCATCTCTCCTAGACACCATTTAAGGGCTGACTGCCACTAAGGAAGGATCTCTTCTTGGAGGTTGCTCTGTATGGAATTTTCTGTGAGCCTAGGACATGGGTGAGTATTTTCATTTATTTTTGATTATCCCTTTCCACTGTGATAATCTTTCTACCTATACAATCTGTAGATACTAGCCTAAGCGTACCTCTCTGTATGTTGGTTGATTGTACACTTTATTTGCTTGACAGCACATAACTCTGCAGAAAGGAATGAACGATAAGTCTCAGTCACCCTTCATTGTGCTTGGTATGGATCTGAGACCTCTGTTATATCCCCTCTAGTCATCTCTTTAGAGGCCAAAGAGTTTGTCGTTGCATAGACTGCAGTCAAGAAGGCTGTAAGTAGTAGAGAGATACAACATATTTACAGCCATGTGGTGAAATCAAACTACAGTGATTCCGAAAGATGGTAATGTGCATTGAGATGACAGGTACTCATATTTAATACTGAAATATCCTAGTTCAATTTATGAAATTGTTTGACTTCAAGTATGTGTTAAAACTACAAATATCAGATCATTCTGCTAAATGTGGGTATTTTACCCACAGTCACATTAAGCTCTGTGTCAGTTAGGAAAATTGTTGGAATTGCTTACGTTCATAGTAAATGTACAAGAGATGTGAAGTACTATGACTTTTCGTAAATTGTCTCTTGGATTTTTCACCTGCCCTCTTAATTGCATAGTACAGGAAAAATGTATCTGTTCAACTGTTGCTATATTCATGCATCTTCCTCACAACTGTGCATCATCTTGGATGGCTTTTCTAAAAACTCTGTTCCCAGGATCTTACTAGGAAGAGTCTAAATTTTCATTAAAACAAAACTAAAACTCTATAGATTTTTATGGCAAAGAGAAGTTCTAAGCATGCACACGCTACTTCAAAAGGTTTAAAAATAAGACTAATAGAAAGTCCAATTAAAGTAAATCTTCTCTTTTTGTGAGTACTGGCCTGGCAAATTTTTGAAGAGTTAGCAATTTTTCAGAAGTTAACAATTTTAAATAAATTTAAAATACTGCAGTGGGTGCTGACATATAAGGATTGCACTGTCTCACAGCTGGGAATTTGAGTAAACACTAAATGAAACTCTTCACAGTTAAACGATCCTACAAGCACCCTCCCTCAGCCTTCTGCCTTTTAGATTTTCACTGTGAAGAAAAATCCTGAATTTCTCTTGAAAAAGAAATAAAGATAGTGTGGGTTGGAGAGTAAAACTAAGATTCAATCTTGACGAATTCTGATAAATAAATGATCAGTCTCTCTCTTAATCTTAGTAAAAAGGGTATTTAATAAGGTACTAACAATTCAATTCAATTAGGATCAATTAGTGCAATATGCTACAAACACAGACATTAGGCTTACTGTCTTGTAGTTCCCTGAGTCTTCCTTTCTCCCTTTCTTAAAAATGGGAGTGACATTTCCTCCCCTTTCCAGACACTGGGGACTTCCTCTGCGAGCCACAACTTTTCAAATATGATGTAGAGTGGCTTGGCATCCACATCAGCCTATTCCTTCAGAGCCATGGGATATGTTTTATCCAGTCCTGTATACTTTTACGCATTCAATCTCTTGAGGTGATCTCAGACTTGCTTTGCTCAGATTTTGCTGCCTCAACTCCCATTTAGATGTTGAGGAACATGAGAGGTATGGAAAGCCTGACTGTCAGTGAAGACTGAGGCAAAGAACTCACCGAGTACTTCAACCTTGTCCATTTCCATTGAAGTTAGTTCTCCCTTCTCATTTATCAGAGAGGGTATGTTCTCTGCCTGTCTCTTCTGACCAGTAAATGTTCACATCTGCTGTATAATCAGACCAATTTTTCTTCATATCAGCCTATCTACTGAAACAATCATTTTGGGTAAGAAAAGGACACATTCCTATCTATTGCTTTCTTTAATTTGCTGCGTACATTCTCTGTAGTGTTTGTGAAATAGCAGATGAGTTACAAGTAAACACTGCTTGGCTATTCTGGGAATTCACATTCAAACTGGTTACTTGCTTCATGGATTTTTAGTGAGCCTGATATACCCAGCATCAGTAATTGAAAAGGATGTAGCAGTATCTAGCATCTCTGCGATTTTAGATACTGAATTTATAGTTGATTTGATGAGAAAGCTGGATGAGAATTCCAGGATCACGGAATAATGTAATGTCATGGAGTTAACTAGAATGGGAAGGGAAAGGGAAAAGGGAGATGGGAGCAGGGCTCAAGGAAGGGGAAGGAAGAAGAAGAAGGGGAGAAGAAAAAAAACAAAAAAGCCACCAAAAAAAAAAAAAAAAACAGCGGCAACAATCTATGGATGAAAACTTGTTTTACTATGATATTGGAATGCAAGATAACAAAATATAATCTAATTGAAATTGAAACTAATAAATCAAATAGGATAGGGGAGAGAGTTTCTGAGACTGAGTCAAATCTGAAAAGCTTGGAATGGCTGGGAAAGCACCCTCCAGCACCCCCTGCAAGGCAATAAGAGAGACTGCCCCACCTGGAAGGGCCAGATCCCATGACTTCTGTAAACATATAGGGGAATAAGTACCCGGAATTGAGGCATTAATGTTTTAACTCCCAGTGCACTACATGATGTTATGATGTGGAATACTGAAAACCAAAAAACATAAAATCATGACATGCAATGTATTGAATTGTAGAAATAATTACTGGTTCTAAGATTAGATTCATTTATTCTGTGTTAGCAATTCTGATGTAATGTTATTAACTTTTGTGAAATGCAGTAATTTTTTACATTTTTGAATGCAACAAAGGTAAAGAAAAATTTCTAAATCCATTGTGTGTGTGTGTGTGTGTGTGTGTGTGTATCCATGATCATTTCAGTCAATAATTCAAATTCCAGAAATGTCTAGAGCCTTGCAGAACTTTAGTAGAGACAAACAGGAGATATTTTTAATTCATAACCATATTCCCTCCATAAAGTAGGTTTACCCTAATCTCTGTGATTAATATCCTGCTGCATTGTGTCTGAGAGAAATAACATTGACATTGATCAGTTTAAAAATGCATGTTGCTTCCTCTGTACTTAATCTTTATGGCAAGCTTTCCTCAGATAAATAAATAAGAAGAAAGTAAAGGCAAAAGAAGGACAGTTACTACACACACTAAGCTGTTTAAAGGCCCACGGTGATTTGAGAGGTATTTTGTTTCTGCTTGTTTATCTGTTTGTTTCTTTGTTTGTTTATCATAACATTTTTGATTAACAAATGAATAGTGTTATGATTTGATCAATGGACAACCTGATCTTTGTGTTTTCAACAATGCCTTATTCTTGCTGTTACTGTTGTCAGACGGTCAGTAGCTACATTCTACTGCGCGACATGCACAACTCCTTGACAGTGTATGCAGATTTTTTTTAATATATAGGACCCTAATGCCTCACAAACTGCCTTAAAAGACAAGCTGCGCTGAGCAGCTTGTTCTTATCAACGTATGTCCTATACTAACAAGTTAAATAATGGCCTCATTTATCTGCTGCAACCCTATTCTTGGTCGTTTGCCTAATCAGTTATTTATAAGGAAGTAGGCTGTAACCTTTTCCTCTTGACCTGTCTATCTCAAGGGTATTTGATCTATCTCCACAGAAAGTCACCTCACTTTCTGAATTCCTCTTGAAACTGAAGGTTGGGAAAAACTGCATATTGATTGTATTCCAAAGTGTTTCTCATGTTTGTGCTTTTTTTTTTTTCCTCCCTCTTCTAATTTTACTTTTTCTTCTCGTATTCATGCGACTTTGATCTTCAAAAGCAAGAAGCATCCTCATATACTTTGTTTATTTTCATATGTGGATATAATTTATAATTTTCACAACAGGCTATCAATTACAATATTTATGTTTGTGGATATTATTCTATCTGGGGACCTATTTTGCTTTTGAGCAAGAAATCAAGCTGGACATAAAGCCCACTTGACAGCACTTTATCAACAGGAAATAAAAACAACAGCTCCTTAAACTCAGACTTAATATTTGGCACAGATAGGAAAGGGAAAAAAAAAAATCAATCAAATAAAAACAAAAAATCTAACCATCTTCCTAAGATTTTTTTCAGTGAGACCGACTTCTCAAAACAAAAAACTTCTTGTAAGACTTTCCATTGGGAAATTTTTTTTAAATACAAGGATGGAATTCTAACCATGTATGAGTTGTGAGTGAAAGAACAGGAGCTTGGGTCCTACACTGGCTAAAACAGAAAACGTGAAAATTCAGCACAAGCATTACAGGTGACAGGTCCTGAACTGATAAAGGGTGATGGAGAGTGTCAGCCAGAAAAGCATATATGAATGTGGTATGTCTGTGAACATTTTGTGGTTGAAAAATCTGTTGTGGAGTATTAAAGGTGATGTACCAGTGGAGTACTAGGCCAAACACCTCTTTTCTGTTCAGCACGAATAGCCCTAGATCTCTGTCTTTCCTCATAAGAGAGTTGCTTGAGACCTTTAATCATCTTTGCAGCCCTTTACCTGTCCATACCTATACATAGAAGTACATCTAATTTCTTGTCAGTTATTGTGATTATCTTGACACCGTGTTGTATTTTCTGTTGGAAGAGGGCACTCTGAATTTTCTCGGGTCATACAGGAAAACAGAAGGAGGGCATAAGGAGATTTAAAGAATGGAAATGGCAAAGTAGCACTGGTAAAATAAATGAGCTAGGGCTGAAATTAATATGAGTAGCTGTTTCTCTTATCTCTTGAAGGTTGTCACTGATGATAGATCCCTACTAAGTCCTAAAATTAAATCACTTTCCATTTGACTCTCCTCCTTTTGTCTGATGTCATGTTAGAGGTTACATTTGTTACATAGCTTGTTTTCTTTTCTTATATGAAAAGAAGCTGGGAGTTGTGACCTTTTCATTTAAATTTCATATTTAATTTGGTGGCTTATTATGAGCTGGCAGAAAGCACCATGATGATTTCCTAGCATTTTGATCACACCTGGTGACCCTACTTCACAGCAAAATAACCACAAGTCTCTAAAGCAGGGAGAAATACCAGAATTTGTTCAATTCATTTAGTATGGTTCTCAAGCACTTACCCTTTTCTCAACTGAGTGATGTTTCCATTTGTATTTTACAAAGCAATGTAGTATCCATAAACTCAGTAGTCCACCAGTGTCTGTTGCTGAACTGATCCGTGTTGTTCTACCTGCCTGGTCAGGTAGAATGGTCAATATTTGAGCGCCTTTAGCTATGGCTATTCATGCTGACATTTAAATTTTCAGTTGTAATTGTTTTAGTATGTATTTTTATAGACTTTCAGACGAGACAAACTCAAATTAAAAAATTGTCTAGCATAGCAAAGATTTAACTATAAATTTACAAATTAACATGCAGAAAACATGCATCAAACAACAGCCTATATTAACTAAAATACTGAAGTGAGAAAAGAACTTCCCATTTGCCAATTTCACTGTAAGCGATCACTTCTTTTGCCCACTTGGTTTTGTTGCTTTGGCAACTTAGCTCACTACCTGGCACAACTCTGACTCTATTTTATTTTTTCATGAAAATGTTTTTAAGATGATTCATGAAACTTCTGTTTTCACTGATTAACTATCAGTTTCAAAGTGTAAATGTAAATTCAAGTGAAGTCTAGCGGGGAAAAAAAAATACACTTTCACAGTTGTCTTATAGTTTTTCCCAGTGCGATCCTGATCGTGTCAATTTGTAGCAGAGGCTGCAATGAAATTGCCATATCAAGTAAGCTATAAGTACAGCACATTAGGTTGTCAAGCATCATGCATAAAAGATTTTCAACAGATGCCATACTGCTTAGTCTTCCTGAAAAGAAAATCATGATTTCATGCTAAAGAAAGAAGACTAGATTAAATCTCTTATGTTTCCCTGGAAGGGCACCATTTTGTGTGTTGAAATATAACCAATGGAGGCACCTGTATCATTAAAGGCAGATCTGCTGACCATGGGAATGTTGTTTTGTGCAGAAGGCTCACATTGAAAACAGTAAGGCATGATACCAGTGGAGCCTCTAAACAGAGTGATTTCATTCTATGAGTAGCCTTTTGGTGGCATTTCTGCACCTCAGAAGGAGACTCTGGAATGCAATGTTGGTGGGAGAATCTGCAATGAAACTTTGCAGAAGAATTTTTCCAAGTGGGGCATCTGCAAGGGAAGCTTTGGACTGAAGTAACTCTGAAAACCTTCAAAGAGTTTATTGAGACTGAGACCTCTGCATTTAAAAGCATGAATATCTACAGCATTAAGTAAAACTCTGTAAGGACTACAATCTGACCTCTGAAAAGGAGTTGGGCTGTGTACCCAGAATTTTGTACTCTGATAGTCTAAGTCATGCTGACATAGAGCAGCAGAGGATTGCTTCTAAGAAGACCATAAACTGTGCAATAAAATAAATGACAGGCTAGATTTTCACAGCTGCATGTAGAAACAGAGCACCACATCTATGCCAGTTCTGGCTGAGATAAAATCTATTGGGAAAGAGCAGAGTGATAATACAGGGCATGTTTTTATAGCAACAAATTGCAGTCTGCTAATTAGGGACACCTGAAGATATTCTCCAGGAAGTGTCAGCAGGTAGAAAAGGAGAAAGTTTAAAAAGTAATTGTGGAGCAAACATTTTTTGCCAAATGCAGACGAACTAAAGAAAGATGATTGCTGAAAGTCCAAGGATATATCTGCCTGTTGTGTTTTTAAGTTTTCCTCTTTGAAATTTGTCCAACTCTGGGCTGTGACAACATACTTAAAGCATAGCATAAGTAATTGTAGATTACGGCAATGCTGTCTGCTAGCAGTATCGCACCACATAAAGGCTGCTGACAATGACATACTAAATACTTCATTTTCAGCTTGAATCATTTGGGTTAGGTGGATAGGAAGGAAAGTGTTTTGCACTAATTGTCTTGGTAAACTTAACAACCTGCATATAACTAACAGAGGGGGAAAAAATGCTGTAGGGAAATAAAGAGACTTCAGTTATTCATTGTCAAAGAAGATAGAGTGACAATTCCTATGTCTCCCTCTTGAGAAGGATCAGAGGGAGACTGAGAAAGGTTTTAGCATTCCTTCAGCTCGAATAATTAAACAGAAAATAAAAAGATCTTTTCTGATCTGTTCAAAGTATTTTCTAGATTCTTCATTTTCAGTAGAGTTAAGTCTGGCATTTTCCTGGGAGAAGAGATCATATCCCATATGTAATATAATAATTCAGTATGAGGGGAGTCCCCATAATGCCAGTGCTGACAGAAATGCTTCCTCCTCTTGTGACCTATATTTCACTTTAGCGCTATAATAAGCATAGCTTTGGGCCTGGAAATACTTGCATACCTCGTGGGTAGGAGTATGCACAGTGTTTTCACCATCTTCCTTGTGACTGTTCTTTAAAAATTAAGTTACTCATGCAAATGATTGAAAGTTCAGTGTTTGAGAGTCTGTTCTCACAGTGTAATGAGTAACTAACCCGCTTACTTCACCGTCTTCTTCTGATATTTGAATACTTTCTTAGAATTATGACATTGTAAAGGGCATAAGCATATATTACGTTGTGTGTTAATGAACAATTTGTTTACTATTTATACACAACAATTATCTCTCACAAATTTTAATATACAGTAGAATATTCCTGTTGAGGTATGTTGCTATTGTGCTTCAATAAGGATTCCCATGCACTAGCAGTTTTATAGGTCACTGCAAGTAAACATCAATAAATCCTTTTACGCTTCCTCACCTATGTTGCATTCTCTATGGGATGGTGACTGATTTTAAATTGTACAGACTGTACGTTCTGTTAATTGTTAACTACATAAATATATGTAATATGGAGAGACTGTAAAATAATTTTTGAATGCAGAAAGCAAGTAACTAATGGTCTTTGGTGTTTTTCCTATTGGAGTTTCTATAAGACTAGTCCTCCAAACCTTATGGCTTAAAAATACTTCAGCTTCTCTGCCTAAGAGTGCTTTATGATGAAATAAACTTAGAGCATTCCTTGTTTAGTAGTAGTGTTTTTTCCCAAGAGCTTGTTTAAATGTGGAAAGGATATGTGAGGATTTTCTGGGAAGAGTAGTGTAGGGGAATACAGTTAGTGAAATGAAGAAATGAAATGGCTAATGTGCTTTGCTATGTTGAAAATTAAATAAAACTCATTTGTCTACCAACATCTGCTATTACATTTTTACTCAAAGTCTTCTGCTGTATGGAGGGGGGAAAAAAAAAAGAGGTATCAGTCTAATCCCTTTTATTTTATAATCTCAGATGTTTGGCTTGCTGCATTACCTTGATCTGGAATGCAATTTTATTTTTGTTCTACAGGGTCTTTTCAGTTTTCACAATTCTTACTTGTAAAGGGTTTGATTTAAATGCATGTTCTGGGTAGGATGCCTGAACCCCAGAGTTTTTGTGTTTAACAAGATTCAAAGCAGAGTAAACTGGCATATGTCTTTCTTTCAAAGTGCTCTGTGTAGTTGCTTGTAATCAAGGCCATCTGTCATTTAATGCATGCCAAATACCAGCTGCAATTGTGGCATTGGTTCAGTAGCCTTCAGTTCAGTACCTGCTGTGGATAGCTTTTCAGCTATATCTGAGGTCAGAGTTGGGTTTGGCAGTCATGAAATACAGAAGGGGTGAAATACGAAGTCTTTCAGGAAGTCCTTTTTTGACTGCTCTGTCACTAGAGAGACACTAAAAAAAAAAAAAAAAACCAAAAAAAAACATGCAATGAAGGGTCAAAATCTTCATCATGAAGGTGTGGAGCTTTGTCTTGGCAACTATCATGCATGTTTAGAGTGTCAGCTTAGCTACAAGTTGTATTGAAATTGTGTCACTCCTTTCTTATGACAAACAATTCAGTCAGCATCACAAATTTTACATTATCTAATAACAAAAAGAAATTACTTCAACTTGCAAAATGAGTTGTAAAGGGTCTTATCACACATCACAAAGTATGCAGCCCTTGTGATGTTTTATGATTTTCTCAGAACAAACATCTATGTATCCCAGAGAGTTCTCTCTACTGGAATTGGCAGCGATTTTTGACAGCTAGTTTTCTTTTTATAAATATCCATTTTTCACTAGGCCTTGGGTAAAAGCATTCTAGAGATGGAAAAAAAGATACTCTCAAAAGCTATTCTTGACACGTTCCCTTTCAAATACAACTGGATTGCTCTGAATTGGTCTTAAATTTGGGCCCGCCCTCCTTTCTCTTTCCCCAGCATGACCTTTCTCTTAAATACAGTAGCCTCAAAAGTATTTGCAGATACCCTGTTCATCTTGGAAAGCATTTTGATATTCAGGGTGGGATTTTTGAGAGAGCTGACTGGAGCCATGATCTTAGAGTTGCCCATATCCTATGGGATACTTGAGTTTACATCATTGCTGTATCATTCTTGCATTTCAGACATTGTTACTCCAACCTGTTGACTAAATGGAATATTCTATCTCTTGACTTTTTACAGATATCTTCACAAGGTTCCACTTTTATCCTGTGTCATAGTGTGAAGGCTTCTTGAAAAGTCAATTTTAAATTAAAATTGCTACTCAGCTAGGTCTAGTTCCAGCCTTATGTACTACTATGTGAATTGGCATCAATAAGCACAAGTTAAATTTACTAATTTATAGGAAGAAACCTTGCAAAACTATCTTCTTTGGTAGTTTTAGCTACAGCCTCTTGATCAAAGGTGATGATCTATTAAACTGTGTTGAAATACTCCGATCATCATCCTGGCTCACAAAAAGAAAACTCTTATCATGGTGCAAAAGGTTTCATAATATTGGAGATGTTGTTCTTTCATGGTGTCATAATCCCAATAATCTCAAGTGAATATTGGACTTGCTCTTTCAGCAGTTTATTTCACAGTGATTCTTTAGGCAGCTCATGCTAAGTTCTCATCTTGCAGTAGTCTAATGACTTAGTTTTGAAACCATTTGGGAAAAAGTCTTGGTTTCACCGCTGAAATATCCTTTTCAAAAATCAAATTGAAAGAGTTGAGGGTCATGACTTCTTCTAAAAAGCAATTCTGGAGTTCAGCAGCATCTGAGTGCCAGGTAGACAGGTACGTGTTAGAGAAAAGAAATGATGAGGTAGCTTTTAGATGAAAAAAATCAGAACTGTGAAATTTGTTTCATGAATTCTGATTTATTGCTAATTTTAATGACATTCAGTAGTGACACTCAAAGTTTTCAAGGTTTGCTGGAGTACTTGGAATTAGCTTAGCATCTGAAGGTGTTTGAGTTATGGCATTTTAAGTCCTTAATCTTGCCTTAAAAACTCCAAAGCAGCTGTTTGTATCTATATTTTTATGTGTGCATTACAAACTCAGAAAAATATGTTAAGCACAGTAAGCTGAATTGAAGCAAATTGCTATAGAAATGCAGCTCTTGCATTAGAAATAAATAATCCTGTAGCATTATAAATAGATGTAGAGTTGTCTGGTTTCCCACTTCGCATTTTTCTCAAACAGTGGTAAAATGCAGGTGAAGGGCTCTTTTTTTAAGGAACGAGTGTTCTGTAAAACTGGGTATATCTTTGTCTAAATGACTCTGGAATAATGCATATTACATCATATATAAAAGTCTGATTCAAAGCCTATAGAAATAAAGGCTTTGTACACAACTTTGTATTCTGTTAGAAGTATATTTGTCTAATTAATCCGTCTTTCATTCAAGACTGTGAGGTGCAGAGAGATGAGACAGAAGTCTTAGTTCTCATTTTCCATTTCCTCCTTTTCCTACAGTTACTCTTGCATTTATTGATTAAACAGTATTTGTGATGGAGTAAAATCCTAAGGGGAATTATTTCCTTAAGACTTGAAGAACATCAATTAGATTGCTACGGATAGGGTGACTTCACACCCATTAGTACTGGCCAGTCAATGTGCACATGCTGGTATGGTCAGCTGATACAACTTGGTTTGGGGCTATCCCCACAGTAGTTGATGGGTATAGATGGAGTTTATACCAAACAAAAGGTTTATATTTCACTTAATGCCTTTGTTTAGGCATAGGTAAGATACTTTAAATGTATGCATTTCTCTCCATTGAGAGAGAAATACCCCAGATCTATGGGTCCTACCTGTTTTAAAGAATTTTGAGGTAGCTGTTACATCCTGTCACTAAATGAATTCCAATATCAAGAAGTGTTAAAATGTATTATGACAAAAATAAGCATCTTCGAAATGCATACTGTCAAATGTATTTTAATGCCTTATTAACGTGGAGTATTGCAATGAAATGGTTACACTCAAAACCTACTGCATCAGAACACTTGGATATGGGAAGAAGGGCAGGATGATCTAATGTGTCATCCTGGTCTGTAAACATTATTATAAAAGATAACTGCATAAACCCAGCACTGAATGAAATGGAGTTTTAAAGATTAAAGGAGTGCAGTGAAGGATGTAGCTACTCTCTCACAGATTATTCATAAACTATTTGAGTCAACTAATTTTTCACCCGTTGAGAGTGTAATATTCGCCACTAATAGCCTGAAATTCTCAATACATGGCAACTAAGTTGTTCCTTTGCAATTTACCACTGTGTATCTCAGTCCTTGTGACAGAGCAGTTCTTTCCTCCATACACCTTAGGGTGTAATCATAACATTTCATCAGGTTTTTCTTAACAAAGGAAGATCATGTGGCAGTGAAAGTCTGTTGTAAATAGAGATTATCAGCTTTACTAGACTCAACAGAATCCTAGGACATTTCTGGAGGCTTTGAGCTTCCATAGCTGCTTTATGTTTTGAGTATGCCATGGTTTCCTCCTTCCAGGGAACAAGGGCAGTCCTGTAGAATTCCTAGTACCTGTGAAACCAGCAACTTTGTATACTCTGATCTCTGAGTTTACAGTGTTTAACTTTCATCAGTTCTGGTACAATTTTTTTTTTTTTTTTTCTCAAATTCCCTCCTGCTCCGTTCCCAAAGGACCTCCTAAAATGTGCTGTTGAAATAAGCAGGTACCATTGGAAATTCTGATGCTTTTTTTTTACATAAATGATCTGTTATCTTCATTTTAAATAAAGATGATAATATGAAGATTCCAGCTGGTTGGATCACTCAAAAGCAAAATGGCTGCAATTTAATATGAAAGAAAATGCTTTGGCATTCTTGAATCTAACTACCATGTTATACAGCAAGATATTGTGATGACGCATTACACTGATAGACAGGTAATCAAGCAGTGAATACATATGATAATTGAACCTTCCTAAAGCATAGTGCAAAAGCAAGCAAAAAACAAAACAAAACAAAAAAAAAAAAAACCCAAAACCACTGGTATTGAATACTTGACAAACTTACTTTGCTTATTTTGTACAGTAAACTAAAAAAGTTTACATTGATTTTTTTTCAAAAGGTTTCAACCAACCTCTGAGCTGTTGGGAACCACATTGCAGAAATTTGATTCTGAAATGTTCACTTCCTCTGGGTGAGACTTTTGTCATATAGGACTTTCCAGGTTTTAAGGCAATAAATGTTCCATTATTTCAGGATAACAACACTGAGAACAAAACCACAGCAGTGTGTGGCTGAAAATATGCAAGTTACTTAATGTTATAAAACGTACTTGAAACTTACTGCAACTGCATCTCAGGGCTGCTTTTTCCTAATAAGTCTCTGTGGATGTTAGTAGAGTTTAAAGCATAACAAACTGTGGAGGGAATTACCAGGATTTTATAGCTGTGGCACTCCTAACTTTGTGACTGAGTAATGACATCCCTACATATGAAGTTTTATGGTTAAGAGGGATCTTTTTAGTGTTTTTTTCCTGAATTGGAAATTTTGGCCGTTTACAGATTGCTGATAATCGTTTCTCAAATTATTTGAGAAGGCTTTGAACTAAGGTAATTGGATCCATAAACTACAGTTACATCAAAAACCTTTAAATAGATGATTTTAAACGTGCTTGTGGATCTCAGTTTACAGAGGCAGTAGAACTGCAGTGCTGGTGGCAGCAGCAATCTTTCTTGTAGTGAAGGTTTCGTCAGCATCACTGGATAGATGCTGAGCTATCAGGGTCCATACTGTTGACCTTGATATATTCTTCAGTGGACTTGTCTGTGATACATTTGTAGAATTGTCTACCATAAGAAAACATGATCTGTACATCCAATCTAGTGCAAACCTTGAAGAGGATCTTTGTTGATGCAGAGGTCAGAAAAGGGGGAAGAAAGTGTATGTCGTCTCTCATTAGAGTCTCTTACTACTAAAATATTGATTCATTATAATTAGCAATACTCAAATGTATGTGTGTAAAGGTATGTTGATTTCAGGGGTCTTTCTCAATTTTTCTTCACTACATATGTAAGAAATTAGTCTGATCATAGATAATGACCTTTTTTTCTTGCTAGCCTAGGTTTTAAATACTTCCGTATAATAAATATCCATCACTTACACGCCTTTCCTTACATCCCAAGGGGCTGCGTGTTATACCCAAAGGATCACTATCAAAATCTTCTTTCTCATGTTCTTCTCTATTTCTGTTTCTGAATTTTGTTCAATACCTTGCACTTCTTTCATCCTTAGCCTTAGGGATTTTTTCTTTTGTTATAGACAGAACAGGCTCAACGCATGTACATAAATGTCTGATATATGTTCTAATACATGCAAAGGACAAAATGTCCTAGCTTTCATGGCCTATCTATGCATCTTGTACACACAGTGTGAATTACTGTCTCAGATGCTGAGAAAAGAAATTTCGTAGCTAATGAAATAAAATGGATGTTAGGGAGGAAAAGGTATGCCATCATAAAGAGGGAAAATGAGCATTAGATAGGGAGAAAATCTGGATAGGATTTTAGTGCCTTCTGTATGTAGCATTGAACAGACTGCATTTCTTGGAAGCAGATTGTGAATCTCATTCCATGCATGCAGCCCCCAGGGGGTAAGATGCACATACCTGTGGGAGAGGAAAATGGATGAGTCTCAAACTGCAGTCAGAGGATTGAGTACCTTACAACATTTTCTGAACTCAGCTTATAATACCTTTTCAAAGACTGCCATGTTCTTTCAGTTTTGCCTTTTTTGTTTGTTTTAATGAAGATTTCAGGCTAAGGAATGATGAACAGAGATCAGGCTTATGGCCATGCTGGCAAAAGAAAATGTAGAAAAAATGATAGTTCAGGCTTCTGGAAATGAGCTTATGTTTCCAACTGTATGAGAACTGATCAGAGAATTGTGTATGACAAATTCTGCCAAAAAATATGCAGAATCTTTACTCATTTTTAAAGCTGTGCACTGCAAATGAAAAGAAAGATAAAGCTCATTCAGCTGTAACAGGATGTACTTTACTGAAATTTCTCCTGGAGGAAAAGGAAAAATGTTTTCATGTAGTTATATTTTTAAAACATAGCCTCAAATATATTCATATAGATGCTTATAAATCACATAAATGTTATGATTAGTGTAATTCACTACCAGGTACAAGATATTTGTGAATGTTGGGTCTAGTTATAGATGCGCGTTATTCTTTTCCTTTTTATCACACGCAAGATCTTTGTGTACTTCCTCCTCAATCATCATTCCACAAGAGCGGAGTTTCCTTTTCAGAAGTAAACTTATTGTGTAATTGGGGAAATATTCATTAAAAATAAATTCTCATACAATTCTGTTTATTTGAAAATAACTTTAAAAAACAAAACAAACTTGAAATTATCGTTTGATTTTCCTAGATGTTTTTCAATTTCAATAGGAGATGTCCTTACCTTTTCCCAGTTCAATGTTTTCTGCCCTATAACTTTTTCCATAGTTTCCAACTGTATTAGTTAGTTAATGATAAAGTTAGAATAGAATGAGAAGAAAATAATACAAACAAAAAAAGACAAATAGTCAGCATCAGTAATGTCTTGTCTCTAAAAGATCAATAATTCTGAATAATCAACACAATACATAACATCCTGTAGAAGAAAGAAGCAATGGAAAAGTCATATCCATTATATCCCACTGTTACTGTGGATATAAAGAAATCTGTATGGCTTGTTTTTTGGGTGTTTTTTTTTTTTTTTTTTCCCAATCCCTCACTGTTAAACATCTTTCTGAATAGGAAAGACTGCAGTTAAAAAGATTGGAAGAATTCTGATAAGAGAACCAGCAGAAATATTTATTACAGAGAACTGTAGAAAAGAATGCAAGAATTGAAACCAAGGGGACAAATAAGTATGAGAAAGATGCAGCCACAAAATATTAATTACGACACAAATACCTTTACTTTCTGCCAACACTCTGAAATGCTTTATAGAAATAATGCTAATAATAACAAAAAGGAATAAATATTCTGGGATGTTTGCAGTATTCCCTCCTCTTTCCTGTCTCCATATATGTCTTCCAAAATAGATTCAAGATTTATTTTTTTTTTTTAGATATAGAGGTTGTGTCTGAAAGGCAGAGATAAACCTTGCTCTAAAAAAGGTTCAACTGTCCTCTTTTTCCCTTTCTCCTTTGCTAGTATGATTTTTGCTCTTCTTGCTGCCCTGTGAATGCGGGGTACAGGTAGAACACAAGAAGCACAGATTGTAATTTAATTAAAAGAACATATAGCAATTCACCTAAATTGTGTGTAAGCTGCATTGAGATCATAGTCTGACAGTTTACCACAACTTTAAAAACAATCAGCTGTTATTCCAGCACGCTGAACTGTAAGTATACTTTGTAGGAATGCCATTTTCCTTCTAGTAGATCAACGGAGTTTGCTTAAAGCATTGCAGTGTTTATAACATATGAAACCTAAATATATGCAGTGTGGTCTTCATGTACATAGCAGGCAGCCCACCAGACTGACTAGTCACTGAACTGAGGGCAATACTCAACATGAGATCAGCTACTTGGAACAAGGTGCCAGTAACACCAAATTCCTGATCTCTGTCAATACTGATCTGATAAAATACAACCTAGGCCTCTGTCAGGCTACATCTTGCAATTTCTTAATAGCTTACAGTAATTAAAAAAGGAGAGTAACATGAGTAGGGAGGAGAGAGAAAGCTGTTGCTTCAGTATTTTGCTGGTTGTTTTCCAGGAAATGCTTACTCTGCTCAGGATTGGCATGTTCTGCTCTGACACCATGTGCAGTGCCTTGCTTCACAGTAACCCATGGGGTTTTATGGCATAGATGCTCTTTAACTACAGAGACCACAGTGAAGCATCCCTAGGGGAGGCTGCAATCTCCAACTTAAGAAAGAAAATCTCTGAATGATGTAGTAGAAATGTAAGCAGCTATCGCTGCTATTTTTAATCTTTTAAATATGTAGTCAGTATTTCCTGCTGCCACGGCACTATTATTAATTCTGCAATGTGGCCAAACCAGCATGGTTGTATTTGGATATAAGCGCTTATCTTCAAAACACAGAGAGAAATCTCTCTCAGACGTGCAGTGCTTTCGAAAAGCCCACTGCCTGTAGTCATAGCTGAACTTCTGAAGTTGATAGGTAACTTCAGGCAACATATTGACTCAAATGACTGCAATTTGTGCACGTCAAAGTATGAGACAAAAGAGACCATGCTAACATAAACATTACTTCATTTTACTCCACTATTAATTTCTTTTAAGTCTATCAGAGAACAAAAAAAATAGTTGGAACCAAATGTGGCACTGAGCAATAGGGTTTTTGTCAACAGCATCCAGAAATTTTTAAAGCCTATCATTTTTCAGCTAGAATATTATTACTAATCAATGCTAGCTTTAATTAGCAGCTCTGGATTGTTTGTTCAAAAAATAGAAATTGAGTGGTATCTTGCCTAATGTTTTTGTCTTAAAAAAAAATTGTTATTTTTCCTGCTGTTGAATGAGTAATTGAGGTTGGGACCTTACTGTCACATTGAAAATTTTAAACATCTGTGTCTGACTTGTAACATTCTTCTAAAAAATATATGGCAATATATTTAAATGAGCTCCAATCAAAAGCTTCAGTTACAACTTACGCCCCTTTAGTATGAAGGGTACTCGTTTCAATGTCTTTAAATAATATTCATGCCATTAGGAATTATAAAGGGAATGAGCATCCGTATTATTTAAATTGTTGTGTTTTTCTCTGCTGTGCCTCTGTGGGAGTGTTAAGTGCCACACAAGAGCTATAATTGAGAAATCCCCAGCTCTCTGTGACTCTGATTGCTATTATAATTGGAATAATTTGCATTTTTATGAAGATACCATTCTGTCTTCAGGCATCTATGACAGTGCTTGATGTTTTGAAGATCATTTGGAAATATACATAGTAATCATTTGTTTTTAGCAGAATGACTTTTAACTTGCAAGACATAAGCAAATCGTTTGGGGCTAAAGAAAATAAGAGTCTGAAGTACATGAAGAAGGAGCTATTGGTAAATAATACCTCCAGAAATTGACTCCTCCTTGACTGTCTGGCTATGCAAAGACACTTTAACCAAAACCTACTCACAAACTTAGACACAGTGAGAAGGTTCTTATAAACTTCCAAAAACTAAAATTAATGTTAAGGTTAGAACACCATGTAACTGCAGGCCACTCAATCTCTTTATTTTCCCTGCCAATGTCTACTGTAAATCTTGCAGATTTTTTTTCACTTTGGGAGCCTGAGGCTCTGACTGTATGGCCTCTGGCTTGTTTGAATACATGCTTAATCTCTGGCACACCTGAATCAATGAGTAAGTGCTACCACATTATAACTGCTATTCAGTATTATAAAGAAAATTATGTTTTAAGAACACAGGCTGAAAAGGCTGAGGCTCTGATATGCTGTTCACCTTCACTGCATTAATAGAGCTATATTTTGTTCTGCAGTTAGACTATATAAACTTGTGCAAAAAATTGTTTGAAATTAAGAGCTTAAGGATGGTCTCCCATATCCTGCTAAATGCAAGCATGTGTACATATGTGAAGGAAATTCATGTGTAAATAAAAAATATAGCTCTATTACTAATATTGAGCAGAACTTAATGGAAAGCTTCATGGAATTTTTCTGGTTAGAAGTGGAAAGTACTTACGTTCCTGAAGAAATACCAGAGTCCAAACAATCAATGCAGATCAGCTGGCACTTATCTAGCATCTTTCAAGGTACTGCTGGAGGCATAAGGAATGTTCAGAACTGATCTCAGGTTCTCTCTGAGCTGCAGTCATTCAGTACTGAACGGTTTATCAACTAATGGTATTTCAACAATCAGTTAATGGCAGATTCAGAAATACTTACTCAGGTGAAACAACTTTTCATTATAATTCTAGAAATACCACTTTTTTTTTTTTTTTTCTTGAAACAAGGAGTGGCTTAAAATACAGTAGTTGATGTCTGATGCTCACTACAATGTTCTGATATAAAGGAGACTTCACTTTCTGAGTGGAGTTTGTGATCATTTGTTTCTTCTGGTATTTAAAAGCAAGCAAATTAGTTGAAGGGAAAGTTTACAATAGACCAACAGTAGCAGATAACACTAATATTTCTTATTAAAATTTCATTGTTTTTCTACGAGTATATATTAAAGGCTTCCTAAATGAGAACTGACACAAACTGGTATAAATGTTATGAAGATGCAGTCTGGCTCTTTCACAATTCTTTCTTGCACAATTACTGATTTTGCAATGGCAGATTGTGGAACCTTATAATGATCTGATATAATTTCAGTGGGTCTTTCTAGGCTTCTCTTTTACACTCGTTCACAGTGATATCTAAAACTATCATGTGAAGGACACAACATATCATTTTTTAAGATCACAGCTAAGCTATAAAATGCCCATTCTGCTATAGAGCATAACATTTTAAAATGCTTCTGATTTTACTAGCTCTTTTCTGTTATCATGTTTATCCTCCCATATCTCAGCAATGCTATAAATTGTGACATTGTTTTATATGGCAACTCCAAGTCATCACTTTTCTTACAGGAATTGAACTGGATCCAAGATAAGGTTATTACTACTCTTCAGAGGCATTGTCAGGAACATTGTAAGTTCACAGCTCTGTGTAGAACTGTTCAGTTAATTGGTGTCAAAACAGAGTTTTTTAAATACCTGGATGATTAAAAATCACAAGTGATCACAACTCTGGCCTCCACAACTTTGTACCATTCTCTAGTCCTGCCTGCATTTGTGTCTCTGTCTCACTGCGCTGTTCTGACATAATGCTGCTCTGCTGCATAGTATGAAGCATTGCAACAAAGATAGATGTACCAATTTGGGAGAGCTCTTTAGAACAATCCTTATGCTGTTAATTCAGCTGAGCACTTGAGGATGTGTCTGGGTCACCCAGTTCTGGGAGGTTCAGAAATTACTGTGTAGCACCTGCAAACAGGTTTATGTCAGATGCATTTGGTCATCTGCTAGTGACTGCTGCTCCATATGGATCCTAAACATTACAGGCTTATTACAGGCTTATCTTATTCTATATCTGTTGCAGAACGAAAAGTCTCAGACACATTTTTTTTTAGCAGAAACACAGAAATGCTGACATCTCTTTCTCCTTTCTTGACTGCTCCATATATTATGTTGCTAATAGATGCTTCTTCTGAATTTCAGACAGTAAACATAATTACCACATTTTCTCTTTTGCCTGTCTGCATTCTCTTCTGACAGCTTCTAAGTCTCTTTGAAGGAAGGCTTGTCTGCATACGCAGTGCTGTGCCTATATACGGAATAGCAGCACACGTACATCTCCTGGGTGCAGTAGAAAGGAGTAAGAGACTATAAGCACTCATTCTCCTATTCCTCCAGTATGTTCTTCATCTAACTATTCCACTATATGCTCAACATATTTGTGACTGATGTCTCTGTATCAGATGAATGTACTGTAAGCAGATAGAAAGAAAGCAGCTATTAAAACTTAGTTTGAATTACTTTTCTTGCTTGTCAAAAAGCACCCTTTCAAATCTGAAGAGCAACCACAAGTATTTCTAAGTATCACCTATTCCTGAATGAGGACTTTGAAGGAAAAATAGGAAGAACTAAAATTCAGAAACTTCCTTAAAATGCTCAGAGAAGACAAAATAAAGGAGGAAGAGAGTTACATATGGGACTTAGAGCTCAGTTGTGCTGATAAAATGCAGTCCTTCCTATGTGTGTAGTCTTTAAGATCTTCAGTTTATGGGACTTAAAGGAGCACCTTATATGCTGTTTTGAAATTTTCACTTCCCTATTGTATTAAGAACTTAATGGGCTTGGATATGTAAGAAAATTAATTGGCAGATGTGGCACTGTCTGAGAAAATATTCATGTCCCCTTCTATTATATTACTCCCACAGTATTTGCAACAGTGATTTGGTTTTAAATACTGATAACTGGAAGACTGCAGAAAAACACTTTAGCAAGAGCTGTAGATTTAAAAATACAAGGAAAAGAACTTCTGTGGACACTACGAACATTATATAGGCATGAGTTACCTCCTGAGAAACCAAGACATCAGCACTGAATTCAAAAAGCAATTGTAGACTGTTCCTCTATAGATAAAGAAGTTGTAGGATTAAATAAAAATTTACCTGTCTCTCCATCTGAGTCAGAACAACAATAGAAAAGAGATTAGTTTGTTAGTAACAAGCTGAGTAAAACTTCCTGACAGAATAGATATGGTTTTTTTTACATCCTTCTAATTTATTCAATTAATAATTGCAACTGAAAGATAATCAAGGCTCATCCTAATACATATTTTCAGGCCTCTTCCTGCTCTTCTCATGTTTCTTAGCATTCCCTTCAGTATTGTCTCCTTACTGTTCCTATACAGATTAAAAAAAAAAAAAAACTGGAAAATGAAGACATCCACTTTCCAGGGGAGTAGCGGTAGCATGCTGGCAAAGGATAGTCTGTTTTCCTAGAGAAAAAAAAGTAGTAGTTGGACTGACTCCTGTTTTTCTTTGCCTTAATTCTTGAAATACGTCTGCGATTGTCAAATGTGATCTTTGATGATGTAATTGTGAGGAGGACAAGTAGGAAGAAACAGAAGAAACGTATGGCAGCCCTTCCTGCATCTTCTTTCACATTTTCTTGTTTTAGGATACTCAATCCCTCTAAAAATAAGTGGATCTCAGTCGCTAAAATGTTTTAGTACTTCGTAGTTTGCCTTGAATAATGTGACTGTAATTTCCACCAAAGTAAAGGCTTCTGTTGACAATTAAAGCTTGCAAGCAGAGAAAGAGGGGATGGTTAGTCTCCCCTCAGAGCTTCTTTGGGATATCTTTATTGTTACTCTTAGTCTTTCTAAAAAGCTTTTGGTCTCCCCCAAATTACAGACAATTACTTAATTTCTTGTAAGCTAAATTCTACCCTGGGCTTTTAAACCATAATAAGGCTTTTCTTATAAATTATCACATTTTATATGTATGGTAAGAGCAGAAAGAGAGCATTATGGTGCCTTGACCTGTTCATGGATTCTGCAGTGTACTTGATTCACCCATAGCTGCTTGCTACCCATTGCTGTTTGCTACCCTTACTTAAATAAGACTTAGACTTACAGTTTAATTGACCAACTCTTTAAAAGCACTAAGAAAACTCAATTTATGCTGATTAACCCACCAAGCTTATAATAATGTTTTGACAATACTGCTTTTTATTTAAACCGTGCTGCAAGGCAGTAGTACCTCTTGGGGAGCAGGCAGCATGCTTGCTGACTGCAGACAGACATTATAGCATTGCACTACAATATGCTAATAGCTGAACTGTCTCCACAGCAGTACAGAAAATAAACTATGATTCAGATATATATCCTTTCTTGCTCCTCGTTGCTTGGTGAAATACTAAGTTAGTTCCTCTTTTGTTGTCCTTTGTGAAGTTGATTTTTGACTGTCTTTAGGTGGGTAGCACGGGATGGTAGTGTTTATCACTGCTGCTATAAGCAGATGTTTCTTAGCTGATAAAACAACGTCGTTCAGTGAAAACACAGCAAGTCTCTGTTTAATGTAAGTTCCCATGACAAGTAATTTTTTGAAAGGACTCATATAATGTCCCTTAGCTGTGTTATTAATAGTACCAATTGATTTAGCAAAAAGAAACTAGGGATTTTTCATCTAAATAGAAACCTTCCTTCCTCAGCATCTATTTCATTAATGTTCAACTACTTGAAGTGACATTTAGTGCCATTTACAGTCTGCTGCTCTGATCCCCTAAAATATATAGCTTGTTCCAAAATAATGCCTTCTATTTATTTCTATGGAAGCTACAACAAATACAAAGAGCACAACAACAATATTTGATATAGCAAACTCTAAGATACAAAGCATTATTTTTCACCATCATCATCATTAGCTGTGCATTTTCAGCAGTGATGAACAAGAGCTTGTATCTACACTAGCACTGACAACACTGCTGAAACGTATCACCCACTGCCTCACTTGTGTTACATCCACTCTTTGACCTCCATAAATGTTCAACATTCAATGAAGGTCAATGGGTGCTATTTTTTCCACATAGAGGAATTAAATTCCACCCCTTTTCTTCATATGCCCTTGTCAGACACCATTCTTTCAGACTGCCCATGTACTGCCATCTGTCACACAACAACAACATGTAATGGGATATTGGTGGGAAGGTTCAACCTCTGCTGACACACTACCAACATCCACCTCTGACACTGTAGGCCAGCGTACTAAAATAGGAGCCATTTATTTCAGGGCAGCCCTCATAGAGAGGCAGGATTTAGATGTTTAGATATTTATTTAAATGATTATTTTTCACTGGTTTTATAGAAGACTTTTCTCAATCCCTAATCTCTCTCCTCTAAGAAAAGGAGTTGGTTGGAACTGTAAATATGTAAATTCTATGTCTCTATAAAGAGTTTTTTCAGTAGTTGCTTAATCACTTTTTAAATTTCTTTTGCTTTAGGTGTGTAAAGTGTATATGATAGTCAACCAGACTGATTTGAGTGTAGGTAGTCTAAATCAAAGCTATTTAATATTTGCAGCAGAATACTACACAGATAGCAGCTTCCGTAAACTAGCAGCTCTTCCACTGTGTGTATGTTTCAATGTTAAGTCTCACACCCTGGGAAGATGAGAACGTGCTCAGTGGCCCAGATCAATCTAAGCGTATTTTATTTTGAAGAGGTGCCACAGTGTCTCCTTTCTCAGCATAACAGAACAGTTGGCAATCTTTCCAGTGACATAAAGAGATCTTTTGAAGCCCAATACACCTACGTAAACTCTTAATGTCTTTGACTTCAAGGAATTATGTTAGAATAGAGAATGGAGTTCATGCAGTTTCATATTTTCCCTCTGATTCCTGTTGCTCTAGAACAATTCTAATACATTTTGTCAACTTGCACACTTGCACGTTATCCTAAACAGAGGGAAAATGGCATTCTTTATGACCACATCTAGAAAACGGCAAGATTTTCTTGCTAGTGATCACATTCCAGTGCTTACTGAAACTCCAGTCAACGCATTCCACTTTTTCCCAGCTTAAAGTTATCAAACTTTAATACAGTGGCATATTTCCCTGAAAGAGTATTATGTCCAAATATCTAATTTTAATTAAAAATGGAAGAGCTGGATTCAAAAATTCACATTAAGGAAGCTGCGGGATGATATGATAGTCAATAAGAAAAGTAATTTACTAAAATTAGTTAATGCCTTGTGCATATTCATTTCCAGCGACGGATTCTAAATGTGGCGGAGTGCTCGCAGAAAGGGAATCTTAGGTACAACAGATAATGTCCCATTGAAACTGAGTAAAAGCAGGAGGGCTTTTTCCTTTTGGACTTGAAACTGCCATTCAGGGACAATTCTAGCTAACTTCAAAATATTTCACCTCCAAGCAGTGAAAGTCATACCTATACTTATTATATTATTTATTTTTGTGTAGCTGCATCCTGGAGTGCTGTGCAGAGTGCTTGTAAATAATAAATTGGCCAAATTAAAAAGAGAATATTAGAGGGAAAAAGAAAAATTAAGATCTGTAGGCAAAAAAATAAGGCAAGGGAATGTTCAGAAATGAGTTACAGAGTCAATGAGGTGGAAAGAGAGAGGCAAGCCACTTTCAGATAGCACAACAGGCTGAGAAGAAATAAACTACCAGCAGTAAGAGATCGTGTGTGGCAGTGCTGACAAAATGGTGCTGAAAACATGGAATAAAAGGGAGGATACAGGCAGAGTTTAGCAGGGGGGGAAGTAAGAGAAACACTGTAGAGAATTTGTGGGGAAAAAAAAAAAAGGATGAAATATAAAGGAGGTCAGTATTTTTCTGAGGTTCTCTCTTTCAAGAACTGCTCTTACACAACATCTTAAATAGGCTGTTGACAAATTATGATCTGATTTTCACTTCTCACGTATAATTTCCACAGAAACTCATAGAATTCTATGTTTACAAAATCTAATAAATTGATCTGAAGTTTGTACGAAGCAAATAGAACTAGTTTGAATTTATAATAATAAAATTGAGGCTGCAGTAATCTACTCATTTATTTATTAAGAAAAAGGAAACAAAACATCTAAAAATTTTATTGATGCTATAAAGGAAACATACACAAAAGCCAAAAGGTAAGCTCATTTAAATAAGCCTTTCATTGATTTATATTCATTTAACTTCCATATCCCATCAGTTCAAAATGATTTTCTAGAAGCTTTTCTATATGCAGATAATGTTGAGTAGAAATGTCAGTGTGTATGTTATTAAGCAAATACTTGTATTGTCATGATCAGAGTGAGCTCTTTCCAACAAAGTGTTCCTGGTAGTTTAGTTTTTCACCCTTGCATGGAAGGATGGAACCCAGGTGTCTGGAATAAATCATTTGACTTTGTTCTGTTGCTCTCACAAATGCCAGCAACATATAAGGTCAATTCAGGCTTTCCAGCAGTCTTGCTGCCTCAAAGAAAAACATGGGTCTTGGTAACTTAGCCAGTTCCTTCTATTAGTAGAAATATGAGCTTTAAACCTACATATTAACTGTATGGCAGCATGCTTTACAATTTTCTTTTAAGTATTGTAATTAACAAAGATGTAGTTCTTAAATCTGACATAACTCATTCAGCAGAGTGTAATGATGCATGCACATCTGTATATTTGCATACTAAAAAAATCTAAAAATACATGTATAAAAGACAAAAAGTGGCTTTTGAATACATGAACCAGTCAGAGCTTCAATTATGTGTTTCAGCATACAGTATTCTGATCTTGCTTTTAGCTACATGTGTGTGACTGCTTAATTACAAAGCAAAGCTTTTAAACAAAGGGCTGATTCTAGCTTACACAATGGGAAAAATTAGGATAATCACTGTTGTACAGAATGGAACTGAGCTGGTACACAAACTTTTTGAAGTAAGAACTTTATTCAAATTTTGCTTAAATTATGCCTTATTTGTTTCCCTGTAACTGAAAGAAAATATGTTAAGATTAGGGAATGGAAGAACTGAGAACTGACAAAATTGAATTGACTTTTGAGACTTACTCCATTAATTTACTGGTTAGAATATGACTCTTGATTGCAATGAACATATGCTAGCACAGCAGTAAGGCCTTTCAGTCTGTTATGTGAAATGAGACCATCTAAGTCAAAATCTAAATTGTGTGTTGCCATTTATTTAGTTTCTCTGAAGTGAAATTTGTTCTAAAAAGGGGGCAGAACTTTATACTCAGTGCGTGGCATATCTCAGCTGTTTGGTGCAAAATTAATGCTATGTACAAATAAATATATTTGTAATTCATAGAGCATTAAGAGCATACATAGAAAGAGAATGACTGAAGGAAAAAAAATAGCCTCACCATTGGGAGCTCATAAATTGGAGGATACTCTAATTGAATATAAAATTGGTTTGTGCTTCTCTCAGCTGATGCTGGCTAATAACATAAGTGAGAGGGAAAAGCAGACTCCTCAGAACTAGTGGGTTTACTTTCCTTCAGTAAGTGCAAAAAACTAACTTTGGTAGAAATCAGCACCCATGCATGGAAGCAGAATTTGGCCCATACTGAAGTTTTTTGTTTTTTTTTTTTTCCACTGTTTATTACGCTGCTTTGTACTGCTTTTTCTTCATTGCATCTTGATGCTGCATAAAGTTACAGCATCTATTGATTTGTAAATGCCACAAGGTATGATGTTTTCAGCAATAGGTGGGATGGAGCAGCCCTGGGTTGGTGGGCTGTGGGATTTGGATTTGGGAGGTCCTGTGTGAATGTGGTTGGGTCTGTGATTCTTTTGAATTCCTTTCCAACTCAGGATATTCTATGATTGAGTGACTATAAAGGAATTCTAAGGACTATATTCACTTTCTGAGATGCTTTGATGCCGAAGTTTCCCCGTTAATAAAACAATTAATGATTCTGTTAATCATGGAGTTCTTATGTGGTTGCGTGTACTTTCATCTTGTCTCACTCAAGGAAAGACCATAAAAACTGCATAGTCTGAGAAGGCTGATTAGTGTTCCCTCTGAAAAAAAGAATTGCTTCAGTATAAATGGGATTTTACCATGAATTGGCATGATCAGATTTGTACAAAGTTGTTTGATTCATTCCGTAGAGTTTTTGTGTAAATTGATTGCAAACCAATTATTGAATCTCTACCAGGTAACAGTGTCTGAATGTTATTTTTTTTTTTATCTCACAAAATCTTATTTAAGCTTGTGTCTGTTGGAATGCACTCACATTGCCTAATCCTGCAGGAGAAGTTTTAAGGATAAGCTATAAACGCAAGTCATGTATTTTTATTTTTTTTACCTTATAAGCTTACAAAATAAAGCATATCACAAATATTTAAATTATCATTTTTTTTTCTTAATGTTTTATCTTTACACTTCCATCTGTTAGGTATTCACTTTTAACTGTACCATCTGAGGTTCTTTCATTAATTATGAACATCAGTGAGCTGAGAATATATCTCAGAAGGAGGGAAGGGAATCAATAGTCTAACATTTGAGGTACATCTTTACATTCAAGGTTACAGTGGGTGACCCACAGCAGGTGAAACACATGATTAATGCCTAGAAGCTTGGAGTGTTTTTATTACTTGATCTGTCATGAGATTGAAGGAGGTAACATTACGAGCTAGGGCCACCCACAACATGTAACATAGATAGTGCTGAACTTTGGCCAGGAAATACTCAAGTTGACCCTTGAAATAGCAGTGACTGAGAAATTTAAGCAAGAGAAAAAATTCTATTCTACAGTTCCCCATGACTTCTGAGGTCAAGATCTCATGGATCTTTAGCCTATGAATTTTCTTTGACAGGAATCAGAATACTGATGCTACATGTGAAACCAGATGAGAGATTTACTGCGAGTAAAAATCTAAGACTCTCTCAGGAACATCCAGAATGGTTCAGTTTACTTGTCTGTCACTTCTGAAAACATCGCTATTTTTATTCTTTGGATTGTCACTGAAAATGTGCAGCCTCACAGATCTACTTAACCATATTACTTAGAGACTTCAAGATAAAAAAAAAATGTGGGCCTATTCCAATGCCTTTGAAAGCTAGCATGAGTTTTTCCATTAACATCAATGGACTTCAGATCAGGACCTAATGATATTAATATTCCCACTTACTTTGTTTTTTTTGTGTTGTTGCTGTGCTTTTTTTTCCTCCCTTAGAGAGCCTTTTGAAGCAAACACTTTGGCTTGTGTTTAATTTCAAATATATGAGTCTTTAAGTCCTGCATCTTGAACTCACTGTACTTGCTATAATGTTTATTCATTTTACTGAACCGGTAGAACCAGTAGAATTGTATGTGAAAAAAGAATCTGATGCATCGTTGGATAGCAAGTGCTTAAGCATGCATTTATGCTTATACTAATAGACCTAAAGCAGCACTTGTTGGGGCTGATTTTGAATTTTCTCAGTACCAGAATTACAAATATGTTGACACTTGAGATATATTGACAGAAAAGGGAGACAAAATAAAGTTCAAAAATGACTTAAAGAAACACAGTACCTACAAAGGTGTATCTTGAAAAGAATTAAAAACAGGTTTTATTTTAATAAAAAGTGATCATAGAATGTCTATTCCTTACAGTACAGCCTATTATTAGCTGAAGCATTAGAAAATGATTTTCTGGTCATCTGAATCAGTATTTTAGGTGTGTGTGTGTGTGTTAACTGTTACCAGACAAGGTCCTTTTCAAAAAGTTGTACTTTATCAACCATTTTTGTCAAAATGACAATACCATTCTTTTCTAGATTAACAAATCCTTCTGTGTTTTTGCAGTGTTTCAGTAGGAAGTCATGCCTAGATTTTTTTCAGTTTAGACAGTTACAGTTTCATTTAACACTATTGTATCTTTTATCTAATGGCAGTTCAACTTCATAATGAGCATTATTTTTTTAGTAGAGAAATTATTAATGAAAATAAGTGGAAATGAAGCTTCCGTACAAAAGGTGTGCAGCACTCTTATTATGTTGCTACACTCTTGTTATGTCTTTAATTAAAATAACTGATTATTTAGCAGTCACTGGAAAAGAATACCTTCTTATCTCTCTCTTGTGATCTTGTGATACCTCTTCAAAAGACAACAAAACTGATGCATGTATTAGTGATATATATTTGGAAGAAGTTAGAGGCAGGGCTCTTAAAAGCTATCTGAAAATTTTCCAGGGGATCTTATATTTTCTAATAAGAACATGTAAATATTATTATAGTTCATCTCCACAGTTGAAACAAGTAAACAAAATCTTTAAAATTCTCCAATTTTCTGAAAAATAGCTTTCGGAGTTCTGTTAAAAAAAGTGTTTTCTGATTTAAATAGATGTGCTCATGTAAAACTACAGGGCATTCTTTACAGTGACTTCTTATGAATTTATCAAACGCTTTGAGTAACGTCTTTAAAAATAAATCCTCTCTCAGTAATACAACTGGCCACTCTTGAACTTCAAGCTAATAGGACTCTTGCCCAGAAAATGAATAAAAGATATGTATTAATGACTATTATAAAGTCCAAATTTTAATCTAGTTTCTTTGGATAGCTCACTATAATCTGAACTCTTTAAATCAAAAGCAGATAGTGTTGTAAAAGACATTATAGCTTGACAATTATGAGCACAAAGTAGGAACACCTGGATGATGTTCTTTGGCCTGTGGGAGGCATCAAGTTGGACTAGATGACGGTAATTGCTCCTTTTAGCTGCCACATCTATGAATCTAAAATACCTTTTCCAAAATCCTGAGGGAAGTGAAGAATAGATGGTCATCAAGGAACAGTGATTTCTATTAATGCAGCCTTCTAGCTACTATTTCTGACAGTAGCTCTCTGTACAGAGATCATCATTCTGCTTTTTTTTTCCATCAAGTAAGGAAGTGATTAAAAACTTCTAGCAGTGCTTGTATAAGATGTTATTCAAGATATTGACTTTATTTAAATGAGAGTTAGGGTAAGTTACACCCCAATATTATTCTATCTTTTTATTATACTACACAGTCTAAAAGTTATTTTGCTAAAGGAAGCAGATCTATTACTAATGGTGATTTATTCAAAGGAGTTCATTCTAGTTCCCTTGTGGCTATCTTCAGGTGCTTAAGGCACATTTCCCTAACCAATTTCATACTCTATGAAATCTTTCTCTCTCTCTTTACCGCTCTTATCAGGAAAGGATCAAATTCTCTCACCTTGAAACAAACTCCCTCTACCCTTTTGTGCAGTCACGGAGATAGGCACATCATTTAGATAGTCTCACAAGTAATCAGGAAGTTAATTTCTGGATTAGCTGCCTCTGCAGTTTTCTCTTCAAATGCAATCTTCATCCAAAAACAAGCTACTCCTTGACCTCTGCAAAACTAATAATATCCAAAATCCACTTAGAAATTCTCTTGATCTTCATGTAGGTGGTTCTCAGATTTCACTCTTTCTAGAAAAACAAGTAATATTCAAATATTTTCCTCCCACTCATTCTTAAATCCTTCGAGATGTGTGTGAAAGTATCCTGAGATCCTTCCACTTGATTTATGCTCTGTCTCAATAAATTGAGTCACCTTGACAGTTTTCTCACTGGGGACAGCCATTCTGCTCTGATAGTCATAAGAGCAGCCCTTGTATTACAGGTTAGGTTACCTGGATTCCTCTCCCTGTCTTCACTTCTGTGATCCTTGCAGGTTCTTGGTGTTTCATTAGATTAGTCTTTATTTGGATAACCCAGTATCAAGCACATTTAATTTATTATTCTAAACAAAGTCTCATAAGGCAACTTTGATGTTAGCAATAATAGTACTAAAGGAAGGGAATAAGCAGTAGGAAAGTAGTGCTAGCTGGGAAGCAGTATTGTAGTTGGAAACTAGTACTTATGTTAGTCTTTATCCCATAGAAACAGGGACAAAGGCAACTGCCAATAGGCATCTGGTGTCCCTTTCTGGCAGCCCAAGCAGAAAGACAAGCCATTACAGCTTGATTCCTTGCTTCTGGCAGCTGAAAAATGATAAAATGCAACAGTAGTGCTGTGGAAAACAGCCTGATGAAAAGGCATAATTTGAAATAATTTACCCATGGCAGACAGGGAAGGTAAGTACTGTAAGTTCTTACCACACTGCATTTCTTTATTAAATCTTTTTAAACTGTTCTTTCTGTAGAGTTTAAATGAAATTGCTATTATGCTGCTTGGGCAGCACAGCAAGGAGACATTTTTATTCTGCAAGTAAGTCAAATGAGTTTGAATAGCTGCTCAGTTGACAGTTTGGAAATGTTGGTGAGTTGGGTGTGTTTAGTTTTTTGCTTCAACAAACCAAGCTTAAACTGTATATTTTCCAGCTTTTTTCTAGATAGTAGCTCCCATTCAAAACAGAAGTATCAGTTTTTCAGTAAAAATACTGTTTTCTCAGTTTTACATTTATTTCACTTTTTCCCTTTTGGTGATGCACTAATAGCTTGGGCTTTCTTCAAGGAAAGTAGAATGAATCTATCATGTCTGAAAGCTAAATTCTGGAGATTCAGTCCTTGCCTTGTTTCTTCAGCTGGAAAGATAAGAAAAATCCCTTTTACCAGGAGATAAGTGAATCAGTGCAATGGGTGACTGCTCAGTTGACAGATGAAATTCAGTGGAGATTCTGTTCTGCCAATAGTAGGAGAAATAGCTGTGGTGTTTTAAGGAGTGTCTTCCCAGTGATTTGTTACTGCCTTCCATTGAATTCTGAGCAGTCGACTGTAGGAGCTCTGTCTGTTACAGTGTAAAACAAGTTAAACCTTACCTTTGACTTTAAATAAAACTGCTTAAATGGATCCCCTTGATTTCACACTGCTGTAACTGAATGACAGTCTCAGTTCTTATTTTCCCCTCAGTAGTCTCTTTATGTTAAGATGAACTGAAAACATATGAATTATAGAGTGTTTCTCTTATAGAAAGGAAGGTGGAAGGGAATAAGTTATTTGTATTCATTTTTTGTGTGTGCATAAGACAATTACAGGCCTGACTTTCTACAGTTTAAGGAGCACATGAATCTTGATAGACCCTACCAGGCAATCAGGTCATACACTGTACCTTATTTGCAACTGCAGAAATATTCCTATCTTAAGTGAGCAGGACTGTGGTTTCACCTCAGAGAAACAATTCCATTCTTTTCTATATTAAAACAGAAAACCATTGATATTAAATGTTCCTGAGCATACATAGGTCACTCTAAAAGTAATGCCTCCTACTTTATTCCTTAGAAACTACAACTACAAAGAGGACAAATACATTGATAGGGCAAATTCTCAGCTACAAAACACTGTTTTTCAACACAATCACTACTATCAGCTGTGCATTTTCACCAGTGATGAACAAGGGTCTGCATGCTGTGCCCGTAAAAATCTGCACCACTGCTGAAACACAGCACCCACTGCCTCACCGTGCTACATCCACTGCTTGGTCTCCATAAACCTTCATCAAGAAAATTAAAAGACTCTTGGATTCCAGTCATGTGCTTTTGTACATGTTAGTGCCACATGCTACTCTCTGAAAAGAATATTGCCTTATAGGAAAACTCTGAAACTCATGACTTTCCTTTTCATTTACTTCTTGGAGGACAAAAATGTTGCTAGTTCTTGTGCAGAACAAGGAGTTATACCTGTGAAAGTATTATTAATGTTTAAGTCTAGCAATTACTGTCTGAGCCACTTGACCAAACAATACCAAAAGAAGTGTTGGGGTAAGTTGTTTATAATAATATGTACCTGAACTAGAAATGTGCTTTGGCCTCTGACCAAAGGTTTTTTTTACTGCTTCTGGGTTTTTTTGTTTGTTTGTTTGTTTTTTTAAGGGAGGTGCTGTGCGTGTGCTGCATGTGAGTAATAAAATTGTCAGTGCTTCTATAGCACATGCTACATTATTTAAGAGTTAACAGATCCAGAGTTAAGTTGCCTTAGCTATAAATCATAATGACATGATATGTATAAACTGAAGAGCTGAAGAAGTGAAATCTACCTTTCCAAGAATACCATATAGCATTTATGCAGTTGGTTCAGCTGGACCTACAGATTTTTTCCCCTCAACACTGTGGTTGTGATACACTAAGCTAGTATAATGGTCTTTTGGAGATAGGAGTAAAAGCTGTTTTCTCTTTCTGTTCAACAGCCGTCAGCCATACATGAAGCAGAGCACGTATAGGAAAGTCAAATTTAATGACAAGATTTTTACCTTTATACATTGCTGCCACCTTTCAGCAAAACAATTCTGCTAAAGGGGTAGCTTCTGTTCTAGGAGTTCAGTGTGCTCTGGCCCTTCAGTCAGAGTAAAGCTCTCTGTGCTTCTTTCTGCTGAGTGACACCAACCTTCATCTGACCCACCATATTCTAGTGGAAGACAAACTCTGTTCCTTGCATTTGTCTGACCTAAAAATAACAGTCTCTTTGAACTTTTTCTTCTGGAAAATCTGTGGGATTTATGTTCTGTATTGTCTGAGATGACTCACAGTATTTATCATGCCTAAAGAAAACAATGTGATTTATTTATTTAAAGATATATAATTCATTGATCTGCAAAGTTAGAAACAATTTTACCTAAATACATAAGAAAACATTTAGACCTGGTTATTTTTAGCCTAAATATAGATTTGAGAATTACCTTATTTTTACCTTAACTACTCTGTATCTCAGATATCCTGGTTTATTTTTCTTTTTCTCTTTCCTTCTTACAGTAAAATGACAGCCTAGTGTGGACAGAAGTGTGGATTTGCATATACGGAAGAAAACTGTAATTCTTTAGCTGCCATGTTGCTGATTTCAAAATGCTAAGGAAGCCTGTGGGAGATATTACAATAGCATGCTCTTAATGAGAGTCTCATTTAGAAATGGAGGTAGCTAGCTGTAAAAAGTCTCTCTGAGATTCATACCTACTTTTTAGGGGTCTCTACCTCCCTTAATATTCCCTACAAGAAAGTATTAAGCAGTAATATGAGACAACTTTTAAGGGCCGTGTAAGAAAGGCAGAGAAATCAGCAGCTTTCTGTAAACAGTAGGTTTGGCAGGGGGCATAACCTCATATGCTGCCTTCTCACTTTTTCCTGGGATTTTAGTCTCATCTTCATCCTGTTCACAATTACTGTGAATACTCTCAATCTCACTCAAGCTTTACTGGAGTTACTTGGGGTTTGAGTTAGTCAACAGATGTAAGGAATGCATCCATGCTTTTATGTTATTCTATCTTCTTGATTAAAACATTACTGATTCTTGAATCTGGAGTACCAAAACCATGTTCATATATCGATAGCTAAAACGTACAGCTGGAGTGTGTGTCCAGCCTTACAGATGGAGCTGAGCAGGTCAAGAGCAAGTGATTCCAACTATGGTTGGTGAATTCACATAACACGTTAGAGTATGTAAAACTTTGGGAAATAATCAAATGCTAATTTCATTTTTTTTCCTTAGGATCTGTTCAGACTTTTCTCTCTTACACAAAAAGAATAACATTCATAGCACTCTCTTGTAGTAAATTATTATTGATTTTATCAAATCACTCAGCTGAATTTCAGTGTTAAAAAAAGTGGGGTCTATAGTGTATTTGCCATTGATGCAAACTTTGTGCTAAGAATGCCACTGCTAACATTGTGGAAAGAAATGATCTGGACAGCCTGAAAGTGCGGTCAGTGCCTGATTGAATAAAAAATTTTCTTCAGTGGCAATTAGCTTATTCCTTTCCACACACTCCAATATCAGAATTTACTGAAAGTCTTTTTGAACTAGAAAAAAAAATAAATCTGAAAGTAATAGGTATGCTCTTATTATAAGAAAGAAAAGTATTCCCTTAGAATGGTGTAATCTATACATGGAAGTTCATACGTTTCGCTGTAATACATGTTTCTAAACTGTCAGTCTATGCTACCTCCTAGTTTAAAGTCTCATCTAAAGCAATTCTGTTTTTCTGTTTATTCGTATGTAAAGTGAATGTTTCTTTTTCCATATTGTAACTACTTGGTTTGTACTTAATGCACTTAGTCATTTAATTCTAATAATCTGAAATGACAACTATTTTATGGGTTTTATATTGGTATTAATGAGATTAAATCAAAAGTGAGCTATATACCTACAGAGAAAAAAGGAATTAAGGATCATAAAAACAAGGTTTGAAATTGTTCTTAAATTGATATGAAGTGCAATAAATAAATAAATAAAATACTAGGAAACAATTTAAGCAGTGAACACAAAGAAAGTGAATTGTTCAGTCGTAAAAGAACAAAGGGAAGTAACTGGTGAAATAAAAATGGTGAAATAAAAATGAGAACTGTTAATGCAACAAAAAAATGACCTAAAGACTTGATAGAGGCCACAAACATAATAGAAATTCAGAAATCCATTTGTTTAACTTTAGCTATAGGAAAAACTTGCAAAGTCTGTTAAGTGACCAAACATGGAAACAAAAAATTCAGAGAGAATATTCAGTACATGAATTATGTTCCCTTCTCTTCCTCCTCCAGCTTTTCAGACTTTCAGCTAACTTCTTGAATAAAAATAATCTAAAATTGGACTCTTAATTTTTCCATAGTAATTGGAAAATTTGGTCAGAGGAAAGGAAGGGAATCCATATTTGAAAGGAGTAATTAAGGAAAAAGTGCTGTAAATGAAGAATCTATTATATTACACTGAGGAAAACAAGCTGAAGGGCAAACAAAACTAATATCTACTGAATCAGAACTATATTAAGACTATATTAAAATCCTTCTGGCATTCAGGTATTCAGATGTGTTTATTCTCAGAAACTCAAAGCATGATACCCAGGTGAAGAAATAGTTTGCAACTATAAATTAAGAAGGGATAAATGGACAGCTGTGCACTTGTCAGCAGGAAAACTGAATTACCTCCTTGTGCAGCATAGACTGCAATAGAGTACCTAGGAAACAAAGACATATTCTTATTGGAGGGGTAATGAATAGGGAGAAGACGCAGAGGTTCAGTAGAGAAATGTGGGGGTATTTCACCTTGGAGGGATACAATACTTTTCACCTTAGGAGCACATTTGAATATCTGACATTAGAGACAGCATTTCAGGGTGTGGCATTTGCACAAATTTAGCGTCTTTCAGGGTGAGACAGTAAATGCTGCTGTAACCCATGACTACTTCACAGGTCTGGGGTTATCTAGTTTGTGTATTTAATGTCTTCTATTTCTTGACAGGTAAGAGAATAAACCTTATTCAACACTTGAAAAGAAAATAAAACATTGGCAAGAGCAAGAAGCTTGAAACAGAGCTGTGATATTGCATGACCTTTCACTTCATTTTAAAGGAAGCATAATTATTTTATTGAGAATAGAGAAGAATATGATCTTGATCTAGTTTTTGGGAAGATTTTACTCCAGGGAATATAATTCAGACTTATCTTTACACTTGGTCAGACAAAAGAGGTTTGAATGTCACAATATTTCAGCAAGTTTATAATCCTTATTAAATGTTCTTTCTCATAAAGTTTTCCTTAAAAAGTTGTTCTTGAGCATTCTTTAGACAAATTAAAAAAAAAAAGATTTCCTATTCATTTTTTATTTGCCCTGTGGATTTATGTATTTCTACTGCAGGCTTTCATTAGCAATTTCAAGAAAATAATTTAAATTTAAATTGATTTAATGAATAATTGTATAAAATTCAGTCACATAGGTAGCGCTTTTATTGTCTTCATCCTGCTAGACTAATACTACAGGGTATGAAATATCCAAATAAAATATTATCATGTTGTATAGTTTGGGAATGTGTATAATAATCTGTTCTCTCTCAAGGAAGATTCATATAAATCAGTGGAGATTGAATGAACTTAAATAGCAGTATCATTCATATGGAGCACATTCATCCAAACACAGAATATACAGAGGCTTGTAGGATGAAAAAGATGCAAAAAGCAGATGGATGCAGATACAATTTGGAATATGATCAGACAATCTTTTATGTTAGAACATTTTAATAATATCCTGTCGTTTAGCTCAGAAATAGTATCTGATGACAGGGATGGTGTTAATCCTTTGTAATGAAAAGAAAATGGTTTAGCTGTACTGCTTGCTGTGAACATTTGATTGTGTTTGTAACATGTTTGAAGCTCTTCCTAGTTCAGTAAGTTCCTAGTAGAAATGCTGAATACCTACAGTTAAAGTTACTTACATTAAAAAGTAGTCCTGTGTTAGTTTTGGAAGCAGGATTGTTTCATCTTCCTGTTTTCCCATTGCATCAGCAAATGAGAAAGAGCTCACTGATATCAACAGATACTGATTTGGAGTCAGAAACCTGAAAATTCCCCCAATACATATGACTTCCATTGTTAACCCAGCTGTGCTTGTTTTCTCTCAAAGTGAAAAAGAAGAAGTATATAAACATGGAAAATATCAGTCCAAAACCTCACAGTGGTGCATTTGGACTGTATAAGTGTTATGCAAAATAACCAACATAGCACTGGTCCTGTTCTAGTACCCACATTCGTTCCATATTTCATCTGTAAGTAAAGGACATTTGCTGTCATGTGAATATGGATGAAGATTTTCTAGAGACTTGGAAAGAAAAAAAGACTGTTTTTAACATGGAGAGAGCTTGCTCTTTATTTCAGTCTATTGTCTTTTTGGAGAAACTTTAAGCTGCAGTACTAAATAGTATGTAATCCAGGACTAAGTAAAGAAGTATCAATAGATATTTAATTCAAATATTAACATTAGTGTTTGTTCTGTTCATTTCTTAATTTAGACCTGCAACAGTGAGAATTTCCAACCAAAAAAGAAAAAAGTGAAATTAAAAAGCTTTTAATCTTTCTATTAACCAGAAGCATGAGGTGAAACTAGTCTGAAAAATTTCACTTTCAGACTGCCTTGTAAGTAGCACAGTATTTTTACTTCCTGCTAAAATGTAACTACTTCAAGCACATAAACCTTCCAGCTATAAGCACATCACAAAGCAGAATCTGTCTGTCTGCAACTCCAGAACTGTGATAGGAGCTATGTGCTTAAGTTCCCCTCTATCATTTAATGTGCGTATGCAGAAATCAGACCAGCATGAAAGCAGAAACAGTTTTTGCAAGTTATCGAGCTTTATAGTTAATCTTTACACTTTTTAAGAAAATTGCATTAACCAACAGGTTTATCGCAGCCTGTCCTGTCAAAACTCCACTTTAAATTTAACAAAATAGGATTTATGTGCAGAAAGTAAGCACCCTGGAAAAGGATTAAAGTATCCTGATCATATGAATTTTGATGTTCTTTATTTAGTTATTTTAGCTCACACCTTATTTGCCCAACATCACAAAGTTGCTGTCTGCATGGTTACATGCAAGATGTCAATTCTCAAAGAGCTGTATCTCCAATCTTGTCATCTCTGAGCTAGGTCACAGTGTATGCTATTCAAGTTTTCTTAGGTTGAAATTGAGAATATGCAGTGGTTATTTGATATCTTGATATATGCTACTACAGTGTACAGACTTCAGCATCCTGATCCATAAGGGCATGCTTATTAATTAGTTCTCCAATTAAAGGCCTCACTTTCATACCCTGTAGTCTCAAAATTGTCATTAAAGTCTATGAAATATGGAAGCAGATCTCTGACTTGGACAGCAGGCCTTTGTTACCTACCTGTTACAAAGGTATGTAACAAGGCATTGTTTCAATATAGCTCAGGGAATAATGTGAGATTTCATTCAGAGTCCTAGGATTTTACATGCTAAAATTGTTCTGGAATGTTCTGAGGAATTTTAGCACTGCCCTGCTCTGTACTTCAGATCAACTGTGCTCAGTAGTATGCCAGCACCTGTAGTTTCCCTCAGTGGTGAAAGACACAAAAGTACAATTTCTCCTGCTTCCTACTTCATGCAAGTTTGTGTGTGTAATATTTGGCTTCATCCAAAACTCTCTGGATGCAGAGTGAGCAGGGTTATTTTGTTCTTGATAATAGTAGCTTGGATGGCAATGGCAAGAACTTCCATTACTCTTCATATTAGTGAATCTTAGTATGAGTCCTACTGAGCCTTAGTGCGTTCTTAGTCTTAGTATGTCTCATGGTAAGAAGTACCAGAAAACATGAATGTTCTCCTAGATACTGACAGTAATTTTGCACCAAAATGCAGATGTTAAAGGTAGCCAGGGCAAAAAGTTATCATCCATTCATCATTGTTTTAGAGTCAAGCTAACACATCTTCCAATGGCCAAACTATTACAATGTCTGAATTTGTATTTTGGATGGGAAATACTTGCTGCTTCTTGCACAATGATAGTATTTATAATAATCTTATAATTAGGTTTATTCTTTTTTGATCTTTGTACAAGCAATTTACATACAATATAATTTTAAAGTAAAAATGTCTCCAGTATAACCTACAGAGCTTTGATTACATCCAGTGCCACTCTGTATAAGTACTGGACAACATAGATGTTATTAACTTGTATCAAAGGAATGATTTAAAGATTCAACAAAATCCTTGTTATTCAGTTTTTGGTGATTCATCTTGGTAGATGAACCTTTTAAATCGAGTTACTGTAGTTCCAACAAAACATTGGGTTCTGAGATTTTATTTTCTTTGTTTGCTTTCCAAGGACGAGCTAGGACCAAAAGGTTTATGACTGAACAAACAGAGAATAACATGTGCTGTACAGTATAATGTCATTTCTTTATTGAAGGTTACTGGTGACATTGTTCAAATGAGTACAAAATGTGAAGGGCTTGTTTGCTTTGCCAGAACTATGAGGTAAAAATACTTCTGGTTGCCATGATAATTATGTTGCAATCGCAAAAGAAGGATTTTAGAGAAAGGAATGAGTCTTACAGCTTTAACTGGAGAGCTCCTGGTTGGTTAGCTAGCTCTTCAGAACAGGATGCAGGATATTAAGGATACCCCAGTCTCTGGATTATTCCTGTGCTAATCGTAGTGATTGCTGTTAATTCAAACAGTCTTAACATAGCAGTTGATGACTCCAGAGAATCTTCCAAGTAGCTCTTGAATTTGCAGTACAGGTGACCTGAAAGACCATTCATCTATGTTTATGTTAGTTTCAAGCCCAAAAGATCGTGCATTTGAGATTCAGTATCTTGAGAGTTTTAAAATAAGTTTGTGCACATTGAGCCATCTTTTGAACTTTTTCAGATGTAGCAAATTGGAGACAGAATCGCCACAAGTATACCATAGTGTAGAACAGATGGAGATCAATTTATTATTGGAACTTAAACTAAATCAAATTCTGCCTTAACCTGCTTAAATGGTGGTAATGTAGATATTCATAACCTTTGTAGTTATATGTGCTTGGGGTTGTTTTTATTCACAGAATAACAGAGCCACTGAATTTTAGGGGTTGGAAGGGACCTCAGGAGAAAACTGAGTCCAACCTCCTACTAAAGCAGGTTCCCTAGAGTAAGCTGTGCTGGGAAGTGTCCAGGTGAGTTCTGAATATCTCCAGAGAAGGAGATCCACAGCCTCTCTGGGCAGCTTGTTTCAGATTCAATGCTTTCTTCTCATTCCCCAGATCTTTTGTGTATACTCCCTGTGTTATCCTTCATCCCTGTATTTGCAATTGTTATTTGATTTTCTACTCTATGTCTTTGTAGCCTATCTTTTTAAAGTAGAATGAGATATTCAAAATTACACAGGAAATTGTGTTTTCCCTATACTATTCCTTACCTTATCTCCATACTTGATCTTGTGCTCTTGCATTAACTAGATAACTTGAGCATGTCAGTGAATGGAAGTCAGAATGTTAAAGGTGTAAAAGATGTGACTAACCCAAAAGCTTTACAAGGCAAGTCTTAAAAATCATTTTCATAATAGTGATAGGTATTTATCAAATCAAACTCTAAAAGGACACTATTGAGTTTCAGTGAAGTTACACTTTTTGTGAAAAAAAGCTACTATCATTAGATATACTTGGGAATTTGATGGAAATACTCACAGATTTTCCAACACCAGAAGCATCTTGGCTAACGCAACGTGTTGCACTATCAAGCACAATACACTTCAAAAAATATATATCCAGATATTCCAAAGTCTTGAAGTTTGTGGTCTCCACTATTGTGGAAACATTGGCTTGATTTAAAAAAGAAAAAAACGTAGTGAAGACAGGAGATGTTTCTGTACGCATCTACAAGAGCTTCAGGATAAAACTGCTTTTCATGTCTATTGGAATAGGAAAAGCAGAGCTAAGTCTCAGTTGCAATAAGAGGTTTTGTTTTAGTAAAAAAAAGTTTTTGATTATTAGGGCTAAAATAAGAGACTGGAATTTTCACCTATGTTCTTTTACAAAACAGTTTAAACTGTATTTCCTGGAAATTACAATTTCATTGTGCCTCAGGATCAGAGGCCTCAGTCAGGGAACATTTCGAGACTCTTTCAGCTTAATTTCTGCAGATGTCACTATTGCTAGGAAAACTCATAGGTCTTTGTTTGCTTAATGGTTTTCTCAAGCAGTAATCTTAATATTTAGAAAGTTAATTCCCTCATGATAAATAAATAAATAAATAGATCAGTATAATATGTAACTGAATGAGAACTTCATACTTCCCGTTGGCAATATTAAAGTATTCCTTGCCATGGCTTCAGAAGCGCTGCTTGTGAGCTACTAGTAATTACCACTACATTGCATACAATCCATTTTCTGCCATACGTATTGTATTAACGTATGTCATAGTTGTTCATGCACTGCAGTCAAAGGAGTCATCTTACTCATTGTACAAGAATAGAAGCTGACGCTGCATATTTCTGAGTTATGTCTGTAGAAGGTGACTGCCTATGTTTACTAGTCACATTAGAGTGGTTATGACCTTTAAGCTGGCAGGCAAAAACATCTTGTGCTACTGAACTCAAAAAGGGCCATAGTAGAAGTGTCAGAACATACTAAAAAATGAAGAGGAAAGATAAGTTAGATGCCTAGAACCTACTACTAATTTTAACCAACTGACTTTGAATATTTCATTCAGAGCATAATTCAAATCCACTCAACTTGCCCATTTTCTGCAGCTATACCATAAGAAACTGAGAACTTGCATTCTGTGTTGTCTTCCCATTTCAGCAGTGATCTGATTTAGAATCTTTGTCTTTCTTCGTAAGAATTGAATTTAATAGATATATTTTTCTGTTTTTATTCTTATATAGAGGAATCCTATTGAATTCATGTCGTTGTGTTAACAAAGAAATTATTTGATTAAAATGACATTTATGATTAACTGCAAGCTTATATTTCTCTCCATTTTCTGTTTTGTTCAGTTTCATATTTTAATAAAGGCAGAAACCGCAACCTGTGAACTGAAAGGTCATAATGTAAATTTACTTCTATTTAAAAGCTGTGGTATTGATTTTATTATATGTGTGAATGCAGATGGCTCTGTTCTTTACCTGCACAAAAATATGTTATTGGGTTGTGCTCGTTAGGTAACTATCTGTAGTTAAAAGAAAAAGCTTTTTCCTGGAAAATGTCAGAGTTAGCAAGATGTTCTGCAGTGATTCAGGCTAAATGCGAGTGATTCATTACAGCAAAATGACATAAACCACTTTCTAATTGATTTGAAACAAATGTAAGTTGGATTTTGTTGGTTTATGCATTATGGGGTTATAAGTGAGGACCCTGTATCTGGTATCTTAGGCAGAAATGATGGATTGCTCTAGGTGTATCATAAAAGATACGATCTCACTAAGAAGCCTGGTTTATAGGATGCAATGGGATGTCATGCTCCCTGTCTGGAAATTAACAAAGAGTATTTTTTTTCAGTTAGTTTTCTGCAGACTTTTCTCTTAATTTTAGAATGAAAGCACATGTTGTACTTAATGTACAGACTGGGGGAAAGTCCAGAACTTATCAAGTCTATTTCTTCACAATTTAAACAGAAAAGATTATGGAAATGAGAGAGAACAAGGGCACACATCATGAACTAACATATCTTTATGAAGCTGTTTTCACTTTGCTACAAAATAGGGAATATCTCCTCTCTGTAATGTTGCACAGTTCATACTTTCTCTCCTGCAATGATGTTGGGCACTGTACTGCTTTCTTTAACATCTCAGTCAGTTTATTCAGACTGGGGCATATCACTTGTTATGTAGAAAACATGGTGACAGCAAAGTAACTAAATATTTTACAAACACTTTTTCTAAAAATGTGGATTCCTCCTCATATCAAAGTAGCCCTAGGAGGAGAGGAGTTGGGAATTACATAGCAATATTCCTCGTTGAAAGTAAGCCCTTAGCTCCTGAAACATAACACACTGCATTAGCAGGAGATTGCTGTTGCTACCACTGGCTACAGTGCAGGGCATAAAGCAATTTTTTGTTACTGATATTCTTGAGTATAAAAGATTACACTTGCTAATTTGTAAACCTAGCTGAAAACTCATGCAACATCAACATCATGAATCATCAACAATGATTCTCAGAATGTGAACCAGTGTGTAGAAATAATACAACAACAGTTGGAAAAGGAGAGACTAACTAAAGTCTCTGAAAAAAGCAAAAATGCTGCAGTGAGCTTTTGAGACTATCTGTGGAGAAGATGTCCAAGAGATGTTTGTGCATGGTATTCGTACACCTAGATTAAGAGCAAGATGAGCACGAAGGCTCCAGATCAGCTTGCTTCTTCAGATTAGGCTCTGAATAATCAGAGCGATATGAGGTGTTGCCAAAACCTCAAGCTGTATGACAGAAGATAATGGATCTCAAGTTAAAAACACACATTTGGTTGCCTGCTGCGCACAGAGCCATAGGGCAGAAAGCGAAGCAATGATATTAAGATAAATGATGGTGAGATATTTGACATTGCAGAACATATCTGTCTAGAAATAACTATTCAGAGCATGAGTGCAGTACAGATGTTGTGTTTCCTAATAACAAACTTATATTCATCCTAGTGCATTAAACAGGAATATCAGTTAACAGTATTTATGTCCTGAGTTTATATTGGAGATGTGAAAGAGCTTTGTGCCTGCTGATGGCTCATGCTGTTAGACAACACTTTTCTCTGGACCATATTTGTATATGACTTATCATTGCTATTGTGCCAGGTTTTATGTAGCAGAATAATAAAGATAATCTCTTCTTGATGAGATGGGTCTGTAACCTAAAAAGAACTGTAAATATTTTTCATCTTTGTGTGTGTACTATGTTCAGGTAACAACCTACGGCAGTTCCATATGTCAAAGAAAGGAAGGTACTTGGCTTTCCTTGATTTTGGGTTTCAGATTCATTTGTCTCTTAATAGTCTTCTCATCACTTGATGTTGAGTTGTATCTTGAGGTACTTGAACAGCCTTGTAAAACTGGCTGCACCCTTATCCTAGTGCCCACATGTTAATGAGATGTTAAGAGTCTGCTGTTCCAGGCAAGTACTTTAGCAATGAGACTGGGAAGGATAGAACAAGGAGACTCCCTAGAAAGAAAAGGGAAAAGGGAGGAGCGATGTTGTAGACAAAATAGACAAGATAGAATTGGTGTTGTTTTTCTTGAAAAGGCTCTGCATAGACCATATAGTGGTCTTCCAGTACCTAAAGAAAGCCTACAGGAGAGCTGGAGAGGGACTTTTTATAAGGGTGTTTAGGGATGAAAGGGATGTAGATTTAGATTAGATATAAGACAGAAATTCTTCATTATGATGATAGTGAGGCACGGCAATAAGTTGCCCATTGTGGATATCCACCCCTGGAAGTGTTTAAGACAAGTACTTCAAGGAGCCTGGTCTAGAGGGATGTTTACCTGCCCGTGGCAGAGGATTTGAAACTGGATGATCTTTACGGTTTCTTCCAACTCAAAATGTTCTCATTTTTTTCCTTTTTAAAATTTCCTTTTATTGTAGGTATATCACATGTTGGCAAGGAGTAACTAGCATAAAGACAAGTAAGTTATCTATGGTTAAATTGAATCAGCTGAAATGTATAAGCATCAATTGATTTTCCCACAGCACGCACAAAGATAATTGGAAGTGGGAACATATGAGACAATAAGATTAGGACAGTCTGTCCATATGAAATTTAGCATTGATTTATCCTGTTCTAGAAAAGGTAAAAAATTAATATGAGAGGCATTTTTTTTTAAAATTTTAAAAGAAGGAAAATTCCTTACTACAGTGGTAAAGAACAGAGTGATCTTTTGTAAAATATATTATTGGCAGTGCTTTCTTCCACTTGAGTTTGCCAAGTTTTATGACAGTGTACATAAAACCAACTGTAAAAAAAAAGATCTTTTAATTAGAGTACTCATCGTCTTGCTCTAAAAATTGGTACAAAAATATAAATCCCTTTAGTGGATGCCACTTAACTCCAGTTGCCAGTAGTCGTAATCCTACATGCTTTACTCATAGCTTTAATGCCAGTGACGTCAGTGACTTTTGTGTAAGGCCAGCGGGGTTTGCCCTGAATCATGTTTGCTCAGAGGGAAGACACAAAGAGAACTACCTTTAAGGAGAACTATAATAGAATCTGAGAAAAATCTTTGATTTTCATATTGAAGAAAAATGTTGTTTTTCCTGTGTGTCATGTGTAAAGATTTTCTTATATTTGTATGCTTAAGGTATGCTGAAATGTACTGAATTGGAGCCTCCTGTCCTTGCTTTGAATAGCACTTGGAAGGCGCTCCTACATAAGCATTCTTCCAGCATGCACACTGCCAGCGAAGTGCAGCGCTCTGCACAGCATCCTCAGCTCAGGGGGGAACTCTTTTCTGCGTCATGCTACAGTAATTTATCATATGGAAGAGTCCCTCTGAAATCCTACACATCTACTAGCTGCAGGCATGGTGTGCATGTCGTTTGTGCCAAGAAAAAGCTAAGTAGCCCCGATGGCAATAATCAAAGAAAGGAAGGAAAAGAAGGAAAACATGACAGTGCTTTGTTATACTGCCACAGCTTTGGAGTAGCTTTGTTGAAAGAGCTCTTTTGCTGGCCACAGATTATCTCAGGGAAAGAAGACCTATCTGTAGAAATGAATACCCTTGCCGTGGAACACTGTCATGTGCAGATGAAAAGCTCAACAGGGCTCCTGAACGCTGCGATCTGCAGTTTGCTCTGCTCTACTGCGCACCAGAGGCTGCAGACCTCCCCGGTGTGAGTCGCTCCTGCAGGCAGTGTCCCTGCACAGAGCACAGCCAGCTTCCAGCAGGCTGTTTGTCACCTCGCCTGGCATGAATACCCTCCTACATGCTACCTGCCTTAGAATGCCTTGCAGGGAGATTTCAGTGCCTCTCTCCTTTTTGACTTCACCATAAAAATCAGTAAAATGATTGACTCTCACTTATGTACCTTCCAGCACCAGCGTGAGACCTTGCAATGTTATGTATGTTAGTAACACTTCTTTATGCACTTCTGCTCTTAATTGTCTCTAATTTCCCCATGGTTTCCTTTAATACATTTTGCATTCAGTGCAATGTTTTGTGTATCCCTTATTAACCATTTGTTCACCATTTCAATTAAAGCAGAAGAAACACAACTGTGACAATTTAAAAAAATGTATTTTTTCTCTAAGAAAATTCTTGTAATTAGTATGTTAATTTCCCACAGATATGACCAAAGCTATATTAGCCATCAGTATTACCATATGCTTCTGGGAAAAAAATAATTACCAAATTGTTTGAGAGTCTTCTGGGAAAGGAGAACAGAAGATCTGATTTAAGACAGTGTGATGTCTTGAGAAAATTACACTGTGTCCCTGTCATATTTTTATCTATTATGGTGCTGTCTGCTTGTGCATTTCCATTTGAGAAGTGTTATAATTTATCATGCAGCTGGAGATCTTCAGAATTATGACTAGTTATGTATTCTTAAGTAGAATGCAGGAATCTCTTGAAGGTGTGGCAGAAATCTAGCCAGTAGCAGCAAGTGAGGTTTGGTCACATCAGATCTACTTGTTTGTTATTAGGGAACCTTGATATTAAAATGGTTTTTTTTGTTGTTGTTGTTTTTTTTTAAATGACTTTGGACACTCCCGGGCTTTTTCTGTAGCCCAGATAACTTTAGATATCTTCTGCTGATTCAGACTCTTGTGATGATTATTCCCATATTTCCATATTTCTTGTCTAAATTATGCAGTGTCAAGACAAGCAATGCGGTGTTAGCATAGGCTAGTGAACCAATGTGAAAGGATTTGTGCAAATTATGCATTAGTTTAAAAAGAAGAGACCCCTTCTAGGCATTTAGGCTCTTCCAAGTCCAAGCATTTCTCTTAAAATGTGAAAAATAGGGGAAGGTTTGCCAGTTTGGCTGTATTTATTTTTCACACATCATAAGAATTGTCCACTGTTTTAAGTCTCTCAGTTTCACCACTTTATTTTTTAGAGCAAGTGCAAAAACACTACCTCCTTCTTAGTCGAATGAACATTCTGACTAAGGAAGCATGAAAGAGCAAGTTAGTCAGAATCTAAATAAATAGAGTATTATTTAGCTATATCAGCAATTCCAGTTCCTCATTTCTTATATAAGAATTTCTGGTGGAATTTAACCAAAAAGAAGGATGAAAATCTGCTCTGAAAGAACATAGACGTTTGAGAAATTACCATAAGCTCATAAAAATAGACTTCAACCTTGCTCCATTTCCCTTGCATGGCTAGTCAAGCAGAAAACTTCTTACCCTTTTTCTTCTGTGAAATGCGCTAGATATACTGAAAGCCTGGAGATTGACTCTAAATTGGGGTGGGATATATTCTGTCACATGATTCTATATTTTAAAAGAAGAATTTCAAATAATAAGAAAAAAAAAAGGCTGTGCATCATTTGGAGACTAATTTTGTTTTCAACAGGAAATCAATCTATGCAAACCTGTCTTGCACTATGGATGTTTTACCATCTGTGGATTTAGTACTGCTGAGGCAGTTTGCTGCATAGGTTATGAGTGGGGCCACTGAACAGAAGGAACAACAGAGATTTGTAGATGTTTAAAAAACTGAGTTTGGTTTAGAAATCGGGAACAAATTCAGGATTCTGTTAGTAACATTGGATCAATAACATCCATGCTTTTCCAAAGTATATAAAGATGGCATTGTACACTTACACAGAGAAAAATAATTTCTGAATCCTCAGTTTTTCAAAAATTCATTTTTATGTGTATTCAAACATAGTGAAGTGTATTACAACTGCATGTATGATTATTCTTCTTTGTTATATGCCATTTCAGGAAAAATTCTAGCTCACAGGATTGATTTCTAGCAGTTCTCTAACATGTTGTTCCAGATAAACCATTCTCTGCAAAATATTAAGAGTGAAATTAGGGACCTTGTATATATTTATCATAATAAAACAATGAATATAAAATAAGGCAGCTAATAAAATATTTAACAAGTCATTTAGTTCCTAAATGTAGGAGTAGACAAGGAAAGAGTTGAAAAGACAAACTAGAACAATCAAAGGATCAAAACACAAGGCAGTATTCTGTTTGCAAAATGAAATGGTTAAGAATATTCAGGCCAATGTAATGATTTGATTAGTTTAGCATCAGTGGGTACTTCATCATGGATAATGACAGTGAATGGCCTTAGGTGTCTAATATTTGTTCATATGAATGCATTACATGGCAACTGTCATGATAGTGTAATGTATTGTATGTACCCAAGCTAATAATACAATATATTTCCAAATCACATGTCTAGAATATTGTCTTCAGACTAAAAGAAGATAGCATTGAATACTGCTTTTCTAACTGTAAGTACTGGCACTGATTTTGTTTTAATTGCTGAAACAACTAAATTTGAGTTTCCTAGAAATAAGTGGTTTCTAACAAATTTCTATGTTACACTCAATTATAAATGTTACAGGAAAACAATGCATTCTTTAGAAAGCTGGAGTACACAAAGAAGCATCATGATTCTTTTAATTACAAAGATCTTATACTGAATTGAGATAATGGTTTTTCTGTGATTTGCTTAATTTTGTTGATTTTGTATGTTAACACTTTCTCATTTGAGCTCTATTTGTGCTCTTGAAATGCTTTGCAGTAAATAAGTGAAGCTTAGATCTGCTCCTTGAGAATATATGGTGGATATGAGCACTACGATACAGCTGAAACTTACAACCTGACAACAGAGGCTGATTTTAGACACAAACCAAGTGTGCAAATGTGATATGCTGCATTATCCCAATCAGTTTAACTTTATGGTTCAAAATGAATTTATGATAATATACCACAAAATCATTATGCATTTGACCTTATTAAACTGGAGTAGAAGCAAATTGTATACCATTGACCTTAACCTTGGTTCACTGTGTAGATGAAGGAACATAATTGTGCTAGTAAAAATAATAAAGTGACTTTATGCAGCTCTGCAAATTGGATGGACATTGACTCCATGCTATTATGAATGATTTAACTCATAGAAATGGAATTTTGTTAATCAACAGTAAACAGGGACAGGAAAAAAACTCACTGATTGCCTTTAAGCAAGAGTGGATGAATGCAATCGTACTAGCAGTTAGTTGTTATGGACATTGACATTGGTTTCAAGGACTGGGACAGAAGAAAAGGGTGGCAAGATAGAGATGAAAAGTGGTCTAGAATGAAGATTTTTGCAATCCAATGGAGATCAGTAACTGAGGAATCCTTAACTAAGGTGGTGAGGCCCTGGTACAGGCTGCCCGGATAAATTGTAGATAATCCATCTCTTGAGGGGTTCATGGCCAGGTTGGATAGGACCCTGGAAAGCCTGATTTAGTGGTTTGCAACATTGCCCATGGCGAAAGGGTTGGAGGTAGGTTATCTTTAATATGCATTCCAACACAAGCCATTCTATGATTCTAAGAATTAATATTGAGCTAGTGAGACTTACTACATATGTGACTTTAATGGAAATTCGGCCCAGGCACACTGAAAAAAAGGAGACTGGAAAGATGTCTTTGCTGAGGTTAATGAATGTCTTCCATTCTCCATTTTTGGCAAATAACATCTTTGCAATTGATGCTGTTGGGCAGAGGATTAAATTATAGGTATGTGTATTTGATAGTCACATAGGCAGAAAAATATGCAATCATTCTTACCTAGAACTGATAAACCAGCAGCGCCAAGTCCGAGAAAGACTACTGCAGGAATTGTCATTTAGGTGTCCCCTAAAGTGTCCCGAAGTCACTAGAGATTTGATTTTAAGCCCATTATTCAAAAAAATAATGTGCTTCATAGTTGTTTTAGTTATTATTTTCTCTCTCCAATTGCTATTTCCAAAGGGATAAATAGTCAAATTCTGCTTTGTTCTACTAATTTAATTAGTACTTGATTGCTGTAGCTAAGAGCTGAATTTGTCCTGTTCTGTTGAGATGAAATGAGAGTTCCGTCAAGCTGATTCTTTTATATTATAGTGCATCTTCATTAAAATATCATTTAATTCCCTCTGTGATTTCAGTTCTTTAGTCCTTGCTCATGAAGTGCATCACTCTGGTAGCAGAAGTCAGGTAGGGATTTTACTACTTCCTTCACAGAGTTTGGTTTTTCCCAAATGCAGAAAGAAAATAAGTGTGTGAGGGAGGACCTTGATAAACACTTGGCTCTTTGATTTTATTACTGACGCTGCAGTGTGAATGACTAGATTTCATTACTAACACAAATATGCTAAGAATATTTTTTTTGTGGCAAAGCAGTGCCACAAAATGTTTACAGCCCAGCTGTTAACATGAAAGAGGACCCACTGTCATGATAACTAATACACAGCTGGCTTTCTTTGCTAGAGTAGTTTTATGCCAAACACACAAAGTTTTAATTATAAGCAGTTTAAAATATTTATGCTCTTTTCATTTCCTTATTCCTGTACAGAAGCAAGATAAAAGTTCTTTTGAAACTTGATGACAGAAAGTATTTGATACCAACACCATGCAATTGTGGTGCCTAATCAATTAGTCTAAGTGACTATTTATGTGGTTGGTATTTTTATGTTTGCATTTTCTGCTTAGTGATATGTAAAGCCAGTAAGTGTCATTACTCAAAAAGACCTGAAATTAATAATCCTCCCTCCCTCACAGCTTGCCTCGTTTCTTCTCTCCAAAAAAAGTGTTTGGTCCACTAAGGGATTCAAGCGCCAGTGAACAGGGTATTGCAATGCCTTTTACTTGTGTACTTTATGGAATAAGATTCACAGCTCTAAGTGACTCACTAAACGATCCACTTCAATGCATATGTTTGAAGGTACATTTAGCATCTAAGGCCCTTTTCTGAATTTGAACACTCACATCAGCTCTTTCAAAGGCTTAGGGAAGCTCACTGCTCTTTTAATACACAGCTGGCACCACAGTGAGGTGGTTGCCTTTGTACAGTGCCTTTGTGGTTAGCACAGATACCCACAAAGAGATAGGAGCAGGGTTTTATGCCCTACTCCATAGCAAAGATACTAAGAATTATTGGGTAGGAAAAGTGAGAATAGGAGAAGGTGATATTCTAGAGCTCACTAGGAGATGGGACATGAATTCCACACCAAAATTATTTTGTAGTTTTTGTGTTGGGTTTTTCAGTCTGCTTTGTTTTTCTTTAATTTAGTGGCTGTATAAAATAAGATAACAAAACATTTTCTCACTTTGTGGAGAAACCTATAGCCATTTGACTGATATGTGTGTATGTATGTACAGACATATGCATGTAGCATACATACCATATTTTTCCTATTTTTTTCAATGTGAAGCACTTGCTAGTAAGTACCCATCAGACAGAATCTGACTGGTGGATCAAAACTCAGTGGGAAATTAAATAGAAGAAAACTTTAGATGCACAGATCACTGTAAGTTCAACAGAATTTGTGAGAAGTGCTATTGAAACTAGAAGATCAGGCCTTTTCGTGTATTTGGGTGCTCATTCATACAACTGCCCCAGTTTTCAGAACAGGCACCATCAGCTGAAAAATGGTTCCTTAAGATGGGAAAGAAAAATAGTACAGCATGGAGTTGTGGTTTCTGGTAATAGGTGGTAAAAACAGGTTTCCTAGGATAGATGTGAATTATTATATTTTTAAAATAATGTTATGGATATTTATATGACACAGTCTTGTCTAAATCTGAACTGCAGCTTATGCATGATGGAGAATCTGCTATGATAAAATTAACTACATCTTGTAAGTTCAATAGTCATCCTACTTTTTATCCTTCATCAAAGTAACATCAGAAAAGTGTCTGTGTTGCAAACTCTAGTGTACTGTAGCCACACTTCAATTTTAAATAAGCTGTCTTGGATTATGGGAGGCCTTACTGAGATCAAGATAAATTAACTCTGCTGTTTTCTGCTTTGTCATGACTGCAGCTGTCATCACCTATAGCTCCTATAACATTAATGTGGATATCTTCTAGCTACACAGTTCAGACATATTCAAAACCAGTTTGCTTTTTTGTCAACCAAGAACACTCAAATCAGAATGTTTCCTATTCCACTAGTCCCACAACAAGTTTTGCCTACCTTTTTTTCCAAGCTGTGTGCAATAGTAACACTGAGTGTTTATCAGGTCTCCTGAAAGTTGCTGCCTAATTAACTTTCTTTTTTTTTCTTTTCCTTTTTCTGACTAGTTTTTCAGCATTACCACACTCTCTGCAGCTGAACTCTTCCTCTGTTTACCTTGTATTTCAGGTCTTCTGTGAATTAGAGAATATGATACTCTCTCTCCCATCCTGCCCTATGTTTTGTTCAGAGTTCAGGTGTCCAGGCAACTGTCCACTGTCATGACTGGGCTGGGATAAACAGGCTTGACAGCCCACCTAATTAGCATGAATTTGAGTATTTTAATTTGGAAAGGGAAAGAGCAATATTTCCCAATTCACTTCTGGATTTTTTTTTTCCACTGACTGTTGTCCCCAGAGGGTGAAAAACAGCTATGAATTGGCAAAATTAAAATCAAATCCACAGTGATATGAAAAAAGATCAAAGAAAGGAAAGGAGAAATGCCAGCAGAAACTGGTAAATGCAGTTTAACATTAATGTATAGCTAAATTATGTGTTTTTACTGCATATATATAGTCTCCTAAGAAACATGGCCACACTAGCCAGCCAATCACAGCTCTTTCTGTCTAAAGAGCCTACTTTACTGTGTGGCCTTTTCTGTAGTATGCCTCTACTGCCTCTATAACTGTCTTCGTGAGTGACCAAATCCATCTGTAATTGCTTGATTTTATTATCTTATAAGGCCTTTTCTGGTCCATTCAGTAATGTTTTTCAGTCTTAAGTAATACATTTGTCTAATGCCTTCAAACTTTTTTTTTACTTACACCACACACAAAAAAGCAAAGTCTCTTCTTTGTAAAAGAAAGCTTATAATCCTCATAATCTTTCCTCATTAAAAAGATTCTGAGGATGAATTAGTGATATGCTCCTTTCTAATAAATGCTGCATATGCCTCCTGTACAGTTCCATAGTGCTTCTTCCCAACCCAGAGCTGTAAAGCTCAATTGACTGTTGAGGTCAGGAATTAATCGGAGGCCATTAATGAATATTAATAAGTAAGTGTTGCAATTGGTACTGTATGTATGCCATTGCAAAAGTTCAACATCTGACTGAAAAAAACTGAACTTCTTGGATAATAACCAGGATGTTTAAGTTTTGGACATATATAAATGCAACCTTCCTCTTTTTGTTGTTGTTGTTGTTGTTGCTGATTGTCTTTAAAGTGAGTCTCAATCTTTTGATTTGGTTCCAAAGTAGTTATTTAGAGCCCCATAAGGTCTGATAAGATTGATGCTTTGCAGCTAGCAGTCCACGTTCCTTGACTTTGATAGCAAGTTATACTCTGGAGTTAGAGCCTTGCAAATAGGAATCCCAATTAGAAGGTTTCCTAAAGGGCTTAGATGAGCTTGACTGCTCCACAGTGTAAAAAGTCAGGTAATTGCTGTGTTGCTAAACCCCTCATTGTGCTTTCCTGGGGAAACAAGAGCAGCATATCATGGAAATGATATTGACCTTCTGCCTTGCAGGCAACCTCACAGACAATATACTCTTGAAGAGAAGGGATCTTAAGGTGAAGAAACAAGGTCCTTATCTAGATTTGAGATTGCCCCTTGCAATCGTTATCCATGGGCATAACTTTCAGTCTCTTTCTTTTAATTAAATCTCCTTACTGCTAGAAGTAGCTTTTTAAGTCTCTCAGACTGTAATATTTTGTCAAATGCATAGATTCATGACATAAAAATATGTTCAGTATTGCCCTTAATTCAGCTTTTATGTATTTCATGGTGCTGGCACAATAAGTCACAATAAGTGGCTGGTTCTTGTACCATTGATGTGAAAGCAGAATGCAATTAATATAAAAGACAATATAAGCAAAATCACAGCACAGAAGCCCAAGACTCATCATTTCTTATGGTATGTCTCTGTAAAGATTCACAAAAGTTTGATTATTAAAAATATCTCGAAGATATAGTTTTTCCTTTTTCTCCCTGAGATTTGTGGGAGTTCTTCCTTTTGAATGATGCCTGATGATCTGTGGTACTTTAGCCTTCCAGGCCATCAGAAAAGCTGTGGGTGAAATACCTTCTGCTTCCCCAGTGAGATCATCATAGAGAACAATTTCTCACATGCTTCAGTCTGTGCTGCAGCATTGCTGTATCTTAGATTTAGTTAGTGTCAGAACAGAAATTTTATCTGTGAATATCTGTTAGGTCTATGAGATTTCATATAAAACACTTATACTGTTGGTTCTTTTTTGTTTATTTGTTTTTTATAATGATCTGCCAAGTAGGACTTGACCTGAAATGGTCACACTGTGACAAAAGCAACTTGTTGTATTCCCAACTGCAATGCAGTGCTGCACAGAATATGATCTCAGGTTGTGTTGTTTTCAAAAGAGGTTACTCAGTACATCTTGTTGCCCCATCTATACTTTGTTTCAAAGAGGTGTTTTGGAGTATTCTTTATTAGGCTAATCTTTGGTAAAAGGAATTTTCCATCAGGGGAGAAGTTATTGAAGCCCCTCTTTTGAATGCATCAACATGTATTTGCTTATTTATCTGACACTGCTTATATTTGTAACAGCTTTTGTCTCTTTTCTTTTGGGAGTAGAAGATGTATACTGTGTTCTCAATGCAGGCATTTCACTGTCCATCACTTACGATTTTTGATCCATTTTGGCATGGTTTCCTATCACTATAGTGTTAGAATGTTATAATGAAATCCCAAAGCTTTTAGTACTACCTGTTTGGTAGCCTAGTTGGTTAATTTATTATTATTTTTTTAAAATCTATATGAACAATTGCCACCAAAAGAACAGTTCATGGAATAAATTGGTAAGAATATAGCTTTGATGAAGACTATTAAACAGTTTAATCTTGGAAATACCTTGCAGCATAGAAAACATAGACATGGTGGAGCAACACAGAAGAAGGCCACTTGAATCAATTCTAATATATACTCACTGAGATATACTGCTTCTCTTTGAATTCTGTTGAATATCTTTATGAAAATCTACTTATGGTGATTATTATCTTACCCCAGAAAAAAAACATATTAATTTCTGTAGAAGAATTTGAGAGGTTATTACTCAGCTTAAAAAAAATACAAATCCAAAAAACAGTTGCAAAGGTTTTTGAAAGAGGCTTCCCCAGTGTGACTTAAGGCAGCATAGAAATCTTTCAGATACAGAAGACAAATCATTCTGTCATGAAATACATTGATCAGTCAAGCTCTCAGGAAAATCAGTGAGTTATTATTGGTATGCATCTACTACTGAAAAGGTAGATAGAGGATACACAGTTTATTTGGGAGGAAATGCTTTATTACTTGAAAATCAATTACATTTATTTTGCAAGGTTTAGGGTAGCTTAGAGGTGTTTGTGGGTTTTTTTTACTCCATTCTTTAACAAGAACGATGATATATTACTTTTCTGTGATCATAACGGTTGAACAATCACTACATATTGTATCAGAATGCATCATGTATTTTAAATTCTGCATGTTAGGTTGAATGTGAATTGAATTAAGGTCACCTATTGATGTTATGCAAGATTTACTTTATGTACATATGTAAGATATACTGCACAGTCTCATGTGTGATAAGTCATGGAGTCTCATGCCTGTAACTCATTCACTATTCCCAAAAGAAAATGCCAAACAAACCAAAATAAATCACTCATTTTAAATTTCTCAGTTTTGTAACCTGTACTGTTTTACATTAGTAACATGCAGTAAAGGGTTAGATGTAATAATGTATATAACCAATAACTAGGCATCTTATTTTCATATACCTTCTATTGAAAACCATTACATAGTCATTTGACATAAGTCTGCATTTGTGGTTATGTATTTATACTTTGTTTTCAGAAAAGTGGTTGTTTTTCTGAGTATTTCGTCATCCTGTCTTTAGCAGAGTATATATGCTATTTATTTGTAAAATTGGTGGGTATTATTTGACATACCTAAGAATCTGTCATCTGTACTATGCAAGAGTACACTCGAGGAGACATACTAAACATTTGCTGTTTCCAGACGATAAATATCCCCTATCTATACCTTCCAGATTGTGTAAAAGATGTAATTGGTCCCAAATAAAGAAAGTGCCAAGAGCAAGATGAAAGTGCTCCAGAGAACTTCAGCCAGGAATGAAGAAAGGGAGAACTTTGGAGTCTTTATTACTAGGGAAGTTACAGAATCTTAGAGGTTGGAAGGGACCTTTAGAAATCATCAAATCCAACCTCACTGCTATAGCAGATTTCTTTGGGTAGGTTGCACAGGAAAGCATAGGGTGGGTCTTGAATAACTCCAGAGAAGGTGACTCCACCACCTCTCTGGGCAGCCTGTTACAGCGCTCTGTCACTCTCACTGTAAGGAAGTTTTGTCTCATGGTCACATGTAGTTTCCAGTTTGTGCTCATTGCCACTTGCCTTGTCATTGAAAAGAGCATGGCTCCATCTTCTTGTAATCTGCCATTTATATTTATTATTTTATTTAGAACTGTTGGTAAGTATTCTCTTCTCCAGGCTAAACAGTCCCAGGTCTCTCAGACTAAATGTATATATAATTGTAAAGTGTTAATTTTGGAAGTAGCCATAGATAGCTGATACACAAAGAAAATTTTTGCTGAATGGCAAAATGAGTTGTTATGGTAGCAGATGCCGTTGGGACCTGAGTTTTGGCTAATTTTGAACAATGAAGCCGTGGTTACTTTAAGCTTATCATTCTAGAGCGCAATCCCACATTTCTCGCATATGCAGCTGCCAAGTTCCTGATGAGATCAGTGAGAGATTTTTATACATAAAGAACGAAAGATCAGGTTTCTAAGAAATGCTTGGATAGAGCTACTGAGAGACTTTACTTCTTTCATAATGCTTTTTGCCTTGGTTTAAACTTAAAGCTTGAGTTCTCTTCTTCCTTGACGCTCATTGTTTATGAAAAATGAATCAGGATTCATTTTCACTGTTGAACACTTCCAAGGGATGTTATTAAACTTTTTTATGTGCAAAGACCACTTTGGAGGATATATGTGCTCTTATGTTCATTGCTCACTCTAGTTTTCTCTTTTGGGCAGTTAAGACAATTGCTTACCATAGTCTTCCAGACTGTGCTTAGAAAAGAGGCAATAAAAACACAGGATGAAATTCTGACTCCATTGAAATCAAAAGGATTTCTGTTACTGATTTCAGCCTGCGCCTCTACAGCACACTTTTCTTTGGTTCTTGCTAGAATGAAAACAACTTTATATTTAGTCAGCTCATTCAAAGTCTAATTCCCTTCTGAGGTTCTCATTATTAGAAGTTCAAGTTTATTAAAAATTCAGTTTTTTAAAAACCATGTAAAATACACCCTAAAGTATAGCAGAGAAATCTTATTCATGTTTAACGGCTTTTGAAATACTTTCAACACTGCACATTTCAAGCTGTCCAATAGTAATTTGATACTCACTCCACAGGGAAATTTAACTTATGCTGTCTTGATAAGATCACTTATCCAAAAATTCTTTGTGTCTATTCACATCTATCCTTTGTCTCAAGAAGCTTTCAGTTATTTGTTTTTGCTACAAAGCGCATTAAACTACTTTGCACCTCAAAATCACTGACATTAAAGAGCCACCCCAAAAGAACTAATATATGTGATCCCAAGGGCTGTTGATCTCAACTAAGTTAGCAGATACAGCTCTATACGTGTGATTCCTGCAGAACAGTAAACAGCAAAGCCATCTGACTGAGTGATTCCTGGTCTTTTAGAGAAATAAAGGCAAGAACCCAGATTACAATATGTGTGAGACACTGTGGCACCATAAGGAGACAGAGTTTAAGGCTGAACAGATTCAGATTTTAGGTTAGGTCACTCAAACCCTCCCAATAATTGTTTCTCAAAGAATTTGGAATTGATATGGTATTTGGAATATTTTCTCATCTTCTGAAAAAAAAAAAAAAACAAATTTTTCAGGAAGTGCATTCTCTAGTAAAAAAATAATACTGGGATAGAAAAGCACCAGTTCTATCAGCATTTGAAATGAGGTGACTGCCATGACTCAGCAGGTCTATAAAGATGTGCTCTGTTCCTGCAGCTCTTATATTTAATGCAGTCACTCCTTTAGCACTTTGTTCACGAGGGCCCTGATCTGAAACCTACATTAATCAGGGAGAAGTCTTCAACTAAGTAATTTAGGGGTGTTCACACACCTGAATTTAAGCCATATTATAAACTTTTCTTATTTCACATTTTAATAGCCTTATGCTGCCAGAGTCTTTACAGAGGAACATTTACCTACCATGCAGATTGTGCATTGAACCTTGCCTTTCCTCAGAGATCACCAAGTTGTGGGGAGGTAGTAGTTCCAGGTAATTTCCATTTAATAGTTTGATACTTTATAAAGAACAAAAGAAAGTTGTAATGAATCATAAAAGACATTTTCTCTGAGAATAAACTGAATGCAGTTATTGAATGAGACAGTTCAGTGTTAATGTATCCTGGAAAATTTCACTGAATTGTAGCTAACAATATCTTGTGCCCACAGCTAAGCATGGGTAGGAATGAGATTTGTGAAGCAGAAACAGCAATAAACATTCTGACTATAAATTGTCTGCATTTTAAAAATGCAATGAGATCAAAATTGGATTCAGTTTACTAAAATAATTGCAGCCCAAGTGTATTTGAAGGTGTCTTCTCTCTTATACAGAAGAGCAAAAAATGACATAATGAAACTAACAAGTATGGTATGTCAGGAGTGACCAAATGTATGATTTCTACCCTAGCATTAAAAGTGAATGCAGAACTGTGACATGAGGATTGTATCTCATCTAAAAGTGGTGATTTATGTAGCTTCCAGGCATATTGTTAAAATTTGGCCTTTTATCACATTCCTCCTTTCCATTTTTTTCACTTCCAATCAAAAGGCCCATCGATTTTGCTTGGCTGTGATAGGGAAAGTCCAATAAATAATATGAAAAAAATACTCTCTTAAAAAAATAAATAATCTGCTAGTGCAGTGCAGTGAGATGAATGCTTAAAATGTTAAGTCCATCAATTCTTCAAGGGAGCAGTTCTGGAAATATTATTTGGTCACTGAAGTCAACAGGACCATCCAAATGAATAAAATTTTTGGGTGGATTACAGCTCTGAGCTTGCCATCAAACTTATTTTCTTTCAGGCTTTTAAAAACCTGTACCTCAAGGTTTCCAAGAATCTCAATCAAATTTAATGATTTAAGAAGGTATTCTTTCACCATATCAGTGTTACTTTTAATCATTTTATAAGTGCAAATAAAGTGTTGTGGTTTTTTTTCATTTCAGGCACAGGTACAATGGAAAAGGATTGTTTCACGGCTTTTGTGCATACTACACTTTCCTTTTCATCTTGCCTTGAGGTATTTCATACATGAGACCAAGCTAGTTTTGGAAAACTTCCCAAAAGTTGCAGTCATATCTATCAGTTCCTTCTGCACAGGTACAAATGACTTTACAAAGTGCTGCAGAGTCATACTTTTCATCCTATTTTGAACCTTTGCACATTTTCCTTTGTTCAGCTAAAGACAAAAGTAATATCATTTTTCTTGTTGTTCTTTCTCCTTCTGCTAAAGATGAAATGAATCTCAAGTATATAAATTCCTTCTATGTGTATGTAAGATCACAACTACAAAATAATATTTTGTTATATGCTCAGGATGACTTATCCTTACCATACGTTATTTTCCTACCTATATAAGTGTTCCTGATGATCTGGGTAACCAAATTATGATGGCCATGAATAGAAATTGCTTTACTTACGTAGGAAGAATGACATTTAGCTCTGTCATAACAGGTGACCCAGGTCCAGTTCCCTCACAGGAGTGTTATGAAGTCTACTCTGGTAGGAGTACTCAGAAAGATGGCCATATCCTACCAACTCAGAAAGTGTGGAAGAAAAGTGCTCAAACTCAAGCTGTTCTATTCTGGAAAATGATTTCACTCAGTAGCAAGATACCAGAGTGAGATAGAAAACAGGTCTTATCCAGTGCAATGCATTTTACCTTTCTTCACTCTGTTGTATAAAATATTGGAAAAGCCAGATAATAAAATCTATAGAGCTCACAGCCCTGGATTGTTATTTACTCTATGAAGTGCTACAAGCATGTGACACTAATATTAGTAAAATGATTCACCAGTAAATGGGCAGCATAATTTTCAAATCATCATAATTCTTAAAAAATCACAGCGATAGAAAACCTAGAATTATATCATCGTTGCAAGGGATGAGTAAGAAAAATAGATGCTATTCACAAAGCTGTTTAGAACTATATTGGGTTGTTTGACATGGTAGTTACTCTTCCTACTATGAAGGAAACAGCATTTTAATTCATAGGTATCTAATAAGAAAACTGCATAAAGTGTCTGAAGGCGTAAGAGAAAAACTTGATCATGTTCCTTCTGAAGTATCTTGATGCATTGATTTGGGTTAGATCCTGTCTGATTTTATTGTATGATAATTAAGTTTGTATTTATTCATTCCTATACCTAGCAAAGCATCAGAATTCAAAATCAGGTATGCTTGGCTTTAAGAAGTAAAGTAAAAAAGGAGCTATGCTAAGACATTTGCTGGAGAGAATTGTTACTAGAGAAGATCCATTACATTGGTATAGATAGAAATCATAAGTATATACTTCACACTTTTGGGAAGGCATTAACAGCAACCCCGATAGGAAATCATCTGAAATGACATGAAGCTGAATGATTATGTGATCACTAGAGAACCTTGAATAGTCTGAGTGTTACACTTGTAAAAATTACAATACAAATACATCCTTTACAAATGTCTTGTAAAAGGAAAGGTTTATTATCTTTGTTGTATTTTGAGCACCTCATATTTCTGGTGGGATTACATGAAAACATTCAAATAATTTTTTAGCAACCTTGCTCTCAGGAAAGCATCTTTTTTATTATTTTTGTGTGTGTGTGTGTGTGTGTGTGTGTGTGTTGGAGGAAAAGCTAGATGATTCTCACATTATTGACAGGGACACAGGAAAGAATGTGATAATAAAAACTGTAAAATATTTATTGTCAATATACCTTTTATTTACATCCCACTTCCTTTATTCTTTCAGCAACCAATGAAAGCAAGAAAAATGTTTAGATACAGCTATCATCCATTTTTTGTGAAGCTCAACAGCTGTTCAGTGCTACACAGAAATGCTATTCGGACTGGAAATAAATGTTTTGACTGGATTTGACAAACACATTTAGCTAATCAAAATATGAATATCTGAGATTGAGTATGGAAAGCAGAACTGTAACTTCTGTTCATGTTAAAAATTCAGCAAATTGAGTATCAGGAGAGTGGAAATGTATCCTTACATCACAGTCATACACAACTGCAAGACTGATTTGTGGCCAATTTCTATTCTGCCATGGCTCCTAGTTAGTGAGACAGTCACAAGAGAAAGTTGAATATGAAAAGAACAAGACACTTCCAGAGAAAATAGGAAAACAGTTGTATTAATTTACTTGCATGAATATGCACCAATATGTTTTCCATCCATTTCTCTGCAGATTTAAAAATGTTTATTTACATGTCTAAACATAATTTAGGTACTAATTATCTAAGTGCTGGTGTGTTATAATGGAAAGTCTAATGGATTTTAGAAAACATAAAATAAATTTATAGATAGATAAAGCTCATGCTATCACTCTCACATATATATATATATATATATATATTTGTAATCTGCTTTTAGGTGACCAATCTACTGATGTAGATTGGATGTGGGGCAGGATTTTTTTCATCGTAGACTAATATATTTGCCCTTCTTTCAGCCTCACAGCCACTCTGAATTAGGACCACTGAAGTCAATAGTACTGAAGTCAAAAGTTACAATGAATTGCACGAAGGTCAATACCATTATGCTACTGTAAGATGGACATAATCATGAGAAAGATATGTCTCAAAATCTTTAACTGTCAGCTGTCTCTTTCCTTCTGCCTCCTTGAATTAACAACGTCTGTGACACTTGGACTGTCAGGAAAAGCCCTCTAGCACAGAAGGGGACAAAAAACCTGGAAGGATGAATGTTACCATCAGGCTTATAAATCACTGCTAAGAAAGGTAAATAAAATGATCTACCATAGAAGCAATCATAAGCCAATTCTGACTTTTTTTTCCAAGGCTAAGTAGACAGAGTGTATTATCTAAACGCTGAAGACACTGTATGATAGAATTTCCAATTGTGGTTTTATAAATACGTCTGTGTTTCCGCACTTCTTTGACCACTATACATCTCTGGGAAACTTACCCCTTAAATTCAAGTGATTCTAAGCTGCAAACATAAAAATCCATAAAATAGGCATACTCAAATCTCAAGACATACAGGTGATATTATGACAGATTTCAAGCAAGCTGGTTAGGCAAAAGACACTAAAAAGACAATGAAGTTTTAATTATTTATGGAAAGCGCGCAGTTTGAGAAAAGTAATTCTGAGTAATTCTTACTTTGACAGATGTCATATTTCTGCAAAATGGCTGATAAGTATGAGTATCACCAAGTGATTTAAGGGGATCTGAAGGGGACTGGTTACATTAGAAATATTAATACTTTACAACATTAAGGTCATAATGTTTTCTCCATCTCCTTCTACTCACTCTGATATGTTCAACACAGCTATCCAGAGAATGAGGATCTGCTGGAGGGTGCACAGCAAGACTTACAGGGGGCAAGCCACAATGACAGATTTTTCTTGTGAGGGGTATTATGGTGACTCAACCAACACTTGAAGCGTGTCTCAATGCTGGTATATGGAAAAGGCTTCACTGCCTTTAAGAGAGTGAGACAGACTGAAAGAGTTGACGGTCTGACTTTATTTATCAACAAAAGGTACATCCAGATTATAACCTCTTTAGTTTTCTAGGTCTTTAATAGGCTTTCCTGTTACTGTACATTAGAAACACTGACAATTTTTGATATATATATTATCATACTGTAACATAAGAGTTAAGCAGGATAGATTTTCACCATGAAAAGTATTGCTCTACTTTGACAATAACTTACATGATTTAAAAAGAAGTATTTATGAAACTTGAAAATTCAATTCTCTGTGTGCAATTAAGTTATTTATTTGGTGTGTATAATTAATACGTTCAGTGACTTAGCTTTTAATCCTCCTTTAAAGATAAGAGATCATAGGAGTGAAATGCAAATTTAAGGTCTTATTTTATGTTTATACAATAATATTAAGCATTTTTCATTGTGGATGAGTTTTTTTTTAAAAAAAGAAAACCAAACAAGAAACCCAGAAATCCCCATAGGCTAATGATTACATTATAAATGCAAATTCTTTAGCACAGTGCTGAAGGAATTAGGCACAGCAGCAGTTCACCACTATCAGAATCTATGGTGTAGCAGATGAGTTGTTTGAAATACCTTGGTTTTCCATAGGTGATTAGGATAGCTAATAACGAGAATAACTAAACGTTCCAAATCCATTTATCTGAGGAAATATCTTCCCAGTTTCAAAAACAATGGAATCCCCAAATACTGATGAACAGTTTAATAACATGAGTTTGGAGAGGGTAAGAAACAGAGAGCAGATGGATTCCAGTATCTCCTATGGCCTGTGGCACCACGCTTTGCATGCATAGGTGAGATGTCACAACTTTGGCCTGCAAAGTATGTGCATACACTCAGATGAGGGATAAAAAAGGCCAGCACCAGAGCAAATCCTGAAGCCTGAGAGAGATAGGGTCTAACTCATGTATTGCCACTGACAGACAGTGTGAAAATTTCAGTGCATTTTCCTGTGAGGTACATATATGTCACTCACTCATTCATGGTGAGCTTCATAGAGTAAATCTATTTGTAGGCAAGCACTCAGTATATTAATTAAACCTATTTTCTTATAGATAAACATACAACAGTCCTCTACTTTCTTTTATCATGCCAATGCAGCTCTCTCGCAAGTTCTTTATAACCACTTATTTTTTCCAATTATTTCCCTTGACAAACATCCTCTCAAACCCCTCTGTCACCATTCTTTGTGCAGGGGATATACTGATCACAAGTTAGTCTGGTGCTGAAAGGCACCCTGCTAACTGCAGGTTTCCTGGGGGGGAGAGCAAGCCAAATAGCTCCTGCTTTACTTAAACAGAAAGTAAATGTGAGTCATGCTTTTCCAGTTAGCTATAGATTTTCCTGTAAGAACTTCAGCAATGGGACCTCTGTTTCTCTGTCAAACATAGATGAAACTTAACAACAGATACGAAATTTCTTTGGGTACGACTGACAGACTGATGTGCAAATGAACATCTTGCCAGTGCAAACCTTACTTTCTTAGGAAATAGTTATTAAGATGTCCAAAAGCTTCGACGGCTTTGACTGTCTTTAAAAACAAGACTCTGATTCCCCCAGAAGTCTGATTTAGTCTTGAACATTTTACTGCAATAGCAGGAAAGTCACAGGGAAAGGAATCTTTCCAATGAGGCTTACACAGCTCTTCTCCAACACCAAGAAGTTTTGTTCAGGTAACTTCAAGTGATCACTACAATTGCTGTAACTTTGAAGATTGCTTATTTGAAATACTTTCCATCTTTAAATGCAAGTGGCAGTTAATAACTGTATGGGAACTGCTGAATCATGGCCTGAACCTCTGATTGATCACCTGTGGTGAGCAATGAGTCAGCCATGGAGCACAGGTGAAGGCAGTTCTCCTGTGCTGCTGGAAGGGTTGGAGCCTGGCTTCACCTCTTCTAGACCCATTTAAGAGCTGACTAGCAGCAGGGAAGGATCTCTTCTGGAGATCCACTCTGCTGGAGTTTCCTAAGTGAGCCCAGGATATGGGTGAGTGTCCTTGTCTTTTCTGTTTTGGGTTTTTTTTTGTTTTGTTTTGTTTTTTTGTTTTGTTTTTTTTTTTTTTTGCTTTGGTGTAACAATGATGTAGCCAAGCTCTCTGCTACACTATAGCATCTTATATTCATTGATTGTATAACAACCTTATTAGACATATACAAAGTCTCTGTAACTTAAGAAATTCCATGTGATATTCTGATCATATTCCAATTGGGAAGGCTGAAATTATTATTATACACTGCATATGTTTTGTTAAATGCAGATTGATAACTACAGATTGATAACTCCATATCTGCTTGTTGACCTCTGTCACATGCTAAAAAAAAAAATATATATATAATATGATTTATTTATTTATTTTTGTTACTGTGGCAATGCTTAAAATCATTATGTTCTGTGCCAAAATTCCAGACATATTATCGATTCAGCCGACTTCTGAATGGCCTGCTGAACTTACATCATTTGTTTGGTTCTACTATTGGAATCTTCATTTAAATGTCTTTTAGTCTCTACTCCATGAAACTATGAATTAGATATTCAGTAGCTGTATGCCACTAATTAAGACACAATGGGATAAAGCAAGAATAGCTGAAGCTAATGGGAACAACAAAGATCCCCACGAAAGGATCAGTAGAAGTTTGCATTAGGTTGTACATCATTAACAGTTCTATCTAACAAGATATATTTGCAGTACTAAATTAACTATTGAAAATAATTATAGCATTATAAAAGAATAAAATTGTTGATAACAGCACATCTTTGAATTAGGTGCATAGAGTCCCTACTAACTTTTTATGATCTGAAAATAGCCTGTGCCATAGAAGAATTGTCTTACAGTATATGGATGTAAAGTTACTATGTATATTGGTTTCAGCTGGGATGGAGTTGTCTTTTTTGTCTTCTTCGTAGCATCTGGTATGATGCTATGTTTTGGTTCTAAGAGAAAAAACAATGTTGATAACACACTGATGTTCATAGTTACTGCTGGGCAGCACTGTATGGAATGAAGGCATTCTCAGCAGCTGGGAGGGAACAGAATTAGGACAGCAGACTGAAGCTGGCCAAAGGGATATTCCATACTACATGACATTAAATGGAAGGAGTTTTGAAGGGGCTGGGAGTTCATTTCTCTCTTTTGCTGCTCAGGGGGCTGGCAGGGCATCAGTAGGGGATGGTGAGCAATTGCTTGTGCATCACTTGTTATATACATACATACACATGTTCATCACAATTATTATCCTTTTCTTTACCTTAGTATATAGTTTTATCTTAACCCCCAAGTTCTACTTTTTTTTTTTAAATTCTCTCCCCCATCCCACTGGGAAGGGAAGAGTGAGCAAATGATTGTGTGGTGCTGAGCCACCTGCCAGGCTAAACCACACATGGTTTGTCATTCTAGAGAAAACACCTCCCCAAAGAGCTTGAATGAGAAACAAATGCAAGCAGCTGCTCATATTTTGGTAATATTTGTCTGAAGAGAGTTGAAACTCATTTAGTTTCATTTTAAAAGACTTTACATCCCCTGTGTAAACCTAAAGGTTGATACTCAAGAATACAAAGAAAATCTCAGCACTGGATTAGAAACATTTATTAATTTCAGGACAAAGCAGTGGGTTTTATTAGGTCTTTTTGCTCATGTTTGTTGAAATTATTTTTCAGGATCTATCAATTTTCATTAACTTCTACACAGAAAATCTGTCCTTATGAGGTGTCCTTATGATGTCCGTATTTCATTATGAGATCTGTTTTATTTCTTCTGTTCTAGAACAACTGACTTAAGAAACAATTCTTGCCTAGGTAAAGGTAGATGTGGAGTGCAAAGCAACAGTGGAAGTAATGAAAATTTTTCTTTTTATTGTAAATTTAATTCAAATATCAAAATGAAGACCCATTTTAAAAAACTGATTGCCTTCCAACTCTATAAATTGTACTTGATGGTAGATTTTAAAATGTCTCACATAGCTTTGTCAACATGCTGTACTTTAAAATCATCCTATTAATTTTTGCGTAATCTTGGAATGAATTGAATCGGAAGAGACCTTCCAGTCCCACCCCCTGCTATGGGCTGGATGCCACCCACCAGCTCAGGCTGCCCAGGGCCCCATCTCACTTGGCCCTGAGAACCTCCAGGAATGGAGCATCCACAGCTCTCTGGGCAGCTGTGCCCTCTGAGTAAAGACTGTATTTCTAAAATCTAACATAAATCTCCTCTCTTTTACTTTAAAGTCATTCCCCCTTGTCCTTTCACTATCTGAACATGTAAGAAGTTGATCTCTCTTCTGCTTTTAAGCTCCTTTTAAAGACTGGAAGGCCACAATAAGGTCATCTCAAGCCTTTTCTCCTCCAAGCTAAATGAGCTCAGCTACTTCAGCTTTTCTTCATAGAAGAGTTGCTCCAACCTTCTGATTTAACCCACTTTATTGCATCATCTCTCTAATACGTAAAATATTAAGCTGCATTTTAGACACCGTTTTCTGTTTTCTTTTGATGTATGGAGCTCTCCTAGGGCTGCAGAACTGAAATACTGAGATATACCATCTTGTCAGATGTCATCATGCCCATCTGCCTGTGCTGAGGTGCCATTTGTCTAAGTTGTAACTTAAGGATTACAGTTCAATAGATTTGATAAAGTGGCTCAGTAACCTCTTTCACTGTTTCACTAATCATCTGATGGATAAGATTTTTCAGTATATACAAAATTGAAACAATTTTTGCAGAAAATGATCAGAAATTAAATAGTTGACAGTCTCTAGATACTGTATCTCCTTATTCTATCTCAAAGTCATTAATGAAGTTCTGTAGTGTAAAGTCAAGGGCAGGTTTCTTTAGGGACCTCCACCTGAATTCCCACTTCACCAATGAACCCATCAAAGCTACTCTAAGCAGATTATTATTATTGTTATTTAGAAATACACTTAAAGAATGAGTTGTTGGTTTTTTTTGTTTTTTTTTTTTCAGAAAATAATTTCTCAATAGTTATTTAAAAATCAGTGATAGGAGAAAAAGAGGATTTATCACATCTACTTATTCCTTCTTATCTAGTATATTGGTTACACTGTCAAGAGAAAGATTGGTTTGACATAATTAGTTCTTCATGTATCTCAGCTGCTGTTATCAACTAATTATTCCCCTGCTATTTTTTTAAAATCAATTATTAAAGATCCATTCTTCCCAGATAGCAAAGATTTTTTATTTTATTATACAAGTTTTACCAGATATATATATATATATACACATAAAAAAAAGCTCATCAGGGAATTTACATAAAATTTGCACCACACTTTAGAATACAGCCTTTTGCAAATACATTCTATTTAAAATCAGCACTGTTATGTGGAACTATATCACTGTATATGCGGAACATTGATAAAATAGTGTAATCATTGTGTCAATTCAACGTGGCTCTTATTTTTTTCTTTCTAGGAGTAGTATCAGTGCATTTCCTTCTAACAGGTGTTAATATACTGGGCTTTGAATAAAACAAATTGGAGTGGAATTTCTGAGTTTTATGGGATTGCTGAATACTTGTTTCTCATTTATGAACTTTCGTATTGCCATCTATTAGAATTATTCATCTACCAGTCTGTTACAAAATAATTCACCATTGTCAAGTCAAGTTAAAGGCTAAGTAAATACGTGTGAATGGTATGCATGCGAAGTTTCCACCAAGGAGCTGTTTATCAAATTCAGTATCTACTTTCATGTACTTGTGACGGCTCTCAGTTTTGTTTTCCCTGGACTTGATTTGAATGTCATTGACTCCCCAGGTTGTAGGAGCAAGGCCTTAGTGTGTTAGAGCAGATGACTGAATCTCACAGACCACTACTTTACATGCTTAAAAACTACTGGGAGATTTAAACCTTCCTTGCTCCCACTTTGAATTTCTATGAAATATTTTATTTTTTTTTTTTAATAGGACATTTACCCTTCCTGAGGCATTTTCATCACTTGTATTTTGGAAAAGATGCCTTCACTGTACCTAGTAGCATAGTATAGATCACAAATAATGGTCAGCATTTCTTGATATGTGTAATATGTCTTTCTTGGTACTACTTTTTCTTTTTTTTTTTTTTAAGATACCTCTGGCTAGGCATCTTAAAAAGGCAAGTAATACAGTATTCACTTCTTTATATGCTTATCTTCTATTTGAGCTCAAGGACATTTTGTCACTGTGTTCAAATACCTTTATGGTGGCTGTTAGTGTTTTCCTATTCCATTTCTGGCAGAGTATAAGAGCATGTTTTTGCAAGGATAAGTGAAGTTTCAATGAAGTTAAATGGAAAAAAAAATACAAGTTAATGAATTGTTCAGCTTTGTAGTCATTCTATTAAGCATTAAGATGCATATGTTGTCTGGAATATTACAGAACAGCTGAATTAAAAGTATGTAAACAACTCTAGTTTTTCAGGTACAATGCTGAATTATTTTTATCATATCTTTCTAAATTTGTAGCAGTTTTACACTTCCTGAATGGTAATGTACATTGTAAATATGAAATGCAAAGAAGATGTAATAAATTCTTCCAACTCATTATTATATTTCCTTCTCTTGCCAAGGACAAGGGATCTGTTTGATCCAATCTATTGCCAAATTAAAATAGTTGTGATCTTCCGTTGGATGAATTAAATGTGATTTATCACAGCTTATAATAGGTTTTGGAATTAATGAACATAACGGTTTTCAAGTTTTTCTTGTTTGTTTGATGTGTCTTATTTCCAGATCTTTAAATAATCTACTGTACACAAACCTAAACAAATATTCCAATCCATAGAATTGCTTGAGTTGGAATGGATTTAAAAATCATTTTGCAGTCCATGGTTGTACACCAAAAAGTTTTTATGTTTAATCTTTGTCTTATCCTTAACTGTGTGTGTGTGTGTGTGTGTGTGTGTGTGTGTGTGGTTATATGCAGATAGATAGATCTTCTTTAAATATTTTTCCTATTCTATAAAGATGCCTGGAAATATAGTTTTTAAAAGTGCTAAAATTATCCACCAACTCAAGATTTATCTGAAAACTTGATTAAGAGAGCATCAATTACATTTTTCATTGATAGAAATCTGTTTCCGTATTTCCAAATTTCAGAATCTGAACTAGATTTCTGCTATTGCTAAAAATATTTTGATTTTGTGTAATTTAGTCTTTTTGCATTCTTTTTTCACTTTCCCTTTTTCTTAAAAAAAATTAAAATTGCAGATTACTTTTAAGAGTTTTCTTAAGGCATGAAGCTAAAATTTGGAGCACCCATATGGTGGATCTGATTTCAGGCAAGCAGGTCAAGATCTCTTTCCTTCTGAAGTGAATAACAGTCATCAGGATGGATCAAGAACTAAAATCATATCACGGTCAGCCCATCCATACAGTCAGAAAAACGCTATGGATTTTCAAGCACTTTCAAAAGGGGCAGGGAAATCATTATGTTGAGAAAGTTCTATTTATTTCTGACACTTCTACTCTGGATACAAGCTTTAATAGCGATTCCGTGTGACTTTGATTGCTTAACTCTCTGGAGAGAAAGGCTTTTTACATTTACTTTTCCAACACAAAGATGGACAAATGGTAATGTCCTTAGCTGGTTTTAATTACTGCTACTGAAGCTCCATGGTTGTACATATTGACTAAATGTACTGATTGCATAAATGAAGGGAAATGGAAACTACTTCCTACAGAAATTAAATCCCAAACCAAAGTAAAGGGACAAATACATATTGAAATTTCACAATAAAAATAGCAACAGAAAACTAACCTATTCCTTTAAAATACTTGTAGACAACGATTTCTGTAACAACGCTGTGGTGCTGTGTTGTGTTGTTCTAATGAAGCATGTGCATATTCATAGCTAGGTAACTTTACTTTTTTGTGAGGGGAACAGAACATTATGGCTTAGAAGGGGCTAGCAGGCAGGAAAACAGTTATTTGCTCAGCAGGGCTGGCAATGGCTATCTTCGTTATTGGTAATTATTTTAGCAAACACTTCAGTGTAGGTTATTGCAACAACGATGATGAAATAAATGTGTTGTAGTGATGTGAGATGTTTTCAGACTACTTTGGAGAGTTCTCATTGAGCTCCGATAGAAGTGGTTTCAGATTTTAATACAAGGACTTATTCATCAGTTTAATACTAACTTTAACTTGGATCTAATATATAAATTGCATTTTGTGTATACACAACACAGTAACACAGATTGGATGTGTACTAATTTAGTGACTGAATTTAGTACATATGGCTTTCTTCATTTCTCTCTTTTGTATCCATTTCTAACACCAATATTGTTTGCTGTATCTCACAGTGCAAGTGATTATTCTGCAGTGAAGCTCCAGGATTTGATCTGTGATAACTGCCTTCACATGCTAGCATTGTCTGCTATATAATTGCTTCAATTATTGGCATTGTTTTTGAATAGAATGCATTTTTATTTTCAAATATGAGATATTTTATGGAGCTATTTTAACATAATCAAGACTTGCTTTAAAAAAGAGTAGGAAATCTGTGAACAGTAGATAAAGAAACTGGAAATATGGGATCCTGCAAGCACTTAAGTCAGATTAACTCAGACATAATCTCTACCAATGATTACATAAAGGAATGCAATTTTTATTCTTGTAATGAGTTCTGTTTTATTTTTCTTTTTTTTCTTAAAAGGATGCATTCATTTATCCAAGTTGAAGAGCCCTATCTTACACTTCTAGTTTCCTATGAAGAATGATTTTTTTTTTTTTTTTTTTTTTACCTTTGTTAATATAAAGATTGAAATAAGGTAGTGTTCCTAAGTTCCAGAGGTGATGTTGTTTGGGGATATACAATTTTTTTTTTTAGCCCTAAAGATCTAATTTGCCCTGAATGTTACAGACAATCATAAACTGAAGGTCTTGCACTGCCTTCATGTCACAAGGATCACATTTGTTTTACAGGGTAGCAGTAAAGGAGTTCACACTCTTTACACTGTCATTGCATGGTACTGGTCACTAGGGAAGTGCTGCATGGAGAACTCAGAGTTCATTTGTGACACAGGGAAAGAGGAAACTTTCATAAGGCATTTGAAAGATGCATAATGTTTGGCTCATATCAGAAATCACTCTGCTGTATCCTTTGCACCTCTTTACACTTCCATTATACCCAGCCAGCTCAAGGTACCCAAAATAGTCAGCCTTAAGCAGCCTCAATGATTTCTGTAGGCAAAGCACCTCTGAGTGCTGCTGCAGTGGGTGGTGACAAGATCTACTACAGAAGATAACATCTGACTCCATATAAAGAGTAAAGCCCCCAGGTAGTATTATAATGAGGTCATCTAAATGTAATAAGATCACCATGATGGTCATGCCACTCAGGCAACAATTTTGAAGCCAACAATTTGAAATCCATCTTCAAGCACCTAAAAAGTGTTATGAATTTTCCCCAGCCTGTGATGATTTCTTTCAGGATGAATGGAACTGAGTATACACACACCCAGGGGCTACCTTGGCTGCTTTGCTAGTGGAATTTGTAGTCACCATAGAAATCATCACTGTCTGCAGCCTGGATTGTGTTGTCCTATGTAGTCCATCTGAGCTTGTAACCAGAATTCTTTGCAAGGCTGGGTCTGAGGTGGCAATGTTAGAACACAGTCACTTCCAAGATGATTATTGCTTAAGCAACAAACCCTAAGCTAGGCTAGTGGATTGGCTCAGATAGCTATATGCACAAGAAAATCGTGACAATTAGTAAGCTTCAAATGCCGCATACTAAACAAGAAAAGCCATTTTTAGCCAGGGCACATTTCTATCTTTCAAATCACTTCCCATTACCCCTCATGAGTCAGAATTGCCTTCAAGGTAATTTAACTTACTGTCGTGCCTTCTCTGTTGATTTAAAAAAAAAAAAAAATAAAAAAAATCTCTTCCTCTGAGACACCTAATGGATGATCCCCTGAAATACATGCCTAAATAATTGTCTGTCTAGGAGACTCTTTTACACAGTGAGTCATCATTCACTGTCACTATAAAGGGCTTGTTCTAATTTTGAGACCCTCATTAGAATTAAGATATCAAACAACATATATGCCTATGACAATCCACTAGAATTGCAAGGAGAAAACAAAAAGACTGAAATTATAAAAATATCCTTTGCAACAAGCAAAACCAGAGCTCAGTATGAGATTGTACTCCAGACATAATTTGAGAGTTAGGGAGGGGAAAAAAAAAATCTTGAGGGATTAGAATTCTCGTGGAAGAAAACTGTTATTTGTGTCTAATTTCAGTCATTGCAATGTTTGCTTGGTAGGAGTTGTTTAAACCATACATCAGAACAATTATTTGAAAGAAATCTTGGCTTTTGACTCCAAAATTTCTAACTGGACATGTAAGCTGAAATGCTTTCAGATCCCAGCTCTCAATCTGTACATGAGAATAGTTGTTCCTTGACAGAGTTAGGCAGTCAGAGCTTTTCCTCATTGTGTGAAGGGAGCAATGCAAAGGAAGGTTGAGGTACCACTGAAGGTGTTAGATGTGTGGGCTTCCTTCCTACACAGCAGTCATATGAAAAAGAGACTATATCACAACAGTTCTGAAAGTTGGTGTGTATCAAAAGTATGCAAGCTGTATAACCTAGCATGTATGTATGTTGCCACTCTCACTGACTGCATTGATTGGTTGTACAGAGCCTTTCTTGAGCACAGCTGCTCCTGACATGGAAGGATTGCTGTGAGCAGACCAGGCCTCCCTGCCACTTTGAGGAGAAAACTGCTCATTCTTTATCAGAATTTGTGGTGTATTCAGGCTCAGCTGTAACTCAGATGACACCAGCAGCACACAAACAGTGTTTTTCTTCCTGCTTCTTATCTGTTGTGTTATGTTAGTGCTATCTGGTAAGAGTTGCTCAGTGTTCTGGCACTTCTTGATAGGAGACCTATGATGAGGAAAAAAAAAAAAAAAAGAACCCTTACCCTTAAAACTATTGCACTAGTGTCCCTGTCTCATGTCTCTGTGAAGTGCTCTGATGAGAGGCTTGGCAGTTTCTTGCTTCAGTATCTCACACTGTGTCCTTCCACGTTACCACTCTGCTTGCTCCTACAATCTCTAGCTGTAACCTCTTCAGTTAAAGAAGTCTAGGAACCACAGAGGAGAAATGTATAGCTTGATTGCTAGAAAATACTTGTCTCTATTTTCTTTGTACCTACATCTAACACCTTCCTCTTCCCCTTGCATTTAAGCATTTTGTATGTGATCTCCAAAAACACAGACAACAAAAATACATTAAAGTAAAAGAAAATTTGGGAAAACCACCATAGATATTAAGCATTGCAATGCATCAGTCTCATCCATGTCTTATTGCAGATACTGATATCACCCTACCATGTCTCTGTTTAAAGACCCTTTTTGAACTGTGGGCAGCCTTGGGGGGGCAAAATACATTGTGTTTTGCTTAGACTTCTTCCCTGTGCCAAAGACTGGAGAGATGCCTTGGTAGCTGCTGCTGTCAGCAATAGAAGTTTTTGGGCATGTAGGGGGGTGTTGTTTTTGAGTCTCCCCATCACAGTTCCTCTGAGAGCTGCCACCCTGGAACTCCCACTTCAGAACCTATCCAGCTCATCAACTATGCTGCCTATGTTGTGTCAGCAGCCATCAAGTTCTCATCACGAAGCTAACAATATCCAGCTGAGCCCATCAGACTGACCTGCACTGCTATGGTCATACTGGAGCTCTGAGCATTTTTCCCACCCTAGAGGTCATGGGCTATACTATGAGTGACTCTGCATCAGATGCCTTCCTCAACAAAGTCGTTATGTGACACTTCACCCTGGCTGGCAACAATTATCATTCCCCATGTATAATCACTTGAGAACATCTGTTGCATAACCCCTAGTCTCTCTGTGTTGCATGCAGAGCTACCCCTGCTATGTCTGGCACCACTGATGCTCTCTGATGTTGTTTTCTACTCTACACCTGTTTGCTAATCATAGAGTGTCACTAAACTTTGGCAAGAACAATGCCACTTCCTTAAGGCTCACCTTTTTTTTATGTATGTCATATTAAGATTGCAATATTGGCTCTATAGTGGCTATTTTTCTGTGGCAGGCAGTAGACTGTGTTCCATTTCAAACACACACACCTGTATATCAATATATTTATTTATAATACACTGAACGGCATTAGCTACATTTTAATGAGGTCCTTTTTTCTTGTTGCAAACATTAACTTTATACGTAGATTATCAGTTAACATGATCTGCAACAGGCTATGCTATAGCTTTAGAGATAAATACTGTAGAGATGCTTGTAAGTTTGTCTTATGTAGTGTTTAGTTCAACAGGGGCATGATGCCAGAAGAGTCTTTTAGTCATTTTATGATATTTTGTTTGTTGGGCTTCTTTTGAAGGCTTTCTGAATATCTTATATTAAATAAATAAAGAAAAGCTCCTAAAATACTTTGATCACCACCCATAGTAGTATGACATGCAGATGTCTCTGTAGTAAGCTGTGCAAGTTGCCAGTGAGGCTGAAACATTTGTGAAATTTCAGTGACTTCTAAGCAAGCCCATAACATTTGTGGCTTTACGTGGCAATTGTTCCCAATCAACAATGCACAGCTATGGGCAAAATGTGGGTATGTAGATTTGGAGATTTATCTACATTGACATTGAAGGGCAACGTCCAGTTTAGTGTTTTATAAGGTGAGCTTGAAGCAGATGAAATACACAGCTATAAAACCGATGAGCAGTTACTTTTTCTCTGAAAAAAATTAAGAATGAAACTATATACTTTTTTTTTTATTATTTTTAACTTTCAGTATTCTATGGCTGGATTCGTTTTCTCCCGTTGTATTTCATCTGTAGCCAGTCCTGTCTAGCACAGAAATGGCAAAAAGAGTGCCATCTCGTGGATAAATACAACCTGTACTTCAAATAAAACTGACTTGGCTCTTCTCCACTGGTTTGAGTGAAATCACTGCCAGCCTACAAATTGACCCAGAATAATAGCAAGCTGCAAGTACTTTGGTACTTCTCCCCTCTGATCCACGGCTGCAACCTTAATGGAAGTGTTCCAGAGGGCAGGTACCCTAACTTGAGAACCCAAACATGCTGGAGCATATTATTTTGAACTTTACTGGGAATAATACGTCACAGATACTAACTTGGATGGTTTCTTAATAGAGAATAGTTTCCCATAGTGGAAAATGTACCATTTTTATCACAAGATGTTAATATTTTGGATGCCAGTAAAGATCAGTCACAACTTATATTTAGAGAGTCCAAATGATTAAGAACATTCCTGCAGCTTATGTTTTAATCCAGTTTTGGAATAGACAAAATCAGTAAAGTCTGGCTATTAATAGCCACTAACAAATTTAAGGCATGTTTCTCTGCAGTCTGTTCATAAATTAGGAAAGAAAAAAACCAGTGACTTGCCATAGCATACCATACAGTGTTATGGTATGTCATGCCATACCATTCAGTACCTTCTATCAGTAGAATCATACACACATTTCTCTGTTCAGTCTAACTCTTGGCCATTTTCAATACATTTCTGAAATTTGATCTTCTGCTTAGATTTTGTTGTTGTTGTTGTACCATTATTAGTACTGTATCGGTTCCTTATCAGATCACCAAAAAGTACACAAAAATCACTGCAAGTCAGTTGTACATGTAGAGTTGTATGCAGTCCTGTTAAATTATAGCGCATGATAAAGGGGTTATGATGGCTCTGAATTTTTATTCTGAGTTCCTATTGGCTGTGGCAACATCTGATAAAACATAAAGCCAAAGTGGTGAGTGTCTGAGCAGTCAGCATGAGGTTTAGCCTAACAGAAATGTCTTGAACTACACTGCAACTTGAACCAGTAAAGTGGGAACGCTATACAGAGTGGGAATAGCACTTTGCATCTTGTGGCTGCAGTTTCTTCAATGTGATTCTTGTCACTGGGAGGCTGTATTGTCAGACCATGGCCCAAGAAGCATCTTAATTTGCCATTTCAGAAATGCATTGTCTTGGAACTCATTTAAGCATCTCAGTTTCTCATAACTCACTTCTGTCCTTTTGCACCTCTGCCAGTTGTGCTAATATGGCTGTTTGCTAACACAACAATGTGTTCCTGCATGGTAAACCAGAGCAATGGACCCATGCTGAAAGCCTTGATTGCCCTGTGCATGCCTGTCTGTGTGTGTGTGTGTATGCAATGTGCACTCCTTTGTGTTTGTGCACACATGCCTACAGGCCCAATAATGTTGTCTTACTGCACTCTGAGATGCGTCAAGTAGGTACAAGGAAATCATCTGGGCTTCTTTTGACTTAAACTGTTGTTGTGTGAGGGATAAACAAACTGTCTTGTGACAAATAAGGGCACTGCAGTTTATCTCATTGAATTTTTCAGCTTCTTAATGAAACTTTCAACAAATTCATCTGGCTGCAAAACAAAATGTAATGTGAACACAGTAGAGCAGGTTGACTTACTAAAATGATCCAGATGTGTTATTCCTAATTTAAAGAGATAAGTGAAAACTGGAGATGTGCCACGCAGCTTTTTGTTTTATGCCTTTTACATGAGTTTTTGTGGCAAAACTTTCAGCTAATTTACTGAAAAATGAAATTCTGCATTCATCAGAATCAGGCCAGCTCTTGTCTTGGTTGGTGGCAAGGACAGCCTCGCCATTCTAGAATTTGAGTGTTCTGTATTCTTACAGGGAGGGTGGAATGATTTTTATGTTCTCTTCCACAGTAAAGACAAGGGCTTGGGTTCAAGAAACCCCATAAAAACCAAAATCCCTCTGTTATGTTTCAGAGCTCTTTCACAGATGAGTTTACAACTCACAAGATCTGCAAGGCTTGAGGAAGCTTGGTTTAGGTATCTAGAAACTACTGCTTAAAAATGACTTCAGTGAAATCTGTTTTCTCCTGCTGGTTGTGGCCAGATCGCAGCCTAACTGTTTATAACAGGCTTCACCCTCCTCCCCTTGCCTGCTCAGCTTCTAACATGGAGTCTCAGCCATGCTGCCTTAGCTCCACAGTTTCCAGCTCTACCTGGGCTATTTGTTTGCAGAAGGTCCCTGCAATTCAAAGGAGACAAGATGCAGAGCTGTCAATCATTGACACAACCAGGTTATTCTTCAGAGCCTAAATCTTGACTAGGATGATCTGCAAGATCCGAACAAATTAAAGATAACAAGATTCTTATCAGATGGATCACAAGAAGTTACCAAGCAGTAAAAATACACTGTGAGTAATTGTGTTCATGAATGAAACATTACAGATAGAGTGAATTGCAAATAGTAGCTTTTCTCTCTTTGTATTAATAGGGAGAGATTCTACTTTCATCTACATCATGTGAGTTGTATTGTTTTAGTTGCATATTTACATATTAACCAAAAGCAGAGTTAGTGTCAACATCTATACTTAAATCAAACACGGAGCTCTTATAATAGTTCCATCTAGCAGCACCAGGGAAATGTTCTGTAGATTTCTGGTTTCTTCAGACCTGTTATGGAGTAATTCTGTATAAGGGACAGTATTAATAGTTCTGTGTTGGATTTCAAAATGTAGCGGACAAAGCCATCAGAAAGTTTGTGGAACCTCTAGACATATGCTGTGTCTAGCTTCTCTTATGCATTTCTGTGAGAAGCACTGAAACAGACAAGATCTGACAAGATCCATCAACAATTATTCATCAAACGCCTGATTTGTTAAATATTGCAAATGGATTGCTTGCTGAATAATAAGAAGCTAGTTCTGGAACTTATTTCAGTATAATTCAAAGCTCCTCCCAATTAGATATTAATATTTGGACTTTCAAATGTATTAAACCAAGCTCTTATTTTAATTTCATTGCTTCCTTCTACAAGCTCCTACCTAATTAACTATGATTGCTATTTGAAAAGCTCTTGATTTTTACCCTATGGAAGAGCTTAGAAGTAATGCTAGCTATTTTAGCAGATAAGCCTTTTGTTTTGATAACTCAAGTGATTGATACATTGAAATGTAACTACCTTATTCCAGATTCAGAACTGATGAAATGTAATACACAGTACATAAAATACCTCTTTAGAAAATATCTATGTTTTAAGTATTTCTCAGTTTGGTAGAACAAAAAATGAAAATAACCAAGTGAAACAGAAGAAAACAGTTTTTGCCAAATGAATTGATTCCCTTTCCTTGAGGAAACAAATTATGGATTCGGTCCAATTGCTATTACATGACAGAGCAGGAGCAAAGACTGTGGTGCATATTTATTCACAGGAATTAATGCACAAATTAAATAGTAATATTTTCCAAAGTAGTGAAGTCATATTTTCAAAAAAGATACTGTTGGGAGTCAATGTCTTACTGAAGAGTTTTGAGGCAGAGGTTTTTAATGCCTTCAGTCTTTGTGTAACTACACAGGCAGCTTAGTGTGTTCTAAGACTCTGAACGAGGCTTTATGATCGATCTGTGATCTCTGACTCATTTGGAGTTTGAGTCCAATTGCCTTCGAGCACTGGCTCAATGTCAGAGGAATGGCCCTGCAGGAAGTGTGCAGTATGCGCTGTTGTGAGGAGGCCGAGGCCTAAACCCAAACGGGAACGGTTGGAGAGGGCAGATTCTACCATGCAAAATGTGACATCAGCATGCTCACTTACTGGCTCTGATTCTTTAAGTGATCCACATGCACAGCTTCACCTCTAGAGACTTTCTAGACTGCCAGATCCAGGATATCTGGATGGCAAAAAATCTGGGTGGCTTGGGCTAATAGCAGCCCTTCAGTTGGAAAGTACAAAGATTTGCATTCATTTCACTACAACGCCTCCATTTCTCAGAGGTGATAGAATAAAGCACCTGCAAATCATGCTCCTCTTGATGCTCAGCAGTGTGGGATGTTTGGTTCATTTCTCACAGGCAGGAAGATGTTTACAAATAGCACAGCTTTGCATTAGCTGAACTTGTGGCCAGCAATAATATTACAGACTCCAATGTCATCAGCAAGCTTTTTTATTTCAAACTTGTTCTTGTGCATATAGTTTCTCTCTTCTACTCTTTAAAAATAAAGAAAGAAGCAAACAAAAAACAGGAAGATAATGATTTAAAGTGGAGCAAGAAGAGGGATGGGAAATAAGTTGCCAATGTTAAGTACTTCTTGACATCAAGAGGAGCTTAAGGCACAGTGAGGTACAAACCTGGGCTATGAATCAGTGTTGGTTGATCCTGCATGCCCTGGGGGAGCAAAGCCAGCTATCAGGAAGTATAGGAAGGGCTTTTGTTTTCTCAGAACTAGAGTGCAGGTTTGGTTCTTCCATGGTGATCAACTGTGAGGTTAAGGGATGAGGTAGCAGATGCAAAACTGGAGCAGCTCTGGCTATGCGAGGAGCAAAACGTTCTTCTCTTCCCCATCACCTCCTACCCACCTTAGTGCTTTGCACGTGGACTGTATATGAAATTTTCTGTCTGCTCATTGCATAATTTAGGTCATGGGGAGAGATTCAGAGCAACACCAATGTGGTGATATGCAGATACCCACTTCACTTTGGACACAAGTACAGTCCTTGAAGGTGTTTCCCAGAATGCTGGAATGCTATTTCACAGATACAAGGGCAGGCTATTTTCTTCATTGTGAAAAACATATCATTTTTAAGGAGCCATTATGCAAACAGTAACTCACTAAAGAAATCACTGCTTGCTCTTTCTTAATACTTAATTTTGCTATTCCTCATTGCAGTGAAAATAATGATTTCAAAGGATGCAACACTAGCCTTTGTGTATATTAATATGGGCTTCCTCTGTGCATCCTAATAGAAGTCTGGCAGCTTCACTGGGACTCTATAATTGTCTTTGATTAACCTAGACATAATGATAGGAAGCTGCAAAATTGTAATGGAGATGAGAATTTTACTTAACAAATGGTCTTATCAAGTGTTGGTCTGTGCATCTGTTTGCTGCTTCGCTCCTCAGAAAAGCAGGCTGGAGAGAAAACTGGAGAGATGCTGAAATGAAATCTAAGAAATGTGAACTCCAACCACTTCAGAGAGATGCAGTGAACCATCCTGTTCTTCAAATCACAGGCCATACTCTCTCACTGCAAGTGTGTTTGGATGGTTCTGATTTACAAATTGTTTGGAAAAACAGAGGATTAAGGTCCCTGTTATTTGTCACTTGAAGTCTTCAAAGCAGTTCTCACAGAAAAGGGATGTGATTTTCTAATCAGAGAGGCCAGCATAAAGGCAGCTGTGTTCAGCCCTGTAAATAGAACTCGGGCTTAAATTAAAGTCAGGAATTCAAGAACTGAAATCCATGATCAGGTTATACAACCATACCCAGGGTTTATTGATAGAAAAAGAAATTAAGGTAAGGAAATATATAACCAGTTCTCATCACTTTGAATGAAATTACACACCTGAATAAGAGTTACGTGACTAGAGATGCATACAGATTAGAGACTGTTCCATAGTTTGTTGCATCAAGAGGTTTCTTGCACCTGATTTAGTAAAATTAATGGGCTCAAGCCCTGTTTTGCAATTCTTCTTTCTGAAAATCAGTGAGAGTGAGTTTAAAATAATGATTAATTATAGAATGTCCTATAATTAACTTTATCAGATGAGTATTGAGCCATTTGTAATATTTATTGCCACAATGAGTGAAAATGTTTTCTAAATTTTAAATTTTAGCTACATATTTTTGATAAATTTCAAATATTAGCAGTGTGGGAGGAATTCAGTGAAAGATATGAATGTGTTTTCTGATTTGGTTTTCTTGCATGTTCCAACCTATGTTTGCCCATTCGTCTTCTTTTCAGATGCAAAAGTTTGTAAAATGTATAAAGTCATCAAAAGGTTTGTTTTTCCATTCATACATGCTAGCTGTGTTCTGCTTCCATCTAGGAAAAGAATCTGAGAGCATTACCTGTGACAGTATTTATCAAAGAACTGCCCAGAGATGCTACCAGGGTGTAAGAGTTGCAGGATAATTGTTCGGGAGCAGATTTCCTTACTCTGTTCTCCTATACTTCATATCTGACTTTTCTACCTCAGGGATAGCAGCTCTGCTTAGTGTTAAGTATTGCTGAAAATAATGTTTCTTTTTGATATACCTCTTTTAATTAAAAATATTTTTTTAAAAAAAAAAAACAGCTCATTGGGGAAATACAAAAAATGATTAAATGTTGCATAGGGATTTTTCATTTGATAGAGATGTCACATCATCTGAAAGAAATCCAAAGCTGATTGTTGACAGAACAAAGGCCACAAAACTCAGCTGTTAGTCACTATGATGCATTTTGAGAATACTGATTCTTAATTACAATGATAATACTAGGTTTGGTAGATTCAAAGAATGTCTATATTTTAACATCTATTCAGCAAATCTTTAGAATTGAGATAATCTTCTTCCACAATTTAGAAAACAAATATATGAACAAAAAACACAAGCTTAAGATAAGATGTCAGCGAGATATTAGTTCTGTACTAAGCAGAACAATAATGCAGAATAGATAAGTACTTCCAAAAATTGGATAACAATAGAACTGAGCATTCAGAATTTATTTGCCTTTGTTGTTTTGTAGGTTGGATTCTAAATGGCACTTTTTAATGCCCAAATAGACATCAGTGTGGGTAAAGAAATGTTATAAATGCTCATAAGCAACTCCCCAAAAGTTAGATGCCAAGTTGGACCTGAAGGACAGCTTCACCCCCACTCACTGGTAACTTCAGCAGAATCCTGAATGTATGCATGTATCTGTTGACTTATCCTGCATACCAGTTTTTAAAGGGTAAAAAAGAAACAGATAAAGACATTTTCAGATTCTTTTATATTGCACTGTGTACCTGTCAAAACTAACAAGTTATGACTTTAGGAGGGAAACAATACTTGAAAAGCATTTCATGCTATTAGTTAACTTCTGTATGTACTTATAGTAAGAGCAAATCCTGATTTGTGTAGAGAATGAAAGTTTATATTCAAAACAGTCATTACACTACAGAACTTCTGAGTAAAATAGAAAAGCATCAGAAATTCTCACTGTAAATAAAACTGTGTGTGTTGTCATTGGCTTCAGTGAAAGGTGTGTTTTCACTGGCTTCAGGGAAAGATGTGTTACACTTGGACTTAGTCCTTTGTTTAAAGACCTCAATTAAAACCACAGTTACTAATGGGAATGCTAACAAGGGAAACTGTGTTATAGGGATATCCATTGCAACCTCAACAAAAGCTTCTTTCAACAAATACGATCAAGGACAATGATCTTGGAGATAGAAGAAATAGCGCAATATAGCGTAAGAAAAAGGCATGAAGTCAATATCGCATGTATTCAGAACAAACTGAAAAGGGAGAAAATGAGATGTCTTAGATCTCTTGGCATCTGTAAACATTGAGAAGACATTACATTTGGGTTAATCTTAAAGCAAAGCAGCCATATAGAGTAAATCTACAGGCTTTCTAAAGTAAATCTACAGGCTTTCTTGGCCTTCTGAAGCATGGAAGATAATAGAAAAGTAATCCTCTTTCTTTTTTGTTGAAGAATGACTTTAAAGTAGGGTGGACTTTTTTTTCCTCTCACTTTGTAGGATCTATTTTAAATGACCTATTTAAATGTTCTGCAATTATGGTGCTTTTGTGTATTTTCCATGCGGACTGAAAAGGGGAATCCCTTGAAGTTATGATATTTTAACCAACCAAAGAATAATCTTTTTTTTTTCTTTCTCTCAAAATTCTTTATACAAGGTGTCTTGAAATAGATATGTTCATTACCGTTGTCATAATTGTCAGCTTCTGTCAGTTCCATTAGTGGATAAAGGTCTCTCTCTAAATATTACTCATACTCCTAGCCAACCTCCTAAATTCAGTACAAGCTTCTTAAAACTCTCCCTACTGCTGCTTTCTCCAGTCACTTCCATTTGTTCTTCAGTTGTTTCATGTGATCTCTGCTAGGGTCTCCCTGTTAAGATGTCAGTTTTTTCTTCTTCGTCCCATTGCAATGTTTCTAAATTATTTTATTGATATGCTAACACATTCTATCATTTATTACATTACATATATTTCCACTTATGTTCAGAGCTTGCTGACTTCAATTTGTCTGACAGGTTATAACTTCATTTATCAGAGAAGAAATGAAATGTTGCATGTCAAAAACATGCAGTTAAGCAGACACACTGCATTTGATTCCTTTGGTTATAAAGAGCGTGTCTACAAGCATATTGTCATAAGTGGATTTAAATAAGATTAGAATTTTCCTTTAGACTATGATGTTTTCAACATTCAGCCATTCATTTAGACCTTACTCATAGATTTCTCTTTGATTCTGTCCCTATTTAGTAAATATGCTTAAATATTTCTTCTGAAAATTTGATTTCATGAACACGAGGAAAGAAAATTATACAATTCATTTTTAAATCTTAGAGGACCTGAGTGTGAGAAAATCCAGACTTTTTTCTAGTGAAGCAAAGAAATTATTCTAGAATTTACTTTTCTCCTTTACTTTTCTATACAAACTTTGCTTAAAATGGAATTCTACTGGATTTACATGATTGTGATGTTATAAAAGACACTGCAAAATGAATTCACAAGTGCTGTTGCTAGTAGTCAGCCCAGTTTATCCTCCCCTCATACCTCCTCCCATCTGTCTCCCACCATGTGGCTGGGCACTCCCATCAGCAATGACACATACTGGAGCTCTGTTATAAGCCAATTCAGTTCCCTAACCTGGCTGAAAACTAACATAACCAGGAGAAGAAAAAAAAAAGCAATTATTTTGAGGTTAGTGAGCTGGATCAAGGAAGGTCTATTAAATGCCAAATCTGGTGCAAATAAGGAGTATCGGTCCCTTTGGCTGCTAGAAGGGACATGAAAAAGAGGAAAAGGAAGGACATGAGCATGATTTCTTCCCTCTTTCATGAAACTTCCCCATAAATGTAAACATAAACTCCTGCTTTTCCATCACGGCTTTCTAAACACTCATCTTAGTTTTATCTGTGGATGTGAGGCGTACCATGTCGTCAGGCACCCTCAGCAGCACCAGGACTGCAAGGTTTGTGTCACATCATCAGAATTCTCTTTCTTTTGATGTACTTGTAAAATTAAAAAAAAAAAAAAATAAATTAAAATCATTCAAAAGTTTTCACTTCCCCAAGTAATGATTTTACCCACCTCAAACCTGACTTCAATTTTTCAATTAAGATATTCCTGTGTTTTCCATCTTATTTTCAATGATTCAGCTTCTTTTTCCTTCTGTATCCATGGAGTAGAGTGCACAATAGACCTGCCTCTACATATTGCTGTGCTTATGCCTCTGCTAAGACGAGGGAGATTTCTTTCTGTTTGCTTTGGGACCTATTCTGAATTAGTTGCTCAGGCCTTGGAGACAAGTATGTGGAGCAGCCAGCTAATGCAAAGACCCACCAAGAATGGATTGGAATTCTCAAAGATGACATGCCCATGTAAACCACAGTCTCTTTCCTGATAATTTTGATGTTGGCAACACAATGCTTGTTGTTCAAAGCAAACCTCTCTTCTTTGGTTACTTGTTCAGCATTTATTCCCTGAAGCTTGTTTATATCAGACAAGCGCTGGTCTGTAATCATTAGGTTTAAGAAAATGTCACCACACAGTTAATGAAGTAGATGCAGTTTCTGCTCTCTTGAAAGACCATAGTTTTCCTTTCCTTTGCATCAGATGGTAATTGGAAAGCTAGAATATGCCTCTCTTTAAAAAAAAAACAATAATAAAAAGTCTGTCAGCTTATGAGCCTTCAGGCCTCATGGAGATCATCATGGAAATTAATAGAAAATGTTAAAGCAAAGGAAATTAGGGCAGCTGCAAAAGAAACCCCAGAAGCAAAAGGAGATTAAAGTAGAGCAACAAGCAAACTCATACAATATCTTAAATTTGCTTCAGATATTTTTTCCCTAGTGTAATTTGTTCCCGAAACCAAGCAACAAGTATAATGCACTAGTTTATTCTGTAGATGTATATTCATTCTGCCACAATTGTCTTTTAGCTGCTGAGAAAAGGAACAGTAATGCTTGAAGGGAGTGATCCTCCCTGTGAACAGTGACACCACAGTTAGCAAGTTGCTCTGCACCATTTTCTGCTGCATAATGTCACAGCTTGAAGCTCTCCATCCAAGCTTCAGCACCAGCTTAAACTTCAACAAGAGCAAGGTTGTTTTTTTTCCGCTCTAGATCAGATGACAATTACCTTTGTCATACAGCTCGTGAATGAGAAAGTTCTTGAACTTTCTAAGACAAAGAGACTTTTCTGCTTGCAGTTCATTGATAAGAGGGTTATATGATCCACCTTCATTCATGTGAGAAGTTTGTGGAATTCCGGAAGTTGACACAAGATAGTCTCGCATGTGAGTAAAACTTGGGGCATTTTGAATTAGAGTATTCCAAATAAGTTATTCTGTTAATGTCAAATGACCTTAACTCATCCAAACCCAACCAGAAGCCTAACAGGTATGGCATTCACGTCTTAAAAGATAGCCTCTGCTCCACTATAGTAGACAAGATAAGTTACTAGAAGCAACCAAAGAAACAAGCCTTGTCACATGATACATTTTCCCCCTTCTTAGAGCACCTTTTACTTCCTATTCTACATCATTTCCAACCACAGTCAATTTTTTTCTGTTATTTTAAACTTGGTATTTCTCAACAGTACATGGCTTCAATTGTACTATTGAGTTTATTTGGGGAATATGGACTATTATTTCCTGATTCAGTATATTCAATAATATCAGTGTTATCTACTATGGAATCCTTATTGTAAATACATTACTTTTACTGAGAAATCAGTTTACTGAGCAGTTTCTGCAGCAGAGTTGGACAACAGCTACTTCTACTTTTTATTATTATAGTTCTGTTTTTTTTTATTACAGAACAATATCTTAGATAACTTCTGCACCCATTAGTTTTTCTTTCTTTTGTTTTGTTTTTTTCTTTCTGATTTCACACTTTTCATTGTCTCAGGAGACAGAGGGATAGGCCAAGCTTGGTGGTAGCCTCCAGTGAGCTGGAGGTTAAACAATCCCTGCATAAATGAGCACAGAGAAAGGAAATAAATAAATGTGTACTGATAGCATTGCATCGACATCTTGCAATTTAGTGAATAAATGCCTGTTCACAGTGCCCTGATGGTAAAATCTGGCAAGAGTGCTGTTATGGGGCTGAACATCCCCCTGGCTGAGTTTACAAAAAGAATTAAACAGAAGATCCACTACCAGCAGCATTCCTACTTTTATCAAACTTTCAAGGAACTGACTCATTGCTAAGGAGTAGGAAAAGACAGAATGGAAAATCCCTACCAATTCCTGCTGGCAGGATGCATTTATGGCAGCTTTCTCTCAGGTGATGATTTCCTGGTGATCAGTCATTTGTTGCACATTGAACAGGGCTCCCAGATGAACTGAAGTGAGTTAGGTGGAAATAATATGGAGGCAAGCAGAGACATGTATTTGACAGCATTTCTTCCACATTATTTAGCACAGTACTCTTTCACAGTGGTTCTGTCTTCAGTGTATTGCACTCACAGTTTCCTATCATGCTGTACCTTTAAAAGGATGCACATGCAGAGACTCACTCCAGTACACACAGTTTTCAAGGATGCTCTTCCTCCCCCTCTTCTGACAGTCTGGCTAAATACACAGAAGACAAGGACAGTGAATAGTTACCGCCTTTTTTTCTCCTCAAAAGGCGACGTCCTGTCACTTGAATTTTAAGATACTTCTGTAGAGTCATTGTTGTATTTTGCTGTGTTGGGTGTTGTTTGCTGAGTGTGGGAGCTACCAATTTATATGAGAGCAGAACCATGCTGTAGGATTGTAAAACAGAGATTGTTTAACTATGGAAACTCCAGAAGCAGACAAATCTCACATTAACCTTTGTTTTCCTGTTCATAGAAGGCTTGCTCACAGCCGGCCAGCACTTAAGTCAGCACAGCAACAAGGAAGGCATGCTCCCTGGCTGGTCATGGAGATGGCTATTTCTTGTCTTGGTCTTCTGATTTCAAGAGCCACAGGTGTCTGGACAATCAGAATTGCTCATTAGCTCAAACTAAATGGGGTCTACCTCTTTTTTCATTCTCAGGATGACAACAGACAAAGAGAACAGAGAGAGAGCAGAGATGCGCCTTTCTGTGCTTGTAGAAAAAGCATTTAGGATGCCCTTACTGCCATAGGCAGTATAAAGGTCGGCCATAAGCACTTCTATCAAACAACCCACACATGCAGCCCGTGTTCACATAATGTATCTTAAAATATACTGGCAAATCACCTCAATAATGAGTAAGCTGTTTGTCTCATTTCCCATCAGTTCATTTCTCAGAAAATTACCATGGATGAAATGAAGCAATTTATGGACATACGCCCCTGAAGTGAATTCTTCCTTATGCACATCATCATCTTGGATCACAGCTTTCACTTTAAACTTGTGCTCATGTTATACTCATTCTGGTTTTGTTTGTTGTCCTGATGTTCCAAGCCTAAATCTTAGTGAGTCTGACATAATGCAGGTTAGGACAGGTGGCCAAAATCACTTAAATAAGATTTGGAGGAGGAGTTAGTTATTTTTCATGACTACAAATAAGAAGTAAATATTAAAATATGACATACTAAAATCTGAACAATTAAATTCAGTTGTATAACTAAGTTTTATTTTCAGATAAGTTCTACAACGTCATAAACATATGTCATTGCCAATAACTTCTTACAATAGAGACATCAAAGAATATTTAATTACAGTTTTAGTTCTCTTAGATGCTTATTCCTGGTTTACTTGGTTAAAATATGACCTACGAAGGCTGCTCCAAAAGTAATGCCTCTTATTTTAATATGTTGGATCACGAGGTCAGAAGTGAATGTTGGTGATCTGGCAGTAAAAGTTGAACCTTCCCACCAACATCCCATGACATTTTGTTGCTGTGTGACAGCATAGCAGCAGAGGGAGAGTCAGACAAAATGGTGTCTGACATGGAAGTGTGTAGGAAGCAAAGGGGTGGCACTGAATTTCTCCATGCAGAAAAAATGGTGCCCACTGACATTTATTGAGACTTGATGAAGGTTTATGGATACCAAAAGTGGATGTGAGCACAGAGAGGCGGTGGCTGCTGCATTTCAGCAGTGGCATCAGTGACAGTGGGTCATCCTTGCTGGTGCAGATTGTTATGAGCATGGCATGCAGACTCTTGTTCATTACAAGTGAAAATGCACAGCTGATGGTGGTGACCGTGTTGAAAAAAAAAAAAAGTTTTGTAGCTGAGAATTTGCTCTATGAAATAGTGTTATTGTTCTCTTTGTATCAGTTGTAGTTTGCACAGAAATAATTAGGAGGCATTACTTTTGGAGTGACCTACATACCGTTGTGCTCCATGTTTGGTTTTTGATTCAGCTTGGAATAGCACTGGGAGTAGTGATGTGCCTCTGAGATTGTTTGCATGCTGTTTTATCTAGTAAATAAGCAAGGCAGTGGTTTAACTCCCACCTTAATATTGCTGGTTAAAGAAAAGTGGACCTTCATCTTTACACCTGTTTCTGTGCCTGTGAAAATATATCTACAGACCATATGTTTTCAAAAGGGAGTTTTATGATAAACCTTTGCTCCCTATTTTGTAATTCTATTCAAATTAAGAATTTGAGAAATTTAGCTTACACTGTATGCAAATCCTTGTAAGTAATACACGCATTCCCTTTTATGTGAACAGTACTTTGTTAATGGCTCAAGAATTAAGGGAGTTTACATTTTAAACACTTTAGTTTTTAATTGGCTGAATATTAATCACAGATCACTTTCAGTTCTGTTGTGATATGCAAATTATTGATGTCTCAGATGTATTTGTTTTCAGGTATCAGTCTATCCACATCATGCAAAGTAACATTCTGCAATTATTTCAATTAGATGCAGCCAGCCTTCAGAGCAAGCTATGTATTTCATTTCTGCCAATGAAGAGAGCAGTTGCTATTTTCCACCCTTCATGTTTACTGCCCAGAACTACCTACCGCTCACAAGCAGTACGAGGGCAATACATAAGCAGTTCTCTACCTGAATTACATTCGCATCCACAGTAAAGGACAAACAGTTGAACTCCTCTTGCGAGATGTCACTTGGTTAACTGGTCCTTCTGCCTGGGAAGATGTTACCTTCTCTGGGGGTTTTAAAAATCATGTTAGAAAACGTAAATAGGAGTTGTTAATTAGCAGAATCTGCTTTGCACAAGTGCCATAGCTGTAGAGGATTTTTACATCAGACTGCAGCTGTTACCTAAGCAGAAGCGGAATTCCACCTAGCCACAAAGAACGAGGCACACGAATAGCTGCGTTGTCTCAAGACAGGATCGCTCGTGTCTCCTCACAGTGGTTTTGTTCCATAATTGCGATTCACATTAAATGCAGTAAATGTTACCATCCTGCCCACTCAGTTTCCACCTCTACTTTTGTTTCAAGGCGGGGGAGGGGGGCAGCCGCCTGAAAAGCCGGGGAGGGGCGGGGGGGGTTCCTTTCCTTCCCTTCCCTTCCTTTTCCCAGCCGCGGCGCGCACCCCGGCGCTGTGCGGGCGGGATGGACCCGTCGCGGTTGTGCCCGGGACCACACTTGTAGCTGCGGCCGCCCCATGGCAGCCCCGCGGCGCCCGGCCCGGCAGCGGGGCCCCGCCGCTCTCGCCGCCCCGGAGGGCGCCTCCCGCCGCGCCGCTGCCGCGTGAGCTCCGCGGGGTTCTCTCCGGGAAAGGTAACGGCGGCGGAGCTCCTCCCAGCGTGCGGGAGCGGCTGCGGGATCGCTTCCTCGGAGCGAAGTCTCCTTCCTCTCCGAGCAGCGCTCGGTGCGTGCGTGGCGAAGGGGAGGGGGCTCTCTCTGCGTGCAAGGGGTGGGCGAGAGCAGTGCGATGGGAGCGGGCGCCTGTGTGCAGAGGGATCCTTTCCCCGTGTGCGTGCGTGGGACCGCGGTGTCGGAGCAGGGTTCGGCGGGGCGATTGCTGCATGCGGCGGAGCCCGCCGAGGTACCGCAGCGCCGGGTTTCGCCTCGTTCCGCGCTTCGGCACCCGACGCGGCCAGGGGGCACACCCGGGCGGGCTCCCGGCTGCCCCCGGCGATCGGTGCGTGCGCGGAGCTGCCGGAGAGGAGAAACCTCGCGGGGAGAGCGGCGGAGCGGAGCGGGGCCGCGGGGAGCTCGGCCGCCGAGGTAGGGAAGGTGCCGAGCTCGCCGCGGAGCGCCGCCGGGAGCGTTGCCGGGGGCGGGCGGCAGCCCCGCTGGGCGTGAGTGCGGGCGGGGACGGGGCCGCGGAGGGGTTGTGTTTGTGTCGGCGTTCTAAATGGCTCTGAATTATTCCGAACGTCTTGTTATTACTACTGTTATTTTAAAGGGGGGGAGAAGGGGCAAAGCCGAGGCGGCAGTGCTTTCTGCCGGACCCTGTCCGCTCGCCTCTTCTTGGAGCCCCGGGCCAGCGGCTCCGCGCAGCGCTGCCCGCTTCCCTTTCCTTCCGGCGGAGGGTCTGCGGCCGGGATAACCGCTTAACCGCTGGAGGTGGAGATGGACTGGGGGAACGGGATCTGTGCCGTGTGAATGCGCTGCGGGCTGGACTTTGCAAAGGTGCGGGGAAAGGGTGGGGGAAGCGCGGCTGTACCTTGTTGCGAAGGGTTGGAAGGGACGAGGGCTGCATCGCCGCGCTGTGCCCGTTCCAAGCCGGAGTGTGCGCGGTGCATGAGCGCCCGGGTCTCTCCTGTGTTCCCCCGCCGGGAGGCAGAGGGCGACGGGGCTCCCGCTATAGAGGGGAGCCGGCAGTAGCCGAGCCGGCTCCGGCCATCGTGTTGCGGCAAAACATTGCGGTAGTGCCTGCACTCTTGGCCGGGCTCGCGACCCGTCGGCAGCGTCGTTCAGTGCCCCCGGTCGGCACTGGCCGGGCCCCAGGGCAGAGGAAGAGGAGGGGATCGGAGCGTGGGCGAGGCAGGCATACGGAGGAGAGGATGGAGCGGAGAGGTGCGGACGAGGGGCTGCCCCTGGGCATGGAGCCGCCCCGGGGCCGGGAGCCTGCGGGAATTAACAGCAGCTGCTCCGCGCCCTCTGTTCCCTGTGGTTCCTCTCCGGGGCCTCCTTGACCCCTTCAGCCGTCTCTTTCTCTCTCCCTTCCTTGCTCCTTAGTTTTCCCCCTTTCTCTTGTCCTTTTTTTCTTCCCTTCCTTGCTCCCCTGTCCCTCCTCTGCCCTCCCCTCCAGGTTCCTCAGCGCATCCTCTCCTCCCTGTGGCTCCGATTTCCCTTCCTCCCGCTGACTCCTGCTTTCTCCACTTCCATCCTGGCTCCCTCCTTTCAACTCGGTAGCTTCCTACAACGGGAAGTGAGAGGGACAACAAGTTGGGCAGTGGGGAAGGTGGGGGGGGCAATGCATAGATTATTGACTGATTTGTTAAAGGGACTGGGGGGAACTAGCTTCTGAAATGCTCTGACTCTAGTTCTGTGTGGAAAAATGGCAGCTCAGCTGGATGGGCTGTATGTGAAGGCTTCTTGAAAGCCACCTCTGTATCAGTGCAGGATGAGAGCAAATTACATAACGTTTTGCACGAAAAAAAAAAAGAAAAAAGTTCTTCTCAGGTTTCAGTAGTGTCATACTGGTGAACTGCGACTTACACCCTCCGAATTGGGGTATTGTTATTTCGGGGGATGGAGCTGAACGCCTTTGCATGCTTCTTCCATATCTGTGTGCTTCCATTGGTCCCCCACGACTGATCTTCTCATTTTCTGAATAGTTCATTGTATTTCTGTGATCAATTTCCTACTTATCTATTCAAACGAGGTATGCTGAGCAACAGAAGCACGATGTGTGCATGCCTATGTATCCCTTGCGTGAATTTCACTATTGTAGTGATGATAGTTTGTATGGGTCGATGCTATAGATACCTACACTAAGTACTGGCATTGCTTTCTGTGCCTGCATCTTCATCTTTTCTATATTATGCTTTCCCAACTCAGATACTTGGGTGCGCGTAACGTCAGTGTTTGTGTTTAATATCCCTGAAATGCATGGCAATGTATGAGCAGTGCAGGATCGGCGAGAGTATATATGCATAAAATTGGAATCTCCTTTGGTTATTTCACTTTGTTAGTTATGCATGTTTGTCATGTAGGGCAGATAGGAATATTTGACAGACCTTACAGTTATTTGTGTTTATCTACAGCAATTTACATTCTGCATTTGAAATTCTAGCTCTCGTGTGTTTGATTGTTGAAATCTTTCATGTTGTTCTAAATTCAGTGCTTGTAGTTTATCTATAATCCTTGGCAGGTACAGTAGCTCGGTGGAATACCGATGACTTTTTGGAACAATGACAACTGAAAAACGTTTTCTCTTTTCTTTCCTTCTTTCTTCTTTAGATACTTTGTCTTTGTTCAGGAGCCTAAGGTTGCTTGCTGATCACAAGAAGATGTTTCTGTGGCTCTTTCTGGTTCTGTCATCTCCAGTTTCTTCTACAACTGCAGATGCTGATATATCTGTGGAAATTTGCAATGTTTGCTCCTGTGTGTCGGTTGAGAATGTACTCTATGTCAACTGTGAGAAGGTTGCAGTCTACAGACCAAATCAGCTTAAGCCACCATGGTCTAATTTTTACCACCTCAACTTTCAAAACAACTTGCTAATTATTCTATATCCAAATACCTTTCTTAACTTTACACACGCAGTATCCCTGCAGTTGGGTAATAACAAGCTGCAGAACATTGAGGGAGGGGCCTTTCTGGGTCTTAGTGCATTAAAACAGTTGCACTTGAACAACAATGAATTAAAGATTCTCCGAGCTGACACTTTCCTGGGCATAGAGAACTTGGAGTATCTCCAAGCTGACTACAATTTAATCAAGTTTATTGAAAGGGGAGCCTTCAATAAGCTTCACAAGCTGAAAGTCCTGATCCTTAATGACAATCTGATTTCATTCCTTCCTGATAATATTTTTCGATTTGCTTCTCTCACCCATCTGGACATACGAGGGAATCGAATACAGAAGCTTCCATACATTGGAGTTCTGGAACACATTGGGCGAATTGTCGAATTGCAGCTGGAAGACAACCCCTGGAATTGTACTTGTGATTTGTTGCCTTTGAAAGCATGGCTGGAGAACATGCCCTATAATATCTATATTGGAGAAGCTATCTGTGAAACACCCAGCGACTTGTATGGAAGGCTGCTGAAAGAAACCAATAAGCAAGAGCTGTGCTCTATGGGAACAGGGAGTGATTTTGATGTACGCATTCTCCCTCCCTCTCAGCTGGAGCCTGGTTACAGCACTCCAAATGGTCACACCACTCAAACATCAGTGCACAGATTAGTCACAAAGCCACCGAAGACTACAAATCCTTCGAAGATCTCGGGGATAGTAGCAGGCAAAGCACTGTCTAATCGCAACCTCAGTCAAATTATATCCTATCAGACCAGGGTGCCTCCTTTAAGTCCTTGCCCGGTTCCCTGCGTTTGCAAAACACATCCTTCTGACTTGGGATTAAGTGTAAATTGTCAAGAAAGAAATATAGAGTCAATGGCTGAACTACTACCAAAACCATTAAATGCCAAGAAATTGCATGTAAATGGCAATTATATTAGGGATGTGGACACTATGGATTTCGTTGAATTTGAGGGGCTGGATTTACTCCATTTAGGCAGCAATCGGATTTCGGCGATCAGAGGAGAAGTTTTCCGCAACCTTACAAATTTACGGAGATTGTATCTCAATGGCAATCAGATAGAGCGCCTGAGCCCAGAAATGTTTGCTGGCCTCCACAACCTGCAATATCTATATTTGGAATACAATGTTATCAAAGAAATCTTAGCAGGCACCTTTGACTTGATGCCAAACTTGCAGTTGCTCTACCTGAACAACAACCTTCTGCGAAGCTTGCCAGCATACATTTTTGCCGGGGCACCACTTGCCAGGCTGAATCTGAGGAACAATCATTTCATGTATTTACCTGTAAGTGGCGTTCTTGATCAGCTGAAATCCCTTACGCAAATTGATTTGGAAGGTAATCCATGGGACTGCACTTGTGATTTAGTTGCTTTGAAACTGTGGCTTGAAAAATTAAACGAAGGTATTGTGGTGAAGGAATTAAAGTGTGAAACGCCTGTACAGTTTGCTAACATTGAACTTAAGTCTCTGAAAAATGAGATCCTCTGTCCTAAACTTTTAAACAAGCCATCTGCTCTGTTCACTAGTCCTGTGCCCGCTGTCTCTTTTACAACACCACTGGGACCGGTCAGGAGTCATCCTGGTGGCCCAGTTCCTTTGTCCATCCTAATCTTAAGCATATTAGTTGTGCTTATTTTAACAGTGTTTGTTGCTTTTTGTCTTCTTGTTTTTGTGCTTCGGCGCAACAAGAAACCAACTGTAAAGCATGAAGGGATTGGAAATCAAGAATGCAGTACTATGCAACTGCAGCTAAGAAAGCACGATCACAAGTCAAACAAAAAAGACGGATTAGGCGCAGAGGCCTTCATTCCTCAAACCATTGAGCAGATGAGCAAAAGTCATACCTGTGGCTTAAAGGAGTCTGAAACGGGCTTCACGTTTGCTGATCCACCAGGGCAAAAAGTCATTCTGAGAAATATGAATGACAAAGAGAAGGATTTATTGCATGTGGATTCCAGAAAAAGACTTAGCACAATCGATGAACTGGATGAGTTATTCCCTGGGAGGGATTCCAATGTATTTATTCAAAATTTTCTCGAAAGTAAAAAAGAGTACAACAGCATAGGGGTGAGTGGCTTTGAAATACGTTACCCAGAGAAACAGCAAGACAAAAAAAACAAGAAATCTCTAATAGGTGGTAATCATAGTAAAATTGTAGTAGAACAAAGGAAAAGTGAATATTTTGAACTAAAAGCTAAACTTCAAGGTTCACCTGACTACCTACAAGTCCTTGAAGAACAAACAGCTTTGAATAAAATATAGGTCATGCAATCTAATTGCCTACAGAGGACATTTATTTAATGATGAAAGTGCCTTTTGTTGACTTCTAACTTCCAAATACTATATTATATCGGTAGGCATAGAGGCAGGTGTATCCGAGGGTGTCTGATTAACTGTAGCTGCATATGATTTGTCAATTAGAGGAGAATTTCCTTAGTAGATTTTACTACATAAAGCTCATGCCCTGTGGAATCCTGTAGGGATACTGCAAACTCTATTGCCAAAGGGATGCTTTATACACGTTACACTGAATTTAACCTCAAGAGGCATATATGTTTTGTACCTTAAATGCAAAACCATCGTCTCCTTGTGATTTGTTAGAGCAAACACAAGAAACTTGGTACTGGTGTTCATACCTCAGCTGGGTCCTTCATCCTGCACGTGGATTTAAGTTGGTGGAACTGGAGTAATCCTTTTGTGGTGTTGTAATGGCACTGTTTAAAGATTATCTGAAAAGTAACAAGCATGCAAAGAGAGAACATTCGATAGTATGTGTAAATTGGTTACATTTATGGCCTGCATCTTGAAACCACTGGAATTATAATGTTAAATTGTGCAAATATTTGTTTAAAATATACCATGAATTACATACCTGTGGAATAAATTTGACCACTTGAAGCATACATGTCTATACATAACATTAAAAAAAAAAAAAAAGGAAAGAAAACAGTTCAACTTGACTTCTGCTATATTTGTGGCATCTGAAGAAAATATTTGCTGTTTATGCAGAACCTGTTGTAAGACTCATCTCCAATTAAACCTAGAGTTCCTTCTCAGTTATGTGAAAAACTTGCAACCCTAACAGGTTGTCCGAAATTGTCAAAATGCTTACTGTGTGAGCGTAGCAGAAATTATTTTTGTAACATAATTCATATTTATGAAATACTTTGTATACTAAATAGGAAAATATGTACTCCTTAATATGTATTTAATATGCCTGACTTGTTTTCCTGATCGCAATGCATTAATCATTCGATATAAATAAAAGCAGAACAATATACCAAACTGAAACCGGGGGATGTAATGTATAGAGTAATCCGGAATTAAGTGATCAGGTATCATAATAATAAAATTGTTCTGTACTATTCTTGTGAAATTAGCATATTATCTTATTTCAGATTTGGTACCAATGGTGCATTTTGAAATAGATTCATTAGTTTTTTAGTATTGTGTCTCAGGCAATTATTTTGCCACCGGTTGTCTTGCTTTTCAGGGTTTTACAGCTTAATCTGAGTAGTTTTCACTACATGTATTTACAGGAATTCATGATAAAAGTAATATTTCCATTGTATATGCATACATTTTCTGTTCTTACCTGTCTGGCTTCTGTCAGTTGGGGAAAAAAAAAAAAAAAAAGATCAGAAGAGTAAACAATATAGCAAATCACTTCTATTTAAAAACACAGTGTAAAATAACTATAGTGGTCTAAGCTCAGAGTATTGTGTATCTCATATCCAGAGAGTAAAACTTGCTTTTGTGAAAGCTGAATGTGAATAGCTAGGAAGAAAGAGTATTCAGGAGAATGGAAAATCCCCACTTATCTCACTAGTAGATGGTACCTTGAGATAAGAGTTGAGGTATATTGCTGAAGCATCGTACAGAAAATCTGCACTGTGAGATTAACAAAAGTTCCTTGACATGAACAGGAATTTTTCCATTAATTTCAAAGAGCTTTGGATTAGGCCCTCTATCTCCTTTGCTTCCAGAACTCTTTTTTTTTTTTTTTCTTTTAAAATCCTTGTCCACATTTTATAATCAATACATAAATCAATCAAGATTACAAGAATGTAAATACTAATGTTTGTCATGAATGTGAAAGGAGCAAATATTACAGCAAGACCCAACAGTACCACTGTGGAAAAGGCTATGTCAGCTCTTTCTGTTAGAAACTGCTAATTTCAGGGCTTTATGACACTGCTGTAAAATTTTTATTCCGGAATGATACTTGGCAAACAGCCTGCAGTATATTTTTACAAAGATTCCAAAAAAATGAGAAAAAAAAAGAAGAAAAATTCCCATATGGCTTCTTTATTCCAGAGAAAGCAAAACAAAAAGGCATTCTACTTTCAGGCATTCGTTTCTGCTCTTGTAACTTAGAAAGAGGGTTATTTTATTATTTTATCCATGGTATGAAATATTTAAATGACTGCAGATAATAAAATGATAACAGATTAATGAATGGCTGGATTTCTTTCAAAAAGATGCTGCTGTCCATGCACAATAATTTACTTCTTTCAAGCTGTCACAGGGATTTTCAGGAGATACTATGCACATTGCACTTCTGGCATAAAAAGTTCTTGGCCAGTAGCACAATACATGGCCAACACTTGAAGGAGAACATTTGAGCTCATTGCGTTGAGATTCTGTGGATCAAGGAGTTGGTAAAGACACATTGCCTTGAAAGACCATAATGGCTCCATTGGCAGGCTGAGGATAAAGGATCCTGGGACTGCTCTGCGCAGCGCTGGGCGCCTTGGAGGATGTGTCATTGTTCACAGGGATTTGGCAAAGCATGAGGCTTCTGACATGCTTCAGGGCATTGTCAGAGGTTGTAGTGTCCCGTACTCTTTTGTTGAATCAGATGTCAAAAATATGAAAAATAGCAAATTCACTAGTACTCTGAAATGATGTAAACCTGATACATTTACAGTGAGCATGGCCCTGAGTTAAAAGAACACTTAATAAATTCCTAGGATAAATAAATTAAATTAATGTTTCCTCTCTCGTTCTCTCTCTCTCTCTCTCTTTTTTTTTTTTCCTACCTATGATCTTGTGTTCACTGAGGCAGGAAGAACTGAGCCATTTATGCTGTACCATTACATTGGGTCAGATTTTCCTACCCTTTGAGGTCCCAATCTGGTAAAGCCTTTAAACAAATTAAATCATGTATGGAGTTGTTATTCTTGAGCTAATAATGTAGCACCTGCCCAAGAGTGGAGCTTGGATAGGTGGAATTGTGTTGTTGACTTCTAAGAGAGCAGGTGCAGAAGTGTTGTGTATAATGCGTAGATCCCTGCTGTCTAACTAACTACAAGCTGGTGGTTGCTCTTCATCCTCAAGTTGTCCATTGACCATTCTGGGATTATGCAACTGAATGTGGGTTCACCAGCATAAAGATTGCACAATCTGGACCTTCCTGTTGAAATTCTCCCTGGTTGTTTTACATTTGTGGTGCAATACGTAGGTATAATACTGTGAGTAAAGAATGCAGAAGTTGGCAAAACACTATTTCTGTGACACTGTTACTTTGAATGACAACTTTATTATCAGTTTATTTCCTCCATGTTTTCAAACAGTGTATGTGTCTGTACAGCAGTTTTAGTGTAACATTCATTCAAATCTACAGTGAGTCGTTCTGGGAAAGTGGCTCTTTGGATGTGGCTTAACAGATGTTTGTTATATTGGTTTGAGTGGCCATGATTGTAAAATGGCTGTTAAGACCCATAGACATCAACTAAATCTATGGTGGTGTTAACATAACCTGTTGTGTTCATTGTATTATAAAGAAGTTTACATTTTAAAACAAAATCAATAAAGTGTGATCATTTCCTTGAAAAAAAAATTGTGCAATTTTATCAGAAAGCAACTATTATGGTACAAGAGTGTGAGGCCGTTTTGTGAGTTATATTTTGCATTTAGTGTTCACGATTGACAGCGATATAGAAATCTATATAATAACATCTTTTTAAAAATGATTTTTATTTGAAAAAAGCCATAATGACATTATAAATTATAAAAGGCATGGCCTCTTGAAATAATGTTAAGAAATGTGTCAGAATCAACAGAACCCATTCAGAACTTGATGGTAGTATAATGTCTATTATATCTTTTGCATGATTTGTATATTGATATTGTATGAAATGAACACAGTGAGGGGTTTTTTTTTGTTGTTGTTTTTGTTTTGCTTTTGTTGTTGTTGGGTATTTTTGTTTGCTTGTTTTGTGGGATTTCTTTACTGGTTGCATCCAAAGAGTTGGGTAGGAAATATCAAAAGAATGTATTTATAATCACTCTATTTTCAAATAAAATAATAAAAAAAGAAACATATTGGTTTTATCCTGCTTCAGTCATTATTATCCTAGATTAGTTAATAATACCTTATAAAATCTAGTCCAATGTGAAACAGAAAACTGTAGGCTATGACTTTTGCTTGCTTTCCACAATGTCGAAACATCAGCCAGCATTTATGTAGAATTTTTATGAAATATTAATAAAATTGTTTGGTACCGAAGTGGTGTTTCTGAAACTAGACTTTGTTACATGCCTGTAATATTCTCTTTCAAAACATTTGTATACTGGAGAAAGAGAATCTACCATGTAGTTAAACATACACATTTTCTAACTACTTTGGATAGTTTGTGTTTTTTTTTATCTATTGTCTTAATCAAATCCTGTTTGCTTTTGTAGTATGTATAGAACCTCAGAAAACAGCTGTTTGCTTTAGTAACATGAGCAGTATTTATTTTTTGTTTGGGTTCTGAGATCTTCAACACGGAAATGCTCAGAGAGACAAAAACCAAAAAACAACTGTCTGTATACTATTTAAATTGGCTAGGTTATTTTTTTTTCCAATGAAATCTGAAAAGCCATCTTCTGGCAGTTTAGCTTCCAAATTTTGATTTTATAGTAAAAATGTTTATCAAAGTCTGGTAAAAAACTTAGTGGGAGGGGAGAATATGTTTCTAATTACGCTTTACTCATCCTTATGTGTTCTGATTGGTGTTGTGTTGAAAACTAATAGTAGGAATGTTAATACTCAGGGGAAAGCTCCTCTCAGAAGTGCACTGTGTAAACATATATTAGTATGTTAGCATGACATATATTAGTATGTAAGCATGGAAATAGAAATCAGACTAATTCAGCAATCTTCAGTGGAATCAAATCAGCTTTACTCTGCTGAAGACTAAAGCGGAAATTTACCGTACTATGTGAGGAGCTGATCCTTATGGCAATGGAATAAAAAAACCAAACTATACTGTTTTGTTGTTTTTTTTTTACTTTTTTTACTTGAAAGAAAATACAGTCTTACTTTTTAATCATGTGTGATAGAGCTGTTCTTAATTTCAAATAACAGTGGGACAGAATATAGAGTAAGTGCAGTTCCGTGCCCGTTTGATGTCAGAGGAACTGTATTGATTTAAGAGCTGTGGGCATTCTGTTGTTGTAGTATGGATACAAAACTATTAAAATATGCTATTTTAATACAAAGACTTGGAATACAGACTAGATGAAATAAATATGCTATCTTAATAATGCAAGTTATCTACTAATACAAGTTATTCCCTAAGGTGGAATGCTCCCTGCTCCTCTCACTCAGTAAATAGAATCTACTTGGAAGTATCTGTACTTTACTTTTCATTTTATTCATGGTCTTTGGTAATACTTGATGTAATTCTTTAATTTCCTGAAAACAGGACATTTTGAGCAGACTGTTATTTCTAAAATACCAATAATTAGTCCCAGACTGATGCTCTACTATATTGATTTTTCTTTGTCTTGCTTACTACAATTGTCTTACAACAATTGCAGAATTGTTGTAGTCTTTTCACACTAACTCGTTTCTTAAAACCACAAATAACAACCAGGACCAAAGAAACAGAACCTAACTGGTGCTTATGCTAAATTTTATGTATGTGTGTGTATGTGTGAGTATATATATGCATTTGTGTGCATGCACAAAGATTTAAAGTGTTTCTATGAGTCCTTTTGGGCTTTGTTTAATCAGCAACCAAAATGTAATCTTTGTATCTTTATCTTTAATCATAGTAGCAATTTTGCGTATGTGCAATAACAAGTTGTTCTCAGTCTGTTTCCCTTACCTATAAGCATTTCATTTCTTGATCTAATTCAATGTCATTTCATAAAGTCATTAAATCGTAAAGGTTGGAAAGGTTGGAAATGACCACTAAGATCATCTAGTCCAATTGTTGGCTCATCAGCACCATGCCCACATTTCCTAGACATGTGTGTCCTGTGACCAGCTGGGTTGTCCTTTCCATTCATGCTCAACTTCACTTCCTCAGTCTTCTACAGCAAAATGTTTGTCTGAAGTCTTAAATAACTGTTTCCAAAGAGACAGAGAAATAGAATTTGTCAAAATGTTAAAAATAAAATAAAAATAAAATCAGCAACAATGAAAAAGCAAACTGTAGGAGTCTTTCCTGGATGGTTTCTGAGGCACATCAAATGATATGTGATCCAGAACATACAATCTTCAGAACATCAGGCGATACATGATCCAGAGAGGAATAGGAAACGGCTTAAGCTTCTGGTAGGGAGATTCTGAAGCTGGACAGTCATAGCTTTTCATGGCTGTAAGCTGTGCAGTGTCGAGGAGATGGGATTCAGTCAACTGAATCCTGGCAGTCGCTGTGAGTTAAATCTTGCAGACATCTGTGAGATCTGCAAGCCACCAAAGAAAGGTTTTGGTGTTACCATTCACTGTCTTGCCTTGGATAGGTTACTCAGATTGAAATGGTGAGGCTTTTAAGTTAGCTATGGATATTTTTGTGTGTAAGGGATTGTTTTATAGGCAGTATACTCCATGCCTGTTTGTTGAATTTATTTATTTTTCTTTTTTTGAGACTTTCTTCATGAGATATATTGGTGCTTTTATCTGAATATGAGCCACTAAGCAGTAAGTACATGTCAAAGAACAGAGTCACAAAGGGTAGAGTGTTTTGACAGATTTTGAGTTCTTCACTGCAGGAAACTGCAGGAAACAATGTACCTTACAGCAGATTTCCTTGCTCCCCGGCAGGATTTTGGAGACTCTGTGAGCCCTTCTCAGTGAGACATTCTTCTCATCTGCACACCATAAATAAGATGCCAGATTACCAGTCTGGTGTATGTACTGCTTGTGTTTGTTTGTACCCAAAAATAACGCATGAGGAGAGGAGTGGGAGAAGAATCCATTTCTAATATATATTTTTTTTCTGAAAAGGGAAATGGAATGAATTTAAATTTGTTTCACTGTTGAACAAACAAAAAAAAACCAACCCCAAACTATTTTAAAGAATGGTCAGCTGGGTAATGTCTGTATTTATATTTTAGTGAAAAGGATGGAAAGCCCATAGTTTGTGTCATATTTTTAGCATGCAGCTTTTCAACTTGTTCCACTGTTGGCTTTGTATATGCCTTAGGAGGCAAGGAACTCATGTGCAGCTCAGGGCACAATTTATCTGCTAAGATGCATCCTAACTGTCTTGCTGCCTTTTGTGTGGTAGAAACTAAACGCAGGGTTCTGAATGCTCCCCTGTTTGCTTCAGTGGGTATTACATCAGGACTGATCTTAAGCTCCTGGCTTGCAGCCAGAGGTGCGTCTGCAATTTGGTGACATAAACAACAATACTGCAGACGTCACACAAAGAGTGATGCCTTTGGATGGAATTAGTACTGAAATAATTGGAGTTCCTATATTTTCTCTCTTTAATGCTGCTATGTGGTTGCCCTGCTTTATCCTATGAAGATCCTTACTTTTGCGATCAGTTCAATGTATCAGTACATTTTCAAATGCAATCAGGAGATGGTGTCTAAATGTCCAGAAAAAAAACCTTTTGCCTTTAATTCCCATGGTTTTCTAAGTTGTAAATAAAGAGAGGCTGCATCATGAGTATCCTACAGTTAAGATTTCTTTTTTTTTTAATTCAGAGCAGAAGATTTTTTCCTTAACTAAGTGGTTTTATCTTTTAAGTATATTTTGGACTGCAGCTGTTGGAGCTATGCCATGAACATGATTTTGTGATTTTGTTAAAAATAGTAATGTACACAGTCAGCAACTAGCAGAAATAATGACCAACAGGAACAGCAGTGTGACACATTCTCTGTGTGGCTTTGTCGAGTAATTTATACCCTTCACCACTTCAGCATGCAACAAAAGGATTACATATTTTAAAACGTGTTGGTAAGGATTTCCTTACATTTGTAATATGCTTTCAAAATGAAAGCAACATGCAAATGATGACTATTATCAACATACAACCCATTTCAAAAGGGGACTACCACTGCACTGTATATAGTACTCTATTGTTCAGGTTGAGGAATATAACTGAAAATGAATAAGCTGGATTTTCCTTTCTGTATACATTTCTCCTTCAGCGGTTGAATAGAGCTGTTTTCTCTATACAGAGCAATACAACTCTCAGCTATATGCAAGAAAACATAGAAGCTGAAAAAAGATAAGCAAATATATTCCCTCCAAAGAAAGTATTTGCTTTATATAAATAAAATCTTTTTTTTTTAAACCCAATAATATGTGATTGAAACCTGTGGTAGTTCCAGCTTACGCTGGCCAGCTGTGGGGCTGAGGTGTTGAACTGGAGTCAGCTCCTACTTTTATTCACACAGATATTTCCTTTGACATTAGGCATGCATGAGGTCAGTGTTTCGTGAGTTGCTCAGGGCCACATGGGCTTGAATGAACCAATGTGTATCTGTATGTACTTATGCAGGTATTTATCAGAAGATGTACCCAGGGGCAACAGAAGCATGGAGATGAATTTTGCTGATGTGTCATCTTCGGTACACCCTGCAGCAGACTTCTGTTGCATGGCCCACCATATCCAAGGCCCGGGCAAGGAACAATAAAGAGAATGTCCAGCCAAATGATCTGAGCTCAGTAAATCCATTGTATTGACATTGCAGGGAAGTAAAGTAAGCAGGACTAGAAGACATGAAGTGTGGGACCAGTCTAGAAAAGCTTTTTTGTTCATATGAGGTGTTCTCTAAAGTACAGCTAGAGCAGATCCTTTGTCTAATTTCTGTGTATCTTTTTTCCCTCTGTGTAAATAGCATGCAGTGAAACTTGCATTAATGATGCTTAATGACTCTCTAAAGTACCAACCATAATACATGTGCATGTGCAAAATTATCATTTCCATGCGTTGTTGGTAATTATTACTGACAGTGGACTGGGACAACCATTTTTTATCCCAAAGTCGATTGTGGTGGCCAGACCAATTCTTTTGCCTGATAATTACTTATACTTCAGAACATGAATGAATGATTCTCAAAATGCTCTGTTTTTCATCAACAAAGAAAGGTTTTCTCCTGTTTTAATCTTATTCCTCTGTGCAGCAGAAATTCCTTTAGTCTATTTCCAATCCATAAAGAACAATGAAAAATCCTCTACTGGAAAACACCAATTTGTGTAGTGCACTGAAGATGGCACTGTAGTAACAACTTCACACTGTGAATGATAAGGTATACTTATGTTTGCTGCTGAGAATTTGTGATTTTTTATTTATTTAGCTCAGCTAACATAAAGCCAAAGGTCAGATTAATGGAGCATCACCTGACACTGTTGTAATTAAGGCTGGAGAAGTGTTTCCTTTACTTGGATTTATCTGCAAGGAGATTCTGACCCAGCCCATGCTGGTGGAATAGTTTATAATTCTCTGCGTAGAAAGCTTCTTTAATTACAAAGAAACTGGAAATGTAACAAAGAAGATCCTAGCTGTTAAGTTGTCACTTTTACACATCTGTAAACCTTGGGGGCTGTGTTAAGTCAACAGATCCCTAAAGACATGGCAGACCCCAAGGCAGGGCCTCAAGCTTATTGGTTTCATTATGTAAACCTTCAAAAAATCAGTTTCTTGTAGAGTTTGGAGGGTTTTATTCCTATGAAACAGCATCTTCAAGTTAAATATATAAACAAGCACATACATACAAAGAGTGGTAGCAATAGGTAAGAGTCACAATTTGGTTATTGATGATTTGTAGTAAAAATGAAGAAAATCAAACAGATTTAAGCTGACAGTTCTGTAAGTTTACAGTAATCTCTTTATCCATTTCTTTATCCACCCCCATTAAATCTTTCAATCAGGCCAGGTGGGAGTTTTGGTTTGTTTTGAAGTGTGTAAGTAATTGGCCCCCTGTGCAGCAATTATTTCCTCACCGCTATGTCCATCATTCGTACCTAAATGATTCTGAAGGGAATCAAAAATGGAAACTTTTTTCTTAGGATTTCATGCTTTTTTCTTAGGATTTCAAGCTAATGGGACTGTTCGTGTGAACTACCACCACAGGACTTCATTTATTTACGTATTCATTCATTTATTCACTTGTTTATTTATTTAGTATTTATTTATTTATTTATTTATTTATTTATTTATTTATTTATTTTTGCTTATTTAGTGTTGAAAAAATGCAGGGTCCAAAAGTTTCCATGATAGACAGCAGTTCCTCCAAATGACCTAATAATCTCTATCAGCAAGTTTAAAGTTCAAAGCCTTCAGAATATGGTGATTAGGCACTGGGCTGCAGGAAGAGAAATGACTCTCTGATTGGTGTTTGACTTTTTTGTCTGTATCAGGAATGATGAAAAGCCAGCCAGATGCTGCATGTTTTCCTAAAGACACAAATGTGCACAAATCTCAGGTGGTCACATCTGGTTAAAAGTCCTGGCTCCTGAGCATCCCTTTCTGTGGCAGTGTGCTTGTTCGTCCTCCCTGCTGGGATTTTTTGTTGTTGCTTTTTCTCCTTTTAGAAGCCCCAGCCTTAGCCCAAGTGTAGTGGGAGAGAGAGAAAGCAGCACTTTGCTTTGCTTGGCACAGGCTCTTCTGATCGATTAACAACTGTTGTTTGCTTCCTCAGACATCCTTAGCTCATGTTCCTCAGTGGGAAGGATGACAGTCACATGGGGCATGGGGAGAAGTGTTATGTGAGGCATTTCTAGTGGAGGCAGAAAGAAATAGGCACAAAAACCTGTGGCTGTGAAAGCGATTCTGGCTGTGTTGCATGCTGGCACTAAAGTGGAAACCAGTGTGGGGACCATCTTTAGGCCCTGGATGAAAGCTGAGCTGCTAAACCCCGGCTCTGCAGCATCGCCCAAGGCGAGGGCCCAAGAGTTCAGCAGCAAGCAAGAGCTTTTGGGTTAGGGCTTGCAGTCTTTCTTCTCTCACACAATAGGCATTTTGGAAGCCCTTTGTGTGCAGTTCTTCAAAGATTTGAGAGTTAAATAACTAAATATGTTTAGGGCCTTGATCTTGGAATAAATCTGGTAGTAACTCTTTAATTATCTCAGCAGGGTGCTCTTTTCTGCACACAGCATTCCCCAGCTGCTTTCACTCTGAACCTTGCTTATGTTTGCCTTCTTTGCCTGCCCAGTTCTTCTGACAAGAAAACTCTACAGAGAAGGATGGAACACTGGTTTTTGCTCAGGTTTGAATGACAACCAGCAGTTAATCATCTCTGTTTGTGCCAGCATCCTTCTACCACAGCCTCCAGCTACATTAAAACAACGTGGGATGATAGAGTCACAAATGAGGCAAGTAGCTCATGGTAAGCTGAAGGCATATTTGAGAGACACTGAGGGACGAACTGAAGCAATTTGTTTTGAAGGTCCAGAGATGGATTTTTTGTTAGAGGTGACTTTGGGATCATAGGATTGCTTAGGTGCTTGTGAAGCACTTAGTAAGCAAATCAATGAATTATGTGAAACAGGCTGAGCTGATACAAAAATGTGCACTCTAACTTATATACTCAGGTAAACTTTCAGAGATCTCTGTGATGCATTGGGCATTAATAGTTAATGTATCACATATTAAATATTTCATTCTGTATAGTTCTTTAATGGAAAGGTGATGGATTGTGTTGTCTACAAGAATCCATTTATAAAGATCTGGTTTATTTCTCCTTTTGAGAAATATTTATATCCAATTTGCAGGAGGTAAAATGTATTACAAAGAGATTGGTTGTGCAGATGTGTTGTCTTGCTTCAGTTTAGAAGAAAAGTCAGTATCAGCAAGCAGTGTCTGTATAGCAAAAAGGCAGTCATGAAATTGTAGTGAAACTGCCACCTCCACCTTCATCATCTCCATGATCACTTTTGAGTTTGAACCATTGCTTCTACCTCTCATGGCTGATGAAGCAGTGATTACATGAGGACTTGCATTAGCATAGGCTGTAGTGCGAGGAAGATACAGAAACTACACAGCATCCTTGTATTTGTGCTGAGCAGTGCAGCCATTTCTCCGCACCTTTGGGACTTAAGGCCTTTGCTACTATAGTGCTTGTGTCATTGGGACTGGAGCCAGTGAAGCAGACCAAGACAGAAGACAGGAGAGATGAAACATTATCAGAAAGTGGTGGTTTGCAATCTTTCTCTTTTGTTTTTTGTGTAGTGGTCACTTGAAACCCCCCTGACACAATCTCTCCTGTTTTTGTTATCTCATGTGGCCACCACCTCACCTCACTTTGTCCCATGCACAAGTCCTGGTATAAATTGAAAGCCACTCTCTCTTAGTTTGTTTCTCAAGCCTCTCACTATGTGACAGACCATGAACACCTTCCTTTTCCTCTCCATTAGTTTATGCTCTGGATCCAGCAGAGAGCTTTCTTAGGTCTTTAATAGCAAGCTTAAGGTTAAGCATTTGTTTAAGCACGTTGCTGAACTGCATTTTGCTGAATCTCAGCCAAAAGAAAACAGATGGGCTAATTTACCCTGATGTTGTTCTGTGAGCCTTCAGGAGAGCTGTAAGAGCAGCAGTATTGAAAGGTGTGCTCCAAAGCAAGTGAGAAGCAGTTAAGCAATTCCAGGCCAGGAGGTGGCTTTGAGTTCCCTAGCAGGCTGGAGATTTGGTGATCATACTTGCCCTTATTGCTCCCATTCCAAGGAAGAATACCACCCTCTGTGCAAAGATGTGTCATCCAACCTGTGAAGCTCACTTGTATCTACAAGATCAGAGTCAAGGAACAGCAGTCTTCACTGTTTGTCACCAAGAAATGGCTGTGGCTGGACTGCACTCAGTGAGTAAAACTTTTCTTTATGATGAATCATCCCGTCTCTGCTGGAGCATGTTTGAAATAAATTGTGCTCCTCTTCTAATAGCACTTCTGAAGATTTCAAAGGAGCACAAACTGTTGATGTATCCTTAAAGCTGTTCCCTTTTACTAAAGAGTAGCCTGTATAATTTGCCATGTCGAGTTTGAAAGATTTTTGAGATTGATGTTAGTCCATTAGAACTCAAGTTTAAAATATTGACCAGTGTCCATCCCTCAAGAAACAATGTGATAAGTTTAAGCCTTTGAAATATGTCGCATACTTGAAGTAAGTATTAAATAGTGGGCTACATAACATATTAGTGGGAAAAAATATTCTTGTTAGCTTAGGAGTAGAGATTTGTGGAACCACATTTTTAAAGGAAATAAATAACATTGCTCACAAACAAAATGCTGCTAATGCTCATGTTCGTTTTCAAATGCTCTGACTGGAGCGTGAGGTCTCAAAAGGGTGCAATACAGTTTTAGGGAAAGACAGAAAGTGAACAAGGAATTACAAGCTTTAGCATAATTCCAGAATAGTCTGAATCAGTGCTACAATGGCAGTATCTATTGTTCCACTGGTTTACATTTGGTGTTTTTTTGTGGGCATGGTTTGGTTTTTGTAATTGACGACATTCCTGCTCTCCATGGGGAGTCAGCTTGTTACCAAAATGTCTGTTTATAGTTTTAATGCAAAAAAAAAAAAAAAGTACACGGAAGAAAGGAAAGGTAGAATTTGATCTTTAAAATGTCTTTCTCATGAATTATTTATACTATTTATACTGCAAGATCAAATGCTGTTTTTTTAAAGAAGTTTGACAGAGGGTTGGATATGAGCAACAAATCTTTGCTAAGAGAGAGAAAACAAAAGCACCTCCAAACCTCAAACAAAAAGTTTTCCTAAGGAATATCAAAGACCTATGTTGGGGGACTGTAAAATGCAGACCCAAATCTATCAGTTTATTTTTACAGCAAGGTGTTGTCAAACTGTTCTCTGATCTAAGACTCAACAGCAATTTGCAGATTGGGGTGGCAGAACACAAATCGCCTTCATTTTTAGAACACCACAGGCTGGAAAGAGCCACTGTATGCTTTAGCTTCTGTAAAAGCAGAGAATTTCAGCTCCCTTCCCTTTGTGAATGTTGAAATCCCTTAATCTAATATAGTGAGCAAAGGAGGGTGTATATGAACTTCCAGTCTCACCTATCTTAGTTTTTTTGTGACCACCTAGAGGACAGCAGCAGACATCTTTCTAAGTATCAGTAGGTGTGTACTGGGGATGGGATGCAACAGGGAAAAAAAACCAAACCACACACAACAGAAAAGTTTTAATCAGTTTTCTAAGATTAGGCAATGCTGAATTTGGCTTCCTAGAAATATGTGATCTAAAATACATAGTGAAAGGTGCAGATGATGCCCAGAAAAGTGGTTTTGTGCTGAGTTCGTACACCTGAGTGGAAGAGATGGAAAGCTTTGTAATCTGTGTTACTTTTCAGGTTGCCTGGGGCAGGTGTGGTTGATCCTTGCTGTCCGTTTGTATCTACAACTTGCAGGAAGCTCACCCTCCATGAAACCCATGGCTCTCTGCTAGTGGGCTGGGAGTGTGCTCAGTCTTGTCTTCCCTCTGAGAGTGAAAGAGATAGGCTTTGGGTTCATACCCATGGTATTTGCTGCCACAGCAACACTTGCTGACTTGGAAACTAGAAGAGAAGCAGGATGTAATTCAGGAGATCTTTACATCTATGTAACCATGGGTACCCAGAAGATGCATAACACCACTGTTTACAAAGTTTAGTAAATTGTTTCCAGAAATGGGAAGCACAGATTGCAAGTTTTCCCTGGGACATATGTGCAGGAAAAGTAAAAATAATGATAGTCTTCTACACTTATGAAAGTGTTCTGTGTTCTACTTTAAGCTATTCTGACTACAGTAGACATCGATGGCAGTGGGTTTGTGGCTTTGATGGCTATGGTAGACTTTGATGTCTGAATTTCTTATTTAATGTTGATAGGAGGTAGCATATCACTAACAAAGAGGCTTCTCTTTTCATAGGATATTGCATCAAGCAACTACTGCTCATTTGTTTAAAAAAAAGTCTCTGAAATGCTTGTTATATTTTAACACAGTTCCCCATATAAGGCAGATTGGGGCATCTCATTTAGTGCTGGTTTGCTAAGAGCCTTTTTTCCTCCTCAGACAAAATGCAATGCTGGACCTGCTGCTCAACAGCACTATGGAACTGATTGGTGACATCAGGCTGCTTGAGCTGTAGTGCAATGCTGGAGTTCATTCTCTTGAGGGGCATTGATTGGCAAAGAGAAAAATCAGGAAGTTTAATTTTAAGAAAGTCACATTGCAGCTCTTCAGGGAGTTAGTCAACAAAACCCCCTGGGAGTCTGTCCTCAAGGTCATGGGGGTAAAGCAGACCCAACAGACCTTAAAGGAGGCTTTCCTCAAGGCACAAGATCTCTCCATCTCCAGGTGCAGGAAGTCACAAGAAGAAGACAAGAGACAGGCATGTCTGAACTGGGATCTGCTGGTCAAACTGAAGAGCAAGAATAAAATGCACAGGTAGTGGAAGAAGGAACAGGTAACCTGAGAAGAGTGTAGGAATACTGCTAGACTGCATAGGGATGGGATTAGGAAGCCAAGATCCAACTGGAACTGGCTTGGCAAAGGGCACAAAGAAAGATAAAAAAGGTTTCTATCTATACATCAACTGGAAAAGGAAAGTCCAGGAGGACATACTATCCCCTTCTTACTCCCAAAATGAGCAACACAGGTAACAACAGAAAAAGCTGAGGTATTCCACAACTTTTTTGCCTCAGTCTTCACTAGTGAAGCCCCACACACAGCAACTGAGTGGATTGTTTGAAAGGTGGGAAATGGGGGAACATCACCTCTCTTGTTAGAAGCAAAGGTTTGCAACTGCTTGAGAAACCTAAACATCCATATCTCTATGGGCACTGATGAGGCACATCCCAGATTCCTTAGGGAACTGACTGACTACTCTTGATTGCATTTGAAAAGTCATGGTGGTAAGGTGAAGTTCCTGTTGACTGGAAAGAGGCAACGTCACACCCATTTTTAAGGAGGGTACAAAGGATGACCCCAGGAGGGTCACAGAAATGATCTGAGGGATGGAACACCTCCCCTTTGAGGACAGGCTGAGTGAGCTGGGACTGTGCAGCCTGGAGAAGGGAAGGCTCTTAGGAGATCCAGAGAGGTGGTGGATGCCTCGTACTTGGAGACACTCAGGGTCAGGCTGGACTGAGCTCTGAGCACCTGATGGAGCTGTAGGTGTCCCTGCTCATTGCAGGGGAGTTTGACAAGGTGACCTTTAAAGGTCCAACCTACGATTTGATGAAAATAAATAGTTCTAGTATCAGCAATCACCATCTGTTTCTTTCTGTCCTACTTCATAATACAACATACTGTTGCCTCAGTTTCCACTTTGCAGATTAATGTCTTCTCCATTCACTCACTTATTCACTCCTTTTTTTGTATGTTTTAATCATTCAGTTTAAAGCTAGATTTAGAAAGGATGCCTAGCTAATAATACAAATAACAAGAAGTAAAAACACACAAACAAAAGAACACAACCCTTTCAGGACAAGATCACCCAAAGCAACATACCCTTCCTGCTGATGCTTTCTCAGAGATTCACAAGTATCATCATAACCTGTTGTTTTTTCAATAGACCTGAATAGGGTAGCAGGAGGCCACAGAGGATGAAAAATAGCTCAAGGAGGAAAAAAAAAAACAAAACAAACCCAAAAACCATTAAATATTAAAATGTGTTACTTTACTGTAAAGTTTAAACAATTTTTAAATGTTTACTGCTAAACTGCTCATTTTTCTCGCTGAAAACAAAGTAATCTGTTTCAGGTTGATACGTATGCCAAAGTCCTGCATGATATGTATTGATGTGTGTGCCCTACATGGAAATTTCTGCATGAAATTGAAAATTCCCCAGATTTTTCCAGAGTTAGGGGAAAAAAAACAAAAAACAACCAACAACAAAAATCAGTCCTGATAAATTCCAGCAAAGTTCTTATGTCATTGAGTTCAGTAAGAACAGTCATCCTACCTTGCATAGTGCTTCAGATAAGGTCAAGAGAAACATACAGTAAAAGCCCTAACATTAATAACTTGAGCCATTACATTAATAATACTTAAGGCATATTCCTCATGTTCACAATTTTATGTCATATCCTTTCCTCTGTATTTAAGTCAACATGGAAAAGCATATGAATTAGCAGCCACAGAAGTCAGCTGTGTGGAGACACTGATCAAAGCTAGAATGGCAGTAGCAGGAGGTCACTGCCTGCAGCAGCTGTGAGATGTGGTTCTTGCTCAAGTGCTGTGCATGCTATTTTACAATCTAATGGTGGTCTGAAAAGGAGATGAAAGATGAGGGATTGCTGGAATGATTCTTGAATGAAAGTATAACATTATCATTAAAATATACTTCAATTTAAAGCAGCAGGAGATAAAAATTTCCCCTTTCCTCCACAACACACCCATAGATGTGCTCAGAGCTCTTGATAAATGAGGAAGATTTCCTTGAGCTTTACTGTCCTCTCAGATAGCCCCTCTGTTTTTAAACAGAGGTTAAACTTAAACACCGTATAATTAGCAGCTCTTGTTGACTTGGAATTACAGCAGGGTCTCAGGCAATTTGGGAACTCCCTGCCAGCTGACTGCAGCCAGTTGGAAGTGGCAATGCAGATGTTCACTCATGCATTCAAACCCATGCACAAAGGTGAAGCTTTTTTTTTTCCTCCCCCTTTTAACAAAATCACTCTACCATACAAACGTGACAAGTTGCAAAGATTTGTGAAGAAAGCATTTACTTCACAGTTGGTTTTTGTTGTCTTGTGCCATATAAACAGTGCAGCATTATGCAGCATGTGCCTACTGCTTGCTTAGGAGCAAAGCAGTCTCCCCAAATTAAACAGATTTATGCACTCAGTGGGAAAACTGACCATAAAGAAAAGACATCATTTGATCCGTGCTATTACAGTGGTTTGTTCAATGGCTGAGTGAGGAACCGCACCACTGATGCCACTTTCCCACACTGGTTTGTTTCTTAGCTCTGCTGCCATGACTAGATGTCAGCTCAGCTCCCAAACAGCATCATTTTTATATTTTGTTCTCACTGATGATTTCAGTTTTTACAGTTACACCCACCAACTTGAAGCACCCTGCAAGGCAGTATTTAAGGGGTTTGCACTGTACACAGCAGTGGGGAATCAGCAATAAAAATGTTCCTCTGCAGTGCTCACTTGTAGCAGGCAGGCAATGCAGGGTTCAGTAAGAAGCATCATTTCAACGTGCCTTTTTCTCCCCCTTTTAAACAAGTGTTACTGTGAGACTACAATGTGCCAATTTACAGTACTTTGCTATGAATATTATGATAATGACTGTTTATCTTATATCCTCTATATCCTGGATCTGAATTATTTTGTAAGAAGCTTATATGTTATTAATTTTAAGCGCCACAACGAGCACCCATCTGGCTTTCCTGCCTACCTCAGAGCAGAAAGAGGCTTAACAGTCTCATAACCTGGAAGGCTGAGTTGTGTGTGAAGATATTCACATTTCACATGTCAAGATTCCTTTACAGCAAATCTTACTTTTTAAAACCTAATTCTCCAATGCTGGAGGTTAACAACCTAGAATAGTTTGAGAATCATGTAAGCCCTGCGGCCAGTTCTTGTCTGCACAGCTCCTGCATTGAGCTGAAGGAGGGACGTTCACCCGTCCGAATGTGGCCGGAAGCATCTGTGATAAGTGTGAAGAAGGAAACCTGTGTGGTCAGATGTACGGGGGAGGGATGGGGTGAAGCCAAAGTTTGGCTCGGAGCTTCCGCATGGGCCCTGTTGCTGTGGAAACGACGGCCTTTGTCTGCAGTGCTACCGCATCTCTATACATTCCGAAGAGCCATCTCTTCTCTGTGTCATTAGGAGGGGGTCTGAAATGAAGCTGATCAATTCAGCTTCTGTGCTATAGACAGTAACTTAAATTGTGTGCTTAAAAACAAGTAATGAATCACCCTTTTATGCAGTGACATATAGTTCCATCCCAATGCCATGCTGTGCTGCTTGGGGAGAAGAAAAGGAAGGAATAATAAAAATGGAACTGTGCTTTTAAATTCAGTTGCTCACAACCTTTCCCATGTCCTCCTTATCCTCCTGAGCAAGCCAATCATTATATATTCTCCCTCTATTCATCCATTACCTTGTGAATAAGATACTTTTATGTGATTATTTCTTAAATTAAAAAGACTCAAGCTCCAAGAAGTAGATGCTTCCACTTAGAGCACATTTTCTCTGCTATTTGCAGTTTGTTTGTGCAAGTGGCTGTCTGATTGTTGCCCAGGCAACCTGAGCAGGCGTGAATTTGATTAGAGATAGTTTCGCAGATGTGGGCAGTGTTTCAAGCATTGTTTGGTGTTTCTGTGTCCATCCAAGAGAGAACTCTGTTAACTTTTAAGAGTTGTTTCTGCTTGAAGGACAGGGAAGAAAAAGTCAAGGATCTTGGTCATTTTTAGCTGGAGTTATTTCAGCTTGCTAGTTACTGTTTGTGTTTAGTAAAGGCCGACTTGTTCTTGTACAAAAGTCATATGATTTTTAGAATAGAACAAGGAAAAATGTGGAAAGATTCCAGTACTGACAGCAGGGAAATGCATAAAAGCACAAGCTGTTTTATGATCTCTACTAGAGCAGATTAAATTGTTATTACTTTAGCAGCTAAAAATGTTAAAATGTGGAGACTATTTGGTCATATCGTGATAATAAGAGTAGCAGGAACATATTTTGATATTTAGCTATGCACAGGCTGCCTCGTGAAGAGACAGCATGGTACTTTAACTGACGGCAGTGCTGCTCAGTGTGTTTATTTTTTCCAGTGGATGTGGCAGATGTAAACATCTGCTGGATGCGTAGCTGGAGGACAGCAGTTTGACATTCTGCATGAGGGCTCATGATGAGCAAAGCTTACCTTCTTTTCCCTTTAAAAAAGCAGAAGTGAGAGGCAGAGCTCAGAGATGATAAAGAAAAATGATCCCACTGCACCTGAGCACCTTGGGCTTCAGGATGCCATTCAGTCTAACAAAGACATAAACCTTCAAGGGAACGTTCGGCTCAGTTTCCAGATACAAAATTCAAGGGAGTTGAGATTTTCTGTTCTGTTTAAACTCTAGAATAAACAGGATTAACAATTTAGCTGCGAGTACTGGCTTGGGTTTGCAATGACCTGCAAGCAGGGTTGGAAGCAAGCCTTCCCCACAGCATGCCGAGTAACCTTCAGAGCTTTATACACTCTCTACAAATGCACATCAGAATTACTTCTTGTGAGCAAATTAACCCTTCTTTTATGACCCCATTCTCGAAAATGAATGATTTGGCTGCCAGTACACTATAATTGATACCTGGTCTGTGATTTCATAAAATTGGAACCTTCTTCTGGGAACATTTTTATTTGTCTTTTTAAGGAAACATAACTTCTGTGATGACGCTGTCCATCTATATGTGAGTCAGTTATTTGCCTGCATTTTATTTTCTTGGCAAACCACAGCCAGATTTGCAAATATCAACTAATCTGATAGCACAGAAAGATCTAGAAGTTCCTACACATTCTGTTAAAATTGGAAGCTGGGTGAATGAGGAAGAGCCTTTAGTTATAGAAAAAGCACAGAGAACTCTGTTGCTCTCCATTACATTTAGAGCAGCTGCATATATAAGCAGTCAGCCTTCAGGCAACTCCTGCTAGCATAGCACAAGGCAGAAGTACCATCACAACATAATGCCCAGGGGGTCGAAAAGAAGATGCTCTCAGAGATTCCAGTAATAGTGGGGATACTGGAAATATGCAGTGCAAAGCCCACTAGGAAACAGGAGTTGCAAGAGGTAGAAGTCAGAATTTGTCTTTTCTGATGCTCTTGAAATAATTGCTTTTACCACATCTTAGGCTGTGATTTGACCTTTGTAACGCTATAATGTGATGGAAAGTACAGCAATAAGAGTAGGGTAGCAAAGTCCTAGGCTGCAGCAAATGAAGACAAGCCCAAACTCAGCAGTCATGGACACAGAAACAAAGGGAGGGAGGAATTTGCTTACCTCTGGAAGGCCCCAGGTATGCAGAGATCTCCTGCAAGTTACTCTTGATTTTACTGCCAATCCTTAAATAAGGTCTGGGAAAGGGAAAATCCTGGCTCCACCCCTTCTGGTCACTCAGAGACATTGCTTGCAGCTGAGCTCTGTTGGGTTGGCCTTGCCTTCCCACCTGGTGCTCAATCACTGCTTCAAGTTGTGACTTAACATTTCTGCTACGTTCCTGGTTCTCTGTAAGGCAGCTGAAAAAAGCTGTACAGATCCAAACCTCATTAATGGATGACTACTGCTGTCTTGAATGACTGTTGAACAGGGATCTTGTTTTGATTAAAAAAAAAAAAAAGGCAATAAGGAACTGAAGGAATGAAACAGTAGTTAAGAATAATTGAATATCCATAACCAGAAGTCTAGATTTGTATTGGAGTTCAATCTTGGTTGCTGGTCATTTAAAGGTACAGCCAGTGAGTACAAACAATTCTTAAAGACTGAGATGAGATTTTCAGTGAAAGGCTTAGGAGGTATACTGAAATACATCATTTAAAAAAAAAAAGCAAAAAAAAAGCTAGTTCTTATTTTGCATGTTGCTGAAAGTAGCAAAGTAACTTATGGCTACTTTTTCTAAGAAAATTTACTCTGTTTCTGAACCCCATCAATAACAAGCTTTGATTTCTGCAGATCTGTTTTTTGTTCATGTTAACTGAGAAAGTGTGAGAATTAATACTATCCTTCCAGCTGATGGCCAGTAAGTGTTAATCCTCTGTACTTTGTAATCAGATGGTATTGTTTCCACACCTATGCTAGATAAGTCAGAACATTTTTATATGACAGCTCCTAGAAGTGCATACTTGTGGGGTGTGCTCCACGCATTACTGAGGAATTTGCATATTCCTGTTTACAGATTTGTGTTTGCTTTTGTTGGTTTGCATTTGAGTAAAGAACAACCATCTTCCAGCACAAGCATGCTCAAAAGCCTGTTTATGTGATTGCTGAGAAGTGGAACAAATACTGGAATCTCCATCCTGCTCTACCCCACAGAGCTGAGCAGCCCTGCTAAGTTCATGTTGTTGTTTTCTGTTGGCCTGGCTGTGGGTACTAATTGTGGCTGTTTGACCGATTTTGAACCTATTACAACAGAACCTATTATTTGAAATGAAGGAGAAGGAGAGGCATTGACATAATTCAATACAATTTCATCTTCTATTAAATGAAATGAGAGTGGATTTTGCTTTCATATTTGAGATCTGACTGCTAAGTCCTTGGCATACAAAGACAATTATTCCAGTTTAAATATCCTTATACTCCCAAAACCAAATAATACCTCCCCTCCTCCCCCCAGTTTTTATAAATGTGAGGACAGAAATAAATTGATATTTTATTTTTTATTTTTTCTCATCCTCTAGACTGTCAGATGAAGCACCATAGGAGGCTTTAAAAGCCTGTGTATCTAGATGCATTTTATAAAGGATAGCTATTAATTTGGCTTCACAGAAATGGACTCAGATAAAGAGTGATAAGTCACATGTTAATAATGGTTTATGTCCTTTAAGAAAGGAACAAAGAAGCCCTGTCAGGGCTGTAGATCTGGTACGTGCTAATTGTACTGAGCAACAGATCACTGTTATAAATGTAAACATGCATAGACAAAAGCTTGTCAGTCCTTATAAATTGTCAAGTACCCTGGACACTTAAGATCTTTCAGGAAAGAAATTACATACATTATTTTTTAATTGTAGTAATAGATACCTGGCTTTTTAAGCACCTTTCTAGAAGAATCTGTTTGACTCACAGGCATATGTAGATGTGGAAACACTAAAAACACTGAAGAATAAAGCAATCGGACGTTGGAAGCCATGCTTCAGACTTGCTCAACTCTTCAGGCTACAATATGCTTTCACAGGAAGAAGGTTCACTAGGCTCTTGCATTTAAGTAGCAGCACAAAATACCCAGTATTTAGTCCTTAGAATGAAGGAGGAGTCACTTTCTCCCTTAGCCACTGATTAAAGCATAGGGATGAGGTGGGACTGGCACTACTTACATCAGGTTTTTGTGCTGAGCAGGGATTCTGTGACACTGAATTACCTGTGTGCTCTAGGACTCCCTAATTCCAGATTTGCATACACACTAAACAAACTACTTTGTTACAGTAAAAATAAATGCAAGCTCTGCAGTCCTGTTATCTCCCCTAGTAGATGACATGGCATTTGGATGCCATAGACTCTAGACTGATAACAGTGCTGTACCACCCAAAAGAGCAGTAATGGCTGCCTCAGGCTATGGAAAGGACAATTTCTGACTCACTGGGGAAAAAAAATTAAGCTGCTATTACTGGAGCAGAGGAAGTGTCTCTGAAATTAACAACATACAGGCAATCAGCTGCATTGTGCTTCGGTTGTTGTTTTTTTTGTTTTTTTTTTGTTTTTTTGTTTTTTTAATAAAAAAAAGAAACCCTACAGCTACAAATATTTGAAGTTGAAAACCTCGTGTTAATGTATTAAACTCAATGCTACAAACATTACACTTGAGATTCTGGGGTAGACTGGAAATGGTAAGCATTTCCAAAAGAAGTTTACAATACATTCTCTGGGGTTGCTGACATCAGTACTCCATTCCACTTCTGAAGTCAGACTTTAGAATCTATCTGCAGTTTCACTGAAGCTATAACATACCATCTTCCCTGTATGGATTGAATTTGTAATTTGATTGGAAAAACCCACAAAAATCTTAACAATAAAAAGACAAAAACAAAAACAAAAACAAAAAAAAAAAACAAAAAAAAAAACAAACAACAAAACCAACAAATTAATCTGATAGAAGTTCAGGCTGTTCATTTTAATAAAATAATTACTTCTCTACAGTGCCCACAGGAAGGAATTTTTCATGGCTTTGAATTAAGAAATCAAAAGTACTTCAGTTTGAGAGAGCAGAACTATTCAAGGGACTGACTTTGTCTGGTTCTGCTCCAAAACCAGATCTGTATCAGGCTTTCCATTTTCAGTTTATTCAAAATGGCAAGTATAGTTTAAATCACTATGTTTTATTTGTCCAGCCATTTCCTCTTAAAATAAATTCTCTGCTTATTTACTTTGAGGGATATTTATGTGCTTCGCTGAAAGAAGCAGCAACTATGTGAATTGGCCATACAGGCATGTCAGAAAAAAAAAAAAAAAAGTTTATAATTTAGATATAAGTGTATTTGGGTGTATGAGAAGATCAAGATCACATTGTGTTAGTAGAAAGTAAAGGGATTCCTCTAGCAATGTTCATGCTATGTATAGCAGCAAAGGAAATATATATACCTATATATGTTTCTTAGTTTGCTGATGTCAGTGGAGTCACATTCTGTTTCAGAAGCCATGAATATTGCCTAATTTCTGTATTTGTTTGCCTCTTGCTCTTGTAAAACTCCTCAAAACATAATTAAAAAAAAAGAAATTCTAGATATCTAGATCAACATAAATAAAGTGGAAGAGTTATCCAGGAAGGATAATGAAAATTTGTTTAATTTATAATGCACAGAGAGAGAAGATGAAAGATAGAGTAAAAGTTCATCTGGTCACCATTTGGTGTGATGTAGTTCATCCCTTGATCAATGGATGCTAAACAGTTCTGCAGAATGGAAATCCTGTAGGCAATGGTTCTACACAGTAGAAGGGAAAGCAGGTTAGCACCCTCAGGCTGCAACCTGTCTCTATTTTAGTATCATTTTCTCCAAATGCTGTTGTCTGTTCCTGTTTGGTTTTTTTTGTTTTCCTGTATTTTCATAGAGAAGAGCACAATGCATATTCATTGCTTTACTCTTCCATCACTTGAATAGAGAAATCAAGCAAGCTTCTTGTTATGGCTGCAGGCTACCACTTGCAAACTGCTGCTTATCACAGCGTATTGTAACCTCAAGGTACCCAGTGGAGTTCCAGTAGAACTTTGTGTTAAGCTTTTAAATGTGCATGTTGCTGGAAAACTTCTTAAGGACTACTATAAAAATGTAGATGTAAAAATGTGGGTCTTTTTTTTTTTTTTTTTTTTTTTTTTAACATTTAGCATTATGTAAGATACAGCACATGAGCAGCACCCAAGATTAGAGCTCAGTTTTGCTTCATTCTAAATCTAGGCAGTAAAGGTCATCTACTTCCCAAAGAGCTTCTAGTCAAAATGGGGCATCATTGCAGGAGAAAGGAACGGTTATTATGAGGATTTGCTAAGGCTCTGCAATCCAGGCCACTAGGGAAGCCCCACTAGAAGCAGAAGTTTAACAATAATCTCAGGAATTAAAAAAGATGTACTATTCTCCTTACGCTATCTTCATTTAGACTTAATTCAATGCATATTGTCTTATAACAGACATTTAATATGAAAGTAGGGTTCCCCAGAACAACGAAGGTGCATCTTTGTGATACACTGTTGCTGGCACAAAGTATCATCTAACCATAGACACAGAAATGCTACGCACCCAACAAATCAGATAATGCTCTTTCCTTCCTCTTCACAGTATAACAAGCAGTGTGTGTTTGTGTGGTGAGGGAATAAGATTATATTGTGTTGAGAATAAGGTAAACATGTAAGAAAATTTTAAGTCTTATAAGAATGGGATAGATTACTGGCATCTGAACTCCTAAATTAAGGAGAGGCTGAGATCCATGTAGCAATTTACACTTACTTGTTTGATGCTTTTAGTTGCCTCTAAAGGAACCTACTTGTAGATGGCATTGGATGCTTTATTTAAGATAAGTTTCCTAGAAGATATCTGTCAGGGCCTGAAACTCGCTTTCTTAAATTGAAAAAGGCATTAATGTACTACAGTATAATGCTGTAACACAAAGACACAGTACAGCAACAACTGCAGAGCAGCAAGGTCCTAGGCTACAGCAAGCAAAGACTTCTTCAAATGCAACAACCACAAGCACAGAAACGAAAGAAGCTGCTTACCCTCAGAAGGCCTCTGGTACAAGGGGATCTCCAGAAAGATACGCTTGCCTCTATTGTCAACCCTTAAAAGAGGTCTGGGGAGGGGTGGATCTTGGCTCCATCCTTTCTGATTGCTCAGATACATTTTATGTGCCCTAGCTCTCCTGGGTTGCCCCTGCCTTCCTACCAGGCGCTCAGTCACTGGTTCAGGAGGTGATTTAGCATTTCTGCTGCAGTAGCAAACTTGGAATAAAGGTCTTCTTTTCTTTTAAAAAGAGCAGTTAACATATAACAGAAATGAAGTGTCTAAGAAAAAGAAAGTCCTGACTTCTTCCATAAAGTGACTGATGTTGTTTTATAGTTGCCAACTGCAGCTTCCATTTTGTTCCTAGATTATAATTTATGAATTTTGATATTCAAATATTTCTTTTGATTGTGTGATACAGTTGACACAATACATGGCCAGTCCCTAGCTAGGCAAAGCTTCTACTTTCTTTATGTAGTTAAAGGCAGAAGATGCCTACTGTTCTGCTGACCTAAGAATTGCTTCTCTTAGGTAAGTAAGGGAAAAGATACAGGAGCAAGTCTCCCGTAACTTACCGCATCCAGCCATACTTTCTCAAGGCAGCATCTTTGCTGGTTGATCTCCTCTATTCTTTCTGAGTCACAACTAGGTCTAATCCAGTGACCTGGTGCCTACATTTGTGTGAAGGTAAAACTTCGGAGTACAGTAAAATATCAAAAGCAGTTGATAGTCCAGATGTCCAAATAGTTCAAATTGTCTGTTGCTGTACCTTTTTTTTTTTTTTTTTCTTTTTTTTTTATTTCTAAAAGGCCTGAAAAATCACTTAGAGAAAATGCTTTTAAATGAAGTAGAATACTGTGACCAAAAAAAGTGGATGAAGCATACCCATCTTGTGAGCAAGTGCCTGCTGCATTGTCCAAGAATGCAAATGAATTCTGGAGGAAGGGGTTGCATTAGAGCAATAGCTTAGGTCAGTAACCTGCTTCTGAAACTGCTGAGCCCAGCCTTCCTCTCTCCAGACATGGGCAATTCACATTGCTAAAGAAATTATAAAAATACGTAGGAGTAAAAAGGATGTGTGCACAGTACTCAGTTGTTAAGATGAATATCTATTGGATGGCCTGACCATCAGCCAAGATTTCAAGCAAATCAAATATGGGGAAATGAAACTCTGCAGGGATTTCATGGAAGTAGGAATCAGATCAACTGTGATCCATTTTCCATTGCCTTGGGGCATATACAAATGCAGTTGGACTAGATTAGATCTGCCCAGACAGAGGAGTGCTTTTGTTTGGGACTTGCTAGGGCTGCTTACTAGAAGATGAATTATACCAAAGGCTGAGCATCTTGAAGGAGTCATCACCTTCACTGTGACTTGTTGTGGCTTTGTTAGTAAAGACTTCTCACCTGTGACAGTCACTGATAAATCTCAGACAGGATTTTCTCATCTAATATAAACAGCTTTCAGTTGCACCCCTGAGGGAGGTGTTTTTTAGAATTTGGCATGTCTTATTGCTCGGATGGCAGTATTAGCAATATGATGTTTTCTCAGTGTTTTCCAAATGCACTTGTCAGGAATGTTAACAAAAAGATGGTGGGAGACAACACTCCCTTCTCTGCTCCTCTACCTGTGATCAAGAACAGTCATACAAGTGCCAAAGTCTTCATGTGCTGAAAGTTTCATCTGTAAAATCCACAATAACAACAGCCCCTAATAATAAACCTCCATCCTCTTTTATACAATTCCTAACCCTCCCTCATCGCCTAGACTCCAGTTCCTTGCAGTGCCTGGGCTCTTGCCAAGTCCCACCGAAGGCAGCAGGATTAGACACAGGTTTAAAGTTAGGCCTGAGCTTCAGCACCTGGGATCCATACTGTAATGACAAGAACAGAGTATTAGAACTAAATTATATGTTTATACAAGCAAATGAAAAAATGCACTGGGTTCCAAAGTTCTCCCATCAAATTTGCTCTCCAAAGTTATGTAAATCCACACTGATGTTTACATTTTAAAAGGTTCATTGCCATTTATGGGTGTACTAATGCAATGCAGTAATTTGCTCCATGGTTAAGACCCTAGGAAGTTATGAGAAGACAATATGAATAATTATGCGTAAGAGGGTTATTTTTTAGCTGAAGCCAGGGTTTTAGAAATGCAGAATACATATTAATGAGTGCTGTGCCTGTGAAAGGTGCTAGATTAACCTCCTTTAGGAGCAGAATCTTCAATTTATTCACCAGAAAAATGCCATGGTAGCAGCAGAGCTTGTAGTGCTGTGTTGGGAGTGCTCCCTATCCCTGTTGGGTCTGTACTGCGGCAAACCCTCCGACATCCACCTGCTTTTGCATGCAAACTAGAGCTCCTGAAAGAAAAGGAGTTGGTTCTTCATTGCTTGTGTACCTGAAGAGGTGTGCTGTACCCTGTGTTTGTAATAAGACTGGGGATTGGGAAGACTGCTTGTCCTCTAGACCTGTCCATCCCCTACACATTCAGTGCTCATCTCAAACTGTGAACATAAATGCAACATGTGGTAGATTTTTTTAGTGATCAAGAATATGTCTACACAGAAGCCATGGGAGATGATAAGAAGGTACATAATGCCTGGTTTGCTGCAAGCACTTTTGCATCAGCTGAGACCACCTTCCAAGCAAAACCTGGGAGGTGGGAAAGTGCTGCTCCTTATCAGTATTCAGCAGCACTGGGTGGAGTTCCTCAGCTTGACAGGAACATCCAGTGCTTACAGTTACAACAGGATTGTCAGAATTTTTTAGTATTACACGTGTCATAGATTTCATGAGTTTGTGGAAGAAGATATATTCTCAGGGCTGTTGGTACACCACAGCATCCTCTGGAGAACTGGGGTTAGTCATTTGCTGATGAAAACTGTTGTATTTACAGATGTCAGTGAACCCATCCATGCTGATTTACAGCAGCTGAGGTTGTGGCTTGCACGATTACCCTTTGACAGAGGAAAAAAAATCACAAATTGAATAGAGAAGCAATATTAAAAATTGGCTTTTACAACCTGATGTGGACTTTAATTGATGAGTATAATTCAAATTGTAGTCTCACACTTGACATCTATTTTTGACATTGTTATCAATTTCTTTCTAAGAGTATGCATTTCAAGGCATATACTGCTTTCATTATGAGTTTTTCTCCAAATATTTAATTTTTGAAAACTCGTAGATAATTTGAAGCATTTTCCATTTATATTCATATTCATGAAAGTGAGAACTCATAACATTACATCATTAAATTGAATACCAGTAAAATGATTTGAGATATACAGCAGTAAAATGTAAATACTGAACAAGTTTCAGTTATTCATTTACACTGGAAAAACAAACAAACAAACAAAAAAAACCCCACCCTGTGATACTAAATCATTAAACGTGAAGGAAACTATGTAAATGCATCAGCAAAACAGAATCACAACTGAATAAATCATGGGTGCAAGTTCTGAAGTGTTTTCAAAAGGTATTTCTGAGAAATAAAAATCACTTTAACCACAATCAATTGTAATTCATAGTTCTTCCATTATATTTTTATTGTTATGGAATAGCTTATTATTCATGGGTAGATAGCAGAAATTAAACATATTTACTGCTTGATATATCTACTTCATTTACAAGACTGAAACTAAAAACTTAATGACAGAACAAGTTAGGTGACTCCAAACAGGTAATAAAAAAAGATGAGTACATATTGAGGTTCCTTGGTTTTTCAGCATGGAGGCAACAACAAGCACCTATGTGGTCACTGCTTCAGTCATTCCAACTATGTAGGCAAAAGATTACCTATTATGCCCCAAAAGCAGGAAAGTAAGACACAGGGGTCTCATTTTCTGCAAGTCTAAACTGAAGTCATTGTTCTGTGCCAGATTCTGGATTTAAGTTTCAAATTTTTAATTTTGTACATATGTCTGATTTTATCAATTATTTATAAAGAATTTACATGGCTGAAGCAAATGATCTGTCTGTCAGAATCAAGGCTATTAGTTGGTACTGGTCATCTGTCAGAGCTAATGAGGCGGGCTGGCTCTGGCATCATTGCTAAGCAGATGTCTGTAAGCAACAAATCCCCCAAATAATTTTCTTATGTGTAAAAAGCACCATGAAGCCACAGATGTTCATTTCCTTCCTCCGTTATGTAACCCTTATACTTCTTAATTTCTCATAAAAAGTAAAGTTGCATGCCTCTGTTTCATTAAATATTTGTGAGCAGAGCAGATCAACATCCTAAATTTAGTTGACAATAATAGAAAAATATCTTAAAATGTATTCTCTATATCAAATTCCCTGTACTGTGTTGGAGAGGCTATGCCTCCTGTTTTTACTGAGAATCCCAAGTTCTTCACCTTCATTTCTCAGCTTCCTTATTGTTACTGTTGCAGTATCAAAGACAGTGCTCCATTCCTGCTTGAGTGTCACCTTGTTGGTCTATCTCCAGAAACAGTAAGAAAGAGAGAAGCAGAGCATGTTGATTTCTGACATACTTGGCCATGAATTCTATTTGCAAAGCAGCTGGAGCTGTAAGCGGTTTGCTTCTTAGTAAGGTTATCTGTAAAATAACAAATATCTGTGACATATATTTAAAAACAAACAAACAAACCAACCTTTCCATGCAGATTTTATATATCTAGTTAAAATTAATCATGATGTTTCACTTGCAGTGAGGTTGTGATTGACAACTCTGCACGATTAGCAAGTAGAAGGAACATGTGTTGAGCTAATGATGTCCAGGAGTTCAGGCTATTTGCTAGCACTTCCTGTGCTGTGTTCTGGGTTTTTCTTCTAGGGCCCCTCTCCTACCTGCACAGGAAGGGACAACATGATGATTTACCAACATTTTGATACTGCTTTGTGTAGTGTTTTGCCTGGTTTGGTTGTGTATTACTATTTCTAAAATGGAAGTTATTATTTCTAGAAGAGAACACAGTATTTTTGCAGAAAGGAGGGGACTTATCTCAGCTGATTGCCCCACGTTCCTTCTAAGGTTGTTGTAGAGGTACATATTCTTGCTGTAGAAGTACATATTGCAGAGCTTATGTGCCAAATGCTGGCAAAATTCCTACAGAAATATAGAAACCCTGCAAACACCAGTTCTCTTAAAGGGAGCGACACCTCTGCATCAAGTCAAGGAAAAGCTCATAATCATTGTCTCAGCAGCTGGGTGAGATAACACTTACCCTGGCTTCTGTCATAATGAATTATATCGCAGCAGAGAGAAACTGCCACAAGCAGTTGGCCCTTACTCTCATGAAAGCAAATACAGATTCTCAAACCTGACTTTCTACAGTGGTACTCATCAGACCCTACTGTCCTTCCCTTTGAATCATCTAGGCTAGCTCAGTCTACACACTGTGCAATAAACCTCATCAAATGCCACAATCTCTTTTCATTTTTTCTTTGTGTATGAGGAAGAAACAAAGACAGTGATCAAAACTGAAAGCTTTCCTATTTCTTTGTAAATGTCAATGTTGAGATTTGTAACAGAGTCCAAAATCTCAGAGAGGCATGGTTAACTTAACCAGTTTCTCCTATGTGGTTATGCTGAAGGCCCACTCTTAGTACGATGGTACCCAAGACTCTGCAAAGCTCATCAGTGTTGCTTTTTGATGCTCTAGGCATGTTTTTGACACCATCTTTTCTGCAAGGTTCCCATGGTGCACTGTCCATTCTCTCTATGGAATTAGGAAAACAGCTCATTAGAAACTCAGAGCTGCCAAATAGGATGATTTCATCATGGCTCTCTGCCAACTGAAGTGGCCCATGCATTTGGCAATCCAGCACCTGCTGGCAGAGCACATTGCTTGGAACGGGGAACACATTGCTCCCCCTGTATTCTTCACAAATGGGATGTCTTTCATATTCATCAGAAAGTCTGAGAAATTATCTCTTTTTCTGACCTCTGTGTTACTGCTTCTTGTCATCAGCCATCCTCCTTCAAGAGATACATTTCCACTTCCTGAATCCAAACTCACTAGGATCTCTGTGTCACCATCGCTGTCTGAAATCCCCTATCCAAAGACATCTGGCTAAGATTATGCAGTATTTTGAAAGGAACAGATCTCCCAACAGAAAGAATAGAGAAAAATGATGTTGACAAAAAAACCACACATACACACACACACAAACAATCAACAAAAAAACCCCTCTGCTTTCCATATGTTAATAATGTGTATGATGTATATGGAAGCTCCCCCATCCCATTTAACATATTTCCCTTTCTCAAGGGAATTTCCCTAAACAAAATGTAGTAAAACCCACCTTAGTATCTCATTCTCATACCCTAACATTTGTAAGCTTCCTTAGCTACTACATTTTCTGCAGACATTGACCTCACTAATCTTCCGTGCAGTTCCAGTCTGCAGTTTGTTTTCTGCAGATCCTTGATGATAATGGACCCATTCTGGTTCTGAGAATTTCTTGAGTGCTTGAAGCCTTACTTAACTAAGCACAAATAATACAAGTAGCTTCTGAGGGCTATCAGTAATACAGCACTTTCCCCCATCCCCTGTGAATCTCATGGTCACAGCACAACTTGTGCTATCAATGGCCCTTCATTCTTATTTTTATATTTTTTGATGGTTCCACCACTGATTAGTATGACTGTCTTGTCATCCTTTCTGCTTCATGTTTGGCTCATAATTTTCCAACTCAAGCCAGATTAGCTCTGAAACACTCCAGTAGTTCTTTACGGGTGGAAAGACATTTGATCCTGAGCTGATACCTTTATTGCCTTTACTGTGAGAATCTGTATTCCATTCAAGTAGAGCTGGAGACACTGTGAGTCTCTGAGCAGAAAAGAGAAGAATGTGAGGATCTAACTTGTCCATAGCACAAATAGACAAGTCTCTGCTGATGACACTTTTGTTCTAGTGTAAAAAACATGTTTAAATGATGATTGTGTAGTTTTGTTTAAAGCAATACATTCGATGTTTTGGAAGATGATGCTGGAAACATTCCCACTGCAAAGTTTACTGCAAGGAATAAGCCATTCTGCTTTTCATTTTTATGGTCCCTCTAACGAGCATAAAATGAACAAACGAAATAAATAAAACAGAAAGAGCCCAAAACTCAATCTCATCAAAGAAATGCAAGTAGTCTCATATGTATGCAAGTAATTTGGTGTTTACAACCAGAACCACAAATACTTCCCTTTGAAACTATTTCCATTGGGCATCTTCACAGTATTCTGCTGGAAAATTTCCTTTTTTTGTCCTGAAGTTGAAAGTAGTAGTTGAAGTCCTTCATTTAGTAGGACAGAGATCCTTGTTATAACACATCTGAGGTTTGTACCGCATTAGGAAACAGTACTGGCATATTACATGGATGAATGCTTTTTTTACATGTAAAGCAGTCTTATTAAGCTGTGTTTTTAACCAGGAACTAGATCACATTGATAAAAATGGAGAAGGGAAGCAGTATGTATTAAAAAAAAACTAGTGCATTTGGTCACTCTGCATTGACAGAAATAGTTTAAACAGGGTTCTCGAATAGCAAGGGAAGCACAACTTTTCATTCAGCTTTTCGTGCTAGTGACTAGAATGGAAATCACTGAATCGGAAAGGATCAAGGCTAAGATCCTCAACATCTGCCTCTGGGCACTGCAGACCACATGCCCATTCATTCCAGCAGAATTAAGGTGTCCTTTTCCTTCAGTTCAAAAGGTTGTTGTAGAAAATACAATGTGAGTTCTCAGAACTTGCTATGTTAGGAAATGTTATCAATTACGTAACTTGAATTCATTGTGCATTATATATACCAACATACTTTTAACTTGGCTTTAATGCTATGGTATGCTAGAGTAATTTCATAGGCAGAGTTCTTTATCCTCAAATAATCTCTTTTTGCTTCTGGGAGTGAATACTATGTGACAGTACTTTAAAATGGGTAATTAGGAATCTTGCCAATAATGCTTAATACTTTTGGTATGCTGACATGTCAGCAGATTGCTCTGAAGGTGATGTTGTGCATTAGTTTAGTTTTTTGCCCATTTGGGATCATCTAGAGTGGTGCAGCTGACCACTGATAACGCCTGTTACATCTCAGCCACAGCAAAGCATTGTAGCCCCTGGCTGGTGGTATGACCCAAATCAACACTCACATCTCAGGATGCAATATAAGAGGACATAAGCCTGCCAGAGGTATGAGAACTAAGAAACGTGAGAGATTTGCATGTGTCACAGCTGTAGCTGCATTTTTTCATACTTTTCTGGAAAAATCTGGACCTGCAATTGCTATCTTAGGTCTAGAAAATTAATAGTTGATGGCAATTCAATGCCATTATTTTGGGATATAGAACTCACCTATGAAAGAAGACCAGTGATAATTCATTTGGTCTACTGCATTAAATATTTTCAGGATAGGGAAATTTCATGACTCTGTGCTCTCTGTGCTTACAACTGGAGTTGTGATCTCTGAACTTCTAGACCTGAGAATGAAATAATAACAGCAGACCTTGTCCAAAACCAGTGGAACACTTTTTAATACTGTTTAGGCATTTCTTTACTTCTTAAATTATAATCAGATTTATTAGCTAGACTGTACCATGATGTAAGATACCACATCAACTGCTGAGTAAGAATTGCAACAGTTTTAGCGGAGTTAAATAGATTTGAATCAGCAAAAAATGTAGTTCTGAGTTTTCATCTAAATTGCAATGAACTGACAACTAGTGTTGCTAACAATTACATAATAAAACCCAGAGAGTTGCATATTGTACATTTTGAAATGTTACTAAAACAAGTGCTGATCCCTAAATGTATTGTATATTGTACAAAAAGGAATGTTCTTCTTCATTATTTATGACTGAGCGATTCATGGATTTTAGATTGCAGTTCAGTGTTGATTTTTTCCATGCTTGCTGTTTTCCCCTGATCTTAATTCAACAGTCCTTCTAATATTGATCTGGAAATGACAAGCAATGCAAATTTCTAGTGTTTTGCATCATATGGCATACTTCAGTTATTGAGATTTATTATCATGAATAATTTATAGCTGTGTTCTTTGATTTTCCATTGACTGTGGCTGTCTTTTAAAAAATTGAATCTTCAGGAGACTTGATGAATTTGACAGGCATGGGTAGATGTCTTCTGTAAAACCACATGTGATCAAGATTTTCCCATATTATCTCGCTGTCCCTGCAGGTGTTCAAGACCAGGTTGGATGGGACCCTGGGCAACCTGGTCTAGTACCAGATCTGGTGGTTGGTGGCCTGCCCTGCGGCTCAGGGGCTAGAACTTGATGATCCTTGGGATCCCTTCCAACCCAAGCCATTCCATGATGATTTTATGACTCTGCAGTACAGTCTAGCACCATTCTTTGAATACATCTTAAATGGAACATTTTAAACATACGGTCATCCAAGCACTACTTTGTCTGTCGATACTGTAAACATGACAAACTATTCCATAAGCAACAATTTTACACTGAGACCATGAACCTTTATCCCAGCCTCTGGGTATTTTCAGTTCTTATATGCAAACTAGCATCTTAGTGTTACAAAGCATCAATAAGAAATATCTAGTACACTAATCACCCTTAGAGGCCTAGAGGAAATGAACTTCTATTAGGTGTGGAAAGACATTTCTCAGATTTTTAAGCACTCAGAGAGTACTTTTAAATACTCAGAGAGATTGGATGGAACTCTGATGATACAATGGTGGAAAGAGTTATGAAATCTCTTAACCTCAGAGAAAAATTATTTCTTCAGAGAATGGAGCATTATAAGAGTGAGACTGCCAGGCTTTAAGAGCTGCCAAACTGTCTTGAAATGAGAAAGAATCAGGAAAAGAAATGGTCTGTCTTTTCACAATAGAGCAACAATAACAGTTCCTCCTAGCTGTGTTCTATATCAAAGACACTGCACAAAAAAGGTCTCAAAATTATTTCAAAATGACATAGGTAGCTTTGATAGAAGGAAGTAAGTGGTTCAAAACTATTGTAGGCAACATTTACTCATTGTCTTCTGATTTCTCTTCAAATGAGAAACAATTATATCCAAACAAGGTCACTGCACACAAGCTTTCCATTTGTCAGATTGAGAAAATTCATGTCGATATTTTGAGGTTACAAAATCTTAATAATAATTGGTACTTACTTATCACCTACCTGAACCTGAATTAAATGTTCTTTCAGATGCTAGTAGTTCAACCTTCTGAGTGCATCATGCAGTATAGTCACTACTCCTTTTTATGGAGCATTATACTGCAGCTGAGCAGATGGGGTTTTCAAAATCGTCTAGTATCACCCTGTCCTGCTGAAGTTGAGAGTTTTCACATCAATATTTTTGAGCATGAATCAAGAGAACACCAACTCTCCCATTGACCTCAACAACAGGAGAGAGAAATCAAGGCTGATGGCCTTTGAAAAGATTTTCCTAAATGACTTTAGCCAATGTGTCATAACAAGACATGAACTGAAACAGAGAGGTCATTGGGTCACCTGTTCCAACAAACACAGTGCACAAAGACGTTTCATTCACCTGCTGAGAATTGAGTGCACAGTGCTTGTGAGAAGTCTGTGAATGCAGTTTCTGTTTTCTCATTGCTAGTGTGGGACAAGAGAAAGGGTGGAGGTATAAATTTTGTATCTCATGATAATTAAAGTTTGTATAACTCCATATGACTAGGCAGATATTTTCCCTGCACTGCTACATGAAGAATAAAAATATCAAAACTTTCAAGTACTTTTGGGATCACAAAATCCAAGTTAAATATTACAACTCATTATATGGTCACAAGCCATTAGTTTTGACTCCAAATTGGCAAGAAAGCAGCAATTTGGAATTCATATGCATGTGGGAAAAATGTACTCAGAAAAATCTAAAAAATAATCAGAAAAAATGTGTTTCATAGCAATTCCCTTTTTTCCATTTTAACACCCTATTGCTTATGATGATGGCTCATTAGCTTCTGTCAAATATTTCATCATTTAATCCTCAGCCTTATTTGAGAATGACTACATTACATTTCTCTTCTGGCTCTAAGGAGGTTTATATTTGTTAGTCTGGACTTAAGATTTGTTTAATGCTATTCCATTTCACCAATTCACAGTTTTTCAAACACATATTTATTCATTTATCATTCTTCCACAATGCTAAATCTGTATTTCAGATAATGTAGGAAATTTCTTCATAGCAATACTTTTTTCAAGTTACTGCTTAAAAATGTTCAATGTTAGGTATGGAAATCCACAGAAAGATGTGGTTAGAACAATTAATGACTTCCTTACTGAAGTGCAGTCCATTTTTTCCTTTGTGCCAACAGCCTGTTAAAATAATTGTATTGGCAGCTAGCAAAAATTTGGAATGCTCATTAAAAGAAAGAGATAAATATATATTTTGTTTTCAGACAGTGTATGAAATTACCAATGCCAACAATTTTTACTGCAGCTGTATACTACCTACTTATATAAGTGGGAAACATTTATCTTGTTTTGGCTTCTGTTTTGAATTGGAGAAACTCTCTTAATCAGTATATCATTCTTCTGCATCTACTAAAGGTTTAAAACATCCACCTGTTGCCCCTATTAAATGGAATTCCATGGAACACAAGTTGTTAATCAAGATGTGTAACTTTTCTTTGTACTGCACAGTTTGCACACTGATGATGTTAAAATACAATGGCATATGTCATATGGTGAGTGCTCTCCTGGAGAGTCCCAGATCTCAGACAGCTCACCCAACCACTGAGTCTAAATCCTGACAAAATGAAACACTGTTATTCTCAGTAGGCTGTCAGAACCAAAACATTTTTCTGTGATATTTGAGAAATGCTGAATCACTCATTCTTATGTATGTGACTGTAAGAGCTTGGATTAGACCTCTGAAACGGCACAGAACTGTGAATTATTGTGGCTCCATGTAGGATGGAAATCAGGCTCGGAAACTTGTCTTTCCACCACCGTCACCAACCCGTAATCCTAAGGGTGAGATTTTATCTTTCCTAACGTTGACTACGATGCCTAACACTGAAATGGCTGAGATAGTAGCTTGAGCTTCCCAGGAACCCAAGACTTTCAGGAGATGGTGTGGCTATTAAATCTCAGCATAAGACAAGTATCTAAAATCACTGAAAAGAATCACAGTCTGCTAGTTTTAAACTGTCAACTTTACAGGGAATCCTGGTGATTAACTGTGACTACGTATTTAATTTTTGATTGCTAAAATCACGTGAGATACATTCTATACAAATTACATACATATATTTATCACCTGCATGGTTTATAAGCATTAGATTGTGTGTACTTATCAGAAAACAATCAGTCGAAGTTGTTTTGATTATATGATTTTACTCTAATGCAACAAAGTATGGTAGAATAAGATTATACAACTAAAGAATAGTTCTGCATAATTTCTATAATGACGATGAATATCATACTGGTAACAGTTGGGAGAAAGAAAGCAATTGGCAGAAGATGGGAAGAAGTGCAAGCAAATAAACTAAAACAGTGATCTAGTATCACTAGAAAAATAAATAAAAGAATAAATAAATAAAACCAGCTTAATTTGACTTGAGGATTTTGCAGTTACAAACATACTTTAATAGGATTCCTCAGCAGATGCAGAAGAAAATAATTTAAGCTGAAGTGCACTTTAGAAATTAGAGCTGCTTCTCTTTTGTAGCTTTCTGACGTTACAGAGGTCTGGGTAAGTGTTATGTTTTAATGCAAATTACCAAGATTAGTATGTCTGCAATTTGTCTACAGACAGTTTAATTTCCTTCAGTACTGCCACTATCCATCTCATTCTCTTTGAGATGCTCCAAGGAGAGAAGAATTGTTAGAGCACAAGAAATACTTAATTTTTAAAGGTCATTTTGTTTTTGAGACTTTCTTGTAATTGGGCTAACCATCTTGAAGTGTAAATAAAGACTAAAGCAAGGTTGTGCTTCTGTGTTCACAAAATTCCAGGAACTCACAGTATGCTCTACAAAGAGATTAAAATTATGATATTATAAAGCTATGTTAAAATGACCTCTGCCTCAGTTGCTGGAGAAAGGTGGGAGAAATGAGCAAGGTACACAGGTACTGATTTTTCAAGTGCTTGTCTAAGAGCAACTAATTAGAACCACTTCTGTTCAAAGATAGCAGGAGTTACACAGGAAAAGCCTTCAGTATTTTGGCTTAAAAATAAATGGAAGTTTTTATCCAGTTCAGAAGTATTAGAATGATCTTTGGTGTAATTTTGCCAACGCAAAATCTTTCATTACTGCTATTTTAGAAAGAAAATTGAAATCTATTCTAAAATTTAAACCACTCCTTCCACCCCAAACCTGCTTGCATGCAATGCTTTGAGGTCCACTTTGCAAATTTAAATAAATATAACAAGGACATTCCACTTTTTATCTGTCACTTTTGCAGAGCTGAATCTCAGCTTCCACTTCTCTGAAGCTCAAATAACTTTTCTTCCTCTCCACAGACAAAAATATTATATAGTGAAATACAAAATGTTTTCACCATATTATTAATCCCAAAGAGCTGTTTTATTGCTATGCAATTTGTGTGTATATGTGTGCATGCATAGAGGAAAAGGAGGGGAGGCCTAACAGATGGTTATTACAAATATTGTATACATTTCTTTTGCAGATTCTGCTCTTGCACATGAACCTTTTCAACTATCAGACTGTACAGCACAAGGGCTTACACAATATCCAGTAATTTTTGGCAGTTGCTGCTCGGCCTTTCATCGTTGCCAGATCTTTGGCAGTATAAGCTAAATCCCTGTCTAGTATACAGCAAGCACAAGGTCCTCATTATACTGCAATTTAATACTCAGGGCCAGCAGGCTCTACATACACTGTAAACCCAGAGCCTCTCCCTTGATTTTGATGGAACAACTGTTAAATGTGTAGTGCCTTATAAAGTTGCCATAATTAAAGGGTTAATTATTTATATACACATTCTGATCCAACATAAATAAATAAAAATAAAGAGATTAATGGGGTAAATTTCAGATGTTATATATACTTAAGTATAAGCATTTATGCCACCAGGGAACAGTGACAATTGGCTCAGTAGAATACATAGAGCATTATGACATATTCAATATCACAGGCAGCATTAAGTTTGTAATACACCTGAGTACTAGAAACAGTATATAGAAACAAAAATATGATTGGACACATACACAAAAATCTTTTTCTGCCTATTCATCAAGGCATTACTTTAAACATTAGCAATAAGTCTGAACCACCAGACAGGTATGTGCCTTGATGTTTCAAAGTCCATTTATATTCCAGCTGAGAAATGAAGAATATTTTACTGAGATTCTTTGCAATACCTCCATGTGGATAGCTCTCTTCTCAAAAATACCAGTTCAGTGCTCTGCTATTCTGCCAACCTACAAAGCCAGAGAAGTAGTTATAAATAAAGGTTTGACAAAACACCCGCCCTTCAAGAATAGGCTTGCTCAGCCCAAATATTAGAAGTGTATTGTTTTCAATATCACAATTATTCCTGCCATATCAGCCCTATGGAGGACCTAAGCCCACTTTAATTTTTTTTAAATTACTAAATATTATTGCCTGCTGCATGAGAAGCAATTAAATGGAATGTCCTCCCCATGCACACTGTTAAAAATATTCATGACAACTTCTTATTGGGTTGTAGTCGCTCATCACACATTTCTTTTTACGCTGATGCTTTCTTTCTGTGTTGAGCAATAACAGATATTTTACACAGAGGAAATACTGCTAGTCACAATGATATCCTTGCATGAAGCATGCTAGACATATCAAGAGGAAGGTGTTGGATTTCCTTTGGCTGAGATACTTGCCAAGCAATTTCTGCTATTATATCAGCCTGATATAATTTGGTTTTGATCTTGACTCAGTTCCTACTGCCACTAGCTCTAAATTAAGAACTCTGTTTTTATTTGCTAAGTGGGAATTTGACAGCTGCAAGAATAGCCAGATTCATTTCTTACATACATGGGTGGACAAAGAGAACCAGAAGGCATTATGAAGAATATTGGAAAACGGTTTTAATTTATCATCTCCTTTTTAGGGGAGAGGAAAAAAAGTGCAACTGGAGGAAATATGAGGAATAGGAACACAAAAAAAACCCCATAAAATAAATTGGTCATTTGTTTATGAAAGGGGTCTCTGAATATTCGCTGCTGTAGCACAGTTAAGAGCTTCACAGTCTATAAGTGGTCTCAGCCCATTGCCTTTCTCCCAGCAGATATCTTTGATAGTAAAGCTGGTGGTCTGAATTCCTCCACTCAATCCTCATTGGCTCTTCAAAATACGTGAAAAATTTTATTCCATGGGGCAGAAGGGTTACAGAACGTAAGTACATAAATGAAGCATATTCTGGGAGTCATACTGAAAATGGTGAATCAGATGGCTAAGTAAGGAGGGAAAAGGGGTTATTTAGAACAGTCAACTCAACGTTAATGATCAAGGCTGTAAACAGAAATAGATTTTTTTATTAATTCACTTTCAGTGTTGTTTTTCTTTAAAAATGAAATGAGGCATTGTAATTAGGAGTGAGATAGCTATAAAGTGTATAACTGCAGCAGGGGGTTGGAACTAGATGATCTTTGAGGTCCTTCCAACCTAGCCATAGTGTGATGCTATGATTCCATGACTCAGTGTAGAGATGTACTGTGTTTTACACCAGTTCATGAGCATTAGAAGTCACCTCACCATGCCTTGATTTTAAAACAATTCCATGAAATTGAGTATTGGTTGTTGTGAGGCTTCTTGGCACAAGAACCTATAGGGAACTTGATGTTAAGTAAAATCTGAGGTAATCTGTGTGTGTTTCTTTTTATAATAGTATTCTTATGATCTTGGCAGAATTTTCATGAGCTTAGCTTTCTGTCACTAAAATTTCCTTTACCGGATCAGATTTATCACAACAAGGCTTCAGTATTTTACTAGCTCCTTAAAAGATGAAATTAGACTCTGGTGCTGGAAAAGGCTTTGCTGCTTAGATCAAAGCTGGACAAAATTTAGTTTTTCTTCATGGGAATTCAGGATATTTTGAACAAGTTTGGTTTTTTTTTTGTTTGTTTGTTTGTTTTTCTCCATAGTGGAGATGAAAGTTATCTAAATTGATTAGTTATCTAAATTTCCCAATGAAGCAAAAGAAAAAACAACAGTGATCTTTTGAGGTCATTTTTTGTGAAACTCAACATAATTTGGTCACATCTTTCAACAGTGAAAACGAATCAATACTGCATGAGTACCAGTTCATCAGAAGAGTTTCAGAACAACCAAGCAAATTTTGTTAATTAGGAATAATGAGTATAGGTGCAGCAGACAAAGTCGTAGTCAGGTTTACCAATGCTTTCAGGAGCAGCACTTAATGAGGAAGAGCTTGGACTTTCTGAGACCTTCTTATATGTATAGCTTAGTGGGTGTGCATCTGAGCATGTCTTCCAAGTACTATGTTTATTTGCCATTTAGTATCCCCTATAAAACAAATAAATAGTCCTCTCATTTTCAAAATGGAGACAAAAAGAGACAGGAGACATTGCTAAGATGTAAGTTTATCTCTGCAGCACTTAACCTTGGAAAGTCAGTGGCTGGAAACAACCAGGATGTTAAGGAAATATATTGGAAATATATTGGATGTGCCTGCAATTTGGATTGGAGGATGATGCATTCCTCATTCAGGATTGACAACGATGCTTTTCTTCTCAGGTCAGGGAACTCACTCAGTTCTGTATCTTCTAACAGAAAATTCAGGAAAGTAGTCCTGACTGTGCCAGTACACTGAGGTATTTTCCATAACCTTCTCCTTACTAATTTCCAAATTTGTTCCACTTCCTGTAAATCACTAAAATAATTATTTGCTCGGAGGGCCAAAAAGAGAATCGCTTTGGAATTGAGTGGGTTGGATGCACTTTTGGAACTCTCACATGCCTGAAGAAATTATGTGGCTCCAGAGTGAGATGACAAGTGGAAGATTTGAAGATCAATATTTCAATCTTAACTATCCAGAGTCTGAAAATGAAAACTGTACTTGAGTCAGCACCTTAATGTTCTTGGAAAAAATATGTCTTATATGAATGCACAGAAAATACGTTTTCTGTGAATTCTGTTCACAGTGTTGTCAGTGACATACCTTTTCTTCATATGCACTTCCATGTCAGATGTCATTCTGTCAGGCCCCTCTGCCCCTCTGATGCTATCTGTCACACAGCAACAAAATGAAGTGAGATATTGGTGGGAACGTTCAACTTCTACTGCCATCCCACCAAAATCCATCTCTGATGTCATGGGGCCAACATCATTAAATAGCAGGCATTACTTTCAGAACAGCCCTTGTAGTGACTGTTATTACAATAATTATAAATGTATACTTGAGGTCTGTAAAATAATGAAGTATCATTTAGTGTAAAGTAGTTTTCTAAGAAATCGTTATGGCTTACTGAAATGTTATATAGCTCTGTGAACAGTTTATACTCTGTGAAATATCTATAATATGAAACACATATTTGTTTCTTCTAGCAGAGCTCCAAAGGAGCTATTAAAGTATAGATGGTGAACAAGCATTAAGTACAAGTCACAAAAGTTAATTAAATCCTAATGCGACTATTGATAGATTATTAAACCCAAAATCATTCTCCTATTTCATCATGTATTAACTGCACTTTGAAAATGTGTATACTTTAATTTTGCAAAAACAGAAAAGAAATAAAAAGGAATGAAATTATTGTACAGGATCATAAAAATGTTTAAGTAATTATGCAATTCTGAAAAATAACCTCTATCTTATTCCAAAACATTAAGGCTATTTCTATAAGACTTTATGATTTCTTATGTGATTGCTGTGCTGAGCCAACTCAGGAATATTCTCACCTAAAACTATATTTTACTGCAAACCATACAACAGATTAATCTGAACAAAAGAATCTGGCAGAAGAGTGAGACATAAAGCCATGCCCTGTGATTTTACACCCTATCAAGTTAAATCTGCAATTCTGACATGGTTTCTAATAGAGGTCTCCTCCTCAGCATGAGCCGTCATTTTCTTGGTGTGCCTCAGCCATCTCCTATGTGTTGCCATCAGCAAGGGTTGTCATGGGATTCAGTACATATGATCAGTACACAGGCCCCGGGTGCATAAATCTCAATCAGAAGGAATTTGTGCTATTTCTTCAAAATAATAGCCCAAGGAAGAATATCAGCAGTTAAAATAGATTAATGACTTAAATACATAATGGATGCATGCAATTTTTGTCTTCCTAAATTTTAGGTGATGGGCAGGCAATGTCTGCATCCAACATCTTGTGACCAAAACACCTATCATGTATTCTGTTTGTACATTCCTGAAAGTTCTTACTGGATGTTAAGCAATGTGTTGGGAGTTCTGACATCCAAAATTTGGTACTCTGAACTGGGAAAGGTTGAGTCTGAAACTTTGAGCCAGCTCTAAACCTGAATGTTGGTAATTCAGCAGACATTGCACTCACTGTGCTTCCTTGAATCGCTCAAACTACTAATTGAATGCAAATAATGGCATAAGAATAATTTGAGGATTGAGAGGGTGCTAGATGAAAGGAGTAGAACGTGTTCAGCAGCTGATCTGCATCTCTGTTTCTGTTTCCCCAGTGTAGCATTTTCAGAGAGAGAAAATCAGGCTGAATTTCAGAGTGAGGGAAAGATCTCCAAACAATGAAATTTTGAATAATGCTTTCTTTGGAATCAAACAGCAACGCTGTTTCCTCTGAGAAAACACTTTGAAAATTATGAGTTTTCTTTGAGTTAGCATACACCAAAAGGTGGGCTGAATTGCTGCTGTTTTCAGATCTCAGCATACACTTTCAATCTATTCGTGTTTTCCTTCTCTATTAAAAATGTAAGACACTCTTTCATAGTGCTTAAAACCTAAAAAAATGAAAGCACTAGCTTGTAAAAAATCGTATTCTGCAAGGTTTTAAGGATCTGTTTTGTAAAGGGCTTGATTTTAAAAATTTAAGCTTGGCTGCTTCCACAAGTCTTTTGCAGCTCCTACATGGAATATAATCCTGTTTTGGGTTTGAAAAAATTACAAATCTCTTGACAGTGATGCCTCTGGCTTTTAGTAGGACTCCTTCATGGTCACTGCAGGATGGCAAGTTATGTGTCTCTGGTTCCTGCTGAATGAAGACAATCAGAAGATATCAGGGATGTGTGCGGGTTCAGCAGGCTCAATCATATCACTTCAGAACCCAGACAGTATCAGCACAGTGTGAGCGGGGCTGTTCCTCGCTCTTACAGATGGCAGTGGCTTGGATATTTACATTATTTCTTCAAGAAACAAATGCAGTGGCAATGGAGAAGTCCCTTCTCGGAGCTGACAAAGCCCCATGGGGCAGCTGTGTTCCACAGGCTAAATGGAGTGAGATAGGAAAAAATGAAGGAACAGCTCTGGCGATAGTGACATAAAAGTAGGGCTTGTGTTGTTGTTACTGTGTTGTTTTCTATTGTTTTGTGGGGTAGGGTTTTTTTGCATATTTTTCTTATTTTTTGTTTGAGATGGAAAGCATTTCTTTTTAAATACGTATAATAATAAATCATAAATAGCTATGAGATGTACTGTGATATATGTTGATATATATGAGTAGGGCAAATATGTCATTTTACGTCTGCGTTGATGAAGCTTTATCATGTGACCAGGTGTGGTTGGGGGCATTCTGTTTACCTGTTTGCAAGAACAGGGCTGTTAATATAAACGAACAAACGTTAGCCTGGTAGTTACGTAACGACAACAACAAAACAGCTCCAAATTGCTCTGCTTTTCCTTTGGAGGGGAATCTGAATAACGGCAGAAAAACAAGTGCGAGGAGCTGGGGATCAGCCCTGTGCCATCCGTGTGTGCTCCACGTTCTGATCTGCTGCGTCCCACTGATGGAGCTGTGAGCAGCTCAGTGATTCATCCCGTAGGTGGCTGCCTGTCACGGGTGGGTGAAGCTCTTCCTATAAATAGACTGTGCATGAGCTCACTGCACATTTGGGGAATGCTTGGAATGGAAGGTGTTCCCAAAAAGCCTTGGGTATATCGTTATGTTTTGTATTACAGCTTGGTGCTAGCAGCTGACGATTTCAATAATTGGATCAACGTTCCTACTGCAAATGACAGCAGATTTGACTCAGCTGTTTATCATTCTGTAGTGGATAAATTATGTTCTACGAAAATAACTTTTCAGGTGAAATTTCAGGGGGTTGTGAGAAGGAAATCCAGTCTGCTCTTTGCAGAAGTTAGAGATCCCAGTGCTTCTGGCCCAAATGACATGTGTTCTGACGTAATGTGAGCTGGGCAGAAATGCAGTGGCATTTTCAGTTCATGGCTATGATGTGGATAAGAAATTCAGTGCTAAAGTATGATGACTCAGTGCTGTATCTGCTCCATTCTCTCTTACAGGCACTGTACAACACATCAGTGCCAAATCCAAACAGGGGCAAGCACACCTTCCCGCCCAACTTGCAATATTTGGGTTTTGGAATGTAAGCTGCAAGTGGTTGGAGTAAGTACCTGTATGACAAAGATACAATATAAAATCTCCTCAAAACCATCTAAAGGCAGTAGATTGACTTACATAGTAACAAGGAAATACTGCCACGCTTCTTTGGTGTGAGAAGTTATTCAGAGTCTCAGCAAATCACCACCTGCAGGGTACTGCAGCTGGAACATCCTCTTGAAGGAGAAGCCTTGTCTCCTCTCTAAAATGAAGCACAAACCTTATGGTAAGAGGATGTTTTTCATTTGGCAACCTAAAGCTTAAGCACTTATCTGAAACCCTGCAATGTGGGCACAATTTTTATTTATTTATTTATTTATTTTAATGTTTTTATTATTTTTTAATATACAAAATCTTCTTTGAAAGTAACAGGTCCTATTTTATGATGTTGGCTCATGACAGCAGAGGTGGATGTTGGTGACATGGCAGTGGAAGTTGAATCTTCCCACCAGTACACCTTTAAATTTTGTTTCTGTTTGACAGATGGCAACAGAGGAGCAGTCTGACAGAACGGTGTCTGACATGGAGGTCTGGATGAATCACAGAATCACAGGAACCATTTGTGTTGGAAGGGACCTTTAAAAGTCATCAACCCAACCCCCCTTGCAAAAAAGCAGGGACATCTACAGTTCCATCAGGTGCTCAAAGCCCCATCATGGCTGACCTGGAGTGTCTCCAGGGATGGGGCACCATCACCTCTCTAGGCAACCTGTGCCAGTGCCTCACCACACTAATTGTAAAAAACTTTTTCCATATGTGGGTGGTGAACATGTAGAACAAGTTGCCCTGCCTGAAGCACAGGTGCAGAACTGAATTCTTCCACGTGTAAAAAATGGCACCCATTGACATTCATTGATGCTTGCTAAATGTTTTTAAAGACCGAGCAGTGGATGTGAGCACATGGAGGCAGAGCGTGGTGCGTTTCATCAGTTACAGCACTGGGTCACCTTTTTTTGGTGCAAACTGTTGTGAGTGTGGCATGCAGGCTCTTGCTCGTTGCTGGTGAAAATGCACAACTGATGGTGGTGATTATGATGAAAAAGAATCTTTTGTAGCTGATAATTTGCTTTGTCAAATGTTGTTATACTCTTTGTATCAGTTGCAGTTTTCATGGAAATAAATAGGAGGCATTACTTTTGGAGCAGCTTACATACTTAACATACATTTTCTGAAATCCCATGATACCAACTCAAATCAGGTCATTGAATTCTGTTAAATCTCTTCTGCAGTCACTTCACTCATGACAAAAACTGTGTACTGAAGTAATTAAATTTTGCTTTCCCTCAGTGAATCATAATTGCAGCAATAGCTCCATGAATCCAAAGCAGTGCTTCCCAAGATGATCTAGAATTTATATTTTGGAAAAAAAAGTAGTACTGTGAACTTCACAAGTATATTTACTAGGTCCAAACATAGGAAACTTACCCTTGACAGTCTGTTTACTTACTTTCTCCATCACTGCCTCTCTCTTTCTCTGGCATGAATAATGAATAATGTATCGATGTTGTTTGTTTTTTTTTTCTTTCTGTTAACACAAAGAAAAATGGAGATGTTAATTTCTTACAGTGGCAGCTAAGACAAGCACAATTAAGCGGTTTACTTTCTAGGGATTGCTCACTGAATTCTTCAAGAGGCTCCTCTGCAGCTGATGTAGTTGAGGGCCACACCATCGATCCTTAGCTGACAGCAAACAGATGGTCTGTCAGCAGAATTGTTCCTACGCTGAGGAGAGTACATCATTAATGAAGCCAAATACAAGCTTATGGCTTCAGCTCCCTGGTACAATGTAAGTGGTGCTGTATATTGCAAGAGTAATTTATTAGAACCTGTGTGTCATTCACAGAAACAAGTTATGCTGACTCTGTGACATGGAAAAAATCAGCCTTCTTCTCTAACATATGTTAATGGCTCCCTGCATTCTTTCTCACCAATTTTACTTTTCCACAGGTGAACAAGTTCTACAACATTGCTTTGCATCTGCAGGAGTGCGTCTTTGTATTTCCTGAGTGGTGTTATGTTAGGTGCTGAGGGATACAGCAAAACCTGGGGCAGCCAGAAATGTCAATCAGTCTTTTTAGATTTATATAGACTTTTTTTTTTTTCCTTACATCTAGAACAATCTATTCATTGTATTCACTGAGGCACAACAGAATTCTAGAGACTTGGTGGAATGCTGTGTGTAAAAATTCACATTTTAAAGCACACATACATAACTCGAAATAATAATAAAGATCCCATTTGCTATACATTCCCATTGAAAACATGCCAGCTGTATAATATCTGCTTGTTTCCTAGAACTGAATTTCTGTGGAGCAGTGTCCTATGTGACCAAATTTGTCCATACAAAAAGGTGTGTTGCTTCTCAGTCAGTTAGCAATTCTGCATGTGGCAATGCAATCATAAACTAGTCTAGAATGCTACGCAATGAATTATGATTTTAGGATAAAAAATATATAGTTAACTGCAGTGGTGCTTAACCTTAACAGGTATATATACTGACAACATTCTTAAACGCTGCATTAGTGTTTGAAAACATACTTTGTTTTTCTTTCAATATATTTTTCTCTGTAATGAATACGCTGCTTATATTTTTAAGTAAATTTATTCATATCCCTGTAGACTTCCTTGTCAATTTTATAATTGTTTGAGAGTTTTGTTCAGCAGAATAATTTAGAAGTGTGTCTTGTGTGCTGTCACCTTTGATTAGTGAAGTTCTCTGTGGGGGGATGGTGATGGCTGAGGGCTAAAGTGGTTACATACAAGGGTTTTGTTTGAGGAGTTGTAGTTCTTAATAAGTGACTGCCATTTAAGAAATCTTTAAGTAGACAGAAAAGTATTGTTCCTAAGGTGTATTACTGTATTTTTTTTTTTCCTTTCATATTCACCATTTGCTGCTCGTCTATTCTTTCTCTCTCAATTACTATTGACGTTCAGAATGCCTGTCAGCTGATGCCTTTTTATAAGCTGTTCTGCAAGTTGAACACAAATAACATGACAGCTTGCAGGCTACTTGTTGTCATGGTGTTCTTACTTTGCTCTGGGCAATGCCATATAAAGAATATTACATCTCGACTCCTATTTGCATCAACCAAATATTTTAACATTAACACAACAATATCAGAATGGCAGGATGTTTATGACATTACCAGCACGAAGAAAGCGGAATAAAATTATGTTCTGTTTCCGCCTACACATCTTCACCCACTCCAAAGCTCTGTACCACTGTGGTCACAGAATTGTTGATTTCTGTGGAGGAAAGTTGATCACAGGGTTTGGGCTCAATTTTCAAGTTTAATTTCAGTGGTCTTTTTGACTGCAGTTGTGGACATTTGATAAATGAAATGCAACACGGGGAATGTCACCCTTCATGCTACTCTTTGAACTGGCTTCCAGCAATTTACTCTGAGGTTCAGTTTTGAAGTTTCCACTAGGGATTATACTTTTTTCTATTTTAATTTTTTTCTGAGTAAAAACCACTTTTAGTTCCACTTTATACTTACATGTTTGTGTAAAATCTAACATATTTGTGGGTGTTTCATCCTTGAAGGTGCTTAAGACCAGGTTGGGTGTGCAGCTTGATCCAGTGGGGGCAGCCAGCCTGTGGCACGGGTTGGGAGTGGATGAGCTTTAAGGTTCCTTCCAACTCAGGCCATGCTATGAGTCTATGATTTGTATAAGATCTATTATTGTGGAAATCTCCATTGTGCTGATAGGTATATTAACATAAATGTTAGCATAGCTTTCAATTCATACTCAACAATTACTACTGCTTCTATTTTCCTTATACAGATTATCTTCCTAGACAACACTTAAATAACAGGAAAATGATTATGAAAAAATAACCTTTCTGTGGTCATAATTAGGTTAGGTTCCAGAACCTGCTGCTTTTCCAACAGCCAGACTTGAAGATAAAGATGCACACACATACTTCTCTCCGAGCAGTATAAAAGAAAGTGAGAATTCTCTTTCCTACATTCACAGAGATTAAGGTCAGGCAGGACAACTAGATACTCCAGTCCAATATGAACAAGATTATGTACACATGGCCTTTATATCTGTATGGGGAAAAAAAAAAAAAAAGAAAAAAAAGAGGAAAAAACACAAGATTTTTATGAAAAGTATTTAATTAAAAAAAAAGCAATTTAAAAAATAGACACAGAGAGACACGCAAAAACCTGCAAAAGTACAAACCACATTCTATTAAAAAAAAAAAAAAAAAGCAGCAGCAAAAAACCTGGTGTCACTTTCAAACTTTAGCATTCTTTCAGGAAAAAAAAAGGTTTTAAAATGTGAGTTGAAAATTGTGCAATTTTGAATTGGCAGAAAAAGCAAGACAAACACTTCAATCCTGTTAAACCAGCAAACAGTTAAATCAGATCCCAAACCTTAGCTAACATGAAACTTGCTATGAAAAATATTCCTTTTGATTCTGCAGCATTTTTCATTCGGGAAAATCTGAACAGTATAAGATCCAAAGGAGAAAGAGTGATATTGGGAACCAGAGAAGAACTGGTGTGGTTATATTTCAGAAATGTGTTCTGCAGATATGCAAGGACAGATTTCCCTAATAACATTAGCATGATTGCCTGAGGAAACTGAACTTAGTAAATTTCACAGCTAAATGGCTGCATTTCCGTAGTATGGAAAGGGAGAAATTAGAGGTAGCTGCACATGAATTATTCTTGTTTCCTGGTGGTTGTCTTAAAAGACTTTTTGTACATTTCTGAAGTCAAAAGTGGTGATGGGCGTCAAAGTCACTGTGGCTATAAGACAGAATGAAGATAACCAACCATGTTTGCAGTTGTGTTTCTACTAAAAATAAGGGGAAAAAAAACCCAAGATGCTATTGTTTCTAGCCATTTACTCCCAAGAATTTTCATATTTTACCCTCCCAAACCACAAACATTCACAGCACATATTAGTGTACACATGAACCCACTTTGCCCTTGTGAAGAGAGCTTAAAGCCTCTTGAAACAAGTATTAGGGGAGGTATATCTGTGTCTTGTCACCTGTATCATTCCCCACTAAAAAAAAGGGGGATGGGATGGGCTTATCTTCACTGCCTTCCACAAGAATAAAACAGTAGGTGAAAGTAATCTGATATCTCAGACTGCTGTAACATACTTGTCATGCAACTACTTAACAGTGATGCTCTGCTGCGTTTTTGAAACCGTTTTTTTCAATTGAAATTGTGTGCTCTTAGGACTTGACCTACAGATAAGCCTTAGTATCTAAACTCTGAATCAGGACTGAAAAGAGATCTGTGTGTAAGAATGTTTGTACTGGGCCTCTATCAAGATTTTTTTTTTCCTTGAATGTTGGTTTAACACTGTAGTCAACTTGGAAATAAAAGATAAATGAAAAATAAATTTAACTTTCAAGTTGAATTAGATTTTAAAATTCCTGGAGAATGGGACAGATTCATCAATGGAGAATTTTGGTCCAACAGAACATAGTGTTTCAAAATATCCTGAACACTAGAAGCGCGTCTTAGGAATGCATGAGCCTGCTTTTTAATGAGTATTGCAAAGGCAAGAGAATGACATAGTATTCAATCAAGGATGCTTCATATCATTTCTTTTTAATAGGTATAATTTAAGGTCAAGTGCATATAGATTTTTTTTGACACTAAATGATGCCATTTAGAATACTATTATTGTACAGACAACAAAAAGATAAGTGATTAGATTAGTGTCTCCCTTTTGTCTTCTTAATAGGAACAGTTGAAGAAAATAATTGTTTTTAGAGAGCTCCTAAGGACAAGTATAGAGCTTGAATTCAACATCAGTTAAAAGATTAGAAGATTTGTTATAATTATTTAAATGTTTTTAACAAAGTCCTTAGCCTAAAAGTAAAACAATTTACTAACGTTTAGTGCTCTACTTTGAGAACATCTTGTTGGCAGAAGCCTCTGTATGAGAGGGCATATTTGCAGTCCATTAGTTTAGCAAAGATGCATAAAATACTTTAATATGTAAGTCTGGGAAATTAAGGAGTTCTGAACATTTCAGCCGGGCACAACTAAGTAAGACTGAGTATTGCATTAAACACTAGGGCAAGTAATTGTCAGGAAGAAGAAAGGAACATTGAAGAACATTGAAAGAAAAAAAGTAAACACAAATTCCATTTCTGTAGCCTGTTCCACTTGAGCAATGGTGCTAAGATACGGCAGAGACAGAACCTCAACACTATAGTGATGCTGCAGCAGTGCAGGTAACCTTAAACTGACCTGAAGCATTCAGTGAACTCAGCCCTCTTACTGTGCTAGTAATATCCTTAGAACTCCTTTGGTTAGTGGGTCTCATTTATATCAACATAGAATGAAGTGAAAATGGGTGATATTTCTAGACACCACTGTAGAAAAGCTTACCTTAAAAAATAAAGGTAGCTATTTTGTTTGGGAAGATTGTTTTGTGCTCAGAATTTCTAGAATCTGGAAATCTGAACATACTTGAGCAACCTGATCTCCTTCTATGACCAGGTGATCCATCTAGTGGATGAAGCAAAGGCTTTCTTAATATAATCTCAGATCAGGTTCATCAATTTTGTGCTTACATAAGTCGGTTCATTTCCCATTCCTCTGCATTTTGCCAAAACCATTTTTTTAAATGCATTATCCTGATCATTTAATTAAATTTCCACTGCATTTATTTCCTTTATCTCTTCCTAAAACTAAAATCCTTGAATGTTTAACCTCTTCCTTAACAGCCTTACAAACTCACAGTGCGTCATATACCCCTGATTGATTCCTGTCTAAGCAAATATGATCACAGATGTTCTTCAATACACTCACGCTGTTGTTCGGTTGCACTTCATTCTGTAATATCTGAACGTGAATCTGAATATACTGTCTATCATCTTTCATTTTCCTTCTTAGATTTTCTTACAAGACACTTGAACAGTGCAGCACACCACTGAATTAAGCTGAAAGTGATCAGCAGAAGTTTATCAGCATATTCACATTAAAAAAAAATCTCAAGATCTGATTTCTTTTATGATGCAGTTGTGAAGAGAATCCAATCTAGATATGTCACGGTCAAAGGACATTTCATGCCAATGTCTAAGAGTCGTGTCTTTCTCTCTACACAGAGAAAATGTTTTCACAAGAATGTAAACATAAAAACATGACATTTATTTTGGGTTTTGAAAGTTTATGACAAAGTCTGCCCGTCCAGAGAACAAGCATTAAATGGCTCAGAACTGCTATCAAATAAACAGTAGTATCTTTGCACAGTACTTTCCTCAGGAAAGAGTGAGCACAGTGCTGACATGAAGGAATGAAAAGCTGACCTGTTGGCTCTGACTTTTTTTCTGGTATCTACATAGCGTATGAGGTTCTCTGCTTTATGAATGCCTTTGTGCCTTCCAATTATTAACAGAAACTTAGTGTCACATATTAGTCACCTCTCAAAGTTACAAAAGCCCAGGGTTATACCCCTAGCACACTGCAGAAAGGTGTAGTGTCAGCATGGTCTGTGGTGTCATCTGTGTCTCTGATCTTTTCTTCTATCTGAAATCATCATAGTCTCATCTGCAGTGTCACAGGTGGGGTCTGTTCACTCTTCAAATAGCATCAATTACACATTACTTAAGGTCTAATTGTATTGGACTACAAATGATGTAATGCTATGTAATTTGTTTGGAATGATAAATTTATCAGAAACCTTTTTTGCCACTCAAAAAGAAACTCCCAGGGAGGATTTCCTAGGCTTACACTGACCTTGCTTTCACATTTAATGCTGTTTTGCTAAAAAAAAATAATTTTAAAAAATTGCTGATAAATGTTCAGTAGCGCTCAGTACTCAATGACTGAACATCTGTGAGAAAATGATTAAATGGCTCATCTCAACTTTAATAAAACTTTGTTTGGAATGTTACTGATGTTCAGCTTTCCCGAAACATAAATATTTTCAGTGTTCTTCATCGGTATTATGAAGCTCTGTATGATTTAGAAGGTTGTAAATGTCCTGGTTTGAATAATTTCCACAAGAACGTAAAAATGTGCAGTCCTTCTCTTCAGTTTTTTGCTACGTAAGGCTAATAAAATGTCAAATTTTAAAAAATTGGGGTATTTTCTTTCTCTTTACCAAATCTGACTAAACTTAGTTGTTTTATATTTTTATTTTATGCTCACAGGAATATTTTTAAAAGAAAACATGAGCAATTCCATATAGACAGAAAAGGTGCAAATCTTCTGAAAATTATACATTTAAATAACTGTCAAGCTGAAAGTGAAGTTCCACATACTAACACTCCTTCATATTTTTCGGCACAAAGCACTACAAATTTGTTTTAAACTACATTTTAGTGAAATTATGTAAATTACTCACTACACAAAAAATTTCATCCAGTTATCCAAGAAATATTGTAGAGTTATATCCATGCTTATGATTCTAGTATAAAGGTGTGCAAGAAAAGACATGGAAGAATTAGAAATACATTTTAAAAGAATTGAGAAGAAATAAAATGATGTCTGAGTAGCACATGTAAGGGGGGGATCCTGAAAGTGGAGCTGAGGTCAAGACACAACAGAACTGGTTCACAAATGATTCATATATCTTTCTAATATTAAAAGACACGAGAAACCCTGCCAGTCTTGTTTAGTACCACTCTTTCAATATTAATAGGAATGGCATTAATTAGAAATAGCAATCTTTAAAGTCCAATCAGCTGGAGTGAGCACTGCTACTCAATAAATAAACAATAAAGGTATAAGTAGGGTGAGCAAATCACCATGGAAGGAAACTGGATGCCAAGAAAAACTTGTTCAAGTTTACCATTAGCAAACCTCTGCCATCCCAAATCTATGTCCTATACTCTAGCCATTAGATGCACTATTGATTATTTAGATGACAGAATAGAAATCACTTTTAGTTTGAATATGGTAACAAGCGGGGAGGGATGGCAGCCAATTTAGAGGACAGTAACAAAATCTGAAGTGATGTTGAGAAATCAGCAAAATATTAAGTAATTCAATGGCATTAAATGTGAAGTGACACACAACTACGAAACAGAGGATGGTAACAGAAATGAGTCTACTGATGATAATTGGGGAATTAATGAACCAAAATCTTGAATTACTGGGACTTGAATAAAGGAGTGCCTATACACACTTGCAGACTTTAATACTGGTCACTCAGCTGGAGTACTAAGTCAGATTTAGCCACAGTATTGTACCTAGATCAGTTGAGGAAAGTCCAGAAAAGAGCAGCAAACTGAGACATTTGCAGCAAAACCTGTGATGAAAGCTAGAAAGTATTGGCTTTATTTAGCTGAGAAAAGACCAAGGGGAGAAATTACTTACAGATCATAAAACAAAAGGCTAGCAGGGAGAGGAAAGTACTCATGTATTTTCCAGGACAATGAGAAATGGATTTACCACATGGAGATTTAACACAGAACATGCTGAACAGTAAGTCAGTGAAACGCTAAAACGTCATGTCCAAAGAATTGGGATTCTACATCACCAGGGTGTTTTAAAAACACATTAGACAAATGTCTGTCAAATAGTCTTTAGATAAAGCTGAATTTATCTGTGATAGAGGTCACACAATTCCTATTTCTATGGTTCTTCTTCCTGTTTTTCAGATCTTCTAACAAATCTAAAGTACAGATTACTTATCATACACTATATATGTTGAGCTGAACACTGAGCCAAATTACACTGATTTCAACACAACCTGATAAATTGTTATCATCCAACGTTATGGATTCAATACTACAAATCCTTGGTAAAATGTCTGGGCTTTATTCTGAGAGGGAAAAAAAGTGTTGGTCAAAGGACAGATAACCTTATTTTTATTTTATTTAAGAAACATAATCTGGCAATTGTGGCAATTTAGTTCAGTAGCTTTAAATATAACAGATTTGCCATTCTCTTTTGCCTTTCACTGCATTTAAGAAACGATAAAAGACTGCTAAAAATAATGAGAGTTTGCCTCATAAAAGTTAGGTGTTAAAATAATAAGCTAGAGGCCATAAACACAAATGTCCCTTGGAGATTTTATCCATCTGGACTAGACAAAATATATAGCTACTGCAGTTATTTTGTACACAATGTTAACAACATTACTCTAAAGTTTTCACATTGAATCTTAAAAACCACAACACACATTTCTTCTGTTCCAAAGACTCCCAGACTTCAGATTTATATCTAAAACTCACAGATGGCCTTATATTGTAATGGACTAAACCAAAGCACTGACTCAGGAAAATATTTAAGCAACAGTTAAATTCATCTTTATTCAGCAAAGCCTCATAACGTGCTGAACTTTAATACTATTCACATCTAGAACAAAATTCTTTTTGCTCTCATGAGCTTTCACATATGCTCAGTAATATTTCTTTAAATTCTTGTTGTGAATATGAAAGTAGGCCCTAAAAGTGATCAAGCTGCACATACTCTCAAATGTAGTGATACTTGGGAAACAGAATGCAAAGACAAAGGCATGTGTCAAGGCCAGGCCTTGTCATGAAACATTCTGCTACCTCTAACAGTTGCAAGTGCTGGTTTCCTCTTACTCTTCAGTGTAGTGATCATGTCCATAAAGATGGGAATGGAAGCTTATTATGTAGTTTTTCAAGGAAACAAAGCCTGTATGATTCTATCACTGCGAAAAAAGCTATTCTGCATTATCGTATCCTTTTCAATTGCACAGAACATAATATTTGAAATTACTCTGTCCTATTTTAACTAATGTGGTTGATCTAATTCCTAAAGCTTTAGTTCAAAGGAGTAATTGACAAGCATCATATAACATTTACAGGTGAAAATTAAAAATCAATGCACCATCCATGAGTTATGCAGCTTTCTCAATGGAAAGTATTTGAAATGAACAGCTATTATGTATAAAGAACAAATCAGCTAATTATGAAGAAAGAACTCCCAATTCTGTCTACATAACTATCTTCTTAAACAACTTGGTATTCTGCAATAGTTAGCAGTGTTCACAAAGCAAGGAAGCTGACAGCATTCTGTACAGTACTTCCTCAGTAGCTAGAAAGCATGTAAAATACCTCCAGAGATGCTGCATCTAGTCACCCTTTGGGCACCTAAAATCTGAAACATTGAATATGTATTTTCTCTGTTCAGCTACTTCTTTGTGCAATAAATCTCTTGGTACCTTTGGCTTAGTGTGTAAAATCTCAAAGGGTCTACATTTCAGCATTTGAGAAAACCTGTAATTTTTAAAACCCTAATGATGTTGAAAAGCTCTCATTCTACCTTACTTGAAAGCACCAGTGGGTCTCACAAAAAGCTTACTTTCCCCTCTAGTGCAACCTCTGACTTGTTTCATGCTTAACTCAGGTTCAAACATGGAGTGGCATGTGTTTTCTAAGTTGACTGGACCAGTAGTGCTGGTTTGGGCCAGGGCAGTGTATCCTTTCCCTTTCCTCAGCTATCAAGGTAATGCCCTTAATCTTGTACTGGTAAGTTTCTTGGGATGGATAGTTCTTAACATTTTTTTCCTGTTGAAATTGGTAATTCAACATGAAATAGTATATTCTTTGCTTTAGGACTTAGAATTTTAGTCTACCAAGTCAGCAGCCCGAAGAATTACTCTTACTCATTCTCATCCAAAGAATATTTATGCGATGAATCAAAAGCAGCACAGCAGCTTTTACAGGGAAGGCTGACATAACTCCATCCCTTCAAATCCCATAATGCTATGTCCAGACATTCCCTGAAAGATGGGAATCCTGGACTTAAACTCCTGCTCTTATCAGCTGGACAACAACCAATGGACAATAATGTAGTCAGTATCTTCCACAACTCATTTAACCCCTAAAGTCTTGGATATTAACTGAGGAAAAATATTCAAATGGCTTCTTCTTCACTATAAAGGAAAGACAGGATAAACCTCTTGGTACACATACCCAAGGCAACTACCAGTATCTATCTACCCTAACACCACTCTGCTTCAATGATGACTAAGTAAGAGAAATAAAAGGCAGAATATTTTAATGTGCTTCTCATTGTATGAAGGAGCATGTAGCAGTGTGAATGGGTGAATGGGTGTTTCTCCTTCATGGCCACAACTATATATGTGAAGTTCTAAGTAAGATATTGTTTTCATAGATGGTTAGTCTTTTATTCTGTTATCAAAGGAGGTTATAAACAGCATGCAAGCAAACAAAGTTATTGTAAAGCCAAATACAAACCAATCTTTAGTCAAGTAAGTTCTAACTGGATTTACATTCAGTTGCATTTTGTATACCATTTTATTCATCAGGATCTGATAAGTATAGAATCAAAAATAACAGAATACTCGCTCAGATCATAACTGAACACCTGCTTCATAGTGCAGGTAATAAATCCAGTTAGGTTATCCTATGAATTTAGTGATTACTGATTTAAAACATAGAACTTCAATCAAGTGATTAATCTGAAAATATCTTACATTATATTTTCAAGGTATTCAAATTATTTGCTGCTGATCCTATCTGCTGCAAAATCTATCACCATTTTGTTGAATTATCTTTCCCAAACCATTCCTAGAGTTCCATAAATGCATTTGCTATCAATAAGTGTTTGCCAGATACTCTGGGTGTATAATTTTCATCCTGCTCTTTTCTTGTCTTTGTCTTTGATTGTTTACATAGGAGTACTCATTTTTCATGATTTCTGACATATTTGGTCACTTAAATCATATAGAGTTATTTCTACTTCTTGACAGTGTGACTGAAACTTTAAAAAAAAAAGAAGAAGAAGAAAATATAAAAATTATATGAGAACTGTAAATGCAGAAAAATCTCCAGGATCATAGAATCTGTCATTCTGGAATAAAAAATCTTGCATATAGTCCAATATTTTGCATCTGACAGTTGTCAGTACTTGATCCCTCAAAAGACAGAACAAATCTGTAAGAGCAGAAGGAAAATAATCAGACAACTGATATATCAGTCCTTGCCTGAACTCTGCCAGTCAGAGATTGGTTAACATCTTGAAAGAGAAATCAAAATGCTCTCTAATGCCATCATTAATTCCTGACATTGCTGATGTTTTTATGCACATCAATTTCTTTTGAATTTGATTTTTTATTTGTTTCAAAATAATAAAAAGTAAATGCAGTGTTTTTTTTTGTTGTTTTTCCTGGCACAAAGTTTTAGTCAAGCAGACATTTACAAAACTTTCAGGATCAGTAATTTCAGAATGCTGAAAAGCTGTCAGAGTGAGTACATGTATGTCTAGCAGAACAGACTCAGCATTTCTACACATGAAAAAGAAATTTTGGATTCTTTACTACCAGCAACAGCACTGACACACAAAAAAAAAAAAAAAAAAAAAAAAACCTAAAATAATAGAAGAATTTCTCAAACTGAAGAGATATTTTCTGTGTTGGGTTGATGTGCTTGCTTGTTTAATAATCTGAGTACTGAGTACAAGTATTTCTGCAAAGATGGACTGTGATTCTTATTCTTATCTAATTTTAGCCATGAAAAAAAAATGCATCTAATCAAAACACATCTACTTAGTGGCAGTGTGCAGAGATGGGCTGATTTTGGAGTTTACACTAAATAAAGTTTTTAAGACTGGGATGAATCACTCATCTTAAGTGGTTATCTCCTGATGACATCAACAAACTTCTGGAATTAACAGATTTTTGTTGGTAAGTATCTCTCTCTGAGAGCATCAAAGTGAGATGAGCCCTACTTTTCACCACACTTTATCTCAGATGAAATACAGCAGCTGTATGCAAAGAATGAAGGCAGAGAGATGAATTAAAAATACAACATATTCCTCTAGATCATATGGATTTTTTTTAATAAAAGAGGTGGATATAAGCCATAAAGTAAAACAATCTACTTGCACTTTTTTCTTTCCTGATGGGCCAAGTTCTGTGACGGATAAGTATCCATTACCTTACCATACAGTAAGAGTGAAGAGTGCACATCTCTCTCCACAAGGAGAAGCTCAGTCCCTCTCAGACTCAAGCTTTAAGGAACAGAATTTTCTTTAACTAATAATTTGGCAACAGCTAATAGAAAAGTAGAAACATTGGGAAATAGGTGTTTCTAAATTCCCTTAGTATCACTGATCAAAGATTTAGGAAAGTCAGCATTATGTTCTTTTGAAATCTCATTCCCAGGAGGCACAGTTGAGAAGAATGTCACTCCATCTTATCAGTAAGTTTTAAAATAAGACCATTATTAGATTGCAATTGATTTGCAGAAATCTATCCATTTTTAGTCAAATTAAAACAACTTTTATTGTAGTGCCACAGTTCATGCTGATACAGTTAATGCTGCGTGAGAGCATTTCTATTATGAAAATCCTTTTCTCCCCAGCTTGATTTATAGCTCAAGTATAAAGAACTCACATGGCACTGAAACTTGTCATACAAGGGCTCAGCCCAGGGAAGAATGTTATTCTTTGAAATAAATAACAGTAGAAAAAGAATTTGACAATTTCTCCCAAGCAGGAATATAATGAGTTGACTGACAGAAGCAGGGACTTTAGTACTGGGTCTGATCACTTCCCCATAAGAGCTACATTCTCTAATTGTAATTGACTAAGTAATGAATGTGAGAACCAGGAAAATGGGTAAGAGTCTCTGTTTTGCCTTCCCTGTCTACTTGTACCTGATATAATGTTAGATACGAGCTCAAGACATCTAACACAGTTCCAATTACTCTAATGTACTGTATATTTCAAGGATCATGCACATAAAACAGAGAAAGGAAAACACAGAAATTGCACCCATGTCCCAAAGCTGCACAAACTGTAAGAAAATAAAGAAGAAAAAAAAAAGAAAGAAAATACTTACCTTGCTCTTTCAGCACAGCCACAAACAATCTGTCCCAGAGGGAGCATGAGTGGAAAGGCGAGAAAAGAAGCTGAGTATGATATAAAGTCAACACAAATAACTGGGAAGTAGTCATGAAACTGCAGGTGAACAGATGAAGGGAAGAACAAAGCATATCTTTTATTCTCTGCATCTGGTATTTATCCTGGATTCATGCTTTGGACTGTGTTTTTAACTCACTGTTAATGGGAGTTGCACAGAGCTCAGTGCTTTGCAGGACGAATGCACTCCTGTATCTTCTTTGTAGGCTTGGAAATGCACACAGTATGCTATGGAGTACTGATTTATGAATACAAGACATATCTTGAGACCAACATCAAGACTGAAGTAGCCATTTCTCCATTTCACCCCTAATTTTAAAACAAACTGCCATCCTGTCCTTGAAAATTGCACTCATGACTCCTTGAGTACTGAAAGCTGTTGTAAGCTGATGTTGCATCTGAAAGCCCTCCACATACCCACAAAACTATCCTTTCACTTCAATCAGAAGAAATTATCCTCTACTGCATCCTTCAACTTGCCCTTTGCCCACAGAACACAACAGTGTGAAAATCAGACAAAGGCTCTCTGGACTCATGCAGCCAAATTTACTGTTAGCATATTTGCACCAGCTAGGAGTTGCAAACTGAGGAACTAGCACGTGATCATCTGATTTGCTTAACAATGTCTTCAAATGGAAAATGAATAGCAATGTAATAAAAAATTAGAAAAAGAAGTTCATCCTGCTTATTTACACCAAAGGCATTTCTTACAATGTGCACACTTTCTCTTCCGTATCCTTTACCTTCTTCAATACCAATTCTTAACCTTTATCACACCACCCATTTATCTTAGATAGAAGAGTCTGTAGGATGAGTGGAACAAAAACCAAAATGGGTTATTACTAACACAGGTCAGCTTCCTGGTGATTCAGCATCAGCTCCCATGTGTTACACTTTACACTGGCACCACTGCAGACATGACGGAGCCAGAAAAGGTTCTTAACTAGAGCTGCCACCAAAAAATATCTGTGTGGACTTCCTTCTCCATGGTATCTCCTTTCTGTGATGATTTCCGTATATTTGCTGCCGTAAGACCATTTCAGACTGTCAGCTTCGAATTTGCTCAGTACTCACAGACTTTTCTTTAGGAAATCATCTTCTCCGATACCAGAATTCCAATTAGAAACAATTCCTGATAGAATGCTTGTTTCAGAAGTGAAATTTCATAAAAGAAAGGAGATATTAATATCAAATTTTGATATCGAAAGTCTCAGGAATAGCCTAAAGGTGAGAGATCCCAGCTACTCTGCTGTCCATCATTTCTACTGTAAAATCCATTCTTGAGTAGGACAGTTAAAGGTGTCATTTAAACAGACAAGGTAAATTTAAGTATTAAGCATATTAAACATTAGAGTTTGAGCACTGGACTTCAGTGTCATAGGGTAAGTACAAAGCAACAGGAATTGATTTAATGTGGAAATAGTCTCTATCATCAAAAAGAAAGCCAAGTACCTTTGTGTATTCCTTTGTCAAGCAGTAGTTGATAAAAAATCTAGTAATAAGCTAAATATTTTCTTTAATTCTAACTGGACTTACCTTTCACACAATGATGCAATTACATTCAAAACTGTCAAAAATCACTTGTACAGATATAGCTTTTTCAAAAAAAAGTTTGTATAGAACTTAATACATACATTTGTGACCAATTTAGAATCCAGTCCAGAGACAATTAGCAATGATGGAAAGGTTGCTATTCATTGGATTATTCTGGGACTAAATTTTATCACAGTTATGACAGATCTTGTATCAGGTCTTGTGATGTTTATTCAACTCTGTATCCTGGATGTAAAAGAATTCATGTTATCAAATATGGCTTCCATCTGCAGTGAATAAACTGTGGCAAACCTTTACACAACAACAACAGATTTATAATGTAAACAGTAAATACTCTTTGCCCTTGAAAGGGAAGAATAAAGCAATATGAAGAGCATTTATTGTTGTCATATAATGTTAAATCAAATTGATTTTATTACCACCTCATGTTGATTGTTCAGTTGCAACATCTAACCAGAAGCTATTGAAGACAGTTTTCTGTTTTCTCCATCATCTTATTTCTCAGAGTGTGGAACAGTTATCAACGTAGTGAATCATTTCATCAGCTTTTGTACAGATTTAACTAGCTACCATAGAAAGCATACTGCTCCATTATTAAGGAAAAAAAAAAATAAATCCATTATTAAGCAAAATCTAGGAGTTTTTTTCCTAATACACAGTTCATTCAATTGAGATTATTTCTAGTCAATGTTGTCTGGACACAAACCTCATTACTAACAGTAACTTGAACATTTCCCTTGTGATGGTAGAATCGGTAGGAATGGTTCGTAAAAACTGACAGAAACTTGAAAAGATTTCTCATTATTCACAGAAAACAGTACTAACTATGCAATGTGAACTTTGGGGAGAATTCTTTTTCACTGATCTTTTTTTTGACCTTATATTGACAATTCTAGAGAACTATATGTATCCAAGGACAGGTTTTTTAGTTCATCACTCTCCTCCTTATTAAGATTCAGTTGCAGGCACATATTAGCAGCTGAATGACTGATGAGAACACATGTTGCCATATGCTGAACTAGAATATAGTTGTCTCTATTTCCAGCACCACTGTAACCCTCTGACACCAGTGCTGCCATTCTGCTACATGGCAGCAGATGTTCAGAGCCTCAGAGGTTGGCTTCCCAGTGAGGGAGAAAGCAATGGCATAGAAGCTGACTACACTTGAAACACTGATTAAATCTACACATACACAGAGATTCTGAACTTAGCTGTGGAACATGCAGGGCAAAGACAACTACACAGAAAGGGCTGAAAGCACCTTTTAGCATTTCAATAGTAATGTATTACTGTTAGCTTTGGCAACAGGAAATAAACTTCTAATTTGAAGAACGTGACTAACTTCAGGAAAACTGACCCAAATTTATCAAGGAGCATTGAGTTATTCTAAAAAAACAAAACAAAACAAAACAACAACAACAAAGAAACAAACCGACAAAACATTCTGTAAGCATAACTCCCCATGACTTCTCAGATGGTGAGTATGCATTCATGATCGTTCTTTGGAACATCAGGAAACAAATGGCGCAGCTGCAGGCAACTTGCAGAAAAGTTGAACAATAGTGGAAACATTTATTTCTGTAAAAGGCAAATGTATATTACTGGTTTATCGCTTTCTTAATTTTTTTCATCATCTTGCTGTCTTCCCACATAATTGCTAAATCCAGTAGTTTAAGTTAAAATTATCTAAGACAATTGAATTAATTTAATTGACAAAAGCAAAATTTAATGCCTGAAGATAAAACACAACAACCATACCTAATCAGGAACACAATAGACTGAAGGAAATGGGGCTGTTTAGTCTGAGGAAGTAGAGGCTGAGGGGAGACAATATTGCTCTCTTCATATACTTGAAAGGTGATTACAGCAAGAGTGAGATTGGTCTCTTCTCACTGGTGACAGGTGACAGAACGAGGGAAAATGGCTTCAAGTTGCTCCACGGAAGGTTTAGGTTGGATATCAAGAAAAACTTCTTTACAGAAAGGTTGTTAAGCACTGGAATAGGCTCCCAAGGAGGTGGTTGAGTCACCATCCCTGAGTGTGTTTAAAAGAAGTTTGGATGTGGTGCTCAGGGACATGATTTAGCTGAGGGTTGTTAGATTAGTATGGTTAGGTTGTGGTTGGATTTCACGATCTTTAAGGTTTTTTCCAACCTGAGCAATTCTATGATTCTATTTTAATCAGTCAGTTTTAGATATTTTTTGCATACACTCTTGGACAGATACAATTTGACATATATGTTTAAATATTTTTCAGAAGTGAGCATCTAACCCGATCTCTAGAAGAAGAATGTGGATCTTTGCCTCTGCTCAAGGAGAGTGATTGCTTATAACATCTGAAAATCAACCATGGTGCATGCCAGACCGTAAATGAATTTGTCTCAGTAGAAAAGTACACAAGTTTTGGCATTTGTGCTTCTACACGTTATTCTTGTAACTGTTCTCTATTATTTCACTTGTCTTCAGAGCTTATATTGTGCAAACAAGTTGAAGGTGCCTGTAAACAAAACCTTGGGGCTACTGAGGGGTCTTTGTGGGTCTTTGTGTCTCCATGTGTCTCATTATTCCTCTCTTTAAAAACAAAACCCATTCACAGTACGTTTTAGAAATAATTAGCAATTGCTTGTGGCACATCATCTATGTATGTATGAAATGTCAACATTAAATTTTTCAGTTAGTCACTGATCTTTTGTTCCCATTTGCAATGTAATATATATCTTGTGTAATGTATTACTTTATTCTGATCTCATCATGTATGCTCATAACCCTTTTCTCCTGAATCTTTCCCTTTTGCGTTGTTTATGTATATCTTACAGAAAATATAAAACTTTTTTACTATCCACATGGCACAGAATAATCATCCTATCAGTCATCTTAGATAATGGTCATACAAGATTAAAATATGTTTGAAACAACTGTCCATTGAATCTCTAAGCTATCAAAGTGTAAAACTGACTTTAAGTAGCTTATTGCAATAAAATTTCGTACAATGTGATTGCAGTCAAAGCTGGACTGCCAGCATAATGCTTTAGATAGGCTTCCTGCTCATTGATCAGATCTAAATCCACTGGGAAAATCTTGGACCTATTTTCTAGGACTAGGAACAGAAAACAAGTCATGCACACTGAAAGAGCAGATACACTGCTGAGCCTCTATTTAGAAAGTGGAAATCTTTATGTTATTTCAAGTTATTAAAAGTCATTTTGTACAAACTATATGAGGAAGCCACTACAACTTAGATAGTAAATAATTTTTCATATTAAATCTCAGAATTCTTTCAAGAGAAGCAAAAAAATAACAGCTGTTTATGTATTTATAAATATTCCATACAATATTCCATTTAATTTATGTCAATTATTTTCACATCAGTTTTTTGTTTATTTGTTTTTGAGAATTCTAACTTTATTTTGATTATCTTTTTACTCTAAGATAAAGGCAACATCAAATTATTGAAAGTTCTCCTGCAACGGAAATTTCACTTTCTCAGCAGCTCTAGATTTCATACATCTAATATCCATACACTTCCAATTAGTATAAATTATGAATACAGACTATTTTGAATTCCTTATCTTTCTCCTCTTCAGCCTCTTAATTTTTTTCTGGTAAACAAACCATTTTTGAAAATATGATGTATCCCAAGTATAACAACAAAAGCCCAACTACAAAATTGACTTAGTAGTATTTAACCAATATAGAAAAGCAAAAGTCTCTTCAGCTGAGGGCATGAAGCAAGTAGGACCTGAATACAGGAGAAGGTATGCAATAGCTGTTTGTGCGTTTTAATTTCTGTTGAAGGTTAAAAGAGATTTGCCTGTCTTGTATAAAACGGTGTGCTCAATATTTCACTCATTTTTCACAGCGATTACCTTAAGTCACACAGTAATGAAGAAGCAAGTCTTCACTGGCATAGCAACACACTGCATGGCAGTGGGAAGGAACTCATACAATTCTTTATTGAAAGTCCTCTGAGACATTCTTTCTAAAAACAATAGATGGGAAGAATGCAGAGACAAACACAACTGTTCACATTTACTTACTCTGCTAACAGTTCTAAAAATAATGCAAAAAGCTCCACTGCCCATTCACCACTCCAGGGCCAACATGGCAAATCTCCTCTGCCTGACGCTAAGCCAGCTTTCTTGGGTCAGAAATTATCCCACCACCCCACGCAAATCGCTTCAACAACTTCTTCTTTAAAAGATGCTTCTGCCACTTCATTAACTATTGTCATTATATTACTGTTACTATTCATCATTCCTTAGACTGAGAACTCAACTGTGGAAATTATACAGGATTTGTATATCAGCCTCCCACTGTTATCAATCAATTACATTATTCTGTTTCAAACTACGATTGCCTTTGCCTTAGTGGTTAGATACTGTGCTTTCACAGAAATAGTAAAGCAAAAATCTAAGCTCATGTCACTTTATCTACAGTAGTAATTTTACTGTAGGAGCTCAGGCTATTCTGTAATATCCTCTTCTAGAAGGAAGATGGCAATCTGTGTTACAATTATGAAATCTGCTTTATTAATGATATTCTTCTCCACAGCTATGCATCTTGCAGGTCTGTATTCTTAAAGATATTTAATTATGTCTGTGACGAAAAAAGGTATCCAGTTTCCCAATGATAAAAGACTTTTGATCATTGCAATGAAGTTTTCTGTGAGCAAAGGTTAGCACAAACTTTAGGTTACTGCAACCTGTGACTCTTCAGTTCTGTGCTTGTCTTACCAGCGCAACTTCAGAACAATGCTCTGCAAAAATGCAGCTGGTGATGGTTACACCTCCCGGAGTTTGAGCTTAGTTCTATCCTTATGTTCTTATGGAGCTGGATCCCACCTGTGTCTGCTGTTACAGGGAACTGAAAGTTCTAAATCATGTAGTTATCTGTGGATTCACAATTGTGAAATGTAAGTCCTAAAATAAGAAGTTATAGCTGTCTCTCTCTAACATTAAGATGTTCTCTGCCACTTGATTTGATCTCTGGAGAGAGATTCCAAGCTGCAGCTAGATAGCTATGAGGCTCCTGCTAGGCCAGTATCACACTGGCCAATTTATCTGGATTGGAGACCATAGGATGACACGTTTCACAGTCTCTGGAGGTACAATGTCATGTGAAATATATAACTAGTGATGAAATCTTTTTACATTTTATTACATTTTACTGCATTCTGATTCCTATAACATTTTAAGATATTCACAGAATCAATTGGCTGAGGTTGGAAGGGTCATTAAAGCCCAGCCCTGCCAAAACCCCTGCCATGGGCTGGCTGCCTCCCACCAGCTCAGGCTGCCCAGGGCCCCCATCCCATCTGGCCTTGAGCACCTCCAGGGATGGGGCACCCACAGCTCACCCACTGGCAGCAGTACCACAATCTCACCACCCCTGAATAAAGAATTTTCCCCTAACATCTAAACTATATCTCCCCTCTTTTACTTTGAAGTCATTCTCCCTTGTCCTATCACTACCAGACAAATAAAATGTTGATCCCCTTCCTGCCTGTAAGCTCTTTTCAAGTTCTGGAAGGCCACAATAAGCTATCCCAAAAGCCTCTTCTTCTTCAGACTGAACACCCTCAGCTCCCTCAGCCTGTTTTCATACGCTCCAGCCCTCTGATCATCTTCTGGACCTGCTCCAATAGCTCCGCATCTTTCCAGTGCACTTAGTTACTCAAAAGTGTGAAAACTTCATTATGAACTCGTTTGCATGTAAATAGGAAGTGTTTGGAATAAATAAGAGGCATTAATGTGTAGGAAATCTAAATTATATACACTTATTAAGCTGCTGTAGAAGAACAGCGTTTTTTCTTTTTCTTTCCTGCATCTAGAGAGTGATGAACATGATTATTTCACTGAGAATAGGGTAGAAAATGGAAACTAAGCAAACAATTGAAATTCTACTTCATAAATTATATTGATAAGGGAAATGTAGTTTGGTGAGTTTACAATGCTAGAGTTTCAAATTGAATTGATATAAAGAAAAGTGCTTTGTGTGCATTGCAAAGCACTTTCAGGAGGCTGTTTCCTGCCTTTCATGATGCAGTATCTTTTAATGAAATAGTTGTTTGGGCTTTTCAGTAATGATGTGATGTGTTTTATCTAGAGGATCTTACACTGCACAGGAATAGGAAATCAGTAATTGAGCAACATGGTACATTTAGTCAGTTATCCTCACAGTGAAATTTGAAAAATAAAATTGCTTTAAAAGCTTTCATAGTTTATCTTCGTGAAGTTTTTCCTTTGCTTTAATTCCTCCCCTGAGGCCCAAGTTGATTGTAAACTACAAGTGTGCATCTAAAAGATCCTAGCTAAACTCTACACATCTTAGATCATTTTCACTCCAGAGCACAATGAAAAAAGCTGACCAGAGAAGATGCAATTGTGTCTTTTGCAAGTGGATGTAAAAAATGCCTGTCTCTCATTTGTCTGGGGAAAAAAAAAAAATAATCATAAACATCCCACATTTAATTTGAATCTGAATTGTTTTCTGTTTTCTATGACAAACCTACTACACTAGGAACATGCTGTTAATGGCTCTGAGGCCTTTTAACCATAAAATGATTATCAACTTTTAAAATAAGATGTACATTCTGGGAGACAAACTAAAGATGTATGCTTAAAACCAAGACAAATCTTTCAGAGTATCCTTTTGTGAATCATTCAGGTACAGACACTACATTCTCTTGCATCCACACAGCAGGCTCCCTGCCTTCGGTCATTATTTAACAAACAAATTGCTTGTTTTGACTTGTACGTGCAGGATGCCTTCCCTTCCTAAGTGTATGCAAAGTGCCCTATTCAATCTCCATTTATTTGCCTGATTTCTCCATATCTGAGTTAGTTGCAGCACACCACTTATTTCACAAACTGAGATTTCATCTTTTGCACCTGTCCTGGAAGAACTTCTCTGCCTTGCAAGGCAGTGCTATCCATATGTATTATATGCCAAGAATGTCTTCTTTTAGTCACACAATGGATCTTTTATGGAAAAACACTGGAGATAATGCAGTGCTACTATACAAGTTTCAGATACTCCTAGCAGGAATCTAGAAGTAGGAAAGTGTCAACAATATTACAAAATCCTTTAACATTAAGAGCAGTAAACTCTCTCTCGGCAATTTCAAGCATTAGTCATTCTGTAGTTTTAAAGATTTTCAACACTGTAGTGTATGTTTTAGCACATTTTTAAAATACAAGCAAGATAAAAGAAATAGTAATCCTGATGAGCAATCTTAAATGAAAAGATTTTTAATGCCAAATTTTACTAATGAATTAGCAAATAAACTATCTTAATATAAAATATTCCAGTATCAACACCCAGCGTAATTCTCATATGACCGGCAGGAAATAGAGCTTTACCTTCAGATTTCAAACTATGTTAAGGTTTGAGAAATGTTTTCTTGGCACAGTCACCAACTGAAGTTTCTTCAGTGAATGTATCTACCAAGAGGACTTTTAATATTTGTTAAGAAAAACTGTAATGAGTACTCTGTGTGTTCAGTGCTGTCTTCCTGGTAATTCTGCTAACACTGAGCTTTGTTGTCTTGCATATTTTGAGTGTCGGAGTTCTAGTCTGGGGTCTGATTCAAAGACCGTCAAAAGTCCTCCTAAGGGAATGATATTTATTGACTGAATCATTCTCAAAAGTTATCGAATGCTGAGACTCTGATGACAGGTTTTGTGTATGTCTCACAAGTAAAATATATCTTTAGACGTTTTTAAGAGAAAATATAATTTAAATGTAAAGTTGTAATGAAGAGATAAAATGAGTTAATGCCGCACTGAATAAAGACTCTTGAGACATGTCACATTTTCATTATAGTTTACCTTTCCTGTTCATATTATTTAAGACTCAACTTGATTAACTTAATTCCCTAATGCTTGTTCTAAAATTTGTATTTTTTACTTAAGTTAAAAATATATATAAATACAGAATACTCACATGCATTGAGATCAAGTAAGGATCTTCCTTTTAAGTATATGGAATTTGGGTAATTTTCCATGTAGCTTTAGTAGAGAAGATGGAGAAACATAGTTTATAAATGCTAACGGTATTTGACTGCTGCCCATGTAGAGGCTTGAAGCCAAATGGACAAAGCATCAGCTCTGATGCCATGAATTTGAGTTTGGCAGAGATGGAGATTTGACTCATGGATGCATTCCAAAGGGAAGAATAAAAAACAAATTGAACGTCACAGTCATCACTGCTATAGCAGTGCCTGGTGAGTAGCCTCAGGAAATGTCAATGGGGTAGATTCTTGACTGAGATTCTGTGAGTGGGAAGAAGCTCAGATCATTTGGGACAGGAAGGATATGGGGGAGTATTGGCTCAAAGGCATGTTCTGACTTCCTTTCCAGCATCAGAAAGGTCTTGAATAGGTGCACCACTTAAATAATTCATAGTCAGGACTGCAGCTTCTCTGCAGCTTTTGTGAACAGTATAGCAGGTTGTTTAGATATAAATTGAGGTGAGTTGGACCTCTATCATTACTAAACTACCATTAATTCAGTGAACTTTTAAAGATTGGAAGAATGAAAAAGTGTTATGCACAGGCACATGAAATACTTACATCACAGAAACTTCCATCACAGAGGATTCAGATTTACCCAGCTGGACCCAGATAATGCTTCTGTATCATTTATCTCTCATACAGTCAGCATTTATTTACTCTTGCTAATGAAATTTGTTTTAGAAAGTCATTCCATTTTACAGTCAGAGCAATTCAAGGAATAGACACAATAGATTTTCTGGAGGGAAAAAAAAAAAAAAAGCTTTTAGTCTAAAATATTTCAAGATTTTTTTATGGCAGAAATCTCAGCATGGAAAGTGGTTACACAGCCCTATCAAACAGCCCATTAAGAAAATTGAGGTAAACAATGATGGACTAAGTCTTCCTTTTCTGTAATAGTGACACAAGGATGCAAGGATGTTATGACTATCTGAAGAAAGAAACACTGGAGCAGCTTCTTTTGGAGCAGTATCTTTACTGCTATGAACTATAGTGGAGCAGATGTCTGTGGTTCCTGTGAGACTAAGGCCAGAACGTGGCTCATTCTGTTTAACCCTTTTCATATAACTTTACTGTGTGTGCATAAATGACTTTGACTTGACACGGAAAGAAATAAGTCAGGCTGGTTTTAATGAGATCTAGATTATTAACTGCAACACACATTGTTCTTTTTCATACACTGAGCACAGCAGAGTAAATTTTAATTGTGATGCTTAGGGATTTTCATTAGCAGTGAAGCCCCTTGTGTGATGAGATGAGAGTATTCCCTAAAGAGTACAGAAGTGAAAAGGATAGAATATGAAATGAACAGAGCTCAACAAAATGAAGGACAGAGCCAACACTGTTGCAGAAAAGAGGTCACCTTAGGAAGACGCATGATTAAATACAACCTAGACTATACACACCTTGACAAGTAGCAGGGAGAAATCAGTACTTAGTCTAGCCATACTGAAATGGTAAAATGTAGATGGATTTGCAGTGGTTTTGAAAGCCAAAATAGGAACAAGAATTTCACTGACTAGCAAAGCCAGATTCATGGCTTTTACAACTACAGTGCACCAATTTATACGGCCTTTAAATTGAAAAAGCATTTCTTTAAAAAAAAATGCACACCATTTGAAAATGATTTTCTTTTCTCACCAGTCAAATGGAACTCAGTAGTACTACTCCTACAGGAAGGAAAATTTCAGCTTTACATTTTAACAGAGCAAGAAACAGAAACAGATGTAAAATTTAAGTGAAACACATCTTGGGAATGAAGTTAAGAAAAAAAAAAAGAGAGAAAAATCTCCTTAGAAAAACTTTAAAATGTGGACAAACCAGAACAGAAACAAACTATGGATGAAGAATACCAATCAGCACCATGCAAATTAAAACTCTAAACAGCATGAGTGCTGAGAGCTGTGAGCAGAAGAAAGCAGGCAAATCATCAAAGAGAAATGACTGACAGAGGGTCCTGCGATTACCAGTGAGCAACAGCATGCCTTATACAATTCAGCTGCAAGTTGAGTGAGATGATAAAAGTTTAATAATTGTCTGAGCTCTTGTGAGTCAGTAAAGGGGCCACACTGAGCTCTCACAGGTATTCGATGTTCAACAGTGAACAGCTATTTATTTCCTAATTTGTCTGGGATGCCCATAAGAGAAGGCTTTATCCTGGTGTTATCCTCTTCAACAAAACTCTTCTAGAACAATGGTCATTGATTACTATTTGATTTTTTTTTCCTTTAAGTAGTACTTCCTTTCAAACAATTTTTTCTTCACATTTGGATATCCCAAAGTGTTTTCAAGTTTCACTGTGTAATCTCATGAAAAAAAAAAAAAAGGCCTTTCAAACAGTTTTTAATAGTGGCTGCCCTGCCTTTCTGTTCTAAAAACAATTTACACAATTCTGCAGTTGAACCTACTCATCAGAGAGATTTATTAGCACTGTCAGTCACAGTAAAGATTGTGGTTACTACTTCACAGGACTGCTAAAAATACAATGGTTAAGGTAACAAATTTGATTCTGGTGCCACTGTGTATTTTCTGTTCGTTGTCTTTTTTGTTTTTGTTTTTAAAACTGTCTGGATTAAAAAAGAAAAAAGAAAAAAAGGAAGAAAAGAAATAAATGTTGAAAGTAGAAACATGGCACAAGAACTCACTTACATGGAAAAACTTTGTTTTCTCATTTTTGCCTATTCTCACCCATACTTGTATCAAAAGTAACTCAAATGATACTGATATTCTCCCTTCAAGGTGGAGAAACTAAATAGAATATGGCTGTCTACTCACTCTACTCACATCTATGACTGATGGAGAGATGTCACGCCCAAGAATTATATCACATGGCCTTGGCCTGGCATGCAGTCTCGTTTGCAAAATGAAAAGAATGGTGAGACAAACAGTCCTTCCTCTGTGACAAGCTTCACAGATTTCACTGCTGTGTTAATAGACAGATGAACATGTTTTGCATATTTAAACTATTTGGAGTAAAAAAGAAAGTGAGTCCATACTACCAAGGACAACACACTCAGACACACAGTCTGTTTGTGTGGTCTTTTGTGTAGCCAGGAGCTGAACTCAATGTTCCTTATGGTTCCCTTCTAACTCAGGATATTCTCTGATTCTGTGATTCAGTGATTCCACTGTGTCTAGAAGTTTACCCCCAAAGTACATTATCTTCTCAAGTAATTCTGAACACATTCTCTATGTACACTGAGCAGATGTACTGTGCGTCTTCTCTCAGCTGACCAGAAGCAATAGGTCTGCACTACCACAACTCTGAACATGAGTTAATGTCCTTGCTTCCCAGATGAGCTTATTAGACTGGGTTGAATGCCTCATTAACCCTATGAATGTGGCTTCTAGTTGGTTCAGAGTTCACATAGCATCTTTGGGGTGCCTACAAAAGACAGGTGAAACTGCACTATGTTGTATTTTAAAACCAAACCAGCAGAGGGATTTAAATATAATTCTTTAAATATGGACCTTTGTAAATAAGTATAGGAGAAAAATAATCACAAGTGTACCAGAGGAAGAGTTAAAGAGACTTTTCCTTTCACTGACTGTTTCAGGAGAGCGAGATAGGAGTTTATCACCTGCTGTAAAGTGTGCTCAGGCAGGATGGAAAGAATGGTTTGCTGACCTTATAACAACATAGTTGTTAATCTCATGCATGCACCTAGTGCCTTGTTTCAGAAATCTGGCTTGTGCTGAATCAAATGTATAAGGATCATGACATAACGGTAGTGCTAAGATGCTCAAAACCTACATAAGCCAGATGTAAAGAACTGGCAAGGGACAAAAGAAAAATCTCAACTACACATGATTCCTGGAAGAGCTAATTGTGTAAAGAAGCTCTGGAAAAAACTAGTAGACTTTCATTTATATACATTCAATGAAATAGTTATTTCCTTCATAAATTAACTCCCATTTCTCAAACTTCCCATTCTATTTGTATCTCTAGAATCTCTGTCTATTTGCCTTTTTTTTTTTTTTTTTTCCCAATTAATAACGTATTAATGAGGGGTATGGTTCAGTGGGCATGATGGTGGAGGGTTGATGGTTGGACTAGATGATCTCAGTGGTCTTTTCCAACTGTAATGATTCTATGATTCTGTGATTCAATATATATACAGAGTTCTATAAAATACATGGCACTAACATAAAGAAGAAGCATATTTAGTGCTTTTCTTTTTTGGTTGTTTTTTTTTTCTTGTTTTTGGTTTTGCTTTTGTTTGCTGTTTTTTGAGGAGAAAATCTTAAGTGGTTACTAGCAGGAAATACAGACAAGGCTGCTTTTACAGTTTGGGATTGTGTAGGAAACTCGAAAACATACTGGCATAGAGAAAAGTTCATAGCTTCTCCATTTATGAGTATCTGTTTATATTTTATATGGTCTTACAGTAATGGAGAGAACATTCATTTCCAGTGGGCACAATGAAAATGTGCTAGGCTTTATAAAGGAGCAGCAAGGTTTGTGAATTCAGTAGGGTTTGAGATCTCAACAAAACCTCAGTGGTTCTGACGGTCATCGACCCTTCTGCATTCAGTTTTCCAACACAGAGCCATTCTTTTTGCAACAGCGCTGTCTCCTGCAGCTGACAGTTATTTGACACACTTAAATGGCCACAGTAGGTATTAAAAGCCATCCGCCACTAATAACCTTCATTGTTAAACAGAAGCAGGTGGTCCATCTCGACTCCTTAGTAAAACATGGAAAATGGTCATTTTTTCACTGCTGGAATTAACACTAATTGACACAGATTAACATTCTGGTAGTGCCATACACTGGCACTAGTAGAAATGTATAGGTGCAAAAGGAGGGAAGTTTTCCAATGTACATTAATATCTTTCCCAAGAAGAAAATTCTGCCTAGGCTTTGAAAAATAAAATTGTGTTACTAAAGGAAATGTCCTCAGTGCTGTGCATGAGTCCAACTCCCCTTCTGTGTGTTAAAAATCAAGACCCAAACTCTGTAGACAAGACTGTTCAATTAAAAAAACCCACATAATTAGATCGTAGTTTTAGACGAAGGAACTGGTAATTCTGCAATTACCTTTCAACTGTAGGAATATCCTGCTCCAGTAAAAGTCCCACTGAATTAAATAAGGACACTTGAGAAGCAAGATAATATTCAATGCAAATATTAGCTTCAGAGCTTTAGACGCTGATGTAAATGATTTCATCAGAAGTACCACAAAACATGTGCTTGATCTGAAGGATAAAGACCACCATAGTTTTACGTTAAATACTGACAGGTAAATGCTGCCAAATTAACACGAATATGAACTTAAAAAGGGAAGTTAATTTACGTTTGCATTTTTATTTTGCATATTAAAACTTCAAGTTTCAGCATTAAAAAAAAATCTATTATCATTTTGTTTCCTAAATATTTCTTCATTTAGATCATTTTGTCCTCTACTCATTTGTCAGTTGAACCAAAAATCCTTAATTGCTTTCAAAGTCCATGTAACTATTTAACTATATAGATCTCTGTATATCAGTCAACATGAACGGTTGCAATGTCCACGTTACAAAGAACAACATGGTGCTTTACATTCCAACGCATCAGCTCTTCCCTTTAGAACTGTAAACAGCTGACCTATTTTTATGGTTCAACAAAATATTGTTTTTATAATCTCTGTATCTAGAGAGTAAATAAAAATTTTTGCTTCCACCTTGTAAACTGAAAAACATTTCTAGGTCCATTTTAAACAACAAATTTTAGATTGAAAAAATACTAAGAAAAGAGATTTGTTGTGTAGCCTGGGGCAAGTTCCTAATGAACGCACAGAAACATCTCTATTGATATGTTACACATTTTCCAAATCATCAGTAGAGATGAAATCACTGAGTGTTTTCTCCTGGTCAACATTGTCTAAGGAATAAATTTGAAGACTAAAACATTATGGTCATGTGAAATGATTATGAAATTTATAGAGAGAAAAACCTGGAATTTAAACATTCAGAGCAATGAAAATGCACTAAAATCAGTACAGGCATACTGATTTATGTTATTTAAGGTATGGCCATAATGTCACTACATATATTAACTGGGTGTATGCAACTGTATCCAGCTGTTCAGATGTCTATTTCTGTTACACTTTTCTTTCCTTGAAAGAAAAGTTTAGCAATTATAGAAGTCTCACCCAAAGGCATTTCCAAGAGAAAGACAACAAAGTTGTTTTCTCTAGCTTAAAAAATATATAAAATAGTCACTTCCCTTACCCATCCACAAAAACTAATTCCTCCACCAACACTTTGCATTGACAGAATCACCTGAAACTGCCTACTGATCAGATTAGACACAAGTTAATTTCTAACTAAATTGCCTCATGACATATCACAAGCCATCACACATTGCACAGTGTGGTGCTTCCATTATGTGCAGTGACATTACTAGGAGATACGTCATGTTCAGAAAGCACCGTCTCTTTAATTGCCTGTCATTACAAAACACTTCTGTTTTAAATAACAACAAATCCCAGCAACTTTCTTTTCATGACTGAATTTATACTGCTCTGTATTGAGTCTTAGAGGCAAGGCAGAAGAATGGGTCAGTGACAAGAAAGGATAGCTGCCAATCAGCTGCACGGAGCAGAGCTAATGGAATGGTCTCACCTTCCACAATCATCTGTCTCCAGGAATGTTATCATCTCTAGAAGCTCCTTCAAAAGCACAGTTAACAAGCTGGACTTTTAGTAGAGCTTTTGGTAAGGAAGATATGCTTGTGAAATCCCTTTGGGCTTTTCCCCTCATCTCTGAGAGGGCTACACCTTTGCAAACCTTAATTGGGGTGAGATGACATGGGCAGAACAATGGTCTAAAAAACTTGCAGCAGATTTTGGAATGGGGTTAAACACAAAGAGTTTTGTATTTCTAGGATTCTCAGGCACAGTGTAGACGAAGGAACAACCATTGAGGTTACCCCTAATTCTTACCTTACTGATGAACACATAGGACCATCTCCCTCCACTTTCTGTTCAGCACTGCCCCTTTCTCAATGGTGTGCACTCATCATCAGTGTCCTGGGAAAACTGAGCAGTTCTGTTGATTTAAACACATCAGCATGAATGCAAAGGAGTACTTGACCTGAAATGAGACACAGTTACTTCTGAAATGGATGGTAAAATAAAACTAAAGATAAAAATCAGATTTAGAGGTTGTTGGGTTGTTTTTTTTTGTTGTTGTTGCTTTGTGTTGTTTTTGTGTGTTTTTTTTTTTTTCAAATGTACTAATAATCCCATCCTAATTATTCAAGGTATTTCTATGGTTTTCCACTCTCTTCAGGCTATATGCCATGTCATGTCACCATCTCATCTTGAATTTCATTTTGTATGTGCATCATGAGGAATGAGACTGTCCCACCTTTCTCAAACCTCAGTTTTCCATTGTGTCCAAATGATTCTCATGGAGCAGAAGAGGTGAACATAGCTATCTGTGCAGATATTGAAAAGTAGAGAAACAACTGTGTTCTTTTGACTATAGACATTTTTTAGGCTTACTGGGAGAAACAACACTAGCAGCAAGACACAAGGATACAACAGATAACTTTTGTTCTCACCATCAAATTTATAAACAGCAACAAAAATCATCTCCCATCAGCAGCAAAAACAACTGGGCACTACATACTGCTGCAACAGCATAGTGCTCATACAGCATTTGTGCTTAGTGCAGTTAGATTTTGACACAAGTTATCATCTAAAAGAATTTGATGCCACCAGCTTTATGTTCAAGGCCTGTCCATTTCACACAACAAAAGCATCAAACAGCTTGCCAAAATTGGCAACTGTAGCTAAAAAGAGGACAAAGCATTAAATCAAAGCAGCATTAAAAAATGTCAGAGTACAAAATCTTCTACGAAAGAGGCTGGCAGGGGAAGTGCAGGAGGTGAACTATTGAAAAACAACATCTGTACAGCTGATATGTCTTGATGTTGCCTGTAGCCTCTCCAATACTTCAGCCACAGTTTATTCAAAGTAAACTAGGAAGCAAGTGCTTCCCCTTCTCCTTCAATATTTTTTACCTAACCCCATTTTTTCTATTATTTTTCAAATCACCATATTTTATCATAAACGCTTCTTAAAATCATTTTATGGACTCAGAAATCCTAAGTTCATTCAACTGGGCACACCAAAACTAATCTAAAAGTACTGACCTGGTTTTTGAAATTTATAATTTTTTAGGGTTTTTTTTGTTTGTTTGTTTTTGTTTTTGTTTTTGTTTTTAACCTGAAGAAAACAGGAACCATAAGATCTCATCTTGAGCACATTCCAAAGAAGTCATATAAGCAAACAAGCAGCCCTTTCCTTCACCCTGGATAATGGATTTTTCTAACAGGCTCAGCCTTGCTCATCTTGCTATTCCAGTCTAGTTGATTTTGATGATGTGAAGCTAAAACAAGAGTTCTGGAAAATCCCATGTCACTTATCATTTAAACAGGAAGAATCACTTGTCCATACAAAAACAAAAGCCTGTAAATGAAAACTGAACAAGCTTTGTAAATTTTGTTTCTGCTTTGTAAAACTTGGGCTTTTTACTTGGCTGTTAAGGTGGTGGTGGTGGTATCTACTGCAAACAGACTCGATGGGGATTTAATATAAGCCAGGTTCATTTCATACCGATACTCAGCTTTGTTACTTATGATAAGCTTCCCTGACCATGGAACAATAACAAGACTTGAAGACAAATAATGCTTCAGTCAATTAGACTTTATTTTGGAAAGGATTCATAGCAATTCAGTGATTGAAAATTGCATGGCTTTTTCCCTCCTTCAGTAATTATTTTGATTTATTCCTTGTAGCTGATTCAAAGCTGTCTAGTGGGATGTTTTCCTCACTGGAAAATGGAGTTTGAGAGTCTTTGTAACCTTTATTCTCATCACAACCATAACTAACAGCTGAAGGAAGGCAGTGATAAGAATATTTTTCAAGTGATCCAGGCTTTGCATGGGAAGCTGTATGGAGGGACATTTTTACTACCCATGTAACTTGAGATTTTGCCCCAGCTGCTGAGGATTTAATTGTTTGGTTTTTTTTTTTTTTTTTTTTTCAGCAGATTCAGACATTGACATTTGACTTTGAGGGCCTCCAATTTTATTACCTGGAATTAGTTAAACACTGATTAGGTGTGAACCTCTTCCAAGAGCAGGATAATCAGGAAATATCACATTTTATTTAGTACTCTACTCACAAATAAAAATACTAAAACCTTTGCTTTTTTAAATATCAGAGGAATCTTGTTCAGTTTCTGAGTTTTCTATTTTCTCTGCAATTAAATTAGACTACAAAAGATGTTCCAGGCAGTTCAGAGCTGGCATCTCTGACCAAAAATTGTATATTAGACTTTCAAGAGATTCAAAAAGCTCCAAGAGAAAATAGTAAGTCAAAATATGTGAAGTATTTACTTGTATACCAATGCTTTTTGAAAGCTTTATTTTCTAAATGACTTATCTGTACTAAAATAGACTACAATATCATAACAATCCCGTAATACTTCTACCTTAATATCTGTTAAAATAATTTCTTTTTATTTTACAGATTGTACAATAAGCATTTATAGACACTGAAACCTACTACTTAGTTCTAAAAAGACAGAATCAGAAGTCTTAGATTCTATTTCTGGTTTTATCCCTGATTTGCTGTGCAAAGATAGAGAAATCAGTTCAGTTTATAGATCTATCTGAAAATGTATAGACATATAAATTCAATTTACAACAGTTTGGGATTCTTAATTCAGAGCAATCTCAATCTATTGTATTAGGAAATTGATCAAATGACTAGGGGGCTGGAGGTTGGAATAGGTTGGTAATAGAGGTAACTCCTTTTATTTGGCAACACTGGCAAGAAGGTGTTTCTGCTTGATACTTTATCATATACAGTGGTAGAGGTGAACTAAATAACAGTAAATAACAAATAGTTAAAAACAAATGTGAGTGTTAGAACATGTCTGCCTTTCTTCAAGTCCAAATTCAGGTATTCACATGACATTTAGATATTATCCAAAAATAGTACACTGTATGAGCATTAATGCTCAGTAAGCACAGTATTTCATAAGGGTTGAACACAACAAACTTCAGGGGATTCACACTAATACTGTTAATATTGTTTAGCATTTATCTGTCTCCAGGTGTTTGGAGACTCATATGAAAAGTTATAAATATGCACTAAGTGCAGCACTGTTTCTCCTTGATATCTAAAACTTTTCTTCAGATAAAAGACAGAAGCAATCACATACCTACAAAAACACTCAACAATGTGCTTGCTGGGTATTTGACATTCCTTTTTAATTTACACCTATCAGAAAATACAGAGGCTTAATCATTCCCTGCATGATCAGTAAATCAAAGAATTAGAATAACTTCCTGCCTTTTGGGCATGGAGGGGATAGACTTTCATAAGCATCAATTGAAAAATCCATTCCCAGGATACAGATCTAATGAAAATGTGCTTCTCTACCTATTTTCTTCATTTTTAACTGAGCAATAATTGGTAATAGGTATCTCAGACACTCTACTAGACTTCCAAACCGGTCAAGAAACATCGTCACCAAAAATACCCAGATTCTTATTTTATGCTTGTCTCCTTTCCCTTCCATTCCACTGACTGTTTCATGTACTGATTTTGGTAATGGGGGAAGAAAAAAAAAGGCAAAAAAAAAAAAATGTTAATAATCTGTTGGCAATATCGTAACTACGGGACTTGTCTAGATGATGCAGCACAGAGCAGGCAAGGAGTGTTTATACCGCATCAGAACTTGAAGCCAGTTTTTCTTCACAACTCACCAAACACAGTGATACCATTTCTAGTTTCACCCAGACTTTCTAAGGCTCCTTGAGTACCTTTTCTCCTGTGATGTTAAAGTCTGAGCACTAATACAACAGCTAAACATTTATTAGGATTTACAAAGCTGGCCCTCAGTTAGTTCCATGACCTCCACTCACCTTCTCAAATACCTGTAAATCCAGCTGTATGTTACTCCTGGTGTGTATCCCATTTGGTTGTGTGTGAGCTGTCAATCTTATAGAAAATATTTTGGCAGAGCAGTTTTGTATCCATACCTTTAAACCTGCTAGAAATAGTTAATTTCTTTAAAAACTGATCAGTAAAATCAAAATGCATAATTCCTGTCTTGTTTTATCTCCCTGTGATACAGATTACAGCATAATTCTTTACAGTTTGTTGAGAATGAAGTATCTGTCTATTTTTTCTTTTCTTATTATTCATTTACGTGTTCTATGAGATCTCTATTTTTCCATTCTTAGGGGAACATAAAATGTGTTAGAAGAGAGCAGTAGAAAACCATCTTGCTGCTCTCTTGCAGAGACCAACGAGGCCACACCTAAGAGGCCACAAAATGCCATTTATTTCCAGACTTCTAGATTGGAAGATGGACAATCAACACTTCGTATGCCTTAGTCCCATATCACTTAAAATACCTTTGGAAATCTGAGCTCTTATAACTGAAATTTTGAAAATACATCAAGAATAAAGCTGGAATTACCTTCAAACTTCCATCTAGACCCCAAAGGATTAATAATTTCCTATTAAAATTGATATACTTTCTTGAACTGACACTTCTATCAAGATCTGGGTAAAGAAACTAGCAACACTAATATTTTTTCAGAAAAAGCCTTCTACGAAGCTGTATATTTTACAGTTACACCATCTCATGTAGGTTACTCAATAGCTCTGAAGGCAGGCAAATAAAGTCATCTATTTTGCTGTTATAAATTGATCTTGTGGTGGATTTTGATAAATCATCCCTTTTGCTATCTTACAGAATAAGTGAACACTGCAGATGTTTGAGCTACTATACAGCAAACTCAAATATATCTTCTGTGTTAATGCTGATGTGCATTTTGTGTTGTCTTTGACCTCAAAATAATTATTTTTTTCATTTCCCTGTGAACTGCCTTTGCAGAATGACTTATTATTAAAGCAAACTCTGCAAATATAAGATTATGACAGAAAGCATGGTTCCTTTCTGCAACAGACCAAAAATAACTTAAAAATTTACGATTAATATTTAACATATCTAACAATTAACAGGTAATCAAGCACAAATAAGGAAATTAAATGCTGTTTTTTAAACAGCTGAGTCACTGTTGAATATTTATGTCTGTCTATACTGGTGATAAGTATGAAAATCATTTCAAGATGATGCAAAGACATTCATATTGTAATGACTTTGCACTCATGAATGGCACTATTTCCATTGTTAAATTTCCAGGTACGTTCACTGCCTCAAGCCAAAATATATTACAGCAGAAGAAAGCTGGAAGAGAGAGGGAAAGCCCTAACACTGTGGCACCATCGGTCAATAAAGCTCTAAAAACCATTATAACCAAAATATGCTTTTTTAAAACATCAAATTTAAGAAGAAATAAAAATGAAAATGAATGGAATTGAAAGGCACCCCATGCTGTTGAAAATCTTATTCCTGTTCTTTTAGGAGCATTACAAAGTTACATTGCACAAGGGAAAGATTTTCAAAGACACAGAAGGACAAATAGGTATCCCATTCCTGTTAAAAGTTATTTCTACTGTTTCAAATAAATCCAGTAGAAACAAACATAGAGTCTTAATTTATGGAGAAATTGGAAACAAATTGTTTTACTCATAGCATTATGAATTGCATTGCTAAACCAAGGAGGAGAACAATTTAGATAACCCTATCACTCAGACAGCAGAATTTTTTTTATATTGAACAAGTGAATGATGGTAATGAGAAAGTCATCAAAATGACAGTACAGAGACATTTCACTGAGATAAACCTACCCATAAGGAAGGCATCCACAACATCATGATGACGATTTTTCAGCAAGTTCATGACATGCAACTGTTTGACACTCTTTATGGAGAAATTCCTCAGAACAGCACTGAGCTCTTAGCAGTACTGAGTACTCTGTCTTTATCTAACAAACCCCAGAAAACACGTGGAACAATAATTTAAAAAATATTCTTAAAGCTGAAGTTCTGTTTGATTTGCTACATAGTGGATCCTTGTGCCTGTGCAGATTTTAATGAACATGAGCTTCAATTATTACTAGCATATCTTGTTAGCTTTTGTACCTGGTAATTAAGTGCCTGGAATATATGAGGACATAAACAAAGCATCATAGGCATTTTTCATATTCAGAATACTCTTTTGCTCTATTTTAACTAAAAGGCAGCAACAGGTAAATAAGTAATTTCCATCACTTCTCCCTTTCCACCACAGAAGGGGAAGAACTATTCACCACTTCCAGGAAGTGTGAATTGTTAAGTGTACCTTTATGTAAAACATGAAACCTCATTGAGCTCTCTAAAATACAGAAAAAGAATCATACTGCAGTTTCATGCAAAATTCTTATGCACAAGAACATGCTCTTGTTCTAGCATATGCTGGAACAGTCCAGCTCGGTGGTCGCATTGCGAAGTTGCAGATCACAGGTTGCACAGGAGCTTAGAGGCAATCCTGCCTTGCAGTGACCTTCTGTATCAGATAACATACAGTTCTGAAAGTCTAGGAGAGTTCATAAAACTCTGCAATTCCAATGTAAACACTAAAAAATAAAAAAGTAACAAAAATAAGAATTTGAAATTTCTTCTCATTTCACCACTTTTTAACTTCAGAGATGCAGTAAAAAGTGTGCTCAGTTAACTGAAAGTTGCAAGGTGATTTAGCATCTTCAGATGAAAATAGCCATATAAAAAGCAAGTCACAATAGATCGGTATTTGTTATTTCCTGGCATTACACACAACTTGTTCCCATTTATGTGGCAACAAACTGAAGAAATTTCAGTATGGTTTATGGATAGGGAAGGAAACAATCATTTCCTAAGTGCCATGTGTACAAGGGAAGGGTGTGTTAAACCAGAAGGATTGCAGCAGTTAAAATAGGGAGAGAGTGGATCTGTCTGAACAGCAGAGCGTAACTCTTCATTTGCCTTGAACATCAGAGCTGGCTCAAATCTTCTCAGTAAGACGAAAAATTCAAAACAGAAGCTCCCAGAGTGAAGACACAGCAAGTGTGGCATTACTGCTGCATAGCTCCTGGCAGCTTGTCCTGGGTGGCTGGCCACTTAGCTTGTGCCTACAACTTGCTTTGCTGCATCTTGTTGCATCTCTTTCACTTCTGGCAAACTTGAAACTGTCCAGCACTGCCCTACGGTTAATGGTGTCGATGTTAATATTTCTACTGCCATAATGGTGTAGGATTTCGTGGTGAAGAATAAGGAAGGACATACTAATTCCTGTGACACAAAGCGGAAGTTCTATCACTCACCTGAGGTTGGAAAAATCTTTTATTACATGCTTCTCAGGCTACATATCCAAAGCAAACCACAGGGAGTGTGTCTGCTGGAGTGGAACCACGTGGGCAGTTGAAACAACAAGATAGTGGGATCACTAGTGACCTGACTGTGTCATTCTCTCTCAGCACTGAAAATCAGAGCTGTATGGGTGCTAAATCACCACAGAGCATGTAAGCCCGCAGCTACTGTGGGCCAAAATGTTTGCTACTCTTGTTTCTGCTGCGTCATCTGCGTCATTTTAATTCCAGTATGCAAGTACACAGTACTGCTTTCTTTTTTTTTTTTTTTTTTTTTTTCCATATGGCCATCTGCAGTGCTGAACCTTTAGCCTAGATGAGCAGACTTCTCATTAATTTTATTTTCCATTAAGGAAAATGAGATCATAAATAAGAATAGGAGCAGGTATCTGGAATGCTTTTGAGGATTTATCACAAGCCACTTCATGTTGAAGAGTTATTTATATCTGAAGATCTTCAGGGTATACTATGAAATTACAGTCAGAAGGCTTTTTCCAGGTAGTTCAGGAGATACAAATATGGAAGATTTTTCTTCCCCAGTCTTTCAGATTTGCACCAAAAACTTAGAAGTCTGTGGGTTGATTTTAACCAAAATATGATTAAAGACAGCAATTTTAGAGAACATAATGCAAGTTTCAGGAGTACTAGTCACTATATACAGGACACATGATATAAAAGAAAAGGATCAGTGCAGACCTTGTATCATTCAAAGATGCTAGAGGGCCCAACCCCAAGACATACATACCAAGAAAATATCTGACTTCAAGTTTGCTCACAGACTCACATTTTCCAGAATTAATATTTCTCTGTTACTTATACTAAAAAGCTGCAATTACTCAAATAATAATCATTATCAGTACTTCTTACTAATAAGTCACTATTATTCAGCAGCCATTAATCTGTGCCTCAATGGGCTTAGATAGCTGAAGTATGTTACAGAATGGAACTCAACATCATATTCCTCAAGTGGATAGTTAACAAGTTGGCAGCTCGGAGTGGTCAACACCAGCAAGGAGTAAATTCCCTGAACTGAAAATAAGTGGAAGTGCATTTTCATGAAAAAGAGTATGTTCTACCCAGAAGCTACAAAATAGAAAACACTTTTCCATTATTTTTTGAATGATCATACATTTAATGAGAAAAATACTAAAACTAAATATGATACTCCCTTGCTGGTGTTTATTTCCTTTTTAATGACTAGAAACATTTCATATTTTCATTCTCAAGAAAATAAACTCCAGGCATGAGATTTTTAAATTTCAAGGTATACATTATAATCCTCTTAAGACAACAGCAATGATCTGGAATTTAAGCATAAGCAGTGTTGGCGACGCATTACCATTCCATATGATATTGCCTCAGGCAGGTTGTAAGCTATTAATTTTCCAGCTATTTTGTTAATGATGCTTTGTAAGGACTTTTAACTAATATTTTCATCAGATCATATCCCAGAAGGAATCACATGTCACTCTTAACACTATGTTACAAATCAAAATTCAGTCTTTAGGATGTTTCATGAAGTAGAAATAATAATAAAAATGGGTTTCATAAATCAAAAGGCGATGAAGCCATTTGTGAATTCCATAACAGAATCATTTCATTCCCTCAGTTGGAAAAATACCTCTGTATGTACCAGATAGACAAAGGAATTTTTTTCAAGTCAACACAAACAGAAGGCACCTGCTATGCTCAAAGTTCCTTGGAAATCATATATATTTCATCAAAGATTATTTTTATATACTGAGTCTCTGAATTGGTGATCTATTGGTGAACTTCCAGGAGCATACAGACAACTATGAAAATCCAGGATCAATATTAATATGATCCATATTAAAAACTGAACACATGCAGAACAGGACAACTATATCAAACCTCCAAGATTTTTCCAAAAGATTTAGTTTAGAGAAGACATATCGAGTTAGAAGAGTAAAAGGAGGGAGAGAGAATAGTCTGCTTCGTGAACATTCTATTTCTGTTGACAAGTGATTGCTTCAATAATTCGCTGATTACTAGATAGTAAAGGACAAACAAGATTTAATCATGATACAGTTTTTATCAAGGTCAGACAGGCTCATGTCAAGTTCCATGAGCTTCTGACATCAAGAAGAAGTCCACAAGGCAGGAGAAAAATCCATCTTTCACAAAAGAATTTTCTGATAAATCATAATCCTTCTCAAGCACATGAAGAAACAGGTGAATATTTCTAGTCAAATCACAAAAACTATGCATCAAATAAATCTGAAATCAATAGCATTGTCATTTCAATGAGAGATCTAATCTATTTTAGTTACTTGCTATTATAGTTCTGTTCTAGACTGCAGTTTGTGTAGCTAGGGAAAAATTTAAATTATGTTATTTTTATTTTCTGCTTTGGAAAGAAACAACAGCAAAAACCAGATTTATTTATTTCTTACAAATCAAAGGACCCGAGCATTCCTATTCTGCTGGAAGGCTAAGGGGAAAATAAAGAAAAAAAAAGACTAAAAATATTAGTTTACCTTCACTTTATGTTTTCCTCTACAATACTGCTACTGAAGTTGACAAGGCAAAAGCCTGACCCCTTTTGCAGATGTTTAAGAGTACGAAACAGGATATCTTGAAAGCATGACATGTTTGATAAAGACTAAGTCAATTCATTACAAGCTTCATTGCAGCTTGACCACTAATCTTTACCCTTCTGTTTTTCTCATACTATAAGTTTTCTAAAACAGGATAAATCTCAAACACTAGATAATTAGCTGTTAGCACAATTGTATCAACTTATAGTTTAAGAATGTAGCAAACAAAAGCACCATTCTTTACTATAAAGACAGCATTTATAATGATTAATTTTTAAAAATGGTCCATCTACAATAAAAATGATCTGGAATTTTTATTATACACAAATCAGAACCTCAAATGTTCTCAAATCCAAAGGTTAAGGACTTAATTTTGGCAAAATGATGAAAATGGAACACAAAACATCCATATGATTTACTGAGCTTAAAGAGTTGGTGACAATACTCAGGAACCAGTTTGGTATGTCTGTATTATGAACAAAAATGATACCAACAAAACACCAGATCTCAACTATTTCAGCATGCTTCCTCTCTTATTAAAGAAGTAATCCTTACTACTCTGAAGCTAGGGAGATTTTCTCATTGCCTACATTTAAAGGACTGAACCATCACTAAACACCAAGTATTCAAGAATTACTGAGTACAAAGAGATCCAAGGGAGAAACAGTATATTCACAAGCTCTGAACAGATCTTAATCAGAAAGTTGTTACTGTCTATTGCAGCAACAGATTCCTAAGTGCCATAGCTGCACTCTAGAAACTTTTTAGGTAATAGATGTTTCTTGATAAGAGAGATTTGAGATTCACAGATAGTCCAGAGTTACTGCTCTTTAAATTCCATTTCCATATGCTTTACATCCCTCTGCCTTGCTCCACACTCTGTTCCTTTCATGGCTAAGTATTCTTTCATGTTCTAAGTATTTTTCTTCCCCTTTGTAAGTAGAAGATTAACCTAAAACATGGGAGATTCATCAGGATTCCACTAACCCTTCTCTTCTGTAAACCCTAAAATATCAGACTCTATGAATTGATTTTCTTTCATTCTCTACTGCAGGCATAACTGTTAATGAAGTTGCCAGGTCTGCTGAGATTCTAAAGATTTATTTGTTATACTGAACATAATGTCAAGTCAAAGAGTTATTGGTTGCTTTACTCTGACAGTTTTATTCATGAAGCAGAATACTGGAACTTACGGAAGCGTAGCTTATTCAATATATCATTCCTGAAACTTAGTTAAAAGCTTAATAGAAACTGAGTTTAAAGGAGAACAATTGAATTTAGCATGCAAATATTTTATAAATAAATTGCCATAAAACATGTAAGTGAATTATTCTGTCATATAATCACTTTGAAGAAAGTTGTGGGATGACTTCTTTGTTCTAGCCCTTCAATTCAATCCAAACAATAGAACTCAGTATTAGAAATGTCCTATACTGTTTAGTGTCCATACTGCCTGTCTTCCTGATGTTTGTGTTCAGCTACATCAAGGCAAATTTAAGACTCAGATTTGCATCTGGGATGTAAAAATTAGATTTGAGGGAACAGATCAAATTGCTACCTCTGGCAGTAAGTAAAAGCTCTCAATATTGTTATTTGTATAATAGCAGTACTAAAATTCACTTGGCAAGAGAAGGATTTTTCCATGAAAGGTGATGTTCAGTTTCAATCATAGCCCAGTGTCAAAGATTCATACTGGTTCTCTCTTCTGGCTCCCTGGCTCTGATCAGCAGAATTACAGATCCCAGCACTTGCCAAGCTTGGCTGTGAGCAACTGCAAGAGAGTGAGTTGTCTGTATTTGCAGAACTTGATTTTTCATTGGAGTGAGTGGGCATATGAACATTAAAAAGTCCTTTAACTTTTAAATATTATCTATTTTGATAACACTGACTCAAGAAAAATATTTCAATGTGCAGCATTTTGTTAGGCTTTAAGTAAATAAAAGAAAATATGGTTTATTTAGTCATTTAATCAAAAGTATGTATTTGTGAATCTTGAAATACAAAAATTGGGACAAAATCAATACAACATGTTTACTGTTACAACTATGTTTATATAGTTACATAGTTACAACTAACTATATACAACTATGTTTACTAATGTGTATTCGCCAGAATATAAATGTATGGAAGTCAACATTTACTGCCCTACAGAAGCAAGATACATAGCACTGCAGTGAGGCAGGAAGGCTTTTATGATTTTGGGATGGATGTCTTACTCAAGGAAGAACTAAATTCCAATAAAAATCTTTACATCATTGCAATCACTGTGTGTTCTGTGCACATTTTCTTTTGTAGAAAATAACATTTTACAGTTGTTGTTTTTTCTTAAATCTATTATTTTTGTCTTTTACAAAGCAAGAAACCTTTACATAGAATGAGTCAAAAACAGTAGGAAAAGAATATGACATGAAATATATTGAGGAAATAGAAGGGGAAGACAGTGAATAAAAAGCACTGTGCTGCTCTCTCAGTATTCTCTATATAAATGCTCTTTATCCAACCAGACCTTCACTGAAAATAGGTAACTACTTAATTGAAATGTGGGACATTCCGTCCACCCATCTAGTCCTCTGATCTTGAATTAAAATTCACTCAGTAAGAATCCGGGAGCCTTCCAGTTCCAAACAAGTGCTTTTTGCTTAGTGTTTGCCCATTACTCTTCTCTTCTAATCTTCACAGAAGCTCAGCATTATTATTGCATTCCCAATTATCAAATCATATTCATACTTTCATTGTTTTTGAATCATGTTTAAAATACATGAGCTTCACTTACATACTATACATCATCTTAAATAAATTAAAAAAAAAAGCATTTTAATAACATATTTTTCTCTCTTCCAAGAAAAATACAAAAACAACAACCAAAACAACGAATAAAGAACGATTCAGGTTCAGGTAATCTGGATGTTTCTGTTTTTCCCTTCCCTTTTCCTTTGTTCAGTTACTAGACTGAGTATTGCAGATAACCCTGACTAGAGATAAAGGACAGTGCACATTTATCACACAGTTCTACATATTATCCCAGGAATGTCACTTACAAACATATGACGCATCGTTTTCTGTAAAAGCTCTTTGCTCAGCATTCTCTAAGGCCTGGATTTGTCATTTGGCAGACAAAGGTGAAGAACTAGAAAAATGATGTTTTTTCTATTAGGTGATGACAGGTTTCTGCAGGATGACTTCCCTTCAGCAAACTGCAGAGAATGGCAGAGATGTTCTACACAGGTCAAACTGGCCCCTAACTACATAATTATTGCAAGAATTCATGGAATACTTCATTTCTATCTCCTGCCATAGTAACTACTTTTAATAGGCAATACAAGATAAATGGGAGATCAGTGAAATACAGCAGAAGTCCACAAAACCAGGGAAAAATTCTTGTTCAAGGTCATGGACCTTGTTTGAAATGCTGTTAAATTAAGCTACCTTTTTGAGATGCATAAATTATCTGTGTCATGTGGATTCGGATCATTGACAGCTGATGAGAAAATTACTTCTATACTACCTCAGGGGAATTCCCTTACCTATTAGACTTCAGTAGAAATAAGTTTGCTTTAAGCTCCTTCTGGGCTACATGCCAAGGTTTGGCAGAGTGTGCAAAGGAAACAGAATTCCCAGGCCAGCCATCACTTAGGTTTCGATTTGGTGTTTGACAAGGAATACCAAAATGAGGAAGTGGGGAAAAACAAAGAAATAAATAGGGAGAGGGAAGGGAAGGAAAGGGGAGAAGGAGAATGCCATGTTTTGATTAGGTGGACCAGAGAGTACAATGTCTTTCAAAAGAGATAATTTAAAGTGATGAACATCTCCTTATTTCCAGATAAGAATTGGTGGGTAAGAGGGTAAGACTGGCTGTGCAAATAAAGCTGAGTCAGTAAAAAACCCAAGGTTATCTGTTTAGCAGCCACAGGTTACAAAATATTCCATAGAACAGTTATAGATCCTGATGTGCAATTTCTCAGATGCACATGACAGATTCATAATAAATAATAAAGCAATGCACAAATGTAGCTTATATCTTGGGGGATAATGCCACGTTCTTTTCACTTGTAGGTCATCAACTGTCATTTTAATTCTTAGCATTAAGGTCTTCTAAATCCCTCTGCACTGGCAGTCCACTTCTACATAAATAATGCTGGACTGTAGCTAGCTGAGTTTTAAGGCAATACTTGAGTATAACAGCAGAATATCTTTTCTTAATTGCCACAAAAGCAGAGAAAGTGTAATTTTATCTTAACATTTGACAAGGAGCAATTGTTCATGATGGCATTCTGTCTCTCCCCATTTTAAAGCAAAGTTTTTTTCAAGAACTTCTGCAAGAGAATTTGAATCCTTTAAATGCTGCTAGCTTGCATAGACAACATTGCAAAAAGATCCAGCAGATAAATGTCTACTTGCTTTAAACCTCTATGATTTCGATTGAACAACAATGGGTGAAAATATTAAACCTTCATACTTTCTTTTTCTGAATATTTTGGGTACCAGATGGAGCTGCTCCAGTTTAGCATTTCTCAGAACTAAGCTTTTAGGCAGAAGGGATGATCTCCTAAAGTCCTATCAGGTTCTCAGAATTGCTAACTTTTTGTCGTGACAGGAATGGCATGGCTCCAAGAAAAAGAATTCACAAGGTATTCCTAGAGTCCCTTGAATGATCCTGCCCTTGTTTCATTTCCTTTTCACATCCTACTGGCTAAGTAGGTTTCCATGGTGCCTAACTTACTTTTATTAAAACCCCTGAATTCTCTTTGCATGGAAATCTATAGTCTCTGAACACTGTCATTAATTCCAATAGGGTTCTAAAAATTGAGTATGAGAAGTAGAAGATCCTGTATGAATATACTTGTCACAGTCCTGGCAGGGCTTTGAACTATTTGCTCCATAGGACTCAGATGGTCCTTTTCTGGAGTAGTGTCAGTCAGACAGCCCTGCCAAGACTTCTAAAGCTATTCAGCTAAAGCTTACTATATTATTTATTAGAACTATAATAATAATAGTCTTGTATTATTGCTATATTTTTTTTCATCTAGACTGAACTAGATATCTTTCTTCAGAGTTTTCTGTTGAGACCGGGTTCATTAAAGCTCTACGGTAACATTTCTTCTTTAGTTCAGATCATTAAAATTTGGTGCACTGTTAATGTTTGCCTTACAATTATCTTTTATTAAAAAGAAGCAAGCTGTGGAAAGACACTACATAAGCAGTACAAGCTCTTGGCTCACAGGGTCTCAGCTACCAGATTTCAAGAAAACAAACAACATAAATTGAAAATAACATGTCATTTCTTCTCTCACTCATCCCATCTTTGGCAAGTGGAATTGCCAGTTAAAAAGAAAAATCAAGGTAATTTTCTTTCACATGACAGCAGGAACTGAAAGCACATCAACATTGCTGTCATCACCTGTATCTTAAATTCCCCCTCTAGTGATGCTTTAGAGGGATACTTGGAGAACTATACGGTGACAGAGACAGTCAAGTTCAGAGACCAAGTGGGCACTGCTAGAACTTTCAGCAAGTTTCTGATTTTAAACTTAGGAAGAGATAAAAGCTGAGGAAAATGAACCCATTTCCTGATACTGCAGCTGACACTCATCAGTGTCAGTAACACTGTGTTTTCTCCATTAACCAGCTACAAACATATGTGGGCAATATCATCTTGTATAACATTTGTATAAACGTTTGTATAAAACACAGAGAAAGATGTGATTCTATAACTGATTAATTCCCCAGATCAAATATGTTCCTACGTCCTTCTAATTTGAGAAAATTCATTTCCACATTTCCAGCTTTTGCCATCAGCTCTCAGAGCTGCCTACAGACAGTGTAGATGAAAAAGAGTCACTAAATAGCTAAGTTTTGTCAGAATCATCTATGATCATGTCTATACTTGTATCTATGACACTTCTATGTCATCAACCATCTATTGTGCCGTGTTTCCATCCTGCTTCTCTCAACATTCATCTTAAACTGCTTAAACACAAGGCAGGATCAAGATCAAAATAAGTCAAGCGTAATTTAAATCTAGGTTTCCTACAGCTCAGCAAGAAGTAGGAAAAACTGCTTAATGTTACAGGTTTGTGTTCTGCCTAAATTCAATCAGACTCCTAAATCTTAGTTTCTCTACCCATATTTCAGTGATACTCATATCAAGAATTCCTATAAGAGTGGTTGACATTTCAAAACAGTGCTAGGCTCTATTCATCTTTTCTGTCTATCTATCTAGTTCACTCCTAGGTGAACTGTTTGTTAGTATGTTGTTTACCTTTGACACTCTCTCTCTGTTGGTCCCTCCCTCTAATTTCATCAATATGTTGGATTACAGGATATAATCATGGATAAAAGAGATTGTATGGATCCTTAATAGGTCTTTGCTCCAATCTCCTGGTAAATCAGGGTGAGCTATGAGGTTAGATCACATTATGCAGAGCTGCATGCAGTCTTGTGTTGATAAACTCCAACGATGGAGACTGCACAATCACTTTGGGCAACCTGTTCACTGTGTTTGTGGCAAAAAAGTTTCTCCTTACATCTGATCAGCAATTCATTTAGCTTCAAGCATAACTCCCACTGCACCTTACCATCAAATTCTTTGAAGGAGGTTCCTGTTTCTCCATGACTGATCATACACAGACTCCTACAGTATCCATTAAAAATTAATGGAAAGATTACATTCAGTTTTTATGCTCTACTATTTAATGTTTAATACCTGACATATGAATAATGTCATTGGTTTATGAATCATTAGTTTATTTATATGATTGGTTTATTAATCTCTGCAGAAAGAGTTCAGAAAAAAAAAAATTGTTTGCAAGAAAACAAAGTGGTACTACAGCTTTTCACTTTTTTTTCATTATTTCTTCCAGAATGCACATAGACCTCCAAATAACATAATGTTGTTTTTTAACTGAAACTTTGAATGTTTTGAAGTACACTGAAAAAGAAATGGTCTCCACAATGTTACTATTTACACAGCTTGACCAGCCTGTCAAAAAGCAGAATGAAAAGTCACTGTATCCTTGCCTTCAGCTCCAGGCCAAGCTGGAAGTGCATTAGAGTACTCTAAATTTTATCAGCTGCCATCATCTCCTCTGGCATTACTTGTACCAGGAGTTCCAGAGGAAGAGATATATAAAACAGTCTCTTCTGTTTCTGGTTATGTGGGATTTCTCTGCTTTAAAAGAATCCTCAGTTGAAAATATCAAAAATGTAAAAATCCACCCACGAGACCTGCAAGAGTATTTTGGCATAAAGAATCTGATCCGGTGTCAGCCATTATTCTAACTGCCCTTTACATACGACTGATTAAACAGAAAAAAAAAAAGGAATCTTTGAAGACTGCCTGCAGAATATGTAGAAAATGTTATGTGAATATTCATTTTCTGGGTTTTTATTTTTTGCTTGTTTTTCCTTTTCCTCCAGGATAGTAAAAGGGACAAAGAATGTATGCTTACTTGCTGATCCTCAGCTTCATTGCACACCAGTCAAAAGCTAGAAATAAATCACAGTCAGGCACATTCTGCTTTAACCCTGCCCATACACCCCAGTTAATTAACCTAAAGTGAAAGAGTCTGCAGAGCCTCTCAGTCTAACTTGCATGAGAAATTCTTCCCTATCCACCAAAACCTGCCAATAATATTGCAGAAGCACAAGTGCAAAAACCGTAAAAGAATGATTACTGCAAGAGATTTCCCTATGGAGGTTATGAGGAGACAGCCATCAAGACTCACCCCTTGCAAAGCATAGGCAAAAACCATCAGCCTCTCTTCTTTATGCTTATGATTCCTGTGCTAACGTACAAAGAAGGAAGATTGTAACATAAAGCATCTCCAGGCCAAAGCTGGAAAAAGGAAAGAATTGTTGATGAAGTATCCATGAGAAACTTACTGTGCCCAGCTGCCTTGTTCAGCTGGCCAGGAATAAGTTGCAGATTTGCAAAACAGCTACTGCAAGGAGTCCATATGAAGGAAAAGATCAGGATCTAAGAGTCTAAAATAGAGTCCCTGATTGTAGACACCCTCAAATTATAGACTGTGTTGGAAATGAATGACATTTTAAAGCCAAGTTGCTATAGTGAACCTGGAGGGATGTGTATGTGAGAGAGAGTGAGTGTGAAATAAAGCTTCCTGCTTGATTCACTGCTGGTAAATGCAAATTATTGATGTTGTTTTGTTGGTATATCTCTTGCATGCTATCAATGTCATCATTAGACACTCATGAACTGTGACTCACAACATATCTGACAGTTTTCTGTTTTTTTTTTCCCCCTGAGATCTAGCTTTGGGTTTTTCTTGTTGTTCTACATGTTCCTAAAGGGACAAATTCTGAAATGTTTTAATCAGGAAGCTCATCTGCTATAATCTGCGGAGGCCAGGCATTTACAACTGAGAGATTGCTTTGACCCCAGAAGAGTGATTGAGAGATGGATAAATGAATTGTGACTTTAAATTTGGCTTGCATGAAAAAGAAAGCAAAGGAGAATGCTGTTTTGGGGTGAAAACCTAATTTCACTAGAGACTTGGGTCTTAATAGAGTCTGGAGTCTTGGCCTGCCCTACAGAAAAGAATATGTCCATCGGAACAGAGTTGAGCTTAGTGAACATGAGGCCTCTCTGAGAAAAAACCTGAGAGTCTGCATTGATTTTCTACAGCAAGAGACTGCAGCATTCCCTCAAGTTAAAGTTAATTCTGTTTGATAGTGTTTATCTGGGTAAGACATATTGACATGGAACATTTTTCAATATAAGAAGATTAAGATTCCTATTTGTGACCACTGTCAGAGAGGATTCCAGCATTGCTTGGCTGACAGCAGGCAGGTAAAGCAGCAGCTGGTGAGAATTGCCTACCATTAATAATGTGGTATGTTTCCAGGTGTTGTCACTGAATGTCACTCTGACATATTCCCTGAAGAACCCTCACTATCTATCTGACACAAGCACAGGTGAGATTTGTAATAATGTGCTCAGGAGTCTCACAGAAGGATTTCTCACTCAGTTTCCCAGTTCTGCATCTGCTTCCGCAGAGAGAAGCATTTTGACAGACCTCAGAAGTGTCATGTAAGATGTATCTTGTATCTTTCACATTTTCAGTGTTTTTCCTTGCTTGCAGCATCATGCTCAACTATACCCAGCTGCTACTACTGTTTTAGAGAGCTGTTTCATAACCAACTCCTCTTAAAGAGTATGTTGTAATAGAGATGAAATCATGGGAGACAGACACAAAGACCACGAGCCTTGGTAAGTAGAGAACAGAGCCCTGAACATTTCTGTTCTTAAACTCAGTATAGAATGAAGAGACGAAAAACAGAGTACTTACTGTTCTCTCCCTCCTGTACTCCCTCTTACAAAAACCATTTGTGTTTCTTTCTATTCTAGAAAATCACACTTCCATCTTCATCCTGGTGAAGGGCATTGATGTGTTATTGTTTCAGGATGGCAGTGCGCATATCTTAATATTCATTTCCATAAACTCTGCATCCTTAAGTATGTGCATCTACTCTTATACCTGGATCTTGGTGAATAATGACAAATGTCCAGAATTTCTTCTGTCCTACCTTCTAACACTACTGACAAGGACTCAGACATCCTGTTACAATAGGTTAAACAGCATTTTTGTTACAATCCAAAATACACTAAGCATTTTTTTTTTAAGTTTGTATCTGAATGTCACTTCAACAAGAACCAGTTAGTATACTCCCTAAATTTTTTTAATACTAGAAGAAATGTGGGTTCTTAGGTCCTTCAGAGTACAGGAGATCTTTCATGTGGCTGTAAACAATGCTAATTCTGTATTTAACAGATAAAAATGTAGTAGTGCTGTCATCGCATATAACTTTATTGGTGTTTTAGCCTAGAACACTCATGGCCTAAATTTCTGCTTAGTGGTTCACAATGAAACTTCTACTGATATAACAGTAAGCATCATTCACTTCATAAACCATTCATATCATATAAGCACACCAGATCAGATCCAAAAGGAACTCCTTACTGGAACTGTGGATACAAATCAAAATTTCCACAAATGAAGCTCACTCAGCATTTTCTTAACTCATAGCAGGTCATTGGGGCACTCTGAAAGTTAAATACTTTAATCACAGACTGCACTGCATTTCACTAATAAGCAAGCACTCATGGAATGTGCTGCTGTGCAATAAGACACAATTGCTCATGATGTGAGTGGGAAGGTAACAGACACTTTTCATAGCACAAATTAACTTGATGGTAATGAGTAAGCCTCTCTATCAGTGATATCACAAATTATCTGCTATCTCAGCAGTGATGAGCAACAAACAAGAAAACTACAGGATTGCTTACAAAAAAACAAAAACAAAAACCATCAAAAAACAAAAAAACAAAACAACAACAACAACAAGGGCGAGATCAGCCTGAAGATCCTGAATCCTTGTGGCCTAGCAGCACTCCCTTAACTGTGATACCATTTGTTTGTAGGTAAACTGGATCTTCAGCATTATCTTAATTAAGCTTTTAAAATTTAATTCCTTTTTTCAAAGGAGAGTATCTTGGGCACTACACAGCATGTTTCCATTAACAATGTAGCAGCTTCAACAGACTACTTTCAAGATGAACAGAAAACAACAACAAAAACAATTCTATCAGGCGTGACCCCCTAGGGAAAGGTAGGAGATCTGTGCAACACAAATCTTGATAGCCATCATAAAACACAATAGATTTCCCAAGGGAAGTCTGCCACTAAGCAATTAAGCTGCAAACCATGCTTTAAGGCCATGCAGTTTCTTTCATTCAACATTTACATACCAACTCAAAGTTTAAGGCAACAAATACTCTGTTAAGAGGTCTCTTTTTTGGGGGGGGGTTGTTTTGGGGGTCTTTATTTGACATATTAAGGTTTAATTGATATTAGCTTCCTTTGTATCAAAACCACTTTGAAAATAATTGAGGACACTAGTAGATTATTTTTCTGAAATGAGTTACAGCAGAACAGGTCTGCCAACTGTTATAGCTGTAACAAAACTCAAAGAGATTCCAAGACAGTTTAATAATTAATCACATTAACTGCAGATGCAGTACCCTTACTTGGCACTTTTTAAAATTGCAAAATCTAAAAGACCCGAGACTGCAAATGATCCAAATTGTTAAAATACAATTAATTTTTAAAATCTTATAAAGTCCAGTGAATCTTTCCTGTCAACAACGACAGTAAAATAAAGAAAAGTGATTGATGATGTTTTTATTCTCCTTACCTTTCACGTGGTTCTGCATTCCCACTTAAGTGCGGACTGTATAATATGCTTCAAGTCATGGCTGGGAGATAAAGAAGAACCTGCAGCATCTGAGCATAAAATTTCACAGCTCTAATAATACAACACTGATGTACTCTGTGAACAATGGAGGGTAAGGTTTGTTTCTATCATGTGCTGGTGTTTTAGCTGATACAGTTTAATAACACTTAGCATATTATGCAGCCTTTTGCAGTTAACGTGCTGTTGTAACCAAGCATGTAAATGCAATACAGTCAATTGAGCAGCCTTTTGGCAAGTAGGGAAAACAAAAACATTGCTAGTGATCTGTCAACACTGCTAAAACAAGTGATGTTAGAATAGAGATTTAAAATAGCGCATTATCTGAGCTGAGTCAACAGGTAAGCCTAAAGCCAGCAGTAGAGCAAAAAGCAGAAATACATTCTCCTCTGTTAGGATTTTCAAGATTATAATGTTTTAGCAGTCCTAGTCATCAGGAGCATCAAAATAAATGCATATACATGTCCAGTCATTGAGCATTCTGATGCTAACTTCTTTTATAAAATGAAAACTCAACAACAACGAAAACCCCAGCTAACACATAGCTGACAGTGTCACCTGATATAAAAAGACTTTACCAAACAACAATAATTTCACCCAGACGTGTCGGACAAACCTGTTTGGCTGTAATTTAGGGAAGATTAGTGTTCTTTTAGACACACCAGAAAATAGAAGTATGGACTATCCTTACAAATCGTTCATATTTTTATTTCCCTGCTTAGTACAAAGACCAAGTTTCCTTGATATTACGGAGCCTAGTTTCTTTGCATTTATGATGGTGAGTAGCAAGAGATCTTCTTTTAAATACTGAATAGTTGTAAGATGTTTATTTGTTCTTGTTTGTTTAAAAAGGGACAACAAAACTATTCACAGATTGCCTCTGCTGGAAAGAATAGCTATTTTGCAATAACTATTTTGTAAAATAATGGAACTAGGTGAACACTGAAAAGAAATGAAAATTATTGAGTCCTGACGGGAAGATTTTGAAAATCTTAGTAAAAATATTTTACAAAATGAATTAAATTAACATTAAACTATACTCAGATATCATCTACTAAAATTGAAACAATTACAATTTTCCAGTCAGGGGATGAGTTAAAATACTGCATTCTATAGTGATGCTACCTAAGATTGAAGAAGATCATACAGACAAAACATGACGAAAAGCGAAAGTATATATTTAACCAAACTATTTTGAATTTGTAAAAATATCCCCAAAAATCACAAGTAGAAATAAAAGTTCCAAATATTCAGATGATTCTGAAAGTGGTTTTGAATTCATTCAGAAGTAGTTTGAACTTTGTCATGTACAATGACCTTTACAGCCTAACATGTAGTAAGCACCCAGTGATGAATGTAGTATAGTAAGTTTATGAAGATTGTATTCTGTGAGTTCACTTAAACCATCTACTTACGACACACCATTTTTCTGTAGTTATATTTATTAAAGGTAAATACAGTTCCAAACTGTTCATTCATTCTTTCAATCAAAAGAAATGTCCATATTCTGTGATACTGTTTCTATCACATCAAAGTGCTTTCATTAATTTATGCAACTACAGAGCTGCTGTCTACTAGATCTGATTTCAGTCACATTCATAAATGTCATCTGGACAGCTGCAACAGAACGCTAAACCAGTAATTGATAAAATTTTGTCCTATTTTGTGCTAAGTCTTTACTTAGCAATGCTGAGAGTTGATTGTTGGATTATTTCAATAATATTTACACTTTTCTGTATCTTGTAGGAAATGGCCATCACAGACTGTAACATGTAACTGGGAAGATGACTGTTCTCACTCCTACATTTAAGAAACAGCTTAACAACCCAAACAGCATTTGAAATAAAGAAGGAAAAGAGAGGGAAGAGACATAGGACTTAAAAGTGAACCCAAAAATACTTTTTCAGAAGTACCATTTGTCATATAATTGAATGAATCCTCAAGCAGGAGAGGTCAGGGATGTAAAACTGTCAGAACTATCTCATTTTATTTTCAAGGTGAAAGTTGGGGGGAAATTACTTAATGAAAAAAAAAAAAAAACTGCTGAATAAGCATGAACAAGTATAAACAGAGTATCAAAAAGCTACACTAAAAAACAAGGCTGAGACTCCATCAGTTCAAAAGCTGTTAGCACAAACCTCTTCATTCCCTTCAAATGTTATGAAAATTTTAAGCTCTGGTTCTATGGTAAAGCTGTTTTATATAGCAGTCCTATGGATTTAAAATATAGGTTCTAAATTTGCCTAGAAATTAAAAGGAACAAGGAAGAAATATTACAACATGCTACTTAGAAAAACACTGTCATAGATAAAAAGTCTTATTGATTCCATAGACCCTCTTCCTTTGCTGAAGCCTGAAACACATTCTGCTCCCACTTGTAATTGTTGTGTTTTGTCTTTAATTTCAGTGTAGATTCGGCCAAGTATTGTGCAGGTTCTCTGAACAAATTAAAAAGTTCTTTGGATTTGTTTTTCCCTTTATTTAGAATAAGTAAACTGACAGCACAAACTCAGTCTGTTTCAGAAAAAAGAAATTGCATGAGGACAGTGGAAGTGATGTTGCTCAACACTTAATCTCCAGGCACCTAAAGCACAGTCAGGTTATGTATGAATTACTACTGCTGTTCTTTTTAGTACAATGAGGATCGGGAAAATTACATTATATATTTCAGAAGTTACTCACACTGTACATGCCTGTGTAGCACTATCTCTGGAACTGTGTCCTCACTTTACCATGGATGTGCTGGAGAGTTATTGCTCCTGAAAGGTTCCAAGACCCTTGGTGGCAACAACTGTTAAGGCTCTCAAGGGCAGCCAAGGTTTCCCTTGATGTAACTGGAGGTAGCAAAAACCAGAGATACTTTCAGTAGCTCTGGAGCCATGTCATGGACCTTGAAATCTGACTGAGTCCCATCAGAGCTGGGTATGACAAACCACTGCTCCCAAGGCCAGAACACGAGCCAATGGCTCAGACTGGACATTACTAAAAATTTCTTTATTGTGTGGGGAGTGAAACACTGGAATAATCTTCTTAGAGTGGTGGTTGATGCCCCATGCCTATCAGGAGGCATTTGGACAATGCTCTCATTAATGTGCTGTAACTTTTGGTTATTCCTGAAGATGTCAGGCAGTTGGACTAGATGATCTTTGAAGGTTTCTTCCATCTGAACTATCTATTCTATTCTCTCAGAGATCTGAAACCATCTTGCCATTATGGACAAACAAAGCTCTTACCTACCATTCCCTAGTATTCCAGGATAATGAGAAAAGACAGGTACAGCCTAGACTTTCTTGTAAACAGATGCACAAGACACGTCGTTAGCATTCCTGATACATTCAGTAAGCTCTTCGGTTTTTTTGTAGATGACTACCTATAATAATTGCTTTTACTTTCTAGCACAGTATTCTCATAGGCTACACTGCCAAATCTGGTGTCACTCCTAGAATCTTATGGGCAATAAGCTCACAGGAGAAAGCATCAATGTTATATCTCACTTTGCAGAGCAAGGCAAGGAAAATAAATTGTAAATCTATATATCCATCCATATTCTAGTTCCCCATGTTTTATTGTTAAAGATTTATTGGATATGCAGGTTTAGACTGGATATAAGGAAAAAGTTTTTTACAGTCAGAGTGGTGAGGCACTGGCACGGGCTGCCCAGAGAGTCAGTGAGTGCCTTATCCTTGGAGACACTCAAGGTCAGGCTGGACCAGGCTCTGAGCACCTGGTCGAGCTGTAGGTACCACTGTTTATTGTAGGGAAGTTGGACTAGATGATCTTTAGGAGTGCTTTCCAACTGAAATAATTCTTCGATTCTAGGAGAAGTATAGACTCATTTTTTCAGTTTTTAGGTTTAAATGTAATCTCATTCCAGTTATATAATTTGACACAGCAAGGCAAAAGTATTTATTTATGTAAATTATCTATCATCTTGTTCCTATTTAAAGAAATGAAGACAGACCACAGGATACAAACATAGTATCTTCAATTTCTGCCTAACTCCTATTACTCCCATCTACACACATGCATTTTACAACTATTACTGTTTATTTCCCTCAGAAGTGATCTGATAAGACACAACGTATCTCACCTTGGTGACCCACTGTTATTCAAACACAAGCTAATAAGATGAGTTCACACCAGCACCATCTCTTCCCAAACAAACAGTTATAATTTGCCAAAAACCTTTAGCAGCCACACAATTATGCAGGCATTTTGAGTCTGCAACAATTTTTAATATTTGTTAGGCGAACCAGCAAAATAAAAAACCCTGCTGCTATATTGAAGAACAGTTAAGTATAGGCCAAGAACAAAGCATTGTGCTTTCAAGGCTCTGCATAGTCCCCTTGTGAGAACTGATTGCTCTAGCCTGTCATCTCCTGTTGATATGAGAAAAAGACTGCATGATGAAGAAAATGATGCAGGCCAGCTAAAAAACACAGATTTTCACCTGCTAGACTATGATGTGCTATTTATACTAGTATGGATGATGACAATAAGAATGCATGCACATCCATTAAGTTCATAAATCTTATTGATAATTAAACATACTTCAAAATGTCAGAAAACTATGCATTCACGATGGATGGCTACCATCTTAGGTTTTCTTACTTCATTAGTACAAGTCAAACAGCTTCACTTTAAAAGATTTTTTCCATATTTTCAGAAAGTTTTTACTCCAGCACACTTCTGAATTACAGATTGATTTATAATAAACCCTTGTAATCCATTCTGTCACTTCACTATTTTACAATGTTGCCAGATTACTTGATTGCAACATGACCAATAGTAACTAGCCTTACAGTTTAAATGAGTTGACTGCTTTCCTTAAGAGAGCGCTAATAGCCTTCAGTCTTTTTCTTTCATTACTCAAATCCATGCTAAACTCAAGATTAATCCTTGATGGTTTTTCTCATAACAAAACAGAAAGCTGCACTCAGCTTGAGTCCACAGTAGACAACTGAAGGCTTTCTTTACTGAGTAAATTAGCAATATAAATTCCACCCAGATGAATATATTTAGGTGCATGGTGAGATCATTAACCTTATTATGCCACCCCATCTTATTTTCAAGCTTTCTACTAGTCTGCTGCTAATAGATATTTGTGCCAAAATTTTTGCCCACAAATGCATTTTCCTATAATGGAAATAGTTGCTTGTGCTGCTATCATTTATCATTCATGTTTCTAAGGTGCCTCTTATGCTAACATGTGGAAGACATTACAAACATTTTGTAACTCCACGGAAGGAAGTGCTAGTGCTTCTGGCTGTCTGCTTGTTCCCATCTGTGTACTTGCAGCCAGCCAAGTCCTGCTGGCTCACTTCAGAACGTTGTTGTTAAGGGACTATCTTATGATACAAAAGAAGTTCCTGAATGCTACAAAACTGTAGTTCAGTTTGCTGTCTCACGACCTTCTCCAGCGGAAATTCTCTTTTCTTCATGCTATCTTGTCAGCGCTATATGTAAACTCCAACCTCACACCTGGTAGGAAAGGGCCTAAAGCACGGTTGCACCTGAAGGGACATGATGAAATTATGCTGCAGGGAGACCAATGAGGATATCAGCCTGGAATGATACGGCTTTGAGTTCTGGCAGATAATTGCACAACCGGAACTTCCTGGGATCCTGCTATCTCTGATGGATTTGAACATCAGTCACTTGCAAAACTCCACTATTCCACGTTTTTTTCCTCTGTCACAAGATAAGGTTTCTAAAACTTGTCCCCTGTCTAAGGCACTCTCTGAAGGGAGCACCTTACTCTTTTCTCTCCTCACAACCCTGTACTATCTCAATAAGACTGGTTACCTGATATGGCCTTGTAACTCACTATAAACCACTTTAATTAATTTGTTATTTTCATGTCCTTGATGCTTTTGGTACAAGTAGACAGTATTCTCTGGAAACATGTATTTCCTCAAGTCCTGCCACACATGTCTGTTAGCTACTTCTTTGTATTACTAATGAGTCTAAACAACACCTTGAGGCGAATCTTGATTAGCATGTTAATTATGAAATTTCTAGCAGGCACTTTGGGTGACAGCTTACTCTCGAACATCAGCAATAAAATATGCTCAGATTGAGACATCAGGCTGAATTATAAAGATGGACACATGGAAATGCTTGTCAAAAAAATCAATGCCTCTCCCTATTCCATGTCCCTTTCCGTAATTTCTCCTGTAGTGCTAGCACTTTAGAAAGCAAATGCTGGCATGAAAGTAGCCAGGCACTGGCTTCTCAAGCTGCCTCCAGTGACTGTTGGTCTTTCTCTCTCTTCTCTTTACTGTGTACACAAATGCAGACACAGGATTGGGAGCTTTGAAAAGCAGACTTCAAGCAACTCCTTTATATCTGAGACCTGGTCAGTCTACACTCCATTAAAGACTATGGGAATATTTCCAAGGATCACAGACTACAAGTAATGCACAAAATGTGTAAAGTCAGATTATGAAACAGAGTCTGTTCTTCTATTTTACAAGACAAGATCCTCTCTGCAGTTCTCAGCTGATGTAAGGCCTCTACCATTTTCCTTTCCCCTTATCTCATTGCACTGAAAGATATCAGGAACAAATTGGTACAAAGTACTGAAATTTAAATGAGTAAGGTTATCACGTCCCACTTCAAACTACGATATACTGCTTTCCTCCCCCTTCCCCTCCTTCTTCCTAGACAGACTTAGGGCCAAAAATAAAACTGGGCCCATAATGGTTTAAGTACTAATTTATTTGTCCTTAAAAAAAACCTGCCTTTAAAGTTTCTTGCTTTGCTATGCTGGAGCTGAGGCTCATTCAGCACACATCCAGTACACAAGCAACAGTGATGAGACATAGCTGCAGTAAGAACTAATCCCTAGCTGAATGAAGAATGCTAATTTTTTATTGTATGTCAGTTAGTGAGGAAGAGAAAATGCTCATTATTGGTCTCAGTTGAATTATTCTTCTTTTCAATAAGATTTTTTTTATTATGGATGGATTCTCAAAGTGTCCCAGTTCTCTCACATAATTTCTTACTGAGCAGTAATTTAATCTGGTATTAGTCTCAGTATTTTCAAGGGTGTTACACAAAGTACAAGGACTTTGCAGATAACTGTGCAGTAAGATTACACAAAGTCTGAGTGTGACACTATCCCAGATGTCTAACCCTGGAAACCCTGTCACGTCAATGGTGTATTATAAAAATATTTAATTGAACTAGAGCTGAAGGTTTCTTACACAACGTAATGAACTGTGTACTGTAGCATCTGAAAACAGAAACAGAACTCATCCTACAGCTTCCATTCCAAGGATGGTAATCTTCAATAAGTAGTAACTCTACAAACATAACCAAAATCAGAGTTTGCCCATCAGAGCTGCAATACATTGCTCTGCATCAAATCGAAATTTACCTTCATTTATCTATCCCATTAAGCCACCTTGATTGTGGCTATCCCTGGCCCCTTTCTGTCCCCATTTACCTCCATAAAAGACCTCTTAGACAGACAGCTTCAACTAGACAGATAACAATTAGGAGGATAATATTTGTCAAAATCTTGGTGTCCAAATCTAGCCAGTTTTAGGAGAGAATAGATGAAACCACAAAAACCTGAGGTCTTCTACTGTGGTTGGGAAGCATTATTTTTACCTTCTTTTATTTTATCACTTTTCATTAACCTCATTGTGGTCATCAACACGAGACTTATTTTGACAACCGTAACTCACCACCGTATAACAAAGAAGCATAATTGGACCTAGAAAAATCTTGCAGTAAAATGCTGACACAAAAGAGTATTTTTTGCTGATGCCTAGCTCAGTCAGTAATTCATTCTAGAGGCAATAAGATACTTGGCACACAGGTTGAGGGGCATATACAGATAGAAAAGATTTGTGTTCAGACAAAAGAGGTTACTGAAGAAAACACAAATAAATTCTAATTTTTCAGTTTGAACATTCGAGACTCTAATTCTGTCAACAGTTCAAGTGGGTAACCTTGACATTAAATAAAGTACTTATGTTATTAATCTCACTTCTATTGATCTTTTTTTCCCTTAATTTTAGAATAATGACAAATACACCTGATATCTGAGATAGAGAGGTTCCACACATTAAATGTCTACATTTGCCTGTAGACATTTCTAAGGTAAGAAAAAATAAAAGAGCAGAAATACAAAACTTCAATATCATTGACTTTTCTGCACAAAGGTATTTGCATACTACCTCTGAGCCCTACCCCACCCCATATGAAAAGAAAAATAGCAACTTAATGCTGATGTAGAAGAAAAACATGTTTTCTGGAGGCAAAAACTGGAAAATGAACATGACATTCCTACATATTCACTTGAAATGTAGCTCCAGGGAATATAAATATACATAAAATATAGGCATTGGAACAGTATAATGGCATTAACTTGAAATAAAATCACTTCATTTGAAATCCTAATTAATTTCAGAATGCATCTGGAAGAATTGAAGTGTAGAGTTAATATAATTTTTACGCTGAGGATTCTTTCAGTATTCTTTCAAAATATTTCACAAAAAAATATTTTCCTCTCTCAGAAGCTGTCCAGATTTTCCTTATTTTTCCTCAGGGAAAAAAATAAAACAAACAAAACCAGAAAAAAAGACACTTGGAGGAGGAGGAAGCCCAACACACAAAGCGAAACAAGAAATGTGGGTTTTGCCCTAAAAGACACTCATGGCTTTCCTGACCTCAGCAATCTTTAGAAAATGTGAGCAATGAGGAGTATAAATTATTAAATTAGCTGTTTTCTTGCTCTTCATAGACTTGATGGGAAACTATGAAGAAATGGAAGGTGGAATAATTGCTTTCCTAAAGAAAATTGACCCTAAGTTTCACCCAGGCTACTTATTAACTGATTTATAGCAATTCTTAACAAAGTGAGGTTTTTCTGGTTTTGTTTGCTTTTTTTTTTTTTTTTTTTTTTTTAAGCTATGCTTCACATTTTATACGTAAGAACACTCTATTAGTGTTGAACTGTAATAGTGTCAAGTTATGCAAAGTGAGCATTCCAGCCCTGAAACCAATTGTTTTTGCATTAAGGCAAAATGCATGTGTGGAATGAATTGTGCAATCACAATGCATGTTGGTATTCACAGTTTTATTTGTTCTGTTGTTCAGTTTCACTACGGTGAAGAAGAAATGGTAAAGTGCTAATATGTATGACATAGAATCAAAAATAATTCAGGTGACTACAGCCTAGTCAATGTGTTTGTCAATGCAGAAACAGTTAAAGTAAGGAGACTGGATACTGGTTTGATTGCTCCTAAGGCATACAGTACATTTTTGTTTCAGACTACTTGGGCCTAATCCAAAATCCACTGAAGAAAGTCTCCTCCTGATTTCAATAGGCTTTGGTGAAGGATAGTGTGGCCTCAAGCTGGACTGCCTGTTGAGAGGGCAGTAGTGGATTATCCAGTAGTTTAGGTGTACTGAAAATTTCACCTTTTTTAAGTGTTAGATTTATAAATACATGGATAAGAACACTGCTATCACCCACTCAGCGTTGCAATTACTACTCCTTACATCTTAAGACTCTTAAATACAGTCTCCTTTTGCCAACAGGGTTAATAAATACTCATGTTCTACAAATTTCATGCTTAACAATTGCAAGTGAAAAGATTATGACAACACTTTTCTTGCATAGAGTATACCATGGAGCTGTAGCATGTTTAGACACAAGACCTTCATTTGATTTTAATTAGCAGAGGGGAAAGAGAAAAATTATGTTGTCCTGACAGGATTGGATTATTATAACCACAACATGTATTTATCAAATTATATTTTAATTTGCAGCCAGTAACTTGCAGTTATTTGAATATACCCCTAATTAATATACAATACCAAATAACCATCTTTTGGCATGAGTGACACAGTGTTACTGTGCTGAAATTCCTCACCAAAAATGTTGGGGTTGGATTAAAAAATGCATATTTAAGAACATGCTTGTTTTTGAAATGAAATGATACCCAGTGTACAGACAGACTTGCTGAAATTCTGTAATAAAGAATATTATTTAATTATCATTGCTGCCATTAGTAGTACTCTATAATGAAATATTGTCTGTCCTTGACTTTGTTCTACAGATAGGAATTATGCTTTATGTTGGAGCAGACCAACTACAAAAGCCTACTGAAGTTCTCCTCGTTGTTGGCATATGTTCTTTGTTCTATTCTCTATAATTACTGTGTCCCTGGTATACCCTCGAATACACTAGAGACAAGAATGGAAAGAAAATATTTAATACTAAACCCTCAAGGTGAGTGCACACACATGGATATGCATAAATCTCCTACTACTTCATAGAAACCAATGCCTATGCTGTTGGTTGGTTTGTGTGTTGTTTTGTTTTTTTTTTTTAACTGATAATCATACAGGTTTCCATATATGGTAGGAATGCTACAGGGACCACAGCAAACAAAACAAAACAAACAGACAATGACCACATAACAAAACCTACAACTGAAACCTGTGGAAACAAACAAACCTTAAAGTTACTTTCTAATTTCAACATCATTCAGAACAGATGGAACAGAAAACCACTTCCCATGTGGGGAGATCTTGACTGTCATTGAAAGGCAGCAAAATATTCTAGCAATCTTCAGATAGCATTTGTCTCTTAGGATACTTTAATCCACTAACACTGATTAAGAAGCCCCCAAATACCTATAAAATCAATGCCAAGGTTGACACTAAACCAGCTGTTCATTCAGAGCCAAAAGTGGTGGTTTTGAGGCCCAGCAGATACTAAAAGAAAAGCTATTAATTACAGCACATATTTATGCCAGTGTTTCTCCCAGCTGGAATACAATTCAGTGCATTTTTCTTTGCACATAACACAACAGTTTTTAATAGTCTACAGGGAAAGATAATACACTTACCATTCTCTTCCTCTTGCACTCTCATTTGAAAAACATACTCCAGGAGAAAACCACACAGGATGTATAGCCCTGTGGACTTATGATGGACACCTTCAGTATTATCAACACAGAGGTATAAAGAAGCTGTCCTATTAACAATGCCCATGCAAATTCAAGGACTTTGAGACTCCTATAAATACTAATCCTTTGTTTTCCTTCCAGTCTGCCCCTTTTCCACTTCAATGAATATTTAAACTCAAGCCAAAAAAGAAAAAATGACTCAGGACTTTTCCACAAGGAACTTCCATGTTCTTTTGTGACAAAGTTCCTTTTTTTTGTTTGTTTTTTTTTTTTGTTTTGTTCAGCTTATCACAGAATCACAGAATTGTAGGGGTTGGAAGGGACCTCCAGAGATCATCGAGTCCAACCCCCCTGCCAAAGCAGGTTCCCTACAGTAGGTCGCACAGGTTGGCATCCAGGCAGGTCTTGAACATCTCCAGAGAAGGAGACTCCACCACCTCCCTGGGCAGCCTGTTCCAGTGCTCTGTCACCTCACTGTAAAGAAGTTCTTGCGCACATTTGTGCAGAACTTCCTATGCTGCAGTTTCCAGCCGTTTCCCCTTGTCCTGTCTCCACTCACCACTGAAAACAGTCTGGCCTCGCCATTCTGCCCCCCACACCTTAGATATTTATAGACCTGGATCAGGTCCCCTCTCAGTCTTCTTTTCTCAAGGCTGAACAGACCCAGTTCACTCAACCTTTCCTCATAGCAGAGATGCTCCAGGCCCTTCACCATCTTCGTGGCCCTCCGCTGGACTCTTTCCAAGAGATCCTTGTCTTTTTTGTACTGGGGAGCCCAGAACTGGACACAGTACTCCAGATGAGGTCTTACCAGGGCAGAGTAGAGGGGGAGGATCACCTCCTTCGACCTGCTGGACACGCTCTTTTTAATGCACCCCAGTAAGCCATTGGCCTTTTTGGCCACAGGGGCACACTGCTGGCTCATGGCCAACCTGTCATCCACCAGGACACCCAGGTCCCTTTCCGCAGAGCTCCCCTCCAGCAGCTCATCCCCCAACCTGTACTGATGCATGGAATTATTCCTCCCCATTATTTCACTATCATTTTTTCTGTTCATTTGAACAAGCAAAAACCTATAGGCTGCCCCAGTATGAATATTCATCAAACATCACTGGATCCCAAATATTCAAATATCCCTTTCCTTCATGATGCTGTTTTATGTAAACGCTTGTTTTATCTGATACCAAACTATTTTGCTGTGGGGTTTTTTTTGTGTTTTGTTTTTATCATAAAAACATTGTCTTCCTCTCAGCCAAAATTCAAATCCCGTATCTCCAGCTGCCACTCAAGTTCCTACACTCTGAAACTCACGACTCCTGTCATTCAAGCAACCTAGGGGGGCAGAACATCCTCACTGCTGCTATCTTGACCCTTGTAAAGCCAGCAGCAGTGTTCTCAGCACAACAGATTAACCTGCTACTCATGCTCCTTTCTGCCTCTGGCTGCATCTGACTTCTTGTCTCCACTATGTAATAAGTAAATCTTTAGTCACTGCAAAACCATATCAGCCAGCAGCTAGATTTCACCCTCTCCATACACAGAAAGATGGTTTGGATCTGGATTCATTCTTACATCAGTTACTGAAGTTGAAGGGGAAAAACTTGAATATACAACTTCTTTCTCACTTAGGTATTCATTGCAATAAGCTCAGTTTCCAAATCAATGACCTTGGCACTCATAGGGAATGAAATGAAGATGTCACTGTCACTGTCTAAGCCAAATGTCCAGTGACAGTCTGTCCAACAATGTGGAATACAGTTTCATCTGGCTAATAAATTGGGATAGTCTTCTGAAAATATAAGCAACATTGTAATGAAAATGTCAGTAAATATATTCCCTAAATTACAGCAGTATTAAGTAATAGGGATGTGGTAGTACAGAAAATGCTAATTAAAGAAGTATCAGAGACACCTTTTCCTGCCTCCCACAGTATTGCTTCATTAAGGAACTTCTGAAATTGCTCTTAGACTGGAATAATCACCACATGAATAGGTTCTAGAGAACATAAATGACAATAAGAAGTACAGGACAGTACAAAACACAGGCTTAAATACTAATCAGTCTTAAACATACTCTAAAATATTGTATTTTGTCTTCAAAATATAAACATTGAGAAGGAAAAATCCATATTTTCTCAATAAAAACAAGCTACAGCCTTAGGTGGAGAGTTGTGCTTTTTTTATCTCAGACCCCCCAGAGGCAAGTCAAATGGAATAAGACACGTGAATGACAGTTTTGCTTCCTTATGATTTTCAAGCACACAAATTGACAGTAGGGCTATACACATGCCTGACATCTTACCAATGTTTGTCATACTCTCCAGTAACAAATCTCTGACAAACAGCAACCGAAGTAGCAGTGTTTTCAAAAAAGATGACATGTTCACCACGGTATGATGAAAGTTTTCCATAATCGTATTAAAGAATGAAACTTGAGTGAACACATAGTTGGGCTGTACCAGACCAGGAAACATATTCCATGAAACTGTTCTCTTCTGCATTTGCATGAGTTGAGAGACTTGTGTCCCATTTGTTTGCAGGCCACTGAACATTTACAGCTTCTCAAAGCAAGGTGACAGCTTTGAGTATAGAGGTTAACACTGTAGGGTAAGATAGATCACACAGATCGTAAGTAGATGGACACTTTCAACTTAACACCAAATTCTGTGCTTTCTTAGACAATGAATAAACTCCTTTTATGCCTGCAACACATTTGGAGCCCCAAGTGCATCCAAATAAAAACTGGATTCCATGGATTTTGCATGCATACATCAACTCTATTTTGCATGGAAATATTTCTTGCAAACTCTTGGTCAAAACTGGATGTACAAGTTCCACTTTCATTTAAAACTCCCTCACATTAGATAACACTTTATGTTAATCATACGCAGTGGAAAAAAAGAAAAGAAAAAAAAAAACAAGAAAACTAACATAAATCTATAAGAACTACTTAGATATTTTGATTCTGAAAGCCAGCATACACTTGTATAAAACACTAACAGACCACATAGATTTTCTTTAAACAGATCTGCTTGTTCCATTGAGGGCAGGTAAGAAAGGTTATGAAGGCTAAAGCTTTAATGCCTTGACTTTTTTTTTAATATTCATTAAAAATAATGTAGATATATGCCTGCTAAATCCCATACCTAGGCAATATAACAGCATGCACAATCTCCTGGTCACAAGATTAGCATTTAAAACTGACACAAGACTAACCTCTGAAAATTCTTGGGAAACAGAAGAAAAATGAATATCCCAGTCAGCTCCTGTTAAGGTATGATAAATACTCACAGAATTGAAAGCTTTTCAAGGCAATAACACAACTATGCATTTATACATTTAATAAACATGTTTGGAGGTTAGGAATGTTTGGGAAAATATTTAAATAAATGACACCTCTGAACACATCTTATTTTTGGAGATACTTAATGAAGGTGCTGGGGGGCTGCCAAGTCCAGAATCTCTGTACTCGTGTTTGACACCTTCTGCACTGCGAAGATGAGCTCTATCTGCAGACAGCTGCTGTTCAGTCCTTCTGGTGCTTCAGAGGAGGGGGTGTTACTGGGACATATTTTCCTATGGATACATGTCATGGCAGAGGATGTGGTCTGAAAGCTTTCAGTAAAAGCAGATATACATTCCTGAAGCTTGCATGCTACTTGGACAGACACACCAATAAGTGCATAGGCAGAAAAAGCCAATTTAATTTCTCCTCTAATTATAAGGTAGGTCTCAGCAAACATGTTCAGCTTTCACCCATTACATTCTTAATGTCACATCTAAACTTCAAGATAACCATCATTATGTAATACATACTGAGAAAAATGGCTCTCAGTTCCACCTATTCAGGCTAGTCTTGTATTTGTCAGGAAGGCCCGAGCACGTCACACAGTGCACACCATGCTGGTGATGAGGTGATTCATCCCTCAAAAAAGCACTTGGAGGGTTCATATATGACACTGCATTTTTCATTATTTCAAACAACAGATTGTAATCCTTGGTGAAATGAACTACAATCATATATTTGTTTCTTTTTCACTGTGCTAACCAGAACAGCGCACACATGGGAAATATAGGCATGTATTTTCTACATGTTCACACCTAGAAAATGTAGGTAGGATTAAAACCCCCTGCAAACCCTGGGGGAAACAGGGCATTTTATATATATATATCAGATAATTAATGGGTAAAACATCTTACAACTTGGCCTTTCCTTGTTCATTCTTTTTATAAGAAAACATATATGAAATCAACATTTAAAATGGCTTTCCTTTTTCTATAATACGAAGGACATTTGACAACACAAATATGAAGCAGTTTTCTCAATAATGTCTACTCCCCATATCATTATATGACTGAAGCAGGTCTTTAAAACTTAATGACTGTGAATGATTCACTTAAAGCACTGCTGAGCCAAAAGTAACGAAAAAAGTGATTTCACTTTCCATCCAATATGGCACAACCCAATTGCTTGAGGAACTGAAACCAGCAGGAATACTGCTAGGACAGAAAGGGTAGCAGCTTCATCCCTCCAAGTTCAGCCCTCCTGAAGTCAGGGAGATGGATATTACTTTTGTTCTGTTCTCTGTGAAACCAAATTAATGCCCTATGGGGCTGAACATGCTAGAAAAGGGGAGACTATTCACTAAATGACATACAGGACCTGAACTGATGCTGGTGCCGTGTTACGAAGGAGCTCAAAAGAAAGGAACTCTGAATCTCATTAGAACATAAACAAAGCAAACTTCTGATATAGGAAAAGCTCTGACCTGACAGCTCAAACAGAAAAAGATACAACTAGGCCCTCTGCATACATCCTCACTGGGCAGAACCTCTTCAGGACTGCTTTTAGATCAAGCAGCTTTCAATACCACCTTTGGAGACAACAGCTTCCTGCAGCTGGGTCCCTATAACAGGTCTCTTTCTTTTCTACATTCAGCGGCTTGGCTGCATGTCTACTTCTTACTTGCTAATAGTACCCTATTTTGTCTTACTGCTGCAGGGTCTGAGCTGTGTGAATCAGTCACACACAAGCTGTGCTTATACACCATAATATTTCCTACTGGGAAGTATGTTTGGGGAAGGCATCATCTCTTCCCCTTGATAAGGTTTGAACCAGAGTGCTGGATGAGCCTAGATGAGGCATACAGACAATGCCTGCGGTCTTCTGGACTTAAAAAAAAAAAAGACAAAACCAGCCAACCAAAAACCAAACAACAACAAAAACCCACAGAACCAGAAACAAACAGAATGGATATGTCTGCCAGATCTGCTTATATCAATACTAAGGGCCATTCAGGACCTTGAGATTCTTGGTACTCTATTCTGGCTGTTCTCCTCTCCTGCCAGCACAGTAAGTTTAATTGGCATGCTATTACATGCCAGGGGCCTTGTTGCTAATCCATAAGAATGTGACAAAGACAACAGAGTTAAGTTCTAACACTACAAGCAGCAGCCCTTACTCATTAGATGCTTTACAGCCAATGTTGCCTGAGAGAAGGCTCATTCCTCACAGAGCTGCAGCACAGCTCTACAGCAGCACAAGGTTACCCTACTGGATATAGCCATATACCATCATAGCAGCATGTGACTTAGTACAGATGTATACAGAGATTTATATACCAGACAGATCTGCAATACTGGGCAATAACATTACCCAGTCGTCTCCTGTCTCTGTAGTGAAATTTGTCTGTGAAGACAGAGTCCCCATGGAAGTGGAAATCATGCCACACAGATGCTGCTCTATGCTTTTTCAATCCTTTTGTTGGTCTTTAATGTGCTTTTGTTCCTCTGCATGCTGCAGAAGAGAAACGAACAGCTGGTGATTGTCTCCAAGTTTATACCGGGCTTTTATTTAATAAATTTCACAGTGCCTCCAATCTTCCCAGCAGACTAAAACAGAATGAAAAGCCTGACTTACAATACATATTCCTCCTGCGCTTCTGTACCTGGAATTTTGAGTGCAGGTTGCTGGATTTCCCCTCTCCAGCTTTACTCCCCAGTGCCCTTGCTTGCTTGCTAGATACATTTAGCAAGCATCCAACTGGACCACTAACAGATGGCCTGCTGTGACTTCAGGCACCTGTTGAGCCAGGTGTTTCCATATTGAAGCTATTACAGACAATTCAATCCATGCTATGATGCTTTTTGAGATGCTAATGATTTCTCTGATTTAACGTACAGCAGCATGAAGGTTTTAAAAGCCATATGCCATCACTACTATACAGATAAAGCCAACTACTCAGTGTAAGTAAGTGTACCTCATAGCAAACCAATAGAATAAGATTATTTGCATCTGTATAACCCATATTTTGTAAGAAAATATTTTACAATGCAATTTATTTCTAACAACTAGAAAATTATTAGCCTGTGGAAATGGCAGCTCTGACCCCTGAAATTTCATCTGGCTGTAAGGGGAGCCCCCAGCTATCAGACGACTCTTTTTAAACCTGCTATGAACAGTCTCTGAGGTTGAATCCACCAGAAGGCATTACAACAGACTGCCCAAACATCTCATAATCCACTGCCACTTCTTAGTGACCCACGAAATACCAAGTTTATTCACTATGAATTGCATGATAAAACAAACAGTCCAGTAAAGGTAGTGAAATTCCAGTTTTCTAAATGTGTGTACTGGGACAAGCCTTCACGTGCAGCGTTATCAGCAGCTACCAACAAGCAAATTGCAGCATTTAACAGATTAGCTAGGAAGAAAGAGGACTGGGGAAGAAACCCTGTTGCCTTTCCCTTCAGTCCTGCTCTCTCAATTTCCACAGAAAGTTTCTGGAATTTTCCAGTCCCAAAATTCTGCAAGTTGCAAGGGAATCAAAAGAATGTATCTCCATTGGGTTTAAACAGTAGCAAGCAGAGTGAGGGTCCACAATCAAACACCACTGAACAAGAAATAAAAGTCTCTGTACATTTATTTGCCATTCGGACATGGGTAAGTTTGCCTATAAACTGAAGTATATATTGTAAGGTTTCAGAATTGCATGAGATTTATATCAGCAGCTCTGTTAAGAATAAAATACCATGCTGCACTGCAGACTGTATAGCACGGTTTTAGTTTCCTAAACAGCATATTCAGCATGCAGATTCCCAGCATCATTTAGGGAAGAATGTGGAAACCAAGAGAGGTGCCCGGGGCTAGCAGCAATGACAGCAGGTGGTTTAGCTAGGAGCCAGTGCATCTCACTCTATTGTGCCTGCACCACAGCTTGCAGTGGCTCTGTGCCAATGCATCAAACCAGCTCATTACAATGCAGAGGGGAGACACTGGTCTAGCTGAGAAGACAAGGTGTTTCATGTATTTCAGTTAGTAGTCCCGTTCTTGTTGTTGCTAAATATTTTGATTATTCCACCGCAGTCTAGAAGGCCAGTAGTGGGAAAGCAAAACTATTCTTAAAATGTATAATGAATTTATGAAATTACTCAAAGCATTCCATTTCCTTAGGGTCAGTGGAATTCACATCTGCTTTTGCTGCAGCTATTTGCTCACCAGTCCTTCCTCCTACTCACAGTTGATCAGGCTTATGTTTGATACTTGTGGGGAAAATGAGGGAGCAGCTTTTCCCAAGCAAGGCCCTCCTCAAACAGCTCTGATTTGACAGACTTCAGCATATTACCAGGATGTCCAGATTATCATTGCTGCCTGAGAGCAGGACTAGAGGGCAGTGTTCCACACCACCTCTCCTTTGCTTCTGCTCTGTGGTGAGTGAACTGAAAATCTCTATTCGCTCTCCCCTGCTTCTATCTCTACCTCACTGCTCTTGTTTGCTGCTAGTTGAACCTTATGTTTCACTGAAACCTTGGCACATTCTCCCAGTTTGAAGGATTTTTAGGCATAGAATACACTGAATCTATAGAATCTGACAACACACTCATGTTCCATCCCTCCCCATTACGAGGATCCAGGTCAGCTCCTTCTTAGCCCTGCCACTCCCCTGTCCAGAAATGCTGAAAGCATATCAGCCAAGCAGAGTCTGAACTGAAAAACTGGACCTGTAAAAGTATTAATTTGGTTAGAGAAAGGTAATTTTACAGAAAAATATTCCCAGTTGTTAATTTTTGCTATAGCTGTGTTATGTTATCTCATTGAAATTTAATAGCTAAAGGGTTATAAGAGCCTAGAAACAGACCTAGCATCTGTGTTTTTTTAATGTCTCAATTATCACCACAGTAATTTAATGGTACTGTGTTAGAGAATCATCATTGACATGCTAATGAATGGCACCATGTTCACTTACATTAGCTCTATTTTTAAGAGGTTAAAGGGTGAAGACAGACATTTTATGCTTCAGATATAACTGAGGCAAGCTGTATTGCATTCATCTCATTTCACTTTTGCAACACAAATTACTTATCTTAAAAACATTCACTGAACAGTGAACTACAAATGGGTTAAACTGTGGTCAATTACAATTACATACTTTCTTCTTTAGATCAAGATAAGTAACACGAGTCCTTTCAAACCATTTATTACTTAATTTATCTGTCAGCATTTACTGCTGAAATTGTGTTCAGTTTGTTTTGTGTTGTTTGTTTGTTTGTTTTTTTTTTCCACAAACAGATACATCCCTTACTATTAGCTTTTTAATTGAACTGCTGTGCTTTATTATGAAAGCTTTACTGTTTCTCTCATTTCACTGAGCCAAGTTTACCTATCAATATTTTTCTTTCATTTATTCTGCAGAAACTCCGTTGCTAACTAAGAAATCCCAAATCTATTATATCTAACTGATGACAGCAATTTCTATAGTAAGAGATGCAATACTGTACACGTAGCTATTTATCTGCAGGCTTTTCAACACACTGTATATGAATTTCTATAGACAAGCAATAAGGAACTGACTTCACAAACATAATGGAACAGCCTTCTGAGATCAGCTAAATGCTAGTGTTATCATCAGAATTAATTTTGCATGAAAAGCTGCATCCTGACAATAATGTGAAGGGATTTTTACTTCAGCAAAATTAGCACAAGAGGGGAGAATATAAATAAGAATAATAATCCTTTTAAATTTAATATGAACGTATACTTGAGAACCTTTTAAAAATCATTTTATTTTATCAACACACATCTTTTCAGCAGTTCCACCACAAAGCTCTGTTCTGCCATGAACAACTGCAGGGCTGCAGCAGACTTGGGTGTGGGAATCAGCTCCTATGTCTCAGTGCCTCCCCTGGCTTTTCAGTCCCACATTGCCATATATGCAGAGGAGTACACTTGAAGTTGTATAATAAAAAATTAAGCTTTCTAAGTGTATTGTTGGCAACACAGTCATTACAGAGAGTGTTTTGTTACAATACATCCCCCAGGATAATATCTCCTCTCTTTAACCCACGTATGGAGGATTGCACCCTTGGAGTCCTCAGCTCTCCAGACAGTGGTCGTTGCACCCCCTGGTGTCCACATCTCCCATAGCAGCATATAAAAATAAAAAATTGATCATTTTCCTAATGCAGCTTCAGCCTTGCTTCAGGGTAAAAAAAAAAAAAAAAAAAGGCTCCCAAAAAAGGTTCCCACAAGCCAAATGCCAATATGGCTTTTAGACTTTCTCCCATTTGATGCTTACTGCTTTTGTGTTGGGATTATTACCTCCTCCTGTGAGGGAGAAAGATAGAAACTGGACCTGTGCTTTAAACCTAGCCAGTCCGGGGTAGTGAGGCAAACACTACACTCAATCTCTCTGCCTGCCATCACCTCTCACAGGAAAATGTCACAATATGTGGCACTGATCTTGTTACTGAGACATTTCCATGGCCAAGCACCAAGCTGTCCCTCCATGGCTGGGCTGCAGCCTTGTAGGAAGTTGCCATTAATTACGCTTGTATCATATTGAGGGAAGCAATGAGGGTGGTGGAGAAAAAAAACGGTCATTCTATTCACCAAGCAACAGGAGCTTATAAATCACATCACAGACATAATTATCATCTGCTAAGTTCCAGATGTCTTGGAAGTTTTACTCTGAGAAATCCTTTCCAGTTGTTTGTCACTTAAGTAAACTGCTGTATTCATTCTCTTTGATAAAGAAGTAACCTCTCCCATAAAGCCATCAGCCTTCATTTATTATGAAAAATGGAAGACCTTCCAAGCCAGATCATGCCACAGCTTTGTCATATAACATCCTGAAAATGAGAAAGTAAATTAAATTCCATCAGGTTACTTGAAGTGTCTCTTTCAGTGGAAATCCTATGGAGGCTTAGTACACAAAACCTGTTCATAACTGGAAGAAAAAAAAAAGAGGAAAAACTATTTATTGCAGGAGTCCAGCCTATTGGTAAGTAATTGTAACTGGAGACCTTGGGATATATGGCAGAGAACAGAAATGAATTGTGATCAGTGTAATGTTGATCTAAAAATGGTGGATGATGCATTCAAAAGCAACTTGTTGAAAAGTCTTCTCACTTGAATTTTTCAGGGTTAGGTTTATAGTAGTACGCAAGAAAATTCAATTTATTAATTTTTGAGTGTAGAAAATTACTCACCTAATCTTATAATTTAGTTCTGTGACCTGGTAAAAGGTCCTTAGCTCAATTCATTGTTTTCAATATGTAATTTTAATTAGATAAGGGGCCTTTCACCTCAAGTGACTGCTTGGGTCAAGAGGCATTGAAAATCAACAAGAGCATTTCTAATTTGGATCAATAATCTCATGAGTTACAATAAATAAATCACAATTAGAAGGCTGAACAGTATTGGGTTAAATAAAGTTCACAGTTTCGTCTTGCTCCAGGGATTATGTGTATGCAAGTGACTAGTTAGGACATATCTAAACAAAACTTTGGTCCAAACTCAGATAATAGTTCTTCCCTTTCTTATTTTTTTTTTCTTCCAATTATGAACAGTTTTTGTGAAACAAATGGGAAGTATGATCAGAATTAGCACAGGAATTATTTCTTGTAACCACAATGCCTGTAGGATCCTTATGAGGTTTGTATGAGAAAGTACCTAAAGGGTCTGTCTGAGTCTGTGCATAAGCAGTCTCATGTTTCATGGGGAGCAAACACTTTAGGCAACTGATCTGACTGAAGCCAAGTGCATGTAACTGAAGGTTCAGAGGTAGATGGATGGATGATTGCTGAACCAGACAATACATTGAGAGGTCTCAATGCCCAAGGATATCCAGGCAAAGGTAACCAACTTTCAGTCCCTCCAACAGAAAAGGTTTCAAAAGCTGCAGTGATTTGGGGGTATAATCTTTTGTACATCAAGGGCTTCCATCAATTTCACTGATAAATTTTTATGAAGAATTTAAATTTCTATAAACAGAGATCATAATTTCATAACGGTATTTTCCTGCCTTGTTGAAATGACTTTTGTAATTTAAAAGAGAATTTAGATCACGTAAAAAGCAGAATGCAAATATATGTAATGAAGAGCACTAGAAAAGAGAAACAATTATGCATGATAAACACTCTCATGTTTTGAGTTGAAGTTCTGGAAACATGGAAGATTAGATTAAATCCAACTCATTTAGTCCAGTAACTTAGGAAGAGTAGAATTAAATTATAAGAATAGGTGGGTAATTTTCTACACTTATTTTGTGTAGTGATGAATGAATTCAATATAAGCACATTGAAAACACTTCAATTAAAACTTATTTGCTGTAATGCCCCTAAAATGAAGCACCTCAAAAGGTACTGTGGATAGTACAGACAATCTGTTTGTGGGCAGAGAAAGCTTTCGGACTGCCTTGAAGAAAACTATAGCCAACCTGTTTGTCCAGTGAGCTTTGGAAGAGAGAGTAAAGCCTGAAGGTTGCCAGTGCCTGTATCTGAGAAATTCAATTTTATCTGACAGATACATAAATGATAAAGAAAGAACAAAACACAACAAACGTAGCTAGCTTCAGTGGTTAATTTTTGTTTTCCTCTCTGTTGCAACTACTCTATTATATTCAGTGAAGTTCTTCCTGAGCTTTTCAAACATGAGCTTTGATGAAACAAACAGGAGAAAAAGCAAGGCATAAGGAAGGCTTCACCTAAACAAGTTAGTGAGAAACATGTAAAAAAATCCCACCATAGACAAGTCCATGCACAGCAACAATCACACAGAAAAGCCTACATTGTTCTAGTCAGATGGTGTTTCTCCTGCAGTCCATCTGGTAGAACACTATATTTAGGTCCCTCGGGCTTCCACCACATGATATTTTCTGTGAGGCATTTCATTCATTGCTTTCATAATGTGTTCATTCCATGGGGTGTGTGGCAGCCCCTGTTGGTATATTTTCGAATGCCGCAGCATCCCTTATTCAACAAAGGCTTTACATTACAGCCATGCTACGAAGCTAAGCATTCTGCTCCAGAACTGAAGTCATCAATTATTCCTTGTAAACTCAAATTATAGGCATTTTACAGCTATATTGGAGGTTTCATGTTCCACATGAAAACTCTATAACAATCAGACTCCTGGCAGTGTGACCATAATAATGCATTCTTCCCATGAAAAATGGAATGCCCTGAGAAAACATCTCCATGGTAATTTCTTACAGATCAACAGTCTCTTTTTCTATCCATACTTTTAATGGCGAACTATGTTCGCAAAATAGTTCACCCACATATATTCTATGTGAGGAGGACTTGTGAGAGACATGCATATTTTCTAACAGCCATGTATTAAGAAAAAAAATAATATGACTTAAGCATTCTGTGATTCAAATCACAGACGCAAGTAACTATGGTTCAGATCTTGCAGTGTTCATATTTGTTGAAAACATATAAATCAGTGGACTTAAATAGGGTTGAACTTATCTCAGTGAAATCTAGATCAACTAAACATTGGGGACATTGCTTTTTGACAGATGGTTTAGCTTACACTAATCCAATAGGTAAGTGGCACCATAGAGAATATTACCCTATCAGTTCTGTCTCATTACACATCTTTCCATCCACAGAAAGTCATATAGTGACGTACGATCACTGGCTGTCATTAGTAAGCTTCACTCTTGCCATCAAAACTAATGTCAGAGGTGGGCGCAGAAGAAAACAAGCATGTAGACTCAGTTCACATAAGGGATGCACTATATCCAGAGTGGGTGCAAATGTAGGAGCTTAAGTTTAAGTTGTTTTTGAAAACTTCTGTAAAATACAGATACATTTACACATGCTGCACACTGGCATTCAGATACTAAGGCAAGAGATGGAGGCTATTCATCAAATCCTGATGCTGGGATTTGAAAATACTAAAGGATACTGTGATTGAATCTTGGGCCACTTGACATACAGAAATATAGGTATGTTTTAGGCACATGAATTGTTAGTAAGTCTGAAATAGAAACAGCAATCCAAACTGATGAAGGGCTAATGTGCCAAATACAGCATCTTTTTCATCAACATTGCATGTTAATTAATACCTATATTTGCACCCCATTTGTACCCTTAGATTATCATAAACAACACTCCTGTAATAACAATTAATCTAAATTTGGCATCTCGAACAACTCATGGTTAAACAGCAGACTGCTTGATGCAGTTACACAGGTGTTCGAGATTACACAGAACCTTATACTTCTATTTCTTTTGAAAATGGGTGGCAGAGGAAATCATCATGTCGAAGGCATCTCAGTTAAAAGGAGAACCTTCCAAATGTGAACCAAGCATTACCAAACCAGTACAGTTTTCCTCAGTTTGCCAAGCAAGATGAATGGTTGCAAACAATCGCATTAGCTCTAACAGTGCTCATTCTGGTGGATCACAACCTAGTTTCAGAGTGAAAGCCATGCAGACACATCAGTTTGTGTCTCTGCCTGCTGAATTTAGCATGGCTTATTAATTCAGACATAGCACTGCATTGTGCCATAAACACTAGTTGGCACCTAGATCAATGTTAATAGATAGCAAAAAGATGTAGCCATCTAAAACCAACTCTGTAGTCAAACCTCAAGAATGTAACGAACTCAAGAATGTAACTGAGTGCAGCAGTACTCTGTCAGGCCACAACTTCATCTAGCTCAATACCTGCCTTCAACCATGGCTGAGATTGCCAGAAGAGAGGAAGTCCATATATAATGCTTCTTTCATGAACTCTCATGCTGGCAGAGGCATAAACTCTTCACTAATGCCTGCTAATCCACCCACTAGGGATATTTGAAAGGAATAATTTGTTATCCATATTTACAGGTTTTATACAACAACATATACAAGCTGGTTTTACTTTGGAATACTGAATATTCTTAAGCAGTCATAAGTGTATGAAGATATGAAACTTACTAAAGATAAATACAACGTATTTTATGACAAAGAGATAAAGCTTGAAATAATTACAGCTAAATCTCACTTCCTGGCTATGCATTGGTTTCAGACTTCTGCATGCATACTCTGAAGGGAGGAAAAGGTCTTCATAATATGTCCTGGCACCCTGGTCTTTGTTATAACATATACACTCTTTCTAAAGGGCAGCACATGTCTGAGAATGTCAAAGCATTTAATCAGTCAGCTCTGAGACAGGTGCTCTCTGTAGTTCCATCTCTATCTAAACTAAATCCTTCCACCTTATACACAGAAAAATCAGTTTAGAAGCTAGTGATGCACACAAACAAAAAGAAGAAAAAATGTTGAAGTTATAAAAGGGAGATTATAATTTTACACGTTAGTCATCAGAAATAATTTTTAAAAAGTTCATAAAAAGAAGAAAAACATTTAGTTTAAAATTTACAAAGCATTGTATGATTGCCACCTTCCCAACATAAATCATTTCTACCTGCTTTTCTAAGCTATCCGAAAGATTGGCATGTGCAAACTAACACATAAAGGGGAAACGAGCTCTTACCTAAAGTCACCACAGATACTGGAGACAGAGCTCTGAACAGAATTCAGATTTTTCCCCTCCATCCAATCTGGTAATCTTTCCACAAAGTTATATTTTACATTGCCCGTTACACTTTAACAGACAATACTGCAGCAGTTCCCAGAAAATCATCAATTTGTCTTTCCACTAAAAACATATTTCAAAATGGTAAAACATTGTATGCAGCTCAGTGTAGCTGCCTTTGACTTCCACATCACTGTAACAGGATGCACCTGTTCAGCTCTACACCCACCTCTTCTAACACGTTGCTTACATGGAGAGAGGAATGCTTTGTAAATAACAGCAAGGTCAATCTCTTGAATCTCTCTAATTAGTGCTCATTTCTGCATACTAATTGGGTGAATGCCAGTAAAGAAACAGCAAACCTAGACCAGTAGGGATTCAGTAAAAATAATTCAGATGAACACTACCTATAAAATCAGTTATGAATATACACACATATATATATATTTATATTTACTTTTCATTTTACTCAGTAGAATAGTAATAGAATAGTAAGTAAGGTGGTAAATGGTATCTTAATTTATATTCACAGAAGTCTGCATCCTTTGAAATACTCTAAGTCTCCACGGCAATTGTGGAACCTCTCAGAGTGTGGGTCCTGATGAGCTGGAGCCCACATGCTCATCAACCTTATTGCTCCTAGTCAGGCATCTGACTAGAGTCACTGTTCTCATCACTGTCATGATGTATGTTTCATCAGCTGTATCATTCATAATTCACAATTGGAGGAAATGGCTGCGCAGCTTTTAAAGAAACGGAATCGCCAGAGGCTGTGGTAAACCAACTGAATTACCAGAGGCTGGAAAACATGACAGACCACTTGACTAAGCTAGAGTTAGCAGGGTGGAACCTCTGTTACTTAGTACCCCTTCCAGGCTGGTAACTTTTTGACTTTAATTATTGTAAAAATCCAGCCTCTTAACCTAAATAACCATAAAATTCATACCTACAAATTGTCACAAAATTTTCTTTTCAATTTCTCAAATCACCCCTAGAGCACCAAATGATGAAATTGAACTAATGCAGGCACTAAAATAGCAGCTCTGCATTTAATTCTCTTCAGGTCAAACGGTCCCATTGTGTGTGCTTCTGGAGAGAGAGAAAGAGAAAGCAAGAGCATGCGTATCTGTACACAAAACATACATACAAGGGTAGATTTACAGACACAGTATATTAAAGGTTAAAATGGTATCTCTATTTTACAGATAGATTAATTTTCAATCTAAAAATATCTTTTCATATATGTACAGCGATATATCACAAAAAGAAATAAGTGGTTCATTCGTTGTGAAACACAATAAAGTTCAGAAATTATAAGTTTAGCAAGAAAATATTCTATACCCAAATGTGTTTTGTATAACATTTCCTACGATGTGCCTATCTGAAAATTACCTTTTGTCTTCTGTACCTTAGCATGATTGCTTAGATTTCAGCAGAGGACGACTGGAGGACATCACAGCAAAAATTCTTCTGTTATTCCATCTGCTAAAAGAAATGGAAACACAGAATTACAGTATACATTACTAAGTAGGAACATTTTAAAAGCATGGATTGATCTAATAAAATACAGTGAATGTCAAATCTTTAGCTACAAGGACGCTCGAGACATAAAGGAATTAAACAGATGTTTTACGTGCTGAGTAGTGAAATGTGGTAATACTGTATTCTTAGCTGTTCCTTAAATAAAATGCCTTTCCAAAATCTCAGAAAAAGCAAATACTTTACAGTGTAAAATGTCCTAGTGTCTGGCTAAACTTCTCATCAACCCAACAGATGAGTAAACATTAAAACTTCTTAATTTTGCATAAAAAACTTGAAATTCTTAGAGATTCTACCTCAGACCCACGCCACTGCATTAGCCACTATAGAAGTCCTAAATACTCCTCCATGTAGAACAAAGAAATCATGCTTGTATGTGTTCAGGGGAATTACTGCTAAGAATTTGCCCTTTCTTTATGCCAACTTCCATTTTCACAGTCACAAACACATGAATTCACACAAACATATATGGTGTATTGGGCTAGCTCCTAGCATTAGTATCCCAACAGACCTTTCAGCAGTATGTGATTGGCACACCACAAAGGGCATAGTGTTCAACTTCCACTAAAATCAGTGACAGCAATTGCCCATACGCCTTTGAAAGTCTTGGTCAAATTACTTCCAACCTTATCCTAAATTTCCCCACAAATGACAATAGAATCATCCTGGAATGACTAATTTGAGGCAAATTCTTCCTCAGGCTTTGAATGGTCAATTTCCTCCCTTTGAGAAGAGGGGCTGTTTTTATTTCTTCAGGCAAAAGTACAATAATATTTGATTAAATTTGTAGTATCTCATCCAAAGATTCTGAAGGTATATTAAGTGGTGTTTCAAAATTCTTATGTTGTAATGAATCACAAACTGAGATAATATAACATTTTTCCAGATTTAAATTATACCTTGAGTTCTACAGAAGTATGGTTATTAAGACATCCTGTCCAATTAGTCAGAAAGAGATAAATGGCACCTAACAAAATCAAACCTTGATGAAGGGGAAACATATCCTAAAACATACCCTATCTGATTGAAAACGATCAAATAGGAGATTTCACTACCTGACAAGGAACAGAAATTTGAGGTGTAGCTTGTAGTTTTCAGCAAGTGATGAAACAGTTATAAATATAAAATGCCACAGAATGTAGATATTTGAAAATGCTTCTTACTTAATGGAGGCTAGCTATGAGGAAAGCCTGTCTGCACAGCATATTGCAGACAACAGCAAACACTATCCATGTATCAAAAAGCCTATAGTTCCATTAACCAACACTGAGACAGTACACTCTGCATCTCAGGAGGAATGGGATGGCTTGAAGGTAAGTACCTGCATGTAAAAATGCAAGCATATATCAAGGAAATTAAAATTCAGGCAAAGATATATCTGATGTCTTTTTACACATTCATTTTGCTATTAGATTCTCAACAGGAGCTTCCAGATTCGAGACTTTTTACAAATTTCTAAGGCATTCTGAATCCTGTGATCATACAGATTTCCATGATTGTGGTACACTGAAGCTCCACCACACAGCAAATACCTGATAACTTGGTATTACTACACATAGCTTCCAAGCTTATAAGAGGCTTATTCATCCTTTCTAACAAAGTCAGTAATGCAGTCCAGTTATAAATCTCTAGTCATCAAGAAGCTTTTTTGAGACAACAGCTAGTAAAGACACATCCTCTGGGATTTAGATTCTCTTGGCATGCATTTATCCATGTCACACAAAACAAATTATGCGTCTGAGATGGACAGCTGGATGCCTGATAGTCATGAAAGGACAAGCTAACTCTTTTACTTTACATTAGAGGGCACAGGTATAGAGCAAGAACAAAGATTTGTTCTGTAATTTCCAGCATTCATTTCATCAAATCAACAGGAGGAAATGGGGCAGAGACTTATCACACACACACATATCTTAGTTCTTGTGAGTATAGGGATCTGTACCAGATACCTAGCAATGTAACACTTTTTTAAGAGAATTCCTTCCTTATTAGTTGCTGCAGATGATTTTTAATAATAGATTCCAGTCACCTGAGCTTGTCACAGCTCTACATCCATTGTAGAAGCTTTAACTCGGGTACAGAAAGTTTAGCCGGGCATTGAGGCAAGGCATCCTGTATACAAAGAATTAAACTCCCTGCAAAAAGATCCAAATTCAAAAATTGGAAGCTGCTGGAATGTAAAAAAAAAAAAGAGGAAGATTCTTGACAGAAGGGATTGCACATGTAGTGAGAGACAGGAGAATAAAGCCTTGACTCTGCTGAAAGAAACTGTACCTATCCTTGGAAGCTCTACCCATCCAGAAGGAGCATAATTTTTTCTTTCAAAACACCAAACAGACCTCACTAAATTATTTCTGTCTGCAAAAGCTGCAGTTTAAATACCATTTGCAGGCAGAAAAAAAAAATCCAAACCCCTTCTTTCCTGGAGAAATGATCTAACCACTATACTAGCATATGAAAGGAGGGCAGCACTTCTTCCTTTGGCTGAAAATTAAAGTCTGAGCAATTGGAGCGCAAGTCTGTAACCCTTTTCTAGATGTATTCTGAAAGCCCCCACCAGAAATCCTCCATGAGGATTCAAGCAGGGGAATATAGATTTATAGAATCTGTGTTCGTTTCCAGTTAATCATCCCAATAAATGTGAAGTAGATATGAGTGCGAATCTAGACACAAGAACTTTACAGGAAGGTGCTTTCACCTATAGATTCAATCATGCCATAGTGTAGGACATGATGTTTTTGAAAATAAATACTCTGATTCTGCTAAAGTCTCTTCTTATATCAGACTTAGTTTTGAGTTGACCTTTGATGACATAGGCTACCTGTTGCCATAGTTCTAGTTTGGCCAGAGGACTGAAGTGGGACTTACATTATAACTGCTAGCCCTCATATTCACTAATTCTCAATATGGTAGTGTGCAATAAAGCTGAATTAAAAATATATATATAGTTAATACCACTGGGTTGAATGCAATAATTTAAATAATTAGCATATTATTTACAATATCTGATTTTAAACTTAATTATTTTCCACACCCATATCAGACTTTCAGTTGCCCATGAGACACAGACAGGTAGGCTAATTTGACATCTTTGCTGCTTTGTTTCAATTGTAGTAATTAACCTCAACATCTTTAGCTGTTTCTTCGTATGTAGTTAATGGCCATTCATAGCGTGAGCAACATGAGCTACTTCCCCAAAGTGCTGTTACTTCAACTTGGCCACAAACCATCCAAAGGAAGCAAGCAAATCCATCTGGGAGAAAAACAAAGAAACAAGAAACAAACAAACAAACAACAAAAAATTGCACAGACCACTTACACATATTGACAAAAGAGGAAAAAATAACAGAGATCTGACAATTGTCCATGGAATATCTGTCCCAGCAAAAACTCTGAAAAAGTCATTTGAGATTCTCCAGCAATTGCTTTTATATTAGTTCTTACTTCATGGGGTAAAAAAAAAAAAAAAAAAATGGGTAGTCTATTCACCACATTAAGTACTTTATTTCTCAAAAAAAAAAAAGGGCCCAATCCAAAACCCAGTGAAATTAAAGGAAGCATTTTTAATTGCTTCAGTAGCCTTTAGGTCAAACTCACCTGCTTTCAGGAGGATGTTAAAGTTTTGCTGATTGGTTAGATTACATGAGGATGAAGCACAGCATGATAACTGATTACTATAACAGTCTAGGAGTGAAATATGCAGTGCTAGCCAGATTAAGTAGTGAGTTTTTTATTGCTTCTTTTTTTATATGAAGGAAAAAAAATTCTCTGCAAAATTATATCTAGTTAGATTTTGCAAATTATGGTGATGACAAACATCTTCAGTGACCTGGAATGCCTTAATCATTTCCTGATAAGCCAGGGAATATTTATTTTAAATAAAATAATTTAACAATAAAAAAAATCAGCCTTCTATTCCTCTCAGAACTTGTACCTCATAGCATGCCAGCTTTGCTCCTGTGAAACTCTTTCTATCTTCACATTCAAAGGAGAATGGAAAGGTCTGCTGATTCTTCTAAACACTCAAGGGCTTTCCTGTTTCAAACTTTGAGAAAAGGACTCATGGAGTTATTACTGAAGTGATTGTAAAGCAAAGCAGTTTTTAAATGCTTCATCTGCAATTTAATATTCTGTTCAGAGGTTTCACTGAACAGAATCTCCTTCTTCTCCCTATGTGTATCAGAGCATCACGCACTCTTCAAAGGTTGATGCAAATTTGACAGGCATCTCCATGAAGTCTTTCCTAGATCAGTTCACTGTGATGTGAGAAATTTCTCTGCAATATGCAGTTGAAAGTAGAGACCTCAAAAAGTCAGAGCAAGTCTCCCATATCAAGATTTTTATGTAGATTGCTCTGAAAGTAATGCCTTCTGTTCATTTCCATGAAAACTACAACAGATACAAAGAGCACAATAACACTATTTGATAAAAGCAAATTCTCAGCTACAGAACAGTACTTTTCAACATGGTCACCACTATTAGTTGATCAATGCGGATGAGCTCATCCAGACATTCTTCATTTTGTGAATGAACTGTGCATGGCTGTCAGGAGTGTGGCGCAATTCTCACATTGCTGTTGCCACTGAAAGGCACCACCCACTGCCTCATTATGCTACATCCACTGCTTGGTCTCCCTAAACATTCAACAACCATCAGTGGGTGCAATTTTTTTCTCTACATAGAGGAATTCAATTCTTCTCCTTTGCATCATATCCATGTCAGATGCCATTCTGCCAGACTGCTCCTCTGCTGCCATCTGTCACACAGCAACAAAACATATTGGAATACTGGTATGAAAGTTCAACCTCTCCTGCCATAACACCAAAATGCAGCTCTGACATTGTGGTCATTAATTTCAGAGCAGCCATCTTATACCAACATATACCATCATGTACCAACATGCCACCAGTACGGGAAGGCTGAACCAGTGATCGAGCACTGGTGAAGGAATACAGATAGTCCTGGGATCAGGTAGAAGCAGTTCAACTGTGTGACCAGAATAACCTGGTGTAAACCTTTTTAGGGGTTGGCTACTACAGCGGAAGTATCTCTCCTTGGAGATTCTCTCCTTTGGAGTGTTTGGTGAGCCCTGATCCTCAGAAGGGGGTAGGCAATTTTCTATTTACCAGATTGTGATCCTTTCTCGGGCAATTTAAGACTGTCTTGAAACTATCGCCTTTCTCTACACCAAGGGATGAGAAGGTTCCTCAGTTTTCAACGTGGTTTCAGGGCAGGAACAGATTAAGCATTAAATTTGAGAGGAAAATCTGTAAGCCTACCCTAGAGCAAAGGTGAAGTACAACCTCATGTTCCATTATATAGTGAAGAAAAGAAATAGCAAAGCTTAATCCCACAGCAAAATATAATGCAGGGATATAACATACTACAATTCTCAGAAGTAATTTCAAATAAACCTACATTTGTTTTTTGTTAGGCTTGGTTAATGAATTATTTGGCATTATTTCTAATTGCTGTGGAAAAGCTGCACCAAAGTTGCTTTCCCTCCTTCTTTGTCCTCTTTCTCTAAGAGAATTTCAGGTGTTAAATCAAAACTCTGACTAGGACTAGCTCCTTTCAGAACTGCCAACCTGCTATACCCTCATGAACATAGCTACATATCCTTCAACATGTCACAAAACATAAATTTGAATAACTGAAAATTAGGTTGCCTGGTTGCATGAAAGAATTAAATGAGCAGGGCATTTTTGTTGCACATGCACATGTGGATACGTATGCATACATATATAAATATAAAATATATAGGTACATAGCCCAGATAGTTCCAGGCACAAGAACTCCCTCTCTCAGAAGGGATAAGTTTGAGGATGATGTTTCATTTGACCTTTCAGAAGACATGATTAAAGTCTTATCTGTTGGCATAGTAATTGATTTTCCTCAAAGGACCATTTATCAGAGAATAAACTGGTTGTGGACCTTGAAGTGTGTATTTTGTGGCTTTTACATATCAATGGGTCTCTTAAAGAAAAAGACTTCCTTCCCAGAAGTACTTCTGAGAATACCAGAAGAAAAGCAAAAATACTTCAGGCAGACTGTCTGGCTTTTGGTCAACGCATAATTCCAGCACAGTCAGTCAAAAGATGAAATTTTTAGGAAGAGAGAGTTTCAATGAACAGAACCAAATATAATTAAAAAATGGTGTTGAAAAAGTGAGTGTTCTTTTTGGACTTTGTTTTAATCAGTTCAGGTAAAGTATGAGCTTGTATGGGTACAAATCCTCTTTCTCTGTCAGAAAGTATAAGACACTTAACAGTTTCTTCCTCTGATGCACAGAAACCTTTCCTTCAGTACCATGACACAGAAGCAAACACAGCCATATTTCAGTTCAAAGAATCTAATATCATAAACATCAAAAGTTTGACTTTAATGTCTGGGGATTACTATGCACACTAGCACTTTTTTTTTTTTTAATGTTTTCTCTTATTGTGAGTTTCAGTGTGAGTAACTCCCAAAACTCCTTGGAATTCCTTGTATTTACAGTTCTGAATTCTTTACCATCATTAAGAGATCTCCAATAATTATTTCATTCAGATTTTGTCAGCTTTTCCAACAGGTTTTTAGGGCACTGGTTGTTCTCCTTCTAAAGACCCTATTTTCTGGCATGCTTATCACTGGATGTTATTAAGAAAAGAAAATGTAAATATAATTGACCAGGGAAATTTAAACAGAGAACTGTGACCTCTTTAGTTCCTCTGTGACATCTCACCCAGGCTGTTTCCATCTTATCTGTTCTTGGGCTCAGAAATTTTAGCACATTCTTAACCACTTCATTCCACAAAAGAAAAACAAATAAACCAAAAATAAAACACACAAAAAACAACACTCAAAATACAATCCAACCAACATTTTTAGAATTTTCAATTTTGAATCAATGTACTGAATGTCAACTATTTAAATATGTATATGTGTAACACTAATCTACAGAATGCACATATTAATATGCTTGAACAACCCCTGGGTGACCTGATGTAATCAGTGGCAATCCTCCCCATGGCTGTGGCTTGGAACTAGATCTTTACATCTCTTCCAACCCAAGCCATCCTATGACTGTGATTCTACCCACAGCTCTACATTTCTTTCATTCACAATTTTCTCTTTTAACTCTGAAGACCAAAGTGTCTGTATCTGCTTTCATATTCTACTAAACACAACTCTGACATCTTGTGCAACCAACAGTCGATGCCCACTATTTGAATAGTTGTTTAGAATGGATTTCACATAATCTGAATTATCCAAGTCTCTTCCCCATGAGGAAAAAAATGTTTAAAAAATAATACCTGCAATTGAAATACTTCTCTCAGTGTTTATGCTCAGTATGTTTATATGAAAACAACTGCTTTGGAGAAAAACAAAACAAACAAAAAGAAAAATGCATAATTAGCAAATCATAGAATTCTTTTTTGAGGAAATATTTTTCAGTTGTTTGTCTCCTACGGATATAGACTTCTAGAGACTGTTTCTCATGTAATACCAGATGTTCATTAGCTTTAAAAAACTAAATTCTGATGCAGTTAAATACTTCTGCATAATCTCAAACCCAGTGAATTCTATCTAACAGTGAACACGTTGTCCTGAAATAGAATACCTAAGCTTTATATTTGGGGACAGCCAAAATATTTTTAGATTCCAAACTTTCTTTAAATCTTTAACTCATGCATTTTAACACACTGTTCTTAAACAGAATACAGGCAGAAGAGAATCACATTTTCATAATCAGTCTGAGACAAAAATGTGCAGGATCAGATCCAGGATTTACTTGTCCCAGAAACAAGAGGTAGTACTCTAGATGTACCATGAATATCTTCATTGTTTGCAGCTAGAAAGGAATTTAAGTTAACCAGAAAGTAATTACCTGCATGGTGCAGCAGAGGTAAACTGATACCTAGGTTTAAAATTTATGTTAATTGAATTATACATCTGTTGTGGGGAAAAATAACTCCCTTAAATTCAAATTATATTCCCCCAAATGTGATTATGCATAATACACTTGCTTATTCTCAGACAATTATAAAGCAAATATTATTTCACCAGGAGGTAGAATTAGTAGGAATTTTTCCTGTAAGAAATACAAAAACATACAGATAAACAAAGAGCAGAGAACAAATGCTAACCCTCTGTAGAGGCCTTTAATTGATTCTAAGATTAACAACAGGACTTGGAAATGATCCAGTGCAGCATTTGAGCCCATGCTTAGCCCTAAGCTTGTGAGTTGTCTCAGTGTCATCATTATAGATGCATTATAGATGTTGTAGATTTTCCTTTGGAGATATGTGATATCAAAGTGGCAGTTCTATAAAATCATTACTCTGACAATTCTTCAGAGCAATAATTAACACCTTTGGTATCTGATTCTCTCTTCTGGAGGGAGCTACTTATGTTCATTGACTTATAGGGAATACAGGAACCAGGACTCCAGATCAGCACTGAAGGCTGCCTGCCAGAAGCCATTCATAGCTTCTTGCAATCCTCTTAGCCACTGTCATGCACAAAATCAGTAGGCAGGATGGATATCAGGAAAACTTTTTTCTCCAAAAGAGTGGTCAGACATTGTAACAGGCTGTCCAGAGAGGCTGTGGAGTCATTGTTCCTGGAGATGTGGCACTGAGGGGCATGTTTGAGTGGGCACGGTGGGGACAGTTGATGTTTGCACTGGATATCTTAATGATTCCAACCATCTTTTCCAATGTTAATGATTCTATAATTTACACGGATTTACAGAGTCTACTACAGCACCAGATTAGAGAATGCTCTATTAACAAATAAAGTTTCTATTGTCTCTGGGAGATCTTACATCAGTGTCAGCTATGGTACTCTCATTTAGAGAAGGGAAAGCTGAGTTGCTGAGTACAAGTGACCTGCTGATGACTTGAGGCAAAACTTAGAAAAAGCCCTTGTAGTAATTGGTACTGAATCTCTGAAAAGCCCACCACAGTGGGAGGTTTATAACCTGAGGAGAAAAATCTCAAAAGACTTTGCTTATGGAACAGTGCTAAAGATAATTTTAAAACCATTAAAACCAAGATGAAAAATGCACTTTAAAACTTGCCTTGCTTTCTAAATGAATGATAGGTATAATTTACTGTTCAAATGCACATGGGAAGGGATTACTTTATTGGCTATGCTGGCTTGTTGCTGTATGCACTTGTAGAAGCCCTTAGGCACTGTTCAGAGTCTGATTTAGCAGTCACCAACTGGCAATAGGGACAGCTGCATTGGGGCTGATTCTCAAGCACAAATGCTTGTGCTGATTAAGCTAATTGAGGCTAACTTCTTCTAACTCAATATGCAGAAAGATCTGTCTTGTCATTGGCTTCAACCAGGGGATATAATGACAACAGCTACTCTGGTAACTGCCCAATATCCTAGGAAAGCTGGCATTAGGATAAAATGAGAGAAATGAATTGGAGGGAAGACTGGATGACAAGATGATGTGATCTCTAGAGATGTGCAAATAAATTTAAGTGAACGTTAAAAAATACCAACTTGAAGGGAATGTGTTTAAGGAGCCCATTGCTCCAATAAATTCAAACCTTTACTCTGTTCTTCCATCTGGCACAGTAATTTGCAGGGCGATTTGAGAATTAATGTACAGATTTTAGAGTATTTGTAAAAGTCAACATTTTGTCATGAGTATCTCTCAACTTTAAATAAAGTGAAACTGGTTCTATACTACAAATCCTAACCCTAATATCTCTCATCAAAGGAAAACATAAAACATCTTCAGACAAATAAATACATAATCAACAATGTGAATTATACCTTTCTAGTTTGGATGAGACCAGCAGCTTTGTCTAGGCACTTTTTGCATTGTCTTAATTAGTGTAAGCATTATCTGGCATCAATTATTTCTCCAAATGAGGAAGTGTCTTCAAACCATGCCTTCAGAGACGTCATATCAGAGTTCTGACTATGCATGCTCACCAAAACAAAATGAAAAACTGCTACAGAAATATGACAAAGGCAGGATATAACAGTGAGTCTTGCACTTGCAGTGCATTAAGGAACCCCCAAAACAGAAGATAACCAATGACAATTCTACACTGCGATTGGATTATGAATTCACTGAGGCTGTTCATTTTAATGAGTGCACTAAATTCAGTGAATACAAACCTGCCAAACTATATCACTTCTCAGAGAAAAGCTTGATCAAATTACAAGAGAACTAAAAAAATTGGTTTTAACAGGTCCTTACTAACCTAAACCAATTTATGCACTGACATAAACCATGTAAAGTACTAAAACCTTGAGAGTTGGCTAAAACTGGTTTTAGGACATAGACAAGAAGAAAAAAAAAAAAGAAAAAAAAGAACAACAAGTGCTACGTATGCAAAATGACTCATTGTAAAAAAACAAAGGTATAAATAGAAATCACAGCCCCTGCAAGAACAAGAGCGAAGTACGCCAGTGTTGTCCCTCGGGGTTAAGGATACTTCACGGATCAATGCTGCTGCTTATTTACAGAAGGTCCATCTACAGCTTCGATGAAGTAAGTGCTGCTTTTTGATTTGCCACTTTCCATATTTTGCTACTTCAACTTACAGAAAATGTATTGTATTTACTGTGTAACAGTACACCAAATTACAACTGTACAGAGTTATGTGCATGCAAGATTTCTCTTTAAATTTATCAAAGGATAAGGTGATTAATATCACATCAAGTCAAAATAAACTTTGTAAATATTTAATTTAATACTTATAAGTGTATTAATAAGGTAGTAATAATAGGTGTAAAAATGCTGAAATGTTCCATGTCTCTACAGATCTTAATTTTTGTGTTTTCTTTTTAGATCACATATTGAATTTTTAGCACATGGTATGAAGAAATTAAGTAGTAAGTACAATCAGAGAAAATGCAGAGCAATTGGTACTAAACTCATCATCTTGCATCATTCCCCTGTGCCAATGGGCAGGAAACTGGACTTACTAATCTCTGAAGGTCTCTTCATGCTGACAATAGTTTACAAACTTTGACAATAGTTTATGAACTTTGAATTCTAGTTTAAAGTTCTGCTTTCCAATCCTCCACAGACATGCATTTGTATTCATAATCAGTACTTTGACATGTGATCTAGGATGTCAAACCAGTGGGCTAAGGCTAAGATTGCTACTGACAGAAGGACCCTGGATCACAGTAACAAATATGTTTATGTATTCTAAGTGTAAAGATGCACAACAAACACCTTCAAATGAATTCTGAGTTCTGCTTCTAAACACCTTTTGTGTATCTGGGCCTTTCAATGGAAGCTGCACCAAAATCCCTCCTTCAGTCTGGAATGAAGGGTGCAGGTACAGATACCACAGATCAGGGAGCTGTAAATGAAACAACCTGTAAAACATGACCCAAAGAAAACTTATTTCAGTTTTCTTCATAGGTATGCATTGCAGCCATTCAGTATATAAGAAAACCTACCCACTCAAACTTAAAAGCATCCTACCTTATGCTAGCATACCATTATTTGGCATATGTTGCACCTCAGTGAAATTGGCTCAGTCCTACAGAAGGCAATGGGATATAACCAGCCTGTTGGTTACAATAACAACATACTGAAGACAGCAATACAAATACAAATATCCCTGAAAGTTCTCTGGTGCTTGTGATAGACATCAGCAAGCTGTGCAAATTAGCTGTTCACTGCAGCATTTCAGCATTTGAATTTTTTTAATAGGAAAAACACATTTTTGTCTATTCCACATCAGGCACTTTTCTCTTAGCTGCAACAGACAAGGGAAAAAACAAGTACAAAGTTTGATATTAAGAAGATCAGGGAATGCCTAGTTGTTCATATCACTTGGTCGGTTACTCATTTTTGTACTTGCCACCAAAGACAGATGCTCTTCTGTATTAGAGGACTTGATACACTGTTCTGCATTGCTGTGCTCTGGAAAGGGAGGAACACTTTAAAACTATTGACTAATGTCTATAGGTATCTGGGGAGCCATCCTTCCCTTTACAGGATCTTTGCACACACATCCCATTTGGGGAAGATGTGTGGCATAACCCTCAAGGCTGTCAGTATACATAACCCTCCTGAAACATATAGTCAAAGTACCAGTGTCCCTCAGCAAACATTATACACTGTTTTAGTGTTCCAGGCTCTGAAACGCAGCTTTAGCTCTGAGTCTCCCCTGAGCTGGCTTGATGCAATGCTTGAGCAGCACAGAGGCATACAAAACGACCTTGTGAACAAGAATCCACTATGCAAACTTTCTAGTTAGAAAATCCCCATGCTAGTGCCGTTTTCCTTCCAACCCAAATATTACTCAATGATTTCTCACTGCAGTTGAACTAGAGGTCACAACTCTTACGCAGGAGTCAGACTGATCTGCAGAAAGTTAGTGGGATGTTCCCATGTGAAGCTGAGATGAGAGCTGCCTTCAGCTGTTGGTCGTTCCTCTGGGGTGATAATGCAGCAGAAGAAGAGATTCTCCCTTTGGCCTCAAGAAATGTATTTCTGTATCTTGTGTGTTCCACCCTTATTCTGCCTGCCATAAAATGACTATCCTCACTATTGTGCTGACTCAAAAAGTAACTGTAGTAGGTATAGTGCCTATATTATCATTCTGCAAAATAAGAATTAAATACATTGATCCTAGCAAGCATATGCATTTGATATTCTGTCAAAAGTAAGCAGTCAATACTTAAAGCACTACATTCAAGAGTATTTTTAGAAGACTGTCTATACTTCAGGTATATTGTCACACAGGACTGTTATTTTTAAATGGAAATTAATGGGGGGCAGGGGAAGGAAGAAAATCCAGAGCCTTAATTTTTTCTTATCTATTCTATAAATATAACATCCTTCAAATTCAGTGAAAAAAGTAAAATATTTCAACACAATATATCCAGCACTTGATTTGAGATATTTATATTACTGGTGTATCACTGTGGATTTAACAGATTATATGAAATCAATCTTGTTTCAAAAATCAAAAGACTAAAATCCTGTGCATGTATGGCACCTGTGTGAAGAAGGTTTAGATTTGTACAGTGGAATGACTGCTTAAGTTGATATTTATGTCTAGAAACCAAAGATACTGGGACATTGTCTGTCTCTATTATCCTCGAAAAATATGGTGTAAAACATAACAGATATGAGTTTAAGGAGATGAAGGATAATTTTGTAGATGTGAATCTTTTTCTTGCAAGATCCCTTCTGCGCGTCCAAAATATTTTGGTGAAAAATTCTGTGTAACTGAACTTTGTGTCACTGCAGTGGCACGATCATTGGAACTGTCTTCAGCATCACTATGAGTCATAACTTGCCCCAGCTGTTCTACAATACCAAGAATTAGAAGAGAAACAATTCAGTTTCTGATCACACAGTAGGTAGGCCCAGATCTACGGAGCAACAATCAGTTAAATCAAGAGGACATGCTGCTTGTTGTTTGAGAAAAAAATTACAATAAAATTGCTGTCAGAACCCCATCATTTTCCAAGAATTTGCTAAGTCAACACATTAGAAAAATTGCATGGGATCACCTGATTATTTTTTAAAAGTTCTCTTAATGCATTTTTCTTTTTGCCTTTTTTTTTAATTTCTGTCAGAACACAAATAAAAGGGGTGCAAAAGTTTGGGAATAGCACAGATTTTCTGATATCCCCAGTACAGCAGTTGACAAAGAAGATATGCTGAGAGAGCTTGGGCTGTACAGTCTGAAGAAGAGAAGGCTCCAAGGAGACCTGAGTATCTGAAGGGAGCTGTGAGAAAGAAGGGGACAGACTCTTTAGCAGACAGAACGAGGGGAAATGGTTTCAAACTTGAACAGAGATTTCAATTGGTTATAAGGAAAAAGTTTCTTTTTTTTACAGTCAGGATGGTGAGGCACTAGCACAGGTTGTCCAGAGAGTTGGTGGTGCCCCGTCCCTGGAGACACAAGGTCAGGCTGCACGGGGCTCGAGCACCTAATGGAGCTGGATGTGTCTCTGTTCATTGCAGGGGGGTGGCTTGATGGCCTTTAAGGGTCCTTTCCAACTCAATTGATTCTATGATTCTATTATTTTATACATCAACTTCGTTAAAACAAGAAAATGATAGTTTTCTCCAGGCTTTAGGGACAGCCAAAAAATGCATAAAGAGAAAGAAAACTGAGATTATAGATATCTTGTGCAATTTTTTTAAACTAAATCTTAATGCGGTGTTTTATACAAAATCCTTTAGAAAAAAAAAAACAACTTTTTTTTCCTGAAACTTTCAGTGACCAAGAGCACAAGTTGTTTCGAAGACATGGCAATAACTATTTTGAATGACATTTTGCTAGTCATGAGCCAAGTGATTCTAATTGAATGGATTTACATTAATAGAGGATAACTGGCACCAGCTGAAGATGCAAATCAAAAATATGAGATTCAGTCAATGAAGAAATCAAACTGGAAACTACTATCATCTTAGCAACAGTGCTTAAGATCTTCTCACATACGCCAAACAGCAATCCAGTTTCCAGAGATTGTATTTCTTGGACCTCTGTACTCTAGGAATATTATGAAGGCAACACCTTCTGCCACATACGGGAACAGCCTCCAACAAGAGACTGTCATCACCACAAACTAAACCCCTCCCAACCCAGACAGGCATGGAACTTTTAAAAGGGTACCTGCATGTCACCTCACTATTATACAGTGTATCTGTGATCTGCACACCATTCTACAATCTAAAAATACTGCTTAAGGCATTTGTTTGCTTTTCTAGTCTCATAATTGCAGCCCATTTCTGCAGTGGATTCTGACATTCTCTTGTTTGCTAGCTGAACTCATTCTGTCATGAAAGGTCAGAAAGCAAACTGCTCCAGAATGTCAATAGGTGTTTAACATATTCCACCTCTGCCTGAATTTCTCATGTGCTAAACCATCAAAAGTTGATTAACTTGAAGGCAGACAACTTGAGCCTGCAAAGGGGAAACCTTCTTTTTATTTACATCCTTCAGTGAAAATCTGAGCCCAGGTCATACTGGCCATTCGCAGATACTCAAAGTAAAATGAAGAATATTGCTGTCCTTTAATCCTCTACAACAGGTCGATGATGTACGCTTATTGCCAATGATATTTAAAGCTTTCATGTTTCAGGATAGCTTTTTTGTTTAAAAAAACGAAAACGCTGCACTACAGATCTATTTAACCTGACTTTCCTCTGTTTTTCCACAGTGGTGAAATTATTTGAGTCAACATAAATCACACCTGATGCTATATTACATTTTTCATCTGTGTATTTCAAATACAATTTATAAAGGTAACTCCAGATTGTTATTTCTAGTGAGGAAGTAGAAAATTGTTGAAGGCTGGACAGTGTGCCAGTATTGAAGCCAGAAACATAACACAGGTTCAGTGCATAGGATCGAACAGCCTCACTTGCCAAGAGCAACTCAGGCCAAAACAGTGAGTTTATAATTGTAACATGGGAAAACATCAATGAATTCGTGAAGAAACCACCAGACAATGAAACTAGAAATTCTTTGTAGATGAAGATTTCTTAACATTTCCTTTGTTTTACATTAGATTTCCTTTCTCTTTAAAAAGAACAGAATAATTATAAACTATATTCTTTTTTTCACAACTTTAGACTGGTTATAATGCTGTGCTTAACTCTTCTTTGACATACAACCAGCTTTGTTGCAGTTGAGTTTTGAGATCTCATTTAAAATCCAGCAAATTAATCACAATAGCTGGAAACTATATATATATATGTGTGACACATAACTTATAAACTCCACGCATTTTAAAATTTACCTTGCAAAACCAGACCTATCAGAAGAAAATTGCACTGAGAATATTACGAGAGACTGGAGGGGGGGAAGAGGGGGGCGGGGCTGAATACACGTTATGTTAAAGCTAGTGAGCTTATTTTCCCTGAAAATACTGAACTCTCTACACTGTTTTCCCACCCCTTCCTGCCCACAGAGAGGACTTCTTGTTTGCAAAGCAGGGAGAAACAGGAATTGGAGTTTACAGTGAAGCTGTATTTCCAGCACAACTTTCTATTTTACACATAAATTGTAACATCTGCAGCAGTTTAATTGAAAACAACAACAAAAACTAGCTAACCCCTAAAAACCAAAATGTATACTAAATAATGGAGTAAGCTCTGAGCACTGACTCCATGCAGCCTGTCGCTGTTATCCAGCAGCAGTCAATTCAAACATTTTTGTTCATTTCCTGATTATCTCTTTCTCTTTACAAGAACAGATAGACAGTACTTGCTATCAGCCTCCTTCAATGTTAGTATATGTCACACACATGCTGTGCTTCAGATGTCATGTTAAAAATGCATAAGGCTAAATTAAAAAATGCTGAAAAACTTCTAGTGATAATCACATAAGTGTCCATGTAAAACGTGATTTAAAATGGTAATATTTTGCACACATTTTGTATCAGTAATGTAGGGGAATGATAGAAGATGACTTTATTTTATAATTACCCTTTATGGACACTTTGTCATACCATTTCTCAAAAGTATTCAAAAGTGCAAGTATTGCATCATAGCTTCAGCTGGTACAAACTGTCCAAAAGCAAATAAGGTCTCCAAAAGAGGGAAGATGAATCTTACAGCTGCAGTGCAAAAAGAGTCTCATACATGCATTGCCCATCAGGGAAATGAAGTTTAACTGGTTTAGTCACAGTCTTGCCTGCTGTTTTGTCCACAGCTGGGACACAAGAAAAGGAGTATGTCATTGCTGTTAGAAACTTTTTTCTTATCACCCCAGTGCCTATCAGCAGCACACATGGTTGCCTCACTTTCTGCATATGGTCTTCCTAGAAGCATTCCAACACTGCTTTCCAATTTCAGTAGGATGTTCAGTGTTAATGTGCCAGCAGCAGTGATAGTGACACTGGAAATAATTCTTTTCAGGTGATATAATGCTAGAAGCCACATTTGTCTTCCACATTCAGTCATTCAAGTTTTCAAACAAGCTCTATGTCACAGTGCTTCAAAAGCAAAGAACAGCAGTCAGAAGCAAACCCCAAGCAATCAGACCCCCTGCTGGCTGCTTCATCTCTTTGAGCTTCAATTCTACTGACTGTATTTGCTTTGGCTTTGCTTATAAGTGTTGATAAGATTGATTAAATATATGGCAATAAGTTCAAAAGTCTTGCGCTGAGACTTCTGTGACAATATAGATTGAATTTATCATGTATGGAATAGGTGCCTGACACACCTGAGGAAGGCATGTTGTGTACTGTGGAACTGAACAGCACGTGCCTTTTAGTTAAAGTTCTGAGACTTTTCAAAAATCACTGGCAGCAACAGATTATTTCTCTTTATGGCTAAATCACTAAACATGGTGGTTTAATGAATCTAATAAAATAGAAGAGTGGCATTTCATATTAAAGATAAAGCAATTGAATTTGCCTTGCAAGAAATATATGGGAGTATTTGGGACAAAATATTCATACTTCTCCATAATATTACCTCTATTGATCAGGATAAACAGAGCAGCAACAAATGAAAAACTTGAAAAACTGATATTCAGACAACCTCTTGTTTCGTACATTAGTTAAACTAACCTCACTGAGTTGTTTGGAGGGATCGTTGTGTGTCTATCATATAGAGCAATCTCACTTTTAAATTAAGCTAATTTCATTGTGTAATTTCACAGTGTAATTTCATTGACATGATCAATTTTGGCCGCTTTTTTCAGGGGAAAGACCAATTCAGGGAAGTCTCCTTTGCAAAGGAACTCAGCTGCTTTTTGCAAAAGGAGCTCAGATGGAACGGGAACATCATCAATTCTACACACAAAACCTGTCCCTTTCACATCACTGACCGATGTGCCAATTTCGAGGTGTCAAGAGACTGTACAGTTTGCTCCCTGGTAGTCTGTTTGTTGTTGTTCATGTTGTTGTTTTTGACATTTCACCAGAAGAGGAAATTACTTGCTGCAATAATTTGCTTCTCATTCTCTTTTCACTGAGTCCACCCTCAGGTTTCTTTCAGCAACATGCTCCAGAATTACCCTATTATTATTCTTCTAAAGGAAGGTTTGCTTTCTTATTTATCTACATAATAATATCATATGCTAAAACTCACATTCCTCAGCACAACATAGCCACCTGCACCGTTCACAATTTACACACTAAATTAGCTTTCTGTTGTATCTAAAGCAGCCCAATCCAGGAAATTTGCCCTGCTGCTTAGCCAGACCTTAAGTACATAGCCTCTCATTTCTTCTTCTCACATGGGAATGAAGCTCCTACCAGTTCTTCAGCATCCGTCAATGTTTCTTGCCTCCTTTCATTGTAAAGAAGGGAGAACCTGGGTATTTTAAAACAACGTTCCCTTTTTCCTCTTCACTCAGGAATCTGGAGTGATTTGGAAAGATTACAAGAGCTGGCAGGTGCTGAATACTTACTTGGTGGATGGTCAAGGCATCACCACAGAAAGGAGTGGCTAGAAATTCAAAGTGCCTTCCTTACAGAAGGCAAGAGGAAATTACCATAAATCAAAATATCAGCAAAAGCAGAAACTTCAGAATGAATCAAGAAAATGGACGATAACAAATTGCTTTTACTTATTCAACATAGCTATTTCCTAAACTGTCTTAAACTCACTTATATTTGATATGTCTATCTTATTTTACTTCCCCTTCGACATCCACGAGCTCTTTCTAACACAAGCTGTTCTATCCTGCCTCCTATTATTTTCCCCCATGCTATCGTTTTGCTCTTGCAACTTGTTTTATTCGGTTTGTCATTTTAAGCATAAGTTAGTAGTGGAGCAACCATTTTATTTGTTTTACTTGAAAAAACAAAATTACAGTATATAATGATGCTGATTTATCTCTGTTTAATTAAAAATAAGAAACATGGCTAAACTAAAATGTGCCTAGCTATACTAGTACAGCACTGAAATATGTAGGTAATTTTATTTTTCCTTTTGTTTGTTCTGTTGCTACAGAACTATTCCTTCCAGCCATCAGATCTCATACCTAAATTTTATTTCCAATGATATAATTAGGAGCCACAAACATGCAGTTGAATTATAGAATGCCGCTGAATTATAGAATCTCTAGGAAAACATAAGTAATATTATTACATTCTATGCATGTATATTTCATTATTAAGCAAATAGTTGTCTGGTGTAAGACCACAAAGCAGAAAATTAACCAAGGTATCTCATCACACAATATAATTTCTCCAGATGTGTGAGTTAAAGTCTTAACAGTATTATCCATTTTTCTAGTTATTAGACTATTTTAATACAGAATATTAATTTATTAATAATTGAATTAAAAATTTTAGCTGTGTTACACCATCACAGTCCTTTCAGTTTTGTATGCAAACATGAGTGTATTCCCTTCAGTTCTATTTTTAAAAATTCTGCTTCAGTGAATGGAATGCAATTACAGATTTCCATATCTCACTTTTTGCACCACATTATAGGATAGCAAGTAAATCAGCAGCTCTATTACCTTTTTAAAAGTTTGGACAGAACAGAGAAATATGATCTTTGAATTAAAGAGTTGTGTGACATTGATTCTAAAGAAAAAAAAAAAAACTCATTTTTACCTTAGCAAAAAATGAGTTTCAAAAACTCATCATAGGGGACACATATTTCTTGTTCCCAAGAGATCTTCATTGCATGGAATTCAACTACAAGACTCCAAATGATGTTACAGTAAAGGAGAACTAGCCTCAGACTTCTACATTATGGATATTGCTATTGCTTCCATGCCCTGGGAAACATTACATTCATTTTACATACTTAACCACATTTCAGTGCTTCCATGATTTTAGAAAGACTTTCAAAGCAGTAAGACATGAAAAAGAGTTCATGGAAGGCACGAAGCAAGCACAAAATGTAACTTTCTTCTCTTTCAGTAAGATCTTCAAAAAAAGGAAAATAAATATTTCTTTTGGAAAGTTGAAACTTCACTATACCTAATCTCCCCAGCAGTGCTTTTCACATGCACCAAATTCAATTTAAGCTTCTACTTGTTTCCGCTAATCTGTATGTTACAGTCGTGACACCCCTATGTAAAATACAGTCTGTATAAATAAGTTATGACAGTCAGATTCCAAAAGAAACAAAAATATTTCATTGTTGAATATAAATAAACAAAAAGGTCAGTAGTTTGTGAAAAATGGAAAAACTATCCTAGAGAATGTGCAAAGCCCATTCCTCTTCTTCACCCTTATTCTACCAAATCCAAAGCCCAAAAACTCAGTCTGGAGGTATTTCAAGATATTAACATCTAATATTGATCTGTATATCCTGGGTAATTTCACGCTATTGCATAGTTGTTTCCGTGCTACTAATTTAAAAGCACTATCCTACTTTCAGCTATGATACAGTTCATTTCTTCTTAGTATTTGTTTGGGGTTTTTTTCAGTTTCTCGTATTACCCTGTTAGCAAGGAAGTTGAGGGAGCCAAAGGGATATTCCACACCATATGACATCATGCTGAACAACAAAACTGGGGGAGTTGGATAGGGAGTGGTTGGGCATCAATTTAGTGGATGAGGAGCAATTGCATTATGCATCACTTGTATTGTCTATTCTTTTATCATCAACATTATTATATTCCCTTCATTTTCTGTCCTAATCAACTGTATCAATCTCAGCACAGAAGTTTACTTAGTTTTACTTTTACAGTTTACACAAGTTTTACTTTTTTTCCTATTCTCTCACCCAGCCCAATGGGGAGAAGGGAGGGAACAGTTGTGTGTGCTTTGCTGTCTGCTACTGACAAAATGTTTAAATATTCAAATCTCTTCAACACATCAAATCACCTAAAGTTCCTTTCATAGCATTTACAATCTTTTCCCATCAATATGCTGTTTTATTTACCATAAGACGTTATTACGATATTATATAGCTTCCTGTTAGCTCATTCCCCTTTTGCATGGTATTTCCTGAAATTACATTGGTAATGTTACATTGTTTTCTTGTAAAAATATTATATGCCAATTGAGTATTTACACAGAAAATACCCATTAATGTGCACTTACAGGATCTCTTATGAAAAATTAACATTCAAATGGATATGGAGATGAGTTATTTCAAACAGGTAATCAAACAGAAAAATTTATCACATTCTCTAACAATTAAATAGGAAATCATAGGGTAGGGACAGAATTTTGTGAACACACTAACTGGAATTTCTTTCTTGCAGAAATTAGGAACTGCAAAAGAATAAGAAAGCCTTTAAAATCTGCTTAACCTCTGTGTTCAATCGGGACAAACTTTGGTCATACTTGTAAATTCCAGCAGCATTGAAAGAAAAGCACAAACCTTTTCTCATAGGAGAAGTAAAATATTTCTACACTTTCGCATCACACTTAAGGAAAGTGTATAAAAAAGTATTCCCTGCTGTTCCAAGTCAGCAAACCTGGACAATGAAAAGCCAAATGAAAACACACACACAGTGTGAACTTGGAAAGCCCCTTTGAAGAAAACCATCCTCAGCAACTTCAGTAGAACTTGGTGAAATACAGCTCTGAAAGATCTGACTGACATTGCTTTATTCAAGAACTCCCTCAAAAAGTTATATCTGACTAACAAAAATAATAGGAGACAGTAAAATCACTGCACAGGCAGCAAAGAAGGAAAGTAGAATGTACCCTATACAGCTTACAATGGAAACAATGACAAGAAAAGAAATATTTTGTCATATTTCACAAACCCTCCAGTTATGCAGAATTTTGTGTTATTAAATCCATATAAAATGAGAAATACTATGTTCAATTATTTAACAAATAATTGTTTTATAGCAAGTGGGGGATTTAACAGAAAAAAAAAAAAAGAAAATAGACAAATTAAATGCAAGCAGTTTCATTAAGCCTAATACATTATAATATCAGAGCCTTTTTCCTAAGTTAAGGAATGTTTCTAGCTCTTTTAGCTCATATAAAAGAATGGCTTCAAAATAGAGTAATGCATATACTTTGGATCAAGTACCAAATCCTTGGTTTTAGTAAACCAGATCTCTTTCCACTAGGTTAAATCAATCACATACATTAAAAAACACAAGGCTATAACCTCTGTCATAAAAGCCACAACATAACCCATTTCCAAACAGAAGACTAGATGACAAACAAATGTATATAGTTCTTATATAGGCTTATCACATTGTCAAAATGATAAGTAGTTGACTAAACTGTTATTAATGATGTGACATTCTCTTTGATAGTTGATACCTCGTTTTTGAAAAAAACATTCAAAAGAGAAATCTTCTACGGATATTATATTCTTGCTTCATATTAGAGAGTTGCATTGGGAATAGCATGATAGTTTATAAATAAAAAAGGATATTTTAAAAATAATCTTTTAATCAAATGCATCTGACATGGCACAAAGTTTTTGTCATGAGTTTCCATTTTATGAGATACTACTTTTTGTAATGGCAGAACTATAGGGCAGGTTGTGAAGTATTTGAGTACTTGTGCTTCTCAAACCCAAAAAGATGTTGTGAAACTGAATGCAATCTTGCACATATCAATACATATGAAATACTTTTGGACATATCTAGTTTTCAAGATTGTGCTAGCTAACTTTGTTAGTAGTGAGTTATATTTATCACAATGAACGTATCTTCTAAATCAATCATTTGGGCAAAGACTTGTTTTTTAAACTGAAGAACTTAGTGGTTCTGAAATGAAGGTAACTCAGACAAAATACAGAAAGAAAATCAAGCAACTAGAATGCATAAATAAATATTGGGAGAATATTCATGTTTCTAGGATGCTTGAGTTACAGCCTCGGTGCTCAGTATGTGATGCTGAAATATGAGATTAAACTATTCACTGTGATAAAAGGAAAACTTGCCATTTCCTGAATTACCTACATCACAAAACACAGCAATTCTCTTTATTTGTGAATATAATCCCTCCTTAAGGTTTGTTACCTTACACGATAGATATTTATGCCTTCCTGTAGTTAGATAATACTCATCTGACAAAAGGGTGAAGTATCACTGAGAGCTTCCTCATAAACAGCTATAATTCTAGTAAATGAGTCTTCCGGGTGTTGTGGAGAGCTCAATAATTCTAACAATTTTCTTATTACCAGCTGCCTTCACACTAGCTGGATCACAACATTCCTTTTCAATCTACAGAAATGACAAAGAAGAGGAACAACATATTGACAGCCAGCAGAAATGGACATTATAATAAAGGTAAATGAACATATTAGCCAAAATAAACTTCTTTTATCAAAATGATAAATTGTTCTACTTTAAATAATAATACACTGTTCTGAGAGTACTGACGATTCAGAATATTAATAAAGACAGGAAGTTGCAGGGTTCTGATGTTTTATTTATAATCGTGTTTCATGGACTGACATTAGGATTTGGTTACACTCATTCAGAATCTCATTGGAAAACAGTTCTATTTAAATAAAAATAACAAACATGCAGAATAATCTATAAGACAGAAATAGAAAATGGGAGGATGTGGGGTTTGGACTGATCTTGAATATGCCTTGTTATGTCAGAAATAACAGTTACCTTGACCTACTCATTGCTAAAGCTAAAGCTGATAAAGCAGGCCTTGAAGTCAAGTGTAACATGCACAACTCCTTTCCCATCTGAAACCATAAGAATAAAGAGCACAAACAGACACAGCTGGTTTGTACACCTTTCATTCCACTGATAGCAAAAATTTCAACTGCTGAGGGATCTACTCCCTTGCTCATGTCATGCTACTACATAGGGCACATGCATAATATTTTCTTTTATTTTTGGTAATGCTTATTACTTATGTATGTAATATGTGGCAGTCTGTTATAAATTCAATTAAATGTTAATATAAACATCTGCTCTGCTTCATTTGTATACTGATATACTAGGCCAAGAAATTAAGTTGTTACCTTCCATTATTTTTTTGTTATTCTCCTCTTCAAGGAGAAGGAAACAAGGAAAAGGAATCTGTTAACGTTGACACTGGGCAGCTACAAACTATTTTAAATTATTGACATCTTAAAAGAGAACTGTATAAAAGCAACTGAGCATAAAGGTGAAACAAAACATGCATTATATGGCTTAATAATACTGTTATAATAACTGTTAACAGAATAAAATATAACCTCAAAAAGAATACGGTGGGAAGTACCACAGTATGTGGGAACAAGGGCGTGAAGCCACCAGTATGAGAAGGAATGGTCGTACTCACTGGACATGTGTCAAATGTATCAAAAAAAAAAAGTCATAACTCCCAGACACAATCACAGGTCATTCAGAAAAGAGTGACCCTCAGGGAGCATTATCTGAGAAACGCACATAAATAACAGCTGTTGCTGCTGGGACAGCCAAAGAAGCAAAGACAATTTGGAACTGCAAAAAAAAAATTTTTAATATGTCTCTCAATTCAAGATAAGGTAGGAATCATTAAAGATATCCCGCCATTACTCTTTGGCATGGTGGGAAAGCAAGGATTTCAACAACACAGCAAGGTATTTGATAGCACCATCACTGTAGTTCTACAGTTCTAATGGAAATACCACTCTCCTGTTAAGTAAGCTTCTGTAGGACAAACATATATTGTTCTTTACACTGCATAAAGCAATACCACCTCTGGGAACTTCAAGCTAGCTCAGAGGCAGCTGAATACCTACATGGCTTTGTAAAGAGTCAATAACATCTTCTGGAAGTGTTATATTCCACATATACTGCAATACTATAGAATCATAGAATCACAACTTTGGAAAGGACCTACAAGATCATCTAGTCCAACTGTCCTCTCATCACCATTACTACCACAAGCTACTAAACCATATCTCATAGCAGACACCTCTTGAACACTGCCAGGGACAGTGACTCCACCACCTATCTGGGCAGCCATTCCAGTGCCTGACCACTCTCTGAGAGAAAAAATTCTTCCTTACATCTAACCTAAACCTCCTCTGATACAACTTGTGGCCATTTCCTCAGGTCCTGTTTGTTTTCTGTGAGAAGAGGCCAAATCCTTCCTCATCACAACCTCCCTTCAGGAAGTTGTAGAGTGCTGTGAGGTCTCTCCTAAGCCTCATCTTTTCCAGATTAAACAATCCCAGCTCCCTCAGCTGCTCCTTATAAGACCTGTGCTCCAGACCCCTAACCAGTTTCATTTTCCTTTCTCTGGATGCGTTCCATGCCTCAACGTCTTTCCTGTAGTGAGGCACCCAAAACTGAACACAATATTCGAGGTGCGGCCTCATCAGTGCTGAGTACAGGGGGGGGGATGATCACCTCCCTGCTCCTGCTGGCCACACTATTTCTAATGCAGGCCAGGATGCCATTGGCCCTCTTGGCCACCTTGGCACACTGTCGGCTCACATTCAGCCGAGCACCAACCAACATCCCCAGGTCCCTTTCCTCTTCACAGTCATCCAACCATTCCGCCCCAAGCCTATAGCGCTGCATGGGTTATTGTTGCCAAAATGCATAACCTGGCACTTGGCCTTGTTGAACCTCATCCTATTCACCTCAGTCCAGTGATCCAGCTTATCTAGATCCCTTTTGAAGGGCCTCCCTACCCTGGGCAGATCAACACCACCTCCCAGCCTGGTGTCATCTGCAAACTCACTGAAGTTGCTATACCAGCAACCTATCATCCCTGGCAACAGCCTAATCCACCTGAATTGTTTCAAGTTGTCAGTGGTGACAGAAAAAACAGACAAAAATTACAATTGGAAATGAAAACATTAAATGAAAAACTGCCTGGCCAAATTAAGATTGGAGAGAAGTTCACTAATCTAAAGAATTTATAGGTTGTCTTGGTACTTGCTGAGCTATTCACACAGTAGTATGTAGACTAAGTAGTTTGAATAGGTCAGGATAAGTGGGAAACTAACAGGAATGGGTAGCAAACTAAAATAAGCAATTTAAGGTTTCATAAAGAAAAACATTTACAACACTGTCACAACTATACTAACTGTCCCACTTTTGGGAAGCTCAAATGGAGCATTAATGGTCTCTAATGGCAACGATGTGGTTGTTGGTGAAAATGTTGGTGGAATGTCTTCAGGACTTCTAAACTAATTGGATTACTGCTTATATAATTAATAGGATTACTGTGACTCTGCAAATTAATAAGATTTTTCCTTATCAATTCCAAGCTTAAATGTTCTGAAACTGCATGTTTCTAAATAGTTCCCGCAAGAATCGTGTGAAGCACAACTGTACTCCAACTCATATCTGCAAAGTGGTTTCTCTGAAAATTCCCTTCTGAGTATATTTACCTGATGTTTTGCAACATCCTCCAAATATACACTCAAAAACACCAGTGTTTTCCAGTGCCTTATTTACACCTATACTCATTCTGAACTGAATTTTTCAACACAGATGTCTTTTACTCAAAAAGGTTTTCACTGAATACAAAACACATTATCTCCAAGATTAAAGTTTGCATATAGGATTACAAGGATTCTTCTTTTCTCTTTTCCTCCTTTTAACCAATTTCCAACATATAAGCCGTTATACCTTTCTTTTCTGAACCTATTTAATTTAGACATTAACATTTACGGCTGGCCACTGTACCTTAAATGCATTTCTTTGCAATATGCTTTCCTAAATTGTCAGAAACATTTTTCTTTGACAATATGGAGAGCAAACTAAGGAGCTCATTACAGCATCATTACTTCATTTTCAGTTTTGGATTTCCCATGAAGCGATTACATGAAAACTCAGATAAAATAAAAAAAAAAAACCTACATTAGAAAACATACATAATTAAAACAATTTAAAGAAATTGTCAGAACTATATTTATAACATCTATTTAGATGGTAATGTATATGGACCAAGCAGACCAATGCACAAATACTTGACATAGTATGTTATTTCAGTAACTCTGTGAGAGAAGAGGGAGAGAAGGAGAGGAGGGGACTGATGCTATACTGGGAGCATTATCAACCAAGCACAAGAAGTGAAAACTCCAACTTATGTAAAACATTTCATCTCCAGTCTACTAAAGTGTTTCAGCCAGTTTACCTTACAGTTTCTACTGACTGCAAACTTGACATCCACAGTTTCAGTAATCTTGAAATTTAACCACCAGCGATCAAATATAAGTATCATAAACAAGGATGCTTCAGTTTCTTTCAAATTCAGAAGAAGAAATTGCACTAACATTTATAATCTTCAATTTTAACAGTGAAAACTTGTGCATATGCTGAATTGCAAGCGAGAATTTCTTTGTCATCACTGAAACTGTTTCTGTGAAACTGATTCACTTCTGTTCCCAGTTAGAACTGACTGTTATAAAATTCAATATAGAATTCAAATTAGAATAAAAATTCAAATTATAATCACATTACTGGTGACACATTCTTAGATATTTAATCAAATTAATTTTGAATATCTAATATCAGCTAAGAGTCTGAAATGTAAGAACTGTCAAACTAGTTCTACAAAGCTCAAAATGATGACAAGAAATATTTCAGACTGATTTATACCACCTTCCCTTGCACGATTTGTTTGGAAAGCTTTGCCAGATTCTTAAGAAAATAGAAAAAAGTCAATAAGCCCATACTTATCACTTCAGGTCCACCTCACGCAGCCTAAAAAATGCAGTGCCAAGGAAGTTCAGTCAACTCATCTAACTCATGTAGAATATTTCCTGTTAATCAAGTAGAAGAGCCTGTAGTAGCACCAATAGTTCGAGCCTGTAGTAGCACCAATAGTTCTTCCAGAATTTTAAAAGCATTGGTGTGAGATACTCACAGGGAGAGCTTACATACAGTAACTCTTCCTTGCTTCCGCTAAGAGTATGCTTTCTTCTTTAACCTGACCTTTGCACCTTACAGATTGCTCTTTGATGGCTGAATACATTTTTTTTCTGAAAAGGGGAAGGAATGGAAATAATTTCTTAAAGGCTTTTTGACCTTAGCAACAAGACCATAGTAGAAATTAAAGTTATCTTCCTGGAAAAACTGAGTGGCATAGGTCAATATTTGCTATGCTTTTGCTGAGGCCTTAAAAGCAAAAAGAAACCAATCATTCAAACTACATTAAGAACAACTGAAGTTTGTTTGATAGTTTCTTACTTGGCATAATTAGGCTCCAAAGCTCATAATTTATGCTGCAGTTAAAATCCACATGAACATATGATGTGAAATTAATGAATGAATAGTCAAAATCCCTACCCTAAGCTCTCAACACTGCACACTCCCTGGAGTTTTTCTTTATTAAGCACCAACGAAGCATAAATCTCAACTCCAGTTTTTTTTCCTTTGCTTTTCACGTTCCTCGGATCTCTCCAAAGTATAATTTAAGACTTGAGTAAACATCAGGTGGTGAAGTTTAGAGGCTGCTGAGTGCTGCTGCTGCTCAAGTTGGCAAAGTTTGAGCAGATGCCTAAATTTAATTCTGCAGAGTGATTATATGCCTTGCAGTACGTGGGTGTTGCTTTCTTCATTAGAGAGTACCTAGGTAAGCCATAAGAATTACTTGTTGGAAATACACCCTCATAGAAATGGGTAGATCTAAAGGAAAATACTTCATCTCAGTCCAGACAGATGAGGACACTACTGAAAAAATCTAAAAGACAAAAAAAAAAAAAAATAGGGGGAGGTTTTAAAACTTGCTCCTTGCAAACTATGCTTCCAAGTAGCTACTACATTTTTTAAAAATTAAGATGTTAACATTCTTATTTTCTAGGGTAGTAGGAAACACAATGAGAGTTGATAATTAGTGACTCTTAATTGGCTTTTGTATTAGCTCAGAGTTCAAGTTTGCTTCTCCACTTCTGCTTCTTCCTGAACTGTTCATATTAACTGAATATAATCACATGCAAGACAACACAATCTCTCCAATTATAAAGCTAAGGCTCAATAACACACTCTTACCTCCAAAATTTCACTGCTATGTGTTGACATGGACACATGGTTTCCACATATTGGCACTGGGAATACCAAGCAGAAGCTGAACACAGCTACTCAGGGCACTATAGTAAAAGTCTCTATAAGAGAAAGCATGGTCAGGACTCAGAGCTGACAAGCCTGTCTGTCAGATCTCTCAGAAACAAGTTTTCAATTCAAACAGCATATCTCACCATCTTACCAACTCCTGTTGAGAAAAAGTCTTGATCTGCTCCAGCTCTGACTGTTCAGTATTTAGAGATTGTAACAATCCACTTGTGTCTTGGGAACAACATTCCCAGATGGGCAGGTTTTCCAAGTATAGACAATGCAAAGAAGCAAACAATTGAGTCACATCTCTTGCCACTTAAACACTGCCCAGGGAAATCAATGGACAGTTGAGCTTGAACAGTAACAGTACCACTCACTGGCAGGGCAAAGCCCTTTTTAGAGGCTTCTACAGTTTTGAGGTCAGTTCACCATTTTCAGTCAGTGAAAATGGACACATATTAACAAAGCAAAAGGGTTTGCAAGCACGTCAAACTATAAGTTTCAGAGTATACAGCAAAAGTCTTAACACTTCCTATGATCCAGTTATTCAATTATCAATCTTATTATATTATCAAGGTAAAATCATCTTTTTTGGCAACACTGTATAAAAAGAGTATATTATTCAAAAGGTGTATACAAAGGCAGGCATGAAGAATATACTCTCATTCATAAGAAAATGCTAAAAGAGTAGCATACGTCTTCCCTGCATTTACCCTATATATTTTTTATTAACTCAATGTGTATTTTAAATCTGTCTCTTTGGTACTTTGAGGCCATTAATAAAATCTACCCTGTTTGCATGTTCTTGGTACTAAATACTTAAAGCCTAATGTATTACTAACACTGCCAAGTCTCTCCTCTTCATGCATATTTTATTATGCCTTTGTAAATATAGGCATTTTAAAATTCAGTAATTATCCTTCTCACGTTTCTGATTGAAAAATTGAATTTTCCAGTTTATCTGTAAGAAGGTACAAAGCAAATCAACACTGTTTCATGCATTTTTCTTGCTGAGAAACTGTTTCAACTTGAGCAGAAACACATTAAAAAGCAATGTGAGAAGAATATAGGAAAAGAGGAAAAATAGTGTAATAATTACCACAAATATATATTGACAATATATATTAATATTTGATGTTACTCACAAATTTAAGCAGCAAGCTTTTAGTAAAAACAATCTTATTTTTATTTAGAACAGTTATTTTGCACTCACTTGCAGTAAAATGATGACAAAGTAATATGGATTTCATACATCTGTCTTACGATTTGGGTGATGAAATACTAGGAAGGCACCAAGTACAGATGGATTATGAATAGTTATTCAAAAAAAATATTTGATCCTGCATTAAAGTGGAAGTTCTAAAATATGAAGATTAAGAGCTACTTATATATTTCATCTCACTACTAGACATTGCCTAGAAAAAAATCCATAACTTCTAAGTTCCTGTAATATTGCGTTTTCATTTCTATTACTTCTGGTGTTGCATCATTCATAGGGGTTATAAAGTTTATTAAAGGTAGTAATACATTTAGAAAAATCTATCCCAACAATCACACCTCTATTTATTTCCCCTTGTTCCCCTATCCTGGCAGAATGCAGTGATGTAATTAATTTTGAAAAGGACAGCTTCTGCAGTGTTTATTGACCAAGTTTCCTCTGGAGCACTGAACCATTCAGAAGCACAAACCACTTGAGAATCCCAAAAAGTAACAGACCTGATCAGCAAGAGAAAGTTATCCATGAAATCCAAGACAGAGCTTGCTTGTTTCAAACAGCTCCTTGGGCGCTCCCTAACAGAAATCCAGCATACAGTTCAAACAACAGCTTAACTACTGACTTCTATAGAGATGTAAACAGACATCTTGTAAATAGTACAGCTCACAGAGACAATTTCTACTTTAAATAATCAAAGTAAATCCTACTGCTTAGATTGACAAGTTCAGCAAACTTGTCCTATCTCGAGGTATAAGAGTTTCATAGATTCATGTTATCTGATTATCCCCAAAGATAGGTGTGAAAATCTCACAGCTGAATCACAAGCAAACAGATGACTCTTTTCAATTGATAACAACTTATTTTTAGACTCATAGGCTACAGTAAATAACTCTGCTTGAACAGGATTGAAATTCCTAGGAATATCACTTGTGATACTTACTTGCTACCACTGAGACAAAAAGAAATTGTATGCCTTATTAACTTAATTTTAGTTTTCTGTATTTGTGGAGAGTCACTCAAAATCTCTATGAATCCACCTCTCTGAGTTTCTCTATTACATAGCAGAGTTCCTGATTCTATGTCTGTGTAGTAGGGAATGATGTTATGTTATTGAGAATCATTTTAATGTGTTTTAAGGCTGCAAATTGGCCTAAGAATGATGGATAACAAAACCATGGAAATAAATGAGTCCAATAAAATATAAAATGCATAAAGATATAGATTGCAACATCTTCATTTCTGAAGAAATCAGGTACTTTAACTCTCTGAATTAGGATTTGAAGTGGAAACCTCTTTAAATCTTGACTTCTATAAAAATAACAAAGATGGCCCACAACATATTGTCTTAATTTTTCTTCTTGAGATTCTCAACAACAGCAAATCATCAGTATAGTCCTATCATTTAAAATCAAACATGTTATATGAAGACTTCATGCATTTAAAACCTTTTCTAAGAGAGCACAAATGAAAAGATTCCATTTCTGTTCCGTACATATGAAAAGATTTCAAAGTACAGAGGAGCATGGTCAAAAGCAACAAAAGGATGCTTCTCAAGCTACAAGCAATAACAAGATGTGAGTATTACCATCATGCAGACAAACAGTTTACAACATCAGAGAGGAAAGATGCCAGGAAATTCCTCTAATATTCATGGCTACTTTTCTTAACCATCACTCACTTGGGTTTGATCATGTTCAAACACACATCCTTGGCATGGAGTAGCAGATCATAATTTGAAACTGTCATACAAAATAAATTCACCATAATACAACTTTAATTGGTCCTTTTTCATTTTTAATTATCAATCTTCCCAATCTTCCCCTCAGGCCTCCAGGACCACTTTTTTTTCTCTAAAATTCATAAACATTTAAAACACAGTCTCACATTAATTCTTTTACTTTGATTAAATTCAAGAGCATTTTTGTTCACTTCCAAGAATATAACTTTTTTTAAAGTGCTACATACTTTCCTAGTCATTCGTACTTCAGTAATGTCCAACAGCAGGTGTGATAGATATATTTTTGGTAACTTTATTTACTTTAATCTTTTCTTTCATAATTAAAATGCCTTTGAAATAGCAATTGCTATTTTAACTGCACTTCTAGAAATATCAATGTAGATTTTGTTTAATGCCGAGGATATTTCCCATGACTACAGAAAATTCAAACATTCAAAATTCAAAACTTTTCAAATAGGAAAACAAATAGAAAATACAGATTTTTGTCTTTCTTCTATCCTGGCAAAATATAGTGACTGACTTCATTTATAGAGTAAATGCAAGTTTCTATAGCATTTATGAACCAAGTTCCCTCTGGAGCACTAAAGGCCAGTTATGAACATGATTCCATATAATGTAATCAACGTGTAACGTACGATATAGCAGGGGACAAGATCCCAGCTTCTTGGTGTGGGGTTTGATTTCATACCCTTATATGGAAGATTTCTCTCCTTATGGCCATAATTTGCCATGCGCTGAGAAACTCGGTTTTCACTTTCAGTAGATATCATCATGTCTGAAGAAGGAAAATAGCCAGTTTCTTCTCCAAATCTCAATGATGAAAACTGAGAAATTTTTATTTTCATGATGAAAGTCAACCCTAAACACTTGAAATTCAGTTGATGTGATGAATATAAATTTAGCACAGAGTACTCAGGATGTGCTGTATCCCAAGGAATCTATTAGCAGAGAATGTAAGATAAAATACATTACTGTGACATATGAACAGCTCTAGGAAGTTTTCTCTTTTAAAAAAATCGTAACACACTCTGAGCTTCAACAGCTATAACTGCTGAGAAACCAAGAGGATTCCTTCTACCTAGATCACAATGCTATAGTTCAGCCATCAGAAGAGAAGTGATGTGGCTGCTGTTTTGAATTTTGACCTGTTCTGAATTTGATGCCACAGCTGAAGCTAAAATACCATAATTTCAACTTCTATAGCCTGCAAACTCAGAAGATGTGATCAAATTTCATTTAAAATGTCATATGTGACAGTTACACTATTCATCTCTGTAATGGCTTGAAGATTTTTAACAACACACTAGTTACCATGAAATCCAGATATGTTTCATACAGAACTGGGTTATTTTGTGAACTACAGGACACATGCTAGGTCAGATCATAAAGATCCTCTCCTAGCTGAAATTTAGTCAAAAATTTTGCGTAACAAATCATTGCAGAATTGCCACTTCCTTTTCTAGACCAAAATGGAATGTAAAGGGAAAGACAGATTAATCCCTCCATAGAGGAGCTGGTTGGCATTTGTTGTTCATCTTGTAAATATACTTATTTCCATTAACTATGCTTTTTCTCTTGCTAATGCAACACAACTATAACTTTGATTTATGTATTAGGCTTAATAAGCTCAAAATATCTTTGTAGGTCACTGTGAAGGTTAATTCCCCACTCACACAGATCAAGATGTATTTAGATGTAATACAATGTACAGTAGATTCTGAAGTTACCTTCTTTTTCAAAAGGAAAATCTCATACTTGATTGATGACTCCATATTTGCATTTGGGATAATTATAACTTTTCTATTTATAATCTAACTTTCTGTGGCCTGTCAGTTACTGGACCATATACTTCCACTTTGCTTTTATTGGACACGGAAACAATTTCAGCTTCCTTCCCTAAGACTTAAGATCATAATCAAGAAAATGTATTCACTGCTGCCCACATTCATATCCCAGTGCTGCAGACTATAACTTTGGAACATTAGAACAAATGCAGCATTATGAAACACATAAAACACATCAGTGTTTCCACTGAACAATGTGAGATTTATTTTTCTTTACTGAGTCTGGCAGGTAGAAAATTTACTTAGAAGGAACAGTCTTTGATGTTGCCACAGAGGCCAAAGCAATGGCACACTTCACTTAATTCAAAATCATTATGGAAAAATAGATTACTATATAAGAGGTATATAACTGAGTTTATTTAAAGTTTGAGGAATAAAAATTTAGAGTCTAGTTCCAGAAAAGCTGAGAATAAGAACACTCAGATCTTATGATTTACTCTGCTATTTTTTGGAAAAGGTGGGAAAAGAATGAGTTCTTGGATGTTCCTTTAATTTTCTGCATATAATTCTCTCAGCTTTCAAAGCTTCCTACCAGACATTGGCTTCCTTAACAAAGCCTCATGCTATCTAATAATAAAAACTGTTCATTAGAACAAGGTTTTATTGTTAAGAATTTCCTAATACAACAACAACTTATTTCTTACACAAATTAATACATATTGGAGAGGATATAAGCGGGGAGAAGAAGATGACATGCAAATTATACAATGCAAAAAAAGGGGACAAAATAATTTTGCAAATAATATATACCATTTGGTTACAAAACCAACATTACTCTTGTTTGTTGCTATCTTTTCTGATTTGCATCTGTTGGAAAATTGTTGTTTCTCAAAACAGGCATTTCTCATAACAGTGGTTTGATGGTATGTTGAATGTCTTATAGAGCCCACATTTCACTAAGTGTCTGATGAAATAGCCCAGAATATAGAGAGGAAGAAATAAATCTTGGCTGCAGTACTCACTTGGCTGTGTTTGATCCACTCTGAATAGTTAGTAAAGTGCTTAATTTTACACACTACGGTTCCCTGGTACTTATAGTCACCTGCTGTGCTCAGCAGAAATAAAGACAGGTTAGGCATGCACCCTGTTCTCTAGGCCCCAGGGATTGTTCTTGCTTATCTGTATCTACAAACCAGTTCTGCTGCTGCAAGTGGAAAACAGTAGGAAAACACAGCTGTTCCTATTCTTTCCTCTGAAGTTGGTCTGTTGCAGTCCTAGTGGTGGCCAAGGGATTTCATTAAGATGAGAGCTCTATGACTGCTTTGCTACACCTCTATTATGCAAATAGAGTATTGGAGAGTCACATACAAAGCAATGAGGTGTAAAAATGTAAATATCACATGATATAAATAAATTATAGCAAGATTTGTCACATCCTTACCTTGCGTAAGCATTTTGTCTGTTCAGTTCTTCAGTGAACATCACCTACCCAAACCCTAAGGAGAACAGGATGCAGTGTCTGAAATGGAACTAAAAATCTTGACTAAAAAGTGAGAGTTTCTGCAGTTTTGTGTAAGTTTTCAAGTTTGCACTTGTTATCCATCTATATATTCTCTATTCACAGCCTAAATCTTTCCTCTTCAGAGGTAATAAGGATATAAGAAAAAGTCTATAAATCAAGGAGGTGCAACACTTCTCTCAATCTATCATGTATGAATTAAATAGGACTACTCGAACAAACACTGCCTAATTTTCAAGGTCGTCTTCTCTTACAGTAAATCTAAGCAAACACGAATTGGATTTCCACAAAGTAAAGCTGAAGAGATATGCTTTCCCACTCTCTTTGTTCCTTTAAAGCATACCTGTATTGTATTATTTAACAGATTATTCAAGACAACCCAATAAAAAGTTAATTTAATTCATTTCCCTTGCCTTATCCTTTGTGGCAAAGCTTCTGATCTACATTTTGTTGCATGCATTCCTAAATTCTTTTAAAAAATGCAGTATGTAATTACCATGACAAAAGATACTAAAGTCTCAATTACAATTATCACCTCTGCTATGAGTAATCTGGCAAAGCAAAATCATGCAAAGAAGCCTTAGCTGTCCTGCATAAATTGCTCCTAATGGACAAGTAGTACTGAGTCGCACTCTGCAGGTATTCTTAAGTACTGAACTGAGATAAAGGTAGGACAACACATGTAGATGGCACCTAAGAAACAAAACAAAACAAAAAATACAGCAGTGGACTCTTACTATCTAGTTCATTTCTCCCGATAGCCCATGTTTTTTCCAACTACCTTGCCAAATAGCAGACCTATTTAAACTTTACGGATTTATAGAAATATTATAATTACAAGTGTCTTCTGATTACACCACTGTGACTCTTCAAGGTACAAAGTTCTGCATCTTAGAACCAAGAGCAAAGGTTGCTTGAGATGAATGGAAAGATAGCCACAGATATCAGCATGTTTCATATCAGGCTGCTGGTAAAGCCTTCTTTTTGAGGAAGTGAAAAAAAAATATATCCTTTTTCTTCTGCATTTTTACGCAGTAATAACTAAAGACTAAGGTGATCTTGCAGAAAGATAAAAATTCTTGTAAAATTTCATTCATTCATAAAATATTCATTAAAAAAATTTTTTTGAACTCCATTACATAAGTTATCTTAAGGACAAAAAATGGACCTTCTTTTAAAAAAGAAAAGTGAACAGCACATTAAAGCAACCAATCACTACCAAAGAAACATAAACAGCAAAAACAACACCAACAACAAGACGTTATTAAAATATGATTAGATTATCAGCAGTGATACCTCAGGCTTTACTTCCTCCCTCTAGGGCAGATGGTATAAAATAAAATGCCTTCAGTAGTCACCAGACAGCAATAGTGATGATTAAGCAAATGATGTCCAGAGAATATGAAAGACTATTTCTCTCTACATCTGTTTCTTTATCATTCATTCCTTTGGCAATTCTCATATTGCCCTGTTCACAGCTTCAACTTCACCTTCCCTCTCATTACAGAAAACTTGCAAACATCTTGCCTTATATGCAAAATAAAGACCGAAAACATGACTATAGTTTCTGGACTCATATTATCCTCTGTATTTCTTCAGAACAAGATGCATTTCTGAAACAGTGAAGGAAACCTTTTATGAATACCATGGACATTTAATCACAAACTGCCATGTTACTACGTTCTAGTAACATTGTACGTTAGCCAAATGTTAGCAAGTATCACATAGGATGTTGATTATCTAAATATAAATTAGTACATAGCTTTATAGCCTCTATCAACTCAAAACTCTTACCTTTAGTTTTAAATACAGTTTTACTAATACCATGAATTACACAGTGCCTGAGCAGGTAGGTGTGAATGTTGTGGGAGTTCTACTGATACCCTGCTACCAGGGCAATATAGTAGCTGATGAAAAGCAAATATCCTACTCATTTTGCTCAGGTTGCACATTACAAGGGAGTTGTGCACACTTTTCAAATGATCAGCCATTATCAAGACAAAAATGAGTCAGGATTTGGCTTTCTCACTGCTTTCTCTCAGTAATTTTTTATTGTTAACTACAGGTTCTTTCAACATTTAATCCCACTGGTAGAACATTTTCTACCAGAATGGGTGGTTGCTCATTAGCACTATCTAGTAATTAATAAGAAAGGAAATGTTGGCTGTTGATTTCCACAAGAGGCTACATATTATTTTGCTTATAAGTTTTATAAATTACATATTATATTGCTTATAAATTCTCTAAACATCAACCTTTTTACAGCACGAAGAATATTTCACCAACATAGCAGATATTCTGAAATACTCTGACAAGATTGATCAGATATCCCTCCCAAAAACAAAGCACAATTTTATAACTGCTTCTACAGTGTTGTGCTATCATTTCTATTAAAGTATTCCATTTTGTTTGAATACTCTAATGCTCAAAAGAGACATATTTCATCAGTCCTCAAATGCAGGAAACCATCCACAGAACAGTTCTCTTCAGCTAACAATTTGCATCAATAATGCACATTTAAGCATAAATTAAACACTTCAACAGAAAATATTATCTTCCTATTACTCAAGAAGAAATATGCTCTAGTAGTGCAAACTCATGAGTCAGCCTTGAGCAAAGGTCTAACATTTTATGACCAGGATACGTTCTTGGCTAAGAAAAGGAAGGAGAAAGGATTGGACTAAAAAGATTCTTGATGGGATACGATGTGAAACATCTGCCTCTCTTAAAAAGAAAAATGTCAGTCCACATTTAAACACAGATATCTGGTTAGAGACAGTTGTTTCCTTTGAGGGTTGTTAAATGGATACTTCATTTTTTGCTGTTCCCATAACACCAACATAATCAGCTTCCCAATTTAAAATGGAAATGTAACAAATTTTCTTAAAAAATTCAACTAGGTAATTCTCACCCAAGTTACTAGGTAACAAAGACAGGGTAAAGGCAAAATCAGCCTTGAGATAATGTTGAATCAGCCACATCCAACACACGGCCTGGCACCACTAGCAAAGTGTCACATTGGTGTGCTATTAATACCCTCCAGGTTGAAAACTGAGCACCGTGAGGGTGCAGTGCAGCACTAATTCAAGTTATAGCAAATAAACGTATGGATTTTGAAACACTGCCTAAACACAGCCCTGTGAACAGTGAAAAACATGCAGCATTGTTTTCATTTTTGATAAAAGAATTTGCGAATGAGTTTCAAGATTGCCCAAAAAAATCAGATTCTTTGGTTTATTTGTGACTCCATTTTCAGTTGACATAAATAAATTACTTGTGGATTTTCAAATGGAACATATAGAGTTGTAATCAAAAATTGGATCATGCCTCTTTACCAGACTTTCAGAAGCCCCCTCTTACCAGAGAGATTTTTATGGATGCAGCAGGCAGGCTCTTGCTCATCAGTGGTGAAAACCTATAACTAATGATGGTGACTCTGCTGGAAAAGAATGTTTTGTAGCTGAGAATTTTCTCTATTAAACACTGCTAATGTGCTGTTTGTATTGATTGTAGTATCCATGGAAACAATTAGGAGACATTATTTTCAGAGCAACCTTTGTAGATGCAGCCCAAGGCAATTCCTCTTCACTCAATGCAACCCAGGAAAGTCAAAAGGTTGGACAACCATGCATTAAAATGTAACCCCCAAGCCTGTGCACTCTGTCTGCCTGTTTACTTTTTGGAAAAATAACAGATGCACTGTGCCACTAGTGTATAGAACATATGGCTTAATGATTGATATTCCACAGTACGCAGCTGTTAAAAGATATGCACTGTTCTCTGTTGAAGAGGGAAGCACTTCCACAGGAGAACAGCAATATATAACTTGCCTGTTTGATTTTGTGAGAAGACTTCAGTTTTACTAACTTCATACAGAACTGTAAAAAAGTATCAGCAACCATGAGAAGCATGTTTCCAAACTTTGAAAAAGTATAATTGAACAACGTTCACCTGAATTTTTGGAAAATTATTGTTCCTCCTCTCAGACTTTCAGGTTATTAGATGCTACTGCCACCTTTGTTGGTATAATGGAAGCACTCTAAATTCGATAAGATGGGAAAAAGAAAAAAAAAAAAAAGAAGAGTGAAAAGGTTCTAAGTGCAGAAGTCTGCAGTAGATCAAAACCACCTCAATTATCTTGATACAATGAAATCAACCAAGATATCTCCATTAACTTCAATAAGCTTTATCTTCAGGACTCCAACAGTACGTTCAGTTTCACACATCTTTAGGGAAGAATTTAGGGAAGAATTCATAGTGAAATATAGCAAGTCATTCTGACTTCTCTTACATGTCCTATTATCATTCTTCTTGCACTTCACCAATAAAATTTCTTTTCATGTTCTAAAATTCATCACTCAGATGGTCACAGATATTTGAGATGCAGTAGTGAAGAAAACATAGCTTGTACCTGCTACATCCTGCAAGAAAACTACTTGTTCACAGGAATAATAGGCATCAGAGTATTTGCTTTTCAGATACCATACTTCAGTAGAAGACATAAATGGATATAGATTTATATATTTTACAATATATATTCTACTATGGAATATCTCAATGTTCAATGCAAACAAGAAGTGTTTACTGTTTATAGGTATATGATTGTATCCTTTGATTTCAGATGTAATCAGTCTCACTACAAACATGCAGTACATTTTATTAAGTTTTGAAGAACATAATTCTCACAGGAGAGAAAAGTATAAATAAATACTCTTGCAAGTGATCAGCAGCATATCAGTCAGGGCTGATTAGATTCTTTACGATGCTGTCAGACACAAAGAAAAATCTTGCTCAAATTGAGTCTAAATATGGACTTTTTTATGACCACAATTCGTAGTGCTCTGGGGATCCGTGAACCTTTTGTCAAGATTTGAAACAAAGTTTTTATTGCAGGATAGGGAACATTTTTTGGAAAGTTAAGACACTGACTGAAATCAGCTCTCCTTGTAACAAGTGCTGTATTTATATATATCAAGAGATAAACAACCGAATTACCTTATTAGCAGGATTTCCCAGACAACAGAGGGATGAAAGGAGATAAATGGCAGTTAACATCATGTGCTACTCCAGGCTCAGAGGCTGATATGACACCTGGCTGTCATCTCTTCCTATGTTGTGCTCCTCTCTCTGAGAAGAAAAAAATGTATACCCTAGCAGCAAGATAAACTACACGTGGTCTTCAAAGTATAAAATAGCAAAGAAAAAAAACATTTCCAGTTCTTATCAAAGTATACTTAAAAGTAGAAGTGCAACACAGTTGTAATTAACACCTACGCACTGTAAGAATGTTATCTCTTGAATCATTCTCCTCTCTCCCATTCAGTTATGAAGAATTATTCTTTGCAATTTATTCAAATAGAGGAAGTGAAGGACGGCCGCTGTCTAAAACAAAGCAAAACAAAAAAGGAGCAAAGTCTTTATGCTCAATGGTTTGTATGTAATATAAGATATAAGATGGTCTTTGAAATGACTATTATATAGAAAGTCTTGTAAATGTAGATTTTTTTTTTAATGAAATAAGCTTTTATTTACATAACCTGATATTTAATAGAACTTCATATCATAAAGCAATAAGTCTTAGACCATACTCAGTGGTGTACTACCAACCGAGAAAAACAAGAGAGCTCTTGTTTTACCTAGAAAAAGAAAGCTTTTAGGGGGAGGGGGGGGGGTGTAAAAAAGAAGAAAAAAAAAAAAAAAAAGGTTGTATGTTAATGGCAGTGGAAGCCTTTCAGGAAACCTTTCAAATTAACCAAGTTCACTGTCCTAGATGAAATTCTGGCATAAGCAATACCAGTAAGAGAGTTGGTGGATCTTTTAGCAGAGCCAGAATTTTACGTTCTCATTCCTGACACATCATGTCAGGATTACGACAGAGTTTATGGGAAAAGTTAAATCCTTGCTTTTTATCTGTCTTAAAGAAACAGACAACTTTGTATATTATTTTCAGTCAAAATCAAGAATCTGGATGCTTCGAAAAAGATTCTTGGAAAACTTTGCTTCCAGTTATAACAATGTTAATCCAGAGCAATTTAAATGGTACTCACAGAGCTGTTCAAGTTTACACAGAAGCCACTAAGAATTTGATTTTGTGTTCCACATAAACTGATTTAGCAATTATTATAGTTTTCCTTTATAAAGCACAGAATTGACAATTACAGCTTTCAGAAACATTCTAGTATTCTATATGGCAGATTCATTTAACTTGAAAGAAATTAAAAATGGCCTAGCATGTTGCTGCAAAATTGATTACCACTTTCTTGTAAATAGCCATCCAAGATGAATGTGTTTCTTCTAGAAACAGGTAATTTCCAGACTCGTGGGTAAATTTCTATCCCTTAAAAATTAATAGAGTTCGGTCTACTTTTGTATCAACTTAAATCTTCACAAACAAAAATGAAATGCTTTGCTTTTTTCTCTGCCCACTGCTTCTGCACTTTGGTGAAGAGAAGAAAAGGAGGGAGAGTGAAAGGAAGAAAAGGAATGTAATGAACAAATTCTGTTGTCACTACTGTGGCAAAAGTAGTTTACAAAGTTTCTAGTTGGTACTGTAAACCCCAGTGCTACAATTGTATTAAAATAAATAATGAATCAAAGCTTACTGTATAATGAGATGCTACTTTATTTTTTTCTTCTTTTTTTTTTAATTGGAGTACCAAGCAAGCTACTTTCTTTGCTCTGTTTGATCCTTTAAAGATTAATTTTAAAAGTTTTCTTCCAAGAATTGTATGGGCTAGAACCTTTACATATACATCTCTATCTCTCTCACATACACTTGTTTCATTAATCACGTCCACTATTCATGTATACTTCATCACTTTCTCCTCCCTCCAATGTGAGATGCGTTTTGAGAGCTTGATAGGAGTAGCATTCCCTAAAGTTGGCTCAATGAAACAATTTTCCAGGGACATTAGCAATACTGAGTAAGAATGCAGGTCTTACTGAGACCTGCTTACAAGTCTTAAGCATTATTTTCTATTCGACTTTACCATAAGTAAAGACTACCTACTCAGATCTGTTTTTCATTAACTGGTAAAAAGCAATTCCCTTTTTAAATCTCTCTTTTTTCCCCTATTATTTAGGCTGTGGAGTACCATGGAAACTCAGCTGCAATGTGGTGCAGCATTTGCAAGATTATACAGACTGAACAGGAAAATTTGACAATTAAAGAGAACCAGTGAACCTTGCTGTGTTTCTCTGTTATGTGTGTTTTATTAACTTATTATTTCTCAATCATTAAGCAATTAAACTATTCTTCCTGTTCTAACTGAGAAAATAATTAACGATTTCTCTAGTTTCAAGAGACAGAAAGAAGATTAAAAAGCTATTTTTAATGGCTGACGTAAATCGACAACTGGGAATCAATAAGGAAATGACAAAAAGCTCAGATGGCTCTGGTAGTTCACCAGGACAATAAGGTAAAACTTCCCCAGTCCCTAAAGCTAATCAGATGAGCAGCAGTGAGATGGGACATATTTAGCTCCCTAGTCCTGATGGCCAATGCCCTTATGGATGTAGCTGAAATGAAAACCAGCACAAGAACACTTCTGAACTTAAGTGACTCTAAAGCAGTTGATGTTCCATATTACATGGGACACTTGTTTTGTAATGACTGGCCATGCAAGTCTGGATGGATGTCCAAAATGTGCCACAAAAGTGACGTCAGCATATCTTTGGTAACATGGAGAGAAAAAAGAGCACTTGTACAGGGGAAACAGCACAGAATCTATTCTAAAGAGCACTTGCATAGGGAAACAGGACAGCATATCCAAGTCAAAATAGCTATTTCAAGATGCTGCATTGCACAAAATTCCCTAACATTCTGACCTGAATGTTCTCCAATGTATATGATTAGAGGCTTGAATGTCAAATAAAGCAACAGAGAAACAAAATTCGCTCACAGAAAAAAAAAAAAACAGTAGTAGCCAAATAATTGTATGGTATGACAGAAATGTTGGGTCTTAGTAACATGATGTGCATATTAAGTATGACTTTAAAAAAAAAAAAAATCATATTTTTAAGAAATTGCTGATACTCTGATACTGGTTAGTATAAATTTTGAGAGTGCATCAGTTATATGGCAGAAGGACCAGAAGTTGCTTTCCAGGCTATTTTCGTCTCCGCTTTGCTGTCCATAGAAAACTTACAATTCTTACATATAGATCACTGCACTACTATCATTTAGCACAGACAAAGTTAACGTCATCTCCTACTGTTTCTTAGTGGGAAAGTGCTCTGAATGTAATTTGCACCATCTCCAAGAAATAATTGTTTATTACAATTGTGAAGTAAATGAGGTCAGCTTACATAGCTGGGGAGAAAAAAAAAAAAGGAAACATACTGTTAATGATGTAGCACAGAACTGATGAGTTCTTTCCTTGACTGTTGTTTCGGTTATTTTCTTTTTTCATTTTTTCAAACAAAAAAGTCTTTAAATGGAAATTTGGTTTAATTAAACACATGCTATGAGTTATGGGAAAAAATGAGGAAAGGAGCATGGTCCTTTATTTTTCCTTCTTTCCATATAAAACATCAGTATCAGAGATCTTCAGAAAAGAGACAGAGGTTTCCTAATCAGAAAAGTGTTTCCTCCATCATCAATCAAAAGTAAATCTAACTCCAGACATCTTTATTTAGGCCATCTATCCAAGCTCTGTGAAAACATAACCTCAGTGCAACAAGAGATGAGTTGAACCTTTGACATTTCCACAGATATACATCAGAGCCTTAGAGATTTATGCGATCACTACAATTCCAATAAGCACATTGTTCTTATTGAATTTAACTTACATAAACAAAAACTGAGAACATTAACACTTCATTATACCTAGCTTAATGGTTGGCTGGATGATCTTACGAAATACACTAACAGTCCCAGCAATAAACATTATCTTCTAAATCACAACTTAATAGCAGCACCAATGCAAATATTCCCTTCCTCAGCAAACTTCTGCAAGCACGGATTTCAGAAACAGCACTAAAGTGAACCACAGAAGAGACTATGCAAAAGTATGCTGGTTTCTTTTGACCATTCTCCTGAATTTTTATGTTATAAAAAAATGTGATGAGAAAGTAAACCACAGGGATTCATGGATGGCTGAAAAAAAATCAAAGCTCACAAAGGCAAAACCAATATATACCACATTGCAAAATAGGATATAGATTCCAGTATGCTTACAAATGATCTGTAATTTGAGTTTCACTTCTTTTTAACTTATTGAGAATTTTTAAGAACAGTAAGGCATGGAGTGATCTGACAGAGACAATCAATACTCTCAGAAGTTCAATACTTGAAAGGAATGCTCACTGAGAGAAAAAGTTAATGCGGTCAAGATCTTTCCCATGCAGTGTTATTCCCAGTGGAAGGCATGCAAAATAGCAGCAACAAACAATTCATCCTAATAAACTTTCAGTGAGATGGATGGCTGGCAGTTTGTAAGTAGCTTGGATTGCAATTAAGTTTTTCAGGCAAATTTCCTGTGAGGATGTTCTGTGATGCCTGAGGCATAATGTCATGATGAGTTCTTCCACGATTTCCTTCTGGAACTACATCTAGTTTTAGGCACCTACTAGACAGTTAAAAAAGAGCACTTTTTCTTCAAACCTTATTTAGACAAGCGAGAGAAACAATGGACTCTGAAAAGCAATTCAAATCTTTTCAGATTCAGACACTTCGCAGAGTGCCTTTTCCACCTCCTTCCTAGAGCACAGACAGGTCAGTACTTTTGTCTGACATTATGAGCACTTAATGTGAACACACACCTTGACATCAGATGAAAATGAGTTAAATACTAGACACTCACTGGAAACTCTCTCCCTTTTATATACCGACATAGTGTCAAAAGTGAATTTAAGCCTTTAGAATACTCACTCCAGCTATGCCAGTGGTAACAATAAAGAAATGCCTTTCTCTCTCTTGTCAGCCACACAGTCCTATGTCATTGCATTGCTTATTTACTGTAAGGGCCAAAGGGACAAGACTTAAATATTGCTTTAAAAAACTTTAGTTATGTTCCTAGCTACATAATCACCAGCTTTCACATCACTGAAGAGAGTGATAATGGCAAACACACTTGATTCCTGAGCCAAAGGGCCAACACATCCATAAGGGCACTCATTTACAAGAGAGAGCTTGGTAGCAGAGTCCATTAGGTCTACAGACAGTGATCAACAAGGACGAGATCTTGATCCCACTGCAGCCACTGTGAATGTTTCCATTTGCTTCAGCAGGTGTTGAACCAGAGAACGCTCTGCTGGAGAAATGCTAACTATAAAAGCATTCAACTGACAGCAATCACAGTATGGCTGGAAAGCTTTGTGAATGAACTCAGATTCCTGTGAACTAACCCCTTGCCTGGGCTGTAATAAAAATCAGAAGAAAAAATTAAGTGTTACTATCTTAACCACCAAAGTTTCATACGTAAGAACAGTATGACAAACTAATGCTTTCTCTACACAGAGAATCTGGCATAGAAAGTAACTGATGGAAGTTGCTGCTGTTTTTATAGCAATCACTTGTACAGAAGCCAAAAAATTCAGTAGGAGGCAACTATGTTGCATTCTTTTGGTTTTTTGGGCTATTTTTTTTGTTGGCTTGTTTGCTTTTTTTGTTGTTGTTGTTTTGTTGTTGTTGTTTTTTTTTTTCTCCCCAACAGGGATCTCTTGCAGAGTAAGCTACTAAGCTACTCATTTTAGAGAAATCGCACCATTTACAACTGAGATGGAGTGACTCCAACAATCCTGTCCAAATACAACTCCACTTTGACTTACATGAAATAGATGTTCAAATTAGGTAGACTTCTACCTGAGATCCTGGAACGCAAAATCATTGGTTCAGGAATTGGCAAGTTCTCCTTGGCTTGTAGTTTCCTGTTTTTTGGGTGTTGTTTTTTTTTGTTGTTGTTGCTGCGGTTATTTTTCTTCTCTTCCATATTTCACAAAAGAGCAAAGTCCTTAACTTGGCAGCCAGGAACACAGCAATGAGAGAACAATATTCTAAAATTACTTCAGAGAGAACAGGGAAGATTGCTGCCCTGCATGTCTTTGACATCTAGTCAGAAAGCTTAGACATAGAAATAGCATTCCCTATTTATAAGAGGGAATAGAGTACAAAACATTAAAACAGCTGAATGCACTGGGAACTGGAGAAGTAAACTAAGAAAACTAGGGAAACTAATAACAGCATCAACAATGTGCATATCATAACACAGGGAAATTCTCCATTATACATAAGGAAATGTTAGCCAAGTACCAAAAAAAAAAGTAAATATCACATATGAATAATAAAAAAAATGAGTTTCTATGTAAAAATCATACTCTTGGCAATGGGAATTTACACAAGATGAATATAAAACATCTTCATGGACAGTTGCAAAAAAAATTACAAACAGGTGCCGCAGTGAAATCTGCCACTCATTTGTCATTTAAGGATTCAGATATTTTGGTTTTGTATGTGAGACTTTTTGCAGATCAAAGTTGAATGTATTCTGAAATGCAGAGGACAAAATGCTATCAAGCACATTTCACCACTGAAATGTTGTATTCCTAGTGGTAAGTTGGTAGGTAAATTAAACGAAAGGAGAAAAAAGGATGTATTACGCAGGAAAGAGAATGATAAATTTGTTCCCAATTCCCATCTTTATTACACTGCAGCATGATTATAGCAAGCCACAGTAGGGGTAAACACAAGACTCTTTTTATTAAATTATATTTAACTGAAGAAAACACATGTAGAAGTAATAAATACTACAGAGGAAAGCACGTTAGTCTCATATCCTATTTCCAATCAGAGCCACGCCATATGCTTCAGAAGGAATTAGAAAGTAAAAGTATTAATATGGAAAGGGAACATGAGTAAGAAAAGCTTTTTTAGCTTCAGATGTTGGTTTATGCCTTTGAGTACGAGAGTTTTGATTTCCTACCCTTTCTGAAATTGGTTAATCTTTCCCAAAATAACTGTAAATGTTTGCTAGACACAGAAAAATATTATAGGAAATCACCAGGCTTGCTGTGTCAGAATACAGAATGACTGTAAGTCAGCAAAGAATTGAAGCTTAAGCAAAAATGTGATTTATTCAATGTGGTTATCTTGCATGGGACTTGAACAACAGCAAGAGTTGACAAACTTGCTTCTCTGGCCTAAGTACCAGACAGACACAGATGTGCAACTGATCACCTTGCCTATAGCCTGGCAACTACAGCAAGAGAATGACACTGGGATGGGAGGCCTCACAGCCCAGTGTTGTTTCAGTAAAGTCAGAAGAGCATCTTCACCTCAGTATCAAACATAGGGCTCAGTATCAACCCCCCCACATAATTAACAGCAAGCCTTGCTAAGATGCCTATCAGCATGCACAATCCAGCTTCACCATAATAGAGAGTATAAACCTGTCCCTGTCACCACTTTGTTGACAGGAGACACTCTAGATCTTTCTCATCCTCCTTTCCCCATTAGCAGCCATGCCTCCTAGAGTATGATACTGTGCCTCTGCAAATCATAGCCAGTGAATTGCTAATTAATTACCAGTAAGCCTCGAGACATTAGTACTAAAGCAGATAGTGAATTTATCAATGGCAATCCAGCAGTGATCCTTCTGGATTTCCTGGAACCCAGCAAACCATCAACTCTGACTGCCACACCATGATGCTGACTAAGCTGAAGTCTCAAACTTCCAGAGTGAGGTCAGAGAAGACAAACCTTTTTCATGCAGACCCCATACCAAATAGTAAACTGTGGAGCACATTACCATTCTTGAACAGATTGTCCTACCACAACCACTGTATATAAATATATATACACTATATATATATATATATATATATGTATAAAAACAAACCTTATCCTAGTAATGATATTGTCATAGTAGTTGTAGAGACCCATAGAAACAATGGGGCATTCCATTGGTACAGATTTATGAGTGTGACATGAAAGCTCTTACTCATCACTGGCAAAACTGCATAGCTAATGGTGGTAACTGCACTGAAAAACAACCAGATAGTGCTATTATGCTCTTTGTACCTGTTGTATTTTTTCAGGAAATAAATATGAGGTATTACTTTCAGAGTGACCTAACACGTATGTTCATACAGATATATACTTCATAAAAAAAATTCTAGGATTCTTTATTCCATTGTGTAAGAATGATTGATCAGATACGAGAAAATTTCTTTGCCTTGATTCCAGAAAGTGATACATAACTGATTACTCAAAATTCTTTGTGAGTATGTTATAGTAATTAAGGCCAAAGAAAATGTGATCAATTTGACAAAGAGAAGCAGTCTCATTTAAGCAAAATAAACAGGGATAACATAATTTAGTCTTGTCATAATTCAGACAAATGTATGACAATTTAGAAACAAGCAACCATAAGATACTATGATGATATTCTAATGAAAATGTAACTAGATTGTTTTAAATTTTAGAAAGTGGATATCCCTAATGTGGGACATAAAAACACAAGAGAAAACAATACTATAATTAGAAAAAATATTAGAACTAATATACTGGAAAAGTCTGCAAACCTACTGCCTCCCTCCTAGTTACTGCATACATTCCTTATGCTGGTATATTGTCTTAAACAGTAATCTACTGCCTACTTTGTATTTCTGTAAAGAGTGGTTTTCTAAACTGTAGATAAGCACACTGTAGCTTTTATTGCACAAACTCCAGCTTCTAAAAGATCTTCACACAATTTCACCAGCTTCCTCACTTTTACATTCCTCTCAGTTATTAGCTCCTTTATTCTGCTTCCTATAAACAAATCTGACTCCTTCCACACAGTGGCAAACTCAAGTGACAAGGATGCTTACATGAATTTGCTTGTCCTAAGACATTTTATAACCTAACTCTGAACATCCTTGTAACATCAAGAAAGAAGAAGTAGAAGAGAAGCTACTAGCATACATAACATTCAACATAGTATCAAGTAGTAAAAACCAAATGTTGCACATTCTGTGATTCTCTATGCAACTAATCCCTATGCTTTCCAGGCGCATCCTGGTCCTCTCAATATTAAGCTGAAACTTCAGATCTCTTTGAAAACCATTAAAAAAAAAAAATTCAGAACAGGTTTTCCAGATTGTTTAATCAGTTTTTCTTTCCACTCTTTCAGAAACTTGTTCCAAGTCAGTGAATATTTGAAGCTGAAGAAATAGTTTATTTGTTGAACAGTAATGATGGACACCATCACTTACACCTTTTTATTATATTGTCTATTCTATACAATACCAAATTATTCTTTGCTTGCCTTAACATCAGCAGCTGCTCATGTTAATCTTGCATCTTTAGAATAAGGCTCTTCCCTGTACTAGCCTCTCCAGTTACATTCATTTAATAGTCCCTCATGGGTATATCCTTTAAACCTCTTGTCTGTTGCAAGATGTATTTGGCATGGCAAACAGACTGCATCCTGCTGTGCTTTGTATCATATTATATCCCAGCAATATCTTTCTGTAGAATCTCTGCAGCACAGCAACTGTAGAGGACTGTAAGCAAAAAGGATAAAAGGTCATTTCCTTTCCATGTTTCAAAGCAGTTGTTTTCTTTTTAGACTAGCTACTTAATTTTTAATAACACAGTATAGAAATACAGTGCAATGTTGAAATTAAATGAATAGAGACAAGCAAAATAGAATTTCTAATGAAAACCAGGTAAACATTAGCATGCCACATTAACAAGTCTACCTTAGAACAAAAAAAAGTACTGTCATTATAGCAACAATTTCTCAGAATACCAGATGAGATGCATGCAGAAACTTTATTGCTCAGTACATCCAGAAATGACCATAGGACAAATGGTTCAGACACATTCCTGACAGAAGCTCAGAAATTATAGCTACGTTCAGGATCTCAACCATATCATTGCCAGAGAGCTTCATGCAGCCCAGCCACTCCCTCACACACAGCCCTACTCTCTATGTCACATGCCCTGCCTGTGCCTTCTGAAGAGCCTAGAACCATCCACTGGGACCACCAGACACAGGACTCTTCCGTCAGGTTTCACTTGCCAGTGATGTTGTAGCTCTGGTACTGAGCCATGATTTCTAGCTCTTGCTTGTTTGTTATTGCATTGGTTTGCATCAGAGTTTTACGTAGTTGTAATCTAAGCCACATTATTATAATTTTTTACTTTTTATTTCTTAACTCTAGCATTAATGTTCTCAATTAAACAACACTTGAGTATTTCAGGCAATTAAACACAAACCTCATTTTTAATAGCAGTCAATAGATAGACAGATGTGATGCTGAAACAACTTCAATGTCTACTATATAGTAAGCGAGACTCAATCTACCATAACTAACTTTATTGCTGCCTAAAGGCTACTGAGACCTTAAGATAAAGCAGATGTTGAAAACAGAGAAAGTTTCATATTTTGTCTAGAAAAAAAGATGCTTTTTTTTTTTTTAAATCAAAGTACCTTACTTGATATGAATGTTATCAGTATTATAGAAGAAAATAATGCAAAGGAAATGGCTTCTGAACTTTGTAGCCACGCTACTGCTGTTATCTCATTAAAAGATATTTTTGCTGATTTTAATGTGTTCAGACCTCAAAAGAGGTTGTAAAATCAGATGAAGTAATGCTCTCCTTTCTAGATGCCTGGCACTCATAAGACATCAGCAGATAGAGGCATGCTTTGACTGCTTAATTACATCAATCAATTAATTGCCAGCACTTTAACAAGAACATGGCATGGAATTCCCTTTACCGTTACTGATAATAAGGGATAACAAATGCTTATACTTGCCAGGGGGAAAAGAAGATTGAGGTGTTCATTTATCTCCATTTAAAGCATTGTCACAGCCATTGATCTATAAGCTTTTTTTAGAAACAATATCATGATGTTTTTAAATTTATGTAGTTTATAGTTATTTTTAGCTAGTGCAAACAAGTAGAGCTAACAGATTGTTAAACAGACCAATATGTCCAGATGTGTGTAAGATTAACTTACCAAACCAAAACTCATTTGATCTTCACACGCTGTAGCCTTTGTTTTCATAAGTTAAAAAGCATTTGGGCCTCGATAGCAGATGTTTAAAAAAAACTTTAATTTTTTCTATCATATATATTTCCAAATATGTTCAAGGTGAAGGAAGAGATATGTAGCTTTAAAATTTCAATTTGAGTCAGAATTTAATAAAACAGTTATCTTTATTATCTGCGAACTCATTAATTGTTCATTGGTGAATAACACTGTATATAAAACACGGTAATATTTAATGGCAAGCAACTGCCCACCATCTAACAGCACTTTCAATGATTCCAAAGAAACACTAAAACCAACTCACGTTTGATAGATATCACAAGAAATGAATAGTAGGGTAATCTAACAGGAAGATAACATTCATTACAGATTTAGTACCTATGATGTAATTCTTTGGAGGAAAAAAGCTGTAACAAAAATCCTACTTAAAAATACTGATGGCTAGTGTCACCTCTAATTTTCTGCTACAACATTGTGAGACATCATCTTCTTGTAATTGAACACACGAAAATTTGTCTTGTTTCTGAAAACTTCAAATCAAGAATTTCTGCAGCACTATGTGTTAGAGCCAGTGACCAGGCTAAACCTGTATCCAACAAGGATCTCTTAAATGAAGAAATGTATTGGTATTTCACTTACTTGGACTTATGTATTTCTTGACCCTGAAGGCCTTTGCTGGCAACCCTACCAGTATTGCAGTCATCCCTTTCTGCAAACCAATCCAGAACTGTGGTTTTTTTCCTTTATTTTCTTTATTCCCAACTCCATGATGAAACAACAAATAAAAAGCACCCTTTCATCAAATTCAGTAGTATTATTTTCAGCTTAATATGATACTTTAGGGTGACTTGTAAACCTCTTTAAAAGAGCAACACATAGGTAATGTAATAGCTTCAGAATGCTGTCTCAGTGTACATAAAGCATAAAGTTCAGTTCCTCATAATGCTGGTTAACAAGTTGCTTAGTTTAATCGTTTAAAGAAAATACCCGCAGCAACCAGTTGCTCCCTTTAAAGGTTATTTGTACCATTATGCTCTGCTTCTGCAACCAGTTACAGGTGTTATCACATGTTGTAATGTCATGTTCCTTCACATCCTCCTTCATCCACTTCCATGAGAGAATCTGGGGAACCAGTGATTTATCCTGCTAGTTACCATATCACTTTCAAACTTTCTCTCTTGTAGCTTAAAAGAACACTGATGCTTTCAGCATGCAGCTATTTTAAATTGCCCAAGGACTTTTCTCTGAATGTTGTGCTCTTCTGTGCACCTGTCTCTCTTCATCCAGAATAAAGCATTAAAAAAAATTTTAAGCATGCATGCCTGTTTCGTCCTAACAAGTTCTGCTTTTCTTTACAAGCAAACACAGAAAGAGATCTAATGCAAGTTATCGGCTAAGAACTATACAATTGTACAAAGTCACAGGTATATCTGCAACCAGGGTTTTTCTCCTACTGGCTTTTCTCCACACACATTCACTACTTCAAGAGGAAAAACAAGTTTTCAAAAAGCTTATTACTTGTGTCTTTCCTTCCAGGCAGTTGTAGAGAGCAATGAGGTAGGTCTCCCTGGATAATATTCCAGACTAAATACCATTCTCTCAGTCAGACCTCAGAACTCTTATTTTCTAGCCCCTTCACTCTTCCCTGCACGTACTGAAGCTGCTCAATACTCTTCTTGTAGTGAACTACCCCAAACTGAACACAGTACTTGAGGTGTTGTCTCACCAGTGCTGAACACAGAGGGAAAAATCAATTCCCTAGGCACATTATATTATTCTCTGAGCACATTATTTGTGATTTCTATTATTCTATGCAGACCAGAATGCTACTGGCTTTTTGGCCACCTGGGCACTCTGCTAGCTCATATTCAACAAGCTATCAACCAGCTCAAGATCTGGGTCCTTACCTGGTGGGTAACTTTCTAGCCTCTCTTTCCCAAGCTTATTTGGTTGCTATGACCTAAGTGCCAAATCCAGTACAGAGCCTTGTTGAATATCAGGCTGTCAGACTTGGCCTGCTTATCTGGACTGCCAACATCCCTTTGCAAAGCCTTTCTACCCTCAAGCAGAACAACGCTTTCACCTAATTTGGTATCGACCATAAACTTAGTGAAGGTACACATAAAAATGTTAAAACTATCACTGATACTGAACTCTGGGGAATGCCACTGGTGACTGGCAGGAGTGAACTCCATTCACTTTGAGCCCCACCATCCAGATAGTTTTTCACCCAGAGAATGGTATGTCTATCCAAGCCATGAGCAGTCAGTTTCTCCAGGAGAATACTACAGGAAACAGCATCAAATAACTCTGTTAAATTTTGGGTAGGCAACATCCATAGCCTTTTCCTCATTTACTTATCAGGTCATTTTGTGATAGGAGGAGATTGGATTGGTGAGGCAATCTCTGCTTTTCATAAACACGTGCTGACTGTACCTGTTCACACAATCATCCTATACTGAAAGAAGGTGACAGACGCCAGATAGAAAAGGGTGAAATTCATTGACTCCTTTCTCTCCTCCTTGTAGATTGGAGTCACATTTCCTAACCTACAATAAACTGGGACCTCCCCAGTTAGCCAGAACGCCTGAAAAATTATTAATAGTGGCTTGGTGAACACTTTCTCCAATTCCTTCAGTACCCTCACATAAATCCTGTCCATCTTCATGGACTTACTCAAATGACACAGCAGGTCATGTGCAGTTTCCCATTGATTATCAGTTCTTCATCTTGTTTTCTGTCACCATCTTCCAACTCTGGAGCCTGAGTTGGAAGATACTGATATTTTATCGCTCTTAAAACAGTCTTTTAAGAAGAGGCATTCACTACTTATCACCTCCGAAACAATTGATTACATCAATACAGCAAAAATTTAGCTTTTATCATTGGTAATGTAAATTCTTTAGTATACAAAATAAACATTTCTCAGTTCTCCTATTATCTGTAATTTTAGTTTGTTTTCATTTTATAAAATTGTTCTTAAGAGTGTTTTTATTGCATTGAATGTCTTATCTGTTACAATAATTTTCAGTTGATTTTAACTTTCATATGCATAAACTCATTGCAGTAAATTATCTGTCAGCGCTTCTACATTTGCATTTGAACTTGTTAATAAGTAGCTCAATGAACATGTAAATGCTTACCATATTATTTATATTTACAGTAAACAAATTATCTCTATTTGAATTCTGGTCTTTCACTTGAATTGTATTCATCTGTGTAGGAAAGGTCATTCACTATTCTTGAATAAATAACTGACAGCAGACTTCAGTCTTTACAAGAATTTTTTGCCACATCTGAAAATAATTCAACAATTTAATTGATTCTTGATTAAATATAGCGCACAGATACCTTCTTTGCAAAAATACAGAAATATCAATAACTTACGGAATCACATTCACAAAATCAAAATGTTCATAAGAGAGAAAGATTTATGAGTACTAACATTATTGGCTAGTTCTGTGCAAAATATAGATGAAATAAAATCTGCAACTGCTCTGAAAAACCATTAGTGGATGTCCATCAAAAGTAATCTCTCACATTTGGTGCTTAACAAAATGTAGGTAGGCAGATAAATTTCGTAGCTATGTGGATATTCAAATCTCCACTGAGGGGGCTTACTGTCCAGTTAACATAGCATATAGTACTCAACATTCACAGAGACCTGAAATAAATGTTTGTTCTGAATTACATAGAAAATCTTTATAATTTCTTAGCCAGAGCTACTGCTGAAATAGCACTTCTGACAAATGTCACAATCTTATATTTGAGATGCAGCTCAAATCATCCTCACGTCACCAGAAACACCAGGAAAAGAAAATTCTGCTTATCCAACTCCGAAGAATCACCAAGCTACCAAGAAGAAAAGATCCATCCTTGTAAGCCACAAACTATTACGTAAGTAGCATTACCTTAAGATCACCAGTCAGATTAACTCTATGTTTTGATTACTTTTGTGAGATTCGTGTTTGAAAAGCAAGGAAAAAAAAGGGTCTGTTACACTATTCATATTGAAAAAATATTACTTATTAAATAAGTCACATCAATTTTATATTACTGGTTTCTGCAATAACATAGGCCATATACTTCTTTATATTGATGTTTATTGTCAGTTTTATTTGCTGTTTTACGAGTATAGCTTCAAATACTAGGTACATTCCTATGTTTTTCAACACAGTTTTTATGTGATGGTGCATTTGCAGAAACAATTCCTATTCCAAAAATGGGGATTCATTCTATTTGATGCATGTCAGTCAGATGTGACTGAAGAAGGCTCTAATGACAGGTAATACTTCATGTGATGATGTGCATTTCTTATAAACACAGCACACAATGCCTATGCATTACATACTGTCAAAAGTACAAAATGAAATCTTCTAGACTTGTCAGTGCAGAATGAAATAAAATTCCTCAGTGATGGCAGCTCAAATACTCTATTTAAGTAGTAAGCACTACTAATTTTTTGGAGCTATTCAGCCACATTTGTTTGCAATATCAAGCAGAAATCAAGAAACCTTGAAGCCACTCGTTAGCTTCACAGTCACATACACAAAGGAAGATGAAACCAGAAGGCCTAATCAGAAAAGCCATATGGGCAGTAAATAGCTGAGTATCCTCCAGCATTCTGGCTGTAGCATTTCCATCTTCACTGATCAGTAACTATTCTCCATATACAGCAGTAGTTAAGAATTGGCAACTAGAACTGCATTTATAAGTGCCTCACAGTTCTTCATTATGCAGCTAATGAATCAAGTGAGAATCGAGAACTTTGAGAATACAATCCTAAATACTTGATTTGATCTTCAGAAAATATTGGCCAATGTTATATAACCACACTACACTTGAACAAGAGAGAGTTATTGCCCTGAGTAGATAATAGGCTTTGACAAAAGATACAGCTTTTTTCCCCCTCCACAAGAAATCTTTCAGCAGTATTTAGTTATTGAGACTATATTTACTACCTTAATTTGCTGTGCTTTGAAAATTATATCTGCAGCAGCACTATAATAAAGCACAGATTTTAGTCATTAATTTTATGAAATGAGTAAACAATGGTTACAGCTGAACATCAAGAATTTAAGAGAAAGTTGTTTGAGCAAATGACGTTTTGCAGTTCCTACTCATTTAAGCCATTAGCTTCCCCAGTAATAACTATCAGTTGCATTCATCAGTCCACAAAGGTTATCTGAACACTGTCTTACATTAATACATTCCAATAGTCAATGAAAACCAAACATTACCTTCTTAAATCTTTATCCTATTTAGAGGTAATGGGCATTCTAATTGGGATTCAATGAAAGAAGAGTTGGTATCTGAGTAATCTTGGCTGTACTTTCTCTTTTTTCAGCATAGCATACTTGCTCTGCACAATGGATAACAAAACTGTCTGACATATCTAAGTGATAAAGTCCCCTCTGTTAGCTACAACTCCCTTCCCTCTTTTAAATCTGAGAGGGAAATCCTTTCACCTTTATAGTAATGACAATTAAATGCGTAATATGGTGAAAGCAACTTTCTCCGCATTTACCACCTGTATTATTTACTCTTCTAAAGCCAAGTAGGTACTACTGAAATATTGAAGTAGATCATAAAACTGCAATTATTGAAACACATTGTTTCCTTACGGCAACCTCGTTTACTTACAATATGAAGGTATTTTACTTACCTCAAAGGCTACTTTTATAGTTTAACTTTTTTTGTTGTTGTTTATTCTGATAAACTACTTGGGTTAGACGCCACAATGGTTTTGCAGGTGTTGACAAGAGATGACACATAGCATGACCACTGTTGTCTGCAACTGCGAGACCCCGAGACCCCCCCCCGGGATGTGACGCGATAGGCCCTATCCCTGCTCTATGATTGATGTGTGGCACGTGCCCTTAGGGGCGTAGGCAAAGCACACAGGTTATATAAGCTAGAGTTCACATGTAATAAAGGCCATTTTGCTGTTCATCATATTGGTGTGTACGTGCAGTCATTTGGTCCTGGCCATAGGGGCAATGCAACAGACCACTGTTCTACCACATAAATAGGATAGATCTCAAAAATGCAATAAATGGGAACTGGAAAAAATGGGTTGTTCATTCATTTTAATCTTTAGTTTAAACTTAACAATTCCGAAAGTCTCCATCAAGAAGAAAACAAAAAAACTAAAAAACCTTAATCATCTGTCAATAATGCCCATTAAATAAGATACAACCTAAACAACTTTCTTCTACAGAAAATAGAATCTCCAACCTAAGCAGAAACAGATAGGTTGTTTATCAAGTATGTTGCCCTGTATTTGTTTTCAGTCCAAACTGAATAATACATCTTTGTATCTAAAACTGAAGATTTCTTTCTTATACACCTTTCTGTCCTTTATGTTCTAGCATCCTCATTTCTGTCTGATTCATTCACTGTCCAAGAAATCAAATCTCTGGAATAGATGACAGCACAGTATGTTTCATCCCTTACTTTCTATGTACTCAAACAACTATCTCATCAGCAGTCTCAGTATTCCTGATAATGTAACAAAATATACCACCATGATCCAGATAGCATGTCTTATACATACCTGTATTCCAAATGTAAGGGTAGTTTGCTTTTTTGGTTGTGGCCTTGTATTAATCTGATACACTTGATATGCAGAGATATTCATTACACCTAGCTTTCCTCAATTGGCATTTTAATAGTCACAAATCATAAAGATTAGAAAATTCTGTTTAAGCATGACTTCTACTTTAGATTTAACAATATTCACTTCGAATAGCTCATCTAGTGAAATTAATAATTTCTCCTCTTTCCACAGATTACCTGTTTGTAGTTATGCATTAGTAACTTCCATATGACAGTTTAGTATCCTAGATAATCTGGGAAGCAAGCAGCAGACACTTTTACATCTCCTCAAGCTTGGGTCACTCTTCAGAAACATTGAATTAGGTTGATCTTTGATTTAATCCAGCACAAGTAGTCCTATAGTCAATTTTAAGTTTTACATAGCCTGTGCAGCTAATGCCTTTTCATGACAAGCAAGCCACCCCCTCCCACACACTTTATCTTCTTCAAGGACAAAAATCTCAATCTGCACTACATCAAAAGAAAGGTGGGGGGAGAGGGGCAGGGCAGGAGAATATAGTCCTTAATTTCCTTAAAGCCACTTTGCAGTTAAAATATTCCAGAGTATCCCTGTAATTGCTTTTACTGTTAACATTATATTCCCCTTCTCATACTCCTTTGTATTTAAATCTCCTTTGAAACCCTTCTGTACCTGTTATGGGCTGTGAAACTGTACCAGATAATCCACATAAGGTAATTCAATTTGTTTTGCATATCTAAGAGTATGGTCAGGAGACCGAAGTCAGAGGGTGATACTCTTTTAAAGTGTGAAATATAAAAGCAGAAGATTAATCAGTGCTGTGACACGAGTCCTGATGAACATCCATTAGTAAAATTGGCAGACACTTCAGAAATATCATTTTCAGCCTAAACTGAGCACAGCAGACAACACAAAGAATGCAAAGAGTCTACAGGGCTGTCATTCAAGGGTTCTGCATGCTGTATCTCACTACACTAAATCATCACAAAACCAAAATGATATGAATTTGCTTTACACTGGCTCTTGCAGGTACCCACATCATGTAGGAACAGAAACTCAAGTTCTGTAGCTTTTTTCAGAAGGCAACATTTGAATATTTTTCTACAGTTTTTTAAAAATACACAATACCTAGATACTGTAGACAGTGGAGCAATCAGTACCCTTACATGGATTTTCCTAATGAGTGAGATAAGGCAATGAAATTACCCAATGGCATAGATAATCTTCACAATGGAGTCACAAATTCTGATGATCTGCAACAAGTCCAAATGCACATACTTACTGAAATCAGTGTCATTCATCACAGCAACACATCAGTCTCATTCATGTAAAAGAAAAAAAAAAAAGTATCTTTACATCTTCCTGGAAAAGACAACAATGCAAAGCAGTTCTCTTCTGATGTAAAGCATTGTTCAGTATAATTTGTAGAAGGCTAAAATACCTTTCTAGTCTGCATTTTTGTATACAGTAAATAGGGAATTTTCCTGACCTGTGTATAAATAGGCTGTTATTATAGGTAAGAGGCTGTCATTGTAATTGTTAGAGCAAAGAATATTAGCATACAGTATCTTTTAAAGTGGAAATAAGCTTATTTCTAAGAATCCACACATATAACAACCTACTTTAAAGTTAAATATTCAATTTCAAATATACTAAAATTTTATTCTGTTCAGGACATTCAAGTTCCATCAATGCCAAAAGCACTTCCTTGTGGTGAATTTTCTTTTTAAGAAAAAATAGTTAAGACAGCTGTTCTCTTCTGTGCATATCTGTATACAAAACATGTACAGTCAGAAGCATTTGGATATCTGGGCATAGACTATACTATTAATCTGTAGTTCATACAGTGAATTCATTATTACAAAAGGAATGATGTACTTTCATGCTATAAGGATGCAGCTGTGACAGAGAGCCATAACCACTAGATAACTGTAGACTTTCATTTCTCTAGCGTAAGTAACGTACTCCTAAATTCCCAGGTTTTTAATTAAAAGGAAGGAGATCATTCATTATAAATTTCAGGAAGGTAGTTTTACATGCAGATGACACACCTAGAGAAACATTTGTTTCCTCTTCCCAATCCAAGCAACGCCATCAATATAGACCATTTCTTTGTCACCTTCTTCACTGCATGCAAGACTAAGTATAGTGATTTCTCTAGTTTGCACTGCTGAGCAGCTGGCACTTGTGCTGTGCCATTAACAACATAAGAGCTCCCTACCTGGAAGTCACTGTATCGTGAACTTTAGAAGGGAAAACAGTGCTTTGCTTTGTGTTCATTGTCACATATACATGAGAGAGAAGCTTGGACAATTAAACTTTGCAGAGGAGACACACACAAGCCTAATACTGTAGGTTTCATTACTGCTGTCATAAGGCAAAACTGCACTCCATGTCAGCTGCTAACAAGTTCTGCTGCAAGCCTTCAAGCGATGCATCATTAGTCTCCCTCTGCATCTTCCTATTTCCAAGCTGATGAGGCCTTAATTCATTGAGTCCTCAAGAGAGGGAGTCACTGGTGCAGAAAGAGACTAAATTCTGGTCCTTCCTTGGCAGTACCAATCTTGTGAGAGTACACTACTGGAGAAAGATAAAGGAAACAGAAACAGTCAAGGAATATAAACTATAAGTATCCTCATACTAGAATCTAAATTTTGGGTATTCTAAAATATGCAATGCATTTTTGCAGTTTGTCCGAAGTGAGAACTTGCAACAACCCTTTCTTAATATGGGTTACAACTTGTAAGTAATAATCAGTCTTGTACTGACATACTGAGGAGGTACATGCATAAGACAGATTTCAAGTTCAAGCTGTTTTAATGATAGACACCCGAAACTGATGTTTCCAAGTACCTGTACTTTTACATCAATCTTCCAATTTTGTTGCTTAGGGGTAATAAAAGCTTATTCTTCATTATGCCTTTTTTGCACGTATTTTAAATATCAATAGAATTTACATTAAAAACTATGTAAGTTACAGCGAGGTACTTATGTGGAATTCTGCACAGTTACTCACTGTATCTGATTTGGAGAATGCAAGTAAGTACAGTACCCAAGCTGTGAGTATGAGATTATTACTGCTGTCAATGAGAAGACTGCCATATTCTACAATTTATAAATCTTTCCTGTGAAGTCTGTGTTGATACTGTGTTTGCTTCCTTCAACATTTTTGAGGGAACATTTACATGCAACCATCTTGGTATAAGATAACATATCAAAATCATACTCTATTCTACTTGTACTGGATAAGAAACATTCAGCTATAGGAGATATTGAGGAGAAATATCAAGATATCTGGAGGAATCTGGAGTATTCAAATTTGGAAGTCACATCCCAAAGCAGCATTGCAATTATCACTGTACTTTGAGTTTCCACTGAAACACTATTAAAGACAATAATATTGTAGAAGGATATTATGTGTGTTTCATTAGAAATTCCATTTGTCTGCACTACAGAGATCATGGCAGTTTGTGTTAAAAATGTGCCTTAATCTCTTCATCACAACAAGGAGTCTCTTATATACTGTCACTTGTTTAAAATGGCCCTTTTCTGCTCGGCTTTTAGATACTCTGTGATATAAAATTGTTCCTCGTTTTCATTAAGTGCAAACATAATATTCTCTTATGGTAAACTATTACTATGATTGAAACAATTTTTTTTAATCATTGGCGCATTTGATTTACCAAAGATTGTGTGCTTAGAATTACTTTACATTTTAATTAGATCTGTAGCAATTTGTTAGCTAGCACTGAACTCTGACAAACACGAGTCTCTAGGCATGTTTGGAAAAGCTCATGAATTCTCTGCCATTTGCCTAATGAACTATCGGAAAGGTTCCATCAATAGTGTCAAAAAATTTGTTTAAGGACCCTCCAGACGTGCTCAAGAAGCTTGAATGAAAGAGAGCTCATACAAGATGAATGCCATTGGGTTAAATATTTCTGGAATGGTCCTTTGCTGCTGACAGAAGAAAAATTAAAGGTCAGATTGAATGCGTGCTATTGAGGGAGTGTTTTTGAAGCGTGGATTGTAAAACATAACTATTAATAGCTTCAACATTAGCTAGAGAAAAAGACACTATGCAGGTATATACATCTAACTATCATTTTCCCAGCCGTAATGCAAAGATCTATGTTTTTTTCTACTCCTAGCTGTATTCTAACTGCCAACTGCCTTGTTAACTCACATGTAAAAATCAGATGAGGGAGGAGTGTCTCAGGACTCTGGGAAGTGTCATCTCAACTGAGACAGAACTTCCAGATGGAGAAAAATAGAAGGGTTGCAAAGATGCAGAAAATTAACATTGTTCTTTGCTGTGGAAAGCAACTAGAAACCTCAGCTAAGATCTGTGCCACCCTAAAAAAGCAACAGTCACCTAACTGAACTTTGCACAGCAAAGTTTCATCTCCATACTAGAAAAGAAGATTCCAGCATGAAAAATTGGTGGTCATTTTCTTCAGAACATGCAAGTCAAGTAAAAGCTGTTGTTCCCACATTCTTAGTCAGAAGCACAGAAACGACTGAATTTTGTCAAGTCATGAGAGAAAAAAATCATGAAAGATAAAGTAAGAAATCTTAGGTTTCAAGACCTGATGGGATGAACTCCTGCATCCAGAAGCAATTCAGAGTTCTATTCTAATCTTCCATCACTCAGACTGCCCCCTTTGTATTAAAACACAAACCTGTTTTGCACACCTCCTACCCTAATGAGACCTCACTGCACAGGAACATCTATTTTAGAGAAACATCATGACTGACTCTTAACATTTCTTAACATCATACATCAACATAGTATGTGACCAGTGGTCTGCCCAGGCCCTAAATGCTGGCACTGACTTTCAAGGATGGCAATACCCTCTACCTGTGTTCTATTTTAAAACAAGAGCAATTGCTTCTCATAAAATCTTTAATATTTCTGACAGCGTTAACAATCACTCCTTTTTAAGACTTCCTATGCAAGTGCAAACCAACAAATAATTGTGGATTCTGAAAACATGCTCCACTGGGCGTTAAACTATCCTACCTTTGCAGCTCTGTAAATGGGTGACTCGTCAGCATATTCTTTCAGTGTTGAACTCAGTGATGTTGCTTAGTTCAGCAAATATTTTATTTTCCACCAATGTCAGAAAAAAAAGATGCATGACAAGTTCAAAAGATTTTTGGCATAAATGGCTTTTTTTCCCCTTCAGTTCTTTCCTAATATTTTTTCAAACATTCTATTTAATCGGGAGACAAAGTCTTATTGTTCCCAACTAATAAATCTGCATTTATTTTTCTGAAGATTGCTTTTCAGGTTTTCACACTTTTTCTGGCTGTGTCTGTCAACTAGTTTCTGTGAATGCTAAGAGAATTTGAAACTAGCGTTTTCAATGTTTGTATCATCCTCCACTTAAGGGATTTCCTACATTCACAGAGAACAGAGGGGTACAAAAAGGATAAAATTTCTTTAGGTACAGCAGTGGAGAAAGGCTGATAACTTGCACAACATGGAAATAGCTGCATCTTCTCTGCACATCTTTCCCTTCTGCCACACCAGTCTCAAAGGCTCTTCCCACATCGCCCTTATGTAATGCATGGCTTTCCTTGCTGACATGTTTTATTAGTACTCTTTGGAGAACGACAGGGACAGCATTAGGGACTCAGATTGAGATGCATTTGTTCCATCTACCAGATAAAATTCTCCTTTACTATACAAAGGCTTTATTAGCAGCTCATGTGTGTAAGACAAGAGAGATAATTTCAGCACGTGCCACAGAAAACAAATATTCAGGTTCTGAGTGAAACCAAAAGTCCTCTCTAGGTGAATTTAAGAAACAGGTTGGAAAGTATACAGAAGATCCAGAACTGGACTTCATGAATGCTGCCAGGGCCTCATCTGAGGACTTGCCTTACACATTCTGTATTTGGGATCACAGGCTTTCCTGAAGCTGCTTCATACCAGACCAAGAAGCAGCACAGCAGCATATGTTCTTTGCTTCTATACCCTCATAGGCATGAAGGAAAGTTAAAACTTAGATCTGCAAACATTAAATAAAATTACAATTTGAAGTAGTAAGAGACTAATTTCTCAACCTTTATTTGCTATTCAGCCGGACATCCTGAAATCAATTAAGGCAGTATCATTTTACTCTTTTTATGAATAAAAAATGAAAAAATAAACTACTCAGTTCTCCTTTGAATGCCTTGGAAAGAATCCTTTTTAGATTCTCATTGCACTGCCTTCACCATCCATTACAGGATAGAGCAAATGACTGAAACTACTTGATAATTCCCCACTGGCACAGAGTGTCAGTTAACTTCTGCTCTTTTGAGTAGTCTCCAGGTGTGTCTAACCTCACTTTAGGGGGAAAGCTAGGGCAGGAAATCCAGTAAACTGCCTGTGGTAGAGTACGTGGCCCCTGAAGCTACAAATGCTCTCATTTTTTTTTTTCCTTCCTTTTATTTTTAAAAAGTTCACAGGAACATTTATTCCATCCTCTGAACATAATCACTGCATTTCATAAAGAACAAGATTCCCACAAGGCCTCATAAAAGTTATTCTCAGTGTTATAGCTCTACTTCAAAGGGCAAAAAAAGCCATTTTACAATAACCTTGCTGTCATAGAGTGCTTACAGCCAGGGCATACATTGGGAATAATCTGTAATAGAAAGGAATCCTTTGGGACTATCTGTCCTACTGCTATGTGTAAAACAAAGCAGAAAAAATGCTGTATACTTATCTGCACATTAAGGTACTGACACCTGCAGCATCAAAAACTAAAGGAGTAAAAAGGATAGGCTAATTAAATGGCTATTTCTGAAGTGCTTTTCTTTGAGGGCTTTATTTTGCTTTACATCATGTCTTTTTAGTTCCAATTGCTTTTCTTCCTTTTTAGTTCAAGCTATCATTATTTCCAAGGCACTCTGCACAACCTTGTGCTGATGAAGTTCCTTTGAACTCCAAGCAGACTAAAATTCGGCAAGTGCAAATGCTGGGTTAAGGGTTGTGTGTGTTAAATACTGAAGTGATGGGGCACAAATCAAACCATACAGTTCTGACCTTCTCAAACATAATGGCTGTTATGCCCCAGGAAAAAGATTGTGCAGCTTTACTTTGATTATGTGCTTTTTTAAAGTACATATCGATAGAACTGAGGGGCTGGCATACATCTTCAAAAGCCAAATCCTAGGGAGTACCAAAGTAAAAAGTAAAGTAAAAATTCATAAAGCAACATTATTTTTCCTTACAACCATTAGCAATTTCAGCCTAGATCTATTTCCCCTTGACATTGCACTACCCTCTTAAAATCAGGTACTTTGTTAATTGACATAATTGGAAACCTCCATCCTTCTGCTACAGGATATCTGCTCTATCTGTACAGTACAATGCTTACATGAAAAACATTTTGGAATGCTTCCATTGCGATTACACAATTACAGTGTTTCAAAGTTAGAGCCACAAATAACCTTGCATTGTTGTAATTTTGTAATTTTTTCCAAGTAGTTTCAATTAGGTAAAATACATTTTTGCTTCTGTTTTTACTTAAAATTAATATTTAAGACTGATAATATCTCCTGGCACATCTATAAAGGGATAAAAATTCACAAAAGACACAAACATGTCAAAAAGAGAGAACTTCTGATCGAAGTCGCATACCGCAGATGAGTTTTATGAGTAGTCCTGACCAAAACAAACCTCCTTCAAGAACTTCTGTTCTACTCTTTCACCTACACTCTTTCATCATTATTTTTTTGTGGGGGGTCGATCCTTAACAGAATAAAGATTCTTCCCACTTCATTAGGTATTTAATTTCTATGGATTACTAAGAATTCCTTAATGCCTTCTATTCTCTCCTCCTTCTACACAGAAAATGGAATGCTTCTGCTTGTTTTACCTTAGTTGGCAAATAAGATTTTTAAAATGAAACCCAGTTCAGTAAAATCAATGTGGCAAGGATTTTCGTCACACAGATTACATTAATTACCACCTACTAACCATAACATCCAAAGCCTAAATACATGGAATTCTCAGGCTAGAGCCTCCAGCACAGATGTGTAAGCACTTCATTTTCGTAAACACACTGAAGGACTTCACTTCTAATCTCAAGCCAAACGCACAGTTCAGTAATTTCACTGAGCACAGGAAAGTTACACAACATTTGCATTCAGGTGCTTGCTCTGTCCTTACTGCAGTTATTACTCAAATACTATTGCAAGAAGAAAAAATTATTGGTTAAAATCTTTTGCTATCTCTTATTTTTAAGAGATGCGAAAGATCTCATGGACCACTAGCTATTGTCAAATACTTTAAGAAAGAGTAACAATTTGCTGGAGCCTCTTTTGCCTTCAAAGTGTTGGGTTTTTTTGTTTTGTTTTTGTTTTTCTTTTTGTAGAGTCTACAGTTAATCTTCCTTATGGTTGTTTTAAAAACCTCCACAAGGCACAACCTTATTGTAACACAGGTCAGTATGAAGCTGACACAAGTTATTCAACCCAAGTTATTCAAACAAGTAAGAAGGAAAATTCACTGATGTTTCCTATGGTTAACTTGAGGTTCTACCTGAAGGACTGAACTAATAGCTATTTGAAAAAGAGGGAGGAAATCAAGCTTCGTTGTAAACATCTGAAAAATGTTTTGAAAACATCTGCAAAAGAAAGGGCACAGGAGATTCACTGTTCCTTAAATCAAATGGAGAATGACTGAATTTTCAAACAACTCTGAGGGGCAGAATCCAGCTCAGAATGCAAAATGAAGGAAGATGCAAGAACTCAAAGCAGTTTGTTAGATCTATTAGCACCTGGACCAGTGAACCAAAGGGAAGACTTAGGAGCCAGAAAGGGAAGTCACAACAGAAGAGAACATTTTGAACATAATCAAGAAAGGAACAGAAAACAGACAGGAATGAAATAAACCAAAGTGATTTAATAAACTTTGTTTGAAATGTCTGAATGTGAGGCATTTTCTCTTACAAAACAAGCAAAACAATGAAACAGATACCTCAGACATTCCAAATCAAAACCTATAGGCTCTGTTTAAGTTACTGACAAAAGGTGAATGGGATTTTTCTGAGCTCTACAGAGAAATTGCTTACTTCTTGAACACTCCAAGTGAGGAACAGTGAGGTGCTTTTAATCAAGTGTTCACTCATTTCCACATTCAGAATCCCAAAGGAAAAAAAGCAGCTGTCCCTAATACAGAAGCCATGAAACAGGTAAAGAAGTTTTACATTACAATGCTGCCAGTGTTCCGCCCTCTGGCAGATGGTCGGAGAAAAATAGAATTTAAAGCATTTCTTTGTTACACCCATCATAAACATACCTCCACAAATTTATGTTTCTTACCATTTGCTGTGGTGATGGCATCTGACAGTTACCAGCTGCAGACACACATCCATGTGACTACTGGACAAAATATAGGTCCTCTTATAACTGAAGCATATTTAAACCAACTCAGAGAGAGATTTGAAATGAGAAAAGAGTTCCCTAATTTGGCAATGTCATCCTTATCTGATAAGAGTAAATGATGAGCTACAAGCCTCTACACACTAAACAATCACGTCTCAATGCGCAACACTACTCTGCACCTCCAAAAAGAGCACACTTCCCACTGAGTTTCCAGATCTCTGTGGCAATTAGAACAGTTACTTGTAATATAGGCTTTTTAAACAATAAATATTTACTGCTCCACCAAAAGCTTTTATCTCAGAGAAGTCTCCCCATGTAATTTCCAGTTATTTAAGAGTTAATTCTAACAGTCAGAAATAGTGCAGTTTTTAAAGGAGAACATAGACTTGACCAAAATGATCTGAAAAACAGAACAAGGTGTGTTTAATGATCTGAGCTACTGTTTTATACTATATTCATTTTAATATTACTAGGTGAATACAGTAAAAAGTCAAAAGACAACAAGAAATTGTTACAGTCTTCTAGATTTACCCTTGGGAAATAAAAAAATAAGTACACTTTTGTGGAAGAAAGTATTATCAAAAACCATGAGACAGAAATACGTAGATATGTAGGGTGCGATTGTGTTCCTTTTGTCACTGTCACTGACTTTTCACGCTGTACGTAACTTTTGTTTCTGTCTTGTTTATAACAGTAGCGAGCCAAAGGACAGCTTTATTCTTTGAAAGATAAGTTTTGCTGAATGCAAAAACCACATTTCAAAGACTTGGCAGATAAAATAGTCCATAACAGAAGTTTACACTGATACTTTTTTCTATTTCCATAAGAATTAATTTCCACAGCAAATAATACTTCTGCATACTTTCAATGTTTATCATTTTATAACACCTCTGAGATTGCTTACTAGAAGTCAAGATTTGGTTCTGGAACTTCTTAAAGAAGTGTTTTGAAATGTCTCATCCCGCAAAGGTGAGCTGCAGATACGGAAAATTTCCCTTATAGCAAAGACATAACATTATGACACAAGCCTTGGGACTTAAGCATATAAAAACCTAAGTATTTAACAGTAAAAATGTAAGAAGAAACATTTTGCTAGCCTTAGAGATATGACTTTTTAAAACATACAATTTTTCATGAGATTTCAAAATGTTTTAAAGTTAATGTCATGTTATACTTAGAGAAATGAGGTATAATGAAGAAGGAATTAGTATCACTAAGAACAAAGAAAAACACGTAGAATAGGCTTATACTGTCAGATTCCAGGTTTTTTTCCTTGAGCACTTTCTCCTAAAACCAGATTGCAATTTTACTCACAGTTTCTTAGGATTCTCTTTCCTTTGCCCTCTCTGGGTTCGTAAGTCAGTATATCAGTTCTAGTATAACTATTTGAAACTTACTGTCTGCGCATAGAAGACATTTATCGAACAAGTTTGTAGCAGAGGAAGATGGGAAGTGCAGAAGGCTGATAAAGTCAGAAAAGTTAAAACACTCAGTCACTATAAAAATAGATACAAACGAGGGACAGAGGTGCAGGAAAAACTGTCTGGCATTCTCATGCATACAATAACTTTGCTTACATAAACTTCTACACATTTTCTAGTTGAACTTACATAATATAGATCCCACTTGCAGTACAGCAGTAAGAAAAAATTATTTGTAATGTAGAAGTTCATCACTATTCACATGTAGATCTTTTTAGATACTTGTCTGTTATTAACTATGTAACTTGGCATTTTATTGTTCTTAGGCCTGTCTAATTCTTATTAATACTGAGAAACTACAAAAATTTAACACTTCTTAAGTCTCGACAGACTTAAATGTTATCTTCTGGTTAATTCAGAAATGTCTGTCCTAGATAGCGATGATTCTTTGCATGTGTACGACTCTCATTCTTATCTTGTTTTAATTCTCTTTTTACAGTTCCCTGATCTCTACGAAGGCAAGAGCATTTTTCACCCACAGTTCTCAATTAGCTGTATCATCTATCTTCATGTTGTTCAATCCAAACGTTAATCTAAAGGGTGCTGGAAGTGCTTACTCAACTAGTTGAATAAAACAATATTCAGACCTTGTTGGAAGTGAAATACTAAAGAAGTACCAATCCATTATGCCTACATTTTAAATTTGAGAAGAGGATGCAAAACGTAACACTGGCTGTTCCCTACTAAATGACTGCTCACATCATCGACATTTCTGTTGCAAGATACATGAAGACAGTGAGGAAAACCTCTGAGGAAAAAAAAAAAAATCAAATGATGTCAAAATATAAGCAAAAGAAGCTTGCATTCTGTATAAGTACAAAAGGAATAAGGAATGATCCCTGCCCCACTTTATGCCGATACACCCAAGAATCTTCTATTTGGATGTGACTTGAAAGCACCTTTCTAGTGTTTGTCACTGTAAAACACTGTCCTCTTCAAGTAAGAACAGAATACAAAGGGTTTTTTTCCCACATACTGACAGCTAGGTAAGCCTGCTTGCTGTTCTTGGGCTGTTAGCTTTACTTTGGGAGTTAAGCACAAGAGGCCAACAGAATGCCTCCAGACTTGTGCACTGCTGTGGACTTTTCCACCTGGAAGACAGAATCCTGCTCAGGGAGGTTTCCCTTTTCATAACACATCATTGTTCTTTTCTTCCTCTTTCAAAAGGAGTTAAAAATGCTTAGCACCATTCCAAGCCGCCTGCAAAATCTTTCTTCCCTAATTTTATTATTGCAGCCAGCAGGAGCCAAGAAAACCTAAAATAACAATGATTCTGTTGCCCTGCATATATACACCAAAAACTGAAAGATCAGAATACCAACAGTGTTCTTAAAACAGTCTGCAGCAGTATCTCTAGCACAATTCAGTATATCTGTTTAGGAACTGTTGCTGTAGACTTCAATTGATGGTGGTAAAATTAAAATGCAGAATTTGCAGAGGTGAGAACACAGATGCAGAGAGAAAAGGCAAGTAAGCAGAAATAATTTGCCCAGTTTTTGACTAAAGGCTTCCTGGTATCTAGCCAATTAACGTAATTCAGCAATGTAACTAACTTACGGGTAGAAACTATACAACAAAGCACCACGTTTTGACTTCAGACATCTAGCATAATGAACATCCTTCTCCAGTTCTGAACTAGGATGGAACCTAGGCAAAATGAAGTGATTTTGTATACAATTGAGTTGTCATGGTGGTAAGGAAGAACTCCAACTCTAAACTAATAATTCATTTACAAAACATCAGAATTTAACATCAGTGATTGAACAGGGATCAGAAAAACACAGTACAGGGAGAAGGACCCTGCCTTTGACTTGGACTGCTCACAGATTTATCCCAATATCTTCAAAATAGTTTATATCTAATTCTAGACTCTTACAGAGTTGATCAAAACTTCAGAGCCTCATCTTGTCTCTTTACAGTGTTGATACATTATTAAATAGACAATAAGAAAATATTTAGTTTTGAAATTATTTTCCCATTTGCACATAGGTAACAAAAACACCTCTGAAGTTGAAGAAAATAGGCAAAATTCCTTCTCTTCAGTCCACCACTTATTCCTTATTAGAACATTTTTTACTTATTTTACAAAAAAGGTCCTTTCAAGTTAAAGGATTAAACTCTGCCCACAGCAGGGGGTTGGAGCTAGATGATATTTAAGGTGTCTTCTAACCTAAGATATTCTATGATTCTATGATTTAGATAGAAGATCTCTAGACAGAGAATATTTAATCTTGTAATTAATGCAAATAAACTCATGGTGATGCTTTGTCTGATGGTAAGTCAAGTAAACTCCTTTGATTCCAGCTTTGTTTGTTATTATTTATGATGTTGTGGCTTTAGCGATCATACCAAAGAGTGACAATTATTCTTAAAATGTTCCCCATACAGTAAAATAACATTTTAAAATGTATCCTGGTATTTCCTTACTTTATAACTGTTTTATATTTTCACACCCAGAGGCTTTGCCTTTATTCTCACAGCATTTGCCAGCCTTTGTTCACAACTGCAAAGCAGCCTGATCCAGTTACAGCTATGACACTGAATCATCATCATGTCATAGCAGATTGCGAAAATGAGCTCATAGTTGTACCATACCAAGCTTTCCATTCCACTACATCAGTGATCTCATTCGAATCACACACAGTTGAGATTTTCTTTACATTGACACTATCTAGAATGCTTCCCCCCAGTTTCGCAGCACAGTATTTCTTTTGGCCATACCCAGCAACCATTCAACACAATACCAAGGTTTCTGCCTCGGACACAAGTGGTGTCTTTATCCCTCTTCTCAAAGAATGAAAGAAAATTCTGTTTATGCAATCTGTCACCACAAGGTGATTGCAACTGACTTACAAGAGATCATGCTGGAAATACAGTATATTACTTTGCTTGAAAAAAGCAAATATCAGATGATCCCCAGGAAATGACTTGCACTGTAACACAAGCATCTTAGAATCCTACATCCACAGCTGGACTACTGACTTGATAAGGGTCTCTTTTTGCTTTTTTTATTCATTTAACAGTATGATGAGAGATGACTCACAAAAATACTTTTGGAAAGTTGGGAGTCTGAATCAAACAGCACTTCCACATGACAAGAGATTAAATGCTACTCTGACCACCTATGTTTTTCTACATTAGTATCACAGTTTTGAAATTTAAATAATAGGAGAGACTCAGCTCCATCAGAGTATGCAAAACAGGGTCATCATGCCACAGTGCCAAGTAGGATAACAGAAAACATTAAAGTTAAACCAACTTGTCTTACACTTCCACTCAAGTTGTGAATTTCCCCTGGGAAGTCTGGATCTGGGAATATAGAACAAGTAATACAACATTTCATCTATGAATAAGCAGCTAAAGAACAGAAAATAAACAAGCTTTAGAAGTTCAGGTGACCAAAGAAAAAACATTAAAAAAAAAACTGACAGCAAGTTACTACCCTCCTATCTTGAGGATCAGTGAGAAAGCAGAATAAGAACTTTATAAAAGCAAAAAAATGGTGATCTTCATTTTTAATCATGAAAAGAAAAAATCATGGCATGTATCCTACTGCTGGAGAAGCCTATTGAGATGGTGATATGATTTAAAAGTACTCAGACCTAGACTTTGAGTCTTACAGAAGAATCAGATTCATTATCAGAGTCCAAATTTTCCAATGCAGGATGCAAGCGTACAAATACAAGGCAAAGAAATATTCTTGATCAAAAGCAAATTAACTATGTGAGTGCTCATAGTTCATACACATGCATTTTTCCCTTTTGGGGTACAGTCTACATAATAACACCCATTAAAGCACAGGTGCATTCTACATATTAGAAAGAATGTATTAACAACTTTCACCTACAAGTCAATTCAACTGCCAGATATAGCAGGACCTTTCTTTTGGTAGAGTTAAGGGCACACCTGGCATAGTTAATCAGCATGCAGCTGTTTACAAGCCTTTCCTTTTACCAAGAGAAGCCTACATAAAAATGAAGACAAACAGCTGCACATCCCAGCTGGCACACAGTTTTAACCAGTAGGTTTTCAGCCTGTTTCTAGATTAAGTGGAGCTTAAAAAAAAAAAAAAAAAAAAGTACTCTTAAAATTCATTAATTCTAAAAGGAACTTGAGTATTGATTCACTGCTACTAACCACTCCGACACCAGCCTGGCCAAACCAAGGTTTAATACTAATTTTCCACTGAAGAGAGAAGTAGGTGACAATAGCACCACAGTAGAGTACTGGAGTACCAAAGGCTTTCACAAGAAGGTCCTTTGAGACTGTAAAACAAAGGTATGTGTACAAGATTCAAGCGAAGTAAAAAAAAATTTCCTCCGCACCACTGTAAGCCAACTGAATCTCCATGTACCTCTTGAAGACTGAACTTGCAATTATCTTTTCTCCTGCTTTGTTAATCTGCATAAATATACTTCATTACTATTTCCTGAATACTACAAGAATTATTTCATTTACATATTGTAGAACTTTTAAAACAGGAGGAACTGTCTTTCCTTTGCACTGAAACTCACAAAATCAGTTTCTGCCTGGGACAGAAAGGTTCAGTGCATTCTTTGAAATGTAAATAAATTAGATGATAATCAAAGCAGCATCACCTTACTAAATATATCATGAGCTACTGTTCAGTGATTTACTGTATCATTCCTCAGTTTACTGTGCATTCTAAAGAACTCACAACTGTTCTTAGATGCAATATGCAGGAATTGCCTCCAAGTATTTTTATGAATTGCAGTTTTAAATTATTTATGCAGATATTAAAATGCAAATATATTATCAAACTAAAATATTGAAAAAGATGATAAAACTGAGAACTAAGAAGCCATTTAAAATATAAGGATTGATCCCTAGTCTACAGATTTTAATGGTGTAACATTTTTTTTTGGTGTTCCTCATGTTAAAAATGTATCTGAGAAAACAGGAATGTGAGGAAATGGATGAAAAAAATATTGCTTGATTAATAAGGCCAGTCAAGGAACTGTATTTGCGATACTAAAAGGAGCAATTGTACTGGAGCATGGAGAAGTACTTCAGAAGATTAAAAGAAAGTTTAGGAAGATACGGAATAACAGCGTTTCTACGTTCTGCATTGCTGACATTACAACAGCTCTGTTGCACTACAGCATACCTTTCACCTAGCATTGTATGCAATATCCCCCACATGCAAGAATCCTAGACTGGAGCACTAACCACTGAACCCCCCCAAGTTCTCAATTTCACCTCTCCGTGCATTCATTTTTACCCCTTTCTAACAAAGGTGTGAACTTCATTTCATAATTATCTAACAATAATCTAAAAGAAGGCCAGAAGTGAAGGCCAGAACTTTAAAATATTGAGCCAACTCAAAGGTATGTTTTTGAAAAGCAAACCTCATATTCTCCTTTAGCTACATCACAGTTGCCTGCATCCTCTCTCTGATATTTCTGTTGTCTTTTTTTTTTTTTAATATTAATCCATACATTGCCAAAGGAATTAAAATATACAACTGCAGCTTCACTGATGTTAGAGTTATAGAAAAATTTTTGTAGCATTACATTTGTGTGATCGCTTCCAAGTCCATTGACCCAGGAATTCTCTGCTCCCATTTTTTCTGCTTATCTACTTTCCAAAGTACAGATTAAGCCAAGCTCTCCATCTTCTGTGACCAAAGTGCAATAAAAAGCAACAACTGAATTTAAAATATTTATTAGCAGTGTAGAGAATGAGAAGAGAAAAGCAACCAAGGGAAAAGCAGCAGCAAAAGAGCATTGGACAAGGTTACTTTAACTGCCAATTAATGTTCAAAAATAACCTCAACAACAAGCACAAACATGACAGTCATGAAAAAGAATAAGGCTGCAGCATTAATAAATACTTGATACAAAGTGCAGCTGCCAGAAAGTAGGTTTTCCCCAGGAATTCCTATATCAAACCATGCACTTCCCTCACTTCTTCTGAACAGACACTAAACATCCCAGGCAAAAGTTTGAAGCTTAAAGGACTGATCAGCTTTGAATTCTCAAGCAGCACAGTCAGAGCACGGCCTGTACCAGGCAGCCTGTCAGCATGCGAGTAAAATAAATGAAGCAGTTATGTATCAGTTGCCAAAATAACTGATGTGAGGATCTACAGTCGGAAGTTTACAACTTCCTTGGCTGCTGTTCTAATCCATTACCTAGCCAGGGCAGCCTTGTGCCCCTTTAACCTCTTGGCCACTTAAATGGGGTACTCTTTGAGCATTTTGTAACTGCAGTAAAAAGTACTTAGCTCAGAAAGGTCTATGGGTCCTAAGGCAGAAAAACCATAAAAACACCACAAACATCAACTCTTCTGTGACACTGTTCTTTACTATTACCATGTTGAAGTATTTTGAAGTATTACTCCTGCATCCAGCATGTGAAAATCACAGATCTGCTCTCAAAAGAGAACATGAACTAGCCAGTTCTGCCACTGCCAAGTTTTTACACATTTCACTTTAAAAATGGACTTCTCCTTTAATTGCCTTTCTTCTTCTACATAACCTAATTACATGCTTCCCCCCTCCCCATCAGCCTCATGTGTTGAATTGTGACTTTATCTAATGAGCCATAAATACTGTCTTTTATAATATATCAACTTCTGCCTTTGGGCTTCTGTTACCTAACACAAACTTGCCTCATTGATATTCCTGCAAAGTCCTTCACAGTTGATACTGTTTTTTCAACATTATTTCAGTAACACCTTCCTATTTTAAATAGCTGACTTTCCTAACAGTCATATTCATAATTAAAATCATATTATAAATAAGAAGTCTCAAATGCTACTGTTGAAATCTTTGTTATTTAAAAAGTGAAAATATTTAAATGGCAAAATGAGCCAATTAGTAGATATCATGCTTCATATCAAAAGAACGAACGTCCAAATATTAGAAAGAAAACAGTATTTCAAAAAAGTACTAAGTGATTTAGGAACTCCATACTAACTTCGAGAAATACATTTGCATTAGTTAATGTTCCCCAAGTAAGTTCTCACAGATATACCCACATTTTCAAACACCTTGTAGACTTCTCTTTCTGAAATTGCTATTGGAAAATTCTTGGCCAAGGGCTCATTCTGGAAATGGGACAGTACTGCAAAGAATAAAGATCATTTATTAGAGAGCTTGAAATTGGATAATGTGTAAAGAGCTGCAATTAAAGACAAGGCTAGTAACATTTTATTTGTTTTTATGAGGTTATTGCTTGGCAAAATATTTCTTGCCTAAGGATCCTACTAATAATACATCTGTAAGCAGATAGAGGAGATGGGAAACAAAGTGTTTAGTTTAAAACAACTTTGGGCATATGAACCTCTCCCCTTACAGAGAAATACATCAAAGAGTCACTTTGACTATACTAGCACTCAGCTTGGGCAGTAGTCCTTACTTCCTCACAAATACAAGACTTTCAAGATGGTTATGCAGAAGAAACAGTGTAGAAAACCTGAGGAACCCAGAAACTGTTCCTCTTTGCATTCCAACCAAATAAGAACATCATTCACATTTTCTGGAAGGAATGGGAATTTCCCATACCTCCATATCCTCAACATAAGGTTTGTGAATTATTATCTTACTGAAATATTCATTATGTAGCAAATATTAAAAGTTAACAGTTAATATTTATTAAGTGTTAAATCCAGGTATTTCAATACAAAAAAACCCTGTATTTATAAAATGCACTGAAAAGCCACAGTACATTAACTAGAAATTATGTTGTGTATAATAATTAGCTTACTATAGAAGTTCCTACTCTATTAACCCTTCCAAAAAGTCACAGCAGCCCTGTCACCTGACATCTTACTCAACAATTCTCTACATAATCAGCATGGCAGAATGAGTACAACACTCAAGTCACTCATGTTACACATCCCTGAATGAGCTTCTAACTAGTTGAGAAAAGTGAACACTCCCTTTGTCTCAGCAGAGCACAAACTTTCCATGAAATACAGTTCTCTTCTTATATGAGGGTAGAAAAGAGATCACTTTTTTGAACAAAATAATTTAGTATTTAACATTTGAGACAAATTAACAAAAATAACAAATGAATCTCACAATAGTCAATAAAGTATATAGCACCTAAAATTATAACACTCATACCTAATTTAACATTTCTTACTAGATTATAAAATGAAATCATACTTAAAATATCAATATTTAAATGAAGTAATAGTTTAGTAGGCTAAAAGATTTTTCATCAGAAACTCAGATACTCAGTTTCACTTTCTGCAAGCACATCCACAAACATTCGTTATTCTTAATATTTTAATTCATGACATTTAAGAATTAGCTGCAAAACTTTTCAGGAAAATGTGAGTGAAAATAAGAGTACAGTAACTGTCCTATAAAGACTGTAATATCCCCTAGCTGAACAGTGCTTCCGTAGCTAGGGTTCTACCCCAAATAGAGAACTACGGCCAAATAAAGAGGAAATACTGACAGAACCATCTCTGTCAAAATGAAATTCCACTGAAGCCAAAGCATTTGTTTCATAGCACATATGGATTGCTGGGCAAAAATGCAAGAAAGACGCTGTACAAGATTAAACGCAGCCTTGACTGGGTGAAAGTGAAGCTCAAGTTGATTATGTAGAATTATATCGATGAAATACTCTGCTGTGTTTCAGTCAGAGTATCCTATTCCAGATCTTTAAAGTCAGGACTGAAATCTGCTCTCACATCTATAGCCATTTGGCGCCCATAGCTTTTTTCAGCCAGCCATGGTTTTAATACCAAAAATGTTCAGAAGCTCCAGTGTGGTTTTGCCAATAGAAACAAAACTGTTAAGCTCCAGAAGATGCAGCACAACAGAATTTCATTTTTTTTAGTATGGTCACATCCTAGCATAACCAGTTAACAACCTAAAAATGAAATAAAGGAGATAAATGGCTTTGGGTGCCATTTACTTAGAGTACAGAGGGTTCACAGAATCACAGAATGGCCAATGTTGAAAAAAAAAGGGACCTCAAGGATCATGAATCTTCAACCCTCTGCCACATGCAGGGCCACCAACCACCCTAATTAATACCAGACCAGTCTGCCCAGGGCCCCATTCAATCTGTCCTTGAACACCTCCAGGGATGGGGCATCCAAAACCTCTCTGGGCAGCTGTTCCAGCACCTCACCACTCTCTCTGTGAAGTATTTCCCCCTCACATCCAACCTCTCTCCTCCCTCAACTTAAAATCATTTACCCTTCTCCTGCAGTTGTCAACCCTTTCAAAGAGTTGATTCCTGTCCTTTTTGTAGGCACCTTTTAGGTACTGAAAGGCTGCAATAAGGTCACCCCACAGCCTTCTTTTCTCCAGGCTGAACAAGCCCAGCTCCCTCAGCCTGTCTTTATAGGGGAGGTGCTCCAGTCCCCTGATTATCTTCGTCCAAGCTAAGCTATGGCCTTTGTTTCATCCACCTACAGCACACAAAAGTTGCAGTGAAAAAAAAATCATAAGGCATGTATTCACAGTTTTAGGTATGTATTCTAGGAAATACAGAGTAATCATTAAAGATAGTCAAGAGCAACGGTCTATATCATTATTTACATCTAATTAAATGGTAGTCCCATATATGGCCTTCAAAGACTCAAGAGAATTTGCCTACTAAAAATACTTAACTGCAGCATTGCTGTGAGTAGAACTAATATATCTGCAGTGTGGGCAGGATAGTGCTGCTCAGTTTTCTACCACTCAGAGACAAAAATGCAGCAAGAGAAGAGATGGTTGCATTGATTTCTCTTCACATGGACTTTTCTGAGCTGTATTAAACTCTTCTTTTTCCAACTCCTCAAGTACTCCATAATCAAAGAGAGCAACCTCTTTCATCTCTAAACACACAGATACAGAAGCCATACTTTTAAATTGTTGTCAAAGTAACTAAAACTCATGCATGAATTCTGCATTCTAGGCCATGTACCTGTTTTGAAAATCTGATAATACCTCAAAAACAAAAGTGTTTTCCTTGAACTGTGGTGTATTTACAAACCATTATACAAGGAAACATACTCAGAACATGCAGTGATTACGCACATTTTTTAAAAAAAAGGCATTGAACTTCACTGACTCAGTATCAGCTGCACACAAATTATCCTTGTGGACTTTGTTTTGCAAAGCATCTCTGCAACTGGTAAGAACACTGCATATTCTACTCACTACCATTAAATGAATGGATGTATTGCATAATGAATGAAAAAATACTGAAAAATTGGCTAAGCTTGAGAGGTGATTCTCAAACAAGACTAGAAAATTGAACAATCTGAACAATAAATCAACAGTTTATTTAAACTGAGTAATATAAAAAGGCATCTGACAAAGATGCACACAATGATAGAAATCCCTTATGCATATAGAAAAAGCAAAACACAAAAGAATGCATTACAGTATATTCACAGCTTATTTACTCTTCAAAATAAAAAGCATACCAAAACTTTAAAATCATCATAAATTCTGCCTGAGGGAAAAAAGAAAAAGGGGGGAAAAAAAAAAATCTAATTTTCAAAGAAAATCCATCCTTACAATCAACAGAGAAAGATTTAGACCTAAAAGCTATTTGTTTGGGAATTTCATTAGAAAAGATCATGTGGGAGATTAAATTTGCTTCATGTGTATTCATGAAAAGGCTTTGGGAATGAAAAGTATATCATCTTTCCACTTGCACATCTTTTTAAAAGCACATTGACAGCTAATACTGGATCACACATGAATTTCAGGAACTGAAATTTCACCAGTAATATACTTATTTGTTCCAGAGCATAACTGTAAGATTTGAAATACACCCAACTGTCTTGTAAAGATGTTTAACAGAAGCTCACCTGGAGAGTTGAAGTGGGATATACAGCAGGATGCTTATAATACATGCATGTAAACCTCTAAAAGAGTTTATCATTCATTTGGTTAAAGAGTTGTGCGTTAGAGCAGAATGGATTATGATCAGATCCCAGTGCTGGAATAAAAGGGGAAAAAAGAAATGGTAAGAAAAAACATTTGGATAAATTAGATGCATCCAAGTTGACAGGACCCAATTCAATTCACCCCAGGGTACTAAGTACATTCTAGCCAATTAAATCTGTGAATCAGTAATGACTACCCTTTCGAGCCTAACTTGTAAAGAGAAGTTCTAAAGGTCTGGTGAAAGGCAGACTTTATGAAAATCACCAAAATGAGGAAAAGGTCCTGGAAAGTTACAGATCAGCCAGTCTACCTTCAGTGTTCAAAAAGATACTGGAACAAATCACTTAAGAGTCAATTTAAAAGTACCTACAGGATAATAAAGGTGATAAAAAGCAGCCAACATGGATCTGTCAAGAACAAATCACATCAAAATGATCCAATTGCCTTCCGTGACAGGATAATAGGCCTAGCAGATAAGGAGGAGGCATTAGAGACAATCTGTCTTAACTGCAGTAATGCACTTGGTGCTGTCCCTCAGGATACTCATGAGTAAACTAGGAAAGTTGGTTTCAGTGAAGACAACAGAAGATGGGGCACAAAACTTTATAAGTACAGTAACCAACAGTTTGCTGCCAACTGAAAACAAACTTTGAATTCTAGAGAAATCTATTCTGAATCCAGTTCTACACACACATTCAGTAATCAGAATGACACAGTAGAGAACACAGTTAAAATGTTAACATACAAAGACTACAATTTACTGAGTCCAAATGGACTAAAGAGGTGTTAGGAACTTCAGAAGGCAATATAGTTAGGAAGATGTTGAAACATGCTGCAGCAAAACAGCAGTGTAGAGTAATTGCTAATAGTTGAATTTACTTTATGCCCTCAAGCAAAATCTCAGTAAAACTTTTGCTTTTCCTTACTTAGTTACATGATATCATCCTTTCTCATTTAATGTTTATCAAGTGCTCCTACAATCCTGAAGTAGCAGTCACAGAAAATGAACTCAGAAGAAGCTAGTATTATTTTAGAACCCATCACATACACCCTTCCTTCCACTTTGAGATATCTTCCAACATCCTAGATTGAAATATTTTTTCTAAAGGATAATTCACTATTTGATTTTATTTTAAATTTTGCAGTAGTGGCTGTGAAAACTTTTCCATATAAAAATGTCAGAAAATTGAATTAAATGATAATATATGCAAATTACTAATGTTACAATTAGTGTTAAAACAATTTGACTTTCCCTTCACATTTCTGGTTTGTAAGGTATTTTTTGAAGCACTGAGTACTGACAGATTTTACTAGAAGAGACTTTTGATTTTTACTGATGGTAAAGTGACACTGTTGCTTTAAGGACAAATACATTTACTGAAATCTACCTTTATATATTTGTTTGAATATATTTAGTCTTCCAAGACATAAGCACATTTCTCAGAAAAAAAATAAAAGTAGGTTGAAGACCTGCATATTATACCAACACGCTATAGAGCTTGAGTGAGTTGCTCCCTCCATTTGCCTCCCTGTGCAATCATTTCAAGCTGTACAGAAGTGCTAAATGTTATTATTAGCATAACCCAACTGAATAAGATAAAGAAAAAAATTCTATTGCATGTATCCTATAATATTGATTTGTTACGCCTTGCAGTAAAAGAAACACATTGGCTAGTTTAAAGTGAGATAAAACAGTGAGCAGGAAAAACTGACCATATTCTGGGGGAAAAAAATAAAAAAAATAAAAAAAAAATCAAAAAGAGAACACATATCAACACAAAACTGACAGCTTGTCAGGACAGAGGAAAAATACACATGACCCAGTCAGCAAGACAACCAGACCTCCAAGCCAAAGACAGCTCAGCTAGAAACAGATCAAAATCTTTAACAAATGTTCAGCGCAATCCTTGTCATTCAAAATCCACAAGTTCCCAATCTTAACAGGTTGTAGCAAGTGAGAATTTTATTAAAAGTTTGGAATTTGCAGAATTGCAGAGATTCCTCTGAAACTGCAGTAGGGTCAGACAATGGGTCTACAGAGACCTAAGCAAAAACCCATATTCCACAGCTTAAGGTTAAAAAAAAAAACAAAACATTTCTGTAGGCTGATATTATTCTTTGTAACACCCATAATGTTTCAGTATTGTCTAACATTCTTTCCTCTTCCTTCACAATCAGTAAAATTCTAGTTCTTGTTATCTTTTTCTCCACTCTAGTTAAGCTAAATTTAAGGTATTTGATAATAATGCACATTCAAAATTTCTATAGAGACTTCGTAGATTTTTTACTGTCTGAATTGTCAATTTGACAACTTGCACAGGAAAAAAAAAATCAGTAAGGTTAAAAAAAAAATCCTTCTCCAAGGACAAATGTAGGTGACAGCAGAGAAGATATTAAAAAACAAAACCAAACCAAAAATACAGCTGAAAAAGGGCCTGTGGGTAACCCAAGAATGGATCAAACACCAGAGAGTTTATTTAGATTTAGGTTCACTCCAAGCTAGGGCTCCAATGGGGAGCAAGCAAAGATGAAGAACATTTAAACATAGATTTGGGTTTTGAACATCTGCAGAAAGGAGTTTCGCACTGCTGCTTTTTGTTTGATAAGAAACTTCGTCCTTTTCACCCATTCATTGCATTAAGAGGTACTGAGAAGTGCAATAACTGGAGCAATCTTTAGCAGTTCCAGCATGAGAAGAAACAGCTTTATCCTTTGTACTCAAATAGAAGATCACCTTCCCAGATAAGAAAATCTGTGTAAGAAATTGAAGTTAGTACAGACCACAGGTATAAATTACTACCCTTCTGTACCCATAGCATAAGCTAAACATTCAAATCCCAATACATTCTATCTGTAGCATCCCCCACATTGAACAAAAGCTCAGCATTCTTCTTGCTACCTGACTGCTCCCTGCAAGAATGTTCATTATCACTTCTGTTAACCTGTCCTGTTTTATTTAGCACACAGTTGCCATGGTTTTAACTCTTCAGATCACACCATTTCTAACTAGTTTCTGGGCTAAATAACAAAACAGATTTCGGAAAGCAAAGTCTCCATTGACCAAAATCACGATGCTTTCTTTCACCAAAAAAAAAAAAAGACGTGGTCTCTTTTTTTCTCAGGTCTGACTGAAAGCATTCCTGTATGCTGTCACTGGGTAAGTCACTGCAGCAAGGATAGAATGCTGATTCATGCTAGTTGCTCTTCAGGAGTCAGGAGAAAACAAAACGGGGCAAAACTTTTTCTCCCCTCTTCAGCTGCAACATATAAATATGCTAAATTCTACGCAGTTCCACAAGGCTGTTCTTGCTATCTGTTACAAATTCACTTCAGAAAAAGAAGAGCCTAATTGGAATTAATTCCCACCCAAATTAGGAAAAGAAAGTAACTGATTTCTGTGCCTTTAACAGGAATTAATAGTTAATTAGTACTGAGGAGCACTCAGGATGAACAAAGCAATATCTGTTGACAACAAAAGCAATATTTCTGCTCTCAGTAAAATAAAAGGCAGAGTATATAGCTTAATTGGTGCAAGAAGTTTCATTAATTGACCATATTTACAACCACAGAAACTGAACTCCTTGCCTTCAAAAATCTTGACAAACACTGCTAATCTCCACAACTACAGATAAAAATTAGAGAACCACTGTACAAAAGGTACACTGAAGGCAGCAGTAGTTTTGAAAAGAGAAAGACAAATCTTTCTCTCATTCTCTTAAGAGATTCAATTTGAAGGCATTTTCAAGCAGTATCATAAATATGCCTTGAAAGAAAAGAAATGGAGTTTGGACTACATCTCTTTACAGAAACTATCAATTTAAGTGCATTCATATGTCAGAAAAGCATCTGTACCATCACTTGTGCAAAACTGACATATGCAGAATTTAGGATTTAATTTTCCATTCCTGCAAACTTAACTGAAATCTGTATTACCCTCCTCATAAGGATATTTAATTCTCCTGAGTGGAAAAAAAAAAACAACAACCAAACACCCATGTAGAAAAGACCTATGTTGAGGAAAAACTCTTCTTTCAACCTCTTTGGCTTCACCAGGTTTATGCAGCACACTGCTTCGTGCTGTTCAGCTCCTCAGACCTGCTCTCTACTTCTCAGGACTGGAGTACCAGCAGACAACTGCAGAATTCAAGCTGCAGTCAAGAAAACACTGAAAGCCTGTGTTTGACTGCCTTTGTTCTGCTCTCCTTCTGATATGCAGGGCCTTCCCCCTCTCTCTACCTTTTCAAACATCACCTTCTGAACAAGTATTTCTTCACCCCAGGGATATAAGGTTAAGTCCTGCTTTTGTGCAACAGGCAATTCACTTTCCACCTCTTCCTTACATGAAGAGGGGGGAGAAGGAACAGCTAACAACAGTGGAGAAATGGAGAGGGATTTTTAAATACTTTTTAAACAGAACATAATTGTCTCATTCTCTGATCCACAGAAAACATGTGTCCTCACCTGGAGCATTTCCCATTACATAGTACAACACTCAAATCCCTGTATAACTGAAACTGTGAGGAAAAAAAAAAAAAACAAGTCCTGATTGAACATTTACGGGGGCTAAGGACATTGGAAATCAGGGTAAGGTCAACCACATATTTCAAGAGTCTCTTAAAGCAAGAGATTTCTGTAACATAAATGGGAGGGGAAACAAAGCTCTTTACTGTCACTACTCTTTAATCTTAATTATTTAAATTAATATTTTTTGGGTTGCAAATGCAGGGGGTTATACGCTTAGCAAGTTCGGTGTAATCAAGTTTCCTTCAATATTAGCTGATTAATCTCTCCTTTCTCTTTTCAATGATTTCATTTGTTCCAAGTTGGAGTTCAGCTCAAAACAAGACACTGAGAATAACCTACTGAAAAAGCTAATCCTTGTGGGTCATTCGCTTATAATGACTCGTAAAGTGAAAAAAGCAGCAGCAAGAGAAAAACAAGTATGATTTTTCTCCACAATATTGTCTTTAAGAAATACTGCAGTAATGCCAGAAGTCATCAGCTCATTTATTAAATTGCAAGTGCTGTCTTGTTAATTAGCAAGCCATAATGTGGCTACATTTAAATTTTTGAAGTTTACTCATTGTTCTGCCCACTATATTTATTCTCCATATCTTTCCGAAACAAACACAAACACATACAAGTGTATGAATCTGCATGTCTTTTACTCAATCCCAAAGGAACTATAGAGTAACAGAGGAAAAAGCACAGGAAATAGGTAACATGATATTTTCCCACTGCTATCATCTCATCTCTATTAATTTTCCACGTACTGCACAAACCTGTCTGCCTTAGTTAGCGAGGTTCCCTGTGGAAGGGACAAAAATTGTTTCAGAAACAGTAGTTTCAAGCACATCATCAGGATAGAGGAAAGAATAACTCAGATTTCACACTAAGAAAGGCACACAGATGATTATTTTTCCTTCCTTCAGTCCTCTGGGACACTTTGTGTAACTCAGGGTAAATGGTTGCCATACCCAAAGTACTTACAAAGGTATTGGACTGTTTAGCATGAAGATGCTCCTCAAAAGCAGAAACGAAGAACTTCCATGAAGATGGAGTAATGGCAAATAAGGAATAAAGCAGATTCTTCATCCATTTGATAGATGTGCACAATGGGGAAAAAAAAGAGGGATAGAGCTTAGTGTGATCAGAACTGCAGAACTAACTATGGAGAATGGTAAAATAGGCTTGTTTGAAAGAAAATCTCTCCTCATTCTCCTTCCTCCTTTCTAGTTCACAATGAAGGTCCTTTGAGCAAGAAGTGAAATAGAATCCAAAGACATCAACATAAAAAACTGATAGAAAGGCCAGGACCAGAATGACAGCTTGAAAAGGATCAGAGGATAAAGGAAAAGTAATGGCAAGGTATCAGTGGAACAGCAAAAATAAAGGAAGATCAAATAGGATGTGTATGGTTTGTAATTAGAACGGGATATTTCCTGGAAGTGTTGGTGCTAAAAGCAAGGAAAATATTTAGTACTGCTTTTAGCATCATTAATATCCTCTGAAATAGCATGTAATTTATCAAAGCAGAATGTTTAAATACAGATGTAAATCATCATTACTAATTTTTCAGATTATTTTCTTTTTAAACAGTTCCAGAGATTTATGTTTCCATAGTATTTCACTATAGAAAATGCTTACAACCAATCAAAATAAAAAATGAGAAAAAAGTGTACTTGTGTACTTCTCCCCCCAATACAGAATAATATTTATAGAAGGAGTAATGGCTAACAAAAAAGTATAAAAAAGTCAGCAAGAATCTTAAGAAAAATATCAGTAATCCATATGATGAAGGTCAGAATGTAAAATCAGCTTTGATGTTCAGATCTCACCTCTGTCAGTTATAGAGGGGGCGTGGGCAAATATCTATATGATAAACAATACTGATTTAATTTCAGTACACAGCATCAATCAGAAAAAAGAAATGCGCTGAACCTCTACCAGCTATTTCAAAGCAGTTTCAGAGCTGATTAGATATTCCTTTTGTGTTCGCATTGACAGGAAGATGTAAAAGCTACTTGCTGGCACTGAAGTCACACCATACTCAGATCTCTCATGAATATTTCGTAATAATCTTAGTTACTCTGCGCTTTAGAACAAATCACTTTCGTGCAATTTTTTTGTTTATTTCCTAAGTGGACAATAAAACTCAAAATACTGAATTGTTACAATCATAGGAAAAAGCCAACTACTGACATAATATACACAAGTTGTATTAGCTGTTTTCTTGAGTATATAGATTCTTACTCTAGAGTTCTAAATGGTCAGCAAGTACTCATTTCTTCATCATCTCAACTGAAATAGAACTTGAAAACTTTGCTACAAATGAAACTGTAAATGAAGACAAGTTTTAAACCAGTTCTATACAGCAGAACAATTAAAACATACAGAGAATGTTAAAATATCAAAGGAATAAAACAAACCATAATTCCTCACAACAGTACTGCATTCATTTCTCACAGAGACTACCTAAGTCTTAATTCCTCTTACTTATCCTTCTATGGTGGCTATCAATGGGGAATGCATTAAGAATCTGAGGTTCCTCTGAGGTTCACAGGCTGGAGGGAGAAATTTTTCATCCCCCTCAACAGGGAGTCTTGTACCCTCAATCACAGTGTAGCCCAGAGCACCTATCATCAGAAAGTCAAGTTATTGGATCAAAAGAAAATAACCAATTAGACTCCATAGATAATGAGCAAGCTAAACAGTATTTAGCTGTCCACAAGACAGATAAATTTTAAGACCTATTCTCTCAGATCAATATAAGATGTCAGAGGTCTCAGCCCTTTTGCACATAGTTCGTGCACAACAATCTGGAAATGCCATATTCCTTCATGGCACTGCTAATGTATCCCTTTCCTCTCTCAAATATCACAGTGAGGGCAGAGAAGTCCAGCCTGTATTGTTAACTTCTGTTCTTGCAGATCTCTACAAAAGATTCCTTTTGTGATTGTCACCTTTCACATCAAAAGCTTATTTCTTCATAAAATGATAAGTTATATTCATGGTACCTTTGAGAATAGAAAGGAAAACACCTTTGAAAAAGCACAAGAGACTGGCCTAACTTCTATTAGTTCACCAAGACAAACTTACTGTCATTAGACAAGTTACATTTCAGACCTTGGGTCAAGAAAATGAGCTGATTTTTTAAATGTATATTGCCTGTTCCCGCATTCAAAGAACATCTAAATATGTAACAAAACATTTAGGAAAAAAAACTTCATCATACAGAGCATTAGTTTCATGTCTTCTATGAAAATAGCCTTTCTGGACGGTTTTCCTAATGAAGATTCAACTTGTACTTGAGACTCTGGGTCACACAGCAACAAAACAATGGAATATTGATAGGAAGGTTCAACACCTACCCCAACATCACAGACCAACATAATAAAACAGGAGACATTACTTTCAGGATACTCTTGCTAACTATATTTCAGTTACAGTAAGCATGCTCCTGAGTCACAATTAACTGATAAGGTCATTTCAAAGTGTTTGTAAAACAGCTATCATACAGACATTTAGAGACTTAGATTTAATATTTCCCTTTTTCCTATCCTGAGAAATGAAGCACCTTCAAAAAAATATTTAAAGACAATACCAAATACGAAATTTGGTCTTTTGTTTGTTTTTTAAACTATGATCAAAAAGGAAGCACTAAGACAAGAGTTATTTTTTCCTAAGGAATTTTTATTTGAAGTTACTTGAAGACTACCTGCAATGTTAAGAATGAAGACTGAACGGCTACTGTTACACCAAATAACTCAAGGGAATGCACACAGGATAGCCAAAGCAAAAATATATGGGCAGTAATTAGAGAAGGAAACAAGAGATACAATAAACATGACTGTACGCACATCTGTTCCAGCAGGAATAACAACACTTTCTCAGTGCCTTACACAGCAGATGGTGTGGGACTGCAAGGATTCCCTCAAATATTCAAGTTCTAGCCAGCTCTGTTTAGAGTCCAAAAAGCTTTTACCTAATTTGCCTTTCAGCTTCTTGAAAGCAACAGGCAGCAAAAAAGTCCCTCAAACAAAATACTCAGGTTTCCATCTCGATCCCAGTTCTTCAACCATTTAGACTTCTGGCAGAGTATATAGCACGTTGTATACTGACATCTGGAAAACATAATTGGGACTTCTTTTTTCATATGTTATCATAGTCTTTGTTGGCTTCCACTTACACTTGGTACAAAATTCATTAATAAATGATACTGTACTAAAGTTTGGTGATGAATCATCAAAATAATGGCCATACTACTTCCCATTATTTTCACCACAGACTTTTGTTTCTCATATTTTGTTTGTTCTTCACTTCAGAATTTTCTTCTTTTCAGTTATTCTGACTCAGTCACCCCATGAATTACCAAGTTTCTCATTTACTGAGCAACATCTATCATCTTTTACAGCCAGAATTCCCATTGTTCACAATGCAGACATGCTGTTACTTGAGTTGCTATGCCCCGATTCCCGTGGATCACAGTGAAAGTACAGAAGCGAAGCAGTAATGATATGAAGAATTTGCGTAATCACATTATTACAGCAATATTATCTATATCTCCTAAGCTGTGCTGCAAACTTTTGTCTCAGTATCACTTTTTATGCCTTCCTGTTTTCACATAAAATTGGTTCATGTTATTCAAAACCTCCTGTTTCAAAGCAGAAATCAGCCTAAAACAGTAACATGCTGGGGGCAATCTGTCAGACTACTTCTGCTCATCTTTAATAGATTTGGTTCTGGACATTGCTTGAAAAAGAACACTACAGTGCATAAAGCATTACATTTGACCAAGCAGACATTCTTGTATCTGTAGTAAAAACACAGATTACAGCATATTAACAGGCTTGTAAGACAGAAGGAAGATTTAGAACCCCATCAAGTCTCATGAGAACAAGAATTCCTCCTCCTCAGGTTTCGTTGCAAAAATAGAAGAGTTTGCAGCAAGTCCTCATTATCTTCTATTTATCCCTTATGACATTGAAGTCTGTTTTTTGTGCTCTGAGTTCTCACTTCCTACTACACAGATTTTAACTCATAGAAATACAGAAGCCTAGGAAAGCACTTGAAAGAACAGTATCCAGGCAGTGACAGATCAACAATGCACTTTTAATAATGGCAGAGAACCTGTCTTACAAAGACAAATTTCTAGAAGTATGAACAATTTTAGGAACAGCAGCAACAAAAGACAAAGATCCATGACCCTGTATCTTGTCAAGACTGTACAATAGGACTGAGGGGCAAAACAAAGCTATGCAATTGTTTATTCTCCTGCAAAATTGTTTGTCTTGTACAATAGACAGAACTTTAATATAAGTAGATGTATTGTCCCATACATTAACATATTAGACAGAATAGAGATCCTTAGAAAATACCTCAGTAGAACTTCAAAATCCATGAATGACCACACCTACAGGATACAGATGACAACACTGCAATGAAAATGAACAGAACAACGTGGACAGGATAAAAAAAATATTTTTTGTGGGAATTGCTTAATGATAACTTGACCATTTACAGATCTAGCAACAGAAAGGAAATTCCTTCCAGAACAATAGCTGGTCAAAACGTCAATGTTTACTGGAATTTCTCTATACTGAAAGACTAACAAGAAATATCTACACGTCCATAATGGCATTCTTGCCTTTCAGGCTTATCCTGCAGCTTATGTCATGTCATAGCTATTTCTCAAAGGTTCATAGCATATTATGAATAAAGAAAATTGTACGTGACAAGTCCCTTTAGAGTACTTAGTAAGTCTATTTTCTTTTTTTCCTAAAACATTTAGTGATATGTAGAGGGTCTTTCACTTCTTACTTGAGAAGAAAAAGATCCTACCTCTCCTTAATGGTCTTGCATCCCTGAAATCACAGCAGTTTCCCATGAAAATTATTATACAAATCCAATAGCCTAAGAGATACATAACTCCTAACCACCACACATCCACTTGTGAAGCTATCCTGCTGAGAAATGCATGGTCCCTATTAATTTTTTACATCCACACATCATAGTCTAATCTTTGGAAGGTTTTCTTGCATAAATTTAATGTATATTAGGCAGATATTTCAATAAACAGGTGAGGAAAACTGGATGACAGCAAAAGTTTCTTGCCCAAACAATATTATTGTAGCATTTCAGTGAAACTTACAAACAAGCTAATTAAACAGGTTGGTCTAACTTCTAAATATATGTGCTAATTTTTGAAATAAAAGATTCCCTCTCTATTAAAGCACTAAAAACAACATCCATAAGGAATCTAAAGCATGCTGCAGAGCCAGTAATATAGAACCCGTGCATCAATCAACAACTGGGGATACTGTATTATTGAAAGAATAGCTTACATAACTTAAAAAAGTAATCCCACATGTAAAAAGATTTCATTCCCCATCACTTCGAAAGTTAATAGTATCTCTGTTCTTGTCCCTCTCCAATACAGAGAAAATGAACACAATGCCAGACTACCACAAACAGGTATTTTCAAGTTTGCATAGTTCTTCTTTCAAAACCAATTGCTTCAAACAAGGCAGAGTGCAGATTACTCATGCCTCCTACTGAGCCTAATGTTTTAAAAGAGAGGCTTTTAGACTTATGTAATACACACACCCAACATTTTCTGAATAGCAGAAAATGCTCACATTCTTATGCTGTAAGTCGTGGATCTAGCTGGGTGTTTGTGATGGAACTTTCCCAAACAAATTTGAGTTCAGAGGTAGCACATGAAAACTCCAGAAAAATCAATATTCTGTAAAAATAGAGGGTTTAGAAATAAACATCTTAGAAACTGAGCATTTACATTACTAATCAGGCACTTTTGAGTATCTTGATACTGCACTAAATAACCAGCCTGAACGCTTAAAGCTTTACATGGCACACAGAGCAGAATGTTGTTTTCCTACCAGTACCACAGTCTACGAGAAAGGAGTTCAGTGGCATCAAAAAGGACCACCCAAATTAACACATGCACAGACAGCCTTCAGAGTAAGATTGGATGTTTTACGGATGTTCCATATCCATAAAATACAGGCCAAAAATGGAAAGACCAAATGAGCCCCAAATTCACAACAATTTTCTTAAATTAGACGCCAGAAATTATGTTAAAAGTTGGAGATCACACATACTTCTTAAAATTAAGTAACAGTGAGTGTGTCCAGTTAAAGGTGTTTTTTTTTTTTTTTATCTCACTGTCATAACACTATTCAGATACTTAAAGCAGCAATCACACACTGAGCATTCTGCATTCCATTTAGCTTCAATAGTTGATCAAGTTGTTCTCAGACTTTGGCTTTAGAGCATCTACTTCAGTTTCTAATAGCCCATTTTGTGCAACCAATGGCTTTAGGTGAAGTCATTAAGCATGCCATTTAAATGATTAATGAATATATTGCTGCTATACTGGAGTAGTTAAAAAGCATTTTTTTAAACAGACGTTCCAAATTACAACAGTTGCACAAAAATCTCCATCTGCTGGCCTTCTTCAGTTACTTGACCAGAAATAACAACGAATCATTCTACTTCTTACTTCAGTTACACAGTTCTGGTCTTTGTTCATTTTATCAGCTGGGTGTGCTATCTAGAAAAGCAAGAAACCTAAGTCTGAAACTACTTTGTTGGAATCTAAATAGCCATCCTTTCACAGTTCAGTCATACAAAATGCAATCCGGACTGTATGAATTATTAACTAGTGTACCTGTATTCAGCAGTTAATGTTAAAATTGCTATTTTCATGCAATGAAGTCAGCACGATTGGAAGTACGCAGTTGTGCTGCACATTATGAACACAAAGCCACTAAAATAAACATACAGTGAAATTATGCTTAATTGCTAACTTTGAATTATGCCCACAACTCCATCAGCAAGGCAAAAACAAAGAGGAATGAAGGATGATTTGACATCACTACCAACACAGCTGTAGTGAGACAGAACATCGGATTTGCAGGTTCCCCTAAGTAATTAACACATTCAGCTACTTCGTAAAGGCAGGGTATAGTAATTTGCAATAAAAACCTCAAGTATTATGCAAACAAGATTATTCAGTTTTGTAAGAGCAATGTACATACCTCTCTCATGAACATTTCCAACTTCTTTAGTTATGCTTATGTTTTCTCCACCAATTGGCTATAAAACCAAAGTGACCATAGGTCAGCGTAGTCTCACCTTAGGGGAACTAGTTTCAGATAAAGAGTAGTGCACTTGCTCTGTAATTACCGTATCACAAAAACATAAGGGAAAAAAATGAAGTCTCCAAGCAGAATCTAAGCAAAGCACTGATGGGGCAGCTATGCAAAAATCCTTTCTTAGACTGGATTAACTCTGCAGAAATTGTACCCTGGACATGGAAAATCCACATCTGCACCCATACCTTAGATTAGCAATATTTCCCATACAACCTTGTCTTAAACCCCATGCTTGGGGGATTTCAGTTACATTTATACTATATACAGCCATGCACAGACTTTATATAAATATATTTACCTCTTCTTTAGACAACTTCAAAAAACCCCCAAAATATCCACATCTTTTCAAACTCCTGGGAAAACAAATCTCAAAAACAAAAAAACACAACAGCAGAACACGAAACCTGCATCAACATGTCAGGTTTAGGAAGATAATCATTTATGTGTTTCCTTCACAGAGCCTGGTAGATGAAGCTCATTATTTCTCTTTCAGCATCTGGGATAAATAAGGATTAGTAGGAGCTAAAATCATCCAAAAATATGTCCAATGACTGCCCAGAAAGCATAGACACTTTCTAGACAATAAGATGGTTTATTCAGGAAAAGATTTATGAATCAATGTCAAGAAATAACAAAATAATGTTATCCTACTAAAATAAACAGAAGTTGCACCTTAAGGATTCTCATGAATTGGACAAGACTAACATCAGTGTCCTTTCACTGATTTACAAGGTTTCAGGTAAAAAAAAAAAAAAGCAATACTTGTACCAAAATACTATGGTGTATGACATAGTTAAGAGATTTTGATGCTGAATCTTCAGTTGCATAAGCCAGAACTGCCTATATGGCAACTGTCCAAACAGAGGTATTTCTCTGTGATCTGGAAGAACTAGACATGCTTCTAGCTTAGCTCCCAGCCCCTTCTGCCCTCAAAGCAAAATCCAAGCACAAACACCATAATCTTTCCTCTTTCCTATCCGTAGTCATTCCTTTACTTGGCTGACAGATTATAGCCTGGCATGATGGAAGAGCTGTATCTTCTTAATTGACTTGGCAATACAGAAGTACAGAAGCTGGGACTGCTTTGTCATCTAAATCATGCTGTTTAGGCAGAACCTCAATTGCTACTTTGAAACATCTGGCCCTATTAAAGCAGGACAGTGTCCTAACTCATCTGAATGGCAGAGAAAGGTTAATGTCACATGCCTCAAAGGCAAAAATCTGTTACATGCAGTACCCAGACTTTTCTTACCTATTACAGAAATTTTGACAGTTTGAAGGAAGTTTGTCAAGCAAGGCAAGAAATCAAGAAAGAACGGGGATGGAGGGAGGGAAAAGGGGTGCCAGGTCAGCACAAATATATGCACACATCATCCTCTACCAGACTGGCAGCACAGGCACAACATCTTGGGACTCAGGATTGAGTCCCATTTTCTTGGTTATTTCTAAGCTGCACATAAATGTGTTTTCTGCACATGAAAAATGGATGTCAGATTAAAACCACTGAAAATATCCAAGAAGAGGTGGAGCTTCCTGCGCTCATCCTGAAAACTATTCATGCCTATAATGGCCAATATGAATCTTCAGCTATGGGTCCAGTATAGTCTTCAGGAGGAGATCATTAAGCTTGCTTTATGCGTTTCAAACAACAGTATTTCAATTATTCACATCTTATTCACAATAGTAACAATGTGATCTGTTTAAGAAATAGAAATTAAAACAATTTATTGTATTAGTTAGCATCTTCCCTTTCTCTCTGTGATACTCATTCCAAGTAATCTGACAATTTAATTGAGCAGATCATTGATTTAATTACTTTCTTTTCATATGAGAACAGCTAGTGCTATTGGATGAAGCTCGAAATTAAGAGTAGGAAAAAACACAGATAAACCCCAGGAAAAAATAGCAGCAAAAAATATTTTATTTCCTCACACAGTTGTGATTTGCTACCTTTTCCCTGGTTAGCCTGTATGACACTGATACATCAACAGTACAGGTGGAGCAGCACTAAGAAATTCTAACATTGCAGAATATCCCATTAATTAATCTGTGTTCCGACTCAGATAAACTGTTATTTCCTTTCAATGATCACCAAATTACTTTTCTTCCAATGATTAATTTTCAATAGATTTTGAAAATCTGATATGAGCTTAACTATTACATGGAAATGATTTCTTACTCCAAACCATCTGCTTAATGTAATAAAAAGATTAGTGCCTTAACAAGATTATTTAAAATAATAGGATATGGATTGTTACATTTTTTCCCCCAATTTAAAAGAGCATTCAACAATTTTTTTTTTTAGTAAAAGTCTTTAGCTCTGAAAGCAGAGATATACTTATAGATGTAAACATTTGTAATTGAAGGGGCAGGAAGCCACTTTCTGGTCTCGTAACAAAACAATACAGTCACCAAATCCAAGATAACAAGAACAGGCCCCTCAACAAATTCTCTTTCATTCTTTGACACAGGCCTCCAATTTTTCTAAGGTTGAAAAATAATGCCAATGCATCCCTGTGCAGATACAACATTCTGGAAAGGCAAAACAACATTTTTAAAGGCACTAAAATGTTTTAAAAGCAGAGCAGAATAACTCAATTGCTGTTTGTCAAGCTCAAAGAGCAATAGCACTTCAAAGGAGAGGGAAAAACATGACTAGATGAATAAGAACCATCTCACTGAACACTTCATAGGAAAGCATCAGGGTTGTTTTTTTGTGTGTATTTTATTTTTTTTAAACTATTCATTACAAACTAGAGAGATGACAGACACTCAAAAGATACAATCTTCACATGTCATATTTCTGTGGCTTTTGCACAGAGGCATCTAAAGTATTCAGGAAGGACAATTAGAAAGATCTAAATTGCTTTAATTCAATGTAAGCATGTACTTCAGTTATCTGTTCATCTGCATTATTCACATACAGTCATAGTTATGTATCATTTTACATACAACAAATAAATTACTTATAACTAATTTGTTCCAAGCAGATTTTGTCCCTGCTTACAGGGGGAGAAACACAGCTCCAATTAGTTATAAATATTCAGTACTTATTCCTGTCCAAAAATAACCAACTCTTTTTTGGTTTGTTATTTGCAGGAATGATTATTAATGTAATTAGCAAGCTCCCATGTATGTCACCCAAAGCAGGCTTACTGCCCTCTGGCTATTTTTATCTGTCTTTGCGAATGAAAGATATCAAGTTGAAGATTTGTTTTTCCTGAGAAGGGTGAGGAAATAAAAGGCCATGTTAGCATTTGGGATTTCAGGTGGCATGCATCCTCATTCCAGTGACTGTGCAGAGAAAGATGGACTAAAGCTGGATGCATCCAAAACAATACTCTCACCACTATCTCCCACTTTCTCCTTCAACCAAACTGAAGAAGTCTGAAAGATTTTCTTTCACTTTCATCATACTCTCAAGTGAGAGATCTTTACTATCCTTGCCTTTAAGATATCAGATGCAAGACATAGCACTCACTGTTCCAACCTTACTGTTATTTTGCTAAAGCTAAAGCTCAGACAGGTTATGCCTCCCATTAAACAACACTTTTAAGAAATCCAACTTTGGGCCATTCCATCTTAAACACGCACAAATGTAAGAGCACAGGAAGCCTCAGACTGTTTAGACACTGGAAGATATAAAACATTAAGCACTTTTCTCAACTCCTTTTACAACACTGTGAAAAGTTATTCAAGTATTAAGAAGCTAATAAGATTTTAAAACTTTTGCAAAGAGTCTGGATGCAGCATGGTGGTTCTGAAACACAAGTACTTCATGGTCCAAAACATAAGATTTCATTAACCACAAGGTGACATTGTACTGACTATAATTGCTTTATCTGAACAGAGTGCTCAGTGATCAGAACACTAGCAATCTCTCATAACTCGTCAGCAAGTTTAGGATGCTACACATGAGTGCATGTACATAACAGAAACCTTCCTGAAGAACTTAGAACAGTGTTCTTCTTTAAACAAACATGCTTGATCACAATGATTCCAATGAAGACACTGGAAGAGAACACAGGCAGTAAAACACTTCTCACCTCTACTCCCTACAGCTGTGAAAATAACTCTTGCTCAGTTGCTTTTAATTTTAGTTCACATATTGCCACTTCAAACAAAGCAACATACGGTAACAAGCTGCAGAAGGAGCAGATCCAGAATTCCACATTCCCTTTGCTGGAATACAAAGCAGAGAACATGACACAGCAAAATTTTCCACTGGTTGTTAACATATACAAAAGTCTTTACTCAGCCTGAAATGAAAAATACACATAAGATCCAAGTTTGGCCTGATAGATGTGGTCTTGGATAAATCAATTCAAGCATTTAAACTCAAGAGGCAGTGACCCTTTCAGATCACAGAAGGGTAAGTAAAAATTCACTAGTAGGTGAATTTTCTCACTTGCACTAATTAAATTGGTTGTCTTCATTAATAGAGAAAACACCTGTACTTAATGCACAGTGCAAGTATGCAAATAGGCACTCCTCTCATAACTGATGGCTGTACAGCTGTGTTGCCATAGTACAGTTCCTTCCACAACACCTCCATTCAAAGAGGTGCTATCCAGATAATTTATCAGTTGTTTGTCTTCCAGGCTGTTTGTCTTGGCATATGTTACTATGCCCTTAGCTCCTTAAGACTGTTTCCATATGAGCCTGTTAATTATTCCAATTCCAGACTGCACAGAATCACTTTGTAGAGGGATTGATGAAGTAGAAGCAACTATTTTACTAACAGTAATTGAGAGATTATGGGACAAAAAAGGATCTCAAACCAAGTTTACCCTTTAGTGAACTCGGACACTGAATTGCTGAATTGCAGCCAAGTATGCTGTGATACTGTGAAAATCTAATTTCTATTTCAAAAGAATAGTTTAAAGTTTTTTTTAAAAAGTCTTTGTGAACATTTAACTAATTGCAACTCTATCCTGAGGTAAGAACAAGGATGAACTTGGCAAAATACCAGTTCCAATAATGTCAACAGACTTGCATATACACATATGTAAGAGGTGCACATTAATAAACTTGTTTAAAAAGTGTAATTGCTGTGGGAATCACTCTTCTTATCCGTTTACCATTTCTGCTATAAAATGAAGGGAAACAATATAAGGAGCAAACTGTGGGACAGATAAATAGCATTTGTGGAAAGCTGGTCCCCATTGAAATGTATGTTGCATGTTCAGGATCATCAACTCTCTTCAAGAGAAAAATTTACGTATTGTTTTCAGTCAAACCACCCTGTGAGGCTCCATACAAACAATTCAGAAGTTTCTGGTTAATTCCAGGCAACTGTCAGTCCTATGCTTAATTCTGTTACAGTGAGAACTGGAATTATTGATATCTCATGCAAGAATTCATATGTTACAGCAGCTAATTTAAAAGAAACATTTTCCAAGATGCAGGTGAAAGCCAGCAACAAACTATCATACAATTCAACACAGCCAAAAATTCCACAGCAGGGCTTTACGTTTTTCATTTACATCAACATTGTGATTCAGGCTCCTGAAGGGATTCCCTCTTCCTCCACAGGCAGACATACCACAAAACAGCAATGGCAAACTGCCATCTGCCTCTCCTCTGAGACACATTCCTGAAGCTAGAATACCCTCAAAGAGGTTTTGCTAAACAGTTCTGAAAAGAGCATTCACACAAAGTTTAGCAATCTTGCACATTTGATTTGATGCACCACAGGAATCATTTAGCTGGACAATAAACCTTGAGGGGAACTGTCTGAAAAAATGAGGGAAGGAGATTTGGAAGCCTGCATCCTGGAGGTGACGCTCTCTGGGATTAAGCGATGAAGCAAGTCAGGCTGACCATGAATTCCAATGAGCTGTAATACTACCACTACTTTGGGTGGGAAACAGGTTATGTTCTCCAGTAAACTGTGTTAATTTGGCTTTCTGAGAGGTGATTTGGAAATATGTCATAACCAAGTTGCACCAACCAGTAGGATATTAAAAAAGCTAGATCTCAAGATTGGTTCACTAGGACCATTAACATTGTGTAGTTCTAAACAAGCTTCTCAAGCTTCATAATTTCACCTGTAAAATGGAGATAGCTTATTTTTTTTGGTCTATCTTTTCCACTAAATTTGCAAGCATCTTTAAAAATGAATTTTCTCATTCTTTGTCTGCAACAGTACAGTTCAGAACTTGTCTGTAAGGCACAGAGCAGCAGCAAAAACAAGAAAATGTATCTCCTGTTAACAAATTTACTTTGAATCATTAATTATGAGCAGAAATCTGTATTCAAAGTACTCTCCATAATAATTTCCCAGATGTAGCTGTTGCTACAAAAGATTTTCTTCACTAAATTTCTAGTCACCTCAGACATCCTGGCAATTACATGCAATCACTGAGTGCATCCAGATGTACTTTTAGCAGCTGGGGGGGAGAGGTATTTTGGGGACATTTTGTGTGTAGGCAGGGTTTTATTTGGTTGCATTTTGATTAAAAACATCGATTCAGAACAAAATTCAACAATCTATAAAGCCATTTGGAATCTTCAGAATGCTTACCCTTAACTGCTAAAATCCCTATCCTTCTTCTCCTTCCTGAAGGAAAACAAAAACTTGATGCTCTTCTCTCAATATTTCCTAACACCCACTTCAAACAGACAGCCACATAAAAATCACGGTTCAGACCCACCTATCATACAGCAGTGATAAACACTGTTCAAAGATATTACCACTTATCAGCAGTGCAGATGTTCAAACAGGGCTATACTGCTCAGAAGGCATCATAATCCTCGTTATACCCCAAGTAGCACTGATCCACAAAGGAGATAAATCACCTCATCCTCAGTCAACTTACAGGTTAGCAGGCAAGTCAGCAACAGAACTGATTTTCCTGCTCTCTTCTTTATTCACTAGGCCTCAATATAAACATGCACAGGATCATGAAAATACTTTTTTTTTTTTTTTTTTTTTTTTAAAATCAACTCTCTTGCCATTAAGGTTTAAGTCAAGAATTTCAACTGCAAAACTCATCAGTTACAGCCCAGGTGAATAGGATGACTCTGCTGAAGCCAGCATCCTGAACATCTTTCCATGCAGGTGACAGATAACCATTCCCTTGGGGAAAGCAGAAACAGTTCAGTGAACAGAAAAATCTCTTCTGAAGGTATCAAAAACTTTGAGCTGAGCCTTTCCCACATGTTTACCATTAAGCACGCTGACATTCCTACTGACTTCAGTAGTTTCTACAAAGACCCTCTGTGGGCAGGTATTTAATCTTTGGACTCAAGCCAAGCCGGGCTCCATGAACAAAAGCTATTTGTGTGCCGATAGTTTAGTCTGCATTTGAGTGCTTTCCTGGAGTGAGTCCAGTGCCCTCTTTCAGAAGTGAACACTTAATATGAAACAAAACATTTGGCATCCAGGTGTTTTTTTTAAAGGATGTTTCAAAGTATTATATGCATTCTGCCATTCTTTAAAGGGAAATCTCACTGTAGGCAACATGAGTTCTGTATTAAAAAATAATGGATTATAGTCATATTCAGCTAGATCCTATTCCAGACTAAGGCATCCTATTGACTGTGAGGTAGGCACAGTATGTGCTAAACTGTGCAACTGTGAGCCTCTGCTTCATCTACTGCAGATTTTATTAAGTTCTTCCAGAGAGAAAACCATTAGGCAAAAGCTGTATTCAAGCTGCAGGAGCAAATAGTGCAGATGGCCAATGCATTACTCTCAAACAGTAAAACTAAGCACCCTTCTGGCTACACATGAAGTTCATATATTCTCATTCCAGGACAACATAGCAATTTTGGACCAATCACTCCTAGTCAGAAACAAACTGCCAGCAGCAATCAGCTTTTCAGAGCAGTCACATCCCAAACAGGAACAGTGCATGGGATTCAGGAATATTTCAGGAATATTTCAGGAATAAAGAAGCTTTCCACACAGAGCATCTCAGTTTATTTAAAGATGATTTTTTTTTCTTACTGAATCTTGATTGAATCATCAATCACTGAGCAGTTCTGTGCTGTTTTTCTTCTACCACAAGATAGCACTGAACTTTGTATAACCACTTATGACAACATTTTTCGAACATTTTTTAAGATGCAGCCCCTTTCTCCTCATCAGTCTTCCTGCCACCCTTCCATTCCTTCCAGCCCTCCTCCTCCCCAGGCATCAGCACCTCTATTTCTTCTGGGCAGGGGAACAAAAACAGGCTGTAATTACTGCCTGCAAGTATTTACTTACTCCCACATCTTAATGGAACCGAACTGCTGATCTTTCCACAACCCTAAAATAGGTCTCAATCCTCAGCTAAGAAAAAAAGAATACTAGTTTACTAAATGATGTGTTCTCGAAAAATCTCCACACCACTTATGTCTGTGCCAACAAGTTACAGAAGAATATTAGGAGAATTACCTTTACTTTTTCACTACAGCTTTTTTCATATAGGATTCTAAATATTGTAATGCCATCACTGCTCATAGGACATGGAGGGAGCACAGTGAAGATGCATGTGAGCAAGAAGAGCCTATGCCCTATTTAAAGAGAGACCCACCACAAGGGTACCAATACTGTTAGCGTGATAACAAAAAAAAAAATATATATATATAATATTTATGAGGACAACATTCCCAATAGAAATGAGTGGAAAAAAGAACGGTTGCAAACATAACCCGTAGGGGTTCAAGCCGAACGTTCAGAATAGAGGCTGAAAAAAACAAGTTTGACAGGGTGTGGAAGAACACTGAGAACAAAGGCTGTCTGCAGGAGAAGAGCCCAAATCAAATAGGGCACATAATCCCTGTGTAATGGCGATCCTGACCGGAGTAGCGCGTGAATAGAAGCAACTTGCGGCTCTGATGGGATGAGCACTTGCATGGGCAGTTAGTGTCTAGACGGGAAGGAGACTCGTTAAGTCTTCCGTTGACATGCAGGGGGGTGGAAAGTTATGGAGGGGAACTTGGAGATGCACGTACGGGAGGTTAGAACCTGCAGTAGAGGATTTGGATCGTGCACGTATCTGAGCCCGTGCCTTCAGACTGCAATACTCTAATCCACATCTAGCTAACTCAGTGGGAAAAGCTGCAATACTTGTCTACTTAGCAGCACTTCCCTAGTAACAGGGCACTCCTCAGCAAATCAGCTGCTGGCAGATGCTTCTTGTGCAAGTACTCCCAGATTAAACTAATCCAATCACGGAACAAATGCTAAATCAGTTCAGTACCATCCACTGTTAAAAACTATCCATTTACCGGGAGTATTCCCGGGAGCACTTTCCTTAAGCACCTACAGAAGGGTTACTCTTCCAGGTGCACAGAAGCCCTGATTACAACTTTATTCATCTAAGGAGGAACACATCTTAATCTGTGTCTATGCCATAGATTTATACTACTATTTGTTTTCAACCAATTCAGAAATCAATGCATCTTTTTTCCATTCAAGATAGCACTGACAGAAATATCAGTTACACAAAAAAAAAAGTTATAGACAAAAATCTGCTCGCCTTTCTGTAGCTCTTCCTTAAAGACAAACATTTCATTGAAGAAGAGCACAAGTTGATGACTGTAAGCATCACATTTAAGATGAACCATCTTCTGTAACTGTAAAATATAAAAGTATTCATCCTAATGTACTGCTCATAATGAGAGAGAAAACAACTAAAGGAGGTTAGCTTCCATAAAGACACCAACTCAAGTAGATTTCTAGAAGTCTGCAGGTACGTCAGAAGTTAACATCTTGTGAAAAGGCTGTCCCTTTGCATCACACACTGCCAGCAGCTCGGCCAGCAGGCCTGTTGGTGGCCCAGTGCTACTGTTGCCCCAGCACACAAACAAACTGAAAACAGCTGCTCAGGCAGTGGAGCCAGCACAAAAGCACGAGTCTCCCCCAGCACTTGTCATCCAGCATTTACAACCTAGTCTCAATCACACAAAATGAAGCCAAGGCCCTGTCTCCCCCTGAAGTGAACCATATGACCAGCTGAGAGCACCTGCTGCTACTCCTATAATGCCCCCAGATGGGCTCCATCTCCCAAAGCCGTACAGGAGGGACTGTCCTTCATGCACTGCCCTGAAAGACAGGACTCCATTGAACAAGTGCTTCAGTTATCTCAGAAAGAGGACTGAAAATCTATACAAGAAGACAAAATACAAACCAATAAACATCACCACAGTGACTGGGGAGAAAAATGCCTTCCACACACTGCACCACACCTGGAAATTAATTTAGCCCCATAGGTAAATTATGCCAGGAAAGTGTATTTCTGCCTGCTCTTATTTTGAGAATTCTCAGGAATACTCTACAGCATAGTTTCTGCAAGCTCTCTTTACACAAGGTGGCAGGCAGGCTTTCTACAAAAAAGCTGAGACTGTAGTCACCAGCCAGGTTTCTCTAGGAGGTTATTAGAGGCTCTTGGTCCTTAGAAGCAGTAAAATTGCTTCTGGTAATTTCCTTGCAACACCATACAAAACATCATCAGAAATATCAATAATAACATATATAAAAACGCTGACTCACCGAACTGTTGATACACAACACTTCCTCTCAGGAAGAGCCTTCATCCAGAAAGGGCTCTGCTCTGCAGGTGAGCCTTTAAATGAGCCCAGGGAGGGAAGGGCTCAGGCTCTGCCCCCTCTGCTCATGTGGGAAGCACGGTTGAATTCCTTGCACCTGTGCTTCGTGGGCCAGCCACCCCTTCACCAGGTGCCCAGTCATCAGTTCAGGCATAAGAGCTCCCTTGCATATGCCTATTTAATACGTGCAAGAGCGGCATTTCTTTTCTCACCTGTGTGCAGAATAGGTAGATTTTTTTTTTCCTTATTTTTGTTTTGTTTTAAACTTAAACTTGTGGCTCTATTATTTTCATTTCAAAGAGATTTTTGCCTTTTCTGGTTCTGTTTCCAACGTTGCTGTGAGTCTGTATCTCATCACACACAACTAATTCATCATTTTAGTTTGAGTCATTAATCTTTGCCTCTCCTCCAAAAGACAATCCATGTTTAATAGCTATATTATATAATGTGCATCAAGGTGCTGAAGGAATATTTTGCAAACTTTGGGAGAACATTGTAGCTACACCAAATTTAATTACACATCCAAATATCATTTTCAGGAGGCCAAAAGACCTCTCTGTAATAGCAAGAGCTAGGAAATATATTATAAATAATTCCTGCTTGACTGTTGGGAGAAATAAAAGAACACAATCAGTTCCCTCGTCTCTCTCTCCTCCAGGCCAGTACATTTTATCTTTAAACAATGAAGATAAGGATGCAGTTTTAAAAAGATTGTAGCATTGATAAATATTTACTAACTCAATAGCATCCTCCTTGAAAAAGCAGAACACTTACAGAAGATTAAGTTGCCAAATAAATAAACGAGACTCAAGCTGATCTTGCATACCTTGAGACAGAATTTAACCTGCAATAAGCAGCGTGTCTTCAAATGTTTCTCCAACTGCCTGCCACTACTTGCTTGCCTCATAATTTGTGACCCCACAGCCTGAGCACAACAAAACAAGCATTAAGCACTAAGGCATTGTGTCCAAGAATTATTTTACTTTTGTTAATTGACACATTTAACAGTTTTGTCTTTTAAAATATTTTTAGCATACAATATAATATAAATACAATATAAAATATTTTAAGCATAAATTAAAATATGCTTAAAGCTTCATAAACTTTTCTGAACTACAACAGAGTCAGGTTTCTTCCACTCAGTGTTTTAGCTGACTGGTGCCCAAGTTCATCATCAAGTTCATCAGTTCATAAGATTGTGTTAAATAATGATAGATTGCAAGCCATATAGTTGCTTCTCTGGTTCCTGAATTCCTAAATCTGAGGGTTTTTTTCCAGCTTTTCTTTAATGAATGTTAATATCTGTCTGGTCCTAAAGGCTCAAAAACTAAAAGGTACATAAAAAGTAATACATATTCTTTGCATTTTTAAAATCTCATTATATTTTAAACCAATCTTAAAAGTTGAATGTCTAAGAGAGAAGTAAGTAGAGAGTTCTGACTGCCTTAGGTTCCTATTACCAAAATAGCTTCGAGGAGAGGAAAAAAAAAACCTAGAAACATAATAACTCAAAGATGAATTTAGATGGTCTGCTGCCATAGACTTTGCCATTGACGAATTTAATAATCATGTTTAGTATCAACAGTTGAAAACACCTCAAAAAGAGCTGCTACTTCCTGTTACGTTTATTTTCATCAAATGTTATAGTATTCATGACTTCATCTCACACATTATACATAAGTATAATTGCATTCTGTTGAACCTGTTAAAAATATTGTAAGAAAATGCTATATATACTGAAATTATATTAACCACGTATCACAATACTAATGCTATTTCAAACTAGCACTTTGCACCTCATGCTTTTAGAATTGTACATGGTTCACAACACTAAAAGAATAAGTAAATTATAGGTGATCCATTTCCAATTTAAAAATGGAAAACTGAGTGACAGACTTTCTTACAGGGACTTACTAATACAGAGCTCACATTATCCTGCTAATACATATCTTCCTTTCCAAGGAACATGCAGTGCTACACATCTCCACTTTGTAATTATTATATTTGTATTCAATCACTAATTTCCTTATTTTTAAACCTTGTTAAGTTGAAAATAATTGTTGTGAGTCCTGCCTTTCTCAGCCTCACTCCAAAGTTTCTTATATTTCAACGGAGATGTTACATCAGTAAGGCCTATGCTTCTCCTGTTCACAGAAGAGATGCTGACCAGCCAGTTCAATGGACTCTCAGGGCACAAAATAGGTTGCTCTGCAACCAGGAGCACCCTACGGCTCCTGTGGCCTTACATATAGGAGCAAACTCAAAATCAGTTCTAACATTATCCCACAAGGAGGCACAGTGCTCTTGCAGCCAAAATTTATGAATCTCACTTTGCCGTTTTTCCCACTTTCCAAGCAATTACCTGTCTGCAATGATGGGATCCAGGGTGATGTGGGATTCACTTATGGATTTATCCAGTGTTTTCCTCATTGGTGAATGACCCTCAGTTTCATCCAGTCTACTCTCATGGACTGTTTTTGCCATGGAATATTTTACTTTTGTATCTTTGTTATTCATTCTCAGTACTTAAATACTGATTCCCAACGTTTCACCCTCCTCCTTTGCTGTCTCTAATCTGCCAATATATGTACACTGTGCTGAAAGTAATGCAACTCATTTATTTTCATGGAAACTACAACAGATATGAAGAGCACAATAACACCACTTGATAGAGCAAATGGGAAGCTGGGCATGAACCAGTAATGTGCCATCACAGTCCAGAAAGCCCAGAAAGCTAACTGTATCCTGGGCTGCATCAGGAGAAGTGTTGTCAGCAGATCAGGGAGGTGATTTTGCCCCTCTGCTCCGTGCTGTGAGGGTCCCTTCCAACTTCAAAGACTTTATGATTCTATACCAACAGAATAAGAATTCAAAATTGACTCCCCAGCAATATTTGCAAATTTTAAATGCAAAAAGGTGGTTTGTTTTGAAAGCTATATATCAAATGTACACCATCAGCAGTTTCTATTATTTGATCTAGACCATTAAGTAAGGAGACTTTCACTGATTTTCTTAGAAACTAGCCCTTAGCTTTGGAAAGTATATTTTCTTCAAGCAAAGGACTCTGTACCTTCCCCTTGATTCAGGCTGACGCACCTACTTAGCAGGTCTGACTGCCTAGATTTCAGTCACAGCCTTTTCCTCTGGAGTGAAATGAGTACCTGAGACACATCTAAGTACTTTTGTGTGTGTGCCTTCAGAATGATGGAGATGAAGTTAATACAGATACATGCAGCACAGCTGTGATTTAAACTTAAGAAACTGCATTTTCATGTTTAAATGCAAGCACCTGTAATATTAAGAGAAATGACTGAAAGTTGCAAGAAAGTTGCAAGCATGTTTTCAGTGTTGTTTTTTTCATGGTACAGTGAAGCCTCTCGCTATGCTGTCTATTAAGCATACAAGGTACAATGACAGTTTGCTGCAGTTCACTAAGAAACCCATAAACATCGTACTTTAAAAAGCTGCTAATATAAATTTCCCTTGACAGCAGTCAGTGGTAGTACCCCACTGACAAATTACAATGACATTGTACATCCTTAAAGTACCATAATTACTACTGTTTTTGTGAGAGTGTATAAGTTGAATAGAATTGAGTGAGCATAGTTCTTGGAACTGAGATCCTAAAATGACTGGAAAATTGTGAGTGCCTTATTTTTAGGCACTAGTAGCTCTTCTGTATGATCCAGAGAAGAGATATATATCTAAACAGGAACATAAAAGCTTTTGCCAGCAATAAGATTTGTGCCAGTTGACCCTAAACAGGCACTGTGCGTGTCTGGAGAGCTAACTGCCAGAGGACTTTGTATGCGCATTTTAATCAGGGTGATCTGGATGGCACCCCAGCATCCAGCTCTGGTCTTGAATTCACTATAAGTAAGACTGTGTGGAAAGCACCAGTGCTGTAGTCCATGTGGTTTACTCACAAGCACAAGGTGGAGTTGCAAGGTAAATCTGTAACAGAAAAGTCATGCACTCTGAATTGCCAGAGCTGCAGCCAGGATGTTATCTCTAAAACAGCATGGCAAGTTCTGCTGCAGAAAGTACCCCATGTTATTGATCTTGGTATATCCTGCATATGACCAGCCATTGAGCAGGTCAGCAGCATTAAGACCTTGGCACTTCCAAAATTACCTAGCAAACAAGAGATGTGAGAGATGTAAGCACAAATGCATTCAGTACTAGGTTTAGATAAGCATGATTTTTATGTTGGTTTTTACATTTCAGTTTCAATCAGACATAGAAATCTCTTGCTGACCTAGGTCTACTTGAATTTCACATATTCACACTCTGCTCATATTTATAACCTTTAGTACAGCTATGTGTGTAAAATAATCAGTTAAGAAATGCAGATTGCAAGCAAGACATCCATAATGAAGTAAGGGGCACAAAGAAGATATTGGAGATAGAATTTTCACATTTAGAAAGTCTTAAATCAAGGGCTTCCATTTTATCATCAGAAATCATCAAAAGATGTGAAAATTCATACAGATTCTTAGGGAAGAAATGTTTTCCAGTGTTCATAGAAAATCACTCAAGAAGAGTCCAGACTGAGGACGTGAGAAAAGAAGACATGTTGGCTCAGGAACTTTCCAGGCTTACAATAGACATTGAAGTTCGTAAGAGAATTTAGCCTATTTTCTTTAAAAGAATCAACTTCAAATGATTACAGAAGTGCACAGAAACATTACCATACTTTATTTGACACCTCTTGCCTATAGATGATTTTCTGTTTAGAAAAAAGCCATATCCAATGTAAATGGAAAAAAAAAATGTCTGCAAATGAAATCAAGCATCTCTATCCTGCTACAAAATTGACTTTTTGGAGTTGTATTGTGCAGCTTTCCAGCTTTTAGCCAAAATGAATTACATTTCCATAGTCATTAAAAATACTTTTCCTCAGCTGATTCAATATCATTCAGCTTGCAAACACTGGAAAAGAAGCTATTTTATGCCTTGGGATAACGCTTTCACTACTCAGGCAGTAGAACAACTCTTCAATAACTGCTTGCTGATCTTGAAAATTTCAAGCCTATTTTCTCTGTTACTGAAAAATCATTCAGACATATAGTTAAGATTTACTTTATCTCAGTTACAGGAAGGTACTACACAGGAAACCTGAGTGCATAATTGTACAATAAGATAGTTTGCTCCCCTCTCCTGTTTGTTTTGTGTTTTTTTTTTCCCCTGCAATATCATGCTTGATACTACAGGATATTATCCAACACCAAATGACTCTTAACATCTATGAATGAAATGCTTAAAATCTGCAGAAAATCAACTATTTAGAGTTAACAAATCCCTCATTAGAAAGGACATCTCAAGCTATTCCAATGCACTTTGTGCTTCATGTTTATGTTGCAGTAACTAGTTGGCAAACATACAGCTGGGAAGAAGTGATTTACTAATGATATGAAGTAATTCCAAAGTGGATTTGCTAAAAGATCATACAAAAATGAAGCATAATGAATTGCAAAGAGAAACAACACATCTGGGGTTTCTATTTGTTTGTGTTACAGCTGGTAGAAGCCTCGTGGTTCATAGCAAGATAAATCTTGGTGTCCTCATATAAGAAAGTAAAATTCTCTGTTGTGTCAAAATAAACATGTGACAAGCATCAATCTGAAACTAAACAGTGCAATCAACCAAAGTCAAAGTTTGCCTGCTGAAACTTGGTTGCATTCTTAAAATCACTTATACTTGTAAAACAGTCATTTTTAATAAAGATCATTGTTCTTATACAGGTAAATATTAACACTGATATCCACTAGATCTATATAAGTGCAAATAACAAAAGACCTTTGCACACACACTTTTAAAATCAAGTCTGTGCTCTTGCATGATCATCACTGCTTTTTAAAAAGGTGATGTTCTCTCATGCAGACCAGAACTGTCAGGAGAATTGCACACTGCTTCAGCTCCAAAATCCCCTCATCATTTACTCCCAGAATGTACTTTTCCAAGCAAAAACATTGAAAAAAAATATCTGTTTTGATTAACTGAAAGAATCCTAATATTCCTTTGAAAGACTTGAAACTTTGAGTCTTCATCTGAAGAATAAACGTAAAGCCTTTCCCCTGCCTCCTGCTTTTCTGAGCCTCACTTAACAGATTGTCCTCCCTTCATATTTTCAAGGCTTTCTTTAAACAATGGCCAGAAACCATTTCACTGAAAATGAAAACAAGTTCTCATGAACTCTGTTGACCACAGAAAACAAAAGCATGAAAAGAAGCACCAGAGAACCATGACAGAAATCTGACAGCTTTGCAGCTATTTCTTTCTGATACACTTTAATGGTAAGCAGCAAACACCTGTTTCTGTTTCCTATAAATACTCCTTTTTGTGTGTATTCACCTGAGTTTTCTGACAGATTTTAACATTCATACTTGAAGCTAGGTTAACTTCTAGTTCTACTGAAAGGAATAATTGATCTCCTTGCACTAAAAGGTCACCCATCACTTTTTAAGACACGGATAAAAAAAATTGTTTCTGATACAATGTGTAGACCTGGCTACATAAGGCACAATTCATTTAAGCTTAAAACATTCCTCAATTATCCATTCTAACAACAATTTAAGCATTGTTACTTGACTTTAGAAATGCAAAAGGCAAGGTGTCTTGATTTCAGTAAGTGATACTGAGGTACAAACATTCGAAGGAACTGTAGGATGCAGGACCTAACACATTTTGGAGTCACTTATGCTTTGCAAATCAAACCATGTCAATTTAGCTTTTAACATGTCTGATAGATGGAAGAGACAGGAGTTCCAATTACCTTCAGGCCTCTGGTGCTCTTTTACTATAAGTCACACAACATCAGATGCAAATACCTACAGAATCAGTACTGACATGTTTCCCAAACAATCACCCATAGGTGATTTAAATGTATCCTCCACCTGTAAGGTTATTAAGTTCTCTTTTTGTTAAACAATTTTTAAAACAATATGAATGCTACTCATTCCAGATCACTTCTGGAGTATCTTGTTAAATGATTTTCTTATACTAGAAAAAAACAAGCAAATCAGGCCTGCACCCTTTAAAAATTTTTCTTCCCAATCTCAAGACTTGCATTCTATAGGCTAGAATATGTTTAATATATGTTCTTAAAACACTTAAATATCTGTTTTTCACTAATCTGTACTAACATACATTTTCTTTCTAAAGATGGTAGAGATGTTCAACATTCCATTTCAAATAATGCACTAGATTTTCCACTTCCACATAAAAATGGGTGAGGGAGGGGCACTAAGAACAAAAGTTGCATGTTTCATTAATACAGATATCATTTCAAGCAACAATTTCCAGAACAAAAAGGAATTTCCACACAAAAAGACAAAAATCAGATAATTGTTATTGTGGATTGGGTACCTTGAGAGTTGTATGAGAGAATTTTATCTGCAGATGCCAATACACAAATTTACAGAACTTCATGCTATTACTTTTTCCTTCATTTTCTCCTCAGTCAAGTAAAACAGAGATTGTATCAGTACCTTAAAAAAAAACAAAAAACAAAACAACAACAACAAAAAAAAGTTTTATAATGTACGTGAATTAAATTCAAGGAAAGGTATCCTTTTCTGTCTCTGTCTCCTAAATATAAAGTGGTGGGTGAAAGCTAGTATTTACTGGGAAAAATGGTTATCAGCAGATACCTATTGCAAAGACATGGCAATACACTTTCAGAAACAAAGTCAACCTATATTTATTTTCATGAAATCTCAGAAAATGAAATGATATGAAGATAGCACCAGACGTTTCTTTGATGGCTCTCTAACATAGAGACAACAAGCTTTGAAACCAGCTGATTTTGCTAAGTAAACTTCCCAGTTCAAGAAATAACACAGGCATCAGAGAACAAGCACACAAATTTTGGTCTTGCGTTGTTTCCCGTGCTACTTTTTCCAAACTACTCTTGCTAGCTCACCATGATATTTGTTGCTGCACTGCTGCACCCTCACAGTTTCCCACTGCATTTTATGTTCTGCACCGTTGTTACACTTGCTTTTAGAGAGCCAGTGTGCTCACTGAGCAGAAGAAATGTATTTTATCACCTAGCCAAAAGGCAGTTATCAGAAGATAATACAGTCATGCAGTCAGAAGCATCTCCTTCTCTCCATAGGACTGTGCATCTTATGGGTTTTCCATGTCATTAACTTGTTTAACTGGAGCTTAAAAATGAACCAGCAAGCACAGTTCTCTTTTGTGAGAGCAAAAGAATCCTGCTGCAGTAAGATTTGCATTTGTAGTGCAAAGCCCTGACATCTGTGTGCCTTGGAAGATCTTGACCCAGTGCAAGACCCAGTGGTTTTCCTTCTGGGTCTCCTCATGTGGATCCCTTGCACATCAGCTGTGGAGCCTTTCCATGATAATATGCCCAGATTCTGCTCCGATACTTGCTGAGAGATGCTAGAATCGTATTATCTCCTAGTTTAACTGTTAGCTGTAATCCATCACACATTGCACGTAGCAGGCACAGAAGAAGCAATTTTGCGACACAGTTCTTAAAATAGCTCTTGTGATGTAACAAGGCTATTTAAAGAACAGGTTCCTTTCAGTCTCAGTTTGTTAAAATATATTTATACTTCTCTGTTTATATAATGCATATATTTTTATTTGTGCATACTGTGTATCTACGCAAGTTCATTCATACGCTAAAAATGGCTGACACATAACACATGACCTGTTAATTCCCATTGCAGTTATAAAAAGATCAAATTTGAGAAAAAACAAGGGCAGAATTGAGAGGCACCTTGAAGGGTATCTTCAAAGCATAGCCATGCATTTTGTTTTTTAGAAGTAGGTTTTATCAGTTTTATATCAGCTAGAAACTGCTTTCACAAACAGACAATATCGACAGACATTCTTTCATTACTTTTTTTCTTAAAACTCATCTCTCCAAACTAAAAGTATTTGTGGTGTTGATCAACCGTACAACACAGGTACGTTTTATTGAAATCTTATTAAATTGTATGTAACAGTACTGTGGGACATAAAGATGTTTTTGAACTTGGAAATGGTTAATATTTACTACCAGGCTGGGGAGGAGAGAGGTGAACGATAATTTCAGCCCTATTTATTACAGCAATCATCTTTATTTTTGAATGAACACTATATGAAAACATTAGTAGTGAAATGGTCATATTTCCACCATGTAAACTATATTATCTAATGAAACAAAAACACCTTTTATAAAAGTAAGGTTACTTATGAATCTTTCTTTTTTTTTTTTCCAAAAGTATGAATTCAGAGTGAAAGTCAGAAGCAGAAGGAAATAAACCCCAGCTTAGTAAGATTATATTCACATTTACATGAGTCAAAGTTTATAGTCACAGGTTAACTGTTTTATGCTGCCATGAATCAGAAATTGTTTACAATAAGACTTGAAAATTATGTGTGTACATGTATACATCAAAAGGAGAAAAAGCAACCATTATATTCCCAGTCATCTTCTCCCCTTGTTTTCTGTTACATTTGCAGTTCTTATGCTCTGAAAACGAAAGATCAGAGAGGGAACAAATTCAGATAAAATAAAGAAATCATTATACTATTATCCACTACTGGATTTTCAATATCACAAGCTATTAGTGGTGACATGTATTACTATCATGAGACCATTCCAATACTTTCCTGTGCAATTCCATCTGTGACATGCATACACACTGTGATGTTTTTCCTATATTTACATAACTGTTGACAATTTTCAAGTGTTTGTTTAAGCAAAAATTGTTCTGAGCTAATTCATTACTTGAAGTTTGAAATTACAACATCATCTATAGGATACTACTTACTACTTACACCTACTTACAATTCAGGTAACATCGGACTTGAACCTATCTGGAATTTGCATTCTTGATTATAATTTGAAAGTGGCATTGTGTACATTTCCCATATTTGCTTTAAATAACTGAATGCTGAAACTTATTCCAGTCCTGAGATCAGCTCTATTTGTCTGAGTGTACAAGCAGTCCAACAGGACTTCACAGTCACTGTCAAATTTACATCCATTACAGTTCTGAGTCCCTTATGGCTTAGGTCTTTATGTACATAATTCTGTTGCTGTTTTAAGTCCCAAACTGAATCTCTAACCTCAGTTTTCTGCCACACTTGTGATGGCCAGGAATCCATGCTAAACGAAGCTGCTCCTCTGAGGTAGACCTTACTCATGTGCCTATGTTCTAGTTTATGCCATTCTCCAGATTTCAATCTCCTGTATCTAAGGACAGAAGAGGTCCAACAAGGCAGTAGGACTTTCTTCCAATTTTACCATTTCCATTAGATATATGTTGCTTTTTGCAGACAACCTTCTCCTCCCATTGCTTTGTGGGTGCTCAAAGGAAGTCATCTTAACGCCGCAATGGTGCTGAACCATTTAAATTCAGCTTCAGTGAACTGTAGATCATCATCTACAAATTCAGTGTCAGCTGCCTTTTATACTGCAATGCACACTTTCAGCTTTCTAATCATAGCACATGTCTGAGTGACAATTCATCTCCCAGAAATGGGAGAGGTAATGTTCCGAAACATAGTTTCCATCATTAAAGAGAACAAAGAGTAAAAAGATTGGACTCAGAGTTAGGACAGAATTTTATGGGATCAGACAATCCCTTTCCACTATCAGTCCATAATTCTACATGACTTGTAATGTTTTATGCATGTCCTTAGGGATTCACAACTAGCTGTAAGATATACTCCCCAACTCACTTCAGTCATGACCAGCTGTGATATGTGTATTTCTCCATGACGTGAGCTCTTAAACCTCCTAGCATTATCCTGTTTATACTAAATCCTGTTCTGCTACCACAGATTACTCATCTCTTGATATGAAGACTGGATGCATCTTGTCATTTGCTGTGACCAGCTTTCAACTTTGAGCTGTTTTATTGCTCGTAACGCCTATACTGTCCACTGCAGTGATTGATTAAAATACCTCACTTGAAGAGACAAACGCAGTTACAATAAGCTGATGCATGCCATCTTTGAGTTCTATCTGTCATATGCTTTGGAAGGTATATCCAACTCAGTTTATTCATCATTAAAAGTAGTTACTTAAGGCAATACTTATCCTTTATCCACAAATCCGCAGACTCAACAGCAAGTTAAGTAATGGTTACTGGAGCTCTGTGGTGGCTTCTTTGCAATAGTTAGTAGTAGTTTGCCATCAGGCAGCATAGCCTCAATATGTCCAGGTGTAAAAGAGTGGAATCGTTCTCCTCCTCTGATGAAGGTGATTACAAATAGAGCCTGAGCAGCTAGTTTTAGAGCACATTTCAGCTATTTTAAGTTGCATGAAATGAATCCCACCAGAGCAGTCTCACATTCAGATTGAAAAAGCTCAATGATAGCTCTACAGAGAGAATTTTCTTTAACTAATAAGTACTGATTTGACAAAATAATTTCCAAAATTTATTTGAATTGCCTTTCTTCTTTTATTAGAAGTTGTCCTCAGGAATTGAGGACTTGGAGAGTTGGATTATTTCCTTAGTGACACAAAGCTGATGCTTCTAGCAGGTAAAGGACGTTCTCACAGGAGATGTGAGTCATAGCTTCATAAATCTGCTAGGCTTAGGGCTGCATTTAAGTGTTTCTCAGAAAGAGTGGTGAGATAAGAGCAAAAACCTAGCAAGCCTGTAGCAAGAGTATCAAAAAATACTGAAAAGTCTCTTAAAAAGCCCAAAGTACAGCTCTTGTAACTCCCGATATAACAAAGAGGGAAATAAAAATTTACTCTTAGCAGATTTTCCTCATAAAGAACAAACTTCTTAATGGTACCTGAGTTTCCGAACACCAAGATCTGATTTATACCTCCCTTTTTCCCTCCTAGCTAATGAATTGTGCTAAATTAATAGAAAGCAAGCCACTCACTCAGAAACCTTTATCTTCATTTTAGTTTCTCTAAACAAACTGTCTTTTCTCCATCAGGACGGAAAGCTGGTATAAAGAAGAAAAATATAAAACTTATAAAGCAAGGAATAGAGGCATAGCAAATTCAATTAACTGTTTTCATTTCCTTTATATCAAATATTCCATGTACATTTTTGACTGCCACTTACACAGAAAGGCAACTCTAAAGTGATATTGCAGAATCTTGTACATTTTTATACAACATGAAGTCTTTAAAATGAAATGTATATATTTTTAACAGGTACCATATGGGAGAGAGAAGTGATTCTTTGTTAAATTCCTGACACGACAAGTTTTGTCATTTCTTATTAGGCAACTCAGTGCAATGCCATGGTGTATTACATCTTTTGATGCAACAGCAGCTAGAACAAAAGTGCTTTTCTAAAACTTTTAAGAAGCAACTGGAAATAGCAAAATACCTGCTGCAATGGCAGGTCACTATAACTTGCACGTCAGTACTTTCCATAACCAGTGCTTGGGGGAAAGGGAGGCTATAAATGATGCTCTGCTTCAAGTAAGAATATTCCGAGTCATTAAATGCCAGATCTTCCCTGCACAAAACACGTCTGAATTCTTCTCCTCAGGATGCTGGCACTGATATTCCTTCATGACTGTCCGGCTTTCTTTAGCGTAACAGATGCATACTGAAGTCACTCAATATATGTATACCTTGATCTACATTTCCTGTTAGTGACATGAGATCTACTTGTACAGGTGAGTAAGCACTGTAACACCTCATTAACTTCTGCTTATTCAAGTGGATTTTGGATCAAGCTTTAAAGCCCCATATTCCACAAACTGATTCTTAACATGAAACATTGCAAAACTGACTGAATTTCTATTCAATCACTACATCAGTCAGGATACAAACATCAAGTCAGACTGCAAGTGAAGCATCAGACAAATGATCTGCACAGAAAAACAAGAGCTTTTTACTATCAAGTTTATATCATCCTTAAGATGAAATGCCATCGAATATGCAAACTTTAAGAGCCTTTATTTTCCACAGATTCTCACCCTTCTGGTATATAAACAATACATTTTTACTCTTATAGTTGATTCCTATGACTTGTTTGAATGCTCAATTGTTTCCACTTCATCATTTCCCTTTTCTATCTCTTTCAGTTCCCTTATTCATTAATGGATTTTTTTTTTTTTCCTAAGTCACTCTCTTTCTTTTATTAAACTGAGCTACTAACTTAATATTCCCTGGACCATAAAAGGATTTAATTCTGTTATTCACACACACACACACACACACACACACACACAAACACACACACACCAAAAAAAGTCAGTAATGAACTTGCCATTTTTTTTTAAATAACCAAGATGTTCCAAAACATCTTTCATCTTCATTATTGTTTGGGCAGCTCTAATTATTATTTTTCAAAAAGGTGTTATTTTCTCACGATTTGAGGACCTTCTGAAGGGACTGAAAGAGATGTAAAAATATCCATTTCACCACTATGTGAGCTATCCTTTAAAAGAAAATAAAAACAGAGTCAGAATTGCTGTTGACTCTCTGACCCCAAATTCATCCAAGAATTTTATCTCAGCCACTGCCTGACTTATGAAGCTACAGGAAGTGTCTTCAGAGTTTAGCTCATCAGGCAAGACTTTTGCCATAGAAAGGATATATGATCTAACTCACACTACCCTTCTTCTGATGTCCTTCTCCTCTCCCCCAAGATCATTCCTCTCAGAGACTTCATACTATTCCCAGTCAGCCGACTACAAATTCCCCTTCATAGTGAGATGGTTTTCTCACTAAAGTCTCTGAGACTTCAGATTGCCCTTATTCTATGCTGAATGAAATCCAAAACCTTTGATGTTTTTCTGCTAATTAAAAGATAGTTATTTTGGGGAAGGCTGTCTATCTTCTGATTAAAAAATAAATTGATCAAAAGATTTCTGTCTGGTAATGGACTGACTACTTCACAGACAGATTTATTAGATAACAGAACTAAAATCATAGGAAAAAAATAAAAAAGCAGCTCGTTTCTCATTATTATTACAGAGAAGACAAAAAGAAGAATATTTCTTTTGGGTCTCTCTTCATGACAAGATCATCAGGCAATTTGTGCCCCTGCCTGCCTCTTTTAGGAAAATCCTCTTCCATCACAAAACAACAGGATCCATAGCCTCTTTATTATGTACACCATGTTTTAACCAAACAAAAGGTGTTAGTAAGGATAGCAAAGATACATGAAGAGAAAGACTAAAAGTTATCATGAGGTTTGTATTTCTTTAGGGGCAGAAACCAATTTGCTCTTAATGCATGTATCTTGGACAGGTGAATTTTTCATCCTGACTCCTCTTTGTTTTCAATTATCTGGTTTAGAAACAGATCTTAATACGTCCCAGGTGCAGAACATAGCTGGAGGCCCTTGTTAACAGAGCCAGAGTTTTTGTGCATTGTTGGTCATAGAAGATCACTGCAATCACCCAAACTTCAGCGAGACCCCTCCCACAGGAACTATTTCCCATGTGGAAAATAGTTTCACTACCCAAAGGAAAATGTGGGAATCTTGTTTACGGCACGTATCATGAAAAATTTAATTCGACACAATGGAAATCTACAGCAGAAGTCCAAAGTTTAATCAGAATTCAGAGGGATGAACAGATGAGAAATGAACACATGAAAAATGAAAACTGAGCTAGTCTGAGAGTTCTGCTGTCTGTAATACTCCACAGTATATAATACATGCACTGCAGTAGATTAGATGAAGCCTTACTGATATAACTATCTACTATTCAGCTGCCAAGAAATGGCGTGAATCAGGCTTGAGAACTGCCAGATTAGTGGACTAATAGAGCAGAAGGTAACAAAATCTTATTTACACTATCAGCATTAAAGTATTTCATAAGTAAAACATAAGAACTTTTCTGTGCCAGATCACAGCAAAGCCAGTGGTAGATATCTCAGGGCTCTTTATTATACTAAGGAGAAGAAAGCTGATTAATTAATCATTAATCAGCTCATTAATGATCAATGGTAAAGTGTAGAATTATTATTCTATTTATATCCTAAACTGTGCAGCTTACAAAATGATATTAGTGTATTTGCCAAATCAATGCAGGGCATAAAAAGAATGGTTTCATAAGAAGAGAAACAAAAGACAAAATTTCAAGACGTCATTTCTCTTCAAAGGACAATCAGTTGCTCATAGTTACATGAAAAACCTAAGAGAGTTGGGAGCAAAGCCCCCATCAGTTGATGACTTCTGGCACTGAACCAGACCCATTCCAACAAGATCCAGCTCAACACAGCAAAGAGATTTGATTGCTGAATTGGGCCCACTTTTCCTGTTCACTGACAATCTTTCCATTTGATTCCTGGCTGTGGCCTTTCCTGATGTTCAGTAAAAGGTATGTAGAAGAGACAGGAGGATTGCAATGAAAATCCAGAGCCTGGTAGCTGTTCCTAATCCTACTAAGAGCAGAACTTTGTAAGGTGTTAGCTTTTATAAAATGCATGAAGGGGAAAGAAGAGTCTTAATGAAAATACCTTCAAAGGCATTTCACTTTGTCAGACAGAGAAGGGCATGGTAGCCCACTTAAAAAAAAAAAAAAAAAAAAGAGAGAGAGAGAGAGAATGTTCCCTCTATTTTATCTGAGCCAAGAAGAGTATCACAGCCAAAAACTGCAATTACAGGGAACTGCCAAATTTATCTTCTGTGATTTAGAATGGCATGCTTTAGTAAGATCAGGGAGATTTTTTTAGTCACATCATGACAAAATATTGTCCGTTTGGCAAGGAATAGAGTTCTCTGGCTTCTACGCTACAGCATGCTGCTTGAATGCAAACCTCCCTTAGGAATGCAAGTGAACTTGGTAGGAATTCTTACCACTAGTTTGGCAGAAAGCCTCTCCATCTCTCCCAGTTCTTCCTTCCTGCACATTTTAAAGCTACAAAACTACATGGTAATCCACAGGGGCAGAAGAGAGAGAAAACATGTGGAAAATAGACTTCAATATATATTTTAATATAAAATCTATTGAAGGAAGGCTGAACTTTTAAAAAGATAGTATGGAAATAACGCTGATTTGTTATGCCCATCACAGTTAACTTGCTGGGGATAAGTGACTTTACCAAAATTCCATGTCTCGGTTTATTTTGCCTTGGGTACCTGTTTCTCTGCTGCTACAGCTTACGTCAGGACTGTTTGAAGCACAGTCCAGCACAAAACATGTATCCAACTGAAAGAACTCATACTTGAAATACATTACATACATTATAATACTGGCAAGATTTAATTATGTACCTAGAGCCAATTCTTGAATTGCATTTAAATAGAATTAAACTTAATGAGAAACATCTTAAAGTAATAAATAAAATGAAGATAAATTGATAAAGTAAAATTTAATTTTAAAATTCAATATTGTGTCATATCATGTTATATCACAGAAACATACCTATTTCTTTGGTGCAAAAATGTGTCACAACACGAGTCAGACTTAGGTTTTGGTATCCTTACATTATTCTTTTACTATTACAAATTAAACTGCACTAGATCCATGTTTATTCATTTAGCATTTTATATGATGCAAGTTATAGTATTTGGATTGGATAAAAACCATGGCATATGGAACTCTAAGACTCAGAGCCACATACTTGGCTACGGAAGAAAAATCGACAGCTCCATTGATGGCAGATCACTGGGAAAAAGAATCCAGAGTCATGAGTCTTATCACACAAATGGCAAAAGGTAATAATTCAGTTGTGCAATTCATTGGAATCTGAATGTTATTTTATAATTACTTATTGATTAGAAAAGAATGATTATTCCTTCATAATGTGTTGTATCTGCAAACATTTTAAGGAAAATTATGGGCACTATCTTGGGATATAAAGCACTTTCTACATTAGATTTTCATAACTCCATAAACATGTACTATGTTACTGAAACCCTGAGGAGTTAAACAAGGAAACAACATGACAAAAATGGATAGCAATGAAGGATTTACATAGACCTACTTATATGGTAGAATTCACAGTCTCAAATACTACTTAAGGGCATACTACTTACAGTCAAAGGGTTACTAATTGCACAGACTGTGAATAGCTCTATAGAGCTCCAAAATGAGCTCGTATTTTAGAATACTTATGAATTTATTACTTCAGGCATAGTAATATAGGTGTCTGAGATTGTAAATATCTTTCACCCAGGTGCTTAGAATAAGAGAAGAGGAACTCAGTTTCTGCAACCATTCACACAGATGAAAGAAGAATCCAATATATCATGGATATTTGGATGTAGTCTTACTAAGTGAAGTTTGCATCCATACAAGCCAATTTCTTTTCTTTTTTTTTTTTCATTTCTATCTTCTCTTCTGTCCATATTCTTTAAAGCAGTTTTAGTTTCAGAGTTCAAAAAAATTCATCAGAAGACTTTGTGAGATGGGACATCAAATTTTTGTTTCTACTCTTCTATTAAACCTAAATCTACAATTACCCAGACATTGATCTGTGGATTTTCTTTGTTCTATGTCTACATGGTGGAATTGTGTTTCACCACAGAATCGTTAATCAGCAGATCAGAGGTCTAGTCATGACTTTTACTGTTATCCCTACTTAAATATCTCTCTGGGCTGGTTATCAATCATAATGATAGATTTGTGAAAATCTCATTAGTTACGTAATATTTAGACATGTCAGCCTCCTGATGCCAGTACAATGAAATTCAACTTAACTCAAATGGAAGAGTAATAAAATTTGGTGTTTTATTTTTTTAAGTATATAAATGAATCAAACCATTTCATGAACTTTGTTTATCTAGTTATTTTGTAACCAAAATGCTGGCCACTTTGTTATGCAGACTTTTATTTTAAATTTTGTCATTCCTAGATGTACAGTGCATCCAAATATGATACTCTGTCTGCCACTCTTATACCACTGCTCTTGTAATGAAGTCACCATATCTGATACTTCAACAGTTTGTAAGTCTAAAACATTTGGATTTACAGAGTATGAAAGCTTTTGGGACAGATCCTGAGAAGACTGTGACACTACTAAAAGCACAATAATTACAGTCATTATCCATATTTAGAAAATTTAGTTTTCATGAAAGAGAGAATTTTCCATCTAATCTGATGTGTTATCTTGACGTTTGACAAATAGCAGCCACTGAAATCTTCCAGGATATCACCTCCAGAAATTGGACTTGTTTTTGTTACAACTATCAGTGATAGTCAGTGGTAAACAGAAACATGGTGTTAGGTATTACTTACCTTAGCCATAGCTGTTTTAAAATAATGTGAAGTATGAACATCATTACTTCTTATTATACAGTAACACAACCTATACTCTGGCTATTGCTCAAGGTTTGAGATGTAACCACAGAAAAACAGTGGACTCGCTAGTTCCTGTAATATGGTTTGTAAAGTTAGTTAGCAATTTGTGGCATTTAACAAGCTCACTGAGATTGAATACCCAGTTCATCCATGCAGCTGTTCTCCAGCCTCGTTTGAAGGGCATCTGTATTGTCACTGCGTATGAAGCAACAAGTAGAATGGTAGTTCAGGTTTGTGATTCAGAGGACCTAAATCCAGATCCTACATTATTTTAATGGAAAAAATGAAACAAACAAACAAACAAAAAATCCAGAGACTTCACTATGATCATCTCTGCAAATAAACGCTGTTTTTGATGTCATATTCACTAAGCTACTGAATGCCAAAGTTGTTTTCTGCTTCTCAGGTCTTGTAGAAGAAGCAAAGTAAAGAACATCTGATTGCTCATGTTTTACACTTCCCAACAAAAAGTGCACAAAAGTCCACTTGCAATTGGCTGTAATTTCCATACAGCACCTGAAATATATTAGGCCTCCAAAGCATCTCTACAATGTTGTAGCCTATTCTCCATTTTTTTCCTCCTCCAATACAAATAAAAAATTAGTGTTATCATATATGTAAAATAGTTTTAGGACGCAGTATATCAATCTAACATAGGCAGTTTAAGTAAACCAGACAAACTAAAATAAATTCCTCTTGAAATAAATTTCCTCTTGGAAAAGTCTATGTCAATCTCTTTTAAAACATGAAAATAATATTCTATAACATAAAATGGGGCTGACCCTTAACCAATTAAGGGCTTTAAATTAAATTAATCCATCAGTGGATTACTTCTCTGTAAAAAGGTCCTTTCATCTGTCTCAAGGTTGAATGCTCATGTTGTTTGTTCTTACAGATAAGCTATTTTAAAAGGGAGCAAGTGAAAATGTTATTTTCAGCACCATGAAAAAGCTTTTTGCAATTGTGAAGGTTATTTTGCCTTTATTGTAGCTACTTTTAAGGTGGACTCACAGTTGTCATTTTGGTACTGTTGATGAAAAAATCTATTAATGATTTTTCATACTCAGTATAAGCATGCCTTTTGTTTCATTCACAGGCTGTGAAAAGAACATTTCATTTGCTTAATGGTAAGTGCAGTATATGAAGATATATTTTCTAGCATGATAATGGAAAGAAAAATGTAAAAATAAAATGTCAACTTTGTTTCAATGTGATGATATTTCAATCAATAACTGTGTTCTTAAACATTACTTTCTATTGTTTTCCACTAGCTGGTATATTCTATATACATAGAATCATTTTTTAGGCTAAACACAAAACTGAACACTGTCTCAGTTACACAGTCATTGCAAACTGATAAAATAAAAATCAGTCTGATTTTAAAAGAAATCCTGATCCTTTACCATCAGGGGAGTGGAGAAGCTTCATTTAAGTGAGTTGCATAAAAAATTATTACATTTTTCAGTTTCTACTGATTTCTTCCACTAAGCAAAAGCCATTTTGATATGTAGGCTCCTTAAGGTGTTACAGCAAGCAATACAGATAACTACGTAGTTCCTTGGAGAATAACAACAATACAATTCTTAACAAATTTGTGTCCACAAGAAGGAACTGCTATTGTTCAGATTCATCTGTTCCTCTGAGTATGGCACACAAAAGAAATTTTGAGTCTGAAGACCCCAGCCAGTGTGGACCTTTCTACTTTCCTAACCAGAAGGGTTTAGAGATTGTTTTCTTTACCTTCCCCAGCTTTTAAAATGACTTCAGTTTGACAACTTTTGTCTGCACCAACAAAAGCACAGACATTCACAAGCACGATCAAGGCACAACAGGGAACCACTTAAACTTAATTTCAAGGCACCCTTTTGCAGCAGTTTTTGAATCTCAACACTGAGAATTTTCATCCTTTTGTGAGCTTAAACCACATCAGGAAATTTTGATGCAGCTTTTGTCTGAAAAACCATAAAGTATTCATCCAACATACGTGACTTATACAGCATCTTATACCCATACCACTAAGTGCAAGGAAGATCTAACTGAGCACAAGCAGAATCAAAAACATGGAATTATTGTAATAAGATTTATGTATACAAAATCATGCTAAAAGAATGTGTACTCTAAGCTCTTAAATTCTAATATTTCATATCTTAAGTGTTCTAACAGAATTATAATAATCAGCCCTACTGAAACAGAATTAGCCTAATTAAAAGTAAGCCAACTTTCCGTCGTTCCTTATCACATGGAAAAATGCCTGTAAAATAAAAGCCTTGCTTCATTCCTGAAAATTTCCCCAGTTTCAGCAATGATCTGTGATCCACAACTAACAGGGATAACTAAGGGAAAAAAAGCCATGTAAAAGAATGTCTGAAGGTTTTTCTCACCTGCACAGAAATTTACTGCAAGAATAAATTACATGAATGCATCTCACCATGATGAATATCATAAATAATGAATACATTATGATCATTCAAGAAAAAAAATCTCTCCATTGGTAATTTCCCAGCTGTTTTATGTGAGTAGGGATTGACACATCCCTTCTGTCCTGCAACCATCCTTTCAAAAACATGACTGCAGTTGTGATTAACACCACAGGGGGACTAAGCACACTCATCCCTGTTAGTATATCCCTTTGAACCCCAGAGACTTTTATGGGAAGAAACCACCAGGAAAACAACGTGATGAATTTTTGTGGGAAACTGACTGACCTTTGAACTGTTCCCCACTTCTATTGCTTCTCAGGAAAGAGCAGGTAAAAAATGAAAATCAACACTAGCACATCTCATGGCATCTAGGAATTATAGAGGATTGGATAGGGTCCAGATAGCTGAGTAATGTCACTGATATACCAGTTGTTCTTTAATATCATCTTAGTCTCAGTGGAAATAAAGTACCAGTTCCCTACTGAGTAAGCTATGAAGATTTTTCAGTTTTCTGAAGAAAAGTAACAAAGAACTAAGAAGACTATATTTGTAAGAAATAAAATTGATAGATTATTTTATCTATGAATAAGTTTGAGTCTATTGAAAAAACTGAATATTTTTTTAAAATACCTTTCTGCTCAGGGTCATCCAGACATCTGAGGAAAGATTTATTTACTGGCAGCAAAATTCATAGAGAGCTCTATTCATTAGTAAAGTTTGATCCTGAACAATTAAGAATATTCGTAATATCTACATCACACTCATACTTGGTCACAAAGAAATGCATCCTCAGGTATTTAGAACTAGGTTGTAGTGCATATATCCATATGCACAACTTAAATAACAGTGTATTGAATGAAAAAACTGAAAGGCATATTTTGATCTACATCCAAGTTATGTTTAAAATTTATAAGTAAACCAAGAAGTCATTTGAACTTCCTAAACAGGCAAAAGAAAAACTACAGCAAATATCAGAATAAAAGATCGTTGCAAAGTAATCGTAACAAAATAATGAAATCCCTTTCTCATTTTGCTCTTCTTATTCTGTCAAAAGCAGCATAGCTCTCATTGGAGTGCTTATGCTTTGACACAAGATCTGCATTCATTCAAAGTATTTTACACGAGCAAGAAATCTCCAATTTTAATGCTTGTAGCAGAGGCAATCCCATTGTGGAAGCAACTGACTCTCTGCTTAAAAAAAAAAATCATCCTTACTTTGCATTCACATCCTGTGTGTTCCAGCTATTCTGTGTTCCATACAAGAAGCATCATAGACTTCTTCAAGGGCAGCTCCATAGACAGCTATGCTCACCAGTGTAAGCAAGCTATTTTAGAAAAGGCAAAGGAACAGAATTGACTTTAAAGATAGAGTTACACTGTAGGTAGTGGAAGTGTTTGCTGGCTCCAAATGTCTGTAGAAGCTACTTTTGGCTTTGTGTGGGAAGGAAAGGCCAGAAGTATGCTGTGCATGTGACCTTATTTTCACAAAAAGGCAGCTCAGTATTTGAGCCAGAATGAAGTTGTGGATGATAAAAGCATAAAAGCTGTGAGATATTTTGCAGGGTTCAGCTGCCCCACAGCATATGTGGGGCCTATACACATCAAGATGAAAATTATTTATCCTGAAGTCAATGAATTCAATCAGATTTATACAGACATTTCTGTATTGGATTACTTCTATAGAGATATTCTCTGACTCATGAGTATGTACCACATATTCATTTCCTTCAAGTATCAGGTCACCAAGAGAACTCTAAAACCTGAACAGATATCATATTAATTGTGTATTCTGTTAGGAGAGATGCAATTACGTTGATTTCCCTTCATTATAAATGATCTAGCTTTGTTTCCCCTGCTTCCCATCAGCATTATTATTTACTTTTCCATTCATAACATAAACCAAACTAAACAAAATGTAGTTGTGGAGAAAAAGAGATTTAGAAGTAAAGTCAGGAATTACTTGGGGAAAAAAAAGACTGTGGGGGTGGAAGTAACAGAAGCTTTCTAAGCAGTGAGGTGATTACTTCAGAGAGATTATCAGGCAATGATAGTTCATAGCTTTGCTTGAACTATTTCGAACTATGTTGTTGCCACCAGAATGAATTCAATTTTAAAAATTAAGGCTTTCATAGTCCTAATGCAACACTTATTAGTGCAGGTTGCTCTGCCTGGGGGCTAAAACTATTTTATTCTTAGTTCCCATGATAAGTGCCATGCAGAGTGTTTGATGCTTGCCGACTGAACTCATTCTGTCAGCAGAACAGTTGATATTTCACACTAGAATGCTAACTGTACTTCAAGGACAAGTCATCTGATCAAAGGGTACCACAAATCTTCACAGAGGATGACAGATGGGAAATGGTAAAGTGTTATTTATGTGAATGACCATTATGAATTTAAGATGCTCTTCTAAGCCATTTCACCATTACTCATTCACCTTTTAAATAACCCCCAATTCTTGGCCTTGCAATTATCATTCAACTGCATAATATTATAGCTGAACAGTCAGTTTATGTGACAACAGCATAAGCTACTGTATGCACACAAATACAGACACAGAGATGCACACATATGTATATTTTTGGAAGCAGTTTTTTTTGTTTTATATTCAGATGTTATAAATACTCACTGAACCAAAACACAAAAATGACCTAACGTTTTTAAAACATAAGGTAGTCAAATACCAAAACCAATCAATCTTCTCTGTTTTAATAGTTCTTATTTGGCATGAAGGAATTTACTCAAAAATGACCAATGCTCTTGTTTTTATGGACTTTATAATCTGTTATAAACTTCAGAAGACCACTGGCTGAGTAAAAAAAAAAAAAAAAATCTCAAAAATAGGATATTTTGGGAGGTTAGCATTGTTGAGTGAATGAAAAAGATAAATGAAGTAGAACTGTCAAAGAGGAAAATGCAGATATGCAATAAATCCTTAGCCTATTCTGTGGGTCCAAATCTTGTGTCTTTGAGATGCAATATGGCACTGGCCAGGAAAACACAAATATGCTGCTTACTCTTTGCTTAAGAAGTAAATCAAACTTCATGAGATACTGACACCTTTGAGACACTAAGCACAAAATCCTGGTCTCTATGATATTCCAGATAGCCTCTGAAATTCAAGGCAGTGATCTATTACTCAAGAATGAATGTATCACCTTTGATAAATCTCTAAGAGGAGTAAATATGCTAAGCGTGGCTTCCCTATTTATAAGGGGATTATATTCAGTGGCTCAGAACATGAGTGAGTGTCAAGGATCCTTGAGTTATATTGCCTTGAGGAAAAGTTCAAGTGTTTTATTCACATAATCCAAACAGACAGAGGTAATGTTGATTGTTTAAGGGGCACACTTCCATGTGCCACTCTTTCTTTCATCATCATATACTTTAGAAAAATTGGAATAAAATCTTTTTTATACAGGTAGTACAGACAAGATTTTTTTTTTTTTTTGTCTTCAAACTGTTCCTTGAAACATTCCACATTCCTAAAGATCTGATTTACAATCTGATCCCTAATCACCATCTTTACCAACTCAATGATATTTTGTCTTAAACATCTGGTTCCATCTAGAAAAACACTTAGAATATACTGCAGCAAAGGACAGATATGAACTGAGTGTCTAAGCTGAAATATACCAAAGTTAACAGAATTTATATGTTTCTTAAAAATAAATATCTAAAACTCTTCTGTATCTTGTAATTTGATTGTCCCCTCCACTCTGCTCTTGTGAGGTCCCCTCTGGAATACTGCATCCCAGTGTGAAGCCCCCAGTACAAAAAAAGACAGGGAGCTGTTGGAGAGGGCCACAAGGATGATCAGGGGACTGGAGCACAGCTGCATCTGTTTAAGGCAGATCAGTAGTTATGAAAATGTAATGGGTCTACGAATTTCTGCCAAGCAGGAATGTAATTTACTCAACTGTGCATCAAAGGTAAGACATTCAATAAAACAATGAGAAAAAACCTTTTTTTTCCTTACTTTCCACTGCAACGCTACAATTGCTCAGAATGAACTGAACTAATTTTAATTGTAATAAACAATAAGCTTGACCTAAACTAATGTGTATGAGTGCAAACTAGTGATGTAAATTATTCAGTTGTTATAAAAATAATGAACATAAATCTTGACAAATAATAAAGGAGAATTTTGTTTCGAGTTCTGACCCAATTTTTCTCAGCATTACTGGAAGGATTACTTATCTGAACTGAATCATACAAGCAGAGGCTGGTAAAGAAAATATCCTGTCATGTAAAAATGTGGATTATTTTACAGACACCACATCTTTTGTATTGTTGCGTTCCAACCATGCAGCAGTTGATCATTGATCCCCTTGTTTACGACGCCTTGACTCTTCTCTCACCAGAATGAGAATATGGCTGAGATCATGACAAAGTGAAAGAAAAATGGCAGGAACTTCTGATTAATTTTTTATTAATCCCAGCAGAGTAACCTCTCTTTTGCAAGCTAGTATCCATGAGAAATCAGCAGGAGGTTTGTTTCCATTGACTCTTTAAAATTAAGCACTTCAAAAATAATCCAACCTGAAAAAGACAAATACCCTTCCTGAAAGCAGTCTGAGAGTGTACTAAGATAAGCAAACGTGAAAACAATAATCAATTCCTTTGCTTCCACATCATTTAGATTTTCTCTATTCTGGGAGAAATATTGCAACTCTTTTCCATCTACAAAGCCCCGAAAGTTATAAGAACCAATGTATTTTAGAATAGCTATGAGGATGTTTCAGATAGTGGCATCACACTGACTGATGTACCAATATTAGGTAAGTCTCTATTAACACTATTTTCCTGAACAGACTTCCAGTTGATTGGGAAAAAGTCTACCTGGTTCATGGAGTCTTATTCAAGTATTTAGCTTGGAAAACTTCTATTTAAAAAAATATGTGCTGCCATGCAAATGAGAAAAGAAACTAACATTTTTTCTTAGCTTCTTGTGAAATCTCAACCCCTTTAACATTATAAAAATAATGTTGTAAAAAAATAAGCTAAGCATATGCAAATAAAGAGAACTTTACCCAGCAGACTCATAGCAGTTTTGACAACAAAAGAGGACACTGATTTATAAACAAAAAGCAGAAGAAAACTATGGTACTATAAGTCTTGTTCATGGCGAGTTTTTGTTTGTTTTTGTCCTGTAATAAAACTTCTTCCTTCATTAAACCAACCATTAAAAACATTTCAATTGCAAACTAGGCTTGCACCGATAAGTAGGAAAATAGTTACTCAGCTAAATCATGAATTTAGATTGTGATGTTAATGAATAACTCTTGTTAGAAATTGAACATTTTGTGCAGTGAAATTCAGGTAATCAGTCCCTTGGGATCAAAAAAAATCCGTCTTTAATTTGATCCCAAAGCAACAAATGGGCTTGCCAGCATTCCTTCAGAGGGGATAGAAATATTACTGGGGATGGTGCAGAGAAAAGGTGATGCTGTCTTTGTGTTGAAGCTTTGATTTCTACAGAAAAAAATACTTTTGGAGTAATTACTTCTGGAGGCATTACTTTCGGAGTAGCCCTCATGTTTGAGGGTCAAGTTCATCCAAAAACTTATCACAGATGGAGAAGAAGATGGACCAAAAGGCTGCACAGTCTCTAGAGAAAACAGTTGTCTCCTTTTATTCTCTCAAGAAATGAAATGCTTTCAAGCTAATGAAAAGCTCAACCGAAAATATGAAAAATAAGAATAAGGTGATCCTTCTTCAAGTACGGGCTCCATTCCCAGCAAACAGGGACTTAAAGTGAAGTAAAGGCAGCATCCAAGCCATTGCGTTTTAAAGACCACTGATGGAGCTGGTATCCATAAATATTTCTAATCATCATCATCTAAACATTAAAGATTACAGCCTCTAGCCTATTTTACACAGAACAGCTCTCCATTTCATTTGTTTGAAACTCACTGCCATTTCATTGCTCCAACTTCAATCACGAATTCATCAGTGTTGAAAGTGTTTGTTATCCTGCTTTTATATTCCTCTACTAATAGTTTGTAGCATTCTGGGAGCAATAAACTCAGTCATCAGCTGCCCTACAAACATTGTTTGAACCATGACAAATGAACAAACAGAATTTTGTTAGGATATATGCATTTGCAGCCATAAGAACAAGCTTGAACTGAGGTTTTTATTCTGTCACAATGAATTACAACAAAATTTTGATTTAAAAAATTGCTATTCTGAGCATTTTATATTCATTATAACCCACAAGGATCTCAGAAATTGGACAGCATGTGTACTTACTCTACACTACGGTTGTAACAGAATCTTCCTGCTCATTTTATCTGTTCTTCAGGTTCAACACAAGAAGGTAAAGGGTTACATACCTAGATGATTCTATTCTTGGAAAGAACACAAATTGGTTTTCTAAAGTTCATCTGGTGTCTGAATTACTGGCTGTATATTCTTTCAAGTTCATCATCCTTTCAGAATCTTTTTCCTGTTCTATTTTTCATGCCGAATTTCAGAATAGCTTCGAAAGATTAAGCAAGGGCTGCCACCATGTTGACAATATGAAAATAAAGTAATTTGTTTGCTTGATTGATGGCCACAGTGCTCTCCCAAGATGTGACTAACGCAATCTAAAGAACAGTGTAGGGAGGTCATTAAGGCTTTTATTGATTTCCTCTGAATTCTGGATAATGTATCAACAGTCTTCACTACTTCCACTTGAAATTTTTAATTTAAATAACCAGAAACAACTAAGCAGTCAATCATTTTCTTCCTTTAGAAGCTGAGACCATTTTGTACTGATATTTCAGATAGATTAGGAAACATAATGCTGCTTTGTTATTCATACCTAGTAACTATTGGTCCTACTAGGATAAACAACACTAGAGTAGTGCAAGTAAATGAACGAATGACACACTAAATGTAAGACTTTTTACTTGTTCTGCTGCTGTCTGACAAATAAAAAAATTGGGTAGAAATAAATACAGTTCAGCATCTTACCAAGAAGTAAGAAGATGCAGGAAGCAACATGTTTTTACACATGAAAGAAAAGGAAGATGACAGGCAGACTACATGTTAAGACACTACTGTGAAAAAAATAAGCAGTGCTGGCTAAGTGTTGGAAATTTTCTAAGGGGAAAAAAAAAATACTTGAATGTTTTGTGGGGTCAAATTCATTCAATTTTATGAGTGTTGAATTTCACTTTGCTGAACACAGTATCTGCTTATGAAAGCTACAACTTTCACATTAAGAAAAAATAACAGATAAACAATAGTCAGTGTTATAGCCTCTCTTTTATAAGAGTGTTTTCAGGATACAAAAGTTCTAAAACTAAACCTGAAGCTCCTTTCCCTGTGTCAAAGATGCTATCTTTTCATTTTCTGCACCAGTAAAATCATTTTTAGATGGGCTTCACTGGCTTTAGGTTTTTATCTTCTTTCATCTTTTTATTTTTTGCAATAGTTTTCAGCTTAAAAAACATCACAATTCCTTCCTTCAAAAATAAGTGGTTGGCAGGAAAGTTCATAACTGGCATACTCTTTCTGGATCGAACCATCCAACCAGGAAGTTTTAAGCAGGTTTCTAGATATAGATTCCCCTTATGTTTGAAAGAAAACAAAGACTGCCAAATACCTACTGTATTAAAACCAAAATATCAACTTGCAAGAGAAACTAAAGCCATGCAGAGAACACTGGAAGTGTCTTAGTTTGTTTCCCCAACTTGAATTCATCAAGTGCAAGAATATAATTCACCTTAGGAATGTGCTTCTTTTTTTGTTTCCCCTAGGATACATCAGTAAGAGTTGTTGCCGATTGCTACAGCAGCCAAGCTGAAAGATTGGTGGAGCCAATCTCCCAACCGGGAGCCACTGCTGGCAGAACATGTGTGTTTTCTTCTGAGAAGCCACATCCTGATACCATCTATTGTTTTTGGAAAATACTTTCACAGGTGAAAGCAACAGAGTAAACCAGATCTGCACTGACAGACTAGCATCAAACAAAACAGAGGAAAATAAAATAAACTTATTTTCTGGCTACAGGGAAGAATTCCAGTGCAGTTTTGTGATAAAGTAATCAAAGCTAACTACTAGAAAGAGAACTACTGAGTGCTGCTTTTTAAGTCCAATATTTTAAAATGACACTTAACTGCAGAATAAACCCTTCTACGGTCAAGGTTCTACAATCTCAGTACATTTTATTTCCAAGTTGCTTTGATTTTTCTGTGTTTCTACATGACCAATGACATTCTGTTTTCACTCTCTGTTCAAGGCTTTCTTGAAAACACTGTGCTAAACATGAGTATGAAGAGGAGAGCCACTGACTTTGGAAACAGCAGTTCCCCAGAAGAGCTGAAAGGCACTTGTCAACTTCTTTAAAAAATTTGAAGTCAGGTTATGTTGACATTTAAAAGAGTTCCCTTAAGTTCACATCACTGTAATGTAGAACCTACTTTAATATTTTTACTCCTGACCCAGAGCTAGCTGACAGGAACTTAACCAAACAAGTCTTAAATTGCTAGCATGTTACACCTCAGGAAGGCCGAAGTTACAAGAGATGTCCTGGATTCTGGCATTTCTAGTTCCATTTTTTGGATGAGCACTAGAAAGAATTTCCTATCAGCAACTTGCTCTTTCTCAGATGAATTCTCCCCCCATTCCACAGCCAGACATCACACTGCCAGTTCACCACACCTCCAGCCTTCAGGACTGCAACCACAGCAGAGTTCTCCCATTGTTACAGTACTATCATTTTGCCGCAAGCTTTAACTATTCGGGTGATACATGAAGAACTGATGCCAATCTTCCATACTCAGTGTGAAGACAATTTCAAAGCCTCTACATAAATGGCATTATGAAAATGACAGAGAAAGCACTAGTGCTAACAATATGCAGCTTTAAATAAATGGGAACTAGAGATACAGTGACCAATAACACACCCTTTCCCTCTCCAAAAGCAATTCTCTCCTTTGGCACAGCAGATACAACACATCTCTTAAAATAAGAGGATAAAATTAAACTAAGACTGATTGTCTGAGGATGTGCACATACTCTTGACATTTACTTTGCTGTGGTAGCCTGATATTTGAAAAAATACTACATGCAACCATTCACTCATGCTCAAGGAAGGGTGCTCTTGTGAGCATCAAACTACTTTTAAATGATAGCTCGTTTCTGTGTTACTTCATTCAAACCAGTTTGAACTGGCTGCTGGAGGATGTCCTATAGCAAAATGATCAGTGTCCTCTGAGACACTGATGGCTTCTTTTCCTTGATGCTTTCCTCCCATGATTTCCTCTGAATGCATCTCACCAGCATTCATGACTTTGTCTCTATCCTATTGATTAAACTACTAATTAATCAAAACCTGATTTTAACTGGTAACATTTAAAGATGATTGAAAGAGCTTCAAGTCAAGCACCACCTTCTGTTCTTCCAAATACAAATGAAGCAAAAATTCCCTTTCAAATAAAAAGAAAGAAACTTCATCTTAAACTGGGAGACATAACACAGCAAGAAAATAAGCATCCAGGGTAGTATTTTCACAACTGACCAAATCAACAGGAGCGCAATAAACTTCAAATTAAGAGCATTCAAACATAAAAATGTCTTGCCAACATTAGATCACCATATTTTGATGGCCTTCTTATGAGTCTAACACAACATACAATCACTCTGACACCACTTACAATAAAGTGCAATATAATACCAGGGTCATTACATTATGGTACCATGGGCTAAGTATTACAAAATCACTGTGTGCTCAGGCAGAACAGTCTGACTCTCATGGAACTCATGGTGTCTCACCTTTGTTCCAGTTTTAAGTAGAAGTTTGTGAAGAATTATTACCCAACTTCCTGATATCTTATCTAGGTAAAGGCTGTTGCCAGCGCAGAGTTAGAACTGATCATCTCTACACAGGAAGTATCCATAAAGCAACTTAAGAAACAGGAGTGAAAGTAAGAATATTTTCCCATTATGCAAAAAAATAAATAAATGAAATAAAATGCATTTAAAGCAATCTGTAGATAAAAAAATTAAATCCTTCCTGAAGCGAACAAAGCCCCCAAATCCCAGCAACAAGTCTATTCATCTTCAGAAATTGTTGAACCAGATCACTGAGGCCAAGACATAAAACTCATATTTTAAAAAGATGCTTATTAAAATTAGACTGATTTGTTTAGACAATGAGTAGCCACCATCTCTCCCCTTACAGCTTCCTGAGATACTAGACAGAACCTACAAGAAAAGCCACTAATTCTCAAGGTCACTCAAAATCGTATTTTAAAGCAATTTAATTTGCCAAATGTCAAGCACAGCAGACACTCTGTGACCTGCAACAAGATTTACATCGTTCAAGTTTTAGAGCCCGTTTATGTTAAGCACCAACACCTGAAAATACTGACCTACATGCTGACCTACACAGGTGTTGAATAGTGATTATACACAGCCGTTCTTTCTAAAAATAAGATTCCTATCTTGAAAACTTAGGACTGTTTTATTGCAACTTTCATTGTTATCATGAAGCTTTTTGAGACTATGCAGAACAGTTTAATATAAAGAGCTGAAATTCTGACACATGAGGATATGTTTTTGATAGAACACGTGATGAAAGATTTATTTTGGAGCATGTCTACCTTACAAAGAGTACTCAAAACTGAGTTTTCTGTTTATGCTCCAGAGAGAATCCCAAGAACAAAATCAATTTATTTTCCCAATTCTTAAAAACTACATCTTTCTCTATCTGAAGGATACAGATTATCTGGAATGAAGGATGTCGTAATGCTACAATAAATGAAATAAGGTGGTGGTATGTTTGGAATGGGTGAAGTGGTAGTATGGCTGGAGGGGGTGTTCCTTAGTTCATAATTCAATCCTAAGGAGAAAATTTGTTTCAGTACCTGCAATATCCTGACATAATAGAGCAAAGAGAATATCATTTTGAGAGCAGATTGAACCCCGTGGTTTTAAATAAGTAACTATAAAAGTGTTCAGTAACAATTTCACCTTCAAATTAGGTCCTAGAACTACTAAAATTCTGCAGATTACTGGATTTAAGTTACAAAAACAGCAACAACAACAACAAAAACCAACCTACTTTATCATCATCTCTGCTTGGTTTGCTGTTTTCTAGTCAAGCATGATGACTGCAGCACAAAGCCACACTTCTTTATTAAAATGTCGAATTCTATTCTGTCCTAACTTTCCCCGGACATCAAATTATGTTTCTGAAGAAATATCAGACCAGCAGTTGGATCTCCAAGCATTAATGTAAAAAAAATCATGGAATAAAACAGAACTAAGAAAAGCTATTGTTCTGCATTGCAGTTTTATTCTACTTTTCTAAAACTGATGAATATTTAATATAATAAAATAATATCCACAGACAAGAAGGCACCAATTTCATATAATGCACAGTCACTAAAATAATATAATTATCTGATCTAAATGCAATATTACTATTAAAATGGGATAGTACACATAACTTTATATAGTATTTTGCCAAGTCTAAAACAGAGCAGATGCCTATTCTGCAATCTAAATGTGAATCATGAAAAATTATGATGAAATTCAAAATAAAAATGGTTCAAAGTAGAGATTCTGGAGAAAAAATAATAAAAAAAAAGAGAATGGATGAAGTAATAATTTCATCAGCTTTCATATGAAAACTTTCAGCACAGAAACTAAGGCCAGAATATTTGCCTTCACAAGCTGTAAATGTTTCTTATTCATGCATTTGTTTTCCTGACCAAATAGAGTAGGGGTGGTGCAGGAAAGCTCGTGTAGCAGAAACGGTGTGCTATAGCATATATCCTGACTATATGTTTATTGTGTGCCCAGCGTCCTTTCCATGCCAGACCCAAAAAAGGTCTAATAATAAGTTTAACTACTTTTAAGTATTGTAGAAAATTTCTGTTGAAAGAACTTAATTTCTATCTACCAAACACTAATGCAGTAGAAAACTCACTAATTGGCTAATTGGATAGAATTCAATTTTTATTTCTTACACATGCCAGTAAGTAAAATCTATAGAAAAATAAACAACAACAGAAAACCTGTTTTAGAAGTTTTCTCATTCTCAAAAGAGCATGACAGAATAAAATGAATTCACTGGCATTCATATTTTGTTTGACCAAATGGATAATGGAACATAGCTTGTCAATCTTGTCTACAGTAAAATTTTTCCGCTGATTGCCCTGGACTGTTTTACTAACTGAGAATGAAGCTTAGCACATCATTATACTCTATGCTATACAATTCAAAGACAGAAATACTATAAATATACATGTATTTGTTTATTAATCTCTAAGTAGGATAAATCCACAACAAGCCTTCTGAAATAAATTGGGGTTACTGCAGTCTTTTTCTGGTGTCATTCAGATCTCTGCATTGTCTTGAATAAATATTTGTACAACACTGAATGAATTTCACTGGAGGAAGGGATATTGGATATTTGGATATTTGTGAACAGAAGGGAAGATCACCACCTAAGAGAGAGATTAAGCAATCATCCCACTTAAGTAGTGGCCATGTCTACTTATCTAACTTCTCACAGAGATAATGCCTCCAGCAACGTAAGGCTGACTTTGAACCAGCATCTCAGCCCTCCTAGAAATGCCATAACCAGAAGTTCTAGCCCTTGAGCTCGTGACAGTGAAAAATTCAATTATTGTAGTCTTACAGAGTAGTCCAAAATGGGCTGCCTCACTCTTAACTTCTACAGTGACACCGATCATGAAAGATTTAAATGTACTGAATTAAAACTGCTTTTGCAAGTCTTTCTAATTCTACATAGAGCAAAATTCAGGCTATAAGTTGCCTGCTAGGAATACAAAGAAATAAGAACAGCCAATTAGAGATATGGAAAGATAGCTAATGCTGCAGTGTGTATTCTATGTAAACACTATAGTGACTCTCATTGTTTTGTTCTATTTAGCTGACTGTTATATAGAATTTGGAGAACAGTTCTGACAGGAAGAGTCTCTCACTCTTTAGAGAGATTACATATGCATGTCATGTGGATCTGCTCAGTGATATGAGCCACAGAAGGACGCAGGTAACATTCATGGGGGATCAGCACTGGTCCCAGTGATGCTGGTTTTAATTGTTCCCTTTAGTTAGGCAGATCATTTTAATAAAAAAAGGAGATGACATCCCAGAGTGAATCTAGCTTTATCATCCAATAAAACTGACACTGCAGGAAATGCAATATGCAGTTAGAAGGACTATTAACTGTATTCTCTATGGCATATCTATCATGTGCAAGTAGTATAACAACTTTGGATAATCATGACTGCTTTTTTTTCATTTAGTTAAAAATAAACATTGAAAACAAAAGAATCATCCTTTCTGAAAAAAAGAAAATAACCAGAAAGAAACACATTCTGTTAAACCATACTGACAGCTGTCGACTTATGAGGATGCTGTTAAGCAAGGCTCCTTACTAAGGAATGAATAATAGAAGATTTATACTTCTCCAGAAGCCCAAGATATTATAGGAAGGATTTTTCCTGGTAGACCTTCCATGTCTACGTAAGCCTTTCTTGCTAGCAGATAAACAACTTATTTCTATCTGCATGCAGTCTGCTTTTAACACTCAAACATTCTAGTTGTAATGTTCTTCCTGGGACACAAACCATATCTGTGCACACTTGCACATTTGCTTCTCCCCTATATGGCTGTTTATATGTCCATGAGATGCATTGATTTGTCAGAGTTTCATAGGGCCCTGCACACTCAGTGTTGACCCAAGCAAAGGTGTATATATCATGGATATTCTACATCCATCCATTAACTAAACTGACACAAGAAATTACCAACATGGCTCTATGTGTTAACACCAGCAACAAAGAGCACAAGGAGCACTGTTTACATGTACATCTATCACTTTTTGTGTCTCAGTTCTCATTCTTAAATGCAGTAATTTCTGGCACTGACTTTCACAAAAGGAGGAAACAGAAAAAGTATTTTTAAATTCAGTTGTTTGCCAAACTAATATACTGGAAAGCATAACTGATGTGTAAGGAAATGCTAACTACAAATGGCATACACACAAACCATAAGCCCCAGCCATTACCATGAGCCCCATTGTGTATTGCAGAAAACTGTCACTTCTTCTGGATAGAGGCAGACAAAAATGATTTAATGAATGTCTGATGTATAAATGAAGAGTTTACCATCATGTTTGACAAAAACTGTGCAAGACTTCATAGTGAAGTAGGATTAAAATTATAGGTTACCGTGGTTACGGCTACTAATGAACTTCAAAAGAAACTAGAATTAGCTGGAATAATTCATTGCACGCATTAGCAAGTGTATAAAAGAAAAAACTTTGACAATGACTTATCACTAAGGAAGGTAATTTTGATCGGAGCTGATGTTTCAGTAAATGTAAACAATTTTTTAATTAGTTTTTTCAGTGACTCCAGGTTGTGCTATCATTGATAGTATCCCAATTGTTATTTGCAAATAAGCAGAAGCTTTGCTAAATAAGTTATAGAAGACTTTGTAATTAATTTTGGTGTGATCTACTCTTCTTGGTAAATCCTCTGGGAAATTAACTCAGACAGATACTAACACAATTATTTGTATTAAACTGCTTCTGATCATCAACAGATAATTTTACTTTGACAAAATACACAGACTTTCACAAAGCTGGATTTCAACTAACCTTTTCAAAACTCAGTGAAATACTACAAAACTTACAGAGTTGAATTGTTATTACTTCTTGTGAGAGAATTCAGCATTTGTACAGTTGTAAGAGAGCAGACAGAAAGAAATGGCTTTCATAGCATCCTGAGTACAAGAGCTGACATGCAACAAGGTAGGAAAAAGCTCTGTTCTTTTTTCAGAACAGTCACTGGAAGAGAGTAAGTCAGTGAAATGGAATATGTTTGAGGAAATTTCCTACTGTATAGCAATAAATTAATAGAAGAATAAAAATGTATTGTCAGCCTGTCATGTATTCAGGACAATGCCTACAACATAACTAGGAAAGTACGGCTTTTCTATACCTGTTAATATATTTTTTAAGAAAGCAAACTTCTGCACAATTGAAGGACTTAGCTCAGATGACATGTAAGATTTCCTACTATGTTCTCAGTTCATCAAATATCTGTGGAATTTATTGTCCATAAACATCCCTATATCACTGTTTCTTTTGATGGATTGAACAAGCCTGTCAAGATTATCTCTTGTCAAGGGCACCATGCTGTTAGGCAACTGCAGTGGAATAATACTGTTAATGCCAGCTGACTCCAGCCTGCAGTGCTTATCTCCTACAATTCCTAATAAAACTGTAGTATCAGAAGGAGAAAAAATACTAAGTAAATCAAATTCAATATTTAGATTTTGAATACTTACTGGAGTTAGAAGATGATCATGAAATTTAATTAAACCTGCCACTTTATAATCACTAAACAAAATACCAGTAAAGTAAGACTGAAATTGTTTTCAATTATCTTTCTACAGAATATCAAGAGCATTGGTTGGATACACGTTTGTGTCTAACACAAGCAGCATTTCAGACTGTTGGCATCAAACAGTTACAAGCCAAATCTAGACAAGGCTATAAAACTTGTATTTCAATATCACGACCACTTCTTTAAAAACAGTTCATAAATTAATCACTTCTTTAATTTATGATTCCAGTAGCAATAAATACAAATTAATCACTTCTTTAATTTATGATTCCAGTAGCAATAAATACAAATAAGACTCACAGAAGTCTTTAGAAAGAGTTCTATAGAAACAAAAAGAGAAATATTGCAGACTTATTGCAGACAACAAAAATAAAGAAATATGAAACTATTGCTAACTCAAATCTTTGTAATGCATACTAAGAGACAAAACAACAGCAGGAATAGATGGAAGTGATCAATTTACAGCAATTTCAGACTATTTAGAATCTATTCACACACAGTAAATATCACTTGAAATATGTGTGCTGAATATTTATTCATACAGTCTCTTCTACAGCTAACATCTCGAGTGGCATACTTCCCAGGAGAGTTCCTGATAGAGAGATTTAATGCTGGACAAGAAAGATTAAGTGACTCATTTAGAAAGACTTAGAGAATAGTATAGGAATATTTAAATAATGTCAGTGTTTGATGTGCCCTAAGTTTAAACCACTATGAGGATCAGTCAACTTCACAAGCCATTTTGGCCACCATTCATAAGATTGCATATGACCTCGGCGAGCAAGCAAATGTAGAACAAAATACAGTGCTCTATCTAGGTGAAAGTCTCCTAATGAAAGCCATCTGCAGATCACTAATAGTTTCAACTCCTACTAAAAGTCAGCAGTATTATGAACCAAAATGTTTCCTAAGGCAGGAACCACCAAGGCAAACATTGTGCAGTCCTGTCTACATCTGCTGTCAATAATAATTTCTTCTTCTATCATTCTCTAAGAGGGAAAGAAACAACTATGGGTTTGTATATATTTGATGCCAGATCTGGATTTGTTTGAGTTTTTCTCTAGTGGTCAACAACTCATTAAATGTAACTGATTTACAAACAAAATATATAAAAACAAAATATGTAATTAAAGGCATTTAAGAGGCTGCTTTTATTCTTGAAAAGTGTTTCATGTGCACACATCTTGGTCCCACAGTGCAGACAGACATTAGGAATGCCTCTGGTTGCTTTTTGTACTGTAAGAAAAGTGTTGCTGCTGTGGCCAGTGGGAGTTTGAAGCCTCCAGAACCTTCTTAAAGATGCTCAGTATTAGGCAGGGATTTAAAAAGTGCTACTGTTGATCCTGGCTGTATATTCCCTGTACACTTTCACATTTTAAGAATCATTATTCTTTAACACAGTGACTTTCTTTTGAACTAATGGATTAAGACAAACAGTCTTCTTAAACAAATAGCTTATACATACAGAATTGTGAATTGATAACAAATCATCTTTCTCTACCACATCCAAAACAGTCTCCTCCTGGTACCTTGTGGAAATAAACTCACCTATCACTTGGAGCTAAAAAAGATCTATTAGCTGAAATGTGCCTGTAATCTACATTTTGTCTCCTAACATAATTCCAGTGCAGTGCTGTAGTGGAGGTTTTTTCAAGTATAGACAGAAGTTCATTAAATAAAACAAACCAAAAATAAAACTTCTAACTAATACAATCTGGCTTGATAAATTGAGGCACAGAAATAAATTTTCTAATACACTGCACGTAGCTAGTGAAATAGGAGATGGAAGCAAAAACCTGCTTTCCTGTACATGTTTAATCTGCATTTCATTTTGTTCCTAAATGAAAAAAATAAAAAGAAAAGAAAAAATTGAAAAAGTGGAGAAACTGGAACACATAATATAGGAAGAAGTGGATAATAACTTTCAGCTGAAATAGATCTCTAGCAAAGAGCAAATTTTTATAAGCTCTGTTTAGTTTCACCTGTGATGAAATCTCAGTATGATTCATGTTTTCTATTTTCTGAGCAAGCATGTTAAAATTGGTTTGATGAAAGAGAAAACAAATTATAGAACTCTGTATTTTTCTAATTGATTTTCAAAGACCATTGGAAACTGTAATTCATTCCTAGACCTTTACACTTTCCTACAAAAACATCATTAATATGTACAAAATTATATACACAGATGGTTTTATGAACAAAGTCAAGCTCTTACATATTTGAGGGGGAAAAAAGAGCACTGAGCAGGCTTATGAGACTGTTCCTTGACCTAAAAAATTCCATTTTGGGGTTTCTGCTTTCATTTCACAGTGCTTATCTATCAGATTAATTCAGCCTCACTTGATTTGCAAGAGGGTTTCGTTGTACCCCTTTCTTTATGTACCTCATAAAGGCTACTGAGTGATAGGAACAACTGCATAAGGTATATACATCTTCCTACGTGTTGTGGAAAGAGCGTATGACTTCATTTCTCTTTTTGTGTTAGAGACACATAGCTCAGCATCACCATGTCCAGAATTGTGGCAGCCATATCTGCTTTGGAATCACTCAATTGCACTGTAATCACATACTGGGCATGACCAAAACTGGAGCCACAGATGCACACTGAACAGGTGCCTGGGAATTCCCAGTGCCTCCCATTCTAAAAGACAAATGCTAGAATTGCCAGCATCCAACTTTTGCCAGCATCTACCTAACAGGAATCTAGATCTAAATTTTGTTACCTAAGCTTACTCAGTGAACTGGTTATCACTAACCAATGATAACAACATGAAAATTTTAACATTCCATTTCTGCATTTTAATATTTTGCATTTATATCTCTCTTCTTATCTCTCCCTTTTTTTTTAATTTTTATTTATTTTTTTACTTATTTTCCCCAGCTAAAATTTGTTTAGGTACAATTCTGCTGCAAAAAGAATGCACCAACTTTCATCAAAACTATGGCTTTTAAAGACAGCTTAATATGTCAACAAAGCAGTATTAATGTTTTCTGAAAACAGAAAACTCTGCCCTCTAAAAAAAATAAGGAGGAGTCAAAATTGTCTGGGATATTAAAACACATCTGCAGTGAGCCATTTAAAAAGCAATAGCAAGAGAGACCTTCACAGAAAGGATAATGAGAAAATTACTTTGCAGTTGGTACAGCGAGTGTTTGTACTTGAAAACTTTATTGTAGCTTTTTGGTTACAAGAAAAAAAGAAGGAAAAAAATCAAAAACAGAAGTTGAAGGATACAGACAGTATGTTGGGAAAATAAATTGTGAGATTCTTTTCTTTTCGTATAAGATGGGCTAAATACAGACAGATAAACTTGCAACACGCATAAACAAACTGATCGACAATTTATTAATAACTTATTAGCAAGTGAACATCTTCTCATTCCAATCATCCTGAAACTAACAATACTTTACTGTAAATACTAGTTGGTTTGCAAATGTTGTAGTCATGCATTGCCAAGGTTTTCCTCACTTACTTTTCTTTCAGACCCGTATTTCTCTAAGAACTGCTCTGCAGAAGGATGTTTGGATTGTGGAAGGATTTTAAGGATTTTTGCATGTAATTTTGTGTACAACTTAATTGAGAATGATAAAAGATAAGAGACAAAGAGTAAGATGAACTGTAATAAATTTGGGAAAAATAGTTTTCAGAACTGAAGAAGTCTGCTGTTCCTTAGCTTCTAAATCCTGTAGTGTTGCACTGATAATACTGACTCTTGCAGCTTTGGAAAAGTAAGGAAACTATATTTCTTCCATTTCACTGAGGAAGAATTGAACCTGGACCCAGGGATGGGGCACCCACAGCTTCTGTGGGCAGCAGTGCCAGTGCCTCAGCACTCTCTGAGTAAAATATTTCTTCCTAATATCTAACTTAAATCGCCCCTCTTTTAAGTTAAAGTCATTACCTGTTGTCTGTCTCTTGCCTGTGACAGAAACCCAACAAATATCTTGTGTGTGTTTCTTTTGCTTGTTGAATAATTTATAAGATCTCAGTCTGTTTCCAACTGACACACATCCCCTCTCAGTTAATATTCCCTTGTCTCATTTTTTGAGTAGGGCAGCTGCACAAGCAAGTTACTTCTAAGGCTAATCTACCAGGTCAGAAGTAATAAAATCCATGTTGCATCACTACTGTGTTATAGCAGAGGATTTGAGTTCACAGAGGTATCATATGAACACTTTCTATGGCCATTAAACTCACTTCTCAAATAGAGAAGAAATTCAATGGGCTAAAATAGCTTCTATTGACTAACATCTTCTCTACGCAGCGCCATACAGCTCTGAAAAGAATGCTGTTATTGCTAGCCTCTGATGGGTGTTTGTTATCCCCTGCCATGCTCCAGTGTGAGAGTGCTGCTGGTGATTAACAATTTTACCTGCTGCAAAAGAGGAATTGGATAAACGTCTGTTTTATTTATTGTATGAGAAATACTATTAAACTAACCAAGTACTTGTAGAGGTGGACGTAATTAGTAAGGAACAGAATCAGACACCTTAAAAGCCATGTAATCCAGAATTTGGAAGCAATGCTTTTTGTGAGCAGACTTTCCCCTGCTGGTGTCTGAGTTACAGAATAGTTTCACCTTTCAGATGAAGATGTTTGGAAGACATATCGTTGCAGAAGGAGCTATGCTATCTCTGCTGAAAATAGACCAACCAGTCTGGGGATCAGTATACCACAGACATTACAAGTTGTGGTCCTTATAGTCTAGCAATAACTCTAGCCCTGGAGTCTCACTTATTTAAAATTGGCTCTGCAGAGATGGCATGGTTCACATCCATGTAACCCAGCAAGGTCTTCCTTCCTCTTTCATATCTGCCAATATTTTTGCACCTGTAGCTGCCTAGTGTAGTTTCCATTCTGCTAGCAACTATATAACAATATATCAAAATTAGAATTCTCATCTTTAATGACAGAGAGAAGGAGTAACTACAAATTCCAAAGCTCAGACATTATGGTACAGCTAATACAATAAAAGTCCAGGTTCAAGATACTAATTTAGAGCATTAATTAAAACTGAGCCTGAAGTACGATAGATTCTAAGTGTCTGATGCACTTCTCAAGTAGGCAATTTTCTGTTTCATTTCCATTCTGCATATTGGACATGCCATGTTTTGGGTTTTTTTTCTCATTTGGACCAGACTGCATTCCATTCTGCATCTGTTCAAAGTTCAGGTCTGGAAAGATTCAGTTCATGGGAATCAGCATTTTTCAACCTGAAAGCCTCTAAATCTTTTACAGAAAGATCCCAGCTGATTCTCATTGAAAACACTTATTACCTTGAGGGCTTCCACCCTACTGAATTTCAAAGGTCTTTTGCAAGTAGCTGAGGTGTTGAAACTGTTCAAATAAAGGTTACAAGAACACTCTATAATAAGAAGTGGCAAGCAGCCTAAGTATAAGAACTGCTACTAGTTCATCCAGTAAAAATTAGCTAGGATAGCAATGTAATAATGAAAGCATTAGAGAATATGAATGTCTTTAATTCCCAGATGAACTGCTGTCCTTTAACCTGTAGATCTGTTTGGGATAATATTCTTTTTTATTGGCATTCCCATCTAAGTACCCTAGCAGCTACTCATGCAGCCCCAAGAATGTCAGTCACGACACTGTGAAGGATAGCAGATCAAAGGATTATCTGAACACCACACCTGAGCTTCAGTCTCTCTGCATGCCCTGCACTAATGTCAATAAAACTGCATACTTCATAAAGCATAACCCAATTAATAGGCAATATCATGCATGATGGTTTTGTGGCAGCTTTTAGATCATCATGACAATAATAAGAAAAAGGATATTGTAGAGCTGCTTGTCAATACCCCTGGCAGCATCCATAGTGCTATTAAGTGTGAACCACCATTCTTGTTTAAATGTATTGCTAGAGATTTAAATTTATCTGAGCATTTCTTTTCAACCAGGAAACAGAAGTCCCGATCCTAACTTTATCCACTCCATGTTTAAGCCAGTGCAATTCCTCTGACTCTTGTGGAGTGTTTTCTATCACACTGAAGTGAGCAAGATCGGAACTACACAAAACCTCTCAGAACAGGCATGCCTTCTTCTATCATGTTTCATTGCCACTAGTGCCATCACATTGTACCCCTGGGTCTTGCTGATGCACTGGCTGAGTTTGCCCTTACAGCAACTCAGCCACAGAAGATACAGCAGAAAACACATTGCTTCAGCACTATGTTTGTTCCTCCCCTACTTGTCCTTCTTTAATGGAATAATTCTTGTCTACTTTTGCTGCAATGACTTTCTGAATGTGAAAAAAAAAATGAAAATAAAGGAACCTGCAGAATGAATCGTTCAGCTTTCCCTCCTCATTTCACCAACCACAGACTGTGCAGAGCCCCCCTCTCTTCAACAGCAATGTCTAAAACAGCCCATCACTGCATGTTTGTCTTGTTCCTTGCACTCAGTGCTCGTGGCATACTCCCTTGTGATACTCACTATTTTCTTTCCACCATTTTACATCTCATAAACAAGGGACAAACAAAGTTACTGCCAAATAAAAGCAAGAATATCTTCTTAGCTTCTGACAGCCCTGTTATTGGTTTCTCAAACCATGACTGTTAAATTGTCCATCAAATCTCTTTTTAAGTTCCTATCTACTTGGTTCTTCTCAGGCTTGACTTTCCAGCTAACATTTGGACTATGAAAACATACAAAAGCATATGGAAATGAACCAGGATTTTATTTCTCTGGGTTCTCAGATGTTTCAGTGGAAACGAACTATTTTTGTTTGGGGAAGAGCTGACAAATCCACAGCATTCTGGAGTAATTTTTATATGTGCTTCCAAAATATTTGAATACAATATTTTTTGCTTTGCAGTTTTACTTAGTGAGAGAAACAATTTGTACAGCTTTTCCCTTCATTGGAACCAAAAAACTCAAGTATTTACTATATGTACACGTTCATGCTGGCAGGCAGCTTGCATAAAACACGTTTGTTTACTTTATCTAAATAATCGCATTACCTGCCAGCATAGTGTAATCAGCAGAATACGTGGAAACAGATATCAAATTAGATTAATGACAATAAGATAAGAAGGAGAACACTAATTTCTATTCTAGAGTATGTGAAAAAAATCTAGTAATAATGTTTGACTCTTACTTTGTTAAAACATTCACTGGAAATCAGAAGGCTCAAGATAGCTATTTGTGACTAAATACCTAACTTTTAGGCAGCAGAAATGTAATGAGAGAAATATCACACTTTCTAACATCGTAGGTTACTTTTTATCAAAATCCTTAAAATGTATCTTACAGGGTAAGTAGTTGTAGATTAGAATTGTAATGCATCTCTAAATAAATAATGCGTAATTAATCAAATGCGTTAGTAAAGTATTCATTAGTTTTCTGTCCTTGTCTAAATCCTTGCCCAATTGTCATACATTTGTCTTCTCAACACATATCCTCACAAATTAGCCTTCAAGCCTTTTATAGCCAGACAAAGAAATATCAGAACTGTATAGATATATCAAACCGAAAAATAATGATAGGAAAAGAGAGTAAGGAAACAAAAGGTTGAGAAAAGCATGAAGAACAAAGAATTGAGAAGAGAGAATAAATGAAGGTTGTCAGTAATTACATAAAAACTACAGTGGATCTTCCATAAAAATCACAATGAAGTTAGCGTAGTAACATTTAACCTGGATATCTTGCATCACCTCCTAAACTGCTTGTTAGAAAATGTTATGTACAGCACTGTATGGAACTGAGTCTGTTCCAGATCAGCACTTAGTGAAGGGTTATAAAAGGTTCAACAGAAAGATCCTGATATGTAAGCTATGGGCATCATCCAGAACACAGTGCTGTAAAACCAGAACTCAGTAGACAAAGATGGACAGGTAGCTTACAGCGTGCAGCAGAACCAAGTCCTGTGCTTTTTATTATATTTAAATTCTGAAAATTATTATTAAGCAATAACATAACAACTCTGTCACATAGTGAAGAAAAAAAATTGACAGCCCCCAAACAACCAACAATTTAAATGAGGCTGAGACAGTGATAACAGCAAGATTTACTTAGCACATTATTCTGATACTGATTTCAAACACACAATATTTTGATCTACTCCATCGGACTACTATGAAAGAAAATAAATATTAAAATGCATTCATTCTCCTTCTACGGTCTTAATGCAGACCAAACATGAGACGAATATGAAAATGTAAAGATCATTTTTCATCTTGTGCTTTAGGAGGGAATTGTTGCCCTCTGAGAAAGATTTTGGAATGTTGTTGCATAGGGCTCCTTCTCCGCAAGAAAGCTGTGAAACAGAGGGTGAATGCACAGGTGAATGAATAATATAAATGCTTTTGTGAGAACAAAGGGAGAACAAAGAGGCTAATATCTTATTCTGTAAGTAGCTCAGGATTTTGCATAGCATTTCAAGTAGAAGCTAAAAGTATCAATTTTTTTTTTTTTTTTTAATGTGACCTTGCCCACTATTCCCCTGTTATTTCTTTCTTTTGAAATTACATCCCTACAGGTACAATAAAATATATCCAGGACAGAATTCTATTACATGCCCTTTCAAGGAACCATACCTAAATTCACTTCAGAAAGTTGATCTGAGGTGTGTTCTCCTGAATGTACAGGGAATGTTGCTATTAGCCTTAATGAGCAGTGTCAAAGCTTTAATGTGTAATAAAGCAGCCCACTGACTTAATGGTGCTTCTCATGAAAGCACATTATATCTGTGCTCTGAGAATTGTGCATATTCCCAAGTGACTTGGCGTGCAGTACAATTTAAAAAATAGTGGTCTCAAACTTTCTTACATTGGTCAGGAATGTGAAACTCCAACAGAGCTGGCATGAATGAGTTTCATTAAATATGAGGGAAAATGCAAAAGGACGTTCGGTCAGTTCTTGCAGAGGGAATTTCAAGGCTACGGGACCCAATAGAGTTAGAGAAATTTGGTTGTAGAAATGAAGGGAGAATAGACAGCAATAGATGAAAAGCTGAAGTTCTTTAAGGCAGCCTATGATAAATAAGTGATATTGAGGAGGAAGGGAAGTGGTCCATAACTTTTCTCTATATCTTGGAGCAAGAGAGTTCACATCTTTTTACCATAGAACACTCAAACTACAATCTGGTCTCACTTGTCAACGTAATTCGAGAAACATTTCTACAAACAACTTGTAGAACACTTCTCAAACAAGTGGCAGGAGGAAGCCATTAACAGGAGTTGAGATGGCAAAACAACATTCAAAATAATGCATTATAGCACGGCTGGGACTGGAGGTAGCAATGCCCAAGAGGGTCTTAAAGGGAAAGCAGTCAAACACCACAGAAAGTAGAGACAAGTGTGAGGATACCTTAAGCCACCACCACAGTTGTGCTCCTGTTTCCTGTCCTGGGACTCTAGTGGACTCATCACTGCCTTGCTCCCTGAGCATCCCCACAGAGTCTTCTCCTTTTTGACGCAGTCTCTTTTCTAGAGCCAGTTACAAAATGGTCCCTCCTCTGCTCCTTGCTCTTCTTACAAGCACTTCAGAAACTACCATTTACATGTTCACTGATTTTTTCCATCTTTCTGTTAAGAGTTTTTATGCCCTTTTATGCCTCTTCAATCTGACATTGTAATGTGATCCCTCAAACATGACTGTGAGGAATAGGGGTTTGTTTATCATCTACCAGGGAAGGGAAGGGAAGGGAAGGGAAGGGAAGGGAAGGGAAGGGAAGGGAAGGGAAGGGAAGGGAAGGGAAGGGAAGGGAAGGGAAGGGAAGGGAAGGGAAGGGAAGGGAAGGGAAGGGAAGGGAAGGGAAGGGAAGGGAAGGGAAGGGAAGGGAAGGGAAGGGAAGGGAAGGGAAGGGAAGGGAAGGGAAGGGAAGGGAAGGGAAGGGAAGGGAAGGGAAACCCTTTGTTTGCTTGCTTATTTTTCACACTAGAAAGGTAGTTGTTTTCAAGTAATTCCTGTGCTCTCAAAAACTATTTTGTTTTTTAAGAGAACAGAGGAAAAAAATCAAACAAGTGTATGTAGAAGGGTGTTTTTTTTCTCTGCTAGTTCATTAAGAACACATTAATATCTGCTTCAATTTGTATCTACACAACACAGCATTTCATTGAATGCATAGAGATGCTCAGGCTAAAGTTAAATAAATTTGGCTGGATACTCGAAGCCATGACTCCTTGTTAGCACAGTATTATGTCTCAGTTCATTAGCACTAGTGAGATAGCTGGTAAATTAGCATAGGTGGAGGCATGCTAAAATGGTTCTGCTGTCTTCTGGTATTCTAATCTAGTATATCTAATGCAGAGCAATCTGGAGCATCCCCATTGCAATGCACTGGGCTTGTTTAAACAAGTCTCTTAATGCAGAAGAGGGACAAATAATAGTAGTTACTTCCATCTGAATTTCATTGCTGTGGTCATAATGTTTAATTCTCAAAAGGAGAATATAGTTTCCAGGGAAAAATCTCCCTACCAAGTAGTTCCTAAAGTTGGTTCTTAAAGTACACATATGTACAAAGACAGCTGAAAGAGGAAATAAATAAAGAGCAGCTGGAAAATATGAACATTGTCTTTATAACCTCTGAGGGAAAAATAGGGTGGTGCAAATCATAAGTCCATTTTACTAAGCTCTGGAAAACACACAACCAGTGTTTTTATTGCAAATCTTCAAAACATACATTTTTTTTTTCTTGAAGAATGTGTTTTGAGGAATTAAGAAGACTGGCATGAGAATTCTGATTCTCTTTTATGTTTGTTACAGGACAGTGTTTGAAACCTTTAATTCTGAATGCTCAAACATCTACCCTCAAATGCAGTTCAGTCAACCACATTTTAAAGTTTCTTTTTTTTTTTAAGATATCAGTTGTCAACAGGATAATAAATTAACAATGACTGTGTCCTTAAGAATCTGAGTTCAAATTGTAAAATACAGAAAGCTGAGTGGAAGAAAGGCTGATGTCTTCTTTTGCTCAGAAAATTCCTGAAAATTCTCAGAATTCCTCCACTAAGACTGTTTCTTAAAGATTCAGCATAGATCTTTAAGAGTGGAAACACATGAATAACGAACTTTGAGGCTACAACATAAGAGTTACTTTTCCTTCTGCACTCTACAAATAGTTGTTTGGCTACAAATCTATGTATTTATCACTAGTATCTGAATTTTTGTTTCACATTTATTAGCTTTTATTCACAAGCAAATGATATTTACTCTATATAGCCTCTAAATTACCATTACATGTTATTAAGAGCCTCACAGAATCTTTTCAACAGCAAAAATTATTGGCTTGTCTAAAGTTTATCAAGCAACTTTTGCAGGCTAGACGCAACAAACCTTCAGATTTTAATGCATATGAGCACAAAACTCTTGCAGCCATTCTAGTGGACACCTACATGCAACTGCTTTGGTGTTTGACATCTGGTTTAGATTATGAAAAAATACATCAGATCACAAAAAATTTCTTCCTCAATGATTTGTTTGACAGGCTTAAACATTAGCCAAAATCTTCTCTGCAAGGACTAACATCTGCCCACCTCATCAGGATACTTAAACACTTAATATTTCCAGCAAACAAAGTACATGCAAGACATGATACTTCTCAAGCATTTTTAGTAAAGCTATAACTAATCTTGCAGAAGGCAGGCCAGCAATATCTGGTCATAAAGGATACAGCACAAGCATCCACACTGATTAACATCAAGTTTTTATGGGAGAGAGTCTGAAACTGGTGGCTGCCATGAAATACTGTGATTGCTGTTGAAGCATATATAGGTCCTCCTCTCAGGCCCCTTGAAGGAGCAAAGAACAGTAAACCCAGTTGCATCACTTATGCACCACTCATAAAATATAGATACACCAGGATAATGATGTAAAACCTGGGCACCTGTGAAAGCATATGAATATTCTTCTTACTTCTGTACCTTTATTCATTTAGTACTATCATGAAGAGTTAGCTAGATCCTATTAAAATTCAGTGGCAGACTACAGAATACTAAAACGTGAATTTGCATACTAATTAACAACAGAAAGTTCTGCAATCGGAATTATCAAAGACACTTTGGACTAATCTCTGAAGGGAAGAAGTCCTGATTCTACTTGATATTTGCTAAAAACTATGAACCAGCTAACTATTATAAAGTGTTTCTGACTGACAGATAAAATCAGTTTGGCTGTAAGTAATTTAAGCATGTCTAAGGAGAAACTTGTATGACAAAATTTTGCTGCATTGACTAAATGAAGAAAGACATTCAATGAAAAAATACTATCAAAGTTGTCCAACTTGTTTCTGTGCTGAAAAGAGAGAGTAAGGCAGTCTTGCCATACATCAATGCACTACATCAAGATGTATCCTGAATATGGGAAAGGGAAAGATCATCTCTTTTGCTTGAATAACATGGTGTAAGACTCACTTCAAGAGGCAGCCAGCCTCCTGGAGGCAGCTCATGAGCACGGTTGTGTTTTTTTTTAACCAGTTCAGGGATGACTTTTAACTAGACAATGTTTTCTATGCTCTTTTATCCTTTTCCTTTACATTCTTTATTAATATTTCAGAATATTAAAATATGGCATTCACCATTTCAGTTGGAGTGCCTGTCTGGTCTATACATTTGCTCTTGCAGTTTTAGCATCATTTAAACCTTTCATATACTTTGAATCAGGTGACATCATCTTCTGGACAACAGGAATAGCACAAGCACTCCTCAGAAGGTACTTCTGAGTCAGATGTTGAGCTCTTCCTCTTATGCTTCTATGAAAAACTTGCAGGATATGCAATGTGTAATGACAACAGGATCTAGCTTCTGTGTTTGAAATCCTCTACTTGAGCTGCATGGAGAGGCCCTCATAAACCAGCCTGTGCAATCCTTTGCTATTGCATGAAGAGCCCTTTGTGGTGGAGAGCCATGTTTGTGCCAATGGTGCAGCCCCAGTACCCACTGCAAAGGGCTCTGAGCCAGCAGCATCAGTGCAGTAAGTCAGAAAACACTGCAGAAGGCTGAACTGTATCATCCTGCTCTCCATCAGTATTTCATATTATTTAGGCTTAGCCTAAGCTGCTCCTTAGGAAAACTACTTTTTGTCCTTTGTAAAACAGTACTGACAGTTCAACATTTCTGATGGTAAGTGGAGCTAAGGCCAATACCAAATACTCAAAAATGAGCTGAAAACATGAGTATTCTCTTGTAATTATCAGTTTTGGTGCCTGGTGACCCTTGGTAAGGCCTTTGGTAGCATCACAGGCTTATTCCTGTGTTACAAAAGTTGGACAAGCACAGAAATGCTAAGGGTGCGGGAGTAAAGGCCCTTACATTCACTCTGCCTTGGAGTCAGTATGATAAGATCTGAAGTTCTTGTATATAATCTTCTAGATGAAAGCTTAATAGACAAGCACTGAGCCACAAAATCACCACTATATAAAATAATAGAAAGCAAAAAAATATACATGACATCACAACCTCAATCACCAAAATTCAGTATCATTTATACACAAAGAAACATTGAACTAAATTTGTACATGACTTAGTTTTTCTTCCTGTTCATATTAGTTCATTCACTGGTAGTTGATATCCTTTACATTTGATTTCATTTTTATTTCCTTCTGTCTGAGCATTAAAACTTCATAAATTACTTAAGAAAAATGGGTTTCTTCCTTTTGCTTCACTGTAGATGTTTTTCATTTGCCATTTGAACTTTGTAAATGAATGTTGTCAGCTATACTTGACTTCAAAAGCCACATTTCTAATCTGTCTTACTAAATCTTTTGATTTTAATGCATAATTTTTTGAGGTTTAATTCACAAATTTCTTTCTTCTACACCGATGGAAGAAAAGGATATGAAAGATTTGAATTCCAACATCTTAAATCTATTTTTCAATACACTAAAAAAAAAAATTCCACTATATTAGAGGATTCCAGCAGGGTGTGATAAGGCATTCTCAGCTCACACACTACTATCCATTGTCCTTACTTTCAGGAATAATCAGTGTGGCTGCTGGCATTACTAGCAATGATGTATACAGGTAAGATTTCTAGCTTCTTTAAAGCATCAAATAAGATGCCTTAGGTAAGCATTAAGTATCTCTCCACAGATTTTTGCCTAGCCTTAATTAGCCTGTCACCTAGCATATCCTATCTGGCATGTTGCTGAGTAAGCTCTTATGTTCATTTCTTGCATATCTTTAACCAACTCTATGAGAAGAGCATCTCCAGTTTTACCTCAGCTAAACCTTTGCTCACTGTGCAAATTCTATCCTTCTTCACAGCTAGCAAAATGTTTTATTAATTTCCAGTTTACAGGTTTTTTCAGTTCATCTTTCCTCTGCATTTATTTCTGCCCTAAAATTTTGTGACACATAATTATGGTATCACTGTGGCAACAAAGTCCCTACTGTTTTCTCATACACAGATTCTTTTTAAAAGGCTGTTCATTATCTTGGGGGGGGGCATTTTTCAGACTTTTCAGGACCCTCACCCTGACACATGCAGTCCTACATAGTGCACCTATTTAGTACTAAGTAAGTGAACAGAACGACAAATCATCAGCGTTTGGCTTCACTAGAATCGAAGCAGTAAGAGGTTCATCTCTATTTTGCTTGTCAGTAAATTTCTTCTATCATAATAGCAGCTGCTTTGCTCCTTTGACAAAGTGTATGCTCTGTATTTCGCTCCTTCCATTACTCTCTGAATGCTCTGCTCCGCTGCCCTTTATCTGTCTTATTACCACAGCTTTATCACAAGAGGCTGATGACATCTGAAATGGTATAGCAAAAACTGACACATAAAAGTGTATTCAGAGGTAACTCACCACAGCAGGTGACTATCACAATGAAGTTGATTGAAAAGTGGCACGCAGTACAGGGCATGGCAGAGATGGACTGCTCAGTGTAAGTGATAACACTGCACGTGTGAAGCGCTGCTAACTCGTTCGAACCAAAGGAAGGATTGCTGCAGGTCTCAGTGCTACCATCTTCATTCTCACCTCCAACACTCCTTGTGAAAAGGCACATTAGAAAAGTGTCATCTCCAAGGTGTTAAATGCACCACTCTCTGTGCTCCCACAGTCTCTGTAACAGCCACCTGACACACGGACAAGCAGCATGGCCTCCCGACACTGCTTGGCACCTCAGCACGCCAGGATACATGCACTGTGGGACCAATGGGACAGGCTGAGATCAAATGTTTTCTCTAGCTATTATGAATGAGTTATTGATGCAGTGAGGTTCACATATTTTTATAGCCTTTCAGTTCTGAGTATTAGAAAAGCAAAATGACATCCAGACCAATTCATGTTCCCACACCACAAAAAAGAGCAGAGCAGAGCTGACAGAGAAAGTGCCAAGCAGGAAGGTATAACAGGCAGTGGTAGCAGAATGATAACAAATTGCTGGAGTTAAATCTAGAGCAAGGAGGAAATATACAGTGTAAAAGGATATTCATGAGGAAAAATGATGTCTTCTAAATGAAACAGTAGATTGAATCTTGACTCCAAACAGGGATGGGGAGTTGAAGGGAAGGAGAAATGTCTGGTGAAAAGGGAACAGCAATAACCACCAGGAAGCCCCTTCAGCCATCTCTACTTTAAAGCATATGACTGTGAAATGAATGAACAATTACACATGTAAGAGATCTGGAAAAACAGTTCTTAATTTCATATTCTAGCATTATTTTTGAGCTTTACAACAAAAAGTAAGACATCATTACTCCTTTATATTATTTATATTTAAAATCAGATTTTGGCAAGGAAGCAGTTGATTAATTGCAGTTCTGTTCTTTTTGAAGGTATATATGTACATTAAACAGAAGAGGATACTGTGCATGTGCGACTGCTCTTAAAGACATTTTATACTCCAGAACCTTGGAAAAGGCAACTTCTTCCAGGCATATAGCATAATCAGAACCCTTCTTTCCTTGAGAATCCACTTCTAGGGCATAAGCAAAATCCTAACTATTAAAATATCTCATTCATGACTGATGCATGCTTTTATCCTCCCCCTTTACTTTGTCCTGGTGAGGCCACATCTGGAGCACAGTGCCCATGATATCTTCACAGTACAAGAGGGAAATGGATCTACTGGAGAGAGCCCATAGAAGTGCTTCAAAGATGATTGGAAGACTGGGACATTGATCTTACGAGGAAAGGCTGATAAACCTGGGCAAAATCATATTAAAAAAAAAAAAAAAAAATCCCACCCAAAAAAATGATGCAAAACCATAGCACACAACTTAACTTCAGACTTCACAGTTTTACAGCTACAGGAAAGAGATCTAAGTCAGGATTGCAGAACAGTGCACAGCTTTGGATACTTCTTCAGGTGGTAGGGTCTTGAGGATTTTCCAGCTACCCTTGAATGTCTAGATTCCAGCATTCCATAGCATCCAGCTGTAAATGTCAAGTCTTCATCCTCCACCTTATCTGCCAGTAAAGAAGCAGCTGAGCAGACATACAAAATGATCCTAACAGTTCTGTTTGAAAATTCTTCAGAGGAAACCTATGTTATTCCCGTTCCTGCTGTAGTTCTAAGCTATTCAATGAATAGAGAAAAGTTCATATTTTCAGGTAGGCACCATACTTTCCAAAGTACAAATAATAGGTGATGAAGAAACATTTCATTGAAAACAAATTCTGTTTGATATGAAAAATGCATTGTCCACTTGAGATAAAATGTACTACTGTGGCCATAAATCTGCAACTGGAGCTGAGGGAAAAGAAGTAACTTCAGGTCAAAGAACTGCACCGAAGTGGAGGTGGTATAGATCATTTTATAATTTAGAGGCAATGGTTGCAAAGTACTTAGCTCTGATAGAGAGAATTATTTACAGCAAGTGCTGCGAATAATCTAGTGATATGTGAGGCTCCACAGTTACATAAAAGAGAGAGATTGCCCTTTGATCCAAATGTCTGTGCACTCTTATAGCCCTCATTACAGACACTGATCAACTAAGCTTCCTGCATTGCTGCTAGATGAAAAGAGATGAGAGAGATATTATTTCTCCTGCTCAGCAACTAATCTATGGAATCTGTGGAATTATTTGAATAATGGCACAGAGGGCTGTACAAAAAATAAAGCCTGTAGTGACCACTGCTTCTGGGCAACTTCGCCTTGGAGAATGAATGCACTGAATTCTGCTACATAAAAAGGCAATGACAATAGAGGAAACAATTGTTCATCCTGAAATAAGCAACTTCTCACATATACACCAACATACAGGTATACTTTTCTTTCCACTTACTGCATTATGCTCATTCTGTTCACAAGTAAAACTGATACTTTTCTTAAATAGAACACTTTCCAATCCAAAAGTCCAAAATATCCAAAAGGTCATATACAGAATTCCATGTAATAAGATCTCCATCAACTCATTCTTGACAAACATGCTTATGTAACTGAGGTCTAAATACTAAATATTAAACTCATATATACTGCATGGAAAGAAAAATGGAGAAAAAAACACAAAACACATTCAAATCCGGGGATGTGAACCTATGAAATGAATGCATTCTTCTATCGGAGGAGCATCCTGTTGTGCTAAATTCTGATTGCTTACAGAGTTTAGCCAAAGCTGCTCAAGTGTGTTGGGTTTGAAATTGCTCTTGATGGATCTCAAACCTCCATTTAAACAAAAAGAAAGAGGCATGAAAGCAAAAATAAGGTGGGGTTTTGTGCTTCTATGTTGATTTTTTTTTTTAATGTAATTTTTCCTCTGTAGTTAATAAGATCAGTTTTCATGGGAGCTCTCGCTTCTGTATTTTACTGGATAAAACAATCTCCCCAATCAGTCTGTGTTACGCTTGATACTCTTAGAGATTTGTGTGCTTTTGGTCGAAACAAGAAAGCTTTTCTGAAGCCTGTTATTAATGTATTGATGTGATTTGTATGATGGCAGGCCAACAAATTCAGTAGTACTAAACAGGAGATAGTCAGGCATAGCTTTCCTTTGAAACACTCTATATTTCCTAATCTGTGTTGATTTGGATACTGATACTGCTCATACACAGAAATGAAGAACACACAGAATTCTCAGTATGGTGTTGGAGTGCTACAGATTTATTTGTATTTTAAGGAACTGCAGCCGCAGAGAAAATTGCCATTGATTAAATGACATATAGTCTCTTATGCAGCGGAAATAACTAATAGAGCTGAGACTGCACAAAAGTGCAGTGTTCATCTTACACAAAGCATTCTTCAATGAGACAATATGCAAATCATTTTTTGTGCCGTTGAAGATTCTGATTAAACTTAAAATTCAGGATTTAAAATTGAACTTTTTCTTATTGGATTGTTCACAATAATTCTACATCATATACATAAATAATTAACTGCTCTAATGTAGATTAACTGCCAAAATAAATTCATAAATTATATATATACATATATTTTAATGCCAGCAAATTTCTGCAGCGTACAAACTCTGGGCATCTTGTGCCTGGATTTTACTAACAGAAATCCTAGATGATCCTAATAAAACGGAACATAAAGACAGAATTTAAAGAATCTATATCAGTAAATGGTGCAAACTCATTGCCATAAATAAGAAAAGAAATAAATAGATGTACAGATGCATACATAAAATAAAGATGGCTGTTGTCACACAGATCAGCTAGCTTGATACTAAGGCATTTATGATATATACTACGGTTTGATATCTTAACCTTCATTATTTTGGCAATAAAAAAAGAGGAAATAAGGACACATTAGCATTAGTGCTTCTGAATTTAGCACTGGTATTTCATTGGCTTACAAATGAATATCTGTCATCTGAGTTCAATGAGGCAGTAACTCTTATAATGCTAAACATCGGAGTGATGCGTACTCGAAATTCTAACAGGATAAGGAAAACAAAGTAAAATACATTTGATGTGAACATTTATGAATAAAATCTAGGAGAGAAGCTCAGCAATATTAACCAACAATAAAATTAAACCATTTGGTTTTTAGAATTGTTAAAAGCCAACATTCTTCAGACAGACAAAAGAAAAAGATTAAAGCAATTGTGACACTAACATCAAACTGAAAGGAAAATGAAGTCTTCTGCTTTGTTTGTGCATAACAAAACTTGACACAGTAACACCGCACATACAAAGAATATGTCATTTGAAGGGTTTTATAAATGATTAATAGCTGATAATGTCATGTGAGAGAAACTGGAATATATGACGATTTTACATACACAGTCAGAGAATGTTAAAGACTGTCCATATCTGTCAGCAGCCTATCAGCCATTACACATAACCCTATATGAATTTATTGACTGTTTACTATCCAGAGGGAGATCTAGTAGACTGGCTTGAGAAAGAGGTCCTGAAAAGGCATACATCTGCCTATGGCTGTGCCAAGCTAGCAATAAATGCTACTAGCATTACTGTCAGTCACTTGGTTGAACTGAGATTACAGTGCTAGTGCCATGCTGTACCATGTCTTAGGAAGAAAAAAGATGGCACTTCAATATAGAATCAAGGCTCAGAGTTCTGTGGGGTTTGTTAAGTGCAAAATGGCTCTCAGTTAACTGCCTACCTAGAAATACTGAATTAATTTATAGAAGCAGAATTCCAGAGAAGGCCATTAACTTCAATGAAATAATTACTTGTATTCTGCTATAATTTAGGTAAAATTCTGACTAACATTCCAAATTATAGGGATTTCACATTTCTTTATATTCAGAAAAAAAACCTCCTTACTGTACTCACGATTTTCACACATCTGTGTGGTAAGAAATACATCAGTTCTTTTACCTGGAACTCCTAATACTGCATAGCTTTTCTACAGAAAGATAGCTATTCAGCTGCTTGATCATCATTTACTTACATTAGCAAAATTAAAATACAGCCCATAAACTGCTGAATGAAACTTCTAGTAAAGCTGAAATTGAAACTGGAAACACTACATCAAGAAAGTGAAGTTATTTTAAGACAGTCACCTGTATACGTGTACTCATTTATAAAGGCCTAGTTCATAATTCAGTGTATATAACACTAATGAATACAAACTGCAAATATGCCTTCAGCCCTTGCTGTGGTCCTCTGAGTAAAATACCTGACTGCAGTAGCAGCCACAGCCAACCCCACACATCACAGAGCAAAGGACCACACAGGGGACACAGAGAGTTTAATGCTGTACCTCCTGTGAGATGTTGAATGTCTTCAGTTTCCAACAGAATCAGTGTTTTCTATGAGGAAATACACAATGTGACTTACCTCTGTTGTTTACTAACTCTGTAAAAGCAGACCACTTTTTCGGAGGCAGTCTCTTTTTCAAAGCCAGAAACCACAGGCTCTCCTGGGTAATGGATGCAGGCTTGGAGGTAGCTGTCCAAGCCAGCCACTTAATCATCAAAAACAGGTCGTACTTAGACTGTCTTTCCTGTTTATGGTGAGAAAGCTATTCCTGCTTGCTGATGCTCCAACCTTTTCCTGTAACCACTTTTTACTAAGAGGCCTGCAAAGATTGCCCCCAAATACCTCTGCCATAAACACTCCCTTGACTTTGCCAGTGTTTCCATTAGAGGCAGGTACAGAGTGGAACCAAAGTGCTGAGCTAAAAGGAGAGGGAAAAAATATCCCAAATTAAAAGGAAGTTTTTCTTTTCCATTAACTGTTTTCAGCCTCCTAATTGACTTTGTGGAATCACTGCAGCAAGTTGTGAATGATGTATGAAATGAGAAATCCCTGCCCACCCAGAAGGAAAAGAATTCACAGACGTGTTTTGCAATCACTTCTGTGCTCTGCTGTTTGAAGTAGCATTTAGCCAAGCCACAGCCACAAAAACCTGCCAGCCACTGAGCAGCTTTTTCAGCATTGAAAGCAAGGAAGTCTATTCTGCGCTCTAGAAGAGTAGCACACAAGTTCAATATTGAGTCTGCATTTTCAAGCTAAACTTCAAAATAATACTGATAAGTAAACAATATACGTTAAATGGAAGACTGAAAGAACATTTTTATGACTTGAGTTACACTATTTAACATTTATGAAAATAGAAGAGTTTCTTTTTCATTCTGTTTTTATAAGCTTATTATGTTACACTCATTTTCTCTGTGTACTTCAAGACAACAAATTGAGACATAGTAATTTAGGACTAAGAAAAAGTTCAGTATTTACAAAGGGCTGTGTAAATTTTCGCTGATTGGTTTGTCTTTATAAAAATGTTGCTCGGTGAGCACAAAACTCCTTTTTGATTTAGAGACTTTAAATTTAAAACATATTTCAAGTCTCCTTCAAGGTTTTCTTGCTGAACTGTTACAAAAGTTCCAAGAATTCAGAAATCCTTCACACAGACATTTCAAGTAAATGTGTTATTTTAATTCTTAATTCTGATTTAAAAAGAAAAGTGGTTTATTGATAAGCATTGTAATTCATCAAAACCACTAATAACAGATATATGAAGAAGTTATTATTACTGTACAACATTATTAATTACTAAGAATATCATAAGTTTCTCTATTTTAGTTTGGAGTCACTTTAAGTGGGAACTCTTGCAAGTAATCAATCAATGTATTTTTTTACTTTACAAACCTTTCATTCCTCATATCAGAGATGTAATCTTTTCTCTTCTCTGCAAAAAAGGGCAATTTTCACTATTTAAATGAATGAACATTTTGTTATTGGTTCAAATACAAGAAGATTTCCTAATGTAAATCAATTTTCAAGAGCACTTCAGTTAACCTCCTACTTACTTATATCACAAAGACTATAGTTGACTTTGGGTTAAGGATGATATTAGATGGAATTTATGCATGATTGCATGCATATTTATACACACATTAATGCTAGCCCCTGTATGTTTTTATCTGTATAAAAGACTAACAATTATACCTCAGTATTTCTATTACATCCTTTTACATGAAAGAGTCAGTGAAAAAAGAACAGTTTAAATATTGTTTAAATTTTAGCTCTTCCCTACATAAAAAAGCAGAAAAAATACCCTTACAAATATAAAATGTCTCTAATAGTATATATATATACTATATATATATATATATATATATTCTATTTATGGTATGCTATAGTATAAAATTCTATATTTGCAGGAACAACAAAATTATCTGTACCCAACAGCATTAATACAAGTCGCACAAAAGCTACACAAGCACTCAATACTAGCAATAGCTCCCTTTACTATTTTGACTACTTGCAAGATAAAGTTTTGATTTCATTGCTAGCTTTGCTACTGACTTACCATGGCCATGATTTCAATTGGTATGCATAAGTCAAAAATGTGCATTAGAAAGCAAAAGCTTATGGTCTAAACGGTAGAGTGAATAAGCCAGCACAAATCAGCCGGCTCTCAATTTATTTTCCCTTTGGCTGACTAAATCACTTCCATTAGGATTCTGAGCCTTAGAAATGAATTTAATTAATAATAAGGATATTATTAATGTTGTTTTTGAACAAGAAATTTTTAAACACTGGGTAGAGGAACTTTTCAATGTATTAATTTTCAGAAAGTGGGAAATCTGAAATGATTTACCCATGAGATTTGAGCTCTGTCCCAGCAGGTTCCTCTTTTTTAAGAACAGGTCCTGTTTCCACTAGAAGATACTAAATAACATCAAGCCTATTCAGATTAGCTATTTATTGCACTTTTATTTAAGAGGTCACAACTGAGATGAACTGAAAGGCCAGCTAATGTTAAACTGATATGTATATAAACTTCCTAAAAAGTCTGTTGTTTATACCTTACATTACTATTATGGAATTATTTCTTTTTCTACTCCTTTGACCTACGACATGTTTAAATGCAACAATCTTTCTAATAACTGCAGTTGCATATTAAAAAGGCATTGCTTCCCAGCATTAGAACTCAACAGAACTTTATAAAGACAGTAATAGATGCCTTTCTTTTGCAACCTCCTGGTCATCAGAGCTCATTAGAAATAATCATTAAGAAAATGTTTACCAAGAATATTTCAGTTGTCCAAGACTTGCTGAAAGGAAGATATATTCAAAGTGACAGTACATTGCAGCAAGGTGAGCAGAACATTCGGAAAGAGATTCCATAGGAAAGTCTGCTGCAGTCCATGTGGTTTAAACATAAGTGTCACTTATTCCAAATGTCATCTGCACAATCAGATTGCCTTCAGCTCTGTATTAATAGCTGATTCATTCATTGTAACTTCTGTAACTGCCAGAAGCAGTTCGTGATCTTTGTTGTCCAAACGCATTTTGTCACAGCAAATCTCCGCAAAGAGCTAATATTGTATCTTCTCTTTCATGGGGCTTTGTGTTCATGTTTCTGAATCTGATTTTAACCTCTACAAATTGTAGTATGAACTTTTCGGTTAATAAACATGGTCATATTTCAGGAGCTTATTTAGAAAGTATTTCTTCATTCTTTTCAAATTACTTCCAAGTTAAAGGACTTTGGAGTAAGACGATTTCCTCTGGAACATTGCAAAAGATCTCTTTTGTGGAGTTCGGAGCATAATTATGACTGATACACGTCATGTAATGGAACTACTATTACTGGTGCTTAAATGAATTCTACTTTTATTCACTTCTTTACTGTGATTTCAGAATTTAAAAACTTTACTTAAATCTGCACTCTGCTGGAACTGTGGATATCAGATCCACACTGAATTTGCTCTCTGCTACATGGAGCTCCCCCAGTCACTCAGTAACAGAACACGCTCTCTGTAGCCATGAACTGATTTGGCCTAGAGCTACTCTTCTGGTAGAAAGTGAATGCATCCTGTCAGCAAGAATCAGAATGAGTTTAGGATGGAAAAATAGAATAGAATTATTTTAAACAGATTCCTTCAATGTCCATGATTACTAGAAAAAGAGAAAAAAACAGTGTACACAAAATTATTTACCTACTCGGTCCACTCAGTGAAGAATATGGATAATATCCAGCAATGATCATTAAAAAAAGTCAAGGTCTGGGTATAACAGAAGAAAATAAATCTGCTGGCACTTCTTTCTTAGGCCTGAAGTCTGAAAACAAAGACCCTGGTTAGTACTAGGAATTCAGAGATTGAGCTTTCATCCTCTCTGTTTCTGAATAATATTGAAGACACTTATGAACTATTCAGGATACAAGTGAAGAGAAACAAGGACTAATATTCCCTGCCACCATTTATTTTTTAAAAAATCTGAGTAATTATTAAAAGGTTTTGCTTCTGATGGTAAAAAACGCATGATGCCTCAGAAAGAAGTAGATGTGCAGAATCTAGTTTCTTGTGAGTGACTGATCACAGTTATTTGCAGCTCTTATCACTTCCCAGCAGTGGCAGAATGTTCAAGCATTGTGCAGCATCCACACTGTCAACAACAGCAAAATTATCTAATTCTGGCCATCAGCATACAGCAGCTGCTGTTGTGTAGTTTAGTGTTGCAGTCACACAAACACCACTGTGCCAGGACAGATGTAGGTAATACTCTGATTTTAGCAAAGTCTCATTCAAGTATGAATCACGATATGGTATTTTTGTTCCTTTCTGTGAAACTGGTTTGTTCTCCTCTGATTGTCATCTGAAACTGATTCTAGTCTTTCCAAGAACACAAACAGCATACAGTTTTACTTGAGCACTATCGTAGCACACAAATCCTGAGAAATATGAAGGATGACTTAAATTGAAAAGGACTATTGGACTTGGAAAATAACACTTAGTCAAAATACTTTTCTCCAGCAATTTAACAAAATCTGCTGTTGTTCAGAGAGTGTAGTGCCAAGATACAAATTATCTCCTCTGAAAGAAGCTGATAAACCAGAGATGCTCAATTGCCTGTAACACAAGAAATGAAAGTCGAGGCATCACTAAAAATAAGACAAGTGTATGAAGGGATATTTGGGCTTGTCAAGAACAACAAGCAACAAATGCTTCGTGCTGGATTCCTAATTCTTCAGTTCTTTTCAATTAATTGTGACCCAAGTGCACTTTATAATTTACAGTACAATTTATAATTCATTTGAAATTGGAGACGCACAGAGAACTAGTAAAAGTGTGAACCCTGAAAACAACAAGCATGCTTATCCACTACTGAACTCAGTAGAGCAATACTTACACCTTTCTGATTTTGGTAATTATCACATGGGGACACCTACTGGAGTTATTAAACTGAAGATATGAGTGAAAGTTGCTTTCAAATGACTCTAACATGCAGTTTCACAGCGAACCCATACAGTGTTCTCTTTCAAAGAGTGGTTGTTTGTCCTGCAAGGACTATGGTTTACTAACTTTGCCAAAAGGAAGGCAAAAATGCAGCCTGGATTATCCCCACCATCATTCTCTGTGGATAATCTTCATGATGTGAGAAACATTAAAATATTCAGCATAGCTCTAAGACAGTAAGGAAGACACCTGAGTGGTTGTAGAACTTATTGAGACAAATGAAAAGCAGCAAGAACTCTGAACAGCATCTGTTAAAGTATGATTTTTATCATATAATTCATACCTTTGATTTTTACTTGATATTTGCTTTGTAGTTTGAACATATAGTAAGAAAATTAAAAAAGGAAGCAAGACAAGCACCAGAACAATAGGCATAAAATGGTTTGTTTAAATATGCCATTGGGAAAATACAGACAAATTCAACCTTGGGAGTTATTTTCACTGAAGTCCTTTCTCCCTCATGCAACAATAGAAGCATAGAATGGCTGAGGTTGGAAGGGACCTCAAAGATCATCCAGTCCCAGCCCTCTTCCATGAGCTGGCTGCCCCCCACCAACTCAGGCTGTCCAGGGCCTCAACCAACCTGGTCTTCTGCGCCTCCAGGAATGAGGCAGCCACAATTTCTCTGTGCAACGTTCCAGTGCCTCACCACACTTTGAGTAAAAAATTTCCTCCAAATATCTAATCTGAATCTTCCCTCTTTTAGTGTAAAGCCATTCTCCCCTTGTCTTATCATTATTCAGTTGTGTGAAAAGTAAGTCCCCTTCCAATTACTGGAAGGCTGCAGTGAGATCTCCCCAGAGCCTTCTCTTTTCCAAGCTAAGCAAGCCTAGCTTCCTCAGCCTTTCTTCATAGGAGGTGCTCCAGACCTTTGACCAGCATTGTGGCCCTCCTTTAGATCCAGTCGAACAGTTCCACATCCTTCCTGCCCTGGGAGTCCCAGGCCTGGACACAGTACTCCAGATGAGGCCTCACAAGGGCAGAGAAGAGCGGGACAATCTCCTCCCTTCCCTGCTACAACCCCTGGCCATGATACCTAGCACAGCGGGAATAGCTCAGTGTAATAAAGTAAATCAAGATCTCATTTCAATCCTCAATTGAGTTTTCAGCTGGGTGCCCCAAAACCATCTGCAAGAACGTGCAGAAAGGGGAACCAGTCTGGTATTCTTAAGGTTGTATTTTTGCTCCCATTGCAGTGCTGCTGTAACTTCAATGGCCTGCATGGCTCTTGGAGCACCATAGGCAGAGTAGTCTTTGTATGGTTCTGAAAGTTTTGCACAGTATACTGTATTTTTTTAATGAGAGTTATTCTTTTAGTCCTTAGATAATTAATTAAATTAAATATGCTATGCTTGAAAGTGTCGTGTATCAATTTTGAAGACTTAATTATAAAAGCAAATTAAGCTTTGATTAAGCTTTTCTTCTGAGAGCAGTAGCTGTCGTTCTCCTTTGTGTTAAAATAAGAGAATCATTCTGGCTGAGTGTACAAAAATGTCACCATATTATCTATTCCTGACAGCAGTCTGGAGTCGGCCTTGTCTGAAGACAAAAGCTGCAGGTGCAATGGTCATTTTCTGCATTCTGCATCCACAGAGAGCCATGACATTATGTTCCCTTGCAAAAAGTAGGAGAAAAGATCAGTTGCGAAGTGGCAACACACAACATTTAGAATCCCATTGTTGAAGGAAGCTGACATATGAAAAGGAAATTGTTTTGTTAACCTAAGTGCTGAAAATTATATTTTTAATTTTTGAGCTGTTAGCATGATGAGATTGTCTGCAAATTGCAAAGATTCTTGTACTTGAATTAATGCAGAAAAATATAATAAATGAATTTAACTAGAAAAAAAATCAGGAAATTTCAGAATCAGAACTCTGAAAAACAAAGCAATACCATCGGAACAAATCTTAAGTAGAATGAGGATAAAGGGGACTGGATACTGTTTACAGCAACGCAGTCCTTAATTTGCATGCTGAGAAGATTACTTGGAAACATAAAGCAGCTTGAAATCCAGCAAACTTATGAACTCTACAGGTAGTCTGTATGCTTATGCTTCACCTATTTCCATGAGAGCAAAGTGCATACAGTTTGCACTATGTTCTCAGGCATTTAGATCTTCTGAAAGTGCTCAACATGGCACCCAGTAAAAATTATTCATCAGTGGAAACAGAGGCTTAGTTAACAGAAACTGAAGGCTATTTAAAAGGGAAGGAAGCAATACCGACAGAACAGGACCACTTCTGCACAGTGCACATGCCAATCATTCCATTGGACAGATTCCTATCACTTGAAGTACTGCCAGGGTTATGCAATAACTTTAATCTGGAACTGAAGGTGCTAAATTTAATGCCAAAATCATAATTAACAGCTTTCTCTGCTTTAAAGCAAATTAAATAGTTCCACACTTTTGCAGTGGAAATGTAGTCCAGTCGATGCCAATTTGTATTAACACAGCAATTAAAGGGCACTACCATTGTACTTAGAAATTGAAAATTGAGGCTCCATTTGCACAGATCTATACTACTGCACTCAACACTTGCCTTAGAAAATAACAAGGAATAAAAATAGAAAAGGCAAGTATTCTTCATTTCATAAGCAGTAACAAAGACAAGGAATTTGGTGGTTTCATATCACCTAAATACAGTCAAAGTACTTAAGACACCTTAGTTAAGAGTGCAGAAGCTTGAGGCTTTTTTTATACTCTAGGGGAAAGATCTGTACACCACAGATCTTAGGAGAGCCAATTAGCTACGCAGAAATGCCACACTTCATCCATTAACTATGCAGGGAGCCTGAGGCAGCACCATGACTACTTTGTGTCTCATTAAATATCAGAAGTTAGGCAGCACAGAGCCAAGCCAGAGAGGTTAGAAGACTTGCCCAAGGTCAGAATGGGTGATTTGGCAGAACAAAGAACAGAATCCAAAACTTGGTAGTCTCAGACCACTTCCTTGGTCCCAAGTCATCTGTAATACCATTAGCAAAACAAGAGGTACATAAAACTGAATTTCGAAGTATTCTTGCCTAAATGAAGCTACAGTCTAGTAAAACGTGGACATGCTGAGAATCCCAAGTATACAGCTACTTTCTGAAAATCTCCCATAGGGAGCAATTGCAATAAACCATTGCTTCTGCTCTCAAATTGCCCCCAGGAAAACGCAGAGTGCCTCACAGTGCAGATAGAGTTTCTATTCATTGTTATATTTGTTGAATGTCATGTATAAACTCTTATGGCTCAACTACACCTCAGAGAGGCAGGTCACCAAGGAGGCAGGTCAAGCCCTAGGGAAGGGTGCAAGCGTCAATTTGTATTCTGCCATTTCTGTCTATTTTTTGTACCAGAAGAAAACTCCACTGGAAGTGGGAAACATAATGAGGTACTGCTACTCATCCAAAGCATGCCAACTCTGAGGAAACAGATGAATTATATCGGGAAGAATGAATAGGTACTATTTGTAATCAATGCCTTAGCAGTTTTCATATCTTATGTTACTTTTTCTTGAAGTAAGCATGGGCAAAGTTAACCATGTAATTGAACTGAAGTTATGGAGACATAGGAAGTAATAAGGAAAAATAAACCACAAGTCATCTGTGTTATTTAATGTATCATCTGTGTGCAACCTAACCAAACATTAACATTCAATTAAAGCATCTAAAATACATGGGTTGTAATTTTCTCAGGAAATGGGATGAACACCCATTCTGAATCTGTACAGGAACTTCTGAAGGAAATTCAGTGTTCCATTGGAATCTGCAAGTCCAATGAAATATATATTAATGAGAACTCCCCAGGTTCACACCAGAGACCTATTACTAACAGCCATTAAACTGAGAGGATGTTTCATCTAAAGACAGTAATGCAATCCATAAAACAATCTTATTCTATAAAATAACACTTTAGTTCTTCAGAGAAAGGTGACAGACATTTTTAATTAAGGTCTTTACTCTCCACAAGTATTTGTTTGTGGGAGAAGGAGAGAATTACTAGCTGAAGGTTTGTATTGGGTGTGACTGGGACTGCAAATGGGACTGCAAATGTCCCATAGTCCCTACCAGGCAAATGTCCCATAGTCCCTACCAGGCAAACATTTAATATGCTAGTCAACTGTGGGAAACAATTATAGTATAGAAAGCTTGTGACAGAAATGGCTTTGCAATATTTATTTTTAACAACACCAAATAAAGAGTTATATAGGAAGTACAATACATCATTTCCAATTCCATGCATATACTCCTCAGAGCAGCCACAACAACGCAGGAATACAGGATATGCCACATCACAGTAGATGATTACTCTATCAAGTCCAGCATCCTGCCCGCATTTCAATGACGGGTGAAAGTATGCCTTGAAGTTGTTTGAATTGTAGTTTTTCAAGGTTATGAAGCACTCTTGGATCCTTCTAAATGAGAAGTGCTATGTAAACACTGATATTTTTACTCTAACATGCAGTTATAATTTAGCACTAAAGGGTGATAGGCCATGGAGTGCAGTAAAAACTCTTCCAGCTGAGAAGAGAATAGTTTTTATTACATTTTTGAGCAAATAAACCAAGTGGGAGAGCCATGAAATCATTCTAAAAATGTGTTTATTTTGAAATATATTGTTTTTGAATATGGACTGAGTCATACTGATTAGAATGGAATCATGCTATTTTTTAAATTAAAGAAATAAGTAAGAAGTGAAAAAAAATCTCAGAAGTATCAGTGCTTATGGTCTTAGATAATTTCCAGGTTTCTTTGATTTGTACACATTTTCAAACACGCATCAGAACACAGAGCACATACTTCAAATTCTCCACACCTAAACCAGCTCTCAGCTGAAGGGCATAATGTGCAGGGCAGAAAGGCATGAATTACCCAGCAGTTTAGTCTCACTTCTGCATTGGCCTTACAGTTGTAATTCTACACTGAAGACATTACACGAAGAGTATTTCAAAATACCAAGTGTAGCTACATTCATCAATACCTTGGTCAGGGTTTGGAAATATTTATTCAATGGAACGTGGAAATTGGTATTGCAGTTCACATACTTAATGCAGTCATTCCAGCATTCAGCTGACAGGCCATCACTACTTGATTAGAAATAGGTAAAAAAAAATCCTCCCATGTCAAAAATGTAAAGAGAATTCTAGGAACTTATTCTAGTTAGTGATCTGTAAAAATAGCTACCCTCAACGTTTTAGGTGTGAATTGTTTGCCTTATTGATGCCCAGGGGGTGGCAAACTCTAGAAGACAGTCCAAGGCAAGTCACAGTGCCTGGCCTCTCTGCTCCTTCACTTTTGCTTTCAGGGCTCACAGACAAGTTTTTCAATTACTCTGTGACCATTTATCCATCCATTCAAAAAAAATTGTGAAGGGGCTAATATAAGACTTTACTGAAAAGATCTTCCTAATCATCACATACTCACTGTAATATAAATATTGCATATTCCAAGAAACACTTGCTGAGCCTCACTGTTGCAATTTCAAACCTTATTTTTTCCAGTCTGCCTCGAAGGAATATTACAACATAATACGCTTTTGAGAGCTCCTTCAGTGAATTTTTCTGCTTTTTTTACTTCTTCAAGGCACAGTGTTATTCATTTCAGTATTATCCATTTTGCTTTTCCCTTTTTATACTGTTCTTCCCTGATGCTGTCCTTCTTCATTCCCTCCAGTCACATGGCACTCTCATTTATCAGGTTTTTGCATACACATTTCAATCTTAATCAAACCAATTTTACACATATATAGGCCTAAAGACTCAAATTCCTCCTACAGGCATAGTTTTATCACAAACTTCATGTGAAACTGTACTGTAGCATTGAGGATAACTAATTCAGGAGACACACGGTTCTTATTTTGCAATGAAAAATTCTCTAAATTTTTTTCTCCAGTTTATTATCCTGGAAAATGACAGTTTTTTTCCCACCACTACCCCCCTCTCCCCCCCCAGCTCACATTAGTCAAACATCTACCATTGTGTTTGAATGCATCTAGTCACTGTTTTGCAGGTCGTTATTTTGCATTCCACTTGTTCCAGTATTAATTTTTACTGCTGTAGATGAGAGCTCAACAAATCCATTAAGATCTATGCAGAAACTCTTTCACAACAGCAAACACAGGCACAACTTTCAGTTTCCATAAAGAAAATAAATGAAACCCTATACACATCCTGACAACACGATAACACAACATATCTACCCTGTTCAGGGGCTGGAACTTGATATTATTTTATTGGCTAGTTTAACTACCGTTTTCTTCAAGCACAGCCAGGCCCACCTGTATCCTCTGCAGAAGACAGTTTATTGCTAATTACAACATATTATTAGTGGACATAAACAGTGGTAATACATTCGCAGTTCACTGACACTGACTGGAATACACATGGCATACTTTCCACATGGGTTGCTCCAAAAGTAATGCCTCCTGTTGATTTCCATGGAAACTACAACTCTTACAAAGAGCACAAAAACACTATTTGAGAGACATAGTTCTTCGGCTGCAGGGAAAGCATCCAAAAAGTGAATAATCTTTGTGTAAACTTTTGGTCACTGATTTGGACTTGTGACTCAAAGAGGCAGAAGTGGTTGAAAGATATTGGTCAGTTTGGATTTTCTGTTTGGTCTCTTTCTCTGAAGTCCATTGCCCAAGGTGACTCAGCCATTCCCAGTACCAAGGAGGAAGATTCCTGCTGAGTGAGCAGATAAGTTCATATTTTGTTCCAAAAAGAAATAAAAAAAAGAAAAAAAAAAACCCTTTCTTTTTATTACAAAAAGCCAGTTCGTGATAATACTTATCTCATGTGATTTTAACTCTGATTTTTCTAAAGGAATTTGGCTTAAACATACTCACAGCCTTTAAAGAAAACCTTCCAGTAGACAGATAAAGTATGTGCAATGTGTTATTGGCTTTTACTTTAACCTTTCTGAGCTCTGATTTCCAAGTTGTTTTTCATTCTGAATACGTAGCACTCCACCTCACACTATCATTGCCTTTTTCCTCTTGTCCTTAAGAATCTGTTTTCATTTAACATAAATTCCATCACATTTGATTTAACATAAAACATTTAAATGCTTGAAATGAGACGCAGTAACCTTACATAGTCTTTATGCAAAAATGGTAGATTTATTAAGCAAAAAAACCCATGACACTGGGTGCCAGAAAGCCCCAGCTATGATCAAACAGAATTGCAGCTTCCTGGTATTTGGCAATAAAGGAGAAGTAATGGCACTGTGACATGAAAGTTGAACACACAGTAGTTTGCACTGATGTGGTAATCATCCAGTAAGTATTACAAAATGAGAAGTGGGTTTGATTTCTCAATTCCTAAATATAGAATGACTTCCAACAAAGTCTCCTTTCAGTTAAGCTCACACACACACAAAAAAAAAACATATCTGGAGTTGAAAAAGGGTATCGGTCTTGTGAGAAATGCTTTTCATTTTGTTGCATCTCTAGTAAACTCTGCCAAACCAAAGGAAAGATGTTTTAAATTTTCCTACATATCAGTACAAGAGAAGTTCATTCCAATGTTGTTCTCAGATTCTAGAAAACGAGTTTTTCAATATTACTGAGGGAAAGAACACACAGGTTTACTTAAAAGGTAAAATCCTTAACTTAAAAGGTTAAAATCTCTTTTACTCAATCTATATTTATACTTCATTCAATTTTAAAAATAGACTACAGTCCCAGATTCCTCTCTCCTTCATTCTCCAAACATATCAAGAGAAACTTAGGTGCCTTTTCTTTTGAAATGCAACCTCTGTTCTTTACAGTGTAGGGGGCATAGGGCCCTGGTGCTCCAGAAACAGCCTGAGGTTTGCGAAACAGCCTAGGGATTTAGGATTAACGCAAACAGAAAACTTGCATTGTACAGCCAGGGCAGCCATGAAATCTCAGCTATCTTACCAGCTGTGGTTTGCATATGTGCAATTTCTAGTTTGGAATCTTTAACCAAACTTTTGGTTTCACTGAGAGGTGGGATTGTGATTAGTTTTATCTGTAGTCCTCCAAACTAAACAGATTTTCCATTCTGATTACAAACAATACTCACTAAATAGCAATTTGCAGCATTCTTTGGGGTTGGAAAAACTAGAACAGGAGTATTTCAACAGAATACAATTTATAGAAGAAACGCTGTTACTACAAGACAGCTCTCCCAGAAGAAACACAGCAGCACCAACAGCCCCACTGAAAATCTCATTTCCATTTGTATTTGGAAAGCATACACATGGTGTGAAATGGGCTTTGCTACAGAAAACTTACAAAATAAGAGGAGAGCAAGGAGGAAAGCAAGTTGCAGAAAATCAGAGAAGCCAGTTGTACTGCTGGGGGAGGAAGGAATGCAATCCAGATCTGCACTCACAATCCAGTACAATTTCTAGACCAATTCTAAGCATACATTTTAACCCACGATGCATACTAGCAATTTCCCTTCTTGCACATTTCTGTATTTGGCTGCTTTTGTTTGTACTCCCTTCTTCCCACATGCAATCTACAAAGTCAGTGGTGTCTCTAAAAACTGTGCCTCCATACGGCTGAACGCAGCCTAAATATTTTGGGTGCTGTTATAAATAAAAATGACTATTTAAGTCTTGCTAATTAACAGATTAAAGCTTCTTCTGTAAATAGTTCTGGACACAGATTTTATTTTTCATGGAATAAATCTGTTTGAATCTTTGGCCTTTCAGGACCTTTTTGTTTATCAGTGCCATTTAGCATTTTCTCAGCTTTTAATATTCTGTTGTTCAACCATGTATGACATACTTCCAGTAGTAAGTTAGTGCAGCAGCACATAATTTGTCTGCCTTTCGGATTGTAAATGTTTGTACTACTGCTATCAACAGCTTCCTGACTCCATACTAAGCTATGTATACCATATTTATACTTAAAGAAGCATTAGGCAAAACCAATCCCTGTATAACAAGGAATAGTGTAATTTGCATGAACGGACAGGTCTTGAAATGGAAAGAATTAGGATCTTTGTGGTTAAGTCACTTGCCCTTAAAACATTAACTTTCATCTACAACAGCAGGCCAGCAGAAGCTGGCAGACGTGATTTTTCTTTTACTAACTCAATAAAGGCAGGTCAAACCCAGTTAATAAATCAGCCATCACCATGCAGCATGCAGTTCTGCTGCTCTGAGAGAAAAGAGGAGATGAACAGGTTTTACTCTTCACCATCTATCAGATGCGCACCTGTCCGACTGCTGTCCTTACAACACAGGGAAAAAAAGAGGGTCTGACCCAAGCTCGTACTTTGTTACTCACACTACAGCAGAACTGATCCAGCTCATTTCTTGTAGGACTAGGCTTGATCAAAAAACTGGTGGCCACAGAGCCCTAACAGCGAACTTCTTGGCAGACCCTTAAACAAGGGCCTCCAGCAGCTGCCCAATTATTACTAACAAATAGCAATAGTTTTATCCCAAATGGCTTCCTAAAACATACAATTCCATTAATATTTATATCACAGACTAATGAAAGCATTGCCCAGCACTCTGATGCCCGTCCACGTATCCCTATCTGAATAAGCAACAGCACTGAGACAGGGGACCAATCGATTTATCTTTTCAAAGGCACAATTTCTCTACGTGACTACACTGACTGCTGGGAATAGCAGCTGGTGTGGAATTTATGATGATGTTTGCAAGCTTCTGTGTTGTGAAGAATGAGTGTTTGTTTCTCGTCTTTGTTTCACCTGAACTGAAGTGAGGAATGATAGATTTTACAATAGTTAAATTTGGAAACAGTATAATTCCAATCTCAAGTATCTGATCACAGATTCTTAGAATCATAGAACCATAGAACGGCCTCGGTTGAAAAAGACCACAATGATCACCTACTCTCAATGTCCTTCTATGTGCAGGGTCACCAACCCCCACACCAGGCTGTCCAGAGCCACATCCAGCTTGGCCTTCCATAATTAACAAGGATGCCGCCACTCCATTTCCCCAGCAAACAGTCACCGGTCTGTGATGTCACCGTCGTGCAGCACGGTCACCACGGGGACGTTTGTGACCATCCCAGCCCACTCCCCACGCCTCACACCACGGCTGCCATTGCGCTCCATCCTGCTGCTGGCAGGACGACCCTGGTTGGCCGGGGAGACCGCTGCGGACAGAAATTTCTGTCAGCGCAAACAGTTAATAATTAAGATGGAGACATCTTCATCAGAAACTCCTGGAGTTTCTGTTCCAAATGCTGGCTCGGCAGACCCGGCTTCTTCTGTCCCGCAAAGACGGGGTAAAAGAACAGCTCGGGATGCTGCCTTAGGACCGACACGAGAAGAAGACACTTCTCAGGGTTCACAGGAGCAATCCTGTGCCAAAAGACAACGGCTTGATCTTTCCACCAAGGGCTCCTGCAAAGCCCATGACTCGGCCTGCTGCTTTCTAACAAAGCTCCGTAACATTGTGGACAGCGACTGCTTCCAGTCCATCTGGTGGGGCGACGATGAGAACACCATTGTGATTGAGGAAACCCTCTTCAAAACAGAAGTGCTGGGAAGGACAGGACCTCTACACAACCTCAGCATCGGCTGCATGAAAGCCTTCGTTCGCCAGCTCCACCTGCACGGCTTCTTCATTGTGGACAGCGATTTGCCCACAGCTGCCTCTCGGGCAAAATGCCCAGCAGGCGCAGCCGCGTCTGTTTGCAGTGAGGTACGCAGTCCCCCTGCCCATAGGACACCTCTAAGGACAGGTGCATTGGTGGCCGGTCCCACCTGAGGGGGCTGCAAGTTGGTGGTATTTGGGTTTCCAAACCCGCTTTCCTACTTTGACAATCCTAAAATTTCTGACTATTACTTAATGTAGCTTTGTCTTTTGCCATCTGGAAACGGTGGCATCTAACTCTTCTCCTCTGCATTTTGCAGTTGCTCTGCTACTACAACCCCAGTTTCAAGAAAGAGTACCCATGTCTGCAGAAATGGTTCAAGCGGAGCGCTGGCGTACGAAGGAGAGCATCAGCTGCATTCCCACCAGAGCTGGATTTCGAGGAGGGCCCCGTGAGCAGCCCTCCAAACAGACGGCAAGGCCCTGCAGCATCAGCGGGCAGTGAGCCCGCCGCTAGCAACAGCGGAGCTGGAGGCGACCGAGTTGGACACCAGCACAATTCATGCCATAGCAGATAGAGATCCTAGGTTCCAAGTGAACAGAGTAGATCAGTTCCAGAAATAAACATCCTAAATATTCTCCAGTTGCCTGTCCTGTTTCCGCATTTGACAGTGGCTCTTCCTGTGCCCAAGGGTGGGCGGTACTTCAGGGAGGTTTCATTTCTCTCACCTGGGCCCAGCAATGATGGGAGCACACGGCAGGAGCGGGGAGGTACGGGCTGTGAGCTGGAGCTGCCTCAGGTACCCGATCCCCTTCCTCCTCTCTGCCTGTGCTCTCTGGGTGGATGCCACCGTGGCAGTGAGCCATTCAGCTTGTGGGGATCCCTGGTGGTCACGGAGGTGAATTCGGCTGTCCTGCAAGCAGCATGTGTCTGGCAGCAGCACTGCCCTTCTGCTCACCAACCCGAGCCATGCTGAGCTTCCTGCCAGGGAGCGGCTTCCAGCTGTGGGCAGCTTGCTGGTGCAAACGCTGATTGAATCCTGCTCCAACATCAGAGGTGAGCTCAGATGCCATGCAGGTGGGCGCTTCAGAAATATTCATACTGGCAGTAATCAGGGACAGCTCTCTTAGCTGCTTGTATCAGACCTCCAAACGTTCAGAGGAAAAATCAGTCAAAAATACCCAGAGGAGCCCCAAAGGGTGTTCTATCAGAAATAAGCACACCCTTCTGTAAGGCGTGTTGGTTTGCTGGCCTTAGTGTGATGTCTTGTAGCCACTCGTTCTGTATTTGTTAGGGACCGCCTGAGAAATTTCTTCTTCATCACAGTAGCTGCAAACAATCTAATTTCAAGAACGTATTTGGTTATGTGGCAAAGGGGCAGATGCACATGCTAAATGTGAGTTTTTGTGGTGTCACCCACACTTTTCAACTTTCTCCTAAGTTATCTCCCAGATGGTTACAGGAAGGAAGTATCCGTTTGGAAAAGTTGTGACATCTCTGTTTTCTCAGAGTCCAAGAGAGGGATTAGTGGTAGGGGCTCATTCTGTAGGTGCAGGTAGTTCCCTCTTCCACCTGATGCAGATGGAGAGTGAGACCGGTGCTCTCTTTGTAGGATGTGGGAGAGATTCCATACAGAGCTGGACTACGAAATGCATGTCTACGTTACGATAAACCAGTGGCTCAGAATTTGGTTCACACTTCATTTTGGAACAACAGTGGAAGAAATGTTACTTGCACGCTGGAAAGAGAAGAGACCTTGTTTCCAGGCAGGGGAAAGGAAGCCCAGGCAGATGAGCAGCTGCAGGCCTGGTAGGCTGGCAGCAGACTTCACCTCACCAACAGACTGCAGATCCAGTATTGTGCCCTTACGTAACCACATGACAGCATCAAAATGGTTCCAAAACACCACTAAGGTCAACAAGTCCAGCATGTCCCCACGTGCCCACCAACCACGTCCCTCAGTGCTGCAGCCAAGCGGTTCTTGAACGCCTGTGGGGATGGTGACTCCCCCACCGCCCCAGGCAGCCTGTGCCACTGCCTCACCACTCTCTCAGAGTGGAAGTTTTTCCTAATGCTCAACAGGAACCTCCCTTGGTGTACCTAAAGGCCATTACCTCTCATTCTGTTCTACTGCCAGCTGGAAAAAGAGGCCAACACCCGCCTCAATACAACTTCCTTTCAGCTCATGGCAGAGCGATACATTCTCACCTGAACCTCCTCTTCTCCAGACTGAACCATCCCGGCTCCCTCAAGGGGAATGTCAGTTGTCTGTTTTGCTCCAGCTCAGGAGAGCCAAAGGCCCCAGTCACCAGTGCTGCATTCTGTCAGACTCAGCAACGGGGCAGCGTTGACTGACCCAAGAGCTCCAGCCATAGCAGAGGATGCACAGCAGTGCCTTGCAGTGCCGTCTGATAATGGAACATGAGGTTTGAGGATAAGAAATCTGAGTATGCAAACATACTCACGGATTCACTGAAGCATAGAATGACCTCGGTTGAAAAGGACCACACTGATCACCTAGTTTCAATGCATTTCTGTGTGCAGGGTCGCCAACCCCCAGGCCGGGCTGCCCAGAGCCACATCCAGCCTGGCCTTGAATGCTTGCAGGGATGGGGCATCCACAGCCTCCTTGCGCAACCTGTTCTACTGCATCACCACCCTCTGTGTGAAAAACTTCCTCCTAATATCCAAACTAAACCTCCTCTGTCTCACTTTAAAACCATTCCCCCTTGTCCTATCACTAGGTGAATTCGGCTGTCCTGCAAGCAGCATTTTGTTCATTCCATTCAATTATTTGAATATTGATGTGTCATTTGAATCCAAACCTTTTTTCTTGACTTCCTGAGAAGTGAATTAGGCCCAAATACTGGGCAGCTGCTGACCACCACCTCACTAAGATGTGGCATCTAGTAAGTTTAAAGGACTGTTATACAGGACACAAGCTGTTCACTGTTGGCTGTTTTTCATTTCATTAACATGGGGAGGATGGCCAAAACTAAGCTAACAGCCTATACATAAATCTATAGGGCATAAAATACACTGCAGGGCTCATTCTGCATTTTTTTAAAGGTAACATTAATCACATCTGACAACAGGCTATCAGTGTATTATCAGAACACACAGGGGAAGGTACAGGGTTGTGAGTCCTGTGGCTGGAATAATCCAATATTTGGAAAATTTGCATTCATAATAGGACACATCTGGTAGGAAAATACATCCTAGGTGAAAAAAAGCAAATATGGGCATGCTGAGTATTTGGGAATATATTTCATAGCCAGTAAAAAAAACTATGGAATTACGTAAGGTGTATGGGTTAGAAAGGAACATGCAAAAAGGAAAACTAAACTTCACACATATAGACTCCAGACTGTGATGAACTCAAATACTGGATTCAAAATTCTGCATACTTCCTGTAAAAATGGATAAATATTCTGCCAAGAAATCACAGACCGTATTGATCAGTGAGCTGCATTCATTTTCTTTTTAACCGTCTCCACTGATCCCATGTGGCTTTGTAGCATGCATGGATTTCACTATCTAATAATACTTATATTGGACAAATTTGGGGTTCATAATCACATCTATGGCTGCTGGGACTGCTGATGCAGAAGCACAGAAAAGAAAGACTTCCTTTGAATGATAAAGGAAAGGTTGCTAAGGAGAGGGACACAAACACATTGAATTGTGCTGCATTACAGATTCCCAAATAGATTTCTCCACTGAGATGAATGGCCAGTTAAAACCTCACAAGATATTGTTTTTTCTTCCTAAGATTGTCACTAGCTGAATAAAATGTCACCTCTTTGGCTATGCGCCTCATTTAAGTTTCATGATTATTTTTTTAATAAAAGCTGTATTGCTGTTATCTGACTCAAAATTTGAACAGCATCAAAATCCATAGTTGAGCATTAACAGTGAGTTTTCATAGAAAAATAATTGGAAACCAAATATGAAAATAATAGAGGAATTATGATGGGCACAAAGTTTTAATATAGTCTCCTAAATAGCATGTATGATTTTTAATGGACTGGAACTCTTAGTAGAATCCCAGATTTACATTAGTAACTCTCCCAGCAGCAGGGACCAACACTGCTGCCTGCTAGAACATTGCAGCCTTCAGCAGCAGAAATTGGATCAGTATCCTAAAGCTTGGCTTGCTCCAGAATTGTCCTGAAAGCATTTTTTGCTGTTGCCTTAAGTCTCATGGTTGGAATATTAAGGAGAGGCTGTGAGATCTGCCTTACTATATAAAAATAAATCACAGAAGACTAGATATCTACTATGAGACATCTATTCACTGACATAGAAGCCTCACCATTACCAGACCAGTACACAAACTAGGGGGTGCTGTGGCAAGCTTTTTGAATTGCACTGATGCACAGCACATAAAATCACCTAGGTGGCCATCAATGGAGAAGTATGACACAGCTTGAAGACATTCTACTGTAAATCACATTCCTATCCTCTCTTCTCAGTGTCAAATTTGGATAAGTTTGAGGAGTATTTCCAGCAGAGAAGAAATCAACAAGAAACAATATTGGTTTCATGAGACAAAGAGGTTTGAGATGGTTTTTAAATCCTAGTGCAGCAATTTCATTCACATATATTAGAAGCAAACAAATAAACAAACTAACACACACCTCCACAAAAGCCATGCCCAGGTAATCTCTAGAAGTATCCAAAGATCTAAATCGACATTGAAAACAGACATTTGACATTTGTTTATTAAGTAGAAAAGGGGATAGGTCTCTAGGTAGGCTTACAGCTTCTGACTATAATCTGAGGCATCCAGGGTGTAGGTACACAAACAGAGCCATGGTAGGGGACACCCCGACAAGTTGCCACCACTCAGTGTGGCAGAAGCAGCCCTGCAAAAAGAACAGCCACTTCCCAGGGGGTCGAATTAGCCCAGACTTGGCACTGTGACAGCACAGTCCTGGGGGCAGCTTGCTCAGAACCAAGTGAGGTACGACTACAGAGTACCACACTGCACAGTATTATATCTGCTCCAAATAGCTTGGGAGCTGCCTAGATGACAGATCTCCTGAGATAGGGATGAAACAATTAGGTCTGAAGTAATGAAAAGACAAATACCTCTCTAAGAATTGGAAAGAGTATTTTGGGGCAGAATTGTTTGCCTGTTTTTCTGATACAGATTTTGACCATGTCAGCCCTTACCTCACCCTCCTGTTCTATGTCATCCCCTTGAATCTCTACTACTCACTTCAGACGTCATAGCAGGACCTCAAACTCCACAGGCCTTTCTTGTGGCTGACACAAGTGACTCACTCTGTCATGGAGCAAGCCTCTAAAGCTCTTTTTGAAGTTTATAATGCTTTGAGTTTATTTTACAATATAGTCATCCCAGAGGAAAACTGCAGTCAGGATAGCAATGGTCCTTTGTGATGCTACAAAGCTGTGTTTGCCTAGCAAGGATGCTTCATACGTGTATGTGATGTTTTTGCCATCTCTATCTCCTTCTGTATCAATAATATAAAAAGGATGCACAGATAAAAGAACAAAATGTATTTTTGCTTCCCTCCTTTACACTTTTTCAATTAAATGTTAAGTGTAATGCTTTTTCCAGCCAAAGTGGCCTTAAAAGCTAATAGCACTAAGAAACAAATCATTGAAGGAAAACATAACATGCCCAAGGAGAAAAAGAAAGCAGATGCTGGTATGTGCTTCTCATCCAGCAGCAACGTGGATTTTACAAAATGCTGTCAGGCAGAAATAAAACTCATTCACCTTTCTTACACCCTGATCCAGATTACTGCAGTTATAATATAAGAATGTATTAACTATAGAAAGAGAGGATATCAGCTACTGCATATGGTTATTTTAATTAGGACCTTGAAAAGCTTAGTAGTGAAATTTTAAGAGTATGTACTGATTTTAGGCATATGCATAATGAATATTTAAAGAATCCTGTGAAATACCTGCCTAGAATTAAAACTACTGCCTTTATTATGACCGGTGCTATTTTTCCTGGCACGGGTTTAGACAGTGTAATATTTAATATTTTAATGCAATAAAAGGTTGCCATATTAGGTGGAAGTGAGTTTCTGTTTATGGATGCAGAATGGTAGATATCAAAGAAATGACCTCGTTAAAGTTTTGGTATCACATTGGATAGTGGCCATACATTTCCTTTATGCTCTTAGACGCAACAAAGAGTTTAGACGTCTTCAAAACCTGCACATTAAAGACAGATTTTTGTACAGAGAGCATATACATTAAAAAGTAATGATTATACCTACAACATTCAAGTGGCATATTGACAATATCCTGGGTAAATATTTGTAATTAACCATACACGTTCCACATCCTTTTTGTGTAAAGCAAAAGCAAATGAGATTGGTAATTAGGAAAGTAAATAGTGTACCACTGGTAAACTAATTAGTATTTAGTAAGTCATAGCTTTGAAAATATTCTGCTTTCCACTTTGCACCCTGGGAACATCCTGGCCTTGGTTCCCAGAACTTGATGGGCTGTAGGGCTGTATTAATATTCTGCAGAATGCTTGCTAGCATTAATTGTGGCATTCATTATTTGCTTCATGCCCAGCCTCAATAACCACTTTTAATTCTGCTGGATGCAGAGGCTCCATGTCACAGCCTCTGTAGCCCACCAAAAAGACAGAACTCAAAATAAGTCCCAAAACAAAATAGAGCAGTAGTAATATAGATTAATAGAGCAGGAGAAATAAAATGATCTTGGTGCTAAACACATCAGCTAAAAAAGTATCATTTGTATCCCCTCCATTCTTGAAAAATATAGTTTTCTTTTTCTTTCTGCTCACTAAAAGACCAAGTCAAGCTGACACTGCCTCGGAGCCAGACAAGACAAAAATACTAGGCTGAAGAATGTATGTTTCTTTAATTCTGTGTCCTATAATTAATTTCCTTTATAATACAGGCACAGTAACTATGCTTAGATTTTTGGAATAGTTTTTAATAGTAAAATTGCTACTGCACCCTTTGAATACAGATTTCTGCTGGTCTAGTTCCCTACTTGTAAAGTAGTGAGATTTCTTCAAGTACAGATAAACAAAGTTGTGGTGCAATCAATACAATTATGCCCATCAATGCCACCGTCTCTATTTCAGAGAACTGAAATGTATACAGAACTTTTTATCATTTCATTCTCCAGTTTTAAACAAAATGCCTAAGTAATTGCCTTACGGTTGGCAATTAAGCATAATATCTGGTGCCATGGCAATAGTAGTAAAGGATTCAAAGTCAAACAAGAACTGGCTTCATCTACTAGAGATGTATTGTACAGTTTGAGAAACTGTTTACAAATCTAAAATTACGGAGTGTTTTCCTGGATGGTTACCTCAGAACAGAAACACAAATCTGGTCAAGTTTCAAAGGTCTGTCCTTAAGCTGTCTTTTGTACCTAAGGTTTTTTCTTCTATCCAACAAGTGAAATAAAGATCGGGTGTCAGGTGAGTTGCATGTGTGTTCGTGGCCCAGTTGCAGAAAGAATCTGAACCCAAATGCCATAGAGCTACTATCTAACCTAATTTAAGCATCAGCAAAAAAAAAAAAAAAAAAAAAAAAAAGAGTAAAAATAAAGTAAATGTAAGTTTAGCACCTCTCTTATCACATGCAACCAACTGGCACGTGCAACGGTCTTAGTGAAAAGCACAGAGTTAAAATGAAATCTTCTTTAACAGATACTTCTACACTGTATCACCATCTGAGTGGTAACAAACAGCATTCATTGCACTTTAAGTGTGCACATAACAGTAAAACACTGAAGCGTGAAATGGAAGTCATAGACTGTGGGCTATCTTGCTAAGTAGTGCTTCACATGCCCACTGGAAACAGATCATTTTAGAAAATGGCAGGAACTTTGGTAGCTATTGAAGCATAGAAGCTTTAAGGCTACAACCTCTGTCCCAGCTGAAAAATCTGTTCATTCCAGCCACACTGTAAAGCCAGAGAGAAGGTTATAGTATAAAACCCATTACTTATTTTAATGCTTTATCAATATTCCAATAAAATCAACATGCTTATGCTTTAAAACCTTACTTGGACATAGCTAAACATAAAGCTAGAGAAGTAAAGACAGAAAATATAAAAGAACAAAAGACGGAAAGAGAAGAATATTCTTATTAGTATTTATTATATCTCAGTACAGCCATTCACTGAGAAGGTAGTTAATGGAGTCTGACTAATACTGACACACTTGATTGTTCTGTGCCACTAACAACAAATTTAGAAATATTAAGGAAGGCCATCTTCTAATATATTCCAATGTAATCATACACAAACAGTACTGGTTGGTTTTAAGAAAAGCACGATCTTCATCTTACTGTTAGAATATTGCCTCTATAAAATAAGAGAGGGCAGAAGAATGGGAAATATCATTGCAGATGGACACAACCCCTTCATGGCTTAGAAATTACTATATCAGTGTGCATATACACACGTATGTAAGTTTAAGCATGTCTGAAATATGAGCATACTGGTTTCAGAAAGCCAAATTTGCTTTCTGCTTAACTGTGAAAATATTAACATTAAAAGACACAAATTTAGAGCATCATCTGGAAATATCTCTTTTAAAAAACATTTGAATCTTAAGTTGTTAGCAAGCAATGCAAGTATTAATAACAAAGTACAAAATTAATATTGTACATAAGTAAACTCAGAGCAGATCCAGAAAGATCTGTTGGACAGTACTTGTGACAAGGACAGAACAATGACTATAAATTGGCAGTTAGTCTAATGAATCTGTCTGTGACATAAGCTTAGCTCTAACATACAGCATTTCTGGTTCTTTGGGCGGCATCAAACTTGCAACTTGAATCTCCTCAGCTCTTTGTCTCTTGCAGTTTTCCTGACAACTTCTGGACTTAAGGTCTTTATTATTTCCCAGCCCTGCCTACATAACTGTTAGGTGTCAGCCTCTATGGGCACAAAGTAGTAGGAGTTACTACAGAAAAACCTCAGGGAGGGAGTACATTGCTTTATATAACTCTGATAGAATTCTTTCATTTAGGAATACATTTTCCACATCCTGCTCCAGAGCCTAAATAGATTTGGCATGGTTGAAACATTTGCAAAACAGAAGAACCTAAAGTTCTTATGTATTTTCTTGAAATATCTTACAGAATAAAGTCTTTATGCTTATCATTTACATTTCAGGTAACTTTTCTCTTTGGAAACCATTGCTAAAATCAATAAAATTGGGCAGATTCACTGTTTTGAAATGGCAGAGGTCCACATTGTTGAGAATATGTCCCATCATTCATTATGTGATGTAATAACAGATTAAAATATGGAAATCGGACTTCCAACAAAGCACTGTTTTCAAAAATATCTGAAATAGACTACTTTTAACTGAATAATGAGCAAAAGCCATCTTTTCTAACGAGAACAAAAGATGTAGAAAGAAAAACAAGCATGTGTGAGGGGTGGTTTTAAATGAAAGTTATGTCTCACCATTGGAAAAAAAAAGTTTGGATTTATAGAAAAGTTCTTTTTTCAAACATTCATTTACCAGACATATTTAGAATAAGGGCTTTTCCTATATTACAAACAAGTTTGAATCCTAAAGGAATCAATATTCGTGCTTTTATAAAAGAGCTTTCACCTAAATGGTGGTTCTATTGCTGTCCACACATTGAAATAGGCTTTCATCATAACAATGGTGAATACCATAAAGCATAGATAGAACCACTACTGAAAGCAATAAGAACAGATTTTGACCTTAGTCTGAAAATGGAATTGCATTGTCCAGGGCACACAATAGCATTTGAGTCCATGAGAAATGGTAAACAAATTGGACTCATCAAGGCTTGCTTCCAGGGAACGCGTTTCTTGGCTACTGAGAAAATTTTATCTTCCAAAATGTTAAACCCAACTGTGTTTTCCATTATTATACTTTCTATTCTCTTAGCACTGATGTGATTGACCTTTATTTAATATATTTTTGTAATTGGGTGGTTTATTATTTGAATTTTTTCTTTTGAATAATTGCTTTTGGAGGGGAGGGAATCACAAATTCTTTTAGAGTTGGGGCTTTGTACTCTTTATTTGGTAGGTGCTCTGAAGACAGTTATCCAAGGTAAAGAATCTGAAGTTATCTTGTGAGTTTGGTTATCTTGTGACTTACAAAACAATAACCATAAAAAGCAGAATACATCACAAAACAAAGTAGCCAAAAAGAAGAATGTTTAAGTAGCTCAAGTCTGAAAAATCTTTAAAATACATGGTATATCTCTATGAAAAATGAACACAGCACCACAAATTAATATCCACTGAGAACAGCAAAAAGAGCTACATTCATCAACTAATCTAGCATCCAAGATTAATCCAAGCTACCTCTCGTTTCCAATAAACTTAATTGAATCCCTCTGTCTAGTTTCATGAGCTGGTAAATCTTTTTAAATGAATTCCAAACTCCTGTTTGCAAAACTGTATTGCTTTTAAACCTGGCTAGTGTGGCTGAAAAAGTGGTACATAGTACATATACTCATTTGCTTCCATATTTAAATAGGCTTTTAAAAATGTTTCATCGTGGCTAAAAATTGAGTTTAAATATATTTCCAAATATAATCATAGAGGTTTGCAGTCATACCAGTTATCTTGAAAAGGCCATGTTCTAAGCAGTTTAATTATCCTATAAGGACTGAAGTGATTTAAAATCCCACCCCAAAACAATCCTGTAAATCATTCCACAATGCCTTATCACTTTTAAGTACTTTCCCATTTCTCTTCAAACATGAGAAAAGTTTCCATCCATTATTCTTCTACTTTATGCGAGTCAGCAATTTGTTTTAAAGAAGCTGGTTGAATTTCAAATTAGAGGCAACATAAATCTGTTCTATGTTTATATCATTGGTGAAAGCATGGAAAACTCGCAATTCAGTTCCATCCTCATCCACACACTAAGTGCCATGCCAGCATCTGTGCTTTGCTCCCTTCTTCTTTTCATGCATTTCCTTTCATAAAACAAAGAGGGATATTTCCATATGCCAGGCTGCCCATGTCACCTTCCCGCTGACATGCATGGAAACACAAACCACATGTGAAAACCATCAAATTCAGATAGGTATGGCTGAATCTTTAAACATGTAACCATAACCCCTTAATAAATAATGGGAATGAACAGCAGTTTTGTAAGCAGTACGACATTATATTATAGGCTATAATGTGTCCCTGTGGTCAGGTAGAAGCAGTACCTATTTTCAACATGGGAGCCTGGAGACTACGTATAGACATTTCAAGGTGCACAATCCATAGTACTGCAGTCCAATTCCATGCAATTCCTTGTGATGATGTAAACACTGAAAAGAATACATCATGAGAAGTCATTAAAAAACTGCCCTGTTTGCAGAGCAGAATTGCAGCTCTCTACGACTGCCTCATTACAGCTCACCACTATCCTCAGCTTTCCTAGATCTGTCAGGAGGAGGCACATTCTGTGAGATTTCCAACTCTATTGATTCTGACACTCCTGCCATTTCCTTAGCAAAATAACTTGCCTGTTTTCCACATAGAACCCAGGCAAGAGAACATTTACCATCTGGCTCTTGAAAAGAGGTCAAGAAGCCAAGACATATTGTTCTGCTCAAACATGTCATTGAACCCTTTATTTTCAGATGGGATTTGGTAAGTTGCCTTGACTAGCAGAACAGTATCTGTTGTTTCACTCTCTGTCTTAGAAACAGAAAAATTGAATGCTGTAAGTCCTATACTGTACCATTTTAAATCAAAGTAAAAAAATATCCGTCCATCTGCACCTCCCTTTGAGAAAAAAAAAATAAAACAATGCTCCGTTCAGCCCAGCAGGGATTTTGCCAATGCTCCTGTAGATATCTGCAAATATCTCACCTGCAACATTGTCCTGCATAAACGGAAACACAAGCTCTACACAAACAGTGGAGACCTTTAGAGCAAGTACTCACTCATTTTGCAACATGCCTGGCACAACCATGCCTGTATGGCTGCATGCTATGGTATTCATTCAGCAATGGCATTTTGTAGATGGAAGAACAAGTGTTTGACAAAATGAAGGGGCTGATTTCCCAAATGCCTTTTCAGGGAGACAAAAATTAACACAGTTGGATTCAGATCTGTGCAGGCAGCGATTCTGTGTCAGTGTCATAATGATGTCTGAAAAGAAGCAATCAGTAAAAAAAAAATTCTATGAATGATGTATGAGGGTTGAGATACAGCTTAACATTTTAACAATTAAAAGGCCAAAGAAGGTGACAATATTCCTTACAAACGTGCATGTAAATTTGCCTTATCATGGTAACTAAAGTGATTGTAACTAATAATTGACAGACGATATGTATTGATTCATTAATATAATTAATTACTTCACTAATTTTATTCTAACTTTGATAACTCAGGCAAAGAAGAGTGAAAACAATCTAAAGGATCAATCTCTGCTGAATATCACTAAAAGATGTAAAATAAGGATGCTCTACAATATGATATCTTCAAAAGTATGGGAGTTACCCCCCTTTCACATCAAGAATTAAGGATATCAAACATTGCTGAAACTTAAGACTAATTCAGCAAATTCAAGTCAGAAAAATATCAGAGTCAGAAACAGCCGAAGTTACAAATAACAAACATTTGGTATTGCAGACTTCAGTACTATTTAGCTTTGACAGGAAGGGTAAATATACATGCACTTTTGTTTTCCAAATTGTCAGTGACATATCAAAGGGAGAAGGACTAAAAGCTTAGGATTTAACTGGTCCCATTAGAAAGGAAAAGAAACCAGCAGTCATGATGTAGATCCAGAAATCTGTGGATCCAGAAAGATGTGCTAGTTCTGAAGATGGAATATGCCCTCCAGAAATGGATTGATGGGAAGCATACACTACAGCTGAAATTCCCTCTGTTCTGTTGGGAGCTTAAAGAACCAAATGGAAATAGTCTGACTATATCTCCTCAGCTACACAATTCTTCAAAGGGAAAAATTAGGTTATAGCAGGTAAATGTCTGGGACGTTTACCTTTTACTGGGAGCTCACTCTAAAAATACGACTGAAGGTCAGAGACAGAAGTCTTGAGCCAAAATTTGGCTCTCCCTTGCTTTCTCCTGCATTCTTTGTGACCACCTGGCTCTTGCAAAGTTCACTGTATGCACTTGTTCCAAAAGGTGAACAAATTGCTGACCACTGCAACTCTGCAATGTAACACAGAACTTCCTGAAGAGGCAATTATTCAAATCTCATGATGGGTGTATATTAATTATATCTATTTCCCGAGAAAAAGTTCTGTAAACTCAATCTAATGGTAGAGAGCTTAAGATAAAGCAAGAAAGAAAGAAAAAAAAAATGAGATGAAGAAACACAAACTTTCCATCTGGCTTCCCAGCTGCTTCTAGAGAGACAAATTTCTCTCTGCTGAAAATGAAAAAATTGTTGTTATAGTGCAGCCTTTTCAGAAAAAGGCACAGGAATTCTTGAGTAACGATCCCTTTAAACAATGGTAAAGTCAGATTTTGCCTTGCACTCATTATATTATTTGTATGTAAGAGACATTCACAAATTGCACTTGAGAAATGAAATAAGACTGATGGAATAGCAGTAATGTGCTATAAACAAAATGTTCTATTTATCATATATTTATTCTATAACACAAAGGAAGGAAAGATGAGGGAATGTAACAGTTTTGATGGGTCAAAAATTGACTTTTTTTCAGAAGAATTTTTACAAAAATTGGAAACCTTTTATTTTTGTTGTTGAAACATCCCACAGCAACGTCGGATTGTTTGGCTAAATAAATATAAAATATAGGAAGACATATAGGAAAAGGCATTGCTGCTGAAAGCCAAATACTTCCATTCTGCAAATTGCTATTGCAGGTCCCTTGAATGTTAAATGACCATTCCTCTCTGCAACCTAATCTCCTTGGTCAACACATTCATCTGGAAAACAGACTCCATGTTGGAGAATAAGGATATTAAGAATTCCAACTTCATCTCAAGAGTGCTGCTTTTAAGCTTAATATTGTTTTTATTTTTAAAAACTATCACACTATCATTAGGTACTTCATTCTGAGACTGTACTCAGCAGGGAGAAGCTTGTTCTTTTTTCCTTACTGCTTGCAGACTCACTGCAGGAGGCAGAAGAGGCAAAGAGCAGTGCGAGAGTGCTTCCCACGAGCTGCAGCTTTGCACAGAGCTCTGTGTCACAAAGCATCTTCAAAATCCTCATGGCACCATGTCTGGCCCCTTTCTGAACTCTGTTTGTGAGCCTCTTCTGGTACGCAGTGTCCTCAGTATATAACCACCCAGTGCTCCTCTGCTTCATATGGCACATGGTTATAACTGCCAGCTGTTCAGGCACAGCCCATCACCACAGTTGGCCTTCATGTCCCAAGTGTCATTCAAGACTCAGAGATGGATCTGGACATCTTTTTTGCTTACTAGAGTAAGAAAGGTTCACACTGTCTTTTTCTATTGCAAAAACAACTTTTTTTATGAGGAAACAACACAAACTTGTCCCCAGTCCAGTCAGATCTCTGCTTCCACCATGCCCCTTCCTTTTCAGACTCCATTACTGTTAAGCTATTTTGGAAATGCAGTGTGACAGTCTTGTTCTTCCCATTTTTGAGGCAGGGTTCTTTGTACTGAATGGCAAATCCTGGGATTAGTTAATCTGTAAATTCCACAATATGCTTTTCATTTGTAAAAGATTATTCTTATCTAAGAGAAAGCTGCTTTGCCAATTTTTGCTGTCTCCTTTCTTGTATCTCAGGCTGCTGGGAGCTGATTGTTAGCATCACAACTCAGAAGAAGTAGTGAGTAGGGCAAAGTTCAATTAATTTGAAGCTGAGCAAAGAACGTGTCAATAGACCTCTACACATCCCTGAAACCAAACATCAATATGCAGATAAATTCTCCACAGAGTATTCTAAGGATTTGTACTTCTCAAATTCTTGGCTGCACCAACAGTCTTAAGGCTGATGACTTTTCATAAAGGACTGAAATTAATGAAGTACCCCCTCTTAACTTAATAGGAGATGTAAAGCAGTTCTTTCTAATTCTACTTATCAAACTCTTTGAATTTAAAGTGCAATTTGGATTGTTTTAGTTAAAAAAGCAAGGGCTGTCAGCAAAAACCAGAAGTTCTGAAGACAGAACTTTGTTAATGTATGATGCTCTCACTTTTCTCATTTCAGTAACTTCCCCCATTTTATTTAATTTCTCAGAATATTTCTTCCAGGAGTAATAAAATATTGCTGGAATACTACAGTTCATCAGTAAGACATTTTCATACTAGCAAGCATAAATGGAAAAATACAGGCAAGGAGTCAAAAAATGCAGAATGATGAAGAAAAAAAGTGGGAAGAAGCGGAAATGGAAACTATAGAAAAGACCAGGATACAAATAAAACTGATGTATTTGCTTTTATGCTTAGTGGAAATGTTAAGACTAAAGCTTACAAGTAAAATTGCCCTCAGCTCCATTGACGTCCAGGATTCTACAGTTAAACTGATATTTACAAACCCTACATACCTGTATTTTAAATACTGTGTAACAGCTCTTGAGGTGCTAGAACATGCAGGTAAAATTAAATGTCATTTCACTTTAGAAATCTTACCACTAATGCTACTCTTTCTTCTGTACAGTATGAGAAGCTTTTATTTTTTTTTATTTACAGTTTTGCAAAGCGTATGAAAAATGTATTACTGTGAAAAAGTCTCTCGCTTCACATATTGCAACATAAAAAAAATAAAAAATCCTGTAGTACGTAAAAGAAATGAAACTTGTTAGATTTTTTGGGAAACTTTTTTACATGGTTTTCCACAGAAAGAATTATGTCCTTCCTTTAGGTCTTTGGAATCATTATTTGAGGCTACCAGAGCAGGGCTGTAATTTTCTATTAACTTTTATGGGATGTTTAAAATAAAATCTATGGAAAATTAATTTCTTATTAAGTTCCATAATTACTTCTTGAGGCATATTGTGCTACTATTATAAATAATGATATGCATCATTTATATAGCACATTTCACCTTCAAAACTCTTTACAAACATTAGGTGATATTTATTTTCTTCTGATACAGTGAAACATCAATGCCTTCCAGAGAGCTCTATCAACTTCTCGGAGCTGAATTTAAAATCATGTCTGGTTTTTCTGAATTTCATCTTTTCAGTCTACTGGGGCCAAAGATATGGAAGTGAATCTAAATGATGTCCAAAACTCAAAACTTTCAGACACGTACTGCTAGAGAGAGGTACCAAGTAAATCTATGTCTCTGAGCCTCAATATTGTTTTCAAGCAGCTGCAGCACTGGAGATGTAGAGATGCAGAGTGTTACACAGCTCATTCAAAGATATCAGTGTCGAAAGCTCTGAGCTGTTAGAATGAAATGGGGGAAATGTGAAAAAATGATGACTAAAACTGTCTATGCCCCATAGAATTCCCACTTAAATCAACGGCAAAACTGACTTCAAAGGAAGCTGGAACAGCCACAGACAGTACTTGTAAAAAATGAGGAACATTTTCCTTATGAAGACAGCTAATACTTTATAGCTGCGCCTGTTGTGCCTGAAGCTTATTTATTTCTGCTAAAATATATTTCCCAATATTTATACCCCTTTATATTCACAAGCATTAAGAACAGTGGAACTGTCTCAACCAGTGAATAAAATCTCCCAAGCAAACGCTGTAATCCTGAGCATCGGAGACCTCAACAAACTCTGCAGACAACAGCTCTCCCAAATGAGCTTCAAGATGGCCAAACTGGACTCAACCAGCTCCAACTAGAAATAACTTGTACATAAACCATATAACATTTGATGGTCCAAATCAGTGTCTGGCTTACTGCCACCAGCTGCCATGCAGCTACCCCAGGGATAAAATGTCCCATTTTGTCTAAATTGATTTGCTCATATGTCTTGAGGTTACATATTTTTATGCGTGCTTTCATGAAAATCCGCATATAACCTTCAGTAATTCAAAAGAACCTCAAAAGACTGACACACTGAGCAAAGCCCAAGCTCAAAACACCTTGTGCTTTTAAAATAATCTCAAGTCACAAGACAAGCAGTTAAATAGCCAGATATACGCTGCAGTTTTATCTTTAATTCTAGGTACACCAATGCTTACATTGCTAATAGTTTATTGCTCAGCTATACTACTATTTCCTGAAAGGTAATTGCACACAAAAGAATGTCAGGCTACATATCAGACAGGATTTAAAACCAATTGTGACATGCACACAAGGGAAATAAGGTGCTATTGTTACTCTTAATGTAATGTGATTAGAAACTAGGAGATAAAAATACCAGGTTCTCATTTTAAACATTATTGTATAATGCCATCCTTTCAGTATTTGTGTGCATATTTTCATGCACGTATTTGTAAATACTATATGCAATGTATTTCCTTAACTTGGTTGATCTGAGCCCAAGGAGAGGACTTTCCCACTGAAATCAGTAGGAGTTTTGCTATAAATCTCCTTGTGAAGCAGACATCCTTCCCATGTTATTCACAGTAAGCTCCACAAAAAGTAAGAGGAGTCTGACATGGTATGCAAGTATTATTTTTGTACTTTTAAGCTGCACTTAAGTTGGCCCAAGTCCTTGAAAGAAAGATCAATCTTTGTTATTTCAAAATATATTTGAAGTCTTTTTAGTGTTCAGCCATAAATCTAACCACAATTTCACTACAGCACTTGTAGAACAAGTTGCCGTCACTAAATTTGTTGAACTGCCATAGTGATCAACAGGATCCATACTTTCGGCATTGCATTCTGAAGAAAGGAAATGTTTGCAATTATATCATGTGTATTTGTCAGGTGGTGAGTGCTTAAGAGCCCATAACTCAGATGTTAGAAAATCCAAACACTACAAAGCACAGGAAAGCAGGCTCTAGGGTTTATCCTGCTTTTGAAACTATTTGGTTCAGATGGATGAGCTTATGTCACTTAAATGTGACAGGAAGAGTTTTCAGGAGTAGGCCATTAATCAGTGGTTATCTTTTAAAGCTCAACATCTACCAATGGAAGAGGAAAACTGAGTAAATCAGTTACTGTTTTGAATTTGATAAATATCAAGTTCCCACTGATAACTGCAAAGCAAAGGAAGAGAAGTAGCAGAGAGAATTTCTGATTCCAGCACATTTTCTAAATATGTATTCTCTGATAAAGAGCCTTCATCACCAAAAACTCTCCACAAAATGCCAAGCAGAGTGTCACTCGCAAAGACACCTTCACACTTCAAGGAAAGTCTTGGTGAAAGCAGCCCATGCACTGCACTGCTTCATAGTGTCCCTAAGCCACTTTATGCTGAGGAGAGATTTTCACAGAACAGGAGAGAGATTGGTAGCGCTTACTTCCTCCATGGGAGAATTAAAAGATCAGAATGCATCTGTTCTTGATTTATATCAATTAATCAGTTTCTCTGTGACTACCATCATGTGCATATAGCAGTGCAATGCTACATTTTCAATACATGAAACTCCCATGGTTGCTTACCAGAGCTGATCAACAGCACCAATTTTTGAAAGATCTGACGCTTGCCTTCTTCTTGGGTTAGCCTTCCTCTACTATCAAGGGGAGCTGTTTACTGAACTAGAAAACCCACCCCTGCCACAGTTTGTCCATATTACTGTTGAAAAACAAGCCACTGAAGCACATGTGATGGCAGTAGATCTTGGAAAGGCACGGACATGAAGAATCAAACGTTAGGAGATGGTGTGTTGAGTTTAATTCTGAGACCTTTTTCTAGAAGGCGACAAAGTCCACGTACACAAACAACATTAGTATCAGAGGCTTCTACTGCATTATGAACTAATTTAATTTTACTTTCAGGCTATCTGAGTAACTCTAACTTTCTGTTTTCATCAGTGACTCTTTATTAAGAGCTTGAAACAGAAAGTTATGGCAAATCATTTTCTAACTTTTAATTTAACTGCAAGATTGTTCAGATAACCATATTGGCTTGGAAACAAACGACAGTAAATGCAGATTGGCACCCACCAAAACAATAGACAGTTCTCTAACCACTGTAATTAATATTGCTAGGCTGGGTACTTTAAGGTCCTTGTGTTTCTCAGAGTTGTTGTGTGCTAGCTGAAATCTGTTCAGTCAGGCTGATTTTGGCATCCATCCACATATATTAATTTTGCCCAGAAGCATTCCAGAAACTTAATTAAGCTGGCAGGTTGCATGCTCTTATGGCCATCTTGAACACAGTCACTTTTTAAAAACTTGAATTAGAGAATTAATTTGGGATACCTACTTAAAGCTCTAACACAAAAAGAAGCACATAAATGATCTCCCATACAGCATGATTATTTAATTTTCCACCAAAAAATAAAAACAGTGTTGTTTAGATTAAATTGTGTTTTTTAGAAGTAAAGATGCAGAGTATGCAGTAAATACCTGATTAATGCCTCGAAGACATTAATCTGCTGCTGGTTCCTTCCTTCAGCAGCACAGTTCATTCCCTGCCATTTTGTTATATACTCAGACCTTGACTGTTTAGCTGCTGGCTCAGCTCTCCTAACTGTTCTAATCAGCCATGAAAACCTTTTTATTTACATGTAGGTACAGTGAGAGATGGATTTGAACCAAAATTTCTGGTTCAGAAGTGTTCTACATTCAAGCCAAACATCCATAGCTGAATCTTACTTCTATGGAAGGTACCTTTTTATCATTATAATGTATTTTAGTTCTGTCTCCAAATTGCGATTGTGCCCTGAATTCAGAGGCTATGGACAGTCGAGTTTTTCATAGAATCACAGAATCACAAGGTTGGAAATGACCTATAAGATCATCGAGTCCAACTGTCTCCCCATCACCATTGCCACCACAAGCACTAAACCACATCAAGCAGCTCCTCATCCGATGCCTCCTGAACACTGCCAGGGATGGTGACTCCACCACGTCTCTGGGCAGCCATTCCAGAGTCTGACCACTCTCTGAGAGAAAAAGTTCTTCCTTATGTCCAATCTAAACCTCCTCTGATACAATTTGCAGCCATTACCCCGTGTCCTGCTCGTTGCTTGGGAGAAGAGGCCAAATCCCTCTTCACCACAACCTCCCTTCAGGAAGTTGTAGCAGTGAGGTCTCCCCTGAGCTCCTCTTCTCCAGACTGAACATTCCCATCTCCCTCAGCCGCTCCTCATCAGCCTTGTGCTCCAGACCCCTCACCAGTTTCGTTGCCCTTCTCTGGGCACGTTCCAGGACCTCAACATCTTTCCTGTAGTGAGGGGCACAAAACTGAACACAATACTCGAGGTGTGGCCTCACCAGTACTGAGGAGAGGGGGACGATCACCTCCTTGCTCCTGCTGTCCACACTATTTCTAACGCAGGCCAGGATGCTGTTGGTCCTCTTGGCCACCTGGGCACACTGTTGGCTCACGTTCAGCCAAGCACCAACCAACACCCCCAGGTCCCTTTCCTCTTCACAACCGTGCAGCCACCCAGCCCCAAGCCTATAATGTTGCATGGGGTTGTGCCAGCCAAAGAGCAGGACCCAACACTTGGCCTTGTTGAACCTCATCCCTCATTTTTTTTCTGGGATGCCTGAATATATTTCTCTTTTAGTCGAAGAGATCAGAAATACAGTGTTTAATATTTGTACTCATTTATGATACTCACAGATCCTGTGCAGGTATCCAGCAGTACATGGTGAGCTGTGAGTCTTGGTTCATGGTCTGTGATAAAGAGGGGTTCATTAAGGAACTACAGTGGAGTTAGCGCAGGAGAAAACTGCGGAGGGATTGCCAGCCAACAGGAAAAGAAAAAAAAAGAAAGAAAGAAAAAGAAAGACAGAAAAGCCTGACTTAATTCAAGATAAAAGAAAATTTTTGAAAGCATGCAGATAGAATTCTTCCAGAAAGGGAGTGAAAAGTAATTAGAAACGTCTCAGAGAAACCTTCTGGTTTCACTGCATTCCAAATCAGTTTGCCTCAGTAAGGGTTAATTAACCAGGCTCCTAAAATATTTGGTTAATATTTGAGTCCCTGTATGTGCTGTATCTTGAAGAACTGTTTCTGTAGGAGGATTTGCACACACTATTTCTGTCAATTGATATTCCCATTGAGAAACTAAGCTTCACTATTATTTCACCTAAAAGTTTTTTATTAATAGCTGTATAATATATTAATTGAAGAAGATTTTAAATAAACTCACTGAATAGTGAGTATTTGATAGCAATTTTATGACTTCCCCATGCTGAACAGAAGCCTTCATACAGAGAATAAATCAAAACAAGGAAGCTCTTTGTTTTCCTTACTCAAGAAGTCCCAAGCCATCTATGTTTAAATGACACATTCTCTTCTCTGCCTTCAGAGGATTTAACTGAAAGAAAGTTATTCCCTACTCAAAAGTCAAATTAAGCTTATTCAAGAAACAAACTTAAAAATTGAATTTCAAATAATTTAATTACACTACATAATTACTTCACAGGATCCATAAAGTATTCATTAAACAATAGGAATTCCTACCTGATTCCCACCATGACATGCATTATGCCTTTAAAACATAAAAGACTTTAAATTTTTTCTTTTACTGAAAGACCTAATGAAAATGTTAAATTACACCAGCGAGAGCCAACTGAGCAATTGAAACAACCATTCCTAACAGATGATCTGGGATGATTCTCTATGTTTCAAGGTGGGAAAACATTATTAAATAAATTGCTAGGGCATGAAGACATAACACCCAGCAGTTAAACTCAGTGGGCCATAAGTGATTCTAACTATGATTTCAGCATTATTAAAGCATTATTCTATCTCTCCAAAACAATCAGTGGAAATGTAGATGAATTTTTTGTTGACAACTATTCTGTAAGAGAAGGAACACTTATTTTGTCATTTAGTTACAACATGAATTTAATAGAATTATTATTCCTAAATATCATTGAGATAACAACCTATTAAAACAAACAAACAAGCAAAATAATATAAACCTGTATCATCTTTAGTTGCTATTTTGTCGTTCTATTTCAATGGGTATTTAATTAAGATGTGGAAATACGTTTTGCATTCCATACTCCCAACAGTTTCTGTGGAAATGCTGCCTGGAAATATTCTGCAATAACTGTCCTCTTTTTCCATCAAAATTAACACCAGTCGCAGTCTCTCCTCAATATGAGAGTTAGGCCTGTATATTCTTCTATACGAATTACAGGGCATCTCTTACTTGAAGTAAAAACATTTTAAATTCATTTAGGTAGTGGCTGTCACTGAGCACATCTGGAACTGGAGCCCATCAGTTTTAATGTTTGAGTCACCTTGCCCTCTGTTGAGGCACTGCAAGAACCAGACAGGGCTGCTCTCAAGACTTGAGCTCACATCTGTCTCAGAGCTATACTGGTCATTGTGCATCAGCATCATAGGATGGTGCAGATATATTGATAGAAAAGGTGGTTCTGTAGCTGAGGGTCTGGGCTGGTTGGCTCCTTTCACTGCCACACACTTCCTTTGCAAACACTGGCTATTTACTCTCATTATTCTTCGATTTTCCACATCAAACAACAACAACAAAGACTTATGAATTCAGTTTCTCTGCTTTGTCTTCATGGACTTCCAACATTCTAGGATGCGTCCTATTGGGCATATTTATTTAAATTTAAAATCAGGCCCCAGATTTTGGTCCAAAGCATTTCTCTTTTGTGCTGATTTAACTATAAAGGCAAGTTACAATGTGACCTCAGCCTGGGGAACTGAGACCCATCTCTCTGGGGATTTCTGTTATATTGATATTGAAAACTAAAATCCCAAGGGGCTTAGGACCTGTAAAACCCAAAATCTACCCCTAATGACGAAAAAGTAAAATGACTGAAAACATAAAGAAAGCATGAAAAATGCTAAAGAAGAACCAAAAATGAAAAAAAAAAAAAAAAAAAAGTATTCCAAAATGTAATAAATTCCAAATACCAATAAAATACACCATAAATTTAATAATCAACAACTACAGGCAGGTCTCAAAAAAAAAAAAAAAAAAGCTTGACAAAACTGGAACAAATGCACAGAAGCCTGCTGAAACCACAATAAACACATCAAAAATTGAAACAGACTATGACCATTCCTTTTTTTTCCTGTTAAGTTACTACAAAGGGACCCAGAGTAGGATTACTCTAAGCTATGCTAATATCCAGAGAAGGAAGCCACTTCTGGCACAGAGAATTTACACAGAGAATTTTTTCTCATTTAAGGAAAAGCAATTTAATTACTATTTTATATATAGCCTAGTAAGAAAGAATGAATGACTCGGGGTCATGGATAGAAATTTTCTGAGTTCAAGTCCAGAAATAAAATAAAAACATACAACCACCATCACCACCAACAAAAAGAAGAAAAACTACTAAAAAACATTCCAACTCAACTAAACTGAGAGTATTTCACAATGGAATGAACTAAGACTGCAACACATCATTGAAGAGCTTGAGTCAGTCTAAACAAAATTTAACCAGATGTAACCTGTTGTAATATGGGTTGTCTAAATTGCTTTTGCAAGTTGAAAACAATGTGGCACATTTCCAAGGACAGAGAGTTGGTAATAAACAAAAATTACAAAATCTTATTTGCTGCAAAACAATTCTATGTTCATAAAACTGGAGATTTTCCTGAGCTTGTGTATTTGAGTTAAAGGCTAGACTTGAAACATTCCCTGCATTTATATCAGAGAGTAGTAAGTAGATGTTACTGCAATATAAATGATAAATACTGGTAATTGGAAAGATTATAGTGCTGCAACATATTCTTAAATATTCTTACTTGTTGCAGGACAGGAATACAGAAAAACTGAGAAAGCTGTGGAAGAAAAATTTCTAGTACATAAGAAATCAATATAATATGTTTATCCTGTAATTTACCATAGCAAATTAGCCAAGTTATGAGTAGGGACATTATTTAAATCAAGGCCATTGCTTTGGGATTTTTGTTTCTTCCCCTAATTTATTCTGGTTATTTCATACTTGTGTAAATGCCTACCTAATTATGCAAGCTCACAATTTGGCTAAAATGGCAAGGTAACAGAAAGAATCTATTACTAATGATGTGAAAGATTGTTCTCTGTCTACATTTATTGTTCAATTCCCTGTGCATTAGCTCTTCAGCATGTCTAGAAAGATGCATTCATATGAGTAGTAGTGCTATGATTTCATCTACAGGCAGAGTTGTATCTCGGGAGCATGAAAGTGATCTATAGATAACCAGCACTCTGTACTGAAGGATCACTTGGAATAAATGCATTGTAGCTTAAGTCTAAGATATTTTGAATGAGATACTTCAAAATAAATTCAATTATAAGCAGAACACCACCTTTTCTTCACATAAACTTTCATGGTGACCTTAGGAAATAGCAAAACAGAATCATTTTCAAATAAATAAACCCACCATTGGTTTCTTACATCTGAGACAACGCGATCACAGGCAGTGTGTACTAAGCATGAAGTTGAAAGACATCTTATTTTCTGGTTTACATCAGGACTATGAGAGTACTTACAACGTAAATGGGCACTCACCATCAACACTTTTTATATTCAATATCAACTACTGCTATGAGTCAGACTAGATAATCCTCATGGATCCCTTCCAACTCAGCAATTTTTAGGAACAAACAACCAATTCACCATCACCAAAGACAGATGGCTAGAATGCATATTCCTAGAGCCCACTGCACATGCAAAGTAAGGAGAAGCGACCTAATTTTTATTGAGAAAGATTAGGCTAAAGTGCAGCTGTGGCAATTCCTGAAGACTGATAGCAAGCTGGTGCTTAATTAAGGCAGTTGATTAACTGCAGTTTTTTTTAAACCAAGGTAATTTGGTTGTATAAGCCTAAGAAGAAGCCTTTAAGCATAAGAAGAACTTTTGCCATGCCATTCCATGTCAGCTACAGTAAAAGAAATGTATGAGGTGTTTCAAAACTGCTTGAAGACCTAAAATTTAATAGTTGTTGCATCCATTGGCTCACCTACCCTTACAATAAGAAATGGAATAGCTTATCCGTACAAATCGTTAAAATGTGCTTTTATGCCTTGCACCAGAATGCTCAGATTTCCATGGCACTGGCTTGGAATAGAATCTATGCAATGTCCTTAGCTTCGCTCACCAGTCTCCTGAATGCCTTCCTAGTAAGTCGAGGCACTGAACGAGAAACAGATTTCACCAAGCCTCCACTATTTTTTAGGTAGAGTTAAAATGACTGTCAGCACCCCTTTAAGGCTTTAGAAACTGGAAGACTGAAATGGCTGATTCTCTGCACTTTGTTTTGGGAAGGAAAAGGGGTGAAGGATTCAAGTAAGTTATTTAAGAGTGTTGTGATTTAGATCCCACAGAGAGCGTATAGCTATCCATCACCATCAGCTGATTCCTTCAAACATGGTTCAGATATTCAGCATGTAATCATGAGCTGATTGCACATTCAAGGTCTTACTTTAGCTGATGTGTCTCAGAATTAAAATCCATGGTCTGAGCAAAGAAATCCTTAGCTGTAGCTTTTATACTCTACTGCCACCACCAGCTATGGCTCAGAAGCTTGCAGTCTCCCAGTCCTGCACAGACTGTCTCTATTGATTGAGTGTTCTTAGTTTGGAGACTTCCTCCTGCACAACATCAGCCAATAATCTGTCTGCCAGCATCTCAGTCATGCTTCATTTTCTTGGGATCATGTTCTCAGACACGAGCTTGTGCTGTGACAAAAAATGTTTCGTTTGAACATTGGGTGACTAAGCAGTAACAAGTACATCACATTAATGAATACATAGAAGTTTGTAACTGCAGTTTGGATAATGAAATCTTAAGTCTATATAGTTATTTACACTTTTGAAATCTCTTCTATCATCATCTCATTCTGAGGAGGAATTTGTGGTGCCAGGAACTTCTTCAAAATGCCTTTAGCTATGCACATGGAAGTCTTTAATCATACACAACAGCTGCATGAGACATTCATTAACTTATGAGTAACTAACTCATAAGCCACTAACACTGGCTTTTTAATTGGAGTGAAGATCTTTTTGCAAATCAAAGTAGTTACAGACACTTTTCCTCCCATCACTTAGTAGAGAAGCTTGTTCAAGGTACCTAACTTGTATAGTAGAGGTTTTAACTGCTGCCCAAGATTGCTCAGATCATTGGAAAGCCAAGTTCTATTAGAAGCACAAAGCATCAGAAGTAGAAACTGATAATTGCAAACTTGCAGAAAACAAACTCAGAGGGCATTCCTTTTTTAGGGGTGTGCTCCTTAAAATGTAGTATGTGTTTTGAAATAAAACCAAATATAATGAATCCCAGTTGCTTTATACACATATAAAATGAAGATCAACCATCAAAAGGTTTGCTGTGCTTTCAAACACCAAGGACAAGATCATGTAACAGCTATTTGTAAGTGTATTGTCCACTGATTGATTTAGTTTTGTCTTTACAATCTGTCTTGTTTGAACATACCACTCCAAGAGTAGCAGCGGAATTATTTCTAGCAGAATAGTCTCCTATTATTATGATTTAGCTGACAACAAAAAGATTCCAAGAATCTGAGTCCTAGCTGCATATATTCCACCAGTGTTAGCAAGAAATACTCATATATATTAAGGATGTGACCCACAGTCATTTTCAATGAAGAACAGAGCTGACCAGCAAAACTGAGTTTTTCACACCTTAATGCAGTGTTCTCACCACCAGATTTCATCTTTTGAATTCATTGTGCACAGTCAGGGATTTGATTTTCGAAAGAGAGCATTTGCTAGCTGTAGTTTTCCACTGCTTATGAAGACTTGGTTCCATCAGGTTAGACGAGTGACTTGGACGTATAACAGAGAAAGGAAGACAGTATCTCAGAGAAAACTTAAAAGGATCTGAGAGACTTGGATCAGGAGAATAAAGACTTTGCTTGATCCATTTCAAAAACAATCTGACAAGGAAACCTTGAGATAGCAATTGGAGGAAATAGCCATGAATTCTGATACCTCGCTAAACCCATATTTACTTTTCTTTGATGGAAATAACTGATAAGTCTCCCAGAGATTAGCAGAGAAGAATATTCCCAGGAGCAGTGTTTGACATATACATTACGGCAGATGATATTCAACACAACTACAGTTAAAAACAATTAGCTATAAGCTGATATGGAATAGAAAAGCAGAGAACTGTTGTATTTTGTTAATTCAACACGTAAGTAGTTGTTTGGAAGTACAATTTGACCCTCCAGATAAAATTTAGAGAAGATGCTGTGCAGTTAACACTTACTTAAAAGCATTTTTAAAATGTGATTGAGGTATATTTGTTCACGTGGACATTAAGATTACGTTTTAAATGTTGCCATACTGGCCCTATAACTGCACGTGAGAAACCAAAACCAACCAAAAGAGGCAAACTTCAAAATGAAATTAGTCATAATTGACACCCATTCAGTAGGAAGGATGCCTATAAAACCAAACTATGCGTGTGCATATATATAACAAATGTTTATATTATGTATGTATATAAAGATATTTTATATTATACTGTATATATGTATTTAAATCTCCTAAAAATAGAGTAATAACATAAAAACCCCACCCTACAAACTGACACAATAATCAAACCCAAATAAACATCAGGGAGCATTGCACACCAAGTCCATTTGCCAGCACCTGATTCTGGGGTAGAGTCATCAGTCAGCAGTGACATCTGCAAGCATAATAACTTTCAAATATATATTTTTCTTACATTCATTGTAATGCATAGCAAATGATACAGGTACATTGGATAGAGTTACCCCATGGCACCACTGCTATTTGCAGTGGGTTTAGATCCTGTAATTAACAACTGAGCTGTGTGAAACTATTGCTCAGACTTCAGGGAAAGAGGTGGAAATTTCTCAAGGTCTAAAAATCAGCCATTATACAGCGTCCTGCGTAAGAATTTCTGATGCTGTTATTTATATATAAGGAGAAACAGATGGATTTAATGAATACACACAATATATGCAATATACATAACAGCATGTAATTTAAAACACAACTGTACGTAATGCATAGCATACATATGTGCACATGTATACATATATATAGATATGTATAAAATGCAATCCATATGCAGTCAAGGAGTTCACTTTGAAGTTAGAGACACTGGATGATTAAAGCAAGAGTTCAGAAAAAGCAAACTTTCTGATGATCAGCATAAAATTGGCATTCTGGAATTTGTTACCACTGTATGCTATCTGCCAAATATCTGATTTCTTTTGTAACTGACAGATGAACCCACTGAAGGAGTGGTTTGTAAAGTTCTGCTTTGAATTGCCCTACATTCTAGAATGGTGAAACGATTCCACTTCCCTTGTGGAATTGTCTCTGGCATTTGGGACTCCAGCTTGTCAAAAACAAGTTTCTGGGATGATTACTTCCAAATTCAGAAGATTCAATTATCTCATTATGGAAATTAAGCATCATCTGATAACTAATCCTGCTGCATCTTATTATAAAATATAATCAAAAGAAGGCACAGTGTGATATTAAATACAAATTAGTGTTAGGATAACGTGAATGCTAAGAAATAACCTCCATGTAAATAAAGATTTAACACTGCATAATACTAGAGGAGCCATTGTGAAGTCTCACACAAATATATCATTATAGATATTTTACAGAATGTGTGTTATGTTCTCATTGCATTATAATGAGACCGCTGGGGTCCAGCATTTACAGCTGCATTATAAAAGGGGCTCCTGCCAGCTGACAGAGGAAAGAATAACTGGGTAAGAACATCATGGCAAAGTTTAATTGAAATCTTATTAATACTTCTGCACATCATGGTTCAATTCATTCAATTTATAGATGATAAAATTTAAGACATTATAATTTTTGAATTAAAATAATCTCCAGTCTCCATGGTGAGTCAACTCTTTATCTGCTGCCTTCCATTTTCTAAAGTTTTAGCCCCATGGAGGGCTGTGCAAAATTTAGCAATCAGTACTCATCTCTCTACAGAGGTATCTACAGAGGTATCCATCTGCCCATCGAGATGCTTTACTCCTTCCTCAGATGCACAGAAAATCTGCACAGATGTAGCTGCCCAGGTTACAACTGACATCAAAGTGAGACGTAGCAGAAACAAACCTCAGAGAGCCTGGGAAGGGCCCCCTGTCCTATCATCTCCTTTATGGCATCACAGGAACTAATTTTGTGGCTCTGTCAACGACATCCTAACAAACAGCCCCATCAAAATGAAAACAAGTCAAAAGCAAGTGACAGAAGGTTACAGCAAGCAAAATTGAGTGCAATTCTGCTCTCATATGTGCTAGCAGCTGTATGCATGCTTTGGATGCCTAGTAGGAATCACTGTACAGCAGTGAGAGCCTCATCCCACGTTGGCTTGTATTCTTTTCTAACCTACAGACTATAGTGAAGGCTGTGATTGCAGTTCTGAAACTGAAATGTGAAAATCTGGTTTTGAAGGAGTTGTTCTCTTTGGGGATCTGCTGCCCTGCAAATGAAATTCCTTGGTTGAATTTTGTGTTACTGTAGAAAGCATCCACTCCATCTGGAGGACAGAAAGAACTGGAAACTTTTCTAGTGGTAATATGCACTCTTTACCCTTCTCAATAGGGATAAAGCAACAACATGAATAAAAAAGCTAACCAGAACCATAGGAATTCTATATCAATAAAAGCCTTTGGAAACAAGATCATAGCCCATAATAATAGAAAAAAAATGGAAGTCAGGTAGTGATCCTTAGAAAGATGGAGCGTGCAGACCCTCCTGAGTGCTTAACTTAGTGTTCCTACACGGACTGTTCAGGAGCACCAGGCTATCCACCTCTGCTGTCAATTCTTTGAATTTTGATACCACTGCACATGCCCAAATCCATTGCACAGAGTAGTCTGAGAATGGACACCAGTGACGTGCATGCAAGAAGGGAGTGGGCAAGGATTAACCTTTTTCATCTGCCTTCAGTGAAGCAATGCTGTGCACTATGGTTTTTGAGACGTTCTTGGCATCGACACTGAAAATCATTTTACTTCAATTATTTTGCTGTATCATTTGCATATATTTTTCCATCCTTAGATAGGCTAGTGCTCCAACTGAGGGATCCAGAAATAGCGAGGATGCAAAAGTACAACTGAATCATACGTTTGGAGCTCTGGTTGAGAGTAAGAATAAATCTAAAGATTACATTTTCAAAAGTCTGTTTATGTTTGACTTTGTATTTCTGGTTTGCATAGAAAAGCATCCTCTTCCAGGTCTAGTTAGGCAGCTGAAGACAACACTTTTCAAACCCTGGGTATTAGCACTCCCATAGTCCACTAAAAAGGATGGGGCACACATTACGCCTCAGTCCTCTAAGGTGCCATGTCAGCTACTCAAACCACCTTCCCTGGACATTTCAATTAACACAGCCATACACAAAGTGTGAATAGGATTCATCCCATCAATTCCCTGGCTCTACACTAGTCCTGCAGAGAGCCATCAACTATTTGCTGGCAGAAGCGTGCAATGTAAAATTTGCTCGAGTCATGTGTAATGAGAAATGGGAATATGTCTGTCCCTCAGATGTCTACTGAAATTTATTATTGGCCTCCTAAGTAAAAAAGGCATTTTTGAACATTGCACGTGGAGCTTGGGCATCGTTGTATTTACTTCTAAATGCAAGCATAACAACTATCAAATATATTTTCATCTGAATAATTTTTGGGAAAAAAAAAAGGCTGTTTTACTTCTTTCATATGTTGTAGTACTAGATCCTATGAAATTGCTTATTCGCATATCATTCACTCATCTTGGGAGCTTCAATTCACTGTGGTCTACTGTAACAATACTTATGGAGAGAATATTTTTATTTCATAGTCCATTGAGTCAATGGATGGAACATTTTCAGTCTGCTGGGTTAATGTGGGTGCTGTTGATACACAGTAAATGCAGTTACTGTATTAAAGAGCCCCGCTATTTTTTTTTCATGAAATGTCATGTACTCTATATTCAGTCCAACATCTTGACAAAAATGAAACAAGTCAATTATTTGTTTTTCAAAATAGGAAAAGCAATTTATACTGTAAATTATTTGCAAGCTTTGCCATCTAGATTAAAAGGGAAAAATGGATCTTTTTTCTGAAATCATGATAGCCCAGAGAGTACATTCAAAAGGTCAGTGCTGCACATATCTATCATATAAGGGATAATTATGCACACAAATTGTTCTGCTTTGATGGTTGAGATTATTTTCATTAATAAATTTTTGCAAGGTCAAGTTGTTGCTAGTTGAGACTGAACAATCTTATAGGTCAAAAGAGGCAAGAAGTTTTTGCAATGGCAGCAAAAAATAAAGTTGATTTGTGAAGTATCCAGTCACATCCGTGTTCTGTGCAAAAACAGTTACGTTATTAAAATGAGGGTTTGGGAATGAAACTGATGCACAGACTTTGAGCATTGGTGACAGAAATGGTGCTGCTTTAACGTCAGTCCTTCTTCAGAGTCCTGATAACTCAATGACAATTCCATTTAATTCACGAAGCATGTGAAAGCCTTGAAGGGCTGGCAGTCTCACAAGAGACACCTCATTGGCGTTTGTTATCTCCTGTTTTGCTGACTCTTTCTTTAGGAAACTAATACAATATGATAGAGGTTACTGACAGAAGTTCCACTAACTTTTCTTGTGAAAGAAAGTAGGTTGAAAGCTAGACCAATAGCAGGATTTAGTAAAATAATATTCCTTCATGAAAGAAGACTCATAATTTGCATGAGGACAAAGGAACAAATTAGAGAAAATTGTATGTACCTGTGAAAGTGTGATTCAGTTATTTATATTTTAAGCATAATCTGCTAGGGAAATATTTAACCTTTGTCCACTGGCAGAATTATTTCTCTATGATGTTAATCAAAAATTTAATCAACCAGTAACAATGTGCAAAATCTTCATGTCTCAGAGCAACATTCTTTCTTGTCCGTTATACATCCTTCTTTCATCTCTACATTTGAAAGCACTACAATAAAATAAACATTTCTAAGAAGTACGATAGAGATGCTGTAATACTTATAACCTTTGCTTGCAAATATTTTCAGTCTAAATATACGTTTATTGGCTAATTAACTCCAGACAATAACATGGTTTTCCAGACTGCAAAACTGTCTCAAGATTTTGGAGAGCTGGAGAGCACTAAAGCTATGGAGAACCTTGACTTTTCTGTATTTCAATAACACTGGCACAAGAGGCATCACTGCTGAAGCTGTATCACATAAAGACTCCCTGGCTGGTGTTCACAGAAGCTTCTGCAAACTAGGTAGTCCCTGTAGGATACTAAAATGCATTGTCTAACATATCCAAACTCAACCAGATTCTTTTGCCCTTCTTCTCTGCTTTAAGTATTTACTGACAAGAACCATCCAGGAGCTATGGCAATTCTCATTTTAAAACAGCCAAAATACTTTCCAGTAGCAGCCAGAACTGACATTTCTGTGAGCTGAACCGGGGCATTTTACATCATCTACAGTGCAATAAAACTCTTTGTGTTTTAGGGAGATCAAATCCTTTTTCTATCTCTGATTGCAGTTTCTTGTTAATTTTAAGGAACAATCGCAACATTATTAACTGAAGGAAAAACATATCTCTTACTGTGCAATCAAGGTTTAATAAGTCAAGAGTCAAAACTTGCTTTGCAAGACAGCAAAAAGAAATACACATAAGAAAGAAGAATAGAGGTCATGAAATAAATCCCATTTTATAATCCCATTAAGAGTGGAAAAGTAGAATTGACCTGTTTTCTGATGAAAGCACTCTTCTCTGAGCTTATGAAGTTTTTCTTAGTTGTTGATTTTCTTGGTGTGCTTTTACTGTCTCCTGATATCAAATGCTTAGGAAATAGCATGTCCACATTCTATCTTACGTTGCATCAGTGCAGGTATTCTACAAAGTTAGCATATGTTTCTAATCTTACATTAGTATTATAGTCTACTAATGACAAAAGAACACAGAACAAAACCTTCACTCTGTTTCCAACAGGGAGTTTTTCATCCTCCCAACTTCTGCCACTTCATTGCAGTCAACTATTGAATCAAATATCCATCAATACAATTTGAACAAAAATAATTTGGCTGAGGTTGGAAGTGGTAGTTGCAGCATATCAGACATTATAGAACAGGGTAGTTCTTAATTTATGTTTATAGAAAAGAAAAGTTTAGCTATACATCGGTGCTTCCAGTGGGAACACATGGAGTAGATATTCTGTGTGCATTAACCAACTTACTACACTACTTTATATTAATTCTGAATTATTTTGCTTGCTGCAGAGTCTTTTTGCTGCCTGATAGGTTAGAAGGGGTCACTAGTCAGCTGGAGGTGTACTTCTCTAAAGTAATTCAGGATCTAAAATAAGAAAACAACTGCATAAGTCTTAGTTATCCTATTTTAAGAAACAAATCTGTCTTAATGTGAAATTGAAAGTCAATTTTCAGGGTAAAGAATTCAGAACAAAATGTAACTGTGTTCAACGTGTGCAGATTGCTTTTTATTCACTTACACTGGTATAAATCTATAATAATGCAGTGACTAATTGTGCCCTGAGTAGGCAGAAGCACGCCTGACTAAAAAGATTGGAAATGGCAGTTAAATAATTAATGTAAAAATATCCCAACCAAGAAAGTGTGAGATATTTGAAATGAAATAGCTGGAATCAGGCAATCTACTTTCTGCATAAGAGACATTAGAAATACCCATTAATTGCATCTGCCACAAATAAACAAGTCTATGAAGGAGACACTAACACTTTTCCAGCTGAAGAGGAATGTGCCACACAGCAGTTAGTGTTTCAACAGTTAGACAAAGAAACCCAGCACATACACATTTAAATACATTTTTAAAGTACAAATAAAAACCTCATGATTTATATGAGAGTGAAATTAAGAAATGAAGTACTACAAGAATTTTAGGGAAGGAGTTGTGATGGAAGAAAACAGTCCATACACACTTACTTGATATTAAATGAAGACTGAGATTAATGTCTTGGGTGAATACTGTATGCAAAAATAAATTAAAAATTGTAATCAAAGACAGAGCCAAAACAGCAAGGAGCTGTAAGGCAGCTGTCTTCTGAAAGTCTTTGAGAGCTTGGTGCAGAGATAAATGACTGCCCACAAACACAGCAAACAAACAAAGAAATTCAACAGCATTTTGAAGACTTTTTAAGGCTAAACGTCATAAGATTGTGCAGCTGTGGTTCCTCTCTGACAGATCAGTAGTATTACTCTGAATAGTGAATATATCAGAGAAAGGTGGGGGGAGGCACCTGAACCTAACAACACAATCTGGAACTTTATCAGCATCAGTTAGCATTAAGAGGGTGCAGCAGCCTATGCATCTGGGAGAGCCCTGCCTTATAGAGCTAATGAAGCATTGCGGTAAGCAACAGCTTCAGCATCACTAAAGAAGAAATCATTCAGCTTCCTCTGCCTTCATATTTTCCCTTCTTCATTTTTTTCTTGCAGTGATAAAGCACAGATGTGGGCTTTATTGTGGCTGGGTTTTATTACTGATTGCAGAGACATATTTGTATTTTCAGATATATTTTGAAACCCAGACTCCTGTTGCAGTAGAATTTAGACCTGAAGAACTTCTATCCGTGTTTTAATGTGTACTCTTGGGGTTGAGCTTACAGCAGCCTGTCAGAAGAATGAGTGCTTCAAATGATGCTATTCATCTTGTGGCGATGCATTTTGCAGGTGAAAAGAAGGATAAATGATTTTAGCCTAATCTAGTACCTGCCTTAACAGTCCTCTCATCACCATGGTAACCCTGAAGGAGAAACACACAACTAACCTTTAAGTGTTAGCAGTAAGAAAAACATATTTTATTCTTTTCTTTGGGATTTTTTTTTTTTTTTTTCAGAAAAGTATATAGTGCAAAAGATTCAACATCAACGACTCTTAATTGACTCCCCAGGTTTTGAGAGGTGACTCAGGAGTGCTCCTCCTCTTGCTTTTGTGATTTCACACTGTACTTCAGGGAAGAAATATTCGTGACAGACTTGCAAATCAGGAATAATTGAAGACTTTGACAGATGTAAAGCTCACATAGAGCTTCTATGACCTTGATGTCATCTCTATGAATAATACACACTTTCTTGCCTTCACTCCATTTAGTACTCAGATTAAAAACAATGTTGAGAAGCAGCAGCAGAAAATTATGCATGTACAAGCATATATGAAAACTAACAGCATCCTAGTAATTACAAAATAAGTCTTGCAAGACTAAAATAAGAAGTTTTAATCTACCATTAAAACTTTCCATATATGAGCATTGATTGCTTTGGCAGGAAGTCAGTTTATATGAAAACTCACATGGGCCCACAGAAAAAAGTCTTTCCTCTTTACAGGTCAAGAGAAGAAGTCACCACGACGTGGCCCTGTTTTTCACAGAACTTGTCAGAAGCATGCATTTGCATCAGGCCAGCAGCCAGCAAACATCCAGCATGTGGCCCCAGTTGACACATCACAATGGGAAAGAGGCTGGAGAATGGCTAATAGGATTAAAGCCGCTTTTGAGGTCTGATGGCGAGATCCCAATGCAACACAATTGTGACCAAGTGTACGACTCAACAAGGGCCGCGAGGGAGATCTGTTACAGTTCCCACATCCAGCGCCTCTCTGCAGAGGAATTCTCTGGGCTAACAGCACAGCTCTCAGAGGTTTTCTGTCCTTTGAATGGAGCAGGCTGAGGAGTCAGTAGGAGTCCACAGCTCCTCAGCACTTGCTCCCAGCAGGCACCTGTGTCCTGTTAGTCTGCTCATCACCTGGTGGATTTAACCCAGGCACAGTCAGTGTTGTGAAAGGCAGCATGCATTACATCCATATTTCTATGTTACTTCTCGTGTTTATAGCAGCGAACCAAAGAACAGATGTATAGTGTCTAGAGTCAGAAAACGTGTTATGTTCCAAATAGTTGTACTTTGCAAATATTGGAAGATATTTTCAATAGCTGATATTATAATTTATCTGCTTTTTAAATGAAGCCACCAAAGGATGATAATAAAAGCAACTACGTACACTAAGTTTTAAAAATACATATGTTTTATCTTGGAAGAAAAAAAACATTACTTCAGAAGAAAACAACAATAAATGTCACTGAACTGTGTATCTGTTTTCTCTGTTACATACCTCAATAATCAGAATCTTTAAAAATAAGTACGGCTCTCAAATGCAGGCAATCTTTCTATTTATAGCACATATTCATGTGGTAGAAGAGAGATTTAATTATCATTTTTCAGATACTTAAGGTGAGTGCAATACACGATGAAAGACTAAAATAAGTATTTTCCCTTGTAAGTGTCCTTTTAAATTAAATATTCAATTTTCTAATTCCAGATTTGTCTGCTAGTCCTACAGGAAGACACTGGGAGAATGTGCTTAAAAGAAATTCTAATAAAAATTTTCAATTAAGTTTAGATTTTCTAAAGATTGAAAATGGCGAAATTCATTTAAATGATTGATTTTAGTAATGCGTAACACAGAAGAGACAGAAAACTGAAGAAGGGCTGGAAGTCTGCTCTTATTACCACAGTACTGCTTGCAACTGAAACTGTAGCAACACTCAGTTGCTCAACTTCATAAAGGAAGAAGATTTAAGCTAGGCAAACACTCCACGCTTTGAAAATCTGAACCACCCCCAGCCAGATTTTAGCCAACAACAGTTGTTGCGTATGAGAAGTTCTCTGATATTTGGCAGATGTTTGGCTAACACAGGCTAAAGATTATAGTAGGTAAGATTCAACAGCACCTAAAAAAAAAAAAAAAAATCACTCTCTTCCAAGTTAATGATTTAAACAAAAGGACATATGTGACCTCTCTCCTTCCAGTCTGCTGTTTGGTAGTTGCGTTATGAAAGACAATTTAGCTAATGATTCAGTTAATCTTTTTCTAACCACCCTCATAAATCTTCAATAAACCTTGTGAAAGTTCAAGGATTATTTTAAATTACTCCTATTTATAGTCACATCCAAACAAAAATTTAAGACTATATAGTAAAATAGGCTTATGTCCATATGGTATGAATCTAAAGCAAAGCATTCTTCACATTTTTATTCCCCTTTTTCCTGTCATTTTAAAGCTTATTTCCCTCTTCCCTTCTTGGTTTCTTGTACAAAACCAATCTGCAAAAGACAAAAACGGGCAAGAAACCTTTAGATGTTCTGTAGTTAAACTCTATTTGTCTTTTATGGTAAGCAATGCAAATTTTGGCTTGTAGAAATAACCTTATTAGGTATGCAGGCTTTTCTTTGGAAACACTATCATAAAACCCACAGCTAAGTCATTAATCTTTCCAAAACGCTTGTTGAGATCCCCATAGGCATTTAAATGGATCATAACAGCCTCACATATGAAATGTGGAGCTGCAGCCAAGGATTTGACAGAAGTGCAAATTTGGACAAATAAGACCATCAAAGCTTCAGCTGAAGAGCTTTCTGTCCTCTCCACAGGACAAGAGGTTGATAAGACACATCATGAAGGATGAAATTATAAGTAAGGAGAGAGAAATGCCAAATTCATGCCAGCAACTGTTAAAAGCTTACCTGGTTGAAGATTTGAGATATTAAATGATTATATTGTTGCAGAGAAACTAGCACCAAAGGATAAATAATGGACTGGTTGCCTGGAGGTCAGTATTCTCATTTGTCTTGGCAAATTATAATTGCCAATTTATATCTTAAATTTATATTTATAATATATAATTATATTTATAATATTTATAATTATCTTTATAATTATATTGCACTCACAGGAGAGAGCTGAGCACTTGGTGTAGTAAACTAGCCCAGATATGATATTCTCGTACAAGAGAGGTATACAAACAGGAAAATACAAAAACAAACAAAACAAAAGAACTTTTTTTGGGATAAGCCTCACAAATAAACCATTATTATATCCATGGAAAATGAAAACTGCAGCAAACTACTTAGAAATAAACCAGCCCTCTGAAAGAACAAGCCCAGATTTCATCATTCATCTCTGCACCAGCTCCAGGCTACTGTCCAGATCAGCTATGTTTGCTCCAGGAAAAAAAACATTTCACCCAGAGATCCAGACCCAAATCTGCTGTAGTTTAAGTTGAGAAGGATTCATTTATGAAAAATATTCAGAGGGTACTATAAGCTGAATTTGATTTAAGGAAGCTGAGAACCTGACAGAAGCTTCACCATGAGACAGAATAAGCTTTGCCAGAGCCTGGGAAAAAAAAAAAAATGGATTTGGCCACAAACAACAGCTATCAAGTGTTGTCAATGAGATTTGCAGGGTAAAAACAACCAGGTAAGAGTTAACAGGTGTGAGAAAAGCAAAAAGAGGGGTTGCAAAACAAGCCTCACCACTGAAGCAGCAATAGCCAATATTCTGCTGTGAAATTTCACAGTCTTCAGGAAGAACTTTTCAAACACTGACACTATTTGTTTTCATAAACTACCTCCAGTTTGTTTTTTCTCAGCATTAGCCAGGTAAATATGGAGGACTTTAGTATTAATTTAAAGTATGAAGTACAGCATTTTTTCTTGCTTAATGTTGTGTAGGAAAATAAGCAGCACGTTTTGAAAGACATACAGCAATGATACACAGAAGAATGAGACTGTGTTTTTGCATTCATGGAGGAGAAATATGCAGCCTTTGTGATAAGTTTCACTCTTTTTTATACAGGCATCTTTTCTGAGATTTCTGCAACCTCAGTCGTGTATAATCTCCTTTTTTCTTTTTAAACAGACTGTAAAATAACTTGGAAATATTGCCACAGCCACATGGAGAATTATTTCCAGTTATAGTTAGCATGCAAATGAAGCATCGCTCAGCATCTAATCATGCCGCATCTTGTTATAGGTCTGAGGAACTCATCTGCTTTAAGCACATTCAGTATTTTAGAGAAACACTTCATAATACGCATAAAAGGCCTATGAGCAAACAGGATTAATAAGCAGAAAAATAGCTGTAGTCTTTAATTGCTGCTGCAGCTAAGAAATCTAACGACAGCTACATGGCCCAGACTCTTCAGTCCCAGGGCATGTCTAACTCTGGCCTCACTGTATCATCCCCATCTGTTTTGTACTGCACAAACTTCATTTCTCTATAAAGTGCTGATTCAATTCCTACTAACATATCTGGCCAGGGAAGAAGATGAGCAGTCTAGGCCAACCCCATCTAACCTCAGACACTCTGTGTGTTGAAGTCCAGTATACAAAAAACTGCCTGTAAGTACCTCAAATAGACAATTCAATTTAATGTTATAGGAGATGAATCCTGAAAGAACAGCAGAAAAGAATAACAGCTCTAGAACATCTTGCAAAATGGAAAATGATTTCTTCCCTGTGAAAATGACAAATTGGCATTTCACTAGAAGCAGATAAGAGAATATAACCAGTGACACCCATTACAGCTCAGCCATGAGGCTGTATGGGCTGAGGCACTCCCCAGCCTCCTCCTTGGAGAAGCAAACTGCCAGAAGTAGAGCACAGACTGGATGCCCTCTGGATTGCTCTCCCAGGGCAAATCTGAATTCAATATTCCAGCTCCCTTTTACATCCAATCCTGTATAACAGTTCACATTTTTCCAGGATACGGTTAGAAAATAATAAACCAAAAATTGAAGCAGCAGACAGATTATTCTTAACAAAGAAATTAGCATTTCTACTAAAGAAATGCTTTCTACTGTCTCTTTTTTCTTTTTTTTTTTTTTTTTTTCCTAAAGGGCTGCTCTGTCATTTACTCTTTCTTCAAGCTGTTCGCTCCCAAAAAGAAGTAAAGAGTATAATTTGCTTAAAAATCATTTGAGAACTACAAAACATCACATAGAATTCCTACGAGGTCCTTTCTGGGACATCGTTCCTCAGCTGTTCCAGTTCTTAATAGATTGCCATATATTCTGCTTTCTTGTCAAACTGTCTTGTGTTTAATTTTGTAAATTTACATACGGAATGCAGAATCATGAAACCAAAGTTACAGATGCTTTACAGCTGGTCAAAAATGAACCTTAAATATTATTTTCCTCATCTTTCATTTGTCTGTGGTCTTTTTTGGAGATTTCATGTAGGTTTTGCTTTTCATTTATACAATCAAACTGCTTTTTAATGCAACAGAAAGCTTCCTGCTTGAAATGCACTTGTTTAACAAGAAAATGCTGATTTATTCTAACCAAACTGCTTCACTTTGCTGTGACTGCGAGTCTCTGCTCCAATTAATATTTAAATATTTATTCAAATTAGAGCAGCTTCCGTGGGAGAATAGCAGCCAGAATAGTCAATAAGCTGGGGGACTGAAAAGTGGTTTGTAGGGGCCCAGAGTTCAAATCCCTGTCGTGATTTAATTTTGAGGTTTGAGAGGCAAGGCAGTGACCGTCTCCCCTGCGATGAGAAGAATCAGAGACGATCTGATTTGAATTGCTGCTGAGCAGCTCAATGTCAAGATCAAAGTTGAATCTGTTGCCACATATGTAAAGTGGGGATGATACTAAATTACTCCGCAGACATGTGCTGAATAATTGGCAGCTGCAATGTTTTGAGACTGCGTGTTTCTCAAATGGAGAATATAATGAATGGATATTGTAATGAGTAGGAGTTACTAAAACCTGCCCATGTGTTTCTCATTGGTCAATGCCAAGCACGATTACCAATCTCAGTTTCACACGGGTCAATGCCATATGCGAATACCAAGTTTAAGTCACAAAGCTAAACGGAAATAAACCCATTTGTACCTGTCTAAACTTACCTATGTTGTTTTCATATTCAGGACTTCCTATACCCCATGTAATAAGTTCAGTGAAACTATCTCACATGCAGGAGTCATACAATTTTAGTTCTGCTCTTGTATTTCCTAGAAATACTGTAAATAATGCCCTATAATATTCATGAACTTTCTGTATGCAGACAGCCCACAGTAAGAACTCCTCCATCCGCTACATAAGTATTCACCACTCACCCTAATAGTGTTCCACATTATAAAACTTTGGGAGCTGCACATAAATGCCAAGAAGGACTGAATAAAAAAGCAGTTGAAAGAGTGCAACATCTATGACAGAAGTATGAAATGACATGACTTCTTCTTTTCTCCAGGAGTCATTTCCTAATCAAAGCCCAGAAACTGTTGAGCTAATGAAAATGTCACTGCGATTTGATGAAGATAGTTTTGATTGCCTAGGTGTCATCACACATACTGCAGTGTATTCTTAATGACTGCAGAATATCTCGTTTTCCTCCCCTGAGTACAAGGTCATCGATAACTGCAGGAATGATGTAGAGAAACGTGAGCTGTGTGGCTCGTCGTTAACAGCCCCTCATGCTGTGCCAGTCCCTAAGTAATGATATCTATCAGAACAACTACAAGCTGGTTAATGGATATTCAATGCCAAATGAGTTAATTGCTAATTGTATACCTACAGGTTTAAAACCATTGCCAAGAATAGGCTTGGTGCACGCAGTGTGTTTGAGGAACTGTGCACTATTGCTTTTCACTAAACCCAAATTAGGACACAGTTCGATCTGTACCAATTGCACATGAGGTTGAGAAGCAATTTGTGAGAAATAAGAGAAATACATTTTTGATAACAAATCTCCCACTTATTCCAGTCGTATTCCATAACCTGTGAGGTTAGAAACAAAAGGAATGAGGACTTTTTTCCAGAAATAAAATATTTGTTTTAAGAAACGTGATGTGAGTTTTCTCCTTCAATTTTATTTTTAGAGCACTGTAGAATAAGTTTTAAGATACTGTGAATAGAAATGAGTTATTTTTACTGAATTTAAAACAGTAAGTCTTCTTTTCTATAGACTGTTAAGTCTCCACATTACATGGACATGGTTTACTCACAGAAATTTTCACTATTTGAAGTACATCTTGCAGCTTCATGAGTAATCTCAAGTATATGTCATAACCTCATTATGCTTCAGTTTATTCATGCATGAACTAGAAGCAGTAATAGTTAGCTGGCTCATTTACAGGGCTGCTCCAAAAGTAAAACCACCTATTTTATTATGTTGGCCCTCAACATCAGAGGTGGATGTTGGTGATATGGCAGTAGATGCTGAACTTTCCCACCAACATTCCATTACGTTTTGTTACTGTGTGACAGATGGCAGAAGAGAAGCATCTGACAGAATGAGATCTGACATGGAAGTGCATATAATGCAAAGGGATGGAATTAAATTCCCCGTGCAGAAAAAATGGCATCCATCAATATCCGCTGATGCTTGCTGAACACTTCTGGAAAACAAACAGTGAACGAAACACGGTGAGGTGATGGGGGTTGCATTTGAGCAGTGGTGACAGTGGCTGTGGATCACGTCCACTGGTGCAGGTTTTGAAAAGCATGGCATGCAGCCTCTTGTTCCTCACTGGTTTAAATGCTAATGCTGGTGACTATGTTGAAAAACAGTGTTTTCCTAGCTGAAAATCTGCAGTATCAAACAGTGTTACTGTTTTCTACCTGTTGTAGTTTCCATGGAAATAAATAAAAGGCATTACTTTTGGAGTGATCTATGTAATTCCAACTCAATGGGAACCGAGCTTCTAATTCTACAGTATGCTTTGAGTTGTCTGGGTTTCTTTTTTCATAAATCACAATTGTAAAGCTTAAATGCAGAGATGATCAGGGTATTTTAGTAATTTTTTTTCATTTTATAAATGATATTTTCAGAACAAAAGCATGTTAACATAAAACGCTGAGAAAAACCTGTGTTACATCTCTGACTCAGGAGAGAGCAAGAGTGGAACCTCCAACTGCTAAGCTCTATGCTGCTCACATAGCAACAGAAGTAAAATCTTGAACTCAATATGCTTCCCAAAATTATAATCAGAGATCTGCTATAAACAAAGGAGTTTGCAGATGAATTCCATGGCAATTATGCATGCAGGTTGTTCTCTAGATGTTCTACAAGTATTTTCATTCCTTAGTGTCAGTGGTAAATGAAATAAAACATGATAAATCAAATGAAGAGGGGAAAAAAATCACCAAGATGAACTACAATTCTGTTGAAGATCAGAAAAGTTTTACCTCAACATTAGCACTGATGAATCAGCAAGTACTCTCACACGCCCTTTAGAAGGACTGGACAAAGAAATAATTATTTATTGAGACAGTCCCATACAAGATTGTTTTTTTGATGAATTGGCACATATGGAACTCAGAGATGATGAATTGCACAGACGTTAATTATATTAAAAGTTGCCTAATATGCACATAACTTGATTTATTATTTTATCAACTTAAAAGAGCACTCTCATCTCATATAAAGCAAAATAGCACCATTACTAAAGCACAGCAATAGTACAGACACTAGATATTGAATAGCATCATGCACTCTATATCTCTTTATGCTCTCAGAAGTTTTATTGTGGAATATGACAATCAATATATATATCTACATACTCCCAGTCAGACTTGACTTGTGAGAGAGATAATGGTGAATACAACTAGCAATACAGTCAGCAGTATCTGACTTAATTTACTGTTTCCTAAATAAATGCCAGTGAGGTGTGTTTATTTCAGTAGATGGGGATACATAACTTTTTAGGTTCTTTTAGTCACACAGTTCTATGATTCTCTGATTCACAATAGTCATAACAAAGCTAAGCATGGTGGAATAGAATAATTTATAAAAGCTGAAATACTGTATGTTTATACATGTTTGATTTACAGTCCTCTCCAAAGCCTTACACTGGCACTACAGACAAGCTAGCATAAATACCTTTCTATGGAACTAAATCTGAAACCTCATACAAGCCCATTATTACAGCAGTACAAAATAAAGAGGAGAAAAAAAAGATACTTTATTTTATCAAGGGAGAAAGTGTTTTTTCCATTCCTCATGGGTAACCCTGGCCATGAATATGTGGATAACAGAAGTTAACACAAAACAAGCTGAAAATCACCTGGGGAAATGAAGAACTTCCAAGATGAGCCAAATACCACAGATGTCAGTTTATATGCTCTTGAGGACCCATCAGAAGCTGGAGCCAAAAGGTTTAAAAGCCATACAGCTAGAATAAAGTAGCAGAAGTATTTTTATTTCAAACAAATACAGTGGCAAATGAAAACAGTGGCAGGAAACACACGTATGTATGTACACCTTCATGCATACAGCCTTTTCCTTGCTTTGTGTGAGTTGTCTTTATTCAGAAGACCAGAATACTTGCCTTTGAGAATATTTTAGAGTCTTATGGAATGAATCTAAACCTGTGCAGGCTTCAAGTAAATCTGAGACACCTCTATTCTTCTTTCCATTTAGGCAATATTATGAAACAGATTATTTTGATCCATTTTATTTTCTTTGTATTTGTAAAACAACAGAGGATGAAGAATGCTTGGAAATTCACTTAGCCTAGGGAAATTTCAATTAGCTACAGAGAAATGAGTACCCATTAAGTTACTCTGCCAGTTCCAAAGCCATGTTCCTCTAGCATTGATGTGACCACCATTCAGTAAGTTTCACTTTTCAGAAAAAGAAACAAGCGCAGTCTTACACCTGATTCCTACACCTGGAGAGGAAACAGCCACACAGATCAGTACCAGTTATGGGCTGAGCTGCTGCAAAGGAACTCTGCAGGGAAGGACCTGTGTGTCCAGGTGGACAACAAGGTGGACATGAGCCACCAGTATGCTCTTGTGGCCAAGAATATCAGTGATATCCTGCAGCGCGTTGAAAAGAGTGTGGCCAGCAGAGCAAGTGTGGTGATGCTCCCCCTTCTGCTTTCCATAGTGAGGCCACATCTGGAGCATTGTGTTCAATTCTGGGCCCCCCAGTTCAAGAAAGACAAAGGACTTTAGAGAAAGTCCAGTGCAGGGCCACCAAGATTACTAGGGATTAAATAGGTTATTCTTCTCATTCAACAAAAGCCATTATGAACATGGGTAATCACAATGCATTGTCTATACAATTTGGCTGCCCTATTAAAACTGAAATAAAACAAAATTTGGGGATGAGGGTTATAAATATTTCTACTGCCAAAAGGAAGCTTACGTACCCACAGAGTAGCTGTGCTTTAGCTATGACCTGCCTTAATATTTTGACTGCTCAAGACAGGTTTGATTAAGAGAAGGGAATTATGTGACTGCTGGTTTCTGTGGAGTTATTTCTCAAGGTGGGCTTACCAGAAATCTGAGGGTTTTTTTTTTCATTTTGTCTGATCAAAGCTTTTGTTGGCATATAGTCAATAGCTTTTTCCTCCATGTAGATTGCAGGAGAGCTTTTAGACCTTTCCTCACCAGAATCTCTAATAATGTTTCTTTTTGCTTTTTCTTTGTGTGAAGGAATGAGAGAAAAAAAAGAACAGGGGCAAATGCAGGTAGCATGTATAAAAGTGGCTGTCTTGGCTTCACTACCTTTGAACAGTGCAGTAAAAGAAGGAAAAAATAAAAAAATAAAGAAATGACAAAATACTGCTATTTGTTGGTGATCTGTAGTTCTCAGAGTGCCCCTTTTGAGATCTCAAGAGGAGATATATTTCAACTTACCCAGTGTCAGAGGGATTGACCTAACGCAGAACAGGCAAGAACATGACATCTTTAAGACTTTTGTGCACCTTCACCTCATAGGTCTATCACCTCTGCCCAGGTCAGCTTCTACCCAGTTTTACTGATATGCCATCAAATATATCAGCCAGATAAGAAAAAACATTAAGCATAAAAGAATAGTTCATGTTGTAAATTTTATCAAACTTGTTCAGAAAGATGTAGACCCAGAGATCAATCAAATCCAGGCAGCCACAAACACTGGGGCATCTGAAACCAATTGAACAAAACAGGAAAAAAAAAGGGGGGGCAGGGGTGGCAGAGTGAGATACTGCATTGAAAAAGCTTCTCAAAGAGGACCAGAAGATGAAGCAGCTGGCCACAGGTAGCCCTGGGAAGACAATTCATAGTATAGAATATATGCCATTAAATGGATGAAAAAAATCACTATGCTGAGTTTTCTCCTTAAAAGAAAACTACGATTTTATTTGTAAGCAAACAGTTAAACAATTTCAGCATTCATTAGACCAAGAATGAGGTCTAATTTGGCCTCATTCTCCCCTTATGACTCCCAAGAGTATCTTAACAAACCTTAAGTAGCACATGATGTCAGACAAACATAGCTGTGTCTTGTTTAAACTGAACATTTAAGCTACCATTCCTGTCATGTCAATATACTTTCTTGGTTAGTTTCTCTTGCATTTGCTAATATGAAAAAATACCTGTATTTCATGAAAATAAGTTCTCAGTGTCTCCCCTTTTCTCAAAGTTTTTTCCATTTTCAGGTCTGAATTCATTCTGCATGCAGTTGGGCAGCAGCTGGGGTGTTACTGAAATGCTCCAACATATCTCATAATTAAATGGCTATACAGCATATACTATTTTAGTGCTCTCTCCCATCTCCTCCAGAGGTAAGTGCATGCAGAAACTTGCACTGATACAATTTATCCAACCGAATTTTACTCACAGAAGACACACTGCTTATACATACGTCCATACATAGAGAAAGAGAAGACTTCTCACAGCCACTGCAGCAAATCATAAATGATGCATGAAATGAAAAATTCCTGCTGCACTGAGAAGTGAATAGCCAGTGCCCTGGAGTCAACGTTTGCCATGTTACCCACTTCCTGAGAGCCACTGACTCAAAAGCCAGCAGAAAAAAGCCTCTGTAGTTATACAGAGTCATACATTTTAAATTGCACAGTATTTGTGCATTTGTCATTTGTTTTTCAAACCTGTTCAAAAGGAGCATACTGCAGATTTTCTACCGCCCCACGCTTTTCAAACTCACAATAATCAGAATCTAAAGTAGCTCTGAAAAGCACCTATAGAATTCTAAAGTAATGAAACATGAAAATAATTAAAAACAGACTGGTAAACTGCAGTTTAAAGCTTCTGTGTTAGAAATAGGCAGAGATGGTCAGTGATCCCAGATAATTAGAAAGGAATCTCAAGGATCAGTGGATTGGTAAATTGGGTCTTATCACTGCAATTTAAAAAAAAATTCAAGACATATACTCTGAATTTTTATTTGCAGATGAGCTATTACTTATTAGGTTGGCTTTTGCCATCATAGCTACACTGAGCAAAACTTTAATTTCAAATAATTTATAATTACATAAATGTTTAACTTGTGATCGTGAAAGTCATGCATCTTCATTCTAATTTCTATGGAAGAGCAGTTTCACATTTCATAACTAGAGTAGAAATTGAACAGAATCTGCTTATAATGCAAGTTGATAATGATTTTTCAAGATTAGGGAAATGGTAAAACACAGGTGAAATAGCTAAAAGACAGATTCAAGAAACTAATTCCTAGTTGGATTTTGGCATGTAAGGCCAGATAGGAGCACTGCTAGTCTGATCTGATCAGCAAATCACACTTACTCTCTCTTTATGTAAGCAGAATAAATGCAAAGGATACAGGCAGCATATACTAGCAGCTGGAGACAAAGCACTTTCATGGATCTTGCTGTCTACGATAATTGAAAATATTGTTCAAATTTCCCGACGGCCAAGGAGCCGTTGAGGACCTTAATCCAGCTTGCTTCGCACAAAGGTCACGATATAAATTATTTTGCTTTGAGAACTAAAGAAAGCATCTCAAACATCCCTCAGATATCGTCACTGTATGTGCCTTAGAGCTAAAATGCCATCATTTCACAAGTTTGTCTCCTGTTCTGCACGCAAATGAGTCTCTGCAACTTTAATTCAGGCACAGGTGCAGTTCCAGATACTTACATTTCTAATCAAACTGCATTGAGTTGCAGGTGTAAATCAGTCAGAAGCTGATGCAAAATTTAGTTGGACTTCATTATTAGGTGCAGTTTTAGCCTTGGTAAAATGTCAGTCTTAAATTTGTCCACTTTATGCAAAGATAAATTCAAATAATTCCCGGTCCCATTATATGCTATGGCATAATAATCGTAGCTGACCAAGTATAAAAACAAGGGATACGTTAATTTTGAAAGATATAACATACTGGTATTATATACAGTTAAGAAACAGACAGAAAAAAAAAAAAAAAAAAGAAAAAAAAAAAAGAAAATCTGACCACAATCAGTTCCTTTCATTTCCATTTCATCTGCTTTTAAGTGAATAATTAACAAACTTTGATGCAAAATGCTGCTTAAGAATTTGCTTAATGGGGCAGAGAGAAATATCTGTATCACGATACCTTCTCAGAAAGCAACTCAGGATAGCACTTGTCTTTATCTCATTAAGTACTTGGTATTTTCTCAGATCTGTCTTTTTCTTTGCTAACCATTTGAGACATCTGAAATCCCACAAGCTTCACAGCTAGGCTGAGTCTTGAACCAGTGGATTAACAGCCACAGTACAGTTGCAAAACTTCTGACATGTATTTTACCACCTTAGCTGGATGAAAAACAGAATCCAAAAGGAAAATAGCCTTGAAACACCAGTTCAAGTTCTCTCAGACTCTCAGTTATTAATTATGGATTCTTTACATTGTCTGCTTCGTATTTTTCCTTCCTTACCTCTTTGATAGTCCCCAGTAGTTAATGCTCAACATTAAGACCCTTTCAAATTAAGCAGAAATATTTTATTCACACACCTCCATGGTCTTTCAAAAAATTTTCATGCACGTTTTATCTCTTAAATCACATAGGATAATTAGACATAGAACAAAAATCATAGAATGATTCTAAGATTCCAAAGCATGTCTCACTTGTACCTGAAAACTTGGAATGGTGTCAATCACAGGACAGGGAACTCAGCAGATGCTATGTAAATAGACACCGCAGTTGAATAGGCCTTTGAAACCCATGTACAACAGCAAGATTAAGTCTCAGGTTAGGAATTTAATTTCCCTCCCAGTGATGCTCAAACAACTGCCTGGAAACAACACAGACACATGTATGTAACTGAGCAAGATGCAGTAAGGGCAAGGATTTATTTGTGATAACCATAAGTATCAGTACATTTCAAGTACTGTCCTCAGATGCCTGGGTAATAAAATGGGGATTAAATCTCTTATACATGAACATTTCAGGAACTAAATTCAAGGCTTAACAAAGAGCTTGTCTGTGTGCTTAATTTCAAGTGTTCTGCTAGGCTAGAACCTGTATGTTCAAAGCAGGCCGTTTATAAAGCCTCATAGTGCATATACATGTGCTGTCAAGTATTCCTTGGGCAGACAGAATAATTCCATGAACACCAGGAAATCTTTCTCTTTTCTTTTCCTGTCTTGCTCAGCAGGAGAAAATGAAATAACAGCACATAGTTAATGATTTTAAAGATGACAGTTTCATACAGAACTTATCTACTAGCAAATTTGTGATCAAAGAAAGGAGATGCTGAAAGGAAAAAAGAGAAATGAACACATTCACTGATATTTCAATCTGCCTCTTCCATTTCTATACATTTTCACTTTCACATCTTAATAATTTTTTTCTGCAGATGAATGTGAGAGCCATGGAGCTGTGCTGTGGCAATTACACATAATTTTTGGTATTTAATACTGCGTTAAACACAGCAGTGACATATTTAGGATAGGGAGCTTAGATCAAATGTCAATGATATTAGACTGACTCTCTTAACATCAATATCCAGAGTTCCACACTCCTGACTTTTAAAACTGGAATTCTTAAGCCTAGGCAGGTAATGCAAAACAATTATCTTCATGTAAATGCTGACTCAGTGAAATTCAACATAATTACAAGCTGAATCAGAAACACAAGGATATAGTATTTCCACTGAATTAAAACATTATGTTCCACCTGTTACACATTCTATCCCAATATGATCTTTATGTCCTTGAAATACATATAGTAGCCAATGACAAATACACAGGCTATTCTTAGCCTCATATATGGTAAAGTTATAAACCCTGGCCCAGCAGGCTTGTCTGTAAGTAATTTCACTTTGGCACTGGGAGGAAGAGAATATGTGGAAGTCATTCAATTTCTCTTTGATGCCATAAACTCACAGCAGATTTTAACAGAAATTGATTGTCAACATGTGTTTTCATGTTACTTATTTCTTTCACATTCATCTCTTCTAAACATCTTGTTCTCTTTTACACCTTGCTCAAATATCCTCTCCAACTATTCTGATTTCACTGTGATGCTGTTCTGTTTTTTAAAATTATCTTTGCTCTGATGAAAAGAACTGACATTCGGGAAAATAAAAATAAATATAAAAGCACCAAGCTGAATGTAACACTGAAACAATGACAAAAAATCCATTTTGATTTTAATTTATTGGGGAAAAGGAAATCCTCTTATCCTACAATCACTTTCACTAGAATCCTCTTGTCATCCTAGAGAGATGTTACATTCTTACCCGCTGCTTTTAAGATTAAAGAATATATGTAGACAAATTAAAAATTCAGATTGGCAATCTCACTCCAAACATCTTCTTATGAAGGAAAACTAATCTCATAGGTAATATTCATACTATTTATACTACTTTGTAAATAGCATTTTTCTAACAAAAAATAATAAAAGCCTAATTTTTTTCTAACTGATTACTTAACACAAAACAAGAGAACAACAAGTTTATTTGTCCTTAATAGAGCTTGAAGATGTGCATGCTTTGTATTAAGGAATGTAAACATACTTTCATAATTATGTAATATATGAAATTACGTATGACGTTCTTCCTTTATTACTACCTTTGTATTGATTAAGCTAAAGTATAGCAAAACCAACTCTTAGATGGAAAAAGCAAGGAAGCATAATTACAAATCATGCTCGTAAATTAAGTCCTATTAAATAATTCATACACAAAGCTCATCGACTTTAAAAGTATGCTCTCAAGTAGCATCATACACTAGGACTGTGATTAGGAAGAGAGAGAAAGAGAGGAGACAAAATAATGACTAATATTATAGGAAGTGTGCTGGTACTTCAGTTTAGTGAAGTCAACTTGTAGATTTCCAACAAGCATCCTAATTATCAGAAAAGCAAAACACATTTGTGATGAAAAGGCAACAAAGAGGACACACAATGAAAAAAGATAGTTCGCATGCTCTGTGTTTGTTATCAGCAAAGTATACCAGCACATATATCCAGGGTTTGCACCAGTCTTACTAGTGCTGATAATGAGTACTGACATTCAGGAGCTGTGGGTCTGAAGTGAAGAAAAGCCTTTCACTAAAAAGTTGATGATGAACAGAGTGGATCACTGACTAGTTTACCTGGTCTGGCAGTGTTTGCAATACCTGTATCGCATGGAAGTTCTTCAACTTCCACAGCAATGCTTTGTCAGCTAAGGCAGTAAGACCTTCAAAATCACTTTCTTCTTGGATCTTCATGAATTTGAACTAATCTTTCTGCTAAGTTTCCTTAAACAGTTTCATGGAGGACATGATAAATTGGGCCATTAATCTTTATGTTATATTTTTCAGCCTTTTCTCCAGACAGATGTGTACCAGCTAGATGACATCCACAGAGGTCTTCCTAATTGTAAATAATTCAGAGTGCAGGCAGTGAAAAGTGTCACTCAGTGGAATACAAAGTGTATGAAGTGAAGTATTTAAGGACCATGAGAACAGCAATAGTGAGAATCACAAAATTCAATTCAATCTCTTATTGAAGCCAACTGGCTCACTGGGAAGCTCCCAGTTCCTTCTCAGTTTTTACTCCATAGTGAAGTAAAATTCTCAATAATTCTGTCTATATTGCCAGTTCACAAACTAAATTTAAAAGGTTCTATTTGATTATAAAAAAGAGGAGATTCAACTTCAATCTCCCCATCACCCAAACACTATCAAAACACTGTATAATCTTCATAGCAGACAGGCTTCCCATAAGCCTTTCTGTTCTACTGATGTGGTAACAGCTTTGACCAGTTCAGACTGAGATTAAAGAGTAAATTCAAAATCTCAAAGACAATGGTGTCAGTATTTGTTTTCTTAATCAATGGTTCTATAGGCTCCAATACCCATATATGCTAATTAAACAAATAAACTTCTTTATCTGAAGGTAATTCCCTGATATTAGTTGTATACACCATTTTACCTCTAGAAATTAAGGAAGGGATTTTCTCACCTTTTTTCTAGCAGAATAGCTGCTAAAGAGGCATAAGTGATCTTGAAAATCTGAATTGGGATTATCAGAAAATTCACAGGTATAGGCACAGCAGAAAGAAGATTCTTTGTTTCTGTAGTGAAGAGTGGAGAGGGGGTATGACCACACTGGGTGTGCATAGGAGCACAGGAGACCTACCATTGCTTAAAAGAATTGTCACTGATGACTGATCTTTTGTTCACTATCATAGTGTTTAACCTCCAAACAATAACATTAGCCAAGACAGAAATATTTGATTGAGTAAACAATTAGAGATTGATAAACACACCCCACGAATGGTGTACTGAAATTTATCCTCCATTTTCCTACAGTACATTCAGTTTATTTATTCACTTGAAGAATTCTGTTATATATGAATTTCGCTGAAAAACTTAGTAAAGAAAATTATTAGTTCAGTAGGAGTATAATGGCCAGCCCCTGAGCAAAGAAAATAAAAAATGAAGGGAGGCAGTATTTCATCCGCTTCTCAAAAGCAACAGACTAAACGTTGGAACAGGCTGTAGTAATCTAATAAAAGATATAATTATCTACTGAATAAAAGTATGTTGCATGCATGTTGATCATCCCAACTCACTTGAGGATCTGCTGATAAAACTCAGAGAGCTGAGACACATGACAGGAATGCAGGGACTCCTACATATTCTAGCACAGTGCAGCATTCACATGACAAGAAGACTATGCTCTCATTTCTGGGTCTAATCTGCAATATAGAACTGAAATGAGAAAAGGAAAAATAAGGTTGCTAGAATCGGGTGATTGCAGATGGATCTACATACTCATCCTAAAGCCCAAGAGAAAGCTAATATATGCATCTATGAGATGTTTACAAAACAAAGGTGCTTTGAACCAATTTGAGAATGTAAGCATCCAAAGTCTATCTTTGTGAAAGGCTGGGAAAACTTTCTTGAGAAAAATGGATGCATGAAAACACACTCATTCTAGCCACCATTTCACTGTCACTGAAGATTTTATTTGGAATATATCCAAATACCATGCTGACAGGATGAATCCTAAAACCTCAATGCAGACCTTTACAGATTTTATTCAAAGCCACCGTTGTCAGTAAAGGCATTTCTGGGGACCTCAATAGGATTTTCTTTAAGTCTTTTACTTAATCCTTATTTTACCATAGTATTGTAATAGTAGATAAAACTGAATGTTCATGTGAGTTGTTACAGGATTAGAGCACTATATTTATCTCTTTTTGCCAAGGGCTTCTTGTTTTAAATGTTGCTAATGAGAAGAAAAGAGAAAAGAGAAATCTTTAATTGTTAATTATCCGAATATATATTTCAAAAGTCTTCCCTTACAATTATGAATTGCAAAAGGATTTATTTATGAAGCAAAGCAAAATGCAATATGCAGCAGTTCTTTAAAGTTAGCTTATGGTTTGCTTTCATTAAAGTTGTATAATTTCTTGCTAAGTAGAATTGCTGTATACCTAATTTTGTTGTGACTGTGATGAATACACAGCAAACAACATTAGTAGATTTTGGAATCAGATTACTACAAAGATCAAAGTTATTCCTAGTACTTATCATCCTGTTAAATGGAAATAACACAGTAAATAAAAACAGCAACAAAAAGCTCATATTTTAGTAAAAGAGCAGAATAGTTTTATTTTCTGAGGCAAATGTACAGCTAGAAATTCTAAGAACTGAATAATTACACTAGAGTTAATAGCATAGGCTAGCTGGGCCTTACATGCCAACACAAAGAGAGGTGAGCAAGAAAAGGGTTTCTCTTCAGAGGCTATGGACTTCCAAAGCTCTTTCTATAGTAGGTTGTGCCAACTTTTTACAGATACTGAAAAGAGGGGCAGTAGGCATAACTAGTTAAAGTGGCAGCTGAAGAGTTAAATTGAAAAACAAAGAACTGAAAGCACAGTCCTACACAGCCCCTCTTGTATAGGTTACATTAAAGACACCTGAGTAACTTTTGCTAAATCTTCATATTTATCCCAGTCTAATCCACAGCCTGTAGCTATAGTTTTACAAGCTTGAATACAACTGTACGGATTTTCAAAAGCAATGAAGATTTCCTAATTCCACTATATTTCAGGAAGTTTCAGAAGTTGTATGGCTTTAGAAAAACAGCTTTCTCATAACAGGGCTCCCCCAGTCCAACAGGATTTGCGCCACCTTAGCAGAACACAGCATACAGCCACTCCATACCTCTCCTGTTTGTTTAGAGTGATATGTTCACGGTTTTATTAATCCCCAGAGAAGCAGTGAAGCATAAGGGAAATAGGTTTTGCAATACTTAAAGATTATTATAATCCCTCCAGATCTGTTAAATTTATTTATGTTAGTGGCTAAATGAAAACAGAAATGTTTACAGCCGATACAGCATTATTAAAAACAAGAAGGACCACTTTCTCATTTACAACAGAAAAATGCCTAGCAATGTCAAAGTACAGAAATGCAAGCCAATATTGTGTTGTGTCTTTTTGATTAGAGAGCTGCAGAGATAGCTGTGTGGGTGACCATGCAGCAAGAAAGTGACTGCCAACTCTGCTCTGCACAAATGTGATAAATGAAATAAGGAAGTTTCATCCGCAACAACAAATTTCACAGTTTACAAAGTGCTCAAGTGCAACATCTGTGATAGCACGAAGGAAATAAAGGTTTCAATCTCCTCTAATAATAAAAAGTGGCAATGCATAATTAAAAAAAAAAAAAATCCAAAATACTTGTTACCAAACTTTGAATTAATATATAATAAACTCGAGTAGGAACCAACTCATGAGGTAAAATGATCACTGTGGAACTATGCAGCAAAAGTATTAAAAATTATATAGACTCGAATGTAAAATGTAAGAGCTTTGAATGAAATTCTATTATCCATTCAAAACAACTTCATTATCTACATTAGATGTGAGCCATTTTCTGGAAAGAGACTTTGAAGGGTTTGAATAAATACAGCAAACAGATTCAATATTCATTTTTCTAACTCAGCCAAAGAGCACTTAGGAAAAGGCAAAGTGCTCTATAGAAACAATGTAAACAGAAGGAAGCAAATTCCATCATGATATTAAACAACTGAGAGCACAGCCAGTGCAGAAAAGGCACCTTCCTATAGCAAATGCCCTGTAAAATTTCCAAGGATGCAAATTTAAAAATAATTCTGTGTAAAAGCAAAGATGCAAAGATGCACAGATCTTCAGGTCGTAATTCTTGGATCCCATGCAAAGGTGCTATTTGGCAAAAATGCCATTTCTGAATACTCAATGTCATTTGTTAGCAAATAAGGTTGAGTTAAATCTAATCAGGATGAGTAAATGTGGCTTTGGCACTTTCATACCTTGTCCACACACTGTAAGGCATTTGGAATTTCTTTTCACAGTTCATGTGACGATTTTATTCAATGTCTCATACATTTATAATTCTTCTCAGCTATGGTGTACAACACAATCCGCACCTAAAAAGATGATTCTCAGAAAGTATCCTTATGGACATGCCATAAATAAAGCATATTCTAATACATTAGAAGGTGTTTGCTTTGCTTTGAGGATTATTTACCTCAAAAATACTAGATGCACAGCAGTGCACACTGCAGAAATCTGCACAAGTCTTTATAGATGTTACAAACCTTCTAGTGCTAAGAGTACAGAGGATGACTGTCCCTTCACTAGTCTGTTGAAAGCATTAGCTAGTTTTACCAGACATGGCATCTGATTTCCCAGACATGGAAGAAGGAAGCATAAAAAAGAATTTAATGATGAAATAGAACCACCATAGATACAGTCCCTTCCCTTTCAACCATTCTGTGCAAGTTTCAAGGAGTATTTCACCTTTTCACATCCATGCCTTTCTTTAAGGAGCCCCATAAATCACCATTAGGGCTGGGCCACATTGGCAACATCTGCAGGGTACATGATGCGATTGTGAGGCCATGCTGGAGGCCAAACTTTGACATCAGCCAGCTGCAACTTGTCCAGGATCAACTGACATGCACTGAGGGAAAATCCTGCATGCAGTAACTGCTGCCCTTTACCTGTGGGTTCTGTCTGTGGTGCAGAGAAGTGACAGCACTCTGCAGTGTGACCCCTTTGTGCTTCAGCAACCCGTAAGCAAGCAGCAAATTTCAGAAGCACTACAGAATCACAGAATCGTTAAGGTTGTAAATGATCACTAAGGTAATCGAGTCCAACTGTCAACCCATCCGCACTGTGCCCACTGACCGTGTCTCACAGTGCCAGAACTCCACATTTCTTAACAGCCCCAGGGATGGTGACTCCACCACCTCCCCAGACAGCCTGTTCTAATGCATCACTGCTGCATTGGAGAATAATTTTTTTGTAATATCCAACTTGATCCTCCCCTGTCTTCAGTATAGCCTCTAGAAGAAGCAGAATAGTTCAAAATCTGCACTGATGCTGAGAGGGCAAGACACAAGCAGCAGTCAGGAACACTTACGTGCCCACAGCGCTGTTAATATTCATAAACATGCAGCTTCTTTCTAAAGCAGAAAGAGCCAAGTCCTTTAATCTTTTCTTCTCTAAAGACTCTGAAGCAGAATCTCATGAAACAGGTTTCTCTTGAAACATTCTTCTCCTGCATTTCATTTCTTATAAAACAAGTTATTGTTGATTTGATAAACTAAATAGGAGCTTGGAGCATGATGGCTTATTATGCTAATCCAGTTTCTGCACCTTCTTAGTCCTCTAGCTAAAAATATGTAAACAGTTTTGAAGTGCTGGGTAAGCCTCTAAAATTCTTTTACTGAAGCAAAGAAAACAAGTCAATCATTTTTGTCTTGCCTTGACGTTGTAAGCTGAGTTAAGCTATAAGGGAATGCAACAAACCATGCTTTGTCAGAAGTACAAATGCTACCTGTGGAAAAAACTTTTCAGATAGGCATGCATAAAGTAAGGTTCACTTAATCACACTATTAACGGAATACAAAGGGATGCAAAGTCCTGAAAAAAGATTAGATACTAATCTGTTGAATATCTGTTTTTTAAAGTACAGATCCCTGTACATCTCAACACATGCCGTTATAGGTAAATATACACACAAGTAACATGGTTACCTCAAGGTGTCTACAATAACTAGGGGAGGAGAGGAATGTTGGGAAAAGCATTTCTAACGATGAAAAACAGAATATTGTCACTTTCATGTTACATAAATTAGTTGCAAAGCATCCATTCCACTTCTACTTGATATACTTTTCCTTACTCTGCACTGGCTTTGTAATAACAATAACTGTCTTGGTAAATTACTTATAGCATTATTCAACTTCAAGTAGCCACATTTGTTTTCTTGTTTCCAGCAAAATTATGACAGTAGAAATAGATAATTGTAATTGTATCTTCAAGCAACAGCTACAGGTGGTTTGCTTACTTCATGACTAATAACTTCCATTTTTCTCTTTATTTGCTGAAATACCGGGTTGGAGATGACAGGGGCATGTGGGATGTTATTGCATCAAAAAAAAAAAAAGAAAAAGAAAAAGATTGAGGCTTAAAAATATTTTCTCGTTATATGTATACATAAGGGTGATGATGAGAAATAAAGAACAGCAAAGCTATTGCAACTTCTTTCTAGAACACCTTTCATAAATAAAATAAAACAATGAATATATGAATAGTTTTTTCTAGTTTTAAAACAAGCTAGAGTAAACATATCACAAAACTGCACTGACAGTATTTGAGCTATACAAAAATAGATACACAAACAGCTTTACACATTTAGCTCCTTCTCATATTCACATATACAATTTCTAGTCTAAATTGATCACTATTATTCTTAAGAAACACCAGCGACCTGTAAAGTCCCTCTGAGAAGGGCAGGATAAAGAATCTGACTAGGTTTTACTGTTTCTACTTTGCATCATATTTGACCTAGTTTAAGTTTCCAACTAGTTGTCTATATCATACAATCACATCTCAGTTATCAGCGTGTTTGTTGCAAGCTGCAATCATTTCCACCTAAGTCTCCTTTTTTTTTTTTTTAATAAATCAAGAACAGCAAAATACTTGGGAGTCACATTAGATACAAAAATAACATCTGCACACAAACATTAGCTGAATTAAAGCCACTCCACAATTGGAAGACTGCTAGCAAAAGCAGTTTCAATATTTTAAGAGGCTGATGAATTCTGAAGGGTTAATCAAAGCCGTGACATAAGTGCAAAACCAGGAAATAAAGAGATGATCGTAAAAATCGTTATGGTTTTGACAAGAGAGAAGGATGACAAAACAGGATGGGAGAAGGTCTCTGCAACTACTTTCTAAATCACCTCCTAAAATGTTGACAGACCCAGAGTTTTTTGCTGCTCTTGTAAAATTGGGAAATCCCTTTTCTGTACCCAATCACGTTAATGCACAGTGAACTGAGCTTCTGTGGACAGAAACTCATTCTCCAGTGGTTCCCTCCCATCACAAGCACGAGTGTCACCGGATGACTCCCACATGTTGCAAGGCCATCATTGGGCACCACCAGGTGAAACCCATTTGTGTTCAACAAAAACACTTGGAAAGGAAGGTCAGTCACCATGGCAAAATGTGCAGTTGCAATGCTGATGCATTTTTCATGAGGTGTCCAAATTTGATGTGATCAGAATTTTGAAAACCTACAGCACTTGCTAATTTGAAATGATGATAATGCACCCAGGTTTTGCAAGTGATTTGATTTGAACAAAAGCCCAACAACACATTATGCCAGGGATTTAAAACATACGGATTATAATAGACTTCAAATGTACTTATTCAATATAATCTACCAGAAACAATAGTTAGAGGAAAAAGTTAATCGTTTAATAGACCTCATGCAAATTATAAATAAGCAGAAGAGGTGAACTTATTAATAGTTAGTCATAGAAAAATCTGATGCAGCGTGCTGCAGCACAAGCCAGTTTATGATAAATTACTGTTATCTGAAACTTTTATTAAAAACAGTCAGGTTATTGCAGAAAATTAGTAACCATGAGTAATACATTTCACTGTAAGTACTTCAGGCTTCTTTCCCCACTTAGATCACATTCTCTTTCAAGAAAAATTCTCTTTATCAGCTAACAGGAGAGATTTTTTTTTCTTTTCTCTTGCAAAAGTTGCTGAGTTTTTACTCTTGTTTTTATGTGAAAATCTCTCATAAACAAGGCCCTGATATGGGTTAGACCATCTGCAGAAACTTCTGTGCTTAACTGCACACATAACCAGCTCCCTAATAACTGGAAGAAATAAGAATGCCAAGAGTGTGGCCAAACTACATTTCCCTGCCTCTTTAATGGCCCCTCAAAGGTGCTGACAACTTGCCCAAGATGGAACAGCCTTTAGGACTGGAACTTATTGCAAGGAATCCTGGCCAAGGGCAAAAAGCAATAGGGAAATGCAAAGGTGCTTTAAAGCTACTTCTACAGACAGACTTCAGGTTGCTTTCAATGCTCTCAGCTAGAGCTGGGAATGAGAAGTTTATTATTTGACACAGTAGCAGCTTTTTAATGCAGCCACCCTCCAACAGAGAATCTCTTGCAGTGAGAAACGATACCCATGAGTTCCTACTTTAATAAAAAGAGGCACAGAGCTCCTGTACTCTCTGCTTTCCTGAGAAGTAGGAATTTAAAGCTCCAGCTCTCTGCATAGTTATTTGTTGAAATCTGAACTCAGCACAGCAGATTGGAAGAGATGCTGCAGTGCAGGCAGCACAGCCAATGCACTGGAGTGCTTTTATGCCTCTTGCCTCAGCAGGGCTCCTCATTTATGCATCCTGCACTGTGTATCTGCTCTCTTATACCTTTGTCTCCTTACAGTCATAAGAATAAATGAATGCACTGTAAGAATGACTGAAGGCATTGTACATTACCAGTCTCTTCTTGGACTCTGCAGTACAAGTTATTCATATTCCAAACTGTTTCAACTCCAGTGCCTTTATTTCAAACCTAGGGCTTGCAGCATTCAAGACTAGTTTGGTCTCCCTAATATTTCTAATGTAGTATTTACAGCAACTGATACCAAACCAAAGGCTATACTGCCTGGAGACCCTCACTGTTCTTTCTCTTTTTTCTTTCCTTTCTCTCTGTTTCTTGCAAGATGGTCTCAGGCAGAAGCCAGATGATATGCTAATTACATTTTTTTTTCAAGGTTTGAAATTCACAAGTACTCACTGTGTCAGTTCACTTGGTGTGGGTATGGTTTAGAATAAAAATAATCAAGCTTTGATTTAATTCTGATAGAAATTTTTGTGTGGATTTATAAAACAAGCTGGAATAGAATAGAGACCTTGTGGATGCCAATTCCAGAGCAATATATTTATACATACTGTTACAAAAGATCTTTACGGATTCTCCATCTCCTGGGATTTCTGAGATTCTTTCATTTTAGGACTCTACTGAAAGTCTTAAAGCACATCTTTCCATCCTGTTTGTTATGACCAGCATAGAAATACTTGCTTCTGAGAAATCATAATTTATTTAGCCATGCATGTGTTTTAATCTGACAAAAAGTTAATAAAGTGCTATAGTTGTTGAGACCAGGTCCATAACCTCTGTAGGAAAAGATTTTCACCATTTAGGTTGTCTGATCTGATGTAGTTACTGTGTCCTTTAATAGCATGAATGCCTGCATACAATGAGTCATCAGAGAACTACAGATCTCAGAGCATTTCATTCTTTGTGTATATTACAGTAAAACTCTTTTACATCTAGAATGGTCTGGGTGTTACTTGCATTTCATGAAAGATACTTCCCTTAAATAGAAGGCGAGGCAGTAAATGTTGTGGTTTCTGAAGCATGTAATTATATTAAGTATGACATTTAATTCATAACTATTAACATAGTACATGCTCTTTGTTATAAGGAACTCCTGCACATCTGCAACATTGACTGGTAACCTTTGATTACATCTGATCAATAAGTACCAGAAACTACAGCAAACAGTACTATTTCTAACTTGGACTCCCTTGAGGATTTGTAGGGTGAAATGTGTACAGATTGTACAGGTTAGATGAAATGGATCCTCTCTTTTACTACACAGTATTAAAACTGGAGTATAACATTACTCCAATCCAGTATTCCATCACAGTACCAAAAGACTTAAAGATAACTGAGTCGATGTGAATGCCGTATACGCATGCTGGTGCTGTCTGAAGAGAGATTTTATTCTTCTTCCATTTCTCCTGCTGACAGTCTGTACGGTTACCAACGTTCAGTCAGTGCAATATATGAAATTGTTACTTTGATGTATCTATGACTGAAGGTCATCTGTAAGATTTACTGTTGCTCCTCAAACAGGAATAGTGGTCTTCTGTAAACATCACATTAATTCACAAGTATGGAGGATTTTCATGTTTTTGAATACTTCTGGACGCATCTATTGAATGCATTTGTCAGTGTCTTAAAGGCTTGCACATATTTGCAGTTTCTGGATTTTATTACTACAACATCATACATGATAAAGCCCTGTAGAAGCTCCAGATGGAAGAAATCACAGCAGCCCATCTGCTCTGCAATAACAGATCACTGACAATGTCCCTGTTTTTCTCAAGGACCTAACCTCAGGGCTCTACAATATCTTTTGTCATCCACAAACACATACCTCACCGCGGCTGGCTTCTGCCAGCCAGTGCAACTCAAGAAGAGCCTCACATTAGAACAGTCCAATCCAGGCAGTTGGGCTCTGATGTCAACTTCAGAAAAGATGAAAAAGACCAAAGACCATGTAGGACTCTCTAAAAAAGGAAGGATGGTGCTGCAGGGGGAGCTGGGGGTTCTAGCCCTTGCTGTTCATGCTCATACTATAGAACACTGCAGAAATTACTTGGCTACAGCAGTGGAGAGGGGTGATAATTATTCTGCACTAAAGAGAAGTGAAAAGTGTCTTTGACAGGAAAACAAGAAAGTGTATACACTGAGTAACATTATTCATCTTTCTCCAACACAAAAAGGTTCTATGGTAGCTGAAGATCAAGTGAGGTTGTTAGCATTTATTTTCAGAGACAGCAGAATTTACCACATTAATTAGCACAGGCCATGCTTTTATCCTGGGATGAGATTAGCAATGCTGGACCTGCAGAAACATTAATGAAGCCCAACTTGTGTTTCTCAGAAAGTCAGGGCAAGTTCAGAACTCCTTGAAAACCTCAAGAAAGCATTTACTTGCACCCTTGGCTTCTCAAATGCCTTCAAGAAAACTGGTTTAATGACTAAATTTCCACCCTTTCTGAGCAGACAGATAGTCCTTACAAACGGATGCTAAAATCATGGATTTCTATGCTCTTGCACAAGACACTGGATGAGTTATGTGGCACAGGTGAGCACAGATAAATGAAATACTGTCGCTGATAACTGCCAGGCTGATGTATGCATCTTCTGCTTTTAGAACTTAGCCACAAAGATAATCTATTACAAATAAAAGTTAATGAAGATCATATATTCAGTCTGAATCTACTATCCACACATTTTGTCTCTGGACAAAAATGACTCACTCCTACAGCGAGTGCACTGCCTGCTGGTTGCCATAGCCCTGCAGCAGAATATTCTTTTTATAATGCAGTACAGAAAACAAACACATGCACAGTAAAGCTCCAGCTGTGAAGAATAATGAAGCATTTAGCAAACCAGACAAAGACCACATGGCTTCATCTCCCTTAACACAGCAGAACCTATTACTGGATGCAATAATTAATAAGCTAATGACAGACATTCAAACATCCAACAAGTTTTTCTGAAAGGTATAGGCTTCTCGCCTTAACCTTGGGGGCCAAATCAGTCAAACGTCTAAAGACTGTAAAAGCTTTTGGCACACACCAAGCTCTCTGCTACGCTCAGGCAGTAAATGTTAAACACAGCCCTAAAGACATATTGCAGAACCAAATGCTTGTATAGAAACGTGCAGAAGCATAAGCACTAATTTTAGGTTCCTGACTGAAGCTACTGACATGGGACATTGGAACTCCTAGATGATCAGCAGACAGGAAATCAAGCTAACTGGGGAAATCCTCCCTTTCAAATGTCATTTATCTTACACCAACACATCCATTAAAGCCACTGCTGTTGCTGAAGAAAGGTGAAAAGGACAAATTTATCTGGGAAGATCTTGCCAGGGTTTCTGCCGAACTTCAGAATCCTTCATCATTCCTAACTCCTGTCTTTTACATAGCACACTGCTATCTATTGGACAGAGGATGAGTTTAAGGATAAGTTAAAGGAAAATAATTTGCAGCAAGCATGGCAAGAATTTTGATTTCAGAACTTTGTGAAGAACAGAAATTATAAACACAAAGCCAAGCCATCTTCATAGACCAATTGAAGTTCTTGCCCATGCTGTGAAGGGTTTTTCTCTAAGTAAAATCAAGCCACTCACCCTCTAAGTAGCTGTGTGGTTTTTTTTTTCCTCCCAGGTCCATTCTCTGATTACTGTAAAACTATGGCAAGAAAAGAGAAGAAATCCACATGCATTTCAGGGCTTGCTATTGAAGGAATGAAATAGTCCTTTTTTTACTGGAAGCAGAGATAGAACATACTCTGCAGTCATCCATTCACGACAAGCACAGTGCTGGTATGGGTTAGCAAGCTTCACACTGAGAGAACCTGTGATCACTCTCTAAAACATAAATAGTAGTAAGAGACTACAGAAACAAAATGTCTATTTAAGCTCAAGGACAATTTGCATCAGAACAAGAGGCAGATGCACTCACCAACTGTAAGCTAGAAAATCAGAAGGAAATTTCTAACAAAATGTCGTCTGGGAGTGTCTTCCAGCATAAGAGTGGGGATAAAAATAATAGAAATAAAAAATAAAACCAGTATCTACTTTTAAATTTCTGAAGAGGCTTATACAGCGTCTTTGAAACTAGAGGTTTGGACTTGGCTTCCATTCCTTTCTCTATGCCTCCCCTGCACAGAAGAATTGCATAAACAAATAAACAATTTAAAATAGAGTTAGAAATACTGGAGTGGAACATAAGGCAGAATGTACAGGTGCTTGTGGGAAGTAACCTTGATCTGTTGCTGAGCCACCACCAAAATGCTCTGCATTTGGTTTTCATCTTCTCAGAAGAATGTTGAGAGACCACTTCACAGTGCTGCTATGGAATACTGTTAATGTGCTTTGAGAATTTTATTCACTGAGTACAGGATCCTCTGCAAGTCTAAACTCCACAATTTTATCAGCCTATTTCTAAATTTGAGTAGACAATGCTAAGGGGTGATGAACGCATTACAAATTACTTGGTTTTCAGTGTGAAGAGGCACATAGCAGCTCAGGCCTTTTTTGTTGTTGTTATTATTAAGTGATTATCTATGACAGCCTGCAAATCCTGCAAAGTACTGTGCCGAGTCACTGCACAAACACAGGATGAAATAAAAACAATGCCAAAAGTTTTCAGCATCCAAAGTTTAGTTTTTGTTACAGATTGAGACAAAAGAGAAAAACATTTTGCTTGTTGTCTGTGCTGATGCTTTTAGCTCATGTTTTAAATGGAAGCAGCAGCATTAAAGAACTTTCTTTTGATACATTTACTCCCACCTGAAAAATTTTGATTGGAAGCCAAACTTCCCATATTGTTTGACTTAAAAAGCATTCAAGCAAAAATTTCTAACTGTCAAAATGATGAATTAAAAAACTTAAAAACAACTACGAAAGAAATATTTAATATCCTTCCTCTTCAATGTTTAGTACAATTATGATCCTTTTTTTAAAAAAAAGTTAAATGGTAACAACTTGTCTTTTGATTGTTCTCAGCTGGGTGACAGGGAACAAGGATCATTTATGGAAGTTTTCAAGTCTTAATTTTCTATTCTAGACCATAAATGAGATACAGAAAGCATTTCCAACATTATTCCTCTGAAGAGAACCAGTTATCACTGCAACTTATAGGAAATCTTTAAATATAAAGACTTCAGATCTTCCAGTATCTTAACTCAATGTATAGAAATGTAAGTGTAGATTTTCTTTCACAGATATTCCAAGAAATGAATTAATCATATTTATCTAAGCAGCTTCCTTTTCATTCCTTATTTATTTCACTTCTTTTGCAGAAAAGCCTGGTTTGAAATAGCTCTCTGCAGAAAGTGGAGAAAGTATGTGATATCTTCAATACATACATACAATTCTGGCTTTCTGGCAGGTAGGTAGTGATGGTATATACGTGGATTTTTATTTTTTTTACAACTTTTTTTTTCACACATCAGTACATTTTTCTGTCAATCTGAAATTCTCCCTTCGTTACAATTCACAGTCACCCCAGTGTTCTCCCAGCTTGGTCTCTCTGGCTCAGATACTGCAATAAGAACATCCTTTGCCCCAGTGCTTTAAAGTGCTGTGAACAATTTCCTTGCCCACATCACTAAGCTATAGCATAAGGAGTACCTGAGTTGGATAAAGAAGGAATATTTCCTATTTTGTCTTCTGTTTTTTTTCCCCTCATACACTAAAGTTCAGTGCCATGATGTATAAAATTCTTGCAATTACTCATACAAGGCTGTAGTAATTGCTGTAAGCACTACCACAGTTGTCGAGGTCTGCAGAAACAGGCTGACTCCTGATATATGAAGAAGCTGCTATGGCACATCTGCCTGCATCAGCAGATACTGTTTTTCAACAGGGAGCTAGCTCTCAGAGAAGAACCTGTAAACGTTTATATCTTGGTTGGGGATGCATTGGAGGAAGCTTAATACCAATTTGGATAGGTTAAGTGGTTGTGAACTTCCAAGATGATTCATCACTGGTAAAAAAACAACCCATTTTGTAAAACTTTTCTCCTGTTACAAGTGTACAAGTATTGAACAAAAGCCAGGGATGGATGAATTGTCTTCTGTATAGTTAGGAGTGACTTCTTTTTTCTTTTTCCTTTGTTTTCTTTCCATTATCAGCAATACAAAATTGCACAATGAAGAAGCTCTGCTAAGGTTGATTAATTTCATGTTTATTTTTAAAATATCATGGATGTGTAGATAAGTTCTTGGAAAAAAAAGAACAAGAACTGGATTTGAATTCATGGCAATGCGTATTTTAAAAAAAAAAAAGCAAAAGATTATTCTTTAAAGTCAGGTTGAATGCATACATTCATATTCTCTTCTGCACAACTGACTGAACTTCACTTTTAAAATGTCAAGGATAAATATCTTTCTAATGGTTCCATTAGAAAGATGATAACCATAGTAACAGCACAGTTTGCTAATGCCTTTTTTTTCTTTTCTTGGTTTTTTTTGTTTTGTTTTGTTTTTGCTTTTGTTGTTATTATTTTTGGATATGATATTTGTAACAATGTTGCTGTTAAAAGAGGCAAAGAAAAGTGATCTCTACCAAAGCCAGACCAGAATGTGGGTGCTTATAATCTTTATACATTAAGCTACAAAATTAGCTTTCTTTTGGTCATTTAAAGAAATATGAGACCTGAGCAGGACATGAAAGTACATCATGACTGCCTCGTGCACTCATCAGTACAGAGGGGACAACAGTTACTACCTGTATTCTCCAGTGGAACTGCATTTCTGTAACGTTTGGAAGAGGAGAAATTACGAAATCAGAAAATGTTACAATTAGATGTCTAAGACACTTAGCCATACAGCCTCCAATTACTACCAATACCAATGGATTTTACATTTTAAATCTTGGACATCAGACGCAGGGCAGGGGAGCCACCTCTGATTGCTTACGAGTGCACCATACTGTGCCAATATGGCTGAGGAACTTACTAACTAATGAATGTAGATTCGGGTATCGTTCAATCATAGTAACTGTAATACGGGGGGAGTGGGGAAACACAGCTTGTTAACAAAGCAATGAGGGCAAGATTAGCCAAGAGAGTTCAGGTGGCCCAGCAGCCCTGTGTGTGCCACTGGTTAGAAGAACCACACTGCCGTAACTACTGCATCCAGATGTAGGATTCTCAGAACAGCAGACATGGACCTATTGAAGTGCATCCAGAGTAGGTCCATAAAAACAATACATGAGATGGAACACCTCCCCCACGAGAAGAGACTGAGAGAGCTGGGGCTGTGGTCCTGGAGAAGAGTAGGCCCCGGAGAGACCTGAGAATGGCCTTTCAGCATCTAAAAGGGGGCTATAAGAAAGAAGGGAAGATTCTTTAGCAGGGTCTGTAGTGATAGGACAAGGGGAAATGGTTTCAAACTAGAAGAGGGAAGATTTAGATTAGATGTAAGGAAGAAATTTTTTACAATAAGGGCTGTGAAGCATTGGCACAGGCTGCCCAGAAAGGTGGTGGGTGCTCCATCCCTGAAGACGTTGAAGGTCAGGCTCTGAGCACCATGATCTAGCTGTAGATGTCTCTGTTTACTGCAGGGAAGTTGGAATAGATGGCCTTCCAGTTCAAACAATTATGATAACCTCAATTCACAATGTATGGGCTGACCATGAGTGACTTTTAGTCTCGACTCTGAGATCAGTAAGGTCTAATTAAGCATGAGAAGCCAAAGGAAAGATATTTCCCAGTATTCTCCTTCCTTATACTTACATTTCAGACAATAACTAAAGGCTGAAAGTAAACATAACATCCTACTACATCAGAACAATTCTTTGTGAAATTACAGATTTGTAGCAGCTATATTTCTGTCAAGAAAAGAATAGGCAAGGATTGCATTCTCTTAGAGTAACCAGATGAATTAGTGTTTTTATTTTCTGTTTCCTTGACAGCAGGAAAGGAATGAATTGTGCTGTTATAGCACGTATATATAAACTATATCCAAGAACATACTGTTCTCATCTAGTGTAATTATCTGTGCCGATTTTTTCTGCAATAAATAGTTTGGCTAAGGTTTCACTCTCTTATTAGCAAAAAATTATAATGGAGATCTGAGCTATGTTCATCTTTGTTTGTTCATGTACCAGTGTAGCTCTCAAAAGGTGGATTTTTCTGTTCCAAGGAAGAAACATAACTGTATCATCCAGTGTCAAATTATCCTATGTAGGAAGGATGCTGTAAGAAGCCAGATAGGACAATAACAATCTATTTTTTTTCCATTTAGATTGTAATCACAATAAATATGCAAAAAATGCAGCACTAGATGTACACAGAAATTTATTTAAATTCACATAATTCCCTTGAATATTGGTAATATTTATCACTGAATTTTTGGCTAATGCAGCTTCACTTGACATCTCTAAGCTCCACTGATCTTTAATTCATATGATTTTGACAGAGGATCAGAAATAAAATCTCCTTAAGAACTTTGAGAAAAACTAATTTGGCATTTATTCTCTTAGTACATACTCTTCCAAAGTCTGCAGGTAAGATGTTCGTGCTTCCCTTCTATTCTCAGGGAATATTGCTTCCCTAGTTTCACTTTCTGTCTTGCTTTACTTACAATTATATCTATAATTTTTAGTGAGATATTTTATCCAGCTATTTCTACATTACACATAAATTCTTAATTCTGATAATCCAGTAAAAATAGAACACTTCCACACCTACCTCCTCCTATAAAACAGAATGCCACAAACAATGATTCTGACAGCAATAGAACAAAGTTTTGCAGTGCAGTCTCAGTTTTGTGGATTCTACTGAAAATTTTAAAACTACTGATGAATTTGAGATTGCATACAAAAGCTGTCCTTCCACATTGCTATTATTTCTATACAATACACTCAGCACTTTTTAACTGCTTTAGCTAATGTGGATATTAATGAGGCAGCACTCATTAGGCATGATTTTCACCTCAAGATGCCTCTGCCCTTCAAAGTCTGAAGTTCTAGAAAGAGAATTACCCATGCGTAGAATGTAAGACCATTTACTTTCATAAGAACTGTTTTGCATAAACAACAAGGTTGTTCTAGTTTCTCCTTTTTGCTTTTTTTAAACTAAAATCTTCTGGTGTCCTGTATCTACTGTGAACCTATTTAAATACTTTGGTTAAGTATGGTGGGTAGTTATGAGGGTTTTTGTCATTTTAATACACATTCTCTTTTCATTCACTTGTATATCTATTGCAGGCAAATAACAGAGAAAATTCAATTTAGACCAAAATTATTCATCCTGAGTCTATGTCAAGATTGTGACCTCACATATTTTTTTCCACTTATTCAATTCTAACTCACCACTATTTGCTATTTTAGGGAAGTATTTAGAAGGTAGTCAGGGAAAATCACCAGCTGCTTTGGTGATATCAATAGGAAAAATTGTGACATTAAATGCTGAAGGACTTTCCTAATTCATCTGACAGGTTATTCTTGGAGGTCAAACAAGCCTTCACTACACTGTTTCCTGAGTTTGCAATACAAAATCCCCTAATTTGCGAGCTATTAGAAACACAACACAGTTAAACCAACCGAATGATTCTTCTTTTTACCACAGCCAATTCCCTTATTCCTGCTGCAAAATACTTGAAAACAGTACATGGCCCTTCTCACTGTTATCAGCATTTACCACCAAATCCTCCATCTGATCAAAAGCAGAGATGTTATGGATCTTCTACTCCTTTAAGCATTAATCTTGTAGTGCACTTCTCTCTTTTACTTTTTGTCATATACCAGTGAAGAAAGAGCAACCTAACAGCTCCACTTTTTACGTGTGTTATGTAACAGATTGTAATTGATTTCTGAAAGATGAGAATATTTTATAGCACAATCTCATGAAATCTTACCCAGTAAGACAAACTGGAGGGGTTTTTTTTATCTGAACAAAAAATAAAGAAAAAGTTGAAAGAAATAAAAGGTTTTTACTTTCAATACATAGGTAGAATGGCTCATCCATATAAATACTATTTTTAGTGAAATGTTTACACATTGGTCTCACCATGTGAGTGATGTTTTCATAGAATATAAGCTGTAAATTTTATCCCATCCATTCTTGTAGAGAGCTTACAAAGATCTTGGAGACTCAAAATTATAGAGATTTTATCATATTATTGGATTATTTATTCCAGAAAATATCAATAATTGCTCTCTCTGAAGTAAATGGTTTGCTCTTTCAATTTGGGTTTGTCACTCGATATCAGCTGTACTTTTTCGTCTCTAATTTCTATGCTAAAGTTTCAGTGATTATCAAGTATTTTTTTCTCAATTTTGCTTTTTGCATCCTCTATATTCTGACCAGAAAGTGCCCTTGCTCTAAATATCTCCAGTCAAGGTACTCTTTTAGTGAAGTCTGTTTAGCCAGTAAATTTTCAGGCTTTTTTTCCCTCTCTAGTTTTCTGAATTATTTTACAAGATATATGAAAACTGCCCAGGGCTCTACAGACTTTTCAAGGAATCTTCTACCTCCTAAGAACACATCTGCAGTCAAACAAACAAATGTCATTTGTTCTTACAACCAAGTCCTGTCTCTCTAAGGCCTCCAGAAGAGACTGGCAATAAAACATCTGCCATTTTCAGAAAACAACCTGCATTTTTGCTTCTGAGCTTAATCACAGGGAAGACAGGAAGGGCTGCATGTCAGATGCACAACGGGCATTTAATTCTTCGCTTTTAACACTGTGGAAGGGCAACCCCCATATCTGACCAAACAGATTACTTTTGTTGCTGTTTTCTGAGTCAGGAGTACAGTACACTCCACATAAGGTTTGCAGCAAGAATTCCAGGAATCTCATTTTATGATGAGTAGCATGCAGTGGCAAGAATTTTTATCTGGGGTAAAGTTTTATCGAGTTTCAAGTTCCTGAATGATCATTAGCATCTCTCTGCACACAAACACTTCCAACACTTTCTCTGTAGGCAGATCAGCTTTATTCCACTTCCTACTTGTGACTCAGACTAACAATTCTGAGCCTAATTCACAGAGAAAACTAGCAGAAAATGCACCACCTACTTACTGTTTTGTTGTGTAGGTGAAACAGATTAGATCTGTCTATAGTTCCATGCCATCTACAAAGGAGGAAAACCATGCTGTGTTTCCACAAGAAGAAATAGGCCCCGATTACCAACTGAGAAGAGGGAAAGAAGTTGTATATCATATTTATTCCTCCCTTGACTGCATGGGACAACAGCAGAATGGGCCTGGTGAGTTGTGCTTATCTGTGATGTGTAAATCATTCTAAAATAAGTAGGAGATAAGTTTGCAGTTTTAGCAGAATTAACCTGATGGAATTTTACTGAAAGCATTTCATACTACAAAATCAGAGATAATACTATATAAATTCACGAAGAGCAGCCTTTCTGTACACAGACCTTTAGCCTAGCACAGCTGATGGCCATGCCTTTCTTAAAGCCGCTCCTTACATTTCTTCTGCAGGTATTATGCATGACACATAAAGTTCTAGTTCTTTGAAACATTCTCTGATTTTCAGTCTATCAGTTGCTCTTGAAAATGCTGGTGGTATTTCAGTGAGCACCCACTGCCCACTGAATTCACAATTCCAGCCATACAAATTACAAATGGAAGGAAAGAAGAGCATCATTAAGAACTGGGGTAAGTGAAAATAACCCAGATCTTGAACTGGATCAACATCCACTTTTACATAGTTTTCAGGAGGGCCTAGTTGTGTACATGTTTCCTTCCCATTTACCATATGAGGAAATTAAATTTCTTTAGAGAGTGGAAAACATGAAATCAGTTAATAATTTGAGAAGCAATTTTATTACAATTCCTTAGATATTGGAAATCTAAAGTTCTAGTTTATATATGGACTCATGTATTGGGCTATTCTCAAGATTCGGAGAGCTCCTGAGTATTCTATAAAGAAATCTCATGATCCAAGAACTTTTATAAAATTTCAGCACCTATTATATTCTATGTTGTATCTATTTAAAAGAAATTACAATTATTATATTTATTTCTTGGATTTGTTAGGACTACTCAAACATTTGTAAAGAAATTATTATTATATAAACATAAATAGTTGAGAACAAATTTTGAAAAGAAATGAGAGCTAATGATCTCATGATTTAAAAAGACCACCATAATATAAGCTTCTGAACATCTCTCTTCATGTTTAAGAGCTCATTAATCTTCTGTTGTTTTTTTTTTCCCCCAGAGTTATCAATACAGAACATGTTTATAATGCAGACCATTCTTCTGCTAATAATAGATGATCACCAATTGCACTATCTATAGCTTTACTGCGAGCCTGGCATTCCCAATATGGCCATTATTAGACTGTCAGAAGTAAGATCTCAGATGATGAATGAGTGGTAAATAATGTGTTCACTTGCATGACAATAATATTGTTTTGCAATTACAAACTCAACATCTTATTTTCACTTCAAGAAAACTAGCTTCAGAGAAACAACACAAAAAGATAAGAAATTTGCCTAAACTGGAGCCCTTTTATGTTACTTTTCAAAGAACCCAGTTTAACCAATGACAGATAATTATATTGCCAGGCATTCCTGTTAAAATCCTCTATTTACTCAGGAAGGTAGGAAATTTTTCAGAGGGATTCTGTATTGACAAACACATATTCCTTCCACTTCACTCAAACAGATGCACATCACTCAAACAGAAGAGGCCTGGATTTTCAAAGCTTTGTGTGCTTTTCACTGCTGGAAAAAAACTCCAGTTTCCTAATAATTTTATAAGTAAATCAGATCATATTGATATAATTACACAATTTCTTGTTACTTTGATGAGTTATATACATGCAGGGATAGGACTGTACACCTTGGCACCTAACAAAATGGCAAATTCTCCAATAAATTCGTATAGGCATTTTCAACTTAGCCTATGGACGTTCAGTTACTCAGCAATCTCCCTTTTTAACAAAAATTGCTGACATTATATTTTAGATTAGATATTAATAATGGCAGAGTGGCCAATGTATGTATATTTTAGTTTTAAATGCTTTCATCAATCTGCAGAATTGTCCAAGTATGTTTTTAAAAGATCATGGTGAATTGAAGATGTCATAGATTTGCAAAATCCTTAAAAGCTTTGGGGTATTTTTAATGTATAAAATGGTTCTACATCCTAATTTTGTTTTAAATGGAAACAGAAATACACATTAGTGTTTACACGATATTTCTCTTTTGTTATATGTCACTGTAGTGAACTATTTCTTTGATATTTTTATTACAACATTACTGTTCAGGTTGCCCCACTGCACTGGAATTGTACAAAATAATTTATACAGTCTACTATTACAAAAATTTTTGCAAATAATATAATGTAACGGTGACAAAACCAAGAATTAGAGGAGCCCAGCAAAACATGCTGATGTGCAACACTACAAACAGATGAACATTGGCTCAGTAAAGATAGATAGTACGTTAGCAACTAGTGCACAGGAATGCACAAGGAACTTTTTTGTGATCATTTCATATTATGAAAATAGAGGAAACCTCTTCCTCTAGCTTGTGTTCTGGTTTGAGTTAATTCAACTGCTGTAGACAAATGAGCACTTTTAGAAAATGAATGGCAAAACTGTGTATAGTAATTTTCAATAGCACATCTTATGGAATGAGTGTTAAAAAAGGTATGCTAATGATGTGTGAACTATCCCTTGTTTAATACAAAATAGAGAGGATAGAGAGAATGAAGCATTATTCAATCATTAAGAAATAAGACAGATCTTTTGATGTGAACAGGTAAACTTAAATGACTAGATTGCAAAATCCACACTGGAAAAATTTGGATGTTGATGGGTAAAACAAACAGGAGCCACAAGTTGCTACTTAATTTTTTGATCTATTTACACTATTTCGTTTTGCAGACTTTCTAAGTCCAGCTTGTAGGAGTGGGTTCTAATGAGTGAAGTCATTAGCAACAAATCTCAGGCAACAAGAGCAAGACAGCAGCAGCATTTCTACTCATTTCTCAAACCCTTCTGGGTGTGAGACTTGAACAGAACCAAGACAGACAAGGTCAAACCAGAACATGAAGTGCTTTGTGAAATGTTATTTGTACACAGTATATTCCTCATTAATCTATTTCAAATGCCTACTACATCAACGTATTAAAGCAATGTCTTGTGTGTGGTGCTCAGCCATTTTCCCCTTTTTTGCATGCCACAAAGCTCAAAAAAATAGCAGCAGAGAGAAAAAGGTCAAATTGATATATATAGTCAGCCTCCACAGAAAATCAAAACGTTTTCTCATCAGATTAACTAAAAATATTTATTAATTAACACATTGGAAACCTTTACACCTATTTCATTAACTGCTCAGTCCCTCCAGTCACGACTCATAAGAACAGCACATCATCTTCCTTTCTCCTCCTAGTTTTCATTTACTTTCACAAAAAGCATTTTTGCAGAATACATTTTAGACTTCCATTACCTTGTTTACATTTTCCACAAACCTATTTTAAATTCTCTGAAGGTTAAAATATCACTTTGATAGGGGAGGATTAATTTATTTTATTTCCACAAATATCCTGAAACCTGTCACGGGAAAAGATGAGGAGAATATTGCAGCAATAGCTTCTAAACCACCCAATTCCACCCACAGATACTCTGAAGCAAAAAGCTTCTCCTGGGTAACATGACCTGTCAAGCAGAGATGTGAACTGCAAGCAACTCTTTGCCTTTTACCAGAAGGGTTATATTCAATTCCTACTTTCTCCATTTAAATTCTTCATATTTTCTCCAGCAACTCTTCAGTATTCCACATCCATCTTCAATTAATGTGTACAGAGCTAAATAAACAATAATAAAAAGACAGTTGTCTTGGACTTCACCCTGTGTTTTCTGTTATTAAACATTGGACTTCCCAAGTCTGAGTGTCTAGGCCTGAGCAATTTGCTATTTCAGGACACCCATATTTTGAAAACATTTGCCAGATTTATTTACCAAAAAAAAAAAAAGAAAGAAAAAAAAGAAACCAAAACCGACCAAACAAAAAAACCAACTTCATTTAAAGCTATTATGCATAGAAATTGTCAGTACATGGCCGTTAACTTGAGACATTGTATCTTGCTTCCACAACTCGACTCTGAAATGCTGAGGCAGTGCTGAGAATGGGAAGACATGGACAAGGCTTCTCCTCACACCCTCCACACCCCCTAGCACTAAACTGCTGTTGTCAGGACATCTAATACTGAACATCACTTGGAATAAGCAAACAGCTCTTCAAATAAAAGGAATTCCCAGTTATATTCTGAAATTCTCAGAATCTCCCTCCAAATCTTGAAGCCGAAGGAAGGAAGAATTTAGTTTTCATCCAAAGTTATTATAGACTAAACTAGAAGTAACAATGCACTTGAAGAGTTTTTGCTCTTTTGCCTGTTCCCTGTGATGTCCACCCTTACAGTATCTGTTGTCAGTTACTCAGACATAGCAAGAGATTTTGCATTCAAGTTCATATTTATATAACTGCACATTTCTATAGATTATCAGATTTCTACCATCTTTGCTTTCACACAAGGTTGTTGGAGATTATTTTGAACATGATACTGTAGATGTGGTTCTGCTGGTGAACAAAATTGTCAGAATATTTAGCATAAGTAAAATGACAATCTGTGGTACTATGACTTAAAATGAAACAGCAGGTGTTGGGTAAGACGTGAAATTGTTTAAGAAAAGACTGAAAAACTATTAAGCTTTTTAAAAATAAAACAAGCAAACAAAAACAGATGGGATATTTCAATTATCTTTTAAAATTCAACTTTAAAAAATCCCGTTAAAAAAAAGAAAAATCAAGTGTGATTTAGCTATCCAACAAGGCAGTATCTTTGATGTGGCATTTTTAAATCTTACTACTAACCTTGTCTGTTCTGAATTGCTAACTTTGTTTATTCTTATGAATGTTATCCGGTTGGAATTCCTCATATTTTTAACACCAAACTGCAAGTCTATTTAACATGTGCTAACCATCAAATCCAGATGTACATGCATTGATTTGCAACATAAAACGTTGAAGAAACAAGATTCTGAAGTGAGCAAGACTTTTGAATGCATGCAGTTAAGTGCAGTTCATGGATGGACTACTTAAAAAAGACGAGAACTAGAGCGTACACCCACAAGGTGAGGATGAGGATGGTCACATAAAATAAGTCAGTTGCTGAGAATCCAGCATACTACTCTGTGTTGCAATTCACAAAAATATGAGAAACAAAATTTGCAGTCAATAAACAACACAGCAAACTGCAGTGAATTCCAAACCTAGCCACAAAAGTCTTCCAGTCAGATTTTTCAGGTATGTTCATCACTTTTGCAGTAACTAGGTGATTTCCCTGGAAAGGTGTTTGTAAACAGATTTCCGCATACTGCCTTGATTTGTTAGCCTAACTCCCCGTTAGCCCTTTAAAATTTTATTTCACACCTGCCCTCATCCAATATTTAAAGCCTTTTCACTGTACATTACATTACCACCATCACTTCAGGCCGTGATTTACAGGGCTTTGCTTCAAACTGAAGTGGACTGTGTGAACAGTAAAGGACTTTACTGCACATATTCAAGGTCTCACTCACAGTTTTCAGCCAAAAAGTCCTGTTTTGCTACTTTTAAAATCAGAGAGATTTTGGTCACTGATTTTCTCTCTAATTCTGCCTAAGTTAGCAACATGACAAAAACCTATTTAGGTTTGTATGTAAAGATAAAATTTCTGTCCAAAACAGGAATTTCTGTCTAATTTTGTCTCCTTGAATTGTAAACAGAGGTTAACTTTAAGGAGGAAAGGAAAAGCAAAAGGAAAAAAAGACTCGGGAGCTGCTGGGGAAAAAGAGTCAGTAGAAAACTGGGATATGGTAGAGATAATAGAAGTGTCTACTGAGGAGGGAGAAAGGAATCAGAAAGTTTTATGTTCAGTTGATATTATTTAGCTCTGAAGACAAGAGACATTTCAGACAGAACACATGAAAATATCAGACTTTACAACTTTGATTAATACTGTTTTCAGTGAAATTGTTCTATTTCACAGAACATCTGCACAACAGTAGAGACATGAATAGAATTTATAAAACAGATCTGTAATATTAGTCACTTTATCTGCCATCTGTTGGGAGCTGCAACTGCCACTTCATTTACTTTTCTAAAAGCTGACCTTAAAATAACTTACTGTAGAATTATACTATTTTCATACTTGCTGTAAGGAACAGGCACCCTACCTTCCTTGAGTTAGGACTTAAAATTGCCTGCAAAATAAAAAAAATGTACTTAATAAAGACATACTAGCTCATTCAACTGATGAATAAAATGGGAGAGACCTTTCATAACCCATTAATCTCACTATGCAAGCCCTTCTCTGAAGGGAAATAAACACCTAGCCTACAAAGGAATCTTTGTGCTCATTATTTCTTTTATTGAAATAGACAAATTGTTTTATTAAAATTGACAAAGAACTACACCACTTGTTCTTACTAGGATAAATTCACTAGACATTCAATATGAGGCACAAATATATATAATACCTGAGCTTCCATAGCACTGTATTGTAGTAATAACTAAATGTCATGAAAAATAACCATGCAAAAATCAGATTTCTGATGCATAGTCAAAACCAAACAAGAAAGAGAGCTTAGAGAAAAATAACTTCTTAGACAATTTTCTACAGCATTTAGAAGAAGAAAAGGAAAATGGAAAAAATATATCTAATCTCAGGTCCACATGTCACAGTTTGAATTTGAAAAAAAGCATGCTATTATCTGAATCCCTGAATTCAATATGGGAGCTGCTATTCACTGACATCTGCCCAGATGCCATACCTTCTAAATCATAGCACTACCAGAAAGCATTCATAAAGTTTAACTTAATATTAGTAAGATTCTCCAGAAAAGAAAACAGCTTTATTAACTAAAAGCTTAAGGAGATTGAAGTTTTAATTAAGATACACAAGTAAATTATTTGTGAGATGTTCAGCTAACAGCAGCAGATTTGCATATTATAAATGAGTGCCATCAGTAAATGCATTTGTGCAACAAACAGCCCCACAGATTGGTATCTTTTCTTGCATGGACTCATAATTAGCTGTGCCTGTTCCTCACATGGTTTTCACCTGAAACCCTGAATTACTGAATTTCTGTATCTTCATTTCACCACAGAAGAAAGTAGCTCACAGATTTGCTCAAGGTCAGATAGACAAATAGGAATACTTACCTCTCATGAAAAGTTCATTTTGTCATAAAAGTTGGAATTATTTAACATAAACTAATTTAAATGAAATTTGAACTTCAGCAAAAAGCAAGGAAAGAGACACAAGCAATAAAGTAATACACACACTGACAGTAAATGAAGTAACTTATCAAAAACAATATTGACATTCAGGTACTGGAAGTCAATATGAAAAAAACACTTAAGATAATATTTCTGTCTGCTAATGACAACTATCAAAGTGCTGCTTACCTCAGCATCCAAAGCAAGTGAGGCACCTACCCAAAATCAACAGTTGCCCTTAAGGAACTGAAATAGTCCTGAAGATAGAAAAGCTTGCAGTCTGCATAGACCCATATTGCCTGAACATAGATGGAACACAGTTCATGGAACTATGCATTCTTAGGCTTTTCAAATATTAGTACAATAAAAGAAGTGACTTTTCCAAAATTTAACTATTTTAGTATAAAAAATGATTAATTTTAAAAATTAATCAGACTTCATTTGACCTGAAGCCAAAGATAAAATGCATAAAAAAATGCCAAGATATCCATTTTCTTACATTGATTTTGGAACAAGACATTTAATGCAGTAACATTGGTAAAAAGCCAGTGAATTCAAGCAAACATTGTGTTCCAGCATTTAAAAACAGAGACAGTATTTCCCAAATGCAGCTTTCCATTCCATAAGGTGATTTCAGTTTTCGAATCAAAATAATTCTGGTTGGAAGTGATCTCAGGTAGTCGTTTAGCCCAATCTTCCATACAAAATAACTTACACTGAACTCAGACCAGTCTGCTCAAGACTTCTTGTTGTAAGGTCCTAGATAATTCCAGGAAATATTTAAATCCAAAGAAGATGCTCAAGGGAGGAATTGTACCAACATACATCCTCAGGAACAGATTCTGTTATTAAATGTGTCCATTTTCCTGTTTGGAGAATCCAGTGGATAAGGAGAATATGTTACGAAGTAAAGCTTCACAGTAAACCACGCTGAAATCATCAAGTTGTTCTCTTTTCTCCCATTCTACTAGATTTACATATAAATTTTCTTAGTGCCACCCAGAGTACTTTCCTGTGCCACTTCACACTTTCTGTCCCCATGTCTTAGAAGAACTTAGAAGTCCATGCATTAACAGATGTCATGGATACTGCAACTACGTTATCTACATGCACACAAGTGTACAGCACTTACAGCACTCCAACGTGAGTTCTGGGTGCTGCTGTGCTCCATCTAGAGGTGCTTAACAAAGTGATCCTTTCAGAAATGGTAACATAACCCCTTTTTCAGCCTGGTTTCCACTCCCCAATTTGGAAAGAGCTATAATTTCTCTTTCAAGTTCAAAAGGAAGAAAGTAACTTTGAAGAGTCTCTATCCCCAGCTGTGATATGAGAATAGAATGCTTCCCAGCTAACAGGAGCCCAAACATAAAGCAGCAGTTGTGAAAGAAATTGCATTCATAAAAAATAGAAATCACGCTTCTAGTTAAAACAGAAAGAAAGCCTCTCTCCAGTGATGTCAGTGATATCCACTGTTTAAGGTGACTTTGGGCAAAAGTTCCACGAAAAAAAACCCAACTCATTGATTTACAAATATTTACCATTTCCTTCTACATTATGATAATGGAGATAAAACAACAGTACAGAACATCCAGCTTCTGCATTTATCATTAGTGCCTACTTAATTTCTAGGCTAGATTTTCCACAACTGATCCTCTGCAACACAAGAACTGAAGATGTCCTCAGACAATAAGCTGTGATAATGCTTTTACTTTTCTTTGACCAATTTGTCTCTCAATAAACATGTCTACTCTTGCTTTTACTTATATGAAGTATAGCAGCATTATTTCATACTGACTAAAGGACCATTTTCTGCTGCCCTCAGGCTGATTTCTTTCCACCATTTTTTAATATCCTCTCTTCTAAAGAGCTGGTTTCTCTGTTAGAATTTGCACCTTGCCATTATATGCTATATGATTTTAAATTGTCACATGCTAATTCTGTATTCTTCAGGTTTTTTTCTAGAGTTTTACTTCCATAAAATTCTTTGTTCCTGGCTTGAGCATTGGGTTACATTTCTGTGTTTGTTTATCTGCAGGGGCTTTGGGGAGAAAAAAGAAAAAAAACTGACAAAACATTCCTGTGAAAATCCCTGACCCAATTCCAACTGTTATTTTGATCTCAACTTGGTTTATGTCATTCATTTTTATCCTCAGATGTATGGAGTATATTTCAGAGAACCAGCACAAGTGTTTTTCTTAGGGAGCATATCCTTTTGAAAATGAATCAGAATGTACAAATTCATATGTTTTTCCTCCTTAAGAGCAGATGTTAAGGGAACGTAGGTTAAGCTTTAGATCCAAACTAGTCTCTACAGGACTATAATTTACAATGATAAACAGACAAATGGAGATGCAAACCAACAAGGGCATCGCAGATTTATCAAGCCTTCTGTTCTGGCGGAGGCACACATGGCTCTGTCACTTACAGATACACTTTGCTATCGTGGTAGTCAGAAACAACACAGAAATATCTCTTGATTAAATGATTGTTATTTTTATCAAAAGCTGTAGATAAGCAGTTCGATGGAGATTTAATTTTTCAGATATTCTGAGTAGATAGAAACATTGTCCAACAATGTAATTTTTCTTCTAAGAAGCAAGAATATAAGAAGAACCCATAGATGTCACACAAATCCATGAATGAACAAAAGCTTACATAAACACTCTATATGACCGACAACCTTAAATTAGTTATCAAGAAAATGCTGATTTTTTTCACTGTCTTTGGAAATAGGTAAAAGAAATGAGAAGAATTTGTTCTTGCCTCCAGTCACTGCTCAGTTCTGCTTGGTACCTCCAGCAGTCTTTCAAAGCGTGCTGGGCTGGGGCCACTAGCCAGCCTTGAAAAATTTCCCACTCACTTGTATTTGTTTTTAGGCAAACAAGTTATTATTAATTTTTCATTATCATAATTAATGTACTATGGATTAATTAGCTGAATTGTGCACCTGAGTGGTAATATTTCTAAACTGTGGGAGAACGCACACAGCGTATCTCACTTCCAGATACTTTCTCTGTTTAATGGCATCTGTCCCAGGATATACTTGTGATACTGGTCTCAGTTTCTGTAACTCGTTTGACATGTCTTCAAGGAGGCAAAGTCTTACTGAAAAAAAAGTCATTTTACCAAACAACAGCCAGCATTAGAGGTGGAAGGGCCCACCACAACACAAAGTAACCTAAAAAGGAACCGAACAGAAGAGCACTTGTGATGTTTTAGTTCAGCCTATGTCTGCGCTGGATCTCCTTGTTGGAAAATATTGGGTGCACACCTGAAGCACTCAGTTTAACCTCATTTGAAACGAATGCACATCACATGATCCAAGACTGCTGGAATATGGGATGTGAAACAACATGCAGTGAGTGGGGACAATCAGATTTGCTCCACAGATGCACTCTTGATCAAGAAGAGCTTAACTAAAAAGTTAGTTTGCAGTCAATATGTATGACTGTTTTTTCTAACATCAGAAGTGAAAGAGTACAGAACCTCTGGCCTTTCACTTGCAGTATTATCCCCAGTATTTGTTCAAAAGAAGAGAGACATCAAAGCTTAAAAGCTTCTATGTATGCTTTGTGTGTCTTCCAGAATTGGGTGTAAAAAGGGTTTTGTAATGCTAACAAGAGTATTTTTGTAAATAAAAGAACATGGTAGCTCATTATAATACCATACTGCCATAAGAGAATACAGATGTTTTCACTTACCACGTCTTTTTTTTCAGGATTAATACAGAAATAAAGTCTTTTTGGAAATAAAATTGTATCTTGTCAGGAATTGTTTGCAGCAATTTATCCAATCTCAGGCATACATAGCCAAGTAATTCCTTTTAAAATTTATGGCAATTATTCCTTTGCAACTTCTTAACATTTAGATCTTTTCCCTGACATGTGCAACATAAATGCCATCTACTTTCTGCAAAGCATAAACAACCATGGAATTACTTTGCAAAAAGACTGCAATTATCATTTAATCACGCATAATTATATGGGTAATGTACCTTGAGCAAATGTAACAGAAACAGAAACAGATACTTGGTCACAGTTACAAAAACAGTATTAGATCTAACAGAATATTCTCTGCCACACCATGTTGTACTACTATTGCTCTCAGAGAATCTGATTATCATTCAAAAGCGACTCACACCACATGAGAGGGGAGGGGGGAATTAGCTGCTTTCCAGCCTCTGCCCCCTGACTCTCTCAGTAGTGACAGGGCCTGTTGCTTATGGTCAGTCTGCAAGAAAGCAGACAAGGTAGCTATGACATAAAAGTAGGAGCTAGAACTGCAGTCTGAAGCGTCATACCTTCAGTTATGAGAGTTTCATTGTTGCTTGTACTTAAGCAACTTAAACTCAGTGAAGACCTATCACCTTTTCATTCGGTGTCTTTGGTACCTTGTACACTGCCTAATACATATAGAAAGAACTGGTAAAAAAACAACAATAATAAAAATTCTCTCTTCTAAAGGCTTTACAAACAAGATGATCTGTGCTATCTGTGTTTCTTCTGTAGAATATCATCCTTACAGCACTCAATTCTTTTTCATCAAAATATGAGATGCAACAATCTGACAACCAAGGCATTTTGTAGCTACTAAGGTACTAAAGAATTTGTTTCCATGAGGCAAAGTACTCTGGGCAGGCCTGAATATGTTAAATAGGACTACAGATTAATTTTGAAGTGCTTGCTGAAAACACAGCAGCAGCGTGTAGTGTCACTAAATTAAGCTTTGTAGAACAAGCATTAGTACAATTTTTCTTTTACTTACTATTTTTTCACACCAATGGCACTCTAGTGAAGCCCTTAAAGCTAAATTCTCACTGATATTTGTAAACAATTTACTATAAAAACAACGCAAGTCCTACAAGTAGTATCTGAGACATCAGTTCAATGCTTTCATAAAATGAATGAGGATTACACCTTAGGAAAAATACCATTAATGGTCCTTTGATGTAATGTTGATATATAATAATGACATCTGGAAAGATCTTTGGCCAGATTGCTGCTACCCTTTGTAGAACGAGTAATTTGCAAGACTAGCAGTGAGGGAAAAAAATAATATCATACATACCTCTAGTTTTTTTTAACAATTACTGTATACTTCTGGCAAAAGTTATTCAACTGTTATTTGTTCAGCAGCACTAAGATAAGCTACCTTAATTTGCTCCTGATGAAGCCCAAGGCAAAAATGCACAATGGACAAGATTTTATCTTGTGTTTGTGGCCTTTCTATGAAAGGGATCAAGGATTTCCCATAGCAGAGGCTTTATGCACAGCTACAGTTCTTGTGTTTACCAGCTACAATGCCGTGCAAGAGAACAGTGGTAAGGAAGATAAAATAGCAGACATCAGATTAAAAATTGCTTTCAACTCCAAGAACAGGCAATTTGACAGTTCCACTGAAGTAAGTGGAAGGATTTTTAACAACCTCAGTGTAACATTTGCTATTTAAATTTTGCTCAGCCCAGCTCTTCTGGTCTCGATATCAGAAAAATAAATGGCAAAACATTACGAAAGTAGTCATACGAGAAGATCAAACGTACATTTTTAATTACATTCTGTTTAGTATCCTATGGCTCAAGAAAGAGGTTTTACAGACAATTATTTAAATTCTGATTGGTACTATGAGTCATCTGTTTTGGGTGCTTTTTTCTTTGTTTGTTTTGTTGTTGTTTTGTTGTTGTTTTTTTTTAATCTCAGACCATTATTTACCTTACAAACATTTCATGCCTGCTTAGCATTCTCCAGAGCTGTGAATCATACTGCTTTATCTTCCTCACAGCCGTTCATTCCTCCTCTTTTATTGATGTTCTACCTCCTCAAGGCACCTGATCTTTGTCCCTTTACTGATGTCTCATTGCGTGCCTTTTTCTCTATAGTCAAACAGGTTTCTTGAAGATTGCACAACACAGAGTCAAAGCAAGACATCTAAGAAATACTGAGAAAGACACAGGGCAGAGGGTTACAGAGCACAGCTAAAAGCATGTTGGCCCTGGGGAGACTGGGAATGGCCTGACAGACCAATTAGCATGTGGAAGAGAAACATAGAAAGGCAAAGAAGGATCATATATCTAAGATTAGGTTAAAATTCTTAGGAAGGAGAAAGAAAGCCAGCTATTGATAAAGGGAATGCTGAAGCTACACTGAAAATATGGGACTCATTTATTAATTAGTAATACTAATGCCTAGTACCTAAGATGTCCAGAAGTATTGCTAAACCTTGAAAATGATCTAAATTCTGTTTATCTGAGACTTCTTAGTTATTTCACTTACAGCAACGTGCTATAGCCAGCCTACTAAAGCAAAGAGGTATTACTTTGGTTAGAGGGGAAGGCCTTGCTATTGACTGAAATTACCATTCCACTAAGTGAGGCATCAGCATGATGCTGCTGCTTTACTTCTGCCTGATCCTCTTGGTTCAGGTCTGACCTTTAACTGTGGGGAGATTTTGGGGGAAATACAATCACCAGCCAAATGTTAGGGCCTGGGCATATTTCAGCCACTTAAACCCCTGTCTCAGTGCAAAGCCCTGTATAGCTGTAAAAGATAAGATATATCTCTGAAATAAGAAGGTCAATTTTGAAACAACCAGTTGAGTACTTAACTCACCACAGTCAGATCCTGGAAAATTTATCAACAGAGGTGCAAAGACCTGATTCAGTCTCAGCAAGTCAGAGATTTTTCCGTTAACCTCAGTAGGCTTTAGTTCAACACCTGAAGGATCTGCCAGCAAGACTACACTGCTGACCAATCTACTGAGTTCCTTCTCTCTGGGCATCCAAGACTTCTTGCATGGGAAGATGCAAGCAACTGGGGCTGAGTGACAGAAAAGAAATACAGAAGGTAACAACATCTGGAAAAAGTCCCTTCTAGAGCACAGTGATGTGGCAGCAGTGACAAGGATGCGACAGCAGCAGCTGCTTCATAGCTATTGAACAGGACTGACCAACACAAAAAGTTGGAGCACACAACATAGTGCTTCAAGTAAGACTTTAGTGCAAGGAAAATGAAGTTAGTGGCATTTATAGCTCCACCAGTTGAAGAAATTTGCATGAGGTGACCTTTAAGTGAGATAACCTTATGATCAGACATCTCATTTCATATTGCTGAGCTGGAAAGTGGTTATTCCTATATTGTTGCTTATATGTATAAAGGAAAATTTGTCCAGTGAGATGTGATTATGGAAGTAGAATCAAATGTTCCAAATGGACATCTCAGATTTTCAAAGAGATCTTAAACTCTCCTGTAATGCAAATAACAGCAAGAAACATTGTCTTGAACAAATAAATGAATAATGCTCTTTTTGACCCTTAATGAGAGAGAAGTGGAAACATGTCATAGCATAATGTGTGCTTTATTCAATGAAACAAATGGCTGTATGAATGGAAGAACCAATAAAATTGAGGGTAAAATACCATGGAAACACAGCTGATTGTACTGCAGCTGATTGCTAGGATTACTTTGCAAGGAAAATAACTTTCCTTGTTGTCTATATAGCTCTATCAAATATTAAGTTATGTTGCCACTAAGGGCAACTGGAGAATATAAATAATAGAAAATGTTTATTATGCCTCTTCTTATGTCATTAGTTATTAAGCTATTGTTTCAGCAGTAACAATAAGCAATATGTATATTTTGATTCTGCAGTAATTTGCCTGAAATGAGGTTTCACAATAGTGTTTATATATTAGTCTGATCAAATGCTGCATTATCTTTCATGCTTCTTGGTGGTATTTATGTATTAAGCCTCTTTTTATTAAGTTGCTTGCTGAAATATGATGTATTACGTAAAGGCTCCCTGTAGTAAATTACGTAGGTTTCTTGGTAATATCATTGCATTACTCTGCTCTGAATGTTCCTACATGCCTCATTAGCATAACACGAATTGCAATAGGGATTTTAATCTCCAGTCCTACAGTTCTTTATGCACATCCTTTTTTCCCCATAACTTTTCATTCCCATAGGCAAGAAACTTATGTTTATCATCAAAGAGGAAGGGGAAAAATTTTCTTCCAAGATGAATGGACGTAACAGAATACAGGAAAAATATCCAAATGTTTTCTCAATGATTGTAGCAAATAGGGCAATGGAATGACGTGTTAAGGCATAACCATATCATTTATAACTGCCCTGCACATTTAATGACAGGAAAAATGAAAAGCCCACATTTAATACAGTACCATAAAGGAGTATAAAAACAAAGAACCTTCCTATGCATCTTGTGCAACTCACAAGGCCATTTGGCTGAGGAGCAGTTCTTCTGTGACTCAGGATGAGAGAAACAGGAATTACAGGACAGAGCATAGGCCATATGAAGAACTCATTACAAGAAAACATTTTCTGTTGTACAACAGCTTCTACTGCTGCTGTGTAAGCATATTTTTTCCAGATCCATTTCTTGTTATGTTTTTACAGTCACACTGAGACACTTGGAACCTATGAATTCCTAAGTTATTTCCATAGAGGGAAAGAAAATTATATGAAAAGATCTTGTATAAAAATATTCAGTCATATATTGCTCTGCTTAAAATTAAGTCCTTTTTTTTCTTTTTTCCCTCTTAAAATAAGCTTCAAATGATTGACTAAGCCCAAGCATGTGCGTAGCACTAAGCACAGAGATTAAATAAATCATTACAGATAACTTTCATCTCTAACCTCACTCTCATCCAATAGGCTCTTATATCTGCACTTCACGATTAGATTGAAACTTTGTCATTTACAAGTCAAAATCTGAGACTGATTCTTCTCTGAAATGGCTGAAGTTGTTATAGATATGACTGATCTTCACTGTTACTAACTTGCCTCTTTACAAAGTAGTTTAGATCAGATCAGATGTGTTATCAACTTAAAGGGCTATATAAAGATCCCTAAATGCAAATTTATCTTGTAGATGTTAACGTTCCCCAGGGCAAAAGAAAAAAACAAACAACTCATTTTCTAGGTACAGAGCTAGCATTTTTTTAAAAGCTCATATGGGTGTTCATACAAGAACATTGCTTATCAAGAACCACTATATCCTAGCAAGGAGTTAATAGGTTGCTTTGAAAATGCATTCTACTAAGTGTGTTGTCCTTAACCAGTCTTTTGAAGGATTTGAGCTTCTGAAGATTTCTTACTGGCTGAACCAAAGTGCACAACACAAGAAAACAGTTAACCTGCCTGCTATATGACAAAGTTATACCTGTCAAATACAGAAACATTTGGTACCACTGCTCATGTTAAGTAAGGAGATATGAATATTTTGCTTACGAATTCCTGAAGTGCTATTCTAAATAAACAAAACTATAGTGTTGAATTTAAGATACACGAATTCCTAGCAATTCATATACTAATCTTTGAAATAGGACCTCCTCTGTAAATAAATTACAGTTCCAGTGTTTTCCAGGATAAATTGCATTTTTGATTTATCATCATGATCTCTCTATTCATAGCACGTAGCTATCAGTCTCTTTAGGGTGATAATGTTTCTGGTAATATGAGACCATAAATGTTTATATTTGTCTAAGTTCTAGCATTGGAATGGGAGCTGAACCAGCACAGAATTTGCTCTCATAGCCCTCTTGAGGCTGTATTTTGCTTCTAGGTATCATTTAACCTCTCTTTAAGAACTCACTGGATTTTTCTCTATTTAAATACCACAATTCCTGTAATGGTGTATTCAGGAGATTTTCAGATTCAAAAGAATATAGTGTATTTATATACACACACACGAATGTAAAATGCTGCTGTGGATATGGCTCAGTCATAGCTACGTGGAGCTGTACTGGATCTATTTCTATCTTGTATTTGCAGCACTAGTACAGTGATCATCCATCCTTAGATAGGATACCAGGTCAAATTCAGGCTCTTGGTCAAGAACACAAAACAGCAAAATCCATTTGTTTTTTAAATTAATTTAAATAGAACTATAACTATTTTCAGCAGGGCTGAGCTTAGTCCAAAATTCAGAAGCTATTTCTAATAAATATTAATCAAACATTCAATTTGACAATAATTTTCATATACTTAATTAAGAGAAAATATGCAATGCACATCATGATGTAACACTCATTATCTCAGAAAGGCAGAAGGAAGAATAAACACTGGAAAAAGGATCTGAAAGAAGCAGTACTTATTGAGCCACTGGTATGCAAACAGTTGTGAGATGACTTGGTAACATTAATTTGGCACTGTGCTAAGCCAATATTGCCTGGTACTCATCCTCTTGTATAAAAATAATCAGCTATATATTGCACTGCTCATTTCCCAGGAAATGAGGACTTGCAATGCATGACTCAAAATACCACTTGGGATGTCTGAACATATCTAAAAAACTTGGAGTATTTAAGTACAGTCCAAAACAAAAATAGAAAAACAAAGGCAGGGAAATATCATAGTAGACGCTTGCATATTTCTGTTTGCCCCCTCCTACTACTTCAGTGCTTGCCTTCTCCGAAAATAATAAAGGAATTGCAAACAGAATTTATGGGCAAATCTAGATAAGCTGTTTTGGTGGATGGTGGGAGACAGTCACTGATACAAACAGCAGACAACAAAAGCTGGGGCATTTATCATCCACTAGTGCTCAGCACCTATCTATCTCTTCATTTAGAGACATCAGTACTCCTACTCCTTTACCTTGTCCCCTTGGGATTATTATTATTGACTCAAAACATTTCTGGTATTTCATTTAAATCAAAACCAAATGAAATTGTATTTCTCTATATAGAAACACTCCACTGCAGGATAAAATTTTGTCGCCTCTGTTAACTTTCTTTCAACAGGACTATTTGCTAGCATGTGAATCCAAGAATAATGTTTTCTCACTGCCTGTATTTAACATCAGTAAACTGTACGTCACGCACTGTTATAAATCATCTTCTTCCCTGAAGAATCAACTCAGAAATATATAATTTTAGTTTCCTTATTGCCAGCAAGCTTTTCATTCTGTTTATTTAACTGGCATAAGTCAGTAATGGTGGACTATACAGAAGTTCAAACTCTCCCCAAAATAATAAAAACAAACATGCTGTAAAATGATCTCACAACAAACAAATGTAGTGATACCAGAAAATACACGACTGTGCCACTCAAGCCAATCACGGATATTCAGTGGAGCCACAGTGGTAGAGAATCCATGAACAATTCACAGAAAGCAAACTGAAACAACTGAAATTTCACATCTGTCAGGAATTACTTAGGTTTAAATGAGCCACCATAGTGAATGCATGAAGGTTTTGCAGGTAAGAGCATCCAAGGTAGCAGTGTCACTAGCCACAAATTCATCTCCCAATCCAAACAGACAGATCCATTTCCAGTTAGATCAGTGAGTCAAACTCCTACTTTGTTATCAGCAATGTCTTCCCACTATTCTGAAAGCCAGAAGCAAAAGAAAGAGCCAGATTGATTCATCATTCTTTTAGAAACAGCAAGTTCAAAATAGATGGAAATATTTCACTCTTCCGCTATCTTTCCTTAAAGAATTATTCTACAGTCTGAGCAAATGTAGAATGATAAACTCACCATTAAAGGGAAAAAAAAAAAGAAAGTTATAGGCTAATAAATACAATTTTTTCATTTAAATGAAAAAAATTGACAGACTGAAAAATGCTCCTGACAATCCCAATCAACAGAACGTTCACTTAACAAATTATCCTTTTGATAGCAAACATAAATAGCGTGTGAGATACTATAAATTGAAAAGATCAAATGTCATTAAGCTGTGCACTCAACAAGGCAACATCAAAAAAGTACAGTATGCTTATGTGCCATCATACAAGCGAATGACTTAAATTATAGAATGATGCAGTGGTAGTTCCTTCCTTTTGAATATCACTAATTGCATTCATGTTTGTCTCCAAGCATGAACTGATCTGCATGATTTGATACCTAATTTACGCATCAAAAATCCCCAACTTCAGTGAAATCAAAACCATGACATTAAAAAGAAAAGAATCCTAAAGATCAAAACATTATTTTGGGCAAGGATGTGTAGTACATTACAATAGGATTCTGGGGTAGTTATCTTCAGCCTTCATTAAATGTGCTGAATAGCCTTCAAAACTTAATTGGCATATTGTGATAAACGCTTGCATTGTTACTTACAGCAGCAGTTACTTGAAATGTCAGCTCCTCCTGCTTTGCTATTGCAAACAGGCCTAAGTAATAAAGCATGTGGTCTTAAAAATGCAAATTTTCTTTAAAATTGTTACACATGTGCATTTGTTCATCGTCAGAGCTTTGACTGCATTTTATTATTGCTCCATTTTGCTGCCATTACCTGAAATCTCATGTGCTACTGGTGACAGTATTTGACAGTTTTATTGCTTATTTTAATCTTATTAAGACAGATATCAAGTTGCTGTCTATTAAAAAATTCCTATGTATTTATTAACTTCTCAGTTTGGCCAAGCTTATTCAGTCCCTCACAATTCATTTTAAAAACAAGAAATATTGATTTCGTGGAAATAAATTTACCAGAATAGTTATTCTACTGGTAAGATTGAGGATCAAAAATGAGCCCTTTTAGGCTTTTTCCACGATACAGCTCTGAGCAAGTTGCTTAACCTCTGTCCATCTCTGCAATTATCCTGTGTATTGGGCATGCTAATAACTTTACAGTTATTACAGTTATTTAGTATTCAGTATCTTTATTTATATGCAAATCACTGTTGTTTTCTCACACAATGCAGAGAACAAAGTGTCATCACGACTTTAACAATTTCTTAGAGAACTGACATTGCCAGTCCAGTCACCCTCGACAGCTGTGTTACTGCACCTAGACCACAGAGCCATAACAATCCTGTTTCTTGGGAAGCACTCTAATCTCAGAATTAAAAAATGTTCCTTCCATCAAAATCTGGGTAAATTGGCTAGATCATATTTTTCATAAAATGTAGGATTCCCTCAGATTCTCAAAAGAGTAAACTGGGCCACTCAAGATATGGGCTCCTGCTTTAGGTGGGGTTGATGGATTTGGAAGAACCACAACTAATATATGTAGTAATTATAGAACACAACACAATAGAACTGTATAGATACTGCAGCTATCCTAGCATCCTATTTCATCTCTGTCCTAATTCTGTTCTGACATAAATATTAATCAGGACATTTCAAGTGGAAGTCGCTGGAAAAAATGAAATGGACTTATGTATCTAACCAACCACGAAGTCAGTATTAACAACCACTTCTGTACTCACAGTACCAACCTGGGTTTATTGCCTGTTATTTATAGCCTTGTCTCACATAAGAAATCTTGATAAATACAGCGGACAAAACCAAAACCAGTTTTATTTCTCTTAAATCAAGGAAGTTCGGCACTATTATCCTAATTTTTATTGGTGCTCAAATACAGTTCTCAATAAAAAAGAAAAAAAAACCAAAGCTACGAAGCTGTGTTTGGATTAGCAGTTACCACATCCTGCAAAAATTCATACAACCTCTCTCCTCATGTGTTACTGAGCAAAAACAGGAGAAAAAGGATACATCTCCTCTTAACCAAACTGGCATAAATCTAGGAGCAACTTTAAGGGCACAATCAATTTTAAGCACACATTTTTAGAAAAATTAGTAAAAATCTTCTGTCAGAATGTTGTTGACTTGTACCATAGATTAGTCTCCACAGGAACATAATAAAAGTAAAACACAAAACCTTAACACTAGTCAGCTAGTAATTCTTGTTAGACATACTGTACAGGACCAGATTATAAATTAATGCCAATAATTCACTGAAGCAAGTGTTCCTTTCTCTAGAGACCACTGCACAAATCCTAACTTGTACCAATATTTACAGGCACCAGCTCGCTCCTGAAAGTGCAGTGTTCTCTCTGTCAGCTGTAACAGCAAGGCCCACAGTTTACTGTTCCATGTAATGCAAGAACGGATGTCACAGAGTTTGAATGTGAAGGGAATGTGTGGGCTAGGTCAACTTAAAATAATGAGAATTGTCCTTTCTGACTGTGAAAAATTTAGAAATGCTGCCTTTTAAAGCTCCATTTTATTAACCTTTACCAGCTGCTGTGAAACCAGCACATGATGAGATTTTTGAACTTTGCTGTCAGCAGCTAAAGGGTAATGCTTGTAGTGATTGCTGTTTTGCAAAATGATAATTCTTATGTGTAAAAGGTCTTCTGTTAGATTTATTCTCAAACGATTGCCAAGTGGCACTGGGAGAAAAAAGCATGCTTGGGTGGTTGCATCACAGGGCAGTGTCAGCAGAGAGCTACAATTACTGACTTTCAGCCCTGTCTCCAGAAACGAGATCAGGGTTGGAAAATTGCTTCAGGTGAGAGGGCTGCTTCCACTTTTAGTTATGGTCAGTGCCCCGGAATATAGATGTGAGACTGACTGCTCCCAGCAGCCTACAGCCAAATCCCCACTGATGTCAATAGGACAGATGAGCAAAGAGCTTAAGTTAAAACAAAGCCTGTGTGAAGTAATTAAATTTGCAGTCACACAGTGAGAGCTGGTCAGCACTAGGTTGAGTGGAGCAAGAACAGACTTGCAGCTTTACTCTTCCACCTCCTTACAAAGCTTCACTTTGGGGAATAATTAATCCAGCTGTTCCAGCAGGACAATCATTCATTACTGGGTGACTTCAGACCTAAGTCGTAAGAAACCTCAAACATTACAGCAAAACTATTACAACTAACTGCAGGATGCTAATGGGAACAATCAAATCCACATGGACAGAGCTACCGAGGTGAAACACACTAACCCTAACTTATCCCTTAAAGTTTTTTGCGTGTATTGCAGCGACCCTTTGAAGACTTGAGATAAGAGAAGCTCCAGGGAAAAATATCTGTAAGATGAAGTTATCCTAACTCTTTACAGGATTTTTTGTGTTGAGGGTTCAGGAATCACCAAGAGAGATGGGCTGGTGTTTGGCAGCTAGACAGAGCCAAGAAGCAGAAAGGGCAGAAGTAAGTCAGGCTCCCTGGTTGTTAAAAAAAAAAAAAAAAAAATAGATTAAAAGGGAAAAATTGCCTAGCAGCCTCTTACAACTGAAATTGAGCAGCTAGAAGCTATCAGGGAGTGAAGAGGCCCTAGATGCAGGGTCAGACATCTTCAAACAAGCACTGAACTTCAGCAAGAAGAAAGACTTGAGAGGCAGCAGGTAAAAGAACACTTTTACTGACACGATGGCCACTGAGAGTGTTCCTTGTTGCATTTAGTTGTTTGAGAGACACAGGTCCAATGACACACATTTCACATAGCAGATCGCAAGGTCTCTAGCAGGCAAAAAGTGCAGGATATTAACTTTCTTCCCCAAGATTTTCAATTACTCTTCATCTTCAAAGAAATGATATATTTGGTTCCCTGGGCACTGAGGGAATGTATGCCCACCTGTCCTCACCATCAGCTGTAGGAATACTGGTAACTTCAAATAAATAAATAAATAAATAAATAAAAGTCTATTTCCATCCAGAAAGCAATAACTTCTAGCACAATATCCTGAAGCAGAAGGCTAGAAACAACTTGGATGAGAGGCAACAAAGCAGGTAGAAAAATGCGGCAGACTATTGGCTGTTGACCAAGGGATTAGCACAGCCAGAAAAATAATCTTGAATCATTTCTGTTTCCCTTATATTGAGCTTCAGCACTAAAAAGCAGGAAGAGATGATTCCTTGTTCCCCAACAAAGTAGTTAAATTAAGAAGAAATGCAATAACAGAAAAGTATCAGTCAAACGGGCATACGGAGACAGCTCTTCTGTCTTCCAGTGTTGCTCATCTATAGACAGATGTCATTCTTCAGCATTGATTCTAGGATTTAATCAATATCACAGCTATAGCAGATCTGTATTAAATCAATCTTTTTTTTTCTGTGTGTTTTGCAGAAGGGTTCATTAATTCTTTCCACTGCATATTCAGGTAAAACATTTAAAACTTGATATGTCCTTTCTAAGAGATGCTGAGAGAGGACGAGCTGTAGCTCAAGTTCTTTTCATGTGTGACACCCAGCTATAAATAACAAATCTGTAGATCCTCTTTTTTCTCCAAAACTGATTGGTTTATATAATGACTTTCACATGTAAAACTTTCTTCACATTGTCTACTGGTGTCCTAAATAAAACAGACAATACTAGTCTGAAATTACATCTGTATAATTGTGTCTGTTGCAAACCAAAACTAAAAAATGGATCCAGCATAGGCATTCCACATTAGAACATGGCTGAATAGGAAAGTTGAGTTTATGGAACTTTGCCACTTTGTTCCTTACTTTGTCATTCAAACAAAAGTATCACTTCTGTTTATTCACTTTTTTCTTCTTTTTTTTTTTTTTAATGCAACTACAGTTTTCTGCCAAAGGAAAATATCAAACACCACAAGTCCTTACTCAGGGAAGGCAAGAAAAAAATCCTCCCAAGTTCAGAGCAGTTTAAAAGGCAGAGAATCTGAAGAGGTAGAGTGTGAGAGAACTGTACCACAGTTGTAAAGAAGGAGAAAAAAAATATAAAAAGCAAACTGGAGTCTGCATTAAGACTCTATGGAGATCAGTATTATCTTTACAGGTGACTTCACAACAAACCAAAGAACATTTTTATAACTCAAGCTGCTCAATCTCATTCATGGTTGTGTTTTTTTTTTCCAGAATGGCAGATTCCTATTGGATTTTAAGACAATCCTACTGCCTCTTATTTTCCTTATTGGTAAAACAGACGTGATCTTTTAAAAATACATTTGGGAAATGTTTTCAAATCTGCAAATACAAAGCATCAGTAATTGCTATAATTCTTATCTCTGAAAATATGAGTACTTATGTCTCTATGACAGGCATTTCTGTCATGATGCAGAAAATTAAGACGAGTACATAATTCTGAAAAAAAAGAAGGTATCTGGATGACATCTGTACACCTGCCTCAGAATTTTGCTGCACACAAATTGAATGTAAAAAGGCATCCTGCAGCAGCTCCTTGTTATTACAGGAAAATGAAGTGTTGTAGACCAGGAATGAAGATCTAAGCAGAATGTGTTTGTATATGTTTTTATAGTTGTACATAATCAAGAGATACACACTGTAATCAAACCTTAGTATTTGACCACATGTTCTCATCTCACAGTATACTCATTTAAAGTTACATCATTATAGTATAAATGTCCCGTACAATACATGTACTCTGAGCATTTATTTGAGGGGATGAGAGACTTTTTGTTGAACTGGTTGCTTATGCATTCTCCACGTAAAGATTCTGGAAGGAAGTAGAAAACATTTGTTTCTTCCAGTGTACATGAAAATTAAAATGTACAGGACAGAAAATGTAATTGCCAAATAGTATCACAGTGACAATCACTGAATTCAGTTTCTCTTTATGCATTGATAACATACATCTAAATTATAGTCAGAGAGAAAGGGTAAAATGCATTTTTTCTGTGTAATCCTACAAAGAGAAATCCTTCCTAAGAGAAAACTTTATATTTTTAAAAATGTAAACTGTCCTCTCTCCTCCTCCTCTCCCCTGCAAAAGACTGGATTGCTATGTTCAAAGATTGAATCTGACCACAAAACAAATACTTGGTTTACTGTCACTTGCAAAACATCTCTTACTTCTTTACTGTTTCATTTAAACTCGGCAACAGCTCCTTTTATAAAGACCATGTTCTACATTCATTCAGTATTTTCATTCAGCTCAGAAGTGAATAATTTTCTTACAGCTTTACTTTGATTTGTTGTTCAAACCAGACTAAAGAATGTATTTCTTACTGATTTCCTACCAAACACACACAGAAACAGCAACAGCAAGATGTATGGAACTAAACACAGAGTCAAGAATGGCTTAGGTTGGAAGGAACCCCAAAGCCCACCTAGTTCCAATCCCCTGCTATGGGCTAATTGCTGCACATCACATCAGGCTGCCCAGGGCCCCTTGCAACCTGGCCTTGAAATATTCTTCCAACTCGCTCTCCTCAGACTCTGTCATTCATTTTTAACAAAGTTAAGTTTTAGATTATTTGATCTGCAGCTGTTGTGATCATTTCTCACACAGTACTATACAGCTTGTCTTTATCATCACTGATGTCTCACAAATGTTAAAATCCTATTACCCATTTTCACTATTCCCATTGCAGACATTTTGTTCTTAATTTTTCCCACCATTGCAACAAAAATGACGCAATGCAAATATGTATATATAGCATACAGTACTGGAGCTTGTTAGATACGACAAGAGTTATGCTGAAGATACCTAGTAGAAAGGTACAGAGGGAATCTCCTGTAATCAAGCGAGAAAGGGTATTTAAACTGAAGAATGTTTTTATAGGAGATACTCATACTTGATAAACTTGAATTGGAAGCAGTACTAAAACACAGTTCTCCAGGGATTCCAGTGAAGTGACCTTAATATTCCAGTTCAGGCGATATTAACCTTAAAACAGTAAGACATTCTCAGGAGGCCAGAGAGGCTGAATACAGGAATATAGGGGACAGAGTTCAGCATGCAGTTTTTTAGCAGACAAGTTTTTGGCTGTAAAGTATAAGAGCAGTACAATTTACATTTAATTTTGGAGGGTAATTTAGAATCAATACATGTAACTACCAGTGGTACCCAAAAGAGCCCATGCTATTCCAATAGTAGTAGCTAAGAATTCAGGACAAGCAGAATAGAAAATGTTGTGTGAGACAGAAGTGATGAAGCTGAATGGATCCCAGCATAAATTCATCCTTCAAATTTAATCTTTTGCTTCTAACATTAGACAATATATTCTGAGATGCATGTTGTGTACTATGCTTTCTTGCTGTTTTATTTTTTTCAACAAAGCAAGAAAATAATAAAGGATAACAAATAATAAGAAATTATTTTTAAGCCATCTAATTAAGATGACAAAGCAAAAAAATGAATATATGCAGCTGAAAGACCAATGCAATGAGCAAAATACTAAGAAAACATGAGAAGGTGACAGAGTGAACAGGAAGACAGATGAACATCAGCAAATCAAAGATGAATTCATTGGTGAGAAAAGGAAGGGCTTCAGTAACTTCAGTAAAATTTTTTCAGTAAAGAAGCCAGAAAAGATAGAAAATAATTTTACGTATTGTATGTAACCTTTCCTCCTACAGATCTTCTCAGCTGCATGTTCAAAGCAATTAAAGTATAAGTGCAAATATGGCGAAATTCACTTATTAAATATATCCTTTTTGAGACCAAAACACAATGACCTCATCTCAGGTGGAATATCAAAATACAGTAGTTAAGCATAAGATGGACCATCTTCTCTGCTAAAGTGAAAAAAACTATGGTGAAAATACTATTATTTCCTTTGCAGACCAATCCAACAAGCAGTTCAGTCACAAACTTCAGAAAATTAATTACGAAGAACACATGGTACCATGACAAAGTGATTTGGAAACTAATTTTCCTAGTACTAAAGGAAAACATGTCTTCCTAGGTTCAGAAAGACATCACAGGAAAGGCAACAGTCAGCTGAATTAAGTGTTCCTAATGAAGTATTTTTGCTTGGCTCAAGCTTTAAAAAATAAGTGTTTTTGTTACTTACAATTAAAGATTCCATGCATAATACACATCTTCATTTACACACAGGTCCTCCAAAAGTAATGCGTCCCATTTCCATGGAAACTACAACAGATAAAAAGAGCAAAATAACACCATTGAATAGGACAAATTCATAGCTACAAAACTACTTTTTCAACATGAACACCACCATTAGCTAGGTATGTTTGCCAGTAATGAATAAAAGGCTGCCAGGTGTATTCACAGAAATCTGAAGTAGTGGAGATGATCCACTCTTGCTACTGCTGAAACACACCACCTACTGCCTCACTGTGCTCACATCTGCTGTGTGGTGTCCATAAACATTCAGCAAGCATTGAAGAATAACAAGGTGTGCCATTTCTTTCACATGGAACAATTCAGTTGCACCCTTCGTTTCATATGTCCTCCCATGTCAGACACCATTCTGTCAGACTGCCCCACTGCTGCCATCTATCACACAAAATTATTGTGAGGAAGATTCAGTCTCTGCCTGCCATACCACCAACATTCACCTCTGCTGTTGTGAGCCAACATCATAAAATAAGAGGCATTGCTATGGCATTGCTCTCATATAAGCAATTTCAAATTCAATTCTCCATGGCACTTGATTTGGATTATATACATGGTCTGTCACCCACTTTTTTCTGAACTTTTTCCACATAAATAAGAAAAAAATTTTCACAACTAAAAGAAAGACAAAATATGACACTTCATTATATGAGGCACAATAGGTTAAGTTTTTTTGTTTTGTTATTGGAGCCTTGTCACATAGTGAAATCTTAAGGGAAGTCTCAACTATTCTTTTAAATTATTCCTATCAAAGTATTCCTATCAAAGCCACCAGAAGAAAAATGTATTTCCTTTATGTAAGTGAAATAGTAGTTGATCTCTTCAGAGATGAAAACCAGGCAGTCTTTAATTAGTGTTCACTTTATAATCACTTTCATTCCTCTGTTGAGATCTAAACAAAATAAGATTTATTATCCAGGTTCAGCTTTGACAAACCACATGTCATTTTCCTCTCTGTACAACACCACCTTGGGATTTAACCTACCAGCAGGCTGCTATTCCATTACTCTGAACCTGCTCCAACTCCAGTCTCACCATAACATGACTGCATTTGCTGCAGTCTTTAGAGAAGAAAAGCAGAGCCAGGCTCAGTGATTTTCTGCCACAGTTTCTTGAGTCTAACTCTAGAGATAGGATACTGAGATTTGAAAAGAAAATAAGTAAAAATATTTTCAGTACTTGTTTTACAAGTGAACGTGTAACTTAATTGTAACTTGAATATGCCTACACAGATACAAATGGCATAGGTAGTACTCTTACATACAGGTTTTTTGTGGCATTCACTTCCTATTAAGAAAATGAGTAATTACATCTCCTTCAACACTGACTGTGGTGCAGAACACATCATCAGCATTGTGAGCTCACTCAGATGTCTTCCTAATTCCTGCCTAAAAAGGGAATACCTTAATGGCTAAAATACATTCAGATGGAAGGAAATTGATAAGCAACAGAACCATTTTTGGGGTACAAAATGTGATGAATGCTCTCCCAGAAAGCCTCACGAGAACTTGTTGATTTTTTTATGACAGCTTCAATGGGAAAAGTCTGCAGAAAAACTTGGCACTCATTTCATTTTGGAAATGTCAAAATATATTGGCTGTAAAAGGTTAGAATAATTTTTTGTTTCTGTTTTATTGTGTTGATCCATGTTAATCTATCTCACCTAGGCATTTGTACTATGTATCACTACACCAGAAATGAAACATGAACATTAAGATTATATTAAGTCTATAAGACAATAATTATCTGTTATTTAAACTACCAGCTTTACTACACTTGGGTGTCTTGAACCTGTATATAATGGTAGAGAGTGAAGAGCAATTTGGCACTTGAAAATGTTAAATTCAGATCAAATTATTCAATAATTGCATTTGAACATATATGGAAAAAAATTCTGAAACATTTCAGTTTGAAATAGTATTTAAATGGAATAAAACTAAGAGATCAAGAGAACCCAAAAATGCTTATTTTGCATATAAAGTAGGAAGCTTCAGAGTGAATTGAAATTTACTACCTTATTTCACTAAAAGAACAAGCAGAAACAAAACTAAAATGAAAATATAATTGAAGGATTTCCATCCGGACCTATTTTTCAATTGAACTTTCTTTTCTTTTTCCTTCAAGTGCAGCTCTATAGCTCTAATTGTTAAGTGATCACTTGTCAGGTTTTTTACCTGGATAAATGTCATTTTTCTAACATAAGGCATCTATAAGGAAAGGCAAGTTACAATGGCTGAAACAAGTAATTCTTATCTAGCGCTTCCAGTTTCTGTTAAGTACTCTCACACATCTGATTTCAGTCAACTAATTACTTGAACACATTGCAGGAGAAACCAGTTCTGAAAAATAAGAATTGGAAGCCTTACTGAAATCTGATGAGACTGAAGAAAATGGGGATATTGCTATAAGAAGAAAAATAAGGAAAGAATAATTGTGTGTGGGAAGAAGGAACAGAAGGCATCAATCAAAGAATAAAGGAAAGGCACAAGAATTAATGATTGCTTCTTAACAAATCTCTCTGTATTTATACTTGGCATTTGTGACTAGTTCTGTTGCTCCCACTTTTTTTCCCAGTTATGTCCTCTTTTTCTGCCTGAAAATCTTACATGGAAGGTTTGAAAATGCTATATTTTTGAGTTATTATTCTGTTAGGTTTGGTTCTGTAGGCTTTTCTTGGCCCCACAAATGGATATTTTCCAAACCAGCACAGATTCATGGGTAGTGGCAAACACATGTTGATATGGTAAATACCATGTAGTAACTTTCATGTATGAGAGAATCACTGTCCTCAGTCCTTCCAGTTATCCACAGCCTTCACTTCATTTTATCAGTATAGAAATGTTTCTCTATGTCCTGTAGATAGAAAAGACTAATATAGGTGCACAGTGTGGCCATAACACAGCTTGTCAGAATGCCAAAGGCTAATTTCCTTGTGAATTGTTCAAAGGCAGATGAGGATGCACGCCAGTGACATCTGTCAGACTGTTCAGGTGAAGAAGCACATGTCAGAGGAAAAAGGCTTTATAGGATCAAAGCTAATGCTCTGAGCTCTCCTCTCTGCAGTTTGGACTCAAGCTCTTAAAGTGCAACTTTATTAAATTTCAATTCCAAATGATGTTATTTAAAAGTGATGTACACCATTCTACTCCTGAATACTGTCAGTAGGTCCTTCTTATATATTCACAATTCAATCTTATGTCAAGTAGAAAATTAAAATTTTTCAGCATTAAAAAAAATTATTTAAATGTATAAAAAAATAGTGGCTGAAAATATACATACATATAAAATCAACTAAAAAGGACTAAACGATTAAGCGTTACATCAAAGTTAGTTTCCCAAAGACTTTTCTGACATTTTTCTAACTTTAGTGACAGAATTCAGACACAGTCCAAAATTATTCTATCACATTTATGTGAGAAAAGACTCAAAGTATCCAAAGTAGCTTATTAATTAAATAGAAATTAAACCTGTGTCTATTAAATGGTGATGATGGTGACTAAGTTGATTGTAAGTTTGCATGAAACATCTGCGTCTGTGTCTCCTGTTTAAACATGCAACGACTTCATAAAGACGGGGTGATTACCAACTCCAGAAAGTATCCATCATCTTTAATGAAATCTCAGGACTCACACCAAGAGTTTGCATATATGAGCTATGAAATTATTAAAAATTTGTTATCTAAATCCCAAGTCTCCTAAGGGAAGTCCTCATTAATTGTCGCGCTACGAACATTCATATTTGTTGGCTTATTAAACTCAGACACTACTGATAATTCTAGCTTGTTTTTAACAGTATTTTCTTAATAGGAATTTAGCATCTATGGAAATCTTCTGGCAAGTTAATTTTCTATATATTTTTTTCCATGATGTGGTAATTAAAAATTAGGATTATGCCATTAAAGATGGATTGGAGTGTCTGACAAACTACTATCTTCATGAAAATGAGCCTAACTAGCAGCCTTAACAGCAAGTCCTAGGAATGGAAGAAAGTAGCAGAAAGACCCTTATTTTCGCTCCCCACTGCACCACAAAATACAAGAACACGTTTAATCTTTCTTCTAAAAGTACTGATTTATGTATGCCAAAAATTATGCAGAAAAAAAAAAAAAAAAAGGTTCCAGTCCAAGTGTTATTTCAGCAGAACTCTATACACTGCCTTGAGCAGACCATTTCAGGACAAGTCCATTGTGTGCAAAGGAAAAAAGACCAGAAAGGGTCTCAAAAATAAAATTCGGGGTGCCCGCTTCTCTACTTTAGTTTTTGGTCTATACTGTTCAAACATGCTGACACATATTGCCATGTTCAGTCGTAGAGGGATTGACTCTTTTCTGATTTTCCTGGAAAAATCCACTTACATTCCCTAAAAAGGAACTGGTAGAAAAACTTTTTTTTTTCCCTCTCTTGAGAATCAAGCAAACAGTACAAAGCAACTGGGTGCAGAAATATTTCTGGCTGCTTTTATCTTATCTGCATTGGGAACACTTAAAAAGGTAAGAGAAACTTCAAAGTCCTTCCTTTTTTTTCCTGCAGTTTTACATTTTCTATGTATTACATTAAAACAATCATCATTTCAAAGATATGAAGTCAGATTTACAAAAGTTTTCAAGAAGTAAGAGTTATGCCAAAAAGAGTCATGAGAAAAAAGTGAAGGCAGCAAAATACCTCAGGAAAAGAACAAAGCTAACTGTCCAGTAGTAAGCTGCAAATGATTTTACACAGGTATGATCATGTTCTATATATATATATTTTTTTATTATTATTATTTTAATTATTTTTTTTTTTTTCTTTATTCTTGACAAAATATGTTAGCTTTCCAAACCTGAAACAAAAGTTGAAGCCATTTTCTAAAACACAGGCAGAACAGTAATGCCCAATGTCAATGTCTGTTTATAGAATAGAATATATGACACTACAGGAATCATATTCCAACACAAAATCATGCAGGAATACCAGTGTTCTACATCTACATTGCAGTATGCAGACTGGACTGCACCAGTATTCATCTCAGATAGCTATGATAACAGGCTCTGCATGTTCATAGATACTTCTGCTGCTCAATGCATCAGCGAGGCAGTGTGGGAATTCATGTTTTACTGCTTGTTCTACAGTTATTTGCTCTGGTAAATTGATATTTATATTTTTGTAAAGTGCATTAGTTAGCATAAGATGTTTAGGTACCAACTCTACATTGCTAATGTTACATAACATTATGTAAAACAATGGGCTGGCTCTGCAAAGCTGCAAAAAAATCTTGGCTTTCTTGCATCTTTGTTAAAACACTAATTACAATATCTGTTTGAAATAAATTGTTTTAAAGAGAAAGATTTAGAGTGCTGCTATTTTTACCAACTTAATTACATCCCTCTCGGTGAGGTAAAAGGATTGCAGGTAGAAAAACTTCAGATGGAAAATTATAATTAAGAAGCTTCTCTCCTGAAGTAGTTACAGGGATTCTGCTGTGCATTAAGAACCGTGCTTGGGGGTGCTGCTGTGATACAGTCACTCCCTCCCACAAAATATAAAGGGTCAGATAAGGAGAGGTGGGGAAATCAAAGTGCCTTGAAAAACACAAACCCTACCCTATTTTGCAAGGATTCTGGCTAAGATTGTGAAAAACACACTGGAGTTTCACTCTGTTATTACTCTTCACTATAAGTATAGTTCAAAATATGAGTTTCCACACACCTGAAGTGCTTTAGAATTATTTGCTTGTCTAATGTATCTGCAAAATGTGAATTTCAATACTGAATGTGGGCTTTACTCAAAATTTTCCACATCTGTGGAACGACAGACTTTTTAGAGTCCATATTTCTTCCTACTCATAAATGCACTGGTTCTCTCTTTTTCCTGCTCACCATTGTGCAAGGTCCCAAGACAGCCAGTGTTTTCACTTCCAGAGAACCCACCTTGATGCATTTTTAGCTTTTACTGTATTGCAGTGCTAAGTACTGCTGTCTTTTTTGGCAATTCAAGAGCTTTCTTCTCTTCACTTCATCTCTCCCTTTCCACCTGTGCTGTTACGGTCAGCTCAAAACAAAGATGAAGCAGTGCTACCTGACACAGCACTACATGTGTAGGCTCTCAGATTCTGTGACTGAGATTCAGTTCTTATTGACGCCACTGTTGAAACAAATGTATTCCAACTGGTTTCACCTGGCAGGCTTTAAAAAAAAAAGACTACCAGGTGACATCATGTCCAAACTTCTATTTATTTTATTTAATCTTTCAATTATTCATAATCCTTAATTTTGTAAGCGCAAATAATTTTCACGCTGCTGCAGAAAAGAACAGATGACAATGTTATGAGCATGATCATTTTTCTACTGACATTTTTAGTAGCCACATTATTCTCTTTCTCATCCATGTTTGTTTTTTTTTTATTTACCATCTCAGCTCCTTTCCTACACAGCCCTTCTCAGATATTATTAGCAGCATTCTCATCTTTTTAAAGAAAAGCATTGCTTTATACTGTGGCACAATATACATTATTAATTTCTGATGACACCAGTTATCTGGGGATAAAACACCCTGAAAGTATGTCATCATTTCAAAAGGATGCACTGATTTATTTGAGGTCAAACAGTAAGTGCTTACCCAGGAAAAACTCTAATGGCAAACAGCCCTTCACAACGAAACCTTCTGTCAGTTAGTTATTCAGAATGCACCTGCTTCCAAAAGGTCCAACTCCCAACATACAAATATGTTTCTTTCAAATTTTGCTTTGTTACAATTCAATAGTCGTTTATTTGGTTTTGCAGTTGCTGCTCCTGGATCTCTCAAATGAATTTCAATGAGCAATACTTAACAAATGTGTTTCATCTGTCAAAGACTGCATTCTAATTGTATCCTCTTTTTCAACTCTACACACAAATACTGCATTATAAGCTTCAGAAAACAGATTTTTATTATTAGTATTTGAAACATTTTTTTTAAAAAATAACCCAAAACAACAATTTCAGAAGCATAGGAAATTTCCTAGTATTTTTAAAGCTCATAGGGAGGTCTAAATAACCACCTCATATCCATGAAGCATTTGAGTTTACGGAGAATCAAAATCACCAATTCTGCCAATTTTGTCTGTAACACAGTCACAAGGAAGACATAGCCCTGTTATTTTTCTTCTCATTTAGCACAATGTTTTTAGGGGAAGTAGCATTACAAGAGTAAGGAGAACTAATCTAATGAAATTTATTGTTAACCCCAACTGACACGCATATACATAACATCAAAGTCTTTCTCCACACTAAAAAGGGAAAGGAAAAGGAAAAGGAAAAAGTTCATCCTCCTACTTAAAAGTGCAGAACTCTTTACTAGGCATCAACATTCCTACACTACAATTTCAAACAAAATTCTGTACAGAACTTTTCACAATATATTACTGGTTCCTTCTTCAACAGTATAAATAGTATGTAATTAGAATGTATGCATGCCAGAAGAAGAAATATAGACAACATTCTTAAATGACATTTATTTTCTTTAGTGTAGGCTGCATATTTAATATAATTGGGGTTATATCTTAAAGAACTGAGTTATGCTTGAAACTGGCTCTTTTAAGAAAGCTCAAAAATGAAATTGTAATTGTTTTACGAGATGCTAAAGAGATGCTAAATCAGTTTATGAGATGTTAGTACTCAGCCTTGCAATTAGATGCTGTTTCCAGGCAGAACTTCAGCAAGGTCAATAGAGTACTTACAATATCTGGTGTACTTCAATGTTTTTAGTTTTTTATTTTTTATTATAGGCAAAATATCATTTGGAATCTTCTGTCCTGTGGCACTCTGATAGTATGAACGTACCCTTTCTGAATATTGGAAGTCCTCTCACTAGAGGATTCAGGACAGTTTTTGGAGTTGCTAGGGGTCTTACAGGGAGCAGCTCCCGGCCTGTAACAAGTGGAACACCAGACTTACACCTGTCTTCTCCTTGGCTATTCAAATTTATTTGCTTTTCTAAATCAGAGAAACTCCATGAAAACTGACATCCAGGGTACTTTCAGAGGCCTAAAGCTCCTTGCGCTTCCTCATGTTCACAGCAAAAATTCTTTATGAAAGTGCAGTGCTGTCCAACATAAGTAAGAGGAACATTTTTTGATTCCCTGTTGGATGCTGCAAGCCCCAGATGGATTGGTAATTCAATCTACATACCTCTCCAAATTGAGAGGGTATAGATGGGTGTATTTGATATCCTTTTCCTGCTGGAATTAATACCTTTCCCACATAGATGTTGAACAGCTCTTTGGCATATGAGCCTCTTCACCATCTGACATGCAAAAAGCAGATGTTAAATACTTTGCAGCTGTGTAGTGTCTCTGCAATTTGGAGAACCAGACCATTTTGTCACTGCTGCTATCATTTAAAAGCCATAGTGCATCTCTCTAAGTGTTTTTTATCCTTTCTGTTCCACTGTTTGAAATGCCTTGGCAGGTCCCCCACATAACAGAGATGCATGAAAAAGCATTTCTTATCTCAGTTGGCATGTCATTTTCATCTCATTTTCATTAGATTCCCTTGATGGATTCTTACCCAAGACAAGTGGGTTTTCTAGTTGCTTCTGCTAGCCTTTTTGCTATTTAAGTAGCACATACTCATGGCCACCCAGAATCTCTATCAGAAAACAGGATTGCTGCCATAAGGAATTCACAGTGTGTGCACTCACAAGAGTAAAGCTTTCTAACTTGTCTGCTGTTAGACAGGGTAATGGGTGGGAGGAGATTCGAGATGAAATAGCTTTCAGCACAGTTCTTTACTTCCCCTCATTAAGATTCCATATTTGTCCTTCAATTTAGTGTTGTCTTTCATAATGTAAATCATCCAAACCCACTTTGAGAAAAAATGAAATGTGCCATGATAATCATTATCTTCATTTGTACTTGCAACCACTCTAAAATATACATTTTGGCTCAGATTCGCAAGGCTTTCTTAAGCCTTTTTTATTGACTTCCTGACTTTTGAACATTTAGAATTCATATTTTCAAACTATTTCTTGTAACCAAGGTGACATTGTTTGAGAAGCCAGGCTGTACTGAACTAAGCACATCACGGACTATGTGATGTGTTTAATGCCCTTTACTTCAAAGATAGATCTCAAAATTACATAATTGCTGCTAGTCATCATGAAAATCTGCATTTGTGCCGCAAAGTAAATACTAAACTACAAGTTCTGCTGACCCTACTGGAAAGTAAAACTTATTCGACTCAATCTCAGAACAAGATAACTTTTTCGAAAGGAAACTGTATATTCAAAACCTCTTGTACCAAGGTACTGCTTTGCCAGCCAAATTCCATCGCATACAATTATTTATTTTTTTTTTAACTCAGAAAGTGTTTGTCTCCAGAAACAGAGAACTAGACTTGAATAATTCAGAACATGTGAGCATGTTATTTATGATATTTACAGTGATAGCAAATTGCACTAGCATTGCCTTTACTAGAGTAATAAGCAGAAAATTATATTCTTAGAGAACTTGGTTTAGTAAACATGCAATATTTGTTATTTGGCAATAACTTGCATTGGAATTGTCTGTTTACATAGATGAAAGCACACACAGTTCATTTCACATTTTTCAATATTTTAAATATATATTTTTTCCCCATATAAAAAACATGGTAAAAAGATTTTAAAGGGCATATTTAAATGTTGTAAAACCGAGTAACCCATTTGATTGGTTTGTACATTCGCAGCAACATTAAATAATTACTGGAGCTCAGACAGACAAATGCCAAATGAATAAATGCTTTGTTTTTTAAATTAATACCAACTTGACTGCGCCCTTTTCCCTGCTGCTCAAAAGTATGCAATCTAATCTATGTCTGAGAGGGCTGGAAGATATGAGATATATACAGTCCAAACTCTGATTAAAATACGACTTTTGACTTGCTTAATCATTACATTGGTTTAGCTCTCTTGTATGCTACGCCAACCATTCCAGCATCTGCAGACATATATGTACATGTAGCACATTAGTTTTCTTCTCTCTAATCAATTTTTTCCTTTTCCTCTTTTCTGCTCTCACCTTAACATCTCCTGCTCTTATCCATGTTTCAATAAAGTTTATTTTTCCACTCCTTATGTTACCTCCCTTACTAGTTCTTTCCGTAGCAGCTTAAGGTGGTTATTTCTATGAGCCCTAAAATGAACAGTATGATCACGGGATCTTCATTTCTTAGCTATTTGATGAAATGTTCTGCAGAGAAATGGATTCCTTACACCCCAAAAATATTCACTTTAGCAAAATCAAAGCAGCAAGCAGATAGAGACTGGAAAATACATTTAACCTGAGAGTTTAGTGGTCATTCTGGAAAATACGGAAATATCAAGAATCCACAGCATATCTGCAACTTGAGCTCACTTCAACAGATGAAACCATGTGGTAAACACCACTCAGCTTGGATATATGAAAGAGAAAGTGAAAATACAACAACCCAGAATACAAGAATCTGCACTTTTCTGCACATTTATAGAAATGAAACCCCAGCCTCAGTGAAACACATGCAATTCTACTGCAGGTTTTCATGAAGACAATATTCTTTTTAACTCTCAGCCTCGTACCACTCAAGGACATGAAATAGGGATTTTCCACATGTACATCTTGGTTTGAATTTGATTATACACACACATTTTAAAACACCACCTTACTTTGAAATGACTCTGCTTTATTCCAAAGTACAAGACTCGTGCTGTGGAATATGATCACAACAAAGAAGGAAAATCAGAGGCAGAAGAGGATGTTTGGTATGAAGTTTCCACACCTAAATATCTGCTACATCCAAAGAAAGTTAACATTTATTCCTAAAGAATTCTTCTACTGCTTTTCTACTTTTTCAACTTTCCCACCTGGGCGAAGTGAGAAGCAAAAGATCAACCAGCAGTGTTTTAGCCACTTCACTGCTTTCCTAGATCTTGCAGATATGATACACAATACAGAGAGGAACTCAACTGTTGTACTTTCATCAGGTTGCAGACCTATCTATCCTTATCCTAGCATTCCCATAGTAGTCCTCGGAAATCAATGGAGCTACATATGGACAAATAAGAATAGAAGGAAGCAAAGACTTGAGTGTCACCCTTTGTAATATTTCAAGCTTCTTTGACATTTTAAGATATTTCAGATCAGTACATCACGTAGTTGCCTTTTTCAAATCCAGATTACCTCAAGTACAAAAGCAAGCTATTAGACACACTAAAGTATGGCATTCTTGTTAACATCTTCAGAGAATTAGCATCTACATAAAATATACTCTACTTTATATTAGGAAATAATTTAGTTTAATTCAAAATAGAGGAACATTTACAGAATTAACTGAAATATTCCTAAATTAAATTTAAATAACTCACTAGGAATGACAGAAAATATTTGTTGCCCACTCCTTACAAGTTGCTCTCAAATCAGAGAAATTCACTTCATTTCTTTGTCAAGAGAATGATTCAAAGTCTGGACAAACCAAAACTCAGAGTAATAGATGCAGTATAAAATTAGTGCAAATGAAAGCATTATCACTGACCTGTTCAACAGACAATACTAGTATATTTTATCTGTCATTTACTTATTCATATGGCTACTATCTGAATAAATACTATAATTCAATCTTTTTTGTATATTCAAACCTGAAAGAATTCTCCATCAGGGAAGAACTGAGTTACATTTATGTCTTTACTGTCATATACAGCACATTAAGCAACATTCGACTTCTTTGAGAAGAAACCTAAATTTAGCTTTCTTCTTCTACCATATTGAAATTAACTTTTTGTGCACCATACTCTAATTATTTCATACCAGTTTAAATGGAAGTGCTATATCAGTGAATAAAGCCCAGAAGCTTCAAAGTGTGCTTACATCAAAGGCAGTACTGTTTGGTATAATGGTGTCACAGCATTTTGAGACAGCATGGCTTTAGTCAGCAGTCTAAGTCATCCAATCCCAGACATAATTATTTTATTACAACAACATTAGGTTGAAATACTTCTTTCTTTAGTCTTCTGAATTCTTTCAACTTTTAATTCTTTCACAGCTCACCCTGAGGCTTGCCTGCATATCAAGTCTCTTAAAGAGAAAAATGTATCTAATGTATTAACTCCCATATGGCCACTGCTTAATAGCTCTGCTGAACCTGTCCATTGCTGTAATGCAGTACAGACAAGCAATTCGTGGAAAAATACAACCAGCATATATACACAAGAGACATCATAAATCACAGTCAGTTACCCCATATGCTTACTTAACTATCAAAATGTAATTTGCAGCAGATATTACAAGAGGGTTTCATGGAAGAACACAATAGTCAGTCACTGATGAAGTCTTTCTGGGCCTGCTAGGTTCCTATTTAGTGCCTAAGGCACTCCTGAAAGTTTCCAGCATCCCCTTTTCTTCCTTTACAGTCTTGTCTTTTCAGCACATTGCCTAAGGCAACTATTGTTCATTTTGCTGATTCATCTCTTAGATGTGCGGAAAAGGGACAGTGGTTGGGGGAAACAGGGAGAAAAGCTTCCATATTTATATTTTTCTGACACTGCTTATAAGTAATTTCACATAAAACAGTGTGAATCCTCATCAGATCCTGATCCATTCTGGCTTTCACAGAAGGGACCAGAGGCCCTAATGCTCCTCCTCTTTATTTTGCAACTGCTCAATGGATACGCTCCTGTTCCCAGAAGGACACACTCAGCACACTGAGATGCAGCAGATTCAAAAGAAAAAAGAAGATGCAGAGATGAGAGAGTGTTAGCTGTGGCAGAAGTGGCAAGGGATGAGGAGAACAGCGTGCACTTAGGCTCATGATGACTAACAGCAGCCAGGAGTAGCCCGCCTCCCTTTCCCAGCCAGGGAGGGCTCTGCCTACACAACAGAGTCAGGAGATACTCATCACCAGCCTACTCTCTTCCTGGCACCTTAGCTCCAGCAGGTCTGCCAATTCCTGCAATAGACCATTTCTCAATTTGACCATTTTAAAATTAAATACACATAAATGCACTGCATGCATCTCTCAATAAGAATGCATAAGAACAACTACAGAGCAATCAGGATGTGCCCATGGAGAACTAAACAAAATAAAACAGAGAAACCTCCTGTGATGTAGCATTAAATGATTTTGTTACTCACTGTGGATCTCTTTGCTGTATAAATGAGGATACCCTCCTCTTCAAGACAGTCATTTATGTCTTGGGAGGAAAAGGGTTAGCAGAATACAAAAATAAGGGGTTTTTTTTGTTTTTTTTTCCCATATCTGCACTTTAGATTTTTAATTTCTAGCCTAACTTCTCCTTTATCTCTGCACTTCTTTGTGAGAGGTGAAATAAATCGCTCTAGGGAACAGCATTTCTGGAAAAGTTCATTTACTTGTTTGTTTTTATTTCTGCCAAGTCTTGCGAATCATAATGAAACCCTGAATGAAACTACAGTGGAGATTCAGCTAGCTCAGCTTTTTAGACCTCACTCCAAGAGAAGAATTTCACCCACAGAGCACAGAATAGAAATGAGGCAGAGTAGGCCAGAGAAGTAGAATTAGCCACATTGAGCTGCGTCCAGTGCCAAGCTAATGTTACCAGTTGATATCTGCATAATCCTAACATAAGAAGCTTGTTGATCAAATAGAGTAGATAAACATACAGCCTCCTTTTCATCAGAAGGTGCTGAGCTCCCTGGTTGGCTCTCTGTTCCACAACTGCTTGTTCAGTAGCTTTGAACACTGGCTCACAGCACTATGAAGTTAATTGAAGAATAGAAATGACAAAGCCAAAATTTCCTAAGAATACTCATAAAGTTAATTGGCATAATCAACTCAAACAGGAAGGACTTAGAGGGAAAAAAAAAAACCAAAAAACAAAAAACAAAAAACAAACAAACAAAAAAACCTGGAAAGAAATAAAAAGTAAAGCAGGGGATTGGGAAATGGGAAATTCCAAGCAATACCCTGACACCGGTTGTCTTTGGGGAATGCAGAATAGAGTCACTTTCAGAATTCAGCTTGTCTGTTGTAGAATGACTCGGCCATAAAATTCGGACTAATTTTTTCAGACACATTAAAGAGTTAAGAAAAATCAGCAGCTGTAAAGCACAACTGGGCTCACATACCCCTTGTTGTACCAAGTGGATAAAAGAAAACTACAAGTTTGTAATTTGAAATGTATAAGCACTTCAGAAAGTCTTAAACATAACTCAACTATGTTCACAATTTCAGTGAAAAATAACAATATATTAAATTCCACCAATTGCTATGTTGAAATGCTAACATGTCATTCTTGTCATTCTGCTACTGAAGAAAATTGTTTGAATATGCCTTGGCTTAGCGTACCTGGCTATTTTTGTAAGAGCAGAACAACTAGAGTACAGCAATCTCACATTTTAGCTATATCCACACTGCACACTTTGGGAGAACACATCAACAGTGCCACCTGTTACCTGATGCATGTGACAAGCTAGTAAAATCTTCTGAACCTTGTGGAGGAAAAGTGAATGCATGAACCACTGGAAACCTCACATAAGAATCTATATTTACATTTACAAAGAAAAAGGGACTACTAGAGATCATCATACTCTCCTTTGTATAAGAAGAAAAAGAAATTAACCTCATCCATGCATGACAATGCCTAGAACTAAAGACACTGAATATGAAGGAAATCTATTAAATGTAGTAGCGGGGGGATTCAATATTTTCCAAAAGATATTAAGCTAAAAAGAAAAATCAAAACAATGTAAAAGCAGTTTTTTCCCCAGTCATAAATACAGCAGCCTTTCTCCTGTCACATACTCCTACGTTACACAACTATGAGCTGTATCATGAACAAGTACTTCCATTCCACGCGTTATTCTATTAGCAATCATGTTTTTAGCAATCATGTTTTCCCTAGCATAACGGAACAAAACGTAAATAGGTTTTTCTATTAGGGTGTAGTTTATATGCAAGTCCTGTTCTATCTGCTGAATAAAAAACAGTCATTGGAGAAACTAAGATGGACAAATTCATTCAACTGAATGAAGAATGATAAAGGTATTAATCCTATTGTGCTAATTTTACTTGTATGAAATAAATCTTGTCCAAAATCACCATCTTCTGCTTTATTAGATAGCTGCAAGTGCTGTAACGGGCTGAGACTGCACGTTAATATGCTGCTGAAAGATTATCCTCACTCATAAGGGACTTGATACCAAATTGTCATTTCAACCTGTCTGAATAGATTTTCAGGCACAATTCAACTAGACACACTGTCAGAAAATTTACTTCAGATAAGACTGAACCTGGGTTGGCTTTTGCTGTTACCTATCACCTTAATAGGAAGTAGCAAAATCTCCAAACAAAATTGCTTGAGGTTAACACTGGGACTACATCCACACTCAGTAGGTGAATAACACAACCCTCATACATTTTCTCTCCCCTTATTTCACTGAATTAAGCACCAGTTTAAATAACAAGCTGCCACTAAAGCAACATATTAAAGTGAGGCAAATCAGAAATATCAGAGAGAAATATCAGAGTTGAAAACAAAATTTATAAAGAAATGTTTCTATGGTACGTACTATCAGAGACACACTAGTAAAAAGTACACAGGAAAACAGCTCAGGATAGATTCAATCCAGCTTTGAGAAAAAAAGAATGAACCCCAAGGCAGTTCTTCTCATCTAAGTCTTTAAAAATGTATATAAAACTATGGCTGTCTGGAAACTCCTAAAGAACAGAACTTTACTGTATTATGAATAAAGATTAGATATAAAGGTACATCTGAATTTTTTAAGCCATAATTCACATATCTGAAAGTTTGCAAGGTATAAAATTAGTAAGAAATATTTTTCAAACCCTCCTTCCACAAAAGATGGTCTCCTGTTTTGCAGCCCAGCAGCCTCAAGCAAACAATCTGCTACATTTTTCAAGTAAAATTATTTATTATAAAATGGTTGCTGTTAATACCCTGTTAATGTCTGGTATAAAGCAACTAACACATCAAAGGAGAAACTAGTAAGCAGCATGGTAATATGAAAGTCATAGTATCATAATCTGTGACAAAGGCAAGGAATAAGAACCATCAGAGATGCCTTTTGAACCTCATTTAGTCACTGTTCTTTTGATTAAATAGGCATCAAAGTCCTGCTGCTTTCACTGTCTCAACTTCAGATATTTTGGGGTGCACTCTACTGATAGGAATATTTTCATCCCAGAACTGTTGGGCAGCTAAAACTACATTAATATAGACCAAGGTATACGTCCCTTAATACAAATTCATGCATGTATGAACATATATACTTTCCTGTAATATATTCTAGTATATTTATACTGCTCCGCAATATCAATCGCCTTGGAAGCAATTAAAGAAAGCAAAACTATAACCTGATAGGAGGTTTTAGGCCCAGATCAAATATATTTCCTGAGCTGGTATCCAAAGCTGAGAAAATGGATGTCTTGGGAGGAATCAAACATATCCACTAGGATAAAAAATAATTTCCTACAGGTAATTCATAAACAGAAGAATATATAGGAATAGTTCAGTAAAGATTCATGTGAAAAAGTATTAGCATGAGAATGTTCCCATTAAAGTCATTGTATTCCAGCTTTCATGTTGTCCCACAGCATTTCAACAACATCTTCTGAAAAGATAAGAATCAGATACCTAAGCTTTCTACCAACTCTTCAGTTCTCCTATCATATCATTCAGTATCTCCTATCATGTTAGGCATTTGTTTTGTCTCTGTACTCTCATAAGCACCACATTACTACTTATGTACTTTTTCACGTAGATCAGCATAAACTAGCAGTTACAAGCTCAGAGCTCATTTTCTAAGCCAGACCATAAGACACTTCGAGAATTGTATGAAGTTCAATTCTGTCCTCAAAAGTCACACTTACATGCAATTTTTCTGGCCCTGAGGATTAAAGGAATATATTTTCTGCATGTGTGGCAACATGAACAAACTGACTTATTCCAGAGCATCATTATTGAGTCTTTTCCACTACTAGAAAAAGTAGAATACTCTGTCTACAACAAAAAGTCACTACAGAAATGAGGTCACAAAAATTCTATTGGGAGAAAAAGATCCCTGTGTTCTTGCTTCTTATAACTGATAAGCCAAATAATCCTAAAATGCGTAGAACAAAGTTCATGAACAAATACCTATGCTTAAGGGAACAGATGAATTTTAAAAAAACTAAAATCACATGACTATTTTCAGTAAACTCATCTTTAAAAATGTTTTCAGAAACAATGATATTTCTGCCATTCATTTTGTCATTTTGTCAATGTGCAGCTTCGTCAAGAAATACAGTAATTCAAGTACTAGACCTACCTGTTACGTCTCCAAGTTATTTGAATATTATCTTACAAACTGTCTCATTAGGTAAATAAATGTTCAAACAATGAAAACCACTTGCAAAGGGAAAAAGCAATTGTAACTTTTATAAGCACTCCTGTGCTTATAAATGCATTTTCCAGCACAAAACACCAACTGGATATAAGCATTAAGCATTGCACCATACTTTGATTGAAGCAAATGTCTTACATGTTTTTCTGGTACACTTACAACTGCATTGTCAAGCAGCTGTGCCACAAACACAAATTTCAGCTTCAGTCTATGAAAAGACATTATATTCAGTACAATTATAAGTTTCCTGAGCAAAAATACTTCTCCCATTTGGTTAGAATTTCAAGCACTGATGCATGCATTTGCACTCTGAGCAATGCAAGTCCTCAAATTGTGTAACATTATGATATATACCTTTAACTTATTTTGGTGGCCAAATTCTCCCTCCCTACTAGGTTATATCTAACACTTTATAATGTGTCAGAAATGATGGCACATGAAAAGTACAGGCAAGCTTTAAAGGCTGAAGGACTTGTTTTTGCAGTTAAATACTCCAGATATGCAAAACAGACCTCTGGCTACAGTTCACTGCTTTCACACTAAGACAAAGAAGCAACAACAAGATCTTATCTTATCAGAAGAAAGATAAAATAATAATAATAAATGAAGAAGGTAAGAGCAAATCCAAAAGGCTAAACAGCAATGCGAATACTGTGTTGTGTAATGCTTTGATTATGAAATCTCTGGAAGGAGGAATTATCAACTTCAAAAGAGCACTGCTTTTCTTTCTCCCCAGTGACTTTTATTTATTATTATATTATTTTTCCATGAGTTGTAAACTACCAAAAAGCAGAAGTAAGCTGTGATGCATGTGACTCATTCTTGTGCTGCTTATTTACTCTTTGGAAGAGTTAAAAACCCTGAGTTTTCTAATTAGACACATGCCCTTTTTGATATCACATCAGATCAAAGTAGCGATGATAACCTTGCTGCTGGTTTAATGAGAACCTAATTTATGGCACTTTAGATTTAGCAAGTTTGTGTTGTTGGGGTTTTTTTTGTTCATTTGTTTTGTGCGTGTTGCTTTTTCCTGGTGGCAGTTGAATAATTAAAAAAAGCCATTTCTTTCTTTACCTGCTCATTTCAAGGTAAGTCAAAATACTTTAAGGCAACTGAGAAATGGCTCAATTTCAATGTCTCTGAAGTTATTACAGACTCACAGTTCTGTCTGTTGAAGGATATGATGCAGACCTGGCTAATCTGCTAATGCATGCATACATTAATTTAATATACTACTCTCCTAACCTATTTTCTGAAGCGTCAACAGGCAGTAAATGAAAAGGTACGCATTTAAACTACACATGGCAAGTAATGCTCTGGGCAATTTTGAAAGCTTGAAGATTTTGAGAAGACATGAGAAAAGCTAGTCTTGCTGCAGGAAAACCCATAGGAGAAGGAATATTTTCAGCTCCACATGATGAATCCCAAAGTGCTTCAGAAAATTTAGGAATAAAGAGATGAGAACTGTATTTTTGGTATTTACACTATGTTCTATAAATAACACTGCTCAGTGTTCTCTATTTCAACAGTGATTTAACTACCTGAACTACATATAAAAGATTTATTTGGATTTTCAAATGAGATTGGCTCAGTTTGTACTAATAAGATTATATTCTTATCATGCGCTGTAAAGAATGTTTCCTGGTAAAAGCAGTTTTGCAGTGTGGGCTATATTGCTGCAAACTGCACCAGCTTTTAGGGCCCAGCGATTGCAAGGAGTAGCAGGTCATCACATTTCAGTGACCTGCTCTTGAAGATTACCCTTAAATAAATGGAGTTACCCACCAACAGGCTAGGGATGCCAAAAACATGCTTATGCCATTAGATACAAAAGAAGCCTTCAGAAATTGAGAAATAAATGATGCGTACCAGCTGGCTGCACAGAGTAGACACATGTGAACATCCATACCACACAAGCGTGTCATTGAGAATGGTTCTTTCAATACAGAGCAGGCTGTTGAAAAGCTCTTGCAAGTGAAGCTCCTTGAAAGATTAACTATTCCAAAATTAGAATTTCCTTTGAAGTCAGACTTAAAGTTGTTGGGGTTTTTTTGAACAAAAACAACCATACTGTAGATTAATTAACAGCTTTCTCAGCTTCAGAGTTACAGGTACGTGGAGACGATATCAGCAGAAATAGGATCAAGAAGACTTACTTCTGTTGTTGTTCTTCAAAGCAGGCTTTTAGATTTGACTAAATACACATCCTGGGGCATTTACATCTTCAAAACTTAAAAAGAATTACAGTTCATGCAGAAAAAGCTTGGCAGTGCACAAGGTGGCCAGTGCAACAAAATGAAAAACTCATGCATGCATGTGCTTTCCTTTTTCCTCATTTGCTACTTAAATTCAGTTACCCTGAAGGTAAAAAATCCTAATACTAAAAGTATATTATCCACTTACTTGTGTTTATTGTCCTTCTCAGCAACTTAAAAAGTTAATAACTACGTTTTCAACCTTTATTTACATTCAAACATCCTGTGCTTCTAATTTCTCCCTCAGTTGCCTGTTTTTAACACCCTTAAATAGTCAAAGCAAGTAAATTTTGTTGTAATTGGAGAGAAGCTCTGGCTGCAGATCATCCACTTCACACGGAATGCAAGACCACTTTCTCCACACATATCTTTAGTTCTTTTCAAAGTGTATAAATAATAGAATCCATCATCTTTTGCTAAGCAACACACAATTGTAAATTCAAATGATTATGTCTGAGACCAGTGAGATCTGAGACTCTCAGTTTTAGGTGCAGCACAAATATACTACAAAAAGCAGACAACATTGCTCATCTTCATAACTTTTAATTGATTTTCCTCCGCCATTATAAAGCTGCTCCTGTAAATCCTTTCTACTAAATAGAATTTCTACATAACATCTAAAAGTTAAAGATTATTTTTAAGAATAGTTCAATCAAAAATGACTTTCCAAAATTGAGTCCAACTGCCTGACCATTTCAGATCTAACCAAAATTAAAACATATTATTAAGGATAATATCTAAATGCCTCTTGAACACTGACAGGCATGTGGCATCAAACACTCCTCTAGGAAGCCCATGCTAGTGTATGACAACCCTCACAGTAAATATATGTAACATCCAATCTGAACCTCCTCCACTACATTTTTGGGCCATTCCTGTGCCTCATATTGTTTACAAGGGAGACAAGACAGGCATGTCTCTCCCCACTTTCTCTCCTCAGAAAGTTGCAGAGAGCAATGAGGGTAACTATCAGTTTCCTTTTCTTCAAACTAGGTAATCCAAGCATCCCCAGTCTCTCCTCAGAGGAGCGTGGAATGTGTGAAAAATGGGTTCTCCCTGGAAGTTTCCTTCAGATTCACGAATGGCTGAACTACTTGGGAAGGTCTGAACAGTCATATCACAATAGCAATATTTTGTTCTCTGTCAACTCAGCGTGAGGTAACTGGAGTTACCTCAAGTGCATCCACTTAGCACTTTTTTGTGCTACCTGTATTGGATTTGGCAAATGAAAAGGCAAGAAACGTTCAGAAAGTTAACCAATTGCAGTTCAGTTTAATCTTCCTTTTTTTCCTTTTTTCTTTTTTTTCTTTTTTTTTTTTTCCCCCTATTTTTAATAAAACATGCTTTATATCTTAAAAGGTAGCAGGTTGCTTCAAGGAACAAACAGTTGCCTGAGCACTGGAACTAATAAAGCCCTGTTTCCAATAGATTTGAGTCTCTTGATTGATTGCCTTTTTAAACTGAATTATATACATTTTTTATGACGCTTTCATAAATCTAGTGTTTTAATGGAAACATACGAGCTGCCAAGATCAACTATAGGAATAAGGTGACAACATCAAAAATTATTGGGGGAAAAACTCTGAAACATTCATCCTGTGCTTCTCTGTCAAATATATTTGAAATAGATTACGAAGCCAAGCAGCTTGGATGTCTGCTTCTACTTTTACCGTGCTCTTGAATTTTTAAAACTTGCCTTTCATGACTCCAATATAAAGAATAACATATATATATATATATATATATTTTATTTTTTGCCAAGATACAGTTCTCAGCCCTGTAACCAACCACCTGAGAACAACTTCAAGTTCTCCAGTCAACTGAGGAAGACAACAGGTATCCTCAGGAGATTGTTGCCTTTTTTCCACTTCAGAAACTCCCCCCTGCAGGCTTGGCACCCTGGGGACATTACCAGGCAGCCTGTGGTCCCAAGGGGATCCCTAAAGGAAATTCTGCAGACTTTCCTAAGTTTCACTAGCTGCCATAATAACTCTCAGTTGAGATCTTTTGTAATTCTTGCTCAACTACTCCATGCTACCTTAGACTTCTCTTCAAATTTTCTGATTTTATGCGGTTTTTACAGACTGTTCTGATACTCGGTGCTCCAAACAGACTCAGCAGTACACAGGCTGCTTTTGAGATTTGGTGTCCCTGAGATGCCAGAAAGCATCCTCATCAAGAATTACACTACTCTTGTCTCTGAGTTTTGTGGGTGTTTTTTTTTTTGTTTGTTTTTTTACCAGCCTTCTCCATACTTCTCTCCTTCCTTGTCCAAACATGTCATTACTGTCCTTTCCACAATACTGTATCCTTTCCCAGTGTTGACATTCAATTTTTTTTTCCCTTTCTTTCCCCTATCAGTCATAGAATAGTTTGATTGGAAGGGACTTTTGAGAACACCTTTTTCCAATCCCCCAGCTAAGGCACGGAGACATCCTACTAGACCAGGCTGCTCAAAGCTTCATCCAGCCTGGCCTTGAACAGCATCAGGGAAGGGGTGTCCACAGTCTCTCTGGGCAATGTTTTCCAGTGTCTCACCACCCTCAAAGTAGAAAACTTCTTCCTAACACCTAATATAAATCTACCCTCTTCCAGTTTAAAGCCATTTCCCCATGTCCTATTTCTATGTGCCCTTCTAAAAAGTCCCTCCCCAGCTTTCCTGTAGGCCCCCCCTTCAGAAAGTGGAAGGCCACTATAAGGTCCCCCCAGAGCCTTCACTTCTCCAGGCTAAAGAGCCCCAGCTCTGCGAGCCTGTCCCCACTTCCCAGCCCTCTGATCATCTTCATCATTGTTCTGTCTCAGCATGTTGGCTGGTTGTTGAGGTGAATAGCTACATATGGATTGAAAAAACAATGCATTGCTCTGTTTTGAAATGATTTTTCTTTTATGTACACATTGTTCTGGACATAGCATAGAAAAAGAGAATCAGGTGATTCAGAAGGTTCAAGGAGCATTTTCAAGTCACTTAAGAATATTCTTTTTTCAACTTACAAAACATTGTGAGGATTTGGGGTGAAAAGGAAAATAAAACGCTTATTTTCTCAGATTATGTGCAAAGTAGAAATCATGTCAAGAGGAAATTCATTTCAATGGCAATATTTGAGCAAGGGGCTGGCTTGGTCTCCCACATAGGCATACGAACAGAAGGTCTTCTAGTTCTTTTATCTTTCCTGAGCCACAGTCTCAGATCATTTTTCCCTTCTCCTGCTCCTAGTAAAATGATAACCTGACTTTTAGCTTTCGTCTTCAGGACACTCAGTTTCACCCCCAAGAGAACAAGTTTATGTATTTTATTATTTCTCTGGCACTTTGGTTTCCTGGTACACTGTCAGTTCTACTGTTTTCATAGACCTATTTTTTACAGCGTTTTGCTAACACTGTATCTTCCATACAGCTGTAAGCTACTCAGCTATTCTAATCAAACAGATTCACTACCAAAGTCTTTTGATTCCCTTTATACTCCCTTCTTTTCCTGTATTTTGTGACGGCCCCGCTTTCTCTTACCTTCTTTTGAGCAGGCATCTGATACATGCTTATAACCCTCATTGACTTATAAAATGAGAGAGCACTGCTTGAGCAGAGCAACTTCCATTACCTTTTTGTGCTTCATTTGTACCTGATGAATAGTTCTGACAGAGTGCTTATTTCCTTCATGTTTGCTGTAAATATATTTCCAGGAAAAAATACTACTTAATTCATTCCTAATGTCTAGTTGGACTTGAGTTTAATACTAGTAATTTGAAACTATCTTCTTAACTACTGAATATGTATACATATACATTTTTAACTTTACAGCAAAAAGTCTAAAGAAAATCAATTGTTTCAAGAAAAAAAAAATGAATGCAGGTGTTGTATTAGGTTCCTCATAAAGAGAATTGGAAAAGATTGACACCGACTTCTCACTATGAGCAAACAAACTACTGAAAGCATTTCAGTACATTTAGTACTAATTGTACATGGAACAAACTAAATGGGACTTATACAGTGGCAGGAATTGCAGGAAAAAAGCTCTTCTTCGGATACCCTGACAAGAAAAAAAGAAAACCACCAACAGCAGATAAGGTGATTTGTTTTTCTGCAAATCTTTATCAGTATTTAGGAAAGAAAAACTTAAGATCACAATAAATAACTACCTGCTACATGCAGGTACTGAAGCTAACAGAGAAAACTGAAAGTATGAACCAGAGGGACAATTAAAGTTTGCATTATTCTTAACTCTTTATTAATAATCTTTGCTGCACATTTGTACAAAACAATACTGTTACCACAATCACATATTTGCTGGACACTGCACTGAAAATACATGTAAGTTATGTTGTTGAGTGTATAACCCACAGGAGGGAGATCAATGTCAAGTATGCCATTCCGTGTCTTGAACATGAAAGAGCTCAGCAAAAAAGCATAATGGCTTACCTTGTTTTAAGCATTCCCACTAAAGCATCGTAGAAAGTACATAGAACATTAAAGATTTTCTGGTTAATTTGACAAATTCTACTGATGATCAGAAGGAGGAAAGTAGATCCCTTTGAGCTTGTTCAAACAAACAAATAAGCCTGTTATCCATGCACAAAGAAAAAGTAGTAAGGCGTTCATCTTGTGCCTCAGTCCCTACACTAAGGCAGAGCCATGAACCAACTATATGCAAAAAGAAGACAAAAAGATCTTCAATAATCTATGGTCCGTATTCTATAATTTATAGTATGATCAACTGATTGTAAAATATTTGGCTTGCAGAACAAATACAGGCAATTGCATTTTATAGTTTTTTACTTCACTTATCTAGATTGGAATTTTGAGGGAATAAAGAGTGAAATACAATAGCTCTAGAACTTCTGTATTTCTTCAAACTCAGGTCCCCTCTCCCCAGCTCTGACCACTATGCAGAAGGGAGAAGCATGGCCAGTGTGGCCTGCACACAGCTCATGATACTGGACACTCTCTGCCTGGCAACAGCTCCTGGCCCAACTGGAAGGGACCACTACATATGGCATATAAGGCATCGTCAAAATCATAGCAAACAGCACCCCCCCACACACACACAACCAACCCCCCCCCCATCCTCAACCACTCCAGGAGGAGGAGGACAGACATAGAGGACTTCATGGGAGCTACAGTGATGACTTGCTTTTCTTCCCTTTTTCCTCTCTTTACTTTTCTTCTCTTGTTTTCCCATCTTTTAATAAATGAAGGCATGCTCTTACTCACAAAAACTCCTTTCCAAGTCTTAATCTGGAGGGACTGGGATCAATCTAATGAACCAGAAGCCACTTCAGCTTGCAACACCATACTTCTAACAATGCTCCAAAAACTACTTCTCATCACGCTCACAAACTCACACACCACACTTCCTACATAAATCAGGCAAGATCCTGCCCTCCCTCCTCTGATCTGTTTCTCTGCCCATGTCCCAACACAGACCAAGAGATCAGTAGTCTAACTAACCTGCCATCATTCAAGTGTGACATCTGCCAGGACCTTGACTACTTCTGGTCATTTAAGATCCTGCAATATTTTTTAATTAACTCCAGTATCCTAGCCAAAACCCATTTTTGCTAATTATATTCAGTCTGCCTAACATGTCCCCTGCAGTTTTAGCCCAAATAGGTTATTTTTCACTTCTCTGACCAAAGATTTATGTAGCTATCTTGGGCAAAGCAGTGTTTAAGGTTTCTAAGGGGGGAAGTCATTGTAGGTCAGGCAGACTTACTGCATTAATCTCTCCTCTCTATAGATTTGAAAATGAAGTCAACGATAACATCATTCTGTTTTGAGTTTGTGTTCAAATCTCTTACGACATAGTCTCTTTAAAAAAAAACAATATGAGAAGTGATACAGTTTCCCAAACGTAGAGTACCTTCAAAAGAATCAAAAGCGACAGAATTTTTCATGAGATCTTTCAGATGCAAAACTCCCAGTCAGTAACAGCAGAAAAATAAAATGCATTTGGTCTATAGATTAGTACTGACCAGGATATGCTCTACTAATAAATAAATAAATAAATAAATAAATAAATAAATGTCCTGCTAATGAACTTGGAAATATTTTGCTAAATAAAACAGGCCCAAGCCACAGCTACTTTTAATTGAAACTTGAAGAAATCACTATGTTATTAAACTCTTTTCATGATTCTGAGCGCACTAGTCATCTGTCAAGCAGCTTCATTCCCCACAGCATAATAGTTAAGATATTATATTCTCTGTGACCACTTTCATCAGTATAGTTTGATCATTTATTGTCTTAGAACAAAATTGTTCAGTCAACCCCACAATCTCCTAAATTTCAGGAAGCTGCGTACCTGGCTTTGCTCTGCCTCAGGCTCATTAACCTCCATTTCTATTAATATCAGACCAAAAAAGGCACTGAACTTCCTTTAGATTCTTGCTCTGCATTGAAGGGGGTTTTGCAGCTACATGCTTCTCCTGTCTGCTGAGTGTCTTCCCACATGCCCCCTAGCACCTGAGTGACTTACTCAATGCACTGCTCTCTGAATCCTCTGCATGGATTTCGCTTGCACTGCAGCATAACCACAGCCTTCTCTGGATAAGCAGCATGATTACAGATGAAGGAGATGGCTGGAAATTTCATTATGACCATGGTAGCTCAGTAAATCTTATGCTAACTTCATACTATGTCAAAGTCACATCGTGCTTAGGATAATGGCACAGAAAGTGATCAAAAGGAAAAAGATTATCTAATATTTCTAATGTTACCTAATATTTGAAAATCTTGCTAAAATGAAGAAAACTGCGTTGGAAAAAAAGGGGCATGTATTTAACTGTCCACTGGGAATTTTTTGTACCTTTGGGAGACCAGTATATCTGCCATCATACCATATTTAGACCATTTATTTCCTTCCTGGTAGATGCTATTTAGCTCGCAGTTTGTCTCTCTTGATCACCAAGTGAGCTGTCTTTCCTGCTAAAGTACTGTGTCTTTGTAGTGTAAATTCTCACTGTACGATTTACTTCTGTATTCTGCTTCAGAAGAATCCAGGAAATTGTGAACTGTTATGCTGACAGTAGGAAAGTGCTGTATCCTACTAGGATCAATAGGTTTCATTGCTGAAAAGCTATGGCAACTCAGCCTTGTCTTCACAGGAGACTTCACTTAGATTCATCTTGTTATTTTTAAGTCAAACATGCCCAGGTTTACAGAGTTTCCCTAACCCTTGGTTAAGAGGAAGGGCACAGTCGAGTACATTACAAGGGCACATTTCAGAGTACAGAGTAGGCTTATTCCTTAGTGGTAACCTATAATTTACATAATTAAATTTATTCTTTTGTGGTCCTGTAATCTACTTATGAATGATATTAACACATTCTCTGAATTTGACCAAAAAGTATTTTATCTTCTTGGTCAGCACCCTCAACACCAAACTGCTTGCAGTTTCTGCAGATCTGCTCCTCTGTGGGAGAAACAGTTAAATACAAGAAACTCCTAGCAGTAGCCAGCGCTTTGCTCACAAGTTGCTCAGCACCTGCTGGTCAATAACAAAGCCAGACAGCTGCAAAGCCCTACACTGAAGCAGAAAACAAGGAAGGAGAGACTATCAGTATTACATTTTACAACATCGAGAGAGGATTCTTAAATCCATAGTAGCCCGACAGTCTGGTTACGTTACAAGCAGTGGTAAGAACGCAGACCCCAGTGCTAACACAGACTGCCACGTGGGACTGCATTTTGTTTTGGTCTTCTGTGACATTTCCTGCTGTCATCCCCTGCATGGACGGTCTAGTTATTTTAAAGATCACTGTGAGGGAAAATTACAGCTGAAGTATACAGGTATGAATCAGAGGAATATGCTTCCAAAGAGCTATTCTGTTTCTCACAGAGATAGTGCCGGCTAGCATGGAGGTGTGATGTGATAGCAGCATCCCTGTATATGCAGTGTGGATGCATTTTTTTCCTTGCTAGGTTTAGCCAGTCCACGATTGTTTAACCAATAGCAAAGCTTCACTGAAGCCATACCTCTGCAGTGTACCTCAGTCTCACTTAGGATCCAACAACTTCTCCACTAAACACAAGTCATAAGACTGGTATCCCAACACACTGCACAAAACACAAAAAAGAATTTGCTTCATTTTGTTCAATTGCTTTTAAACTCCGGTGCCAGCTGGTCAACTAAGAAATCGGTTTTTTTCTTTGACAAATTGCAAGGTCCTTTCAAGGATCCATTTCATAAAAATAATTCCCAGCACAGTCAAGTCAATTACTCAGAATTTATCATTCATCAGAAGTACCCAAAGAAATGGATCACTTAATAACAAAAGATATATAAAAAGCACATCAAGATCAATTTGCCTTCTACAATGCTTTCACATCTATTCTCTTGTGAATTTCAGCTCAGGCATTGACTTTCTCTTGACTATCTTAGCCAATCCCCTAGGATGCTCATTTGCACAAGGGACTGCAAACTTTCCAGTCTTTTCATCTAAACTCTTCAAACTGCTATAGAAGACAGATGCAGCTTATTTCAGTCATAAGCCACTAAAAATATTCATCTGCACACAACGTGTCTTTATTATTTCCCCCATGAAAACGTAAAGAATTTCAGCAGCTGCTCACTAATCTGTCCAGTACTTTCACAAGAATATGAATACTACCAAAGTAAGTTTCAACTTCCTTCTAATTTAAAGAACTAAATAAACCCATGCCTATTTTGGATGAAAATTTCACCAAAGACTATTTGCACAGCTTTCCAAACAAGTACTTTGCAACCAAGTATTAACAGGTGCAAAACTCTTGCAGGCAAGAAAAAAAAAAGTCGACAGTACCACAGAGTCACAGTGACTTTTTTGTAACACTACCAACACATTACACAAACTGGAGCAGGTCATTTATAGCAATATCAACTTTAAGAAAATCCATAAGCAGAAGAATTGCTTCAAACAAGTTCCCAAACGGCAAAAATCTCACACCCTAGTTCTTCCCAAAGCAATCTCCAAAGCAACCTATTACTCAGAAACAACAAAAATATTTTTTTTCCACTTCCAGAAGCAGATAATTTTCAGAGTAACCTTCAAGTGTGTACCTTCATACACTAGCCTAAAGAAATTTTCTCCCTGCTATGGAAGAGCTAAGAACATGCTAGATCGAAGAATGAGCCTGAGGGAACTGAATGGGAGTGTTGTTAGGTGTAAACCTGTTATCAGTCATGGGGATTCCTGATCACTGTCTTTTTTTTCTATTTATCAGTGGTAGACAAATATGAGGTATAACTGTAAAATACACTATTCCAACATCAAATACCCTGGGAATCTAAGATACCTACAGGACAGAAATACTAGAAGAGAAGACAAGTATAGTGTGAAGTAGCAACTTCTTAGATCTATCCTACAAAACACTGAAATGAGAATATGAACAAACTAGGAATGAGATATAAATTGTTGAAGAACAATTTTTCCTTCCAGCCTGATTCTGCAACAATCTGTCAGGGATCAGCAAGGTTCAGCTCTTCCATAAATTATAGGGAGTCAAGGGATGGAAAGATCCAAGGCTGAGCTTATTAATGATCCTGGACGTATATATGAGGGTGGTGTTGGGTAGAGTGGAAAAGTTTAGAGGCCTATCAAGCCCCTAGACGTGGCTCATCAGGGCATGACACTCTGTTAGTGTCATCAGAACTCAGACAAACCACGTAAAATATCTGCAAAATGATGTGGTCAGAATTAAGAAAAGTGTAAGCTTGTACAAAACATATAGGAAGTCTGCATTGCTGTTGTATGAAATAAAAGTGAGCCAATTTTATAGAGATTGAATATATATGGGAATAGTTTCATTTAGGGACAAATCTAGACATTCAGATTTTGCTGGTGCATATTACAAGAATTGTATTCAGAGGTAACTACATTGTTCAGTGTTCCAGGCTACTGATGCAGCATTTCAATGGCACTAAAGCATTTACAAAACTCAGAATTTCCTCAGAGAGAACCTTCAAATCGCTTTTGACTAACAGATATTATGATACAAGATCTTGGTTTTGTGTAATTTTAGTTACGTCAAAGGAAAATTAAGCTCATTCTGGTGACTTCTGTTCATAAACATTCCAGTAAAGTAGTCTAATGAAAAACAGTAGTTAGAGAATATGCAATGGTCACTATTGAACACTTTTTTTTTGTCAAAAATAACTGTTCTGTGGTCAGGCCATACATTTCCATAGAACAATCTTAGGTCTCCTTCAGTGAATTCTCAAATTGATTTAGGAAGATTTCCCTCTAAGTATTGAATATTCCTGGATTAGTATAACTTCAAGGTGCTGGAAGATTAAGATTCATCCGTAGAAAAGCTTCCTTGATAAAGAAAAATACGTTAAGTGGTTAATGTAATTACTACTTAAAACCTTTCATTTATTTTCAAGCTTTCAGAGCATTCTCAAACAGTGTTAGGAAAAGTTTTAAGGAAAAATTCTGTTTCCTTTTATTCCAAATTCTACAACACGTATCAAAATTTCAAATTTCACCTTTTCCTCATACTGCAGTACCTCAACAGGAAGCAAGAAAAGAGTTGCAGAAAACTGAATTCCAAATCACTTTTTGAAATAATTGTTGGCATTTTTCAGCTAACTCCAGAGCTGACAACATCTAGCATTCATCTGTTCTCACTTTGTCTCAGAGCTGTCTGTTCTGGTTGAGCAGCAAGACAGTTAGACTTGTTAAGTAAAATTGCAGTCTTCAGTTCAATCCAAGAAGGCTATGCAAAATTTAATAGGCTGCTAAAGGATTGTTACCCAATAACAAAAAATCTGATCCTACCATAGTACATGAAAACATTTGCCTATTACCTTCCTGAGCAGAGCATCCAAATTTTTGTTGCTGCTTTCCTGCTAGCAGTGGAATACAATGGGAGGGAGTTCCTTCCTATACAAACAGATTTCTGTATTATAGAATTTAGTTAGACTGTTTTCATGGTCTTTTACTCTTCACTGTTAATAGCATTTCAGGCAACCTCAGTATGAAATTTAATCATGTATCTATCTACCTTTGGTTTAACACATTGAGTGCTTAATAAGATCATTGTCATCAAGCTCTTATCACTCATGATGTGTTCTGGATGTCTGAAGTTACACATTTCATATGCAATTACCAAGCAAAATTCAGACCTTGATGAAATTGTATTCTTTGCAGTTGTAGTAACTTTAATAGCTAAAGACAACTGGTGATACAGCTGAATGCATCATAAACCAAATAGCTCCCCTTTATAGTTAGCCAAACAGCTTCTTCCTCCCCCTCCAGTAAGTGATGAACAAATTATCAATAATAGGCAGATGGCCATTAGCATAATCCATAAAGCCAGAAGACATTACAGTACTTTGTATCTATCAACACTGATTAGCAGCATAACGTTTAATTAGCCTCTATGAAGAGAACAGCGAGTAACGGAGTCGGGATATGACAAAGGAAATGGTTTTAATAATATACTGGATGTTTTTCAAAGTGAAATAATTTCCAACATATTCAGCAAAGGGTGCTTTAGTAAGGATTGGTTCAGAATACACACACTGATCAAAACAAGGAAAATTACAAGTTTTCTTAGGCGTAAAGTTAGCTCAAGCATTAGAAACTAAGCAGAAATTATCTTGTATAAGCTGAACTCCTTCAGTAAGACCTCTTGCACAGTTATCTGAATGACAGAGATGAAACTAGAAAATATTGAGGTTGTGTGTACATGTGCGGTGGGGGGAACAAGGATGTGGCATCAAATTAAAAAAAATCATGCTCTTACTGTACAATGTAGTTATACCACCCTGTTGCTACTATTTGTACTGAAAATGCAGCTACAGAAAAATATTCAGCAATGTCAGTGAATGTGAATCTGGAGTATCTTCTTTCCTTCTTTATCTGAACAAGATGGTTATTAGACAGTGGAGAATGAGAATAGCTGAGAAAGCTGAAGCAAACTGTCACTCAGAAGCACTGACAGAAGTTTCTAGAGTTGCCAATAATGTTGACAAAGAAGAAAAAAAAAAGAAGCTGTATATATTTCTCTCTTGATGCAAAACACAAACAGCTCCTAGTGGAGATAGTATAACATGGGAGAAGAAAGTTCCTATGTGGAAACATTCACTTTAAGAACCCATTTTATCAATAGCTATCCAATGAAATTGTCATTGCAATGAAAGCATCTGTGCAGAAAAGAGCAGATGCAGTCACAAACCATAAGAATTGCAGGGGACTAGCCCAAGTTGGGAGCAAACATAAATGGGAAGCATTGTTTGTTAGGGATAAACTCTATATTGACAGAAGCCTCATCGAATGGCATTACCTTTATCTGCTAAAACATACTACCACCTGCCACTGGAGAAAACAGCTCATAGGCAGAAGGCTCATCAGATGGTAAAAACTACTTCAGTAGAAACACTTGCAAGAAATTTCCTGGAATTTGTTTGAAGATTAAATAGGACTTCACGTTTCCTACCCCTTTCTTTATGACAAGGACAGCCTTCAGACAGCTAAGCAGTTGCAACGTTCCTGGCAGGAGCTGCAAGAGAACTCTTTTTACTTCAGAATAAGAACTAACCCACTAAAAAATAACCTCCATAGCAGAATTAGGTGAATATTGGTAGGAGCAGTGGCTAAAATCCCACGTATTGCTCCTGAATTCTGACAGTGGGTTCCTTGATTCAAGGAAACATCATCGAAACACAGAAACCAGGTCTCCTCTAACTCTCAGGTAGAGTTTATTAAAATCTCCTGACTAGCATCTATTGTTGCTTACAAAGTGTACAGAATATCTATGAAAGAACACAATATAACTACAACATTTGCTTCAAAGGCAATGATCTTTACTAGGCTATCTGGATATACAGTAACACTTCCATTTGATTTAGCACCAGGCTGCTTGAGTACATAATCAGTTAAGTTCTGTGGTTTTATCTATGTTTGGCCATATCTTCCTCAGTTGATCTTTTCCACTTGAATGCAGGTAATTCTGGCCTATTCTCATCCTCAGTTAAACAGCTGCCCTCTTTTTAATAGAATGAAGCTTACAAAACATTTTAGAAGTAGAGCATAGTACCTTGAACATCAATCTATTACATGGTTCCACTGGCTGGCATAAACACAGCTTGCACTTTCTTTTTGCATATTAATATGCAGTATGTTTCCCAATTAGTCACAGCAAATTAACTGTCCTTGCCTTATTGTAGACAAGGACAGTTCAGCTGGCCTCACTGTAGCATTTCATCTTGGGAATTCTTAGCTAAGAACAAAAGAGTTAAAATTATTTTGTAGTTAATGTTTTATTAAGAGGATCTGTTCCAGCACCAAATTCTATTTGAATGGAAAAATCTTCAGTTGTGGATGCTTTACCTATTTTACTTATTTCAAATTCAGTGAATTTTATGTTCAGAAAACACACAAGTAAATATGAACATAAATTCTATCTACAAAGCCTAATTTAATTCAGATATCTGAATGAACATTTTGTTGGCTTTTTTGCTGTTGCTGCACATCAAGCACTGATTTTACAGAACTGTCAGTGATGTCTCAAAGATCCACGCACTGAAATATAACTGACAATTCCAGACTGAGCATCCTTCACTACCTTCCATGTATCACAAGTAAGCTGACAAAGCTTGTTTATTCCACCTCTAATGGGGTTTTGATGACAGATGTTTATACTATCAGGATTCTTAACTAAGGCTTTCTAATCCCCCTATTTTCATATTTAGTTTGGTAGCACTAGAGTAGAAGCACTTGCCACGAATTTGTTGCAAGTGCCAGCCAACGGATGCTCCTTCCAGTCTGCCTTTTCTATTTTGTTGTGATTGTGTTGTTAATTTCCCTTTCAGCTCTTCCAAAGTGGCAGGGATTATGTAATCAACACCCATACTCCTGCAAAACACATATTTGATACCTTCTCAAAAAATAGAAAGAGAAGTCTCAACACACAGAATGAAGCTTCTCTTTTATAATGGATTTGCTTAATCCTTTGATATTTGAAATTTGTATGTAAAGAAATTTTTTTTAGATAAAGTACAAATCCCTTCAGGCAGTATCTTAATATGAACTTTTATTGCATACATTTGGGTACCTACTGTCCTGTAATATGCAGAGGAATTCAAATGAAAGGAACATCAAAAGTATCCAATTACATGGATATAGGCAAATTCAGAGTAGCTTACACTTTGTTCCTTGATTATTTTGCTAGTGTTAGGATTTTGTTTTTCTTACTATAAAACTAGAAACATGTCTACTATACTGGCTACAGGAACACGATTAACTTCTTTCTTCTTTAACTTCTCATTAAAGATATTTGTGTAAAGAGTGGCCTGTTATTAATATAAAAGGGCAAGTTATTTTACTGCCTATTTAACCTGTAGCTTGTGATCTGGATGCACAGAAACCTGCTTCATGATGTCTTGCAATTGTAGATCTCTCTGCATAACTCCAAGCAATGGAAGTCCTCTCCACAAACCATCTCTAGTTCCTGGTTCAAACTCAACTTCTACCTAGTTATGTCCATGCATGAAATTGTACAGAAAATGAAGCTTCCATTTCACACTGAGCTCAGGACCTGATTCAGGCCCCTTCAGAAGTAACAGAAAAAAGCATTCCTTGACAGAAAGAGGCTTTGAATACACCCTAAATTCTTGACCTCTCTGAATAAGTCTACTGAATAAAGCCTAATGGTATAACAATAATGTCTGATAATAACTTATCTGTGATCAGAAATCAATGGACCTCGTGAAATGGATCACAGTCGTGCAGGATCCAGGCTTGGCATAGTACTTTTAGCTGCTCTTACCTAAGATCTAGGAATGGGATTGACTTTCAGTCTTTTACATCAGAAAGTGAAAGGGAGGTGATGAACTATCTGTCATTTTAACTGCCTATTCTTTGACCTGTGAATTTTTTCACTGTAGGTATATTTCTTAGTTAAGTATTAATACAAACTCAAAAAGTTGTCATATGAATCAAATCACCTTCTTCCTTAGATCTGAGTGAAGTAAACTCATATTTCTTTTGCTTTAAATTAGCAGAGGCACTTTTCAATTGCTCAAGTGACAATTTCAATCTTCACACTTGATGTAAAATTTGACATATTTTTAGACAACAGAATTGACTAGAATGTCTTAAGTATTTTAGAGTGTGGTAATTGCAAATCTGCTGGTGATAAATCAAACACAAGAATGACAAACGTACTTAAATAATTTGAGGCAAGTGATGTCTCGTGTCTTCTGCCTATGTCAGCTTCAAATTGCCGTGTCAGTAAACATCCGCCCATTTAAGTCCTATGCTTGCTTATATGGCTATGCTTAGCTTTAAGCTTGCAATAGAAATTATTTCTTCTTGTGACAAGCAGAGTTTGAATGCCCTAGAATATCCTTTGGTTTTGATATCTCAAGAAGCTATTTTTCTCTGATAGCTTATGGTACATTTGTCTTAGCGATGACAGAATATATAGAATAACTCTAAAGAGATGCAAAGGAACTTTACCATATTAGCATTCTCTCTGTAACACAGACTCTATGTAGGGTTTTTAAGCAGCGTGTAAGATGGCAAGATTTAACTTGGAATCACAACAAGGGCTACTTGATCTAGCTTCTTTACCATAATTATTTTTTGAAGTTGCAATTGCACTTCCAAGGGAGAAGGAATATGTTGACAATGACCATAATACAAATGTCAAAATTTTATCATGCACTCAAAATGATTATAAGGACTACAGGAAAATAGGAAGGTCATTTTCAAGAAGCAGTTCAAAGGAGCAGTATGACAAACTCATTAATTTGTTCTCAATGGAATACTATTTGCTGTCTTTCTATTATCCTGAAGATCAAACTGCTGTAAACAGTAAAATCTTGCTATGGAGGACATTCTGATATGTCTGTCTTCAGAATATCTAAACCAAGATACGTATCACATGAGTTTTTAACTTAGTCTGTAAACAGTTTTGCACTGTACCGGTTAGGTTGTAGTTGTAGTCAATTTCAGGTGCTTCTAAGAGTTCACAGCTTTGCTAAAATACATAAACAAACACACATCTGTGTCTCGTAAGCCAGCAATGTATTCAATTAAAAAAAAAAAAAAAAAAAAAAAAAAAAAAGAAAGAAGGAAACAAAACACTCTGCTTTGGGTAAAGATACAAGATATGATTGTTAGCAACAAGAGATGAATCTGATCTGGAAACAACTCAGATACTGAAACAATTGGGCGAAGGATTCAATTAAGCTGGAAGGCTTTGTTTTTTTTTAGTGTTGGTTTATATACCTCACTTATCAAAGAATACTATAGTACATACATTCAATTCTTTTAGCATTGCTTCATTTTTCACATGTGAATCTTAGCTGACAAAAAAATCATGGAACAAGAACTTTTGGAACAAAGAACTATGGGGTGATTATCAGAAAAGTTATGCTGGACTGCAGTTAATTAAGAGAAATCAGATCAAAACCACAAAACACGAGTTTCATACTTAAAACTGACCATAAGCAGTCAAAATGTAGTCTTCTTAATAGCTCAAAAAAGTCAGTAAAGCCTGAGCTTGGTTGAGGGAATATCTATTTCCATTAGTAGGAAAAAACTAGCTAGTAATGTGAATCTTTCCTGGTCTAGATTTGTTTTTAATAAAGACCAGTTTGTACATGACTGTAAGCAAATGGCAAACTGTTTAGCAACATTTTGGCTGGCTTTTTCAAACCTAGGATAAGGGTAATACGTATTCTTAAATTTCATTTCTTGTTATTAAGTGCAATCACTCCAAACAGATAATCTCTAAACAAATATCGAGTATCAAAAGTGAATTCCAAAAAGGAATGTATTCATAAGGAACATTAACATCCCAAATAGAGGATTTACTGATGGGCACACCTTGATTGTTAATTAAACTTCCTTATTTGCAAAATGCTACAAATAAGTTGTGTCTCTTAATCAGAAAGCTAGGTAGCTCAGTCTGTAATAACTGAATTAGATCAAGGTATATTGTTCATAAATTAAACACGCAGAGAATAGCCAGCTTTGTATCTTGAGTATTAAACTATGCTCTCAATCAGCAAAGAAGCATAAGGATAGAACTACACAGAAAGATCAAGGGGACATGCAGCTTTATCAGCATATTACTCTTCACGGTTGTACAACTAAGCAACTGTTTCCAGTGGTTTCTCAAGAGCAAAGCAAAGATTTCAATCAGAAATATGCAAGTAGTTGGTAAATGTACAAGTGAAAGGTTGGAATTCTCCTTCTGTAACATGAATTTTCCAGAAAGCTTTCATTTAACCTAAAACAACTATGATATTGAGAAATTAGTCAGCAGAATGCCGTAAGCTATTAAAACTGACAAATTATAACAACACAAAGGTGAGTGTAAGCCTGAGGGTAACATTAAAGATAAAGTCCAAATTTGAGTTCTAAATATATATCATGACTCTGAGCAACCACTGTTGTAGAGTGTCTTTCCTAGGCACGAGCTATTAAACACCAAACTAAAGCATAGTATTAACTAATATTGTTCTTGTTGCACATCTTTATAGAAGTACACACTGATGTCTGCTGGTTCCTGTAGAATATTAAGAACAAAAAATGCTTCAAAAAAAAAATGAGTACTTGCAACAATTACTGAGATTCAGGCGTAATAAAAAAATCCTGGCACAAAAAATAGTTTGCAGGAGAAGGTAACAAATATAATTGTAAAAAATGGGACTTCACTGCTTAAGCCCTGCTTAAGCCCTTACATAACAACTAAAAGTTACAGCCAAAGAGAGATTTGCTGTAGGCTGGAACAGCAATTTAACGGTTCAAATCAGGAAAAGTAATAAGGTTTCCAAGGGATGCATCATTCAGGGTAGACCCAATGCTACGTATCATGTCATTATGTAAATGCTCAAAATATGTTTTGGATTTTAGAAATAAAAATGCCTAATCTAAGATTTATCAAACATTATCTAGACAAAAACACAATTTTTAAACGAAGCAGATACCTAAACTGGTTCTGCTTTTTTCCATTTTAGAGAAGATGGGACTTTGAAGAACTGGAATGCAAAAAATTACACATTTCCTCCTCCCCTAGAGACAACATCATCTCCTTCACACTAAAATTAACCATACAAAACATAAAAAGTTTTCAGTGTTTAACCTGTGATCGTTAGAGTGACCCTTACAGATACATATGCAGGTAAGTAGGACAAGTATTTTTACAAACACAAAAAGATGTTTTGACTCTCCAGTCCTTGTATATTGCAGCTGCCATTCATAAGTCAGCCAACTTTGTTAGCCAGCCTAAAGGGAGTTTGCTACCCACTACTTCAACATCACACTGATAATTCTGTGAAAGATACTGAACAAGTAGTGGCCTTGGTTTGAGAAGTCTCTGTTTATTGCTTTGTTTATAGAAATTTTTCAGAAGTCATATTTCCAGATATAGTCAGCAACTGAAGAGGACTGATATATCATAATTCAATGAACTTCGATTTTAAATTGAAAGTTGTCATTGCAGGTCATTAATTTGATAAACAGAAGGTAGATCCCTGATGCTTATGGTTCTGAGCACAAAAACTGGAACTCAGTTTTTAAACTGTTGTAAATGAGACCAGCCTGATCCTGCAAAAACCTTAAGCAATAACTCTGAGTACTTTGAACAAATTCATTTACATAAACCCACAACGTAACTGGCTTTGTAATATCCTTTCTCTGATTTATTGATGAGTAAAGAAATAGAAAGTCACTTGGTAACCACAATTTCCTTACTAGTCTGTGAATTAAGAGAAAAGGTGTTTTCAGAACACCTACCTTAGCTTCCTGCAAATTATGAACCTTTCAACATTGATACATATATATGGTCAAATAAAAGACAATTTTTTGTCTGAATGCCATCTTTCTGGAATCAACCAGTTGTTTCAGAGACACGGAAGAGCATAACTGTTACTTTTTTTTTCAACTTTATTTTCAACTGTTCTAAATAACCTTACTTTTATTCTTTTCATGCAGCTAAATACAGATTTTCTTGCAATTAGAGCTCTTCCAAATCTTTCACCTACACATTTTCTCTAGCTTTGCTATTCTGATGTTCTTGACTTTTCCAGCATCATCTTTTAGGAGAACTATTTGTCACATTGAAGTCAGGAGTCCAACATCTTTTTCTCTAATCTCATGCAGAAGGTCCGACCCCTGTTGTACTGCATGTACTGTCCTTTTGTAGAGACAACTCTTTCTTATCAGTCAAGTGATATTGAACTTGCATCCTTCACAGGATCACTGCTTCTCACCATCTGTAAGTCTAACTTGAATCCTCTGTTACTCTGGGTATAACTTGTGCTCTCTTGTAGTATATTTTGTTTGAATGAATGAGGCTTACAAAATCATCCAATTTCCTCGGTCCTCATCACTACTTACCTGTTCTTGTTTATAACATTTGCAGGTATCATGGGGACTTACCAATCCCTGAGCAGCCCTGATTGCTGATTTCTCAAACCCCATGCAGAAGGCTCTGCTTGCTGATGACTGCATTTCAGATTTGTCAGTACATCAGTCTTAATACACAAAAAGACTTATACTTTATTTAGTGTTTGCCTTTCTCACCCTGCATAGTATTTTGTAAGCGAAACGGATATTTCTAATTTCAAAACACCCAATCTACCTTAAAATATCATTTCTTTATTAAACAATGATATTCCACACAAGCTACTGTACTTGGCAACATGTTCAGATTCGCTTTTTCTGCACAGCAAGAGATTGGAGATTGCTCAGTTGGCAGAACTTGGGAGTAATTTTCTTTTCCAACTGAAGTGGAAGGAACATAACATAACAGTGTAGGCTCCTCTGCATATAGAACAGTGGATTTCAAAGTAGCTGCGTATTAGTAAGAAAATTTACTGTTCACTTAACTGATAAATATAGGAAAAAGACCCTCCACTTTATTCAGTGAGAGGCAATCTTACAGGAAAAAGAGACAAACAGGCATTCTGGAACTAATGTAACCCACTCTTCTACAGTTTAATAGGATGATTCTAAAAAGCTATCATTAAATAATTTTGTTAGTTATTTCTAGTATGTTTATACTATATCCTCTAGACTATGCTTGAAGAAACCTTTTTCCATCTCCCCCTGGGCATAGTACAAGAGTGCTTTATATGCAGCCTGTTCTGAATTCAATTTGTACTCTGATGTGTCTTATTATCATGGCTGTCCATAAGTAAGGATTTTGAAAAAAAAAAAAAAAAAAAAAGAAAAAAAAAAAGGTAAATCCAAGAACTGAATAAAACTTGATCAGTATTTTTTCTAAGTTAAGTAAGGGCTTATTCATATGGTTCTGTTTAACATACTGACAAGCAAAATTTACACTACAGTTTAAATGAAGAGTTTATTTTAACAGTATTGCATTGCTCACTAAAACTTATCCTTCCATGTGCAGTGAAGGTATTTAACTTAAAAGCTATAATGAATCAACTACTACTTCAAATACCGCCTATTACCAAGCAAATAGATGGCATTTTCAAGCAGACTATCATTAAAATAGAGTCAACAAACTCAGCCAATTAGTCAGGTCAGCGTAACTAGCAACAGAGTTAGAAATCTTCCCACCTGACTTCTAAAATAGATTTGATTAGGCACCAACTAGCATCTTCGTCTCATTAAGGATGAGTTCCTGTAGGGGTAATCACTGTCACAGGAGACATTTAGTGACACGTAAACATAACAGTTAAAAAAAGGAAGCTTTCTATATATCAGATTTTTAACATGAGAGGAAAGATAGTTTACGGTATTGGAAAAAAGATCCTCTTAATAATCTAGTGGCAGTAACTTTTTAAAAATGTAATAAATATGCCCTGTGGAGTCCGGGCTCATTCTTCGTATTTATAAAAAACTGTAGTTCTTGTAGTTCTTTGACTTCCCTATCAATTTTTACTATAGCAAAGATCAATCTTGAGATTCCACTGATTCCTCATGAGCTGCAATTTATGGCTACAGCCTACCTAAGTGCATTATGAACGGTCACTTCTCTGCGCATATAAATAACAGGAGCAGCAGTAGACAGACATCCCACAAATATGCTTTCTCTTGCAAGAATCCAGACAGCTGACGTCTCTCCCACACAAAGCTCAAGAAATGACAAGAAAAAATTCTTACATTTCAGCAGCTTCCCTTTTCAGTTATTTGAATGCTATTCTCATTGGCGCTTAGCCAAAGCTCGTTGGAGTCAGTGGGAATCTTTCCATTTGCTTCAGTTGTGTTTGGATTAGGTCCATATTAGCTTTCAGATTTGCTCAGATGTTTCAGATATATCTGGCATTTATTTTCAAGGACACAGTGTGAAGAATAACCTGTTTGCCAAATGCAATTTGACATAATGTAGCTTTGCATGATAAATATAAATTTCTTTTCCTTCTTGGTTTCTCACTTACATTTCTGTTAATCAAATTGTAAACTAATATGTTTTACCTAGGCAATGAGTTGTCCAAGGAAATAATAGATGAATTCTTCATTCTTTTATGCAAAAACTGAAATTAGAACTTTTTCTTAGATGCAAAGATGTGAGCTCAAAAAACTGGGATTTTATGGAAGTATAAGTCCAATTTACACTTTCAGAGATTGTATTTATTGTCTACAAATGTAACTTACAATACTTAACCTCCTCTATGATATTTAAAGAGTCATAAGTCTTCACACTGTAGATTGCAACCTGAATAATTTTTTAGAATTGCCTTAATGTTCTTAAAACATGCTGTCATCATTGTGCAACTTTATTCAAAGTTCTCTCATGATTCTGTTTAATGGTATTGCAATGTGCGAGTAATTCTTCAGATATACAACTTGTTAACAACTGACATTTTATATTAGGTGGTAGGATGTAACAGGCTGAGAAATCAGATCATTCTGATCTGTCTTTTTTCACATAATACAGTCCAGAATAATACTGTTCTAGTGCTACATGGTGACAATGCACTGGTGCTGCACAACAATGTTGAATGTTGAAAATGTTGAAAAACTTCCACATTAAAAAGTTTGTTTTCTTTTTTTTTTTTTAAGATGTCAATAAAACAGTTTATATAAACTGACTCTCTAAACTGTGCTAATGCTTTCATTTATTTTCTGTGTTCTTTGAGAAATAGCCATTGGGCAAGAGCTTTTGAGACTCTGAATAATCAATAGACAGACATTTATGTTCTCACTTCTCATTGGTTTTTGTATTTGATGAATTAAAATTATCAATACTGACAAAAAAAGAAGTTTAATAGTGTTTTGTGTTCACTGTTGGACTTTAAGAGAAAAGTCTATTTACATCTTCATCTAGATATCTTTCTTGTTTCAATACTATTATTAAATTATTAGCACGTTTCTGAAGCACGTTTCTTCAATAGTTGCACATTATCATTAAAAATGGCAGCCAACTCTCAGCCATATTAATACATCCTTGTTCTTAAGAACTGAATAGAATTTGCTGCACCTGAAAATATTTTTAATTTCAAAAATATATATATGATGGCACTAATTTGAAGACTTCTTTTAAATCAATTTTTTGGGGGCAGTAATAGTGCAAAACAAAGCAGCCATTTGAAAAAGTGATTTAGAAATCTGATCAGATTAAACAAGGAACTGTTAGCACTATGAATGTATACCTTATAAACAACTACTTTTTCTTTGGTTTGGAGGATAACACCATTAAAAGAGCAGCGACAATGTTCAGAAGCCACCGCTTTCCAGCCTTTCACACTTCACCAATAATTGTTTGAAATAGCTGTGATTTTTTGATAGGCACACCTTGTTCCCTGCATGTTCCCTGCATAACTCTAAAAGCTGAGTTTTACGAAGTTAAACATTGAGGAGAGCAGTTCACATATGTACACAGAGCAACAGTAAAGCAAGTAGTGCAGCCTGACGACCAGAAGACACTTCACAATGCCCAAAGAGGAAGCAAAAGACAATTTTCTTTTGCTGAAAACTGTGTGACTCCATCTTTTAAGATAATTTATACTGAGTTGCACACCTAGGGTAGGAAATTGCTTTCTGCTGTTCAGAAATTTAACTTTTCTTTTTTTCTCAAAAATGAGTTCTTTCAGTTCATGCAAAGCAAATGTTGATATGAGAAAAATTAAGTCTGGGAGAAAAATCATAAAATACATAGTCTGTATATGAATTCTTTAGACAGTCTTCTCTATTGCCAGCACTTTTTGATAAGTCTCCCAAAACAAAATTCAAAGTTAGAGGCTATATAATCATCTGCTTTAAAGGTTCTAAGGAATGCATGATGTTATTGAAACTTCTTGCTGGATGTTCTCCTAAAGATCAAACTTTTGATAGCCTTACACATTACAGTATCATTAACATGAAAGAAGGACTGGAAAAATCTTTCCTTTTTTTTTCCAGTTAATAATTATTTCTATCCTTATTTTAAAGAAAAGTCTTATCAAACCATGTTATACCCAACAATTCCTGTTCTGGCTAAGATGCATGACATTGTATAGCAGCAAATTTAAGTGCTGTGACCAATCTTCAGCAAGAAGTGCCTGGAACTGGCAGCAGTTCAGCACTCAGACCATGGTCCAATTTACAGCTTTGGCAACAACTTGCAGGACATTCTCCAAATCCTTACTACTGTTTCTGAGAGAAAGTACCTCTTAGCAAAGAGTGATCCTGGATGCCAGATACCTCACTTCCAGAACAAAAACAAATCACAAACTGCTTTCAGTGCACTAATGGTCATTGAAAAATAGCTTCTTCAAGGTAATATTTCCAAAAATCTTTACTGGCTGTACTAAAGATGTCAGTTCCTTGCATAATCCTTTTTCACCAACAGCACAGAGAACCACTGCCATTAGTTAAGCAGCCACTTTACTGCTCAGTAGCATATATAGCAAACTTTAGAAAACTTGCAGTCTGTTACTTGCTGACACCTTTAAAAATACGTGGGATATTGTCCTTGACTTTTTTTTTTTTGCAGTGGTTTACAATTTTCTTGCTGTCAGAAATGACTTCAAACAAGTTGTTAAAACCACTCAGCAATAACCTTGCTGATAAACTCAATATCCAAAAGCAAGTTCCTGAGTTTGATATTACAGCGTGGAAGAAGGAACTGTCTTCCATTTCCTGGCCTCAGCCTACATACACTTATAAGTCCAACAAAATGGCACGAACTGCACAAATGCCTCTAGGAGCCTTCCTCTGAGTATCACGTACAAACCAATTTAATGCTTTTGAAAGGTCTAAATTTATGGTCATACTGCTACTCTGCAGTAACTCAGCCCATTCTTCCATCATTTATAAGCATCTCTATTTTCCTTCATGAAGTATTAGTACTCCCCATCTTCTAGCCTAGGCAAGAGTGATCCATAAACAAATTCTTCCAGGAATCCCATAAAAGCAAAGTGAAAAAATAAGTGAAATTTATCATTGCCTGGGTCTCAGCAATTAATTTCCTTCATAGTGTCTGGTATGATGCCATATTTTAGACTTTGGGAGAATTATAATTTTGATGACATACCAATGTTTTAATAGTTGCTTAACAATGGACAAACTGCTTGTTTGCACTGAAGCTGAGGGGTTTGATAGGAGAAAATGATTTTTAAGCAGTGATCCATTAACACTCGCAGTTTTCACCTATCTTTTGTCTTGCTGCAAGCTACCATATACAGACTTTTCTCTTAAATTATAAGCCCAGCAGCCTCCATAAAAAGATCACAGAGATATTGATCTGACGTTAATCTTAAGAGTAATTCCTCATCTCTGCATTTCTCTCCCTGCAAGAAGCTATAAGATAATTGCCTATAAGGCCTTGAGATTCTTTTGTTTTGTTTTGGTTTTTTTTAACTCTGGACTTAGGTATCACTGCATACTGAGGTCATTGAATAGCTTCAGTTCTCTTTTGTTTTCAGTTTATTTTTACCATATCTACAAGTGTTTTCACTAGCTTGTAATTACTAGACTTGTATCTACCACCCGAGGTGAATCTTTGAACCTCTTCCTGCTTGGACCCTTTAAACAATAATTATTTGAATTATCAACTTCAGAAAGAGTAAATGCCTTCTGTAAGGACAAGGTCCAAGAAGAGGTGAAATAAAAAACATCCCTTCAAAATTGTACTCCATTTTAAAATATTTCTTGTTCTAAATGCATTTCTTGAGGAACCAGAAGAGGATGGAGGAAAGTGAAATGCAGACAGGTGATGCATATGATGAAACCAGAAAGTCTTTGAATAAATGAGTGGGAAAGTAAACTAAGGTAAAGTGTAACTTAAAGATGTAACATTCTGGTGATTATATGGTCATTGCAACAAGAAAAGTGAGAAATTGTAACTGGTAGGTTTGAAATGAAAGTAGGATTAGTGTAACAAATTGAAAATGCAAATAAAATTGCAATTTCATAACTGCAAGATACACGAGTATAACCTTTACAGAGTAATACATGGCATTTACAATGATTTGCAGGCATAAAAAAAGAACAGATGTAGTTATCCCTCTTTTACGTTTTTCACAATTACTTAAGGTGAAGTGCAGGAAGTTCAACAGGAATTCTAACAGTGATTATAGGTAGTTATGTAGTGCTGCTGTGAATCTTCCTCTTTTGCATGAGCAAATGAGTAAAATACTACTTTTTCCAGGTCATTTGTGTGTTCTGATGGGCTTCTCACTTAGTTTTAAGTTGCAATAATTAGATACATTCGGAAAGTTAATGCAGGTGAATCCTGATGTTCTTGTCAATTAAAGATTTGAAATACACATTTCTATGCCAAACTAAGTTACAAAGCAAGTTTGATAGACAGAGCTATAAGAATAGAAACTAGGTTTCTGTACCTACCAAAACAACATCTCAAAGAACAAACTTGAGATATTTGGAATATGAACGTGGTTACTACAGGATTCACACTCAGCAGTGAGAATTTCTTTTTAGTTTGGAGATAAGCTATTTGAGAATGTATAATAAAATGGTCAGAACACAAAGAACTAAAAGAAAATCAGAGGGGCGAGGTGCCTGGCACTATTAATCACCATAATACCTGACCTTTTTTCAGAAGTAATGGAGACCCCCTGGAAAGCTGCAGCTTTCTTTAAACAACAGGAAACAAATTCCTAAATTGCAGTGAATCTGTGACAAATTATGATTATTCCACATTCACCCACCTTCCCAACCCTTTTTCTGGGCCTCAATGCAGGGCTTAGCTGCTTATCTATCAGGCATTCCAAGCTGATGTCTCAACTTATGCTTGTCCCCAACCTACAACCCTTAACTACAGGTCAACATAGACAAGCGTGCCAGAGGTCAGCTCTGTAGCAAAGCCAGCAGCATTTCATTGGGGCAAAGAGATAGTAATGAAAACAAACATCATTGCAGAGATTCATCAGTTGTCTGACAAAGGATTAGAAGTCAACATGGTTTGATTTCACTGCTCTTAGTGGCGGGCAACTATGATTTATTTCCCTATGCTTAGATTTTCCTCTGATTAAAGCTTCCAACATTTACGTGTATTTTCCTGTTAAGTCACATAATTCTCACCCAAATTATCCTCTTTCAACTTCATGCAACATGAAGAAAAAATACACACAAGGCAGAAAACCTCAGGGATCTCAGAATTTCAGCTGCAGTTTCCGTGAATTCAAAAAAGTCTTGGCAGTGTAGCAAATTGATAACCGCAATGCTAATTTAATGCAGATGATAGGGATTATGTTGCATATCTAATTCATGGGTGTTTTTTGAATATGCATACACCCATACGTTATTATTTATCAATACAATTGAAAATATTGCTTCACTGCAAGTTGCTGAAGATTGCTGTAATAAGAACAAAAATGTAGAGTCTCAAAATTATTCAGTATGATTTACTATACTGTACAGAACAGTTTGCAAACAAGGTCTGAAACAAATTCTTGACTGCTGCTAGATCCTGCAGATCCGTTTCAACATCATCGCAAAACCCAAAATATTACCTTGAGGAAAAGCAAACAACTTTTGAACAGTTCCACTCTCTGGCCTAACACAAAACAACCCTGTTTTAATTATGCCCTTGCTATTGCTGCCCTAGAATGAGAGCAAGCATACAGCACTTTATATTGTTGCAACATCTAGGTATTTCATTATTTTTATTAATTGTGCTTTATTAATATCTGCATAAATAGCCAACAAACAAAGAATTTTAGAAGATCTTTTATGGAAAAAAGTCATACAAAGTTCCCAAGAAAATATGACAGAGATGCCATTGAAATGTTGAAACAACCTATTTCTGTTTCCTTAAGTGAAACGATCTTCGTACTGCATCGATTAATACATACACATTCTCAGGGAAAACATTTACATAGCATACACATAGGTTAAATTCATCTATTGCAGAAGATATGTTAAAGTCAAATTGATCAGAAGTAGATTCTTGAAGAGAAGTTCTGCATTTGTCCTGACTCAACCTCTGGAAAAAATCATCAGTCATTTTTGTCATCCTCTGGGCTGGGAAGTGAGCAACTTAAGGAGGAAGAGACAAACATACAGCAGAAAACTCTAGTAAAAATTTGTTCAATTAAATCAGTAAATCTCCCAACAGCATGAAAGAGAACAAGAGTGCTTTCGTGGTCAGGGGTTAATCTAGAAAATCTGCCATCTAATCAATGTGAAGTTGCCTACTGAGAAATATCTACTGTTTTGAGCTGCTAAAATATCTTGTTTGTGCACTCTGCCATTTGCCAAAACTTTCGAAAGATTACATTTTCAGGGCAAGGCACTGGATAAAAAGTAGAGCTCTTATCTTCATACAAAAATTTCTGGGAACTCAGAGCATCACATAGCTAGAATCCATACTACAAAGGGAATAACAGGCTTATATTTTTGATAGGAACAAGTGAATATTATGTACATCAGAATTGCAGAAATCATTTAGTGGTATCTGTAAAGAGAGGAATGACATGCAGATAAAAGTTGCAGGTGCAATTTCAGTTGCAGAAAGCATACATTTTTCATATTCAAGTAGAAAAATGAATTTGTTCACACAAGTAGATGCAAGCATGGAAACTTGGCTGGCACTGGCTTAGTTGCATTGCTATGTTAACATTAACAGAAACCTTGCTGGAAGCTTCAGAGTATAAGAATAACTAATGTGTGGGGAGACATTTCTGGGGAAATAAAGAGTAAATAAGGATTTGGGTATAAAAAGCACTGAATAAAATCTAACAGCTATTCTTTTATTATACCCTCGCTTTTTCCTATGCATTTGGCTTTAATCATGTTTTGTTATAGTTCTGCTATGTAAATGACTGATCTTCTGTATGTGATTCTGTCTAAAAATAGAGTACTGGACAGGTATGGGTGGATCAATAGTATTTTCCACGTGATATCTTCTGTTTTGAACTATTCCTTTTACCATGAATTCTGATGTTGGAAATACATCCTGCATAGCTCATACTATAAAATACCTGTGGTGAGATTATTCTTCTCTCTACCATCAACTTCCCGTTCCTACAGAATCTTTTCCTTCAACATAAACTCCCCAGTGGATTCTTTCAGAGGTAGCCAGAGAAACATCAAACATTTTTTTGTGGGTAACTGCAGAATAGACAGTGACCTGACTTAACTCTCTTCAGACTACAAATATGACTGTGGCTCAGACCTTCTGTGACAAAAACATGGGATGTACATACAATACAACAGAAGCTGGCTGTCAGCTGGATGCTATTTCCAACATGCACAGGAATGTACACCAAGAGTAAAGTCGCAGGTCACACTGTGGATGCTTTTGAAACTGAAGTAATATTCCCACACATTTCAGCAGGAGGAGATTGAAGCGTACTCTTTTTGAGATCAAGAGTAAATTGTTTGACTTGAATGGGAGCAAGGTACAACACAAACTATTTTATTTACTTTCACCTCAGGTACGTGTTAAAAATAACAGATATATTTGGGGGAAAGGAGAAGAAAGGCAAACTAGGTATTTTATTTCCTTTTTCTACTAATCTGTATCGTGCATCTGCATTACAGATATAACAGTCAAAAGCTTTTTTTTTTCCTCTTAGAGACTATTTGGCACCGTTAAATTTTTTGGGAAGATTTCATCTTAATGCATGGATTAGATTGATCAATTATGGTATCAAAGACACAGAGGTTATTCTTGATTAGTGAACTTTTAAATCAAAGCTGTGATAGGCAATCTTTATAAATACCAAACAACCTGAGAATATGTATGGAATGTGTGTTGTAACATATTTGCATTTCAAAAAGGATTTTGAAGTATACATTTCTGTGCTATTTACTTTTTATCTGATGTTCTTTTTTCATTTTAATTTAGAAAATCCTGGATCAAACAAAAGTCAATTATAGTCATGAAGTCCTATAAAGCAAAACTGCATCCAAATAAGGTTTATATTTTGTAACCAGTGTCATAAAAACAGAAAATTAATATTAAAAACATAACTTATTTTAGTTATGATAGCAGTTGTGGCATTACATCTTTAAGCCAACTAAATCTTTAAGACTAGAAGTTGAGAACTCAGCTTCACTTCTAAGAAAGCCACCATGGGATTGCTAACAGGTATTTTTACCTGTATTTATGATACTTAGCAAAACTTACCCACGCACAAACTTTCTCTTCAGACTACAGTAAATAAATCTGAACTGCATCAGGCTGCATTCATACCAGCCTGGGCACAATCTCATCCATTTAACTTCAGCACTGGTAGACTTGGTATCTGGGCACTAGGCATCCTACAGAAAGACTGTGATAGCAAGAGACACTAACATGCTCGTGGAAAACTGCAAGAAACCACGATCAGTAAGGGATATCTTTAGGTGAAGTCTAAACATATGTATTTTTCATAATTAATAAATCTAATGCAAAACGGTTTACCAAGAAGTTGGCCAGATCTCAGTAAACATTATGTAGTATCAAATCAAGCATGCAGTTCTAGCCAATAAGTGCAATGGCTCATTCTCTGATCACCACAGCTCATGCGAGCAACAGCCTCACTGCATGAGTGTCAGCTACTCCATTCCTAAGGAAATCAATCAATAAACCAAGTTAAAAAAAATTCAAAAGCTAGACAAAAAAATTACCGCAAGAGAGGTAAATTGAGGCAAGAACGCTTCTGAAATCATTTGGTGGAAGCAGGACACAATTTGCTTCTCTTTTTGAGCTGTTGCATCAAGACTCAGACTTCATTTCTCTATGATAATAACCCTACATATACTATAAAGGAAAGCTATTTAAATGTTCATTAGTGTTTGAATATCTGAAATAAACCATCAACACTGCTCAATTTTAATATGTAATTGTAAGCTACACTTGTTTTAACCAAATTCTATAATAAAACCAGCTAAATATCCAACCAAAGTTCTAGGGAAATCATTATTAATGACAAGATGATTTATTAATAAAAAATACTAATTCAAATGAAATTGAGTGATTTAATTGCTCTATGGAAGTATGCTTTTAAAAAAAATAGAAAGGTAACACCTACTTCCGATAATCATTCTACACCTTACTCTATATCTTATAAGCAAAACACATGGGGAGGAGAAATAATTTTATGGTAGTATTCATACAAAGTAAGGTGATTAATCAGAACATCTTTAAGGGAGGTGAATGAAAATCACTGTAGTGAACAGCACTACCTTGGCAGAAGTAAAAAAGCACACGCACAAAACTGTGTATCGTTATTCAAGAATATTTTGGCCCTGTAGCTCACAAAGAAAATTTTATAAAGTAAAAAGCAAACACTCACTAATCTGTGTGTGAGTACACGTGAATGCATAGATGTGCTAACATGTCGGCTCTAAAGTATCTCACACTAAATCTTTAGCTAACATTTGTGAGCATCTGTTCAGAGAAGTCTAGATAACGTACTTTAGATTGTGGCCTGCTCTGTTTGATAAAGATTAACTGTTTCCTCCATTCTCCAAACATAAAAAGTCTTAATGTATTTTGGAAAAAAACCTATACATAATTACCATTTTTTTCAAGAATTGTACAGAAATTGTTTTTTCAAACAGGCAAACTTGTTCCAAAATTATCAGGATTACAGTAAGCATTTAATAAATGAGTTAAAAAGCATCCTCAAGCACTTCCTGAATCAGAACAACTTTAGAAGCAATTTATCACATTCCCAGTAAAGTGATCAGAAGGTGCATGCTCAGATCTGGACAGAACCTTATGAAGATGAGATCAAAGGTGAAAACTATGCCAAGAAGGGACATTTCAAACATTCTAAATAAAGGCAAGGCCATCAATAGGTCTATAACTATATTTAAAAAAAAACTTTTGTATAGCAATAGAATAATTACTGACAATATGGAAGAAAGTGGTTTGTGCACCAAGGACTGTATACCTGAAATTTCTGAGCATAAGTGAGGGCAGTGGAGATGTTTATTCAAATACATAGCATGCTCAGGATTCAGAAAGATAATGTTTTATTTACAGGTCAATATCATATCAAAGTATTTGTAATAGCATGCATGCAGGTAGAGTGACTGAAGTGGTTTGTCAGCCATGTGCTACGAGTGGTTGTTTGCTACTGCACAGTATTCATCAAGTGACCCTAACAGGCTCCTCGGTCCTGAAATAATCTGTTGGTAATTACATGCACATAAAACATAGTTCTGCCCTAAGCACTACAGCTGAAGAATTACTAAGTGAGCACAGGAAGATCCTTTTCATACTGCCAACATCAACCCCATAGGTTAGATGCAGCCAACAGTCCCTGGAGACTCTGGGACAGGACAGCAGTCAGTACAGTTTTGCTAGGGCAACTAAATGGGGTAGAACCAGCACAGCATTTCCATGGCTTCCCACCTGTAGTAGGAGTGGGGAGATGCAGTCATTTTGAGCAGGATCACTTTGTTTGCTGTTAACTGCCCTACCATCCCCCTTCCATCAGGCTTGCAAATGCATAGCCTCCAATACAACATCATGTCACAGTACAACAAGCACATACAGCATGTGCCTATTAAAATATAGATTATGTTGTGTACATATGCAGGTTTCTTGAATGCATCCTACAAAGAAATGTTTCTGATCCAGTAGCCCTCTAAATGTGATTGTAATGCCACACTAGTTTGTTATACAGTAGGTTCTGCATTTCAGCTGGCAATTTGTATTTTTCAAGTCTTCTCACTGAATCCTTTGATTTTCCCTAATAACCTATTGATGAATTGTTGCTCACTCTCTTTCCTGTTTTAGGCAGATCACTTTCTAAAACAGCATATTAAAAATGATTCCTCATGGTTTATTCACATAGTGGGGCAAACTTTGAAGCTACAAGAACTTTATTCTAGTTTAACTCTGGATTATGCAATCCTGATGATGTTCAACTTGCTGCTTTTTATTTTGACAAGACAGTTATTACACAGTAAGACTCATACCTCACCTCTCTGTTCAAGTTCCAGCTACTCTTAATTGTAACTTAATACATTTGTGTGCAGTCAGAAAACCCAAGAGAATAAAAGACACAAGAAAGTTGTTACAAACACTGAATCTTCATATATGAAGGTAAAAATCACTACTTGGTGATCTAATGAGCTAGCAGATTATTATTATTTTGTTGAAATTAGATTTCTGAACACTAGATCTAGAAGCTTCGTAACTGCTATTCCATTATCAAAAGAAAGAAGAGAAACATGAAAACTGATCTTAGGGGAGTATTTATAACATTAAAATAAGTCTCTAAAATTGATCTTTTATCTTACAGAGTGAAACCAAAAGCAGGTTTGTTTGATCATAATAAGCAGTGATTACAGCTGCTTCATGGGCTTTTGCTTTGGACTGAACTAACCACCAAGATCTTCCAGCTGCATTTTTTATTGCAGGAGTGTTAAAATTATCTTCAAAGAAAAGGAACCATTTACAGCAGAATCATGGAGCCAGGGTGAGTTACTGGACTGCTTAGTTTGAAAACACTGTAATATGTCCAATTTACATCTGTCCTGATTTGTCTAGTATGAGGAAATACAAACAATAAGGAAAAACAAACATCAACTGATGGAAATACACTACAAAATGCACATGTTTAAACTGACTTCGCTTTCATAAGTTTGTATTCATAATATATATGAATTTGAAATCTAAGTAGAAGCAAAATTGTACTGGTGGGACGGGATCAAAAAATAAAAACATGAAATACTTGAACATGTAACATTAGGTGATTGCTTTTGTTTTTATTTCAAGGGAATACTCTGTGTACAAAAGGTGACAGAGCATTGGCAGCAATGAAAGCACTGCATTTATCAACAAAGACAACCTATCTCAGAGGATATAACCAAGAAAGTTTTCCCACTCAAGTGTTTCCAATAAACTGTAAACAGAAGGGATCAGACACATTCATTTTACATGGTCAGTCTACCACCCAATTACATCACTAAATTCTTTCACACACTCTAAAATTTCTTCTCTCATATTTAACTGTGGACTGATTTGACAGTGACGTTGATGACTGCTTTAAAGTCAGTTTAGAATAAAGAACTAGAATATGCTTCAACATAAGACAAACAACACTTTAGACAGAAATTCAATTACAAAGAAAAAGCCCTGTGTTCTTCCGGCCTGGATCAGCAACTTAAAGGTTATCATCTTTACAATGGTAAATACCTTTATAATATATTACCTTTATAATTTGTTATAAATTTATGACATATTATAAATTATACAGATACAATTTATAGCAACCTTGCCCCTGTAAAGCTAAGAAACAAGAAGAGCAACATCTAACATTGATTTACAGGAAGAACAAGATTGAAATTCCGTAACACCAAACTGAATCAAGACCGTTTTATTGACTGCTCAGGGGCACGAATTTTGCCAGAACACATGCAGATTATCAGACTTTTTTCTCTTAGGGCCTCTTTATTCACCAGAATGGTTTCTCTTAACAGCGCGGTAAATGAGATTATTTTCTTATATTAGTATTCCTGTATTCATTTATTATTTTTCTTTACTGATTTTGCTAAATCTCAGTTAAGGATTTCAAAGCTGTTTTTCAGGCAGCTCTTACAGTTCCCTCATTTTTTCTTAACACTCTGCCACATACATTGACTTTCTGGAGGAGTTCTGTTTAGTTTTCTCTTGAATTCACAAATAGTTCACAAGGACAAAATACAGAAAGAGGTATCAATATGCACTTTTACTGCTGCACGGAAAGTGAAACCCCTCTTAAAAATGCATCAAAACATCCAAATGTTCTTTCTTTTCAAAAATGGATAGAATAGGCATCTTGTCACAAAGCAGCTGCTTCCAGCACTGCTTAGAGAAAGCTACGGTCATGTTCCTTTCACAGATAATAAACAGAGTCCATGCAACTGGAAATGCAGCAGGTGGTTTAATAACACCTTTTGCTACAGTAAGAGTGTGTCTGTATTTCTTCTTCTCAGAAAAGCAATTTTTTTCACACTAATAGATCTAGGCAGAGAAATATAGATTTGTCACAAAAATGTATTGCAGCACTGTAGTCTTTATCACTGAGGTGAAAAAGGGCTTTCATGTTTATTACCACAGTTTCAAAAATGTATTTTAAAAACATAAACACTGCCATTACAGATATTCAATCATGACAAGCGCATTATTCATGATGCATGTGATCAGCCACTCATCTGATAATGCTTTATCTACGTTATGACTCTTCAGTATTGACTTTCAAACTTAGAGAAGTGCAGCCATTAATGCTTACTGCAAGGTACAGTCCTGGTTTCCTGGAACTGAAATGCTGAGCACGCTTACTGCAACAGCTTTTCTGAAAGCTCCCCACCTGTAACAGAAACTAGCATCTCCTGTAAGGGTTAATATCTTCTCTGCATGTGAAAGTGGACTGGAGGATTAGGAAAGATGTTACACTGCACGTATATTGCATGCTAGATTCTCAAAGCCTTCAGCAGCCAGAACTAAATCTGCTTATGTATTTGACGATGATGCTTGCAATTTGTATAGTAGTGACACCAGAGTTGGGATTCAAGAACAGAGCTTACTGGTTGCATACAAATGGATAGAACAATCAAGAAATTGAATATGTAACTGGATTGTTTAACTTCACTTTTAGAAATTTAGAATAAAAACAGAAAAAGATGCAGAAATTTCAACATCTTGGAACTTCACCTATTTGAAACATTTCTGTAAATCATCTAAAATTTTATTGCTAATATCAACGCGTGAAGCAGTATAAAAGAATGTTGGGGTTCTTTCATTATTTTTTTAGAACATCTCATTCAAGAATGCTTTTCATGAAGGTCTATCAAACTTTCTGACAGCAATATGAAGAACAAGATAGAAATAGAAAATTTAAAAAGGAAAATAAAAATCAAAGATACTGAAAAACGAAATAAACAAAATTGTTTGCATTCACAATTTAACCAATCCATCGCAAAAACATTTATCCAGAATTTAGAGATGCTACTGTATCAGCATCAACAGGCTCCAGATCTTTTGATCCTCAATAAGTAGCTGCTTTCACAATTAGAAGTCCTAACTCATGAGCAAGGACAACAATCCTACTGGATCCAGATAGAGGAACATCAGCCTAAGGACCAGTGAAAAAGCACAGCAATCCAGGCAGTTCTTGGGAGATCCAAATACTGCTTAATTCCAGTCAGGTAGAACAAGCTCCACCTAGCACAGGACTGATTAGAGAAGGACTCCCAGAGGACAGTTCACAGAATCACCTGCCAACTCTGTTTTGCCTCAGCAACAGCAAACTGGACAGACAGTCTCTTGCTCTGGACTTCCTAGCTACTACATTCTGCACTAATGTTTGTACAAGTAAAAAATCTACACTTCAACTTCCCTCCTACGACAGGAAATGAGCAGTACAGCTTCATCATTCACTAATGACAGTAAGCCTTACATGGATGAGCAGCAGAGTAGAGAATTTGCAGCTCACTTCTCTACCTAGCTGACACAAGAACAGCATTGCTCTCACTGTGCTAAAAGTGCAGGGCCCCAAGCATGTGTTTTTATAGAACTACTAATTAGCTGGGGAGGGCCTGCACGTGACTTACTCTGGAAGTGACTTTAGTGGTGGTAAAACTCTCTAAACTCATGGGTAAGCAGGGATTCTGGGAGAACGGGTATTTAGCAGCTGGCATATATACATGCAAGACTTGGACCATATTATATTTGCTTCCTCTGTTTATCAAATAAAAAGTAATTATGTATAATATTTGCCTGTGAGAATCTCTGCAAGTTATCAAGAAAGATTCTTGAAGTAATTGAAGTTGGAACCCATAATTGAATTTGAGATGCTTCTTTAATCTGTGATTCTTCGCAAGATGAGGGATATTATCTTTTCAGTATACTTGCTGGATTCAGCACTGTGCATCTATAGTGCACTATTACATTTGAAGCAGCAGATGGTGATGAACATACAGCACTTCTTTAGTCTAATAATAAGTGTATAGAACTTAATGATTTTGGCAAACATTTAACATTTTATTACTAGCAATGTGTTTTGCAATACTCATGTAACGTAGCAATAACAAAGGAAACAAAAGTGTTGCTCAGAATGTTTACAGTGTGAAGATGCACAAGTTGCTTGAATATTTGTCAGAGGTCTGACATACATAGACCTATTCCACTTACATTCTAAAAGGTTTACCTGAAAAGCAAATGATGGAACCAAGTGTACTGAAAAGGTCCCTCTTCAAAAAAACAAAAATTCAACTTTCACTCCCACAGCAGACTTCTTCAAAAAGCTCCATCTATGATATTCATATATTGAAAGATGGGGGTGCAATCAAACAACTATCCTAGAGCACCCACTACACCCATAGGAGAGCCAAGAACACCCTTTAAGTTCTATAATCAAAAGCTGTATAAATTAGAGTTTCTAAAAGGTGATGCTCAACAGCCCTTTGATTTTCATTTATTAATGTACACTTTGCACATCCGATACTATTACCATCAAAATGTAGAAGAAAACTTTGTGGATCTACAAAGCCACTACTGGACAAGAATAACTTCATCCTACAAAAAACATGAAATTTAAAGAAATTACCACAAATAATTAAGTTTCTTAATGTAGGTTTTTTATGTTGATGAGGCCATTGGTGTGCTTCTATATTGAATGCTAAATTGTTCAAGAGAACTTCTGTAATTCAAAAAGCTGTGTAAAAGGCTCCATTGGAAGAAGGTCCCATTAAGCACAGCATTCTCATATTTGGCTCACACTTCCCCTCCAGTAGATGGTGCCAATCTCTAGTCTTCAATCCAGGCATTCGAGGAGTCAAATAGAATAGGTTACAGGATGTGTAGCATCTATTTGTATATCCTAACATTTGCAGAACTTTTTTTTTCTTGCTCAGCTAAGGTTTTTTTTTCCTGACTTAATATTTCCACATTTTTCTCCAATCTTTGATCAGTGGAAGTATAGATACTGCAAACTCTGCCTTAAATTCATACAATTTTTTTTCTGTAAAATATACCAATAATGACTATATTCACAAGAAGATTACAAGGCTAGTAATGGTAGAGTGAATAGCAGTGGTTTAAAATAATTCTCAGACATGAAATTAAAGAACCATTCAAAGATTCAATACTGTATTCATGGCAAAAGAACATGGAAACAAGCTAGTAATTCATTTCTACAGAAGCTCTCTCCCATTTAAATGCATGTCATTCTTCTAGATAAGAAAAATAAAAAAGTTATTGATATCTTTTCTTCTTAAGAAAAAAAAAAAAAAAATCACTCAAATGGTTCACAGCTCCATTTTGTGATTTTTACACTTTCATTGTACCCTTTTAAAGATGAAACATGATGAAGAAAATTTGCTTAGTTCACAGTAACACATAAAAGCATAAGGCAGCTTTCACAGAATCATTGATTAAGCAGGCAGGGACCTACAAGGATCAACTCTCAGCCGCACACACGACCGCTCAAAACCCAAAGCCAGTGTCTAAGAGCATTGTCCAAATGCTCCAGCGCTGGGACGTTGTGCACTGCCCTGGGCTGCCCATTCCATGCTCACTGCACTCCATGCAGACCCATTCCCTGACCCCCAGCCCCTCCCACAACACAGCCCCATGCCATTCCCTCTGGCCCCATTGCTGTCACACAGAGCAGAGCTCAGCACTGCCCTCTGCTCCCTGTGAGAGCTGCAGCTGCCATGAGGGCTCACCCAGCCTCCCATAGGCTGAAGAAACTAAGACAAATTATAACCAAGTACTTTAATGATAAACAAGTAGTTTTCTTAGAACATGTTTTTGATGCTGTGGTTGGATGTATTTTTCTATCTGTTGTCTCCCTGCTGTTACTGCTATAGGAATACAAAAACGAGCAATGCAAAGAAACGTACCTTGAAGTGCCCCACGTGGCACTGGGACTATTGGGTCATTTTGTTTGACACACATACATTATGTGATCATACCAAGTAACTCAAAAAAATTTCAAAAAGCTCTTCAAATTAGACAACTTCCCTGAGCAAGACACCTGCTCTGTTGACAGACAAACGTGTCTTACTAGTGGATTCCTGTAGAGATTATTCATAGGAAATATTTACTAATCTGCTTTCCACAAGTGAGCATTTACTCTGAAAAAAGCCCAGTCAGTTCAAAAGAACTCAGGAAGCAACACAAAAAGGCTCCCATAAATATACATATGAATATTATGAGAAGTTTTGTACTATGTACCCCAATCTTATTATTTAAAGAAATGATGTTATTAAATAGTCGTATACTTTGGGGCCATGGAATGACACAGTAATATTGATGAAGTGGCAATAGTAAAGTGTTTCAGTTGATTTGATTCTCATTTAAATATGTTATGTGATAATGAGTAATTCAAGCTTCTTTTTTTTTAATTTGACCTAAGAATTAGTAAGCAAAATTAGGAAAAAGTAACTCTTTGGAAGGCACTCATAAATGTATTTTTATGAGTATATTTTTGATGTACTTACACAATGAATGTTCAGAGATTTTACAGAGCTGTTAGCATGCTGTAGGAAGATCTGAGTGACTGAATAGGATATGTATATTATGTAGGTCTCTCCAAAAGTAATGCCTCCTATTTATTTTCGTGGAAACTACAACCAATACAAAGAGCAATGGTAGCAGTGTTTGATTGGAGTTATCAGCTATAAAACAATTTGTCAACATCAACACCATCATTAGCTGTGCATTTTTACCAGTGACAAACAAGAGCTGATGTCACTCAAAAATCTGCATCAGCAAAGGTGCCCCACTGTCCCTGCTACCTCCCTGTCCTCACATTCACCATTTGGTCTCCACAAAAGTGCAGCAAATATTGATGAATGGCAAAGGATGCCATTTTTTTTTCTTCACAAAGGAATTTAATCCCACCCTTCCTGCTTCATATGCACTTCCATATCAGATGCCATTCTGTCAGACTGCCCCTCTGCTGCCGTCACAGAGAAACAATTTGTAGTGAAATATTGGTGAGAACGTTCAACCTAAGTTGCCACATCATCAGCATCTGCCTCTGATCTTGTGAGTCCACATCATTAAATAGGAGGCATTATTTTCAGAGCAGCCCTCATTTCTCAAACGTGAATTGTATAGAAACACATCTGTGAGAAGTAATCAACATTTTATAACCACTAGAAAGTTGAAATCAATTATTAAAATTTTTTCAAGCAGCAAATTATATTTTATCCAGTTACTGCATTTTATTATTTATACAAGCTAATTTTTAATTGCACTGCATGCAATCACTGAGATATTCAAGGTCAGTGGTTTGCTTTATACTTCCTGAAAGAGTATTAAATACAGCACAGCCCAGAGCGTCTTCAGCAAAAGCAAACATTCAGAAATACAATTATTCTTATCACTTTGAGGGTCCTTGGCTTCTCTTTTCTTTTTTGATCAAAAGCACGCGCTAAGAAACTGTAAATACATCTAGGAGTTTCATTACACTGGCTGCTTGGTCATAGTCCCTGGGGTACTCTCATGTCCTCAGTAGAACAAAAACAACTGCCAGTTATATTAAAGTGCAAGTAATGTTTCAATACCCTTTTGTAAACAAAAGAATGCAGTGAAGTTTAATACCCAGCTTAGTAACACAAAGATAGTTGGCCCCAGAGGGAAAAAAAAAAACCACACGAAGTCAATGACACAGGCTCTGTTCTTATTTCCTTGGATGCAGTGGCTGCCCTCAAGATGTCACCTGACCTTGCCTCTATTTCATCATCAAAACAGGAATGTTATTTATACCTTTTGAGATGACATAACACGCAACAGAAGAGAAAAACTTTGCTTTGCTCTTTCTTCCGCATCTTTAAAACATATGTATTTGAACCAGTTTCATTTAAATTCTCTAAAAGGAAACAATTTTACCAAAGAGAGGCTTGTGTGCGTCCAGTTTGCAGGGCTGGTCCTTAAATTAGTAAAGAAAAGCTGCAAACTGTTGTACTTTAGGCAGCATGATTGTGCAAACGCTGCGCACCGTATTCATCTCATGCAAAGCAAGTGTGTGTATTTAGGACACATGCTCTTCATCTTTAAGGCAATTTGCTTTAAGTAGGTAATTACATTTTATTCACGTTTATCACTGCCTTTCAGTATCAGGAGTTAACAGAACTCTCGTGCTTCAGCTTGCATAGTTGTGATGTGTTCTTGATGAAACCATGTTTTACCCATTTAAATCTGCTGAACTTTGTTAGATGATCAGTGTGTAATGCTGCTGCTTTCTAAGATGGCTTTTTTTCCCCACAGAGTAAGTTAAATATTTAATTCACAGCCTAATGTTTTCTTTTTAAATTCACCTACAGGGCAAAGTTAGCCTTCCAAATTATTTTATAAAGCTACTTTTTTGTGCGTACCACCACTAATATACCATAGGAGTAATTTGAAAATACTTGTTTTTCCCAGTGTCATTCTGAAGTGATATTAGCAGGTCTTGATTAATAACTAAAAAGCATCATACGTATACTTTCAGAAATAAGAAAGTGTAAGTTAGGGACTACGACTATGTGCCTCTTTCACCAGGCGTTTCTGGCCATCATCACTGAGATCTTTACTTTGGCCAAGGACAAAACAGTTCTAGTTTTAATTCCCTTCTTTAAAAAAAAAAAAAAAAAAAAAAAAATAGGAAAATAGAATATCTCCCAGTAAAATATCTGACATTCTTCTGCTCCTAACTGAGGGCATCTATGTTGGTACAGATTCCCAAAGACGAAAGTGTGTATTAATGCTAAGTTTAACTCTGCCATAGATATTAACACTGCATCAATCTCACAAAGAAATTGAAGTTTTCAACCTATTAAGCATCTTTTACACAATATTTCCAATAAGAGGAGACCATGCAAGTTTCACAGCACTGTGTACTTTAGCACTTTAGCAGAAGTCCCTTCCAATCCCTATGATTCTGTGTTCTAAAGGACTCATAAACAGAAAAGAGAAATATCTTAAGCTCAAACATGAAAATTTAATCTAATTTTAGAACACAATTGTGTTACATAAATTACATAAAACAATAAAGCTAAAGAAGAATGGAGCAACTCAACCGTTGAAAACAAAACAAAAGAGAAAACAAAAGAAAAGAGATGCTCACCTTCCCCATAAACATTTTAAGTATCTTTTAAGATACAGAAAGTAAAAATCCAAGAGGAAAGAAGAAAAAAGGTTCTGCCTTTAGGAGGAACAGGATAATAGAACTTCTATATTGTGAATATAGAAAAGATTCCTTAAGCCAACTTATCTTTGGATGAAGAGTATTTTCAGGTACCATCTGCTAAGTTAGTTAAATTAGTAATACACTTTTAGCTCCTGAAGGAAAGCTTATATGCACAAAAGAAAAATCTCAGTTTTATCCACCTACATTAATTGGCATGGTAAAAGATATGGCATATAAATCACGAGACTGTGTGCTGAGGATTAGACTCAGAACATACCATATCAACAGCAGTTTCCTAATATTCACTGTGAAGCAAAGGATGCAAACAGGATCCATACTTGGTCCAAATTATAAAGCCTGTTGGTCCCACCCAACAGTTAGCTTTTTAAACCTTGTATTTTTGTGAAAGTTATCAACATTGTCTGTTTTATTTCTTATCTCCTTAGGAGAGAATAAATTTGTTGTAACACTACTTACATAGAAATGTTTTATTAGACAAGAACTGCATGGTAGATGGTGGATAGCTGTGAAATATCACAACTGTCCTCTCGCATTCCTATAGCTTCCAATTACAGTTATCTTGGATTATGATTACCAAAAGACTGTTGAATTAACTATGCATACAAGAATTATGTTCTTCTGTTTTAGTCATCTAAACTTTGATTTCAACAGTTTTGAGAAGATATTTCAGGCACTGTTGACACTTAGAAAGCCTGAGCTTTCTCATTTAATAAGTCACAGTTGGACAAGATTCTTGTAGGTCTTTTTCAGCCTGTGATTTTTATAACACATCTGAACTGGAAGACTCAATAACATAAACAAACCACTCATTAAAAACAGGCATATCTTTCATGGTAATGTAAAAGCCAGATATTGATCTAATATCCACGCATTCCAAAATCTCATTCAGAAAGCAATGCATGAATTCATGAAGAGGCAGATTAATAGTTTGACTTGTATCAGTCAAAAGTAGGCTGTTAGGACACTGCACACTCATAATCCTTTCCTCACAAATATGGAATGTTTGACTTTGAGTTTACCTGCACAGATAAGCTTGCAAGCCTAAAATACATGCAGGCAACAGCTCAGCCTGAACACTGCTGAGCCTATACAGATACAAAGGTGCTGAACATCAATGGCTGTATTATGCAGATGTACTGCTTACAGTATATAAACATCTCTGCTCATCCTCTTTGTAAACATGAATAACATCTCGTCTTTGTAAGCCTTAAGACTCAACTTCCTGGTAATAAAACTTTCTTTGGATAAGTAATACTTGTCCAACTAATACAGAGGAAGAATAGAACACCCTCTGTAAATAAGCAGATGTTGTTCATTTATGATTTCTCTCCTGCCAAACACTGATTTACTGTAAATTCCCTCCATCTGGCAGGAAGCTAATCTGAATATGAATCAATCTATTCAAAAATAACTTCAGAAATGTTTGGCATTCATAACTTTTTTCCTGTACAATACCATTTTTCAGTTGTTGTTCTCAGACAAGCAAGCTTTTCAAAGCCAACCAAGCATGAAATATTTTGAAGGGACTCTGCAACTTATTTTTGTGAATTCTATCACAATAGTACCAACATAAAATTTCTTTTGCAGGCCAGAAACATGTTTTGAGTAAATTAAAGCAGAGCATTCAAAAAATAGAAGAGCTTGAGGGTAATATTAGCTACCTATATGCAGTGCTTGGAAAATAAAAACAACATAACCTCAAATACTATGTTTAATAGACCTACTTTAAAAATCACATTTTAAAGTGTTAGTTTTATAGTTCTGATCCCTTTTTCTCATATGTTCTCTTTCATCATTGTAGAATAAAATGAAGTGTGTAAGTGCATACACACTTTAGTGGGAGCAGTTTGGGAATTGCATCCAATAATAAAGTATTATAACTAAAACTCACTTGACAGCATCGTGTAAGCATAGCTTCCATTTGTGTATATTCAGCAGGAACACCTTGGCTACAAAGTGAGAATAAGTAGATTCCTGCCAAATGGGAAAATACAGAAGTGAATTTCTACAATCCCCCTTCCTAATTACATGTAAAATTCAGTGTGCCTTTTCCAGCTAACATACTTCAGATAATTAGAAAAGCCAAAACATTTCTTGTTGGAAAGAGCTTAAGTTCAGGGTAAATTACTTCCATTTAGGAAAGCACCTAAGTAAATAGATGTCCTAAATCTCTGCTCAATAATCAATGAAGATTTAATGACTTTTATCAACCTGCCTATACAGGATTTTAGCCTTCCACTCAGAAATGTAATAAAGGTACTAAACATTCTGAATTGTGAAAAGCATGTGCTAAAACAATTAACATTTAAACAAGCTGTATTTCAAGTAGAACATCTGCTTAAATATACTACAGTACCAGGATTAAAATGTGAGCACCTAATTGAAAACCCAGGAGGGAGTATATGAGGAACAAGAGGTGTATTCTTGTGGACTAAAAATTGCATACCACTAGACAGAAGCAGCAACATAAGCAAGAAGAAAAAGGAGTTATGAGCCAAAAGGAGTTGTAGAACCCAGATGGGCAACAAAAAGGAAGCGCAAATGAAATGAACAGCACTGCTAAAGAGATGCAACATTGTTTGGAAAGAAAATGACCACTATAGGAATAAAGAGACAAAATGAGAGTGGATTTATTGAAGGATGGAAGCACAGGAGATGACTGGCCTTCCATTATCATCTCTCTCTGCCAAGCAACAAGAACACTGCTGCATCTTCAAAAAAAAAAAAAAAAAAAGAGAGGGATCAGTGTCAAGGTGTGGAGACAACTGAAGATGGGCTCAAGCATTTATATATGTTTTGTATAGAAACAAAACAAAGAGCTTATACACTCCAAGGAGAACAAGCTTTAGAGAATTACGTAAAATATTGCATGCACAGTGGGGGCTGCAGCAGTGGAAACAAGAGCATTTAGGTACCTACTTTGACACTTGGGCAGGAGGTGTTATAGGAAAGGCTAAAAATTTCTCTGTGGTCCCAGTGTTCCTCCCAGACTATGCATTCTCATTTGGAGAAAGATTACCATCACAGGATTAAGGAAACACTTCCACTCAGATGTCTCCTCTCCCTGTAAGGACAGAGCTGGAGCTTCTGCTGCCCACAGAGCCCAGCAGTGCAGACAGCCAAAGCCACAGAATACAATTCTCAGGCAGCTGTGAGCACAACCAGCTCAGGTTGGGGCTTTCAAGTTTCAAGGTGAACTTCTCAGGCTAATGAAGCCATTAAATGGTTCTCCTACATTTGCCTATTCTTTTTACTCAGAACAATTCTTTTCCTGACCTGCTCCTGATTCCCAGAAAAAAACAGAGCTTGTGTTTTCCCACTCCAAATACATTTTCATCTTCCTGATCCATGATCAACCCATTTCTGCAGCCTGTTTTGTTAACTGAAATAGAATCAACTAAGATCAGGTTTGGAGAATCTAAGCAACAACAACAAAAAATCATTATGTAAACTGCAAAATTAACTAGAACCTCTTTCTCATTAGTAACTGCATATAGTTAATAATAAATTATTAAGTTTATATAATCATAAATTATTAAGTTTTAATAGTAAGTTAATAAATACACTACCACATCTCTGAAGGACTCTGTAAAGGGGATGCATTTTCATTTATTTCATTGGTGTGATGTACTCACTATTGTAAGTTCCTTATAAATTGATATGCTTCTTTATACTAGTCAATTAAATGTGTTCAGCTTCTCATAGCATTAATAGTTCAATAAAAATCTTTTAAAGTTTTTCACCTAAAGGTTTTACATATGCAAAATGAATTAATTACTTAATATATTTTCATGTAATTTAAGGCATTACATAACTTTGGATGAAAGTCCAGGGATAAGCTAATTTAAATTGTGAGCTGTGTCATAATTCAAGGATCTCTTTAAGATATAAGTAATTTGAATAATCAGAATTTAAATGTATTGCATAGAGTCATGACCCTTACAACTATATTGGCTGCTCCTTACAGGCTTTTATAGGACATCAAAGAACATTAAGAAAAAAAAGGAAGTGAAAGAACGTAACACTGCCTACTTATAGTAAAGCTCCAGAAGAAAAAGATCAGATGTGAATATAAGCTTTATAACAGAATATACTCATATGACATTAAAAACCTCACGTCATCATTAGTGCAGTAATTGCAGTGCATACATCTCAAATGTTACACTGCAAAAAAAATTCCTTCCTGTAAAATGTAACCAGTGCATTCAATGTGGTTACAAATTCATCCAATTTGAAGACTGCATTTTCCAGTTAATATCAGAATTTTAAGCATTAGATGTAGCTCATCACGCTGAACTGTAGGCATCATAAAGCACGTGGGATACGTATTGTAGAATTTAATCTCATACAATACTATACAGTATAACCCGCTGCCTAGTTAGCTATTTCCTGTACATATTCTTTATTTTTATGGAGATAACATTGCTCTTCTCTTAGCCCTTGAACACCTTCAGGTTTCCCAGTTATGTTGTAAGATCTCTGAGCTGCTGCTGACAAATTATGAAACAGCAGAAGAATAAGCACTTGCACTTGATTAAATTCCTCACTTGCAAGAGAAGTACATTCAACCATGGAAACAAAGTGTAATACACCACTTCTAAAAACACCTAAGACAATACCTCTACTCAGAACAACTAAAAGGATTATTTAATCATTAATGATCAACACCTTGAAGAGGAAAAGGAAGCAGTGCAGAAGAGCACTGAGAGACGGAGCTCTGTTTATGTGCTGCCATGCTGTCTATTGTACCTATGGAAGAAGCTGCTGTTCTCACCCCATGCCATAGCCAATCATTACCTTCATCTGGCAGAGCTGTTTTATGAGTACCACCTGAGATAAATCAGTCATTATCAGCTATGATAATATGAGCTATGCTAGCTAGCATTAGAATTTGTACAGATAAGGCCAGCTAAAGGCAATCTGACAGCAACTGCAATTCATTGTTTCATAGGAAAAATGACTTTCTGCTAAAAGGAGTAAACTGAACTTACATTTGGAACTACTACAACACTTGAAATTCACAAGTCAGCTGCACCGTGTTTCCAACTCTCCCTTGTAGACTGCACAGCTCACAGATTAGAACATCAGATAGAATGGTTACACTTTGCTAAGCATTTGCTGTTCCTTTCTATTTAAAGATAAATATTTCATGGTCAAATTCTACCTCATTTCACAGAATGCACATACAGACTTCTGTGCTTTATATTTAACCTCTACTGAGTGATGCTGGAGATGAAATACAAAGTCTAACAGAGCACCACCACAAAGGAGTTCAGAAGCTAATTAAAGGTGACATAACCAGTTGGTTCAGCAATGGACAAAGAAGGAGAGGCAAAGCAGGTCAGAATATTGATCAGAAAAGCAAATGGTTACAAAGACCATCCAGGCAAAAATTGAGTGGAACTATTTGTAAAGACAAATTTGACCAGGAACTTGTTGAAGGCCTTGAGAGTCAGCCCTGTGTGTTCAATTACAAAATATTTTGTCACATCCACTGTTAATAATTGCAATTTTGTGTGCTTTGAAGAATCACTGCCCTTCATTGGGGAGGCTTCAGACCATATAACTGACTGTCCTTATCCAGGAAATCACTTGTGTTTTGCTGATAGCGTACTGTAAGAACAATCACAATTTTTTAGTGCCGCTGTCTCTAAGAGTTCCAGCTCTTCTAAAACTGACTTGCTAAAACACTGGGAAGGGATGCAAGGCCCATCAATTTCTGAATAATAGATGCTGAACAATAGGTGCTGGTCTTCAGGAGTGCTGTTCTGAATAATGCAACAATCAAGAACAGAAGTCTGTAATCAGGATGATTCAAGCACCTACAAGCTTTTTCTGAAATAGTCCCAGTCCTTTTATTAATCAGAGAAGTTCTAATTCACAGAGGAAAGACATTTTAACAGACTTTCCATAGCAAGGAAGGACTTAACTGGCACATGAGGGAGATCATACAGCATGGATGTCTGTGGCAGGAGGAAAACAGTCAAAAACCCTCAGGCTTTTCTTCCTCAGTAAGATGACAAACAGAAGAAACTCAAAGATTTTTACTACAAGAATACCTCTAATAGCAGAAATTATAAACAGTTTGCACCTATAAGTGTGTAATACAAGAATAATTATGACAAGTGCATTTAGCTGTTCAGTGCTTTGCAAACAAATCCTATTTAAGAAAATGAAGTATCAGAATAGTTTATTCTACTGAGACTAGAAGACTACTGCAGATGGGATAACATTATTTAAAGTAGCCAAGTTTGAAGTCAAGTTATTTGATGTTTTCTTCATTTCACTTAAATGCCATTTGCTAAATAGATCTCTTTTTTTTTTTTTTTTTTTTTTTGGAAAGCATAACAAAAAGCTGCTGCAAAATAAACATACACAACACACACCTAATCTGGGGCTTTTGCTTTGGATAAATGGACAGCTTCATGTTATTTTAGAAGTTGTTTCTAAAGGCCTTTATAGGAGCATTTTAATTTAATTCAAGAAATCCCCTAAAAAAGCAATACGATATTCCTGGAAAAAATGCACTAAAAGTATACAAAGGGTGGGAAATATTGTATAATAATCTGTTTCATTAAGTTGTGTGTTACTTTTTAATAACGTTAGGCGATCATATCAGACAAAAATATGGTGTTCCAATTAACAGTGTCCTGAATAATAAGATTTAGCAGGAAATGTGTTTTCATAGTATCCAGAGACAAATGCTGTAGGTGATTAGTCTCTAGCTGTTTGAGAACTGCTGTATCTAGCATTATTGAGAAAAAAATCATTGTATTTAATGACACTTTTCCACTATCAGAGCACCTCTGTTATTTTTCACCATAGGACTACTGGCAGTATTCCAATTAAAAGTAAGTGAAATGTATCTTGCAATTGTTCTGCTTTGCTTGTAATTACACCACCAAACATGCTTTTCAATGCATTTAAATGGACTGAATTGCAGTTGTTCTTGAAAATACAAATGAATCCAAATTTAAAAATATCACTGAAAAAAATGCCTGTAAATAGGAAAATATATCATGTACACAAACAGTTCAGAATCGTAGAGATTCTTTTAGAAATAAATGAAGACAAGAAAACCACAAGTATTTTACATACTAGCAGCATGTTTTACCTTTACTGATCATAATGGACCTGTTAGAGTATTAAGAGGAAAAAAATAATGGATCCGCTAACATTTATAAAGGTTGACTGAATCTAATTGAAGTCATTAAATAGTTCACCATGACCATTCACCCTCCAAAATTATCTTTCTTTTCCTCATATACCTCATATATATATATATATATATATATATATATATATATATATATATATATATATATATATATCAATAGTATAGATTAGTTCCCAATTGGATTAAAATACTTCTCAGGCAAAGAACCAAAAATCTCTGCAAGCTTTTCCCCTCACACAGCAAATTTGGAGCAGTTTCAGAATTTTCTCTGTGCAAAACTCTGGCTTAGTTTTAAAATGACAGCCTTTCCTCAGGGAGGCCTAGAGATGTTCATCAACATTTTTTATCTGATGTGAACCACTTACTCTTAAAAACTCAAGGTGTACTTTCCATGTATCTACCTGTCATTTTCTTCATGCATTTCATGTATGCATGTATTTCTGGTACCATGTCAATCCACCAAAATTAATCCAGTAGCACACAGGATAAATGCAGAATCTAAGTGAATTCTTGGGGCAGTATTCACAGAATCACAGCATCTCAGGGGTTGGAAAGGACCTCAAGAGATCAGCAAGTCCAACCCCCCTACAACTCACACACAGTGGCATCCAGATGGATCTTAGATATCTCTGTAGAAGGAGACCTCACAGCCTTTCTGTTCCAAAGCTTAGTTCTTAGTGTAAAGAAGTTCCTCCACATGGAGGTATGGAACTTCCTACATTCAAATTTTAGGCCATTACTCCTTGTCCTATCACTAAGCATTACCATGAAAAGCCTGGCCTCATCCTTGTTTCTCACCACCCTTCAGATATTTATACATGTTTATCAGATCCCATCTCAGTCTTCTTCTTCTTTTTTTCTTCTTATTTTCTTCTAGAAATACTAGCAATATTTTCTAAATACTACTAAGTATTAGAAGTAATATTATTACTATACAACACTATATATATAGTAATTACTATACTATATATATAGTAATACTATTACTATAATTATAAGTACTAAGCTTACAAGAAACAGTCTGTTTCTGGGAAAAGTCTACAGACTATGGATTTTTCACCATATGCATGTATTTAAATTGAAATATGCTTTATAACATGAACAACTAATGTTTTTCTTCCTAATTACAGTTTGTCCAACCAAAGAACAGAAAAGTGGCTTACTTATACAATGTTTAAATCTTCTCAATGAAACAGCCTCCAATGGCTTGTGCTAGTATATCTGCAACATGCTGTTTAGAATAAAAATGCACGATTTCCAGAACTGCACAGAAACAGAATATCTAATGCAGAGTTTAGACTGAAATTGCAGGCAGAAGTCTCTGAGGAGATTAAAAAAAGCAACTGGTTTGTGAAAGAGGAAAACTAATAATGAGTGAATTTACATGTCTAGAGTTAGCAAAAGATTTATGTTAAAACACGTGGTTGTGTTATTTCTCCTGTGAGGGAGAAGAATTATAAATGTTTTATTGTTTTGTTACATAAACTATCCCTGTCAGTTTAATATTTGATGTTGAAACATAGCATCAGCTTAAATGGTCCATAGAGATGAAGACTTATCTGTTCCTTTCCCAGGACAAATAGAACAATCTGAATATACAGTTAGAAGGAGTCAGCTGATTCTGCAGTGGCAGCAGTGAAGGCCATGGTCACCCACTTAAATAAAGCTTTTTTAGGGAAAGATTCCATTTATGTCATAGAGAACACAGCAGAAGCTAAGAAGGGCAGTTCATGAATCACCATTCAGTATTACAGCCGTGGCCCCCTCTATATGAGCGTAAGTTCAAGCAGCCTAAGAGACTCTTTCAGTTGATAAAGCCATGAAATTACTTCTGCATTCTAGGGCATAAGCAGAAACCTCTACCTCCATCCATTCAGAGCCCAGAATACAGGAACAGTGTTTAGGATTCTCCAGACTAACAGATAAACCTGCTCCAAAAAGGGCAGAAAATCTGGGCTGATCTTCCTGCTGCAGACACACTGGTTTTTGTGCCAGACTCCGCTGGCAGCAGTGGAACAGATGCTGTATTCTGGTTTTCTGGCAGGAACACAGGGCTCTGCCCATAGCATCAGGAATGTAATAGCTATTTAGGAATGACAGCGTTTCATAGCAAATACCAAAAATATGTTACATGCAACCAGTTGGCATCATTAATTTATATTCTTTTAAGAACTCTAGAAGAACAGGGTACAAGGGGGATTTAACCAGTGAAATGTCTGCCATCCATTTAATTTTAGCACTCACATTTCCTCATAAAATAATGCACTTTGGCTCTTTTTATTTTTCTGTTCTGATGTCATTTCTTCTACAGTGCTAAATTCCCCACTGACTTGCAAGCTTGCTCCCTTGACTGATCAGTATGCTCTGAATGCAGGGATCTAACAAAAAGACAGTAAGCCAGGCTTGCCTGTTAAAGATATTTCAGTTCTGTGAAGGGATGCACCATGCTGTGATCCCTCTGGTAATTCTAACTTAAACCTCATTCCAGAGCAGGATGGTGGCATAACACCATCTGAATGGCATATATGGGTATACTGGATGCCACATACCGCTTCCAAGATCTCTGCATGAAGCTGTGCTTTGTTTTGTAGACCAGGAAGTTATCCCAGCACCAGCTGAGGAATGAATCTAAAGGTGGCACCAAGCACAGAGACACCCAAATTGATAACAGGGATATCAGCATCTCCAAGCCATGCCAATTCTTGGCATTCTCTTCTAGCACTGCAGGTGAGTCACTTTGTTGAATCAATTCTACCTAATCAGCAGAGAAACCTGCTGAAAGGGGTACATTCTGGCAAGATTAGTGTTTTATATCCACCTTGGTTGCATGTGTAAAGTGGCAGCTGGTATTTGTTGCCAGTGTCAATTAGGCTCCTAGCCTGATATTTTAGATAGAAAGCCCTTAACTAACAGTGCTTTATGCTGCAAGTAAAATAAGGCATGATAGATTTCTGAACACCACTGTGGTTCTTCACTGCTTCTGGCTGCTTGTGGTGAAGGATTTATAGGAATATTTTCAGATTCTGGGAACATAATTTTGTCCTAATACAAACATTCAGCCTTTGTACAGGTAAAGGCTCAGTTGATGAGCCTGAGTTTGATGCTAGCATGACCCACCAGAGCGAGGTCTATGACTAAAGGGAATGTTCTTACAGCAAACTTTATCAAAAGGTCAAAATAAATAAAGCTTTTTTTTTTTTAAACAGATATATGCATTCTGTGTTAATGAAAAACTGTTCTTTGAACTTTCGTGTTAGCAGCATGTCACGAAGTACCTGAACAGAAACTTAATGCTGGCTCATGACTGTGTGAGGAAATGAGGTCCAAAGGGAACTCAGACTAAATCACTATCACCCCACCTGCCTCCGCAGTTCCTTCCTGTGACCAATTGTCTGTGGTGTCCCAGGCAGTGGGACAGCACAGAGGAGAAAGCCCCCAGAACACCAGCTGCTCAGATGCCTGCTGAACCCACCTCAGCAATTTGTAACAGCATTCAGAGAGGTACATCCCCCCTTCTTGCTCTTTCTTTTGAATGTTACGTAAGTGAATTTAAACTTCCTCCTTACTTCACTATCCTCATCTCATGGAATTTGTCCCTGCTAATCCTCCTGCTCTCTGCAGAAAGGCTCCCTCACTTTCCTGTAGGGCAACAGCTCAAGGATAGGTGGAGAAGGTTTGTCATTACAGCTCAAGTGACAGAGGGGACACTACATAGGATACTGTAACTGCAATGCTGTGGGTGAAAGAGTTGAAAAAGGCTCAGTGAATCAAAGGATTGTTATTCCCTGTAAGCCACAGCATTACAAGCCATTTTAAAAGTGAAAAGAATTCATTAAATTGATGATGCCATTTGATGGAATTAAAAGTTTTCACATCTTCACCATTTCAAAGCAAAATATACCAACTGCAGCAGTCCACATTCTGATGCCCTGTTTATGACCTTGAGCTGCACAGTGGTTAGACATGAAAGCTACTTTAATATTTCTCTTGGCTACTGTTGTTGCTAGCATTATTGCTGTAGGTTGCTTTACAGCTGGGCTTAGGGACAAGTACCACACAAAGGGAAAGAGTTTTGAAGCTATTTTCCACATTGACTTCACTGTGGAAGATTATCTTTAGCCTTTTTTCCCCCAATAATGCATTCAGATCCCAATGAGACAAAAAGTAGGTCAACTCATTATTCCAGCTGCACTGACTCAGCAAATCTGCAGCCATTTCTGTACAACTAAAACTGGCACTGCACAGAGGAGTACATCGAAATTAGGGTGGAAACATCAACATTGCCTAGCTCAGTAAAACCATATGATACTTAAATAAAACACATGCATATTCAGAAATACTGGTATTTCAAGCTGCATATAAAAATTCAGTGCATAAATAACATAGCTTTGCAGCCCTTGCTTCTTTTTTCCATATTATGTTCTAAAGTTAACTCAGAGCTCAGAATATTCTGGACTGACAGCTCTGGATACCAAAGCATTCAAGCTGCAGTGCCAACTCAAGCCATGCCGTTCTGCCAGTCCCACCTGATCTGGAAAACCACCTGTCTGGCTTAGGAAGGATTTCAGTCTCCGTCCTTAATCAATTGGCCTCTCAGTTGAAGCTGACAGCAGGATACTACAGTGGTAGTCAGAGATAAAACCCACTGACAAATTGAGTGAGGTTTGTAGCCAGTCATAATATGAATGCATAGTGGCTCAGTGGAAAAGCACTAAAGAATGATACAAATTGAAATCCCTAGAAGCCCCTTTCATATTTTTAATGACTCCACAACATCAGAAATTGTTTTCTGAGGACTACAATATTTATTCTCAAACTCCTCAATATGAGACATTCTGTTGTGAGGCAATCACCACTCCCAGTTTCAAACTAAAGCTGGTATGGAATCCAGAGCTGAATTTATTTCTTATCTCTCTGACCACTTCACATCTTGATCCCGGTTTTGTAAAACACACAATGTGTATATTGAAGTCCATATCCACTGTTTCAGTAATAGTAACAGAATTCTTTGCATTGCCTTGAACTCTCATTACTCCTCTTCCACCAAATTAAAAGCAAGGCTGTCTTAACTCTTAAGAGGTAATAATGTGATTATGAATGGAACTCAGATCTATCATGATGTAGAAGCTCTAGCATTAGACATGTGTGAGCACTGGGATACATTCTGATCTGCTGGAAAACATGGCTTGATCCTCAGTGCTGAGCAAAGTTAAAGACTTCCGAAGAAACTTAGAGCTGCAGTAAACTCTCTTAAACTCCTCTGAAACAAATCTAGAAACATACTCTATAAGCCACTAAAGTACAGAAGTGGCTATTGAGATGAAGGAGAAGTATAATACATCGTCTCTGAAGCATGGAGGCACTCCATTCCTTGTTCTGAAATTCCAGATGTAGTTTCACTGCCTCGTGTAAAATGGAAAGCGAAGCTGTAACTTTTCATTACCACATAACCACATCATCCCTCAGAGCTATTAAAAAAGACATTGTGTACTTCTACAGCTTTTAATTTCCACTGGTTATTGTTTTACTTTCCCATCTCAGTAACTTTTAAGTACAGTGACTCACAGTGAGACCATAGTGTTGATGAGCACACTACTGCAAAATTCTTTTGAAGACTGAGCAGCAGTATTTCTTGTAGAAATACCATTAACCAGTGAATACAGGAGACAGGAGAACAAAGTTACTGTAAGAGCCAAAATTTAACAAGCTAACCCAGTGAAGGCAGCTATGTGATTTCACTCATTAGAACAGAACAAGACAACCAATAACCAACCTGAACTGTTTTCTGTTTCATAGAATAAAAGGTTGTGATTTTCTTTAGTACCTCTTTTTGACCAGAAAATATTGCAATAGATAAACTGATGTTAGAGAGTCTAGTGTAATTTATGTTTCCCTTTGATGTACGTTGCTTAGCACACAGCTACTGATAATGCACACTAATGTACAGTGATATGTATTACCATCTGCTGACTGCACACAATGCAGACAAGATACATCTCAGGCAAAACAGGAGTGCTCATTTGCCTTACTTCCACTTGGTGGGTTTCAAGACAAAACAGCAGAAGTAAGGAAACTGCTCATTGGACTTGCTACAGGTATTAACTGACCTGCCTTGAAAAGACATGTAACAACCCCTGCATATTTGAACTGGGCTGCCAGAGGGAATAGAGTGTGCTAAGGCTGACAGCTATAGGAAGAAATTTGACAAAGCACACCAGAATTTTCGCTATATTCAGTGTCAGAATTACAACTCTGAATGGTAAAATTCTCTTATTCATTGCAACTGAGAGCATAGGGTCCCAGCAGCTGGGATCTGGGCCTTGACACTGGATCAGTATTTTTCTGTAAATGGGAGAAGTCTGAGATCCTACAATGTGGCTCACAGGAACAAAAGCTGGGAACGCTGATAACTTGAGAGGCTGGACCTCTCAAGGTCTTGGTTCAGGGCCAACAGGAGTTGTCTGTTGAAGGAAAGACAAATGCAAAGTCCCGAGGTGAAGATGGAATATCCAAGTACATCAGCATAAGCTGAGGCAAAATGGACGTAAGCAGGTCTGCAGAAAAGACCTAGGGATCCCAGTGGACAGGAAGGTGAACATAACTGACCACAATCAGGATGTACTACCACAACAGTCAGATCTAGAACAGTGATCATTCAACACCAGTAAGACCACATTCAGAATCCTGTAGTCCATTTTGGTCTTCCCCATATGAGACAGACATTCAGAAACTTTGAGCATTGCAAATAATTAAAGAGACAGCTAGAGGGGTGAGCACTATTCCATAAATTAAAATACCATAAATGAAGCATAACTGGATTTCTAAAAGGTTAAATCCTGGTGCACTGATTGGCTTTAGCTACAGAAAATATCTTGACTCCACATCTGAATTTCATTTTAAAGGCTGGTTCTCTAAACACAGCAGAGGAAAAAGAATCAATTCATACATTATACACAGCATATCTGAGTAGTGCATAGAATATAATGGAGATTTGCTGCTTTGAAGAAGTTGCAAGTTAGCACAGAGTAATTAGGAAAAGGAAAGAATCTTTTCCATGAAATCATCTGCTGTCCTAATGGACAAAAGTTGAAAAAATCTCAGAACACAAAGGGTCAAGATGACAAATGCAGAGGAGTGGGAAGACAAACTTTTTCAGTTTCACTAATAATTCAACTGTTTCTTTGGCAAGCAATTTTACTTCCTGCAAAACATCCAGTTAAGTTCAAGTTTTTAAGTGAAAGCCCACAAAGAGCCAAGCTCACAATATGCTTTTGTTAAGTTCACATTTCTTATTCTCAGTTCTGTGGCATGAACAATGCTTCTCAGAAAGAAAGCTTGCAACTGTGTTATGCCAGCTGTGAGACCATGCTGAACCACACTGATAGAGGCTGCTTACACCTAAATAATGCGCTATTAGCAGCAGATTGAGCGAGGGCTAGAAAATAAGCTTGCAGTTTCTCTTTGATGTATTGTGCCATTCTCCCTTAAATACTGTTAATATTAGCAAATGCCTACTCTACAGGCATGTGGGACACAGCAGGGCTTTATTTTCACAGAGAAAAGCCTCTAAGATAATCAATTATACCTAATGAAAACAATCAGTAAATTTAAGTAATTAAACATAGGATTTATTTCACTAACAAGAAATTAAAATATCACTCTTTCCCAAGCTACAGTGAATATTGTACTTTGGCCTTCATTTTCATTGTTTGATCTACATTTGAAGATTGAATGAAAAGGGGACCAAAAAAAACCTATCAATTTTATTCTTTTCTTCCCCTACAGCGCAGGCCAGACAGGACGCCGCTGCTCTGACTGTAGGCCCCTTCAAGCACAGAATGGGCAGAGCAAAGCCAAGCAATATGCTTTCCTCTGGATAACTTTTCCTTTGCACTAGGAGCAACTAACACAGCCAGCACTGCAGTGACTTCACCAGGCAGTGTCAGTAGAAACTCCATACAAGAAAGAATTCCTTAGTTACTCCAGACTGAGTTTCAGGTACTGCTTACCTAAGAACTCAGTTCACACAACCTTGCCTTTAGATGTTTTTAAAAGCCCATGAGATTGTCTAGCATCATCCTTAGTGCATTCATCTTTCCTCTGAGCATTTTTGAAATACTAGCATCTAAAGAAGTTTGTGTATGCAACTATTCAAGGTATCTGTAATTTAGTCATTTTAGAAGAATTCATCATTAACAAGTCACACTAAAAATACATATACAGCTGTCATGGTTTTTAAATTTTCTTGCATAACTATTCATCTGCCATCAATATTTGTTTGTCAGGCTAGAGAAAAACAATTGTGTAACAGATTCCCTCTAAAAAATTAGGAAATTAAATTTGCTCCTGTTTATACACTCCCTTCAAGGACTGGAAGGCCACAGTGAGGTCTCCCTGGAGCCTTCTCTTCTCCAAGCTAAGCAAGCCCAGTTCCCTCAACCTTTCTTCATAGGAGAGGTGTTCCAGCCCTCTGATCATCATAGTGGCCCACCTCTGGACCCATTCCAAAAGCTCCACATCTTTCTTTTGCTGATGATGTTTTTCAAATATGGAGGTTGCCAAGCCACTCTGCATATCAGCCACCTCTTTCAGAAGCCTAGGATGGATATCACCCAGCCCCATGGGTTTGTACACGTTCAGTTTCATGAGGACGACTCAGCCTGTTACAGAACCCACTCCCCACACTCTCACCTAGAGGCTCGTGGTCCTGGCAGCTGTGAGAAGCCTGACCACCCCTGAAGACTGAGGCAAAGCACTCATTGAGTACCTCAGCTTTTTCTACGTCTGAGGAAGCCAGCTCCCCATTACCTTTATTCCAGGGGGCATCTAATGGTGTATTTCAATATTTAATAATTATATAGAAGAAAGTCATCTTCATTCCACTGACTCTGAAAATAGCAAGATGTCTGTAAGATTTGTAAAGTTGTAATGAGCAAAATTTGACTCAACACAAAAGATCATCCCATACATAAACAGAGAACCAAGAAATAAAACACTTATTTGGAAGTATGTTACCTCTTTAAAGTTTTAAACCATTATGCAGACAAACACAACAGTGTAGGGATCAGGCAACACTGGGAGATGAACAGTTTTGAAGACTGTATGTCAAAAAAACATGCCAAATGCAACCAAACAGATGGATCCTGATCAGAGAGGAGGAAAGGCTCAATGCAGCAAGTACTGAAGATTGAAACCTACTTACAAAGCAATCTGAGCATAACGAACAGCAGATTGCTACAGACATTTGGCATATTTATTGAAGCATTAAGAGACTTCTGCAATGCCATTAACATATATGCAGGACTACATAAAAACACACTATGTTAGGCATCACACTCAAATTTTGAATTCTAATTTTTTTATATAAAAAGGCGAGTCCTTAACTAAAATTTGTTTAATCTTGGATAGCCCACTGCTGGCACTGCAATATAACAGCATTTCCATTTTCAAAATGTCATGATATTTATAGCTCAAATATATTTATAGCTGCCCCAGTATTGTTCCAACAGCAAAATCAATTATAGTGTTCCCATCAACTTGCATCTAAAGAAAAATCAGACAAAACTGTATCTACTACATTTAAGATACAAAACATAGTGACAAACATTTGCAGTTAAATAAAACATTTGCACTATAAACAATAGCAGAGATGGAATATCTTTGCTGCTTCTTTGTAAGCATTAACGTTTTACACAGAAACACATCATTGAAAACACTCTCAAGGTAAAGTTGAAGAGGATTAAAAGATTTCAAGTTATTTTTACCTATTATAGAGCTCATCTGGAAAAGCCTTGTTTGCTAACATGGAAAGCTTAACATCCTCCATATTTACAGGTATTCTGACTTTTTCATTTCTTGTAACAAGAAATCAATCACAGCTAGATCAATCTGTGGCTTGAGCTCATACAAAGTGAACATAGTTGTGGAAGCTTATGTTTATTGGTATAAAGTAATAGCTACAGTGAACACTGGCTCAATGTAAAAACAATTTTTCAAGAAAACAAATTAAATATATGAAATGGCCATAAAATGCTACGGAGGAGATCTGATCTTAGGAAAGCATGTCTTGTAAACAGAGGTTTTAAAATATGAAGAACCACTGTTCACAACCATTGCAAATGAGCTCAGGTACCTCAACCTGAAGAAACAAATGGTGCAGTTAAGTATATATTTCAGGTCTCAATCTGAAATGGATGGAATTAGGGATAAAAATCAGGATCTCACCTGTAATAATTCCTTCAGGATGTCTGAACAGTGTATTAGTTGGATGTAAGAGTGAACAAAGTGGATTTTGACATTGAACTATAGGCATTCTGTGAAATACTTCTAATCCCTACAAACACGTTCAGCGCTGTTTTTCTATTGTGCAGTCTTCTATATGTGCAATTCCCTTTAAGGTGATTAAGTTTCATTGGTTTGAGAAATGCATGCAGTTGTCCATTCCATGAAATAGCTATACTTGTCATTAAGAGCTACAGCTCAATCCCTAAACTACTTTAGCAGAAAAATTAACTAATAGTTTGGAGGAACAAGAAAAGAAAAAACTTCAGAGCAGCAAATTATTAATCCGCAAGGCAAATGGTGTCAAAAGAAAGAGTAGCAAAATAAAAAAGCAACAGCTTCCTGTATTTATGTGAATGAAAAATTATCTACTATAACTTTGTACTACTTCATATTGAATGTTTCTACCACTAGCAGGAAAATTTTCTGTCCTCAGAAAGTTCTTTTGTGCAACTTGACAGTGGCTTGTTGAACTTACAGTAGAAGGTACAAATATGCTCTAAGTAAAATTGAGTTATTTTTTCCATCACTACTGCATTCATCATACACTGCACTGAAAAAGACAATTACATTACTTCTGCACTTACCCAAAAACACCAACTCACCCCAACCCCAGTGCACTTTAAAAGAATTTTTGCCACCAAATTAAGCTGTTGCTATATTAGCTTTCTCTTAAGAGTAAATTTGTATCATTCATATGTTTGTTATTCCCAGTTTTTAACTTGCAACTAATTCCCTTGTATCACAACCTGATCTTGACTTGCCTTAAGATAATAATCCAGTGAGAATGAAAAACAATTTTCTCCACATCTTATATTTCCTCTAGTTTGACTGTTCTGGTGTTACTGCTGTTGTACTCCTGGTACTAGAATACCTTCCATGAGCAGAGTTATTCTCCCTGTTTGAGACTATGTTTCAGAAATCTGAAGTTTGAGTGACACAAAGGAAAACAAATATTGGAACACATGTAAATTTCCTGAGAATCTCTGGATTTAGTGACTGTTTCCTAAGCTATAGCACTATCAAGATCTTTTACTGACTGACTGCTACACCAGCAATGAAAAAATGGGTATGTTGTCAGTATTAGCAACACAAATGTCATCTTTTAAGCATGCAAAAATTTACAAGCAATAAACCAACTGTCTCTTCAGCAAAGTAATCTCTGTTAGAGTCTTTCTGTAGCACCTTTGAGGTTGACTGACTTGTTAAAAATGCAGATCTCATTCCCTTGAGATACTTATCTTTTCCCATGATGCACCAGGCCGGCACAACAACAAGCTCAATGTACAGAAATGCCACTGGGGTTGACAAGCAAATTCTATCAGTATGCAGTGTTTACACAGAGCAGTTTAGTAACAGCAGTTCACACAGTCCATTGCCTTGGAATAGAATTATAATTAAGCTTTAAATCTTTAGAGTTCAGATTAATTTTTATCACATGGGTCTTATACTTTCTGTCTGCACGTCTGGAAAAACTTGTCAGTAAAGAAAACAGCATAAAATGATTAGCCAGCTTTGAGGCTGTTGTTTGGAAGATATCCAAATACAGTATTTCTATGGCATGAATATCTAGTCTTTTCTTCATTATGACATCCAAAAGAATCTCAGCAACATTCCGCTATTCTCCTGTGGTCTATTTCTCTCCAATGACACATGAAAGAAACATCACAATATGTATTAACTGTAAGGTTTTGCGAGCTCAGTTCACAGCTTAGAACCATCCTCTGTATGCTGTCAAAAAGTATTTCCTAAACATTTTTAAGTTTGCAATAAAAATGTAAGTTCAAAACCTATATGTACTCTCAAGCTTTTGAATAACACTGGCATAAAATGCCAGAGATCGCTCTGAGGCCGCTACATCGAAGCAAGACCACGTCTTTCTCACATGCATCTTGAAGGCTGTTGTAGAGTATCATCTAGCACTAAATAACTTCATTATGTTTTAGCACTTCCTTCTGCGTAGCCCAGCCAGAGAACCATGCTTGCATGTTTCTCTTGTGATGAGGCTATAATGCTTTGATTAATTGGGGAAAATTCTCCAGTGACAGCTATACAGGCTGAATGTCATCTCTCCCCCTCAGGCTGCTTTACTACCTGAAATGCATTACACCAATATCTTACACAACAGAGCAGTGATCAATTTTAACTCTTTTCAGCAATATATGAAGTTCTTCAGCAATGCATGCACAATTTTCCCATAAAACACACATTAGTCTTGGTGCATGGTAAGTAACAGCACAAGATCAGATATTTCAAAATTAAACTTTTGCTCATTCTATTACTGCCCTTAAAAATATTGTCCTCAGAGATTCCTTCTTCAACTCTTACATTAGTAAAATATCATAATCAGATCTCACAATCAGCATATATATGGTACCATACGACTGTCTCAGTCATACCCAACTCCTCTCAGACTAAATCTTCACTGTCTTATTTCTACTCCATATCCACTGAGCTGCTGTAACTGAAGCCAATAGGAACCTTATGAGACCTCAACACTTTGGGCTCACAGCATCAGAATAATAGCTCCTTGTTTAATTCGATGCTTCAAATACTGCCCTTTTTTGTTTTTTGTTTTTTTTTTCCTAATTATAAGACATGTTCCCAATATCTATTTGTGGGATTCCACCTTCCTACTTCTGCAGGATTATCAAATGAAAGCATGCTGAGATGTAATGAAGGAGAGTTCACAAATCAGGATGGACTCTTTCCTTTTGCATCCTTTTTCAAAGAAAACATGCTCAAGATGCATCTCATAGCAAGCAAAGAGAAAGAGCACATGCAGTAGATACTGTTCTCATTAAGTTAGCAGAACCAGAATATATTTTGCAGGGGAAAATCCAATCATGAATGTCAACCAGATTTTTATTCCTCCAGAACATTAGCAGAGGAGTAGCAACTTTTGGGAGTATGCTTTCTATAAATAAGACTTCCGGAAAATGCAATAGAATATAGGATGCCAAGAGCTTTTTAATCCAGCCAAATAAGTCACTGGTTATCTTTATCATTTTGGCATGATACCAAGTGACAAGTGCGGCCCTATAAGCCATGTTACTTGACTATGCCAAACTCTGCCTGTCTGTCCATTCACAGAGGAGTACAACATTGCATTTACATAAAATCCTACTCAGGAAGGCTCTTTATCCTTGTTTTTGAGCAACAGAATGGAAAATATACCCTTCTTGCCTGTACAGGAGAGTATGAACATTCAGTTGATATTAACTACCAGGTAGCTGGAATCATGCAGTAGACATCACAAAGCACTTAGTCATCTCATGCCATTAAAATGATGTACTAAGCCATACTTCTCATTTCAAATTTCTTCCACTTAAGCAGCAGCCATGAGTCAGAGTACTGGAATCAGAATCAAAATTCCAGGACGAATACTGAGGTACCATCTAATAGACACCTGTGATCCAAGGCCATAAAGCTCTGAAAATTCCATTAGAGGTTTGCCTAATCTTTCTTACAGGCTTTCAGTGCTAACCACTCTAGAGCATTTCTCCATTTCATCATTTCATTTCCCATAGAAAATTAAAGAGAACAGCTTGCTCAGAAAGACAATCAAGAAAAAAAATCATGTCCAAGAGGTATATATTTGTTTGCTCTGAGATTCTGTTTATAGAAAATGATATCTATCTCTTAAGATCACTCTCTGGAGAGGTATAAAAAAGGAGAAGTTCACAAATACAATCAACAATGAGTGTTTGTATTGAACCCTAAACCAGAAAAAATCTGTTGGATAGGGTTGCTGGTTTTTTTACCTGGCAATAACAAGGAACTTTAACTACAAAGGAAGAACAGTACAGCAGGACACTGAGTAACCAGCAGATTCCTGAATCCCCAGGTGTCTGGGGTTTTTTTTTTTTTTGAGATATTACGATGAAGAGGAGCTACTCTTGATGTCTCACTGAGTGACAAGTACAGGTTGAAAATGCCAAGGTAAAAAGTAACTTTCATTAGTGACCATGAAAAAGCAGTAAGTCACACACTGAAAAACTGACAGAAAGCACAAGAAAAGAATTGCCCTTCAGGAACGCAGTTCTCAGAAAACAAGAGAACTAGAAGTGGGTTCTCCTAGGGCACTGGCAGCTCCTTAAGAAACACTGTTAAAGGCAAGAGTACAAACAACATCATGGAAGAAAAGGCAGTCTTGACATTGCCATGAGATATTCTCTGATGTTAAAGTAAGGAAGAAACATACTAGAAATACAGGTCAGATCAGATCACTGAGGAAGAACACAACACTATCTTGCATTTACCCATATCAATCCACTGAGAAGAATCAACCAAGAAAAAGAAATAAAAGAGAAAGAAAGACAGCTTGTGCTCTACATAACTGATGATATGAGGTCGACTGGTCGGCCTGGCTCTAAAGCTCAAGACTCAAATCGAGTCAATGTATTTTTCCATTTTGTTTGAACAATTAGTTTTTAAAAAATGAAACAAAAGAATTGTGTGTTATCAGGCTATCATAATCAGTTAAGAAAAACATTCCTACAGACACACATTAGGACTCTACTGAGAATGAAGTCCAAATCTCTCCCCCTTTCCAGGTACTCTACCAGTCTGTGCACACTTTTGAAGTCAAGCAACCAGCTAAGAATATGCTGAGATCTGTCCTACTGCAGTTTCGTACATTACGTGACCACGCATGCACACTCGGTTTCTGCACAATACAGGTAATTCCCAGGGAGGTCAAAGGGAGTTGTTTAATTCAGGTCTTTGGCATATGATCAGCTTTCCAGAACGATGCCTAAAACGTAGACTGAGATGGGACAGTCATCACATGCCATCAGTGCCACCTTGTGGTGCACAGCTTACACGCTATCGCTGCCCGACCAAAATTCACCTTGAAAAGATATTGACAAGTAAAATTATGTTACTCAAATGTTTTCTCTTCAAAGCAACTGAGTTTACTTTAAGCATTTCAAGATTTATATCATGCTAGGAGTGTAAGAATGAAGGTACGTACAAGCCTCAGGAAAGAAATGTGTGTACAACATACTATACAGCTTATTGACATAGGCACGTGAGCAAGGTAATATAAGGGTTAAAACATTTAATTTTTGTTTTTACTGTCTGGATCCATACGTGCAATCATGGGTTTAAATAACTTGAGAAATGACACAAAAAACAGTATTACTCTTTTTTTTTTTTTCTGGATACCAACCAGGGAATTCAGATTTCCAGAATATTTTTTCTTTTAATCAAACTCACAAGCCAGACAAAAAAAAAAAAAAAAAAAATACCCTGAGATCATATCTCCAACCTGTCCCCAAACACAAGAATGTTTCCTCCCCAACATTAGCTCATCATTTCTCTGCCAGGACAAGCCTCTGACAGCTCCAGCCCCAGGTAGTCTGATGGGCAAATTGTAGTTTGCTCCAGAGCTTTGCTTTGCTGCAATACCTGAATGGGCTTTCTGGCAGAGTCTCTGCTCTCAGCTGATCTCCCCAGAAAGCCCCTGTAGATTAATTCATTCTCACAGGTTGACAGTGCATGTTTGCCATGTACCAGACCTTGCTAAAAGATTTGGAAATCAAGTTCTTACAAAGTAGATAATCTGAACAAACCAAGGAAGCCAACTGTAATGTGTTATAAGTTGTTCCTCTCTACCTTCTGCAAACTATTTACTCTTCACTCTGACTCCCAAGTTTTTGTTTTTATTTCAATCACATGCTACTGTTTTATGAACTGGCCTGTAACAAGTTAAACTTGTTTGGACCCTGACTGAATGGCAGCAAAAATGCATCTACAACTTCATTATGCAAATTAGGTATGTAGCTAATTTTATGTTTTATCTTATGGTCTTGATGTCTTAAAGCAGATGGCATACAATGAAACAAAACCAAGTGAAATTCTGCAAGTCATTACTTTCAGCAACTTGCTAGCACGCCTTGCAATACAGCCTTGACATTCAGTCTGTCCTCACCTGATCAGATTGCATGTGCTGCCAGCCACCCCTTATCAGCAGTGAGCAGAAACTACACTCTGGCCTCAATAAACTGGCAGTTCTATTTGCAGCCAGATTAAGAGAAACAACTTCAAGTTCCATAATTCATGGAAACAGATGAGTCTCTCCTCCTAAATCATGATGTACAGAAGTGTTCCTCCTAAAGAATGCGTTAAATATGCATATTTTTTGTCACTGCAAGAGAACGTGGTGTAATACCTTCTATCTATAAAACTTACAATAGATAACAATGATTGTAATCTCCAGTCTGTGCAATAACATTTCTCTTGGTTCAATTCTTTTTAGGGATTTTGTTTAACCTGCTTTACTTTTATTTTATAAAAATCAGATACAGTGTATCTATATGCCACATAGTTTTCCAGGAGAATAAAAAAAACTAGTTTTCATAGCTACATTTATTTACAAGGAGAGCATTTCAGTGCTAGGGGTTTTCGTAAAAAAAATATCAGTTCTGCTAATGATTAATCAAATCAACTCTGATTAGGGCACATGCAGAACTTTGTTTTGTTGCACAAGAACATCTACTTTCTCCAGCCATCCCCACCTGAACTTGATAGGCCACTTTCCAATAGTTCCAAATAAAGCAAACACCAAGTTGACCTCCAAAGGATGGTATGTTCCATACCTTGTATCAAAGCTTTAATACACATTATTCTATGTCCCCTGCCTGAAGTTGAGATGCTAGTAGCAGGTTTAATCTGCATTTTCATGGAGCCACTAAGCACTTAGAGCCTTGCAATATGAAGCACTTTGTTACCTTGAGTTCCAGTGCAGTCAGTAACAGGCAATGTTTTAGTGTATATCCATGAACAGATTTCAACACTGCTTTTTACCTAAGTATATTCCTTAACTTCTACAAACAAATACAATCCATACTATCATTATGTAAGTAGATAGAGCAACAAAATACTGCTTTATTTTCTCTGTATTGAATCTGATTCATCGCTGATGAAATCAAGACAAACTCATTTAAACACCCCCATACAGTTCTCATCTACAGATAATGCTGAACATTGTATAAAAATTAGAGGTAATGCTGTATTCAGCAGAACTGGCCAAGGCTGTAAGAGATCACCTCTGACTTGTAAAGAAAAAAATATCATCCATCTCACATGAAACAATGACTTCTCAGCTCAAAAAACAGCTAACAGCTTCATGTACAGCTCTCACCACATTCTTGGAAATTCAGTCACCTTCAATGGGACTGCTCCAATTTTAATTCAGAATTATTCCAACTGGAGCACTGTTACTTTCATTCTCCATGGACACCCTAAAATGCCCTTATTTCTAATGTTTAAGGTGTTGGGATCTCCACATTTCTTCATGACCTGTTTGGCAATGAGGTCTGGTAGGTTTTAACCAGATTCTCACAGTAGAAACCAACCCAATGCTGAAGACAAATGCAGGTACAAGTAAATTATTTTACCCTACAGTTTCAAATTCGTTTATTTCAAAAATACATTATTTCATTCTCTCCCAAATTATTTTAGATCAAGACAGCCTGGTTAAAAAATTTAGTAGACCTGCTACAACTTGAAATTACTTCTTTTAAATAGCCACCCACTGGCTATTTGTTCTCTGTTTCTCAAGATTCTTATTCCCATCCTCCACAAATGCATACACACATTTTTAAATAGTTGCCTCAAAAAGCATCTTTTTTAATCACAGGAAGGCACAGTGAGTTGCATGCCACAACTGCATGCCATGTCACTGCACTGAGCTCTAGGTCCTGAACGACACATCTGAGATACCACTCACTGTTTCTCTGCGCTAAGTTACTAAACAAGGAGCACACAGAACACTCATACCTCTCACTGGCCCCAACTGCAGCCGTAAGCATTGAGCCAGCTCTTCTGCCGAACAGACATAACCAACCTACACTAAATTTACCTAAGATTCCTCAAAGTATAAGATGAGCTGCACAAGGATTTGGAGAGTACATCATAAATTATATTCAGCCTTAGCAAGATGGTCCCCATAGAATCACAAATGTCAAGTATTTCAAAGCTTAGCTATGGCTGCATCAGGTAGGACAGTCGTTTGGACAAGTTTGTTCGTCATTCTGACACCATGAAGAATATGCAGATACTTAGACAATTCTCTGCAAAGGAGAACAGCATAAAGAGAAATGTATAGAGAAATACAACACTACTTTTATAGAGCATGTCATGTGTTTTTAACAAAATGCCAAGTTCAGTGCTAACAGCTGTTAATAAGTGCCTTCTTCAGTGTAATTTAAATATATTTCATTTCCCCTATTAAAGCTCAGTACTACACAATCTTCTCAATTCAGAACCTATGTTCGTCTCAGTATGAAATATTCATTATATGTTAACAGTATTAACAGCACAATATTATTTCACAGCTTCCTTGAAGTATTACTACACTTGGGAAATACACTGATTGATAAGAGGCAGATTCTTGTAGCATGGGTAACTATCAGGAGGGTAATAAATCGTATTTCCTACTCTTGGCAGAAACGGCAATCGCACTGCAAACCAACATTCCCCAAATGCTGTTCAGCATTTCACAAGTGGATGTGGAAAAGCAAGAAAGAAACAAGGATGCTTCAGAGAATGCACAAAGAATTCACTTCCATTTGTCTCTGTTGCCAAATTTAATCAAAATGTCTGAAAACCAGCTGTTGCAATACTGTCTCCTTCCACAGCCCTCACAAGAGACTGTCTACAAAATACATGCAATTTTACATTTTATGGAGGCTGAAAATGTCAAAAACACTTCTGAAAACCAGGCTTGCTGTGTTTGCTTGAAGTTGCTGGTTTTCTTTTTCTCTCCACTCAATTCAAACTAAAAAAAGCTCCATTTCATAACCTGACATAATAAAAGTAACTGTGGAAGTTTATGGAACTGAAGAGGTTACACTGAAGTATCAGTTACATCTTTCCTCCAGCATTACCAGAAGGTTGCTAGAAGTAACAATTGTTATCCAAAAACCAAACCCATATCCTAAAATAAGCCAAAGTGACATTGCTCAAAAAGCAAACTGGTGCCCAATCTATCTTTTAAATTATTCTGTGTTCTCACAGTTCATGAAATAAGTTGTTTTTTTTTCTTTTGGTGCCATTGTAAACAGCCTTTAAGTTCCCCAGAGAAATACCAAGTTGTAGAACCTTCAGTTAAAGAAAACTTTTTAGCATGCCAAGAGTCACACAACTGCTTTGGGGTCTCTTCAGCAAATACAGATGGTTATCTTCAGTACTCACACAGGCAGTGACTGTTCTAGAGATCTACATGCAAAGCATTCGGTGAATTTGTTCTGACTGTTATTCAAATATGCACACAACTAACAAGAACTTTTTTTTAATCTGAAATTTGAGTTCAATATTTAATTTTTTTTTTCCCCAAAGAGTTTTATCTCAAAACCACATCAGCCCTTGAAGTGCAATGCAAGAGACTAAAATCTGTCACCAGAGCTACCAGTAACCTGAGCACCTACACACCAATAGCACCACACAAACCCACCCGAAAAAAATATTTGGTAAAAAACACCTTTACCACTACAAAGGTTTCTATAGTCTGCACACCTCACCCACAGAAAGGTTTCTGCATGCATCCACACATCTCTGTGCAGACAACTAATTATAAAATAGGTATCTAGGTAAGTCTTGCAGCAAGTAGAGAGAAACAGGCACTTTTAAGGCAATACTTATATGGTCCCATGTTAGAGAGCATTTTCTGAATTAAACAAGTCACAGCCTGGCAATTTACCCTTAATAAATCTGAACTGGATAATGTTGCATCATACAAACAATCAACCCAAACTCAGAACCAAGTTTGAAATTATGTATGATGTATCAATTCCAGTATCCCTTTATTATTTATACAGTAGTTTCCAGCTTGCCCAAAATCTAATATCTAAGCTGATAGAATAAAGGTAAGCTAGTAAATTTCATTGTCATAGTTGTGACAAATGTGTAGTTTCATTAGGAATAAGGCCATTCAAAACGAAGTTGTGTCTTTTTTTAAGAACATTTTTCCCATTGAGCGATGTTAATCAGAATACTTTTAACAGCACTGCTACTACCTTTGATGCCATGTAAATTTTGAGTTACAGATCTGAAGCTTATTAATTACATAAAAAGAAGCTGGATGTGCAAGTCACAGGAGATTTCTTTGTACGTATTAAATACACACTTTCTCTGACCAGAGCAAAAGTTAAATCGTTTTGGGACCTTGCAGAAGAGACTCGAACTCCCAAAGCTGGATTTATTGTATTAGCATCTTAAGCACATTTTTGTTCATGCTGTAAGACGAGAGTCATAACAAATGTCCTGAAAAACTGTCCTTTGATAGATTAGGCCAGACAATGCACTCCCAAAATACCACACGAAGGTCAGAGACCAAGTCCTACTCTGCACCATTTAAGTCATGCTTACTCTCATCATTACTGTAGTTTATTGTGCAAGAAAAAAAAATAGGATATTAGAAAATCTACGTGACTCTAAGGACAGTATGTTGTTGTCAATTTATCCCATTCCACCCATTATACTGGAAACTGTAACTGAAACACATGAATATTGTTCTCTGTGTTGTCTCTGTAAGTAAAACTAACCCTAAGCGCAAAAACATGCTGTGTTAGCTCCTCATAAAGAAAGTGATCGAAATTCATACCATCCTTATTACCTGTTGTTTTCATACACAAGGTCACTGAAAGCTGATAATGACACAGAAATGCAAACCTTAATGAGATTTTAAACTTCTAGCCTACCCTACCTACCATGTAATCAAGCATTTAATACAAATTCAAAGCTAAGGAATCGAGAAAACGCTATTGATTTGGCATTATTTCTTTTCTGTACAATATGACCTTGCAGATTTCCTACTTCTAGAGTCCCCTTGAAATCTTCATTCAAGTGACAAAAAAAGACTGTCGTATTCATACTGATCTGAACAGTACAGTACTTTGGTATTAACCATAACAAAGGCACAACGAAGCACTTCAAATTCCAGAACGCATACCCACTGCTTGAGGTAAAAGCAGAATAAACAGAGAAGTCACGGTGGATAAGTGTTGAGAAAAAAACTGAACTAGAGTAAAAATCTAAGATATGGCAGATTACATGTGCGAGGTACAAAACACCTTTTGAATTCTTCATCCTAAGTCAGAAAACTTTCCATTCAGTCTGCTCCAACACCGCTGTTTACTCTTACACTCCTCTGAAATGACAGTGCCCACCTGAGGTTTTGCCTGCCCTGAGGACTCATCGATTTATTAACTCTGTACAGAATGATCATCATGGTCTTACTCATTCTGGTCACGCTGCCCTTTGCTTAAGATAGAGGAAGAGCATGATTTTGGCTGCAGTTAAGCTCATTATTGTACAACCTATGACATTATGGTCAATGAATAGGCTAAGTTTCAGCTCACATGGTGTTCCCTCTAATTACTTTCTTGTAATAGTTTCAGGCTAACTTATTAAACATTTTCCTATGTTTCAAGTACAAACACTGTATTAGAAGGAGTAGGGGAAGGTCAAGTCATGTTAAGCTGTAGAAAATGAATAATTCAGAGAAAAGCATCCAGAATTTAACCAGGTCCACATCAAATATTCCACTAATGTTTTTAATACACACTACAAAGCATTATTTGGATTTCACATGGTGCTTTTCAGTTAAAAAAGTCTTTTTTTGCTCTATCAACATGGACAATGAGACTTTTAGAAAGGCTTTTTTCTAAAAAGTTTCTTCTTCCTCCTTGTTTCCCCAGCTATCAACCTCGTTGGTCTGATATGCAAAAGTCTTCTAGTTTCTAGCCAGCTCATATGAACAGATTAGCTTCAGGGGCAATAATTTCTTTTCTAAGGTCTCTTCCATTCTCTGGTACCCTGAAGAAATACTACCTTGTCCTATTTAAATATATATATATAAATCATAGCAAAAATTCTCCTTCCTCCTGAAATTCGTATGAACTCTGTATCCCTGCTTCATTCTCTATTCATCACACCTCAGCATGAGTGACTGGAACTCACACAGTACCCCAGGAAATTTCACTATCTTCAGTCCAACTATAGGTTGAGTAGGAATCAACACAGATTTACTATTCACACCCTATAATACAATTTATTTTTATGTTAATTACTTGTATCATAACAGGCAAACACTACACCCAGTTGGATAAAGACACACTTCAAAATTGCAAGGGCTGCTCCAAAAGTAATGCCTCCTATTTTATTATGTCTACACACAACTTCAGAGGTGAGTGTTACAGGGACAGCAGCAGAAGCTGAACCTTCCCACCAATATCCATTACATTTTGTTGCCGTGCAACAGATGGCAGCAGAGGGGCAGTCTGACATGGAAGTGTGTTTGTATAAAGCTGTGTGACAGAATTCCTCCATTCAGAATAAAATTACAATCCCTGCCACTCACCAATGTTTTCTGAACATTTATGGAGACCAAACATTGCACATGTGCACAGAGAGGTAGTGGGTGGAGTGTTTCAGTAGTGCTGACAACAGTGGGTCATCTCCATTAGCACACAACATTATGTGAGTGGTATACAGGCTTCTGTTCATCACTGGCAAAAATACATAGCTGATGGTGATTAATGTGTTGAAAAATTATGTTTTGCAGCTGAGAACTTATATTAAATGATGTTATTTCACTCTTTGTATCTGCTGTGGTTTCCATAGAAGTAAATAGGAGGTATTACTTTTTGAGAAACCCACGTACTATGCACCAATGAGACTGTTATTAAGAGACTAATTGGGATGAAGTTTTTCCATCAGTTACATGTGAATTATTAAAAATATTAAGAACACAGTTTGATAAAATAAACAGTTCTTGAATTTTAGCTGTACAAGGCTGACAGAATATTTTGTAAGTAATTCAATAAATCTGTTGCACCAAGATACAAAAGACTTATTTGTGAACATCTAGAACTGCTGGGAATACATCAAAAAAAGTAAGGATAGTTGGCATATGGTATTTAGCTGATACTAAGACAAGGAAGTCATCTGCTTCGTCTGATACTGGAAATGCAAAGTGGCAAAGAAAGTCAAATTCCCACTCCAGGGCAGTGAGCAACTGCAATGGAATAATGCCTTCATTTTAGTAGACCTAACCTAGCTTTGCCATGCTGCAGAGCTACATCCTAATTAATAAGCAAGAAATAGTAAGAAAATGTTTGTTTGTTTTTTTTCTGTGGATTGAAAACACCTTCCTTTCAAAGTTTTGTCATCACAGAATCATAAATCTACAACTGCAGAGCTGCCATATTGTAAGCAGCATGAAATTTTACGCATGAATGAAAATTCTTCCTTCCTCTTCTACCAAATATCTCACATCTTCAGTATTATTGAAGTCTAATGATACATATTAAAAAGATTTGTCTAATAGATTCTCCTTATAACTTACGAACAATCAACTACATTACATAAGTTATAATTAGTTGTGTCAAAAATAACTGCATAGTAAAGACATTGATACTATTCTTAGTGGTTTACAGCACTTTGAGATGATCCTGGAAACAGTAGCAATAAGTGGTTTAAGTTTGGCATAAAGTTATCAGGGCTTATTTAGCAAATTAAGGTTTCCTTATGTGAGCCATCTTATAATTGAGTTGGAGGTATGAAGTATGAATAACATTTAGTAAGTCAGTGTTAACACTGTAATTTGCTATTCATATTTTCTGGTGAATGACAACCCTCAACTTCAATTAATTTTGATTCAATGAAAATAAGAATGCGTGCCTCCATGAATCTCTCTGATCTGATAAAACATGAAGTCCTACAATACCATACAAGTCTAGTACTCAAGATATCATACAAATCGCACATCCAAAAATCAACACACTTATGACACATTACTGATATGTGCCCTTCTGAATAAAGCTCTTTTAAAATACTGCATCACAACAAGCAAGACAGCTGACAGCATTAAATATTATTAGTATGATAACTGTCTTTAAAAGGTATTTCAGACAGTATTATTCTATAACTGAGGTAAGAAGGAGAAGACACTGAAGTTAATATCAGCTGACAATTAAACAAGATATCAATATAGCCATTTCCTACATATTTGCTCTAGTTTATAAAGTAAAACTAAAAGCTGCATTAAGTACCTTCAATGGAAGACTTCCTGCCTATGTGATATGCTATTCCAAGCATAAAGTGTTCATCTCAGACTTAAAATGGGGGTGGAGGATTAAAGCAAAGAGAATACAAAATATAGACACTTTCATAAATCAGAGTAATGATACAGTAATGATTCAGTGCAGTGTATGATATTACTTCCTAAGTTTCAATTTTCCCTACCTTCACAAAGAGAAAAACCATAACTGTTACAAAAACCATAGTTCTAAGACTAATGTGGGAATGAGGGGATTTTATTTTTATACAACATAAATGTAAGTGTGCTCCTGAACACCTGTTTTCTTTTTAAATAACAATGACAGGGAGGAATTAAGAATGACGTGGAGTAGTGACACAGCCAACACTAACATGTTCATAGAGAGTATGAGAATAATTTCTCTACATCACAATAAATGCAAGTTAAGGTCAAACTAAACCAGAGTTTGAGTGATTCACACACCATGAATAATTTATTTAATATGTAGTGTTTTTTCCTTACTTGTTAAAAATGCACAAGCAAATTTGTTTCCACATGTCATATTTGCATTTGTCATACTGTTTTAAAGCACCATACACTGCCATAAAAGTTAGGTTTCTTAGCTTGTGGTTATTAGTCAAATAACATATGCTGCTATTCACAGCCTGATTAGATACATGCAGAAACACTCCCAGGATGAGCTCCTGTATTTTTTAAGTTTTCTTTTGGCTAGCTTGTTTTTGTAAGCCAAAAATTCATCTTACAAAACACTCAAGCTAATAAAACCCAGTACTTTAAGAAGCCACCAGAGCAGATAAGAAAAACTGAGCACACTAAATGGCAACAATTAAATAACAATTTAAAAAGTATAAGCTTTAAATAGGAATTAAGGAAACAATAACCTAAGGTGCAGTATTAAATTCCCCAATAATCAGAAATACAGCATTTTAAAGCCTACAACATACCAGTTAATTTGTCAGACTTTGACCCTCCCAACCCCCCTTGAAGGTTGCACACTAGATTAAAAAAAATGAGCCAAAGCAATTTGTTACTCAAGGCTAATAGCAAGTACATTACATAGCCTGAACAGGTGTTCATGAAATATTAGGCAGCTAGACAGTCACCAACTGCTTGAAAGTTTAACAAGAGCAAATGCTAAATTCTGCACCTAGGACAGGGCAGCCCTAGAAGTTCATATAGACTGCGGAACTAGAAGTTGAAGAGCAGAAAAGGTCTAGGGGATTCTATTTAACAACCTCAATACATGGCAACAGCTCCCCCCAGCAATTAGAAGGGCAAAGCAAAACATCTGGCTTTATTTACTTCCTTACCCAAACTGCCGAGCCAGAGCAGCAACCACTTAGAACCATAATGCCTGGAAAAGACCTCCACAATGATCTAGAGCAACTGCCTACCTACGATAAACACTGCCCAGTAAAAAACAGCAATAGTAGACATTGCTGCTTTAAACCAGCTTAAGATCACTCACAAAAGACTAAGATAAAAAAAGCTAATAATAAAGGAGGAATCATTTACCCCTCTCTGAGTGTCAGAGCTTGCCAAGCACTCCAAAGCCCACAATCTCCAAATAAAGAGCTCCCACCTACAGCAGCCAGGCCTTAAATAAAGCTGGGGAGGAGTGGAGCCTGATCACACAGGTGAATTGCTTCCACCTGTGCTCCCAGGGCTGCCTTTGTCCCTTCACCTGGTGTTCAATCACTGGTTCAGGCTATAAATTAATGGCTCCCACACCTGCCCACTAAATTGTATCCCTGAGTACTACATCTCTGTAATTCTTAGGTGACTCCAGGGACAGTGACTCCACCACTTCCTTACGCAGCCTATGTTGCTTATTTCTTTGTATTCCTTGTATGTTCTAGTGAAACGCAAAGAGAAACATCTCCTAAGCGAGAACAGTGTGAGAAGAGGAAACCTACCTCTGCCAGGTTCCTGCTGTCCATGTTCCCACCTGCTGCTCCCCTCCTGTGACTGCAGTATCCAGGGCCCTCAAGTGCCTGCTGTTTTACATGTCTCTCAGGTAATGTTTGGAGCTCTTGTCCAGGCAAATCAAAAATCTATGTTTAAATTGTGCAATGGAGCGCAGGTCCGGCCCTTGGTGCAGGGAAAGGACAGCAAGTAGCTCTTTAGCAAGCAAAAGTTTTCCTTAAGGAGAAATTTTCTTTCTATTTCAACAGCAAACTAAGGAGACTTTTTGGTTTTTTGTTTTTTGTTTTTTTTTTTTTCCAATATTATGGCCTTTCTGGCAGTCAGGTGGGCAGCATTAGTTAATTAGAGCCCCTCCAGCAATGCAGCACTAATTTCTGTCTGGTGGAGCTGCCCTGCCTGTTACGAGCAGCTGCGTTGGTGAGCTCCTTCCCTCAGCACGGCCTGTACTGGCCGCTGCGCCTGCTTTGGGGCCTACAGATGGTTAACCTGGAAGCAGATGGGCAAAGCCCAACCTGTGTTATTTTCTGGTGAAGTTCTCCTTTTGGATGAGCCTCAAAGCTCTGTGAGGAGAGGCAAAATGGTGGGGAAAAGCCAGGCTCCTGAAAACCAGAGCAGGAAGAGAGCGTGTGGTGATGAAATCATGGAGCTGGAGTGCCTTCTGGCTGTACCTCTGCTAATGGTAAAGTTGATAAATACTTTATCAATCTGAGTTGCTGGCTTACTTTGATAAATCTGGTGGTGCTGGCTTTGAGGAGATATGAAGGTACTGTTAGTCTTGTTTCTGGAACTGCCTCTTAGGAATATGTAACTGCTGTAAATTAATGAATCTATTTATCTACAACATTAGGTGGGTAAATTACTGTTAGACTGGATGATATTAAATGGTTTTTTCCTACCTTAGGGATTCTACAGAATAAATCCTACAAGAGCATAAACATTACTGTTTAACATTATCTAAATATTGTTAATTTGAGAATAGTGGCTAATTATTTTTGTGATTGCACTGATGAAAGAAAACTGTACGTAGAAACTCTCATCCATGTTTATTGTGAAATAGGTGGGCTGCAGTATATACAGTTTGCTGGTGGTCAGTTTGGTCAGTTTGCTGATTGTAGCCTGACCTAGTTCTTTACAGAGAGAGTGGTGAGGAGCTGGAACAGCTGTGGATGCCCCCCATTCCTAGAGGTGTTCAAGGCCAGACTGGATGGGGTCCTGGGCAGCCTCGTCTGGTGTTAAATGGGGAGGTTGGTGGCCCTGCATGTTGCAGAGGGGTTGGAGATTCATGATCCTTGAGGTCCCTTCCAACCCTGGCCATTCTGTGATTCTGTAGCACTGTATCTGAATATTAGGGAAGGGATGGGAAGTATTTGGACTAGGTCTGGCTAATCTCTGTTCTTTTTTTTTATCCTGTTTCTCTTACCCAGGGCTGGATTATATGTGTGATTAACAAAAACCCAAACTTGGACTAATATTCCTTAAAAAAATCTTATTTTTGGTAAAGATCTGATCCTATACTTTCCCTCTGAGTTTCATCCATGTCAACTTCAGGTTTTTTATTTTTTTTATTTGGTACCTTAAATCTAAAACTCACAGAGGCGAGTTATGGAAGTTCTCTGGCCTCTGGGACACAAAACTGAGCTAAAATTCATAACCCCTGTTTATTACTGAACAGTTGGTAGGGTTGCATTTGCAATTTCAAGATGATATTTTTTATTTGGTAAGTTTTACACATTACTCAAAACACCTTGACCATCTTTATCTTGAAATCTTAAGTGTTCTCCATGTTCTTTTTGTCTTTATAAGTGCATAAGGGAAATAATTAGCTTCAGAGTAGCTTTCCTTAAAAACAAAAGCACTGTTGGAAAATACTGGTTTTTTTTCTGGTGAATCTGAAAATATAACAATATTTGTGATATTAATGGAAAGTTTATTATCCTTTTTTTGCTGATGATAAATTCTATTGTGTAATGTGTTCACTCTGAGATTTTTCGGCAATGCTGTCATTAGAAAACAAAAGAAGTACTAACAAAATGAATTTTAATGCTGAGAAAGGGAGAGATTTTCTGCCTTAAGGAAGAAAGTTTAGAATTGTATTTTAAAGACGTGCATTAGCTTACCTGGTAATGTGAATAGCAAATATAGCATAACAAATTCAGATACACCTGGAACTTAATGTATGTGCTCGTAGATTAATATAAAACTATCAGACCTCTGAGTCTCATTATGCTAAGCTGTTTCAATTTGCCTTTTGATAGTGTGTGCAAATGACTGATTTTCTGTAAAAAGAAATAAATATAGAATGTCTTATAGCTTGTAGACAGCAATTAATTTTGGAACAACAGCAGATGTACTCAAGATCCTGTGAGATAGATGGGTAGGTTTACAATCAATTAAAAATACTTGTCTTGATGTGTCCACTTATTTCCTAAAACAATAATAAATTCTTATTAATGTGTATTAGTATATATACAAATATAATGTCAAACACTTTTGAAGAAAAACACTGAATTTTTCACTGCAGTATTCTTGCTTTCTGTGGTGTTTTTTTTTTTTAACAAACAGACATCTTCATCCTCCTGCTTTTGCTTTTGTTTTCTTTCATACAGTGAAGAACTTTCTGAGTGTTAAGTTGCACTGATTGCTCTACCTAGTTCTATTTAAATCTGTAGAAACAGTGCCTTCCTCTAGTTATGATAGTTAATTCTCTGTAAAGGGGTAAATAAATGGCAATGCCTTTATGAAAATGTCCAGATGAGAGCATACAGTAACAATGTTTGTCTCCTATTAGATGTGACAGTGCTCGATTTTGGTAGAAAATGGTGTGAATTTGGTAGAACTGGTGGTTTCATTACTAAATGTTGTTGTAGCTCAGGCACAACTGCTGTAGTGTATGTTGAATGCCTGTATCTGCTGTACTGTTTTATATAAATCACAGATCCAAACTGTGACTTTACATCAGTTGTGCTTAAATGGAAAACCTCGCTTCACTCACTAGAAGTTTTTAGTATCATTAGAAAAAAGGTTTGAGGAAATTGACAAGTTATATCTCAAAACTGCCATGGAAAACCATCACCAAGGACATAACAATGTGAATGTGAGATCTCTGTCCCATGGTGATCCTCTCTGTATATTACTCAAATTCATCTCATTGCATGAGCAGTTAGGATGCTGCCTGCAGTTTTTTTCCTCTTTTTTTTTTTTTGAGATGTAGTTCATATTGCTGATGGAGTCAAAGCAAATTATAAGCAATACGGGGATTTTCCAATGGAAACAAAAGCATTTTATAATGCAGTAAATAAGGCAGGCCAGAGAACACTTGCTGCTGTTTATATGCTGATCATAACTAGGGGTATAAAGAGAAGAAGAGTTCAGGGCTGTGCCTTGCTCCTGAGGACAGCTTCTAGTGATTTAACCATCTGTGCATCTGGCTCAGAGTAGGTATGTGGTTGCAACACAGCAGTATGCAAGTTCCAGGGCTATTGACTCCTCTGCCAAAGACACAGGACTTCTGGCCGTGAAACAGGGAGTGTCTGATGTGGGGATGCACACGCTGATGTGTGTGATGCTTTGTGGCAGCAAATTACACCAGGAATCTTTCATATAAATCTTGTGTCTTCAGCAGCCTGTATGGACCTTACAGGGAGAAATACAAGTTCAGCTGCCATTTCTATAGGAATGATTTCCTCTGCATGCACCTGGTGAGGAAGTAGCTCCAGCTAATCATTTTAGTAATTTATTCACATAATGGAGAGTTTAATTTGAAGGCATGTGGAATCTTCACATTTTACAGTCCCTTGTAGAGTGGATGAAGGGAACCCAAAGGTAATGTTGCAGTGAGGAATTAAGACTTTTTCAAATGGCGAAGATTCACAAAGTGACCAAGTGAGTCCTGATGTAGGTGGTGGAGCAAGCCTTACAATTTTTCTAAAGGAGCTGTCTAGTTTTTATTACGTTCAAAGATATGTATGTGGTGTGCTGCAAATTATAGTACTTTCTTTTCACGTGATTCAACTCTCCCAAACAAAAATCAGTGTATGTTATACACAATAATTTCCTTAAACATGCTCTTTTTAGAGTTATTTATGTTGATTTCATATTTTTTGTGCACTTGCTTCTTTATGTACTTTTGACATAACTTATTGAAGATTCAGATGTTTCTTTGAACAGAGAATATGAGAGAAGCAATAAACGTGCTAACAAGTAGCAGATTGCCTTTCATATAAGGAGCAAATAAAATATGTTGGATATCTTTCCTGATAGAATGCTGAGGGGGTTGCCATGGAAGCCTATTCTAATCTGAGATCTACTACATCAACAAATATTTTACTTCTAAATTTTTTCTATTTCTAGATCTCATTAGAATGTGACAAAGATAGTCAGGAGTTCTGTGCTATGTTTGCAAAGACTGCCAACAGCTTCTTGTGGCACAGTCTCTCAGGGAGTTCCCAGTTAGCAATGCGGTTCTGATTTTTTGCTATGGAAATCATGAAGTACTTTAGTGCCTTCATATCACTGTCCAAACTGTATTTCAAAAAGTCCAAAATTCTGTAGCCATCTCCAGGCCTCATTCATAGCATCTTCCATGTACACTGCTTTGCAGGAGCTTGTATTTTCCTGATGTTTTTTAAAGTAAAATAAAGGTAGATTTGAACATTTCTGAAGTTCATGGTAGTTCATGTCAAGTGTTGAACTTCGTACCTATAAAGCTTGTTTTATTAAAAGAAGGTTTTGTGCAGTAGCAGAATGAATACCCTTTGGGCAATAAAAGCCAGTTTCTGGTCTTGTTATCCTACCATTTTGTGTAATACTGGCTTAAGAAATATATCAACAGTAAGTAATTAATCTTTGATCCTATGTTGAAAAAACTGCCGGTCTTCATGAGCTCAGGATGTAGCTGAGAGCCACAGCTCTTATGAAGTCTGCTTTCAGAAAAAAAGTACTTAAGCATCACGATTCATGGTGACAGCAATATTGCAGATAATTTTCCATCAATTCATAGTATATTGCTTCTGTTATTCACTATACTATGATAGCAACATCATTCCCACATCTGCAGCTGATTTAGGGTTTTCATTTTTTACCTACATTCATAGTTTGCTTTTTTTTATAAAGCCTTCTTGTCAAATTCCCCAGAAGGTCTTCTGCAGTACTGTCAGCTCGAGTACAGATTTAATTGCAAGTTCTAGGGTTAGCTGTGTTATGGTGATTTTTTTTTTTTGTCTTATTTTGCTTGCTTTGTGTTTTTATAGTAGCTCCAATGTCCACTTTCGTTTTTAATTTAAAAAAAGCTCAATATTTCCAGTAGGGAAGGAATACTACTGAGAAAAGCGTTTTAAGCAGTGATTTAAAATAGCTCAATTTCCTCCACTGTTTGTGGCTATGAGGAGAATTGATTTTTAACTAAGTAAATTCCAAGTGAGGTAGGCAGCCTTTAACTTCATCAGAAAAGGCAGCATTTTGGGACACAAATGGCAGTGTTTGCCTTAATTACAAAACTAAACATCAGCAAGAGGATTACTTTATTTTTACTGGTTTATTCTTTAATAAACCTTGTTCATTTTCACTGTTTTTATATTTTTACGTGCACAGTACAAACAGAATAAAATTTTGTGATGGACTTCCATTCTCAACTCACAGTCCGACTGCATTAAACGAGGCCGAACCAAATAGCAGTAGCATGTGTTGCTATTTCTGTTGTCAGTCACTATAATGCACTTTAAAAACATTGACAAGAAGGTCCAAACGTGTACTGGAAGTCACTGCGCTGGCTGAGTTGAAATCCAGGATCATAAGCATTTTGGACAGTAAGTCTCTACTTGTCCCACGTTTCCTTTTTTTAAAAAAAAAAAAATGTTTAATTCTATGTTCCTATTCAGTATTTTTCATTAATAGGCTCTTTCAGATACCTACCTGAGCACTCAGGTACATCACAGTATGTATGCACGTGTGGTTTACCAGCACAGATTTGCCCGAGTGTGTGCAACAGAATTATTTTTCTAGCAGAATGGCAAGAAACACTACAATATTCAGAGTGAGGCTTTTGGATATTGCATGAGTTTGACAAAAAGTCTAGTATTCTTTCTGCTGTTGTGGGTGGGCTGCTCAGTCCAGATTCCTTACAGGTATAGGAGAATTTCTGAGCAATGGTGCGTGTCTGACTGTGATGGAAAAACTTTTTGGACTGTTCCACCTTTTGAATGAGTAGAATCTTAGAATAATCACGCTAATGGACAAGAATCCCCATTTCCCCACAGTAAGCTTTGAGCTGGCTTCTTGTTAAAATGTGACTATTCTGACCTTCAACAGTGTTTGTGAGTTTTGTTTTCTCAGTATCCTCTGGCTGAATTTGCTCTGCTTTGTCCTTTTCCTAGACTGGAGCATTCTAGTCCTCTGTTCATAACGCAGTGCTTGGATGGCAAGCTTTAAGGAGGCCCTTTGACTCATGCTGTAAATGAAGTGTAAGAGTAACAGGCATCAGATTCTTTTAAAATTTTGTTTCTCTTCTTTCTTAACTTCCCTGAACAGAGAAGGCCAAACAAAGCTTGTCCATCCAGGTTTTTCTTCTTTTACTACCTTATACAGAGTGGCCATTCGTGTTAGTCAGTTACTTCTTTCTTGTTTTGTTCATTTTTCTATTAATATGTTGTCATTTACAAAGAGATAAGCATCCTGTGAATATAAATCCATGGTTTTCTTTAGAACTTTTACATAAACAACCAAAGCTTCTTGTATCATTGCATTTCATTAAAATTTAATGCTTTGTAAAGTTCAGTGATCAACATATCCATCTAATAAACATGCCTTTTTGCATGAGCTTTCAGTCCTTTCTTTTTTGTATTCGGGTGGAGTCACTACAGAAGCATTCCTAATATGTATACGTAAAGCGATCTTAAAATCTTTCCCTGCCTTCTGAAATTATACTCTTTTAAAATACTAAATGGTCCTTTTGTGACGTTGTCTTTTGTCAATGGCTGTTTGTGTTCCTTTTGTTTTACTCTGTTATTTTGCCTTTTGAAGCAGTTAGAAATATTTTGTTAATGTTGTCTCTAAAAGGAAAAAAATTCTTTTGTTTGGCCATAATTATAAATGTGATGCATACAAAAGGAAGATGAATGCTTATATTGTGTAAGCATTTTTAATTAATGAAGATGCTGTTTTGCACAGCAATATTCTCATTATTTCCATCTCTTGCTCCAGACCAAACTACTTTCATACACTGCAAGATCCACGGTGTTTTCCCATGTGTGCCTTGTTACATAGGCAGCCTTCAGCTTACCTCTTAAAGTTATTATCTGGTTTATTCTAAAGTAGATACTTGCTTCAAAAAGCAAAGTTCTAGGATGACATGGAAGCTGGAAACAATGTGAAACTGTCTATCTATATCTCATCTTTTTTCATGTTTTAAATTGAAGTAATATTGTGGTCTAGGATCAGACCACAGTCTACACTGCTAGAATCTGCCACATTGAAGTGTTGCTCTATCACACTCTGAAGAGCATTTTTTTTTTCCTAGATTGGTTTCCCATAGTTTTAGCACTACTAAAACAAGAGCTGTTTCAGAATGGTTCTATTAAAACAAATAGTCATTAATTAGACTACAAGGAAATTTAGATTTTTTGACTGTTGATATCCAAAAAATAAATTATACATCTAATGCTTATAAAAAACTAGTTGTAATTAATTGCGAGCTGAGTGGTGATCTCAATTTGAACCTCAGTAGAAAAGCTTAAATGGAGAAAATGCAACTTCACAAAGACAGACTCGGTACATGAGGCACGTAACTGAATGTGATTGGAGAATGAGAATTACCCTCATCACTTCAAGTCACTGCTTAAGCATATTACAGTCAAATAAACGGAAGCTGACGTTCTAATCTATTCACAGTGGAGGTGTTGGACTGACAGCTTAGCACAGAGATTTAGTGTATCACATAAAGTCTGAGTGACGTTATGTGTACGTGTGTATAAAGATATGCATACAGATATTCAAATATGCATACACATTTACAAACAACTGCTGTATGTGAAATTGATCAAAATGCACATTAGCACATATCCTTGTGTAATGGTATCTGTATGTTTTTAAGCACTATAAACATTCAGTGTTCCAGTTCTTGCCATAAGAAATGGATGGAATGTGGCTGTCTGTCTTCCTGGCTCAATCACTTCAATCATAAAAAAGAGAACTAGACAGGCTTGAGTGGTAGATCCATGAGAAACTCATGAGGTTGAACAAAGCCAAGTCCAAGGTCTTTTGCACCTGGATGATGGCAGCCCCCCACTATCAACATAAGCTTGTGAGGTAAAATGATATAGCACAGCCAAGTTGAAAAGACTTAAAGGCAGTGGCGGATAGCAGCCTGATGTGTGCCCTTACAGCCTGGAAAGCCAACCATATCCTGGTCTGCATGAAAGGCAGTGTAGTCAGTAAGGTAAGGGAAGAGATCCTGCCCTCTACTTTGTGGTGTGAGACCTCACCTGGAGTACTGCATCCAGATGTGGAGTCTTCAGTAAAGGAGAGACATGGGCTCATGTTGGAGTTCATCCAGGAGATGGCCACAAAAAACGCTCCAAGGGATGGAACACCTCCCTGCAGGGACAGAGAGAGCTGGGGTTGTGCAGCCTGGAGAAAAGAAGGCCCCAGGAATACCTGAGAGTGAACTTTCAGTATCTAAAGGAGGCTGTAAGGAAGATGGGGAGAGGCACTAGCAGGATCTGTAGTGATCAGATGGGTTTCAAACTAAAGGCAGGGAGAATTAGATATATTGGATATAAGGAGTTCTATTTATTTTTCACAGTAAGGGGGATGAGGCACAAGTTGCCCTGAGATGTGTTGGATGCCCAATCCCTGCGGATATTGAAGGTCAGGCTAAATGGAGTTCTGAGCACCGATGGAGCTGTAGCTGTCCTGTTCATTGCAGGGCAGTTGGACTAGAGGGCCTTTAAAAGTCCATTTAAACTCAAAAGATTCTGTGATTCTGTAATAATTTAGAGTGAATGTTAAACTTCAGGTAAAAATTAAAAGCTATTTTTCAACATTTGATCTTAAATTACTGTGATTTTTTTCTGTTCCTATTTTAAATGGACTTTTGCTTTGGAAGAAATCAAACTAGGTTTCATCATTGGAAAAAATCAATAGGAACGCGTTTGGGGTTTTTTTGACTGGGATGAAATAATTATTTCTCCTCCAATCCATTGACTTTTTTCTATTTGTGATGACTAACAAGGCTTTTTTTTAGCTTGTCTAGCAAACATACATTGAATAACGTATTTGCACTTCTAGTCTTGTACAGGAAATAAGCTCTTTGTTTTCATGTAAACTAAGTTGCTTTTGTGGGTTTTTTGTCTTTCTCTAGTTGAGATACGTACTGACAGGCAATGCCTGAAATGATGACTTCTTTTGTTGACCAAGGTTGCAACCTGATATTTGAATTTCATCAGACTCCCTGTTTTGATGGTGAAGTTCTGCTAAGTTGATTTTAAGTTCTTTAAGTTAAAGAATTTCTGCGTTTTTTTAGGCTGAATTGCAGTCAGGCTATTAAAAGGTCCATGATTCAACATATCTTATTATACTACCATGCTCTAAAGAGAATGTGCTTTCCTATCCATACACTAAATCTACTATGAGTTTTAAGAGTCCTTCTGTCATCTTGCCTCCCGTTACATGTGATTTATGTTTTTGACTGGAGACAGCCCTTCCCGAAGGACTGTGAATCATATAGCAACAAGGAACAAATATTTGCTGGTAAGAATATCCTCTGCAGAACGATCTATCATGTTGGTATCTTTTTAGGCTGTGCAAAGGCTGCTGCAGGTGTTTGCTTATTCTTTCTTCTCCTACACTTTTATTTAGGAGTCTGTTTCTACCAAGGTCTTGTTTTCTATCGTATTTTGTTGAGTTTTTATTTAGCAGCTCAAAAGGGAGTGGAGACAGCAGTGCCTGGAGTCACCTGAGAGCAAGATTTCTTTCTCCTTAGCTTTAGAGATAAGCAGCACCTATATTCTATCTGTTTTCTTTTATTGTTTCCCAGATCAAAATCTGTGCATCTAAAGGTAATAGAATTCCTTGCTATGTGAATGTGCTGTGGCCTCTCAGGAAATTTTTTGAAAAAGCTCATTAATAAAAATGCTGAATAGAAATACAGAAGAAAGCTTTTTTTTTTTTTTTATTAAGAAAGGGTGAGGCAAGTAGAGACTTGCTGTCCAAACTCCTTATGATCCTGGGTTTCATTTCAGCTTTTATACATGTGGATGTGCAGTGATTTCCTCTCACACCTGCCACTGCCTTTTTTTTAAAAAAAAAAGCTCTTGTTTAAGTTTGAGGATCCAGATTATAGTTTGCAATGTACACAATGGACTGGAATCATCCCTCTGATTCACCAAACTCAGATATATTTTGCCAGTGGAGAATGCTTGCCTGTCTCTGCTACTGTTATTATTTGCCTCCCCAGATTTTATATCACGCATCCTTGCTCTGGCATGAAACAAACTTTATCACCTCCTAGAGTAATTGATGTACAGGCCAACACCTCAAAGAAACTGCTCTGCAATGAAGTCTAAGGGCTAGATTTCATTCTTAAGCATTTTGTGCCTAAGGCTAGTTGATGCTTTTAAAGCTGCACTACAGGGGGAAACAACAAGGAGAGGGATACCCCATGGGAGAAGACACAAGATCTTGTCAAAAATTTATTTTTACATGTAATTCTTCAGTCACTTTGTGTCACGCTATCAGAGCATGCCCTTCTGTGCCAACAGACTCCTGTATTTTCAATCCAAAGAGAAAAAGTATTTCTCAGTGTGAAAATATTCTTGTAAATAATGACTTGGTGTGTTTTGTTACATATCATGTTGTTGTTCTTAAAGTTGGGGGATAGATTTTGAGGGTGAAAGGCTTTCTCTATATTCTGTGTTGCTCTGCAGGCACGTATGGCACTGCTGTTCTCAGACTAAGTAAAAACTTATCTCTGATTGAGTTCTGGCTCATCTACGAGAAAAGCATCAGGCTTGCCTGTCTCTGGGATTAGTAATACCTGAAGTATTCCAAGATAATGAAATAAGACAGGATGAGCTCTCTATAAAATAAAAGCTTAAGCACAAATGAATAAAGGTAATCAAAACTCTGTTAATTCTACCAGTCCCATTACCTTCTAGAACAGCTATTCTGAAAATTGCAATTAAGTACAGCTCAGGGAGTTATTAATCCCAGGATGTTTTCCAGTATATTAGGATTGATTAGCCTGTAGAACAAACTGTAGTCCTTAAACGTGTCTGTGGGCTTTGTCTTCATCTGAATTTAAAAATGTCTTAATGTTTCCTAGAACTCATTTAGAACATCTCACTATGTTATATAACACAACATCTCTGGATATATCAAGATTTATGGGGTGTTCACAATTGGAAAATATAAATAACACTAGTTAGGATCCTAGAGTATACAGATGAGATGATAAGAGTTGCTTGGCTTGGTCCATCTGTGATAAGCAGAACAGCATTGCTGACTGCGGTGTGTTACTTGCGGCTGTGGTTTTACACTGACAAAACACTGTGGTGTGAGATGGGAACCACAGAGATCCTAAAGAAATTAGGAACAATGCTGGCTTGCTGACAGACAAATGTCAGACAACTCTGAAATGGCTGTCAAGCTGATCACGACCCAGTGTTGTTAGATTTTTAATGCAGATTCTGCATTATTGTATTCAAACTTCAAAAATGACAATTCTGTTCTGTCTAGGAAACTTCTGAAATGGTTAACAAACTAACAATAAGTTGCTTACAATGTGCTCTTAATAAGAAAGCCATAAGGTCTTATTTTCCAATAAACTTCAATATTAGCATTGCCCAGACAATGTAGTCAATAGTATAGTTAAGAGAAGTCAAAGGTAATAAGAGCAGGCAGAAAAGAGTTATGAATCTCAAACTGAGTTGTCTAAACTAAAACTGGGAGTTCAGTCATTCTTTTTTTTTTCCTTTGATCCTCCTGCTTGCGTTCTTAGAGGTTCTTATTATGAACCATCATGAATACAGTATATCATGATCCACTTCTGAAACTTCCAATAGTAATTTAGGGAGCTAATGTGACTTTTCCACTTCCTATAATCCCTTATATCCTTCTAAAAGTTCCATGTAGAATTTTTTTTTACCATTTGGTAGAGAATTAAAGGTACTTTATATAAATATGTAGAGAAATCTTTTGAAAACTGGATCTAAAGAGTTTGGAAATACATTTTGGAATGGTGTTCCACAGCTCTCCATATTGTTGCTTACAGATGCAGATACTGAGGAGAAGAATACAAGACTCAAGGCAACCAAGTTCAACTTTTATATACACAAAGATTTCAATTTTGATTTCTAATTGAACAAGTGACAGTGCAGACATAGGGGTTTCATTACCACTTTTTAAGGTACTTGGACATTAAATTCAAATTCTGAGAATAAATAGGCAAATTAATAGATAAAGTTAGACTACAAGATACCTGATAAATGGTAATCTAAGGCTGACCTAAATCTTTGATCTTTTGGAATTTTCTAGCTAACTTTTAAATGGTGCTGTGTGGATTCATGAACCTGCTAGGGATTAGTTTGGTTTGGGCTTATCTCTGCCTTCATTGAACTAATACCTGAAAAAGTGAAGTTTCTTTAAACATTTCAAATAGAAAGCCATAAAGGAAATAGAGGGGGAAAAATCTGAGCAGTTTTATGCAGCAAGCTATAACAGATAGTCCTTGAGAGAGGACTGAATAAATAATAGTAGACTAAATCACTTTGTAAACTTGGTTCAGGAAACTTTAAAATGATAAAATAAATCTCATTCACTCAGAATTAATGTTCTTTTTTTTCCTCTTGCCCTTGCAGAGGATGTAAGTCATTTGTTAAGTACAGCAATACGGTTAGTCTGCAGGCTACTTTACCAAAGCAGTCTTTGTTCTTACCTATCAGGTCTGCACTCTGGTAGGATAGATGTGCTTGACAGATTTTTGATAAACAAATGCATAATAAAATGTGGTTAGATTAAATTTTTTTCCACATACACTGTTGTATCGTGAAGAGTTTGGCAGGTACTTTAACTTTGCTGTGGCAGGTGTATACATAATTATTCCTTATCCTCACAAATATAAAAAGAACAAACAAGCAGAAAAAAAAAAAACAGTTTGCTGGCCAGGATTGAGATTGCCTTGTTTTGTGACATGAATACAGGAATTAATTTTGGTGATATGAATTTCATCCCCTAACTATTTCTGCCTGGCACAGGTTGCACAGAGCGGTGGTGGATTCTCCATCCTTGGAGATACTCAAGGGCAGGTTCACCAGGCTCGGAGATCTGATAGAGCTGTAGATGTCCATATTCATTGCTGGGGAGTTGGAGTGATGGCTTTAAAAACTTTCCAACTCAAATGATTCTATGGTTCAGTAATTTTAAACTATCTTGAGAGTAAAATGGAGAGAGAAAGTGTTTTTTGAAGCCTGTATTGCTGCTGTTACCTCTGACTGATCTTACATTGATTGACACAGGATCTGCATCTCTCTCTACTTCTGTGGTACTGTTTTCTGAGAGCTGTCACAAGAACTGAAACATTTACATTATGCATAAATCTTGAAGAAAATAACAAATATCATCTAAAACGATGCTGTAAGGATATAACAGATCCCTAACAGACAAGAGAGACAGGAATTGCAAAGCTGCTAATTATGTTGGAGAAGTTGCTGTTGTGCTAAGATGTTAGCAAGAAGAGAGTAGGTGGGAGACTAAGGAGGTAGTGGTCAGCTACAATTAGGGAAAAAACATAGAAAAACTTTTGCCGAAGCAATAATTGTGTGAATACTGAATAGTTAAATCTCTGGTGAGCAAAAGCCTTGATTCAAGGTTGAGAATCTGGTGTAAGATGTCAGGAGAGGGAAAATGAATTTGATCACTAATATCCCAAAGTGGAAGCTGTACAGTGAATAGGAGAAAAGTACAAGTTAAAGTAGAAGACTAAACGAGAGAAAAATAAATGGCTTGTGAACGGATGGGTGGTTTGATAACTTGAGCAAAGAGGCAAAAGAGCCAACCAAGAAGGATGTAAGCTTGTTTACAGAGAAGAAATTTCAAATAGTCTTTGGTCACAGCGATTCTGAGGATTCCAATGCAAGTATTCATGAAGATGAGCAGAGACAATTGGAGACTTCCAGGGTAGATATTTTGTGATCCATATGTCTTAATATTGTATAGAACATGAGATTGAATAGCTTCATTCATGTTACTTTACTGTTGTCCTTCACTGCGGAAGCTACAGTTCCTAACTGCGTTCTGTTTTTCAGATAGCGACTTTGTATGATTTCATTCTGTGATTGTTTTCCTTTCTATTGCAGAAAGAGTGTTGGTTTTTTTCCCAGTAACAGTGAAATCCTTAACTGTGTATAAATCAAAGCGGTTATAAATACACTGGAGGGATACAGAAGCTGCAGTTAGTATATATGAAAATCCAGAGAGTTTTATTTTAAAGTTTTTGCTGTCAAATCTAATTATTAAAAATTGGAAGATTTTTTCTATCAAAAATAAATGTGAGTACTCTTTTCATAAACAAATTGCTGCTGATATGCAGTTAATCTAGTAATTACGTAGTTCGCTTTAGTTCAGAGATTTTATCTTTTATGATAAATTATCTTTATACAAGGCCAAAACTATTTCATTAACTTCCCAAAATAAGGCAATAATTAATTAGATAAATCACTTTTCCTTACTGATAAATAATCTATTTTGTGTTTTGTTGCAGTGAATTATTAGTTATGCTAGCTTTGAGCTCTCACTTCAAAAACAGCTTTTGTAGGAAAAGTAATCTGGGGAAGTTCTGAGCAATTGTGACCTCTTCTGGAAGCATTCAGATTGATTCCAATAGATAGCAACCACAGGAAATCATTATTGCTACTTTAGGAACTAATCTGCATGTGCTAGGAGCTGTAAAAATGGCTTGAGAGATTGTACCTACTCTGGGGAGTTTACTTGTAAATACAGCATAAATAAAGAATACAAAAGAAACCAAACAGGTAATCAATGGTTGGACTAGATAGAATCGCAGTCTGCATCTTAGATTGCTCATGCCACCCTGAAGAAATATGAGCTGCTACTTCAAGCAACCATCGTGCTTATGCGTGTAGGCATACATGTGAAAAGGCAAGAAGTCCAGAGTCATAGTTCAGTGTAAACTGAAATACAGAATATAAATAATGTACAAAAGAAAACGTGAAACAGGAGCAAATCTTTGTTCAGCAAGAGCTTCAGTGTTGAGTTTCTGCTGGAAATAACAGGACAGTCATAACTGCATGACAAAGGGAACCTTTAATGGAATTGCCAAGAACTAAATCACTGATCTGGAAATTCCTTGTCGTCAGTTCGCAATTCCAGCCCAGAGAATCTTGAAATGCTCTTACCCTTAATGTTTGAAGTGATGCTACTCTGAGGCAGTCCTTCAGCATGAAATGTACAGTAAGTCACAAATTGGATTTATGTTCTTGGAAGGAGATGTTTACATTTTACTGTCAGCTCATGCTTCATTCCAAATTGTTGAATTTCTGAAAAATGTAAACGAACTTGCCACTTTTCTTAGTGGAACATTTGCTATCCTGAGCATATGGTTCATTAAGGCTTCAGCAACTGTTTACTGCAGTTTAAAACGAAAAGAAGGCTGTGGGAATTGTAAGTAGCAGTACGGTAAGATCTGAGCTCTTGAAGTCAGAAGGCCCTGAAGCCAAGGCCAGCTCCCTCTTCCTGGTGCATCCCTGCCTTCTTTGATGATATGTATAATACTTCACACATTATTTTTGAAATATATATTGCAATTGTCAAGATTGCGGCATGCTAGTTTGACTTTTATGTACAAGTGTTGTATGTGATGAAAAAATATTATTTGAAATTAATTAGGAACTAGTATTAGTCTATTTCTTTTTTGTATGCTCAGATCTAGTCATTATCCAAATTAAATCACTGTTGAGGCACTGTTTAAGATAAAAGGGAAAGCTTGCACTGATTTTTGTAAGCTGATGATGTTAACCTAGATAGGTTCTAATCTACAAACTTTCTAGGAGAAGGGGAAAAGAGAGGGAAGACTCGAGACAGGAAGAAGACAGACAAATCAAAAACTGCTCTGAGTTCTGCCTATTTCTTAGCCTTTCAACAAAGTGGCTGGGAATTGCGCTGTCATTTCTTTAAATTCCTGGAGAGTGTAAAAATTTCAGAGACTTATTGAAAGTATTATTTATGATGAAGAAATAAACTGGGTATGTTTCTGTCTTTCTCGGGGCAATAAGCATTCAGACAGCAATTGTGGTGAGTTTAAACAGAGTAAAAACCAAACCACAAAATAATCACATTTTTCATTTCCAGTAGAAGTTGATCAGAGAATCGTAGAATTGTTTAGGTTGGAAAAGACCTTCAAGATCATGAAGTCCAACTGCAATCTAACCATACCACCCTAACAACCCATATGTCAATTCAACCCATTCTAAATTTTTGGTTCTTCAGGGTGCTTTTGTGTCAAATCCTTAATAGCTGTACTTCAGCATTCTGCTCGGAGTTATTCCTGGTCCCCTTAGTACAACAATTTCATAGAGCAGATTTTCAATTTCATAGAATGGCCTGAGTTGAAAAGGACCACAAAGATCACCTCAGCAGCCCTTTTATGTGCAGGGATGCCAACCACCAGACCAGGCTGCCCAGAGCCGCATCCAGCCTGACCTTGAATGCCTCCAAGGATGGGGCATCCACAGCCTCCTTGGGCAACCTGTTCCAGTGTTTCACCACAGTCTCTATGAGAAATTTCCTCCTAATATCTAACCTAAATCTCCTGTCTCAGTTTAAAACCAGTCCTATCACTGTCCACCCTCATAAACAGCCGTTCCCCTTCCTGTTTATATGCTCTCATCAAGTACTGGAAGGCCACAATGAGGTCTCCCTGGAGCCTTGTCTTCTCCAAGCTAAAAAAGCCCAGTTCCCCCAAACTTTCTTCATAGGAGAGGTCCTCCAGCCCTCTGATCATCATAGTGGCCCTCCTCTGGACCTGCTCCAAGAGCTCTGTGTCTCGTACTGGGGGCCCCAGGCCTAGATACAGTACTCCAACAGCTGTTATAAATCAGGTGGCAAAACTGTGAATAATAATGAAAATTAGATTATATTCTTACTTGTTCTTTTGCAGATTCTAGGATAAACTAAATAAATATTTTTTATTTTTTTAATTGATTCTTACAGTTTCTGGGATTTAATGTTGTAAAAGCAACTTCCTTCATGTCCTGGCAGAACTCTTGGAGCAAAATTCACAAACGAGGCTAGCGTTTTTTCATAAACATTTAGTGAAGATTGCTTTAATCCATTACTGTTTCAGTTAGCTTTAAATCACTTTGGGCCAACTGGAGGTTATGGTTTGGCATAGAGCTTATTGCATGTAATTGTAGGGTTTTCCAATATAGAATGAAGAGGTTCTGTATATTCTCTTGGCTTCTCAAAAATTATGAATAATTACCAGGGAGTGCATAAGAAGGACTATAACCAGAGAAAGTAGTTATGGATTGGATTACCACTGTCCACAACACATTTTCAAATGTGTTTTTATATTTTTAATGCAAGCTTGCACTTTCTTGACACAAAGATAAGTTGTGAAAGTATATAAAAATGGCTTTTATTCCATCCTGCTTCCTCCCCTGCCTCCCACTATGCTCTTTCAGAATATTTCTCCATCTATAACAGACTAATTTTTAGTAAGGCTTTTCAGGGTGTTCCTATGGTATTTTAGAAGTCTTGGTAACTTTTCCCAGACTATATGGTAACATGTGAACATGGATATCTCTTGGCCTGTTGTCTTTTAATCCAGTTAATTTGATAATATGCAGTCTTGTTTACTTTCCAAAGGGAAGTAATTCATACAACCATTTTACACAGCACTATGTCATTATTTTCTTCCACTGTCTCTTAGAAACAATTTGCTTTTATGAATAGAGTCCATATTTTGACACAGTATAAACAATATGTAGGATGTTCTTTCTGACTGGCTGTTTCAAATATATTGTCTTTAGATAGCACTGCTTTTTGTGCCCCTCTTCTGTATTGTCCTCTAAATTCTGGCAGAATTGACTTGCTTATGCATGTACTTGAGCTGAAGGTTATCCATGTGTATAAAAGAAGTACTTAATTTTGAATACCTGATTATCCAGTGAGAAACTAAGCCACCGAAGTGACCTAATGAATGACCCAAAACACTACTTACGGACCTTGAAGTCTGTAGGAGATACTTTTGTTCAAATAGCATGTGGAATGTAGGAAGATAGGTTTGTTTCTAGGCAAACAATTAAGTAGCTTGTAAAAATACAATATACCAGGTTAAACTGCAATTCCATCTCATCCCTCACTTTTCTAATAGCCAGTAAAGTATGATGTCACAAGAGCTGCAATACACAGAGCAGGTCAGAAAACTTCTTGAGTAGTTCTTCCTTGCCTTCATCAATGGGAAGGAAAGGGACTCTGATATCTAGAAGATGCTGATGAACCTTAATGTTTAATAGAAATTGAGGGATATTCTTTCATTAATCTGTTATTTTCTTTTAACACATCAGTGCCCTTAGTCTTCCGTAGCATTCACAATTTATTCTCAGTATGAAAAATGTTTTTAGATACAACCTGTATTTGTTTTAAAGCCTGATGTCCAGTAATTTTTTTGGCTAGCTTAGCAGCTCCCTGCTCACATTTTTTCCCACTATTTATAGATTTCCTGGGTCACGTCTTTTTACAGCAAAGAATTTTAGATGCTGCATCAATCTAAGAAAAGCTTATCGATACTTGCTAAGAGTCATTTCCCCAAACCTTAATGGAACCGTGCCTTGTCTGAACTGAAAATGGGTTCTCTGAAGACAGTAGAAAAGAAAATGTGTTGGTGTGGATAACGTTGAATTAGTGCACAAGATGACAGAGGGGACTAATGCAGTATAAACATGTAGCTTTCTAGCTGAATCTTTGGCCACTTGTCTCTATCTTAAAGATGTCCTTACACTTTTCTTATAGACTACTGGTTTCAACCTTATGATTTTGCCTAACTTCTGGATTGACTAGAATTTCTTCATTATCCAGATGCTGTGTTCTCCTTGCTTCCTATTCTGAAGCATTTATCTGTATAGAGGAGCACAATTAGCATGCTAGAATTTTGAGGCAGCAGAATTGATGGATGCAGGAATTCCATCACGTAGTTCATAAAACTCTCATTTGGGGGGCTGGGGGAAGGTGAGGGTGGTTGATTGTTGTTGTTTTTTTTTTTTAGATAAAAATTCATGTTGTTGTTTCTGTTGCTCTTGAATGAGATTCTCATAAAAGAAATCAGGCTGCCATCAAGATGTACTAAATCATGAATAATAGATTGGTGTTTTAATAATTAACTTCATTCAAGAAAGTGTGTAAAATTAATCGAAATTTGGCATAAAAGGTTTTCCTGACAATTATTAGTTCTTCTTACAGGTGTGCTGTTCCTTGAAACTTGAAAATCTTTTTGTTTTTGTACCTGTTTCAGTGACAGATGCTGAAGGTCAGGCTGTAATATTTGACCTTTTCACAAAAAACTGAGAGATAGAAATTAAAATAATTGTTGTGATCATAATTAGTAGCAAAATCTTTGTCAATTGATTGATTAAAAAGATTAATCAGTAAAATAGAATTTAAAAGCCTCCTGCAAGCTCATGTAATAAATGTCTGTATACCATACTAACGAATAAGCATCTCAATTCTGACTAGAATTCCTGTTTTTTTTGGTGAGGTGAGGTTTATTTGCTTGCTAATCTTTATTCTGAAGCCAAAGAAAGACATCACACATCATACATGTGTTAAACCAAATATTTTACTTTGTGAAATTGCAATGAGAACTCATTCCTGTCTTTCCAAGAAAATAAATCACATCAAAAGGAAATCCATCATTTCCGAGTGTATATTGAGATAAACTTCTGATATTTTTGAAATTACACTGGTGCTCTACTATGGGCCTGAGTGATGCTGGACATATTCAGCCTTTCTGCAAGTCTGGATATTTTTTTTAAGCCTTTTAAAGTTTTTTCAGTAATCTGTTGGATCCAGTTTTTAGTATGGAATTCTTCCAAATCAGAGACTTCTGACTTTACCTTACACTTGAGTATTGAGCAGACAGTGGCATGAAATTGATCAAGCCTGGAAAAATAATAAAATGGATGGATAATCATGCCAGGCTTCCTTTAAAATTACTGGAGAGAAAAAAGTCTGTCATTGAGAAGAGCTCATCTACCACAGAGCCAAATGTGACTGTGTGCCCAACCAGTAACTGATGTGCCTGAATTAATGGGAATCTGAGTCAGTTCATAGATAGAAAATATACTTGGAGACTTCAGGGAGAACAGTGCTTATGTTTTATTGGGACTGTGAATAATTAAAACACTTGGAAACAGACTTTCTGCTTGAGTGTTTATGGCCCAAGAGGGATCATTGGTGAGATTTGGCCACAAACAGTAAAGGCATTACGGATGAGCAGCTGAAAATGTAGCTTTCTTATAAAAATATAGTCTCGATTCTTGACCAGCAGTGTTCACTTAGATCTGAGAAACTACAATGTCTGTCTGTAAAATCTTAGTGAAGACCTAAATGTTCAAAGTGTGTATTGTGCCTGTGCCAATCTTTCTCAAAGGTAGTAGGGGCAAAATATGTGAAGTTGAGGTATGCAGGACAAATACTGACAAACACCAACAGTATCAAGCTCTAAACTGGTGAGAAGGGGGGTGGAAGGAAATGCATTTCTCAGCTCATGGTACATTGCATGAAGCAGAAAGATAAAAAATAGTAAGTTTTCAGCCTTAAGTAATATTTCACACAAATACATTTGTTTCTGTTTGCGTTGTATTCTTTTCTATATTAGCATTCTGAGTCCTCTGCACTTTCTTTGTGGAGGAAGTGCTTCCTAACTTTGGCAACAGCAATTTTCTAACTCTAAGGCTAATACAAAGGGAATGCGAGAGAAAACCCTTTATTCCCTTTATTTTCTGTTGCTGAAAAGCCAGTAGATGGAGCTTAAGTAACAAACTCTTTTCCCAGAACGTATTAATAATACAAAGGTACATAAGCAAATAAACAAAACACTGCCATGATAGTTTATTCCCAACAGGAAACAGAGGAGGTAGAAAATCAGTAGCTGTTGAAAAGGATGAAACTCACAGGGAAAGGAATTCTTCCTTCTAGTAGATGAGTGCACTGAAATTAACAGCAAAAAATAATAATCTTAAAATCTAGGAATCTGCAAGGTTTGTTGAGGAAAATACAGTATTGCTTTGTTTCTAAGCTCTTCTACATAGCTAAGAAACTTACTGAGTTTGGCTTTTGTTTTTCAAATGACCATTCAGATTTTTGACAAGAACTGACTGGCTTCTCTCTCACTGAGTGTACCGCTGACTTACGGGTGCCGGGTCTCAGGAAAAATACTATGTTTGCACTGAGCTTTCTGACGCAGTACAAGAAAATCCTAAGCCACCTTACCTCTTCACTCACCTCAGCAGGGCAACCAACTCTGCAGAAAGTAAGAAATTAACAATAGGGAAGTATTATTTATCTCTTTTTTCAAGGAGCTACATGAGAAAAATTCAGATACTGAGCGATCAGCTAAGGCAAGCAAACATTCTGCTCCCAGACCTCTTCCTCATAGATGAGGTGACATGCAATGCCAAGCTGGGGACACACTTGCGCTTGTTTCAGATACAACAAGTATGGCATCTTATAACTCCAGGGGTCTAAGTTGTTACCTATTACTGGCGTCCTTGGGTAAAATAACTTCGGGAAAGGATCCAAAGACCAAGAAAAGAGATGAAATCATAGGAGTGATTTCAGGTGATTGTTTCAACATGCTCAATATTTACGGGAATATTTCTGATGTGGAAAGGTTGATTTTTACTCAAATTTTATTAACAACTTATTTAAGACTTGGTAGGTTTCTAAGAAGTCTGAGTATCAAATAAGAATTTTCTAATACCAAATTCTGCTGTTAGAGCCCAATACTGATTGTAGAACTTGCTGTAGAGCTGCCCAATGGGCAGAGTGTAGCTCATTATTTTTTTACTTGAAGCATGAAATGAAAGAACACTTACCAAAACAAGTGCCAGTGTTTTACAGGCTTTTTGAATATATGGTTTATTTCCAGCTCCACAAATAGGTTTATTTCACATTGCTTCTTCTAGGAGTCTGGTTTGGAAGTATTCTCCTTGAAAATGAAATCCTTTCTGGTTATGCACACTGCTGTTGTTTTTCATCTCCATAAATAAATTTATTTTATGGCTTTGATAACTGAAGTCTAGACCCTTCAATAAGAATTTCCTTTCCTTCTCAATGGGTCAATACAGCTCTTGGCTGGCTGCCTCACAGCAGACGTATAATCCATTCCCTTCAGAAAAGACTGAGGCTAACTTCCAACTTGCTGTATCCCTAATAATTGGCCCAGTTTATTCCATTGTTAAAATGATTTTATTTTGCTGAGATAATAATCTCTTTCCAGTAGTCCTAAAGTGTCATCTTGTGGTTAGTACTGGGTATGATTTTACATGATCAAGAGAAAATGTATCTAAACAACAAATGCAAAAAATCTGTAAGCTTTTCTCTGGATATTAATAAGATCAATTTGTAGAGATAAGATTATTTTAAAGATTGACTCATTGGGGCTTACTTTGGAAATAATTGATTATGGGTACTAACAAAAACTTACTAATCAGTTCATATCCACTTGGAAGATATTGATAGTCTTCCTGTGGTTAAATATAAGGCATAAAAAAGTGCGTGGAAAAAAAGTCATAATAAATTATTAGATCTTTGAAATTCTCCTCTGATTGCTATATTATGTGTTTAATTTTCAAACTTGAATGAAACGCTCAGAATCAAATCAGATTTCAGAATCATCAGAACTGAAATAATTTAACTATCACACTTGTCCCAGGATAACAGAGCTCACATGTAAGCTCTCTGAAATCAGCACGCAGCATCTCATCTTGCTCAGATACACAGTCAATCTGATGTTTCTTCTGAGGGTATAAAAAACCAGTCTGAGTATTTAGAGACAGAACAGCCTGCAGCATCAAGCAAAGGAATCCAAGTCTTGGAGAGGATTTCCTCTGGGAGCTTTGAAGGATGAAGTGGGGAGGAGCTTTAATGGCTCCAACATTTTAAATTATTTTATTCCTAGTAAATGTTTATACAGAAACAGAAACAGTTTTAGCACAAAACTGTTACAGTTTTTAAGTACTTTTTTCTGGGGAATCTAAAGTTCTGTCATAATCCCAAATCAAATTTGTGCCAAACTCTGGAGTTGTCTATTTATAATCCTTTAGATAGCAACCATCTGTTCTCTGTGCTTGCATATAGATCACTTGCTGATATATATTACCTCAATCATGGAGCTTTTCTGTATATTTGAAATTGTCTTGGCAAAAACATATTTACACTTGCTGCAAAATTGTATGAGATCCAAAAGTATTTACAAACAAGCAATATGAAATTTCATCTTCAATATGTAATGGCCAATGTGACATCAGATGTAGCATTCTACTTCCAGGCACTTGGTTTTTTTTTTATGGTTCTTTTTTTTTCTTATTTTTTTAAAGGCAAAGAATAAATAATTTATTCATTGGAATACAACGTAATATTTCTAGCCTTACTGTGCCTGCACCAAATGAGAGTAATCCAAGTTCAGTTTTTCTTCCTTGAGGATTTGAACAACTCTCCCTTTTTCCGGTGTAGTTCTCAGGTTATGAGTATTTTGGACTTTAGGTGTTAAGGTAGCTCTGTAGTTCTGTGCTCACTCTCTCCTAGTGGTACTGTGCCACTTGCTCTGGTCACAGTAAGGTACAGATCTGTTTCCCACCTCCTGTGTGACTGACCCAGATGTTAGGACATAGAACCATTCTCTATGCCTTCAGCGTGGCCTTGATGACTGCTTGAAATATTCACAAAACATACGATCCCACAGCATGTGTCCTGATGGATGGAACGATCCCCTGCGAGTCCTAGGTTCAGCAGAGCTGCACAATGTATGCATTTGTTTACTATAAAGACTATTCTGGTGCCTAATGTTCACCCCTTCCATGGTTATACAAGCACTGTATAATAGTCTCTATGGGATATGTCAAATGGGCACAACTGCTTCAGAGGTATAGCACAGAACAGTCTGTCTGCAGTGTCTTGTGCTATCAATACTGATCATAATCTCATTCCTGAAGGCTTGTGTCAGTGTTAGCAATGTGCCTTTGGAAAGTGGAAAAGTTCATAGTAACGTGCAGTGTATTCAGAAGTAATTCTTACAATGAGAAGATGGTTGATTCATTCAATTACTTAATGGATTACAGTTAGAGCAGTGGCTGAATCTGTTTGGCCTATGCTGCAGGAAAACATCAAACTTTTCTGGGCCACTGGTCTTTTGTTTTAAACTGTGGATCTCTCAAGAGGTAGGAAAACTAAAGATTCCCTGCAGTTTCTAGCACCAAGGAGCTTGAAAATTCATGCAAGTTCTTGGGTGTGTCTTTAATAAAGATACTATCCTACCCTATTTATACCATAATAAGATACTGCAGTTGCTAAATTATCTCCTTTTTAGAAAAAATCATGCATTCTCTGTCCCAGAGCACATGAAATCTAAATTCAGTTGCACAACAGGCAGTGCATAGACAAGATGATCCCTCTTGAGGTGAGAGTTGCTAAAGAAAATAAATATTCCTGTTTTTAAAAAAGTATTGGTTGTTCTTAACAAGCCCATTTGTGTGTAATATTTTCAACTTCAGAACCTCTCTCTGAAGTAGATTTTAGGTTTGCAAGCCAGGAATTTACTAGCACAGATATCACTAAGGTGATAATTTCCAGTGAATTCTGCTTCTGAAGTACTGCAATGGTAAATAGATATTGATTAAAGGTATTGATTTCTGACAAAATAGGAGACTTGACTCATTGCTGGAGTTTGAACTTGCACTTTAAATAAGAAGACTTTGATAGGTGATGCTAAAATCCATTGTTTGTATTGGAAAGGTATGCAGAGTCCCAGACTGAAAGGTTCCACTTTGCAGAATGCGTGTAGCAGAATAAAAACAGCCACCAGAAGAAAGAGAGATTGGGGTGAAATCTAAAACTACCTGTCTGGTGGATTAATCCTACCCTCTTATTTGTGAGAACATTTGGGTCTTTGTCTCCAAAAACCACCCGAGTCAAATCTTCTACACCTGATCATGCAGGAGCAAAGAAAAAGATGTCTTTGGGTTTCCCTAGAGATGATCATTCAAATATTTAGCCAAATCTTGCCTACTTTAATATTCCTTTGTCGTTTCATCCAAGATGCTTTATCTTCTAAATATTAAAATGTGTATTTATATCATCTTTCCTGATCTGGCTAGTGAAACAGCGTGAAGTCAATACATAATAACACGTCATTGTTTTGTTAAATCAATTTAAGTCTTCAGAGAAGAGATTTTGTTGTTTGTGGTTTTTTAATCAAGATACAATCTCATATCACAATGCAAGGAATTTGCAAATCCCTCAGGCAGTTTCTTTCTCACAGACTTCCATAGTCCTGATACTCTTTTACAGTTTTCACAAAGAATAAAGAATATTATTCCTGGAATATTTTGTATTACTGTGTTATCATGTTTGTTTCTCACCTGGCAAATATTTTTTTAACATTGATATCTTGTTGCACATAGTATTCATTTTCAAATTCCTGATTCCCTGCAAAGATTTCATGCCTTCTTTCTTCATGCATGAATATGCATTGTTACATCTATTGGAGCACTTTTCCCTACCATCCCTAAGTATAATTTTTTTTATGTGGGTTGCTGTATGATCCTACACTGTGTGTTACAAATGTGATCTGATGTCAGGTCTGATGTGCTCACTGAAGCCAATGAGAAGATGTACATTGACTAGAGTAATTTCCATTCTTAAAACATATATATATCCAATGCAGACAGGTATTATTGCAATTTTAACAGTGCTGTATTCCGTATGGAGTTTGTCAATGGTTTATGGGCTGGTTTGAAAAGCAGGTATGTACGTATGTTCTTTCACCTTCTCAGGGAGCATGAGGATGTGTGACACAACTGCCTGACAACAACAGCTATTCATATTTCTCTGCTTACCCAAGAAGGGTGAACTGTGTGCTTGACCTGCAGTAGTGAGTCTCCAGTGAACACAATTCATCTGTGAAATTATTTCATTAGAGTTTCATCAAAATGATGAGATAGAAAATGTGTCAAACCTTATCTGTAGGCTTGGCTGCTTCCCTCTGGAGGTCTCAGCTGGATGCAAATATCTTCAGTTTTAATGTCCCTGTACTCTGCAGGTGTCCAGTACTGTATCTACTTATATTACAATCTATCATGACTTTGACTGAATAGCTCTGCCATCAAGTCCAGTTCTGCCTCATAAGATTTTACTCAACATAGTTCCTCTGAAAATAAGACCTTTTATATAGATGAAATCCAGCTTACTACTTCGTTTCGAATGCCCTGTTATCATTTAGCGCCAATATACTGTTAAAAACTGACTATTTGTTTTGGTCCTAACAAATAGTGTTTTCTTTGCTTTCTTAACATATTGTGTAAAATAAATCATGAAATTGATCTCTTTTGAAGTAATTCTTGTATCTGACTGGGATCAAGATCTGTTTTGTAAATAAAACCTTTTCACTTATAGAAAAATATGTAAAACTGTACCTCTATAAATATTCACTAGGTCTTCTCCAAAAGCAAATTATGATACCCTCTCTGTTTTCAGATAAGTAAGATAGGGGCAAGTGAAGGAATTTTATTAAAAGTAAATTTTAATATAAATGGGATTGAAATGCATTACTACATCTAAGAAAATGTAAAGATAAGTTTAAGTATTTAATTTGAGTCTGCAGCTCAAAAGGAGGAAGGGAAGGCCATTCGATATTCTGAAAATGTACTTGAAGTTTTATTTTTTTTTCCTATTTAGTTAAATCTGTTAGTAGGGATGTGTAGCAGAAATGCTAAGTCACAGCCTGAACCAGTGATTGAGCACCTGGTGGGAAGGCAGGGCCAACCCAGGGGAGCTCAGGTGACCAGAAAGGGTGCAGCCGGGATCCACCCCTTCTCAGATCTCATTTAAGGGATTGGTAATGAAGGTGAGGTTATTTTGCTGGAGATTCCTGTCTGCTTCAGGCATTTGGAGGGTAAGCAGATTTTTTCTTTTGTTTCTGTCTACTGCTGCTGAGTTTGGGCTTATCCTCCTTTGCTGCAGTCTGGAACTTTGCTGCCTGTCTACTTATTGCATTGTAACTTTACACTGTTAAACTGGAGCTTTTTTCAGGTTGTTTATTTACACAAATTACAATCTAAATAAAATAGGACTACTTTCAAATGCCTGTCACAATACACTTCAATTCCGTTTCTCTAGATATAGTTTCTGGTTGTCTAAAGATTTATGGAGTCTGTTCTTTGCATGGGATTAAAAAGATATGTGAAACAAATGTTCTGAGTGGACAACTAAAACTAGGAAGAATCTTAATCTGCCCTGTTCTGGTTTACTGTGTGTCAGACTAATGGAATCCAGTCCTAAGAAATCCTCACTAGGCCTTTGAAAATGCTTAACATGAATGGGAAAGCATGCAGTTAACACGTTGCTCTGAAATGTGTACTGCGTGTAGGCTGCAGCCATTAGAAATGAGTGATCTCAGAACTTTATGTATTTATTTCAAGAAAAGCTTAAGACTTTCTTTAAGGAACAAGCGAATCACAGTGACAGTTCCTGATAGGTTTTCCTAGACTCAAAACATATAAGAGGCCCCCGCATCTGTCTTTTTGCAACAGTAATATTTTCTGGGTTTTTTTTCTTCACCTCAATTCGTGAAAAAATGTGGAACCTAAAGGTAAGCTCAGTTCCCGCCTCACTTCTCCCTACCTCATTTTCCTTGCTGCAGTGTCAGCAGCCGTGCTTGTAGCTTTGCTGTGGGAGCAGTCTGTTTTCAGCATGAGGTGATCGCAGTACAGTGAGGCAGAGCTGCGTGCATTGTGCCTTGCAGTGGTGTGCTGCATTTGATAATACTCATTCAAGAGGCAAATTGACTGAACTGGCATTTGATGACTCTTATAATTTCTCAGTGGATACTTCAGTTTGGCTGTCATAATAAACTTTCTGTTCCCGTGGTCCTGTGCTGATGCCTTGCATCAACGTGGAAGTAAGATGAGTGCTGTTTGTATCTTCTCTTGTGTCTTGTTATGCAGGTGCTGAGCACTTCTGCTTCTTGTTTGACTTCTACTTGACTTGTTTGAAAATACAGAAGTTTGTTCCTTGACCTGTTTTGCTTCAGTAGGCATCTTCTATGATTCTATGATCTTGAATAGGCCACAATTCCCCAATTGAGAAAAGCCTGGCAAAGGCCCTTTGATACTGTATAAAAAAATTGCTAGGTAGGTACGAAAGTACATTTCAGGACTGAACAATGAAGTAGGAATGAAAATCATGTGAGGTTTGCATTGAAATAGGGCGTTCTTTACAGGTCACTCCACAATTTTAAACTCTCACTCTTCTATTCTAACTCCACCTCTTAACAGCTATAATAATGATCACCCAAGAATCTGGAGGGCTTTCTATTCTTCTGCGTGTTACTGGATGACTTGCTTTTACAGTGTGGTGCAAGTATTTTTAAATGAAGTAAGTCCCAAGAGCTAGGAAAGACAATAAAAGTCCAGTTTAAACTTCAAGAAAATGTGATGCCAAGCATTAATAAAGCATTAGTTGGATATTACAGGATCTTGATTTTATTCCCTCCTGGAAGGTCTGCCTGCCTAGGCATGAATATGTTATTGCTTCTGACTCTGAAATGCCACTGTAGGCACCTGTATCATCAAGCTGCACTGTAACAACCACCAAACTCTTTGAATGTGATAATTCTCCTCCCACGGTTTTAGTCTTTTGTGAAATGACATGTAAATTATGCCTGTGGACATGAAGGTGATGGTTACATTATATGTTCCTAAAAGGGGTAGCCAGCTCGATATCCTTTTGTACTTGATTGACACCATTTAGAAACTACCACTAGATGACTGTTAATTGGGTTTATTATATTTCCATTATCACAGAAAGATCAGAGCTATTATAGATAGATAGAACAAGCTCTGTTTCTATAGAGCTATTTTTAATGAAATCTTTCTCAACTTCTATAAAGAAGTTCTAGAAAGAAAGTGTGTATATCAATCACTTCAAAGCCCGAAATGCTAAGTTTGATTAGCTTGAAGGCTTGACTAGTCATGCTTTCTTCCCTTAAGCAAAAACATATCAGAGTAACAAATGCTCTGATAGCTTTTATGTGAAGAATTAGGTTATAGATACGTAAAGACAAAAAATCATACAGGAATCAGCTCTTAGAAGATGAAGAATCTTCATCATGTAGCTGAGTGAGGCCTCTAAACCTTTCCTTGTTTCAAATTTTCTTTTTGCCAAACAATTTTGTTAGGGCATAAGGTTATTTCTGATATGTGAAGTAAGTTAATAACAGCCATGGTGGCACTGTCTGATTCTAGTGTTTGGAGGACTTCTGTAAGCAGTAATCAATCTTGGAGATTACAAATGCTGAGGAAACGTTTCCAGGCTACTCCCAACAAGTAAATTTGGCATCTTCCTCATTTTTTTTCTCAAGAGCCTCAGGTAGATTACTAACCAGATACGTGGTTCATGTGGTGCATGTTTGACTGACAAGTGGCATGTTCAGAAATTGTCATTGAGTGTGTGTTAGCTGCGAGTTTGTGCAAAATCAAGAGATGCTGCTATATCAAGAATTCCAGGTAAACAGTCACTGATAGTTTAAGATTTAAAAATGAATTATGTAGCAAAAAATAACTCTTCCTCTCTGTTTTGCATTTAACATTTTAATATTTAAGTTATAAACCCTGTGTGGAAATATGTGATAAGATTTTGCAGAATGTCATTAGTAATAGCATAACAATACTAAAATTGTTTATATGAAGCAACACAAAATTGAATGAGCTAGACCCTGAGTTCAAAGAGAATAGGCAGCTTTAATGTAAATTAAAACAGATTCTTGCTGCCCACTAATCAAGTGTTTACCTGTTTCCACTAAAACTACATTAAATTTAATCAGCATGCCTTCTAATGCATGCATTTCTCCCTAAATAAGAAGCACATTTGTCATGAATATTTAAATTGGATTTTAAATCCATGAAAGTTTAATTTAAATAAAAAGTGAGGTGTTTTTTCAGTGTTGAAAGTTTAGTGCCTCCAAACAAGTTCAGTGCCCACATATTCAAATTCTAAAGTTAGTGGTCTTGAGGGAATTAATCTTGGGATTAAATATCTTTTAATTACAAAAGGCTTAAGTGTAACGACGCATCATATATTGTCTGGAGATAAAACTTGAATATTTTTCTAAATAAATAAAATTACTAATGACTACTTTAGAAATTAGGAGAGTACTGAGTATCATATATGTAAAAAATAAAATAAAAATAAATGTATGTATGGCAGTAAATTCTGAGACATGTTCTGCTCTTTTCACTCTAACCACCAAGTAGTATCTGGGAATATATAGTAGTATTCATATATTATTTCCAAATCAATTTGTTTTTGCAAAATGTGATATTCTATGACGTGTTTGTATATGGGCTAATTAATGCATACCACCTGTTTCCATTTTTAGTTTCTGAACTAAAAAAAAAGGATGTCATGGTTACTTATAGCTATATTAAGTGACCACTATGAATCCTTCCCCAAAACTGGGCATGCATGGAGTCCCAGCCTGCAAGTAGTTTATGTATCATTTTCATTGATAAGTAATGCCACTGGTCATGGATTCATCCTTTTTGTTAAGGATAGCAGTGTTCCAGTTATTTTTTATACTTTTGCAATTACTAATTTGGATATTCTTCATATATGGACAGATTTTTCTATGGAAAACATGTTATTTTAAAGCAAACAAATAATTGAAACTCAAACTGTGTATTTGATTTGAATGACATAAACAAAATAGATCAGTGCTGAACGTTGGTATAGCAATCACTGAATAAATGCCACGTCTTAAAACAGAGCTGTAATAGATGCATCCACAAAACACACAAATCTTCTCAGCCAACTCAAGTCCTACACAAAGTCTAGCGGAAAATGGGTCAACTTGTTAGGATGAGGTTTATCCTTAGTGTTGACAACAGTGAAAATGGCAAAAACCTGAATCAAGTCTGTAATTATGGGGTTAGAATTTCTCATTTTTGACAGCAATGCAGCTGCTGTCAAGTTTTCAAATAAACACAATTTGTTAGAGAGAATGCCCCTGATAAACTGTCGTGTTGGAAGAGCACTCCATAGGTAACTTTAATTCCCCTTTGGACCTGGTTTTCCCCACTGTTCTTACAGTCATCAGAATGAGAGTTGGTTCTGTTATATGTTGGCATATGGTGTATGAGCAGAGAGAAGTGCACAAGTAAACCTATCTACATCTTGTATCTTAACAGCAGGATAAGGGGAAATGGTTTTAAGTTGAGGGAGGAAGATTTAGGGGGAAGTTCTTTACAGAGTGGTGAGGTGCTGGAACAGCTGCCCAGAGAGGCTGTGGATGCCCCATCCCTGGAGGTGTTCAAGGCCAGATTGGATGGGGCCCTGGGCAGCCTGGTCTAGTGTAAGTATGCAGGTTGGTGGCCCTGCATGTTGCAGGGGGGTTGAAGATTCATGATCCTTGAGGTCCCTTCCGACCCTGGCCATTCTGTGAAAACAAATATAGCTTCCCTATGGCAATTTTTGTGTATATATATTATAAATTCATACACAAAAATTCAGTATTTCATGCTCTAGATAGAAACCAAAATTCAAGGAAGCGAGGGATTAGCAAAATGTGAATAAGTTAATAATTCTATCTTCTTTAGCAATTTAGAACACCTACTCTGTGAAACTTATCAGTCCAACCTCTGACAACTCAACTTCCTGTGAGCAGTTGAAGCTTTCAGACAGCTGAAGTGAAGCACTTACCAAAAATCCTGGAGCTGTCAACATTGAATTGATAGTTACAATGGTTTTGAATGAAGCCAGGAGAGCACCATCGTTTTTCTAAAACAAAGACTGCATTCCTGTGAGGCTCTGCTGAATTACTTCTGTTTGGCTGGCTATCTGACAGCAATGGGGCTCTACTGAAGGAGTGGTGTCATTAATGATGTTCTGTAATCTAGCACAGAAGTGTCCTCAGCAAGGGCTCTGGGCAGGCAGGGTATCGCTGCTTGTCTCTGTCACACAGGGCTCGTGTTACCCTTCTGTCACCGAGTCACTTAACTGTTGCTGTAAGAAGGAGGGTTGGATATAAACGATCTAAATATCCTTGAACAGATGCATTGTACCATGATACTGTCTGTCACTCAAATTCACCAGGTGCAGGAAATGTTGTTCCTTACTAGAGGAATATGGCTTGAGCAGTTTGAAGGGTTTTCTCACCATTACAAACTAATGCATCGTGATGGACTTGGTATGATCCAGTCACTTAAGGATGTAGCAGATATGAGCAGGGATAAACTTTGAGAAGGGGTTGTTTACGCTATGGGCAAACACAATCCTGAAAGCCTTGGAGCTGATAGCAATTTTACCTTAATCTTTAATGCAACTGGGATTTCATTTTTCATTCCTAGATTCCACATACGTGTGTTCTGTATGTCCTCTCTCCTTCCTTACTTTTCAGTAGTGGGGTTTGAGGACCCTTGGATAAAGCAGTACAGCCTCTTCTGTCCCATGGGTGAAGGATTTGGGCACCAGAACCCTTGAAAGTCTCAGAACAAAGCCATGAATGCATTTTTTTCAGGTATTAGTTAAATCTCCATAATTGGACTGCACTTCATCCTATGCTACCAGCATTTCTCTTTTAACAGCTTGACCCTGCAGTAACTAATAACTGACCATGAAATTCAGGTTCTGTTGTAGGAATTTGATGTCGTTTTTAGCAAGTTCTTGAATAGTTAGAAACCAAAATGAGCCTTTCAGACTTAGAAGCATTGGAGCACATTGGAGTTATGCTGAGCTATCTGAATCTGAGAGCAATTTCAGTTTCTCAGCCAAAATACTTGTGTCATTTCTTCCATCCATTATTTATTTATTATATGTAGCAATTTCTTTGGTTTTTTTTTTTTGTTTGTTTGTTTGTTTGTTTGTTTTTAGTACAGTTTGGTACCTCACTGAGGCGTCATTAACAGCCATTGCAGTAAATTAAAGGTAAATACTACTTTCTATTACTATGTTCTCTGGACTTGCCTGGAAAATGATACATGTATTCATGCTTCACTGCAGTTTTATTCATTTGTCTGTAAAGATTGTGCTTGCATGTGAAACTCCTCGCCTTCATCCATTCCAGTTCTCCTAATCGTGAAATTTTCTTTGCTTCATCCTTAAGTTTTGCAGGCATCTTGTCTTAACTTTGCTGACTTCGTTGTTGAGCATTTATCAAAAACAGATCTGTTCTGCTTCATTTGTAGTTTTGTTATTTGTGGATTGGCTTCACTGTTGAATGTTATTCATTTAATTTATATATCCCTTCCATATACATGCCTTTTTAACACACTCAGCTATTTTTCATATGCTGTTATAGAGCGATGTGGTCTGTGCTTGTAGCTCCCAGGGGTAATTCTCAAACAATTGTGCCACTTTCTGCAAAGCGTAGTAGCTCCAGTAGTTAAGCAGAACATCCCTATGCATTAAACAGTTTCTGTATGTTTCTTTGTACAATAAAATTTGGTTAACTTTTTGGAGGATTCATAATATCTATAGAGAGAAACATGGGTTTGTTACCTTAGCTATATTTAATGCTAGTGTTAAACAGACAGTCAAACTGTCAGTGTGTAATCAGTTCACTGAAGTTTTCAGAAACATCACAGCAGGAAGAAAAGCTTTAGAATCTCTGAAAGTGATCAACAACATGGATGGTAATGCTCTGCCATCTGGGATCAATGAAGATGTCAGACTGTACAGGAATTTGAGGTAAAAGAGATGAAGAGCAACATGTCTTATGCTCTTCTAGTGCTTCCTCCTTATGTCAGTGAAACAGAAACAGAAACAAAGACCTACTGTGTCTACAAACACAGTAGGTGAGAAATGTGTGGAGGTGATTTCTGCTTTAGAGCTGCTTGCACGAGTTGTATGTTCTGAATCTGACCATCACCTCACTGTAAATATTGAATAACACTATGATTAGATAATTGTGAGTTGGGAGCATTGCTTGTCTCTTGCTACAGATAAGCATGGCTACACGTGATTCTGTAAAGTAGACATTTGCTTACTGCTGATTTTAACACACAAGTAGTAGAGAAGCATTTAATATAGAGTTGTTTTATGCAGGAAAACCTACAGGTTGACTTATGTATGCCTCTCTGTATCCATCTTCCTGCTTTCCACTTCAATACTTTTCTTCTAAACATGCTCAAAGAGGCAAGTAAAGTTTTAAAATGAGAAATGAAAATCATTTTTCTATTTTTCAGTTTTTGCTTTTGAAATATTAGTTCAATCAAATAAACAAAAAAAAAATTAATCATTAATTATATTACTTCATAGTTTTTATAGTACATTTCTCTTAATTTCTTAAGCATTTTACCCAGAGGATCATGTCAATAATAGCCAAAACTGGACAGATTTCCTTCACTGACAACAGTGATGCAATACGGATGGTATAAGAATCAGTTTCTTGCCAGACAAGGGGCAGCAATAGGGAGGTAGGATTATTCTTGTGTTCCTACTCTTGTATGCAGTTGTTAGTCTCTAGACTTTGACTCATGTGCTCTTCCATAGAAAGAAAGAAATGCACGTTAATTACCTTCTAATTGATTTCCAAACTGTGGAGAATATATTTAAGAAATGGAGGGAACGCTCCATTTTATTCACCTCAGTCCTTGAACAAGCTCCTGAGGAAGATGGACCTTGTGTGTCAGAGAGCACTAGAAGATTGAAAGCAGAGTAAGAAAACGATTTTAAAACTATTTTCAGTTTTGATGAAGGAACGGTGGCTTTCATAAATGGCTCTTGAAAATTTGAAAATGCCCCTTTCCCATCCCACTGATTGCAAATTGATCGTTCCTACCGACTGCCTTGTACAGAGCACGAGGTGCCGAATGTAATCATAACTTGCCATCTAGTGGCTCACCTGTGAATTATCACACTTAGCAGCAATACCATGCATTACAATCACTTGAAATTAAAAATTAAATTTTATTCAGTAATATCTTTTGCCATCATATAGAGAATATTCTTATGCCTTTAAGGGAATGCCGCTCTTCTCATACACCTGCAACAATGTTGGCTGCATTGTCAGTTCCTGTGTCACTCCTTTATTTTTTATTACATTCATGTAATTTAGCTTGCAAATAGGAGGATGAAGGGTACTTCAGAGAACTGTTCTAAAACAGCTCGCTGCCTGGGGTGTATCTTAAGCAAAATGTTTGAGTGTATGAGTAATTAGCTAAGAGCAACGTGATCATTGGCCAAAGTAATTCTGGGAAGTGGAAAACTTTCTACAGCAGGCAGTGCAAATTATTACCTTTTCAAATTGAAATGTGTACTGGTTTGCCCCGTGCCTATAATAACAACTCATTCCCGTAATTTGAATCATCTAGCTAAACTGTGTGGTATGGAAACAAAGCACTAGGCGTTGGTGGTGCTGAAATAGAAATAAGGAAGTAAAAATAAAGTATAATCTCTAGCAAAAATACTGTGCCATGTCAAGGAAGGTTTGGGGAATATCAACTTCTGTGCTAGTTAGAAAGTGCAACTTCTGTCACTGCTGCTAATCAGTGCATATGCAAGGTGCTCCTTACGATCACTCTCTAGAATCTTGCTGTTCTTACTACAGAGCATGGAAAATAGCTGATCTCTGGAACACCCAAAAATACTCAAAATCTGCATTGCAGTTTGTTTGAAAGAAAATCATTTTTAAATGGCATACAATCAGTTGAGTCTAATGTAATGTGTACAGCAAGCTTTTAAAATGCTTTTTTTAAAAGCTTTTAAAATGTAACCGACTTTTATAAGGTCAAAAATACATAACTCTCTGTGGGTTGGTAACTGGCTATTTACTAATACAACTGTACATTCAGTTTTTTAAAGGCAGTATTACTGAAAGATCCAGCGGTGTGTGTTTGGAGTCGTGCCATTCATGGGCTCTTAGTTGCAACTTCAGATTAAGAAAAGTTTCATCAGTGTTGCTGTTCTATTTGCTGTTTGGGAGGACGGATGGGTGGGAAGCTTGCTTGTAACTTTCCCAGCTGATCATTTGTATCCAGCACAGACTGCTACCTTTTTTTCCTGCTTTCATACCCATGTTGTAGAAGTAGCATTTAAAACGTACAGTTTGGATCGGCCTTTGACCTGAGATCTCCACTACAGCCAAACCTTCCAAGCTGTGGTGATTAAAAATGTAGCTCCACAGGGGTTTAACAGGGTGCAAGTGTGGCTTCATAAGCAGAGAGGGGGAAAAAAAACAATTCTCCTTAGCAGGGGCTTCCTAAACTTCTGACTGGAATTTCTTCTTATGGACAGAGAAAGGCATAGGCAACCCAGACAAAACACCTAGAAATAAGAGACTAAACCATCTAACATGGGGTGTTAGAGAAGGGCCAGAGTATATGTGATATATATATCTAAGGCCTTTTTCCTTTTTTTTTTTCTTTTTTCCTTCCATTTCTATTTTAGTATGGGAATTTCGTTTCTGATTATGAAGAAAATAATTTTCCTGTGCCTGGCTTCAATGTATTGTGTTATTCAGAGGATGTATTAACCATATTTAGTGCTTGGAGTACATTTTGGATCACCAGCTACAAGTATCTGTACATATACATATACATATCTGTACCTGAGTGATTTGAAGTCAAAATCACCCTGAATAGGCTCCAGTTCAGGTAAACTATTGAGTTACACTTTGGGGCTGGGGAGATGGAATATAAGGAGCTATTCATTATTTTCCTTTATCTTCATTTCAAATAAATTAAAACAAGCCAGTAGGAGAAAAGAGTTGAAAATCACGGTTGTGTACAACACATTTACTTCTGACAGCCTAGAGGATTTGTACTGTTCTTGTACATAAAGTCCTTAACTGGCTGCAATTTACGTGCACCCAGAGGAGCCACTGTTCAGAAAAAGCGTTCATACTTAAAATTTCTATTAGTTCTTTACTTTTCACCTGAAATCAGTGAGAAGTTGAGAAAACAGAAACTTTCATACAGCATGTATTTAATCTATTGTCATCCTTTAGGTCTCCTGGATTTCTTAAATGTTTGTGAATTTGTGAGATATTGTGTATTTAATCCTGCTCTGGAAGTACTAAAGCTTACTTTTAAATGGAGGAAAATGGATGGGAAGGAAGTACAACCCTTAACTGACCAGAGCCATCCTTCCTGGCTGAAGCAGGCATTTCAAGGATAAATTTCCTTGTTAAAAACTAGAGAAGGAATCATTTGTCATGTTTTGCCTACTAAGAATTCAAAATTTTAAAACAACTCCAAAGAATCCAACTGAAACAGTCTAATTTCCCTGTGTTCTTGTAATATAGTGAATCACAGAATATAGAATCACTTAGGTAATCATTTAGGTTGAAAAAGACCCATACAACCATGAAGTCCAAACTCCACCCTGTCCTCTCCCTGAGTGCCACATCGCACATCTCTTAAACACTTCCAGGGATGGTAACTCTACCACTTCCCTGGCAGCCTGTTCCAATGCCTAACCACCTTTTCCATGAAGAAATTCTTCATGATATCAAATACAGAATCACTTCATTAGAAAAATAATTGTAGACAAGAGGCAGCAACAGTCAACATTGTTTCTAGCTTGCATGGGATAGTCTGTAGACTTCAAGAAAAAGAGGGAAGTGAATTTAAGTGTCTTGTAATGAAAATGTTTCACTGAAAGATTGCAGGGAATGCTGTAGCAAGTGAAAATCACAGGCGTGTTCTGATCTCTTTAGAATTTCAGGAGTGATAGATGTCCCATAGTTCACGAGTGGCAATTCTGGTTGCCATTGTGACTCGTCCTAATGGGCTTCTACTGTAGAATTTGCAGGCAGTGACAGCTCCCAAGCTGACAGAATCTGCATGCAGAACTTGGTCTCATATCTTCTTCACAATATCAGTCCACTGGAGCGGAGGTTCCCAATTTTTTATGTTACTTATCATGAAATGAAGCCATATTTCCCAAATAAGCTTTCAGCGAAGGTGGCATATAATCGATCTCAAATTGTCATTAAGGCACTGTTAGAGAAGATGGATAAAAAGCAATTGCAGATCATGTTGAACTTAGCAACTGCTTCTTTTGGGGGACAGTGGAGAAAGAAGTATTTGGATGCTTCAGATGAGTTTGAATATTTTTAGCACGAGAAATGCAAATTCATTTGCTAATTGATCACTAATTAAAAATTCTCCTTGGGATTAATTCACGTGGGTCTTCATCCAAAGTTACCAGTAATAAGGCTGATCCAGTTCTGATAACACGAAGAGAAACTTGTCACATTGATGTGGAAATTTTGTTTAATGAAATGCTGAGCAAATAAAAAAAGGTGCATTTTTCAAAAGGCATGGTTAAATTTATGGTTCACTGTGGAATGTTCTGTGTTAACACAGAGTATGCTTATCATCTTTACTGGGATTGTCTGCATAATGCCATGTTCTGTTAAGTTGGGGTTTAAACTGGCTGTGCTCGCCCACTTTACATAAGAGTGAAGCAGTCTGAACAGCATCTCTGTGTGCCGGCAGCTTCCAAAGAAAATGGCTGTAATTAAGAAGCGTGCAAAACCACGTCTCTTCCAAGCTACCATTTCTGTGCTGTAGGGTTAGTAAAGAGTATGGCCAGGTATTTGTTCCTGCGAAGCCTAAGGGTTGGAAGTTGGAGTTACAAGAATAAATGCAAAGCTTGTTAAAAAGCCCTTGGAAATTCCAAATGCTTTATCCTTTCAGATATTATTCTGTATACTGATCTATCAGTAGGTTCACTTTTTTCATCTGTCTTTGAGTGTTTTATCGATGACTTGGTGTAGGGTGTTGGTCTACAAACTGCTAAAAATGCACATCAACTTACCCTTGAACAGGTTCAATGTGTTTTGTAAAAATTGAACAGTTTACACAATCAGAGAAAGGCATGTCTTTGCCTCTTCTGTCTTTATAATGTCTTCATCAATGCACTATCATGTTAATATAAAAATGGTAGCATTTTGAATGCTCACTGCATCACAGAAGAACTGGAGGACTTTTGTCGTTATAACTGTTGCTGTGGGATCACAAAACCACTGTCTGTCTCTAAGCAGTGTGTAAAGTCCAAAGGGGACAATTTTATTTTTGTGTCATTTGTATCATGCTGAAAAAAAGTAAATTGGATATTACAAGATAGTTGCAACAATTTTCAGAAACTCATCAAAGTAAATTGAATGAGTATCAGTTCATGAAGTCATCCAAATACCTGCAAGGTCTCCCCAGTGTTTGGGAAGTAAGGGCCATTAAACACGCCTGGTTCTTCCTGTTTTCTCTATTATCACATCTCTTCAGGTCTTAACCAATGTTAAATTCTAATTTTAAAGCCCAAGAGGAGGAAAGATTACAAAAAGAATGGCGGGCTTTTCAAAGAAGAAAAAAAGACAAAAGGAAAATAGATAAATGTCCAAATATGGAGTAAGAGAGGCATCTGTCAGACCTGGAGACGTGATGTGACGGCTTGGTGCATTACTTCAAATCTTCAGTAAACCTGTCCTTGTGTTTGTTGCGTAATGGTTGGAGAACCCCGTGTTGCGAAGGTGAAGGTGTGACTTGAAGTCTGCAAGTTGAACAGAGCTGTGCAGGAAGTGGTCTTAAAGAGGGTAGGATGTGTAAGTAGCCTTAGCTTAAGTACTCGTGTAATTTATCTGTGGTCAAGAGGATATGAAGGGAATAATTGAATGCTCTTATGCATGGCATAATTCCAACTAGAACACCCTAATCTAAAGCTGTGGAAACATGAGGTTCGTTGCGCCGCTTAAAAAGAAGAGCAATCAACATGTGTTCCTCTTCAAGGACGCTGTGATTAAATCTTCAAGTAGGGAAGTGACCTTGCTGGTAGCATTTTGAGTGATCGTTAGGTGAGAAGTTAGAGCTTGTGGAGCTCCCAGAGTAAATGATTTCTTATTAACAGCTTCCTGTGGTTACCTTCCCTTTGGAGAGCTGAGTTCATCAGCACTGAAAATAATGCGTTCCTTTCTCCTGTTATATCTCATCTTCTTTCTCTCCCCTTTCCCCTTCAGAACAAAAAGCTGAGCCTCACGAGCTTTGTTTCAAGAAATTAACAAGTTCAAACATAATAATGATAGCTAACGGGAAGTAAATAATTATCTGTTTGCCATTTTGGAAGGATGAAGACAGACATGTAAATAAGGTAACACAATAGAACTTGACTCAGACTGCTGAAATCAGTGGATCACTAGTGGTTTTTCTGCTCCAAATTAGACCTTGGGCCAAGTAATTACATCCCACATCACTGACTGTCTCTTCTCCTGCTAATTGTTACTTCCTGGTTAAGCTGAATTTATTTAATAGGGAAGCAGAACTTGTATTGCATTCCCTTTGAATGTTATTGTTTGTTGTTATTTACATTTTCGGAGAGAGGAAAAAAAACAAAGACCTGGCTGGCAGCAGTGGGTTTTTAACATCAGCTTGAACCTAGCAAGTTCACTGGCATAGCTGAGCTTCTGCATGGTGTAGGAAACTGTGTGATAAAACAGTGTCAGCAAACATGAAAATTGATCTAATGTGAATACATGCTGACAAACCGTGCTTTTCTACAGCTTCACAGATACAATTCAGAAAAGGAGTTTCATACACCAGTATTTCTATTGATATGCACCGCATCTCCACGAGAGGGCTCTCAGTGTGGTTGTACTGACAGCAAAGTGGTGTCCTGTTGACACAGAACTCTCATGCTTTACAGTTCACGTGTAAAGCTGAGCACTGGGTTACACTGTGGATGCAGAAGCAGGAAATCGTTTTCATCACTACAGTATATGCATTAATGGAGTCTTACCTATATATGTGAGATACTGGCTCTCAGCAAAGCAGGGACTTGTCCTGTCTCACCTAGCTGTGCATCTGTTCCCTGTCACCTGCCTTCTCCCATCCCATCTGGGAATCTCATTAAGAGATGTCTCTGGTTGCAAAAAGGGTTTGTTTTGCGTTTATTCTTCTTTATTTTCAAGCAAGTGTTAAAGGCAGATGGAAAAAATAGATCCAAAAGTTTGAGAACCGCTGCGCTCAATGTACTGTTCTGAATTTCTCCTGACCCAACAACTTTACTCTGAACAGTCGATCCGTTTTAACACTGAACTGCTTAAACTATTTTAATTATACTTGTCAAGTCTTTATAATTTAGATTCCAGCGTCATGCAGCAGAATTAAGGCTGATTGTGTTGCTGTGATTTCGTTGCTGAGCTGCTCTTGCGTGCAACCATCCAATGTGACCAGCAGAGGGCAGCAGCGAAACGCCGTGCCGTAGCGCCGGCTGCTTGCGGGGCTGCTGAAATACTGCGAAACAGGAAAATTTCAGACTGGATTTTCTGGTTATTTTGAGGTGTTGGGGTTTTTTTTGTATCTTAGGAATTATGATGACACAGTTCTTGATCTCCTTTCCTGTGTGTTTGAATGCTGTGTTCTAGAATGCTAGGTAAAATCATTTGCTGTTTTAAAACAACCCATTTGCATTTAAAACAGCTTTTCAAAAACTGTTTAAGTATCAGTGTAAAGGAAGCATGTACAGGTGTCTGACACTTGGTTGACAATCACCCTTCACTATCCATGCAGTTGAAGACCACACATTTTCCTCACGTTTTTATTCTACACATCAGAATCAGCTTCTCCTTTACAAATGGGTTTGGGACCTCAGGATTAACTTGTGAATGGAGAAAAGGTTTGCTGTGGTCATTTTTGAAGAAGGGAAGCAGAGGTCAGCAAAGAACAGCACTCTCTAATCTAAAATAAATAATACCTAAAAAATGTCTAAAATAGATCCCAACCTACTGCAGATTGCCTTCCCATTAACAATCAGAGTTTATCAGGATGAGAATATACCAAACTTATGGTAATTTACCAAATTCTTAGTGGGGACCAGTTATGCTCACAGTAGCATTAATGAACTAAAATTGCAGCACTAATTTTCTTTTTTCTGTATTTCTTTCATGTTTCTGCCATAGGGATAAAATATTGAGAAATTTGATCATGACTATACCTATAATGCTTTCAAATAGAGTAAGAAGGAAAGAGAGGAAGCCCCAAACATAAAGGGCAAAGTTGGAGGCCATGCATTTGTCCCATTGAAGATAGACAGGCATGTGTCTGAATTATTTTTCCAAAGAAATATGGCAAAACATGAGCTCTTGGTGCAGCAACCTACTTTGAGAAATACTTAACGATAACAGATCAAAGCAAGTGAGGAGAAAGGATATTCAGGGAAGCTGCTCCTTATTTTGATTTACGTATGGATAAACCCAGCATAAAGCAATTGTTGCCGCTGTTTCAACCCACACAGCACTAAGCTGATATTTATTACTGTAACTAATAGCTATTGTTGCTTATTTGCTCCAGCTAAATGCACAGGTGATACAGAAAGTTACTTTTTGGTTTCCAAATGGAAAAGGTTTTCAGGTATAGTTTTCAGAAGCTAAAAAAAAAAAAAACCAGAAGATGCTCCAAATAAAAGAGTTCAATTAAAGGAAGTCATTTCAAAATATAATTGATAATTTTTAAGTAAATGTGGCCTTGTAACAGAATGCAGATGGCAAGCCCACTATCCAGCTGACCCCAGGGTGTGATCGAGAAACAAACAGGAGGTGCAATACATTCTATTAATTATTTTCACTGCTACAGTTGTTTGCTATATAATACAGGTCAACGGGGGTTAGCCTGAAGCTTCTCCTAATATATTAGTAAATAAATTTGAACAGATTTTAATTTGCTAATGGAAAGGTCTGAGCCAGTTGCAAATAAGAGTGGAGCTACTTTGTCTTGCTCATTAGTATGCAAGATGGCTGCTCCAGCCATTCATACAAAATGTTACATTTCCATAAAGCACGGTGTAATTTGTCACAGTGGAGGAAAAAAAAAAAAAGAGCAGGGGGAAAACAACTCTGTAAACTATATTAGATTAAAGATAAATGTGTATCATGGAGCAATCACTCTTATGGAGTCTGTAAGATAATTACATGTTGAACACCTGCCTCTGAAGGCTTGCCAAATAATCCAGCATGGGCAGATCTTGGGAGGAGAAAAAGTCTGTGTTATTTGTAAACAAGAATGGGGAATCACAAACTTGGTCTCATCTAGTTTTGATTTTAAAGATTACATAAAACATCAGTATGCACTTTGATTTCCTAACTTGTTTTTCATGAGATTTTCTCAGAGATGATGAAGATTTCCACCTTTTCTCTCAGTATCAGAAGTTTCCAAAAAAAAAAAAAAAAGAAAAGAAAACCAAACCATTTCACTGCATGGTGCAGCCTATGCACCCCACAGCCTTGGAACGCGCACACGGCATCTGCACCTGCACAGAGGTTGCATGAAGTGCCACAAAGAAAACCCTCCCATTAAATACCAGTCGGTAGTGAGAAGCCATGTTTCACGTGCTTTCTAATCGTTTCTCACCTGTTGAAGGTTTGCTGTGTTCCTGTTCCAGTTCACACAGAATCATGAGAGTTCTGTGCTCACAGAGGTGTAACTCAGCACCAGATGCCACGGGTTGTTTGACTCTTGTTCTTCTCCTTATAATAATAATAATTCCTTAGTGTTACAGAACTACTTTGCAAGCATTTGTAAACGTTCTCATTCTACAGACGCAGAAACAGAGGCGTTCTTGCCCAGCATTGTGATTGTTAGCAGCAAAATTGCAGTGTCTGAGCCCAATAAGCACCGTCTGGGTTTTCCTGCCTTGTTCTTTACCTCGCTTAGAAAACCACTGAGAGCAGAGAGAATGACTGCCCTTTTCAAACAGTGATAGGTGAGGAAGAGATACAAGCTGTACACTGCTGAAGGGTGATTTAACCCAGCACTGCTATCTTGTTGCATCGTGTTACTGCCATATGAGCTCCTTGGCTGTAGCATCTCTCAAATCTCAACCTTTTTCAAATGGATCGTGATGCTTTATTGGTGTGCATCACTACCTGAGTGACTTTAACACCTCCCCCCTTCTTGAACCGTAAAACACACTTGCCTGCTCCTTACTTCTGTTTGTCCGCTTAATTCTTTCCCCGTTAAAAAAGATAAATAAGGCTCTACAAATGCTGGTGTTTAAAAAATCCTCTGTCACTGGTGGTTTCTAAAGGAGGAATTCTGAAGGGGAGAATGATGCTTTCTTGTCCGGGGAGGTCTGTGCAGGCAGGTGTGTGGGGATCAATGCAAAGACAGCCCACAAACTGGCAGCTTAGCACTTATGTCCTTGCGTTGTGTTTGCCTTACCAGTACACAGATCTTTTCTTATAATCGACTATTTTCTCCATGTTTAAAATCTCTCGTGCTTTCCACTGGTTTCTTTGTGAGGGCAGGATTTCTGCGGGATTTTTGGTTTTTGTTTTTTTTTTAATGGCTTTCTGCCTTTAAATATTCCACCTGTCTGTGTTGCTCAGTTGCATGAGCTGACAGGAAGAACCATTAGTGTTTAAACCTTTGCCATTTTCACCTCCTCTTCTTCCTTTTGTGATGTAAGAAGCGGCACTCGATTTTAAAATGGGCACAAATTAAGAAGCATCTAAGGATTTACTCCCTTAATTACAATAATCCCTAAAGGATTATTCAGACATTGGCCCTAACTAAAGTTTTAAACTTAGCCATACATTTTTAATCAGGAGCAGACTGATCTCTGCTCCGGCAGCAGAAGGCGATGCTCAGGTTTGGGAATTCTCTGGTTAAAGGTTGAGAAAACAGTCTGCTTCCGACAACACAACCACCGATACGTTGTTTTTATTGGCAAACTGCTCGCCCCGCCGTCTCATAGCGTTTTTTATGACTTTTCAATATTCAGTGTCTCGGTGATGTAGAAAAGGCTCAGGTAAGAAAGAGAGGGAAGGCAGGGCAGAGTTGCTGGCTGCAGGGTGATGGGAGTGAGATTTCCAGGCAGGTTTCTTAATACCACCCCACCTTGGATGTGAGAAGTAGGTAAAGTTCTGCTGTTGTTTTCAGCTGAGGGGATTCCTGCCATCCAGATGTTTCAGCCACTGATTTTAGTGAAGTATTGATTAAAATTCAAGATTGTCCAAACTATGAATTGCAGGGCTCGTCTGGTTGGCCTTGCCTGTTTGATGGCAGCAAGAAGAAATTTCCATAAGCAGTGCTCAGGTTTGCAGGAATTGCGCTCCCTGTGTGTCTTCTCATGGTGTGGCCCAAATCAATTCCGACTTGACAGAGAGGGAGGGCAGGAAAGAAGGAAGGGCAGAAGATGTGTGTGTGTGTCAGCAGTCAGCTTGTCTCCTTCCAGAGCAGACAGAACTCCTCCTGTCAAATGGCTGAGCAGTTAAGCCAAATGAAGGATGTTTGTACACAATTCCACCCGGTTTGGCTCAAGGCATGAATAGTAAAATATTTAACACCAGTATTTAACTCCTCTGCCCTTCTTAACATCCTTCCTTATTCTAATCTACATCTTCTGTCCAAATCTTGTTCTAGTTGCTCACTTTTCTTTTTACTTTCTTTTTCTCTTCTTATTTGTCATAGAAAACCTCTTTTCCCTGATGTTCCCATCAAGAAATGAAATCCTGATGTCGAGGTGTACCAAAAAATGTGACAGAAGGGTTTCAATGGGGCATTTGAACTATTTAATAAACGTCTGTATGTTTCTGGTACATACATATACATACTTGATATTTTTCTGATAGTTGGCATTTGTTTCTAACATTAAGAATAAAGGTAGTCATAAAATTGGCTGCGTTGTTGCTCGTGCTTTTTTGTTGTTGGGAAAGGCAAGGATTCTAAGACTAAATATTTGATGAGAAATACATCAGCAGCACGTTGCACTCAAACGTGGTATTGCAGATGACACCCATAAAGGTTAATATTTGGAGGAAAAGTATTTTATTATTTTTTCAGTCAGACCACAGTGCTGTTTGCTCTGTCCTGCTGCAACTGTTGTAGTTCTTTCAATCTGTAGAACTGCCTGGTTGCCAGAAAACTATTCAGTCTGTGTTGTCCTTCACAAAATGCTATTCCCAACCAAAATAGGGGAGCAAAGAATAATGGTAAATATCGTCAAGTATTGAAACTAATTTTCCTGCTCAGATTAATGTTGTGCTAGGATTCTCTTCATATGCTGCCCTATGTTATGCCAGAGAATTTTTCTGCATTCGTTTCCACCCAGGAATGTCTTTTACCTCCGAAAGAAATTATACTGTCCCTTTGTAGCTGCTGAATACAGCTACAGTTATTACAGAGCTTAAGCTGAGGGCTGTGTATCTACGATTTTAATAACTTCATTGTACAGGAGCAGTTTGTATTTTAGAGGACTTTCTATTTGCATTTCTCTGCAATATTTATGGGTAAAGCAGTGCAGAGGAAGGCAGCCACCTTAAAGTTTCTAAAGTGTCATTGTTGTATCTCAGTTCAATACAGCAGTCATGTGAGAATTAAACACCAGCAGGAACTGAAGGGAATAAAATTAATTTCAACCCTGTTAAATATTAAGCTTATAAATAATTGTGTTCAGGAAACTATCCTGAGGGCTGTATCTCCAATGGAAACAAATCACTGTTTGATCACAACTTTTTAATCACTAAGCTTGCTACGTTCTAAATGCTGTGCCTATACGCTTGTTCTGCTGCAATCTTGATTAGTTTTCTGCTGCTTTGATTATCTCCTTTGAATGCTTGCATGAAGAGGTTAGAAGCCAAGGATAGCAATACAAATTAAAAACAAAATCTACACAGCTGAAGCTCAAGAATTTAGGTTTGTAACTACAATAAATATTTTATTACAGGATAGAGAGTGCGTGAATTATTTTTCTGTGAATAGAAGAGATTAACGTGGATATATTTGATGGTAGATCCGGCACGCTGGAAACTCTTCCTTCTGTTATTGTACAGTAAATACCAATTAGAAATACGGTGCTAAAACAGTAAAGCATTTTTTGTGAATGTACTGAAGGTTACGTGCATTTTTTGCTTCTATGAAGATTAGTAATAGAATTGCTTTGCTTATAGTGCTCAAATCTAAAGAATGAAAGAAATTACTTTGGTAATAAGCTTGAAGGAAGTTATTTTGAATATGAATTACACGTCAGTTACTTATTTGGGGTAAGATTTCAGCCATTGATACTTGAAACTAAGGAAGGATAATTTTAGAGAGCATTTCCCCAACATGAGCCACAAGTGTAGAAGAGAAGAGAAATAAGTGTAAAAAGCAATAGGCTCCTAAAAGCAAATGCAATTGAATTTTCTTGATTGTTTTGAGCTTCCTTGAAAGCTAAACAATAATATTGTAAGACTTTTAGTTCATTATTGTATGTATGTAAAAAATTAGTTGCATGCATCTTTCCCTTATGTAATAAATGAAAAATGCAGTCTGCTTTCAGAATCAGGTTACATTTCTATCTGTTACTGCAGAGTTTTCTAGTTTCAGTGCGTAAATATTAAAACAAAGTTAAATGATAGTAACTGGAAAAAAAAAAAACAACTGCATTGCAGAACAGTGAAAATAGTTCAGCCTTTTCTAATTGTGCCCTTGCATGTAATAGGGCATTTTACACTGAAAGTATATTTACAGGCACAGTATTGAAAGCTTTTCTGCACTACCCAGATTTCATCTCTCTGTTACAAGTGGTTGTTGGTTTTATTTGTCTGTCCAGTGTTTCTGCAACACCAGTGGAGTGAAAAAAAAAAAAAAAGAAAGTGAATTAAAACATCTCTAAACAAATAGAAATGAAATGTGGATTTAAGCTTTTGGAACTTTCCTGTGAGGGTTACAGCAGTGTTTAGGAAACCTGACTGTGTTACGCATCCCAGCTGCTCTACCTGGTAGGATGCTCAGAGGCTCTTCAGTGCATTGGAGTTGCACCAGTTTCCATTCAGAAGCAGTCAGTGGTTCTTTACTTGAACATACCATACTGAACAGCATGAAGGGCCTATGGTGATTTTAGGACAGGCTCAGCTCTTTGTATCTGGCTGGAAGAATAGGGAATATTATGACTGCAGCTGCTTCTCCACTGCATGCTGCCCTCGTGACCTTAAACTGAGCCACTGATTTAAAGCTCATCTGTAAGTAGTTGTTCCTTACCAGCAGCTGTATCTGCACTTATGCTGCAATGGTTGTTCTAAACAAGAACAAGTAGTTATAGTAGCAGTCTGTTTATGTTTCTGGTGTGGGATACTGTGGAATATCTTCAGTATCTGAAAAAGAGGATAATGATGACTGATCTCTTAATGGGAAAGAGAGTATCATCTGTTTTCACTGTGTTTTTGTCAGTAAATGTTTCGTCAGTAATACGTTTAGAAATATAGAACATGTGAGAATTCTGCCACTGTATCAGGTTTGTCTGAATTTCAGGAGCACAAAGGGAGCTGACTCGTTGCTTTTCTCTACCTTTTTCCCTTTCACTTGAAACGCCATAGACAACACACCTGGAGACTTATTACTTGAGGAAAGCAGGCTAAAAATCAGGTAGCAGGAAGTGGGCAAGATGAGGAATTTCCATTTCCCAAACAATTAGAGACGTATCAATTATCAGATAGTAGTTTTGAGACACTAGAGGAAAATGTAAAATGTTGTGACTGTTACATTCGTACGTGGTTCTTGGATATGGTGCTGGTCTGGGATATGGAGACAGACTTTCTTTCCTGTTTCAATACATGACTGCCAACAAACCCTTTCCTTCCTCGTGTTGGTGCCCTATTTTGCCTGCCCTGCACAACCCATAGGTTCTTCCATGACAGTCTTTCTCCTTTTGTTGAATTGTATGGCATCATTCGCAGTAGGATTTGGGTTTTGGTTGGAAAATCTTTAGAAAAACAAACAACAACAAAACAAATCTATTGTAGTACCACTAAGAAGAAGAAATAATATGAAATACGTTAGCCCCTGGAACTAAAATAAGAGGTTGCTACAAATTCACTCCATTCAGATGTGTGTCCTTTGCAAATTGACAGAACACAAATAATACTTTTCCTGCTCTCTCTGACCTATTTTCTAATCTGCTTCTGCTTTCAGAAAAGACATAATAACTGTCTTATTTTTACTCACCTTTCTGACCTTGCTTCATCTGTGCTATGTCTTTTGTCCTCAACAGTCAGCCTTCGTATTGAGAATGAGTCCTTAAAGAGAGGACATGTCCTGTATGTGTTGCTTTTTCATTCCAGCCTGTCTATTCTATGGGTTATTCTGTGTATAAGTGTATGCCTCCATCACCTTGTCTGCTAGAACAATTAATTACTTTTTTTTGTCAGCTGACATCAGAAATATCAGTGTCAGGATTTATAGGACTTATATCATGTAACGCTTCCCATAATTTTCATGATAGCTGCTAATTGTCACCAGACTACTCATCTTTTTGAAGACCATTTACTTTGATGAAAACATCATTATTTCATGGCACTGTCCTAAGTGTTGTGTGTCAATTCCCTCTAAAATTTAACTTGTGATCCAAGAATGACAGTAGAATAAATAGGATGATGGGTGAAAAAACTCAGATGATTCATGAGGTGAACATCGGTGGTAAGACTTGGTCTGCCTCTATGCAAAGGGAGGATATGCCTTTGTGCTCTATTATTCCTATCTGACTTATAACTTCTGGATAAAAAAGGATTTTTTTTCCAGTTTTCTCTTCTGCAATTAACTTTCTTAGTTTTTATTATTATTATTGAGTTCTAGAAAGTTACTAAGGATGTAGCAGTTGGTTCCTTGCTTTGGAGCCAGAGCAAGAGGCTCTGAGCAGGCCAGAAAAGATTCTAACTTGAATTTTTTATGAAAGTTAAGTCCCAAAGTACTTCAAACCTGCTGGCTGCAGGTCGCTTCCCATGGGGCTCTGAAGTGAAAATAAGCAAAAGACAGAAACGTGGTAACAGCATACAGTGCAAAAGATGGAAGAGATATTAAGATAATACTTATCTTTGTGACTATCAGAGCTTGGGGGGGGGGGCTGGGAAGGGAGATATTTTAAGAAATTTAAACATGGGCATCACTGTTTCTAAGGTTTTTCTGGTTACTGATTGTCTCTTGAAGTCATGGTCTTATTCATCTGGGAAACATGTATGAGTTTATGTCTGGTCAGATGTAAAAATGTGAATGTTACCTCCAAATGGGTGGAGCAGAAGTCAGATGCTTACACACGCTGGCCCATAATCCTATATCCCACTTTTTATGCACAAACTAAGCTTTTTTTGAACTGCATCAAGAGATCAGGAACGTAAATGCTTTGGTAGTGGTGTTACTTGTCATAGATTAAAACCACTGGAGAGCAATTAAGAGGAAATACCCTAGTTTTCAATAGGAGACTTGAGGAAAACTGAAGAAATGTCATCAAAGTGAATTAATAGGTGCCTCATCAGATGCAATACCATGTATTACGCTTAGGTAAGGCATGTTACTGCAGGTGACACTTGAAATTATTTATTTGCAGGCAAAATTTAGGGGTTTTGGTGCTGCTCAGTCCTCACCAGCCCTGACAGACTGCCTGTGCTATCTTCAAGTGGAAAGTTAATGGAACTAATGCATAATCCATGAAACCTTTGTACATCATTTCAGAAAGCAAGGCCATCACAAAGTTCATGCTAAGTAGACTGCTCCATTCAACAACAAAGTCACGTAAAGCAGCAACTATTCATTCAATATAAACACTTAAAACAGGGGTCAAAAGTGCTACAGAAATACATGTTTTGCTACAAGCAACTATAGCCACATTTTTCATCTTTCACCCAAACCTTTATCATCAGTGAGTACTATTTAGCTGTTAGAGGAGATTGGCTCTTTCCTGTTAATGTTTTTTCAGCCTCTTTGCTGATCTCAAGAACACTAAGCTGCAATATCTCTCTATTGCACCTTGGAGGAGGTGAAAGACAATAAAGGCTTGGAGTCAACCTCTTCTGGTGAAAAAGAAAAAAACCCCAAAACATACACATTTAAATAACCTTTTATTTTAAAATGATCTGGACTGCATTAATCACCATAGGGTTTCAATTTAACTCTCCATTTTTTTATGATAGCATTTTAATTTGACTTTCCTGCACTAGATCAAGTAAAAGAACTTGCAAAAGGGCCAGGTGACTCAGAGTTTCAGGGAGGTTTTGTTTCTAGGCTTAGAAACCTAGTAGGATAGAAAACCTTCGTCTGAGTAGAATAAAAAGCAATTATCTGAAATGCTGCTGTGAATTGAATACCTTAGGTTCTCAGAGCACGTATCATCATTATGGGAAACCCAGTATTCCTACACAGAATCTAAGCCATATTCTACTCTTCACCCACAACACCCCGTCAAGTAGACAGGTTGGTTATTTGAAATGTTCTGTTCAGCAACAGTCCCATTCCTTTGCTCCATTTTTCACATGGAGTCTGGTACCTTTTCCAACAGAGAGAAATGAAGGGGATGCAGGCACTCCCACACCACAGATTTACGGAATGACTAGTCGACATTAATTGCTTTTTTGAATTAGTTATCAGCTGCTTTGATTTTTTGCCTTGAGTCATTCATGTTTTCTTAGAACACTTCAGCAGATATGAAAGAAGGCCCATTTCAAAGGCAGAAGTCAAGAAAGAAGTCAACTGCCTAGAAAGGGAATCCTCAAAGCAGTTGCATGGATGTCATCTTTGAAAAATTATTTTTCCTATTACTCTCTGAATAACAATAATAGTTGAATAAAATATTTTGCAGTCCTTAAGGTGCCATTCCCAACGCATTACCTAAGCTCTGGCCCTAGGTCAGTAATGCTTGAAAAGTCCTCACTTGTTAGAGTCTGTGCTGTGCCCCGTATAAAAATGCTGGTGTTCCCAGTTCAGTTCTTAATGGACAGGTGTTCGCAGCACAAAACCCTCCATAACAATTGGCCCTAATTAGCACCTTTATCAGCAGCCTCCCCAGAGAGGCCAGAGAATGAACAGACTCGGAAACTGAGCCGCCAGCCTGGCTCATCGCTAGAGGTGAGCCCTGCAGGTCAAGGTTGAGGGGCAGTGCTAGGAAGATTTGCTGCTACAGCCCGGGCCTAGCTGCTCCGTGAATAGAGGACTTCAGACTCAGAACTGTCAATCTGGCACCTTTCAAAAGCACTAAATTCACTTAATTAACAGACAGGAAAAAAATAGCCTTCCCTAGCAACTCTTGCATCAAATGGTACTTATGTTACCTTATATTCTGAGCACCTAACCCTATTAGCATTGCATTGTGTGTTTCTGTTGGAGTGCCTTTATGTAGACACCAATCTTAACATACACACAAATGTATACTGGGAGATTTAACAGCATTTTAAATTAAACCGACATCATCAAGAACAATTTATGTCTTTTTAAAATGTTATTTTACATTAGCTGTTGCTTAACATACCCTAACATACTATAATAATTCCACAGAGGATATTTTCCCCCATATTAATGTGATTTTTAAATGCAATTTAAATACCTTCTCTTTTGCATTTCACGCTTTCCATTAATTTTTTTTCCTTTTTTTCCCTTATTTTTTTTCTTGTCTTGACCCAAGGCAGTATTTTGCATTCCTGTTCATGATTTGTTGGTCTATTGTACATTAACACAGCACAAAAAGCCTATGCCTTTTTTTAATCTTATTTTCAAGAGATACAGGATATGCTGATTTGTACAGTTATGTAAAATAGAGATAGAAATGAACTTTTTTTTACCCATACCCTGTATATAACTGAGCATAGTTGTGCTACTCTTAGAGAAATTATAGGGTTACCTTTATGGAAGTAGGAAGTTTGCACTTCACGAATATAATATATCAGCCCTCTGTAGATAAACTGTGTTTTCCAGGTACAAAAGTGATTTTTTCCTCTTGGTAGATTTTTAAGTTCCTATGTTTACTTAAGTAGATTAGGAAAATGGTTACCACGTGATGGTTTTCTCTCCACTGTAGGACAGACGATTATGCTCTGTGTTAGCTCTCAGCTAGCCCAGCTGTACTCAGAAATGTTGATTTTTCATGTTAGAACATCCTTTCACATCTCCATTTTTGTTTCATTTCTTAAAGCTCTCCCTGGATGATCAAGACCATTCCAGGCATCCCAGAAGCAACTAATGAGGTCTCTCTCAGCTGTCTGTGACCTTTTTTATGTCCCTTCTTTACTCTGTGTCTCTTTCTCTAGACAAAAAAAAAATGGTACCACTCAGCTCTGAAAGTTTTAGGTGAAAACTATGGGGAGTACACAGAGTGCTTTTATGAGGCTGAGTGGACCAGACAGTAGGTATTCTGTGAGGTAGTATTTACTGTGTACCTATGTATCTTTGGCTTTTCCTGCTTTGGAGTCTCTTTTTACAGGTTATTTTCTATAGGAAGTTCCACGGAGCAGAATCTCCCTTGCTATCTCTCTGTAGAGGCAGCCACAGTGGAGCCTGGGGTCAGTGAACCCTTGGTGTTGTATAACCCAAATTCATCCAGTGGAACAACTCAGTACATCAGATGAGATGTAACAGATTAGTTACCCATCTTTCTTTCTGTAAGGAATCCAAACTGGCAGCTTACGAGTGTATTGTACCAACAACTCAGATATACTTTTCTGATTTGTGGCAGATGAAGGTTTTCCTCCAAAAAAGCAAGGTTATCTCCCAGATATGTGTGACAGCTTATCTTAAAGATTACAAAGTAATTCTTTCTCAGTTAAACTTTTTGCTGTTACAGCCAAAATCAATGTATTTTTTTGCACTACTGTCTTTGATCTGTCAAAAAAAAAAAAAAAAAGAGGAAGAGGAAACATGTAAGATGGCTAACAGACCTGCATGAAAGTTTTCTGTACTTATGACTGCCTTTCAGCGAATAGCTCCTGTGTTTTCTGTTTCTGACGCTGTATGTCATCACAAATCAAGCAACCTACTGGCTAAAGTCAGTGGATTAACACTAATACCCTGCATTCATCTGAAGTACTAGTACATAATTTTAGATACGTCTACACATGTGCCAGCTGTCTTTATTAATAACACGTTAGCTGCTGTTCAGAGGGGACTTGTCAACTGACAGCAATCTTTCATGTTCACAGCAGTTGCCTGCGTTGCAGCTAGAAATCCAGCATGTATACCTGACCAAAGAGCTCTGGCTCAGGAGCAGCACAAGTGGCTAACCAGAGACTTAGAGAAGTGAATGAAAAGCAGCTGGGCCAGAGGCTGCACATCGGGGCTCCCCTTGTTCCCAAGATTTATTGTTTTTACCTTGTAATACTTAGCAAATACCTGATTTGGGGAGGTAGAAGACAAAGTAAGGCACACTCATCTGACTGTGAAACAAACCCAGATATACCAGCATAGACTGCCAATGAGTCAACTCTGGGACTTACCTTGACCTAATTAGTCCCTCATCTTATTCTCCTTAATGAACTAATCTTCATTTTTTCCCCTCAGAAAATATTATATTAACTGATGTAGTTATTACTTTGTTTATTTTGAACCAATGAAGAGCAGCTTCAAACTCCAGCACTGCACTACTGCTGTTGCCACCCATTTCCTTCCCTGGGATTTCAGCACTGGAGATGTTACAATACTAAGAACAAGATTGTTTGAATTATACTGCAAAATACCACTTAGTGAGTTTTACTGTATAATTCCTGAGGTGATTCCTATGTCTCATAGTTTCAGTTGATGTTTCAGTAAATGGCTATCACAAGCTCGCTCTGAAATTTGGCCTTGTTACCCATTTATGATCCAATTTTGTAGCCGATCACGTCATCAATATGTCTTTTGTCGCAGAACAGGGGTGACAGCAACATTTACATGTGCAAGAGAATGGTCAATGAGCTCTGAGTGGCGTGCCGCAGTTTCCCCACATCTCCCCATCGCAGGCACATTTCCAGGGGAGGCAGCCAGTCTACCTGCCTTCCCCAGAGCAGCATGAGGTATGCATGCCCTGCAGCAGCAAGAGGTTTCCTGCTGAGTCCGAGGACTTGTTCCCTTCAGGCACAGCAGGATTCCTCTGTTAAGGTCACAGGCAGGACTTCAGGAATGTATAGCTCTGCCTTCTAAAATCGGTCTTTTCTCAGCAACAGAGACTGTTTCTCTTATTCCTTCTTGTTTCTATTATTTGCTATTTATGTTGTGTTCGAATGGGGCATGGTCCAAATCTCTACTGCACTGTTTCCTTGCCTCTGTTCTTTTTTCCCTTTACTTGCCTTCCACAGTTTTCTTTCTCTTCAGTTCTTGTTAGTGAATGATAGTCCTTGGGGTGAAGGAGATAAATTAAGGCATGCAACTGAAAACATTGCTGCTATAAGTTTAAAACATTATGGCTATAAAAAAAAAATTGAAATTTGCTGAAGACATGACGTAATATCGTTAAAAATCTCAAAATGAGTAATTAGGCAAAGAACAGAAAAAGCGTTTTTCTGAGATATATGGAGGGAAGATTGTGAACACAACAAAGTAAAAGCAACGGTGATAAGGCAGTGTTCTTTACCAGTATCTGAACCAAAAATATATTAATAGAAAAACTGGAGAATTACCTAATGAATATTTTTTAATGCACTACCTATTATCTAAGTAGCTGCAAAAAGAAAGTCATAAATGTACAGCAACCACATTAGACATACTATGTGCTTTTGTTTTTGGTTCTTTTCTAGATTGTGTTTCTGTGGGCTAATTGAGAGCATTCTGGTTTCAGTACCATCAATCACTTCAAGCACTTGAATTTTGGTTAATAGTTTTCTTTGTTTTTAACTTAATTTGTACTTGATGTGAAGTTTCTTAATCTAGTTAATGTAATAATTAAACAATAATGTATAGATAAGTTGTTTATTACTAACATAAAATTCATATGAGTGACATAATCGTGGTGAATTGATCCCTTGTACAAAACTGGGAATGATGAGGAAGCACTCTTCCAGCTAAAAGCACAGTTTGAGTGCTGCAGATCTTGAGAGTCAATCTTTGCTTGCTTGCTACATTTACTTGGTAAAGTCTAAGGTCACAGATGGTTAAAAGGAGATACATAAATGGTTAACCCAGCTGTACAAGGCAGGGCATGCTTTTATATCAAAATGAACTGTAGCTGGTTATCTGTATCAAAAGCTGACTGATTCCACTGTGTATTAGCTCTATTGACTGTCAAAGACAGGTTACCTTCCAAGTCTGTTGCTTCATTCAGTACTGCAACTGTAAATTGGGAATGCAGTTGATAGCACAGGATATGTGCATGTTTAATCGTATCTGTATGCTGCAACTTACAGAAAAAGGGGTTCTGATTTATCTCTTGTAGAAGGATTAGCAGAATTCAACAGACCTGCATGTTGCTTTCAAGTGCAGCTCTCTTTTTCTTTAGAGCAGAGCAGAAAGTGAATGCAGTAACTGAATTTTATAACTCTGGAAATTATTAGAACTTTTCTTTAAGCAGGAAAGTCTAAGAGTGACCAATAAAAGATTTTGGAAAATGTCTGATCAGCTGAAATTACTTCCAACTTTTGTACTGTAGAAACCCAAGAAATGAGATTTGATGCCTGCCGTGGTCTTCTGCAGGGATGAAATTGGATGCATTCTCTGATTAAATGGGCCCAAAAAGAAGAAAATATGTACGCAATGTTGATAAACAGCTTATTCTTAAGTCAGATTTATGAATCTGAATTCACAACTGAAAACAAGGCCGTGCTGCGGGTCTGAAGATGAATATTTAACACAAAGTCAAAAATGGCTTTCTGAAAATAAGAGATTGTTGAAGTTGTGATGAACTTGTTCAAAATTGCAAAATATCAGCAAGTCTTCTCTGCTGCAAACTGATCGAAAGCAGCTTTCCTGTTTCCCCAGCAACCTTAAGCAATGCTAACTTGTTTCTTTGGAAGTAAATTAAATGTGACTTTCAAGTAGTTCATTATTTCAGTAGCCACACTGCCGTTCGGAAGTACAGACATTCGATAAATCATGTTAGGATTTGCTGCACTTCCGAAGGGAGGCAGATAAAGGATTTCTGCAAAAACTTGTTTTCAAATCTAGTAAATTTTTTTAGAAATTACAAAAAAAAAAAAAAAAAAAAAAAAGTTTTAATTGATTCAGGAAGAAATAATAAAACATGTTTCATATGTGTAAGTAAAGATAAATGTTATCTGGTGCTGCAATATAAGCCAACATGACCTAGGATTTACATGCATACAGCTGGTGCATGCTGGCGTTTGGCTCCTAAATAAGATCCATCTGATAGTTGAAACCTCTGCAAAAATGCTTTAACAGATGCAGTGTCCACACTCAGCCCCATCTGTACTTTGTCAATATATTCAGAAATCCTCAGGCTCTTTCTTGCCCCAGCCTGGATACATATCTCTGAACTACAGCATTGTACTCTTCAAACTATCCATATTGTGCAAAAATAATATTGTGCAAAAATGGATGTAAGATTTGTGTTTACTCATGGTTTGCTCCTGAATGCTGTGCTAGAGAAAAATATGTACAAAATAAGAAGTATGCAGATGGAGCAACCGTGCCCTATTCAGTTCTCTGCAACAGGCAAACAATTTCCATGTGACTTTCAGATGGGAAGGCATGAGATTGTCCATTTGCTGACTACTCCTTTTCTGATCTGTTCAAAAAGATTGCTTTGCATGTCCACTTTAATTTCCTTATCAGTTGCCACTAATAAGTAATTGCTGAAAGTCAAGCCGATGCATTTTTCAGTTTATTTCAGATTTGAAGTTGTTTTGGTTCAGCCTTGAGTTCAACAGAACTTGAAGACATTACTTCAGATTAGGTTGGAAAAAAAGGGTTCAAACTGGGTCTTACTTGGTTTGAATGGTTCAGGAAGCCAGCAGAATCATCATGGTAGAAAAAACTATCATGGAACCCTCTGCTTTGGTCCCCGATTTGCTTTGGTCCCCAATTTTTGTGCAATAGGAGGTGTTAGAAACTAAACAGGCTTTTTGGTTTTGTTTTTGTCCTCAGCAAATGTTTGTGCTTTGTCTTGGTTGTGCACATTTGAAGCTAAGATAAAAACAAGTCTCATTCTGACATGCAGTAGCTGAAGAGGCTGTATCGCCAGCGCACTTGACTGGTAAAATTCAGTCACGGAAATGTCAGTGGGAACAGGTTCTCTCTGGATGACACTGACAGGTAGATGGCAGTGGAGCTGCCCTACTCCCTCCCTCATTCCTACAGAAACCCCAAGTCTAGCAATGTTCCAGAGTATGAATATTTTTTTATAGTGTTCTTATAAGTGATTGCTTGTGGCATCTTGTAGTCTTATCTCAGCTTGTGCAGCTCCTCATGAATATTCTGTACATATGGAAGAGTTTTCTATATCATTGCCCATTAACAAGGAGGATAATCACTCATTCAGTTATCAAGAAGTCAGAGAAGGCCTTTCCTTGAGTCCTCAGTGCAAAGAATCATGGGAGACCAAAGGAGGTTAAATGTGGCTGACATTCGGATCATTACTTTTTTCTGTGTAATTATTGTATTATAATAAAGATGGTTTAAGATAAGGAAAAGGTGTATTGAAGCATTTTAGAGCTAAAAACCATATTAGTGACTCTTTACCTTTATTTGCAATGGGACAAAATGCTCATTTTGGCTGATACAAACAAATGAGCATTCTTTCACTGAAGGTACAATAAGGTTATAAGTGTACGTATAAGCGATATATTTTTACAGAATTGATTTTAAGAGAAATTTCCAAAAGGGAAATGGAAGGTGTAATGATACATCATTAGTAAAAACAGCAATACTGAACTTTAGGTTCAAGCTGAAGAGTAGCTTTCTCAATCTTTAGAGTATCTGAACCTTTTAATAATAAATTAATTTTTTGCGTTTCTTTTCTCTGCATTTTCTTGCCTGTCTTTGTCACAATTTAATCATGCTTTCAACTCATGTGAATCAGCAGACCTCTGTAAAAGAAGCATGCCCTGTGCATATGGTATAAATGTGGCCTATGAAATAGCTCCTTTACTCTTCTGGTTATTCTGGAGGTTACCATCACTAAGGGTTGTAATGCAAAATCAAGTTTTTTTTAAATTCTATTGCTTGTTCCCCAAGAAGAGCAATAGTATCTTGTACGTAATTATCCTGTAGTTATTCTGCCCTTACCTGCAGAAAAGATTTCCATCTTGTGCTTATTTATTTATTTATTTGTGAATGACTGAGTAGAAAAAGGTTTTGAAGTACAGGGTTTGAACTCACTTCGCAGGATGTCCCTATTTTACAGTCCTTAAGAAATTGTCACAGGATTTTAATTTGGTCTCTTGTATTTGAAACAATTTTCCAGTTTACTTAGAAGACAATAGGCTGCTGATTTCATGAGTCTCCTGCTGCAGCTGCCCACTGCCCACTGTTGCTATCTTTGAGAGCATTCTTTAGGGCACATCGGATATGCCTGATTGCATGATGCATGGATCCTGCTGGCAAGAGGCAAATGGAAAAAGACAAGAGACAGCTTGAATTTGCCAGAGTTGAATACTTAACTTGTAACATCTTAGAGCAATATACATACTATTTCACTCTACTTCTTCATGCAAAGACTTCAGCTAGGAGAGATTAGTCATGTGTTGTCTCCTTTCCTGACGTGTAGGTTCAGTAAACTCTTAACCGCTCATAGTCTGTACACTTGCAGGGGAAGTGGATTTTAGTTTTATATTTTGTTTCACTGTACCCAGAGTGCTTTATTAAGTTTCTTAGGTTTTCTAAATGTATGTCTTCCTGTTTAGTAAATAAAAAAGGAAAAAGCATAGTTTTCTAAATTCATGTCTTCCTGAAATTTTTCTTCTGGTTCTTAGTCTTCTTTAGTTTCTAGTCTACCATTCCTGATATGAAGTAACTCAGCCAATGAAAGAAAGAAATCACTGCTCACTTTCCTGCATATATAGTAATAATAATAAATAATAATAATAATAAAAACACAGCAACAGCAACAACAAAAACCCTTCAGTAAGGTAGCAAGATCTTACTTCAGTAGAGTAACATTTAGTAAATAAAGAAGGAAAAAGCATAGGGCCACTGAAACTGGATGAGCCAAAAGTGTCAACTCTGTCATTTCTTAGGAGCCCTCTTCCAAGAGCTCTCATCCAAGAGCTACTAAAATGAAACAAACAAACAACAAAAAAGTGAATATTATCAAGGCTCTTGCCACGTGAATCAGGTGAACAATAATTTTATCAAGTACATTGTGCCAGACATTGCCTGATCAAACATGAAATTTTCTGGGCTAATGAAGTTGTAATTTTCCATGTACAACAATTTTGGTCGAACTGTACTTCCCCTGTATATATTCAGTCACCTCTCTGATAGAATATCTCAGCACATCATGCAAGAGCCAAATTTTACAGCAGATTGAGCACTCCTATGCAAACAATTTCAGTTACCAAAATACACCAAAATCAATTTTCAGAACTTTGAAGATCCATGCGTAGTTGATAGAAAATAGAACCCTTTAACCACGTTGGTCAGTAACCTCCACATTTCATTGTCATCCGCAAAAGTATTATTGAAGAGGTTCTTTATAAAACCAGGAAAACATGTACCACATGTTTGTGAACTGGTTAAGATTTCTGGCTAGAAAACAAGTACACTTGAACACACAATTCCAGTTTGTAATGTAATTATGAGACCGACTTTCTAATCACCATCATCATCGGATGTACACCTAACCCTGTAGGTCTTATAAAATCTTCATCACAGCACTCTACCATCATATAAGTGAAGCACAGGAGCTAGATTTTTTTTCATTTACATTGAATCTTTCCTGCATTTCTTCACTGTTCTTGTTCTACACTCGGGATTGAGCTACATCTCCCATCAAGAAACACAGTCTCCTCCCTGATGAAGGAAGCAGAACAGTGGGCACTGAGAAGATTTTTTCAGTTCTTCTGAGATTGGAAGTCACTTCACAATACTTTTGATCTTGACAATGTGTTTTCTGCATTCCTTTCTCTATTACAATGTTTTTTTCCGGCACGTCTGGGCAGCTACACACAAACATCTATTAAACCAGGTGAGCTGCTCAGAGAAACAAAATGCGTGCAACTTATTAGTTCTGCCTTTGCTGTTAATGATGACCAGTTGGTGTATTTCATGGGAGAGTGAGTGCTAGAAAGCATATTGTGAAAATGCATGCAATGAGTTTTTCAGTAACTCTTCCATAGGAATTATATTTTATTGAATGTATATTTGCCACATTTAAAATTCAGTGAAATTGCACTGTTATGCAAAACTCCTGTTGCTAAGACAGTCAGAGGCATCTGGCCTGTTTGAAGGATATCCTTATTCCTCCAGTTTTATACCTCACGTTACATAGTAACCTCTGGGAAATAATATAATAAAATAAATATTTGTCAGTAACAATTTCACAATTTACTGAGGATCCATTTAATCATTTCTGTTACCATTTCTGTAGCATCAGTTGCTGTACTGTTGAGGTACGTTTTATGTACCTTGCTTGAAACTTAAATAGTCTAAACTATTTTCTCCTTATTTTGTCACTGTCTATTTTAATCCTGTTCTACTTTTGCTGTACTTCTGTAACTTTTCAGTCTGCAAGCTGAGGAATATGTACAGCATTGTATGGATTCCTCCCCTGCAGCAGGCACTAACTTTCTGGGGAGCTTTACTTTTAAAAGTCATAAGCTGGTGGGGCTGTACTCATGTAAGTATTCCACGAAAGCAAGACAATCTGATGGAGAGGTCTTCTTCAAATTCTACTTTGAAACGTTAAAAGTTAAGAAACATAATTAAACTGCAACTGCATTAACATTTATATAAAATATAAACCAAGTGCTTATCCTGATTCACCAAACAAATTACAGTTTGAACATTATAGAAAAAAATACCCAGCTACTTATCAACGGCACCATTTGAAATTATTGCTAGTACTACAACTCTAAATGCATAAGATGCCTTAAATACAAACCCTGAACATTTACATACTGATTTCATGAGCAAAGCAAAAGGTATTTGCCAGTAACAGTACAGGACTCAGCATTTTTATTGTCTGAGTAATCCTGGCTCGCTCTGATATGAAAATTCAATTATTTTAGAACTGGCCGTCTCATTAAATTTTGACAAGGAGCACAAGCTCAGTACCAGCTCTAGCTCTGAGAAGCTGTGGGTGCCTGACAGCTCCACGGCGAATTTTAAAATGTAGTATTTTTGCAGGACAAGATTATCTGACAATTTTATATTAAAAAAAGAAAAAATTAATCAAATACATTATAACAACCAACACCGGTAACTTGGCCTTTCTGTAGATAGTTTTATGAAAATGCACTGTGAAAAAAAGACTCCAATGTTTATTACATCTTCTCCCAAAGCCCACCTCCATGTCCTGCACTCTGTAATTGTGCTAGAAAAAAATACTTGTGTCTTTCTGTGAGCAGCACTATTTAGCCACTCATTGTTAGTGTTTTCTACCTTTCTACAATTGAAATGCATTTGTAATGGTTTTCACAAATACGATTTCTAAAAACAGAAAAATTTAGCTTATATATTTACCTTTAGTACCTGCAAGATTTCTTCTTATTTTTTCATCAGAATATGTCAGTTTGTTGAAACTAAAGCTTTTCACAGGATTATAATATTTTGGTGACACTAACACTGAAAAAGGCTACTCAAGTTGAAGATGACTTACTGTGGAGCAACAGAGAGTCTCAAGACTGTTGGACTATTTAGACTTAGAAACTGAACCACTTTTATGGACAAACTTTCCTGACCAGGACAATTGCAGCCTGACTCTGAGGCTCTTGCTTATTGCATCATATATTTATCCTACTCTTTCCTGTTGAAAGAGCTGCACACTTTATAATCCACACAAAGCAGCCAACTGTGGATGGACAACATGGAAAGAAACATGCTGAGGACTACATTTGTGAGCGTGGAAATAATTACATAATCTTTTGGTGCAGAATTTTTCATGCTGTGCTTATATCATTCTCTTGAGCTGTAGTAGATTTATGCTCTAGTTAATATGGAAACAATATTTGATTAGTTTGCAAAGTCAAAGAATTCCAATAAGAAAGATGAAAGGATGCTGTTTCTCATGCTGCTTAGTAACATGATACTTACAATGCTCATCTATGGTACAACCAGCTAGGAAAACAAAGGTATGAATTAAGTCTCTAGCATATGTAAGTACCACTGCTTCAAAGTTCTGTAGTGTGTTTTGTTGGTTTTATTTTTGGTTTGGTAGGATTTTTTGGTTATAGAGGTTGGAATGGACATTTGGTATTTGTTCTGTCCCAGAATAGAATGTATAACATATGATATTGAGCACAACCCCGTGGCTGCAAATTTCCAACCAATTCTTTATCCATCAAATAGCCTACCCTTCAAATTCATATCTCTACAATTTAGAGATAAGGATGTGGTATGGGACCCTGTCAAAAGCCTTGCAGAAGTCGAGGTAGATGACATCTATCACTCTTCCCTTGACAACTAATGTCACTCCATCATAGAAGGCCATAAGATGGGTCAGGCACAATCTGCTGTTGGTGAAGCCATGCTGGCTCTCTTGGATCACCTCCTTGTCTCGTATGTGCCTTAACATAACTTTGAGGAGGATCAGCTCTGTGATCTTCCCAGGCACAGGCATGAGGCTCATCAGCCTCATGTAGTTCACTGTGTCTTCCTTTTTCCCTTTTTTAAAAATGGGAGTGATGTTTCCTTTTTTCCAGTCACTAAGAACTTCACCTGACAGCTATCACTTCAAATGTGATGGAGAGCCATTTGGTAGCCACATCAGCCTGTTCCATCAGAACCCTGAGATAAATGTTATCCGGCCTCATACATTTGTACACATTGTCTCTTGAGGTAATCTTGGACTTGTTCTTCTCTTACAGTAGGAGGGATTTTTTCTCCTCAGTCTTTGTCTAGAGATTCAGGGATGAGACAGATGTGAGAAACCTGACTGACAGTAAAGACTTAGGTAAACAACTTGTTGAGTACCTCAGCCTTTTCCATGTCTGTTTTGTGCTGTTTCTAACAGTTCTCCAACTGCTGTAAAAGAATTCAGCAGACCAAAAAGGCTGTAAACTGACTGCTGCTGATTGAAGCTAGTGGCACCAGGAAGATAAATCAATCAATTGTCCTTCAAGGCCATCATAAATTTCCCACTTAAGATCTACCCAAAGTGTCTTGAGAACAGACAAAATGTAGTGTCATATGTGGGCTAACAAGAGATAATTTCCTTCAAACATGTAAGAACCTGAGCAATAGAGGGCATCCTCACTCTGACAATCTCTAGAGGAAAATTATTCAAGGGGACCTTGTACAGCAATAGCAGATACGTTGGACTGTCCCATCTATTAGTTAGGGTCAGGGACATTTGAAATACAGGCTTCTTAGGGAAAAAAAAAATATCAGACTGCTTTTCTCTATATTTAATTAACTTATGTGAAGGTCATACATATCTCTATCTCTAAAATGCATTGTGTGTCAGTCATTTAAAAATCTGGATATTTTGCATTATCTTACTGTTACAGTCCAACTTTTTTATCCAAAGTTTCATTTTGGTGATCAAATTAAAGAGACGACAAGCTCCTTGTCCTTACAAGCTAAGCATTTTGTGTGTTATGCCCAGATATGCTGTGTGTGATATAAGATGAGACTTCATAATGGGATTCAATGCAGTTGAGTGCTAAATTATAGCAGGCTTATATCACAGAAAATTGTAACAATGAGAGAAGAATTCATATTGTGGCTTTAGTCAGAGAGGAAAATTAAGACTTTGCAATTAAAGTAGTAACCTAAAACTTTAAAATAATTTAAACATTTACTGAATACATGTAATGTTCTGTACTTATCTGGAAGCAGAATTGGCAGTTGTTTGAAAGGACCCAAATGAAATGTGGACAAGGTGTATGTTATGTCCTCTGAACACAGATCTGTCATTTTCTTCATTGTTCATAAATACATTGGTATTGAATATCTCTTTCCCACAAATTCACAGGCTCCATGCAGGACCAGAAAGAAAAACAGTGTAATGTTATCGTTAAATTGATGTTGCATACAACTTTATGATAATCCTGACAACTGCAGCTTGTGAATTTGCCAAGAACAACCTAGTAAGTGATTTTCAGAGATGAACACTGAACTACGAAGTAAAATAATCCTTTCCTTCGGGAGGATAAAACTGCAATTTTCTTGTAGATATAATTTACAGAATTATTACTGACAATTTTAGAATTCCATTGGGTGAAACACTGAGGGCTTGAGAATGGAATTTCTTGTCCTTTTAAGAACAGACAGATTTTAAATGGACTGTGTCTGTAACATCTTTCTAATAACACGGAACGAATCTGACATGGAAAACTAGTGGTGGATTCCTTCCTTTATTCAAATGCTCTGCCTGTTAACAAAAGCTAGGGTGTATTTTGATTCATAGCTTTTGATAAGATATAAAAAGAGCTTAGGTTCATATTCTGATTTCCTCTTGCATACCTTTGGAACACAGCATATAATACATTTTAAACTAAGTTTTTATGTGAGTACTACTTCAAAAAAAGTTCTTGCCACAGCCGCTTCGCATGTTTCCTGTTACTCCTATTTATTTAGACTGAAAATCTTCTTGAAAAGGAAACATTTTAAGTGACAAGAAGGAAGAAAGACTTAAAATGAGATGATGCTTTCTTGCTGAAAGTTGTCTTAGCATACCCACAGGAATAAGAGGAACAGTAATAGTGTTCAATACAGATATCATACTCCTAGTGACAATCCTGTAGATTTACAAGCACGTGAACATCTCACCTGACATGAGTGTTAACTGAAATCGGTTGAAGCAATTTAAATGAAGTGAATATAAATATTGTCATGCAACTTAGACTTGAATGTCAGTTGAAAGGTCCTTAATGATCACTGAGTTCCAACCCGAGTGATGTGGGCTGGCTGCTCCCCACCAAATCAGGCTGTGCCGGGCCCCCATCCAACCTGGCCTTGGGCACCTCCAGGGATGGGGCATTCACAATGTCTTTGGGCAGCCTGTGCCAGTGTCTTACCACCCTCTGAGTAAAAAATTTTTTCCTAACATCTAACAAAAATTTCCCTTCTTTTCATTTAAAGACATTCTCCCTTGTCCTATCTATTTTAGACTGTGTAAAAAGTGGTTCTCCCTCCTCTTTATAAGCTCCCTCCAAGTACTGGAAGATAGCAGTGAGGTTTCCCTGGAGCCTCCTCCAGACTGAGCATCTCCAGTTACCTCAACCAATCGTCATAGGAGTGGTGCTCTAGCACTCTGATCATCTTTGTGGCCCTCCTCTGGACCCACCCCAAGAGCTCTATAACCTTCCTGTGCTGGGGACCCCACACCTGGAGGTCATACCAGACAAGGTCTGAACCCAGCTACCAGTCCTTTAGAAATCTATATTCAAGCCTACTCTTCCCTGCTGCCTTGCAGTCTGTGCATAGTCATCTATTGATCAGTCCTTGCATTAGCCTTACTCACTGGCTCTGAAATGAGCAGGGCTGCAGAAACAGACAGTGTTTGAAGACTCATCATTTTCATAGACATAGTGATATGATCTCTTTTAAATGACTGAATAGATGAGACAATAACAAAAATATAAGTATTTTTTACATAAGAAGCATTTCATATGAATCCATTTTCTGAAAAGATGACAGAAATGTATGATCTCCTCAGATGGATCTCTAGCAGTTAATGAGATGATCTTTCAAAGATTTTCCAAATTCTGTAATTTACACTAGTGAATGTTGTGTATGAACCATGGAGGTGTATGTTTCAGTGCTAGTGTTTAAAACTGCACCTAAACTTGAACAGATGAGAGAAAAAAAAGTCCATATTTTATTCTTCATTTAAAAGGTGTGGGATTTCAGCTTTGTAAAGATCAGTTAATTGCCAAGTTCAGGGAAATTCAAATGAGAATTGCATATTTGTTATCCATTTTTATGTTTTTTCCTTTCTGAACCCAGACTCCAGGCCAGCCTCCTATCCAAGTTTTCCTTCATGCCTTATTGTCTATTCTGTTCAGCTATTTAAAAAATGTTGAATATCAACAATGGCTTTCAGTAGGGTATTGTCAACTTTTGTATGAAGCAATCTTGGTTGAATGAGAAGATCCCAGAGCTTATAGTTCTATCTACTGTGCTGCACTGGGTTTCTGCTTGAATGTGTGTGACTGATAACAGGACAAATTTCTACCTTCGTTATTACATTTCAGCTACATAATTCATTTGCCAAAATCTTTTACGAAATATCTTTATAACATATTGCACGAGACATCAGGTAAGTGCTTGCAACATAAGAATAAGTAAAGATCCAGCAAATGCCTTGTCAAATTTGTTTGTTAATTGTAGATCTGCTTCTACTAGGTTGTTTTGCAGACTTGTAGTGTTTCGTGTACTGCTGTGTGCCCTGAGACATTTCTAGCAGAGCGTTTTCTCTCACATGAAGAAATTCATGCTGGATCTGCATTGCCTTTAAAATCCAAAAGCAATATTCAGAAAAATCTGGGAAAAATGTTGCAAATATGCACATAGCTACTGAATTTTCAAGTAACGGATGTTGCCAATGGTATCGTTAATATAGAAGCCTGTTTGTGTCTAGAATTATAGTAGTAAATGCTTTTAGAGTATCTTTTAAAATTCCTTGCTAATCTTCGTGGTCTTATATAATTTTATTTTGTGGTAATTGTAATTTATATGCAGTCAGTCACAAATCTATCTTTGAATGAAAGATAATTTCCTAGATGCTGTTTTCAGGAAATCTAAGAATTCCTCAGCAGTATTCAGTTTGTTCATACATTTCACTTCACAGGTGATAAAACAGGTGAAACATAAGAAAGCATTCCCATTTTTTCATCTCATTTGTTTACAGCTAATGTCACTTTGAAAATAATTAACAGAGATCACATCTCTAAATATTTTGATTACTAAAATTACGTGAAGAGATAGTACTGTAGAACACCTGATCCTGCTGAAGAAAATTTCCATTGTCACAAGTATTTTGCTGTGATTAGGAAAGCAGAGTCTGGCCCATCATCTTGTATAAGAATTAATGTATCCACCGAGTATCACATCTGATATTCTTTACTGAAAATATTTTGGTTTTTTTTTTTCCACAGAAAAATAAGTGGTCTGGGAAGCAGCGTTCCCTGAACAAATTTACGCTACCGAGTAAGGGAAAGGACCTTACTTGCAAAATGGACAGTGTAGTAATACCAGCTTTGCACACAAAAAAATTTAGATGTGGAGTATCTAGCTATTGATACAGTATTATCAATTTCCCATTAATTCATTTGCTTGTCTCTTTGTCCCAGTTCCTGGACTCTTTTCAGTGCCTGTGTCCACACTGTTTGGGTACAGTCTGTGGACAAAAAATGACCATTAAATATCTTACAGTGTGTGTATATGTGCATATAATTGCAGTCTGTTCGGTAGATGCGTAATGTTATACTTCTGGAGAGATACTTACATTATTATGTTCCCGTCAAATACACTGAAGATTTCTTTATTTCAAAAAGTATCTCAAAATTCTTAAAAGTAAACTTATCTAAGCAGAAATTAAAACTTCAGAAGCAAAAACTGCCATTTTTACACCTGTCCTCTGATGCTGGGGTGACAACAGAATTTTTTGTAGGAGTGTACTAACAATAAAAGTTTTCTTTTTCCCTTGCTCCTTGATATCTTGTATGTTTGTAGTTTTAATACTATTGAAGCATTATCCAGATGCTATTCCATACTACAGTTACACAGGTTACTATAAAGATGCCTCTTGTGTAAGAGGATTTAATGAAAAACTCATTAAAAAAATCTACTTCTACCTGGAGGTGTTAAAATTTGCACTACACTGATGGCATAAGCAGTGTGATGGAGTCATATATAGAACTGATTTACACCACAAATTAGGAATCGACATCTTCCAGAATTTGCAGAGGAAAATAATTTAATTTCGGCTTCCAGTTTTGTTGCTTGCATGACTTGAACTGAGCTTTCCCTAGGAAAAAAAAATATATATATATATATAATATATATATATTTGATTCTAAAAACTGACTTTCGTTTTATTTCAGTCTTCATCTTTAATTAAAGAAGATTAAAGACAAGAAAGCCTTAGAGGATGAACATCTTGAGGAAGATATGAAAGCAGCAGAAAACAAAAAGGTACAGTGCACAGTCCAATTATCAGATTTTTCATACTCACGTATAAAACACTGCCTTTGCACAAATGCCCAACTGACAAGCTAATCACTGCATTTAGTGCAGAACTGTCTTTCTGGAATTGAGTGATTAAGAGATTTACTAGTTTTTGAGTCAATATCTTAGCACTTAGCACTTCGAAATCATTCAGGTATTTATTGTAAAATATGGATTTTCAGTATGTGGTCAGAAGAGAAGACTACAACCTTCCAGTGATACTTGTGATGCAATTTTGACTCTTTGAATATTTACCATTTCTGATGTTGAAATAGTAGTCTCTTCAATAACTTGCTTTTACTGGACACTAGAACTTTATCAAGAGAGTAATATAGGTGTTCTTGTTGGTTCAGCTTGACTCTGTACAATATAAAATTAGGACAGACTTCTAGTCTGTTTTTCCACTGCTGTAAATCTTTATAGTTGTGCAGCGACAAGTTCATTCAATCCCTTAAAAAAAAAAGTTATTTGTGTAGTAAATGAAGTTTAGGAGGCATTCAAGTTTTAATTATAAAGAGTTTCTCTTGTTGTCTTTATCTGGAACCTTACATGTGATCAATGTTAGTTGTCCAGGCAATATCTCAACACTGTTCTTATTTAGATGCTACGCATATCTAGAAATGATACTGCTTAAACAGTCTGTGTTGCCTTGAACATAACAGAAGTCCATCTCTCTAAAGCCATATAATCCATGTTCCCATTCACAGCAGAGAGAGGAAATGTTGCGTGCTGTAAAATTCCTACTGCTTGCTGAGACAAAGTCTCTTCACCAAAATTTGCAAGGAGCCTCAGCAGGGCTAGCATTGTCAGGGACATCTTCTGCTATGCTGGGACATTTTACACAAGTTGAGCCAAACGTTTTCTGTTTCTTTTTCTTCTGATTTTGGCACCCTTTGAAATAAATCCACTACAGTGTTTATTTTATTTTCCCCAGTAGGTGTGGCAAGCAGGACAACCTACCCACCACACTGTCCTTCTGATGTGGCTGGTCAAGGTTACTGTTTTGCTCTTCTGACACATTATCAATTATCCTGCCAACAGACTGATACCAGACCTGTAGTTTTCTTATAAAATAAAAAACTGAGTTTAATTAAACCATCAGTAACTTGGACCTAATTATTTCAGACAGTATTTAATTAATGTTTCATGGATACCTAATGTAATTAGGGTTCCTTTAGTAAGACCTTCTGTGACATTAAAATATATGACCTTTATCTTTCTTATCTACCAAAGTCTGACAACTCAGATTTGTCATTTTCACTGAAAGGTATAGTTTGATTAAATAGAACAGAACATAAAATTAATCTAGCAAATTATACTTGTTTGTTTCTTTTTTTTGCTTCTTAAAGACTAATAAGTTAAGTCTTTTAATTAGCAGTGTCGGTACAAATGTTCATTCGAGTGTTTTACCTTGTGGCTTTTTTTCAGAGTGTTTCTTTTGTATATCAATTTTTATGCCAAAAGTAGATAACAACCAGACTTTATTAATCATGGTGAAGGGTTCAATCTTTTAGATATGAAGACTAAGGAGCTATTCTTTATGGTAACAATGACTAGTAATGGTTTAAGACAATTCTGCAAAGGACTTAGCTTTTCTGGTCACAAACTTCCCCAAAATAAGCCTGTGATTTGAATGGGAATGAACATCAGTGAAATTCTAGGTTGGCACAAATATTATGTGTTTGCTTTTAGGACCTACAGATTCTCTCTCCTTTAGTTTTGTTACATTGTGGTGTAGATCCCATGAAAGAGCAATTGTCATCCACAAAACTTTTATTATATTCTCTTTCCCTAGGGAATATTATAAGCTTCTTTGGAACAATACCCATCCAATCTTGTCTCCTCACTCCCTAAATAACTTTTATGTCTCACTTTCAAAATTAGAGTGGCTTTGATGACATCACTCATGTTTAAATTCCATTTCTGAATAAGAACTTGCTAATGCATGTAAAACTTAGGTAAGAGTTTTGCTCAGTCATAGCACTGACATTCATACTACCATTAATTCAATTGAAGAGAATGATAGCTATCTTGAGGTATTGGGCAAGCAGAGTAGAATTTGGCTATTCGATAAGCCAGCGTGATTGTTCCACATGCCTGAAAACTATATGTAGAAAGTACAGAATTCTATAGAAGTAGTTTCAATATACTTCTTTATACATTTTGGTTACTTTGAGTGTTGGATCAATGGAACATGGGTAGTTTCCAACAAATTTGTGCCTTTAAAATAAATTAAAATTTATTATTTTCATTTGGTCAGTTGAAGTTTTACGTAAATTTATAAGTAGAAAAACAACACAGATCTTAAAATCATCAGTGAAATATGGTGCGCTTCTTTTATCACAATAAGAAGAAACTGAGGAGTGGTGTACAAAAGTGAAACTATTCATTTATTTTCTTCTTCCTCCTCTCAGTAAAATCTGGAAGGACAAAGAAACCCCTTGGTGCAGAACCAGTACAGGTGGAATTATTTTGTTTTGTTTCCAGTGAGAATGCAAAGAAATGAGCAGTTTACTGGCTCATACTTTTATTCTCTCCATAGCAGAGATGTTGTCCAGAGAGAAACCATATTAGACAAGCACTACAGAATAGATTTCAGAAATAGTCTCTGAGAAAGAGTTCTTCTCTGCTTCACTCCAGAGAAGGACACAAATACACGCTGAATTTTAAGCCTGTGAACAATGTCCCCTGTGAAGATATTCCCATGCTTAAAATTAGAAGTGCACTGAAGGGTTTTGCTCCACAGGCAGGGAACAGGCTTAGAGAGCTAGCTGATCCACCCATGGACTGCTGGGGTGATAAGGAAATATGAGAAAAGAGCTGTAGTTTTGGTAATTAAGAGTGGGAAAGCGCTCTGAGCACCTAAAGGAATAAAGTTCTAAGTTAACTCTGGGTATCTCATTCCTTGGGATTCATTCCGATATTCTGCCCTAGCTATCTGGAGTGCTCTGCAGGTTAATGTGTATGTAACCCAGAATTTAACCCAAGGGTTATCGAGCATGTTCTTCTTCATACTGAAATTAAAACTGTTATGTTTGGCACAAAGTAAGCCCTGATGTTATAATAAACCAAATAAAATTATTAGGTTAATGCAATTAGTTTCAATCAGTGCATACGTGTTTTTGCTGATTGCAGCTGTGATAGATGTTGCTAATACAGCCACCAACCAGGACTCACAGTATTCAATTAAGATTTCTCAATGTAATAAAGACAGTGACCAAGATTCAACTCATTTGCGAAAGTTCCCAGTATGGGAAGGAGATGTGAAGGGGTTAAGTTCAGAAATTTATCACTACACAAACAGGCAGCTGCAGAACTCCACTCCCATTGCTGAAGTGAGTCTGTGCTGACCAAGCCTCCCACTGAACAGTGTCTTACGGATAGGAGAGCAGAAAAAAATGCTAGCTCCCCTTTCTGATTCACCCATCTTATAACATTTTGCATTTGACATTGTCCCAGTCAGCTGATGACCTGAAGATTCTCTTCTTGCAATTACTTCCTTAATATTTTACATCACAAATCTTTATAGTCACCACACAGTTAGATTTCCCCTTTTTCTTCATTAACACGTTGGAAATTGAATTACAATGAACCTCTATCTGAATAGAAAACACCTAATCGATCCAGAGGTATTCAAGAGAAATACGATTAATATAGAAAAATCTACTGGATAAAAAAAATCTTGATCCAATCATGTAAAAATAAATTGATCTGATTACACAGATTACTGAGAACTGGTCACCTTGGCTACATTAGGGACTTCAAAAGCAAACACAAATCAGTGAATCATTTTAATCAAATTTAATTTAGGTTATACACTTTCACATAAAATCTAATTTACTTGGAATTACTCGGTCATGACTTGTCTGCTCCCCACAGGACAAGGTTAAAGAGATTACATTTGGGTTCATGTCAGCAACATCTGCTAGTTAGCCCTCTGAATGCTGATTTAATGAGAGAGGTTATGCTTAGTCTCTCAGAAAGACTTCTGGTTTAGGCAGGTGCTTGAGAGATGTTATTAATTTAGTGTGATACAAGCAGTGATGTTATCATACTTGGAAAAAACCTTGTATCATTATTTTCATTTGCACAAAATACCCTGGCATTTTCACATCTGTTTAGCAGATTTTTGAGGGTTTTCCTCTAATCTGTCTTTAATATACTGCTTTTGAGAGATAGAAGAGTCTATTAGAGAAAGAACAAATTCTTTAATATGAACAATTATCTCAAGACTTGTCTACAAGAGGCAGTAAGTGAGCTTCAAGCCACAGTATGAATATACAGAGATCTAGAAAGTAGCAGTTTGTTATGCAGGCAAATACTTAGAGTCTCTCAGCTGTGCAGTATCTACTCCTGCAATCAGGCCTTTCTTGGGATCACCTTGCATGCTCTCCTCCTTGCTCTGCAAACAGACTTTTTATTTCTATATATTCAGCCTATGTGAAGACAAATTTGGTCCTCATGTGCAATGAATGACACTACATGAGTTTTTATGTTGAAAAAAGTAGGATTTGTGGCAGAGTTTGATACTACTTAATAAGAAAAAATTCTGGGGAGTTAAAGCCTTTGAGGCCAATCTCCACTCTGATGAAGCACTACTCTGCAGCAAAATACAGAGTCTTGGTCACTGTTTATTCTTCAGCCCTGCTGCAGAAAATAAGGTCAAAATGACTGTGAAAACCTGTTGCTCAGTTCCCCCCTCCAAACAGGTAATTTCCAATGGCATGGTGAATGACCAGAGTTGTCAAAGCTACACCCATGATTATCCAGGCTGAAATCAGTGCAGTGTGAAAAATGCAGTGTGCGTTAGGCATGCCTGCTCAGGTATCTGCTGCTGCTGTAGTTGTGCAGGCATCAGAGAGAAAGCTGACTTCAGAAATTCCTCCTGGAAAGAATTTCCATAAGGAAAGAAAGGACAGAGTGAACATCCATGGACATGCGTTATCTTGATTGACTCCCTAATCCAGCAAGCAAACAGAGGACTTAGACAGCTTTAACTGCCCTAACCTGAAGTAGCTCTCTGCATATCCAGGAGCCTTTCACCTTAAAATAGTTTTCTTCCACACGTAGAAAAGATGAGCTAGGAATTCATTTGGGGTAAATCAGCACCATTTCACTGAAATCAATAGAGTTGCATCAATTTTAGATGTACTGCATGTTTTCTGCTGCTTTTTTAGCACTGTTTGTGGTTTTTCAGAAGAAAAAAGTACCAGAACTATTAATCCCCGAAGTTCTGATAAAGAATTTTGAATAACAATTGAAATTCATTATAAAATTTCACTATTTCTATGCATAATTTCCCTGGTGGAGGGGCTTAAAACTCTTTCTGTAATTACCATAACAGCATAAGGGTCGAGCCATTAAAATAATCTCTGGCAATTCTCTGTGATTCACGTTATTTATGAAGAATGCTGCAGACACAATGTTCCTTGCTACACTATTTCCTGTATGTCTCTTCACTCTTTCTCTTCCCCTAGGTATAAATGGTTAATTCTTATATATGTACTAGAGGGACGTACATCTCCAGAATTAATAAATCCACCCAGAAGAAATAGCATTTATATATGAAGCCCATAATAATATCAAAGAAAACTGGGCAAAATTGAGAAAATGGAGACATACCTTATTGCAATTACCTTCTATTCTAGCATATTTTTCTTATTAACAGTGCAGACAAAAGGTAACCCTCCTATTTTATTTTAAATGAGTCTGATAGAAGGATCTCATCCACTTCATTTTCATATAAAATTGCACAGTGGAGCCTGATCTCCCTGCCTTTCCTCAGCCAGAATGCCTGCTGCGGTCCCTTGAAATGGCTGTGTCAAGCTAATGGGGCTGGGAGCTGGTATTTACACTTCTGCCCTGGCTAACCACTGTTACTCACTGCATTGCACGTGGCATTCCCAAATGGCCTTTCAGAGAGGGAAATGTACAGGTAATGCACTGAACTTGGTTGGCCTTTGCTAAGAACAAATATAGGCACACCAGTGTTTCCTTTAAAACAGCATGGTTCTGTCGCAGTGACAAGATAAACAGGCTGGTTAAGCTCATGTGAACATCAATTATTTTCTGAGGTGATACTGATGTTGAAATACTGAACACGTTTTGCATACAAATTACTAAATTAAGTGTACAGAAGTTTTACATTCACAAAACGAGAGCACTGAAGTTCTCTGTTAGCGTCCTAGAGAAAGACAGGCAAATGCTTGGTGGATGGAAATGTGAAGCACCAGCAAGGAGAACAGAACCGTGCTACTTCACATCAAGCTTAGGTACAGCCAGAGGCAAAAGCTGATGAGAATTTCTAATGAAATAATATAAGTCTGAATTTGAGAGATAGTTCACAGACATGTTATACAGGCTTAGTTAGCTAACGCAGCTATCTAGCTTGGACTGATGTCCTCCATATGTATGGAAACAAACTCCAGATGTGGTTATGTTTGTGTAATCCTGAGATAAATGAACGTCACTTACAGCAAGTCAGTGCTGCCCTAAAATGTGCTTCTGTCCCCAGAGTACAGCCAGGAGACATGCAAACAGACAAAATGGAAGTGAAAAGCTGCCAAATTTTGCAATGTTGTATTCCAAACTAAAAATCTGATTAACTGATAATTGTTTTTGACATGCTCTATGTTTAAAAGATAAACTTTCGAGTTAGAACATGGAGAACAAAATGTAATAAATAAAGCCAAAATAGTGACCCAAACTGTTTGAAAAATGAAGTTCATACTGAGTTCTGAACTTCCTGATTTGAATCTCCTGTTATTAAATTAATAGACAATAACCCACACAACAAACACACAGCCTAAACCAAGATGTGTTACAGATGCCAAATATTCCTGATTAGTTCACGCTCATGAAGGAAAAATTAATAGCACTGCAGTTGATAAAAATTAATTTTTTTAGAGAACTAGGAAAAAAAGTGCTGAGTTTAATTACTCCTTTTAATTAGCTTGCTAGACAGTTATTATATTCCTGTGACTACAGAACAAGCAGAGCCCTTTACATACAGTATTTGTCAGAATTCTTCAGGTACACAAAAACGATTTTTCCTGCTATTGCATTCATTTTTATTTATTTAGAGACCATTTTAAATGCAAATACTGCCCCGAAAACAAGTGCTGAGGAAGCTGGCTGGCTTGGCAATGGAGATGGAGTAGGAATGTAAAGGATTAGAGTGCTTAATGTACTGGAAAGAAGTTTATCAATACTGACAATTCTCACAGTGCTTAATCAAACATTTAAGACAAGTGGAGATGCAGAGAGTAAAGACTTTGGGGCTTTGGAACAATACGTGCAAACAAAGTTGTCTTGTCAGAACATGTCAGTGTATGGTGGAATAAAGAAACACCTATAATTTAGTTACTGTTTTCATACAGATAGCTGGTGGTTTTAGTTAGGTAGTTCGAGTGCAATGCCTTTACAATGACAGTAAACAATTCCTGAGGGAAATGAAGTATAACTTCTGTTGTCCTATTCTAAATCAAATTTACTGTTAAGCACCATTTAAAGCTTCAGGAGCTGTAAATAAAGGAGGGTTATGTTCTGTTTTGGTTTTTGTTTGTTTGCTTTTTCTTAAAGTGATTTATTAACTTATTTTTATTATTCTTAACACATATTAAGGGGTATTAGGGTCTGATCCTTCAGTAACATGCCCTGTGTTGCTGATCCTGGGCTTTCCTAGAGCTTGTCCCTCTGCTCAGACAAGGCTGGCAAGTGCTGCTCTGCATGTACCTACAGGTTAATGTGGGTGAGTCTCAGACCCCTGAAGCCCCTGTGCTAAATCTTCTTACATAATAGCCTGCAAATTCCCCATATGTAATTTTGCCATCTATTCAGGAGATCAAAGATCCTGCCTAAAAGGTCTGACTTAAATCCTACTCCAGTTTTGACTCATATTCTTAGAGAAAATCTGGATCCTACCCAAAGAGAAGTACGCTAAGGTTTCAGGCTGGATTTCAGTGGTGCTGAGATAACTGTTGAAGCAACAGTTGAAGCCATGCTGTATCTTTGGCCTCATGTTTACTCCAGAGTGCTCTCTGCCTGGCGCTGGTACCTGAGACCTATAAATATTTTGAAGGAAGCAGGAGCTGTAAGAACAGCAATGTTAAATTCCTGTGTGATAGAAGATTGTGATTATTCTACAGTCTATGTAAGTAGGCAGAATGGGAAATTGCTTCCTTGGAGTAATTTCAGCAACTGACTAAAAAATAGAAATGGCTTCTTATCAAACTGCTGGTTACGTGGTGCCTACTGCTATAGCATGCTTCTCATCTGGTAACATCACTAAACTCACAGAAGAAAAGTAGAACAGGACTCTGAGCTATAAAACAGAAAAGGCAATAAAAGATGTTCAGAAATTGATTAGGAAAGAGTAAGCAATTAAAAAGCAATAAAAATTCAAGATGGCGTTTTTACTGAGTTTTTCAGGACCGAATGAGTATAACTCCAACGACCTCAAGTTCCCTGATGTAGCCCCCTGCTCAAAGCAAATGTGCACAGCACTGCCTTCCCACATGGACTGAAGTCAGTGGAAGCCCTTTGACAAATTCCCCGAGGACACTTTTGTCAGTCGCAACCAATGCGACACATGAAGGCTTTGCTTTATTTCAGATATTACTGTTTGCTACTTGATCTTAAGCTAGCAGTCAAGAATCTCCTGCTTGTTAAGAGGCTGTGCTCCTGTTTGATTCATGTTTTTCCACAAATCTGTGTGATAAAACTCTAAGCATAATAGTTCTGATGCAGTTGATTCTGTTTGGCTACATGAGGAATGTCCTAATATAAAGTATTTTCTCTCAAAGAAAAATAACCAAAAAAGGGGAAAAAATGCTAAATTTCTCTAAGGGACGAGATTAAATTCTGAGTCCAGGCAGAATGTGTATTTGAATTTTCTTGATATTGCTGCCAAACTTTGAAGATATACATCATACCCATTTGCTCATGGATGGCATGCAAGTTTGCAGCCGAGTGTAAGCAGAGTTCAGTAACAAAATAATGCTATTCTGCATTTTGACAACGCAGTGGTAGTTGTGTTTACACCAGCTCTTACAGCTTGGAATTTAATACGACCTCAGGCATGTTACAGTTGGACCTTGTAGGTACAATACTCAAAACTGTCTCAAAACTACATAATGACCATGTAGATGTTAGCTTAACTTGTGTGTATGTTTACCATGATCACTTATGCAAACAGACAACTACCTTGTTGGCAGTTCACACCTGCTAATGATCCACACCCATCCACAGTCACAGTAATTTCACAAGCAGATTCCACACCCTGTTGCATATGCACTGGTGTCTTGAAGACCCATTAATCCTGTGGTGTACTGCATCCATTGCACTGTTGAACTATAAGAAGTAACACCACAAAACGTTCTTATTTCACAGAATTCATATAAAGACAGTGACTTTTCCTTTCTTCTGTTCTTTTTGTTTGTTTGTTTGTTTTTAATTTCTGTGTTAGGGAGTCCTATTTTTCAAAGGGAATATGTGAGTGGAGATATCTATTAGTTTAAATGGTTTAAAGCAGTTAGTTAAAGCCACTTATAAAATCATACCATAAATTTTAACCTCAGTGACTTCAATTGTTTTTCTATCCATTTAGATAGAAGCATTTTGTATTTTCTTATGTTGTAAGTTGCAGGCACAAGAAAGTTGGTGATATAATGACATTTTAAAACTTGACAACAAGATGTTCTCTGAAGGCTCTATGCCATACTGTCTATGGTTTTGATGATGTATGTCTTTGACTGCCCTTTCCCCAAAAGCATAGGAGGGAGTAATTCATAACATGACAGGGAGTCTTCTCAAACTGTCCCACCCCTAGGAAGGGGGTCAGAAATTATAATGCAAGCCAGCCTGTTTGCAAAACAAAGACTCATAATTGCACACAACATTTCTCTGAATTTTAAGTGAAAGGAACAGCAGAACAAATCTGTTCTGCTATTATTAACAGGGTCTGCGCTACCCTGAAACTTCACTATTATTTCAGTGGGAATCCTGATCCAGTCTCAACTAGCACATAAAGAAGAGAAAGATCTTTCTGCTGTGTTTTTTTTCCTTGCCTTGAGTTGCTCAGTGATTGTACTGCCACTGTGTGCACGTGTGCAGATACTTATATGTGTCCTCCCTTTTACTATCAATCTGTTATCAATAGAATCTGGGGGGACACTATAGGCATCATGTGAAAAGCTAAATAGCATTGATCAAACTAACAACCTGTGTGATCAGATTCTCTATTTGATCTGTCATCAACATCTTTTAGATGTTACATGACCTTGAAATATGTAAGCTGTCTTCATCATGACTCTGAAACAACTTACTGAGCAAAATGTGTGACCTGGCCTGATGCCAAACACATAATGAATAAAACCCAGAATTTTAAAAATCCTCTTTTTTTTTTTTGCAAACATGTTGCTGACCAAAGAGGCGGGGGTGTTACTAGCAGAAGCATTTCAGCTCTATTCTAAGCAATCAGCCCAAGGTCAGGTATTTCTTCAGGGTTTCTAAATAGTTGCTAATTGTCTAACTGCTTCAATGGAAAATTGATCGAATGTGTCCCTGCAAAGAGATGGAGTACAGCTCTGGAAAGACACACAGTGGTAGCAGGTTCAGAAGCTGATCAATGGCAAGGAAAGAATGAATTAATTATAAAGGAATTAATACTGTGGGAACTGTATTCCTGATTTATTTCGAAGTGTGGAAATGTTACTTTTTATGTGTGTGATGTTGACTCAGAAATAAGGAAAAATGCCTTACTGGTAGCATTTTCAACTTGGAAGTCCTTTATTTTGCCACAGATTTAACGTTAAGAACAGAAACAAGACCTGTGAATCTTTCTTTCTTGGCAATTTAATTTGGAAGGCCCTTTATGAGTAAGAGAGATATAACACTGTAAATTTAAATATGTTCTATGGCTTGTGATTAATTTTGAATAGGAAAAATAGCAACAATTTTCTCTCACATGACAATGCTCTACCTGGAAGCAGCGCATCCTGTGGCAGCGCTTGAGAAGCCCCTGAGCACTGTGGGAAGCACAGAGTGCCCTCTCCTGGGTTAGGGAATAATCAAATCAGTGAAAACGCACAGGAGCTGTACGAGTTTTGCTGAGGAGTAACATCTGGTTACTATTCCCTCCCTCTTGCTTTGACTGACACAGGACACTGTAGGGACGGGATGTAGACAGTAGTGTAGATAAGATTGATAGCACTTTCTCCGCACTCTGGATTCTTTTGTCCTGGCACTTGGTTTGGACTTTTTTCAGTAAGTTACAAAATTTAGACCTAAATCTTCCCTCCCCAGAAATTCAGCTTTGCCATAGAGGACATAAAATGTCCTACAGACTGCATGGTCTCGCATGAGGCTTCTTTTCTCTGCCACTAAGCTGTTCCTATAGTAGCCTTTTTCTCCTGCAGCTTCTCCTGAATCACACAGCATCTTCTTCCTGAGCTGTACTTGCCCTACTAGAAGAGGTGTTATCTACAGAATCAATGGAGATCTTGACCACCGACATAAATAGCAGCCTTGAGCATATTCTTATTTGTTTGTAGCTCTAAGCAGTCTAAGTTGTATCTGTAAGGCAGCAGTAATTGGTGGAGAACTTTGGTAGTGATTAGTCACCAGTCTTTGCATTGTTCAGTGAGGGCAGTGATTGAGCAGCTGTTGGGCACCTTCAATATCAAGTAACTGGCATAAACTATCATAGAAATAGAAGTTGAGTGTTGAATAGGAATTTAAATTGTGTAGTTATTTGTGACTCCTGCTAGATCAGAAATGGAGTTTGAGCCATTAAAACAGTCTATATAATAACTAATTCTTCAGTGAATTCCATTTCTGTTACTTTATACCTGTTGTATGTGTACAGACATAGGCATATATACGTATCTGCTTTACAAAGACTGCTGAGTACATATTACCTTATTGTGTAAGGGAGAAAAAAAAGTAGAATGGAAAGGATCTTCAGGCCTAGTGTGTTGCTCTTGCAGCCAACATCGTCTCCATAGGGGGCTGGAAAGGCTGAAGGAATTGCAGGCTCTCCCTGCTAAGTGAGCATGTATTTGTTTCTCTTAGACCTGATCAGTCCCAAGCCCTCCAGCACCCCCACTTACCAACAGCTCACACTTGAACTCAAAGCTCTTTCAGTTCCTACTTCTGCATTTGGAGCTTTGCTCCAAAATCTGGTTCTGAAACTTTGACAGTTTTAGGCGTCACTCTCAGACTTTGAGAATCAAGGAAGTTCTTTATCCTCTTTGTGTTTGCAAGGATTGAGGGTAGTAGCAGAAGCAAAACACTGCTGTGAGCTCAGGGCTGAGAATTGCTGCATCATTACCGGGTTTTCACAGTTACTCTTCTCACTGATGCAGGTTTCATGTTATTAGCTGCCGAAGTCTCAATGACACTTAAGCTTTGCAAGGAGGGAAGGCTTTCCCACTAGCTGCGATGATAATGGTAATTTTTCTCTGATAAATTCATTTCAAATAAAATGAAATTTTAACTAACATCTTACAAAACAAATGGAAGCTTTGCCACAGGCAGAGACTTGCATTAATTGTTATTTTCCATCTACTCCAAAAAAAGGGGATTTCTTCAAATTATTAGTGACTCCGTTTTGCAAGCTGGGAGATCATTCTTAACTGATTTAACTATTTCTTACTGTACCTATATTCTTACACGTTGTAGAGCCAAAGCAAAATTGAAAGGGAATATTGACACTGAATGAAGAGCTGGCGTTCATCTTTCATATCAAAATCACAGACAAGTGTGATTAATTTTTTGGATCAGAGAAAGCAATTTTTAATTGAACACTTTCTTGTCTGTGGATGAGAAGGATAATTATAAAACATGCTAACACAGCAAAATCAATCTGTGTAAATTTGGTCTTCCATTTAAGTGTATGTATTCAGTCTTAGAATTAACGATGGAGACTTGTTTGTAAGCAAATAGTTTTGAGGGGGAGACAAATGGAAGGGAAAAGGAAGGAAAGGGAAAGGGAAAAGAAAGGAGGAGAAAGGGAAAAGGAAAAGGAAATAAGAGGAAGAAACTCTGTGATTTTATCTTTTATTTCTAAGGAGATCTTTATAGTCCCACAAGTTAATATGAGAACAGAACTTGTTCATAATAAAGCTTTGTGGCTGTTACCTGTTCAAATAATCACAGAAAGATTATTTCCATTACAGCATCATGCACAGTCAGTGAAAACTGCCATCCATTTGCATCTTGAAGGTACAAATAGGGAGAAGTTCTGGAGGAGGAGACGTGTGCTCCCATGTTTTTTTCTAAGACTCGTGGGAAAACATTCATTTTATGTCAAGGAAAGAGAAATGGTGTTCAGAAAGCAATATCCAAATGAAATAATTTGAAAGAGCATACATTTTAAAGTTATGGAAGTTACTGTTAAGTTGTAAAATGAAAGCAAAAGTAGGATTGCTAAAATAACCAGGATGCTTGAGTTCAAAGTGTTACAAGTCTGAAATATTCTTTCAGTCTGGAGTGTAATGAAAGAATGAACATTTCAATTCTCGGGAAGTGAAATTAATTTTTCTGTAACCAAAATGCAGTGGTGTTATTCAGCAGTTCATTTTCCCCAAGCTCTTCATTCTTGTTTTGTTTTTTTCTGCAAGAAAAGAGGACAAGGATGTGCTGTGTGTGCAAAACACATAAGTTGGTGTGCAGCGGAAACAGGCAACAACTCAAAGTAACGTTCCTTTAGTGAATAGTGTGCATCTTGATTGCTTGTTTGACCTAGAGAACACTATGCAGAATGCTCTCGGTGTTATAAAATATACAGTGTTTGTTAACTGATTCTAATAAAATGAAAGGGAAATGGGAAGACTTTCCCCATCCTGCCTCGGGCTTCTTGGTGCAACAGAGTTTATATTCCCCGTGTTTTTCCACTTTTCTTCTATGAAATGAACAGCTGTAATTGAAAAGCAAGAAGCTCCATGGTTTATAGAGATAGGTGTTGTTAAGAGCCTTAGCCATCTAATTTTCTTCCTATTGCAGGGCAGGCTTCCTATTGTCTGTCCTTTAGAGCTAATTTCTTTTCTGATCAAAAGGCCCACATCATTGAAAAGGTAGTAATGACTATTCATTTGGTTGAAACCTCCATTCTGCAGCCCACAGAGCTTTATTTAGAAACTGCTATTTATTTATAAAAGGAAAACCTCATTTGTGTCCTCTATAATGTCAATTAAAGGAGAATATATTTTAATTATTTGTCCCGAAGAGAAACCTTTCAGGATCTCTATTTGCTGCTCCAGTGATACAGGCTGCAGTTTGAAACAATATACGCCTGCAAAATTGCATGTCAGAGAGGAGAAATAAGATGTGTTTTGATTTAATTTGCCACTCATTAATAGTTTATTTGCAGCTAATTAGCAAGTTCGAGTTTTGCAATTAATGCCGCATTTCTAATATGACTCATAAAAAAAAAAAAACAACACCTCACCATCATTGCCAGCAAATGAGGTGCGTTACTGGGTCCGAACAGAAAACGCTGCGGGAAGGATTCACCGAGTTATCGATGGGTTAAAAAAAAAAAAGGTGATTGAACGGGTTTGTTTTCCTGGAGAATGAGTTCTGCGACCAGCTGTCACAGGAGAGCGGGGGAAAGGGCCTGAGCGGGGACACCCCCAGCCCGCGGGGCTGCAGGGACACCAGCGGCAAAGGGCGCTGCGTGGGCACCAGAGGCCGCTCTGCTCCGCCCCGTGCCGCTGGGTGGAACCGGGCGGGACGCGGACGGGCTGCTGCTCTCGGGCAGAGGTGTGGGACTGGGAACGGCATGGGGAGCTGCACAAAGTTCCTGACCCCGTCTTTAGCACCGGGTTTTGTGCTCTTTTTTTTTTTTTTCCCCACTCGGTGTCTTTCTCGTTTCCGCCGGGCTCCTCAGCGAGCTCAGGGAAGATGTCCTGTGCTGGTGGTCCGCTGTGCAGCTGTTAATTGGTAACTTGGAGATGAGGGGTCTTATTAGCAATCCCCCCACCCGGCCGCATCCCTTCCCTCCCCAGAAGCCAACCCCATGAGGCGATTACCAGGAGGAGCCGTTTGTCAGAGGCTAATAAACAAATTCCTGGCGAACACCTGAATGAATGAGCGAGGGCCGGGAACAGCCTAATTAAGACACGGAGCTCCTGGTTGTTTTTGTGGCGGTGGAAACAATCCGGGCCAGAAAGGGTCTATTCAGCGGCGCTCCAAGAGGTCTGTTTGCAGCCTGCTATTGTTGGAAGAAGCCAAATAAAAGTTCAGCTGGGAGGAAAAAGTGATGAAAACCAGCATTTGCTGCTGCCTCCTGAATGCGCTGGGAGGCTCGGTTCAAAGGAACTGAGATGCACCCAAAAGGCTGTCTGGGTTTTATCCATGCTCATGAGATTTTTGGTTTTAAATGTTGCTGTTTATAATGTTGTCATCAAAGGTATCCTTCGTGCTTTGGGGCAGATGAGCAGCAGGGATGCTGCAATCGCTGTAGTGCTCTGCAGAGGGCACGGGTGAAGACGCAGAGGAGACAGGGGACCCATTTGGGGGTGTGGTGGTTTGTGCTCCCAGCTGGAATGGGAACTCGGTCCAAGGCAGCTCGAGAGGCTGATTTGATGTGACACCGCTGGTAGGGGAATAAAAATAATCCTGTTTCAATCTATTGAGATAGGGCTGCAGCACCAGCCCGACGTGACCCTCTTGAGAGCGGCATTACTGTGTGGAAACTTTGGTGAAATCTTAAGAGTCAGAATGCAGAAATACGCCAACCTTTCTTTTAAGCATCACACGGCTATTTTCAGGGAATCATCCAAGTGAGAGTCAGCAGGAACCAAACGAATGGGGCTCAGCTCCGCGTTCAGGCATGCTGTCAGGGCTGAGCTCGGTTGGTACTGATGCTCAGGGTCAGAGGGGATGTTTTAATAATGGGATTAAATGGGGCTTTTTTGGTGCATAGCATTGCTCTAAAAGCCAGGCACCTAAAAGCCAGCAACCTTCCCTTCCAAGAACCCCTTTCCCCAAGTTCTACAGAGCTGCAATTAACAGATATTAATGGCTATTGCTTATTAAGTGCTGATCACATACGAAGCAGATCTTCCTGTGTCAGCCATGGGTTTTCTTCTCATGTTCGAAGTGTGCTGTAAATTCCTGCTTTTGCCTCACACCCCTTTGTCACAGCAAAAAAAAAAAAAAAAAAAAAAAAAAAAAAAAAAAAAAAAAAAAGGTTAAAAACGAAAGCAGAACCGAGAGCTTTTCTGAGTTTGACAACAGTACTTCTGTACACGAGTGCCTCTGGCTCCCACTGGGCACCGGGTGCTCTCAGCCCCACATAGCATCCCCTCATCCCAGCCACAGCCGAGGAAGGAATTTAGGAAAATGGCTCCATCCAGGCGTGGTGCTCCTCAGCCCCGCTGCCAGCTCTCCTGCTTCTGCCCCTTCCCTGCTTGGCAGCAACTGTGCTTACGGGCAGGACTGGGGACAAGGCTGGGACTGGGATCGGACCTTTTTAAAGAGCTCGGAAACACGTTTTTGGAAATAACAGCTCGTATAGCGGCACTTGCCTCTCTTCCCCTTCCTTCCCTACTGTGTCTCAGTAGCGATCTGTAGCTTCCGCCCTTGGAGAGCGTCCCTTGCGTTAGCAGAGGGATGCCGGCGGCGGAAACACGGCTGAGCCTCACTTCTCTCTGCCGGGACCTGCGCAACCTCCCCAGCTCCCCTCCCAGGAGAATCCAACCGCAGATGCTTCCCCGGCACGCGGCTGGGGAGGAACGCGGCTCCGCGGGACAGCACAGCGCTGAGGGCGGCCTTCTGCCTCTCCTTCGAGAGTTCAAATCGTGGCAGAACCATTACCGAGAGGTAGAGGTTCCGAGCTGGGTGTCCTGCTCAGCCCCTTCTTCTGCAAGTAGAAAACGGCCGCGTTTTTAAGTTATGTCTCATCAAAACCGCAGAGCTGTGAGAGCACTTCGTGCACCCGTGAAATCTGGAAATACCGACCTATACTTACACTTATTCATCAGTGAGGAGATGAGTGATGTTTCAAGAGAAATATTGCCTGGCTTTTAATAACATAGACCGTGAGATGCTAAATGATGTGTCCGTTGGGAAAAAAACAATAGCAAAACATGCCAACAATGCAATTGACACCCGAGGCCGTAGGAAAACAAACTGAAAGACTAAATATGAGTTTGAAGCTTGTACCATTTATTCAGATGGCTGACATCGCTCGCAGGGCTGTCGGCCCCAGTTCCGTACCCCGCCGAGATGTTTGCGAGTACGCGTGCTCGGTCGCTCCGACAAACGCTCGCATCAGAACATTTTAGAGCGGCCAGGACACAGATCAGTCCGTGTCCCACCCGTGCCTGGCAAAGTTTAGCCTTGGACTGAGCGGTCAAAATGTTTGGACGAGTTTGAACTTAAACAGAGCTCTTCAAAACTCTCCCGATGTGCTGCAGAAGTTCCACCCGCGGCGCTCTTTGCGCGACAGCGCCATAAGTAAAACCCGCTGTCTCCCTGCAACGCATTCACTTCGTCCAACACTACTGAGCAACAAACCAGACAAAGCTCCTGTCGCACCACAGCTTGTCCTAGCGGCGTTATTTCCCTCACTGACTTTGTTCAGATGATTTTGTCAGTAAAGAAACGCGTACAAAACGAGCGGCAACTTTGCACTGTTCCGACCCACTCCGATAAAACCCCCACCCAGCACACCGTGTTGATTCCCTCCTTCCAGCACGGCCGTTTGTTTGCAGCCGGTACGTTTCGCGTTTCCCAGCTGGGCAGAGAACCCGACTGCTTCCCCGTGTTCTCCCACCGCCCTGCCAGTCAGCGCCGTTATCCTTATGCTCTTCTCTTACCGAGGGCTGCCAAGCTGCAGCTTTCCTCCTCGCCGGCCCCCCTGGACGGGACGGGGTGCCCAGGCACGTCTGTTCCGCGCCCCCTGCCCAGTCCCGCGCCCCTGGGGCAGTTTGATCGGAAAGCACTGGCGGTGATGGATCTCCGCTGGCAAAGGACAGTCCCGTGCCTCTGCCCGTGCGGAGCTGGAGCGGAACACGGCGGAAGGACGAGGAAGGAGGAAGAGCACAGACGGGCTGCGTGCCTTTCGGGAGCTCCCGGCCCCGGCCGTGTAGGTGCGGGCGTCCGCGCCTCCGAGGGAGGAAGGGGTGGAAAGGGAAGGGGAGGGAAGGGACGGAAAGGGAAGCCCGTGATTGACAGCTGCAGGGAGCTCCTCTCCGGTCACCCCAGCCTTCCCAAGTTTTCTTTCACAAGGAACTTCGCCGTTACCATGAAAACGGTTTTTACAAAGCACCATCCCCCTCCCTCTGGGGCAGCCGAGTGGAAAAAACTCAAGTGGCCGAGGTTCGGCGAGGAGTGGGGGACCGGGAGCGTCCTGCCGGCATCCAGCCTGGCCCAGCAACATGAAGGGAGGCACAGAGCTGCAGCGGAGCACCCGCCTGGAACCTGGACGGAGCGCCCGGCAGCCGCTCCTGATGCCGACGGGGCAGGGCGGCTTCCCTCCGCAGAGACCGCTCCGGAGGCGAAAGTTCAATTCTCTTCCCCTTCATTCGCTGTGCGTGTTACAGGAACAGCTGTTCGTATAATCTTCCAGCCGGAAAGCTCAGATTTCTTTGTGCACACCAAACTCGTGGATCCGCTCGCGGTGGTCCTCCGCTCTGCAACCCCAGCCCCGCCGGCACCCGCACGATCCCCGCTGCCCGCTCCGCACCCCGGAGAGTGCCCGCTGCAGGTCCAGCACCTCGGGCGTTGCGGCGGGAGGGGCTCGGTCCCAGCAATCTCCAAACACCAACTTTTTTGCCCATCCCCGTCCGCTCCAAACCGGCCCATTACCGGCGTTGGGGCTGTCGGGAACCGCTCGCTGATTGGCCGCCGCCCGCTCATTTATAGCCCGTCAATCAAATGCCCCCGGGAGAGGTGTGCGCATCGCTCAGCGCTGCCCGCGGGAGCCTCCGCTGCACTTCGGGGAGCGGCACGGGAAAGCTCCTTCCTCCTCCTGCAGCCGCCGCCCGGACCGCTTCTTTCTTTTGCTTTGATTATTTTGAACTTCCTTTCCCCGAGCTGTGCCCGCCCGTCTGCCACCCTGGCGCATCTCTTACCGGCCCCGGCCATGTACAGCATGTTGGAGACCGAGATCAAGACGCCGCAGCCCACGCCGGGCAGCACCGGGGGGAACCCGGCACCGGGCGGTAACGGCAAAGGCGGCGGCGGGGCCGGCAGCGGAGCGGGGGCCGGGTCGGACCAGGACCGTGTGAAGCGCCCCATGAACGCCTTCATGGTGTGGTCGCGGGGCCAGAGGCGGAAGATGGCCCAGGAGAATCCCAAGATGCACAACTCGGAGATCAGCAAACGCCTCGGGGCCGATTGGAAGCTGCTGAGCGATGCCGAGAAGCGGCCCTTCATCGACGAGGCCAAAAGGCTGCGGGCCGTGCACATGAAGGAGTACCCGGATTACAAATACCGGCCCCGGAGGAAGACCAAGACCTTGCTGAAGAAGGACAAATACTCGCTGCCGGGCAACCTGCTGGCCCCCGGAGGGGGCAACGCAGTGAGCAGCCCCGTCGGGGTGGGCCAGAGGATTGACACTTACGCCCATATGAACGGTTGGACCAACGGGGCTTACTCCCTGATGCAAGACCAGCTGGGCTACGGGCAGCACCCGGGCATGAACAGCCCGCAGCTGCAGCAGATGCACCGCTACGACATGCCGGGCCTGCAGTACAGCCCCATGATGTCCACGGCGCAGACCTACATGAACGCCGCCTCCACCTACAGCATGTCCCCCGCCGCCTACGGCCAGCAGCCCTCCACGGCCATGAGCCTGGGCTCCATGGGCTCGGTGGTGAAGTCCGAGCCCAGCTCGCCTCCGCCGGCCATCACCTCGCATTCGCAGAGGGCCTGCCTGGGAGACCTGCGGGATATGATCAGCATGTACCTGCCCCCGGGGGGCGACGCCACAGACCCTTCGGCCCTGCAGGGCAGCAGGTTGCACAGTGTGCACCAGCACTACCAGAGTGCCGGGACTGCCGTGAACGGCACCGTACCACTAACTCACATATAAACAAACTGGCCTCCTCCGGACGGCTCCTCATCGCAACCCCAGCACCGGGACGTGCGGCTCAGCAGACTCGATACTAACTTGGGAGAAATTTTAAACAGAAAATCCGTTAGTTGTCGTCTTTTTTTTCTTTTTTTCTTTTTTTCCTTTTGTACAAAAATGATTTGGGCAATCTGTTCTTTTAACAGAGCACGACCGCCTCCTAAAGCCCCGTGAAGTTCTTAAGCCACGGTGACTCTCCCGGTCTCCGCGGGGTTGGGCGTAGTTTTGTTCGCTTCCAAGTCTTTAAGATGGTGCATCTTCCCGTTCGTTTTTAGCGTTGCAATGACAAAACGAAAAACCGACTCGGCGGGTGTTGTTTCCAAACTCAGTTGTTCCGTTGTTTACATTTTCGTTGTGGTTACTGAAAGTGTTGTTCTTCCCACCTTGCCGAGTGCCGCTCGGTTCGTGTCCGCAATTCGTAGAGTTTTTAACTTTAGGGTTTTGTTCCTACGGAAAGGGGGCGGTGGGAGAGAACTGTGCGGGTCGCAAACCCTTTCTTTTATTTATAGCAAGTTGTGTGTCTGGGTTTTTCTTAAGCTGTAAACTTATGTAAATCGGTTTGTGAATTTTACTGTGAACTATGTTTTGACATATCAGACGAAGAAAAGTTTTAATTTTTTTTGTTTACCGAATTTCTTCCAAAAAAAAAAAAAAAAAAAAAAAGTGATCGAAAAATCTCCTTCCCTGTGCCTCGTTTTCTTCTATCTTTAAAACGAAGAGCTCTCCGTACTCTTTACACGGCATTTATGTGGGGCGGCTCCGCCGCTCAATGCTTCCCGTCCCGCACAGCCGCTCCTCGGCCGGGCCGGGGGCCGTGGATCGCCGTGAGACTTCGTAAATCCTCGGAGCCCCCGGGCCGTTCCCAAAGGGACCGCCGGAGCCGCGCTGCTCCCGCACGGCGGCCACTTGTTGCCTCTTCGGCCGACGGGAGGGAAGTGCTGAAACTCTGCGCCTCGCATCCTTTATTTTTTTTTTTATTATTTTTTTTATTTTTTTTTTTTCCTTCTCTGGAGGATTTGCCCAGAAGCCCAAACTCATCTGAAATATTTACGAAAGTAAAACCCACTGGGGAACTCTTAATTAGGCTCTATTAAAAATAAATGGTTACAGGAGTCCCCAGAGGAAATAAATAATTCAAACTTTTCGGTGTGTTTGACGAGTGTGTTTTGAGTCTGGACAGCTTTTATTTTCCTAGCAGCCTGCGTTACCGGGGTGCGTCGTTACAGACCGGCCCCGCTCCCCTCGGGCCGCATCCTTCCCGCAGCGCTCCGCATCCCGCCCGGCACCGGCGCTCCCGCAAAGCGGCAGTGCGCGTCGCGATGCAACTCCCCCCAATCCATCTTTGCCTTTCGTTTGATTCGAATGATGGTTTCTCTGCCTTTCTACGGAACGGAAGGGAAACGGAGGGTGTTTTCGCTGTTTGCTTTCGTTTTGCTCCCAGGGGCACCTCCGCTGCCGCTCACTGTCGAGTAGTGGAAGCCCCGTCCTCCCTGCCCGCTGCTTGCGGCCTCCCGGGCCAGGCCGGGTCGGTCAGGTCCTTCCTCCGGCTCCGCAGAGGGAAAACCGAGCGTTCTTCACTCCGCGCCGCCAGTCCCGTTCCCGGTGCGCTGCCCGTCTGCCGGCCTCCCGAGAAGAAGCTGCTGCGGTTCCGCAGCCTCGTGAGAGCACATGCGGCTGCTGCGCTGCTCTTCGGCACCTGTGCTCCCCACTCGGTGCGGTGAGCTGGGATGAGCCCGGGTAGCACGCACCCTCCTCTCGGCTCAAGAGCAGCCGCGCAGGAATCCAGTGTGCCTAACACTCTGTTCAGCTCCTTCTTAACGTTGCTGGTTTCATCTCTTGCAAACTGAAGGCTGTGTTTCTTCATGTTGGCTCTGCCATCCCTCCTCCATCCCCGAGGAGAAGCGACTCTGTACCCTGAGATAGAGAGGGGAGATGGGACGGGATGGTGCAGGTGGTGCTGCCGCAGTCCATGGTGCCGTGCAGGGGCAGCACGAGGTCCCGCAGCATCTCGGCGCCGGGTGAAGCTCTTGCCCAGAGCTCTCCCAACGGGCGGTGCCGGGGCAGCTCCGGCAGAGGAAGCGAGGCCATCCCGTTCCACCAAACTGCTCTCCCTCAGCATTTCCAGAAAGACGCACAATGGAAGTCTGACAAAAGCGAGGGCTTCTGGGCAGGTGGGCTGCTGCTGTCTCTGCTGCCTTCAGAGCTGAATTGCACCTGCATCACTCTTAAGTAGTTGCTCTCTTCACCTGAGCTCTCTAGAAGTGGATTCTCTGCCACGAAGTGAGAGAAACACTGCTCTTCAGAAGGTTTGCAGCACGTGAGTTCAAGTTATCCTCCTTTCTGTCAGGGCCTAAGGGCAGCTTCTCAACAAGTCCCTGAGGTGTCAGAGGAGATTCCTCTATTTACTGATGTATTCTCTGGGAGCTCATGTCAGTGTGTGGCATGCAAGTGCTTTTCCCAAGCAGTTAGTTTTGAGAGCCAAAGCCACCCTGCAGCTTCCAGCAACCTGAGGCTGAACTTTATCATAATTCTCCCTTTGGTGGATTGTGGGAAGCATTGGGAACAGGCACACACCTCTGCCTGGGGAGAGACCGCTGGTCCCATGAACCCATCAGTGCTCACAAACACAGCTCCAAACATAAGTGTGTTTTTTCCATCAGAGAGACATTACCTGAAAGGTAACTTCTTTTCTGAGACCACCATTATGTCCTTTGCTGGGACTCAAGGAATTTCCTAGGGAGCAAAGGCAGAAAATTCTAAAATTAATGAAGGTATGCTGTTTGTACTGCTACTGATTCCAAAACATGCAGTTTATTCCCGATGTGATGGGCATGCATCCTACATCTGTTAAAGCCAAGAGCCTTTTGAGCAGTGCTTGTGAGGGATTTCACACTCCTGCGGTGTGGGACAAAAGTGAATGGAGCCATGCTGGTGTTGGGGAGGGCAGGTGAGGTGTCAGCAGCAGCTCCAGGTGCTGCGCATCAGCTCCAGGGAAGGACCCTTCCCTCCAGAAGCCCACAGCACCTGGTGAGACAGAGCTGCCAGTGGGGTGCCCAGTTGTTATGTGTGCAAAATCAGAAGCAACTGTTTGCACAACTGAAACCCTGCAGCCTTATTCTGGAACACTTAGAATAGATGCAAGTGCATTCCTTCTCCTTAGAAATACTGAATTGGCAGCGGAGCGTTAGCCGTGTGTTAATGATGTTAACATTTAAGCATAAGGACAATATTTAGGCTTTTGTGTTCACACTTTCTTGAATGGAAGAGTGGGAGATCACCCTTGGCGCTTGTGTCAGGCTGTTGTAAAAACAGCAGCTCTGGTTACACTACGGTGGTTCTTTCCTTTACCAAAGACCATTAGAGATCATTTATGTCCAGCAATTGGTAAGTCAAAATATTTTAAATCAGACTTGTGAGGCATTATGATTGCAGTGTAAATTCAAGTAATCAGCAGGGAACTTTGCTTGTGAGAATATTTTTTAAACAATTTTTTTAGATTTCCTTTATTTTTTAATATTTTTTTGCTGTTTAAAGACATGAGTTTTAAAAAGGCATACGACTGACACAAGCACTTTGCGGAAGCTCTGATGCATCAGCGCTTCACTACATATACGTGAGGCTAAGAAGGTACACTTTCCAGGAACATCAGAAAGACAATAACATATCTAACCATCTCCCAGTGCTAATGGAAATAATGATTTCACAGGAAGGAAGAAAGCTGAAAAGGTGAAGTGATGCTTGGGACTGGATGCTGCTGCAGCAAGCAGTACCTGCAAAAGTTAGAAGTTCTGTGTGACCCCTTTTCTACTTACATAGAGCTCCCTCCTCTACTTACTGCAGTTGGCTCCGTGTGGTTTACATGGTGCACTCGGATTCTTTCAGTGATAATCCTGAAGTGACAAAAAGCAGGAATCTTAGAGAGAGATGTGGCACCTGGATTCATCTGCGTCACCATTTCTTAGGAAGGAGAGCTGGCTGTTATGGCAGTTCTGCTTGGATTCGGTCATTTAGTGATTAATACAGATAAAGTATTTCCAGAACAGTTTTCTACTGTGACTTTTCCTGGATGCAGTAGTGAATGCAACACAGTGACTTTTAATTCACAACAGAATGTCCTCTGGATGAAAAATTAATTATTCTTTGCTGTGAATACCATTCACAGTGAACTTCTTTGTGCTGCTGGTCAAGTAAACAGGCTTTCAGGTTTGCCTCCTTGAAAGACATCCTCAAAAGCTCTTTAGTCATTTTATACCTCAGCCTTCCAGTTTTTTAAATGAAATAATATACCTGCTTGGTGCAGCAGGGGAGCATAGCATTGAGTGTGTGAGTATGAGGGGAGTACCACAGTGATTCCATACTTGAATAATTCCATTCTTGAGATGTATCTTGGATTCAGAGATCTATCACTCATGCTATTTACAACTGTGTTATTTGCAGGATGCTCATCTGTATGAGAAATCTTTTACTGCTGTTAAGTTCAATTATCCTTGTTTATCCCTGTGCACTTCAGTTGTACATCAGCTAAGAGGAATCCCTCTGCCCACAATCTGGTTTAAAAGTGCTTGTGTTCATGTAACGGAAGTTTCAGATCCATCTCCACACGAGGAAGCAGTTGTGGGGCTTGACACATTACTGCCCCAGAGCTGTTTGCTCAGTTTCTCTCCTGGAAATCACTGCATCTCGTTCCATGTTTTGGCCATCACAGCTCACACACTGATGGCTCTGCGCAAATTCACCTCGGCTTATGGGGAGAAAAGAAGCATGAAACATAAACTAAAGCATAAGCTGCACTGCTTCCAATGAAATGCAAACTGAGCCAAGTTCTCAGAGCTCCAAACTGCTGTGTGTGCTCCACATGCACAGCAACCCAGAGTTTGATATGTATTAGGCATAAGGGGGGAACAGATTAGGAATAAGAGAGAAATTAAGCAATGTTAATAACTCGAGAGCTTCTGTCTTCCACTTTTCTGGGGCTTCTGATTGAGACTTCTGCCTTCTGTGAGCTTTTTTCTTTGTCTCCTTGAAGAATATTATGCGTCTTTTCTGTATAGGCCACAGGAAATAGCATAGCAGTGATTGCACCCAGCCCTCAGGATTTCCCCTTTGTACTGGAGTCAGCTTATTCATTTCATGCACATCATTCACAGCTTGCTGCACTGATTTCAAAAATTCTATACATCTACTTGACAGAAAGGGGAGAGACAGAACATCGAGGTGGATGCAGTTCAGGTGCATCTAATGACCATTCTTCAATATCATTTGCAAGGGAAGGAATCCTATAAGTCAATGGGAACTTGGCCCATTCAGAGTTCAGAATCTGGCACTTGACACTGATTTCATTTTCGTTGTACTGTGCTGTGCTGCTGAGTCAGAAAAGCAAGTTAAGAAAAGGACTTTTAATCTAAATCACTCTTTTTTTTTTTTTTTTAATCCTTTAAGATTCATCGAGAGATTCACATTTTGTAGCCTGTAAACAGTACATACGTGATAGCAACAGATCCTTATAAAAAAGTAAATTATACATTCACTATTGGGCAAACAGAACCTTTCTTCAAAACTTTAGACTGCTAAACAGGTGAACATTTGTGAAACAGATGAGGAATTTCTATAAGCATACCAGAGGTGGGACAGTAACAGGAATTAACTGTCATGCTCTTAAAGTAAAAGGAAGTGAAGGAGTTGAATGTGCTAAGTGGCAAACGTGTGTGCCAAGGCAGTGCTGTGCAGTCTCTCAGGCATCCAGCAGGTCTGCAGGATGCTGCAGTGAGGATTAGCCCTGTCTGCATTCCCTCAGGGAATGTCCTAAGTACAGCTGAGAGGTTTTTTCTGACTTAGTCTATGTTGCGCAGAGCATGCAAAGTTATAACAAAAGGGTTTTATAAACTATTTTCAAGGAAGGGACATTAACTTCTTGGAAGTAATTTTTTTTTTCAGTATGTCTTGTGCTCTTTTTCTCCCAATAGATTTCAGTCTGCAATTGTATTTTGTGGGAATAATTCCAGCCAAGAATAAGCTGTTTTGGTTTGAAAGTCCTGGGTAAGCAGGGACTGATAACTTAGGTTGAATTAATGAAGGAAATAAGGTTTATTCTGTTGCTTCTTGCTTAGACATCAGTATAACAAAAAGGTTATTTAAGAAATTAGGCTGTGCTGTCAATGAAAGATCTACTCAATATTCTGAAGTAGGAAATATTACTGGTTTGGCAGCTGGGAGGTAACTGTCCTTCTGTGCACCTGAGAACTGTTCTGTTACTCTGTTGCTTGATGGCTGATGAGGCAATGAACAATAGGAGGAGTTTAGTGAGCTACACAGAGGAGAACGGCTCTGCCAAAATTTGTAACATCGTGTGGATTTTTCATTATATAGAAACTTCTACAAACATTTTTTCTTTTTTTTATTTCGAAGAGGATTAGAATATAGGTCAGCAACTTCAGGATACTGCTCTGATACACACAGCCTTAAGGAATTTTGTTTATCCTACATGAAGATTTCACCATGGGAAAGTCCCTTATTTTCTAACAGAACTCCTGATCTCTAGTTTTCATCAAATTACACTTGCAGGTAGCTTTCCTTTCAGCAGTGTTGGTGGTCTCTACCTGGGTATCAGAATCTCTGCAGAATGATTTCTCAGATGCTTTCTCCCATCAAGATGTAAAGACACAGCTGTCATCGTGATGTTGTACACTGGTACAGGACTTCTAGAGGAGAAAGAGGGAGTGACTGAAAACAAGACCAAGAAGTGGTGCTGGGAAGGCACTGGCAGACATTTGGTGCTCGGTCTGTTTCACTTTCAGTGCAAAGTAGGTCCTTCTGTGTTTGGTCACTTATGGGCAAGGCAGTTTGGATTGAGAGCACAGCCAAGTGCAGTCAGAGGTCTTGGATCTATTTAGGAGCCTGAAGAGGGACAACTCAATATTGAACTAAGGACATAATCATCTCTGAAGTTATTTTGTGGTTACATAACTTGATTTTTTGTTATGATTTGTGACAAGTGAGGAGGTAACGTGGTCCTTGAGCAAGCAGCAGTCAGTTCTTCCTTGCTGATTTTCGAAATGGAGACAGCTGAGATCATTACCAATCCATGGAAGAAGTTCCTAACCAGTAGCTGTTAAGAACAGCTGCTAGCTGTGGTTTTTACAATTTTTGTTTTGGTTTACTGGTAGAAGTACTGGAGAGAGCAGAACAAAATGGAGCAGACCTTTTTCAAAAAGGAGAGGAAGAAGTCATAAGGAAATTGGAGTTACCGCTACAAAGCTGAGAAGTTCAGGTGGCAGGGGGAGGACTTAGGGTTACCTTGCCCATATTATGAGAAAAAAGAATGCTTCCAAAGGAGAAGCAGGTGTCTAATGAATCGCATCACAGATTTTGTTGCTAAAGTAACCCTTCAAATCCTGATTTTAATATGTTTTAGATTGCAAACTTTTCAGAGAAGGACTTGTTTTCCCCCAGCCTGTAAAGCATTAGATGTGATTCTAATAGTCACGTTCATATATCTAAGTAGGTTTAATCACCGTTTGTGCCTGTCTTAATTCCAGCTCTGAAGACTGGCGGCCTAAAGGGAAGTGTGGGAAAGCAAATAGTAACCCACAGCATGGGAGGTAAGCAAAAGCAGTGGCTCTGTGAAATGCATTGTTCTGGCTAAACCGAGCTCCTTTCTTTTAAGCCTTAGAAGGCTGTGTTCATGCTCTGCAGTGGTGCATCTGGAAGAAAGGTACTAAAGACAACCTCAGTTTAAAACTACATTTCTATGGTTTAATCACATCGTTCTCTTGATATTTGAGCACGCACTGTAGAAAGTGACACTGTATTAAATAGTGCCGAGAGTTTTGTCTAAATCTGTTTAGTGAAGGCTGGGCAGGGAGGTCAGATGTAAAAAAGTGAATGATAAAACTAATGGAGATGGAAGGCGAAGGCTTAAGATAATGGGGTGAAAGGAGTTTATCACCTTGAGATATGTATGTTTCACTGCTGAGGATTATTTAAAATTGTGAAGAAAAAAAATTGCAATGTTCTATTGTATTTAAATACATCTGAATGTTGTATTCTTGTAGTCACTTTTCAGTACGCACGTGACTAGAATCTTGCTTATCCTTACCTTGAGATGAGAACACAGCACAAAAATCTGTAGTAGTTAATGAATGAAGAGGAACAATGAAGATCTACTGGCCATTGTTCCCAAAATCTCAGTGTCAAGAAGCGGACATGCGAACTCTGGGAGGGAGCTAGCTCAGATATGCTGAATTTTGATGAGTATTTATCATCTAGGTTGTCTCCCATTCTGGTTGGCTGCATTATTATTTATTTCATCACTCAAATTGTGGTAGGTGCTGCTTGCCTTACAGTATGAATAACAATCTGCTGGGCTCAATGGAGTTCACTTATGCAGTAGGAGAGAATAATTCACTCCAGAAACGTCTGGGTAAGATTTGATAGTCTCAGCTATGTCATAGGTGGCTAGGGTAAAGAATCACAGTTGTTTCTTCTGACCTTAGCGTATATGAGTAAGCATATAACAATATGTGAGCATCTAACAGGATGGTATCCTAGCCTCAGTGATGTCAACAGAATCCGCCTGTGGCAAGATGTGGTCTAATAGCTTAAGAAAGGCACAGCATGCAGCAGCATGACTGCAGCAGATGATGGGGGGAGAACAGGCCAACTATAAAGAGAAGGTCTTGTGCTTACTTGAAGGTGTCATATAGCACACAAATATGAACGTATCTCCTTTGGCACATAAATGCACTGCACATTTTCATGTTCGCTATCTACATAAATTGTTGAGAAAGTATAAGCTACTTCAATTGCATCAAAATTATGTGGAGAACAAACAATACAGTCAGGTCCCTCTGTTATTACCATACCGTATTCTACCATATTCCCACTTCTTTGTTTGATGGCATGATTCATTTAATTGTTAAACTTAAGCTGAAGTGGGACGTTAGTAAGAGTTCTCTGGTAAAATGTGGCTAATCACAAAGTAAACATGTGAAACATGGGTTCGAGCACATTCTCATTCCCTAGGTGCAGAGAAGTACATAATCTTCAGATTGGGATGTATGTCAGTAGGATCAGCTGCTAAGTGTTCGGCAATGCTGATATTTAAGTGGCCTTAAGTACCTTTAACTTTTACAGGCTCCGGAGTGGAGAGGGAAAGGGAAGATAACACCTAGCCGGTGCTAATGATCCTGACGGCCGAATACCAAAGAACGAGTTAGGATTGCTTTGTCGAGGTGTCTTTAGAGCCAATCGGCTAGGAAACTACTTTTATCACAAACTTCAGATGATGTAGGAATTGCCTTGCATGCCAGATATCTTTGGGGTCTGTGGGCTTGTGCATCTTTGCTGGCAGGTAGGGAAGATGGCAATTTCACTACACAATTATCCTAAGGGATCTCTGCCATGGCTGTGCTGGAGGCACTGTCAGGCACACGGTGCATGCGCTTTTAATAGAGGAAAGCTAAATTGGCTAAGTGGAAGGTAAACAGCATAGAGTTTTCTAACGTATCCGTAGCTGGGATATACAGTATTGCTGCCTCACGTTGCCACTGGAGCAATTGGAGAAATTTGAAACTGGAGATTTTAAAAAAAGTATTAGGGGCAAGAGGTCTCCGTGACCTCAGGAGAGATACAAAGAAGTGGAAGGTGGATGAGGTGATGTCCAGTGAAGGGAGGAGGAAGTTTGTATAGCACTTGAAGGATGTAAAAAGAAGGAAAAAAAACTGTTCTGCTGGGTGGCGCCCTGCGACACAACCAGGAGAAATGGGCTCGATTTGAGCAGAGCAGGATCTTAGCAAAGGAGCGGCAGGAAAATAAAAGACAGGCATACAAGTTTATCTCCAGGAAAATGTTTCAGATGCTAAAGCAGGGCTGTATCAAAAACTGTGAACCGTGTGCTGGATGAAGAGAGGCTGGTGTTCCACAGATGTTCTCTGCATGTAATTGGTGTGAGTCAGCACCAGCTTGGTCAGTCTGACTTGTGCTTCCAGTGAGTTTCTCTGTATTGCTCTCACTGGTGAACTCAGGCTTTGCCTGAATTAGAGCACTCCCCCATCTGTAAAAGAATTGATTTGCTCTAACTCAAATGTAAATGATCAGATACACCCTTGAATCTCATGGAAACCCAGCAGCCCTATGCTGGGACAGAACTTTTGGTTCCATAGCAATTCCTGGAGATTTTTTTGTTGTTTTCTGGGTTAGATCTCAGTTTACAAGGGAAATTGGTGCAACTCAATTACAAACACAAAGATGGACACCCAGTGAGGCAGTGGCAGAGGGGAGATGTGTCTTCTCTCAGATGGATGCTCTGCCCACTGTTTGGAAGAGAAAAATTCAGAGCTGGGCTTACAGCCTTGCTAGGTCTGTCTCCAGCATTTTCTCATGATGATACTTCCTCCAGAAGAGATCAGGCAACCCGAAGAAGAAATTGCTGCTAATACGTGTGCCTCTGTTAATGATTGCTGGCCTTGGATAGGGAAGTACATACAGCCAGTGCCTACTAGTTTAAACCTACTGTATTTTGAGAGGATTCACTGGGCTGTTTATATGAGAGAGATAATAACCTTACTGTGCCCTATGGAGTTTGTACCTTCGGTAGAAGGAGAGTGAACTGATACCATTTTCTCCCATTTTTCCAAGTGTGGTCTGCCAAAGTGGAGGGAGTGTGTCTGTCTGATCCACTCAGCACTGGATCAGCCTTCCCTGGAGGCTTTGTGCAATGGCTTTGGAGATCTGAAAGATGTGGGCTGCTCTGCAGGCCCCACCTGGTGCTGATAACCCTCTGTGTGTTTGTAGTTTGCAGAGGGTGCTTCTTGCTGCAAGCTAGGTGGAATGTCAGAAACCAATTGATACAAAACCAATCCGGTGTTTTTAAGTCAAAAACTCCCTTCCTTCTCTCAGTAAGCAGTGTCACCTAAATGGCTTAATTTCACTAAAAGTAAAATCGGTGTCTATCATGCTTTATTTGAACACAAAAGGCATTTTCTTCTTTCCATGTTTTGCTATAAGATATACGAATGAATCTTAAAGACAAAGAAAGATTATGAGTAATTGAAGTTTATTGGTATTCTCATAACATTTCTTTATCATGGGAATTTTATGTAGTTTTGTGGCAGAGCAGTTCTACATCAGGTTAAGTTGTAGCTGAGTTTGCTTGTTGCTTTGCTGCACCCGCTGAATCTACTTGCAGCTGCAAAATTCCGGGAGCCTGGCCTTTTCATGACTCAGTGACCATGTCATTGGCCATGGGATTTATTCAGCCTTTTCATTCTGTGTAACCCGTCCGTACTGCATCCTACCAACATGTCCTGGTTACGTTCTGTGGCTTTATGCTGTGCCTTCTGAATTAACAGCTAACGGTTCAGATTCCACTTTCCTTGCATGTGCAACCGGACAAAATACTGGCTGCTCAGTTGTTAGCATCGTTAAAGCTTTAAAGCACAGAGAACTGTAGGGAAAAAACACTAGATTTGTTTTCTGTGTCTGCTTTGGGTACAGCCGGGAGCCAACTGACGTCAGGCATTTCTGCAAGCCAGTTACCAAATGGACCATCAAGAATGGACACAAGCATGTGCATAGGGATAAACACAGAGACGTACTCAGACTCCCTGCAAAAGTTGTGACTGTATCATTTAGCAGATCCATTGAGGGACTGCAAATGTAACTACTCTTGGGAGCCAACTCCCTTCTTTTTATCTGCCCTCTGGCTGGGAGCTGTGGGTGTGGGAGGAATGTGGGATCGGATGCTTATCTCTTCATCTCCTTTCTGCGCGTTTTGAGTTGCTAACCAGAGTGGTGATGTGACTGGAGAAGATTGGCAGGGAGAGGTCAGCTAGTGGTTGATGGACACCAGTTGGAATGGAATGGAGGTAGAAATACAATTTTTATATTGTGGTCTTTTGTTGTTGTTGTTTTTTTTTTTTTTCCCCTCAAAACACGTGAAATAACTGAAATTCCCTATTTTCACATTTTGGCACAACATCCTAATGGAAGCAGTGGGTCTCAGTTAGGAATATACCTGGAGCTTATCAGCTGTGAGAGAGCTGTTGCTGCCAGCACTAATGGTCAAGATTTTGATCTCTATTATACCCACTGGTGTGGAACAACTAGTTTTACAAAGGTTGGGCTGACATCAAAATTTCCTATAGGTTTCACTATCTCTTTCCAAGGCCCATGGTCAGACAGGATTGCAGCTGCAACGTCATCCTGCAGAACTCTGCAAAACCACCTGCAGTGTATTTCACATGTGAGAATTAAAGTTGTTGCAGGTTGTTTTGGGAGAGAGGAGAAAGAGTGTCTTTAAATGCTGATATTTTTATTAAAAATAGAAATAGAAGGAAGTCATACAGACATTAGATTCCCCTCCTTATTCTAAATTTGGATTGGCTTTTTTTTTTTTTCCTGCAGTAGAAGTCATCCTGTAACAGTTGTTGCTCACTCAATAAGGAAGAGGTGAAATAGAACGATGCTGTTCCTCCCCTAAAGAAGAACTGACATGTCTGGTGGGCGCCGACTGCTGTGCTGTACAGGGGTTGAGGGGTGAAGAGGAGCTCTGCACAGTAAAAGGATAGTTAAACAGGATTGCAGCTCTGGCAGCAAGCAGGACTGCCTGTACCAGGATGGGGTCTGCCACTGGTTGGTTCTTTTTTGTAATCGTGGCTCCACAATCTTTGGTGAAAAGAACACTTTTAACCCTTCAGCTGTCATGATGGAATTCTTATTTGGTGCCTATGTATGAGACAGCTCTCCAGCCACCAGGTAGAACTGAGCACTTGGTGATAAGTGTCTGATAAGCCTGGAATATTGTAATAAGGGTCATGTGAAAGGTTTGTTTTTGTTCAGTCTGAATGCTGCTTTATAGCTCTTCACCTCCATCCTTGTTTTCTAATTCCGTGGGCTTGAAAAGGAGGTCTAAATATAAATAGTCTATCAACCAGGGGAGAGCTAGAAAAACACAAAGGGTTACCTGGAGCTGCAAGGAATCCCATGCAAGATGGCAGACACTGCACAGTGATAGCAGAAGCACAATGGCCTTATTAGCACTGGGGTAAACTCAGGGATGCCAAAGTGCCCCATTAGTGGTAGTAAGTGCATGAGCCATTGAGGGACTGGCAGCTATCAAGTCTCATCCTGCATCTGCATTGGTATCTCAACAGGTTTTGGTTTCCCACGTTGCATTCCAGCCAGGAGTGATCTGAAATCAATGTGCAGACTGAGTGAACTCAGCCACAAGTATCTGTATTCCCCAGTACCCAGAATCCCAGCACCCTGACAGCATCCCTGCATTAGATTAGATTTCACATGGGCTTCAAATTGATAAGCCCAAACTGTTTGAACCTGAATGCATAAAGAGAGGATGTGTAGGTACACAGAAGATAACTCTGTTTAAGGTCATGCCTTTAGCTGAAGTAATGCAGCTTTTGATAGAACAGCATTTTATTCAACTTCTTTAATAGAGCAACAATTTTTTCTTTTCCCTTCTACAAAGATAGATACCTACTTTTTCTTTTTCTGTAGATGTTACACACACACATATATATATATGTATTTTATGCTTGAGAGCTGGGCAATTGATTGGCACCCAAACAAATTTAGGTACTCAAAAACTTTGTCTTCAAAAGCCTTTACCTTGAGCCAAATAACAGTTTGTGACAGATTTGAATTAGAAGAGTTGTTTGTTGGCTTTCAGACTCAACATCAAGACCATGATTTTCCTTTCTTTTCAAGTTGAATATATACATATTCTTCTCTACTTTTCTGATATCTGGTGGATGCCAAGCATTTTCACACCAATCTCAATCATCTTGTCCCCAAAGACAGAAGTCACGTTCTCCTAGGCTCCAAACCTCTGGTAAATTTTCCTCCTCCTTTTGGAGGTGACTTGCTTTCTAAGCTTATTATGGCAGGTCAAACAATAATGAAATTAAAATACTGTGATTTTTTTAATGACGCATCAAAGACACAATTGCAAGACTGTCGACATTTATGTAGTAAACAACAACCAGGGCCTGACTCATTTCAAAACTCTGATGTACGTGATAGCCTTAAGTGCTAGAAAATATGTTAGGAAGGAGCTGCAAATAAATAAAACCCATTTGTCTTACAAAATACATCGAAGTCAAGTTTTTACTTTCTTTTAATTTCCTTGCTCTGGGCAGTAACATTTATGTGGAAAGTGAATTTCAAATATTGCAATGAAAAACATAAAGGTATTATTACAGTTTAAAAGATTAACAATTATATTTAATTTCACAAATATCGATCGTATGCAGTGATTCCCTATGTATGGATTGGGAACAATGTGTACATCAGGACAGGCCACCTTTCCTGCTCCTCTGCCTGAGGTTGCTGGCTGCTGAGAGCTGCACTGCAGCAGGGATCTGCTCCACAACTGCTGCTATTCACAGCTTGGTTTATTAACATAAACCACCGTTATCCCACCTTATTGTTCACAGACCAGGATATTTACATAGTGTTTGGGGGAAGTGATCTCTGTTGCTTCCACTGCCAAATCCAATCAGAATTGTGTGTCAGAGCCCTCAGGGATGTACAGCACTTTTTCTAATTCCCAAATGAGCTGTGCAGGATGTAACTCTTCAGAGCTTATAGCAATACATAACATGAGGATACAATCCTGTTGTTCTGAAATCACTCAGGAGAGAGGAGATGGGTGCATATCTTATTTATTTCATACTAGGCTTTGAAGTGATGAATATGGTGCAACAACTCCAGCTGGCTGCTCAAAGATGTGAGACTTTGACGTTGTCACACGGTGCACTGCTGGACACAACCTCGGTTTTGTTAATTCCCAGGTCTTGTGTGGTAGTTTTGTAAGGCATACCGTGGAGGAAGTTGTCTTTCATTTTTGATTTTAAAGACTAGGAAACTTGGTCCAGAGAAGCCAATAAACATTTTATGGTGTTGGCTTGGGATGTCAGAGGAAGACTGTGGTGGTATGGCGGTAGAGGTTGAACTTTCCCATTGACATCCCAGTGCAACCCAGCTGCTTTTGAAAATTGCACTGGGATTGAGGCCCTGTGCGCTGAGTAACTGTTGAGCAGATATAAGAGATTTTTCTGGCTTGTAGTTTCCATGCTTGGTCCACTTGTGAGATGCTGTTATGTCTTCTCCTTATCCAAGCACTTAGAAGCACAGATCACAGATCTGGACACAAATAGTCCAGCTCTCAAAATGAATTAGAGGCAGGATCTGAATGAAGGGAGATAGCCACGTCTTGGTAACTGTTTAAGTGAAGGGAATGAGGAGGGGACCTGCAGCTCCAATGGTGGACAGCTTACCTATCCCAGTTGTCCACCCCACCCACATTTCCCAGGCCATGTGACAAAACTGTGATCTCTAAATTAAAAATGTGACAAAGCTCCTGTTGAGCCCTAAAGCGATCTTTGGTGTTACTGATATCAGTGATGGTCAGGAGCACCCTGACCTGTGAAGTCCCTGTGAAGTGTGCTGGCCAGGATGGGGGAGGTGGAGGGGAAGAGCAGGAGGTGATGAAGGCCCACCCAGTCTGCAGGTTGGGAGGGGACTGCATTCCTCTGCTCCCTTCCACCCAGGGGTGGAGCGCAGTCGGAAGCAGTGTGTGTGCTTTCATCTGCTCTGTGATAAGCAGACAGTATCCAGCATGATCCTCTGGCCTCTTCTCTGGAAAGGAGACACCCACAGTTCTTCCTCTACCTGAGATTAATAAAGATATGACTGAGAATATGGAAAAGAGATGCTCAGGTTTGGACCACAGATGATTTAAATTTGCCCTGAGATGCATCATAAGAGGCCTCTATGTGGTAGCCCAGACTTCTGCAATGAGCTGCTCAGCACAACTCTGCACACTGGCCACGTCTGTGCTTCCTTGCAGAGGGGACAGCATCTGACACAGTGGTGGATGTGATATAAAATGTGATTTCACAGAGACACATGGAGAAAAAATCCTAACGTCTCTAAAATGGTGCGATGGCCAAGATTGGCCAAGCCATGAGATTGATAAAAATGATAAAAAATACTAAGGAGCAATATTTCTAAAAGTAATTTGGACAAAAATTACGGGTTTGTCTAGAGATAAGGCTCATGCTCTGCACTCTGGCTATAGGGCTGCAGCTGGCTAGGTAGGGGAGCAAATATCTCAATTCACTTTTGTACAGTGTTAAGCTAGAGAAGAAGTTACTTTTAAAATTGACCAAAAATTTTAACGTGGAAAAAAACTGAATACATAAGTATAATTAGATTTTTATTTTCCTGAGAAGGTAATTACAAGTTGTTGTTTTTTTTTGTTTTTTTTTTTTCCTCCTAGAGGATCTATCATTCCATCTATGCAGATAACATCATTAATTTTCCTGCTTTTCTCATCCTCTGTGTGAAGCGCTCACTGACTGCAAGCATTGCTTAGATGGTAGGCATTACTTAACACAGATGTAAGGCACTGAGAACAACCAAGAGCTGCAGATCTGGCTATGGTATTTTTGTTGTTTGGTTGGAGAATTTAATAACATCAGGACGTTTAGCTCCCAATTAGATTTCTAAATTAACCCTTCACTAAAGTGAGAGAAGGTGGTAAGGACAGATTTCAGTGTAACAAATATATGAGGGGTGCTACAAAATGAAAGCCTCCTATTTTATGACATTGGTCCACCATGTCAGAAGTGGATTTTGGCAGTGTGACGGTAGAGGCTGAACCTTCCCACTGATATTCCATTACATTTTGTTGCCATGTGGCAGATGGCATCTGTGAACTTGCTCTATCAAATAGTGTTATTGTGTTCTTTGTATACTTTGTAGTTTCCATAGGAGGCGTTACTTTCAGAGCTACCCATGTAAATGGCTCCTTCCACTGTTTTAAAAGTTTGTCTGGAGACAGTTTGTCCAGTGGCTTGGAAAGTGACTTCTTTAAGTGTTGTATTTTCAAAGGATCAGTAACCGTACTTAAAATCTCTCTCTTTTCCCTATGATACCTAAATGCACAAACTTAGGTCTGTTTGGAAAGTAACAGGCTGGACAGGTGGGACTGATTGAACAGGGGCATAGGGGAAAAACATAAATATTTTGTGGAGGATTTTGTAGAGCTGCCACTGCAGTATTTGTGCAGTATTTTTAACAGATAGCTTTGTGTGGTGACATTCTATCTTTTCACCTCAGTTTTCCAAGGATGAGGATTTTCTGACTTCGGATGCATACACTGAATTGTCATTTTTTTGCAAATTGTGGGCACCTTTTTCCTATTTTTTTCCCTCCTGTAAGTGATAGTAAAATCACTGGAAGAAACTTGATTTTTTAAGGTCCTGAATAGAGATGTGTATGAGTTGATCCAGAATATACTACAACTATGATCTTGGAGATCACCTTTGCACACATTGGGTGGTGTGAGTCCAAGCATAGAGGCATGATGTATTCCTGCCTAACACTCTTGAATTCTGGCCTGGAATTTTGTTAATTATATGTGATATTATGCTGCCTTAAAGTTCATGCCATGGCAGTGTTTGTAGTTCTTCTCAGAGAACATCAAGGCCAGTTTCATTCCTAGTTTGTGCTGTAGCCAAGGGTGACCTTTTCCTTGTGCCATGGCCAATGTTCTTATGGTCACCTGCATCAAGGAGCTGATGTTGCTGGAAAGTAATTTTTTTTCTTCCAGAACGACTGTTTTCCAGCTGAATTGAACTCTAGATAAGACCAGGGCAAGAGGAAAACGGTTGTAAGCAAGGATTGTGGTGTGTGCTGCTTTAGGGCAGGTGTGACGCTCTCTGACTCAGAACCGTGTATTTAGGGGATTTGGTTAAAAGATATCAGTGTTTTGCCAGATTTTAAAGGTAGCTAAAAGAATGTTTTACCTTTATTGTCTGTGCCTTTTCCTATCACACTGGGTTACAAGCACTCTTTGTAGCAAAGATTGGCACATACCTTAGGCTGTGCAGGACTGGGGTAAGTACAGTTTTTGCTGCAAGCAGGTTGTTGCAGCATCCTCATTTGTCCTTATCAGGAGGTTAAAGCACTCTTCTTCTTCTATATATATATATCTATATATATATATCTGTATATTCCTTTAGAAAACTCTTCTGCTTTCAAAGTATTTTGGGTTTCAAAAAGCTTCTAAAGAAACAACTTCTATTTATTTATCAAAACTTCTTTTCCACAATGGAACATATTTTGCTATTCCCTCCCTCCTTTAAAAACACTGACAAGTACAGACTTGTATTAACTGATCTAAGCAGTACTGCTTTAAAATCTTCACTGAATTCATCAGTGATGTATACTGGCAATATGTAGACCAGTTCCTGTTGCTGTTTTCATTCACCTGTATGTATTTTTACCCAAATGTATGTGCTGATACCCACAGTCATGAGAACGTGTGCTGACGGGCAGCTCATAATTCATGTGTGAGCTGAAAACTTTGTTCCTCCTTTCCCCTTCCAACTATGGTAGGTTAGGTTACAGCTGCAGTCTCCAAAGGAGGAGAAATTGGGAAAGGACACACCTCAGAGAAGAGGGCAGCAAACACCTGCCTGTTGTGTGTCACATTTCATGGAAAAAGGAATGAGTAGAGCGTTGAGATGGGGGCAGTGCAAGCATTTGTGCAGCTCATTCTCAGGCAAGTGCTTTACTGGTCCAAAGCTTGGCACAAAGTGGGAGGACCACATTCCTTTCCTTTTTGTGCCTTTAATAACAACTTGTGTCTTACTGTCCAACCTGTGATAGGTGTGTGTTTGAGGACACACAGTTTTGGTGTAACCACATACTTGTATTTCCTGAAAATAATGGCCGTGATCAGTTGAATTGTCCTTAACAGCATGCCTTGCAGATTTAACGTGTCTCTCTCATCTGCCCTTCTGAGTGTGCCATGCCTACATGCAAATACTGACTGGACAATTTCTCTGTGCCATTTGATTTTTTGCAATCTGCTTTTTAAGAGAAAGCTTGAGTTTATTTTAGGGTTTCTCGGCTGCTGCCAGCTTATGATGGAGGAGGTACGGTACCTTCAGTTCCTCTCCAGATGAGCAAATGAGCACAGTGCATTTCCCCAAATGCACCATGTACAGGGCAGATTTGGGTTCTTTGTATCCAGATTTGCTCCAAATGATCAGAAAGATAGCAGAAAGGAGAGCCTTCACCATAACTTCTCTGCTGCGAGTCGCTCCACTTCTTCTCTGATTAGTTCAAAACTACAAAATGAATTTTCTTCAGATTTTTTTTAAGGAAAGTTTTTGTGAAACCACATCATGAGAAATGCCAGCCTGCAAAGTTTAGATAAGTCTCCAAAGCTAGTAATAAGAACACAGTAAGTAATTTCAGACTTCCTGGTGTTATTGCTGAAGTACTTTAACAGCATTTGACTGCAGTGAAGGAAAATCTATCTGAAAGCCAGTTTAATCTTGAAATATTTTAAAAGTTCTTCTCCAAATGTCAGTGCTGTGATAGTATTTTCTTGGTGAAGCAGGGAAGTTAGGAAGTTCTCTTAGAAAAGACAGATTGTCCCTGTGCAGGGATAATACTCCAGGTGGGAACTCTTGTCTGAAGCACACTGAATTGCATTGAAGGGTATCTCAGGGCAACCACACTTTGTAGATGAGTTATTAAGGGCTCTTTTAGGGTTAAAAGTAGTGAGGTTCAGAAGAAAAGAGTGTTGCCGATAATTTTAGAGCTATAATCTATGTATTTCCAGATATATTTATTATTTGTCACAGGGGGAAACCAAGTGGAACTGAGGCATCTTTTTGCACGCGTTTAGCTTTGATAATTTATTTTATGAAATGAGAGAATTGTGAGGTTGCATTATGGGCTTCACGGATTCCATACTGTGTCATTTATTGATTAGGTGCCATTGCTAATTCGTCATTTTTTTCATAATTTTGTCCTAAAGCATTACCGTTAGCCAAATTCGTCAACTAGACTCATGTGACTAGACATGCTGTCAGTTCAGACATTTAGAAGCAGAGTTGATGCACAGAATAAAGGTGTAATAATTGTTGGAATACACATTGCGTTTTTCCACAGGGGGGAGAGATAAACAGTCATACTGAGACATATCTGAGCCATTCTGAAAACCTGCTTTTTAAAGGACAGTTGTGTATTACTGATGCCGTATAAATTATACAAGTCGCCATCCATAACTGGGCCAAACATCATTTCTAACCACTTACCTCTTTTCTTCTGTGTCACACAGGAAATATGTAAGGTGTGCACAGAAGTGAGAATGGCCAAAATTCCTGTTAGTGACGTATTGAAGATTTTATTGTTCTCTGGTTGATACGAGGTTGTTTGCCCACCTTGTATCCAGCTGGGATCTCTGAGCCATGCTGCACAAAGCAGAGGTATTTGCTCCACGTAAAAACTCTACTGATGTATAAAAAGTGCATAGGGCTATTTACTTCAGCAAAGGAAAGTATTTAAATGTCAGTTGCCTGTTGGAAACCTATGCATGGAACATTAGTACTGTGTGCTGCTTTTTGTAATGCCATTTTGTTTGTCCTTTCAAGGAGTAGAGAGCTCTGGGAGACCTCTGGGAGTTCTGTCACAGCAGTTTAGGAGACCAGATCCCATTTTTACCCCTTCCCACTACTTTGCCACATGTTGCTGCTCTCTAGCAGGATGATTTTCTTCCTATTTTTTGTACTAGTTAATACCAGTTTCCTACAGTCTCAGTTATGTGATATTACTGGGATCAGGTAACAGTCAAGCTTCTCATGGAGTAGTGTTCATGGAGTACAGACACAGTGCATTGCTTGGCACCAGCATACCAGCTGGTAAGGAATTCTGTTTTCTGTATTGTCAACACAAGAGATACAGGTGCTCTGCCCCAGAAGAGCAAGTATTGTGCTCAGTGGGAGATCTGACAAGGAGATGTTTAGAGGGAAACAGAGAAACGTTCTCAGCTGACTACACTGAGTATCATGAACTTTCACTGGTGTCGGAAAAACTTTGCTTCTGTTAGGTTCATTTGGTGATGCTACTGCAATTTCAGCAACAAGCTATCCAGTAGTCATGCTTTCATTTAGCCCATTTCCTGAAATACTCATTCTGAGAAAATGGGTTACCTCTGCATGCTTTCCATCCTCAGCTGTGTAATGTGCATTACTCACAATGCCATCTTTGTCATGCAGAGCCCCTGAGAAGGACTGCTGGGCAATGAGAGACCTCTAAGACCAGCAAGTAATTACTAATGGAGGGTTTCTTCCACAGACATTGTGCTGACCCAACAGAAGATTTTAAGAATGATCTCCCTACTCTGTACCCAAAGTATCTTAACAACCAACACACAAATGCTATGATAACAGTAGGTTAGGAGGGCTTTGGCAGAGCTTTGCCTCCTACCACTGGCAGAAGTGGAGGTCTGTGCATTGCCTGCTCATCCTGCCCAAGCACTGTCCTTGATTTCTGTCTACTTGGTTGCCAAGGGGACCTTTAACCAGACTTTAAGATCCCAAGAGCTGATGAATTCTGGCAGGACAATGACACTATTTCACAAATTCTGCCTCTGTTGTAAAAATTTCTTCCACAGAGATAGCAAGGCAAATGGCCAACACTGCTTCTTCACACTTGATGACACCTGCGGACACTTATGTGCATTGACAGCTGAACTAATGGCTTTCTTCTAGCTTCCTCCCTTCTATTTGTCACTACTGAGCACATGGCTAATGGGAAGCATCAGCGTTGGATTTGGCAGAGCCAGTTAGCTGCAGTTGAGAGAATCTCTCATCGACTTCCCTACCTAACAACTTTTTTGTTTTGGTTTGGTTTTTTGTACAAGATAGGCTTTTATTTGCAAAGCTATTAGATGAATGTTGTATTTATTACAGAGAATAACATCTGAGACGTTGTCATATAATGTGACCCTGTACAGAGTTTCTCCCTGTTTTTCTTGAGAAGTTGCTCAAACATTTGCAGAGAAGGAGGGGTGGAGTAGACAAATTAGGGCCCTTTTTTTTCCATCCAGAGAACAAGACTGTACTGTGTGGCTGGGTTTTAGCTGATAACTCCACAGCTGGTTCACAGTTAACAGTTTCATGGGTACAAACTACAGGAAATAAAAGAAAAACTATTCCCCTGTGAATATTGCTGCAGCAAGCTTTCCTTTGTTGAGTGGGAAAGAGTAATTGGGATAAGAAAAAAGATAAAGGTTCTGCCAGTCTAGGTCTTAGTCTGGTGTAGTGAGCTCTGCTGCCTCTGAGGGGAGGTGTTGTGGTGTGGGGTTGGCACACATCCCTCACCTGATGCTTCACTTTCTCTCCGCCCCACCTGAACGTGCTCTGGGGATGTTTCACAGCACCTCTTTGACAGCAGAAAAATCTGCAGAAGGGACATCATATAAATCATGGATTGATTGCATGAAAAGCTGACAAAATTGTTCATCTTTAAGAAGAATGGCAGGAGTAGATTCACTATTCTAAACTGGATTCAAATGGAAACAGAAAAGAAACATTTATACTGCTATCCCAGTAGTTGTGCTGGAGTAATTATATCACATTTAGTTCCACATTAGTCCAGAACAATATCCCCACAGCCATGCATTACCAGGGGGTAGCAACAGATGTATTCCCAGAGGCTGGATTTGGAATTAAGCTATAGGCTCCAGGCTGAGCTGTATTTCCAGGGCTCGTGGCCACCTGGTTAGGTTAGAAGCACCCATCAGCATCCTGCTTGCAAAGAGGGGCAGGTGTCACCTATCAGCACAGAGCCATACAGCTCTCTGTGTACTTACAGCCAGCAATACCTAGCTAGTTATGATGGGCTGGGGGCAAGAACTCCTCCAGTAGTTTGAATGTATCTGGGACAGGACGCATGACTCAGTCTTCACATGCTCTGCTTCCATCATGCCTATTCAATTGACTCTGCCCAGTAGCATCAGCCACTGGTGTTGTTGCTGTCTTCCCTGATAGCTCGTTGTTAGCTTGCATAGCTCCAGCTTATAAGGATGGTTAGGATCTGACATAGTGAATAAATCACTGCCTGTAATAATCAGCAATTTATGAATTTGCCTCTATGAGAAGTGTTTGGAGTCTTATTTGTTTGGAAAAAAAAAAAAAAGTGATAATTTCTGTAACTGGAAGTCTCTCTTTTCACTCAGTGAGAGGGGACTTTTACCCTGAAGTCGCAGTAATGTAATTCTCACAGCATCTTTTTATTCTGTTTTTAATTGCTATTTAGATAAAATAATGCAGAGCAGAAGAATCAAGTTCAGTTTGTTTATTTTTTTTTTTAGATAAGTCTCAGTAAAATGCAAATAGGAAATACTGGATGAGGAAACTTGGAAGTAAACATGCTGAGATGATGTAAAGCTTAATACAAGGCAGCAGTCAACAGTAATAAATGATTTTATAAGGACTATTAAATCTTAATCTAGTATTTGTACAGCCCCATTGGCAAACATAATTTCTTTGGTACCTAATTGGAGTGTTCCATGACTGTGAAGCAAAAATGGTGATCCAAACTCATACCTGTTCTGATAAATGGAGATATCATTAGCGATATGAAGTAGGTGATCACGACTTCTCTCTTTTTCATAAATTACACTAAATAACCATAATGCTGCAATTTAGTGGTCCAAAGTTCATCCTATTCAGCAGGCCATCCATAGTCAACAGTTTAAAGAAAGGGGACCTGCTGAGAAAATGATGGTCTAATCAGATGCCATAAAATCTGGCTGATCAGATGAGTCCCATTTTCTTTTTTTGTAAGGAGATCCTAATGAAGCAGTGCATTGAGGGGATTCACAACTTTTGTTCCTCCATTTCATTATTCAGGTTGACTGCACCAAGTCCTAAACTAAGCAAGTGGAGTCTAATCCTCAGGGCTGTTTGCATACATGCTGTGTTTTACAGGAGACTTATTAAATCCCACTTTGCCGGCTACCAAATTGTGTGCGTCTTATCTTCAGTCCAAATGATCAAAACACTGAAAGATGCATCAAATCAAACTGTTTCATCAAGTAGGAATCTGCTGTTATTGCCTACTCCCTGTTTGCTGGCTAATTTACAAAGCATAGCAAAAATGAACAGTGATTCACGCTGCATGCTTCATGAATATCTGAAATGGTGCAGAGCAGATGCGATGCTCCGTACACATTGAGACAAAAGCTAAACCTGCAAACTTTGGGGCAGTTCTTACTTAAAAGCACATATTGAAGATTCATTTTTCAGCAATGGCAATACTGCACACCCAGTTCTGACCAGCTGTGGGTACGACGGTTTTGATTTGGCTACCGAAGGCAGAGATCCTATTTCTTTAGAAAAAGACAGTGTACATTTACTTTTACATACACGCACACACACACATTTTTAAGGGGATCTTAAAGACCATCCAGTCCCAACCCCTGCCATGGGCTGGCTGCCTTCCAGCAGCTCAGGCTGCCCAGGGTCCCATCCCACCTGGCCTCGAGCACCTTCAAGGATGAGGCACCCACAGCTCTCTGGGCAGCAGTGCCGGGGCCTCACTGCCCTCTGAGTAAAAAACTTCCTACTAACGTCTAGTCTAAATCTCCTGTCTTTTACTTTAAAGTCACACCCCCCCTCCCCGTCCTTTCACATAAAATGTCTGGCAGGCAGCAGCCTGATCGAAAGCTCACTGAAGTCAATATTGTCTAAGTATGAGCCTCAGGCCTGCCTCTGTAAAGTGATGAGCTCCTAGTCATCACTTCCCAAGGGATGGGAACGGAAGCATGCAGCCCCCGTGCACTATCTCAGTGAATCAGCGCATGGGAAAAATGCTGGGAGAAACCTCCAAAATTCACAGGGAACTTGGTTCCTCAACCCACTTTTTGTAGCAGTGAGGGCTTTCAAAGTGACGGATACAAATCAGTGCTTTTTTTTTTTTCTTTTTTTTTCTTCTGTATGTAATAAAATGAGTGCACACAACTGTATAGCTAAGTGAACAAAGTAAATAACCAACAAGTTGCCCAGAGAGGTGATGGTGCCCCATCCCTGGAAGCACCCAAGGTCAGTCTGGATGGGGCTACGAGCACCTGTTGGAGCTGTAAGGGGAGTTGAAGTGATGGCTTTTAATGTCCCCAGCTCAAAAGATTGTATGATTCAAAGTATGTTTATGGGAGATGTCACCATACCAAGTGGTTTTCTCTGATTACAGATGGAGTGGGTTTCCTTTGCAGCCATGGAAATAAATGGAATTCCACTCTCAAGTTGCAGGAACTCAAATTCTTGCACTGTGCTAAACAAAAAGATAGCTATTATGGTATCTTGTCTCCACATAAATCCCCTAGTGATGATGACAATCTAATAAAAGTTGAAGTTGCTATTTTGTGAGTTTTCTTTTTCCCTTCCAGATTCCTATCATTGTGGCATATACTTTGATTTGGTTTCTCGAATCAAGTAAATCTATTTTTGTATGGGAACACTGTGAAAGTATGGAAGAAACTCAGTGTGTTGCTTCCTCCTGACACCTGTAAGTGGCTTTACGTAAATGCATGCTAATTTGTTATGTAGCTGAAACTGGGTTCATTTCAGAACTAAGCTCATCATGTTGGACTTTGGGATGTACTTCACAGGACTGCTGTAGTCACTGTCGTCATGTTTTTTTGTGAACAGTTCCAGTGTGTGCTCTCACCATGTAACATGCCTCGCTTTGTTTTTTTTTATGCTGACTACTAGCAAGTAAAAATGCTGTTTGTCTTCTCAAACTGCTGTTCTAATGACTTTCATGACCATCTTTTCTGTATCTTCCTATGTAAGTAGTTGACCCCCTACCTTTTTTCACCCATCCTAAATTCAGACAATCCCAAATACCTACTTTTGTTAGGCATGTAATGCCCTCCTTGTGCTGAGCTGCAGAGCACACTCTCCTATACCTGCTCAACCTCGCCCCATGGCTCTGAAATTACCAGCAGAAAATGGTCTGAAAGAAACAGGGGGCGATGACCTCTGGCAGATGGTGTTACAGAGGAGCTAGGGGGCAGACAGCGAGCATAACCTTTTTCCTACAGTCATTCGTAGAGTTTGCTTGTCTCACTTTACTAGAATATTTACCTATGAGGGTGTAATTATACCCAAATGATATCTGTTTCTGTTCAATGTATTACTGCTACATAAATGACTCTGACTGCACTCAACATATCAGCATTATGCAAATTGAGAAATTCTACATCTACAATTTCTTATGCAAAGGAAGCCAGAGATTACTAGTATCCTGAGACAGAAGTTTTTCTACTCTGCATTCTAGCTAGATTATGGACTTTCTGGAGGAGGTTATTGACATTGATGTAAAAATAGAACAAAAATAATAACCTTGGCTATTGAACTGTTTGCCTATGCAAGGTAAGACTATCTTCAACAATAAATAGCCTTAGAAAAGCACTTAAGAGAGAGGCTGTGTGCATGTGATTGAGGGGAAAGCTCTCATTTCTCTAATAAGTGCTGTTTTCGGTAGTGTGAATGTTTGTCTTTTTTTTCCCCAGAGGGAAATGAAAGGAAAATGATCAACATCTGTATTCTGAAGGTGAAGGAGAACTCTGGTGTGTATTGTTCATCGTTTAGATGTGACGCACAAGAGGCTCTAGCACCTGAAATTTGGTAGTTTGCCCAGTAAAGTACTGTAATCGTGCCTATGGTTTCCAAAGCCCTCTGGCTGCTGGCCCACCAATCCCAGTAACACCACCACCGCACCAGTAGGGAGTGTTTGGGGATGAATCGCATCCTTCGAGGCTCTTTTTCACTTCAAAATCACAACATGGACTATGTCCAAGCAGCTGAGGTGCTGCTCTTTCTGTTGACTGTGATTTTACTCACAGAAAGGTAATGCTCTCAGGTAGTTTTGGCCGTATTTCTCTGTGGTAGTTGTGGTCACCTGAAATAGTTTCTAACCCCAGATTTGAAACTATCACAAATTGTTTTGTCGCTGGTTGGGATCTGTAAGCTTTGACAGATTTGACAGCTGTTGGATTTCCCGCAGCCAAATTGGCTGCTTCGTGATATTAAAATATTTCAGTTTTAGCAAGTCAGACTGTGTGTGCTGTGATTGTATCATCCCCTGTTTGTTCAACACTGCTCCCCTTGAATAAAGAAAATATCCTAACACTTTCCAGTGTTGAACAAACTGCTGATTAATGACTTTCAGTCTCTGGTTACACTGGAGAGTGCTAGACTGGCTGATTTTATTCCCGCTTGCTTCTGCTTTGTGCACGTTCAACCCTTTAATGTATGTATGTTGGCTGTGTCACTTGTAATAAGGCAAGCACACAGCTGTGAGAGGTAGAGCAGGGACTCCCCAGCCAAACTACAGCTGAAGCTGAGTCTAACACAGCTGCCAGAGCTAAACGTTCCCCAGGATTGCCCTTTCCCTTTTCTCAAACCCTAAGTGTCTTAAACGAAGAAGCTGAAGAGATGTGTAAATGTGGTACAAGGCGACCTAACGAGTGCCTCACAAGTCACTGAGAAAAAGACTTTCTGCTTTATTTTGGTGTGGTTTTTGCTTTGGGGTGCTGCCGTGTTGTTCAGGCATCCAAACATAAATAGTGAAGTGTGTTCGAGTTTAAAGACTTCTGTTGCAGGTTGTGCTGTTGACAGGTTGGAAAGAACACGTGAAAGACTAAGAGTATAATTTCAAGTTAAAATGTTTACCAGGCTATCGCGTTACACACTGGTTTGTTTTCTTAAAGAAAACAAAACCCAAACCCCAGTCACACGTTCATCTTTCGGTAAGTTCAGACTGATGCGATAGTTGCAATAGCGCTTGCTTGATGTTTGGGATTCCCTAATTTCCAAGGAAGAAAAGCTGATTATCTTCGGAGGCAGCCCTGCACAGAGCTGCAGACCCCCACAGCCTTCCGCTCCAGACTGGATCAATACAGAGAAGCGCTCTTTGATGGACTTTCAGGCCCTGTGATCTCCCAGCCCTGGGGGTTTAAAGGATGAGCATATCAATCCAGGACCACTGAACTGCATTTCCATTGCATGAAGGCTCCTCCTCCGGGCTTTGTCCGGACAAACTCGGCTCCTCCCACTTTTGTCACCGTTCTTTCATGCTTTGTTTAGCAAACACAAAAAAAGCTTTGTTTGTTGCTGGGTCTTTTTAAAGCTTTGCATAAAACAGTTTAAAGTGCCGTAATGCTGTGTACCTGTGATCACCTTCAGGGTCAAAATCAGTTTACGACAGATTAACCTGTTTATTTTTTTTCCTCCCTCTGAGTTATGGTTTGCTCAAATACAGATCGTGGTTCTGGTGAGCGCTGCTCTCCTACTTTATTCCAGTTTGGACTTTGCAAGAATTCCTAACTCTGCGGTTTTCCCTGGGAACAATCTTCTAGAAGACAGCACATGTGTGCTGCCTTTCTTTACTGCTGTTGTCCCGCTGTGTTTCAGCATACTGAGCAAGAAGAAAACCGACCACGTGTAATTTGTAGAAGTTTGGTAGCACTCGTGTAATTATTTCGCTTTCCTAATAGGTGGCATTAAAAATGTTTGTGCTTAGACTTAGGTTTTGATTTCAGCTGTGTGGTCTATTGCACTTAAAGTGTTATAGATCCACTACTCATTTGTGGTATAATCTATCTTTAACCCACACAAACAAAAATCTGACACTGTGTCATATACCCCTTCTGCACACTGCATTGCTGTAGATCGCACACAATGCTAGTTTTGCATCCTTAACAGTGCAAATCAATGCAATAATTCACCCACTGTGTAACTGATACTTCATTATTTGCATTCTTTCAAACCATCGCTCATGCAAAAGATCTGAGTCTACACGAAAATAAATTCACAGTTATTTGTTGTTGAACTGCTGGAAATAGCAGTTCAGGTGTTGTTGTACTTGCCCTAAACTGTGTGCCCACCCCTTAGAAATGCAGGTGTTGAATGATTCCCCACGTTACCAGAGAAGCAGAGGTCTAAAGAAAGAAAATTGTCAGGGACTGTCTTTGCCATATTGCTCTCAACCTCACCAGAGATGCTGGTGACGACACATTAGAGAAACTGTTAGAGTGATCCATCACTTTGGGAGACTTTGCCATCTGAGTGAATCCTCATATGTTGAACTCAAACCACTTGTTTTACATTTTCTAAGAAAACAAAGTTGCCCTCGCTACCCCAGAATCCCCCTACCTTGTGCTCCCTTTACTGCAAAGTGCAGAGGAACTACAGCTTTTTGCTGCTCTTTTCATATTCTTGGATTATGATTTGCTGCGGAACTCTGACCCTAAAACACTGTAGGAAAGACAAAAAAACAGTGCTTTGAGGAAACTTCTGCCAAGAGCCCCGCTTTCTGAGCATGCCAGTCAAGAGCCGGAATGGACACTGCAGATCTGTCTCAGCCTCAGGCTATAGCAAGGCATGGAAAGAGCTCTTGTAGTCCTGATGGATGGGCTGATCCTAATGGACTCACTGTAGCACTTGGCTATTATTGATCCCTGTGCATGTTCGTCTGTCCTATTTCCCAGATCTGTACAAGCGTGAAGGAAACATTCTGAAATAGGTCAGTTCTTGTTTCTTAGACTTGACGAGTGAAGGTCCTCTGAGCTCAGACTGCTCTCTGGTGACCAGAGTTCCTGCCCCAGGCACTCTCAGAGGGCTCAGGTACACTCTCAGCTCTACTGCAAGTTCTGATCCTTATACCCTTCCTTCCTGTACTCAGCTCTACAGCCCTGACGTGTACTGACCCACTGGAGGCTGAAAACCAATTTGCCAAAGGATAGTGAGCAGTTTTCTCTCTGTTTGTTGAGCTGTCTTCTGAACAAGAGGGTCATAACTAGAACAGCTGAATGGGTAAGACTTTGTGATAGAGAATAGGACCAGGGATACTGGGACTGCAGTACTGGCAGGGCTGTAAGTATGCTCAGCCAACTTCTATCTCTCTTACACATAATTACAATTCTCTGAGGTGTGAGGAAAGTGGGAGAATTGGTGAAACAAGACAATGCCAGCAAGCCACACACTAGATCAGTTTGCTGCCTCATCTATGTCACATATTCACAGCATGGTTTCTTGGCTGACCTTGTGTTAAATCCAATCTGGCAGGGCTGAGGCTGTAGTAAGTCAGGAGGTCCCTCTGCTGCATATTTTAAGGAGAGGTACATGTTTAGAGGTTAAGGTGAGGAGGCGTGGGACTGGGATAGGGCTGTATGCAGCCTTGTGCTCCTTTTGAACTCCTTGCCGCTACAGATGCCTACAACCATGGCAGCAAATTTCCCCTTTCCATCTGCCATGAGAGGTGTCCCATTCAATTGGGCCCGGCTCTGACCACGATGACCTATGCATTCCTGACCTCCCGGCCATTCAGCGAGGCCACACATCCTGAAAATTTCAACACAAAAGACAGCTATCAGCTCCCTTTGCTTAGCAACAATCATTACCGTGAGCACATCAGCCTGATGTTCTCTGCTCAGGGCTGACTAAAGCAGAGTGCAGTTCAAGGTCTCTGCCTTAACACTTCTATGTCCTTTGCAGCACTGGTTTCCTCGTTCCCTCAGGATAGCTCTTCTGCAAAGATACGGTGGTGAAATGTGAGGTGATAAGAAAAGCTTTGTGGGGATTTCAGGGCTATGGAAGCAAGACAGGTTGAGCTCCTTGTCAATTGGAAATGGCATGGATCCTTCCCTGAATTTATTCTCAATATCTCTCTTTCTTGCTCATATACATGAAAAAAAACAACAAAAAACAACCACTTAGTCTGCCCCAGATATTCTTCCTGTGAAAGAAAATAAGTTTATCCAATACAATTATTTGAGTTAATAAGTGTTTCTAAAGTATTTGAGTACATCCATGAAGGGGCAATAAAAGTACCTATAAAGATCTCAAGAGAAGCCCAAGTTACACTGAGTTTGCTAGCCTGAGTCAGTGAGTGATGCATCCATAAATCAAAATGCTCAAACCAGCGCATTTGGAAGGAAACCATCCTATAAAGCAATATTCAAACCTGCAGACTGAGACAAAGCAATAAATCCAGTCTTCAGTAATTTGCTTTGAGGAGACCTTCTGCATCTACTGTCTTGCTAATGTGTGAGTCCCTAAGTCTTAAACATAACCTGGTAAGAGAGCACTCTCGCTTTTAATGTGGCAGTGAACTACAGCCTGAGAAAGCTTTCTGTGTTAGCTTAAGTAATGAAAATAACATTAATTTTTTTGCTACTTGACCTCATTTTGATTGAAGTGGAATACAAGCAGCTGGAAGAAGCAGTTCAGCCTGTGGATTTCTGCACCACTGTCTTGAGCAGAAGTCAGCCAACACTGTCATGTGGAAAGCGAAACTGCCCAAAGCTGATCCTCTTTTCTGTCTCTCCAATTATGTATGTGGATGCTGTTATGGCTCCTTGGTTCTCTAAAGGATTTCTTGCTTAATCAATTAGTGCTGAATCCTGACTTGCATCATCATTCATGCTGGATGATGGTATCATCACATCATAATCACAGAATCATAGAATTATTAAAGATGGAAGAACCACTAAGATCATCTAGTCCAGCCATAGTATTCCTGCAAGATAAATATTTCTTCAACAGATATCTGCTAGTTAAGGACACATCATAAAATTCATACTACATTGATAATAGTGTTTGAAGAGAACTTGTCTCCTGTAAATCAAAAGATCAACTCATTCTGTTTCTGCTCTTTCTAGTAAGTCTAAAATTACGGAAGAATATCAGATAACCATTAGAGTCATTTGGAATTGCTAGTTTATGGTAATTAAGATCTCATCTTTCAATCGCAGATACTACGTTTGAAGTCTTTAAGACTCATCCTGGTTGCAGTTGTTAGCTGGATCCCACAGTTCACTGGCTTTTTCCTTTTTAGTAAAGAAAAAGATGGGAATAATTCACTGTGATGAATTATGAGAACACAATCAAATAATGATTTGTAATGATTGAAATCAAAGAAAAGTGTGGTAGATGGAATACCAGTATACCAATTGATGGAATACAATGGCATATCTCTGCATCCTCAGAAAGAGTCAATTTCTTTTTCATAATTTAAAAATACTACACAATGGATGGGGAATATCTTGCATGGAACAGCCAGCAAATATTGGGAGAATTCTCTGGCACTCACTCCTACTTTTCATTTCTTTCTGTTATAACTTTAAAGTTGTGTTCAAAGCTGAACTCCAGCTTTCAGTCCCAAAACTTGCAAAGTCTCAGTCCTCTGCCTTCATTTGTTAGCACTGTGATGGAAACCACCAGTAGGGTAAGATCATTCAGTGTTAAGTTCTTACTCTGTATACACTTAGAATGCATTTCAGCATAAAATCTTTACAACATCAGTAGACTGACAATATTTTTTACCATTTAGGTGGAGCTTTCTGTATGGAAGGGTCAGCGTCCTGGTTATCCGCCAAGATGAAGACTCTACCTTGCCAGAGCCAGATACTGTGTATGTAAAATCTATAGCAACGTTTACAGATTTGCTTTGCAGTCAAACAAGATGTGCAGATAGTTAAGTACTAACTTTTCTAAGGTCTACTACATGCATGTGCTCCTTCCTGGTTATACTAGAGATCTTAATGCACAGTGACTACAGCTTTGATAAATGAGTTTCCAAAATTCAACCTGGCTTACTGGAGGACTCTCACCATCTCAGAAAAACAGCTTGCAAACAGTTATTGCAAATTGGCTTGGTGTTTTCTTGTCCAGTATGCATGCAACATGCAGCTGTTTCAGTCTAGTTATTTTAAAAGATCTCAGCTCTGGCAAAATATGTGCAGTGAATCCCTCTTGCTTCAGCATTATAAGAGGATTTTTTTATTATTATTCATTTTGTCTTTAAGACTTTTTTACAGGAGGTTATATCTGTTAAGATTATTTTCTCTTCTGAAGCTGTCATTGCTCTTTTCCTTCAGAGGCTTATCTTGTGAAATATGAGTTTCCATGGAGATTTTATTTAAATAGCTCTCAGGTCCTATTTAATTCATAATTCAGAAACCTATAAACCACACCTCTCCCTTTTTTGTAAGTGTACAAGGACACTTTTGAGAGAGGACATAATTCATTGGCTTGTCAGTCAAAGATGTATTTGCAAACATGGGACTTAGGTCTGTAGAGCAGAGCCTCCTGTTCAGAGCACGCTTAATTTGTTCATAAAATAGACAGAAGAGAGGGTGACCGATAAGACCATGTTAGCCACAAAACAATGCATGCAATTTCAAAGGATTAAACGTGCTTTTTTTCCCTGAGATTTTTCCATACTTAATTTGAGTGATATATCCTGTCTTAAAAATAAAATCTTTAATTTTCATCTGAATCTAAAGAATCTTAGAGCAAAACATTTAAACAAACATAAATATGCCAAACAAAACAACATGATGTTTCCAAGTGAGACTTTGTTTTCAAGAAGTGTAGCAGAAATGCTGAGACAGGACTTGAAGCAGTGATTGAGCACCTGGTGGGAAGGCAGGGCCAACCCAGGGGAGCTCAGGTGCATGCAATGTATGTGAGTGACCAGAAGGGATGAAGCCAGGATCCACTCCTTCTCAAACCTCATCTAAAGGCTGGTAGTGGAGGTGGGGATATCTTGCTGGAGATCCATGTGTACTTGAAGTCTTCTGAGGGCAAGTAGTGTCTTTTCTTTGTTTCTGTGCCCAGGGCTGTTGTGTTCGAGCAAGTCCTCACTTGCTGTAGCCTGGGACCTTGCTGGTCTGCTATTGTTTCTGTGTTTTCCATTGCATTACAGCATTACAAGAAAAATGCTTTTTACTAATGTTAAGAACCAGTAAAGGAAAAGTATGCTGAATTAATGTATGTAGTAGACACCTGTGCAGGCAGAAGCCAATTTTATTGAATAGTATTAGAGTATTTGATAATATCTCTTTTACTTTTATAGTTTGTAGATCTATGCAGTGGTGGGTGATCATCTCACTATTAGTACAGGGATGAAGCTGAAGCTTACAGCAGATGTAGCAATGTGGAATCTAGGAAAGTATATAGGCCCTTGGGCAGCCTTAGAAAGGCTGCTTTCAAAACAGTGTGGCCAGCAGGAGCAGGAAGGTGATCATCCCCCTCTCCTCAGTACTGGTGAGGCCACACCTCGAGTATTGTGTTCAGTTTTGTGCCCCTCACTACAGGAAAGATGTTGAGGTCCTGGAGCGTGTCCAGAGAAGGGCAACGAAACTGGTGAGGGGTCTGGAGCACAAGGCTGATGAGGAGCGGCTGAGGGAGCTGGGATTGTTCAGTCTGGAGAAGAGGAGCTCAGGGGAGACCTCACTGCACTCTACAAACTCCTGAACACAGGTTGGGGTGAAGAGAAGTTTAGCCTCATCTCCCAGGCAACAAACAGGACCTGGGGAAATGGCTGCAAGTTGTATCAGAGGAGGTTTAGATCAGACATAAGGAAGAACTTCTTCTCTCAGAGAGTGGTCAGGCACTGGAATGGCTGCCCAGGGAGGTGGTGGAGTCGCCGTCCCTGGCAGTGTTCAGGAGGTGTCTGGATGAGGAGCTGCGTGATGTGGTTTAGTGCTTGTGGTGGCAATGGTGACGAGGAGACGGTTGGACTGGATGATCTTATAGGTCGTTTCCAACCTTGTGATTCTATGATTACCTGGTTGGTGACAGCCAGCTGATGGCAGAGATTAGGCCTGGGTGGGCTTTAAGGTCTGTTCCAACCTCAGGGATTCTATGATATTCTAGTGAAATAAAAAAGAGAAATAGAGGAGAATTGATGTGTAGTGCCTGTGATCACTGCAGTCCCCTGACTCCAGTGTGGCTGTTGTGAGAGAGCTCATGAATTGCTTTCACTGTCATGGAAATTGCAGCCAGCTCTGGGGAAGACTGAGGGATGTCAACTGATATTGAATACAGCCAGAAGACCAGTAGGTCTCTTTTGGCAGATATTTGGGAAAATACTTAGAAATCCTGCTAACAGGTAAAGGTGTATTCTTGAGCAATATTGTGCCGCTTGGAGAGACATACCTTTTCTGAACTTAGAGGGTGTATTCTGAGCCATAAACATCTCTTTGGGGCTACCTTAATCCTAGTATTGTTCATTGGAGTATACAATATCCTTCTTCAGTAAGATGAAAGTAATCCTTTGTATTAAAATTTTTCTTATTCTTCTGGGACTGGATGAGAGGAGAAATAAAACTGCATTTCAGTTGCACTGAGGTATTATTCTAAACAATAGTGTGATGGGGAGATAGGAAATGCCAGCTCAGTGCAGTCATTTGCTCCATCAGTTGAACAGTGGTCCCAAATGATGGCTAATCAGAGATAAAGCAGGCACCAGCAGTGCAGTTTCAGTATTGCAGCTCCAGCAGATTTGCAAGGGAAATTCAAACCGACAGGTGGTCCTTACCTTTGGCAGAAGGTCAAAAGAACATCACAACTTTCTTGTCTCTCTGTTTTATCTTTGGAAGGTAGAAGGAATTGGAGAAAATGAGCGTATTTGTAACGTTAACCCATTATAACCTTTATGGCCTTATGATATTTACCAATGTTAAAGAAAAAAATTAACTGTTTTTTTCACAAAACAGCATTCCACTTGGAAGCTTGAGCTCCATGATAAAGCTGAATATCTATTATTAAAATATTGCAGTGTTTTTGACATCTTTTGTAGAAAAGAAGTGAATTTTAAAAAAAAAATCAATGAAAGCTGCTCTTCATCTGTGTAGTTTTCCCTTCACTCACGTCTTGCTTGTTGTACTAAGCAATATTGGTAGCTGAAGTGAAATACGATGCTCTGGCAGTACAATCCTCAATGTCAGGTTACCTGGTACTGGGTGCAAAGGTTAGGATTTGTATCCAGATTTCTGTTGTGCCTGCCAGGAAGGGTTGGGGCTCGGAGCATTAAAGCAAAATTCTTGAATCATATCACATCAATTAGAATTTTCCGGTTTAAATGAATCTTACAAAGCTATCTTTGGTAATAAAAACAAATAACATTTTGATGATCTATGAGAGGGAAGTCTCCACACTACAAAGTGGGTACGGTTGATGTTGCAGCAACTTTCTGATCTGAAGAATTTATTAATTTTTTATTTGTTATATTATATATTATATTTTATATATATTATATTATATTATTTATTATATTATATATATTATATTATTTATTATTATTATATTTAATTTATTGTTTTGCAAGGGACAGTCACATCCACTTTGGTGATTGGTGCCTTTCTGTCTTGGAGATGGTCTCTGACATGGGTTGAAATCCCCCTGTGTTTGGTCTGCCTCCTGATAGGCAGCAGGAGATGTGTGGGTGACAAAGTGTTGCAAGGAGTCTTAAAAATAATAATTTAAAATGTAATTGAAAGGAAAATAATTGGATTATTCTCAGATGATGAGCTAGAACCGTTCTTTACAGAAAATAATTGTGCTCAGCTATGAGCCAAAAAAACAGAACTAAATTAAAATGTTGAAAGTCCCCTTTCCTTTTTTCTGCTGGGGTTCTGGGTCGTTCCTGGCACTGCTGCACAGTTGGACCAGGGGGACACAAAGTATTGATGAGAAGAAGAAACAGGGTCAGGAGAGATGTATTGGTGTGGAGGATGGGATGACTTGTCCACTCCAACATGCATAATTGTAATAAATGTTAGTTACATTTGTTGTCTAAGAAATGTGTCGTGGTTGTTTACCCAACTGCACAGCTATCTGATGTATTTACATCCATGTATGTAGATAATTCTTCATTGAAGAGGAAAGCATTTTTAAACAGCAGCTTTGAAGTTAACCTGAAAGTGTGTTGCGACAGTTGATCCTTGGTGCATTTTTCCTAGCTGAAGAGAAACAACCATTTTTGAGCAGATCTGTGTAGGATCTCTGAACAAGGAAGATTGGTTTGAGCTCCAATTTATCAAATTAGAGCATAGCATGTAAATCTTTGGTCTGCATCTCTTGGCTTTTTTTTTTTGGAAACCTAATCAAGGTAATTGGCATTTAACAATCAGTTTTTAGGATCTTGACAGTTCTGCAATGTGGCTTCTGTCTCTGCTCTGGGAAAGCAAGACTGAGGAGGAAATGGGAGCTATCATGTCATGTGGATGAGTAACTGGCTCAGACAGAGCTTCTTTTGTATCAAGGCTTGAAGTCACACTGCTGTCTTATTACAGCCTGTGGCTATTGCAATAAAAAGCAGGTGCAGAAGAGAAATAGGGGAAACAGGGATTTCTAAAAAATGGTTGGTTTTGTATATTATCACTGAGGTTGTTTTAAAGCTAGCTTTAGACCTCTGAATACATTAGAATTAAAATATTGATAACAAAACTGACAGAATAGATTTTGTTTGTGACAAAATTATATCTATCAGTGATCTCAGCAAAAAAAACCCAGTTTTTTAGCAGTTGCAGTTAGCCTTCCTTGTCACTATTAATCAGACACAGGTAAATATTTTTAGCTCTTAGGAAAATGACCCTCCTGTCTGACCTGCTTGTGCCTACATGCATTCTTTCAACCAAATGAAAAATATCTAATGTGCATTTTAAAAACTTCTTTTGTTTTAAAACAGTTTTTATACTACTCTTCAAAAATAAACTAAGTTCAGGGTTCGCCATGTATAGGTAACTCCAGAAGTAGTGCTTCCTATTTATTTCTATGGAAAGTACAAGAGATATGAAGAACACAGCTTGATAGAGCAAATTCTCAGCTATTAAACATTGTTGTTTTTTTACCACAATTACTGATGTATTTTTTTGCCAGCCATGAGCAAGAGCTTGCATGCTGTGCTTGTACAGATCTTCGCCAGCAAAGGTGATCCACTGTTTCACAGCTGCTGTGATGCTGTGTAGCTCATTTTTCATAGGCCTATACAGATGGAAGCCAGAAAGTGCAAATCTGGACTGTATGGTGGGTGTGGTAAGATAGTCCAGCCAAAACAGGCAATGTGCCCCATGGTCATCAAACTGGCGTGGGGCCTGGCATTACTGTGTTGCCCTGGCCTGACTTCTGTGAGTATGAACCTTCAGCTTAGTCAGCATGGCAATGTAGTGGTCGAAGTTGATGGTTTGTCTGGATTCCAGGAAATTCAGAAGTGCCACCCCTTTCCTATCCCAAAAGACAATGCACACTTTACCTGCTGGGGGCTGTGTCTTGAGATTTTTCTTTGGTGGGGAGTTCACATACTGCCACTTAATGGACTGCCATTCTGACTCTGTCTTGTAGTGGTGACACCATGTCTCATCAGTGGTAGTGATACGATCCAGAAAGCTGTCACCTTCAGCCTTGTATTGATTCAGTAGATCCTGATAAACTTGCATATGTTGTTTTTCCTATGTGAGCATTTATGGGGCACGCCTGGCACAACCATTGTGGTGTTCCAATATTGCCACCATTGTTTCCAACACGTTGAAGCTGACATTGAGTTCTGTGTGGAGTTCTCTGGTCACAATCCACTGATTCATACAGATAAGCTGTTTATGACACTCTTCATTCTGTGTTGCGATAGCTGTATGTGACTTGACTTTCATGTTGTTACCATGGCTGAAACACCTCTCTGACCAACTCTGTTCTACATCCACTGTTTGGTCTCAGTGTCATTTTTTTTTCCTACATGGAGGAATTCAATCCCCCCGCCCCTCCTTTGCTTCATGCACTTCCAAGTCAGATGCTATTTTGTCAGACTGTCCCTGGTAGGAATATTGGTATTAGGATATTGGTAAGAAAGTTCAACCTCTACTGTCATCCCACCAACATCTGCTTCTGATGTGGTGGGACAACATAAGAAAATAGGAGGCATTACTTTTGGAACAGCCTTTGTGTATCTGCCAATTCTCTTTACTATCTGACAAAACAAAAATCGAAGTGATTTCTCATTCAGTTCTTGTTCGCTGTTTATTTCATTTAAGTTCCCTTTATGCCGTCTTTGGAAGGAGGAGCAATAGAAATTCAGGACTGGTGCCCCAGTGAGGCTCTTTAGGCACCAGAGAAATACAGATTTGCTGAACCTGTCCTGCTATCATGTTAATGCATGGTATAGCACAGAATTTCCATTTTTTTCATGGCTGTGTAAGCTGCTGTTCAGGGTCCATAACTGCACATTGACTGATACTTCTTGACAAATGGCTTTAGATGTAGAAGCTATGGAGTATTTAACAAAGTCTCATTCTGAGTATCTAGGTAGGAAGGGCAGACAGTGTATTTGAAGTGGATATACTCTCTGCAACACTGCTCTCCTTCCTGTGCTTTTTAGGCACTATAAAATACAAAGATGGGCTTTATTTATAAATGTATAGATGTATTTATATATATTTATATATATATAGCTGTATAGATTTATTTATAAATGTATAATGTTTGTATACATGCTATGGCATCTTTGGGAAATGTGCTGAATTCTAGAAAATGTAAGAGAAAAGCTGTCACTGAAAAACTCTTTTGCCACTGTTTTGAAAAACAATAGCAAAACTAACCTGTTAGTAATATAATTTGTTGTTGATCTGCATGGAAATGCTTAATAGATTGTCCTTCTGTGGTACACCAACTTTTCAGGTACTATATTTAAGACTTGTTGTTTTTCCATTGGATGAGTACCATTTTGTTTGCCTGCTATGCATTCTTGAAACATCAGGATGATCCCAGTGAAGGGAAGCAAATATGGCTTGCCTTGGATTCATTTACCTGTCCTTACACATCTGAAAATCTTGGAAGTTATTTTTGTCTTTTCATAGGTGTCAAAGTTAGAGATAAATTGCCGGTAGGTTAAATTGTGGTATGCAGAGAAGAGCACTGAATTTAATGTTCAAGATTTCCCAGTTTAGCTTGGGAATAGCTGCTGTATATCAATTACATACTGAGTAGGAAGTTTTAAGACAACTGGTATTGCTAGAAATTCTGCCTGTCAAATTTGTTATAGTTTATTTAATTACAAGTATGGGGAAAAAAAAACAACCTGGTAGCTTTTCACTGTCTCTCCCCCCTGGGGCAGATGGGTATTAAAGCCAATTCAGTCTGTTTCCTGATTGCTGCAGGCTACAGAAAATTGTTCCCCAGGGAAGAGAAGTAAATCAGTTATGATCTTTAGTCTCTGAGAGAGAGATTAGAGCCACCACACTGGTGAAACAGCAGTAGGTTTCCTCTGTGTAACTGATTTCACCTTTAATCCTACCATTGATTGAATATTGCTAAGAATGCTGCCATGCATGTTAAGGTCAAATCTATGATGAACACCCCAGGCAAAGGAAGTTATTTACACAGAAAGGTAAAGATGAGCCTTTAGCTTTACTATTTTAAAAAAGCAGTAGAACACCTACTTTGGGGTGGGGGGTGGAAGAATTCCAATTTCAGCCTTCAACCTTTCCCAAGTTTTGTAAGGCTGTTTATTGCAGTGGGATCTGAACATCTTCCAGGTGATATGGAGTAGCAAAGCCTTTTGTGGACTTCACTGAGCCTTTCACTCTGCTCGTGCTTCAAGGAAGACTTTTATCTGCATGTGAGACTTTTTTCCTTATCTTCTGGTGTTGACTTCCATTTAGTATTAAGTGGATGTAGGGCAAAAGGTACCGTTAGAGTTGCAGGAGTTACTTTATGGCAGGAAGTGTTTTTATAGAAGATAAAAATCTAAAAAAAAAAAAAAGATTGTGCCAGGTACTGCTGATTTCTCTTTCCTTCGTCTACCATTTTATTTACATAACACAGGTGGGTTTTTGTTGTTGCAGTCTATTTTCTAATAAGCAGAAGAGACTACTTTTGTCTCCACTGAGTTGGAAAGCCCCAGATTTGCCTGACAAGATAGCCTTGTGCAGTCGTATGTAGAATCTGTGTATACTAAAGCTACTGAAAATTACTTTGAGTAGCACTGCCATAGGCCATGAAAGAATAGAATTGATATAGATAGGTAGGGTCTGGTGCAAAACTGTTCTTTGGTTTCTTACTTTATGTTGCTGTCCTAAAGGTTTTTCGTTGTTGAGATCCTCATTTGTCTTCTAATACAGTGTGCACCAACCCCTGGATGGACAGTCAGGATAAATCTTCTGCACTGTGTTCATGTAAGGCATGTAGAGCCATTGGTTTGACATCTGTACCGCAGGATGCTTGTTCAGGTCTGCTGAGAATCTGTAAGCCTAGCTGGCAGAGATGCATCTCACTTTTCTATTACTCTTTTGGCATTTGTATATCCGGCTTTCACATGGCTTATTTCTATGCCTTCGTATTTGAAATGAACCTCCCTAATCTTCCATCACAGATTTTCCTGTACAACAAGGACCTATATTTGGATCCTGTGATCACTTCTGTCTCTGAAACTCAGGAGATCTGATGTGTTGGGCAATCACAGGCAAGCCACAGATCATCTACTTCTCTTCCCATGACGTTTATGACGCTTACTAATACTGAAAGCTGTTGTGAGCAGAAATTTGGAGCCAGCTCTTAAAAGTAGTGGGAAGCATACTAATGAGACATTAAAGATATATAAAATGGATTGGGACTCAGAAACGCATGCTGAGTTACTAGCTGGACTGGTTAGGAAAAGATGACACAACCGAAGTCCAAAAAATACTGCAAATGAGAGTCAGTCTTTATTTAAACCAGCTTGATATTGCTCATTGGTTGGGTCACCGTAACACCTTGCTTCATGTGCTCTCAGCATTTTTGGAACATTTGCAGTGATTGACTTAGGTATCCCATCTGTCTATATCTTAGCATGCTGGCTTGTTGGTCTTTACCTAGGACACACCTCACGTAACACTGCTAAGTACCCTTTATCTGTGGGATATATCTATGTCCTTTGCTGTCCTTAATTCCTCCGTTGTTACTCTTTGTATTGTGGGGATCCTGTTGGCGACTTCTGTGTTTGTAGGTTCAAGATTGCATTAACACTAACAGATTCACCACTGGTGGTGTATGTTAAGCTTTGGTCATGCCTTGCGGATGGTTGTCTTGAGCAGGGTTTATCCTGACCGAGTAAGCCAGGATCTGGTGACCTTTCTGACTGCTTGCACCATGCTGAGCCCTGGTTATGACGGCCAAGTAGAAGTTGACTTGAAGATCTTGGCCCATTTAAGACCTGCTGCCAACACCTATGATCCTAGAAGAAGCTGGAGAGATGAGGACCAAATGCATCACTGCATGCCTTCAGGAGCAATGATCAGCTGATGTTCTGGGTCCCTCCAATACCCAGCAAAATTCAGAACATTTACTTCCATCCATGGCAGCAGGTACTGTAATGACTCTAAAAAGGAATGCAGAAAGTGCTGCTGTGGAGATCAATGGTTTTGCTGACCAGCACAGAGCAGAAACAGGTCCCTGGGCTCAGAGCAGACTTTCTCTTCTGCAGAGTCAAAAGGCGCCCAACAAAGCTGGCATTAAGACTGACAGAAGCTCTCGGTAGCAGGAAAAAGCCCAGCTCCTTCCTTCCTCCCCCTTGCACATTGGATTAGTTGGATTTGCCAGTTCACTTAGCCAAGTGAAAGCCTCAGTCCCTTCCCCCTTCTCCTGCCTCCTGCTGGGATGAGGGCTAAGGCAAAATCCCCGGCTTGCACCCCTGGCACCTCCTGCTCCCTCACTGTGAGGAGCAGCAGGCAGACAGGTTTGTGCAGTGCTTTGTCAAGGGAGAATTTGTGAAACTTTGCAGAGTTGCTTTTTTTTTTTTTTTTTTTTTTTTTTTTTTTAATTTCCAGCAGTCGCTATGGGAAGGGATGTGCTTTCCAGTTTGTTTTGTTTTCTTGGTATTTTCCTGGCTTCCTCATGCTTGTTCATGCTCCCAAGCACTTCTCTGGTTTAGCCACAAGGTGCCATCAGTAGACACTTATACAGTAGTTTTATGCCTGTAGAAGTATAGAAAGGCTGCAAAATGTCCCTACTGTTGTATAAAGGGAAAGGCTAATTAATGTAAACTGTGAGCAGAAGGATATCCAAATATAAAGGAAAACACACAGGCAAAAGGTGATGTGAACAGCGTACACCATGTAGGTGTAATGCTATTGCACTGACAACTTCCTCAGATCAGTTCTTTTACAAGTAAGCGTAATAATCAGTGTTCCTAATGACAGTGGTATCAGGCAATGCCTGTGATGCCATGTGTCCCATTGTATTTGCTGCTGTGAGACGGGCAAATCGGAAGGCATGGCTCCTGCTTCTGAGCCCTTCCAGGCAGATAGGAGGGAGAGAGTAGATGAAGAGGAAATAATTGGGAGAAAGGGAGTGAGAAGAAAAGTTATAGGAAGAGAAGCATCTTCGTGTTTCTGAAAGAGTATTTCCTGCTGAACTTTTGTCTATGTTGTATCAGGTGGCTGTTGCACATAGGCAGATTTGGAGGAGAAATCTAAGAAGGTAACAGTGACTTTACAGAGAACCATGGAAGGAGGCATACTTGAGGAGTAGCAAGCAGGAAAGGAAGCCCAGTACAAACCAGTAAGGCCAGCAGCAGACCTAGCAGGAACAGGTGTATACAGTGTGATCCAAGACCAAAGTATTTTCAAATGTGTGATGCAGCTGCAGGATGGGCAGGTTTTTTTTTTTTTTTTTTTTTTTTTAACAGGCTGAACTTTGGAAACCAGGATTTAAATCTTGGAAAAGCAACTTAAACTCCCTGAGAAAGCAAAGGACACCACAAAATGTTCCCAGCAAACACTATTGTATTTTATTGCCTATAGCAGTATGGGTGGAGGGGGTTGATTCCCACTACATGGAAGGGAGCGGTCAGGATGCAGGTAGGTGGCAGTTTGTATGGGAATGACTTCAGAGGAGCTACAATGCACAGAAGCAGAACCAGTGCTAGAGCAATGAAGTGAACGAGGGTGCCTGGGAGGGTATGGGGCTGTGTCTGAGAGCGAGGCACCACTGCCTTCTTGGGTGTGAGGATTTTCTTCCTGACTGTGTTTCTGACTGCCTCTGATGCAGCACACTTTGTTTGCTGCATTTCTTTTTTGGTTCCTTACAAATTGACCCATTTGCTTCACTTTATATATTTTTAATTCTCTGTTGCAGAATATCTGCACTTTGGGCTCATTTGGTAAATTAATGTCAGTGTTTCAATAAGACTGCTATCGGTCCTTATTTTGCACTAAGTATTGCCTACAGGTTTTTTTTCTCCCTCCTCCTCTCTATGACTAATAGATATCATTTCAACAGTTTGACTAACTGCCGTGTTATAGAAAAGGCAGTAATTTATACTGATGTAATGGCTGTGATAAAAATCATTTGTGTGCTGATTTTATAAATTAGGTAGGAAATGTGAGTGCCTCTGAAAAATGAAGTGCTACCACATGAATTCCTGTGTTGTTAATGCTTCATACCTTTCTGCTTCATTAAACCAATTTCACGGGGAGATGAGTTAGAGGAGGAAGCTGTGCTGCTTAAGGGATGCAACAATGGTTTATTGAAAGAAATGGGGATAAGATTAAATTAAGTGCTACTTGAGAAATATGGAAATACAAAAATATTCAAGCTTATAGATGGTGAATTCAAAAATATGATAAGTTAGCTCTTTCATACTCGAAAAACTGTCTCATCATAATTACACAGGCTGAATTCACAGGCTACTAATTAATATTGAAGAGTTTCTCAAACCACTCTTATAAATGAGTCAGAATGCCCTAGAACTAATTTATAACTACTTCGTTTTGGAAACCAAGACAACTTAAAATGCTGCTTTCAGTGCATTCCTATCTTGGCTGCTAAATCCTCTGAAATGATTTCTGCCATATATTTTTAATTTATTTCATGAATTTCATTTATCAGCTGAATTTAAAGGGAGGGGAAAAAACCCAAAAGATTACGAAGCCTTCAGGTTTGGTAAGATGCTTCTAATTTAGGATAATGATCCAAATTTGCCTAAAACAACTTTTTTGTCCAGGTGTGATCTGAATTCTGCTGCATCAAAACCAAAATTACATTACAGTTACATTTGCATCAGAGATTTTTCTCTGCTAGGAGCTGTGGAATAAATCGGGAATGTAACTTAGGAAAGAGTGCATTTGTGACCACAGAATGCCTTGAAGACCAGGTAGGATCTAACGCTGAGAAGATAACTGATTCTTTTACCACTTCCATGAACTAGTTTGCAACTATTTTTTCCCTTTCCCTTCTCTTCCTCGAGGACTAGAAGTTTTCTTTCTCAAGGGACTAAACCCTATTTGTTCTGTGGATGGTGGAACATGTAAATACAAAGGGAGTCATTCATTAAATAAGAGGCTTATGCATACACAAGTTTTAAAAAATGCATAGTTTGAAAGCACAACCGAGAGGCTGCTATTTTACCCCCTGATTCACAATGAGAACTCTGTGTACAAGTGACCCAAGTACTGGGATTTGGTCCAGCTCTCAGATTAGCACAGAAAACACGTAGAGACATGGACGTTCCCCCATCCCCCTCCCACTGGAGATAATAGGGGCTCCTAGATGTGCTCATCGGGAATGTGTGTGGGATCTTATTGACAGAAGCATATGCATCACTACCTTCTGCTGGGAAAGACCACGTTTCTTCTCATGTATGATGGGTACATCACCTAACATTAGCACTGCTGCACGATTGACACTTGCTATCCATATGCTTTCACTTAAAATAAATCACTCTATGAAATAGGATAATGTGCCAGACAGCTTTAAGGCTGGATGTTGCCAAGTGCTCTCAATTCCCAATGAGAGGTAATCAGAGCTGAGGACACTTAGCCCTTCTCTGGATCCGTTCTTAGCAGCAAGTATGTAATATTACAGCGCAGCTCTTTTCAGCACTGGCAGGGATCTTCCCAGCAAAGTGCTGGGCAGTGTCCAACCCTAGCGCTGCTGGATGACTTTAGCAGGATTTGGCATCTCGTGGGGTTGGGCTGTAAGATGTAATTAGTGATTCAACTCATCTCCAACTGCAGTTCATACGATTTCCTTCTTCCTTTCTTTAAAAAAATCTGTTTGGGAAGGAAGAAATACAATGGGAATAAAAGTGGAATTTCTTCCAGCGGAAGAATTCTGTGGACTTAAAACCTTTGTCCTGCATATGACAAAGTCCAAACTTGAAATTTGGAATTTAGTGACATCTGAAAATATCCTTTTTTCTTTCAACTAATTGAAACAACTTGTTTCAATAACATTCTAGGGAAAAACAAATGTAGAAAAGGAACCTGTGCATTTCCTGTAAGATTTTTACTATAGATATCCCAAGGAAAAACTGTGCTTTGAACTAGCCCTACTTGCACAAGACCCACAAATTACCTCTTCTGTGATGTTGGCCCTGCTAACTCTACTAACATTTTCCATTATACTGTAGAGATAGATAACCATTTTCTGTGCAATTTGGTGAATTTCAGTGGCTCAAGAATCAGAGTTCTTTTCTGTGCAAGTTTGTGTTGTTCCTGTCTCTCTCTGCACAGCAATGCTCCGGCAGGAGCTGTGGGTTGGTGCGAGTTATGGTTGAGGTGTGCTGAGTCCGCTGGCTGTGGTTGCCCAGGTTGGCAGTGCCCAGACCTGCCTTTATGCATCACTGGGTGCCTCGTGGTAGCAGTGGGGAGCACAGCATCTTCCTGGGAGAATTCAGGATATCCCAGGTCTGAGCTTGTTTTTTTTTTTAAGATTTTTGCTTTCTTTCTCTCTATCAGTGTATCCTGTTTTCTCCTTTCCTTTTTTTTTTTTTTTTTTTTTTTTTTTTGTGGGGGAGGGATATTTTTCCTTGTTTCTTATTCTCATTCTTTTCTTAGTTCACTTCCTGTTTGCTTTCTCACCTCTGCTACTGTCTTTTATTGTGTTCTGTTGACAGCATTTTGTCTTTGCACATCTCTATTTGCACTCAGTGCTTACTGCAAGGCAAGTTGCATCAAAGACCTAATGAGCAAAGGAGGCTGCTCATGATTGCAGAAGTATTTAGTCTAGTGAGATTCTTTTTAAAAATAAAAAAGTAAAGATCTATGAAAAAGCTGTATGTTGTACCTGTAGGGAGTCTTGAACTCCATTTTTTTGATATCAACATGCATTTTGAATCCCTCCACTGAGGGAAAAATAAAGAGTGGAGTTGGATTTACATTGGCTATGAGATCTTGACATGTTATAAAATACCTGACCATCCTTGAGATAAGTGTCAGAACACGACAGTCTGATTTCTTACTGTTTTTCCTGCCCCGAATTACACTGTACTGTTAGCCTGATTGGTTTAATTTGGAAGCTTCCTAGAAAGCAAATCCTTTATGGGCAAGTTGCAAGGCAGCTGTTGTTTGAAGCTACTTATGAGTGTATAGACAGACTTTTTCCATTTGCTGTGGAAATGTAATTAATTTAGGCTAGAAACATCTTGGATTTACTTCAGAATTTTAGGCTGTCTATTTTTTATTTATTTATTATTATTATTATTATTTTTTTTAAGAGATTTAATGTTGTTGGGTAGCTTCAGAACTACAGCTTTGTAAAGAAGTATGGCGCTTTCAGGCTTTGAGGTACTTTTAGAGTAAAAATGATAAATGTAAATATTAAAAGTGCACTGACAGAGGAAATGTGTGATAAAATTGAATTAGCCTTAATTTAAGGGCAGACTTTGAGAAAACGAACATATTCTGGGTGATACAGCTATATATATTCCATTAATTGTTCCAGACCAGTTCTGCATGGACCTGGTGGTACAGCAGTCTCACTGTGGCCTGTGGCCAGACATAGATGCGGACTCTCACCAAATAAAGTTAGGAAACAAGTGCATACAGTCTCTCATAAAGAGGCAAGTCAGAGTTTAGGAATCAGGGTGGGCAGGGATCCTGACCCTTGACCATCCACACTTGGTCTCCAACAAGCTGTATGCTCATGCTCTGGAGTTTCTTTCCTGCTAAAGCCATGGCTTGGCATAGGAAGGGGCTGGAGTGCCCTTATCTTGCTCTGACCTGGCCCTTCTCCCTCATTTTCAGCTGCTCACATCTCTGCCAAGTAAAGAGTTTGCACAAAGATGCGAGTTCCAATGTTCTGCTCTCTTGCTCAACCCAGGCAGATAGCAGTTGACCTCTGTCATATTAGTGATTTCCTGTCTCACAGCTACATGGAAGAGGTTGGTTTCTTTTGCAGATAGAAGATATAAGGTTATTGTGTGTCCAGACTATGGGAAACCTGGACACAAGAGATGCTCTGCTGCTTCACCTGTAGGTGAACCTTGCTCCCATCTTTTGCAGAGTTCTGTAATGAAACTCTCTGAAGCACAAAATAAAGTTTGAATAGTGATGTGACACTTCTCATCTGCTGGCAAAAAGTTTTCTGCTTATTGAGGCTGGATGCCTCATGCTTTACATAGCACTCTTTCTGGAGTGTTTTATTCACTCACTGAGCATTTTGAGCTTTGGAAGTGACTCATGACACAAATCCCAGTACATGTAACCTTTTTGACTTTAGAATGTGTGCTTCCACCATCAAACGTTTGTTGGAATTTCCTGTTAGAACAGCAATCTCTAAGTGTATAGATTCAGTGCCAGCATCAGAACTGACTGGTGAAGATTTCTCTAACTGCGGTCAGTGTGGGGCAGATAGCCTTATTTTGCTACCTCCCATCTGAGATACAAGTTTAGACTTCAGAAAGCAGCATCTAAAATTTTGGATGTACTCACACTTTGTTGGATGTCACCAAAATATTGTGCAGAAACAATCAGGATGTCAGCTTAGTCTTTCCCTCTTATTGAACTTGACCAGATCTTGTCCTCAACCAGCTTATTTGGTCATTGCCCACACCTGTGCTCGCAAGGCTGCTGTTCATTCAGTAGGTAGAATATTTACCTCACCAAACTGTTATCAGTTGCAGTAGTTTTTAAACAACATTCTACCTTCTGTTTCTGGTTCTACCTTCATTCCTGAGTTCTTTTCTGTTAGGGCTGTGAGGAGAAATACTGCACTCAGATGTCATGCAGTTTATGACCTGACAGTGTTGGGCATCTTCTTGGCATGACTTGTTGTAATGCCTGGAAATATTTTGCATAGAATAATGGATATGGATTTTAATCCTCTATGGAAACATTCACAGAAAGTTATTTATAATATCCATCTTGCCTTTCTGTGAAACTGTACATCTTCCTTCCCTAAGACTTTCTAAATCATACTGTAGCCTAGGTAACCTGTTACATAGATCCTTGCAATTGAGGTGCTTATGTTGGAAATAGTGCCAAAATATAACATCAGGAAGGTGTTGCTGCAATTAGTGTTTGTGCTGAAAAGGATAGAAAGGCATTCTTAGGTTTCTTTTTCTTTTTTTTATATGGATAAGAGATATAACAATATATTATCTCATGATAATATGATTCCAATGCAAATGGCAGAGACTGGTGGCTTATTAATAGGCCTCGTCTGTAGCAAGCCTCCTTTCCCCGCTTCAGTTTGAAATTGATTATTTTAATACAGAATTCCTGAATGAAAGAGGTTCTTGGCCTTTTCCTGGGCTGTTGAATAATGTATGTGGGAGAAAGCAAATAGAAGCAGAGGGTCTCAGCTGCCGGAACAATGGGCTGCGCACAGAGCTGAGGGGGCACATTAGTTTATCATTGCCTTGTCAATCCTCATAGGCTGGGAATCGTGGGATAGCCTGGAAAGAAGCAGCTGCTGAACGTGTGGTAAACTGACCGGGGCACTTTAGAGAGACGACTACATTTACACATCTGAAAACAAGATATTGATTTTTCTCTACAAAGCTGGAGAGAAGTAGTCATCCTTCAAATATATCTGGACCACGGCTTATTTGCCAAACCACAACTGGCTGTCCTGTGAGCCAGGAGAGCCCTCGTGACGGGGCTGGCTGTATCTAAACCTAGTCTGTATCAACTTTACACTGATCGGCCCTTTTCCTAACCTTTTTGGTGATTCATTGCATGTAAAATGCAAATGCAAGCAAACTGGATTTGTAGACATTAATAAAAATATTTTCTCTACGTTAGCAAATTTTTGTGAGGCAAAAATGTTTTTAAAGTTACATATTCACTCTCAGTGGGCTGCACTGATGTTGAACATACGTGTGTAGGATAGCCCTGGTACTGCTGGCTCTGTTCTTTCTAACAGAAGTAGAAATTCACTTCTGAATGCCACTTAGGGTTTGTTTTACCTCCTCAGGCAGGATGATTCCTTCATGGCTTTCAGAAATGATGAAAATAGGGAAGTGAAATGATACTCAGTGTGAACAGAGCCAGATGATTAATCGAAGTACAATTATTTTAAATAATAGATTTAAAGTAGAAGTGAGCACACATGTCCAGGTATGGCGATTACTGTTTCAGGGAGATGCTGGTTTCTCATTAGATTAGTAGGATCCTGTTATGTGACTGCTTTTGAAAGCAATTTCACTTATTCATATTTGGGCATGAAGGAAATAAGTTTAGACAACTGTTGTCTTAATTATTCAAAACTGCATAGAAGTTAACTTTACCCAGTAAGGGCCCCTTCAGAGTTTTTAGGTTTCCCATAGTAAATTAGGAGCTTCACAAGGCATGGTAATTATGTTCTTTTCCTGACATCTCTGTACTCTGGTTTAAATTGGTCATCATCAGTAGTGTTTCTTTGTGAACAGCATCCTTATGAGTAACCACATCTGTGAAATTATTAGGGAAAAACTTAAAATGTGTGGTTAGAGAATCCTGACTAAGCAACAAGAAGAAAAAAGCTGAATGCCATCGCCCAAAGAGGAGGTTCATCACTTACTGGAACTCCGCATTGTATTTGCTTCAGAGGTTTTTTTTGTAACAACGAAGAGCTCAAAGTGCCTGATCTTATGTTCCTTTCCCAGTGGTTGCAGTGTGAGTTGTCTAGGATGAGTCAGAGACGTTCCTCTTGAACTATGTAATGACATGCAGAAAAGGTGCTAATGCAAATGAATGATGGGGCTGTTCTTATTAGAGTCCTGAGAAGCCCAAATATCAAGGGAATCTGGCACTGTTTAATGTGTGTGACTTGCAGTTGAGGCAAGGTTGTTTCTGTGTAAGTAACACTGAAATAAGTAATTGCATTACGAGTAAATGATTATGAAGATTTGATTTCTGCATGATCAAGTAATAGCAACATCTCTAAACAATATATTTTAGATATGCTTTAGATGTTTAAAATCTGTGTAGTTACAGAGCTATGAGGATAAAATAATCGACAGACATCCAAATGCTAATTTAAAAGATGTCATCAAGTAGTTCTCCTTAAATCTTTACAGACAAAGGCAACAACAATCTGTCTTAAACCTAATTCTGTGAATATGGTAGTATGAAAAACCGTAATTAATGGATTTGATACAAATTGATACTTTTTCTGTATTTGTTTCCTAATTGCAAATGAAGTCCTTTAAGTAACTTCCTACATGTCAGATTGCTTTTTACCTCCCTTACATAATCTGTCATCAAATAGTAAGAGCTAGAAGCATATGTTAACCATTGCCAGGAAAAAGGACTTCAGTGTATGCGATGCTGAACATCCAACATAGCACATGACAAATGCCATGGTTCAGAAGCAGGGGAGTATAAATGGAGAACAAGAGGTCATTGGAGGATGTAGTTTGAAACCATCTCTTTGTTAGGATATTCTTGTGTAATTCTATGGGAATGGGATTCAACCAACAATGTTACATTAAGAAAAACACAGGAATATGATGCCTGTTTCCTGAGAATAAATGCAGTTTTGACACTAAGAGAGACAAATTAGTGTTTTTAATACATCTGGGTACTGTGATATGATGAGAAATCACCAGACTGAAGTAAAGCCTAACTGAGCTGAGGAAATTCACTTCTATTTTTACCTCTGGTGGTTCACCTCCTCAGGAGAACTGGTCATGTCTTGGTACCTTCAAGAGTACTAGAGACATTTTAGGAACAACAGAATGCCAGTGGGAATTCACAGTGCAAAGCTCTGATCCTCATAGTCGTGGTGCTCTTTGCCACTGCAAAAGTCTGTAGAAGTAAGAGCTGGAGTTAATAAGGAGAATTGGTACCTAATTGCAAATAAGGATGTGATTTAGTGGAGGGTTGTTAGGGTAGTCTGGTTAGGTCATAGTTGGACTCGACGATCTTAAAGGTCTTTGCCAGGAGCGTTAAGCCATTACTCCATATTATTACATGCGCTGTAAGTGGAGGCCTGAAGCTGAAGCTCATGAAGTATTGTGTTGGCTAGCTAATGGTGATGCTCTCCTGAATTCTTCCTTATGGTCCTTGTAGAAGGAGCTGTCTTTTCCTTTCAGTCTAGTTCCAGAGCTGCTCAGCAATGGAGACACCCTGGGTTCACAATGGCTTGAGCTGCGCAGCTGAAGAGGCTGTGTGTGTAGAACATAACTATTAGCACACTGTATTGATTAGTGGTGACAGCAATGCATTTGGAGGAGTTGCTAAGGAGAAGAGTGTTCTTACCCACTGGCACTATTCAGAATGAGAATCTTCTTCCATACAAGGCTTGTTTTGACCTCATTTCTTAGTGTAAACCTCTGGCAAATTGCTGGAGCTCCTCTTGTTACTCTGCTGATTACAAAGCACAGAGCTGTACTAGAAACCAGGTGTTCTATCACCATAGTGCTGTTTTTAAGGTTTTGCTCATAGCAGAAGGGAAGAGGAAGGATGCATCAGCAGGGCACAGAGCTCAGGATTCAACCCCTGGTCTCCATTATGGCGTCTGTAGCACTGGCAGGGAAGGACTCACCTACAGGCTCACTTTGGTTAGGCAAGGCGTCATCAGCTTTATGCCACTGGTTCCTCTGGCTGTAATTTAATGTTCTTTGCCCTGATGTATCTGGATAGAAATCCCGGAGATGAGTTACAACACCCTCAGATGATAACCACAGGCTTATAACTGCATCTTTGAACTCCCCCTGGGCAGGAAAACCCTTCACTCCTCTCCCTTACAGATAAACATAAGCAGCCTGCTGTTGGGGGTGTCACCACGGAGGTGTACCACCAGCTTTCTCTTTTCCCCGCTGCCCACAGCGAGGAGCTGCTCCCGCAGCTGCACTTCTCATGCTCCCCCTGGGGCTGACTCTGCAGTGCTGCAGCTCCTGCAACACCGCTTGCTCAGGACTGTTCCCACGCAGCTTCAGCATCCTTCTTTATAACCTCTAATAGCACGTCCCGATTTTGGTTCACGTTTCCATTTGCCAAGTTTACAAAGCATAATGCAAAGTTAAACATCAATTTGCCTTCACCTCCCAGCCCCTGTAATGTGCTGCTGTGCTCTGAGTCCTGCCTCAGTAACAAGGACTCTATTACAAGAAGAATATCAATATTAAAGTAATTTTCTCAGCACATTTCCTTTTGTGCGTGTGTGGTGAGAGGAAGAAGCAGGAAGTAATACCTGCATTTTCATTCAGAGTAAATGTTGTTTAAATTACTCATTCTGTAGAGCAGCTAAATGCATTCCCTGTTCCCCTCAAATTTCCTATTAAAATATACACTGATTCATATTCTCCCATTTCAAAATGTTTTGGGGATATGGGAACAGCCGTAACATGGAACAGTCACAGTCTGGTTTTGTTTCCATGGGTTTTGTATTAACGTTTTGATATTTTTCTTGGTCAGTGGCCCTCAGTGGCACGCAGCATTATAAAAGGCAGTCTATCTACTTTTTGTTTTTGTGGACAGAAATGATGATAACTCAGAGCTACCTCTGTAGTAGGAAAAGAATTATTTTAACTTCTAACTTTGAAACAATACAAAAAGTCGTAAATCTGAGCACTCGTTGTTGCCCATAATATTTTTTGCACTGGTTATATTCTTTGTCCTTTTCTGTACATCTCTGGTGTCAATCGGATACTCTTTGAACACACTGGTGAAAATGTAACTTTTTTTAAGTGGAGCACTTATATCAAATTCATTGCTTTGGTGTCTTTGTTGTTTTAACCCAAAGAAGCAGAAAACATGAGATTTTTGCTCTTCCTGCCTGATACTCATCTCTAATACGGTTATCTCCTTAATTCAGTCCCTGCTTATTTGCTAACTGATAAGACTCAATAGTGTAGTTAGTTAAACACTTCACTTTCAACTGGCTTACTGTGATTTATTGACTGCTTATTGTTCAGTGAAAATGCTGAAAAAGTTAGGTGCAAATGCCATAAAGCCATCAATTGCTACTAGAGATTTTGTTGTTATTTGGACACTGTATTTTCTTACTGTTTCACTTCTTTTCACATCCATCCTTGTTGAACCTGAAGGGCTGAAAAGATCTATATGCAGTAGCTGAGCACAAGGCCGTCTACGTCTGGTAATACTGACAGCAGAACTGTGTGTGAATGGTTTTAGGGCTGAGAAGCAAACCAGAAGTGCATAGCAGTAACTCCTGCTAACACCCGTGACGTAGCCATGGCACTGGGTGCTTTATGAAGGATGCTTTGGAACCTTTACAGATGCTGACAGGGAAGCGTGGTGCAGGTAGCTGCTTGTGTGTCTGCCTCTCCCATTTTAATGTGGCACCACTTGGGGGTGATGTCCTGGACCAAAAGCGGTGATCACAGCCTATGCCTTATGTACGGTATTGATGTGAGCTCATTTGTAAGACCGCTCCATCACAACTGTATTTGATGGACAAGGTGCTTGTTTCCCTTAGTATCAATTACAGCCCAGTGGCTGTAGGAACAGAACAATCTTCTGCTTCCTTCTGAGTCGCACAGACAGGATGAAGAGGGGAGTTTGCTTATTCTGTCCCTTTGGATTTAGGCTAGTAAATATTTTACTTTTCCCTCTGACTGACAGTGAAGTTGATGAAATGTAATTCTACTTAAATGTCATCTAATGGAGCACTATCAGTATTTCTGTGGGTTATCTGCAGAAGCATCTTGTTGTCATGCCTCTGGGTGTGTCTTCAGACCACATCTCAGCAAAGCATTTATCAAAAGCTCACCAGTTATTTCCTTTGAAGGTATCTCCAGCTGAGAAGTGACTGCAGGTTCTCTGTGCAGCCTTCTTCAGACAGGCCCACAGCTTCTTGACCACTACTGGTGTGGAAATTTAAAAAAACAAAAAAACAAAAAAACCACAAAAATCGGAAGAAAAGAAAACATTCCAAAGTAAACTGCAAATAAAATACCTCTGCTATACTATCACTGCATCATACATTTTAGGCTTTGCTACGTTTATCAGTCTGGTAACAATTTTCCTGTACGAGACAGACTGAATCAAAGGATGCTTAAGTTGAAGATAATCAAAGATAATGTCCCGTAAAATCTTTCCATGACAATAATGCACTGCCTTCACTGAGAAATTACACTGCTTTCCTAAAGCCCTGTAATGTTACTCTGACACATCAAGTCCAAATGTGCCTCTGTAAGCATTCCTTACACCTCTATGGAACAGCAATAAAGTGATCTTCATGTTGGCGCTCTACTAAAGAGCATACCAGTTTATCTATTTCCACAGATGATATCCCCAGCCAGAATTGTGTATACTTTTGTGACAGCTGTGAATGAAAAAGGCCTCTGTGTTAATCTGTCCAGTTAAATTACATTTATTTTCTTGACACACATCTGTTATTACCTATCTTAAGATCAAGAAGAACCACCCGGTCTGGAAGTCAACAGGGCGAGATTCATGAAGGAATGTTGGCTTCTTCTGTTCTCCAAAGATTTTAGGAAGTTTTTAAGACCTGTTTGACTTTGCTTAGTTTTATTTTATAATGAAATGTGTCTTTTTTGTCTCTTCAACTTTGGGAAACATGAATTCTTCCTGGCAAATATGGATGTAGATTAGTGATACCAACCTCCATTGACTTCGTCTGGATGCTTAGTGCTTCTGAAACTTGGCCATCCCTGCCTTCAGGCAGTGTTACTCTGGTGCTGATTCCACTTCACAGGTAAATGTGAACAGCAGAAAAGTGGAACATTAAAGATTGCTTTATTATTATCATCATTTTCTGCACAGTCCAGGGGCCATACAAGCCTTTCAGATGTACATCCAGCCAGCATTTTGCCTTTGCTCCTCTACTTTTAATCTTCTTTGCCATACACCGAAGTATGAGCAATGTGGTGTTTTGTGGTCTGCTGACCTAGAAGAGTATTTAACGTACCCCATCAGTCTTGGATCAAAAAGTGTAGTAATGTGGAAACACAGGGGGACAGCCAATGGCAAAACTCAGTTCTCAGTCTTCCCTGAGACAAGGAACTTGTACATGGATAAAGCAGTCCTACAAATGCAATTGTTTCTTCTTGCTTATTGTTTCATCATTTCATAGAGTATGGAAAGAAAATTTCTGACTTCTTTGTTAGAAGTTAACTTCTATTTCCCCAGTTAACTCCTTGCCTAAAATGCTAACATTTGCAGCTTAATCCACACAATTTGAACACAGTATAAATATTCAATTAATGAAAAAAGTGTAAAGCTAATTTTTAGTATACCCCTATCTAAGCACATTTTATGAACGATCTCTGAGTAGAAGAGCAGGTCTTTATCTCTAGTTTCTTCACTTTTTTTTTTTTAAACTCACAGCCTGAAGCTGATTTTCTTTTCCCAACACTGCTAGAATTCAAGATGCATCTTTAATTGGTTTAATGGAGCCACAAGGCATTACATTAGACAGCTTTTTCCTAGTTCACAGAGGTCATATTGACATGTACCTCGTGGTATTTCCTTGTTTTCAAGATAAGATAAAACAAAGGGGAAGTGTTCAGTTCCAGGTGAGTGGGAGAGGGCACAAGAAATGAGAAGGAGATAAGAGTGTTTGATGCAGGTGGGAATTTATCATGCAGTGTCTTTTTACGCTCAGTGCAATTGCACAGGAGTCAATCTGCTTATAGAATCCTATCCTTCCTATTTTAAGAATGCAAGCAAATATGAGGCTGATATGATGGAGCAACAAGCAGTTGATTCAGTTGGCATTTCCAGTCAAATATCCTAAGCCTACAGTAGGTTTCATATAGGTTTTATTGATAGAGATGACATGATGCTGGGCTAACTCCCACTCACTTCTTATGTATGAGTAGCAGAATAAATGCAAGACAAAGCTACTAGTAATTGGTTTTCAATCCTGTCCTGCTTGCACAGCCAAATATATTCTGCAGATGAATTTTAATAACTGAATGCAACTCATTTTCAGCAAATAGATTTATAAATCTTTTCATCTATCCAGTGAAATGTTGTATGCTTCTGGACCTTCCATACCAGTGCATACAGAAACCTGGGCTAGCAGTATTATTCAATGGGTTATCAGTATTTAGTACTGTCCTGCAACTAATTGATAGTGCCAGCTACATAATATTGCCGTGATCCAGTTCTCCCCTTCCCACTGGGAAGTATTTTGTGCATCTTGTTTAGGGGTGAAAATGTTCTCCCAGTCTTTCTTGTGGAATTTTTTGTCAACTCACAGTTTTGAGGGAAAAATGAGCTCATGGTCAGTAGTATGCACACAATGGATGGTCTTAGAGTGGTTCCTATTGGTTAGCTATCTTGAGCATTATTATTTTTTTTTTCTCCAAATTTAGGGTCTAATCTTCAGCTAGTGTTGTCGATGTAAAGATCAGGGGGGATGAATATGATCACCAAACTTAATTTCCTGAGTATGCTAAGTGATGGGACTTGCTTCATGAATTGTTGCTGGAATGGCGGTATTTGAGCTTCAACTAGAATATTATCTTTACAGAGCCATCCGTGCACTGGAATGAAAAAAATCTCTACGTTTACTCCATTCTTCTTGGATTCCTATTATTTAACCAGATTTTAATCCACTTTATGTATGTAATTTAAGTTTTCTATTGGTAGGATTTATTAACCAAGATGTCAAACATAAGCCACCACAGACATGCAAACACTTTGCATCAACTGCAGGCACATACATTTTTCACTTTGAATCAGTTTGACAACATAACTTGTAGATAATCCAACACTGCCTAGCTTTGGGGCAATGCCTTCCTTGTTACTACGTCCTATCTTTAGTAGGTGTTCTGGTGTTTGACTTTCTGGTAGAGAAGGCTCGTATGAGTCATGTTCAGCTTCCCGGAGTTCATGGAAAGGTCTCAAGCAGGACATGGGTTGTGTCCATGAGCTGTAAAGGCAAATTGTGAGTCCTTTGCTGCTGCTGCCATATTTCTTACTTATTTGGTTTACTATTTCCATACATAGCTAATGAAATTCTCGAAAGAATATCATTACAACCTGATCTATTTTCTTTCCTGGTAGGTTATTTTTAAATAGGTAAAACAGCTAAGATGACGATTGCACAGACAGTGATTTTTTTTTTTTTTGGAGGTCTAATCATCGTGTGCTGCAAGAAAATAATATTACTTTATGATGGTATGGTAATAGCTAATGCTGAGATGTGTTACTCTCTACAGGTAAAACATCTGCATTATCTTGATGCAGCACAATTATTTCCATGTTGTTAGATTATATCTGAGTAGATACCTGGACTAGCTTTTGTTATAGAAAGCGCAAATAATACCGTGTATATTACTTTGTGCATCTCTTTTTCTGCTTAAAATAAATAGTAAATTACTTTCAAGATATCATGAAAAATGTTGCCCCTCAAGAAATATATCCTAGAACATCTCTGTCTTGTTACTGGGTTTAAATAAAAGGGAGAAATAACTGTAGGTGCTAATTAATGCTGTATGCACCCAGATTTTTCATCAACCAATCAACATTTTATGAAAACTTCTCAGATCTAAGCACACAGCTGAAAGGTTGGATAACCAAACCAAAGAAATTAACTTTCTTGTTTATTCCACATGAGTCTGGACCAAAATATTCTGGATTTATTATAAATGTAATATTCTACTGAAAACAATTTTCATAAGGGATACAAATCCACTGTCTGGTATGGTAACGCCAACTCAAACTCGCTAGCTTATTCTTCAGACATTTAACTTAAATCAGCTCACTTCCTGAATAGCCACGCTTCTTCCTTACACCTCCAAGTCAACGGTCACCCTCTATCATATCACCATAATGCAAGCATGCTAGTGGAATTTGACTCTGAGCATTAAGGGTTAAGCTTTCTGAAAAGTGCATTGTTTTAAGCTTCCCAGAGGGTGAGTCATCTCACAGCACATTGGATCGAGGTGCATCAGTCATCTGGCTTTATGTCTCCTAGTCATAAAGTCACCTAATCAGATGTGACTGACACTATTTGACATGACAAGTCACCCAGGAAAGTGCAAGAAAACAAAAAACATGTTTTTCTGAAAATTCTGGTTAAAGCTGCTGTCTTTTCCAATGCTTTGTTTTACACTGCACTGAGGAACATATGTTTTATAATGGGTAGAGAGAGCGAAGAATACATGAAAAGATTTTCTGATGTAGAAAAAATACAAGCTATTGTCATCTTGGCAGAGTAAAACTTACACAAAAATGTTCTTGCAGTCTTTTCATAGCAGAAGCCTTTGGGAGCATTATTTCTCTTTGGATATGAGATGAGGAGGCACAACTCCCCGTGCTTTTGCAATGTTAGGAGAAACACACGTTCATATATGCTCCAAGGTATTTGACAAAGTCCACAAAGGGAATTAGACACTTAGGTGATGGCGTGGCACTGCGATCTGTAACATATGCAGAAGATTTCTTTCACTTTCAAGTGCCCACGCATGACAGTTCTAGCAGAAGAATGCTGAAAAATATAAAGCTAGGACATTCATAGAAGGAAAAAGGCTGCTCTTTAGCTCTGGCTCAGTACCACGCTCAGGATACGATAAACAACATTTTCAAAAAGCTCCTAAAATTGCAGTCAGGATGAAGTGCAACCTTATCCAGCTCCTTTGCATGAGCACCTATGCATGTAGACTGCAGCATGAAAATATTGTAAATGCTGTTACGCATGTATAATGTAAGTGGGCTCTTCAGGTCTCCTGAAGTACTGCATAATTGGAAACAGTGCACAAGTTTGTGCCAAGAAGGGTTCTTTACTGCTTGGTTTCATGAAGCTGTTCTCTCTCTCTCATTTTTTTTAATGATAACTTCATTTAAAAACTGTTTTGTAAGAGATACCTAATTTTGATATTATGAGAGTCCTGTAAGATAAATGCTTGCAAGGGGTCTGAAAGGATTCAAATATTGAAAGGTAAAAAAATAAAAATTATGTGAAAAGTTTAGGCTTAGCTCCTTAGGTCTAACACTGGAAATGTTCAGGTCCTAAGAAAATTATACCATAATTAAGTGATCAGCTCTGTATTTCTACTTATCTGTCTTATTCCATGTAATTTTATTTGAACAACTCATTGGCTCTCAATGGAGTGAAGCAGAAATCAGTTCATAGAAGAGAAAACATAGAGGTATAATGTATAACATATAAAAGTTTCTGTGGCCAGGTGGTGAAAAATCAGCATTGGAAAAATCAATTTATCTGTTTTGTTGTCTTTGCATAACTTTGGATACATGGGCTTAACTGTAAGCCACTGGGCTGTCAGTTTGTGTCATGCAACATAAGATTCATGCTGTGATAAAGCAGCTCTGCAAGGAGCAAGAAACTGAGCTCAGGTGAGGTATCAGCTTTCAAGAAGCTGGTTTTATTTTGCTTTTGCAGTATTTATCTGCTGAGCCTGCTGTCAAACATAGGAAGAGAGACAACTGTTTAAAATTAGAATGGTACACATGTTAACAAGTAACTGTACATCCACGAGCAAGAGCATGGGAACGTGCTGGAGAATACCTGACTGCTTTAAGACGGCTTTAATAACACTGGAGGTTGCTGATGTCTGAGACCCTGTGGTTTCTAGGGGTTGTGTTTTCCAGGCCAGGTTTTTGGCTGCTGGCATGTAGGTAGGCATGCAGACAGGCATGTTTCCCAGCTGCATACCCAGCACAGAAGTAACCTGCTGGGCTGCTGGGAGGAGAGGGAGCAGGCAGAGCTGGCAGCTGCCTTGTTGGCTGTGTGTTGGCTCTTCACATCCCCACTTCCCAGACAGGCACTGCCACAGAGCGTTCTGGTGCAGGAGTTTCTGTGGTGTGGGCTTCGTTCCCTTACATAATGGAGAACTGGCAACATCCACTTCCCACAAGTTGCTGTTTCTGCTTTCAGCCAAGCATGAGTGAGGGTTTTGAATCTGTGATGTGCCCCAGCTATGAGCAGGACGAAAGCAGAGGACAGCTGGGCCCAGCAGGGCCGGTGATCCTGTTTGTGCCGTCACTGTGAGCGGGAGCAGCATCACTGACTCCTTCTCTTTGCACCGCTCTGGCTGTGCTTGGCCACCTGCTGCATGGGTTCCTCCCAGCCCACGGGGTGCCTTGGCCTCGGAAAGACCCTCAGCAGATCCATCTTCCCCCGGGGACTGGAAACCTGAGCAGAGAGCCTGCAGCTCCCACCGGGAAATGTATCGCATTAGCCTGGGGTGTTCACCCGGCAGCCGCGTTTCCCTTGGGGTCCCTTACAAGATACCATTTCAAACCTGTGATCACCCTCTCAGAGCCTGGGTATTGAGTGTCAGCAACATCCTTTCTGCCCCTCCATGTTTCCGTACACCCCCCAGCAATGTCAGTCTCCGCTCTGATCCTTCTGTTCTCATTTCCCTTTCCCCATGCCCCTCTTTCCCATTCCCAGCAGCTCCCTGTCCAGATGAAGCTGTGTGTTCTGGAGCTGAGTTTGTTTGCGTTCTATAAACCCCACTTCTCCAAAAATGTGGATTACTGAAGGCTGTTAAATATAAATGCATTACAGTTCCACATTGTTTGTGAAGTTTGCCACATTTAAAGCTGCTTTTTGGGGTTTCAGAGTATTTAAATAGAATGCATACAAATAAAGCACTGTCAGGTGAAAATAAAAGAGATTTTGAAGAGGACAGTTGAAGCCCATTAGCAAGAATGAATCTCTTTTGCTTTTGTTTGAATCACATGGAGATTAAGACTTTATTTTAGACAAGTCCTTGACTATTCCTGAGAAGCAGTGCAGAATCAAAAGGAGTCCTTCCCAAGTGCTGTGGTTACAGTGCCTGTTACACTGACAAGAGGTTGCAGAAAATAATAAGGCAAAGCTCTACGTTTCTTCTTTCAATTTCCTTAAAATTCTGTCTGGCGTGTGCTATTTGTTGTTACAGTCTGGATGAATGAGGCTATCTTGCAGAAGCACTTCTGAAGAGTTGAGTCCCAGCTTAACAGATTGAAACAGTGACCTTAATTATTCCAAAAAGTGTGCAAATTGAATTATTTTTATTCTCCAAAAATAATGGACCTTTCTGAATTCATCTGTGTGCATCCCTGTTTTCAGGGTGGATTGTTTAATGCCTGTTTACAAGTGTTTGGCTTTTGTTCCTGTGCTGTGCTGTTAAGTTCCCCCCCCCCCCCGACCCCAACACACCACACATACACACTTTTTTTCTTTTTTTTTTCTTTTCTCCCATCAGAAAGCATTGCTGCAACCTATTTGTTTGAACAATGGTGTTTTCCCTCAATAAATAATCAGATGAGCTATTGGCTTCATAATCTTTACTTAAAAACAAAACTATCCACATGGGTGCACAGCATTTGGCTAATTAATTTCTGATAATTTGCAATGTTAACAGCCAGCTGCCAGGGGCAGGCGTGACTGTTAATCTGTGGAAGAAGCCATGGTGAAATGATTGGAGATCTGCTCCTGCTGGTTGCCAGATAAATTCCTCTTATGACAATGTCACTAGGTTAATTAATTCAATTAATGACTCCCAGTGCGATGTTTCTCTTTGTCTTTTTCATTTGCCACAGGCTGCTGAACAGGTACTTGTATGGATGTATTCTGAAGTTATGTCGCAGATAAGGAATAATGTGCCATTTTCATTCCTATTTCTGAAGTGTCTCAGTTTTTAATGAAGTTTGGTAACTGCTAATTCCACTAGAAATTAGTTTTCTTTCTCTTCTTTTTTTTTTCCTGAAGTGTGAGCAATGAAATTTCCATGGCTTTATTATGCTTAGAAAACATGTTTAGTTAACTTCAGTATTAGATTTTTTGAAAATTCCCTTGATGTAAGAAATTCAGAATTAGGGTAGAACCTCACTCTTTTGTTGCCATGAACAAAACATTTGCTTTGTCCTTGAAAAAAGGAATTGCCAGAGCAGATCAGATCTCAGATGAATGTGGCTTATCATCCCAGCTGCAGTGACAGCAAGCACCATGTGCTTCTAAGTTCAAGAAACAGAAAAATGCATCTTAGATCTAGCTGAATTTTTAATTAAGGAAGAAGTTAAAGAGTAATGCTCCCAAAAGGGACACTCAGGAGTCACAGAGCTATCCTCAGAGCCCGCTGTCTTAAGTATCATCTCATTTTTCTGAGCAGAACTAGGAGAATTTGGAGATGGTGCTATAGAAGAGGAGCTATGAGATATGGTTTAGTAACTTGGGATAGCAATGATAATGGGAGGATGTTTGGACTGGATGATCTTGTAGGTCCTTTCCAACCTTGTGATTCTATGAGGCTATGAAAAGCAAAGTTGTCACCTTTTTAGAATAACTTACATAAAAACGTGAACACTACACAGAGAAAATAATGAAGTGTGAATGAAAGTCATTTTTTCTTTGTGACTGTTAAGGAGCAATCCATTGGTAGAGCTTCCTGACACTCACTCACATTTGCTCTTTTGGACTGATTTTGCATAACTATCACTTAGAGAGTTCTGGCAAATCACTTTGCAACCACACAGTATGTTGAGAGCTGAATGTTTATAATATCCTTTGCTTATAGGATGTCCTTTTTTTTTTTTTTTTTTTTTTTTTTTTTTTCCTTCTGAATCAATATAGTGAATTTCCCAATGAGTTGGTGTTGGAATTTAAACCCATCAGCCACGGTCCTACATGTGTGAGAGCAACAATCCCCTAGCATCCGTCCCTATCTAAGGTTCATCTCTGCTCTTCTCTATTCACTCTACTATATTTCCCATTCATAGTTTTAATTTGAATTCCCTCTCTTGAATATGAGTTGAAAACATGCTTGAATGTGAATGCCAGATTTGAAGGGTAACAGAAACAAGTTGTAAATGCAATTCCACTGATGATCAGGTTCTGCCCTCATAGCATTTCTGGGTTAGAACTGAAGTGTGTAACATTAATTCTGGTACATGAAAAAAATCAAATTTAGAATGATTTTAATCATTTGGATGACTGATTCAAACCCAGTGAAGTCTTTAAAAGGCTTCACGTGAAAGCTGAATTTTGCCCAGGGGCACAGCAGCAAACGAAAATACCTGGAGAAAAGGTGTAGTAAGAGCCAATCTCAGCCATTGCCAGGAGCAGCCTGATGGAGCTGTACATGTCCCTGTTCTCAGCACTGTAGTTGGACTAGGTGACTTTTAAGGGTCCCTCAAACAGTTCTATGATTCCGTGAGCTCCATTCCTGCAATTTGTGTTGCTCATCGCCCTGCTGAGTTGTGGACACAAACAGCCCTTCTCAACAGGTGGGCAGTGAGAGCTTGGCTGCGTGGTGTGTGCAGTGCCTGCTCTTCCCAACACAAATGCACGCATGTGAGCAGAGGCTCAGGGAGAGCAGGGGCAGCCCACAAGTTCACTGCTGTGCTCTGTGCAGCGCTGCACCGTGACAAAGCCTGCGGTTTAGTTTATGGCATCTTTTGACACTTGTTATCTAATGAAAAGGCTATTATCCCCCTAAGGGGGAAATCACCATGTGCTTTTCTTTAAATTCAATCCAAACATATACTTTTTAAATAGAAACACTCTGGTGTTTCATGTCGGGGCCCTTTGGCATAAGCAGCTGCCTAGGCAAACTATACACAAAAAGCTTAATTTGAGCTGTCATTTCCCTGCAGTAAATGCTTTCCTTTGTCTCTAGGAGCGGAGTGATACAAATCAGGATATGTAAATTTGAGCAATGGATCTTAATTGTGAGCAGCAGGTGTCTGTGCAAGAGTGCTCAGGTGAGGGGGAGTACAGCTACTGGGACTTGCTTGTTGTCGGTGTACAAAGGGAAGGCTACAAAGATCCAACTAATTATCCACACTAATGAGCTCAGCGACCCGAGTGAAAGGAGAGTGCCTTGTCTGCTGCTCCAGTTTAGTCTTCTCAGAAGACAGTGGTTTAAAAACCAGTTATGCAGCTCAGCCTCCAAAGTGCCCCGACAGTCAGCAATGAGGATTAAATTACCATAATAAGCCCTGAGAAATCAATTTGTGGGAGTACAGGCTATGATGAATAAACCTCCTGGAGAAATGAATTGTCTGAGAAACATTTCCCTAAGACAACTTGACCAGAGGAGCATCTTCCCGTGTTTGTAAACGTAGCTCTCTTAGAGGAGACAATGCTGTTTACCTTCTGATGATTTAAACATTGGCAATTATTATGCTTTTTGTCAACACATCACTCATGGTTCTCTCAGTGAAAGAATTAATGCCAACTAAGCTGGCTGGAAGAAGTAATTCATGCCTGGTGTAGCAGATTGGTGTTGTACTGACGTGTCTCTGTCTTGTGCCTGGACAGGCTTGGGTAAGGGCAGATGGACAGGGCTGGTATCTGCTGATGCAGTCCACACTTTTTCTTCAGTTGCTCCTAATCTGAGAGTGTAACTTAGTTTCTATGACCATTCAACAATGGCTTTTCTAGCCCTAGGTTTCTAGGATTCTAACAATGTGCCATTTAGTGGGGGAAAAAAAAAAAAAAAAAAAGGATTACCAATCTTTTTTACTGATGTTACTTGTCAGCTTCTTAAGTAAAAATATAAAAGAGAGCCACTCTTAAAGAATAATAACATCGTTAAGGTTGGAAAGACCACTAAGATCACCTAGTCCAACCATCAGCCCATGCCTGTGATTGCTCTAGCCCGTGTTCCTCAACGCCAAATCAACCCTTTTCTTGAGCATCTTCAGGGATGGTGACTCTCACCTCCCTGGGCAGCCTGTGCCAATGCATCACTGCTCTTCCTGAGTAGAAATTTTTCCCAGAATCCAACCTGAACCTCCCTGGTGCAACATGAGCTCATCATCTGTTGCCCTCATTTGTCCACTTTGTGGTGGCTCTGACAAAGGAGGCACTGCACTGAGACCGTTCAGCTTGCTGACCAACAGAAAGCTAAGCTAGAAAAAAATAGCAGGTGACTGAGATCTTCCTTCCTTGTCCTCTGGCGATGGACCATTCCTTCTCCAGCCAGCAGAGATCTTATACTTCTCTAGGGGTGTCACAGTAGTAATAGGCAGGACCCACCAGTATGGATTGGTCTGTCACTGGCCAACGCACTGTAATCATGTGTTCTCCTTGCACCTTGCTTCGTTTAGGTAGGTGATTAGGATTTATTCTCAGAAAGTGGTGAGGCACTGACACAGGCTGCCAGGGAAGTGGGGGAGTCACCATCCCTGGAGGTGTTTGAGAACCATGGAGATGTGGCTGAGGATCATGGGGTGGGCACGTGTGGATGGGGTGATGGTTAGATTGGATAATCCTAGCAGTCTTTTCTGACCAGAATGATTCTATGATTCTCCTGCTCTCCATACATTGATGGATGGAGATCTTGGAGCATTCATCCTGGAACGGGCTGCCCAGGGAGGTTGTGGATGCCCCGTCCTTGGACGTGTTCAAGGCCAGGTTGGACGGGGTCCTGGGCAACCTGATCTGAATGTGGATGTTTGGTGGCCCTGCTAGGCAGGGGGGTTGGAACTACATGATCCTTGAGGTCCCTTCCAACCCAGGTGATTCTGTGATTCTGTGATTCTGTGATTCTGGGGATCAATGATTTCTGTGCTACTCCTCGCTTGGAGCAGGTCTTCCCAACGTGTTTTTTTAATTGGTGTTTTTTGTTTGTTTTTTGTTTTTCCCCTCTAACTGTGACAGTATCTGCGTGGACCTCATTATAGGGTCACATGGGGCCTCATTATGCACCATCCTACACCTTGTGTGGCCCTGAGACTGGTGCAAAGTGGGTGTCAAACAACATCATTCTAATGTGGTAGAGTTTCACACCTCCTTGGTAAATGATTACTTGAGGTCCAGGGAAGTAAAGTGTCAGCTCCAATCCATGCACCTCCGTGCAGTTCTTCTGCAAATTTGGGGCACTCTAGTTAGTAGAAACCAAAGCCTTTCCTCTGTTGGAATATGAAATAAAATAGTAATACTACTGCTAATAAAAATGCAAGGCAAAATTTGTTTCCACTGCAATAATGTGAAGAAAGGGCATTTGCTCAGGTTATAGCAGAGTAACAGAATGGATGACCTCACATGTCGAGCAGCATATGTCGACAAAAAACTGTTATACAACTGCTTTGCTACTCCAGCTCTCCTGCTTACTGCAAAGCAATAATCACCTTTTTGTTTTTCTGTAGAAATCTTGGGGATATGTCTGCAAGCTTAAAATTTTAACCTCCTATGCATTTGTAACTCTTTTGAAGCCAAGAATATTTCTGAATAAGGACTGAAGCATCTTCAGTTGTTTAGTGCAAATGATGTCACACAACAAGCGAACAAAACAGGCAGGGCACTTTACGACAGGATGCATGAAGGAAGGCTCCAAGGTAGGAAGGATCAGCTGTTTATTTACATCTATTGTTTCCTTGTTTCCCACACAAATATATTCTGTGTTTAAAATTTATAAAGCTGGGAAAGCCCTTCTCACGCTGTTCTCCATAAAATATTGCTTGCTGCATTTCTCTGAGGGGCTGCTGACAAATAGGCTCTTGTTGTCTAACTTTCTCTCTGCCGAGGTTAATGATTAAGTGGTTCAGAAGGTTAATTCCTGGAGATAGTGTTGTCTTTGGCTTGAACAGATGTTGGTAGTGCTTTAATGTGGTTATCAAACTCTGCTGCCCTTCATTCTTTGCTCTGCCTGGTCCTGGGCATTGTTTGCCAATGCATTCCAGGCTCCCTCTATGGAGATCCAGCAGAGCTGAACATACCATCGCGCTGCTGCAGCAGAGCATTGCCTCTCCTGGGGTCACGCGGGATAATGCGATATATAGCACATAAACTGATAACGATGGGCTTGATCTTTAAAACATCTGTAAATATTTGTGTATGCATAAAGATACAGAATGCCTTTTGAGGCTTTCATTGAACGATCTGCAAAGCTGCTCGTGGTCTTTCTATGGGCAAATCTCTCAATAGCCCCTATGGAGCAATGTACTGGGTGTAATCCCTGCCACTCCTCCCCTCAGTGCCTTGTGGTGATACGAACCTCGAGGGTGTCTGCAGTAATCTCTTGTGTAATCTGTGCCTCTCTCAGCCTGCTACGTCACCCAGGGTGGGACTGGTAGGCAGTATTCACAGTGCTTGAAGCTGTATCGTTCTGGCAGTTGCTGGATGTGTGTAGATGTCCTTCATTCCCACATCCACTGTGTCATAACTAAACATCAGGTGGTGGAGGAGCGTTGTCAGGAATGTGCCTACCAGGCAGCCCAGCACACACCTCCTGCAGTCCTCCTACCTCTTCCTATACACTGCCCCACACCTGTTAGCAGAAAAGTTGCTCAAGTTAAAAGCATGTTAGTCTGCCTGGATAACAGAATGTCATCACTTTAATAATCCCACTGATTTTCTTAAAAAAAAAAATTATAATAATAACGAGTCAACATCTTGAGACTTTACCTCCATTACTTTTTGTGAAACTATAATCAGAGAGGAATTGTGGCTTTTTGCTTTCCTTCCCCTATGAGCAGAGATTAAACTAAAAATGCTGGTCCCTGCTGAGCCGTGCTGTGTGAGGAGCTCTGCTGTCAGGATGCTGTGTTCCCCCAGCTTCTCACCATTCACCAGTACTGAGCAGCACCATGTTCCTAGTTTAGGTCTCCCCATACAGTTTGTAGTTTTAAAACTGCTGGAGGAGATGGGTGGCATTGCACATAATCTCAGGCCTTATGGCCAGAGCCTTTACAAGAAATGCAATACCTGCTTTAACTGGTTCTTATCCTGACAGATTCAAACACAGTGTGCCCAGAGGCTGTTCTGGCTAAGGCTCTTCTTCAGCTGTGGGACAGAAAAGAGCTGCCAGGGTCAGAAAAATAGAAAGCAACAGTGCTCAGCGTGCTTCTCTGTGGAAGCAGCACTGGGTGCCCAGGTCCAGACACTTTTCATGAGCAGTGAACTTAATTTTTTTGTCAGATGGTCTTTCAGCAGAAATAGCCCTTGATCTCCCTGTTTCTTTACGGAGCAGTTTTGACCACAACAGAGTTGCAGTTAGCAGGAAGCCGCGCTTGCATACAAGCTACTTCTCATTTGTTTGAGCTAGGTTGAGGTTGGATCCCACTTTTTAAAACAGAACTGTGCATAAATTTATCTGTTGGAGTTACAGTGATGCCCCGTGCAGCAGAAATGTCCCTCCCCGCAGCACACAGCCCCTCCAGCTGGGCCTTGGGATCACCTCCGCTGCCTTCTGCAGCTGCATCACTTCAGCCCACCTTTGTTGTCTTGTGATTGATGAGAAGCTCCCTCCCGCCCCGGTTTGCCTTTTCTCCGTTACTTAAAAGCGATCAACTTGCAATCGCTGCTTTTGCTCCTTACTTAAGGTTCACTACATTTGCTATCGGTGCTACAGAAGGCATAGCTCACGCTGTAGCATGCTGTGCCTCGGGCTGGAGGGCATTTGAGGCTCCGAGGAATCTCCAACCTCAGAAGCCAGCCGTACCGTGCACAAAGCTGCACAGAGGGGCAACTGAGTCGGGCGGGCAGTCAGATTTCCCAGGGCAAACCCTTTCCAAATGCTCCTCCTAGCCCCGACTCTTTGCTCTAGCCTGTACACAGAGAGATTTTATCAAAACCTGCTTGCACATCGGCAAGCTGCTTCTGCAAAGGGCCGGAGCCGGGCTCAGCGCTGCGCTCCCGTGGGCGCACGGCAGAGGGAGCAGCGGGAGGTGCTCCTTTCCACGGCGCCTGCTTCCTGAGCATCTACGCCGTGTGTTTCCTCCTCCGAAGGTAACTGCTTTGCAGAGGTTCATCGGTAACTCCCACAGAAAAGTAACGTCGTATCCCCACTGCCTGCCCCCGGCTCTTCTTTGGCTGTGGTGCTTCAGATTCACATCCTCAAACGAAACTGGCCTAGAGGTGGTCCAGCAAGCATAGTCAAAATGGATCCTGTTTCAGCTGCACGAGCACCATCATGGTACAGGCAGATGGATGAATGGGGGAATGAATACTTCAAGATAAGGAGGGGGATGTGGCTGTCAGTACTGGATTGTGGAGCAAACTGTGGGCCATGTTCCTTTAGATGAGTTGCTGCTGATCAGGTGTAGTTCTGAGCTGGAATTTATGTTTAAATAATGTTATTATCCTTGCAAATATAGAGTCTATGATCAGTGGTTTCCCACAGTCAGGGACAAATGTTGTGTAGAAGTAAATGCTTTGCTTGTGATAGAGTTTAGTGCAGGTAGTGTTCTGCTGGGTGCCAGGGCTGATGGCAATCAGCTCCTTTGAGCTACAGCTTGCCACTGATGAAGGAAGATGTTCAAGTCATGTCCTTAATGACTTGTATAAAAGTTGGTCAAAAGAAGAAATGTGAAGTGCAGTAATGCCGTTTGGTGAAGTTGCAGAATGGAGAAAAACAGTTTTTCTTTATTTGAGGTTCTATAATGAAACACAGATGTTTCGCAGTTTTCCAGATGTTAAAATCAAAAACCAAGTAAATGCCTGCCATCATGCCCCTCTGGAAAGCCCCACTACGGTCTCAGATTGTGTGTGCTGTACATGCCTATCCCAAGCCATTTACCAGCATGAGAAATAAGCCCCTCTGCGTGGTCATCCAGGCAGCCCTGTAGCTGAGACCGCTGTTATGGACGCATGTGGCCATGGGCAGCAGTGAGATGGCTGAGCTGTACTTTCAGGGAGGTCATGTAACTGATAAATGTAGGATTATTTCCTACCACAGGACATGGGGTCTTTTGGGACCTCTGGAAGTCCTTTTCAGATCACCGTTCCTTGTGATATCTAAGAGAAGAGAGTGCTGCCCCATTATTTAAATGCCTGCTGCTCTCTAGAAGATGAAAATCTTTGTGGTGTGAGAGCATGCCACAGAGCTGCTGTTCTTTGTCTGTGTTCCTGGGTGCAGTGTTTTTGCGCTTTAAAACAATGAAAGTTCACAACAGAAATGTTCAATTAACTGTTAAACACTCTCATCAATTCAGGGATCATTTCCAAATCTGATGGATGAGTTCAAAATATTCAATTCATTCTAACCATCAGGCGGAAAAACAGTCGAACTCCTGAGGAAAAAAGAGTAGATAAATGCTGAAATGTACTTGCATATCTTTAAGAGATACAGTGCATCAGAGACATTGAATTATGAACATAAAAACTTCCCAAATGTGTGCTGTAAGTGGAGTTATAATGGGCAATGTCTCAAGCTCAGCATTTTCTAACTTTGTTTCAATCCAAATGTAAAAGGCATTTGTGCACACATAGATTGTCATACCATATACAATGCCATTATTGGCCATGACAAATAAATGAGAAATGCAAAATAATAATTAGGATGTTTTTAAGATTTTTAATTGGTTCCGTTTCTCACAGACACAACCAATGGATTCACACTGCTGAAGCTTTTGAGAAAGCTTTGAATTGTGAAAGAGTGGTGAGGCACTGTAACAGGCTGCCCAGGAAGGTGGTAGAGTCACCGTCCCTGGAGGTGTTCAAGAAACGTTTAGATGTTGTACTGAGGGACATGATTTAGTGGGCAAATATTGGTGAGAGGTGGACAGACAGACTGGATGATCCTGGAGGTCTTTTCTAACCTTGGTGATTCTGTGATCCTAAGTTACTAAAAAGTCAGAATAGTCAGGAAAAGTCAGGACTTCCTTGTTTTAAAACAGGTGATTCTGTTTTCTGTCAGCAGTTCTCTTGAGTTCACAGATTCTGTATTTTATTAAAATAAGCTACGTAACATGGCAAAAAATGTCATGGAGTGCTGACCTCTGTTACAGTTTCCTGTAATTCTGCATTATGTATTAATTAATAAGTCCAGTTTTATTTTCACTGTACTCTGGTTCCATTGGCTTCCATTTAAATCTGTAGTTTGAATATGATGAGCTATAAATTATTTCAAAAACAAAAAGCCCCACAAACCCAATATCCAGTGCACTGATAGTGATGGAACAGTTTTGCTGCCTGATACTATCTTTACTTTTACTTTTTCAGAATGCCCAAAGTTTCCATAGCTGAACTATTTCCATTAATGTGGAGTGATGTGATGCCTGATATAAGTAGTCTACTTGAGACAGAGTAGATGTCATTATGTTTGCTTAAATTATCATTTCAATAATAGTAATTTTAATGAGAAATGTATCACAAGTGCTGAACAGACTGCTGTGAAGACAGTGTCCATACTTTGCTTAGGATCATTCATAAAAGCTCAGGAATTTGGAAGAAAAGGAGAAGTTAGTCTTCCAACTTTGAGGGTGGAGAAGTCTATAATTAAGAGACCAAATGACATATTCAGGTTTACTTCGGAAATGGGAAAGGAGTTATGAATGGAGCCCAAGTTTAGTAAGTCTCAGGGTGCAGTTTCATAGAGCAATTCCCACAGACAAGAGATCTCATTTCCTCCTGTCTGCCAGTACTTGTCCCTGTTGGACTGTCCGTGGAGCCATCTCGAGGGATCCAAGCCGCAATTCCACCTCACCCCTGCAGTGAAATATGGATTGGTTTTCTCCTTACAGCAAGCTAGTGTAGACTAGAGAAACTATGGGGACTTGGAAATGACATAAATTGGCAGCAAATGTCATTTGTATTGTATGTATTTATCACTTCCCATTGCTGGTCAATCAGTAAAATAACTTCCTTCGTTCACTGATTTCACTGATCCAAATATAAGTACGAAAATAAACAAATTAGCTGCCCTTTGCTTGGTCTTCTGCTATTTACAGAGCCTGATGTTCCCGTGGAGCGCTGGACTCTCTTTACTGGCCCGCTTATTAGTAACACTTACTGTTGGGAGATTGTAATGTTGCTGAAAGCACACAAAATGCAATTCCTCCAGCCATTAATCCTTGTCTTGATGCTACTTCGCCAGCACAATGCCTCTCTCTTTTACCCCTGGCTTTTTTCTTTCTCTTGTTCCTTTTTCCAGCCCCTCTATTTACCCCAGCGCAGCCACTCCACGAGGTAATTCCTTTTGAGGCAAGATTGCCGCTACCCAACTCCTATTTACACTGGCTGCAATTTTCAATTAAACACAAGAACTTAACTTTAGCAGAGGGCCCTATATAAGCCGCAGGGTCCAGCTTTGGGAACTCAGATTTGCTTTCCCAGCTTGAGACTTTGAAGTTGGGAAGCATGAGAGAGAGCTTGGATGAGGTGGTAAAGTGTCTTTCAAATAAGAGCTTAAAGCAGAAAACATGTTAACCTAAGGGCTCCAGGGTTAGGGAAAAACAAAAGGTAGGAAAACAAATCTCCAAAAGAAATGATGTGTAGGTCTGGTATCCAGAAACATGATTTAAGACAAACAACTTGCTGAATTACCTTTTGTACGGTGTAATACCGTGAGACATAAAAACTGGACTTCTTTTAAAGAATATCTCGGAGGTGTCCAGTCTAAACCAATTAGGCTTTGAGCAGGAGACTGTGAAATGCAGCTTAACATGCTGCTTTAAAGATTAAAAAAACCTGCTGTAGTGAGAACTGTACACTTTTCCTTTTGTTAAATGAACGAGCGACACGGGAAATTATAAGCACACAACAGGAAGTATTGCAGTGCACAAACCAATCTCACTGCAGTTTCTCATTTAACTTTCTCTCTGCTGAAATAGTTTAGTAGGCTGCAAATTATTTTCTGGCTATGTGAAGTCCTGTGTGTCCTACAGTGGTAAGAAACGTTCTTGATTGTGTCAGTTCCCCTCTGCTGCAGCTGCATGCAGCCATAGGACACCTCTATAGAATCACAGAATCGTTAAGATCAGAAAAAACACCACTAAAGATCATCTAGTCCAACTATATTGAAAGCAAATCAGACTTTAAAAGCTTAAAAAAAAAAACCCTACACGTTGTTTGCTAATGAGGATTAAATCACATCGTAACTAGTGAATAAAAATATGAGCAGCACACAAACGCGGTGCACGAGTTGTGCAGTAATTTTACTGCTATCTTGAGGCATCGAGAAAAATGGGTCTGAAAAGCCTTAAATCTGAATTAGCTTAACTGCTTTTGACAAGTTTACACATGAGAGACATCGAGACTGTGTGTATTACTTGCTGCTTGCAGTTTCCTCCTGGCTTCTATTGGTGAGATCCTGGCCAGAGTTAAATCAATCCACCCTTTGCTGATTTCCAACGTTAGACATGTCCCCAACTTTTTTTTTTTTTTAACCTTGCTTTCAGACTGACTTTCTCCCAATTGAAATTCAGTCCCTCAATGGTTGGTGTTTTTTTTTTTTTCTTTTTTTTCCCCCCTTGCACTGATAAAAAAGGGTTTTCTTCACTCCCTCAATTTGATGTGACAGGGCTCTGACATGAATAATGGACGTGTTTCTTTCACAGGCAAATCAACTTAATTTAGCATGCCTTTATACTTTCAATAGCAAAGCCACAAGCCTGTAAATTCCATGAGATCCTTTAGGTTTGCAGAAATCTTTAGAATTAGCAGAAAATGTATAAAGTAAACAGCACTTATTTTGTCAAAATACTTGAATAACTTTTATGCAGGAGTTAGAGATGAATATATCACTTCCTAATCAGATTGTGATTTACATTCAGTTGAGGATGGGCTGCCTGGGCTCAGCCTGCACTGTTGCAAAAGGAGAAATCAGGGTAGGGGGAAGAAATCATCACAAACTTTATACAGAACAAAAATCCCAAACTTTCTTCCAAAGCTGAAGTAAAGAAATGAAATTAGGATATGAGGTTTGTGCAATAGAGGCAGTGTTGGGAGAACCCTGTCCCATCCCCATCTCCCCAAACACCCTTGGAGGGTCTGCTGTCCGAGCTGGCTGCTGGTAAAAAGCAGTCTGATAAGGCTATTGACGATAAGTAGAGATTAATTCTGTTGGCATTACTTGGTATTGTAACATCAAGCAGCTGTAACAGCTCAAAATACCTTGATGGTGGTGATATCAGTGTGTGGTAAATAGGTTAGTTTGAGGGGTACAAACTCCATTGCTGGAAAACATTCTGTTTGCATAACAACCTGTTGTGTTAAACAACTCTTCCCTTTCCTGGTGGTTGTTTATTAAATAAATAAAATAGAAGCTTGTTTAAAAAAGAATCTTCTCAAAAGAAGTTCAGCTTAAGTTTAAGCAATCAGACTGTCTAGGAGAAAAACAGCCCTTGCAGCTGCCCTGCTGCATTCAGCACTGCTTCACAAGATGAAATCAAGTTCCGTAGCTAACGGGATCCCACATACCTCCAGGTCTGCCCGTAATAAGTAGTTAATCAGCCAATTAGGGGAACCAACAATTACAAATTGGGAAGAAGAGAAAAAGGAAAGAAGAAGGGGGAGTTGGGGGGAGAAGAAATGAGTATGAGTCAAGGTAGGCTGTAATCCCTTTGAAAAGGTTTCTAACATTAACTCCTAAAGAATTACGTTCTACCATACCTTGACTGATTTGTTTTCCCCCCTTACTCCCCCTTCCCCTTTTCCTACTCGTTGGGTCAGTTAATTGGCTGATTAACTAGCAATTACCTCTGGGACCAGTTCTATATAGGGTCTCTTTTAATCTAGAATTTTATTGACAAAGGCACCAGAGCAAATTCATCTCTGGCATAAGCTTGCTGAAGTGAATGGGCTGACACCCAGGACAAAGTTGAGCCATTGTATTGTGGGCACTGTGTTTTTAAAGCATTTGATTAACTTGGGACTTTTAAAATTACATTCCCTTTCTGCAAAATCTGTTCATTTTGGTTGGAACCAGGAACAAGAGCTTGCAAAGCCAAGTCTGTCATGGGGCTGATAACTGTCTGCAGTGGCAATGCTTTCAGACCCTGCGTGTGTAGCACTGGGACAGCTGAACAGGGTGACACCTCCCTCCTCTCTCTGGCTGCACTATTGCAGCCTCACTGAAACAGACTGAAATGGGACTCTGCAAGTAGAAATCCTTCGTTCTTGTGAAAGACTGGGTAGCCTGTGGCTGAAGGTCTAACTGCTCCCTCGGGCTTGCCTTGCTGGGGAAGGCAGTGCTGAAGGGGGATGGATGGAGCTGACATTCTGTTACCAGGCAGTGGGGAAAGCACGATGCTGGGGGGGACAGAGAGCTGTTTTGGGAAAACTCAAGCAAAGAGCCTGGTCTGAACGCTGGAGCCAAAAGGCAGGGATCAGCATGCTGAGGGAGCTGGCACCTGCCCTAGAACACTGGGAGCTGGCAGGAACACATCCCTCCCTGCATGAAAGGGGCTCTGTGTTTTACGGTTTCAAGCAGTGCACAGGTTAAAAATAGGTTAGCCTGGGAATAGAACATCGTCAATACAATAATATAGTTTAGGGAAGGGAGAGGCAATTCTTTTCTCCATGATAAGTCAGGACAGAAAGCATTGCTGCTATTTTCTGAGCAAGCAGAGGAGCAGCTTTAGCAGCAGCTCCACAGCCGTTGTCCTGTTTGCAGTGCTGCAAAGGCTGTGAGGAGTGTGGGTGGGATGCAGTCATTTTGCAAACGCAGAAGCAAAAAGCAGAGGCACTAGCCATAAAAGTAACACCAGCTTTTAATAGAGGTGGAGGGCAGAAATGTGGCTGCATCCTGCTGCTCTGCAGTTGTGCCAGGGTCAATGTACATCTCCCATAGCCAGTTGGGAATATTACCACTTCTACCTGAAGGTCACCTCTGCATAGGAGTTAGCTGTCAGGTCTGTGTTGGGAGCGTAACATGAGAGTTCTTTCATTTCAAAAAGGATGTGGGGTGGTAGCTTCAGTGTAGTCTAAGTATTGCTGTATTGCCATAATCGGTCTCCTTGCAAAAGAGATTCACCTTGCTGAAAAACTCTTACGCTAATGGTAATAAGAAACTTGTAATGCAGTTACCAGTGTTGGGCATATCAGAGGATGATTCTCTTTTCTGATGTCGTTGAAAGAAATTCAATCTCACAAGGTATTTTTGAGCCTGAGGAAACATCAACAACCCTGTTTACCTTTTTAGTAGTAGACTAATAAATTTCAGTATCAACAAAGTGATAAACTGTGTTCCTCAGACCAGCACAGACTTGTTACTTCAGAGGTCCTAGTTCTGGGTTCCCTGAAACACAACTTACCCAAAACCAAGCTGTGAAGTGTGTTAGTGGGGAACTTACCCACGACCCATGTGGATTATTAAAAACAGTCCTGTTTTTGCAGCTCTGAAAACTCCTTAATAATAAGAGTTTGGAGGCCTCAGAGTAAGAGTAGATATGCCAAGATTTACTAAGTATGACATACAGGCAACACTGAGGCCAGACATCATTTTGAAGTGATGCATGTTGGCCTTAGAAACATTCAATAGCTGGGAAAATATACAGTGTATTAGAAGTGATACATAAGTTATTTATTACAGCTTTTGGAATTCTTCTTGTCATCTTGACAACTGTCGTCATCATAGTGGAAAGGAGTGGCTGGTGTTCCTGAGGTTTGCTTTAGAAATAAGGTGGCAGTTGCAGATTGAGGAACTGAGGTTGTGTTCATCGTGTTCTGGTTTCCTACTTATGTGTTATCTGAATCTTGTAGTGCTGTCAGTGATCTCCTGCATGATGGGGAAGAGGGAGAGGAGCATTTACTGAGTGCTGGGCTCTGTACCTGCATGGGGTCAGTAGCAATGAGGTGCTTGGTATGTGGTGTGGAATGGCAGGTTCCCTACTTAGAGAGCTTTTGTTCACTGCTAAACCTGCATTAGAATGTAGAGAGAATCAGCTTACAGTATCAGACCCACATAACAGAAGTAAAAGCCTTACAAACCTGGACAACAGAAGAGAACCAATTGCCTTTTAGTCTATCAGTCATTTCACTCTCTGGGCTGTGCCTTTGCTCCATGTCCCTTCTCCCAGGATGCTTTCCCTTCCCACTGATGCTGAAGGTGACCACGGTAATGTGAACATGAGCAGAGCAATGATAACCTATCACATTAAAAATATATATATATTAAAAATACAAAAATCCCATTCTCTTGTTTTCTGTCTCACGTCCCCATGTATCATTGTTGTGGCCCTGAGCAGACAAGCCCCCTATTACAATGTTGTCAGGGCCCTGCTAGTTTTCTAGTTCAAATCCTTGTTCATGCTGTTTGCTAAGTACTTGTTCACTGTGACAGCTTTCAGCCAAACAGAACACACTGAATGCTTCTTTCCAAACAGCTCTGTCCTGCTGGGCTTCAAGTGAAACAAGCCCTTCAGACTCCATCATGTGAACTTTTCATAAGGAACAATCTCCTTTAGACAATTCCTTTCAGAGATACTATCCGTGAAACTGGGACTTGGGGATGAGGTGACATCACAGCCTTCTTCCTCTGGCCAGGGTCATGGCCACCAAAGTTGTATTTGTCAGGAGGCCTCCACATGGCATGGTGTATGATTTCCTTAATTACCTCATGTTTCCCCATTAAAAAAAAAAAAAAAATCTACAACAACTTTAAGTGGGTTTTAATATGTTTTCTGTTGAAAGAAAAGCACATGCTTTCATGCAGATAGTCAAAGCCTGGGTTGTAAAATCAGCACTGATTAGTGAAAATGTAACTCACATGGAGCTAAATCTCACAGACAGATGTGCTGGTGAACCAAAGCAGAGAGATCTCATCTCTTTCTGTTGGTGTCTGTACATTGTGCCATTCCCCTCCAGCTCACTGTCAGTGCTCTTTTTGGTAAGAGTCTTACACAGAATCAACGGGAGGTTTGGTAGACCTGGCAAGGTGTGCATGTTCAGTGGGGGCAAAATGGGCTATGTAATAGCCTGGGAATGTGCAATAGCTTATATGCACTTCAGTGGCAAGGACTTAGCCTTGGGTTTCTTTGCACCCTGTTGCTGAGAGACCTTAGGAAGGTACTGCCGACTTTCCAGGAGGTAGAGATTGAATACAACCAACTGTGACCCCAAGCATCTGCCATGCGTGACCAGGGCACAGATAGTAATATGGCAAAAGCAGAAGACATAGTCATATGGAGAAAGCTGATGGAGAAGGAAGTTTGTAGGGGTATGGTTTGGTGTAGAAAATTGTACTTACAGTGTGCTTGTGGCCATGATGAATGAAGCATATATGTGGATTTATGCTTTTTCCTCTCCTTGGTTTGGTAAGTTAAGATACAAAAAAACCCTCATGAATGACTTGACGTCTTGTACTGCTATTTCTTTTTCACTAGTATATCATTAAAGGGCTGTCCTTCTGTTCTGCTATATTAGAAAATAATAATAATATTAAGATATCCTCAAAATGCATTGAGAAGGCATTGGCCTGAGATATCTTAAATACCATTGGAAAACTAATGCAAAGAAATGACTTTCAGTCCCATATGGTGCCTCATGAAAACCAGTTCAGCTCCCCATCGTTTAAACTGGTAATGGAAAATACTGCTTTTCCCACTTTCCATAATAGAAAAGTATTGCAGTTGTGAGCTCCAGAGAGCCTCTTTTCCATATCACTGTTGTATATGACTTTGTTTTCCAATAATGGATATAAATGCTATGAGTTCTAAGAGAAGGAAGTCTGATGTGCCTGTGTTCATTAGAAGAGGTTCTGAAATCTCAGCAAAACTTGTGTATTAGAGCATGACAGTTATGACACTGAGCTCACAGCTAAGGTGTTTGAAGCAGACATCAGCTCAGGACTGTGAAGGATGTGCACAAGCCCTCAGCTGTCTGAAAGTTGTGCCTTAAGTGGAATGTCTCTGCTCCATGCTTCTTCAAATGTTAGTTTGTGAGCAAAGCTTTCTTTATCTGGCTGACAGAGTCATTCTGTGGGTCAGACAAAGTCAAAGGAAAAGTGGTTTAGATCAAAATTTGATCATCAATGTGCTCTTTAGGATATTTTGTGTACATTTTGTTCTGTAAGTTCCCTGAGAAGTTTTGCTTTCTTCAGCTCAGAAATATCAATTAGTTCTTTTGACTTGTAAGTTATCACCCATTTTCAGTCACGTCATGGAATGGCACCACTGGTATGAAGCTGACCAGTAAGTAATTCAGCACTTTGTGACATGTGGTGTGAAGAGGACAGAGACAGCAGTCAGGAGATGGGCCTCACAAGGTTCAACAATGACATCTCTGTAGGAAAGCCCAGAGCACAGGTTTGCAGATGCTGTGGGTATGGGGACAGGCAAACCCTTGCTATCCTGTAGCACATCCATACTGCTTTTATTCCTTTCCCTAAGGGAGCTGGGCTGCCCTAGTTACACTGCTCTAGATCAAATTAGTAAAAGATTGGAGCATGCTTGGAGTAACTTCACACGTGTGTGTAAATGTGTGCACACGAGGGGTTTTACCATCACTGCTCCCTATTGTGGAAGCTGTTCTTCACAGCTATGTGCTGCCTTAATGAAATCAATGCCACCTGCAACTTCATGGCAATTCCCGTACCCAAATCATGAAAGAAACTTTAAGGCCAATTTTTAAAGACACTGAACGGATATTTACTGTTATCATTGATAGTGGATAGAGATCATCTTCACATTCAGTTGTTTATTTATGCTTCTTTTCACAACTCTGGACTGTGATGCTGTGCAATTGCCATTGAAGCTACTGGGAGCTTTCCATGTGCTGTAATTTTGTAGGACCTCATTAATAACAACCACTTTCTGCACATTCTTTGCCTTTTAAATTCATGTAAGTCCTTAAGTATACGCAGAGGAAAGGAAAATAAGACAAGGGATGAACTCCAGATAAAAGGACTTGAATGTAGAGAAATTAACTACAATCCTGTATTGTATTTGTTTATGCTGCTTAGAGAAACATAACTTCTGTGCTTAACTATTTTCCTTCAGAAGTACATATCACAGATTTCAAGTGCAGGCTGTGATAAATGCCAACAAATGCTGTATTCATTCTGCTGTGCTTCTCTCCCGTCCGCTCCTCTGCATTCTCTCCTCACTCTCATAAATGAGAAATGCACGTTTCCAAGTGGAGGGGGAGTGACGGGCACTGAGCTCTTTCTATGCAACCCTTGCTTTTTCACGATTCATTAAACCTTTTCTCCCTCACGTGTAATTGGACCCCTCTCATTTACATGCATGAGGGATGCATAATTCTGAAGGTGCTGTGGTCCAAAGAGGGAGGAATAGGAGATGGGGAGATGGCCCCTGGGCTGGGATGCAAGAGACAAACTGGGTGACAGTGAGCTGTGTAGCAGTGCTGCATGTCTAGAGTGGGTGAGCTGGGCATGGTGTGCAGCCTGCAGGGCAGATCCGTGCTCACCTTGGCTCCAGGATTTGAATGCTGGCCTTTGGAGCCGAGACCCTCCTCTTTCTTTCCCTGAGCTGTGAAAAATAGCTCTCAGTATTACTATTATTGCTATTTTTTTCTGACAGTGCTGCCAGATTTAATAGCATAGTCGCATAGTCCCTCCTGTTTGTGGGGGGGAAAGCATCCTGCCAGAAAGTGAAATACCAGAGCTGACTTTGTGCTGAGTTAAATTTATTGAGCTTAGAAAGCTGCATGCCATGCATGGCAGAACTCTTCACTGCCTTTACACAGGCTCTGAGCTGCTCATCCCCACACAGCTCCTGAAGTTGTTGGGCCCTTGCTGAGCACTGCCTCCCTGCTTTGTGTCTCCCACCAGTGATTTATCAGTCACATGAGGACATACTCACGTCCATGATGAGCCAAATACTCAATAAGAAAGCTTATTTTTAAGTTCTGGTTTTGAATACCAGAGGCATTTGCTGATTGATGCTATAGATAAAGTATTTAATGTTTTCGGTGCATGTGTTGCAGGAGGATCTGCACGGAGCCTTAGGGATTGGCTTCCAGAGAGAGCAGTTTCCTTTATGTGTCTGGTGAGATGGAGCTTTGTGGTGGTCACAGTTTGGTTATTTTTAAATCCTAAAAAAAAAGAAAAAAGAAAAAAGAAAAAAAAAAAAGAAAAGAAAAGAAGAAAAAAAAGTAATATTACTTTGTGATGTGGGGCATGGGCTTGTGCCTGTTGTTAAGTGTTGAAACTCAATTTAGATTTTTTTTTTTATTTTTTTATTTTTTTTTTTAATTTTTTTTTTTTTTTTTTTTTTTTCTAGTTACTCTTTCTAAACTGTGCACATCGGATGGGAGAAAATACTTAGAAACTCTCAGGGATAACACTGATGGGAAAAGTTTTAAAGGCATGAAATTAAAAAAAAAATGCACATAAATATATTAATGAGTGTTTCTGCTAAGCTCTCACTTGATATGCTCGAGCCCATCTTTTAGCTTAACTTCTTTTTAGAAAGTTGAAAGAAGCTCGGAAATCCCCACAGAGAGCGGCCAGCCACACTTCTGCATTTCAATGCATCCTTCTGCAGGAGCGCCTTTGATTTTAAATGGAAACGTTGTTGCTTTAATCGGGAGACAATCCTATATATGAGTTGTACTTGCCTATAATTGTAGGAGCTAAATGATACACAGAACTGGATACACATCTTTGCAGGGCGATTAATGGGGAGGACTGAAAGCAAAAGTAAACACAAACCTCGCGAAATAAAAGAAGTTAAAAGATAAGTGTTAAGGACCTTTTTCCTTTTTTTTTTTTTTTTTTTTTTCTTTTTCTTTTTTTTTTTTTTCGGAGAATAAAACAAGATTTAGTAGCTTTCCACTTAATTTAAATGAAAAGAATCGCTACCTTACATATTGCACTGATAATGCGGGGGAGAGCGAAAACAAAACCCTCTTTGTGGCACTGACACCTCCTATAGTTGTTGTGAAGAAACTTTTCCCCTCGGTATCTGCTCACCAATTCTAATTAATGCTGCGCATTCCTCCACTGAAATCATTTAATGCATAACAAGGGGGGGCGGGGGGGGGAGGAAAAAAAGGGAGAGAGAAGGGAAGGGGGGAGAGAGAGAGAGACAGAGAGAGAGAGAGAGAGAGAGAGGAGAAATTCTCAATGCTCACGATTGCCCTGTTCGAATTATGGGAGTGAAAGCCCGGGCCCCCTAACCTACTGTCTATAAAGCAGAGCTTTGAAAGAGAGCTGCAACCTACAAAAGCTGTCAATCTTCCTTGCCCCGAAAGCCTGGGTTCACATGGCTTCAAGTGACAGCCCTCCTCCCCCGCGCACAAAGCATCAATCTGGCTCTCCCCCAAGCACCCACAGCCCATTGTGTGGCCGCAGGTGCCTCACACAGCACCCACAGCCCCCAGCACCGGCCCGGCACAAAGGCAAGGCTCTGAGGGTGCCAGCCTGCTCACCACACCGGTTCTAGCTGTTTTCAGCCTTCTTTTTTGTGGGGTGTTTCTGCTTCAGAGCCTCCTTGGTGCCTAGGGCCGGCTGGGGGGGTTGGAGCTGAGTTCCTGGCAGATTGAAGTGTCCCAGGTTCTCTGCAGAGCCTGGGTAATCTGCCTTGTCGCTTGGTGCCTCGGTTGCCTCTGTGTAAAACGGAGGGATGGTTTCTCTCCTTTACCTATACATCTCCTTTTTCACAGAAGCTGCACATCTGAGGAGATGGGGATGTGTTTGTGTGATGGCCCGTGCCCAGAACAGGGTGGCACTTCTGTCATAAAACAGGTTAGTGGTAGTGGTAATGGAGTGGGGAGATAGAGATTAGATATTAGATTTTAGGAGGAAATCATTTACTCAGAGAGTGGTGAGGCCCTGGCACAGCTGCCCAGAGAGCTGTGGGTGCCCCCATTCCTGGAGATGCCCAAGGCCAGGTGGGATGGGACCCTGCGTAGCTGAGCTGGTAGGGGGCTGCTAAGGCTGCCAACCCCTGGCAGAAGTTGGAACTGGGTGGGCTTAAGGTCCCTTCCAGCCCATCCACTCTGTGACTCTATGATTCTATGCTGTGTCATATCCTGCAGTTCAAAAAGTGGCACTACTTTGTCTCAGGCAATTTCCCATATCTGAATTGTGAATGATTTTTCCCTGATCAGCTCCAGCAGAACTGAGTTGGGTTTGGAAAATCCAGCTATAGAATTTATGGTGTCAGGAGACTGCACAAGGAAACTGAATATGGAGAAGAGGGGGCTCACCCATTCACAGCCAATAGAAGAGCTGCATAACTGGCTACTACTGTTAATTCTTTTCTTACAGTGCAGCTCTTCTAGTTTGATCTCTTTCAGCAGAAGTGCAATGTTTGGTGCAGGGCAAACCAAAAAGCCTTATACACTCAGAAGTTGTAAAATAACCTCATTTTTACTGAGTTAGGATTTCATGAAATGAACTTCTTTCAACTTCCCTTTATGCATCATATAAAAAAACAAGCAAACAAGCTCTTTCACCAATCATTTTTGTTCTTAAAGGTCTCAGCAAATCTCCCTTCATCACTGCAGTGACACAGCTACGTCACTTCAGAGCTGCACCCCAACCTGGGCTCTTTGGCTGGGATGCTGTGGCAGTGTATCTCCTGCAGCCCAGAGCCAAGTGCAGGCTAATTGCAGGATTCCCTTTGCTATTGGGGAGGTTTTGCTTCAGTAGCTGCAAATCAAAGTGACACTGTGATTGAAGTCAGAGCAATGAAATGATGCACTAGGTGCTTTGATCTTGGTCCTTAGATAGATTGCTTAATAATAATATTAATATTAATAATAATAATAAAGCAACTGCTGACTAGTTTGGTACTGAACACAAGTCAGAGATGGAAAATGTCAAAGCACAGAGCATGCTTGTAGACATGCTGATAATAACTGTAGGAGAAAGCAAGTAAAAATTGTATGTTCCACCTTTCTGTATTTCATTTCATATGGATGTTTTAAAGCAGAAACCAGAGCCAGGGCTGGGAACATCATAGAATCATTAAGGTTGGAAAAGGCCTCTTAGATTACCCAGTTAAAATAAATAAATAACAATAAAAATAAACAACTTTTATTTTGAGCTCATTTAAGGAGAAATCACAGCTGCAGAATGCCAGCTCTGCAGCAGGGAAGCACAAAGCTGAGCATATGAAAGGAAGCAGTTTCATTGCTGTTGGCCTTCTCCCTGTTCAGATGACAGATCACCTTCAGGCAGAATTAGAGCCTCCTCCCAAAATATATGAGAAAAGCAAATTCAAACTGGCATTGGCTTCTCACAGCAGTTTCTCACACTGTGTGATCAAATGATTGTGTCTTATGTTACTTGTGGTTTTCTTCAGTCACCTTCAAGACTAGATAGAATGAGTGGGTTATCCAGAGCATCAGAACACAGGAAAGCTCAGCTGTTTCAAGCCTGGCTTCCTCTACTACTGATTCCTGCAGTTGTCAGTAAAAAAAATTGTCCAATTTCTGGTGTAGCATTAAGTCATTAAATTAGAGTCTTATGGCAATTCTCGTCTTCTTTTTGGGAATATTGCTCTCAAGTAGCAGCTTTTGCTTCCTTCTTAGGGCTGAGTCAGCTCCAGAGGACTTTAAATTCATGCCATATGCAGGAAATGGCAGTCTAAATAAGGCACCTTATTGCTGAAGGTAGCTGTCATCACTGAACAGTAAATAAAAAGACACTTAGGGCAGCACATAGGGCAGATCCATATGCCTCTTTCTTATGTGAGCAACTTTCCAAACACACACAAGTGATTTAATAGAAGCACTTGCATTTGAAAATAAAGCTACCAGTCTGGGAGCTAACCTGAGTTTAACTCATGTGAGATAATTTGCAGTAAGGAAACTGGAACTGAACTATGGAAGTGATTCATTAGCAGTATATTCAGCTCCACGATGGTGTTGCAGACAGTTATGTTGGGCCTTAATTGCTTCTGTTAACATCACATTCTAGAGCTCATTAGTGATAAACAGTGTGTATTAATATCATTCAGACAAGAACTAATACTTAAGGTGGAAATCCATAAGCTGTGATGGCCATTAGTCAATGCAGAGTTGTTGAGCAGCGCTTGAGAATCTGAGCTGTGGGAGTGGATATTTCATCAGGCAGATTCCCTCACATTCCAGTGAGAAGTTCTTTGTCTAAGAAAGTTACTTAGTGAGAAATGTGACTGGAAAGGGATGTGGTAAGCACTGTTCTTTCGGTCTGCTAAACACAGTTATAAAGAGTGGATGGAGCCAATGTGGGGGTTGACAGAAGCATGTCCACCTCAGGAGAACTATGCTGCTTGTTGCATGTACTATGCTGCATGTACAATGGTACATTTGGCCCAGTCTTGCCAACTTCAATGTTTTACAGTGTAGGCACTTGGCTTTTATTCTGCTTGCTGCTCTGTGCAGGTTGCTAGTTTATAGTAAGTAAGTACATGTTGGGAGCTCTCAAGATGTGTCTGGCTGACAGCACAGTTAGCTCCTTCTTGTTCTTAACTAGTAGTGGTATCACACAAATGGCTTAGTTTCAGGTGCATGAACGTGAGATGTGCCAGTAGCACAAATAGTCTTATTCACACTGCTATGAAGTTCACCTACTCCCTCCCCACAACATTTCTTCTTCTCTGTTTTCCTGAGTGCCAAAAAATGTCCATTTCTCTTTATAACATCGCTTTGAATGTATTTTTCCTTATGATGTAGAAGCCATAGGTTGCATTTTCCATACTAAAAATTCCATTCATAAGATAAAAATCAAAGAAAAGGAGTGGTGATTTGTATATTTCAATTGGAGCCCAGTTCTGGTGTACAAATTTGTAGGAGGATTTGGAACACCCTGAATGCCCAGAACGATTTAACAGCTGGAAGCAAAAACTAGCTACATTCAGTGAAGGTGGATATCTTGCTTGGGTGAGCTCAATACACCATAAGTGTTTGGAATGCATCTCCAAGATAGATAAATTTAACTTAATTTCTGGGGAAAAAAAAAAATTGGTATCAGCCTTCGCAGGAGTTTTGAACAGATTAATGTAATGCTATCCCTCAGAGCCTAAAGTTTCTATGAAAGGTGGACAAATACAAGGAAATCATCTGGACATATCTGTACAAAACCGCTTATGGTTTTTCTTGATGAGTTCCAAACATGTATTCCATGTCTGTCACCAAATAAACTCCAATTTCTACTACATTTTTGGTTGTTGTTGTTCATCTGAAAAAAATGACTCCAACTCCCGCCTGAGGAGTCACATAAAGGTTTCAGTTATCACAGGTCACCAATTCCCCATGCTGGATGCCTGCAGCGATGCTTAAGGTGATAACTGCTAATGACAACACAGTGATCCCACATTCAGCTGCATTTCGTATTTATCCTCTGGTGCATTCAATTTCTCTTTTCAGAGGAATGAAGAGGGCATTTCAGTTTACAGCAGACAGCACAGCAGATCTGTTGGCTGTAGTTGCCAAGCCCCAGACTTTTCAGGACACAGAATGCCTGAAGTTTACCCTTCTCATATCGTTGTCCAAAAGGCTCTGGGTGTCCAATACCCACAGCTAATCCTGCTTTTATTTCTCTCAGTCTCTGAGACTTGGATCCAGTCTGTGGCTTCCTTAGGAATAACAGAACAGCGAGGGGCTCCTTGCTGCAGCTGAGAAGGAAGGGAAACACTTTTGCCCAGTTTCTGGTCTTTAGCATGCACCCAGGGACCGCCTCTGTCGTATTGGCATGGGGTGGTGGTTGGACTTGATGATCTTATTGCTCTTTCTTTACAATCCTAATAAGACTGTGGTTCTACCATTTGTAGGTGGGGAGCGCCGCCTGCTGTGGGCAATGCACCGAGCGACCCTTCAGCAACTTTTACATCGCATCATAACTGCACCGATGGGAAATGAGTACCAAAGTTGTGGTATTTTGTACCCTAAGCCTTCCGTCAGTCATTTCAGCAGGTAAAGAGCAGCTGGTCGCCAGTGTCAATCAGAAGAACATCCTAACTGACACCGCTTGAAGATATTAATTTTCTGTTTAAAAAAGATGAATGGCAAAAACTGATCTGTTAAAACGATCTGTCTGGAAACTGGGATCACCTCACCACTGTGTGGCCCTGCAGACCAATTAGCCCAACGGCTGTGAGAGCCCCGGGGCACTACTGGCCTTAAGCAGCCCCACCTGTGGCCATCAGCAGCTGTGCTCTAGCATTGGAGACATTTGCTGCAGCCTGTCCTCATGTAAGGCTGATCAAAGTGCACTTTATCTTTGGAACAGCACTGAGTGAACCAGCACAAGGTAAGGCATGATGTTCTGTGGGTGTCATGATGTGGAGTTGTGTTTGTTTATACCCCTCTGGATTTCTTCCATCTGATGCTGGGCAGTATTGATGTGTTTTTCATGTTGTGTTTGCTAGAAGTAGGGATTATCACTGAATGCTTTGGGCTCTGACGTGGATCTCCTTTCTTTTAAAAAGATGTTGCTTGAAGCTGGCTGGTTCTTTTGGAATTTCTTACCTGTGCTGTAAGAAACCTTACATAGACTGTAAGCTGAGTGAGGAAAAGTGTTGTTGTCCCATGCTCTGAGCACAGCTCCTGGGCTTTATAGGGAGACAATATCCACTCTGGTTCAAATCAAGCTCTGCCAACAGGAGGGGTGTGCAGAGATTGTCTGCAGAAGCTGATTTGGAACAGGTGGGTGTACATAGTTGGAAGGGACCTCTGAAAGTCACTTCTCCAATTGCACACACAGCAGATTTAGCTCTGCCAGGTGACTCAGGGCCTTGTGCCACTGAGCTTCTAGCTGTCTCATGCTATGAAACATTGGAGTCCTTTCTTCATTCTGTTGCAGCCACTGGGCTTTGTAGAGGTTAATGGGTTCTGCGTGACATCTGAACTGTGTGGTGGTGCAAAATGAGTCCTGCATGAAGAAATAAAACTACGTCCCTGTGCAGATGCTACATAGGTGCTGCCATGTAGTGTCAGGCCTTTCTCTTTACTGTTCTAATTTTTTCATGGGGTCTGGGATAGTGAGAGGTGAGAGCGGCTCTCGATCTGCAGGTCAAAACAAGTGCTTTCCCTGTCTGCACAAATATTTTAAATTTTGATTCTTCTGCCATCGTGTGGCTGACAGAAGGTTGCAGGTCTGGTTATGCTGTGTGGTAAGGGCTTGATTCCCTTATTAATAACAGCTGAATGAATGAAAGATGTTCTAATAAGGGACATTACGAACATTCTTCCTTTCCTCAATCCTTTAGCAGGGAAAAGAAGATTTTCAACTTGAGCAGCTCTCCAAACCCCGCTAAGAGCAGAGGAGCAGTGAGAAGGGCTGCTCAACCTAGGGAGAATGATTCTGGGGCCCTTTTCCAGCAAGAGTGTGGGGTGCAGGGCATACATTGACTCACAGAGTCCTGGGTGTGTAACTAAGTGACTTGTTAGGCAAATGTGCCAGCCATAATTAGTGCTCCGCTGCACTGATTGTGAGAGAGCAGAACTGCACCATCCTCCACTGCCCATGCCATTCAGCCCATTTCATTCCATATAGCCACTGTTGAGGACACACTGAGATACTAATATGGCAGTCTTTGGAGGAAGGAACTGCAGGTCTGGGCACTTGAAGTTGAGGATCTGTTTCTAAGCTCCAAAAGATGGATTTGCATGGCTGAACAATAGCTGCTTCCACCTGCCATTGCTACAAGGAAGTGACGTGGAAAGTCTTCGATTTCCAATATTTATTCATATTAAAATGGTGATGTTAATATTGATTTTATGACAATGATGTATGGATTTGCAAATAGAACCTCTTTAATACAGAAGTGATGAAAACAGTAACTCCATCTGAAAAGAAGGATAGAGTAAGGTTGTACAAGACTGTGATTTGTAAAAGGTGTCAGAGGGAGGGAAGGAAACAGTGGGAAGATGTTTCCTTCCCAAAATGTAATGAACTGAAAGGAAAGGAGTGATGCAGCTGGGAGGGGAATGTGGTTGGCAGCTGCCACTTCTCTGATCTGACAGCACAGCAGTGTGATTTTCCACCAAGGACCTGGGTGAAAAGCAGGGCACGAGGAGAGAGCATGCTGAAAGCTGGCATTCTCCTACCCTTAAACATTCACTTTTTTTTTGCTTTTTTTCTTAAAACACAAGGCTCAATTTCATCCAGGACAGCATAATGCCATAAAATCATAAAATATTTTGAGTTGGAAGGGATCCATAGGGATAATTGAGTCAAAGTACTGGTAATAATAATATGGTAAGTCTTTAAATAGAAGATATCTGTGATTACCTGAGAACAGAGAGTGACTTGAGGCCAGTTCTCTCTGTTCTGTAACATATTACACCATAGATACAGGACAGTCTTACAGAAAGCTCTGCTGTCTCATTCTAGCAGAACTCAGCCTGCAGCCAGTGCTACAGGCTGCAGCAGCTGAGCTGGACGCAAGCATAGAGACTCATGGCAGAACAGGATAGCTTATGCTTCCTTTACCAGACTCTCAACAGAGGCCTGTGAGACATCTTAAGAAATACAAGTATTGGGGAAGCATTTATGCCTACTAGCTGAACGGTAGCTTAAGAAATTCTTTCTAAGGTGTTCAAAAGTTTTCCCTTCACACTTCTCTACCTTGAAACTTTCCTGTTGGGGGGGGCGGGCACTGCTCCAGCTGGAACACCTCTAAGCCAGGTGCTCCTTTTAATTTAATGATGTGTAGTTTGATGGGGCACCTTTCACAGCTGTGAGCCCTGGAACATAATTTGGATCCACAGGGTAAAATACAGGGAGTTTATGACATTATTTGCCCAGAGAGGTTGTGGATGCTAGAACATCCAGAAGTGTTCAAGGCCAGGTTAGAGGTGACCCTGGGCAGCTTCACCTGGTGCTTGGTTGGCAGGTCCTTCTATCGAAGGGGGTTGGAACTAGATGTTCTTTGAGGTCCCTTCTAACCTAAGCCACTAAATGATTCTGTGGCTTATAACCAGCTGATGGTACCCTCATGCCAAGCTTTTGCCACATCTCCAGCCCTCTGCTGCTAATCAGTGCACTGTCTGTATAAATGCACACCTGTTATGGGCACGAAACAAGCACTTCAGAGCTACATCTGTAAAAGCTCATTCTCTTGTTGGAGAGCTTCAACAGTAAGGTACAAGAGGTGATGCCTGTCTCTGTGTGTTGCTTTCCTTCACATTCTCTCTTCTTCTCATCTCTAGGACATTACTTTCTCAGTAGACTGAATACACCCATTTTCCTCATGGCCCTTCTTTCCCAACCCAGAAATTAACACTTCTTACATTTCCATGCCTAAGTTCAGGTACTTGTGGCACGGAAAGCCAGAGCTACTGCCCCCTGTTATCCTTACAGAGTCATAGAATTGTTTGAGCTGGAAGGGACACCTGAAGGCCATCACAGAATCACCCGGGTTGGAAGGGACCTCAAGGATCATGTAGTTCCAACCCCCCTGCCTATCAGGGCCACCAAACGTACACATTCAGATCAGGTTGCCCAGGACCCCGTCCAACCTGGCCTTGAACACGTCCAAGGACGGGGCATCCACAACCTCCCTGGGCAGCCCGTTCCAGGGCCTAACCACTCTCCTTGTAAAGAACTTCCCCCTAACATCCAACCTAAATCTTTCCTCCTTCAACTTGGATCCATTTCCCCTAGTCCTGCTATTGTCAGCCCTTTTGAAGAGTTTATTCCCTCCTGGGTGTAGGTTCCCTTCAGGTATTGATAGGCTGCAATGAGGTCACCCCGCAGCCTTCTCTTCTCCAGGCTGAACAAGCCCAACTCCCTCAGCCTGTCCTCATAGGGGAGGTGCTCCAGCCCCCTGATCGTCTTAGTCACCCTCCTCTGGACCCTTTCCAAGATCTCTATGTCTTTCTTGTACTGAGGGCTCCACACCTGGACACAGTACTCCAGATGGGGCCTCACAAGAGCCGAGTAGAGAGGGACAATCACCTCCCTGTCCCTGCTGACCACCCCTCTCCTGATGGAGCCCAGGATCCCATTTGCCTTTCGAGCTGCCAGAGCGCACTGCTGGCTCATGTTCAGTCTCTCGTCCATCAGGACCCCCAGGTCCTTCTCTGCTGAGCTGCTCTCAAGGACCACTCCTCCCAGCCTGTACGGGTGCCTGGGGTTCTTCCGGCCCAAATGCAAAACCTCCCTGTAGTGATCAGGGGCACCTTACAGCTCCATCAGGTGCTCAGAGCCTGTTCCAGACTGACCTTGAGTGTCCCCAGGGATGAGGTGCTCACCACCTCTCTGGGCAACCCATGCTGGTGCCTCTCCACCTTTATTGTGAAAAACTTCTTCCTTATATCCAGCCTAAATCTCCCCTCTTTTAGTTTGAAACCATTTCCCTTTGTCCTATCACAACAGACCCTGCTAAAGAGTTTGTCCCCTTCTTTCTTAAAGCTCTCTGAGGCAGCGCTTCTCAGTAGTGCACCTACTCTTAAGGAGACCGTGCAGTCTATTCCTGTGACTTGCTGAAGGATAGAGAGCACAGATAAGGGGTGAGTCTGGATTTCCTAACCGCAAATCCACAACACACCACAGAGCAGGTTGTCATTCATCTGCTTACAGTAAAAAAAAAAAAAAAAAAAAAAAGGAATATCCCGCATCCTACCTCTGGGGTTCTGTCTTTATTTTAGCCATCAGTGCTTTTCCTTTGCTCACATACTGAGGTAACTTTCAGGGCTAGATTCCATGGTCCCAAGGTCGCCATAACTCAGCAAACAGACCTAAATTACAGTAAGAGGACTCCAATCTACATAATGAAAACACAGGATAGGGAAAAAAAGAAAAAGAGACCCAATTGCCAAGTGATGAAGTCATTACAGCCCAAATACAACAATCTGCTCTGATGCATTTCACAGAGAAACGCCGTTTGGATCTGAAAGGCCCGTTTACTTATTAACCAAATGACTGCTGCCGGAAGATGGGGATAATCCAACACCCAGCATCCATGTCCTGAAACAAATGGACATCTCTTTTCTGAGTCTGGCTGTTCCTAACCTCAGCTGATTTCAAGAAATTGCAGCAGTGTGGATTTCAAAATGCATTTGGTGCATTACCTACATTGCTGCAGTCACGTTCCCTCAACTCTGGCACATGGGACATATCTGCATGAACCACAGTGTCACTGTGGTGGATAAACCCACTGTGGATGAGAGAGAACAATCAGCAAGGATGAAACATTGCTCTGTTTTTCAATTGAAAAGGAAGTCTGGGGTGTTGGAAGGCTGTTTTTGTTAAAAGCTGCATAGTATGTCGAGAAAAAAAGAAGAGAATGAGCCTTTTGCATGTGATTCGTGTCTAAAAACACCCACGCAGCTCATCCCATTGACCTCAAAAGACAGAAATGCTGCAGCAAGCCACTTCCAGAGAGGGAATTCATGGGCACGAAACCACAGTGAACAAAGAGCTGATGAATTATCAGCTCTTCAGAGCTAATCTGCTCAGCAGATATTAATACAATTAGTCTTAATCCCCGAGTCTCATAGTTTTTAAGTTATGCTTCATTTTTTAAAGTCTGGAAGCTTATCATTGGCTTCAGCTGGAAGTCAAAATGGGAAGAAATAGGTGGATCAAGAAACCTAGAAACCATTTCTTTTCTCTCCTTGTAAGCAGGCAGCAACTGGGTGTGACCAGAATGGCAGAGATGACGTTCGATGTGGCTCTCATCAGGCTGTTCCAGAAATACTGCTCTGCTGGCTCTCCAACAGCAGGATGTGCTCAGGGCTGCCTGCCACCGTCCCCACTCATCATGCATTGAGCAGAGAGGGTCAGAAGGGCTGTGCTTGTGCTCTGGGTGCTGTTCAGAGCTTCCTATACCCCAGCCAGGTCAGCCAGCATCTAACCACCCCTTGAGTCTGCTCATACATCTTGCTGTGGGTGCACAGATGTGCTTTTGGAGCAGGTACTGGGGAGCAGAACAGATAAAGGAATTCAGAATAATAATACAACAAAATGAAGTCCTTTGATAGGCTGATAGCCCCTCCCCCCCTAGATATCACAAGACATTTCAAAGGCTTCATTTTTGACACTTACTCATGGAAAAACAATTTAAAAATAGCAGAATTTCCTTTGATACATAAAATCCGTCTCCCGCTCAGCAGCGGTGTTGAACAAGCGCATTCTGCAGTGCATTTCCTCTATTGTTTTGTCCCAGAGATGAGCTCAGCGCTGTCCCCTTTCCAGGTGATGGTTGTTACCAGTGAGAGGATGTGACAGGCAGTTTAGAAGTTTCCTTTTTCGCCTACTCAAGAAAGAAGAGCTCGGAAGCTTGCAGCGGTGAAGTGATTTCTTGCCATTTCTCTCTTTGTGCTTCGCTGCAGGTTTCCACCTCTGGTCTGCAGCACCCCAGGGAAAATACATACTACTTGTAAGCTGTCAAGACAAGGTAACTCACTGAAGGAAGTCATAATCAGGAGGTTTAAATTAGCTGTACGGAGGGCTGTGGCTTCACTGGAAAATCTTAGGTGCTGCATACTGATAGGAATTGAAAGCAGAGAGAGAAGTCCTGGATGCTGTGGTTGGCAGAGGAGCAGCATTTCTTTCTCTCCACCCCGTGACCTGGCAAAATGCTGTTCTTCTCTTTCAATTTATGCACATCTCCCATCTTTCTCCATTTTAACCAGAGAAGCACAGAAGGTTTACTCTTTGCATTTTTTCTGCCTTCTTCCCATTTGCCCCTTTCCTTTGCTCCAAATGGCTTTCTTGCATGAAAGATGGCAGCCACCTGCTTCTATTGTGAGACTGCAAATGCAAACAGCCACTCACTGAGCACAACTGCCGTTGGGCAGGAGAGAACCCAGCTGGGACTGGGATCTACAAGTGGACTATTAGCAGCCAAGTAGTGGACTGAAGCTGGTTATTTTTATTGCTGCCCTGAGGAGATAGGTCAGACAAGGCAAAACATTAGAATAACCAGCAAAGTGTAAGCATCTGAAGGCTTCTGCAGGCTCTGAGATGCCCGCATGCTGCATTTTTGCACAGCGCTGGTTGGCAGCAAGATGTTTTTTGCATGGTAGTGTTTATAACAAGAAATCTATTGAATGAAAAGCATGAAGTGCACTTGATTGATTTCTCACATCTCAGATATAAAAAACAGTTCTGCATTTTTCTTTGCTTGATAAGCTATGATTTGTCAGTATCAACCTCACGCATGAGTGGGATTGTGGCGTGTGCTGATCCCACACCTCCAGGATTGCCCAGAGATGCTCTGTACTACCCAGCTGTCCATCCTCTGCCAGAAAAACTGGAAAGAAGGTGGCCATGCCTCTCTTGTGCTGCTTTGGGCATCAGCAGCACCACCAGCATTGCTGCTTGGCAGAGCTGGGCTGCCCTGTGGGGTGACAACATATGACAGAGGCAGATGTTGTGACACAGAAATAGCCTTAAGCGGTGGATATGTCAGTGCAAAACCACCATGCCTGCTGCAGCCATTGCCCTCAGCCAGACACAGGCTGTGCTTTATTGTAGGAAGTGGGACAGTAGAGACAGAACTGAACCCAGTTGCCTGAATTCTCCACATGCTGCTCTGGCAGTTCTTCAGGCCACAGCGACATCCCGCGTAGTGCCAACGCGGCAGCTGAGTTCCCAGAATAGACGCATATAATTTTTTAGAAATCTGTTGTGATGTCAGAAGGCTTCCCTTTTTAGCTCTTGCCTCATCTATCAGCTATAACTCGCTTATGGGTGCTGAGCCACGAGTGTAGGCTAGCAGCTAACGCAGGCTCAGATTTACAGGATCATTTGAAAAAGGTCAGTGATGGGGAGTCAGAATCTTCCCATCCCAAAAGTGGCTTTGATGGTTGTAACCTCACGGCACGATGGAAACAGGAAAGTGTGATGGAAATACAAAATATGAAATTGTAATGCAGGGATGCCATTCCGACATGCTGACTATTACTACTGGCTGTTCCAGTTGGCATGGCACTGACCATTCATCTTACCATACAGCCCACCTCGCTTCCCAACACCTATTCAACCAAAGCATTGAACATCTCTTCTGCCACTGCCAAGAATCAAAGACATCATGAGGTCCAAACAGCAAAGTGAATGTGGTTAAAAGGCTGCTACAGATGTTGTGTACTTAAGCCAGTACTGTTTGCTGTTCTTTCTTTATACATAAACACTGCAGGGCAAGGGCATGTGGTGTATGTGTAAACATGGGAGGAAGAAACAAAATTAAGTAGCAAATTCTGACATACCTTATGGAAAACTGCACACAGCAAGCACCTTTCTTCAGCACAGGTGCAGAGCACTGTGCTGCATCACAGGAAACAGGAAAGGTCAGAGTCACGTGAGGGCTAGCATCTCAGATAGGACTGTTTTATTTTATTTGTTAAATTGGTTTGTCAATGGCTGGTATTGATCATTTCCAGCTTCTTTTTTTTTTCTTTTCAGCTGCAGTCTACACTCTCTTATATCTATAGTTAGAGACGTATTTATTCATTTACCACTGTACTTTTAGCACCTTTAGCAGCAAAACTCTCTCTTTGTCTGATCATCATACTCCTTCCCCTCCATCCCTTCCTTTTTTTTTTTTCCCCTTTCTCCAAACAGTTGAGGTTGCCAAGCTACTCCTGGCTCCTTTTCCAGCCATATTTCCCTGGGATCCCTTTGTAAGAACATGACGTCATGAATCAGCAACCTGCTGCACAGTTACTTGCTCCTAGTTGCTGTGATGCAATTAACCGCTAACAAAATGATTTGATGCAAATCAAACTACACTTAATGAATCACCACTTAATCAATGCGTGTGTGAGGTAGGGCTTCTTGGAAAAGTTTCAGTTTCAGGTTAAGTATCTGTGAAATTCCCATCAGTTGACAGGAAGTTTGCAGGTGATGTGTGCAAAGGTGCAGAGTATTTGAGGGCAGAGCTATCTTAGTCCAGCGGTTTATTATTATCATCTTTAATAAGCAAGGGACATACATCTTAGAAATGCTCAGACATATAGCTAGATTGGTAGTCAGATTGAAAACCAAGCATCAGTACATTTACTTATCTACTGTCCTTTAATATGAGCTTTGCCAATTGCAGATTAAACCAGTACTGAGATAAGGTCAAAGATGGCTCATTAGCACATCCAGAGCCCCTGGGAAGCTCCCTCTCTTCAATCTATCCCAAATTATTTTCCAGATAATTTATGGGATGTTCATCCTCTATGATTTGTTTGCTGCCTTCAAGCTATGTTTTGCAAGAGGCTGTAACACCAAGGGAACCATGGGTTGTAAAAAAAAAAGTGTGTGTGTAATCCTTTTCACATGGAGATTTGGTACTGAGCTTATGGGAAGCCACTAGCTAATGGAAAAAATAATTCCAAATGAATCAGTGGAGGGAAAAAAAAAAAGAAGAAGAAAAAAAAAAAAAGAATAATGAGCTCTGAGATTCTATCATGCAGCTTTCTGAGGTAGTGATTTCAGACTTCAGTTCTCAAGTTCTGCCACTAGAGGGTAATAAAAACTAAAATACTGGAATTCACGTGGCGTTGACACCTCTGCCAACCTCAGCCGCAGGAGCGTCCCTGCAGCGCAGCACCTGTAATAGGGCAGCATCATCTGGGGCCGACATCAGCTGAAGTTACCTTCGGTAGAGCCAGAGCCTGGGCTGCAAGGCGCACTGCCAAGCTTGCTACCCGAGGTCTTCTGACTAAACAAGATCCACCTAAACACTTATTTTTAAAACTCTGGATTCTCACAGGAAAGTACTAGATTTGTGCATGAAAAGCCTAAAAACCAGGAGAAGCTCAAAGCCACTTCACAACTCTTCTTTCATTGTGTCATCACTAATAGAACAATTGCTTTAGTATTGACACTCAGGTGGACGTACCTGGCTTGTCTTCCTCCCTCCAAAGCCACCATACCTTATTTCTAGCCACTATCCCCTGTAGCCCATTCCTGGGATTATTCTTCCCTTTGCATACCTTTTGCAGGGGGGATCTTTGCCTTTCCTCCCAAGGAAGGTCTCCAGGAGCTTCCCACTCAGGATAGAGTATGTAGCCAGGGAGGACCTCCACCTGTGCCACTACCACAGAGATCACCATCTCCCTTTAGCAAGACTTGAGCACTTGGGAAAGAAACTCTTAAGCAGAAGATTTAAAACACTGAAATAACTGGGACTGCTTGAAGCACCACACTGCATGGAAGGTGTCAGGAGCTACATTATTCTGGAAGCATCGAACCATATGCTGTCAAGAGTAATCCTATGTTGGCAACAAGAGGATGGACAAAGCAGCCCGTAGATCCCTTCTTCCCATCCTAGCATCTATAATTTCTCTGTTAATGACTTGTAATCACAACCTACATGTCAGGGCGCATTTTGGTTCCTTGCTTGATAAAGCACTGAGGCCAGTAAGATCATTCAATTAACTGCATGGTCCAGTGCCTTCTCCAGAGCCAAAGCCTCCCATCCCACATCAGCCAGCACTGTCCTCACATGTTTCTGCAAGGGCCCAAGGGGAAAGGAGCAGAGCAAAGAGAAACAGTCATTCTCCTCATTTGAAAATATAAAACATATTCAGGATCACATGTAATAGTGTTGTAAATCTTATTTCCATAAAGCATCTCCGGGGCTAATTCACAAGACGTTAATCATATTCCATCTTCTCCCAGCTGTTAACTCATCTGTATGGTTTTTAATAAATGATTTTGTGCACATTTTCAAGAGACAAAACTGTGCCAACAAGGGCTGGTCTACTCAGGGCAGAGGTTTCTGTGGTCTGGAGGAACAAAGGCCATCAAGCAGGCTCCAGAGGCTGCATGGCAGGTCCTGGCCCCCAGCTGAGCCCTCGCAGCTCCGGTCAGGGTTACCTCACCGCCATTCAATGACGCCCTATGGTGATGAGGTTTGGCTAGGGGACAGGCAGTAATATATTAACAGGTCACTTCCTTCAAGTGCAATCTGATTTATTCCCTGTCAGTTCATTGGAGTATTCAGTGGCAGAAGCTTTAATTATTCCTTTAAATCTCGTTTCAAACTCCAAGCACTGCCTTCCATCTTCCTCTTGCCTCCTGGACACTTCTTCTTTTTTGCCACACCTGTCAGAAACATGGTCTTTCCAGGAAGGGCCTCATTTCATCTCCATGTTGTGCCAAGGGGATAAAGAGCTGTCAGGAGCTCTGGGTTCTGCTGTTTCAAATACATGATTGTCCCCAACCAGAGAATGCCACAGCATATCCAAAGAAGAGCTGCACCTCTTTAAAATGCTGCACATATAATTCTTCCTTGGCAAGACAGCAAGCTACTCTTAGCTGAATCAGTGAGGTGACTGACTGGGCAATGGTGTTTTGCATTACAAAGTCTGCTCAACACCCTCCTCTACTCACATCCCAAAGCAAGCCCCACTGCACATCTCGTGGCCCTCAGCAGGTTGATCTCTTTTTGCTCTTGAAAAAGCAGTCTCCCAGACTGCTAGGCTTGTGCCTTTTATTAAATCAATGTGTTTTTCCTCCTGGCTGCCCTCCTATAACCAGCCAGCCAGCAGGCTTGCCCTCAACCCCTTCTTCCTGAGGCTTCCTTTCCTATGTAAAGCCAGATTTGGAAGGATTGCATTGTCTAACTCTATCTCCTAAATCAGCTTGCTGGCTAATCCTGTTTTAAGTGTACATGTTTAAGGGAACATCACCATGGCTGAAGAAGCCCCTCTCTTGCATCAATTAATTACACAGAGTAATGTTAACAGCAGCCTCAAACTCCAGGAGCCCAGGTATTGAGGGGAAAGTGTCTGAGGTTTTCCAAAAGCAGTTTCCTCTCTATCATGAAGGCTATAAGAATTAAAGGCTGGGAGCAGCATGCTTCCATCAGAAATGGAAGAGCTAAGTATCTTGATAGGACAAGAAAAACTAATTTCAAAGTAAAAGAGGGGAGATTTAGACTGGATATAAGGAAGAAGCTTTTTACAGTAAGGGTGGTGAGGCACTGGCACAGGTTGCCCAGAGAGGTGGTGCCCCATCACTGCAGACACTCAAGGTCAGGCTGGACGGGGCTCTGAGCACCTGATGGAGCTGTAGGTGTTCCTGCTCGTTGCAGTGATGGCTTTCAGGTGTCCCTCCCAACTCAAATGATTCTATGATGAAAATCAGCAAGTTTGCATCAATTTCTTAAACTATGTCTTCAGAAAAAGGAAGAAATAACAAAAAATAAAGTCACTCTTCTTATTAAATCAAGGGAAACTATTCCTTTACAGGACACAGGTAGTGGAAAGTTCAATTGAGCATAAGAGGAACTGCAGTAGATTTGGACAAAGCCACAGTGTAATGAGAAATGCGCCTTGGTGTTTACTGGAGAAGTAAAATCCTAAAAGCTTTGGAATAATTATTGGTGGGCAAATGCAGTCTTTGTGTTTCAGCCTGTACAGCTTTCTTTGCAGCTTTTCATTAAAAACCAGCTCCTACCTCCTAATCATGAGCAGTTGTGCTGTTAGTGCCCTTATCAACTTCATTAATTCACCCTTCTCTTGATCCTGATTGACCAGCAGCCACCACCAGCTTCTTGTACAGCTGCTGTGCCAATTTGGAGAACTCCAACAACTGGCGTAAGGCTAACGGGGTCCTGCCTTGGTGTTGGCACAGGCAATGGACTTGGGAGTGCAGCCTCATTTCTTGCTCCCTCCTGAAGCTGTGTCCTCTAGGAACTTGCATTGTAACTCTCCTCCCTTGTCTTCACCTGCCCTTCTTCCTTCCTGGGAGCCCACAGAGGTGACAATCCTGTCATTATTATAGATAAGCAACTCTTTAAAGAGAGGAGAACATTTTTCCATTGTTAGAAGCCTCTCTCTGACTAATCCATTGCCCCCCATACTCCAGACCTCATCCTTCCCTCTTTTTACATCTCAGCTTAATCTTTAACACCATAAAACAGTGTTCCAGGAATAAGTCATTAAAAGAGGAAAGACTCAAGAGATGCCATCTAGCACCCTGACCCTGTCACGGCTTGCAAGTAACACAGAATAAAAAGTAACACAACAATAAAAAAATAAATATCAGCAATTCCAGTTCCTCTCCCCTTTGTTTGTGAAAAATGGTGCTTTTGTTTTAGTATTTCTGTAGGTTCCCCACTGCCCCATATAGCCTTTCGCTATGAGAAAATTGAATCTCCACATCATTACCAGACAACCTTGTTCACAGTCTGAATTTGTTTTCCATGTTTCACTTTGGAAATTACCACTCATATCACTGCTATTATCTGCGTGCTTCTTTTGAACCATAAAAAGCCCACACCAAGTGCTGTTAAGCCTGTTCCAGCAGTTATCTTCACATTTGCCACAGAAGGGAGTGTCTGTGTTTCCCTCCTCCCTGCCCCCACCGAAGGACCAATCCTCCTCCCAAAAAGCCCCAATGCACCACGTGGTTGGCAGCTAGCAATAATATTTCAGAGCCCCATGGCAGCAGCTGCCCAGAACCACCATGAGCTCTGTGTACAGCTTAATTTGGTCATTGTGAATAATCTATTTGTTTTCTTAGTGTTATGTGGTTTAAATTGATTTTGCTATTATTTTCAGCTCCACAGGAAGGAAAATTGGTAAATAACTTTTTTTTTTTTTTTTAAATTGTGGCAATCATTAACTGTCATCAGACCATTGGACAATCAAGCTGCCGCCAGCAGAAATCACTCCGTAGGAGGAAAAAGACCACAAACTCCATAGGCACATGCAAGCTAGGCTTAGGGAGAATTGGCACATGGTGAACACAGCAAAACCAGACAGTCCTCCCACTTCTGGTCCCACACGACCATGGAAATCTGGTTTTCCTCTCTGAAAAGAGTAATTATGGGCTGTGTGTCTGCAGCACATCCTTGCACCTCTGGTCAGATTTCAGGCATGCACAGGACATAGCTCTGAACGTGACTCATTCATCTCACTCCAAGAGCCCAAGACCTGCCTGGCCACATCCTGCACCCAGGCTGCAGCAAGCTGCCTGCCCACTGCCATGATTGGTTATTGGTGCCCACTTTCATCCCCTCAGAAATACAACTCTGAGAACTGCAGGAAAATCAAAGCCACCTCCAGTTGTGATCTCCATACTCAAGACGCAGCCAAATCCATCTTTCCTGCTCCCCAAGGCACTTCTTACATTTTCTTCTCTGATTCTCCTTTTTCCATCTCTCCACCTACATGAAGTACCAAGCAAAACTTTAGCAGCAGTTCTGCATCTTGAGATCCTCATCTGAAATTCGTCACCAAATTCTCGAGCTCCAACTCAGCCCATAGCTAATATTGCAACACAGCATGCACTTACCTGGAGGGTTGTATCAAACCACTGCTCTCCAAAGCCCACTGCCTCCTAAAGCAGGCCCTTCCTAGTGGGCTTTACCCCTGTAACTCTGCAGCTGTAGCACAGTGCTGATAGAACAGGGTGAGTAGCAGCAGGGGGTGGACAGCCCTGTTGTAGGTGAGCATGAGGAGCTCCTCAAGCACGGTGGGGGGCAATCACACACCATCTCTTTTTTTCCTCCAAATCTGAGATTTTAGGAATTCAGGGGAAAGTGTACCTCCTATTTAGAAAGGATTGTTCAAAAAGAAGCATGGCAGGGCTTGATGTTCCTTCACAAAGCATCTGCAGGTATGATACAATAAAGCTCCTACTGCTGCTTGTTCCCAGAATTAACATAGTTGGAGGACCGGGACGTAACTCTCCTAGCAACAAATATCTCTCTATAGTCCTAATTTGTGCATTGTCAAAGCTACCTGCCATCTCCTATCTTTAAGAAGCAATGCACCCTCCATTTTGCTCCAGCCAGTCTACCCATTTCCTAGCTCACAACAGCACACAGCCCTTCACTTGCTGTTGCAATCTGCAGCACAGCTGAACCAAGGGCAGTGTTCTTCATTTCCCTGAAGACCATATGAAGTCTTTAACCATGCCAAATACTTTAAATAACCATTTTAAGACATGTTCCCATTCTGGGAATTCTTCAACACAAACAGATGGATTGATAGATGCAGTAGATTAGTTTGGGTACAATGTGATCCAATGTGATACTCAAGTGATTCAAGCAGGGGAACCACATGGAATGCACTGCTTCAAGAAAAATAATATATTTTCTTGTCAAGAGCATCACAACATTCTGATGCCAACCCTCCTCCCTGCATACACTTCCCATAGAAATATGCTCTGCTGTCATCCGTGGCCAGATGGTCACAAATCCTTTGGTGTTTATCTAAGTGAACTTCATGGGGTAAATTTTATTTCCATCTACCCTGAACTGCAGTGATTCTGGGAGAGACTAAAGTGGAGCATCTCCAGGAGGATAGTGGACGACTGCACAAACAACTGATCAAGGAGAGATTTGTAAGCCAGGCAGGAAAGAGAAGCAGCAGACATGAAGGCTTATGTTTACTAGGTTGCTCCACAATTAATGCCTCCTATTTATTGCCATGGAAACTATAACAGATATAAAGAGCACAATTACATTGTTTGACAGAGAAAAACAATATTTTTCAACACAGCAACCACCATTAGCTCTGAATTTTCACTTGTGGAACAAGATCCTGCATGCTGCACTTGTAGAAGTCTGCACCAGTGGAAGTGACCCAGTATTTCATAGCTGCTATGACAGCATCATTGCTGAAACACACTACCCACTGCCTCACTGTGTTCACATCCACTGTTTCAATGAATGACTATGAGTGGCATTTTTTCCACATGGAGGAATTCAATTCCACTTCCATGTCAAATAGTATTTATCAGACTGCCCCTCTGCTGGCATTTGTCACACAGCAACAAAATGTAATGGAATATTGGTGGTAAGGTTCAATCTCTAGTGTCATATGACCAACACTGACCTCTGACACTGTGGGCCAATGCAGCAAAATAGGAGGCATTACTTTCAGAGCAGCCACTGGATGTCCCGTCAGGTTTCTAATGTCCCATGCACAGCAATTTAACTGACTGTATAAAGATGGAAGGGCTAAGACTTCACAGCCCGAGTGCTTGACCATGAGCCTACAAGCAGTGATGGAAAACTGTGCTTCCAGGTTGCAGCTCAGCTCTGGTGAAAGCCTCTGGTAAACTCCTACAACTTTCAGTAACATGCATGGAGAAATCCAGAAGCACCAGGCGCTGTGTTGATGTAGCTTGATGGATTTGTCAAACACATTTTTGCAATTTTACTGTGTTTTTATGTAGTGCAGAATCATGAGCTTTTTCTGTGTTTGGTGCAGCTTTAATGTCTTGAATTGCTTATAATGGAAACCTGACCTTTAGCGTGCTGGTGCCGTATCGCAGCACATTGAGGCAGGGAGTTGGAGGCAGCGTGTGCCAAGGTTATAAGAGAGCAGTTTGCCACAGTGGGAACACACAGACCATGGCGAGGAGGTGGCTGCCTGGACACAGTGTGGGATAAACACGTCTTGCTCTGCCTGGGAAATCAGATGCATGCTGGGATGGGAGGAAATGTATTTGCAGCTCCGTGGGTGAGATGCTGATCCCCTGGGCCCATTAGTTAGGGCTCTTCATAGCCTGGCTCCGTCCCAAGCCCTCCTGTCTCTGCTGGAGAGAGCAGCCCTGCACAGAGCATAACTCAGGGTTTGATCCCTCTTCCAATTTTGCCTCTCCATATGCAGTGTGCAAGGGCTTCTTGGCCACTGATGTATTTGATGACTTAGCTGAAGAAACCCACTCTCCACCTGCCAGCCTTCAGAACAGTCCCGCTTGGACTTTTCCCCCTTAAGTAGGACTTTGTCTGACAGCAGCTGTGCTGAGAAGTGGAGAGGAGTGTAGGACTGATTGTGCAGGAGGAGCAGAAGGAATAGCAGTGGACAGCAGCAGTGTCGCAATGCTTGTTAGTTTTGACATCAACTGAACTGGAAATAGACACTGTCCGTGCCCACATCAACAGGGACTGTTTGCTGGGGACAGCCAGTGATGCCCAGGAATAGCTTAGTGTTGGAGACTCCTTCCCATCACACAGAGCCTTTTGGCTGCTCCCAGCCAAGGACCATCTGTGGCCTCAGTAATACTGGGTGGAAAGCAGAAGAGGTGGAGGAGGCGTGGGTGCTCCCTGGGCATCAGTGCAGGAGCTGGGCCTGCAGGAACTCACACATGCTTGTTTGAAGCTTAGCCCTGGTTGTTGGACTCGGTGCAAGCAGCCTCAGACACCAGGTACATTGACAAGTGGGCTTTAATTATCCCCAGCATGCAACCTTCGTCCTTCCAGGCTCCTGCAGCATGGCTAGGAAGTTCAAAGCTGTCATGTGCAAGTGCCAGTCTGACTGATGGTGACACAGGGGAACAAGCACAATTAAATAGGAGATACAGGAGGTACAATTAAACAGGATCCTCTGCTGAGGATCTGACCCACTCCCCTGACATCAGTGGGAGTTCAGAGAGCAGCCACCGCTGACTGACATCATCATGTCCTGGGTCAGGGAGGATGAGGAGAACACAGGGAAGGAGCTGATCCCAGCCCACTGCAGTGCACTCCGACCGAGCTCAGGTCCTTTCCAGCCCCTCATCAGGAGCTTGAGAGGGGGATGGGGAATTTCCATGTGATGATCCCTCATCTGATGCTGACTTTGTAACAGACGCTTATCATGAATTAATTATGCATTATTAGCATCCATTATTCATTTCTATTATGTGTACATACATGTGTGGCGCTGAATAATAAGGAAATTATGCCAAACAATGAAGTGGCCCTTCACCGAGAAGCAGTGTGGGGAGGAGGGAGTGTATCACAACGGAGGGAGTTTGCTGAGGGCCAGCATCGACTGGGAAAGGAGGCAAACAGACCGTGCTGGCCGAAAGCCAGGGCAGAAGGCAAGGAGCTGGAAGAGATGGATGAATTACATCTGGGTGCACAGACTATTTCTCGTCTGAGTGGCTGAACATAAAGCAGTTCAGAAAAAATTTGGGTCAACATTTTTGGCAAAACAAAATAAGACCCTGAAGATCAATAAGTCAAGAACCACCTAAGTGAAATAGAAACAGAAATTGAACAGAAATAGAAAAGTTCTGTTATCTAGTCTGGTTTTTAATCTTGGTCTAAAGTAAATTTGCATCAATTTTGAATTCTCAAAAAAGGCCATTTCAAAATATTCCAGACTGATGTCAAAACAAAAATGTTTCAACATGTCCTGCCTGCTTTCAGCTGAATCTGTTTGTGGATTTGACCCAAATTCACGCACAGGTTACGCCTACCTCGAAAATGCAATTTTTTTCCAGAAATTTGGCATATTTGATCTGATTATTCATGCCATGGTGGGGAGAGGAGAGGAAGGACTCAGTGCTCAGAGGATAAGGCACTGCCAGGAGATGCACTCTGCACGCAGAGCACCATTGCTGCAGCTGAACGAGAGGGAGGGAGCTCATGTTTTCAGAATCCATCTCAATTGATAGAGATAATTACAAGTGCCACATTCCCAATTTCTTCTTCTGGGAATTCTCTTCTTTAATAAACTCATTTTAACAAATTGATCACAGCCTCTCTGGTGCTCTGCACATATCAAAGCCATTTATAAGATTGAAGGGAACACTCTAGGTGAAAAATAGGAGCCAGTGCCAGAGATCTCAATCTACCTTCAGCTGTAATACCATTGAATTAACTCACTCTCCTCATATGCCCACTATTTAATGTGGTCTTAGGTGTCTGCTTTTGAACTTCAGTCAGTGCTGAATGCAGAGTCCAAAGATCTCAGGAGAGGCAAAGAGAAATGGGACCTGCCCCATGGTGAGCGCAGAATTATTTACTGTGGTCACCAACCCAGTGCAGCATGGAAACTTCCTGACTTCAGTAGACTGAGCACAGCAGAATGAGTGCCTTCATGTACACCTGCAGGAGGGCTCTGGTAGAGGACTGCTTGGTTGGGTCTTGGAAACTTCTGGTCTTTTCCAGTTCTCTTTTCTAGATGCTCAGTGGAGTGTTTGTATAGCATAATGCTAGTGAAAATTAACAAGACAAAGAGTAACATGGAAGCATCCAACACACTGAAGACTTTGTGTTCCAAGACAATGTAATTGAATCATATTCAAAAAGAAAATGTGCAAGCATCTAAATGAGCTCTGAACCTAAGCTTTTAAGTGCATTTCATTAGACCTATGCAAATATTGTGAGGTTGCCCTAATTTTCTATTGCAATTTAGTGTAAATCCACGTAGAAAACATTAAAATTAGCTATCTTGCCTCCAAAATAAGAACTTCTTAACCCAAACTGAGAGCATGTAGACAGGCATTGTCCCCTTGAACACCCATCTGGGTAAAGGATGCAGGCAGACCCTGAGCCAGGTGAAGGTTTGCTGACCACATGAAGAGCTATGACCCACCCAGCTACATAACTTGGCCCAAGCTCCTGTAGCAGCCCATCTAGTGCTGACATGAAGCACAGTACAGAAATAAACAACCTCCTGTTGGATACTTCCCAACAGGAAGATTCCCCTACATGGAACCTGCTTTGGCATTGTTTTGTACTTGATCTCTCCAAAAGTCCCTTCCAATCCCTGTGATTCTGATTCTGTATCTTAGTGACCAGAAACAGTGCTTGGTCTAGCATGGGCCTTCCCTTCACTATGTAGATAAATTTGGAGACAAGAAGCTTCTGTGCTTTCCTCAAGGGGTCTGCAGAAGAGCAGCTGAGATTTGCAGTAAGAGCAGTGAGTCTCAGGGAGAGAAGTCCATGGCCCAGAATGGCACCTTCATCTGCTGTAGCTGCAGCTGTGTTTTGCCATTGTCATATCTCATGGGGAGACCAAAATCACTTTTCCCCAGTGTGCAGGAGGTATTTTTTCTGCTGCTGGCATTCCTAGAGCAATGAAGCAGAGATACCACCTTCCCCTTGTGCTCTCCTAAAGCTGTTATCTTCCCTGTACCCTTTCTATGAAGGAAAGACTCTGTCTGCACAGCAAGTTGCATTGGTTTTACTTAACAGGGGGTTGCAGCCAGCACAGGCACCTGCACAAAACCCCACATGCAGGGCCTGAAGCATCTCATCCTGCTTGCCAGCAATGGCATCACTGGTCCCATAGCAAGCTCCAAGAAGGGGAACAGCAGCCTCAAATCCCCCCCCTTGCTGTCCTACCTCCCATGGCAGCAAGGCTCAGGCCAGCTCAACCATGGTGTCAGGAGAATCCATGAGTGTCCCCTGCTAGGTGGCTAAAGCAGAGCCACAGGCCTTGCAAGGGCCTTTGTAAGCTCTAGGAGTGTGAAACTACATTAATAAGCAGAGAGATGGATGCAGAGACAAGGCACAGTGCCAGCCACCAGCCCCACAAGCCCCCGGCTGGCAGCAGCCCAGCACTGTGAGCAGGTGCAGGCAGACCGGGGACATGGGGAGCAGCGAGCATCCAGCAGCCAACCACAGCTTATCAGCAAGATGCTTCTTGGGGCATCCCACTGAGACATCAGGCCTTTGTGCAGACAGCAGCAGTGCTTTGCAGACCTGGGACTGCAGAACCGAGCTGCTGGCAGATTGCTTGTGCCCAAAGGGATTTTGCAAAGAGCTGGGTGGGTGGCTGGCAGCCTGGGAAAGGAGCCACTCAGAAGCAGAGGGAAATAATTTTTTCCAGTTCAGGTGTGATTTTGATGTTTCATATGGATTTTTGTTCATCCAAAATGGGGATGGAAATTTCAAGTGGAAAAAAAGTCCTAAAATAAACCAAATTTACACATTTGAACTGAGGAAGATATTGTCCCAGTAATTTTTGTGTTTCATTTCCCCATTGATGTTTTAAATGCCATGTTATGAGCTATGAGTTGAGATTCATTTATAGAAACATGTTTGGTGTTTTTATTTAGGGCATGGCTAAGTAGGTTTTTTATGCATATTTTTTGAAAATACATAATTTATTGGGACCTTCCCTCTCCCACATCTACTTTCAGCTTTACAAAAGGCTTTTCTTCTTTTGATTACTAAAAAAAGAGAGAAAAGGTTTTATGAAACCATTCATAACCCCTCTCTGGGCTCTTTGTAAAGCAAGGCCATGACTGCATTCATATACTCAGAGCTTAAAAGCAGGAGGGAAAGCGACTTTTTACACAGTCTTAGAGTGATACAACAAGGGGGAATGGCTTTAAACTAAATGAGAAGAGATTTAGGTTAGATACTAGGGAGAAATTCTTAACTCAGAGGGTGGTGAGGCCCTGGCACTGCTGCCAGAGAGCTGTGGGTGCCCCATCTCTGGAGATAACCAAGGCCAGGTGGGATGGGACCTGGGCAGTCTGAGCTGGTGGGGGCAGCCAGCCCATGGCAGTGGTTGGGGCTGGATGGACTTTGAGGTTCCTTCCAACCTCAGCCATTCTGTTACTGTTCTTCCCACTCTGTGTCTTCCTTCTCTGGTCCCAGAGGACTGGATGGGGATTGTCACCTTTCTGAGAAACCCCATGGGAGTCTCCAGCAAGGCTGAGCACGCAGCTGTGCCACTTCCCTTCCAACCTTGATGCTCTTTCATTTGTCTGGAGAGAGGGGGAATTTCATTGTGCTGCTTGAAACGTATGCAGGCTCATCAGCAAAGAGAACATTGCTGCGGTCATTAAAAGCAAACAGAGCATGCTGACTCCCAGCATCAACCCTGCTGCAGAGTGAAGAAGGTGAAAGCCCGCAGCTCTCTCAGATAGGCTGGGACTTATCCCAAGTGGGGACAGTGGGACTGTGTTTGACTAAGGCAAAGGCACTGGGCTCTTATTCAGACTGGGCTCTGAATCAGGAGCCCCCCTGACCCCATACAAGCTGGACAGATGTCCTCAGCCTTGCCAACAGCAGACAGTCTGAGAGTCTCCCCAAAGAAGAGCAAACCCAGGATCTGTTAGGCTCTCCTACACCCCAAGCTCCAGCTCTCAGCCCCATAGCAGATCTGTTACGTCGGAGATAGAGCAAGGTTGCACAGTGGTGTTGCAAGGTCTCAAATTAGCAATGTGTTAGTGACAAAGCACCAGCACCGTGCAGGGTCAAGCAAGAAAGGTCAAATCTATTATGACAACTTCTATTTTGGCTGAAAATATATTCGCTTTTAGTACTAAAAAAATGTTTCTCCTGGGGTTTGTGTTTTTGTGGCTTTTATGAGAGAAGCAGACCACCACTGTCTTGCTTTTCAGGAGTATTTTTGGATTTTTACTGCACCTGGGGTGTCCAACCCTAAAATAAAATTTAGATTCTCGGTTGTTACTGTCAAAAATGAATCAAACTAAATCCCCAAATGAATCTCATTGATGGAGGTTTAAAGATCAATTTAGCATCCCTGCAAGATGCATCATTATGAGGAAGTTGGCCTGAAGCTCTGCAGAGGGCTGGGAGGGCCCAAGGCTTCCTCTCCCCACCAGCACACTGCCTTGCCCTAGTGCCCACTGGAGCTGAGAGCTGCCTATAGCTGGGTATCGAGAGTAGCAGGGATGACAAACAACAAAGCAGCATTTGAGAATGAGATGAGCACCTGGAGAAAAGCTGGTGGAAGGGAGGAGTGAGACACAATGGTGGAGAGGGTCCATGGAAGCTGTGATGGGATATCTCAAGTTCTCCTGAACGATCTGATACATGCAGTGAAACTTGTGATGATAATTCTAAATCTTCAATTTACATCCTTGAAATTACCATCATAAGGCAAAAGGTTAGGCTGTTCTTTGTTTGTTTGTTTTCTTAAGGGTTTCCTCAGATTGGAGTTGACACCAGAAGGATGAGCACTGAATCTGGGGCTAAATATTTCATTGCCACAGATGCTGGCCTCAAGTTGGTTACAAAGAAACTCTCTTGCATTGTTTTCCTTTGTTGTTGGTGGTGGGGTTTTTTTTTGGTTTTGTTTGCAAGCTTTGGTGTTATTTATTTAGTTCATTTTACACAACTTTCAGCTAAATATTAATTTGGATGAAGGAAAAGTTTGGATGAGACCACGGGCAGCCCAAACTAGTGGTTGGCAGCCAGCCCATGCAGGGGGTTGGAATTGGTTGCTCGTTAAGGTCCTCTTCAACCTAAGTCATTCTATGATTCTGTGAAAAGATAATGGAGTTCAGATGAATCAGCTTGGAACTGGAAGGTGCCAAGTTACAAGGAAAAAAAAGGAAAAGACTGAAGAGATAAAACTTAATTGTCTCTGCCTTTCTTGCAATTTTCATGTACTCGGCTGATCTGCCTCATGCAAAGATCAAGGACGGCTTTGCCCTAATTTGTGGCGAGAAAGATATTTTTTCTTGACTATCACAAGAGATGGAGCTCTGATTTGGACAGAAGGGGTTGTGAGCAGGGTAGGTCTTTCAGTTTGCCATTCCCTGTTCATTATTTATATGGTTGACGTCAGAGAGCCCGCCCAGGACATGCTGGACTTCCACAATCCCAGAGACGTGCTCCTCTGTGCACTGCACCATACGTAGCATCTTGTTTCTGGTACAGTCAGCAATGGGCAGCTAAGGAAAGAAATGATGTTAAGGAGCAATAGCTTCCTTTTGTTATATTTCAGAGGTTCACAATAAAACTTCACATGGGAAATCATGTTTATGCTTCAATGCAGTGAGCAAAAGCATCCCATTTCCCTTTTCTGCCATTCAGGCTAAATTCAGCTCTCCCTGACACCGGTATCTTTGGAATACATCCACTGAATTTATCCTGCCTTTCCACAGTGGCATCTGGGAGTAAAATGTGGATCCTTATTTATTTATCAAGGCTATATGCGTTTGAGACTCGATATTGCAGGAGGAAACTTCCTCAACGTTTTTTTTCTGCTCAAATGCAGAGGATTCAGCGCTGGGCATAAAGCAGCAGCATCCAGAGGAACAGAGCCAATTAATGGAGAGAAGGCAGCAGCCGTCTGCACACCGCAGTCCTCCCATGCCAGCCTCCAGGAGAGCTGAGCGGGGTCTTTCCTGGCTGAGCAGCCTTTGACGTCGGCGCTGATACTGAGGCAAGGGAGACACAGATGGATTAAAATAGCACAGCTTTTATCAGCTTTGCGCAAAATTCTGCTTCAATTTAAATTCATTTGTCAGGAGAACAAGGAAACTGACATTTTCTTTGAGTGGTTGTTCTCCCTGTTGGCTTCAGAAGAACCTCAGAGCCAGCAACAGCCAAGTCCAAGGCCTCACAATGGAGGCATCATTTGGCTCCTGGGCGTGCTCCCAACTTCCTTCTAAACAGAACCAAGTGCTGGTGCTTGAGCTGAATGAACTGTTGGGCAGCAGTGAGACACAAGAGCCAACCCATCCTACTGCCCCACTTACTGCTGATTTAAGGAACCAGCCTACACAAGGAGAAGTGCTATGGGCCTGCTGTGGTTAGAAGATATTCACTGAGCCAGGAACTGCAATTCCACTTTCTCCTTCATTTTGGTGAAAGCTCTTTCCTGCCTTTTCCATCCCAAGTTGCAGCAGCCGTTAACAGCGCTCCCCACTTTGTAAAAAGTGTCCTCTCTGAATGCAAATAACTGTGTTTGTGTAGGCTGGGGATGTTCTCAAGTTGTTCGTTAAATCACAGAATCATAGAATCATGAAGGTTGGAAAGACCAATAAGATCATCTAGTCGGACCATCAACTCATCATCACTATGCCCACCATCCATGTCCTTCAGTGCCATGTTTCTGTGTTTCTTGAGTATCCCCAGGGACAGTGATTCCACCACCTCCCTTGGCTGCCTGTTCCAATACCTCACCACTCCTTCTGAGAAGAAGCTTTTCCTTAATGTCCAACCTGAATCTCCCCTGGCGCAACTTCAGGCCATTACCTCCTGTCCTATCGCTGTTACCTGGGGAAAGAGGCTGACCCCCCTCACTACAATTCCTTAGAAGCACCTTCAAGTACTGTGGGCTCCAGAACTTGAGGACATCCAGTGGAACACTCCACCTGTATACTGGTCTGGCTCATGACAGTGACCCCAGTGTTGTCTCCTCATCCCTGCTCTGCCCTCCTTCACTGTTCTGGAGGCCATAGGGAAGCAAGAACTGAGTACATAATGTCAACTTTCATGGTATTACCTCCCACCTCATAGCATGTGGTTCTTTTTCTAGCCCCAGTATCTGTTCTATCTATGTAAGCACTGGATGTGTCACCCCAAACAAACCTGCACCCCCAAAGGCAGCCAGTCCTGAACACACTAGTGCTGCGGGCCTGTGACTCACACATCCTTGGCTCTAACTTTGCTCATAGTTTCTGCAAACCCCCTGACTCTGACCTGATGGATATCAGGCTTTCACTGGTCCTGCTCCCTGCCATGCCAGAGTCACCTTGTTGGATTGCAGGTGTGCTCTGGATCTCAGTACTCCACTGAAAAGTATAACCCCTCGTCAAAGTGCTGTGATGGGCACAAGTAGAAGGTGACTGAGGAGGATCATTCAGTTGCTTTAAAGATGAATTCAGCAGATGGCAATATTTTTATGCAGCTCCTCATCAATCCTGGTCACAGCTTTCTGCAAAGCAGAGCTAACAGTGCAAATTTTGTGTCAGAACAGCTGCATTTGCCCATGATGACACTCACCTTCTCTCTTTGTGTGTACCAGTGCTTCAATGTCCTTAAATCCTAACCCCACCATAGAGCTGATTCCTGGTGGGTGTTCAAGCGTGAGCCAAAGTAGTGCTGAAGTGCACAGGCTGAAATGGCCCCACCATTAACTGCTGTAAGTCTATGTTCAAAATTCCTCTCATACACCACCTAGTGCATGAACGAGTCTCCAACCTATGTTCTTCTATGTGTTCACTCAGGTAACCCATGCAGCATTTCCTCCTTTCACACACAAGGAGCACCATCATGACTCTTGTCACAATCTGGTGGTGTGTTAACGACTGTACTACATCTACTCCATGAATATCAGCCATGGGCAGCTAGTTGCTTGTATGAGATCATTGTGATAGCTCTCTGGCTGCCCTCTCCAAAAACTGAGAACATCCTAGACCAAATCATCTTGTTCAATTCAAACCCAGAGTTTTTGGACTAGACAGACACTGAAAAGTAACCAGAGGAGAGGAAATCAGGGTGATTGCAGCCCTTTGGAAAGACTCATTCCCCCTGCAGGGAAAGTCAGAAAAGCTTTGGAGGAATTGCCCACACAGATTTGTTTTGGCATTTCTCACCTCTCTCCCCCATTTCAAGTCCATGGGCCTGCCACACCTTCCACACTGGAAACAAAGCCTTAGAATAAATTAGAAAAGGAAAAGAAATCACACTGATCTCCCAATTAGCATGGAGTACTTAAGCAGTCAGATCTTTGCATTTTAATTGTAATCACTCCAAACACAAAAAAGCTGAAGTGACAAACCCCACAGCTAATTTCTACTGATTAAGTCACCCCTTAGTCCCCATTCCAAAGTTTGTGTGGTTTCTGCTTTAAATCCTTAGCCTCTGGACACAAGCAGCTGATAAAGGAAGTGCTTTATTTTAATCTCTTCCATTCAACTCATTTTGCTTCACTGAATCCTGTTCAGGAGCCATGTTTGCATACCCAGGTTGTTTGCCATGGCCTGACGCATGCCCATGGACCTTGAGGTGCTGGGACAGCCCCACATGCTGGCAGCATGGGGCAAGCAGCAGAGGAAAGCAAGGCCAGAGCAAACGTAGAGTTCACAACATAATGAGAAATGCAAGTGGGAACGGAATTCTGCAAATCTGCCACCAAAGCAGGACTACATGGGAAGGTAACGTAGATATTATGGGCTGTCCTCCCAAATAATGAATGTTTCCAGGTGCAGAGACCCCACAGCTTACTTGAGGCTATGTTCTGATGACTGAATGCTTTCTCAATGGGAATGTTTTCCTTTTATCTAATGGATTTTCCTCTGTTGCCATTCTGCCTCTCATGCTATTACTGTGAAAATTAATTAGGACCAAATTAAATCAGAGAGGGAGTATGCTGACCTAAGAAGAGCTCTCAATCCTCTGTGAAAACCAGAGTGCACAGCACAAACTCAGCTTTGAGCTGATTCAAATCAAGCCTTAGAGTCATGCTTCCTGGAGGTTTAGCTGAAGATCAAGATGTGTGCTAATAGACATGACTCTCCACAACATACCTTCTACAGAATGGACTCCTGTCCATTCTGTTCTGCGTGGGCACAGAGTTGGTCCTTGAGAGATAGTTGGTCATGATGGTGATGGGCTAATGATTGGACTGGATGTTCTTAGAGGTCTTTTCCAACTCTAATGATTCTATGATTCTGTGATTGAGAAGGAAAAGAACCGGGAAAGTGGGTCAGTATCTGTGCAAATGCACAGGGAAGTGAGAAGATGGGTGGAACATTTTCTGTTTTGTTTTTTTAGACCCCATTCTGTGGAGAGCTTCCACAGTTGCAGGACTCACATTTTTACAGTGGGTTGTTGTAGGAGTTGTAGGAGTTGTGCCCTAACTCGCATAGTGGACACTTTATCCCATCTCATCAGAAGTGCAGTGCTTCCAAATACTCTAGCTGGACAGTTCTACCAGTAAATAAAACAGACTGATGTGATCCGCAGACTGGATGATGTGATCAGGCTGAATGTGGCTCTGGGCAGACTGATCTAGTGGTTGGAGATCCTGCCCATGGCAGGGGGGTTGAAACTAGATCATCTCCGAGATCCTTTTCAACCCAGGCCATTCTGTAATTCTATAATTCTATGATGGCAGGCCTATCTCTTCTTCCCACACTATCACTGAAGGGAGAACAGGCTTTTTTCTGCATCACAGTCCTTATAAACTCCCCAGTGAGACCAGAAATCCTCTCTGATTCTGTTACGCACCAGTGGATACAGCACCTCAGCAGGGAATCGGAGACCTGAACTCCATGTTTCTAATTTTCTTGTTTATACCGTTCCTGGGTGCTCCCTCTTGCTCTGCTTACATACCTCCCAAGGCATTCACGTGATCCTGAAGGGTGAGTCATCACTGCTGTTTCATAACTTGAAGCCAGGTGGAAACTTTATCCAACAGAAACATAAAAATGCACAAGCGTGCACTTCTCTGCCACCCTTGCTTCCCCTGGATAAATTACAGTCATTTCCTTGCCCAGTAGAGCTCAGCAGAAGCATTGTTTAGAGATCTCAGATGAGAAAGTTAAATTCTGTGGAATGTGTATACTTGTGTACACATATGTGTTACATTGCAGGGGAAAGAAGCTTGGGAAATTTTGAAATTAGAATAGAATAGAATAGAATAGAATAGAATAGAATAGAATAGAATAGAATAGAATAGAATAGAAGAGGGAAGACTTCTAAGATCTCCAAGTCCAACTGCCAGCCCAACCCACATGCCCACTATACCATGACCCTCAGTGCCACATCAACACTTTTCTTGAACATCTCCAGGGATGGTGACACCCCACCTCCCTGAGTAGCCTGTTCCAGTGCATCACCACTCTTTCAGAGAAGTTTTTCCTAATAGCTAAGCTGAGCCTCCCCTGGCAATAGAATAGAATGGAATAGAAAACAGAATAGTTCAGTTGGATGGAACTTTGAAACATCATTTAGTCCAACTGTCTGTGTCAGAGCTAACCAAAAGTACAATATTGAGGGCACTATCCAAATGCCTCTCAAACAGTGACAGTCATGGGTTTGTACCTCCAGGAACTGGTACAGAAATGCTCTTGGACACACAATCAGTAATTATTAGTTATTTGCCTTTTCACTTCCTGAAAATTTTGATTTTGAGCTGAAACCTATTACATCATAATAGGCAGCTTAATAAATGTATGATGTCATATTTCATTAATTTATCTTCTAATAACAGGTTCCAACAGTAATATTTGTGAGAGCTTATCTCTGACAGAAACTTACTTTTTGTTTTTAATTGCAAACACAGCCTTGGATGTATTCCCATGAATCGAAGAACATGTTGTTGTTTTTTTGAAGGACTTAGAACTAGGCTCATGATTAATTCACCAAATTAAATTAAACCAGTTGGCAACTCTGATTTAAAGTTGGCTCATTTTTACCCATCTGACTTCAAAATGGCAGAATGGATTTTTATCAAACTTCAGAAGAAAAAAAGAAAAATTTGCCTTTGGGAAAAGGAACAGGGACCTGAAATAGAAATAGGATACAACAATGGTATTTGTGCATCCTCCTTGGCCATTCAATGTTACATACAAGAATTGGTGGCTGGTGGCACTGCCTGCAGCTGCATGGCAGTGGTGGGATGCCACTGCCAGAGGATGAGATCCAGATACAAAAATGAGACATCAGAGCAATTCCTGCTCCAACAGGAGTGCAACTGGTGCAGCTCAGCAATGCTAACTTTCTGACCCTCTTCTAAAATGAGCTTCAGCTGTACATGCAGAACTCACATATAAACTCATAATGTTAACAAACTGGGCAGCAGCTCCTGTTGTGATCTTCACAGCTCCCTGAGGAGGGTGCTTGACTGCATAGCAACTGAAAGATGAATCCAGTTGAAAATGTACTTATCATTCACCAATAAACCCACGGAGTGAGAGAATATACAGTGTGAGGATGTGGGTGGGTGAGGACAGATCTACCCTGTGGGATCGGGTGCATGGTAGATGGGCCATCTCAAAGCAGTATCTCTGTGAGCTCTGCATCATGCCACGAGGTGTTTTGTTTCAGTCAACATGCTGAATTTTTCTGTATGCAGCGAGTTAGAATCATAGAATCATAGAACTGTTGGAGTCGGAAGCGACCCCTGAAGGCCATCACTCCAACTGCCCTGCACTGAGCAGGGACACCTACAGCTCCAACAGGTGCTCAGAGCCCCATCCAACCTGACCTTGAGTGTCTCCAGGCACAGAGAACCACCACCTCTCTGGGCAACCTGTGCCAGTGCCTCAACACCCTTACTGTAAAAACCTTCTTCCTTATGTCCAGTCTAAATCTCCTCTCTTTTAGTTTGAAACCATTTCCCCTTGTATTGTCACAGCAGGCCCTGCTAAAGAGTCTGTCCTCTTCTTTCTTATAGTCCCCATTTAGGTACAGAAAGTTCCTTCCTGGAGGTTTGTACAGCCGTGATTTTTAGACCAAGAGCATGAAAAGCGCAGTCTTATAACTGCTTTGTCTGCTGATCTTATTTCATTAAATGATTTTTCTAATTGGTCTTGCATGTTTACATGATAATGTTTCCTAAGAATAGTGTGAGAGATAAAGCTGAATTATTTTATTGTCACACACTGCAAGGGGAAAGGGACAGAAAAGCCTTTCTCCCATATAATGGGTACAGGTTGAAGTTAGGACCTTCCTTATAGTCCTAACTACATGGTCCTAAAGCTACAGTGCCAGTAGCTTTAAGGAAGTTCTTCTATATCCTGATTTAGGACCTGTAAGCAACAACATGAATGAGAGTGGTATTCAACATCCAGTTTATCAGAGCAAAATTTTAATTCCTCAAACTGAGATGATCATTCAAAACCAGTGTCAAGAACAGCTTACATAAATCATGTTTTAAACCAGTAGCACCTCTGGAGAATTTTTCCAGCTACAAACCTTGCTATCATTATTTGTGTCTTTGTTATTGCAGTGCCAGACTCCTGCACTGTGCTTAGTATGACATCAAAGCTTCAGACAACCCATCAGCCAAAGCTGGTGCAGACCCTGACATTATACGTGGCAGCTGTGTGTTGCTGGGGAGTCCGGTCCTGCCAACCATACTTAGACTAGCAGCCTTGTTTAGGTTTTGTTTGCTTATTTCTGGCCAAGATGCCAAAAGTCTCAAACCTACCTGTTCGTAAGGGAGCAGGTTCCCACCTTCAGGGAGATGCCTTCAGCCCTATAGCAGACACATTGCAGGATGCCAAATTTCTTTTGCCTCGTCTTTGCAGCCACCTGTCCAGGCAGCCCCTGCAGTCACGGGAGAGACCTCTCTTCCTACACAGCGCCTTTGGTGTAAGGAGCAGAGTGGAATGTGGAAGGATCTGTGAGCTGTGTCCTGGCTGTTTGTAACAGAATGGCCCTGCTTGGGGGAAGAAGTCCATGTGAGGCATTCAAGGTTGAATTCTCTGGCTGATCCTGCATTTCCCATGGGCTGGTGAGAGCTCATGGAACACTTAATATTTAAACTGTTGACACAGTGCCCGATTTAGACAGCAGCTTCAGCCTCACCCTCGTTTGGAGAAGTGTGTTGGTTGGGGGAAAGCCGCATGACCCAAGCAGCCAGCACAGAATGTCCAGGCTGCTTCACCCCGCGCGGCTGGGTTACATCTGCTCTGTACGTCCAGGGACAGTGTGACTTCCACTGGTTTCCCAGCACAAGGTCTATTAGATGAGACTTCACAACACAACTAGATGGACAATATTTGTGAGTTTTTCCTGTTTTTTTGTGCTTTTTTTTTTCCTTCAAAAAATCTAAAAAAGTGAAATTGCACTGACTCCAATGAAGTGCTTTTCAGCTGCCTTAAAAGTAAATACTTCAAGTTTAGTAACTGTTTTGCTCTCAGTTTTTGTGAATTTCCCTCCTTCCTTTGCCTGCCTGAAATTTTGCATTGCAAATTTTGTTGATACGACTCAAAACATAATTTATTCTCGGACGTGAATGCTCCAAAGATATATCAACAAAAATCGAAACCTTCTTGACACTGATGATTTCACATGCGGTAAGGAAATCAGTCTGAAATTTCTATAACAACTCTTTTTTTAGACTCTCTTCTTTCTCCAGTTTAAGAGGACGTTGACTTTAATGCATGATAGCTGGCAGAGCAATGCGCCAAGCTCTGCCCTCTTGTTACCACCCAAACTTTTGGAGGTCAACCCACAGTTGTATTTCCTATAAATGTGTTCATGCTTTTTAAAACTTTGGATAATATTATGATGTTACTTAAGTGCCCAAACCATTGAAAAGTCTGAGGAGCCTGGATGTTTAAAACTTTTGGATGTGTGGATCTCTGTCTTTATTTGAATGTTTGATAGGTCAGCACAATTAATGCTGCAATATCCCTCCTGTTATCAGCAGAAATTCTTTCAGTACCCAGTAACATATGTAAACATATTGAATTTAATGGGGTGTTTGTTGCTGTAAAGCTGCCTAATCTGGGCTTCCAGGAATGTCAGGTGTGGCTTACTGTAAATGTGGATTAATATACTACAATTGCTGGAATTCTAATCTAGACAAAATATTCCTGATAACAGAGTGGAGGATAGATATCTAGGGTGGTTGTGACCCCTGTCTATGGTTATGAAGGGATTATTAGCATCTTCTGCTGAACCACAACTGGAAGAAATCATTAAGTGCTTTTCCCTGTTGCAGTGTGAGATCTTGCCATGGAAACCCAGGGTACAATAGATGAAACAGAAGAGAACAGGGAGGCAAGGTGAGATTAACAGAACTGAAATCTCACTTCAAATTAAATGAGACAAGAAGATGAAGTAGTTTTTCCAGCAGCTAAACGTATGCACTCTTATCTCTTTAATATAATGAAGGCAGGAGGAAAAAAGCATCACAGAACCTCTCCAGAGTGGCAGATTAGCAGGAACTGTAACTCACCACCACAGCTCAAAAAGATTTACGTTGTGCTGCTTCCCTCTTCATTCTCCCACTGTTTAACCATCAACACTGCAGACACTACCCACTTGCTACTTCTCTTTTAAATCAATCAAGTAGTTGGCTTTTATGTTTCTTATTGGGTGGGAAATTCCTCTAGGTTGAGCCGTGCATCTGTGATTTTGGAGCAAACTGTGGAAGGTTGAATCCCCTCAAGTGTTTGGACCCTTGAGACTGAGGGCTGGTTGTTCAGCTTCAAAGAGCTTCAGTTCCAAGCAAATATGAGAACGGTGGGAAGTCCAAGAGGAATGTGTGGCAGGGGCATAAGGACACGTGGGTGCAGCCTTTCAGCTCAGAGGGCTTGAGGGCTTTTGATTGTGAGGACTGGCACACCAGGCTTGTGAGAGAGTTACGAGTTGAGTTGTCACATACGAAGGAAGTAAGCTAATGATTTTACATTAGATATGGGCTTTGGACTCAGTGGGAAAAAAAAAGATCCAAAAAAAGAGAAAGCCTCCTTTTTCTTTTCACCTATGATCGTGGCTGACCACACATTCCCTCTTCCCCATTGACTCCCCTTAGGGTTTCCTCAGCCCTGAGAGACAAATTGTAGCACCTTGGCCTCTCTGCACATCCTTATCTGCACATCCAAATCTTCTTGGTGATTTCAAGAGAACAAATCTTTTAACCTAAGATGTTTGGAGCTTAATAATCTGCCTATTAACAGATTCCAGTTAAATACCTCAATGCCTTGAATCAGTCAGTTCTGAAAATGATACTGTCTCAGCTACTTTTGGTTAGCACAAAAAGGTCCAGCCATGCTAGAGTACTTCATTTGCTTGTAGAAATAAGAGCTTATATTTTTTACTCCTCAAAATCAAAGTAAGTTACCTCATAGCAAAAAAAAGAAAAAAAAAAAAAGACAAGGATTTAGTCTGTTTTCCACTTTGCTCTGGGCAATAGCATAGAGCTTGTGTGCATCCAACCCTTGGTACAACCCAGTAGGATACTTGGATATGTAGAAAACTTTGCTGAAGTTGTAGCAAAGTCCTTTGAACACACATTTTAAATGGCATAACAAGAGTTCTGCTATGAAGTTCAGGACAAGTTTGAGTGCTCTGGATGGTAAGTTCATCTGTTTTTTCATAGCTCAGTAACATGGATTTGGCCTAAAGACAGTGACTTAAAAATGGAAACCTCTTGTATTGAAACCAGCAGAGAAAAAGTTCTCCTTTAAAGGTTGTATTTGTTATGTTACTTTTGTTCTGGGTAGGAAAAAAGAAAGCAAACCCAAAAGCCCAAGAAAGATTCCTAACCAATTGATAATTAACAACTTTCAAGTACATTTATGTCCACATACATTTGTTTTCTTTTTTTTTTTTTAAAAGAAATATTTTTAGTGTTTTAACACTTAAAAAGAAAGAAAGAAAGAAAGAAAGAAAGAAAGAAAGAAAGAAAGAAAGAAAGAAAGAAAGAAAGAAAGAAAGAAAGAAAGAAAGAAAGAAAGAAAGAAAGAAAGAAAGAAAGAAAGAAAGAAAGAAAGAAAGAAAGAAAGAAAGAAAGAAAGAAAGAAAGAAATAAAGTAATGTACACATGACATTATTTTGGTACTGGTATGGATCATTTTAAAAAACAGTTGTTGTTAGTATTTATAATGGTTTGTACAAAATTGTAAACTATTTTCAAGTTTGTTTTTACTTTTGTTCATCATCGCCTTTCAAAAACTGTCACTGCAGGAACAGAAATACCCCAAACTAAACCCCAGAATGAAGGCAAGGAAACTCCCCTTGTCCCTGCTCGTCCTTCCCCCTGCCCTCCTGCCCACTCTACTTACAAGATGGAAGGAGACAGTTTTTGAAAGCACCCAGCTGTAATTGGTGAGCACGCTTGGGAGCCATCCCATGGCACAGAATGGGCTTTAGCTCCTCTCCATCTGGCACAGGACGGCTATGTGAGCAGAGACTGCCACCCACCAATCACACCTTCCCACCTCTAGAGTAGACAAAGATGGCTCTTTAGGTCATTTTATTTTATTTCTTTGTTGTTTTTTCCCTTTTTTTTCCTCCCCCCATTTTTTTTACAAAAAAAATTCTACATCTAAATCACTTTGCTATAGAAACATTATTTTCTTTCCTTTTTTTTTTTTTTTTTTTTTTTTTTTTTTTTTTTTTTTTACATTAGTTAAAGCAGAATCTGCTTTTGTGAAAAAAGACAAGGATCAAGGTCTTATTTCATGCAGAAAATGCAAATTAAAGAACGTAAAAATGGGTGGTTTGTTCTTTTTTTTTCTTTTTTTTTTTTTTCTTCTGTTTGTTTTTGTAATGCTGTACAGGATGCAACGCAGCCACTCAGAGTATGTCAAGATGGTTCACAGCAGTCCCTTTGATAATGTATATTGACATTGCCATTGATCTCCCTGTTCTGTTGTCATTGTTGTTCAATTAGGATTTTGTTTGAAATTCTGGCCACATAAGATGTCCCCAGTTAGAGATGTTGCCACTTCTTCATCTTTGAAGGGAAGATGGATGAGTGCAGTTTGAGAGGATGATAGATTGGCATAAATGATCTAGCCTTTCCTGGGAAAGATGCCCCAGACTTACAGGTCTAATTTTCTTTGCTTTCATACCTCTTGGCTTAACATCCCTGTGGTGAGCACATCACGAGTGGGCATTTGTTCTTCAGAAAACAGTTTCACCTCTGAAAGGGGATGTGATTTCACACAAAGACACAATATTATGACATGCCAGGCAATGGAGAGAAAAAATACTGTAGATCGGACAATGGTCATTCTACCAGGGTCAAGAGTATTTGCCTACAGGTGGTGTTTTTCTGGTAACTCTTGATTCTCTTTATTCTCTGATTTCCTATTTTCTTCTCTAATATCTGGCTGTTCATCTTTCCAAGTGTTAAAAACTCCTCTGTGACGTCTGCTAACCCTTTCTAGGGGTTTGCTCATGGGAGATCATCTCTTTTGGTCTGTCAAGCACACTGGCCCCAACCTGGTGAAGCTGTCAGATCCAGGTATGATTTTAAACAGATGAGTAGCCATCAGGACTGTTCCCCTACTTACAGATGAGCACGGGATTGGGCTTTGCTGGATTGAGGCACTGCATGGGTTTAGTCCTCCCCTTTTCCTCTATTTTGCCCTTTCCTTTCTTGCTTCAATGCTCTTGAAACATGGGAAGAAAAAGATTGGGGCAACCTTATCTCCCCCTTGCCAAATACTTTCTTCAACAGCACCTACCTTTGAGCTGAATCTCAGATTTATGCCCAGTATCTCCCTGTGAAACGCTCTGGGTCATATCTCCCCCATTTCTACCTCCATATTTGTGGGGCATGAGGTTGGTGAGATCTCTAACAGCCTGGAAGCTGCACTAGCAAAAGAAATTCCTGTTCAGAACATCCTTAATAGGTACCCAGGGTCCCTGTGGCAGGTGACACAATGGCTAGAACTTTGGGCTTGTTGTCCGCCATCCTTGAAGAAATGAAGTTAAGCATTGCCAGCCACAACAGCACAAGTTCTCTCAGAAGGTGTGCCTCCTCCTTGAAGTGCCACCTGACATGTCATGATATTATGTGGCAGTCACTTCTGCAGCACTGGACCTCATTGGGTCTCATTGGGAATGGTCATTACCTTGGCAAGGCTTGGTGCTGTAGCAGCACAGGCCCCACAGCCCTGGGCACAGCAAGAGGGTGGTGATGAGAAAGGAAAGACCAAGCAAGTGCATCATTCCCTAGTGGAACACATAACGAGGAGAGGATTGGCTCTGCCAACCTGAGCGAGCACATTCCTCATGCTAAAAAACAGGTCATTGCCTGTCTGACTCCTCAGACTCTATCGCATGACACCCAAGGCAATCATGTTTTCCTCCCTTGCTGACCTGGCTTCTCCTAGCCTGCCAGTCCCCAGATCCTCCTCACTTGGCTCAACAACACTTGGGGTTGTCCTGCAAAGGGTGTTCTATGCAGCTTGGAGATGGGAGCCACATGACAAGATACCCACAGAAGCACACTGCAGTGAAAGTGTCTGTCACTGGCAAGCTCTGGCTATCTGAGATGGGAGCAGGGCAGCCCTCAGCATGGAGCTGAGAACAGGAGGTATGGGATGGCAGATTCAGTGCCTCTAGAGTGAGATGATGATGGCAGACCTTCTTGGACGGAGCCTTTTTTTTCACCGTGATTTCCTACTGCAGAGCACAGTGTAGTGCAGGAACTCATACTCACACAACTTCTTGCTTTGTCTCTGCATAAAACACCTGTCCCTGTGTACCCTCAAATCCTGCCTGTGCTGTTTGCCGGAGGAATGGCTGAGTCAGGGCTGTGTGGCCTGCATCATGCTGATGCACTCTAGCTGGAGTGGCAGTTACAGTGGAGAGAGAAGCCTTACTGTTGCAGAATGGCCATTCCTAAGAGAACTGAGGCTTCCCTGTGGTCCACCTTCCATACAGAGATCTTTCTTTTATCCTTGCTGCAAAAATACAAACAATACAACATTTGTTGGCTGCAGAAACCACACTCTCCCCACAGAGAAAGGGCTGTCCTTATTTTTCCAAAACACTAAGATCAAACAGACAAGCAGTTCCTCACCTTGTTTTTCACCCTTGGCATTCTTCCCAATCCAGACAAAGACTGGTTATACTACAGAAGGTTACCTATAGGTCTCAGACCCACTACCTTTATTATCTATGGCATTCCCCTATTGCTCATTTCTGCTAACTGAAAGCTGTATGGAAACCAAATGTCCCTTTTTGGTCCAAACATCCCTTGGTCCAAAATCAGTCAATGCCATAAACTTGAGCCTGTTCATTTTCACTTCTGACCTTCTGTGCTTCTTCTGCTGAAGAATTTTTCTCTGCAAGTCCAGTGGCCACTAAAACAGATAGCTAAGCTTAACTCAAGGTCTCTTAGCTTTGCACTCTCTCTTCCAAATCCATCTTTCACCACTCTTCCCAAGCAGCCAGGAACTTGCAGACAAAGGTCTATTGAATTGCAAAGGCTCTTAAGAGAAGTCTGTCAACACTGATGGCTTCCTTGATAATTCTTCTCAGCAGCTGGGCATTTCCTAGCATTTGTCACCCTAGACCAAATCACAAGGCAGAAACCAGCATCAGCAACAGCAGCTTCTCCAAGACTGTTCAGGCTTGTACTGCCTTTACTCCACATGCATTACTTCATTTATGCAAGTAATACCTGATATCATTTTCATCCCTTCACAACTACATCCCAGGATACAGTAAGGCATAGTACAGTTTGGCTCTCCAGGAAGAAGCCAAATGTGCAAGAAATTAGGGTCTAATACACAGCCTCCTCTCATCGATCTCAGGGATGATGGGATCAAACACTGAATAGTTACACAACACAACTTCCACCTATCCTGCCCACCTCTTCTTTACTGCACTTGGAGGTGGATCAGGGAGCCAGCCCTAAGGTCACCATCTTGGTGGGCTGCACTTCTGTGCAGGCACAGACACACAGGTTCACCCTCCAATCCCTGTGGGAAAGTCTGGGAAATGGTATGGTTGTATCAGCCTGGAGGACAGTGCTTCTTTATTACTCTTGTCACCTTTCAGCTGTTCTTTACTTCTGAATGTACAGAACCATTTTTATTTGGTTTACATCAAGACATTAGAAATCAAACATTTATTTTTCAAAAAACAAAAAACAAAAAACAGACAACCCAAACCAACAAAAAACCTCAACAAAATCAACCAATCAAACAAAATAAAACCAAATGAAAAAGAATAAAAACCAAGCCCCAACACTATATACATCTTCTTGTTCCCAGTCTCCACTCCTCTCCCTCCCTCTCTCCCACCCTTCCTCCCTCCCTCCCAGCATCTGCATTAGGTCCTGCGTCCAACACATAGGTTTCACATCTCTCACCCAACCCATGCCCCCAACCCAGTTTCCATGCCTACTGCAAAAACATCCCACCCTGCTTGGTAAGCCCAGTCTCATCTCCAAGAAAGCGTTTGGTAACCTGCACAGCATTTCTTGCCTGGTTTTCTCTTATCTCCGACATCAGGGCAGAGCCCAGCCATTGCCCCAGCATGGGACAGTGGTAGTTCCTCTGCATATCCCAGCCCAGCTCTTGCAACATTGCCCTGATGCAAATGATTGTCCCTGCCTAGAGGGACTAAGCTCATCCTGAAGGCAGAGCACCACGAATCTCCCTCTATTTCCCAGTTCCTGACCTCACCATCTCCCAGAGTCTGTGGTCTCCGTCCACCAGGGACTGCTGCCGTGGCTGGGTTTCCTTGAGTGCTGCCTGCAGCTGCACCCAGCCCGTCTGGCTCACTGCAGGTCCCCAGTTTCCAGTGCTCTAGGCTTTTCAAACCTATTTATATTGCACATATATTTCCACTACCTCTTTCCTAATCATCTTTGAAGTTCTAGCTTATTCTCACCAACCACCTCATCCTCATCCTATCTTCTCCACCAGGATTTCACTAACAACTGCCCTTTGTTCTGCACAGCTCCAGAGGTTTCACTTCAGCTTGATAACAGTTCAGAGATTTAAAACCCTTTCACCTTCCTCATAAAAAGGAAAACAAAGCCAACTCCCTCCCCCACCCCTTATCTCTTCACGCCAGAGTCTCTGGAGCAGATCTGGTCAAACAGACCAGCCCAATCAGGTCCTCACACGGCTCTGTTTCTGGGAAGTGGATGTGCTGTCCATTGGACAGACGAAGTGCCAAGCCTTGGCAGGTTCCCTACTTATTTGCAAGACATAAGCTGCTGGCATGGTGTCAGATGTGCATGCAAGAAAGCTGGATGCCAGTTAAGACCTATAGTCCTGTTTGTTTCATGCACTGTGAACTTATCCTATATACACTACGGGCTGGTTTATGCTTGAAGACATGAATATAAAGGTATACATTTTCCTTTTATCTTAGTAACCAAAGCTTTACTTTCACCCGTGGAATAGCAGGGGTTTGCTACCAGGGCTCTTATTTTCCTCTTCTGCTCTTTCTCTCTTCAGTTCTCAATACTGAAGGTGAAGGGGGATAGGAGGGGGACAGGTAGGATTACAGTCCCAAGGTCCTAGTTCCTAAAGGTCCCTGAGTGACAGCACTATACAGTATCAGAATATGAAGCGATAGGGTTGTGTTGGCCATTTATATCCTGAGAGAGATTTCACTTCTATTTCTCCTTTTCCTCCTCCTCCTCCACATGCCTGCGTTAGGCTGTTATGCATGGGAATGGTGCAAACATTCTCCTCCAGCCCAGCCCCCTCAGGCTGCCCGGAGTTTCCCTCATGCTCAGCTTACATCCTCTGACAAAAAACACAAGACCCAACAGACGGCAACCCTGTCTCAAGCAGCAAACAAACCGAGCTTCATTCAGAACTGCCTTCTGCACCACTGCAGCAAAAGCCAGATGCAGCTCCATTTGGAACAGCACTCACGCTTTTTCCTCTCCACTGCTCTCCCTTCATGAAGAGAAGGTGGTCAGCATCATGCACACAAGCTACAGAGTGGAAATCTCCTCCAGCTTTCCAACAACATTATCTTTGTACCCACCCAATTAAAGGCTCATGTCTTTCCTTATGTTTATGACAGCCTGAAACCTCTCAGCTGGAGTTTAAGTAAAACTCGTTTTTTCTCCACTGTCTCCTTTCAGAATCACCGGACCCCGAAACAACCCTTGGATTTGTTGCCTTTCTTAGGGTGGACACAGATTGCTATGGAGGGGGAAAATGGAGGTACCACTCGGTCCTGGAGGAGGGCATTTCTAAAGGCCTCCAACATTCTTCCCTCCCCCCTGTCCAGGACCACATATTCTATTACTCATCTGACTTACAGGACTCGGTTGTTCTCCATCCTGCCATGTCACCAGAAATTATAAGGCAGTTCCTGAACTGTGAGAAGTCCTGACCGCACACTCTTTGGCAAAGATTATTGTGTAGGACTGAAAAGTCCAGATGTCTGGATATACGACGACAGACTCTATGAAATAAAACTGGCCTGGCAAGGACAGGTCAGAAACATTCAGAGAGAAACTAGAATGACTCTGCTAAGAAAGAGAACCCAGCCAACAGAGAACCGAGGCAATAGCAAAAGAGTCTGGCTCCAAATCCCAGCAGGTGAAGAAATCATCTGAGCAGTGCTTTTTCCCTGGAAAGCTTTTGGATTGTCGCTATGAAATTCTGGGCTCAATCTCTGATTGAAGCCTTGAAAAGTAAAAACAGACCCTCCCCCATGCCTTATCTCCAGCTGCTGGAGGCCCCGGGCTGTGCCTGCTGTGCCAGACGGGGTTGGTCAGTGGCTTGCAGGAACCCCTTCCATGCAAGACTTACTGCCCAAGCAGCAAGAGCAGAGGTGGGCTTTTAATCATATCAGTGTGCTGCTGCCACTGCTGGCCCTTGGGAGCAGCTGAGGGCACTCTCGGGTGCCTAATTCCTACCACAGATTTGTCAGGCTTCTACTACAGCTAGCAAATTGCTGGAGATCCTGAGTCATCTCCCTTGGCTTCTTCATTTCTTACCATGTGGCTATTTGTTCCCCTTCCAGTTTTAGTAGGCTTCATACAACTGCCTCTTTTTTTTCCTTCTCTTCTGTCATTCTGACCACCCTTTACATTGCAACCCCATATATAAAAGGTAAGTGTTTTGATATTGTATTTACTGACCAATCAGCCAGTTAGACTTCCCTGAAAGGCCAAACCTGCTGATAGGCAGCCTCCCTCTGGCACATGTATTACCACATTATACTGCTGATGTCATAAAATACAACTTTATGATTTCCATTACAACTTTTAAAAGCCTTTTTCAAATTGAATCCCACTAGAAAGTGTAACAGTCTCCTCTGGACAACCTTTAACTTTCCTGCACATCAGACAGAAGAAACTGCCTGATTCAGCTACTAGTCCTACTGTCCAGTTCTGTTCACTCTTCAAATTTAACTGCTGTACAGATCCATGTCAGCAATAAACTGCAGCATCAAGAAAACCTGTTTTCAACAGCATCACTCCTGAATGTGGAAACCAGCAAGAGACTGTTCTGTAGGGAAGTTAAGCCTGATTTAACAATTGTGCTAAAACCTTGGTGAGCCCAGAAGGGCCTGGACTGAATGTGTGCATGCATGAAGATGGCAGAGGGAGACAGAGATTGGGGATGAGTGAGAAGGATGGATGTTCTACTTTTATGCTTCGGAGTCTACCAGCAGAAAACGCATAAAGCACATTACTAATATAAAAATAGCAATACTTATCACTCTGATGAGCCCTGATCCTGCTTCCTCTAAGTCAAGGCAAAACTTTCCATGACTTCATTATTATTAGGTCAGGCCTATAGTAATTCACATTTTCATAGCACTGTACAGACACAAATTAGTAAATGAAAAGATGTGCATTAGATGCATCTGTTCTCTGACAAACAGGAGTTTCCCTGGTCTCAGAAAATCACTTTACTCTCCTGAACAATCAGAACTTAAGAAAAAGGAAGAGGATGCTAGCAGGAAAATAAAGGGGTATTTGGATTCAAGGCAGTGTGTGTGTGGCTGGCATGTGAAAACCTCCATCAGGTAAGATGTTATGTCATATGTCATAATTAGTCCATGAATGGTAGAATGACCCAAGGGTTAAAGTTTTGCACTTGTGAATTTATTATTTTCATGGCTTTTGTTAACATTGTAAGGGAGATTATCAATCATCAGTGATTGCCCAAGTGGCCAGTAATTCAGTGATTTATCTGAAAGTCACTGGCTCCTTTGGAAAAGGAGTGGCCTTTTGCACCTTAGTAACATGTGCCTGCAGATGGAAGCTACTACAGACTTAAGGGCTTCCACAGCACTTTCACTGCAACCTTCACTGTGCCCAGTCTTTGAAGACCACTGTCTTCCAGAGGGATCATGCTCCATACAACTCTATGCGTCCTTAGTTGCATCTTCTGCAGGAAGGGACACAAGGTGCTCTTCTCTGCATGGTTTAACTGATACAAAGCAAGGCCATATAAAGCAGAACATATTAGAGGGTGGTAGATCACCATTTGCTTCTGAAGCTCTTAGGAAAGGGAATAGTTATCATTTCTGGATATTTTCATCCTGAAATATAACAGAGTTAAAAAACCTCTTCCCCTTCCTGCACCTTGCTGTAGGCTATGGTCATTTGGTGGGCTGGAGTATGAAGTCCCTTGTCTGGCACAAAGAGCAGGTAGAGAGTGGAAATGGCTGAGTTTTCAGAATCCTGTAACTGCTTTTCTCCCAAAACTCAGTAAGAAAGATGCAGAGTGGAAATGATTAGGAACAAGCCCTATTTCAGGACTAAACCAGCTTAGATCAGATGCCAGCAGTGGACAGTGGCATCATCCCATTGCTGATTCCCAAAACCCTCTCTCTCCTCAGCAAGTGTATTTGCACAATCTATTGTCCCCAGCCTCATGTCTCTAGTACAAGCTAGGACTCCAAGTTCGCAAAGTTGCAATAAGCAAACAAAACCCTGCTATCCCCCCCAAGAACATTGCCAGTTAAATGTCATCTGTGTTCTCTTTCTACAAAAGACATTACAAAACCCCCCTCCCCTGCTCCCTTCCCCAGAAAACATGCTTGCACACACGCATCCACATCCACACGCACTCGCAGATGCACACACTCATTCACACAGGAAAAACAGCTTGCAAACTCCTGAAGGTGGAAAAAGGCAACTTGCAAATGTGCCTTTGCTTTTGATAAGCTCCCTCCTCCCACCCCCCCTATGCCCCATATTGCCCCTTCCCTCCCAAATAGTTGCCCTGTCCTCCCCCCTTCCCAGCTCTTCCAAAATAAATATTCTTTTTATTTGTTGGTTTAAAAGATTCTTTTAGGCTTGTAAGCAAGAGAGAGGGAGAGAGAAAAAGAAAAGAGAAGTCTCATAGCATGAGAATGAAACCCCACTATCTCATGAATCCATGAAGGAATAAAAATGAAGGGGTTAGGAACAGTGACAGAAGAAAGATTAAAAAAATATAATAATACTGAGAGGAGAAAGATGAAATTATGAAATTCAGTAGTGAAATGGAAGTGAGGATAGTGCATTAGTGAGCACAGCCAAAGATAACCTATCCCCCCACACCAGTTTTTAACTCAATTTCTTTATGTCTCCCTCCCCCCTTTTTTAATACTTTGTTCTTTTTTTTTTTTTTTTTGTTCTTTTTCTTTTTTTTTCCTATCCTTTTTTTTTTTTATGCGTTTTTTTTTCTTTTTTAATTTTTTTCCCACAATGGTGTAAGTCCTTCAGCAGGAAACCAAAATTAAGACAAACACATCCCTCCCTGAAATCAAATCCCCTCCCGTATACCTTTCTTTCCCTTTCCCCCCTCCCCCCAACACTCTGTGGTTCTATATGTGCTGAAAAGAGAAGAGTAAGCTTAGAGTAAATCTAATGAATCAAAGGAATAAATGATGATAGTAAAGAGTAAAACCCAAACCCAAAAGACCACAACACTCCTGTGTTGTCATTGTCTGAGTGTCTGTCCCTATCTCTCTTGGAGGCTGCAGGCATCAATTTACATAGTACAACCAGTAAACAAGGTTGAAGAATCCAAAGGTGATTGGAAAAATGATTCTTGACCACTTGTCAATGGTGCTGACATCTGTTAGGTCTGGGATTTTGAGCTTCAGCTTAGATGACCGCCGACGGAGACGGCAGTTGGCACGGTTGCGGGCTGCGGCATGGTGGGTCAGCGGGACATGGCGGTCCAGGGTTGGGTGGTGACCAAATCCATCCCGGGAGGCCAGCTGCTTGCGGAACTGAATTCCTGAGCCTTCAAAGGACATGACAGAGTTTCGAGAGTCGCCAACGCTGCTCATCATGTCCGTGGCCAGCAGCTCGTTGTTCATATCCAGAGTGCTGAGGAGGATGTTACCATAAGGGTCAACCTAGAACAGGGGAGACAGAGAGAAAGATAGCAAGGATGTCTTGTGCACTGTTTGCACAGCCACGCCACCAGGGATGATTTTGAACTGCTTTCTGTATATCGATACTGATCTTTTGTAAGTGGGCTCTGAACCTGAACTTCTGCATTTGCAAAAGTCATCCATTGATGTTGGTTGCTCACAGGCTGGAGCCTGTGCTTGCAGCATACTTGCGAGTTGAGTAATGTATTTGTGCCAACAGAGTAGGACCAAAAGCCACAAGGGTACCTTGGGATACACCTGCCCTTGCAAGAGGGTGGTCCTGATGAAACTGGCTTGAGGATAATGACCAAATGATCAAGGAGAAAAATTCCCAGTGAACACTGGAAAGAGATCCTTCTCGGCATCTGTCTGCAAACTTCAGTAGGTCTATGTTTATCAGACAAGGGAACTGGAGTTTCTTGTGGTGAAGAGATAGGCTGCTCCACAGCTCATCCAGGATCGAATGAACAGTGGAGAGTTTGAATTCTCCTACCACAATGAAAGAAGGAAACAAACCTGCTCTCTCACCCTCTTTTCTTCATAACGATGGCGCTCATTGTTGGCCTTGCTGATGCGTTCACTCTGTTTCTTCTGCTGTCGGGGGCCTCGTCCAAAGAATATGTAGTTGACAAAAGCATATTCCAGGAGTGCCAGGAACACAAAGACAAAGCAGCCCATGAGGTAAACATCAATAGCCTTGACGTAAGGGATCTTAGGGAGAGTTTCCCGCAGATGAGTGTTGATGGTAGTCATTGTGAGTACCGTGGTGACCCCTGTAAGGAGAGGGTAGGTGTTCTGTTATCAAGGTGGGGTGGTTTCCTGAAATGCCAATCTCAGGTTTCCCATCCCTTCTCCCATCTGGGCTGAACATCAGGAGGGCTGGAAGCGGCAAAACTGGGAAGAAAATTGTCATTATTCTAAGGTCAACTGCCCATTGCAGAAAACAAACAAGCTATCAAAAGTGGGAGAAAATGCAAAAGCTCAATAGCATCAGGACAGTGTGGATCAATGTTCTGTGAATCTCAGTTCTCTGAGTCCTCCCTGATGAACCTTCTTTCACTCACTGTGATAGGAAATACACAGTTTTGCTTTCAGTCTCTCAAATGTTCTCCTCCACCTTTCTTACTTCATGAACTCATCACAATTCCCTGTGCACTACTGGATGCCTCAATATCCTTGACATGAATTTCTAATATGCTGTGACTTTCTAATGCCATAAATATGAGAAGGAGATAAGAGACTCCCACTTCATGACTCTCTCTTCTTTTACCTGCCTCAAGGCTTCTGTCTATTTCCTTGACTCCATCAATTCCTACCTTTCTCTCACCAGCTTTACCACCCACTACTTCAATTATCTGAGCTTCTTTCATGGCTCTCATGTTCTCCTTTTTTATGTCTACTCATATTTCCTGCATCTTAAATAAACCTTTATTTGACCATCTACTTGGTCTACTTGGTGCATCATGATTACGCTCTCAGCTTCATTCCTTTCCTTCGTTCTTAGCCTCTGGCCTGTGAACTCTCAGAATGGCCACAGATTTGTCTCTTCAGCAGTCCTTCAGAAAGTTGCAACTGGGCTTCATACTTCTTTTGGAGGAGAAACTCTGTTGCCTTGACCTGGTCTTCTTTTCCCTCTTCTCAATCTCAACTGCCATGTTTTTGTTACTACCTTGCTGATTTCCTTTTCCTCAGATGTCTTTCCTCCTCTTCTCTGTTGGCAGCATACCAGTCCAAGTTCTTTGTCTCTAGCTCTCTTATTCTACATGATTTTAATTTCATTTTTTAGCCCTACCTCTACTGTGATTTCTCCCACATCTGTCTGTGCATCCTGGAGTTGTGCTTGTCCTGTTTCCCTATCAACTTCATTGTTTTTAGTGTCATTTAGTCGTTTAGTTTAGAGAACTAATAGTCTTCAGTTGACAGAAGTGTAGACAGAGGGAAGATACAACAATAATTTTTGAATACCCAGAAGTCTGGTAGAAGTTAAGGGGGAATAAAATGTTCTCTGTGTCCACCAAAGACAGACAAATTGCAGCAGAGATTTAGAACACAGGAAAAGGAAGGATTTCTGATTGTATGAGCAGGCAAATCCAGAGGAACAGTGATTAGAGGAGGCTGCAGATTCTCCTTCTTTGAAGATTCTTAGGAACAAGTTAGAGAGCTGTCAGGAATCACTTGATGAGAGCTCTGCCAGTTTTGATCTACAATGTTTTTTCTTCTGTTTTCTCCAGATGTCAGCTGAAAATCAACAGCTGTGCATCTCAAGTCCACCCTTCTGTTTGTACTCTCCCCGTGAGAGTCTACTCTATCTACTATGTCTAGCAATGTCTATTGTGGTCTCTTTTTACTCTCACTTATAATACTCTTGTCATTGCAACTTACCTTTGCAATTTACTGTGTTCCTCTTTTCCCTTCCTTGCTCCAGACTCTCCAAACAAGCACAGACAAATCATTTCTTTTATATGTTTGTACAAACCACCACTGCTCTGCCTTCTCCTAAAGCTAATTTAAGCCCCCAGCCTTCTCTGTAAAACCCAACCTTTACCTGTGCTCCATTCCTTATCAGAGCCTTTTCCCCACCACAGCTGAAATCTTCCCTCCTTGTCTCTCCTATTTCCTCTGAACTTCCTATCATGTTGCATAGCCCCAATCTGATATGCCAGCCACCCCACTTTTCTCCTGTTCCTTCTTCAAAATCCTTATCTGCAATCCACCCCCACTTCCCTTCTGTTGCTTAAAAGATCTCTTTTTTTCCTCTTGTAGGAAAACATCCCTATTTAGGGGCGCATATGTTCAAGAAAATCTTTTACTTTACTGTCCCACATTTGACTTGGTTATGAAGGTCTTCAGTCACAAAAAAGTGTCTGTATTGGGCCTAAAATATCATGAAATTGTGTAATGCCACTTTCTTTATCTCTCCTTACAATTTTTGCCATTCACTCACTATTCTTACTGCTCTTTGTCCATCCACTCTCAGTATTTATCATCCAACTAACCTGCTCTCAGCACATCTGTTAATCAAGAGATGCCCAGACTTATCTGCTTAAGAAAACAAGTACAAACTGCAGTGAGGGAACTGGTGGGTTCATAGCATGTCATAGTCTCATGCTTCTGAGAAGCTGTGACCATTTATACCTTTGTATATAACAAATTTCCCACAGAAATCTATAATATAACTTTTACAGATTCAAATAATACAGACCAAAGCTTGGGAAACATCAGTATTTCCAAAAAAAACCTTCAGGCTGAAAACCTGCAGTTTCTTCTCCAAGGAAATGTCATTCTTTTGGGATGACAAATTTGATCTGTCTTGTTTAGATGCTACCTCATTAAGAAAAAGATATTTTCTTAGAACTGTCCTGTTTGATTTCCCTCAGATATCATATTCTTCAGTGTATAATGAGAAGGTACCTACCCAGTGCCACTCGTGCAGCAGAAGCATCATAATTGATCCAGAAGGACACCCAGGACAGAATGGTGATGAGGATAGATGGCATGTAAGTCTGCAGGATGAAGTAACCAATGTTCCTCTTAATTCGGAAGCTCAAAGATAAGCGCAGGTATGAGCCTGTCAATGAGATATTAAAGGGAAATCTTGTCTGAGAGGAAAGCAAAGTTATGTTTTTAGTAGGAGCTTCTATTTGGAAAATGTTCTCAAGAGGCAGTGATAATGAGGAATCTCTCCTCTTTTTTTTTTCCTTAGATTTTACAGCCTCATCGGAGAAGAGGATTTCTTTAGAGTCTGCTCAATTGGCTAGGAATATTAAGGAAAAAGGGAGCTCTAAGCAAGTTACAGTGTTGTATCAGACATCATGGGAGAACGTCTGTTCAGTCCTCTGTTGAAACTGCCTTTATGGTATGTGCCAGTAAGATTCGGGCTTGCATGGGAGACTTCAACCCTATACCTGGATGCAGTAAGATCATTTTCCATTGTTTCATGTGCTAGTTTTTCCTCCAAACAGCAATGAAGATATAAATAGTATTTTTCCCATGCTTTCTAAAACTGGGTTATGATCAGACTGGGCAAATTCATACACAAATAGAGTACCATTGGTTAATCTGTAGATCTTTTTTCTTGTTCAAGTTCCTCCTAATCTTTTAGGAAATCTAATGAGGATAGTGACAAGAAGTACTTTTACAAATCTTCTACTGGAGCATGGTATTTTGACAGGACGAGGCAGCAACCCTCTCGTTACTGTGAAACAAAGTCCAAGCCATTCCTCCTTTTCACCTCCTTCCCTAAGCAACACAACAGACTGAAATATGAGTGTAGTTGTGAGTTGGCAACTAAGCTAAGAAGAGAACAACAGTCTGTAATGATCAGGGAGGAAGACTGGGAAAAGGAGGTTGTATTTTCTCAGCACTGTGTATCATGTATGCAGTTTGAATGTTTTCATTCACCAATCATTTTTTTTAAGGTCGTATCTTTATCCATATCCATGTCCATCCAGATTGCAAAGTTCTTTTGGAAGGAACATGGCTTCTTGTTGATGTTTAGATTACTGATGCAATGGGACCCTGCTCCTGGCATGTCCAGTGAGGTACCACTGTAGCAACATCCCCATCTGCCACTGCCATGGACAGACTGTTCTTGTTGTTACTTCACAGCATTTCAGAAATCATCCAAGTTAACGTGTGTGGCACTTCACTTAGGCAGTGAACTCCATACCATTTCAAAATGAAGTCAGCAACCAAAATCCAAACCCTGAATTGTCCAAGGTGTTCTCTTCAGATCCTGTTATTGCACTGTGCAGATGGGCCATAGACCACTTATTGTTCAAGAGAAATATTCTGCTTCTTACAGTTGCACCTACATTGACCTTGAGAGCCAGTTTTAAACCACATAAACACAAGATAAAGGCTGAGAACCTTCTAAGGAGGTTCTGTTTTGGATTTAGCTGGTGTTTCAACTAAGAAATGAAAACAACTGGAATAAAAATGATTCCACAAGTCTTTGAAGAATCAAATTTGGTGGGTAGAGAAGACAGCTCTTTTTCAAATGAATAGGGCCTGAAGCCTAGAACCTAATTTAATACCTCAGAATCTAAATCAGATGAGAAACCCCATTGACCTGGATCAACAGAAGATTTATGAATTCCATCACATCTCTTGGGCAGAGACTCACCGGTGGTGAAGACCACTTCCCTGCTGACCAGTCTCTGCTCGATAATGGTGAACTGGGGCAGTTCTAGCACCTCCATCCCTGTGACAGCAGAATCATTTCCTTGCCAGAAGAAGACAATGTCATCAACTGTGTAACCATCTGCAGAGGTGGAAAAGCACAGAGAGAGAACTGAGCTGACAAGCTGCATCAAATGACTCCCCCATTTTCTCTAAGGTGATTTGGAAGAAGATATGAAAGAAAGCCCACACCACCAGACAGCAAGCACAGCCCCTCCTGGCTGACGTCATTTGCTTCAGCTGAGCTGGGCAGTACGCTCCCCAGGAGAGGAAAAAATTGGTCAGAACTCCCCCTTCTGGCTAGGATTCAGGAAAAAAAGGTGAGATGTGGTCCATCATGTCTTGACTCGTGCTGCATAATCTCCATGGCTAACATGACAGGGAGTTGTGCATCGGAAGCTGCTATCACAAAACACTGCATTTTGCTTTTTAAAAGCTGCCTCCTTTTACCAGAAGGGGGAGATCACAATACATTCTGATGAGACCAGGTAAACAGAGCCTCCAAGTATTAAAGATTCACAGAGAGAAAAAGATTTACAACAATTTTGAGAAGAAATGTGAGCATCAGTACATCTCTCTCTTTTAAATACCCTCAGTCACAATTTGGAAGCACACAGAGCCTCTGAGACAGGGGACTGCTTTTGCCAAGCTCTAGCTGGAAAGAGCACTGAGGGAAGAAGAAAGTAGGCGAAATCCAGCTGGTGACAAATGCTCATTCCTTATTTTTCACAGTAATGGATTTGTTCAGAGGTCAACTGAGCTGAGGGCATAGCCTTAAGCTTTTCAACCCCAAACAGTACAAGGCAGGCAGGGCTGCACAGGCTGTAGGTACTGAGAAGCTATATCCCAGCTATATCCCAGGTGCTTCAGCCTCATTTGGAGCAAGGCCTGAGTGACGAGAACATGCAGCTCCTCTCACATCAGTGTGATGATCACAACCCTGCCCATTGCACTTGTGTACAAGGATTGATCTCCACTTGTAATTCAGTGCTGCTTGTGCCAAGGTCAGTTTTGCAGCACCATAATTGTTTCAAGATATTTCTTATTCTAAGAGAAGTGTAGAGCTGCATGGGAACACCTCTGTGCTCAGAAAAGAACTGTGATATGTACACGCTTTGGTACAGCAGCGCAAAGCTTTGTTCAGAGCATGATCTTCACCTGTGCCCCCAAGAAAGCCTGTATTTACAACCTGCACTGCATTACGACAGTCAGCCTCAGCCACAAGCCCTGGCAGCAGAGGTGGTTAGCTAGCAACACCCAGCAAGGTCAACATCTGCTACACAGAGCTGCCACTGAGGCCAGCACCAGTTCATTAGTGACAAGATGAGAATGAAGTGATGTTGGATGCACCATAGAGGAGAAGGAATTATTCAAATTGGCCTCAGGGCCAAGGATTCCCTCTGCTCACAGCTGAGCTTTTGAGGACAGTGTGAGCTGCAGCTCCTGGGTGGCCAAAGTCCTGAGCAACCTGTTCCGATCTCATGGCCAAGCCTACTTTGAGCTGGGGGCTGGACTATTGACACCCTGAGGTCCCTTGCAAACCGCATTACTTGAGGACTGTAGCCTCCAAGCCCACGTCCTGTGCTTTTGGTCATTACTGTTCTTATTCACTGATGCTAAAGAAGTGGAAGACTGTTATCAAGTGCTATACCAGATCTGCTTTGCTGTAGATCAACCAAGCCAGGCCTCCACCTCCTTCCTGGTGGCAGCCAGTCTGCTCCATGGATGACTGTGGTAAAGCACCCAGACCCATGAGCTCAGGGAATCAGAAGGACCCTGAGGTCACCTCACCCTCTGCAGACACCCATGGTGGCACAGGTTGTTGTGGTGCCTCATTATCCCAGCTTTGTGCACCTGTCCCAGAGCAAGGCACTGACACCAAGCATGGAAAGCATTGCTCCCAGTAGCTGGTTCCTGTGGCTCAGGGTCTCACAGCTAACAGTGTGTGTGAGCTTATGTTTGAATCCATCAGGCTCAGACCTTCAGACACCAGTGGCCACTGTGTGTATTTCAACGAGGTTACGGAGCCCTTCCCGCCCTATGCAGAGGTGTGCCCAGTCTGTAAACAACTCACCTCTCCACCTCCTTGCAGTAAACAAAGCAGGCTGAGCTATTTCAGTTTCTAACTGCAAAACATCTGCTCCAGCCCTTGAATGCTTTTTAGCATCTTTTTCTCAACCTCTTTTGATTTCTCAACTTCCTTTCTAAATTATGGAAACCAAAATTAGAAAGAGCCCCTTTCCCAGTCTCACCAGCAACACATGCAGAGGCCAATTGATTCCCTGCTCTGAGTCACTGCTCTCCTGGTTTATATAACCAAGGCTTGCTCCAGCCAATTGTGCCACAGCCTTGCTACAGAGCCTCCAGCAGCGATCTCGGGGCTGTGATCCCTCCATCGTTTCCCCCGGTCTGGGCTCATGCAGGTCCCATCCCTCAATCTGGCAGCCTGGCTACTGCACCCAGTCACAGACCTCCACATTTAGCTGTATTCAGATGTACTCAGGATGGATGTATTCAAATTGAGATGTATTCAAATGTGCAGCAAGCAGGCCACGCAGACTGCTATCTTCATCATCCACAAATTTAACAGCAGTTACTTCAAATTCACTTCCTGATCAGCAATGAAAATGTCAAGTTACAGTATCTAAGTTTAGGAGCTCTCGCAGTTAACTAGCTCCATCCCATTCATCCTATGACCTGCTGATACTGGGGGCCAATCTTTTTTTCTAATGTTATTATTCAATATGAAATCAAACATGTTTTTCAAGAATCCATTTTTTTTTAAAGTGGTTCTAAAGGGAAAGGTTACTCAGTCTAAAAATAAATGTTCCACTTTGATTTGCAGCTTTAGAAAAGAAAACCAAGTTTCCGCTTTAATTTTAAAAAGCAAAACAACTTTCAGAAAGTCATTTCAATCTGAAATATCATGAAGTATTGATACAGCATCTTAAGATGCCAGATGAATGGCCTGGTTGCTGCCAGCTTCATCATTTTTTTGTTGAGTGCACACAGTCAGGAGGGGTGTCATGGAATGAGGGCTGGTTTGGGGGCAGGGGCTTGGATCAACAGGCAGTGTTAGCATGGGCTTATCCCCTGCAGGTAAGTTCAACACGCTGCTATGGGAAGGAGACCCCAGCTTCACACTGCTGCTTTCTTCTCAGAAAGAGAGGTGAGGCACGGCACAGGCTGCCAGGGAGGTGCTGGAGTCACCATCTCTGCAGGAGCTCAAGAACTGTGGAGATGTGGCACTGAGGGATGCAGTTAGTGGGCAGTATTGGTGGAAGGTGGATGATTAGACTAGAGATCTTAGAGATTTTTTCCAACCCTTATGATTCCATGGTTCTACAAACCCAGCACTCCTGCACCACAAAAAGGTTATTTTCGTGGGGTTTTCTGTTTGTGTTCATTCTGGTTTTTTTTTGTTTTTTGTTATTTTTAAGCCAGGCATGAGAGGAGCGTTGTTTCAAAGTTGTGTGGATGTGGAAACAAAACAAAACGGAACCCTGCAGATTTCCAGTGTGCGTGAGTGTGAGAGACAAAGGCTCTTAGCAAGGAAACCACGACTCTCTTCATCTCGGCGTTGGTCTTAGAAATACTGTAAGGAAACGTAACTTCAACTAACAAATTGGCTTGACATGTCCCATTAAGAACAAAATCGCAACGTGGGGAACTGTGGGTAATCCTCTGCCTTCTGTTTTCTTGGTTGTACTGTAAACTATTCTCAAAATACGAAGGAGTGCCAAAAATGACATGCCATTAGTGCATCCAGGAGGACCTCATTTACATCCCATTACCCGCCACGCCAAGAGCTGCTATCGCTGCACATTCCGAGCGGGACCAGGGCTGCCTGGCAGAGGAGAGGCTGGGGAGGCAGCGCCGTGCCTGCCGACTGCTGATGCCATGGGACCTCTTTTATGAAAAAAGCAATTCTCTGATAATCACCACTGAAGCTGCATCATCATTACTGTGAGATCTGCTGCTCTGGACCGCTCCTGTGGGGATACTGCAGTGCATTTTTATGAGGGAGTGCCGGACCTCCCTTGGCCAGAATGATCAGGAAGGCTTTTCATGGGAGTCCAAGGAAAATCCAGGTGGGGAGGAGATGTGGGCTCTGCTCCCACCTCCTGCAAAAAACAGGCTTAGCCAACACTGAGGGCACCTTCCCAGGGCTATCTGAGGGCTGAGATAGCCTTCTCCATCCTCCCAAAAGTGAGAGTAATTTTATGTGCCTAGCCTGCTGCCGGGGCTCCATTTTCCTGAGCATTTTACCCTGGGGATGGAGTTTGGATGAGGGAGCCCAGTCCTGCCCAAAGGGGCATCCTTGGGAATGGGTGGCCTTAAAAGCTCTGGGAGGCAGCCTAGGGGTGGGAGGGGTGGCTTGTTTGGGTCAGCATTGCATGGCATACGCACAGCTCTCAATCTCCAATGTGCAGTTCTGCTGGTCCAGGGGGTACCTCCGTAGGTCCATCATGCAGGCAGCCGTGGTGGTGATCCTGAAAGAAGATGAGAGAAAGAAAAAATTACAATAATGATTATTTTTTAAAAAGGAGAAATGAAAGGCAGATGTGAAAGTCGGGCAGCATTTGGGGCCGCTGTTTCCCTGGAAACCAGAGAGAGCCACGGTGGGAGGGCAGAGGGAGGTGTGCAAGGGGCTGGATGCAGCTCACCCTCAACTGCATGGCTTACACCCTCCGTGACTAACGTCAGCAAGGCAGCATCTCTATTAGCAGGGTGGGGAGGGATTGGTGTTCTTCCCCTGTCTCTCCAGGAGAAAGACAAAGAAACTGGGAGTAGGCAGAGCTATGAGAGGAGAGAGATGTCAGATTGTGAAAGAGAGGCTGAGGGCAAGTGTCCATAGAACAGAAAAGCATTGATCATATTGTCCTGCAGTGGCCTCTTCCTTCCCAAATTGCCCCAAGAACCGCACTGCAGCCCCCACCCATCGGTGCCCCTCCATCACACTCACTGCCCTCCTTCTCCTGCACTGTGTGCTGGTGACTCCACTAACAGATTCACTCCTGTGCAAGTGATTCCATGGTCAAGATTCACCTGACACGTGTGTACATGTGTGCATCCCCTAGGAAAATAAATGTAGGGAGAGAAAATGGGCAGGGGTTGTTTTTGGGGTGTCAGTGCCATGCAGTACCTATGGAAGGTTTTCATGCGTGTGGGTGCATCTGTGTTACACGGTGCACACAAAGGAGCATTGCTTTCGGGGTTGGGGCATTTTGCAGTGGGGCAGGTCGGGTGCAGGCACAAAGCAGGGAGAGAGCAATTCAGCTGCTAACTGCCAGCCCAGAATTTAGCAGGCTGCCCCCATTTCTCAAATTTATTGCTCCCCTCACCCGTTAATGCAGTTGTCTTCCTGTGCAGTGTATGTGTGCAGAGTACTGAAAAGGGGGGAGAGATTGGTGCATTCCCCCCCCCCCTTCTTTTTTCAATTAACCATCTGGAAGGCATTAATCAAGCTACACATTTTTTACTATGTAGGCATAACCAGTGAACTGTTAACGAGAAAGCTTTATCTTCTGAGCCCTGTGGATGGGGAGAGAGAGAAAAGAGGGGGGAAAAAAGAAAAAAAAAAAAAGACAAGAAAGCACATAGGATGAGATGGTGAACCAGCAAAAAAAAAAAAAAAAAAAAAAAAAAAAAAAGAAGAAGCAAAAAGGAAAATGCATCAATGAAAGAAAAAAGAGAGCAGAAAGGGGGTGTGTGGGTGAATCTGGACAGAAAACCAGAGGGGGCAGAGGGGGGGAAAGTGGGTGCAGGCACCCGTGGGACAGCGCAGTCCTGGGGGCACAAGGGTGGGGGCTGAGCAAGGCAGGCGCGTGGCCCCGCAGAGCTGCTGGCTCTTTAAGAAATCTCGTGTGCTAAATTTATCTCTCTGCTGTCTGTGAAGACTGTTTGTAGGAGATGAAGCCTTGAGGAGAGCCTTTGCCACTGCCTGCCGTGCTATAAATAGATCCGGAGAGACGAAGGGAATTTATATATATCCTCGCTGGGTCTAGATACAACACTGCAACTGCCCTCTCTCAGAGCAGGGGGCCCAAGTGAGCTCTTAACCCTTTTATCTGTAATGCAGTTGAGGTGGAGGAGAAAGCACGGAGGGGAGGAAGGATGACAGGACAGGAGTCGCTTACAGATGATCACTGCGGCTTTGGGTCCGCGCGTGTGGCTTTTGCAGCCACTGCGTTTGGCCCCTCTGGGTGGATGAATGGGAACGCAGTGCCTGTCCCACCCCAACCCAGAGCAGGGTGGGGGGCACTGTGATGGGGGGACTGTGGTGTGGAGTGCTCCCAGAGCATACCTGGGGAGTGCACCTTGTCAGGAGAGCTCCCTGAGGAGTCCATCCTGGCCGGGCACTGAGACCAAAGAGTCACAAATGGGTATGACTCATCCCCCTGTGCCGCACACAGCATATACTGTATATATTATACTGCACCCGTGGGAAATAGCAGCTACAAACGCGCTTTCCAATTTTCCCTAACGTGTGAGATGCAAAAAAAAAAGCCAAAAAAAAAAAAAAAGCACGTATTAAATGAAAATTTTCCACCCCATTTGTGCGACCCCGCAGGCTAAAACCTTTCCATAGTGTCCATCCTCAAATTGCGGCCCAGCTGGCTCACTTGGCCACACGAAGGACATCCAAGGGAAGCCTCTTCTGCTTCGAGAGGGACCCGCTCGCCTCTCAGCAGGATTTGCTTGTCACCTGCAGTGCTGGTTGGAAATGCAGAGCACGACACAGTGAGCTATGGCCACTGCATGCCATGCGCCAAACCCTGCTAGCACTAACAGCCAGCATAAATCCAGAGCCACTCCAATGATTTTTGCAAGATCACACCAATTTACATCAGCAGAGATTTACATCAGGGTAGAATTTAGCCCTGTAGATTCAAAAGAAGAGAACTTCAGGACAGACAGGACAAAAAGGAGAAAAATGAGAAAAAGAGGACATTAGTCCTCAAAAATGAGATAACAATTTTTCTTTTATTCGAAGTAAAGGCTGGGCAACCTCTGCAGCTCAGCATCTTCCAGAGATAAACCAGTGGGCTCAAGGTCCCAAACTCCCAGTGACCTGTCCCATAACACAACTGGGACACGTGAGAACAGAGATTAGGCAGCATACGGATCTTTTTTTTTTTGGTTTTTTTTTCAGAGCAGGTGTAGCAGTGACACTGGGCTGTAACCACCTGCTTGTCTGGAGCATTTGCACCGTAGTGCTGCACCCATGGTGAGGTGCTCCCAGCAAGCACCAAGAGGGACCCCTGGATGTGGGCTCCTGCAGCATTATTAGATTCGGGGGACAGCTGGTGTTGGGCATCAGGCTCTAGCTTGGGGCTTCCTATAACTTGATAAACCTTTTCAGGATCTAGAATAATATAACATCGAAGTGTTGGTACAGCATTGGAACAAGCTGCCAAGGGAAGTGGTAGAATCACTATCCCTGGAGGTAGGTGCTCAAAAAAAGGGTCAGTGTGGCACTGAGGGACATGGTTAGTGGATACAGTGGTGATAGGTCAGTGGTTGGACGAGATTATCTTTGTGGTCTTTTCCAACCTTCATGATTCTGTGATGCTATGTTTCATTATTTTGTCTTTAGACATAAAAAAATATCCTGGACAACAATAGTACTTTGCCACGTCCTACTTGGAGACCGCGGGTGACCCACAGCATCACGACTCTGTTCCAAAGTGCACTACTATAGCACACCTACTTGCCATTGCTGTACTCAGCACTCACCACCATTGGCAGAACGCCCACCTGTGGCCTTTCTCCCTGACCCCACCATTCACTCACTTCTAGAGGGAGCCACCAAGGGGTTTTTGCACCTCCTTAGGTGGGTGTGTAACAAAGGAGGGTTGGACCTGGCAAAGGGATGAGAAGCTTTCCACCCCTCATAGCCAAAGGGGAACAGGAGTAAAACTCAGGCATCCCAGTGACCTTGTGGGGTCACTGTGCATTTCCTGTCTGTTCTTGAAGGCCACACTATCAGTCTCTGCCTCATGCTTTCATGATTTTAAACAAATTACTTTGATAGCTGCTGTGAAAAAATATGTGCCACAGGAGATAGCATGGAGAGAACTGGCCAAGGGAAGCCAGTGGGTGTTCCCAGTTCTGGGTGTCTCCCCAGAGTCAGTGGGCAATAAAGGAGAGGGGAGATTAAAAGGTGGGAAAGTGAGGAGAGGACAGAAGAGTGATGATGGCAGGAGTGGTGATGAGGGCAACTCAAGTGGAGATGAGAGATGGGAGAGCAAGTAGTGCAGGACAGAAGACTACTAGGGTAAGGGAGCAGCGAAGAGGGCTCAGAGGAAGTAAGGGGCAAAGGAGCCTGGGGATAGGGAGCTGGAAAAGAATTAGAGGTTAAAAGAAAAAGCAGAAGAGTAGAGATGAGGAGACAGAGACCAAGCTATTGCTCTGCACACTGCTTTAGAGTGCATTCACTACAGAGACACAACCAAAGAGGAAGGGAGCATTGAGCGCGGGGCTGCAGGGGACGCTGGGGAACGATGCCACCTTCCCCATGGCACTGGCACAAGGCGCTGGCACCCAGCCAGGCTGTGTCTTCTCTCTCCCTCTCTCCCGCTCCTCCTCTCTTGCTTCTCTACCCCCCCCCCCATCCCCTTTTAAATTCAAAAATTTGTGTGGTGTGAAATCTCATCTGCTTTGATGGCGATTCACAGCGACACTGCCCATCGGAGGGGAGCAGCTCGCCTGCTCTTCACATGATGTGCTCAACAAAGCGGCTGAGCCTGGCCAGACCACTCACCTCCTCCTCCCATCTCTGCCCCCTCTGTCTGCCTCCAAGTCAGCTCCCTTACACCACCACCTTCTCACCTCCCTCCCCACAAAGAAGATGTGCCTGTGCCCTTGCTCTAGTCATTGCTCCTCAGGTCTGTGGGCAGCTGTGCTATCTAGTCCTTGCTGCCCTGCTCCTGCGCTGCACAGCTGGCAGGCAGACATAGTTCATCTGGGGGGAGACAGAGCTGTGACAGAGAAACTACTGTACACCACAGAAAAGGAAAAGTAAAAAGAAAGAAAGGGACATGCATTCATGAGATGTCGAGCAGCCCTGGCAGGCTGTGGGTTGACGGACATCCCCCTTCTCTGCTAGCACCAGCAGATCCAAGCAGAAGCTGAGGTAGCACAGATACCTCACTCTGGAGAGCATCCTTTTGCCCCAGGGGAGGAATGGATCATTTCAAGAAGAGCAGCCAAAAGCTCAAAGTCACACCAGGCAAGTGCTAGGTCTCCATTTGTTATGATGAGGAAGCGATGCCCACCTGGAGTTTGTACTGACAAAGCAGATTCCGGCACAGAAAGGGCAGTGCAGCCTCACCGTGCTCCACCACTGCCTGCCCTGTGACATGAGCACAGGAGTGTCCCACCACTGCTGCAGCTCAAAGGGAGCGCTCAGTCTTCTGCTTATCATCCATCCTCCACAAATTCTCCAACTTGAACACCATCAGACATTTCATTCCCTCTCTGATCCTCCTCATCACTGTTTACTTATTAATGGCTTCTTCTGTCTTATTTAGAATGATTATATAAGTTCACAGACAGCATAGAGCTCTGACCTGCTACTAAAACCTACCAAGGTTGACAGTCTCTCCTCCATCTCCTTCTTATCCCACTGCTTGTCCCCAAATTATCTGCCCCTCCAGCTTCTGCCTGAGCCTCATTTCCCCGTACCAAACTCTGAAGGCCACCAGCCCATCCTCCAGGTCACCTCCAGAGTGTGAGAGGACCAAATTCATAAGCTACAAGTGTAAAGGGCAAAAAACGACTTCCCCAAAATACCACCTGGTTTCAAAATGAGCAGGTCCAGGCTCTGAAAGGAGGACTGGGAAGGAGAAAGGGGAAGATTCTCACATTTGAGGTGTTCCTGAAGCAAGCAGGGTCCTGTTCCCCCAAGCTCATCCTTACAAAATAAACTCTATACATCATGTCTATGTGTACACCATGAAACTAAACTTGCTTGGGACTGGTTTCTAGGGCTAGTGTCAAGCAAAATGGAACAGCCTATGCCTACACTTCACTTCTTGCCTTCCAGAGAAAGGGTCTGAGTGCATGCAGAAGAAAGAGAACAGGCACCAGCCTCTACTGGGCTCTAACTGGGAAAAGTCCAAGAGACTTCTTGTGGACACAGACCAAACCCAGAAAACAATCTGACAAAGTGGATTACCCCTGTCTGGCGCCCCTGTCCAGTTTTTAAGTTGCTGATTGCAACTTTCTGGATTTCAGATTGTCAGAGAAGTTGAAGATGTTTCTGTCTGCAAGCAATACAGACCCCCACAGCTAATTAGTAGCAATGAGAAGGTGTGGAAGCCACTCAAGTTTTGTAGGACCTGTGCAGAGCCCCCATGGGGCAAGTTAGACTTGTATAGGAATTTCAGTGACTAAGAGGAGAGAAAAGCAAAATTGCTGTTTTGCTGAGGGAGAAAAATTGAAATCAAATTTTCACTCTGCACATTCTCAAAGTCAGTCATAAAATCATGCTGGCAAATGTCACCTTCTGCCTGGCAGTAAGCACAAACTTCGAAGGGCCTGGAGGGATTTATAAACCCATGGTGAATTTTGCCATTCTTTTAACACGGTCTGATCTTTGCAGACTCCCAGAGGTCATGTTAGAACCAAGAGTGAGGCAAGGATATGGAATATTTTACTCTGGTGTCTGTGTGCCTAAAACCAAATCCATAAGCCTTGGCACAATCCTGCTAAGGTCACTCTGTTTCCAAAAGCATCTGTGCTTGCATAGGTTTCCTTTGATAAATAACACCATGCGCTGCGCTCTGATTAGATGGAGAGGAAAAAAACTCTTCTAAACTAATACTTCACCCACGGAATGAGCCCTTCTCCCACTCCCAAACACAGCACCATAGCAGACACTGTAGAATCACTGAATCACAGAATATTCTGAGTTGCAAGGGACCCGTAGGGATCATCAAGTCCAACTCCTGGCTCCAAAACCAACTCAATCCCAGCAGAAACCAGGACATGGTCTGAGAGAAAATTGCTCAGTAGTCTCAGCGCAGCAAAAGAGCTCCTTAGTTATAATCTGCCAAGCCCCTGCTTGACAGGGAACCACCCTATGGAGAGAGCAAGGAGATGGCTGCAAACAGCAATCTTCAAGTGCAATGTGAGCAGAAGGACCCTTTCTGCCAACTGAAGAACCAAAAAAACCCAGGCTGGAATATGAAGAATGCAATGCAGACAGTGTTGGGCCCTGGTCAAAAGCTGGTGATGGGAGCTCTGAAGAAGACCCTAGAGTGAGCTGCAGTGGAACCCAAACCACGGGCAGCAGAGAGAGCAGGCTCAGAGGCACCGTGAAGCAGCATGCCCTGTGGTGCCTGTGCAGGAGATGGGGATGCTGGGCCACCTGTGCTGCTCCCCTGCACAAGATGAGCTGGAAGAAGTGTGTAAGTGCTGCCTGGCCCAACAGCAAGCACAGTGCCAGGAGTGGGTCAGCTTGCTGTGGCACAAGGGCTGCCCTTCCTTGGGAGTGGTGGGAATGCAGTCCTATGAAAGCATAAAGCAAGCACTGCCACAAAAGGTGTACCTGGATTCACTCAGGTGTAAACTGCAAATGTGGAGCTCTTTGAAGTATAATTATTCTCTTCGCTTAGCTTCAAGCCCTGAACAGGCATTTACACTGATGAGGACAGTGGAGGTCTGCCCTCCCTGTGTCCAAGCTGCCTCAGCTCCAGCACTCCTCACTGCAATGACTCTCATGGGCAGCTTTATAAAAAAAGGCAAAGCAAAGCAAAGCAAAACACATGCACACCCCACCACTACCACCTTCGCAAGAGGAGATCCCTCATTCTCCCTGTGCAGGATTTAGTCTGTGTCATCAAATTCCTCTGCAGCTCTCAGTTGCTCAGTTCACATCTCCCAGGCTCCTCGCCAAGCCCGGTGCTGTGTCCTGCACACTGTCCGCTCGGCTCTGCGCTGCTGCCCACTGTCCCAGCAAGAGCAGACCTGCAGCTCCAGCCCCCCAAAGCTCCTGTTTTGCTGGAATTCTGTTTTTCCCTCAATTGGAAAGCAATCCAAGAGCTTCACGATTTCCCTGAAAGACGTTTTTAAGCTGGTTTCAAATACGATTTCGCATTGCCGTGCAAGAATTTCAGTGTCGTAACATTCATTTCTATTTTTAGGCCTCTGAAAACAGATAGGAAAATACTGATGACATCAGCAATTGGTGAGTGTCAGCAACCCATTCGCTACCAAATGGAAGCTGCACAGGCTGGAGATGGATATCTTACATGTATCTTACCGTTACATGTAGCTTCTGTGTGTGATGATGTAAAGCTTATTGCATACTACAGCAGAGGCTGAACAGTCTCCAGAGGTCCAGAGAAAAGGTTTGTTGGTCCTCCCTTCACACGCCAGCAGTGGCAGTACCAGCAGCTTGAAACAGCGAGGGGGGTATTGACACGAGTGAAAAATTCTCTGTGTAACATCAGGAGTGAAACATCAACACACTCCAAAACACTTCGTAAATGAAAAATTTTTCCCTAATTTTTTTTTGTGTTGTTTGTTTGTTTGTTTAAAATTGGATGAAGCCAGTGCAATTTCTAACAAAAAGCCATTAGGAGGAAAAATGCATTAAATCCAGCCAGTTCTATCCAGCTCCTCCTCACTTTTTATTTACCTCTCTCTGTGACACCAACAAACTGCTTTGTCTTGGTGGGTAGTTCCCTTAAGCCTTGCTTCATACTGCAGACCTAACATGTTGTTTTAGCACTTTCCTGCTGCGTGCCCCAGGTGACCGCCTGTGTTTCATGGACATTTGTAACCCTGCAAGATACAGAGGGGCCAGAGGAGCCCAGGCACAATCCTACACCTTCATGCTTCCTAAAACCCTGCTGGCTTTGCACCATCCTGCAGCAGACCTCAGTTGCTAGGAGCATTCCTTGGGTTGGGTCTGAGTTCCAGACCCCAGGATCTGGGTTCCAGACCCCAGGATCTGGGCCATCTGATAGCTTGGGGGAATGGAGCTGGGAAATACCCGTGGCAGCCCCGCATCGCCTCCCAGCACAGCCCGTGGCTGTTTATGCATTTCTTTTGTCAGAGACCTGGCAACCAGCTTTTAATCCTAGCCCAGTGTGAATTAATTTTGGAGTAAGCTTTTGTATCGAGTGCTTTCCTAAGATGTAGCTGTATTACATCTGCTGCTCTCCCTTCATCCACTAATTCGCTAATTCTATCAAAAACAAGCATATGCTTTTCTGACACACAGCTTCCACAATGAAACAGAGCAGTGGAATAAAGGGCTTCATTTACTCATGGAAACGAGTTATCTGAGGCTTGATCTTGTCCTCACTGAGGTCAGAAACAAAATACCCACTGACTTCCACGTGAGCTAACTTGGACCTTGTGGTCTGCTCTGGGGTTTGAGCCTGATCCTGCCTGAATGCTCACTGGAGCCGGGGCTGCCAGGGTGTCATCCTCCCCGCTCTCTGACATCAGAGACTGCTGGAAAGAAAAATGACTGTTGTGCCACAAATAGCACGATTGAGTCACTTTGCTACAGGATCAGCTCAAAGGAGGGGGAAATGGCTGGTGAGAAGGTAGAAGGAGGAGGAGCAGAGCAGTGCTATCTTGCTTGGGCAGAAACAAACAAACGGGCCAACAAATGTTAGAAAAGAAGAACCAACAGAAATTGCCTTCTTCAGCTTTCTTCTATCAGAGCAACTCCATTTTAAAATCCTTTCAAAAATGCAAGACAAGACAAGATGGGCTTCACCCTACAGGAAGGACCTGCACTTCCCTTTCTGTTTGCAGAGCAAGTGTCGGTGCACGTGTACAAAGATAAAGGGAGCACAGGTGAATGTTTAGCTTGTTTTCTTACCTGCTTACACCTGCTGTGCACATGGCTGTGTATTTTTGAATACGTTCACAATTCTTTGCACCTGCAAAACTGTACTTAACGCTTCTGTGGTCAGCAAAACCACAGGTGCAGGAGTCAGTCCAGACTGCAAGCCCTAAAGGAAACGTCATCTGTACCACTATGAATAAATTTTGAGACTTCAGGCATTCAGGGCACCTGGCTTGTCCCCCTGTATCCCAGTGCCTTCAAGGCATTAAAAGCTGGCCACCCTGGCCAGAGGCACAGCCTAGGAACAGAAGTTGCAATTGCTTGCTGCTTCATTTTTGCAGTTGCAGTTCTCTCCAGGGGCAAGAGAGCAGCTTCCAGGAAAACCAGCCAAAAGTTAAAACAACACAGGCAGCTCTTACTATGGCCCTGGAAATAACAGGGGCAAACAGCTGTCATTTTCTTTCTTTTGGCCTGCATGCAGTTTTCCTCAGCTCACCCATTTACGCAGGCGCTGGGAGGGAGCTGAGCTCCCCTGCCCATGCTGCAGGGCCCTGCAGGAGGACAGGGGCAGGTACAGTGCCGGAGGTGCTCATGCAGCATTCTTGCCCTGCAAATCCTCCATGGGCTTCCACTGCTCTTCACCCGTGCAGCAGGGTTCACACTGTTCGCTCTTGGAGCTGATTAAATGGCAGCTGATAAAAATATACTAGATACCAGCATCTCTGCTTCTTTTGCTGTGCAGGTGCATGCTAAGGTCTCCTACCAGCCTGGGGGAGGCAGCTCTGCACTCAGGTGGGCTGGCTCAGCAGCTCCAGCTTCACAGCACTTTGTGCCCCCTCCTTCACAACAGGAAAAGATTTCTGCTCCTACATACCCTGATTCAAAGCATCTTCTTGCCCAGCCCAGCCTTCGTACTTTGTTTAATGCAGCGGAGAAATCTGGGGTAGCCAGCTGGGTGAAGGTTACAATATTTTTGGTGAGTAAAGTTCAGAGCAGTATCAGCCAAGCAACATCACTGGCCCAAGGTCAAGAGATGGATGCTCTTGGGAAAGGAGAGGTGGAATTGGTGGAGGCTCACAGCTGAGCTTATTCCATCTTTTGCTGTATCAGAAGAGCAAGAAGCACACTCTATTCAGAAGGACAATTAAGTGCAGACATCAGAAGACCTACCTACTCCAGCCTGCTCCTTACCACAAGCAGCCACTGCTTCTTTTTTGGCTCTGCCATAGGGAAGCACTGGGTACAAGTCACCCCATTGTCCCTAGCAGAACAATGCCCTGTTTTGCTGTGCCCACACTCAGCCCTGCTCTCCTAGAAGCAGCACTGCTACTTGAAAAGGAGGAAATCATCATAGAAAGTCAGATTTTGTCATAAAGCACAAGGCAGCAGAAGAGCTGATACTGTAAATGGGAAGGGTGGGTGTACCCTCTTTGAAAGAGAAAGGTCTTTCCTCCCCCTCTGCTGCACTGGGACTTAAGCCCAGAGCTGCTACCACAATCACTTGTGAATGTGGAGGCAGGTTGAAAAGCCAGCTGTGAATTTTGGTAGTCGAAAAGGGAATAAAAGAAAAAAAGAAAAAGCAAAAAACACACAACACAAAAAAACACCCACCAAAAAAAAACCCCAAAAAACACAAAAAACAAAAAACTAGTCAAACAAAAAACTGTCAAAGCAGACAAACACAGGGTTGGGGAAACCATTGCCTAGATCTCAGCTACAGTATCTAAAACTGTGCTGCACTTCTACTTACAGCTGCAGACTTCTCTTTTAGCCCCTACCTGCCCTGGCATCTCCACAAATCCAGGTAACACAGCAAGCCAGCCTTCACTGCACTCAGAGTACTTTCAAATTCTGTGGACTGCCAACACAAATCTGTTCTACACACCACAAGAAGTCTCCTCGCTGAGGACCATTCCCCTACTAAATATCGACTTTCAAAGCACAACCATCAAAATTGCTATGATAAAGACAAGCAATTTTTTTTTTTTAATGGTCCAAAAACATTTCTTATATTTCATGGTCAAAAATGACTGAAATGTTTGGATTCAAGTGCTACAGAAGTTAGGTACTGGAGTAATGAATTCTTGTGTCTCTAAGCCAAACTTACAGAAAATTATAAGCAACTGAAAATGAGTTTTTCAAATGGAAGTGAATGCACTGTATAACAGTAACCTGAAAAGCACAGAACCAACTCTTCCCATCTCCAACACCTGTCTATATCAGTAGAGAGATCTTTGGCAGTCTGAAGGTAACAACCATTTCCAGCCTGGAGAAAGATGCTTAAACCTGTGCAGCACCTGAGTATGGCTTGGGTCCCTGTCTGCGCCTTAAGAAAATACGAGAATATCATTCAAATGAAGGAAATTCAGATGATCATTCACAAACATAACCAACAAGAATCCCCCTCACACCTACCTCAGGCCGTACAGAACCGTCCCATCAGGATGGAGCCGAATCATGCGATTCTTCACTGTCACCCCATGCAGAAAGGACTTCTTGTCATTCAGGAAATAGGTGTCTGGCAGCCACAGCTGGTCAGCCACCCGGTTGTCCAGGGTCAAGTTGAGAGGAAGGTCGTTATATGCCAGGCGTTTGTCCCGCCAGCTCTGCTGGAAGTACATGGTGATGGTGTAGTCCTAGGAGAGAAACATGCAGAGACATAACTCAGACCCTCTCTGCTGCCACTGCGGAGACATCTGGTGGGTTTTTACCTTTGCTGGCACCCAGATGCTTCTTTCTAAACCACCATCAGCTGGGGAGGGCTGTGTTTTCTTCTGGGAAAATGGAAATAAGGCAGTTGCTAAAAGCCACTTCTAGTCTGAGCAGAAATTCAGGAAGCTCCCGAGGGCACGTGGAAAATCTTACCTCTGGGTCAAGGATTCAAAGTCAGCCCAGGCCAGCCATGACAAGCTATTATTGCCTGCCTTGTTATACGAGCAGAGTTGGGAGCTCATCGAGATTCTTGGTGAGGGACATATGTGGAGGAAATCTGTCACCAGTGGAGCATGATCGACTGGGTGAGGGACAGTGCCCTAACCATCCTCAGCCCCCGCAGTGCTGTATGTATCTCCTGCTCCCTTCCACTCCAACTGTACAAAGCTGAAGCTTAAAACAGCAGCTAAGTCAAGATTTTTCTAAGGGGAATGGGGAGATGTTTTGTGGCCCATAGCTGTAGCCTTGCAGAAACTACTTTAGATGCTCTACAGTAACTGTATATCCTGGAGAGGCCTAGAGGCCCCAAATCAGCTTATTCACCAAGACATACACAGTGCTGCGGCGCTGTGATGGAGGGATAATTGTTTCCTTCCAGATAAATGAGTGGTACAGGAAGGGGTCTTGCACAAAATGATAAAATATTCACTCAACAGCTCTTAAATAGGCCAGGAGCCAGATTTTTATGGGTAACCAGCTAACAAGATGTAGATAAGGAAGAGGGCAGGGGAAACCACGTGCAGAATCTTACAGAAACCAGTAACTTTTCACAAGTTCCTAAATAAAAAGCACTCTGCAAATGCACGCAAACGAACTGTTGGGGTCAGAGATATGTTTCTTCCTATGCAGATACGGACAGCACAACAGGAGCCCCCTGAACCTTGCAGGTTTGCATGAGGGGCATTTCTGCTGTGCAGAGGAGGGCTGGTGAGGACCTTGATTCTGCACTAACGTCTGGGCTGAGCGCAGAGGCATCCTGCCTGCCCACCTCCTCCCACTTACTTTACTCAAAGCCAGGTTTGGTTACCTCTGAAAACAAGCTCCAATAATCCCACTGTATGTGCCATGGCATGCCAGGGTTTGAGTGCCTAACTCTGATTAAAAGATCTAGACCCACGTGTACATCCAAAAGGTCACGGAGCAACAAATATGTGGTGTTGTCTGGATACAAAAGTTATTTCTGTCACCTTTGCATTATATTGAGAAGAAAAAAAAATAGTGCCTGTTTTCTGGCCTAGAAATTGTTTTCCTATGATTTTTAAAGGACTAAACTCTTGCTAACTCTTGCTTCCCAATCCATCCCTCATTCTGATTTTGGCTAAGGACCCTGCTAAAAGAAAATGTTCTCCCTGCTTACCTCTCCCAGTGGGTAAGGAAAGGCAAGACCTGTGTTGGAAGGACCCACTCTGCTCTGCCCAGCAGCTCTCAGTGAGCTGTCAGCCCTGAGCCCCCTCTCTCAGCCTTTGCAGAGGCTTTGCTCTCTTCTCCTCCTGCTACCTATGTGATGCATGCACAAAGCAGAGGTGAGAGTAGCACGTGGAGCTGGCAGACACTCCAGACCTCCTGTAAGGAGGGAGAGCAGCACATGTTGAGGCCAGCAAAAGCCCCAGAGAATGAAGAGGAGCTTATCTGAAGGCCTCACATGTTAAAATGGCAGTGCATCCTACCAGCTAATGAGGAGAGGGCTGTTAATGTACATCTACAAAAAACAGAATGTGACTGATAGCTCATCCTTTCTGATGCAGTAGAGACCTCAAAACAAAGACAATGTAAGGGGACTTGAACAATGAAAGGCTGGAATGTGGACACAAGAGGGGTATGGATGGAGAAAGGTATCTCCTGCAGAACTCCAGAGAGGACAAATGCAGAGCAACAATATGAGGGTCTCCCATTTTCCCCAGTTAACAAGTAATTGTTATCTGCTACTTCAGCTTACAGAGTAAGCTTCTTTTGTAAACATAATGGTTACTGAGCAATATACAAACAACTAAATGCACCGAAAAAAACCACAACAACAACAAAACAACAGTAGAAAGGCTCTGATAGAAGAAGGAAGCAGCAAGGGAGGAAAAATAGTGCACAGATTAAATACTAAATACTAAGCAGAGGCTTAAGATGACAGCATCTGATTTTCTGCAGTGGGTCACTGTACAAGAACAAGCTGAAGGTAAAGTAATGAAAACAACTTTCCACAGAAGCGATGGAACTTGTTACAAAAGCAGGAGGTCAGCTGCTTTACAGTGTTCTGGAAGGCTCAGGCATGATGTGGAGAAAGCAGTCCTCCAGGTTAGAAAAGGGAGGGACTAACATGCCAGGAAAGGAGAACAGCCCAAGGATGCAGAGCATCCTGCTGCAAGGCAGAAGCTCCAGCTCCCAACAGACAGACACCAGAAGCATCCCTCCTGGGCAGGCTGCTCATAAACCATCAGCACAGCTCCTGGCAGATGTGGATCATTGGAAGGTTAGATCTGATTGGTTTCCTCTGTGTTGTGACCTATACAGACCCCAGTATGAAACCTGACCAGAGGCAGAAGTGTGCAGTCTTGTTGCAGGCTACAGTAGATTCAAAAGCCAGAATTAGAAATCGAAGGAATACTACATGCAAAATAGTCAAATCTTTGCTTAGAATACAGTATTATTGGCAACATGGGTGTCTCCTGTGCCTAGCCCACGTCTCCAGTGCCTTTCTTCTAAAGTGAGAGAGCTTTTAAAGTGAAGGCAACAATTTCAGACTACATTTCACCAAAAACTTGAAAGTTGCTGGAAGCAATGAGGAGAATAAAGGCCATTTTACAACTTACTCCATCTCCAGATGTGCCACTTAATTTTGTCCCCCAGTTCTCCCTCCACCCCTAACTTTGACAAAACAGCTCCCTTTGGAGAAGTGACCAAATAAACGTCCTACCCCATATAAGCAAATGACATATGGTCTCCTTGTCCAAGATCGTAAAAGAACATTAGGAAAGCCAAGATGCTTCAGAAAGAGAGAGAAAAATGGAACATCTGACTTAGTAAAAACCAAGCTGCCACTGCCAGAGACTAATGAACAGTTTGTTGGCTTCAGCTTCTTTGATGATTAAACACCAGCTCCTGTTCCCATCATTCCTGGGAGAGAAATTAAAGGACAAAGTAGTCCTCCAGTATGTTTTATTTTAAGGAGAGGGCAGGGAAAATAGGAATTATTTTTAAGGGAAGGAGAGAATGTGCCTACAATCTTTTGCTAAGAAACAGAGCAGTGTAAAATGCACAAGAAAATATATGAAGGACAGAGCAAGATGGCCACAGTTCTTAGCAAGCTTGTTTAAGAAAACTCCTTTGCCCTCACAATGGATTGTCCATTTCCATGCAGATAAAACAAATCAACGTGTTCTGGATCTTAAAAAGCACCAGTTAATCTGGCATTAGTAAAGGCACAACGACAGTCTTTCCTTCTCCAAGACAGCACTAAGTCTGTCTTAGGCTCTCACCTTTGCCTAGGGCAGGAGGCAGCAGCTCTTGTACTTACTGTGCTTTTCATGGGGAGAGAATTCTGCCAACATCCTGCTTTTAATTTATCTTCTGGTGCAAGCCAGTGCCCAATTTACAAGTCTGAAGTTCTGCATGACAACTGCTATACTTAAAGTGACAACTATTTTAGATATTGTCCTTCTTCCTGTTCTTCAACTTAGAAGGAGAGAAATCCAGAATCTCTTTCCATCTACCCTAATTTTGAATAACCCAATATCTCCAGATATAGGTGACAGGAGAACCACATTGTACCTTGCCAACAATGCAAGGCAACAAATGTGTTTTCTTCTAGGACAGGCTTTGTGCACCTCTGTACAGCAGCTCTTTGTGATCTTAAACTCATTTTTCTTAGGACCTTGGAAGAAGTTTGCATGGAGATGTTTCCCCTCACCAATCTGATCTACTTTTTAGTAATTTGCATGTGTTTAATTGCTGAATGCATGTCCAGAAACTGGGACATATCAGCTGTATCCTCAACAACTAGGGGTGTGCAAGTGAAGTGTCATCTTGTTGCCCTATTTCTCTCCTGCCACACTCCATCTCTATAGCATCTGCACTGGTGCTAGTTCTGCATTATGTTAGCATGCTACATGCTTGCATTTTGCACACCCACAGCAAACCATAGAACGGCACTGCTGGCTGCATCTCATTTCTTCACCCATCTCCCAGCTTCCCCCAGCCCATCTATTTGTACTTCCTAGGAGCTACCCTTACTGCCTTGCAATATATTACCAGTGCCCTGCTGCATGCACATACAGGCATATCTAATATACAGCCATTAAAGCTCAAAAATATGTATGTAATAATCATTTGTATCCAATTAAACATGCAACAACTGGCCTATTCAGCTAAACTGAATTTGAGTGAGACATTTAAGCAGTGACTAATGAAGATACTGGTTTCTAAAGCCCTCAGATGGCTGAGGGGAGAACGCTGAACTATGCCAAAGGAGTGGTGAAGCTGGAAGACCAATGACACTTCCTAAACTCTTTCAAAGGTGCTTCACAGCCTCTGCATGCACCGTCAGAGAATTTTCATTTTACAGTGACTTTCTTACCTCTTTCTTGCTGAGAGCTGCTCAATTCAAGTGATCAACACTCATTATGCTTTCTAGCAGGAACAACACGGTAGCAGTAAAATGCAATTTCACTAAAACATTCCCAGAACTCTTCATTCCTCTGGGCTATTATTTTTGAAGAATTATTATTATTTTTTAATGAAATGTCCTCTTCATCGTCTTGTAAAGAGGTTTATTGGACACCAATCTGGTCGAACCATACTCCAGACAGGAGATTTTCTGAAGCCTTCCAAATAGACACTGACTGCCAGACACTATAGGAAGAGAAGGGAGGAATGGCAAGGAGAAAAGGATACTTCTACATCCTTCAAGGGACTTAGAAGCCCACTGGGATTAGGTACTCTAGAAAACAGTCCTCTCTTCCAGCTCAGTCAATGCTATTCTGTAGGAGATTTTGGGCACTTTAATCTACCCGTGAAATTGTGAAATTGAGACAGTGATGCTAACTTGCCTCTGTGTTGCAGATTAGGATCCTACATCTCTAGGCAAGTGCTAAGTGTGCAGTGCACAGAACTACTCTTTTTTTTTTTTAATTGCCTGGGAAAATAAAACTTGAAACGGAGTTTGTAATTCACTTTGGCATTCAAGACCATCAGTGCAGCTTAGGGCTGCATGGATGAGGAATCATGGCATGAATGAAGCAATACTACTACTTTACATGGCAGAACAAAATATCGTACGTATAGTTCTGAGCACCAAAACCATGGCTCCGTCTGCATTACCAAGGCACACTATGCTTGAAGGACAGTTTTAACCTAGAGAAAGAAGAGTTGTTATTCCATGGTTTAAAAAACAAAACAAAAAAAAAAAACAAAAAAACAAAAACCCACCCAACTGCTGCAAAGATGTTATTTCCCTGGAGACAGTTGGAGGCAAACAAATCCTTTAAATGATGTAAGACATCTAACATGTCTTGGGTGGAATAATTGCCACCACTTGGTTGGCAACTCAGTTGGCGCAAAGTGGCTTGACCAAAAGGCTGCATGGTAGAGCTAATTTCCCTTAGAAAGCACAAGACTTTGATCATGTAGAAAAGGGACTAGGCAGAGATGATATGGAATCAGGCACAGAAGATGCAGACATTTTTCTGGCAACACGGCACTGTCAGGCCAAGTGGGGGGGTATCCTAAAGGGAGAGGATGGCAGCCTGTAGTCTGAAAAACAAGGCTTGCTTTTCAACAGGCCTATGAAAACTTTTGCAAATTTTTGCACTCAAAAAAGCCAGGACTTTTATACACATAGGCCCATTTCTATATCTGATGTGACAGATTCTGCATGAGTACTCTGCATAGCTGTATCTGTGACCTCTACGCTTGCAGATTGTGTTAGAAAAAAAGGGCTAGCAGTCACTTGTGTGTGAGCAGAGAACCGTACAGTCATTCTGGGACAACTGTAAGGTAGAATGATACCAACTGATAACCCATTCTTGGCAATATCTACCATCTAGGGTGCTGACCAGACGGGGTATCATACTTCCAGGCTACCTCTGCTTCCAGTCGTGCCCTTGATTGTGCCTGGGCAGAGCCAAAGGAGCCAGACTGAGCAGCAGCGGCACACAAGATATGGCCTACGCTATCATTCTCCTACTTTAGCAATCCAAGTCCTGGCTGCAGGAGCATAAATCTGATGGATGGGTGCAGTGTAGTTAACTGATGATAGCCTTCAAAATGTAGCTTATGAAACACTCCTGATCCTGCTGAACAAGTCAAGTTTATTACAGGATGCATGAGGCAAAAAACAGATTTCAGCAGGCTGTAGAGGTCCACAAGCAAACAGACTTGGACTTCACGGCCAACTGGATGGCAAAGAACAAACTGCAGTCCTTGTCCATGCTGAATGAGTGCTCTCTGCAGTACCAGGACCAACAGTCCTGGAGCCAAGGAGCTCTATTTGCAGAGCTGGCTGAAAGTTGTTGGCAGGGAGCCCATGTGAGCTCGGTAAATAAAGTATCCAGATAATAAAAATACCCAAAGGCACTGTTTAATTTTTCTGAGGGTTCTGATACAGCCAGCAATATTGCGAGGGAGCAGAAATCTTGCAGACAGGAACATGAGCACAGGGCAAAGCTGACCTTCCAGAAGAGAGGAACAAAAGACACCTGGACAGAGGTTTAAGAGAACCAGGATCATACTGGGGCTGGTGTGTCAGAGATCTTTAAGTCTGCTTGAACCTCATCAACCACATCAAGTTGAAAACTTAAAGAACAAAAAGGTCAGTACTTTGTGTATCCATGACCTAGGAATGCAAAGTGCAAGGGAAGGGAGATGAAAGGCACAAGCTGCCTTCTCCTGCAGTCACAATGACGTAAAAGGAGATCCTGTGGCAGCAGGTTGCAGCAGTGGAAGAGGGAGGTGAAGAGGGAGATGTTTACAGCTTGCAAGATGTAAACATGCTTGGGTTTGCATTTCTCTTCATTAGAGCCTCAGGTGGGAGCTCACAGCATACTGTAAAGAGGAGTGTGAGGGATGTATAAGAGCACACATCCCAGTCTAGTGGCCCTCTGCTCCCTGGCAGATGGAAGGCAGCCACCTGCATGTGCCCTGCAGGCAGTGGTGTGGAAGGAAGCAGGGGTTGTAGGATCCCACCTTTCACTTCTTTTCCTGACAGTTTTCTGGCTGGAGACACCCCGAGAGCCCGCATTTCATCCCACATGCATGCACTACCTCCTTCCCCAAAACGATCCCTTTCATCTGACTAAGAAGGCTTTTCTGGATCTACAAACAGCTCAGCAGATCCTTTCCCTTTCACCATCACTTTTCCTTGAATGTTCATTTTTCTCTGTAGCCTAGCAACTCTGCACAGACTCAGAATATTAACAGCTCCTGTCCCCACACACAATCTTCTCCAGAGGCCTGAAAAATGTGATAGCAGAAAGGCTGAGAGTGGCAGGAGCGAGCACGAGAGATGTAGGGAGCACGCAGGGAGCCTATATCAGCATTCAGAAACAGCAAAGCTATTCAGCTGTCGTATCTGCCACCTTCACTCAACATGTACATAACATATAGAGCTATATATAGCCCCATTTATTTACATATTCAAATAGCAACACGACACGCACGCCCTTGTATTCAGAGCTGGGTTCTATATTGAGGTGCTGGCACTCTTGCGCACGCACATTCCACTGCTGCATGCTATAAATATATATATGACAAGATGTCAGCAGGTCAGATCCACAAGATCTAATACGGTTTTCAATCAACCAGATGATTGAAATCTTTGCTTGTGGGAAGATACTTCTGCAGTAATCTTCTCCAGTGCTGCAGCATTGCTATTGAAACAGGTGGCCATTTAGAACCCTGTTCTCAAATACAGACAGCTTTTTAAATATATATATATATATAAATATATACATAAAGGCTGTGGGAGTTCTGCCTCTAATATAAAAACCGAAGCAGGAAAAAATCATCCAGGAGAATTTTCTGCAGTAACAATTCTAACTACTACAGGAATGCCACAGTGCAAGCTGAAGTGGTTCATACCACTGCCATACAACGCTGACATGTTCAGATCTAAAGATAACTTGGCTTGTTCAGGAACAGATGGAGCACTGCAATACATAGCACTGTTCAGCTGAAAGCGTGCTGCAAACCATATAGCCATGGACTCTCATCCTCTCCAATATGACTTCTTTCCTGCTGTGGGGTAGAGTCATCTACGAAATGCAGTGTGAACATGAAGTCTCTTCATTGAGAGCACAGAATATTCAGATGGGGGAAATCATCCATTGAGCCAGGCATCTGAACTCATTCTCAGTCCTAGAAGTGGGTTTGATTAAGCCCTGCTGAGGTTCAGACTTGTGATACTGGAGGACTTGCAGAGCTGCTCCTTAGGAAAAATGACAAAATGGAAAGATGCTTAATGGGGATGTGTAAATGCTTATACTCAATAAGCAGCACCAGCACATCTTATTAGTGCTGCAAAATCCCAGATTTGATCTAGGAATCAGCCAGTCCATCCAACTGCTTGTCCATATCCAATCTATTCCAGTTGCACAGATAACTGGTTTCCTGCATAACCTCCCATTAATTTATCCTGCGAATGCTACAGGATTTCTAGGAGGAAATCTGCATGGTGGAATAGAAAGCCTCGGGGGGAAGGAGTCATACTCTAGCTCAGCAGCTCCCAGTTTTTCTTCAGCTGAGAGCTTATTTCAGCAAGGCTTCCACAGCTCATTATCAATTGATCTACGTCCATGGTAAAATCATGCAATAAAGCCAACAAAAATATTTCACTCCAGAACATCATTAATGACAAAGACATTAGAGCCTTTCAGCACAAACACAGGGGACTTCATTATAGGAGATGCCATAAAGCTTTCCCCCACTCCCATGAGGACAGATCCAAGCAGGACTGCTGCTTTACCAGATTGCCCTCTGCATACACATCTCAAATCCATGGGACCTCCATTTCAGAAGGAGTTTCTGGCTCCTTGTGCAGGTCCTAGCTTTCTTCTGGCCATTGCATTTGAAGAAATGGTATGGTGATCTTTGGGTTGTTACTTAGCAACTTGACTCTAAGATGTAGTGAATTCATTGGGCTGTCTCTACATGTGGCCAATATCAAGGCCAAAAATGTAGGGAGAATTTTGTCATTGGAATAGAATGATTTGCAAAGTATTATGGAAGATAGATAAGATTTTTCCCTTCTACAAGTTGCCATAAATACAGTACATATTGACATATGAGTCACACTGACCTATTTTCCAGTTTTTAACCCAAGCCAATCTCTTTGTAACTAATTTCATAACCAAGAATGTGGAGTACATCAGGATCCTTCACAACAGTTTGCTTTTTTCTTAACTACTTTGTGCAAGATCACCACCCTATTATGGAAGGATCATGTTTTGGGGCAGGGATGGGAGCACTGCTTGTTTGAATTTCAGCAGCCACTCCCACATCTCATCACACAGAAGTTCCCTCAGACCTGATGCTTTTCTTGTCTCCTTAATCTGTACAGTACCTTAATCTAAGGGCTGTCAAAAAGGACTTGGGGATATTGGTAGATAGCAAGCTGGATGTGAGCCAGCAATGTGCCCTCACAGCCCAGAAAACCGACTGTATCCTGGGCTGCATTAGAAGCACTGTGGTGAGCAGATTGAGAGAAGTGATCCTGTCCCTCTACTCTGCACTGAGACATCAGCTGGAGAGCTGCATCCAAATGTGGAGTCCTCAGTACAGGAGAGACATGGAGCTGCTGGAGGCATCCAGAGGAAGGCCACAAAAATGATGCAAGGGATGAAATACCTCCCTACAAGGACAGGCTGAGAGAGCTGGGGCTGTGCAGCCTGGAGAAGAGAAGGCTCCAGGGAGACCTGAGTGTGGACTTTCAATAGCTAAAGAAGAGCAGTAAGAAAGAAGGGGACAGATTCTTTAGCTGGGTATGTTGTAATTTGACAAGGGGAAATGGTCTCAAATTAAAAGAGGGGGGATTTAAATTGGACATAAGAAGAAGTTTTTTACGGTAAGAGTGGTGAGTCACTGGCACAGGTTGCCCAGTGAGGCGGTGGCGCCCCATTTCTGGAGACACTCAAGGTCAGGCTGGATGCGGCTCTGAGCACCTGATGGAGCTGTAGGTGGAGCTGGACTAGGTGAACTTTAAGGGTCCCTTCCAACTCAAATGAGTCTATGACTTAATTCTGCATCTTTAAGTACAATCAGTAGGATTTCTGAGAAAGTAGAATGTGGTGTGAGCAGATATCCACAAGCAGCTCTTGGCTTTTCAAACTGTGCTGGTAAATCACCTTGAGACCCAGCAGTCTATGATGGGATGACAGCTGGAGGAATAGGCAAAACAAGTAAGGTCTAGAAATAGCAGTGAAGGTGGGTTCTTGCTATGGATTAGAGTTTCTCTCTCCCCTTCTACAACTGTCTTTATTTCTTCAAGCAACACACAGACAATAGGAAAAATAGAAATAGGAAGGGATGTTGCTGCTTCCCTTCAGCTAGCATGGGGTTGTGTGTTTATGTAGAAGTTACTTTCCATTGCTGGAGAAAGCCACCCAGGTGACTGCATGGCACCCTGCAGAGGATACTGCTCACAGCCATAGAGCAGGACCTTCCTTCTCATTCCCTGTTAATTCTCTCCTTCAGGAAAATACCACTTAATATGTACAGAACTGCTACTGTTTGATTTTCCAAGCAAGCAACCACCCAATGCATTACAGCCCTGCATGCAAGTGACAATTGCTGCATGACCTAAGTGGTACTGAGGCAATCATTGGCAGAGGAAGGCACTGACCATTGCCAGCTCCGAAGAAACCTACCATCTCAGCCACATGCTTGCAGTATCACAGTTTAAATGACAGCACACCGAATCCTCTAGCACATGAAACAAAGCACAACTCCTATTTGTCCATGCCACCACAAAATCTGGGTGCATCAGAGCTGTACCATGCTTATGCTACACTATAAGAATTTGGCCCTTCTTCAGCACCAAGGCATCCTCTGCTACCTGCCATCGCAGGAGCCTACAGCAAATCCAACAGGACTCAGCCTCTGCAGTACTATTACAACACACCACCCATTCAGCTATGCACCAAAGATGCATATTTGCTGTGTTTTGTGCTGTGAATCAGGAGATAGTTGAGGCTAGAGGGACACCATTACAGTACTGGAATGTCTTGTCATACTTACAGCATTTAACCCAGAAACCTCTGACTGTAGGTTCTGAATACTTGAACCTTTAAAGCCTTTGCATATCCAGATACATAGAACAGACTGATTGGAAAATATGTTATCATTTTTTCCCCCATTGAAAGTAGTTGCCAACAAAGCAGAATAATTTCAGATAAATATGAAAAACGCTGATATATTTGAAGAGAATATGTGGTAGTATAACATTCGTAGCAGTAATCTCTCCTTAAAAACTTAAGTTTTAAAACTCATGACAAGCATTTCAATGGAAAATCCTCTCCAGGTGTATATTATGTTTTCTGCCTGCTACTGATGTACAGTTGGTCCACTGGAAAGCAATCAAAGGCCAAAAGATGTGCCCGTGCGTCCTGTAGCCGAAGAAGCTGCTGTCTCTCATACCAAGTCTATCCATCTATGCTGCCTTCTTTCACCAATTACATTCAGCACACAGCAGAATCACCTATGTACTAATGTGTGTGAGTTATATTGATTTGGGATTCAGCTAGGCACATTCATACTCCAGTGAAAACAGGATACAAAGCCTGATCAGGACAGATTAATCTACAAAATTCCTCTACTTGGGCCATTTCAGACATTCCTGATAAATGGAATCTTTGACATAGTGGAGAGAATGGTGCACCCCCCTGATGGCAGCATAACAGTCTGTAGGATGATCTTTTCTGGACAAGAACACCCTTACACACCTGTAGTGGAATTGTCATGGCTTGAAGCAGTGATTGAGCACCTGGTGGGAAGGCAGGGCCAACCCAGGGTTGCTCAGGTGCATGCAATGTACCTAATGACTAGAAGGTGTGGAGACAGGATCCACCCCTTCCCAGACCTCTTTTAAGGGTTGGCAGTAGAACCAAGGGCATCTTACTGAAGCTTCTTGCATACCCGAGGTCTTCTGAAGGTAAGCAGTTTTTTTTTTTCTTCCCCCCCCCTTTCCCCCCCCCCCCCCTTCACTTTTTTCTGTGGCTATTGCATTTGAGCTGTCACTTGCTGCAGCTGGGGGTCCTGCTGCTCTGCTGTTGTGTTATGCTTTCCCTTGTGTTACAAAACACAAACCATCTTTTTCCTTGGTTAAAAGGAAGTTTAACACGCTTGCAGCTCATAGCTTTCCAGGGACGTACATTGCATACCTCTTGAACAGGGGTAACTTATCTTCCTAACAAGACAATTTGGTTTCTTCGGTTTCAATCAAACTTCAAGAAACTAGGAGGTATCGTGTCTGCTATCTGCCTGTAATTTCCAAGTGATCAGCCGATTGCTGGCTCTCCTGTCAGGCAGCAGTGTGGTGAGAGGTGGTGATAGAAGAGTAGGGAACAGGAGGCAATGAAGTGAAATATCGAGGTTAGCTTTGCCAAGCATCCTGCACCAGCCACTAACCTCTCTGCACTGCGGACTGTTGCCCAGCAAAATGTATCACCAGTCCCACAAATATCACTGCTTTAACACCTTGTATATCCCTGCAAATGGTTCTTTATGGAAGCCTTGCTTCTTATGCTAGCCCTCTACAATAATCCTCTTGTAACTTTTCAACTTGTCACCAGGTTTATAAAACTTTAAAGCTAGTGCTATAACAAACTGAAACAATGTTATTGCAGATGTAGGAGAGCATCTTGGGATGAATAAATTATAGGAGCCACGAAGAAATCATGATGACAGCGGCTCCATGCTCCAAGTTGCTTATGGTGTGCAGATACACAGGGGGAGCAGGTTTAGGAATGCAGAGATCATAGGGCAGGGAAATTGAAGCATTATGAAGGATAACCATCTCTTCTTCTAAACACAATATGTCTGGTTGTTTTACTTAATGAAATCTTTCATGAATGCTTGAAGGGAATCTGAACTGTCTGGTACTGGAAAAATACATCCCTGAAGATAAGGAAGGCAAGGCTGCAGGTGGAAATAGCAGCTTCCACTCCCACCCTGCAGCAAGTGGGCAGACTGGGCCAGTTCTTCAGCTGTCTGCTGAAGGGCATGCAGGAAAGACTTCCAGCTCCTGAAGCAGTTGATGCTGGATACCATCAGAGCTGGATCCAACCGAATAACTTCCCCAGCCTGTTTCCTCAGAGGAAACTAAGAAGTACCATCCTCTTGTTCTTAGCAGATCCACTGAGCTACAGAGCATCATTATGAAGGTGTTACTCTTTTCAGGCTGCCTTTAAAATCCCAACTTGCAAATTCATACAAGACCTGAGAATTCTCCAACCAGGCCTTTCATCTTCATGGATCAGCACTTCCCAGAGGATCTGCCACTCAAGTGTGCTCTCCCCAGTACCTACTTGGCCTGGCCCCTGCCACCTTTTCCCAAGCATTTCAATTGATGTCACTGATCTTGGCTCAGCAAATAATCCTTCTAATCAATGACAAGAACAGAGGCTGCAGCTCAGCATTGCTTAGCAGAGCTAAGAGGAGAACACAGCAATAAAGCATTACTTGAGCAAGTGAGCTTGAAAATACGGCTGGCCACACACAGTTAGCAGCTGTGGTGAATGAGATATCATTTTTTAAAATAAGGACAATAGTTTTGGTCCCTCATGATTAGGAGATCATTACAAAGCCAGCAGTGCACCTAGGAGCCTCTTTTAACCCAGTGTGACTCCATCTGCACTGTACTATGTCACGGTGTCAGGGCATGGCCCTCAAGAAGATAAGATGCTTTGCCTTTATACAACAAGGAACCAGGAGACACTGAGCTTGTACAGGCTACTGCAGTGTGTTCTGTGGTGTCTGGGAACTTCCAGGGTAATGACACAGTTGTGTTGTCTTTGCGTAGCCCTGTAGCCTCCAGGATTGAAATGTCATCACATAATCATTTCGGCAATACCATTCCCATGGGAGCAGAGGCAAAGAGTGTCACTTAGATTGTGGATGGAGCTGCATTCTTCTAAAGCACCACATCCAGCCGAAGTCCTGTGGAAAACAACTTCTTGAATCATGCTATGGCCAGGCACTGGCAGCACTTGTTCCCTACCATTGTGCAGCCAGTAAATGCCAGGAGTCCCAGGGACAGGCACATGGGAGAGCTGGGGGTTCTCCTCAGCCTGCCCAACCCATTGTTCCAGAAAGGATGTCTGAGGATTAATTAATTATCCTACAAGGGGCAGTAAGTAATAACACTCCTTGTGGAACAATAGAAGCTATTTGGTTGCCATGACAACTTGGCTCCACTTGTGTGCCTTTAATTTATTCATTGCACAGTCCCTTCCCCAGTCACACACAATGCCAAAAAATGCCTTGTTTTTCTTGCCAGTCACCATGTCCAGAGCAGGGGTAGGACATGGCCCTTTCCCCAGGGCATCTGTCACCCAGAATGATGCACGTAAATCTCTTCTGCCTGGAAAACTGCATCCCATGAGATTCTGCTCCCTGTAGGTTTGATTTTGATTCTCATCATTTAACCCCTTTCAAAGCCTCCTTGCTACATTTCTTATAGGTCTTGATCTTGAGTGGGTTATCCTGCAAACACAGGCGGGAAGAATGACTAGGAGTTTGTGTGCTTGTCAGCCTCTATAGAGAACCAGGAGATAATCAGAAGCATGGAAGCGACATGCCATGGCAGCATCAACAGATGTGTGGCTTAAGCAGTGTGTAGTGCTCACTCTGGTTGCAGCCATGCCATGATTACAGAAACACTCAGTGTCCATCAGCAGTTCTGCCCACATTCTGTAAGACTCAGAGTGATGTGCAGATGAAGGTCAGAGCAGGTTAACCTGCTCTCCCCTACACTCCACAGAGGTTTCTCTACAATCTTAATCATACACTTTTGCCCCAGCAGTCCTTCTGCAGAGGAGATATGGTGTTCACTGGAACGGGGAGAGCATTGCTCTCACGAGGAAAGGGTTGGACATATTGCTAAGAGAATGGCTGCTAGCACAGTATACAGCATGCCTGACTACAGCAGGTGTGTGGCAAAAGACTTAAGACCTTACAGCCCATGGACACACCTCCAGCAGGAGCTTCATCTTGAACTTGAAGCATTTAGCTCTCTTCTGATATCCATACAGGAAGATCAGGGTAATTGTAGCACTTAAGCTGAGAATAAATCCTTCACTTCCTGCAATTACATTTGTGCAATCTGGGGTCTTATACAATATTTCCAGACCCCAAATTTTTCATTCTGACTTTAGCAAGGAAGGTGACAGCTGCCATGTAGGAAAATTCAGGTCCAACTTGAGACTGGGGGAGGAGGTGACTTAATGTTGAGCTTTGTCCTGACAGGCAGGATAGATGGAACTGGGTTAAGCCATTTGCCTTTTTGAAGTTGAGCTTAACCTCAAGCACAGTTACCCAACGCAGTAGGGACTGAGAGCGTTACCTGAATTTTTGTATGTACATGCTGCTCAGTGTCACTATTAACACTGAGGTGTAACGTGCCATACACGGAATGATAGTAAAGGTTGGACTAGAGAAAACAGGGCAGGGGAGTCCAGAATCAGATAAATAGAACAGGAGCATTGGGAGATCAAGATTTTAACAGTCCTGAACAGCAAGAGCTCTAAGCTGGCCTAGGACACCCTGCATGGGTCAGGAATGAGGAATAGGACAGCTGCTGCCGAATGGTCCCCATGCATCCTCATGGCATGCAGAGGGACTTGGAGAAAAAGCCTCTGGGCAGGAGGGAGGAAGGTAGGTCTAAGTGACAGATCAATGCAATGCAATGGGGTGAAATCTGTTATCTGAGCAGAGAACATTTTTTTTCAGTGGTAGGAAAAGCTCCAGCCTATAAATGCCACCCCAAGCAAGCAGATTGCTCTAAGATGCCTCCCTTCCCAGTAGAGATCTCTAAAGAAATGCCAAATCACTACCAGAAAGCATACAAAGCCACTGCCCATTTTCCATCTTTGCAGTCACAGGCTGACTGTAAAGCTACTCTTGCTTTTGTGCCACCAGAAAAATACAAGCATCTTCTTTGAAGAAGTAAGCATTAATGGCTAGAGGAAATGACTGGCACAAAATGAAAAGAGATGAGAGTCCACGCTGGATAAGTTGTAACTAGTTCCAGAGATGCCAGCCAAGTTTCTTCATATTGACAGATGACACTCAGGATGCTTCTCTGAGCTAGTGAATGCTAACCTTTCCAGGACTTGTTTCATCAGGAAGAAAACTACAGTCCTTCAATCACATCACAAATACTACCAGCAGATACAGGCATGTACCAGAGGTCCATCACACCAGCCTTGCTTTGTGAGGGCTTAATTTCAGAATTGTTTTGGTCTGGAGCTGGGCTGTGGGGCCAGTAGTGACACAGGCCAATTAGTGGGTGGAAAAGCAAGGCTCAGACAGAAACCAGAAAGAAAAGTTTGGAGACCTCATTTGGTACAGCCTGGTGATGTGCTGAACTTTCTTTTTTTATCACACTGCACATGAAGAAATCATGCTTGAATTTGTTATGCTTTAGTGATGAAGAGCTGTCTCAAGCCATCGTACAATATCTCTCGTAATCCTATGTCCAATGAGAAAAAAAACGCATTTTGTATCAGAAATTACAACTTTTCTCCAACAACTTCCCAATAGTTGCAGGGAAGATCTGCAGGAGGAGCTTAAGGAAGCAAAGTTGACTGGCCTTCTTTTCGTCAGGGCACCCTGGCAGCTCAGGTGACTCCAAGGAGAGATTGTCTTGGATGTGCATCTCAACCAGGAAAAGGTAAAACATTTTATTAGCCTTTTGTTCTGTTTGTTTTCATCCCAAACTCACCATGTTGACTTCAGAGATCTGGTCAATGCTGGAGATATGGATGCTCATTCCCACTGTGACAGGGTTACCTGAAAGACAAACAGACTAGGTTAGGACCATATCCAGGCTCTCTCCTCCTGCCTTCTATTACAGCACTGAGTAGAAATGCATGGATGTGACTTGAAGCAGCCTCACATTCTGCAAGTACCCAGAATTTCAAAGTCACATGTGCTCAGATTATTAGAGAAGAATAGATTTGTCTGACTCCCAGCTTGATTCTTTAATTCTTGGAAGTTAATCACTCCCCCTAGTTATACAATTATCTCTAGTTATTCTAAATAACACCTTCAGAGACATCAGCAGGCTTTCAGAGGTCTTGCAAAAGGTGTTGCTGATTGACTATACACAGAACAGAGCATCAAATCCATGCAGCACATAGGCAGGAAAGATACTCAAGCTCACTTCTCCATCCTCCTGCCAGCACTGCCATACCAAACAAAGCCCAGATGAGTTTTAATACCCAAGACACCAGACAAGTAATGGAAACAGATCCATTAAGTTAGAAACTAGCATTTCTACTGTGGCTTTTCAGGGAAGCGAAGAGTAGTGCTGGGATTAGAGAACAAATTCCCCATTTTACCATTGGCATAAGGGTACACCATCCTTCACTTAAGCTGTGAAATGATTTGCAGAGAGATACGCATCCGCTGCTGAAACTAGCACAAGCTCTACCTACAGCAGCTAGGGATAAGATTTGAGAGCCACCAGTCCCCTGTCATCCCCACTGCTCCACAGTCAAACTCAATTCCATTGCAGCCAACAGTCCTCTTCTCACATGTGCCAGGTAGAAAATGCTTCCTTGCAGTGTAGTACAAGTGAGGGAAAGGCAAGCAGCTCTGCCACTCAAGGTATTAACTCTTCCATGGACTCATTAGTAGATCTAAGTGCTGGAATATTTACAGATAATCATGAAATGGCTTAGAAAGTAATTAGGAGATTGGGGTAGAGGGGAGAACCACACAACTGGAAATGAAGTGATTTTTTTAATTATATGTTTCCAGAAGTAGGAAAGTAGTGTCATTAGGGCTGCCTTGTGATTGGGTGTACTGTTAACCAAGACCCTCTGCTGCAAATTAAGCAGCATTATCTTTTAATGGAATATGAACAACACTGAAAACATCAGAATCAACAACTGTAATTAGACCCTGCGAGGCAAATCCCCTGAAAGAGGCAGTGCTCTTCTGCAGCACTCCTGGCTCGCTGTCAGTGGTGCCAGGGACAGGGTGCTCAGGAAACCTTGCAGAGCCTCCAGAAATCCCCATGCAGGCTCCCAGCCACATCCTTGTATTGCTCTGCTCATCTATTACAAAGGAACCAGGTGGGAAAATAACCACAAGTTACTCTGTGACAGCCAACCTTCTCACATCCTGCGCTGTGCCAGAGGCTGACAGCAGCACCAGTAAAGCACTTCAGGAAGTCTCACTTCAAGTAGTTTGTCTTTTTTTCTGCACTCAGGACCTTGTAGTGATAGCAGCTATGGCAGGAAGTATCACTGCCCTGAAGACCTTACTGACTAATTGGCTGCAAGAGGAAAGATGGGGCTGTGTCAGGGCTGCAGCAGAGCTGGGGAGAAGCCAGCTCCTGACTTCTGAGCCCCACTGCTCAGTTAATGCCAGTGTTGTTTCCTCCAAGAGATGCCCTGCTGTCTTCTTTGCTTCCAGTTTGTCAATACTGGTGAATGTGGTACTGTGGTCAGGTGTCCTTTCCTTTCTTGGTGAGAGGAAAAAAAGCTTTTCTTCACCCCTGCCATGCAAGCGACCCACTGAAACAACCGGCCTGAGTGGCAATAGGAAGCACTGACAGCGGTGATATGCAAATATTTGTCAAATGCAGAGACTATCCAATCTAATCTATCTGTCTAGACATTTGTGCTGTGTTCATCACCATGGTATCTGAGTGCCTGGGGTCATGCAGTGACTCAGTGTCAGAGCTGTGGATAAGATCCAGACCTTCCAACTCCCAGCTCCAAGACAAGTGCTGGAGCGGAGATCATCGTGCTGCTCCCCATCAGCCTGTGCTCACCCGCACCCAGAGCTTGTGCCCAGTCAGCAATGTTCCCAGTGGCCACTCTGGGCACTGCCAAGACCTCTATACCCCATCCATCACAGCAAGTGGGAAGCTTCATGAGCTACTTCCATCCCCTGGGATATGGATTTGTCAACTCACTCCAGAGATGAAGGTATGCAAAGATCTATATTGGATCTACCCTTGGCTTGATTGCCAGGAAGCCATTTTACCTCCATTCTAACTTGAAGACTGCCCTTCCACCTCCTCAGGACAGCACACGTGCATACACAGCCAGCAGAAAATACTCGCTCTACCTCTTACCACAGCCCAGAGAGAAACTAGATCGGCTGCTGTCCAACATTCAGGCTGTAAGTAGTACACAGAATAAACAAAGGACATCAATTCTGCCAATGTTAATAGCTTCAGGCAAGAGGGATGCAAAAAGTAGGGTATTTAAAATACAGGATAACGTCATCTGAATTTGTTCAAAAGGCAGAGCTCTGCATCTGCAGATCTGAAAAATGCAAAAGAAAACCTGATATTAAAGATTTATGCTTTTATCTGCAAACTAGACCTTTAGCCCTTAGAGAAATGCTTATGCCTTGGAAAGGTTTGTAGGCAAGTTCACAAGCGAGGGACAGTGAGAAACTGCCTCTTCCATCAGTGAACAGCACTGCCATGCATCTCCATTTCTCACCACCACTGGAGAAGTCACCAACATTTTGTCCTCAAAGCAGTTTGACGTCTGTGAAAAATGTTCTCAGGGGAAGTTGGAAGGAAAGCAGACAAAAGAGTTATAATAAAATCAGTCCTTTTTCTGCAAGTGATACTTGTCAAATACAAAAACAGCCAAGGTAGAGAACAAGTTGTGCTAATCTGCAATATTTTTCCAGCAACCAGTTATTACTTTCACATTTTATTTTATAATGTTTTAAAGCCCCAGAACCCAGCATCGTGTTGCTACAGAAGCAATCCCTATAGCACAACTGCAGAGGAAAGATCAAGCCTGTCTGCTTTCACTGCAGCCAGGGGTGATGGCAGCCTGGATCAAGGCATTTCTTCCAGTTTTCAGCCTTGTAGTTCAGCCGCAGGAGGAAGCAAAATCTGTAGCACAAAATTCAGTGTATGTAATGTGCCTCCAAACACAATATGGTGACTTGGGCAGCTGGACTGCGCCGTGGTTCACATCGCCCTTTCTTCACTCCTAGCCCAGAAAGTTAAACTAGAGCAAGTTTGGATTTCTCTGCCATTAGATTTCCAACTACAATATAGAAACAGTCAAAGACTCAAGAACAGTGAGCAGTCAAATGTAACTTATTATCTACTAAAGCCACATCACTTTTATAAACTACAGCCAGTGCTTTGAAGAGCCTGGTTCTTGCATCTCTGAGTATGTGAACCTGGCATTGCTGGCACAGCAAAGGCTTGCAGTTGCTAAGGGACAGGCTTCAGCCTCAAGTCTACGCTCCAGCCCAAACTACAGGAACAAAGGGTTGACAAGGATCTTGGGAGGTGGCACAGCCCACATCCTTCACAGAAGCAGACTCAAACTTAAAACTTCTTTAGTGGAGGCTTTCTTTAAAACCCCCAGTATCAGAAATTCTCTTGCACCCCTGAACAATCTCTTGCATTTGACTGCAATGAGAAAGCTTTACTTGAATATCCAAATTAAACCTTCTCTGCAGTACAAGCGTAGTTGATTGTCTCATCATCTCCCACCCTCCCCCCCAGTGATAGTGAAAGAATAAATCAATCATCCTTCTTTGACAACAGCTTTCATGTACTGAGAAACCATGACATCCTTCTCCCTCCCCCACTAATACTGTCTTTCCTAGATTAAATGCACCTGAATTCTCCAACCTCTCCTTGGAGGTCATGTTTTCTAAAGCTCTAACAATTAGTGCTGTTCTCCTCTGGCCTTTTGCCAATTTGTCTACATCTCTATTTTAAAGGATGGTAGCCAGACCCTGAAGTAAAGATGACATGTCATCAACACAGAGGGGGAAAAAAACAACCTCCAATGTACAGCATTCTCCTAAACCACTTTGGGTATACTGCTGTCCAGAAACCACTCCAAACTCACTGCTCCCATCCTGAGACCTGCTTGTTTTGAGTAGGAGTTCAGAGATATCAATGGAGCAGCCCTGTTCTTAACATTCAAGTGCATCACATGTAGAAGAGAGGGAATGTAGCACTGTCTTTTGGCCAAGAGTGAGGCTCATCCAATCTCATATATGCATGAGTCCCAGTGTTGCCTGCTTGCACCCTGCCTGTGGCATTATCATTCTCCAAGATTGCCTGGGAAGATCATGGAGCAGATCCTCCTAGAAGCTATTTTAAGGCACGTATGAGACAAAGAGGTGATTAAAACAGCATGGCTTCACCAAGAGCAGATCTTGCCTGACCAATCTGGTGGCCTTCTACAATATTGATGGCTTCAGTGGATGGGGGAAGGGCGATGGATGTCATCTACCTGGACTTCTGCAAAGCCTTTGACGTGGTCCCTCACCACATCCTTCTCTCTAAATTGGAAAGGTGTGGATTGGAGGGATGGACTGTTCGACGGATCAGAAATCGGTTGTCTGAATGCAGCCAAAGGGTTGTGGTCAATGGTTCTGTGTCATGGTGGAGATCGGTCACAAGCGGTGTCCCTCAGGATGATGCCCTTGATTAGCGACAGACAGTGGCATCGAGTGCACCCTCAACAAGTTTACGGATGACACCAAGCTGAGTGGTGCAGTTGATACATTGTAAGGAAGGGAAACCATCCAGAGGGACCTGGACAGCCTGGAGAAGTGGGCCCATGAAAACCTAATGAGGTTCAATAAGGCCAAGTGCACGGTGCTGCATTTGGGTTGGGGCAATCCCAGGCATTTATACAAACAGGGAAGATCTTCTTCAGAGCAGATGGTGGAGCAGCCCTGTGGAGAAGGACTTGGGAGTCATGGTGGAAGAGAAGCTGGACATGAGTGAGCAGTTGCACTTGCAGCCCGGAAGGCCAACTGTGTTCTGGGCTGCACTAAAAAAAGGGTGGCCAGTGGGGAGAGGGAGGCAATTGTGCCTCTCTACTCAACTCTTGACTCAATACTGCATCCAGACCTGAGGCCTCCAGTATGGGAAGGACATGGAGTTCTTGGAGAAGGTCCAGAGGAGGGCTAGTAAGATGATCAGAGGGCTGGAGCATCTCTCTTGTGAAGAAAGGTTGAGGGAACTGGGCTTGTTTAGCTTGGAGAAGAGAGGGCACTGGGGAGACTTTCCAGTGCTTGAAGGGAGCACATTCACGGGAGGGGGAATGGCTGCTTATGAGGGTGGACAGGGATAGGACAAGGGGAAATGGTTTTAAAGTGAGACAGAGGAGGTTTAGGTTAGATATTAGGAGGAAGTTTTTCACACAGAGGGTGGTGACACACTGGAACATATTGCCTGAGGAGGTTGTGGATGCCCCATCCCTGCAGGCATTCAAGGCCAGGCTGGATGTGGCTCTGGGCAGCCTGGTCTAGTATTTGGCATCCCTGCGCATAGCAGGGTGGTTGTAACTAGATGATCATTGTGGTCCCTTTCAAGCTAGGCCATTCTCTGGTTCTATGATTCCTGCAGTAGCATTAGAACTCCTTTAAAGTCTTCTGCTGAGTGAAAGCCAGAGAAAATGAGTTTTCAGACACCAAATCTGTACAAAGAACAGGTCTGTGCCTCACCCTACAATGAGGCATAATGCTCTGTGCATGCCATTCCATGCCAGAGAAACCAGAGGACAGCAGTGGCACTAGAGCCCAGAAGCAGCAAGTCCCAGACAAGGTTGCCCTGTGTTGGCTGGCAGAAGTGTTTCTGCAAAAGTGGGGCAATACAAGCAGACACAGAGAGGGCAAGGTTTCTTGTTAGATGCCACTATGGGACTGCAGTGCTTTACTTGCATTTTCAATGATTCCTCTGCTCCCAACTTCCTCCCGTCTTCCACCTCCAATTAGAATATTCTCAGGCTTGCCAAAGGCAAGACCAGCACACAGATAAATTTCACTCCCAGGACTTTTTCCTTCAATATGACTCCCGCTTTGCTGAATGCAGAACTGTTCAGTGCCTACTTGCTCTTTCTGCAGGAAAAGGCTTGTCCAAGCCACTGCCCCTGCTTTGTTCTCAGCACTGGACCTCAGGGCAGCCTGGCTTTATGTTTACAACTTAAAACCGTGGCCTACGTCACTGCTGTGTGCAGTGAGGAGCTGGTTATACAAGGCTGACAGACACTGTTAGTTAGATGGAGAGAGCTACCAGGTAATCAGTGGCACAGAATGGACCAGGGCTTGCTGCCCGGATCCAGCCGTGCAGGCTGCCAAGAAATCCCACTCTGTCCTATCCAGAACAGCTTTCAGCCCAAATACTATTCCACAGTTTCTTTTACATCTTCCCAGAAGATAATTTAGAGTCCCATGTAGTGCCTGAACACTCAGTTTCACCGCAGGGGAGTCGCCCATAGTTACCGCCAGCACCAGGGGAATAAAAGTGTTCCTGTTTTTTCCCTTCACAACAGTGGAGGACTGTAGGAGGAGTTTACAAATTGTTATTTGCATAATGGCTGTGCTGTTGAATTTCAAGGCTCTGCTATAGCAGTTAGTGGAAGAATGTCTAGAAGATCATAGAATCATTGGAAAGGACCCTTAAAGATCATCCAGTCCAACTCCTGCACAATAAGCAGGGACACCTACAGTTCCATCAGGTGCTCAGAGTCCCATACAGCCTGATCTTGAGTGTCTGTAGGTATGGAGAACCACCAACTCTCTGGGCAACCTGTGCCAGTGCCTCACCACCCTTATTGTAAAAAACTTCTTCCTTATATCCAGTCTAAATCTTCCCTCTTTTAGTTTGAAACCATTTCTCCTTGTCCTATCAGACAAGGGGATGCCATCCCAGCATGCAATACATCAAATCATGAAGAAGATTCCTGTAATTTTCCCATTCTTTTCCTTTTAGCTTAGGTACAAATACAGTATGCAACCCCCCATGAGGACAAGCTAAGAGAGCTGGGACTCTTCAGCCTGGACAAGAGAAGGCTTCAGGAAGATTCTAGCAGCCTTATAGTACCTGAAGGAGCCTACAGGAAAGCTGAGGAGGGACTTTTTATATGGGCAGGTAGCGACTGGACAAGGAAAAATGGCTTTAAACTGGAGGAGGGTAGATCTAAATGAGATACTAGGAAGAAATTCTTTACTGTGAGGGTGGCGAGACACTGGAACACATTGCCCAGAGAGGCTGTGGATGCCCCCCTTCCTGGAAGCATTCAAGGCCAGGCTGGATAGAGCTTTGAGCAACCTGGTCTAGAGGGAGGTGTCCCTGCCTATAGTTGGGAATTGGAACTAGATGATCTTAAAGGTCCCTTCCAACCCAAACCATTCTATGATTCAGTACACATTAATCCTGCTGGATGAGCAAGGAAAGTTGACCGCATATCATGAAAGCATGAACGTTTTGGGAGCAGCTTTCATCCAGCATCTCTGATTTGTGGTGACATCTGGAAGTGCCAAGATCAGCAGGGTCCCTTAAGTACTTACTTCAACTTTTCAAAAAAATTGAGGTTTAAATACTAACTAAACATCCTCCAAACATTTTTCTTTTTTTAATTCTTATTTCTATGACTCACTGTTGACCTCTCCCCCATCCACATCTGATAGCTGTGCAGTGAACTTGCCAGGATCAGCACAACAGCCATCATTGCTGTGAGCTATCATGCATCCAGAGGCTGATATCAAAACTTCCCTGCTGCTCCTTGCAGGTCACTCCTTGATATCCATTGGATGTACAGGAGAAAATTGTACCATGACAATTGCCTTTTAGCCAGCTTTGTAGTTTACAAGAGAGATGGTCTCATGGCAGGTTAACAGCTACAACATCTGCTGCACTGTGGAGAAACAGAGAGACAGAGGGACTTGTGCTCAGGAATCTTCTTGCTTCACATGAATAAAGAGTGGTAGTCTAGAGCTGGAAGTCAGAGCCCTGGTGTCCAAAATGTACAGATCTATCCATGCCTGCTGCTTCCCCATGGATTTAATCTTCTGCAAGGTGGGAGGGATAGCCACCACCACTGACTCATGGAGTTTGTAGCCACTCTCCAGGTAGGCCTGGCAGAAAACAGTTTCCTCTGCCTGACAGCCTTGCTGCATTTTGCCTGCTTCTTTAGGGACGTGGCTTGGCACATCTTGAGCTTTCACACAGAACAAGATTGTGCCTAGCCTTCCTAGGCTTCCATCTATCCAAATCAGATCAGGCACAGCAGAACCCTGTATGAGGAAGCTAATGGGGATTTCCAGCCCACACTACTCTGCTCCAACAGAGTAAGTAAACTACATATTTTCCTAAGTCATACGTCCTCCTGACACTAAAAGCCCGTGAGCCAGGAGGGCTGGGCTAGTTTGTTTCCTGAACAGGTATTTGGCATATCCAAATACTGAAAAACTCAAAGGCTTAAGTAAGAGACAGGTTTACCTCCAAGTAAGCACTGAAGCTGATCTTTCAGCAAAGGGCCAAGAGATGCACCACTTGCAAAGTATGCATATCTGACCACTCGGGTACTACCCCATGATGCTCTCTGCAGACATACCCTATCAGTTAACCTTGATAATAGCTGCCACATTTCTATTATGTTGTCAAATGAAGCTGTCCCTGCAGATGTGAGTGGAGAGAATATTTTCTCAAACAAGCTGTGCTTGCTTGTGAGCCAGTGCTGAGGGATCCTTCTGGAGGAACAATGCTTTCCCACTGCAGATGTAACACTCATTCTGCGACTGTTCTAGGGAAAGCAGAGAGCTAAGGAGCACAGTCAAGCACAATCTGTGAGGCACAGTGGATTACCTAATCTATCTCATGGGTATTTTTAATGGATTAGTAGGTATTAGAGTGGGATATTGCAAATATCCCATGGAAATTTGGAAGTGAGAGACAACAATCAACCGGCTGCAAAAACAGTGTAAAGGTTGTCCCAGAGGTATCGAAGGATTACAGAGCAAGCTAAATCAAGGCTGACTTTAAAAGATATTACTAGATGGCTTCCCAAGCTGAATAAAAACAAGATCTCAATGTACAGGCTTAAAAATGGAACAAGAGAGTAGACATCAACCTCACAACTCTTGTACAACTGGTGGACTCAGTTCAGCAAAGCACCTGTGCATGCACACAGGACTTTCAGCATTAAGAAAAATCAACAACTTCTCAGAATATGATCTGGTTTTGGGAGAGACCTGGTCCAGTATTCAGGAGACGTTTTTAAAGCTACTTCTCCCTCAGTGAGGAGGGTAGCTTTCCAAAGCCAGGCTTATCTCTTGCCTGAGTGATACATGCTTGGTAAGATTACAGAAAATTGGGGGGAAAAGAAGTTTTCAGGTTTATCATAAATTATTTGTCCTCAATACAGACCTACAAAGCTGAATCACCTTACTAGATCAGATAGAAAGGTGACATCATTAGTGGGACTCAAGCAATAAACTCTTAAAGAGCAACCTAAGAACACCCACCCCTTGAAATAGGCAACACCCAGCCCAAACTACAGCAAGTTTACTTTGCAGAGATGCCACAGACATTGGTTTATTTGCAAGGCCAAGAAGGCAGATCCAGCCATCAGGAGATGAAGGTGCAGTACTGTCAGAACAAGGATCAGTCACCCATCCTCCCTGTCCAGGGCACATACACTCAGACAGATCCCTGGCTTTGCATTCTACAGAGTAAATACTTTGTTTGAAGGATTCTGCTTTTACATCTTTGCTTTCTGCAGAGAAGGGCGCTTCTGTAAAACATCACATTTCCCTGAAGTTATACTAAGCTGGCTCTAGAAAAAGCAGAGGTACTGAATTTTCCAGACTCCCTCAGCTCTTAAACCCCTCCAAAAGTGGTAATGGGAAGGCAACAGAGCTTCCCAAACAAGTATTTGTTGTAGACTGACAGCACATCAACTGAAGCTAGGTATTTTTCCTCCAGCAGCAAGAACCATCAGACCCACACTGATTAGCCACCTCCACATTTCTCCACCTGATAAAACTCCCTCCTACTTCTGCTAAGATGCTGGCAGGCAAGTGCATCTCCCTGAGGCCTGCACAGCAGCTGGGCAGAGCTCTATTCACCTGAGGAAGCTGAGGAGGACTCAAGAGGAATCCATTTTTTCTGCTTTTGCTCAGGCCCTCATTGCTCTATCTACACTTCCAGCTGGGGTATCCCTTGTGCTCTCAGAGCCATCATCATCCTCCTGCTTTCAGAGCTACCCAATTCCCAATTCAGATAGGCTGGGAAGCCTTTGGTTCCCATTTCCTAGCCCACTGCTAGTTACTTGCCTTTCCAGGACTAGCAGACAAGAGTAGAGTTTTAGAAAGCATCATCCACAGACATTTAGTATTTTGAACCACACAAGAGGGAGCAGAATCCTTATCCACTGGGTTCAAGCCTAGTATTGCATGCACAACACCATGTCTCTCCTGCAGCAGGAGAGTCAACAGGCAGGAATACAGCAAACAACTGGGAAGACCACAGCACCAAACTACTATCCTCCTACACACAGCCAGGAGGAGTGCTATAAGGGGGGCATCCCACCCCACCTCCTCCCATTGGGTGAGGCTGCCATGGTGGTACAAAGTTGAGGCCATTTAGCCATTTAACAATCATACCAGCTGGCAGCTGTAGAAACTTCTTATACATTACCCATTAGTCTGCCTCATCCATCTGACCTCTCAGAGCACAAAGGTCCTGATCTACCTTTTCAGCACTGGGCTTTTGTTAATGAATGCTCCTACATGGAAGAGGCTTGCTTTTGTGATGTACTGGAAACATCATCCTCCAAACAACTAGAGACCTGGGCTGTATGTGAGTATGTGACCTCTCTAAGAAAATGCTCTCACACATTACCAAATCCTGAGCTATCTAATCCCCTTAGCTGAAAATGAGCCGAACCAAATTAATTTAAATGGGTTAACACAAGCTTCTCCATTCATATCAAATCCATTACTCTGTCTCGGAAGTATTTGTAACAACAACAAAATATCTGGACTTGACATTTTTATCAAAGTGACAACAAGAAGGTGTTTTCCTTTTCCCTCTATTTCCAGTCATTAAGGAGTTAGTCACACTTTCTCATCACTTTTATAGACTTGTATCTTTAGAGGATACCACAGTCTCTAACTTCTGGATGAATCCAATAGGATGTGCACAGCATGGGGAGAAAATAAAAAAAGGAAAGAAACACAGTGGCCAGGTCAGGACACATCAGACTTATGCAAAGAGCATACTCAGGGCTGAGACCTCCAGTGACAGTAGAGACAGCCCTGCTGTGCCCGATGCCATACCTGTCGGTAGGTGACTTCTTGGTGGTGCTTCATACACCACATGATGCAAATTCAGTGGCTGGGGTCCCCATGAGAGAGATGGCCATTCCTTCCTTGTTACCTTTGTCAAGTGTTTGGTGGAGATGCAGCTTTTCTCAGTGCCTAGCTCGTCCCTCCCAATACACTGCTCTTAGGGCTTTAGCTGATGCTGACTTCGGATGCTGCCCACCACCACCCGTCTGTATCACACACCTGCTCCCTTCCCTCCCCTACCTTCCTGGGTATGTAGATCATCTTGGAGGTAGAGCTCTGGGGTCACACTGTGCCCAAGGCTTATGCACAGTGAAGGTCAGGATGATTTACAGTGCAAGTATTGCCAGTGAAAAAAAGCGGTGAGTCAGGCCTGAAAATACAATGGAGTTCACATTGAAATCCTGAGCCTGAGTTAGAAATCATGAAAAGCAAAGCACAGGCAAACAGCTCTTTCCTTCCAAATGTTGGATACGGGATTGTATGTTTTTATCTCCCGGTTTCTTGGTCAGGAATGTGCTTTTTCTCCAGCATGAAGACAGAGAAAATCTTAATAACATAGGTGATGAGTGAGAACTGAAAGACTGCTATAGGAAGAAGGATCCAAGTTTGTAAGTCGGTCAGTTTTGAAAGACTAATGCCCAAGCTGGTGTTTCCAGCATTCTGCTAATTATCATTTTGCAAAACTGTCCTGGAGATTCATCAGAACCAAAGTTCCCAGGCCATCCCTTACCCCAGCACGTATTATTAAGAGATACAACCGCCATTTGTTCACCAGAATAATTGCTTTCACTCAGGATGCATGGATGAGCAAATCTTGCAGAGCTTTCACATATATATTCATCTCCGTCAATTCATCAACATAATAATCACACATTATTAACTTGAGTACTCATCACTTTTTTCTCTCCAGCTTCAAATCCTAGCAAGGAGCTAGGGTGCAACAGAGAAAAAAAACAACACGTAGAGGAGCTTCTGATGAATGTTCTATTTTTGAAATGAAAGGAGAATAAGAAGAAGAACTCAGATCATCACATATCCTCTCCCTCTCTTCTAAAACCGTCCTGCCAACCCGAGACCCTTCCCCAGAAGCCAGCAGACATAACACACAGCCTGTTTGCCTTGTGGAGCTTCCTCTCCCTGTCTGGAGGAGGTTTCTTTCTTCACGTGACAATGTTCCACCAGCAAGGTCCCACATAGAAGCTAGGAGGCCTCCTGTCCTGGAGAGAAGCCTCTGGTGTTACACTTGGAGCTTTGGCAACTGTGCATTCCCTGCTGAGCTTCTCAGTGTAGAACCACAGTGCTCAGCTGGACCTGCCGTTACCCAAAACATGAACTTCTCCAAACCTGACAGAGACTTCTCCTGTGGTCTCACTAATGCAAAGCTGCTTAAAGAAAGAAGGCTGCAGGTGGGTTGCCTGATTGAATCACAGAATCATTAAGTTTAGAAAAGACCACTAAGAACACCTAGACAAACCACCAAACCATCACTACCGTGTCATATCTTCACAGCACTACTGCAGTTATGACCTAGGGAAGGGGAAGGGGCAGTTTGGGTTTCTTACTTCCCAGCTTCCTGATGAGCCTTGGTTCTAAACACTGGCACTGGATGATACTCTGTCATCACCTGTCATAGGAACTGGACAAGATGTGGTACTTCTGGGTCATAGTTCTTGGTAAAAATTGGTCTGCGTAGCAGACAAAAGCTTACTACTGCTTTTAAAGGCCGAGATAACCCTGCTGGCTCAGATGTTTGAGACTTGCTCTGGGCAGGGAATGGCAGGGTGTCTGTTCCTGCAGGCATTGACGGTCATTTCAGAAGCACACAAACAGCAGAGGCTGGAACTAGTGTGAAATCTGGGACACCCTTCCCAATTTCTCTAGCATATGGCATGATCATACCCAGTGAGTCCATTATCTGCCTCATGCCTTATTTTCCAAATATTCAGCCAATGTCTGTCCAAAATCTTCTATTTTCTGAAAAGGCTGTGGGGAATACTCTCCTGAGCTGTCTACCAGGAGGGGAATTATTTGTGAACAAAATGAATACCCACAAGCATGTCAGAGCTTTTCCTATGGCCCTTTCTATGGACATTTCTCTACAGCAAAAGAAGGGTACATGTACCCATTCCTTCTGCAGGTTTCACAGACTATTTGGTGACCAAACAGTGGACCATGGCACTGACAGTGTTTGGGTCTGCTCTTCTGAATAAAGAGCAACAGAAGAAAGCAGATCTTCCCAGTTCCATGCCTTGCTCTGCCCCAGGTTTTGCTTTGCCACCCCCAACAGGCTGCCACTTCTTGGTATCTGTAGATATATAGTGGGGCTAGCAGAAGCCCATCCGCCCCCAGGTAGTGGAGAAGATCTGTTAGTCAATGTTTGTACAGCGCAGAAACCTTGCTGCTATCTGTCACACCAAGCCCATAATACCACCTGAGAACAAATTATATTCCTGCATAATCAAAATCAGATTCAGCTCAGCCCCGATTCAAGAATCCTTTTTGGCTGGTGATGATGTCCAGAGCAGAGAGAGCACAGCTTGGTTTCCAGAGCCCAGGCTGAGCTGGCAGAGCTGGCAGGTAGAAATATCTTGTTTTGACTGGTAAACTGAGCAAATTTGACATGGAAACCACTGAGGGAGAATAAATATGGAACAACAAGATGTAATTTTTACGGAGGCTCTTTTCCAACCATAACGGTACTCCAAGCCATCCCAGACTTGAACTAAGAGGTCCTGAGGTCTGGGGAAGGAAATTCAAGCCATGGTAGGTTTGGCTGAGGCTCACCCCTGTCACAAGCACAGACATCTCTAAGTGCACAATTACTTAACGGCACTATTCCTTCAGGACTACAAAGAGCAGAAGAAATAGAAAGGAACAGAAAAGGGAGGGAGGGAAGATCAGAGAAGAAACAGAGTTTTTAGCTCTGACACAGAACCAAGAATAAATGCCAGAATCAGAAGAATAGCCTATAGGAATAGCATGATCAGTGTTCTCCAAAGCGGCCTGAAATTCATACCCTGCTCAAAGCAAATAGTGGTGCTCCTACAGCCCAGGAAGAAGGGCTGACTGAGCCAAGCTCAGCTGCTTTCCATTTAATGGGAACAGGATCAGTCACTGGATCAATAGAATACCTGTTTGTTCGACAAATCTGTTCATGCCATGGGGCTCCACCATCCAGCATTCCTCCCTATCTCACATGCATGATGTGAAATCCTTTAATGGGCTTTATGCCATCAGTAAGCACATCATTTGTCTTGTCCATGTTTCTAGTGATGTTTTTAACAAGTGCATGATATTTCACATGAAATATCAAGATATAAATAGACACTTAACAAACCCCACCAAGGGCTATCTGCAAGAATGGATCTTAGTCTTCCACACCAAATGCTGTCACTATGGCTGAAGAACTGTGTTACATCAGTTCAGCCTGACACTTCAGTAGCCTTTTGCTTATTTATTTTTGAACCAGACACAGGTGAGAAAACTGACGTGTACACACAGCCCGTGCTTTATATTTTGTGCTCTATGGGTTAAAAACATTCTTCCGCTTCATTGGCATACTGGGATTCTTAAGAAACAATATGTGTATGTAAAGTTGCTCTGATGAACAGCTCTAGGGCTGTGGGAATGTATTTTGAGTAATCAAAAGGACATGTACTAATGAGTTTTGCACTCTTTTTACATTTTACTTGTAGTGACAGTCCCTAGAATGCAAGCTTACTAGCAGGAATTGCCTCAGAAATAGTTGGGTGTTATGTAGATGTTAATCAAGGTGGAAGATGGGTCCAGGTGAGATGGCAAATATCCTCCAGACTTGCTATAAACAACTACCTACTTTTGATTAGTTAATTAATTAAGAATCGTGGAAATTTTTATGCCAATTAGTAACTTGAATATATTGTAATCTGTAATAAGAGAGAAAAAAAATGTGTGACTAAGAAAAGAGGCAAAATTCCTGGAATCAACACTGCAAAAAAGGATGATGACATCTTTCTTTTAGAGATAAACAGATCTCAGAGCCCTTCACCAGCCATGGTGGCTGTGTCAGGGGTTGGATGGAGTGGCACAGAAAGGCTGCACCAGCCAATGGGGACAAGGAAAGAGGAGAGCAACTGAACGCAGCAGTCCTACATGGGATTTGTCACAGAAGAATCAATGTCTGTTGCTTTGAAAGTATAATGGTTTCATGGATAACAATAAGCCCTCATGTCTTTCACTGGATACTGAATCCAGCAAATAACACTAGGTGATACTGAGCGTTTCTCTAGGGCAGGCATTCAGGTTGCTCAGACACCCAAATCCAACATTACTTTTCACTGAGAGTCAAGGGAACCCATCTGCATTGCTGTCTTTGTCACGCCACCGAGAGCTTCCTAAACTGAAGGATCTTGTGGGGCCACAGATGGATGCACAAATATGTTCAGCATGCAACAAGGAGTCTGCAAGATATGTCACATTGGAGGTTGGGACTAAACATTTTAAAATATTACTGTGCCCAAGAAACAAAATGGATGAAACGTAAGTGGAATCATGCCCACTGCTGAATGGATACAGGCAGTTCTTAATTAGGGAGTCCACAGGATTCTTGTTCATTCCTCTTCCTCGTTCAGAAGAGGATGGATTTGCTCTTAGGATGATGTAGGATTATATACAGGAGGACAATACTGTCAGTGGGGTCCCTGGCTGCCTTGCTGAAAATCTTATCACCATGCAGTGAGTGAGGGGGAGGCGTTCAGGAAAGGAAAGCTGTTTGTGTAGCTGTGTCCTGTTCTCTAGTGCTGGATCTGTCACAGTCCTATACCCAGATCTTATGTGTTGTCATGGATTGCCTACTGGGGCATGCCTACTGGGACATGGGGCTGAGCACTCACAGCTGTGGCTGATATCAATAGGCACCATGCTTTGAACATGTCTTTTGCTGAATGTAACAATGCTAAGCATTCTGGAAAATCAGGTGTTTTGGCTGGGCACCCCACAGCAGGGCTACTTTTGACTCCTCAGAGGAGAAGTGTGAAGATATTCACACTGTTCTTACATATTTGACAGCAGAAACTAAAACAATTAGTTCTGTTAGGAGCATATCTCAATATAGAGCAGACAAGAAAGCCTAAGCATAAGCTGTTGCCTGCATGCTTAGTCCGAGGCTTTGCATCAGATGTGCAACTCACCAACCTCTCCTGGCTCAGTCCTAATCATTTGCCATGACCACCTCAGTTCATGCCCGCTATCATGCTGCCAGCCTGTGCCCCTTTTGAGTGAGGGGAACATGAAGGAGCATCTCCATGTGTAACAGCATCATCCCCTGGCTGCTCTGTGGAGGGGTGCAGGAAGAAGCAGTTGTTGGAGATCTCCTCCAGACGCACCCTCACAAGGAGAACAAATGCAGAGCCAGGGAGCAACCTCAATTGTGGCTTTTCTAAAGTCCCAAGTATTTGACTTTACAGCCTCAAAGTCCTTTTCACAGTATGAATTTCCTATAAAAAGAGCAAAGTGAAAAAAAAAAAAAAAAAAGAAATCCCATAATGTGGCAATGTGTTAACATTCACATATGTCCCAAGAAGGACTGGATCCTTTCATTTCCTGCCACTTCAGCTAATGAAGTAAGACACAACAGCAGGAGGTTGTCATCTTCTTTCTGGATTAGCCCTAGAGAGGATGTGACCCATGGTCTGGAGCCAGAAGTCACATACATGGGGGAAGAAGCAGGGGCCGAGCAGCTGCAGCCAATTTACCAAGCAAGGACACACTTTTCTCAACACTGTTTCCTTAGGAAGAAGAGTGGAATTACTGGTAGCCCTGGTGGCATATCTGCCTTCACTTTGGCACTGGATGGCATGAGGGTTTGCTAATTTTTCCATACCTCTTTTTCTTCCATTCCTCTCCTGTTTTTGAAACCAGAGCTGCTCCCCATGGGTGTGGGGGAGGAAGGATGATATAAGTGCAGCAGGTTAACGTGTGTTCAGTTCTGAACATTCTCTCCTGCGGACAATGAAGGATGGCCATGGAGAAAAGGGTGCCATCCTGCTGGGACCCAGTTCTCTGCTCCAAAGCATGCAGAAGTGTTGGCTGAAGGCGCTTCAGAAGCACTGAGGAAATTGAATCTGGCCACTCTGAGAATTTAACATTTTTGCCACAGAAAGGGAAGAGAAGAGAGATGCAGTGCTGAAGATGAAGCTCTGGAAGGGCAGGATCACAGCTCCGTCTTGCAGGGTGCCTCTCCCTCCCTGCCACACTGAGACGGATGGAGGTGGTGACATCAGGATGCCAGTGTCACCATGCTGGGGTGTTGATGGCCCTGGGCAGCAGCTGTGTGTGCACGAGGGCCAGCCCTGCTGGGGTGCTGCTGGCTTCAGCCCCAGCATTTCGAAAGAGAAAAAAAAACCTATCACATATGTGCCTCGGCTTGTTCTCAGAAATATCTGAATCATTTTGCCTAAAATTTCCCCTCTTTCCTCAGAAAAGTGAAAGCAAACTAGCTACATGGAAAAAAAACCAACACAACAGGAGCACAGTAGCCAAGCCTTATATGCAGCAGAAAACAGGGACATTTTCAGGGAGCCTTAGCACTATGCAACACTGCCAGCCCTGCCTACATAAGGCACCAAATTCCCATCCTTCCAGTACAGTGCCACTGGGACCGATTGTTTCCCAGCCATGCTGAGCTGGGGGGCCAAGGCTCGGCCCCACGCCTCCTGCTGCATTGGTGCCAGCCAACACTGCTGCTTCTGCCAGCCCTGCTGCTTTCCAAGCCCTGAACTACTGACAGTGCTTCACTGCAACACTTTATGCATATCAGCAATCATTTGTTTTTACAATTCTGGGTTTTAAGCCACATTGCTACACAGGGAATGGCTGAGGATTTTGTCCTCAGGCCCACTGAACTTGGGGTGGCCTTTATTGCCCCTGAGGAAGAAGTGCTGTGGAACAAGAAGGCGTGAAGGAGGCTGGGACCACAGGAGGGTGCAGGTGTGATGGAGCAGAGAGGGATGAGGACAGGAAGGGCAGGCAGGAGAAGCAGGGAGGGCAGATGAAGGAGGGGTTCATGTCTAAGGAAAAGAGTGAGACAGGGCAAGGTTGATGGAAGGTGGGAAGCCAGGTCTATACTGCACAGCACATGAGGAGCAGAGCTAAGAACCCTAATCTCAGGCTCATTTGGATCCAAGACCCCCTACACCCTAATTGTTCTTGGAGAAATTTGAAGAAAATCTGGAGTGGGGAGAGCTGCTGAACACACAGGCATGGAAATATAGGAAACATGGAAACATATGCCATCATTCCCTTTTCACCACACATTTTCAGACAACATGCACATCACTCAGGAGCAACACTAGGAACCCTGCATTTCTAGGTAGGCAGGGAACAAGGAACAGGGAATTACATCCCCTTATTTTTCGACTGAAATCTGGATAAGATTCCATGCAGGGTCCTCTTTTAGCTCCTTGGAAGAAGAGAAAGTCTCACAAAGTTTCAGGTTGGAAATGTTGCACCAACAGAGAGCAGCTGAGTCACTGAGCTCAAGTGGGATCCTCCTGCCACTCCTTTACTGGCTTCTCTACCCTGGGGCAAAATAGTCTTCATTTACTTTGTCTAGGTTGTTTTTTTTGTTTTGTTGGTTTTTTTTTTTTTTTTTTTTTTTTTTTTTGTATCTTTCTTTCTTTTTTTTCCCTCCTGTGGTACTAATGCTTCTGAAAGCAAGTGCCTAAGAGCACTTATAAGAACCAGGGTACTGCTCTGAAAACTCCCTCTTCCCCACCCGTAGCTTTGTGATGCTTCCCAGAACAGATCTGCAGCATCGAGTTCTACACAGGGGTTTGCTATATCCTGTTTGCTGTGTCATAGCCTGGCTTGCAACCCACCCAAAAGAAGACATGGAGCTCTGTGCCACTGATCCCCCAGGGCAGGGCCACTTAGTCTCCCTGTGAGCTGCCCTGCTTCCCACGAACTGAGTAGGCTTCCCAGCACCACCCTAAAAAGCTCCTTCCCTCCCTTCCACTGCCATTCTTGCAGTACCAAGACTGCTTCAGAAGACTGCCTAAATCTTTCTCCTGCCATGCAGATACTTCCTCCAAACCTGTTCCAGGTCCTCACCACAATCCTGGCCAAACCCATTAGGAGTGTGTTGTGATGATATCCTGCCCTTTATCCATGCTGAGCCCATGAAAACTCAGCATTGCTGCCCCTGCATGTTGCCACTGTCCCACATCTCCTTGACCTGGCATGCTACCTAGGGTCAGTATTTGGAAAGTAAGAAGGAATGGCCAGACCTCACCAGGGCACAGAAGGGTTTATCACCTACACCCCAAGGATGGATGCTGTCCATGCAGCATCCACTTCAATATCACCCATTCTACTCCACTTCTCCTAGCTTCTGACTCCCTCAGGCAGCCTCTGCTGACCAAGGATGGCTTTCTGGAGGAGGTTCTCCCAGATTTTTCCATCACCCCCACATGGCTCCAACTTTCCCCCTTTTTCCCGCATTTTCTGCTGTTCCTGTTCAGCTCAGCTCCCAGGTGAACATGTCACACTCAATGCCACCACATCACCCCTGAGAGCTGACCTGCTCATCGGCCTAATGGGTTTCCAGGGGGTGGGGGAGAGGGGAGGAGAGTGAGTGGCTGATGCTTCTCAGCCACTCAGCTCGGCCCAGAGCTAACGAGGCATCTCAAAATTAAAAAGTGAACTGCAATCCCCAGCAGGCTTGTCCTCCTTTTGGCATTAGCCAGAGTTCTCATTCTCTTTCAAAAAAAAAAAAAAAAAAAAAAAAAAAAAGGACTGGGAAACTGTGAGTTGCCTTTGGAGCTGTTGATGCACCACATCCCAGGTGCAATGGGGGTGCTGGGACAAGGGGGACCCTTGAATGAAGACAGCAGCACAAAGGTCTTTGGTTCTGCTGAAAATCCTTTCTTCTCCAGGGAAAGGAGGGAACATGAGCTGATCCCTGCACTCCTGTGCCTCAAACCGAGCCTGGCTTTATGGATGGACTGGGGTCAGATCATGGTTATGCATAGAGTAATGGACCAAGGGTGTGAGGGTGAAAGTGGGGAATGTGTTTCTTTATGCCAGAAGGGAAGAGGAGCTGCTTTGCTCCCATCTCTCTGTCCAATTAGAGACTTTGGTCAGAGCTGTGCCAGCCTCACAACAGCCTTGTGCTGTTCCTCCTGGGCCATTGCTCCAACTAGGACTTACCATTCCACCAAGATGTCATCTTGGCCATTCATAACTCAACCTAAGTGGTCTTCTCAGAATGAGAGGTCAAATGGGTGAAGAGTAATCACCTTCCCAAGCAAAGATGGCTTACACCCATCTTGCCCAGCATTCAAGGCATAGGCACTATCAAGGAGAATAGAACAGTCTTCAGGTCTCCTGGGATCAGAAGCCACTACAGGTTAGATGAATCTTGGTGTGATATCTCTAGATTTATCCTAGCAATGGATTTGCCCCAAAATCTCAGAGAGCTGGTGAGCTCTGGAGACAGCAATGGTGCAAGAAGACTTTCACCATTTTTCCTTGGGTGTACAAAGCTAATGATCTCGTTTTCAGACCCACCTCTCAAGCCATCTTTCCCTTACTTACAGATGCTGCAGAGGCAATCCACACAGAAGCTTATCCTCAAGAGCAGAGGGCCAGACATGCTAAGAGTTAGGGTGTCTCTGTGCACTGAGCACCAAAGGCACAATAATGGGTACTGCCAGAGGGGTATTTTGCACTTCCAAGCAGAGAGAAGGGCAAGAGAAAGACAGCACTGAGACGTGTACCAGAATGGAGTCTACTGCTTTCTTTCTCTTGCTCAGCTTGAGCGAGGAAAATGCATTATGTACTTTGGGAATTCAAGGTAAAATCAAATAAACTGCAATGGTTTCTCAAAAACATCCATTTTACAGTCAGAAGGGAGGCACTGCATGTTCAGCCCAACCCATGCGCTGCAGACATGGCAGTTCCAGTAGCAGCACCTGGACTGAAGGATGGGGTGGTGTGTCCCAGAGGCAAGCTGAGTGTCCCAGGGACTTGGGGGAGCAGGACCTCCACAGTTCCCCACACCCTTCTGCTCTGTTCCCTCATGCAGCCAGGTCACTTGCTGTTTTACTGTATCATAATAATCTCAGTGGCTTAGGAGATGGTTTTCCTCACCTTTTTTATGTCATCTCTGCAGTTCTCTCCTCCTCATAAAATGTGACTGCACCAATTCCTCTGATTGGGGCAGGTCAGCTAATAGGGGCATTTCACATTTCCCAGATAGACCTTGAAAACAATCCAGCCATAACTCACATCTAAAGGAGAGGAGGGAGAAGGGGGAATCCTGCTGTCTTGCATATGCTCACAAAGCCCTACCCCACTGCACTGAAGCGACACCCAGCTGCACCATGGAGGAACAAGCATCGCCCTGTCCCACATCCCCCACTAGGCCAGTGCCAGCAGCACCTTGTGCTGCTCTTATGTCACCACGGTGACTTAAAAAAAAAAAAAAAAGAAAGAAATACACAGCAATATTCCCTTACCCATAGTTTCAAGGAGATTTGGATCAAGCTCTTCAGGAGAAAATTCCTCCCTTGCCCTCCACTGAACTGACTGTGGCATTTCTTTCTTTCAAAAGCCCATAAATGAATCCGCTTCCCAGCAGTTGTCTGGAGAACATCTGATCTCCTTGCGCTAAAGCTCCCTCAGTCCCACATTCCTCCTCTTGAGGAGGAACTGGCATTACCCAGAGAAGACTGAAAACAGCCAAGCGTGGCAGGTGAAGTGAGGAGTGCTCCAACCCCCCCACCTTCTTGGGATGCTCTCTGACCATGTGGTCAGTGGTGGGATCTCCAGTGCCTGCAGCTTTACAACAGATAGATCTCAGCAGTGCCCTGCAGTATGACAATACCCAAGGATTATTTCATACTTCATCTCCACCACGGTGACAAAGAGCAAATCCCTTCCATTCTCCTTTGTGTTCACAGAATACAGGAGAGGAATTTGCAGATCCTTCCATCTCCTACTGAATGACAATGAGGCCAGAGGCTCTCCAGATAATATTTTATCCCTATTGTCATTAAGGGGTACAGACCAACTGACAGCCTTGCCAGTGGACATTCCAACCCTCCACAGGGAAAGCAGCTATAAAATCTGGCACCATGAGCAGCAGAAGTTATGGAGGTATGAACTGTGGTCCATGAGGGAGGAAAGTTCAGGGTAGAGAAAATCCAGTGTCTCAGCAAAATGTCCTCAGAAACAACCTATCATGAACAATCCCCCATCTGTTTGCAGACAGTGCAAATTCAGGATAGAGTTCCTCTTTTTTCTACGCTTCTCATCTCCAGTGGCACTCAGTAATATTGAACTTAGACCAGGAATGTTGGCCCGTGCCCTGCAAAGCTCAGTGCTCGGGTTGAGCCAGGGGCCAAAGCAGGCACTGGGGAGGCCAAGAAGCCAGGGATGGGGAAGGATGAGGAAGAGAAGGGAGGGCAGGGTGGGAAGAGAAGAGGAGGGAAACCATGGGAAAGAAGAAAACATGAGGGAGAAGGCAGGAGGGAGCGTGTTGCAGGGTGATGCATGGTGCAGGCAGGATCCCGTGCTCCGCTCCCCGCAATTGGCTGTCACCATACCTCCAAAGTCAGGCCTGAGGCGGACGTCATAGCCCTTCAGCAGTTTGTCCACAATCTCTTTCACCACAGAAATATTCCCAGTGGATGGGCTGAAATAAAAGGGAGAAAACCTTTGTCATCCTTTGTGCTCCCAGGCCCATGCATGGGGATCCCAACCAACCAGCTCCATCACAGCATCCCTCATATCCCACAGCATCCCACAGGATCTCTTGCATCCCACAGGACCACACAACCTGTGCTGCCATCCCACAGCCCAGTGCACCCTGGCCAGCAACTCGCTTTTCTGGGTACCTTCCCCTGATTTCACACTGCACAACATGGACTGCCATGCTCTGATGTCCCCACTGCACACCTGCCCCCCAACACACAGCTGCGCTGCTACAACCCAGTGCAAGCTCTGCTTCCCTGTGCACCCAGATATGTCTTCATGCTATTAAAGCACAGGAAAAAGCAGTGTCATAACACACAGCCAATCTTTGCCATGTAAAAATTTGTTTTCTGCCACTCAGCATCACCATGGCTTCTTAGCAACGCGAATCAAGAAGCAGAGCTGGGAGGCAGGGTCCATCTTCTGCTATGTGTGCCAGGGCACGGTGCCTTGCCCTCTGGCCCCCTGACTGCCATGCAGGGCTGCCCCTGCTTCAGCAGTTTAAGCCCCCCCCAGCCATCTCAGTGAGAACAGTGCTCCCTCTAAAAGCAGCCTGTGAGGCAAAGCAAAACCAAAGGCAGGAGACCAGAATGCAGAGGATACTAAAAATACTGAGCCTATTCTATGTAGTGGGGCATATAGGTTCTGTCACCTGGAACTCAGTCCCTGTGCCACCCTCCATCCCCTGCTCTGCAAGAGAAATGGGGTCCCTGGCAGTAACAAACACTGCTCCTTGCAGTCACCCACCAGAACAGCATGTCTCGCTGTCAGCACTGCCTCCCACATCCATCTAAGTCAAAGGAAAGCCGCACAATGGCACTACCTCTGCCAGTCATCCTGCGCCTCGCTGGACATCAGTGTCTGTCCTGACATGTCCGTGTGTCTGCACGCACACACACACACAGGGCAGACTGTATGGGGCATGCATGGCCTTCTGCGTGAGCACACAGACATCAGAACACTGGAGCTCAAGGCTACAGCTGTGACAGACGGGCACAAATACATGCATATGTGTGATGACATCCAGGTCTACATGGTGGGGACTACAGGTGCTCTGTTGTGTTGTGAGGACAAACTGGGGTGTGGACACAATATATGCAGGTGCACAGAAACAGGAATTGATGGGTACCATTGGCTGGGGCCAGGTTCTCTGTACAGGAGTGGGTGGAGGCATGTGGGACTGGCAGGACTGGGCATGCAGTGAGGCTGTGGATGTGCAAGGATCTCTCAGCCAAATAGTGATGTTCAGTGGAAGCCAGCACACCTCACTGGCCCAGCTTTGGTGCAGGCACAAACCCTTCAGCACTTGTGCCAGGGTTGTGACTGAGCTGCACTGCCCTGACTGGGCACCTTACAAAGACCTTACTTTTTCCTTGGAGAGCATTGTTTTAATCACCGTAAAAAGGCCAGAGAGCTGCATGCAGGTGGATGTTTTCACAGCACTGTGCCTGTGCTTGCAAAGGTGTTAACACCTGTGGATTTCTATGCAGGTATGCAAGTTTTTGCCATGCACTTTTGTATATATATTCACTGTGTTAGTGTCCATTGGCATTTTTCATTTCTAGATAGTCACTGCTGGGCACAAAGATTTTTACGTTTATAGGTCTCCATATTCAACATATAGATATAGCATGCATTTCTCAGGGGGCTAGGCACTTCTGCCTCACACAGGACACGAGCTCAGGAAATTGTGATACTCCTTTGATATGGGCAAAGAAACCAAAGCAGAGAGAGCAGCCAATGTGTCAGGGGCCATGAGGTAAGGGGCAGAGGGGAGAAAGGGATAGAGGGACTTGTTCCTCCCCATCAGTTGGGCCCCATGAGGGCAAAACCTGGCACTGTGATCAAGGGCATAGTTTCTTGCCTGTCAGTGCTCTTTTTGATCCCAAAAGCCACTTCCCTCATGCTGAGCAGGCAAGTTGTGCATTTGCCCAGCTGTGGGTGAGCAGCTGCATGTCAGTGCTATTCCTGGCAAATGTGGGTCTGCATCCGCCAAGGGAGCACATCCATCCAGCCTGTGAGCTGAATTTGTGACTTCCATGTCCCTGGCCATGTGGGTATGCATGTGCTTCACATACACAAACACACTTGCAGCCAAACATCTACATATATGCGCACTGTGCTATTGGAAGGAATGAGTGGGAGTAGCTGGAGGCATGTGCACATGGGAGAGCAGTTTTGTCCCCAGGATGTGCAGAGATGTGCATTGAGACTGTAAGTGAATGTCTGTCTGGGACATAAGCAGAAGAAATATACAAATAAATACACATGTCTGAGCACAGGCTGCTGATGTGAGCACTGCTCTTTACACATTTGCTTCTAAGCATGTCTCTGCGTGTGTCCATACACATTAGAATCATGCACAAATAGTGTGCAGAAGGTGGGCATGACTCTGCGCATGTGCATGCTTATAACTATGGGAACATAAATCTTTGTGTATATAGATATGCAAGCCTGTGCATGGAGCTGCATATGTGTGATGGGAATGCTCTGTTACCATGCACGACTGAGCATAGTAATGCCTCAGCTCCCACCGCAGCACACAGGTACAAACCCACCTGCCTGCATCTGTCAGAAGAAGGGTGAGGAGGAGCAGTCAGAGGGCTCCTGCGTGTGCAGGCAGCAGGAACGCCTGTGTCAGAGCAAACAGGTGTGCTCTGTACACCTTGTCCAGGCTGGATGGGTGCCTGTGCCTCTGGCTGCTGGGATTGCTCAGAGTGCTCAAGGCATGCACCAGGAATAGCTGCAGCCTGGGCACGCAGGGAAGCAGTGCAAACATTGACATGGCTACACACAGAGCAGGTAAACCGTGCTGTGCTGTCCGTGTGTTGCCATGCACATGTGTGCAGCCAATCAGCACAGATGGATGCGTGCATGCAGGGCTGTATCTGAGCCGGTTGCACCCCCAGATGATTATGTGGCATGCCATAAATCTGCGTGTAGGCACAGACGTAGGCATCGCCTCCTGTGCACTGCGGAGCTGGGCTCTGCTAACGGCACAACACGCCTGGATGTGATGTGGCTGCGTGTGCACCGTGTGTGTGCAACACAGGCATGGCCAAGGCAGCCCTGTGCCGGGTGCGTATGCACGCAGCTCGGCTCCCACGGACACCATATTTCCCAGCAAAATGCTTCGTTTTGTTGTTTTCCCCCCAGGTTGAACGGGAAAAGGATGGGGGGGGGGGGGGGGAGGGAATGTGCTGCAAGTGGGCTGCGAGGTGGGCTCCGTCTGCAGCACATCGCATGTATGAGCATCCCTCCTCCCCCTGTCATGACACGGGCTGGGGAATAACAACAACAGGCGGCGGGGGAAGCAATTTGGGGAAAGGACCCCCTCCCCTTTCCCACACGCAGATTGACGGAGAAAATCCCAAAGAAAACAAACAAGCCCTGTATCAGCACCCCAGTCCCTGCAGCCTGGGATCGCAATCCTTACCTTTGCGCACAGCAGGCGACACAAAGAGCTGCTAAAGCAGAGACAATTCCACTCAATCTGTCTGCCTGAAATGTCCACATTTCCACAAAGACGAAGGATGAAAAAAAAATCTTTGGAGGGGAGGGGAAAGAAGGATGGATCTCCTGAAATCCCCCTCCAAAGAAAGGGGGGGAGGGAAAAAAGAAACCAACCCCCCCCAGTCAGTTATTTCCTGGAGAAAAAGAATAATGAGAAAAACTAAAAAATGTGGGGGAAAAATATCCCCCCCCCCCTCCTTCAGTGCCAGTCAAAGAATTCGTTTCTTCTTCCTTTCAGCATCCTTTCAACAAGAGACATCCTCTGGCAATGGAGAAAATCCCAAGAGAAAGAAAAATAAAATGCCCCAAAATGAGCTTAGCAAAATGTGAAATCGAATCTCACAGGTATGCAGATACGAAGGAGAAGAATGAAAAAAAAGAAAAAAAGAAAAAAAAAAAAAGAAAGAAAAAAAAAAAGAAAAAAAAAGAAGAACTCAGTGTCCCTTGAGCACTCCACTTGGATTATTTTTCCTCCTGTTCTTTTGCCATCCGGTTCTGCAGATGTTGCATGGCTCCTGCTACCCACCTTCAGAGAAGAGGAGGAGGAGAAAGAGAGTGGTGTGTGTGTCTGCGTGTGTGTGTGTGTGTGTGTGTGTGTGAGGGGGGAGGTGTGAGTTATCAGCAGTACAATTTTATTCTGGATTTTATCTACCTGCTCCCCCCTCCCTCTTTATTTTCCGATGGGGAAGGGGAAGCAGTGACACCTCACTCTGCTGTTATTCTATTTTATGGCAAGCTCAGGCTAATCACTTGGATGGTTTAGGGCTTCTTTGAAAGGGTTAGAAAAAAAAAAAAAAAAGAAAAAGGGAAAAACAAATGCAACCCGGTAAATAAATAAATACATATATGCATGTGTAAAAAATAAATAAATCCCTGTCTGTGAAAGGAGCCACTCTCTGAGGGAGGCTGGATGTCTCCCTAGTGCTGTTGCCGCAGCTCCTGTGGAGTTTTGCTGCTCATTGCAAAGTCAGAAGAGGAGGGGAGGAGAGAGGGAGTTTGGGGATGGGGAGGGGGACTCTCCAGGCAAACTGTGATCCTGACGTCATGGCTGACAGCATTAACTCCTGCTGGCTTGCAGAGGGGAGGGTTTTGCTTATTCCTGGGGAGATGGGAGCACAAGAGAGGATGGAGTAGTAGGCAGGGGGATGTGCCTGGATAAGGGTGGCTGAGTGCAGGAGCTGATGGTTTCCGAGGTTGTCTGAAATGGTGTGATCAGTGAAGGCTGGACTTCTTCCTCCAGACACGGAGATAAAGGAGAAGGTGATCTGCTGGAAATCCTTCCATGCCACAGGGCAGAGGGTGGCCTGATGGCCACTTGGGGAGCTGAGGAAGGCATTCTGAGGTCTGGTGGGGCTGGAGGCATTTCCAGGCCACGTAACTCCAGGTCAGTAGGGATGCTCAGTTTTCCCCAGGGGATGTTGTCCTATGGGCATAAACAAAGTTTGGGGGAAGGGAGACAAAACTGCCAGAAGCACTGCTGAGGATCAGCTGCTGGTGCTATAGTTTTACCCACTGAAATGGTAACAGTCATTGAAATCTTCAGTCACAATCTCCTGTGTATCAGCTTCTGATCTTTATCTTAAAAAAGTAATATTAAGTAATATTAAGGGGCTCTACCTCTCTAGATCAGGCATGGAGTGATGGATTTCCATGGAGAAATTTTTCTTAGGAAGAAGGAGAGCTACCGTGGCACTGTCAGCACAGAGCAGGGGCAGTACCATCCAAACCCTCCCACCAGCACCACCAGGCAGGGGATGCAGGGGGAGAGCAGACCTTGAAGCAAGGCTCTCCCTTCCTCTTGCACCCCACTAGTACTGGCCAACACCTGTGTGTGGGTACTCTCCAAAGCCCTCTGGGCCTGAAGGCAGAGTGGATGTGTAACTGCAGCTGGGCAGGGTGGGGATCAAAATACCCTTGAACACGAGGCAATGCGGGGTGGCAGCTGGGCAACACTCTCATCTGCAGGTTGTCAGTCCTTGAACCTGGAGAGCATCTCTGAGCTGCCCTTCTGCTCCACTGCGCCTACCAACCCACTGGGGCTGTCCCTTTGCAAGCCCTTGGGAAGAGAAGCAACCCAAACTGGTGGAAAATGAGCCCTCCTCATATCTCATAATACTCTTGGCCTAGGGGCTCTTCCAAAGCAATAGGGTTTCCCTACATACTTGTTGCAGAAGAGGGACCAGCCCATCAGGTCTGAGCTTGTGCTTTGTCAGGTTCAGCCTCTAGCCAAAGATCAGCCACTTAAACCATTTCCACATGGCAGGTTTTCTCCTGTGTGGCTGCTCATGCTTCAAATGGAGTGCCTCGCCCTGTGATGGAGGGCACAGGTATTGCTGCCATGGTATCAGGATCCTGTGATGTTTCCCCACGTGCAAACGTGCCACCAGGAGCCTGGAGTGTAGGAGGCGCTGCTCCAGCTCCTCTCACTGCTTGCTGTCACACAGGTGTGGTATTAACCCCATCCACTGCTGCAGCAGTGCACAGGTCTCCTGACAGCAGCATGTTTCTGAAGCACTTGTTCTGAATTAAGCTGCTGGGTACCAGAGAGGAGCTCCTGGGAGAGATGAGAAGCCTTTGTCTCTCTCAAAGCTCTGGGCACCAAAGGTCCCATTTAGCTCCACTATGGGCCATTCCACTCCTTCCTTCTCTGGTCCATTAGCAGTGTTCCATTCCACCAAATGTGATTGCATGTTACTGGCAAAAAGGTAAGTGGAAAACAAATGTCAGGGGCATACATGAAGGGGAAAAATTATGCTCACAAATGGTGACATTTGTGCTTGCAAGTTCACCCAGTCGGGAGCAGAAACCGTATCACATGAATTATCTGACCATTCAGCCACAACATGGAGCTTGGGAAAGCCAATTGCTTAGCAGCAAACATATTCAAAGACACCATAGTATGCTCTTGAATAATCTACCTGAAGCCATGTTCACAAATAAATGAATGCTCTGGAATTAGTCACCCATCTCTGCTGAGTCTCATTAAGACAGACGCACATTTGATACAGGAAGATGCTCACTGAGGAGTTTGTTTCTTCCCCTTCAGATGACAGGCAGCCTTGAGACCCCCAGAACCCCAAGAGCCGGGTCTCCCTCCCCTCCTCAGGGGCTCTCTGCTCTCCAGAGAGAGCCCAACAGTCTTTATTTCTGAAGTTCATGTTATGAGTAAAAAAAGACCCACTGGAGGCTGCTGGAGTTGGCATGCTGTGACTGCAATCATCCTGAAGAGGCCATGGAGGAATTTGTTCATGGCTGTCCGTTGTCCTGTTATTAAATCATTCATTTGAACTACCCTCCTACTTGTTGCTCTGCTGCAAGCTCTACACCATAACTTTTTTCTCCTATGGACACCCCTGTCTCCAAGTCCCACAGTCACAGTGTAATAGCACTGTGCCAAAAGTATCTACAGATCATGGCTTCTGGTCTATAGCTACCATGGTGCATGGTGTCCTATGGTTCAGCACTTGCTAGGTGCTCATCTGTCTGCTACTTCCATCTTTGGGTTTGTGACATGGAGGGAGAAATCAGTGCTGTCCTGAGGAGTCTGTAAAGTAGAAAAGCAGTGAATCAGATTACATCTATCTTTCTGTAGAAACAGGGAAAGAAAGAGAAAGCAGGGCTTTGCCAGCACCAGGGCATATTTCAAACCTCTTCAAGCACACAGATGCATTTAGCAAATGGAGCTTGGATAGATATTTCTGTAGAAATATCTACCACATCAGTAAATACCATAATTAGAACTAGCACTAGGGAGCATCCAAAATGAATCTCTACCAGTACCACTTAGCTGTGTCACCTCTGGCCCTGAGGAGCTGTTGTGTGGCAGGGGGAACAAGGAGCTCTTTCCCTTGCCATCACAGTTATCAGCTAAGTGCCACTCCTCCCCAGGGTTTGCCATCAAGATGGAAAATCTTACTGGTCTCCATGTACTGCTTACAGGATGGGACAGGGCTGGCCCTTCTGTCAAACCAGCAGCTCCCTGAAGAACACGGTTATTCTCCCAAAGCAGAAAAAAATAATCATCAACAACAGCAATAAAAAAAAAACAAACCCAATCAATGACAACAACAACAACAACAAAACAAGAATCAAAACAAGGGAAGAGAAAACAAAGCAAATTGGACACAGAACCAGAAGTGCTACTGATCTTCTTGCACAGAAGACGAAAAACACCCTGCAAATACATGAAGTATACTTCGTGATGTGGAAATAGGGAAGGGCAGAGGTAAGGGAATGTTTCCTGCCTTGTGTAGGACATGGCCTTCTCTTCCTGCACTTGCTGCAGCTGCACCTAGGCCTGGTCTCAACAAGACAGAAACCTTTGGCTGTTACATCTTGTGGGTTCCTAGCAGAAGAGGTTTTCTTCAAGCCCTTCCACAGGACAAAGTTTCTACCAGCAATTATAGTGCCACGTAATCACCTTTGTATGTCGGCCCTGGATGAGAAGACCACCAGTACTGATGTTGCTGACAGAATCAACAACTGCTTGAACAGCTGGGAGCATCATTTTTTGGCAACTATGTGTCCTTTAAGCCACAAATCCCAGCTCACATCAGCCCCAAGAGCGTGGACACACCATATGCTAGATGCTGTATATTTCTAAGGATATATCCCAAAGGCTTAGTCTATATCCAGGGTTCCCCATCTTTGCTGAGTTAAAGATCCTTCATCTTGCACTTCTGCAAGATAGTGCAGAATTCTCAAGAGCGAGCGGAAATGTTTGCTATTTTTAGGAACTGTGAATGGGTGAACTGGTGAGCTGAGCTTTGCATGCAGCAGTGCATCTTGCCTGTGCTCAACTCTCTTTTACCAGAGGATGGAAACCGTGGTGGGAAGGCAGAATGAATTCTCAATGGAGGGGAGTTCACACGCTGCCTTCCATTTCAGCCGTCCTTTATTACAAGCCTGCAGACCAGTCTAGTTTGAAAAATGGTACAACCAAATGGAGGCCCTTCAATTCTGGTTGACAAAGTGCTGGGATAGTTGTAGTTATTGAGAAGCTTTAGCTCCTACATCTATGATGAAAGAACAGCCCTACGCATGGCAGACTGCCTATGCCACAGCCTCTCCTGCCATGCCTGCTCCATGGTAAAGGCCTACTCAGGTTTGAACTTAGCAAATCAAAGGCTCCACATTTAATTTCTCTCACATTTCCACAACTGCAGCTAGGCACAGGGAGTGATGCCCTTTGGGACTGGCATTTCTGATTGTATTACAACTGGCAGTGTAAAGGGCCCAAGGCAAGGACAAGGAGCTCCAGCCCATGCAGACAGTTAAGAAGTGCCAAAAAAAAAACCAAACATCTCCAAACTGATTATTGCTAAGGGTGGAGATCTGTGAGTGTCTCTCGTGAGGCTCCCCAGTTTCGGGTCGTGTGGCACCCTTCAGTGCTATGGATGTTCCTTCCCATTTAAGCTGACAGACAATTCCCCTTCAGAATCAAGCCTCCTAGCTGCAGTCCTAGAGAGTCAGCAGAAGGTGCTGAGACCAGTGGTGAAGAGGACTGCAAGGAGCCCTCAATAAACTTGCTGATGACACCATGCTGGGAGAAAGTGTTGATCTGCCTGAGGGTGGTGGAGTCATATCCCTGGAGGTGATCAAGAAAGGGGCAGATGTGACACTGAGGGACATGGTATAGTGGGCATGGTGGGGATGAGTTGACAGTTGGACTAGATGATCTTAGTGGTCTTTTCCAACCTTAATAACTCTATGACTCCAAGATCTAGATTTAAAAAGTGCCTTTGAACTCCATAGAGAGAGCTGGATGGCTTCAGCAACTTTTTCCGCCTCTATCCATGCAAATTTCTTGCTTTAAGGTCAGATGAGAACAATCACCAAGGAGGAAGGAAAAGACAATAAATCCAGAACCTGGGCCCCACTGGCCATGGGAAGCAGGGAGTTTCTAGAGTAAATCTTGAAGCTATCTCCTCCAACTTAAATGTTGATGGGCTGAAGCCAATGCAATAGAAGAGATCATTCCTGCCCTTTGCAGTTGTAGTGGAAATGCAAAGTCATTGAATTAGTGACTGATCACCTGGTGGGAAGGCAGGGCCAACCCAGAGGAGCTCAGGTGCATGCAATGTACCTGAGTGACCAGAAGGGTGGAGCCAGGATCCAACCCTTCCCAATCCTCATTTAAGGGTTGGCAATGGAGGTAAGCATTTCTTGTTGGTGATCTCTCTGTTTCTGAGGCCTTCTGAAGGTAAGCAGCTTCTTCCCTTTATTTTTGTGCTTATGGCTGTTGTATCTGAATAAACTGTTGCTTGCTGCAGCCTAGGACTTTGCTGTTCTGCTGTCACTGCTGTGCTTTCCATGGTGTTATAGCAGGGTACCCATTTCCACCATTAGCCTGATGTTGATCAAGTCCGCATCTGCTTCAGCCCAGGCACATAGAACCCTGTATTTTATCCCAAGACAAAGCTCACAGTGGTCTCCTTCATGGGCTGGAACCACCTCAGCCAGGAGATCCTGTTTATTTCTGCACCTATGAAATGCTCTCCAGCTCTTATGTTTTCAGTCATTTTTTATGCTAGAGCCCAGCATGGAGCTCAGGCCCCAGCAAGGGCTAACTGGACCCCAAGCTTGAAGTTTGTTTGTAAACAGTGACCATACATACAGGGCCTGTAAGGGTCATCTAGGCTCAATCATGTTCTGGAAATAACAGAAAAAGATGACCTTTACTGTCTCAGTGTGGAGGACAATGGTGAGTGATAACATCACAGAGGGCATGCACAGGAGGTGTCTGAGTAAGAGCATTACTAAAGGGAGGATCATGAAGACTGAGAGCTTCAGAATGACAGCCAAATTCATAAAGTCTCCTGGCTGGAAGATGACAGACACTGGTGTTACACACATCAAGGTGCTCATCTTGCCTTTCTAATCTGAGCAGAGATAAGGAGATAACATAAAACTGCTTTCAAGCTTTCCAAGACTGTAGAAGGAACGACCCTATTCCTTTGTGTGTCATAAATTTCTGTTTTTATTTTTCAAGTGGGAAATTGAGGCAGATATGTGCTTCTTCCATGACTGCTCCTAACTGGAATGGGGACTTTGTAAAATGTTCTCACTGGGCACATGATGTGTGCTCCTCGTTAACTCAGTGTTTTATGTGAGATAATATTCATATGTGCTTTCCCATGGCCTTCAGCCACTCTAGTGGTTCCAAAGGGCTTTATCTGATGGTTCTAAAACAGGTGGCTGAGATTGAGTGACTTTTATGACCTGAGAAGGGTGATAATGGTGCCAGAACTTGCTCTCAGGAGTGTTATATTGCTGTCATGAAATGCAATTTGTACATTATAGAATGGAAGACAGTGCAACATGTATCTTGGTCCTGAAATAGGACTGACAGTCCATCAGTCTGCTGACAGCTAATAAGCTCTGGTCATGCCTCAACTTCTAAGTCATTCAAGCATTCACTTTGCAAGCATGAGAGCAAAACACCTGTGTAAGCCCCATATTTGTGTGCTAGGCATACCTCTGCCATGGAAAACAACTTAGATGGGTTCTGTGTTCCCTCTTGTACTGGTGAGAAACAGCCCTGAGTGGAACTAGATTATTCTGGATTTGAACCAGGCAGTGCAAACAGTGGCAGCTGGGGCACCTCACTGTCTTGGCTGCACCAATTCAATGTCTATGAGGTTCCTCTCCAGATAAGCAAGAGGAGAATTCCCTGTATATGCACTTCATTTTGGAGATTGAAAGTGAGATGTGTGTGATGCTGTGTTGCCTGGCAACAGGCTGGGAGCGATGGAGCACAGGGCAGATCTTACTGGGGGCTGTGCTGGAGAGGAGCATCTGGTGCATATGGCAGAGGGAAGGGGTGAGTGCTCCAGCAGAGAGGAATGTGCTTAGAGCAAGGTAGAGACACAAAAGTGTGGAAGGGACCATGGGGGAGATGGAAGTCCAATTGAGGAGGAAAAGAGAGAAGATAGTCACCTTTGGTGGGGAGTGCAAGGTGGAAGAGGTGCTGAGCTGTGAGAACTCATGGCCATCACCTTCCAGGGAGTGGCTGTGATCTCTCTTCAGATGTGTTGTGGCTTCAATCCAAAGAACAGCAGAAAGAGGCAGTTTTCCTCTGAATTGTATCTGTTCTCCTGTAAGGAAGTCACATACTCCTGATGCTCTTGTGATCCCTGGATACTCTATGCAGGTTTCAAAGTTGATTGCAGTGACTTTTTCTGAGTGACAAGAATCCACACAAGGCTTCACTGGGAATAACAGCACCTCTCTGACTAATCCCAAAAGGGTCCCAGTCCAGCTGTCCTGAGGGACCACACTCAGCCTAACTGGTCAGTTTGGTCAACACGGCAAGAATCTGTCCTTCATTTCCTTCGCTTTAAATTGCTTTGAAATTGCAATTAGGGGGGAAAAAAAGAGTTATGTAGGATCGGAGGAAACGGATGTGAAAAGCAATTAGTTTCCATCCACAAGAAATGTTCTTGGTCTGGGTAGCCCCCCCTCAAAGTCACAGGTCTCCCTGGACCTCTGTCCTCCCATTTGCATCCACAAGGACTTTTGGCTGTGCTCTCTGCACAAAGAAAGGAGGGGATTCTGTGCCCTGGCTTGGTTGCAGGTGAGGGAGTCATGCAGGGCACCAGCAGCCCTTGGGGAAGACCCCAGGGAGACTGCTTCCCCCACTGTTGGAGCAGTGTGAGCTCCTCTCTCACTGGGAATCCTTTCTGGTAGGTCCCTACTGCGCTACTACTGACCCCGCCAGGCAGAGGACTCCCCTGTCTGGAGCATGGCACATTGAGTCCTGGCTGCAGACCTCCACCTCCAAAGAAATTCTTGGGGATGCTGTATTGTCCTATGCATGAGTCTTCCTTATTTCCTGCTTTTAGTCCATGTGCAGCACTGATTTGGGCAGGCGATAGAGCTCAGCCTTCTGCATCTGTCCCAGCTGCTATGCAGGAGTGTCTCTAAACACAAGGATGTCAGCCGACGTTCTGGCTGCTTGCTGCCTTCCCCCTTTTGCTTTTTCCAATAAGCACACCACCTCACGGTGTTCTCAGGAGGAGGCATTCATCCACTCTGCCTCTGGGACACATAAAACAAGCTATCATGTTTGCTCTGACACAGCGAGCCAGTAGCAGCGATGCAATGGACTGTGGTTTCCCTGTACTCTGGTCTACAGTCTTAATTATTAAGATAAACCTTTTAGGTCAGTTCTTTCCATCTTGATACTTCTCCATCTTGACTGAAAGCAGCTTCGTAACAGGACTGCCACCTGGCAGAGAATTCCAAAACTTGTCCTTGATTTATCCCAACTTAGGAAGAAGAGCAAAAATAATTTTCCAGACCACAGCTACTTCTGAGATGTGCAGGATAAAGTTTTGTTTTGCCTTTCTTGTCATTTCCAATATTGTATGATACTATATTTAAACTGACAGGGACTGTGACACTTATCAGAACAAAATCTATCCATGTCCCCTATGCAGGGCACAACATGGAGGAGCTGTGAATCCTTTCTAAGCCTTCCTCCTGCCAGGCCTTTCACTCCATTGCCCTTTTCTTAGGCAGGAAAATCTCTTCCTGGAAAGAACTGTATATCATGGCAGCAATAGCAGAAATACTTGATTTCCACCAGCCAAAACCTCCTGCTGCAGCTCGCACCAGCTTAAGGTGTGTGCAAAGGCAACACTTGAGTAGTGTGTTAACCTTGCTTTATGCTGGTGCCAGCTGCTGCAGAAGGTAGCATAAAGTGAGTTAAAGCTAGCACGAGCTTTGGGAAAGCTATTGACTTAAATTCAGGCTGTATCTGGCATGTTTTGAACAAAGCCATGGTAGAGGGGCACAAGTTTTTTCAGTTTACACCCATTTTTTCTCCACCAAGGTAGAGAAAGAATTATTATGGAAAGGATTATTTTTATTCATGTTCCCAATTGAAGCTTTCTTTGCTCACCAAATCTATTGGGGAGAAATGTTTTCATGTAAAGGAAGCCCAAGGCAAAAATTAAGTTTTCCAAGGAAACTGCAGAGAAGCAGGAAAACAAAGCAGCTGGAAATTCATGTGATGCTGTTGGAGTACAAAACTCCACTGGAAGGGAAAGGAAGTTTCCAATGTGAATGGGAACAGCAGTGGCCACAGTGCTCAGCATCTTTGTCCATGCAGGCAAGGAGCAGCCCAAGTGAGAACGACTGCAGGCTGCGCTGTGCTGGGACCATACCGGGCTCTGGCTGGTTGGTGCTCCCATAAGCTGATGTTTGAATGTGAGCTCCCTGTTCCTGGGAACTTCACCATTCCGTTTTATTTCCTTATGACCCTCATTTGAAAATTGAAGGGCTGTAGGAAGTGGCCTAGGCTCACAAATCCTACCAGGTTCAGAGCTGAAACAGAACCCAGACCTTCCTCTCTTCCCTCCTTCCCTTTCACTCCTGCTGCCAGCTTGCTGCACCTATTTGCATCTCCAGTGCACCATTTCTCTTCTCTGCCAATTTGGTGCACCCTTCCCTCCTCCATCCCTGAGACTTCTTCAGAGCCAGCAGCCCAGCATTATCCACACTGAGGTGATGTAACCTGTATTTCTGCTACTTCTTTCTTCCAATCTCTGCTGCCTAAAGCCAGGGCCACTTTTCTTCCACATTTGGAGAGAGCAATGCACTTTGCTAATGTAACCTTAAATGACATCTGAGCTGGATGTGTGTCCCGAGGGACAGAGGACTTGGCCAGTAAATTATCTAATCTGCCAACCCGCTCCCACCATGCCTGCTAACCTGTGTTCCCCTGTGCCACATCTCCGTGTTTCCTGAACACCTCCAGGGACACTTGACTCCACCACCTTCCTGAGCAGCCTGTTCCAATGCTTTACCATTCTTTCAGAGAGAAAAAAATTTCTTAATATCCAATCTGAATATCCCTTGGTGCAACTTCAGGCCATCACCTCTTTGTTCTATTGCAAGTTACCTGCGGAAAGAGACAACCCTCACCTTGCTACAACCTCCTTTCAGGTAGTTGTACAGAGCAATAAGGTCTCCCCTGAACACTGCTTACAAGGGAGCTCTGGAGATCACATTGTCCAACCTCCCATTCCCTTGCAAGTAATCCATACCTTGTAACAATCACAGCCCTGATCTAAGGGGATTCACATTTTCTCAGATAAATGCTGTCTGCCAGCATGCTCTCAATTTCTCTTCCATTGTAAGTCCTACGACCCCTCCCCAAATTGTCACAAGGACATTTCTCCCTCCAGGGAGGACAGCCTGGAACATACTGGGGACTAGATGACAGAGCCACTGCTTCCCCCCCTCCTCAGCTCCCTGGGGGGAGGATGCTATCTCCTGATGCAGGCTCAGATCCACAGCTGCAATCCTCCTACCAGCATCTTCAATCTGATGGAGAGAAGCAAAGATCATCAAACTTTGTTTCCTGTGTGGCCCTGCAGGACATCTGCTTGACAAGTTTTAAACACACTCTAAAAAAACCCATGCAGGCACAGGGCCCCTCAGCTGCCCTGCATTGTAGGTTTGCTCCACCCCAGCCCTGCATGCTCCCTTCAGCTCTGCCTGCTCCACAACAGCAGTGTGAGCAGGGAGGTGGTGTGATGTTGCAGGGAGCAAAGAATTGTTTGCTTTGCTGTATCTGATTCACAATGGAAGTGCAGGGGTCAGGAGAAGGCTGTTTATCATGAGAAGGTGTCCTGATTAAGTCAAGCAATGATGATGGCATCTTAAAGGAGCAGATGAGAGGTAGATCATTGCCTGGGACTGGAAGATCCAGGGAAAAAACAACCCCAAAATCCCCTGGTGAGGGGTCAGCATCAGTTGGGCATGTTGCCAGCCTGTGGTCCCCGGGAAAGCAGAGCATTCTTTCACGATGCGGGGATGACAGCCTCTGTTGGCATGGCAACATGGGATGCTGCAGTGGGGATGGCCGGGCAGGAGTTTGCAGTCGGCAGAACGGGGAAATGTTTGATAGATTAAAAATCCACCAGCTGCACGCCATCGTCCTCCCTCACTCGCTCCACCTTGTGCTGCCAAGTTGAATAACTATGTTGTTATGGTGGGAGAAAAACAGCATAATCTGAGCCCAGGCTGTCAGGGAGGAAGGAGCGAGAGCGTTTTCTGCTGATATCCTCTCATTTCCCTCTTTTCCTTCCCAGCACTTCTTTTGGGGAAGCAAAGCCAAGCAGTGAACAAGGATCTGGGGTACAAATGGGAGACCCAGGCACTGTTTGGGCTGTGGTATCCCACAGATCTCATCATCACCCTGCACAGCTTTAACATCCTCACTGCAGGTTGCACTCTAAATTAGATTAAAAAAAAAACCAGCAACAACAAGGTTCAAGCATGAGGTAATTCTTGTTCACTTAGAAAGCCTGAGGAAACAAAAGAGTGAAGAAGTAGGGGGGTTAAAAAGCACATCTGTTTGCGTGGCCAAACCTTCACTGCTTCCATGCAGAATCTCTGAAGTACTGGTGAGGACACCAGGGTTTTCTGTGCAATTGGCAGTTGCAGAGCTCCCTGCTCCCACTCTGGATGTGATGTGACTCACAGGGGTTTGCCCATGCACCCTGAGCAGGAAGGTGCGTGTTAACCTCAGGCACATAATTTAGGATAATTTCAATTATTTTGGATAATACCAGGCTAAATATTTTGCTGTCTTTTATTCAAGTATCTCAAAGGGATGTTCTGCTTTCTCACAGGCTGGGTCCTCAGATTGGTCCTGGTTGCACTTCAGGTCTCTTATGAGGGTTCAGTGAGGTTTCCCCCCAAATTCTGAGCACCACTCAACTTTTTGAACAGCTCTGCAAGGCTTTTATTTCACACCTGCACTTTGCATACTGCTGCTTCCTGAACCACAATAGCATAAACCAAGAGATGACAAAAGGAAAAGTCACCTGTGACAGCAAAAAAACCCACAATCTCAGGACAGAGCAGCCTCTGGGGAGTTTTATCTCATGATGTGGCATCTGTGCCAGGATCACGAGTGCACCACCAGACAATGACTGCCCCAGCCTGCTTCACCTGGGGCATCCTCCACCCACTCACACCACCCATTGGGCCATGGCTCCATTTAAGCTCAGGCTCATGCACCCACCCTTTGCTTTGGGCTGTGCTGTAGCTATCTCTGAACGTATCTCTTAGATGGTACCTAGATGTGCTTTGCAATCTTGTCTCTGGCTGGGCATTCTGGTTCTCATTTGTGACAATAGGTAGGACGGTGCTCAGGTACAATGGAGCTGTACACCCTGGTCTCTTTGGTTCTGGCCTTATCCTTTCCTGTGGGGCAGTTCTGCTCTTGCTGCCTCCTTGATACTGAGTGGGGCCGACTGCTGAGAACCCTTGTGTAGCCTGCATCCAAGAAGAAAGGCAGGTACCAGAAGTATAAGGAGGTAGCTGAGTTCCCTACATCCCATTTTCTCTTTGTAGTTGGGCAGAGCCTTTCATGGGGCTAGACAGAGCAGGAGACCATTTCCTAAACAACCCTTAAGGTAATAAATTAAGGGCTTTCAGTTAAAATGAGGTGCTACACAAGGAGCAGAGGTCCCAAGGTCACTCAGGAAGTCTGTCAGAGAAAATCAGTGATTAGTTGTTAAGATTCAGCTTAAATCTAGATAGGGTTTTAGACTGTAAATTTTGCACTCTGGTGTGGTGCAGCACGATCATGAATGCGTGCGTGGTGTCACAGCTCCTTTTTATAAGGGCTGGGCTGTGGGAAGCACAAAGAACAGCGTTTGCGTCTCCGGAGCTGCTTTGCTTGCCCCTGCTGTGCATGCAGGAGCACGGCGCCTTTGCAAGGCTGCTTGACGCTGACTGGGGCTGTCCTGACAGCTGCAGGATGGGATGTGTTGGTTCTCGCTGAAGGCTGAGTGCCCAGCACGGAACGGGGAGAGAATGCCGCTTCTCTGGAGGGGAGCGTCGGGGGTGAGGCTGCTGTTAACCGTGCATACAGGGAGAGCTCCGCTCCAGCAGCTTTTCGCCGGCAGTGGGTGGTGGAGGGAATCCCTTTACAGGAGGAGCACGGCTGAGCCCAGCTCCTGGCAGGGAACCTCCCCAGGGCCCGGTGAGCTGCGCCCTGCCGAGCCCTCTCCGAAGGAGTCTTTGAGCATCCGTTCCTCTGTTCTTTTCCATCTCCCCCAGCACATCCACCTCCCTCCCCTGCATTTCTTCTGCCTCGCTCCACACCGCTCTGCAGCTTTCTCTGCTCAAAATAATTTCTGCTCAGGGAATTCCTCTCCCTCCCTCTTCGCTCTCCTGCAGTATTTCTCTCTGGCCTTTGCCCCGGGATATGTAGCTGAGCATTAGCACAAACATCATCTCTCGCTGGTGATCTGGAGCAGACAAGATGACTTTAAAGCCCAGCGAAAAAGCCTTTCTGTGAAAACATCTTGTTGCAAAAGCAAGGCATTAGCGAGGAAGGCATTGCTCTCCAGGTGGGGTGTTTGCTGAGGAATTATTCTAAGCACTCATCGTCTCGGCGAAGTTCTGCGTTCACCCAGGGCGCTCACAACCTGAGCAGGAACAAACCCCCGGCCTGGCAGCGGCAGCCCTGGGCGCTGCTGCCAGCATCCATCTCCTGTGCTGCCACCGGGAGGTGCCACCTCCAGCAGCGAGCCGTGATGCTGGGGGGCAGCCCCGCAGCCACCCGCAGACTGCAGCAAAATCTGCGCTTAATCGCCTGCTGATCTCAATCGGGGCACTTACCGATTGTAAACGCTGTGTTTTTGTGGGAGGTCTCACAGGTTGGATTTGTTTTGTCTTTGTGGTGGGGCTGCGGGGTAGAGAGGAGACCTGGGTCCGTTGGTCTGTCTGCAGCCTGTTCTCATTCGGTGCTGTTCCCTGTTTCTGCTTTTCATTTCAGACTTCTTCCTTCTGCACTTCCATCTGCTGATGCTTTGTGGTTCCCCTGCTAAATGCTGAGGGGACCTGAGCAATTACTGCCTTATGGCACACGTTATGTCTGTGGTAAACCTATTTCTTCACCAAGCCTTACAGGCACAATTGTTAGGGCGCTGTGCATGCCACAGTGTGTTTGCAGCAGTTGCTGATTGGAAATTTCTTGAAGAGAAGAAAGCTGTGCCTGTAACCTTCCTTTTAAAATAGAACAGTCTAACCTGAGCGTGTGATGGGGTTAGAGGGGCTATTTTTAGCAAAGTGCTTCAGGTGAGTTGGAACTTTCCCTTTTGCCTGTGTCTTCAAAACACTGCTTCCAGCCTGGAGAAACAAGGCCAATAAGGTTCTGTTGCTTTTCAGCTCTCCTGGTGCTGAGTTTACTGTCTGATATGCTGCTGAAAATTTGGGCATGGTCTTTCAGCTGCAGCCTGAATTGCTCTGTGTCACAGTGTTAAGTAATAAAATGAAGAGAATTATCGTGGGTATGCAAGGTTTGCCAACCTTGTGGTCTTTCCTTGAAAACAAGCTAGGATGTGTTAGCAGCTGCTCTTCAAGGTTTCTAAGGAGAGTGACCTGCATGAGTTTAATATATTGCAAAAGGAGGTGATAACACTGTAGCCGACAGGAAGATGCAAAGTGTGCCCTTACCCTGCTGGGGTAAAGCATGGAGGGCTGGGGGTGCCATCTGCCCAGCTGGTGCTCCCAGCCACGGGGAGAAGCTGTGCTGATACAGGACCATGATTTCAAAATGCATTAGGCAGCACTGAGAGCTGTGTAGCTTTTTCTAAAAAATGCTTTCCCCTGCTGACTGACAGACCAGTTCCTTGGGGAAAGTCCCATCTAACCCAGTTCTATACCCTGCACTTAACACAATGGATCTCCTTGCTTTCCCAAAAAATCCTCACTTACAGCAAGCTCAATTGGCACATTCCTGGGTCAGACATATCTTCTTTTCTTTTCCCAAAAAGTCGTGCTGTCACGCCTTCACTGGGCTGCTCTTAAAGCTGGCACAGATAGCAGCACAGAGAAGAGCTGCCATGAAGTTTGCATTCAGTTAGTAAATATTCATGCTGACTTTCTTAAGGTGAGTGGCTTAGCAGCTCAACCCTCAATAAGAGTGCAAGACTTCAGCTCTTGGAGCTTGAGGCTAGAAAGGCTGATTAAATAAGGTCTGTATAGGGGGTCCTTACATTTTGGATGACTGACACTCCTCATCTGATGAGCCCAATAACTTTATGTGGATGAAGGCAGAGTATGTTTGGCAAGGCCAGCTTGTTACAGCAGCTGCTTTGATTTGCAGATATCTTGTCAACAGAAGCTCCCATGCAAGCAGCTAAATTAGGAATGCAGTTGCAGGGAATGTAATATTTAATTATCCTTGCCATTAAAAGTGTTGTATTTGATTTCTTTTCTTGGCTATTTCAAACCACGAAGGTCACTATTTTTTGGCAGAAATGAGGCAAGCAAGTCTTGTTTAGCCATGGGGAGAACAAGGGGCGAAACTAAGTCAACTTTTTACTGCTGAATGTAGAGCTTTGTATTTGAAGCTTGGCAAAGGTGAGTGCTTGTGGTCCAGCACAGTGCCAGGTGTAGGAGTTGCTTAGCTGGGAGAGCGGGTCTGTAACTCATGGAAGTGTTTATTTGGCATTTAAGCTCTCCTCACTGGTAGCTGATAAGGATGTCCTGTGTTGGACCTGAAGTCCAGGGGATTACAAATGATCCTGAGGGAGACTGAGGGTGAATGCCAAGTAGTCTGTGCTGTCAGTGTGATGGGATATTACAAATGCAGCTTATCCTCACTCTGACTCTCTGGGGCATGATGGGTCAGGTAAGCACAAAGGGGCTGAGGAAATCTGTAGCTAAAGCTTTAACTAGAAGGCAGATGCTAACTGTCAGGGCTGCCACAGAAGCAGGTCCTGACCTGTATCAATTCTGGGACCTGTTTGCAGTGTCCTTGTCCCAGCTGGGCTAGTTCTGTACTGCCAGAGCCTCCTGGGGCTGCAAAGTAAGGCAGGAGGTACTGCTTATGTTAAAGGCAGCCCCTCAGCACTGCCTGCTGGGGTGCAACAAAGCTCTCTGAGCTGGTCTCTGCACCAGGGCAAAAGTGATGCTTCTTGGAGCTTTCCTTAGCCAAGCACCAGGCTCCTACATGAGCACTACAGCATCTCCCTTCTGTATGCCATTACTATAAATGTATGCTTATTCAAGGCTTGTCTGCTGTTCTGCCTGAATGCAGTGGTTAGAGCACTGAGACCATGTGCTACCTGTCATGCCTTGTGTCAGCATATGGTTTTGAAAGGTCACTTAAAATATAGCTTCAGTTCATCTTATTGTGCTGGCTGTTCTGTGCCAGGGAATGTTGGGGGACTGCACACCTCCCAAGAGTCATCAAGTTAAATCTTCAGTCTTTCTGGAGCACTGATGTTTGGATGCCAGACCACCAGATTGTGGTGTAAATTGTGGTGTAAAGCTTCTCCAGCTCATCAGCAAAGTATTGCCATTGAGGTAAGGATCCTGGACCAGTAGGGTTGTAGGAGACTCCTTCCGAAAGCACTGGTCCTCTGCAACATGTCTATGGGATGCTTCTGCAGGAGACCGGACAGGAGATCAGGTAGGACTTCTGGAGCACAGAATGGAAAAGACTAAGATAGCTGGGAACTGGATAAGAAAAGGCTTTCCTTTATCAGACCAACTTCTGCTTTCTTCTTTCCTCCCTCCCATTCAGCTGAGAGCACGCTAGCATCTGGTGAGACACTGTTGTGACTCCTATAGAAAGGCATGTAATGAACACAATTTATATACCACTATCACACCTGGTAACATATAAAGACATTTAACACAGGAGAAACCGCCCGCTCCATGGGGATTGAGGACTGTGTTTGGCAAAGTAAGCACTCTGCCATAAAATGAAGAGATCAGCTATGCTTGCTGGAGCCAGCAATCCTCTGTTCTGTTTAACCCAGCAGTTTTCACACTGCGAGAGTAAGTATGCTCTTTATATCTCATTTCTGAGCTGGGTGCCCTGTTGCACTACAGCTGTGACAGAGGTGATATGTTTCCCATTAACACCTTTACAGGCTGCTTAGTGCATCTAGAGCTCCTAAAAGGTGGGAGAGAGGAAGATAGCAAAAGCCACTCTGGAACCTGAAGCTGCTGGCCATGGCTTATAACCAAGCTCTTCTCCCAACCCTGGTGGCCTGACATCTTTCCAGCTCTGCAGGTAGTGCAGAAGAGTCAACATGTTGAGTTCACTCTTGGTCTTTGGGAGTGTGGCAAGGCACTATAAAAAGGAGAGGAAGAGGCACAGGCTGCACAGAGAGGTGGGGGAGTCACTGTCCCTGGAGATGTTCAGGAAACATGTGGATGTGGCACTGAGGGACATGGTTTAGTGTGTATGTGGCGATGGGTTGGTAGCTGAGCTTGGTGATCTCAGTGATCTTTTCCAATCCTAAGTGGAAGCTGCCAGGGAAGTGTGAGCAGACCTGGAGCATGGAGACTTGCTGGTGGCTGCTGCAGCTGCCTGTATGGTGTTGAGCAGCACAGGAGATTGGGCATCACTCCCTGCTCCTTCATCCCTAGGGCATAGCAGGTTCAGAGCAGACATGGAGGGAGAGGTAAGTCGGTAGGGTCTGGAAGTCCCTGTGAATGGGGTGCTGCCCAGATGCATGCTGCAAACAACATTGTGTGTCTTGGCTGACAAGGAATTGCTATTTGAGAAATGGATTTGGGGCATGGGGTGAAAATTGGGGAAATGCTGGCAATTTCATTTCAGGTTAATGAAAATATGATTAACAGTTGTAATTAACTGATGAAACAGTGGCTAGTTCTCTGCCCCCTCCTGATGATTTATGAGATGCAGAGGTTACCTGTGCCCATGGTTTCTGCTTATGGCAGCACTTTACAATATCTCAAACTTTCTGCCTTAAAATCCCCTCCAGGCACAAGTTGCTGTGGCTTTAACTCCTGAGATGCATGTGGGGATGTGCTGCACACTCAGCATAACTGCCTCTGATCCCAGTCCTGTTGTTGGGAGGCTCAACAGCAGAGCCAGAGGCTATGGGTGTGCTGAGGGAAGAGCTGGGAAAGGGTTACAATCTGAAAGAGTAGCTGCTCCACAGCAAAGCTGTGGGGAAACTCAGCCTTGATCTCAGATGGGGCTGAGAGCTGAGCACCTGGGAGAAGCGGGTGCTTTCTAGACACAGGAGATGCCTTTCAGCCTTAAGTATATATTTAAATATCTAGGTGGACTTGTACAAATGTGAGATCTTAACTTAGGGGAGAAAGAAACAGAAAAGCACTGTGTGCACAACCTCCTACCGTGAACAGGACAACTGCATGAGTAACAGACAACTTCCTTTGGCATATTCCAGTATGAGGGCAGCATTTGTCCCCATGATGGAGACAGATGGCACTTCTGGTGTGTGTGCCCAAGGCAGACAAGAAAGCAATCCTCTGTCCCATCTGATCAGCTTCTGCTTTCTTTGGAGTCATTGTTAGGGATGTGCTTTTGGCTGTAGGGAAGAACAGGTGAGCTTTGCCTTGTTTGTCTGATTGCATATGCGTGATCTAAAAAAAGTGACTATCCATTTCTCTAAGGATACCTGATGAGCATTAAAAATACAATTGCAAGAATAATCAGGTCAGACTTCAAACAAATGCAAGGAAGCAGATCTGTTGAAGAAAGAGATACCTTGTTATGTCATTTTCTCTGAACAGTTCTTAAAGGCTGATCTTTCTCTTGGAGATCAAACTAAGGTTCTTCAGCCCAGGGATGGAACCCAGTACTCTTACCTACAAGCTGTGGGCAGATAAGAAGTCCCAACATGAAAGATAAAAAATGAAACAAACAAACAAAAACAACAGAGAGGGATCTTTCCAGGGTTCACAGCAGTGTAGGACATGGCAGGAGTAGACTTCTAGGGATGGCCTGTGCCTCTGTGGTCTGTGTGTGTGCAGACATGGTTGGGAAGCACAATGCACTGGGAGAAGTACCCTGAGGTCAGTGAATTGATCTGCTGGACATGGGGCTCTGCCAGCTTTGGGGGACACCTGGTTTGTGGCAATTTGAAGCCCTTGGAGAGGCATGAGGCTGTTGCTGTGAGCCCACGGTATCACAGAACCACAGAATGTCAGGGATTGGAAGGGACCTCAAAAGATCATCTAGTCCATCCCCCCTGCCAGAGCAGGAACACCTTGGTCAGGTCACACAGGAATGCGCCCAGGTGGGTTTTCAATGTCTCCAGAGAAAGAGACCCCACAACCTCTCTGGGCAGCCTGTTTCAGTGTTCTGTTACCCTCACTGTGAACAAGTTTTTTCTCATTTATGTGGAACCTCCTATGTTCCAGCTTGTATCCCATGCCCTAGAAAATGTTCCATTCCCTTAATTATCTTGGTGGCTCTGTGCTGGACTCTCTCAAGCAGATTCCTGTCCTTCTTGAACTGAGGGGGCTAGAACTGGACACAGTATTCCCCATGCAGTCATACCAGGGCAAAGCCTCTCTACCCTCTAAACACACCCTCTCTCATACACCCCAGAATGCTATTATCCTTCTTGGCCACAAGAGCACAGTGCTATAGTGGTTCCTGGGGTTGTACTTGCCCCTGTTGTTTTTCATTATATTTGCCCTTGCCCAACTCTCCAGCCTGTCCAGGTCTCACTGGATGGCAGCACATCCTTCTAGCAGCCATTCCTCCCAGTTTTGTGTCATTAGCAAACTTGTTGACAGTACACCCTATTCCCTCATCCAAGTCGTTGATGAATATATTGAATAGTACTGGCTCCAGTAGTGACCCTCAAGGAACTCCACTAGATACAGGCCTCCAACTAGACTCTGTCCCATTGACCACAACTCTCTGGCTTCTTTTCTTCAGCCAGTTCACAGTCCACCTCACTACCCAACTCTTATCCTTGATGTGCCTAGAGACAGAGCCATGGATAAGTTGTTCCATCACCTTTCCAGGAATGGAAGTGAGGCTGAGTGATCTATAGTTACCTGGGTCCTCCTTTTTGAAGACTGGAATGACATTTGCTTTCCTCCAGTCCTCAGGCACCCCTCCCATTCCCCTTGACAGTATGTCAATACTGGTATAGTTGGAAAAAATCTAGTGTTAAATTGCTGTTTGGTTGCAGCAGAAATGCAGAGTCATGGCTTGAAGCAGTGATTGAGCACCTGGTGGGAAGGCAGGGCCAATCCTGGGGAGCTCAGGTGCATGCAATGTATGTGAATGACCAGAAAGGGTGCAGCTAGGATCTACCCCTTCCCAAACCTCATTTATGGGTTGGCAGTGAAGGCGAGGGTATCTTGCTGGAGATTCCTGCCTACCTGAGAAACCCAGATGTCCTGAGATATCGAGAGCAGTGTAAGTAAGGAACTTCTGCAGCTCTGTGGTTGCTGGGTTAAGAGGGCTGGCCAGAGGTTCTGTTGGCTTTGGCCCTAATGCTGATAGGTAGCTTGACAGTCTGAGGTCTACTCTGCCTGGGTTAATGGAGCCTATAGTTTAAACCCTGAGTCTCCCTGGAGGAGGGAAAAACAACTTGAACAGCTCAGTTTTTGTTGTTGTTTTGTTTGTTTGTTTTGTTTTTGTTAAGTCTGAATGCAAAAGTATCATCTCATGGTCACTTCACCTACAAGAGGGACGCTTTCATGCATCCATCAATGGGATGCTAACGCTTGAATAAGCTTGTGTTTAAAGTGGAAGTTCATCTGAGAGAGCTGTCTCCCACGGATGTTTCCAGCTATGAGAAATGCACTCGCTGACCTGAATGGCAGTGACATGTGTGCAGGTGATATTATTTTTCTACAGCCTCTCTTAGCATGTGTGCAACCTTAGAACAGCACTCAGAAGCATGTGTTAACGGCTGCCAGAGGTGCTGTGTGTGAAGGGTGGAGTGGTCTCTGAAGACAAGATGCTCCGTCTAACTCAGGGCTTGGGTTTTGCTGGAGACCGGAGAGCAAGCACTTCTCAAACCGTTTTCCTTCCTCAACAATCGGTGGCCAGCGATTCCCAGTGGGCGCTCGTTCCTACGAAGGAGCGTCCTGAAGGCTTCTCTGCGGCCGCAGCTGCGGCGCTTCCTTCGCACGGCTGGCAGAGGGCAGCAGAAGCCACGGAACCGGCGGCGGAGGCGGGGCGAGCGCGGCGGCGCTTCCCGCGGCTGTGGTGCCCGGGGCCGGGGGCTTTTCCTCCGCGAGACCGCCGGGCTCCTTCAGGCGCTGAGCTCGGCAGCATCTGTTGCGGTTTGCCCGGCCGCTTTGCGGAGTTCTTTCACTGTGTTCGTGTTGTGCGTCCCTCCAGGCTCCTTCCCTAGGCAAGCCTGCAGGCAGCGCTGCGGCTTTAAGGGCGTGGGCATAGGTTCCTAGTTAGAGCGGCTGTGGCTGAAGCCCGAGCAAAGGAGGGAGGAGAGCGGAAGGCAGATAAACGGGAAAAAAATCTCCCCCGATGAACCGCTCCCTCCCCGTGAGCCGTTTGGGGCCCTGGGACACCCCTTCTTGGCCCCAGGGTGGTGCACAAACGGAGCCCCGGGCTTGGCTTTGCACAGAGCTTTTTCTCTCCAGAGCAGTGGAGTCCAGCCTCGCATTGATTTCCATTTGAGTCAGGCACTTCTTAAAAGCCCCAGGGGGAGCTTGCACAGCATCTGTGTCTCTGACGTTTCCAGAGAGAGCATCTTGCCAAGTATCTCGGTGTGTCAATAGCTGAGGGAATCCCTTGGTAACCTCCTTCCTGAGAATACTTCTCTCCAGGTCCTCTGAAACAGGGCGCTCTGGTGCCAGACGTTCCCACAGGAACTGCAGCCCTGTTTGGAAAGAGGCCATGATGAACACACTCCATGGCCACTCTGGATGTGGCTCTCCTTCCCTTTGCATTTTAGGAAGGCTCTTTGCAAGCAGGCGTAACCTCACGATATCTGAGTGACTTACACAGGTGTTTAACCCCCTGTAGAGCTCCTCCTGCAGACAGTGTTGTTCTCTGACCCCATCCTGGGTGGCGCCAGGGTTGCTCCTTGCAGTGCATCCATCTGCATGCAGCACTGCCTCTTTCTTGGGGCTCGGAGCTTTCTGTGAGGGTGAAGGCAGCTTTGCCATCTCCATACAGCGCATGACTTAATTCTGTAATGTTTTACAGTGATGTGATTATCAGCCCAAGTTAATAATATTTTTAGCAGCAAGCACTAAGCCCTCTTCTTTAGGGGAATGTCTTGGCAGAGGAGTTGAAGCAGTTTTAAATAGGTGGCTTCTTGGTGAGAAATAACCTTTCCCTGAATTGTCTCATCTGTTTTCACCTGACAAAACTTTCTTTGTTCTGGTTTATTATTATTATTATTTTCTCTTGGGGAGGCTTACCAGGCCTTATCAGCTTCCCCAGCAATGGAAAGCCCACATTGCTTTTCGAGGTAAAATGAGAGTGGAGAAAGAGATTAAGGCAGAAGCTACTGAAAAATATTCTGACTTCTTTCTGATTCAGGTAGGGATGGAAAGATGAAAAGGAAGCAAATTTCCCTCTGAAAATTTCTTACTGTTCTATCTGGAAGAGAGCTTGAAGTAGGAATGCAAGTCCTTAAAAATTCCAGTTCTTAAAAACATATATTTCTGAAGTCACTGAGGTGCCACTTCTTTCTAAAAGGTGATCTATTTTGATCTCAACAGGCTGCCACAACCCGTCCTTGTATCTGGTTCCTGCTAGCAGGGCAGTGCTGGAGCCCAGTGCAGCTGATGCACAGTGAGGTCTGTTTGGTTCCTGACAGCGGCGCCATCCTATGGCTGCAAACAGCTGCCCAGTGTCTGTGGTGAGAGCTGAAGGGCATTTCCATGGTAGGAAGGTTCAGCAGTGCTTGGTGAGCATGTCTTGGATGGCTTTAGGATGACTGGAGTCTGATAGCTCCACTTTCATGTATATTTTCCTACCGAGAGATAGAAACCTCTCCCCTGCTCCCTCCCCTTTCTCTCTTACTACTGTATATGTGGTACAGTGCAGTGTTCTTTCACAGCTTTCCTTCACAGCTGCAGTGTTTAGTGAATGAAGTACTGTCTCTTCAAACAGCCTTCTTGAGAAGCCATGCTGCTTTGTGAGCAGCCAAGCTATTTTGCAAGCCTGGTCATCTCTATCTTGATCTCACTGGTCTGTCTTCCTGGCCCAGTTTTTTTTCCTTGGCTTCGTTTCTAACTTTCTTTGAGCAAGGCTTCAGTATTTTGCATGCTGATGTTAATGAAATGTTCAGGCAAAGAAGCCTAATCTTTAGGAGCTGGAGGAAGAAAATGAAACCCACATCTCCTTACCTTATCCTCTCCCCTGTACTGTGCATTTGCATCAATACATTCCAATTATCTGACCTCCCCATAGATCTCTGAAGCACCTCTGCCTCACTGAATGCATGTGGTATCTGGTGCTTGCATTCAGTGTGGTTCTTCAGTCTTTCTTCTTTTGCCCGTTGTAGGATCTGCTCCTTTGCCTATTCAGGTGCTGCACAGTAGTACTCACCACCATTGTATCTGACTGATTCACACATGGTAATGAACTTAATTTCACACCACCGCTACAGGGAGTCAGGTTATTTTTATCTTACATTAGTGAAAATTGGCATGCAGTTCTTCAAGAAAAAAAAGCAGTGAATAGTTTTGGCTGTCAAACTGAAGATATATAGGGTCGTGATTTTGGAATACTTTACTCCCAAAGGTCCCTGCAGCGAAGCTTCTCCTGGGTAATAGTGGCTGCCCAGCACACCTGTAAGGCAATCCCAGGACATCTGTAAAGCAGGATCTGCTGTGCTTCATTGTGCTAATTCAGTCTGGCTGTGAGGTGGAAAAGAAGTTGCTGCGGTGACTTTTTCTGCTGCAGCTTCTGGCACTTTGGCTGGCATCAGATCTGCAGTCCACTGAACAAGGTCTGCTGGGCTCCTGGCAAAGCACGTGGCCATGCACCATGTGTGTAAGCTGACTGCAGCCTCCTGGAATTAGCAAAGCTTTCATTTCTTACCTTTCTGATCACCTCTGCAACTGGAAATTATCAGGTCTTCATCAAAATCTTGGTGCTTTGGATGTGGAGAAATTTCTGCTTATGGATGAAAATGTCCTTTTGGAATCCTCTGATTGGAGACCTTTCAGACTTGCTTCAGAACATGTGCTTTTCTAAACCCCACCTCCACATCCTCCCTCCAGCCAAGGGGAGCTGTCTGGTGGTTGCATATGCGATGCCCAATGCTACCCCTTTTGTCTAAGAAATTAAAACAAAGTAACCTGATTAACTAGGGTGAAAGGAATTAAGCCTGTGTTTGTGGAGATGAGGATCAACAAGGTCTCTTAACAACACTTGTTACTCTGGGCTTCCTTTGATTGGCATATCAGCAGCTACATGCCATAAATTACCAGGATGGATTCTTCTGTGCATCTAAATGCAGAAGTGAGGCAAAGTGTTATTTTAATTAATATCTAGTGTGTGGTTTTCCAGGTGCTGTGCAGCTCCTATCTTGACTTGTAACCTCTGTTCTTTCAATTCTAAAGTCCTATCTGTGCTAACAGTACTGCATGCCATCCTTGAACCTGCTCCTGGCTTTCTGTTGCTCCCATGTCCCTTGACAGAGACCTTTCCTTAAAGTGAGTATGTTTGTTGTTGCCTTGAGGAGATAGGAGGGGCTTAGGGACTGAGTGACATGATCTCTTGGCAGGTTCTAGGAGTTCTCCCAGGTGATGGGCTGGAGCTGCTGGCATGGATTCTGGAGTGAATTAGTTTGAGAGGTGTTCCTGGATGCCTGTGGGTCCACAGCAGAAATCTTGGTGCTCCCACTGTATTCCATTAGCAGCAAAGTGTGAGGTTGCATACCTTGGATTAGAAAGCACTTGAGGATGTCATTTACTCGGGCAGATTTCCCAGCTGACTGAGCATTCCTATTCCACTAATTATGAACCAAGAGGGTGTTGTATGCAGTGGCACCCAGACAAGAGGAGCTTTCCTCTCTAATGGGGGCAGGTTGGGAAAAAGCATAATGGATATGCTAATTGTTATCCTCTCCCATTATGTGCAATCAGTTGGAACAAAGTAAAGCTTCCTTTGGTAGCTCCTGAGAAATGTGGTGCTCAGATGCTGCAGCTGGCTCCTTCCAACAGCTGGCATCCGAGTCAGCAGTGTAGATGAAGTGTATCAGGAAGGGATAGCTCAGAGCCAGGACTGGCTGGAACTGGCAGCTTTTCTGAAGTCACCTGGAATAGCCAATGCAGGACTGTGTTGTTTTGTTTCTAGCTGGTGTGGGTCACAGGAGGATGAAGTTGCTTTTTCAAATTTCCCAGAACTGAAGTTTGGAAAGTGTAGGGCTGAGAGGAAGCAGTGACCTCAAAATCCTACCAACCTCTGGCTTCCCTCTGCGTAGGGCTGCTCTCGGTCAGGTGGTTTGATCTCACTCCTGCAGCTTTGGGGCAGTTTACAGAATCCCTCTTCTCAACTCGAGTGTCCTTTAAATCCCCAGGCCCATGTTTTCCTATTTGGCATTGCGAGAAGCTGTGCATCCCCATGCCAGGCAGCTGATAGCAGCAGAACATCTGCCTGCTTCTGTGCCCCGTGGATCTTCCTCCTGAGCATAGCTGCCTCACTCTGCCATGTGCCTTCCTATCATCAGATGCACAGCTCCTTTTGCTGGCTTGTGCTGTTTGTCTCTGATTTAGTTGCACTAAAAACCCTCCTGAAGCAGATAGGTCCTGGAAGGGCCTTGCCTGTTGGTGGTGCATTTGCAGTAGCTACTGACAGATGGATCCTCAGTGCTCTGTGCTGGAAAAGGTACCAGATCCTGCCCTGGTGCTTAATGCTGTCTGCTTAATCTGGGACAGGATGAAGAGAGGCAAAGAGGACTATTTAAGCCTCCACTTTGCCCCAGTTCTGACAGGCAGCTGGTGTTGTGGTTTCCAACATACATCTGAAGGTGTTTCTGAGAGTGGGAGTCACTGACAGTGGTAAGGAATTAGGGATGAAGTGGACTGGAACTGGTGGCTAAGCTGTCCTCCAGCATGCTTCCACCCCTGGTACTAGCAGTTGCATATGGCAGATGCATGAGGAACTGCCTAAGTGCCAGGGAGATAGCCCGTGGGCATGCCTGGGGCTGGAGCTGTCCCTTTTTTGGTTGCTTCACTGCTTGCCAAGAGGTTATCACAAACCTTTCTAAGCAGCTCCTTCTCTCATTAAGTGAGCTCTGGCTCAATGTTGCTTCCTAGGGGGCTGCTCCAGGAGGCAGAGATTGGAGTGTCCTGTCTCCTGCAGCCACCACTCACCTTAATCTCATGAAGAGCTCTTATTACCTGAGTCTCTGCTGTTTTGTTTCAGCTAATTAGTGTTGATGAGATCCACTCACTATTAGGCAGTCTCCTGTTCTTCAGCTTCCTGCAGTCCTCATAAAGTTTACCAAACATGGCAAGATATTAAACCTTTCAGGCACCATAGCACATGCACTGCAGTGGCATTTAGAATCCTTGTTAAAGCAGAAGATTCAGCTGATGTCTTTAGGAAGCGTCTTTAGGAACTTCTCTCCTGCTGACAGACTCCATCTACAACAGAGTTGTGTGGCTAACTATCCTGCCTGATGGAGAGGATCCTAGAATTGCTGCTTCAATGAAAGTACAGCCAATCTCTAATGCAGTAAGTTCTGGATTACGTCAGAATTGATACTTCCCTTGGAATTTATGGTCTTGGTGCCCAAAGCTCAGCCACATCTTTGGGCCAGGAGTTTTGCTGCTGTTTGGTGTACAACTATGAAAAGGGCTCAGTTTCATTAAGCTGTGATGAGACCAGTTTCTTTAAAAGGAGAGACTCAATCTGGCATAGAAAGCTGAGGAAGGTGTTTAGAGGGAAGGTAGGACATGGGATAACATTCTGTGTAATTTGAGCATATGGCATTTTCCTGAGACTTTGGCTAATGCTGTCAACTCCTGCAATTTAGTGTGAATCTCCTGTTGTTTGGCTCTGTTTCAAGCTCCTGGTTTTGGCTTAGTGTCATGTCACTCTCCACACAAAATAAGTTCAGTTTTCTGGGGCCCAGAAGGATCCCAGATCAGAAAAGCAAGCCAGCAGCCATCCTAAAGCCAGTCCTCCCTAAAACCAGCCTTCCTATGCAGTTGATTTATTAGCGTTATGCACCTAAATTGCTTAAGCATATTTGGATTTCACAGGCATACACAATGTTAGAAATAGAAATGCTGAAGCATCTAAAACCTCACGACTCCACAGGGGGTTTTTTGAACTGATGCTGCTATTGTAACTGCAAAAGAGATGTGCCTGTGTCTAGGTCTTTCTCTCCAGGTTCAGTTTTGCCCTTGCCAAGGGACTGCAGGACAAATACAGTTTCTTTCAGGCCCATTAGTTTTTATGAATTTGTTCTACTGCCAGCTTATATTTCTTGAAATTCAAGGCGATGAGCTAGCCCTCCTAAAAGAGCTCTGGTGCTTCTCCATGTAGCTGGGTCTGCCTTCTGGATTTTTGGATGGATGCATTCTGTCAGAGAAACAAGGCTCCTGCTCTTTGCTCTTACAGCATCCGGGGGCACAGACCTGGAGCTCAGCAATGGCGTGTAGGAAGCTTTTTAGCTCTTTGAGTTGTTGGGTGGATGTATGAGCTGAGCATCTATGTAAGACGGAGATATAGCCATCCCAATGGCCATGTGGATTTTATTGTACGTGTTTGAATATGGTAAAACTCCAGATACACTGGGGTTGTTATCTGAAGCAGCAAGGATTATGTGATGCTGTAGTGTTGTGTAGCACCTTGGGCATCCCTTGGCATTGCATGTAGATCAGCACCTTTCAGGTCTAGGAAAAGCAAAGGTAATTTTCCTCAACCTTTCCACACTCCCATGCTCAGTCATGGCTTGCCTCGGATCTCAAGTGAACCATCTGAAAGCTATGCCCTGGCCCATTGCCCTCCTGTTTCCCTCCTGCACACTGCTGCAATGCACCAACACCTTCTACAGGCGGTGCTTCCCTTCTTGACTGCTTTGCCAGGTTTATGGAGACTGCACTCCTGGTGGTGGGAGCCACCTTGGCATTTGATTCCAAGGTTAAGCCCCACCATTGAGTTCTTGAAGTGTATGCATGAAGTGACAGACTACATAATGTATGTTGTGGAATATAAAGATAAAGCTGTCTCCTTTCACAAACCCTGAGATTTAGGGTAGGAGACTTTTAGTGTGGGAAAGTTTGTTTCCTATAGGAACCAGAAGGTTTTTAGCTCCACCTGCTTCCAACCACCCAGCACAGGAGATGCCAGCCAATGGGATTACTGGTAAAGCGGTACCCAGAGGGCAGTCCTGCTGAAATAAAGCTTTGAAGAGGGCTACCACTTTACACTGTGCTGGGGGAAAGATTGTTCTTAGTGTTTCTGAGGCATCAGGGAGAGCAGAATGCTTTAGGTGGCTTTTGTCCCCTTCAGGAGCTTCACTGTGGACGTGCTGGAGTGGGGAAGGGAGGAGGATTGCTTACCATGGAGAAAGTTGTTACCTTTCTACCTCAGCCCGGTGCTGTGTCTGCTTGCTAGGTTCTGGCCAGTGGTGCAGCCCTTCCTGCACACTGCTTAAGACTGAAGTTCTGCATTACTGCAGCAGCAACCCCAGGCTCTTCTCCCTTTACAAAGGAGGAAGACTTTGTACGGGTGGCTCCAGTTTGCCTGCGCACTGGGAAAACCAACATCATTTTAGTTCTGTTCCTTTGTGTTGCTGCTAGACTCTGCTTGAGGGCTGCAGTGTGGTGCACAGCACTCTGTCTGTGTTGGACAGCCCTGAAGGTTGGGATGGCAGTCGCAAAGCTGCCAGCGGTGTGCAGGATGAGCCGTGACCCCCATCTCTGACCGAGGTTGCAGGCAGGTGGCTGATTTATGGCCGTGGTGAGATAGGGGTCTCTCAGAGTTAAGCTGTAGGCGAGTTGCCATGGAGACAGGCTAATAAAGCACCAGGCAGCAGCCGGCTCTGACGATGGAAGCCCTGCTACGGGTGCAAGGAGCAGGTGGGTGGAGAGAAGGAGCAGCTGGTATGGTGGGGATGGAGGGTGAGCACCAGGAGAGTGGGACAGGAGTTGGGTTTTTGAGATGGCCCTGGATGCTCTGAGAGGGAAAGGGGTGAAGGGAGAAGAGATTCTTCTTCCAGCCCTTTTTGGGAGGAGTATGTCAACATGGTGCTTTTCGGGGTAAGCGGCAGCCTTTGATGAAGGAGCTGGGCCTGTGTGCATCGTGGAGCATCTCCTGTTTTTGCATTAGCTACTTGTTTGCTTACTGTATGCAGGTTGGTTTCTTTCTCAGCAGCTCAGAGGGCCTCAGAGAGGATGAGTGGGGGTGTCAGCTTGCAGAGGCCACCCAGTGCAGGACTGGTGCAACAGACTTTTGTGGCCACGCTCATGGCTAGATTGTTTGTAGAGAAAATGGGACTTGCCCCATGCCAAAGTGGGTGCCTGCATGCAAGAACCACTCTGACTGGAATACTCTCCTAGTGCTGATGAGCCTTCAGCCTCAGAGCAGGTTTCCAGCACCCAACAACTCTGGGGAGCCACATGTCACTGGGTCACATCTCCATCAACACACTGCTTCTGCCCTTTGGTGTTCCTTGGATCAGTGCTGTACCCTGACTGCTGCTATGTAGGAGCTGCAGCTCCCTTGAGTGCTGGATCTGGGTGTCAGCTGGAATGAATGCGGATGGCACAAGCTTGCTTCAAAGAGCTTGGATGTGCAAGACCTGTGCTGCACATCCCTAATCCCGTGATCCAGCCTGTACCTTCAGAAAGGACCATCCAGTCTAAATGCTTCACTAGGCCAGCAGTTATTAAATCTGCAATCCCTCTCAGTGCAAGGGCACTGTAGTATAGATCTATAACTAAGCACACTTCTATTCTGGCTGGTTGAACAGGGTGGCAGAAGTGAAAGGCTTAGCTAATTATAAGCAAGATATTCCCAGGCTGCTGTACTTCCATTTTGAGAGATTACTCTTCAGTAATATGGTGACAGCCTGAAAGTTTAACCTTGATCATCATAAAAAGGGTTTTGCCTCAATGCCATCTCATTCTGGAGTGTGCCAGAGTTCAGGTAAGCATTTCAACAAGTAAAGGAGAGGGTTTTTTTCAGTAGTATATTTTAAGAAGGATATAAAGCTTTATGATGGAGGGATGCATTAAAAGATAATTGATCACAGGTCTCACATGATGTTTTTATGCCTCTGAAATAGATGGATGTTATCTACAGAGACTGATTTTTAGGGTAGGGCTGTATTCTTCCAAACAGAGCAAAGGTCAAGATGATTCTGGCTGACTATGAGCAGCTATTGATAACATTGCCTTCTCTTTCAGAAAAGGTTTCCTAAAGCAGGGCTTCCTGAGCTGGTTAATGCCTTCTCCCCTCGCCAGAGTCTCAGCTCCCCTGTTGATTACAGTTATCATGTGCTTCTGCTGAAGACCCTTGTGTCTTTATGTCCCTATCCAGATGACAGGAGCACTCTCCTTCTCTATGATTAGTTGGAATCTTCACTTGCTAGGATGAAAGAGGTCTATTTCTTCCGTTAGAATTGGGGCTTCCTTTGATATCCCTATTGCAAGGAGGGCTGGCCAGCCCTTAAGGGGCACAAATCATGCAAGGCTTTGGAGCCTTTCCAGGAGGAGTGGTGTCTGTGACTTGGCTGGTAGAGATTCTGATTACTGCTGCTTGGTTGGCTGGTGGTAGACCTTGCTGTGGGGCACAGGTTCCTGCTCTGCCAAAGGTCTGAGTGTGATATGACCTGGATCCAGCGCATCTGGAAGGATGAGAAGGGTGCAGTGTGCACATCCACTGACCTCCTTCTCACTTATAGTGGCTTTAGGTGGGGTACCTTTTGCAGTGCTGACAGCTGTCACTGCTCATGTGACAACATCCTTCAGTTTGTGCTTCTTTCTGTCTCTGAGAGGGAAAGGGGTGAAGGGAGGAGAGATTCCCCTTCCAGCCCTTTTGGGGAGGAGTATGTCAATATGGTGCTCCTCGGGGTAAGCAGCAGCCTTTCTGTCTGACCCCAGTTATGGCCACTTCCCCTCCTTTTACAAAGGGAGTCTACTACATGTTATGGCTGCAAAGGGAGGGATTTTGTATAATTTTGGACTTGTTAGGAAAACTTTTTCAATAAAGAGCTTCATGCCCAAGACTATTTCAGGCTGCTGGCAGTGGCAGAGGAGACCTCTCAGTGAGCCAAGAAGGCACCTGGGAGTGGAGTGAGCTATGCTGTTCCTGGGGAAGTCTGTATTGCTGTTGCTTATGGATGAACAGGCCTCAAGAGAACCACATTCTCTGTTGCCTGAGACTATTGTTAGCGCTACTTAAGCCTATAAATCTTGGAATGTTCTTCAATATGAGCCATTTAGGTCTTGAGTCACTTGTCTCCGGATATGCTCGTCTTGCTGATTGTGTTTCATGACTCTTCTTCTACCCAAGGCAGCTCTTGCCAACAGCTGAGTCAGTTTGGAAAGGAGGAAGAACAAGCATGAGGGCCTCCTCTGCTCTGATCCTATAGGGAATCAATGCTCCTGAGTTATCAGGGTCCTGTGCGTTGCCCTACCCCTGGGAATGGTTCACAACAGTGTTTTCCCATGGAGTGTCACTTCCCCATGGGAAGGTCGTAGCTCAAGTCTTCAGGACTCTTACTTCTCTGTGTGTTGGGCCTCCTGCTGCGCTCTCTCCTGTTCCCTTGCCAACACTTATTTACAAGCGTATAAATTAGGAACAGAAGGAGATGTGCTGTGGAAGAAATTCTGAAGTAAGCAGAAACTTGGTGTCAATAAGTATGGCTGGCTTTTGTTGTTCCCTGGACTCTTCTGTGTGCTTTGAGTGGGAGATGGGATTCGATGATCTGAAATCTCTTCCAATGTGAATTTTCCTATGTTTTCCCACAGTTGTGGGAAAGGAAAAAATATAAAGGTTCTCTACTGGCTGCACACATATCTCACTCTTTTCTTGAGTAATGCTTTAGATTCTTCTGGGAAGCAAGGATTGGGCTATGGAAATGCAGAGAACTGATACTTGGACTGGATTTAACTGTTTACATGCTCTCCTTCAGATTCTTGCCACAACATTTTTAGTGCTCAAAGGTATTTTTGAGAAGGGAGTGATACTTATGGTTATCGTCCTTCCTCATCCCAGACCCTCACTGGCAGAGCAGTGGTTATGTGCCACAAAGTCACAGCTGCGGCTGAGTCCTGCAGAGTGTTCCACAAGGAGAGCTCTGCAGGGACAATATATTTTGAGTGCGCCTTACTGTCAGCTGTTGTCTGCCCAGCTTCAGCTGTGGGGCTCTGCAGAGCCTCCTGATCCCAGCTGGCTCTGGCCGGTGCGTCCTGCATTGCTTTGTCTGGCATCGCGCTTCCTCTGGGATCCCCTCACCGCCACTTCGTCCTTGCTTTTACTGCCTACTCCTCGGAGCATCTGAACCTGTCTTCCTCCTCCCGCCCTTCCTCTGCGTTTGTTTTCCTCTGCGTGCCGTTTTATTGCAATATAAACCTCCGGCAATTCCAAGTTGCAGTCCCAACTTTCCTGCCAGGATTTGGGCCTTGCGGGGGACGAGGCAGCAGCCTGATAGGGTTCGGGGTACAGCACCCTTCGGGGTGCCGGCTGCCTCCTTGCAGAGCCTCAGCGCCTCGGGGAGCGCCCACACTTCAACAGGTAGGTGCTGGGAGCAGCCCGCTGTGCTCCCCTCGTCCGGCGCTACGGAAAGGATGCTGGGCTTCAGCGGAGGGCTGTGATATCGCTTGGGGCAGGGAGGGCGGCGGGGTAAGGGAGCTGCCTCCCGTTCCGATCCGCGCGAAGCGGGTGGTTAAACCCTCCTCCGGGCCGCGGGGAGGAGGAGGAGGAGGAAGGCGGGGGGATGCTGCTTCCCTCCCTCCCTCTCTCCCTCCCTCGCCGCGGCCGGAGGATCGCGCAGGCGGCGGCTGGCAGCCCGGGCACGGCGGGCTCGGGGCCGCGGAGCGGTGCGGGCTCCGGCCCCCCTCCTCCCCCCCCCGTCTGGGGCAGCCGGCGCGGCGGTGAGTGCTCCGCGGGGGTCCCCGTTTTGTTGGGTGGGTATCCCTCGCCGGGCGTGGAGATGGGCGTGCGGGGAGGGGCTGCACCCCTGGCTATTGTCTGTCGGCCGGTGAGCGGTGGGGGGAGAAAGGAAGAGGACGGGGCGTTGAGAGGGAGCATCCTTGATGCCGCAGCAACTCCGGAGCACGTTCGTCAGGAGCAGAGCGGCAGCCCGAGCTGTGCGGGGGACCTCCGGCCCGGCCCACCCGTGCGGGGAACGGGGAGAGAGCAAATGCCTGAAAGAGAACGAGATGAGCCCGGGTCCTGGAGCCGGACGGCATATACAGGGGAAGGGCTGAACAGAGAGAACAACGTAGTAAAGCAAAGTCAAATTTCCCCCTGAATCCCATAGCCAGGCCTAATGGGCATCGATGCTGAGTTGGGATTGGGATGAGGAAGAAAGGGAAGGAGTGGAGTGGTCTCTGAGAACACTATAGGAGGGAAGGGAAAAAGACTCCAGATCCTCCTCCTGCAAATTAATGGGACTGAGATATGGATCATTTAAAAGGAGTAGCGTAATGCAATTATACATTAGACAGTTCTCACTGCAACGTTTATCCATTGTTCCCTGCTTTGCCTTCTGCCAGAATGATTCTGGTCTGGATGAGGGGAGTATAATTGAGGAAATAATTCATTTCCCTGGCCGGTTGCAGCCACAGTCTCTCCTGAACCTTCAGGCTACCTGTATTTGCAGCAGAGTCCTCAGGCAGAGAGGGGGATCTGGGACCCTCTTTGAGGCTGCTGCTGCCATGGGCTGGTTGGTGGGAGCAGCTCTGGTCCCTACTCACCTGAGGAGCTCTGACAGTGGCAGCGGCGCAGGTTTGTTCCCTCACCTCTCAATCCTTGCACTGAGTGAGAAGAAGAAAAATAACAGGTGGTGAGGCAGGAGCAGCCTGCAATACGAGATGCTGCGTGTGCTTCGGGCAAGTCCTCTTTTTTCTGTAGTCTGTCTTTTAACTCTCTTTATCCCAATGGATAAAAGATCTCAGACTGTTTTGAGAAGATGCTGTTGCGGAGGATGGAGCTCTGTCTGCTGCCCTTCCGCCAGTGTCTGTGGTGGCTGTCTGCCCTGCAACGTGTGCACACAAGTGCAGTGCAAGGAGAACGCAAACGTGCCGCTCCTGCTTACATCCAGAGATGGGAGCAGCTGGGGTGGTTGTGGCTGCACCTGGGCCCTGTGGCACACGCTTGGCTGGGGGCTGCATCCCTTTCCATTCGATCTCCTCCCAGTTCATAGCAGCGCTCAGTGCTGTGGGTATGCACACATGCATTTGCTGCACCGCTGCACTGGGGGGCTGCTGCTTTTGCTTTTGGAGCTTTTATCAGCACTCTGCATCAAGCAGCTTTCCTCCTCCTGTTTTCTCCTCTCCTTTCTTCTTTGTTTGAAGCTGCCACCTATCCCACTTCACTGTCAGCTTCCCCTTTGCCTTTTTCTGCTTAATTCATTCTTTCACCTTGGTTTCTTTTTCACTAAACAGACCTCTTCCTCTTCACTCTGCTCCCTCTCAACACTATAGAAGAAGCCCAGCTCCTCATCTCAGTAGGAGTATTCCTGCCAACTGTTTACAAAAAGTAGCACAATACCCAGGCTGAATACTGACATAATTACATACCCAGCCAGAGTGTAGTAAATAATCCTGCTTTCAAGCTTGTGCCCAGTGGAGAGTCTTTTGCCATCTCCTTTAGCCCAGGGGTGAATGTATTCTACTTGGCTGCTTTTACTTATATTCTGGAAATAAAGTCAGTGCAGTCAGTGCACATATATGGTATTGCCATATAAATTTCCCATCTACACATTACGTGTCTGAATGTGCATCGTACATCTCTGCTCCTGGTGCGGGCTGTGAGAATAGTGCTGGGCAAGCATGAAGTCAGGGAAGGAGCAACTGCTGAGCTGTGGTTATTGTTCCATCAGTAAGGAAAGATGGCTGTGGGGTGAAGGTCAGGAGCACGGGGTTGGCTGGCTGCTTGGTTGGGGTGCTGGCTGGTTTCCCAAGGATTTGTGTATGTACAGTGTGAATGCTGACTGTGGGCATTGTCAGCACAGTTGTATTTCCAGTAGTGCTCTGAGCCCGTCTGTCTGCAGTTGCTCTGATTGTGAGTCAGTCTGTCTGCAGTTGCAGTAGCCGTGAATCAGTGTCTGCCTGTAATTGTGTGGGTGAATCAGTGTTGGCTTGTTACACTTGTGAGTGCAAGCGGTTTCCTGTAGCGGCTGTGGGTGTGAATCACTCTACAGTCCCTCTGGATGTGTTTTCAAGTGGAGAACTGCAAAACTGAGATTAGTTTTGTTTTGATGAGAAACTGTCAGGCAGCTCCTTGTTTTGAAAAATTAAAGCTAAGCTGGGAGTTGGACATGGAGCTCACTCAACTCCATCACCAGCCTTCTGCAGCAGGGACCCAGATCAACGCTTGCTTTTGCGATCTGCGTTAATCTGAACCTTTAAATTTCCTTCCCTTGTGCCTCTGGTTTCAAGTGTCCCATTATGCTGGTGTCTCTTGCAGAGCCGCAGACATCGCATTTGGTAACCATCACGTGTTCCTAGTACCTTGCATGGCAGATTGATGGGAAGGTTGTTTATGGCCTGTGCGGGGTGTGCATTGATAGGGACTGCTCAATGCGCTCCTCTCGGGTGGAAAGCACAAACGGTTTCATGTCTGAGCTGAAAACTGTGGTTCCTCTGCTGTGTGCAGCTTGCTGTGAGCCAGAGCTGTTCCTCTGAGATGGTAAACAGCAAGTTTGATTCAGGTAGGCAGGGGTACTGCTGCCTTCTCCTTGTTTTCTGATCCTTATAAATGCTCTGGTAGCTGTTGGGCTTCTGGCAGCATCTATTTAGCACAAAGCAGAGCTAAGCAGAGAGCCAAGTCAGAAATCTGGGCTATGTTAGATGATGGAAGCAGAGCACTCCCGTTGGTCCAGGCTGACAGACAGCCTTCCCTGTGCTCGCTGGTACAGGTGGAGTGGTGCTGGTGGGGCTGGAGTGCTTCCAGTGCATGCTGGCTTGGTGTCTGTGCTGTGCAGGGTGTGTGTGCCTCCTGGTTAGCTCATCTCATAGCAGGGAGCCTGTCAGACAAGAGTCTTGTGAAGCATCACGCTTACTCCATTATTTCCAGGCTCCCAGACAAACAATGTCTGCCCACTGCAACCCCTGCATCTCCCCCAAAAATAGTTTTATTCAAAGAAACTCTTCTTTTTCACTGAAGCTATTGAGAATTGAAGTGAAACCTTCCCAGCCGGGGACACAAGGCAGCATGTGTATCATCTGCCTTTATTGCTGCTGCACCGTGTGCTCACTGGCTGCCCATCCCTGCAGAGAGCTCCAAGCCTTCCCCACAGCAGTGATGACCGCAAGGCTGGTGTGTTGCAGAGGATTGTGGCCAGCTGTTACGTCTGAACAGCTCTGCGATTTTTGAGGAATGTCAGAGGACCTCTCCTGATGACTGGGACCTGGTTTGAAAGGCTTCAAGGCAATAAAGAAGGGCTCTGAGGAGCCACTTGTGCTGTGTGAATGCACCTGATCTGGAGATAAATATGCAGTTGTTGTGAGGTCACCTGCAGTGCTTGGCTGTGCTACTGTGCAGGTGGTGGATGTGCTCGGCACCAGCCGGGTTGAGATAACACTTTTCCCCCAATGTGGGAGTGTTTCTATCTGAGCCTTTGGATTATGGATGCCTCTGCTTCCCAGCCTCTTTTCCAGCTGGCTTCCCAGCAGTAGCTCCTCTTTGCACATACCCCCTGAGATACCTGATTTGGCAGAGATGCAGAGCAGCTGCAGGTCCTGGGGGCTGTGGACAGAGTGGGAGCTGCAGTGCTCAGCACTCCTCCAGCTGATGCGACTGATAAAGGTATGTGGCACATGGGCACGGCAGCTCAGTGACACTGCAGGTACACCAAGACTCTTGGTGTGGTAATGGTGGGCAGATGTGTCCTATGGGCTGCTGCTTCATCAGTGCCACCTGCATGACGAGCCTGGCTAAGTGAATCAAATTGCTCCCTTGGCTGTGTGTGTTTCAAGGAGGTGGTAATTTGAGGAAGATGCCAGTGTGACTCTTGGAAATGTACCTGTGTGGTTTTGCAGGGCTCTTCACTCTCTATTTGCTCTCCTTTGCTTGCATTCTCCCTCCCTGAGTTGTTCTCCCAAGGTTTTTTGCAAGCTGTACCTTTCATTCTCCACCTCCAGAGCTCTTTCCCTTGTCAGCATGAAACCTGTGCTAATCATAATTTCCTAGGAAAGAATTTCAGAATACTTAATGGCTTCTACGATAAGGAGTGCTTGAAAGATTAGGCCCAGCATGCAGAGTCAGGAGATCCCCATCGTTAACGTAGCTACATGGAGATCCTGCTGATCCAAAAGGTGCCAGAACCCATTGGTTCCCAAATCTCATCACAGGAGGAACCAATGTATCACTGTCTTGGGGAGAGGGAAGCTTTTCCAATTTCTCCTTCCAAAACTGCATATCCAGCAGGAAAGCTCTGTTTCTTGGGAGTGTTGTTTTGCTATGGTGCTCTGGAGATTGGGCACGCAGCATGTGTTGGAGAGGAGTGGGCATATTTATGATGCCTTTAGGTATCTGGCTATAAAGAAACCTGCCAAAACCCCGAGTGCACTGAATTGTACTTTAAGTATTGCCGAATCCCAGCTGCAAAATGTTAGCGGGGCTCCTTAGAAAATCTGCATTTGATTCAGCTGTGGAGGTTACCAGCAACTGCAGAATTAGTGATGAATGTGTTTGCTAAGCGTGCCATTAAGAAATGAGCCATGGGCAGATGGAGGAAGGAAGTGCAGAGCTGCTTAAGCACTTCCCATGCTCATAGAGAAGATGCTGGGAGCTGCTGTGCCATGGGGATCAACTGGGCTCTGGCTAAGCACTATTTAAAACTGTACATTTTAGGGGAAGGAGGAGTGAAGACATCCTCTGCTGAGGTTTCCTTGCGTTCTTCAGAGATGCAGTCCTTGCCTGGCAATGGGGTGATGAACACCGGAGCTGGAAGGAGACTGCTCCTTCTGTGTCTGCCCCAGTACTGCTTGGCTCAGCATCTTGAGGCCACCAGGGTTCACCACCAGCAGCCCCTCTGTCAGTCAGGAATACCAACCACGATCTTTCAGACTGGGTCTGCTTTGCAGTCCATGTCTAAGAAGTGTAACAGAGCCAAAGAGTAAGGAAAATGCAGCATAGTCTCTTCTGTCCAAATCCCTCAGGCAAAACATGAAACAAGAACAAACAGAGAGAGTTAGAAAACAGTGCCAAGCTATTTCCCATGCTGTGCAGTCCTTCCTGAGCCCATAAGAGCCTTCTCAGTGAACCAGCCATGCATGTGCTCTCATGCCCTATCTCAGGGGCATCCTGGGTGCTAGAACACTGAGCTCTCAGAACAGGGGGCTGGTGAGGACAGATATTCTCTTAACACAGGTGTGCAGAGCGGTTTCTGATCCTTAAAATGAGTCTTGAGCATGTATTTAACTTCATTCAGGAAGCCCTGCTATCCTTAGCTAGCACCTTTAGCGGAGCAATCCAAAGTACAGAATTGACCATTCATCTCCCATGTAAGGAAAACTGCATGAACAAGTGGAAATGTGGTTGTCTTGAATTTCTTGGTTCAGACAGCCATCAGGTAGCTTTTATCGCTTCTTCTGGCCTTATCTTTTCCTGAATTACTTCAGCTGCCCTGTCCCAGTCTAGGTGCATCATCTTCCAGCCTGTGGTCTCACCAAATCCAGGAGTTCCTGCAAAGCTGTGAAGCATCTGCTGTGAAATGGGATGGTCCTGATTCACGTGGATAGCACTGGTTAAAAATGCTGGCAGTGCAAATTCTGCCAAAACAAACAGTTCATTGAAATCTGTTGAATGGGAAAGCGATTTCAATAAGATTTCTTTAGTGGTGATGTGGGGAAGGGAGAGGGAAGCCAGCAGTGGGTTTTTGCTTTTGGCTGGTGATTGAAGTTGTCTTAGGGAAAAAAAAAAAAAAATTAAATCCTATTGTATAATCTTCAAGTTAAAGAGAATTGAAAGGAAATCTGTTGAGGAGCTGCTAATTGAAGGAGTTCTGAATTTGCCTTGTAAGAAACATCAACACTTTAGCTGTCCTTGTTCTGTTTTGGAACAAGCTTCCCCAAACTGATGGAGTTTCCCACAGAGCAGATGTTCATTCCCTAATTTGTACTTCATCAGCAAATACTTGAAATCCAACCTGTGTCCCTGCTCAGCTATAGGGTGGCAGGAGTCAGAAGATTGATTTCAAAGCAGGGCTCATTGCCTATGATGGTGCAGGTGTGCCCGTGCCAGGACAGCTTCCCCCAGAGTGTTTGCTTAATGTTAGTGGGAGGGTTGTGCTCCACTTGGTAGCCTTCCACTTGAATAAGGCCCTGAACCTACAGCCAAACTTTCAGCTGCACAACATCAATCCATGCGCTGAGGCAGAGGCTTCAAATGAGTAATGGGGAGGAAGACAAAGGTAACATGTGAAATATGCTCCATGCAAGGCTGTGGTCAAAAGGAGTCCCTGGCTGTGGCTCTGGGCTCGTGGCTGTGCCCGGCTGATGCAGCACCAAGCCGCCCGTGTGTGCCAGGCAGGAGCTGTCTGTCGGGGGGCAGACGTCATGACAAGCTGTATTTATCCTGGCTGTTGCTTGGCATTACTGTTCTGAGGTGCATCAACATAATGAGATACATAAAAGGGGAAAGGCAGTTAAATGTGTAATTGCGTCACAATAAACATAAAACTGAACATTAATGAAAAAATCTGAGCACGCTTAGTGTGGTACAGTTGAACACTCCCACCACCTCAGGCCCTGGTACCCTAAGTTTATGATGATTTCTGGTGATGTCGTTAGCAGAATTAAATGAGTGTCTAACTGTCCAGAAAGACATTAGAAAGAGAAAAAAATGGGTTTTGAGACTTGTGGGTGTCCCTGGGCAGCATGAGTTGGGGGAGCTGCTGCCGGGTGATGCCTGAGCATGAGAGATGAGGAGAAGGAAAGGATGGGTGCAAGAAGCAGTGTGATCACTTTGGAAATGGAACTGTGCAATGACTGGGAGGGATCAAAGCACCTGAGGGGCTGCTGGATGCTCAATGAACATGTATATGTGTACGTACATTCCTGGCTCTGACCCTACAGTGCTGCCTCTGGTCCAACAAATGTGACACTCCAGAAAGAGTATAATGGCTGACATGGATGAACCACTGGGAAAAAAATGGAACCAAATCAATTGCTTTCCTCCTAGTAAATTAAATCTTCTCTCTTCTGTGCCCCCATGGCAGGTTTTGGAGGCTCGCTTGCTGCTCGCTGTGCACTGAGGCCATGGCACCGCGGCTCACTGGAATGGCATCTCTCTCTCTTGCTGCCCTTGGACTCCTGCTGTCAGCTGTCCCTGCTGATGCTGGGTAAGGTGGCAAGAGGCAAGGCCTTTGGCCAAGGCTGCTGTTCTTTCTCAGTGCTTCAATATACCTGTGCTGATACCTGCATGAAGCAGTTCAGGGCATAATCCTGAAAAGATTCTCTGCCGTTTCTATGGTTGTGCTCCTGGGCAGCCTTTGTAGGCATGTAACACAACAGCAGTGACTGCTGCCAGTGCCTCTGCTCTCAGCCCCTGTGCCTTTCACCCAGTGACTGCTCAGTCTTGCACAGCTGAGCTGACTGATTACATTAACACTAGTTGAGCTGTTCTTGCTAAGGACGGTTGTCAGCATCTTTTGCAACAAAACCAGTTTTCAAACATAGCCTTTCTGCATTTCAACTTTGGGTGAGGAGTGTGCTTGGATGATTTTTAACCTGAAAATGACACACGCACCTCTTTCCAGCTCTGATTTTTTAAAATACTCTTTAAAAACAAGCAATCTAGAAAACAATACTGCTTCAGCAGTTTGGCTGTTCACGATGTAGGGAGAACTGTGCACGTAGGATCATAGACTCATAGAATGGCTGAGGTTGGAAGGGATCTTAAGCCAATCTAGTTCCAGTGGGGATGTAATGACTTTTTTCCCCAGCCTCTCCTAATTAAATGTGCTGTATAGCTGTCTTCCCTGCCTAAAGGCTTTTAATTCATCCCTCCTTGGAGTGTTGCACTGGCTCTGCATTTTCCCCCCCTGCCCGTGCCACTCCCCTGGTGCCTTCCAAGTAGATCCTATACAGCTCACGTTGAAGTCAAAACCTCAAATGTCAGCCTAAGTAAAACCATTTTGAAATCTGTAAACTCATTTTTTCCCATTGCTACTGAGTCTCTGTCAGGAGTTCTTTCACAAAAATCTGTCCTCTCGCTCTTTATATTATGGGTAATTTTTAAAGATAGCTTATAAAACATTAATGAATGAGCTTTCACGAGCGTGCTAGCTATTCATAAGTTATAGATGGTTATATACCCATCAGCAGACATGGTTACAGATTGCTTTTAACTGTGACATCCAGTGAAAGCTGGCACAATTGAAACCTTGCTAATTACAGCAGGCATTTGTTAAATTCCTCAAAATCCCCTCGACTTGGGGGAGTGCAGGTATTTCAGATTTCCTTTGTGCTTAAGTCCAGGTGAAAACCAGAACCACTGTTTTGGTTCAGATAAGTATTAAAGGCTGAGATGCTGAGGGGTTTTGCTGTTTCAGCATTGTGATGTTGCATGGGGCTGAGGGATGCATCTCAAGTGCTTCATGGCTTCGTGCAGCTGCTGGAGGCTGAGCTTCCTGCCTTGACCACTGCTCCCATAAGAGCTGGTATTGGTTCACTACAAATCAGAGACCAAGAGCCCTTGTGAGATGTGAGATCTGATCCCTGGAGAAACAAACCACAAGTACTTGAAAGCCAATTTCCCACTGTCTTTGGTCACTGATGCAGACAGATTAATGTCAAAATTGCTCAAAATGAGATATTTCAATTAACGGCGACATGCTGAATAACATCGATTCAGCCTCTCTCTAAAAATAACTACAACAGTACTTGCTCTTTTTTTTTTTTGGTAGAAATCAGATTTTATTATTCCTTTATCTTACAGGAAAGGGACTTTGTGTTGGGGAATCATTTTGGTACAAAACTCCCAGCAGCTCTGCTACTTGTCACCCTCTCGACCCTTCCTAGAATCTTTACAAGTGGACTCATAACGTCAGAGGTGGCTCATCTAACCAGACGGGATGCTGCAGGATTATGCTTTGAACAGCTTCACTGATATTGCACCCTTCCGCTTCCTCTTCCTTTTTTTTTTCTTTTTCCATTCCTCTTCATAATGATTTCTCAATCCTTGCACTTCATTTCTGTGCTCATAGCGAAGCCATGGCTGCACCCCGTGAGCTGAGCAGAGCTTGATGGGCTGAGTGAGCCCTGCGCTGCTCTCTGGGGCTGCTCCCACCTCCTGAACAGAATTCTAGAGCACTGGTTTGATGGCATTGACCTTCCCTATGCTTTGCACCTAGGAGGAGTTTGTTGGGCTTTCTCCAGTGTTATGCCACGTCCCTTATTTTTTTATTTTTATTCTTTAGTATTTTTATTCCCTTCTCCATCTTTCCTGCATTCTCAGCATCTCTACTGAGTTTTGTTTTGTTTTCTGTTTCTTAGTCTTCTGCCTTTCCATTAGTTTTGTTCCTACCAGTTATTTCTGCTGGGAAAAGCTGTGCTTGGAACTTCAGCACTGACAGATACCCTGTGCTGTTTAAAATCTTTGAAGCAGCTGGTTTTGTGAGGATTCGTAGGCTTCTTTCTGTTGATTGAAAGGGAGACGCAAAATGCAAATGTGCGATTTGAGCCCCTTGGGCTTGCGGAATTGCGCTGGATATTTTGTTTGGTGATATGAGTGTTGTTTGAGAAATGTGCTGCTTATTTTGCTCCACCTGGGGCAGAAAATGCCCCAAGGAAATCATCTTATTTGGGGCTCCTAGGCTTCTTGCATTGAGCGGAGATAGGAGCATGAAAACTCATTTGATTTTATAAACAGGGAAAGTTCAACAAACTGCAGAAATGGCTCACATAGGGTTTTAATGGCAGACTCAGCCTCCCAGCCTGCTTTACTGATTTCCTATTTTTCTGCCCCTCTTTCCTTTTCCCAGGGAAGAACGCTTGGAAATGGGCTGATGTGGTAAATAACTGGCAGCACTTGCTGCGTGCTCCCACAAGGAGAAGACAGCACTTGAATAACCCTCAGATTCCCAGAAGCTCTGTTCCTCCAACTGCCTTTCATAGGGGCAGGAGAGGGACACCAGCACAGGGTACTCCTAGTTGGGCTGGGACATGGATAAGTGTCCTTTCATTTCCATACTTAGAATGTATAAAGAGTATTTCTGTTCTGATTGTGGCTTTTTTCCTCTCTCCTCTTTTCCCCAAACACACCAGGCTTTCTCAGAAGCATGTTTCAGACGTCGTCGATGACAGCAAAGACAACATCACCATTTTCACGCGCATCCTGGACAGGCTGTTGGATGGCTATGACAACCGCCTAAGGCCTGGACTCGGAGGTCAGTTGGTTGGAAAGATGATGTTCTCTGCATCTGTACAGCTTTAGAAATGAGGGGCTGGCTGTACAGATGACTTTTTGACAAAACTGATGGTTCTGGGAGGAAAGCCAGAGCCAGTCTCTTGTTGGTTGCGTTGTTTTGGGTCCGTTGTATCTCATTGTTTGGTATTTTGTGAGAAGAGAGGCACACGTCTCTACAACTGTTGTGGCCTTCTGTGACATTACATTTGTAGGCCTGTAGATGGAGCAAATATAATTTTATTTTTTTCTGCTACTTTAATAGGCAGTATCATGTCCTAAATTATGACACCACCAGCTTGCAGAACCTTCCATCCACATTGGCTTTGCTTTTTAGTTGCTGAGTTTTGCTGCAGAACCTCTCTCTTGATGTCCTCTCAGCTGCTCCCCAGGTAGCTGTTATCTGGGGGGATCTCCTATGTGTACTGATCTGGATAGCATGCACTCAGCCAGGCTCTGCTATCTCCTGAGCTTCCTTCAGCATTGCCATTACAGTAGCTGCTGAGCTCTTATCCAAGCACCTGCAGATGTTCAAGTGCTTTAGAAAGCAAAACCCTAGATAGTCACCTTCCAGTGCTGATGGCATGCATCTAGCATGCTGTATGGAGGAAGAATCAGCAGGGAGATGTTCCTTCCTACTGGAGGAAATGCAGTTCCTACCCAGAGCCGGACTTGCCATGCATCTGTCATTCCCTGTACCTCTCACTGCTAAGCTTTCTGTCTTCCTGCATGCTGGTTATAAAGCAATAGCCAGGAATTGCGCCCTGTGTTCCTCTGCGCACCCCCTTGTCCCCACCTTGTCGTGGCCTTCTTCTTGTATCTCTCCTAGAGAGCTATGGTCCTAACAAGAGGCTATGGAAAATCTGGAAAAGAGGGGTTTCTCCAGCGAGCATCCTCACTTCAGGTGGGCTGCCATGCCACAGAGCCCAGCTGGGAAAGGGTTACTCTATCTGCATAGGCTATCCATCAGTTTTATTGCTTTTGTTGCTTGTTTCTTTCCCCCAGAATTAACTGCGGTCCCACTAATAGCTTTGCTTCCTCAAGTCTCCCCAATGGCTCTATTGATTTAACTCAAATGATTCTGAGAGGGGACTGAGGGGGCATTTATGTTCACCATAGGCTCAGTTGCAGACAGCCCTGTGCTAAGTATTAACAAGAGGACTCCCAAGAGCCCCCTTGCTGGGAAAGTTAAAACCTTTCTTGGAATATCTCTGCTCTGTTGCTTTAGATCCTTTAATAATGTGCTTAACATAATAAATTGTCTTTGGAATCTGAGCCAGACATTGCATGCTCAAAGGCTGCTTTCACCTCCGACTTTCCCTCATGGAACACTCTGGCAGATGCAGATAGGAGGCTGTAACAAAGGCTGTGGGTTTGGGGGGCTCAGGCAGAAATGGACCTGCTGCAAACTAGGAGCCATCCTGGGGTGACTGTCAGCAAGAGATGGGCTTCCAATGTCCAAGGTTACGCAAGAACCAGTGGATAACCAGACAGCAGGGCTTGCAGGCTCACTTCTTGGCCTTGTTTTCCTCACCTTGTGTCAGATGTGTTTTTCTGAACCCCCTTGTCAGCACATGGGAGCAGTATGGGGCTGGCTGTGCCCAGGCTCCTGCCCCCGCATCCAGCAAAGTCTTTTCCGTGCCCACTGGGAACTGAGCAATGTTTGTTTAGACTTTGGAAAAGGAGTCTGTGTAAGCAACAGAGTGTTGATGTGGCGACTTCTCCCCTCAAGATAGCCTCTTTGTATTTATTTTCTTATCCCCTCTGCTTCCACCATCTGGTGCCACCCACTCTAATAGCTGCCATGCCAAAGCTCCTCTTCCCACCAGGATGCTGCAGACTCAGACTGAAGCACAGCAGTGCTGAGGCTGCTTAGCACCCAGAACTGCAGAGATTGTGGCCCCGTGCCTGGATGCTACCCCATCCCTGAGATGTGGCTTAGGGCATCCTCTTAAGTGAGGAGTCCTTGCAGTCCTGGTGATTCTTGGATATCTGGGAGCATGCACCAAGCCATGTTGGAAGAAAGGCTGAGGGGAGAAGTGTCTATTAGATCCCTTCTTCAGGAACATCCACGGCAGTGGGGACACAACCACTTGTGTCAGCAAGAAGTCTTCCATGCCTGGTAGAAGGTTTTTCCCCTGTTTCTGTCATGTGCCCTGGGAATGGCTTGCTCCAATGGGCTGAGTCCTCTGTTCTGTCTGACCCCATGACCGCTGAAATGGTCTGGGCTTGGGAAAGGAGTAGCTACATAAATGGATCGTGTTATGGAGCGTGGAGAGAAAGGAACTTTCAGCAGATAACCTGTCTTTCCCCTGGGTAAATACAGTGCAGATGGGTTATTAAGTCAGAAGAGGAATAGAAATGGACCCTGAGGGAATGGAGACATCTGTTGTCATGGCCAACCTTGTGGGAGAAGAAAATCTCCTGCAGAGTGAGGTTCTATATGGGCAGCTTTGGCCTCCCCTCTCAGTCTGGAGTAGTGGATCACATGGATGCTCTGCCTGGCCCCTCAGGGCTGATGAGGGGCATCTATTTATAGCTCACAAATTCTCTTTGCTGCAGGGGCTTCCTGCAGAGAGGGCTTCTGCTTTGAACCTGGTGCTTGCCTTACTGCAAGGGTTGGAGTGAAAAGTTATGGCCAGGAGAAATGGGTCGGACTGGCTGACAAAGGGACAGATGTCATACACCTGGACAGGAAGGGTGTGAATGTGAGTGATGGGACACTGAGTAACACTCTGAGAATGACTGATGCACAGACCACTCAGTGGGTTCTTTGGTTCTGTGAAGAGTTATGTTCTGCAGGCCTTGCATGGCCAGCTGGATCCCACAGCATCACCTCAGAGAGCTCACAGTGCCTGTCGCTGGGTTGTTTGAGGTTCACTGATGGTCCCTGTGCAGCTCTCACCTCCAGCAGCATTATTTCCATCTGGTGGTTGTAGGGTTTGTTCTGTTGCAACTTAAATACATCGATCCTGTGAATGCCAGGGGTGGAGTAGAAGGGAGGTTTCCAGACTTTTCACAGCCTTTTCCTTCCTTTTAATGCTCTTTGGCAATACCACATGGAGAGTTTCAGCATTTCTTTCCTTTTCTATCAGGGAGAAGACACAGGGGCTTTTCTATAGCTGTTTCCAAAGCAGGGGAAGGATTTATCCCATCTCATCCTCCAAAGCTATCTGCTTTGGAGGAGATGAGGGAGTCTGAGGTGCTGCTCAGTGTAAGTGTGAGGTTCTGAGTGAGTCTGGAGCAGCGTTGGACTAAACTCCCATACTGGGTGGTCAGAGAAGCCTGCACTCCAGAAAGCTGCTGGCCTTTCCTAGGGGCTGCCAAGAAGGGCAGGGTTTTGTCACAAGGAGAAGGTCCGTGAGGACGCAGTTATTAATAGATGGACTTAAAACTTTCTGGATAAGCTGCAATTTAATTGTAATTTGTAGCATGTTAAGCAGCTGATCTGGTCTTGATGGCTGTTCTCCCACCTGGATGCAGCATCACCTTCAGGGTAATCCGTGGCATTTCCTTGGAAAATCTCCTACTTCATCACTCTGGAGTCCCCAGATGTCTGTCCACATGCTGCCCCATCAGCAGGACCAGGTCAGATGTCTTGCTGGTCTGTGTCCCCATGATGCGATGAGAGTTAGGAGTCTACTGCAGGGCAAGGGATCAGCAAATACAGGCAGCTGGATTAAAGCAATGCCATTCCCTAAGAGCAAGGTATGTGGCCCTTATGATCTCTTCTCTCCTGGTGGCAGGGCATCATCCTCAGGGCTGGCAGCAAGTGAGTCCCCCCAGGCAGAGAGAAAGTCCCAGCTTGTGTCCTCACAGCTGGGGATATTGATTGCCTCCTCTTCCTCATCTCCAGTGGGATGTTGTTCTTCATGCCTTGCTGTCAACATCTTCGTGCTCGCAGTGGGCTCAGTGCAGAAACCCTTTGGCTCAAATGGATTTCAGGCTCTGCCTCTTGTACAGAACTCAAACCAAGAATGCCCTACACAGGCACCCCTGGTGCCTTTTATCTGGGCTTGCTACGTCAGCTCTGCCTTGCAATTGGTTTTGATCTGTAACCACCTGTTAATATTTATCCTGCTAATAGATTCTCTTTATTCTTCTCTAAGTGAAGTGCACCCCAACTGGAGCTTTCCCTGTTTTCTTTCCATGGTTCAGTGTTTTTTTCTGTTTGTTTTACTGATGGTGCAGTTTGGCACGATGTCTTCTGAGCAAGCAGAAGTCTGTATCTGTCTTTTACCACCCATGTGTCACTGACTCAAGTGCTGATGGCCAAATGTTTTGGTCTTGGGTTCAGAGTGGCTCCATCTGGGTTGACACACTCCTGTGAGCCACTCAGTGCGTTACACCCAGTGCCTCTGTCTTCTTGTCATGACCTCCTGCACGTAGCGGCTTCTCAGTTATTACATGGCCATTCAGGCAGAGGGGCTGAGATAGAATGAAAGAATTACAGAAGTGCTCCCTGCAGCTGATTCCAGGAACCAGGGGGGCTGGGCTCTGTCTGCCCTCCAGTTCCTTTTCTCTCCAAGGTGCAGTTTTTCCCCTGTGTGTCATGAAGGTACCTACGACTCATGTCATAAACATTATCTCGATCTGTTGTTTGTGCAGGAGAAGCATTAGATGACAAGCCCAGCGGTCCATTGTGTTTTGTTATGATTTCCAGGATTTCAGGGCTATGCTTAATCTGTTTCTCTGCCTCAATATTCCACCTCTTCTAACTTCTCATCTTTTCTCTCTGATCTGACTTCATGCCTTGCATTGATTACTCCAGGGAGGAATTTTCCTCTTTCTTAGAGGAAAATCCATGTCTTATCTCAGCTTTTTGTCTTTGTCTGAGATTCCTTGATGAGTTTTAATTTGAAGCTGAGACATTGCCTGAGCAGTGATTTCTTCTATTTACCTTTCTGGGCAACAGGGACCCTGCTCTGTCTTGTCAAATTTGTGAAGTTAAGATCTATGAACAAAAAAAAAAAAAGAAAAAAAAAAAGGTTGTTTTCCCCTTGAGTGCAGCTCTCTGAAGGCAGCTTTGCCATGGATTTGCACAGCCCCTGATGCTCCCCTCTCTCATGCAGAAATCCCTGGTGCTGCTGTTTAAACCCCTGGTGTAGAGGGAGAGGGAGCTCAGTGTGTAAAGGCATGTACACATCAGAAGGCGAGTGAGGAATATGGGCTTGACAGCTGTGCCTAAGGGTGAAAGTCTTCTCTTAAATAAGTTATGAATTTGCTTAGGGCAACAGGCTTGTTATCAGAGCTTCAGGGATATCACAAACACTCCGGAGGGGTCAGAAACCCGTCGTGAAAAGATTCATTGCTGCCAGTATGAAGCAGCACCTGAGCTTTAGGTGAGTGCCGTGTCCCTTGGGGGCAGGGGCAGGTGGGGCAGACACTGTGTGGATCCCTGCCAGCAGCCCTGTCCAGGCAGTAGCTGTGCAGCCGAATGATCCCCAGTGATTAAGCTGTCCTTGGTCACCTCGGTTCTTCATGGGGGAGTGACCAAGCCTTCAGATTGCAGGCAACTGGAGAGGGTAAAGGTGTTTTTCAAGCTGCTTTGGGTGCCTTTTTTAGACAGTACCTTAATTTACTGTGTTTGCAATGAGGAGTGTGTCCCAAGCCACTTACCCCACTGTGCATATATGCATGTTAGCAAGATTTTGCTAAAGGTTGAGAAATTTTTCCAGGAGAGTAAGTTTTTGGAGGACTTTTGATCCAACTCATTTATACCTCTCAAAGCTTCAGTCCTAGACTTGTCTGAAGCAGTGCTGAGATCAGGCAGCTTGTTTCTCCCCACAGGGGAAACTGGATATGAGCTAGAGATAGGATGATGCCATTTGTGTTTATGATGACTCTGGAAGGCATGAGCTGGTGTATAAGCATGCTGAACATGTGTTCGATGGTTCTAAGAACATTAGTAGATGGTGTTATAGATGGCTATAAACTGCTTACAAGGATGTCTTTATTGATCTGTTGGACCATGGCAGCTAGACATTTATTAGAGCTTCCATCCGTTCAGTTCCATGTAAGGGATTTGTAATGTGACTTTAATTCTGATTGTGAAATAAGATTTTTTCTTTTTATTAGCTTCTACTGAGTTTAAAAACAACTTTAATTGGTTAATTCTGGGAAATTGGTGTTGAAACAACTGGTCAGATATTGAGGAAAGAGCAGTTATTTTATTCATTGCACCAGAAGACAAAATGCTTGCAGCAATTCATGTATCTATACAGAGGCACCAATTGTGTCTGCTTGATGAGGAAAAGTCACTGATTGTGCTGGTGGTGGATTTCAGACCAGTTTCATCTGGAAGGAGAGTTCAAATCACATCTTCACGGCTCCTTGTGACGAGGGGACTGATGCTGCTGATTTAGACCAGTTAGCGTGTTAATGCTGTTTTGTTTGTTTAAGGGTTACTATCTGATTAAATCAAACTATTGGAGTGTTTATGGGGCTTTGGGAAGTGAACTGCTACAAGGCTGTGCGGGCTGAGCCTATGGGTTCCCTTAGCCAAGCTCTGCTGCAAGTGAAATTCTCACTTTGTTGTCAGTGAATAGCAAAACTCTCACTTAGTCTGTTGGGGCCAGGAATTTACCCTGCTGATGTATTTGTCCCTAACCTTCAAAAGTGGGACTCCGAAAGACATACAACTAATGGTTATTTTAAAAAAAGAAATGCTTCTGTGGTGTGCTGCTAATTGCAAACATGGGGCATAGCTTAGTTCTGAGTCTGCAGTTTGCTTTGTGAGAAAAGGACATCCTGTTCACTTTACTTTCTAGAGTAGCATAATTCAAACCAACAACATGGGTGTTTTTTTTTCCTCCAAGTCGACTAGAAAATCCCATTGATGACAAAGTTCAGATTGAATCAGTGGATGGGATGATTCACGGCTGGAGTGAAATAAATTGAAAATTCAGGAGGCATTATTTCAACTGCAAAAGTAATTTCAGGTGCTTCTTTTTTGAAAGGATCAGTTGCAATTCTGGTAAACTTTCTAAGGGAAGGGATGCAGTGACAATAAAGAAAAGAAAGAACCTCCACACACGGCAGTTTGCAAAGGGGGAATGTGGCAAAGGCTCCGCACTGAGGAAATGATCTGCATTCACACACACCAAGTCAGCTTTTTGCAGTCCTGAATTCATGCTTATCTGAAGACACCTCTCCTGTAGTGCTGTGAGTGCCGTGTTAGTCACTTAACAGCCACTGTTCTGCCAAAAATGAAGTGTAAACTTCTCGTTCCAGACATTTGGTTTTATATAGAGGGACTTGCACATGTGGGAATTAAATTAGAGGTGTTCCAGTTAGAGAGATCAGAGCCCTTCCCTCTGGAGAGATGTACCTGTTCTCATGCTGAGAATTTGGAAAAATCTTTTCCCAGAAAAGGATCCTGCCTGTCTGTGAGAGCCTTAAGGAACAAAAGTATGAAACCTCAGCTCTTCTTCTCCCATCGATCTCACTGTCATTACAAGAAAGCTTTTCTGATCACTTTTCTTTGTCATGTAACTCTAATGCCATTAGGTCCACTTTGGCAAGGAAAGCGACGTATAATTAATTTGCACATCAGGAGGGTAGCTATGTGATTTTTGTACAAACGAGAAGCTCCTCAGATGTGGAAGGCACTGCTTGGGCATGGCCATGGTGTAGGTGGGAACCTGCCTCTACCCAGGCAGGGATGGGACTGAAGGGAGCAGGTGAGAAGGGAGAGAAGAAGATGGGGTGAGTTAAGAGCGTGCAGTTGGTGTGAATGTGTGCTGAATGGTTGTTTGAGGCAGGTAGAAGTATTTTCAAGCCTCTGCCTCCATCCACTGTTTTGTTGGTGTTTTTTTTTTTGTTTTTTTTTGTTTTGTTTTTTAAATCCACAGCTGTATTAGAATTATTATTTTGATGCACAATGCATTAAAAAGGGGAAGAAGAAACCCCAAACCCTATCCTGACTGATTTGTTCCCAGAAAGATGTTTAATTTTGTATGTATAATTGAAAGGGGCTAAATATAGCTGTATTAATATTTATGGGCCTGCTGCTGGAGTCAATACAAGAGTTGCTGTTCAAGGCAATTAAGCTTTACCTTTTCACGTCCAAGATTTCGGTGTTTGGAGATGACATTAGCTGTGTGACCTGCATCCAAGAGAGAATAAACTAAAAGCATGCCATTATCTGTTGAATATGATACCCTGTGTTTAATGCTGTTTGCTGACAGGCATTTTGTCTCCAGCACAGGTGATCTCTTGGAAGGACACCTGCTTGAACAGGAGTGGATCAGTAGGCTCAGGGTTTTGCGGGACTGTCCCCAGATGATGTGGATAAGGAAGAATTCAGTGATTGGACACACACAGGGTTGGAAAGTGGGCACTGTTCACCTCTGGGGATGGGGAAGGAGTTAGGGTTGCAGTTTGTGGGCTGTATTCATCTCCAGCCTGGAGCTGGGGCACTGGAAACAAGGTTGTCGCTGCCTCGGGAGGGCAGGGAATGCTCTTTGCACCTTTTTCTCAGTCCTAGGCTTTCTGGGGCTAGTCACAGCCTTCATGTCACGAAAGCACAGAGAAAGCAAATCCTGTCCAGAGATCTGAGCCGCTGTAGGGAGCGTGTGCACGGGGAATTAGGTCGAGGCTGTAACGATGAAAACAAGTCAGTTTGCGTTAATAGCAGAAGCAAAATGATGATGCATTTGATTTCCAAAGAACTGCCTTTCAAGAGAAGGGTATCACTAGGATAACGTGACAGCAGTCCTGGCAGCAGCTGAATTGCCCTGCATTGCTGCTTTTTGGAAGCCGCAGCTCCTTGCAGCTCCAGTTAACAATGAAGCTGTTAGACACCATACAAGTCCCACACTGATAAGGGCTGTCTGGATCCTGCCTTTCTACTAAATTTGATCAATGTGTCAGGTTTTACTTGCTTCCATCTGGATGCTAATAGCTGCCTCTGAGGGGGAGAGCTGCAGGAAGGAGCCTTGGGCACTGTTGTCCTGCAGCAAGGGGCTGCCCCAGGGTGAGTGCTGGCTGCAAGTGCTGCAGAAGAGAGGTGGTCCCCATGGGAGTGAGCCTGGTGCTTGGCTCTGCTCCCAGCCCTTGTGCCCTGTGCATTTCGAAGCGTTGTGTGGGTGTGTTTCACTGCTGGGTTAGCTTGGTTGCTTTTCACCCCCTTCAATAAGCATCCAGGAGAAGAATTTCCCATGGCTTTCATTTGCTTTTGGAGCACAACAGTTGCTTAAACAAGGAGGGAAAAGCATAAATCAAATGGCACACCCGTGGAGGTAGAAATGGCAGCGACACTGTTAGTGGCTTAATGTGAGGTTTGCACTCCAGGTAGTTCTCCTGAATCCTGAAGCTGTGGTTCTGGGGATTTGCACCAGGTCACAGTGACCCCAGCAGACTTACCATACCAATGACAGCATCCTTGCCAAAAGGTGTCAGCCTGAAAGCAAGGCACTGCTCCTTGGTATGCCACCAAGCGCCCTGAACAAGGGCAAGCCAAGCTTTATATTAAGGAGCATGGGAATTGCACCAGTTAATTTTAAAAATCTCGTTTAGCTAAAGCAGCACAAGCCTCCATGAATATTTATCTGGTGTTACAGAAGCATGTGGACTCCCACCTACTTTATTAAATTGATTTTCCATAAAAATGCCAGTGGAAGACATTTGATTAATGGCTGGTGGGACGGCACAATTAATGTAAAGCCTGGAGTCAGCAAGAAGTGTCCCCTGGGCTGCATGTCCCTGCTGGAGGCTGGGCTAAGAAAACATGGAGCAATTTCTCTGGGGGACAGTGGTAACATTTATCTATATGGTGTCTGTGATGACATGAGCAGGAGCTTTACTGAGGGCTAGTGGGGCCTGCTCCCTATTCTCTGCCTTGTTTTGTGCTTTCTGCTCAGGCTGCATCCAAGAATGGAGCAGAGCAGTGAGCTTCAGTGGTCGTGTAGGGTCTGAGTGAGGCTCCCTGGGCGTTTTCATTTAAACGTGTGTGGGATTAGCTCTGTCAGCTGGATCCTTGCAGCTCCCAGTGATTTGCCTGCCTGGATTTGTCTCCTGGTGGCAGGCAATTTGAAGCTGCGATGTTACAGCTCTATTAGGGAGCTCTGACGTGGTTTCCTGCCAGGATGCCCTCCAAGACCAGCACTGCCTGTGTGCTGTGCACTGGTGGGAGGTGCTGGATGTGGTGCAAGCAGGGGTCACTGACTGTGATACAGGGCAGAGCATTACCACCAGTGGGGTGGTGCATCAGGGCCAAAGCAGCTGGGAGCAGAAAGGCGACTGGAGCTCCTGATGCTGCTCCACCCTCCCTTCCAAGGCTGAGGGACTGTTGCAATAGTTTCTATTTTGCAATCCTTTTTTTAATATATTTTTGCTGTTTTTTTTTTTCTTGTGTAAGTGTTCTGAGGCCTCCTGCAGTGCTATTCCTGCAGGTGAAGAGGGGATCTCTGGATATCACTTGCCATGGGAATGCAGCTTTCCTTGGAGGTTGATGCTATGACTCTGCCACTGCCCTTTGCTGCATCAGAGCCTGAGAGAGATGGGTACAGAAAACTGTGGGATGGAGCCTGGCTCAGCTCCTGTCCAGTACTGGGTTCCTACTGTGTGTTTGCAAAACTCACAGGCAACCCCTGTGTCAGCAAGGAGCTAGGTATAGGGGAGTGATGGGAACAGGGGACTGAGGGGAAAAAAGGAGACAAGACAAAGCAGGTTCTGGCTTTTATGTGGCAAGTAAAAAGAGAGAGTCTTTGCTGAAAAGAGGCAGAGAAAAGGCAGTGTGGCAGCCAACATATTCTGGAGACAGCTCTCTCCATTGTAGGCTGCAAATCGCCAAAAAACATGTCAGTAAAGAACACTGGCATACACTGCCTCTAATAAATATATATTTGAGAAAGACATTTCTTCAAAACTTCTGCGAGGAGATGTCTAATTCTGATGGGATGGGATGAGAAATGACATCTAAATGGAAGCAGGGAGTTGCTATGGGAACTGGGATGCTTTGAACGCATGTTGCTAAAACAAGAAAACATTATACCCAGCAAAGGAAATTAAAAATCACATCTAGAGGCATCTGCCCTCTGTGCTTCTCTGCTGGGAGTGTTGTTGTGTGGTGCAGCACGTCGTAATTCATGTAGTGGGCAGGACTGAGAATTCAGTATTTACTGCCCTGTGTAACTGCAGTGAGCAAAGAGCCTTCCTGCCCACGGGGCAGGCAGTGCTGTTGTCTAAAAGCTGCTGTGGAGTGGAAGATTTGGAATCGTGATGGAATCTCCTCTCACAGGATCTTCCTCACTTGGGGGTGAAACAGCAGCCGAGCTGATCAGGGCCAAGCAACCTGAATTTAAAAGTTTATTTGTACCTCATATTGGTATGGCTACCAGCTAAATGAGCAGTGGCTGTGTAGCCAAGCAACCCATGCATCGGAGGGGAGAGACAGCACCTCAAAACCTTGCCTCAGCCTTCAGAAAGGCAAAAGCAGTGCTGGGGGCTGTGCCACTACCTCGAGAGCAATGAAGGATGCTCACAGTGTCACCAGCAGCTCACTGCTGCAGGGGCTGATTGAGTTCTCCCACTGATGGACATGCGAGGCAGGAGCTCACAGGGGAAATAAGGGAGCCAGCGTGCAAATTACCGTGCTGCTCCCTGCTATGGTTTGCTTGTATCTTTCTCTCTGTACCTGGCGCTGGCCTCGGGGGACACGCTTGAGAATTAAATGGACTTTTGCTCTGAGCCATACAGCAAGCCCCAGGAGCTGCCGCCTTTTGCTTTTGCTGCTTTTTGTGCACTGCTGTCCATCACCCAACCTGGGGCAAAGTACAGCCAGGGACACGGGAAAGCACTGCTGAGGCAAAGGGACATGGGGAAACTGAGGCACAGCAGAGATGTGTGTGTCTTCCAGCGCAGGTTGGCACTGCCAGTGAGCTCAGAGCTCAGGCTCAGCCTGCAACCCACATGCTCTGGAGAGCTTGTATTGTTCTCTCTCCCTCTGCATTGACATAAAATTAATGTAATGCAGCAAGTCTCTGTATTTTTTTTTCCTGCTTGTTTCCTAGTGTTTCAGCCTTTCCACTGGTTTTCTACATCTCAATGATTCTCAGGTTAGCAATAGCAGTTCTGTATTTCACCCTTGTGTTATCTGTTTCCTGGAACTCTGATGAGTTACAGACTTCAGCAATCAGTACAAAGCTGGGGATTCCACTGGCAGTGTGCTGAGGTTTTTGCAGCTCATATCTGAGCATGTGAATGGTTTCTGGGCGCCAGAGAGATGAGTTTGTGTTAAAGAAGGGCTTCCTGGCTCTGAGCTAGGCAGAGTGTATGACAGCCCAATGGGGCTGGGGCAGAAGGGGCCAAACTGTGCCCATGCCAGGACTGCCTTCCCCAAGCACCCCTGGCTGAGCCATTGAGGGCAGATATCAGTACTGAATTTGTTGTGTTATGTATTCTAATTAACATTTACACATTTTCTCGCTGTTCTTATAATATTTAACAAACATGTTTGCATAGCATCTCTTTTCCTTTACCACAGGGTTTCAAAGAGCTGGAGCTCTAAAAGCACGCTCACACATACATATTCCTCCTCTGTCTTTACAGCATCTGAGGGTGTCCTGAGTCCTTAAAATAGAAACTACAGTAGCTTTGTTCATTCTCTTGTTTCTGTCTGTAGCAAAAATAGCTCAGCTAATTTGTAGTCACTGTTTGTAGTCTGGATGTGTGAGGATGAGAGCTGCGTGTGAAGCCTCCATGACTGCACATCCTCGCATCTTGCTTCTTCTGACTCTTCTCTGCATGGATATTTAAATTTATATTTAAAATATATATATATATATATATATATATATATATATATATATATATATATATTGCCAAAGCTTGCACCATACACTGATTCTAGCCTCTGAGCCTGAGCCTGTTTTTGATGTCACTCATTTAATGCAGTAATATGTGCATGTCTACATGGAGCAATGAGGGGAAGCTAAATTAAATTACATGAGCCGTGCGTGTGGTTCTGTGAAGCCTTTTTGGTAGTTCTTTCTGCCTGGGCTCCTGATGGGGTAAGGTTTATCGCAGCTTGCTTTCTGTCTTTTGTTTTCTGAAAGCTTCAGAGCTGATTTGCTGATCTGAACAAAGGCTGGCAGAAAAGCAGGTACCTCAAAGATGTTAAGTGCCTGCAAGACTTGTGAAATTATGCAGATGAATGGAAAAAGTAAGAGAAAGGATTGCTGGATGGGATCAGCTGATGTGAGGCACTGGAACAAAGAAGCAGGGAGGCTGCTCTGTTCCAAAGGCTGAGCTGGCCCTCCCCATGTAACCTGCAGAGCTCGTGCCCAGTAGGGGTCCTTGGGGATGAGCATCCATAGGCACGGAGGTGCTGTAAGTCCTGGATGCGCTGTGCTCAGGTGGTGACTGGCTCACCTCTTGGTCCCCTGTCCAGTTCCTGTAAAGGACACTGGATGCAGCCAGCTGAAATATCAAGGAGAGTGACCAACAGCCTTGATTCCTTTACATTTGTGAGGCCTGTTTGATTCCAAGCCTTCAGAAGTCACCAGGAGTGTAATGGAGAGGGGTTGGATCCCTTACATGGGCTAAGTTATCTCCACTTTGTGAGACTGTTTCTGAAAGCAAGCTAATGGCTGAGCAAACCACATTAGACAAATAGTTGATGACATATAGGCAGAGCTAGATACAGATCTGATCCAAACGTCTCATTGGCAATCCCCTGCAGGCTTTTACTCACCCCTGCTTTTGCTGAGATAAGACATTTATTTCAGACATTTATATTGTTTCTTTCCTCGCTCTGTGGTTTATTTTGCAGAGAGCAAGTTTTCCTGTGCACAGTCCTTGGCTGACCCCACTCTGCAGTGGGTGAGCATCCCGTTGTTTTTAACCCCACTGCCCTTTATAGGTGGGAGCATGAGGCTAATGCCAGCCTTCATCCATGAGACCCTCAAACTCCTCTCCTTCTGTGCTCATTAGAGAGAGGCAGATGCCACCAAAGGTGGCAACTCTGGGTGGCACAACTGCCTCCAGGATTGCCCTCCCTTTGGAGACAACAAGCTTCATCACATAGCTCTCTATTTTTTGTGTTTTTCACAGAGGTGGTGGCAATTTATTCCTCTGTGAAGGAGGCAGATTAGATGACTAAAGTATCTTATCTATATTCTTGTTTCGCTTGGCATACCTGTGCATGCTGCCATCCAATTTGAGGAAGGATTCAGAGGATGAATTTGTGAAACCTGGGCACGTGCATGTAGCGTGAGAGTGGCCACTGCTTCTGGACAAGTCATTTTGTATTCAAGGATGCTGAGGCACTAAAGCTGCCAAATGGCATTTGGAAATACAGACGCTGAGTTTGGTTCAATGGGACCGAGGTGCCAATGAGAGGAGGGGGCTCAGGGTGAGGTGTGGGCTGCAGTTACAGCATGCCACCTCCGAGGGCGGCACAGCCAAGGGCAGTGGCATAGGTCAGCTCTGTGTTCCTCAGAAGGCTGCACTCCTGGGGCTGCAGCACAGGATGTGGGAGGAGAGGATGTCCTATTCCTCTTTGTTCCACAGTCTGACAGTCTGGAAGGAAATTAAATCCGCACAGTAAAAAGCTGAGAAAATGAAGGCGAAGACACCCAAAAAGCAACTGCAAAAATGATCTTCTGCTGCTTATTAGTTAGCGAGGCAAGAGCTTTGGGGGAAGGCAGGAGGTGGGGCTGGCTGCACTGACTGCCCTTCTGTGTTTTTCCCTTCCTGGAGATGCTGGCTCCAACGCACCATGCCGCCCGGCACAGTCGCTCTGATGTGCTGCAGGGATGGCTGTGCCATCCCCTCTCTTTGCACGGTGACGCTGCCCTCACCACATGCATGCGGAAACTGTGTGCAGATTTTGGGCTGGTACCCTTGGGTGCTGCGACAGCACCGTCTTGCTCTCTGCTTGCTGCAGTTATCTCAGAAACCCCCGTCCTTCTCTCACCCAGCTCCTCGGCGAGCTGAGGCTGCGCAGCCTTCCCTACGTCAGCATGGAAGCCCGGAATCCCCAGCACGGAGCTGCTGCGGCTTTGCCCCCGTTTTAGCAGAACACAGCAGCGGGGAACCTCCGGTGCATCACTCTGCAGACTGACGGCACGGCTTCGGGAGCCCCGGCTGGGAAACGTGACCTTGTTTGGCACATCCAGAGCCAAAATGCAACCGGACGAGTCGGTTATAATACGGGTGAGATTCTTAAATAAGCAGCACTCGATGAGCGCATCAAGATGTTTAGTAAGAGCCTTCATAGTCGTTCCCACCCCCGCCCCTGAGCCCCCCTGCAAGCGCTCGAGGCAGCGCTGCCATCCACAGCCGGGAGGAGAGAGGCGCAGTGATTTGTATTCCGGCTCTGCCTCTGCTCCCAGAGCAGAAGCGAGTAAAAATAGCACTCAGTCATTTGGTAAATAATAACCATCTCCTCATGGGCCCGGGGAGCCGTGAGCACTTAAAGGGGGGAGTGCGGGGAGGGGGATGCCTGCCTCTGCCTGGCTGTGTGCAGAGAAACCAGGGCTGGGAGGGGATGGGCGACTGGTTGCTGTGGAATGGGAACCCCGAAGCACTGCTTTACACTGCATATGAAAGGGAGGCAGCCCACCCTGCTGGCATGGGGTGGCAGAATCCAGCCCTCCGCATAATGCTAATAGAGGGTTTGTTGCCTGCACGGGGGAAGTAGCAAATTCCTGAAGAAAGAAAGGAGCGGCTTTAAGGAGCAGGCAGGTGTAGGGAGTGCCATGGTAACGCTGTGAGAAAGGATGCTGCAGCATTTGTTTTACATTTGCATTGCAGATCTGCCCAGCAGTGGAATGTGAGCAGTAGAAGCAAAGCGTTACCCACAGGGAGGGACTTTGTGCCTGGGAGAGAAGGGGCAGTGCTGATGGGTCGACTGTTGGTCTAGATGACCTTAGTGGTCTTTTCCAACCTTATTGATTCTATGGTTCTAAATGGCTCAGGAGCAGGATATGCCACTTGGCTGACTTAACTCTGCCCGTGTTCAACAATGCTGAGCCCAAAAATCTCTTACTCTTCTAGTCCCATTGCTGTTTCTAGGTGCTGTCTTCTATTCCCAGTCCTCAGGTGGCAGCAGATGGGAACACAATGCTCCTACATGTTCTGCAACAGGTCTGGGGATAATGCCTAACTCTCTGCTTAGTTATCATATCTGTTGGCAAGGCAGCTGGCTGCAGGCTGGGAAGGAATTGGTGTGTCCCTGCTGTACCTCTGAAACCAGGGCAGGCAGTTCTGCTGTAATGCTGCCTGGGTGTGTACAGATCCTTCTTGCTGGGGATGCAGGAGCAAGGAGGTATCACTGTCATACAGCTGTGAGCTGTGCAGGCACCCTCAGATTTCAGCCTCATACAGGTAGCAAATCTCAGGGGCTCAAACTGCTCTGCTGGTGTTTTCATCATCGCAGGATTCTCCTGCTCTGCTAAAATCCCTGCTTGCTCAGGAATGGTTCAATTTTAGAAATCCCTTTGGATCCTGGCCAGTTCCTGCCCTGCCTTGATGCACTTATTAATGGAAAGGTTCAGTCTGGTTTTTGCCACGAGGGGTGCAGGGTGCCCAATTTCCTCAATTTTCTGGGGCAGATCAATAACCCAGTGTCTGAGCCCAGAACCCCAGCATGTGCCAATGATGGAGCTGCCCTGCAATATGCAGAGCTCCCACCAGGCTCACCTGGCTGCTGCATTGCATGGCCAGCCGTGGAGCTACTCTGAGATGTACAGCTGCAAATTATTTATGGTGAGCAAGCTAAACACCAGGAAAAGAGGAGGGGAGGGAGAAATACTGTGTTTTCTCTCAAGTATAATGAGTTTTCTCTCACAGCATACGTTGAAAAGCCTCGCTTCACTGGAGGTTTCTTCTCTGCTACGTGTCTCATTTGGGGACTAGCTTGGAGGAAGGTGGAGAGAATTTCCCGAGTATTTAAGTCTTACAGAGCTCACTTTGCTCAGGATGCTGTCTCATTTGCTTCTGGGTGTTTCAGAAAGATATGTATTGCATACATATTTCTCTTTAACCTTCTTTTCATCACATCCAGACAAGATCAAGGGTTACTTATATAGCACAATAATACCAGCCACAGGCTGTGTCAGATGCTCGCCAGCCATAATAACTAAAGACATGTATATGTATAGTTGAGCCATTAAGGAGAAAACCCTGACAGAATGCATTATCTTATTTTTGGATACGAAACTTTGAAGCACAAAGCTAAGCTTCATAATACAGCAAAATAACTGTCAGAGGATGGAAGGATTTCCATAGCTGAGCTGAGCAATGGGCCATCCAGGCTACCTTCAAAGCTGTTGCAGTAGCCACAATGGGACACTACAGATAAATATATATAATAAAGCTCTTACTTGTGGTTCTAAATTGATTCTTCCATTGGGAAAGTAGCTCCCAGCCAGCACTGTACAAAAGGAGCACAACTGCATGATCTATCCATAAAGCAGAAAGGATTTATGTTAGCATAGTGCTGAACTCATCTCATTCATCATTTTCCAGTATAACCCAGTGGGCAGAGAGCATAGCGATGTGAATCTAGAATGTCACCCACTTGCTGTGCCTTGTTTTCCCTGCAAAATGGGACAGCAGCAGAGATTTGATTTAGCAAACAAGCCAAGATTGCAATGAAGGCAGTCAAAATGAGAGCAATGTGTGTGCTGCTTGGAGTGAACGATGCCTGCTGTTGGCCCTGTTCTGGGCAGCACTTCAGTTCTTCTTGACCTGAAGGCACATGAGTAACGCTGCCCCAAGTCTTGCTGCTCCAAGAATGAACTGAGGCAATGGGCAGTGTCTGGAGCTCAGCATCCACGAGGGCAGCACACTGGGGTGCAGCTGTTTGTGTGATGCATGGGGACAGCAGCTTTGCAGGAGCAGTTGCTCATCAGGAGAACAGCAAGCATGGTGTGAGAAAAAAGGCAATCCGAATATTGATTCTTTTTATATACAGACAAGCCTGAAGCTGTAACAAAACCCAGGTTTCCTAAAACTGGTAGAACATTCCTCGGCTGTTTATCAGGCTGGGAGGCACAAAGGCATTGCAGATTAAAAGGCATTTCAGCACATACCTCTATATTGAAAATGGATCTGTACTGTGTTGTGTATTGAGTAGCTGCCTGCATTTCGTAAACACACAGCATCAGGCTGTGTGGGACAAACTCATCTTGGTGTAACTGGAGAGCAGCGGAGCTGCTTAGAGATGGTTTTGCTCAATTGCAACTAATAAAGGCAGCAATTGTGCTGGATGCAGTAGGGACTGTGGTGCCAGTTCACCAAGGGCTTTGCCAGGGTGGCATCTGCCATGAAAACACACCACACCAAAACCCAATCTCCTTCTTGGACAATGAACTCTATAATATAATTGCTTTTTCCTCTTTCTTTCTTTGTGTTTTTTGTTTTTTTTTGGTTTGTTTTTTTTTTTTGTTGTTGTTTGTTTGTTTGTTTTTTTTTGTTTTATTTTTTTTGTTTGTTTTTTTCCAGACAGTGTAACTGAAGTCAAGACAGATATTTATGTGACAAGTTTTGGCCCCGTCTCAGACACAGACATGGTAAGTGCCACTGGGAAGCTGCCTGACAGGGGAGGGTTGCTTGGTCCTGGGAGAAGGGAGGACACTCAGACCTGGCCTTTGTGGATGACAGTGCCAGGGGAGGATGGATTCCTCCAACAAACAGTCCCCAGTGCTTGAACCAGAAAGGAGGCAAAGCAGAAAAAAGAAAAAGAGTGAACTGACTGCAGTATTTTGACATGTTCAGGGAAAATTATTAATGAAAAGGCCTGAGGTCTGAATCTAGGCTTGTATTCCCACATCAGTTTGTCTTCTAATTAAAGCAGGACGGTGGAGCATAATTAATAGTGAGCTTTCTCAACAGCGCTTCTTGCAGCCTGGGCTCCATGTGCGCCCCGCTGCACAGGAGCTGCCTGGCCATGGCTGCTCAGCATTTCAGGCTGCCACGTGAGGGCATCCCATAAGGCTGGGACCCTTCTGCAGATGGGATCTGACTACTGGGTCCAGATGATGGGAAGTGCTGGGCTTGGAGAGAGTCGTTGCCTTCTCCAGTTGGGCCAAGCAATGTCCTCCAGCCTCTTGTAGCCCCTCCAAAGAGGGGAAAGTTTAATTTTCTGTGCTCACATGGTTGTGAGCATTTCTTTGGTTGCCTCACCAACAGTCTGGTGGAGAACTAAGTCTCTCTGCAGTGCTAGCTCCACCACACAGCCCCATGTGGCTTTGAAAAGATCAATTCTTCTGGGGTGAAAAGTTAACTTAATGTTGAGTATGAATCTCATCTGAGTTCTCTCCATTTCTCTCACTATCCTGCTGCAGCAGACCCATAATACATTCAGCAATCTTAGCCTGTGGGGAGTATCTGATAATTACTTCCAAGGTGGAGCATATTTGATTAAGGGAGCGTGTATAATGAACTGTGAAGAAGAAATCTGAGGTATTGAAAAGAGGAAGGTATTCTCCGTGATGCGATTCGACAAAATGAATTTAAAATTAGAGAGACAGTTAAAGAATAATAAATTATTTCCCCTGCGCATGCTTTGGTTCCGTGTATTTTACAAACGCGTGGCGAATGTGTTTGAGCGTGCCGTTCTGGTGTTAAATGCTCTCAGGGATGTGTGAGAAAAACCCCATCTCCCCTGGAAGCGTGGGGAGAGCCCCTTCCTCCGCAGGGGTTCCTTTCATCTCAGGAGCAGGGAAGTCCCTCCCTCCCAGCTCACTCTGCCCGATGAGCTGGCTCCGTCCCTCCCACAGCCATTACTCACCGCGATGGAAAGCTGCTCTTGTGCATCGTGATGCAGACACAGACTGTAATTATGATGATGGAGGAGAGGCAGGTAGAGCTGCTGTGCAGCGCGGAGGACAGCAGCTGGTAACGAAAAGCGGAGGAGGACGTGTGTGCCTTCTCCAGGAGATGCTCTGAGGGACTTCTTGTCTCATTTTCAATTTGGTTGGGAAAGAAGAGGCTGATGGGACCTGACATACACCCAAATCTTCAGTTGTGGCCTCCTGCAGCTTGGCCTTAGTCCCTGGGAAATTTGGGAAAAAGAAAAGTAATTTCATGCTTTGGATGGAATCAGGAGAAGGACTCAGTCGTCATGTGCTCAGTTACTTCTATAAGGCAGAGAAGAACATACTGTAGAAGCTAGTGTGTTCCTTGGAAGAAATGACCTGGAAATGATGCTCTTGTGGAAAGAAGGGAAAGAATATCTACATGGTATCTCTTTTCTTTGGGAGTGTTTCCTTAGCTTTAATAGGGATGAAGGTTTCTAAATAAGATAGGTTTTATCCCAATAAGTACTTTACCAGACCTACCTCCTATGTCTGGATACAGACTCATTCATTTGGACTAATGACTTTACTGAACTTAGGACCACTAAGAGCGGGTCATCGTCTGTGGAGGGGCAAAATATCCCCTATGAGTAAGAGCCATGGGACCAAAGGGTTCACTCTTTCTCTCTTCATATTTGAACAGAACAGCTCTGTAGCCAAGGAGCGAGGCTGAATTTCTTTACTGAGATGCTTTTGCTTAGCTTCCATCTGCTGCAAAACCTGTAGGTATTTCTGTGACCTATAAGAAAGTGACGTGCAGCAGCTTTTAAATGCTGCTGAGAAGAGCTGCAGGAAAGAAATCACTCACAATGATAAGTTTAGTTGGTTTTGCAGCCTCCAGGAGCCCATAAATAAAGTCTATAAAACTGCAGTGGCAGGGGAAGAACAGCTGGGACAGATTTTCCAAAGGCCCCTTCTCTCTCTGAAAACCTTGGGAACTAATGGGATCCTTTGTTAGCAGGACGAGGCGGGTGTCACAGAGGTGAGCGGTGCAGCAGCTCATGCTGATAGAATCAGGCAGTTCCCTTGAGTGATACAAGCCCAGAAAGGGCACGACTCAGGGCGTGGCTCAGAGGAATGGCAGCCCATGTGCAAGTGCCACATACTACAGTCATTTTGCCTTGGGGTCACCACGGAGCTGTAGGGTTTCTGATGCTCTGGTCTGACTTGTGGCTGTCTGACAGGCTTGTAGATGACCAACGGTCCCCCAGCTTGTATCACTGACTGTGAAGTATTAGAAGTGTTGACAGAAAAGGGTAAGACTCACTTTTCTATCCTTTCTCCACAAAGGAATACACCATTGATGTCTTTTTCCGGCAATCCTGGAGAGACGAGAGGCTGAAGTTCGATGGTCCCATGAAGATCCTTCCTCTGAACAACCTGCTGGCAAGCAAGATCTGGACTCCTGATACCTTCTTCCACAATGGGAAGAAATCTGTTGCCCACAACATGACAACACCCAACAAGCTGCTGCGCCTGGTGGATAACGGCACGCTCCTGTACACGATGAGGTGAGTTCATGGCTCTGGGCCAGGGTATTTCAGGTACGTATTTCAGGTACACATGCAAGCTATTACGGGACCAAAGGGTATGTAACAACTGTGTGGACTCCTACTGGCTGTTAGCATAGCAAAGCTGCTATCCCTTCTATCCTTATTTCTTAGCTTTGTAGCGCCACTGGTCCTCCAGCACATTTGTGCAAGTAGCTTTTTTCTCATCATTCAAGTAGACTTTTTTCTTTTCTGTGATGAGGTGAAAGTATTTAATTCTATAGCTTGAGGAATTTCTTTGCCGCTGTGGTTATTTTTGTTCCTGATCTCTGATGGGATATGAAGTCAGGATTTTGGTAATGGTAGGAAACATTAGGAGGAGAGAATTAGATATTCTCCAGCAGCTTGAGAACAGATTTGAATTTGTTCAGCATATTACCCCAGAGCCCTGTGGGGTTTGCTTGTGAGAACAGGGGTTTTCTTCCTACTTCGCAGAATCCAAAATCCCAACCTGTCTAGTCAGTGATCATCTCTAGGAAAAAATCACCAGCTTTTAAAAAATGGTCTCCTGCAGAAGTCGCAGTCACAGGGCAGCCAAGTGCAGCATGAGTCCACAGACTGCCTCATTCTGCTGTGAGCTCCAGCAGTGGGGCCTTCCTTCCGCAAATGGGGGGTTGCTGGGAACCATGCTCGGCATCCCTCAAGAACAGGTCTGGTACGTACACTTATCACAGACTGCGACAGGAGGTTGGGTTAAGTATGTGTTCATTCTTGTTGAGAGGTTCCTGTATGCTTGATAGCTATTCACCCATGTAAGTAATGTTTGCCACCTTGGAATGATGTGCTAATCCACTTTCCAAGGTAAATAGATCTGTAAGTGAAGCAGCAAGCTACTCATAGTTGCACAAAAATGGTACTGAGGCATTTACAGAAAGGTGTACATTTTTGTCTTAAAAAATTATTTTCTCTGCCTCCACCTTCAAGCCAATCCAGTCTAGTAACATGCTTATCTGTGGGTTTGGTTGGCTGAGATGCTGTACTTTGACCTCTGCTTTTAAGAACCAGATAGGATTTCATCTCTTCATAGCTGCACTGGCTGCTGATCTACAATGTCAGCAAGTTTTACAGCCTACATTGATAAACAATGCTCTGCTTTTGTGCAGCAGCTCTCAGATATGAGCTAATCCCACCAGTGCCCTGGGGGTTTGGGTCTCTGAACATCAGGGATCTCATGTTACCGAGGCAGATGGGGTAAATGAAGAGAGAAGCCCAATTTGACTTGAGGGCTCAGTTCTGTTCTTGGCTGTCTGACCTGCATGTGGATGACTAACACTCCCCCAGTTTGTATCACTGTCTGACTGTACAGTATTAGAGGAGCTACTGGCATAAGGCAGAAAAAAGACCCAATTTCAGGGTTTTTATATCACTTCACTTGTTCTTTATTCAGCAAACAACCATTACCTTCAGTAAGTTTTGTGTGACAGAGAAAGTATTGAATTTGCTCTTCCGTTTGCGGCTGGGCAGATGCCAGCATCACGAGGCTTTTGGGAATGAGCTTCTTGAAGGAAGCGGAGTCACAGGGGCTTTTAAGTAAATTCAGCACATTCTTCAGCTTAGTCCATTCTCATGGAAGGAGGGATGATGAAGGAAGTGTCACCTCTGTGTCTGCTCTTGTCCATCTTAAGTATACATCTGTGCAAGGTGAAGACCCCACTCAGGTGAGGACCAGATATCTTATCACACACTGTATTGCCCATCACTGAGAACCATAGTGCATGTGGACCTCCTGCTGTCAGGATAGACAAGCTGGGCTGTCAGGGCTGCGTGCTGCCTCTGGCCCAGGCAGCCCCTTCCAGGTTCTGTCAAGACTGGAACTTTGCCATGCAGTTTGACTCCTGAGACATATCCTTTACCTTGTACCAGGCAATATCCTTGAGGGATCAGCTCTGCTGATGTGCAATTAGAGATGTGTCTCTTGCTATTTATCCTGCTGTGAAAGCCAACTTCTCTTAGTCAAGGCTTACATTTATGGATGAAGTTGCTCTGGTGGAAGAGAACATCTGACACATGCATCCAGCAAAATTACACCTGAGTGACAATATTTATAACTCCCAGAGAGAGCCTCTTTGTCACTGATCTGAGCTTTGAGGAGTCACACACCCACTGTAGCCGGGCATCCAGAAACTGCCCTTAGTTCCACAATGGGAACACAGCCCACAGCACAGCTTCCTCACAGATCAGTGCAGTGCTACAGTGCAGACATCTGATCCCTGGCTCAGGCTTGGCACCAGGGTGATGAGATGACCTTTGTGATCACAGCACAAAATTGTGTTTCTCTATTCCCTTCCTTCTGGCTGCTGAGCCATGGACAGGGTTACTGATTCCTCAGCCTCTTCCCCGTTGCTCCGGCTGCCTTCGAGGGTGTAGGAAACACAGCCTTACCATGTAGCCCTGCCTCTGCTGTCTTGTTTCTGGAGCTCCTACACGATCTGAGTAGCTCACAAAGCCCAGCTAGGGCCTCAAAGCACTGGTGTCAGAGCTGAGTGCAGCAAACCAGGGATTGTGCATGGATTTACATAAGGCACGGACAAAAACTCAGCTGCTGCAGCAATCTCTGGATGTAATCTCTGCCTCAAATTGTGTGGGGCACATTGATAATGTTCTGGTTCTTCCTGGCCTTGAAACATGAAAACGGAGAAAGCTTGATGCTGTGCCGAAGGGATTCAACTGTGTGAATCCAGGCTTTAAAGAGCTCTTCTGCTCTTCAGAGGGGCTGTCACAGTGGCATGTGGAGGCTTTGTGCTTATTGTCAGAGTGTTTCCCAGACAATATGTGCTCAAGTTATGCACTCAGAGGATGTTTTCTTTAACTGTCGGGCTGACGCATTCAGCTGTGTGCCTCAGGAACCTGTATTGCTAAAGGCAACGTGCACCTGGAAAGGAGAAGTGAAACCTTGGGTGAATTAGGGGCAGAGCAGGAGGGAAAGCAAGGCACAAAGGTGTGCAGGGCACATGCAGTCCTGCTGAGCCATGGCCCTGGATAACAAGCCCCATACCTCACTGCAACATGCTTAGGACTGGTGACACCCAGTCTGCTGTTTGAAGTCACAGGGTCTTGCAGGGTCACTCCCAGCCAAGCCTTTGTGTTGTCTTTACTGTCTTTACTCTACATGATGGAAGTGCAACCATAATTCTTTGCCAGAGAAGCAGCTCAGACACTACAGAACCAGCTCCTGTGGGCATTTTGGACTATTTGACAGTTCTCTGGCTTCATCCCTCCTTGGCCTTAGTTGTAGACAACAGCACAAACAGACACAAGCAGACCAATGCACACAACTGATTAGATGGGCTGAGGTTTGCAGAGCCAGTTTGAAGCTTTTCCCTTCCAGACTGTTTCCAGAGTGGATCCAAAATAAAAAAAACGACCTATTTTTCAGGCTTGGTTTTCTGCAGGCTGTCCCAAGAGGGAGAGATCTTCAGAGATCACCTCATCTCCCTGCATTCCTGCCATCACAGGCTGAAATCTCTGGGGGCTGCAGAGTGAATTTGGTGTTTTTCTATCTAGCACAAGGATTCCAGTAGCAACATGGCTTTCAAACTCAAACCCCAGCAATTAAACCTAACCTAGATTTGAGCACAGCCCAAGCCATGAACCACCTATCTGTCCTGACTGTGGTTATTAATGACTCTCCTGGAGGAGAAATCAGGACAAAACTCAAGCAATATCCTCAGCATAAACAAAGTTGGCTTTGCTGTGCAGGGTGCCGTCATGTTTTTGTGCCACGCGTACACCGAAGGATTATTACATTTTGCGTCCCAGAAATTGGACCACGGCTCTCGCTCATCCTGCAGCACGAGGCAGGTAACGACAGGGGCTCTAATGACACATCAAAGGCTTTGCTAAGCTGCCGGTAACCATGAGAACACAGCTGAAGAGGTTTGTTGTACTGCCAGCCCTGGGAGAGGTATGTTTAGCTTGACTCACGCTTCTTGCCATTGTGTTGAGCAGTTCAAAGGGCTTCCCGTGACTTTAAAGAGGAAAACATGGCTTCTCACTGGGTGTTCCATTTTTGGTGCTGCTGTGGCAACAAAGCAGAGGCAAAACAGGAGGGGTCTGCAATTCTATTTCCAGAAGGTTCTGAACAAGTTATTGCTTGTGGCTGGGACAGAAGAGCCAAAGGATACACCAGCTGGAGGATGTGGTTGCTGGCAGTCTGGCTATTTTTCACTTTCTGGTTAGGCTTTGTGAGGGCATTTCTAGGCTCAGATGTCCAGACCTGAACCTGAGTGATGAAGCAAACCTCTGTGGCAAGCTGGTACAGGGTCAGGTGCAAAGATGAGGCTTTCTGCAAAAAACTGTTCTACCCAAATACTGCAGATGCAGTGGTAATTGTCTGGGAAGTGAGATACATTCCTCTTAGTCTGACATTTTGACGTTTCATTAGGCAGAGCATATGGTGCTGAGGAGTCTTCTTCCAGTAACAAGAGGTGGCAGGAAAGGCTGGGGGGGAGGGGGCGGGATGTGGGCACTCTGCTAAGCAGTGATTGATGCCTCAGCTCACCTAAATACTGCTGCTAATTAGTGCTGTGAAAGATGAGCGTGTGCTGGAGAGGGCATGGTGAAGAAGGGTGAAGGATAGCCAAGGGGTGCAGAGGGGTGGGAAGGAGTGAGCAGTGCCCATGGGGTGGTGGAACAGAGCTTCTCAGGGAGCTGGTGCACATGGGGCAAAGGCAGAGGCTTCAGGCCAAGGAGATTATCTGAGAACAGGAATGATGCACTCCTTTTCCCTTCAGCAAGCATTGTCTGTGAACGTGCTGACTTCAGGCTAGCTGAAATTGCTGAACCAGACTCATCTCACTGGGATGATACGGTGTTTTCCTTTTTATTTAATTTCAGGAGACTTAAAAACCCTCCTCCAATTGTGGGCAGTGGAGGTGGAAGATTAGGTTGCTTTTTCAGTAGTTTGTTGATGGATCTATTGTATTTTGTTTTTTCTTACTGACTCAGCTATTAAAACACACTTCAGATGTAAAATGTGATCGCTGTTTTCCCACACAACTAAAGTCATCTAGCAGTGTCATAAAGTTTCTCCTTCCCTTGACAACAGTTGCTTATGTTGGCTGTGGTCTGGATTGGGCAGCAGGGTATGGCCAAGGCCAATTTGTGCCCAGATCTACTGCTTCCTGGCCCCCTCTGAGACTCTTTCTGGCTGTTCTGAATGGCACTCAGCCACTGGACTCATAATCTGTGGTCCCTTGAGTTAGTGTTCAGCCTTATCCATAGCCATGGATCACAGCCAAATTCTCATCCAGTACAGTGGATGAAAAAGGCCATTCTGCTTTTGGGGGATTCAGGACACATCAGAAGTAAAGTGCTGAGCAGGAAGAAAAGTCCTTTGGAAAAGCTGGCTTTGAGAACACCCAGTTAAGAGCCTTTTGAAATAATAAAGCAATTGGTGAAGCCAAAGAAGTATCAGGAGGGTTAAAAGGAAAAGTCTTGTGTGGCCTCCTGAGGGAGACAGGTGGAATGCTAAATTTTGTGCATCAGCATTTCCTTTATGCAAGTGACAATGACAAATAGTAGAAGCAAAAAGTCCTGTGCAGTTGGAAAGGAAACAGAAAGAATGGAGTGATAAAGCTAGTGAGGACATGCTTGCAAGCAATGAAGCTCTCCATCTTCAAGCTGGCACATTTCACGAGAAACAGAATGAGAGGAGCAGAATGACACAAGCAATGTGTGTCTAACCCACACCTTGCTACCAGGTTTTTATACCTGCTTCATGAAGTCTTAATTTTCATCCAGATTGCAAAAGAAGAGACATTAAAGTGAAGGAGCAGTTTGTTGGTAGCATTATTTGGGTCCTCAGAAGGAAATCATTGCACCACTGTGCTCATACGCTTGTCAAGAGCTCTGAATTTGCCTGGGTTTTGTACTTCACCATAAACATCCACTTGTCTCCTCTATTGGTCATGGAGTCTACCTGCACAGCTACACTAAACCTATGACTACTTGGCCAGAGTATGCAGCCTTGCATCAACCATAGTTGGGCTGAGAGCCCAACATCTCTGTAAGGGTGTATGGGGCCATGTCCCGCTGATGCTGAGTTAGCTGAGCCTGCCCTGACTGTGGGAGATGCTGTTTGTATGGTTAATTCTGGGGTGGATGTGCCCGTTGGAGACAGGACAGTAGTACCTGGCACTGAAAAACAGCAGAAATGAGCGTTTACTTTTGTTGAATTACAGAACAGAGAGGTACCATTGACCTACCCTGGGGAGAGATGCAGAAGGTCACAGGAAACCACCTTCCTCACCTGTTTCCATTGCCATGTCATACAAGACTAAGACGTAGACTGCAATGGGGCCATGTGCTTGTCCTTGCAGAGCTCTCCTAAGGATGGATTTACTGGATTTTATAGCCATTGTGAGTGCTTCTGGGGCTCCTGTTCATGCACTTTGGCCACCCTACTCCAGCGAAATTGTGGCAGCTTCCAGCTCTGCTCCTCCACCTCTTTAGTGCCTCTGCTGGGGATGCCAGCTTCTGCACATCCTCTAAAAGCAGCAAGTGAGACTGTAAATGGGTCCAAAATCAGGTTCCTTCCTTCACCCAGCAGAGCAAACTTCATAGCTGTCAGGGTGTTTCCATGGTACAACAGCCAAAGTGAAGCACACAGAAGTGGCACAGAGCTCACTCCTGCCTGTCATCTGCCACGTGCAGTCATCATCACCACAGCCTCTGTCCTCACTGAGTAGTCCTGGAGCCCCACCGGCCCCAGACCACTTTCCCTCTGCTTGGTTTCCCCACAAAGGTGCCCAGAGTTCTGGGAAGTGTTTGCTTCTGTCCAACAAAATACTTCAATGCCAACTTTAGAAAATAATCCTAATTTTTTTTTTTTCTAGAATCATCGATGAAAACAACTGCTCTTTACTTTCCCTTTCTTTTTCTGTCTTTTAAAAAAAGTTTTTTTTTCTTCTTTCTTTGTCTTTATTTCTTGCAGGCAAAATCTGCACCCCTTATTTTTTCTAGGGTTCTAGCCTCAACATTTTGTGTGGAAGGTAACCCCAGCATTTTCTTTTTCTTAGAAGACCATTTTGCAGCTAAAGGAATATGTCTTGCTGGAATATTTCCATTGTGCCTCTTGACCTGAGTTTTCCACAGGCAACCTTTACCCTTCAGGCTGTGCATTTGTCCTTTGAATTCTTCTCTTGCTTCTGTAAGAGGCTGCTTTTTCTGAGCCATCAGAAGTGGGTCTTTTTTAGACCAAAATGTACCACCAAAGAAGATGGTATTAGAAGTCTCCTGGGAAATCATCTGTTCTGGCTCTCCCTCCTAGTCTGCAGGCTTTTTAATACTTCAAGAAGGAAGAGTTTGGAGCTTCCTTTTTTAGAGCCCTTTATAATGGATCCTTTCATGCCTGGCCCCGTGTTCTGCAGCGTGCTGTGATGATGGCGGCACCACGCTTGTGAGGCTGTTTCCTGACAGGGCATCCTGCTGGGATAAGATGGATGCCTAAAGAGCACAAGTTGTCCTGCAGTCTCACAACAGCCCCAGGATGCATGATTCTGCATCTGCTGTGTGCATCTTCTGCAGTGCCACCACCACTGTCTGGGGACATGAGCTCTGGTGCCCCAAGTGCATGTGGCTTTGATTTTGTTCGGTGTACCTGAAGCACACTGTGGCTTCACTGAATAATCTGAGCTCTCAGCTTCTTCCAGGCCACTGGGAAGAAAAAGCCATGTTAGTTGTCCCTGGGAAGCACTTTCCCTCTGTTTCCCAGCATGGTCCATAAGATATCCCCTGGCACCAGACATTAATGAGCTCCTTGTGCACAGTTCATAAGCAAACAAAAGTCCTGGGCTTTGGCAGATTTTCTGATTGCACTGAGTAGATAAACTCAGTCAGTAGGGCTGAGTTCAAAATGTGAAATGTGGCCAGCTTGGTGTGCCTGCTGCTCTCAGCAGCTGATGGCCTTCTGCCCAGAGACCCTTAGGTTAGTGACCACATCGAGGCCTTTGTTGCCTTTGATGGATGCAGCGTAAAGATGTCATGGCAGAAGGGCCAGGTGGGATCTACTGCAGCCTGGTATTTCTGATCATGCCTTGTGTTCTGTCTTGTAGGCTAACCATTCATGCAGAGTGCCCCATGCACCTGGAGGACTTCCCAATGGATGTGCACGCTTGCCCACTGAAATTTGGGAGCTGTAAGTACCTTGATCAGTCTTTATAAGAAGGTGGCTTCAGAAGAAGAACTATCCATCACCTGGCCAGTGTCTTCCAGTGTTTTAGAAATGGTGTTATTAGTTACAGAATAGTTGATGATGGGAACACAACCAAAAATTTGTTTCTGGTATATTGCACAAAATTCCTGTTGTCATCAGAAATGAGCAAGGAACATCGTCAGGCAGCCTGCTCTCAACTGAAGAGCAGGCAGACTAGGAGTCTGAGTCCCAAAACCAACCAAGTCTTGATTTATGGAAGATTTGCAGTCTGTTGATCACATAGAGGTTGCTCCGAGGCTTAGGACTAGCAACTGCTCATCTGCTTGACAAATTATTATCTCCGTGGCTCCTCTGGGTATTTTTGACTGATTTCTCCTCTGAACGTTTGGAGGTCTGACACAAGCAGCTCAGAGAGCTGTCCCTGATTACTGCCAGTATGAATATTTCTGAAGCACCCACCTGCGTGGCATCTGAGCTCACCTCTGATGTTGGAGCAGGATTCAATCAGCGTTTGCACCAGCAAGCTGCCCACAGCTGGAAGCCGCTCCCTGGCAGGAAGCTCAGCATGGCTCGGGTTGGTGAGCAGAAGGGCAGTGCTGCTGCCAGACACATGCTGCTTGCAGGACAGCCGAATTCACCTCCGTGACCACCAGGGATCCCCACAAGCTGAATGGCTCACTGCCACGGTGGCATCCACCCAGAGAGCACAGGCAGAGAGGAGGAAGGGGATCGGGTACCTGAGGCAGCTCCAGCTCACAGCCCGTACCTCCCCGCTCCTGCCGTGTGCTCCCATCATTGCTGGGCCCAGGTGAGAGAAATGAAACCTCCCTGAAGTACCGCCCACCCTTGGGCACAGGAAGAGCCACCGTCAAATGCGGAAACAGGACAGGCACCTGGAGAATATTTAGGATGTTTATTTCTGGAACTAATCTACTCTGTTCACTTGGAACCTAGGATCTCTATCTGCTATGGCATGAATTGTGCTGGTGTCCAACTCGGTCGCCTCCAGCTCCGCTGTTGCTAGCGGCGGGCTCACTGCCCGCTGATGCTGCAGGGCCTCGCCGTCTGTTTGGAGGGCTGCTCACGGGGCCCTCCTCGAAATCCAGCTCTGGTGGGAATGCAGCTGATGCTCTCCTTCGTACGCCAGCGCTCCGCTTGAACCATTTCTGCAGACATGGGTACTCTTTCTTGAAACTGGGGTTGTAGTAGCAGAGCAACTGCAAAATGCAGAGGAGAAGAGTTAGATGCCACCGTTTCCAGATGGCAAAAGACAAAGCTACATTAAGTAATAGTCAGAAATTTTAGGATTGTCAAAGCAGGAAAGCGGGTTTGGAAACCCAAATACCACCAGCTTGCAACCCCCTCAGGTGGGACCGGCCACCAATGCACCTGTCCTTAGAGGTGTCCTATGGGCAGGGGGACTGCGTACCTCACTGCAAACAGACGCGGCTGCGCCTGCTGGGCATTTTGCCCGAGAGGCAGCTGTGGGCAAATCGCTGTCCACAATGAAGAAGCCGTGCAGGTGGAGCTGGCGAACGAAGGCTTTCATGCAGCCGATGCTGAGGTTGTGTAGAGGTCCTGTCCTTCCCAGCACTTCTGTTTTGAAGAGGGTTTCCTCAATCACAATGGTGTTCTCATCGTCGCCCCACCAGATGGACTGGAAGCAGTCGCTGTCCACAATGTTACGGAGCTTTGTTAGAAAGCAGCAGGCCGAGTCATGGGCTTTGCAGGAGCCCTTGGTGGAAAGATCAAGCCGTTGTCTTTTGGCACAGGATTGCTCCTGTGAACCCTGAGAAGTGTCTTCTTCTCGTGTCGGTCCTAAGGCAGCATCCCGAGCTGTTCTTTTACCCCGTCTTTGCGGGACAGAAGAAGCCGGGTCTGCCGAGCCAGCATTTGGAACAGAAACTCCAGGAGTTTCTGATGAAGATGTCTCCATCTTAACTATCAACTGTTTGCGCTGACAGAAATTTCTGTCCGCAGCGGTCTCCCCGGCCAACCAGGGTCGTCCTGCCAGCAGCAGGATGGAGCGCAATGGCAGCCGTGGTGTGAGGCGTGGGGAGTGGGCTGGGATGGTCACAAACGTCACCGTGGTGACCGTGCTGCACGACGGTGACATCACAGACCGGTGACTGTTTGCTGGGGAAATGGGGCATCCTTGTTAATTATGGAGATATGCAAGGAAATGTGATCCAAGCTATTTACGCTACCTAAAGTAGTAGGCAGAAAGAAACCTATAATTTCCCCAAGGAAGACTTTCCCAGCAATGCCTTCATTGGGTCCATTTCTGCAGGAAGTTTGTTTCTGCCTGTGAACCTGACTAGGACTTGTGTTTCTTCTTTAATCTGCTTCTAGGTGACCATATGCCATCGTGAGATGCTCTCAAATTCTACTAAAGATCTCTCATTTCTCTAATCTGAGCCACTGACTGAGCAATGCTTATCTGAAAATACCCAGGGCACTTGCTGCTTCCTGGTTCCGGTGTCAAAAGCTCTTGCCATCTTCCTCTTGGCATACAGGGGTTTAATTTGGGGCTGGAGCACCTCTGCTGTGAAGAGAGGTTGAGGGAACTGGGCTTGTTTAGCTTGGAGAAGAGAAGGCTTTGAGGAGACCTCATTGTGTCCTTCCAATACTTGAAGGGAGCGTATAAACTAGAGGGAATGTCTGTTTACAAGGGTGGATAGTGATAGGACCAGGGGGAATGGTTTTAAAGTGAGACAGAGGAGGTTTAGTTTGGATATTAGGAGGAAGTTTTTCACACAGAGGAACAGGTTGCACAAGGAGGCTGTGGATGCCCCATCCCTGCAGGCTTTCAAGGCCAGGCTGGATGTGGCTCTGGGCAGCCTGGTCTGGGGGTTGGCGACCCTGCACACAGAAATGCATTGAAACTAGGTGATCAGTGTGGTCCTTTTCAGCCGAGGTCATTCTATGCTTCAGTGAATCCATGAGTATGTTTGCATACTCAGATTTCTTATCCTCAAACCTCATGTTCCATTATCAGACGGCACTGCAAGGCACTGCTGTGCATCCTCTGCTATGGCTGGAGCTCTTGGGTCAGTCAACACTGCCCTGTTGCTGAGTCTGACAGAATGCAGCACTGGTGACTGGGGCCTTTGGCTCTCCTGAGCTGGAGCAAAACAGACAACTGACATTCCCCTTGAGGGAGCCGGGATGGTTCAGTCTGGAGAAGAGGAGGTTCAGGTGAGACTGTATCGCTCTGCCATGAGCTGAAAGGAAGTTGTATTGAGGCGGGTGTTGGCCTCTTTTTCCAGCTGGCAGTAGAACAGAATGAGAGGTAATGGCCTTTAGGTACACCAAGGGAGGTTCCTGTTGAGCATTAGGAAAAACTTCCACTCTGAGAGAGCGGTGAGGCAGTGGCACAGGCTGCCTGGGGCGGTGGGGGAGTCACCATCCCCACAGGCGTTCAAGAACCGCTTGGCTGCAGCACTGAGGGACGTGGTTGGTGGGCACGTGGGGACATGCTGGACTTGTTGACCTTAGTGGTGTTTTGGAACCATTTTGATGCTGTCATGTGGTTACCCAAGGGCACAATACTGGATCTGCAGTCTGTTGGTGAGGTGAAGGCTGCTGCCAGCCTACCAGGCCTGCAGCTGCTCATCTGCCTGGGCTTCCTTTCCCCTGCCTGGAAACAAGGTCTCTTCTCTTTCCAGCGTGCAAGTAACATTTCTTCCACTTTTGTTCCTAAATGAAGTGTGAACCAAATTCTGAGCCACTGGTTTATCATAATGTAGACATGCATTTCCTAGTCCAGCTCTGTATGGAGCCTCTCCCACATCCTACAAAGAGAGCACCGGTCTCACTCTCCATCTGCATTAGGTGGAAGAGGGAACTACCTGCACCTACAGAATGAGCCCCTACCACTAATCCCTCTCTTGGACTCTGAGAAAACAGAGATGTCATAACTTTTCCAAACAGATACTTCCTTCCTGTAACCATCTGGGAGATAACTTAGGAGAAAGTTGAAAGTGTGGGTGACACCACAAAAACTCACATTTAGCATGTGCATCTGCCCCTTTGCCACATAACCAAATACGTTCTTGAAGTTAGATTGTTTGCAGCTACTGTGATGAAGAAGAAATTTCTCAGGTGGTCCCTAACAAATACAGAACGAGTGGCTACAAGACATCACACTAAGGCCAGCAAACCAACACGCCTTACAGAAGGGTATGCTTATTTCCGATAGAACACCCTTTGGGGCTCCTCTGGGTATTTTTGACTGATTTCTCCTCTGAACGTTTGGAGGTCTGATACAAGCAGCTCAGAGAGCTGTCCCTGATTACTGCCAGTATGAATATTTCTGAAGCACCCACCTGCGTGGCATCTGAGCTCACCTCTGATGTTGGAGCAGGATTCAATCAGCGTTTGCACCAGCAAGCTGCCCACAGCTGGAAGCCGCTCCCTGGCAGGAAGCTCAGCATGGCTCGGGTTGGTGAGCAGAAGGGCAGTGCTGCTGCCAGACACATGCTGCTTGCAGGACAGCCGAATTCACCTCCGTGACCACCAGGGATCCCCACAAGCTGAATGGCTCACTGCCACGGTGGCATCCACCCAGAGAGCACAGGCAGAGAGGAGGAAGGGGATCGGGTACCTGAGGCAGCTCCAGCTCACAGCCCGTACCTCCCCGCTCCTGCCGTGTGCTCCCATCATTGCTGGGCCCAGGTGAGAGAAATGAAACCTCCCTGAAGTACCGCCCACCCTTGGGCACAGGAAGAGCCACCGTCAAATGCGGAAACAGGACAGGCAACTGGAGAATATTTAGGATGTTTATTTCTGGAACTGATCTACTCTGTTCACTTGGAACCTAGGATCTCTATCTGCTATGGCATGAATTGTGCTGGTGTCCAACTCGGTCGCTTCCAGCTCCGCTGTTGCTAGCGGCGGGCTCACTGCCCGCTGATGCTGCAGGGCCTCGCCGTCTGTTTGGAGGGCTGCTCACGGGGCCCTCCTCGAAATCCAGCTCTGGTGGGAATGCAGCTGATGCTCTCCTTCGTACGCCAGCGCTCCGCTTGAACCATTTCTGCAGACATGGGTACTCTTTCTTGAAACTGGGGTTGTAGTAGCAGAGCAACTGCAAAATGCAGAGGAGAAGAGTTAGATGCCACCGTTTCCAGATGGCAAAAGACAAAGCTACATTAAGTAATAGTCAGAAATTTTAGGATTGTCAAAGCAGGAAAGTGGGTTTGGAAACCCAAATACCACCAGCTTGCAGCCCCCTCAGGTGGGACCGGCCACCAATGCACCTGTCCTGAGAGGTGTCCTATGGGCAGGGGGACTGCGTACCTCACTGCAAACAGACGCGGCTGCGCCTGCTGGGCATTTTGCCCGAGAGGCAGCTGTGGGCAAATCGCTGTCCACAATGAAGAAGCCGTGCAGGTGGAGCTGGCGAACGAAGGCTTTCATGCAGCCGATGCTGAGGTTGTGTAGAGGTCCTGTCCTTCCCAGCACTTCTGTTTTGAAGAGGGTTTCCTCAATCACAATGGTGTTCTCATCGTCGCCCCACCAGATGGACTGGAAGCAGTCGCTGTCCACAATGTTACGGAGCTTTGTTAGAAAGCAGCAGGCCGAGTCATGGGCTTTGCAGGAGCCCTTGGTGGAAAGATCAAGCCGTTGTCTTTTGGCACAGGATTGCTCCTGTGAACCCTGAGAAGTGTCTTCTTCTCGTGTCGGTCCTAAGGCAGCATCCCGAGCTGTTCTTTTACCCCGTCTTTGCGGGACAGAAGAAGCCGGGTCTGCCGAGCCAGCATTTGGAACAGAAACTCCAGGAGTTTCTGATGAAGATGTCTCCATCTTAACTATCAACTGTTTGCGCTGACAGAAATTTCTGTCCGCAGCGGTCTCCCCGGCCAACCAGGGTCGTCCTGCCAGCAGCAGGATGGAGCGCAATGGCAGCCGTGGTGTGAGGCGTGGGGAGTGGGCTGGGATGGTCACAAACGTCACCGTGGTGACCGTGCTGCACGACGGTGACATCACAGACCGGTGACTGTTTGCTGGGGAAATGGGGCATCCTTGTTAATTATGGAGATATGCAAGGAAATGTGATCCAAGCTATTTACGCTACCTAAAGTAGTAGGCAGAAAGAAACCTATAATTTCCCCAAGGAAGACTTTCCCAGCAATGCCTTCATTGGGTCCATTTCTGCAGGAAGTTTGTTTCTGCCTGTGAACCTGACTAGGACTTGTGTTTCTTCTTTAATCTGCTTCTAGGTGACCATATGCCATCGTGAGATGCTCTCAAATTCTACTAAAGATCTCTCATTTCTCTAATCTGAGCCACTGACTGAGCAATGCTTATCTGAAAATACCCAGGGCACTTGCTGCTTCCTGGTTCCGGTGTCAAAAGCTCTTGCCATCTTCCTCTTGGCATACAGGGGTTTAATTTGGGGCTGGAGCACCTCTGCTGTGAAGAGAGGTTGAGGGAACTGGGCTTGTTTAGCTTGGAGAAGAGAAGGCTTTGAGGAGACCTCATTGTGTCCTTCCAATACTTGAAGGGAGCGTATAAACTAGAGGGAATGTCTGTTTACAAGGGTGGATAGTGATAGGACCAGGGGGAATGGTTTTAAAGTGAGACAGAGGAGGTTTAGTTTGGATATTAGGAGGAAGTTTTTCACACAGAGGAACAGGTTGCACAAGGAGGCTGTGGATGCCCCATCCCTGCAGGCTTTCAAGGCCAGGCTGGATGTGGCTCTGGGCAGCCTGGTCTGGGGGTTGGCGACCCTGCACACAGAAATGCATTGAAACTAGGTGATCAGTGTGGTCCTTTTCAGCCGAGGTCATTCTATGCTTCAGTGAATCCATGAGTATGTTTGCATACTCAGATTTCTTATCCTCAAACCTCATGTTCCATTATCAGACGGCACTGCAAGGCACTGCTGTGCATCCTCTGCTATGGCTGGAGCTCTTGGGTCAGTCAACACTGCCCTGTTGCTGAGTCTGACAGAATGCAGCACTGGTGACTGGGGCCTTTGGCTCTCCTGAGCTGGAGCAAAACAGACAACTGACATTCCCCTTGAGGGAGCCGGGATGGTTCAGTCTGGAGAAGAGGAGGTTCAGGTGAGACTGTATCGCTCTGCCATGAGCTGAAAGGAAGTTGTATTGAGGCGGGTGTTGGCCTCTTTTTCCAGCTGGCAGTAGAACAGAAGGAGAGGTAATGGCCTTTAGGTACACCAAGGGAGGTTCCTGTTGAGCATTAGGAAAAACTTCCACTCTGAGAGAGCGGTGAGGCAGTGGCACAGGCTGCCTGGGGCGGTGGGGGAGTCACCATCCCCACAGGCGTTCAAGAACCGCTTGGCTGCAGCACTGAGGGACGTGGTTGGTGGGCACGTGGGGACATGCTGGACTTGTTGACCTTAGTGGTGTTTTGGAACCATTTTGATGCTGTCATCTGGATACCTAAGGGCACAATACTGGATCTGCAGTCTGTTGGTGAGGTGAAGGCTGCTGCCAGCCTACCAGGCCTGCAGCTGCTCATCTGCCTGGGCTTCCTTTCCCCTGCCTGGAAACAAGGTCTCTTCTCTTTCCAGCGTGCAAGTAACATTTCTTCCACTTTTGTTCCTAAATGAAGTGTGAACCAAATTCTGAGCCACTGGTTTATCATAATGTAGACATGCATTTCCTAGTCCAGCTCTGTATGGAGCCTCTCCCACATCCTACAAAGAGAGCACCGGTCTCACTCTCCATCTGCATTAGGTGGAAGAGGGAACTACCTGAACCTACAGAATGAGCCCCTACCACTAATCCCTCTCTTGGACTCTGAGAAAACAGAGATGTCATAACTTTTCCAAACGGATACTTCCTTCCTGTAACCATCTGGGAGATAACTTAGGAGAAAGTTGAAAGTGTGGGTGACACCACAAAAACTCACATTTAGCATGTGCATCTGCCCCTTTGCCACATAACCAAATACGTTCTTGAAGTTAGATTGTTTGCAGCTACTGTGATGAAGAAGAAATTTCTCAGGTGGTCCCTAACAAATACAGAACGAGTGGCTACAAGACATCACACTAAGGCCAGCAAACCAACACGCCTTACAGAAGGGTATGCTTATTTCTGATAGAACACCCTTTGGGGCTCCTCTGGGTATTTTTGACTGATTTCTCCTCTGAACGTTTGGAGGTCTGACACAAGCAGCTCAGAGCTGTCCCTGATTACTGCCAGTATGAATATTTCTGAAGCACCCACCTGCATGGCATCTGAGCTCACCTCTGATGTTGGAGCAGGATTCAATCAGCGTTTGCACCAGCAAGCTGCCCACAGCTGGAAGCCGCTCCCTGGCAGGAAGCTCAGCATGGCTCGGGTTGGTGAGCAGAAGGGCAGTGCTGCTGCCAGACACATGCTGCTTGCAGGACAGCCGAATTCACCTCCGTGACCACCAGGGATCCCCACAAGCTGAATGGCTCACTGCCACGGTGGCATCCACCCAGAGAGCACAGGCAGAGAGGAGGAAGGGGATCGGGTACCTGAGGCAGCTCCAGCTCACAGCCCGTACCTCCCGCTCCTGCCGTGTGCTCCCATCATTGCTGGGCCCAGGTGAGAGAAATGAAACCTCCCTGAAGTACCGCCCACCCTTGGGCACAGGAAGAGCCACCGTCAAATGCGGAAACAGGACAGGCAACTGGAGAATATTTAGGATGTTTATTTCTGGAACTGATCTACTCTGTTCACTTGGAACCTAGGATCTCTATCTGCTATGGCATGAATTGTGCTGGTGTCCAACTCGGTCGCCTCCAGCTCCGCTGTTGCTAGCGGCGGGCTCACTGCCCGCTGATGCTGCAGGGCCTCGCCGTCTGTTTGGAGGGCTGCTCACGGGGCCCTCCTCGAAATCCAGCTCTGGTGGGAATGCAGCTGATGCTCTCCTTCGTACGCCAGCGCTCCGCTTGAACCATTTCTGCAGACATGGGTACTCTTTCTTGAAACTGGGGTTGTAGTAGCAGAGCAACTGCAAAATGCAGAGGAGAAGAGTTAGTTGCCACCGTTTCCAGATGGCAAAAGACAAAGCTACATTAAGTAATAGTCAGAAATTTTAGGATTGTCAAAGCAGGAAAGTGGGTTTGGAAACCCAAATACCACCAGCTTGCAGCCCCCTCAGGTGGGACCGGCCACCAATGCACCTGTCCTGAGAGGTGTCCTATGGGCAGGGGGACTGCGTACCTCACTGCAAACAGACGCGGCTGCGCCTGCTGGGCATTTTGCCCGAGAGGCAGCTGTGGGCAAATCGCTGTCCACAATGAAGAAGCCGTGCAGGTGGAGCTGGCGAACGAAGGCTTTCATGCAGCCGATGCTGAGGTTGTGTAGAGGTCCTGTCCTTCCCAGCACTTCTGTTTTGAAGAGGGTTTCCTCAATCACAATGGTGTTCTCATCGTCGCCCCACCAGATGGACTGGAAGCAGTCGCTGTCCACAATGTTACGGAGCTTTGTTAGAAAGCAGCAGGCCGAGTCATGGGCTTTGCAGGAGCCCTTGGTGGAAAGATCAAGCCGTTGTCTTTTGGCACAGGATTGCTCCTGTGAACCCTGAGAAGTGTCTTCTTCTCGTGTCGGTCCTAAGGCAGCATCCCGAGCTGTTCTTTTACCCCGTCTTTGCGGGACAGAAGAAGCCGGGTCTGCCGAGCCAGCATTTGGAACAGAAACTCCAGGAGTTTCTGATGAAGATGTCTCCATCTTAACTATCAACTGTTTGCGCTGACAGAAATTTCTGTCCGCAGCGGTCTCCCCGGCCAACCAGGGTCGTCCTGCCAGCAGCAGGATGGAGCGCAATGGCAGCCGTGGTGTGAGGCGTGGGGAGTGGGCTGGGATGGTCACAAACGTCACCGTGGTGACCGTGCTGCACGACGGTGACATCACAGACCGGTGACTGTTTGCTGGGGAAATGGGGCATCCTTGTTAATTATGGAGATATGCAAGGAAATGTGATCCAAGCTATTTACGCTACCTAAAGTAGTAGGCAGAAAGAAACCTATAATTTCCCCAAGGAAGACTTTTCCAGCAATGCCTTCATTGGGTCAGTTTCTGCAGGAAGTTTGTTTCTGCCTGTGAACCTGACTAGGACTAGTGTTTCTTCTTTAATCTGCTTCTAGGTGACCGTATGCCATCGTGACATGCTCTCAAGTTCTATTAAAGATCCAAAGAACCATTTTGTTTCTGGTTACCTAAGAATACAATCAACAACAAAATAGGAATTGAGAATTTTCCATAGAAGGCCTGACGTGACCCGAGGCAGAGATTTCTTAATACAAGAATCTGGTTGTACATATGAATGAAAAAATTCTTGTTCAAGCATTTTGCAGATAGTGACCTTTGTTCTTTCGAAGATCAGTACTGCAAAGTGGGTATGGACAGGAAGCTTGAGAATTATGAAGTGTCATAGCACCTGGTAGCATGTGATGAAAATTCATTTCTAGATACTGTAGGACTTGCGGCATTGAGAATGTGGGGGTTTTGTTGGGAAAGGGAGTAGCTTTGGGGAAGCAGACAGAACAGAAAGGTGTCATGAAGACCATGATGACCATGTTGGTTTTTGAGAAGTGTTGGGCAAACTGGACGGAGAGTGGATCTCCCAGATCCCTGGAAGGTTGCCCTTGCTCTGAGCCCAGTACTGCCGCTTACAGCAGTGCAGTAGCCCTTGCCGGCTGTCCCTGTTGCAGTGTGGTGTCAAGCTCTGCTCAGCAGTGCTCTCCCTCACTGCCAGGAGGGCTGCCTGCATTCTGGCAAGCATGGGATCATGCAGTGGAAAAAGCAGATTGGTGGAAGGGCACACCCCCTCTGGAGCTGTGAGGCTTGGAGAGAGTTCTCCTGAAGGTAAATGCTTTTAATTTTTACTTTTAATTGAAGCAACAAAAATATCAACCCTATCTGTGTGTTAGCTGTCTTCGCAGCCGCTCCCAGCTGGTCTCTCACAGTCTTCGTCAGATCACGGTGGGGCTTTCCCAAAACTGTAGCTCCCTTTGGCTCATTTGATTAGCAGCTGCTGAACTGCTTTGGTCTCTGGCCATGCTTGGCTGTGCTCAGCCATGTGGCTCTGAGGAATGCATAGCAAGGATTAGTTTGGCCACAGGCTAATTTTGGTGTATTTTAGGTCAGCCAGGAGCATGAGCTCATTCTTCTTTTTCCTCCACAGATGCCTACACAAAAACAGAGGTAATCTACACCTGGACCCTGGGGAAGGATAAATCTGTGGAAGTAGCAAAGGGTGGATCTCGCCTGAACCAGTATGACCTGCTGGGCCATGTTGTTGGGACAGAGATGGTTCGATCCAGCACAGGTACTTGTGGGACCATATGATGCACAGGTTGAGAACACTGTAAGTCAAGATGGACCCATAGGCTTTGAATGCCACAATTTGGCATAATAATAGTAGTAGTACCTGCAGGCTGCGAGCACCGTGGTGCTGTTGGAGAATGTAGCTGGGAACATCTGGGGCAGTTACTATAAGGCAGTAAGTTGTTTAGCTTTTAGTGCTTTCGCCCATACTCTGTAGAAATGATGTGTTGTGTGGAAAATTTGCCCCATTTTGCCCTGCTAGTCCTTGGTACTGCAGATTCATTTGTCTTGGATCCCTTTTCAGCCCCTCAGGAGAGCATTGCAGGCAGGGGAGGCAAGTGGAACATGATGATGTGTGATTTTCACTGCATCTGCTTACACAAATATTATCGTAGCTAATAGAAGATTCTCCCAAACAATTGCTTCCTCTGATTAATGACCAATATTAATCATCTTTCTCTCCCATCTGCTCCTCCTCCCTTTCCCTCTGAATTCAGGTACCAATAGCTTCTGTTATCTTGTGTGTTTCTCTCATTTCTCCCGTTTTCTTTTCTGTGCTTTTTTTTTTTTTTTTTTCCTTCTGCTGTATGCACCAGTAGTTCTCTCATTTGAGAATATTTCCTCTCTGGTGCACTTGATTTTAATAGTGTCTGTCTGTAACAACTCGTATCACCTCCCTTGGGGAAACGTAGGGAGTCCAGGGGACTAAATGTCATCATATCTGGCCCATCTCTCTACTTAAGTTGTAGTAAAATGTACAGATGAATAACCTGAAATGGCAAGAAAGCTGCTAAAGGCTCTTGTGTGTAATGACTTAGCAGAGCCATACTCACAACAAAAAGGCACAATAACCCAGCAAAATATCCAAAGCCTTGGTGCATTTCTTTGAGAGGATGAATAGGGCACTGAGGGAAAATAGAGACAGCTGCTCTTTTGGTCTACAGCCCAGACCTTGAACCACAGAACTTGCCCTATTTTCTGAGATCGTTAAAGTGAGGAAAAGCAGAATATTTTCAGGCTTGTCACAGAAAACCTAAGAGTTTGCAGGTTCACTCAACACAGACCTTTATTGCTTCAGAGATGGGCTAGCGCTCAGTTGGCCCATCCTGGAACACCCAGTGGATCTGTGCCTCTAACTGGTTATTTCCCTAGGGGAGTATGTTGTCATGACCACGCACTTTCACCTCAAGAGGAAGATCGGGTACTTCGTCATCCAGACCTACCTGCCCTGCATCATGACTGTAATCCTGTCCCAGGTCTCCTTCTGGTTGAACAGGGAATCTGTGCCTGCCAGAACAGTTTTTGGTGAGTCTGTGAGCATGGGGGTCCCCAGACAGGCTGGAGAGAGAGGTAAATGATGGGAATTAGCCCTTTGTCTAGATTCACAGGGCAGAACAATTTGGTACATGCAACAGACTATCTGCCTCCAATATCCCTTTGGCAGATGAACAAGTTCAATGCCCACTGGAGCCAGCTCCCCTTGCCCGAGTGACCTGGGGGTTTCCAGGGTGTTGGCCTGGGCTGATGGGGCTGGTGGCATCTGTGGTTCAAACACCAGTGTCCACACCCACAGAGAGAAGATAAGGCAGTGTGTAGGCTGCTGCCTTCCAGGGAGTTTCTGACTAGGACCCCAGTGGATGGTTTCTCCTTCCATAGGATGCCTTATTAATACACAGCAGGCAGAAAAACCCAAATTATCGAGAATCCCAATTTCCAGCACGCATTGGCTGCCATGAGTTGAGTCAGCATTTTCTGCTTGGAGCAGGTCTCAGCAGGGGAAAAAAGCCAATAGGAAAATAAGGAAACGGGCTCCAGGGGAAGGCTGAGAAACAAGAAGGAAGGACCAGCCATCACAGCTAATCTTCTCCAATCTCCAGTTCGCTGGCATTGATGAAGCTGATGTCCATTTCTCAGAATAGCTCTTAGTGTCTTCCTAGTGCTTCTTCCACTATATCACTGCAAAAAATACTCCTCTCCATGTTTTGCTACAAGCCAAGTCATAAATATTAACAGTAATCAAGGTATTGATCATCTAATTATATGTATTTGACTGTGTCTGCTTATCTGTATTGGCTTTTGAGTTGAGGAGAGGATAGATACATGGGGAGGCAGTTAATGCACTACCTTTGAAGTTGCTAATGTGCCCCTGGTCAGACCTCCATGTAACAGGCTCCTGAGCTGAGGCAGTATAACTACATGGTAAATATATTATTATTTTCTTCAACTGGTTTCAGATTCCTTCTCTGAGGCAAAGTCTCAGGCATTGCACTTACATTAATAGCTTTCACAAATATATAACAGAACTGCTCTGTGCTTTTCTGCCAAGACCTTAAGTTCAGGATTTACACCTCATGCACATAAACCCCCTGCTGTACCCCGCTGCCTGGGGGCAGGCAGAGCCCTGGTGCTGGAACACCATCCCAGGCATCTGTCCTTATACCCTGATCTGCTGATGCCAGAAGGAATGTTTCCTGGAAATAACAGTGCCCTGCAGATACAGCCTAACGGAGCATACTGCACAAAAGTCACCAAACAGAGAAGAGGTTTATATCTTACCACTAGCTCATCTTTGACAGAGAGTGGTGTGGTTTCCAACATCTCAAAGCTCAGACAGACATCACAAGGAAAACGGGACCAGTGCCTGCATGAAGAGATGCACTGATAAGCTTTTCCAACTCACCTATCTGTGAATCATTTGCAATTTGCCCCTCCAGAGCCAACACCCAGGTACCACAGCTTGTCTGTGCCCCAGGTGGGCTCCCACATCTGCACCAGCTCAGGGTGTGTCTGCTCTCCTCTCCCAGTGCCTGGGGCAAGACCTTCCCTGAGGATATTTGATTCCCTTTTGTGTTATCCTGATTTTTGCAATTAAAAAGGTTTCTTCAAGTAGCAACTAGGATTCAGCTAGGAAAGAGCTGATTGAAAAATTAAAAGCTACCTTTGTGAAAAATGTCTGAGATCCCAAATTGCTTTGCTTTGCTATTAAGAAAATAATGAGAGTTCCAGTTGTTTATTCTTTTTTTTCCTCTCTGAAAGTATTGCCCACAATATTACTGAAACTCTTCAATTACCAGAAGTATAGCTTAAGGGAAGTGAAATTTAGTCAATATTTTTATAATGTTTTTAATGCATTTTTAATTGAAAAGCATATTATTGGAGAAAATGGATAGCAGTGGCTGCTTGCTTTAATGAAAAAAGCTTTAAAAGGCATTTTGCTGCAGATCGTTTTATAAGATAAATCCTAGTGACTCTCATTCTGGCATGTTGGGCCACTGATGTGTGCCTGGCCGTGTAGGCAGGACCCAGAGTCCCAGTGTCCATCCGCTTGGGCTCCTGCCTACAGTTCTTGTCTCTTTGTCCATGTGTGTGGTGGACAGAATCTCCCCGTTTCTGTGGAGACAAACATATCCATGGGCCAGTGTAACCCATGACAAGTTTTCTTGCTGACTCCTTCCTAGGAAGGACAGAGGACAAGCATGCTAGGGATGGGTGACTGCAAGTGCACGGTCTGACAGCATCCTCATCTTCTGCTGTGTTTCCACAGGTGTCACCACTGTGCTCACCATGACCACGCTCAGCATCAGCGCAAGAAACTCGTTACCTAAAGTGGCGTACGCGACGGCCATGGACTGGTTCATAGCCGTCTGTTATGCCTTTGTGTTTTCTGCGCTGATTGAATTTGCCACTGTCAACTACTTCACCAAGCGCAGCTGGGCTTGGGATGGCAAGAAGGTGTTGGAGGCCCAGGAGATGAAGGTGAGCCCCGTGGCCGAGGCCAGGGTGGAGTGACAGAGAAGAAACGCTGCACAAGAGAGCTGCGCTGGGACCAGGAGTGGGTAGCATGCAGCTCCATGGCACTTCAGGAGGCTGGATGCTACTTACTGGGGTCCCCAGTTCAGGCCTTGACTGGAGCGGTTCTTGAGTTGTGATGGAGGGCTGGTCATTGTGCTTAGATGGAGAAAAACACCCAGATTGAATGGCTCGCTTTTCCCTCTGTCTTTCTGCATGACCATTTGCCAGGGGAAAAGGAAATGCATGCGTGTTGTGGTCTTGCTCCACTGGTGATCTCCTTTCTCTGTCTCTCTCTATCCCGCTGTATGTTGCCTGCATGCTGCACAAACACACATATACCACAGGATACCAACCTTGCTGTGTCCCTGCAGTGGGTACCCCTCGCTGTAGGTCTCCCTCCACATGGACAAGCATGGTGCAGCAGTGGGAAGCTCCTAGTACTCATGTTATTGACCACAGCTGTTGCTTTGTAAGCTTGGGCAAAGAGGGTGGGTGGGAAGCAAGCAATCGGAAACAGCTACTGGCTGCAAATTAGTGCCTGGCATCACCCACGTTTTCCCTTCAGCCTCTCTGGTAGCATCCTTCCTGACAGCCATCACCATTCCTGCTCAATCCCCCTCCCTCCTCACTGACTTAATCTCAGCTGTGCAGAGAAATCGCTTACTGTAGCATGCTGCTCCTTGCTTGTATTTATTGAATCAATTTGAAAATCATATTTGTCCTTGTTCTTGGTTCTGGAGCCTCTATATTTTTCTCCTTTGCATTTTAATGTGTTGTTTATAATTGTGAAGCTCTACCTGGCAGAATTGCATTAACTTTTAGGAGGACAACAGTCAGTCTTCTCGCTGGTATGGAGGTCCCAGCAAGAGGACAGAGGCCTTATGGAGAACCACAGCCATCACTGGGTGCTGAATGCCTTTGTCTTGTATTTCTTGGACTGTCCATCTGCTTATGCTGCTGTGGTCTGAGCACCAGACTCATGGCAGAAAGGCTCCAGAGGAGGCCTGCTGGTGGTCTTCCACCTCCATCACATACAATAACTGGGTCTCTAGAGATGGGAGGAACTTTTGTCAGAGATAAGAGGAACTTTTCTGGGGTCATTGGCATGCGCAAAGAATCAAGCAGGTTCTCAAAGCAGCTGTGCCCCTTTCAGTGCAAAGTCAGGATTCACACAGATGTGGGCAATTTGTGTTGAGCACAGTCAAAAAAGCAGCAAGGGCTCCAAAGGTTTTGATTCATCATAAAAGTGGCACTCTCCTCAATTTATTTATTGACCTGACACTGTCAAAGTAATCATGCTGAAACAATAGGGTAAAAGTGTTTGCACATATGGTAATTGAACAAGAAAACAATGCAGGACCAGAAATGTTTCAGAGGGAGCACTCCTTGTGAGAGTTTGCTGTCAGATGAAGAATCAGGAAGGACTCCAAATCTATAGGTGCTTTTTCAAGCCAACCCTGTTCCTTACCTGATCCAAAGTCAGACAGCTCACCCTCTCCTGGTCTCTGCAGCTCAGAAGCTCCGACTGCCCCATTCTCTCCATCACAATTTTATATGTGCTACAAATAGTCACATCTGACAGCACTCCTTGAAGGAGAATTCCCTGACCAGCTGTGGACTTTCAGAGAGCTTGTGAATATGATGCGTCACCATATTTGCTTTCATCTTTATTCTACTGAATATTTCCAAGCAGTGAATTTGCTACAGACTTGTTGGCCCAGCTCCAGCCTTTAATTAGCTCTTCTTGAAACAATTGACAAGCCAGGTGGTTGAAACCACAAAAGAAAGAGGAGGCAAAAAAAAAAACTATTGGCGTTTTTAAGCATTGGTACGAGGAGTAAAACTGCCAGTGACAAGCCCACGCTGAGCTCTGGTCTCTGGAGAGCCTTCCCCCAGCCAAAGAAAGTGTTCTTCATTGATGGGATAGCAAGGATCCTCACTCAGTCCAGGTTTGATTGTTTCCTTGCGTGGATGCGAGCAAAATCAATAGGTGTCAGCCCTGCTCTCACCTCAAATGCAGGCACAGCAGCAATGCTTCTCTTCTGATTTAAAATAAATCAGTGCCTTGCAAAAGCTGCTGGTTGCTGACAGGTGCTCCAGAACTTCCAGTTTCTCAGGGCTCATCCTGTTCTTTCTTTCTCTTCTTTGTCCATTCCATCAATTTAGAGGGAGAATTCTGTGGGGAAAAGCAGGTTTTGGGGTGTATAATATAAATGGTGGGCTGATCTTGGTGAGTCACTGATCTCTACATCATAAATGATCATGCTGTGGCTACAACCACAGTTGGGTTTTGATTCTGGCTGGGAGCTACTCTGCACATACTCTGCAGCCCTTCTCTCATGCAAATCAGACAGATATCACCATTGATCTCACAAAAAATTTCTTTTAATGCACACTTTAATACGATTTGACTAATACTTCTTAGGCCCAAATATTTTCCAAGCTTTTCCTGTCCTCTACTACTACTTTTTCATTGTAGATGATTCTGTATTTTTGTGTGCATAGCAGCTTCAACCAACCTAGAGGTGCCAATTGAACTGGAAGGAGTATCTGAATCCAATGCAGAAAACTTCTTTATTAGGGATGAATTTTAAGAAAACATCACCGGGAAGAAGATAGAAAACGATAGTAGTTGGGGAGAAGTGAAAGGCCAAAGAGATTGGCTCCAGTAGTCAGTGAAACTCCCTATTTCCAGCATCCGTAAAGAATCTTGCTAAAAGGACCCACTTCAGGACAGAGGGACTGTGTATGAGGCCCTGCTGCACTGCATCCATCTCAGCCATGGGGGTGGCTGTCGTTGGAGCCAACAAGGTCTCAGGAAGCTGAGAGAGGCAACCCTTAATGGTGATTTCTCCATTGGAAACTCATATACGCTGTCATCTCTCCCTCATGTTGGAGCATACTGGGAAGACAGTAACCTAAACCTCTTTCCACTGGCATGTCACAGCTGTGCATAAAGTCCATTTTAGCTCTGTATCTGTGCAATGCTCTGCAGTGATGCTTGGTGGAAAGATGCAATAAAAACAATTCAATTAGCTGCACTCAGACACGTGACAAGTAAGAATACACTTCAAATGGAGTGAAGCAAAGCTTTTTGTCCAACCTACCCTTTAGCAATTCTAAGTCTGCCCCTTGACCATGGTCGTCTGAGAATCATTAGTTTTTCCCCTTTGTTTCTTTTTACCCATAGCATCTTTGTTTCAGTTCCCTCCTTCCAATAGAGGAAGAATAAAATTTCATAGGCCTCCATCTTCAACCAATTTACAGACTCACAGAGTGGTTCAGACCCATCTCTCTTTTTTTTTTTCTGCTTAGTTATGATAAATATGTTTTCGATGGGACTTTTTCCTTTTCACTGCAGCCCATGTCTCCTTCTTTGTCCTACATTCCACACGTGTCCACATGTCCACACGTGACCTGTGGCTCCCCATAGCACTGCAGGTGATTCATGTTTTCAGTATCTTCATTAGACTCCACACATCATTCTTCCACACAATTTCACCCTCTTTCTCTCAACACTATCCACGTGGCATTTTGGGCTGACCAAACTTCTGAGCCTTTGTCTGCAGATCCAGAGATCATAAAATCATCAGTCAGTCACATGTAATCAGAATGAAGGCGAGATGGGAGAGATGAGTGATGCACCACAGTTACTGTGTTCAGTTTTAGGTTCAGTTTCTCTCATTACAAGAAAGACACTGAGTTGCTGAAATGCATTCAGAGAAGAGCAGTGAAGCTGCTGACGGGACTGGAAGACAAAATGTTTGAGAAATGGCTGAAGGAACTGGGGTCGTTTAGTCTGCAGAAAGAGGTTGAGAGGAATCCTCGCTGCTTTTTCTAATTAGCTGAGAGGAGGTTGTAGTGAGATGAGTGTCGATCTCTTTTTCTCAGGTGACAAGTGCTAGAATGCAAGGAAACATCCTCTAGTTGCACCAGGGGAAGTTTAGATTGCATGTCAGGAAGCATTTCTTAAGGGAAAGGATGGTTAGACATAAAATAGGCTGCCCAGGGCTGTGGTGGAGTCGCCATCACTGAATGTATTTAGGAGATGTGTGGATGTGGTGCTTAGGGACATGGCTCAGCTGTGGACTCGTAGTGGAAGTCTGATGGTTAGAGTTGATGATTGTAAGGGTATTTTCCAGTGTAAATGATTTTGTGATGCCAGGGGTCACACCAGCAGGTGACAGTATCCTGACTTCAACATAGACTGCTTGTTAGTGCAATATTACATTGCCACAAGCCCTTATCTCTTCTCAGTCTGTGGACATCTCAATGTAAAACACCTCATTCCTCAGACACAATCAAGGTTCTGGCACACTCCAGAGGGGAGCTATGGCTGGCATGAGGGAGAGGTGCCGTGTTTGCTGGAACATCAGTTGCAGTTATAGAGTACAAATATGCTCCAGACTGGGGCTACTTGGAGGCATTAAGATGACTTTTCTCTGCAATAGCAGGAGGCAAATACATTGCATTTCTCCAGTAAAATCCGTGACCCAGAGGCGATGGTGACTCTCAGTGTCCCATCAGGGTAAGAATGCTTCCAACCCAACCTTCTAAGCAGGGAGCAGCTGCAGAGAGCTAAGTCTCCAACAGGTCATCAGCAGAACCAGTAATTCCCACAGTTGCAGGGCTTTATCCTTTAGCTCCTCAATAGAGGGCCTGGGAGACAAGAATATTTGACAGCTGCCATTGTAATCCGGCGTGTGTATTTGTGGAAGAACTTGTCAGACTACAGTATCCAGGGAACATGTTTATCTTTAGACCAGGTTTCACAGCTTTTCCCTCAAGACGGCAGCTCAGACTTGGTCTCCCAGAGCCCAAACTGGGCCACAGAATCAGTAAAAGCTTTTCAGCATAGATGTGTTAACTAGGACAAGTTTTCAAATGCAAATGTGGGGTTTCCTCCTGTTTTTCTATTCTTCTTCTGTTCCAGTCTGACATGAAACTCCTTGCAGATAAGTATGCAGGGGGAAAGCGGAGGGCTACTTTGCAGCTGATAAGCACATTTTGCTTTGTTTAATTATCAAAATCTTGCCTGAAACACTTATCTACAAAATGCAATTTAGTGACTTCAGGCTGAACCATTCCTTCCAATATCTCAGGAGCCTGTTTTCTCACATGTGTGCCTTGATGGGAAGCTGGTACCCTGGAGGTTTAGCAAAGGCTCCCAGCTCTGTCCAGGGCAGAAGATAGCTGTGGACATCTGGAAAAAGTCACTCTAAAAGTTCTGGAGCAGAAAAGCTAGCCAAGGCTGAGAATGTCATGTCACTTACAGACATCTTATTCATGTAATGTGGCTGATTAGTACTCAAATAATCACAGTGCACTTCAAATTACATTCTGCAAACAAGTGTTTTTCATTTCATTACTGATTATTAATTATTGTATTGCCTCCAGTAGCTATGTTATTAACTAATCGTACTAAAACATATTTGAATGCTTTAGAAAGTAGAGCACCTTTTGTCCTTCATTTGCTTCTTGTCAGCTCTTTAGCAGGAAAAGTTCACCTCCTGTATAGAGGGTAAAGGCTGACATGGTTCCAACAATTGCGGGGATCAGTCACTCAATTAATCATTAAAGATCATAACAACCTCTTCCACATTATCCATAAAGGAGTATGAATACGGTCTGATCAGTGGTTTAGTCTGATCTGGACACTAAAGACCTCATTCTAACAGCAGGTTAATTTCTGTAATTGCTGTAATTACTGTGAGGCTGCAGTCCGAGCTACGGTGTTATTGGAGAGGGATTTAAAGATTGCACAGAAGTCTGCTTTTTCTAAGATAACCAGAAATATTCCTGGTGGCTGTGGATGCTTTTACAATAGAACTGCAGCCTGAAAGCTAAAACCCTTGGAGCATCTCTACAGGACGGATGGTCAATCTGCCTTTCCAGTTCCCTGTGCTACCCAGAGGTACTGCCTGCTACTGGTTCCCAGGCGGGGAGGCTGAGATGAACATGTCCTGCTGGCTGTTTGCTCTCCCCTTCTCCTGGCTGTCACGTTGCACGTGGCTCCCATGTGCTTACATGCAAGACTGTTCCAAGCAATTCTAGGGAATGGTTGGATGAGCCTAATCTTGTGTTCCAGTTGTTTTTGAATAGAAGATGAGATCCAAAATCACACTTTATTCTGAGTTTACATTTTAGATTCCCACTCTGATTCATTGCTGTGTCTAGCTCTGACTCTGGGTGTCATTACAGTGGACACCATATGGATGCACAGAGGTGCTGGGATGCGTAGGATGTCTGATGTCTGCACATGAACAGATTTCATTCAGTGGGCTTTTCCCAATAGATTTGAATTGTCTCATACACTATAGCCTATAGTGCATCTGGTCCCAAGTCCCTGACAGTAACAGAAAGATCTCCAGAGTAGGGGAAACATCCATCATTATTTCTAGCTCTATCTTCCTGTCCACTCATCTTCACTAACATTGGAATTTTCTGCCTTAAGCATTCTCCTTCGTCCTTCAACACGTTACATCAAACACGTAAGTGCATCCTTTCCATTTCTTATAGAAGCTCTCCACTCTTCAGCACAGACAGCATTGATGTCCCTGCAGCCCGTGGCAGGGCTGTATTTATCTGCCTTGATTTGCAGCAATCCTTAGATATGAAGGCAAGATGAAAGGTTTCTCTCCACTCCTATAGCATCTGAAATCCTCAAATCCAGGGCTATGGCAAACGCTTCCTGTTGGCTCTATATCGTACTTAGGAGGCCATGTAATGCCTTAAGGAATCCCAGAGGCATTTTGGACATCATGATGTCCTTGTGAAATACGCAGGCCACCAAGGCAGTGTAAGATAGGGCCTTCTAGGATCATGGTTCAAAAATACTGCAGAGCAGTCAGACACATTATTAAGGCCACTGGCTTTCTGCTTAAAACAAAACAAAACAAAACAACAACAAAACAAAAAAACCATAATTGTCAATGGATGTTTCTTTTTCTCACCTGATTTGGGAAACAGACTGGCAAAGCAGAAAATCAAGTTATTCTCCTAGGATGACCACAGTGGTTCTCATTCCTTTCTAAAGAGTGCATTCCTGATTCATCTCTCCATGGCTGAACCTTACATGCAACAGAAAACAGAACCCAACTGAGGTAGAAATCAAGGAGTTTGTATATAGTTTAAGCTTGCCTTCACTTCTACTGACCTGGCAATATGCAATATAGACTTGGCAGCACTCAGTCAACCAAAGCAAAGGATCACCCATCTTGGGCAGATCTTGCTGAAGTGCAGCTGCACACAACTTCACATATCAGAGCCCAGATGTAAGGAACTGCAAGGAGGCCACAAACATAGCTGTGTGGCTACAGTTATAGGACCTGAAACCAGACCTAGCACCTAGCTGCTAGGCCAGGACCTCTTTGCACTCCATGCTTCATGCCAGGCTTACACAGAACAGGTGATGTAATTGAAGGAGATGTGGTCCAGCACATCCCTCTGCTCCAGCAGCCCTTGTGGCAGATGTCACAAGTTCTGGTCACCTTCTCACCACATTCTCCTTCCTTCCACAATGCTGCCTTCTCAGTCTCTTGCTCCTTGCATCCTTTCCCACCTTCTCAACCAGTCAGGCAAGTGAACTCAGAGGACAAAATGTTCTCTGTGCAATTCTACAGTCACTTCATCTCTGTTATGTTCTTCTTCCACCTTCCCTAGAAAAAAGAGCCAGTGGCACTAGCGAAGAAAACCAACAACACCTACAACATAGTTGGCACCACATATCCCCTCAACATTGCCAAGGACCCTGGCCTGCCCACCATCTCCAAGAGTGCTGCTGCCACTGCTACTGCCACCAACGTACCCCCCAAGATGCCCCGCTTAGAGGAGAAGTTCCCAGAGAGTAAGAAGACGTACAACAGCGTCAGCAAGGTAGACAAGATGTCCCGCATCGTCTTTCCAGTCCTCTTTGCCATTTTCAACTTGGTCTACTGGGCCACCTACGTAAACCGGGAGTCAGCTATCAAAGGAATGATCCCCAAACAATAAAACGAATCAAACAAACCTTCCATCAGTGAGCACCATCCAGGCAGGAATTCTCCAGGGCTTTCTTCTTTTCCTGTTTTGTTTAATTATTATTGTTCATTTGAAATTAATACTATTATTACTATTAGACCGTTCTTTTATAATGTAAACAAAACTGTGATTTTAATTTAATCCTGTATATGTCTATTTTTGTTTTACTTTGATGATAAAAGGAAAGGAAAAGGATCATAACAAGTTGTGCCTCTGACATCGTGAGTCTGATGTCCCCCATCTGTCCAAGTCACCCTGCGCTTCCATCTCTCCCACTTCCTGCCATCTGCATGATCTGTACAACACTGCCATCCCATGCTCCACTCCACTGGGGGCTGCTACTATTGCCTCCCTCCTCTTCTGTGATGGACTGCCCTCGCGTGATGGATTCTCCTAGAGGCTTGGACTCAAGGACATGGAAGCCTCCAAGGCAGTCTGCTAGGCTGCTTTTTGGTGCCCAGGCTGTCAGCAGAACCATGGCAAGAGTAGAACAGTGTGATAGTATCTTGTAGTTACCTATAGGGCTTCCTCTTCTCTGTCACCACCAAACCCAGCTGCTGGTTTCCTCCATGTCTCTTCCCAGATGAGAACAGGTGAGAAAGGTCTTGTCCATTGTCCTATATTCTTGGGGCAGTCCATCTTAGAGGATGTTTTCTGCCAGAGAAATAATTTTTCTGAGTCATTCAGCAAGTCTGATGCCTTGGACAGGATACAGTAGCTTTAAGGCCACATGCATTCAGCCCCAGGACTGGAAGCCATAGAGATCATGTTCAGATGTTCAGATGATTTATCACTTTCTCTCTGTCCACTTCCCCTTCTTGGCATCTCCTGTGCTCCCCATTCATCGTCCTTTGGTTATTCAGCAACCCTCAGCAATATCTCACTGTTTGAAGAGGGATTTAGGCATATAAGCCCATGCCTTTCAGGAGAGGAGCACAGCTGTGGCGTGTCCCATGGTACATTCTTCTCTGATGCCCTAGTGCAGCAGCAGTGGTGATTCAGGCCCTTTCCTGCCCTGGTGCACCATGAATCACTTTGCCATCTGTGGGAGATGAGGCTGCAGTTGATCCCCAAGAACTTACCTGTCCCTCATGAATACAGCTGAGCATCCTCACTACCCAGGGAGAACAGCAGAAGGGGTCCTTTGAAACAGCAGGGTGAATTTGCTGTCCAAGAGAGATGTGTGAGTCAGGTGCCATCCCACAAAACCACTGAGACGAGACCCAGCTTTAACACCTGCAAACTCTTCCAAGAAAAGCCCTCTAGTACTTTCTGCTGCCCTTCTGACCACCCCCTCGACCTGCCCCCAGCACATTTTGGGTCCATACAGTCTGCCCAGGGACTCGGAACCCCCAGTTGATGTCTTCAGCATTGCTTTGAGCCTCTGCACCTAGCTCAGTTCTCCATCTGGTGCATGAGCAGGGCTCACCCCACCTGGAATATCCATGGGGACAGTGCAGGGCAGAGCAGGATGCTTTGTCCTGTGGTATGTGCAGCATTGATGGTGTCCTGCCTGTCCCTTACCTCTCTTGCTGGCTCAGCAGCAGTGCACGAGGAGAGGAACTCAGAGTCATTTGGCTCAGCCCCTGGCATGGTCCATTCATGAGCACATACCCACCAGCAGACAGCATGGGGTGAGAGACAGCACATTCCCAAAACAGATGCTGAGGAAACTGCCTCTATCCCAGCATCCGCACCCCAAGCTGCCCATGACATTTCTACAGTGCCTTTCATTCCCAAGGGCTGTGAGGAGGGAAAAGCCCCAGCATCAGGTTGGAGGAGTGAAGGGAGGGTGCACCATCCCCAGCTCTTTTGCTGGACAGGGGGCACAGCCATGCTGCTTTCAAGCCACCTGAGCACTGCTCCACACCCATTGCTCCCCTAGGACCCTCCTGCTCTCCCCATGCCAACACCATCCTCTCCAGCAGCGAGTAGCACTGCTGCTGCCCTCCGTCTCCTGGGCTCCCTGGCAGTCACTGCTGCACTAACTGCCGTGAGGCTGTTTGGTTTGTACTTGGATGTCATTTTCTTAAATAAGCTAGATGAAGTGTATCTCATAAAACATTCATGTCACTATAATACTCAGGCCTAAGTGAATGAAATAGAAACCCTATAAAAAGCAAAACAAACACAATAAAATGGTAACAAAGAGTATACTGTGTTTACTAATGGAATTATGTCAAAGGCAAGCCTAAATATGAGATCCAGTGACTTGAGTCTCCTCCTTAGTCCCCTCTGCTCTCCAGGCAATCCCCAGAATACCCTCTCTCTGAGGGTGATCCCGCCTGGCTCATTGCACTCAGGTGCACTTCTTCTCCCCTCCAGTTGCCCAAGGCTTTCATTCCTCCCCAGGATGCTGCCCTCCAGTGCCACCCGCCTGCTGGCCTGCCTTTGCTCTCCTGACTCTGAAAACTTTGCTCTCTGCTGGGTAAAAGCTCCCTCCCTGGATCAGTGTGAACGCGCCTTGAAAGCCAAGCCTGTTCCCACCACAGCCTGGCACTGGTGCTGAGTCTTCCTGCCAACTGGAAGCAGAAGTACCAGCATCCTTTGGTTAAAGACAACAAACCAAACAGGATTTGTAGTTTGGCTTCCAAGCAGGGAAGCATTTCAGGAAGATAGTTATAAATAAGTGGTTTAGCATCTCCTGCCAGCAGACATCACAGAGAAGATAATGTTCTTTTTTTAAAATCTGTCAGAGGCTCAAATTGGGATGTTTCCCTCCCAGCTAACATGAAGCTGCTGATGGGTCCTTTTTCTACAGTGCTAGCCCAGCACCAGCTACTGGGGTTGGATCCTCATTGTGGCAGCAGCTAAGGGCTCTGCTTTCATAACTGGGGCTGTGCAGGAATGGACCTGCATACAGCCACCACTAGTTTGCTCCACAGAAAGCCAGTTGTGCACTTCAGTGCTCCAATATTTATTTTCTTTTGACAAGACCCAAAGCCCTCTGACTTGAGGAGAGTCTCCCAGGAAGGAACTAGAAGTCCATATAAGTGACCAAAATGATCTGTTATTCTGCACCCCTGCTCTGCAGCCTTAGACAGTGCAGTTCCAACCTGCAGCTACATTCCTCCTCAGAATGGCAGGTGGATGTCTTGGCATTGATACCTTGCCTCTCCCCTGCTCTGAAACCACATGTAGGCACAATCAGTGTGTTTTTGGAGTGCTCTGTGCTCAGGAAGGCAGGGGCTGGCTGGGCTGAGGCCATCCAGGCAGGCAGGAGAGGCAGTGCATGCTGTTTGTGGTGTAGGAGGGAGGGGAGAAGTAGTCATTGGGTGCCACTCACTATAAAGGGCTGATAGAGATACCTCCATATGACTGCTCTGAAAATCTTGAACATCACCAAGCAGGACTGTGACACTTGAGTGCTCCTCCATGCACCAACTCAATGTGAGCAAAGACAGCTCCACCACTCTCTAAGTTGTACAGAAAGTGTTGAGGCCAACACAGTTCATCTTCTCCTGACCTCCACCAGCCTGGTGGCACTGGTGAGGACCCAGTTCATTTGTTGTAGGACCTTGCCAGTATGAGCACACCCCGTGCTTGCTGTTCCCAAACACAAACCATGTAGCCCCTTTGTGCATGCCAGGTGCTTGGGACAGTGGGCAGCCAATATGTGGCCATAGGAAAGGTCCATCGCAGCAGGGCAACCCTTGCTGCAGTCCTCTTCCCTAAACACTGTGTCTCTCTTGAACCCACCTGATCCAGTATCTACACGGGCTTTGCAGCCTTGAGAGAGACATTTCCCTGCCTCCTTGGTGGTAGGGAGGGCTCAGCGAGGGGGAGAGGCATATTCATGAAAATGTAAATGCTCTATTAATGCTGATGTAGGGGAAAAAACATTGAACAGTTCACTAAGCTTCTCTCTGTATCAAGCTAAGCTACCCCAAAGGCATTTTTGGCTAGATGCCACAGCGCAGATGGGATTGATGGCTTCAAGGTATAAATATTTACTGTTTGACCTTGTTGTTGCTCAGTCAGCCAAGGTTTTTATACATATATATACGTGTGTGTGTGTGTATAGTTATGTTCACGAACTCTTTATATCTAAAAGTCACACTTCTTTCTCTTTGGAAGGGAAAACTGCCACTTTAAATTGTTTTACTTTATTCTCATTCTCTTTGCTAAATCTTCTGTAAAGAGATTCATCTGTCTCTGCAGATCTTCTGATGGCTTTGGGAGGCAGAGGGAGTGAGAGGAGCAAGGCAGGAGAATCTCTGCACTCCCAGCCCTTAATGGAGACATGCTAGCTGAGACCAAGGTCACTGCTGGCAGCATTGCTCACACCTTTTGGGAAAACTTAGTGCTGCATGTCACAATTTCTTTAACAGCCTTTTTATTCCTGCCCCTGACGCTAGGGAGCACTCAGGAAGGCAGCACAGCTTTTTCAGCAGATGAATGCCACGAACCTTCAGCTCTCCCACAGCCACACAACCTGGGTGCGTGCAGCTGAGGTGCTGCAGCAAAGGGCTGCAGACTGAGCCTGCTCTGGGAGGGAGCACAGAGCCTGGCTGGCTCCATTTTTGTCATGCCCATGGCCAAAGGAATGCTGCAGGTAAGAGGAGCACCTGAGCTTTTAAGATCCCATCTGCCTAGAGAGGGAAGCCTGGGCCTCAGTTGGCCATGTTAGCCAGGATGCTCTCACTGTCTTTGAAGGTTCTTAGCTCTTCACTGCTGCCTGAAGGTCCTGTCAGCTTGCTAAGCCCATTGGCTCGCATTATATTGCTGGCAGCACTGAAGTCTGTTGTTTTCTTCAGTGTTTTTGCAGGGAACCAGCAAACATAAAGGCAATCATATACTGAATAACTTGATTTTGCAACAACAAAAGTAGTAAGAGTAGAGTTGGGAAACCTCAGTCACTACCAGGTTGCCTTTGCCAGGCTGTCTTTGGAGTGGAAAAATTCCTCTTGGTTGGCACAAGGCAGGTTCTGAGCCCACCGAATCTGGGGCTTGCCACAAGTACCCCCACATCCTAGAATTTCATCTAGAACTTTGGGGCACCCGCAGGCCAATGTCTTCTCTGAAGGTGTGTTACCTGCTGCTTATTAGCTGAAGCCTTTGTGTCGCTGCTAGGAACACTGCATTAGCATCACACTAGGGCAGCCCGTTGAAAGAAAGAGCAACAAAATGCCAGAGGGTTTGCTCGTTTTCCCTGCCTCAGGTTGAATCCATGCTTCTGCTTTGTCTTCTGTATTGTTTTCCATCTTGTGAGACTCTTTTTATTCCACTATGAGAAAGAATCTAGCTGGCAGCAGATTAATGCATGACAATCCTGTTATTACAGCTGTAAATAATTAACAACTAGAAAAAAAAAAACAACAACATTTTAAAATCTTTTGTTGACTTTCTTTTCTCTATTTACTATCTGGTAGCCACTTTCTTAAGGGATTCTCATGGAAACTGTGACTTTCCTCTTTCACTCTGTTTTCCCTTTCTTTTTCTCTCTCTCTTTCTGAGGTTTATGTTTCAGATGCTTTTTGGTGCAATGTTCAATGCCTGTTTGTATTTTTGAACCGTATTTTTCAACCTTTGCTGGAAAAAAAATATATATTGCCCATTCTAACGAGCGGGATTTTGAGTCCTGCGATTTTTTTCAGCTTTTAGCTTTTTCAGCAAGTTAAAGCAACAGAAAAATGTCTCAAAAATTACAGTGAAGTTCTGAAGAGAGATTAAAAAACGTCAGAAGCAAGAGCTATGTGAATGACATCAACAGGCTGAGTGGATGAGGAGGACTCTTCTGACCACCTACTGAATTCCTGACCTAACAGTAAGGCAGGACTAGACCTTTTCACTGAATGAATTCACTCCGCTTTTCCACTCTACCCACTCTCTTGAACTCTGATCAACAAATAAAAATTCATATTTTAAAAAAAACCCCACACCTCTGCACTGTTGCTTTTTGTTTTTGTTTTGTTTTGTTTTTTTTTCTAAGGTCTGATTCTCAAAACCAAAGAGAGAAAGTCCTCCAGGCTTCAGGCAGCCTTTGCAGCTGGAGAGTTTGTCCCTGAGATGAGCAGGAGAAAAACCCCAAGTATTCCAGGGGAAAATAAAAAGGCATAAAAATATGCTGTGGTTGCTACTGTACCATATTTAAAATGCTTTTATTTCCAGTGGCAGGGGAGCACAGAGCACAGTATACGTTCAAGGCCGATTGGCTGGAGAGTTTGGAGTCCAACCCAAGGCAGGAAGGTGGTGGTGTGATAAGCGGGCAGGGAGGAGACCTGGAGGTGTCCTTGCCTGTAGTGTTAGCTATGGATAGACCCTGGTTTTCCAGTAAAGCACTTTGGTATTTCACTATGTACAACATGAACTGTGCTTTCCGCTGATCAAGGGGCAGTCAGAAGAGGCCCTGGCCACGATGCTGGTTTATGCAGCATACCACGTAAGTTTCTGCTGCTGAAACATACCATAAAGTGAGCCTGATGGGCAGAAGGACACGGAAGGCCCTGAGCCCCAATGTCTTAGGCCGTGTGGTAGGCTGAACACACAATAAGGAAAAGTGAAGGGCAGTTCAAGCCATGCTACTATGCTGCTCAGCTGTTACAACAGCCAGCATCACTTTGGTCACTCATGCAGCTTCCAGGAGTGATTTAAGACTTACCGTATACCAGATACCTTTGCATCAGTGGGTTTTGATTGTGGCTGCCCTGGTTCTAGAGAATTAATTGTAGCTAGCTGATCATGCCACAACACTCAGCCAGAATTGGCACGTCCAGGTGACTGTGCTGTCTGTTAGCAAGGAAATTTAAGGTGTAGGGACTTCATTTGGATTTCTGATCCCAATTTGAGTAGGAAACAATTCCAGTATCATCATTAGTTTTCTGCACCTGAAGAAGTGGAGCTCTCTTCCCTTTCCCAGAGCACCATCTGGAAGCTGCACCAGGGACTTGCTGGCGGGACAGTATCTCCAAGCATATTGCAACCTTGAACAGGAAAGTTGCACATTTGAATTTGCTGCTTTCAGCGGAATCCTCCTTCTTGCTCAGACTTGGATGACAGAAGAGGCTCAGGAGCGGCGGGCTCGCAGCTGCTGTGGCAGATGGATGGTTACCACAGGTCTTAGCAGTACAGACTGCATATTTATGTCTTCCCAAGGAAGGAGCATAGCTCGTGACCTCAGTGAGAGCATATGAGGAAGGAGCCCACTATGTTTTCAGTTATTAAAGCTGGAACCTGGAGCTTTCACCCCTTTCCCCGAGCCCTCCCTCAATCAAAACAGCACAGGATTGCACCCAGCCTGAAAAGATCTTCCTGACTCAGGAGACAAAAATAAACAGCAATGTAAAAAGCTTCCCTGCATTATCACTTCTCTATTTGAACCTGGAACAAGGGCCCTGAAGAGGAACAGACTGTAATTGCAGTGTCCACAGAAAAGAAATACTAATGAAAACAGGCAGAGCTGGGAGAATTCAAGAAGAAAGGCAGAGCAGAACAAGTATTTATTACTCTGCCACTTAGCACACGAGCTGACAGGTGTCTTAGGGAAGCAATAGCCAGCTTTTATTATTAGGTGCTTATAGCACAGCAGTGCTCAGGGAGGGAACTGTTGATGTGCGGCTCCTGCAGTGCACGATATTGGGAAGACAGAAATGTGTCCTGTGTGCCCAGACAGCCCCACAGCCACAGTGCTGCACACTGCCTCCTCATGGGGTAGGGGGAGAGCCCAACACCAACCTTCAGTCAGCTTTCACGCATCCATGTGCTGAGATCAGAAACCCAACATAGTGTAGGGTTCCCTCTCTCATCTCTCCCCTCTCCCTGTAAGACAGGTAGGGCTGATGCTTCAGGACTCCCCGACTTATGGGGCTCTTCCATTTCCATGCTTTCTTCTGCAAAGTCCTGAACAAACTTGTCCATCAGCAGCTTGTCAGCAAGAACATGATCTAAGCCTTTGCAGTTGCCCCTCTGCATGGAGTACATCCGCGCTTGCTGGATTTATGGCTTGCTGGAATTCACTCCTCCTTAAACTTTCACACATTGGCAGGCTGCAGGAGCCTCACAAGGAGCACCAGACTTTGACACCTGAAGCACATCCTCCTGGGAACTGGAGGTAGAAGAAGGCTGCAACTTCTCCCCTGCTCCATCCCAACCTCCTCGTCACAGTAGTCAGACAGGTGAAGTGCTAGCAGCAAGGCACACTGCTTCCCAGCTCCATCTGTGGATGCTCACAGTCCTTCATGGGGATTGAGATGTCCTCCCCCACCTTCACACCAGCATCAAGCAGTGGGCTGCAGGGGGGGTTGGATGGTGCACCTGGAGTGCCACAGGAAATCTCCCTTCCTGCTGTCAGTGGGAAACATCACCCTCCTGGGTGCCAGAGAAAAAACATCTGATAAACAGTAGTGGGTGATTTCCTTTGGAAGGGAAGACATGTAGGAACTGTCTGAGCATTAGGCATTCAATAAAAGCACTTTGGAGTCCTGGATAAATAACAGTCTAGGAATGGCCAGCCATGGTTTGAGCAGAGGTAGTGCTGTAGCCATGATAGTCTAAGGATGTAAGTGAGGAAAGGCTGGTAGGAAGAAGCAGTGTATTTTTATTATTCATGTAACACAGACAGGGAAAAGAAGCCAAGTTGTCAAGATCACAAAGTCCTCTTCTGATGTGGTGCCATGAAGGAGTGGGCTGGGCTGGGCTGTCTTCAGTAATGAGGCAATTGGAGAGCAAAGGCTCCTCGCTCCAAGCAGCATGGCAAGTCACTTACAAGGGAAAAAGTGTTCCTTTGGGTTTGTGAAGAATGAGGGAGCACAGGAGACGAAAAAAGAAAAAGAAAAACAAACAAACAAACAAACAAAAATCCCAAGCCACTGTTGTGTTTCTTCAGAGAAAGAAAGAAAACCATGCAATATTCATGATGGAAAAAATAATAATAAAAGAGAGAGAACATTACATGTAGTACAGATACCTCCTCTGAAATCAGCACATAATTTTTCAGCATGTGCAGGGTTTACATTTGCAAGAGGAGCAGTAAGTCTCAAGACTGGTCCCAGCTCAGCCATGTATCAGCCCAGCCCTGCACTGGAAATGACTGTAACTCATCAGCCCATCTCTCAGAGCTCAAGGGGAGCTGTTTAGGATCCTCTTACAATTTCTCTTTGCTGTTGTGAATCTTTAAATATCTGTGCCAGACTGTAATCCCCAGTTTGACCATAAAACTAGCCCTTGCCTTCATGCTGCCTTATTACACCATGCTTAAATTATGAGGGGTAGTGAGACAGGGTTGATAAGGAGGATTTATTAAGCTTGAATAACCATCTATAGCAGTGTAACATAGTGCTGAGAGATTTCCTTTCCCCAAGAACAGCTGCTGTCAGAACAGACTTGTTATCAGTTAGGAGCCCTCAAGCAACTGGTGCTGCAGGACCTCACTCAGGTCCCTCCAGGAGGGGTGATGGGATGAGGCCAGCTTCCTCAGGAGGGTTTGAAAGATATTACTGATCAGGATTTGGGTGACATTACCTATCTTAAGTTGAGGGTAGTTGCTGTGTTCTTTGTTGGGAGATCATTTGCATAATTTTGTTAGCACCCAGCTAATAATGACATCACCTTCATTCTGCTGGACTGAGTGGGCTCTGTTGTCCTGGTAACCTTGGCTTTGAAGACTCATAGGAAGGAGGCAGGTAAGTGCTTGAAATTGCCATGTTTCAGCATGGCTTCAAATGCCTCTGATGGCTCAAGCCAGCTTTCCATAAATGAATTGGTAAACAAAATTCATTTGTTGCCTGAGGAAAACTGAGTGGAATTCAGTTAAAGAAAATACTTGTATAAAAAGGAAGGCTTCGTGAAGCACTTCCCCAACGACCTGGAGCATAACACAAATGAGATGTTCAGTGCTTCACCGCTCCCAAAGCCCTCCTTCCCCTGTGAGGGACGTTGGTCCCACAGCCAGGAGAAGGGATCTGTTTGTGTGCTGCAGGGCCTCTGGAGTTATGGAGAGGAATGGATGCATGTCTGATAAGAGAAATCGTTAATTACTTTCAAGTGCAACCCCAAGTGTGCTGTGCTTTACTCAGCCTGGATCAAAGAACCTCTCTGTTCCCAAAATTCGTGTTGCATTAGCCAAAGCACTTTGGATGGCACTGTCAGAGCTCGAGGCTTACCTGTTTATAATGAACCATTCTGACTGTGAACGCTTGTGGATTCTGTGGAAATCAGACCCATATGGTGTTAGTCCCTCTTCAAGGCCAGGTGGTATGGGGCCCTGGTTAGCCTGATCTGGTGGGGGCAACCAGCCCACAAAGGGGGCCGGAACTGGGTGGGTTTTAAGGTCTCTTGCAACCCAACCATTTTGTGATTCTATAATACGAGTCAACCAGGTCTGGGCTTTTAGAGGTGCTTCCAACTGGGAAGCCCTAGCATTCTGATGGAAGATGTGCAGTTTGGGGATGCTGTGTGCCATCTACAGAAGCTGTATCGATCTGATTTCATTGCAAAGTGAAAAATCACTAATACTGTGGTCAGGGGCTCTGTTTCTGCAGCCCCTAAATATTTTCCATGGGGGCACCCGAGGATCTGCAAGCAGAGTTATTTGGAAAGGCCACAGCATGTCAGGAGTGGTTGGTGTGTTACTGTCAGTAGGAAATGGGTTGCAGCATTTATCCAAGCCCTGCACAGTGTAACTGGTACCTCCCTGAAACTCTGCACCTCTTCACTTGCCTGGAACAAGTTGGTCACATGGAAAGATGTTTCCTTCAAAGCTGAGTCATTTGGCCCCTAAACAGGGGGACAGAAAGACACTTTTTTCAAGGCACAGAGAAAAGCAAGTTTCAGCTCCGTAATCTGGCATCTCCAAGACAAAGAGGACCTTGTTGTGAAGGTTTTGGCAGAGCTGGCATCACCTCCTGCCCATTGCAGGTCCTGAGCCAATCTGATGGATGCTCAGAGCAGCTCCAGAGAACAGCCCTGGCTGCTGCAGGTGAAAGCAGAGCTGGGGAGGGGGCCCTGAGCGCTGTAACCCTGGGGAGAGCAGGGAATGGGGTCTGCATTTCTCATGCTCACAAAACGTCTATTGCTGGTGGATACAGAAAGTGCCTGAAATAGAAGCATTTTGGAAATAGTGAAAAAGGAGATTTCGGAAGGACTCCAACCGTTCTCCATGTGATTTGCTCAACCCTTCAGAGCATTTGTAGCTTTTTTTGGTGGTGGAAGCTATTCAGGGAATCTGACCTGGATTTTTACATCACTTTGGATGCCTGGAAATTGCACGTATTTAAAGCAAATAAGCCATTTGCTGAAAAAATATTACCCAGCTATGTGTAAGGGGAAAGCAGGTATTAAGAAAAATTAAACTAGCTTTAGTGCAGGTATTTTCTGGGCTCACAGTTTCCCATGTGTCACTGGTAAAGTGGAAGAACTAAAATTCTTGCCTGAAAAGTATCTGCTTCCTGATAGTAGTCAAATAGCAGATACATGAGAGGCTAAAATGCATGAGAGCCTCCGTAGTCACAGAGCCTCTAGCAATCTGTGACTCAGGGATTTGCCAGCAGAAGTCCTTGTGCTTAATAGTTCTCAATGGATTTTGTGCTGCTGTTCAGTGAGTTGGTCTAGCAGCTCCTTAAACTCATACCTGTGTCCACATCTGGCTGAGGGGAGTTTCCCCACTTCTTTTGGGATAAAGAACTTTTCTTTAGGATTGGGGAATATGTTTTTTCCTTTCCATTTGATGGCCATGGGTGAGCTTGCATCAGAACAGAAGCCCTGGGTCCTCACCCATCCTTTCCCTGCCTCATGTAATCATGCAGTTTGCATTTGTGCTAGTATTTAGCTTTGTGCACTTTGTTTCCATGTAAGCATCTCTTCAGATGGAAGAACTGACTTTGGGCTCCTTGGAGTGCCTCCAGTGATGCCTCCTCCAGCGAAGCACCCAGGACCCTGTTCTTACATGCCATGTTTTCCCTGTGACCAGTAGGATGTGCAGTGCTCCAGAGCACAGATGGCTTCTATGCTCCAGGGCAGCATTTCCAAAAATCAGCCTAGGCAGCCCCAGGGCATGCTGTGACCTACAGCACCCAGGCTCAACCTCCTTGCTTCTTTTATTTCTTGTCCTCTGAAAGGACTGCAGCTCTCTAGTGGTCATGCCCCAATGGTGGTATTCACCTGGTGGTGCAAAGTGCCTTCTCAACCCACACTTACACAGCAGAAGTTGACCAGAGCCCGCCGTGCAGGGCAGGGATCACATCTCCCCACATCCTTCAGTGTTCTCCACCCCTGGAAGATGCTCTAAAAGAGCACAGCCTGTTTGGCAAAGCACTGCTGTTTGCCGAAGCCCATTGAATATGTGTTGGTAGACTATAGATCTCTGCTTGCAGCACTTGAAGTAAATGAGATTGACACAAAGGACAGATGGACCAAAGCTGCATGTGGGCAGCAGAGTGCGTGGAACCACCGCCTCCAAGCCCCACCCTGCAGCTCTGCCCTAACCCAACCATCCCTGCCACCAGGGCCACTAATGGCACTGCTAGAGCTCCAATGAGCAGCACCCCAGCTATTCCCACCATCCCCTCGCCCTTGCCCTGCCCTGAGAGGCACTTCCATCTCATACCAGAGGACTATTGACCACTTTGCTCCCGGCTGCTGCCTGCCAGAGGTGCCCAACAATGCTGGGGAGATTAAATGATGTAGATAAATATTTCTCAAGAGCACAATTTTCTTTGTTAGTGATCAGGACAGCTTTTTGAGGACAAAACATGGATTTAGAGCTTAATCCCTGGCTCTTGCTGTGTCACAAGCACTCTCTAACCTTTGAAGAAACCATGGTCGTTTTGGAGTTTCATAGTTAGACAATACCTTTCTCACCCTCCTTGTAATCACCAGCAAGAGTTCTGGGGAACCCAAGACTCAGATGCAAATGTGTCTCCCTGCCTTGAACCTGCTTGCATGGCATGTCTCCAACTCTCCCGAGCTTGAGCTGGTCGGAGAAGTTCAAAGCAATCGCAGTCCCTCTGATACATGGATATGTTACAAATAAAAGCGATGATGCGTTTTAGCATAAATAAATATTAATTTGATTTTTTTTTCCCACCATTTCATTTATTTGCCATCTGTGGTTCTCCTGATTAGAAAAGCATGTCATCATTTAATCAAGGACAGGAAAGGACGAGCTGGGGCTTGCCTGGCTGGTCCTGCAGCACAGGGATCACCTTGCAGATGGATGAATCCAGTGGTTAATCCGTGGCTGACATTGCTCATTAAATTACAGGACAAGGAGTTAAAAGTTTGCTAGGGTGAGTTCAAACGATGCTGCAGAGCAGAGTTAATGTGTTTCTTAGCAGTAGGGATTCACATCCAGAAAGCCCTGGCTGTGGATTGCCAGCCCTAAATTTCTGGAGATATCCTCCAAACTGAGCAATGAGGTGTTGGAGAGAGAGGGGAAAACACAAAAGGCAGCCAGTAAAGTAATCTGCAAAGGGGAAAAAAACAGTGGACAAAAGGCTTTGCTGTGCCAGCATTACAGCCACTCAGGCAGCCACAATAGAGTGCTTCCTCCCCATTCTTTGCACCCCAGCCCCAGACATTAGTGGTTATTATCTTGCCTGGACCATATGGATGTTGACAAACAAAAATGCAGGTAGTTCTGATTTTTCTTCTGTGTGTGGTCAAAGGGACAGAGTCATCTGCCCTTCAGTGTCTGATTTTTCATTGTCCTGGCACTGCTTTATTCCCTCTGCTACACAGTATGAAACAAAGACCTGAATTATGGCAGAAGATAAATGGAGGCTTTGAGAAACTATTAGAACAATTAGGCACTGAGGAACAGAACGGGGGGAGAGCAGAGGGCTTGCTGCTATGAAGGCCTGAGTGTTAGGAGCACTGGGGAGGTTTGGAGCTGCTCCTCCAGATGGGAAGAGGGAGAGAAATGCAGAGAAAAGCCTGAAATGGCGGCAGCTACTGCCAGCAGCTGCGCTGTGACCGGCACTGAGGTGAGACAGCCTGACAGCAGCCTGAGTCTGAGCAGGGCACTGCCATGCCATTGCTGTGGCTCTGCACCTCCTGTATCACCTCTCAGGTCCTGTATCACCTGAGCCAGGGTGAGAGGGTGAGAAGTAACTCCCTGTCCCGCCAAGACAGAAGGGCAAGCAGGAGACTGGGGAAGAACATGGCCAAGGGGCAGCTCATCGCGAGTGAGTTCTGGGAACATGGAAGCTTCTCCCAAAAAGGAAGGAAGACTCCATATACATGCGCCTTTCCTCAGCTTCCCCTCCAGGTGACTGCTGGAGATGGTACTTGGAATTACCTACAATGGCCCCTTCTAAAATTACAAAATTTAGGTAGCAAAATACGACAAAGATCACCATGCCCAGTGGTCAACTCATGCCCCCCATGCCCAGTGACTGTGTCCCTCAGTGCCACTTCTTCATGTTTCTTGAAAACCTCCAGGAATGGTGACATCCCCATCTCACCAAGCAGCTTGTGCCAATACGTCACCACTCTATCGGAAAGGAAATTTGTACTGATATCCAACAGGAACCTCCTGTGGCACATCTTAAGGTCATTACACCTCATCCTATCTCTGTTAATGACAAAAGAGGCTGATCCCCCTTTACTACAACTTCTTTTCAGGTGAGTGTAGAGAGAGAGAGATAGTCCTTGCATATCTCCATAATTAACAAGGATGCCGCCACCCCATTTCCCCAGCAAACAGTCACCGGTCTGTGATGTCACCGTCGTGCAGCACGGTCACCACGGTGACGTTTGTGACCATCCCAGCCCACTCCCCACGCCTCACACCACGGCTGCCATTGCGCTCCATCCTGCTGCTGGCAGGACGACCCTGGTTGGCCGGGGAGACCGCTGCGGACAGAAATTTCTGTCAGCGCAAACAGTTGATAGTTAAGATGGAGACATCTTCATCAGAAACTCCTGGAGTTTCTGTTCCAAATGCTGGCTTGGCAGACCCGGCTTCTTCTGTCCCGCAAAGACGGGGTAAAAGAACAGCTCGGGATGCTGCCTTAGGACCGACACGAGAAGAAGACACTTCTCAGGGTTCACAGGAGCAATCCTGTGCCAAAAGACAACGGCTTGATCTTTCCACCAAGGGCTCCTGCAAAGCCCATGACTCGGCCTGCTGCTTTCTAACAAAGCTCCGTAACATTGTGGACAGCGACTGCTTCCAGTCCATCTGGTGGGGCGACGATGAGAACACCATTGTGATTGAGGAAACCCTCTTCAAAACAGAAGTGCTGGGAAGGACAGGACCTCTACACAACCTCAGCATCGGCTGCATGAAAGCCTTCGTTCGCCAGCTCCACCTGCACGGCTTCTTCATTGTGGACAGCGATTTGCCCACAGCTGCCTCTCGGGCAAAATGCCCAGCAGGCGCAGCCGCGTCTGTTTGCAGTGAGGTACGCAGTCCCCCTGCCCATAGGACACCTCTAAGGACAGGTGCATTGGTGGCCGGTCCCACCTGAGGGGGCTGCAAGTTGGTGGTATTTGGGTTTCCAAACCCGCTTTCCTGCTTTGACAATCCTAAAATTTCTGACTATTACTTAATGTAGCTTTGTCTTTTGCCATCTGGAAACGGTGGCATCTAACTCTTCTCCTCTGCATTTTGCAGTTGCTCTGCTACTACAACCCCAGTTTCAAGAAAGAGTACCCATGTCTGCAGAAATGGTTCAAGCGGAGCGCTGGCGTACGAAGGAGAGCATCAGCTGCATTCCCACCAGAGCTGGATTTCGAGGAGGGCCCCGTGAGCAGCCCTCCAAACAGACGGCGAGGCCCTGCAGCATCAGCGGGCAGTGAGCCCGCCGCTAGCAACAGCGGAGCTGGAGGCGACCGAGTTGGACACCAGCACAATTCATGCCATAGCAGATAGAGATCCTAGGTTCCAAGTGAACAGAGTAGATCAGTTCCAGAAATAAACATCCTAAATATTCTCCAGTTGCCTGTCCTGTTTCCGCATTTGACGGTGGCTCTTCCTGTGCCCAAGGGTGGGCGGTACTTCAGGGAGGTTTCATTTCTCTCACCTGGGCCCAGCAATGATGGGAGCACACGGCAGGAGCGGGGAGGTACGGGCTGTGAGCTGGAGCTGCCTCAGGTACCCGATCCCCTTCCTCCTCTCTGCCTGTGCTCTCTGGGTGGATGCCACCGTGGCAGTGAGCCATTCAGCTTGTGGGGATCCCTGGTGGTCACGGAGGTGAATTCGGCTGTCCTGCAAGCAGCATGTGTCTGGCAGCAGCACTGCCCTTCTGCTCACCAACCCGAGCCATGCTGAGCTTCCTGCCAGGGAGCGGCTTCCAGCTGTGGGCAGCTTGCTGGTGCAAACGCTGATTGAATCCTGCTCCAACATCAGAGGTGAGCTCAGATGCCACGCAGGTGGGCGCTTGGGAAATATTCATTGAATTCTGGCAGTAATCAGGGACAGCTCTCTGAGCTGCTTGTGTCAGACCTCCAAATGTTCAGAGGAGCCCTAAAGGGTGCTGTAGCAGAAATACCACATCCATCTCTTTTCCTCACTGAGAAAGTAATTAGATATAAGAATCATCTGCCCTCCTGAACGTCTGATAATAATCCCAAAGTTTAAGCCTTAGTCTGAGATTTTATCTGGCTTGGGAAGAGATTGTATTCCCCCCAGATCAGACTTTGTGGCAATGGAAAATGGGATCATGACTCTCCTGCTGGTAGAGTGGTGCGTAACAGTGTTGATATAAAAAATTTGTAATCTCTTTAGAAAGGAAAGGCCTGGTTTTGCTTGGCAGGTGTTATTTATTTTTCCTAGCAGAGGGTGTGAGAAGCTGCAGTTGGAATTTCTGGTTGGCTTCCCAAGATACTACTGTGACATTTTAATGATGTAATTCCCCTCAAAGGTGGCATTTTCACTTGTTCTCCTGACCTATTGCTGTACATTTGGTGTGAAACAAACTGCATTGCTATCAGCCCTGACATCTCAGGCCCAGAGAAAAAAATAAGGCTGTGATAGTGATGCAGTGAATGGGATCTTCATCCTGTTAATCCCAGCACACTCCAGAGCCATGGTCTCTTCAGGTGAACAAAAATGTGATGCTGTTCACCTTTGCAGCTCCCACTGGCAGAGGTCCTGATCCAAGGAGCAATGATTTGGTGATTGCTGGCCTGATTAGATCTTGCTCCTGCAAAGCTGCAGGTGATATTAGTGCTGTTTGGACCCTTTTCTCACCTTGCTTCGTCAGATGAGATGCACCAGGGCATAATGTGGATGCAAGTCCTTCCCATGCATCCAGCTCTCAGAAACACCCTGGAGACATAGGAGGTGCCCAGCGGAGGAACGGGCTTTGCAGGATGTCCTACAGCCAACACTCTGCTTTCTGCTCTCCTGGGACAAACCAGATGATGCTGGTGTAAAATGCATACGATGAATAACACAACTGCAGCAAAATAGTTTATGTAAAGCACTGATGTGGGAGAAGTTTCATAAGAGGTTTCATACCTCAAAAAGGCCTTTTGTCAAAAATAGAAGCATTTTCTCTGAGGAAAAAAAAAAACACGCAAGAGCTTCTTGCAGAGCGCTCCTATCGTGCTGGTGCAGCGACCCTTTTTGAGAGTGAGAGACTCTGCCACTTCTCCCTTCTGAGCAGGTTAGAGCACAGCCAACCCTAATGCTCAGCCTGGGGACACGGAGCTCCCACCCCAGGGGCAGGGCAGTCGTGGTCACTGGGAGAATCCAGGCAGAGAATCCAGGCCATGGAAATCAATGCAAATGACTTCGCTTGCAGAGTTTCAGCCCATTTGCTCTGTAGGAAGCAGGGCTGTCAGCAGGGACAGGCAGTGAGAGGGGTGGGATCTCACAGCTTAGGAGAGGAGATGGGGAAGGCAGCAGATGAGGGTTTTCTGCCTTTGGAGAGGATGTCAGCTCTGAGCAGGCAGGCTGGGTGTGATAGGGACACGATGAGAGTAGCCAGCACATGGGAACAGGGAGCAGTGCCCCCAGATAGGCTCTGTACCACAATATTTGGACTGGTTGTTTCCCTTGTGCGGGGAAAAACTCCATCTGTGTCTCCAATAATTATTTCTAGATGCTTTAAAAGAACAGCACTCCCTTTGGAGAAGGGCTCTGTTTGCATTCATAGCTGCGTGTGATTAGATGCATGCCACAGCTACCACTGTCATTGTAGGTTAATTATCGGTAGTAATTAATCATCACCGCTTCAGAAGGGTTTTCCTGCTGATTGGCATTCTCAGTTTTCCCCCTGCCAGTGAAGCTTCAGTTTGGCAGGGATTTCTCCAGTCCCAACAGGTGCTGGGAAGGTGGCACGGGAAGCTGGGTTGTCCTTCCTGGGGGATTCTGTAATTCTTAATTTAAATATAGCCAGCTGACATCTCTCTGTGCTCACATGAAGCTTTACACACAGTCTTCTACAATAAGTCTTGCTGACTTTCTCTGACTGAGGGGAGATCTTCTTGCTCTCTTCCAATACCTGAAAGATGATTGCAGCAAGAGTGAGGTTGGTCTCTTCTCACTGGTGGCAGGTGACAGGACGAGGGGAAATGGCCTCAAGTTGCACAAGAGGAGTTTAGGTTGGATATCAGGGACAATGTCTTTACAGAAAGAGCTGTTAAGCACTGGAATAGGCTGCCCAGGGAGGTGGTTCAGTCACCACCCCTGAATGTGCTTAAAACCCATTTGGATGTGGTGCTCAGGGGCATGATTTAGTGGGGGTTGTTAGAGTTAGGGTAGCATGGTTTGGTTGCAGTTGGGTTTGATGATCTTTAAGGTCTTTTCCAACCTGAGCAGTTCTATAATTCTATGATTCTAGGTAGTTAAGCAGCAGGAACAAACCCTGTGAAATATCTATCTGGTGGTAGCATATCAGTTCTCAAACACCTGTAGGCAACGTCAGCTTAGAAGAGGAAGAAGGAGGTATCAGGAGGATCCAGGAGGCCACCCCAAGGATGGAGAGCCCCCAGGAGTGCTGCTGGCTGCAGGGCAAACAGACATAACCATGGCCACAAGCATCCATGCCTGGCAGAAGACACTTCCAGCATCGGCCTCTCCACAACACTTTGGTTTTCTTTCTTTTTTTCTGGCAGATCCATGTGCTGGATCCTAAAATGGGGTCAGGCATATGGGATGGTGGTGTAAACAAATCCAACTGGCTCGAGTTCAGGTTCATAAGAAACTCAGTTGCCTTTTTATCTTTTTCGAACCAAATCTCAAGCATAAATGACACGGACGAGGCACCTCCTGGTGCCTGCAGCTGCTCCCCAACATTGCCTTTCCCATCCCTGTTCCTGCTGGTGGCAGGGAGCTGCCAGCTGAACGCCAGCCCCCCCGCAGCCCCACTCACATCCAGCAGCAGTTCAACCAACTCAGAGCGCTTCAGACTCAGTGAATTATTTTCTGACAGAATGTTGGTTTATTGGGAAATTTCCGGCTGGCTCTAATTGGGACAGCTGTTGAGGCGGCAGTTTTCCTGAGAACTAAAAGTTGCTTTCAGATGAGTATGGCTCCTAAAATGGTGCTGCTTTGATAGCTGCTCACTGCCTTTCTTGTCTGATTACTGAGCTTAGCATCTCCTTGCGAGCTTTAAAAAAAATCCACTTTGCCTGTCTGATCTTCCTTTTCTCTTTACTAAACATTATCTTCTGTCCTCCCTCCTCCTTCAAGGAGAACCTGTCAGCTTCCGTTTTATCCTAAATTTGAGTTTTGCAGAAATTAACATGAATAGCATTTCACGTTAAGAGAATTTGTATTGTTTTCTATTTATTTTCATTTTTTAACTCTGTAGCAGAAATGCTAAGTCACAGCCTAAACCAGTGATTGAGCACCTGGTGGGAAGGCAGGGCCAACCCAGGGGAGCTCAGGTGCATGCAATGTATGTGAGTGACCAGAAGAGTGGAGCCAGGATCCACCCCTTCCCAGACCTCATTTAAGGGTTGGCAGTGGAGGTGTTGATATCCCACTGGAGTTTTATCTCTACCTGAGGCTTTTCCAAGGTGAGCAGTTTTTCTTCCTTTGTTCCTGCATCCGTGGCTTCTACATTTGGGCTTGTCCTCTTTTGCTGTAGCCTAGGGTTGTGCCATCCTGCTATTATTGCTGTGCTTTCCATCATGTTATAGCATTGCATACCCCAAGCTTCCCGGTGTTCACAAACACTGTCAAAAAAGTCAAAGCAAGCATTCGCATTGTTGCCTTAGTATGGGAGATCCTGCCAAGAAAATTAACGGGGCCTGTCGCCACGAAGGGAACAAACTCATCTCGTTCTGCTGATGGTATGAGACACACCGCCTGCTAGCTTCTGTAATGACTTGCTTAAAAACAAAAACAAAACATAATTGTTTTTTTCTTTTCTTTCCTTCATAGACACTTGCCAAAGTAAAGGAGTTGGATAAAGGTGTATGAAGGCTCCCAAACAGCTCATCGGTCCCATAAGCTCTGTTTGTGTGATGAAAGCCTTTGATAAGACAGTATGATGAGCATCGCCAATTTGTTGATAGTGTCGGGGGAGGTTCAGGATGGATATCAAGAAAAATTCCTTCTCTGAAGGAGTGGTGAGGCAGTAGCACAGACTGACCAGGGAGGTGGGGGAGTCACCATCCCTGGAGGTGTTCAAGAATTGTGTTGGTGCCTCACTGAGGGACATGGTTAGTGGGCACAGTGAGGATGCGTTGAACTTGATGATCTTAGTGTTATTTTCCAATCTTAATGATTTCATGATTCTGTGATGTGGAAATTTTTCCTATATGGATTTTCAGCAAAATAGGGCAAATAAGAAAAAATTATCTTGGTATTTTGTTCAAGCCAAACAGTGGTTCTTTCTCCGCTCTTTTATTCGGAGCAGGTCACATTTTAAACGAACATTGGTGTGCTGAGGTGGAAGAACTTGAAGCATTTAATTTAGAAAATGGATTGATGTAACACTTTGGCATTCTTAAGCAAAACACTTCATTTCAAAACAGTGGCAAAAAAAAGAAAGTGTTTTGATTGCTGCTCTTTATTCTTGGATTGTGATTTTTGTTTGTTTTTCTTCTAGCTTAAACTAATTGCCAAATTCTGCCTAAATTTGCTAATTGTTTAGATGCCGCAGGACTCCGTTGTGCAGCTAAATTTGTGATTCATTTTGAATGAGAGATGTTTGACTGCAAATCACACACATACAAGGAGTTGAAGGGGAAGTTCTTATTTCTGGGTCCTGATGCACGGTTCTGCATTGCTTACACCAAGAACGATTACCTGGCAGCACCACATCCTTTAATTCCCCACAGGCAATGCAGAGTGCTGCTCCTGTTCACAAAGGCTGCTGGAAAGTAACGCAGTGCCAGCCCTGTCTCCCTGGGCTCAGTGCTGCTGTGTGGCCCTTCCTCATGGGTGAAGAGCCTGGCAGCCCCGTGGGGGCCACGTGGTGGTGGAGGGCCCTTCATTGTGTCTGTGCAACCTATGGGATGCACACAGCACCTCACGCTGCTGCTGACCAACAGTCGGTGGCAGCAGGAAGGGATGCAAGTAAAGAGGAGTGAAGTTTATATTTAGAGCCAGAGGATGCTCCTTCATCAGATTACAGCAGTTTTAAGTAGGTCAGGCTGGAGACCCGAGAAACCCGAGTCCCCTTCAAAGGCATCCGTCCGTCACTTATTATTCCAGGCATTTCCCTTTCGCTCTGCCTTCCTTTCACAGCCCTTTGTCACTGCTTCTGGGCGGCTGTGCTTCCCAACACTTGCTCCTTTCATTGCTTTTCCCTCTTACCCCCTCCCCTCCCAAGCCCTGGTTCCTCAGTGCTGGGACACTGATGGCACTAAGCCAGGGGATGCCTGTGGGTGCTGTTGTGGATGCAGTCCTGCAGCTGTGTGCATGGGGTGTTCTGCAGCACCACATCCTTTCCATCCAGACAGGAACACTTTTGGGTGACAGAAATGAAAGTCTGCTTTCCCCTATCTCAGTTTTCAGTAGGATTTATTTTATTTTTTAACTCCATGCCTCCTTCGAGCTAATCACAAGGGAACGCTGAGTGCTTGTTTTTCCATATTCTGACAGGTGCTATTTTGCTATTTGCTTGTGATGATTCAGGACATTTGCATCTCTTTGTCCTTAATTAAAAAGCACTTCACCCTTGCTGCAGGGATATGGCACATTTCTCTTGATCTATTCATTTTTGGGGATTTTTAATCAACATATCCACTCCATCAGCACGGATGTATTTCTGACAGGGTGGGGGGGTGAAGCTCAGTGCAGTGTGTGGAGAGCTGTGTGGGTGTAATTATGGTTTGCTCTTTTCGGGGGGATTTGACTGCTGTTGGGAGGCATTCTCTAACAGCCTCCTGGGAGACAGAATCTCTTGTCCACCAAACTCATAGGCGATGAAAGAAGGGAAAAATGCTGCCTGGCTCTCCCAGGAGCCAGTGATTTTGCTTTGCATGCTGCTCTCTTTTTGGACCCCCTTGGGCTCCATTCTGCTTTGATGCATCCCCTGCACCTCAGTCTCTTCACCACATATCCCAGAACTGTGTGCTGAATGCATGCAGCTGCCTAAGGGGTGCTTCCTGACCTTCATCCCAGATGCACTTTCAGCAAGGTGAAGAGAACTGCCTTTGGGGCAGAGCCTTACTGAACTGCAGTGCATCGCCTGAGGCTGTTGGATAGATATGAGTACCTACGGCAGCAGGAGGTGAAAACACAGGTTCTAGAAGCTGCATCTGTCAGAGTACCTGGGTTGTATGGAGGGGGGAGACCCCAGTGCTGTAGCCCACATGTGTTCCTGAACCTCTTTCCTTTATATCCTACAGACCCCAACACCAGGAACTCCAATCCCATTGCTGTTCCCTGGTATTCCAGCCTCAAATCTCTTTCCTCCCACAGTCTATTAAGCTAAAACAAACCTTGTGAGGTTCCTGCTGCTTTCACAGTGTTTATCTGTGCAGCTCTTCCTGGCCAGAGTGTGTGGGTTCATGGGAACCTTTGAAGATTATTATTTTTCCATTTTTTGAACAGGCTTCAGTCTCTTCTCCAATCTTTTTATTTCACCTCCTTTCAACACATTGGCCCGATTTTTGCTGAGACTTAACAGTGACAAACAAGATTAAGACTGGAGCTTAGCCAGCATTAGGGGAAGATATCTCCTTCCTGATGTGCTGGCAATTATTAGACCCCAGTGCCAGAATCCCTCTCCAGAAATGCAGGCATTTCTGCCCAGTTGGTTTTGCAGTGTGGAGGCTGCAGGGCATCAAGCATGGCTCTGCATCAGCTTCTCTGTGCCTCAGCTGCCACTGATTGCTTTTGGCAGCTGGAGGGGCTGGGGTAGTGGAGGAGAGCACCAAGAGGGTCAGTGTGGATGTTAGGAAAAAATTATTCTTAGAAAGTGTAGTGAGGCAATGGAACAGGCTGCCCAGGAAGGTGGGGGAGTCACTGTCCCTGGAGGTGCTTAAGGAAAGTGTAGATGTGTCACTGAGAGTTGTGATATGGTGGGGACGCACTGATGGTAAGATTGGGTGATCTCTTAAGTGCTCCAGGTGGGAGCAGATGGCCCTGCAGAGAGCCCATCAGAGTGCACTGAGGTATGGCAGGTCTCATCTGCCCAAGAGCCACCTCCTTGGTGAGCTCTAACCAACACAGCTGTGATGGGGGGGCACCAGGGACTGCAGCATCCCATGAGCTGCATCCCTAGCCCATGCAGAAGCCAGCCCCTCCAAAACATGTTCCCGGGGTCCAGTACTTCAGTGTGGACTCTTCCCTCCTGCTGGAGGGACACCAGATCTTCATGAGGGAGGGAAGTAAAGAGACCCTGAAATACCTCACAGCTTCCAAGAAGAGGTGTGAGAACATGGGCTAGTTGCAGGCATCTGTTGCAACTGCAGCAGCTGAGCTTGGCCACAGATGAGCAGTTAGCATTATTTACTATTGTACAAACATTCCTGATACATGGAGCATGGAGAGAAGTCATTGAAATCCTGCAGCTCCAAGCAGAAATGCCTAAGGACATTAACAACAAATAAACTGTGCTCCTCCTTTAAGTACTGCTAGGGAGGCCAGTGGGTTCCTGAGTAGCTGCAGTACAGAGACAACTGAGCACTGTTCTGGCTGGCTGCATCTCCCCATGAGGTTTTCTGGTGAGCCACAGCTTGTGCATGTGCAGGCTCTGCCCTGAACTCAGCCATGCCCTTTGGAGAGCCCTAAACCCACCTATTTCCCAGCTACTAGGATGTCACAGTGTGAAATGTTATTGGCATTCCAATCCCAGTGTTTATCACCTTCTTCGCCTTCCTGATTCCTTTTCCCCCAATGCTGAACTATTGTGACAAAGGTTGTCAAGGAGCCAGCTTGTTTGTGTCCAGGAGTAGCCACACTTCTGTAGTGAAGGGGAGCAATTGCTTCTGTTCCTGCAGCTGCATGTCCCCAAAATTTACACCCAGAATTGCACACCTTTCAGAACACGTCCTGTTTGGGAGTGATGCTGTTGTCTGCACACCCAACCACAGTTCTTGGTCCTGTGACAGACATGTGACATCCAGTGCATGGATGGCACAGCTGTGAATCCCCCTTTGAAAATCCAATGGAGCTCCTGCTGCTCAATTTGCTGAGATTTTTTTCCTTTTTCACCGAATGCTGCCAACTCTCTTCACCTCCGCACTCTTTCCTACGTACATGTTCTCTTTTTATGTATTGATCCCGAGGAGGAATATAGCATTTTAAGCCCCAAGCTGGGGAGAGAGCCAGAAGAACAGAACCATAAAGAAAAAAAAAGCCAGTGATGGCATCATTCCCATCCCCAGTATGACAGCAGGAACCATTTTGACACCCAGGATCAGATCACGTATCCACTTGGTGATCTCTTCCCACTAACTAGCTTGAAAGAGAGTTTTTTCACACTGGAAATGGAAGGGAGACTCCTTCAGGCCCTGATTGATGTAGTAGTGGAGGCTGAAAGCAAAGTTCTTGCTTCCATCAATGCCCCATGGGACAGCTTGCATCAGCTCTTGGCCTGGGCTGTCCTCCCTCACCCTTCCTTCTCCTTGGAAAATCTTCATGTCACGTTTACTTCAGTCTCCAAATGATTTTATTTTTTTTAATCCACAAGTTCACTCCAGCACCTAAAAATCAAACCGTGTCCTCTCTGCTTCATCTATCATCACTGTCCGTATCGGTGGGAAGCTGAAGACCAGCTGGAGCAGTTATTGATGTCATGTGAGCCCAGATGCAGCATCTGCTGCTGTGCCCGGTCTGCCTGGTGAGCCTGAACAGACAAAACCTGGATGTGTTGAACAAATGCCCTCCGAGAGGAAACAAATGTCTCTGCCATGCAGGACGTGCCCCAGCTCAGAGAAGAGAGTTTAGGCTTACGGAGGGGTTTTTCATCCTCTGAGTTTTCCCAGTGGACTCCTTGGACCAAGCTTCTGAGAAAGGCTCTGAGAAACGGCAGGGAACCCACATAGCTGCCAGGTCACCGCATGGCCCCATTTTATTGCCAGGAGGAGAGCGAGCATCGGCAACGGCGACTCAAACCCTCCTCTGTCCTCCGACGGACGATGTGGAGCAAGGACAGGAGGCGGGAATAGCAAATGCCCCTCCGTGCCGCCCTCCAGAGCCTGATTTTTCCCAGCTCCTGACGCCTCACCTCAATGCTTCCCACACTTCGGTGTCCGCCCTCCCCCCCCCCCGGTTTTCCATCAGCGCAGCCCAGAGGAGCGGCCGCTGTCCATGGTGCTGCCCGCGCCCCGAGCGCTGCGGAGCGCTTCGCCTTCCGCCTCCCGCCTCCCCTGCGCCGCCGCACAGATTGCGCGGCTGACACTGCAAAGGAGATTCGGAGGGAGACCAGCGCAATTCAGAAGGTGCTGCACGTGTGCCGAGATTTGCACAGGGCTCTGCACAGGGTTATGGGGCGGCTCCCACGGGAATCCCGCTAGCTCTGCACCGTAGGAGACCAGGCACAGGGCTGGAGCTGCCTCTGCTTCTCCCAGCGCTGTTTCTGCAGCCCCTGCGCAGGCGGCGAGGAGAGCACGAGCAAAGCCTCATTCATTGTGGCAGCAGAGTCCCCTGGGCTCTGTGTTCGTGAGGACTCTGTAAAAAATTGGTTTTATCAGTTTGCCAGCTAAACCATAATACCAGAAGGGACGAAAAGCTACTTGAATGAAACATTTCATCTCCTGTTTAAGTTCGGATAATCCCACAACAGAAGACCTCAAAACAAATGTCTCTTCTAAGTGGAGAACAGGGACTGTTTCCTCCCAACTCGCTGGTGCAGGACATTTTGTGCTTCTCAGCATTCAGACTGAGCGTTGTTTCTTTTCTGTTCAAAACCATTCACTGTGAATTTGAAGAGGCTTCTTCCTGCCTGAGCCTGCACTGTTGGTAAATCAGGTGTTGGAAAGGCAGTGTTCTCTCCTTCCTCTCCTATGCGCAGCATCAGCATGCTTCATCCCTACCTTATGCACAAGTAATAGAGCAATTGAATGAAGAAACCACCACAGATGAAGAAGAGCAGGACAGGCAGCTGCACAGTGCTCCCAGTGCATACAACCACCTGAAAGGGCATATGTTCCCAAAACAGCAGCATGCTCTGCTCCCCAGCCTCTGCTCAGGCCATCCTCAGCTCTGTGGGCATCGTGCTGCCCCAGGTCTCCATTCTCATGTAGCAGAAGAGATGGTCAAACAAATTGGTGCTATGAATTTCCACACGTACCACTTCACATCCTGCGTCTTGAGGGGGAGCTGAGAGCACATGTATGAACCCCTGGATTTTCTGTGATCCGTTCAAGCCCACAACTACTCAACAGCTGCATCCTCCTGTTGCGTTTTTCCCTACTTCAGCTTCATCTGGGTCCCTGAAGGACTTCTGGGGCAATCTGGTGCCTTGCTTTGAAGTTGAAAGAGCTCTTTTCACCTTCGCTGTTGCTTTGATTTTCATTATTTACTCTTTTGACATGTGCTTCCTATAAACCCATCATCCCAGAGTGGCTTCTGTGCATGCACTAAAAGCAACATCAGCTGCAGCTGCTCAGTTACAAGGAAATTCCATCTTGGAGCTGCGATGCTTGCAGCTGCCTCCTATGGCTTTGATGCTGCTCAGATCTCATGCTTGAGGGTTGAGGTGATCACTGCAAGAATCAGCAAGGGAGAGCCTGCGTAGGAAGAGCCTTGCAAAATCTCCTGGGTGCACTGCTGTTATTTATTGCTGTGCTCCTGTAGCCCCTCTCATCCCCATTGAGACTGGTCCTGGCTGGAAGACATTGAGTGAGCAAGGGGAAATGACATGCCCCTGTCCTGCCAAACTGAGTCAATGAGACAGTGGTTACCAGCATGCTACCAGTGGGGAAGGAAGAGATTTTCCTGTATCTGGGAGGGAAAGGCTATGGCAGAGCTGAGGGAACTCATTGCCCACGGTGGCAGTTCATCAGATGGCATCAAATTCCAATTTGTGGTCTTACCAGAGGGTGGTGAAGCACTGGCACTGATGCCCGAGAAGCTGCGGGCACCCCATCCCTGGAGGTGTTCAAGGCCAGGTTGATGGGGCCTTGGGCATCCTGAGCTGGTGGGAGGCATGGCAGAGGGTTGGAACTGGGTGGGCTTTGAGATCCTTTCCAACTTAAGCCACCCTGTGATTCTATGATCTCTGCAAGAGACAGGAGCAGGCCCTTTGAGGAATAGGCTCCTGCGTGTCATGAGCTGTTACCACTAATGAAGGATAATTATTTTTCTTGCATGTAGCTGTAACAAAGTTGATTCCCAATAACTTGGACCTACAATGTGCCAAGAAGGAATCTGTTACTGCTGTTTACAAGGAGAATGCCAGCAGCAAAAATAATACCCGAGATGCTTGGCAAACCAGGAGAGCAGGAGCGAGGAGCAGCAGAACAAAACCCTCAGCGCCTCATGCATCTCACAGCTTATTTTCACAGGGCAGCAGCCCAACAGGTGGAAGAGGACCCACTGTAACACCATATGCCTTGCGTTTTTGTTTTCCTTTTTTTGTGACGATGATCCGCTCTAAAAATAAAATAAAATAAAACACTAAAATAAATGGAGAAGAAGAAATCTCTATGCACTAAAAGCAATAAGGCGAGGATCTCGCCGCCCCCCGTTCCGCAGAGGGGCAGAACCAGCCCGCCGCCAGCTGCCGCTGTGGGCTCCCGGGGCGCGGTGCCGACAGCTGTGTGACGGGGGCTCTCCGAGGAGCCCCCCCGCTGCCGCCCGGCTCTCTGGGGGCGGGAGGCGGCCCCTCGCGGGGAGCTAGGACCCTGCGCGGAGCCCCTCCTCCGCCCGCCGCCGACTCGCAGAAGAGATGCCCAACTTTCCCCTGCCTCCCCGGCGGCGCGGAGCCGGGCGGGAGGCGGCGGGGCTGGAGCGCGGCGCAGCGGGTATCGGGGGGGTCCCGCCGCCGCCGCTCCCCCCAAGCCCGGAGCCGGCCCTCGCCTCGCCGAGATGCCCGCGATGGTCCTGCTGCTCTGCCTGGCCCTAGGGCCGGCGCTGCGTTCTGCCAGGTAAGCACCCCGCCGGCCGGACGCCCGCTGCCTCAGTCTCCCGTCGGAGTGATGGGCGAGGAGCGGGCTGGAGTTGCGGGGCGGCTTCAGCGGGGGGTCTGGGCACCGCCGTGCCCCCGCGGCTCCTGGCAGCCCGCCTCGAGGCTCCGCGTCCCGGCGCTCCGTGCCCGCGCGGTGCCTTTGCGCTTCGGGTCCCCATTTTGGACGCCCCGAATCGAGGGGACGCCCCGTTCCCCACATCGCCATCCCCTCTCCGGCCGAATCCCGCCGAGGGCTGAGCTCTGGAGGGGGCGACCGAAGGAAGCTCGGCACCTCCCGGCCGCTCCGCGCGTCACCGGAGCATTTTCACCCGGAGCTGCGCGGGGCGGAAAGCAGCGCGGGGCCCCTCCGCTGACCCCCGTCCCTCGGCACCTGTCGGGAGGGTACGGCTCAGGCCCTGCCCCGCTCCACAGGTTGGCCCCGGTGTCCATCCTGGAGCGCGGTGCTGCGCGGATCGGGGCGAAGGGGCAGCGGAGGCGGGGGCCGCGGGCACGGCTCTACCCCAGTGCCGGCGCTTCGTAGCGCCTTTCTGTAAACAGCAGTGAAAGGCCCCGCGCACGAGGGCTTTTCAAGTTTCTTTTTCTTTATTTTTTTTTCTCTTCTTCCTTTTTAATTTCATTTATTTATTTTTTTATTTAGTCATTATTACCGTTTTAACAATTGCTATCCCCTCTGGTGAGTTTAATGGCTAGATCGGGGAGGAACATGTCAGCAGATTGTTGCCCCCGGGGCTCGAGAAAAGAGGGATTTCACTGGCTGAAGCTAATTGACAGAATAAGCCGCCTTAAAGCCGATCAAATCCCATTACAAATGCAGTCAGGGGCAGGGAGCACGAATCCTGCTACTGATGGTCTTCTCTGCCAGACTCCCTGGTCTCAGGGTGGGTAGGTCGGTCCCTGCTGCTGTCCTCCATAGCCCGGCCATGCCAGCACGGAGACTGAGAGAGCAGCCCCACAGCTCATGCCTGGCACCCAGGCTCTAATTGGGTGGTTCAGGGCTGAAAGGGACCCGTGGTGATCGCGGTTCCTGTCTTGCTATGCTTGGAGAGGACAGGCTGCAAAATTGCATGGAGGTGATGTTAAGTTATGTATTCATGTGCCCTCGATTGAGAAGCTGTACCCTATGGCTGGCCCAGGTTCCCTTCTGCCTGCTGCCAGTACCTACTTCTTCACTGAGCTGCAAGAAGTGGCTGTGCTTGGTGTGGGGATGATGGAGTAACAGAGGAAGACCATGGGAGAAGGAGGAGTAAAGGAACAAGCGGTACCTCTGGGTCTCATCCTGCACTCACTGCATTTTTCTGGCTGCAGGCGGCTCTATGTTTACAGGGGGTGTCCAGGTGATGAGCTCAGATCAGATGCAGTGTGTACAAGCTCTCATCTCAGCAAGTAGTGTGAGACCCTGGTGCGGGATGGGCTGGATGTTCTGTGCTGTGACTCAGCACTCCCCAGGCCATTTCCCCATCAGCATTTCCCATGGCAATGCCTGGCTGGGACCAGGCATCCAGCTCAGAGCCCTGGAAGTGTATTCCAGCACAGTGTTGCACATCCAGAAAGCTGGCACCAACAGTACAGGCTTCAGTGGGTGTGCTGTGCAAGGAGAGGTACAATGACAGGTGCAACAGATCGAGTACTGTTCGAGTACACTGAGCCCCCTGTCCCTAAATTCTCTGCCTACTTCTAATTTAGATTAATTTACCTGAATGTTCTCATGCCTAAAAGCCCTTGGAAGCACTGGGATGGGTGACAAGGACACATTAGCATGCAGTAATTGGGATTGAGCGCAGTGTTGTTTCATCCAGGTGAAATGTCCTTGCACTGTGTTGCTGTCTGTTCTTGTGGTGCAGGCGAGGCATTGAGCTGCGTTCTCAGGGGGGTGGGACACTCACAGCCTGGGGTCAGCACCTTTTTCTGGACATCTCTGCTTCAGGACTGGGGATGGTGTGCAGGGCAGGCATCAGCACTCCGATGGTGGCAGCTTTTAGTGTGAAATGCTAGCAGCCCCAGATTTTGTCAGCACACCCAAGGCTGCTGAACAGGGTCGTGGCAGAGCTGGGAGAAGCACTCAGTTCTGCTGGTCTCCCTGCGGTTCCCCAGCCCACGTCACCAGGGCAGGACAGAGCTGAGATCCCCAGCAAAGGGGCAGAAGGGCAGCAAATTCTCAGCAAACTGGGAACGCACCTGCTGGGAACTACTTAGCTGGCCCTGCTTTTAATCTGCCCATCAGTATGCTTGGGAACTTCAGCAAAACAGGTGCCTGCTCAAGTAAAACAGAATAAGGGAGGGAAACAACTGGCAGTGTCCTGCAGTAATGCCCAGGGTTGCCCAAGGAGGGTTGTCCAATCCCATCTGTACACATGGGCAATCAGACAGGACACTTCCCAGCCATGCTGCCTGCTCAGAGCAGGACTCCCTGCAGGTCCCCAGCTTTGCCCTGCGGTGTCCCCATGCCCTCCTGTGCTGCTGTCCTCATCGCTGCGCTCCCAGCTGCACCCTGTGGCTGTGAGCAGCAGTGCTGTGAGGTGGCTGTTTTGACATTTCCACAGCAGAGGTGAGGAAATGTGGCTCTGCCTTTCCTCCTGGCTGCACGGAGACATATGGGAGCTGGCTTTCCCCTGTTACCCAGCCAAAGCCGCGTTGTGTGAGGAGACAGAGACGCAGGGACAGCACTGTGCACAGGAGCATTGGGCATTGCTGCAGGTTTGCTGTGTGACATTCCCATCTGCAGCTGGAGCGGGACATGCACAGCCTCCATCCCTTAGCTCCTGTCCTCTGCGATAGCTCCTGAGCTCTTCCCTCGTGGTTTGAACTGGGGCCACTGGGGTGGGGGCTCTAGAATGGCACCAGAGTCATATCTGGCCATGAAGAGCTGCTCTGTGTTTCTTACATGCATTCACCGAAAGCATATTTTCTCCAGCAAAAGCTGGCTTGCTTATACTAAAATGGCTTAGTGTGGTTTAGTAGCCCAGGATTAGCTGCATTAGGGAAAAAAAGAAAAAAAAAAAAAAGAGAAGAGAAGAGAAGAAGAAAAAAAAAGGAAAAAATATTTTTGGTAGTGTCACTGCATCTGTAATATGGAAGTGGCTCCTACCACAAATCACAGGGTGTTCAGCAACAGTGCAGAATGGGGAAAGCCAGAAAGCTGAGGTCAGGGTATGCAGCTTGGCCTGGTTTAGCCCATGGGGACATTTAGAGCTTAGCCACTGCCCTAGAGATTCAAGAGCTGGGTTGCAAGGGGCTGCATGAGGGCTGAGTGCCAGTGGGTGATGTATCCAGGGATGGGTCCCAGCAGGGTCAAGGGAACACTGACATGAGATTTTGCTATGTTCCCACTCCGCTGAAGGCAGCAAAGAAAACAGCTGGGCTCACTCTCCCTTGCTGGGCTGTGGGCAGAGACACATCCCTCCATGTCCCTCCTGTCCCCAGGAGCCAGGTTTGGGGTGGGTGCAACCCCAGGACTTGCGGAGCTGCCCCTGGGCTGCAGTTGAAAGGCAGCGAGTTGGCACTGCTGCAGCTTGGGTAGGGAAGCACAACCTGACAGCCCTGCTTAAGACTCCTTAAGCCTCGTTAGGAAGCGCAGCGCACAATCAGACAGGGAACAAGGAGCTGATGTAGCAGCACCTAACGTGCAGAGGCAGGCAGGCAGCCGCACACAGCCCAGCCCTGCTGGGAGATGCTTTCCAGCACCTGAAAGCTGAGGAGACGCCAAGGAGTCAGAGTGGTTGTGAAAGCAACTTTCATCAGGGGTTTAAAAGAGGAGCTTCTAATAAATGAACGGCAACACGTCAGCGTAACACTTTTTTTCCCCTCATCATCTGCCTGGCTCTGAAGGCAGCTGTGCAGGGAGGTGCCCGCTCGCACCTCGGAGCTGTGGGCTCCAGCTGAGAGGTGTCAGCAGCAGGCAGCTCCTGCTGAGTCCCTGCCTGGCACCGCAGTGCTGACACGGCAGATGATGAGCGGGGTGGGATGTAGGATCTCTCGGCATCCTCTCACCTGTATGGCTGTGTATTCTGTAAGGACAGCGTCGTGATTGAGCTGCCCAGAGTGGTGGTGGGTGGTTTGTTCTTTCCCTGTGACCACGTGGGCATAATTTAATTAGATGGGGGTAGGAAAACTCCTTTAGGAGAAGGAGAGGTACGACATGATTAGAAAGGGCATTTTTGATAGCGATGGGGAGAAACTGCTGCTCGGTGCGATGTATCCAAAGGAGGACGAATGCTGGCTTGGAACTGAAAGATATTCCACTTTTCCCATCTTTAAGTGGAGAGGAAGGGTTGGTGGGCAGGGAATGGGTCATGGCAGATCATGGCCCGAGGTCAAAGGAGTTTGCATAAGGCTTTAATTTCCCAGGATCTGTGCAGGGCAGATGGCTGCGTGCCTGGTGAGCCAGGCCGGTGTGCTGCCTGCTTGGTAGCTTTAGGACCTCATCTCTGAAGTGTTTTCTTTACAAATACTTTTTTTTTTTTTTTTTTTTTTGCCCCATATACTGTTTGGTCACTATTGTCTTCCCCTGAAGATGCCCACTCCAGGTGTCAGCAGCCATGAGCCCAGCTGAAGCTCCTGGGACCCTGCAATGAGCAGAGGTGTGTCATCTCTGCAGTACTGCTGAGAGGAGATCCCCGACCATCATCCTCCTCCTTCCCCTTTAATGCCTCTGAAACCCAGCTGTGCCCCCACTCCCACTGAGGACTACAGAGATTTCACAGTGATGTTTCTTTTGTCTCTGCTCCAGGTGTGAGAGCACAGAGGAGTATGATTACGATTACCTCAGCATCAATAAAACCTGGGTCCTCACCCCCAAGGCACAGGAGACAGATGCCACGCAGATCCTCAACTCACTTTTGAAGAACTATGACAACAAGCTGAGGCCTGATATTGGCAGTAAGTGTCCCTGAGCTCTCATGGGCAGCCTGGCAGTGGGTGGTGACCTAGCCCAGGTTTTCCATTAAAAGAATGAGGCTGCTGTAGTTGGGCTTTTTGGTCAGATGGAGCCGCTCTCTTCTCCCTGCTGCATGCCTACACCTCCCCCTAGTCCTTCACTAGTGATTCTGGCCCCTCTTACACTTGTTTTATTTTCTTTACAGTCAAGCCCACGTTTATCGATGTGGATATCTATGTGAACAGCATTGGGCCTGTGTCTGTCATCCAAATGGTGAGTGGTATTGCTGCTGTAGGAGCTGAGCACTGCAATTGAGGGCATGGGATGTGGGAGGTAGCTGGCCCTCACTGCTGGCTTATGACCTGCTGGTGTCATTACAAGAAAGGCATTGAGCCCTGCAGCGTGTCTAAAGAAAGGCAGTGGAGATGTGAAGGGTCTGGGGCACAAGGGGAGTGGCTGAGGGAACTGGGATTTAGTCTGGAGATCAGGAGGATCAGAGCAGACCTCGTTGTTCTCTATAACTCCCTGAAAGGAGACCGTGCAAGGTGCAGGTTGGCCTCTTCTCCCAGGTAATTGTAATAGCTAATGGCCTCAATTTGTGCCAGGGAAGGTTCAGGTTGGAAAAACTTATTTTCTGGAACGGTGGTGAGACACTGGAACAGGCTGCCCAGAGAGGTGGTGGAGTCACTGCCCTGGGGGTATGCAGGAAAAAGTAGCTGTGGCACTGAGGAACATGGTTAGTGGGCATGGTGGGGATGGGCTGATGATCGGATCAGTTGATCTTAGAGGTTTTTTCCAACTTTAACCTTCCTGTGGTTCTAAGAGATGGATTTGTTTGATTTCCTTGGGAAGCGGTGCTCTGACCACTATTCCTGGTCAGGAGCAAGGTGAGCTCAGTGATCCTGCCATCTTCACAAGCTTTCTCATCTCCACTAGTCATGTGTGAATGGACATCTCTGCCTGGTGCCTCTTCCTTCCTCCATGAGCACCAGGATGCTTTGGGTGAACAGCACTGCTCTGTTTGATCTTATGCTGTAGTAGATGAGAGAGGGAGAAACTGTTGCCACGTCTGACAAGAAATTTGGGTGTCCACGAAACCTGTGATGCTGGGAGGGGGAAGCAGGAGGTGAAGGCCTCATGTGCAACACTCTGCTTCTGTTCCTGCTGTCTTAGATAATGCCACCATCACTGTGATGGCTTCTGCTCATGGTTCAAGCCTCTGCTGCATTGGGAGCTCTGGAAAGACTCAATAGAGATGCTCCTTGCTCTGCAGAACCTCCAGGCTATGCACTGGAGAGCAAGTGTTGATTATTTTTCACAGGAAGCCTTCATTATTGTTTTCAGTGTGAAGTCATTTTTCATCTTCTGCCAGACTTTGAAAGACAAGGGGCTATGCGACAGAGAGGACAAGGGAGAGAGCCAGGACAGTCTGACTCTTTTTTGTCTCTCTCCATGCAGAATGAAGCAGAAATAAGCCCCCTGCCCCAAAAACAAGGGGGGGGGAAAAAAAGAGTTCTCAGGATAGGTACAAGTAGAAAATTTTCATTGAGGAAAGTCTTCAGAGGATGGAGGAATGGCACTGTAGATGTAGGGCAAGTTTCAATCCAAAAATCATTTCAAAGCAGCCCTTTTAGTCCTTGTATTTGTGTATCTGGTATGCCGAAAAAGAGCCACAGCCCTTGGTGCCTAACACAGGCTGCATGGCGGCCACCCCTGGCTGCCAGCACAGATCTGTTTTGACCTGCCTGAAGGTGTGCCAAGGAAATCAAACCAAGCCACGGTACATTTCCTCATGTTTCCTCTTTCCTCTTCATCTGTTTCCTTTACCTCTTTATAGATCTCTTGGAGATCTGTGCCACCACACTGGGTGGGGAACAGAGAGTGGCTCAGAAGAACTCACTCAGAGTTCAGCTCTTCCCCAAAGCAGAGGCACTAGGCACTGTTAGTCTGGTTTCCTAAGAAACAAAGCTTACGCCATGGTGATGCAGATGTGAGAAGTATGCACATCCATCCCAGTCCTTCAGTGGTTTTTGATCCACTGGGCTAATAGTCTGGCAGCAAATACTGGGGCTTCAGACATGTTCAGTTATGCAGTACATTGTGAAATCAGGCAGATAAAACAGCCGTCTCCACGCTCCCTGCCCATCCTTGCCCCTTGAAGGGGTCACAGGACTTCCTCCCAGCAGTGACCAGAGATCTGAAGACATCTCCACATGACATCCCCAATTAGACTTTTTTATGGGCATGTCTCCTGCCCCATCCTCTGAAGCAACTTCCCTGATTCAAACCTGAGCTTAACCAACCTTCCTGAGATGCTGGGTTGATACTAAAGGTCCTGAGGACAGCTAGACTTGTCACCTTGGTTGGCAGCCTTCTGCCATCTGCACTGCTGAATTCTTATGGCTTAGGAGAGAGGCTGCACCCACCTGGAACTTCTGAAGAACAAGAAAAGGGCTGTAATGAGGCTGCCACAGTGTCACAGCTGAACTTTGGCTGCTTCATTGGCAGGCTGGCATCAAATGTATGATCCAGGCTGTCTTTACTAGGCATGTATCATTCCCATTTTTAGAGCTTCTTCTGTAAAGGAAGCTCTGCCTTCTCTCAGCTGTCAGGCCTGTCCCATATACCCGATCTTTCCTTTTTCTTTTTCCCATCCACAACTTGAGGGAACACACATTTCCATGGGAAGGGAACCAGAATCTCAGATCTGGATCTCTCCTGAGAACCATGGTGAGATTTCCTTTAGCTGCTCTGCCTGTGTGTCTGTGGTGCCTGCTGCAGACACAGAGCCTCGTGCGAGCTGAAAGGCCTACTGGAGGGGAAATGTTGCAGTGATCTCTTTCAGGTGCATTGCAATGACAGCATCTTGGGTGTAAACATTTCTCGTGCATGAGGCCAAACTGTATAGAAGGTAAACGCCTAGTTTTGCCTTAAGTAATACAGCTCTGTGTCTGTGGCTACTAGGTTAGACCTGTACATCTGAAGGCTGCAGGAGCATCTGATGTGCTGGCAGAGGAGGAGGCTCCAGGAAAACAACATAGTTTGCCTATTGGTGTCCTGTGATCTTTTTCTCGCTCCTCACAGGGTTAACCACTCACTGCTGCCTTCTGCCTGGTGATGCTCTGTCAGTGCTTGGAAGCTGGTCCTGCGTAGCTGCTGCTCAACCTCCAAATGATAAATCATGTCAGGATGCAAAACTGATTCCGGTCCTTAAAAATGAATAGGTGATTTGAAAATGCCCTGTGGCCGGGTGTGAATTCTGCATCCTTCTCATCAATCACTTGTCATAAATAACATTAACATTCAGGAGTCAGCAGAACACAGACAGGTTTGGAAGGGGAAGAAATGTAAAGTGATTTCCTGGTATCTCTTGTAGATCAGAATGGCAGTCTTGTTTCCTATTTAGGTACTTGAGCATATTTTACATTCTCTTCTCTCTGTGAAAAGGACTTTCCAAGCAGTGCCAGCTCTGGGGCAGTCACCAGAAAGAAAGCAAAGAGACGGTTAAATAATAGCAACGGGGTTTAGGAGCTTGTGGCCCTCAGAAGGATGCAACCCTACAGAGGAGGGCTGAGATACAGGTTTGAGGATAAGCCATTTCTATCAGTACCCAGTGCTTCGTGCTCCATTTGCTGAGTGGGGTAGGATTTCCAAAGGGGTACACGTGGCTTCTCTTCCCCTGAACCTGTTGTGTTTGAGGCACCTGGGCTTCCCATGGTATTGAGAAGATGCCTTTGGGGAAAGGCACATGGCTGTGAGCTCTTCCAGTGCTGCCTGCTGCCGCTGGGTGCCAGCCAGCAGCACCTCAAGCCAAATGAGTTATCACCCACAGTGCTTAGCTTTCTAGGCTGTGCCACAGATTTGGATGCCCAATTAGATTCTCATTAACACAGACGGTGTTAGGCATCCTTGGCATGTCACTAAGCCTGGTGCAAAAACCTGCTTTGCTTTTTTTTAAGTCTATTTGTAGGCAGAGATGCCAGGGAGGGCTGTGGTAGTTGGGGATATAAGGATGGGGCTTTGGGTTCAAATTTGTCACTGACTGGTTGTTTGCTGAAGGTATTTGCTCCTGGTTTTGTTTAGTAATGGCATTATCTCTATAGATTATGGCTTTAACTGGTGTCAAGGGCACCTAGAGCTCTGGATCGCCTTCCTTTAGGGATGCTTAACGCTCAGGAAATGGTTCTGTAGAAATAAAGCATTTGAAAAGGTTGGAGCTGAGTGCCTTTCAGTCCTGAGGAAGCCCCTGAAGTGTCTGTGAGGGTCAGCATGGGTAGGACTAAAAAACTGCTTTTGTTCCCAGCTTGACAATGGAGAAATTCCTGCTCTCCAGTTCCTCCCAGAGGTCTGAGTTACTGTGTACTTTTTTTCTTGAGCAAAACCAAGTGTGAGGCTCAAGGACTTTAGGTAGAGAACATGGTGCACTGCAGCAGCCTCCTGATCAAGTGGAAGGACGTGTGCTGCTCAGCCAGGGGCTTGCCTTGGTGTCTTCAGGTGCTCAGGCTTAGAGGTAGTGAAGGTAGAGTTCTGTGCTGGAGAGACTCCTCTGTGGTGCATGTAAGGGTGTTAAAAGCAGAGAAGATGCCCCTGTATGTGCGATTCTGTAGCCAAATTTGATAAAAGACCACATTGGTCTTAATGATACCAAAGACAAAAAGAGCAAAACAGTGCTCTGCCATTCACCAGGATTGCCAGGTTCTGCTGCTTCTGAAGTGTGTGCGATTTCCATGGGGTAGCACTGAGCTCCTGCCTCCACTATTGCAGCAAATTATTTTCTTACCTCCCCCACTGAGGGGGAGACTGGTACCCGAGGAGGTTGATATGTCCAAATGCACGTGTTCAATATTCTCTCCCTCCCCTCTTTAGGAAGGAGAAGCTACGCACGATTAAATTCATAATGCTGTGCCTGGCTGCAGTAGTTACCATGCAACACGCTAACGAAATTGAGGATGAAGAACATATTTTTCCGTGTCTAGAGTATTGCAGAATAGATTTAATAGATTTGCATGTATGATGCATTCGTGAAACCCTGGGAAGAAGGGAGGAGGGGTGGGGGAAGAACAGGGGAAATGTTTATTCGTTATCAGATGATGAATAATTAATTTACAAACGTTGTCTTGTTAACTATAAATTAAATCCTCATTTGACACACTTTATAATTTAAAAGTATAAGCACAGCGTGAATGAAGAGAACTCCCCACTGACTCCTTTCATGAAACCCCGAGGAGCTGGAAGGGAAGGTTGGGCTGCCAAAGCTAAAGCTGACATGGGGCAGCGGTGAGGAGGGGGCTGCAGCCCTGGGGGGCCGGGGCTCTTTGTCCTCACCCATGGGTGCTCAGTGGGGTTTTCTGCATGGGGTGGTGAGGCAGGGGCTGCCCTCGTTGCTTCCTCCCCGATTGGAGCTGCAGGTGGTAGAGAGGCTGAAGCGTGGCTCTTGGAGCAAAATCCCCATGGGTGCCACTGTGTGCAGTGAGTTGGCAGCTGTTTGTGATTGGCTGAGCTGTCCCAGCAGTAAGGGCAAAGATCTCCAAGAGGTGAGCTGGGTTCTACTGGGCTAAGCCTCACTGAGAGCCCTTTGGCATTTAGTGGCATCTCACTCCGAAGTGGAGATGCGTCCTGAGGAGCAAGTTGGGTTTGTGGGAAGGCAGCAAGCATGGGAACCACTGTGGGAAGCCCTGAGTGACAGCCCTGGTGTCAGGCTGCAAGGCTCGGGTTAATATCTTCATTTCTTCTTAATAGATGGGGAAAGCGAGACCAGTAATAATTGTCTGGCTCTGAGGAACACTTAAGTCTTGATTATACTTAGCTTCAGCTGCTTTGGAATAAGTAGGAAGGAAATGAAATGAAAATGGCTTGCTTTTTAAGGTGCTTGAATGTTGTGCTCTGGAGTGCAAGATAAGCCTATAGGTAAAGGGAATCTGTTACCTCCCCCTCCTTCCCTGATAATACTCCAGCAGTTGCACAGCGCTTCTCAACTGAAAGGACTTAAACACGCTTCACAAATCATCTGTTTAGGAGGCAACAGCCCAGATGCACCCCGGCTGGGGTGGATTGCAGAGTCTACAGTGCGCAGCAGCAATCTGCCAGGGGCCAAGCACAACTCTTGGCCTGCCTGGTGCGCAGCATAGGAAACACGTTCATGTAATGAGCAAGGTCAGGTTTGGGTCCCCGATAAAGATCTATGCTGTAGAAATGTAAAGTGCTGGGAAATGAGTATGAAGGGTCCTGGTGCTTTTTCTGGCCATTGGTTTCCACGCCTGAGTGGCGGCTCGGCACAGCTCCTCACTGGGGCTGGCGGTGCGTTTATAACAGCTCCACAAATACTCATTTGCTCAGAGCACTCTTATCTCTCAACTCCTTGGCATTCAAAATCGGCCTGGCCCCGTGTGCCCAAGCATTAGGAGAGGGAGTGTTCCCCATGTAGCCAATCACGTTCCCATGGCGGTGCAGTTGGGTAGGCAGAGAAGGGCATCAGCCCTCCTGGAGCCAACGTTTGTCACTGTCTTAAGAAAAAATCCATGCGGCCACTGAGGAATAGCAGCGGTCGCGTGTTACGTGTGGGACAAATCATGAGCAGCACAGAAGGTCTAATGAAATAAATGAGTTACTTCCACCCTGAACGTATCCCAGGAGCTTCACAAGTTTCAGGGTCTGCTCCCAAACCAGATAACGGCTGATTTATTCACTATGAATAATTCAACCGGCTCCATTTATTATCTAGAACATACACTAATCCCCTCCAGATATTTTCTGTGTGACATCCATGTCGGCATTTTATTTATAGGCTGTTTATTGTGCAGAAAACACGGGGAGTTTGTTATCAGCAAAGATGAACAAAAAGCTGGGGCTTTGCCTCTAAAATTTGGAGCTCAGTAAAAGATGAAAACCTGGACAGCTGGATTCAGGAGAGGAAAAGTGCTGCTTTTTGGAGGCATTTCAGAGAGCAAAACCCCAGAGTTAACTAACATCCCCAGTCAGATGCTAAATGGGGATGGTGACTGCACCCGTTAGTGTCAATATGGTGCTCAAGAAGCCTGCAGATCTCAGGCAGTGTGGGATAAGTCAGCATTCATAATTCATAGACTACCCTATAGTATACAGTAGAGTTGGAAGGGATCCCATAAGGATAAGCCCAACTCCTGGATCCTCACAGGGCCACTCAAAAATCAGACCTAAAGCAAGTAATTAAGGAAGTAGCTTCTGTAAATTCTGGCCTTCTGCTGGCAGATGTGGCTCAATTCTGCATTTCTTTTGTGCCAGCTGTTGGAGAAAACTCCCATTTCATCATCCAACCTTGATGCAGGGTTCGGTAGCCCAGAGCCCTTGCAGGTAGGGAAGGATGTTTACTGTGGTGAGCCGAGGTGCTTGTGTTGTAACGTGCAGTTCCTCACCCTTAATCAGAGAAAACCTTTCTAAAATAGTTCACGGCCACAGAAGCTGCATCTAGGCCTCCCTTTCCAGGGGTGTCCCCCAGCACTGGGGCTACTGTTGTTAGCAGACTCTAATGACAGCTTTCCAAAAGCAGGGAGCTCTCCTTGCTCTGGTTGGGGTAGCCAGACTGCAGGGACATCCCTGTGCGATCTCAGTCAGTAGGAGCTTTGCCCTCTGCCAGAGCATCAGAAGAGGCTATTCTGGGGTGCGCAGGTGTGGAAGTGGCTTGGATCAATGAGAAGTAGGAATTCTGCCTGGATGTGCTTGGGGGATGCAGGCTTGGAGCAGCCACACAGCTGCAGCTCATTGAGAGGAGTGCGGATGCGGCTGTCTTCATCACAAACCCATCAGCTAATGGAGCTGCTCTTCAGGTACCCAGAGGCTGACGTCTCAGCACAGACGTGGATTTGTGGCCAGGCCAGGAAGCATGTGTTTGACTCCAGTACTAATCTGTGCTCTGAACCTCGTTAAATTGATTCTTCCAAGTCAAAGGGAAAGCACTATTGTGTCAAATTTGAAAGATATAGGCTCTGAGCTGTACCAAGAGTTGTCACTTGATGGGCTGAATTATTTTTAAGGCAGTTGATTTATCTGAGCTGAAGGCTTTAGATCTCCTCACAGGAGAGTTCAGGATATTTAAGGTGCACGAGAGGGAAGTCAGTGTGGTGGTAGAGGCCGAGGTTTGTGATCTGGGGTTCGCAGCCAGCACCGGGGGAGCAGCTTTTGCTCCTTCCTCCCACCTTAGTTGGGACAAAAACACAAAATTCTTCAGCGTCCTGAGGGCAAACAGGTTGAGGGACAACCAAAACATTTACATGTGGTGTCATCAGAATGCTTTGATTTGCTTTTCATACGGTGATAAATTCTGCGCTATAACTGAAGCATCAGAATGAGGACTGGGAAATAGAAGTTGAAATAAAATGAATCAGATAAGGGTAAAGCAAAATATTTTGTTAGCTTACTGATGGAAAAAAGTTTCTAAGCGAAACGATGTGGTTGCAGAAATTCACTTTAGATTTTGACGCTTTTAGTTTATTTTCAGAAAAGTTTTTTCAGTAGATATTGGTTCTATTTATTTCCCGCACCCTCAGATGAAGCCATCCTACCATCTCCCTTAAAGGCTGGCGTGAAATCTGCCTGCAGTAAGTGTGCAGTGAAATGGCACGTTTCTCCAAATTCAGCAGCCGCGGGGGACCACAGGCAATATGCATCACAAACCTCTCCGTGCCTTGATGCTAAATGCTGAATACTTGGTCTGTTTCACCCCAGCAGAGGTGCTGGGAGATGGAGACGGAGCTTATGGTGTCACGGCAGGGCTCCTCACCCTGGCTTCATGTGATGAGGCTGTCAGTGAGGGGCTGCTGTATGATCACCCATGACACAAAGTGCATGTGAGCAGGCCTGAGCCTCCACGTGGGGCTGTGGCAGCATTCCCCTTCTCTCTGCCTCCTCCTATGCACGGCTTGGGTGCCTGAGTCTTCAGCCTGTTGTGCTGGTGTGCTGGTGGGAGATGTGTTAGGGTCACAAGTGAGGGGGTAGGTAGGGCTTTGCAGCCATACAGCTGTAATGCATACAGCAGGCCAGCCTTCCCCAGCACCACTTTGCTTTGCTGCGGCCATTTTGCAGCCGTGTTGCTGAGACAGGTCCCAGATATATGCCAAATACAATAGCTCTTCAAACTATGGAAAAATCACGCCTGCTGCACTGTGGGCATAGGAGTGAGCTTGGTCAGCAGCCTTGGGCATATGCTGGTGGTGTGGAGCTGATGGTAGTTGGGATGTTTTATGTCCATCTTCATGCAAAGAGAGCTTTGTTGTCAGGGTTCTGTGGTTGTTCTCTGGCCTGCAGTTAGCTGGAAATGGTTTAGCCATCTGATGATCTCGAATGGCAGGTGGCAGTGGCAGCTCCCAGGCAGCTGCACGGGGTACGTGTGAGCCAAAACATAGGAGTGGGGAAAGGGTGGGATTCCCTTGTGGCTGGGAACAGGAGGTCAGAGCAAGTATGTCATGAACACAGTAAGCCTTGTTTTTGACACTTCCTCTTGGATCTGCTTCTACAGGAGCTGGGGTGAGTTTTGGAAGGGGAGTATGCATAGAATGGATCTACACAGAACAAAAATAGGGCTCTGGTTTTTGAGGAAAAGAGCCGTTTGCAGCAACCAGATGCTATGGGGAGTAAGCAGCCTGGAGCAGCAGAGCTGCAGGACCTGCTTGCCCAGTGGCTGGTGTCCTGGCTTCCAAATGTTAGTCACACCTGTCTGAAATGTGACTGTGTTGCTGGAGAGTCACTTGGCCTGATGTCCCTTCTGTAACTGCGATCCAGCTAGCTTTGCCCTTGAATATTCAACAACCGATAGAGAAATTGTCCTTCTTCTGTAACCTGATTCCTTTCTCTCAGCTGCTTCTCTCAGCCTGTGCTCCCTTGAAATCACATTAGACTGGGCTGTGATTTTATGGTAGCTTGAAAAGAAGAACTGAGAAAGGAAAAACAACATGAAGCGGGGAGAAGGAGCTAAATTGAGGAACTGGCAGGGCCTGGAGAAAAAGCTGGCAAGCACAGCAAGGGGCATGAGAGACAAGATGAAACAGGTTTCCTTGAAAGAGTCATTGGAGCAGAGTACGCTCGTTCTTTATCTAGGACCAGGAGAGAACAGTGTCAGGAGTGATGATTTCTGCAGAGGGCACAAAGCCATCCCACTCTGCATAAGCAGAACTTCCTCAGATTCTCAGATTTTCTTTCTTTCTTCTTTTCTTCTTTTTTTAGGTATGTATTTTTTCCTTGGAGATGAGGTTTAGAAAGGGATTTTTACGTGCAAACACTGTTTTTCCTCCTGGCCAGCCCACGTTTTTCTTTACAATGCAGACATGGGTGGGGGGGTGCACTGTGCCCTCTGAGACCTGTTTTGGTGAGAGGACAGTGTAGCATCTCCATCTGGGACGTAGGCCTGTCTCTTAGGTGTCATCCTGGCTCGCTGATTCTTGGAGAGCTGAGCCGTGCTGCCCACCCATGGCTTTTTCCTCATGAGGCTTTATGCTGTGAATGTAACAGTTAGGGGTATGGTTTAGTAGTGGCCTTGGTAGTGTTAGATTGATGGTTGGATTAATCTTAAAGGGCTTTTCCAACTTAAATGCTTCTATGACTTCTCACGTGGGTCTGCTGGCCCATCACACACTGTGATTTATCCCCTGGTCACAGCACAGCTCCCATGGTTGGTGGTTAGCATCGCTTCTGCACGACGTCCTGCCTGCATGCTGCATGAAAAGGCAGTTTGAGAGCTCAGTTTTGTTGGGAGCAAGTAGGTCAGTCAGAGGAGAGCATAGTTCAGAGAAACTTGTAGTGCATTCCCTGCTCCACATACTCTGTCCCTAAACTCCTGCAGTAGTAGTCTGTGGGGACAAGAGGACACTGCCTGACATCATTTGTCCATTCTTATCCTCTCTGGTTTTGCACACTTCTGTGACATGCTATGCAATTTCTGTACTGGGAGGAAGCTTCCAGCTCTGATCCACATAGAAAGCAAAGCTCTCGTGGCTTCCTTTCTCTGCCACCCTTTCCTTGCCATCTTGACCTCAAATCACAGCTTCTGTAACAATTTCTCCATCATTAAGTCTGGAGTGGGAGGGACTTTCTTTATTCTCTTTGCATGAGAATTAGCATCCAGCTGAGATCATTAGGCATGTTTCAGTCCATAGAGACAGACAGTCCCTGCCCTGGAGAGCGTACGCCTTACTCAATGAAGCAAAGTCCCACAAGAAGGTAGCAAGGGGGTGGGAAATGATGTGATGCTTGAATAGGGCCACTATAATTGAAGCTGTTTCTGTTTGTGGGGGTGTATGGGCAGGGCAGCGATGCCTTCTTGATGAGGCGGAGAAGCAGAGTCATGAGCTACAGATTGAAGGGAGAGCAGAGAGGGATAGAAAGTGAATGAAAGCAGAGTGCTGAGACCACTGTAGAGGTCTACAGTTTGCAGCAAACTACTTGGCCTCTGTAAGATTCTCAGCTCCTCCCAAGTAGTGCAGAAAGAACTGGGTGTAAGTGAGAAGCAGACAGTGCTGAATTTGACACCTCCCAGTCCATTGGGTGAACCGGGATCTGTTGGGATCTGGTAAAAAAAAATAGTGGTGCTGCTGTACCAAAAGTCCCTTCTGCATGAGGTGTCAGGTTGGAGGCGGAGGGATACACCCAGTTGGTGAGCCCTACACCCAGCAGGATGCTTGATTTAGTGCTTTGAAACAAAACAGCTACATGCTTAATGTCGTTTATTAGCCATCTGGTGGACTTTCCCATTTTCCTTCATTTCATCTGTGGGCCATTTCCCTGCAGCTCTTGTTCTTGCCTTGGCTTTTGTGGGAGGCAGAGCTGGGGCAATGAGCAGGCCCAAGCAGGAGGAACAGACCGTATTCAGGCAATAAGAGCCTTGGGGATGTCCCCATGAGGAGGGCCTTTCCAAGGATGTTCTGGACTGCACTCCCTGGGAGGGGATTAATGGGCCTGCCCACCTCGCTTTGCAGGGCACTGCAGCAGCTACTTTTGCAGTCCTGGGCAGTTTCAGACTGCTCATAGTGGTGCTTCATTTTAATTGCAGTGAGTGGCATGGGAATGGGAGGTGCAATTAAAGGAATTCCAGCATCTCATCTGAATCTTACCAGGCTGTCCTGGGGTAGCAGCCTTGTTGAGTTAATTGCATACAGTGAGAAGGCTCAGCTTTTAGACCTTTCAAAGGAAATCTCATCAAACACGCTATCAGCTTAAAGGACAAATAAACAAGAGCACCTGCCCGAAGTGCTAAGTATTCTTTTACCATTATCTTACGAGGTTCTGTCCTCACCTTTTCTCTCCTGACACCTGTTTTCTTCTTCTGGCTCAGAGTTGCTGTAAGACCAACATCATGCATTCAGAGGTAAGGTTTGAAATGCAAACAACACTTCAGCCATGAGTGGCTTTGCTTTGCAAGCAACCCAGGCAATTCCTAGAGACCACAGTAACTGGGCTGCATCCCTGCTTGGCTCTGAAGGTGTTCACACATCATTTTCCACCCAGGCCATGCCCTGTCCTGAGAGTGATGTGAATACAAACTGAAAGGAGACAGCTTCTTCCCTGTGGTGCTTTGCATAGTACTTCATTAAGTGTTCTGGATCTTCCTCTTTAATCAGTTCTGTCCCATCTGTATATAGCATCCCATGCCTCTGCCTTTTCAATAATAGCCTCGTCGGGGACAGTGCAGGCAGACCGTGCTTCTATAAACCGGAGTCTGGCTGATGTCATGTCTCGACTCAAGGACTTTCCTTGATCCTTTGGGTAATGACTGTTAATCAGATGCTACAAAACACACATCTGGGTCACGTGCCCTTGAAGTTCACAGTGACAGATTTCTGTGTACTAGGTTACGTTCCCATGAACAGAGGAGCAGGTACAACGGAAATCATCACCTGCCTTGGGAGTTTCACATAATGAGACAACATACTGAATGACAGTACGTGGCATTACAGGAGAACAGCTCAGACTGAAGGGTTTAGGGGAAAGAAGCAGTCTGGGCTTGTTGGTGGGTATAAAAGCCTGCTTTTCCTGGTCAGCAGAGTTACTCAAAAGCAGGATGGCTAGCATTCAAACACGCTTAAATCGCTCTGTGTCAGCAAACCAGTTAATTTTTATGGCATAGGGTGGTCTGCAGCTGGGGACCTGGAAGTTACCAGAACTACAGCTGCCTATTTTGGAATCTGTAACTCTATTTGTCATCCTCACCATTGTTGCCTGTTTTATGTGAAGGAAGCTCTGACAGGGAACTGCACTACAGGAAAGATATCTCAAAGTTTAGGTCTCTTTTTGTGCAGCTGGGACTGAGCACTGCTTGCACATGCATGGGAGCTGGCAGGCAGAGATCTCAGGAGGCAGTGCTTGGTGTTGAAAGCCCTGTCCAGTTCTATCTGCAGAGACTGCAAAGGTGAGCAAACCATGGTTGGGGAGTGTTTGCAATCGACAGTACAGCATGACTTGTTTAAAGGCACCTGACAAGAGCACAGGACATGGTGACGGTTTTTAACAGCGAGATTGTATTATAAAAAGAATGCTGTCTCAACTGAGATTCCCTGGGCAGAGGCAAAAGACATTCAGACAAGGACGGCACTGCAGAAGTGAAACAGATGGGAAGTTCAGTGTGTCACCTTGAAAACACAGATCATTGGAGCTCTGTTCCTGTTGTCCTTGAGAGTTCCCCCAGTCTCTTTCAGCATCATGGCCAGAGAGCTCTCTGGGATGTGATTTGGAGAGGAGGATCTTGCAAACATAGTGAAATTTATATTCTCCTTCTTTTGCTCTTTGCGTTGGGAAGACAAAACTGAGTCTCCCTTCACTTTGAGGTTTGCACAGTTCTGTTGCACTGGAGGTTTATTCCTTCCTTTCCATCACACCCTGCATTTAGGAGCAGCACTGGAGCAGGGAAATGGGGGCATTCAGAGCAAAGTGGTCGTTACTGTGGGTCAGTGACAGGACAAGGGGAATCCTGGCACTGCCCAACCTCTGGCAGGCATCAGCCACTGCTGTCAGTAGAAGTACGCTCTGCTGCCTTTTAACAGTGCTTACACATCATTCTAGAAGGATGTTTCTGCTCACAGTCTCGGTGGACAAGAAATTCTGCATCAGATTTGAAGGTTATTCTGAAATAAGGTTATTTTATTTAGCTATCAAAGCATGGAGAGCTTCTCTAGACCTTTTGTGTGTTCCCCCCAATGTGAAGCTGACTGCAGGGAGCAGCTCAGGTGTTGTCAGATCTGTTTGCAGGCAGGGAGGGATGCGTGGGATGCTGTGGAGTGGGAAATGCTCGCCTGCACAAGGCTGTGTGGGTGGGGAGTTGCTCAGTGCAGCTAGATCTGAAAGAGAAGCTTCCTAGCGTGAGCTGCACCCACCAGGCCTTGAAAGAAATATACCCCACTCCTGGGTCTCCTCCAATATTTCCTTAGATTTTACTGAGTGGTGCAGCATCCCAAAGGGTGTGCCTGAAACAGTCGCTTTGTTTAGCTCCATGATGAAGTGACAGCGTGGACCCAGCAAATTCATGTCAGCCCACCTGAAATGCTAGCCATGCTTCCCTGGCAAGCAGGTTGCTTTGTTGTGCTGCACAAGAGATGTGCTTGGAGATGCAGAGGGAACTGGGTGCCACAAATAGAGAAAAATATCAGAGCAATAAAAGCTAGAATGAACCTAGCTAGGGTATTAATTCCTCATCCCTGTTATTTCAGATTTCTCCAAGGTCTCTCTTCAGTAGAGGAAAATGAAAGAACCAGTTTCTTGGTCTCCACCTCCTCTGTTTGGAGATTTCTTGTTGCTATTGAATGCAAAGAAAAAGAAAAGAAAAATCACCAAAAAAAAACCCACATGCCTTCAGAAAACTGAATTTGCAAAATAATAACAATAATTATAATAATGAATCTTTAAATCTTTAACTTTATCCTAATTTAGGAAGACTTTTATCTTCAGCTTGTGGCTTTGCTTTTCTCTTCAGCATCTGTCAGAAACCTGAGCTCTAAATAAAACAGAGGAAGAATCTCACAGATGAATACAGGCACCAATACAGGTGTCAGTTTCCAAATTACACCACACAAGGATCTTCTGGCAGTGCACAACTGTGTTTATCTGGTGCACAGGGTAACCTGAAAATGCAAAATGTGAATTTCAAGTGGTGTCGTGCAGACCTGTGAGTTTAAGCTGCTAGACTGAAACTGGGCAGCCCTAACTTGTGTTAGCTCTGGTTATGTGTTCCACAGGGTGGAACTTAATTTTGATTAGAGCTCCTGGGGTCAAGTCCGACTGGAAATTCTGGCTGATTCCCCATGTATGCACAGAGGTGGGAGAGGAGGCACAAGGAAGAGCTAACTGGGGCCAACTGTGTGGCAGCGTCTGCTGATGGGGGTGCACAAGAGCCAGCAGGTCATGCTGGAAGGCTGACCAGATCCAAGCTCCCACAGGCAGCAGTGCTGATGCTGCAGGGTGTTCCTTGGCTTTAGATAAACGCATGAGTGTTCCAATGTATTTCAGTGTTTGCTCTACCGATAGATTACTATATGATTTTATAACTGAAGTTTGGTGTAAGATTGCATTCACGTCAAAATGTGTGTGTGCTACTCCACATGTGATCCAAATGGCACAGCCCAACTCTGAGAGTGAGACCTCTTTTTTCTCTAGTTCCTTCTGTTGAAAAATCCTAAAAAGCCCATGCTGTTACAGAGAAGTTAACAACCTCCATGTGCCGCACAGCAGATGGTACCGTAATGTTGGAGGCGTTTTTTACAATAACCTTTTTTCACATGGGAAATTGAGGTGTAGAGAAGTCTCCTTCTGATGCTTGAGAATGAATCAGTGGCGGAGAGAAAACGCACGGGTGCAGGAGTTCAAGCAACAGCACTTCCTTAAGTTTTAGAGGCTGAGCTCATCCTGCTGCCAGGTCCCTTGGAGAGCAGCAGGTTGTTTTCTGGATGTCCAGCTCCATGGAATGGATCTCACTGAAACAGTGATGTGAGTCTTCTGAGGTAGGATCCATGGAAAGAAAAGGTGTCACTCCACGCTGTTTTTGTTGCTCAGTGCTGGTGCTTTGGGCAGCTTTGCAGCCAGTCATGTAAGCGATAGTCTCCTAATGAGAAGTGAAGCACAAGGTCAGAAGGTCCTTGCGGAACCGCAGAGCATTCCCTTCACAAATACTTCCTTGGAGGAAGGAGGAATGTGAAAAGCGCAATATCAAAAGGATCAGAGGACTGGCCATCCAGAAAAGGCAGTGAGTTATTCATAGTAATAGCCAGAATTACTGGTGAGATGCCCAAATGCCAGATGTATACATTTTGGTATAAATCTTACCTCAGAAAATTCTGAATGAAAATACATTTGTAAATAGCAGCGCTTCCCAGTGGGCTCCCCATCTGAAGGCAAGGGACCTACCTCAGCCAGTGAGCAATTCCTCATGAATAGGAGCCAATGAAATTAGATCAAACTACAAGACAGTGACAATAACAGCTCTGATTTTTCAGAAGAGCTGAATGACTTCTATGCTATACTTTTAGCAAAGGCTGTCAATGGCACAAGAGGAGCTCTTTAATGCTGATCTCTTCTGAAAGCTTGGGCTTGACAGCAAGTGCTCTGGGATGTCTGACCCTCAGCTCTACTGAAACTTTAGCATTGGTTGTCCTAGACCTGAATAATGAACTTCACAGCAGGTCCTCTGACCTGAGCAGCCAACCCTATGTTGAGATGTCCCAGGATTTTCCAGTTAAGTGGTAGAACTGATGGGTGGCATCTAACCTAGATATATCATTGCCTTTTTGTTGTTGTTTTCTCCTATGCCTGTTCCTGAGGAGGACCAATGTAAGCTTGTAGTGACTCAAACAGGGCTTTCAGAAGTTTGGGATAAATGTCAAGTGTTGTGTTACTTTGGCCCCAGCATCTGGCAAGGAAAAGAAAATGGCCCCAAGGAGTGTTGGTTTTTTGGGCTTTCACTCCCGTCTTGTCTGTGCTGTGCCAGTGCTTCTTTGCCTGCCTGTGATCTCTATCTCATTATTTCACAGTATAAGCCATGCCTCCATCACCACATACCCCACTTCCTAGCAGTACCCATTGTGATTCATGGCATTCAGATGCTGGAGGGGTCTTTCCCAATCACCTGTTCAGGCATCGGGCATGCTTGTGCATCTGGCTTTGAGGACGGCTGTTGTCCAAGCTATGTGACTCTGGAACACTGTGCCTCCTCGTGTCTGTTTTGAATCATCTATGGAGGCAATGCCATCACTTTTAACTTGCTTTAGCTTAACGTGCAGCATCTGTTTTTATTTAGAGCTATTTTAGGATCTCATTTTCATTACCTTGGCTCATCCCCTTGTCTAACCGGGGTGAAGGATCAGCCTAGAGAGTGAATTCACCACCTGATGGCAAATGCTCTTTTTTTACGGTCTCATTCCTATGCAAGGGACATTTTTGGTACGAATCATTCATTACTGGTTGTCTGACAGCAGAGCAAGGGTGAGGAAAATGAAGCAGAGAGCTGTGTTCTGCCCTGCTCTGCCTCCTCCAGGCAGGACACGATGTCCGAGGGAGTGCCCTAGGAGCACCACATTTATTTTAATGGCATGGTTTGAGAAGTGAGATCTGAACCAGCAGTGAGAGCAGCAAAGGGAGGACATGCCACAGTTACAAAAATTACACTGAGATAAATCAATAGAGGGAGGAAGAGAGATGGCAAAGTCAGACGTTGTTCCTTTGCCCAAAAGAGAAGGAAACAATGCTTCCTTGGTCGTGGTTGTTTAACACGGACAGGGAGCAAAGACCAAGTCAAAGAGGAGCTGTCAGGAGCAGGTCACAGCCATCAGCATGGGCTGGTGGACCTGGATTCAGGCTGGGGACCTGGTTCAGACAACCACTGAGTGCCAGACATGTTCCTGCATGGCACTAATTAGCACCTTCTCCGACAGACTGAAAAAAAGTGTAAGGAGCAAACTGATTTGCAGCAGCAGCAGCAAGCAGCAGAATGCTGGGCTAATGATGTGAAGAAGTGCCAGTCCAATCCGATGAGGAGCTGCCTCCCAGAAGTGCTAGTTATGGGTTAGCTGGGTACTCTGTCTCTCACTAAAACCGAAAGTTCTCATTATGCTGGAAACCCTGTTTTCTGTCTACAAAATACTCAAATAAATGTAGAACCAGTTGCACCAAAAAAAGAGATGGATCCATAGCACCTCTTCCGAAGCTTCCTTTTCTAATCTTCAGCAACACGTATCTGCCCAGGAACCTTTAGTGTCTCTGTTATTCATATAAATGATTTACACTCTGAGTTCTGTATTTCACAGGGTTAATGCACAACACCACTCTGGCTACACGTACAAATTAGGAGTATAGAGCACTGCTGGGCTTTGTTCTGATAAACAATAGAAAAAGCTGTCTGCGTTCTCTGGCTAGCTGGCAAATGGCTTTCCTTGCTGTGTTTGAAATGTGCAGCTGAACTCAGGACTGGATTTAGTCGGTGTCTGCACAGTGCTTGGCTCTTCCCACGTGTGCTGTGGATGTCCTGAGCCAGAGATGAGCTAGGAAGGTTGTCAGTGGATACAAACACTGGCTCCCAAATTCCAGAGGTAAATGTTCTGACTGTGAGTCTAAATCAGCGGCCTCCAGACCAGGGGACAGGGCTCTGCTTTTCCTCAATCCGTCTCAGAAAGATGTATTCTTCTTTCTCTTTCACAGGAATACACCATTGATATCTTCTTTGCTCAGACATGGTACGACCGGCGTCTTCGTTTCAACAGCACCTTGAAGGCCCTCACACTGAACACTAACATGGTGAGCCGCATCTGGATCCCAGATACCTTTTTTAGGAACTCTAAGAGGGCTGATTCTCACTGGATAACCACCCCAAATCAGCTCCTCCGCATTTGGAATGATGGAAAAGTGCTCTACACACTCAGGTATGTGCAGAAGGTACTACAGCTGGCTGCTGAGGTGAGGAAGCAAGGAGGTGGTCAAGGCAGCATTTTCCAGCTGTTCTGGGATAGAGTAGTGGAGATGGTCCCCAGTGCCAATGTTCTAAGACTTGCAATATGGTTGCAGAATGGGCCTCCTCTTCCTAAGAAAAGAGCCCCCCCCAAAATGTTAAACTATTTTTCTGTATCGTACTGAGACAGAAGTCAGAAGTATAAATGGTTTCCAACATGAAAATTGTTTTAATTTTTGTGTTGGTCAGCCCAGTCATTTTGATTTGATAATAAACATCTGTGCTTTTCCCATAAATTCCCGCTCTCGGAAATGAATCTGAAAAGCTCACTAAACAAAAAGGCTTGTTGAATGTGAAAATTAGATGTTTTTCCTCACTTTGAAAATATCCAAACATATGCTTTGTTTTGCTGCTGTTTTGAAATGTTCCTGCAACCAGACTGATCTTCAACAAATTAGTGTCTCTCTTTTAAGGAAGCGAGAATCCCTCTGTCACATTATGGTGTTGAAATCAAACCACCTTCGCTAGCACAAAACATCAGCCTCGCTCTCTCTCCCTTTCTCTCTCAGGCTGACGATCGAGGCTGAATGTCTGCTCCAGCTGCAGAATTTCCCAATGGACACTCACTCCTGCCCTTTGGTTTTTTCTAGTTGTGAGTATCCATATTTTAAAAATAGTTTTAGAAGGCAAGCAGAGAAACTTCAGCACAGTAAAACTCTTTTTAAAGGAGATCCTCTTCCCTTTTATCTGCATTTTCATCTGATTTCTGTGTTCCTCTTCGAAGGCCATTACTGATCACTCCCTAGAGCATCCTCCCAGTCTTGGTCTAGAAGAGGTATTCAGATACAGATTCACAGCACCTCTGAGTTTCTTCTTTATCTGGGTGGATAGCTGGAGGTGTTCATTTCACTGACCTTGTCATTCTCACCTTCTAAACAACATATTCTGCACTGCAACTTCATTCTCTTCCTGCTCTCCAAGGGGACAGAGTAAGGGAGACTCCAGCTTTGAGTACTTTCAGTACCCATTGGTACAGAAACGCTGTATCTCCATTGATAATTTTGCCTTTTTTGCACTGAGAAATTCCTGTCCTCACGCATTGGTTGGAAATCTGATTTACTCATTGTAGTCCTCTTTTGGCATCTCCTGCTTCCCCTGCCACAGAGGAGATGCAACTCACATGGCTCTGAGTTGCTTCTGTAGGAAGCAACAAGCTGAGGAGATACCACTGCCTCATCTTTTGCCATCCCTCATTCTTTGCTAATTAACTGTACATGCTATGCATTCTTGATAATTAGAAACACACTTTGATTTAGCTGCCAAGCTTTGCTCCTTTCCTCCTCTGAGGAGCTTTCTTGTAGGTGTCAAGGTCTCTTCTTCACAGTAGGCTTGTTTCTTTGCCAAGAAAGCCAGAACCAGGAGAAGCCATGCTCCAGATCTCCTTCTCAATGGAAGACATAACCCTTCATCTCCATACATAGACCAGCTCCCAGGTTGAGAGGTACAGAGACCTAGAGCAGGAACATTTCTTCCACATTTCTTCCCACATTGGCAGCTCTGTATTTGTGGTGTACTGATATCTGGGAAGGAAGAGTAGCCACAAGGACTGGTGAAGGCTACATGCTGCCAAGGGATGCTGAAACCCTTAAAGACTTCATGCTGGGGGAGTCCTGCTACACCAACTCAAGTCTAATTCCCACCACTGCAGTCCTCAGGCTGCATTTCTAGCATTGCTCTTCCCTTCCCTACGACTGAAAGTGGTCAACAAAGGGAGATGCAGTCCCTGCAGCCACTGAATGCAGGAACGCCTAAGGTGATCTGATCAAGGGCATCAGAAATATCTACCTGAAAACTTCATGTTTACGGAGGATCTAGAATACGATGCAAGTACTTTTGTAAACCAAGGTGGTGTATGAGAGGGAGGCATGCCATGTACTCTCTTGCTGATGCCGTTCCCCTTTCCCCAGATGGCTACCCACGTGAGGAGATTGTCTATCGATGGAGACGCTATTCCATTGAGGTCTCCGACCAGCGCACCTGGAGGCTCTACCAATTTGACTTCACGGGGCTGAGGAACACCTCGGAAGTTCTCAGGACTGGAGCAGGTGAGGCAAAGGGAGACAGCCCACGGAATCACCAGCACGTCAGAGACCTTGTGAGATGCAGAGGCCACCAGACTACTCTGTGGGTGGAAGGGGAGGTCACAACAGTACAGTTAGAGGATCATTAAGAAAGGAAAGATGGACCTTTGCTAAAAGGAGCAGAAGTAATGAAGATGAAGGGTGCAGTGAAGTCAAAGCAGTGTAGGCCAGAGCACAGACACAGGAACACTTAGAGGTGACAGTGCTGATGTGAATGAAGCTATCCCTAGTCAAAGGGTTATGAGAAAGAAGTATGTGGATGCTATGTAAATTCCTGAGTGATTATAATCAGAACACAGAGAAATCAGAACTCAAAGATCTCAATTCTGGTCTTTCTTAATTCTTGGTCTTTCCTTCTGTAAAGTGGTGTGAGGCTGAACACCTGAACTATAATTTAAGAGCCAGAAGAAATGCTGCATGTATGAAGGATAAAGAAATGGAGGCCCTTCAGCTCCTCACATCCCTTTTTCTTTCCATAGACAACCAAGAAAAGCCTCTTCAGATTGCTGACTACACAGTCAAATGTATGTGGTTCTTATTTTTCAGTCCCCTGAAGCAGCAAGTTCGAGCTTCTCCCACCCTGGAGAGAGCTACTATTGCCAGTGCTGGCAGACAGCCCCTAACTTGGATAGAAAAGCAGCACAAACCACGATGAGGAGTGGTGCAGTAAAAGTGTCTTGAATGCACCAGTTTGCCATTTGTAATTCTCTTTCTTGGTAATTGCCTGCAGGCTCCCTCTTAACCCTAGAATTGTCAAGTTGCTTTCTTTCAGTCCTCACTATAAGCCTCTGAAAAAGAGGAAGAACTTCAGCTGTGAGTAGCAAAATGAACAATTAGGATGTCTACCACTATGTATCTTTTCCAGGGATAGAACCAGAATCTAAGAACTGATTGAAGGAACCTTCTTTGTGGCAGCTCAGGTAGTTAGTTGACAAGATAGGCCATGTAGCCTTGTTATAGCTAAAAAGCTTTCTATAGAAAAGAAACCATTGAAGCAATCAGCTGAAGATGAATACACTCCTGAAACTTTCCCCAACAGAGTGCTTTTCAGTGTGCATGGCAGCCAGCTGGCCAGTTAGGCAAAAACAAAATCAGCTCTTAAATTGGTCGTGAAGCCAGAAACAGCCACAGAGCCAGCCTGCCAATGAGGTAGCCACCGAGCCCACTAACTGCTAAAACAGCAAGCCAGCACAATGCCAGCCAGTCACAAAGTCTACCTCAACCAGGCACACTGCTATCTGTGAAGCTAGCAAGCTGAGCAGTCACAATGTCAGGCACAAGAACAGCCAGATGGGCACTTACAACAACCAGTAAACTGCAACAGAAACACTCCAAATTCTAAAACTTTCTGTACCTTGGTAAGCTACATGTTATGATTCCAGTGTCTCTTTCATTTCTTGTTTTCTAGGGGAGTACATGGTGATGACAGTTTCTTTTGACTTAAGTAGGCGGATGGGTTATTTTGCCATTCAGACCTACATTCCCTGCATCCTGACTGTTGTTCTCTCCTGGGTTTCCTTCTGGATCAAGAGGGACTCTACACCAGCCAGGACGTCTCTGGGTAAGAGAAGGACTGTTTCATGTATGTTGCTTGTTGACTACTGCTGCAACACTAGCAGACTGGAAGTGTTGGAGTATGAAAGCTCCTAAAGCATTCTGGCGTTATTCAGTTTAGTGAAGTCCATCCCCCTTTCTTTTTATAGCATTGTCCTTAAGCTCAGCTGAATTTCTATCTATCTGTGTTTGCCTAAACTACTGGACTTCTTTAAGATGGCAAAAGACTCATTTCTTGATCTAAGTTCTGATCGCAGTCTTCTTAAGCTGACAATGTGATATTCTTATGCTTGAAAAGGGAGAGGAAAGGGGTGTACTGTGGCACTGCAGCCCTGACTGAAGATCTCCAGCCACATGCCTCATCACTTCCTGGGGGCTCACTGCCAGTCACATGAAGGTTGTAGGGTAATAAGCAAAGTTGCTTGGCCATAGAAATAGAATCCCAAACTCCAGCAGGAGCTGTAAGCTCAGTAGGTACAGATTTTGTCAATTACACCATAGTGGGAGCTCAGAGAATGCCAACAGTTCTACCTGTTGTTCAGATCTGCTCCGCAATCTACAGTGGCTCTCTGAGGCAGGATAAAGCTCATGTTGATTGAATCCTGCTCTGATAGGAGCTAGAGAGAGCTTTACAAATCTTTAATGCATTTCAGCTGCATCTGTATTTTGCAGAAAGCTCAGCTTCCCAGTGCTGTCCCTCCACCCTGCCCATCTGACTTTCCCTGTTATTGAAGGTAGCATTCCCAGCCCTGCCTGCAGGCCTTTGCTGGGTGAGGAGAGATACGGGGCTGTCAGCATCAGCAGGGCTATTCAGAACCCATCCATTCTGAACATTCCTTCCCACCTCTCTATCAAAATCAATTTCTTTAGAGCCCTGGATAGGGTCAGGAGGAAAAGAAGGGTGTTCATTTCCAATGGAGGTACATCATAGTCCATGGCTGTGGAAGGAGTGAACAGCAAGAGGCAAAAGGACACCACTGTGGTGCGTGTGAGTGTCTCAAAAAATAGGGGCAGGCTCCCACAGGAGGCAGGCCTTTGCTGTAGGAAAGGATCTCGGCACATCAAGAGTAGTGCATTCTTCATATATATGATTCCCACTACATTTCAAGCCCATAGGCTTACATTAAAGTGATGTTAACTGGACCAGCTCCACTGGCATTTCAAATGTGTGGGAAGTTGCATTGCAGTTGCTAATGCAAATGCAGTGAGAAAATATGAAAACCTCATGCTATGCTCCCACCCCGAGCCAATGGGGGTGAGCACCTGTGACAGGTGGATTTAGATGAGTGCTGGAGAAAGAGGAGCAAGTGAAATTCCACAGCTTCCTCCACATCCTAAAATCAGTAGCTGAGAGCACAATACCAACTCTTGGAGCTGATCGTGTATTGGTTCCTAATGCCTGATCTCTGAAAACAGGTTTGTGAGCACTAATGCTACTTAGAAATCCATTCCAAGCCCCATTTGAGCCACAAGAGATTCATTACCATCTCCCATCCAGCTGATGAGCCATTGGGCCAATTTTATCCTGGGGACAAATACTCAAAGGGAGAACAATTCATCCACTGCCTGCCCAAAGACATCTGCCTAGCAGTTATTTCCTAGCATCCAAGACATTGAACTCTGCATGCAGCCTTAAACAGAGTTCAAGTTCCATGCTCCTTTACCAGTACATGTTTATAGCCTGTGCAATGTTCTGGTTTCAAACAGCTCTTTTTCCATGATGCGTTGTCAGAGGTTACTGCAGGACCAGAGTCTGGCTAAGCAGAGCAAAAAAGGGACCAGACGTCTAAAGGCATTTCTCTCCCACAGGAGAGGGAAAATTGAGGTGTTTGAGAACATGCTGAAGACAGAAGTGCTTTTCTTCGTTACCCAAACTAGCTTTTTTTTCTCTTAGGTATCACCACTGTGCTAACAATGACCACACTGAGTACCATCTCCCGCAAGCACCTTCCCCGTGTTTCCTACATCACAGCCATGGACCTCTTTGTGTCTGTGTGCTTCATCTTCGTCTTCGCAGCCCTCATGGAGTATGCTACACTCAACTACCTGGTGGGAAACAAGAAGCCACTGGAGCACAACAGCAGGAAAGCCAGACTGGTAAGTTGAAGCGACCAGCCAGCAGAGCTGCATACTGTTAGAACTCCAAGTCATTTAGGAATCTCTGTCCTAAGCCTGCACTGGAAACTGCTGAAGTTGTTCAGTGCCTGACATGTACTTTGTTCATAAGGTTTTCAAACCAATCTGTGTGCTGGGTCAGAGAACTTGAAATTCAGGCACAACCAGAAAAATCCCCCGAGACTCCCATAAAACAAGGAGGTCTCTGCTGGGGCCAGGAACCCTGTGCTCAATTGCTGGAGAGCTTGTCAGTATAGTTTACATGACTAAACGTAAATGTCCATTTCAAGATAGAGCAATCCACGCCCAGACTCTTCAGTCTTTACAGATTTAATCTTTAAGGATTACATAAGTATCTTAGGTCACAGAGATGCAGAGACTTACTGTCTTTTGTGGTCTGTCATCAGAAAATCTGCTGAGTGTGGAGACAGCGAACCCAGAGATGCCATAATCCTCTTGAGATCTGCCTAGGCTTAGTGCAGATACATCTGACACATCAGATGAAACAGGCCTCTGAGCTGACACCAACTGAAAACAAAAAGGCAGATCTCTACCTTCCCGCACTCCTTTCCCAGCAGAGGTGGAGAGAGCTCTTCCAGGAGGTTGGTGATATGCCTCCTCTACTGGGGCACGACGTTAAGAATTGCAAACAGCCTTGCCCCAGCTATCCTCCAGCAGATGACGGCAACTAGAAGATGTATCTGGACTGTGGCTCTGCCCTCAGAGACAGCAGAGCTCAGGGGAATGAGGGAAGGGGCTAGTACAGCTGGAAAGCAAACACCCTGCTTGCTGACTGTGGCAAAGTTGGGGAATCATAGCAAGTAGATTTTTGCTGCCTAAATCTGCACCCCAGGATGCCAGGGAGGAAACTCACAGTCATGCAGGTAACTGCCAAATCTTTGCAGTATGCCAATCAGATGCAGAGAAGGGAGATGAACAGTCATGTCCCTCCACTGAACTGTGCCTGTGTTATGAACTGACCAACTGATAGTTCGATAATTTTTGGTGAATAAAGCACGTTTTCTTGCATTTTCTTTTCCTTTAATCCCCTTACCCTTCCTCATTACAGCCACCTGCTGGCGCACAGGTGATGCCATCCTTTACTGCTATCAACATCAACATCAACAACATCATGCACTGGCCTCCAGAGATAGAGGAGGATGACGATGATGACCCTGGCTCTCCATGCCTGGAAGGAAAGGAATGTGAGAGGTTCTTCTGCTGCATTGAGGACTGTCAGACAGGGATGTGGCGGGAGGGCAGGGTCCGCATTCATATCTCCCGCCTGGACTCCTACTCCCGTGTCTTCTTCCCCACTGCCTTCCTGCTCTTCAATATCGTCTACTGGATTGCCTATCTCTATCTCTAGCCATTCTTCCTCAGCTGGAATGGACTGGAGGCCAAAAAGATGAACTCTTCAAGGAGCATAGAGAGAACAGTGTCTCTTCTGTTTAGTTGATTGTCGCTCTGAACATTTCAACCTTCTTCCAACTCTCTCATCTCTTCTAAGAAGAACCAGACAGCTTTTTTTCTTTTTTTTTTTTAACTTTTTTTTTTTTTTTAAACCTCCAAACCTATCTTTTTAGAGAACCTTCCCTTCCCCAAAACCCTTTCTCCAGTACCACCAGCATTTGGCTCCTTGTAAGATTGCCCCAAAATTCCTATTCCCATCTAAAACATTAGGGATTTTGTCAAGAACAAAAACCTTAATGCTTCATTTTTCCATGCATACTTACCCCAAAATTCCATGAGAAGTGATTGCAAATGGAGTATTCTGTGTAGTTACTACATCTGCAAAGAAAATAAAATGTACTTTACAACTTCTGTACCACCTACACCCAAATAGACTTTGTGGAGTGCTGAGGGCTTGGAGAGGTCACAAAGAAAGAATGGTGAAAGAAGGTGATAGTACAGGTTTCCCAAAGTAGCTGTATGTGATTGGAATGTTTTGAACCTGCCCAAAAACTGAGAGTGGCACAGACAAGGACGGAGTAGCCACAAGCCTCCACCAGCTCCTTGTAGCATATCTGTGGAGCATTCCTAATGCATCACTTCACTTGTTGTATCAAGTGGCATCGAAGGCACTCACCCAGGGAGGCATTTTTCTTTAGGTGGTGGTGAAAAGCGCCTCACAAGTTTTAGAAGGCCCATCTGCTTTACTGGAGCAGGCTTTTCAGTGCTTGTGTTGACACTCAATTTACGATCAATACTTTGAGCAGTAAACACAGCTTATATTGAGCATAGCCAAAACAGGTAGAAAAGTCCTTGTGCTGTGAAGACTAGAAGCAGTCCCATGAATCCATAGAGCAGTAGATGTCTTTGGCTTGTCTCGTGTGATCGGGGCCCTATTCTATCATACGTGGTAGCAGGGTAGTGCTCTCATTTACAAGGACTCTTGTTGAAACCATCAGATCTGTGCATGGTAGTTGATGCTAACTTAAAAATAAGTATTAGAGAAAGGAACACTGTCAGCTACAAGTGCTGCATTTGCTGGTAGTGGGAGAGCAAGTTCCTGCAGCTCAGATGTTTCCTTCCTTTTTTTTTTTTTTTTATTAAATATTTAAATTAAAAAACAGACTTTGTTCAAACTGAATGAATCCTTCCACTTGTCACCAATCTCTACTCCTTTTCTTCCCAAAATGAGAAAAGGTAGCAAGTGCTCCTTGGTAGCTCTCTTACAGATCAGACACAGAGATGGCTGCTTTGCAGGACCGTGGTCCACTACAGTGGGATTCTTCAACAAACCTAAAGAAAAGGACTAGAAAAATGCAAAATATAGTCTCAGCTGGAAAGAAACTGCATGATATAGAAAGGCAAGTTCAGGTCTAAGGTATAAATTCAGGTCTCCCCATTTATACCAGCTGCTGAGATGGACCACAGCATGACTGTGAAATGTAGTATGCCACTAATGTTTGCTTACTCTGTAAATTACAAACAGAACCAATCTTTTTAAGAACAGCGTGTATTAGACAAATTGCTACCTAAAAGGCTCATCATGAGAAAAAAAGCCGGCATGATTGCAGAGAAAAGTTAGGAATGGTTGGCTCTTCGGACAGCTAATGGGTAGGAGGTTTTATATATTCTTAGAGAGCAATTTGATCTGGTTTAAAGATGGATTTTGACACTGTTAAATCTGATCTGAATAATGAAGTGTCATGTTTAATTCATTCATAAATACAGCTTTACCTTGGTTCCAGAGAAACAGCTAGAGTGCCTAATTAAGTATACAATAGTACAACACTCAGCTAAGTATAACCTAATGGGGTCAGACCAGCATAGCTCTGGAAGGGGAAATTGTGCCTGTCTAACCTGTTACAGTTCTTTTAAAATACCAAGTAAGAGATAAAGGTTACCCAGAAGCATAATTTGCTTAGCTACTCTGACAGCTTCTGAAAGGAGGGAAAGAAATTATGGCGGGTGGTTCTAACTAAGGAAATTGATTTAGCAAAAGAATTATTAAGGAGGTTCTAATTAGAGGAAATTAACTGAGGAGAGGGGGAAAAAGAATTGTTAAGGAGGCTCTAATTAGAGGAAATTAATGTTTTAGAGAAAGACAAAGAGAGGGAGAAGTCTAAGAAAAGAATCAAAACAACTTCCAGACAAGGAGGGCTGCTGGGTGACAGTGCCAACTCCCAGCCAAGCAGGTTGATGTTCTGCTCCTGATAGCAAAGTACTATTAGACGTAGCAATACAAAAAGCTTCTATGACTCAACTCTACTCAGACAGGGAGCTGAATTAGATAGGGACCTGTGATCTCAACAGGAAAGAGCATCTTAGATTAAAATTGGCTCGTGTGACAGACTCTGAGTGAAGCATGTCTCCAGATGTCAGAAGATAGCTGCTAGTATGTGTGTGGAAGGGGACACCCTGGTGGCAAGCCAGGGCCCATGCCAAGTATGATCATTAACAAAATGGTAGCATAAAAGATAGGCAAGCAATGTAGGCTGTGGTGAACACAGGCAGCAATACCTGGAAGGGAAGCATCCAAGACTGCTGGACAAGAAAATTTATTATCCTTGCCCAAAAGAGCAAATATCTCAAAGTCATTGCAGCTTCAGAGCACTTGGGAGCCTTGATAGATGAAGATGGTCATCATGGACACCAGAGTAAAGGTTTCAGCCCTGAGAGCAGCAGCATATTGAAATTAGACCTCTAACAGAATAAGTAAGTCAGGAGAGAAGCACAGTGTACAAGTGAACTAAGAGGATGATAGGGACTTGGGCAAAGTAGACTTTAATGACTATAACATTTCACACCAAAAAAAGACAAAGCCAACACACACCTCAGTTATTTAACCAGTGATGGAGAATTTGATCGAGGAAAATAGCCCAGTGTGGGCTGGAGCACAAGGAAACTGATTACTTAGGCTGTGTAAGGAGGAGGGACGGGGCTTTTTGGCATAGGGAAATCTATGCCCATCACAAATAGCTCAATAAATCAAGACATGCACAAATTCAAGTATGTTTTTAAGTAAGCTTCGACAGTTTCTTAAAAAAGGAAAGCCAAGAAAAGACAGATATATATATATTTTTTAATTACTTTGCAAAGCTTCCATTTCCTAAAACCAGGTGCAGGGAATATGGAGCACAGAGACCTTCAGCAGCCTGAATTTGTGGCTGTATTTGAGCAGTCATGGGGAGCCAAGCCCCACTACTTCCTTCCCAAAACTGCTTCAACCATCCGCCTTTCTCTGCATTCTGTAGTTTCTGCCATCAAGCTGGAGTGCCTTTTTCATATTGCAGCATCTTTCAGCCTGGGACAGCTGTTGCCTTTTCACCAGTCTGACTAGCTCGCTCCAGGGTACACAGCCCAAGAACATCTGGCTAATGATGGGGACTGAAAATGATGATCTCAGCATTTATGTATGGTGGTTTTTGTTTAGAAGATGAAACAAGTCAGAAAAAAAAAAAAAAAGAAAAAAAAAAAGTTGATTTCTCATTTCTCTTTCTCCAATTCCTTTCTCTCCAAATTATAACAGATAAGGGACCATTTTTAGACTGTAAGCTCTTCAGGGCAGGGACTCTCTTATTGTGTATTTGTATGGAGCCTAGCACATTAGGGTTTGTCATTCATTGAGATTTTGGGATGCTACATATTATAGATAATAAACAACAGAATGGACTCTCTGTCTCCATTGGCACTGTCTACACCATTTAAGACATCCCATCTGGACTTTATGAACTTGCCAAGGGGACACCTATCAGTGCAGACACGTCCTCCCCGCAGCACGAAGGGAGGCTGAGGGAGGGACCCTGCCTCCAAGAGGACGCAGCCTACACGTGCCATTATATTATTCCCTCTCTTCCTTTAATTTTCTCTGGGGCCATGTTTTCCACCTTTCTTCCTGTCCCACACCAGTCCTGGGGTTTTCCCAATACATTAGTGTGCTTTTTTCCATCCCCAGGATGGTTTCTCCCACGCGCAGAGCAGGGCTGCGGCAGGGCCTCCCCATCGTCATGGAAACCATTAGGCCGCGGAGCTGCTGCCAGCACTCAAACTATAAAATCACTGTGCTTCTCATGCACTGTTTTATTCTTTTCTTTTTTCCTACCTTTCGATTGCTAACAGGAGGTGTTGTTATTTTTACTCAGGTTGTGGTGAGGGACTGTGATGCTTTCTGAGCAAGGCTGGGCAACCAGCACATCACGGGCTGCCCCAGCACCTGGGCCACAGGGCCCCGCGGTTCATGGCCCTTCTTGTGTGGGTTTCTTTCTCCTCTTCGTGCCAGACTCCTCATACAAAGGGAGGCTACTGATTAAATAAGACGTTCTCCTCTTTCTGTTGAAATGTGCCACGTCTCTGCCCAAGCCTAGAACAGCGCAGCAGGCAGGCACGTGGTCATTACTCGCCTCTGGGCTTAAGCACTGATCTAGAAGGAGGGGAGAAGCTCTCTGCAGGCTCAGTTCGCACCATCCTAGAAAGGGAAAATCTCTCTTCTCTCTCTCTAGCGCACATTATAGCCCTTCAAGATTTGACAGTTGCCAAAATGTTAAAAACATGAGATTGTGAATGAAGGGGGGAGAAAAAGCTATATTAAGTCGTTACTTTTTATATTGCTAGAATATATTCATGTCTTCCTCCTAATGCCTCAGATTTATGGGTTCTGGGAAGATAGAATTTAAGTAGAATGAGCATGGCCAAAATTTTTGCAAGCTCTGTGCTACAGCACAGGGAGTGTGACAGAAGCACTTCTGCTTCTGCCATCATGGCAGGGGCTTGGGGTGGGCGCTGCCATCCAGATGACTGCTGCCATACTCTAAACTTGTTGCCCCTGCTGCTCTCTGTCAACTGAGAGAGGCTGTGTGACCTCTTCTCTCCAGCAAGAGAAACTCCTTTTGGAGAAGGGGTGTCAGCTGACAGCATAGCACAACCTCCAACAGCCCATTAGCAGCAGGAGGTACCCCCTGAACTGGCAGTGGACATAACATGGTAGGTGCTTGGTGTTCCCATCAGACTAGGTGAGAAAACCAGGAAAAATGCCTTATTGCCTGCAGACCTCCAATGCAGAGGTATGTTTAGGAAAAAAAAAGTTTTTTGAAAGAGTTGTGGGGAAAGAAAATTGACTTCCCTTCCCTTCCCTTCCCTTCCCTTCCCTTCCCTTCCCTTCCCTTCCCTTCCCTTCCCTTCCCTTCCCTTCCCTTCCCTTCCCTTCCCTTCCCTTCCCTTCCCTTCCCTTCCCTTCCCTTCCCTTCCCTTCCCTTCCCTTCCCTTCCCTTCCCTTTTTCCTTTCCAGAAGAATCTCAGATTTGTGCAGCTAATTTTTTTTTTCCTGCTACTGTTGCAGATTCTTTATATTATTGCCTGACATGATAGTACCATTCTTACCATTTTTCCCCCTTTTCCCCATGTCTTCCAGAAAAGCAAATAATTGAGACCAGGCCCCAGCCATCTGAGACACAATTCTGGCACCATCTGAGCATATATGACAGTAACAGCACTGCAGGATGGGAGAGAGCAACTGAAACTTTAATAGCTGCTGTAAGCAGGTCGGCATAGCAACATCTCCAGAGAGGGCTCTCCATGGGGTCATTTCCATTCACTTTAAAGCCCACTTGGGCTGTTATAGAGTGGTATAAAATGGACTCAGAAAAGCTGTTAATTTGGATTAGCAGCTTTAGGAACATCAAACCACAGTGCTCCAAGCTGAGCCATTTATTTGAAAGAACTCAGGTCTCTTGACTGCCTTCTAAACCAAGACACAGGACAGCACATGTCAAGGCACACAACTTTGGTGTCAAATGACAGAACCACCTGGTTAACTGTGAGAGAATGCTCTTACCTTAGCCGATGAATAACACTGCAGCACCTCTCCGGCAACCAGATGACCCTTTGCTGGACTCATACGGTCAGCAGGTCTAAGAGGTACCACCAGCTGTGCAGGAGCAAGGGAAAAAAGCAATAATGTAAGTTGCACATGGTGTGAAATGCAGTGGGCAGAGGATGGGTGACCCTGGCTTAAGTTTCTGGCTGATAGGTTTGTCATAACAGGGCTGTAGGGCTCCAAAAGAAAGCAACTACAGTGAACAAGAGAGTACGCCTATGAGTTTCAGCATGCTCTTTCAAGCCCAGTCACAGACTCCAGAACAAAACAAAGCAGTTACTTGTGTTTCACAGCTGCTAGAAAAAGACTTCTATTCTGTTGCCATAAATTTTCTGCCCTTCAGCAGTCTGCAGCATTTCTGGTTTGTGTCTCTTATGTGTTGCTGACCCTGACCAAACTCCAAAGGCAATCTTCTCACACACTTCCTCTTTCACAAGATGAAACAGAGACATTCCCCTCACAGTATTCTACTTTTCTTGGTGTTTTCATTCCTTCCAGAGTAAATCACTATCTGACCAGAAACAAGTTGGAAGCAAAAATTCCCAGCAGACAGCATAGTACCATCTTCTTTGCATACATCACTCTTCCTGGAGAAACACATCAGGTCTGGTCAAAGAAATTCTTGTGACACCGTTTCAGGCATTCAGACTGTAACCTGTCTTTGCCATAATAGAGATCTATTCTTGCTCTGTGTAAATGTCCTTCACCAATAACTCTATCATAGCACTTCAGCCAGCCCTGAATAGCATCCAACAGGGATCAACATCTCAGGGAAGAAAGCCAAGAAAAGCGCAAGAACAAAAAGCTGCAGAATTTAGTGAGCTAGAACTGTCACACCTCAAAAAAGGAGCATGTGCAATGCCACCTGTCTACATTTGTGAGTAATCCCAAGTGCAGGTGATTTGGCCAAGCTGGTACTAAACTAAAAATCAAAACAAAGCACACAACTCTTGTGGAACCAACTCAAAGTGCCTGCATGCCCTCTTTGTTCATTGCAGTACATAAACCTAACAGCCCAATAGAGAAACATGCTGAGCTTATTCAGACATTTCTCAAACATTTCTCATGATTTCTCAATATTCTGTTTTCAAGTTATTCATCTGTCAGCAAATTAGGAAAGAGCATCTCTCCCTAAACCATCTAGAGAACACAAAGCAAAAAAGTAAAATAACAGACAGGGAAACTTCTAGAATCATCATCTTCTCTCCTTTCCCTTTCCCTTTCCAGCACTGCTGATAGCCCCAGCATCATTCCATGCAGCCTGGAACCAGACAGTACACATTCCTTCTGAAGGCATAAACCACTTTAGTCCAGAGGAGGAAAGAGGATTTTTAAAATATAGGTAGACAGTCTTTAATTTTATATAAATAACAAAAGAAAAAAGTGATCACATCTAATGTATCTCTCTACTTACCCACCTTGCATATGTTCTTCTGAGTTTGATTGGCCCACTTATGCCAAGTGCATGAAATGAAATAAAGATCCCTTTACCATAACACCTGCCATATTGCCCTGCAGACAAAGAAACAAACAAAAAATGCATAAGTGGATACAGCAAAGAGAACACAAGAGCCCTTGTGATCAATGCAAAATAAGCTAGAGTGACTACACATACATGAAATCAAATGAAAGAAAAATAGCCTGATGTCTACAGAACAGATCTTCAGATCCAACTGTGCAAACTGCACGGTGTTCTTTGTTTTCAGTATTTTTTGCTATGTTCTACCTCGTATTTCAAATTTTGGCTTGATCACCAACATTTACTGATCAAAAGAGAAGATAAAAACTTACTCTGGGCTGATATGTTTTAAAGAAACACATCTAATTCCTTTGGCCAAGTTTTCAGAACAAACACGTTCGTCCTTGAGATAAGTTTTATTTGATCTGTATTGATATTCATAAAGTAACCTCCATCTCCCTGGCTGAAGACACTGAAATGTTTGCCGCAGAGACTTCAGATAAGTCATTAATACATGTCACTGGTTTCAGGGGTTACAGAGTCACCATTCTATGTGGACTACACATAGCCAACGTTTGTACAGTACTTAGGACTTGAATTTAAATTCAGCATCAGTCCATATGTTTAAAATAGGAAAAAACTTGGCAGGCTGAAATACAGTTCATCATATTTCTAACATGGTTTCCTCACTGAACTTGTCATCTCCCAAGAAACTAAAGACTACTTTAAGGGCAGCACCAGCGTACCTCCTCTGAGGATGCTCTGATGCCATCACAAGACACAGGAGGTTGCTCTCCCTGATTGTTCCAGAAGTACCCCACAGCACAAACACACACTTTTTGTCACCAACTATCTCTTGCAGAAGTAGCTTTCACCTGCTGATTGTCTGGGCTCATCTCCAGGGAAGAGCTTGTCCTAGTGACTCTACAAAATGCCAAGCATTTAGATCACCGGAGAGACCTGTGGTGTACATGATGATTGCACTGGACTGTATAGAGCATGCTGGGTTTCACTACTGCAGGCCAGCCACTGTGCCAGGCACTCCAGGAGCCTTACAGTGAGGGAAAGAAGAGTGGCTCAGCAAGGGTTTCAAGGGAACAGAGATGCATATGGCTGACACCTGAATTTACAGGAAAAGCAAAGTATGTGTTTAGCAGTTGGAATTTAGCAGGAATGCCCAGGAAGGCATCTGGTAGCAGCAGATAAAGTATTTGTTCATGTAGTTCATGACTTTGGGTCAAGCAAGCAGAGCAATAAAAACGAAAAATCCAAAAATAATGTAAACGTTCGGTCATCTAAAAACGTGTCAGAAGAGAGAGAGTTTCTTACCATGATCAGATTCCAGGGCAAAGCCAGTCTGCTCTTTAGAAGATCAAACTCTTTGTGGGCTGCCTAAAACAAACTCTATGAGGATGAAGCATGTGGATCGCGCTTTGAAGAAAGCAAAGAGCATTCTGACCCCAGGCTGCACATACCAGCATGCTGTGATACCTCCCAGACTCCTGTTGAGAAGAAAGCAGCAACTCCTAGCACATACCTCTACACAGAGGCGTCTGACAATTCCTCCAGGACCTCTGGTACCTGGGAGCAGGACCACAGGTCCACACTGTGCCCCCTGAGCAGCTCTCTTAATTCATACGCTGTGTTCAGGAAACCTGATTGAAGGCTCCTAAATTTCTCACAGAAACTCTAAACTGAAGAGCAAATATAAAATTCAGGCATTAATGTTAGGTAGTCCAGGCATTGCACTTACCCCTTCCTCCATACTGACAGCATCTAACTTCTCTGGCACAGCCAGAGCTAGGACACAGTCCTTAGCAGGACCTGCTCAGTGCCTTTTCTTTTCATCCCAGCAACTGCTGCACTGTAAAGGCAGATTATTATATTGCCAAATTTATTTTAGCTGTAACTGGGAAAAGTAATCAAAGCAAATGCAACAGCTCAGGAGGAATCAGAGTAGGATTAGACGTTTGTATGAATAAGAATAACTTCTGTACTTTGACTTGCTGTGATAAAAATAATAAGAACCTCAGTGTTCATGCTTCAGGGCAGAAACCTGATCTCTGAACAAGATGTTAGGAATAAATTTCCTCTCCCAATAGCAGTTCCCAACTGCCCAGGCCGCTGCATGGGGATGCCATCTTACTGGCCACTGCTAGTGGCCACAGCTGGAGGCAAAGCTGGGTGGGTAGCCAGCCTCACCATAAGTGAGCTTTTGCACTAGGGATCTCTTTGCTTTGTTGGTTTGTTTTTGTGTGGAAATGGCTCAGAGCTGCCCCTCTGCCCCTTCTCAAGCTTAGCTGCTAAGCTATAACTGCCTTAGCTTCAGCTGATTAATAAACTGGCTTGAGACTGCTGATCTCTTTGGACCATTAAACCTTTCCCCAGCGACTAGTCATTAATCCCCCAAAGAGTTATCCTAGATGAGGTTGTTGTTAGCCCCATCAATCCTTTTTAAGGCCTCTGTTTGCAGCAGAAAGGAGCAGGGAAGGGGGGGACAGCATGCATTTGTCAGGGCTTGCCATCTGTTCCCTCAGGTTACAGACAGATTCACAAAGCCCCTGCGTGCCAGAGCTTAGCATTTCCACAGAGGTGCAGACTGCCACTGTGCAGCAAAGACCATCCACCAAAGAGCAAGAAACTACTGCACCAGACATCTGGAGTATTAAGCAAGACCAAGAGAAAAAGACAGCATTTGTTTCCTTAATTGCAGTGCCTCTGGCTGGGGCCAGAAGGCACCATAGCATACGGTTACCATAGGAGTACTTGCCATATCAATTTCAGCAGAGATGCTTTCAAACAAACAGGTTTAGGAGATGAATTACCCAGAGCATTGCTACCTATAGGCCTAAGGAAGTCTCCTTGTTTTCTCAGTTTCTGTTTCTAATCCCAATGTCTTCATTATAAAACAGCTCACATCTTCAGTCAGAAGACGGGATTTGCTTTATTGATGACTCTGGAAAGTGACATTTCCTCCATTCCAGCTAATAGTTCCCGCACAATTTTTCAGTCTCATCCCCCAGTGTCAGCATACTATTCCTGATAATGTTTCCTTATCTCTTCTGGGACTGTCTGATATCCCTGAATTTTGTTACCGCAGGCCATGCTTGTGAGCTTGGTAGGTGGGTGGGATCAAAGGTGTCAAACTTCACATAGTAAAATCCAAAGCTCATCCTGGATTCAGCAGAGAAATCACACCTGCAAAACCACTGTCAAATGTTTCTGTGTTTTCACCTAAAAATTCACAGTTGTTTATTTCTTTCCCGTCTCTGAAAAGTCACAGCCTTTGAACTGTGGGGTTTTGAATAAAAGAATGGTGCATGCTTAAGCTCAGATTTTTAGAGAGATACAGGTGGAACTAAGATACATTTGTAGGACTTCATACAAAGCAAACTGTGCCCTGGTCTGGTTTATATGCTTCTGCAGATTGCTGATTCTAATGGCCTGCAAGGCAGGGGAGGAGGGACGGAGTGCACTGATGCAAAACTTAGCCATCGAAAACAGGTTTCCTCTGCAACAAGTTGCATCAAAGATGGAAGCTGTTAAAGCCAAATGTTCAGGAAACATCAGAAAGAATGTACTGATAGAAGAAAGTTTAGATTGATAGATCGAGTTAACTATGATGTCACTATTATCATTATCACTGTTATCACGGCACGTCCAAGGGGGGCAATGAGAGTGCAAAAACCTGGAACCAGCACAGCTTAGAAGAGGACATCTCAACTCCCAGTGCTCTGTTTTTCATCACATTTCCCATGTGGCTATGACAGCGTTGCTTCATATCTCTGTGCCTCAGCTGTCAGCTATACTTCGAAGACAATCGTGCCAGTTCTGTTATTTGAGTATCAAACTTCTTTGGCCATGAAGTGCATCTTATCATCAGTAAGCCAACCCTTTACAGGTTCTCCTCAAAGGTCCCAGTATGCCCTTTCACTACCAGCACTGTCCAGGATTTGGCACTCTAGCCAACCCTCACCAGATTAATGTGAACACGAGACTAGAGAAATCCTTTTAGCTGTAGCAATGACTTGGCTGGTGCTGAGCGCACCGCATACTGCCAGCAACAGCTGGACTCCGTGGGGAGGGAGGGAAAAGAAAACAGCCACATACACACACAAAAACCATCAGTCAGGCTCCTTTTAAAAGATTAATGCAGCACACAGAAGAAAGCTCTCAATTCTTCACATGATTATATAAACCTTAACTCATGTTGCAGCTACCGCAGACCTGTGTTTGTTTGCGAGCATTAACAGCTACTATCGTGTTATAATTAGACCAGAGAATGAAGAATCCCACAAGGAAATGGAGGAAACCCCACACTGCTCAAATCATTTAAACATTCCATTCAGGGAGACAAAACACACAGAGGAGTTCTGGATGGAGAGAAGGGTTACAGCCATCAAAAAATTGGTTCTTCGTCTCTTGAGTTCATGCAATTATTTATGGTTATTAATTATTTAGGATGCTATAGTAATAATTCGTACAAAAGAATAATATCAGACACTGAAATAGCCCTTCCCAGCCCCTGAAGATTTCAGAGGGCCTCACAGATTCCAGTGTAGCCTCTTCCTTCTCTGCCTGTGGTCTTAGGCTCACTGCTGCAGCCATAGGAAAGAAAAGGCCCAGCAACGAGGAGAAAGGACCACCCCAACCAGGGCCCCACTACCCTCTAGTGACAGCATCCTGGGTTGGAGGGTGATGAGACCTGCCCACATGTGAGGGAAGCAGGGAACGCGTGCCAGAGAGGTTGTGGATGCCCCATCCCTGGAGGTGCTCCAGGCCAGGCAGGATGGGGCCCTGAGAAGCCTAACCTAGCACTTCATCTAGTGGTTGGCAACCCTAGCAGGAGGTTGGAACTAGATGATCTTTGACGTCCTTTCCCAACCCAAGCCATTCTATGATTCTGCTTGGTTTGGCTGCTGAGGCTTTCTTGGAAACTCACTAGGCACCAGCACAGAGGATAGAAGAACCCCAAGGGACTACTAAACCAAAGCCTGCCTGGGAGCAATGGGAGACTGTGGCCTGAGCCTGCTGGCCCTATTTCCCAGGCTTCTGCTGGGCACCTGTCTGCATGTGAGCCTAAAATCATTTCAAGAGATTGGAATTCACCAAATCCATCACTTATCTTTGTGCTAGTGACTCCCATGGCCTGCCCTAGGAGTCCTCATATTTGTAGCACAAGGCTGTCGGGGAACTACATTCCTCAGTTGTCAATCAGTGGCCAGAGGTCACTTCCCAACCCCAAACCTCCCATCCAGAGGGTGAATGCTGGGGACCCCAACTTCCTTCCAGCCCAACTTCTCATCACATCAAGTTCCCCCTCACAAGTAAGGATTTAACTCCGCCAGTAATTAACATATTTTACAATGCCTAAACCTTGAAGAAATACCAGTTGACCCATAGCATCAAAGAAACAACTCTGAAAACCAAGAATCATCCCTCTTTCTCCACTTCAGTCGCTCTTTCCTCCCCCAGAGCAGGTCCCCAGGTCTGCTCGCAGCAGCAGGGTGCTTGGTGTGACCCAGCAGGTCTCTTGGCCCAGCCTCCCGGAGCCTTGCGTAATGGGAAAGTGTCAGAGATTAGAGACAAGAGAGCAGCGACTGCAATATAAAAGCAAACTGAATAATTAAAGAGAGGAGCTGTTCCTCGCAGAGAACAAAATGAAAGAGTTGTGTGATTTGAGCAGAAGTGACCTTTACACTTCATTACAAGGAAGTGGCGTCCTTATAGGGTTATTAATATTTCCAGCTGAATTAGCTTAGGTTAAAAATGGCTCAAAGGAATGAAGAGGGAGAGGGAGAGTGCGCACAAAAATATATCATTCTGTCTTTTTCTCCTCCTCTTTGCTTTTTAGTTCTTTTGTAATTTGCTGAATTGAAAGCAGAAGGGCTGAGTGGTCACCAGGAACAAGGGTTCATTAGAAAGGGTGAAAGCCACAGAATGACCTGGATGACAGCCTTTCCCTCCATGATGGCTGTGCTTCAGCAAGAAGTCTGTGTAATGCCTCTGCAGCTGCTTCCCCACATTCTCATCTAGAGGACAGCAAACATCTTCATTCACCAGTGTATAAACTGATCGTTGGACTGATGGCCAGTATCTTTTAAAGTCAGTGGCAGAGCTTGGTGCTGTTGTGCATGGATCAGTGCAGAGGATCATCAGGATCAGCTAAGGCATTGCAGATCTCATACCTGCTCTCAGTGTTACTAGCCACTTTCCTCTGGGCCAACTGATTCCCTTTCCTGCTGTCCTATGAGGCTTCTTCCCACCATCACTGGGAAAATGGACAACTCTGCTCAGCAAACTTGACCTCATCAGATTTTGGAGGTGTTTACTTGTTGGGACAATAAAAAAACATATATCCTCCCAAATGGAGAAAAAGCCAAGGCCTTCACTAAGATTATTTCAGCAGAGAACAGCCCATAAAATGCCACTCAGAGCAGAGCTGATGCTGTAGCTGTCGGAAGGTCATACACAGACACTTTTCTCCCAGATGTAAGCACAGAAAAGGACCTTTACTTCAGCATGTCCCAGCAGACGCAGGCCCACACAGGCTTAAAAAGCAAAACTGCCAGTAATGTTCCAAAGCATTAGGTGAATTACATAAGCAAAACTGAATGCAGCAATCAGAACCTAAATCCAGGCTGCCGTTATGATGCTCAGAGCCTTGAGGTGTACACAGTTGTGATTTTGTTCAGATCAGTGTCTCGTGTTAGACCTATTACATTAATTCTAGATAGAAAAGTGCTGCAATCTCCAAAGCCCATTCAAACATCTTGTTGCTTCTCCCCAGTCCTGACCTCAACAGCTTCTTGTAGTGTGCTCTCCTCCCATTCATAACACACATCAGGAAAACTCACCCAAGCAAACAGAAGAAAGAAACATGAAAACAGGTGTGCATCAATAAGGAATGAGGATGGTGTGGTGGAGCCTGCTATCAGTTTCATGGGCTGTGTCATTCCTGCAGCGGTTGCTTCCACACCATCCTCCATGGAGGCACAGGAGATCACCTCCCCCTGCTCCACTAGTGTATGGGGGCTCTTGCAAATTTAATGCAAAAGAAAAAAAAAGAAGAAAAAAAAGAAATGTTAGGCTTTTGAGATCAAGAAATGGACACGGTGGCAGCTGCTGCTCCTCCAGTGACTGCTGAATCACAGCCCCTCACTTATTTATAGGCCTCCCTTGGGTGCTTGCAGCCGAACAGATGACAAATGCCAACGAACATCTACTCTCACCCCCACAAGGTGTTGTTATCCTGGCTGTAGGGAAGACACAGAGCGACTAAATGACACACCGTCAGCTACACCAGACAGATGTAGCAGAGACAAGCAGAGGACTCAAGATACCTCACCACCCAGCTAGTTCTTCCACTGTCACCTTTTGTTCCCAGCAAATGCACAGGCTTCAGTCTCTCAACCACAAGATTTAGCTGGTGCCTATTACTACAGCTAAGCTCCAGAGTTTTTAATGTTGTTTTCATTCCGAAAAAGGGTGATGCAATGGCAATGGAAAAGAAGACAGTAGAGCAGAGGACTTACACGAGCTCTGTAACAAGCAGGAAAAAATCCCAGGGATGGAGGTCCAGATGCTGATGGCGCAGATGGAGGAACAGGAGGAGATATTGAAGCCCAAAGTATAGCCAAAGTTTCCTCTTTTTGCTGGAGATGTGGGACAGGCAGTGAAGAGTTCTGAGGGTAAAAGAGGAGAAAATTCAGACCTAAACTGGTCCCGATGCCAGGAGAAGGCATGAATGTGAAAGAAGAGGAAGGGAGAAGCTAAGCCTCTATCATGCTGGGTCAGGAGAGCAGGAATATCTTTCAGGCATAGGAAGGTGAGCTGTACCTCCTGCTGCCAGCAGGGCATCCCTCAGCCATCAAGAAGAATCGAACAAGGCAGCTCTGCATCTCCTGTTTTTTCTCATTTGTCCTTTCAAAAGACAGAGAGCCTGAGCAAAGCACATCTGTATAAAACAGCCTTACTTTCTTCAAAAGCTCTACCTCCAGCATGGATGGATACCCAACTTTTGGTGGTAGCACCAAAACATGTTCCTACTGTCTGTTTGCCCTGTATGTATTAAAAGAGAAAGGCAAAATCTGTCCAGACTCCTGCCAGAGCCCCAGAATTGTACATAGATCCCAGTGAGAGAAGAGCTAGGTGTGGTGTGTGTTCCTGGTGCTGCACAGATGGCAGAAGTCGGAGTCAGCCAGCAGGATCACCATTATCAGCGATGATTCACAGGCCATAGAGATCACAGCTTGACACGTAGATGTTACTGGGATATGGCAGTCAAGGGAAAACATCTTACTTATAAGCAGGGGAATTAAGACTGCTGAGGTGTAGTCCACATGGGAGCTGCTCCCTGCTCAGCAGAGCAGAACGGCTCCTTAAAAGACACAAAAGGCTGCAGGATCCTGCTGAAGGGCTTGGTAACAGGGACTGGGGCACTCACGGAAGGTATGTATAACCTTGTCTTCCATTACAGCCAAACCTGGTCTGGCTTTTCTAATAATCTTTTTGGGGTTGGCCAGACAGTTCTACTGTCACTGGTACGTACATGCCTTTTGAACAAATGTGAGGTGGCTATTTGGGATACACGTGTTTCCTGTGAACTTTATGAAGTGCTGAAAAAATAGCACGTTGTATAGAAAAAAAAAACCAACAAGCGAACAAACATGGACTTGTTCTAAGGAAACACAACTGTGAAGCAGTAGAGAGAAGAAACAGGAAAGGGTTATGACAGAGAGATGTAGGTGAAACCTTGCTCATCTCAGTAACCAAGTCCCAGTTTAACTCCACTAGCACAAAAACATTAGCAGCAGTAGCTCATCATCTGAGACTATGACATGAAACTTATCTTTTTCGCTTGCTTTCACAGCAATTTTGCACAATGTTTGATTGCTGATGTGCATACCCAAATTCACACAGCCCTCCCATCCCTCTCTCTCTGCCTACTCACACTCTCCCACGCTCCTTCCATGGCTCAGGATGAAAAGGGATTTAGAAAGATGCAGGGAACGTTTACAAGCCAGCCACCATTTCACTTTCAACCTAGAGACCAGGCTGGTCAGCATTTGGGGTGAATCTCTGTGATGGGAATTTCCCATCCCCAGAACAGGCAAATCGAGAACACTTCAGTGATTGCTGTTGGCTGGGCATTGCAAGGCTGGATTTGCACTCAGACAAGGCAAGTGCCCTGACTTCTGGCTCAGTGCTTTGTCCACAGACTGCACTGCAAAACTAATTCAAGAGCTGTCACTGCAGCAGACCCAGTAGATCTGAATGTGGTCTCAGGATAAGGAGTCACCTCTGTCACCTTGGGAAGTGTAGGAAGGTGGGAGACTTACAGCTCTGGAGAGCCACAGCTTGTACCTTTCAAGATCACCAGTTACACTGGGATTGTGTGAATAACTGCAGTTTTTTATGGGCTGTCTGAGCAAGGTGTGAAGACCTGATTCTGTGAACTCGACAGGAAAATACCTGCAGCACAGGAGTCTGGTGCAGGTGCCACCAGCAAAGAACAGGCAGAAAAAATCCCCCTGGCAGCAGCCATCCAGGACTGATAGGGCACGAACTAATCAGATTTGAGTGAAAAACTAAAGCAAGACTCCCCCCTCTAACAGAGCTGCTGAGCAGCCATTTAGGGCAGTGCGTCACCACTAACATCATCTTGTCTCCATGGAGACCAGATTAACAGCATGGTGAGAGATGCTGCACTCCTAATCTCTCTGAGAGACAAGAGCATGCTAATGCAAGAGACTTTCAGACATCTTTAATCCAAACTCAGGGCTCTCCTTTCCATGTTCTCTCTAATTCTTCTAGAGACTAACATTCCATGCAGCCCCAAAACAGCAGAAAGTATGTAAAAGCAGGCTATAAGAAAGGAGACAGACTCTTCAGCAGGATCTGTTGTGATAGGATGAGGGAAAAAGATTTCAAACTAAATGAGGGGACATTTAGACTTGATATAAGGAAAAATTTTTTAGAATAAGGGCAGTGAAGCATAAGAACTGATTCCCAAGAGAGGTGCTGGATGGCCCATCCCTGGAGACATTAGGGATCAGGCTGGATGGGTCACTGAGCACCTGAGCAAGTTGTAGGTGTTCACTGCAGGGGGCTGGAATAGACAACCTTTAAAGGTCCCTTCCAACTAAGATAATTATATGAATCTATGGCCCAATGGCACCAAGACATTCACATACCCACAGCCTCTGCAATCTCTTGCTGAAAAAAAATCTGCCCTCCCTCTGTGTAAGTTTATGTCTTAAAAATATACAACTTAAATGTTCATCATGTGCAAGTGGCCTGCAAAAAGATGTCTGCATCTCACAAGAGCAACAGATAGATTGCCCAGTGTAAAGGCATGCCACAGTTGCACAGTTTTAGCTAAGGATGCTGATAATGACTTTCACAAAGCTGAGTTTGATTGCTGTCACTGCCAAGAAGCACCCTGCTATATATGCTTATAGTCATATTCACCTTGATTGTGTTGAGTTTTGGTTCACATCCATCAAGAAGATGAAGAGAGCAGTACAGCCCAGTGGGAGAAGCCACACAGCACTGGGCAACACGCAGACACTCACCCTGGCTGGGTTTGCTTGTGGGAGGCTTTGTGTGCTCCAGAGCAGGACGAGATCTGTCTGCTGAGCTGAAAAGCATATTGAAGGCTTAGCCACCTTCCTATTACTTCCAGGAGTCAAAAGGAATTTGACTACTTGCTTTCTTTTACTTTTACCCAAGTTGTCTGGAGGTTCCCAATGAAGTCTGAAAGCTCCAGAAAGAAATGAAGGAGTGTGACCAGGAAAGTTCAATTTGATCTGTTTCATTCTCATTCCCCCTGCCAGAGGCATTGATGATGTTCTGCACATCCAGAGGCACAGTCATGTTTATGTGTTCACACAGCCTCAATCCTGAGGGTTGGAGCTTGTAAATCAGCTGTAGTACAAGGTCTCACCTGAGTCAGCCCTCTGGCCCTCCTGTGGGATCCCATAGTGCTGTGGTTTCTCTTTTTTTCAGGTAATGCATACACAAGCTCAAAGCTTCCCAACAGCACAGCTCTGACATAGGTACTAGATGTCTTTGGAAAGGACCAGGCATCAGCAGATTGCCTACAGCTGTGGGCAATGAAGGCTTTGTTTCCTCTCCAGTCTCAGTAGAAGCACATCTCTGAAGCACAGGACTATTTCTGATCAGTCTCTTTGATTACAGATGAGAGTTCTGCTGTGGGACAGAGCTGGCATGTCGGACAGGAAGGAAGGAAGGAATATTTCTATTCCACAACATATTCTGGGGCAGAGTTTAGTACATCTTCTTCCATGGGACTCCTTTAACTTTAGGGCTCCTGCAGTTTAGCTCATGGCTGTGTATAATGGCCAAAGTTCATAATGGCAGATGTGGAAGCAAGGGGCACAGCTGCACAGGCTGTGATGGCAGCTGCATATGTAGGTGATGTTTTTAATGGTTTTTTTACTGGCCAGATGATAAGCCTCTGGGCTCTGCCTTGTATCCACAGTCCCTCTGCGTCCTGACAATCAAGACTACTTCATCTGAATGCAGACACAAACTCCAACCTCATCCCACTCATCACTGTCAGCACCAAAGCCAAGTCTAGAGGCCCACATGGGCCATAACGGAAGACTTCCAGGAGGACGATCTGCAGCCTGATGATGTCCAGTAGGGCCAGCAGCACAGGGATCTGCCCCTCAACCTCAGCAGCTTCTTCTCACACACTGGCTGGGTGCCGAGGAGCATGAGTAGGGCCCAGCTTTGCTGACTCGGCCCTGGCTGTCGGGCCCAATGTGTCTCCAGCGGGCTCCGTCACGCTCTGCCGCTGAGGCTTGTTTTCGCTGGCGGGCAAGAGCTGAGCTACGGCCAGGCAATCAGAGGGAGGAAAGCGGGGAGAAGAGGGGGCAGATGAGATAAATAGGTACTGAGAAGATAATAAAGGAGGACAGCTGGCCTAGAAAGCTCAAAATATAAATCGGCAAGAAAAAAGCTGGAGCTAATTCGAACAGTGTGAGGCTCTTGCTGAGCCCACAGGAGGGGCTCCTCGCTGCTGAGTGGGACCGGTGGCCAGGGCCTGGCCAGGGCTGGCAACCTTTGAAGCTCTTTGCATCAGCAGGACCTGTAGCCAGACAAAGCAGGTGGCTGCACAGTGTTCACCATGAGCAGGGGACCTTCTCTGCGGGACAGAAAGGAGCTGTATGCCCACTCTGTACCAAGCCTCTGCCTACCAGCAGTATGAAACAAGGCTGAGGTGGATCAGCAGCAACCTGTGGCCTCCTTCCTCCAGTCCTTCCCCTATGGTGTCATTATCTGAGACCTTCAGCCCCACAAAAGGAGGTAGGCAGGAGCTTGGTGCTACCTCAGTGAAAACCCTAATCCTCACAAAGCCCTGGGGATGAGGGCTTGCCACCCTACAGCACAAGAGGCAGGAACATTGCAAGTCTCCTTGGTACCACAGCATCATGTCTGTGACCTCTGGTGACCTGAGCAGGATGCAACCTACTATAGGGAGCCTGCTTTAGCATCAGGTTGGACTTGATGATACCCAGAGGTCTCTTCCAACCCCTGTGAGGAAATCTGGGGCCTGTGCAGAGATGAACCCACAACTCAGCTCAACCATTTCATGTGATGAGGCTTGAGCAAGATAAGTCATTTCCCAAGGCTGCAGACAAAGATGAAGGGAAAGTTAGGGCAGGAAGCAATATGAGAGTGTGGAGCAGTCCATTCTTCCCAAGCTAATGCAAAGTGGGCAGAGGGTTAACAAAGAAACCAGAGCACTGTTTCAGTTCCCTACCAGCCATCACATCCATAAGCTTTTCTCTCCCAACATAAGAAAGGCTGCTCACACTTAATCTTCCCCACACGTATTCACACCCCTCCCTTCAGAGCCTGGAGCCTGACTTGGAGAAGTGAAAACAGCCGCTACAAAGTCGAAACTAAGTGGCAGCTTCCCATTTAACCAGCTTTAATTGCCAGCTGAGCAGACGGTTAATCTCTGAGAACGTGCTGTGATACGGGTGTTGCTGAGTCCCCATAATTGCTTAAGAGCAGCCATCGAGGATGCCAGGAATCGGCCAATTATTCTCCCTAGTTTCTTTTTTCTTTCGTTTTTTTTTTTAAATCATTTTTTTCCTAGTGTTGTGAATTAGCAAAGAGCTTTCTTTGCCTAAAAGCAGTCTTTGCAGGATCCCTCAGCAGTTCAGTAGGGATGAACAGATTATACCTGGGCTGGCTAATCCTGTGTGGGCAGGAGACAAGGGGGCAGCAGAGGGAACCCCACACAGCTGTGCCCACCATGAGAAGGGGAAGTCACTGTGAAAGCTTTGGTATTATCTTCGCTCTGGAAGTGAAGGGCACGGAAGGCAGGAGTCACAGGTGACTCTCTGAACAGAATTCATCCCTGCAAGCCAGAGCTGGCCCTGAGTACAAATCACATCCAATTTCCAGCTCCTCAATGGCTCTATTGAGCAATAAATCAGCTCTGCATCGAAGCTGGCTGAGACACTTGAGCTTGCAGTTATCTTACTCAGTGCTGAGAAGCTAAAGCCTTCTTGCCAAGGCCAGCAGGCTGGGGAGTCAACCATCCAAATCCCTTCAGAGCTCAATAAAAAACAAAACAAAACATGCCAAAAAAACACACAAGACAGAAAAGCAAGTCCCTGAACTGCAGATCACCTGCACATCTCCATTCATTCAGCTGTTTTTCTCCACACTAGGAGAGTGGGTGCAGTGGACCACGTATTCAGCTGGTAGGATCAACTCTACACTTCTCTGCAAACAGCCAGGGCTCTGCCCACTTCAATACTGATCTACGTGTAGCAGTAACACTGCTGAGCTCAGCTCAGCTATAAAGCAGCTATTTAACATCTAGTTTCATCCACAAACACTTCATGGCCATCCCTCCTTTATGTTCCAGCAGAGCAGCCCTTTAAACTGACCACACAGGCAGGAATGAAAGCCACCAAAAGGTCTGAAGGACTCAAAGTCTATCCATTTTAATAGGTTCAACTTTGTTCTTCTGAAACCAGTTCCCGTAAGTTTGGATACAAACACACTGGAGATACAATAGTGCTAAAGCAGCAAAGATATCCTGCATCTGCCCTCATCTTCCTAGGAGACGACAGCACACCCATGTAGAGTTTGATTCTTTTCTACAAATGGCCACTGGATTACCTGGCATAGCTGAGAAGCTTAAGAACAGCCCGTAAGAAAATATACTAGGGAAAGAAAGGGAAGGCAAGGCAAGGCAAGGCAAGGCAACAGCTTGGTCCTCTAGTTTATGAGAAGGTAGGTGAAAATCCAGTGAGCCAGCTCCCATCCCTGCTTCTGCAGGCAGTCTCATCCAGTGGTTCTCATACATAGCCCATGGGCTGTGGTTAGCACCACTCTGCATCTGCCAGCCCCTTTCCCAGCAGCAGTAGCAGCAGCCAGCATGACTTCCTTGTTTCTGCCATGAAGAGAGCGGTGCAGACACATGGCAGTCAGCTGCTCAGAATACCCTTTGCAGATGCAAAATTCAGACACAAGTGATTTTCTCCAGGTCCCACAAGAGTCTCAGAGTGAACCAGATTGCTCTGCACCCCAAGAATGCATGCTAACTCAGCTGCAAGTCACAACACCAAAAGAATCTGCAGCTCCACTGTCTTATTTCTATAAGTGGTTCTCCACTGTGCAGCCCATCCCTTCTATCATTCCTGGACTTGAAGACACTGAGAGGAATCCTGCACTTGCTTAGCATTGGGAATCTCAATCTTAAGCTAACATTATTGGTGCTGGGACAAAAATCTACCGCATCCCATCCTACTAATGGCAGGCTGGGAGCTATTGGGAATGGGTGAACGGTTGGACTGGGTGATCTTTTAGGTCTTTTCCAACCTTGGTGATTCTATGATTCTATGATTCTATGGAAAGCTCCCTGAAACAAGAGGATACAAGATCTCAGCAAGAAGAAAAACAGAACAGAACTGGAGGAAAGACAACTTAAAATCCCCCAGCATACCTTCATCTCAGTGATTGCCAACCATGCTCCTAAAGCCGTTATCACAGCAGATCGAGGAAGGCTCCTTCAGTAGCACGTCTGATCTCTAGCAACATCAAAACATACCCTATGGATGCTGCCAAGCCTTCAAGGCAGCGGATGGGGGATGGTCCGCTCTGCCAGGGCAGGGTTGTGCCTTTATTCATCAGCCTGCCCCCACGGCAGGGGCTCTGGGAAGCAAGACTGCTTGGGGGTGGATCTGCAAGTGACCAGGGCTCATGGGCAGCCACAAGCACTGCTCTATCCTGCCTTTCAGATGTGTGCAGCAGAGACAGCATCAAATGATGGACCATAAGCACAACACCAAGTGACAGCCTTCCTACAGAAGGATTTTGTGCTCACCCAGGGAGGTCTCTGCTTGCATTGGAGAGTGACTGTCGTGGGGCTCACCAGAAGCCTTCCAAGGACAGGAGAGCTAAGTTCTGGAGTGTTCCCATGCCAAGTAAAGGACTGTCTTTAACCACAGCACACCCCCAGTCTCCTCATTCCCTCCTGAGCAGCCTTTTCCTCCCGCTGCAGCTCCTGGCACCCACCATGCCCTGGGGCTGCTCACTTCCACCCTGCAAACGTGATGATGCCTGAACCGTAGCCAGCCCCAGGACACCTTGTGCATCCAAGCTCAATGCAAGGAGGAGGGAAATCATACATCTAAAAAAATTAAATGAGAAGGATGACTCTTCCATCCAAAGTCAAACTGATCCTAACTGTCAAGCTCACACTAACCCTCTGTGGCAACTTTGCCATCCAAAAAGCCCCAAGCACAACTGCAGCCAGCCAAGAATTACTTGGTGGGGGATGTTTTACCTAGCAAGTCATGACAACCTGTGTCCTGAACAGCTCATGTGACCCAAACCTGGATGTTTTTTCCTTCTGTACTCTGCCTTGAAGATAAGATTACCACCCTGTCTTCCTGCCTCGTCCCCAAGGAGGTGCTGGGTCAAGTGTCACAGAGCCCAGATCAGCAACAGGCTTGCACTCCCCTCTTGCAGTATCGGTAAACTCAAGGAAACCTTCCACCTGACACCTGCCTCTGGCTCCAGGGAAACAGAGTCCTACCCTACAGAATTACTTTGGTTGATGCAGGAGTAGGATAATCCTGCAGGCATGAAAGGATCACAGTACTTTGGTTTGGCACAAACATGAGGCAGTGACCAAGAACTCTGCCTTCCCCAGTTTCATGTCACCTTTCTGCTACCCTCTGCCCCAGAAGCAGCTGCACTTCTGCAATGGGCAGGGCCACAATGAGAGCTGTCTTTGCCTTCTCGCTTCCTCTTCTTGCCATGCAGTTGCCCAGTGAGCTTCCTCGAGGATACCACACTTGGGGGAACCACTGAGCCTTCTCACAGCTGCTCTTCATGCAAAAAACCTTCGCATGGGGCAGCGTTAAGGCAGGAGACCATAAGCTCCAGCACAGGGGACAATGAGCCACTCGCTGCAATGAGCACTGCTTAGATGGACCACTGTCATGACTGTACAAGTACTCATGACATGCACAAGTACTCTTGGGGAGTGGGGAGGGAGCCTATTTTCACAGCAAATAAGCCTTAATGAGCAGAGAAATAACCTCAGCATGCTGCAGATTTACAGAGCTCTGACAGGCATGTCCAGCCTTGCAAGGGAGGAAACACTTCATTGCAAAGCAGCACCAGGGAGCAACAGTTGGGGCAGAACAGAAAGGGGTGCTGAGAAAGTGCATCTTTCCCAAAGGTTTGAGAGCAGGGGAAAGAGCAAAGCATTGCACGGAGGAATGAAAGTGAAGGAGGATGCTGCAGAGCTGGATGGGCTCTATAGGAGCAGGATGAGGTCTCCACTGCACAATTAGAACACATCCACACAGCGCCCAGATTGCCTCACAGAGGGGAAACTAAGGCACGGAGCAATACAGAGCCAAGCAGCGTTTCCCCAGGCCAAGGCACCCCTGTGCTGGGAAAAAGGGAACTTCAGAACTCAATATTGGCCTCTGTGCCTCGCGAGACAGTTGCCAGCAGAAATCTCTGTTGTTTAATACTGGCTCAAGCGCGCACGGCAGCCTTCCCAGAGCCTCGGAGGGAGCTTTGCCATGGGAACTGCTGCCGAGCCATCTCCTATTAGAAGTTACTACAGCTCTGCCAGGAAGCTGCCCCGCGCCTTCTATTTTTAGCTGCAGGCAGACCTGTTCATATCAGTCACTGCTGAAACGCAGGTCCTCACACACACGTTTGGTGCAGTAATTCAGGGCCACAAAGTCAGTTCCTCAGCTCTGAGCACAGCTCGCCAAGAGAAATAACAAACCCACGAGCTGAGCGCTCCCAGCCCGGGACGACGCAGCAGGGCTGAAGGCGCCCCCATCACACACATTTATCGCACAAGATCACACCACTACCTACGTGTGGTGCAAGCACTGGCCTGGATGTGATTCACCAGCTCAGGGTCATAAAACGCAAGGGAAGCAGGAGAAATGGGATGGGAGAGAGGAAGGGTCCTGGGGGAATAAACAGATTCACAAAGCTCCAAACTCGTGTTTGTTCTCCTGCTTGCTAATTAATCCACCTTAAAACGCTTTTAGAAGAGAAGTGCTTCATTTGTTTAAAACAGGACAAATGAAAGTGATGTCTCCTTTTACAGCTACCCACTGTATACATACGGAGAGCAAATCCCAGTGGTCCAAAGTTATGTGACTAAACCAATGCAGGGAGAAGATGCAGACATTTGGTGATGGAGCTCCCAATCAGTCCAACCTTGTTCTATGGCACTTCATCCCACTTCCTTCTCTCCCATGCACAATAATGCCTGCCAAACCTAAAAGACCCCAGTTAACTTTCCGGAGCTCCCAGCAGAAGCTCTTGCACTGGAGGAAACATGAGAACCACAGTGCTGCTCTTCATAGGCCTTCAGACCCCCTGTTTGCAGTGCGGAGTCCCCTGGAGATGTGCAGTTGGTGACAAGATGTTGGTTGGTTACCAGCCTTTCTCCTTCTCTTCCCCATTGTTTTCTGAGTGACAAAGCAGAACATGTAAATGCTCCCAAGTGTTCCTAACTATAACTCTGTGCCTGGAGAGACTTAACTCAGAAATCTGTTGTCTGATTTGATCCAAATTTTGCAGAAAATACTACCTGGAGCTTTGCTATTTGGGAACTGATGCAGGTTGTTTTTCTTGCTACACTCGGACAAAGGAAATCTGAGTTTGTGCTCAGCCCACAGACAGCTCTTCTCCCTGCAGTGGAACAGGAGGAGAGGTTCAGCCAGAAAGTGCCAGTCCAGCTGACAGACGTTCACGGCCAACATCTGTGGGTTTAATCTCAACAGAGGCAGCAGAAGGCTGTCCCCTGCTCTCACAGCTGCTTTACTACCTGCCACAGCCCTGGGTCCCACAGCATCATGCTGATGGCAGCCCCAGCCCTGCTAACCCCAGGTGCTAACACAGGAGATGGAACAAATGGACAAATGCTCCTTCTCCCATCCATACATTTTCTAGGAGGGGCACCAACAAATAAATGAACAACAAAGGCCCGAAAACAAAGCAATAAAGAGCATGAGCATATTAAGACATTTTCTCTCCCCAGTTTATGCTTCAGCTGCTACCTTGAGACTGGCACAGAAACCAACTTGCCGTTCACTCCGCACAGCTCCTGGGATCTGTGTGGCACACTTTCTGCTTGGGTACATTCACTTCTGGAGGCCATTAGGCAGGGTAATTTCACCAGTTCCTGAGCAAATGCCTGCAGGGGTCTTTGCAAAGCCAGTTCAGCACAGCTGAAATATGGAAGAAATGTTCATTTGAATCCTAAAGAGAGATGTAATGACTGCTTTATAGTAAAGCACATTAAAATCAGCCCCATTTTGGCTGATCGAGGCACACCATCAGCACTCTCCAAGAAGAAGAAATATTTCTGATCCAGCAAGTGAGCTTAACACCTTTATGGAAGAGTTTTCATCAACTGACAACACCCAGCTTGCAAAGAATTAGCTCACAGCACCATTCAGGCCCAGATTTAAAGAAACAAGTGCATTTAATCTATGCTTTTTCTTTCATTTTTTCCCCTTTTTTTTCCTCTGGAACAGTACTTGGAGTTTGCTGGGCCCTGCTATGCTTAGATGCCATCTGGATGAACACATCAGCTGAGGTTTGCCCTGCCAATTTGCTCTGCTGATGGCAACCTGTTTGTGCGCTGGTGCGTTGATGCCTGGGGTGCTGTGTCCTGACCAGGAGTGAAATGAAAATGGGGAGGAGAAGACATTCTTTACCGGAGCCAAATGAGAAACTCAAGCAAATCACTGTGGGTTCACTGGCAATTTACAAACACAGGAGAAACAGTGGTGGGATATTTGTAATAGCATACAGAAGGATGGAGGAGGTACAGGAGACAGACTGCAACTCACCTCCTTCACACCTGCTCCATTGCACAGCCACAAAGACATCCTTCCTCTTGCCCCATCTCTCATCTTAAACCACAGCTTTGTCACCTGTGTCAAAAAATACATTAGAGGGAAAGAGGTAGCAGACAAGGTGATAGAAACTGTTTTTTCAACAAGAAAACTTGTGAACGTACAATGCACACTGTGTTCTGTTAGAGTCTGGGGACCTGAGGGCATTAATTACAAGCTAGGTAGACAGAGTTTCCACCAGAAACATGCAGAAGATGTTTGTAGAGTGGATCAGTGCTATACGATATACATCAGTAAGGGAAAGGAAAATATACATCAGTAAGGTCAGTCCTCCCCATTGCTGCTGGATGGGGACAAAGCCTCATCCTTGGCAGCTGTGAGCACTTGCCTGTACTCATCTGTGTGTGCACTCCTGTGTATGGGATGGCACAGAGACATAAAGCTAGCAATAAATTATATATTATCAAACACTTGCCCTGAAACACGCTTGTGCTCATGCAAAACATATGCCAGAAGGAAGCCAACACCAAGAAATAAGCCTCCTTTGGCAGCAGTATGGAATGTGGGTCTGGCTCCTGCAGGCTCTCCCCAGCACAGGGTGACCACCCCCAGATAGAGCACCCCTTGTGTACCATCATCACGGCAAAGAAGAGCTGGACTGAACATCCCTGCAGATGAATTTGTTCCACCAAAGCAAACCCAATATGTGCGTTTCAACTAGTCCCCTCCAGAAGGGTGGTTCCTTTGCTGCCTGCCCCAGACTGATCCCAAGCAAGCTTCAACACGTACCAGAAAGCAGTCAAGCAAAGGAGGATCTGGACCCTGGCTCTCACGTCCTCTCCCAGGTACCAGCACTGCACCACTATCATCCCATGTCTCAAAGTCCCAGCGTGGAGAGGCTGCGACTAGGAAGAAGGAGAATTCAGCTTCAATTTGCAGCTTCAAGGACAGTGATGTGGCAGATTTCCCTTTAGTGACTCCCACCTGGTGTCCCTTGATTAAGGGAGATGGGCTACCCGATCTACTGGGTTTTTAATCTCTGGCACCAACAAGCTTCTGATACTGCTTGCACTATTTTTGTCTCATTTTTAACCAACCAGAGCCCTCAAGTTGTTTCTCATATCAAACTCTCCCAGTCAATCTGATTTTCAGAAAACATAGCATGTCTGGGGAGAAACCTTTAAAAAATAGAGCACATTCTCCATTTGCATCTGAATGCTGAAAAACCCCATTGCTCCTCTATGATACATCGTATCAGTGCCACCCCTGCCATGAAATATTCATGGCCATTTATTATGATGTTCTCTGTTATCCATGTAGAACCCTCTGACGATCAGTGTCTCTATTTGCCCAGCCTCCAGCCTGGATCCGTGCTCCCGTCCCTCCTCCAGCACTGGCGGGGTTTGCATTCATCCCCATCCCAGTCAGCATTTGGGCCAGCACCGCTGCGCTCCAGGGACTCGGTGCATCCTGCTTCCCACTCCATGGCGTCAGCAGGGACTGGCAGGGCAACCAGGACACACTCTGCCTGCTTTAAGTTGCAGGAAAGGAATGAAGTTAAAGCCAAGATCGACTTCCTGAGCCCAGTGTGATGGCGCATAGACGGTATGTGACGCAGAGTGGGCCTTTAGAGCTGGCCATATAACAGTCCCATCCTGCAGACCTTTTATTTCTTCTGCAGGAGCTTGCTAGACCTGCCTGTTACGTACAGAGGGGAGTAAAAAAGATCTACGAGGACACTGAGCTCTGCTTTCATAGAGGCTGCAAAGCTGAATCTCATTGAGGTGACCTTGATACAACCTCTTGTTTCAACACAGCAAACAGTTCTGCACCGAACAAACTGCTGCAAGAGGATTCGGGCTCCTCGCTTGCCAATATCTTGGCACTGCTTTTCCCCAGAGCAGTGCCTTCCATCAGTCTCGGAAAAATAAATAAATCTACTTTCCACATCATTTCATCTTCTGATAACAGTAATGAACTCAGTCCAAGGCATTACTGGGAATTAATGACTGGCTGCCTCCTGACTCACCAGCTCTTCCCAGGCTACCATAAATTCCCAGGAACCCTCATGAGCCACGCACCAAGCTGAAAATAAAGCAATTGTGCAAAGCCTTGGGACAGATATACAACACGCTGCCCCATGGGAGGCTCGGGAACTGAGATGGGCTCAGAGGTGCCCACCGGCAGCAATGCCAGAGCTGCCTGAGCTGCATCACTTCTGCAAAATAAGTTGAAAACAGCAGACGTCACCCTCAGAGAGCTGCTCCTCTGGATAATTAAACTCACGTTGCATGTATACCTTTAACCTTTCTTCTGGCTAACTCTCCAGTCTCACCGCGCTCTTGTCTAAGAGATTAAAGATCTCCCAGAAGCCCCCCCTGGATGTAGGTAATTCTGGACCATTATCACATCACCTCTAACCCACTCTTAATAAACTAAAAGAAGATGCTCATTACCGAAGCCAAGCCGGCAGCTCATACCTGCTTGGCAATTAGCAAGCAGGGCACCTCCCACACACAGGGCTGCTCAGGTCTGTCCCTCCAGCTCACACTGCTTCTGTGGGGAGAAGAAGAGTTAACAGCATTGGCACATTCACACAGTTATTGGAATATCTCGATTTCTTGCTCTTGCAGTTGCAAATGTAAATTTGGATGTAACCAGCTCCAGTAATTAGATTTAATGACTAAAGAGCATTTTGAGATGGTGCAATTCATGAAGTTCTCCATCAGAAAGGATGGATTAGATTTGTTTCTTTTTTTTTTGAAAAAATATGAATTTCTGTCATCATCTAAGCACTGAACATGTTATCTTAGCTGTTAGTCTCAAGAAATTTAACAGAATTAGCACACGATTGTTAGCACTTATTAAGTGCAGCCCATGCGCAGATTTTTATGCACCAGAGCATTCAGTTGACAGAAGAGACAAAGAGGGGTATGGCTGATATTGGAATACATTTTAATTTGGGGAAAATATAGCTGCTACATTAAACCAAGAGGCTGAGCAGTTCCACGCCAGCCCGTAGCTACATTCATTTCCCGTTGGGTCTCAATTTAGCTGGAGTCACGCATCCAAACGACCCAGGCTCCAAGGACAATCACTGTAACGTACAGCCCAGCACAGGAAGGAGATTCGTCTCATGATGGATTATCCCCAGGCACGAGCAGCACGATGCTGCAGGTGCTTTAAGAAGACGAGCTCTGAAAACCAATCCTGCACTACAGATTTGTCCTTCTCCCCCCACAGGCACTGACCCTGTCCTTGGGCAGCTTGGGGCAGAGGGGGAAGTCGAGGTCCTGGGGCAGCGGTAATTAGGAGCACCCAGGCCCCTTAGGGAGCTGGATGACAGTGCTGCAGAGGCACCCCTGTCTGCCTGTCCAGGAGTTGTGTCCCTCCAGGTCTTTAATTAAGGCAGTCTGGGCTTCTCGAGCGATGGAGTGTGAAAGCAGCACCTCATAAAAACGTCCCAGCCCCAATAACACTTCTAAATCAGTTTCTTGGGACGCAGCTGCAGTACGCCACATGGAGAAGCCATGGCAGCAAGGGGAAGGTTTTACGGGCTCTTAATTATGAGGTCTGGCACAAGTCTCTGGAGGTGGTACTCTGGAAAGCAGTGGGGAGGAGAGCTCAGCACCATGCCAGCTCTCGTAACAGCTCCCACACCTCCCCAGCTGCAGAGGGAGAGGAAAGGGCAGAGGCTTTAGGTCACCAGCAAACGGGGGAGCTGGAGAGAAGCAACCAGCTCATGGCAGGGGTTGGGGCTGGATGGACTCTAAGGTTCCTTCCGACCCAACCATTCTGTGATTCTGTGAAGTGAACAAATCCCCAGACAGGGAACCTCACGATTAAGGGCTGTTTAACCCAGCTGAATCCCTGCCTGCAAGATCAAAGGCTGCAGCTGGAAGGCTGGATGCGTTCAGAAAGACATGGTTAATTGTGAGAGCAATTAGCCTCTGCAAGAATTGGATTCGCCGTGCCTGGAAGTGTTTAAGTCTCAGTGGAGATCCTTCTGAAAGATACGCTTGTGTTTGGCTGGGATGGATGAGCTTGATACAGGAGCAGCCCACTTTATGCAAGAAGTCAGAAGAGATGAACAGAATGGTCCTTTGAGCCAGAAAATCTCTAAAATCTATGAAACTATTAATAGAGAGTGAGACATTTCCAGTGGGTTTGACAGCTAGATGACAAATCTGTGTTAAATTCCACAGGATCCAAAGAAACTCTGCTTGGCCTCATTTTCCAATATTCTCCAAGGGGTTTCCCAACAGGGGAATTTTAGTTTTCTTTTTTTAAACTTTAAAATGATATTCCAAACTGGAAAACTTCTCCACCTCCACTCCCCTTACCTTCCTCTGCTCCTCCATCTCCTCCTGCATCTCAGCAAGTACCCACGTGTCCCCACGTGTGGGTGAAGAAAACACAAGCTGTGCTGCCCACCAGCCCTGGAGCCAGCTCCCCACGGCAGCCCCCAGTGCACAGCCCCCTTCAGTTCCACACTGAACTCTGCTCACCTCTGCGGCTTCTGCAAGCCACCATCACACCTCATTGCCAAGTTACTCAAACCGGACTGGAGAAGGAGCTCACTTGCACACTCCCACCACAGAGCAACCTCAGAGCCACGATACGATCCCGTGGGTATGTCCCATTGCACCCAGAATAGCTCAGTTTATCAGTGCTTTCCTATCAGTATTGCTCTTTCAGCTCTGTCGTGAAGCTTTATCCTCCCAAATTCAGCCTGGCACAGCAGCTCTCGGTATCCTCTGCTGGGGACATGCTTTCGTACTGCCTCGCTGCCTGCTCTCTCATCTCCCTCAAACAGAACAAGCGGTCACAAGGCTCATTACATGATGCAAGTGATTAAGAATTAATAACTTCTTCTAAGGCCAATCATTTCAGCTGAGACCGCTATGAGTTTATTATTTTATATGTATGTTTTGAGAAATATGACATAATTGAAAATGTAGTATTACTCCCAATTGTTCATCATTTTCCACTGAACTTACACACATGCCACCACACACAAAAACCTCACTCAAGCAAGCTGCATCCTCACTCCCAAGCCTTCATTTGTCATGCTTGCTTTAACTCTTCAGGGAACTCTGAGTTACGAGTTCGTACAGTGCCAAGATAACAGGCAAAAAGCAAACAGAGATGAGAATAGCAATACCTTATTTGCTGGCAAGATTACAGTCGTGTGAGATCACATCTGTTCCTTCAGCAAGACCTGGGTGGAAAAAGCAGATTTAATCCTAATAGCTACCTTTTACCAACTAAAGGAAGGCTGTAAGTAAGAAGGGGACAGACTCTTTAGCGGGGAGGGAAAACGGTTTCAAACTAAAAGAGATTTAGACTTGTTATAAAGGAAAAAGCTTTTACAATCAAGGTGGTGAGGCACTGGCACAGGTTGTCCAGAGAGGTGGTGGTGCCCCATCCCTGGAGAAAAACCAAGGTCAGGCTGGATGGGGCTCTGAGCACCTGATGGAGCTGTAGGTGCCCCTGCTCGTTGCAGGGGGGTTGGAGTGATGGCCTTTAAGGGTCACTTCCAACTCAAACAATTCTATGAATCATAACAGCACTAACAATGAGAGTAGACCTAAAATGTAACCAGATGAAGAAATAAACCAGATGAAGAAATAAACCAGATGAAGAAATACATAAGCGTCCAAATTACTCAAAGAGGAGCAACTTGCAGAAGGATCCCCAGCTTCTTTCTCTTGGACATTTCTTTTGAAGATGACACTCTTCCTTCTCTCAGAAGGAACTTCCCTTGTGAGCATCCTCCATGCACCACTCTGTGTCACACGACGGGGCTGATGGGAAGGGATTCTCTGTGGCAGAGAGCTGGATTTCAGACACAGCCAGAGAGGATGCATTCTGGAGCCAGAAGATCAGTGAGATGTGGGGAGATCCCCCAGCACAACAACAAGGCTCGAGGTTCTCGGATGTCAGATCACTGCTGGGAGAGCTCTCAGCACCTGTTACTCTCTATTCACAACCATCCTCATGATGGAACAAAGCCTTCAGGAGCAGAGGACCTTTGGCAGCTCCACTTGCAGGTTGCGGTTGGCACATACACGTGGCTGTGCCGGATGCCTAGGACACAAAAAGAGTAAACACCACAAAGCTGTCTCCCTGCGTGCCACAGAACAGCTCTATCAGCCAGGTCTGCTCTGCCCTGGCCCTGGAGCTGCTTTGCAGTGCCCCAGGTGCTGCAGCATTAAATCACTTTGCAAAGGCAGAGCTGTGCCTGGAAGTGTAAACAGGACCTGAGGGACGTGACAGCAGGAGGAAAGAGTTGGTTAGTGCCTAAGCCTGCAGCACCCTGTGTCCAAATGCCAGAAGCTTCTGCAGCACTTTGCTGACCACAGTTCCTCCGAGCACTGGGTGGTGCAAGATTAGCATGTAAGGATTATAAATGTGATAGAAAGGTACTCAAATGGCCAGCCCCAGCAGCTCTGGTGCAGGTCTCTGGGCAGAGCTGGAGCTCCAGGACACAGAGCTCATGCCCACATGAGCTCATCACTTATCTCTCTGCTAAACTTCTTTCTCTGTACTGCAGAGGTAGCACAGGGCAAATGTCGAGTCCTGAGGCACGTCATGGAGCAGTCCAAGGCAGGAGAGGGTTGGGACAGAGCTCCTGCCTTCAGAAGTCCCTCAGCTCGGCCGAGCAGCCCTCGTTCCCTCGGCTCTTTGCGTTCAGTACCTTCTATGCGCACTCACCACCCAGAGGGTCGGCCTGTCACTCTCCATCTCCTCTCCCTCCCAAACACTCCATTACGCAGATGGAAAACCGCGGAGCTGCCAGGCATTCTCCCCTTGCCTACAACCAAGCCAGCAGTGCTGCCCTCTGGGGGCCTCGCCTTCCTCCTGCAGGAGATGGGTTTTGGCAGCACGGGGAGTTTCTCTCTCTTCCTTCGCAGGATCCATTTGTGCCCCGAGGAAGAGCAGAGAGGAGATGCCCACCAAATCCACACCCACATGCAGCTCCCCTGGTCCCAGCATCTCCTGTAGGATGCAGTAATGCCATTCCCATGCCCTAAGAAAGACAAACACCCTTGTTCTTCCTCTGAAAAGCTGAAGTAGCCCAACAGACAGCAGCCATACCTCTGGCTTTGCCCATGAGGAGCTGTCTGATATTCACAGAGCTGCTCTTAGGCAGCAAAGCTTTTTTTTTATTCTTTTTCCTTCCCCCTCCTTCCTACTCGTGCCTACTCTTGGTTCCCAAGCACTGAGCACAACCAAATGTCTGCAGGGGGGGCCAGGCTGCAGCTGGTACAAATCAACACAGCCATGCTGATTCAGAGTGACCGAGCATCTGATACGAATCCTCCTGCATCAACAACACATTCTTGGTGACTACTGGCACTGCAGAAGAGGAAACTGCACAGAAAGACCCTTCCGTCACATTCGATCCCTCATCCCTCCCCACACAGCACAAGCCCTGGAGCCCAGCAGCCAGCCTTGCCCACCAATCCCAGCCAACTCAAGGGCTGACTGAACCCTGGGAAAGGCAGAAGCACAGCACCCTGTTTCAAAGACATCAAGGCATTTGGGAGCCTGAGCTCGCAAGGAAAATGCGTAAAAGCTCCTGTGTGCCAGGAGATTCATGTAAATCAGGGCATCCCCAGGCAGATCCTCCTTGTCCTTCTTCTCCTGCAGCGGTGGAGAGGGGTGGTGGAGGTCAGGCCTTTGAAGCCAGAGGACAGTAAATCCATGTGGCACTCACTCTATTGTCTGAAGATTCATGGCTTTGTTCCCTGAAGGTCAGCTCCATCTGTTCTATTCAATTAAGGATAATCTATGACTTTTCCCTCTGCACCCTCCCTGGCCGTATGCTCCTTGTCAGCAGGAGACCATTGGTCAAAGAGAAGCCAGAAATGCTCAGTGTCCCAGAGAGAGGCAGGGAGAAGAGCAGGATGAGGCAGAGAGCTCTTCATCTCACAGTGGGCTCCCAAGTATCCTGCTTCCCTAAAAGGCTGAGGCAGAGAGAACAGTCTCCAGAGTGATGTAAATGCCCAGAAACCATCTGTAACTTGGGACAGCAGAGAACCCTTCTGCTCCCACAGCACTGCTCACACAGGTATCTATCCAGCACCCAAGCCTCTTTGCTCTCTCCATTATTATAGTATCATTTAGATTGGAAAGCACCACTAGATCACAACATCCAACCATCACCCCATCTCCACTAAACCATGTCCACAAATACCATATCCAGATGTCTCTTGAACACCTCCAAGGGACAGTGACTCTACCACCTCCCTGAACAGCCTGTTTCAATATCCCTCCAAGAAGGGCTTTTTCCTAGTAACCAACCTGAACCTCCCCTGGTGCAACAAAGCCATTACCTCTGGTCCTTGGATCCAGTGCTACCAAATAGGAGAGGTGGTTACCTGGGCCATGCCTCCACATGGTACCCCTCGTGGGCTGCCTTACGTAGGGCAGAAACTAGAATCCAGGTCACATTTTCCCTCCACGTTTTCTACGGGACAAAAAGAAAGAGAAAGTAGAAGAATGTTTAGTCTTCCTATTTGTCCTCATTTGCTTTGCTAGCTAGCTTTGTTTGTCTGCTTTGTTTTTGAGCAGCCCTCAAGGCTGTGATTTGGAGAGAGGGTTTCATCAAGCAAAAGAAGGTACAGAGATGAGTTAATGAGAACGATTATTCAGTGACAGCTGCTGCCGTTCACCTCCTAACAAGCGTAAGGCAGTGCCTTGCTAAAACAAGGCTTCCTCTGGTGATTATGTGCAGGGGGATTAACTTTGAAAACTTTGCTCAAGACCTGCAGTGATGTTATTGGAAATCCACTCAATGAGCAGACAAGCACAGGGGAAGCGGACCGTGTTTGAAGTGCGCCTGCTGTGAGCAGGCACAGCCTGGGGATGGATTGCGGGCACAGCAGAGGTGCACAGTTCCCTTCTCTGCCACCCCAGGATGTACAGCTGAGGGTATGACCCACCTGGGGCTCAGCAAGGCACAGTCTATCTGCAAAAGAATTTTCTCCCCCGCGTGCCGCAGCCCACAAATCAAGCCCTCCATCTCCTGCCCAGACACCCCACGGCTGGGCTGCGAGCTCCTGCAATGAATGCTGGCTGTTCCTCACTGCCATCTCCCCCACAACTACAGTCAGCTCCAATAATGATTATATCTGCATCCATGCCTGAGAACAGCTCTTCCTCAGCTCTTCCACATGGGGATGAGATGCCTAAGCTTGGCACATAGCGCCTGCCATTTAACATCCCCATCAAGCCACAGGGAAACCAAATGGAGCAGAAAACTGGCCCAGGAGCTGTGCTTTCCTTCCAAACTGGCACCCACTGAACACAGGACCCCTCTCCATTCTCACTTTGGCAGCCCAAGCAGCTCCATGCCCAGATTGGCACTGGCAAGAAGCAGTGCCCAGCGTGGTGCTTTCACCTGTGCTGCTGCTGCTGCTGCAGCATCACACACACACAGAAACCCCAGCTCCTGGGGACTTAGCCCTGCAGCATCACCCCCAGGCTCAGCTGCCTCCAGACCCAGCATCGCAGCCCTGCTACAAGCTCAGACAGATGGTGAGCAAGCCCCACTCCATCTCCTGTGGCTGTTTGGCCATTACAGAGAGCTGCACTCAAATTTGTCTGGCAGGTATCCATACCCCACATGCAAACATTTTGGCAGGGAGAAGCCACAAGCTGAGTAGGTGAGACTGCGCTCCTCATCAGAGCGGGAAGGCAGGTCTTCCCACCACAGCTCCTGGGAGATCTTCTCCTGGAAGCACCAACCTCTCCCTCCACTGGCTCAGTTGCATTTCAGACATTGGTATCCACAGACTCACCACCAGTCCTGACCCTGCTCCATGGGCAGAAATCCCAAAGCAGTGGCTACGGAGTGACTTCCTCCTATGAATCCCTTCTCCTTAACTCTCAGCTGTCCCACCTCCCCTACTATCCGCTCTGTTTCCTCCTGATGATCAGGCAGCAGCTGCAATACATCAACCCTTTCACCAACACTGATTTTCTACTCTTAGAAGACCTGCAGGGGTCCTACTGCCACCTCTGCAAACCAAAAGCATATATTTCTCTTATGCAAAGCAGGGGGCTGGAGCTTGATGATCTGCAAGGTCCCTTCCAATCTAAGCTGTTCAATGATTTCACAATTCTTTGAATAGTGCAGCAGTCCTCATGGCAGTAAAACTCCCACCACTGGTCTGCACCGTTCTGCTTCCAGAGAAAAGGAAGGAGCAGGGTTTTTAAGCTCCCATGGGATGAGAAAACCATTGTGGGCTCCTCCACACACTCAAATCACATCGTTCACACATTTAGGGCCAGAGGGCTGCCAAAAGCAGTGTTCTTAACATGAAATAAGAAGCCTTGACAAATATTTAATTGCATCTCTGCTCACAGGCAATTAGAGGAGTAGGACATAAGGTCTGGTTTTATGTGATGTTTTCTTTTCATTCTTTCTTTCTTTTTCCAGTTTGTAGCTCTTGTACCACAGAAATGTGTCTTGCATTGTAAAGAAGTAGAGGAAGAGCCCTCATAGCATAAGGAGTCTGATCAATACTACTGGGTAGCCAGAGCCAAAAACATGACATAAATGAGCTGGGAATTGGAAGAAAGCAGCAGATATCATTCAAAACCCCAGGGCTGATGAAGCATGAGCTGTGCCTTGCCTTGATGAGCAGCCCTGGTGCAATGGGACTTGTGAGATTGGAGCTTGGAGGGGAGAGCTCATGGGCATCGGTCATATGGGGTGGGTGGAGGTGCAGTGGGAAACTGCATGAGCACTGGCAGGGAAAATTGCATAGCAAGTGCTTTTGCTCCTGCAGAGTTTGTCCTGTCATTGGGGAAATGAGAGGGGGGAGATGCCAAGTGATGGAGAGCGGAGGCTGCACGTGGAAATGGGGGCAGGCACTGGGGTGAGGGCAGGGACAGGGAAATGGGGAGCAGAGGGTCTCTTGCCACTGCAGAGAATGTGGGCAGCGTGGCTGATGGCAGAAGCCTGTCCAAAACGGGATGCAGGAAGGATTTATGAGCACAACTATAATGAAAAGCAGTTATCCATGACCATCTTAAATCTTGTCAGAGGGAGGAGGAGAGGGGCCATCTCCGGTGTGCAGAATAGAAGACTGAACGCTGCTGTTCTGCAGCAGTTGCAAAACGAGACCCTCACAGAAGCAGCTGCTTCACAGGAAGGGGCTGATGCTTCTGGTCTGGGGCTGAGCCGTGGGTGTTGTGCTCAGACTGTGAGGGAGGGGAAGGCAAACAGCACAGGTGTCACTGCAGAGATGCTCAGCATCCCTCCCAGCATCCAGGGAGGGTCAGAGTGCTGCCAGGCTGCTGTAGCCTGAATGCAGGATAGGCTGAAGAACTCACCTCAAAGGCTCAAGAGACAGGGACATCATTCTGATCCTTTTGAATGCATACCAGTGTTGTTCAGCTCCCACAGCTGTGATTAACTCCGCAGCCCTTCCAGCCCACAGTGCTGCTTATCCCAGCCACGGGAAGGAGAAATGCTCCATGCTCTTCCCTGCCCCACGGCAGCTCCCTGGGGCTGGATCCTGAGAAATTTCAGTCCTCTCAACCTCAACATCTCCACCTGGGGTGACGTTTCAGTCCTGAACCCAAGGGCACAAGGGGGCAGGGGAAGAGCCTTCACACTGCCAGCATCCAGCACAGGAGATGCCTGCTTCTGCCTCTGCAACAGAGCAGCTGAGCTGCACTCTCACTGGGAGAGAGAAGCATCAGGTAAAGCCGTGTCTACAGGCACATATGGAAGGGCTGGGATGCTGCCCAAGCTTCGGCTCAAAAAAAGTGCACATCTTATGGTATAAATATTTTGGTTCGCCTCCCCCTCTCCAACCCACGAGCTCCAGCACTGAAACCACAACAGCAGCCCTCAGCACAGCCACTCTGGCACTCGTTTCCCTCCGATCCCCACAGCCACCAGTGTTTACTGCAACACAAGCCTGCGCCACCTGCATTACCCCAGTCCTACCTGTGGCCCCAGAGTGCCTGCACAGACCCACGTGCCCACCTCCGGCGACTCACCTTCCGTGCCTGCCCCAAAAGTTTCTCTGAAGACTCAAGGAAGTGTGATACAAAGATGGTGGTTTGGAAATTTGTTAAAATAGAGAGGAGAGGACATCCCTCAGAGGCTTTCTTCACTGATTTCTTTTGGAACAAGAAAAAGATAAGGAGAGAGCATGTCTAATGAAAGGAAAAAAAAATTAAAAGTAATTTTTCACCAGCGTGTGCTGAATGGTTCTTAGTTCTTGAGCTGGCTGAGAAGAGAGGTGGCTTTGGCTGTGGGTGAGCCATGCACCCCATCCCCCAGCACAGCAGGGATGTGGGAGAGCCCAACAGCAGCAGTGCTCTTCAGAAGCTATAGAAGCTATAGACCCAATGCCTGAGCTTGGGCTCTGTGCTTACCTGGGCAAACATTTGTTTTGTTCTCTAATAGCAAGGCGGATGCGCTATTCCCCTGTGTAAACATCCACTCTCCAGACATAAGCACTTCTGAGCTGTGCTGTTCTGTTCAAACAGCCCCTTTCTAGGTGAAATCTGCTGCATTCTCCTGTGTCAACAGCCTGTGCTGGGGCTGTCCCAGTCTCCTCTAAAACACCTCTTTGGATGGGAACACTCCAAGGGTGGCTGTTTGTCTGTGCAAATACCTCCTCTGTATATGCAGAGCTCTGTGCCCCTGCCATTCTGCAGCTGCCCGCAATGGGCTGGGACAGGGTTTGTGCTCCCATTGAGCTGTAAACACAGGGTATTGAAATGAGCCTCCATGAGGGATCAGCACTGGGAAGGAGAAAACTCCTCTATTGTCTATAGCCAGCCCTTGCCACAGGATGTTACCATTCTCCATATATAGGGAAACTGAGGTAGGCAAAGCAATATGGTTTGCTCAAAGTCACCCACTGCGGTGGCTCAGCCAGGAGGATGGCCACAACAAGGGACAGTAAGGAGGAGCAGAGCAAGGCTGTGGGCTGAGCCAGGGCACATGGCACGAAGAGGGAACAGGTATCGCTTAGCCCAGATGAAGCAAACTGGCAGCAATGTGATTTTTTTCTCTATAAATATATCTGAAGGGTAAACATTAGGGAGGGGAAAAAAGCTATTTAAGCTGAAGGACAATGGAGGTGCAAGAAAACATCCATATTAATGTTTGAAGAAGCCAAAGAGGGGGTAATGGAGAGAAGGAAGGGAGAGACACAGCGCGAGGGAAAGACAAGGGAGATGCAGGCTGTGCCCACTGCATCCGGACAAGGCACAGAGCTGGGGATCTGCACTTCCACTGCACAAGGCTTAACAGCGAGGCAAAATGAGACAGGTGGGAGATGGAAGGGCTGGCTGCTGTTCCAGCACAATTGTGAGTCGCACAGAAGCTGATCCCTCCTGCCCTCATCCTGCAAGCTTTTCAGGCAGGTGCCACGGAGAGCCACGATGCCACAGGGTTGTGCAGGGCCCCCCAGAATGCCACCACACAGGGCTCTCGTGCTCTGCTGCCCACTGGGTTCAGTGCACAGCATTTCCTCCGCCGCCTCCTGGGAGCAGCGGGATTTCCATCGCCATTAAAAACAAGCCTTTGTTATTAGCCCCGTGAATTATTTATTCCATCATAATTAATGCAGGACTGTTAACAGCCATGGCAGAGCTCCCCGGCTCGCCTGTCTGCAAACACTGCTCTGCTTCTGCTCACCACTTTGGCATTAAATATGCATCGGGACTGATAAATGGCTCCAGTGCAGAGCAGTCCCACAGACAAAGCAAAGCACCCGGAGCACAGATTCCTCCCTGGGGAAGGACCACACCGGGCATCTCCTGGCAGAACGGGCTCGCCCGATCCCCTACCTCTGAACCAGACACCTGCCAGTCCCCCAGGGGCACTCCCATGGGCACAAAGAGAGGGATGGACTGGTCTCTTTAGCGGCTTCATGCCCAGATGCTTGTGGAGAAGAGGGAGATGGGCAGTAGCTCACCTAATTAATAAAAAGAAAAGAAAATAGATAAATGCTCTGGAGCTGCTGAGCTCTTCTGTTCCTTTGTGAGCCCAGTCTCTGGAAGAAGAAATAAAGCAGTATAATAAAGTGCCATGCTGCCTCAAACTCATGATTTCTGTAGGTAGAGAGCTGTGCTGGGAATGCCTGGGGGGCAGGACCTCCTGAGGACAGGTGATACGGGATGGCTATGACTCCCCATCACACACACAAAAAGAAACAACTGATCCCAGGCTAAGTGCCACAAAGCAGCCTGATAGAGAGCCACACCTGGGAAGGCTTCACTCCCTCCCACCAGCTGCACCCCTCCATCCCACTGCAGCCTCCAGAATAAGGCCTGAGTCCCCATCCTATTATTCTCTGCTGTCTCCTTCCCCACAGCCACTGCTCTCTTGGTTGGCAGTGGCTTGAGAGAAAGGCAGCCCTCAGCTGAAGTCTGTCTGAAATCCAGACTGTGCAGCAGATGGATCAGATCAAGAGATGTGATGCAGCCCAGCTCCGTGAGGTCACCCCGAGCAGCCCCATGAGGGCCCAGAACAGCGTCCCTACCTTGGGAAGGGGTAAAGCCAGGCTGAGCTCTGGTGAAAGCAGGCATTGTTGCAGAAGAGGAGATGGGCTGATGCTGAGATGGAGTTCTGAATGAGATGCTGAAAGTAGGGCTGGTGGTGCTGCTCCTTCCTAGCACTTGGATTTAAAACAAGGAGATAAAAGAGGAAGCATTAGCCAGGTATTGTCTGGCTGATCCTGGCCCGGAACTAAAGTGCATTTAAAGTGACCCTTCTCAAAGCCTCATCTCTCCCATTTGATGTTTCTCTGATTCAAGGATCTTTTTGCCTGCAACATCTATTTCTCTGTCAACAGCACTCAGAGCATCTCTCTTGCTATCTTTAGTCTTGGTTTATTGATCCCTCATTTCTATCTATCCATCTAATTCTTTTGTGCTTATTTCTGCCTGTCACTCCACTTACTGCATCACACCTGGCCTGTTTTACAATGTGCAGCTCCTGTCGGGCATGAGCTCAGAGCTGAGCAGCCCGGGGGATGAAAGTGCTTTGTGCAGAGAAGGACTCCCCTCTGCAGACCCTGCAGTGTTTCCATAGCTGTGTTTGGGGAGGGGGGAGAGGGAGGCTGGGAATGAACACAAATTGGGCAGCAGCCCATGCTGTCAGACCCTCTGCCCTGCCGTGGCATACCGTATCAGAGGAGATTAGTCAGAGCCTTGATCCTAACGCCATCCTGAATCTGAAAGGCAAGCCATACCCTTGGAGATAAGGGCATCGTTGACAGCAGAGTCAGCTCCCAGCACTGGCAGGTTCAGGGCATGGCAGGGCACAGCAGGGAGCAGGAGAGGTGGATGTGAGGGAGAAAAGCCTGGGAAAAGTCAGGGGGGAAGTGCACTCACAGAGCTGCTTTTGTTTTATCTTCACCTTTCTTGTCTTTAAAGGTGAAGTGGGAAAAAAAAAACAAGGCTAAGAACAAAGCCCTGTTACTTATCCCAGCTCGTTAACTCATTAACACAGGCCATGCTTGGCAAGCGGAACAGAAGGAGAAGGATTTGAACTTGAGTCAACCATAGCCCAGCCAGCTGGGAAAGCCAACTTTATCCTGGAGTGCAACAGGCTCAGCACTGCCACCGGGCAAGGGAAGGGATTGTGCCACTCTGTAGGTGTCCCTGCTCATTGTGGGGCATTGGACCAAACAGACCAGCCTTCAAGGGTTCCTTCCATCTCAAACAGTTCTATAATCTAAGACCAAGGCTTTGGGACAGGACAATTCAGGAAATCAAATCCTCACCCGCATTCCAGAGAGAACAGCAGAAAAGAAAGGGGGAGTGGGGCAGTAATTCAGGCTTAATTAGCCTCATCAAATATTCATCTGGTAATTTCCGTGAATTTACAGAGAATCTTAACAACATCAATACAATTAATTGACTCCAAGATGCTGCAACCTAAAGCCCATCCCCAAACCGAGAAGCCGTGGGCACTGGGATTTGCTACAGTAAAGCCTATGGGATGTTGAAGTAAGCGGGGGGTTCCCCTCTCCAACACCCAAGGTTATATTCCTCAGCCTCCCTGCTGCTGCTGGGTACGTGGAGCAAGGATGGCACAGGGGCACGGGGCCCAGAAACCAACACTGACATCTCTTGCTCAGGCTCAGAGCAATTTGGGGTGATTGGGTTCCCAAACGCCACCTAGAATTTCCTCTCAAAATTTCAGCATGCAAGGTCCATGTAAGGCTGTAGCAGAAAAAACACTGGAGGAGGGAAAAGAAGTAAAAGCTAACTGCTTAATGCGGACAGGTAAGGCTGAGCTCTCACAGAAACAGCAGCTGTGCCCTTTGTGTCTGACAGAAAGCAATCAAGCCAAGGCCAGCTCACAGGAACCTTTGCCACTGCTTTGCGGCAGAGGGATTTCCACGAACAGCGGCTGGTTTGTTGGTTGGGTGTTTTTGTTTCTGGCTTGATTTTTTTTTCTTTTTTTTCTGTGAGACATTTTCTCTCAATTTGTCTTTCTCAAAAGGTCACTTTTACAGACAGCAGCCCACTGGTGCCCATCACTCCAAGGCTCTGACAAGCCAGAAGAACTGCCAGACCACACTTTGCCTCCCAGCTACGTTCAATGCTCTTTCATTCTCCTAACGGAGAAGGCCACTGCACCATTAGAAACCCGAGAGCACCAGCACATGGAAGGACTTTGCACAAGAGAGGCCTTGCAATTATGTTCTCTCCAAGGGAGATGCCACAGGAGCTGGTTGCTGTAGGAAATCTCAGAGCAGACATTCTCCAAGGAGAGGGAATACAGCTACACTGGAGCTCCACCCAGATCACAGTGAGATCTGCAGTGAGCAAATGGAGCTCCGGAGAGCAGAAGTTCTGCACACATACAGGTGGAGCAACGTCAGCTGCGCTGTGAGCTCACGGAGCAGGGAAGAAGCTGAATACGTAATACTTGTTGGGAAATGCACGGCCATGGCCCTAAGCAGACCCAGCACCAGGAGGTGAGAGCCCCGCGTGCAGCACGCTGCTCCTGGCAAACACATCAATGCCACTTCTCCGTGCACAGCGGTTGGGAATGGCAGTGCTGCTGATGGCATGTGCTAAGTGTTAATTACAGAATTCAGTCTCTCTGTGCTACTATCATTTTAGCTGGACTAATAACAGCAACGGCTCATTGCGTTTTCGGTTATGTTGTTAAAAGTTTTAATTACTGCTGCGGTCCTCCCGTCATTCCCTTGGCAGAGATTCTCCTTGGGGCAAAGTGGGAGCTGACACTTACTGCTCCCTTCCAAAGGGGTGTTTGTGGGTTGGGGGCTGGGCTCACCCACTGCCTTTGCCCCACAAAGCCCTTCCGCAGTCATTCCCAGCCATAGAAGGATGCTGCAGGACTGGGAGCGAGAGTCCAGCCTCTCTGTCAGCCCCCCGCCCTTCCTTCCAGCCCCTGGCACGGCCCCCAGCCTCTGGTGCCCCCCCAAACCCAAGGCAAGCAGCAGTGCCTGCCTGCAGTCCTCCCTGGGGAGCTGCTCACTACAACATGCTGGCTTTTAATTTGCTTACCCGAGCAATAAAGCGGAAATGAGGAATAGCAGCTAATTAAAAGTATCGATTCATGTGGCATTCAAAGACATGCAGAGAGGGCCAGGAGGGAAGGAGAGATGAGGGACCTGGAGGAGAAGAGGGGAAAAGAGGACTGCAGCCTTTCGGATGGGTGCATCTTGCTCCCTGGGACTTCTTGCTATGGGGAAGACCTTTGTCCTCCAGCAGTCCCATTCCTACAGAGCACTGTCTCCAAAACACCAGGTCTTTTCTCTACTGAAGTTCCCAAGCCTACCATTACAGCAGCCCTGTGCCAACACCAACTGAAGCTCACTATGCCCTGGGTATTTCTAAGAGTGATGGCAGGCAGACAAGGATCCTGGAATGGGGGAAGCACACAGCTGCTGCAGTGGCACAGCCTGCTTAAAGGTCACTGCTCACCGTCCCCTCTGACTTTCACATCTGTAAAGCTGTGTGCAAACACACAAAATACACTGCCTTTGTGATTCAGTTATACACAGCCAAGCACACACAGTACATCAACTGGGGAGAAGCTGCTGAAGGGACTAGAAGGCACCTTGGGGCAGAAGATCCAGACAGTTCCAGTCTGGCTGGTCCACAGGTCATCCATCCTATACTTCATCAACCACTCTCCACTACGAGAGCATAGCTTTCAGAACCAAAATCTGTGTCTGCAGCTCCCATGGGAATGGAGAAAGGGAAGATGGAGGCCATCACCATGGACTTGGGGCTCAACCGTGGCTGTTTCTCTCAATAGAAACATCTGGTTCATTAGATGAGGCAGGTGCTGAGACTGCCCGTGTCTGGCCAGCACATCTGTCTGCAGAGGAAGGTGTCTGCTGAATCCTTACTTCTCAACAGGAGTTAGAACTTTGAGTTGTAATTAAAAAACAAGAAGAGTGAAGAGCATCTTGACAGCTCTCTGCCAGCGACAGAGCTATGAATAGACTCAGAAGCACCTGCAGACATGCATGAGATGAGAAACCAATGCTCCTCTGCTCATTACCAAATGTCACCATCTCTCTACCCCTCCATCCCATGTAGCTACCAACAGCTGTCCTCAAGGTGTGGCAGAAGAGCCAAAAACATGGTCCCCATGATTCCACACACTGAGCAGATCCACCATGGGGCAGGGCAGGAGAGGTGCTGGGAAGGTATCCCGAGTCTTTCCCTCCATCCCTCCAAGAGAGACAGACAAGAATGGCTTCACCTCCTGCTCACCCTGAGCTGCTGTCATGGTAACACACGTTCCCATTTGGGAAAGAATGGGTACTTCTGCTTGTTTGTCCAAGGAGGAGGCAGCACCCTGGTATTTCAAGCAGGGGAGGAGCAGGAAAGCAAGCAAGACAGTCAGAGGTGGATCATGGACAGGATAACCCAGACTGGCCACTCTGTGCTTCAGCAAGGCAAAGTTTACCAACACCACGCCTGCAAGAGGGCTGCAGCACTCAGCCATTCCACCTCTGCTCCTCATAGCTGGGCAATGTGCCCCTGGGGCCAGAGATTCTCTCTCTCCAGGGCACACTGAGACCCTGCACTAAGGCTGATAGAGGACTTGAGCTCCACAGAACCAAAGAGAGCCTGAGCACCAACCAGGCTGTATGGCACAGCGGATGCTCAGCAGGGAGGCTCTGCCTCCACAGGGCAGAGCCCGTATCAGTGAGTTAAGACTCAGTGAAACATCTCAGGAAGGTTTCTGTCTCTTACAAGTCCTTAGACACACACGGCTGCAAACAACACTTCCATTGCTCAACCACAACAGACCCTTTGGCAGAGTTTGGAGCTTCAAGAGACTGCAGCTCAGCTGAACCTCAGCAGATATTGTTCAATGAGGAAGAGCAAGGCTGAGCTTTCAGCCTACATACCAGATCCAAGGCTCCATCTGGAACCACTCTGCAATCCTAAAATCCATTTGTCCAGGCCTATATGAACCTTGCTGACCTGACACCGGCTAACTTACCGTTCTGGTAGAAGAGCAAAGCCAGGTTATTAGCCTGGTTGTTTAAGGAGAAAAGATTAGTTTGGAGCCTGTTCAGTTCACCAAAGTGCCTCTTCATGAGCATCCTCAGAAGTACAAACAGCAGGTGGGCAGGAGTCATCTCTGTTGTGTCCTGGCAGGACCTCTCCATTTCCCCCAGTGAGATGTGTACTTATCTTTCCCACAGGCAAACAGGAGAGATTTTCTAGGTATCAACTGGAGGTGATTATTTCTTTCCTAGAAACAGTGTTCAGAGAGAAGAAGGAGAGCCCAATACCAAGCAAAACATTTATGGTTGATTCACCCAGCATTTACGGTTGATTCACCCAGCCCTTTTTCTACAGCTCCGGTACCACAGATTTGCAGAAATCTGCAGCAGAGGTCAGGGGGCTCCTCTGGCTCGACAGCACTGGAAGGAGCTGCCTGGCAATCCCCATGCCTCTCCCCCTCTGCCCTTGCCCTTTCTGGAGCTAAAGCCACAAAATATTTGTTCGTATTTGATGTCTCCTATTCACAACACACAGCTGAGTACGAGCCTCTGTCGTACAGGGGATAACTTTTTTTTTTTTTTTTTCAGTAGGAGAGATCCAGCAGAAACAAAACTATAGATAATATATGGCCAAAAGAGTTTAACGGACCCTCAGCTTTTCCTCTTGGGTGCCAACCAGCACGCACAGCCTTTGGCATCTCCAGGAGAGCCTTACAGGGAGACACTCATACTGCAGCCACCAGCAATGGTCAGCCCCAGGGTGCATCTGCTGTGCCCCATGTCCTCTCTGCTGGGGATGCAGACAGCCCAGCAGTGCAGCTGTGCCACTGTGCTCTTCTCTCCAGCATCTGCATGTCGGCTCACTGGAAAAATCATGGAGCTACTGCTAATTTCATTAGCAGGCCCATCAAGCGGTTCATCAATCTGTGATTTCCTGGCTTGCTGCCCCGAGAAAACAAACGGGATCTGCTCTGCATTCGGAAAGCCATCCTCCGGGGTAATTTGTCTGACAGCTTAAGTTTCCCGAGTGGATTATTATCTCGGATTAAAACTAGGGGGGGGTGAGAGGAAGACCGGTTTTTTTTTTGGTTTTCTCCAGCAAGAAGCGAAGATATCCCCTAAACGGTGAGCATCTCCCCCAGCCGGGGCCAGGAGCTGCCCCGCTCCGGGGACGGGCAGGAAGGAGCGCAGGCACCGCGCCGGGCCGCCCGCATCGCCCAGCAAACCAGGCGCCGGGAAAAGCAAACGCGGCTCTGCTCTGCCCGCCGCTACGGGGCCGTGCGGCGGTTCCGCGGCTCACAGCTCCCTCTCCCGGCCCAACCGCAGCAGCCGCAGCCTCCCTCCCGTCTCTCCTCGCACGGGGCGGCTCACGGCGCTCGGTGTGAGCGGAGGGAGAAGCTGGGCGCCGAGGGTTTGGTAGCGAAAGAAGTCAGAGCAGAAGACAGTTCATCTCCAACCACAGTCAGCTTCGCTCTGACAGATGCACCCCCCCGTATTTCATCGAGGCAACCAAAAAAACCATTACTGTGCTCTGAGTTCCAATTTTGGTAATTTAATCTTCCCTCTCCCAGAAATCCCAGAAAGCAAGGCCGTTCCATTTCAAACAGAAAATCATCCAACATAAAGGAAGTCAGGCTCATTTGAGAGGGAAAAGAAAGGACAAAGCAAGTGTTCTCCATTTTCCACCATGAGCCTTTGTGCTTTGGCATGCCCTCATCTGTCATCCCACTATTTTAGCCAAAGTATGAGTTGAATTTGACCCAGCACACGAATTTCCCAATAATTCCCTTCTCTAACAAGCTTCCTCCTCTTTGGAAGTCTCTAGTGATGGTGCTGAGCTTGCAGGGACTACATGGCCACTCTCACCTGCTTGTACCATGGACCCACAGGGCTTTGCCGGTGGCTGTGATGGGGTAAGGTTTTTGTCCTTGCACACTCATCCCCATGACTGCCATTCATTTCTCTAGACAGCAACTGGCCCTAAACTCCCACCGACTACAAGAAAACCTCCTGCCTAAGAAAATAAATGCATTCTACACTCTTTCTGAGCTACCCACAGTAAAGCAAATATGGGCACAGTTGGGTCCTATCACCACTTTGTTCCTTAAAAATATGTCATTTCAGTCATACCCTTCCTGGCACATCCAGCCATCATTAAATAGATGAGAGACAGCTGCTGTCTTCGTTCCTCTCACAGTGCAACAGGCACTGTCATTCAATAAGGAGCAGTCTTCACATCCACCCTGCACTCATCATCCGAGTCCTCTGTAGTCCAAATGGGAATCCCTCCACCACTGCAGCAGGAGAAAGTGCTGTTTCCTGGTAAGAGAGATGTTGGGCTACCCATGTGCCTGTGCTGGGGCAATTTGATGGCTGAGCATTGAATGCAGCAGAAAGAACAGAGCAGTGGGCAGCTGCCTGCTCTTCCAGCTGGATGCCCAGCCTCGCATTAAGAGGTGGAGATGACCTATGGGGTGACAGTGTCCCAGACAAGCTTCCCTGTCTGCAGATATGAGAGGCACAAGTTGGACTTTCTCACTTGAGATGGTACTCCAGGTACCCCCCCATCAAGGTTCACATCCCACTTTCTACTAAGGCAAGAAGAAGTGTGATCAGAGACCTTTTCCTGAAGCTGGAAGGAAACATCAGTAGTGGCATTAGTCATCCTCCTCTTCTTACTGACCCAAGTCAGAGGTTTCACAAGAAATGAGACAGGATTGAGGAGGAGCTAGGACAGTTGTCTGATTTTGAGCCATCTCAGGAGCTGCCACTCAGTGGCAATGCTAAGAACATGTGAGAAGTCCTATCAAGGCAGTTAAAGGTGCTCCCACGGGAAATAGAAACTGCCTCAACACAAGGCAAGACATCATCTAGCTGAGATCTGCACGCTTTCATTGCGACCCAGTAGGTGTAGCTTCACCTTCAACCTCAGACAGACTGTCTGAACTATCTGAGAAGAAGTCTTCCAGATCCTGCTGCCTCATTTGGGACTCCAGGACACTAATGCGCTGCTTGAGCTTCATCTGGGCATCATTGTACTCTGTCAGGAGCCTTCCAAGGCGAGTGTGAAGTGTGTCCAGGTTCAAGGTCAGTCTCTCCAGCTTTTCTTCCACACTCTTCCCTTCCATGCTTTCTTCTTCAGCTGACTCATCCAGCAGGCCTTCCTTGCTAAGGATCTCCCGGCCACGTTCCTCCAAGACCTTTTTGGCATCAGGATACTCTGTGACCGCTTCCATTAGATCTTCCTTTGACAAGCAGAAAAGATCGGAGTAGCCCAAGCTACGGATGTTGGCTGTGCGCCGGTTGCCCATTTTGCTCCCTTTAATGTTCAGGATGCTGATCTCACCAAAGCAGCCGCCTGCAGTGAGCAAAGCATATTGCGTTATTCCATCATCTGCCACCACGGCCAGCTTCCCCTCCTTGATGATGTACATCTCTTTTCCAATATCTCCCTTGCGGCAAATGTAATCCCCTGGGCTGAACACCTGAGGGCGAAGCTTCAGCACCAGCTCCACCAGTAGACCTGCCTCACAGTCCTGGAAAATCCTCACCTTCTTCAGTGTCTCCAGGTGAACATTGATGGCAATCTCTGCCCTTAGTTTATCAGGAAGACTCTTGAGAACTTCCCGTTCATCTACTGCCTTCTTGTTGGTCCACAGGTAATCAAACCACTTGATGACTTTGGTTTCCATGTCTTTGCTCACCTTGCGGAACTGCATGTAGTGTTTAATGGCATCGATTTTTGCCTGGAACTCTGCTCTGGTGGCATTCATGTTGGATATCATGGATCCTACATTCCCCACAATGGTGGCAAAGATGAGGACACCGATGAGGAAATCAAAGATCACAAAGAGGTATTCTTCATCGCGCACGGGAGGAGGGGTCTCTCCAATGGTAGTCAAAGTCAGGGTAGACCAGTAGAGACAGTAGACATACTCCCGGGTGAGATACCCGTATTCAGGGTCTGTGACATTGGGATAGACCCAGGTATCTTCTCCAAAGCCTATGGCCTTGGAGATGGCATAGTAAATGCATGCATTCCAATGGATGATCACCAGGATATAAAGAACCAAGTTGCCGATGCGGAAGATGTTGGGGTAGCTGGTTCTGGTCTCTGTCCTGTCAAAGAACTCAAACATGCGGGAGAAGTGCAGCAGCCTGTTGAATCTCAACTCAGGGCGGTGCAATCCCACAGCAAAGTACACCAGGTCTGTGGGCAGGATGGAGAGAACATCCAGCTTGAACTGCAAGGTGTAGATGTAGTTATCCCGTAATTTCTTCAGGTCCTTAACCAGGAGGCCCTGTTCCAAGAAACCTAACAGAGAAGGGAATGAGAGAATTATTTTGGCTTTTGTTAAACCCTACAGCAGGCTTTGTAAGCACTTCTGATAAATGGTATACCATTTCATGGTATGCCATACAAATGCGTGCATATATACAATCCTCCAAACATTACCAGCTCCACCTGTAAGCCAAGTAGGTGGCTTACAAGCTTTTGTTATCAAGCATTTGGGAAAAGCCATGTAAAGATAATGCTTAGGAATACACTCTGTTCCAGGAAGAAATAGGAACACAAAGGTTTTCCTTCTCCAGATCAGGAATTATTGCAGTTCCAGACAGACGCTGTACAGCCACCTCCTCCATTCCAAGAGCATGAAATACTACTATTTTTCCATGTAGATAATTCACTAGTTGAACTTGTGCAAAATCAGAGATATGGACATTCAACTCTGCCCGAATACTAATAGTAATGAGGGTAATTTTGTACAATTATTCAAAGGTGAAATTGGAAGCCAGGATGATTAATCTTTCATTCTGAAACTTACCTCATTTCTCAGATCTTTAAATTAGACTCTTTCTCTGGAGACTTGCTTCGTACTAGTGAGAACTAAGGTAGACAAAACCCTCCTTTTTATGGAGCTATAGATTAGGTCCCTCCACTTTTAGGATATTAGAGCAAAGCATTCACAAGGCAGGATGCTCACCTGTGCGCAGGCGGATCACTATGTCCCCAGTGTAGATGCAGTCTGAGATGTAATCTAGCACCAGCCAGAGGACAACATAAGTCTTCTGCAGGTCACTGAAGCAAGCCCTGCAGGATGAGGCAGTGAGACCAACAAATCTCTCTCCCAGTCGAATATAGGCTGATTCTTTCCTTTAGCTTCCCACCGCCCCACAGTCATCAGCACCAGCTGTCTGAGCCTCACCTGAGCCACAACAAGGAGGTGAAGATGAGGGCTAGAGGAGACAGGAGCCCTGCAACATCCCAGCTCACCTGGCCACAAGCAAGCACCAGTTGTAGAGAACAGGAACAGCAATGACGCCCAGCCAGCGGTAATACCAGTCCCCTGCAGGGTCCACCACAAAGGACTGCCATTTCTTCCTGGAAGCAGAGAGAGGCCAGAGCTGGCAATGCGTGAATAAAGGACTAAACGTAGAAATTAGGGTTGGAAGGAACCAGCAGCGTCATCCCCTTCATCCTTTGCACTAGCCTGGATCAAACAGCTGCAGCTTGACTGCCAGTCTGTAGGCTAAATCCAGTCCCAGGAGTGATAAGTAAAAATGTCCCACATTGTTTAACTTCCTTTATCCCCAAAGTAACGTTCATTAGCATAGCAGAAGAGAAACTACAGCATGGCAAGGCAGAGCAGGTGGCCTCCGTGAGCCGCAGAGGCAGAGCCAGAAACAGATGTACGGATGAGGGTGACCAGAAAACTTCTGTTAGATGACCTTGCCTCTCCTAAATGAGGCATGGATTGGAGCCAGACAGATCTGAGAGAAGACGATTAATTAGAGCAGGAAGGAAAGCTTGCTGCGCACCAGAGGGAGCACCATGGGGCTGCCCAAGCCCCAGAGCAGCGGCTGGCATCACAGAGCTGCCATCCCACACCGCCTGCCTGCCTGCTCAGCCCTCTGTCCAGCCTTTGAACTGCTCCCAATCATTTGATCCTGCTCATCTTGGGGTTCTGAGATAAGATGCATGTGCTCCCATGGCCAGATCTCACTGAAGGAGCTGGGGAACAGGAACTCTGCAGCTGGACTGATAGGCTCAGCCACCACCACCTGCTAGGGCAAAACATCTCCCCCTGCATCCTCGCCTCCCTTCCAGCTCTGGAATGTGCAAAGCTCCTCCAGCAATAGGAAAAACAACCCACTTGCCAGCACATTCTCTGTGCTCACCCCGCTGCTTCCGACAGCTTCAAAAGCAGACTTGTGCCTTGAAGCCTCCATCAGTGGTGTGCCAGGTGGGAATGGAGCTCAGAGCAGGGCCAGCAGTGCTCCTTCACTCTCCCTCTGGGTGCAACCCTGGACATCCATGTGATTCTCCCCACATTACAAGAGTAAACAGTTATGTTTTGCTCAGGACAGGATTGATGTGCAGCTTAAATATTTTCTGAGAAAGGGACCTCTTGCTCTCTGAGACATAAGGTAACTGGCATCTGGGAAACACCAACTCACCTGCAACCAGCCAGCACTGCTGTAATACTGTATCACAAGTACTAATCACCTTAATAGCAATGATAATCATGGTGGTAGTTTCAGCTTTAAGTCACCAATGCCACCACCTCCCCAGGAGAGCTGTGATAGTCTCCCTTCTGCAGTCTGTGGGGCAGCACCAAATGCACGCGCACACACACACACACACACACCCAGCCCAGGGACCTTTATCCTATCCCTTCAGCAGGGATTTTCAGGCTGTAGGGTGACAGCACTAAGCTCTACTGTCCCATCCCCTGCAGATACCTTGCAGGGTGCAGCTTTTCCCAGGGAGCCGTAGGCACGGAGCAGCCTTCTCAGCACACATCAGCTCCTCTCCCTCCAGTAATTAACAAGCTCCTTTTCACCTCGCAGGGCAGAGCACTTTTTTTCCGTGACTAGCAACAGCCCTGATACAAGGCTCAGATACCTGCCTCCAATAGAAAAGGATCATTTCTTGGTGTTTTAATTACCGTGTACAATGGTAGGGTCCAGACTAGTCCGTGAGCTTTGCCCCTTAATTAGCCGGCAGAAGAAAAGCCAGGTTATTGCTTTTCAGCGGCAGTGCAAGCTGAGGAGATGAAAGCACTGGGTCTGAATGAGCCTTTTCAGAAAGCTGCCGTCATGGTGTCTGACCTCGGAGGCGGGGAGACGGGCAGCAAACGCACTCTCTCTGTCTCCCTTCCTCCTGCAATGATGAATGAGGCTGGAGGAGCCCACTGGTTTGTGCTTGCCTCGGCATCCAGCGTGGACTCTCCGTGTCCCTTGCTCCTCACATGCACAGCTGCAGACCCATCTTGGCTCAGGTGCCAGCAGAGCACAGCGGAGCCCTCCCGCTGCTGCCACCCCCTGCCCCTGGGCAGAGCTGAGCCCACTGCCCGTGGGACACCTGGCCCTCCCCCATCACTGCCTACACAGCATCGCATGTGGCCAGTCTTCAGCCCAGGGAGGCTGTGTCACAGGTAAGGGTCCTACTTTTTGGTTTTCTCCTCGGCCTCCTCATCCTCTGGATCACTGCTGGCATCAGCAGGCACTGTCTGCAGCTCAGGGCCCTGGAAGCGTTCAAGGAAGGGGTCTGGCCTCTGCTGCTCCTCCTGCAAGCTCTTGCTGGCCCAGTCCCGCAGCACCAGCACAAGCCTGACAATCCTAAATGGGGGAAAGAGGCAAAGTCGGGAGCTGCCCACACAGCGAGGAGAAAGCAAACTTTTGTGACAAAAGCCAGGTCAAAGCCAGGCACAAAAGGTTCAGACAAGAGCCTAAGCAACAGCTCTCCAGCTTCCTTCCATGCTCTGGAAATGCATAGGACCCGACCCTGCCCTGCAGCCTGCCCCCAAACCGCTACCTGGCCAGGGCTCGTCTGCCTTGGAAAGGAGGGGCAGCTGGCTGCTCCTCCCCATATGCAAGAGTTCCTCTGTGCAGCTCCAAGGTCTCATCTTGGGTCGAGTAGGTCCTGCAGTGGGGAGAAGGAAGGGCAATGGCATCACTGCACATCTCAATGCCACCACTCCTGCTGGGTGAACCAGGGGAAGCGGACAGCTGGGGTGTGCCACTGGGCCCTGAGACTCAGCCCTGCCCCACCAATGCCACCCTCTCCTGAGCCATCCTGACCTGCTCGTGCCAAGCCCTGTGCTCTGTGCATCAGTCCTGGCTCTGGTTGGTAGGGGTGGGCAGGGGCCAGGCAGCTGCAGGCCGTTACTCCTTGCCATCATCCTTCCAGTGAGCTGCGCCAGGGACCTAGGAAGGGCAAAGAGCAGGAGCTCAGGGAGCAGGAGGCAGTGTATGGTGTGAGCACTGAGTTATGGTACAGCACCAGAGGAAAAAGAGGCAAAGCCTAAGGCATGTGCCCACCCCGTGTTTTCCATTTAGCTCTCACTGCAGAGCCCTATGAGGCATTGTACTCTCCCCAGGAGGCCCTACATCTGCCCATGAAAGATGTTCTCCCCACCACCTGGGCTCCTCAGCCATTGCCAGGGCAACAGCATCTGTAGCCCTGTGCCCTAGTGATGAGCTGCAGCTCTCCTACAGCCCAAGGGTGAGAAAACAGTCCCCACGAGGGATGGGAGAGCCACCGAGGGCGGAGATGCTGTACACACAGCAGCACAAGATGGGCTTAGCATGTACAAGCTTGCATTTGAGCAGCCCGCCCATTGAGCCCCTCCACATCCCTGCAGCCATGGGCACATGGGCAAAGCAGTCTCCTGGGGACAGCTCACCAGTGCTCTCCCACAGCAAATCCCACTGATAATGAACTGCATGGTCAGGGGTAATGCCTTGCACAGCCCTGTCCACATCACTATTATGCACACACATTGTGGAGGTCTGGGACCACACACGCAGAGCTGCCCACAAACCCAGCCACCTCCCCACAGTGACAGAGCCACCACCAAGATGCCAAAACTGCCCACTTACGAGCCTGACGTCCCTCGAGGCCTCCAGCAAGCTAGCAGGGGTCGGCAGGGGGCATCTCCTCATAGGAGACTCAGCAAACACCACAGCCACGTGGCTGCAGAGGGGTCCCCACAGTGCCCAGGACAGGTGATGCACAGTGTGTGTGTCCCTTCACTGCTGCACACTCCTGGCCCCTGGGCTCCCTCGACGCGCCAAGCAGCACAGCGTGCGTCAGAGTAGTCGGCCACAGCAGCTTTGTAGCCAGAGATCAAAGGGGAGGAGGGACACTGCTCCCTCCCACACATCCCCTTTTTCCCCACCGACCCTCCCTCCTCTCCATCCAGTTACCTGTTCTCAGGCAGCAGGAAGCCGCATTTGCTTCTCAGGAATCCCAGAGAAGAGAGCTGCAGAGTTTGATGATGATCAAGAATTGAGCCTGTCACTGGTGTCTGCCTTGTTGTTTTGCACACAGAGCCACGCTGACAATCAGCTGGCAGAGCGCTTGCATCCCCAAGACTATAAGGAATGGGCTAACTTTCATTCTTTCCTACTCACATCCAACTGCATGCAGCGACTGAAGCTGGGTCAGTCCTTTCCATGGGCGCAGATTCAAGCACACTGTGCAAGTGTGATCTGAGAGCACCAGCATCCAGGGTCCATTCAGCACCAAAACTTGACCTTTTCTTCCTTCAAAGCCTCATTCTCTACCTCACTGAAAATCTTGGCAGCAGTGAGCTTGAATAGATGTGGAACTTCTGCAGCCTTGGTTAGCAGCACTGGAGGGACACACCGCCTTCCCTTGTCCCCATGCCACAGAACCAGCGACAGGCCAGAAGCAGTGGCAGCAGCTCGTCTCCCTTCCCACCTCTCCTTTTGCTCCCTGCCTGCAGCCCCCTCCAAAAATGTGGGAGCTCCAGGAGCCTCGCTGCTTCTGTCCCTTTGGTGCACCTCCCTCCAGTGTCAGATTGCACGAGCTGCCTCTTTTTCTAAGCATGTTGTTGTGGCAGCCTCCCCCAGGGGACACCCAGCTCTCCCACACGTACCTTCCTGGGACAACAAAGGAGGAAAGCTGCAGATGCACCTAGGAGCAGGGCAGCATCCTGCTGCCAAGGGGGAAAACCTCAGCCACCCCAAACCAGGATTCGGTGACACAGGAGACACATCCAGCACACACAGAGTTTATTAAAACATGCACTTCATGGGTCAGTGTTTCTAGATTTAAAGAAGGACTTGAGCCTGAGGCATAGGACTGGGATTTGACCCAGCAGCAGCTCAGCACCACACAGCCCTTTGCTCAAACCTCCCCTCAGTGAGAGGGGGGAGAGAATCAGGGGAAAGAAAGCAAAGTAGAAGTCATAGGTGGAGGTTAAAGCTAGTTACTGACAGAAAAGGAAGAGAAAAGGAAAATAGTAATGATAATAACATATATTTACAAAGTAAGTGATGCACAATGCAATTGCTGACCACCCACCTACCAATGCCCACCAGTCCCCAAGCAGCAGCTGCTCCACCAGCTCCCCACCACTGCCAAGGCTTTCTGCATGATGCCACGTGGCATGGAACACCCTGTGGGCAGTTCAGGTCAGCTGTCCTCACTCCATCCCATCTCCATGTGACCCCCAGCCCCTCACTGGCAGCACAGTGCCAGAAGCTGAAGACTGAAGGATCCTTGGTGGTTGCAGCACTGCTCAGCAACAGCCAAACATCGGTGTGTTATCAGCCCAAACCCAAAATGCAGCACCATGCCAGGCACTATGAAGGAAAAATTCAACTCTGTCCCAGCTGAAATCAGGACAAAAAAAGTCACCTTCTACCCAATGCAACTTGCCAATAATTAGCCTTCAGGAACACATCCCATCTGATCACCCACTTCCATGTATTTCCAGCCTGTCCACATCCCCGAGCCAAGCCAGGAGCCCTGCTGCCATCCCTTACACACACACTGCTGAAGCACAGACCCCCTTCCTGCTCTCACCTGCAGTAAATCCCAGTGCTGTCCTCAACCCAGACATCAGCCACAGGTTCAGACCTGCAATTACTTGTGGGACAGTTATTTATTAGTAGATGTCCAGCTGCCAGATTTACAGCCATAGAGGCTTGATGTAGTGGCAGGCAGGGAACAGCTAAGCATCCATGTCTGTAAATAAGCCATTGAGACATCTGGGTGATTTGCAGATCCAGCTACAATCATTTATAGGTGGAACAGAGAGGTCCTATTGCCAACACCTGCCCCAGGCCTGCAGGCACCACTTCAGCAGATGCATTGGATGAACCACTACGAGAATCTCAGTTCACTGTGAATCCAAGTGTTCCTAAACGTCAAGGAAGGAAAGAAACAGCAGAGCTGTTGAACTGGGCTTGGTTTTTGGCACCTGAGCCAAGGATTCCCCTCACCTGTGCAGTTGTACAACGCTGAAGTTACAACTTGGCAGCAGACTGGGAGTGATCCTGCCCTCTGGCACTGGCGATCTCACAGATACCCACTGCTGCCCAAATGGGCAACTGTCCATGGCCTGTCTGGTGCCTGCACTGTTATTACAAGGTCTTACGATTACCCCGGGGAGGTTTCCCATGTACATCTCCCTGGGAGAAAGCCAAGCTCCTGGATAAGTCCAGAGTCTCTATAGAGCTCAGCAATGCTCTTACAGCCACCTGGGATCTGAGCACTTGCAAACCCACTGCCGAGAGCCTCCAGCACGACAGCAGCCAAGGAAGTGATGCCACAGCAGAGGCCATAGATCATAGAATCATAGAATTGTTTGAGTTGGAAGGGACCTTTAAAGGTCATCCAGTCCAACTCTCCTGCGGATGGCAGCCCCCAGCTCCTCCAGGCCCACCCCTCTCCTGGAGCAGGGGTCGCCCTGGCACAGGACAACTCACACAGTTGCTCAAGGAAGAAAAGAAAACCTAGCAGCAGTTCAAAAGCACCCAAACACTCTGCACAAGCTTTTGGGGTGGAAGTTGAAGAAGAGACCACAGTAACTGTCACTGGCACAGCTGCCCAGAGAGCTGTGGGTGTCCCTTGCCTGGAGGTGCTCAAGGCCAGGTGGGATGGGGTCCTGGGCAGCCTGAGCCCATGGCAGCGGTTGGGACTGGGTGGGCTGGAAGTTCCCCTCCAATCCAAGCCATTCTATGGTTCTATGAATTGGCTGAGAAATTTTATGGAGGTAGAACTAAGATGTCCAAGCTGTGACGCAGGCAGGGGACCAGCTCAACCCATGGCCAGAGACTGTAACAGGACCTGATGCCCACAGAGACCTAACATTTGGGTTTGTGCCTCCTCCAATACACAGCCCAAGGGGCAGAAGCTCTCTCATTGATCTGTGCAGGACAAATACCTCCTGTGTCATTACAGATTTCTTATGAGGCTTGGCTTTTCACAGCAGCTTCTCACATGACGATTGACCCCATAGAACACACCACAGAGTTGCTACCATACACCAAACACAGCCCAGCCCTGGGTCTATACACAGTGGACCATGCTCCCTGTCCCACCCCACCACTCCCTGTCATCCATCTCCAGCTGCTGTGGCCAGGTCCAGCTTTATGGTTCCAATTCAGGTCAAGTTCAGAAGAAACACAGTTTTACCCTCCACAATACGTGAGCAAGAATCCTTTCTCTGCTCTCGCCCAGGGTGGGTCAGGGAGCCCAAGGCACACAGTCATCTCCACAGCCAGAGCCAGGTGTTGACGAGGCAGGCAGAGAGCAGCATGGAGTACACCAGGGGCTCCTCTTTCCGCCAGGCTTTGTGCTGCTCCTCCAGCACACACAGCCGCTCCGAGATCCTCGCCAGCTGCAAGGAGAGCAGCGTGAGGAGCACCACCCAGGGCTAGTTGGCAGTGCCAGCAAACCAGGCCCTAGCAACAAGCCCTGGAGCATCCTCAGCCACCCGCCTGCAGCTTTCCCAGGAACCACTGCAGCCCCTACTCTCCTCTCACCTCCTTTTTCATTGCTGCAGCCTCAGCAGCGATGACCTCCTCCGGGGCTGCTCCAACCTCCTGGGAGCTGTGGGAGGAAAACAGAGATGCACACTGTTCAGGAGCTGCAGTTACCTTCCTGTAAACATGGCACTGCCATGGAGAGCCCAACCATGCAGCAATGTGTGCACACCCAGGTCGTGCTGTCAGCATGCAGCATCGGGAGAGAGGAAGCAGCACTCCCACAGCATCTACCAACTTCTTCATACCCCCATCATGCTTATACCTCCACCATGCAGCCCGCAGTGATCACAACAAAGCACTCAACAAAAGCTACAACGGGCAACAGGAAAGCCACATGCTTATGTTTCTTTAGAGACCCAACAGACAGAAAACATATTTACCCAGAGTCCATTTCCTACAGCCAGAGGAATCCACTGAGGATTGGATAAGCCATCATTAGAGCAGGTCAGGCAAACAGAAATCCCACAGCCAGTGCCCAAATGGAGAGATGGTATTTACCCAGCAAGAGATGACCCAGTGGGTAGGAAGCAGCTACTATTGGGGGGTACATATCTGACCATGTGCCAGCCTGCCTGGGTTTGCTGGCACCAGGATTTGGTCTGCTCCAATACTTCCCTCACAAAAGGCATTTTTTGCCCTCACAGCAAATGTTATTTGCAACCAGAAGCATAAACAAGGATTCCAACCATGCATCGCTTCCCTCCTTCCCTGAAAACAAAGGGACAGAGGCCATGGATGAGCATCTCCTGCAGATACAACCTTGCTCCAGGGCTCACAGCACAAAGCCACAATAGATCCATGCTGAGAAATTAGAGTTGCCATGTTCATCTGTTGTTCCCATCATTATAGGGTAGCACTCCATCAACTCATCTGTAATCCATAGTTCTACTGTACACACCAACATGGTGGATGCTCCATCCCTGGAGACACTCGAGGTCAGGCTGGACTGGGCTCAGACCACCTGGTGGAGCTGTAGATGCCGCTGCTCATTGCAGGGGAGTTGGATCTGATGGCCTTTAAGGGTCCTTTCCAACTCAAACCAGTCCATGTTTTGCCACAGGCCCTCACTGACACGTTATGGGTTAACCGGGTTGAATGAGTTCTTCTGAGGAACTCACTCATGACATTCAAGGAATTGGCCTGAAAAGACACTCATGAGACAATGCATCCATGTAATGCAGCTGTGGTAAATATGAAAGTCACAACAGAAAGAATATCCAATTTTACCAAGTACAAAGCCATTAAAATTGGACATTTCCTGCAGCTTTTACTTGAAAAATTCCCACTGACACAAGTGAACACCCTTTAGAGTAGAGAACAGAAATTACCTCTGATGACTCATACTTCTCAAGAGGTCACTGCCATGGAAATAATCCATCCTCTCTCTGAGGCCAGAGCTTTCTTCATTAAAATTTCAGGATAAACAAGTGAGCTCAGTCACTTTTTTATTGTTGTGGGGAGCACGAAAGAATGCATGCATTTGAAATGATGCAAAGTACCAAGAAAAGGCCTTCCAAGTTGCTTGGCTCCTAAGGGAGATGGAGAGCTGGGAAGAGCTCAGGACTCACCCCACTCTCTAAGTTCCTTCCTCCACAGTGTCACAGCTAAAACTCCTCCACGTCAGACAGGAGGAGGTCCATGTGTGCAATAACCAAAGTTTTAGAAGCTTAAAAAAAAAAACAAAACCACATTTGAAGATGTCCCTGCTTTTAAGCAGTGTGCTGGTCATCACCTGGAACTGCCCAGAGTGAAACTGCTGCCTGCAGCCCTGCTCCAGCCCGGGAAGAAAGGTACCATGTGCCAGGGTGGCATGGATGATGGATCCTCCCCCTCCTCCCCATCTGCCTGGAGGTTTCGCCCAAGGAGAATCAGAAGTATTCTCACAATTCAACCTTGGTGATTCTGTGATTTTTAGGTGCTTCCGTGTGGAGGCAGAATTTGGATTAGATGATTTTTATGGATCCCTTCCAACACAGGATTGTAGAGGAAAAGGTTACTGAAGAGCAACCAAGAGATTGTCATGCATGTTGTGAGGACATGGGAGAAGTGTCTTGGTGACAGGGCCATCTGTGCTGGGTTTTGATTCCCTGCCCACATTTCCCTCCATGAAGCTATCAAGGCATGCAGAAAGAGTAGCACTGAGGAGCAGCTGTGTCCCAGGAGATGTTAGGTCCCTTGAGTGGCACAAAAACAAGCAGGAGGCACCCAGAGCTGGCAGGATAGGTAAGAAGAAGGGGCTGGAGCAGCCATGTCCTGTGAGGTTAGAAAGCTCAGGGCTGGCTCCTGCCTCGGCAAGGCAAAGCTAGGCCTATGTAGAGCAGCAGGGAGGTGGCTCAGGATAAGCCAGCGTCACCTGGATGACACTGAGTCTTGCAGAGAGTTCTGGACACGGTGGAAGAGCACCTGGCCCAGCAGGTACATGGTCTGGAAGATGTTCTGCATGGAGTAGATCCTGCCCGTCCTGGCAAGGAGAGGAAGTGGAGCACTGTGAGCAGGTGGGGGGCAGGTGTCCAGCCTGGGATGCACACAGAACCACAGTGGTTACTGCCTGGCCTCGCACAGCACAATCACAGGCCCCATGTTCCTCCTGCAGCTCCGAGCATCACAGGGTGATGCCATCAACACCCAGACCTCTGTGTCTCTGGGTGAGAGGAGTTCCTCCAGCAGCCCAGGTTCAGTCACTTAGATCCTCCAGAGGCAGCAATGACAGTGTGACGACCACACCTTTCTGCCAGCCCAGGACAGGCTTTCTTCTAGGCAGAAGATGGCTCTGCTCTGGAATTAAGCTCAATGATTTTCTTCACTGGAGAGAAAGACCATGATGTCAATCACACTACTGTTCACAAAAAGCACACGTGCTCTTTGCTCACCCTGGCTGCAAACCCAACAGCCAGGCAAGGACCCACAGCGCTGCCACCAAGCTCCAAGTGGGGACACGCTGTCCCATGTGCCTCAGGTGGCAGCAAACCTCTCCCTACTGACACCAAAGGACACTTTCCTCTTAACTAGCTTCATGCAAGACTAGAGCTAGCCCTGATTTGGATTCCCCCCCATCTTGGGGCACCAACACAAAGCTCCAAAGACCCCATGGATGCCGGTCCCTACCCACCCAGCACCATTCCAGGTGCATGCTCACCGCTCATGGTGCAGGGCTGGGCTGGGCAAGGCCAGCTGGGTGCTGTCACTTGGGGACCGCCGTGACCCACTGCTGTGCTGGCTCTGCCGCCGTGACCTGCCGCTGTGGTGGCCCTGTTGGGATCAAACACAGATGCATTAGAGGCAATGAATCATAAAGGTTGGAAAAGACCACTAAGATCATCCAGTCCAACCATCAACCCATCACCACCATGCTCAATTTAGGCAGAGCCAGCCCTGTGCCCCATGAAAAGCCGTCACTGGTGGGGGCATTTCTCAAGCCCCAGCCCAGTAAGATGATCCTGGACCTCCAGAGCAAAGCAAACACAGTGGATGTGCTCCCTTTGCCAACACATGCACGCCCACCCACCCTCGTTACAGTACCAGTCGTCTGCGATTCTGGGCACTTGATCTGCCAGCCATGTGCATAAAAGGAAGCTCCCCCGATGCAGAGTGCTGAGCCGAGGAGTCTGGGGACACGCACACCTCAGCGCAGGGGACATTCCTCTGCTGGTCCAGCAGGATGGGTCTCAGATCTGCATCTGATGTTTCCACAGAAAAGAGAGAGGGAAGAATGAAACACCTGAATGTGCCCCGCTGTTCTCAGGGCAGCAGGGAAGAGAGATTCTCTCATACAGGGCTGCCAGCCCTGTGTCCACTGTTAATGGATGTACATCAAAAGCCACATTCTGCAGATGTGAGCAATTAGAGAGCCTGGAGAGGTGTGGAATGGAAATCAATTGGATGTACCACTCCAGGAAAGCAAGGTTTGGGAACAGCTTGTCAAAGAGCAGGGCCATATGTTTCAGCATCCCCAAAACTGAGAATAAACTGGAAGACATGGAAGGAGATGCCTCCAGATTTCACTCCTCACATTTTGTATCAAAGGCCCCTCCTGCTTTCTGCTAGCCATCTTTGTCCACCTTTCATCCTTAGGCATCTCTCCACCTTCCCACACTACTTTCCAGGAGAAAGATGACTATAGTATCTGACTCCTTCCTCTCTTGCAAATCAAACGTCTGAGTGCTTCAGAAAACAGTTCTCCCTACAATGTTACAGAGCCCTGCCAAACTTCAGGCACCCCAAAAAACCCAGCACATTACCTGCAAGTGAAATCCTGACAGGGATATGTATTGGAAAGGAAGGGGATACACCTTCAGACATGGGCTCCTCATCCACAGGGCTGAAGCTGTTTGCCACGGTGAGTCTGTTGGGGACCCGCATCCTTCGATTGATGTCCTCAGTGAAGAGCAGGTCACAGCGGACTGCGTTCACTTTCTGCTCCAAAAGTGGCCACATCTTGTCTGTTTTCCCCAGATTGCACAGGCAGCCGAGTGACACCTGCACAGGGACAACCCCCGTGCTGTAAGGCATCTACACACATACAGAAGCAACGACAGACAGAACCATAGGAGATGTGCTGGAGAACAGGGAGTCCTATGGAGCCCAGCTGGCAGGGGCAAGAGCATGGAGTGGGAACAGCTGCCAGCAGGATGGGATGAAAGAACTAAACTGTCCCCCCACACACTTTCGCCATACTGTCCTCTAGGACTGTACTGCATCCGTGCCCATCTCCTGGAGGGATCCACACCAAGGAGCTGAACAGGACGGACTTTGTTTCAGGCAGTGGTGTCAGACAACTAGCCATCATCCCACAGGGAAAGGAAGCCTATTCTGGCAAGGACACAGCAGGGACACAGGTCCCCAGCCCCTCTGACTCTCTGCTTTCTGATTTATTGTTCCTGATGTTACTGATGTACTGTTCTGTGTTCTTCCAGACCCCAGCCAACCCCATTCCCCTACAGACTCCTCGGCCCCTCCTTCTGCCCTCACAATAGAGAGGAATCCCCCTTTGCTCCTGAGTCAAAATCCCCCAGCACAGCCCAAAGCACTGCAGGAAGGGGACGTTTTCCTCTCCAAAGCTCAGAGGGTGAGAACGGCAGGAGCTCAGCATGCTCTGATCACGCTGGGCTCTATTTTTAGCACCCTGTGTTCTGACGCTGCATTGCCAGCCCAGCCACCCCCAGCTGGCAGCAGCCACGGCTCCCCACTGCCATCCCCATCCCCATCCCCATCCCGCCTCCCGGGAGCAGCAGCAGCACTCCTGGAGCCGCCACACATGGCCGGAGATGCAGCTCCAGAGCACCAATCCCACCCCACAGCAGCCCTGTAACTCCAGGCATGCCAGGGCGGCTCCCCGCCAACAGTAATCACTTCACTCTGTTCTCTCCTCCTCCATCATTAAAAGCCTTTTAATTAAAGGGACAGAAGCCTGCCCAGCGTCATCAGCTGCGGCACTTTGCTGCTTCCATGTGTGTACGAACGAGACCCCCGTGCCTGCAAATCGGGTCGGTCCCGATACCGAGTCCTGGGACTGTCCCGGAAAGGTGCCATTCCTGAATGCTGTATCAGACGCGCAGCCCCACAGCCATGGCAAGCACTGGGTTCCACCTCAGATTTGGGGGTTTTAGAGGAATAAACACCCTGTGCTCTCTTCTCATCCTTCTCTCTGAGAAAGCAGCGTATGAGGAGCAATATACCAGAAAGGGGAAAGAGGTTCATGTCCTAATCACCTACGGAACTGCCACAGCTCCCAAGGAGAAAAGGATTGAGAGGGGAGCGAGCTCTGACAATCTAAGCCACACACACACACCAAAAACCCACAGATGTCAAAATCCATAAGAAGAAAGAGCTTAAATGGCCGGATTTCCGTTTTTAACTTTCTACAGGGGTTTCTCTAGCTGCTGCCGAGCAATCTTGCTCAAGCCGATGGAACACGATCGCTCCCCACCTCCGTGCTGCGCTTCTCCTCGCATTGGCAGCGCGGGGATGCGGCTTTGAGGATGGGGGAAGCGGAGGGGACCCCCCCCGTCCTGCCCTGCGGACTGACCGCCCGCCCGGACAGGAGGGGCAGCGGCATCCCTCCGCCCCAGACGGTCTGGCACCCCCCGCTTGAGGTTCGTGACAGCAGATCTGCTCTGCTCTCCTAAAGCCCCCTCTCCCCCCCGGAGCAGGGCTTCGCCCCATCGCAGCGCCCGATCCCCGCTGGCGGAAAGGGCGGAGCGGGGTGGGAGTGGGCACTTACTTTTTTTTTTTTGCAGTTTAAAGCAACTTCTCAACCTGTAAGCAGCTGCTCTTCCTGCTCGGCCGGCGGGGAGGTGATGTCAGCGGGGCGAGCCCTCCCCTCCTGGCACTGCGCCGGGCTTAAAGGCACAGCCGCTGCTCCTGCCGCCGGCCCCCGGGCAGCAGCGGCCGCGCATCGCCGTGCCGGAGCTGAGCTCTTCCGCCTCTCGGTGGAGCGTGCAGCGATAAAACCATCCGTTTGGGATGAATGACGGTTTTAAAAGCTTCTGAATGGGGACGGAGTCCAAGGCCTTACCATAAAATCCAGTTCTGAAAGGGCTTAAAATAAATCTCGCGCTGCCCTAGTCTTGCTATTTAAAGGGGATTATCTAAGAGGTTTAGGCGCGTGCAGAGGAATGCAGAGACGAGCTGTGCGCCCAAATCCCCTCCCGGCGGTCAGGAAATCCCTCATACTCACCTACCAGCCGGGCTCGTAGGACATTCTGTTGTTACCATGCCCAGCGATGTGGGGTGCAATGCCCCATCCCACAACCCTCTCCCAGCAGTTTGGGAAAAAGCCACCCTGTGCCGTTTAGACAGTGAGGGTTTTTTAATAAATACCTTTTTGCACAGAAATATACCAAGTTTTACAGAATACAAACCGCAAAGGTAATGACCGTGCATCAAAGACAGAGGATCCAAGAATGCCCTCTGACTCCCTCCAGTCTTTCCCAGCTCTGACCCTGGCACTCATTGCCAGGTTGTCCCATCACCTGCATTTACTAAGGCCAAAAGGCAGCGTGAAGGCCTGGCAGGGGACAGATGAGGTGCTGGCAGCTGCAGACCCCACGGGCTTGTATCCTGCCCCAGGGACAGCCATGCTGGGCAAGCCTCAGCTCCAGGCTGAGAGCATCACTGGGACAAAGGACAGCGGGTGTGGGCAGCCTGCAGGTACACCACAGCCTTCTGGTGCTGGTGGAGACTGGTGCTGGGGTGAATGCTACAGGGCGGCAGTGCTACAAGGTTCTGGGCTGGTACTGAGGGCTGGTGAGAAGAACCCCCTTATGGCCCATCAGACATGACTGGGAAAGGACAGCCCCATCGCACAGAGCCCAGAAGTGGCTGCCTAGGAGAAGGGGACACGCTGGTCCCAGGGCAAAGCACGTGCTCTACCCTGCCCTGGCTCCAAGGGGCCAGCTCTGCTCCTGTGCCATCAGCATCCCCAGCTGCCAGAGCCTGGTTGGTTGCACAATCATTGTTCACCTTTGCAGCCATCTCTGCCGACAGGCCCTCTGCACCATGGCCCTGGCCATGTGCTCTGCCCACCAGAGCGGCTTGAAGGACAAAAGCCTTGGAAAGAGAGCCAGGACTGAGAGGTTAGGGGAAGGCTGAAGGGAGATTTGGCACATCTGCAGCCTCCCTGTGCCTGCATCCCACACCTAGTGAGGACACCAAACAGGTGAGGCAGGCACCTGCAGAAAGGAGGTACATCCCCACTGCTTAAAGCTGTGCAGCCATCTTCATGGTTCCAAAGCAACTTACCTCACGTGCAAGACCACCACAAACCTTCCTCCCTTTCCAAAGGGTTCTAGATCACAAAGCACCTTCTTGCCCAGTCCCTCCTCTTTCTCCCAGTAACAAATATCACTACAGGCACAACAGGATGGACCGGGTTCCCCACTCCCACAGGCAGCAAATCCACACAAAGAAGGAATTTTCTCCCTGGTCACAAACCATGGGGACAGAAACAAGCACCGCTCCTGCCTCCTCACCTTCTCTTCAGAGCACCAAGCATCAAACAGAAGACAGTGAGGACTGGGGTCTCAGCATATCACAAACCAGCCCCTGCTGACTTGGTTATGGAAAAGACCAATCCCAGCACCACACGTGCCTAAGGTCCATGAGCCAGCATGCACACAGGGTAAGGCTGAGCAGAGTCCTAGAGAGGCAGTGAGGCTGTTTTAGTCATGGGAAGTGTTATGTCTGAGGGGAAGTGAAGAAATCCAATGCACCGTAGGGAGGACCCCCAGTTGAGCCAGGAACAAGCTGCTGCTCTGCTCTGGCTGCTGCAGCACTTATGTGAGCAGGGAGCAAGGGGAAGGGGGATAGCTGGTTGAACCCAGAGCCCCACATCCCACCCTCACCCTGCTTGGGGACAGCTGTTTTTTGGTAAGGAAGGTAAGGCTATTGTGTGATGGCACCAGCTTGTACAAGTGATACAGGGATATCAATGCCACCTGAACAAGGTTCTGGGCATGGCAAGGGGTGTGGGTGCATGAGCATGAGTGTGTGAAGAGGCAAGAGAGAGGCAGACCCTCTATTTGCCTGCAGTGGGAGCAGCAGCCACAATTTCCTCATACTTTGGTGGAGGGTCGTTGTAGGAGATGCTGGTCTCTTCGCCGCTGCTGCTGTCTGGGTGTCCCGTAACTTCCTCGTAAGACGGTGGAGGGGTGGCACTGGACAGTCTGGAGAGGACAGAGACCGAGTGCTCTGGTGGACAGAGAGTGCCCTCTGGCTGGGGGGTGCCCCCTGCTCTGCTGTCTCCAGCCCCTCGGTTGCTTGCTTCTCGCTGATACTGAGTTTCCCCTTGGCTCTGTGACCGCTCACGGTACACCATGACCCTGGGGAGGCTGCGTCCTGTTCGGCTGGCCAGGTAGCGGTTCTGGGCGTAGGAAGGGCGGTGACGGGTGGCCTTTTGCAGCTGGCACCTCCAGATGATGAAGAGGGCGATGACTATCAGAAGAGCCACTCCCAAGAGGGGCACTACCACGTACATAGCATCTGAGCGCTCCGTGCTGTGCCCAGGGTCCTTGACAGAGTACACAGAGTTGGTGTAGCCCTTCCAGAACTCCATCTGCAGTAGAAACACAGAAGGAACTACCACGTGCTTCTGCGTGGGACAAGCAGCCCCTAACCATCACATGCAATAAACACTGCTGTCCCCAAACCCACAGAAGAGGCCTTTCCAGCTGCCTTGCAACACTCTCACCAAGGCTGAGTGGTCCTGCTTAAACAACTACAGGACCCAGCAAAAAAGATGATGGGAACAAACCTCAACAGCAGCCACCAGTCCCCATATTAAGCAGGGAGAAATGTGGCCAAAGTCAAAACCCACCTGGAGATGTGGGGACAGCAGTATAAATCTCTTATAAATGCCAGGGGAGTGCCAGTTCAACCTGAAGCTATGCAGGGTGTCCCAGCAATGACAAGGAGAGAACATTGTCTTGCAAGAGTAAAACATGCTGAAAAGTGAGGCTACAGCATACTGCCCGTGGAATGAAGAGGACAGAGGAAACAGGAGAGGCCATTCCCACTGTGCTTTTCTCCACCCACAGCATACCAAGGCATAAGTGCCTCATGCATCCACTGAGGAGCAGAGTGGGACAAACTCACTGTCTTCTCCTTGTTCTCGAACACTTCCTTGACCTCCTCGTAACTGCAGACCTCCTCCATGCACTCCCGCTCGATGGTGCCCTGCCGGATCTCCTCCAGGAAGCCGTTGGCTCGGGGAAAGCGCTTCAGGATTGAGTGGGCATTCCTGGCCCCCAAGAACACTGCAACACACAAAGCACAGATGCTCAACAGCGACAAACCCACACTTGGCCTCTGTGCAGCCGGGTTTTCCCACCCGCTTTTGGTGGAACAGGTATCCCAAGCACCAAACGGCCCACAGCTACAGCTCAGTTAGCGCAGCAGTGTGCCTGCTGAGGAAGTACACACAGTAGTAGGGTTTCTGGGGTCTGCCCAGAGACATGCAGCACCAGCAGCATTCTTCCAACAGGACTGGATGCTACATACACAGAAATTGGCAGTGTCAGACCACATAGGACAGCTCCAACGGACTTGTTTTTAACCTTCTGCCCTTGATGGGACCTCACAATACTGCCCTTTTACTACATGGCAACTACATCAGAAAAGGACCCAGGGTCAGGCAGAGGCTTCTGCAGGAAAAGGGAGCTCCCAGCGTAAGGGCACTGACCCTGTTAGCACAAGAAAGGTGAGATGCTGTCCAAAAAGCAACACTGCACACAGACCATGACCCTCCCAGGATACAAACATCCCACACACATTTCACAAGGCAGCCCTTCTGTATGCAGCCAAACACATCCAACTGCTTCTTCCCACTCAGCCAATCTCACTGCATTCTTTGAGTAAGATGAATCAGGTCAGCTGGCTGATCTACAGAAGCCTGTTCACCTCTTCCCCTCAGGCTCAGTCTTCCAATGGATTAACCAGATGAACTAATTCACACTGCAGCAATAAGAACAGATGCAGGACAAGGAGGTAGGGGGACTGACAGAGTCTCCCATTAGACCAGCTTGGATAGAATAGAAAAGGATGCTTAGTAAATGATCAAACATAACATTCAGTAGCAGCCTGCCACCAGGGAGGTCAACATGTTTTCCTTCAGCTTTACCTTCCATTTATCCTGCTTCTAAAATAATATAGCAAGGTATTTTTGAGAATACTCACAAGTGTCAAGGCAGGGGAAAGACCACAAATAAGAAACTACTACAATGCTATGCGACTCTGTGCTTGGAGATACTGTGCTCTTTATGTGCTGTGTAGGTGCATTTCCCCCTAGTGATTTATTAATGGCTTGCTTCGGTGAGAGAGTTTGCAGAAGACTGAAACCACTGAGGTGTGAATGAAGAACAGCATGAATGATGTGAGTCAGAGACTTTCCCTTCAGAATCAACTTTATTATGCAAACATATCTTTTTTTTTTTTCCCCCCTTAAATAACAAGGATAACCAGAAAAAAGCATCTTCAAGAGGCACAGAAGCACACCGCTGGAGGGCAGGGATCAGCTTGCCTTGGCTTTCCCAGTCAAGGAGGGCTGTCCTGGCTGAAGATGGAGCAGGCTGGCAGGCTGGCTGTCACCCGCCCCTTTCTGGAACCGGATGAAATTTCACAAAGGCACCATCCATTCTGCAAATGTCCCAGCTTTCACTGGAGAAATCTGGCCTTACCTCCTTGGCTTCCTGACTTGATCAAGCTGTGCTATGAACTCTCCCCTCCTCAGCACTTGAGCCTGAGACTCTTTCCATCTTCCTTCCCACCTTGGAGCAACAAGCTTAGCTGCAGATCTCACTTGCACAGTTTTCCATCCCTGCAGATACCACTCACTTGACCCTGCTTTGCTGAACTGGTCACTATGATGGAAATAAAAACAGACACACAGAGAGGTATCACAAACAATTTCTCAGTTGAAAACATGCTGTGATGGAGGCATGAGCCTCTTCCCCCAGGGAATCTCCCCTGAGGACCTAGAAATGACAGGAGAGCAGAAACTAAGTCACTGATCCTTCCCCTCTTTTATGTGGAAAGCAGTTCCCACATGCATGGGAATCAGGGCAGGAAGACCAGTGGCCTTCAGGACAGAAGAGCCTTGTAAACTCTCCTCTCTGACTTGGGATCCTCAACTCACAGGACAGCAGACAGCTGAGCAGCAGTTGTCTCCAAACCACAGGACAGAGGGAAGACTTTTCAAACCCCAGCAGTGTCTGTACTGACTCCTTGTGCCTCTCCAAGTCTCCCCACACCAGTTGGAGCACCAGTGCACAGGAAAGATTAGAGCTTTAGGCTGGGGGAGCAGGAGTTCACTGCCATCCCTTTTAAGTTTCCTAAGGTGATGCTGGCCCCTGGTGGTAGGCAGGCTTAGCCATACCTCTACCCAGGACTGCCTTGCCCAAATGACACATGGCTGTGCCTGGAAAGGAGCAGTCAGGGCTGCAGTTTTGGGGAAGCACATGCGGGCAAATGTGCTGATCACCACAAACCACTCCTGCAAGTCACATCCTTCATGTGACTTGCATGACAGAAACTGCTTGGCACAGGGCACTGCCACCTCAAGGGACAGCTTCCACAAGAAGCAGGTGCTACTAAGTCAGCAGCTAAAATCTGCGAGAGAGAGAAGGTGCTAGAAGGCAGGGCAACAACTGGGGACCTTCCTCAATAACACAAGATAAAAGGTACATTCTGTGGCAGAACCTGCGTGGAGATCTCTGCTCCCTCCCCCTAGCACAGTACAGACAACAAGAGGAGGCATACCTGTCATCCCTGGAGTTCTCTTCTGTCCAGCTTGGCCTCTGCCTCCACCTTCACAGCTGGCTCTGGCGGCACCTCAGCAGATCCTGAGATTTCAGCTCTAGCATCTTCCTGTTCCTTTCAGAGTTCCCATTGCATCGCTACATGCAGCCTCTGTGCAGGCTGCTCAGATAAGTGAGGACAGAGGGTTGAGTCCAGCCCTTCACAGATCACATGCTGTTTTCCACCCTGCACCCTTACTGTTCTCAGCCCAGCTTTTGCCAGGCCAGTCCTCACAGCTGCTGGCACCAAATGGCCACATGTGCTGGGCACTCACTCACCAAGATGCAACATGCTCCAGCAGGGGGCTACGTTACACTACTGCCCAAGTCTCTGCCAAGAACATAGGGCTGCAGTGTCCCAGGCCACCCAGGCTGCAGGACAGCATGGCCCAAATCGCAGGCCACCTTCCTGGGGAGCACCACGGCTGGGAGATCTTGGTGCAGACCAGCAATGCCTGCAAAGGAGTCAGTCAGTCCAAAAAGCCTCAAGGAAGGCTTCCTGCAACAAGCCTCACAGAAATAAAGGCAGTCCTGGAGAGATTCGCCCTTCAGTACCTCCCATCTTGCACAGATGAGAGAGGAACAAGGCAGGCTGGACCTCAGACCATGTATAGGGATAAGAGTCAATGGCATCTGAGCCTCCCCAAAAAATACATGTGCCTCTTGCTTGTGAGGCACCTGAAAAACACTTCCCTACTGCAGATGAAGAGGTGGTAGTGGTGCTGGAGGGGAAGAGGGAACACTTACTTGCCATGCTGCCTTGCTCGGCTGCAGGGGACTCCCACCTACCTGCAGGGAAGAAAATAGGAGAGTCATCAAGAGCTTCAATTGCAGCCCAGCAGACACTAAAGCCTGATCCCTCCACCATCCTGGATCAGAATGATGCAGAAAGCAGGGTGCTATCTGTAGACCCATGAAACTGTCAGCCCAACCTTGCAACCAGCTAATCTCCTAACCTTTGAATTCACAGAATAAAGAATGCTTCGAAAGCGACAATTCCTCTGAGAGAAGCAGACTCCAATACACCCAGCACCAAGAGCAAAAGGGAGAGTCTCCCATTCACGGAAACAAGGCACAGCCAACGAGGACCATGTAATTGGTGAGTGATCAACAATGCTCTGCTGGACACAGAGTACACCTGACACCAGAGCCTCCCTCTGCCTGACATGCTTGCTACCATCAGCTGCCCATGGCAGGTGCCTGCAGGACCTATGCTGCCCCAGGAGGCAAACACACAAGCTAACCAGGAAGATCAGGATCAGCATATAGGACGACCTGAGAGTTGGAAGGCGCTGGGAACAGACTGGTGCTCTTCCCTCCGAGACAGGATTGATGGATACAGATAAACTCATTTTGCATCCATTGCACAGTCATGTAAATTCTCACTTCTGTAACGCTTACCCACAGTATGCAGTAAGGATGGCTGGATTGTTTTCTCCATTACCATCAAGCTGAGTATTTAACAGGAGAGAAAAGGATATGCATGTCCTAAAGGGTGTTTGGCAAAGCTCAGAGCAACAGCAGCACTTCCTGCATATTCAGGATGCCAACTCTCCTGCTAGAAAAGCACCTTTCACACTTCAAAAACAAAAAAAAAAACCCCACAACAGTGAAGTTCAGTAAAGGAGTAAACTATTATCTGCTTGCAGGAGGAATTCCACTCATTTATTTTCCACGTTTTGTCTTTTCACTGCGCTTAAGATCCCACAGATCAGACCATCCTGGCCAAACTCATCTCTCACCTTCCATGACTCCTTGCTGTGACAAAACCACAACTCCATCAAAAGACTGAGCCAGCTCCCACAGGGATGTATTGTGGATGTAGCAGCAAAGGCAGTTTAGAAACAGCAGGAACTAAAATGAGCTGATCTGAGGTCCAGGACTGCAGATATTCAGAGTAATCCCCAAAGCGCTTCAATTAGCTCTCTGCTGGGGTGAGGTCAGTGGCTGTACAAAGCCATCCGCTGGGTCAGCAGCACAGGAAACACACTTCCCATTTCACTCAAAAGGCTGGAATCCAGGCACACAACAGTGCTGGCGTATTGCTACATCAGGAGGTATCAGATCTCACCAACAAACACCTCCTCAGTAAAGCTAACGTCTCTCACTGCCAAAATCAGGCTTCGCGTGTTTTTTGTACCAAAAGCAGTAAGAGACCGGCGATGCTTGGAGCTGCTTTCCATCAGCAAAGAACAGTTTATTTTAAACAGACTGAGAAATCCTGCAACACCTAGCCTGGGATTTAAACAGGACAGAGGGAAAGCAACAGAACAATTACATGTGACAGATTTGCCATCTCGCACTCCCCAGGCTGGGCATTCATCCACATTTCTCTTCACAAGGAATGGAACACTTGATCTTGCTCCTCCAAACCACATTCCCAAGTCTGATGGGAGCACACAGGCTGCAGGAGCCGCACATTCCCTTATAGGTTCTGTCAGCTGTGAGCAGATACTGACCTGATTTTGTTGCTGTCTGTTTTAATGAAGAAACTCAAATCCTCTGTATCAAAGAACAGGCTGCAAAGAAAATTTGCCCCAGCATCCACACAGTACACAAACTTCGTGCCACTCATTATTACAGGCAATGAGCATCACACCTTCTCTACCTGATACACACGAGAATTCGAGTCACGGAAATAAACATATTCAAGACTAGACTTGCCAGGATCCCAGGCTCCATGAAGCACGCTTTACATTCATGGAGCCTGACACCGCAGGTATAAAAGTACAGTAATGATCAATTTCATCAGTTTTAACTTTTTTTTCCCCAAACATCTGTGCCAATGCACCACCCAGCGTCAGAAACAAGAGACTGTTTATTCCAGCACAACAATAAGCCTGCTCTGCACAAGCCTGCAAGCACAAGAGCTGCCTGCTCGGGCGCACGCAACAAGGGTGAGCAACACGGGTATTTATTTTTAATTTCCACACGCAGATCCCTGGCCGCCCCCAGGTGAGATGAGCGGGAGGGCCGGCAGCCGGCGAGCAGCACTGCCTGAGCACCCACCCACCGTATGAGAGAAGCTGGAGGCTGACCCGGCAGACACCCACCCAGCCCCGTCCGCCCCACGCTTCTCAGCTCTCCTCTATAAATACCCCACCGACGGGAGGTTGCTACAGCAACGGCGAGGAGGCGCGAGGGATGCGTCCGTGAATGCGAGGATGCTGCAGTCGCACATTCGTGTCTCCCCCCACCCCCCTCCCTGATGCCAAAGGAGGAAATCGTGCTGGCAAAGCCCGGCGCGCGATCCTAGCCCGCAGAGTCCAGGGTAAGGGCACAGGTGTGACGAGGGACCGACCGGCGCCACAGCCGTGATCCAGACAGCGGGGATTCCTCCCGCTCCCCAGCGATGCTCTGTGCCAGGATCCACCACGCGGTGCCAGGCTGCGCCCGCTCCGCACGCCAGACACCGCGGGGGCCCGAAGCTTCACCTCGCGGCAGCCTTCGATGCCATGCCGCGGCCCGGCCCCGCGCTGCCCGGCCCCCTCCCTCCCTCCACGCCCAGACCCCGACCCCATTTGTCGCCATCGGCTCCGGGCGGCCCCACAGAACGCGCCACGGGGAAGCCGGACCCCACAGCACCTCCCGCACCCAGCCAGGCCCGCCCTGCCCGCAGCTCCCCCAGCCCATACACCGACCTCCAGCCCTGGCATCCCACCCCCTCCACACACACAGAGCCTCAACGCCCCAGCCCGAAGCCCACCCCATACCCTCAGCCCCAGTACCCCACATCACCCCGAGTTCCCCCGCCGCCCCACAGCCCGCCTCACGCCGCCCCGCCCGTACCTCATGGCGGCCTCGCGCCCCGCCGCAGCCGCTCCCTCCCGCCGACGGGCAGGAAGAGGAAAGCTCCGCCCCCCTCCCACCTCTCAGCCAATCACAACCCCCCTCAGCCAGCACGCCCCGCCTCCTCCTCCGCCTCTACAATTAGAAGCGGGGAGCGGAAAAGTGGGCGGGCCTACGAGCCTTCCCCAATCAAACGCGGACTCTGTGAACGTGCAGCCAATGGGAGAGCGCGATGTGGCCGCCTAGGCTGCTGGGAGTAGTAGTCCCACGCCCGCTGCGGCGCAGCGCTTCGTGCTGCGGGCGGCGCTGCGGAACCATGATCGGGGATCGGTCACCGCCTGCGGGCGGCCCCGCCCCGCCCCGCCCCGCCCCGCCCCGCGCCTCACACCGCGGAGGCCGTCGGAGTTTCACGCGCTTTATTTCTCCACAAACTGACTGCCGGCGCCGCTGGGCCCTGTGCCGCTTCATGGGGCTGGGCTCTGCACCGCGCTCAGCGTCACGGCTGCTCGAGCGGCCGGACCCGGCTCACGCTGCCCCCGCGGCACTAAGGCCCCGCGCTGCCCTACGCCTCAGTCATCCTCCATCCCCGTGCCACGTGTGCTGCGTTCAGGCCGGCCGCGGGGAGCCTGCCCCTAGCGCGGGCACAGCGCCTCCGACCTCTCCTTCGTTCCCTTCATCGCCATCTTCATCGTCATCTTCGGTCTCATCCCCCTCGCTGTCTGAATCATCGTAGAGGCACAGCGTGGCCTGCACCGGGAAGTTCTCCAGCAGCTTCTCCGCCACACTGTACAGATAGTCAAAGCACCTGGATTTGGGCCACAGGAGCCTGTTGGCGAGAATCACCGTGAGAACCTGCCCGTCCTAGCTGTGGGCATGGCGCCGGCACGGGGACGTACCTGACCGGATGGCGGAACAGTGCTAGCGCTTTGTCAGTGCTGTGGTCTCCTGCAGCATCGAGGGGATGAGCCTGTGGGAACAGAGCCGGGCTGGGACCTGCCCCATATCCCTGTGCCCCTGCTCCTGCCGTGGTTGCAGTGACACAGACCTCCTTCCTAACATCAGAGGTTTACACACCACCTCACAGCCCCTGAGCAGTGTGTCTGTGGGGCCAGACCGCATCCCAATTTTCCCCGCTCCTCTGCTGAATGGATTCAGTTCCCTGTGCTCCCACAAAGGAAGCTGGCATCTAAACCCCACACGAGGGCTTTTTGCCAGAGTAATCTCCCCCATTGTGCCCACGCGTCCTGCTAACCCCCTGAGGAATGCCCGCCAGGCCGGGAACAGGCATCCCTTTCAGACCCCACAGAGCAGCTGTGTTTGCTGCAGTTGGCACTGCCCCAGAAGGCTGTAGGCTTGGGGAGTGGAGAGGAGATGCTGGGGAATGTGGGTACCCAAAGTACTCCCTGCTCACCCCCTTATTGCAGCTACCCTCCCGTGGGCTTTGGGGAGGATGTCAGGGTGCAGGTGCTTGCTCTGTGCCCTCTGCTCAGCCCTTGCAAGGGATAAAGGAGTCTGGGGCCAGAGGCTGGTGACTCCAACGCTGTCAATGGAAAAAAAAAAGTGGGTCGCAGCAGGAAGAATAAAACTCACAGTGTCCATCTGTTCCCTCTGCTGCCTGGTCATGAATTCCTCCTGGGGCAGCCATGGTCTCCAGAGTGGCTTGGGTCTTGGGGAGGACAGAAAGATGAGCACAGTGGGCACCCTGCATTTTCCTCCCCGCTTGCCTTGCTCACCCACACCCCAGCCACACACTCCAGTTTTGCCAGTACATCCACAACCCCTGCCCTGGTGCCAGGCATATCCACCACCCCACTTGTGGTCCCTTCCCTGCAGGAGCTCCCAGATCCTAGGCTCTGCACCTTCAGTGCTGGGATTGTGGGAGTCTGCACCTAAACCAGGAGCACATGGCCTTCACCCAAACTCACCTGGAGCCTTCCCACATAGCCATTGCTGCCTGCTCCAGCCCCCCCCACCCATTCTGCACCCAAAGTACCTTCCCCTCTGCTGCAGCCCCGGGGCTGGGCAAGCACCAGCTATGGGCAACGGGAGCCGGTGGAGAGGCAGGCAACAGGCAGCAGCTTCCATGGTGGCAACGGTGTCCCCTCCAAGGCTGGAGGTCCTTTGTGAGGATAGCTTTATATATAGCTCTGCCCTCACCAGTGACTCACAAATTCTTTGTGGCAGGAGAGTGTTGGACTGGGGGCTCAGGGGTAGCAGTCCCCAGGGTGTGAAATTTGTCCCAGTTGTGTAAACAGAGGGCTGGGGGGGACTGGAAGCAGGGTGTTGTGGAAAAGCAAAACACAGAAGGGAAAAGTTAGACACCATTTGTGAGAAAGTCCCCAGGAGGGCTCAGGGGGGTGTGGGGGGAAACAGGGTAGGGCAAAGACAATTAACAAGGATGATTAAGTGTTCTTAGTAGCCATTTGCATAAGGGAGAGGAGATTTGGGGAATTGATCAGGAGTGCTGGGGCATCACGACGGGCAGGGGATGAGGATGGCATGATGGTGACAGTGTGATGGGCTGCAGCAGAAGCAAGCACAGACCAACCAGAAGGTGAGAGAAAGGATGCTCAAGAGAGGATAGGGGTGAAGATAGGTGCCAGGGGATTGCAGCGGTCCTGCTCAGGCACACAGGTTCCTGCTCAGGTCCTCCAGGGCGGTCCCAGGTTTTATTCCTACAGCAAAGAGGTGCTGCATATAATGTATAATGTATAATGGCTGTCATATCCCCAAGGCTGGTTGCAGGACCAGCCCCAAGGTGAGTGGGACACAGACACAAGGCAGCTTCTCCCCAAGCTTTAGCCTTGCAGGGCTGGGCACAGCTGCAGCACGGAGCTGGCAACCAAAAGCAGTGGCACAACTCAGAACTGGCTGTCCCCTCCCAGCAGAATGGTTCAGTATGATCTGCTAAAGCGATGTCCATGCCCACAGCAGAGCAATTGGATTAGATGGTCTTTGAAGGTCTTTTCCAGCTCAAATAATTCTATGATTCCATAATTTACTGCTGCAGTGTTTGCCAGTGATCTCCCTAGGCTCTCTGGGATGCAGACAGTATCAGGAGGTGCAGGAAGGATTCTCAGTAGGAGGATGCAAGGGTCATACCTGTATGCATCCCACCCCTCGTGCTGCTCCTGACTGGGCACTTGATGCGAGGTGCCACTTGCAGGCAGGTCACCCCCCAATCCTGGGAGAGTTTCAGTTTGAGACAAGGAAAGAAAATAGCAAATGGTCCCTGCTGTAGCTCTGCCAGCAGTGTCCAAACATTGGCCAGGATCAGCTTGGCTCTGAGCACAATTTGTCACCAGGGGCCCTCCCTGCCCCAGTCCATCTGCAGCAGCCGGGGAACGGGAGGGGGCATGGCACGAGCAACAGCCCTCATTACCGTCCCCATTTGCTCCTCATTTGGGCCAGGAGTCTTACAATAACAAACCCTGCAGAGGACAAGCAAGGCTGGAGAGTTCAACCTGCTGGTCTTTTGCTGCCCTGTGATCCCAGCACACAGCTTGGCAGGGACGGGATTCAGCGTAGAAGATGGAAATGCTGGGTTGTCCATCTCTTGTGGTACTGGTGTGCTGTGGGACACCTTGGTAACTTGCACACTGCATTGCCCTATGCCCAGCTCAATCTCCAGCCACTCTCTTCTAGCCCTGGCCAAAACAGGTCTCAGGGGCTGTTGAACCCCACAGGAGAAAAGTCCCCTCTGCGCCCCTGCCAGCTGGGCATCACCACTGACAGCAAAGGGCCCCTGGAGCCAGCGCAGATGGAAGGCAAGGGAGGAATTTGGCTTCATCTCTGCAGCCAGTTTCCATCCTTGGCTCTGCTCCCTTCACTCCACCCCATCTCTTCTCACCGCCTTTCCTCCACACACCACTGCCCCCGCCCTAGCCTGGTATCCCAAGCCACTTAGGCAACCACCTACCCTGATAATTAATAGAAAACAAGCAAAACAAGGCATCCCAGCTCCTCAATCCTTCCTGACACCGAAAGGGTTTAATTCTGATCTGCAATAAGCCTCCAGGCTGAGATTTGTGGATGGATTTTGCAAAGCCGAGGTGAACCATTCGCAGTCCCTGATCCCCAGCCCTGACGAGCCTCTTCCTGTAGGACTGCAGCTGCCCTCGGTCCCGCACCACATCTCCAGCCATCTCTGTAAGTACACAGTCCCTCGCATGCCCCAGTTTGCCAGCCCCCAAAACCTGAGTATTAGTTCTGTAACAGCACCCATAAGATTGAGTGGCTGTATATTGGGTTGCACGTGGGAAAGGAGATGAAAGTCGGGAAATTTTAATAGTAAACATTTGATGTTCCAAGGCCGGGGAAAGGGAATGGAGGCTCTGGGAGGGGTGCACCCTCAGCCGGCAAATTTCCCAGGGCAGGAGGCCACTGGCCAGGCAGTATCTGTGTGGTTTGCTGTTTCGCAAGAACCACAGCAGGGGGAATTTTGAAACAAGATGAAGGAAAAACAAACCGCCCCGTGTCTGCCAGATCCCTGTTGCCCACCCCCAGCTGGGGCAGAAAAAAACCCCATGGCACTAGCACCCACATGGGGAGCACACTGCTTGCTGCAGGACAGAATGCTCCCAGGAGCTGGCATGGACTCACCATTAAACACACTGTGCCCAGTGCATTGCTGTCCTTCGTGAACCTCCGGGCTCTCCTAGGGATGTAGGTGTCGCTGTCACCTGCCATTCCTCCCTTTCATCATCACATGGGAAGGCTGATAGCTGTGATTCACCCTCAGGAGAACACATCCCTTGGCCCCATTCCTGCTGGATTCTCTGTGGGGTGGGGGGATAGCAGCAGATGCTTTAGGAACCCCATTTTTCTGCTGAGAAAACCTCAGGGCCACCACTCTAAAGCACCTCCAACAGTTCCAAACAAACAACACGCAGCCACAGTGTTTTGGCTTCTTTTTTGCCTTGAAACAGGGAAAGATAAAGATTAGCTGAGTTTGCAAAGGCAGCTGGAGGAGTGCACAGCAGCAAAAGAATATTTCCATTAAGCAGGACACAGGGTGAAGGAAGAGGTGGCTGGGGAGGCTTGCACCAGGAGACACCATGCATTAAGAAATGCCCCAGCAGAGACCTGATGGGGACCAGCCAGCTCCCCATCCTGCCCACAGCACAAGGAGGGGCTTTGGCGGCCTGCCTGGGCTCCGCTGTGCTGCCTATTGAAGCCTGCCTGGGAAGATAACAGAGGTGAAAGGGTGCTTGGCGATTCTCTGCAGGCTCGAGTCAATCGTTAATCGGGGAGGGATTGCTTTCCACTCTTGCAGGTAACCTCTCCTCCCCCCGGCTCCCCCCACGCGCCCGTGCCCTCACAAAACCAACACCCACAGGAGCGGGGTGAAGCTTCAGCACAGCGAGAGGAGCCGCTAGCAGGGCCATGGGAAGGTAAACGTGCGGGAGAGGTGACAGCCGGCCCAACCATGGTCTCTATGGGACTCCAGCTGGTGGGCTACATCGTGGCCTTCCTGGGCTACATCGGCACGCTGACAACCACGCTGCTGCCCAACTGGAAGATCAGCTCCTACATTGGCTCGAGCATCGTGACAGCTGTGAGCTTCACCAAGGGGCTATGGATGGAGTGTGCTACATATAGCACGGGCATCACTCAGTGCGACATCTACAGCTCCCTGCTCAACCTGCCTCCTGACATCCAGGCAGCCCAGGCCCTGATGGTGAGCTCCTGTGCCGTCTCCTCCCTTGCTTGCCTTATGGCAGTGGTGGGCATGAGGTGCACCGTCTTCAATCAGGGCTCCCCAGCCAAGGACCGAGTGGCAGTGGCGGGTGGTGTGGTCTTCATCCTCGGGGGGCTGCTTTGCTTCATCCCACTGGTGTGGAACATCCATGTGGTGCTACGAGATTTCCACAACCCCCTGCTCCCCGACAGCACCAAATTTGAGTTGGGGGAAGCTCTATACCTGGGCATCATCTCCTCTCTGCTCTCCCTCATTGGTGGCTTCATCCTCTGTGCCTCCTGCCCTCCCCGTGACCCATCAGGCCCCTACTCACCCCGGCTGCTGGCAAGCAGGAGTCCCCAGCCCTCCGTCAAACAGATGCAGAAGCCCAAGAGTGAGTTCAGCTCCTACAACCTGACGGGATATGTGTAGCAGCAGCAGGGCACCTGGTCAGCACTTTTCCTAGCTTCCGAAACACCTGGGCTGGCACCGAGGGCACACAGTAAGAGGAGAAGGATGCAGCGGTGTCTCCCACATTCGTATCTTTTGCTCGGGGATCTTGACATATGACTGCTCAGAAATCTCAGCTGTGAAGGACCCTGAGTCCAGCTTCTGTTACCACTTTTGGAGCTGCCCCTGCAAGCCAGCTGGAAGCACACCCATAGCCCCTGCACAGCAGTCTTCTCATGGCCAAACTCCATCCTGCAGCCCACAGCCCAGCAAGGACAGTGAAATTGTGCCGCTGGGGCTCACCTGCTCATCTGTGGCTCTGGAGACACTGGGGGGGGATTAGGGCACCCACAGGAGCCCAGAATTTTGGGGGGACAGTGTGGGGATGGAGTACTGATTGCAAGCTGATATCACAATAAATCTGTGTTTCTAGATGGGCTGTGATTGAACTTGTCTGTGGTACTAAGGAGTACCCCAGCACCTCACCAGTGTCAGGGCAGGCTCTGGCAGGGCCACGCTCACCTGTCTGCTTCATCCATCCTGCAAAGATGGATGCAAAGGGAGCCCCATCCCTTGCTCTTGGCCATAAAGGAGATGAAATAAAACACAGAGGGGTCTTGCAGGTGGGTCTAAGCCTGTGGGTTCCTGCAGGGGCAGGTTTGGGATGGGAGGGCAGGGTCAAACCTGCTCCCTGCAACCCTTTAGCACTGGCGGGATGTGCTGTGCAGCTGCAGCCCCAGCAGCCGGCAAGGTGATGCTGTGCAAAGCCACTTGTGCCAAGGCAAGGGGGACAGAGGGAGGGTACAAGGTGTCCATGAAGGAGCGAGCACTTTTTAACCCTCAGGCCACCTCCTTTGTCCTTTGGTACCACATCCCACTGCCGGATGCAAGATAACCCCTTTGCCCAGGGAAGTTTGGTCCACCTGCCAGCCCCTTATAAAAGGATTTAGATTAGGTCCCAGAAAAGAGGGCACCAGGTTCCCTGCTGAAGCAGGCTCCCCACCGAGACGTCACCGTTAGCCTTGCGTCAGTGAAACTGCATTTACCTGTAGGGCTAACGCTCCTGATAACAGTGTGAGTCACACTTTCTTCCTTCCTCACCAAGAAAGATGCTCATTATCAGGGACCACAGTGGATTTCAAGGCAAAGGCCTTGCACCTGCTTTTTCAAAGCCAGATGACAAAGCTGAGTTACTCACTGCTGCTTTGGGAGAGGGCTGAGGTGATGGGGGCTGCTGTGCAGAGCAAGCAGGTGCTGCAGCCCACAGCCACACGAGTTGCCGTGCTCAGTGAAAGGCACTGCCTTTCATTCAAGGCTTTCACTGTGAATGTTTTGCTCCTTGGCAGCTATTCCAGAGAGGAGGCAAGAAAATATTTGGCAAGAGACTTCCTGCTGGAGGAGAGGAAGAATGCTCTGCCCTCGCTCCTCACTCCTACTCAGGGCTGACAGCATGGCCTGTGTCTGTGGGCAGATGCTGGCTTAATTAAACACGTGTGCGATGGAAACACTCAGAGTTTTACCACTGCTGGCCTTATTAACACTGTCATTTGAGAATCAGAAAGGAGGATTTCTGGCTCCTGCACACCTTCCCTACGGAGCAGCATGGTGCAGCCAAAACCAATACTGGGAATGCCTTCAGTTTGGGCACGTGAGCACTGGGCCATGGCACTGCTTGGGAGTGTGCTGACCCTGGGGAAGGTTTCTGGGGCGCAGCCCCACTGCAGGCCCCAACTGCCCTGCAGCAGAAACAAGGGTTTCTCTCTGGCCCATGCAATTGATTGCAATCCCTTGAGCCAGGAAGTTTTCCCCTGTCCAATTTCTGTGGGCTCTATCCAAGCTGAATGCACCCAAAGAAACTTGGCTCCAGGGAAAGGCAGGCTGGAAAAGATTTTCCTCTTCTAAGAACAGGAGTGAAAACAGGGAATATGAAGGACAGCAGGAGCATGAATGCAGCAGTGGTTATCTCTGCCTCATGCAATAGCCATGTTCCCCATTAGTCAGATAAGGTGGGTCCTTGGGGTCAGGCTGGATGCAGCCCAGCCCAGGGCCAGAGAGGACGGCAGTCGGGATGAGGCCATGCCTTTGGGCAGCGGAGCCAGGCAGGCAAGGGTGCAGGGTCAGCCCCACAGCTCCTTGCCTGCACAGCGGGAGCAGGGAGGGCACAGAGTGAGATCATATAAGGGGACGTGAACAGGAGGGGTGGGATGGTGCGCAGACAGCAGGGTGACCTCGCAGGATGGAAGGAGCCCCTCTCTGCAGGGCTGGGTGCTGGTGACTAATCCTCTGTCGTAAGGAGAGAACTTCCCCTCTTACTCCAAACAGTGCCTCAAATGAAGAAAGGGGGCAATAAAGGATTAACATGCCCTTATCTTCAGAGGAGGTAGAGGTGCCATAAATGCCTAGCACACAAACCTGCAGCTGCTCCTGGGCCGTGGGCTGAGACCTGGAGGGACAGTTATAAAACACGTCTTTCAGTCACATCACCCCCTTCCCACCTCCCTGGATCAGGGGGGTTGAATGTGAGCTAGCAATGTGCCCAAATAGCTGAAAAGGCCAAGGGCATCCTGGTTGGTACCAGAAGTAGTGCAGTCAGCAGGAGGTGATCGTCTCCTTGCACTCAGCCCTGTGAGGCCGCACCTCAGCTGTGTTCAGGATTCAGACCCTCACTACAAGAAAGACACTGAGGCTTTATAGTGAGTCCAGAGAAGGACAGTGGAACTGTGAAGGATCTGGAGCACAGGTCTTACGTGGAGTGGCTGAAGGAACTGCGATTATTTGGTCTGGAGAAGAGGAGGATCAGAGGAGATCATACTGCTCTCTACAACTCCCTGAACAGAAGTTGTGACAAGATGGGGGTCTGCCTCTGCTCCCGCATAACTAGTGATAGGATGAGAGGGAATGGCCTCAAGTCACACCAGGGGAGGTTGGAAAAAAACATTCCCCAAAAGAGTGGTGAAACACTGGAACAGGCTGTCAGAAGAGGAGGGACGAGTGCCCAGCACCAAGCCCGGCTGCTACCTGCCCCAGTCAGCATGGAAATCCCTCCATCTTCTCTGGGCATCCCACAGACAGGGGGGCAGCCCTCAGCCCCGCGATGCCTCCAGGCACGTGGAGGTTAGTTAGCTCTCTGTCATCCCACATCTCGTTCCCACTGAGGATCTGAAGCAGCGAATAATTCACGCAGACTCTTCAAATAGCATTGGACCAGAAGATAACAGAGGCCATCCCTGTGCAACCCGGGGAAGTGCTCAGAGAGGAGGGGAGGGAGGCAAAGAAAATTCAGGCCAAGATCCTGATGGGCCAAAGCACTTGGAAGCAGCCTCTGCATTCCTCTGCTTTCCTCCTTCCTCAGCTGTTTCCCATGCCATACTGCAGCCTCAGTACAGCATGGACACAATTCTTCCTCTGACATCAATGGCACCCATTCCTCACTTCCAAAGGCTTCCTGCCCTCCCCAAGCCATGGGGATCACCCTGTTGGTGCCCAGCTCTTCTGGTTTTAATGGAACACTTCACAGTGCAGGTGAGGGTTATCAAAACAACCAGCTCTTCCTCAGAAAACACCTTAATTTGAAAGAAAAGTTTGTCCACAACCTCAAGGCTTTGCATACTTCTTTTGGAAACAGGCTGTTTAAGGAGCTTTAAAGGATCTTTTGATCTTTAAATAAAAGCATGCGAGAAATATTGCAGAGCAAATTCCCTGACGCAGCAACACAGAGAGGAAAGAGACCTTTGGGTGCACCCAGGGAGATTGCTAGAAAGCACCTTCCCAACCTTCTTGGCAGAGGTTGAACAGCAATTCAGAAATTTATCAGGTGAGCTATAAAACTTATTTACCTTGGAAAATTACATATTAAATCCGTTAAGATGACATAGATATCTGATCTTCAAGGCATTTCATTAATGCCACGATTACATTTCTCTGTAATTTAAGTCTAATCTACACTACGGGAGCTCCAAGTTAAGAATCTCAGCAAACCCAGCACATTTACAATCTGCAGTAGCAAGAACAGTATCACTAGAGCCTACATCTACTGAGCCAGCAAAGCAAGCTTTATCAGCAAGAAACATTTGTACAGAAATGTAAACAGAAGCTGTGCCAGGGAACTTTGCAGAATTTTTGGTGAAAGCAGACATCTCCAGACAAAACCTCTCTTGAAGAGCTGGGAAATGCCTAGTGAGCTGAGCAGGAGTTGTACTGCACTCTGGGCAGCCCCGGTGCTGAGCTCTGGCTAACTGGCAGTTTGCTGCAAGGAGGGGATCAAGACGTAATAGTCCTAAACACCTTTACATGAATAAAGTGAGTTGCGGTTGTGTAAAGCAGTTCACAGAGTCATTCCTAGCAAGCCTGTTGTTTCCAAGCTCAGGATACATGGGAAACTTGAAAGCTGCAGTCCAGGGACACCAACATTTTGGCAGCTGTAACCTGGGTTTGTACTTAGAAGATGCTGAGCCTGAGACACAGCTGACCCCTCCTGACTCTCAGTGGTGCACACAGCCCAGGGAGGCTTCAATGGCCCTGGAGTTGCCTCTTGTCTCTGCTCAGGATTTCAAAGGAAGAGTGTGATTTCATGAAGCTTTTCCCACCCCAGGGCACTAATCTTTCCTTGAAACAGGTGCCTTTCTTCACAGAACTTGCAATAGCCTCTATTTTGGGACGTCCAGCTTGCTAAAAAAAGGCTAAAACCAGGACAAGACCCACATCACAGAACAGCACAACTGCAAGCAACTTTCTTCTCAAGAAAACTTCTCTCTACGGTCCTCAGGTCATCAGAACAAAGTCGCACAACATCAGCTACACCTGGCTGACACTCCCAAGATTGCTCCAACAGATGTATTTTCATTACCCGATTTTTTAGTCTTTTCCTTTTAGGGGCAAATAAGCCATAGAGATACCTAAGGAGTGTGTTGGCATTACAGAGCTAAGGCTCCACAACCTTGATGCTCCCATACCCTTTGAGCTATTCCTGTACGGTTTTACCAGAAACAGCACTGCCCTTCACCTTTGGATTTGGATCAAATCTGACATAGCAGGGAGAAAACAGAGCAATTAATCTCAGATTAGCCCTATTTCCCTGCCTTCAAAGACTTCCTCATTGGCCATCTAACATTTTGAACTCACCTTATTGTAATGGTATTGCCAGATTGCAAAGCCGTTCTCTCCATCTGCCAGCAGAGGCAGCAGGACTGTATCCCACCCTGGAGGGGAAGCCACCGATAAGACACAGCAGGTGGCAGAAGCAATTAACTCCTTGCTTTCAAGGTGAGGAGCACAGACACTGTGGGACCTGGTAGTTCCTCAACACAGGATGCTTGCATACGAGGGTCTTGCTGTGAGTTACAGCTTGCTCCCAAAAACTGAATTAGCCCCTCTCCCAAGTGTGCTGCAGCGACTAGCATCCCACACGTGCTCCACGCGCTGATTCTGGCTTGTAAGTCCACTGGTGAAAACAGGTTAGTGTTACTGCACAGATCACCAGAATCATAGAATCACAAAATCATTTGCACTGGAAGGGCCTCTTATAGGTCAACTCCCTTGCACTGAGCAGGGGCACCTCTACAGCTCAGTCAGGTACTCAGAGACCTGTCCAGCCTGACCTCGAGGGTCTCCAAGGATGGGGCATCACCACCCCTCTGGGCAACATGTGCCAGTGCCTCACCACCCTTACTATAAAAAAAGTTTTTCCATATATCCAATCTAAATTTCCCCTCTTTTAGTTTGAAACCATTTCCCATAGGAATCTCTGTAGAAGAGATGGAAGCTGCCTACAGAGCATGGTGTGGAACTCCCAGCTGACTGGTGAAATGAAGAAAGCTGAACCCCACACAGCAGTATGGGCTGAGGGGAAACAGAGCATTTCTCTTCCCTGGCTCCTTCTGCCTGCATGGGCCTCATTCAGGGCTGGAAACTAAGGCAAGCTAGGCTGGGTTTTCCCACCAACCTTTCTGGGCTGCCTGCAGCCCCACAGCTTCACAGCATGGTACTGACAGGGAGGACCTGCAGAGCTCTAGGAGCTGGAAGCTCTGCCAAATGGCCTTATCTTTTAAGATACTTTACCGACCTCCTCGCCTGCAAAAAGTATTTACCTTCACTACACAACTTAATTCCCCCAGATGACTGTGGCATCAAGTTTTTGGCACAGGCAGTACTCGCTGTGCTTTGAAAGATGCCTGAGAGAAGTGCCAAGTTTCAGAACCAGGTACTTTGATAGCAGCTTATCTACTAAAGAAAATAAATAGCTCTACTGTTTGCCAAGTTGTATTCATTTAGGAAATGCTCCGTTACAAAACTATTTTCTGTGTTATTTCTTTAAATTGAGAGGGGGGAAAAAAAAAAAAAAAAAGACAAAAACAAATTAGATCAAGAAATGCCAAAGACCCACATATTGCTGTAGGGAGTACATATTTTGCCTTGCTGGCAATGTGAGACACAGAGAGGAGAGAGTATGACACCTGCTAACTGTTCGCAAGCTGTTAAACATTTCTGTAGGCTCACGGATCCCTGCCGATCGATGCTTGCATCAAAGCTGCCCTTTACTCGCCACCTCCTCATTCAGAAAAGCTCATTCCTGTTGCTAACACCCAGTATCTGCTTTTTGCACGTCATGTATGCACGACACCCATTCCTTGAGTGGTAGGAATGAAACAGGAGCAGCTTTGAGTTGTGTGGGCTCTGCCTCGGCTCTCGATGCAGCCAATTTCCTGGGGACGAGGTGCAGCTGCACGTCACATAAGAAACTTCACAGATGCCTGAAAATAATCTCACAAAGAAATAAGGTCAAGTAGGATTGGGGAGAAAGTTCAGATCCCAGAGCTAGATATAATGGGATGGAATTAAAAAAGTGCAAAGAAGAGCAGCAGCCACTGAGATTACTGGCTAGTGCACGTGGAGACCAAGCCTAAAGAATATGTGGACACTGCCTGCTTCAGCAGCAGCTTTGGAGAAAATAAAGCTCTGTCTCATGCCATAACCAGGGCAGAAGATTCAAAGGATGACTGGCTTATGGGATAGAACTTGTTAGCATGGCCAGAAACATAGTTGCTCCCCAAGGCTCTGGCTGTGTGAAATCATATTTCATGCAACTGCAAAATTCATGCAGATGTCTCTAGCGCTGTGAAAGGAAACTTTGATTCATTGAGATATCCTGGTATAGATTCAATGCCCTGGACAGCTCTGTTGAAAATTAAATGCCGTGAGGGAACTGCCCTATGGTTTGGGGATCAGCTGACAAGATTTTAATAGAACAAGGGGGGGGAAAAAAAAAAAGGGAAAAACAAATAAATATAAGTGGAGATAAGAAATGCTACCTTCAAACCATGAATGGAGGGAGATAAGAGAACTACCTTCAAACTCCAGTGTTACCACCCACAGGACTGACCTGAAAACACAGTAGGCAGCACAATCTGAAAATGTCAAGAGAGCTCACAGAAGTAGATCTGAGATCTGGAAATATGAACTAGAAACAAAGCAGGATTCAGCCAGAAAGACAGGAGATCAAAAATCGTAGACGCAGGCGCTGTACCTACAGACTGCAGGAAAAAAAGCACACTTGCATACGCACGTCCTTTCTATCTGCACCAGCAGCAGTGAAAGTGAGCAGTGCAGTATGCGCACAAGTCCAGCCACAGGGGAAAAGGACACAGCAAAGTCCTTACCATGCAGGATGAGACACTCTCTATCCACATAGCATGTTGCTCAACCCTGACTTTCGGACAACACAGACGACACGACTGGTGACGCCATCTAAGCCAGCAGTTTCTGTCACGCGGTCTTGTGACTTTGCAGGATAAATGAAGTGTTGAAGTCAAGTCAAAAGAGCAATGCTGTGCTGGCCACACACACCCTTGTCCTTCCACACCCAGGGAAAGTTCTTCAGGAAGGAGGGTGAATTCAAGAATTTGAGAGGATGTTCTCAACTCTTTTAGTTTTATACTTGTAGGAAACCACATTCGATTCAGGAAGCTTCTGAGCAGGAGATAAATGCAGCCTTGAAGAGCATTGGCAATCCACCACGTGCAATTGCCCTCGTTAGTTTCTTCCCATGAACCATGAGGCAGGGCAGGGAGCTACAGCATCCCTACAGCCATGTGGTGTGCGTGGCCTCTGGCTGCTTGCAAAATCTCGTGTTTTTCTAAATTCACTGGGTCAAAAGGGTGGTTATGCTGCCTAAGAAAGCAGGCCTGGAAGAAAGGAGAAGCTCCCATGCAGGATAGCATCTGTGGAAAGACACTGAGCTTAGCCACACTAGCCCAGAGCCCTGCAGCAGATCTGACTGCAAGCCCCAACGTCACTGTGCCATCAACTGTTCCCATAGCTACATGGGAAGATAAATTTAGTTCAAGGAACCTTGTGTTGCTACATTATTTAACAAACAGACACGCTCAAGAGGAAAATGAAGGCAGGCACCCAGTTTAGCTGCTGCGTGGGCTGATTGGGCTGTGGACTCAAGGCTGCTTCCCAGGCTGAAAAGTCCCAAATCCCAAATCTCACACCATGCTGCCCCAGCAACGTTCCAGTGTGCTCTCCTGGGATACTTCCTACAGTCTTCATCAAACCTTTTCCTGCCAGCCATGTTGGTCCTGTTGGAGAAAGGGAAGGCAAGGAGGACCTACCATGCTGCCTCACCAAAATGATGGCCCAGAGCACAACTGAAGAAACCAGTGATTTGTTAATAATACTGTACGAAAGGCACAGCTGCAGGAGAGAGATGGCTGTAACGACATGTGTATTTTCTCCATTATAAGATGTCATCCACATGACCCAACTCAGAGTCAATATGTTTGAGCTCTGAGTCGGAGGCAATGAATGAGAGAAGCCAGCTCACATTCATGCACAGGTTTTTATGTTTCTCCCTAGCATTGTGGTAAGAAAGAAAGGTAAAGAGAGGAGTCAAAGGCGAGAGTCTGGACTTGATCCCCCCCATCCCATACACAGCTGCCACTCTCCCTGCCAGGAGTACCATGTGCACTGAGTTTCTTGCTGTATTCCATTCTTATCTCCAATACAGACCCAACACTTTGCAAAGAATATCCCACAGTGCAGGCCTGACACAGTATAGACAAAGCACTTTTTGGTAGAGCATCTTTGAAGCCTGATCAAGCAACTTGGATCCAATTGCTGCTTCCACTCCTTCACAGCAGCAGAGCCCTCAGTTATAATCCCACTACCTACACAGCAGAGTGACGGATGCAAGGGACATTGTGTCCTATGGAGATGGCAGCCCATGGTTACTCCAGCCCTCTCCCTAGACTTTAAGGACAATAGGAACTGCCACTCAGCCAGTTCACAGTTCTGACCTCTTTGTATCTCCCTCCTCTGGATTCCTGTAAGAAATCTGTGCCTCCCTCCTAGCACATATCTAAGTGTATTGTTGTATTTTTGAGTCTTTCCATCAGTTCAGCCTTCTCGGTGGAATCCACCAGCTTTGCTTTCAGCTCTGCAGCTTAGTTTGGCAGTGAACTATGGAGATTTTTGCTCCAGTATAAGCCTTCCACCTTCTGAGCTCTGAGCACTGTTAGTTCCTGTTTTCAGTTAGTTCCTAGTTTTCAGGCAACATTTCTCACCTTCGATTTCCTCCAGCTGACATGCAAGGAGTATGCATGCACAGGAACACTATATAAATCAGAAAGATAAAATGAGTTTTTTCCAGGCCTGAAGGAGCAGCGAAAAGTCACACAGATCAAGGAAGAAGCCCACTACAGTCTTTATAGAGATGTCATCTCTCCTCCTCATTCCACTTTGACCCACCCTTTCTGAATCCCGCCCAACTAGTAGGGATGCACAGACACATATTTGTTACCTTGCAAATTCCAATTCTGCAGAAATATTTTTCATCTCCACTTCTCCTATCCTCCTGCCCCATTATGTCTTCCTGATACTTAAGGTCATGCTGAATAGGACTCTGAGGGTGAAACCACTACTATGTTCTCATCCCTCTCCAGCACTGCTGCTTTTATGGCCAACTTGGGCTCACTGGCAGAAAAAAAAGGAGGAAGAAGAGGGTGAAAGCAAGCACCTCCCATTCACAACACAGCTGACCTTGTATCTCAGTAGCTGCAGCTGTAGCAAACTAACAAGCTCTTGACTGTGGGGATCAGTCCTGCTCATGGTCAGGTGCTTGCTGCCCAGCACAACGCGTTGCCACTGATGAAAACTCATGGTAGCAGTCTTTTGTGCCATGCTATTCCTCACGCTCCCTCTCTTACCTTACAATCAGTGGTGGTAGGTGGATGGTTGGACTAAATGACCTTGGAGGTCTTTTCCAGCCTTTACAATTCTGTGGTGACAGCAGAAGGTATGGGGAGCCAAGGAGGAGAACAGGAAGAAGTAGAAGTGGGTGTAATAGGTGTATTGGAAGAGGTGAACACAGATGGATTGCAAAGATACTGATGGAACTTCTTGGAGGTGCTCTGGGGAGCTCGTCTGGAAAAAGCAGTTCAGTATGGCAGAGATGCATGGGGCCCAAGTGAGAGCTGATGTGTGAGGAACAGGAGCAGCAGGAGGCAGCTTTGAGAAATACACTTCTGAGTCAGCTAGTGATGAGCAGAACTATTATCAAACACCTCATCCTTTCTCTGACACCCACCCAGCAGCCTCAGCACAGCTCCGATGCGAGCCCTGCTTGGGCAACCGGTGTGCAGGGAGAAGGGACAGTGTTGGACACAGTGCGGCAGCCCCTCTGGTGTCGCCCGGGCAGGGGTGGGCTGGGGGTGCCACCGTGTGGGGGAAGCCCGCATTGCTCGCCCTGCTCCATTCGTAGACAGAATTCTCTGACTCTGGCCGTGGGAAGATGGTCAGCTGCCGTCCAGGACTGACCATGGGGCTGGAGAGCTGCGAGCATCAGTAAAACATCGGCACACTTTTCCTCAGGCTCCAAATTCACACTGCAGGACACTGATGCAGGAGACAACATCAAGGGAAGAAATGAATTTTAATGAAGGCTGTTGTGGAAAACAGCAGCCCTCAGCATGTCAGCTGCACCTTGAGAAACCAAAACTTTGCCAAGAGGCAAAGTAAGACAACCAAGCCCCTTGGGGCTGAGCAGGTTCCACCAGAATCATAGAATCATTTGAGTTGGAAGAGATCCTAAAAGGTCATCTAGTCCAAATCCCTCACAATAAACTGGGCTTAATCAGGTGCTTGGAGCTCCATCCATCCTGACCATGAATGCCTTCAGGGATGGGGCACCCACCACCTCTCTGTGCAACCTGTGCCAATTCCTGTGCAACTGCCCAGGGAGTCACTGCCCCTGGAGGTGTAAAAGAAAGATGTAGATGTGGCACTTAGGGATGCGTTTTAGTGGGCAGTGTTGGTGGTAGGTGCACAGCTGGACTAGATGATCTCAGAAGGCTTTTCCAACCATAATGATTCCATGATTCCAATAAAGTTAAGGTCCATCAAAGTCACTTTCAGTAGATCACAGGCACATGAATTCATTTCCAGATAAACTTCTCTTTGATAGGGAAATGTTGTATCAGAATTAAAAAGATAAATAACCACATTTTGTCTAAACATATTTTAATTTGCTTATTTCTTAAAGTCAGAGTTCATGTCGCTGCAAAGTACGAAGTCAGAATGTGATTTTCAGTTCAATGCCACTTTATCTGTACATAGCAGATGTTAGACTCCAAATCCTAAGGATCTGTTGTTTCATGCATACTCTGTATGAAAGGACTTAGCATCTTTGTAAGGAAGCAGAAATCCACTACTGCTTACTGACTGCCATTATGGGTTCCCCCCCCACATTTACATGGTGGACATAAAAGATTCTCAGAGGTAGATCAAAGCAGGTGATATATATAAGCCCAAAATTGCCATCTTAATTCCATAGAGCAGACAAGGAGAGGAGCACGTGTTGGGAATGAGAAGCAGCACTCTACAAGAACTCGGTCAATTTGTCTGCTCAGCGATCGGGGCAACGGCAGGGCTGCAGCCCGGACGAGGGGCGCTTGGTCCAGCCTGCCCTGTTAACCTCCGCTCCGCAAGGCGGCGCTCTGCACAGGGCTGGCGCAGCCGCCGCCACTTCCGCCCATATCCGCCTCGCACCGGAAGCGGGCGTGCTTTCCTTTAGGAGCGCGGCGGTGGTGATCGCGTGGCGCCACCGCTTTCCGCCGCCGTCTGCGGGCCGTCCCCTACGCGGCACGGGCACGTGAGAGCCAGCCCGGCGGGACCCTGGGCAGAGGTTTGGTTCCTCACAGCGGTTGTTTCCCGCGGGCAGCACAGCGGGTAGCACAGGCGCTTTTGTCCGTGAGACGAGCGGGACGGCCGGGCTGTGCGCTGCGCCTCTGTCCAAGGTGCTGCCGCGCCGCCGTGCGCCTTGTGGGACGGCGGCAGGACGGGTCAGCTTCACTCCTCGCGGGGCTCCGGTGTGCGAGGGCTGGAGCATAAGAACAAAATTGCGATGAAGCTGCTGTTTGTTTGCTTGTGTTTGGTGTTTATTTGGCCGTGGTCTTCGTGTCTGGGAGATAACCCCTGTGCAAAAAGGCTGCGGCAGGACAGGGGTGTGCAAGCAAGAAAATAAGGTCTGTGCTCAAAAGGCATGCCTGCACGCAATTGATCTAGAAAATCTTTGTCTCTTGAACTTTGAACACATAGTTTATGAAGGGAAGAAATAAATCTTTGCTTACCTCTGAGTGATTTGGAGGCTCTCCATCCAGTCCAGCATGCACACAGCATGTGTGTAATGCCGTCAAGTTGGCTGCCTCAAGGGCGTGTTAAATAGAAATGCTGTAAGTGATCTAGCAAGACAAAGAAAATATTTCACCTCTTAGGGAAAAAAAAGAGCTTAAGAAGGCAAAATGAGTCCTGTTCAGAAGCATGCTAGCATGCAGTTTGTCAAACAAACACTCCCACATTAGGAATATGGTGTGTAACTGTTCTGATTCTCTATGAAAATGAATATCACCATAGTTTCAAGTTGAAATAAATTGGTGTTGGACTCCTCGAGTTGTGACAACCACTTCAAGTTCTGCAAGCAATATCAAACTATATACATTGGGACTACTGCAGATCATTACATTTACCTGAAATTCTGGAAGTTAATCCAGAAATCATAAACAAAACCACAGTGGAGGTGATCAGGACTGTTCTCTGTCAAGACACTCTTGGGTGGGAATGTTCCTGAAGCACCAACACATCACTGCTCTCACTGAGTCCTAAGAAAAATAAAACCTGCTTTTGCTCCGGGTTTGGAAAAAGCTGAAAAATAACAAAATCATTGTTATTGCTGTTGGGGGGGAGGGGGACAATTTCTTATGAATATGGACATAGGAAATGTCAACTTTGCACTGGAAGGTGACCATTAGGGTGCAAGGTTTGTGTGGGTTCATAAACCTTCCAGTGTGGGGATGTTGTTCAGATGCGTGGCAGGCAGCAGCTCTACCCAAAATGATCCATTATAGAGCAGAAGGTCTTTTTCCTGTCGGACATAAATAAAAAAAAATCTTCTCAAACGAATCAACTTGTTAGTGCACCAAGTGAGTAACTGCCACGTGCCGCATACAGAGAGTTTGGAGGCCTCTCGGTTCTTTGCTTAGAGGAAAGATGCTGTCATGCTCTTCCCCTCGCTGCCACAGGGTTGTGCCATTGCATTGTCTGCGTCCCGGCTCCAAGAACTTCTGCCTTGGCCGTTTCACGGGGCTTTCCCTGCCCTGGGGATGGGATTCGTGGCGACCCGGAGCACAGCAGAGCTGTAGCTTGGATGTTTAAGGCTCCCTCCCACCCCCTGGACTCCAAAAGCATGGTGCAGAGCTTGCTGGGTTAGGATCCAGCTCCAGAGCTGGGTCCCAAAAGCATGAGGCCTCTCTCTGCACTATGGGAACGCAGACAGAAGGATGCACATGGGATGTGGTTATCGGGGCACCTGTAGCAAAGCGATGGAAATGGTGATCTAAATGGGTTTTCCTTTTTTTTCCTCATGAACAAACATGTCAGTGGGCTGGTGTCCAACCCTTTGACATTGAGTGAAGAGGAATTGTTTTGAGCTGCATATACATAGGTCACTCCAAAAGTATCTAAAGGTACTTCTCATGTATTTTCATGGAAACTGCAACTGATAAACTGAGCACAAAAGCAATATTTGATAGATAAAATTACCAGCTAGAAAGCATTCTTTTTCATCATAGTTACCACCATTAGCTATGCTTTTTTACCAGTAATGAACAAAAGCCTGCATGCCCTGCTTGTCAAAATGTACACCAGTGGAGGTGACCCACTGCACTGTCACAATGCACCACCCACCTCCTTACTGTGCTCACATACACTGATTGGTCTCCACAAACGTTTACCAGGTGCTGAATGTCAATAGTTACCATTTTTTCCACATCTTTGGTCCTATGCCCTTCCGTGTCAGACACCATTTGGTCACACTGCCCTCTCCTGCCATCTGTCACACAGCAACATGTAACAGAATACTGGTGGGAAGGTTCAGCTTCTACTGCTATCCTACAAACATCTGCCTCTAACATCACAGGCCAACATCATAAAATAGGTGGCATTGTTGTCAGAGTAAGTAAATAATACAGCTACTGTATATAAGTAACAAAATTTACTTTTTAAAAATTAAAAATTAAAACATCTTTTAAAAAAGTGAGCAATAAAACCACAAAATTAGTGGGATATATGACCTTGTTTTTGTGAAACTGATGCATCAGGTTGCTTCAGTGGCAGTGGTTGCAATTCTTAGTGAGTTCTCAAAGTGTTCATCAGAGATTAAATCTTACTCTTCCCATGCAAGGAAGTTTTTGACTCTTCTTGACAATATTCTTTCACAAATGTGTGTATCACCAAGCAGTAACATAAAAAAGACATGACTGTGAACTGAGGAGTATTTCTCTCTGGTAAGAAAAGGCTTCTGAAAATCTGGTTAAGAGACATGATCAGATTTTTAAGTTGAATGTCTGATCACAACTCAACGCACTGCATTTAAAAATTCACAGCTAATGAATTCATGTCGACTGAAACTGGAGTTTCAAACGTAAGTTGATAAATTTTTTTGCAATCTTGAAGCCTATTCTCAAATTTCTTTTTCAAAACTGAAGGCAAATCTGCATATTTTTCACTGTTCACAGAACCATCCTTAGCCAGTGTAACAGAAGGCACACAGTTATTTGGCATAACTTGTGTCAGCACTGCACGGCGCCCTCGCCTTGTCCTGGCATCAGCCCACAGTGCCCACTGCACACTGATAAGCAGTGGGACAAGGTGGGACAAGGCTGGCTCAGTGGAATGGAAATCAACTCAGGGCACTTGAGGTCTGGAATGCTTTAAAAGCCGTATAAAGACTTGAGGCCTGAGAGCACAGCAGCGACAGCTATAAGGCACCATATAAGGAGACAGCAAGAAAGCAGTTCAGGAAGTGGAAATTCTCAGAAGCTGTGCTAAAAGCAAAACAGACAGGAATCTTCTGCAGCCAGAAGGTATTGGCTGGGCCAGTACTGCTCTTATCTGACAAATAGTAGCAATACATCACAGCTGGGACAGTTGAACAGAACTTCTCAGAACTGTCCACAGCTAAGTCTGGAATGTGTAACTTTTTTTTTTTTTTTTTTTTGACATTTTGGCTGAATTTTTGCCCCAAACTCTGCTGGAAAACAGACAGAGCTTGCGGTGCCTTACATCCTTTTTTTTAGCCTGGCTCCTGTGTGATGTCATCTCCAGGATGGCGAAGGGAATGTTTGCTCTCCTTGTCTTGGTTCTGTTCACGTTCTTCTTCTTTCCCCTGCAAAAACATGGGGGTGAGCCTTTGGTGTCCATAATCCCCTTCCGTGGGCCATAATCCCATTTGGTGTGCTGTAATCCCTTTTGGTGGACCATAATCCCCTTAAAATAGGTGGTAATCCCCTTTGGGGGCCATAATCCCTTTTGGTGCGCCCTAATCCCCCATGGCACTGAGATCCCTTCCCAAGGTGGGACAGGGCTGCCTCATGACAACTGCAGGTCAGGGAAGGGTTCCCAGATCCCAGAGTCCCCTGCTATCTCCAAAACGTAGAGGCAGGATCTGAGGCCTGGTGTTAGGTTTTGAAGGGTGCAGCATGAGGGCATGCAGATGTAATGGCGATGCTGTGGATCTGTGGTTTCCCTCACTCACAACTCCGTGTTCTGGAGGAGAAGAGCATGTTGTACCCAAACTGACACGCACGTTTGCATGAGAGCTCCTCGCAACATGCCCATGGGAACAATTACACTATGGCCAGAACAGGCTTATGGTGTCTTCCCCCACGGTAGTGACCAAGTCTGTGTCACCCTGCAGGAAGGCAGGTGGGTGCTTTCTGCTTAGCACTGCATGTTCCTCATTAAATAATGAGGATTTCTGAAAGCAACAGCAGGGGAAAGAGACACTGAGGTGGGCAGTCAATTACTTGGGTGCTTGTGGTCTGTTTGCTGGCATCCGTCTTCTTCTTGTAATCTGGAAATGAAGGAGAGGGCATCAGCTGCTCAGTTTCCAACACTGTGTGTGCTTCATGGGGCATGGGAAGGAAATGGGGCTGCAGGGTGTAGTGGGTTTGAGAGGCTTTCGCTTGGCAGAACCCCTCAATTTTCAGAAACACAAGATTTCTGCTTCAGATGGAGAGCAAGAAGGCAGCACAGAAATGGACATCCACCTGGCCTGCAAGCCCTGCACCTTTAACATGCCACCCATTGGCTTTATGCTGTGCAATATTTCCTCTGTTCTGGACTCCGAAATGCTCTGCATACCTTTGGAAAGTGTGGGATTCCCTTTTCTACAGAAGCTGATGCCAGAGTGTGAGAGCTGAGCCTAGGATCTTTGTGACCAAGCAGCTATTTAGGAAGAGAACCATTGGGTACTTACAGAAGAGGGAGAACAGCAGGAGAGCTGCCAGGACAGCAAGGACGCAGCTGGCAATCACACTGACAGGTTCTGAGCAGCCACGCTCTGCCAGGGAGATAGTGAGAAGTGTCAGTGTTCTCTCTTCCATCCCACTTAACCAGCTCCAGAGCTGGAATGTCCAGATGCGGGTGGAGAAGAGCATCCTTACATTACACACATTTGAGCTCCAGGGGCAAACCTTGCCCTGCTGTTCTTTCCCTGCTCAGCACATGGCTTGCCTTGGCAACAATGAGTGCAGATCCCCTTCCTGAAGCACCAGCCTGCAAAGCCACCCATGGAGTCCCACTGCCCAGCCCCACAGACACCCCAGCCCTCCTCCACGAAGAAGGCAAGCAAGGGCACATGCAGTGAAAACCCAATTAGCCCTTACCATGGACCTGCTGGAAGTTGTGGAGCAAGAGGCAGGAGAATGACAAGTTGACTGCCAGTGTCATGGCTGTACTGCACAGGATGACATGATGGCCTGGAAGAGGAGAATTTCTGATGAGTGGGAGGGCAATGGTGAAGAGGAATTGGTACAGGGAGGAGATAGGCATCAGTGGGATGCAGGGCATGGGCCCCACAGCAGCATTCATCCCTCCTGTAGTGATAACCTCAGAGGCTGCTCCTGGGCTCTTATGGGGCTTTTATCACCGGGGGTTTGTGTCTCCACCCGCAACTCACAGGTCTGGGCTGGGCACTGGGGGAGTGCTTCTGGTCTGCACTGAGAGATCATGGTGATCAGCACCACAGTCATGACTGCAGCAAGGAAGCAAAGCCCATGTAGGATGAAGGCAGCAGAAGGACCTGTGGGAAAAAGAATTAAACAAAGAATTGGGATGGGAAAGCTTCTCCTGGTTGAGGCTGAGCAGTGAACCTCAACACCGATTTCTACCAGTCAGCTACCAGGACATCAGACAAGGATGCACAGCTTCAGCGAATCTTACCTTCTTCCTGCATCCAGATGACAGAGGTGACAAACAGGAGAAGACAAGAGATGCCCAGCAGCCCCTTGATGGGTAGAGTTAGCCATGTCCGTGCTTCTTTTCCTGTTAAAAGAGGCAATCAGACTTGAATTGGAGCTCAGGACCTCACCACTGAGGTGCAGCCTGTGAAGGAAAATGGATGCAAGCACAGATTTTCTTTGGAAAGAATCGAATCCCCAAGGTTTTGAACCCCTGATGACAAAACCTGGTGGGCTTCAAAGGGTTTTGATGGGCTTACAAAAGCTTTGCTTTACCTCTGGAGAGACAGGGAGATTCCAGCCAGGTCTGGGGTTGCTCCAAGCTGAACAAAACAGCAGTCTGGTTTGGCACCTTAATACACTTCTGCCCAGGTTTTTGCCTCTTACAGTGGCAAGCACTGGATTTCTTCTGGAGATCCAGCTTACAAAGAACTCAGGTGGCACAAGCTCTCACCACAAGCATTGGGCACATAGAGCTCCTCAGGAAAGATTACCCCCAAAACAGGGCCTACCTAATTCACAACTCCATTGTTAATACAGGGAGACAGGTTAGTCTAGGACAATATTCCCATGTATGGTTGGGCTTCACCTCTGTTCCTCAGTCGGTCTCTCTTATACTGGGGATTGTTCTTGATGGGTAGAAGATAGAAGAAGACTACAAAGACTGTGGGTGGTCTTTCTTTTGGCTAGGTCTTATGGTTTGCTTTCTGATAACCAAAACATTGATTGCCATTGAAGCGCCCGCATTAACCTGTAGGCTTAGGTATGGATGCACAGCATTATGCAGAGTGCTGACCCAAATGCCATTGAGCTTGGTCACCAAAACCAGTGCCACATGGTATTGGGTCAGCTCTCAGCACCTTCATGCAGGAAAGCTCTTTGTGTCCTGCCTGTTCTGTTTCAGCCCAGGGATGCCCAGGAAACAGCAGAGGAAAGACTAGCATGCTTCCTACCATGATACCATGGCATGCATTGCATACATAACATAGGTAGAATGATTTCTCCCAAAGCCACGTGGGATTAACTGCTGCTAGGACTCTATATTTCTGTGCAATATACAGAAGCATAACAAGAAGTATATGAACTCCATGACCACTGAGCAAGAGTCCTCCAACTAACAAAGTGAGTTAGTAGAGAAAGGCTTTACTGCACCCTCTGTCCTCTTCATGGCATGGAGAGAGGGCTCAGTCTGGGGATTTGAGTATGGGCACTCACCAAGTCTGTGCTTCCCCGGCTGCAGGAGCCAGATGACAAAGCCGATGGCAGTGATGACAGTGAGAGCCAGTGCAGCCACTGTCGTCCTCAGTGCAACTTGGAGAGGAGGCGAGAGACCTGCAAAGTGAAGTGAGGGGAACTAACACTGAGGACAACTCCGAGACATGCAGCAAAGCAGTGGCCCCACCACAGGCTGATGCTTACCTGCCATCATGAGGTTGAAGGTTGCCTCTTCCCAGCTTACGGCATTGCTGACGTTGCAGGAGTAGGAGCCGCAGTTCGACTTGTCTCCCTTCCTTATCCACAACTCAGTGGAGTTCTGAGTGAGCTGATAATAATTTTGTGGGGTAAGGGAATGTCCATCCTTCTTCCAAGAGACAGCAGCCACGGTTCCATTGGGCAGCAGGCAGATCAGCTTGATGAGAGAGCTGTTCAGGTTTGAGCTCTTCAGGAGTTTGGGCTGGGGTACAGGCTCTGGAAAACAGTGACATGGCAGAACTCCTTTAATTGCCTCTGTAAGAGGCATTTTTGACTAATGGTAACAATCAGGCCCCCTGGTCCTTTACCAGAGGGCTGCCTAGTGGGCAGGCAGTCCGAACCCAGTAGAAAAAGGAGACCCTCTTGCCACTACTGGGAAGGTTGACCAATTAGCAGAAAGTGTTCAAAAAGGCTGCTTGTCTTCACATGATCTATGATGGAAAGCTTCAGCCGCACCACAAACTACCCACTATGATGCCCATCGATCCCAAGATGACCCCCTTATAATTAGGGGGCGTCCAGAACCATTGAAACCTGCAGGCATGTACAACTGCAGGGGTAAATACAGATTATGTCTCAAGGAGAAACAATCCAGGCAGCATCAGAAGGAACTGTAATCCCTAACTGTCAACTGCTGGAATACAAACTGTGGACATAGTGGGTGGAAGTTGCCCAGTACTTAATGAACTACAGGTGAAAATACCGACCGTGACTGAATGCAGTAAGGCAGTTGATTTTAATCATTTATATTTTAATGACTATCTTTGTAATATTCAGAAGTTTAGGCTGGGTTTGTAGAGCAAAATGTCAATTTTGCTCTTTTGGTGTACTGTCACAACCCCCAGAACAATCCGTTGTCCCCTTCAAGACTCTGGGGATTAAGAGAATGGCATAAAGAACTCTTTTAGCCAACTGGCTGAGCAAGCAGCAAACATTTTTAACCTCACCAACTGCTGGGTCTGTAGAGGACCCACACAACTTGAAACCTAGTCCTGGGTTTCACTCCTATTGCCCTCAAGTGGTTGGCAAGTAACTACAGCAGAACTGATTGCAGCATCCATTGGGAAGAACACATCTTCATGGCCAATCCAATATCCCACCAGGGTTATTTACTGTCTGAATCAAACTCAGCCAGGTGGCATCTAGGTTGCACTTGGGTTTATCATAAAATGGGTTATGAGATAGGAAAGCACACTAACTATGAATGGAGGTGGTATAATGATTTGGGAACCGAGGATGGATTTCCTTATTCTTGGTCCTCCATAAACAGCACACTGTTTTCCAAAACTGGAGGTATGAATTCACCTGCAAACCCCATGCTGGAGCTCGGAGTTGTGAGTGGTGCAGGGATGAAAGTGATGCTGGTAAAGTCTGGAACTCTAATGTGGCAGGACCTCTGAACAACACATACTTCCAAGCTAAAGAACATGTAAATAATCCTGCTGTGGAATGGGTATTTGAAAATACTCAGCAGCACTGAAGGGACACAAGTGGATTTGTGCCCATTATGCTGAAAGGCAACTACCTGCAAATTGGCCTGGATATGTTATGTGGGAACAATTCCCCCAGTATTCTTTTTGGTCCTGGGGGAGATGGTGGTGAATTAGGTGTCAAAGCATACAGTGTTCTCAGATGATGACAGTCCATTGACCATCTCCACAAGTGGTAGCAGCCAAACTTGGACTAAGGACAACCAGCTGCCTCACAGCGTATAATCAAACACCACAGCCCAGCTTCCCAGAACTCCAATGAATGGTCAGTGGTGCTCAAGAACCCATTTATAACCTGAACTGCATTCTCAGATTAAAAACCATCCTTGAAATTATTACTACTGAAACGGCTCAAGCCCTGGATCTCCTGGCAGATCAAGCCACACAGATGCGAGCAGCAATATTCCAGCACTGCACAGCTCTCAACTACTTACCAGCCAAAGAAGGGAGTGTCTATGGCAAACCTGAGTGACTCTAATTCTTATCTAAAGACTGACAACAATGGTAATGTTGTCAAGCAAATTGCTAAAGGTGTACAGCAAACAGAAAAACATAGATTTTGATCTCTTTGCTTTGCTTCCAGAGGGCCCATAGGTAAAACATGTTCCATTTTATCTACTTTGTGCTGTTGTAGCTCTGAAGTCCATTCCTTGTATGAGCCTTACTCAACACATTTTACCTTCTATGTATTTTGTAACCTCTTCAACTGATGGGGAATCCAACAGATCAAGGCAACATTTGTCACCAAACCCAGGAAATCTTTTCTAGAGATTGTACAGAACATTTTATTCTCTCCCTCACCCTTCCTTTGCCCATACACTTTTTTCATTCATCAGATAGCCAGGAGAATCAGCCCCTGCTTTACATAAAAGTCTCGCTCTTTTCCTATCACCCACCTTCCCTTCCCCATCATCTCATCTGTAATAATCACTAGTCTTTCCCTTCCCCATCACTTTAAACTGATAATAAACTGGTTGGACAACATTTGACTTTTCTTGTGTCTCAGTCTTACTCCAGGTATATCAAAGAATTTCCCCTCTTTATCTGGCAGTTGGAGTGAGACTGCCACTCGTCCCTCCTTAAAGCCAGCCCTGGTTGAGATGCAAGAACTGTGAGCCCCGTGGGGAGAACAGCACCTTCCCACTTTGCAACTCAGCCTTGGTTCAGCTCAGAGAGGCAGAAGATACTGCAGGAGCAAGGCAGTAACTACTGAGTTCAACAGCTGCTGCCATCAAGCCACTGTGCCAACTCAAGGATGGCTAGTACTGACTCTTGGAGGACAGACATGGCACCCCTGGGACAAGGATAGCAGCCTAAAGGGGGTACCAGGTAGTGCATCTCTGGGAAGTGATGACAGGGACTTTCTGTATGCTTTCTTCCAAGAAGAAAGGGATGCTCACACATAGCAGTGGTGTGGGGAAGCATGGGGCATAAGAGAAGACATCACATTTAGCCAGAAAGCAGCCTGCCCTACTGGAAGTTGTCTCTGCCACAGCAGGTTTTGGAACTGCATGGTCTTTAAGGTCCTTTCCAACCCTAGCCATGCTTTGAGCTTATGATTCTAAGGTCAGAGGGCATTTTAGGACATTCACCTCCTGCTAATTCAGCTGCTAATGATGAAACAAGGAGGTCCATGTTAAGGAAGAGGGTGCCTGGCTCTTGTCCATGTCTTTCTAAGCAGTGATAAAGCCAGAAAAATGCATCTCATCTGCCGTACTCATGGCAAATCTTTGTCAGAGCAAGATGTCCTTTCAACCTATTTTGACTTACTGATTACTTCCAGGATAGTTGTCCTAGCCCTGTCCTGCATCAGGTCAACTGTTGCTTTATAGAGGCCACTGTCTGCCTCCCGCAGCTGCTGCAGGAGAATTGAGCCATTTGTTTGGTAGAAAACCACTCTGTCTCTGTATGCTGTGTAAACGACTGCAGACTGTGAGTTGGCGTAGTACTGCAAGATGAACTTGGGTGTGTTGCCCTCTATGTATTCCCACTCTGTGATGTTCGTATTGCTGATTGCTGGTGCATGCATCATCACAGAGGATCCTTCTGCTGCAAGTTTTCTTTCTATGATTTCCACCCCAAGGCAGGATCCCAGGAAAAGCAGCAACACGTCTGGAAACAAGAGAGATGCCAGAGCACGGTGAGTTAATTTAAAAGAAAATCCACAGTACAACTTAATTGGCTTATAGACTCTTTGATTTCTTGGCCCCCATTATGCCACATCTGATCTACTTCCCCATTTTAAGATAAGAGCACATCACTTTTGTAGAACTGTTATGTAAATGGCTCCTAGCAAGCTCAAGCAGCTCTTTGCCTTTGGAAGGAGAATAACAGGACTCTGTACTCCTTGAGAGTAACATGATGAAAGCGCCACAATGACAGCAGAGCAGCAAGATCCTAGGCTGCAATGAGCGAGAATTTGATCAAATGTAGCAGCCATGAGCACAGAAATAAAGGAAATAAGCTGCTTACCCTTAGAAGAATTCAGGTAGGCAGGGATCTCCAACAAGATACCATCACATCCACTGCCAACCCTTAAATGAGGTCTTGGAAGGTGTGGATCCTGGCTCCACCCCTTCCAGTCACTCAGGCACACTGCATGCATCTGAGCTCCCCTGGGTTGGCCCTGCCTTCCCACCAGGTGCTCAATCACTGGTTCAGGCTTGTGACTTAGCATTTTTGCTATACTGGAGGTTACTGCTCAGTGAGACCACACTCAGCACAGCTTCACCCCCAGGCTTCATGCTGTCCCAGCAACAGGACCTAGTGGTACCCAGGCACAATGATATTGCAGCACTTGCTGAAATGCTCATTCCTTGACCAAGACAGAGGTGCAAGGGAGCATGAAAATGCTTCAGGACTTGCCCTCTACCTCCACAGCTGCCCACCAGCACCCAGCCCAAGGATATGCGCAGCTGAGTTCCTCTCTCATACTCACAGTGTGTGTTTGACATGGCCAAGACCTGCGGGTGCCTTCTGGCCTTCATTGGGTCTGAGCTCCTCCTGCAGCGATGTGCTCTTGGTGGGGCTCTCTAGGAATAGTGTTCCCTGCAATAAAACCTGCAAATGACACCATGCAAAGCACCATCAGCACCTCTCGCTGCTGGCAGATGGCACTGACACCAGCACAAGAGCCATGATACTGTTGCTGTCTTGTCTGCACCCCTTCCCATGCACTGCATATTTGCAATGCTGCAGCTCTACTTTGTCCCTTCAGTATTAATTTAAAGAGCTGCTGGCCATTATGATCATGTTCCCTGCATATACCGAAAGCACTTTTCCTCAGCCTGAACACATTCCCTTATCTCCTCAAGATGACTTAGCTCTCGAGTGGTTGCAGGCACTGCATCTGCCTTATCCATCTTCTTAATGACTTGGAAAACTTCAATCCCACTTCCATCCCAGCCACTTCTTTCCAAATTGAATGCTCCTGGCCTATTTGAGCTCTGCCTGGTAATTCTTTTAGCTTTTGCTCTCTGGACTTTCTGTATTTTTAGGTGACTTTCTTTACTCTAGAAACTCCAGTATGTACAATGCTGATCTGTTTTCACGGGAGATCTCAAGCACAATCTGCCTGTGCGCAATGCACTTTGCAATGAGGTGCAACCATGCTCATAGCTGCCTTCAGAGCCCAGAAACAAGCACTGGCATCTGGATAACAGGGACTGCATTTACTGCTGCAATTTGCAAAGCTTTGGAAGAAGGATGATGATGGAGGAGCTCAGATTTTCAACAAAGGGATTTCACTGCCCTGAAATTAAAGTCTCAGATGGGAGCATAAGAGGTGGTCTGCTTTAGGGACATGTTTAGGGACACAGTCTGGCTGGGTGTAAGGAGCTGGACACAATTTTTGGCTCAAAGCTTGTTCAACGGCACCCATCTAAAACATAACCTGCTTAACAAGTTTTTCTGGCCAATGTTACCATGAGCACAGCAGTAAGAGAATCATACATGACTGAGCAACCTGGAAAAACCTTTTGGGCTGTTGCTTCTCTTGGGCATTCAAGCTGACTTATGGGGGTCATCTCAGAGGAGAGGAGCACCATGCAGTCACTGCCCACGCCTAGCTGCCCACCATGCCACAGTCAGATGATCAACTGCCAATTACCCAACGGGAAGGGCATGTACCATGGACATGCTCTTTTATTGCCTTAATCTCCCTCCAGGAATATATATGTCAAACCATGCCCTCCAACAGTTGAATTGAGACAGTGGGAAAAGAAGCTCTGATGCACAGATGAGGCCCTGTGCTGAAAGCTGAGCCCACTTCAGATAGTCATTACCTCCTGGCAACATCCATTTGTCTTCCATGGGCCCCAGCATAGTTCAGAGAAGCATCTGAAGGAAAGGAAGAAAAAAAATATTTCAATTATGGAGCTGCCCTGGACCATTCTGAGCCCATTCCCAACCCAGCATCCTAACCCCAAAAGTAGCCAAAAGCCAAGGAGAGGAGGATATAGGCAGGGAACATCATATTCAAGCCTGTGATGGAGACTTCCAGTCCTGGCATTCCTCACCACAGAAGGGCTGATGGCTGCTCTCTGGCTTCTGCCCTGATCAAAGGACTTCAGGAAATGAGCTTTTAGAAGAAATCACGTGAACTTCCGTGCACTGCATTATCTGAGGCTGCAGAGCCCTGCTGGCAAGGCTTGTATGTGAATGCACACACTCAGGGCTGCTGGTGGAGCTTCATGGGCTCAAAGAATATCTTTGAAGTGGAGCAAGAGTAGGAAATGAGGGCTGCTTTCCCCCTGCAAAATGCGTGTGACCTTGGAGGACATTATGGGACAAAGGGCAGTGGGAATGCTAATGCAAAATTCAGCCACTTTCCAGTCTTTTCTTCGGCATCCTCATGATATCTGAGGTTTAGGCAAGAAACAGTTGAGGCTTTTAAGAGGGAAACAAGAAAAATATTCTTTACTGGTATAAACTGCTATTTGAAGGATGTGGGAGCAAGGGCTGTGGAGGAGGCACCATTTAGAGATGAAGGATTTCCAGCTGGCACACCCTATTTCCCAAAGTGGGCATCTGGGTCCTAGAGTCCGTCCCAGCTCTCCCTATGCACCCAGGAAAGGGCTGAGGTTCCCCCAGTAAAGAACAAGGCAAGTCTGCAAGAAAGGCTCCCCTGGAGGAAGGATGGTGGTTGGAGGACCTTCCTCCAGCTCAGATGAATTGCACAAAGCTGCAGCACTCAGAAAAGGAATTAAATGTTCCAGGCCACAGCCAGCATTGTCCAGGCACCCAGGCAGTATCGCTTCACTGAGAAGTAAGTTTGTAAGCAGGCATGTGATGAAGTTCCTCTGCAAACTGCTGCTGCAATTTATAAAACAGATCCGTCCTCCACCTCCTCCGGTTCCAATAGGGAGAAATAAATAAGGTCCCCCGGGGAAAGGAATTCATGTCAATATCAGTTTGTTATCTCAGTCTCTGAGGAGTTCTGTTGTCTGTGAGGAAGTCGGTGCCAGGAACTGAAAATCACCTCCTCCCATGAATGTTTGCTACAGCGTGGGATTGATAGCAAATGCTAAAACTTTCCATGGGGGCAGAGGTTGGAAGAACTTTTAGCTGAACATAGAGAGGGAGGACAGGCCCACAAAGAGCCTTTTGTTACAAGGCAGTGAGGCTCCCCAGACAGCAGCTGTCTACTGCTGCTCTTCCATATGGGCATGGGTTATACTGGGAGCTGGAACATGGGCAGGATCAAAGAATATAAAGCCCTGGGAGCACAAGCAGAAAACACTGGTGTGCTAATTATCTTCTCCATTTTGCCAGTTGGAGCATTAGCATGGATTCACCAAGGGGAAATCCTGCTTGACGAAAACAATAACCTGCTGTGATGTCATGACTGGCTGGGGAGGTGAGGGGAGATCAGTGGATGTTGTCTGCCTTGACTTCAGCAAAGCTTTTGTCCCCCACAACATCCTTGTAGGTAAGCTGAGGAAGCATGGGATAGATGGGCAGACAAGGTGGACTGAGAACTGGCTGACTGGCAGAGCTCTGTGTTGTGATCAGCAGTGCAGAGTCTAGCCTTTAACTACTGGAGTTCCCCAGGGGTTGGTATTGGGTCTACTCTTGCTTGACATCTTCATCAATGAACTGGATGAAGGTGTGTATCCCTAGCTGGTTTGCTGAAGATACAAAGCCAGGAGAAGTGGCTGGCACACCAGAAGGCTGTGCTGCCATTCAGTGAAACCCAGACAGGCTAAGAGCTGGGTGAAGGGGAACCTGATGAGGTCCAATGAGATCAAGAACTGAGTCCTACACCTGAGGAGGAATAACTGAATAGATCAGTACCAGTTCTGGGCTGACCTGCTGGAAAGGAACTCTGCATAGAAGGACCTGGGTGTCCTGGTAGCCAACAGCATGGCCATGAGCCAGCAGTGTGCTCTTGTGGCCGAGGAGGCCAATGATAACCTGCAGTGCATTAACGTGAGTGTGGCCAGTAGGACAAGGGCAGTGATCCTCCCTCTCTGCTCTGCCCTGGTAAGGCCACATCTGGAGCACTGTGTTCAGTTCTCGGCTCCTCAGTTCAAGAAAGACAGGGAACTTTTATATCCACTGGAGGACCACAAAGATGATGGGAGGCCTGGAGCATCTCCTATATGAGTAAAGGATCTGGGGCTGTTGAGCATGGAGAAGACTGAGAGGGGATCTTATCGAAGCTAAAAGTATCTAAAGGGCGGTGCTGTAGTTTAGCCCAGAATAGAAAGAAAAAGTAAAAAAAAGACGACTGAGCAGCAGCTGCTCAGTCAACTCCTCCTTATTTTTCACATATTTTCTTCACAATGTCATGTATTACGGAACACCCCTGCAGTAAGTTGAGGTCACTGACCTGGTCCCCTCCTCTCCCAGCTCCCTGCCTCCCCAGCCCTTCACTGGCAGCCAGAAACTGAAGACTGAAAAGGTCTTTGGCTGTGTGCAGCACTGCTCCACAGCAATAAAAACAACAGCCTGCTTTCAACACTGTTTTTATGCTAAAACTAAAACAGCAGCATAGCAGACACTATGAACCAAATCAACTCTGTCCCTGGCTGGCACTTTCCTGTCAAGTGCGTGGGGGGAACAAGCTCTTTTCAGTGGTGTGTAACAAGGGGGCAAGAACAAATGGCACAAACTGGAACTTGAATATGAGGAAAAAATTTTCAAAATGAAAGAGACAGAACATTGGGACAGGCTGCTCAAGAGAGGTGGTGGAGTCTCCTCTGCAGATCTTCACTACCACCCTGGATACTTTCCTGTGTAATCTGTAGGGAACCTGCTTGTGACCTCCAGAGGTTACTTACCAATTTTATGATCCTTATATGGGGCAGCATCAGCAGCCACACCAATAAACAGGAAAAGCACAGGCTTTGTAACAGGCAAACTTAATTAAGGAGGGGAGATCTCACAAATGATGCCTGTGCCCAAGGAGGGCAGGAAGAGAGTGAGACCCACAGAATTCCCTCCGACCCATTAATAACAGATTATTCCAAATCTCAAGCTGCACTTACACAGCAGTAAAGCCTTGATCACATTTTAGAGAAGGCCTGCTGACCACAAGAGGCCTCTGTCACATTTGCAGCTGACAGAAGTGGGGGCAGTGGGTGGGGGAAGCACACAGGAGGCAGAAGAGTGGCGTTCACGTGTGTGCCCACCACCAGAGCAACTAATTATGCCCTAATTACATGGCATCGCTGGATCCAAGGGTAGTGACATCTCTCTGTCTTTCTCTTTCTGTTTTCAAGTCCTACCATATCATTGTGGCTCACCACCAGTAAGGAATAGTTAGATCAATCTAAGTACTGTAGTGGGATATAAGTAAGCATCTAACAGACTGTTTGTTGCTGTTACACCTCGATTTACCCCAGGAGATCTCACAACTTGCCATGTCCATACCTTTGTACCTTTCCCAGGGTAGCTCAGAATCAGGTTGTGATGCACATCACACTGAAGCACTGTGCACACTCTGCCCCTGAGCTTACTGACTACTGACTGATCTTCAGTGGGAATAAATGCACGCAGAAGCACACTGGGAACAGATATGGATGGAGCTGATATACAGCAGGCAAATATTTCATCTCCTTCCTGTTTTGTAGCAGTGTGCTGCAGAAGCTATTATCTGCAGACTTCCCTAACGGAAAAAACACGAACCATTCAGCTTCAGAAGGTTAAATACATTAACAATCAGAAAGCTCAGCTGTGAGCAACTTCTCCCTCAGTCACTTTTGCCTTACTGAGCAAAAGAGCTTTCAAAAACAGTGAAAAAAAAATCAAAAACTGCTTCCTGGCAGTTACATAGTAGCAAAAAAACAAGTTTCACTGTCTGCACGTAGCAGGACAGCTGGGAGCTCAGCACAGCTGCTGCAGACCGCATCAACCGATTTTTGAGTGCTTCATTTTCTGCTCTAACAGAAGCGAGAGTAACTACAAAAGGGGTGGGAGGGAAATGAACCATCTAAAAAGGAGTTTTGCGCAAAACTGCAGCCCAAAGCCCAGCGATGAGCGCCTCTGTTTTAGGGAGCCTCACAGCTAGTGCTGGCGGTGTGGGAGATGCCAAGCAACAATCAGGGGTTGGGCCAGGCAGCTGGGGGAGTGCTGGGCGGGCAGTGAGAGGTTGTTTGTCAGCTCTAAAACACTTCAGAAGTGCTATTTCAGAAGCGGTATAGATTTGCTGTTTATAGGGCTGGACAAGAGGGAAGAGCTGAGCTAGAGGTGCAGAACCAGATACCCTACATGGGAGAACGGGAACACCATTTGGGAAGCATTACAGGGTCCCCCGTCCCCATAGCTTCAGCGCCACGGCTCCATCCCCTTCATTCCGCCCCTACCCCTTTTGCTCTGCCCCGTTTCCCCATTTCCCATCCCTCCGCCCCTCCCTGCCGGCACCCAGCCAGCTCAGGCCATACATGCACTCACCTCTTCTTGCAGCTCCCCTTAAAACTCCCCTGCTTTCACTGTGCCGTTACTGTTCAGTTTCCAAGGGCGGTGCTTTTTCCCACAGGCCAGCTCTCTGATAGTTTGCCTCCAATCGTAGCAGAGCGTTTTCATCAGCAGGCACAAAGACTTGCCTAGGGTTCCGCATAGCGGCTCGCTATGGCTTAACAAGAAAGTCTCAGTGCTGAAGCTGATGGTGAAAAATGGGGAAGTAGGTGGGCACTCGACCACCCTATGTATCACTGAGCATGCCCAGAGGGATATTAGCATATATTAAGGAGTCCTTGAGAAAGAATAAAGATATATGCCAACGTATTTCATATGTTTATCTTAACTGTGTAAGTGTAGAACCTGAGCGCTGACAGAGCACAGTTGTGCTCCTCAAGTCAGCTGGTACGTATCGTGAGGAATAAAGGAATGCCACTTTCTAACACCATCTTGGAGTTAAAGGGTTTTCTTCCTGGATTTCGGATGACAGCCTCTCCAGAGGATAAGACACTCTCAGTGGAAGGAATTGATGCAAAGACACTTAGCAGCAAAATTTTATTACCTTTAAGCAGGTATTTATTCTCACGGACAGCACTGTGGAAGTGCGGGGCAATCCTCCTATCATGCATACCTTACACAAAAGATATTCTGTTTATATACATAACTTCTGTTGTCTAAGCAGAAGTTTTCCCAGGAGCATGTTACATATTCAGTGATCCATTCCAAGCAGGACCCCCTATTTTCTTGGTACCCAGCCTCAGCAGAACTTCCTTATCTCCTTGATTCAGAGACACAGCTCTTTCTGTTACCTAGATAGATTGCAGGGCAGGGGTATCCATCAACAAACATTAGCAAGTTTGACTATGTTGTTATAACTTCTATCATGTTAAAACAGAACACTCTTAGGAGGTGCCTCCCCATTCTCAGTGCTACATCACAATTATCACCCATAGCATGTAAAGGTTACCATGGTGTTGCAGGCAAGCACTACTTGTATTATACAACAATTCAGCAGCTATGCTTGTAAGAATATATTAACAGAATATTTTGTGCTATTACTTCTTCTAATCAATGCTGGCAAAAGGTCTCTTCGAGGTCCCTGCTAGAGATCCTGAAAGCTGCTATGCCTGCTACCTTCTCTGTCCTTCTTTTCAACATTGCATTGGGCAGGCAACCAGCAGAGCAGCTTAGTCATGGGTAGCAGCACTGCATCCTGCTGGCACTATGTCCCAGGGCTCAGCATCTTCAGCAGTGCCACCACACTGGGATGGGTGGCACCAATGATGATACTGGCATCCAGGGTGGAACTAAGTGGGCTGAGGGACCTCGTGGGGCTCAGCAAAGGGAAATACAAAGAGCTGCCTCTAGGGAGGAACAGTGCCACAGTGAGGCACTCTGTGCTGGGACAAGCATCTCCCTCCATGGTCTGATCATTGCATCCCACAGCCTACCTCAGCTTGCTAGAATAAATCACTTTTTTTTTTCTTTTTTTTCTTTTTTTCTTTTTTTTTTTAAGCTTAATGGCATTGCAGAGAAACCAGTCTGCTAAGCAAAGACAAAAAGTCAATAGATAATTCCACGTACCCACAGTATCAGGGCAACAGGAAACCGTGACAGAAGGTGGGCAGATAGGCAAACATGGCCTATGCCCCTCAGAGGAGGTACTGCCATCTGTAACCAGTCAGAGTTTGCTGTTGCAGGGAGATCACTTCCCTTACAAAGGGCAGCAAAATCCCATCATGGCTTTGATTTGTGTTTGCTTCCCCCTGGGCCAGCCCCGAGGATCCCACATGCAGAACTGCGAGCACTCAACTACTGCTGCTTGGGGTGAACTGAAGGAGAGGATTTTAAAAGTTGCAGAAAGGAATGAATTCTTAACCCTCACCCCTGAAACAGATCCAGTCTCGTCCAGCAGAGAATACCCTCCCCACACTGCTGTGGAGGCAGGAAATCCCCTGTGCAAGCAACACTCATATCTTGGCCTACACACCACACCCCAAAACACCTCATCTTTTCCTTCCTGTGCAGAAAAACCCAGCAGAGAGCAGAGGAGCCATTGTCAACAGCCAGTGACAGGCACAGCGCTCCTACAGAGGGATTTGCATTTAAACAAATAGTTTTAAAGCACATGAAGGTCTCCACAGGCATGGATGCTGCCATTTGCATGGGTCTTCAGGAAGTGCACAGGGAGCAAACGTGCAAATCACCCTGATGTCATCTGCATGTGGAGAGGAAGCATCAAGCACGGCCTTGTGTGGCAGCAGGAAAAGGCTGGGGTGGACATGGCTGGTTACCTACACACACTCAGAAACATAGCCTCATTAATGCCATAAACTAGCAAGGGACACGCTTGTAACTAGTTTTAAAGGCATTTCTCTAACTCGGAGCCTGGTTTTAAAGTGGAAAATAAATGGAAAAACGTGCATTAGAAACCCCTAGTGCTGTGTTAAAGAAAAAGACAAAAATGATTAATTTCATCGCTTTATATCGCCAATATCATAGGCTCAGACCTATGAAACTGAGATCCATTAACATGTTGAGCCAGCCACACAGGAAACATCCCCAGTGTCTAGCAGGTTAAATCAGGATCCTTGCTGATGGGCAGGGACATCTCAAAGGACCTGGAAGGAAGAAATGTCTCACAGTGAGGGTGCTGTGTAATAGAAGTTGTAAGTGCTCCGTCACTGAAGGTGCTTAAAGTTAGGTTGGATGTGGCTTTGAGCAACCTGATCTGTTAATAGATGCGTTGGACCAAATGATCCTCAGGGTCCCTCCCAATGCAAACCATTCTGTGATTCCATGTGCTGACCATCAGAGGTGCCACAAGTGCAGCCCTGCCCCACGCCTGAGGCCCCAAACCTTGCACATCTCCAAACCCAGCAACACCCTATAGACAGCTGTGACGCTCCTTCCTCCAACTCAGGGTCGTTATAGCTGGGGCACAAAGAAGCTGACTAAGGCTGTGCATTGGATTTGGACAGAACGTGGACCCCACCAGAGCATTCCGTCACAAACCCAAGGTGAAATCAGGGACAGGGAGGTGAGAGCTGGTCTGCACCTTTCTTGGGGTCTAAACTTTGGAACAAAGCATGTGTTGGTTTCCATATCCCACTCTTTTCACTCCAAGATTATATTTATGAATTTACATGAGAAAAGGGAAAGAAGGCTGTACCTTTCCATGTCTGCACAATTGGAGTCACGTTCCTGCAGCCACCCCTGTGTTGTGTGATCTGTGAAAAAACACATTTATCACTGAAAGCAACCTGAGAGGCACAGCATGGGGCACTGAATTCAGGAGATGGCATCTGGGGCTGGGATATTGTCACCAGAGAGGTTAGGAGGACTTCTCGGAATGAGGAAAAACAACTTTTGAATAATTCACACTGGGCTCGGGGAAATAAGAGGGGGCACTTACAGCAGAGGAAGATGGCAAGGATCGGCAGGGCCAACACTGCTGCTGTGCTGACCACAAGGGTGGTGACGTCCATGAATGCCGCGCAGCCTTCTTCTGTGGTCAGATAAGGAAAAAGCAGCAGAAAACACAATCAGAAGGAAAAGACAAGAAAAAAAGCAGTTGGCCACTATGAAAACTTGCTTAAATAGACCTAGGAAAAAAAAAAAAAAAAGAAAAGCAAATCTCTGGGAAAAAAAAAAGAAAAAAGAAAACAAAAGCAATTAGATGGATTTTTGGAGCAGTCCCAGCTCTGAATGGTAGAGCAGAAGGGCTAAGGCAGACAACTTCCTCACCATGGCGCCGGTGGATGTTCTTCATGTGGAAGCTGCTTGTCAGCACCACCAGGAGCACCCCTCCTGGAGCAGCGTAGCCCATCGTGCGCTGTGCTGGCCATGGGAAGGACAAGAAAGACATGTCAATGTGGCCTTCCCACAGGCAGACAGGGGCTGCCAGCATTACTTTGTACATGAGTGATGCGTGGCAAAATAAACTCCCTTATCATTTGCTTTTATCTCCATTCTTGCCTTTCTTGAACAGCTCACCTGCTGTGCTTTGGAGCCGGATGAGCTTCGTAGGCTGGAAAGTCACTGTGGAGGCCACTACGAAGGTGATCACAATCACATACAAAAGGAAAATCTCTGGCAGTATGACAGCAATGGATGGGCCTGGAAGAGAACAGCACAGAGCTGAGCACCACTTTTTCCATTTTCAGGATTTTGTAAGTCTCCATCATGTCCCTTTCCCATGACTGGACTTTCCAGTCACCTCCCCTCCCCCATTCTCACTACCCCCCCTTCTCCCCCACAACTTGCAGCTCTATTCCTTGGTCATTCTAAGTGCCCTTCTGCAGTTACCCACTGGGAAAAGGCTTTGTGAAAAAGAACAACCATATTAGTAGTATAATTGAGTATCTAATTCGTATGGTGGTTTCTCAGCTTGCCAAGGACAACATGTTGAGCCCGAGGGCTCCATTTCCTCTATAAAGGGCCCTTCTCCTCTCCAGCCAACACTCAGATGGATGTTCATCTCCCATAAGGTCCCCACTCCAATGATCACTCTTGCATGCTGTACCCTTTGTGAGGGAAAGAATTGGTATCTGCACTGCAACACTCCCTAAAACGCCTCTTACCTTCTTCTCTCATCCAGAGGAGCCCAGCAGTGCCAGCCAGGATGGAGGAGATGCACACCAGCCCACAGGTGTAGGCACTGAGCCACCTCCACAGCTCTCCTCCTAGACATCAGAGCAGAGTGGGGTGACATCTATGTCCCCTCAGGCTGCCCCACACCAGTCCCCAGCCCTCCTTTTGGGTGGGATGCAGCAGTGGGGTGTCCTTCTCCAGGGTATGGTAGGGTTGACCCATTTAAAAGAAGGGATAGCTATAAAGGGCTCTGCAACAATGGCACAGAGTACATAAAATACTTTATTAAAATGGAGTCTCGGAATGAAAATATTCAGAGATGCTACAATTTTCTATTAATGTGTCTCTCAGTCACCTCAACGCTCTGAGGAAAAATTATGTAAGGATATGCTAGGGTTCAACCTGACCTGAGAACTTAACAAAATGAGTTTTCTCCATTAAAACAAACAAAAAACAACCACCAAGGAGAGTTTACTCTTAAGATAAGCCTCCAGATGAGAAGGGGAGATGTTTAGTCATCAGGAAGGGGGCATGAGTTGGTTACCATCTCTTCCCACAGCATTGCTCCTCACTCAGCACCACTGGAAGACAAAACTGGGTGTTCAGCCCAGTGCAGACTCACTTATTCTTAGCTTTTCAGACTGGCAGACAGGAAAAATTATGCCCCATCCTGAGACAGCAGCAAAGACCAGAGCAACCACTGAAATCCTCAGCACATCCTGCAAGGGAGGGGAGAGACCTGGGAAAAAAAAAAAAGGAAAACAATCCCTGAAGCTGGGAGCAATGTCACAGTAGGATCAGCACGGAGGGCTCTAGTGGGCCATGGAGTTCCACCATGTGTAGGTTGGATTTCTCACTTTACTAGCTGATGGATTTATTTCTTCTGGAGGCTCTGGTCCATGAAACACCCAGCTGGGATTAAATGTTGCCCACAGGCACTTTGCCCAACACTTTGACCATATCCTGCCCACCACTGCTTTAGCCAAGGGTTGTGATGTTGACCTAGGCTTAGGGACATTCTCTAAGAAGGAATGGCCAAATTCTTCTGCTCATTGCACCAAGATCTGTGGCTTGGCGCCGGCTAGAGGTGGGACGGAAGACTGCAAATTGCTTCCTATCATCCTACAATAGCGAGCTCTGGTTGACAGCACGTGGACATCCTGGGTGGCAAGACCTTGGGAGACGGAGGAAGAATGAAGTGAAATAACCAAGGGATATTGGCAACAGGTGGAGCAAAGGAAGAGTGTTGAGTTCTGGAGAACAGCATCTCTCCATGCCCCTCAGGGCAGCCCATGGGAAGCTCATTTTTAGCCACTATTTTAGTGATCACCTGCAACAGTGACGTTCAGGGAGGTCTCCTGCCAACTTATCCCATTGCTGGCATTGCAGGAATAGCAGCCACAGTCCGATTTCTTTACCATCCTCAGTGGCAAAACACTGAGGCTTCCAGAGAGGTGGTAACTTCTGTCCGGGGGAAGCATCTGCCCATCCTTCTTCCAGGTGAAGACGTCTGCCCTGCCCTCTGCTACCTCACATAGTACCTCACCACTTGCCTTGGCCACCAGGCCACTGCTCCAGAGCTGAGGGTGAGACACAGGCTCTGGAAAGGAAACAGAAACACCAGCGCTTCTCTCAGACCTGAGCAGGACCGTCCACAGAGGGGATCAGGCTGGTAGTGTTCATTAAAGCATCCTTTAATCTGCAAGGATGTGATTGCAGGTGACTTTTGCTAGAAAGTCTTGCACTGCACAAGGGTGCTGGGCTTTCTGGCATTTATTTGGAACTCCTAGTTACGTCATTTATTATTTTTTTTTTTTAAATCATACTTGGGTTAACAGAGCACATTTAGTAAGTGAGGGAAAAAAAAAAGAGGAAAAGGAAAGCAAATTTCTCTGCAGCAGAGATGTTGCAGTAACATCATGGCAGCAGCATTACTAGAAAGAAAATAACCAGAGCAAATTAAGGGAATTGGCAAGAGCAACATCAAGAAGAGACTCGTGTGTTATTTAAAGCATGCTTTTATCTCAGCAGCAGCATTTTGTCCCTGGAAGTAGCCAACAGCCACAGACAGCATGGTGTGTGAAGGACGATTTTGGTGACTTCTCCATGAAGACCACCCTGCTGGGCTTCACTCCATTAGTGATGCCAGCTTTCCTTGGAAATGATGCAGCATGGGTGACACCGGCCACAACACTGCCAGCCTCTCCATCTCTTTCTGAGAGCAGAAAAGAAGGGATGGAAGAGACCTTCCAGTATGGGGTCAAGCCCTTTGTCATATCCTGATGCTGAAGAAGCATCACCAGATCTGGTGGTCTCCCAGAGTTCTGGGAAGGTCTCTATCCACAGCTGGTCCAAGCTCCCCATCACTTGCCTGTAAGGCTTGGCTCAAAAATCTCTTCCCCTTACCCCTTTGCTAGGCTGATAATCCATATATGTTCAAAATACTGCCTGCATCCATCACCCCACTCCTCTCTCTCATAGCCACCACTTACTGAGGACATCCAGCAAGACTGACAAGCTCTCCCTTTCTGCTTGGTTGACAGTCACTCTGTAGATGCCACTGTCGCTTTCCTGGAGGTCCTCCAGGAGGAGAGATCCATTGGACGCATGCAGATGGGCTCGTGCAATGTATGGCATGTGGATGGTCAGGTTGTGCTTCTCATACTGCAGGATGGTGTGGGAAGCAGTGCCATTGAGGTGCTCCCACCATATGGAGTGGATGAGCGTGATGTTAAGCGGCCCCGCAAGCAGCACTGAGGAACCCACCATGGCCACTCTTCTCTGCAGGGCTCTCTCCACTTCTGCAGCCTGTTTCAAAGGCACCAGCATCCCTGGATGATAGAAGAACATGAAGAGAAGACAAGCCAGGGAGATGGAGCAAGTCTTGGGAATGGTACTCACTGTGCCAAGGACACACAGGTAGAATCTAGACAGCTCGGTCTTCATGTCTTACAACCCATCTCCTTCAGGCAGTGTGATATCCCATCTGGAGCTCATATTGGGTGATGTGAGAATCTGCCTGCGGGGCTGAGGCCTTTTCTACTCTAGTTCTGTGCATAAGGGTTGCATTCCCTACCAGTCTGTGCCCAGAAGGCACTTTCCAAGCATCTCATTCCCAGTTCCTGATCTAGTTTGGAGCTGAAAGCATCTATTTGCTCCCATCTGAGGAATCATCATGATTCCATCAGGATAGAGCTGCTTCCCCAAAATGCATGTCAGTTTATGGGTTTTTCATGAGGCTCTGAGGACTTCAAGGGGTCACAGCTCCCAGACCAAATGGAATACAATTTTCAGGGAAAGCCAGACAGAAATAACTGCTAAAATCTTGGCTTGTAAAATGGAATCCTTACAAGCAAACAAATAAAGAAGATGAGTTTAATTAGTTTAGAGGAAAAGGAAATGAGAGGAATGGTATTTGTTTAGCTAGAAATGATAACAGTCATAAAAGAAAGGTTATTTTTTAGCCAGGCACAAACCCAATGAATCGCTGCTGGCACTAGCAGCATAACAAACACACCCACGCCTCTGCTGATGGAAACTCCAGAATTTCTGTTTGAGGCCCTCTTCCCCTAGCAGGACAGCCAGGCTAACCCTGAGCGTCCTGCTGGAGGTGGCCTGAGGTGAGGAGCAGCAGCAGAGACCCAGCAGGCAGTGAAGGCTGTGCTTCCTCCTCTCTCTCCACCATGTCTCAGTTCCTGCCCCAGTGAAAGCTGTTGCTACACATTCATACTGCAAACCCTCCTGAAAACCATCCTTCCTGAACAAACTTTTTATTTCCCTTCACAGTTTTGCAACACAGGATAGAAGTCAGCCATAACAAGGCAAACAAAACGAGCCCAGCTGACGGTTTATCCAATTCTCATACTGGTAACCTTCACAAACAGCCATGGGGCTTTATTCTTGTGCCTCCATCACCTAAGACATGTGTGCAAGGAGGATAAATGAGTTTATAACAGAAAACCCCCTTGTTATAGAAGAACACTCTTCACACAGCATCATCAACATGAAATAAAAGAAAATACTCCATCACAAACATCTTTTCACAACTGCAATAGCCCAAGCTCATTATGTAGGTGCTCAGCATCCACAAACACTACGACATCTGGACAACTGCGTATTTTTTCCCTTTTTAAATGCTCAGCCTGAAACCTTTGTCCATTTGCTCTTCAAGCCGGCCAGCACATACACTAAGACCACAGCAAGATTATTCCTATGACTACAATAAATGTTGTGTTGTCACATATATTGATCTCTGTATCAACCTACCTGCAGAAAACTTTTAGCCTCAGTGCCATTCTCCTGAGCTGCTTCTATCTCCTCTGCCTTTGACTAACAGAACAGACATACTCTTCCCTTACAGAATGAACATTTAGCCCCACTTTGAAAAAGAAAAACAAAAAACCTGACCCTTTATAGGCCAGCGATCCCCATGCATAACTGCCTAACTGCTTACACCTGTGCTGGTGTGCCCCAGGTAAGGATTCAAACTGGAGCCCACTGGGTGGCATTAAACCCCCATTTACCTGCCAGGAGCATCCCCAGCAGCTCCACGGGGTGGTGCAGCAGCATCCGTCGAGAAGAAAAGATTCAAAATCGCTGTATTTAAAAAATACTAATTCCAAGTTAGATTACTGCTTGCGAGGAGCTGGGTGGCTCTGCTCTGGAGGGCAGTGCTGAGGCTGGGCTCCAGGCTCAGGTCTCCCCGCTGGCCGCTCCTCTCTGCCTTTGCTGCATCCTCTCCTCCCTCCTGGGAGGTTTCTGCCTGCAGCAGCCGCTCCCGCCCCGGCGTTGTGATGTCCATCCCGATCCCGTTCCCGCAGGGAGCAGGGCACCTTGTGCTAAGGAGCCAGGCTGTGCCTCTGCAAGAAATGCAGCAATTGGTGGTCAGGACAACCCAAGAGGAAGAACCCACTCCACTCTAGGAGGGGTTCCTATTTCCATTCTGAAAGCAATATAAATTCCAGATGAGGTCAGCAGATCCATTTCCATCTCTTTTTTACAGCTCATGAATCTTCCCCCGGAGAGCATCCCTGTTCCCTGAGGTGGTTTCTCACCCCCTAACCTGTTACTCCACCAAAGCAGATGTAGAATAGGATTACCCATGTGCCACAAGCTTTCTGCAAGAGGAATTTCATTTTAAAGGGAGTGTGATCTGAAGGAGCACCTAGGGACCACGTTTAATGGTCAGAGAGATGAGAGGCTTGGGAAGGTTGGAGCTTGGAGCCAGAGCTCCAGAGAAAGGCTTCTTGGCCTGCTGACTGTGGCTGGCTCCATCTGGCCCCTCTAGGTCATTGAAACCAGAGTGAGATGGATGCTGGGACCAGGCTGCAAAGCCTTAGGAAGTGATGGGTGGATGTCATCAAGCCCAAAGGAAGCATCACCAACATATTGATGTCTGGCAGCTCCATCACCCCTGTCCATGTTCCATCTGAGCCATGGAAACTCATTTGAAACACCTGAGAGCAGCCCTTTTCTGACCCATGTTTGGCTTTCATATTTTACTGCCCTCTTTCCCACTTCTTGGCCCTTTCTTTGTCTCTTTCTAAATAAATACTCCCATAATTACTTTCCCCACATTGTTCCTCATTTTGCTATGCAGCAGCATAGAAGCACCAAGTGGTCTGTGTTGGATGATCCTCTGATCCAACTCTTGCCATGGGCAGGGACATCTCCCTACATCAGGTTGCTCAAAACCTGTCCAACCTGACTTTGACCACTTCTATAAAACTTCTCTGGGCAACCTGCTGCAGTGCCTCACCACCCAAATTTAGCATCTGGAGTACATCCACACCTAAATTTAATATTTACAACACCACTACGTAGGCTGTCTTAGCTTTCTCTGATGCTTCTGATAAGGTTACCTCCGCATTCTTAGCCACATGTGAAACCCATGCAACACTTGCAGCCCCATCTCTGAGTTTTGATGCTTCTAACACTATGATTTCTCGCAGCCTGTGATCCCCACCATATTTTTCCTTTTTTTTTGTTGAAGCACAGGCTGTTCCCACTTGGATCTTTTCACGTCATTTTATTGCCAACAGTGCATTTTCATTTTTAATAAAACTTCTCTATTTTCCTGTGCCTAGCAAACTGTAGGCTCTCTGTTCCTCAGTTCCTCAGTGCAGGGTCACATCACCGGACATTTGCATTGAGTCATAACGCTGCAGCCAGGATGCTCAGGACAGCCACAAAACTAAAAGCAACCAAAACAAGTGTGAAGGTGCTGGTGTTAAATGCAGCAAAATGTGATTTGCCACTGGGAGCAGCACTTCTGTCCCTTCCCTGCAGGCAGTGCTCCCACCATGTCCCCAGCATCCATACCCACCTCTCCAAAGAGACATATTTATCAATCAGGATACTCCATCACATTATTCCTTCCACAATTTGTTGGAAGGAAATTTTGAAGTCATATTCTACATTTAATCTTAAATGGATGACATGAAAAATTAGTTAAATCCTTTCATAATCACTTCCAAAGCTTTTCCGGCACTTGTGTTGCACCCTGCACCTTTTGAAGATCAAACAGCAAACACAGCAGCACGAACCTGTAAATATTGGCTGCAAGGAAGAGTTTGCACACACGCTGCTTTGGACCACAGCACCTTCTCGTGGTTACAGAGAGATAGGAGCAGCTGACTATCAGCACATATGTACCCAATGTCACAGCCCGTCCAAAGGCACAGCCTCAGGCCTCACTCTCCCAGCCCCATGTTGCTGTAACCCAGCTCGTCATGAAGGGGCAATCACTGGTCTCTGCTAGAAGTCAGAAGTGTCAGGACAAAGACAAAAATTATGTTTGTTGGTCGATCTCAGCATTGCTCTCGTAGGCAGTTTGGAGCACCCTGGCCTTTGCCAGGAAGGTGCTTGGCTGAACGGTTTACCAGAGCTTTTCTAAATTCTCCACACAGTTTTAAAAGAGAGGAAAAAATCAGTACTGCAACTTCTCCACCAGATCAGTTCTGGTGAAGTCCATGACACTTTTTTGCTCTAAGTAAATTGGATGTCCTGGAATGGCAGGGCAGTGGAGGCCTGCAGGCACTTTTTCCAATCCGACGCCTTGCTCACACAAGGTCTCTTAGAGATGGTCACCAGGACCACGTTCTGTTTGGTTTTGAATGTCTTGGCCTGATTCTTCTGCCCCACCAACTTGATACATTCATTTATCCAACCCACGGTTCTCTATGAGGAAGTTTTGGGAGATGGCATGAAGAACCTCGTAAGGCTGAGGAGAAGCATCATCCACTGCGCTGCTCTCATCTGGCAACCAGCCACTTCAGTGCAGAGCCATGTCAGGTTGGTTCAGTGGGGTTTCTCATCCATAAATCCACTCTGACTCTTGCCAGTAGATTTCTTGCCTGTCATATGTTGGGAAGTGGTTTCCCTCACCTACTCACGATTCAAGGGGAGGCTGACCAGGCTGGAGCTCCCCCTGGTCCTCCTTTTTGAATGCAGGAGTGATGTTTGCCCTCCACCAGCCTTCATGAATCTCTCCCAGTTGCCACAGCCTCACAGAGATAATCCAGAGCAACCTTGCCACACCATCAGCCTCTTCCTCAGAGCTTGTAGGTGGCATCCCATCAGGCTCCATGTGCCTACATGCATCCAGTTGGCTTGGGTGCTCTCTAACCTGCTCCTCTCCAACCAAGAGAGACTGGTCTTACTGGTGAAGACCGAGGTGAAGAAGGCATCAGGTATGTTGGCATTTTCCATGCCCTTTGTCACCAGGTACCCTGCCCCAGTCAGAGCAGGTTGTGCTCAGCAGGAGATGACCTTCAGCCACGTGGGATGGGTCAAAACATGGAAGACATAGGACAAGCAGCAGGGCTGCTGAGAGGAACAGTGCACTACGTGAGTCTTTAAAATCAAAGGCTGCAAATATCCGGCAGAGGAAGCTACTCTGACACGCAGCCAGCAGTGTCTGAGGGGGGGCCTGTGAGCCCCAAGCCATTAGCAGCCACAAGAAAGCCACACTGACCTTTAAGAGCTACAAAGGGCAGGCAGAGAAGGGGCCAGAGACACAAAGCCCTGTGAAGAAGTTGCTCAGAGGAGGAAATGGAAAGGCAGAGGCAGCCGATGAGGCTGCAGCACAAGTCAGAGGCCACGACATGGCGGAGGTGGGGACAAAATGTCACTGGTAGAACATGAAGCAAGAGGGGAGCAGAACGTCAGGGCGGGGGGAGGGAAGAAGGCAGGAACTGGGCAGCAGACAAACCTTATGGAGAAACTGCGGCCAACCATTCCTCCTTTCTCTTGTAGTTCGTGCTGTACTGCTTTCTGCAGTTTGCTCTGTGTTTTGCACATAGCGTGGGATGCAAGAGGAACCATGGGTTGCTGCGGGGAATCCATGATGTGGCTGTGATAGGACTAGATGATCCTAGGGGTCTTTTCCAATCTTTATGATTCTATGATTCCATGACTCCCCACACCTCCCTGCTGAATGAAGACCTGCTTTCCTGTCCCCTGGGCCACTCTTGCAGTCTACCAAATAAGTGCAGTTTCAACCACATCATGTTACAAGCACAGCTATCGCACTTGCGTATGACCCAGCATGGAGGGCAGGGCTTGGCAAGCCTCATTAGCACAAAACTGCAGAGAACTGGTCTCAATGTTGCACCTTGCCACCGACCAACAGACAGCAGCCACTCTGCAGAAAGTCTTTCCACTGTTTGCTAATATATGTTCTCATGCCAAGGGAGAAGCCGCATTACCTTGCCCAAATCTTAGTGTCACATCTCAGCAGCCTGTAGCGTGTTCCTACAAAAAGCATTTGAGCTGAGATCAGCTCATTATGTGTTGGGTGCCACAGTCAGGTCAATTCCTGGTCTTGAGAAATCCCATGGAAGGATGGGCATTTCTGCTCACTGTGCATCAGCTGAGCATGGACTTGGACCTGTTACAAGCTCTCCCTGCTGCCACCCTACAAGATCCTAGTCCCACAGGGAGGATTTAATGCCTCCTGCCCTGCAGATCTTCTTTACAGATGACATTTCAGGAGCTGGGCTCTCCAAAGATGTCTTCTCCAAGAAGCTGCTCTGGGAGATGTAAGGCTCACAGTGATGCAGCTGAGTTTTTAGTGAATGCTAGTTGTTACAAATTTAGATCTATGGATTAATTTTGCTTTAGTATTGAGGTTATTTTGTTGCTTAGTAGGCACCTGTGAGACTTTCCTGACAGGGCTCGCAGCTGCAGAAGAGCAGGGCTGTGCACTCAGCAGTCCTCCCTCGCCCTCCCCTGCTCTCCCTGGATGGTGTTTCCAAACCTTTCAGAAGCTAGACAGGGACAACTGCAGCTGTGCTTAAGGACAAGCAGTAAGGCAGTGACCACAAGTGCCTCAAAACTGACACCCACAATTCCTGTGCGCTTATTTGCTGCTGCTTCACTTTTTTGGTTCTTTCTTGTTCCCTGATGCTTGAGGTCTTATGATAACCACTGCAAAGGCACTGTTCACCTAAGGCAGCTTTTCAGCATTTGTGGTTTTATCATCACAAAGCACTTCTGTTTTCAGAAGAAAAACTGCCGTAATGAACATCAGCAGGGTTTCACAAGGGTAGAACAGCCCTGTACTTCAGCTGGTGCCAGTAGAGGGGCTTTGACCACCACTACCATTGTCGTCCCTCTTGAACATGATCCCAGACCACACAGGAGCACCCAAATGGGAGGGAGGCAGCAGTAGAGGCTTCTGTGCTGTCTCCAAGCCTGGTTGTGGTTGGGAGATGCCTAGCACTCTTACCCGCTCCTAATGTCCATTTATTACTGATGGGGCCCCAAGTTTCAGTATATTATCTAGTTTTTCATTAAACCCAGAGAGGAACAAAATTATCTATGCTCTCACTGCATTTTGCAGACACCCTAAAATGCTACTGCTGTGGGACCCCGAGGTTGAGCAAAGTTTATTTCAGAAATGGTCTGTTCAGGTATTACTTGGCATACTCATAAAAACAAGGACACCAGGTCCAAAGATCTTTGTACATTCTTTTAATATGACAAGCAATTGGTAAGGGACCCCGGGATGCACGACTGAAATACATTCAGTGCTCTCCATTACCCCTCAAATTAAGGCATGTCTCTGGAAGCGAGCTTCTCATGGATGAACTGTTGTTTTGCTTTTGCTTTAGGCATCTTTCTCTTGCGTTCAGAGTCTCTGTGATCTCCGGAAATCTCAAGATGAAGCTAAAAGCAGATCATTCCTCAAATTCAAGAGAAACTGCAGTTTGAGGCAAACTAATGCATTTCCATAATCTGTTGCTCCAAGCACTTAAACAACACTCCATGGGCAGGAGGGGACTCACCAAAGGTCTGATCACAAGGGACGCAGTGGCAACAGCATCACCTTGGCTCTGCTGCACATCTACCTCCTGCAAAGTTCGGAGCCGAAGCGGAGGGCAGTTGAGGGAAGTTTATGGATGTGTAGAGAGTCTCTGGTAATGCTCTTGGTTTTGTCTCTTCAAAGTCTTGTCCAACTGTGGCATAAATTGTTGCCACGTCCCTTACCACGGTGTTTTCCATGTGGATATCCTCTGTGTTTGAGGCCTGGAGAAGTACAGAAAAAACACCAAAGGTGCTGGAATTAGCAGGGATCCAGAGCTGCTGACCCCCATGCAGCAAGGATTATTTTACCCAAGGACCTTTCAGACAAAGCCAGTTCCTACATGAAACACGGCCTGCAGAGCAGCTGGGGCTGTCCTGCTCTCATGTTTCCTATTTGTTTCTTTTGATTCTTCCTCTGGGTTTTATTTCTCTCCCTGCATGAGATGAGTCCCTAGATGGCCCACATGGACCCCAAACACATTCTGAACATAAATTCACAAGGCTGGCAATCAGGGAAGAAATACTGTCTCCATATTTCTCTGCATGTAACCGTCCTTTCTCGATGCTGCTGTTGGTCAAAGCTGTCCTCAAGCTTCTCAGGTCCCTAAAAACAGCTCCTCTGGGCTCTGGGAAGGGGGCAAAGGGGAACTGTGCAGCTGGGGGAAGGGCAGGCACTTCACAACTTACTCCTACAGCACTGAATTAACTTCCTAATTTTATATTCAGCAACCTATTCCTGCGGCTCAGTGCATCATACTGAAGCCAGCAGTTAGCATTTACCCAAGGAGCTTTCAAAAGATTTTCCTGTACCTGCTGCTGTGTAATGGTTCTCATCTTCCGCAATGCACCTGAGAAAAAGAGAGTTTTAGTACCTGACAGACACACAGATGTGTTGTGCCCTCCCTCTCCCCAACCCTGGGAACCCAGAGGTGCACTGTTGGCACTTTCACCAGGGGCTGACATGGATTTTGTTGTCAAGATGGAGATTTCTGTGGCTATTTTACCCAAGTACAAGTGAAATCTCCCACTTGGAAACTAATGCATTTCCTTCCATCCTGAGGGGTGATGGTGTTGATGGAAGGCTGCGGAGACCTGCGTCTTGCAGGTTTATTTTCAAGTGGACACATCCCAGGATGTTCTCCCCAGCTGGAGTTTTAAGGTGTCTACAACAAAATAATCACAGCCATGCTCAGAGGCTGCATTTCTGAGTCCATCAATTGTACCTCTTCTATGGATTAGATGTAATGCTGTATCTCAGTTCTGATATCAGCATTAAAATCCAAGTTCTGCAGAAAGCCACCCCAACTGCCCTGTGCTGTGCTTCTGCTTCGTTAAGCTGCATCACCAACTTGGAACCTTTTACGAATAGCAGGAGGGGCACATCTAAGGAGCTCTTAGGGAAGGAATACTTTGGTATCCCTCCACTGCCTTTATCCCCTAGGAACATCCCCAGAGGTGCAGCCTCAAAGGGAGAAATGCAGGAGCAGATCCACCTACCTCGCCGCCATATGCGGAGGAGCAGGAACAGCAGAAAGAGGCCGATAAGGGAGCAAACTCCAATTGTGTAGTAATGGGAGTAGTCTTGGGCCTTGGTGCCTGGTATTTGGAAGACAACAGCTGCTGTGAGTGCTTCCTAAAGGAATGCAGGGGTGGCAGATACCACAGCAGAGATTATTTCCCTTGCTTTGTAAATAGGGTGGCACCAAAGTGGAAGGAGAATATTTGGCATATGTTTCACAGCCTCTGTGGCGACTGATTAATCTGCAAGCATCCTATTAAACCCAGCAAATAATGGATTTCCCCAGGCACAGGACTCAGACCCAGTGCTTCATTTCCTGAGCCCATCTCTCCCTTCTGCAGCCTTTCATTCCACACAAACACAAGACAACCAGCTGCATGTACAAGAAGCTCTCATACTTCTAATTTAGCACGCAGAGTGGAACAGGGTGGGTTTCCTCCTACAACAGAGCAGCACAACCAGCATCAGTTGTGATACCCCTGGAAATTCTCCCTTTGCTGCCGTAGTTCATCCCCATAGAAAGAGGGACCAAATTCCAGCCTGTGCCTGATGGTCCTGTGTCCAGGACACTGCTGGAGGAGTCTGTCCAGGCACATGGGCACTTACCTTTGTCAGGATGCTCAGTGGAAACATGCTGCTGGTGCACTGCCAGGGTGATCCGCCTGCTTTGATTTTGCTGTTGGAAGGCAATGCTGTACACCCCGCTGTCACTGAGCTGCAGGTCCCGCAGCAGCAGGGATGCGTTCTCAGGGAAGACTTCAATGCGGTGCCGGTATGAGGGGTGAGGGAAACGTAGTGCAGAGCATTCCTTGGGAGCTCCCCAAGCATCCAGGGAGCAGCTGAGCACCGTGCAGGTGATGATCACTTGCGAGCTGTTCTCAAACTTCCACTGAATTGACAATGGGAAGCAAAAGGAGCTCTTGACTGTGTAGGAGACGGGCAGCAGCACGGAGTGCCCCACGGTGCCACTGACCGCATCCTGCGGGACCTCGATGAGAAGAGCCAGGCTTTGCCCTGCAGAGCAGGAGGAGGCAGCTCAGCAGCCCTTCAGCCCCAATCTCAGCACCCGCTGCTCGCAGCGCCCCATCTCCCACCGCCCCTCGCCCAGCAGCCACGCTCCCGACGCCGGCCCTCGGCTTCACGGCCAGCCCGGCAGCGGCTGCAGCCTCCAGCGAACCCAGCCGCGACTCACCCAGCAGCAGCAGCCGCAGCAGCAGCAGCAGCAGCAGCAGGAGGGAGCCTCGGCCCCAGCAGCGCCGCCCGCGGCACATCTCCTGCGGCTGCCGTGCTCTCCTGGCCCGGGAGGAAGTCAGCGGCTCTGGCTCAGCCCCTCTGCCCCGTTTGGGTTCGCTGCGGGTGGGTGAGACCGGGCTCCTTCCTGTGCGTGTAACAGCAGAGGGGAGGCCACGGGCAGTGCGTGTTGTGTGGGGGGAATCCCAGGTGACAGGAGGACCCCGAGGCCGGGCAGATCCCAGTGGAAGAGAGCAGGAGCCCACGGGAACCTCTGGGCGCTCCTGTGCTGGAGCTGGAGCAGGAGCCGAGGCTGCAGCTGGTGGCTGAGGCTGGAACTTGTCGGTGCTGCCCACGCTGACCCTCTGCCCTCCTTCAGCCTCAGAAGCCGCCCATCGTCTGCCCTGCAGCTCAGCCTCTGGGCCCTGAGTCCCAGTCCGAGGTGCCACCACCACCCACGGCAGGCCAGAAGCTTTGGGAAACTGGCTCCCACCTCTAGCTCTGCTGCTGGGACTTTTTCAGATGATGCTGCAGCCTCACATCAGGCACCTGGGAGACAGATTTGGTGGAGGAAAGGACGTTTATTTGCCCACAGGAGGACTTAGTTAATGGTGGGGGAATGTGAGTGGGGAAGTGGTTGCACACTGCAGGCAGGGACAGGTGCTTGTGGATGCCTGGGTTTCACCAGCACAGCGGTGTCAGGAAAAACAGCTTGAGGCACTGCAGAGCACAGTCATTGTGCCTGGCCACTGCTGTGTCCTGAGGTGCCAGCTCTGTCTGCTCCCACTCACCAGCTCTCTTCTCCCCAGCAGCAGCCTCATGTTTCTCCAGGTCAGCTCTGCTGCTGGCGGCCACCCCGCAAGCACAGCAGGTGGAAGAGCAGCTGCAGGAGCAGCAGGATGACGCAGTAGCAGGCACTGAGGCTGTAGCAAGGGATGTGTGCAGCTGTACCTCCTGCTCCTCGCTCTGTGCTTGTGGAAGGAGAGGGGAGAAGTGGCTGCTGGAGACAGCTATCTCACCAAAGACCTCTCTGTTGTCCTCAGAATGTGCAAGGCAGGCAGGCATTCTGCAGGGGCACTGCTGGAGGAGTCTGTCCAGGCACATGGGCACTTACCTTTGTCAGGATGCTCAGTGGAAACATGCTGCTGGTGCACTGCCAGGGTGATCCGCCTGCTTTGATTTTGCTGTTGGAAGGCAATGCTGTACACCCCGCTGTCACTGAGCTGCAGGTCCCGCAGCAGCAGGGATGCGTTCTCAGGGAAGACTTCAATGCGGTGCCGGTATGAGGGGTGAGGGAAACGTAGTGCAGAGCATTCCTTGGGAGCTCCCCAAGCATCCAGGGAGCAGTTGAGCACCGTGCAGGTGATGATCACTTGCGAGCTGTTCTCAAACTTCCACTGAATTGACAATGGGAAGCAAAAGGAGCTCTTGACTGTGTAGGAGACGGGCAGCAGCACGGAGTGCCCCACGGTGCCACTGACCGCATCCTGCGGGACCTCGATGAGAAGAGCCAGGCTTTGCCCTGCAGAGCAGGAGGAGGCAGCTCAGCAGCCCTTCAGCCCCAATCTCAGCACCCGCTGCTCGCAGCGCCCCATCTCCCACCGCCCCTCGCCCAGCAGCCACGCTCCCGACGCCGGCCCTCGGCTTCACGGCCAGCCCGGCAGCGGCTGCAGCCTCCAGCGAACCCAGCCGCGACTCACCCAGCAGCAGCAGCAGCAGCAGCAGGAGGGAGCCTCGGCCCCAGCAGCGCCGCCCGCGGCACATCTCCTGCGGCTGCCGTGCTCTCCTGGCCCGGGAGGAAGTCAGCGGCTCTGGCTCAGCCCCTCTGCCCCGTTTGGGTTCGCTGCGGGTGGGTGAGACCTGGCTCCTTCCTGTGCGAGTGCAGAGGGGAATCCCAGGTGACAGGAGGACCCCGATGGAAGAGAGCAGGGTCTAAATCGCACTCCTTTTTAACTGTGAGCAACAAGAACGAGGCTCTGTGCTTTAAAGGAGTTGAAGAAAGCATAATGCAGTGATAAACAGAAAATGGGAATTAATGAGGATTTTTATTTTTAGGAACTATAAATAACATTGGTCTCCACGGGCAGACGAAAGAACCTCTCAGTAGCAAGAGAAAAACTTCCTCCTTGTAGGCAAAAACAAGAGTCAGACTGTCAATAAGTAGAAAAGACCCAGGAGTGTTCTCCAGAATCGTTGGTCTGAGATGCAAGTCCAGAACCAGCAGCTCTGTTTCAAAGCCAGTGGTAGTAGGTGAAATAGAGAGGTTGGTTTGGAGTCCTGACCACATGGCTTCGATGATCAGGACCACAGGAGATGGCCTCCATCCTTCTCCATTTATTTGTCTGCATGGATTTCTTCCACAATTCAGCTTTCATGACAGGTGAGGAAGATGCATGGATATGGAAGGTGTGCCTGCCAAGGCAAGGGGGTTGGAAACACATGCTCTAAAGAGGAGGTCCCTTCCAACCAAAACTACTCCATGATTCTACTGTTCTATTATATCTCACCTGACGGGATATTCATATTTTTTAATGAGACTGCCTTGGTTGCTGGCTCCCAGGTAGGAGAAATCAGAGCAGTCTCATCATCAGACCAGGGCTTGGTCTTCTCCGTGGAAATCCAGCATGGTGGGAAAGGCTTGGCCCAGGGAGGGATGCACATGGTCTCCACAAGGTTCAAGGGCACCTTCTAGTCCTGGCTGGAAGACCTGACCAGATCTCCACGGTGATCCTGCCCTCAGCATGCAGTACCCCCTTCACACCTCTTTTTCTTCCATTCTCAATGTCTCTTGGGCAATGGAAGTGATTTGCTCTGTCCAAGAACAAATCGTAGCCCATGCAGCACTGGGCTGTGATTCTCACTTGGTTGGGTCACTCATCTAGGAAGGAAATGTGGGAAGTTGTGATGGGGGACTTCAAAGCCACAGCACTGGCAGCTCAAAGAACAACTCTTCAGTGACAATCAGAAAATTCACACCCCTTCACACCTTCACGGAGCCCAGCTCTTTGCTCACAGATTTTCAAGATTCATCACAGTTTTTGGGACTTCCTGCACTTCAGGTTGTGATCTCCGTGGGTTTGGGGGATGCTCGGGGTAACAGGTCCTGCCCCATCTTCACCATTGCACTGCTTGGGTTGGTACTTTTCAACCACAGCTTTCGCATAGCTAAAATCAAATTGCAGATGCAGACAGTAGCATGACCCTTGCTGTAAGACTTGTTATTTCATCGATGAGAAGCTCAGAAGGAGGAAAATGTGCTCTGCTTAATGCTGCTGGGCACAGCTAGCCAAGAAAGACTGAAGCTCAGTGCTGGGGGTGCAGTCAGACCAGGGGTGCTGAATGGGTAAGGATGAATCAGAGGTCTTCACTGGGGAGGATGGAGGGCTGGTGCCAAAGAAGTCAGGTGAAAATGATGGTGACAGCAACATTTGCAGCTTACACGTATGCTTGCAACTTTCAAAGCATATAACAGTTACAGATACATGTGCAATCAAAATTATGTGTTTTTGATTTTGATTCATGTGTATCAAAATTAAATCTGAAAAGTAAAATAGGAAAAACCCATGTGCATCCTCTGTCCAGCTGATCTGCTGCGGACTTGGTGATGCAAAGCCTTGCTTGGGCCTTCAGGCTGTTTTTGGGCAGCTCAGCCAGTGGACCATGTGAGCTTTTCCATATGAGCTAAACTGGAAGACCTCGAGGGCTTGAGCACACATGATCTGTTAATTCAAGATACACTCATTTATTCCTTCCCTAAACCTCTGCAGGAAGATAATGTAGCCCGTTCTTGTATGTCTCTGAGAAAAAAGCATCAGTATTGGTTCAATGTGTACCTCATGTTAACGCAGATGAAATCATTTTTGCCAGCTTTCTGCAGGTATTTCAGAACATGACATAAAGAAAACAGTGTCGGGAAATGAATGAACAGATGGGCCAAATCCTGCTCCTGTTCACTGTGCTGCACCCCAGGGGTGTTTCTCACTTGGTGAATGAGGTGACACTGCAAGCTCTGGGAGCTCAGCTTGGCCAATTTTAGGATCAAGCAAAGCTCACGTTTCCCTCTTAATCAAATAATGTTTCATCTGCCCCTGCAAAGGCTTCATCTGCCCCAACAGCTGGAGGGGAGCAGAAGACTCTGCCGATGCAGCAGCACATCTGCTCAAACACTTCACCATCACAGGCAGCAGCTACTTCCTGTGATGAGATGTGGTGGGATAAGATGCAAAGCCCTTTGTGAGCAGCATCGCATCTTTCATCAGGGTGACGCTGACCACAGCCCTCTGACAGCCCACGCTAACCACAGCACACTCCTGCTTCAGCTTCCTGCCTTGGGCTTGAAGTCAAGAATTGAAGGGCTGACTGCACACACCATGACACGTAAGCAGTGGGGACAGAGCAGAAAACCTGCTGTCTTCTCTCCCCATCTTCTGCATTTCTCTATCTCCTCAGTAAATCTACATACAAGCATTTGCTGCAAGCCATGAAATTCAGACCAAGCCCTGATCAATAGAGCCACCTCTCATAGGCTTTCAGGGTTCCCCAAGAGCTCAGGGAAGACCTTACCACTCTACAACTGCCTGAAAGGATGCTGCAGTGAGGTGGGGGTTGGCCTCTTCCCAGGTAACAGCGATAGGGTGAGACGTGATGGCCTCAAGTTGCACCATGGGAAGTTCAGGTTGGATATTTGGAAGAATTTCTTGTCAGAAAGAGGAGCAAGGCACTGGAACAGACTGCCAAAGGAGGTCACAGAGTCACTGTCCTTGGAGGTGCTCAAGGAACATGGAGATGTGGCACTGAGTGCCATAGGTTAGTGAACATGGTGGGGATGGAGTGAGAGTTGGACTTGGTGAGCTTAGAGGTCTTTTCCAACCCTAATGATTCTGTGACTTTGTTCTTCTCACCTGTTTGTTCACATGTTGCAACCTGTACTACTGATCAATATGTATTTTTAATTATATATTAAGAAGTGGGGGAAAAGAAAGAAAGGAAATTCCCACTGGAGATGTGTGGAAGGAGAACATCTGCTTCTTTAGAGGTGTCTGGACAAGGACCCTTTTCAATGCCACGTGGGATAATGAGAACAGAAGGAAGAACATACACTGGGAGGCAGAGCAGTGTATAAAAGGGGCAGGTCAGTCCTACTACCTGAGTTATGTCTGGGACTTCAGATGTCACTTAGAATTTATCACTGTATTTAGAAGCTGAAGGGAAAAACAATTTTGACTGAGGAATAGGTACAACTGTCTTGTACAGCTGAAGTTTGGGGATAGGTTGGTATCACTCTTCATGCAGAATTATCCCTTCCTTTCCAAATCATTCCTCTGAGCTTTTCTATTGTAAGCAATTACACTACACCACGCCACACAATTAACTAAATTGCTAAAGGAGGGCTGCCATGCTCTTTAGGTCAAAATGAATTTGTTTTGCTTAACATTAGATCCATGCTTTCAATAGTGAACTGGAAATGGATGTTTCCCATTAGCAGTGCATCCATAAATTAAAAGTAATTTCTCTGTCTAATGAGGTCTTCAAAACTCTAAGAGAAAAGGCTGAAAAGAGACATGCAGCAAAATTAACAGGTACAAAGGGCCCACTGAAGAGAGACTACTCACATGCTGCTGCTCTGAGTTACTAAATCAGAGACATCCACATTGCTACAGATTACCTAAAAGCCTACAGAACATAGGTACAGCAGGAGCTGAAGGGAAACATCTCAAGGATAGTTGGTTGTTGTAATGCTTACTGTGCAGTCTGCACATTATTTCTACATGCTACAAACAGCAGCCCACCCTTCCTGCATGTCTCAGAGGAAAATGACAAAGAATTTCCCCTCTGCCATTAGTCAAAATTATGGTATCTGATGAATATTAATTAGCTCCCACTTATTTTTTCCCTGTGACTTCATATTTTCCCACTTCCACAGAAAATCCATTCCTGTCTGCACGATCCTGATAGTTCTGGTTTGAACTAGTGTTGAATTAAGGTAATTTCTAACTGAAATTATCTTTTTCAGTTTACTTAGCTGAAGGAGTCTACTAAAATAGCTTGTGTTTCATATATCCAAAAAGGAAAGAAATGAGCAGATAGCAACATAAATGTTTTTCAACCTAGCTGAGAATTTGAGCATGGCAAGTGCAGAAACAAAAGGGATTTTCCAGGAGCAGACCTTGGTTTCACTGAAGGGCTGAAGTCTCTTCAAACCTGAATGATTCCAAGGGGACAAGACTCCAAAAGAGGACACAGGGGAGCACTGCAGGGCAAAAGGAAGCATTAGAAGGGACCAGAGGGCAAGCAGAGATAAATGAAGGTGCATGTGCAATGTGGGAATCTTCAGGTACACAAGGATAGGGAGTGCTGGGCCCTGGGAAACCAAACTGTGAATATTGGGACACACATAGGTGGGAACTGAGGGCCTCAGGATAGACGTTGTCTTCTAACAGCTACCTGATGAGCTCTATTTCCCCCTAGCCTATGCTTAGATCAGATTCCTTCCTCCTGCCCACACCTTCAAAACCAATCCATTTTTCCCCACGCTCCCTCAAATCCCCTCTGTGTGCCCTCACAACATCTCTGCTCCCTTCACCATCACCTTTAGTACAATGTACATCATGTCCTGCTGCTCTTTAAAAATATCCACTGTCTTGCAGCTGTTTGACCAGCAGTCCCTGAGCTTTTCAAGAGAAATGGGTGTAGCACAACAGAAGAGAAAGAATGAGCACCAGCCCTACAGCCACAGGTGGATACTGGGACTTGATACTGAGTTTTTAACACTGACTTTTCATGCTGTTCCATGCATCTTCTGCCACCGTGTGGCCAATGCAAAGGATGAATGACAAAAAGCCAAAGGCAATGCGTTGATTTACCCTTCTCAGATTTATTCCAACTTTGATGGGTAATGCACTTATCCAGTTCATGATTGCTAGGCATGGACGTCTTGTAACCTGACCACTTTATAATTCATTTAGTACGTCATCACTTCATTTTTTACTTTTGGGAAATGTTTCAAAAACACATACAGTGGAGCCCTTGTGTGGTGGGAGGGAGAAAGAAGCAGTTCATCATTTATTGCCTGAAAGAACTGGTAAAGCTTAATTACAAAAATTGATCTGATACCATTAGAGCAAACCACCTGTTCCATAACACGACGCAACAGATGTCCATATCAGACAGACTGCAGTTGCCAAGAAGCCCTGTTTCTACAAATAAAGCCTTGATGATCACAAGATGCTTAGGAATAACAGTCCACTCAGGAAGCGAGGAAGAGGTGGAGCACGAGATTAAACAAAGCTCCCTCCCCATTTTCTTATGAAATGGCTAAACTGAATTGAACAACACCTATGAAGAAATGTGTTTCTGCTACATTCATGGTGAAAAATGTCCCCCCAAAACACAGTACATGATCACCTCAAGGAGTGTGCTGGCTTGGAGATGGCTCAAAAAGGAGGCTGGTGGCTGAAGACCACAGCTCTTGGCAGCTCCACACTGCTCAGTGGGAGACAGAGCTACGATCACCACATTCTTCATCAGAAAGGCACCTGTATCACTACAATTGTCAATATATTTTGAGTCAGTTCTCCCTTGTGCTAGCCATAGACCTGCACTCTCCAGCTCAGAGTACTGGCAGATTTTTGGCTTGCAGCTGATAAAACTGGGAAGTAAAGCTCATTTCATCAACTAAGCGATGAGTCCCACATTAACCCAAGTGCTTTTACTCTGATCCTGGGAACACAAGGAGACAAGAAGAGCTCAGAAATCTCTAACATGTTCTGAAACACTGATCAGGTTCCTCTGTCCCCCTCCCAGGGTCAATTAACACAGAGATGATTTTGTCATGACCTCTCCCCAACATGTTCCAGGTCGTAGCTTCACCCAGAAGTACAAAGTGGAGCAACCCCAGAGCACGTGAGATGGGTTGTGTGAGAAGCAGGTGTAACCACAGGGGCTTGCTACTTCCGTGTGGTTAATGAAGATCTGCAAAGCTTCACACTTAGTTATGCTGGAGAACCTTTAACCCAAATATTTGGAAAAGAAATAACAGAAGCAATGCATGATGCAGGCTGCTTGAGGAACCCACTGGCTTAGCCTATAGGAAACCTCAAGTGCCTGCCCATGTCTGAGGCTGCTCACAAGCCTTGGAAGACACACTTGACAGAAGCCAGCTCACCTTCAAGCCTGCTGCCATTGCTCATGTTTCACTTCTTTATGTATCCTCCAATACACAGCTTCACATCAGCCTTCACTCTGAAACCCTTTCAACTCCTGATGGAGTAGTGTCTCACTGCAAATGACAGCATAAGTCCAGAGGAACAGAAGCTTTTAAGAGTGCTTCCTAACACCAAGATGTATACATTCAATATTTAGATTAAACGAAGGCAGCGGGTTTGGCATCTGCACCCCATTTATACTTTAGGCATAACAGCATCTTCCTCATACATGAAAGCCAGAAGTGAACAGGACCATGTTTTAGGGTCCAGTCAGACCAGAGCAAATACCTCCCCCAAAAATACGGAAGAATTAAAAATATAACCTAAAAAGAGATTTCCACTGTGGTTGTTCAGTGCCACTCTACAAATTTACCTTCCTGCTACCAGGAGTTGAAAGCTATCTCTGTGTTCATTACCTTCATATGCAGGAAAATCTGGTGGAAAAAATAGTCAGCCTCATCCAGCAGCCAGTGTAAAGATGCTCTAACAAAAATTCCTTCTTCAAGAAAGCCAGAAGAGCAGGCAGAGTGGGAAACTCCTCATCCAAAGCCACCTCTCCTTTCCAATGTGCAGATCTCACTACTTTCCCTTTTCTGTCTACCTAAACCTTTAGAGGTACCTTAGCTATATGAGCTTGGCTTTCCAGGCCAACTCTCAAGCAGCACTGCTTGTAGCAGAGCCCGTCAGATAGGGGTACACAGCTTGTTTAAGAGGAAAGAAGTCACAGATACATGCCAACAGCCCTCAGTTTAAGTAGTGGCACTTTCAACAGTGACTTCCTTTTTCTCAAGAAGGCATCTGGCCTGAGGTAAAACAAGATCCCAGATATATCCATTCTGCTGTTATGCCAAATAAACAAACGTGGTAACTGACATAAAAGACCAAACAACAGGGAGAAACAGATTTCAGATTCTGAAGGCACTTGATTGGAGGAGCACTTCTCATAGTGTGATTAGCCCCAGTTCACCAGAGCCGAGACAAAGCGGCCGGCTGAGAAGGCCAGGCTGAGTGCACAGACAGCGAGAGCTGACCAAGCTCAGAGGAAGGCAGAATACAGTCCCATAAAGCTCCCATAACCTTTGGCTTCCACCTGCTCCCTCTCCCACACGGGCAGAGAGAGAACTGCTCAGAGAGGGCGGAGGTGTCTGAGGTATGTGCAACGTGGTTGTGGTGACGCACCAGCACAGAGCTCTGTCTGCCTCTGCACAGCAGATGACCAGGCTAAGCTTGCAGCCCCAGCAGGCGAGCGGTGTTGAGCACATCATCCCTCGTCAGGTAGCAGCCGCACAGCTGGCGGTACCCCGTGAAGGCTTCCCGCCCATGCAGCACACGCCAGTTATCGATGAACAGCGCCTGCAGGGGAAGAAGAAAGGCCAGCAGAGCAGGGTGAGCGCCGCACCGAGCCAGGAGCCCCTGACGTGACAGGTTGGAGATCCCTCTCTGGAACAGTAGGTAGGGATACACCACCATCCTCTGATAGTTCAACGCTGTCAGACACAGCACATGAGACTACAGGTCGATTTTTGATGTGATCTACTATGTATGTTGCACCTGATGCCAGCAGCTCTGCTGCTAACCATAGTGTAAAACAACACCTAGCAATGTACTTCCAATTTATTTTTATTTATTTTTTTTTTTTGCCAAAAATGTTGGGTCATAGTTCACCAACAAGACAAAATGGCCACCATCAGCCTCTAAGGTCATTTCCACAGACATCCTTGAGAACAGAGATGTGCTGGGGCTTTCTGACATGAATACTTCTGCTTCACTTGCACTTTTGGGGCCCAAGCTGAATATAGACCCTGCAGTAATAACACTTCTTCAAGCAGGCACAGCTGGTAGATGAAAACATATCCTGTAACACCTCTAAGCATACAACTGCAGCTCTAGCTTTTCTAAAACTGCACCCAGCATCAGCCTTTCCAACTCAGGGCAGAGCTTTTATTCTCTTCACACCAAGATGTGCTAAGGCATTTCTGGGACAGTGAGGAGATTCCCAGGCCTCCTGTGATTCACCAGCAATGCTACGATTCAAATATAACCTCAAAACAGAAGTAAATTTGGCGCCCCACTTGTGCTCTTTATGCTTCCATTAAAAGATATTCTGCTTCTGGAAGAAGTCAGAGGCTGAGGACAAACTGCTCCCAGCCTTCCTGCCTCTCGAGGTCCTCATTCAGAGTGACTGGAAAGATCTTTTGAATTAATTACTTCTATCTTGCCTGGAAGCTAATATTCTTTCACAACAGTAAGTACACATACAGACTGGAGAGGCCAGTACTAGAATACAAAGCACACAAAAACAGCTGTGAAGAGCTGCAGTACAAGGAGTGAAACATTAGCTTCAGTGGCAACAAGCTTGCACATCCATAGAAGCATCCTGCTTCCCTGCCCATACCAAACAAACAAGCCTCCAACTGCAAAGTCCTACCTTGCCTGGCTTCAGTTTGACCCACAGTTCATTCTCCGGTCTCCTGAGCTCAGTGGTGAGTGTGCGGTGAGCAGTGTACCAACGATTCACAACATCATAAGGCACAGTGTTGATGACTGCACGGTCATAGTTATTGTATCTAGAAAGAAAGAAAAGATCACTTCTGTGGTCCCATGTGCACAGTGCAGCCACATGTTTCTAGAGGGAATCTCAGGAGCCATAAGATTAGTCAGTATTGAAGGAGGCAACAGTGATGAGGACAGAGGTTATGCAGCAAACATTTGGAGCAAGGAGGAGTTTGCTGTTAAGTCTAACACAGTTTTTGCTGCTTTTCACAGAAGGATGCCCTGCACTTTCTCAGCAGCAGAGAAAAAGGTGAGAATGAAAGCGAAGCCCACCAGCACCGAGATATTAAAAACTTCTTTCCTTCCAAGAAACAAAGCCCACACAATCTAGAAGTTAGCTGTCTGGTCAGCCAGTAGCTTCACACTATTAAGGAAAGGCCAGGATTTAAACGGAGGCAGGCTGCAACAGGTGCACCAGCTACAGACAGGACTAAGGGTTTTTCTGAATAAAATTGCAGTCAGTTAGTGCTAAGCCAAGCTGGAACCTCAAAAGAGCAGCAGTGGTTTTTACACATTCTTGAAAACATTGCACTGCAAAGCCCAAAAGGAAATGCATGGTGTTTTTGTGGTCCCCAGCCCACCCTCCCCGAAACATGTAATGGTTTTCCATCGAAGCTGTCTTCTGGAAAATCACTACAGTCTGCCCAACCCCATCTCCTCCCGTCTTCATTCTGATGTTACCTGATCAGGTAAAGCTCATTGTTCCAGGGATAGACGTTGAGGACCGGCCCAACTCCGATCATGTGGTTGTGACAATCTCCCACATTCTCAATGTACTCATGCTTCAGTGGCACCTTACTTAGCAGCTCAAACTGATCAGGTGCTTGCCGGAGAACCTGCTCCGCTGCATAGAAGCCATCCACCAGCAGTGTACGCCCTCCTGTCCCCTCATGCTTGAGGCAGTGAAACACTTGGATGCTGCACGGGTGAGAGCACAAGGGGAAAGACTTCAGCTGCCTGTCCTGTCAAGAAAATGCACTCCCTGTGGACCCAGACAAACGCAGATAGATGCAACACCTCTCTCTAGTGGTACTTGTTGTGACAAGAGTCTCACAACAATTTATTTCACTAAGACCTGACAGGGAATGAAGACAGCCCATAGAAGCTTCCATATAAGGATACCCCTCCCTAGCAGGAAGCTGTCCAATTCAGCTGAACAGCTTCTGCTCTTTTCTGAAATTTCTGAAGTTCTTTCTTCCCCTTCATCCAAGCACGTCAGACCTTATATTACTAGGAACAGACAGCTAGCAGCTGCCTCCAGTCACATGCTGTCAGTTTTCACAGTGTATCAACTTCACTTATCAGAAAGTTGAAGGTAACCTTTCAGGGCAGCCTTTATCTCCTCATCTTCCTTTGAGGCCTCTTAACCCCACAGCAAGTGATCTGGCAGATGCTCCTAACGACATCCTCAGCAGTACCTTTTCACATGGACTCTAATTGTCCTTTATATCCACAGAAGGATCAGAATAATTACAGCAAGTCAGTCCACAAGTGCAGGAGCACAGGTTGCCCAACCCCTCGTGGCTCTGTGCTTTCAAGGCAATAGTCTCCTCCTGCAGCTCAGGGCAGTAAGTTCTTCCCTGCCTGGTGAGATAACACTGCACACTCTCCCGTGTCTTGGGGATCTTCTCTCCTCTACTCTTTGTAGTAATTTAACCTGAGACTTGTTAGATCTGGTTGATTTTACCCAATGCAGTGGGGAAAGCAGTCATTCAAATAAACACGTCTTTCTTGAAAAACACCTCACTTCCTTTAGGAGCAGGTCAAAGACAGTTTAAAGTGTTTAAAACATTTCAGAATAAGCCTCCAACAGTCTGAGAAAGGATTTCTGGCAGAGATATGTGCTCAGGAAAGCCAGAAATTCATGTTCTACCCGTACAGCCACAGTCTGCAAACATTAATAGTTAGCTCACTAGCCTAGTCTACACTGCCATGGCTTGATACATTTCATTTTGCTGCAGACTAGAATATACCTATCCAAAAGAAAGGTATAGAAATAGCTAATGAGCTCTGCAGTTCTCACAATAAGCAGTTCAATTAAAGTACAACTGTAGGCTGAAGCTCTGATTACTAATTAATTTTTATTTGATTGCTGTGGAGATTCTGTGAGCTCTTGAGCAAGTCAAGCAAGCAGGTAACTGCACAAGCCACAAAAGCACCTGGTTTCTACAATCAGCTGTTCACTGGAAACAAGTAAGCCAACCTGAAGCACTTGGCAGGATTTAAGTTTCATACAGACATGCTACTAGCTACACAGAGCACACTAGAAACTGCTTACTTTGCTCCTGACACCTAGCTGCTTCAGAACAAAAGCTGCCACCCAAACTCTGTGTTAGGTTGGGCACAGGCAAGCAGGTGCCTCCTTGGTAGCACTAAGGTAGCACTTTTCCTGCTTTAAGTGAACTGCTCTGAAATCCATGTTCTGCCAGAACACCTCCATGACTTGGTCCTCATCTGTTCTACCAGGTCTGCCTAACAAAACGTTCCCATTACAATGCTCAGGAACTCATTAGGAACAGCCTCATTAGGAAGAGCTAATCCTACTATAAGACAGGAGGCTTGGATAAGATGACTTCTGGCCTCTGTAGTCCTACAAAATCACCATGCTTCCATTAGTTTCAATCTCAGGGCCTTTTCATGACTTCCATCTTGACTGATATGAAAGCAAACAAACAAAAAAATTAGTAATAATTACGGATGAAATTAAGCCTTCTGTGCTTCAGTGTGAACCAGGATCCGGGCTGCTGCCTCTCTTTCTCCAACTGGGTACAGAACTTGTGGCCCATAGGCTACACTGGAAAAGCAGTCTGCAGATTTGCATTTGGGAAATGTTACAGCTACGAACTTTTTTTTTAAATGTTTAAAGCACAGACAAGTGTAAACTTTGAAGGGCTAGATTAGCCCTTCCTACAGGGCTGAATTACTGCCAAAATACAAATCCCAACCAGTCTGAAGCAGAGCATCTGCAGAGGGCAGATAGGAGGGCAGCACAAAGCTCTGGTGCCGCTCCTCAGCCGGGGAGGACAGAAGCAGATAGTGCAGGTCGTGCCAAGACAGGCTGCTCCCTCCTTCCCCAGAGGCTACCACTAGGAGCACTCTGCCAGTGAAACACAGCACTGATGTGGACAAGGAGGACTTGCCCAGGTCAGCACGATTAAGGTGAAGCTTAAAAACCTCCTTCATTGCCTGCATTCTGGAAGACCTGGGAGTTTCAAATATTGGGCATCTACAGACTACCTCACTTCAAAGGAACCAAGCCGGATTACTGTGTGACTAGCAACACTGCATCACATCAACAGCACTGGAAACAATCAAGTCTAAACTGCATCACTGTGAATCACTCCTGCCTTCTGTGCCGAGTGTCTGTGAACCAGCAACAGCACGTACCCGCAGGGCTCCTGGAAGTAGGTTGTGTCAGTGTGCCGATCCAGAGCCAGTTTTGTGTAGGCAGTGTCGCCCCGGGAGAAATCAGAGGTGAAGTACCACATTCTGCCATAGATGGTCTCCCTGCAAAAGAGGTGGGCAGTTATCATACCCGAGTGCTGCAGGGATCAGTATTGTTGTACAACAGATCCACTCTTGCAATCATCTCACCCATCTCACATAGAGAGCAAGTCTTACTTCTCCTCCGCAAATACAGATCTTCCTTTTACTCCAAAGATGAATCCCAACCAAATCATGGAAAGACTGAGCAACATCAGAAATTACCAGAGTGCAGCTAGCATTTGTTTGTACCCACTGTGGGTACAATTCCTTTCTTTCTTAAAAAAGCCTGGAGTTTCCACCGACCTCTCCCTGTAATGTGCATGGCAGAGTAAGGAGAAGGAAAGGGCTCAAAGAGACAAACAATACTCAAGGGCTACAGGATGAGGGTACAGATCTGGAGGAAAATGTGGGATGGATATTTCTCAGAGCCCTTAATTTCTATTTGCAGTGGCTATTCATCAACAGAAATAGGAATCCTTCCTCTTCTAATGGCCAAAGGCAAGCTAAGATGTTTCTGCAGCTTGGATAAAACTTGAAACTCAAACCCAGGCTTGCCATGTTACTGGTGTGTTTTAAACAAACACAGAAGAAATGTTTCCCAGTATTTTTCTTTAGCAAGAGTTACAAATTGTTTTTGATCTCCCTTGGCTCCCAGGGCCAGGGCTGCCCTCTTAACCTTTCAAGTCACAACAGGAAATCTCCCTCTTTGCAAAGCTCAAGTCTTCCCAGACGGGCTACTTCCTTCAGTTACTCTTCTCTGTGCAGAGTCCCACTATCACAAAAGTCACTGTATGCTCCTGAGGCAGCTCTAACCTAGTAACTCTGGCTGCCCCCCAAAAAAGGAGCCAGATCCCACTGTGCAATACTCCATCTCTGTCCATGTGGCCAGAGACTGCAGAAGACCCAGATCCTCTGTGTGCAGAACATGCAACAGTGCACAATACAAGGGCAGCACCTTTCCATACAAAAAGGAAATAACAGCTTATCATTCCCAGTTCTACAAAGCTGTCCGCAGCCTTCCTGGGGAACTACTGGTTACCTGATTAAACTGATCCTTTCTGCTAAGATTTGTGTGTCCTCTTTGGTGGGAGTGACATTCTCAACAAAAGCAATCCCATACAGAAGGAAGTTTTGCAGGAACTCCTTCAGCCCCTCGTCCGTCTCCAGGAAACTCCGGCAGTCAACAGAGGGGACCTGGGCTTGGCGGTAGATTTCTGCATTCCAGAGGATCCGTGGGTGCATGACCTGCTGCTTCTGCCCCTCGTAGCTGTTCTTCACCAGCCACTGCAGCCCATACCGTGTAACATGTCCATCCGGCCCTGTGACACGTGAGGAGAGGCAGTCATTGCAATGAACAGCCTGCAATCACAGCCAGTGCAACATCAACCTAGGACAGTCCTTCCTCTTTTTATTTTGCCTAACAACATCATATTTTGGCTGGTATCAAGAGAAAAGAATGTATTCGATTTAGGCCACAAGTACTAAAAGTATTGTCAACAACTCCGAATTCAGAGCCAAGAGCTTCTATTTCAGTAGTTTTGCTCTCAAGTGACAGGAAAAGTCCATGGCAAAGTCAAGCACTGATGACTAGATCATAAATGAAGGTACCATAGATGAAAGCAAATTGCAGCAAAAGGAAGAAAGCAGCAGAGAGAATGGACATAAGGTATGAGTTCTGATAAGGAACATCAGTTCAAATAAAGCAGAGTAAAGAAAAAGTGAACCAGTTCTTGATATGTTCACTATTTGCATTCCTGCCACATTCCTGCAGTAAACTACACAGATGCTGGAGATGCACACATCTCTAACCAAGAGGAGAGAGAGAATGTAAGGAGGGGAAGAAACAGACATAAATAAGACTGAGGCATGTTTACAGAAGCAGCTCTACTCAGAACAGCAGTGTTTAAAACCTGCTTACAGCTACGCCTCCTCCCAAAACAGCTCCTGATTTAGAGATAAGGTTTCCTGGGAGAAGATAGCCTTAGGAGTGGGATCTATCAACCAGCCCCACTCCAACCAGGGCTGCTCATTGACAGACAGGGGGCAGGTGCTTTGGAACTCACACGTGAGGAAAAGCGTGGTCTCATCCACTCGGACAGCCTTGGGCTTGATGCTGAGGTCCACACTGGCCGTGTCCAAGCTGCGCTGGTTTGTCTTGGCGTTGTAGCAGGAAGCTGAGCGGCAGTGGTCCCGCAGCCAGACGAAATCAAAGCGCATCAAGGTGTTTGCATACCTGAGCTCTGCCAAAAGTCACGGGCACAGAAGATGCATTGGTGTGAACAGTATGGAAAAAAAAAAAGCCACAAAGAGCCTACAGGTTATGACCCACTTATAGGAGATGCAGAGCCTGTTCGACTTAGCAGCTGTTTGTGCAAGTTAGCTTATCGCGTGATGACCAGGCAAAAGATCTCAAGCAAAGAGCATCACTGGCAGTGACTTTGCCATGGTCTCCTGTCTTACTACGTCCACAGTCTCATCCTGCAACAGGAAGCAGCGTGGTTAACAAACATGCCTACGCCTACCTTCTCTCTTCGATGGATGGTAAATTCAGAGCTACGCAGCAGCTGCTGTACGTAAGTACATAACAAGGTTCCCCGTGCCCATGTAGCTGCAGATCTCATTGCACAAGCACAGGTAAGAACCAGCCAAATATTCTAAACTACACACACATTACAAACAACATCACGACCTCTAATTCCCACTTAGCATTCAAGTCCTCGCCTTCTTGCTCCCTCCAGAGAAAGCTTAGGAACACCGAAAGTCCTTTAGAGGGAAATCAGAGCTGGCACAGGTAGTAGGAGAGCCCTTCCTGCCCATCTTTGAAATCCAATATCTATGCGGTAAAACAATATTCTTTCTTAGAGGACCACTATGTTGAATAAAATATTAAGCAATTCCCTTTTGAGACAGGATTACAAGAGACTCTAGGAGTAGCAACGCCTTCTAACCAGCCTCAGCAGACATCACAAGGCAGAGGCTGGGCAGCTGCAGGTGACAAAGACCATGGGGAAATGTGTCTCAGTTATTAAGCGGAGTCCAAAAAAAAAAAAAAACACCCACCCCCCAAAAAACAAAGGACAAATTGACCTCAGACTGCATTTATAACTTTTACTTCACACACAGGCACTCATTCTTTGCTTTTCCCTTCAGCATTCTCACAGGGAGAAGCAACTTGCACCAAAAAGGTCTGCTCATGCCACCCAGACACACAAACAGGTTGCCTACAAGCCTGCTCTCACCTACTCTGTTTCAAAGATTCGTGTTTTAAGGAAAACCTGCAAGTGAGGACAAGGCAGAGAGCTGGGACATACGCTGAACCAGCCATCCCATCTGCAAGACATAATGAACAACTGGCAGACAGGGCAAGGTTCAGCTGCAAGGTTCAGGAATCACTTACTTTTCAAGTTAGCACTGCCTCACTTATTATAAAAGACTTACTGCCAGCAGACAAACCTGCTGCATCCTGCCTTTGGTAATTCCCAAAGGGAACACAAAACACCAATTCCAGCACACATCTCTTTAAAAAACAAGGGTTGTTTCAGAAGGGAATCACTACTGGAGAAACAAACTCAGGAAAAATCTTGCTCCTCTTCCCCCAGAGACCCAAAAACAGGCTTAAAAGCACACACCTACCTAAATGATCACCGTGTAACTGCCAGGCACAGCTGAGGGACTCTGGGGCTGTGTGATGCCAGCGAGCCACAGCAGCAGTGAAGGTCCTCCTGCCGCAGGACAGCCCCAGCCAGTGACGTCTGGTGTGTTGGCAAGGCACGCTGAGCAGGCACGCCAGCCTCCGGCACCACATCCTGAACAGCCAGGAGAAGGAGGAGAACAAAGTGAGTCAGCTGTACTGCTGTTCTGGGTAAAAACATGTAGAGCATGCAGCCAACTCCATGCAACAGGTGCTGTACCCTTGCGTAGGTCAGCTACAGTGAACACTTTCGTAGACACCACTGCTACCAAAGACGATGAAGACAGCAAGTGAAAACTCCTAAAAACCCCTAAAACTGAGTGCAATGGAAACAGCAGGGAATTCAGCATTAGAGCAGGTGATGAATTTCTAAAACAAATAAGCTAATCCAATCACAGAACATCAGTTGGAAATAGGAGGAGAAACAAGGACATCTTATTTTGTGATCCACATTAACTCCAGCAGAAAATTGCCCTGAGGAGAAACAGATAAATCCTGAGATTGACCAGGCAAAGCACTTCCAGAAGAGACAGCTGGGTGTTTGAAGCCCTTGACAAAACACTGGTAAAACCTCATCTGCAGCAAGACTTGTCCTTTCTCCGGTCTTCCCCAGGCTGAATTCCCCCTTGCTGGACAGAGCTGTAATCCTCAGGGAAACGGAGAAAAGTGACCTTGGTTAGGAAAGCAAGTAATAGAGGAATCAAGTAATCAGGTCAGTTCTAGAAAAAGTATGCAGAACAATAAGGAGGAAGAGCTTCTACTGCCAAAGGACACAGCAAGCATGGAAGAGTAACCGGCCATGGTTAACTTTTGACCAGAGATGAGAAAGTGAATTCCAGAGGTTGGTTCATAACAACACTTCAGGACGACGAACAAAAGCAAAATCCTGCAAGTTTAAAGACATGAAGCCAAAGCCACACTAAGCGCTCTGTCGTGCTCATCAAGTTCTGGAGGTCAGGCCTAAATCCAGCAGAATTTTAACAATGCTTTGATCTGAAGCACGTTGAAATGCAGTATCACTGAACAAGACACAGGCACAGAAAGAATTTCTTATCCTGCTTTTCTGATTTGCCTTCATTTTCTTATCTGAAGCGTACAGACGTTGGTGCCTTGGCTGTCTAACCTGCTCCTCCACTTCATAGGTGACTTAGTGCAGAAATGGTGAAAGTTAATAAGAACAGTAAAAACAGCACAGAGGGGGATATTCCCAGAAAATTTGCTGAGTATGAAAAAAGTAGACTGTCAATTCCAGAGGAAAAAAAAGCAGAAACTGTTTTATAATGATATAAGATAATGAACTGTTTTATAAAGATAAAGATGCAGGTCACTGAGCTGTGAAAGGTGCTTGGCTTCAGCCTGCGTACCACTCACTGACAGTTTCAGAGCTGCAGAAAAACGGTTCTGATTTCTGTGGCTGCTAAAATGCAATATGCCATCCTCAGCAGGCTGCATGGAATCTGGCTGTCTTGCAAATCACCTGGATTCAGGTTAGAAGCTCTGTTTTGCTCTGCATGCCAGGCAGAGGAGTGCTGGCTGCTCCTTGCTTTCTGCCTGACACCTGCAGACAGCGAGATCTCTGCTAGCTGATCCTGTGCCCTGCAAAGCTCCTGGATCTCCTTCTAGATGCTGACTGAGCTGCAGCATCCTGAGAATCTCCAGCATCTTCACTGCAGACAAACTGTACACCAGAAAGTCAGGTTTTGCAGAAATAATTTGGCATCTAATTGTGCCAATGTTAAGTTTTGGGAGAATGCTTTACAAACTGAATATAGGAAAAGGAATTAGCCAAATTTGATACATAATGACTAAGTGAAGGAAATCTGCAAGAGGACCTACAGAGAACCAGGAGTAACCAATAAAGATCGTCGGGTTTACAAAGTTTAAAGAACTGAGTTAACTCACCAAACCAAGTGTCAACACTCATATTACTTGAAGACTGCTTTGTGAAAGAAGGATGACTCACTCCATTTAGGCTTTTGAATCTCAAGAATATCCACCAGTTGAGAGAGGATTAAAAAAAAAAAACAACCTTGTTTGCACACAGCTGATATCTCCTCGAACAGGACACAAAACTGATAGGAAAAGTTCATCCATAAATCCATTTAGAAAGAGGCCTCTGCCTGGGGCAGCTCCAGCCATAGTTATCTCTTTCTGCACATGTTCTTTTTTATCTCTGTCTTCTTCCAGTATCAAAGCTTACCAGAGAATAAACACAGGTAATGGTAAGTGACCCAGATATTTAATCTAATCACAGAGACCTCTTGCTTCTCTGCTGTTCTTCATGGAAGCAGACACCAGAAACAGCTGAGAGAAGCCATAAATTAAACCTTTCCAAAAGACATTAGAACTAAGAGCACATTAAAAAATTTGTAGAATTAGGGAGCATTTATACATTGCCTTTGAGCTTGTTCAACAAAAGCTAACAACACTCTCCTGGCTGGAATTAGTTACATGAACAGATAATTCTCTCCTCCAGTCCTGCTGCACTTCTGATCTTTATGTTGCCTATGTCACACATACCTTACCTGAGTACCTGTGAATTTAGCAGCTGCAAGGTCCCAAGACCAGATTTCCCTTCAAATTCACAAAGAACAGGCAGGAGGAAGGAGAGGACACTAAACTACCCTTCACGTGAAGGCAAGCTGACTTTGAGATAGGAGAGAGCTTCAATTTCCAACCCTGCCCCTCTGCCAAAGGGAGACGAGACCCCATGCAGACATTATACCCAAAAATATTTGTCTCAACTTGTCCAAGAATCCACCAGCTGGTGAATGAGAGACAGGAGCACGCACAGAACCCACGGCAGAGCTGAGCAGAGCTGCAGGCAAGGCAGAAAACTCAAACGTACTGTGATCAGAAGTACAGCACAGGGCTCTGGGGAGAGTAAAGATGAGAGAAGTGAGAGCAGGAGGAAGGAAGAGCGGGCCTCGTCTGTCCAGCAGGTCTCTGACCACAGGGACAGCCCGACCTGCCGTGGTTTCACCGCTGCAATCAGCATCTGCAGTAACGAGCTGCGCTTTTCAAAGCTCTTAGATAAAGAGCTGCAACTCCGCGTTGTGCAAACAGATACACCGAGCTGAAAACAAGCAGTAGCCAAACATTCTCATATAAATACGTATCTAAGGGGGAAAAAGAAAAAAAATAGAAAGGATCCACACCAACCCACAGCCTGCACGCCGCTCTCAGCAAAGCGCTTCCAGGAGGAGGACGGCGGCCTGCAGCTGCCACATCTCTCATTTCTACCTTCTTTGGAAGACGAACCCAAACCCCACGCGGCCACCGATCACCGAGGCAGGAGAAGAGCACCAACCCCAGCCCAGCCCCGCAGCAAAGCCCCTCGCAGAACGGCGCGGGGACGGCCGCAGAGAGCGGAACCCTGTTACCGAATCGCTCCGCGTGCCTCAGCGGTACCTGGGGACGCGGCCGGGCGGAGCTGCGCGTTGTGCCTGCGGGGCTCCGCGCTGCTCCCCGCTGCTACGCGCAGCGCCGCGTTCGACGCCAACAGCCGGAGAAAGCGAGGCGATAAATAGGTGGGAGGCCGGGGTGCAGAGCGCCGCGCACCATAGAGAGCTAGGAAGACCCGAGAGCAAAAAGCCTCCGGGCACAGAGAGGAGAGGGCTGTGATAGAAAGGCTCCCGCCATAGAGCGAGCCTGAAGTGCGGAGAGCGCCCCTGGCGGGGGCGGAGAGAACAACAGAGCGCTCCGCAGAGGGACCATAGAGATGAGCGTTGCGGGATAGACAGTCACCGCAGGCCGCTGAACGCGCGTGCGCAGTGCTCTGAGTCGGTCCGACGGCGCTGGGTTCCGAGGCTGCGGGTTGGGCTCGCGGTCGGAGCTGTGGGCGGGGTAGAGGCCCAGCTTTTGGGGGTAACACCTGCACATGTTCACACTGAGAAGCAACGGCTCGCGTGCGGGGCGCTTAGGGAAGTGCGAGGCAGGCGGCGGTGCCGGTCCGGCCGCTGGAGGGCCGCCTCGTCCCACCGATAGCGGCCGCCGGACCCTTCTGTCCTGCCGCGCAGCAGCTCGTGAGGGCGGGCTGCGATGCTGAGCGCTTCGGCTGCTCTCCTCACGGAGCCTCTCTGCACTGCGGGCCCGCAGGCGGCACACAGCGGCAGGGTGGTGGCACCGGAGCTGCCGAGCTTGTTTCTATCCGGGATGTCACTTCGCGGGACAGCACGTGGTTTCAGCAGCGGTGGCGCAGCCCGCTGTACCGCACAGCCCTGTCCGAACATGGGACGCAGCCTGAGCAGCGCTGACCCCTGGCGCCGTATCCACACTTGCATGGATTTTCACCCATGGCTTTCCAAAATTAAGGCATTCCGAGCCTTCTTTCTTCCGTGCCACGCCTGAGTGATTGCATATCACCACAGCTCAGTTCTCCAAGGTTTTTTTGTGGGTTGGAAGTTTTTGGGTTTTTTTCTCCCCTTCAGGAAAGCAATAGGGAAAGCATCTGGAACAGGCAGAGTAGCTGGCGAGGCTCTGCTGCTTCCCAATAGCTCAGTGCAGCTCCCAGAGGAGATAAACGAATTAGTCAGTCACTGAGCTCACAGCAGAGGCATCTCAGCCTCCGTGAGAATTTGTCACTGGCTCTTCCTGGGCTGCTGGGTACCCAGAAGAAGGGGAGAGATCAGGGATTTGGGGGCATACCCTTCCTGTACTGGCTGATGGGGTAGACAGCAACACTGCAAGGTCATGGGGTTGTTCTTCACCTCAAAGAACGAGGGTGGCATGGAGCTCACCAGTGCTTATAGTCCCACCTGATTCCCACTGCACAGGAGTTCGTATGCTGAGAAAGGGGGCACCAGGGAGCTTTCTAGGGATTTCCCTGGGAGGTTCAGGAGCTGGGAATTTTCCCCAGTTTCCACCGCTCCTTGCAGCAATGCCTCTTGCTCACATGCTCCTCCCAGGGTCATAAGTGGTTTTTAAAAAAAGCAACAGCCCACACAATGCTCTTCCCTTCTCCAGCCGGGTGCTGCTGATGAGATGCCGTGTCCGGTCCTGAGGGTACAGAATTAGCCCTCCACGTGGGAAAGGCTCTGCCAATCCTGGCCACCAGCTTCAACACACCAGTGCTGCGAGGTCAGCAGCACGTCACTGCTATGCATCCTACAGATGCATCCTCCAGTCCCTTCTTTGACTTGTGTGAGACATCGCTATTCCTTCTCTGCTTGCGGGATTTCTTGGAGGTCACATTGCTGGTGCTGATGTCAAATGGTGTTTTCCTTGACGTGCAGAGCACATGCAGGTTTAATCTTTAGGCATAGCTTTGCACTGACAAAAATTGAAGGATATTTCCGCAGGTCCGGACAAGGAATTAACGTTTTACAGGAAACACAGCAGTTTCCACACAAGCTGCAAGAACAAAAAAGTCTGAGTAAATTGGGGATATTCCTGGAAGTGGTTATTGGAACAAAAATAGTGAAAAGTACCAGTGTGTGTGTAGGCATTGTGTCATTCTGATGTGCAACCATCCAACCTGAACATCCAGCCCAGCTAAACCCATTACCGCCTTAATGCCATAATGTGATGGGAAGCACAGCAATGACAAATGAGTATTAAAGTCCTGGGCAAATGCAGCAGCTATGAACACAGAAACCAAGGAAAAAATCTGCTTACCCTTGGAAGGCCACAGATATAGAGTGATCTCCAGCAAAATACCTTATTTCCACTGCCAGCCCTTAAATGATGTCTGGGAAGGAGCGGATCTTGGCTTTCCACCCCTTCTGGTCACTCACATACATTGCATGCACCTGAGCTCCCCTGGGTTGGCCCTGCCTTCCCACCAGGTGTTCAATCACTGTTTCTAGCTGTGACTTAGCATTTCTGCTACACCTCTCAGGAGCACAACTCAACCCAGCCAAAATGGCCACATTAACCCAACACAAGTGACACAACCTACCCCAACACAAGTTGAATGGTGCAACCAAATACAACCCAATCAAACAGTGTGTATCAAAAGTGATACAACCTGAGCCAGCCTGAGTGATATAGCCCAGCCCAGCTTAACAAAACCATATACAGCACAGTATGATCCAGGAGGACCTTTTAGAAAGGTCAAGGTGAGAAGGATCTATGGACTGTAGCTCCCTGTGCTGCAAGGCTGTTGCAATAAGCAGCATTAAGAGCAGAACAACTCATATCAACTGCACCTCTACACTGGTTGTGAATGGCTGAAAGGTGGCTGTGTGTTGAAGACATGAGAATCCGTGTGGATTTTCTAATAATTTAAGCTAATTTAAGCCTCTGTCTCCTCCTAATTCTCCTTTTCCATGGATGAAGTCACCTCCAAATGTCTGTCTCTTGCAGTGATGCTGGACAGTGGGTTTCAAGGTGACTGAAGGACCAGCCAAAGGGAATCCTCTTGGGAACTGCAGTCAGGGCAGAGAGCTGATCTGCCCAGTCCCCAGGAATGCTTCATGTTCCCATGGAGACATAAATAAATAATTATTTATTTGACTTGTTTCAATCTTTTAAAAGTTAATCTAATCCCCTGCCTCCTTTTTTTTTTCTTGGTTATTCAGAGGAAGGAAGGAAGCCCAAACTCGGATGTTTATTTGTTCTGTCCTGGCCGATGTTCCCTTGGTCGTGCTCCAGTGGCTGATAAACTGGCAGGGAAGCAGAGCGTGGAGCACGGCAGAGCCTGGGAAAGGCCGGGACCCCGCTTCCCCTGCCCTTACGTCACGGTTTCTCTCTGATTAGCTTGGCCTGCGGGCTGCCAGCTGCCTTCACTCCCTTGTCTCCTCCATGCCGCCTGTGCTTGTCATCATGTCCCCATACCTGAGATGTGGGTGGGAAGCATGGGAAGGCAGCACGAGGCTGGACCAGCAGGATGGTGGCGGGACGCCTGGTAGGACTAGGGTGGAGATCAAGAAGTGCTGGAACACCACAAGTGACAAGCTCTGCTTGGTTTTTGGGAACTTAATTAGGGGAGTAGTGCAAGTATCTGCAAGGATAGCATCTCCATGAAGTCCCAGCCTTTTCTTCTGAGTCCTGGTTTGCTCCCCAAGGGATCAAGGATTGAGAGCCTTGTAAGCGTCATGCGTGGAGACGGGCTGAAGACCCCTTCCCACCCCCTTTCCAACCAAGATTTTAATCTGAAACAAATCTTCCTAGCAAATCAAAACAAATGGCTGGGCTGTACTTTTCTAACAGGCTTCACTGTATTTTCAAGCTACGGCAGGCGAGATTCAGGCTGGACATGAGGAAGTATTACTTTTCAGAAAGGGTGGTCAGGCACTGGAATGGATGCCCAGGGAGGTGGTGGAATCACTGACCCTGGGGGTGTTCAAGGAAAGACTGGATGTTGTGTTGAGGGACATGGTTTAGTAGGAGCTACTGGGAATAGGTGAACAGTTGGACTGGGTGATCTTTTAGGTCTTTTCCAACCTTGGTGATTCTATGATTCTATGATTCTATGAAGATACTTAGGATCATGAGATCTTGGGGGATGGCAGCCAGTTCTGGCCATACCCTGGACATCTTCTGCATGTCCCAAAGCATTGGAGCAGGAAGGGTCCTTCACAGGTGGCTGTAGACCAAGAATAAGCCATACCTACCGGAAAGGGAAACTGAGTCAGGAACCATGAAGTAACCTAATTTCCTGATTTCCATGAATTTGCCATGCTTCTCCATGAGGAGATGGGAGAGATGGGTCTGTGCACTCCTCTGCTCCACTGTGTGCAATGGGTGGACATGCCCAGGGGCTTTTGGGGAGCCTCATAAGAACAGGACCTCACTGCTTGGCCCAAAAGCGCTTAGGCAGAAGAGGCTGAGCCTCCAGATAACCACTGTTATTTAATTTATTTTTTCTAAATTAAAAAAAAAAAAAAAAAAAAAAAAGGAAGGAAGTTAATAAATAATGTAAAGTGGAGAATGCATTAATGAAAGAGAGAGCGAGGGAGAGAGAGGAAAAGAGAGGAAGGGACAGGGCAGAGTGAGAGCACAGGAGGGAGGAAAGATATTCCTGCCTGTATCGATTGGATATGATTACATTAGACCTATCAAATATTCATACTACATTCCACAAGAGGTCATTGTGTGTGTTTTTCCAATTTAGCTCTGCCTTGGCGCAGGAAGCAGGTTCCGGGTGGGAAAAGGGCTGCGCCAACATCTCCAGCCCCACAGTCCTGAGGCTGTGTCCACCAAGGTGGCACTGGAATGGCCTCAACTGGGATAAGGGGACTTGGGCTGGGGTGTCTGAGGTGGGGGTTTGAGGTGGGGATGCTCCAGGAGATGCCATCAAACCCACTTGTGGTGTTCTTTAGCCCTGAAGTTGCTGCTGGGGCACTTCAGCCTCTAGGAAAGGCACTTCTCTTACCTGTGCCTCAGTATCCCTGTGAGTGATGCCTGGCTTGGCACATATTCTGACTGCAGAGCTCCAGGGATGTGTCCCTGTCCACCAGGGTAAACCAAGATGTGTGCTTTCCATGAATGAGACAATGTGGCAGAAGGCAGCCCAAGGCCACCCCATCCTCAGGCCCCATCCTTCCCCAAGCAGCAATGCTGGAAATGGCAGAGAAGGGACCGTGGTGCTCCTGCAAGACTGGGAAGCTGAATCTGTACCAAAGGCTGGATTTCAACACAACCCCTGCCTGGTGCTTCCCGCTGTGTGTGTCCTCAGGGGATGCCCACCACCTTCCCACAGCATCCCCTTGTTACCACCCCCATGTCTCTTATCCCCAGTTTCTCCACCAAGGCAGATGCCCCCCACCCTGGCAGCCCTGGACCAAGGCTGCGTTTCTCTCCTTACATTAATAAAAAATTTTACAGCACGGTGGCAGGAAATGCATTTTCAGTTCATCTGCTGCGGCTATTAGATTACCAGGAAATGGCTGGCTGGCTGGCGGCCAGTGGCTCCAAAGGGCCGGCGTGCACCCAGCGTGAGGCAGAAGGCAAGCACACCGTCCCTGTCCCGATGACACTGTCCCTGCTGCTCTCATGGCATGCCAGCTTGTCCCTCCTCCAACACTGCCCCTGTGTCCTATCCCTGTGCCTTTGCACTGGATGTGGTGCAAAGGATGCAGAGATGGATCTATTCCCCTTTTTGGAAGAACTGGGAATGCTTGGAGCATCCTTTAACAAACCTTTGCTCTTGTCTTAAAGGCAGCAGAGCCCAGAGCATCTTGACTATGCTGGGAACAGAGAAAGAAGGGATATTTGGGACTGGGATGTACATTAAGAAGGGAAGAGCTTGGTTATTCCAAACTGGGTTGTTTCGGATCACCAGGATGGGCTGGAGGCAAGAGGAGCATCAGGAGGAGTTAAATTCGTGTTTTTGTTAAAAAGCAGGGTCAGTGCAGGCTATAAATGGCTATAAATGGCTATAAATACCTGTGGGGTGACGGTGCTAATGAAGGAAGGGAATTACCAGCAGCCCATGGAGAAATGAGGACCAGCAGTGGTGGTTGGACACGGTTTTTAGGCTAGGCTCCTCCTAGACATGACCTGGGCTCTCTGTGACTGAACAAAGCAAGGTCCTGCTGCTTTGCAATTGGTTTGGTGGCCCTGGTGCTTTTGGGACGATGCAGCAAGAACCTTGGATGGGCTCTCAATGGGTGGGAGATGAGAGAGGACACCCAGGAGGAGGGGAATGAAGGATGGAGACGGGGCAAAGCAATGGGAGTGGAGCATGCAAGGGAGCGAAGTGTGGGGAGAAAGCAAGGTCTGAGCCTTGCTGAGGTTTATTAAAGTTTAACCGAACAGAAACCCTGGTTTGCGTGGAGGGGACCAGCTATTTTTAGCTGTGGGTAGGATGTCAGCTCTGAAAATAGCCCGCCACCAGATCCTAATGAAATCCCTCTCCCTTTGGCTCTCGCCCGGAGTGAGTTTGGAGGGGGAGGATCGCTGTCACACCCGCAGCTGAGGAGCTCCTGACATTCACAATGACTCGTCTTTTTTTTTTTCCTGTTTTTTTTTTCCTCCCCCCCCCCCCCCCCCCCCCCTCTATTCTTCACCAGCTCTGCCTTACGCGGAGCAGAGGAGTCACCAGCCAAAAAAGTGAATGCGGGGGTGGTGCTGCTTAGCTACGGCCAAATCCCAGGCAACATGTGACCAGATTGGCAATTTAATACCAAGCCTTTCTCCCCTGTACACACGCGTTCAAGTTAAAGTGACATTGAAATGGGAGCTCCGAGGGATGAAGGCAAAGAAATAGGGTGGAGCTGCCCTCCTGCTTCGTTCTTAGGGAGGAGCTGTGTCCTTTGGGTTGGGAAATTCGGTACCCAGGTGAGGGAATCTGAGGTGTGGAACCCCATGAACCGCTTGTTGCTCACCAGATGCACCAGGGCATAGGGAGAAGTGTCTACATTCAGCAAAATAAAAGCATGAGAAAGGGTTTGCTTTTTTCCCTCCTGCCTGCTGAGCAAAGGAACTGCGTGATGCAGAAGGGAAATGATGATTCTCCCCTCCCTGTGCAGCCGTCTGTTCATTCTGTGCACAGTGGAGTGGATGTACCTGGTTCTTCCTCACCGAGGCTTGTTTTGGGATCCCCACATCTCTCACCCTGGGAGAATCACAGCCTTTTAATTCCTCCCCAGCACTTGCTGCTGCTTCTAAAGAGCTGCTGGCGCTGTCTGCCTTCAAGTGGCTTTCACATAATACAGTCTGTCAGGCTAGATGAACATCACCGTCCCTTCTGGCCCTAAAATCTGTGAATCTAGAAATTAGAGGGCACCAGCACCTCTTTGTTTCTGTCTGATTTAATCAGGGGAATCATACGTTCTTCTCACCCCCCTTACTCCTTCTCCCCCTGCATCGTCTTTAACCAAAGATGAATCTTCCCTCTGCTGGTGCCCAGGTCTGGCTAAGAGCACCAGAAGAGATCAGACACCTTCAGCCTTGCCTTGGGATTTTCTCCCTGGGCTGATCACTGCAATGAGCTGTTCTGCACGGGAGGACCGGGGTGCTTGGAGGCTCTCCTGTCTGCTTTAAATCCCAGCTGAACACCTCAGGCTCCAGATTTAGCCCTTTTGGCTTTGTTAAAATCGGTATGATTTTGTGCATAGATCTAAAAACCTTTCTGAGCTGTTACTGAGCATGGGAAGATGGATAACTCCATACTGTCAGCTGTTCCAGGAGGAGATGCTCCAAAATAAGACCAGAGAACAGGGCCTGGGGTGCTACTTAGGATGGGACCCCAGAGGTGCTGGAGGGGTTAAGATGTGACAGATTCCAGCTGGGAGCAGTGAACCAAAGGGCGTAGGGGGAGATGGGATTGGCAGGCACAGGTAGCAAGGGATACAGGTCACAGCAGGATGCTAAATCCTCTGCTCTCATGAGGAAAGGCTATCATAGAGCAGGGCAGTCACAGCAGCATCCTCTGTGCTATGACTGTGCACAGTCAAGGGACCACATTCCTATCCCAATTGTGAAACCTCCCCCTCCCCACCAGAACCTGATGGAGGATCTGCCCCAGACACTTCGGGAGCACCCCTCAACTTTTCTCCTCTGTAAATCCATCCCAGTTCCCAGCACTATCTCTTCGGAGGTGCTGTGGTCAATAACTCCCCAGGAGGCTGCTATTCTCCCTTTGCTTCCCACCCTCCCACTTGTCTCGGCATCTCGGCATTCATGCCTTTCGGCCCTCCCTCGGCAGCAGGCGGGCGAGGAATAAAGGGGCGCTGAGCACGACGCGGGCTGCAGGGATGCTGCGAGACGGTGGAGGGAAAGCCCGAATTGCTGCACGCCTTGAGGTGGGAGCGAGAGATCGGGCTGGGAGAAGGGGAGGACGTGCACACGTGCTTTTTTGGGGGCGGGCGCTGGGGTTTGGGCACCTCGGTCCCTTCTGCCCCTTTAAAACCTGAGCTGGGAGAGATGTGATGAAGAGGAGGGGCTGGTTGGAGGGGGATGTGGCATTTTGGCTGTGGGATGATGCTGCTGGGAGTCTGTTCCCCACTCCTGCTGCAGCACCTCTGGAAGCATCCCGTGCAGACCCCAATCCCCACGGGAGGGATGCTCAGCATTGAAATGACTACAAACGAGTGTAGACAGGCGCATCTGTGTACCACCAGAGAGCAGGGTGCCTCGTCACTGTGCTGGGCTTCTGCTGGCATGCACTGAGAGAGAGTCAGTAAGGTCATCCTGGTTGAAGCCCATCTGTCGGGCAATGAGTGGCCTGGCTGTTTGTCACCCTTATCTTTCTTCTCCAGCCACACATCCAGTCATGCTGGGCCAGCTCTGAGCGGTGACCTGCCCTGGGTGCAGGATCCCATGCTGCTTGAGCTTGCAAAGGGTGCTGGTTCCTGATGTCTTCACCCTAATTCCTTGAAGATGGGTCCTCAGCCCCCTTGAGCTGCTAATCCTGCTTCACTCAGCCAGAAAGCACTGCTTGAAAGGATTTGTGAAGGGCCGAGGGGTAAATAGAGAGGCTAGGAGCTCAAGCTGGCTCCATAGCTGTGTGCAGTGTCACCAAGGAGAAGCCTTGTGTCCTCAGGACTGCTAACCCAGGTCCTGCTAATTTCTGGATGAGCCCCAGGTGTGTCACAAGGGTCCTCAGTGTGCCCAAGCCTCACAGAAGGCAGCGCGAGAAGGGAGCACAGGGTATATGAGTGACAGAAGGTCCACGTCCTGCTTGGACCCAGAGTCTGAGGGATTTTGTTCTGGGAGAACAGCGGCTGTGGGGCTGATTTTGGAGAGTGTGGCAAAGCCCCTTTCCATCCCATTTGAGCTTTGAACACTAATTTGGAATTAGTGTGAACTTTCTGGATGGCATCCAGGCTCCCGCCGATGCCTCCCAAATACCCAGAAGAGGTGACTGGGATTGGGGAGCAGGTGTCAGTGCCCGAAGCACAGTGATTTATGCATCAAGGTGACAGCACAGGTCGATGCCATCCCCTGCTTTGTGCTGCCAAACCCAAGGCGCTTCCGACACACCATGCCCGTGGTGATGACAAAATAAACCAAATCCACGAGTGCCGATGGGATGGGGCTATATGGGGCTGTCCCTGTGTCCCCCGGGGCCGAGGAACGGGGACGGCGGGGCTGTCCCGGTGGGCGCGGAGGGGGGAAGCAGAGCCGGAGAAGAGACGGAAATGTTTAAATAGCGCCTGCTGCATCCCGCAGCGCTCGGCTCTGTTGCAGTCATTATCTAGGGAGCGGATGCACAGGGCTCTATGGGGACCGCTAATGGGCCGATTCAATTTCAGCTGGATGACGCCACTTAGGTAAGCATTAAGAGCTCCAGCTCCGGGAAAGCGAGCGGCAGAGAGAGAGAGGGAGAGGGAGAGATGCTAACGGGCAGCACTAAATCCCTCCCTTCCTCCCTCCCATCCTCCACGCTGCCCCCATTCACAAGGACCTGCCTGCATTCACAAACCCGAGCCGGGCAGCCCTGCAGGGCTCTGCCTCGCTGCCCCCGGCTGCGGGGCCGGGGGGGGCGGCCGGTGCCCCATGCCCGTGCCGCCCGGCGGCCCCTAGGGCTGGGCACGGCGAATGGAGCGGCTGGCGGGGTGAGTGGGGTACGGGACACGGGTGGGTGCGTGGGGTTTTGGTCCCGCATGGAGCGTGGGATACGCGTGGCTGCCGGTGGAGGTGCTGGGTCGTGGGGAGCATTCACGGGGATCCACGCGTGAAGTGCTGGACAAGAGTATGTGGGGGGGCTGCAGGTAGGGATCTGGCCATGCATGTGCCAGTGTGTGGGGAAAGAGGGGGTCCTGCATGGAGGAAGCCCCCTCTGTTCCCACCGGAGTGCTCTGCAGAGCTCGTCCCCAGCTCGCAGCCACCTCCAGTGCCTGTAAATCATTTGCTTTTACTATCCTTCCTCTGGCCCATTATCACACGAACTTTATATGTTTGGGGCTGCTGCCGGTCATAAAGCTCACCCGGTTTCCGGAGCTGGCATGCCCGCTTGGCAGGCAGGGTGTGAGGAGGAGGATGCTGGGGACACGCTGTCCTGCTCCCCCCAACAGGCAGGTAGGGAAGCTCCAGCTCCGGGCAGGGAAGGGGTGGCAGTGCTGTGATAAGAGGGCAGGGACCTGCTGCAACCCCCCCGTGCCTCCAGCAAGGAGCGATTGGAGCAAGTGGGGTTCTGTGGGGCAACAGCAGGGTCCTCCCCCTGGGTTTTCAGTCCCCCTCACCCCCATGCCACTGGACCATGGGATCCCTAGTTCCTCCATCTCCCTGTGGACACCCCAGCTTGTGTTCACTCAGGTCCCAGAAAGAGACATTTTGTCTAACTCCTACATCTGGGGATTGTAGGTCCAGGAGCACCTGGATCCAGGTTTGGTGCCATGGGTTCTCCAAGGTGTCTCAGGTGCTGCATCCAAGTCCAGGATCCAGATTTTAAGTGTTCAGGTTGCAGTGCCTTGTATTCCTATTGCCAGCTCCTGTCTGCCTCCTTTCCCCCCCATGTTGCAGCATCCTCCACACTGCTCCTCCTGCCTAAGCATGTCTTTACTTATTGCATGTGGGATTGGGTGGGAGTAGCTGCCCTTTGGCTGCTCTCAGTCTCCCAGTTCTACCATCTCCATCCCCACAGACTCTGCTGTTCCAGGTCTCTCCCTTTGGGTCACATCTCAATTTCAGCCCCCTATGTGAATCTGCCCAGAGCCCCCTGTCTTCCTGGTTTGACTCCTAATGCCCAAGCACACCAAACCCAGCACCCAAATGAAGGGGATGGACACTGAGATGTGAGGAGCTCCAGCTGCACTGGATGTCAGTCAGCCTAACGCTCCTTGAGATGGGGTCCCGGTCCTGAGAGATGCAGGAACCCACTGAAGCTGCTATGCTCCCTGTTGCATGGTTCCATCTGCAGACTGAGACTCATCCCATCTTTTCAGGGGTGCAGGGGACTGCAGCTCCTCAGACTGTGCTTCAGTGAGAGCTTGGCTTGCATGGCCCATTCCTGCCCTGGAAACATGCTCTCGCAGACTATGCTGGCTTATCCATGTATTCACCTTGTATTCCCACTAAAGAAATCCATTCCCAGTAGGCTGTGGGTATCCAACAGTGAGCTATCCACCACCCACACTGCTCTGCATGGGACAAGCATCTCACTCAGGATGGCTTGAAAGTGGGCTCCTTGCAAAGGGAAAAAAAACAAAAAAGCCCACAAATTTAAGCAGATGCTTGCATTTTCTTTCCGGAAAGGGGGATGGGAGAGGGCACTTCTTGCTTTAACTGTCAAAGTAAGTTGCCTTTGCTTTTCCTGCACTTCAAGGTCAGCCTTAGCTAATGAAAATCAATCTTCCCTCTGCCTCTCTCTGCTGCTTGAGCAGATTTACCTGTGGCCCCTCACCTACTTGCTGGCCTTTGCTGGCCACAGGAGCTCCTATAGAACAGCCTTCCTGTGGGCACTGTGACAGAGCCGGTGTCACCCGCGGATCAGATGTTTGATCTGCCAGGGAACGGCTTTGTTCCAGGGAAGTTGGCTGTGCACACAAAGCATATATCCAACTGAAATCTGGACTGGAAGTTCTTGGGGGTACTGGCATGCAATGAAGCACATCCGCATGGCTGCTCCATTTTTGCATGGCAGCTTTGGTGTAGGAACAAGGCAAGATGCTTATATCAGCTTTGGGGTTAAACAGAAGTCTGCTCTTTTGCGATGGGGATGTGAATGGGAAATCTGGGCATGACACTACAAAATGTGAGGTCTTGGTGATTCTCAGACCCCAGCCAAGCACGTGCTGTATTAGTGGTGATTTGTTGCTGTTACTTGCAATTGAATGCTTTTTGTTCCCCTCCTTCCTTGTGTCCCTGGCTCATGATAGTTTTCCTATGCCCTGGTTCATGACAGTTTCCTGAGCTGGAGATGCTGTTCCCAGCTCTATCATTGGACAGGTCTCAGCACTGAACTTCCCCTCCTCAAGCGAGGATAGGCAGTGCCCATTGGTGCTGGCAAGAGTTGGGGAACCTTCTGTGGAAGGACACAGAGCATGGGAAGATGCTGCATCTACCTGAGCCAAGGGACAAGTCTCACTGTCCCACTGTCCCCATGTTTAGAAATGTCCCGCCAACATCCTCCTGGGCTCAGCAGTGCCTCGAGTTGTTTGTTAGGAATAAGATGTCAGGAAGAAATTTTTTACTCAGGGCCCTGGCACTGCTGCCCAGAGAGCTGTGGCTGCCCCATCCCTGGAGGTGCTCAAGGCCAGGTGGGATGGGGCCCAGGGCAGTCAGAGCTGGTGGGGGCAGCCAGCTGATGTCACGAGTTGGAACCAGATGGGCTTTGATGTCTCTCCCGACCCAAACGTTCTGTGATTATGAAATTCATTAGGAGTTCAGTGGGCTGCAGGGATGGACCGTTACGAAGCATAACACAAATGTTCCTCTCTCTTCCCACCTCATCCTTTAGGACTTTTAGATGTGCCCTGATGCCGCAGGTTCCCCCAGCTCCTGGCGATGCAGCTCTCTTCCAGCGTGGCTGAACTCAGCTGTGACGAGACGATGGAACCCCCGGTTGAGGACTTCCAGCAGGTCCTGTCCATCGACCAAATCCGCTCCATCCGTGCCAGCAACAACTACGTGGAGAGGCCAGCCACCTGCTTCCAGCAAGCCCACTCCAACCCGTCCCTCTCGCAACCACCGCACAAGCAGGAGTGGACTCAGGACCGCCTGGCATCCTCCACGCTGCAGGACCTGCACCGCAGCCACAGCCAGCAGCCCCACATGCCGCCTTTGCAGCAAGCCATGAGCCACTCCAGCACAGCCAGCTCCGTGTCCCAGAGCACCACAGCCTCCGAGCAGCGCCTGCTCAGCGCCCTGACGCCGTCCCACTCGGGCCACTCGCTCATCCGGATGCAGCCCAGGGCCGGCGAGCTGAAAGCGGAGGAATCTCCCTTGAAAGGGGCGGCGGAGAAGGGCAGCCTGCACGGCGGGCACCTCTTTGTCTGCGAGGAGTGCGGGCGCTGCAAGTGTGCCCGCTGCACGGCCGCCCGCGGCCTGCCCTCCTGCTGGCTGTGCAATCAGCGCTGCCTCTGCTCCCCAGAGAGCCTCCTCGACTACGGGACTTGTCTCTGCTGCGTCAAGGGCCTCTTCTACCACTGCTCCAGCGATGACGAGGACACCTGCGCTGATGACCCGTGCTCCTGCGGGCCGGGCTCCTGCTGCGCCCGCTGGGCTGCCATGAGCTTCCTCTCCCTCCTCATGCCCTGCCTCTGCTGCTACTTTCCCACCTTGGGGTGCCTCAAGCTTTGCCAGCGGGGTTACGATGGCCTGAAACGCCCTGGCTGCCGCTGTCAGACCCACACCAACACGGTGTGCAGAAAGATCTCCTCCTCCAGCGGCACGCCTTTCCCCAAGGCGCTGGATAAGCCGGTATGACCCTCCTGGGGAGGACAAGCAGACAATTCCTCCCGATCCTCTCCCCTTCATCCCCATTCTCCTCTGGCTGCCCCTGCTCTGCAGTGCTCCCTTGCCCCCTGCCTTCCTCCAAGGAATGAGACTCAGGGTCCCTGGGCCATGGCTCTTCCCATGGTAGGAGGAGCTGGGGTCATGCATCCCAAGCTAGAGTCCTCCAGGAGCCTGGACCTGTTCTCTCCTTCCAGCACTTTTCAGGGGTGGTCTCCATTTTCTCCCACTGCCTATATCCCTCATCCTCCAGGTGCTGCAGGGTCCCACCAAGCAGCAGCAGCCTCCCTGCCTGCTTGGAAGCCATCAAGAGATGCCAGTCAGAAGGCATCTCATTTCTCCTGCCTCCAAGAGGAAGGGAAATTGTGGGAAGATTTCAAACCTTTCAGCTGCTGCCCAGCTGCAGTGAGGGGAAGGTTCCCCTGGGATGTGATGGAGAGCAGGATGCTGGTTTGGAACAATTATTAGTTTCTTCATGCCTGGAGGTGAAGGGTCTTCCTCCAAAGTGCAAACCATGATGGGATGGGAGAGAAGATGATATTATCACCCATCTCCATCCCACCACTGAGCAGATGCAGCTCCCTTTCTACACTTCCAGGCTTGTCCTCGAGGTTAGGGTGAAATAGCCATGGGGACAGAGCTTTGTCCCAACACCCTGTTCCCTAGATCTGCCTTCTGCCTGTCTGGTACCTTCCACCAGCACTGAAATCACTTTAAAAAAGTCCCCAAACCCAACTATTGACAGCCAGCTCTTCTCTCCCCGCTGCTTAGCACTGATCCGAGGTGGGGGTCCTGTTTTGGCTTGGGGAAAACAGAGCATTGAAGGGAGTTTCCACAGATGGGACCCCAACCTTCCTTCCCTGCAGAAATTGCCTTTGAGCCCTCATCTTGCTTTCCTTGGCCATCAGTATGCCACAGCACTGTCGCTGCTGAGAGTATTCTGTAACAGTGGGATGGGGCTGAATGGAGCCGTTGGGCTGAGCCATCTGCAGACCATGATGTGGGGGCAGTGCTTCATGGTTTATGTGCTGTGATGCTAAAAAGCCAAACCCATTGCTGCAGCTGTGGGTAGATTCTTCCAGACCTGGGCTCAGCCTCATCTCCGCTTGCCACTGGTGGGTCAGGGGAGCCTGGGGCTGGGATTATGTCCCAAGGCTGTCACTCCTCTGAGACACAAGTGTGTGCAGAGGGAAGTAAATGATTCCCCTGGATAAATATATGCAAAGTCTCCCTTGGCTTCCTCCAAGACTCTGCTGTCCAGGGCTTGCCCATTGCATTCACTCAGCCACTTCTTTCCGTAGAGTCCTGTGGATCTATTTTTGTATATATAAATATAACGTTAGGATGGCTAGGACTATTACTAATAATATCCATGATACTGCTGTGAATGGTGCCAGATGCAAGGTTTGGCTTCCTGGTACACTTCCACATTCTGGAAGATGATTTCCTGATCTGTTTATCGCTAATCCTAGACCTTGAGTTCCTAGGTAGTCGGGTGAGGGGGAGAGGGAGGTATAGAGGTTGCAGAGAGGGAGTAGGATTTAGTGCTGGCTGTGGGATGAGCCAGGAGGTAGCATTTCTTGATGGGATTCATCTTCCCATACATTTGCTATCTAAAAATCACAGCTGATCCAAGCTCCCTCTGTTGCAGGGGAAAAAAAAAAGGAAAAAAAAAAAAGCAGTTCCAGGGAGTGATTCATCCTCCTCAGAAACATTAATTAAAATGTGTGCTGCTGGTGCTTGACTCCTTTGATTCTAAGGGAGCTACATGTTGATGGTGTGAAGGGGAGGTGAATCCCATCCCTGGTGGAGAGTTTGTGCCTGTGGTGTGGTATGGGCATGACCAAAATCCTGATCCTGGTTTCTCTCAGAGCCCAACGGGCACTGATGGAAGATGCTTCTAAAGATGCAGTGCCCACCTCTGTGAGAAGTAGAGAATTCAGGATGATGCAGTGGCTTACAGCAAGGATCTTGTTCTGATAAGGAGGGAGAAGATGATGCCTGTGCAGTTTTGTCATTTGGCTTTTAAGGCAATGACCTTCTCAGACAGCAGCCTTTACATGTCTGTTCCGACACAAGAGCAGTCCATCTCTGTGGCAATTATAAAATACATCACAAATGTATTTATCCATATGCCAGCAGTTGCTTGGCATATGGGTATTTCCAAGTGATGTTTGGAGGAGAGACTTCCACCGAGAGGCATCCTTCCTTTTCTTTTCACTTACCTATTGGTGCTGATTAAATTTATTCTTCCTAAAAAGTGCAAAACTTTTTTTTAGGGGAAAAAGTCCCTTTTTTTTTTCATTGAGGATTTGAGGAACTGGCTCACTTCAACAACAACGGGAAATAGTTCATTGAAACTTTCAGAAGAAAACTAATGAACAGAATTTTCCAACTTGCTCTACTTTGATTTTTTTTTTCCTCCTCCTTTTTAAGTGGAGCCGTCTTATAAATTTAGTTACCACCTCTGTATCTCTGCAAATCATTGCTTCCTCTCCTGATGGTGGAATGACTCAACATGTGAAGCTTCATAATTTTCACAGCCTTTCAAGTCATGCAAGCATGGGGTGATCTCCTCCAGGTGCTGGAGCCACAGGATGAGAAGATGGCTGTCCAGATACCATCTCCTCAGAGCCAGTTTGCCTTGGCATAGTGCAGTGAGGTGGAACCCAGAACTACTATTGCAGCATATTTACCTTCAGCAATTGGTAGGAGTCCAGGATGCCGTCTACCTAATGGGCTTTTTCTGGGTCAGCACGGAAGTTCCATTTCCAATAGGGAATCATGCCATACCAGAGTGCAGGGCTGAGGAGTCTGGCCAGGTCTCTTGAATGTCTCAGCTCCTATAAAAGCCAAACTCATGAAATATATTTTATGGAATATGGGGCATGTAGAAGGGAATTGGAGAGGGCCCAGTTGGGCACAGAGGGCTGTCAGACCATGCAGAGCCTCAGCTGGACTGTGTTGAAGGTAAATCAGAGCCATGTTGAGGTCTTACAGTTGCATGGACTGGAGATGTTCAAAGCTGACGTTTGCCAAAAGCTCTCCGAAGATGCCAGTTCCAGTTCGCTGAGCCCATCTGGTGTCAGGAAGGCTGTGGGTAACTTCTGATCATGTTTGTTTTTCCTGAGCTTTTCCTAATATCCTCAGACCAGTTCCATCCTGCTCCCTTCCCATTTCTGGCTGCTGGATGGTTCGGTTTCCCTTCAGAGAGGGCTCCAGTTCTGGTTGGAGTTGTGAGCCCCTTTCCTGCCCCACCCTGTAATGAGTCAGATAACATCTGCTCCAAATGTTTGTGTGCAGCTGCTTGCCCTGACAGTTTGGGTGTCTCTCTGTCCCGACGTGTCTTTCTTGGTTTTCTGTTTGGAGAGTCGCACGACAAGTCCTCTGTTTTCCACGCACTCCTGGGACCTGACAAGGATGGAACTGCTTCACAAGAGAGCGTTTCTCCGCATTGTGCCTCTGTGCTGGTCATGGGCTCCTTTCCCAGGAAACATGCAGGGTTTCAGGGCAAATTTAAGGAGAGATGCTCAGGTGCCAAGGAGCAGGAGGCAGGGCAGGAGCTGCTGAGCAGGACCTGAGCTCCCCCTGCTCTGCTCTTCCCATCTTCTCCAAAGACTCCTGATGGTGCTTGCTTTGTGCTATGGCTTCTCTCAGCCCTGTTCCACTCCTTTAATACAGTGTGATCACACTGCTTGAGGAGTCACTGTGGACCAACCTGAAGCACACATCCTATCCCATTTCTCCCAGTCTTCTCAGTGCAAGTAGGTGATGCTTGGGGTGTAGCTCAGGTTGGCACCCATCCCTGGGAAAGCTCTTTGTCTCCCACGAAAGCAGTTGCCAGCCAAGGACATAAAAAACAGTTGGCAGGATTGGGTTTTGAGGGGGAAGGTCTTTGAGATTTCATTCTCAGATTCCCATAAAATCCTGTTCAGTCAGCTCTCCCCTATCCTCACATATGATCCAACAGAATGGTGGGGAAGTATCGTTGGCCAAAAGATGCCAAAGCACAAAATTACAGTTTACTGACAGCTGCAGTAGTGCAATAAAGAGGGATGAACTGGGTTTACAGGAGTGGGATGCACCAGGAAAGAGCATGCCATGCCCCAAGCTTGCTGTTTCCAGCACCTGCTCTGTTCATTTGCTCTCTCTCATTCTGGTCCACGGGTATTTTGAGGCTGGAGAACACTGACAGGTCTTTGGCTATGGGAAGGTCTATCTTTCTGTGATCGGCATACAAGAAACACAGAGAAGAGAGCTTCCCCTGAAACTCCATTCTTGTTCTTCAGTGGAAATGAAGTGAGGTAGGTCTCCTAGGAGCCCATGGAGCCCACTCCTCTAGGATACGTACAGCAGCTGGAGGTGGCTGGTTCAGATCTGAGGCAAAGCTGTGACCTCCTATGGGCTCACATGCTTCAGGGTATTTCTTGGTGAGCACCAGGACCTCTTGCAAACACACAAAGGGCTTCAAAAGGAGTGGAATCAAATCCTCCCCGATGAGTTGCTGGTGCGGCTGGGCCCCTCCTTCCCTGCTGAAGTCCCTGTCCACTTTCTCTTCCTCATCTTCCCACCTCCTGGCAGTTCCCTCAGGCCTTCGTGATGCTCAGTGGACAGGCAGCTGCCTGCCTCCCCAGTGTCCTCAGCACAAAACTCTCCCAAGAAGACAGGTCCCCTTGGCTTCAAAGGAGAGCATCATACCAAGAACCGAAGCCTCTAATTCTCCATTTAACTGGTACAAAGGCATTCTGTACAGTGTATAAAGAGATCCCTCCCTGGCTGCCTTTATTTGGGTTCCTTTCTATAAGGTATAATACATGTTTATAACCTGATGGCTGGTTTTTTTTTGACAATACTCTTGTAAATTTAAAAGGAAAAAAAAAAAAAAAAAAAAAAAAAAAAACCAAACAAAAAAGAAAACAAAAAAAAACCCTCTAAAAAAACAACAAAGTATTTATTTCAAAAGTTTATTTTAAAGATAAGAAAAAAATAACCTATTTATTTTAATGCACCTCCTTCTGTTTGGTTTTCTTCTTTTGCAAAGCTAATAACTGATAACTGAACCACTGCTGAGATGAAAGAAGTAATTCTATGGGTGGCTTCACAAGCCCACTTAGAGCAACTATTCAATAAAAATATATATTAATTTTGAAAGTGTCTGCTTGTCTTCATGACAGCCAGGGCATGACTCAGGCTCCTGCTTTGGCAAGGCTCTGAACAGGTGCTGGCTCTGCATATGCACTGCTGGCATGGGATGGGTGTTGGTGGGGATCCTTTTTGGCTCTGTGACACCTCCCCTCTTCTGGTGCTTAATGAAAACCTCAAAAATCTCAGTGTTTGACTCCCTGCTGTGGCTGTTCCAGGTCCTTGAAGCATGGTGGGTTCCTGGGCAGCAAAAGAAAGGCCCGAGATAAGACATCCCTGAGATCTGTTGGGGTTTGGTCCCCAAAACACATTTCTGAAGCCTTTTCTGGAGTGCATTCTCTAATGCCTCTCAGCACAGAGCCTTTTCTTGCGCTGTTTCATTGGCCTTGGAGCCTGTCTCTGGTACCAGAACATGCTTTCCAACACATGTGCCAAGGCCTCACCACAGCATTCAGGATCTGCTTCAGGGTTTTGGAGGACAGATGTGAGTCCAGTCCCTGCTGTGACTCATTCTTCCCCTGCTTCTAAAACAAAAGATGACTTTGGGCCATTTGCCATTGCCAGAGTCCCTTTTAGGCACAGCCAACCAGTTTGGTTCCTAGACGCACAGCTTGTTTTAACTATGTTAGAGCCTTTTTAGTTTGTGTAATACCACCTTTCCATGCCCACTCTGTCCCTCTCAGTCCATGCCACCAACCTTGTGGGTATCTACAGATCTTTATGAACGAAGGCAAGGCAAGGAAAGGCAAGGCAAGGCAAAGAAATGCAGATTCACAGAGAGCCACAGGTAAGTGGCCCATGGGCAACCTGAAAGAGATGGTCACCACTCACTTGGACACTTTCGTTCTCTTGTACAGAGAAATTCATAATAGCCCCAGGGATCACAAACTGTCCTGGTGGTTGGGCTTTCTTCTTAGAACAGGCTGACTCTTTGAACTGAATGATCTTTGCCTCGTGAAGACCAAGCGCTCCACAGGCTCAAGTTTATCCCAGACCAGCTGGTGTTGGCACTGAGTCACAGTCATATAGCTGTGCCACCAGGATGACTGAGCCACTTTTGCTGGTTTAGCTGAGAATAATAAAACACCTTTTCTTGGCTACCACCACTCACTGACATTCAGACCCTGTGCCACATTGTCACAGCAGAGGAAGCCCAGTTTCACGAAACCCTCCCTTGGAGGTACAGCAAAAGTAGGTTTCCACCTTTTTGGTGTTGAAATCCTCCCTTCAGAGGGAACAAAGCCAGGCTGAGCTCAAATCTCTCCTCCATACTCAGGTGTGAGCCAACGCTTTGCTGGAGCCCGCCATTAGGCAGCAGTCCTTCCCAGCCCGAAGAGCAAGGGTAGGCGTCTGCAGCTGAGAGCTCGGCTGTCTAGACAGCAGTAAGAAATGGGCCCTCTTAAGGACTCATTCATCTCTTCCTAAGATGGCTAAATAGGTCAGATGACTCATGCCCTGAAAGCGCCTATTTCTCTTTGCTGACTACAAAGGCGAAGGAGCTTGCAGCAACTCTGTGCTGAAGACGGCTGAAGGTAAAGGATCTGAAGGCAAACCTGCAGATCCAAAACGCTGTCTGTGACCTCATCGATGACGTGGATGGAGCGATGAAGGAATATTTAAATGCCAGCCGTTCATTAACCTGCGCTGAAGGTGATGAGTATGTAGGAATCCAAGCATGCAGAGCTGCATAGGAGGAGGTGGAAGGTCAGATCTCATTTCTGCTAGAGGCTGCAAGGACCACGGAGTGGGAATTTAGGCTGGAGGAATTTGCTAAATGGCTTTTCCACGACCACCAGTGCCTCCTAGGTCTTCCACAGTTATCCTTTAGGTAGGGCTGAGGGCAGCTCATTGCCCTGAAAATCCTTGACCACTGCTTTGAAGAATCCAGTGCTGGTTGGTCTAAGCAGATGCAAGATCAGTCTGGTGGTGTCCCCAGCTCTGCTTTGCATACTGCTAGTCAGTGATGTTTGGGATATGGGGCCAGGAGGAATCACAGTTTTGGGATTTACCAGGGGCAGTAAGGAGGGCAGCTGGGAACATTGGAAACTGCCCACACAAGAAATGACACCTGCAAAAGCTTCTCCCACAGTGCAGCTGTGATGCAGAGGGGCTCACTCCCTACAAAAGGATCTCCATGACCCCAGTGGTGGCTGCGTGCTTGTGAAAAATGACCATTTTTCTTACAAGCACCCCAAAACGCCTGCAGTTTATAGCACTGTTCTGATATTACAGACTCGTGCTTTGGCCCTGCAAAGCATCACGAGGTTGGCTTAAAAAAATCAAGATGCAGCTCACAGCAGATTCTTGTTTTTTCACTGCTGCTTTTGGAGGCTGACTGAGTCATGCTCACAAGCCTCTTTTGCCAGACACCAGGGCTAGCAGCTTCACTGAAGTAATTAAATGAGAACGGAGATTCTCAAATGAGCCCCAGGGTTGGCGTTTAGCTTGTGGCCCAGATGTGGCAGCATGGGGAGCAGAACGGGACTGGACACACCAGGCACAAGTCAGAGAGCCCAGGAGACTGCAGTATGTGGGAAGGACCCAAAATTGGGGTTCACTGCAAAGCCCACAGTGAATAACTACAATTCTGGCTCATCAGCCAGCTCTCCAAGTTCTCCATTGGTGTCTGAAAAGATGGTACTTTGGCATGGCTGGGGCTCCTGTCCTCCTTTTTCTCCATGTTTCTGGCACTCAGGAGGTTGAGGATATTTCTTCCAGACATGTTCAGAGCAACATTATTTTTCCAAAATGGAACTCAAGCTCTGAATTCTCCTGGGCAGCGCCTTAAAGGATTTATTTCCTCTACCCACTTCCCCTGTGCCTTGCTGTTATTCCTGAGGACATTTGCATGAAACAGTAGGATCCCTGTCTTTTGATGTGCAATTATCATCTGCAGAAATGACTAATCAATTAAGGACAGTCACTACCAGGCTTTCTATTTATTTCTTTCTCATTGGAACCAGAGTAAATGTGCCCTTTTTCACAGAGAAATTGCTGTTTTTTTCCAGCCATCACTGCTGAAAACTCCCCAACGGATCTGAAAATTACATCATGTCTTCTTTAGTCCCTGTTGTTGTCACCACCAGAGCTCAGCTGGTCACATGGCTGACAGTGAGCAGTCAGATAAGCTGCTCATATCACCCTAGGGACATGCCAGGTATGACTCAGTTCACACTTGGACAGGTGAAAGCACAAAAGCCTTGCGCAGTGAGCAAGCACAGATCTACTTCATGGTGCTCCACCATGAGAGGTTCAGCCAGAGATCCTAGAGGCAAACAGCAGGTCAGGACATCCCTTGGGAAGTAGGGAATTTGGTTTTGAAGGACTTTATGCTGTGCTGAAAAGTAGGAGAAATCTGCAGCTACAGGTGGAGGGCTAGTTTCTCTCTTCCATATGCATCTGATGGCATTGATGTCTTCTTCTGTCTCTTTATGCTACCATCTGTTCCAGCATCTGTCCCTGCCTCTGTTACATGAGGCTGGGCATAAATAGATGGACATGGAACAAGAACAGAATGGATAAAAAGAGAATTCATGCAGGAAGCATTATGTGTCCTGGGACTACCAGCACAAATCACCTCTCTCTAGAGCCATGATGGCTTTGGGGTATTGGTGGATGCTCCCCCAGATAAAGGGGGAAACGAGTGCATCAACCAAATGTGCACTCTTACAGGCAACTGTATATGAATTGTGTACACACAGTGCAGGGAATGGAATGACCAAAAGTGCAGGGGATGAAAGTCCAGGAGGTCCTGGGATCTCACCTCCATCCTGACAGTACTGAGAAGCATTGTTAAGTTTGGAAAAGACCTGTAAAATCCAAGTGTCCATCTGCCACCTATACTGCCCACAAAACCATGTCCTCAGTGCCACATCAACCCTTCTCTTGAACACTTCCAGGGGTGGTTGAATCCACCACCTTACTGGGCAACCTATGCTAATGCCTCACCACTATTTTTGAGAAGAAAAGTTTTCCCTAATTTCCAACCTGAACCTCCCCTGGTGCAACTTAAGGCCAGTACTTATCATCCTGTCACTGTTACTGGGAGGAAGGGTCCAACCCCCACTCACCACAGCCTCGTATCAGGGAGTTGGATTTGGGAACAAGGTTTGCTGGAAGGCTTTGCAGCTTGTGAACGCTAGTCCCTATTGCTGCAGTGTGCACAGGGATGGCTCCTACCCTAAAGATTACACTTGTCACGTGCTTTACTCCAGGAACTCTGTGAGACCCTGAAAAGGGGCTTAAAGCAGGGGGTAGCCCAGAAGATGAGAACAAGATGAAGCTGAAAGAGAAGCAGAGCTGTTTTGTAACAGTGTTCCCCAGGGAGAGATCACACCACACCAGAGACGTGGCTCTGGAGAGGTGCAGCACGCACAGAGGTGACCAAATGAATTGACACCAGGCAATTCTCACCGGAGCTAATGAGACAAAGTAATTGAAAATAAATGAAGGAACATGACACCTGGCTGGCAGATCAGTTATCTATAGCATGCCTTTCCTGAAATAACCGCTTCCTGAACACCATACACTGAGGCAAAACCAAGGAGATGCACACATAAAATAGGCCACTCCAGCAGGGACCTGAAGGCCCCTTTATTTTTAATCGAAGCTGTCAGAAGGGTTAATTGGATGGTGTGCAGCAGTGCCCTCTGTCTGGGGTATTGGCTCCCCTTGCCACCCATGGGTATGGTGCACTCAATCTAAAGGATGAAGTGCCCCATTGCTATTGTCCTTGGGTGAACTTTTGGATTGCAGTGCAATGCAAAAATGGGGAATTCTCTGCTCTCCAGCCTCAGGGAATATCCCTGAATATGTCCTGGGGAGAGCTCGGATGTTTTCATCCTTTGGATAATTAGGGTGAGAGAGGGAGTTCTCAACTCAGCTCGCAAATGCCCCCTGAAGTCTAATTAGAGGCTTATAGAAACTCCTGACCTTAAACTGGTGGTCTGAGAGGGTCAACTGGAGAACTGTTGCATGGCACACAGCATTTGTCCCACAGAACTTGGTGTGTCCATCCCTTTGCAGAGGTGGAAGCAAAGGAGAGGAGGATGAGGGAAGTGCAGTATGGGGCAGTTGTTCTGACCCCAGGAATTAAACTAGCAGCCAATCGCATTCCAACCAAACCACCCTGTGTTTCCCATCACTATGGGAATTGTATCCACAGAGGCAGATACAGGATGCCCTGTGCCAAAGGAGCATTTATGTCTCCCCACCCTGTATCACTTGGTAGACGGCTGCTCCTGGGTTTGGGTTTTCCTCTCTGAGGAAATGAAGCTGGGTTAAATCTTCCTTAGGAAGCTGTCCCATGAAAGCTCTGCTGTCTCATGGAGACACTGCAAGCTTTTTCCCTTTTTATTTCCATCCTCGTTCTAAAAAGGAAAGGAGCAAGGGCAGAAAGTAAGCACATGTACTTTTTTGTGCGGAGCCAAAAAGATATGACCAAGAAACAGATCTATGCCTTAAAAAAGAGGTGGCTTCAAGAAGGAATGGTCCACACTCATTGGAATGGGCTGAGGACACCCCTAGCACTGCCCCATGACTGAAGTGTAGGGTCTGGGAATAGGGCACCCCCAGCATGTTCCTACAGACTCCTCCTTTGGACAGAGGCCATGCAAGAGGAGAGAAATCAGGTGCCTCTTCTACAATATCTCCAGGGCTCTTCTGTGCAGACAAAGCAATTTTTAACCAGATCCCCCTGTTTAAAGGGTGACCAAGACATTGCACCCCAAAGCATCCTGAAAAGGATTGACACAAACAGTCCATTTCCTCCACCAAGACATGCTGCTGATCTTCCTATCCCAAATCCTCAGGCATCTTGATTTTCATCGGTTCCCTTGCTTACTTCCCTTAAATGAAGTTGAGGAGTCAGTAGGCAGCCAGGAGCTCTGGTGTCTAAGTTTCATGACAAGAAAGCAAAAAAAGAAAGCAAGGAAGGCTCTCCCTCCCCCTCCAACAAACGCAGCTGAAATCTCCTAATGAGAACACGGCCAACACTCTGCTCTGCCCTCTGCCCTTTACGGGGCAGGTTGCAAGGTCACAGAGACGCGGTCCCCCGGTATTGATCAGGGCTCTTTGGGGCTGGCATATGGTACCAGGTTTCAAAGGCCAAGCAGCTAAAAAAGAATTAAGTGGGGGCAAAGAGTGGAACGTACCAGATTGAACTCCTGACATGCAGGGGTCAGAGATCACTGGAGATAAAGCGGGTGCTGGAATGGCCTGCGCAATGTCAAAAATAAATAACTAAGCATTAAAAATCAAATGCTCCCCCTTCCCAGGGCACAGACCAAAATCCCACCGTATTTCAGAGGGGAAAAAAAACAGGCTGTACGAGTCTGAGGTGGAGAGCAAATAAGGGGGAAAATGCCTTTTCCTTGATCAAGGGATGAGCATGTTCATGCCTTACCTGGAAGGTGTGCCTCTGGGATTATACAGCCTGTTATTTTGGGGGGAAGGTTGCCTTTATTTTGAATGTCCTTCAGCACTGAAAGACAAACTTAAAAAAAAAAATTATGGAGAGAGCAGAAGAAAATAAGCAAATAAGCATCCAGCACCTCTGCTTGCACAAGAGGCATCTCTTCTGGTTGGTGACCCTACCCACTGTGGGGACAGTGCAGCTCAATAATCTTTAAGGTTACTTCCAGCCTAAGCCATCCTATGATTCCACGATTCTTTACCAGCAAGATGAGAGCATGAGAAAAGAGCAGCAGCTTCAGTCTGTGCTCCAGAACAGGAGATGGGATGGGTGCAAGAAGCCAAAGAGGACTGGAATTTCAAACTTGTCTCAGAGCTTTCTTCCTCTCCTATGAGGCACCATGGCCAAATGGAGAAGGCAGTGGGCAGAGCATATGGGAAAGGACAGATAAGGAGGTGCTGAGGATAGAACCAGGCAAAAATAGGTTCTGCCCCTATTCATCAGTGATTCTTCTTGTATTAGGGGACAGCAGGCATGAATGGTGGTGGAAAAGCAGCCTATGTGATGGGTAAATAAATTTAAAAACAAACAAACAAACAAAACTAACAGAGCTCATGGGGTTTTTGCCTGGGTTACACCCTAAGGAAGGTTTTTGTACTGTTTTATAAGGAAAGGCAATTGCAGATAACCAGTTCTAAATATCCCCCCAAAAAGACACTGGTCACAAGCCAGTTAAAGAAAGAAGGATTTGCTTACCCAGCCCAAGGATCAACACTCACCAAATACTCCAGAAGGGAGGAGCTCCAAATGGAGATCCACCCTTTGTGGTAGCCAGGCCTTAAATGAGGTTAGGTTAGGGTAGGTTAGCCTCTTCCAGTCACACAGGTGAATTGCTTTTGCCTGTGCTCCCGGGGCTGGCTGTCCCTCCACCAGGTGCTCAATCATTGCTTCAGGCCACGACTTAGCAATTTGCATACACATGCCAAGGGTCTTGTGGATGCTTTAAGTTCAAACTACAGCATGTTGAGGATCTTAACCTGTTCTTCAAGCTCCTTCTTCATGTCCCAGTGCAATGCTGGCCATACAGAAGTTGATCAAAGGATGGAGGAAAGGAACAAGCCTCTCAGCTAATGGACTTACCTAGAATATCTTGTTTCAGTGCTGTGATGCAGCATAGGAAAGCACATGGTAGTTCTGTATCTTTGTTCCTCCTTCCTGTCTAGGCCATATAAGACATTAATGAATCATGTGGTGCCTTTATCTCCACCACTCCATCCTTGACCAAAGCCCCTCGGATTTCTAGTGCTCCATGATGTCAGTCTGTGGCTGAACAAGCCAGTGAGCTCATTTTCCCTTCTGATTTTTGTTGCCTCCTCCTTTTCTTTTGCTCTCCTTTCATACCCTGCCAAGGGGCTCTATCTCCTTCTGCAGCTCTGCCTGCAGGGACACACTCTGCTCAGTTCATTAATGCATTCTTCTGGTTGGTTCCTGATAAAGCAAACTGCTTGGTGCTGTATGCAGCAGGGCTGGATGTGTTTCCAGACGCAGGTGATGCATCCAGAGTCTGGTCATTGTGCAGTTCCACCAACACTGACACCAGAGGAGGAACAATCCTCCACGTTTCCTCTGGCATTATCAATTGTGTACCGAGCAATAAGGATCTTCCATAACACCATCCAAAAAATTTTTACTTTCCTGATGTCAGGGTTAAAATCCATCAAAATTCAAGTAGGCTGAAAGGTAGCTCGACAGCCAAGGAGACCACTAAGGAGGAGTGGGAAAGTGCCTGATGTGAAGCCCAGGAACACATCTAGGAGGTTATGCTACATTGACTATCTCTGTTGACCTCCCAGGTGTGGCAGGCTGGACAGGCAGAATGGGATTTTGTGCCCTCACATATTTCCTTTCTATCTGTGTGGGTGGAATACTCTAAATGGCATATTATCCCTTCCGCTCTTCGCTTCCCTCTGGATTCATACTTCTCATGAATGTTAGAAAATGTGCTCTAGAGCTGCCATATGATGAGCAATCAGTGCTTAAAAATGCTGCTTTCCTCCCCCCCTCCCATCTTTCTTGGTGAGTTCAGTACCAGATGGCAGACTCTCAGCCCGGAGAATGAATTGACAGCATAACATGACTAGCAGCAGCAAAATCTTCCTCCCCTCTCTTCCACCGCTGAGACTCCAGTAGTGCAGAGTGAATAATTTAGCAGCCATCTCTCATTCAGCAAACACTGCCGGTGAGCTGTGTGAAGATGATTTTTATTAACTGGACGGCTGGATGCAATTTTCCAGCAAACCCTGTGTGCAAACAAATTGTAGCTGACTGCTGGGTAAGTGCCAGAGCTTATGACTGTCTCCTGGTACAGAGAGATTAGATGCCCACATCCTGTTACACCATCTCCTCTGCTTGTGAATTATTTCCCAAGCCCACGAGTAACTTTGCTGGTGAACAATCATGGTTTCAGATCGGAGGGAGTGTTTTCAGCAAGACGCATGTTCATGATGTTGTTTTGTTCCCTGGGAACATGAACAAAATCACGCCGCCAGCCTGCTCTGTAAAAGTCATTGCGGATGCTGCTGATGGGGCTCATGGGATCTGATCAAGAAAAACATTTCTGAGCCCTTTTGTTTTTGATCCATTTGTTCATTTCCGCCTCATTCCAGCAACAGGGTGACTGTGTCACTAGGCGAGAGTGGCATTGGGTCTCATCAGCCCCTCTGTTGTCATCTACCATGAGAAGTTGTGGTCGTATATGGGCCATGCAGGAGCTGCCACAGAAGTAAAACTAGGCAGGTGTCACCAGCCAGCAAGATGCTGAACTGGTTGCAAGAAGATTTGGGGATTTTTACTTTGCTTCTTGCATGCTGCTTGTTGCTTGCAACCCACTAGAAGTCCATACAGATGACTGCAGGTAGGGATGAGAGATCCTCCTGACCACTGTCCCCACTACAGACAAATGTGGCAGTGGGTTTGAGCTCCTCCTGAGCCTTGCAATTGTACAGTGCCAGTCTAAATGCTTGCTGGGAGGTATGAGGGATGTGAGTCCTGCAGTGGGCAGGTAAGAAAAACTCTGAATTTGTTGGACAGGTGCCTGGAACATTAGGCTGTTATTGGAAACACGAGGCTTTTATGGTAAGTAATAGTAATGCTATTGGGCGTTTTCCTTAAATAGTCTGCCATGCTCCATATGCTGACAGCTAATGCAGAGGGGAAAGGTGTGTGCAAGCTGTTTTATAAGGATGCAGGAGCCCTGGTGTCTCAAGCTTTGAAATGCCCACTGTTACCCTGCTCTGTCCTCCCAGTGATGTGGGACACGTGTCTATTATAGAGAAAAAAAGCAACACACATTCAATGCCAGAGGGGCTCCCAGTTCAATTCTCCTAATCCCAAAAGACCCAAGTGCTCAGTCCTTCCATGGACACCATGGTCACCATGGAAAGATAGAATTCTAGTCTGAGGTCCCCTTCTGTTCCTCCCAGTGTAAGAAATTACCCTTTTGGATCTTGCAGCATGGAATCCCATGGTAACAGGTCCCCAGCCAAGGAAAGCCATTTCTCATTTAAGAAGCATCCAGGACAGAACAAGCAGAGCTTTGAGATATACAGAAATGTTGTTCAAATACAATATTCATCCTCTCCTGAATACCAAAGGAAAAACAAGAGTATTCCCAGAGCTAAACCAGCAAGAAGAGCTACAGCAACTAGGCCACCTTTGCTAGAAATAGCCCATGGGGCAGGATTAGCATCCTTCCTCCTGAGGAGAATCCCAAATGTAGAGAGATCTCCCTGGTAAACTCTGTTGTTTTTGTGGATTTTTTTTCTAATATCCAGCATGTTGTTCTGTTCGTCACCGCACTCCCTTTGAGATGCTGCCTCACATACAGGGCTATAAGCAGCATCTCATCACTTTAGCTGCTCTGAAGTTACTCCCAAGCAGTGAGCCATTTCCATGGCTGTTGTCCACGGAAGCTGGGCTGCCAGTGTCTGACACAGCCATCGATAGCCCTGTGCTCATAGGAAGCAGGAAAACTCCTTTGAACTCCCTGAAAATCAGATGGAACTAGAGAGCCACAAAGACCATAAATATTGGGCTAAAAATATGTTTTTCCCCGTTGCCATCTCCCACCTTCCTCCCCATCCTCCTCCTCCTCCCGTCGCCCTGGAAACCAGAGGCCATGACGCCTCGCCCCGGGTGACAGCCCTGTGACAAAGGCAGCTTTCACGGTGCAGGCGGGATGGGGCCGTCCCCGTAGCCCCTTCCTCCCCACACAATGCTGGGGGTGGCCCGCTACGCTGGGGGACACTTGGTGGCAGCCAGCCTCCGCGGGTTCTGCCATCCTCCTCCTCTTTCACAGGTCAAGGGACAGGGTTCAGCGGCTCCTCCAGGCCATGGGGCGGAGGTAGGTGAAGAAGAGGGCAAGGGCTCATTCTTGTCTCTGTTGCAGGGTGGAGAGCAGGTCAGCCGTCCTCAAAACCCCTCGCACACCCTGGTGGGTCCCCAAGTGTCACTCAGCCTGAAGGAAGTTGTCCATCAAAGCTGGGGAGGCTGTGGGAATACCTGCGGGGCAGGAGGTAGGGACTGCATCAGCAAAGCAAACTTCTGACCCCACTGCTTTTCTCCCAGCCGGGACCACCAGCCACAAGGAACGTGCTGATGCAAGCCTGGAGACCATTTCATAGAATCAGAGAATTATAGAATCACTGAGGCTGGAAAAGACCTCTATGATCACCACGTCCAACCGCCAACCCATCCCCACCATGCCCACTAACCATGTCCCTCAGCGCCATGTCTCCATGTTTTGTGAACACCTCCAAGGATGGTGACCCCACCACCTGCCTGTGCCACTGTTTGACCATTCTTCCTGAGAAGCTGGTTTTCCCATGCCCAACTTGCAGCAGGATAAACATTGGAGGCTGGAAAGCTTTTTTAGGGAAAAACCTGATCTGCAGCCAAAGTTTGGTCTAGCAGGTGAGTGGTATTTCAGCAAGTATGGTCGGAGATGTGCTTCTGAGTGCTGGGGACCATCACTCTGCTAAGTCATGGAGATAGCTCAGAAAGTCTTGGAAGAAACCCCAGCATCCTCTTGCAGAGCATCTCCTTGCCTAAAACAAAAGTAAATCTGCCACGAAGTCCCAAGCTACATTAAATCTCCCTGCAGAAACTTCAGATATGCTGCAAGGACAAGCACCTCATTTTGTAGGCAGACAGACCACTGAGGCAAGCAGCATTTCCCAAAAATATGGGGCACATAAGAAGAAATGCACACCAAATGGATCAGAAATTTATATGGTGCAGGAAAAAAATATCAACCAGTCTGTCCCTAATTACATCTATTTTACGTGCAGGCAGAAGAGGGACATGGACACCCCTGTGCTGCCTACATTTTTGCAAGGAAAGAGGTTGAGGATTTGCCATGGGAGTGTTTGCTGTTGCTCAGGGTTGGCAGCATCATCCAGGCTGGGGTCTCATGGGGTGCTTTGAGGGCTCCTCTCCTTCCACCTCTCCCTCCTCTGTCCTCTCCTCTGCCTTCTCCTGGGAGTGGTTTCTGGGAAGCTGGTGATAGAGGAAGGAGCCGCCGTGGCTGCAGGCAGGGAGTGCTGCTCGCATCCACCCTGCAGCTTCTTCCTGCCTCACTGAGCTCCACTTTCCTGTGGCCGAGTCCAAGCCCTTCTTGTCCCCTGCTTTGCAGTGCCTAAAAATAACTCCCCTATGCAGGTCTGGATAGAGTTCAGCCCTGTGAAAATGAGGGGAGGCAGGCAGAGCCCCATGACAGGATGGTGCCCAAGGATGCTGGCCCCATTGACATGCAGGTCATGGTATTGCATGGGACCATGGGCATGCCCCACATTAGTGTACCAGCTCTACCTTCCTGTATCTCTCCCTTCTTCTTCAGGAACTACATATTGCTCAAAAAATGGGGCATCTGGTGGTGTTAATGAGCCTTTCTGGCAGAGACTTCAACAGATGCTTCATGCTCCACGCTATGGAGCAAGTGGAATTCCTCCCATTGCTTCCTCCCCTCAAAAGAACATCTTTGGCTGGGGCAGCGGTGGACCTGATGCCAACAGTTTTCTCTAGGAGTGAAATTTGGGTCCTGTTGGATGATGGCCTGATGGGATGATGAGAGGCCAGGCTGGATGGGACCCTGAGCAACCTGATCTGGAGGTTAGCAACCCTGCCTGGGGTAGGGGGGGTTGAAACTAGTCTGTCTTTGAAGTCCCTTCCAAACCAAACCACTTTATGATTCTGTGATTCTATGATTCTTTGATCTGAGATCCCAAAGGCAATCAAGCCCCTGCTTCCACCAGGTTTTGCTGCAGGGATTTTTGCCAGTTGAGCTATGGCTTAGCATAGAAAACATTTGAGGGTTGTTCCTTGCAGAACCATCGCCTTCATTTCTCTTGGCTTTATCTCACTGTGTAGTCACCTGTCTGCCAGCCTCAAAAAAGAAGGTCTGGATGGCTTGCACAGCATCAGCTCGGCCCCTTTCCGCACAGCCTGAGACAGCCAGTGTGCCCACTTTCACGAAGGGCAGTGGCCAGAGGGGCTATCACATACTCTTGCACGTCCCATATCCTGCTGCTCTGCCTCTTGCTCTCCCTGTAGCCAAGGCATCCTGTTTGCAGGGTGTGCAGGCAGGATTGTGCTCCCTCGCTCTGCCTTTCCCCTCCTGGCTGAGGGCAGGAGGCAGTCAGTGTCCTGGGAAAAGCAAAACTTGAAAGTAAAGCTGAGCTTTTCATTGTCAGGAGGAATTTTTTTTTTTTTTCTTTTTGATGCGTTTCCTCTGGGTCGTTTCCTTTTCATTCAAACGGGAGTTAAAAATATGCTTCCGCTGACATCACTCACTGTCCCTTTTCAGAAGAGCTCTGCTGCTAGTCTCCCAAACACCCCAGGGCTTTGCATTCCTCCACGGCCATGAGAAACATGCCTGGAATGAGCAGCTGGGGCAGCTGGTGGGGATGGGAAGGACCAGTCAGGGAAATGAGACTCTGGGGCTTTCTGTCTGCATGGTTAATGGCATCTGGTGGCACTGCCGTTCACATAGGGGACATTCAGCCTCATTGGCTACGCCAGCAGGTGAGGGCAGCTTGGGAAAGTCTGGATCTCACCCCATCTCAAGCTGGGGGTCTCATGGAGAAGAGGGTGAGGGGCAGCATGCTGCCCCATGGAACGTTTATTGCTCCATCGATGATGTTAGCAAATCTTTGGGCTCTACTGGGGAAACCCACTGGAGTTCTGGGCCCAGGCAATTCGATGCAATGCTGTGGGATCCTAAGAAGGTTTGTCCCCTTAGGACCAATTGCAGCCCCACCAGCCATCAGCACAGATTTCGGTCAAATATGGTCCAAGTGAGTGGTGACATCTCCATCCATCTACCTTATGGTGGGCCTTGTGCAGGGCTGCAGCTGGGTGCAGGAGGTCAATGGCTCAGAGGTACGTGGAGGGTTGAGCAGAGGGGTTGTTTGAAAAATCAAAACCTTCACTACAGACCCAGCTGCAACTCCATGGGAGAGAAGATGGAACCTTTCCCTTTCTGGTCCCCACTGGGAATAGCAGGGAGGCTCAAGCATTTCTTCTTCACACACGCTGAAAAGTCCCAGTGATTCCAGAGGAAGGCTTCTGGCCCAGAGTCCAGATGTTTATACAGCTGTGGCTTTGTGCTGGGTGGCCCTGAACTTCCACAGAGTATTTGGCACGGGGTCAAAGGCTATGTGCAGCCATGCCTTGCCTGATGGCCTGGGTGGGGAGCAAGGGAAATTGCTGGCCTGGCCTCTGGTGGACTAAGTTGCTGAGAAAGGGTTTTTCTTGCAGTTTTCCCAGCTGAGTGAGCACTTATTCCCAGTGAGAGACTCTAACAGTCCTGAAATCCCTGAGCAATGGGGCAGCTCTTGCCCTGTCCCCACTGCTCCGGGAGATTTAGGAGATGCAGTGACATCCTAAAACTGCAGGCTATGGGCTCTGCATCCCACAAGGGATCTCGATTACCTTCTGAAGCTTGAGTGGGTAGGTGATCTGTGCCTATTCTGTGCAGTCACGCTCATCCCTGGCAGCCTCCCTGAGACCTGAAATCTGGGGCCAGGGATGTTGTTGGGTGTTGTTCAGAGATCCAGCCTGCCCCAAATCCCCGGAGCCGGGGGCCGAGGCTAGCAAGACGCTTTCCAGCCAGGAAACGACAAATAAGGCAATTGCTCCCTCTTGTGACCCAGCGTACAAATGCAGCAGAATTGTCGGGAAGGATGCGACTGGCGTCACGCAGTTTCCACCGCGAAGTCCTCCAGGGTTCTGGCAGTGATCCAGCAGCAAAGTCTATTTTTGTTGGGTCAGTTGTAGCTGGGTCCAGGAAAAAAATTGCGAAAGTTGTGTAGGACAAGAGCTCTCCGAGCCTGCGGGCCGCCCTCCTGCTCTGCACTTTCAACAGGAGTTTCCCTCAGTTTCAGCTTTTCCCATTGCCCTTTTGCAGTGATGCTTGAGGAGTCTGGGTCCTCCTTGTCCATGATGCCTCGTTACATAGCTGAAGGCAGTGACTGGGTTTCCTCCTTTAGATTTCTTTTCTCCAGGGCAAGAAATAGTGATTGCCCAGCATCTCCATCTGCTTCATCCACCTGATCATCTTGTTGTCCCTCCCTCCAAGTGCTGTAGCTTCTGGAGGAGAGAGGCATAGGTGAACAATTGGAATAACTAGCAATTGAGGATTATCTGCCCTTGTGAGGAGACAAAATGACACGTGGCCAGAGTTCATGAGGGCAATAGGTTAGATGCTGGGAAAAAAATTATTTATGTAGAGGGTGGTGAGGCTCTGGAATGGCTGCCCCATTCCTGGAGGTGCCCAAGGCCAGATGATATGGGGCCCTGGGCAGTTGAGCTGGTGGGGGGCAGCCAGCCCATGGCAGGAATTGGGACTGGGTGGACTTTGAGGTCTCTTCCAACCTAACCATTCTATGACTCTACGATTCAATGAACACTCAAGAGTATCCCTGTGTGCAGGTGGGAGTCTGGGGTGTCCTGATGCAAGCCAGCAATCAGGGACATGTGAAAGGTGGAAAATTAGAGCAGCACTATCTGGGTCATTGCAGAAGGACAGGGTTAGAAGGAAATGCTCTGCCACTAGTAATGAAAATACTGGTAATAAGCTGGCACAGAGGAGCAGGAGGTACCAGCCTCCTTGATCCAGCTCCAAAGGCCTGACACAACACATCACTATTACAGATACAATTAAAGACTTCTTCCCCATCCCCAAAACCTCTGTCCATGGGGATCCCTCCCAAAGGGCCGGTCTTGCCCAGGAAGAAGCAGCTTAGGCACTGTGAAGCTGCCTGCGGCCTCTCTGCTTTTCTATGCATTTCAGCTCTGTGGCATCGCTGGAGATGGAGCTGCTCTGCCCATGCATGGAGGTGTGTTAAGAGGGTCAAAAGCAAAAGCTTTGTCTTTACTTTTGTATTCCTGGAGTGCTGATTTCCATTTGAACAAGCTACAACTCTTGGATGCAAATGTGAGTTCTGTTGTCTTCTTTGGACAAATCTTATATGAGTCCTGGGCAAAGAAATGGTGATTTGAGATGTTTTCCTCTGTCCCATAAAGATGTAGAACCACAGCACTGCTACTAGAAATACAGTCAGTGCCAATCCTCCAGCCAGACCCCAAAAAACCCTTCCCATCTCTAGGTGGATTTTTTGCTCACCCTCTTCCCAGAGGATGTGTGGCCTCTCTGTCTCAAAAGTATGCAACACAGCTACCTCTGCTTCAGATCCACGTGCTTACCTCTGCAGGATGCCCTCATTCTGTGCATGAACACAAAACAGCCCAGCAAGGACAAAGTGAGCCTGGAGGAAGTATCAACTGTTCAGGGGATGCCCCGGCAGATGCAACTGCTCCTCTTTTTAGGACTTCACTACCTCCTGCTGTGGCTTGAAAGAGGCCAGTATTTGACACTGGCTGCATCAGTCTGTCTCCAGGTTGGTCTCGGGGATGGACTTGACCGACAGTGAGCTTCCTTGGCTTTGCTTTAGGGCTATCCATTAATGGGAAAGCAGAATATAAAAGGCTAAGAGATGCCCAGGAGCACTGAGGGAAGAACCAGTGGCAATCTGTTGTGTTATAGATCCTGCAGTTCCCTCTTCGAACATAAACACACAAATTAAAATCATTTACGAGAAAAGTCACTTGTTGGTAATTTATAGCCTTGGCTCTGGAGCAGAGAAGTTCAGGGCTGTGGCACGGGGAGGGGATGTTGCTCTCTCTACCTTACTGTAGCATTTTATTTGGAAAAGCATTACTGTTTAGATCAATGCCCAAATTTCCACCATTTACGCTATTCAGAGGGAATAACGAGGGAATAAACCAGAATGGTTTGCATTTAAATTTAAAAATCATTTGAGTCTGTGTGGTTTGCAGCTCATTGAAGCATAAGGTGTCTCTTAGTCTCACCAGTCTGGGGCCTGGGACATTTGGATTCAGCCACGTGCCTGTGTCAAAGTCCCCGTGTGAAGCCACCTGTCCCCAAGCCCTGAGTGCCATAGCTGTGACACATGAACAGTTGCATTTCTTTTGATGGGGCTGCTGTATTCCTCTGGGCACCTGGAGTCTCAATTCCTCTTTCTTCTCCCATAGCCCATTTTGGGAGCAGTGGTATATATGTATGTATGTGGAGTTAATATCCAGAAATGTTGGCCTGTTTGGAGACTACTATGCCTTTTAACAGGAGGAAACCAGAAAGTTCAGAAGGAGGTATTTGAACATCAGATTTTCTTTTTCTTCCCTTTCCTATCCTTTCCTTTCCCTTTCCTTCCCTTTTTTCCTTTCCTTCCAGAAAACGGCATGTTGTCCTTGGAAAGCAAAGTAAAGGAAAAAAGGAAAACAATATGTTGCCTCCCAGGATGTACTGCTTCCTGCTGAACTGAGTGCAGGAGCTGTCACCCTCAGCAGTGATGGGTGTCCCATGAGGGAGTGCCACAGAGAGGCAGCAAAGCAGAAAGACCAGAGGTGTCACAGTGTGGGGGAATGTGGCATGCCTCATGCATCACAGTCTGGGATGTCACTGCTCTCATTGAGATAAATGGGGAGGCAGCCCCAGGAGAACCTTGGAGTCACTTCCACTTAGCAGCCTGCAGAAACTGGCCTGAGACAGGTGAGCAGGAGACAAACCTGACTGTCCAGACACAGCACATGCTTGTGGACAGTGCCACGTGTCACTGGGTGAAGACATATCCTGGATTGCACACCACACATACAGAACAGCAGGGTGTAAGTGGTTTGCTAAGGGTATGGCAGATAGGGACATTCACTTGGTGTGCTCTCTGAATACTCCATGGACCTTCAAGGTATGGGCAGTGCCCGAAATGTTCATGTCAGGGTGAAAAATCAAGGCAGAGCAGGGAAAGAGGATGGGTGAAAGTGCATAGATGGATGATGTGTGGGACTGGTTCTCTGACTTGCTATCAAGCAAAATGCACGTGCAGAGAGGGAAAAGAAGCATCAAGGCATAAAGAAAACACAATGAAGAGGGATGAGACTTTTAACTGAAAATGAAGCTCAGGGAAACGTCTTGACAAAGGGACGTGTCAGGCCATGCAAGGTTTCCTGGGGAAGTGCAAGAGATCCCATGGGGGGGGGGGGGGGGGGGGAGGGGAAAGACTGGTACTCAAAACAGATTAGAGAAAGTGCCCTGGTTGTGGCAAGCCATCCAACTCAGTGCAGGGTTGAAGAAACATGGCTCCTTCCAGCTCAGTCACTGCTGCTTCCAGCTGGGGTGGGCTTCCCTTCCATTCATGTAGTTTAACCATTATTTTAGGTGGCAAAAGACCAGTCTCTTTCATCTTTACACCAAGCTCAGAGACTCTCCGCTTCACAGAGAAGGTCCTGAATTTGGGAGCTGCCTGTCCCCCAGGGAGGCAATTTCTTAAATGTGAAGGAGATGAGTCCAGCCTGGTGGAGGAGATGTTATTCTCCAACCCTCTGGGGCATGGATCTGTCCAGATACCACCAAAACCTGGACCAGAGCTGCATTTAAGGCCTGCATTTCTATGTGTCTCCTTTGATTCAACTAATTGGCCAGCGAGCTGCAGGGAGACCAAAGTGCTGTGTTAAAAGGATGAGATGAAATAAGAGTGCAGAATAAATCATGAGCCAATTTCCAGCATTTTCTTGGCTGAAATGGAATGGTTAATCATTTTGATGGTAAAATTAACATAATTACTCTACCCACCAGCCCAAGCCAGGCTGAACAGTGAAAAAAAAACAGGCTGCTGTTTCACAGGGAGATGTTTATGGAAGTGTTTGAAGGAGTCATGGGATTTGGGTCTGGGAAGAAACTGCCTTGGCCATGCAGAACCACAATTGCCGTGCTTATCCTGAGCATCTGCTCAGTGCAGTTGTTTCCTTGGAGCTACATGAGCCAGATTTCACATGAAATATTTCCCCCTTTCACGTACAAGATTTGTGAAGAGATGGCAGAAACCACAGGAAATTCGAAATAATGAAACAGAATGAAGTTGATGGCATTGTGGTACTTGGGTTAGAGCAACAAGACCCCACCCCTTTTCTTATCAATCTTACAAATTCTTGTAAAATCTAACCCAAAAAACTTTCTTCAGGGCCAAATCTCACAGGCCTGTTGGCACCTCACTCCTGCTTTCAGTAATTTTGATTTTGCTGCCCATTAATCCTGTCTTTGTTTTCTTCTATTTTCTGATGGCATACACCTATTTGTTTATACTTGTCTGAAAAAACAAAAACCTCCTCGTGAATTCCATACATACTACATTGGAGTCACCATGATTTTGGGGAAATTAGGTGTTTGCAGGACATTGATTGGAGTCAGGAAAGTCCCCATTGTGCAACACTTTGGCTTTTCAATAGGACACATCTCAAGATCCGTGGCTAGAAATTGACACACTCCTTCTTACCCAAGTGCCCTGAGGTGGTTGTTGCTTATGAACTCTTGATCTAAGGTCTTGCATCTTCCCAAATCTCTTATTTCAGCCACAAGCAGCCAAACTGCGTAAGACCTTTATAGAGCTGTACACTCCTTTAGCTCAAGTATTGGAAGACCAAATGAGACTCCTGGTCTCAACTCTCTTTCCAAGCAGAGATGTTGTATGGCAAAAGAAGGTAAAGGTAATCCCTTCAAATAGGATTTAGGCACTACAGGGCTATAACAGGTAACAAAGAAGGACATTAGCTCACCCCTTCTAACAAGCAGTGACAGATCAAGAAGTCTGGGGTCTCTATTCAGAGAAATGCTGCTCCCTTGGCTGCTAACCCTTAAATGAGGGGTTGCACCTGAGCTCCCTGGGCCACATCTTCTCACCTGGTGCTCAACCACTGGTTGAGGCTGTGACCTGGCAATTCCACTGCAGATGTCAAGACATTGTTTATGATAGTTTCAAGCGGCTTTCTGCTGCTTTTTTAGTTGCTATGACAGCTTCACTGCCCCACATAGTCATGTAATCTGCCTTGCCTATTGACTCCATAGCCTTGGTGCTTAAGTATAGTCTTAGGGTGGAGGATGGCCTCACTGCTTAGTATTTGAGAGTTTTATGACAGCTCCAGAGACTCTAGGAAGAGGTCTGTGCTGTCCTGTGAAGTCTAGTGTTTCTCTGATCCTCCTGTAATGTTTACAATAAATTCTTATTTTGTTTTTGGGGAAAAAACTGATCAGTAAAGCAGAAACCTTCTAATGACAATCTGAGTTAATGTAGTAACAGAGCCTCCAGCCACTAGAGTTTCCTATGAGGTTATTGATTGTAGAACAACACTTGTGTATTGTGTTAACATCATTCATAAGGAGGACAATCCTTGTTTACTTGTGTTATTAACACTGGAAGACTCAAGGGCCTTTCCACACACATTCATTTGCATGTTTCTTCCAATGAGAAGTAATAAAATATTAATATAGTTAAAGGAATGGGGGATAGAAAGAGGCCTTGCATTGCTCCTCTGGTTGACTGAGTGGGTGAGCTACATGTTCTTCAGAAGAAGAGCAAGGGAGGACTGAGGGCAGAGAGCACACTCAAGTTTTGGTCACCCAGTCCTTGCAATTGAAGATACACACAGCGTTCTCAGCACCTCACCTCCCTGTTCCTCACTCAGGTGGCCCTGTTTCACACCCATTGTACCCAACTCATCAGCAGGAAGGTCTGGAGGACTCCTGGGCTGCTGAGCAATCTACGCCAATGCACAAATCCAGTGGCCATGCAGGATGGACCATCAGCTTTTATTTCCTCCATGAGCAGCAGAAACAACCCGGACACAATGAGCTGAAGCCATGGGCTAATCAGGATGTATAGCCAGCCACAGAGCCCATGAATATTTAACGAGCCCTGTTAAAGGATTTTTAGAAGTGTGCTCCCCACGGACAAGACAATGACTTCTTTGTTTATCATTTTTTCCCCTTTTCCTGTTGCCACTAATCACTAACTCTCTGCTCCTTACTGGCACCTTTGAGGAGCTTTGGGGATGACTTATTTGCTCCAGCCTGGAGAAAAAATAAAAAAACAACAACAAAACACCAGCCTAGGTGGTCACAGCACTGGGGTCTCCCTACACTGCTGCCCAGGCTGAAGCAAATAGAAGAGGGGAATAGATTGGGATGAGCATGGTAGAAAGCTGACAAGTGAACCCAAGCCATGAGTAGATGTTTTAAATTTATATATGATGCCTGCAAGGAAGGACTAGCAATGCTGAGCACTGGTGTTGGCCTACCAGCCTCCTCTCTCCCTCCCTGGGCTAGAAACCCCCCTCTCTTCCTTCCTCCCTCTCTCCAGCACCCACCTCCTATGGGCAAAAGGCTGTCTCCAGAACCCCTCCCTCCATGCACACCACAAGGGCTGGGCTCTCAGCATCTCTTCCCAAGGCCATCCTCCTCCTTCAGAGCTTCACCAGCAAGGGGAGGGAGCAGCCACATCCACAGGGATCCCACGGGAGAGGCGAGCGACTCATCATGTTAATGCTAATGTTAATGGAACACCAGAGCATCCCGTTTTACTCACCAGCCTCTTGTTGACATGACCTACTTTGCCAGAGCCTCACTCATGCACTTAGCACGGCATGTGTGAGCGTGTCAGCTCACGCCCTTGACCACATCCTTCTTTTTTTTGCTGAGCTCCCTCTGAGACAGAAAACCATGACCTGACCATCACTGTGGTGCAATACCCTGAGGAGGATTTGAGTTACATTTTGATGCTCTGAGTTTCACTGTGACATAAAACCAAGGGAATGAGCATGTCACTGCAGGGAGGGCATCATCCTCAAGCCTCACTGGAATCTGCTTTCCCTGTGAAGAACAGAGAAGATTCTAACCTCAGCAGGATGTCCCAGGGAGTCTTCCTTAATCCTGATTCTGAAACTTTGAGGAAAAGCAAAAATTTAAAGATTTCAGATGAAGATCCCCTTTAGACTAAAGCAGCTGGGAAGCATATGGGCAGCACTGATCATTCCTGATTAATTCAGGTGGGCACCTCACGATGTCTAGACTCACCTGCACACAGCAGGAGGGAGAAGGCAGGCTCTCCAGCCTTTGGGATTTAGTTACTATGAAACATCTGCATATTTATCTTGTTCTTCGTCTGTCAGCCCTGGGATTTGTATTCCTTTCTACCATATCTGAGGACAAAAGATGTGGGAACCACGTGAAGAGTCAGATCCTGCACAGGCTGGAAGAGTCTCATTGTACCTCAGTTTTTAATGCAGAAACACAGATGACAGCACCAATATCCTAGGTAATCCTAGATGGATACCTGCTTGTAATGATAGCTTGTAGGCCCTCTTCTGGGGGGTCTGAAGGTATCTTCTGCCCCACTCAGTCTGGGACATTACTAGTTAGGTGCGAAAACTGATTTCAGAAGAAAGCTTCATTTCTGTTCTTTTTCTCCCCAAAATTTAGAATGTCTTCCCATATAGCAAAGCACAAAACTCTCAGAGAGAAATATTACATCTTCCATTCCTTTGAGAATAAAAGGAGCTGAGAGCTGAAACTTGCTAATGCAGGTTCCCATGCTTCTACCTCTGATTCAGCACCCCCATGTCACTCAAATTCTTCCTTTCTGTGAACACAGACACCAAATTGCTGAGGAAGGCTGTGGTTTGACCTGCCTGTAGTCACCTACTAAACTGGCCAGCTTGTAGCAGACTCCCTCAGTCTCCATCTTATGTAATATAATTCAATTAGAGAAAAGCAGAGCAGGTCTCAGCCCCATTCCCCTCTGAGTTTGCTTCATGTCAGGGCAGCACAGGCTGCTGAGTGGCAGAGAACTCCCCTTCCTCCTTGCATTAATTTGCTCTTGGTTCAGTTGCTGGCTTGTCCTCCAAGCCAACCTATAGTGCTTCTTAATTGACTGGAGGGAGCTAGCTGAGCTGACAAAGTGCTCTCAGGGGCCAAATCCTCCCCTCCATAGCCCTCCCAGCCACAAGTAGATAGAGCAGCAGGAAACCAAGATAGGGATTTGGGCTGACTCCCCTTCTGTAAATGCTTCCATACACGTGACTGAAAACTGTTTCTCTAGCCCCCTATCTCCAGCCATCTAAACAAAACCATGTTTTTCATCTGCAGTTTGTAGCTAAACTGGTGGGTTTTAATCTATCTTAACACAAGTTCACCATAGGTTCTTGGGACGCTTTCCTTAGCACAGTGAGGGATGTGGTCACCCCATTTGGAAGACTGCTGTGTGAATCCCTTTGCTCTTAGTGCAAGAGATATCATGAGGCAACCAACTGCTAAGTGCAGAGATCCTGCTGCAGTGACTAGCCTAAGTTACCATAATCTGAGCAAGGTCTCTTTAGTGTTCTTGAAGTTACAGCAACCTTCCTTGTTTGTTTCAGGGCCCAAGCTTGAACGGCTAATGGAAGCTGCATACAGAAGTCAAGAGATACTGATACACGGACATACCATGCATCCAACCACAAAGACCTCCAAGTGCTAAGAAGCTCATTCATAACTCTCAGCCCATGATAGAGCTTACAGTTCCCTCCCCTGATCTCACAGCCCTTTCCTTGAGGAGATGAGGCTCAGAAGTGATGCAAGAGCTTCTTGCTGTATTGGGGTGCAGGGAAAGGCAGTAACAGATAACTAGTACTAATTTTTTTTTTTAAAATAATAATAATAATAATAAAAAAATACAATTCAGTTAAAAAAAGAAAGAGTTGCTTACCCATTCCAAGGATCAGAGCCTGCCAAACACTCCAAAAGAGGGATCTCCAGGTAGAGATCCTTCCTTGGGGCCAGCCAGCCCTTAAATCTGGCTTATGGAGGAGGGGAACCAGGTTCCCCCCTTCTGGTTGCACAGATGAATTGCTTTCACCTGTGCTCCCAGGGCTGGCTTTGTTGCTCCACCAGGTGCTCAATTATTGGTTCAGGCCATGACTTAGCAATTCCCAAACACGGAGCCAAGACCACGGACATTGTGGCTGATGACATAACCTGAACTGGGGCAACCATACATAGGCATTCCTGGTCTGGTGGTTGGTGACCCTGCACATAGCAGGGGTGTTGAAACTAAATGATCATTGTGGTCATTTTCAACCTAGGCCATTCTATGATTCCATTCTATGGTTCTCTGTGCGGCCTGCCTCATCTGCTGTGATTTCTGTGTGCATGATGTATGAGCCATATCTCAACACATCCCAGGGTGAGAAGTTTTATCTCACTAGGTGTGATCCTGGTGGCACCCAAGCAGAACATTTCCCCTTTCTTTTTCTCCACTCCCAAAGTAGCACGAGGACACTGAATCGTAAAATCATTAAGGTTGGAAAGACCACTAAGAACATCTAGTCCAATCTTCAGTGCGCACTGTGACCACTCTGGACAGTTTCCCTCAGTGCCACATTGACTCTTTTCTTGAATACATCCAAGGACAATGTCTCTAGCACCTCCCTGGGCAGCCTATTCCAATATCTCACTACTCTTGAGATGTTTTTCCTAATATCCAACCTGAACATCCTCTGGCACAACTTATGGCCATTTCCTGAAGAGAGCCAAGGCAGAAAGCACTCAAACCCAGCCCAGCATTTTTGTGTGTTTTGCCCTGAAGTCTGCAATCCTAACCCAAGGACGCTGAAGAAATGGCTGCACCCAAGCCTTTACTCCTAAGACCCTTCCCCTGAATGTGTGGATATGCATCTGAGCATGTGTGCCATGCACAGGAACTTCTGCAGCAATGCTAATGGCATGGAGAAAAGCCATTAAAGGAGGAAGAGTTGAGGTTACAGTATTGTGCTGAAAAGTTTATTGCTGCCTGTAGAGACATCAGGTCTGTACTTCCAGGATTACTCAGTGCTTAATGCCGAGTGCTGCACATTACTTTTGCTGGGAAGCTCATTTGGGGTTCTTCCAAAATGGAAAAATTAAAGGGCTTCCCTAATAAAAGTGCTCTCCTAAAAAAAAGAAGTCATCCAAATCCACACCAGGCACCCAAACTGAAGCAGCCAGTGTGGGGGAAAGACAATGCTCTGGAGCCAAAGAACAGTCCTGCTGTGTGAGGCTGGCACTTGGGGGAAACTCACATCTGCTCCCTGCCTCTGCTAGGTTCTCCCAGGACTCAGCTATGGGGGGGAAGATACAGGTTTACACCAGAATTTGAGTTCACTGCAGGTAAACTCAGGACGTTGTTTGGGAAATTCTTCTCCCAGTTGTTCCAACATAAGGAAACTTACCTCCTAAAAGGTGTGGTGACTTGTTCGCAGCCTTGCTGTGAGCAGATGGAGATCTGTTCTCTGTATTTAGAAGCAAGGCCTTCTGAGTCCCAGTGTTACCTCCAGACTTTGGGCCACTCTTTTCCCAGCAGCTGGTGTACGTCTGGGAACACAATTAGTGCCTGAAATAGATGCAGACTGGATGGTGTGGGAGCAACGATTTGGGGAAGTGGCAGCATTTCTGCCCTAAGCCAGGTGGTGTGGCTCCTTCTTGCTCCTCTTCTGGCACCTAGCTCCTATCTGAAATCAATGAGAGTAAGGTGCCAAGATGCGAGTTAGACTCTGTGTCTCTTTGTAACTGGTAGATATTATAACTTCTCATAGGCACTGACTGGAAACCAAGCTGAACGTGGACCAAAAGTTTTGCACTGTCCTCAGTAGGTCCTTAATCTGCCCACGCTAACAAAGAAACCTTCAGGCTCTATCTTGCATAGGTCAGACATTGTATGTCAATGACAAAAAGTGAATTTACTCATGTACCATTGCCCACAGTTGCCAACCTTCCTTGATCCAAAGAGCTGTCAGAACATTGTTCAAGTCTCTGCACTTGAGGAAAAACAATCTCTGTAATGCAGGTGTAAATTTTGGTTGTGCTTTGGCCATTGATGTGCAGCACTGCAACCTGAGGCTGCACAGGGATGCTTTGGACCCATTGTACACACTGGGTTCCCTTGCAGAAGATGTGTATAATGGTGCTTTCATTGCACCTCTCCTTTCCTAGCACTGAAGACTCTTCCAAGTGTGTCTTCTCCAAGGCTTGCTGGTTTTCAGGACAACTGAGGGAGGATCTGTTTGATCATCCCTTACATCTGCTTGTTCCAGACCTCTCCATTCACTCCCACTAATGTACACTCAGATGGATGCTCTCCTGAATCTCTGAATGAGCTATCTCCAGAATCAGTAGACAAATCAGTAGAAAATGGATGGGTGAGACTGCAGGTTATAGGGAAGGAATGAAGTTTGGGGAAAGGGAAGAAAAGTGTTTTATCCTCATGGTGCTGCGAATTTCCTTGCAGAGAGCAGCAAGGTTCAAACTGCAGATGAGCTCAAGCCCGGGGTAGGCAGATGATTCCCTCCTGCCCAAAGCCTTCCTCCCTCCCTCTTCTCACTTGCTGGCCCTGAAATAAATCAGGGATGGGGTTGCTGGCAGCTCACAGCCCTTCAGGAATTGTTGTGCTGTGTGTTATAAAATCCATGGGGGAAGATAATGTAGTCTTTCATAGCTTGTGTGTCAACTCTGCCTTCCTCATGAGCCTTTAAGGCAGCTCTCTGATTACACTGATGCAAATGAGCTTTTAGCAGTGGTAGCACAGAGCCTGGGATGTAGGAGAACAGGACGAGATGTCTGGTGTAAGAACTAGACTGCTTACAGCCAAAATAGTTCCCTGAGAGAACGGGCCAGGGCTTGAGCATCTCCCTTCTGCTCTTTCTACCATTGCTTGTACTCAAAAAGCTCCTTTGCCTTTAGGGAAGAAGATCCATCATCTCTTGGATCACAGAAGCAGAATTTCTTGAACACCTCCAGGGACGGTGCCTCCACCAGCTCCCAGTGCGGGTCCTGCTCTGCTGAGCACTGCAGAGGGTCTGCAGGCTGCCAGCACTGGATCTGTGCCCCCTGGCTGTCCTCTGGTTTCTCGCACTTGGTGCTGCTGTGGGACAAGTTGCTGATGGACACATGGAGGCCAACTTTTCAAAAAAGGCTCCTTCCACCTGCCAAGTGAGGCTCACGTGGTACAGAAGACATCCAGAGGGGGATATAAGAAGAACATTCAGTCTTGAACCATCGTTTCTCTAACCAGAACTGCACTTTAAAACCAGGCATTTCCTTTGCAAGTCAAACACCTGTTTCTGCTAAAAACCCATCCGCCACTAGTCTGCCCTACTTGAGAAGCTAGTATTTTATTCAGGGCTGATCCATTTTTCTTTTAATTCAGATCAATGCGGGTTAATTGAGAGCAGCTTATTTTTACTTCTGCTGGTCTCTGCCTGCCAAGATCAATACCAGTCATTTCCACTTAAACCATTGTACCTTTACTGGAACTACCAGCACACCCGAGCTCTCCAGCAGCGCCTTACGGCCCAGCCCCGTAGATGTGGTTCCTCGTGTGATAATTGAAACCCGTCTCTCGTCAGTCTGGCTGCAGCGGCATCCTCGTAATGCTGGGAGGAAATGGACCCATGCTCCGTCCCCGACCAGGAGATATATATTACAGCATGAAACATCTGCACGCTAAAAATACTCGGAGAGGGGCAACCGTTCATTGATCCTCCCCTGCGTTAATGGGGCCGCAGCCATCCCTCTGGCCGCCCTTTGCCGCTAGATGGGGCGATGCAGCAGCTGCTGCAGCCCCAGAGCCGCGAGGCCGGAGAGGTAACTTTCCATTCCCTGTCCCAAAAATACCGAAGTGCCTTTGCTCAGCCCCGGAGAATGAGGAGCCTTGCGCTCTTTGACCCACATCTTTATTTATTTATAGGTTTGTTTCTTTCTTTCTTTATTGCAAAAATCCCTGCAATGTTCATGGGAAGTGCTGGTGTGCGGGCAAAATTGGAAGTAGCATGGGTGCGCTGTTGCTCGCTCTGCAACCAGTTTGGATGGGAGCTCTGCAACCTGTGCATGGGACACTGTCATCTCTCCCCCAGCTACTGCACATGGATGCAAAGCAGTGAATACCCACAAGGCCATTTTAACTCCTCACCCCAATTTTCTGGATACAAGGAACAGGTAGACTGACAGGAGAGTACCAACAGCTCAACCTGTCCTGGTGGGCAGGCTGATGGACTTTGTGGCATACAAGGTAGATATTTAAGACAAGCTGCACCATTTCTGTTTGCCTTGAACCATCCGGCAAGCATGATGGCCCAAGCACAGCAGCCTCTCCCTTTTCTTGCCCCCTTCCTTCTTCCCGTGCTCAGCCACTGTTCCTGTGGTACCCAGCTCATTTCTCGCTGTCTGCATTTACAATAGCTGAGCAGTGGGTCCTGCTCTGATGGAGCTTGTGGAAGCTTTTTAAGCATTATTTTTGGCATTTCATTAGCATTAATGGAGAGAAAAATCAGATGGATGGAGAAAAAAATCAGATGGATATAGGGGAGGCAGAAGATCCTCTGTGATGCATAAGGACTCTTTCCTCACTATCTGCTTACTGAGTTTTAGCTGGTGCTTTGCTTTTCTGTCCACCCTGATGGCTGTCTGTCTGTACAAAGGACAGCTTTGGATGTAGCTTTGGATGGGGGGAAGTAGAGGGAGAGGAGGGAACCATCATAGAGATCATAAAACCCCTAATGTTAAAAAAGACCTCTAAGATTACCAACTCCAGTTGTCAGCCCATCCCCACCATGCCCACTAACCATGTCCCTCAGTGCCACATCTCCATGCTTCTGGAACACCTCCAGGGATGGTGACTCCACCACTTCCCTGGGCAGATGGGAAAATCACTGCCTCCTTCTCCTTCCCTCGTAGGTGGCTGGTTCAGTTGGTGCCTTCCTTGTCTCCCAGCCGTGGTGGCTGATGTTAAGAGAAAACAAGAATTATTCATTTCCTGATGGGCAAACCCAGCAGGCTTGCAGGACAGAATGGTCAGTAAGACCTGGTCATAAGTGTCACAGGATAATGGCTTTGATCCATATCCCTCAAGCAGAACTGATTTAAAGGGTCATTACAAACTGTTGGTGTCCATAAGGGTGGTACACTGGGGCTCCAGCTTGTGCCTTTTATTCCCTTTGGCTGTATCCATCAAGGCGATGGACTTCGAGGAGCCTTATTTCAGCTAAATGTGTCTCTAATTGATTTGTGGGTCTGTGTAGGGTGTCAATATTTTTCCACCTAGGGAGGAGCTGATCAGGAGAAGAGGAAAGAGATTGGTGAGAGTGGAAGGGATGGGAGAAAGTCTGCTGGGGAGCCTTGGTGAACGACTTCTCTCTGGAACCATCAAACCCCAATTTGTCACTACCCCTCCATGGGGTTTCCTGGTAATGGGGTCCATCCCAGGGCAGAAATTAACTCCAATTAGAGGGCTTGAAGGCTGGGTGTTCAATCCCATGCCTGCCCACAGCAGCCGTGTCAGCTCCCGTTATGGAGATGGGCAGGAGAGCAGCTGGGAGCACTGTGTGGACAATAAGAGCCACCCTGGCTGCCTTCCTGTTGCAGCCCAGTCCCCTCTCCTCCTCCTCTTTCCCAGTGATGGACCATCAGCTGAGGGCTTGCCCACACTTGGCTTGTCACTTATCACCTTTATGAGCCCTCCAGAAAGGTTAGTCATGACCCATCCCATGTTCTTGCATACCATTTCCCTTGTAGCTCCATCCACCTTCATCCCACTTCCCATCTATCTCAAGCACAATTTTTATCTTTATCCATAAGCAGTGTTCATGTTCTCATCACTTTTGGCCACCTCTCCATGCTGGTGCCCACTTTCCAGTGTTTGACTCTGGTGACTGATGGGTCTGTTGTCATCACCTGCTGGTGGTGGCAGACATAGGTGAGACCTTTGAAGATGAAAAAGCGATACTGCCCTGCAAAGCCCGTGGACATGAACCAGAAAATAGGTACAGGCAGTCAAGGGCAGGATGGGGGAACGGAGTGTGAGCGTGGGAACAACTTTCACCTATTAGGTCATTGGGATTTCTCTGGAGCAGTGGCACTGAGGTACAGAGGAGAACCAAAGGCACCACGTTACCCCATGTGAGAGCCCTGCAACATCTGAGATTCCCCCAGCAAAATCTCTCCCTGATGTCATCAGTCCCATCAGGAAGTCCCTGGGGTGCCCCCCTGTCTGTGTTTTCTTTCTCATCTTCCATGATTTCTCTACTCTCCCCTCCTTCTTTTGAACACTGTAGAACATTTTATTGGAATAAAGCACATCAGTTGTGCTTCCAAACATGTATTCTTTCTTTTATTTTTTTTTTTTTCTCCCCAAGACTCTGTTTTGCAAAGTTTTGACTTGATTTGTGTTTCATGAACAGGTTTTGGTTGTATTCACCCACATAGAACTGAAACTTGTTCTTGAAATCCAGATCAAGTTAAAAGAGAAGATTTCATGATAAGAAAGTGGGGTAGTTATTAGAAATTATTATCAAGTATTTATTAGCAGGGGCTCTTTTCCAAGAGCAGTATGATTCTTAATCAGTCTTGAATAGGGAAGTGACAAGCTGAAAACACATTGAAGCATAAATAGCTGCAAAATGAAGTACAGTACTGTGTTCAGAAACAGGATAAGGCACCTTTTTTCCCTGATGAAAAAAAATAAATAAAAAATCCAGAGTTCCCATGCATCCAAACTGCTTTTTTTCCCAATGACCCGGATGGCGCAGGAGCTGCTTTGGGAATGCGCAGGAGCCGGTTCTCCCTCCCCGTCTCGTCCTCCCACCGAATAACCCGAGCTCCAGCTCCGCTCTCACCCTCTCCATCCCCACCTCCTGCCTGTGCCCCCTGGCTGCCAGCAGTCCTGCCTGACAGCTGACGCCGGCTCCGATGACCCCACGGGTCCCCGCGCCGCTGCTCGCCCTGCGTCTGGCGCTGGACCAGCGCACGTGCGATGGATGGGAGCAGGCACCGCCCGCAGCAAGTCGGCCCCACCACGCTCCTTTCAAGCCCGGGCTGAGCACGCAAGCTGCCGGCTGTCGGGTGTGGGGCGGGGAGAATAGCTCTACACGGTAATTACGGCGAGCTGGAAATTGTCGGCAATATGGTGAGCATGGCAGGTAGCGGCTCAGCCCCCAAGCCAGGCGGCAGATGGAAATCCGTGCGGATGAAGAGAGCAGGACTCCCGGGTTAAAGTGCTGCGAGGGAGGGTTCGGGGATGGGCTGGGACTGAGCGAGAGAAATCTCCCACGGGCGATGACCCCGCTCTTCCCCTCTCAGCCACCCACGCTGATTTTTATTCCGGTCTCACCGAACCGCCCTCTCTGCGGGTCTGGAGGTGAGCATCCCCTGCACATGAGCAGCATGCAGTGCCAGCCACGTCTGTTTGTCCTTATAGTGCTGAAATAACCCTCACTGCTATCATATCTGAGAGCATCGCCGTCTCGCATGGCCCCTTGCAGTACCTGATGCATTTTGCAAAGGGGTTATGCCCAAAGTCCACCTGCTGTCATACCATAGCCATGCAATGATGACATGGACCACAGGGGACACCATACCAGAAGGTATAAGGAAACTTCAAGCTTTTTTTGCCTTCTGAGATTTGCAGCTTGGCCGAGTTCTGCGTGGGTTATACAGGGCAGCTCCCAAGAGCAGCTCCCATTACATAGCCAGTTATAATGGCATGGGAGAGGGATGGTCAGCCCCATGCCATGAGGACTTCATAGGCAGCAGGCATGAGTAGGTCTGGGACATCGATCCTCATCCCCTGGATGCTCAGGTGGGTTGTTTTACCATTTGTCAGTCTGAAGGCTCAGCTCACTGAGGATCTGATGGTCTTCAGCTTTCTTTGAACATCTCATCCTCATGGGAGGGATGGGAGAAGACTGCAGAGTGCAGGGAGCAGAATTCACAATAGCATGAGGAGTGCCTTGTCCCACTCAATTTCTTAGAATAAATCAGATAAAACAGGTAAAGATGCAACAGAAGAGGAATAGTTGCTCTGGACTCAATCGTGGTTCTTCTTTGAAGGTTTAGGTGCCCAAATCCCCTGAAGGACGCTGAGGATGTGCCATGTGGTGAGGAGGGAGCCCACCAGCCTCCAGCTGGAGTGCGCTGGGACCACGGCCGGGGGGATGGCAGCAGGCAGGGCACGAGCGCATCACAGCTGCGAACATCAACCTGTCCCCAAGAAACCAGGCTCTCGTTTCCTCCTCAGTAGACGTTTATTGGCCAGGCACCAGACCGTGCTCGAGGGATGGCCTCGCAGGCGTATCGGGTGGCCGTGCTCCGCATTATCGGGCGGCTTCCCTGCTCCATTTCTGTTCATGTGTCCCTGCCACCAGGATCGGATTACGGGGCCTTCACAAAGCACCAGCCATCTATTATTCAGCCGCCGTGTGCTACCGTATATGTTGGTTACGGAGCCGAGCTGACCCGCGAGGTGGGCGTCAGTGCCTGCACAGGGGCGGTGCTGTAAATCACCCTCTGTGAGATCTCAGGATGCAAGCAGACGGCTGGCGGAAACCACTCGGAGGTGCCTGACTCCAGTAATGCTTTATATAGCACGAGCAAAACCCATCCCATGAATTCCCGTCAGAGGGATGGGTGGTGAGACCAGCATCTTCCCAAGAAATGTGGGGAACCTCTCACCGGGTCGGCCAATGGGAAATGGGTCTGATCTTCCTGACCTCCAGATGGATGGGGGACAAAAAGCCATCCAGAGGGATGAACCAGGAGTTTCTGGTGAGATCTCTCCCTGCTGATGGCCTGAAGGTGTTAAATGCTTGGAAACCAGAGCAGAGCAGAAGTGAATATATCTGCAGTGTACCTGGGGGGGGGAAATTCCCAAGGGCTGTTCTTGCTGGGAAAGGTTTTGCTGCTATTGAGTTTGGGGGTGGGAAGGGGTAAATCTGTTCAGATGAGACTTCGGTTCGAAAACAAGCAGGTAAACAAAAATGAGCAGAGTTAATGGTGATGAACTTCTGGCATGTTATTAGAATCCAACACTTTGATTTTCTGTTTCTTAATCAACTTTTTTTTTTTCATTCATAATTTTGCTTTTAAATTTTTCTTCCTTTCCAGTTAATCCAAGTAAAAACATTTGCATTGCAATGTCACTGTCACCAAACTGGAACATCCCCAGTACTCTCCCCAGCTCCCTCTCCCCAGGTAATGCCTTTTACAGGGAAATCCAGTCTTTGCATTCTCCATCAAACAGAAATACAAGCTCCTTCATGTCTCTATGTTCTTCACAAACACATTTGTAAAATGTACCGTCCTAAATGTCAACAATATAAGAAAGCATTGGATGTCCATGGAGGACAGGGGCTCCAGCAACACCATCAATGCAAAAGACATCTCATTGGTTCCCAAAACCTCCAGGGTCACTTGGGTTTACATGGTTGTGATGTTTGGCCATGCAGGGCTGGACACTGGGGTGGGAAGCTGGTGGGTGCAGAGGGGTAGATTTAGAGAAGCTCTTGCACAGGAGTGAAGATCCAGACCCATGCAGGGAAGGCATGGGCGTGTGTTTCTTGCTCCCACCCACCCTGTGGGCTTGGGGTGATCAGGATCATCAAACACAAGTGGTTTTGCATGGAGCCAGGAGCTGTGCTCAATGATTATGGGCCCCTTCCAAACTTGGGATATCCTATGATTCTACAATTCTAAGACTTTGTCCACCTTCGTGCTGCTTTCCTGGAGCATTATTCATTTTTAACCAAGGAAACCAAACTTTCTGCTCTTCTCTCCTTGCCTTGCCTTCCAGGACAGCCTGACAGGACTCGTGGGCTCACCCTCTGCCTCCTCTCTGTGGGATTTCCACAAGGACCTGTGCCTGCAGCGCTGAGATGTCCACTCTGCACTGCGCTGCTCACCTTCCGTGCTCAAGCCTTGCCTGCCCAGTATGTTATTTCTCAATGGACAAGCTTAACAGAGATGTCTTGGGTTTTTAAAAATAGTTAATATTTAAATATTAATTGAGCCATTAATTACATCTGAGCCCCAGAACAAAACAGCTGTGAATAATTAATGAGAGGGCCTATAGTAAATGCCTCTAATAATTCACAAAGCAACTGAACCAGGTATTTTCAGCGCATTCAGCGAGAGGAGAAGCAGGGAAGAGGGGAGGCAAGCAGGGGCAAGAGTGGTAAAGGAAGGGGCTAAGAGCAGAAATGAAGCATCATGGGCTGCTTGGTACTGTTCCTTCAAGGGTTTCTCAGCGTTTGCACCAGGGGATATTAGGAAGAATTTATTCCCAGAAAGAGTTGTGAGGTATAGGAACAGGCTGCCCAGGGAGATGGAGTCACCATTCCTGGGCTGTTTAAGGAAAGGGTAGATGTGGTACTTAGATACATGGTTTAGTAAACAATATTGGTGGTAGGTGGACGGTTGGATTAGATAATCTCAGAGATGTCTTTTCCAGCCTTAATGATTCTATGATTCTATAATTCTATGATCTTCAGTACATCCAGCTGTTGAAAAGGGTAGATTTCCTCTCTGATTTCAAAGGGGGAAAGTGCATTACAGGGAGACATAGTCTTCCCCAGAAGTGGACTTCGAAAGACCGCTGGTACTCCAGGTATGCTCCCCTGCATAACCTCTCAGGGGTTATGGCCTGTGGCTTCACACACCTGGCCACAGGAGGTCCTGTCCCTCCCTCCTGGAGCTGGGCATCAATGATCTCTTTGTGCATCAGCAGAGAAGTTTGTGCAGGACAGTGTGACCCTATGGACCAGCCTCTCGCTGTAGCTGGCAAGGTCTCCAAGGCAGAGATGTTTCACCTGTTGTGGCCATCCACAAGCTCCACATCTCAGAGGTGAATGCTGCATCTCCTCCTGAGGCTGCTGAGGAGAGGATTCGTCACAGCTCCCCACAGCTGATTGACAACCATTAAATGAGTGCGAGTTACCATTCTTCTTGATGGCCCAATAGATACATGACACGCGCCCCACTGCTACCAAAGAAGCTTCCCTTTGCAAGACATGAAAATGATACAACGCACCATGTGCTTGAAAACTGTGACCCTCCTGACCATATTAACAACCGTGTAATCAGCAAGCATCAGGGCCTTTCTAATGAAGCACTGCCATTCTCTCCAAGCCATGCAAAGGTTTGGCTAAATGCAGCTTTGTTCCTTTTAACAGATGAAAAATTCAGTCCCCTTTCTTAGCTTATTGACCTCCAGCAAATACAGGAGGGAAAGAAGCCACTGCCTTTCAGGTTCTGATAGTATGATATTCACAACTTAGAGCTGGAGAGAGAATAACAAAACAGATTGGAATAATTATATCAATTTCTACCTCTCTATCTATGTGGATGCAGAGTTTATAAATTAACCAAAAAACACTTGCAAATCTGCATAACCAGTTACCTATGTTCTTAATGCTTTCAATTTATCCTAATAGACATTTAATGAATACTTTATAAAGCCTCAGATAGGGTATTTTAAAATCAATGGTGCTATTTTATTGCTGTTTGTATTATCTTTATTTGGACGGTGTCTTAGCACTCTGATGCCCATTGATTTCAGACTTTGATCAATGAAAGAAGGTTTTGGTTTAAATACATGGAGATGCAAAAGAGATGCTGGATTTGGGGGCGAAGGGCTCTCTCACAAGTGAGAAGTTGCTGAGATCATACTCATGGCTCAGAATTAGGGCAGCACAAGGTAATCCACTGCCCCTGCATAACTCTCCTCTTCCCTCTTTGTCTTCTGGGGTAACAGCAATAAATTGTCCTCAAAGCAGCTCTGCATGGACTGAGCAAGCAGGAGGTTTATGTCCCTTCTGCTTGGGCTACCTCAGAACCAGGTTGCTTGGGTGTTTTATCTGCATTCACATCATGGGTATTCTCCTAAATACCTCTGAAAGCCTCGTGCCAGTGCCAGTTCAGCTGCACTTACACCAATGGCAACGATGCCCAGATCTGATGGATAGATATGAAGCTTGACAGCTTCTCCCATCAGTATCAGCTCATTCAGCTCCACATCCATTGATTTCTCTTTTCTGTCTCTGGTTCCCTCCAGACTGGCTGAGTGTAGATGAAACCCGTAATGAAATGGATGAGCTCCATGGGAGCACAAGTGCTTTTTGGCTGAGTTCTGGGGGAGAGTTGTCTGAACCAGGAGACATTGTGGAGATTTCTCCTTGGATTTGAAAGCAAAAGCAAATTGCAGAGAACGTTTCCCCTGACATTTCATTCAGTAAAATTTCATTCAGTTTATCAAACTGGGAGAATGTTGCATTAATTTTGATGATTTATTTCAAATTGGCATTTTTTCCTTTTTCAGCAGCAGAAATTTGAATTACAGACTGGGAATCAGGACTCATACCAATCTTTGGGGTAACCTCATGGCTTTGAGAACTGGGAATGCTGGTGCAGGCTGAAAGCTGCTTTCAGTATTCTACAACCATACAAAGAAATTGGGGAAAACTCTGTCTCCAACCAGAATGAACTGTAGATCTGACTCCCTTCACTACAAGGCAGACCACTCAGCACGGTACTAGATGACCTTTAACATCCTTTCCAACCCAATACAATCTGTGATTTTGTGACCTCCCTCAAGATGAGAAGGGAGATAAACCATTATGGGTATAAACCAGTGTGGCTAGAGACAGCAGCACCATGTTCTTGCTCAGCCAATGGGCGGCGCTGAGCCCAAGTCTCCCTTTATGCTGCAGGAGATTATGGTGATGCACTTTCCCCAGAAAGCTGCCTTCTTCCGTATCAATCACTAACGAAATCACAAGTGTGAGGAGTGAAGCTGAGATACAACCAACAGGCTCAAGTCACGATCACTCCGTGGTCTGAGTGGATACTGAAGTGTTCCTGACAGAGTGGAGGTTGTTTCACAGGCATGGAGAGGCCTGAGCCTCTGTATGGCCTGAGATCAGGATTCAACTCCAGCAGCAGTGACTTTCTCTTAAATCCCTCTTAAATCTTAAAGGTGGGAATCATGCTCAGGACTTCCCATGTGGTACTGAAACTTTCCATCAGAAAAAAAAGCAATCTTTTCTCATTGCTGCTCTGGTGAGCAGTATGCACCCTAATCCTGCCATCCATTCATACTCCTGTGCTTTGCATAACTCATCTGCTTTGCTTGGACATAATGGTCTTCTTGACTTGGGAGATTTTCAGTTTTTTTGCAAGAATATCTGAAATCAAATCACTTTGGAAATCCCTTTTTGGTTCTCCATCCCTGATTTTTCAGTTTAGCCAAGCAGCCACTACCTGCAGAGCCCTGCTATCATGGCAAGACTATGGCTCAGCTGCACCCTTCATGCTAGTGCATTGCTGAGGGCATTAATCAGGGCTCCCAGGATGTAGTTCACAGCAGGTTCAGCCCATTTCATGTCATCTGGGCAAGACCAGAGCTTACACCAGACTTCACATGAGCTCTCCCTGACCTGTGGGCAGCAGTTTCCCCACCTGACTCAGCCTGCTGCTGAGCTCCTCACTGCCTTGTACACCACCAGGTGTGTCCACATGATGACTCCCATCCCATACCTGAAGCTTCTGCACCTCGTCAAGGGGACCTTTCTTCTTTTGAGGTGCTGTTCACCTTTGGGAATGCACAGGTTCCAAGGGATAGACCTCTCTCCCTTAGAGCAAAAGGCTGATGTGCCTGGTTAATATTCTCTGCAGACTTTGTGCATCCTTCCAGCCCTCTGGACCATGGACATAGACGTATTTTGGAATTCAAAGATCAGCCTCTCTCTCCCACACGGTTCATCTCCGGAGTGCCTGTGAGGCACAGACCTGGTTAGTCTGCTCCCTGCTATCCCAGAGCTTGGGGATAAGAAAAGGGATCATGCAGGAAAAGGCTGTGGAGCAGTCTCTTTCTTTTCCCTCTTTGGGTCCTGTCTGCAAGAATGCAGCCTGTCAGAAAGGACAATGAAGACTTGTGCACAAAGATCAAATAAATCATTTTCCTGAAATACTTCCCTCATCATTTCCCTCCTCCTCCTCTCTGAAAAAACTCCTGTAGGATTTGCTGGATGCTTACGCAACATCTCAAGGGATAAGAGCCCTCAGGGACTTTTAAACATCTAAGTGCTACTGCCATTTGAATGGAAGTTTCTGCTATGTGTTCTGGTCTAAGAGACTACTACTCTGTTGGAGGTAGTCATGAACGTGTGGCTGAAGTGTCCATAGACACCTGGTGGGAGATTCCTGGTTACAGGCTGAGTCTCCTGCTAGTGATGATGGCATCTTAGGATTTGCAGCCCATAGTGTCCAGGGGAATGGAAAAACTGTCATTCCTATTCCAGGTGGCCTCAGGAATGCTGACAATAATTTGGTACTTGTCAGCATCTGCTGGCTGTAGTCAAGGTGGCAAGGACAGAGTGTGGATGTGAGGAGCTTGAGAAGAGATACAGTGGGGTGATATTTGCAATTAAAGCTGCAGAGAATGGTTGTCCACCTGCCAGGACACAGCTTAGTTGCCTCCACTTAACTCTGTTTTGATGACACAACCTCTTCCTGCACTGAGTTTCCATACTACGAATGTCAGTGGACTGTCGGTGCCGGAGTGCCGGAGGGATTGTCATGGAATCACAGAATTATTAATGTTGGAAAGACCACTAAGATCATCCAGTCCAACCATCAACCCATGCCTGGGACTGCTCTAGCTCATGTCACTCAGTGCTATGTCTACCCTTTTCTTGAGCTCCTCCAGGGACAGTGAGTCCACCTCCTCCCTGGGCAGTCTGTCCCAGTGCCTCACCACTGGTTCCTGAAAACACAATTTTCCTAATATTCAACTTGTTTGTGCTCAGACTGATCTGAATCCAAGGCTTAGACCTGGCTGTGCTCCAGAGTCACAGTAAAGGCAGCTCTCGTGCTTCCATGAGCAAAATGTTGCAGCAAAATCAGAACAAGTACAAGCAAAACCCACTGGATGAGTCTTTGTTGGCCCCACATGCTGTCTTGAATGCTGACGTGTCCTGCTTGGCTGATTTCTTAATAGCATGTGTTGATGTTATATATTTCACAATGATTGTTTGGAACGAATTCTGCTGTTTCTGCTCATTAAAATATTTCCAGTTGTTGGAAAAAAAAAAAATCAAAAGGAAGGTGGTGAATTTCTAAATCATCCAAAAGGTTTCATATCAAGTCCTGATGATTGATGTTAAAGACGTGTGTCTGAAGAGGAGGTTTTCTTTTCACGAGAAGAGGCCAAGCGATACTGAGCACCAAATCAATTAGTGTTACTCATGCAAATGTCCTTCCTCAGATCTGATTGTGAGGTATAGTGAAAGAGCTATTTACTAGAACTGATCAGAAACTCAAATAATTTTTACTTTGGCCAGGTAATCCCAATTATATATTTCTCCACTAATTAAATTCTAAATCACAAATAATTTCAGAAGAAAGTTAAAGCGGGTGAGAGAACAAGAACTGAGGGCTGGAGGTGAAAAATTTTAGTTTTTAGGCCCTTGGTTTTCCAGTAGATAAATCTTGAAAGAATCAGGATCCCTTCCACAAACACTTTAATTTAATCAAAAGGCTGCACCTATGAAAAGCAGGAGTATAAAGACTTGATTTCCACCTTACACAATTTCTTCAGGGGCTCAGTTTGGAAAGACAAATTTCTGACCAGAGATTTGGAGAGAACCGGGGACATCCCCTTACAGTTTTGTGTTGAGCCCTGATGCCAGTTACCAAGACTTGAGTTCTGTCTGGGAGCTTTCTGAACAGCATCCATCCTACCAGAGGTGCTCTGTACCCTGGGGTGCTTCCCAGCCTGTGTGGGTGGGGGCAGTTAAAACCAACTGCACATTCCTGTATGCTATGGATCTTCTTGTACACTGGGAGTGCTCTCAAATTCGGGGGATGCTTTTGTATGTAAGCTGAGGATACGAAGGGGAAGCTTTCATATAGGGGATGCTCTTCCTTATACAAAAATGTCCCATGGGGCTAGCCCTGGGGGTGCCCTGCGGGTGTCCCTCATGGACCACAGTAAAGATGCTCTTACATATACCCACCAGCCCTTCTCCATTTTCCACATCCTGCCCATCCATGAGCTGCGGCTGGAGGAGGCTGCGGCCGCATCCCTCCCTTCCCCCATGACCCCTCCTCCTTCTCCCAGGAGCCCAGCCAGCCTCTGCTCCTCCAGGGGTAATTGAAGCAGCACGTAGAGCATATGGCCAGGCAGGGATCCCTGCTGGTGCACCAGCTGTGAGCTGGGTGCCGGGAGAAAGCAGGCGGCAGGGGCTCCATCTCCCTGTCTGGCTGCCTCCGTTTTCCCCAGCAGTTGTTCACATGACGCAGTTTGGAGGTCTTGTTTGCTGTCTGGGTGTTCATGAGAGCGGTGGTCCTGGTCTCACACCAGGCATCCCTACCTTATTCCTTCCTCTGTCCCCTCTGCCAGTGCTGCTCCCTCACCCCCATCCATCTGCTGTGGGATGCAAAGTGCTGTGGGGCAGCCTGTGTGCATGACAGGACAGCTGTAGAGTCTTGGGGCAGGACATGAGATGGCACAGCACTGTGGGGGAGACGTGTTCCCCTGGCATGGCTAAAGCGATGGCCTTCCATGGAGAGTTTTCACACCATATGGAAGAAGCCACATGAGCTGGCCAAAGTCCTCTAATAGCCTAGCATTGCTTGATTGTCCTGGCTGGGTTTTCAGCACCTTCATTTCAGAAATCTTGACAAATGTCATGTCCTCTGCCCCTCTTCCTGCTCCACAAAGAGCCTTTTGTCTTCAAAGTTTGCCCTGTGAGTTAAGGGAGGAGAGGAGAAAACAAGTCTGGGATGTGAGCACAGCTGCTGCTTTTCCTCCAGGTAAAATACTGCCAGGAGAAGAGGAATTACTGCCTACAAGCACGGTCTCCTTGTCCTGTTCAGAGCTGTGGTTCAGAGTGCAGCATGGTTATAATGTAATGACTACAGCGTTGTCAGAGGTGAGGAACCCTGCCCTTACCAAGACATCCAGAAACCAATCCTACAAGTGGAAGCATTTGGGATGGGACATCTCTGTTCTGGATCATGTTTCCATGGCCTGATAAAGCCTGAGGAGGTGAAAAAGGCTCCGCTTCCTCTAGCAGCAGCCAAGCCCACTTTCTAGGATTATCGCAGAGCTCCTCCCTTGGGGAGTAAGGACAATGTCCCAGCCCAGAGCCGGGCTCCCAGATAGCTCCCCACAGAGGGGTGGGGGCAGGGGAGACTTTACTGAAAGGAAAGGGGCTTCATTTGGACCAATTATTCTCAAACTGAAGTGGAGGAAGCCGTCATTTCAGTGTTTCCTTCCCCCCCTCTTTTCCATTTGTTGTGTGTATTTTTTTAATGCTCTGGCAATGGCTGAATATCACACAAGTGCCCTGTCAAGAGATATATTCAATAAACACTTGACACCCAAGCTCAGGAATACATGGCCCGTGGCAAACATGAATTATTCAAACGGAAATCAAGATAATTTTGCTTCTAACTCAGAAAACCAAGACTCTTTCTTTCCTTCCTTATTTTTCTTCTCTTCCTCTTCTCATTTTATTCCTGTTCTTTCCTTCTTCCTTTTTTTCTTATCATTTCTTTCTTCTTTTTTTCCCCTCTCTCTGGATGGAAATCCAAAATTCATTAACATCCAGGGAAGTCCCTTTGCTAAATAAACCAGAGTGAGGCCCAGAAGGAATCTTCTTTGGTTAGGGAGATAGACTGCAGGTTTGTTCCCTGTGGCTGCTGTATTGCTTTGGGTGTGTCTCAACAGCATTTGAACCCTGTCAAAGGGTGGCATAGAAGTGCCATTGAAGTTAGATGTTGGACTATCCAGCCAAAAGCTCACTTCTGGAAAAAAGTAATTTGTTCAGGAGAGACAAGAGTTACAGTTGGACTTTGGGATATCATTCTTGCATGGCTGAGCCCTTCCCCTGTTCAGGTAAGTCTCCTGCCAGCTGTGGAAGTTGGTAGTGATAGAGTACTTATGGATGAGGGAATCTGCTGAGGTTGCAGCATCCGAGAAATGGGCATGATGTATCAGGCTCTATTCCTAATTCTATTTATGGCTGCCTTTTCCCTTCCTCTCCTCCCTCTCAGAAATACGATCTCCATTTGATCAGCACCAGGTGGTACCATTGGCTCTGGTAGCTCTTCCCTATCTTGGAACTGGATGGGACTGAAGCACCGTTGTGCACTGAGAAGAGCCAGAGATGATGCCTTAAGAAGGCTTTGGGAATGGAATGCCATGATTAGAGTCGTGGGCAGCACACGTTCTGTTTATTCTCACCACTGGGAGGGTCTCTTCTAGCCAGCTGCTCATGGGCTCCTCTTCCTTAGATTGACTGAGCTTTGGCCTCTTGGTTGATTAATGACTTTGTGCAGGTAGATGCTGAGATTCTCCGTGGATCCATGACACAGCACTAAAACACACTGACTTTTGATATTACATGTTGCCTAGTAAAGAAATACAAAACACTTGAGACATCCAGGCTCACAAGGGACTGTTGAATTGGCATTCTGGGCTATTACAGGGGTAGAAGATATGTGGTGTGCAAACATAAGTCACGGTGCTGTTTCCATCAGTATCTGCAGTGCTTTAGGAGTAAGATAGGTGAGAGGAGAAGCTGTCCTGCCAGTGGTCCATGGGGTCTCAGCCACTCCATCCTCACAGCTTCCAAGGGCAAGTGGAGCACTGAAGATGCTTTCTACATCTCCCTTGATTGCTTTCTTCTGGTCAAAGCTGCCAACTCTTTCTCCTCTTTCTCCCCTCACTGACACCATCCCTCCTGTGTGGCAGTGAGCTCTAGCCAGCTCCATTCTTCCTTCCTATCCCCAGTTTTTCCGGCAGTGCCCAAGTTTCCCTCTGGTAGTGAATGGTCGTGGTTACTTGTGAGGTTAGGACTGGCTGTCAGCCAATCACAGCCCAGCAGCAGGGATCTAATAGCCCCGGCGCCAGGCATTTGAGAGGAAGGAGAATATAGGTCATCAGTGACATCATCTCTCGGAAAGGTGGGGGGGTGCTGAGAGTAGAGGGGGAAGCAATCGTTTAAATTTGGAGAGGAGCTAACTGGAAATTTGGGCCATCAGGAGAATAATGGGCCGAGAGGAAGAGATGGGGATATTAATAGAGCCGGTTTCTGTAAGAGCTGGAGCAAACAGCGAGGGATGGAGAACCACAGAGTCTTGGTGTCGGCAGGCTGGGAGTCCCCAGGGGCCTGGGAGCATCAGCTTGGATCCCTGCTTGTCCACACTCTGCAAAATCCTCTGTCTGCATCCCAGGAGCCCACCAGGTCTCTCCTCCTGATCCTCACCTGATGGTCTTCTATCCCCATTTTACCCCATCCAGCCATCCCTACCTCCCATTGACCACCACTCCAAGAACCCTCTGAGAAGCCGCATTACTTTAGAACCCCCCCAAGAAGCTCCAGTGTATTCACAAGGACAAGTGCATGGTTTGGTGTGGGTCTCACTTTCGCTCCTCTGCCTGGAGTGCTGGCTCTAGCTGAGCCTACTTCTTTCATCTGCATCCCCCGGCAGTGTTTGCATGCTAAATCAAGCAAATGCAACACCCCCAGGCAAGCTTTGGTTGCATTTGTAGATTAAAATCCTTGACAACCTCTCCCTGCTTACCAGGCAGGGTCTCTAGAGAGAATAGGGTATCTCCATCCCTAGAGATGTTCAAAGCTCATCGTGCAATGCCATGAGCAACCTGCATAATAGGGTGCTGGCTGGACATTTCCATCTCTTCCAGTTCTGGCTCACCATACCCCTCCAAACAGTGGAGGATCTGGAGAACCCACCACTATGGGATGTTGTTTGGTTGTTGTGACAAGGATGTCATTTCCAGAAGGCAGTGCAGCTCTGCTTTATCTCACTTTCTTGATGGACATCTGAATGAAACACATCTCGCTGTGTGTCTGGAGATGGCAGTGAGTGAAGGAGTGCTGGGGGACAGCCTTCATGGGTGCCAAAACTATTAGACTAGAAGGTGTGGTTTTACCCAAACCAGCTGTTACCATGCCCTGGCAGATCAGGGTTGTATTCTGGGCTCAGCACAAGTTTGTGAAAGTCCCAGAAGCACATCTGCAGAAGATAAGGATGTCTGGCAGAGGGAACACAAGCTATTCCACGTTTGTCTACTGCTGGGCAAACCTGGTCATGGTAGTCACTGATCTATGGCTACCTCAGTTAAGGGGTTTGGCCTTCCCTGCTGCCGCTGTGCCATGGCACTGTGATGGAAAAGCCTGAGAGCTGAAGGGCAGACATCAGCTGAAGGAGTTGTAGGAACTAAATACGTGTGGAAGGGGGAGGGAGAAAGGAAGGGGTTTTCCCCTTGTTAAATATTTACCGCCGCAGGCTGGTGATATGATATTTCCTGCCCTGTAGGAATTCCCAGGGATTGGTAAGGTTGACCAGAGAGGTATGAGGGCTTCCTGGGGAGTGTTCCAGCTCCCTGCATCCTCCCCAGGAGAGGAGGATGCAAGGAGTAACTTGAGGCACTTCTATCTCCTTCAGGCAGCTCAGTGTCTGCCTGAAACCCCATAGCTAGTTGATATTTAAGGTTCCTTCCAACCCAAGCAATTCTATGATTCTATGATATGAAGGTGCAGTCCTCATCTGCAGTAGAACTGAAGCTCTCCAGGCTCATGTCTGCTCCAAGCTACTTTCTTCTTTAGCCTGAGTGGTGGCTGAAGGAGATCATCACTTGAGTACAGAAAGTAAAATGTCCCTTGAGATGGGATATACTGCTGAGGATACCTGAGAGTCCTCTTCTAGGAGGCTGTGCCCTGAGGTTTGTCACCTGCTCCCAGTTCAACCTGGGCTGAAATTCAGATGTTCCTGTTATTGCCTGGAGTCTCAGGTTTCTCTGTTGATGAGCTCCAGGTCCATCCCTTGGTGGTACAGAGCAAATCACTTGCAGGGTATGGTTCTCCCTGCATAATACAAGGACAACAATCCTTTCTGGGTTGTAGACTCTTCTGGTTTAGGAATAGGCCTTGCAGTATTTGCACGACTGCCTTTCTCAGAGGCTCTGCCAAATCAGTTGTGCTACAATTGCACACAGAAAGAGAAAAAATTATGAATATCCTTGGAACTAAGATGGTCCTCAAAAGCTATCACATTAAGAAGCTGGATTCATCTCCTGCAGTGGTAGAGAGCATTAGCAGAGAAGTTCCCTAACAACCAAACAAGTCTTGTCCACATCCCCCACAGCCTTTCAGACTAACCAAAATGCTTACATAGGGCAAATCCACAAGGCAGGTGTCAGACTTTGCAGGGTCAGATTAGTCAAACACTTTGTTTTTCTTCTCTTTTCATGGGTTAAGGAATAGTTGTCTTCTTGAGAACAGAGCTGTGGATGGCAGAGGCCAGGAGCTGAGCAGTGCTCTTACAATTAGTTTTTAGGATAAGCTGCCCTTCCACACATAGGGACCAGAGTTGGATGCAGACGTGATGGGGAGGAGGGACCCAGTATGTCCTTCCCATGGAGGCATGCAGCAGACGTGTATGGGGCAGGATTAAGAACTTTTGTGCCTCCTCAGTCACAAGTAAATCACTCTGAGCATGTCCACCTTGCACACTAATAATACAAAGGCAGTAAGTGCTGGGCTGCACAGTCTGGGGCCCCTAAAATATATTTTGCAGTCCACCTCTGCTGTTGTTGCCCACAGACCCTTCTGCTGTCCCTCCCACATCTCACATATCCTCATCCCAACTACCAACCTGCAGCCAGAATGTGAGCCGAGGACAGCCTTCCTATGGCTGAAGGGCTTTTTATGCATGAGAAAACCACTGGTACTGGAGAAGAGCCCTGTTTTCTGATGGGAAGCACATACCGCCATAGTACCCAAACATACCCCCCAAAACGGGCTAAAACATGCCCTTTGCAGTCCACATGGACTTAAAATAAGCCCCCTTAGCACCAGTTACACAATAGAAAGGGCTCAGGTACTCTCTGGCTGCAGATACATTCGATACGCTGGAAGGGTTGCAGGAGCGTATCAGACAAAGTTCCTTACTTTGCTCAGGCAGCCTATCAAATATTTAACGGGCTGCCATAGGCAATTACATTAGAGGAGATAGTTAAACACCCCCTACCCTAGGGCACCCCCCTGCAATGTAAATCAAACAAATTGGACTCTTTTCACAATTGACACACACGATTTTACTTACTGTAAATAATTTAGCATTAAAAAGTCGAGCTACACTTTGCCCCATCTGGATTTTCTTTTCTCTTGCTCTCTCTCCCTGCTCCACCGAGTTGAGCAGCGTGGACTCCGGGTTCCTAATGCAATAGATGGAGTGGAGGAATTTTGCTGCCTGGGTGAGCTGTTAAAGGATTCCCATTTCCTAATGGAAGAAACCACACTCAGGAAACTTGTGAAGTTGCCCATTTAAAGCAGTCGGAGATGCTCCCTGCCAGCTAACAGCAAGGGATGGGAAAAATCCCTCCCTCCGGAAGGAGTTTGGTCTATTGCTGGTTGGCATCTCCCGGGGTCATAGCAATCTCCCTGTAAAACTTGGCTGAATGTTGCACTTTTTAATTAAAAGCTATCTTCCATGATTAGGCTCAGCGGGGTTTTAGTAAGGATTTTTACAAACTGGCGTGCAGCGTCGGCCTGCATGGATAGGCATTCCTCTTACACCCCAAATGCCAGATCTGTGCAGAAAAACATGCTCTGGTAAGAAAGCCCTGTTGTCCCCATTGGGAACTCTTCCCATAGCCCTCTTCCAGTCTCCTGGAAAATCTGCTGTGGTAGCATGACGTTTTGAGCTGTGACTTGATGATTTTTTCTAATTGTCCTAATTTGGGGTGAGAAAGCATGCAGAATTTGGCTCTGAGGAGTCTTCTGCTTTGCCACTGTTCTCTGGATCTGAATGGGATATCACTTAATCTTGTCCTGGGTCTGTTCTTCATTACACACCTAGTTTAAATCAGTGTGAGTGCCTTGTGAAATGTTCTCCTTGATGCCATTGGCCTCTCTCAGCAGCGAGACAGCTTATAGAGTTTAGTGCATCCGTTAAAAAGCGCTTGGGGCTTGATTTTTCTGCTCCTGCACTCAAGCAAGCCATTTAAACCATCACCCGTGCAGGTACAGCCTCTTACACATTTTCCGACAAATCCAATTTCCATCAGAAAATGTCAATTCCGATGAGATCGAAGCATTTAATCCCCGAACATCTTAATTCTGATGGATGGATCCTCTCCAGGGATCCCCACAGATGGTGGAGATGAGACGTGCTCTCATCAGCCTGGGGTGGAGAGGATGCTGCTGGAGGCATCGTCCTGTGCAGGAGCTGTGATGGCGATGAGAAACAAGAAATTTACTTATTCAGGGCTGGATTGAAGCATAAATCTAAAATTGCCAGCGCACTAGAAATTCACAGAATCACAGAATGTTTGGGTTGGAAGAGATCTTAATCCCATGTAATTCCAATCCCCTGCCATGGGCTGGCTGCCCCCACCAGCTCTGGCTGCCCAGGGTCCCATCCCACCTGGCCTTGGGCACCTCCTGGGTTGGGGCACCCACAGCTCCCTGGGCAGCAGTGCCAGGGCCTCATCAGTTCACCATTTTTGGATCAACTCCTGCTAAACCTCTGAAAGGACCATGAGGAAAAGGCAGTCAGTATACCCCATTGGTCTTCCACCAACACACCCACCTTTAGCATCCCACCATTGGCCAAAGTGTCTGAGCATGCACAGAGTGAGCCTAGACGGCTGATGAGAAGGTTGTGGCAGTGGTCACCTAAGGGCAGCCGTAGGGTCTCTGATCCATCATTCTGCAGAAAGCCCTCCATGTGCCTTTTCCACTGGATCCTCTCCTGGAGGCCCGGAAAGTTGCATCCCCTTTGCTCTGTGTTCATATTAATCGCTGCCAGTGGGTATAATTGGTAGCTAGAGCACACAGACCCCATTAAAGCCCATGAGGGTGCCAAATGCTCTCATTCAGGCACAAATGAAGGAGCAATCAAACCCACTTAGGTAATAAAAACAGCTGGAGTCTGCAGGCAACCGCCTGAGGCACCAACCACATGGCAGGCAGGACAATCCTCTGAAAAGTCTGCATTGAGGTGCCCTTTGATTGAAAACGTGGGGATTAGGAGGAGCACTGCAAGGGTTCATTGGCTAAAAGCAGACAGACAGAAGGAGAAATTATGAGTTGTCTTATAAAAACAACAGGGAAAAGGAACTTCTTAGGCATAGAGTTTGCTAGAGACGATTGGTTCCCTATGAGCATCTGTAAGTGTCATGGTTACCACAGTGTTCCAACTCCTTTTGCTAACTTTGCATGCTGTGGCACATAACCACCACATCCAACCCTCACAAGGAGTAGCAACGACCTGAAGAGCTTTCTGGCTCATCACATCTGTGTAAAGGTTCGTCTCAGGATGAATTTCCAAAGCCAACCTATGGGGCTGTTATTAAAATATTCATTATTACTGCTTCTTTAGAAGCATTCCTACTTGTTTTGTTGTGTTTTTGCACATCCTGGTTGTAAGGTATGCTCTTTCCAAGAAACTGACAAGTCCTAGATAAATCCAGAGGCTTTGGGACTGTTTATGAAGGACACCTGTTCTATTCCTGACTAGGCTAGCACAGGGCTACACCACAAACCACAAACCCATTCAGGAGGTGGAAGGAGGACAGGCTCATCCATGGATTACAGCTGGATTAGGTCACGGGCAGTGCAAATGTGGGTTGTTCAGAAAGTTCACAGCCAAGATGGAGCAAACCCAGGGCAATATGCTCAGAGCTGTGTCCTCTAGACAAGGTGACACTCAAAACATGGAGGTTTGTGTGCTTGGAAGAGCACATAGTCCCTGACCTCCAGGACATATTCTAGGCAGCGCCTGCAGTCAATTCCTTGTAGCATCGCTCAGCTTGCCGAGATGCTGTTGTCCTCAGAGGGAGTTACATCCAGGAGCTGCTGAAATGCAGAAAGTGAGGAGAGGGGCAATAGAGTGACCACCAGGAAGAGCCCAATGAAAGGAGGATAAAAATCCCTCAGGAAAGCTTCTGAGGTCAAAAGAGAGTGAATGAGCCCACGAGCTGCCAGCTGGAAACGCCTGGGCTCACCACAAGGCACCCAGGAGGGCCAATTCACCTCCGCAATAATTCCGCCTGCATCTCCACAGAGCAGAGAGCTCCCAGCAAACAGCTCTGGCAGTCGCATCCTGCCCATCACCTGATGCTGCAATCCCTGCGCAAGCAGCAGAGGGGAGACCATGACTCAGAGCTGTGCTGGTGGAAAGCAGGAGGGGAAAAAAGCTTCTGAGCTCCTGGATTGGCAGAGTATCAGCGTGTTGGCAGAGCTTCACTGGTACTCGGAAGATCAGAAGGAAGTATGCTGGACTAGCGTATGTAGGGACTGCCTGTTGTCCCTCTGCCATGCCTCAGGCCAACAGGGATGAGGTGTTCTGGTGGCATCAGGGGTGCAGGACTCAGGATTTTGCCCTGTGAGGCCTTCCCTCTGCCCCTGTGTGCAACAACTCCACGGCTCTGCTTTAGGGATCTGCTTGCTGCATGAGCATCATACAGTGGCTGTGCCTGCATCTGGGAAGTCACACACATCTCCTATTGCTGGATCTGATCTTTCCTGTGCAGATTCAGACCTAAAGTACTGTACTTTTGGGGCACACCAGACTTTCAGGTGCCAGGGCTGGGTTTTCTGGCTAGGTTTAATGCATGCTGCTCCCTTGATTTGCTCAGAGTATAACCAAGCACCCTCCTACCAACCGCACAGCCTCTGTCTCCATATTCAGCATTTTTGGGGGTTTCCTTGCTCTGGGGCAGCAGTTCTGCTGCCCACCACACCTGTGCAGGGCTGGGAGCAGCCATGGGGGTGGCAGAGATACAGCCATCAAACACTGCATGTGAGCAATGACTGGATCTGGGAGTGGGGGCACTCAGAGGGAAGGAGGTGCTATGAGGTGATGCTGCGTGCAGGTGTGGATGGATGGAGAAGTGCTGAAGGGACTGGAGAGAGGAATGAACAGATGGAGTAGACAATACAAAAAAAAAAAAAAAAGAAAAAAAAAAGGAAAGAAAAAAAGAATTTTAAAAAAAGAAAAGAAATAAAGAAAAAATAAAGTTGGTGAAACTTTTCCTTATTTCTCTGTTCGCTGATTTTATCCCCGGGTGCCTTCTTTGCCTTTGGGAGAGCGGAGGGGGCCCAGTCGGGGGGTGAGCGGAGTGGCCACGGGGCGGGCGGAGGGAGGGGCCTGGCGAAACCTATCCAATGAGCGTCCGGGGGGGCGGGGGGGCCGGGCTATAATGCCCTCGATGCCGGGCGGCAGAGGCAGACAATACCGCGCCCCCGGAGCCGGGCAGCCCGGAGCGCCCCTGCCCCGCTCCCAGCCCAACCATGATGTCCATGAACAGCAAACAAGCTTTCAGCATGCACCCCATCCTGCACGAGCCCAAGTACCCCCACCTGCACACCAGCTCCGAAGCCATCCGCAGAGCCTGCCTGCCCGCCCCCCAGGTAAGCCAGGCGCCCCCCTCGTTGGGGTCCGTGACTTTCTTGGGTTTGGGTTGGGGTTGTGTTGGGCTTGGGGTTCCCGTGTGGTGCGATGGGGCTGGTGGGATCAAACGTCCACCGAGTGGCTCTGTCCCACTGCCCAACTCAGAGATTCCTTGGGATTCCCACTGGCTCCATCCTCTCTGTTTTCTTCTGGATGACAAGGGTCGGTGCTCGGGGTACTGCTTCAATTTTTTGGGTGGGAGGCTAAGCTCGGTCAGCTCACCTGGCCCAGGGGACAGAGCAAGATGTCTGTAACGCCACTTGCCTTTAACCCTCTCCCATTCTTCTGGTTTGTTTTCTGCTCCCCGTTTATCCCCCCTAACCCCACATCCAGATCCAGGGTAACATTTTTGCTGGCTTTGATGAGACCTTGCTGCGGGGCGCCGAGGCTCTGGCCGCTGTGGATATAGTATCGCAGAAAACCCACCCGTTCAAGCCGGATGCCACCTACCACACCATGAGCAGCGTGTCCTGCACTCCTACCTCGTCCTCCGTGCACCTGCACCACCCGTCCGTGCTGACCACCCACCACCCCCACCACCATCACCACCAGCCCGCACAGGGCCTGGAAGGAGAGCTCCTGGACCACCTCAACTCTGCCCTCCCCCTGGGAGGGGTGCCGGGTCCCGACGTGGGCTCCACGCCGTCCCACCCTCATTCCCACATGTCGGCCATTAACCACATGGCCCACCACTCCCAGCCTATGAACATGTCCCACCCCCACGGCCTGGCGTCCCACGCCGTCATCTCGGGCCCCGAGACAGAGACGGACCCGCGGGAGCTGGAGTCCTTCGCCGAGCGCTTCAAGCAGCGGAGGATCAAGCTGGGGGTGACCCAGGCAGATGTTGGGTCTGCGTTGGCCAACCTGAAGATCCCCGGGGTGGGCTGCCTTAGCCAAAGCACAATCTGTAGGTTTGAGTCCCTCACCTTATCCCACAACAACATGGTGGCCCTCAAACCCATCCTAGAAGCCTGGCTGGAGGAGGCCGAGCGGGCCCAGAGGGAGAAAATGACCAAACCAGAGATCTACACGGGAGGCGACAAGAAACGCAAGCGCACCTCTATCGCTGCCCCCGAAAAGCGCTCGCTGGAGGCTTACTTTGCCGTGCAGCCGCGGCCCTCCTCGGAGAAAATCGCCGCCATCGCCGAGAAGTTAGACTTGAAGAAGAACGTGGTGAGGGTCTGGTTTTGCAATCAGAGACAGAAGCAGAAAAGGATGAAATTTTCTGCCACTTACTGAAGAAGGGGCTGGGAAGGCGGCGGGGGCAGTGCCTGGCTCCCCAGCTGATGCGGCCCCCCTCAGCCAATATTTCCCCCCAGAAATGGGCAGGGTTTGGGTTGATTATTTTTTTTGTTGTTGTTGTTCTGTTTTGTTTTGTTTACAAAAATCGAAAAGAAAAAAAAAAAAAAAAAAAGGAAAAAAACAAATCTAAAAAGGGAAACCCGCCCAAAGCGATGCGAACAGCTCAGTGCCCGCTCCTCGCTCCCGCGGGCAAAGTGGCCCCGCTGTCATGACTGGTACAGACTGCTTTTGTAGACAAAACTGGAGGGAAAAAAAGAGAAAAGTGGAGAAAATGGAGAAGCTGAAATGAAAGGTCTGGGGGGGGGGGGAGGGGGGAGATATGGGGGTGCCCAGAGCCAGAGCAGCGGCGGTGAGAGCCCTACCGGGCTTTGTCGCAGCCTCTTCCTGGCTTGGGTGGGCAAAGGGGATTGGGGCACCGCTCCCTCCTCAGTGTCCCATCTTCTTCTTTTTAAAAACTGAAAGGAAAAGGAAAAAATAACTTAAAAAAAAAAAATAGAAAAGAAAGGGAACGAGCTGAAGCCGCCCCGACGGCTGTAAATACGAAGGCGCCGGTCCGTGCCCCCCCCCCGCGCTCGCTGCCCGGTCCCTGCGCGCACACACACACACACAAGCACTTGCATGGTTTTGTTCGCTGTCCCCTCGCATTTTTGCAATAATGTTTCTGTTTCTACCTCATCAGCTAAATTAAAAAAAAAAAAAAAAAAAAAAAAAAGTTTCAAAAAATGAGAAAAAAAAAAAAAAAGCGGAATGAAAAAAAAAATTGTTTTTGGCACTTCCCTGGAAGTCACGATTTATTCGGGGGGGAGGGGAGGAAAAAAAAGAAAGAAAAAGGAAATTTATTTTGCTTTGGTTTTTGCCCGTATGATTTCACTGTAACGTATCCTACGCTTCGACAATCAAACCAGTGGGGCTCCCGGGGGCGGCCCGGGGCAGCGGTGCGCGGCGTCCCCGACAGTACCGAACTCTGCACTTTCTAAGGCAAGAATACTCCTTTCTTTTTTTTCTTTGCATATTTAATAGAGAAATTTGCCTCCGAATCCTATGTTGTTGGTGGGTTTTTTTCGTTGGGTTTTTTTTTTTTTCTTTTTTTCTAATAACTTCTGATTATTATTATTTAAACGAGATTTCGTTTCGCTGTGTGTGTGCTGAATGAAATTTGGTGTCTGTGTACGCTGCAGCATTTCAAATAAACCATGCACGTTTTACCTCACCCCCCCCTCCTGCCTCCTACACTTACTGCACCCGGGGGCGACGCCGGCTCCGCCGCGGGACCCCACCTCATCGCTCCGTCCTTCCTCCTCCGGGCCGGGGAGCAACGAAATAAGGCGAAAAGCATCGAAAATAGGGCTAAACCGCGTTCAGAGCCCGGGGCTGATTTTCTCCCACGCAAACCGTACGTGCAGCGAAGCCCCACGCGTGGATTTGGGGACGGAGCAGGGCACGATAACCGGCCGCGGTGCAGCTGAAACGGCGGAGTAACTCCGCTCGCATCGAAACCGCTCTGAAAAACGCATTGGAGCTGTGCCGCCGCCAGGCTGGGGGGCCGAGAGGAGCTGTCAGCGGGTGGGGAGCACGGCACGCACCGAGGGGGTGACGGGTCCTCGTGCTTTTGTTTTGTAACTTTTTATTTTCCGAGAGAAACAAAAGAGAACGCACCGCGCGCATCTCGAGGCGGTGCTGCATCCCCAGCAGCCGGGCTCTGGGGGGGGGGGAAAGGGGAGACGACAAGTGGCAGCACGGCTCCGTAACCCGCAAAAAAAGATGGGAAAAACATCCGAAGAAGCCGCTCGGGGAACGCTGGGTGAGGAGACGCTTCCCGGAGCGAGCACCGCACTTTTCAGCCCCCACTGGCCCGCACGGGTTTCACAAACCCCATCCCCTCCTTTGTTTTTTTCCTCCGTTCTGATTTTTTCTTTCCTTCCTTCTTTCTTCTCTTTCTTTCTTTTCTTTTTTCTTTTTTTTCTCTTTTTTTTTTTTTTTCTCCATGAAGCGAAAAGCGCATTTTCATAAATAGACCTTGGCCAAGTGCTGGCAATGAAATTTTAATGAAGGCTGGATGCTGAGTGCTGCCCGGGGGGGCCTTGGAGAATCAGCTCCGTGCAGCATTAGCAGCGCCCCATTCACATCCCTCCCTCTGCTCCCTTGCAGCCATAACACGCTCCGATCTGCTCCTGTCTTACAGCCTCTTCAATGGTCCTCCACCCCAAGACTGGGATGCCCAGGTGCAAAACCAGAATCTCCAGCCTCAAAACAGCGCTGTGGGGCTGTGATCACTGCCTCAAGCTCACAGGCATTGCTCTGTCCCCTCTTCAAAGTTTGCAAGCGATGCAATTTTCCTCACCTGCAATCCTAAACTGGGTATTTCACCGATGTGAATGCTTGTGAGGTGAGAGGAACCTGTCCACTGTGGGGTGTTGTGAGTGGGTTGGCACATAGGGGCTCCACGTAGGAACAGCAGAGTAGATCCCCAAACCTTCTAACACAGTCTCTCTGCAGTGCACTCAGTGTAGGGAGAGTTTAGGGGAAAGTTCAGAGCAGGGAAAGGAGGCAGAGCTGTGCAAGAAGGAGCAGGATTGCACACACAGGTAGAACAATACATGCACACTCCCTGTTCCTGGAGTGGAAAGGAAGCTCCTGAACTGTGACCCTAAAGCCAAAATAGCATTGAATGAAAGGAGCATTGATTGGGCTGGACATATGTCTTTCTCTCTCTCTCATTTACTTTTTTCTTCATGTGGGGTTTAACATACCGTGGCTTTGGCGGGCTGTACATCTCTAGGAGTGCATTCTCACCCACCGCTGCTGCTGGCACTGAGGTCAGAGAAATGGTGAAGGCCACACTAGAGACCTGGTCCCTAGTTTACCACCAATGGTAGGGGATGGATGGGGGTGGGGTGAGGCAGCTGGAACACAGCTCTCCCTTGGGGCTCAGAAACATCATACACAGCTCACACCGAGCCAGGGATAGGACTGGGGCATTGATACAGATGGGGCTTCAAAGCAGAGGTGCACAGGTGAGTGTGCATTGTCCACTGAGAGGAACTAAGTTGTCCACATAGCAGTCCATCTCTGTATGACTGCGAATGGTACTCTACAGACAGCACTGTACTCACAGTAGACATGATGGATGACCGAGTCACATGGAGACATCTCCAAATGGGGACAAGGCTGCAAAGGCTTCCTGAGGAAAGATTCCTATAGGTTCATGGCTGCTAAAGCTCTCAGACATTGGCTGCTGGAGCTCTGCCCAGTGAGCCCTGGTAGATGGATCATTTTGCTACACTTTCGTGCTGTTGAGCTCCGCGACACGTTCACTGTTGCATTTTCTGCCATAAAAGTCAAATCCCACAGAAAATTTAGGCACCAAACTCCCCCGAGCATACAGGTAAAAACTGAAGGTTATATATGCTCTGCTGAACTGAGCCTGCTAACTCTAGGCAAATGCCAATGTGGTTGAAGACATGTGAGAGAAGCACTGTCCCCCATTTGTTCTTAGAGCAGGGCAATTTGGTGCAGGGTTGCACCAAAGCACACTGCCAAGGCGCTGGCTGTCCCTCTGGGAAGGGAACTGGGGCAAGGCAAGTTGCTGAGTGCCATCTCTCCATCCCTAAGCTATGTGGTTGGACCCACACAGACCTGTAAAGGACATGGAGGATCAGCAAGGTGACCACCAACACCGTCAACCTCCTCGTTCAAATATTGCCAGCACGTCATAGCTTTGCACTCAGCTTTGGGTCTGGAGGAGAGAAAATGCTCCGTGTTCTTTAAAAGATTCCTGCCTTTGAAAGCCATACAGGTAAAGGATGCCCCTGCTGACGGACTCTCTTCTATTATTCTATGTGTTTTAGTGCAGAGCAGAGCAGATGTATTTTTAAAGAGGCTGGTGCTTGAAGTAGGCTCTGTTCCACTACAGGGGGAAAAAGGAGTAAAGCAGTAATTACAGGCTTCATAGGGGCCCAAGCAAGCAGGAGGACAGCCAGGCTGGAACCCAGGAAGATTAGCAATTAGCTGCCTTTGGAAAGATTTGGGGAATTGGTGCAGGGCAGTGTAGGTATGAGGGACAAACCCCATTCCCAGCCCAGATGTTTCCACAAGACATTCAAACCTCAGCTTTTGTCCACTTGAGTCCCTGTTCATTGCAGAAATTGGGCCCCTTTCCACCTTTCAGCTCAGAAAATGGGAGCTCTGGGGAGCAGCAAACAGTGGGGTGACCCAGCCTTGAGGCATCTCCTGGGCTTCCTTTCCAATAACCAAATTCTGAATTTTCTCCTCTTGCTGGGTCCTTGTGGGTGCTCAGTCTCTCTACAGCCACAAGCAGCTCTAACATTAAACTCTAGCAAGACCAGAGCCATAGCATGTTCAAAAACACAGCAACACAGCTCCGTGCTTTACACACTCACTCTTTCAAAAATAAATGTACAGGTTTGGCTTTTTTTTTTTTATAATGTTGAATTAAAACCTCCAGAAATTTAATATGATGCTTTTTACCCAATGCAAACACCACAGTCTTGGTCTCACACCACAGAGAAGAATAGCGCTCTGCTTACCAACTGCTCTACTGAAGCCCTGCAGGATGAATCCCAAGGTTGGGGTCTGCTCAGGTCCCCTTATTTTCAGCCATAATCTCTCAGGAAGGGCTGTAGGATCCAACTTCATGTTCCTTTGTGGGTCAGAGACCAGTGAGCTCACACAGGACTGCAGAAACAGTGGGATCCTGCAGATGGAGAGATCAGAGCTGAAATCGGTATTTCACCGGCAGCACCTCACCCAGTTTCCAGCAGCCCGAGGTAAATGAGTGCTTTCTGAGAAATATGAAAATGTCAACTAAGAGCCATGTTTTATTTATACCAGGCAAGGCAGGATTTAGTTTTACAGAAGAAAAAGCAAAGCATATGTATTTGTACAAAGCCTCGCTTAACCATTCTGTGACAGCCCAAGTGCACATGAATCAGAGTTTGCTTTGCAGAGCATGTTCTCAGCAATGCAGCAGCACCTGTCTGAACCCTCTTAGCAGAACCTCCGTCTCATTCATCACCAACTCCAGGAAAGCACACTCTCTCCTCTCTGCATGTATCTATTGGTTAAATGGAGATGCAAACCCACATCAAACAAAGCTCCAACTTGGAGGAAAAAATGTCTGGTGACCTTTCCATACAGAAGGGTGGGGATTCTGTAGACACGGGGAAGTTTTAGTGCTGTAAAGCACACAGAGAAGGAGATGCACTAAATCAAGTTCATAAATCAATGCCATTGAGGTGATCTCAGAACTCTCACTGTGTTGTCCTCACCTGCATATTCCTACTATCAGACAGCTCTGAAGTTATGTCCTCTACCCACCTCTCAACTTATTTCAGGACAACATAGACCCCTCTTTGTGTTAAGAAACTGTCCCGTAGGTACTGTCAAAGGGTTGAAGCCTTGGCATTGTCTAGAACAGGTCCTTCTGCAGGATCAGGAAGGGCTCTTCACGCTTCCCACCTCCGCAGGTTAGTACAGGTTGGGAAGAAGGCTGGCTCCACCATCTGGGCACCCCAGCCAACCTGCTGAGCTCGGGTCCTGAAGAGCCTCACACCACAGCAGGTTGTCCTGATGGTGATGGACACTTGACGGATGGCACAAGCTGGAGCAGACCCCAAAATCAAGTCAGATGAGCCTCACCTTTTGCAGCCCCTTGGACAACCCCTCAGGGAATGGGCTAACCGCATGCTCTGAGCCTCAGGGTTCATCTATCCCATCCCATGGGTCTGCTCAGGCAGACAGGCTGGGGCTGAACCAACAGCAGAAAGAGTCCCCGGCTCCAGCCTCTCCCATCAGAGACCGAAGGCTCCCAGCTGGGAGATGCAAGGCAGCTCAGCTCCTCTGCATGGCCTAATGGCTCCTGATGGCTCTTCCCGGAGATGTTTCAATAGTCTTTGCCTGAGTTTCTCCCTCGCAGCCTGCTGTACTTGGTGCCTGCCATGCGCAGTCTTAGCACTGCACTGCTCTCCTGCAGCCAGCGTAAGAGAGTGCTGACAACCTCTGGGTTCTTGCATGGATTTTTCCTTACCTTAGCTGTGCTGTTTGGTTCAGATCTAAGCGAGCTCTTCATGCATGCTGCTTCTATGCCTTTATTAAAAGACACAGCTTAAGGAGGGGGTGGAAAGTAGATCAGATCTAGATACTCTCTGCAGTCAAATCCATGGGAATCTTCCCTGCAACTGTTTGCAGCCTGCAGCAGCTGTGCAGTCCTACCAGCAGGATGCAGGATCAGCTCTCTGCCCATCACTAATTTATCTCCAAGTGCAGCCACTCCGCTTGCCATCTTTGTGCTGCAGGTGTGAAGGCAGGTGGGGAGGCAGGGACACAGCCCTGATGAGTGCAAAGCAGGACCAGGGGATGCAGGAAGCATGCTGATGGAATGCTGAGCTGTGTTTCCCATAGCTCAAGGAGGAGCTCAGCTCTGCTGTGAGACAGGAAGACAGCATGAAAGCTGCTCTGGCTATCTGTGACATGTGAGACCTGTTCACTGGGGGCTTTTCTGGTGTGGGCTTTTTCTTTTTTCTTTTTTGGATTGTTTATTTGTTGGCTGGTTGTTGTTATTTGTTTTTTGTTGCTTTTTTTTTTTTTTGGTACAGGAAGTTTTCCCTCTGGAATTGTTATTGTCAGCTCTCTTGGAATGAAGACCATCATTCCAGGTGGCACTGACACTGCTAGAAGCCAGCTCTGCAGTACTCCTAGGGCAGCAGTTTGGACAGAGCAGGTTCCTTGTGCCAGGCAGGGCGTGGGGACTATTTAGACCACTGAGAATGGACCTCCCTTCTTGACATCCTACAGAAGTTGCCAGAAGTGACTGTAAAGGATCAGAAAAGCCAGCTTCCTTTCACCTGAGAGCATCAAAACATGATGTTGCACCAGCTTGGGAGGGCACAGCTACAAACTTATCACCATAACGTACCCAATACCAAATCCTGCCCATAGTCCTCCCCAGATCAACCCTATTATCAGATTAGAAACAATCTTTTACCTTCGTTCCTTGTCTGGAATGGTGCTGTTAAACATCTGCTGTGCTGAGCACCAGGAGCAGCTGCACTAAGCCTCCCCTTGCTGCTGGAAAGGGCTGATGTTTGCCATGGTGGCAGTGCACCCTCCTGCTGAACAACTGACTGCTGGGAGGTACTCGCTGAGCCAGCCACATGCTTCGTGATGTCAACTGTAGTTCAGTGTTAATTATTTATGATAAAACTTCATAATGTGCTGGTAAGTGGGCTGCAGGATATTTTGGTTAAATTAAGGAAACCTTAAAGCTCCCTCTACAGGGCTTTGTTCTTTGTGCCGTGCTTAGAGCAAAGGTTCAGTTAAAACTGAAGCACTACAGACTCTGCCTATGGCCTTCAATTGCTGAAATAATGGGAGTGTGGAGATTTCTGAGTTCTGGCTGGGCAGGCTTAGCAGAGCCCTGGTGAATGCTCTCTTAGGTGATGGAATTCCTCTTGGCTTGACCTCTCTTTCCCAAACAAATATCTAAACTCAACAGGCTGAGTCTTTGTGGGATCAACTCCCAGTGCTTTTACACCCCCAGTTTAGTTCATTTTTTTTCAGACTAGGATTTTAACACGCTTTTAAGGAAAAAAAAAATCAGCTTATTTTCTTGGATTTTTCACTGGGACTAGAGCATGGTGGGATGCACTGTATTGACATCCTTGGTGACTCCTGACCACCAGGCTTTAGCAGGCTGTGCAGATAATAGAATCATAGAATCGTTACGGTTGGAAAAGACATCTCAGATCACCAAGTCCAACAGTCATCTCCTCCCCACATGTCCACTAACCATGTCCATCAGTGCTACATCCACACATTTCTTGAACACCTCCAGGGACAGTGACTCCATCACCTCCCTAGGCAGCCTGTGCCACTGCCTCACCACCTTTCCTGAGAAGTTGTTTTTTTTTGTCCTAATATCCAACCTGAGTTGGACCAATTCCTTCACAGCCTCTATCTTCTCCCTCCTTCACTCACTGATGTGCTGGACTTTACCATCCCCCAACCAAGTGCTTCCCAGCAAATAGTTAAGGAGCCACTTGCTGGATGTGCTGGATGTCTTGGTTGGTGCATTTGTTAATGGAGCTTTGCCCTGCACGCATGCCAAAGGGTTAGACCTTGCTCTTCCAACTCTCTGCCTGGAAAGGAGCCAAAGCCACAGACTCTTCCTGGGAATGGCTGGGTGAATGCACCCTGCATCAATCCTCCTGCAGCCTAGGTCTTACACAAGTGCTCCCTCTGCTCTCTGGAAAGCCTATGGGGACACAAATAAAATCAGCAGCGAGGCTCACAGTGGGCTTTAACTCTGCTTTTGTTGTCCTGAGTATTGTTAAATAGGAGCTTAACCCAAATAAGTCCCTTCCTCTCACCCCCAGCCTGCGCTCAATTCTCACATGCTGAATGTTTTTCTCTGCTCAGCTTGACCACCTGACTACAAGCACCAGGTGAATGCTAAGCTTTGAATTTTCCACAGGTTACACCCCATAGCAAATCTCATAGGGTTCCCAAGGCCTTGGATTTTCCCACGGATATTCCAACAAACCATGCTGTGTTCCCAGGGACACAGGGAGTGTTATGAGGTGGGGGACCCTAAGGGTATCCCAAGCCTTCAATGAAGCGGTGAGTGGCAGTGCCACCCTTGGTCCCAGAGGTGGCACTTTTCTGAGGCTTACACCTGGCATACCCATCTGCATCATATCATCCCAAATATCAGTGTCATTATATGATAGTGCTTGCAGGTCCTCAGCAAGAGGAGGGATTACTACTGGGCTGGATCAAGTTGGTGACACAGAAATGAGCCCTCACCTGTACTGCATTTGCTGCCACAGCTACAGCGACTTTCAGATGCACCAGACAGATTTTTTTTGAAGCCTCATTAAAGAAGATGACTGACACAGATCTGGTAGAAGAAACACTTAGAACTTGTACTTGAGTATCCCTTTTGGATGTGCTATTTCTTCCTGTTCTCCCACCATTTATTACTAATGTATTGTATCGATATGGCTTACTATGCTGCTCATGAATGAGGGAACATCTTTATCTCTTTTCTGATGGATCAATGTCCTTCCAGACCAACCTTCACGCCTTCAGTTTTTGCCAGCTAGCTATTTCCTTGCTCTTACTACAGCCAAGAAAATCCTTTGCTTAGTAGAGGGTTGGGTCTACACATTTTTCTAAGCTCCAGTGACACAAACATTTGGTGGCTGGGGACAGGTGCATCACAGTGGAGCTTGGAGTCAAGCAGTCACTTTCATGTTACAAACCATGACCACTGGCATAGACAAGTTGCTAAGAATCTGCTCCTGGGCACCTTTCCAAAGATGAAAGAGGAGAAAGGACACAGGTTGATTGACAAGGAGATGGTGGGAACAATGAGCACCTGAAAAACAAGCAGGGATAGAGAAAATCCACTTAAAACAAGCCAGGAGGGAGTAACAGGCAAGTGACTGTGCACTTTGCAGGGAATGGAAGTACAGCTTGCCTCTGAGCCAAGCCTTGATGGCTGCACTGTGCTTTGCAAGGTTCTTGGCTCCTGCATGCCAGGGCCAGCATCCCTCTGTGGGCTGGTGAGGCCAGAAGGGGGGCCCTCCAAGCTACTCCACATATGTAACTCACCCAAACTCTCTTCTCTTCACTGTACTGAGTTCTGCTGTGCATTATGGCAACGGACATGAATTGTCTTTAGAGGGGCTCAGGTGAAGCTAAACACTGCCATGGGCAAATATCACCTCCATGCATCAAGTCTTGCTTTATCCCTCTTAATCACGAACAGCAAAATATATGTATAATTATGGAAAGCAAGTCAAAAAGCATCCTTAGACCCTTGAAAGGTCTTTACTTTAGCCTGGAGAACAGTGCAAGCCTGGCTGTTCCCTGTCTGTGCTTGCATGATAGAAAACTCCCACAAACTCCCATCTCGGTGCTAGAGAGTATAAATGCTGCTGACATTCAGCACCTCCAAGCACCACACAACCCTATCCAGCCTTTGCTCACCATGCTTAACATCAGATCTCTCCTTCCTACATGTATCCCGTGGCTCTGGATGGAGAGCAGCAATTCCCATAACATCCCAGATCAATACTCTGTGTCCTGCACCATAGCAATGGGGGAAAAAGTGTTCCATGGATGGTATCAGCCACTCCAGATGATTTGGAAAGCTCTTCCCCTTTTTTCTCTCATTTTCTTTCTTTCTTTTCTTCCTTCTTCTTTCTTTCTCTATTTTCTTCCTTTCTTTTTCTTTCTTTTTTCTCCTCAAGCTTTGTTCATCTTTTTTTCTTTTTCTTTCTTTTTTTTTTTTTACCCCCCCTCCCTCCTTGCAGCCTCTGTTCTTCATCCATTATTTAGGCTTTTCTGACTGTAACAGCAACATTCGCCTTGTATACCTTGTGTGGGGTTTAAAATATAGATAAAAGCAGAAGGTCGGACTTGAAACACAGATTCTGACGGTTGCTGCTGACTTTGTCTGGAAGCTACAAAATCTGGAGCTGTCTGTGCCCAGTGATGGTATTGGTACAGCTGTGTGTTTTTTCTTTTCCAGTTGATATTCCTGCAAAACTGTCTTGGTATTTGATGTTTTCATTCAGCCTTTCAGTTTCTAAAAGTTCTGGGGCCCGGCTGGCTGCAGGACAGGAGAGCTGGGCTCATGCATACCCTGCTGCTGGGCTGCAGGTGTGGTGCCTGCTGCTCACCTTTCTGCATTGAGCTGAGAGAAGCTGGCAGGTGTCTCTATCCAGGATCCAGCAGGCTCTAATTGGCACCTCCGGTAGGAGATTCAACAAAGCTAAGGACTTTCCCTTTTAATTATAAATGCCCATGTTTCTTTTATGCCTGCTTTCTTCCACCATCGAAGCAATTGGGTTGTGAGGACAAATGTTTGTGGGAAACAAATTTCAAAGTCGATATGTGAGCAATCCCAGAAAACATGCTTCTATTTGAATGGGCATCCTTCCAACCAGGAGACAGAGATAGACCACATGATATAGACAACCAATTGCAAATGAGCCCCAATCTCAATATTCATGAAGGAATGAAGACCTGCTAATGAGCACGACCACAAATGACAAGCAAGGAGGTTGCTCACGTTCCTCAAGCATGAGGAAAGAGGTGAAAGTCGGTCAATAAATCCTGATTCTATATAAGAAAGAACATTTTCACAGTAAGGGTGGTGAGGCACTGGCACAGGTTGCCCAGAGAAGTGTGGTGCCCCATCCCTGCTGACACTCAAGGTCAGGCTGGACGGGGCTCTGAGCACTTGATGGAGCTGTAGGTGTCCCTGTTCAGTACAGAGGGGTTTAAAGGATGGCCTTAAAGGGTCTCCTCCAACTCAAATGATTCTGTATAATATCTTAAATATACTTGTATACAGTTCCTTATTTACGTTACTGGTACTGAATATAAAGGCCTCGTGGAAGACACCTGTCTGACTGAAGGATCTTAGGAAAGAGGCTCTATCTTTTGATGGCTGAGAGGGCTTGGAGGAAAGAAATCACCTCACGCCACATAGAATCATAGTATGTCCCAAGTTGGAAAGGAGCCATGAGAACCATCAAGTCCAACTCCTGGCTCCACACAGGACAACCCCCCCCCAAAAAAAAAATCAGACCATATGTCTGAAAGCAATGTCCAAACACCCCTTGAACTCCAGCAGCTTGGTTCAGTAAGCCATTGGGAAACCTGTCCCCTGGCCACCACACTCTGGAGCAGAACCTCTTCCTGATATCCAGCCTGGTATCTCACAGCACGCGCAATCTGTAAGGACGAGAATAGCTCATCAGCAGAGGCACCACCCAAAGGAAGGAACACACAATCTGATGGCTTTGCTGTACAAACTTAATCATGAGGACCGTGCAAATCATCTGAATTGCCTGTGAGATGCAGAAGTCTGGCTGCTTAGTCTTTCTGGCATTGCTGCTTCTCCAAGATGAGGGGGATCCTCAGAAAACATGCTGATTTTTCACGTCAGTGAGATCCACAGAGGTAGAGAAATCAACTGAATAAATGACAAATGCTCTTAGGAATGGCTGAGGTGCCATTGTAAATGAAGATGTTGATGGAGGAATGCCAGCCACGTCTGACAACACTCAGCAGAAGCCAGGTGACATCACTAGGTTCTGCATACTGGGAGGTTAATGGGGCATGTTCTCACCCTAAGCTGAGCTTTCACAGAGAAAACAAGGGGATTGGCTCAGCAAAAACAGACCTAATACTCTCAGTCACTGGATTTCTGCTCTGAGCCATCTCCAATAAAGGTGCCTGCATCCTTTTTCTCATTCAGCTGAGACAGCATCTGACCCCACAGGGATCTGCAGGATGGGTGCAAGTCAGCCTGAAAGCTCTTAGGTGAAGGAGCACTGGATACGTTAATGGCAAGTATTGTTAGGAAGTTTCCATAGCCCATCTGGCATTCAGAATAACTTCTTCACCATAGCCTCAGGGAAAATTTATCTGTCAGGATTAGGCTGGCTGTCCCAGGCTCTGCCCTTACCTAAACTGGATTTGGAAGAAAATGTATTTGGAACATATACTTGTCTGTGCTGTTACAGCAGCTCTGGGAATGGCTGATGGAACACAGTCCATGAAGAAATCCATCACCAGGGATCAGTGTATACAAATACAAACAATTACAGGAGAAATAGAACCAAAGTTACCAAAGGAAAGGGTACCCTCAAGACCAAAGGCTGTCGGTGAGCCAGCATCTCTGGATGTGGGGATCACAACAGCACTGCTTGTATTGAAATGGGAGGTTACAAGTTCATTGGGCTTCTGAAACAGCACTAAGGAACATCTCTGAAACACACAGGGTGACATTTTTAAGTCTTCAATCGGCCAGCCAAGCCAGGCTTGCAATTTACTCTTCCCAGGATCTTAGGCACCCAAAGGAAATAAAGAAATAGCATTTCTGATAAATCCAGGAATCATAGCACTGTTAATAGTCAGAATCAATTAAGATGACATCACTAAACTCAGAAAGTTATGTGCTAGGAGTATAGGACTTTTTAAAAATTATTTTATCTGTACAGATGTCTCATTTGAAATCTTACTGAGCTCCTGGCAGACTGGCACTGAATAATCATCCCTTTATAAAGTGCTTTCTTTCCACCGGTGTTCAGTGCATTTGGGAATCTGTTCCCATTCTGATGCTTTGAACGTTCAACTTCCTGACACCAAACGCTCGGTGACTGTCCTCGTGCTTAAACACTGCAATGTAAAAATCACTGAATGTCCAACTGCCCTTGCTGAGCTCAAGTAGGACTGTGAGTGCCCAGTGCTCACTGAGGGAACCCAGGGTTTTTACCAGGTCTTTCCTCAGGCTTTTGTTGATGGAAGTCCGAGGTGCCAAGTTGAGCCTCATGCTCTTCCACTGGTCCTGAGCACTTGATGCTCCCACTGGTGGCTGTGAGGACTGAAGACACTCCAGACTTCCAAAACGGGTCCCTCAGCATGCAATGATCTCCTAGCAGCCTGAGAGTTAGTTTTGTTCTCTTCCACTGGTGCCGTCCATTTTGCCTTTGGCAAGCATCGATTTTCCACAATTCCCCCAAGCCCGCATAAAGCAGCTGCCAACACGGCTGCCTCGTGGGAACCACTTCTTTTATTTGTTGAACAAAAGAATCACCAACATTGTCTTCAGCGATGTTGGGCGAGTGGAGCCTGGGACCAGGATGCCGAGCTCCCTCTCCTGGCTGCCGGATCAAAAAGAACATCTGAAGAGTCCTTCGGACCGCGCACTTCTGAATTGCTGGGCTCTGGCTGGAGGACAAAGAGCCCTTACAGCTGTTTTGCTGAATTTCAGGTGTTGACATTCTTCTCACCCAATAAAAGCATTGGGAACTAAGCTCAACATTTGGGAGAGAAATATTAATTGAACACAGAGCCCATTTCCCCTTTTCTCTCATCTGTCACTATTGGTAAATAAATTGGGCAAATAGCACTGAGATCCTATGCAGAAAATCCACCTTTTGCTCCCACTGTCAATTATCAGTGAAATGTTAGCCCACAGACAGGGAGTGGAACAGGACATTCACATGGAGATTTGCCAGGGCAGAGAAAAGCCCTTGTTTTCAAAGAGTTAACATTTCTCTCTGGTCCCATCTGAAATGATACAGCTCTTCTATGCTCAGCTAAGAGCATACATGCAGTCAGGATAAGGCATCTGGATCTTGAGAGGTGGTCAGTGAAGACACGCCAGTCTGGAGAGATGGGTCTGCAGGACTATAGCATGGGCCAACAGGATGCAGCAAGCAGCACTGAGGGCTCACAGAGAGCTCAAAGTCTCATTGCCCTTTCTGTTCACCATACTCCCTTCTGCACTCCCACATCTAAAAATCTTCAAATCAGTGTAAAAAAAAAAAAAAAAAAACCAAAACACACACAAGTGACAGCCATGGCTCAACTCCACAAGACCTTTAAATATTGCTGTTCCCAAACCAGGATTATCCTCTCCTCTCTTTAGCAAGATGCAGTGGTCCAACAGATGCTGCAGACTTGGGAAGTCTGGTTTTACTCCTGAGCCAGGCCCCAAAATTTGGGCTGAACATCACATAGATCTGACTTTACTCCTCTGAACAGGTTCAGAATAGATGCAACCCAGATCACCAAAAGCAGAAAAATGAGTTCTTCTCATTCAAAAGCAAAGTTGAAACAATCCATCCATCTGTTCTGGGCTGTTTTACATGGCTGACCACAAGGTATCCACCTTGGCATAGCGTGAGGACAGCCTGAGCTCACACACTTCAACATGTACACAAGTATTGAATACCATGAAAGACTGAACTGTAGGTAGACCAGCCATCACAAGCTGATTTGCTCAAAACTTTCATTTCTTTGAAGCAATTTTACTGCTTCAACTCCCTTCTTAAATAAGACCTAGAAGAACTAGAACAAATGCAGACAGAGGAAACAGAAGTGGCCAGAGGTACACAATGGTTTCCACTTTGGAGCTGGTAAGCTGATATGCTTCTTCCATCAGCTTTGGTAATCTGGCATAGGATGGCCACCAAAGCTCCCAAACTTCTCCTGCATCTGTCCAATACCTTACACTCATTCCCCCTGCAACAACAACTCACCCTGAGCAGCTTCTTATCCTCTGTATCCCATCTCAAGGGGATTCTTGGAGTAGGAAGGACCTGGTGAGAAGTGGACAGATATTTGGGAGGGGATTATAAGTCCTGGGCTCAGACACAGCACACCATGGCCCTCTGCAACTGCAGGATGGCAAAGAGCAGGAAGAGTGGATGCTGCTCACACGAGATACAACGTTCTCTCTTTGGTGTCTTTCATGGCCAAATCCTGCTTGAGCTAGACGTGTTATGACAAGAGGGGAAAACGAGCTTCACAGTGCAGTGACGAGCAGCTCAAAGGAGGAAGAGCCTTCCCATGTAAAAGGGAAACGAAAGCTCAGCAACAAGGTCACCTCCACTGCCTCAGGCAATCTGAGGGATGACAAAAGTTGAGACGTGTAGCACAGCAGCAGAAGACAAAAGCCATCCCTGGAGGGCAGAAAGAAGGGGGAGCACACAGCATACAAGGAATTTAATGTGGGGAAAGCCACCAGGATCGCTTTCATTTAAAGGACACGCTCCTGCCTGGATAATGTAGGATAATGGCTTGCAGAGGTTTGACCAGAATTTATTCAGAACCTTTTATGCTTCAGACCCTGGCACCACCACCAGGTGGGCAGGTGGCCAAGCAGCACACAGCAACACAAATAATTGTGGGAATTTGGATCTTGTCTCCAGCTCTATAGCTTCTTACTCTTATAACTGTCACTTTCCAACAGATCCAACAGTTCCTAAGAGCAGAATGTTCAGGACAAGTGCTATCTTGCTTGGACTAGAAGGGCAAATAGTCTGAAAGCCAACAACAGCAGAGAGGCAGCTGACTCCAATGTGAGTGAACAGCTGGGAAGTGCACAAGTTTTCCAGCAGCACAGGGGAAAAGCAAGTGGAGGAGCCTAGATCTGTGCTGCGAGTTTTAGCAGAGCAGAAAATTGGACACTGTTCAGTGCAAAGTGCTTGGCACAAAGGGAGTAACTGGGAACATGGTTTGGGGTAGCACTGCAGACTGCACCAAGACAGTACATCTGGAGTCAGCGCCCCAGGCACACAGCACAGCCCTCAGTGTTGGAGTGCTGGGGGACAGACTCATCCAAGCACTTCCTGGAGCAGTGGAGGAGAGCAGTCTCAGAGGTATTGATTCAGAGCTTCACAGCTGTGAGCGCTCTGAGAGCAAAGGGATGAGCAAGGAGAAGCAATGTCTGAATTCCGCAGCTGTCCAAGACCGCCTGCACAAGGCTCTCTGTGCCGTCCTCCACTCCCCATTCATGCCTTGGGTACAGTGTGCTGCACAAGCGTGCCTGCAAGGAAAGGCAGCTTTGTGTTTCTGCTGAAAGCTCCAGTAAAGGAAGTCTCACCTTGCAATCAGCCTCACAGAGAGACCTTTGTTTTGAACGGCCTTCAGGGGTTCCTTCCAACTCTCCTGCAATATGCTGGGACACCTACAGCTCCATCAGGTGCTCAGAGACCAGTCCAGCCTGACCTTGAGTGTCTCAGGGATGGGGCACCACCTCTCTGTGCAACCTGTGCTAGCGCCTCACCGCCCTTAATGTAAAAAATTTCTTCCTTATATCCAGTCCAAGTCTTCTCTTCAATTTGAAGCCATTTCCCTTGTCCTATCACAACAGATCCTGCTGAAGATTCTGTTTCCTTCTTTCTTACAGCCCCCCTTTAGATACTGAAATCATCTGTGGACACCAGAAAAGGCAAGATTTGCACAAGGGAGCTAAGCTCCAAATAGCCCTAACATTTGAGGAGAACTCACTCAGGCATGAGGGTGACCAAAGAGCCCTAAGATCTTCACATCCTCTCTTATCACCCCAGGTCATTTGAAACCCCTCTCCTGGGTGCCTGAATTAAGAACCTTAACGATGCTATCACAGAGCAGAATTGTCTTTGAGCTGCAAATAAGAGTTAAAGTGGTGCTTGGCAGCTTGGAAGCCAGTACCACAGCAATATCTTTCAATGAGGCAGCTGTATTTCCCCTTTCTATCACACACATTTAAAAGCTTTTAAGACAATAATCCATCCCCTCTGCTGGCAAACGCAGTGCTGGGCTATTCTTTGGGTTCTTAAATCATTTTAAAATACAGGGCAACATTGTCTTAAAAGCCTTTTCTCTCTCCCAGCTTCAGGAAACCTCAGTGCAGCTCTGCAGATCTCACCACACTTGGAGACACCAGCACAGGGCATTCCGGGGATCCATTACCAGTCAGAAAGGGCTGAGCACTGCCTGACAATGACAACGCACTGCCACGGGCAAGGATCTTCTCACTACGTCATTTCTAGGCACTCAATGGGACTGCCTACATGGCCCAGAGATTCCTGTACTATTTTTTAGGATTTAATGTATTAGTTTTCTGTACTAGAAGTAATCTGTGTTGTCTGAGTTGCTTAAGGGCAGGAATGGATGGCTTGGCTACTAAAACTCAGCTTTAGAGAGAGGATGCACCTGGTTGCACAGGCAGAGCTTTGGCTGCAGTGTCCTTTATCTCAACTGTCCTCACCCAAATTTGATTTCAAACCCAGACAATTCTGTACTCCAACTTTATCACTGCTGCATCATCTCAGATAGAGAACAAAGGCGATGAAATGAAGACATTGACAAGACTTAGAGGGCAGCTCCCCCACATAAGGCTGTTATTTCTGTTTCCCTTTGGCAAAACTGAACATTTTCAGCCCAGTTAGCAGCTCTCAATAGCCAGAAGCTAGCATGCTCCTCCCCATGAGAGTCAGGCACCCCTTCTGGAAATTCCTAAGTTCAGCCACCTAAAAAACATAGAAGGTTTTTGCACACCTCTTGGCATAGTTTTGTCAGGCTTGTTGTTGGGTGTGAACAGGGAGATGGCACAACCACAGCCAACTCAGTAGAGAACAATAGTCCTTGCCATCTGTCAAACCTTCCAGGTAGCCAAGACAATCCAATCATAGAATCATAGAATCACCAAGGTTGGAAAAGACCTAAAAGATCACCCAGTCCAACCGTTCACCTATTCCCAATAGCTCCTACTAAACCATGTCCCTCAACACAACATCCAGTCTTTCCTTGAACACCCCCAGGGTCGGTGATTCCACCACCTCCCTGGGCATCCATTCCAGTGCCTGACCACCCTTTCTGAAAAGTAATACTTCCTAACCCAAGATACACTATTTCCTGGTTTCCTGACTCCCTTATCCCCATTTCTGCTACTTTGGATATGAAGGAAGGGTGATGTGAGACTGCTTCTGGTGCAATACTAACACCCATGCTCACCTGCCTAGCACATCCTTTACAGAGCTGCCCACTCCTTTTACCAACTCATCACTCAGATAAGTAGAAAAAGGGTTGCTGCTTCCCCTTCAGGCCACCAGGCAACCCTGCAGGCAGCCCAAATCCCCCACGCAGGAAGGATTCTCATTTCCTTTTCTACCCTGTACCTGGCAGCTTTATATTCTACATGACAAGCCTGTGTGACTCTTGCCTCCTGGGAGTCAGGGTCCTCCAACAGTGCAACAGGTCCATGGAGCAGGAGCTCCACTGGGCAGTGATGTTCTGCCCTAGGGCTCAGTACTGCACAGTCTGGAGCTCTTTTTGTTTTCTTTCCTACTTCGGGGATAGCAAGTTCTCTTGCCAAGATCCTGCTCTATTTATGGAGGTATTTGGGAACTGCTAAGGTTGTGTGGTGCAGTGTGGGATTAACCCAGCTTAAGCTGGGAAGCAGCCCTGAAGGATGAGCATGGAGAGGAGAAAGACAGTTTTATTATCTAGTTGGGAAAAATAATTCCCCAGCAGGGTGAGAGGAGGCAGTTGTGAATATGGCATAGTGATACACAAACAGTCCCTCCTGCACATAGGATCACAAAGCTATTAAGGTTGGAAAAGGCTACTAAGATTATTTAATCTGATCATCAACCCACCCCACCATGCCCACTAACCACGTCACTCAGTGCCACATCTCCACATTTCTTGAACACTTCCAGGGATGGCGACTCCATCTCCCTGGGCAGCCTGTTCCATACCCTCACTCCTCAGAAGTTTCTTCCTGAGCATCTCCTGTGCCTCAGGGTGTTTTCGGGGCTAGATCACAGCTCCCTTTGCTTCCTGACCCTCTCCAAAAGTGCTTTGAGCCTACCCAACTTTTGCATCCCTCTTCAAGTTGCTGAACTTTCTCCACACTCACTCCTGCTGCTGCCAGGGATCCTCCGCCTCGCCAGCACTCACCGCTTCATTTATCTGCAGGATCAGTTGTAGCCGTATTGATTTTTCCTCTCGCCCTCTCCTCTCTGTGTTTGCTTTCTGAATTATGCAGCGGTGCAGTTTTTCCTCCTCACGAGGAGCGAGTGAATTGCAGAGGATCAATTGAGCCCTGCCATAGTTTAGTCAGGAATCCCCAGTAGGGGCCAGAAGAGAGAAAGGAGAAGGGGAGATAATGAAGATGGGGTCGATCAATCCAATCGTGGTGCAAAGGAAAGAAAGGAAAAGAAGAGAGAAAAGGGGTTTGAATAATCAGGCACTTTTCCTCATGCAGTCCTCAGATCCCCCAGTCTCAATCAATAATCAACTTTGACACTCATTGCTTCAGAAACAAACACAAAAAAATCCTCCTAAACTCAAATAATGTTGTGCTTTATAGCATGAGAATAGCCAATGATGCCCTGGTAAAGATGAGGATAGGGATAAGATTTCTTCCCCCTTCTTCCTCTTCCCTTTTAAAAGTGTGTGTTATGAAGGCTGGCTAGATCCTGGCTGAGCCGAGATGAAAGGAGTGCAAACAGGGCTTTTAGTAGTTTTGTTGTTGCAATTATTTTGCCAATAGTAATGATTTCAAGACAGGATGCAGGATCTTTGATGCTGTGCTGGTGACGTGGATGGGTGGACAGAAAGTCGCTAGCTTTGTTACAGCTCCACATGCAAATTGAGAGGGAGATGAAGCCTGGGGGTGTAACCAGACATCAGCTTTCATAGCTTAAAGCATGCAAATTAAATACAAGAAAGTGCCTGAGACAAGACTCAGGTGCCAGCTGCTTGTCAGGACAGCAAGAGACACCACTAACCAATTCCGTTAATGCTGTGTCTGTAAAGATGCTCCAGAATTCATTCCCATCACAGGGTTCCTGTGCTGACTTCACAGGCCAGAAGAACAAATGCACAAAGTATTTTGGGCTCCTGCTCTAACTGCATCATCCTTCCCAGACAGAGCAGTGAACTGGAGCTTGCAGAGGCATAAAAGTAGCAGATAAGCACTGCAGGTGTGAGTAGGGACTATGGCCACTATATCAGAGACCCAAGTCAGAGGACAAATGAATTTCCTGTGCTTTAGAACTTGAAACCAGGACAAGCTTTTATTTCCCCAGAACAATTTCGGCTAAATAGAGCTTCTCTATACTGATAAAGATGCTGGGAAAAGACTTCTCCTCTAAACAAAATTCTATAAATTAGGAGAAATATTAAAAAATTACTTCTTCCCTTGTCATGCATACCAAGCTTGACAAGGAGAAGTGAGACCACCCTCCCCTATGATGCAGGAATTAACTTCATGGAACAAAAAAAATCAGTAAGTAACACAAAGGAAAGCACAGCAGTGACAGCAAACCAGCAAGGACCCAGGCTACAGCAAGTGAGAGTTTGCTCAAATACAACAGCTGTGAACACAGAAATAAAGAAAAAAAACTTCTTACCTTCAGAAAGCCTCCAGTAGGTAGGGATCTCCAGCAAGATACCCTCACCTCTACTGCCAACCCTTAAATGAGGTCTGGGAAGGGATGGATCCTGGCTGCACCCCCTCGGGTCATTCAGGTAGATTGCATGCACCTGAGCTCCTCTGTGTTGGCCCTGCCTTCCCACCAGGTGCTCAATCACTGCTTCAAGCTGTGACTCAGCATTTCTGCTACAGTTGGAAAAGACCACTAAGACCATCTAGACCAACAGTCAACTCATCAGTCCAACCATCAATCCAATAATTAAGCCCCTATCTTCTATATCCACAAAATTTGTAGGAATATTGTACGCCTGAGATTTCTCACTACAATTTGCTGACATGAGCCAACAGGTTTGGAAGTTACTAATGAGAAAGGGCAGCCCACTCAACATAGGATTAAAAGTTATATGTGGAAAAGCTTGTTGTGGGGTGTGAGCTGGGAGAATGGGATCATAATAAAGCTATCAATGGGAGAGTATGGGAAAGAGAGTTGAAGCTATCAGAAAAACTTAGCTGCTGCCTACCTCAGATTCAGATTAATGTGTGTGTGTGTGTGAAATAAGAAACTTCTAAGATGATGCTTTCAACATGATTTGCTTTATAATTTTCCTGATGTTCAGTTCAAGGAATGGAGGTATAGCTCAGCTCAATAGGGGTAGAGGTACAATTTAACACTCTCTGACCCCATTGCTTCTGCAGTTACTGCTCACATTGGTGTTTGTAAGACCTTGACACACCATACTACCTCACTTGTCCATCTTGCATGGATGGAGTCCTGCAGGTGAATAGAGCCTGGTCAGGCAAATATCATATATAAACTGGGGGGTGGACATGCTTTATGCTTCCTCCAAATACAAATGGAGGATAATGTTGAAAGAATCAGCATTAGTTTGCACATTAGTGTGTCTGTGTGGTGGGTTATGCCCATGAATTGTTGGACAAAAGGCTGATCTTTGCCAGTTCTGTCCACTGCATTCTCAAATGGACCCTGCTTCCTTATAGTGCCTCAGGAAAGGTGCAAGCAGAGAAGACTTTGCAGCAATTTTCTTGGAAAATCTATCACTTTCACTTGGTGTTTTCCCCAATATTCCTGAGCCCTGCTGCTTCAGGTGTCTTGGTCCAAGGAGCTTCAGCAGGCTTTTCCAAGACCGCCTTCATGCCCATTTCCTTGTCCAGTCTCTCCAGTAAGGAGAGGGCATCTCCTGCCCATTCTGACAGCAGGAATCCCTGGATTACAGCTGTCCAAGGAGGGCAGGACAGGCCAGCCCTGAGCATCATGAGAGAAGAAGCTCCTTCCTCTCCCAGAAGTTGCTCCACATTTTCTGCTAATAAGGGCACAGGGAGAGAGAGACAGAGAGAGAAGAAAAGAAAAACTGCTCTAAATTATTCATTGACAATATCATTATGTGTCATAACAGTGTGTCTGTGATGGGAAAGAGTGAGTGTGGCAGGGGCTGGGGTAGCACAGTCCAGGCTGCACAATAGCGAGATCTGATTAAATATTGATGTGCACTAATTGGCTACAGGGTTTCAGGACAGCTTGGGCTTTGTTGGGATCATTTGTATTCTTGCTTTGGAAATGGACCCCCCCACACACATAAACCCTACATTTTCATGTGCAAGTCCTCTCCCTCCTCCTCCTCTTTTCATCCGCCCTCCCTCTTTCCCTCCCCAGTTTCCAGTCCTTCCCGATACCCTTGTGTGTGTACAAATTAACAAGATCTTAACCTCTCCTGATTTTCTACAGCACTGACATGCTGCCAACACTCGGTGCAATTAGGCTAAGCTTGCAGAACTGTTTTTTGGTGCAGAAATCAGGACTTGCCCTTGCAGACCGTCCTGTCTTCTCAGTTGTGCCTGGACTCTTCTCTGAGCCATGCTCCTACTCTCGGCCTCAGAGCAGACAGAAAGTTCTTCTGTGGCACTTTTTCCTTCTGAAATGGTACAGGCCTTGAGTTGGGAAGTGGTGGCACTGGAGCTTCTCGTACAGCTTGTGCCCATAGATCTGAGAGCAGCCTGGGAATGCACATGTGGCAAGGGGCAGGCTGAACTGAAGTATATGAGCCAGGTTATTTCTTGGTTTAACTTAAACATCATGAGGTCTGCAGCGCTTGGCATCCCCTGCCTATGACTCCAGCTGTTCTCAGTGTCTCTAACAGACCCATCAGTAGGTGGTAGAGCAGTAGGCTCCCTATTGCAAACAATAAGCAGGTTGTTGCAATCTCTCTCCTTTGCCTATGGGCTCCCCAGAAAACATTTTTTTTTTCTGCTACAATTCCCCACTTTCAGGATGCCCACCTGAGTCTTGTAACCAGCCTGAGGTCCTCTCACCCCCTGATTCCTCTGTGAGAGACAGGCTGAACTCTCTGGAGGCTGAAGCTGCTCCCAGCAGAGCAGTGTCAAAGCATGGGATATATTCCCACAGTCCTTCATGCTTTACAAAATGCCCTTAACCAAAATTTTGACATTTTAATAATATTATTTGCAAAAGACATCCCCGGTATCAGATCAGATTAGCAAGAGGTAGAAACTGGAGATGATTACGTGTTGGGCTTTTTTTTTCTCCAAACTCTTGTTTTCTAATAGTGACAATTAAAGTTTTAAAGAAAGAATGACATTCATGATCTACACTACTTTTGAGTTGAAGGGCTGAGAGAGATGGCTTGGGAAAATGCCTCTGCTAAACATATTTCCCAAAGTATCTTTAAATAAATCAGATGGCCCTGACTGAAATAAGGAGTGTCTGAAGCACCTGGTGAGCTCTGATGGACGTGTCCAGTATTGCTCAGTTGAGTTTTTACTGCAGGGAATGAAGGCAGAACTTCCAGAGGGGTTTGATTAATCCAGCCAGCACAGCAAGAACAAGAACAAGGTATGCATTACCTGGAGAAAAAGAACAGAGCAGCACATAGGTATGAAAAAAAAACCAGCAGTGCTTTGCAAACTTTATTCTTTCCACCAGACATCCAACATCATTAATTTTAGGACCACCCTCTGCATAGTGCTTGCACTTCCCAATGCTGTGTGTAGATCTGAGGGAGAGCAATGCACCAGCTTTGCAGACTCACACAAAACAAACTGACAAAAAAATTCTAAATATCTTTGGTAACTTTTTTTCCCTTTGGTTTTCCTATAGAAACCAGAAGATTTGAAAAAATCAAAGTCCCATTGGAATAAAGAGAAAACAAACAAATAAAAAAAGATGATCTGATGAAATCCAGCAGAATTTTAGTCTGCCAAAAACGAAAAATTTTGGCTGGCTTTATTGGGAATCTGGAGACCAAGAAGCTAGCTGAAGTGCTTTCATGGTACTTCTTTTTCCCACTAGTTAAAGAAGAAATGAGATAAATTCATAGCAACCACAGCTGTCCTGCGTGAGTTTTTCAGTCCTGCTTCCTACAGCTGAATACCCACCCAGTAAATCCAAAGAAGGCCACAAGTCTAAGCCAGTGCAGTGCTCTCCGTGCCAGCTGGATGGCTGGTGATGTTGGTGCTCCCACATACAGCTGGGAGGGACTGTGCTTTTCCCTTTCCTCACCCACAAGCACAACCCTACTGCAGACAATACAAAGCACAAGTTATTTTGGTCAGAAGTTATTTTTCACTCTGCTCTAACTATAGAAGGCAGTGACGTATTTGGTAGAGTCTTGTCAGGAGAGAAAGTCAGTTGTCACTCTCTTGAGTGTCTCTTTCATCCCAATGCCTAGTGTGACTCCAGTTCCAGTTTGAAAGATATCCAAACAGTCATGGGAAGTGGGGATTCTCCATCTCACCACAACTTCCCATGGAACTTTTCCAGTGTCCAGTACCATTTGGCTTGGATATTTCCTTGGGAAGAAGTAACATCTTCATATTATTACTCCCTAGTGGTTCTCTATTCCCTAATATGACTGATCACCTCCTGAACCAACACAAACCTCTATCATGAGAAGCATGCTGAGGCTAACTTCTCTCTGCCACGTGAATTACGACGTCCTCTCATTTGTGTCCAAAGGCCCCATATTCCTCTTAGGACAGATGGTAAGCACCCTGGTCAATTTCTGAAGTGCCTATGCTCGCAGGATGAAGCTTGAACAGTTTGTTCTCCGTGCCTTAACGATCCTTCCTCCTCTTCTTTGAAATCCTTTACATTATTCTTTATAGGGAAGAAAAAAAAAAACAACAAAATAACCCAAGAAACCAACAACTCAAGCAACAACAAAAGGAGTTTAGTTAGTTTGTTTACTTATTTAGGACTAAACTTTTTTTTCCCTCCTGCATTGAGCAGAGCCCATTTCAAAAGGGGCCACGTGTGGGAGAGTCTCTGGTGGATCCCACAGTCTGGGGAGATGGAGAAAAAGGCCTGACTGATAATCAGAAAGGAGCTAAGTGAGATGAAAAATAGAATGACGGGATTCATGTTAAAGGAGAACAGGCCTATCTCAGCAACTAAAATGTCATCAATTTTTTATTAAACAGAATCTTTTCAATAGACAAAAATGAGCTCTTCTGTCCTCACTCATTCACTCGTTGTCTCTTTCTTTTCCCCCCAGTTCTGTTTTTGCAGCAGTGCCTCCTGTATGAAGACAATTCTTCTTTTCCTCTTTTTTTTTCATGCTCTAAGGTTTTATAAGAGATGGAGGCTTAAATAGAGGCCTGAACACGTATTTAAGACTATTTATTGCTGCTCCCCCAAGCACTGAAATGTGGGCTTCCACTCACCCTTCCTGGGTCAAAGCTGTCCATCTGAATCAGGGAATGGACTTTGGTCATCCCTATGGGTCCCTCTGGCATCTCTTGCTCTTTGTAACCTGCCCATATGCTCTGTTTCCACTGTAAGTTGGACCCTGCACCCCCGTGCACTTGGACATTCACAGAAATCAGCCAAGGCAAACCCCAGACGTTGCTAAAGCCATGGTGACAGCTTCTCATCAAAAACTCCCTACTTGTTTTCACTGAAAATGCTACTCCAGTCAATGTAAAAAGTCATTGGGCAGGGACAGAGCTGGGGATAGCAAGGTCTGCTCTCCACACCTTACAAAGAACTCCTGGGTGATCATTAGCCATTGTCTAAGATGATGTTTTCTGCATCGCATCTCCTATGTCTCTTGTCTACTGAGTTACCAAGATCTATTGGTCTTGATATTAGGGAATTTGCAACTTAAAAAGTTTTTGAGATCTATCCCAATTTGTGTATACCTTGTACATTGGAGCTCTAGGCTCCTGTGTACTGAAGGCTTCTTCATTGTAAGTATCTGAATGTGATATTGCCCCCTTCTTTTGTTCTGGTGCTTTATAAGCAATCAGAAAAGGGACATGTTCACATGGGAGATGCAGGAGGAAGAGCAGGAGTCAGACATGAGTTCCAGCAGGACAGAGCAGGAGGAGACATGGATCTGCACAGCTAAGCAAGAGCCTGAAAGGAAAATGGCAGGAAACGGAGGGGGAGGCAAGCAGAATAACCCTTTCAGTGTTTAAGGGGGCTGTAAGAAAGAAGTGAACAGACTCTTTAGCAGGGTGTTTTGTGATAGGACAAGGGGAAATGGTTTCAAATTAAAATCTGATGTTTAGACTCGACTTAAGGAAAAAAAGCTTTTACAATAGGGGTGATGAGGCACTAGCACAGGTTTGCTCAGAAATGTGATGGGTGCCCCATCCCTGGAGACACTCAAGGTCAGCTGAGCTGTGCTCTGAGCACCTGATGGAGCTGTAGGTGCCCCTGTTCATTGCAGGGATTTGGAATGACTCTTTGGAAGTGGCCCTTCCATCTCAAATAATTATATGATTCTATGAATAAACCTATTCACATCCAAGCAACACCAGATAGCAGTGACTGAATTTCAGAGCTGTTTTGGGTCCACTTGTCATCACAACATCACCTGAGATCCTTTAAAAGTCACTTTCCATGTAGTATAAAATATACATATAGTGCAGCTCCCCCACCTTACTTAGCACCACATTGCAACTTGCACAACAAGTTCTGCTTGTCCTTGGAACCTGTGCTTCAGGTCCCAGCAGGGTTTATTTATTTACAGTTCTAGAAGGAGGTCCCATCACCCAGGCATCCCAAACGCTGCTCCTTGTTAGCTGGTTGATGACCACATCCAGAACTGATAGAAGCTTCCAGAGAGCTTTTCAAGCACGTCAAAGTGCTCAACACTTGTCCGTCCATCCGCACAGCCAGCTGTCTGTCTGCAGCAGGCAGGCATCTCCCTAGATGGCTGCATCCCAGCTGCTGTCTCTCAGTCCGTCCTACGGGGCGGGCAGGAAAAGACTGATTCAGTGAAAATTAGCATGGGATTTGATGTTTGCCCTTGTAGTTGAGGAGATGCATGTGAATTTAGTGGCTCTCTTTCATCCACACGTGCTGGTGCATTTGGGGTCCGTGCAATTGTGTGCATGTTTGTGCCTTTGGGTGCTGATTCCCAAGATAGAGAAAGAAGCGTGACCAATTTCATCTGCACATTATGTTTGGTGTGTCAGCGACTGCTGAGCTTCTGTACGGGGGAATAAGTGTCTGTGTGCTGCGGGTATTTGTGTGCAAGTAAGCAATGTGGTGTGCAAGGTGGCTGCTGCTTCTCACAGAGAGCTGCCTCTCATTTGCTACATTACAGCTTTATCCACGAACTACCAGCATGGAAATCTTGCTATGAGCCCAGACTGTATCAGGGTAAAGCCCTGCTGACAACAATACATGTTTAGGACCCATTTACCAAGGGGATTCCACCCCCTTCCTTAATCCAAGCAAACGTGAGTGAAAGAATAAAAAAGAAAATACAGACAGAAGAAAAAAAAAAAAAAAAGGGGGGGAGGGTGAGAGCGAGGGAGAAAGAGGATTTCCTTCAAATCTGTTCTTTCTGCCCATGATGGAGTCTCATTCCCATAATCATTTTGACAGGTGTGCAATGGTTGAAAAGTTGGGGGGTGTGAGGGTGAGGATGGGAGGGGAAGCACCAGAAACCCGCTTTCTCGGCGCAGGCAGCCCAGTGCACCCGGCTCCCTGATTAGAGATGACAAGCACACCTGCCGTCCCCGCGGCCCCGCAATTAAAGCCTCTTTGAGGTCCCAGGAAGTGACCGCATTAGAAAAGCCCCCTCGCAGCCGGCTCCTTAGCATATTTCCAGTGTCATTAGCAAAACGGCAAAGGCAAGGCACATCGGCGGAGGGCTCTGACATGACCCGTGCTCCTTCCCGCTCGGGGAGGGGATGCAAAGTGACTTTTAAAGAGGAGTCTCTTTTTTTTCTATTTTTCTTTTTCCTTTTTTTTTTTTTTTTTAAATTTATTTCCAAGCCCCCCTCTCTCACCACTCCCTCCCTCCTTCTCTTGGAAACGTTCCACCTTCTCTGGGGTCAGCAAGGGGAAGGGAGCCAGAATTCATTAAAGGCAGAAAAGGACTTTGCTAAAACTGGGCAGCTTTCAGGAAGGAATTCTTAATTCAGGATGCCAGTGTATATTCTTACTCTGCTCCCTGCTTTCTAGTCTGGATTTCTCTTTTCCTCTTCTTTTGTGCACTCCCACCTTCACCCACATTCTGCTCCTGCTGTCCTCCATGGGATGCCCCGTCTGCCTGGAGGAAGCTGCTGTGGGTGGTGGTAAGCATGCAAACCCTACTCCACAAAACCAGTGTCACAGGCACCCATGCCAGGTATCAGACTGCTTGAAGACGCTACGGATGGTCCATACTTGGAGGCGTCCAGGCCAGACTGGATGGAGGCAAGGGCAGCCTGATCTAGTGGTTGGCAGCACTCTCTGCTGCAGAGGGCTTGGAATTACACAGTCTTGGAGGCCCCTTCCACTCCAAGCCATTCTATGATCTCATTCTCAAAGGACTTCCCAAGCTTTAAGCTCCAACCCACAAAGGGAGCAAACTCCAATACCAGATCCTTTTCCCAGTGATGCTGAGGATGAAAAAGACATCTCCTAAACCTGCCATAAGGCTGTACAGTTCTGAAGAACATTGGTGGGCTCATTATACTTCCAGCCTTGATCTCACATAAGCTAGGAGGTCCCCAGAAGGATCTTGCTAGTGGTCTTCAACCTTCTTAAGATCTTGAGAGGGAGGTCATGGCTCTTGAAATTCTTTAGTTTTTCCACAAGTGGACCATTACACCCATCTCCATTCTTACTCCATTTGCCTGCCATGAAAACGGGAATTCCCCTGCTAGCCTTCAGACACAGAACTTTCTGCTATGCTGCTGAAAATAGCTAGGAGAAATCCTTCCTTCCTCCCCCAAGCCCTCCTCACTGTCTCCTCTTCATCCTCTGGCCTCACTGAACGCTTTCCTGACGCTTCGCCTAACACAACACTGCCTGCAGCATCCCTCACTTCTGAGTAGGGATCTTTCTTTAGTAGGGAAAAGTCTGGATCTGTCATGGCCTTGCCACCCTCATACTAACCCCATACTACTGCAGGATGAGGCCATGCACCAGAGCTACTGTAGCCATGAAAGCATTGCATCATCCCGCAATACCTGCAGGATGCAATGGGCAGGTGAATGCGACTCTGAAGTGTAACAATCCTGACAATGATAAATAATGCACACTGAGCGCTCCTGCGAAAGCATTCAGAGTTGTTACACTCAGCTAAGAAGCTCAGGGCCTCGATAGCAGAACAAAAGGGTCCCTCAGGGACTGTTGCTGATTCCCTCTTGAACAGTAGGGATTAGCAAAGCCATTTTAGCACAGTACTGCTAGGTCCTTCAGCTCTGGAGCACTGCAGAGGCTTTAATGGATTCGTGTGCGTAGCATTGCAGAGGTGGAGTAGGGGCTGCTCTGAGCAAGTAAAGCAGCAGCTCACTGCACAGTGAATAACTTCTAGAGCAAAGCAGAGCCCAAGAGCAGCATCTTGATGTGACTCGGGGCTGAAGAAACAGCTAGCATCACTTAGCACAATGACACTTCAGCAGGCAGCACTCACGTGAAGACAGCCAAGACCACCTTGGCAGTCCTCATCCCTCTGCTGGTTAGCATCACTTGGGCATGCCTCCTGGTGACCTTTATGCCAATCAAAGAATGAAACATGGCTCACAGTGCCAAAGCATCACCCTGGGATGTCCCTGATTCTGCTTCACAGCCCACTGTCCTTCTGGGCCCTTCCTCCAAGATAAGCCCAGAACAAACTGGTGCACTAACGGGGCATGACTCAGGAGCCAGGAGTCTTCCTGGCACTTGTCTGCCATGGGCATCACAACAGGGAAGGAGAACCAGTGAAGTTAATTTATTAAAAGGGTTCAAGTTCCAAGATTCTTCCCCCATTTTTTCTTCTCCAAGTTTGTCTGTGGAAGTCGTAAAAATAAATCAAAGTGTCTTCTGCCTCTCCTGAGGCTTTCCCTCTGCACAAGCATGGCAGTGAAGACAGGCACTACAGGGTCTGAGCCTGGCTGGCTCTAAAGAGCACTGCATGAAAGAGTAGAGTGCAGTAGCTGTGGCAAGAAACACCACCATGAAACTAAAATAATGGCACAGAGAGCTGCTCTTCAGCAGTTTTGGCTGCTTCATAGCCCTGCACATTAACCCCTTGTATTCACTTAAGGTGTACAGGTCTGAATCAGGTCCTTTATATTATACATGGCAGCATGTACAACATGACAGCTCCACCAGCCAGCCCTCCTACCTCAATACATCTCTGATTTGCACACAGTCTAGGGAAAGCTCCCTTCCCTATGGGGTGGAGTTTTACAGATGCAGGGGCAGGACAAGAGAGGAAGGTCTTGCTCATGGCTTAGGGTATATACAACCCTACAAACACTCTAGGCACTAATGCTTGGTTGGCTTCTGAGAGCTTCCTCCAACTCTTCCAATCCATAATGGGTGGATTTTAGCTTTATAATGGTACCTAATTCCCAGCTCAGGCTGACTGAGGGCAGAGCAGTGCCCAGGTGCTCTATATGCCACCACCTGCAGACGTGAGTGGTACAGTTTCAGACCTCCAGTGGTTAATTATGTTAATGGTTAATAGTCTAGAAATGAGTTGGTCAGTTCCCTTGTTCTTGTTCCCCAGGGAGAAGCAGTTCAGGGACCTCTCTGGGGTACCCTCTTAGGATGCTCCACACAGCAACCACATTTTCCCTAAATCTTAAAATCATTAAGGCTGAGAAGGACCACTAAGATCACCTAGTCCAACCATCAACCCATCCCACCATGTCCCTCAGCACCACATTTACCCTTTTCTTGAATATCTCCAGGGACAATGAATCCACCACCTCCCTGGGCAGCCTGTTCCACGATGCAGAAGGTACAGGTTGGATTGCTCACACACCTTCAGAGGAGAGGAGGTGAAAACCACCTGGCACTGTTCCCTGTGGGATGTCTGCAGGTGGGATGCTCCAAGCTGCTGCTGCATCTTCAAAGCACGAGGCTGGGGCAGCAGATGGGCTGGTGGCCAAAACAAAGGGAGCAGAAAGCTGAATGGGAAGAGGAGTGGATAAGAGGGCAGAGAAGAGGAAGAGTAGAGAGGAGAGATGAGCGCTGCAGAGAGTGAAGCAGAGCCCAAGGATGAGCTCTCAGCCCTCTGTCACTCCTGGTGCCCTCAGGGGACAGGTATCCAGTCTGCGGAGCAGGCGAGTGCTGCTCCAAAGTAATGGTTAAATCAATGTGTTTACAGATGATGACACTAGAGTGACATACAGTGGAGAAGCCTCATGAAAAAATAAACAGGTAATAATCACACTGCAATGTGCACACTCCACTTCTCATTACTGCAGAAAAAAAGAGGCCCACCAGGGTTCATAGCTTCAGGAGATTAACCATTCCTTCCCTGGATGAGACCTCCCTGGGGGGGGATTTGCTCTCAGGGCCTCCCTTACTTCAGAGCAAGCAGGTGAAGCAGTGCTTACGAGCAGTGAGATGTGTCACCTAGCACAAGCTGAGATGTGACTTCATGGAAAAGGCAGGGAAGAAGCACTTACATAGATTGGCAGGAGGAAGGCAGCTCCAGGGAGAGCTTTGTGACTTCATGCCAGAGGAGCTTGCACCCTACTTGCTGCCCTAACACAATGCTCTTATGGGCACTGTTGACCTTCATAACCTCAGTGAAGACTTTTTCTATCCTCATGCCTTCCTACACACTGCTGGAGAGCTGCTTTCATACAGCTCACTGCATGTATAAACATGGGAAGGATCTATCTTCCCATGTTTATACATGCAGTGAGCTGTATGAAAGCTATCCCTATAGTCACAGAAGTCCTTCAGGCAAAGACAAAAGTCTTTTTAGAGATATTGTTGAGTATATTCATTTGCAGACAGCTTGAGGAGAAACACTCCATGAAATTGAATTTACAGTGGGGAATTAATAGTTACAAGTATGTTCTATGCTCTATCAAAATGGATTTATGGGCAAAAGTTCCCTAGATATTCACATGTCATCCAGAGGAGGTCAGCAAGCCAAGAATATGTAATTTTTGTGGTTATCTCTACTGGACAGCATTGTTGGGCTGCAATAGGTGTGTGAGATTTGCAGAAGTAGCATCTTTTAGATTTAAGATGAGGTAGAGTTAAGCACTGTGTGTTGGAGAGAAGTGCTCTCACAGGGCTGAATTTGTTCATCCACTGCTCGTTCCCAACACAACTACTTTGTAGTGCCTGTATCCATGAAATTGCTGGCTGGGATGGTTTTGCACAGAGGGCAATCTCTAACTTCCCTAGGGCTGGAGTACGATATCCAATCATCAGAACAAATCACAAAGCAAATACTAGATGCTCTGCAGACTTCACAACTCCACTCCATCCTCCAACAAGCTTCAGACTTTCATGAAATAGCTCAAGACTCCAAATTCACATGTTCCAGGATAAGAGCATCATAGTTACCCCAGGGCGAAACAAAAGCTGATCTTTTCTTACTTCCCCCCCCCCCCCCCAGGCCTCTCTGCCTGATATGATTTTGGGATGTTTACTGTGTCAAACAACCTTTAGATCTTAAAGGGCTAGAACTATATATGGAATAGCCACCCAGAAGACAAAGTATATCGTGAGAAATGGGAAAACTCTCCCAGAAGACCAAAAGAAACACTGAAAGTGTTAATTCAGTATAAGCAGATACCCTTATTTGTTGAATTATTATGAGCTCTACTGCGAGGGGTAAGAAAGGAAATGGATTTTGTTTGATGAGTGGGTGTGGAGACACTTGGTTCATGCAGGCATCCACTTTTCAGCCTTCTCAACAGACCCCAAGGAGGTGGATGCCCATCCTCAATGCTGTCTCCAAAGAGCCTTCAAGCACCAGTCCTGTCCACCCAGCAGCTTCGCTGACAGGAGAGGGCATCGCAACAGGTTGTCACCTATGCAACACATTAAGGAGATCTGGACAGCACAAACAGGGACAGCTGATTGTCACTCATTATCATATCACAGACATAAGGGAGAAGGTCACTCTGTGTTTCACCCACACATACTCAGTGCCATCAAATGACATCAGTTCCTTCTTGCCTGCAGCTGGGGGCTGTATGCCTGTATCCTCTAGCCTCATCCCTTGGAGCTGTCGAGCATCTTCAAAGTGTCAGTTCTGGCTGTCTCCCTGGGAAAAAGAACATTCTGTAAAACTTCAGCAGTGTCTCTACTCTTCACAAACCCATGAAAAGCCCTGCAGCACAGATCAACTCCTCAGCACAGCGGGCTGAGCTGGGTATGACCTCACATACCTCAATCCACAGGATGTACAGTCTCCTCCCACCAGGACACACATAGCCCTGGATGCCACTCCCAGCCCCTTAGCTCCCGTGAGTAGCTCTGGGGATGTAAGGTGACAGTAGTTCAGCTGCTTGTCCTCCACCCAGCAGCATGAGAGTGATAAAGAAGGAAACAGAAATGGAAGGGAAAGCTCAGCTACAGCTCTTTATTTAACCAGGACATCAGCATTAGACACAACATTAGTATCTGTGCAAGACAACAGCCCCCCCATCTCAGTAGTTCAAATGCCAAAGGGATGCACATAGAACTCTGCAACGTAATGGAAAGAGCACCAAAGACATAGGCTGCAGCAAGCAGGAGTTTGCTCAAATACAACAGCAGTGAGCACAGAAATAAACAAAATAAGCTACTTATCTTCAGAAAGCCTCCAGGAGCAGGAATCTCCAGCAAGATATCCTCACCCTCATTGCCAACCCTTAAATGAGCACTGGGAAGGAGTGGATCCTGTCTCCACCCCTTCTGGTAACTCCAGTACATTGCATGCACCTGAGCTCCTCTGGGTTGGCCCTGCCTTCCCACCAGGTGCTCAATCACTGGTTCAGGCCATCACTTAGCATTTCTGCTACAGACCCACAGGTCCTTGCACTCAAATTTCTACTAGTCAGCAAAATGGTTGTGCACAAGTGAGCTTTCTGCCTTTTAGCTCCCAGATCTGCTCACAATCCAGATGAGCACAACAGCATGTTGGCTTCAGGCAAGGCCTCAAGACAGGCATGTTTTGCTGCAAATAGTTGATGGCTTCCACTGACATGCAATCAAACTGACTGTCGTTCTTGACTACTACAGATACACTGTTTGAATGAGAAACATTTGAATTTTTCCCTTAGTCTGCACAGAAGGGAGTGCAAATCTAAATATGAGTTTGCACTCCTGGATAGATCTAGTCTAGGTTGTGTGATGTCCTTAGGATGCAGGCTGTTGTCAGCTGCAGATCTCACTGCATGGGGACCCCAGCCCACACTTGAATATCATGTGAGAGTTCAGAGGCCAAGAGAGATGCCTAGGAGCCACTGAAAAGCATCTGAAATCCATCTATACCTGCCTTGAAGCATCTGTGTAAGATCCTTTTGAGAGGGATTTTGCTAATACAGAGGGATTATACCAACAGCTCTCTTGTGCCACACTATTTAGTTTGGGATGTTTGACAAGCAAATCAATCAGCCTCAATCCAACCCTGAGGAGCAGATAAACGTATTTTGCTTTTATTATGAAGATTGGAAAACCGAGGCACAGAGGGATTTAAGTGGCTTTAAGAGAAGAATAAACAGAAGAAAATCTCTGAGTATTTCAGGCACAGAGAGAAGGACTGACAGAATGCAAACCTCCCGGGCAGCAGCCACCAACTCATCTCTCCTCCAGCAGATGAGGCTCCTCATCTCTGCACAGCTGCTCAAACACAGGGTCCAGGTTTTGCTTCTCCTTGAGAGCTGGGATTAGTCATGGGTATGTGGGCAGAGGGCTGCTGGACAAGGACACGTGGACAGGCAAAGAAAGACAGACAGGAGAGCAAAACTCCAGTTGGTTTTAAGACAGTGGCTGGGCCCTCAGGACTGAGAGCTCATCCATATTTCAAGTACCAGTTAGACAAACAAAACAAGAACCAGAGAGGCAAGCAAGGAGCCCGTTTGTCATATCAAAAGGGGTTTCAGTGGTACCTTCCTTGCCCTCCTGTCCCCTTGAAGTTTGTAGCTGGAGGGGGGAGAAGGGACAGCTCCCTCTCCAGCCGAATGGCTCCTGCCACAGCTGGAGACGGCCTGTGTGTAATTAACCTCCAAGCCAATCCCCCAGCGGTGGCTGCCAGGCAGATCAAAGAACTCACACATCTTTGTCTGAAATCGGCAGCCAAGGGGAGCTGGGAGGAAAGCAGAGTAGGGGTGGGAGAGGGAGCGAGAGAGCGCGTGTGTGCTCCTAATTGATAAAAAGGGAAGAGCGTCTTCCTCCGAGAGATCTCCAGCCCCATCAAAATGCAGGAGAAGAAGAAGAGGAAAAGAAAAAAGGGTTTCCTTACAGGAGCATGCCAAAATCTAGCTGCTTGCAACAGAAGAGGTGGTCAATGCTACAGGGTCAGCCCTAGGCAAGGGTGGAAGGAGAAGTTGCTGGCTGTAGGACTGCTCCTTTTTGGATGCGTTGAGCCAGGACGTTGGCTTCCACCTCTGCCCAAGGGGGAAGCATACAGGGCCTATTGAGATTTGTTGGGGGATCCTTGGAGAGGCAAAGATCTTGTGGAGCACGCAAAGGATCTGCCTTGCCTTCTCTTGCAGCACCAGGAAAAAGAGAAATGAAAACCAGCACAAGTTACATCTAGCCTTGCATGCTCTGACGTGGGGCTTGGCCAATTCATTAACTCTCCAGCTGTGTTTTCCAGAGCATTTGCATTGGGATCGTAGGCAGGTGACTTGGCCACTGATTAGATCTCAGCCTTTCGTTGCACGAGCTGACCAGGATGAGAAGTGCTAGTCCTGGCACGAGGAGCTGCCAAATGTGACAGAAAATAGTGTGAAAAAAATGACAGGAGAAAAACAGTATTGTGAGGGACAGCTGCATTTTAAAGGAGCTGGCATGAGAAACACTAATTTTGCAGATAACTGAAGGAGGAGCACTGGGTGTGACTCAGGAAAATAACTCCAGCATCCTCCTGGATCAGCAGGGAGTGCTGCCCAAAGCTGCTTCACCCATCCTGAATCAGATGCACGGGATGGACGAAAACAACTGCCTGCCTAAGGGACTGTTCTTTTTCATCAGTTGCAGTGAAAACCCAGGCTTCTCACCTCCACAAGGATAAAATTGGAAGCTAGGTTAATATTTTCTACACTGCAGACCATGAGGCTCACTGAGTCCAACAGTTTGTATTTGGCTGAAGCAAAGCGTTCATAAATAGAATATTGCTTGATCCATAATATTCAGTGAAAATTAGTCTTTAGGGTTTTATCAAGAAAAGACAAGTCCACACCGTTGCATAGAGATAAAAATGCAGAAATCTCTGTATGGTCACCCCTCAAATGCAGGGAAGATCTATGGCCACAAAGATGCTCTGATGGTGCATACAATTGCCCCAATTGCTGCTCAAACTGTTACTCACTATTATTTTGCCCTATGCAAACTCTCATTTGGGAATAAACATTCCTGGTTTGTTTAAATTCATATTTTTGAAATTGAACTAAACAAATGAGTTGAAGCAAGAATTTTGCTTACTTACAGTAATGCAAATTGCAGTGAGCACCAGCCTAGCATTCAGGCAAGTGAAAGTCAGCTAAAGAATGAGGAGATGCCAGATTTATCATTTTGGCTGGTCATTGTTTCCGTAGTTGTAAGTCTCATTGAAGAAGCCTCCTGTTTAGCTTTGTTTTGCTTTTAATTTGAGAAGACAAGTCAAAAGAGAAACTCATGGGTGATCACGCGATGCAGTATTTAAATTGTCAACATGGGTGTAAGTAACTGAGAAGGGAAGAAGCAGGAGTTGTTTGTAGATATTGTGCTCTGGCAATATGCAAAGAACCTTCAAAGGGACAGCATGACCTGATAAAAGAGCATATTAAAACTGGGCAACATGTCAGGTTACGTGCACAATGTGTTAATCAGAAGCCTTCCACTCCTGGACTGTCACAGCCAATACTGAGGAAGAGACCGCCAACACTTTATAACACCATTCTCTTTAAAACATAAAAAGCTTCAGTCTGAAGATTACGCAGCCTTTTCCACTTGGATCTGAAGGGAAATGGAGCCTGAAAACAGAAGACATTGCTCATAGAAATACACAAACCCTTGGCACCTTTCTGAGTATGAGCTCACTTTGGGGATAGGGCCCTTCCTTCCAGTGCTTGTCTTTTCACCTGAAGAAACCAACATGTCTGTTCTTCTTGTGTCTATGCTTCATGTGGAACTGGACTGAAAATGCCACTGATGCATGCTTAAGATGCATGATTGGATGGTACTTGCTGTTTGGTTTGACATTGGCACTCAGGAGCACATGTCAACTTGCTGATATTGAACCGAAATCTTGCCTTGGCTCAGACGAAAAGGCGTTTACCATCTCAACACCCTCCAAAGCACGTTAGCTGGGCCTGGGGGTGAAGTTTTGTAGCTTCAAATGATAGATGTCAGTGGTCAGCCCATGGTGAAACTCGTGGGTGGGATGCTTTGAATCGAACTTGATGGGAATGTTGTGGTTCAGCTGTGCTTCCACCATCTGCAGGACACAATGAGTGATGTAAGATGGATAGCATAAGTAATCAGTATCTGGTTTAGCCATAAGACTTCCACAGACCATACTTTTACCTTCAAAAATATCTATTTGACTTGCTCAGGTTTAGGTTAAGCTAATATTCTTGTTCCTTTCAGTCCAGAGCAGATAATGAGTCTCACTCCATGCTGCCTTTCCAAACATTCCCCCCATTCCCTCCTATGCTCACCCTGCTGGTATCTCAACCTAACTCAGTTATATTGCAGCAATATATACCATAAGGCTTTTCTAACCCTGAGATTTCCCCCAGGCAGATTTTGTAGCGTATCCATTTAAAAAGATATTAATGAAAGAACTTTTACTTAATTAAAGCCAATTATTGACTTACCCATATGCTCAGCAATGTTCACTCACTGACCGGTATAAAATGATTGGATTTCCCATCTTACCATCTGACTCTAGGCAAGGATTTCAGACATGAGCTGGCTCTCTGCATCCTGCTGCTACATGGTGAGCAGGCAGGCTTGCGGAGAGCCGGTACTCATGGCTACAAGTATCCCGCGGCTGGGCACTTCAGTAGATGGACAAGAGCCAAGTAAGAGCAGTTTTTGCAGATTCTGGAATTTAGGGTCATAGGTTTGTTGCTTTATGGTCCATTTACAGTACCATCATAAAGAAACTTCACAGTGAACTTGAATACAATTCATTTTTGAAGACATGTCTGTGGAGGATGGGTCCACCGGGAGGCAGAATGATCGCAGCAGATAAGATTGCAGAGGGGAGGGGGATGTTTATTTTGTCAAAATAGTTTTTATACCTTAGAACAGCAAATTCCAGGGCTTCCTTTCTACCTGCAACATGGACTCATTTCAGCTGTTCGTTTTGGTCCATTCTTCTCAGAAAGAAGGTTCATGCTCTCAGCATCTCATTTTGAGGTTTCTGGTATAAAAGAGGGTTTACAGGTATTTCTCAGGACTGATTCACAAGCCCTCTCTTCCTATCCAGTCTGAGTACCACCTCCCTCACCCAGCTTGAGGGCTCAGCACCCATCCACACAGCCACAGCTCAGATATCGTCCCTGCTGGATTCCAGCACGCTGTCTGGAAGAGGATCCTTGCTCCCACCATACTGTAGTAGCACTGTAAGCCCTGCCATGAATCCAGCTCTTTGTTTCCACATCTTGTGTCCGAAAAGAGATGAAAGATGCTCCAAGAAAACAAGTTACTCCACAAGCAGAGATACTAATGAACCCCAATTCCCCAGAGATTTGCCTCTTGTAGTTGGCTTCTCTGATGTCTGGTGCAGTGTGAACTCAGAGTTGAAGCTGCCCCACACCCAGCAACTGGATTCTCCAGTGTCTCATTAAGGTTGAACACATGCTGCAGGCTTGCCTTATCTCAGTCTGTTGGTGGGCTTGTGGTGCTGCATCCAATTGCTTTATTTCATTATATCTTTCAGACCACTTCTACCAACCACATTTAAAACATAGTTGAAGGTGGCCAACAAGTTTGTGTACCACTGGGTGTAAAGGTAAGTGACAAACACACACACTGTGATGGCATACCTTCCATTCTCCTCCTCCCTTCCCTGCTTTCCTCTGTAAAACAGACAAAAATAAGATTTCTGTTTACAGAAACTTACAAGTGATTCCTGTTTCTGACTGGCCTAAGACCAAACAGAAACCAGTTTTCAGTTCTGTCCATAAAACTAAGATGTAAACAAGCTCAAGGTCCTCTTTTTCCTTCCATCCCCTGCAGAGACTGTAGCTTTAGCAAGTCATAAAGGTACTCAGAACTCCATCTCAAATCCAGCAACTGGAACAGTATGGCTGAGATGGGAAGGGTCCTCTGTGTCATCTGGTCCAATCCTTCTGCTCAAACACAGCCAGTTAGATCAGTTTCCCAGGACCACTTCCAACACAAATAGTAAAACACAAACATGGACTTAGAGCAGAAAGGATGAAGGAAGTGATACAAGAGAACAAGCAGATGAGGGTGCTTGCACAATCCAGCTTGCATCATCCAAGCTGATTTTCATCCATACTCTTTGTGCTCTTTGTGCTTTTATGCTGCAAAGTTGATGTGGGTCTAACCAGTTCCACAGTGCTCAGAGATGCTACTTGTTGCAGACTAGTGGGAAACAGCTGCTGAAGTGCAAAGCTGACTGAATCATCTGGTGAGAAAATAGAAGCGCACATTGCTTTTAGCAGCAGTCTCGGTCGTGTTGGAGGGGTGTCTCTACTGCTGGTGTAGAGGAACGTGGCTGATGTGTATGGTGTGTGTAGATCAGGAGAGAGCTCACTGTCACAGATAGCAATGGTGGGGTGTAGCCCTTTCACGAGGGAGGAAGGAATCAGTATCAAAATCAATAGCTTTTCTCTGGGAGGAGAATTATCTAAGCAGGGAGAAGTGGTTCCCTTGCAGCTGGTTGCTTTTGGTAATCCATTATTAATGCTTGAGTTACAGGCCCCATAGAAGATGCTTGGCACTCTCAAAGGTCATGTTGGTATAAGAGCACGTTAATTGTTTCCAAACAGTTCACCCTGCAGCACCTTTGCCGAGGCAGGGGGAGTTAGTATGGCAATTCTTGATAGCTTTTCTCCACAGTTTCTATCAAGACCTCCAAGAAGCCTTTTCCAATGCACCGTGAAAAAATCTTGATATCAGGGCAAAGATCAAGCCCCTCTGGGGCTGCATTTCTATCATAACCATCAAAGATGAAACTGCTGGGCAGAATTTTATTTTCTTCAACCCACACTCAACAGTCCAGAGATCTAGTATTTGTGGAGATCCAAAGCAAGTGAGTAAAGCCATCTGACATCATTTATTCCTATAATTTTGAAATTAACTTTCCCAAGAACATCCCAAGTCTTCTGAGAGCAGCTGTATCACAGAATGAAATAGGTCAGAACCAAAATCCCAAACCCAGATCCAGCTTCAAATCTGAAGTCTGCAGCTCAAACCAATCTTTAAAACTGGCCAGCTACAAAGAGTCTAAGCTCGAAGAAAGGTTATCTGAAATTCAGTTGAGAATGAGATGATAGGACCTCAAAGGAGCCCTTGGCTAATAAATAAATGAAATCAGTCAGTAGTCTAAGGAACTCTTTTGGTCAAGCCTGAAGCTGTGTCATAGTACTACAGAAGCTCTTCATTGCGTTTTATGGTAGTAAATTTCACTCTAAGCACTAAAACTCAGGACAGGACAGAAAATAGTTGCTCTTCTGTTCAGCATCACAATATTTTCCTCCACTCATGCATCTTCTTCTTAGCAAGTAGAGGAGAAGACTTGATTTTGTACTGAAGCTGCACACAGGACAAGTGCTTCATCCTGGAGGATCACCAAACACTTGATGGGCCACCAGCTAAATGAATATTGCTCCACAATGAGTTGGCATTGTGTGGCAGGAGTCTCTTATATATAATTAAGGGGCAGGCATTTGGGGCATTCAGGACCTCAGCTGGGCAGATTTTCAGGTGCCTGATGAGTGCTGGCCTGAGACAACAGACCCTCGTTCAATAAGCTCATGAGATCAGTTTCTTTATTTTCCATGAAATGTTCAGGATCACAGCGTCACTGAGATCTGTATATTCCTGCCAAATTTGTTACATTGGCCTGTGGGATTAGCTGTTACTGTGGTGGAGCAGGGAGATGTGCATGCACACAGAGAAGGCACTACGATGCAGGCAACAGTTGTTCACAGAACTAGGATAAACTAGCAGGCTTATTGCAGAAATGCCTGCAACGATGCAAATTCTCCATACCCAAAGTGTGCTTACGAGGTGGGTATTGCTGGGGCTAGCCTTCAATTCAGGGTATATGCTCATTTCTCTGACCAGCACTTCTTTAAACAGGGAGGCTCAGTCTCTTACCTTGTTCCAGCTGAAAAGAGGGACATACCAGCCATCCCCTGGTGGAGATTTCATTTCAGACAAAGTGGGGTCCAGCTGATCTATTTCAGAAGGCCAAAAGGTGGCATTTGAGAGCTTCCTTGCTGATGATGGAGATGCTGGAGGATAGGACTAAGGACATAAGGACCTTGCACCACTGTAGAGTTTCTATATGTATACATTATTCTATATGTAGTGCAGCCTGAAACTCTCTCATGAATTAAACAACACCTACCCTCACCTCTTCCACAACTGTTTCTGTTATGCCAGGAGCCAGCTCAACCACCCTTAGCCAAGAAAATGAGGTCTGTGCAGTGCAGCATCCTACTTTGGTGTCAAGTCAGACAACAAGCTAAAGGCGAATCAGCCAGCATTGAGCTAGTCAGGGCAAAGGAGGTGGGCAAGGGAGATGCTGAGGAATGGTAAGACAGATGTTTACCTGCAAGGGGTTTACAACCTTCAAAACAAAAGATGAGTTTTCTGAGGCCTCCATCCTGCTCCATTTACCAGAGTTTTACTAGGTCAGTAAGTTCTCTCTCTAAAAAAGCTTTGGACAAACTTCACCTCCATCAGCACTTCATGCTTTATGCTGAAGCCTTTGCCTAGCCTTTTCTCTAGAAAGCACAGAATGGACTCTGTCTACAGATTCTGTACAGAACAGGGAGACAATCTGTGCACTGCCTTTTTTTTTTTATTTTTGTTTTTTCTTTTTTCTCCTATGGAGAAACAGGGAAGACATCTGAGCAGCTGAGAGTAACTGCTGGCATACTGCATGAGCAAGTGGGACAATCTCCATTTTACCAGAGGAGCTGGTCACTATGCTCAGAAAAATGCTGTTATCGATAGCTGAATACACTCAAGCCAGCATATAAATGACTCACATTAGTGTCTCTATTGCCCCCGCACCATGTCATGAGGTCACCTATTGCACATGTTAATGACCCCTAGGGTGAGAGAGTGGTTTCTGGTGTCTAGCCCACACTTCTCTTTATTCAGTCCCTGTGCGTGCCCCAGGTTCTCGCCTTTGTCACTTATTTTATTCTGAATCCAAACACGGCCACACAATGCACTTGACCTTTGCCCTGGAGGGAACACACTTGGGATGAAAGAAGAATTCACTCTTTCTTCCTTTCTAATTCTAGTTGTTACTGTACCGTTGCGGACAAATCCCCACTTACACAATAGAAATCAAGTTGTCTGTTCTCACTAGTTCTGGGACGTTCAACAGGGGTTCCTCCTCCTGCCACAGATGGCCTGGCTTCTGCCTGCATCCGGTTTTCACGTTCTACATCCATGCCCATTAATCCTTGCCATGGCATGGCAGCAGAAGGGATGAGTGGGTACAGCCATCAGGCATGGGGAACATCAAGCAAATGGCCATCCTATTCTATTTCTTCAACAACCTTGACTCCTCTTCCTTTAAACTGTATATTTAATCAAGCAGCCACATTGTCTATGATTTCCTTTCTGTCCAGTGGTTGATTCTGTCTCTGTAAGATATGAACCCTTGCTTCCATTTTTGGAACTGCTACCTGCATCCCCAGTGCACCTTCCATTCTCTCCTTTGGGTCACATCCTGATATGCATGGGAAAAGATGGTCATTTCACTGAAGCACGCGAGAGCTCCTCCAGTATGCTGCTGCTCTGCCTTCAGCTGAAGAGTGAAGGCAGTGGACTACATGATGATGCTTAATTGGCTCAAATACCTGAAAACTGGTCCTGGAACTGAAGCCAAGCAGAAGGCTTCAAGATCTTGCTTCAGTGTTTTTAACATTTCAGATACAGACCAACATACAGGGAGAAAGAAAATACGTACTCTGATTTTCCTCATACCCTCATTTAGTTTTCTTCAGCTTCTCAAAATTCACTGAAACATTCTGGTTTCCTTTCTAGTGGGACACTCCTCCCTGATTTCATGGACAGAGCTAGATAAGACCAGATTTTCCACAACATACTTTGTTCTTAAAGAAGCTGTGATTTGTACAGAGCCTGTGTACCTGTCCCATGATTTGTGTTCACTCACTGAGTATATCTGCAGAACCTGGGACACGAGCCTGCTCTCAGAAATCTCGTCTGTATTGACTCAGACTTGTTACATCTTTCCAAGTCCCAGCTGCAACTTAATACACTCATTTACTCCAAGTCATTTTCATATTAATGACCCCAGAAAGTAGCTGGACCACAAATATTCTTGTAATTTTTTTTTTTAAATAAATCAGTTGATTTACAGCACTGAGGTTGCACAAATGGGCTAAGACTTATCTGTACCAAGGGCGTCAAAGATCCTGAACACAGAGATGACTCCTAGATTGAACAGCACCTCCCTAAACGCACAACAGAAGGCAGCAGATGGAAGGACACTGATTTCTAAAAAGCTCAAAATGCAGCGACACCTTGTTGAGCACACTAACAGTACAACCACTGTCACATCTCCTGAGGTGTCCAAGCAGAGAAGAGTTTCAGGAGGGTTTGCAAAATGACCAGAAGGAAACTGTGCAGATGTTCATGAGGAGAGTTTGCAGGGAATCACCTATCCCTGCAGATGAAGGGGTGGGTGGTTGTATACCCAATATCAGTCCACACTAGGGCCATTCCACCTGCACCAAACCAGCTGATGAAGAGCCTTGCACATTCCCTTTCTCAGCTGTCCATCACCTACATGGGTCACCCCGTGGGAGACACAACTGGAGCCAAAACACTTAACCCCCTGAAAGACCAGTTCCTGTTTGCCCAGAGAACCAGAGAGCAGTCTCCTTCTGCTGCAAGCATTAATCCATCCTTTCCATTTCTTTTTTTTTCTTCCTGTTGTGTTAACAGAGCATCTAATGTGACTAAATAGGACAACCTGCTCTCCCATCCACATGAAAAATAAATGATGTGCTTTCTCTCGACTACCTTCCCCCCGTCCTGGCACTTTTCCCACCAGGCAGCCCTTGGACCTGATCTCCCTTGTGCAGACCTCATGGAGGGTCTGAGAACCTCCCCCAAGCAGAGCACGGTGGTAGAAGCCATTGGCTTGAGTCAGAGAAGAGTGGCAGAAGACGGAGTTTGGGGGAGCCAGAGGGTGGGAAGTCGGAGGGAGGTGGTGTGTGTGTACGTGGGGGTGGAATCTATGTGCAGAAAGCAGCCAAGTGGCAGCTTACCCTGTTAAATATTAATCATCTCTGCTTCTGCAATTTCGGCAATGCGTCTAGGCCCACCACTGCTGAATATTTCATTAACACCACTCACTTCCAACTGCACTTCTCCCACTCCTCTTTCTTTCATAGACCCCTCTCCCATCTCTGCCGCACACTTCATTCCCCTACCTTTGCCAGTGCCGGTATGGCCATGGTGCCCATCCTCTAACCCTGCATTCTTTAACCCCAGTGGTGAGCACTTGCCCAGCCCTGGTCCATCCACAGCCCACTGATGATGGCGTCTGTGCAGAGAGAGAGCGGCAAGGCTGTTAAGGGGAAGGAAGATCATCAACTCCACAGGGAAAAAAATATAAGTGCGCATCAACAAGTCCGTGCTAAATAATACATGAGGCAGGTCAGGGTAGAAATGCTGACTCTGGGCTGGGAGCTTTTTAAACTACGTAGTCTATGTTTCTTCATCACTGGCTTGCTCTGTGCAAGTACCTTTGGAGTGCAATCATACGTGCCAGGGTGAGCTTTGTTGGCTCTGAGCAATTTTCACCTCCAGCTCCTAATTGCAGCTTCCTCTTGCCTGCTTCTGGCCACCAACAGATGCCTACGTGAGGTGCTTGGATGGCTGCAGCTGGACAAGATGATGGAAGGAATTGGGATGAGAGAAGGATTGTGCAGGAGACACAAGGGCCCAGTAGGAAAATACAAAATGACTGAAAGATGATGTGTTGGTGCTCTAATCCAGATCTGATGAGTCAGATTTAACACTGTATTCATCCAAGACACAGGCATTTCTGATCTAATGCCAATGATGGTAGTGGTGTTTGGGATGAGAATTAGTATTATTGACCCTGAACTCTACTGAACAGCAGGTTTTCATGGTTCAGAATGAAACTTGCCCTCCACGAGGCTGGTAACAAATAAATAATCAGTCCCAGTGTAGAGGCCAAGAAAGCCTCTACAGGTTGGAGGTTGGAAAGTCTTTAGTCAGACAAATACCAAAACATCAGCTCAGAAGTGCAACAGTGACAGTGACATTTGGGAAGAGGAGGAATTGTCAGCATGGTCAGCAAACTCCACCACGGCTGACAACGAGGACTTTATTCCACTGCTCCTCCTATGTCCTCCATGGGCATTCATAGAATCATCAAACATGCTCGAGCAGGCAGATGGAATTGGACTTCAGAGGTCCCTTCCAACTCCTATAATTCTGGGATTCTATGATTCTGTGGATTACAGAATGGTTTGTGTTGGAAATGACCTTAAAGGTCATCTTCTTCCTCCCCTGCCATATGCAGGGACATTTCCTCTATACCAGGTTGCTCAAATCCCCACCCAAGCTGGCACCAAACTCATTCATTCCATCCATTCCGTTACAACCCAGTCATGCTCCCCACAGAGCTGGTCAAGGTGTAAGACCAAGGAGAGAAGCGGGATTTATTCTTCCTACCCCACACATGATAGAACAAGAAGGAAGAGGAGAGGGAAGCACTGCTCCTGAACCATCTAATCCCTTATCTCTTCCCATTGGATTCAGGTTTAAATATTTGTAAGATTCCATTGTAATTTTAAGGAGGTGGGTGGGGGAAAAACAAGCTAATCTGGGTCCAGACTGTCTCTCCCTATGGTGCATAGGTATCTATCTAGTAGATAGAGATTTCTTAAACTGGTGCTGTAATAGGAACAGATTCACACACTCTTGCTCCAAGCCATTGCAAACAAAGTTAGAAAAAAAAGAGCCTGACACCTTTGGGCAAGACAAGGAGGCTCTAGGAGTCAAAAGCTTTTTCAAGACTGAAATAGAAGCAGGAATTACCAAGCAAAGTTCAGGCCAAAAATAAACTTGCCTAATTGAACTTTGCTGTGTTAATGAACTGAACAGACTAACAGAAAAAAAGTATGGTGGGAAGGGCATTAGCCATGGAGGAGGTGGTCATGGCTCTGTTCTCACTTGATCAAATGGGTAAGAAGCTTTTAATCTGAATGGAACCCCTCTTTTTCCCAGAGCTTAACCAGCTTCCATGGTGTGTATATTGATGCCATTGCTGATTCTGTTCAACAGTTAACTACCTACTTGGAGTAAGACACTCAGGCTTGGCCATTCCTCTTCCAGCTAGAGCAAGTGCAAATCCCAGGCAAATTTCAGTGCTCTTATCTGTCAAGAACAAAAACATAGGATTTTGATCAATAGCTCGGGAATGCCTTAAGCCAAATGCTGTGTTTGTTGCAAGAGAGGATTTTCTACACAGATCTCATTGGGGGATCAAGTTATTCCTTTTGTATAATATATTAAATAAAATGTGCACTGGAGAAGTCACTTGAAAATATTGAATGAGATAACTTCATCTGATTAACGTAGCGTGCTTTCTTTCCCCCTTTTTATTAAAAATTCACAAGGCTTCCCATCCCTTATCTCAATTAAGCAACTTGTTTGTCAAGATTATTTGTTACGCATTTTCATAAACATTTGATGAATTATATGCAAACATCTCACTAATGTATTAACAAGACTGAGGTTTTAATTACACAACACTCAAGGAAAGCAGGCTTTAGGCTCCTCCAGAGAAGTTAATTGTGCTTCCTTATATGCCTGTGCATTGCAAAGGAATTTTCCTCTGGGGGAAATCACATTACACAGTGGCAATGTACCCGCACAGTCCTGCTAGTACAAGCTGGTCCAACATCATTGAGATCAACCACTTCACAAGCTTTTGCTAAAAGAATAAACTTCAGCTCAGGCATTGAGAGTGAGGAGTTGGGAGGTGATACAATCCATTTTACACCAGTCATTATGCATAGGCATGGGATTTTCAAGGCACTACCAACAAATTTGGAGTGGAGTTATGCTTGGTCCCTCTCCTTAGACTTCTCTGTTTGAAGTCCAAGAACGTCTCAGACCATCTGCTCTGCAAATTTGCTATGCCCTGCCTGCTCTGTAGTTACTCTAGAGATTCAGACACAGTGGTCAGTAAGTTCTGCAGATGATCAGAAGGCTGTGTGGAGGGGTGGTGGAGTCCCCATTCCTGGAGGTGTTCTAGAAAAGTGTAGATGTCACATTGAGTGACACATGTCCACAGCAAGTCCAGCAGGCAAGTTGGGTAAGCTCACAACCAAAGAAGTGGTTGTCCAGATCTAACATGCCAAGAGCTGAATAAGAGAAGCCTGAGATAATGGACTGATCAGTACATCATTGTCAATGTGTCCTGATGTACCCAGACCTCATGCTGATGATGAATTATTCCTTACCTTGTAATCCACCTGTATGCTGAGACTGATTAAAAAACTGTGAGAGGAAACCCAGACTTGTCTAAGTCAATGTTTGCTGTTGATTTGGTGAGATCAGCTGCTTCACTCCAACTCCAGTCTGACTTTTCTTTAATTTTTTGAGACTCGGCAGCTGGCTGTTTGTGAGGAAACCCACAGTGTGGCTGTCCAGTCTACATCCACATTGTCTTTCCAGTTGTCAGGAACAAGCTAAGCAGTGGGCCATCTGCGTGGAGGACACACGCTGCCATGGAGGCACCCGTTAAAACAGACAACAACCCTCTTCTGTGCACCTATTCCTTAGAGGCTCCAATAACTGTCCACTCTCTGCTTAGATGTGGCCCCTTAGAAAACCTCAGCACTGAAGTTTTCCTTCTAAAAAAGTTCAAACCAAAATGAAAATATTCTTGCCAGAATTTTTGATTCTGATTTCCACTGGATTTAGGGTATTCAAAATCCTAAAAGTATTTCAGAAATTCCTGAAACTTCATGATGATACAAATATTAATTGAGGTCTGATACTTGGAACAGTGTTATTTGTTCAATATGATTTCTTTCTATTTCTTTTGGAACACCTCATGTCCCAGTACTTGGTAGTACTAATGACAAGTCAGGACATACTATGAGATGACAGTATAGCTACCTATTATTTCTTCTATTCTTAACATCTTAAAAGCTTCTGGTTTTATTTTTTGTTCTTTTCATTTTGTAAATTGGAATATTTGCAGTGTTTGATATCCTTGTTTTAGCCAGGCAACAATTTCAGATTTTCTTTTTCTAGAAATCAGCTGCTACTCTAATTAGCGCCGAGCCCTTATCTCTTTTTCTCTTTTGGAAGAATTAAAACATCAAGCTGTTTCATTAGGCCACTGACTGTTACAGCCTTTGATTAATAAAATAAAGTCAGCATGTAATGCTAATTAGAGTATTAGCCATTCATTGTTGTGTCATTTATTTTGTGACGTATAAACAAAAACAGGTCTTACAGGATTTGCCCTGGACTTCACTCACTTCCTCTGCAGGTCTGCCATGATAGTTCATGCATTTAATTCTATTATATCATTAAGCTGAAGGAGCAAAAATGTAATTACATTAAATAAAACAGGGGAAACAAAAATGTTGAGACTTGGATTACCTGGAAGAGGATACTCCTTAATTCTGGTCACAGCAGAACCAAGTTCTGAAATGCCCGAATTTTTCTGCAAAAGAATAATGAGTTTCAACCATGGAGGTGGTGATCCCACCAGTCATGCCTTTGGAAGCCCTCATGCTTCTGATGGCCAGGAGCACGGGATGGAGAGGGGACAACCCAGCCCTCTGTCTCCGGCTGCTCCTTGCTGGGAAAGCCAGCATCCCACCCAGTAATGAGCCATATTTTTCTTTCACGTTCCCAAAGTGTACCCGTGGTAGCCAGTGAATACAAATCAAGGCAGTAGCGTTAATATTCTCACTACATTTAAATCTAATGGGCTCTTTTAATATTCAGAATCAAAGGCACTTCATCACCAGTAGATTTTTCTATACTTTCTTTTTTTTTTTTTTAAAGAACCCTGCATCTTGTTCCACTCTTCCTCCCCCTCTTTTACTTTACTTTATTTTAAGCCAGGCTAAACCACCAGGGAAGGGCCGTGCCTATAAACAGATGCCACTCACAGAGGGTTTGGGAGGCCTTCCCATCATTAGATGCTGCTGAACTTTGAACCTGCGACTGGGAGGCTGCGTTGCGGTGAGGAGGAGGAGGAGGAGGCAGCAGGGATGAGGCCAGGGCGAAGGATGGGGGGAGCTTGACGGGGTCTCTCTGGTGAATTGCTGGCCTGCCCAGCACAGGAACGCTCAGGACTTCAAATCCGCTCCAGTCACTTTGAAGCTTCTCTCTCTTAATCTCTCTTTCTCTCCCTCTCTCTCTTCGTCTTTTTCCCCCCTTGCATCTATGAATCATTCATGGCTTTTTTTCTTCTTTTTTTTTTTTTCCCTCAGAGGTTCCTTAGGAAAAAAAAAAAAAAGAAAAGAAAAAGAAGAAAAAGGGAGAAAAAAAATAAACACACACACTCACACAAAGCCCTGTGTTTATGTTCTTATTGCTCCGCGTAGCTTATTATCACCAATGTTGAACAAATTACTTACATGATGTCTATGCTGTGCTGCCTTCCCTCAGAGTGATGCTTGTGATGGGGCTGGCGATTTTGTTTTAAATGTTAATGTACAGTGGGGCAACACGTTCAATGTAAATACGTGGTGAGCAGCGTTTACGTGGCACATTGAAAAGAGCCCAGCCCTAGCGCAGGAGTTAACAGCACAGAGTGAATTTACACATAGCGTAGCCAATGTCAAGAATACAGAGGAGGGATTTGGGTGGCAGAAGCTTTTTTTTTTTCCTCTGGAAGGGGTTCCGTGGTTTTTTAGGGAAGCATGTAAGTTTCAATGCAGCAGTCAATGGGAATAATGAGATTTCTAGTCTTGAAAAATTTCTAGTCTAGGAAAAATTTCTTCTTAGAAAGAATGGTGAGGCACTGCAACAGACTCAAGAAATGTGAAGATGTGGCACTGAGGGACATGGTTAGTGGGCATGGTGATAATGGGCTGACGACTGGACTTGATGACCTTAGAGGTCTTTCCAACCTTAACAATTCTATGAAAATAAAGATGGTTGAGCCTGCCCTGGTTAAACGTACCCTGAATCCTACTTGGGACCCATCTTGTAAAGCTCTAATATACACAAAGCCAAGCCAGGCCAGTGAGTGTGCTAACACATGCATAGTCTGACTTGAGTACAAACTGAATCAGCTGAAAAACCAGAATCTCTACCAAGATATGATAATGAGCTCAGCCAGTGGGGATGCTTCACTCAGAGAGTCCAGGGCTGGCTTTTGTATTGAGGTCTGGACTGGGCAGAAAACAAATCAAGAAATAGCAATATCCACAAGAGGATGGTGGGACCAGAGGTGATGAGGCTGGGCATTCACAAGGATGCAGCAGGGGAAGAGGTGCTCAACCAACGCTGCTTACAGCTTTGAAGAACAAAAACGTATCAGACCTACTGGAAATAGCTGTCCTTTAGAAACACCACCACCTGTCTGAAGGCAGCAAACTAAACTCAAATGCCTATCACAACCCTCAAGACTTGTTGAAACCCCTATATTTCACTCATGTCCCTTACGCTTCCCAACTCTGCTCTCCTATATTTATAATCCTGGCAGGTAACTAGTAATAGGAAGAGACAGAATGTCCATAAGTTGTGCCAGGGGAGGCTCAGGTTGGATATTAAGAAAAATTTCTTCTCAGATAGAGCAGTAATGCAGTGGCACAGGCTGAGAATGATGGAGTCACCATCCATGGAGGTGTTCATTGGAGGTGTGGCACTGAGAGACGTGGTTTAGTGGGGATGGATTGATGGTTGGACTTAATGATCTTAGTGATTCTGTGATTCTAAGGCCATGGATTGTTAATACAATTATAGTAAACTCTTAGAGCAAAAAGAAATTTGTCATTTGGAAGGTGGGGAAACTGAGGCAGGAAGGGTGGATATGGGTTAATACCACTTGGTGGCTAAAGGAGAATCAACTCTCCATCTCAGTGCCATTGCTGAGAGGCTAGGAATAGAGGCTTCATTGCATTTGGAAAGAAATTTAGTGAGGATACTCAACTTTCCTGAACTCCTAGAAGACTTAGGCAGATTGATGTGGGGTTAATGCCACTGGATGGGGATTTTAAAATGCAGGGGGTGTTGTACAATGTTTCTTCCACCCCCAACACTTAGGCTTGGCAGCAACTAGGTCCTAATGCCCTTAAGCATCCAGCCAACTTTGAGCTTTCGGCTTCTGAAGCTGGGGCAGCTTTGTAGATATTTGCTTAATGATGTCTCCTAAGGGGGAGAAGAGTACTTGCTGTCACTGTGTGCCTCCCCATCACTTTTATCATCCCAGTGGGTGCACTGGTGCAGTTCCATTTCTAGAATGAAACCCAGTCTAGGTTAAGTGGTTTATCCATCCTGACACAAGGAATCCCTGGATAAGACAAGACTTGAACCCATATCCCCTATTCTGAGCACACTTCTGGGTCACAGGGGAAGGAGAATCTTACCAACCTGAGCAAATATGACCAAAGGCTTTAATTTTTATTTTCTGAGTAATGTAAGAACTCCTACATTCTCGCTCTATTCAGACCTCAAAAGAAAATCTTTTCCTAGCCCAGCAGAGCCAGCGTTTTACACAGAGGTTTTATTAGATGAGATATATGACCTATTTAATATGTCAAAAAATAAACAGCTTTGGTATTAATAATAAATATTTAGGGCTCATTCCAGCTGCTCATGTGCAGCTCTGCAATACACTATTTACCACTGATTTTTGTTTTCCAGGAAAATATTTCTACCAGTGCCATACTTCAGACATCTCTTGTCTTTATTCTATTTATTCTTTATGTGCAACATAATACGTTTTCTAAGATGTTTAAGGCAACAAGTTAACCTGCCGATATGGGACACCCTAAATGCTCCATTGCTGGAAGCTAGAAAAACATCAGAATGGTTGCTTCTAAATACACACTTTTCTTTTGCTGAAATTGAAATGATTTACCTGTTTCAGCATCACCCTTAAGCCAGGGCTTGGGCTGTATCTGCTGGGCACCAGTGCTCACAACAAGCACTGTGAGCGAGCTGCTGAGCCTGGGATCCGATCTGGGCTCCAACAGCATTTTCCACTGCTACACTAACATCTCCCCTTTTAACTCCCCAATGGAGCCTGAGCGGCTGCTGGGAGCAACAACCCACAGCCCACACGAGCATCACTGGAGCGCTTTTAATCGCAGCCTCCAAAGAGAAAGCCCTGCTCTTCCCCAGCCATCTGCCAGCACCCGCTCCAACTGCTGGACGCAGCGACGGAGGGACGGACAGACAGAGCCTCCCGCTGCGGGCAGAGCGGGGCACCAGCTGCACAGCCTGGGAGCGCTGGGGGGAGGGAGAACAAAAGTGCTGTTTGTCCTCGCCCCAGAAATCAGCAGAAAAGGCTTTTTGAGGTATTCAGGCAGATTAAGAGAAACTAATTTTCTTACACTTGTTTGTATCAAGGCCGGGCTCATAGCTCCAGCACTGTATTTCCCAGTGAAAGTGTGATGCTCAGAGAAGATGCAGACAAAAAACAACTTCCAGTACCTGTGCCTTGGGAGATAAAATGACATCAGGGGGAGAACCTGCATGGGTTTAAACACCAGAATTAAGGGGACGTTCCTCAGACTTACCCACTCCTTGTACAGAGCCAGTAAATACATGGTCAGCACGTGTAAAAGCATTAGATCTTCCCAAGCTATTGATTTCTGCCTCTAATTCCCCAACTCGTTAGCTTCGGATCAGGCAGCTTAATCTGACTTGATTCTCAGATCTGAGGCTGGAGGATTTGAATAAAAGTGGCCTCCCCAGCTCTAATGGGCTATCTGCATGCCACCAGGGACCAGGGGCTTGTTGGCAGCTTGTTGGCATCAGGAAGGAAATCTGTACCTGTGGGTTTGCCAGGGTAAGGTACAGGTTCCTCCCAGGCACAAGTTAGGGTCGGGGTTAAAGGCAGCCCTTGGAAGTGAAGCCTCAAGTCCAAGGGCAGAATGAACCCTGAATGTGTCCCTTGGCTTTCAGAAGCCAACAAGTCCTGCTGGGACCCACCATGAGGAATCAGACAAAGGTTTTTTGTTCATTTGTTCAAAAGAGAAGGAAATGGGCTGCATGGAACTTCTGTGGAATACAGCTGTTTTAGACCAAGTCCAGCCCTATAGCCAAGTTTGTTGAACTTCCAGGCAAGAGGCATTCACATGATCAGATCTTTTCCTAAGCAATTAATTCCTGCCCTCAGTGCTTCAGTCTCTCCACCTAAAATGAGCTGCACCCATGGGTTCTCCCTTTGCTATGAGACCTTGAGAACTGCTCCATGAGGATCATGCTGCACATTTCGTATCTGCAAGCCACATTCTTTGTATGACTCAGGGCCGCCAAGCCTGCCCTGCATGGGTACTACTCTCCAGCCTTGCTCACTCTTTTTGGAGGCAGTTTGCCAACCACTTGGGACCTGCAGGATTTCCCAAAGATGTGAGAAGGTAAATTGGCTTTATTGCTGAAAACATGACCACATACCACCAAGACTGCTATGGCAGTCTGTTCCACCTTACACAGACCAATTTTCCCCACACCTGAGGCATGCTCTCATTCTATATAGGCACAAGGAAGATTTTGCCCAGAGAGGTGGTGATGCCCCATCCCTCTGAAATGGGGCTCTGAGCATCTGATGGAGCTGTGGGTGTTCCTCCCCACTGCAAGGGAGTTGGAATGATGGCCATTAAGGGTCTCTTTCAACACAATTGATTCTATAACTTTCCTCCACTCCTAGGTTTTAACCCAGCCTCTGTGTAACTGATAACTATTAACTCAAACACTTCTGGATCAGGAAAAGCTGCTGCCCTCTCCCTCTATCCAGGATTCTCCACATCCCTTCCCCACCAGATTTTAATTATTTAATTTCCCTCCTCCTCCCCCAGCATCTGAAAACCAAGCATCTTAAATACAAATCACCTCCAAATCATTACGTGCAGGACCTTTCAGCCCTCTTCAGAGCAGTGGGCCGTGAGTAATGAGCTCTGCTGAGAGTTTGCTGGATTTCACATACAACAGATGTAAAAGATGGGGCTGAAGGCAGGGGAGGGAAGGCATGAGAAGGAAGGCTGCTTCAGCAGAGACAAAATATTTGGCAACTTTTCCTTCATCTATAGCAGGCAGAGGAGGTACAGGCCTCATGGGACCGGATGGTGAAAAAACAAATAGGGTGCAACCTGAAATTTAAGCCCTGAGCTCACCAGGTGTTCAAACATCCCTCCAGTGCTAGGGTCCCACCCTGGGCTTTCCCCCCAGGAGGCTTGGATCAACTCCTGGTCTCCTTGGAGCTATCCTCACCTTCTTGCTGCAACACAGGATAGGGAGAAGTGGCCACAGGTAGACTCCTGGCATACAGAGATGGACAACCCCTGAGCTCACCCCTATAAGCCACCTACTGTCAAGGATATCCCAGTGACTGGGTGCCTTTCATGCATCTTCTTCTGGTGCAGAGCCACGTAGTTCAGATGAGGGCTAATGGTAGAAGAAAAATACTCTCCCATTCCTGCCTGGGGAAAGGTGGGGATGGGGGTGAAGGGGGGAGGAAAAAATGAGAGCAAACCCTTTTGCCACAGACTTCAAAGTCATCATCAGCAGGAGCCTTCAAAACAGTTTAAGTACAAAATGAATTGTTTTAATATTTAATCAGGCTATAATAGGCCCAGGGATCCCAGTGGAGATGGTTTGCAGTAGAAAGGATGTCCAAACTGAGCATCCCCCACTCCAGAAGGGACAGTAGTCCTGTAGGAGCCCCAGTCCCAATATACAAAGACAAGCCCTTCTCCCTTTGACACTGCTCAGCACCTGGGACTGACTCCCACCTACTTATTTGATGTGGTCCAGGAGCCTTGGGACCATAACTATACACTTATCCTAGAGGATAGTGATTTAATTCTCTGCTAAGCTCAAATTAGTTCCAGAGCCATTCCCTCACCATAACACCCTTCTAGGAGGGTTACATCCCCATCAGCTGTCACATTTCCTTTCCTGCAGATTTGTGGGTGCAGATCCCTTTTTGACTCTTGGAACAGCCTGGCTCCATGGACATAATTCAAGTCATGCTGGAGCCTCTCCAGCTCATCCTGGGTCAGTGCTCAAAGCCATCTGCACACAGATGGTCTTCAAGGCTGAAGACTAAACTACATGAAGAACCAACACCAGCATTTACTAGCTTTGGAAGCTCCATAGCTCATCTCACCCTCTTCCTTTACATCCTCCCCTACAGTTCTACAGAGGAAAGGCACCCAAGGGAGATGCAAGACCGTCCAGCACAAGTACTGACCTTCAGGAATAACAGATGCTAGTAATCCAAGCACAGAAACCTACAGGGTTTGATTTGTTTCCCCAAACACAAAAGCTGTATGATTGGCCCCACTAATGATGCTGTACAGCCTTGATTGCTGTGCTGCCTTGGAGAAGCCAGAGAACTGCAGAAGCCAGGCAGAATTGAGCTGGGCAAGCAGAGGAGAAGGTGCTGCCAGCTGCTCTCAAATAGCATCTTTGGTCAGGCTGGGTCCAGGATTAAGCCCTCAAAACCAGTGTGGATATAAAGGGATAACAGGCCTTCCCTACAGACTGCCTGCATTATGGTGGCAGGATTGATTTGGATGGTGCTAGATTTGGAAGAGGAGAACGCGGAAAAGCAGCCAATCTCAGCATCTCTTGGAAGAGGGACACATTCCTAAGGTGTCCCTACACTGGCTTGGTCCCAGCATAGGAACCCAGCCAAATGGTGTCATCATCTCCAGAAGAGATGCTTGTAGGGCTCAAGGACAGCTCAGACGAAGAGCTCTGCATGCCTCCTCACAGCCAGAGGTCTGCAGCTTATCAGAGGAGGGTTTTCTTCAATAAAAAATCCAGGACAAAGGCAGGATTCAGCTCTGGTTCTGTTGCCTGACCATCATTAGCTTCACATGAAGGTAGGGATGCCAAGGGACAGCTAGTACTGAAAAGCTGCTTTCAGTCACCAACAGGAACATAGACTGTACTGGTCCCCTCAGTCTTGTTGGAATTGGAGCAACACATTCTGACCCAGAAGAGCAGGGCTTAGTGTACTTAGGGTTGCCTTGTCACCTGCAAGCCTCCTGGGTGCTTCAGGAATAGGGCTTCAAGGCTCAATTTTGCAGTTTGGAGTATGGAGGCCCACAGTGGCCTCCCCAAGGTGCCCCAGTGGAACTCAGCCCCTAGTCAGATCACTTCCAGTTAGCTCGAGCATGATCCTGGTAGGAGGACTCAACAACATGCTCCATCAAGCAGCTGGAAATCTCCCATTTAAATTATCCCAGCTTGGAAGGCTCACTTAAAAGACTGGGCATAGAATGAGTTCCTGTGCAAGCTCTCAGCATGCAACAAGCTCTACTCTGTGTAGAGGCTGCTAGACATCCACCTGAAAGCCACAAGCAGGCTTAGGATTGTGATAAAAAAACAGCACTCTAACTAAAGCAGAGCTCTGCTCTCTGTTATAGCTTTTTGAATCTTGCCACCACAGTGGCAGTGAGTGATGAGTTCCATATACAGCAGGGATCAGGTGGGATCTAGTATCTGGTAGGGATGAGCAGGAAAGGGTGCTGCTTTCACCTCAAGCAGCTTTGGTGAGTATATCTCAATGTGAATGGTGTCATAGGCTCAGTCCCTGCCCTGTTGCTCAAGGCCAGAAGGACCTGCCACCACCTCTGCCTCCTGGCAGTCTCAGGCAGGTACACAGATGTGAGGAGTCTGTACTGACATAGTCAATGGCTTTACCACGTCCTACCATAGGATAGGGGCAGGTTATGCTCTGCACTGGGAACTGAGATCCCTGCAGGCAGGAGAATCAGAGCACGGCCACAGTGAGCAGCAGCATCCAGAAGGACCAGAGATGCTGGTGCAGCTTCGTTACCTATTGCAAGACTGACAGCACCCCAGGAAAGCAGCACTGCATAGGCAGGCCAATAGCTACAACAGAAAGAGACAGTTCTGCATTTCTACTGCCTTCAGAAGAGGAATCTCACCTATCCAAAAATAAAAATAAAACACCTTCCCCAGAAGTGGAGCCCAGCTCACTATTTGCTTCTTCTTGGGGAATCCCCAGAGTTACCCCACTGAGGGGCAGTCTGGCCAAGCCAGGCGGGAGGATGCTATGAGAAGGATCCTGGGGAAAAATAAATAAGCTTAAAACCATTATCAATCAGGGTTATGCTTCCATTAGTGACCCAGAGAATCCTCTGCCCAGAAGCAGCCTTTGCCTCGCAAGTATCGAGTTACTGCAGTTTAGCTCTCAGTAACCTGCTGGATGTAATAAATAACTCTGGTGGTAGATTCAGGACCATTAAACATGTTGAGTTATTTTTACAGCATCTCGTATGGGGGGGGAGGGGGGAGAACAATTCCGAACTCCGCTGGCAGAAACGGAGCGATGTCTTTAATCACTTTCCTACCAGCACCATCTTCTGGCCGACACCAGCCCCTCGCCCTGAGGCTGGGTGCGGGCAGCTGGAGGTTGCAGGAGTGAGTGGGGCTCCTGGTGGCTTTGGTAGCACATGGGACGGTGTGCCCAGTGCCCAACAGCATCGGGGTCACAGCAATCAGCTGCAGTGCAGAGCAGAGCCTCTCACCGTCGTTACCCCAAGATGCCATTCAGATTTGTAGCTCTGTGGTCTAGATTCCCCACTCTGGTAATGCTGGGAGAAGTCCTGGAGAAGCCAGCCAGGACGCCTGGGAATGCTTGTCCACGGGACACACTGTCACCAGCAGGAGCTGAATGAAATCAGGGCTAGGGCTGTTCCACGAGGACCTGCTTCTGACCCATAACAGGGCTCCTGTCATTTGCAAGCTCTACTTTCAGGCCACATGGCCCCCGACACCAGAAATTGTAAGGCATCTATGTGCTCTCCCAACTCTTCCCCAGACAGCCCTCCATCCATGCTTATATCTCCCCATCATGCTTATTAAGGAAACAAGCTGTGAAAACATGTTTCTAAAGGGAAAAGCTCCTTCCCTTTTCTTGGGTAGAAGCCTCTTTTTCCTGGGACGATCTCAATGGCAGCAGCCCCAAAACTTCACATGGCCAAAGTCAGTCCCCAGGAGGTGGCAGCAGCCAGCAAGAAGCATCCCCAGCCCTGACACTTTCCTGTTCTCCCAGAGCCACCCTGTACAAATCACACTACAAGCCAAGAGACCAACACCAGGCTTAAGCTGCCAACAGAACAACTAGTTTGACTTAATTTTTGCTTTCCAATTCCCCTGAGAAAACCCGTTTTGCCTCTCACCTCTGATTGACTTTTCCCCAAAGTATGCACATTTCCTCCCTGCTTTCAATAAGTTTTCCCATATTCTGCTGTCTAGAGAAGCAAGTCCCCATGAGATCTTCCTTCCCACCTGCACACAGGGCTGTAATCACCATGGGTTTGCTACATCTCTGCCACACAGCTCTTTCCAGCCAGAAAGTTGGCAGGGATCTGAGCAAGGATGCAGATTAGCATTAGCATCTGTGATTAACAATGCAATTAGCAGCCATTTCCTCCCCATTATCACTGTTTGAGAAACTACAGTGGCAAGTATGAGCAAGAAGCTGGTTGTCAAAAAGAAACCTCTGGCCTCGTTCTTCTTAAACCCCACAAAGGCAGGCTGACTTTCCCTTACCCCTCACCACCAGACTGTGATTTTTCACTCTTTATCCTTGTGGATCAGGCAGGTCTGCCCAAAGGGACCTTTTCTGTCACCAGTACCACTCAGTGACATGGGACACAAGGACTCACTCTCCACCTCCTGTTTGTATTCACCACTGACCCTGGGAAAGACTAAGAAAAACTCCTATTTATTTACAGATTAGAAAACATGAAGTTTATTTTCTTTCCTCCATCATTTTACCCTTCAGGAAGTCCATTCCTGGCAAGACCAAAAATAGCCACCTGAGCAAGGTGGTGGCCAAAGCACTCAAGTCAGGGCCAAAACAAGCAGCGACAATCTCCAAATAGCTCCAACAGCAACCCATATTCTGAAGGGGAGGAAAGGCCTCCTTGTTCATCCCTTGCTTCAGTTCCCACCATGGAGAAGTTTTTCCCACTTCATGGGAAAGGGAAAGCAGGAGTTATCCCACATTCTGTCCTTTGACTTGGTGCCTGATGTTCCTCCCACAGCAGTTGATACCCTGAAGTCCAAAAATTCACTGTGCACTTTCCAGATCTGTTGTCATTCACTTCAGTGTTACATTCAGAAGGCTTTACCTTCAGCCCTCCCTCCCAGCCTCATCACCTCGCCAAGGCCATCCCTATTATTATTATCATCAGGGTCCTCTGCTAGTTCTTTGGTGCTCCTCAGTATAAATATCAAGTTGGTGCAGACACACTGAACGATATAAGGCAACGGCAGCAACCACTTTCAAGTTCTTACCACCCCCATGCAGGTGATTCCATGCTTAAATTAAACAGCTGTCACTTTGGAGCTGCAGCCAATAGCAGGTGAAGGCTCCTGAGAGCCTCATCCATAGTAGGAACCTAAGGGCCCCCTCGTGTGGACACTCTCCCAGTACACCACATACCAACATACCGTACAGACACCAGGACTCACAGCAGTCCAAGTCCATCTGTGCCAATGACCTCATATCTCTCTGTACAGACAAGGCAGGATATGAGCAAAGCAGTGGCTCTGAAAGAAGTTAAACTCTGGTTAAGCATTCTGGAAGATGAATTAATGAATTCCAAAAAGTCCTTTCTTCTCTCCAGTTCATTGACACATCAAAGCAAGATGCTCGTGCCCTGCCAACAAAGCTGAGATAAGCCTTACAGAACACTGCACTTTCAAGGAGGGCTTGGGGTGACATAATTTCACTTGTGCTCTGGCTTCTGTATTTTTCCTTCCCATCACATGGCTGCGGCCCACTGAGACACTTCGGCTTATTCTCTTATTTTGCCCCAAAGCTCCCAGCTGCTCCTAGAAGAGAGCGGATGCAAAACAAGGTGTTTAGCAGCACTACTAGAGATTGCAGTAAGTATCATGAAAAACCCCTTAATTCCTATAACAAAAGCTGAAGAGACACTGACCAAGCGGATTTGAGCTTAGCAATATCTTCCTTAACCCTTGGGGCTGCCGACAGAAAGGGCTCTGGGCAACAACATCCCTGTTTAGGCTCTCTGTGTTTCAGAGCAGAAGGTTAATTAGGTAGCAGGGTGATGAGTAGTCATTAAGTCTTCCTGCACCATGCTGTTAGCATAACAAGGGCAGACCAAGAAGGTTAAAGTTTGAATTCTTGTTTTCCCATTGCCTTCAATTAACCTTTCCATGCTTTTGGAGCACTCCAGGCCCCAGAGATGGGTTCTGGGTGCCTCTCAGAGGCTGTTAATTAGCAGGATGGGGAGACAAACTTTTCTTTTAAGTAACTGGCATGATCATGGTGGCCTTCAGCTACAAAAATAAACAGGAAGGACCCAGCTTACCCTTGGCACAATGCCACCACTCCATCACAGTCTGCCAGGGTGAATTAGGCTCCTAGGTTTTCATTCAGATTATTATTCTACACTTGCTTCTTACTCCTGAAATAGGAAGAGCCAGAAGCTCTTCCCAGGCCAGAGGGCCTCCACCAAGGAGAAGTTCTGCATCTTGCAGCATGGATGGTTGCAGGCAGGAAAGGGCTCCCATGACTTTGTTTGAAGTACCTGAAATTGTTGGTCTGTGGCCTTCCAGAGTCTGTGGGGTGCCTACAGGGCAATTCACTGTGGCTGAGCTCCCTTTGATTAGGGAGCAAGGTGGGGGTCTTAGCTTAGATACTGAAAGTTAAGTGACATCAGCAACAAACACATCATAGAATGGCTTAGGTTAGAAGGGACATTAATGATCATAGAGCTCCAATCTCTTTGCTGTGTGCTGGTTGCCAGCCACTAGAGCAGGCTGCTCAGGGCTCCATCCAACCAGGCCTTGAGTATCTGTGGGACATATCTGAATAGCAAACGTCCCAGGGAGTCATGGTGTGAAAGCACTTTTACACTACATGGAGTGAATTGCCTGCACAGCACATTGGAGAACACAACTATACAGCAGCTAGCTGACGTCCAAGCTGAAGCAGAATCCAGCATCAGTCACTTGACAAAAATGAATTAACATAGGAATGTATGCTGCACAATTTTTAATACAAGATAGAGGAAAGATTTCTCCCTTCTCAGCTTCAACAAAACCTCAGCCAACTCGGAAAATCAGAGTATAAGGGAAGATTGGAGGGGATTTACAGTGAAGAGACAAAAGAGGCTGAAAAGTCCAGGCACTTTATTTTCTTTCATAAGACTCCTAGCTCAATGTAATAAGAAAATGTTTGTTTTCTATAGCTATTTTTTCACAGCACCAATAAACCCTTTTGCCACTTGATCTTCTTATTATCTACTTTGTGTCTCTCTGCTGACAGTCTATTCTTCTCCCAGCTTTGGTCTCCATCCAGATCACTGGCAAGACTCCCATCGCATCCCAAATCTCCAGACCATGTCCTTCCCTTGCAGGGGCTGTCAGCTCCCTGAAAGGATATTGTAGCAAGATGGGTATTGGCCTCTTCTCCTAGGTAACAGAGATAGGACAAGAGGTAATGGCCTTAGGTTGCACCAGGGAGGTTCAGGTTGGTTATTAGGAAAAAGACCTTCTCTGGAAGAGTGGTGAGGGATTGGCACAGACTGCCCAGGGAGGTGGTGGAGTCATTGTGCCTGGAGGTGTTCAACAAAAGGGTCGATGTGGCACTGATGGACATGGTTTAGAGAGGTTATGGGCATGGGCTGGTAGTTGGACTAAGATGCTCTTAGATGCCTTTTCCAACCTTGATGATTCTACGATTCTAGTAGAGCACATGTAGTTCTCAGCTGACAGCAAACTAGTGTTTAGTGTTTTCAGGGCCCATGGTGCACTGAGAGGTCGAAAGACATCTCAGCATAAAGGAACCTTGATCGCCATGTGCTTAGCAGATTAACAGAGGTAAACAATTACTGATGGCAGTTATTTTCCTCTCTCAAATCTCAGACATATGAGTGTCCAGTGAAAAGCGTCCACAAGAAAAGCCTTCTTCTCATCACTCCACAGTAGTGAGAAACATGAAGCCTTCAAAAAAAAAAAACAAAAAACCAAAAACTTCCTTCTCCAGTCCTCCTTCTTGTGAAAGTTAGAGGAACAGAGGCAGGCTTTCTGAGACAGGATGCCTTCAGAGACGCCACCTCTCAGCTCCACCACCAAGCTGGATGAGCCATGGTGAAGCCCCACACTGGGGTAAGGCTCTGCAGTCACATGCACTGCTTGTGACCCAGCAGCCCTATGGGATGTGCAGCCCTCCACAAAGCCCCAGTGTCTCCTCCACACAGAGAGGCTATTGAGAAACCTCACATGAAACCAGTTACTCCTAATACATATGACTGGCTTTTGTCTTGAGGCCATCCTTGATTTACAAGGCATCTCCTTTTGTGTCTTTCTTTCCCTTGCCATTATTAATATTCCCCCAGCACCACTCCAACAAGATGAAAAACCCCTTTGCACTCCTCCATATACCCATGTCACTTGACTCACCCTCCCAAGCAAACATCATGTTGCCTCGCTCAGCACATCCCCTCCCATATGAGGCATTTCCATGCCAGCTATAAAGCTGTGTGAGATACCACGGGGACCTGGAGGCTAGTGATAGGAGCTTCAGGAATGGAACTCAAAATTGGCATCTGCTAATTAACTGAGGAGGACCTTGGGCTTATTATAGAACATCTAAATAGACTCTTATGGATGATTTTTTTTTTTTAAACTGACAGTCAATTTGTAAAGCTGATTTTGCATTCCATAAGATTTTTCCAATTCTTCCAGAATTACCTTGTAGCAGGAAGCAATCATAGGGGAAAAAATGATTCATACCAACTTCCTGCTCTCTTGATCCATTTTGAAGACTCCGATTTCAATTACACAGTGCCTGACCCAAAGATAACCATCACACAGCACAGTGCGGGGCTGCCTATCTGGAAGCCAAAGCACACTTTCCACTCCTAATCCAATGGTCACTCAAGGATGGCTCTTCCACCAGCAGAGCTCAGGGCAATAAACTCAGGTGGAATCAAACAAAGCCTCCTCCACATCTCTGTCGTCATGTACTGTAGGCATCTCAATTAATGGTCAGCTCAACAAATGGGTCTTCTAACAGCAGAGATTTCCAAGAGCAGAGATCACTCAGTGTTCTTTAATGGCATTCATGAGCTTGTTTTTCTTCCAACAACATAAAAAATGAAGGCCGTAGGCTCTTTGCAACACCTTTGGTTTTGACTCACATCCAACAGTGAGAACGAAAGCTCTGACTACAAGAGAGTAGCCTTCACCAGATGTTAAGGGAAGATGTTACAGACTTGTGCTTTCCTCTGCCTTCTGCTAGCCCCATTGTCAGCCCCTTGCTGGCTATGGGTCTTTTTGTGCTTCATCTTCCCCAGTTTCATCACTGGTAAACAACCAGCTAACGCTGTCTATCTGCAAGCTGCAGCAAGGCGGGTGGTATGCAGGGAAACACACCAGTCTCGCTCTCCCCATAATTTTATGGATTCTAAATTACATCTTGTTTACCCAATTCGTCTCCCACTGCATTTCCTCATTTCCATTTCCTGGAAAGGTCATCAGTACTCCAGAAAGACGAAGGCTGGCTCTTGGAGAGGAGGCCATCAATCTTCATGTAATTAACTGTAGTTATTTCAGGAGCAACAACCAGTTATCCAAACTTTTCTCAGAAGCTTGTTAAGCAAAGTTAATAGAAGGAAGCTAAGATAGACTGGGAAATACTCCAAAGAAATTACTACTGAGTTGTGTTGCTCTTCTACTGGTACTGTCCTGACAAAGCCATCAGGAACGTATATCAGGTGATCAGTTAGAACTGGGGATCTGAGGGCTTTGCCATGAACTGCTGAATCTATCTGCAGTCTGTACTGACTGCACTAAGACTCACTTTCATTTAACTGAACTTTCATACTCCAAGATGACAATTCCACAAGTCAAAATATTCACATCCTGCAGAGGTTCTCCAGCTGGAATACTCAGATTTCCAGAAAACATGACAATAACAGCATTCAAGAAAAAAACCTCAAGTCCACTTTTAGTTTCCTTGAAATTAATAGAATTAACACGTACAAATTATTTACAGGCTATCGCAATTACAGAGCACAGGAAAGTTTGCCTGATTCTATGGAGCTCTATGATATTGTCAGCTTTAAATGGAATATCCAGAATTCAGCCAAAGAACTGGTATAAGGGAAATACTATTTACATCTCAGCCTTGTCAACACTGTAGCCCACCTTTTCTCACAGTTGTTAGCTGCTTCCAATGGAGGTTCTTTGAGACTTCCCCCCCCCCCCCCCCATAACCACTCAGAAAAACACCTTGCGACGTTCAAAGTTCAAATGAAAATTACCAGCAAAAATAACATCAGTGTGCATTGCACGTTGCACACCCGCCTAGCTCAGGGAAGCTCAGAAGCTGAAGCTCATATCATACCCATATCACACTCATTTACAAACTCCGAGATCAGTTACAGACAAATCTATGAACTGTTGTGCTATGAACAGGAAAAGCAGTTCCATGCTTACCCTGGATAATGAGGATTTTTCTGCCAAGAGCTCAAATAGCACCAGAGCTCCAGGGAGATATAAGTTAAAGTCACCTCCCATTTCAATTGTAGATCCTAAAGGGTAAAAACCACACTTATGCATCTGCACCATTTCGCCATGAGGATCTAAAATGCTCTTTTTCATCCATCTGCAGAAACTTTTTTCCTCTCCTATTAATGTCAAAACATGGTACTCTATCACAGAGTACTTCAGCCTCCTCAGCTCTACTCACCCCCAAAATCAAACTCAGCACAGCTTTGGGGATGCCCAAGAAGAGGCTGCATTCTGAATGTATGAAGACTTCCAGCATTTAAAAAAAAAAAAAAAAAACAAAAAAAACACCACAACAAACATTAATAAGGCCTATCACACACAAAATGGGCTGTAAGTTTCTTTCCACCTTCCCAGGGGAAACAAAAACTGAAATACTCACTTTTATTGACTGGAAACTACTATCAGGTGGCTTTTTGTGTGTACTAGAAGTCTTCTTTCCATCAAGGTTGGGATCAACATTGTCATGGCCTCATCACATTGGTTTCAGTGATACTTCAGCATATTATCCCCACACCCAGTGGCTGTTAATCAGGGACTTACTTTAAGGCATCAGCAGATGAGCACCTTGTGCATGCTGCACATCCCAGTTCATCCAAAGCCATGCAGGAAGTCACATACACACACAGCCTCTGTGACACTGGAACATAATGGGCAGCCTTCAAAGAGAAGGAGCTGGCAAGCAACTCTTGCTCCTCATGGCCGCTGTCATGAAACTCCTGGTGACTCAGAAGGCAGAGCTGCAAACCCTTTGTCATCCCCAGCCCGCTTGACTTCAGCTGGCCCCAGCTGATAAGAACATTACAAGCAACAGCAGAAAAAAAAATAGCACCAAAGTGCGGGGTCAGTGCAGGCTCGTGGGAACAGCAGTGATCTGGCTCTGCAGCACAGAGATGCTTTTTGAAGCACTCCCTTCTCCAACAGGAAGGAAAAACCCCAGCACCCTACGTGCTTTAAATAAGGCTATTTCTTCTCACACCCATCCTGATGGATGGAAAGGGACATGGCTGCAAGCACTCAGGCAGATGCAAGCACCCAGTTACTGCTGTTCATTCCTCTGCAATGGAGTACACTGCAGAGTTTGGTAGGGACCAGCTTGGAACTGTTGAAGGTTTTGTAGGGTGGGATCCACATGAAGTGGACTCATGCAGCTCCTTGCGCTGTTGCAGGTTGGGGATGGGGATCACTGACAAAGATTTAGGGAAGTGAGTCTTATCTCAGTGCTTCAAAGCCATCCCAAGCCCATGGGGCATCTCTCCCAGAAGAAGGGAAGTAAGCAGTCTATAGGACATGCATTGCTGCCACTATTTGCTTTCTTTACTGTCCATCACTGCAGTAATTGTATCAAAGGTTAAAAACAGATGATATCAGCCTGGGGAGGGTAAAGAATGCAAAAAAGGTCAGAGATCATTGGCACCAGAGCACCCTGAAAGAATGAAAACATTCACAGAAGCAGCCCGGGAAGTGCCAGAGCTGTGCACCAGGACTCCAAACTCTTAGGGAAAAGGGAGAGAGTGAAGCAAGTATTGGCAGTAAGGCTTGAAGAAAACAGTCAGCAATGAAGACATGACTTTTTCTCTTTCCTGTAGTAACCCTGAAGATGTCAACAGCTCAGAAATCAATTCCCAAACAGACATCAGCGTTCGTAACGCAGATCTTCCTGGAGGATCGCTGAACAAAAATACACAGTGCTTGTAAATCAGATGAGAACAGGTCTCACAAAAGCAGGAAGATTTGTCTCTCACATCCCCAGGGAAGTGTATTCCCAAAGGAGTTGTTCATGCAGGTCCCCTGCATTCTCCTCTCCTGAAGGTTTTACCTCTTTATATTCCTGACGCAGTGTTTCTGAACTCTGTTATTCAAGTCCCTGAGGAGCCCCAGCATACCTGACGCTTGCAGGTGTATCCTCTCCTCCAGGCATACCAATGCCCACTACTGCCTGCAGTACACTCCTGGCATCCAGGATAATGCAGACTCACACTTCCTACAATACCACTTCAGGGAGGATAAAAAGCGGGGAAGGGCTCCATGGCTAATTAGCAGGATTAATCACCATCAGTTTTAAAGTAACCTTGACTGAATTATATTGCTTCCCATAGGCAAGTTAACTCTTCATCACATCTCTTTTGGAGTAGACCATTAGAGCAGACAAGGACATGGTGGAAGTGGAGCAGGAGGGCAGAATCTGCAGGAGAGGATGCAGGGACAACTACAGCGCTGTGACAGAACAAGAAGGTAATGGAAGCAGGACAGAAGAGCTGAGGTGATGGGAAGGATTTGGAACATGCTCTAAGGCTATCACTGTGACCAACTACCCCTACAGAGACAAGTTTTTTCCCATGCATATCCACACTCTAGCACAGCAAAGGACCTCTGCCACAGGGACACATCACACCCCACCAAAGGGGCAACAAGATGGCTATCACCTGTCCCACAGTACCTGAGCAGAGCAGGACTCAGCAGCCAGGTTCAACCAGAAGCCCAAATCTTGTCAGCTCATGGTGACAAGGCACATTACAAGTCCAAGCTGTGGGTCACAGCCCCAGCAGAGTCTGCAATTAGGCCTAAACCAGAAAGCAACCTTACAGGTTGAACTGAAATAGGTCCTACAGCTGAAACTTGGCTATGGGTGTGGGTGGAGGTCTTAGGTGAGGCCGTTCAGGGCTATTAAGATCAATTAGTGCCACCAGTATCCTGACACACACCTCCATACCAAGCCTGAATGCATGCTAGGGTACCTAACCACATTCATTTTGTAGGTGGATTAATATGTCTGTATGCAATCCTATATTAGGGACTGTAAGTTGGAATTCTCTAATGATTCTTGCAGCTATTTCTCAGCTCTACAACCATACTTACATGATCTGATTCCTGTATCATAAGATCACACAAAAACAGCACAATTTTAGAGAAGAGTTCCAAGATTATTCTACCTGTAGGTTAAATCTAATGATTGAATCTTGAAACAAAAGTGATTATTTTTTTTTGCCAGTGCCTTAAGGATTGTCATTCTAGTGGCTTTGACTAGAAAGTCATCAATATGTTTCCACTGTTCCTCAAACAGTGAATGTTGGCCCTAATGTTAATGCTCAGAGATGGTCCCAACTTGATATCCTGAAAGTTGATAGCCATTCATTTAATCCCACAGCACAGAGATATCTTGAAACTTGATTGCCATTCATTTAATCTTGGACTGACCTCTTTCATCATAGTAGCTTGCTTTTGGTTGCACTTATTCACAAAAACCTTTGCTACAATGTTAGAAATTCATGCTACTTAGTTTGTATCTATTAGCCCTTTCTATTGTGAATATCAAATATTGCCATATTCGAGGACCATGTGGGCAGGAATTGATAAGGTTATGGGAAAGAGTGGAGGCTTTCAAGGTAGGTGGACACTAGCTGATCTAAAGCTGATGCTAAGAGGAACTAAGGGATATTAAGAGGATGAACACTGGACAAGTCAAAGCGACAAATCAGATGCTCAAGACTACATTCAGGTTAAAATATGTTTTTTTTTTTCCTTGTCTTAGCTTGTTTCATAGAAAATAAACTGTGAAAACCATGGAAGTTTGGCTGCAGAGATACATTTTCACAGTGTATCCTTTCAACAACTCCCCAAACAAAAAGCAAAAGCTATGTGCTCTTTCTTGTGATATGACGAAGACACGGTGTTACGTTTCACCACAGATCATCTTTTTCTTACAGAAGATGACTGAAGCATCAGCGGGAGACACTGATGGACAGATGACAAACTTTAGTAGGATCTCATACACCTGCTCTGTCAAGGACTTGAGAATGTGTCTGCTTTCCAAATCTTAGCCCCAAGCTGCACACATCAATCATCCAGGCTTAAAGGTAGTGTGAAGACAAACTATCAGTCTTCTCCTATAACATCAGCAAGGACTCTCTGAGGTACAGTTCCTCTGAGCTAGCTAGTCTGGCCAAGCCAACTTCTGTGCTGCTTGCACAGAAATCAGTTCAGCCCAATGGCAGCAGAAAATGAAATTAATTACACTCTATATGTCACCTTTAAAATGGAAGGGCAGCTTTTGCCAAGCATGAAGCCTGCATGATGCTGCATTGCTGCTTGATGCCAAGTAGTATCATGGCTTAGTTCAGAAGTAGTATCTTTGTTCTGGTCATTTAAGTGACACTTATCATTAGCCTTTAAAATGAATTTTGTCTCAAAGACACCAGTTGACTGTACAAGAAGAGTGCTGTTTTCCTGGGGGTCTCCAAGGGGGTCTGCAGACATCCTTTGTTTCCAGCAGAACAGAAAGTCCCATTCATACTTCTGTCACATGCCAAAACATGACTATCCCAGAATAGGGCTGCAGGATAACTCCCCAGTGGGGTCGAGAGGAGAGGTGCCACGTGGACTCATGTATTCTGAGAAGAGGAAATGCTGCAGCCCTCCAAAAAGGCCAAAAAGTTGATGGAACTGACATGCCATGACTTCTGCCCTGGGCTGAGATGAGCTGTATGAGATGCATTTTTTCTGATCAGCCTGAGGAGCATAAATGTGCTCCTCATGGGACAGATTCACTCAGGGAATGATGAGAGGGCACCACAAGGGCACCAGCAGATAGGGAAACTTTTTGGTCCCACACTGGCCAAGTCAGAAGTGCCAACTTTTGTATCAGGGACATCCGCCAAGGTATAGAAATACTTCACTGAGAACACAGGCTGGCAAGCTGGAGACACCTAGGAGTGTTATGGTCCAAAGGAGGATAGTACCAGATGTCTGCCTCCAAACTAAGGCCAGACCCATCAGCACAGGCCACTAGCTGGATTTACCTTACGTTTCCATGTGGTCTGTCTGGGAGAAGGAATATCTCAGTGAGGAATAAGCTAAGATGAGATAAGATGAGATGAGCAAGGAAGAATAAAGCTAGAGAAAAGAAAGAAAAACATCTTTATCTAATAACTATATGGCAGTGTCAGCAGAGAAAGTGAGAAGTGGGATCCTCAGGCAGACTCCAGAAGCAGCCTCTACGCCCTGCAATAGTATGAAGTGTTTTTAAGTAAAACATTCAGCTTTAAACCAAAAGCTAAGCAAATAAAATAGACCCCTCAAAACGTAATCCCTGTTGCTTCTGATATCTGAGCTGATGAGATCAAAGCTGGTGAGACCAGGGGAAAAGTCATCTCTGCAGAGCAAGCAGTGCCAAGACGTGAGAAGCCACAGAGAGATGGTGGGTGATAGATTCTTCAATTTGGGATGCTTAACAGGATGAAGAGAGAAGAATCTAAATGGAAGTGTTGTTCTCTCTTCTGAGGAGGAGTCAACTCTAATAGATCAGAGTAAGAAGTAAATAAAGACATTAACTTTTCTATGGATTATCCACAGCTCTGATTCATCAAAGCTTCAAGGAATCATGGAAATGATTCAGTGGAGAAAACACACATAATTTGTTTCTATACCAAAAAAGAATGAAGTTCCCAACAACAAATGTAGATTATCTCTACCCTATTTACAGTTCTTGACCACTGAGCAAAGAGAGCCTCAAATTCTCAGTGGCATCTTTGGCCAAATCTCAAGATGAAAGGGAGTTTCCTTCCAAGTCGAATCCATTTTTGTGTCTGGATCCACTCAGAAAAAAAGGCTGGAACAGCAGACACATATAAAAACATTCTGTTTTGAACTTCTGCAGCTCTGCCATAAGAAGCAGAGCTCCTGCACCGTTGTTCATGATGCCCGTGAAACAGGGTGAAAATAAATTGAATAAATAATAAAAATAAATAAATAAATAAATAGCAAACTTGAATGCTATTAAAGTCACCTAGAAGACAAAGCATCTTCTGTCTTATTGCTTGCAAATGCCACCTAGAAAGCCCAAATGCCATTCTAGAAAGTTTTCTCTGCTGAGCACCTCTCCCATGAAGACTTGAAGACTGGAGAAGAGAAAATTACACGGAGACATAAGAGGACTTTTGCATGGCTTTGATAGTTTTTGAAGTTACTGGAAATTACACTTTGAAGACTGGTAATGGAAAGTCCAGTGGGGGGGGAGGGAAAGAAAAAAAAAAAAAGATTAAAAAATATCCTAGCTTGAAGATAAAATGTAAAAATAACAGGTTATAACTGGACATAGTTTGGAGACGGGCAACCAGGGTGAGTAAGGCTATGGGATGGCTTCCTACAGCACAGCTAGGTTGTTCCTCCCCAAGGGGCAGGACCTGGTACTTCCTTCTTGTGGGCTGCATGATGGACTGCCCAGCTTGCCCAGGTCCCAGTGAATGGCTGCAAGACCCTCCAGGGTACCAGTCATGATCTCATGTGCTTGAGATTCCTTCTACTTAGGAAAGAGTTTGAACCCATTCTTTTTATCCTTGTTTTGGGGCTAGAAGGGCAAAGGGATTCCCATACCAAAGTAAAGTTACTCCAAAAATCAATGTGACTTTACCAGCATGCTGTGCCAGCACACAATCCTGAGTCATTAAGGACATTGAAACAAGATGATTTGGCTATTCCTTTTTCTTTATTTTTTTAATAAAACAACCTGTCCCATACCAAATAAACCCCCAGTTCCTGAGCAGCAGAGCCAGCTTCAGAGCATAGTGAGGAAAAAAACTTTCCTCTGCAAGCACATAAGCCAAGGAGGTTGGGAGAAACTTTGTCCCTGGGGCTGTGCAAAGAGGTTCAGGGGTTTGGAGGAAGGCAGAAGGGATCTCATGGAAGAGATGTTTGAGATCTTCCACACAGGGCAGGTGAAACTCAGAGTGGAATCTCTGAGTCAAAGCCATGTCTAGAGACAGACCAGAAGCATGAGGGAAGCTGGTGGGACTCTGGCAGCACTGACTTCTCAGCCATAAAGGCTCTGCCCTATATCTCAAGAGCAAAATCCAAGCAGAGCTGGCATGTGAAAAAGCACCTCCTTGCAGATGGAGGGTGGTCTGAGCTCTCACCCAGCTGGCTTCACATAGAGGCTCAGGGAAGGCAAAGCACAGCCTGTCCACCTCCAGCACCTCAGTAAGGACTTACTGTGCCAGAAGGGAAACAGCACATCCCTGCTGCTGTGCATGCACTCTGGGCACAAAAAGCTCTGATGTCTCCCAAAACTTTTCCCTAAGCCGGCTGGGGTCTATTTGCCAAAGCACAGCCCCGTGCTGGTGTCAGCAGCTGCCCCCAGCTCTCTCCCCCCGCTCCGAGAGGGATTTGTTTATGATTTTCATCCCTGCCTGCCTCACCCTCCTCCTCCATCCCTGTCCTGCCCTGCACTTATTGGTCGCAGCAGCTGCGTTTGGGGGCAGCCCAGTAATTTTCTATATAACTAAGTGCTCTGTTTAGAGAGACCTCAGCAAGTCACAAGCGGGAAGGAACACAAAACTGAACTCCAGAATCTACAATGCTGCCATCCTCCTGGGACCTGTGTGACAGACGAGAGGCAGTGAGAGGGAGAGAAACTGATCCCAAGAGCATCCAGAGTTCATGGTCTCGAGGAAGGTAATCTAAGTCTGATGAAAAGCTTTGCTGTTCCATGCTCTGATTTGCAAACAAAATGATTCCCTGCACCTGGGTGAGTTTTTACATGTTTTTCAATCTCACAATCTGATGGAGATGCTGGAGGGATCATATCCCCAAAAAGATCTAACAGGTGCTGCAGACCTTTTAGGGAAAGGTCCACCATTCTGGGGACTGGATGGGGTTCAGGAGAGGGAAACAACTGGGGATGTGTGCTCATATCTGCCTTTCTTCCCTCCTTCCCCCATTCAAGGCATTTTTGCTGCAAAAGATGTTTATTTGCACCCTCAGCTGGGCAGATGGGATGGGGCCATCAGGCACCTCCCCAGGTGATCGGGGATGTGAACAAGGCTCAGAGAATTTGGAGTAAAGTGGTGCTGGCTTTGGCTTCCACCCGCTGGGCACTTAACAAGCCTCTTAGCCTTCCGTGCCTTGATTCCCCCCAACAAGGGAGAACAAGTTATACTTGCAAGCACTCTGAGATGAGGGAACAAGGAGGGCAAGAAGTCAGTGGGCTGTTGAGCAGGAGAAAACAATGCTCCCCTTTTATTAAATTGTTGTATAATAAGGCAAGATGGAGGAGAAGCACTTCTTTTCAGTAGTGTGGAAGGAATGGGCAGGATCCAGCGAAATGTGTCCTGTGATTCTTACTCACATGAGCTCCTCTGCCAAAGCCCTGGGGGCTCTGAGAACCAGCCTCTGAGTCCTTCACCAGGGAGAGCAGAGAGGAGCAGCCCACTGCTGCCCAGCACACAGCTTTCCAGGGAAGCTTTAGTGTCTAAGCAGATGCTTAGGTAAATAGCCAAATGAAGGAGATATTGAAGAATATTTGGCACAAAAACTCAGGTCGGGCAGTCAGTTCGTAAGGGATGTGCTGGACCAGCAGAGGTGCCAGGACCTTCAGAGCTACCACCAAGGTTCTTCTTGCAGCATTTTACAGTGGTCACCAAGTGATAAGCTGACATCCACCATGCCTTCCTGGGAGAATTAGCTCTGCCCATGCAGAAGAGATTGTGTGAGATGAGGGATTCCCTCATGTGCATATTCCTTTGCTTAGGAGTAGCAGGATACACCTGCAGGTATTTCCCAGTGCTGGGATGCCCATGTAAGCTGGATGCTCTCAGAACAGATATGGGTCAACTCCTAACCATCACATGGAGAGGCTTTTTTATTTTTATTTTTTTCTCCACAGCCAGACATGGGCAGATAACTTCATGGTGGCCATTCTGGCTCATATTGATGTGGCTTATCTGCAAGATAAGTTTGCAAAGCTGCTTGAGCCTGCAGAGATAAAAGGCATGGTGAGCACGCAGAATTGCTATGCACCAGGCATGAATATTTCAGCAGATAGAAGCATGCTGACAGTGAGCTGGAAAGAAAGGAATGGGATCTTTAACTCTCCTGCGCTAAAACTGTATCTAAGGTGCCATCACAATGTAAGGGTCAAACTAGAAAGAAAACATCTTTAAAAAGTAGTTGTTTTAACAGAACTGAAAGCTCATCTCTTGAGTTCATGAGGTCTGAACTGTGATTGAAGCCTGTGGTTATTTTATTGCCTCTGTTTGACATGTAACTGAGAATAAATGTCAGGTTTCCTACTAACATTGCCTGTTTGCAGCTTAATTCACTAAGAACCTGGCTGAAGGGTCAGAGAGATTTCCTGGCAGAAGCAGCAGGATGAAACTGAGGAAAGGGTAGGTCAGGTTAGGCTGGTTTGTTGGGAAAACATCCAGCTTCTTACCAATCATGCTTGGAGACTCCCAAACAAGCAGGAAGGCACAAGTGTTCCTGCAGAGCTGACACACAAGGCAGCTGTACCTGGAGGAGCGGTGGCTACACCTGGTGGCTCTTGGGGTTGGCTTCCCAACAGCATGGTCCCACACTGTACACACAGTGCTGAAGCCCCTCCCCCAAATTCATACCAGTACGGTTCTGCAGCATCCTCAGCTGTCCCGAAGCTGCATGCGATTTGCTGCTTAACCAGCCCTACCTGAGAATGCTGGCTGAGATGTGCAAAACAGAACCCAATCCGGTGATATTTATTAGCAGTGCTGCAGGCTTGGTCAGCTTGAGAGACCTTTTACTGTGCTCAGCAGTCAGCACTGCAAACAACACAGGGAGATTTATGTCCCCGGGTATTGAGTGGAACAGCATGGTGGATTTGGAAAGGAAGTGGTTCAATTAACAGCGATTAAGGATGGGGAAGGAGGAGTTGCTCTGCTTGCACATAAATTGGAATAAGATGTCAGGTATCAATAGAGCATTTCTGGAAAAAGCCTCATGGTATTTTCCCAGCACAGTTCTCAGGATACTGTGCTGAGTTTTGTCTCTTTGCAATGAAAGATAGCATACGGGATGTGCTGACGTTCATGCTGCTCCACTCTTCCCATGGTATGAAGCAGGAGAAAAGCTGCTTTGTTTCTGTGGATGATGCAGGGTTTGCAGAATCATCCTGCTGTGCAGGTGTGTGGAGCAGGTGCCCCAAAACTACTTTTCCTCCAGTGACTGCAGACAAAATACCTCTCTGCCATCTTCTTAAACACTATCAGGCCCCTTCCTCTGCTAACCCATCTCTCTCCCTTGTCCCTTTCTCCATCTTCAGATCAGACCAAGACCCAAACAAAGACATCCCAAAAGTCCTGCATTCTGCAGCCAGCTTTGTCCTTCGGTCCTCAACGGCGAGAATCTCAGCTCCCACTACTCTGGCCATCCTCCTGACTTGCCTCTTCTCTGGGGCACATGGCCAGACCCCAGAGGCTTTCCAGGCAAGCTCCATTCCCTTCAAGGCACTCAGCCAGGAGCAGGCTTACAGCCTGCTGCAGCCCAGCCTGTTCAAGGATGCCAAGGCACCCAATTACTCAGAAAGTCTCCCCAAGAGCAGCGGGTCGGAGCCACCCCTGCTGCCTGTCTGTGTGAAGCCTGCAGATATCAGGCACATCTTCAAGTATATCAACACCATCGTGTCCTGCACCATCTTCATAGTAGGGATCATTGGGAACTCCACACTCCTGAGGATCATATACAAGAACAAGTGCATGAGGAATGGGCCGAATGTTCTCATTGCTAGCTTGGCACTTGGAGACCTTCTCTACATCCTCATTGCTCTGCCCATCAATGTCTATAAGGTAGGCTCTGTGTAACAGGAGTACTGGAGCAGGATGGTATCTGCTACCACCTGCCTTCGTGCCCTGCTATCTCCTATCTTCTGCTCTATTATCATAGACTCCATTTTTGGCAAGGATTAGGGGAGGGTGATCATGCTTTCCAAAGGAGAAGGGAAAAATAAATAGGAACAAAGCTCACAGTAGGTTCCTGGGAAAGCAGAGCTGTTCCCAGCCACTGATGTGTTCTATACACACACACATATCCAGATCTTTTAAATGTTATTTAAAATTGCAAGGAAAAGAGTGACTTGTAGTCACTTGGCATTGACAAACATCTAGTTAAATACAAAGACTCATCCAGGAACACTGAAAAGGGTGTTTTATAAACAGGGTAGAGAGGATTTGGCAGATGTTGGATGGCGTCCTGAGGCCCCAGTCAAAGGAGTCGTACTGTATGAGACATGCAATTACTCCTTGTCTACCATACTGGACAGGTTTTGGTGGTCTGGAGTAAGAGGATTATAGGAAGGGTCCAGAAGGGCTGCAGGTGAAGGACTTGGAGCTCAGATGCACTCATACAACTGGACTGTGGGTACCTAGGTCTGACAGCCCTCCTCTTTGGTATGCTTGCCTAGTTCTGTCCTATTTCACAAGTCTGTATGTCCTAAGGTCCTACGTATCATAAAAAAGGGCATGTGGGACCAGACGGAGACTGTAGGAACAACCTTACAGAAGGAAGCTGGCAGATGAGCCTGTCACAGGCTGAATACCCAGTTCTGTGTCCTGGTCAGGTAAGTACTGATGGCAGTGAGGGCTGTACAGAGTTCAAGGCTTATACCAAAGGCTTCATCCACAGGATAGCCCATGCTAACACAAGATTTTGCCCTCAAGAAACACTAGGCCATCTCTCAGAGCTCCCTTTCTCCTATCTCATATTGCCTCAATGATACCCTCTGCTCACCTCAGCTGAGCTTTGGGCCACAAGTAGGGACTGGCTTTAAAGGGAACACCAGATCTAATTCCAGAGAAGGTGAGAAGAGTTTTGAGGAGAATTTGCACTATGGAATCTAAACGTGGTAGAAGGAGTGAGTATAGGGAGCAGCACATAAGTCCACATGCCTGTGAAAGCTATCTCAAAGAAGCTGTCCTTGCTGGATTTTGGCTATTTCAGAGAACGATATCCACTTCCCCTCTGAAGGCATCCCAAAGCCCTTTGTGACTTTCATGATTCTTGGTGTCCAAACCATCTCTCCATGTGTGTGTAAGCTCATCTCACAATGAGCCCTTGGGGAAACAAGTGGTTCCCAACACAACCCAAAGCACCGGAGAGCACACACCATGCCATCCCAGTGGAGGTAACCTCAGAGTGCTTTCAGCTGCTCTTTGTGGGCTTCTTGCACCTTGTGGGTAACCACCTGCTATTAGGGGAAGCCAGGCATACCTTCCCGTAGCAGTCTGTTAACCCTGAGATTCTTCCCCAGCTCTTGGCAAAGGACTGGCCCTTCGGTGTGCAGGTGTGCAAGTTGGTCCCCTTCATCCAGAAGGCTTCAGTGGGCATCACGGTCCTCAGCCTTTGTGCTCTCAGCATCGACAGGTGAGAAACAACTTCCACAGGTGCCCTGCCCAGCCTGGCCCATATTTAACCACAGTAGATTCTTCTGTTGCCTGCAACTAGAAGACTGTAGAGTGACTTGGTTCCAGGCCAAATTCAGAGAAGGGGAGAGGGAGCTTTTATGTACAGTTGAAACCCAACAGGAACCAACTACTCTCTGTGACAAAGAAGTGTAAGTCCTGCTGGAAAAGGTTGATATGAGGAGCATAAAATGCAGGAATAACTGCTAGGCTGGTGGGGAGGGATGGCATCTCTGCCACCAGGAGGTAGACATACTGGCCAAGGTCAGCTCACTTCACATTTATCCCTTGAGGCCCTGTTGCAGATCCTTCCCATTCCACTGAAGGAGAAGGCAAAGCAATGGTGAAGGAAGGAGGGAAGGAAAGGGACTCTGAGGACAATTCTAATACTCACCTTCCTAGCTTCTTTCTGATAGTGGCTTTTCTCACTCCTCTCCACACTTGTTGTACCCCTATACACTGGGCAGGTATCGAGCAGTGGCCTCCTGGAGTCGGATCCAGGGCATAGGAATCCCCATGTGGAAGGCGGTGGAGGTGACGCTGATCTGGGCAGTGGCCATTGTGCTTGCAGTCCCTGAAGCCATAGCCTTTGACATGGTAGAGATCAACTACTGGGACCGAGACCTGTGGGTGTGCATGCTTGCCTCCGAACAGAAATCCAGCTTCATGATGGTATGTACTCTGACCCATCCCAGCTGCAGTGCAAGGAAGACAAAGACAAAGGCAAACAGGGCTTCCTTTCTCCTTGATTAGAGGGTTAGATGCGCTATATATGACTTCCAGCCAACAGGGAGAATGTGGGGAGAGATTAGACAAAGCAGAAAGTACCAACTTGGGGTAGAGTTGCTTTGATGTGAGGCCTGGAAACAGGCAGAAGGTCTTTTAGCTATGTTACATCCTCATTGCCCACCTCAGAATGTCATGACCAATCTTGGTGAAGCTTCAAGAAGCTGCTAGACTGTCAAAACAGGCCAAGTAGCACTTCCACAACCAGACTGCACAAGTCCAGCTAAGGGTGAACAAGGAGATGAAGGCCTTTGTATAGCATCACAACTTGCCCTTTCACCCCAAGTCTGCCTGAATAAGCACCTTGCGACCATTTCTCGTACAAAAGTGTTAGATCAGCAGCCAGGTGTAAACCAGACTTCCTCTCTTTGGGTTAAGCCCTGGGGGGATGATGATCCCATGTACACTTAGCCCAGGGGCTGTTACATTTTCATATATCAGAAGTATCAGAGTGGTCTGATAAGTGACACCAATGGTGTCAGGGACCAATGCATCAGCTACCTTCCTTCTTCCCCGTTTCCAGTTCCTCTGTGTTTTGCATACAGTTCTATCGTGACGTGAAGGACTGGTGGCTTTTCGGCTTCTACTTCTGCCTCCCTCTGGTATGCACTGGCATCTTCTACAGCCTCATGTCATGTGAAATGCTGAGCAAGAGAAATGGCATGAGAATCGCTCTGAATGACCACATGAAACGGGTAAGAAAACCAGGAGGGCAGAAACCTTGTTTCCCAAAATGAAAGGTAATGATGTAGAGTGGGAGAACATATGTGAGTTCCTATACACTACATAGTTTCACAGCAGTCAGTGGCTTCTTGACAGGTGGATGCAGATGCATGGATTAAACAGGAAGAAGGGCTCTCACCTCTACAATCTTCCACCTCAGAGACAACCCAAACCACCAGCATTGTGACCCCAGACCAGTTTGCTTTTCAATTCTCATGGTCATCTATATCTTTGCTCTCTCCCATACCTTGGTGAGCTGCTGGTTACTCCAATAACACAGCAGGAAGAACAGATAGATGAGGCCACCTCAGCAAAGTGACTAGAAGTGATAGTAGGATGGGGAGAAGGAAACTTTACCCTGATCTACATTGCATTACTGCTACCTTACTGCTTTCTGCAGCCTGGATCTCACAAGCCATCCTCATGATGTAGGAACTGGGACCGGTAGGCCGTGCTTTGGACTCAAAAGGGTACCCAGCCCTCCTCAGGTTATAGAAAGGACATGAAAGGCCATTGGTCAGCACGAGGAGAGTGTGCATTGCCCCATACACTCAACCACTCAATACCTTCTTCCCTGCCCACCCTCTCCTTGCAGCGTCGGGAGGTGGCCAAGACTGTCTTCTGCCTGGTGGTGATCTTTGCGCTCTGCTGGCTGCCGCTCCACCTCAGCCGCATCCTCAAAAAGACCATCTATGATCAGACAGACCCCAACAGATGTGAACTGCTCAGGTAAGAGCAACAGCAGGAGGGCACTGTGCCATAAGCCCCAATGTGCACCTGCAGAGGTTCACTGGGCTCACAGCAGGCTGAGGGAACTGCCTTTCAGACACCTTCCTACCCCTATGCTAGATGGCATTGCTCTGTAGGCAGGCACAGAGAAAGGAAGTGGGGATCACGTGGAGAGCACTATTTATGAGTTAAAGATGCCTCCGGGCAGAGAAACATTTGGAAGTTTGGAAAGCCCTTTAGCTGTCCACTCAGCAAGCTACCAGCCCCTTCTCTCTCCTCTTGGCAGTTTCCTCCTTGTCATGGATTACTTTGGGATCAACATGGCCTCTCTCAACTCCTGCATCAACCCTGTGGCTCTCTACTTTGTCAGCCGAAAATTCAAGAACTGCTTCCAGGTAGGGATAGTACCTCCATTGCCATAGACTTTGGATGAGGGGAAAGGCAGACATCAGGTACTTGTGGGGCCTGGCAATGGCCCACAGGATGCCCATATTTGCTCATTGTAACCCTCTTCCCAAATGTTCACCCTCTCTTCGCAGCTTCAAACACAATAGAGCTTCCTGCCTTGCTGCGGGGAGACTTTTCCCAGAGCAAGGCCTGTGACAAGCTCCAGAGAAGTCCCTGTCATTCTGAATCAGAAGCAACTCCACGTGCCTTTAAATCAGGAAGTGGGGCTGCTATAAACTTTGAGCCCAATCTCCTCAGAGAGAAATCTATGAAGGAAGGAAGCGCTGAAAAAGGATGGGAATGAGATAAAAATCACCTCCCAGCTGCTATGGCAAGGAATTGAGCCCACCTATTTTCTGTCCTTCAAGGACAAGGACAACTGCAAAAAATCCCTGAGGCTTTGCTACCTTCATTTCCAAGCCACACCAGCCCTATCTTGACAAACCTACTCCCATCAAATCAGTAGGAGAGCTCGGCTCAGTGCACAACCTGGCATCGCGCAGGTTCATCTGCCAAGAATGTTTCCCTCATATCCCACGTACATAACATTCATGCTTCGACCCTCTTTGTCTCCTTGCAGTCCTGCCTGTGCTGCTGGTGCCAGAGACCCGCTCTGAGCATCACACCGACAGATGAGAAGGGCTCTGTGGGGAAGTGGAAAGCCAATGGGCAGGAGCTTGGACTGGACCGGAGCAGCTCCCGCTTGAGCAACAAGTACAGCTCTTCCTAAAGCAGAGAGGAGAAGGCACTGTGACAAGATGGTAGGACACCTCAGATTCCCTTGCACAGCTATTTCCTGGCTGGGCTCAAATTGTTTTTGCCTTCATATTATAACCCACCCGGGTAAGAGCTATAGCATTTCACTGACCTCAGGACTAGCTCTGAACTAGCTCAGGGCTTTGCTTGTCCATCCTCCAGTCCAAGTCACCTCTGCAGGAGGAAGAAGAATGGGACCCAGCCCCTGTAGGACTTTTCTGTTCCTTGAAGGACAGCCAAGTGACTTATGGTCAATCGTCTTGGGTAGAAACACAGGGTGAGGAGATTGGAAAGAAAAGTAAGTTGAGATGTGGTCATTTGAAGATGGATGTGGGACAGGGAGGAAAGGGCAAGTAACCCAAGCAACAATTTCCAGCTGAAAAAGCAAAGCATTGTCCCTTATGATCTCCCTCTGCTGGAACAGTTTGTCCCTGGGCAGAGCACCATGATAAGACCCAGGTATCACATAGGTTTTCTAGACAATCAGTGACCTGAAATCTCCCTCAGCTCTGCTATCGAGGGGTGGGCAGCAACTCAGCATCACAGTGCAATCAACCTGACCTGGGAAGCCCTGAAAGATCTCCTCTTTACCTGTTCCCAGGAAATTTGTTCCAGGCTCTCCACTCAGGGATGGCATTCACCCTGCCTATGTATGGCACGAGAAGGTGACTGAATGCATGAGACAGCACAGCTTAGGAGTCCAGGTGTCCTCAGCAGAAGCCAGTGGCAGCATCCAGCCAAACCACCTGCTTCAAATTCCTCCTCCCCAGTTTCTGGAAGCCCAGCACTTCTTGGGCACGGCTCTGTGACACCAAGGTTCAGGCTATTTGTAAGGAGGATGCAGATTCTGTTCCTCAGGGTCAAGCTAAGGTGGAAAATACAATGGGGAAGACCTGATTTCAGCTGAAGTTGCTGTTGAAACTAACCAGAATATGGCAAAGAGCCCTCACAAACTTACAATTTAAAGTGATTAGACCCCAAATGCCTTCTCCAGCATGACTTTCTAAAAATCATGCTTGCACCCCTGACAACACCTCAAGAAAATCTGTAAGAGAATGTTTCATTTACCAGATTTTTTATAATTTTCCTGTTGTATTTTTCTTCTCTCTTATATCCCTTTTTCCTTTCCTCTTTCTCCTTTTCACCTTGTCATGGAGAAAAAAAAAAAAAGAAAAAAGGAAAAAAGAAAAAGGGAGAAAAAAAACTTGTAAATAAAGCTAAACTCATTCCATGTGACATTGTATTTCAGTGAAAGCTAAGCTAAAAACAAATATTTTACAAACAAATCATATTTTTGAAAGACAATTAGGTTTCAAATCTAAACAGAAGGACTGAGGGATATCTAGACCAGTAAGTTTTCCATAACCTTACCTACCCACTAGAGTAGATTGGCCTGGAGGCATTTCACAGTGCTGATGCTGTGCTCTGTCTCCGAGCTGGCATTTTGTTGGAATACAAAGTCATTGGAGAAAATTGATAGCAATGAAATGTTCCATCTTAGTAGAAGGATTTTTTTAAAATAATTGTGCTCATTAGAAAAATAGTTATCTGAATTTTACATATTTCTGTGAAGAGTCAACCTTTATCACGTTGAAACAAGCATTCAAAGGTCCTCTTCCATTCAGGACAGCCCCAGCTGTGTCAGCCTGGCTTCCTCCAGCTCTATCCAAATCAGCAATAGGAACAGCTCTGCCACCAGCAATGACTGTTCTCTTACCTGCACACTGCACGGAGACTAGCAGATTTAAACACACTGTTCCCATTCAACTCAGTGAAGACCGAAGCATCTGAATGATTCCCCAGCAATGACCTTTGGTAACAGCATAAGGAGCAGTGCCCCAAATGTTCAAGATCTGTGATTCTCTCCTAAGGACAGCCAGGCCCTGTTCATACTCACAGTACAGACAGCAATTACATCCACACAGGGGAATCTTTTTACTTTGCCTAACCTCCCGGACCCCAAATAGCTAACATTCCTCTTTATGCTCCACAGCAAATTTAATCATTTCTGCATTAGCAGCTACTCTCAGATCAACATTTTCACCTTAAATGGTTCAAAACCAGTCTTAGATCTGCACATGATTAATATTACAACAAACAGACTGCCATGAATTCATCCCAGCTCTGGACGTTGGTACCACTTGCTGCACAGCTGCTTAACACTGACTACAGACTCCTTGCCTTTCTTTCCCCTTGTGTTTTCCTCCCAAGTGTCTCCTATTAAAACCAACATCGTAAAATCTGACTAAGTGTGAGAGGGCAGGGAGAGAAGAGAGCTATCAGCTGCAAAGAGCATCCTTTTAAAACTCTTACGCTGCGGTGGCATTCACTTGGCACTTCTCAAAAGTCTCTATTAGGCTGCAACCAAGACCATGTCAAACACAAAGACAAAGCAAGGAACACCAGAAAACAAGTGCCCGTGCAGTTTAGCTGCTCATGGAACTGCAAGTGCAAAAACAGCTCCCACCTTTCAAGATCTTTTTCAAGTTACTCTCCATGCTGCTGGGGCTTAGCAGTCACAGGACTGAGCCCAGGTGTATCAGTCAGGTTCTTATTTATTCACCCCTTTTCCCTTCAGCCAAGCCAGACAGGATCAGACAAAATCAAAGCCACCACAGCCACCTGTAAAGATGCAGGAACCCATTGGCATGAGCAAGATGAATCCATTGCAGCAAACTGAAGCAAAAGAGTCTTATAATGAAATGCAGGGTTCAGATGGCTTCAGGACCTACTGCCTGTGAACACAAACCCACTACCAGTCTGCCAGAAACCAACTCTGTCAATTTGTATTTGAAAGAACAATTTTATTGAGAAAACCTGACATTTACATCCTCTTATTCCTCTGTATGTTAATAAAACATGTTGGTGTTTGAAAGGAAAGTCTCTGGGTGTTTCTTATTAAGCAGCAGGGGGTCTGCAAAGTCTGCTAAATACTTAATTGAGTGCCAGCAGGTTCTTTTGGTAACTGCAGACCTCCACTGAAGAGACAGAGGTGCTCCCCCTGGGCAGAGCAAACTGGGAAGGTTCACACTCCTGCACCCAGCACAGAGCAGAAAGAACTCCTGTTACTTCATGCCACATTACACTCAATGAAAGGCTTTCCCTGGCCTGCTGCCAGCAGATCTGAACAAGGCCGGGGTTTCAGCACTGCACTCTCTAGATAAGCTCACAAGGAGTGGTCTGGGCTTGTGGCTGTCTGCATTCTGCAGGGGGTTTCAATGAAGCACGTTTCATTGTGGCTTTTTTTTTCAATTGTCTCACCATGAAATGATTCCCTGCTCATTTGAGGGCGATCTGTTAAAAAAAATGAAGGCTGATTATATTACTTGAATGCAACCAGAGGGCAAAGAAGCTGGCAAAAGAGTTTGAAGGCGTGTCCTGCACAGAAAGTCTGAAGACACTTGGACAGTCCAGTCAGGAGGCCAAGAGGCAACCTCACTGCTCTCTGCATCTTCCTCTGAGAAGTGAGGAATGACACACAAGTCTCTTCTCCCTGGTAATCAATGACAGAATGCAAAGAAATGACAGAAGGATTTGTCAGGAGGGGTTCAGACTGGATACGAAGAAAATTTGACCATGCTCAAGGTAAAGAAACACTGAAATAGGCCTACTAGCAAGGTGGCTGATGCTCCATGACTGTCATTGTCCAAGAGGCATTTGGGTTTGGGGCCAGTAACAGAAGGATTTACATCAGAAAGAGGCTATAGCCTCTCTCAAAGCCTGATTTTACACTGCATTGAACACCTTTATTCCCCTTGTATGCTGGAGCAGAGCAGCTCTGTGCACCAGACTACTTTCACCATCACAAGTGATCTGAACATCCTGGGCAGAAAACAGCGACATTTGAAGAGGAGAAGAAATAAAGAGTGAAAAGAGCTGCCTTGCAGCTATCGTTTTCTGTACCTGCATGAGCTGAAAACAGCAACACCTCTGCAGCATCAAACTTCACATATTTTATTACTAGAGAAAATACACACATCAAAGTAGTTATTAGAAAAACCAAAACACTCTTGACACGGGGAATTCAGTACATGAACAATACAAACATCCACGAGGACCACCATTCCCAAATGCTACTGCATCTCTTCCTCCCTCTGGGCCCTGTATTTTCTCATGCTCTTCTGCAAGCAAGAGCAAAGGACAAATGTTAACAGCAATACATCTGAGCGATTCACACACCAGCATCACCACATCAGTTTGCGCTGTGACTTCTCCATCCAAATCCTGGAACAGTTGAGGGATCACAAAATGCTCCAAGAACTTCCAGAAGAGACTGAGCCTTTAGTCACCACAATACAAAGGAAGTGAGGCCATGCCTGCTGTGTCCAGCTGCAGGGGTAAGCCCTAAAGACGCTGTGCAAGCTCTGGCCTAATCCTGGTCGACGCGTTGAGGAAATACTGAGAGAAGCCAACCAAGCATGCTGTGGGACGACATGCTCAGCAGCTCAGTCTCCAGTACCCTGGGTCTGCTCTCCACCCCCAGCTCCAGCTCTCGGCCACTCTCCTGCTGAAATGTACATCCTAGAGACAGCACTCAGAACTGGGCAGTCCACAGATTGGCTACAGGGAACCTACAGCTCAGGCTGTAGTGAATGTTCTGGCACTTCTCATGTGGAAGCAAGAAGTTCAGAGGTGCTTCCATTTAAGCTAAAAGACAGGAAGTTTGAGAACTCCTTCCTCCATTACCTGCAGGAATTTCTGCTCCTTAATGCTCCAGCCATAGCAAAAATACAGGCAGAAATACTCATGGAACATCAAAAATTTCTGCTGTACCAACCAGTGCCTTCCACTGGAGGACCCACAGGGCTTTGCAAAGACTGACTTGTCTTCTCCTCTTCCCAACCCCAGTGGCTGAAGTAGTGGTTTAGGACTTGGAAAACCACTGTCAAACCAATGTCAGGCAAAGAATGTCTGAAAAAGCTACCAGGCTTTTTGTGACAAAAGTTCTCAGTCCCTCTTGACCAAGAAGGCCCCTGAGCTCTTCAGGCAACAGTCTCACCTCAAAGGTATCGAGTACGTGTTGGCAAACACCCATCAGGTCGTTCAGCCCTTTGCGGAATGGCTCAACAGCAGGAAGGGACCCTTCAGAAAAGCAGATGAATTAGTGAAATGGGAGGTGGCTGGGGACCTTTCCCTCAACACTGCATGCCAGCATGGCTGTTCCCATAATATAGAGAGGCTCTTACATGGCAAACAGCAATGTGTGGGCTCCTGCCAGCCTATCACCAAGATCTCAGAGCCTACATGCACTAGGCTATAGCCCAGGAACAGCAGATGCTTACCCTGCAGTTAGTCCAACGTTGGCAAAGCCAACAGGCAGAGCAGCAATTATTTCTACAAAGTTGAAGAGTCAGCAAGCACAAGCAAGCAACTTGCTTCCAGGAACTGACTTCTACATATTTGATGCTCAAGGGATCAGCCCCATGGGGAAGGAATGAAATAACAGCAGCTCTCTAGGCAGCAGACAAAGCTGCAGAGCATACAGGGCCAGGTGTGTTGGGAGGAACAGGTGATTGCAAGAGGCTCAGAGCTGTCAGTGCTACCTATTGTCAGGGGACAAAGTCCTCTTCAGGAGACAAGTCATTGGGTCAGCACATAGAGACAGCGTTTCAAGACAGCCTCAGGTCCAAAGCTACAAAACAGCTGAGTAGTTGAAAAATGAATTATCTTGTTGCAGTTAGTTATGTCAGCACAGTTTCTAAACACCACACTGACTTAAGGAGAGATCAACTCTAACACTGAACAGCAGATCTATTCTACTTCCAGCACTACCGTTCAGGGCCTGCTGCCAACCAACTCAGACACCTGGAACCAGGCAAGGCCATGGGATCCTCAGGACTCAGCTGGCAGATGCTGCTCAGCCCTACAGCTGGGAAACAGAAGAGCTACAGCACAAAGCTCAGAGCAGCCTCCCCAACGAAGCAACAGGGCACAGAAGTTGCAGATGGCTAGCACAGAAGAGAGAGAAAAGTGCATTTCTTTGTTTGCACAACCCACAGCTGAAACCTGACACAAGCAAGGTGAATCCCGCAGAAATAGCCAGACACAAAGAGGACACACACACATCCATACCTCTGGTCTGAATGCGGAAGTTGATCTTGCTTTCAGACGGGTGTGTGATGCAGTAGCCACAAAACTCCACATCAGGGCTGTGGTGGGGAAAGAGAGAAAAAGAGCAATGGAAGCCCAGACTGTTCACAGCACATCTCAGCAAAGTCAGAATTTCAGGCCATCTCAGATCTGCTGGGGCTCAGGATTCTTCTGCAATGACCAAGGGGCTCCCAGGAGGAGTATGCTGCAAGGAAACAGCCTGAATAATGTTATTCACATTCTCCACCTTTGAATTGCAGCTTTACAAAGCAAGGATGTGTCTGGCAAGCTCCTAGCACCACCAACTGCCCAGTAGCAGGCCAGAGAAACAAGAGCATCCTCTGCATTTCAGACACACAATTTCCTCCATGATTAACCACCGAGGAGCAGTAAGGACTAGCTGTTACCTAAGGGATGGAAAGCTGGAAGCCAAGAAGGTTAAGACAGCCAACGGGCAGTGAACTCATCAGCCAGCCCCATCCTACAACACTCAAGTGGTAGAATAAGGTAAGCCTAGAGATAGTAGCTAAGATCAACTAAAGGTCATCAGGTAAGTCTGTGGGGGTAAAACAAGTCCAAGGGCTGGCCAAAAAGTCAATCCACAGGCCAAGTGAAAGAAACCCAAGTTAAACACAACGGAGTGATCACTAGATAGGCCTATAATGATAAGAAAGGATTGTGACCAGGTCTGTAAAGTCTGTAGCCAAGTACAAGCAATACTATGGCCAAGCTAGGAACTAATGCTCCTGTCAAACAGGCAACAGCTGGAAGCCGTGAGCTCAAATGAGACTCCTGAACCAATGGGCAGGGTATGGAGGTTCCAGGTGAGACCTGTCAGGCTCCTTAAGGCTTATGAGTGCCTTCTGGGTCCTGATAACAATAAGGAAGGAAAAAAAGAAAAAAAAAAAAGCAGCTGATTTGGGGAACAGAAGTCACAGATAAGGAATCTTTGATGTGTCTGATATAAGACCTTAACAGATACAGAAGGAGGTGACTTCTGATTACATGTTTCATTCTAACACCCTGAGGTGCAGGTTATTAAAGAGAAGGCTAGAATAGGAGACAAGTGCTCTTAGCAGCACCAGACACTGTAGGGGCTTTACTTACTTTTTCATGACCATGTATCGGAGGGAGTTGCCAAGCGTGTGATCCTCATCATGCAGCACAAAAGTGACACAGTTTCCATCTGTTCCATCTGCCTGGACCTGCCACAAATTGGGAAAGAAGAGATGCCATAATGTTTTCTGTGGTAATAAAGACCAGGATGCTAGTGAAGAATCTGGCCTGATTCCAAGCTACCAGAGGCTGAAAAAATTGCACTTGTTTCTCTTTCAACAACCTGCACCTGCCTGTGCAGGGCCTGTTTCTGGGGGATAATGTAGAAGGGGTTATTACTGAACCCTGTAACACTAGCAGCAATCCCCTAATTCTGCTGTTTTAGGCTTAGGCACACATAGAAGTATGAAACTAGCCAGTGTTTCCTAAGAAGCCCAGTTTGGGATCTCCTCCAATGCCAGTGAGCCACCTAACCGATTGCTCAGCTACCAGAGGGATGCTCATCCCCTGATATTTCCCCATGTTCCACAAAACCTGGTATATCCAGATGGCATTGATCATTTCCACTCCTAGCAGCAGAGAGACTTTGAAGCTAAGTGAAGAGCCTGACTGGATGAGTACTGATCTCTTTGCATCCTGCCTCTTGCCAAATCTTCAGCTGCTCCAGTGGTTTTATAACCTCCATGTGGAGCAATGCTCCCCTTCCTCCTCTTACAGGTACAGCAGCCCCAGGGATCTGACTCAGAAGCTTAGAAAGGAGATGCAGTCTGCTTCCTGCAAAAGAGATCACCCAGATGTTCAGCATGACTCCAGGGCAGGTTCCCGCACACCAGCTGTTGCAGAAGAGCAGATGTGATGCAGCAACATGAGGATGTTGGCCTGATCCAGTCTCTTTCACCTCCTAGCAATTTGCAATCCACCCTCAAAGCAGTGTTACTGGTGATTAAAATAAAGAGAGGCAAAACGTTCTGTTGTAATGGCAAGGCAACATGTGACTTGTGATTTCTGGAAGACAGCCTGCTGCTCTCCTGCTTGCTGGACCCAGCACCTTCCCTCCTTCTTCCAAGAAACAGCTGCTAGCCTCAGTTCCTCTTACTGTTGGGCTTTGCAAAGAACTATTTATTAAAATTGTCCTCAAAGGGGATTTTCTTTTTCATTAAGAGTAAAGGCTTGGAGAAGAGCAGGCTAATTTAGGAGGAAGCTGCCTGGCACTACAGCTGCATGGCACCCATTTTTGTTTCCTGCATTCAGCTGCACTTTAGCTCAGGTTTAAGCGTGTATACACAAAAAGTTGTTTCTCTGACTGGGAGCAAATCTTTACATCTGAATTACAAAATTGGCATAAAAATAACTTGAAAAATAGGATGCTTGGAGCTTTAGCAGATAGATTTGGGAGCACCAACTTCAGAGTCCTTTCCAGAGCTGAAGGAGCTTTTGCATACAGGAAGCAGAGGAACGGGACAGGATGCATCTCCTGCATGGCGGCTGGGTCTGCTTGTGGGAGAGAGCAGCAACACAGTGGGTTCAGCTGTCTGTGCCTCCTTAACACACTGTAAGTACCCCGTGCACTGATCTGGCAGATAAAAGCCAAAGCACAGCTGTTTCCCATAGCCGTAAGGAACATGCTATGCTGAACCTGCTTCATCAGACTTAATTTCTCTCTCTCCTTTCCTGTGGAGAGTGCTTTGATAAAATTCAGGACTTCAGCAGGACCGTAAGCTTCACTTCTCATCCAGTCACTGTCCTGCCTAGTCAGATATCTCACTTCTGGCACAGTCTGAGGCTTCAGAGGAAAACCAACGCGCGCCCTGCCAGAACACAGCCAGGACAATTACTCCCCGCAGCGTTGGGTCTGTGCTTTGAAGCAAAAGGCTGAGATTTCCCACACGTCTCATGCTGCAAGAAGCTCAAAGGCTGCAGACCGAGCGGCTGGGGAGGAGCTGGCGCAGGGCTCCTCAGTCAGACAGCAGAGCCCGCGGCCCGTTATTCCGAGCTGCAGCGCCACCTAGCGGCTATCACGCGCAGCGGGCAATCCCAGAACGTCCCGAGCTGAAGGCGCTGATCGGGATCACCGAGCTCGCTTCCCGCCACTTGAAAAATAGACCCCGACTGCTGGATTTTAGCAGCTCCGGAGCAGACCCATTCCCCGGCCGCCCCTGACGCAGCTCCGCGCCGTTCCCTCGGGCTCCGCCGCTGTCACAGAGAGCGGACGGCCCGGCGCGCTGAGCCCGGCCCCGCGTGCTTCCAGCTCCTCAGAAGCGCGGGCCCTGAGGATCCCGCCCAGCTCTGAGCGCCGGATGGCTGCGGTGAAGGCCGAGACGAGCCGCGCCCCGCTCCCGCTCCCCGCCACCCCCGAGCCCCGCGGCCCTCACCATCTCCAGCGCGGCCTTCCTCTCGCCGGTGTCCGCCATGCCCGCAGGACTACAACTCCCAGCATGCCCCGCGGTGAACTACAGCTCCCAGTATGCCCCGCGGCGCCGCGCCGGAAGCGCCTCGCAGAGGGCCCGATTGAGGGGCGGAGCGGCGGCGGGCGGTGGGCTTCGTTCCTGCGTTTACTTCCTGCCGCGGCGGCCGGCGTGCCTGAGGGAGGCCCGCTGAGGAGCCCCCGGCCTTGGGGTACGGCCGGTGGGGGCGGGGAGGCGCGTTGGCCGCTCGCTGTGCTCCGGCTGCGAGGGCCCGGCCGTGTGCGGCCCGGAGGCGGCGGCGGCGGCGGTGGGAAGCGGCTGGTAGTGCTGCGCTGCCGGGTCGCGGTGAACTTCGGGGCTTCGGGCAGGGGATGGTGGAGCTGTCAGGGTTGGGTGCCGATGGATGAACGGTTGTTCTTCGGAACTGGGGTCGCAGGGCGGTTTATAGTGCCGTAGCCGTGTGCGGGTGGCCACCTGGCTGCGTGATCTCTGCGGAGAGCTTAGATATCTCGCTGCTTTACCCGTCCTGCACGTCGTGTCCTGTTGCCTTCCGGCAGGTGGGGGTGGGAGAGGAGCGGGGTTAACCTCCCCCAGCGCTGTGTTCGTGCCGATGTGCCGCAAACAAGCTGTGTGCTCCGAGAGGAAGCTGAGCTTCTGCTCAGCACTGCTTGAACTTGGTGCTCCTCGGGCTTCCAATGCCGGCTAAGCTGCTGGGCTCACGGCTGGCATGGCAGTTAAGGAAATAACGTTCAGAAGGCAATGAAGGGTTAAAGGGAAGCTTCAGCTGCTTTCTGCTGAATTCAACGTCTTTAAACGGTCTTTTTTATTGCAGCTTTCAGAATTGCAACACCTACGTTTGTTTCACACTTAAAGCCAGTAGTAACGCCATGATCCTTGTTTTCTGTGCAGAGGATTTCTGGAAATACAAGCAGTAGCTTCCTCCATCCCTCTGAGCGCTGAGGCTGTGAATGCTTTGTTCAAGAAGAAGGGCTAACAGTTCCCCTTGACTGGTAAGGGCAGCATTGCTGAGTGACAGATGAGCACCATTTCTCTCCTTTGACTTCTTAGCCCAACTGTGCTGGCTGCATACAATACTTATTCCACACCTTCTGTGAAGTCAGAGCAACAGACAAATTGTTTTCATCTCACTTGAAAATAATATGTTATCTGCTGTGCTTGGGGGCTTCAGTGCTGAAATGCTAAACGCTGCACTGAAGATTGAAGCTATGTATTTATCATTCTTTAAGATATTGCAGGAATTTCTTACCTTTCTGTCAAATGTCAGGGGAGAAAACTTGTAAGCAGCAGCATGCAGCAACTTGCAGCATGACTTGCAATGCTTCAGTAGACACTGGGATACGAGTGCAACACTCAGGTCACCTTTGTACGTCCTCACTGTCTGCCCAGTGCTTTTGACACAGCCTAAGGAGCTCCTTGGGTATGTGATGTTTTCTGGGTGAGGAATGCAGCCTCCTTCCCCTCTTTCCTATTTTGGAGCCCTTCTTTCCTTAATCCCTGAGTGAGTTTGATTCCTTCCTTTTAGGAAGGTTTAGACTTAGATATTTCCAGCCATCTTTGAGTTAGAAACCAGTTGTTTTCTTTAGGTTATATGAAGGGGCAAAAGGGATTGTGTTCTAATGGATTTGATTCCTGACTCTCCTGTAAGTGATAAGAAAAGCTGTTTTCTGGCTTTGCAATGGATTTTTTTTTTAATAACAAAAGTAATGAATGGTTTCTGTAGAATTGGATGTGACACTGTTTGGAGAGAAAAATATATGCTCACTGCTCATCTGTTTTACTTAAAACATTCTGCTGAAAGCTGAGGAAATATGACTTATGAAGTAGGTGGTGACTGACTCCAGAGTCAGGCAGAGAGCTGTGAATTCAGGGGTTTTGCTTGGTTTTGCAACTGCTCCTTTGTATTCATGCTGTTCATTGAGTGGCTGTGCTGTAAACAGATTTGTTTCTAGATATTTTTTTTTGTCAGTCACCTGATTGCTCAAGAGGCTTAGCTGTGTTTGTTTGTCCCTGGCTGTGACCTGCTGTTCTACCACATACCAGTGCAGTCCTGGTTCTCTTCCTGAACTGGACGAAGTATTGCAGATGTCTGTATGCTGGTGGGTCTCATCTGGCATGGCTGTGTGAACTCCTCTTGTTTCAGCTAATGTTGTTGCAAATCACTGTGCTGCTCTCAAATTGTTTGGATTGTGGTGACCGGCTGTTCCTCATTGGTAGCTGCTGAAGAGATCAGACCCCTGCTGAAGAGTTGTAACGTGTGTAGAAAACGGAATAAAGTGTATTTTGTGTAGTTTGCATCTTCTGGCTAAAGCAGTCAAAGCTAAGGTGTAGGAGAGGGCACCTTTTTAATTTCTTTTTGTCCTGGAAAAATGTTTGTGTTCTTTCTCTGTGGCTCTGTCAGAAGGGAATGAGCTGCTGTTCTTTTAATCAGGAGAAACTAATAGCAGTTGCATGGTAGTTAATCATTTCTTTTTGCAAGACCAGAATCAGCCATGTTGGTGCTCTTGTCTCTGATAAGCATTTAACTGGAGGTATCAAAGTTTAGGCTTTTTCATCCCTGTCCATAAACTCGTTGGGTATGTTTTGTGGCTTGTCCTTTCTTCTGCTTCAGTTTCTTCAGGTGGAGGTGGTGACTCCTGCAAAAAGCTTCTCAAAAGTTACTTATCCCTTTGTGCCTTAGCTCTGAGTTATCCCCCTTTCTATTCAGTCCAAATATTCTTCTCTTACATGAGTAATGGCAAAGCCTTCAGATTTGCAGAGAGAAGACTTGTGATCAGTAATTCACCCAGCTTGGGCTTAGCTGGAAATAGATGAGTCTTGACTTACTGTCACTTTGTGACCCTCTGATTTGTGTGTGTAGCAATGTGCTTCAAGGAGCTGAGAAGCTTTTGGAGGCCAAGGTCAGCAAAATGTTACTGAAATTTGTGGCTACTCATCATCCTCTGTGGGGCTGATTTGCAAGGCTAGCTTAAAGAGAAGATGTCCTGGGCTGCCACCTTCCATCTTTTGTGGCAGGATGTCAGAGATCTCAGTGCTGGCTGTGCCCTCAGGTATTTTGCATTGGTGTTTTTATGTGTTCAGCACTCCCTGGGCTTTTCTAGGTGCATTTTTCTGGAGAGAGGTTTGGGTTTTCTGTACGGGGGCAGCTCTAAAGCACTGTAGGCAAGATGAGATCCAGTAGGCTGGCTCAGTGATGCTGGAAGGAAATACTGTGGTTAGATTTGTAAACAGCTCTGCAAATGACGTGGCTCTCTGCTTGTCATATGATGTGCTTTCCAGTTGATCTTGGTGAAGTAGGGAAGAACTGCATCAGCCTTGCTTTTCTGTACTGCCACAGTCTTCAGGTGGATATTGACACTGATTGATCATAGTAAGCACCATCTATTTCTGCCTTCAAAGGTCATCATCTCCAGAGCTTCTTAGATCCCAAATAATGTGGTGACTTTTTTTCTGTAACGCTGGCAGACTTGATGTTAGAGGATATTTGTAAGCCTGCAAGTGAGGGAGGAAACACAAACCCAGCTGTTTTTTTTTACCTCTGTCTACTGGCATTTTTAAGTCTTTCTATCTTGGAGCAGAGGGTGACCAGTCATGCAAACAGCTGTTTTCACACCCAGTTCTTTCAGCAGCAGTAAAAGGGGACTGCTGGTGTGGGCACCCCTCACCCTCCTCCTTCCTGACAATCATTGCACATCAGCTGGATATAAATCTGGTTTAAATCCCTGAGCTATCTTCAGGTGAGGCTGAGACCTAGGTGAGCGTGATGGGAGGGGAAACAAGTGGGATGTGAGTACTTGGGTGCAGCACAGTGAGGACAAATGAAGTGATCCTGGAAAGAACAGTAGGTAAATGCAACAAGTTGTCTTTGTTCTGAAAATAGGGCTTGCTCTAAGATGGGGTAAATGAGAAGGTAAATGAGAAGCTTGCCATGCAAAGCAGGCCAAGGGGCTTTCCCTGTATCCCTGGTAGAATTGATGTGCTATGTACAAGGGTGCAAATTTCAAGCCAAGAGGAAGTGAAAGGAGGAGATCAACTTGAGAGGGTCTGCAGCCCCTCTGCAGCGCTCTGGTGCTCCAATTGTTGGTCCCTTTTAGTGGTACCTGTTAAGAACAGCATTTGCAAAGACTTCTGTCCGTGTAGTGTGAGCCTTTCTGTGTGTTCTCTCTTCACCTTTATTGACACTACAAACTCTCAGTTTTTCTAGAATGCACTTTGCTGGGTGCCATGCACTGGAACAGCGTTATGGAGGAAGTTTACTGCTCTGCTTCCTGCTTTGTTTGCTTTGCTCTTGTCAGACTAATCCTTTGCTTAGGGTTCCTATAGATGGTGCTGGTTCTGAAATCACTGGTGCTCCCAGGTGATTAAGTTAAAGTCTGCCATAAAATTGAGGAGTATCGTGTCTGAATCAATCCCCAGGTTTATTTTTTTCCTCTCCTGTCTTGAGCTCTTATACCTGCAGCAGGTTACCTGTTGCTGTCCAAGCTGGAATCTGTTAGGAAGCAGAAATGTGAACCCAGTGCAGCAATGATATCTTAACTTCATGATCTTGTTAACATTCCAGTGTTTTTTGATCTGTTTTTTCCCTTATTGCTGTAATCTCTTGTGCTTCAGTGCAAATGAAAGCAGACAGATCTTTAAGTGTAGTCGCTTCCTCCAGTGCCAGATGGGTAGAAAGTTTGACTGCCAGTAGCCTTTCAGCCTGAGCTTCTATCCTGAAGCTAAATCTGTTGTACCTAATTTCTAGAGAAGTCTCTGAGCTATTTGCTTGCAGTGAACTTGGTGTGTGATTTTTTCTAGCCAGAATACAGAAGTTTCTATGCACAACACAAATCAGGCAATATCAGGGTAATTAGATGCAAAGGGGAGAATTAGGTGGTTTTCTTCTTTTTCTTGGTAGGGTCAAAGGTCTTCTCTAAGCAGAAAAGAGGCTTATGGATGTCCTGAATCAACCAAGCAGATGTCACAGCTGTGGTGTGACGTGGTTTCACATGTTCAATCTTAGGCCTGTCATTAGATTAATGTGATGATACTTGAGCTGGTTAAGTGTCCTCCTTTATGTGATTGTCCTCTGACTTCACAGAAGTCTGGCTCTCAAACACTTGCATCTTGTAATCTATATGGTTTGATATATATATATGCAAGAACGTTGGCTTGGAGAAAGATTGTTACTGTAGATAATCAGTCTGCAAATGTTGCACCCTCACTTTGAGATCTGCAGATCATGTGCTCTTATAGAAGTCTTAGTGCATCAGTGAATGTCTCCAGGCTGGAAAAAGTGGACATGCGTGGTCCTAATCCAGCAGCAGCTTTTCTGTTTGAGTTTGAAAGCAATCAAGTCTAAGGTACTACAATGAACTGAAGTCATCTGACAGAGACAGTGGGCTTGATCTTTTGAGGAGCTGCTCTTTACATAACTGCAAGACAGTTGTTTCCTTTCTGAAGTGTGTAGCTTGCTGGCTGCTGGCAGCCTTTTTGAGAAGCAAGAAAAACCTGGTGGGTTAATTGAAAACAAAATAAAACAAAAAAGCTAGAAATCTGGCTGGAAACAACATAGGTAAAACTCATTATGGGGTCACTGACTGGAGGACAGTGTGCAGGAGCAGTTTAAAGCAAGCAAACCAACTCTTCTAGAGGTGATTGTGGTCTTACAGATATTCTGAACAGAACCTGAAGGGGGGGGGAAGAGGAAAGCTTTCTAAATAGCAATATATTGGCAAAGTATTGATTACATTATGCTTCCTTCCAATTATACTGAGGGCTGAGAAGCTATTACTGAGACTACAGTGGTTTTTTTTCTGTCAAATAACACAAACCTAATTCTTACGGTGTTTTTATTTCCAGATAGCTGAAGCCATGGCTATTCTTTTTGCTGTTGTGGCGAGGGGCACAACCATCCTTGCCAAGCATGCCTGGTGTGGAGGAAACTTCCTGGAGGTGACAGAGCAGATCCTGGCAAAGATACCTTCTGAAAACAACAAACTGACCTATTCACATGGGAAGTGAGTGATGTTTCCCATCTGGGTATCAGAGCAGACTAGCTAACATGCATGAGGACAGCAGTAAATGGATGTAGCAAAGTTCAGTTGTTCTCAGATCAGTTGTGCATCCTGATTGCTTGATGATAAGTCTTACAGGCAGTATCTTTTAGAGTCATCCTGAAGTACCACAACTGCAGTTGCTGGGAGAGAAGGCTTCTGCAAATCTCTGACCAGTCCTCAGGTAGCAGTTGGCAGAAAAGAGCATTTGAATGCAATATCTCCTGGCACTGTGCTGCTTCTTCATTGCATACGTGGAGTACAAAAGTTAATGTGCTGTAAATTAACAATAGAACTGCAGAGAACACTGATTTAGCAGTGTTCTGTGTTACTCAGTTCTCTTTTGAGTGGCTGGATTCTCAGTGTTGTCCATGCTGTTGTGTTAAAGCCATTTTGGCTGCCTGAAGATTCAAAAGATAACAATTTAGGCAGTCTTCCTGTGTCCTTCCCTGCCTTGCAAGTATTAAGAGACCCTGGGGAAGAGCTTTCAGAGGAAGCTGCCTGTCCTTTAAGTACTTTGTGTGCTGAATATCTTCTACTGTAACTTTAAGGGCAAAGTCATTTCCTTTTGTTTTGCTTTTGCCTTGAGTGTTGTTCAACCATTTACAAAATTGAGCTGCAGGAATGCCACAGTGTTCTTACAGTTGAAAACTTGAATTGTGATAGAGGTTCACTGTTCTTTGGTGGGAGGTAATTAATCACTGCATCTGTGCTTACAAAGCATGCTGTGAAGTGGATAATCTTTTGCTCACTACTTAAGACTTCATGAGGATTCAACATTGTAATGCTATAATGTGATGGAAAGTATAGCAATAATAGGGGGGTGGCAAAGTCTGTGGTTGCAGCAAGTGAGAACAAGCCTGAATGCAGCAGCTCTAGACATAGAAACAAAGGAAGGAAACTTGCTGACCCTTGGAAGAGCTCAGATAGGCAGGGATCTTGAGGAAGATACCATTACTTCCATTGCCAGCCCTTAAATGAAGTCTGGGAAGGGGTGGATCCTGGCTCCACCCTGTCCTGTCATTCAGGTACACTGCATGCACCTGAGCTCCCCTGGGTTGGCCCTGCCTTCCCACCAGGTGCTCAATCACTGCTTCAAGCTGTGACTCTGCATTTCTGCTACAAGCACACTGCAGAAGAGCACTCTGGGCACTGCGCCTATCAGTGTCTCCTCTGCTAAAGTCCCTTCTAACAAGCTTTCTGTTGACATTGTTTTTCATATGCATTTGAAGAACAGCCTCTTCATTCAGAATCTGTCATTGTTTTGTTTTTAAGAACTTCTGGGCCTTTGTATAATCAAAGAATATTAGGATGTTATAATCACAAAATAAACAAGAGAGTTAGGCAAAGCAGACTATGACAACAAAAGAGAATAAATAGAAAGCTTACCTCTATCCTGGGCTCACTCACAAAACTCCAGCAGAGATCCTTCCCCACTGGTAGCCAGCTCTTAAATAGGACTACGAGGGGTGCAGCCAGGCTCCACCCCTTCTAGCAGCACAGTGAATTGCCTTCACCTGTGCTCCTCTGGCTGGCTCATGGCTCGCCTCAGGTGATCAATCAGAGGTTCAGGCCATGACTGAGCAGTTCCCATACAATGCATTACAGTGATTTTATTGTAGAATCTGTAAAAGAGGTCTAAATGGTGGTGGGGAGTAGATAGCATCACTTAAAAATTAAAAAAAAAAAGACAGCTAAAGCCAGTGAGCCATCTGCTCCCATTGGTTCTGGGTTGGATTTAATGCTCTATGAGCTAAGTTGATGGGATGTTGTTTTTTCGTGTGGGCCTGGAAATAACAGCCTGGTTTCACTTTGAGAGGAAGATACGGCTCTGAACTGGTTTGCACTGTCTTTCAAGTTACTGAGAGTTGCATTTAACAAGCATCTGTTTACTCAGCATCTCTCAAAGCATCTTTATGTGAATAAGAGAATGCAACCACATGCTTCAAGCCTGTTTAGCCTGATAGTTGTTCTCTTAAGTTCATTTTCTTATTTGGCTGCTTTTGTTCTGTGGTCTTTGCAATAAAAACCCAAAGCAGTGCAACATGGCTAAAGAAGCAAGTCACTGTACCAGTGAGGTTCACTGAAGCATTAACTTCCTTGTCACTCCAATCAACTGCAGATAATCTCACAAGTTCACTGTGTGTGGGTGCTTGTATGCAGACAGCCGGACTAGATATAATCTTACCCCATTTATCATGTCAAGGTGTTTTTTTTCCCCACAAGTAAGTAACTGGAAGAACATGGAACTGAAGTTTGACAGCACAAAGTTGCTGTGAAGTGTGGGGTGCTGCCAAGTGCATGATGGCAGCTGTTACTTACGTGTAAGTTGTCTCTTATTTAGTGTAGCTGATAGAAGATAAATGCTTGACATCTGACAAAGATAACTGGGGTGTGTTGGCATCTGTGTGAATTGCTGTAGGGTAACTGGAATTTGCTCTTCTTTTTTCCAGCCCCTAAATTCACCACAGACACCAGCATCTTCTCCATCATCTCTCTTCTCCTGGCAGAGAATATCTTGTGGCAGCTTTTAATGACTTAGTTTTTTTTCCCCCCTCTTTGCAGTTATCTGTTTCATTACATCTGCCAAGATAGGATTATATACCTCTGCATCACAGATGATGTAAGTATTTTGGTTACAGCTCTTGCACACGCAGGCTATTTATGAGTTTTAGCTTTTTCATATATATGTCAATGAGAAATCAATAATGGGTACTAATTGCAGATGGGTTTTTTTCCACTGGAGCTTTTAACTGATGGTGGTGAGAACACGGCTCTGAAGCCTAAGCCTGAAACTCAAATGCATGTGAATAAAGTACCTCTGAGGTTCAGTTCTTATTTAAAGCAAAATCATCTCCCTCACAGGAAAAGATATTAGAAACAAAATTAGATCTACATAAACTTCAGTAGCATCTGCTTCCAGCTGATGTCCAGGAAGGTGTCTGGAGTCTGGCTGCTGCTAAAAACCCAGGGTAACCAGCCAAGTCCTGTAGAGTTTTGCACAGCATGCCTGTCTGAAAGTGGGTATTTGTGGGTTTTGAACTGGCTGTGTGCTGTGTACACTTCATGCCCACATCCAGAGCTGGATGTGGTCTGGATGTGGTCTGTTCGTTCTCTCCTAGGACTTTGAACGTTCCAGAGCCTTCAACTTCCTGAATGAAATCAAGAAGAGGTTTCAGACCACGTATGGCTCAAGAGCACAGACAGCCCTTCCCTATGCAATGAACAGCGAGTTCTCGAGTGTCTTAGCTGCACAGCTGGTGAGTTCTGTTGCTAAATGGGATTGAATGGGATTGCTTTGGCAAGTTAAACGTCTCCCCACGGGGTCTTTGTATATTTTTTCATTTGTACCTAAAGTACCACACTGAGTTTGTATATGAATGCAGAGGACTTTACTGCTTTCCCTGCGTGTTCTCTACAGCTGAGTTGCTTTTCTGCTTCTGTGATGAAAAGGGGCTGAGGTTAATAGTGATGTATTCATTATTTGCACCGCATAGCTGAACTTGAGATGAGATCTTAAAGATAGCATTTGAAATATCAAAGCTAGCTGCAGTTGGCTTTCCATTCCAAGATAACTTCACTGTTGTTGTGAGCAAGATAAATGCATGCTACTTTTTCAATTGAACGAGGCTTCAAAATTTGAGTATGTAGTAATTCCAAACTGCCTCTTGCTTCTCTCCCTCTTACTTCATGGTAATCCATGGCTGCTGGGGTGTGGTGGGGTGTTTGTTTATGGCACTGTTCCATTTTCATGGGGCAAGAATACTGGGCCTGGATTATGGGCAGGTTCTGTGTACAGAATCACTTGGGTGGATGCAGAAAGGACTTCATTCCCAAGATAGCAACTTAGAAAAAGAGGATAGAGTGTTCAGAGTCTTCTGCTTAAAATTCATCACATTTTTTTAGAGTTCTTAATTGACAACAATTTTTAACTCAAGCTATGCTATTTTTTGAGACATGCCTTAAACTAAAAGGAAGATGTCCTTGGAACCTTGGTTTTCAGAGCTTGTTTGCAGGCTGTATCTGGGACAGCTACAGCTGGCACTGTGTGCAAGATGTGTAGGAGGCTCTCAGTCTGCTTTGTTGTGGCTGGTGAGTGTGTAAGCACTGAGGCTGCTGCCCTCAAAGCTTTCCTTTTTCATCTACTAAAAATGCCAGGTTTGGAGACATTCTGGATGCAGGAGAGGAGGTCCTTTGGTCACCTGGCAGCACAACCAGAGTAAGGGCAGAAACGAAGCAAGCTTCTAACACTCACCAGCAGTAACAGTTGTGTTTTGGGGTGCAGGTTGTATCTGGGGGAAGGTGAGGGGAGGATGTGCACTTGTGCTGTTGCTTCCTGAAGGTTGTGCTGGATGTTGTGAAAGGAATCAGTTGTGCTGGTATCCTCAGGGATGAACGGAGATGATTCATAGCTTGTGAAGTTGCACATCCTTCACTGCAAAATCTGTTCTTCAACTTATGCAGCAGCATAAGTTGAAGCAGCAATGAATAATAAAGCCAGCATGTCTTCAGAAGAGCCCAATGGATTGTGCATTATAAATTAGATTCAGTCCTATCACAGATAGGAAGTTAGCTTTTTCCTCTACCAACCCTTGATGTGTGGAGATCGAAACTACACAAAGTGATGATTCATCAGAATGTAAGCAGTTTTTGGCTGCAATCAGCTTAATGCTCTGCCTTATCAGAAGAGCCAGGCGGTGTTCAGGGCCATGGTGGTGTTATTCCTCTGAAAATCCCAGCATTTCCATTTCTCTAAAGCATGAAGTAGAGCTGCTTACCTTAGTTTTGCATATTGATGAAATCCAGGCATCTACTAATTCTTATTACAAGTTAAATGATGGCAGAAAGCTGTTCCCCCAGCTTCCAAAGATTAGAGCCCCAATGATCTAATGCTTCGTGTAGTGGGAGAACAGGACTGCTATCAAGGTGGTTGCAGAAGTTACTGCAGGAGTTTAACTGGTGTGATGCTGAGTGTAGAGATCATACAACAGTTCAGAGATTGTGCTGTGACTCGAGCATATCACACAGATAACATTGAAAAGGAAGGCCATGCTTCCAGTAAAACCAGTGACAGCTCAGGTAGAGTGCCACTTCTGCAACTTCTCCTGAAACCAAACTTGTTTGCTTTTCATTTTTTAAAGGATCTGTTACTTTCAGTGCTATATCCATCAACTATGACATGAGTGTGTGAATGCTGTTAGAGCAGTAGGCTTTTGCTTCCCATGTGGTCAGAAATGGATGCAAAGTGGACACTCATTCAGGAGAAGACTGGGGTTTAAGAAGCCATGTGGGTTGTCACAAAGTACAGCAGAGACAATCTAGTCCTGGCCACTGCTGTCAGCAGGTCTGTTTAGATGGTTTCTTCTTAGGAGGTGCTTTGTGAAGCCCTCAGATACAAGTGGTGGCTGTAAGTTTAGAGCAGGACAAAAGTTCATCCATGAGTTTTGTGAGAGAGACTTGTTCCGTGGGGGAGGTGATCTAGGAAGCAGGACAGTAGGAGCTGTGGCTGGTGATGCTTGACTGCAGAGGACCTCTGAGGACAGCAGACTTAGTCTCAGAATAGCAGAACTTACTTAGACAATACTGACTTCACCTCAATTCCCTTCCTTTTATTCTGAAACCATTGCGAGACTCCTTTTAACCTGGGGATGTTGGTTAGCACTTCTCCCACCTACCAGCCTGAGTCAGATAGTCACCACACGTTCACTTGTGGTCCCAAAAGCTGCTTATGTCTGCTTTACAGGAACAGCAATTAGGCAGCTCTGACCATCTTAAACACCTCATGTGGTTCTTCCATTTTGCAGTCCCTCTTCACCCTAGCTGGAGCTCCTGCTTGATGCTCACTTACAGATGCAGATGCATTCTCTCCTGCTTGTGTAATTGCAGGGCTCTTTATGTTTTATAGAGGAGTAGAGAGGATTGTGTAAAATTGTGATCTATTACAAAGACAACAGAAGGATGTCTGGGAGTGGGAGCAGTGTGTTAACTTGCTACAAATGTGATCTAACTTCCTAAAGAGGCTGATACTCCTGGGCTCTCTGGAAGTTGCAGGCACTTGTTTGCTGCATAGCTGCTGCAGTGCAGGAGTAGATGGGCACCTCGTGTGACCTTGTAAGGGGCTGACAAGTTGGATTTGGGTGTCCCACACAGTTGTAGATGTCTGAGGTAAATTGGAATCTCAAATGTGTGCCCTCTGCCCTGCACAGTAAGGAACAGATTTCCTTTTTGTGTGAAGTGCTATGTTGAGGATCCTTGTTTTCACTGACTGTTCATCTGTTACAGAAATACCACTCGGAGAGCAAGGGCACTGACCAGGTAGCAGAGACACAAGCCCAAGTTGATGAACTTAAAGGAATCATGGTTCGAAACATAGGTATCTGGCTTGTTCTTGTGCCAAGCATGCAGCATTCCGCCCAGCCAGAATGGTGATCCTGCAGGGAGTTACTGAGAGTGGAACTGGTGGTGGGCTGTCCTCTCCTGATGGAACCAGCAGTGGTTAAAGGGGCTGGGGAGCTCTGAGTTTGCAGTCCATTACTTGTGTTGGACGTGGTGAGAGCACAGCTTGGTGCAAACTTGCACAGCTTGCACTGAGGTGCAGTGTGCTCTGGGTTTTGTCCCTGTCACTGCTGCCTTCCTGCAGCTGCTATGAGGAAAATGCTTCTCAGCATTTTGTCCAGTTGAACTTTGGTTTGGGACAAATCTGACCACTTAAAATAAAGAGCTAGATCTGGAACTGACCAGAATTGAGTGGATTTAGTCCCAAAATGTGATATTGCTCCTTAAGTGCCACTGCTTTGAAATCTCAGAAAGGCTGGGGGCTATTTATCCTCTCAGAAACCACTGCCAGGAGCTCCTCCTGGCTTCCAGCTGAGCTTTGGGTATTAGAAGCAGCTTTTTGCACTGGGGTTCTACTTACAGATTGGGATTTTTCTCTTTCTCCAGACCTCGTGGCACAGAGAGGAGAGAAGCTGGAGTTGCTGATCGATAAAACAGAGAATCTCGTGGATTCTGTAAGTTTGGGGAAGAACTTTAAAATGGGGAATTAGTGGTCCTGCAGCTGTTGTGCTCATGTAAGAAAAAGCCCCTTTTCAACAGACATTAAAGCACCTTAAAGTAACGTTTTCTTGTGTTAGAAACAAATCCTGTCTTATTTCCTTCCTCTGTATGGCTGTTTAACCAGCTACGTGCCAGCCTTGCAGCTCCTTAACAGGATGAAGGGGTAAAGTAAGTGAGAAATTACAAGTCATCACATTGAAAGTAACTATAAAGCATGTGTCAGTCCAGTGGCCTACATATAGCTTGGAAGTTTTCCTGACTATTCCCTGGAAATCCCTGATTCAGCATCTTCTGCAGGGTCCTAGCTTGGGGCCTAATTCCTTTGGTGCCCTCAGATGCAGTCCTCAACCCTACAGATTGCCAGTGTGGCGTGATGGGACTGATGGATATGAATACATCTCAGAGCTGGCAACAATAATGTCATGCTTTAGAGATGAGCTGGGGGTGCTAGCAGTTACCCAGCTGGGAATGCTGTCCTCCTGCACTGAGTGTTTGAACCTTACTGCTTCAGGTGGTGGCAGTAAGTAGTCTAAGCTCAGGTAATGCCTTAGACAAAAGGACTGGAATTCCTTCTTCAGTTAGTCTGAAGTCACTTGTGCTCACTGTGAATACTTGTTGGAAACAAGGCAGAGAATGAATGAATGGAATGTGGTGCTAGTTTGAGTGTCCTACAGTTCAGTGGTGAGTCCTCAGAAATTCAGAGTTGAAGAGCAGTGAACCAATTTATCACTCCCACAAGAGTCTTTACTACCAGAGTGGTGTGCCTAAAGATCCTTCCCAGCAGCAGCAAGGTCTTCCTTTTGGCAGGGAGGTCTGAAGAAGCCAGTGCTCAAAGCAGTCCTGTCCTCTGGAGAACTGCTCTGGGCTGAGATGAGGTGTGTTGCTGCAGTGTCTGCGCCAGGACTGTTGTCAGTAGCCAGTAATCTGTTTCCATACCTAGAAACTGCACTGTTAAGTGAGAGAAGTGTTTCCAAAGTTCAGATGGTAACTTAACATGGAAATCAGTGTTGAGTTGAAATTACGTTAATAGGGATGCAGCTCTGCTTGATGTCTCACTTGAGAAGTCTGGGAGGTGTGGAGAAAGCCTGAAAATAACCAGCAGAGTGAGCTGCTGAGGTGGCTCAGTCTGGATGCTGCAGCCTTTTTCTGTGCAGGTATCTCTGCAAGAGCTGCTCAGGGAAAGTGACGGGGGTGAAGTTCTGGTATTGAAGGAGTTGTGTGGCTGGAGTAGAACTGATGCTGAGTGTAGGAATAAAGATCAATAATTACTTACATATTTGTGGAGTACTTCAGCTCCCCAAAGCTTGCAAGTCAAAGGAGAACACAACCAGAGGTAGTCCAAGGTAAACTAAACCTTGTGAGCAGCCAACAGACCTGATGATGTCCTATGCCCAATTTTTCTCAAGCTGACTTCTGGAAGGTACAAACCCAAGCTGGTTCTAGATTCAGTATTACTTCTGTTGTTTGGGTTTCATTTATCTTGCCCTTAAAGTATCATAGGAGATAACTTTCCCTTGATGCCAGTTTGGCTTTGCATTATTGTAACTGCAGGAGTTAAATGGATCTGGAGGAGATAACTGCAGAGGTTTGGCTCGTTAGGTTAGTAGGGTGGTATGGGGATGTGCCTCTTCATCTGGCTGCTTGGGATGCAGCTTTCTCTGCAGTAGATCATGCAATAAAACAGCTGTTTTACTTTCTCTTCTAGTCAGTCACTTTCAAAACTACCAGCAGGAACCTTGCTAGAGCCATGTGTATGAAGAACCTCAAGCTTACCATCATCATAATCATTGTATCAATTGTAAGTATGGAGCATAATAACCTTTAGCTCTTAAGACAAGCTTAGCTACTGGAAAATGCTAATAGTGTACTGCTGTCATCAGACCTGCACTAATTCATACTTGGTATGGTCTTAGCACTAAAACAAGTGTTTTTAAGGTTTTCTGAGATATGGAGAGAGGAGCATTGTGCCAGGCAGTTTTTCTTGTCAAGGTGATTGAAGATGTTTTCTTGACAACTCTGTCTAGCTTACAGATGCTTGCTGCAGTAATAAGTGCCTTGCTGACTCCTTAAAAGTTAAGGCATTGAGCTCATGGCTCCTCTACCTGTATTGGCTTTCTAGGCCTTATTCCTTTTGGTACTCATTACTTAGCTTGGAATAGCATACCTCCAGCCTCTAATGAATGTGAACAGCACTACCGTGAGGATGCTGAAGTATAATTTCAGGTTGGGTGTGTGAAGTACTTTGTCACCTCTGGAAACCTTTGCTGGAGGAAAATTCTCTTCCTGTTGCTGGATGGACATGGAGAAAGAAGTCTTGGTGCAAAGTTCTGCAGGACGTTTGACAAGTTATTTTAGGGTGCTTGTAACCTGGGGTTTTCAGACTTGTCTTTTGATACCAGGCCATGTCACAAATTGACTTCTGAAGGACAGAATTCTCACTGAAATCTTTTGTTTTCTTTCCCAGGTTATCATCTATATCATCGTATCGGCTGCCTGCGGTGGGCTTGCGTGGCCAAGCTGTGTGCAGAAGTAACCAGAGACAGCTGGTGCTGGTCAGTTGGAGATGAGAATCACAGCAGTGTGAAGAAGCGACCTACAGAATAACTCTTAATCTTTCACTACTGACACCTTCTCATTCTTCATCCCTCCAGGACTTCAGACTTTCTGCCTTATCACCCTGAACATGCCCAGCCGGTTGCTGCTTCCATGCAGCTGTAACCTCAAGAATGGGCTGGTTTAAATTACTTGAAGGGATTTTTTCTTTTCTGTCCCACCTGCAACCTTCTCAGCTAGCTGGTACTGCCAGCTCTGGAGGGTACAGCATGCTTGTCCGTGTGTCCATGCAGCTTTGCACTTTCATGTGAGCCTGCAAGTGGAGAACAGCTCTGCTAGCAACTGTCCTACCCACGAGGATGACACTGGAGGATAGTTTGAGGTGGGCTGAGCCAAGCTAATGGGGGAGCCACAAGATGGGTGTATTTCCATTTTCCACAGACCACAGAGATCAGGTGCCCCTCCCTGCACATCTGGCCTCTCATAGTGGCTCAACGTGTAGGGGTTGCAAGTGCAATATTGGTAGTAGCAAAAAGAATGGCTTTGGGGCTGGGGCTTTACGCACTGTAAGATGTAGGTGTTGCTTCTGTATGAAATCTCCCTTTTCCTGGTGGTCTTTCAGCAGTTGGTAGCAGGGTGATAGGTCACCTCAGCATTTTGAAATGGCCTCCTCTTGACCATCATTTCTTTCTCCTTCCTCCCCTTTAATTTGTGGCTAAAATAATATAGTAAAGGAGATGGTTCTGTATAGTTAAGGTTGCAGTAATGCATATTCTTTGTCATGTTATTTCTCCTGTTCTTCTGAGGTGGACTAAAATGAATACTAACATTACCACTTGCTGAAGTGAAAAATGGGAGCCGATCGAGGCTGATGTATTAATCAGGCTTGATAAGGTGCCATATATTGGCTGCTTGTGCTTTTACTCTGAAGGTTTGTGCTAAAATGACAGAGAAGGACAGAAGGTTGAAGTTAAATGGATTGTTCCTTTCTCTGAAGCAGAAAAGGTCTTTCAGATGTAATAACAGCTACTCACACTGGGGGGAAAAAGAAATAACACAAAAGAAACCCACCAAAACTCAAGGCTTACTACCAACTGTAGGATTGGGTGCTCTGGTAATGTGCTGCTATCAAGTGTGTATCTATGGGGGCTACTTTGCCTGGTGCTGGAAGCTGTGATTACCACGTTTCTGTCCCACCCTTGGGAAGGCGCTGCACAGCAAACGTGTAGGGCAGCACAGTGGCTGCAAGTGCCAGCAGACAGCTGAACAGGGAACAACTGAAATCTGGTGCAAGTATCAGATGGTCTGATAAGGAAGCTGCACTGCTTTGGTCTGGGTAAGTGACTTCTAACAGTGAGTGAGAGCCGTGCATGTACAGGAAAGTGAGGCTCCATCTGGTGACTGAACTCCAGCACTTGGTGCCGTGGGTTCCCTGAGCCCTGCAACACAGGCTTCCCAGGCAGGGCGGTGACATTCAGTGGCTGCTGCTTCATGTGACTCCCCTGGTGTGTGACACTTTCCAGCAGGTGCCAGATAAAGCTTTCCTATCAACTTGCATGGTTATTTGGATGTGACTTCGAGGCTAAAACTTAACTAATGGTAATCAAACCTTGATAGCCAGAAAGGGCCAACAGATTAACAGTATGGCCTGTTTGTACCCTGCATTAACACACTGCAAAGCAGAGAAAGACTTTGTCTTACCTGGAAGTAGATGGGAAGGAGAGCCCTTCCTCTCCTACTTACCCTTACAACCACCCACAGCTCAGTGTACAGTTGTGCATGTTTTAGGGACTGTTGATGTTACTGTGTTAATTTCTATGATTTGTTGTCTTATGTACAAACACTTTTTAAAGACTTCCTCTCCTTTTAAAGGATGCACTGAGGCATTAGTGTAAAAACAAAGTTAACCTGGTTAAATAAAATTACTGTACAGAAAGGAGCTGTGCTTAGCTGTGTGAAAGGCTGTCTGGCACTGGATGGAGGAGCTGTTTGGAAACCAGTGTGCAGCTGGGGTGTGGGTTTCCCTGTGCACTGCTGCAGCTTCCAGCTTTGTGTCGCCCTCTGTGGCCGCTTGAGAAAGCATGTGGGAAAATGCTGCTGTGCCACAGCTCCTGCAAAGGCTGTGTGTTACCTCTCAGCTTTGAGAGGATTCTGACTTAGCTTTGATGCCTACCATGACTTGACAGTGGCTTTATGTATGGTGAGGGGAAGAATCTGTTTTTCCTTGGTTTTAGCTCACAGTATCTGTGAGTTCCTAGGACAAGGGAGATGCTAAAAGATGCGTGGGATGAGATGCCTGCTTGCTCAGTTCACGTGCAAGGCTGGAGGGAACATAAGAGGAAGCGATGAGAAGGCAGTGGTGATGTTATTTGGAAGCTACATTAAAATCTGTCTGAGAAATTGTTTTAAGGCAATTTTCAGTGACTTTGAGATGAAATCCCATTATCCTGAGCACAGTCTGTCTTTTCTCTAGTCATGGTGGGGAAGATCCTACCTTCCTGGAACAGTTCCCTGTGCTGTGCCAGGCTGATTCGCTGCAGCAGCTGCTAAGCTCACTGTCTTGCTCTTCAGCTTCTGTGTTTAAAAATAAAAGTTTTACAGAGTTTAGTAGCTTTTCATCCATCTCAGGAATGTTAAATAGGTGCTGTAGTGTTAGGTGTTGGATGTAGGCTCATGTATCAGCATGAGGAAGTTAGATTTCCTTGCAGAAATTGTTCAAGTTCAGTGAATAGTTACCGTGGTTAGAGGCAAAGAAACACTGCATCTTAACGATGTCTGCGAGGGCTTGGAGACAATGCAGAATATTAAAGTCTGAAGGAAATCACCCGATCTGAGAATGTCCAAAGGAACGAAGGGATTTATCCTGAATTAACCTCATCAGTTTGGTAGCACTTACAGAGCTGAGTATTCTGTGCAGCACTTCTGATTTATGGACCAAAAGCAGAGGGCTGTCCTTCCTCAGAAGAGAGCCATCCTCAAGTGCTTGTCAGTATCAGGCTATATTCAAAACGCCCATGACTTTGAGCAGAAGCTCATCTCACAACGAGACCCTGCTTAACTTTCTGGCTTGCTTCTGTGTTAGCCTCAGGTCTGTGTAGAAATGCCTACAGCAGCAGTTTGTTGCGTACATCTCATAGAAACAATATCACATGCCTGGTAAGATTTAACTAGGATATAATGTTGAAATATTTAAACACTTTGACTTCTTCAGAAAGCTTTACTTTTCCTCAAGTATCTGACTGAATAGTAGCAGCTGTCTCAATTTCAGAGACTGCAGAAAAGTGTCCTGCATGGAAAATGCAGACATGTTCCTACCTTTGGTGTACAGACCATAATAAAACCCTCCAACAATAGAAAAGTCTAACTGAAATGGTGCTAGTCTCTTATTTACTGTGCCAGCGCACAGAAAGGCGAGCTCAGTACAGTGAGTTTCCATCTCTTCCACCAGGCAGAAGTGTTTAAGAACCTTCAGGGCTTTAGCATGGAGCAGGGAGAAGCCTCTTTGTCTGCTAATGGTCATCTCAGGCACTTCAACAGGTGACAGGGAGGGAAGTTGGGAGAAGGAGCAGAACTCAGTCACATCTGTCTGTCTTCTCATGTTATGAGCAGTTACCTGAGTCTTCCTTTTTGTCCTTTCACTGGCTGGAATTGGTTTCAAGACTTACAGGGTATCTTTTTTTTTTTTTCCTTCCCCCAGGGTTTAGCAGTTGTTCTAAAGTGGAGGGGGGTTGTTTCAGCTTCAGGGGAATTATGGTACTCAGCTAATAGTGTAACAAAAAGAACTGTTGTTACTTGAGTTCTCATTAGCTTGCAGGTATCCCTTTCAAGAGGTAATAACTGTGGTCCCAACGTTTACACACCTGCCAAAGGCTGCTCCTGTGTAACTCTTCTCTCATCCCCTTACACAAAAAAGTCAGCTTATAGTGCAGTCAGTTCTGTGCCAGCATTATCTTCCAGGTGCACTAACTGTTCAGTAGTGGAACACATACATGAGACTAGTCTGGAGCTCATGAATTTAATACAACGATCTTTTTTAAAGCAAACACTGCAAAGAGGTCACTGCAAAGCCTAAATGGCTTCCAAGTTGCAAGTATTGCCTCACATACTTTATTTTGCTGAGGCCCCTTCTATAGAAGACATGAACTGAATGCTGTGACTTGTTTTCCTTTGGTAAAACTACCTCATTCTTATGAAATCCAAGGAGCTGAAAGATAAATAGCAATACTTACATCACAAAGCTCTGCCTATGTAAGCAGGTCTCCAGTGGAAGTCTCTTGATGGAGGTGAAAGACTGAAGGAGACTTCTGCAGCCTCGTTCCTAGCACAAAAACACTCAGAGAGGCTCACTGTTTGAGTAAGGCAGATCTATTTCAGCACCATAACATTTTATTAAACTACACTATCAAAATCACATTGATGGCAGGGAGAATGTTGCTATCAGTGCATATTTTGTGTACTAAGACAGGAGTCAGAGCCTGCAGCACTTGCTGAGGAAAAGGATGTTGAAACAGAATGCTTCATAGCCAAAGAGACGGTAGAAAAACTCTTCTACAAAAAGGAGGGCAGTTAGGGGCCAGCTGAAAGACCTAAGGGCAACGCTTCAAGTCAAATCAGTCAGGGGAGCTACCTTTTAAAGAGTTTACCTGTTACTGGTGTTTGTTAGCTTCCTCTCAGATATGAAGATGGTGACAAACAGCAGTTTCCAAAGAGCATCCCCTGTCCCTGCAACTGGCTGCTTGCAAACCCACACAAATATTGTGTACTGCTCCTTCACTTGTGAACTGTGATGCACACGCTTGAATACAACAGCTCAAAGTAGACTACAGTTATAAAAACCTGCTTTGTCTCCTAGAACACACAATAAAAATTAGCAGAAATACATACTATACAGAAGTTAAAAAAAAAAAGTTGTTTCAAACAAATATTAGAGTACACCAGGTTGAAGTTAAAAAGTCTTACTTCTAACACCTATACAGCTATTTCTAGTCTCCCCCTGCCACTGCTGTGAAACATGCCCTAGCAGCTGCTGAAAGCTGCTGTGTGGCCCAAGCAGGACACCTGGCAGCCTTGTTATGGCAAGCATCCTGAGGAGCAGGTCCTAAGAAGTTGTTTTTTGTGACAGGCCTTCCGAAGGGCTGCAATTAGAGGTTACTATGAAATAAGGCTCTTTTCAGTCCTCGTATGAAGACTCATTTCAGCAATGTGTTTGGAGCACAGTACCGCTCAGAGGACAGGCTTGTGCCAGAGTGCTGGAAGGCAAGGATAGTTTGCATTCAAGAGGAGAGGAGCTCTATATACACCAGTCCCAATGCCATGGGTCTCTCAAATAGAATATTGTTTTAAAATAACGTTCTCAAGCCCAGCCAGCTGGGGTTCTGCTTCACAGAGGTGTTTGGCAGTGCATCGGCGTTTTGGGTTGTGTCAGTAACACCCTTCCTTCCAGGAATCGTCCACAGTGCTTGGCGTGGTTTTTGCTGATTGAAGAAATCTGGTTTGGGAGACAAAGAATCACTCAGAGCTACAAGAAACAACGTTTCCATTGATTGCACAGGAATGTGTTTGAGGCTTCAGCTTACACTGGGCTTTTGCAGCAGCTGCCTTAGGACAACATCAGCACCTGCCCGCCTCAGGTAAAATGCAGCAGCCTCTCCCCTCAGATCTGCAGCTACTTCAGCAGTGACACATTTAACCTGCTGTGCTACATTATGAACACTATTGTGAGTTTTTTTCTCATGCCAGAGTCAGAATAAATACATTTTTCTGGCAAGAGTGTCTAAATACATGAAATAGCATCAGGCTGTACGCAGAGTACTGCTACAAGTTCAGCACTTACTGTGTTTTGTTTTAAAGTAGATACAGTATGGGTTAACTTGAGGCTAGAAAGGGACATCTACACATCAGGAAGTCACGATGCAATATTGCTTATCAATCTGAATCATAGATCACCAAGGTTGGAAAAGACCTACAAGATCATCCAGTCCAACCATCTGATGTAGAATCAGCTTAATTTCCCATTAAACGTTTACATTAAAACTGCACTGCAAATAGCTGTAAAAAGAAAAAGTAGCTTTTGGCAATTTGGTAGGGGATTTGCCATACGTGGGAGTACAGCAGATGGCTGGGGATGATGGAATAAGAGAACACTTAGCTCTAATGGCACAAAGCACTCCATGCATATAGTTGGTACAACCATTTTAAAGGCTGCTTTATTCCTTAAAGAGTTTACGCTCTGACTAAGGAGCAGTTGCTTTAGACTATCTACAGACTTCAGATATCCACTGTTTAGTTTTATGATTGGATACTTAAATATTTAAAGAGTTAGGAATAATTGTTCAAAACAATCCGATTGCACCACACTGAGTTAAAATACAGCCTCTCAATCAGTTCCTTGTGCAACAAGGACACAAATTACGGGTCAGGGATACTTTGGGTTCTGCTTTCAACCTTTTGAAAAGGGTATGAAGTTATTTTAATGACACAGGACAAATAACCAAGGTTTGTCCTAAGTATGTGTCTATTATACCTACTTTTCAGATTCTTCTACAAACTCACTGGGCCTTGGAAACTGTCCTAGCTAAAGATGGAGGCAAAGTCAGTCATTCGGGAAGATTATTATATTACCAGTAAAGAGAGTTCATTTTGGGAAGTATTTTGGGCAGATGCTTTCCTTTCTAAAGCCAGAGGTATGCACCAAATAAAAACATGCCATAACGTTCGTCTCTTGCACAAATAAAGTTGAGCCCACAATTCAACCATTTCCCAATCAAATGGCTTAGGAGATATAATCAGTAGCTCTGCCTCAACTCTGTGCTTATGGCTCTCTTAAAAGAAATCCAAAATGAATATTGCTCTATTAAAAAGTTTCTAATCTGCACAATAAAGGCAGAGATTGAAGCCTGCAAGGCTTGAAGTCTTACCTCTTGGACGGCGGCGTCAGCTTGCTCTTGGGCACTGAAGTTCCTCCAACAGATGTGCGTGCTTTCAGGGGTGCATTTTTTGCCACAGTGACCAAGCTTCTAGAAGTGGAACTGCCACTGGAAGGGCCTGTGCTAAGGGAAGAAGCCTGTGGCTTTCGAACTCCGCTGACAGGAGCTGTGTAACTGCAAGCTTTCACCGGCTGCCTGGGTGTTAACAGAGAGTTTGTGCATGACCCAGCTTTCATTGGTTGTCGCACTGTTAGGGGAGACTGGCCAGCACTGGAGGAATACCTGAGCTTACTGGGAGCCAGACCTAGAAACGGAATGAGAAATAACAGCTCAGTATTTTAAGAACACAGCAGGGTACTGGGCCTCTTAAGGGCCTCCGTGTTTGTCAGGAAGTTTTAAACAGAAAAAGAAAAAACCAAAAGATATCCACTACAGCAGTGTGTAGAAGTGCTGCACTGACTTGCTGATGGTTGCTGAATTCTTGAAAGTCGACTGCTGGGCACCTGCAGATCCGACTCCAAGCTGCGACTGCTTCTCACAGACTCCAAAGCTCGAAGGCTCGTCCTGGCCAGGTTGGGCATGCTGTGGCGCATCTCCTCTGAAATCAAGAGCAAGTTGACCATTGGCTGCTTCTGGTAGCAACCAAGATGTATAACAGTATGGACTACTCCTAGAAAAATCCATGCACTTAAGGTAGACAGGTGTGTAATTAATTCCAATCAACTATTCCCAATAAATAGCAGTTCTTGAAATGAACACTTCAAAAGCAATGTGCCCAGGTGGCCAAGAAGGCCAATGGCATCCTGGCTTGTATCAGGAATGGAGTGGTGAACAGGTCTAGGGAAGCAATCCTGGCCCTGTACTTGGCACTGGTGAGGCCTCACCTCGAGCACTATGCTCAGTTTTGGCCACCTCAGTACAGAAAGGACATGGAGATGCTGGAGCAGGTCCAAGGAAGGGCAACAAGGCTTGTGAAGGGCTTGGAAAATATGCAACATGAGGAGAGACTGAAAGAACTGGGGCTGTTTAGTCTGGGGAAGAGGAGACTGAGGGGAGACACTGTTGCTCTCTTCCGATATCTGAAAGGTACTTACAGGGAGAGTGAGGTTGGTTTCTTCTCACTGGTGACAGGTGGCAGGACTAGGGGAAATGGCCTCAAGTTGCACCAGGGTAAGTTTAGGTTGGATATCAGGAAACTTCTTTGCAGAAAGGGTTGTTAAGCACTGGAATAGGCTGCCCAGGGAGGTGGTTGAGTTACCGCCCCTGGATGTGTTCAAAATCCATTTGGATGTGGTGCTCAGGGACACGATTTAACAGCAGGTTGTTAGTTAGAGTAGTTGGTTGTGGTTAGACTCGATGATCTTTAAGGTTTTTTCCAACCTGAGTGATTCTATGATTCTATGATCAGACTCTTCAAGATTGTTTTTCCCTTCCATTAACATAACTGTGCCATTAAAATACAGAACACTAGTATGACTAGTCGCCCTGGCAGGAAAAAAATTATTCCACATAGTTCTGTTATCCAAGCAAAACAGACACACGTTTTAATTACCCGATGTCAAAAGCTCACGAGCGGCTCACCTTCACTGCTGGCATACTTCAGGCGGTCCTGCATCGGGCTTTGCACGGATCTCCGCGGGGGACGGATCCGAGAGGCCCTGCTATAGTCTGCACTGGAAGAAGGGGACTGACATCTGGGGGAGCTGAGCGGAGACGGTGAGTATCTGTGAGCACTGCGGTACGACAGGGAACAGTCGTAATCGTCCTCGTCCTCCAGGCTGTAGGTGTCGAACTCCTGGTCGCTGTAGGTACCCCTGCGCAGGGAGTGCAGGGAGGCGCTGGAGCTGCGGCGCGATACGGACGCTGAGCTGGAGGCGCAGTCCTGGCGGAGACCTGCAGGGGGGTCGTAATGCAGCTCCACGTCATCCCACCTCACAGCAAAATCTCCCCACCTGCGTGCAGCGCTACAGAAGCGACGATTCTGCTGGTCGTTCATCTCACTTTGGAAGGAGGCCTGGGCTGATTTAACTATCTTAGCAAAGATGTTCTCAGCATATTGGATCTCTAAGCTGGAATAGTGTCACCTGTATCAGTACTGTGTCGTCAGAGCGAAGGGTTAATATTCAAAATGACCCAAATTGCTCCTTGTGTCACATACACGAGTAGCAACACTTCCAGAGTATGCATTACTATACAAGCTGTTAGGTAAAATACATACATGAGTCTAATTTACAGCACGAATATTTTAGTGCAATTAACGTGCACCCACCTGCATTGCAACAGGTTGAAGCACAGATTTGAACTTTCGCCTTGCAAGCGAATAAATACCTGCTTCTCACTGTCTGCCTCTGCCTGGCTTCCTTGTAGCTCCTCACCCAACTGGTGCCCTTATAGAAAAAGCTTTCCTGCCTACCCAAACACAACCACTTCTTACCAGTAACTCACTCAGCAAACTGGTTGAAGGGACTTTTAAAAAAAATGAGCCAGTTCACATTCTGAAAAACTTCTTTTCTCTCTCCAAAAAGCGCTCATTGGGAGGAAAACAGAACTTCATTCTTATTTCTTGTGAATCTAATGATGAATTTGCAGAGGCCAACAGATCCAACTGCTTTGTTCCACCTCAGTCTTCAATTAGGACCTTATTCAAATCCCACTGAGGTCAACAGAAATTCCAACCAATGATTTAATGGGCCCTGAAATCCCCCCACGCTACAACACAGATGCTTTATGCCTGGATGAATTTGCAGAGCCATCTCTGAGCATTTTAATTTAAATTGTAATTTCAGCTCTTTCAGTTTTAGTACTTTCAAACTCTGGGTTTGACTCAACACAGCAGCAAACGCAGCTTGTAACATTCAGCGCTCCAGCCAGCTTGCAATGTGATTTCAGACTGCAGTCAGGCAACTTTGCTCCAAAAAGAAATAAACTTACAAGGGAAACACTTAGCTGGGTTATTTTTTCAGCTGGAACATTTCCCCAAACCTACACGTGCTGCAGCTGCATGGCTGCTCCTGTTGGCTAAGCAAGGTAACAGCAACCAGACCGGTAACTGCAGGCAGCTGCTGCCACTGCCCTGAAACACTCACAAAACACCACCTGTAGTTGAGAGGCAGCTGGGATAGAACAGTTTGAAGGCAGAAGGCTGCTGGTATGTTTAACACGGCGGGGGCTTTGGATAATATCTTCAAGACCATCCCCTGCTCTAGGAGGTTTAATCTTGAGAATGCTGCACCACTGCTAAGTTGTAAGTGGCAATTTGTGGCTGTGGACTTTTGAAAGGAAGCCCTAGCAAAACACAAACATTTCAAATGATCTATTAAACCCTTTTGTTGTTGGGGGAAGAGAAGAACAGCTGAAATGCACCTACTTTTCTCTACAATTCTAAGACTGTACCACAAAGGAAATGGCTGTCACGTACTTTCTTCCTGAAGGCGTGCCATAACCTGGACATCAGTCAAGTCCTGCAGCTTATATCCCATGGAGATGGAGTCATCAGATGTGCTCAGCTCGCTGTCCACAGAAGACTGTGAGCTCAGTGCAGAATGCATGCTTAAATAACCTGTAAGAGGGAAAAGGAAGAACAGAAGAAGCATTCAGGCATCTGCATACAAAACAAGGATGAGCAGAAGAGCATTTATCCCTGTACTAACAACCAGTGCAGTTACAAAGCTGAGGTCTGATGGAAATAATGAAGAAGTTAGCAGTGACATGAGAATACCTTGCTCAGCTTTTTAACCTGCAGTTCTAAGGAGGCAGATGGTCTTTGGGTAGGGAGAAATTTGCCACCTTCTGGACAGAAGGCAACATAGATGTTACTGCTAAGTCTGAGCTTACAAATAGTTTTTCTAAGGTCAGTATTCATTCTTTCTGCCTGTTTTGAGAAAGGGACACCTGCTGATCTAGATATTAAGCAGAAGTTGCAGGATGTGTCTGCCAGGGTGTCAGCTGGCAACCGAAGGACAAAAAGGATCCAAGAGGCTTTCACACTGCAGTACCTCAAAAATCAGTCCCACACATTGCTTCTGTAAAGCACAGTTTATGCAGGGTTACCTCTTCCTCATCCTTGAGGTTTATCTGTTTCCTTCCTCTTATCATTAACTACGCTCTCACAGTGCAAGATAGAACAGGCGACGAAACCTTTACAAAAACCAAACTGGAAGGATCTTTATCCCAGTGAAGTTTTCCATACGTCAGGCACGAGAAAGTGGAACAAATAATTTTCCTTCAGAACAGTGATGTAAAAAACCAACATCATCATCAAGTGCAGAATGCTACCTGCTAGCACTACAGTTTGAAGATGCTCACAGATGCAGAAGTAGAAAAGTAACTGTGGCATAAAGGCTGTGTGCATGGCACAATACGTGATGCCCTCCAAAGCAAGGCATTCCAGCACTGAGACTGAACTTATTACTGAGGATTGCACCTGTGGGATGCAGTATAACAAAGAACTTCAGGTGCTGCAGAAATACTTCACTCTGATAAAAAGAGGAAGGCCGATGCTCTGATGCAAGGAACAGCTAACAACAGAGCTCTGAGTGCTGAGCATCAGTTCAAAGCCAGGAGAAGGATAACACACTCAACTTGTATCAGTTCCATACCACTGCTTTGCATGGCACAGCTTGGAACAGTTGGCAGAGTTCAAATTTAGGCACTGATAATATTTGGAAACGCTCGGTGGCAACAGAAGCACAGAAAAATCACCTCCAGTAAGAAAGAAGATTGGAAAGAAGAAATTAAGAACAATTTTATAGACTGTAAGAATCCTTCATCAACTGCCTTTCAAGCGTTTCATTCTGCTGACAAAACAACATTAGTAAAAAAAAATAAATGAGTGAGAGATGTGGGGTTAAGGCAAAGTTCCTCCTGTCACATTCTGAGTGCCCACCAGAACAGCTCCCTATGGCAAAAGCAGGAGCAATACCAGGCCAACACTGAGCTCTCTGAAAGTGGAGTACACACACTGCGCGTAGAAAAACTGCCAGGAAAAAAAATCCAAGTTTCCTGATACCAACCAACCTCACAAGAAAGACAAGGAACCTTTCTTTTAGTACAGATAAAAGAAATGGATTTAGAGCTTTTTCCCCAGAGATTTCAACTTGTGAACATAACCAGGTGCAAGTGCATCCTTCTGTTTACAAAACAGAGGCCAACGTTCATTTCTATTTACAGCAGATCTCCTGCAGCTGGGAAAACACATCTGCAAGGCATTGCGTTGTTTCAAAAAAGATTTGTTCAACATCAAGTTTCAAGCCTGAATCTGTTAACATGCTTTGTTTTTAAACATGCAAATTAGGATACAGTGATCCCACAAAGGGAAAGAGAAGAAAAAACAAGGAAGATTCTTTTGATAAGGAGCCAACAGGCAAAGCTTTTGGACTTAAACAGACCGTGAACTGCATCAGGATAAATGGCGCTCCTTGACAGAGCCTACATGGACCCTTCAGGCAGCAGCTTACAAGCAAATGCAGCCTAGAGGCCAAGGCATTGAGGAGAAGCTTTGTTATTTTAGCCAATGCAGCCTTTCAACAGGAATTTTGTTGGAGTTGCCTCTGAGTTAGGAAATCCTACTCCAAACACAACTAAGTCTGATGGAGAGCTTTTGCAGTTTGCCTTTAGTTGTTCACTCACCCCATATGAAGACTTGCCCTGGAAGCTGTGCCTTCTCTAACAAAGCACAGGGCTTCTTTTTTTGTCGCCCACATTAACCAATGTTTTCAAAAGAAGCTTCGTAAGCTTTAGAAAATAAAACACACACACACAAACCCAACCAGAATCCAAGTTACTTTATATAACTAATACCTACATACCATAACATTACTCAAGACCAAAGTGGGTCAGTTTAAAAATATATTAAATGCTCTAAAAACAAAACCACAATATAGCTACAAGACGTTTAGCATGCAAGGAGGTTTTCTCCCACATAATAGATGAAATCTGGGTAAGAAAGCAAATTAAAGTGAGAAAACCCCATGGGTGGACTTACAGCTCTTGACAGTTTTTCCCTGTGTCCATTAGTAACACTCCTTGCATTTTAAACACCACAGGTTGCACTGCTCTACTGTCATGCCATACCTGAGCTGCCACAGGTTAGTAGTGCTTTGTTAGTCGATTTGAGATGCCCAGGAGAGTTTAGTGCATTGCTACAGGAGCCTGTCTCTGTATTCAAATTATGTGCACTTGGTGAGGCCAGAGGACTGCAATACAGGTTTTTCCATCTACTGGCTAGAAGGAAAAATACAGAAAAGCCACAAAGGTTATCAAATTGTGTTTCAAAACAAACAGTAAAAGATAAAGAAAGGCATAAGGTCAAACAAGATTATTAAATGTCGTAGAAGACGGGCTTGGACTGAGGCTTCCTGCTGGCAGCAGGCAGAAGGCGCGGGCAGCAACACAGCAGCCCTTCCCTCGGCCTCCTCTCCCCTTTGCTTTGTTCTGACACATTTGAAGAACTCCAGGAATAACTTCTGACAGACTCTGCTTTGAAGATGTTCCACGTTCCTGCAAGTTTCAGTGCTGGTCTTCGAAGGCGGCTGTTTTCATAAACACCCATCACTGCTACACCTTCCTTTTAAAGAGCATCACTGAGCTTTATGTTTTATTTTGAATTCCTAACGACAGAATCAAAAACATCAAACCATAAAAAACGGCGACTTTAGATTAAAAGGAGAGCAAATGAGTGTGAAAAACAACCATTCTGAAACATTCATTCAGTGCAGACACTTGCATGCGAGTTACAGAAACACTCCCAAAGGCAGGCAGCAGAGCTGGGCACGTCCATGCTCACTGAATGTGGAAATGTGCAGCTGCAACACTCAGGTAATGATTCTCTATGTGATCTGCATGTTTCCAATTGCCCACCACACCCTCGCAATGAGGAGAACAGTAGCAAGGAAAATCAATGAGAGTTCACTATATGAGCAGCTGTAGGTTCCCCTCTGCTAACAAATATTGTTTTAGTTAAAAAGGAGAGGGTCTGCCAATAAAGCCCAACACATTTCGGTGAGGAAGCAAAGAGTTAATCAAATGAGTTCTCATTTAAATTGTTAAGTGCAGATGTTTCATAGAAGCAAACGAAGTTTGAGAACAAACAGTGGTCAGTTATCTTAAATCAGGAATTTCAAGGCTAAGCAGCTGCCTGTACAGGAAAGCTGTATGGTAGAGAAAGATGCACAACACAGAGACGTGTTATTTGCTCTCTTTAGCCCCATCAGTGCCTTGGTTATCTGTGATTCAGCTCAGTGCAGCTTTAAATTCAAACCAGGAGCATATGTGAAAAGACAAAGGTGGGATTACCCGCCAGATGTTTTCCAGGTGATGTACTACAGACACGTAGAAATAAAACAACCTCCTCCCCTGTGTAATGGGGTAAACTATGCATCCATTCATCCAAGAGCTTTTAGAGAGAACATGGGATTGATCCTTCTGTGCTCTGGGAAACATCTGTGCACCCCATTTTAGGGGATGGTAAAACTGGAGGAAAGAATGTGCCCAACTCACACCATTTCTTCAAGTTACAGATTTTAATACTTCTTTATCGTAAGTTCTCAGCATCAGACAACTATTTTACCCAGGTAATAACATAAGAGAAAGCAAAAATGATCAGCACTGGAAACACTCAGCCACACTAGAACTTTTTACATAGAAAAGAAAGCTTTAATAATAGATTTAAGATAATCACCCCAAAACCACACTTTTTCCTACATGTTTTTATATTCAAGGTCTCTAAGTATCAATGGGCCTCAGTTAGGAGTTTGAAAACTGAAATGTCTTTCAGTGGTTTTAGGGTTTGTACATAAAAAGCAGCACAGAGGCAAGACACAAGAGCGAGGCTGAGCAGTCTATCACTTGTAATCAACACGACACTGTTTACAGAACAAACTCTTACCTTCACCAGCTGATAGGGTGTCACGCAGTGCTGTACAAACACACAGCAAGAGCACAACAGCCCAGCGTGCCGCCTCCACACATATCCTGCAGTGAGGTGACCGCAGACTTCGCGTCTCTTATTTTATTGCTCCTCAAGGACAGAAAGCAGGCAGGTGGAAATGAAAGCCGTGGTTTACATACCTTGGTCCAGCCTGCTGATGAGAGTCCGGCAGGCGGTTTCTGTCTCAGGGCAGGGATTGTCCAGCACCTGCCGGCACCACAGCAAAGGCGAGCCTGTCTTCTGATGGACAACGGATTTCCTCGGGGACACATACAGCCTTTGGGAGGACAGGAACAACGCTCATTAATTAACTCACACACCAACCTCAGGAGAAGCGCTTACAGAAGCGACAGAAAAGTTATCCCAACTAAGAGGGAAAAGATTAAATTGCAAACTGTGACCCGGAAAGCAAATTGATCGGCATGGCCGCTGAACTCTAAATTAGAGACTGCTTCACAGAGAAATACGTGCACAGCTGCCAAAAGGCAAGGTTCAAGCCTAGCATGCTAAACTACTGCTGAAACTAAGTTGTTGAGCACCCATTTCCATTTGGCTTGCTGGCCATCATCTGTCACCCCTTCCTTCAGCTCTCCCACCCAAAAAACACGTGTGAATGAGATGACAAAAGCTGGTAAGGGTGAGGAGCTAATTCCATCTTCTTCATCTTCTTTTAGCAGCCTAACTGCTTTTAATGGTTTGTTTGTTTAAACACACATGCACACAAAAAAGGCACAGCTCTGTACTGGGAAAGACCATTTAATTAAAAGCTTTAGAGACCTTTGAACAATTAGAAAGTAGAACTTGGAGTATACCAACTTTTCTTTTGTAGGCTAAGCTTCTGACAGCTGTAATGTACCTAGCATCGTTTTGCACATACAAACAGGATAAGCCTTATGTATAACCAGATCTAATCAGCTTACGGTCTTGGATGACTTACAGCTGATCACCTGTAAAGCAGCACCTTAACCATGTCGGAAGCACACAGCTTCTCTCTCGAAATGCCATGAGGTGAGCTCCCTGCACGCCTGCACACACACTGACTTCGCCATCAGAGTCCCACCCAAACAGCCCTAATTCAGTCTGTGCAGCCACAGCTCACCCAGGAGTTTGTCTGCACCAAACTTTACGTAAAACCACACGCAAAATAAAAACAACTCCAAAAGCTACTTTGCCATCGACAAAGGAAATGCTGAGAAACGTCAACACGAAGATTCCTGTATGTACAGCACTGTCTTTTATGACAGACCTCAAAAGCAGATCTTGCTGTCTGTGTACCAAGCAGGCATTACAACTGCTCTGACTGAATAAAAGAGAAAGAAGAGCTCTCTCCCTGGGTTTATTTCACAGTTCAGACTGAAAAAGCAGCATAAAACCAAAAAGAGGCCAGCAGCCTCCTTAGGGCAGGGCAGGTCACACTGCTCCCTGCTTATTTTAGATTATGGGAGAGAACCTTGCTCCACTTTGGGAAGTCCTCACACTGCTCCACTCCTCCTCAGAGGTTTCTCGTCGTGATGCTTCTCCCCAGGAGCACAGCAGCTGAGAATGATGGCACCTGGAGCAGAGCAGAGCAGCCCATCCTGCAGGCAGCCAAGGGCTCATTCCTCAGCTGACAGCTCTATTGGCCACAGATGGTCTCACTTATAAATTAACTAAACTCAATTAAGTAAGGACAACTCCATTTTTCAGAGCACTGCCAGGCAATTTATAGATGTCTTCTGAGGAATCCTGGCTTGATTTCAGTGTCAGTTTTGCTCTTTTCCTTTTTAGCAGCTCTGGGAAGGCCGTAAGTTGCAAAGCCCAACACAAAACTCAGAAAGGGACACTGAGCAAATAGGCACAGTTTGATATATATCAGGATTTGCTTTGTAATTCATCAAATATCAGTGAGATTTTCTACTGTGCCTATAAAGAAATCCTTGGGCAATGCATGCTTAGTTCATCCTCATTACTGCCCATGTTTTCCTGTTCCATATGAAGTATGCTGTGAAGTGCACCTTTGGTAAGGGAAAGGCACTTAGTTGTGCAGCCAGCACAGTGTGAGATTCTGCACAATTCACAATATGCAATATTTGCAACGTGCCAGCTCACTACAAGGAGAAAATCCTCCAGAGATTTTTCTCCTGGGGTTCGCTTTGCAGGAGGCTGGATGAAGCTACTAACCACTCTCAGCTGATTTTGAACATAGCACCTTAAAGAACAGCCTCAAGAATCTCAGAAATACCATTATGGCAACCTTCTGAAATTGCACACTTTGCTATGAAAGCTTCCTCACACTTTGGCAACACATCAGTTCAATTATAAGAAGGCAAGCCAGCAGTGATTGCACATTAAGGTCAGAGCCATACAGAGCATTTACACCAGTCCAAATGCAGACTGCAAGAGAGAATTAAGACTGCAGAAAGAGCTGTGACCAATTGATTTCTAAGTTAAATCGGAAACAAAACGGATCTCAGTTGTTACAACACACCTGGTTTATTACACATCACCTGCAGCAGCACCAGCTGTAGCTGTTCCAAATACACTACACACAATAGCCATCTGGGATGCAAGGAGAACCTGAGGTAGCTAAATACATTCAGAACAATGGAGATGTTGGTGCACCTTCTAGGGTACACCTAAATTTCTCTATATCACGTGTAATTCAAGGCACTCACGTTCTGCTCCTTTCCATGACAGCCTTTGGAGATTCAGACCTAGCACTGTGCTCCTACTGTTCCAGCACCAAACCTAACACTGCTGCCAAACAGAAATGCCAATAACAGCAGTGAAAAAACACTGTCCAGGTGTTGAGAGAAGAGAAACAGGAAAAGAAAGGAGAAAAGTCCTCACACAAAACAGCTCAATTCGCAGTGTGAGCTTTCATTCCCAAAAAACAGCATCTGCAGAGGGAAACGAACACTGCGTAGCGAATCCCAGAAGAGGCACTGCTTCTTTGAGTCTGTCTGGTGAGTATCTGCTGGTCAAAACACTGAAAATCGAGGCACGAAGGCAAAGCAGCTCTGAACGCTGTGTTAGTTTCATGTCCTGACGAGAGTCTGCAAGGCAGCGCGGGATGCTGTGAGCACTGCACTGCAGCACCGCCACGGCACCAAGCAGCTCCTGCAGCTCTCATGCAGCACATCTGTCCTTGTGCCGTGGCAGTGCATGAGAGCAGACAGCACAACTGCCATCAGAACAGCTTCCTGCAGCTAAGCAAAGGCACATCGCGTTGTTAAAACAAGCCAGGCAAGGGGAAATGTTCCTAAGTCATCAACGCGTTAATGCAATAGAGGCAACTGATACAGCTAAAAGTACCCCAGCAGCTTGTCTAAAGTCTGAAAAGCTTGCAAGTTCCTGCTGCTAACTCACGCACTTTATGGCAAAGAAGGATCACAGAACTACTGCACGGCCTCTGGAACGTACTGAGCGACTGCAGCTCTCCCCCAGCCCTGTCCCCAGGGCACTGAGTTGGTGCAACACCTGAACTCTGCACTGGAATCACACCTCCATTGGAAGGAACGTCTTCCAGAGCTCTCCCATGGCTCTGTGATGTAAAAGCAGCTGACAACAACACCCCCATTCAAACAGGAGACAGCAGGGAGCGAAAGGCACAGCTTGTTTTCAGCTGAAATTCAGGATATGGGGAATGGAAACCCTGCAAGGCGCAGACATAACAGCCAGACAGGGGTTCCCAGAAGAACATACTAGGAAGACTGCCCAAAGGCCCATCTTACACTTGTTCTTCATCCTGATGGCTAAATGAATGGATGCATGGAGGAGGCGTTGCTACTCATTCCAGAAATGGAAAAACATGGGTCAAAAAGGACAGGGGTAGAAATAGCCCAATCCAGAAAGCAGAAAGAGTGGAGCCTGACCTCTTCAATACTTCTACCATTTGTTTCTCCCTTTTGTGCAAAGTCACACTCACAGAATCACAGAATTGTAGGGGTTGGAAGGGACCTCCAGAGATCATCGAGTCCAACCCCCACAGGAATGTTTCGTGTTTCAGGGGTGGCTGGAATCCGAATTATCCTACTGCAATTCCAATCAAATTGGAAAAGCAAGGGACCATTTGCAAAGCACAGAACAGGCAGCATGGGAACACATAATAAAATGCCCAACACAAACCATGGCGTGAAGAACAACGAGCTCCGTTCACAGACAAAACACAACGCAGCCGTTACACACAGAGAGCCGGCGGGGATGAAAACAAGGCAGAATCTGCCTGCCTATCTGGTTAGCTCCCCTCTGCCCTCCCACAGCTGGGGAGCTGACGTGCAGAATGAGGAACGGGCTGGAAACCAATACGGGGCAGGGCCCAACGCAGCCAGCAGCACACGATGCCCACGGCTGCCGGATTGGCTTCGGGGAGATTTACAATTTTGAACAGCTATTTGAGAAAGCGACCTGAGGAAACAAGTCAAGGGACAGAGACCCAGCAGTACTGAGTTACAGTCACGGTGTGCAGCGCCCTACCTCATGTTTCACCCGTCCCACCCATCTGTATGTTACACGAGGCAAGCCCTGCCGATGCCCTGCAGTTATGGGAAGGTGGGGCGGCCAGAAGGACAGTGCTGGTACAGCTGTGGTAGGGATGGCAGAATGCAAAGCCACCGTCAGCTTCCCAGATACTGCCCGAAGTCAGAACTACCCACGTACACACGATGCGCTTCAATCGCAGCTGCAGCTTCTTTCCTCACGTGTAATATTTTAATTGACTGCCAAAATAACAATACAGTAAGCTGCTCACTCTGACTAATGCACTGCCTGACATATCTGGTTATTGCTGCTGTCCAGGCTGTGCAAAATCCCACCAATCAGCAAAGCCACCTTATTAAAGTTGCTCCTAAATCCGTCAAGCATTCGGGGTTTTCTCTTTAAATAAAAAAAGCCCACAGACCCACTGCTATCTGGCTCCTGCTGACAGGACCCTGTGCGGATCTGCCAGTGCACGAGATGTTCATAAGAGGAGAATGTGAGATATTCAGCAATAAGCACAGACCTTCACTACTGACTTTATGTACATTAGCTCCCACTTTCACATTCGATAGAGAAGAACATAAGCCACCAACTCAAGAAAAGATCAACCAACTCAATGGCTGCACTGCCCAGCATTTGCTGCCTGGACAGATCTCCAGCTGTGCCTGCTTTCTTTGTCAAGACAACCGAGTTCTGACTGCCCAGGAGAAAAACCACATTCATCGATTTAGAAGAGCACTTCTAACTTAACACATTCCTTTCCAAAACTGATGCTGAAAATAAGTCTTCCCTCATCTTGACATCAGAAAAATACTTGCGCCTGGTTTTGAGTAAAATTTGCAATTCAGATTTGAGCTGACATCATTAAGTTACCGAGCTCTATTCCATCTACAAACAAAAGATTATCCTCAAAAGAGCTAACAAATTTTTTTAGCAACCAATCAGGAATGCTGTCTTCACTGCCAGATTCACCTCCAGCTGAATAAGCGGGAGACACAATTTGCAGATCCCTGAGGCTATCCTAACAAACTCTTAATTTTCAGAACTCTGGGTAAATCCTTACACCGCAGCTTCTGCACAGGAAGGAATTACTCTCAAACTTCAGCTAGCTTTGGCAGGGCACTGGAAATTCATCTGCTGGTTTATCAAACAGGCTCTAACCGAGGCAGCTGGCAGAGTCCCACAGAGTGAGGGCAGTTAAGGATTACATCATTGATCTGTTTCAGAAGACGTCTGTGAACAAAAGAAACCAGCTAACTGCAAAGAAACCAGGTTCAGGAAATGGAAGCGTGTTGTCCTCTTAGATTCTACCAAAAGGCAGCTTCCCAGCGTTCTGAGCTGGCTGTATTAACAAATCCTTATTTAAATACAGCATCTGATGCTTATGCATAAAAAGATTAAAAATTCACTGCATTATCCATAAAGACATTAACAGGGAAAGGAATTTTTACACGCATGCTTCAGCAGCTTAAAGGGGAAAAGTTCAGCCTTGTAGCTCAACACATTTAGGGGAAAAAACGTTCCGGAACAGTGGTCTTAAAATAAGAACAATCAATAATGAAGTTGCATTCTTGCTGCTGAAATCAAAGCGGTCTGTAGGAACCACATGATATCTTATAATAAAGATTGCATGTTTAACCCTTGGAACTCACCACTGCGGCACTGCAAACCCTACCTATTACCAAAGTTTCAAAATACATACCAGCTATCTTCTTCTTCATTGCAGTTCTCAAGTTCCAGCACTTTCACTTCATCCAGAGCCGTGTTATTCAAAAGGCTTTCTATATCTCCACATTTTTTGTTGGGATTTTGTTGGCTTGTTTTAACCGTGGGCTCAGTACCTGCAATGACCAGGTTCCCCATCAGCTCCGTGCTATTACTCCTATCCACACGTGACGAACACCTCACGTTATCATCAGTCTTCACCTCCACCTTACACGTGTCAGACGACAGCTCCCCAGGGGCACTGAGGCAACCGTACTGCGTTTGGGCACCTATGTCTTTTTTGAAGCAGTTGTTCTCCCCCTCCTCTTTTCGGATTTTGCTCAATTTGCTGTGCAGATCTGCCATGATTTGCAATTCTTGCTTCTCGGCCATGGCGTTGATGCTGTTGTTGATTTCCATCCCGTTGAGCCCAGAGTCGTGGTTATCCACGCCGGCGCGCATCTCGCTCTGCAGCGCTGTGCCAAGCACGCTCCTGCGACTCCTCGTCCTCAGGTGCTGGTTCTGGATCTCCAGCCTCCTCACCAGCTCCTGCAGCTTCCGCACCTCCTCCAGCTCCGGGCCCACCTCGCCGGGCACAGGCTCTGTGCCGGGGCCCATGGCGGAGCTCTGCGTCGGCCCTCGCCCCACGTCAGGCTCCAGAGCACGGTCCTGCTGTATGAGCGGGGCGCTCCCAGGAACCACCATCATGTGAGACACACTGCTTCGCTGCGAGACAGGAAAAACACGTCAAGCCTACAGAAACGTGCGCAGTATTGCAAAGAAATGTGACTTGAAAGCCAAAAAATGTCAACTTTCATAAGAATAAGCAAACTGAATTGAAAAACCTAGCAAAAAAGAACAAATGAACGCCTTTTAGGAGGAAGTTTTTCACACAGAGGGTGGTGACGCACTGGAACAAGTTCTCCAAGGAGGCTGTGGATGCCCCATCCCTGGGGGGATTCAAGGCCAGGCTGGATGTGGCTCTGGGCAGCCTGGTCTGGTGGTTGGCATCCCTGCACATAGCAGGGGGTTGAAACTAGATGGTCACTGTGATCCCTTTCAACCCAGGCCATTCAATGACTCTATGATCCTAGAACATAACACCTTTAAACACACGCACTAATTATTTTACCCAGCTCGGATGCTCTGCTGCAAATCAGAGCAGATAAAAGGACGCCGATTTAATCACGCACAGCAGTTCAGCTTCCATCTGTTTACAAGTGAAACACACGAGAAAAACACCGACCGAGCAAAGTCAGGAAGCACAATTAGCAAAGTACTGACGTCAGATAATGACAGCACGAAGCAAGCGGCAAAAACAGCCTTTGTTCGCTCCCAGGTTTCCCCTGCAGAAACACACACACACACACACACGACGTTTGCAGACACAGCGGTGAGCCGACACAGAGCTGCTCCCAGCGATGCCTACGGACAGGAGCCGAGCGGAGCTCAGCACCGCCGCTATTTTACCGGCACGTTCTGCCCCTGCAAGCCGAGACGGAGGCAACTGCTCTGATGCCAACACAGCAACAAAACCACGGGTAAGCAAATCGCAGCACGGATTGGGTATCCCGGTAAGTTTTACAGGGGGAAGCCATCTCTTCGATCGGCTGTGCCGGCCGGGGAGCGTGCCAGAGGCTCGGCTCAAGCTGCGGACGCGCTCGTGCTGCGCGGAAGCCACGAGGTGCCGCGTTCAGCTTCACGCACCGAGCGACTGAGCGAACAGCGATTTTCCCTTTCCCCGGCGATCCACGAGAGCCCTCGGTCTCGATACGTTTCCGAACCGACTCCTCCCCGAAAAGCCCCGGCTACCAGAGGAGCGAGTGGCGCACAGCCCGGACCGCAGGGCTGCACGGGCTGACACGCCGCTGCCACCGCAGCACGCGGCCCCGCGCCGCCCGGCTGACAAAGGGAGCGGCGGGAGACAAACCGGTCCGCGCCGAACGCCGTGACGGACCGACCGACCCCGCGGCGAAGCGCCGCTCAGCGGGACAGCCGGGCGCCGCCGGCGGGGGACCGAAGGGGCGCGGGGAACCGGCGCCGCGGGGAGGGGCCGCCGCGACGGGCAGGGGCGCGGGCCGGTCCTACCCAACCGAACGGAACCGGGCCCGGCCCGGCCGAGCCCGAGGCTCCGGCGCCGCTCCCCTCCCGCCCCCTCGCACGTACCTGCGGGCCGCCGCCGCTCCTTCCTCCGGCGACGGACGGAGCCCCGCTGCCGGGCGGGAGAAGGGCGCCGCCGCCGCGCGCGCATTCGGGCCTCGGCCACGCCCCCTGCCCTCCGCCGGCGCGCGTGCGCGGGGCTGAGAGGAGCGCGGGACTGAAGGGAGCGCGCGGCCGCGGCCCCCGCGGGGATCCCGGCGTGCACGCGCCGTCCTGCGGCCCCTAACGGGGTTCCCTCGGGGGGATGGAGGACGGGGCCGCGGCTGGGGGCCGTTTCCGTGGCGGCGAGCAGCGCTTCTTGGGGCCTTCGTGTGTGCTTGGGTGGTTCCACGCGAAAACAGTGAACGGCACTTGAGATGCAGGCGAGCCGTGGCTTTATTAGAGGTGTGTGCTGATGTTACATCATTGCTACGGACCGCACAGCGCCAAGGAGGTGGTGCAGAACACACAGCGGGTGAACCTGCTCCCCAGCAGGCCACAAACCCACCAGCTATTGCCAAATACAGCATTTCCACAGATCAGCTTCTCGAAGGCCATCCATATCCGTAGGCCTCTTACCATCTCCTAACATCCTAATAACACAGAAATGGAGGCAGCCCACACGCTCTGCTGTTGTTGGGCCTCTTGTTGTGTGTAGAACGGAGCGTCAGGATTCCCCATCAGGCTTTCAGGTCCGGCTCTGAAGCTTGCCGTTAGCTGGGCTGTTACCATTTCAGCTGGAGTTCCCCTCCTGGAGTGCTTTTAAGGTCATGCTTACAGTCTGCTTAAATAAATGGTTGTGGCCTAAAATAAAGCTATGGAGCTTTAGTGGAAACACTAACTTGCTAAGCTTTTGCATGCATGCCAGCTTCCATCACTAAGAGCATAAAGAATTACCTGTCTTACAATAGTCTGCTTAGAGCTTTTGCCATCCCCTGTTGGCATGTAAGAGCTACTACAGAACTGGTGTTTTGCAAACATTCCTAATGCTTTAAAAGAGAGAAAAGTAACCCTGTAGGCACATTCAGAGCCGTACATCTAAGGCACAGAGCTTCCAGCTTCCAGTGTTCGACTTTCCTAATCTCTCAGCATCTGAACTAAGGGCTAAAATTATGCAGCTCTGACTTTTAGAATGTACAGCACCTGCTAGAAGGTCAGTTTTGTGAGTGAGCATTTGTGATGTAAATAAGTTACAGCAATAAAAGGGGCATTGCAGCAAGCCTTGGAGATGGGGGAAAAATCAGATTTCAGTTAAGCAGTGATCCTTGTCGGGAGAGCCAACTGAGATACTGATTCTCTGGCACGTGTCGTATGGCCACTGGACACCTACCATCAGAGGCCGAGTGATCACTCTTTCACTTGGTAGTTTATCTTCCCCAACAGACAGCAGACACACTAACTGCTGGAGGAATTCACTAGGGAGTAGGAAGAGAAGGGAAATTAAAGCTGACACACTAAAAAGTGAATGGAGTGGGTCTGCGAGTGCTCCTGAAAGGCCGTGGAAAGCATGCTGAAATCAGGCAGAAGCTTTTTCGAGGCAAAATTTGGGGGGTGAAAGAAGCAGAAATAGGCTTTGCTACCAAATGTGGTGTTTAACACTTCTTATAGCTGCTTGCTTTGTGCCAGCTGACACGCACTAAGCTGCAACCTGATTGCAGAAATGAAAAAAAAAATAATCAGAAAAGGTTTCTCGCAATTAAATTAAATAGACTTAAGGAGCTCTGCCTGGTTTCCAGCACAGGAGCTATCTGGAATCTTAATGAAGTTAAAGACAGGTAGAGGGGCTCAGCACCTCTGGAAAATCAGCCCACCTATCTTTTATAGATGACACTGCCTTATCTTGTTAACATTGGCACTTGTCTTGCATGCAGCTGACAGCATAAGCTAGCAGATGTTAAACTCATTCATTGTGATGAGGCAGTGAGAGGGAAAATAATTTGCAGAAAAGGGAAGCAGGAATTCTGCTATCTTAGCCAGTCAGGAAACAGTAGATATATTCAGATATGTGCTGCTGAGGACTTTCCACTGGCTGCTTTCTCCAGCTTTGCAAAACCCTGCAAGCAAATAAAGAGAAGGTGAACAGAGGAGCTGAGCAGCACACAAAACACGGCATTACAAAGGTCAGTGGAGCAGATGAACATGCAGGAAGGGGATGAAGAAGACGACTAGCTAGTCACATTGCATTAAGAGATCAACAAAGCAGCCATGTACATGGTGAGGCAGGTGCCTCGTTCCTTCCTTCCTCCATCACAAGGCAGAGGAAGGAAAGGAGGCATCTCATCATAATTTCAGTGCACTGGCAGTTTCCAATTGCCATCGTGTCGATACAAACCTCATCCAGACTATCAAATAAAACAAAAAGCTACCTAGTCTAATTCCTTGTTACTTTCTCAACAGAATGTACAGCTCTTTATTTTCCAAGTGCTTTAAATAAAGCAGGTTAGACCATGACAGGAGAGAGAACTGTACCCTCAGAGTGGACTCTCCACCTCTGAGGGATATTTGTCTCTCAAATCAGCCAGTCTTCTGCTTGCTTCTGGGAGTGGGGCTATAACAGTCTGTCTGTCACACTGCAACCCCAGGCTCTGACCCCTGGTGCCAGCTGGAACACATTTCTAGCTACTTTTGTAACAAGGCTCACAACTTCCCACTATAAAAACCCCACTGAAAAATTCAGTGATTTTGAGGATTAAATGCTCTTCACTCAGTAAACACTGCATGAGCTCTCTCATCCAGTCCTGTGTGCTGACACCATACAGGAGGACTCACCTAGAAGAGTTTCTCGTAGCACTTGTCACAGTGGACAATATCCCGGTGGATGAATATTTTATCCAGAAGATCTCCCATTGCTTTGTGGCAAATTCCACACTGCCAAAGAGACAACAGGATGGTTGAACAGTAACCAATGCACCACGTGCTGACGTTAGTATGATGGGGACAGATAAATGAACAGTCTCTGTTCCATTTTTGGAAGGATGAAGATGCCAAAGCAGTGACTTTTGAGACTAAACATCCTTCTAACAGACAACTGGCACTGCAGGCTTCCTTCATTCACACCCACCACTTCCACAGGCTCTACAGTTTGAGAGATTCAGCCAGCCCACACTGGGGAGAAAAGACCACAAAGCAGTAAGTCTAACACAGGGATGTGAGGGAAGGGGGTGCTGCTATCTACTAGATGACAACTTATATGCATTTACGTGAAATGAAAATCTGAGGACACAACCAACATTTGTGTCTGCATCATTTTTTGCTCCAATGTGGATGCAAGCATTTAGCATAGCCTATATAAGTCGAACAAAGCTTCAGAATTTGCACCACCTCCCACCACTCTGTTTCACTGCAGCACAGAGAAGACCATCAACACTAAAGTTTTCTTTACCCTGAAGCAGTATTCATGGCAGTAGATGTTAAGGTGCTCTATTATGATCTTAGGGCAGTCTCGGATCTCACGGCTGCAGTAAGTACAAACAGGTTCACTGGACCTTTGAAAGAACAGAAAAGTAAATTCCTGCACCATGGTGCCTCTGTAACACAAATAGTTTCTTGTCTCATCGCTGGTAAAGAGGTTTCTTAACACCAGCACTGCTCCACTCCAGATTCCTGCTTCTACATGTATTTGACAGTCCCAAGTGACAATATGGAAACATGATAACCCAGGGATGCAGAGATGAGAACAGCAGGGCAGTACAGAGCTTTAAGTCAGTGTCACTGTGTTTTCTGAAGATCACTTAAATTTCATGCTATGATTTCACCAAATGCATACCAGTACTGTAAAAGTCTTAGTCATTTCTTTTCAGCAGTGTACCAAAACCCCTACACAGCCCCAAACTCCCCTACCTCTGCAGGGGAGCACTGGACACGTAGCTGTGGTGGCTGTAGGTTCCTCTCTCCAAATCGGTCAAATCCACAAGGCTGCCACTAGAGACAGAAGAAAATGTCAGCACTTGACAATTATACATGGGAGGAACACTGCAGATGGAATCATTAATGATTTATCTTAAAATTCTAACTGCAGTGTCCCAGCTGCCTGCTCCTTGGAGAAAAGGATGGTCCTTCCAAGGTGAAACTGTAAGCAGCAGTACCTCCATCGTTGCACTCCACACTCTGTGAAGGGTGGCTATATCCTGCCCCTAGTTCCATATCACAGCCACGGGTGGGCCAGACCCACAATGCTGCTCTCAGAGGTCCAAATAGATTTGCATAGAACAGGTGCCTCCAAAGATAGGCCAAAGGGGCAGAAAATAAAATATCTGGGGGCCACTGCATGTCAGAGCTCTGAGAAATGTGTCTGGCTGCTGCTGTCAACACAGAGAGGCAGGATGTGGGCAGCATGGCTGGGAAACTGGGGAAGTACCGAGAAATGGGGCCCCTATGAACCTAAGGCTAAGGGAAGTGGCACAAGCATGGAGAAGAGGGATAGATCCCTCCTCCATTCTGCTTCCAGCCACATGCTGCCACCCACTTACTCCTTGCTAGCCAGGGAAAGGCAAGAAACACATCCTTGCTCTCACCTCGCTGAGTGTTGGCTCTCTGTCCCCAGTTCGCCTGAGGTTTTTAGATGGTGCAGCAACATGCTTATCTTTGGCTGCTGAGATCTGCTTTTGCAGATCTACAGGAAAGGCTAGAGATTTATGGAGTCTGTAATCAGCTCCCACAGCAATGCCAACACAGCACTGGGGAGGATAAATGACAGCAGGGAGGCAGTGAATGTGGCATTAACTGGCTGCCACGTCAGTGTAAGCAGGGCACATCCAGAACCAAATTCTGCTCTCAGTCATATGGGTGTCAATCTGCAACTTATTTACCTGTGAGCAGAACAAAGGAATGAAGATTTTAGCCTCAGAGTGGCATCTTCTCATAAGACTCTTTGAGTGAGATCCCACAAACCCCACATTTCCTCACCAATTCCAGACTTTTTGTTTCTGTGCATCAATGTGCAATGAAGCCTGACAGTGCCAAATGTGCAGCCTTAGGAACTGCAGTGAAGTGTTTTTACTGTCATCTCTCACAGGCTGACCTCACCTAGCACGGGAGTTTAACCCCTCCACAAGGACTTACAGGACACAGGTCCTCCTGTCACTGCAATGGGACAAGGCAGCACACTTCAGCATTGTAGTGAGATCTCTCTGGGTCTCCAAAGCAGTATTGCTGTCTTAGTAAAACTCTTTGCCCACCCAATGTAATAATCCCTCCAGGGCTAATTAGCTCAGGCACAGTGCCATGCTGACACAGTGCTAATGGTTCCAGCTCGGGAGCTCGCCTGGTGCGTGTTAGCTGGCAAAGTCATATGCTGTTTGTTTTGCACTTGTATATAGACACATGACTGACTGTCTCTGGACACTCCTCATACCTGCCATAGCGAGGGGAGGCTGATAGCTCACTGCTGTTCACGTACTCCTTCACAAAGAGGACCCCTTTTCTAGGAATAGATGGAAGCAGAATGAGATGCATTTGCATTATAAAAGGCTGAAACTAATGAGAGACAGAGCAAGGGACCACATGTGTGCACATGGACACGTACTGTGTGCATGAAAAAGGAGTGAGATGCTGTTGTTCTCCAACAAATACTGAATATCAAGCATTCTTGCTAAATAACAGCTAATATGCCCTCTAATTAACCCACCAAAACAAATCAATTTAATTAGAAAGAAAGGGATGGGTAATATAACACTTTCATCCAGTTATCCCCTGTTTTGCAGGGATAAGTCCCTTTCAAATCGTGTCAGGATTATGTACACAATAAGCATTTAGACAGTCTGTGGTTCTGTCCTTTAACATTAAAACCCTACTGGCACAGCAATACCTACACTGACCGTCATATTCCTGTCACAAGAATATCTCTGGCTCACTCATGCATTATAAATTGCTACCGGTCTGTGGGATGTTTTTTCTTACAGAGCTGACCTTTCTTGCATATCCCTCCCTCTTTAAAATTCTGATTTCAAAATGACATGCCCCCATCTGTCTGTCTGTCTAGAGCTCTGTCACAGTTTGAGGGGAGACACCGTGCCCATCGGCTCTCTTCCCAGAGCCATGAAATGAACTAATCATGCTATTTCTCCATGGTTCATTTTCATCGCTGCCTTTAAGCTATGATTAATCCTCTCTTCTTATATGAGAAAACTAAACCGTGTCATAGATACAGAAAGAAAAGCTTTACAGCTTTTCTTGTTTTTGCACTCGGACATTTTCCGTGTGTATACGCGTTTCCGCTACTTAGACAGGCGTTGTGATAAGCAGGCTGTGGCAAGGCCAGGAGGACCCAAATGTTGCCTATCAAAGCCTATGCTTTGCCACTATTTTGAAACCCTCTCCCTAAATGGAGTTGAACTGTGCAGTAGTTTCCATCTATGAGATGGAGCACATGGAAACTACAAACCCCAGGATACTGATCTATCTTCGGTAAAAGAAGACAGATCCTGTTCAAAGCTCAGTAGGATCTGACACACTTGGCTCATTATTGACAAGGCAAAGAGTCTTCCTCTACTTCTTAATAAGTACATGGCATGAGGAGCTCTATCACGTCCCTCCAGCTACACTGTGTTTCAGAGGACTCATGATTTTGCCAAAGGTACAACTAATACTAGGAGCTACATTCTAGTGTCCAAAAAAGGCTGCCTGGAGAAATACACGCAGCTCCTCTTTTTCTTTTGGGTGGGTCTGGCCACCAGTGTCTGTATTCCTCACTAGAAGAGGCTGAGAAATGTCCCATGGCCCAAAGGGCAAACAGCAGCTTGGCTTATGTTCACCAAACAGGATGGCTGCATGTAAGAACTGTGTTACTGAAGGATCTTGACCACCCATTGCTCTTTACCCGGCAGTGCTGGAATCAGGCTGGTAGCCAGAGGCTGCTGGGCTGTTGTATGGTAAGGTGGCAATTGGAGTGCAGATCCTCTCAGTTGAACTCGAAAGAAGCCTGGCAAGAGAGAGAAAAGTCTGTGGGCACTGGAAACACAAGCCATAACATGATCCAAGCCGGCAGCCAAGAAAAGACCTACCGCTGCTGTTAGGGAGGTAATTTGGGAAGGTGCAATGTTAAATCTCTTAACCACCCAGATTCATTTATCTTTACTGCAGATCAAAGAGGATCCTTCCTCTTTGTATACTTTGCCACATATCAGCAATAAATGGCAGCAATATATTGGCAGAAGTGATTTGGAAAAGTCACACTTATGGGGCCATGGGAGAAAAGATCAAAAGATCTTTGGATGAGCACGGACCAGAACGCAGCCTGAATGGAAGCAATTAGAGAATGAGATTGCATACAGCATATTGCAGGAGAGCAGGAGCAGGGGCATATTAGAGAAGGTAGCCTGAATGGAAGCAACTGTAGAATGAAACTGCATTTGGCATATTGCAGGAGAGGAGAAGGGAGCACATTGGCCAAGGTCCAATTTAACAAGTTCCCAGTTTAATCACTTCCAAAGCTATAGCAGAGAAAAGGTGGCAAATCAATGGCTACTAAAGCATCATCAGAAAACAGCTCTGCCTACCCACTCAGCAATGAGAGCTGTTAATTCTGCCTTCAAGGGATAAAGTGGTCTTGCCTAGAGCAGACCTGAGCTAAAGGATCTCATGCCTCCTGCTTACACCCAGAACACACTTTCCCTTCATAGATCCAACGCTGAGACCTACACTGGTGCCTCCACGTAGTGTCAGGCTGCACACAGATGGACTGTCACTGCCATGAAGGACTACTGACAGCTCAGAGTACCAGTATTCCACTGGTATTCCAGTATTCCAACAGCCTTGTTCTGTGACCAATTCAGTCATGTAATCACTGGCTTTCTGGAGGTAGTTTTCTTCTTTCTCAACATTTCTCTTTTTTTTTTTTTTTTTGGTCACCTCTACCAAGGCTGATTTCTGGCCAAAGGAGTGTAGCCAGGAACCAGCCATTCAATCTCCTTTCATTCTGTCCTAGAACCTTCATAGAGACCAGATAAGTATATAACATAGACCCTGTGCTAGGCATCTTTTGGCTAGAAATTACTTAAGGGAAGATTCTGTGACACAGTTACTCCCTGGAAACAATTCTTCTCTCTCTCAGCTTTGGCTTTAGTTCCTAGCTCCTGTTCCACAGCAGTTTCATGGAGTTCCATCATAACCATCAAAACTACCCATTTACCTGGTGCTGTTACAGTTTAAGCTGTCCATGTAGAATGGCACCCTGTGGCTTCTCGGGGAAATGGACATGGTGGTATCTCTGGGAAGGGAGTGGTGGCTACGAAAGGAAGTGATACAATCTCAAGCAATGAACTTGAGCACAGGAGCGACTCTTACAAGTGGCAAGAATCTTGGCTGAATGTCTCTGCTCAGCAATGAAATTACTCATACATCACAGCCATCCACGCAAACAGCAACTCACTGAGAGTGCTTAGACCCAGGGAATTAAGAAGAAATGGGTCAGGATGTTCCACATAGTGAATAAATCTAGCAGTGGAATGTTCTTTAGTCTATATCCCACCCTTTGACTCCTTACCTTATAGTAGTTATAAGGTTAAATTCACAGTGCCCCCTGGCACTACCACTGTCATATCTGCTGCTCCTAGGGCTGCTTCTCCCATCATAAACTCTCCCTTCATAATCCAAGATAGGTCTGGCAAGGAAGCACAAGGCTCTGATTACATTATACCAGGAACCACTGGAATCCCCACACTAACTAACTAATATTTTGTCTCAGCAGTTTCTCCCTTTGCTCTGCCTGCTTCACCCATGCTGGCTTTACAGCTGCAGCATGCATACAAAGCTCTGAGGCTAGAAAAACTGACTCCAAATCTAATGATAGAGAATAAAGCTGAAGCAGTTCATAAATGGATGTATTGTGAATATTCTTTCTTCTCCTAATGCTCTCCAAAACCACCATCTGCAATTGTGAACTGCTGACCAGCTGGCCCATCTGGCTATCAGACTTGCACATTTTCATTTCTCCAAGACAGAACTTATTATCAGAATGGCTTTAAACTGCAGGCAAAGCTTGGGCTCTTTCAGTGGCAAAAATGAGCTTATCACTTATGGTCATTCTTTTCCTACAAGTTCTCTGGGGTATAGATTATGTTTATACTGTGTATTAGCACTCTGATCCTGATTAAAGCTTCAGGCAACTGTATAGCTTAAACAATACTGAAAAACACTGAAAAATCAGTGCTGCATTAAAGAGAGAAAGAGAGCCAAGCTAAGCTTATCATGAGAAAAATCCTGCTCTGGGCAAGACACACAGTCTGTGATATAAAACTCCAGGGCAGGAAGGAAGGGACAGTTCACTACACTGCAGAAAGACATGTTAGCATCACAAACTGCCAGGGGGTGATGACAGGCTATGAAGTGCAACAAAGGTCTGTCTGTCCCAGTTGTTCTAGTCCTGGTCCACAAATGCCTCCAAATGCAAAGGACCTTTCTTACACCAACTCTCTGAAGAATGATGGAAGGTGAAAGGCCATTTCACATTCAGATCACACCAATTTATATGACAGTTCTAAAGCATACAGCTTGGCATGCACTTGTGTCATTGAGCATCATGAGAAATCAAAACCAGATCATTCTGGAGTCTTTACAGTTACAGAGGAAAAACAGATGTGGTCTCTAAACATCTGCCAGGTGTCCAGGCACTATGTAGGCAGTCTGAACACAACCTGCCAAGAGTGTTCCAGAGCACTTACTAGCCCAGGTCTTATCTCCAGCCCATCAGGTCTGAAAAAGAGCTTTGTTGCATATGCTGTGGGATGTGGCCATACTGTTGGTCTCTCTGAGAACAATATCTTGTTCTCACTTCTTGATGCAATAATCATACATTCTGAATCAGAGTTCCTGTCAAATATTTCTGTGCCAGCAGCTTTCACTGTCTCCACATCCCTGCCTGAAATCCTTACCTTCTGGTGCTGAATCCTTGGCTGTCTACGTAGGATGGTATCCTATGGCTGGGTGCTGACAGGTTGGTGTTGAAAGGCTGGCAGTCCATGTACAGTGGCATGGGATGCTGAGTCTCATATGCACCAAGAGCACTCTCTTTTGAGCTGAAGTTAGACCTGCTAAAGAATTAAGGCCAATTTGACCATAAAGCCAGTGGTTATTTGCTATAACCAGCTCACAAGTACTCAAACGCCTCTCTGCTGGCAATAAGGAAAGGCTCTTAAGGTTAGGAGAATGACAAAGCACTGCACTATTTCCCCTCCCCAAATGAGCTATGCATACAATGAATGGCTGCAAGGTTCAGCAGTGCTCTAAGCTAAATTGATACCCAAAATTAAAACTTAACAAACATATTTGGGTGAAATCCCAGACTTAATATTCCCTTCGTCTGTATCATTGGATTAGTGTACACAGGAGGAGGAATTTACATGGGTTTGGGACTTCAGCCAGGGCTGTATCACTTGTGATGGAAATGGAAGACGATGAGAATTTGAAAGTGGTTGATGGGCTCCCAAGGAGATTGTCCCACTGTACCTGGCTGCCACTGGGCTAGGCTCATTGTGTCTCCAGGCTCCTGGGCTCTCATGATGACTATCCGTGGTGGGAGGGGGTTGTTCTTCATAACCAGGACTGGTCCTGCTCAGGGGGGAAAAAAGCCTGTCAGCAGTTTAAACGCTTGAGCCTGTACCTGTCCACTGTGAATAAACAATATTAGATTACGTTGGTTTCCAAATTCTGCTCCCTCCATTTTCACTAGCCAAAAATAAGCATTTGTTATGCCTTCAAACAAGGAGTTAGAAGAACATAACATGTGCAAGGCAGCAGTGAAGACAGGCTTGATTTCCTAACTGCATACCTTTCCCAGCATGTGTTGGATTCGCTTCCACTTGGGGTCTCTGAAGCAGTGGTGCTGCTTTCTCTAGGAAGGGAGCTGGACCTGCCAAGACAGAAGACCACTATAGTTTGCAAAAGTGCCACTGAGCACTTTTGCTCAGTAGATGCAACCTCTGGTGAATCTCCTCCCTCTAGAAAAGTATACGGTTACTGCATGGAAAGATGTCAAATAATTCAAAGTTAGAATGGAAAGAAAAGGAGGGAAAATACACATTTCATCAGAAATAAGGCTGAAAGAAAAATGTAGTTTGTGATGAGCGTCAGTTATCTGTTTAGAGTTTCCAAATGTGACAGTTAATTCATACAGCCATGAGCATTATGGCTTATCCAGTACACCTGTGCTGAATTTCAGACTGCTAGAAGCATGAGCTGTCTCACTGGGATACAATCAGAAGCATATACAATATCTTTCCTGCATCCATTGCAGAACAACCCTGGATTTGCACATTTACATTGATCTAGGGAGATGTTTGTTCACTTTCTTTTACTACTTTTGTATATTTAGGCATGCTAATCCCTCTAGGAATATTGATACACTGCAGAAAGTTCTCAAACTAGCACAGATTCCTGCATCAAAACCGCAGTTAATTAGACTAAAATTAATTCTTAACTTGCTTTCAAAGATCCTATCTTGAAACATTACAGCTAATGAAAGAGGAGACAGCCTTTGTCCTGTGCTTGCTATTAGTTGAGGGCTTCCCTTCACCAGTATTAATTCCATCCCTGCAATTTCACCAAATGAATAAGCCAAAAAGGAAAAGAACAAATCTTTCAATTACCCAAGTGAAAGCAAACTCAATTTAATTTGATCATTTTATAACGAAGGTAGATATCTTAAATCCTTACTTCCAGCAAAAGATGCTCACTGAATTTTAGATTCCCACTCAGGTTGGGACATTCTGTTTAAGTACCTTAAGATTTTGTCCAGAACCTCAGAATAAAAATCTATTTACTGAGACTGTCAGCATGCACAGTCCCAGCTTGTGGCAAATGCAAAGCAGTTTGCTTTCACTTAACCCATAAGTGAGAGAGTTCATCTAAGTCACACTATTTTGCTTTTGCTGTAGGCTAAGGAAGTACAGAGAAAGGTATGATGGGTCAAGGTGACAGTGCAGTAATATGGACAGTCCTTTGACAAAATGTCCTGTACTTGCTTGAAACTAAACGTTTAATGAAAACAGCAGTGGTCAACAGAAAGAAGGAGGTAACTCCCAAGTCTTTCAGTGGCAGTCATAACAGCTCTCTTGGTGAGTCCAATCCAAACTCAATGCACCTGGAAGCACAAGGACTTGGTAAGCTTTAGGACTTATCTGTAGAAAGTCTACAGGCTGGGGAAGGCGTGGAGCAACGAAAGGATTACCTGAGCTTTTTCCACCCAGGCCAATTTGTTGAGGAGCACTTGAGAGAAAGTTCTCTTTTTCTCCGCAGCAGTCTAACTTGTGCTCACATCAGTGAGGACTGGGACCCTTCTGCCTCCCTGCCTGATGAAGAACTACAACTTGGAGTATCTGTGAAACACCCACAATAGCTCCATTTGCTGGAAGGATCCAGCAGGACAGAAAGACACCAGCATCATTGCTCTCTCCTTGCTTTTTTTTCCTCCACCGGCCCTTCCTGAGCTTCCTCCTCACACTGTTGTCCCACCACTCACTGTGCACCTCCATGCACTCATGAAGAAAGTTCAGATTGGTGACTCTTGACCTCAAATGCAGCATTCTCAATCCCTCCTCCAAAACTACCTGCAGTAAATAAATTCTCCACATTCTTCATCAGAAAAATAAATAAAATTTATCATTTCTCTTGCCTTCTTGAAGCAAATTCTTCAGTCTGCACATAAGATGATACTCCTGTATTATTGTCTACGCCACCACTTGTGCTGTCCTTGGAGTATGACATGGACCTGGGGGAGAAGAGCAGTCTGGTTTACAGGTTGATTTGGAGATAAATTGTTCACTGAAAAACACACACGAGGGAGCAAAATTCTACCAAGAGCCTTAACATTTCATATTTACAAAATACAGATGAAAGTAATCAGTCCACAAAGTCTTTCATTTTGGCCATTTATCTATGTACTGTTTTGCATGAGGAAAGTTGAAAACACTGTGGCTGCCCCTATCAGCCCTGCAGAGCCACAGGTAAATAGGAAGAAAAATGGTGCCAAGGTGACCAGAGTACAGCCTGAGATCTGATACTGCCTTGATAAGTTTGGAAATGAGCCCCAGCACTACCACAGAGATAGTTCATCGGCCTGTGTCTCCAGAAGAAGTCTCTGCTTCTAAATTAAAGGTCTAGGTAGCAGGTCCTGGCAGTCCAGCTGGACAGTGTGTGATGCCTCTTGCTAATCAGGATGTTTTCTCCCAGGTTTTCATATAAAACCACAGCAGAGATGCATCAGGAACACTAAGGGAGTCTGAAATAAGATTTTTATCAAGATGTGGAAGAGGGAGAAGACACAAAAGGAGCTAAGTGTAACTCTACAGGAAAAGGAGGGATGGATGGTGAGTAATTCCTTACATTGCCATACTCAGGTCATGGTCAGCATGTTCGTTTGACCTGGCAGGCTCTGGGTGGACATCAGGAGGTTCTTGTCCCTTCTCAGCATGGTGGTTGGAGTCAGAAAACCTAAAATAAAAAGCTGTGCTTTAAACAGAAGAGAGGAAACAGGCTTGAGGTGGATAGACATCCATTTTCTAGACAGGAGGCATAAGGCATGGAGCAGGAGACATTTGGCCAACACGATTCCCTGCCCTGAGGTCAAATCTGGTGGAAATCATGCATACAAATCCCATTCTAACATACAGGAGCACAGCTAGAGGCCTTTCAGCTCAGGCTGTCACAGAAGAAAAACATTAGGTACAGGAGAAAGCACTTGGGTCAGAATTTTTGACAGACTGATGAATTCTTCTAACACCCTGACACCCTCATGCATGATTTTGCAGCATAGGACTTGCTGATACTTATGGGCAGCAAAAGCTACTGCCTGCCACTGTAGTACCAAAGTTGTCATGTCCATGGACTGATGACACATGCTGTCAGTGCAGGAATAACTCTTGGGCCTTACACACAACGTTCATTGGCTTTTCCCAACAACATAGGTGGAACTGCCTGCTGTAATGGGACTTTATGAAGTCCCAACTCCGGGGTTCAAGGCACAGGAGAAGTTCTGTGGTCTCAGCTACACTGAGAACAGTGTAAGACAAAGAACTGTGATGTGAACAGACACTTTAGGTTAGTTTCAAAAATCACTTACCCTCCTTGGACCACCTCTAGTTTATGGTCTTGTGAGACCAGTGTGCTCTCATGTTCCCTGTTTCTAGGGGTGTTCCCCTCTGTGAAATCTTGGAAGGACCTGACAAAGGAAAAGAAAACCCCATTTGTGGCTGTCAGACAGAGACATCTACTTTAAAAAGATCACAAGGCTCTGGTGGAGGCTAAGCTGTCACAAGTACAATGAAGCACTGCCTTCAGCAAGCTTAACTACTTGGAATTCAACAGATGGGTCAAGCAGCAACATTTTCCTAGCCTGAAATTAGCTCTTTAAAATATCAGTCCAATTTGTGCTACATCTAGACAAACATGCTGATCCTCAGCATGAAAGTAGACCTATGGGGTATCAGATTATCTATGGTGATTGTATCACGTCAAGGCTGTGAATGTCAGGGCAAGCATTACATCTGATGTGCTAACAATAGCTGAGGCTGAATTTGAGATGTTTCTTTCTGTCCAATATTCTGAAAGTTTCCTTGTAGCCAGATCCACTCATTTAGAGTACCTAATGATATCACTCAACACATCTTCATCTCCCCTTGCCTTTCTAGCTCAAACTTCCTTTTCTCAAGATCCATTGAGAGCTTGCATTGGAATCTTTGGAGTATAGCTGTTGCTGTCCCTCAGAAAGGAGTTGAACCCACTGGAGAAACCTGACCTCAGTCATGCCACCAAGAGAGTATTGGACAGAGGAGAAATGTGGTGTGCTCCTAGTTCTGCTGCTAATTTAGAATGCAATTGAGCCATCCATATAGCTGGCATCTGAAACAAGCATTCAACAGAAGTATCTGAGAGGGGTGAAATAAAAGTATTAAGCATTTCCAGAAGAACTTCTTTCTACCCAGTGGCAACAGAGGTAGTCTGAAGAACTGCTGCCAAGATAAACCTCTTTTTCCCCTCGGCAGACTCCTGAAAAGGAGTCAAGTGGCTTCTTCCTCACTGCCAGTACTTTGGCAGAACACTTTTCAACTCATTGATTTTCCATTTCCTTGTTTAGTGGGATAAGAACCCCTCTAGAGGAGAGCTGTGGCTGATGCACTAGGGTTTTATGACATACAATGCTGTCACAGTGACAATGATAATGGTTCTTCATTTTTTTCCTATGAGTTTTGAGACCTTCACTATCTTTGCACCAAACCCAGAAGGACTCAAAACCTGAACAAGTCCATGAAAATGGACTCCCAGGAGTCCACTGTAGCCTGCTCTAAGGTGGTCATCCAACCACCTTAGCTCACATCAGGCTTTGCACCCTGGGCTTCCCAGAGCAGAAAGCAAGGGAGAAGTGTGTGATGCATACTCACATCTTACACTAGGTGTGGGTCAGAACATGGCAGACATCCTGCTGGGAAGAACTTGGGAAGTGTTGAATGCATTTGCAGTGTGATTTGAGTCTACGTATGACATTTATTACTACAATGGATATTAGATATAGGAACAATTTGTCATTTCTTGGACAAACAGCCCATGTTATGCTGTTGTTTTTGTGCTTCTTATTTCTTTTGGAATCAACACCTCTAAGGTTTCCAACAGTGAAAAAAACCATTAGCAAACAGGGGCTTAGCACCCCAGGTCCTTACGTCGCTTCGTTCCAGTCAGGCTTGCTGTATGCTGGCACTGTGGGGTTCATGAATCTGCTCTCTTGGGTGCTGCTTTTCTCCTCATAGTTCAGGACAGATCTGGCAAGTAAAGAAAAGCCCATTATTTCTTTAACAACTGGCATATAAATAATCACACTAGTGAGTACAATCTACTCACAAGGCAATGCTCCTGCCAACCTGTATCATCCACTGTCCTGCACCAGGGTCTGTCTCTAGGGATCATAATTAGCTGCATTTCAGCATACTCCTCCTATTTCACCTGCCTCTCAGCTCCCTTGCTGCCACTTCAGCATCACTTAGCAGTGCACCATTCTCAGCAAATGATAAGGCTGTGACTAAACTCCTCCAAGGATGCATCAAGAGGAGCAAAAAGCTGGAGTACTTGATTCATATCTCAGAAGATGGAAAACCTTTATTTCTATTATTATTATTATTATTATATTCTTATAATAATATTGAGGCAAGAGCTGCAAAAACAAGCCTCTTTCTATGCTTCTCTTCTCTTAATCCTCACTAATATTCAAACACTCACTAAATTTATCCCATTCTAACCTTTTAAAGGAATACTCTGTGTCCTCGAGGTGTGTAGGGGCGCCCTCAGTGGGAGGAGAAGGGACATTAGACTGCAAAACAGACCTGTCAAATAAAAAAAAAATAAATAAATCAACAGCTTGATGGCTTGCCAAAGTTAAAGTGCTTCAAGAGGCACACTATGAAATAACACCACACTTCATACAACAGCAGAAAACAGAAAGTAATTTTTCTCCAAAAACTGCTTTTCCTTCAGGTTGAAATGCTTTCACTGTCTCTAATAAAGAAGATCAGAAGCTGTAAGTAGAACTAACACAGTCACTCAGCCTCAATTCACACACACCCTGGCTGGATACATCAATTTTCTGGTCTGTCACAGGATCATGCACCTGGGACAAAGCACAACACACATGTCATTGGGGAAGATCCTTCTATGCTACTAGCAGCAGCTCTAGGTTTTGCATTTTACACCATCCTACAGGAAGCCTTGTGATCCTCTTCTCATGTGGCATGGAGGCTCATAATGAGGTTTCCCCATATCCTTCTCCAAACTAAACATTCCAAGCTCTCTCAACCTTTTATCAAAGGATAGGTGCTCCAACCTTTGTAAGAATAAGAGAGGAAAGCAGATTTTAGTGTATCCAGTGTGAACAGCAGCAAGTGTTTTTGAGATCAATGTTAAAAGCAATGATAATGCTGCCATATCTGCTCCTTAGCTGATTTGGTAGGAAAACATTGATGAAGAAAAGTGGCTCTCTTAGCTTTGTTGCACAATGTGGACTTGCAACTCTACTGTGAACACATTATTTATTCTTCCCCTGAAACATACCTGCTGCTAGCAGCAGCACTGTGAGTTCCAGCATCAGGCTCTGACCTTGCAGGTTCAGGCTTTGCATCATCTGTGTAGGGAGAAGCCTCATACTGTTGGTGCAGCTTGTCTACAGCATCTGCAGATCTGTCCCTATAACCAGAGTCAGACCTGGTAAGAAAGGGAGATTCATGGGTCACAGACTGAAGCTTAGCTGGAGAATGGAGTGAAAACAGTGAAAACAAACATGAGATTTGCTAGTCTCAAACAATTTCCTTCCTACTTCCTTCTTAGCTCCCTAACTTTCTTGCAGCAGATCCAAAGGGCAGAGACCATCCAGTCATCTCAGGGTAGTGCAAGGAAAGAAGCTGAAAGATCACAGAGAAGCTGGTGGATCAGGTCCATTTCCTTTTTAAAGTGCATACAAGTGCCTAGAACACATTTTTCAGGGTAGTATTACAACAGGAAAAGATCATTTCTACTTAAAATCAAGAAAAATATGTGCATTTTACACTGCTAGTATTCTTTAGACTTACTTTGGTTGGTAAAAATCATTGTTGGCTTCTGTGTGTTCAGAACAACTGAAAAGGAGAGAAAACAGCTTTAGAAAGCATCCTTGTTTTGATTTGGGTAACAATCTGCAATTACTTTCTTATTCTTTTTCTTAAAAAAGGAGAGAATAAAATCCCTAAGACAGAGATAGTTCTAAGTGTATTTTTACAGGAAAAATGGCCAGAAACTTTGGGGAAATTCACTGTGCAAGCAGCAGTTAGTAACTCTGAAAATTGTCAACATGACAGATGTTAGTGGTACAGAATCAACTAGAAATTCAAGCCAGGACTCTTCCAAAATCAGTGGGATGTCCTGCAGGCCACAGCTGCAACACAGGCACTTCCATTTTCACACACAGAAGGGAAGGAACAGCCCTTATGTCCTCTGTCCTGCCTCAAGGGAGCCGACAAAATAGAGAACTACAGGTGTCTGATCCTAAATCGTGTGTTTCTGTTTTCTTGTTTCGTGGCTGTGGGCAGTGATAAAGCAGATGGCTGAAGCAGATTACTGAACTTCTCTTCTGAATGGTGATAGCAGCTTTCCCCCTTCAATTCCACTTTCTCAGGCTGGACAGTAACACAGCTCTTTGCATTTCCAACCTTTTTAATTTGAGAATCTAATTCATACTTTCCCCTTCCAGTAGAGGTCAGGCTCTCTAGAAAAGCTGTAAAACAAACTGTCTTATACTGCCATAGGACAGGAAGGAACTGGGTTGTTTCAGTCACCTTCAGTGGATGTCTGAGAAGTACCTTCATACTTGCACTGATTTCTGGATCAGATTAAACCAGTGTTTCCCAGAGCAGGAGAAGGCCTTCCATGTGAGGATACAGTGTGTACAGCAGCACTGTGGAGCCCCGGCAAAGGAGCTCCACCGGGCATCAGCCAGTTTGGATGCATGCCCAGAAATAGTGGTGCCAACAGGAAGGGTCAGGATTCAGCCAAAGATGGTTCCCAGTAAGGTGGGAGCAGGTGATTCTCATGCACACAAAAGGCAAGCAGAGCAGTGACAATGGACTGCACTTGGAGACAACAGCTGCACCTGTAGTTATGGGATCTCTATGGTGCTCTCATAACACTTTAGAGCCAGGTCACAACTTCTCCTAGTTACTGAACCTTTTTCCAGACACTTTAGAGGGAGCTTCTAGAGGAAATGGGAGCTTCTATCTTTTATCGTTTCTAAGGAGAATTTTGTTGTAAAAACTAGTAGATAGGTGGAGGCCTAGAGTTGTCTTAAGTGTGAAGCTCTCTATATCGTAAAAAAATAAAAAACTGAATTAGTTTACATTTGGGAATAAATCCAGAAAATGCAGAAATGACCCAGAAAAGTGGTATTTTCCTTGTATGATAGAAGCTAAACTAAAAACTGGAACAATATCAAACAATTGTCTGCAAAAAAATAATGTTCTCATTTTTAACTCCCTTCTCAAATAAAATTTTAGAGAAACTGCTGCAGTTCTGCAAAGCACAGATTGAAGTGTGCTTTTCCATCAGTAAATATCCATTCAGAGTTTCCAGACAGCTGAAGTGGAGCAGATTATTATCTACACAATGCTGAAGCCAATAAAGGAATGTCACACTAATTTTACCTTCCATTTGTGGAAACTGCAGTTGCTCTAGGCTTATCCCACGAGAATGGCTCAGACTTTTCCTTAAGAAATTTGTCACTAGAAAAAGAAAAATGCCAGTAAGAGATGACCAGAGACTTACATTGTATGACTATAGGACAGTCTGCTATCATTTTGTTTGGACAAGTACAAAATGGGGCTAGCCCAATACACCAGGACAGGGAGAACCAACTTTTTATGTGCTGTGGACCAGACTGCAGCTCAAAGGTTACTTAGAGAGCTGCTCTCTGGAGTAAGGAACTGATAAATCCTTTGCTCAGACAAAAGTGCCCTATAACAGATGCTCTCTGTTCCTGGGCCAGAGAGGTCTTCCTGCAAGGTCCACCAGCTGCACTTCTTTGTTGTGCCCAACTACACCCATCATTCACTCCCCAGACCTGTCAAGCTGTACATGTTTTCCTCCCTGCCAATTGTTTTCTCTCCAGTTTTAGGTGGCTTAAGTAATGAGGAATCCTCTAATTTCTCTTGGAGACTGATGCACAATTAGGAGCAGCTATGTGACCCAAATGACCCTAAGCACAATGACTGCATTGTAATCAGGCTGTCCGTGCAATGACATACAAGGATTTATTTATGGGCCTCAGCTGAACTATCAAGACAATTTCTACCAGATTTTACCTTTTTCAAGCACATTAGACTTTTTTTTTTTTCACCAAGATGAAGTTGGGAAGATTTCTAGCTTTATCTTCACTGATAGGGATGGAAAGCAAACTACAATTAACTGTGCATGCTGCACCAACTCACTTGGTAGATCCAAGATTCTACAGAACAAAAAGAACAATCTTCACACAGCCATAAATTCAGTTTGGCAACACTGGGAACAAAAAGAGGCCTGCTAATATGGGATATATCTCAGAAACACCTCTCTTGCTCTTCCCCGGAAAGGAACTATCTCATTCTGAAAGGAAATGGAGCCAATAAATGACACCATGTAGGATGCTGTCTTCTGCTCAAAGTACACCTCAGCATAGGCCAGCCAGCAGCAGCCAGTCTGTGCTGTGCTGCTGCATGAGATGCTTTCCACCCATAGCTAGGCTGCGTTCATCTGTCACTGCTTTCTCTTCAGAGGTCCCCTCAGACTTCTCATCCATTTTGCCATTATGATAATCAGACTAAATGCCCTCATACGTGGATTTAGGTGCAGCTACATTATATCAGAGCTCTGTCCCTTGACATATTCACCACTTGTATCCTTCCAGTTTTCTTAGACCCTCCTTCATATTACAGAGCTTTTTGCACTTTCCCACTGCTCAGTCACCCCTGCAGACTTTCTACAAGGTGCAGAGGACCAGAACCAGTGTTAGAAGTCACCAGTGCCATAGATTAAAAGCATCCCTTGCAGGTGGAAGGAACTCCCCAGGGGTGGACAAATGAAACAGTGACAAATGTGTGAAGCAGATTCTTTAGGGACTGAGCCATAGAGGAGAATCCTTGGGGGAGGTTGAGCAGGAACAGAAAAAAATTGACATGTTTCAGCCTAGCCAACAGATGATGTTCTTGGAGAGCAGCCCAGGACCATGACTGGAGAGATCCCATCTGTTTAAGACCACTAGCAAGCATATAGCATTTCTAAGCAAAAAACAGGGTTATGCCTTATGTTTAGCAATGTAGATCAGCCTTTCTGAACTTCTTACCCATCCCCATGCTGTGGCACAGTTTCCAGTGAGGAGTTCCCATTAGGAGTTTGTCTGCTATCACCGTTTCTGCAAGCAAAACAGCAAAAACACTTAGGTGTGGGAACAGAATGTGAGGCACAGGAACTCTATGGCACAATGCTTGTTGGAGGGTGATAAGGACAACGTGGGGACTGGATTGAAATAAAAGCATGATCAGTTTAGGATATAGAAAGGTCTGTAAATTTTGGACTCATTTTTATCAGAAAGAACCAGGTGATGTTGGAGCTGTGGGAGGCCCACAACCCTTCATTTCAAGCTTTTCTCCCAGATTGTTAATGCTTTCATAACACACTGCTTTCTTAGAGTTCCCATGCCACAGGATTTATTGTTTCATGAATGTACTGTGTCCAAATCACATGCATCTAGGGAAATACCACCAAGCAGGATCAATCTCTCCAGGGCAGCAAGCCTCTTGCTATCGTTAGTGGAGCTTTAGGAGGATTCTGAGCCAGCAGACCTACCTGATTTCAGCATACGTGGAGATTTTCTCTGAAGTTTCCCTCAAGGTTGTGGTTGTTTGGCTCTTACTGCCTATTTCAGTGCTGCAAGAGAAAACAAGGAAAGCAGCTGCCTTTCCTGAACAAACCAGCTCCCCCTTGCAGCTGGCCAAAATTATCTTGTGCAGAAGTGTTCCTTTCAGCAAATAAACAGAATTTAAAACAAACATCACTTTAGAAGGAGTCTTGTCAGAAGCAACTTTGAAATTAAAAATACCAGCTACTGCCATGAATATCTACAGTCTGCCAGTGATACACAGGGGAAAAAAAATACCAACAAGGTCAATGACCAACGCAGTTTGCAGTACTGTGGAAAAACATTTCAATTTTTTTTTTAGTACTATGCTCTGAATTCAATCAAACAAAGTTGAAGGCAACTGAAAATTGTTCCACCACACATTTAGCAAGAAAGACTTTAGTAGTTCTTTTTGTCAGGTTTTGAGCACTTATATCAAAATGTCAGATTCTTTCAAGACACAGCATGGACAGAAAACCTTTGTAGATTCACACAGCTGTTTTAAAACTCTTCCATGTACAAGGCTGATAAATTGGCTTCATTTCACCTCCTAAAGGTGTGACAACAGAAGTCTCTGATTCCAAGCTGCATATGTGCTGATACAGCACCAAAAAATGCCCAAGGCATCTTGGCTGTGCTGTAACACTCACCTGGTGGGCGACACTGCTGTTGTCTTTGGTGCATTCCAGGAAGGCCCAACCGTGGGCTTTTTTAGCCCATTGGTACTGACAGAAGAAAAACAAACAAACCCCACAAGTAACAAAGCATTAAAAACAGAATATCTTCTAGTTGCTATTGTTTCAGTTGCTAAAACAAAGCACTACAGGCTGAAAGGCCTCATGTATTGGACTCCCTGCTGGGCACACTAAGGACCAGAGTGGCAGAGAAGCTAATAATGCCTCTGTTTGGCTTCAAGCCTCCCTTTATAGCAAGAACAGAGAGCTTAATCCCAAATTAAATGAATCTGCTTGAAAACAGAAGAATATTTTCCTTCTTAGGACAAACATCTCCACCTCCATATGGGTCTCAGCCCCACACATCAGTGGCTTCTGACCAGTGTGGACCAGGAAAGAATATCACTGCTGCTTCTTTACATCAAAGACAGCTTATTCCCAGGTTTCTCATAGCACTGCAGGAATGCCTCAGTCTGTCTGCCACAGCTCCACAGTAGCCTGTGGTAGGGGCTGGAAGCTTGAAATGAGGCTAACTTTTACTATGAAAGCAAAGATCAATTTAAAGATAATGAAATTCTCAAACCTCCCAAGTCACACCTATCTGTTGCTATCAAGGTAGAATAATTAAATCTGAAGTCCAACAAAAGCAGAGAGCTGGCTCAGGGGACTGGAAATAATGAGATATTGAGTACTTCATGTCTAGGTGATAGGGTCAGTTCACACAGCCAAGTCTGCTAGTACAAGAAAATCATTACTATCTGATGGCTTGTTGATGGGTAGGTGAGCTTATCTAAACCTGTCCTGACTCTTCTGTGTGTTGTCCCTCCAGAACTGCTGTCAGGCTTGTTCCTGTGGCATATGAGCACCTCATGAAGACAAGGCCAACTGCTGTGGTGTGTGGTCAGGAGAGGGGCTCGGTGGCAAGTTTATATCATGCAACACACTATAGCTTATGCTATTCATTTTTCCTTTTCAATTGTTCTCTTTCTGCAAAAAAGAGGCAACAAGGGTTTCATGAGAAGTCTTCTGAAAAACCTCCATCCCTGCTACCTTCCAGCTAAATGGAAAGATGGAAAGTCATGGTACCCAAAATCAAAGACAATCTCCACACTTCTCCAGAATGAGGTCAATACCTGTTGTCATCTGCTGTAAACTTGCACGAATCAGACACAGTCGGATTCCTCCTCTGCTGTCCTTCTTCTTCTATCTCAATTCTTCCAGACAGAGAGGGGAGATGAAAGTGAAAAATATTACATATATCACAATTTCCCATTTTCCACTGCTGGCTAATCCAGGCACTTTACTTTAGCTTTCCCTTAAGCTATGTTTTCTCTGTTTCCCTCAGAGGTATATTTTTCCTGTCCTCTGTGCTCTGTGCTTCTACTGGTGAGCATCTCAAATGACTGAATGAAGTAAGACCTGAAGCCAAAATCAGTGGTATTTTTTGTGTCACAGTCACCTTACAAATATCATCAGGCAAATGTTTAAGTTCCAGAAAATGGCCTAGATATCATTTCTTTATGGTACCAAGTGCTTCAGAAATTAACACCTGAAGAATATTGGCACTGCTGATTGGAAGAAGAAAGGCAGAGAATGAATCAATACAATCCCTCCTCACTTCAGGTTGCCCATAAACCAAAGTATCATTACATATTTTCATCGTTCAGAACAACGTGAACTCTCAAAATTCCTGAGCATTCTTTTTACAGAAACTGTCCCTCCTATCCTTTAAAATACATTGGCATCTCCCATCCCAGCACTTAACAGCAACTCTGGCGTAGCACAAACACCCAGCCCCAGCAGTATTGCTAGAGCAGGGGTCAGTGACCTACCTCTTGGCAAACAAAGGTGGGAACTCTTGTGTTGGGCTTCTGTAAAGGAAGCATAAAGGCAGCAGTTAGAAGTTTGAAGGAAAAGACACACCTTAGGCAGGAGCAGTTCCCAAGTGGTCACTGATCCATATGGTGCAAAGCATTAAGCACCAATTGGGCAGAGCTGAGAGTGAGTGGATACACAAATTACAGAACAGAGTAAATAAAAATAGGAAGAACAACAATTTGTAACAGATAAAGTGTGTAAGTTTCCCCAAAGTGTCTTCATGATTTTACGCCTTCCTGATTCTGCTTTTCTTCCTCCATGTAGGCCTGCCTCTCTCCACACCACACAATACTTGATGCACCATAAAAAATAGCAGGCAGTTCAAATTCCCTCAGTGTCCTTATAAATCCTATCCAGGCACTTCTCCCATTCTCAGTGCAGTCACATGCAGCTGGCACATCCCCTCCTTTCCTCCCACACTACCAACCTCCTGGTGCCTCGTTCCATCACACTGAGTTAGGTCAGGGGGAAGAGGATTTACAGCGAAAGCAAGCTGCAAAAAAAAGTCACTAGCACAGTTCCTCAGAGATCAGAGGCCTTGGAAATCTGTTTATTTCCTCCCAGGAAAGAGAAGGATAACAGAGCCTTGAACAGCAGCTCCCAGACATATTTATGCTATTGTTACATATACACACATTAGTAAGGCAAACTACCAAAAAGGTGATCCAATTTGGATGCAGTTTCTACTCATGGGCTGTATTTGCTCTAATCTCCCCCTACCATGCAAGTACTTCCTGCAGTGAAACTAGAGAGACCAGTATTAGAAAGTGACTGACAATCTGGGTCTTAAATGTGTAGAGACTATCACAGTTTTTCTCCTGCTGAAATTTTATTCTTATCAGTAGGGGAGTCTTCTCAAGATTCCTAGAAGATTTCCCCAGTTCTGCAGAAAGCTTCAAATAACATTGCAATTTCTAGGAAGAGAGCAACAAAGTCTTCTCCGCTTATTTGGAAGCTCACCAACATCTTCGGTGAGTCTTTAGATCAGACTGCCACCCTTATCAGACCATTGCCAGTAGCCTCTTCCCTGCCTCTTGCCCCATATTTCCATGAGGAGAACTCACCCACTGCTTTTCTTGGCTGCTGAGAGGACATAAGCACGTTCCCTGCTGGCAGTGCGCCTCAGGACACTGTTGGCTGCCTCTGTCCTGGAAGCGAAGGAAAAGTCACATTCTGCTCGAGCTTTTAGGAGCTGCTGGGTGCAGCCTTAAGAGGCAATAGACGAACAGCCGAGTGGAGACTTGTCTCACACCTGCCACAACTCCCATGGCCCTGAAAATCTCCTGAAACCCAGCCAGAGCGAAGAGAAGAAACAGTATCTAAACTTTTTCTCTAGCATCAATGTTTCTCTTCACATTGGGCCATAGCACTTTCTCACAGATGTAACACATCAGGCAAAAAAAAATCCTTCTCCTTCTCAAGATCTGGTCTGTTTTGATGTTGCATGCTGAGGGACAAAAACGGGATACCAGCTTTGTGGCTGATAGGCTATGTAGACTGCACATGTTAATGAAAACACCAGTACCACCAAATGTATCAAAGGGGAAAGTCCAAAATGAAAGGATTTTAATTGGTTTATCACCACTGGTCACATTACCAAGTTTCACTGTAAAAGCCTTTATCTGAGAAAAACCATTTTGAGAAACAAAACAAAACAAATACAGATCTGCCACAGGAACAAAACATATCCTACTCCTGGTGTGAGAACAAGACTCTCATTCAGATCTGGACGTAGATACGAGTCCCCAGGTGGCCTGGTCTCAAAGACACACGTGTAGGCAGCAGGAGCAGGACTCCTCCCTTTACTTCCAGGCTATTTGTGCATCCCTATCGTTTCACATAGGCACCATGGAGCTGATGGATTCCACAACCCATTTCCAGCTACCAAATTAATTGGGGTATGCTGTCAGGTTGAATCACGTCAGGCTTTTAATTATATTTTGTTGAGAGTGCAGTCGCCTGTGGGCATTGATGTGCTCTCTGTAGAAATATCTGCTTATTATTTTATTGCAATCAGCCCTAATGGCTTAGCTATAATCATCATTGAACTGGCCCTCCCATTAAAGAACAGTTAATCTGAAGTAAGTTCACTTGTCTCTGCCCCTTGCGAGAAAGGTGGTTACCTGGAAGGCATACCTCTTTTTATGTTCATCTGGACTAAAAGGCACATCCTCCTCACCCAAGTCCACTGATTTTGGTTTGACATTATAGGGAGCTCTGAAACAGGAAAGGAAGAGGAGAGCCAGAGTAAGGAAACTGCCTGTGTAGAATGTTGCAACACAAGAAAAAACAAAACAAATCGAAACAAAACAACAATGCTCTAAGGGCAAGGTATGTGGAAACAGGTTCAGGCCCTGGAAATGTTGCATATGAGTGGGAGGACACTTGTACTTTTCAGCTGGATTAGGGAACACGTGCTCATAGGATTTTGTTTTATTAGTGGAGGGGTTTTAAGACTAGAGGGTTTTAAGACTACAGGTTGATAAATGCTCAGCTGCATTTCAGGTACAGCCACAGTCCCTGATGTTAAATGTTATGAATGAAATGTCATGAGTGCTGTTCTGCCATGAGCCTCCTCCTTTCCTCTGGTTTCATAAAAGCCAGCAATGCTGCAAACCTAGTCCCAAGGTTGCATCCTCCACTTTCTGCCTTAATTACTACCAAGTGGTAAAATTTGCTCCATGCAGAGGCCATTACCAGGTCAAGGAACACCTTACAGCCCACACAGGCCTGGAGGTAACACTGGAAAATGCTGAAGTTTCCAGTGATAGCTCTCTACACAGCACTCAGATGATGAAGCCATGCCTGACTGAGCACCTATGTGTGGGTGGCTTTGCTGCTGAACCTGTACATGGGCACAAAGGCACTGCTCCTCTTTGCACACTCACAATTTCTTGTAATCCTCAGTAGTCATCCTGTAGCCAGAAGAATGGCATGAACTGGGTCCCTTCACGGCAGTGCTGCAGACGGCACAAATCACAATGGTTAACATGACTCTCCTGAGCTCTCATCCTCTTTCATCCTCTCCCCATGCACCACCAAGATGAAGAAAAACAGAGTGATCCTAAGTATCCACCCTCTGAATTTAGGGGCAGAATTCTTTACATGGTCTTGGATTAGGATTTGAAGTCTATTTTGATTTTCCAGGGCCAGTGAGTTGTCAAAGCCAGTAAGAGTACACTCTTCTGTGAGATGATGCTACTCTATCCCAGGATTAGCAAGGGAGAAGGAGGAAAGACACTTTGCAGCATCATTCTTCTCCCCAGCTGAAACAAAATGGGGGAAAAGGGGAATTCAAAAAGTTTCATCTGACATGCAACAAACATCTGTCCAGATTAGATCATGCTTAGATCCTTCTACACTTAAACATAAGAGCCTCTCAAGAAACAGGTTCAAAAAAAACCCCAAACCTTAAAAACATCAAAATGAATGTCACAGCCTTGAAGGGCCTCCTTGTGATTTATACCCCACCCAAAACCTATTTGCCAAATTAAAACCAAATCTATGAGTAGTTTCACAGTCAACTGCTATTCTATGCTTTGGTGAGGAAAATACAGAGTTTGATGTCTTTTTTCCATGTTCTGAGTAGAGCTGCTAAATCAAAAGCCCTGTCTTTCAGCATTATATATAGATTTAAAGAAGCCCACCGGAAGCCCACAAGTATCAGCCAAAGTAAAAGGATCACTCAAAATATATACAGTATTTAGAAGTTCATTTTCATTAACAATTGGAAGATATACATACTTTTTCTGTGCCGCCTTAGAAGATGGAGAATTTGGCACGGAAGGAGTCTTATCAATGGTTTTTGTGAACACTCCCCTGGTGAGAAAAGAGACACACTAAAATTGTTTTTCAGGGAAGAGTTTGGAGTTAAGATTAGGAGACATGCAGCCATTCTTAGGCCTAATAGCATCTGTATGTTCATGTTCATGATACCAAAAATTGTAAGATGCTTTCCTGGGAGATTAATCCTGAGAAAAGTTCCATCTTCCTACTCTATGGCCTTACACAACACAGTCACATCAGCTTTCACACAACTTGAGTGTGTGTGCATCACAGGACTTGCCAACCTGGTTAGGATAGGGTTAGGTTGGGGCATTAGGGTCTCTGCATACAACAAGCTACACGTCAGAGGAAGCTGAAGCGCACAAGTCCCATCAGTAGTGATGTTCTGATCCTGATAAAGATTACAGAAAATTTTTGCAGCATGATCATCTTCCCATGTGTGATCATTATCCCATACAGAAGAGATCTGATTTTCTGTTAACATCACCATCAAATTATCTGTTAACAAAACATCCAGGACTATCTCTTTATCACAGAACACTCATCTGTGAGCATTACAGTGTTCCTAACTGGCAGAAGAAACCAAGAGATCATAGTATTTTTCATGTTTGTTGCTCCTGATATAGTTCTCCTCTTCCTCCACCCCAGTGCTTCTTGCCGCTCTGTATACCAACCTGATGAGGTAACCGGATTGAGGCTTGGAGGCAGGAGATCTGTGCAAAGAACAGACATCAGTGAATTAAAAAACATCTGGAAAAGCAGCACCAGTATAAAACAGAAATGCCCTCATCGCTGTCAAGCCAAAATCTAGCCAAATGGACCTTGGATGATAACTTTGTGACTACACCAAACTGACCCTGGAAGGATTCTTTAAAAAAAATCAATAACCTTCAGAACAAGATCTAAGAAAGAGAGCTAAAGGATGACATTTCAGAATTAGCCAATTAAAGTTATTCATGCTGACAGTTTTCTGGCTCAAAATGAAGTCCTCAAATTGATGTCACAGATGGAGAAAAACAAAGCACAGATTCTAGCTGCTTTATCACAGGAAAGACATCAGCTTCACACTAACTTCTCTGTCTGTCTGTCCTCAGAAGCTGGGTGGAGCATACTTCCAGGGGAGCTAAAGTAAAGGGCTACCAACAGGCAGTGATTTGGCCCTTTCATCAGGACAGAAAGAAGTGTTTCTAAAACTTGATTCAAGCTGACTTGAAAAAGCCTGCCTGCGATCAAGGTGGGGACCAAGACGAGCCTCAAGGACCTAGTTCTATCAAATAGGGCATTAACAGGCTCCTTCCATCCCTGCCCAAATGCAACCCCCCTTCTTTTCCTGCCTGTCCACATGCCCTCAGAATAATACAGCTGTAAGGTAGCTCAGCAGGTCTCTGGTCTAACCCGCTCCAAGCAGGTTCAGCAATAAGGTCAGAGCTTAGCAGGAAGGCAAGTTTACACTGCACATCACCACATGCTTAAAGTGACTGCCAAGCTCAAATTTATCCCATTGCCTTCAGACACACAAATGCAAACTCACTGCAGGCTTAGCTTAGCTCTGGAGCTCTCTGGATGGGCACCTAAAGGATGATGAATGCTAAACATAGCCCCAGGCTCCTCTTTCTGCAGTGTCCTCAGAGCAGGCACCAGCAGTCTGTAGACCATCTCAGTCCCATTGCCTAGTGGCTCCCTGTGCACTGAACATTAATTGAAAGCTTCTGGCACAGCAAAAGGGCAGTGCTATAAGCTCCTGCGTTCCTTAAAATCCTCATGATCTATACCTGAAGCAAATTCAGTTTCATTACAGAGCTTCTCTTGCTCTGAGGAGCCTTCAGGCTCACAGCATACAGATTTTGATCCAGAACAGGAGTAGATGTGCACCATTAAGCTTTGGGATCATGGCCTTGAAAGCATCCAATCCTCTGCAGTGAAGTTATTGATCCATCCAGTCTCACATCTCTCCATCTAGACTTTGCAGGACCTAAGCTATGCACTGTACAAGGTGATGGTTGGTGAGACATCAACCAATGTACAATGAACAATGTAGGCTCTTCTCAAGAACTATATTTTTTCAACACAATCATAGAAGTGAGGGGGTTAGAGTAAGAAGAACAGGTGAAAACATGCACTGATGCAAAGAGACAAAAAGAAAGCGATGGGATGGGTCCCCCAAATTACCTCTCAGTCTGAAGAGCAGTAGGTGCTGAGGTTGTGGATCCCCCACCAGTTCGCCCAGACCTGAGTACAGAAGAAACGACCACATAGTGAACTCCTGTTCTTGCTATATTACCTCGTCAAATGTGGCAATGGTTCTTTCCGAGAGAGCTGCCAAGATAAAGCTGTATGGAGCTTGATTTTACTTCTAACTGAAGAGATCCTGGTGCACATTGTTGCCATCCCTGGTGCAGGGATGGCTGCATGTCCCATTAGCTGCAGGAGGAGATGCAGACCTGACTGTTTTATATCATTTTAAAACCTCCTCATGTCAAGGTCTGTCTTTTTGCTCGCCACTTCAGAGATGGTAAAACAAAATCTGGCTTCAGAAACTTTGAGTTCTCCTGAGACCTCAAATCTGCATGTGCTGTTGGATTCACAGCTCCCAGCAAATCCCATTTCTCAGTGCTTCTCCTCCAGTCTCTGCCAAAATGAAACAGGAGCACTGCTTCCTTGGGCAGTGCCATTTCCTGGTGTCACAGGAACCCCACAACAAGCCAGTTCAACGTGCATTTCTCCTACAAGCTAGAGCTCTCAAGGGATGCTGATGAAGGAAAGGGAGAAGGGAAGCATTCCTTAGTGACAGCACTTACAGCGGGCTGCTCTTCTTTTCATCCTCGGAGTCCGAATTCTGGTGGTGAATCCAGCTCTTATCTCCCTTCAGGGTGGTGCGAACCTTCATCTGCTTAATGATCCTCCTGCGGTCTTCATCTGTAGGTGTAATCACACGATCTAGGAGAGGCAGAGGGAAAGGAAGGAGAGAGGAGAAGGGCTGTTGAGAAGGAGCAAAACTTCAGTGTCAGCAGGTGAGCTGCTGGCAAACCTTAGCAGAGAGCATGGGCCCCCTATCAGAGATGCAAACACTTTATGAGTCTTTTGCTACTTCCTATGAAAGATAAAAACAAGCTGTCATCCAAAATTCAGATCAATTTACCCCAGCTCCACTGATGTGTCACCTCTTCTAAAGAGACTCTTACGGCTTTTTTCTCCTTCTTTCTGGGGACTGTTTAACATTAATGAGTTATTTTCTTCCAGGGAAACCAAAGACATTCAGTGGGTGGTCTAATCACATATTTACAAGGCAGTGCATTTCCTCTGGCATTTCCCATCAGATCAGCTCTAGCAAAGAGCTTTTTTTGGTTTATGGGAGAGAATGATAAGTCTGGAGCATGAAACTGAGCCAATGGCTGGGGGACAAGCCGTAAAACACATAAATCCAGCTTTCTCTGGTGTCCTGTCAGAGAATGGCAGGGATGCCTCTTACTAAATTAAAACAAAACAAAACAAAACAAAAAACACAACCAAAACAACAACAACAATAAACACAAAAGTAATGACAACAACAAGGAATGCATTTTAACTGGGAAATTCCCCATCCAGCACTTTCTTCTGAGGAAAAGCAGTTTTTCCATAGGGAAATTATAGATACCAGATAAGAAAATTCCTTTTCTGTGTATTTCTGGTTATCTTTCATCCTTTGCCATTTTGGAAATGACTGCTAAGTGTTGAAAACATCAGGCCTGCTCTCCTCATAGAGCTTGGACCAATGCATCTCAGGTATTTAGAGACAGTTGTTGCAGCTTTACAACTAAATTCATATCAGCCAAGACAAGGACACTGCTTGTCTACACTCTTAGCCTCAGACAAACATGAAATAATTTAATTTAGCTACCAGGAAAGAAGGGTCAGCTAGGTCTCAGGGTCCTGTGCTCACAGTAGGCTGAAAGGCTGCACAGAAATGGTTATCACTGGTCAGCTGACATGCAGTAAATCGTTTAATCATTGGTACATGATCACGTGCTTCAAAACTGTTATGCCATAGAGATGCAGTGGTGGATTTTTTTTGGAGAAGCATTCATGTCAGAATTCTGTTAAGGAAAACCAGTTATACCAACAGTAATATAACTGTTATATAACAGTTATATATATAAATATGGAATTTCTCATGTGGAATTAGCAGGAGCAAAGACACTGATAAACAGAGCCATACCTAACAGTGTGGGGACCAGCAGTAACACTCTTCATGCTGAACACCTGGAAAAGGAAGGACTGCTTTTCTTAGTACTGAAATTTCAAAATCCACTGTATCATGGAAATAAACAAGGCCCTTCCACTCTTCTATTCTGTTCCAGATTATCTGTGGATTTGGAAGTGTCATCCTCTCTACTGATATCTAAAAGTCCAGTAACTATCTGTCACTTAAAAAGTAAATCTCAAGATCTGCTGCAGATTTCTGTGGCCTGAGCATGATCCTAAGTGAAAACAGCTTCTGTGAGTATTTTTCATGCTTCTTTGATAAGATATTATTTAAGATATTATATAAGATATTATTAGGAACGTATTACTAATATAGCAGAGGACAGATTCCCAACAGCTTGAGATGGAAAGGAATTACCTTTGCTGACACCCAGGGACATCATGGTTCTCAGAAATGCCTTCCTCCTTCAGTTACTGTTTGAAGACAACAGGCCTCTGGAAGAAATGAAAAGGGAGAACAGCAGATTAGTAGTTCTCATATAAACAGTTTCAGAGTCATGCAGAAGAGGGAGCATCCCAGCAGTGTCACAGCCACAGAGCCTAGAGTATGGAAAGATCATGACACACATATCGGAGTTGCAATTTCTCCCCATGCCATGCACCTTCAGCAACAAGGATGGAGAAAAAAATCCAGTGGATGTGTACTTCATACCAGTGAGTGGAAAGACTGCTAATGATAATTGCATCCTTCCTGGTCTGGGAGGAAAAGAGAGGAGGAGACCTTAGCAAAGGTGACCTAAGGAGATTAAGGCAGAACAGCTCTTCTGGAATCTGTTTAAGTAAGAGAAGCGGAGGATGTTTGGGTGAATCATGGCATTTTCACTGAGCAGGAGTACAATAAAAGGGCTCTTTCAGTTGGCAGACATGTTCCATCATTCCCCACAAAATATAGCAGGGAGAATGTCTTACTCTTTGTCTTAAAAGGGAAAGTTAGTTCTTGCTTCCATTGGCAATTGAGTTCCTCCTTGAAGTGCCCACAGCAAAGCAGCAAGGAGAAACTCCTGGATGAACAACCTTGGAGAAGCTTTTTAACATTTGCAAACAAACAAGCAAATGAAAGAAAGCAAAACCAAAACAAAAACAAACAAAAAACAAAGCAAACAAACAAAAAAAACCAAAAACACAGCCCCCAAATAGATCCACAGGGTTTGAGCAGAACCCAGGTTAGTTCAGCACCTGACTGCTTTCAAATAATTAAATAAATAAGCACAACTAAATCAGACATGTCTCCTTTCTTTACCCTTTAAAGTTTCTCCTTTCCCCCATTTGTTCCTTGCCAAAACTATCTGCTGAACCTGGATTCTTAAGTGACTATACTATTCATTAAGAGAAATGCCCAACCCTATTTGGGAGCCTGTGAATCTAAAATTAGGTTGTTATTATCTGCTGGTGGGCTTGTCTCTGCAGTACTGCTGCAAAGCCACACGCCCATCAGGAATGCCGAGCGCTGATCTCATAGCGTTGCTTCTTGGCAGTGCCTCCTCCATCCTCTTGTCTCAGCTGAGATCTGCCTCGGCTCCCTGCATATCCACCCTTTATCCAGTTTGCTCCCAGATGGAAAACAAGCCCTCTATTACCCCCAGGCTCCCTCTCCCTTTTGCAAACACTCCCAAACATTAATTCAGCTTCCACCAGGAGCTGACGGCCCACCTCTTTTCTTATCCTTCCCAGATCCCCCTTCCCACGCAAAATTTAATTGTCCCTGCTATTTAGAGAAAAAATATTATCTAGGACAACACTGTTGTTTTCATGAAGAGCCTCTAAATACTCAGGTATCTTTCCACCAAAGGCAAGAGGCCTGACTGCAGTCTGTAGGAGCACAGCCAAAGGACGTGTTACCTTGCAACCCTAGGTTAAAAAACTCACAGCACCCTGGTCCTGCACCTAGAGAAGTTACATGGCTTCACTACCTACCAAATCCGAGAAAGATGGACTTCAACCACAGCTACCTTGCTAACTGCAATTCAGAGGTGCTCCTATGCATTTGGTGCCCTCTTCTACTTACTAAATTATTTCTTATTTCAGTACAAGATAAAGTTGAAGGAAGTAAAGGATGAGAAACAGTGGAAAAGAACAGCCCCAAGAGCTTGAGACAGTCCAAATCCAGGGCAAATAAGTGGCAGAAGTAGGCATGTGCTACGTGTTGTAATAGAATGAAGCATTTGGAAGCTGGTTCCTGTCTAGCAGCACAACTCAGAGGGAATTAGCCACCCAGTACAGATCTTTTAGAAGAATAAGCAGAGGTTTAGGAACACACAGGGAAGATTCCCAGGAAGATGCACAGTGAGGGATGGAGCTCATGGGGATGCTGAGCCCTGCTCCTGGACAAGCAACAAAGCTCTGCAAGAAACATCATCTCAGTTTATTGCTTGAACAGCAGCTTCATTTCTTACTCACACAAATCCCCTAGCTTAACAAATACACCCAAAACCAAAGGGAAGCCACAAAAAGTGGCACTCAGCATGCATATAAATACACGTGCCAGAAACTACATGTTGGCCAAGATTGGCCAAGCCTTTTCCTCTGGCGCTGCGTTCCCTCTTCCTGGCTCACATCACCTTGGGAAGGATCACAGTAAATGCTGACATAACTCCACTGATATTTCTGGCTTGACAAACAGATGTTGGAACACGTCGCTGGTGCTCACCTGGCTTGGCTTTGGGGGACTGGCAGTGTTTTCTGCCAGCCTGCTTTTTCCACCTATGATTCATGTAATGGCAGCAGCAGCTCAGCCATCCCAGTGCTGTGAGCCATCGGGAGGCTCTGTGCTGGTTAATGGGCAGAAAGGTTTGGAGTTAGAGCCTGACTGCCCCACAGTGAGGATTCTTCACAAATGCCCTAACAAAGGAGACCAGAGTCAATCTTGCAGCAAAGCTTCTGTGACAGGCACAGAGTGGTGAAAAGGTCCTTCTGTGAGAGCTGGAGGAGACAGTTTTCCGCATCCTTTAATATAGTTTTGTCTTTTTCACTCACAAAGTGGCTATTTTTTACCTTTCACCCAGGGATCAAAGCAATACAGACTAAATAACATCACTAGAAGCTGAAAGAATGCAGCAAGAGCAGAGCAGTTCAAGTTCTCTATTTCTTGCTCCCATTCTTCACCACCTGCAGTCAGCTCCTGCTGGAGGTGTGACAGTGAGCTCTGTAAACCTTATGACGATCAGCGCAGACCTTACGCTCGGCAATGAGAGCACTGAAAGACAAATCAGCAAAGGTTATATCGTGGCTCCTGCAGTTAGAATAACTCAACATTTCCTACATGAGAAAGGAAAGCTCATTTTCTTGTTTTAGTGTCCGCTGGCACCTGGCAGACAAACTAATGTCTACAGATGCTAAGACAGAAGCTGTGCTGAAGAAACGAGAAGAAAGCTAGATGGGGTCCAACAACCCAAACCAAAAAAATAAAAAAGGCAAATCAGTGAAGTAGAATCACGAATATTATTTCCCAAAGCAAGCCAGTATTATTTCTCCATGCTTTAATACTCCAGTGGCTGGTGGTTAGAACAAGAAATGGGAGATGCAGCTTCTGCAGCTGAACAAGGCTGCAGTGGGACCACAACCCAGTGCATCTGTTCAAACCACATGGCTGTTCAGAAAGGAGGGTGGGATTCATGGGGCCAGAGAGGATTAGCAAATGGGCATCTGACCTCCAGAGAGCTGACACAACACTCCTGGGAAAGTAGTGCTTCTCACTGCTCCAGGGACTGCTTAGAAATTGAAACAGTTTCCCCTTTCTACCAAAATCTGCATTTAAGCTTTAACACATGTATTGCAGGACCTCAAAGCATGTTTCAAAGCATTTTTTTCCAAGTCTGCAGTGCAGAAAATCTCAAAGATCTCCACTCAAGATTTGGAGGACGTTTCATCACATTTGCCTGCCATTATACTCTTAAAAGGTAGTGGCAAGCCAACATAGAGCAATTCCAAAATCTTCCTTATCAAAATGCACTAGGGGATGCAGTTTTTCGTAAGTACACTTTTAAGGTATTGGAAATTCCACCACAGATAGTAGTTAAGTAATAAAGGAGGAAAAAAAAAAAACAAAAACCCCAAAACATGTTTTTGTTGGCATATCTTATTTGGGAATCAATCATCAGCTACTGCCACAGGCTACAATAATTTCTTCTATTGCTATGGAAACAAATCCATTTGCCTAGTTCTGGGATAGATTGCAACTGATCCCAACAGCTCCCCTTCCCACCTGGAGAAGTGGAACACTACCTGCCTTGAATGAAGCTTAAAAATCTGAAGTCAGCAGGTGAGGAGAGAGGAAGCGACGATGCTCTATGCGCCTCTGGATGTGAGACAAGACAGATCCTTTTTCTCCCCTTGTCCAAATCCAAGGCTGTGTTAGAGTACATAATATTTCCGGAGGTTTTAAGATCCAAAAGCACTGTTCCACCTGACTGAGGGTCATTTTGGAGCTAAGAGTATGGCCCGTCAGTCAAAGCAAACAAAAAGATCTGTCTCCTGGCAGATACTGAGGGATATCTGTGGGCCCGGCTATGAACTTAACTTCCAGATATTGATCACTGCAGCTACCCTTTCAGGACAGCTTTTCCTTTCCTCTGTGCAAGATGCCAGAGTTGTGCTGCTGCTTGCCCACCTCTTACCATCACAACTCAAACATTTGTGCAACACCTGGCCCTTGGGGGAATTAAATGGGATAAAAGGGATAAATGGGAAATAAAAGAGATAAAAGACAGTTCAGATGACTATCCATGGCAAAAAAATTATGCTTTATAGTTGGAAACATGGCCACGGAACTCTAAATTTTGGGCATTCAAGTCCTCATGTCTATAGCATCCTATTGCTAACAGAAACCACGCTGCATGCACAGGAGCTTCTGGAACCATAGCCCTCACAGAAACACATGTAACACTGGAGAGAAGCATGACAGCAGCTTCTTTTCATGACATGGGAAGGTGTTCTCTGACAACCTCCATTCACCTATAAGCAGATCACAGATTTTGAGACACTGGATTAAAGACAAGCAGGTACAGCTGAAAAATCTGTGACCTTTCCTATTCCTGTCCCCACACAGCCATCAACCTTTTGCTGTCCCACAATTCTCTCTCTGACTCAGACTGGATCCATCACTTCCCCCTCACCTTCTAATCAAAAAGTAATTCTGTAAGGCTGGATACACCTTTTTGTCTTCTGTTTTATTCATTACCTAATAAAAAAATCTTCTGCTGTGGGACTGTTCTGAAAGGACTCTCAACAAGTCAACAAGTCACTCTGCTGTAGCCACTGGAGCAGTTCAGGAATAGATTCTTCCAATTAAACATTCACTACAAATATAAAATTTAAAATAAAAATATCACTTCAGAAAAAAACATTTTCCTTTCAAAATATTTATGTGGAACTTTTCCCTGTAGAAGCGCAGTGGGAGCACTTCACAGTCTCCCATTAAATATCTACACAACATCAGTGCAATAGGCCCTCAGCCCTAATTGGCACCCTTGGGTGGCATTGCTATGTAAATGAGCAGTAATTCTTAAATTCCTGATCTAAACAGTTACTGCAGGCTCCATTAAGCACTGCCTTGAGATAACTGCACTTTGAGAGATGAATCCCTTAAATGTGGTTCCCCCAGACAAACTTACAGAGCTGCCAAAGGCTCAAAGTCTGCAAAATGCCCTGGGATACTTAAAATAAATGAGTGAATTACAGAGCTCTGAGAGACGATCCTTCTCAAAAAGCAGCTGCAGAAAAGTAAATGTTTGTAGAGAAAGAATATGTTGGTAAATACGTGCCAATTTCACTGGACTTTTTACCTTAAAATAAAAAGGGGATATAAATGCTCCTACTTGCAGAACTCTGTGAGAAACCCTTCAGCAAGGGTACATCACCTGCCTGGTATCAAGGTCTGCTTACATCACAACCATGGAAACCACAATCCTTAGGGGTGAGTCCCAGCCATGCAGCAAGTCCAGGAGCTCCACGGCCTGACTCCTCAGCACTGTGACAGTGTCCCTACAGCAGGCTCTCAGACTGCCAATCCTTTGGCCTGAGATCTGAGAAAAACATGGAGAGCTTCACCTGCTAGAGAGACATCAAACAAGAAATAAGAAAACACAACAGACTGGACGCTGTGCCTAGACCTGCCCACTGGAGTGACTCCTTCCTCAGCAGGGACAACTGGGCATTGCTATAGGCAATGCTTAAGCATAGATATGTGCATTCTATGACCTACCTGTTAAATACAGTCTAGGAAAAAATTCTAGGTAGCACAAGGGCCAGAACTCAGTTCTTCCATACCTTCTTACAGGCTTCTGAGCTAAAATAATTTAGATTTGATCCATCTTGAAAGGCCTATGACTCCCAGAGCAGTGTATACCATCCATGCAGAGCGCACCTGGGTGCAAATTCAAATACCACCTACCTTCAGTACAGTTCATAGCAATGTCTGTGGGATACAAACACTGCAGTATGTGCAGCACACAGACATTTAGACCAAGAAGATACATGCTGAATCGTTTTTGTGGCTTAATTGTAGTTATACATTATACTTTGTCTATTTGTACATCTACTTTTGTCTTCAGGATTCAGCAGTCTGCACGCAGATATTTCTGGACACTCAGTTCTAACTGGGTGTTTCCAACAGTACAAAACACTGGGACTTGTGTTCATTCAGCAAGTGTTAAGAATAATATTTGTAGTGTTTTCTGTTGTTTCTTTTTCCATCCAAAATTAAATATATTGGGAAAAAAATGGATTGGTAAACACCTGACAATTTCACTCCACTTTACAACACCTTCCACTATTACTGCCTTCAGGAACAACCCCTAAATGTGGTGATCAAATGCACACAATTGTAAAAGACCCCTCATGGTCTGGATCAAGCCACTTAGAGAATTGTTGAAGAAACAGCTTCAACATGCTCAGCTAGCTTAATGGGCAGTAACTGCATCAAAATGATTTGGTTTCCTGGGGTAGATGCCTATAGTAGTTTTCACATTCTGATCCCCAAAAATGTCAGGATCCAGGGCTCAAGAAAAGACTATACTGAAAATAAGCCTACAAAGGCTACAGCCAGAATGTCTTATCCTCGGGTGATGACAGTGTACCCACAGCAATTGCAATCTGCAGAGTAGAAAGCAACCAAAAAATAATCAAAAGTCCATTCTCGAAAGAATGGAAAAGGCCTCAGTCATTCAGAGAGTGCATGGTTGTTATAGGAGGGGTTAATTCCTGGCTGCCTTAGCAGGAGCAAAAATCAAGTCCCCAGGTGTCATCTGAGTCTATTTAATAAAGAGGATAAAAGAAGAGGCCATGCACGGTGCTCAGCACTGCCCACAGCCTGGAGAAAACACCTGCCTCTTTGTTGAGAGACGCTGACATGGCCAGCGTCAGCAAGCAGAGTCAGTGGCTCTGCCAGGGAAGGAAACGCCTACCCCGAAATCTGTTCCTGGAGCAGGTCCATGTTCTGCACAAAGCCATCTTTTAAGGGGCTTCAATCATGCCCTGCTGCTGGCACGAAGGGAGGGGGGGCAATTCATCTCCTTCCCTCTCCATTAGCTGCTTTTTTAAAATGCAAAGTGACATATTGGAGGGAACGGGAAATTAGCAGGTTATGGGTTTACTCACTTCTCAGACATCACTGACAACGTGCAAAAGATGGAGGTTTTTTATTCGCAGGTCATTTCCAACAGAGAAAAAGGTTACTATGGTTGCATACAAGAACACAGCTTTGAGCAAGCAGAAAAATTCAGACTAGATCATGACAGATCAGCCAGAGGGTTTAGTTTCATGCCATATCGCTATATGTATTTTGAACAAAAGTAGAAATGAGGGAAAAACTGCCATGTTTCAGAACAAGGTGACAGAATTTCATTGGAGAAGACTTAAGATTGCCTTTTGTTTTAGATTTTAACATTTTTCCTTAAAAACAAAAACTTGGCAAAGTTTGCATGCATATTTGAAAGGGTTTAGCATGGCTAATTTTGAGGGGGTGAGGGGGAGGAGCAGTGCGAGTCTAACTACAGAGCTGTATCAGGTTTATCACTGCCAGTCTAAGTTCTCTAGGCAAAGCAGCTGCCAGCTACAGCCTCCTGAAAGTACTCCAAACATCTCCTTTATCCTGATCTCAGCCAGAAAAACAACCTGATAGCCCATGAGGAGAAACTTTCTCCTGTTAAAATTCCCTAAGTGCTCTACTCAAAGTTTGAGCTTTGAATTCAGGGTTTGACGTTCCATGAGAACCTAAGGACATACCTAATTCAGCACAGCTGGCCTTTGCTCTAATCCTCCATGTGATGCACTTCCTTGCTGCCTTCTGCTTTTAAGCAAGAGCTGAAGCTTCATCCTTGTCACCAAGAGCAGGGCTGGGATAGTGTGGAAATCTGGCTCTTTCAATCTGCCTTCCCAAGCCTCACACCTAGGGCACTGGATGCCAGATGAGCAGGGAGGAAAGCATGGACCAGTTAACTCTGCTCTTCAAAACATTCCACCTTGCCTACTTGGCTCACTGCAGGGTTCTCCACTCTGTGGTCATCCCCAACGTGCTGCTTAGCTGCGATGCCACTGCTTTCATCTGTTATCTCCTTGTTCCTCAGACACATCCTTCCCTCTTGCCCATGTCCAAGATTCAAACAGGCTGGCATCTTTATGGGATGAAGAGGTATGTTTCTAGCATAGAGCATAGCAACAGAGAAAACTAATGCCATGGTCCTACACAGGGGAGAGGTGACACCAATTCCTGGACAGAGCCAATTTTAAATGAATCTCCTCTCCTCAGGTTCTCACAGGCCCTTTACGAGTCAGAACCTGATCATCTTCCAGGTAATTAAATCCAAATTGCCTCTCCCCTCTGTGTGATAGCAAGTCACTGGTATGCAGCACAGGTGGAGCTGCATGCTGGGTACACTGAAGAAGGCAAAGTTGATCATCTGAGTGATATGACTGGGAGAACTGGAGAACATCACTGATGAGCTGGGTTTTCTTCTCCACCAACTGCAAAGGGCTGATTCCAGGAGTAACAGAAAACTTCACAAGCCAGACTGATCTCTAGGCCTTCTCTCCTCTTTTCTCTCCAACCCTCTGCTATGAACAGGGTAGAGATAATGGAAACTAGACATCCCTGGGCAATACAAATACATGACAGCTATCTAGAGACTATTCCTAATAAAAAAGTCTGTGATTTACAGTACATTTTTGCCTCAAGCTTCTAGTAGAATACAGTCAGCTAAAGTCCCTCAGCCTACGTGCTGATTGCAACTGGGATGTCGCACCAACAGCTGACCCATAAAAACAGGTGTTCAGATGCTTAAATTCTTGCTGACAAAGCATCCAACATGAGCACTCCAGCACAAGAAATAAATATTCTACCAAAATGCTATTAGTACACTTGTCCTAAGACTGCATGTTTCAAATGGAACTGCTATATAAATCCACATTGACTTTTACAAAGACCCTAATGTTCTCAGGCAGAGTGCCACCAAGATTCTGGACAACCACAGTTTTGAAAATCATGAGCAAAATACAGAAATCCCAGGGTACAAAAAGAAGTTTTGCTATGAAGCTGAATGGACAGACAACATTCAGTTGAATGGCAAGAAGGGCATGAAGACTGCCTCTGCAGCTCCTCATCACGTGAATGAAAGTAATTACAAGCTACTTAATAAGGCAAAGGGACCTGAAACCTTGTTCAGATTTTAATCTTCAGGGTGTGCCTGTCTGCAGGCAGCCAGCCAGCTCAGCTCACTCTCTGCAGGCATCCAGGTGTTGGAGTGGTCCCTGCCTTGGGTATTTCGAGGTGCTTTGAGTTTTAAGGCAGTTGCAAGGGATGTCACTGGTGCTAGTGAGATGTGATCTCTTCCTCTCAGCAGTGTTTCAGAGGGCAGCTCCTAGTGAAAATCCTTGGCTTGGCAGGTGGAACAAGCTCCAGACCTCAGTTTGGCTGCCACGGCTGGGTGACATACCATGAGAGCAAGCACCATCAGTGATACCAGCAGAGGAACTAATAAATTGCTCCCACACCACACCACAAACTTCAATCTCACCCCCAGCAAGGAGTGATCTTCACAGATCACAGCCTGTGCTCATCCATCCCCATGTCTACTGCCGTCCTCAGAGCCACAGAGGCTGCAGCTGGTCCTCAGCAGCAGCAGAAAGGAGGTGGTGATAGACCTTTGCCTACTCATGTAGTCCTCTGCAAATGTACAGCCAGAACAGCACTCTTTGCTAATAAATTCTCCAAGTGCCAGAAATCAGCAGCCCTTCACTTAATTGGGAATGATTCTGCTTTCTGCATAAGCCACTTAAAAAGATGTAATTATACCTCAGGAGATGAAACACTTGCTATTCTTTAACAGCTGACTGCAGCTCCTATTACCTGCAAACACACAGAAAAAAAACTTACCAGCCATCCCCCTTTCTGATGGCTCAACTTCAAATTTAAAATGTTAATAACAAATATTCAGCCTGCTTTTGTCAGGAGTTTGTAGGGCACTTGCATTAATAGCCCCTTTGCACCTAATAGCCACCTTGCCCTCCGTCTTGGTGATGAGCTGGATCCGACGTTGGAGTTAGTTCTGAGGGCTAAATGACTGCCCTGGGAAAGGAAGCAGAGCTGCTTTGATCCTGTAAATACAGCTTTCCTGGAAAGCACCACAGGGTGCCTTTAGATTCCTGACCTGTCCGCGCAGCCCAGGCCAACCACCGAGTTCATGTTGCAGCCCTCTGGTTCCCTGAAGAGACACCCTGTCCCGAGACCAATGTCACTTTGCTGTGCTGGTCCCCAGAACAGCTGAGTCATGAGATGCTGCAAGCTGAAAAGTCCTGTTGTACCTTCTGGGCAGAGACCCCATAGCTGAGTCCTGTGGTGCTTACTGAGTCCATGCAACAGGGAGGCAAACTCTTAGGATTTCAACATAAAAGCCATTAATAGACAAGAAACTGTTCAAGCTAGTGTTATTTTCCTTCAGCCCTGTCATTCCTTCAGCACTATCCATGCTGTCCAGTTTCCTTCTAAGCAATCTCTCACATTCTCCTGCATAGGCAAAAAAGTACAGAACTAATTTCACCAGATAGAAACTTGTATACTCATGCCAGAATCAGCTGCAAACTGGAGGGCAGTTATGAAGAAGAGTCTCATAGTTTAATGATAGTTGATGCACATCCTGACCTTCTGACTATCACTATCCTCAAACTAGGAGGCATTTAAAGCTTGCAAAAGACTTGAACTGGAACTTTATTCAAACTTTGCTGAGGATTTTGTTATCTAGATCTAAATCACAGTCTCAGTGCCTATTCTCCAACCCGTTATTTGATGAAATATGGCACCTCAGATCAACACTCAGCAGATCAAGATGAACTTACAGAAACTTACAGAAAGGAAAGCCAGTGAGAAAATGCTTCTCCACACAGCCTACACTCAGCTGTGAGGATCCCTGCCCCAGAAAGGCAGTATCCAATTTTCAGGATTGCTAATCCAGGTCTGTGTACTCTCAGACTGCCCTCCAGTGATCTGGATTAGGCGTGGGCACATACTTGCATTTCTCTTGCATTAGCCAGAGCACACAATGCAAACCTTGTGCCAGTGTTATGCTTTTATGTCAGCTGTTACCTGATCTGCTATGAAGTTAGGACAGTGTGGACAGACTGTGCCTGATCTAGCATAAAACCTGCCAGAATAAAGTTAACCCTTTAAAACCCTTTCAGCAAGTTGGATCCAGCAAAGAAAGTTTACACTAAGTTAGCAATTTGTGCCCAGTAGCTGTGATATTTCTTGAGGCAGCATTGCTAGAACTACCGTTTATTTCACCCTTGAACTCTCACTTGAATGATATTCCATGTCTGGGAAGGATGGACAGCTTCCATCCTTCTGTCTGCCCTTGAGGGAAATAAGTGACACTTCTGGATTCACATTGTAAACTCATAATGTGCAGTGTAGGACCTCACCCCACCCCATCCACAGGTACCTGAGTGCTTGGGTGATGGTGGCTGCCAGCTGTCCCTGAAGGACCAGGCCACCAGCCTGAAGCGTGCTCCAGAACTTGGACTCCATTTACATCTGGCATGTCACGACAGTGGCTCTGCATTAGGAGCAACAGGGTGGCTGGAGGCTTTCAAACACAGATAAAAATCACGCAAACTGCCTAGGAGCAGACAGGCTCATAACGCTAAAGCCTAGGTGATATTTAAAAGGATGCAACCAGGTTCCCCCAGAGCCTTCTCTTCTCCAGGCTAAACTACCCCAGGTTTCTCAGCTGTTCTTCACAGAAGAGGTGCTCCAGGATGGTTACTCCACTGCGGGTGACATTTTATGCCTCTGTCGCAACCCTTCTGTGATGCCATTCAAACAATTTAAACCACACCGCCGTCATTAACTGCGTCCCCACCTTCCTCAGAGTGGCTGACATGGCCCTGAATATGAATCACAGGAGCTGAGCCCACTGGATGTGGAGGATTTTTGTGAAGAGTCTCAGACCAACTGCAATTCCTTCAGATCCTGGTCACCTGTACCTGGGGACAGTAAACATCTCCTCCCCCCCAGGCATGAGGAAAGGAGAAATAAAGACCAACAGTTGTCATGGGGAAGCCTGCACAGAGCTCCAACATGAAGGACAGACACGTTTCAGCTGTGCCTGAGACAAGTGCTCTCAAGCCACGAATGCATAATTTTCATTTATTTTAATTCACTTGCAACCACATACCCCACATAGAAAAATTTCAGTCTGACCAGATGAAGCTGGCAAACATATGAGTTACTGAAGCTGGGAAAGCATGGTGTGAACTTAGGTGGAGCTACAACAACCCTGCCCATCTTGAGAAATCATTTTGGGGCCTTCCATGCTAGGAGCACAGCATGCCCATCCCCATCACAGCCATTCACTTCTGTTGTCCAAAATTACTGAATAATTTTTCACTTGGTATGAAGTTTCATTACTCTAATTGCAAGGTATTAATTCTTAATTGCTCAACTAATTTCTGTATTTGAAAAGGAAGAAGGATGTGGATGGTGTTTACTGCACCCACATGGCATCGACCTTATGCCTTGATGTCTAAAGATGAAAGCAAAAAGGAAGGAACAGTTCCTTTCTTTCAAAGACACTTTGCTTGGCACTTGCATCACAGACCCACAAACAGAGCAGGACAAAAACGTCCCATTGAAGCTTTGTGACATTTCAGAGATGCTACAAAGTTTCACCACGATCAAAAAAAAAAGGTTTTAAAAAAGAAAATTGAAACTCACTTTTTTTTGGTGGTCAGAACTTTAAATTAAATAATGTTGGGATTTAATAAAATTTAGTATTTTGTCTTTGGCTGGATGAGTGGAACAAATCAGTCCAAGTACAAGCTCCACAATTTAGTCAATTTGATGCAGGAGGACATCACTGCTCTGAGCAATCTGTCCAGCTGCAGCCAGCTCATGCTCCTGGCTGGGATTTGTCCTGGAGCAGAGGGGTAGAGATGGAGAAATGGTCAACATGTTCACCAGGCTTCCAGGTAGAAAGTATGAAGGACTGAGAGAGGTGTTCACCTCCCTCACCGGCTGCCACAGCTTCATCACTCCCATCCTTTCCTTTCCAGGGTGCTGATTTCAAACTGACTCATAGAGAAACAAAACAAGACAGAAGAACAGAGAAAGAAAGGTCTCCACCTGCATCTCTTTCTGAAACACGCAGGTCTGGGGGAAGAAGGTTAGGTATGGTGCAAACATGGCAGCTGACCCCAAGCCTCTCAAGAAGCTGTTAAGAGTCACAGGCTCAAATTTTATACCTGTCCTACACAGCTGATCCCTCCTGCCTGTGCAGTCTTGTCCCTGCTGCCATGCCCCCACTACACCTTACAAATTACGAAGGGGACAGATTTTAGTAAGATAGATGGGCAGAGAGGGAACTCGGTGACCTGACAAATGCAAGTAGCAGAACCTCCTATCCAAACCCTTCAGTTCTGCCTTACTTTTGTATCTATACTAATACCACCTTTTTAGTATCTAGGTATCATTTTATATCCACACTTGGGACCAACACGCTAGCTTTCCCTCCTTCTCTGAGAGGAGTCTTCAATAGGAGCTTCCCTCATCCTTGCCAGATCCCTGTATCAGCAGGTTAGGAGATGTCAGTCCTCTTCCTCCTCATACAGAGCAGGCAGGGGAAACACAGATTGCAGAAGCACCCCAGATACTCTCTGCAGAGTTCAGAGAACCAGGCTCCCTGCCCATCCCTACCTGCGGAGGCTTCGCAGCTGCAGCCTTCCCTCTAAAGACAGATGCGGAGCAGTCTGCAATCAGTCTCCAAGAGCCTTTGCCCCCCAAGGGTTCGCAGCGGGTGCCTCCGATCCTCCCTGGCAGCGAGGCAACTGTGGGTGAGGCGGGCCGAGAGGGTTGGCTCCTGGAAGCCAAGCCTTGTTTTGAGGAGGAGACTTGGGTGTGTTTTGCCCTTCAGGGGAATCAAACAGGTTTCTCCATTCAGACTGCATGGTCTCCCCTCCCGCCAGCTCTCTACATTCTTTGCATTCTCCAGCAAATGTCACCTTCCCCAGCCTTATGCAGCAACGGGACAGCAGAGAGCAGGCCCTCCTGAAGAAATTCAGCCCACTGAATTTCTCCCCAGGCCGACCACCACCAAAGATTTCCAGGGACAGGCTCACCCCATAGGAATGGGGAGTGGGCACCCCTTTGCTGCCCACATACTGGCAAGCCCCTGCATTTGAGAAAGTTGCTCACAGTGATAATACTCTTGCAGCATTAGGGGCTGGCACTGTAATTAGCACTAGACAGTGATCCGCTCATTTTGACTAATTAAATGAGGGACATAGGTGTGTTTATCACCATTCAATGCAGAGGAAGTTGTTGGATACTATCATCTTACTCAATTTATTTTCCCTTTTAATTAATTGCTGTAGTTGCCACAAGTTCCCTGAGGCCCAGTTCCACCAGTCTTTTGGACACAGCACCCTTGGACACACTTTTAGCGAGTTCCTAAAGGCTTGTGGTTAGAGACATGAGTTTAGAGCACTTCTGAGAAGTTAGGGCTTCAGCCCAAGACTGCCACAGGATGACCAAAAGATGGTAAAGCCCCAACCATGTACAGGTTAGAACCTCTCTCTATCTGCACTCACCAACGTCTGCAAACTGATCTGAAGTAGCAAGAACCCTCTAGTAAATGGATCACAGAAAAGATCTGCCTTCTCAGCTGTGTGACAGACCTGCTGCAGAACAGTGAGCAAACCACCAGTGTTCTGGGCTGGGATGAGCTGTAACAGAGCTAATGATACACCCCTGGCTCTCACCAGAACAGCAGAGATAATGCCTGAAAAGCTCTGATGCCAACACTGTTATTCCGATCGCAGATCCTTCTCTCTGATCTACTTGCGCAGGCTCAGCACAGCTCTCCTCCCCAAAGGCTGCTGCTGATCCCAGCTAAGATAGGCACAGGAGAGAAGGCGATGTTCACAAAGCCACACCCTGACGTGCACAGAGTGGTGTCCAATGCAGGAAACAGTCTATTTAAAATACAGACCAGTCCCTACCTCCATAAAGCATCCTTTGATTCAGAGCTGCAGCTGACAGTGCAGCTTTATTTTCAGTAGCCCTTGAGTCACCCCATCCTTTGCTGAAGGCTTGTTCAGTTTATTTCCTGAAATAATAGTGACTAACAGCCTGGCCAGCCTTTTAGGTGCAGTATGTCCTCTGCCAAACGAGCAGAAGGGACACCCCAGGGTCTAAGGACTACAATTCTTTTTCTAGTACAAACACACTGTTCTGCAACAAATGTTAAAGCAAACAAACAAGCAAACATCTATTATGAGCACCATGACAGTAAACAAAACAAAACAAAACAAACAAAAAATTCTAAAACAATACATCTGAGTTCTACTGGCTGCAGACAAACTTTGTTGAACTGGCACAAATACAGGCTACAACATCAGTTGTGATGATGCCTGTCAACATTGCTTTCTTCCTCAGAAGAAAGAAATGCAGCAAAGAATTGTTGTTTTAATTAAGTAAGAGGAAATGAGCGTAGTGATAAATAAAATGTTGTTACTAGCTAGAAAATACTGGCCCAAGTATACATACAAAGTGTTGTGATATAAAGACAGTTCTTAAACTCAGGGTGTGGTAGAAAAGTAGAAAAGCAAAGAATACATTTCTGAGCTGGCAACTCTATCACAACTTGGATGCTCAAGCTGCTGGTAAAAGACTTGTTGCACAGCATGTAGGTGAGTGAGATGCACAGAAGTGCCAAGACAGACACATCTTCCCACCCAACATGAACTACCCCCATTCTAGCCTGTCATTGTCAACTTTCTGAATGCTCCTCAGGTTTCATTCTCCTATGTTTCACCTCCTGTTGCCACCTAGAAGCCCCAGTGACTCAGTATTGACCTCACATATCCTTTCTCTTTCAGGAATACACACGAGCATTTGCTGGCACCTCAATCCCACTCTGGGCTCTCCATACTGGGCTGATCCCATCGCAATGCTCCTGATAGAAGGAACAAAGGAAGAGATATTATTTCACTTTAGTTAGCCATGGATTTCTGGTGCAAACCAACTATGTCATTTTAGCTACAGGCTAACAAAATTGTGAGATGTAAGGCTGCTGCAGAACAACACATGAATGAAGGACAGCATTTGCCCACTCACTGCTACATACCATACTGGCCTCAGGAAGCTTCTTAGGAGCAAGGCAAGGAGGTTTAAGGCTTGTTTGTGAAAGCCAAGGAAGAACTATGATAAAGCTAAAAATGCCACTCATGGACAATCTATGTTGGAATAAAAGGGTCCTTATTCTACTATATCTACTTCTCCTTCAATTTATTTCCCATTTCATCACAGGGGAAACTGTGATTCACTTGTAACTGCAGCCCCGAGGAGAGAAAATAACTCATGGCTTCACCTTCCCCTGATGTATGTGGTGCCCCCAGTAGTGAGATACTCACATCCCTTCAATTGTTTTGAATACAAAATATCTGAGACTTACGTAGAGAAAAATAGCAACAGCGAAGACATCATTTACGCAAGCCTCACAGTCATGCTGAGAAGCAGCAGTCAAGTCCCAGTCAATCACAGCAACCAGGGAGCCCAGGGACTGCAGCTCCCCATCAGGGTGGCAGGAATCCGACTCCAACAATGCCCACTCTTCATTCAGTGCATAGAAGATCCTGGCTTACTGTAGCAAATAAACCTGCAACCCTCCCAGCAGTTTCAATTCTCTCTCCCCACCTTTTGGTGCAGCACAGCCCTTCAGCGCCGTTGCTTTCAGTTGCAGTAATGCAACTGCAAGGAGAATCAAGTTTTGTGTATTCCAAAAGTACGAGTTCTGCATGGGGCAACATCATGACCCCAACACACAGCAGCCCTGAAACTATTCTGCACACTGCTGTCAAACACCACTACTAGAGGAGCAGAGAAGTGGAGCGCAGATGGATGTATGGATGTGGCAGAGCTCTCAGGGAGCGGGCTTCTTACTTAACAGCCCAGAGAAAGAAAGAGATGGTATGGTTTTAAAAATCAGAAAAGGGGAAAATCTCATGAGCTGTTGTTTTCCAGGACTAGGAGACCATGGGGATGGACTTTCTGTCTTTCTTACCTAGACGAGGACAATGCCAGAGGGCAAGAGACAACAGACACCACTGGAAAAGTAAGATACACATGTATACGTGTTAGTATACAGATACATTAACATAAATTGCAGCTTTTATTTTTCAGTAAGAAGAGAGAGCATCCTTTTTGTTTAAAAAAAGGTTTTCATACTCTGCTTAGATCAAAAGAACAGTGTTGTATCACCCCAGTTCTTACTAATCCCATACTGCAATGGAATTGCAGTATGGCTCAGCAAGCACATCTATGGTGTGCAGCAGCTTGAACAGTTAAAAGGACAATCACTCTCAAACAAATCATTGTAGTTTCATCCCAAAAAAGCTCTTAGATAAACCTCTTTCCAAAGTACAGGTGAATGTCACTCACACCAGCAGGCACAGAATCCCTGATGGGTATTCTTCGTAATTACAGGAGCATGTTGAGTTTCTAATGACATGGCATTTCAAAATTACAGCAGTGGCCAGAGGCAGAAGGTTTTTATTGCCAGCCAGGGGCAGGCCTGTGTGAGACTGGAAGAGCAGCACACCATAGGGTCGCTCAGATGCAGTACTCGTAGGTTGCTGCAGACCAGGAGCTGAAAGATCTGTAAGGAAAGTTAATTTAACTTCAGACATTTACTGACACAAGCAAATCAGGAATCTCTTTTCTTTTTTCTAGCTTTTAGAAGCAGCTTTAGCATAAAGACTCCAAAAGGAAGGAATTCTTATGTGTGGTTTCTAATATAAACATGCAGTGTGTATGCACATGCCTGTGTGTAGGTGGAATGAAATCAGGCCTTTTTTGCCCCTTTCATTCACTAACATAAAGAGCAACAACTACAAGCCTGATGCTGAGAGGCCAAAAAATTTTTTTAAAAAAATATAACTCTTAAACCTGCAAGAAGTAGCATTTAAATACTGACATATTCATGAAACTTCAGGACAAATGCACCAAGCTCAGTCTCACCAGCAGGGCCAGCCTCATCTGGAAATATCAGCATTCACCTGCACACCTCTGGAGCAAACCCTGAATGCGCTACAGTCAACAGAAGTCCCTTATCTTCATCAGTACAGGAGCAGAATCCAAGAAGGGCCTTTTTCATCTGTACAAGTTTAAAATCCATGGGGTCTGGCTTAGAAACATCCCAACCTGCTGCAGATTTGGACTCTCTCCTCAGACCATGAGCCAAAGGTGTGGTCAAGCTGCCATCCAGCTGTGCTGGAGACAGCGCAGCCCCACACAGGAGAGATTTGCACTGCTGTTTCAACAACCTTCTCCAGAGGTACACGTTCCTCCAGGAGGGAAGGGAGGAGGCAACAGGTTAGAAGAACTGTTTTTCCATCTCCAGTTAGGCAACATGGTTTTTCTGTAACAGCTACAGGTAAACTTCAGCCCAGAGTATCTGATTTTATGAGGAAATGGATTCTCCCTGCAACTCCTTTACAAAAAAAGCACAAGCACCTCCCAAAGATTCCTCAGTTAAGACTGCTTAATGCTTATTTCACCACTGCTTATATTACTTCTTTATATTCCTTAGTACAAAGCAGATCATTTGGAATCAGCAAGCATAAGAATTACATCACACAAGGAAGCTGCAGACACAGAAACCATTTATAGACTGGAGAGAATGCCTAACAGCAAGATTTAAAGAACTCAGACAGCACAGGTTAAAAGAAAAGAAAGAAAGAAAAAAAACAATGAAAAAAATAGGAGTGATTTGACTATAGTATAGGAGAACTTTTCAAAGATAGAATGTAGCAAGCATGAAGGACACATTCAACCAGGAAATGAAGACTATGCTTCAACAAGATACATTGAGCTTTTTGAGTTTGCAGGTGAGCTGTCCTTGTTTTTAGAGGAACAGTGGCAGTAAACACTCCTGCAGATGAGCTCTCTGTTTCCCTAAGAAACCCAGAAGCTGCCCCAAAGGGGATACCAGAGCCACAGCCAGCGATGAGGAAGCTCAGGCTGGCAGGTTGGCCTCTAATATGTAGCTACTGTGCACTCTTTTAGGTAGGACAAATCAGCCTGTCCCTGCTGCCCAGGGCATGCTCCTACCACTTCCAGAGACAGCCAGCCTAAAACTAGTTGCCATAACTCCGCGGCGCATTCCTTTGCCGAGCTGCAGTTTGTGTACCTTTAGAAACAGCAACATCTGCAAGGCAGGGAGCTGCTGAACTTCTGAAATCCAGGCAGCTTTATAGAAAGGGGGTTGTATGGAGCAGCAGAGCAATTCTTGTTATTCTGCTGACAGCAGTGGACTTCTGCCACTCTCTGAGCAGTCTAGTTTGTATTTGAGCAGTTAAAGTACATTTAGAATTTGAGTCTCATCAGAAAAATGAGTTCCCACCACTCCAGAGCACTGAACTCCACATAAATATCTCCTGTCTTTTGGGTAGCGATTTCCCCAGTGCAACCATCTTGTACTGAACATACAAGGAAGACACCCAACACATCAATATTTTGGGCCTTCGCCAAGGTTACAGAAAAGCAAAGCCTCACAAGAGACTGAGCAGAGCTGCGATGAGTAGAAGGGTGTAAAATCGCTACACCCATTTGTTGCAAGGGAAACAAACTGGTTTTTCGTGAGGCCTCATTACAAAGTGCTTCTGAAATGCCAGACCTCACCTTCCTAATAGCAGGTAGCAGAACAGAATCATATATACTTGACCGTTTAGGGCTAGAATAAAATAATCTTACCAGGAAACCACCCATGGTCATGAAAACATATCTACAAAGGAGGTCAGGATCTCTCAGAATTAAGATAATATTGTCTTGTCAGTAAACATTGAGCAAAAGAGCCAGCCTGATGGTACTGCTAAGACAATAAAACAATACGTGCAATCTGCTAGCAGAAACACCCTCAAACATGCTCTGTTGCAAGCAGGGAGATGCCTATTTATTTCTCATTGCCAGCTCAGCAAGCTGCCCCCAGGCTCTAAGGCAAACAAGTAGCTTTCCTTCCCCAATAATAAGGGCCAAGTTGCACCATCGCATACATCTGTGGACCTGGCACTTCCAAAGAGTTTGCACAAGCATTAACGAAACTTGGTAAACAATTCTCTCCAGGAGCAGAGCACAGCCCATCCACGTCATGTTGGGCTTTGTAGGGCTAAAAGCTGTGGAAACTCATACTGATGCTCTGAGATAACTGACACCAGCAGATCCGAACAACGTATGCAAGGGTTTATAGAGTCCAAAGGAGCCACTACCACAGTTCCACAAAAGGGTTAATTTGAGCACTGTGATGGATGGTAGGTCCCTGTGCACTGAAGACAATGAAGACAGTGAGCAACTGTACGCCTGCATGATGTAAACACTGTTCTCCACCTAAAACCTCCTACATATCCACCTTGAGCTTGACACAAATTTGCCTCAATGCTCTCTTGACATACAAGATGGCTTCTGTCCTTTCTCACCAAATATTCCTCTTACTTTTTCTGAATAATTGCAACCAAGCCATTATTTTTCCTTTCTGGCACCAAGGTGTATATGGACAAGACCTCCTCTGCACTCCAATGGCAAGACTGAAAGGCATTTCTTAGACTGAAACACACCTACAGTGCATACATTCCATTCCAATCTCTATAAGAGAAGTGGGGTTTTTAGTTACTTCACTCCATTTAGAGAAAGCCCTTGTCTTCCTTTCCCTCTTCTTTTTCTCTAGGGAAAGAAACTGAAGATTTCATTTATCTCTTCCATTACTTGTCAAACCAAAAACCATCTCAGGACAGCAAAATTTGGTGCTGCAGCAAAAGCCAGGAGAGCAAAGTGAAAAAGATTACAAATCTGACAAGGGCGCCCTAGGAAAGCCCTTGAAGTTCCCAGCAGCTCCTGTTGAACATTACTAACAAGAGGGGCAGATGTGACCCTAGGTATTTGGAATGAAATTTTGTCAACAGCAATTTTTGCTTTGTAGCTTCCTGCTTGCTTGCGTGCTTGCACAAGACACATGTAAGACACTAGTTGCAAAGAGAAGTCATGCAAAAAATTACAAGCAGGGGAATGCAGATCTGTAAAGGTCTCATTTGTTTGCATAGAATACATAAGACAGGACTTGCATGAGTGCTTACTGGATTAAGAAGCAGAGTTGAAAGGAGAAGTCTTGATCAGGGATAGAAAGAAGCTATGGATAAAGCAAGGTTCCTCCTCTGTTGTGGCCAGGGCTATAGGCATGGTGATGTCAAGTTCCACCACAGCAACAACGTGTGTTTACTTCTGTTTTGCAGAACAGAAGCTAGTCAGCTTCTCAGAAGAAATGCTGGGAGCTGACCTAATTACATAGCGAATACCAAGTAAAACCAACTTGAGCATGATGCAATGCTTCTTTCCATGCCCAGCTCTGAGAAACTGCTTAACCCTATACAAGCAAAAATCTTGCTTACTCTTGCTGTATTAGCCAGACACGAGGGAATATACCATCTGCTGCTTTTTGTCCAGCAGACCTGAACTTCCAGTGCCTCTCGTTTCTAAAGCACCTTCTGGATTTACTTTCAGAATGCACAGGGAGATGAGTAACTGCACAGGTGTTTCATCCAAGGCCTGAGAGACAGCACTTTTTAGGTTAGAAGCAATTGAGCAGCTCCAGCTGGGAAACGCCATCTACAGGCCAAACTGTGTTTACCAGTTTATTTTTGAGTAGTCAGTACGAGCCCCTTGCCCTTTAGCTCTGTTCTTCCACCTCTCCTGGGTGAGCATGGCTATCCCTATCCCACAGTGAAGACCTAAAGTTCCACGCTGCGCCGGATCTTAAGTCCAAACAGCAGCACATCCATCTCTGCTGCACCAGCTCTGCCCTCAAGGCTTTTTGTACTTACCAGTTTGAAACCATCAGCTACTTCTACTGCATGTGGCAGAGGTACAACTGAACTGCCAATTTTCCCAAGGCCGCTCTTCCAGTAGCCATTTAAAAGCTTAACATCAGCTGACTGCATTACTAAACCTGGAAACAGGCCCAGCTTCAGATAGAGGAGCACAACCTTCAGTCCTTACCAGTCCTTTAAGGTGAGATGCCCGGTGTTTTATAAAGCCTGGGCATAAAGCCACAACTCTCAGCTAGGTGTGGTTTCACCATTATGTTTTTTTTTATGTGGCATAAACTCAGTAGATATGGATGGGGCACCCATAGCCTGTTACATCACTGAAAAAGTGATGAAAGAAAGGGTCTTCGCATTAACAGCAAATTTGTGGCATGATGTATCGCTGATGTATCACACAGGGGTAACTCATATTTGAAAGTGGCATGTTTCCCAGTGAATGTGAAGGTGGATATAAGATTCAACTGGTCTCTTAATTGGCATTGTTGGGAGGGAGGGTGGTGGGAGAAACTCTGCTGAAGAATTGCATCCTAGAACTCAAGCTTTAAACATTTAACCCTACGTTCTGGGAAAAAATATAGCCAATATGTTTGACCAGTGCAAATATGAATTGTGTGAAGTGGTCAAAGTAACTGAGTATTTACTTCAAGAGCAAATACGAAAAACATGAGTAAAACCAGCCATAAGATAACCAGAAGCTTAAAAAAACCCACTAATTTCTATGGGACTCTGGCAGCATACTGAAACTCTCAGATGAGGTCAAGGCTCACCGAGCAAGGCACAATTATGAACACACAGTGAGACACTTCCCACAGTTTGGAGATTTGGGAAGTTCCAACCCTAACACAAGCTCTTCATTTACAAAAAAAAAAAAAAGCTACCAAAGCTCTTAGCAAGATTGTGGAGTAAAGTAAACTTAATATAAGTGGCAAAGTAAGCAGTTCAGTGAACCTAGCATTATAATCATTCTCTTATGGAAGAATTTCCCATGTTCTGAAGGGTCGATGCAACACAATACCCATTACCAACAATAATGTGGCAGACAAGATGAGAGCCTTGTGCAATAGATCCTCCAATCAATATAATTTTCTTATGGAAGCAAGTAAACTACAGTAAAATGTGCTGACTGACAATGGCCACAGCAAAGATCTCCTCCCCCCTACAAAGGGAATAATTCAAACAGTCTGTGCTGAGATGCTCAGAACAGGATCTGCCCTTTCAAAGATGGAACACAAAGTTTGGAATTTCTCCTATTTTATTTGTATTCTTTTTGAATAGAACCAAGCTCCAGTAGAAGTAAAGGCTCATGCTTCCTTACAAGAAGCCCAATGTGCCTTTTCTCATCACAATTCCTACCAATTCCTCAGTAAGAGACCAAATCAACCCATCAATCACAGTGAAATCTAAAAGCAGCCTCAGAATAATAAAGTCAATCTCAACAGTTTAAAAAGAAAAAATGGTGGCAGAGATCCTTTTTGGTGTGAGTCTCTATTTCATCACTCTTGTATTGAAAAAGCCAAACCACGGAGAGGAATCAGTTGTGAAGTATTTCATCAATGGATCTGTAGTTATAAGAGTTGGCTGTTATCACCAGAGCAACAAAACAGAGGACAAGGGTGGAGAGGAAAGATGAAGGAATGCTGATGCATGGGGCTGGGACTGAAGAGGACACAGCAGGGTGTTAATTCGTACTCCTCAGGGTTAGGCAGCTGCTTTGGAACAACAAATCACATCAGAAGAAAGAACTGTTAGGCTGCTACTACATGAAGTTTTTTCCAATCCAGCGAAATTTGTTTTGGTAATAGTGATGAGGAGGAATGACTCGGGCAAATTCAGCTTCACAGAATTAGTGGAATTTGCTTCAGTGATCACGTTAAGATGTCAAAACAATTAAGAAAATCAAGTAGAAATGAAATCAATCCAGGACTTCTCAGGCCTTAGCACGGCGTAGGTGGGGGTAACTCTGGAGAGTCCTGTCTATTGCTTCATCCAAGCTCACCACTGGCTTGTAGCCCAGGTCCCTCTTGGCCCGCTCGCAGCTATAGTAGTGAAATGTTCCAGCCAATGCCACCCGCATGGGGGTAAAAGTGAGCTTGATGGTCACCAGTGGACTTAACAGCCACAACACTAGAGACAAGAACATGGCCAGGTAATATGCCAGCCAGTAAGGAATATAGTACTTGGGTGCATCGTAGTTCAAGCCAGTCAAGATACGGGACATGAAAGCCCAGAAAGGGATTGGTTCATCATTTGTGATATGAAATGCCTGAAAGACAAGACAAAAAGTCAGATAAAAAAAGTGGTTCGTACAAACAACCCAGCTCATGTTCACACCCACAAGGCTGGCAGCTCTCACTCAACTGCAAACATGTTTTCACTAAAAACCACTTTTCACCAACTACCACCAGTTGAAAAGCAGTGAATCCCTTCTTTGCTACGAAAGACAACTACTTCTGACATTCCAGAGGTTAGGACACTCACAAATGGTCAAACTGAATGACAACACAACGCAAACACATTAAAGCATGCCCAGAACATGACAGTGCTATGAAAATCTGTTAATATTTCTGTTATTCTACTCTACTACACAAAAGCTAAGTAACTACGTTTCTTACACATTCATTTTCCTTACCTTCCCACACACAGGAGAGTCTTTCCGAAGGTGTTCTGCAGCCAGGATATGTCCATGGACCACATTTTCCACATAGGTAAAATCTACTAAATTCTTCCCATCCCTGCACAGATTAAAGGAAGAAGTTGGCCCAAAGGGGATCCATGCTGAAAAAGCTACTTGTAGCAAAATGACTTTCACACAACCTATATATATATCTCATAGAATGACTTGGGTGATCCTTGACATCGCTTCAAACCAAGCTCCAACACTTCTGCCTCAAGCAGGGTTGCCAACTGCTAGATGAAGCACTAGATCAGGCTGCCCAGGGCCCCAGCCAACCTGGCCCTTACCAACCTACCTCCAGGGATGGGGCTTCCACAACCTCCGATCAACCTGTTCCAGCACCTCACCACTCAGTGAAAAACTCCTCCTGGCATATAAACTAAATCTTCTCTCTCCTTTAATTTAAAACCATTCTGCCTCATCCTGTCACTATCTACACGTGTATAAAGTTCATTTCTCTTTAAACACTAGAAGGCCAATCTGATTCCTCTTTTCCCTGTGTTGTGTCACAACTTCAGGTCCTCTGATACAAGATGCACCTCATTTTGAGGCAGAGGAAAAGACACTATCTCAACTCTTGTTAAGACCCCCAGAAAGTTTATATTCCCATAACAGTACCCTATCTAAGACTGCTGAAGATCCTACAGATCCCAGAATCAGGACAGTGATCCACAGAAGCAGAACAGTGATAAGCAGCACACAGAAGGTCACTTGAGGACAAGCTTTCAATTATGAATTTCTTGGCTCATGAAACTTTAACTTACTCAGTAAGCCAAATTCAGTCCAAAACAGTTGAAAGAGTTTCAACCCACTGCATTAAATCCAATTCTACACAGCTACAGAAAATAGATGTGTATACCACTTTCAAGAACCCAACTAAATCAAACAAATGGTTTGTTGCAAAACCATCACCACACTCATCTGGACAAAAACAACATTGCTGCAATCCAACTTTCCGAGAATTAATACTTTTCACTTTCAACTTTTGTGGATGAATGGCTATTTGCTTTCTTGGAAGGGATATGCAGGTCTTTATAGCAGTAGGGAAACTCAAAAGAAGAAGGCATGTTTGAGCTGGAACAAAGTGGAGACAAAACAAAAGGTCAAGTTTATCTAGGCTTGCCATTCGCAGATCAATTTGAGAGATTAGTCTAGAAGTGAACTATAAGGAAGAATAAGAACAGAAAAACAGCCCCATTCCCTTTCTTTCTCTTATCCTCAGCACATTCATTCACATGGGTATGTACACAGAACAGCTTCCTGCATGCAATAAAAATCTATTATAAATTAAAGAGCACATTTCTTTTCAAGATTGTAATACAAACTTAAACTCCTTAGGAACAGCATGAGCTATTTCAGTGGTCCACTGGAAGCTGTGCAGGGCTTAACAGCAAGGCAAGCATCTAATACTCATGACATTAAGATCAAAGAATACTGTCATACACACAACATCTTCAAACACCAGTATATATTAGTTAACAGAAAGCAATCTGAGCACTCTGATTAAGGAGAAAAGCCTTTAGACTGTGCAACAAAATGTAAGCTGTGCTTGCTTTTCCCACTGATACACTTCTTGCAAGAACCCTTTCTCATCTGAGTGCAATCCCTAGCACAAGAGGGCTATGGAAGAAGAATCCTGGATCACAGGTGAAAAGTTACAGAAACTTACATTTTTTTCCTCCCAGAAATATGTTGCACTTGCCAAAAAAGATACTGCCAGTGCAGAAGGTTAAATTCTGCCTTCTCTGACATTGAACACTTCAGGACAAGGGTCCTGATTTGCATATTATCACAAATTATCCTATTCTTATATCAGAAGATCATTACATGCAATAACACCACTTCTGACTTAGTGCTACCCCCTTCCAAAACAGTTTAACAGAAGCTAAAAAGTGACTAAGCCTTGCTCACCCAATTATGAACTTCATTTTGCCACTCTTAGCTGTTTGGATGAGGATGGGAACCAGCTGAGGGTCTCTAGGGCCAAATATTCCATGTGGGCGAATAGCAGTAGTGAAGAAGTTGTTGTCTGGGTCATTTGCACTCAGCACTTCCTGTAAGGAAAGAAAAGTTAGGAAAAATACAGCTTAGTAACATAATCCAACAGCAACATTAGAGCAGACACGGTATTCACTCATCACTTTGGGAAGAATCACTATCCATCCATACCTTTACATATGACCCTTCCTCTTTTTTCATCTCCTTCTCTTTAATGAGAAAGAGAAATCCTTTTTCATTACTGAACGCATAATGAATTGACAGACAAAGGGAAGGAACTCTCATTCAACCCCATGAAGTCCAGATAGATTTTCCAGATGCTACAGAAGAAGGGCACTGAAGGTTCTAATTTTTCTCATCAGTTAATGGAAAACTTTTATCATGGGCCCTGCTGACGGCAGTTAGGAGTGTGATCCCTTCTTCCTGAGAGCACCAAGTGCTACATAGATTTCATTTCACTTGGAGTTTCCAAACAAAATGTTCTACTGATTTTCCACAGCTGTTCAAGAACACCACATGCAGATAAATGCTGACTACTTTCACCCATTCGCCCAAAATAAAGATGTAATCAGAAGAATATTGGGCTAGCTCTGTTACTCACAAGCTTCCACATCGTTAGTCCATTTTACAGCAAAGTGGTTATGCTTGTGAATGAACAGGTGTTTTTACACTGTTTTTAACCAAGCTCTTTTCAAATAACATTAGAAAAATTCTTAAAGGCTAACACTCACATAAGAGGATTACGTCTAAAAAGACACTTTTTAGTATGGAAAATGATAGTGTTAACCAGCTGGTGATGAATACCTTCTCCTGTAGGATCTTTGTCTCCGTGTAATAGTCAATAGGTCTTTTTGCATAAGGGAGGTCTTCTGTTCCATTTTTTATGTCTGTCCCCTCAAAAACAACACTGGCACTGCTAGTCAACACCAATTTCTGCAACGCACGTGAAAGAAAACTGCAGTTTAAAGCTTAAGGCAAAGGAGTAATTTATGAAAGTTGAATAAGGACAATAATAATCAAATGTATCTATGGAGAATAAACTATGTCTACAACAACACAGGCTAACAGAAGATGATCTAAAACCAGGTAAGAAAACTCTTCACTTGTTTAATGGGACTCCATAACATCATTTACCACCTCCTGAAGAAAGTGGAAATATTTCATGCCTCCAGAGTAACCAGTCAGTGGGGAAATCTCTCAGAAAAAAAAATCACAGCCTCTACTTGGCTGGGCATCTTTAGTATTTAACAAGCAGTAAGTTTAGTATTTAACATCCAGTGAATGCTTTTAAGATGCATTTGCTCATCTTTAAGATAACAATCTCATGCCAGATTACAACAAAAAAAGAATTATACAGGATGTTTTTGTTGGCTAAAAATGGGCCCTCAGTTTCCAAACAGGAATCCAGTGATACATTTGGATAATCAGAAACACGTGGTTTTAAACAAGGTCTACATTTTAATAGAAAGATAACTAGATCCAGCAAGTTCCAACAGGGCTTCTTGCTCTGACAGAACCCAGACTAAGCCAGAAGGTAAACACTGCACAGCCCATTCCCTTCAACAGCTTACAACTCAAAGAGGGGGAGCAAGAATTAAAAAAAATAAACAATCCAAACCACTGTGGGCCAGGAGTGCTATATATTATTGAATTCTAAACATCATCAGGTCTGTATTTGTGAATGGACAATGTACAAAACGTTCTGGATGCAGCATCTCTGCCCAGAGTAAGGGAACTTCTCAGACGTTGTGCTTGACAACGTGGTACGAGTTTGACTAAAAACCTGTGATACCATAACATAGCAAGATAAAAAGTTTGCCTTGAGCAGCCTGGTTTCTTCTTTCATTTGTGTGTAAATGACTTTCTAAACCAATTTATACTAAGACTGTACCACAAATGTGCTCCTTTTCATTAGATGTCAGTGAATTCACATAAGTAATAGATGCCATGAATAATTCCACTGCAGGAAAAGCTACCTTTAGAGCTGCCCCCTCATTAAAGCATGAAAGAATCCACTCGCCAGTTCTCCCTTAAGGGATTCCCCAAATGTCTGATAAAACAAATTTTAATGGATACTCTTCCTACACTAAGGGAAATTGCAATGCATTGGGACAAATACAGACTAAACTTATATCAGATGCCAAGGACAGAGTCTTGCTCTCCTACAATTAACTTCCACAAAACAAGTAGGAATTCAATATGTAATTCAATATATCAGAGTCTACCAAACCAGACTGAAACTGCTCTATGGTTCAGAAGTCACAAATTCACATGAACAACTTGCATGCTTCACAAACTTTTCTATCCTTACCTGCACTCCAGCTTCTTTGCAGGCTTCAATGACTGCTTTGGTTCCCATAAAATTCACCTTATAAAATAACTCCCTGTTGTCACTTGAAGGTGCTGGCGATGCACAATGAAATGCTACTGAAACATCTTGTAAAGCTGGGAGTAAGGCCTAAGAAGAAGATATGTTGCTCAAGATAGCAATGAAACAACAGCAACAGTGACTACTCAAGGAAAAAAAAAAAAAAAGCACAGTTCTTTTTCTCATGAAAACAAAACTGCTTAATTTCAAGCCAAGTTCCTTCCATAATGGCAAGCGGCTGGAATAGGATTCAGCCTTACTGGTCTTCACAGCATCTCTTGTTAGGGAAAAAAAAAAAAAAAAAAAAAGCACCACACCATCTTTTCTATCCAGACAAGAGCCTGGGAACTTTCTGAGACCCAGAGGCTATCAAAGTTTAACCACATACAACAACCTCAAGTGCAGGCATGAGACTCAAAATTAGTGGGGGAGAGGAGTTGAAAAATCTGCATGCAATACATTTAACAGCCAACAGCACCCATGGCACTGTCTGTCTTTGAGGTGACTGCCTTGCAGTCTGAGACATGATACTTCATGCTGGCACAGAGACCTCTCTCCACATTGCATACAAATGCTTATGCCAGGGCTCACATGCATGACTTAAGGCAAAGCCTCTTACTGCATCTTAACTGTGTGGAATAATGCATTCTGCCATTCTCTTGCAGTGGAGGTTAGCAAGGAGAGTGCCTACATGCAATTACTAACAGTGGCAGTAATTAGGCTGTCTATCTGAGCTAACAGTAAAGCAAACTGTAATCCAGAAACAAGTTCTGTTCCTTTCCACTTTAAGCAGACATTGAGTATATTTAAGTACTCTAGATGAGGCTACCAGCTTCACCAGGAAACACTGGGAGATGCACACAGGTACTCTTTCAGATGCCTTCAGGCCACTTAATGTTTCAAATAAGGCTTGCTTGTGTGTTTGTGAGGACACCAGTACAAACAGCATCCTTCCCATCTACACAATTTTCAGTGGTCTGTACCTCTTTGTTGCAAAGGTCTCCCAGGAAAAACTGCACTCTGTCATTGTCAAATCCCTTCTGAATATCAAACACATTGACTGAGTAACCCTTGTCCAGCAGCTTCTCTACCATGTGCTGGCCTAAGAATCCGGAGCCACCGATCACTGTACATTTCTTACCAGCCTGCAAAGACAGGGAGAAAAAAAGCATTACAGCAAACAGATGTACATCAGCAGCACCCTAATGTAAAGCACACAGAACTCCAGCCACACAACACAGGTAACAAAACAGTAACATCACAGCTAGAAAGGACGAAGCCATTTTCAAAGCACGAGGAACTCAGGCTCCTCCAAACCAAGAAAGCAATCAGGCAAAGGCAAAGCTTATCCTCCTCATTTAGTCATTAGTTCTTCATTTATTTTAAATGCTTTTTAATTCAGTGGCTGAAGTCACTAATTAACAGATTCTGGTCTGGTCACTGGAATGACTCTGCTGACTTCACCATCATTATAGAACATTTAAGCAACGATTGAGGAAGTTTCTGTAGAAAGACGGTTCTGTTTTTGGTGGAAATAGATTTGCTCCTTTTTGTTGTTACGCAAAGACCTACCTTGGCAGTTTTTCTGGAAGAAATTTTAACCCAGTGAAACCACACAAAGACAACAGTTGTTTGGAAGTTTCCAAGTACTACACAGTTCAACAAAGATTCAACTGCAAGTGTCAGTTATCCACAATAGACATAAGAGAAGCTCAGTGAAACTGAGCAACTAAGTAAGACATAGCCAGCTACTTGGAACTCTGCACGCAAAGCAGAGACTGCTTAAAAGCATTAAAAAAATAAATATAAGTTCCACTGGGTTGGACCAACTGTATATTTGGTACTGGACTCTTCTCCTACAGTCATCAAAACCAAAGATGATATAGGAAGCCCAATTGAGTCCAAGGACTTTCAAGGAGTGCCAGCTGCTTGCACTGCCCCACTACATTTGTCTGCATTTGCTTTGCTCATCCACCTCCTGATTTCATGAACCCTTCCCCTCTGCAGTCCCCTCTGTCTGTTCAGCCCCTCCTCAAAAGGCAGTTGCTCCTTTTCATCAATGTCCTTAGCTTGCTCTTGCTTGTATCTCTTCTCATTCCAGCATCTTCTTTGTGAAATCAACACACCAAAACTGCACACAACACTCAATCAAAGTTTTAAATAATGGCAGAATGACGCCCTCTGTCTGGTGAAGCAGCAGCATCACAGTTTTCTCCCACCACAGTTGATGCAATCCAGGCTTTTCTATATGAACACATCCTTGCTTCCCAAGCAGAACAGCATTCTTATTGATTATGAGATTTATTAAATAAACCTTAGAGCATATTTATAACCTGCAACACATGCACCTTTTGGGAAAGGGGTAAGAGAACCAACTCAGTAACCAGAATCAGCATAACTGCAGCTCGCAGTGCTGCTCCTGAACTCTTTGGCCTTTTAGAAAAGGTTGGCAGAAAGTCAGGCTACACATGAGCTCATTTCCTAAGGTAATATCTATGTGATACCTAATTAACATTGCACCACAAAGATACAACAGGCTGTTCATGCACTCTAACACAATGCTACAGTTATTTTTTTTGTTAGATATGTTTCTGTTTGTTTCCTAAATATTTGAGATTAATTGGTTTTACTTGTATCTTAGAAGAAAAAGTGAGAATACGGTCCAGAATGTAGAAATTTGCCTATAAAAAAGAATCACAGGCAACTTAACAGAACAGCTTATCAAACTATACTTCTAATGTAGCACCCAAACTGCCCTCTAAGGGAAGCAAAATGTTATTCCTTGTATATTAAAACCTTCTGCAGTCAGCGTAATAATGGTAGAATGAGGTTACAACAGTCTGGTTGACCTCAGGGACCTCATCCAGGCCCTCATCTGCATGAGAACACAACACAGTTAAGATACATCAGAATGATTCTTTTCTGACATGCAAGATCTCCTTCCAATTCATTTGGCAGCCCTACGGAAGTCCCTGAGGTTTTTAGGGAGTTGAAGTATCACTTGGGTCTCTCTGGAATGTAATGGCAGCAAATACATTCCTCAGTAAACCACTTTTCCACCAGCCATAGCTTTAGAGCAGGCCTTAATGCAGAAGCAGCCTCATTTCACCTGGTTACAGAAGACTTATCTATGAAAACACCTTCCTATCAGGCAAATCTTCACACAGCAAGGTGGAAGTCCTCAACTCACCGATCTGAAGCGTGTGGCCATTTCTCAGCTGTTTTAGTATTAAACTAATTCCTTTAAAAAAAAGGGAGAATAATTTTATTCACAATGCAACAGCCATCTTAAGCATGTCATTAACACAAGCATAACTTTTTAAAAACAAATTTCTAGTTAACAGAATTGAGGCAAAGCCATTACACTAAAGCAAAAATATTAATAAGTGAATTAAATCTCCAGGCCCTGTTGAACTAGACAAGTAACACATGGCTAACACTGACATCAAACAGCTATCCCAAAGGCATAACTCCACTAAAATCAAATACACCTGATATCAAAGGCATCCTTTTATTTGGCTAGCATTAACTTCATGCACTTCCTTTAAACCCAAACATTTATACTCCAAAACCACAAACGACTCTTTTTTTTGGCAGTTCCCTCTTCAAAAATAGAATTGCTGGAGGGTGTTTGGAATAGCAAAACGGAAGTGAAGCATCATGCTCACACATCAACGAACAAATGCCTGCAAAGAGAGCTGAGATTTGCCAAGTTCTTGCCTTACAGACTGCTGATGGCACCAGTTTCATTGAAACACATCCTTACCCCTGTGATAGCAAGCAAAACTCCAATATCGGCTGAGGTCATAGAAAAGCAGAAAAAGATAACATACTTATGCAGATCTGCTTCCATCATAGAAGTGAGCTACACAAAGATTTCTGACGGTTTTACAGTCACTTTTAAAGAAAAATCAGTATGGTAGCCGCTGCTATAGAGGCTGACGCCGTGCTCCTGACTCAGCCGGTGGCTCACACTGCCTCCTACTGCCTGCACACTGACGTGGATGTTGGGTTAATCATTTCCCACCCGGGCTGCTCAGCATGCCCTGACCCACCTCACCTGACCGACTCAGGAAGAGCTACAGCAGTGCTGCCGTCGCAGTACCACACCTGTGAGCACAGAGCCAGCGGGAAAACAAGCAGCTGTGGGTGCCCCATCCCCAGAGGGGCACACAGCCAAGGACGTGCCCTGGGCAGACTGAACTGCTGGCATCCCTGTCCGTGGGAACGGTTTGAAAGTCAATGATCAAGGTTCCCTCCAACCCAAGCTGTCCTACAGCTCTATGAGAACAGCTCTGTTGAATTAGCTCACTTAAGAATCCACGCGGCTGGCTTTTTTTTTTTTTGTTGCTATCTGAAAAGGTATCTCCGAGGTGACGAGGAAAACAAGAAAGCAGGACTGGTGCCCGCCCAGCCAGGAACACCACGCGGGCTGGGAAAAACAGGCACGAGCTCTGACCCCCAGCTGCCCCTCCCGCCCCTTCCTCAAGACAGGTCCCGCCGCTCACTGCCGCTGAGGAGCCGCTTTGCCTCCGATTTCCCTTCAGTTCCTCCACCTCCATCCCAGAGATTCCCCTCAATCTCGCCTCCATACGACTCCACCCTCCCTCACACCCCTCACACCCCTCAGCTGCCCCTTCCGCAGCTCTTCCCGCACCTCGCACCGCGATTCCTCCTCACCTCACCGCGCCGCCCTCACCCCCTCCTCAGCTCCCCTCACAGCAATCGTCCGACTCCGCCCCTTCTGCCCTTCCACCAATTAGCGCGCGTTTTTCGCAAAGCCCCGCCCACCGCACAACAGCTCACCTCATCCCCTCACTCGAGCCCTGGGCCGAGCATCGCGCCAGGCAGCTACCTCTCGCTGATTGGCCGCTCGCCCTTCTCACTTCGGCCAACCGCGTTGACGAAAGGCAGAGAGGTCCCATTGCCTCTTGGATCCGCCCCAACCACTTGCTGACCAATGGCCTTTTCAGCTTCTCCCGCCTTAGTCTCTCCACCAATCAGAGAGATGGTTACCATGGCAGCGGCGTGGCGGCATCAGCCAATGGGGGAAGGCAGTATTGAGCACCGGCTTGACTGAACTGGAGCCGCCCCGAGGCAGCGGCCGCCGGGATGGTGAGTGCGGTCTGGCGGCTCCGCCCTCCCGGCAACGGGGTCGCGGGGCCGCCTCTGTCATCCTGTAGGGGCCCCGGGGCGAGCTGAGGGGGCCGCCGTTCCGCAGGACTTTCCCGCTCTTCCCGGGGCGGTCTGATGCCCGTTTGCTCTTGTGTTGCTATGCCAAGGCCTCCAGCTTCAAGAAGCCCTCGCTGGGAGCAGCGTCCCAGAGGAAGAAATCGAGTCCCAAGCCGGAGCTGACTGAAGAGCAGAAGCAGGAGATCCGGGAGGCCTTCGACCTGTTTGACACAGATGGCACCGGGAACATTGATGTTAAGGAGCTGAAGGTGAGGCTTCCTATTGCTGAAAGCACGGCCTGACACAGGAACGGACCTGCAGATGTGTTTTCTGGAGTGAAACCCTTGCTGTCAATAAGCACATCGCCCTCTAGCTGTAACTTTTACTACTTTCAGGTGCTCGGAGCATTTGAAACCATGCAAGGTGTTCCTGTATATTCATTAAGGCTTTCTCACAAAAATGAAAAAACCTGAAGTTCCCTGTGGTCTGCAAGCTTAAGAGCTTCCATCTTTGTGCTGTCAGATTAAAGTCTGCAAGGAGTTCAATTGAGTAGCAAGTATGACAGAAGCTTCTCGCATGGAGTCACTTGTATTAAAGCATGGTTAATTTTTTTTTTTTTAAACTTCCTTCGAAGACATTTCTAAGTCTTACAGTTGCCACTTTGCTTACACAAGAGCATGAAGTGAGCTTTTCTGAATTGTTACTCAGAAAAGGAGACTGAGAGGGGACCTGATCCAGGTCTATAAATATCTAAGGTGTGGGGGGCAGAATGGCGAGGCCAGACTCTTTTCAGTGGTGAGTGGAGACAGGACAAGGGGAAACGGCTGGAAACTGCAGCATAGGAAGTTCTGCACCAATGTGTGCAAGAACTTCTTTACAGTGAGGTGACGGAGCACTGGAACAGGCTGCCCAGGGAGGTGGTGGAGTCTCCTTCTCTGGAGATGTTCAAGACCTGCCTGGATGCCTACCTGTGCGACCTGCTGTAGGGAACCTGCTTTGGCAGGGGGGTTGGACTCGATCTCTGGAGGTCCCTTCCAACCCCTACGATTCTGTGATTCAGTGTCACATTTGTCATGTGAAAGAGAGGGTTAGTAGCAATTCTGCTCACAGGAAAGCAGCTGTATTGTCATCTAGCAGCACTGGAAATCACTACAGCACTACAAGATAATATTGTTTGTGGGGTTTTTTTGTTTAAAAAAAATGAAAACAGAATACTTTTATTCTGAATCCCCACCATAGAAATTAAACTGTTATGTACCAAAACAAGTATGCTAGGACTTAATCCAGATTTATTTTGAGAAATCTTTTCTCCCAAGCTTATTTCCATCTCCCTGCCAGTTCTCACAAGAAGGTGTTGCCACAATGGTTCAATGTGTTTAGGAAACTCTGGGATTAAAGAAAAGGAAGGAAGGATGTCTAGAAGAATACAACTGGCTGCCTGTTTTCTGCATCCCAACATGCCCTTGTGCAATGAAAAACATTGCTTTAAGAGAGCTTCTTGACCTTGCTGCTTTCCTTGAGAACATGATCTACTGTGGTATGGCACAAAGTTTAACTGTGTTTGTCATTAAGAGATATTTTTCCTGCTATAGTTTTGTATGACTAATTTCTTTTGGCCTTACAGGTGGCCATGAGAGCACTAGGGTTTGAACCTAAGAAAGAAGAAATCAAGAAAATGATATCAGATATCGATAAGGAAGGAACAGGAAAAATCAGTTTCAATGACTTCTTGGCAGTGATGACCCAGAAAATGGTATGTAAGCTTCAGAAGTCAAAGAAGAAATTCTGAAAATGGATGAGTCACTTTCATCTCCTCTTGGTTTTAGATGGGAAAAAGCACAGACAGACCACACACCTCCCCCTTCTCCCTATCTTAAAGCTTCATCAAATTTAGTTAGTAACATTAAGTTCTGTCATATTATGGCTTTTTTAAGTGTTCATTTATAGTTCACTCTTAATGCTAAACAAGTAAGTTAAATCTTACCTGGTCATAGGCCAGTTCACTCATTTACTTGAATATTATGGTTGAAATGTCATTAATAAGCTTCTTTAACAATCAGTTTTATGCACATATGACAAGGGAACCAGAACTTTTATCACAGATAAAAGACAACTCTAGCATGCAGAACTCTGTCAGGAGCATTGATGCATTACATGGACAAAAGATATTTACAGATGAGATTTCTGCTTTTCAAAGTCCTAGAAAATATTGGGTAAAACCAAGTATTTAACAGTGAAGGATCCTGACACTGAAATCCTGAAGTTGTCTAACAAGGTATGAAAGAAAAGAACTTGAAGCCCTGAGGTTCAAGCAGCATTACTGTGTCTTTCTACCTTCAGCTTTTGTGTGTATGTTTGTGGCAGTGTGTATATGTTTAAAGTTATGAGACTTTCTTAGTCTTTCTAATTCTTGTATGCTATAATTGCAATTTCTGAGTATTATATGTAGTATAACTAATGCTTTTCTCCTTAAACTTAAGGCTGATAAAGATTCCAAAGAGGAGATTCTCAAAGCTTTTAAGCTCTTTGATGATGATGAAACTGGCAAAATCTCTTTCAAAAACCTCAAACGTGTAGCCAAAGAACTGGGTGAAAATCTTACAGATGAAGAGCTGCAGGTTTGTACCTGGTGTAAGCAACCATGCGTTCCCCTCACAAAGGAACAACATCACTTCTAACAGGTTCTGAGTGATGCTAAGCAAAGTATTAGCAGGTACACAATGACTGTATACAGAAGAAAGAAAAGAGCAAGCTTACCCAGCTGGTGAAGGGGCTCTCTAGCTATGCAACACTTCTTCTCAGCAAGCAGCCCACACCTAAGAGATTTCTCCCTTCTGTGGCTGGCTCTTATATGAGCCCAGGGAGGCTCCACCGTGGGTCCACCCCTTCTGGCCATGTGTAGAGCACAGGTGTAAACAATTTGCCTGTGCTCCCTGGGCCAGACTCACCCCTTCACCCCTTCACCAGATGCTCAATTACCAGTTCAAGCTGTGACCCAGCAGTTCCCCTACATCATATGATGCACAAACACTCATTATCAGCCTTTGTGGATTGAAAGATCCAGGTTATGCTTTCTTTACTGAATTGAAAGACAGTCACAGAATGTTTGTGTATTAGTTGGTTTCATGTTTAGTTTTAAATCCATGTAAACAGCCACAATCTCATTCTCCTCCTGTTTGGGGAGCTGAAGTCTCTCTCTAACTATCGAGAATAAAGAGTAGGAATCTGTTTCTCACTGGGGAAGGAAGCCACTTCAGGGGTCACTATGATTTTCAGTTTCAGGTGCTGTCCTCTAGCATCCCATGGGATTTTTGCTATTAAGCTGTAATGCTTAATTTAAGCTCTTTCCCTAAAGAAACGGAAAAGTGCTGTCAATTCAGAAATAGGTTCTAAGGCCAAAGATGGGTTAAGCATACGTGGTTAAATTGTCACAGTAACTGTCACTCTCTGTGGAATTACAGTGATGGGAAAGGAACAACTGCTCCAAGCACTCCATTTCTTCCTGGATGGCTCCTTTAAAAGGACATACCCTACACATAGTTTTGTAAAACATATTTAAACACGTTGCCTAGTTCAAAAAATACTTCAAAGCATGTTAGGTCTGACTTTGAGCCAACACTGTCCTGTCCAGTGCTATTTATTAGAGTGATTCTAATTCTGAATTAATCTAATCATTCTGATTCTACTCTAATCTGCATCTCATCTCTGAACACAAATATCTTTCAGGAAATGATTGATGAAGCAGATAGAGATGGGGATGGGGAAGTGAACGAGCAGGAATTCTTGCGGATCATGAAGAAGACCAGCCTTTACTGAAACTGAATTTTATTGTATTTGTTTGCACACGTGTGTGTATGTCTGGTAGGTGCCTCACTTTTTTTCAGCTTTTTATTTCTATAAAGAGACCAGAACAGTTAGGTCAGTGCTTTCTTTTAAGCAAATGATCTGAAACTTGTGTTTGTGAACAGTTACCAACTTAACCTGCTTACATGTAGCAACGTGGTTGCTTGTTTGCACTTGTAAGGTGTTTGTACTGTTCGTTTTCAAGATAGACATTACATTTTTCAGTAACAGTATTCAGATCCTTATCTGACTGTAAGACACATGTCAGATCATTATGATTTGGAAAAGAAAGAACTCAAAATATGAAAGTGTAAAGTTGTATTTCCCAGCAGTTGAAGCTTCTAGTTTAATGCCTTGACTTGGGCTCAGTTACAGTGAATTCTTTATATGACATATCTGTGGGGATCAGCTTTTTTTACGCTGTTTTATGGTGATTATTCCCTTCCCCTTTTTTATTATGTTCTTAAAACTGAAAAAGTAAGTAAATGGACTACTGCAACTTAACCTCCTGCTATTCAGTTCACACATTTAAAGGAATCTCATTGCAGAAAGAGAAAATTAGCAGTGCTGGTGATATATACATTTGCAGGAATATTCAGTGGTTTCAAATATAAGATTGTACTTCAAATAAAATGTCCTATTTTAAACCATCAGAGTTGTGGAAAGAAGTATACAAAAACACATCTCCACTGGGACAGCATTGTCTGATCTTTGGGCAAATAATAAAAAGGATTCCTATGGGTACTTCAAAGTGGAGACTTGAAATCTCCAGAAGGGCTCTAGTTACGAAATGCTTGGCTGGAGACACAAAACTAGGCTATATTCTGTCTTTGAAGTGCATCTGACTGAGGTGAGAGCAGAAGGGAAGGATGGCTTCTGCTTTGTGTTGGAAGGAAGCAAGCACCCCGGTCCTTCTGCTACTTCTGTTTGTTCCAGCAGTTCCTCTGGCATCCTCCCTCCTCACTCTCAGATGAGAGAAGAATGAATTCTTCCTCTGCAGAAATTTTAATATCTTCCAGGCTCCTCAATTCAAACAATTCCTTTGCTTTTGACAGTATCTGCCTTTTTCCCTTTGCTGACCATTCAATTTACTCGAACAATTCATAAACACGGGGAAAAATCGAAAACTAAACTAGACATGAAAGATAACAATAATTGAACTCGGCCTGTATTACGTAGAATTCCTTTCAGACTGTTTTTTCTGCCTTTGAAAACTGATTGATAGCAGCAATGTGTCAGAAGGGAGCAGATTGTTGCAGTCTCTTGTGCCCCCGTGTGGCGAAGGAGAAGACGCACAGGAAAACGGCAAAAACGTCACAAGCTCGGCTTATTCATCAAACGAGCTCAATTTATTAGCAAGTTTGTCGGTTTCTGTACAGTTTCCAGTCTTTTATCCACTCCACTCCATTCTCGGGTGACCTTCTATTGCTGCTGCAGTGATTCACGGTTTTGTTTAATCCTGCCGTGCGGAAATCTGACTTTTAACCTTAAACTTCATTTTTTTAACCTAAAAACCGCAGTGCAATACGCAGTTCCTTGCTGATGGTCCTCCTGCAGAGATGCACAACGCAGGTCATTCTTTGTCAGAAATGATGCACTTCAGACTTACGCTGTCCAGGCAGAGGAGCCACCCGTCCAAATTTAAATACAGGACAGCGTGGGCTTATTTCGAATTATTTGCTGCCAATTAGAAAGGATTCTGTGCTCTTTTCTCTGGGAGCAAACCTGCAGGATAGAGCCACGGTTGAAAACAAACCACACGAAACCACGCAACGCTGATTTTCTCCAGCGCAAAGCTGCATCCTTCACAACAGCGACTCGCTCCCTCCCTCGGGACGAGCCCGGTGCCGTGTCCCAGCCCTGGTGCTGTTCTGGAAGCGCCGCACCCTTCCTGCTGGAAGCCTGACGACCCCGCAGCGCGGACACCGGCGGGCGGGTAGAAGGCGGCGTGACGGAGCCGCGGCACCAGCCCCCGCCCGCTCTGCGCCTCGCCCAATCAGCTCGCACGCTTTAGCTGACAGACAGGTGTGATGGCCAACGGCAGCGCGGTTGCCATAGCGCCGGGAGGCTGGGCGCTGCCGGCGGCGGGATGGTGAGCTGGTGGGATCCGCCGGTCCTGTGTGCGGTCCCCAGGAGGGGCTGCTGCTGGTCCGAGGATCTCGGGTCTCTCTGCTGCAGGCTGCTGGCGGCCCGAAGGCTCCGCGGAAGGAGCCGGCTCCCTCGTTCCCGGTCAGCGCTGAGCAGAGGCAGCAGCTGCGAGAGGCCTTTGACGCGTTCGACCCCGACGGCTCCGGCCTGATGGATGTCAAGGACCTGAAGGCAGGAAGCCGCGAAAATGCAGCGTGTTCACTGGTGAAATGGAAGCACGGGGAGCGGAGCGAAGGCTGCGCGGTTTAGCAGCCCCTCCCTGCAGGGAGGCACGCCGGGGCGGCTGAAGCTGCCCGTTCCCCTCTGCTGCTCAGGAATCTTCTCTGCTTTCTTCCTTTGCACAGCGATCACTTTCTGTAGATGTGCAAGCGAAGCTTTCTAGCAGCCCCCCATCAACGGCTTTTACAACGGCACGTGCCTTGTGTAGCTGAAGGGCTGCAGCTCCCAGGGGATGTTTGGGCTTGGATCCCCGGCCCGGAGAGCTGACAGGGATGCTTTGTGAACGCAGGTGCTCTCGGAACCAGAATTACTTGTAGTCAAACAAAGGTGACAGTAAACAGAAATGTTGCAAGTAGGGTTAATCATTCACAAGCACAAATAAGCCTAATAATTTACAAACTCCACCTGTTGTGGAGCTGTTACAGAGCAATTAGTGTTTGCTACTTATTGCTTTTGGATCACTTGCCGAGCTGTCAGGCGTTGCTGCTAGAACTCCGGCTTGTTATGCAGCCAGCAATCATGCAAGAATGGTGTCAGTGTTTTAGCCAGGTTTCCTTAGGAAGGACTGAAGCCTTCCTTCTCCTTGGCACTTGCCCGCAGATCTTCCCTCCCAGTTTTCCACAGCCTCATACTGCTGACATCAGACAGCTACAGAACACTGTTCTTTAGGGACAAAATGGAGGATGAATAGCTTGTTCTGTGTTTTGTACAGCCCTTTCCTCTCCTGCTGCTCAGATATTTTGCACACAATTCCTTCCCATTCACTTATAGAGGAGGGTTGAGCCAGCTTGTCTGCGTGGAGATGCTGGGAGACAAGCTGGTTAGCACAGTTCTTGCCCTTCCATTTGTTGCTGTCTCAACTGTATGTGCCATTGTCCTAGCTAATTGCAGAAGCATGGAGGAAATTGTGTGGGAAAAGTGATCTGGGTTAAAAATAAATTTAATATTACAAAAATATGTACACATATGGAAATATACAGTCATTTCCTGGCACTGTTGAGATGGAGGAATGCAGTGCTAATTGGCAGGGGAGCAATAAGGAGCTGATGGGAATGGTGAAGAGCAGCAAGCAAGTAGTGTGTCAGAGACTGTGCCTTGAAAAATCACATCCTGGATCTCTAAAAGGTCTTCCCTAAAAGACCTTCACATTCCAAGGATGGTTGTTTTCAGTCGTCTGATTTCAGCAACTCCTTTTTCTGTTTGGCCTGATAAATAAGTGCTTGTGTTGATAAGCTGCAATATATGGGCAAAAATGAGCACCTGGAATGGGACTGTGGGATTTGAAATTTCTTAATCAGGTTTGTCACCAAGTTGGCTTCATGAACATGTGCAGCCTTCTGGCACAGGCCCAGTTTCACTGCAGAGTCAGAAGGCTGCTCTATTGTCTGCACTGTAGACAGGCTGTTTGTCCTGTTATCTTTCCACGGAGCCAAAAAGTTGTTCCTCCCCCTTCCCATCCCCACCCCTCTTTACGTGCACCTACTTGCTTCAAACGTCTTTTCTGCTTTGTTTCTTTTTGACTTGTACAGTGACGTTGGTCTGCTTTCTCATTTGGCAGCTAACGATGAGAGCTCTGGGCTGTGAACTCAGAAAAGCGGAGATGAAGAGAATTATCTCTGAAGTTGATGAGAATGGGTCAGGGAAGATAAACTTTGAGTCATTTCTGCGGGTGATGACCCAGAAAATGGTGTGTGAGCCCAGCTGGTCGCAAAGACTGAAATTCCTCTTGCCTAACTTTACAATGCAGGTACTTGCAGTAGATTGGGTTACTGGTTCCCTGCAGGAGAGAAACAGGACTTTCATCTGAGGTATTTTAGATATCTGCCCTTGGGTGAGTTGCCTTTACCTCTCCTGCCTTTTCCATGAGGATCTAGGAAGGCTAGTTCAGGTAGTTTTGCATTTCAGCAGACAATTCCTCCCTATCATTGAGTGCACTGAGTGCAGTGCCTGGGATCTTTCCTTGGAAACTGAAGGACTTGAAATCTCCAGGAAGGAGTCCCACTGTCAGCCCTCAGACCGTAGCAGAGATAGACCTAATAGGATCGAGTGCAGTCCCCCCTCTGCCCCTTTAAATCTTTACATGTGGAATTTCAGCTCCGTATGTATAATCTCAGAGTTCTAGATTTTCTCAAAAGCAAAACAGCAGGGAGCAAATGTCACACATCAGAGAAAATGAAAAATCCCCTCCTGTGGGCAGTAGCCACTCGAGCCTGTGGAGTGTCCTCAGATCTGCTGTTTGATACCAGCCCTTTGTTTCACGTGTCCTAGTCTGCATCGCCCTTCTGGGATTCCTTTGCTCATACACCTCTGTATCCTCTAGTACCTGGCTGCGTGCAGACATAGGCTGTTCTCAAACAGTGCCAGCATGACTGGTTTTTCCCCTCACATCCTTGTAATTTCATTGCAAGGCTTGGTGAGATGACTGGGTCAGAGCTGGCATTGCCATTCCTGTGTACATGCCATCAGAGTTGCCAGGGTGTGTGTTTTTGGACCTATGCTAAGAGCAAAGTGAAGATCCATATTTTCCCCATAGTAATGCTTTGGCGTTCAGTCAAAGCCCACACCTAATTGAAGGCTTGTGTACACATTGCTTGTGTGTGAGGTAAATAAAGGCAGCGATGGCCAGCGCAAGCCTGGCTCACTTTTGAAATAAAATACAGCTGTAGCCATTGGATCGCTCTTGGCAGCGGCTTCCACTTCAGTAGTGTTGCTAATGTCTCTCTTCCTGACAAAGCTTGGCCAGGATATTCCAGGCCAAGTCCCCATACTGTTCAAAAAACTTCTGTTTTAGCTTTTCCTTTAATACACGGTAACACTGAGAAAAGAAGAGGAAAAAAGTGAAAGAAAAGTGAAAGAGGAACAGCAATGGCAAATAGCCCTCCTCTGTGACTCAAAATGATGCCTTGGATTTTATTCCAAATGTTTGCTGGGTAAAGTGTCTGAGTAGGGATTGTAGAGTTGTATGATGTCATGCCTGCATGAAGACATTTTTCATTTCCTTGCTAAGGCGGAGCCATTTTCAAAAGAGGAGATCCTGAGAGGTTTCAAGCTGTTTGATTATGATGGCACCGGCAAGATCTCTTTTGAGAAACTCAAGCTGGTGGCTAGTGAAGTTAAAGAAGACATCACAGACGAGGAGCTGCAGGTTTGTGAAGCACAAGCGTATTTCTCTTGCTCAGGGAGGGAGTGTAAAGGCTTACTGATTGGGAAATTGTGCTTTGTTTCTGTGCAACAGACACAATCTGTTATGTTAACAAGAAGCCTTGCCTGAGATCTTCATTGGTGTTTAGGCTTTATGACCCTCCATCCTCTCAGATCCCACCTAATCTGGTCTCCCAAATCTTCGTTGTCTGACAGGAGATGATTGATGAAGCAGACGTGGATGGAGATGGGGAAGTGGATCCAGAAGAGTTTTTGCGGATTCTGACATTGTCCGACCTGTAACTACATGATTTTCTTTTTTTCTCCCATTCAATTGTAAACAACTGTTTGCAGTACCACTTCTTTCCAACTTTTGAATTTTTTTGTGTGCTGCCTTTCTTGGGTGTGAAAACACACTGAGATGTTTCATTTTTGGTGTTGATTCTGCTCCATCACTGCAGGCAGTTTTCTATATTCCAGTAAACAGTTCTGTTGCTAGCTCTGTGTCTGTGTGGGTTAATTCTAAAGGTTGAGATTAATTCAAATTCATTAGCCTTCCCCTAGAGTTCTCTCTATTGTAACTGCATCCCATGGCTTTTCAGCCTGATAAAGTTAGTCAAAACACTCAATCTCAGAAAATATAAATTTCAAACATTAGTATTTATGATAAAAACTTCTGTACCTTTCCTGATTCTCTGGTATTATGTAAAAGACAAGAGTTTGAGGGCTTGGGAGCAGTTATTTTCCATAAGGTAGTGAATATCTTAGACTTTGAATTTCCCTTCCAAAGTCACAGTACAGGAGAACAACTACACAGCTATGAGACCAGAAGATGTAATGAGGTCAGGTCTCCCATGGATTTGTGCTTCCTTCCTAATGAAATGCAAATTCAGACTGAATTTTCTTCATGATTGGAATGCTCAGCACAGTTTTCTCTGGGTATTGTCGACCAGGGGATCTGTAGACTTTCCATGCTAAGCATACATTTCCATCTTTTTCCTGGCAGCTACTGCCCCCAAACTGGCTGATCCTTCATGTCTTGCAGGCTTTTCAATTTTCAGTAAATGTTATGGAAGGTGGGCAATTGCTTAAAAATGATTGGTAGGAGAAGCAGTGGAAAAAATATAGAAAAGCTAAGGGCCATTTTTGTTTAAAAACAAAACAAACAACGTGGTACAATTGTCATTCTGGGCCATTGTGACCCTGCCACAAGTGCTCGAGTTCCTCTTTGCAGCTCCACTGCAGCATGGGGGTACATTCCTTCCTATTTTGATCACTGGTATAGTCTTGAAGGATCTTGCCATGTTGCTGAGAGTGCAAAAATGTGCATGTGTTTTGGAAAGGATGTAAAGAGCTTGGCGAGTTTGCTTAGAAGAGTCTCAGAAAATAATTACTGGCTTAGAAAAAATGTCTGAATACTGTGAGAATTTAACAGTTCAGCCTGCAATTATTACATGATGCTGCATATAGAATAAGAGCCTATATACGAACATACAAGCTACCATCTAAAATACTTTTCAATCTAATGGAGACAAACCTGTCAAAATCCTGAAGCTGGAAGTAAGCTGTTCAACTACAAAAAGAAATAAGGCATGGCTTATCTTAAATAACAGTGATTAACTGTAGGAATGAGCCATCAAATGGCATAGCAGTGTCTCTGAGCAAAGAACGAATCTGCTCAGCAGGTTTGCTTCAGTAAAATGTGAGTTACTGTGCTCCTGTAGAGCAGTCAGATTACGCAGATGAATAGATCCTTCTGGCCTTACAAATCAGTGCCTGGCCTGTTATCTGAACAACTATGTGTAGTACTCAGTTATTTTTAGTGTCTTCTCTTTGCCAAAATTCACTGTCACCCAACCAGTTTCCAGCCTGACGTTCCAGTTTCAGCTAGATGGGTATCTTGTCTGTCCCTGTAGCAATGCAGAATTGTTGCTTGCACATAATTTCTAGGAATTTTCCTAGAGATCGAAAGCAGTTGGAAATTGCAGCATTTTCTTTGGGATGCCCAGATTTCACCCTTGACACTTTCCACCTAGACTACTTCCAAAATACCCCCATGCTATTGTAACTGGTCTCGCGTTAATACAAGAGAAGAATTTAACAACTTCTTGTTAAACCTTCCTGCTAATGTTGGTTTGCTTCTGCTTTTACCACGTCTGAGTTCTGAGAAAACCTAGGAAAACTAGGGGGGGTTGTTACTGGTGACTTCCTTCTGTGCTATTTTACCCATTTACTGTCCAGCCCCCAGCACTAAAAACATATCCTAATGCAGAGTAAAAGACAAAAATAAAAGCAGCATTCAGCCTTTGTAAAATATGCCTGTTTTATTCAGTACCAAAATTGTGCTCCTTCCTTTTGCCACTAATTCATCTATTCTGTGATATGGTGAAAAGTAGGGAGAGATAGATTTATAACAAATTTCTGAACAATTCCCATTCACACACGATGTGCTTGTCAGGTCAGCCAAATCATAACTGAAAAGACCCAGGCAACTGCCCAGCTACTCAGAACCACAGATAATGGTGGCAATCTGTGGGCATCTGGCATCTGTGTGCCAGCTTATGGTGCACTGACACTCATTACAGAATCACAGAACTGCTGCTGATTTGGGGTCAGTACAGTAAATGGTACGTCCACGATAAAATATGCCAATCTTACATTGCTCCAGTTCTCTCACCCCAGCAGCCACTGGTGTTGCAGTGTGGGGAAGAACTCTGAGTAGCAGTTTGCCTGTTGACATTTGGCTTTGTGGCATTTAGGCAAGCCTGATCACTTCTTTGACCATTTTTCCAATGCCATCATAGATCTCATGAATGGGGGCATTGCACATGAAGGCACTGGTGGTCACCAGCTTGTTCTTCACATCCACGTGAACTTCAGTGACGTGTTTGTTTATGTGCTTGCAGCCAAGTTCCTTCACAGTCTCAGCAGTCTTTGCATAAGGCCATCTGTAAGAAAAAAGACCAATGTAGAGGATCTGAGAAAAGCCTACAATAAAAAAATGTTTGCACCTCACAACAGCATCTTCTCCGCCGTTACAGAGAGATGGATGGTCCCTATAAAAAGCCTGCTTTATAGGTTCTAAATCTTTCCCTGTCAAAAGAATTTTCCTAAGGCTGTAGCATCAGGAAAATCTCCAGATTACAGTGCTGAAGTAAAGCTGACATAAAACCTTGATGTTCCAGCATAGTTGTTCTGCTGCTTAATTCTATGCACTCTAGACTTATTTTGGGGTTTGGTTTCTTCACCAGCTTTCTATACCGTTAATAAGAGCCATCAGTTTCTTTCCTGCCACTGGGAGAATTCAGTCACAGCTTTCATGGATGGATAATGTCAGTCTTAATCCCTGCCTTTTATGTGTTATGCAGCCATCTTGTTCCTAGCCAGGATCTGCTTAACTTCTAGTCCAGCATCTTCCCCATCTTTCCTGCTCTGGGACTGAAAGGTGCACGATGCACAGTACTAGATACACTGGGGAGAGATTGCTGATTCTGTGACTTTCATGGTACAGTTATGTATTAGCATCCCAAGGTTACTTACTTCTCACACTCTGTGTCATGACCGACAGTCAGCTCACAGCCTGGGAAGATTTTGGCTGCCAGCACTGGGGAAATGCAGCACAGACCAATGGGCTTTTTGGCAGCATGGAAAGCCTTCAGGACATCCTCCACTTCTTTGGAGACTGTGCAGTTCTTTCCTTGGGTGGCCCAAGTACTCAGGTTTTTAGCCACTCCAAAGCCACCTGAGAAAAGGGAAACAGGTTAGACAGGAATATTAGTGCCCTGGGGCAGGACTTCTGTCAGGTATGGTTTGTTAGAATGTTAAAATGGATTTGGTGGATAGAAGCCTTTAGGCAATATTGATGAAAGAAAGCAGAACCTTTGCAAGCCCCTGAATATTCTCAGCTCCTGACCACCATAAGATAAGATTCTAAAGCACCACCTCTGTTTCTAAAGAAAACTGGAGAGGTATCAGTGCACTGCTGGTTACCCTGTTCCACTTATGAGCTCTTCTCTTTCAGCACACTGACAAGCTTTCACTTGTCTTTTAATCCTTGTTCCAGGTCTCATCCAACCCCAGTGAAATACTTTCACTGAAGACTGATTTCAGAAGAGATTGCACTTTTCACTTCTGAGTCACCCTCTCTGTGTCCCAGCTTTTGCTTCTCTTGATAAGAAGGCAGGCATGTTGGTGAGGGAGGGGGTAGTCTTACATCCAGTAGAAAGAAGCTAAGTAGATGGTACAGAGGGTAAGTCAACTGGTGGTTATCTGCTCTCTCTGCTTGGGACAAATTTCTGCCATGTGCTCTTGTAATATAAGTTTATGCAAGCACAGATGGAGGATGTCCATCATTCCAGTCCCAAATTATCTTCTCCCCCAGTGGCTTTGCCCAATCTCTCTCAGCCCATATTTTTCAAGGCTTACATATATCTAAGCTGTTCCAAGACCATGGGCATGCAGACCCCACATACCAACCTACCTGGTATGATTAAGGCATCCAGCCCCTTGACATCCAGCTTAGTTAGATCCTTGATGTTGCCTCTGGCTATTCTGGCACTTTCAACCAGTACATTGCGCTTCTCCTGAGTTGGCTGTCCTTTCACGTGGTCTACCACATGCATCTGGTCAACATTAGGAGCAAAAACCTCTGCCTGAGAAGGGAAGAAAAGGTCTGTTATCCCTCAGGCACGTATTCTAAACATGTTCAATACCATAGGTAGCAAATTAAAACACTTGAGTTGCTTTGTTAGGAAAGACCTTTGTTGGTGGTTGCAATGAGCCTCAGGCTCACCTGTATGCAATAGTGGGCTCAGGAAGGTTATTGTTATATGTAGTGTTACATTTTGGGAGCTGAAATGGTGGAGAAGGAGCAGCCATTCCTTTCCTTCCCAAGAAAACAAGTTCTTCCAAGAGCCATGCACAAAGCTCATTTCCTAGAGTTTTCCATTCATGTCCCAAGCAATCACTTTTGCTGTGGTGGGCGCCGTTTGTGCTCATAAAGCCAGTTATCCCATGCAGTCTCTGAGTTTTCTCCACTAGAGGTCCCTGCCAATCAAGGGATAAGCTCAGGGCGATGCTTTAAGCTCGACAGTTTAAGGTAAGGCAGAAGAACTGCAGCAGCTGCAGGAGCGAAGGAAAAGAGGCGAGACCACAGGCAGCGGAGAGACAGTTTAGACAGGTCTCAGCTTTAACCTACACTGCGAACACAGTCTGAAGGCTTTGGAATTGGGTGGGCAGGCCCTGCAGTGCTGTGCCTTCATGTTTAGTGGAGCAGTTCCGATTTCCAAGAAACCAGCTCCAACCCAGATCTGTGGGTGGCTCGGAGCTGAAAGGAATTGCACAGGGCTCCTCTCTCTACTCTTCCTCTCTCAAAGAGCAGCTGTTGTGACAAGTGGTGTAACAGCAGTTGCTGCAGGATCACCCTTTTTTGCCCTTTCTCCAGTTCAACTCACAAGGATTCATCTATTTCCTGTTTCAATCTTCAGTGTTTTGAAAGGATGAGTTTCAAACAGCCAAAGTCATTGGTAGTCTTTGAAACAGAAGTACCGAAGCAGAAGAGAGGAACTGTAAGCCAGAAACAGAGAGGTTCACTTAAGAAAGTTGGCTTCAGAGTTTGAGTAGCACACAGAGTTGCTGAGCACAAAGCACACAGCCAGTCCTCTCGTAGAGCACAGCTGTGAGCGCAAAGCAGAGAGCAAAGCATTCTTCATGTTTGCTGTAGCAGCCCTGACACTGCTGTCTGCTTTGACTCCTCTCACTTAATGCTTTGCAACGGCCCCAGCAAAAGGGAGAAACTTGATTGGTCTAGCAAGATGCAGAGCTGCTAAGAGCAGTGCTTTGTGCAAGAGAGACAAAGTGAAAAGCAGAGCCTGGGCAAAAGGAGACAGAAATGGGGCAGGAGCCTCTTACCTGTGCCCCCTCCCTGCTGAGATGCACCAACACAGCTGAAGACTCGTGGATCTCACTGCCATCATACACCCCACAGCCAGACAGCACAACAGCCACTCTCTTTCCCATGGTCACAGAAAGAGCAGGAGGATTCCCCGGAGAGCCCCAAATTGCTGTGCATCTCTGTGAACTGCCTGGAGCCTTTTATAGCTTGATCCCTCCCCCAGGAGCAGGTGGGGCCAGAAGGGTTGGGCTGAATTTCTTACTGGCAAGATGGTTTTATTTCCAGCGCCACAGGCAGGGCGTGTAAATATTATTTGTTTCCTCAACTGACTGCTCCCATGCAGACATTCTTACCAGCACGTTGTCTCCAGAGCATCCCCAACTGACGTGAGCTGTTCAACAGAGCAGCTGTTTTTCCTTTTGAGATGTCAGTTTTCCATTCTAGTTCAGACTAAAGCAGTAAAATCTTTGTGCATAAGATGGTATCACAGGGAGCTAGCCCACAGCAAGTATTCCAGCCAGTGCAGTTCCTCTATGTGCCCCATTCTGAAGACCCTACACTGCACCAGCACCTTCTCTCCTTTTAACACCAAGCTATCCTTTTCTGACCTTAAGTGTCCTCACCCTCTCTGAAGAGCAGTTTTGCAGTTGTTTCCTGCCCTTCAGGTCCCGAGTTAGGAATGAATAACACAATTCCCCATCAACAGCACCATCTGTCCAAGGGGGTAACAACAACATTTGCAAGGAAAATGGTAGTAGGAACTGACAGAACCCTGACCAATACAGAACTACATGGTTGCAAGGTTCACAGCATGCGGCGGGGATGCTTCCTGGCTCATGTGGAGACCTGTTCTCTCTTGTCCTTGATATGCTTATACCTGAAAAGATAATGAGCATTTCTGATTTAGCTTTTCAGTGTTGAAATAACCTCTTAAGCTTATCTTGCCATTTTTCAGTGAACAACAAAATTTGTGCAGTTTGACTAAAGAACATTTTTCTAGGCTTATTTGTAAGAAAATGCCCTTGTCTCTCTCTCAGAAGAGATGTGAAGTGTGTTTTCTTTTTAGTGAAATAGTTGCTTGGCAAGTTCCTTAGTCATACAGGCATAAGAAAGATGTTCTTTTCTGATACATGTGACTTCATTTACTGCATGCATCTTAAAAACAGTGATGTCAGGCACTCTATACTTGACTATACAAACGGGAATAAAGCACCTGTTTGATGGGTAGAAAAACAGCTTTTATTATCCATGAAAAAATTAAAATGTGAGATAAGTGGGGGAAATTCCCAAAGCCTTTTCTCTTCTGTTTGGTTTCATATCTAAGTTATTGTAAGCATAATTTAGAACTGTATTATTTCCTCTTACAGGAAAACGAAAACAGCTGAATCATGCTGCAACTTGAAAAGACAGTTTCTTCCTACTTGTACTGATAGGAGAGCAATCAATTAATGATAGAAGAAGGATTATTCAAGGCCAGGCTGGCTGAATCTAGTGCTTAATCTGGAGTTTGGCAACCCTGTCCATAGCAGGGAAGTTGGAACTATATGATCTTTGAGGACCCTTCCAACCCAAGCCATTCTGTGATTGTAAGATAGATCATGGCTAATGACTGAAGTGAACTTTGGACTTGCTGTAAACCACATCATGTAGCTCTGCATATTGAAAACTGATGGCATTGTTTCCCCTTACTGAAATAATTGTCTACGTGTAACTGAACAACATAAGCTTGTTCTAGAGCTTGCTTCCTTGTGTGACAGGGTGTATCTCAATAGGCAAATTAAACTTAAAGATCTACAGATCTTTACAGATGTATTCTTGATAATTAATGCTTTTCGGCTAAGTTTTTCCATTCTAAATGAGAGTGTCTGCACACATCGATACCTTGCTTAAATCTGCATTAATATTCTAGTGAAGATAAGTGTGAAGGAGCTCTTCTGCACTGTAGCTATTCTCCAAGTGTATCCTCCAAAGCACTGAAGAAACCACAAATGCTTGGGGGCCTGTATAAGGACCCAACTTCTCAGTGGAAGCATGCTGTCCCAGTCCATGCGGCTCAGCGAGCAGGAGCAGCATCCTTTGGCATTATCTGTGGATCCTGCCAGCCTGGGATTGTTCTGGATTCCCAGTTGATGTGTAACCAACACGATCCCATTATGACCATGGGCCACTGACCACTGCTTTCCATGGCCTCCTGCATCACCCTGATCACATATTCTCACATATTCTCATAGCAAGCAGGAGGAAGCTGTGAATAGGTCCTTGATGTCACCTTTGGGATACAGCAGTGATCATGGCAATGACTGGTATCACTTTGCTGCATGCACAGTTCTCCTGGAAAGCCAGTAAGACACTTCCAGATTTTATCCTCGCACTGTTGGTCTCCAGACTGCACTGACAACTCACTCATGAAAGCCCCTGAGGAATTAGGAGGAGTTCCCTGGGAGTATGTGCAGAGAGGCTGGATGAGATGGATGTGGAGTGGCACATGGACAAAAGTTACCTTTATGGGAATGGCACTGAACATGCCCTGGGCTTGCCCAGCACAGAACATTGGTGCCAGGCATTCATAGCTGTGATGGGGGCAAACAGAAGGACCGTGGCAGGTGTTGGGACAAATAATTGGTCCCCGGGGATCTCCTGGGCTTACAAAATACTTGTTTGCTCCAGCAAGATGGAGTCTTTAAAAACCCTTGATTTTAACCAGTGTAATTTCCTCACTGGCAATAGCAAAAAGGCAGTAATAGTAATAAACCTAAGTGTTATTTTTCAAGTGTCTTTTTTAACAAGGGTTAATCAACAGTAAAATTAACAGGCCCCTGGAGGGAGCTACCAGCAGTCCATTCTGACTCAGACTGAAATTTATTGCAGCAAGAAACTCGTTTGCATTTCCTCCCGCATGCAGAAAGAAACACTAATAGAAGATGTTTGTAGGGAAAAGGGGTGGAGAGCAGGGAGGAACACAGGCCAGTGGAGTTGGTTTGGTTATAAAGAGCTAGGGAAGAAAGAGAGGCAGCATTTCAGCCCGCATCTGGGTCTTCAGCGAACTCTGCGATGGCAGTCAGAAAAGCTGAGTCACTGCATTACTCCATAGGGCTCTTGGGCATTTCCGCAGGTAGGGATCGAGTCTTCTTGGCACGGGAGGATGGGGTTGGGACTAGCTTTCATGGACAACCCCCTTTTTGAAGGGGTTAAAAAGTCTGTTTACTCAAAATCTTCTCCGCTTGGGTAAAATTTTTAGAGACGGGAGATCCCTCTGCCTGGTTCAGCAGCCAACAGCATATTTGTCTTGGCTTTAAAATGCTGGCCTGAATTTTTGTACTTCTTTCAACCTAGGTGGGAAGCAAATCAAAGCTTTTTGATAGTCATTTTCATAAGTGATTTTTTTTTTTTAATGCACTTTCCTCTCTTCTCTGTCTCTCCTGCTGCTCTGTTTTCTGTGTCCACTCCCTTTCTTTTGTCCTTCGCATTTCATCTTTCTGAGTGCTGCTCCTTTCCATTTTTAGGCGAGTTTTCTGTAGTCACGAGGCTTATGTGATCATCTTCAGAGCGTGTCTGTGTGTTGTTGGAATCGGAGAGCTGGTTTTTATTTTTTTCCAGCAATGAGGGAGCACCTCAAATACAATTAGGTTCAAGTTTCTCAAAAGTGGGCACCCAGAAAGTCGTGAGACCTTGGACACAAACCAAGTTACAACACTCCCTGTTGATTTTATTACTTACAGATCTTTTACTGTTATTTTTTCTCTGTTCTTTGCTCCTGTCACTCCATCTCTCTTCTGGTGTTTTTTTTTGGGGGGGCAAAGTTTACAAGCTCTTTCTCTTTTTCCACCTCCTTTGTCACACACAGGATCACTCTTGCTGGCAGTACATTTCTACAGTTCACTCAGAGCAGCCCCTGTGATCCCCAGCACAGCTCTAGGGATTCTTCTGTTGATTTTATCATCTCTTTTGGCATATGCAGGTAAGACCCAGAAGGCAGCCAGCTTGTAGGCCTCCCCTTCTATAGCTTTACATGTATTTGGTCTGCTTTGCCAACGTGTTAGTACAAACTGTGGCAGCCTTGCCAGACCACTGACGTCTCCAGGTTGAGGAATATATCAACACACCACTTTTTTCCTATCTAAGCAACCAAAGAGATAAATGTTAGTTTTGAACAAATGCTTTATTGTGATCATGACAATTTTAAAAGAGTGAATATATGAGCTCTCTAAAAACTGTTTCCAAGCTCACTGGGACTTGTCCAGGCATCTGTGGGTTGAAATGGCGTGTTGTTCCTTTTGTGCAGACCAACCCAAGCTCTCAGTAGCTCTGCTGACCATCATGCAGCTCCATGCTCATGTAGTGATCATGGTTCCAACACACAATGTGCCTGTAGCACAGCTGCTTGTCCTAAGTGCTACTTTCCATAACCTACTGTGTCGAAATCACATTTCTGTCTCCACTGCCATTTGTTTCATAGGAATTTGGAGAAGACTAAGAAATGCCACTCTATTCTCGTCTCTTTTCCTGACCATCTCAGTGTTCTGGTGTGGCTATGGAGTGGTCTTCGTCCTGCGAGGGCAAGGAGTTTTGAACGACACTGGTGACTTCCGCAATGCCTTGGTGCCTGGCCTGGTCACGTTTATTTTGGCACTACTCATTATTGCAGTGGTGGGCTTCCTTAACAGAGAGGTCATTCTAGCTGTGATTGCTTCTGCTGTCTCACTTGCCAGTGCTCATGAAGTTGCCATGCATTATAACACAGCTTTTGGTTCCTCTGCTGTGGCTTGCAACTATATGATTGTCTGCTTAGCTGGTGGTTACTTTGCTCTGGGAAGGATTCTTTATTTCCTCTCCAAAGAGAAAATAGCCATTCCTGGCACAGATCTTGCCAAAAATAAGGCCCGTGAGCAGATCCAGTCCACCAGTGTCAGCATGAATAATTTTGCAGTCACTGGTCTTATCCTGAACATGCTGTCTGCCAGTGTCTTCGGCTGTAGACTCCTGGGTGTCACTAGCAAACTATTTATTGGTCAAGTGCCCTGGCTGTGGGCTGCCGGGATCTACCAGATTGGAGTCTGCATTTTATCATACCGTGCAATGGATGTCCTAATGGCTACATTCTTTGGTTTCACTTCCATCCTGAAATTTGCTGGGGGCTATTGCCTTCTATACCCAATCTGGCAAACAGAGGAGCCAACTTTTCCTATCCCATTCCTTGTGGTTTTTTCAATTCTTTTTGCAGTCTTGGCTCTTTTTCTCACTCTTAAGAGCCTGGCGGATGGCCTGTATTTGCTGTTTTACGTGGCCTACTGCATTGCATTAGCTTGTTGTCCCAAGGGATTTTTCGAAGGCGGACCCCAAGGAATGGATGTGGCCATCTTTGTGGCCTCAGCCTTGATGACTCTGATTCACCTGTACAATGTGAAAGCAGGTGCCAAAATCCCAACAGGGGAGGGTGTTGTGAAGGCCCTGCTTGCTAGCAGCAGTTTTCTGAAGCTTCGTGAAGGGGCAAACCTTCACACACCCTACCTAGGGTATTCCAAGTATGCAGATGCTGAAGTACTTGGCTATGCATGTAGTGTCCTCGCTTCGTTTTCAATTACAGTGACTGGGGACCCACAAGATCCACTTGCTACTGTTGTAATTCCATGGGTAGTGGTAGCTGGTGGGATCCTTAAGCTTCTAAGTGGCTCAGTGGCCTTTGCCCGGGGTAAAACCCTGGAGAGCAGTGCCTTCATTCTTTATGCTGTCATGTGGATCATCTGGGGCTTGACAAGATACGGGGGCCTCTATGGCACTAGCAGAAGCTTCCACACAGCAGTAGGGATTATTGCTTTCGTGCTCTTCAATAGCTTCATTGTCTTCTGCACGCTCTTCTTAAGCATCAGCTGGTTCTTTTACTCCCTCACTTTCTTGCTCATTGCTGTCAGCTTCTTGTTGGATGCCATCAGTGTTCTTCCAGCTGGCTATGACATTGCTGCCACTCTCATCTTTGGTCTGGTCAGCTTTTACTGCTTCCTATCTGCCCTTTTCAACAGCACCTTTGAGGGTTCCTGCTTTCCAATGGGTAGGCCCCTTGTGCAGCTTAGTGGTGTGGGGGGAGGAATGACCAAGTGCCTTCACCTGCCTGCCAGGAAAGCTTCCTCAGTCAAGAGAATTGCAGGTAAGGGAAATATATAGGGGATTATGCAGGGTGGAGGGGTAATTCTGGGAGATTTTGTAGCAGAACGGTATTAAAAGGACGTTTTTTCAATCTAGAAGTGGAAACCATGATAATCTGATTGTATTTTGACCAAGTGGGCCAAGTTTTAGAAACTAAAATCACTATGGGGGAAAATAGGATCAATTCCTTGGTAGGACTTGGGTTTAGCAGTGAACTCACTGCTGTCTCTCCTCTATCATGTCACTGTCAGCACATGCAGTCTGAAAAGTGTATCCTCCAAGGCTAGGGCTCCCACTGACAGCTTTCTACAGAGAGTGCATGGTGCTTGCTTTCTCCACAGGGCTGAATGACTTCTAGCCCAGATGAATATGTCCCAGAATTCCCCTAAATGCCAGATCTCTTCTTGGGTGAATGCTAGAAAATGCACTGTCAGAGGAAATACTTTGCCAGTTGGAAAAAGGAGATGAGAGCACTGAATTGGCTGTTTTGTCTGTGACAGCTCTCCCGTGAATTACAGACCCTCACTTCTAGTCACTCAAGGGATTCTGCCCTGTTCACATGCCAACAGATATCCTGAAGAATGGAGGGACCTGCGGCATCCCCACTGACACTGTGTATGTGCTTGTAGCAGCCTGTAATCGGCCTGATGCTGTGGAGAAAGCTCACCGGTGAGTATTTGCCTCGTTGCCCTGGTGTAGGCTTCCCAGGCTAAGGAAGCCTGTCAGAGATACATCTTCTACTGAGTTCTGCCTACAGCAGCCATTCAGAGCAATGAGACATGTACCTTAATTTTACCAAGACAATAATGTTGCAAGCCCAGGGGAGAAGATCCAAATGAAAAAGGAGAGAGCTGAGCAGAATTGTCCTACAGTATATTGATGGCTCCCGGCAGGTGATGGAGCCAGGTAGCTTGGGTATCACAAGGAAATTTAACGATCAAGAAATGTCAAAATAGAGCAGGGGTTTATTATACATATCTCTAGATAAATATTGTCACAACTGAAATCCCTCTTGTGTTTAACAAATGCCTCTAGCTCTACTGTAAGCAGCTGAGACCCCTCAGAACTTGGGAAACTGGGTCTTGTACCTGTCACTACACAGGAAGCTAAAGCCTTCATTTGGAATTTGTAACTGGGAGCAGACATTCAAGTCCCTTCCTCTCAGACTGTCTGTTGAAACGGTCCTACTTCCATTACAGACTTTTGGCCTGCAGTACTACATCTAACTCCAGACCTGTCCAACGCCATTTCTTTTTCAGATTGAAATTAAATTCTGGCTTACTTCTAAACTCATTTTCCTTGCCTCCTTTCCAGCTCCAAGCGCCAGGCTCAGGAGCGCCCCATGTCACTCTGGATTTCTAGCCTGAAGCAATTAGAACCTGCAAAACATTTGTTCAGCCCCCTCCTCTGGGACTTCATGGATGCTGCCTGGCCATCTCCTATTAGCTTGGTGATTCCCAGAGGTGAGGAAATCTGCTACTTCCAAACTCTCTGGACAGCTTTGGGTTTGAAATTCCAACTTTAAGTCATGTTTCCCTGCAATGCCATGTGTTCCACGGCAGTATCTCTAGAAAGATTACTGTGTTTGGTCTGATGCACATCAGTAAGTGCTGTGTGACTCTTCCTTATGCAGGTAAATGGGTGGACTTCCTGGGAATGAAGGACTCTGCTAAATACGTTGGTACCCCTCAGAGCGTTGCCATCCGCATCCCTGACTGCTCAGTCACCACGCACCTCATTGACTTGGTGAGTGGTCGCACCTTGAACACTTTTGTTGTAAGCACAGGTTTGTTTGAAGTTGTGGAATGACAGCAGCTACAACCTGTAACTCAGTGTCTTTACCTGTGCAGTAGCTGCTGGGGTAACAACCTGTTGTGTACCACAGAACTTGCTGAGAGCTCTTGTTACCGTTTGTCTTTTTTTTGTCACCAGGTTGGCCCCATTGTGGTCACATCAGCTAATCCAACAGGAGAGGCAGACACAACACACCACAACCAAGTGTATGCCAAGCTAGGAGATAAGGTAATTGTGGCTTTGTGTCTTTTCAGTCCAGCAGGTCCCAAAAGGATGGAAGAACACAATTACTCTGTTCCCAGTAGGCAAGTCAATAGATGATATCAAGAATATGGGAGAACATCTAATTAAATATGTCATTGACACTCCTTGTGTTGGTGACGGAGTGAGAGAACAACGTAAAATGAAAAACTTGGTGGGAATCCAAAACGCTTCTGTTTTATATGGTATAGTTATGGCTTGGCAACATGAATTAGTTTGTCTTCAAACAAAGGATGATACGAGCAACAAAAAAATGCTTCACTTTGTACAAGCAGCAGAAAGACCGATGCTTAATTGTGGCAGGGCTCTAGCTGCCACTGAGTTATCAGAGCACTGGGGATTCCCATCTAAACCTGAAGCTTATCTGAAACAGGCACTGGAGCTTTAACATATCCTGAGATCCTAAATCCTTAGGACAATGTATTCTTGGCAGCTTATGTAAATCTCTCACCACTAACTCCTCAAAAAACTCTTCTTCTATACCTTTGCTTTTCAAATGGGAATCCTTCAAAGCTCCTCAGCTGATGCAAACCTGTTTTGCTTCTACTACTGATTCACATCCCATAGAACTCTCTTTGCTTTTTCTGAGTTTATTCCAAATTCAACAGGTAGTTAGTGGCAATACTGTGGTGTAGGAAGGAGCTGAGCTGCTCTTGACAGCTGCCTTCTGTTGAGAAGGGGAAACTGCCATCTCACTGCCCATGTGCTGAACTTGGTGTGGAAATTTGCTGCTCTTCAGGTGGATGCAGTTCTTTGCGATGGTCCTTCTCCAGAGAATATTGCCTCTACTGTTGTGGACTGCACCAAAATTGACAGTGGAAACATAGGATTCTTCAGAGTTGGTATAATTCCCAAGTCTCAGGTAAAATTAATCTTGATCTTATTTATTCTCCCTTTCTTTCTCTGCTTTGCCCATTTCCGTGACATAAGCATCAGACTGGAAATTTCCTGTTCTATAAAAAGATGAAAAAATCTGTGATAGCATGAGGAGTTATCACAGTGCAGAATGAAAGATCTCCATGTTGCCTGTGTCCTGATCCTGCAGCCATCATTGCACTTCTCTGCGCTGGGCAAATTCGTGAGGAACGTGCGACACAAGACTGATTCCTCAGAGAAAGGGCTCTGAGGTCCAATATCTCTGATCTCAGTGGGGCAGACTCTGCATTCACACCTGTCCCAGAGACCTTTGAGTAGATAGAAATGCTTAATGCAATTCCAAGAATGGGCCCAGACGGGTAGTTTTAAAAAAGAAAAGAGTTTATGTAAACAGCAGGAGAAGCAATTAGTACTTTCCCCCTAACTAGTAACACACATGGCTGTGTTTGTTAAATCCAGGTGCTGCAGATACTGGAGCAGGTGCAGAAGAAACACTCAGCGGTCCCTAACAGTGACGGCTGCACCACAAAAGGCCAGGAGGAGCATCTGAATCATGTCCATGCTGTGCACAACGGGGTGGGCACGGCCACCTCAGCAGAGAGATTTGCACTGCGGTCTGCTGACGGAGGCCGTGAGAACCACACTCGCCTCTGACTTGTGTTATGTGCAGTTATGAGCTCACTAGGGAGGTGTTTGCTGGAAAATGACATGTAGGCCAAACTGGGGAAGGGGAGAGATTTCTCAGCTACAGGGGTGACTTATTCACCTTTCTATAGATACTGCTAAAATATCCCTGATTTGCAATCACATTCACCCAGTTTGTAGAAGCAGTATTTTCACTTACAGAGATTGCCAGCTCTCACTGAAAGGAAAGTGTTACATCAGCGACTGGCTGAGCCCAGGGTATCAGAGCTTTTTTCTTTTCACTAGAAGTTAATGCCTTTGGTTTGGGGTGGAGAATAATTAACTTGAAACATTATATAATTATATGTTAAGGAACAAACACTGCATGAGGCTGGAAATGGAAGAAGGGAAGGTGTATTCAGCTACTATCTTAGTGAATACAGTGAACTTCTTAAAAAGGTGAAGCAAAATGTAGTCTTGGGAACTGGGGCTATCTTTGATATATCTTCTCTGAATAGAAGTCACAAAAGCCAACACTAAAACAAGTGCTGTTGTCTGAGGTGCCATTTTTGGACTTTCACAGTCAGTCTGAGGGTAGAGTTGTCATTTTGATGTCTCCAACAATACTGCCTTAGGAGTGCTGGAGCAGTATGGGAGACCCTCACTTCTCATTTTATCTTCTGCAGAGTATGAATTTCAAAGGAATCATATGCACTGCATTTGAAAATGCTAGAAGCTGGTCTGTTGCCTTTTGGCATAACTGTACATACTTCATGGTACATTTCCTTCAGGGTGCACATCTTGTACAGAGTGGTACCTGAACTGGAGGAAGTAACAAATTTCAAAGAAACTCAAGGAGTTTTCCTTGGTGAAATCTGCACGGCCATACAGTTAGTGGCTTGTTTGGCCTCTGAAAACTGTTGACATTACTTTTACCTGACTCAGGTGCAAGGTGCTGATCAAACTCCAGCTGAAACCAATGAACAATCTCATTGATTTCACTTGGAGCACTATGGGAACTTAAGCATAAATGCTGTGCAATCAGAGTAGCTAAACTTTTGTGAACCATGTCTTCTCAGCTTGTTCTTTACAGAACTGGTTCTCTTCCTGCAGAGAAAGAAACTGTCAGATAACTGAGTTTGTGAAATCGTTTCACTGGTCTACTTACTGTATCTCTTTGGTGTCTCTTAAAACTGATTTACAGAATGCAATAAAATATTTTCAATAAACAGTCGTAAGTCGCACAGGGCTGTGCTATCATCTGCAGCAAGCGCCAGAAAAAAACTTTGCAAGCAATATGATTGTGGCATTTCGGGGTTGCCAGCAGTGCACAAATCATCTTACAAGTGGATCAAATTGCATCCCTTTCCAGGATGTGAGACAAGGGGGGAGGAAAGCATAATAACTAACATCAACCCCCCGGTGCCAGCTTCCTTGCTGGGTATTGCTAATGAATTCATAAACAACAAGGCTGAATTTGGCTCCTTTTCTTAACCAAGTTTTACAAAAATAATAAACGCTGAAGCCTGAGGAAGCACAGTAAGAAATATGAATCTGGAAAGAAGCATTACAAAGCCTTTTGCTATGTAAAACAGCCTTGGCTTAAATTAAGTGTGGGTGCTGCTTCCCCATGCTTCATATAATAGTATGTTTTAGTGTGCCACAGTTTGGAAAGCTGGATTCTTCACAAGGTGCCTTGCTTCAATCCATCTTTTCCTCTCTCCCTGGTGAATGTTTCTTACAGGAACTGTTGCTGCCAGGAGCAGGATGCTGGGAGAACTCGCCAGGAACCATTTCACATGACAGGTGCAAGACAGGGAGCAACTTGAACTTAATTCAGTCCTTGCTGTACCCTTCCACACCTCTCTTACGTATGAGCAAACCAGAACCAAATAAACTGGGATAAAAGCAAATTGGGATGAAGGAGGAGACATAAATGGGATATTTTGTTAAGTAGGGGCAAAATGATTTCCAATATTTCCTGAGTTTTCCCAGTATTCAAGGTGAAGCAGAACATTTTTAAAAAGAAGTAGAGAAAGAGCCACTGTTACAAGTGTCAAACCCCAAATACTCCCATTATAAACTTCTGGCCTTTTTCAGCACAATTTGCTGAAAAAATCATAGATCAAATCTGTGCTGAGATGTTGACAAGAGTCTGTAAAATAGTTTCACCTCTAAGAATATGGGGTTCTGTCAAAAAGTGTTGCCCAGCCCTCCTCAGAGGAGGCTCTCAGGGTGCCCTTCTGGTGCTGTTCCTCTCACATCACGCTCAGTGGGAAGGAGTCACTGCATTGCAGTGTGGCAATCAAGAGGGATGTAAAGGGATTCGGGACCCTCAAATATCCATCAAGGAGGAGTTTGAAGTCACTGAAGAAAATCAAGAGATTTCCAAGAAGGGACAATGTTATTGTCAGTGACTCTGAGGTCTTCAGGCCTGAAAGATCGCTATGGGACACAAAATCATCTCATGAATGGGCCTGTTTGTGAAAATAACAACACTTTAGTCCCACTGGGGTTGGAAACAACCCAGGAAGCAGGCCTGTTCCTCCTTGATTTTGCCCTTTGTACAGTCCAGACATCTGTGTCAATGGAAAAAAGAATGGAAAACAAAGAAGGGCATTTTCTAGTCACAGGAAAAGCCAACTCACCTTTCTGAGAATAGAACTGTGCCATAGGAACAGGAACTGACTCAATGGCATCTTCGTAAGGGTGCATGTTGGTATAGTGGGTGGATCTGATGCTCCAGTGGGTAGAGCGGTTCAGAGAGGAAGGGTGGCATCACCACTACCTCCTGAGTGAACCAGATGAGAAAGTGCTTGAGACATGGACAGAGTCAGAAATGCCCCATGACTGCCTCTGATTTAAGAAAACACCAAGAACTGGGAGCTGTAGGGATACAGACCTCATCTGTTTGGCTCCTTCTGCTGAAATATGAAAGCCAGCATCCACCTATGGCTCAGGGTGGGACATCAACTGGAAGAAAAGGCAGAAGGCAAGTCCTCCTTATGGTGTGGAAATGAGTCAAAACAAAACCTTTACATCTCCTCGGTACTACAGAGGGCGTGTGAAAACACAACCTGCAGTGATTTTTTGTCATACTCACCTTGCTGCATTCTTCCTGTTACTTCTCCCTGTAACATCAAGTGTTTAGGGTTATTACTACAGCATGACTAGATATTCTGGTTTGTCACATTTTGAAGGAATATTAAGAACAACAAAAAAACAGCATATCTCCATATCTCAAAGCTTGGGCCAGATCTTCAACTGTTCTGCAAAATCCATTTATACTTGTATTGGATTTCTGTCTGTGACGGCTGTGTTGCCAAGAGCCGAGCAACCTGTAATGGTCTTGAGCCAGCTGGGTGTCCCCAGCTTTTGTGTCAGCTGTAACAATAAGGAATTTATGGAGCAGCTCTGTGCTGAGGCTCAGAATAAGGCAGAACAGAGATAGCTGCATGACAGAAGAAATTGACTGTGTAAAAATCTTTTGGGAAAGTACCAACAGTCTGGAAATTGAGGCTCTTGAATCAGGATGGGGAAATCCGTCCTGTGCATCCAGTACAGCGCTGTCCCTGCACCTGGCTGTGGCTCTGAAGCCCTGTTAAAAATCTGCTGAAATCATGACACATGCACAGAACCATCTTGTAACTCTTACAGGTTCTGCTGTGACCTTGAGCAGCCACCCTAAGCTGGCAGGATGTGCCCACGTTTCCATTCTGTGCGCTGTGCCATAGGATGAGTCAGTATCTGCAGCCCCTGACCAGGCTCACCTTATGTCCTCAAAATTCCCGTGAGCCTGCTGACTGCCTGTGGCATCTTTCCACCTGCAACCTTGCAAAGGGTCAGGTCACCACTCCGGGTTATCAGATCTTGTGGCCTAGGGCTTTCCACAACCTCTGTCCTCCTTCCTATCTCCCTGCAGGTCTCCAGACCCTTCTTGCCTGTGGCTGCCAGCAGCTGTGTTCGCTTGCAAAATAAACCAAGTCTAAATTACTAAAACTTCCCTTTAGTGGGAAGCAGAACTGTTGATACAGGAGGAGAAATAGAGAAGGAGCAGACAAAGTAGCTTTGCTTAGATCAGATCCAAGTGAGCAGCAATGACCATGAGCAGTGGCACACAGGATGCAGGTGTGATGATTCCCCTTGTCCATGACGGAAGCTGAGATGTGTTTCCTATAGACTTCCAGAAGCAGTATTAGTGTTACATCCTCCACTGCACTTCCAGGCCCTAGCTCCCCGAAGACACAATGAAGAATTGATCAAGCTAAAGCCCTTTTGTCCATCTCTCCTCAGAGATAAATGTCTGGTATGAAGCAAGGTAGCTCTCAGGGCCTTGTAGCTGAAAGCTGTCGTCATACATCTGATGGTCCTTTGAGCTTGTCTTGGCTGTGGTGCTACAGGTACTCCTCTATATGGGGGAAGTGAGTCCTACCACATCTGTAGGGGAAGGGTAAGAAATAGTCATGTTTGTGTGTGCACAGTAAATGCTAATACATTGATTTTTTTCCCTCCTCCTCTGCATGAAATTATATTCAAAATTTTCACTGACAAAATGCCCAGTCACAGAGCTGTGATCTCACTGTCTCCAGGAAAATGTCTCATAAAATTGAGAGATTACATGAAATAATCAAAGAGTGGAAAACAAATGAACAAACAAACGACAAAAATACCAGCCCTGAACCCCAAAAGCAAAACAAGAATGAGGAAGAAGGAAAGTAAGGAGAGTAGAGCTGAGCAGAACCGAAAGCACATAGCACAACTCTTTGTATGTGAGTCAGCTCCAGGTGTGGAGGAACCAACTCCTGGAACATACTGTCATGGCCACGTCCCTCTTGAGGTGGTGTTCCATCTATCAGATTTCAGTATCTCTCTTGGAAAAGAGAAGTGATGCCCTTCACCACCAGTGACATTCCATGCAATTTGCTTTTGTGATGATGTGAGTCAACATTCTGTTGTGCAACAGTATTTTGCACTGTTTCTTTTAATAGAACAGAAACTTTCTGCCCTTTTGTCTAAACCACCTGCTCCTGTCCGTGCCTCCCCATCTCTTTCCTTCCCCTGTCTGAATTCACACACAAATGTGCTGCTCTTCCCTAGCAGAACTGATGTTCTGTCCTTGAAAACCATCTCACTAAAGCTCAGCTAACTTCTGAGCTGGCACTAAGGTTGAGAAGTGGGGCAGAATGAAGAGACCATCCACAGGAGAGACTTAGGGACAAATGTGACATGGTTGAAATCCAGTATCCCTAGTTCCCCTTTGGTTGGGATCTAAAGGCATTATTGCTCATTGCCAGCTTCCATTTGGAAATGAGCCTTCAGCAGTACATAGCATCTCACAATGGAAAACACAGCAAGAGGCATTAAGGCTATTGCTAATAGCCCTAATGAAAGGACCCTGTGTTTAAAGAGAATGAATAAAGGGATTGAGGGCTCATGTTGTTGATCTAAGGGAGGTGTGTTTGTTTCTCTCTAACCTTGCAAAAATGCTAGCAGGAGTGGTCCGGGCTTGGGCAGTTTGTTTTGAGTCCCTGTGAAGAATTGTGAGGACACAACTACACAACAGTTGTTAATGCTCACCAAGTTCTTGAGCCAGATTTCTGTGAAACAAAGACGTGGTACATGTGTGGAGTCAGGACGCAGGGCTACTCGCCCACCGTGGGTTGCTTACTGATCATATTCCAGGTTCATTTGTCATGGTAACAGCTCAGAGCGTGCTGGCGAATTTAACACTTGGGTAAGGTGGCAGAGTGGACAACCTGATGTGCTAACCCGAGTCATGAAAGATCTCTGGACACCCAACAGCTGCTGGATTTAGAGTTGTTCGTACTGGGAAAAAACTTGAACAAAACCCTCCTGAAGGCAGAGAACTTCATCAATTGGCATCTGGACTTTTCTTTGGCTTTTCTTGAAGTTATTTCCTGGGCATGTCCTCGGTCACCTTTACTTTTATGGTTCCTGTATTACTGTGGTCTTCCACATCCAACTGGGCATTTCTGACAAAAATCACTGCAAATAACAGGTCACAGCTTTTAATCACAAGACTTCGCCGTGATGATAGATAATGTAATGGAAATAATGAGATAATAGAATGGGGATTTACCCAAATCGGTTCTGATAAGGAAATGTTGCTCTATTTAGCAGCACCAGAACAGCAACAAGAAATAAAATTTATTTCCTTGTTTGCTGAAGAGAAAACCATGCTTATTCCCGGCACGGATTGGGGAGGCGGAAGAAATCGTGCAATTTATTCTGTTGAATACAACATCTATTTTCCCCTTGATGTCTCTCACCTGATACTGGAAAATCGGTACAGTGCAAAGATCTCTTTACCATAACCTCTCATCAATCAATAGAATATCACAAGGTTGAGTGTAAATCCAGGTAGTAATGAATGACTTTTTTTTCTATAGCCTCATTTGTTTGCTTTTTAATAAGCAATAGAAACTCAGCGCATAGAAACTTCACTGTCTTATATTTATGGCTTTCACTCTACCTGTACACAAAGATTTTCTTTGATTAAACAGTGTTCTGCTGATAGGCAACCTTTTGATTTTCAAGAATATTTCCTTGTTCTCAAGGAAATATCTCTGAAAAATCATGGTTCTTCCTGAAAATAAGCCATCATCTGAAGCCAAGAGAGAAAATTTCACCAGCATATACACATACATGAAGCATTATTTGTGAAAATAGACAGTTCGGGATCCCTCTATAGCTACTGCTGGCACTTCAGGCATCTCCAAATTATGACTGAGAGGAAAGAATCATGCCTTCAGTGGGTTTATGTCCTCTGAGATGGAAAGAAGTGTCTGGTTGGTTTGAGATAAACTCATTTCATAAAGCCATAGAGTTAGGCTTGTGGATTTCAGGGCTAGATGACTTCTTCATGGATCTAAAACAGTCTGAAATTTAGTCCTGCCTTAAGTCCTTCAATGAGTTTGTCCCAGAGGAGAGAAATGAAGCCCTGCCCAGTGGACTCCAAAGGGCTGAGTTTTGTTTTGAGGGAAAAGCAACCCAAACAAGGAATTTTTAAAGAGCCTTTCATCTTGGATCTTGACAACACTTTCGCCATCTTTGTGTGCCATCAGTAGAAAGCATGCTCCTATGCTTTCTTATCTTGCCCCACTTATAACCTAAGTTGTAGATTTGTCTATAGCTCTGAAGTTGCAAAACGGTTCTTAATTTCAAACCTGACTTTCTCATCATCACAGTGTGTCTGTCAGGTGCTTTCCTCGAGGGCTGAGACATTCCAGTTGTGATTTACCTGCCAGACAGCAGCAGTGCAAGGTGAGAGCTGCTCTTGCCGCTGGAAAATTGTTTGCATAGAAAGGCTCAGGAGATCACAGGCAATACTTTGTCTTGGTTTACCAAATCCCAGGCTGTTTGTTGCACTAATCACAGCTTGTGGTGAAACACACATCCTTGCCTTGAGCCAAAATACTATGAACACTCTCTCAGTCCTGTGCCACCAGTATGGAGACAGTCTAATGTAGACATTGTGGAGGGGACAAGACAAGATGAGACTTCCTGCCTTTTTTATTGTTACTGTTATAACAATTTATGGCCACTGTTGACAACCACATTTGTTTGGAAAGGTCAAGGAGTTTCTCAAATATTGAAACGTGAGAGAAATCCCATGTTGTGGGACTTCACCACATGCTTGAAGTCAAGCATATAGAATCACAGAATCATAAAGGTTGGGAAAGATATCTAATATCATCCAGTACAACCATTCAAATAGTCCAGTATGCTGGGCAATGGACCTCAGCTGGCCTTAAAGACATTTACTAAGTCCTTCAGAGCACTGGGGCTTGCAAGATCAACATCTCTTTGCACTACGCCAATGACCAGTTGTTAATTGGCTTTCTCTCCCTGTTTTTCTAATATGGATACACAAATCATTTATCTGCGCATTTCAACTAAACATTCAGTGGCAGCATCCGCAGCTGGGATGCACAAGAAATACATGTAACTCTGTCCCCGTGAAGAAGCAGGGTTTTATTGCACTGACTTCTTGATGGCTTTGTTGCATGCCGCTTTGGGTCAGAACCAGAGAGAATCACAGCATTTTGCAATATCCCCAGAAATCCCTACTGTTTCGTCTCAGCCCTCTCTGTCTCCCATGGTTTCCTGCTTCCCTCCCAGCTGGCCCAGCCTTGCTCTGGCTTTCCCAGCATCTGGGTTCCTGATGCCAAATGCAGCTGAACCCTCTGACCTGTGCTGTGAAGTGCTTGAGGGACAGAGAAGGGAGATTCCCACTCCAGGACGATCTTGCCCTAGGAAGAAGGTGACACATGGACTGGTCATATAGCTGCTACGCTAACTGATGGCTCACCAGGGCATAATATGTGCTTGTGTGTGGAAGAAGGGTACTGTGTGTGCAGAGGCTTGTTTAGCTGTCTGAGGGTATGTGCAGGGAGGGGAGCATGACTTCACTCCTCTTAGAGAAGTTGGCAGGGGCTGAAAAACCAGAGAAGACTGGGAATGCCCTGCAGTGCCCAGCACAGCCTACAGTCAGTGCCCTCGGCAGAGGGTACAGGTGGGGTTTAGGGTCAGAAGGCTCCAGGTTGCAGCGTCAAGGGTAGTCTGTGCTCAGACCTGAGGAACAGATGCCAAAGGCTTTCAACTGGGACTGTGGGTAGTGAAATAACATCCATCACCTGGAGCCAGAGTCAAAGCTGCTATTTATGGGGACTTCTGAGCACAGGCTAAATGGCAGGCTGCACCTTGAGGAGGAGCAGAGGGACAACAACCCCTGTGCCAAAGCAAGCTGAGCACGCTCAGAACCAGAGTCAGTGTTTGTTTACGTGTTCATAATGAGGTGTGGGAGGAATGCAGCCCCAAAAGCCCCACCAGGTTTGGCTGCTCAGGTCTTGGAGAAGCATCTGGTGATCTGGGAGGGAGGGAACTCCTGCTCTGATGTGACCCTGGGGAGAAGCCCACGAGAAGCAGAAAAGGATACTCCAAAGCTATGATAAAGGGGAGCTGGAAAGGGGCTTGTCCCTTGGGTGGTAGGAGGTGGTGTTGCAAGCATGCCAAGGGAACAATCTGCCTGCCCAGAGTAGGAGGGAGGAGAAGGAACAACTGTAGGGAACTGGCAGAGATCTGCTGCTTGGACACTGCTTCTGGTACAGGGAAAAACATTACAGAAACCCTCCAAATCTGAATTTCATATCTGTGTTTTGAAGCCAGCTTTTAAGCCCTAGCTCATTGTTTTTTTAATAAGGATTGTCTTCTTCAAGAGTGAATTCCCCTCTTCCCTGATTTCCCCTCAACCTCCATTTACCATGGGCCTACATCAGCTGTTGCTTTCTGCATTAAGTACCCCAAGACCAGCTGGGAGGTGTCCTGTTCCAAGCAGGGAGTGGCTGTGAGGATGCCAGGGCAGGACAGGGGTGAATAACTCACTGTACACCCTCTGTCAGGAGTGTGCCTTCCAATATTTATTTCTTCCCCTAGCGCTTAGTGGTAGAGCTTTGCAGTTTTTGGAGGATGAACAGTTTGGTGGAAAGCAACTGAAAGCCAAAGTCTTTTCCTTATATTCCAAAAAGAGGATTTATTTAGTTGAATGTAGCTGTTTAAAATACACAGATCTGAATGTTGTAGAAGGGAGTATACAAGCAGCATGAAGTCCACAGTCCAAGGCACTCAGGAAACACTGGTACTCTGGGAATTCCTGCAGTGCAGCATCAGCTCCTGATCCTGCTGGCACTCTGTGGGCAGATTTCCCAGCGGTTTCAGGCACTTACTGGAGATAAACAATTAACAGCCACAGAACGCTCCCAGGAGAGACACTGGATGGGAAAGTGCTGCTGCTTCCCAAGGAGGTGAGTGCTTGATTACAGAAGGTATGGCTTTCACAAGGCCAAGTGCTCCAGCGAGGTTTGGGATTCATCATGTCTTTTTGTGAGAGTAGATGCTGTTCCTTTGCTCAGGGGAGGTTTTCTTTGGTGTCAGACTGCTCTGTTCTTTACTCTTTCAAATATCTGCATCACCTTGCCTGCTGGTATGCAGCCTTCTCTCAAGATGGTGATGCCACCTTCCCAGAGCAAGAATGAGAAAATTAGGATAATTCCCAAAGGGGGAAAGAAAGGAAAAGGGATTATGTTCCAACATAAACACACTGAACCAGTAAAGCCATCTAGATGCTTAGTGCCTCCAAATAATAAACTTTGTCAGAAATAAAGACACCCACCAACACAGCGCTGAGTTCAAAGTTCAGTTTTTCACTAAAGAATCCCACCCAAATGATGACCCAGAGCCAGCAAACAAGACTACAGTTAGTGTTTCTACACTGCTGTGGATTACTTTACCTTAATGCTGGGGTCTACAAGAAACATATGCCCTTCCTTTCAGAAGCATTCACCCTCACACTTGAAGCATTTTCTCTATTCTAAGGCAAATTTTGAGGCATAGCTTTGCTTCTGACTGCCTCATTCTGCCAAAACAGAGGCCCTCCAAAGACATCTTTTGTCAACACGTTTGCAAAAGTCTGAGCACACAAGACCTGTTACTCTTTGAGAACACTGTGCTGCCAGTCTGATATTACTGAAAGGAATGGGAGCAACCCTGGAATATGCTACTGGAAAGATGCTTCTGACACTCACTTTCATCAATCCTTGTGCAGTTGACCACAGTTGATGCTACCACTTCATCAGATTCTCCATCGCAGAGAACACCCTCCAGCTTATGGCCAAGACGCCTGTAGGGAAAAAAGAAAGAAAGTGGCATGGTACTTCATACTGCCTTATGTTGAAGTTCCTCTCAACACACAGCATCAAATCATGATGGCTGCCCGCCTGTTGGGTGGTTTGCAGAGCAGTAGAAATGCAGTGAACAGGGTACTCACGAGATGACCATGTCGTGATGCGTGCTGTCAACCTCTCCACTAGGGTTAGCAGATGTGATTGCCAAAGGCCCCGTCATGTCAATGAGGTGCACCAGGACAGTCAGGTCAGGCACTCTGATCATTATACTGTCTTGAGTTCCCACTCTGCTGTAGCCTTCTCCAACTCCTTGAAAGACAAACAGAGGATGCTGGAAGAGGTTTACTTGGCAAGGCATTGTTGGAATACTGCCTGCTCTCCTTGCAAGTGACTCTGCTCCATACACCAAATAAAACTGCAAGACTCTTGCACAGTTTCAGAAAACCAGCACATTTGATCAGAAATCCATGAGTGCAGCTCTAAGATTTTGGGAGTAAGAGAATAGTAAGAATCAGAAGGGAAAATCTCACAACCTCAGTGGCTGCAGATCAGCATAGCTCTTTTCATAGATAATGGATTTACCTACATCCAAGAATCAAATTCTTTGTGATTGTTTCCCACCTTCCCTACCCTTTGCCACACACCTCCACCAGGTTAGCATGCATAACTCCTAATGCATAATTGCTTCTCTAACATTCCCATTGATTCCCAGAAACCAAGTCTAAGTGCGAATCATACTGTTTCTCACAGTGTTTTCTCTTAGTCCATATGTCAGGAAGGAAAAGGGCCCAAGTACATCCTTCTGTTCTGGACTGCTCATCTCTTTTTGATCCTCCACCCAGGGCTTGCTCATTCCTAGTTAACAGCAATGAGCTTGCAAGATGTGACCCTCCCAGGCTGATGAGCCTCCCTTTCTTTGAGTCTGACTGGATTAAAGAGACCATCATGCTGGTTCTCATTGCCTATGAGTCATTCCAGCACTTTAACATCCTACGCTTAACGTAGTACTAAGATGTGTAAGAGGTGTTTTCTCCCTTGACATCTCAGAGAATGTATGGATTGCTGAAATCATGAAAGGTGTTGTCCTGTTCAACTCACCTAGCTTCTTCAGCCACTCTCCCTTCTTGATAATGCAGCCAACACCACCTGGGTAAACATTTTCCATGAATTCCCAGAGCAGTGGGCTGATGGGGGGAGCAGCTGCTCTCAGCTGATCCAGGTTTGAAATGAAGATGCAGATGGGCTTCTCTTGAGGCCTGTCCTACAAAAGCAAAAAACAGAAACAAAAAAGTCTACATCGAGAAGATCTAAGCCCACTGGAGTCCTAGTCTGTATACTGCCTAGGGACCACAGGCTCCAAGCAAGTAAGGCCCTCTCTCTGCTGAAAAAGCTGAGCAGAGGAGGGGGCTGCATGCTGTGATTTGTGCCACAGCTCAATCTGCATGTGCAAACTGAAGAAGAGAGAGCACAGTAGGCTGCTCTTGGGATCTTGGCAGAATGCACCCAATTCCCCTGCTTCAGACACAACCAACGCAGGCAGGGCAACATTCTTCTCATTATCAGTATTTTTAATACACCAGAGTCCTGATTTTCTTCTAACTTATGCTGGTATAAATCAAGAGAAAACCCAACAGGATGGTGGAAGGGGAATCTAACCCCCTGAAACTGGTATCTACATGACCACTTCTTTAGTTCTTTGATGCTTTGACATAAACTTGTTGTGAAGTGAGCGATGATATGGAAGGAAAATAAAAGAGCTCACAAAGCAGTGTCATTTCAGTCCTCAGCTGACATCACTTTCAGCAGGGCCAAATGACTAAGGAACTGGGCATGTATTTACATTCTGTTTATATTCTCTCATTGACAAGGAAGGTTAGCATTGGCACCAAAGCAGGACAGAAAAGACTGCCTTTGTTGCTGATGTTCACACTAAGTGCCAGCTGAGATAGTCTGTTATGCTTATTTCTCCAGGCTAGCCAGGAAATTGCCTCATGGAGAACAGAAGGGGCCAGGCTGCAAAAGATGTATTTAAGGTGCAAACTTTGGGTCTTCTTCCAGCACTGAATGTCTCCCAAAGTCTGGGCAAGTTTAAATCTGGGATTTTGATTCAGCACTTCATAAAGCAGAGAGGACAAATACAGGTTTGGACCCACTTAGGAACATGTCAAGGCTGTTTGAGATTGGGTTTTTGTTTTGTCCCCTTCAGTGAAGCAGAAAGTTGCTAATTCCCAGTGCTACACACCCAAATCAGCGAATGCTCTTCCTGCCAGTTGCTCAGCTTAAAAAAAATGATCCATGGCCTTTTATGAAGCTCCTGCTGGACTCTATCTGCTCAGTTCTGAATCAGAACAACTTGGAAGAAGGGGTTCCCATTTGTCTTTGCATACATTACCAATCTATGGGATGCCAGCAGTACAACAAGTCAGCTTTGTATCCGCACCTTGATTCTGTAGACTTTCTCAATGGCTTGAGGGTGTCTGCAGGAGGCTGCCAAAGCATACACGGTGTCTGTTGGGACCCCACACACTGCCCCTGTGTTCAGCAAGTCAGCGATGGTCCTCAGGCCACTGGTACAGTGGGACTTGGGGCAGATGCAGGGTGGGGGATCTTCAGTATTCTTCTTAGAGTTCTCAGCCTGGCAGTAGTCAAAGCCATTAGCATGGGACTAAGCCAATATGTTAAATACAGGGGATGATCTGTCCCTGTTTGTTGCAGGGGAATTGGACTAGGTGACCCTTAGTGGTCCCTTCCAGCACAGATGATTCTATGATTTGGTCTCCTTGAACACAGACATCTCCCTGTGCCATTCTCTCTTGGCCTCAAAGGGCAGAGGCAGCACTTTAAGGTGTGCTTCACCTAAAGCAGGTGATGTTAAACTTGTAAGTGTCCCAGATTTCCATACACATTATTCCTAATGGAAAGTACCTTGTTTTTAGCTCAAATCTTCCTACAGCAGTACTGTGACAGGGATTTCAAATGGCAGTCAAAGAAAGGGAGATAGAAACTTGCACTCCTCTAGGCAAGACTGAATACCTTGGAATATTCTCTTAAGCAAGGAAGCTACACCGTTATGCAAAACATCTCTTACTGTGAACAGAGAGGGTCCCATCATCATCAGGTCCTTCCCAAACATGCTGTTAGCAAGTGATGCTGTTGCTCCGTAGAAGCAGATGATGCTGAAGATGCATAACATTACAACTGAAAATCAAACCACAGAAGGTCAAAGGGAGGAAGAGTGCTGGCAAAGTTTTATTTTCTTTTGTGTCTGGTCTTCCCAGAATTGCAAACTTACTTCAGCTTTTCCTGTCACACTACATCTACAGTCCAGCACATCTGTGAGTCTAAAAATTCAAGGCATTTCCAGGCTGGTCTACCTGACTTTTTTTTTTTTTTTTTAATTTGCTGGTGGAAAACCTTCTAAAAAACATCTTTCTAAAGCTCTATGTATAATTTCAAGTCAGTCTCACTTGCTACAAAGCCAGAATTTGAATAGAACTACATCCATTCACATCAATGGCATATTTAGTTCACTCCAAGTCTTGGCTCACCAAACGACTACTAGAAAGTAGAATTGTACAGAACTTCAGGAGTTCATCTAGATTCAACAGTATCTGCCATACTAGATGTTTATTAGGGTGCCCAAGGAGCTGCAGATGATGGTATGAGGGAACATTTCCTCCTGCAGCCGTGGAGCTAGAAGGCTCAGCATCTGCAGCTTGCATGTACTCAGTCTTCTAGGGGAGATCACACAATCTTTTGCTTGCTTGCTTTTCTCCATACTGAACTGATGCAGAATATTGCTCCCCAAAGACAGACCCACTCACTGCACCCGCTGGGTGAAGGTTTGAGGACAAGTTCACCTACAACTCACTTTCAAATGGCAAAGGGAGGATCTCCAATGTGAAGAGCAGAAAACAAATGGTCAGGAGCTCCACTGCCAGGGTCATGCAGAGAAGCACCATGTTAAAAGAGGAAGCTGTGGAAAGAAATATAAACAGGACTGACCCACATCAGAGAAATGCCTGTAAAAATGTGTGTGAAACATCAGAAGTGTTCATAAATGAACTTAATTGTATCCGATCCGACTTCCCTGTTCACAGAGATATGGATGTGGTTTAGTTAGCCCTTGGCTTTCAGGAGACAAACTGCCAAGTTGTTCATCTGCCAGTACTCTGTGCTCACATGGAAAACAGTTATCGGAGAGCCAAGAAGAAGGTGATTTACAGCAGCTGGGCTGGAGTTTGACTGTGGTTATATGCCAGTGGTCCAGTCCTTCTAACACTTTCACCTCATTTGAACCGTTTATTTTCTTTGAAATATTCTTCCTTTCTCTTATGACTGTTTCTTCTAAGCCCAGCTCAGCTTCTGTTACTGGCTGTGGGCAAACCATTTCAGTTCTTGCCTAATTGGTGTGACAGAGAGAGCTGAGGCTCCCTTTCTTGTGCACTTCCTCCACAGAGTGCCCACAGGTGAGAAAAGTGATCTGGCCCCAAACACTCCACAACAGTCAATCATCTGTGGTACTGAGACTTACCTAAAATCATTAAAAAAGCATTGAGCACCAAAAAGGCAATAGCACCAGCAGTAAATCCTTCACTGTTCCCCGCACCAATATTCATCAGGTGGCCTGAAATAGGACCAGAATGTTTAGTTGAGAGAAAGCCATTAACAGAATGGCATATCTGCAGTTCAAGTCAATTGACAGTGATTGCTAAGAAGTATCCCAGTGGATTGAAACCTATTGTATCTGTAGTGCAAACTAGTTCAGGTATTAACCAAAGAACTGGTGATGATTATCATAAACCCTGATGATTTTATTTCCAGCTTGTAAAAGACAAGAAAATCTGACTGCAAAGACTAATAGCTTCCTGCCTCTTAGGCAATAGCTATAAGTTTTCCCAGAGGTACTCATTTCAATAGGACCTCGCAGGGAGGCCATATGAAATGCTTCTGAACATGGTGCTGAATAAGGCTTCATAAAGCTCAGGCATTTTGAGATCTTGTTCCATGTCTACAAGCAGCTAAGATGAATTGCTCCAGGCTTTTGAAGCATAAATGCAGAACCTGGAATATTCTGCCACCTAAGAAGTGTGTAATGAACTGTTGTTCTGAAATAACCGTCCTGGGGCAGTCTGAATGTTGTCTCACAACAGTTTAGCAGGGAAATCTTTACCTCAGTTGGGATCAAAGAAAGACATAATTCAGACTCCTGTAGTTGTCAGAGCACTAAGTAACTGCATCAAGGGCAATTAATTGTGTGAGTATAAGCCGGGTTGTTTGGCCATTCCCTGTTTTTTTTTTTCTTTGTTTTTTTTTCTTTTTTTACAAGAAGAAATATTGGTAATTTTGAGTAAATCTTCTGGGAGAAGGAATTATACAAAAGAAATCAAACAGAGTTTTCCTAAAAGCATCTCTTAGTTTTGGGACAGCAAAATAGAAAGCCTGGCATTTTGTTACCTGCAAACCGAAGCCAGGTCCATGCTCCCCAGAAAGCAGCATAGCAGAGTGGGAGAACACAACCAAACCTTCTGCCTCCTTGAACCTGGATCCTGCAGACGTACAGCTGGATTATGGCTCCTGGGATGAGCACGGAGGGTATGGAGAGTTGCTGCCTGTTGGGGTCACTGAGAGTACCCTGAATGGCAGAGACTGCTGCCAGGCCATTGCAGATGTAGAACAAGGCATCTGGCACTTCAGCTTTGGTGCCACTTGGGAGGTTCTTGGACCTAGTGAAGCAGATTTTGGCAGCCATCAGTGTGGTTTGAAGAGCTGAACTGGACATAGCTTGTTTGCCAACTGGAATCAAAGCCTTCTCCCCAATGGAATTGATAAGGCTGGCAAAAGTGGCATACACTGAGAGAGCGGTGCATAGGCTACAGGCAGCTCCAAGGAATGGGTAAGCACCCGACACTGGGATCTGATGGATGAAGGCAGATGTGAGGATGATGAAAGAAGCATTTTGCAACATCTCCAGCGTGTCTTTGTGGGTTGACATCAAAAACAGCATGCAGGCAACAACCAAGAAGAACCACCCTCCAAACATCCCCAGCCTGCTCTCCTGAGCTTTGCCTGGCTCGAGGAAGGTGGTGAGTACAAACTCTTCCCAGGACATTACCAGCCAGAGGAGGCTGTGGGCACCAAACTTCGTTGTGTAGTAGACGTCTCCTCTGAGATAGCTGTAGAAGCTGGAGAGAAGCTGGCAGCTGGAGATTATGGATATCCACGCTGCTCCAACACAGAAGGTCTTCATGTACCCAAAGAAGTAAAAAGCAAATATAAATGGAGAGACAGTGTCACAGATGTTGCCTAGGGCCATCGGCTCAGCATACTTTGTATTCTTTTTCTTCTCTTCCCCAATGGCCTTGGAAGAGCTCTTCTGTGCTGACCCCAGTAGCAAGACATTGAAGAGTGGATGCCCAAAGCCTGGAAGGATGTACCGCTGCGTGATCCCCTTCAACAGAAGAGCCAGTGCCCCATACAACCCACACAGGACAATGACAAGCTCAATGACACCTGACACTATCAGGGCCCACTGGCCAAACAGTGCAACGGCTTCAAACACCAGGGCAAGAGCAATGGCCCCAAATATGAAAGGCATGATGTAGTTCACTGTAGCTGAGCAGAAGGAGAGAATAAAGGAAATGGAGATGTAGGCCACAAGCCCTGCCACTGCACTTTGGCTGGCAGAGAGCTGTGTCGTGGTGGAGGACAGGAGTTGACTGGCATTCCCCGAGGACAGTGTTATGTTCTGCAAGGGGGGATAAGCAGCTGAAATGATGCGTGTGGCTCCGTAGCTACTCCACAGAGCAGAGAAGGTGAGAAAGGCTGCGCCTCCGAGGTGGTCGTACTTCCGGAAGGCAAGAAATCCTGCCAGGAGCTGGACAAAGCCTCCAATCAGGATGAGGTGGACACCTGAGAGACACAGCAAGACATCAGGAGGGAAGCAAGCCACAGGAAGACCAAGCACCTAGGGACATCCCGCCACAGATCCCACAAGTGACATTTGTGCCAAGCCCTGTGGCCTCTATCTTTTCCTCAGCTCCCATCCTGATGACGAATTTCTGTGCCGAGCCTTGTTGTGCAGCCACGGAGCCCCCCGGTATGCTCAGCGGGAGGAGTGGGGCCAGGAGCAGCAGTCTGGTTTGGATCTATGGAGGCTGGGGAATGGCACGTGAAGGGTTCAGACCAGACTGCTGGGAGAGGTGCTCCAAAAGAGCGCTGTCACCCACCTGCGAGGACATCCTCTGCTCCCTGCGGCCCGAGGCCTGTGTGTGCTGTGGCAAAGTTCTGCAGGCAGAGGAGGAAGGCGCTGACGACGTTTGCCAGGAGCCCCAGCACAGCCGGCTCACTGTAGAAGACAGCTGCAAAGCCCGCCGTGCTCACCATGGCCCTTTCAGACAAAACAACAATGTCAGTGGTCACCCCCACAGCCTCACCGTCTCTCCACATGTGTCTGCGTCTAGACCAGAGTTCTTCGGCCTCGGGCGCTCAGCCAGAGTCCAGAGCCTTGCCCCTGCTCCAAAAGGGAGAAGCTGGTGACAGGCTCAGGTGTTTCCAACATGCCTCCCTCCTCATCACTTGGGACAAAGGCTCCATTCAAAGAACAACTTTAGGTGCCTACTTTCCAGAGGCCTATCCAGAAAAAACACACACAACCTATTTAGGCGACAGATTTCTGGCAAAAACATGTTTAGGTGCCCCAAAGCATTGCAGGTGGTGGTGATGGTTCCAGTCTTCTCTTCTCTGAGCTGCTGGAGATGGAGAGGAATGAATAGCCTAACACAAATGAACAAACATTCAGATTAAACCCACAAAGTATTTTTGAGCCAATTCAGGACATTTCTTATCCACTGTTACAGACAAACAGGCAGGCACTGCACACACATACACAGTCTCCCTTCCAGATGGAATTTTCCAACTCCATCCCTTTCTTAAAACCCCAGTGACTAAATAGTCTATTTTCAAACCCTTCATACTTCTGCCATTAACTCGTCTGTTTGTAAGCAGCCCCCACATTTCCATTCCTCTGCACTCCTGGGTACCATGAGCTGGAGTTTGCTCTCTGGAGGTTTTGGTTAGGAAACAAGGATGAAAATAAAACAGTAATGTTCTTGCTTTTTTTCTGTATTTTTAGAATATTTTGTGACCTAAATGAGCTGGAAAGGGAGAAGGTGATGTATTTCATTCTCAGCCATTCCAAAAAACCTTTTGGAAAGAAAAGAAAGCAGAGCTCCTGTTGATACGGGAAGTGAGGAGGAGTGAAGGGAGCAGATTCTGCACCACCCAAAGAACAATTGTGTGAATATTAATGAACCTGAATCCCAGTGTCTGCTCTTAAACACACAGTATTCCTGGGCAGATAGGTACCGTTTTGCAAATATCAGGCTTCCAAATTCTTTTGTTTCATTGAAAAACGAACATTTTTCTTCTATTTATCTTAAAGGATGCAATTTTCACAAGAAGAAAGAAAGGTAAACAATCCGTATTGACTCCTAACAGCTCTGAACAGATTTGACAAATTAAACTCTCATGAAATTTGGAGAGGAAACATGTCCCATCTCTGGGGAACAATTCGTTTGATTGTTTGCTTGCACTAAAGGTTGGGCTTTTCAGTTCAGAAAGCTGTGCCGTGTCACAGTGCTGCAGAAGGAACTCTCTCTCGTAACATCAAACACTGGTATGAATTACTGACCTGAAGGAGTCCCTCAGAAATGATGTGTGCTCAGAAGCGTCGGATCAACAGCCACCTGTGCACTCCATGAGGTTCTTACATTTTATAAGGCACTCTTACACTTTATAAGGCAGCTTGGTTTCAGTGGTTATATTTGGAATAGGGATACGATACTAAGTTCCTCCAGATGTTTCACTCTGAAGAAGCTCAGACAGCAACTTTCTAGGCACTCTGTTTTGAATTGGACTCTGGAGGAGGGTGAGAAGGATTTTATGGAGGAAGATGGGCTGGCTGGGTGGCTGCCTGGCTCAAAGGAGTGATTTCCTATTTGCAGACTCACTTGGTTTGTGTAATTAACCGTGGTAGCAGTTTTAGAGCCTGCAATAGTTTGGTTTTGGAAGAGAAGGCAACCCATAGGGCTGTTTCCCTCTGCTTGCAGTGCTCTCCTTCGTAGGACATTTGAGAAGTACCCAAATGTGCTGTATCAGGGCACCAGGCATAAAGGGAAAGGAAAGAAGAGGATTTAGGTCAAGATACCAAAAGAGGATGATGAAGGAACTTCCTTTGGGTTCCAAAGAAAGTTTTGGGGCTGGAAACAGCTACAGACCTGCTCTGCTTGCACTGGGGACACAGATATGTGCTCCCTGCCTTATGAACATTTCAGCAGCTGGGAGGCAGAGTCCATGACCTCCTCCCTTCATTTCAGGCAACATAAGGACACACCAAATTAATCTCACAGCATCAATAATGGGCTGCACCAAGACTTGGAGAAACAAGGAAACAGTGGTGTTTTCTTTTTGAAATATGCCCAAGCCTCGCTTGTGCCTACAATGAAATCACTCATCAGTGCTGTTGCTGTACAGCTGCTTCCTCCAGCACTTTGTAAGGACCAGCTTCTCCAGTTCAGCACAGAAAATGGATAGCACCTTTGCTCTCTGCTTGGTGCAGCAGAGAAAGGAGAGATCAAGTCCTTCCTTGAGATTCACACAGTGTAGCTCTTGAGGTGACAGTGGTGTAGGCAATGCAGGGTGGTGTGGCGGCAGAGGAGGATGTGGGAAATCCCTTTTTGCTGTCTGAGGGCTCTGTGTACAGGGTGGCAGCCAGCACAGCCACTGCCCAGGGAACCATGAGGATCAGTGGGGGCACTGCCAGGCCTTTCCAGTTGTTGGCTTACTGAATGGACGCCCAGCCTGGGATGATCCTTGGGCAGCAAGAGCAAAGCCGCAGCCACCGATCTCCTCCACCTTCTCTCCTTTTCCCTCTTGCCCCAGGCATGCTCCAGCCTTAGTCTTGCAGTAGCTGGCGAGGTCCTGCCTCAACCACTGCTCTCCTGCTCTTTTGTGTACAGCCATGCCACAAGGCTGTAGCCTCAGAACACCCTGTCCCCTACAGTAAATCTCCATCATGCCCTCCAGAAAAGGCCATTCTGCTCTGATTCCCCACCCCACCTTGCCTTTACACCTGTGCTTTGCAGATATCACTGTGTTCAACTGCTTCACACTAACTTCTGCTACTCGTGCTTGTTTTCCTTGCCTAGAGTTAATGGGAATATGCTGGTGTCAGGACATCTTCTCCATGGAAGGCTGGAGCAAGGCTTGGCATGCCATTGGGTGTATATATGTAAGTACAACATTAAATTTTCAGACACTTATTCCCCAGTGGCACTTCACAATTGGTTTTCCATCCCACCTTATTAATGATAACCAACATTTACGTAGCTCCGAGAAAATACTGTCTTTCAAGATAAGCATGTTAAAAAAATGTAAGTCAATGCCTTTTGGATAAGCACATAGCAAGATTAACAGTGCACTATAAGGCTACACAGCTGCAACAAATATTACAGCCCTGCCTTTTGTCTGGGGGAAAACAGCACAAAGTTGCCTGAGAGACATTGCTGTGTTTGAAGTGACCAAGGTCTCGTAAGTATTTAATAAAAAATTCAACCTGGCTTTCAACACAAGATGTACCACACCAAACTGATATCCTATACAGAATATGCAGAAAGTTAAATGTCCCCAAGAAGCACTATTGGCCAAAAGAACAAAGCTGTGGCATTTACCCATGGTCCAAAGGTTCATTTGGGGATGAAAGTCCCCGATGTTCCCTGGAAGCCCCAGCCCACATTTCAGATCTGCAGTGAGATCTCAAAGAACTGGCAGCACATGGCTGGCAATATCACAGAGCTGGCTATTTGCTAGGAGGAGAATTAGGAAACGATTCAGCCAAATGATAATACAACAAATGTATTATTAAAAAAAAAAGGAAAAAAGAAAAAGAAAAAAAAAAAAGCATGAAAGAGAAACACCAATGCCACGCTTCTCCCTGTGCAGCTTGGATTACCTGGTTTGGTGACACTTCGGCTCAATGGGAGGATGGTCTTGTCCCTCTCATTTCCTGGTAGGTACCAGTTTTATAGTCCTCCTCTGGAGGAGGAGCCCACAGCCAGTTGCTTCACATATTGGCACTTGTAGCATTTTGGAGACAGGAATTTCCTTGAACTTTGTCAGTTATTGTCCTAAATCTTTTATTATTTCCTGAAACCAAAGGGGTTTCCCTTCTGTTTAGCACAGAAAAACCACCCCTCCTCATCAATTCCCCCCACCCTCTTAGTCCCCAGAGGCTGATGTCATCTCACTTGAAATTCAGTTCAAAAAAAAAAAAAAAAAAAAACCAACAAAAAAAAAAAAAAACACACACCAACAAAAAGCAAATTGCCTTTCAGAAGCATATATAAACCCTGACACCAAAGCACCTTTCAGACAAACACCTCTCCTAGCCCTCGAATAGAGCAGCGCAGAGCTGGGCATTAAGCAGTGGGAGCAGCCACCAGAATGGTCTTCTTAACTTTGCAGGTAAATACTATTTTGTGTACAGAACTTATCCATCTCCGATCTTTCCTTTCTCACTTTAAGGAGGTCTTGTCGCTTTCCAGGCGGTTCCCAGAGTGGTCAAAATTGTCATGGCATTAAATGGGAACCTGCCCCAATATTGACAAAACCAGACGGTTTTCACAGACACTTTATTCACATTTACTAACCCCTTCCTTCCATGGCTGCTTCTTTTATACATCCCAAATGTGTTCTGCACGGTGCCGTGGTGGGGTTGCTGTTTTTGGGATGTGCTGTGTGGTTCTGTCTCCTCCTGCCCGCTCGGAGCTGGTGCTGCTCGCGGCTGCAGGAGGCTCCCATGGCAAATCTGCTTGTCTGTGTGCCCCTTCCACTGCACTGCTCGATTTCCCTGGCTGTTCTTGGCACCCCTACAGGGCTGAGCTTTGGAAAATATTTTTTTTTTTTCTCCTTTAAATATGTCTGCTCTGAAAGTGAGCTTTATCCGCTCGTTTGATCCGTGCCTTCCACTGCCATGTTAGAGGCACAACCAGTAAAACGGCTCCGAAAAAGTTCAGGCAGCTTGGGTGACAAATGATCTTTCTCTGTCTTTACTCTAGAAATCTCAGAAGTTCCTGGCAAGCTCCCGGCAAGTGCATAAAACTGCTGCTCACGGTTTGTATCCGTCTGCCGAACCCTATCCTTTTTTAAGAGCATCTCCAGATAATTGTGTACTTGCTAAGTATACTGAGATAATCCTCTCAAATTCTTGGAAGATAAAGTGTGCTCAGGGGGGGGGGGGGGGGGGAGGGTGTCCTGTTACACTGATTATTGTCCTGAGTGGAACAAATGATAAAAATGCTGATTACCAGCCCTGTGCTTAAATGGAGACTTTAACTGGCTGAGAACCAGACTTTCCAAATTCTTACACTTTGGCCATAAATTGAAGAAATTTGAATTGCAGCTGTCAATGCATAGATTCCTAACTCCTGTGTTTTCCCTTACATCTTTCTCACATCTGACCTTGCTCTTAGCGTTACTTGAAGAGATTCTCTGATTACTTTCCCTGTCTCACAGCTGCAGACAGCTTCCCTCTTCAGACAAATCGAGCATGGCTGGGCGGTGCAGCCCTTGGTCTGTTATAAATGTTGCTTATTAACTTCAATTTGAATGAGTTCTTAATGAAATAAATGCAATTTGTGGCACTTCAAACACTTGAAACAACAGAAATAATAATCCATGCAAATCCATTTGCTCTTAGCGAGTTTTGTTAGGACAGTCTCATTTTTTTAATTCAGTTCTGTAGTAGGGCTGCCATAGCAGGATGAAAACACTGCTGTCATTAAGTGTCTTTAATTGAAGGGTTAAAAAAATATCACCGCCACAGTGACAAAGAGTAATTGATTACAGTAAAACAACATTTCATGGGTGCAGCGCAATTCCGGCATATTTTCCTCCTGCCTCTCCAATCCAATTGGAGTTCAGAGTTTCCCCCTCCTCAAGGGCGTTGGTGCTCCCATTTGCAGTGTAAGGGAGATGCCCACAGGGAGGGCACTGATTTGGTCTGCAGAAGGGTTTTCAAACTGCTGAGTGGTACAGATTCCTATAGTGATCCATTCTGCAGAGCTGCTGCAAGGGATGATTTTTTTTCTGTGAGTCACAGCAATGATGACATTCTCAGCTGTGTTTACAAGTGGATTTCAGACTCCCCGGCTCTAGGTGAGTCCAAACACCATTGCAAGCAAACTGTGAGTCAGTAGTCATGACATTTAAGAATGAATGCATCCTAGTGAAATTAGGGAATGGTCATTTTGTCTAATTGGGAAAATTTCTGTTTAAAAAATATGGTGTCATGTGTACTTGTTGATTTTGATGATGTTTCCTCCAAGGTGTTGAAAGAAAGTGTTTTTATTTTCTTGATTTACTCATCTTGACTTTTTCATGTATTGGTTTCATTTGGTTTCATTTGTCTTTTATTTGTATACATGCATCTACCGTACCAGCACACACATTTATAAATACATATATGGAGTTGAAATCATGCAAATACTAGCTATAGTGAATTTTATAGTTTTCCTGCTCTCATGTGAGCCTCTCATAATTATATTATAAATTATAGTGGATCATAATAACTGTAACCCTATAAATTCATCAAAACAAAACAATTTGTCACTGAAATAAAAATGGTTCCAAATTGGATATTTTCCATAGAATTGCAACACCTTCAAAGATCTGGAAATGGTGACTTCCAATATAAAGGTGCCAATAGTCAGTGCTACCTGCCCATATCTACCTTACAGGTCATAAATACAGACACTAACTTTTCCATGGGAAGCTGAATGTGTTCCTTCCTACCTAACAGCAAAGGTATTTTCCGAGATGGAGATAAACTTCCCCTTGAATACCAATCTCAGATGATCTTCTGGTTTAATGCCCTTCTGAAACAGAGGCTATAAATCCTCTGATATTTTGAGCCGAATAATGAAAGGATATACAAAGGAATTTTTCTTCTTAAGCACTAGCATCCTTTTCAGTCCATAGGGCTTAAGAACTTGGCTTGCTGGCTGAGTCCAGACTCCTCACTCCTCACAGGACCAAGCTTATTGAAAAATCCAAGTTTGGGGTCTAATGCTGCTTGGCAAAAATAATGGAAGCTATAGCACATAATTGGGATGAAGTTCCAGCTATGTGACCCAAGGGATATTCTGGCCACATCCTGCACTGTCCATCTGTCTTTCCTCTTCATTATTTTCAGTCAGACCAAAAGGTGAAGAGCTGTGAGCTGTCATTACATGTTCCATAGACTTTTAACCCCCTCCTCTCTTTTGGTGCTGCAGTGGTGGCCAGGAGTGCTCCGGAGGAGACTGTGACCAGCAGCTTTGCCTCCTTCATCCACGCAGTCCGACCTGAGCACCTGTCCAAGATCGTCCGTCACAGAAGCAAGAGGATGATCCTTGACAGCATTGGTGTTGGCCTTGTGGGCAGCACAACCCATGTGTTTGATATTGCTCTGAAGTACTGCCTGGTAGGAGCAGCTTCATATAACTGTGTATTTGTGTGGCCCCCACTGTGACCCCATCAGCACAACCATGACCTTATCTCGTGGATACTGTAGGACTTTGCCTTGCAGAAGGGCATCATACAATCCCTTCTTCACTCAAGATCTAATCTGAATCTCCTTTTCACAGGAGCTGTACTCTTCAGTTGCTGTGAGCAATGTCTATGGCAAGCCTGGTGTGAAGCTGTCCCCGACTCTGGCTGCGTTCACTAATGGCGTTGCGGTAAGGCAGGCTTTTCCAGGAGAAATGCTGCTTTGCAGTGCCTTCAAAACAGTAATTAGTATTACAGGAAGACGTCTAGGTGCTTTGGAGGGACAATGGAAGCCAAGAAGTCATGGTTGGCTCTGTAGTCTTGCAAACTGTTTTTAGAGGGGAATAACCAGCAACCATAGGGATCTCTGCATTAGAGGTGGAAGTTGCTGTAGCCTCAGAGATATTAGCAAGGATCCCTTCAGCTCTCACCCATCCCACTATCATGTTCTTATCTATGTTTGCCTGACAGACTCACTCCATGGACTTTGATGATACCTGGCACCCTGCTACTCACCCATCAGGGGCCGTTCTTCCAGCTCTGCTGGCAGCTTCTCAGATGCTACCTCCAAACTCCAAACCCAATGGCCTGGATTTCCTGCTGGCATTTAATGTGGGCCTGGAAGTGCAAGGAAGGCTCATGCATTTCTCCACAGAGGCTCACAATATTCCCAAAAGGTAAATCTTTTTGTTCACCTAGTAGACTGGTGTGAATGGTAAGAGCTAGAGCATGGTGTAGTAATTTCAGGAACAAAAACAAGCATAAGCATGCGACTTATCTCCCTGTGGTAGCTCATGCAGCTTTATGGGCTCAGTGCCAGTGTACCAAGCCCTCTGGGGAAATGTCCAGGTCACAAATAAAAGCAGAGGTCAACCATATTTCCCCAAAGACTCAACATGGCCACAAAGAGTGAGCATGAGAAGAGGGTTGGTGTGTCTGTTCATGGGCTTGCTCATGGTTTTAAATGCCACTCTAAGACTGTCTGAACTCAAGATGAGGATAAAGTTCTGTTGAGAGACAGAGGCCAATTCTGCCAGGGCTAACAAGGCACCACTTATCTCACGTTCATTTGGTGACCTTCAATGATCTTTGTCCCAAAATAACCACCAAGACAACTGAGATTCTGGTGTGGTCCCAGGGAGATTCTGGTGTGGTCCCAGGGAGAACATCAACCAGGACCATTGGGCATGTGGCATAAGGACACTTTGTGTGGAAGGGTGAAATTTTGGGTGAAAATTTAGCAATATGGGCACAAGTTTTGCCACCTCTTAGAGAGAACAAAAAAAAGCTTTCTGGAGATGGTAATCTTACTCTTCTTTCTCCAGTGAAGTTTCAAGCAGATGCTTAGTCTGCATATGGCTAAATATTGAGTCATGAGAACCCCGTCCACCACAGATCCATGAGAGATTTCCACTGGTTGATTTCCATTGACACTTCCATGCTTATACCTGCAATTTCCCCTTTAGGTTCCACCCTCCTTCAGTAGTCGGTACTATGGGCAGTGCTGCAGCCACTGCAAAGCTGCTGTCTCTCAGCATGACCCAGTGTACCCATGCCTTGGGCATCGCTGCTTCACTCGCAGGAGCACCCATGGCAAATGCTGCCACACAAGCCAAGCCATTGCATATTGGGAATGCCACCCGCCTGGGCTTTGAAGCAGCACTGCTGGCTGCCCGAGGAATGGAAGCTAACCCTTTCATTCTGGATGATATCTCTGGTTGCTCTGGATTCAGTGCTTTTTACAGCATCTATCAACCCAGACCACTGTTGACACCAAGTGAGCATCATGAGTTCCTCTTGGAGAAACAGGATATTGCTTTCAAGCGATTCCCAGCCCACCTGGGGATGCACTGGGTGGTGGATGCTGCCTTGTCCGTTCGGAACCTCTTCATCAACTATGCAGGGTCCTTCTCTCCCTCTTTGATCCGTACCATTGTGCTGAAGATCCCAGTGTCAAAGTACATCAATAGGCCTTTCCCCAACTCAGAACACGAGGCCAGACACTCCTTCCAGTTCAATGCCTGTACAGCCCTGCTGGATGGAGAAGTGGGCCTCAGCTCCTTCACAGAGAGCAGCATCCACCGGCAGGAGCTGAGGGAACTGCTCCACAAAGTGGTAGTGGAACACCCTGAAGATAATGTGGCTAACTTTGACAAAATGTACGGAGAGGTGGCAGTGCTCCTGAAGAGTGGAGATGTCCTGACAGGCAAATGTGACACTTTTTATGGGCACTGGAGGAAGCCTCTCAGCAGGGAATCACTCCTGAAGAAGTTTCGATCCAATGCCTCTCACGTGCTTCCAGAAGAAAAGGTAGAAACCATCATTACTATGGTGGACAATCTGGAGAACCTGTCAGATAGCTCCCATCTGGCCTATAGCCTGTGAAAGAATGCGTTTTTGACAAGGGATTTATCTCAAAGAAACTGATTCCTTTCTTTGTTGGTGCTTTACTATTCTTTTCCAGTGATAGGAAAGTTCTTATCCCTTAAAGTCAAAGTAGATGCGTTAGTATCACAGAAGTGCATGAGGCAAAAAGTGTGTCTGTGTAATTAGTACACAGATTAAATTTGACTCAGTTGTTTCTGAGTAGCTGAAAGCTGACTACAGATGCCAAACCTCCCATGGATCTATGAAAATCCTGGGGTATTATCTTGAAGCTGGTTCCCTACAAAGGAGAGTCCAGATATTTTTAAAGTTGTGTTCAAGGTTTTTTCTGTATAGAATGCCTAACTGCTGAGTCTGGGAAGAGAAGAGGAGGACACTCAGCTGCAAAACGTGTGCTTTCCTTAATGCTCCTCTGAGCACTTTTTGGATCATGATTAGATAGTTGTACTGGATAAATGAAAAATCTATCAGAGTTACTGTAAAAAGCCCTGCCTGCAAAACTCTCAAGCAGAGAAGGATTTTTTTTTCCAGCAAAACCTTCCAATATGTCCAGTATGTAGGAAGTTGTTGTCACTTCTCTATGTAGAAGGAATGGTTAAGTGACTCTTAAAGCCTCTATGTCTTATCTGAATGAAAGGCAGCCAATTGAGGAATCCTACATCAGTCCTACATTTACATCCTACACCTTCTGCAAGGTGATCATAGTGCTGTGGCACATCATCCCTCCTGGGTTTGGACAGATCACCCAGGCAGCTATCAGAGCTAGCTTTCCAGAGGTCATCTTTGTAGTCAGTGAAGAGATGGACCACTCTGGATTGTCAACTGGGTACAAGCATGCTATGACTCACATTGGGAATTTCCTATTTCTCTTCCCTGACAGGGGAGAAAACATAAAGAGGAAACCCCTAAATCATCTTTCTAGCTGTGGTAAAACCTATAACTTGTACTCCTGAGTAACCATTCACTGAAAGAATTCTTACATTTAGTTCTTTTTGAGCAGCAAGATGGAGAACTATGCGATATTCCTATGCTCATCAAACAAATACTGACTGCTGATCCAAAGGACTCGTTTCCAGTATGATCATGATGTAGATACAGAACCTGCTGGGAAATTCAGGGTTGTCTTCTGCTGAGAGGACTGAGATGGGTCTAGACAGGCAAGAAGCAATGTGGGCTGGTTCATTTTTAGCTTGCTAGTAGTGGACTCTGCAAAGAACTTCCAAGTCAGAAGAAAATATTTGCCCAACTGATGTAATCCACTCATAATGTAATCCTCTCATACTGTCTAGCATAGTTACTCTGAATCTTTCTAAATAAAGAAATGAAGTGAATTCTTTTTATCATTATTATTGCACAAAAATCTAATGCCGCATTATGTAGTCTTTCAGTTTTAATTCAAACATATACAATAGAATGGCTTTCAAGTAAAAGGGGAAAGCAACAGAGGCTAGCAGAGGCTAGGAGGGGATGAGCTGAAGTTGAAGCAGAGATCACTGATTGTCATCAGTCTTCCATCTGAGAGGAATTGGTCTGTAGATACTATGGTAAGTCTTCCTGGCAGTCGTCAGCACCCTGGAGAGCGGCCGCGGCCCCGGGGCTCCCAGGCCGAGGTCCCCGTTCCCAGCTGCCCCCATCCCAGGGCCCCTTTTGCTCTCCACGAGCAAAGCAAAGGATGAGTTTCCATATCCCATGGGAAAGCTTATCGTTCATTCCCACAGGTGGTTTGATCCGAACTGCAGGCTGCCTTCTCTCCTGCCACTGACACTGACACAAGTTTTGGGTAATGGGAAGCACTGCATTTATTAAGATTTGGGTTTTTTTCCACCATGGACTTCACAGGATATACCATCAGAAAGTTTTTTGGTTTTTCTTTTTAAAGCTCAATTCGAGGATTATTTCTATTTTAGAGGTGATTTTGACTGTAGAGGTCAGAAAAGGCTCACTCTGTCTTCCAGCACTATTTCCTTGATGATAACGTTACTACCGCAGTGTGGCCATCTGAGGAACTGCTCTCCTTGAAAAACCCCAAGTAACCCCTCTTTGTTCTTTTATGCTTTTCAATAATTGAAGGAATTAAAGAAAGAAGGAAACTTACATAGTGACAGTCTTAGACAACCAGGCTAGGCTGAAAGTGGAGCCAATTTAGAATTTCTTTGCCTGATACCACTGTCCCCTTAGCACCCTCTTTCTCCCTCAGCTAGATTTTTGCAGGGACTTGAAAAGTGATAGGATTCTGTTCATGTGGGATGGGAGAAGTCAGCAATGAGATATCTAGCGTTACACATCCTCCTCTCCATGCAGCCACCTGACTGCTGATTTCTCCCATCCCAGATTAACAAACTCTGTCACTTTTTAAGTATTAATGCAGAGTTGAGTCTGACACACAGATCTTCAGTCTTGTGAGCAATTTGTATGTCAGACACTGGAGCCCAGTCCCCAGTTCCTAGATAGGCAGTATGTTTCAGCAGGACACATCTTCTAACAAAGACATGAAATCTCAACCGATGTTGATTTATAAAAGTAGGAGGGTATATTTAGGTTAAATATAAGAAAAAAAGATTTTTCAGTGAGGGTGGTGAGGCATTAGAACAGGTTGCCTAGTGATATAGTTGATGCCCCATGCCTAGAAACTTTCAGAGTGAGGCTGGGTAAGGCCCTGGCAACCTAATCTAGCTGTGGTGTACCTGTTCATTGCTGTGGAGTTGGACTAGATGGCCTTCAGAGGTCCCTTCCAACTCCAAGTATTCTATGATTCTGTGATTCTATGATTCATATCCAGAGGTAAGATCTCGTAAAGCCAGAGCTAATCTTGCCTTGGGAAAGCTCTGTTGCAGTTCTATGTCTCTAGCTGGGATTTGAGCCTCGTTCTCAGTTTACAAAGTTAATGCTGACATTTGCATCAGGCTTCCTACTGCAACACAGGCAGAGAATGGGTCGTGGTTAGGACTCCCCTCCACTGGCTTCACTCTTATCTGTGATGTACCTAGAAACTTCAATCAGATTCTCATCAGGGTCTCGGAAGTATACAGATGTTATTGGACCCACAGCACCAGTCCTGGCCACGGGTCCTTCTTCAATTATCACTCCACAAGCCTGGGAGGAAAAATAAGAGCAGGGTTTTAATGCTCAAGGGAATCTTAAAAGATTTCAGTCTTGCAAATATGAATTGTTGTATGAGAAAATTCTGACATTCTCCAAAGCACAGTCCTTAAAAGTGTCACTTGTGAGGCTCCAGCTTAGTGCCTCCTAGTTTTACAAGGATTTGTGTTACTCTGAGCCTTCCTTACCTTTAGATGACCCAGGAGATTGTCCAGGGATGCCTCTGTGATAAGGCAGATATCTGCAGAGCCAGGGACTGGGCATCGAGCTTTGGGTTCAAACTCCTTCCCAACTTCATGCAGGTTAAACTTCTGGTTGCCAAAACGTAAAGCTTTGCGATTTCCCTGTCCCCAAGTGAAAGAATAAATCTCCAATGAGACTTCCTGGATTGGAAGCTTTTAGCATCCCCTCAGCTGTGTAGTCTTGAAAGTTCTTGGAACTTGGTTGTAATGCTGATAACTTTGGGCCCTTGCTGTGGCAACTCAAGGCAAGAAGTGGCTGCTGCAAGGCTCCAAAACATCCCTCCAGATGCAGTGACCCAATAAAGTCCCCTGGCCACATGTAACTACTTCCAAGATCTGATGGTACAAGTGCTCAGTTTTGGCAATCCTGCCTGTCAGACAGGCAGGATAGTAGTAGTAGTAATAATAATAATAATAATAATAATAACGCACATTTTGAGAGCAGCAGAGTGAACAAAATTGAGGCAGTCAGAAGACACTGAGGTTTGAGCACCTCTTTTCTTTGCAGATGGTCAAGATTTCTGCAAGCTTACATAGCAACTGAGTGCCAAGCTGTATGGAAATGCAAGGCAGTGAGTTGCTATTTGTGCCACCTGAAAAATAAATCATTGCTCACTGCAGTCCTGGAATGTAAATGGAACTGATTTTAAGAGGCCTGATGGAGTAGGAGACAATTAAATAGGTTTTGGAGTTAATGAGGTGCAATGGATATGGTCAAAACATGTCAAGTTGCCCTATGATTAGGCAAGAGATGCATTGGTGTTGTTCTGAAAATGTTAGCTATCCTGTCTTAAGTTTGCCAGTGGATCCTCAGCACATGAAGGATTCAGAGCTGTTGGAGAGGTTAAGGAGAAAGCTCATGAAGATGATCAAAGTTCTAGAGCACTTCTCCTATGAAGACAGGCTGAGGGAGCTGCACTTGTTTAGCCTGGAGAAGACTCCAGGGAGACCTCACTGCGGCCTTCCAGTACTTAAAGGGAGCTTAGAAGCAAGAGGGGACTAACTTTTTGCACAGTATAATAATGATAAGACAATGGGAAATGGCTTTAAATTAAAAGAAGGGAAATTTAGGTTAGATGTTAGGAAGAAATTCTATACTTAGAGGGTGGTGAGGCACTGAGACAGGGTGCCCAAAGAAATTATGGATACCCCATCCCTGGAGGTACTCAAGGCCAGGGGCAGCCTGAGCTGGTTGGGGGAAGCCAGCCCATGGCAGAAGGTTGGAACTGGGTGGGCTTAAATTTCCCTTCCAACCCAACCATTCTGTGAGTCCAAAGAAGCTTTGTGAGCTTGAGTGGTCTTCTTCAGTCTTAGATATTGTTTTTCAATAACAATTTCTCCTTTTCTTTGGGGAGGGGGGTCACTTTGGCTCCTTCTGCAGTTTGAATCTTTCTTTGACTCAGCTTGACCCTACTGAAACTCAGGATTTAATGGCCTGCATCTTGTGCTGGTTCTACCGTCCCCACACTATGGAAATGACCCAGATCCCCCGTTAGAACCACAGGAACCAGGCACCAGTCCAGGACTGCAACTCCAAGTCCTAGAGACCCAAGACTTGCTTGGCCCCCTGTTACCTTGAAAGTCACCACCTCCATGCCCAGGACTTTGGAATAAAAGGCAGCAGTGTCCTCAATACTCTTAACAGTCAACACAAGGTGGTCCAGGCGCTGGATGAAACACGGGGGTGGATTCATACTCTTCTCCTTCCAGGACATCATCTCAGAACTGGGAACAGAGTGCAAAACCACAGAAAATGAAGGTTAGGAACATCCAGCTGCTTAGAGAAATGATCCAGGCAGCTGTGAACTGAACCACGAATGGAGCACAAATGGGTTTTCTTCTGGCCTGCAGGTGGCACAAGTACAGAAGCAATAAATTCTCCACACTAGAAGGGGCTCAGACCCCTCCATAGCTCTGGTTGGATATGTCAGATCCCCTGGCTGGCGTCACATCTGGAGAACTAACTTGATCACTTCATTTATGGCTGAACTCCCCAAGAACCCTGTGTGCACTAGGAATGGACCATGTGTATGAAACTTCCATCCCAGAGACTGGAAATATCTTTGCCACCATGGAAAATAAATAGATTTAGCTCTGACAGCTTGATTAGGTATTTGAGGGATGAGAAATTTTCATTTTCTTTCAGTTTTGATTGATTTTATGTGTAGAAAACCAAGCTGTGGAAAGTAGGAGAGTTGTGACAATAGCAAATGGAGTCAAGTTGCCTTTAAATCACTAACAACTTACCTACATTTATTTCTCTCTCTCAAAAAGCCCCAAATCCTGACACAAATGACAGTTCACTTTTCTGAGACCCTCCCTACATTCCCCATCTACACCACCGTGCAAGGGAATCCCAAATCTCCTGCTGCCTCTCAGGGAAATAAATTGATGGCAAATAAACCTGTTAACATGAAGGCAGCACAAAGAAGCAAAAATTGGGAAAATAAGCCACAACGTTGACCCCTTTTTGCCTTGTTTTTTGCCTTCGAACTCTTTCCAGCAGCAAGCAGTGCGTGAATCTGATACCAGAGGTTCATGGAGATGCAGCATCCAGACACAGGGAGTTTAGCAGCCTTGATTGGCAATGGGACTTGGCTTTTTCTTTTGTATGCTGAGTTCATATCATCTGGCATTGCCTGTCTGTACATGGGAAATGGCTGACAAAGCCTGGCTGACAGTGTGAAACCAGTCACAGCTTTACCAGGACATATCACCCCTGCAGTCAGAGGAACTCATTCTACTTCTTGTCACAGATGGCGTTTAGTCATTGACAACTTCACCTCCAATCTGCCTGGACTCTGAGCCTCCACAAAGCCCTTTCCTCCCAGCACGTTCTCCTGGGTGCTCCTCAGCTGCGTGAGCTCTTTTGTCCCAGCTGCAGCAAACTTCCCCAAGACCTTCCTGTCCCTCATGAGCTACAAGCTTGTTGGCCCCTCAGCAAACACAAGGGAACCAGGCTGCAAAAAGAGGATGCGTACCTGAAGGAGAAGCAGAGCTGGGTGAGCCGGTGCTGGATTTATGACTGTCCTTTTCCTGCTGCCTGGAGCCGAGCAGTGCAAGGAGACACGTCACAGGAGAAAGGGGAAGACAATTAAAAAAAAAAAAAGTGCTTGAAACAGGAACTCTGAGCACTGCTACTTGCAGAGGTGTACTTTGACCTGAAGGTTGGGAAACATAAACCACACAGACTTGCTTGAAATATCTGGAGTATATAACAACTTACCTTTCCCTTTGGTAGGGAAAGCTGTGTTCGTCTGCTAAATTCAAGCACATTATTGAGCTTGGAGCTCAGACTGGGGTGACACACTGCTAAGAATAAAGTAAAAATGTTCCTAGAGAAGTCATGGCAAGAAGCTGCAGCAGCCTCCTTTCCCTGCCTCTTTGCCTCCAGGATTATTTTATGTCATTCAATGTGCTAAGGTCTTACACCCTGTGAGACATTCGCTTTCTCAGGGAACACTGCAAGCTCCCAGGTGCTCCCAGCTGGTAGATGAATCTCTGAGCTAAAGGAGTCATGCTGCCAGCCAGCATAGAGCAACAAGCAATAGCAAAGGAGCCTGAGGGTGAAGTGCACAGCTTTGGACACATTTTTGGATACATCTCTGTGCAAGCAGACTTGTCCAAAGGGGACCTCTATGGCCAGAGGCAGAGTTAGAAATCTACAAAAAACGAATCAGCCAAAAATAGAATGGAGTTTTGAAAAGTCTGAAGCTTGTAAGACCTAACTATCTCTGCAATTTCTGCTCTGCTTTCTACTCCAGATGGCATGATCGAGAGGTTCAACAGTCCAATAGTGGGACTGGCTGGCAGACAGAGAGACAAACATAGGTAGATGGACTTACCAACCTTCACTAGCAAGTGAAAAATCCTTTTTTTTTTTTTTATTAAAGACAGTCTTTGAGGGCACTAATAGCCTTTAACAGTTCCAGGACCTCCACCCACATCTACGGGTCCAGGAGCCAATGGAAGCTCAGCTCTGGGCCTTAAAACTTACTGAGTGATAACATGTTGTCGGTCTCTAGCACAGGCCATGATGTTCCTCTGCATGGCAATGCACCTTGTCCTGGATCCTGACCATGTGCCACTGCAGACCTGCATGATAATGATATGCATCCAGATTCATTAGAACTACATCAGATGGTCTGATTCACAGGACAAGTGCCATTTGTAAGAATGGACAAGGTCATCCTGGTCAGGGGAGGGAGAGGGGTTGGTTTCACTGCAGAAGACTGCATGGAAAAGGAGACTGACATCTGGGCTAGAAAATGGTCCCTACCTGTTCTGATGTTGAGGAGGGTTCTTTGAAATCAGACCATCCAAATAGTGTGATCAGTGCTTTTATTTGCTTTGACTGACACTTTGCATTGAACCAAGCAGTTCAAGGTCTTTAGTATTTTACAGATAAGTATGGATAATTTGTTGGCCTCCAGATCAAGATAGGATGCAAGAATTATGTAAATGCCATATTTTTTAAAAACAAAAATATAACATTAAACTGTAACATTCTAATGGAAGGTTTCAAAATAAAATGGGGTAGGAAGAGACCTTTGTTGACAAACCAATTTCCCTGGGAAACTAAAACAGTAGCATTTTCTCCACTCCCAGCGTAGAGTGAGTGTGCATGTTCTGACCTGTGGATATAACAACCCTGCGCACACAGGGGTAGCTTGGTGCATTGAGACCCTTGTGCTTCAGCATGGGTTCAGAGTAAAATCTGAGGGTGAATAAAAAGAAGAGAATTCCTGCAGAGATGACTCTCAGTGTTCAGCTATATGTGGTACTGGGCAGTAGTTTGTTGAAGAGGTGCAGCAGTGGTGCTAGCTTTGGTGGAAATTTGAGGTTTGGGAGTTTTTTTTCATTAGATGAACAATGATTTCTGAGGTGGAGCTCAATATATCAAATTCCAGGCTGGGAAGGGTTTTACATTTGAGTTTAGCTTCCTACAGGTGCAGCTGCAGAGGATCCCTGAGCTGTTCTCCATGAACATCTTCCTCTACATGCTGGACAGAGTGATGGAGTTGAAGTAGCTTAGCAAATCCTCCATAGTGAATTCCATGGTGATCCCTGACCCCACATAGCAGCGTTGGATCAGATCTTCAAATTCTCGGTACTGGCGTAGCAGCTCCTGCTCCATAGCATGCCACACAACCTAGGGAAAAGCAGAACATCAGCCTATGATAGCTATACATGAAGGCAGAAGAGTAAGCCATGCATGCTCTGCCACACTAAGGTAGGGCACAGCAGTAATAAGGTACTAAGGCATTTCATCACCAGAAGACACTGTGTTGTAGCCCTGGATTCCCCCAGAAGATCATAGCATCAGACACAGATCACACTGCAGTTACCGGAAAAAGGTTTTCCTCTGGGGAAAGACACTTGTGGATTTTTCTGTAGAGGATCTCAAGGGCTCTTTTTACTTCCTTGCCAGGGTATCTTTCAATGACTTTCCTCAGCTCTTGCTTGCTGTAGGCCAGCTGGAAACTGATCTCCTCTTCTTTCACCCCCTGAGCAACACGAGCTTTCAACCCTTCAAAGAAGTGCTGGAAATGCAAGGAGGCATCAGTTGATGAGGTGCCCTAAGATGGACTTCTGTGTCAGGGCTGGGGCCTGGCTGCTCTCCTCAGTTCCCTCTCTTTGAGCGGAAACAAAGAGATTGCTTGTCTCATTGGGAAAGCTTTAGGGAATTTCATCTGTTCTACCTTTCCTCCCTGCTCAGCACGTAGGATTCCTAGGTCCTTCCACTACTGTGGAGCAATGGGATTGCTGAAAAATCACTTGTGCTCCTTGGGACTTCATACAGCTTTGCTCGCCAGAAAGGTTTTGAGATGAATGGGGTAGGGATCTGAAAATCTGCTGAAGTGTAAAGCAAACTCCAGTTTTCTCAGTTCTTCCAGTCTATACTGTGTGGAAACAGGAAAGGCTGGTGCACAGGGAGGTGTTTCAAAAGGATCATATATCCAACCAGGAGCATGGCTGCTGCTTCTAAGAGATCAGGGCTATGCCAACCCAAAATAATACAGACCTCAGCTAGTTTCCAGGAGCAGTGGAACTTCTCAAAATATCAGCTTGCTCAGTGCAATACAGGTTTTTCTACCTGCGCTTTTGTCAACATGGAACCCATTGGGACCTCTGGAGATCTCTAGTTCAACACCCTGCTGAAAGCAGGATCACCACTGACTTTAGATCAGGATGCCTTGGGCATTTCTCAAGGTAGATTTTAAGAATCTTCAAGAATAGGCTGTTACACCTCCCAGGACAGATTTTTTCAATGTTTTATTATCCTCATAGTGTTTGTTGTTGGTTGTTTTTTTTCCCTATCTAGCTGGAACTTTTCATTTTTTTTTCCCCAAAATTTGTTTTCTCACCATTCTGCTATACAATTCACGTCTTCTTATGTCTTCATAGTTACCTTCTTGGGTCCCACAGCTAGAGCCAAGATTTCAAATCTGGCCAAATAAAAGCTAAAAAGAGCACTATCAACTCTTCCTTTAATCTATAATACGCTCAATAAGCTGTATGCTGCCTCAAGTATCTCTGCTGCAGTTTGTAGTGGAGAAATTCACTAAGTCATAAGGATTTTCAGGAGAAAAGAGATTCCTAAACATGAATTCTTTTCACAAACAGGCATTTGATCCTAGATTACATAGGTGTCTTTGCAGTGTTAGTGAATCAAGCTCAAGCCTGATGTGCTACATAGGCTGCAAGAGATAGCTGTGCTGAATGTCTGAGCAGTGCACAAAGCACCCTCACTTTACTTTGAGCAATGAAATTGTATTTTCCCTCAGAGAGGAAGTATTTGAAGGTATCGACATATCAGCGCTGAAGGTAGCACGAGATGCCAAACAGATCATTCAGTCAAACCTACAAGGTGTTTGACAGCAAAGACTGGAAACAAATTGAAAGGAACAGGCTCAATAAATAATTCAAATAGAGATGTTTTAGGTCGGTGAGCAGGTTGAGGAGGAGCAGAGCAAGGATGGGTCTTGGGAGCAGCTGCTGTCTCAGAGGAGGGGGGATGCCTGAGTTAGCAAAGCTGTATGCTTTTAGCTCAGTTAACAAAGCAGCCATTCAGGAAGCATGAGGCTGGGCTAGACTTATTGGTCCAGGCAGCCGTGTAAAAAAAGAAACTAGCATCTGCCAGACAGAGGCACGCAACCCAGAGCAGGAGCACAACAGTGCCTTGCACCACGGCCATGAGTTGCAGAGGGACTTCAGAGCTGGCCTCTGCTGGTCCCTTGTTCTTCCAAGGGAAGCTGGCACTGAGCTGTACCACAAGAATCAGCAGTAAGTGGTCAGAGAAGGCGTGGGAATTTCAGCTCATGACTTCCTGTACTGTTTATTGTGGTCATAGATGAGTTGCTCCCTTAATCTTATAATGCATATCTTAAAACTATATTTTTTAAACCCTTACTAATCTTTGTTGCAAACAACCTCCATTGCATCCTGTTTTCTAGATTTTCTTTGTTTATTTCTCTCCTTAGGACCCTTCTCAGTGGATGCATAAATTTTGGGAGTGCAGTGACCCTTTGAGATTTGGGCAAGGGTGAAATTATTCTATACTCACATTGAGTTTTTCCAGTGGCTGGCCCAGGGACCTGATGACATATTTCTCCATGTGCTCACTATACCTTTGCTTGGCTTCTTTCTTCTTGCCCTCCAGGCACTGGATCTTCTTTTGGCACAGGAAGCAGTGAACGTGGTGGAAATTTTCCATCATGACCATATCTGTGTTCACCTTCAGGTTTGCTGAGGACAAGCTATTGACTTTAAAAAAGGGACAAATTGGGTATGGAGAGAAGACCCTACACGATGGGTCAGGAGGGATGAGAGACACAGAAGCACTGGTCCATGCAGGCAGTCTGCATGCACCCTGCTCTGCTGGCTCAGCTGGTGGCAGGTGACTCATACAGCCGCAGCTGTATGGATGCTACCAATCTTGGTACTCACTGCTGTTGAAGACGCTGTCAGCCAATCTGAGGTGTGCCTTGTCCAACTCTGCTCTGCGCTGAGCCGTCCTGAACACCGCCTCCGAGAAATTCACAAACTCCTCAAAGCGGCTCACAGAGGGCAGGATCCCAACCTTCATCTTGCTGGGCACCTTTGCTTCCTCAATCTCTTTGCACAAAGTCCCCTGGCAGCAATACACAGGACACCACATGCTCAGGTGTGACATGATCGTCCTACAGCAGGTTAAGACAAAGGCCAGAAAGCAAGCAAAGCAGACAGTTGTGTGCTGCTTTCTCTGTTTACAGATCTGGGCCTGCTGCAACAGACTGTCTTCATGAATGTCTATAGGAGGACACTCCTTGTTTTCTGGAGGTGGTTCCTTGCTTGGACACAGTCTGCCATCTCACATACACCCACAGCCCCAAGAGCAAAACCCCGCTGCTATTTTGTGCACTCCTCAAAATTAGGAGCAGACTTGCTACTCCAGCTCCCGGCAGAAATGCCCTTGACGTCAACACATCTTCCCTTGACCTCATTATACTCAGGCCCAGGTTTCTCAGCCAATTCTGATCAGTTCATTCCACACTCTCCTCCCTAGTGCTTGTCCCTGGCTGTGCCCATAGGAGAGAACAATTTGACATGCTGCCTGTATTACGACAGCCTTCCAAGAACTCTACATAGGGAAAACCCCTGCAGTTTACTCACCCTGATAAGAGGAGACACTTGTGTCCTTTTAGTTTATGGTGCCCCACTTCTCTCAAACAAATGATGAGGGGCTAAGTTCACTCAAAACCATAGAGCCAGAACCCTGTTTGCTATAAACCAGCGCTGCCTTCAGAAGAGCTCTTGTCAGAAGTTCAAAAGATCATGGAGGAGGTCAAACATCACTCATTTCTATTTAACTGACTTTTACCAACACTCACAATGCATTTGTTGAAGCTGCTCTTGGCCAGGAGCAGCATGTTGCCCAGAACAGTGTTGAGGAAGGATGAGGGGAGAGCTGAAGTCTTCCCCCACATCTCAAAGATGCAGTCATTCAAAGTAACCAGGATCTGCAGGCAGCTGAATGGGTGGGCCTTACTGCAGACATCTAGAAAACATCTCAGCTCTGGGTCCAGAGAACTGAAGATCTCACTCAGCAGCTGGGCTGTCTGTTCCTCTGGTCTTGAGAAGAAAAAGTATGCAATTAAACAGGGAGGGACATTGGCACTGTGGCCAGCTGGAAAGAAATGGGCAAAGCTAAAGGAATAAAAAATGCTGCCTTCTGTATCACAGCATGTTTTTGCTTTGGTCAGCCTTCAGCTCTTCCACAGCTCTGCCTAGGGGAGGACATAGAAATGTCCCATTTTGATGTTCAAAGGAAGATTTTTTGTGTTTTTATGCTGGCATTTTTTCAAAGATTGGTTTCATAGTATGTTTTCAGTTTACAACCTTGCTAATAAGGAACTAAAACTGGTCAAAATGCAGTGCTTTCCCATGAATCCTCACTTTCCTGACCACCCTTATGCAGCCAACAGTGACAACAAAAATCCATCTATCCATTGTTGAGCAGTCCCTGTCCCATGCCCACACCAGAGCAATGAATCTCATCACCCACATACTGGCTCGGAGGCTTGGCACAAGCAGGATCCTCTGGAGCTGCAGTGCTTCCTTCTTCCTGTAATAAAGAATGAGATAGAAGAAATGATTTTATCCCCTTCTCCCAGATGAAAGCTTGAGATCTGGGTTTCATTTCAGCAAAAGTGCTGCTATGCTATGATTTTCCTGAAGCCACTGATTAAATTCAATTCTCCTTGTCCCTCAGGGGATCTTGATCTACTGAATCCTGATGCCACTGACTACTGCTGGAGGACAGGAGCACAGGATTGCTCACGTATGTTGACCTTTAACAAGGTAAGAGCCATTCCACTGTGCCTGCTGGGTCTTGCATTAACCTGCAGCGAAGACTGGTTTGTGGGTCCGGTGAGGACATAGCTTACCTCCAGCACCTGCAGCTCTGCAGAGTTCTGCCTCAGCTGGAAGAATTTTTCAATGAACAGCTGCTCTGCGATGCAAAGGGGTCGCAGCTCTCTCAGCACTTGCTGCAAGGTCTGCTTAGAAACCATCAGGCATGTTAGAAATCCCTTCTAAAACATTGTACACTGAGACAGATGTCCATGTCCACCTGAAGTGGAATCTATGCCACCACACGGAGAGAAGTCAGTGGAGCAGAATATCTCTGCTTCAGCTTCAGGTGCATAGTGCTGGAGAAAGAACCCTGGGATCCTAGAATCATTAAGGTTAGAAAAGACCTCTAACATCATCTAGTTCAATCATCCACATACAGGCAGTATTGCCCACTAGCCTATGTCCCTCAGTGCCACATCTCCACATTGCTTTAACGCCTCCAAGAACAGTGACTCCATCAGCTCCCTGGGGATGGGTGCAGCACTGGGCACAGTCCCCGTGGAACATGTGAGCCGTTTAGAAGAGTTCACCTCCTTACCTTGATGACGTTGCCTTTGTTCAGCGTGTCCTCCTGATCTTCTCTGCTCCCTGGGAGGCTCCACCGTGGGTTCTGTCTACTCCCCATCCCTGTTGGCTTCTCCAAGCCTTCCTGGAGACCTGCAACATGCATAGCACATTGGTGGATGATTGAACATCTCAGTGCTTCTGATCACTTTAATGAACTAAATGTTTTTTTTATCCCAATTTTTTGTCTAATTTGGTCTTTTCCTATCAGATTTTTGTCAGATTAAGATACGCAGTTTTATTCTTCTTTTTCCTTTTTTAAAATCTACCTTCTCATCTGTTTCACTTTCATTAATTTCTTCTTGCTTCCCTGTGAACATCTCCCTTTTGCTATGAAGGGCTTAGTACCGACTCTTGAGGTCTGGAGAATGAAAAATCTTGGGAAGTAAGAGCATAAATTGGCAGAAAAGCCTGCAGGAGTAGCAGGAGAAATGTTTGTTTCGTATTTTGATTGTAAATTGCTGGTCATAAAATATCCCTGGAGAGGACAGTTGGCTTTTTCAGCAAGTTGCTTTTCACAATCATGAATGTTCATCTGGAAATTCATACACATTTCAAACACTACCAGTTTTTATCACAGCATTTTCTTTGGCTGCCTGGTCTAAGTGGAAGAGAAGTTGAAAAATTTATTTGAAGTGTGCATCAAAACCGTAATTAAATTCAATGGAGGAAATGAATAGCAAAATGTCCTGAGTATTTTCTAATTAATTCTAAAAGTTGGTTTCATTCCACTATCCCCAGCGGTCCTGGGTAGCTCAGGCCAGCTCTTGATTTTCTGTAATATCTGAAATATCCTTATTTGAGCCAATACCTGCAGGGCTTTTACCTTTGGAAAGGATTTGTCAGATGTCCTACACGGTGAGCAAGAATGAGAGATGATACGACTGCTCATCACCTCAGCCTTGCAAAAACCATGGGGAAAATTAATGAGCTGCCTCATAATCCTTTTCCTACCCTTACGCAATGGGAGGTGATCATTTCACTCGCTGGAAAGTGGCAAAACCAGGAAAAAATATCTTCCCTCAGCAAATAGGAAAGAGATTTACAAGTCTATGAGCTTTAGTGTGGAAAAGGGAATGAGGAAATGAGAAGATTTAATTAGTGAGTCGCAATTAATTATAAAGAGCTTGGGGTTTGCCTTCTAAATTCCCTCCAAATACTAAAACAAGACCGCAAATCATCAGGTGGTATATTTAGAAGTGATCAACACAAATATTCCCTTACAAGGCAGGGAAACCACCCTAGAGACGAGCAAAAGAAAGGGACAGTGAAAGCTAGAGCAAGCCAATTTGGATTGAAAACTGAGAATCCCCAAACTTGACATTAGCAATACCTCTAAGAAGGCAGAAGCAATGTCACCTTTGGAATATATGTATATATATATATAAATATATACAAAACAGTTACACAGATATATGACTGCAGTAACAGGGTTGTAGACATCCACATGGCTTTCCCTTGTTTAAGTGGGTTTCACACTGGAGTTTCTCCTGGTACTTTAATAACTCCTGCTTTATGGGGCTAGTAGGTCAAAGTATTGAAAGCAGATAACTGATCCCACATTCCCGAAAGGTTATTAGGCAGGCTCCAACACATGCCCTCTGCTTTTTTTCAACAAATTTGACTTCATAGAGGGCCTCTTTAATAGCCAGGCCATCTTTGCATCTGCAGTATTCCCCATTTAATGCCTAGGAGACAAAAGGGAGTTGATTTTTTCCTGCTTCCCAACAGGATTGAAGTCCCATTCAGAGCCCCTTAATCACTTTGTAGATAGGCACCAGAGCCTTTCTATCCTGTATATAATCTTGGTTATTTGCTTCTATTTAAATGAAAGCAATCGCTCTTCTTCAGGAAATAGGGCTTGGCCACATTATCTTAGAAACCACAGAGCAGTTTGCTTTCCCACTACCAATTCCCTGGGCTGCTTGCTGCCTATATGTTCGTTATCTCTAATCAGGAATTCCTGTTTTTAAGCAAGAAAGAGCACATTTCCCCAGGAAACACTGTGTCCATGCATTGAGGAGTGCAGGGTGTGATAGGAAAATTATCTTCTTTCAGTTATTTTCTTTCAGACTGATCAAGTGGTTGGCAACCCTGCCAGGCAGGGGCTCAGAGCTAGGTGATCTTCAAGGCACCTCCAACACTAGCCACTGTATGGCTCTAAAGCCCATCTGCCAGGCTTCCTGGAGGAATGATCAGGATGACAGAGTAGATTGCAAGAGACCTGTTGCAAAATTGTCTTTCTTTACAGCTCGTATGAAAGGCTCTCCTTTTTCAAAAAATCCATATCTCAGGGTTATCCTGGGATGATTACTACAGACTCATTTTATTTTCCTGTTATCTTCTGGCTATAGGCTTTCCTATGTCCTCTAGCATCAGTGACAGTTCACAGCAATAAGTACAGCAGGTTAACAGCGTTGCACACCAATTATTTTCCACCAGCAGTTTGCAGACTGTCCCTCTGATTTTATTGCCTGTTATCCTGCTTTTAAATTACAAGGAGAATAGTGATGTCCTATTGACTTTCACCATACATCTTGTGTTTTAATGCTTTTTATCATGTTATTCTTTTTCTGCTGGATAGTTCTTGATCTTTTTTGCATTTGGTTGGTCGGGGTCTTTTGGGAGCAGGTTGGTGTGGATTGTTTTTCTTCAGTCTAGTGATAATTGTTTCTCTCTTGGCTCCATAGATTGGCACGGAAAAATAGGTTTCTGGTGACTGCAAAAAGTTTTCCTTTAGGTATTCATTTTCTCTGTTTCTTGCAAGATGTCAAAATGGAAAACTTTACTTACGGATTAGTATCTGAGCATGTGAGAAAATCATAGAATGATTAAGATTGGAAAGGACCTCTAAGATCATCTTGTCCATCAGCCATCAATCCATTCCCACGTGCCCACTGATCATGTCCCTCAGTGCCACATCAACCCTTTTCTTGAACACCTCCAGGAAAGGTGACTCCACCACCTCCCCCTTGGCAGCCTGTGCCACTGACTCCACGTGAGGAGAAATTTTCCCTAATATCCAGCCTAAACCTCTCCTAGTGCAATTTAAAGCCATTAACTCTCTTTCTATCAGTTTCATGGTAGAAGAGACCGACCTCCACCTTACCACAACCTCCTATTTTTACCACTGTCCGGCATCTGGATGTTGCAGCCTGGACTGAGAGGCATTAGGGATGTATTAAGGCACAGGAGGGGGACTGAGCAGAACTAGCAGCTGGGTCCGCTATTGCCAAATGGAAACTGCTGTCAGCGATGCAGACCAGAGCAATGCCGAGTGCTTCAAGGCACAGGAATGCAGTATCAAGCCTGGGACAAGTTCCTCATCACCTCAATGCGCTGAGGTCACCCTGGGAGGACTGCAGTTGGTCATACCACTGCAGGGAGACAGAGCCCTTGGCTGGCTCCTTCAGCCAGCAGCTCTCTTTCCTTCCCCAGGCTTTGACCTCCAGCTCTAGCCAACGTGCATGGTATGTCTCCTGGGCCTGGAGACAAGTGATGGAGTAGGTGTAGAGCTGGAAGAAGACTGCAAGTGCTCTGATGGACTAAACATAGCATGTGAAGCAGGTTTTGACATTCAAGCTGGGCCAAACTGGCATGGAACTTTCCATTACAGTGCTTTGTTTTTCTGAAGGAAAATGTGATTTCTGTGTAATCAAAAACTTCCAGAGGAGACAGATCAGTTTCTCTTTTTATCTTCAGAAAAACCTGACTGGAATATTTTGAGTCAGATGCAAGCTTTTCTGTTGAAATGATCACCCTGGGACAACAGAGCCCCACAGTTGGCTCGCTGTGAAATCATTTTGTTCTCAGTAATATTGCTATGAATACACTCGTGTCTTTAGGGAGAGGCTTGGTGCCATCCCTTTGCAGCGAAAAGTGTCTGAGCAGTTATACTTGCATGAAATATAGACCAGGCATTAGCTGGGCACCCCTACACCCCCCTTGCTAATGACTTAGGACGTTAGACGTTCTTGGCAGGGGATTGGTACTGGATGGTCTTTGAGGCCCCTTCCAACACAAGTCATTCTATGATTCTGTCGTGGCATATCTTAGCCACTCACGCATCATTTATGAGCCCTGAAAAAGGAAGATACACAGAAGCTACAGCCCTGGGAAGCTGAATAATACATAGGGCTACTGTTCACATAAAGGCTGCCTGGTGCAAACCAGAGCCAGCTTAGTCGCATCCTGCCAGCTGCAGACTCATAGAGGAGAAGGTAAATTCATGGCACAGGAACACCCGTGATGAGGGATGATTGCAAATAAATCACTACTTAGCAGCACAAAGAACATATTTGAAAATCACTTACTTCCCTTTCTTCTTCCTACCAGGAGGATTTTGGCCTGTTCAAAAAAGGCTTTGATTTCTTTATCATATAGTCTGCTGAGGTTCTGGGCATAGACCTGGAAAGACAAAATAGATTCATGGATTTTCAGAACAGCTCCCATTTCAGAGCTTTTTCTTCAGATATTTTCTAAAGCAAAAGTCAGCAGATGGAAACTGAAACAGACCTGCTGATCTCAGTGTGTAAGGCCTTTGGAAAAGCAAGAACCAGCATGAAAAATGAAAACCAAACCTCAATGATGTACAAAGAACCCTCTCATTCACTTAACAAAGTCCATATTAACAGATGATGTCAAGGACTTGAAGGGCTTCCCAGAACCCTACAACTAAAGCATGGTTGAATGAAACACAGGGTGTGCTACACTAATTTCATTGTTATCATGCACATTTGATAGAAGAACGACAGACGACAAGAAAAAAGACTAAATTCTGGAATTTCAAACATTTTTCTTAAATACAGTATCTATTACCAAGTCCATATGGGACTACTTTCTGTTAAGCACAAGTGTACTTAGAATCAAGTGGACAAACTGAGTGGATTCTTTCCCAGAAGTACCAGTTGCTGGGAGCTAACAGGCAGGATGGGTTTGGAGAAACCAAGCTCCCACCATGAGTGAAGCCATTTGATTGATTTGATACTGGTTTGCTGTATTATATCAGTATTTCAGCCATACCTTGGGGAGGTCACAGAATAGCACGGGGCTGGCATTCCTCAGCCAGGCCATGAGTGGGGTGTAGGGCACCAGCTCCTCGTGCTGGAGTCTGTGGCTTGGTGCAGACAGCTTGTCCACAGGCTGTGTGAGAGCAGGAATCTGAGCACTGCCCTAAAGCAAAGGGAATGGCAGAAAGTACTGAGTGGAAGAGCCTTGAAAAGCTCTGGAAAATAATTGCTTCATAATTCTTGGATTGTCAGTCCTGAATATGTTTGAGAAGCAACAACTTTAAGCTGCTGTGTGAAGAGTGAAGCCCACCTGCTGCTCAAAGATGTTCGTAACGTGACCGATGAAACGGTTTTCGAAATTCTGCTTGAGTGTTTCAAACATGATCAGCTGCTCAGCCACAGCCTGTAGCTTCCGATAACCTTGAGGTGAAACAGAAGAGGTGTTGTTGCATGGAGTGGTGTGAGCTGCAGCTGCAGACCAACATCACTCAACGCACTGACATGTATAAGTGGTCTTCAAGTTCTGGGACAAATGCAACCCCCCAACGCAAAAGCAACAAAGGGAAGGTTTGCTGTGTTACCACACAAAAAGACACAAGCAGGGAGTGAAAATTTAAGAACAGAATTACAAATTGTTGATCAGCTGGGCATGGTCAAGGACAAAACCCAGCCTCTCCAGAAAAAAAAGGTATGGAGTTTCATGCTCAGACCAAGTCCTGTACCTAACAGCTTTCCACCACTTATCCAGTGGATATTGCTACAAGGAATGGTCATTTTTCCACGCTCAGGTATGGACTACTGGGTTACCCCAAGATACTAAAATTTCTAAATCTTTCCACCAATTTTTTTACAAAACAGAGCAGTTGACCTGTTGCACACAGATGGAACACAATGATGTCTTACATCCAGGTATTCAGAAGAACCATACTAAAGCTTACCATTGAGATTGCCTTAAATTTAGTAATAACTGGACCAACTAGTGTCTGAGCCCAGTAATAGATGTCTGCAGACCTGCTGGTATAGCATAGGTGCACCAGCTCTGCCACTGGCAGCACGGATTGGGTTCCTGTAGGAATTAAGCCAATCTCCCTCCCACTTCTCACCAGGTGAAAAAGCAAAGCACACAGAGATAAGCTGATGTTCCTGCTCTCTGCAGACATAAATCTCTCCTTGCCCTACCAGACTGTATCTGGATGTTCATGCAGGCAGATAATGCCTCTGCTGCAGCAATACAGGCTTCCACTCCACTGGGGCTGGAAAGATCTGCACAGCTCAGGGCCTCGCAGTGCTCCTTGCCAAGGTCAAGGTGGGTCTGAAAAGAAGCCAGAAGAGAGCAGGTGCAAGCACATCCAGCTTGTCATCCCTTCCAGCCCACCTGGAAAGCTGTTGGCTTCAAAGAACCAAGTGCTGCTGCCTTCAGCTCCCTAGCTGCATTTGTCCATCAAGAAGCCTGCTGCTCTGTTCCCATCAAAAGCGTCCCAATACGGGTTTCAAAACGGCTGGCAACTCTGGTGGCAGCAAAGTGCAAGGAGGGAGAAAGGAAGCACTAAGAAGACTGCAGCAGCTAAGAAATAAAAATGTCAGTGGTATCGAGGTGAAAGTGAGGACTAGCTACACTATTACATCCTAGTTCCAGCATTTTTGGTACACTACTTTTGTAAGTAATTTGCTTTTCATATGGCAGTACACAGGGCTAGGTTCACCTTGCCCATGAAAAGGACTTTTGGGGGAGCCTCAAAAGCACTGGATCACAATAGGAGCACTGTGCACCACTATTGCTGCAGCCTACCTGAAGTCATAGGATCATAGAATGTGTTGGATGGGAGGAGACCTTAAAGATCATCCAGCTCCAATCCTCTGCTGTGGACAGGATTGCCAGCCACTAGATCAGGCTCCCATCTAGCCTGGCCTTGAACTCCTCCAACACTGGGGCAGTCCATCTCAGTAGAGTGGTTGTCCCTATTTTATCAGAATAATGTCCCTCATTTCTAGGCCAGAGAAGTTCTATAGCTACAGTTTTCAGAGTGTTTGGGGTTCTTGGAGAGTTTCTGTAATAGATTCAACTAGAAGACATCGCAAACCCACATACTGTGAGGAAAAGAATCTCATCCATCAGCTTGGCCTTGTTAGATGTGATGTGATGCAGCAAGGAGTTCTCCTGGTGGATGTGGTCCATCTGCTGCTTCACGCTTCCTAGCAGCTCATCGTAGACCTGCAAGGTCTCCTCCACTCTGGCCACCTCTGCCAGTGCCTCATCAATGAAGCTCATCAGCTGTGTCACCTGCTTCTCAGAAGAGATGATGGCTTGCAGGTTGGCCTGGGAAAAGGAGAAACAGAGGGCTTCAGTGTCAGCACCAGCTCAGAGCCTAAAACCCTAATGGATATGTGCATGTGCACAAGCATGTCTCGAGTATAGGAACTGAAGGCACTGTTTGCCTCCAGAAGTCTCTCAATGGATGGTAGAGATGCAACCATGTGTTAATTGTTGCTGTTAAGCTCCACTAATCATTAACCACTTCCAAAAGTTAATTGCGTCATTTTCAAGACCCAAGTACCATGCAGGATATCAAGGACACAAGCACGGGAAACTGCTATTTTTCTCTCCATCAGTAAGACTTTTAAAGGAAAATATCTTTTCAAATATTTCAATTATCGGATGTTTTTTTCTTATTAAATGATGACCAGCAACAGAAGCATCCGCAACCTTGAGTACTCCCCACACTCAGCTTTCTGGTGGAAATGCTAGGAAGGAGAGAAGCAAAGTCTTGTCCTTCTGAATCAGGTTGCCTACCCTCGCACTGATTTAGGAATATGTCTGAAAACAGATTTCCTGCACAGGAAATGTGCACAGATGCAGTTGAGCATCTATAATTATTGTATCAAGGGGTTTTTCTACTTCAAACTCCTATTGCATTGCTACTGGGATAAAGATGAGCTCCCGGTATAGAAATGGCACATGCAAGAAGTTGGAGCATCACAGAAGTGTTCCTGGAATGCGTGTAAGCCATTCTGAAGCCTCCACCTGGATCTTGAAAGTGGGGCTTGCTGGATCTTGATACTACTCAGAAAGCAACAACAATGTGCAGGATCTACAAGGGAGCAAACAGTCCTGCTGCCAGACTGCTGCCTTCTAGCTGCACACCAGGGATGTTCACATAGTATTAAATGCTCCTCAATCCCATCCATAACCCTCCTGCCATCCTGACACCACTTTGCCTTTGGATTATCTCATTAGAGCTTAATTGAGCTGCAGGGGGTGGCAGAGCATCATGGTAGCACTGCTGGCACAAGGGCCTGTGGAGCATCTTCACTTGAGCAGTGGTACCATGCTCCTGCTGGACAGCAAACAACATTGCTGGGATCCCAGGGGTATATAGGGATACTCTATATGTGAGAATTAGGCCTCCCAGATGCCCAGCCGTGCTCTCCTTCCCCCCGAAGCTGATAAGAGCTCTCTGAAAGTAGGTACAGTGTTTCACAGTCCCCAGAAGAGCTGGGCTAGCAGAGGCTGATTAGTGCTGGAAGGAAAACACAAGGTGTTATCACTGGGATGTGGGGGAAAAAATGTTTAAATATATGCATGTGCTAGCCTAACTTGCTGGTATTAATTACCCTCAATATCATAGATTAAGCTTTAGAAATAGAAACATCTCAGTAATTAATTTGTATTAAAAATCAGCAATGTTTATTCATTAGAGGGCATTAAAGTAATGTATTCAACAGTGCCTTTCATCTCAAAGAGCTTAACAGCGTTTTATTAACTGCCCTCGCAGTGTATTTTACAGCTGGGAAATGGAGGCACAAAGTGCCTGTAGGAGAGCAAGCAGGAACAGACATCAGGAGTTCCATTTTCCAGATTAACTACTTAACTTTCCAAGCATAAGTCATACAGAGACACAAATTGGGAATACAGCAGCTACTGGAGCTGAAGGAGGTTGAGTTTAGAGTTTGTGGCTCCTAGTATGTTTCAGAATATTTCCTCAACCAGGAGGAAATTCTTCACTCAGAGGGTGGTGAGGCCTCTGAGCAGCACCCCATCCCTGGAGGTGCTCAAGGCCAGATTGGATGGGACCCTGGTCCCCGATCCAGTGGATGGTAACCCTATCTATGGCAGGGGGGTGGAACTGGATGGTCTTCGAGGTCCTTTCCAACCTAAGACACTCTGTGATTCTGTGGCTTGTTCATTGTGCACCACAGCCATCCTTCTGACTTCTGTGTGAGACATCAAGATGACTTTTGGGCTGAGCACTTCTAGCAAATGAAGGAGTTGTCAATACCCAGTGACCCAACCCAGTGCTCCTGCAGGCTAGGAACCTTTTTTTCTGTTGAATCACAGCCCTTGTCCCTCACCTCATCGAGCACATGAAGATCCCTGCTTAGCTTCTCTGCAAAGGCTATGGAGTTGTTTACAAGGGGCTCATGCTCCTCCATTAGCTTCAAGACATCAGCAGCTTCCTTTGGTGTCATCTCCTGGTACACGCTGAGTTCCTCCTGGTTCTCAGTCTTCACAGTGTCCCTCCTGTCCTCCTGCAGCCCTTGTCTCCCTGCATGGACAAGAGAAGATGTGGATATCTGTGATTATGCCATTAGCTCTGTTGTCATTTGTAACACCAGATTGGACTTGTGAGACCTCAATGACATGAATCCAGTGGTCTCATTCTACTAGAATAACATAGCAACATAGAATAAGGAAAGTCCCATGGATGAGATAAAGGAAAACCAACTTCCTAAGGGAAAAAATGGACATCTGACGTTTAGTTCAGTTCTGGCTGTAGTTTTTCCTTGCTCACTTCTCTAGGACTCTGTGTAAGAATGTATTGATGCTATACAAATTTGAAACAAATTTCAGGGGTGAATAGACTTATTTCTGTCAACTGTGCAGATAGTGGATCTGTATGGATTGTGGATTGTGGATTGTATACTAAAATTGATGTTTGTGCCTGTATTTCTTGATGTCCTGCTGGGGAATGTTGCGAGGTAGGCAGCCAGTCTCCCCCTGGGCTGTTGCTAGTAGCACTTTACTGCTCATTTTACCCAACTCAGACTGCAAGGCAGCATCTTTGAGAGGCCATCCAAAATCACTAGAAGCCAAAAGCATGCAAGGATCAATGATAGAGGTGTATAGTGATGATGATGAAAAAAACAAACAAAAATCAGTGCTCTTCATGTGACAAATAAATGAATTACCTTCCACTGAATAGGAGTGGACATTCACAAATGTGATAGCACTGGAGAGAAATCGGTGGTTCAGCTTCCACAAGCATCTGATAAAGGTCTTCTTCTCATCAAAGCTGCTAGCAGTCCACTTGTAAATCTTATCAAACTGCAGGTCAAAATCCAAGTTCACCTACATGTAAATAATTAATTACTTCATCAATTAGACGCCATTTACTTCATGATGTACACTTAACACAGGTTATAGTCCATTTTAACGACAGTACTGAATGTTGTGAAACACCTTGTGCGCTAGGAGGAAAAATGCATACGGAATCACAGACTCATGGAATCTACCACTGGATGTTCTGACACCACTGTATGCTGAGGCACTTTGCAAATAGTCACAGGCATCATAAAAGCACTGAAATAACAGCATGCATAGTAGTTCTGACCCTGGAAAAGGATACCGAGACACTCAGAATAGTCAGACCGGGCAGTCAACCAGCCCTGGTATACTGCAGCAGCACACTGATTTATTTTCATATTGCATAAATCTCTCACCTCTTACTGCAGGTTTTGGTGGATTAACACTGATGAATTTTGACAGCGGCCACCAGCAGATGCTTGGGAGAAAAGCATTCAAAGCCCAAGGCCAGCATTGTATTGCCTTCAGGACTGCCTGGCAGCCTCCAGCAGCCCATGACCTAGCAACTCACTGAGGTTGTACCCACAGCACTTTGTTTAACAACCCTTGAAGGACCTGCTGTCCCTGATTTTCTAATGGTTCCTGCACACTTCACCTCATATCTCCCAATGACCTTCTGTCCTTCCAGGAAGGGCAGGACTAACCCTTCAAGGCCAGCTTTTGAATTGTACGTTCTCCTTACTAAATGGACAGATGTGTGATCAGAAAGCAATGCTCTTCCACATCATAGTGACCGTGGGAGCATTTTTACTTGTTGCTGGAAGAAGAGCACCCCTAGCACTTCTCCACGTGGTTTTCATCCACATAAGGGTCAATATCCCTGTATGTATTCCCGGTGGATGTAGTCTTATAGATGAAGAACTACAGCCATTCAGGAGGTTTTATTTGCCTCTGCAGGATATATGCGTGTAGAGAGAATGAGGGTGATTGCTAAACTAGAAACCATCCCACAGAAAGAAATTCCTTCCTGCTCTGTCTCATTAGCTCTTAGCACAACCTGGTCCCATCTGCTGGAGAACTCAGAAGCTATGCTTGTAATTACTGGTACTAAACATCATAACAGGCACAGAATCTGTGAGGATTCACACAGTCCCACAATGTTTAATAGTTGCTTTCTAAACACCTTGCGGCAGTATTTCACACCCTGCAATGCTCTGCAGCAGCCCCTGCAACGATGCAGAGCAGTGATGTCTGGGGGGGATTTACAGCATGCGTGGTTTATAGCGTGCCTTATGAGGAGCTACTAAAGCAGGGAGACAGCCGTTAATCGCTTCATAAATATTAATACTGTTTTGGTCAAGGGAGCTGTAGATTTCAGCATCTCTGGACTTGCAATGTCAGGATTTTGCTGGTGCCAGGGATCCCAGCACAGCAGAGCAGACAGATAACCAAGCTCTGCTGTATGCTCTGAGCATCAGAACCATGGGCTGGGGTCAGTGCTGCCAGACAGAAAATCCACATCTGCATTCTTATGGACCTGCCAAGTCATGCACTGTGCAAAGTCTGTGCTGATTTCAGCACTGGGCTGCAGTGAGGATCTTGCTGTCACCCCCATGTGGTACCGTGGGCACTTGTGCAGCAGCTTCATCTTGGCAGTGCTTCCTATTCTGGTAATAACAGGGTCAATTCTGGTTGCCAGTGCTGAAGAAAGTTGAATTCAGCCTATGAGAGGTAAAGAAGAGGGCTCCAGTCCTGATGGATGGAGTAGAGGAGTCAACACAGAAGAGGAGAATATGAGGTTGTTCTGCTTAGCCTGCCCACAGGAATCATAGAATCATTAAGACTGGAGAGATACACTAAGACTGTCTATCCAACCATCAATCCATGCCTGTGACTGCACTACACCAGGTCCCTCAGTGCCACTTCACAGAATCACAGAATCACCCGGGTTGGAAGGGACCTCAAGGATCACGTAGTTCCAACCCCCCTGCCTAGCAGGGCCACCAAACACACATTCAGATCAGGTTGCCCAGGACCCCGTCCAACCTGGCCTTGAACACGTCCAAGGACGAGGCATCCACAACCTCCCTGGGCAGCCCGTTCCAGAGCCTAACTACTCTCCTTGTAAAGAACTTCCCCCTAACATCCAACCTAAATCTTCCCTCCTTCAACTTGGATCCATTTCCCCTAGTCCTGCTATTGTCAGCCCTTTTGACTTCGACCCTTTTCTTGGTCATCTCCAGGGAAAGTGACTTCATAACCCACCTGGGCAGCCTGTTCCACTGCCCACCACTCTTTCTGAGAAGAAATTTTCCCTAATATCCAACCTGAGCCTCCCCTGGCACAACTTAAGGCCTTTGCCTCTCATCTTTTCAAAGGAAGGTTTATAGGAAAGGTGACTGCAATCTAAAATTACATCTGCAGAGGAAAAGAGCTGTGTGATCTAAAGGACTGGTGCAGCACTAGGAATGGGATGCTGTGGGCAGGAATCTAGGAATCTAAGTCATAAGAAGGCTTTAGCTATCAGGGCAAACAAGTTCTTGATTTGCCTCCCAGTAGGAAGTGACTGAAAAATACACAACGGCTGTAAAATAGGGTACAATCCATTTATCTTGTAAAGGGGAAAGGACTGGCAATCCGGGAGGTATCTTCTAACTCACTCCTCAGCAGCCAAAGCACATTAGACAGGATGACAGCATGTATTATTTCATGCACAGGGAGATATAAGACATTGGAAATATCAGGTCAGTTTTAACCACAGGATCAAGATGCCCTGCAAACCTGCATGTGTTATTTGCCTTTCAGACAAACTGTGCAGATGTACTTTATTTGCCCTGGATATAGAACTGGAAAGCTGCTCTTTTTCTTATTTATTTCTATGCTTGTGAAGACCCAGGCACTGCAGCAAGGCTCCTGGAACATTCACATTAATAAAAAAAACCTAATTTTAATAACTTTAACAACACTCTGCCAGCTCTAGCAGTAGAAAGGGAATATCTTGTCCATTCTTCCTTTTCAAAAAAATCTTCATGTCCCCCTGAAAGCACAGACTCATGCGTGCTCCAGCTCCCTATAATACTCTGTAGATGTCTCCACTTCATCTTTAAACACTCCATGCAAATGTTTGTCAAGATCCTTTGTCAACATAAATCAACAGATAAGTCTGAGTACCTTTTCTGCAAGTGCTGGCGATCCAGCAAAAGCACTGCAGCTGTCTCTTTAGGCTTGATGCTGCTGCAAAGAGCTTCAGGAGATGCCCCCCCTGGGATTACAGTTCCAGGGCAGTTTCCCATTCATTTGGTTGGAAACTGTCAATGCAATGGTCAACAATTCATTGCTCACCTTACTTGAGGATTTAACTAGCCTGATTTTTCCCAACAAAAAGAGAGGATGACTCAGGAGGGAGGACATCATCTCAGCCTCAGACTCCTTGGCACATATATCTCCATGAAAGAGGAGAACAAGAAATCCCAAGGCAGAATGGAGGAACCATGCACAGATAGAGAGGCCTGAGCTCACCATACTCTGGGAAATGGCTGAGAGGGAAGGCAGAGGGCTTTGAGATTTCTTTCTATGGAGGTTATTTCCCCCAAATTAGTATCACTCCTAGATTAGGTAAGAGACCCTCTCGCTGCTCTTTTCTACATTCAAATGAATGGACAAAGGACCTAAACCTCCCTATGGGTCCTGGCACGCGTCTCTCTAGTTTCATACTCATTTCTCTCCCCTATGATCAGTTCTGTTCTTCATCACAAAAGGAAAATCATTCTTACCTGATCAAGACTTTTTCCATCCACGAGCTTCAGCTCTGCTAAAGGCCACCTGTATGCCATCTTGTACTGCTCTGCTCGGTCTACCTTGACCTTCACCAGAAACGGCTGCATTGGCCTAAAGGCATCCACTGACAATGAGGGACAGGAAAAAAAAAGAAAAAGAACAAATCCTCACAGTGTTATTATAAGCCCACTACACAACTGCACAATGTGAGAGCACAGACAGACACTGATCGTGCATTCTGGCTTCCATGAATGCAGTATGGAGATATGCTACAAGGCTTTTGATTGAACATTTTACAAACTGGAAGTTCTCTCTGGGGACTAAGCCAGAGTACTTTGAATCCAATGGAGAGATTCCCAGTAATTTCTAGAAGTTGTAAATCTGGCCATGGTGCTGTGTGTAACACATAAGTAATATTCCAGCAAGTCCACAGGTGATAGGAACGTGTTACCCTATTTCATTAGGATTTATAGTGGTTACATGCCATGTTGCAGTCCCTACCACAGGGTCCAAAATCACTGCCTTATTCGAGTAAAACCTGTGCTAAGATGAAAACCTGTGCTCCCATAAAAATCAGTTCCAATACAAATTAGCTCACAATCTTATCTTGGTTCATCTGGGTTGGATTCACTCAGTCTGGCTATGATTTAGATCTCCCATCTGATCCAGATATCTTCAGGAGGGAGACATGGACTGTTACATGGGTAACACATGGTTTTTGGATGATGCTTGTAGTGTGGCTGAATCATACCTTGAAGATATTCCTCCTGCCCTCCAATGGTTACAGAAGGAATTAAAATATGTCATTTAGACCAAACACTGTGGCCAATGGTGTTGGAAAGTAATCCTATAGTAGATGGCTGTGCTATCTAGAAGCTTGTGGGCAAGTAAGTATCTTCCCTGCACGCAAAAAAATTCTATGCTAACCACTCTTAGGTGCTGTAGAGTGATGACGCAACCAGAAATGCATGCATGGACAACAGGAGATGTTGTGTTAGAAAATGTTTGTTGCTGAGCTCTAATAACAGATTTTATTCAAATGGCAATAAAAGTAATCTTTTGTTGATGGAGGGAGAGCTCCATTAAACCACCCAGGGCTTGCAGCTCAGCCTGTCTCTTATCACACCGGGGTCCTTACCCACTACACAGAGAATGGACATCTTCTTCTTCTTCCCCGTCTTCCAGACACTAATGGCTTCCAGCAGCTTCTTGTTCTGTGGGTTGAACACCTCTTTTTCCAGTGAGCTCCAAAGAGAAGCCATGGTGAGATGTGCATGCAATGGCTCTACTGTGCTCGTGGTTCCTCCTGGAAGGAAAAAAGGCAGAGAGCTGATTCCCACATCTCCTGGCACATTGGTGAGATACATTCCCCCTACACTAATTTCCTGGATAAGTCTCTGTTTTGCAGACAACATGAGTGTTAAGTAATGTTATAAACTTGAGAAGTTCGCTCTAGAGCAAGCAGGACACTGCTGTGCATCCTGCACACAGTGAAATTGTATCCCTGTTCAAACCATCACTTGGGAGGTATGCATTAAATGTAAGGTATATGTTTAATTCATTCTGGAAAAAAAGACTATAAAACTCACATTTCCCCATGCTCCAGAACATTGCCCAACATATTCATTCACTGACAAAAGCGAATGACACAAAGACCTATTACTCATCTGCTATATGTGTATTTATCAGGAATAACTCTATTCCAACCAGGATATGTACCAGGGCAGGCTGCTCCCATACATGGCCCTGCTGAAGTGGGAAGCCATCCAAATTACATCTGCTCTGAGAGTTGCTGTATAGCACATTGGAGCTTGGATATATCAACATTTCCAAGGACTAAGGATGGTCAAAGCAGCATTTAAAAATGAATAGAACTGCAAAGTTCCAGAGCAGCCAACAGCTATTTGCTCTGATATACTGTGCACTGGATAGCTAAGCACTTCCATAAGAAAATACAAGAGATAATTCTTCAAAAAGAAAACTCCTTTGTTCCAAGTCATCATAGCATCTTGAGCCACAGGACTTTGTCCATGGGCAGACAAACAGAATAATAGCTAAAAGCAATTCATGGCCTGGTAATTTTTATCAGACCTAAAACTCTTGGAGCTGTATTCCTCCCCACTATCAGGGAGGAGGTGTCAATTCATGTCTGTATAAACATGGGGAAATAAGCAGCAGTTATATTATGTTCCTTGAATTGGTGGTGAGAAAATAAACACAGTGGCTACGGCTAAAAAGTTACACTTAATGCAAATATTTTGGTAAGAATTAGGAATAAATGACAGCCTGCAGGAAAACAGTCATATTCAGAAAACTCACTGCTACCAAAATTTCTGAGTTGCTTGGTGATAAATTGAAACAAATGGAACCTCCAATAACTCCCTTCCTTACTGATGGGGATTTCAGCTCAGCCAGAGTCAGCAAGCTTGAAATCACATCCGCAATTATTAAAACCCTTTTCTTCTGTGGCTGTGACCAAAAAAAAAAAAAAAAAAGGAGCTAGATAGAGAAAGAGAGAGAGAGAGAGAGAGAGAGAGAGAGAGAGAGAGGGAGAATTTGCTGCTAAAATAATTCTATTGCTGCAGCATCTCTTTGAATGCAATCCCTCTTGGATGTTTTCTTGTTTCCTCAATCCCCATCAATTTTCCAACCTCTCTGATGGCATTGACCTCCAGAGACAGGGATGGCAGCTCCAGACCCAACCCTGGTGCTTTTAAGCTCACTAACACATTTATAATAGCACTTGAGTGGCAGCTGAAGGCAACTGATTGAAAGCCAAAGCAATGGAGGGCTCGCTGCTGGCTGATACCCTGATGCAGAAAGTACAGTCCTTTCCACCAATGTAACTGAATAGTTACATACTCTGTGGCCAAGCCACTTAACCCCCATTTCCTACAGAGCACCAGAAATACTTAAAATCTTGGTGAAACCTGGAGATTTGCACTGAGGCTGACATTGCCCATCCAGGCAGCTGGCAGAAGAGAGGAGATGGTTAGTGAAAGGAAAATTGTTCAAAGAATTTACCGGCCACGTCTTGCTGAGGATGAACTGTGGGATTTCAGTCGCAAAGGAGTCTTAGAACAGGAAACTGCTGGTAAAATGAAAGCTTGAAGAGAAAAACAGGAAGCCTGAAAAACCTGAGTGAAGCCCATGAGCGGGTAGCTTGAGGTCAGGGCAGGAAATCACTCATGCAAATGTCAAGATCTGCAGAAAGCAGGTGCAAGCAAAGCATCAGAGCAGCTGGTGGTGAAGTCTTTTTGACTAAAAGCAAAGCAAAGCAAAATGGCCCTCCATTTCCATTTTGCTTCTCTGTTAAGTCGAAGTGCCAGATGAGGAACAGATGCAGTTCAGCTCTTTGTCTCCTAATTCTTCCTCCTTCAACAAAAGGTCACAGAAACTTGAAGAAGATTTAGGAACCAGCCACAATGCTAATGGCACATTACGTGTCTTCATTGGTCAAGACATGACAGAAATTCATGATTTAACTTTAAGCATAACGGAAGCTTCATGCTGCATTCTTGGCATGTGCTTGAATATGAAGTAACACACAGAGTCATAGAATCATTAAGGTTGGAAAAGACCTCTTAGATCATCTGGTCCAGGCATCAACCCATCACCACCATGCCCACTAGCCATGTCACTCAATGCTATAGCTGTCATTTTCTGTAACAACTCCAGTGGTGGTGACTCCACTGCCAGTACCTCACCACTGCTTCTGAGAATAAACTTTTCCTGACATCCAACCTGATCCTCCCCCAGATCAACTTAAAGTCAGTGCCTCTCATTCTAAGTCAGGTCCTGTTGAAGCCAAGAGAGGGAAGGCATTTGGAGAAGGCATTGATGCAGATGTTAGCCTGGAAAAAACTAAGGTCCATGCTCAAGGAGCCAAAAGCAATAATCCAGAGAGCATCTAGAGCCAGGAATAAGAATCTGGAAAGAGACGTGCAGAAGCAGTCCCAATGTCTAGCTGTAGAGCAGCAAATGATACCTGAAGAACCACTTTCAGGGTCCCTTTGGAAAGGCTGATTCTTCCATCCATCCTCTGTGGTGCTCCAGTGGGGAGGAAACCTGGTGTGTTCTTTTGGTGGCAGCGTTTCAGAAAAAAAGAGAGCTCAGTGTTTGCCTAATCCCTGGAGTACCCCATGGCCACAGCCTGAGAAAGGAATACTCTAGACCTGGCTCACGTGATCTTCATCCTTGACTTCAGGAACTGCATCGTTCCCTGTGTTTTGGATGCACCTGGGAGGGGCTTGAACCATTGGCAGGTTGATGGGCAACATGAAGGCCTTCACCTGGTACCAGGAAACACCTGGAAACCACATGATTGAAGTTTGCAAAGTGGCCTGAGCTAGAAGGAGGGCAGACCAACCCATCTTCTGCATAACCTGCATTTTGTCTTAAGGTTTATCTTCAGACACAAGTATGGCAGACCTAAACATACCCTGCTCCCATTGAGCAACCCTGATCATTCACTGAGAGGCTCTGTTCCAAACCACTGCACCAGCTTGTGTGTTTCACTGTAACTGACATCCACCCGTGCTGTACTTCTCTGCCTGCAGGAAAGCTCAGCATAAAAAAGCATATCACTGGGAATAAGCAGTGACTTAATTGAATTATTCATTTACCAGGAGCTGATGGGGACAGGGATACTGCGAGTCACAGCCCACTGTGACCTGTGATCATCTCTCCTTCTCCTGCATGTAATAGTGGCATCAGGGCTGTACACTGCTGAGGTAGCAGAGGTTGTGTAAGACTCTGAGGTGTCTGAATATCTGTGTGCCAAGCACAACCAAGTGACACTCCTGCTGTGTTTTGTGCCTTGCTAAAACAGCTTACTTAATTTGTGAGCTCCGAGGACATTATGTGCACTTTGGAAGGTAAAATAGACGGAGCAAAGAGAGAAAAGAGAAAAATAAGATCACACTACTCAGCAGGACTGCATTTCCACAGCATCATTTACCGCGAGACAGTAAAGATGCTATGCCAGGGCTTCCATTCATGATTTTGCATGGTCACTACAAATAGTATTTCCATAAAATTAAAAAAAATAAATCCATGACAAAACTTCTCAGCTTCTTGCTGCTCACAGGGCGGATTGTCTCTCCTCCAGCCAGCTGTGTACAACTCTGTTATTATTCATGAATGTTGCAGAGGCAGCAAGGGTGGAGGGGGAAGGGAGCTTTCTATGCGTGAATGCAACAGTGGAGAATATCTCACCCAGCTGCAGACAGGCATACAAGCCCTATTTGCACCAGGAATAGGGAGGGTTTTAAGGAGCTAAAGTAAAATTCCAGGAATAATGCAGGAAAGAAGGAATTAGCATAGGCTTGCTGCTCTGCCCAGGCAGAAAGCTGCTCTGTAGCACTGCAGTCTCTGGCACCAGCACCCAGACAGAGCATTCCCCTGGATTATTTCCCTGGAGTGTCATGGCTGATGTAGACACTGAGGAATCAAAGTCTGTATTTTAAGCAGAGAATACAGCAAGCTTTCTGAAGGCTGGGGAAGCAAAAGCAAACAAACCTCAAAAACACCAAGCCTTGCTGGCATGCACTTCCCTGCTTGCATCTGTGAGCAGGATGAAGCAGCTGTAAGAGTGATGCAAATGGCCAATTAATCTCAATTGCTGCAGACTCTTAATCCTAATGAATTACTTCTAAAAATGCAGGGTGTATTTAAACAGCTTTCACACAAGGAGAAATTAGGAAATTGCATGTCCAAGTGAGCTAGTAAGGAAAGGGGAAATACAATGAAATACAGTGTGCTTTGCATTCATTTTCCCAGCCAATTCCAAATGCAGCAATAATTTGATTATTTTAACATCCAGGCTCAAGGGTTCAAAAACGTACACAATTTGGAGTGTCTGACTGCCAGACCAGATAAGCAATCTGCAGAAGTTTCCTTTTCTCTCTCTTCCGAAAAGAGGGAATAGAAATCCATTTCTGCTGCAGAGCACAGCAGAGAATTTAAGCTGTTTAATTTTCTGCTGCAGGAATCTGTAGTCATCATTTGATGTCAAATCTTATTTTTGGTGCTTAGACAACCTCCATTCCCACAGCACAGCTTTGGTGTTTAATGGGCAGCTTTTCCACTGCCCCTGTAGAGATGACAGCTAGGACCCTGGGCAACCTGAGCAGTGGTTTGGCCATGGACCTCGATGACCTTTATGGTCCCTTCCAAGCTAAGCCATTCTGTGATTCTATGATTCTATGACTTCTCAAAAAGACTTGCTTTGGTCCATTGGGTGATCCTCAGAAGAAAACCAAACCAGTGTCATAACACACAGGTGCACTAGTGGCAGTGCTTCATAACACCATTAAGTCCCCATCAGCTCTTCTGCTTTGGCTTTCCCAAGCTCTTCATTCCTTCTCTCGTTTGCTTTGCCCTCTGTCCTGCACCAGTCTTGCTCAAAAGTTTGGGAATCCAAAATGAATAGTGAGTTTTACTATTTAACACCTCAGGCTCAAATCCCATCTCTTTTGGCTTGCTGTCCTCCTTCCCACTTGGAAGCACAGTGTGCTACAACATGGTCCTTGATGATATGATGAAGGACGAGAGCTGAAAGCTGAAGAGACAATTTACTTGATGACTTCTTTTTGCTTTCCTCTACCAAGGACCGAATCTGAAGCATTTGGGAAGATTCACATCCTTCATTTCTTCCACATCTTCTGCAGCCACAGGTAGAAGTTTCTCTTCTTTCTCTGTGACATTAAGGGACAGATTGCTTCTTTGCAGAGCCAGCTGCAGAACTGGGCTTTCTTAGCTTTGTGATGCTCTACTTTGCAAACCTTAAGCAGCCCTTCTTCTCTAAATGTTTGGAAGTGAGAGGGAGAAGATGGGAGGAACAAATGAGCTTAAAGGGTCCCTTGCAAGAGAATGAAGATGCATTTTCGTGACTATCTCATCATCTACCGGATGCAACCAGCCTTGCTACATGGGAGGGTGAATTTTGATTCTTAACACACTGTGGACCCCCCAAGTGAATTTAGACAAGCTTTTCTCATTGCCTGCCTTGTGCCATGGGGTTGCAGCTGCAGGGTATGGTGAGAGCCTGAGGGTGTGTTTAGGATGTATGGACAAGAATTAGCACAAGGCATTCTCCATGGCCTGAGTTTGTCTCCTGCCTTCTGGCCCCTACTCTTTGTGAGATTTAGGGTAAATTCAGTGGTCAGATTGTACAGACAGCCCCACGTGTCACTATCCATGATCTTTGTAAGGAGACACTGCATAAAAGTAAAATGGTATAATTAATAAAACATGATGCCTTGTTTTTTCCCACTGTTTCCACCTCTTGTGCTCTCCTCTCACATTTTTGCTGGGCTGATGGTTTTCTTACATGCCCCAGATAACTCGTGGAGCTTCATCTTCATTGCTCTTTCCACCCGCCTTCTCTTCTTTCATTTTTTATAAAGATGTTTTTGCTCTGCCAACGTGCTCTTAATCTCGCTGGTAAATCAAGGTGCCCGTTTGTCTTTTGCTCTCTATCTGCCTCCCTGAACACGAGGATAAATCTAGGCATCGTACTGGAGCTTGGCCAACACTAGGGCTAGTTTCTTCCTTCTCCCTTTTCCATTCACTGCTGTGTCTGGGATCTGAGAGTGATCTCTCTCCACTGACTTGATAAAAACAAATGGAAAGGCTGAGGAAAGGCTCTCCCAGCTCCACACTACAGAAAGCTGTTAGATGTAGTGTTACTCCAAGGGCCCGAACTGAGGACAGTGCAGGGTCTCCCAATGACTCCGTCTGATGCTCTCAGATTTATGCACTCAGTGTTTCTCTGCATCTTTCTGCTAATGTCACCAACCACTGGATTCAGACCTGGGCATCAGAGAGACCCACAGTCATGGTAGCATCAGGTCGAGCCCGGCCTTGCAAACGTGCCATGTGCTTTGCTCTGTGCTCTTCACCCCAAAAGAACTAGACAAACTAAATGTAGAGTTGAAGGGAAAAAAAAATTAAAAAGAACAGCAATTTCAGCTGGATTCAGAGCTGTTTCGTATGTCTGGGAAGGATATAGAGGCATAATCAAGATTTATGAAAGAAAGGAAATATTTTAGGAGAGGCCATTTGTTCTGTTCTGTATCCCATAAAATCTCCAGAAGTTATTTCTCTGTCAATGCAGCAGTGATGCTGAAAAAGGAGCTTGGGAACAAAAGGGCAGTGTGTGAACCAAGAGGCAAAGCATTAAAAAACACAAAGCTATGTCTTTTCAGGCCAGATATAATCGCCCTAGAGATGGCACTGCCTTAGGATCTGGGTCAACCAAATGGCTCCACAGTTTACAAAAATCAATCTGAGTTTATCTAAAGATAACCCAAGAGGGCTGGAATCAGTGGCTGTCAGACAGGCACGGGCAGCATCTGATGTGGGAGATCACATTGACATGCATACCACTCTAATGTAGTAAATCAGAGCTGGGGCATCATGATAGCACCTAGCATTTGTTGCCGATAGAGGAAATAAATCGGGTCAAAAGAAGAAGTGATCTGTTATGGAGAGGAGCAGGGAGGTATTCTGCCCCACATCATTTCATTGAAATTCTCACAGAATAATTTTCAATTCCACCAGGCTTCCTGCTTGAGTCACGGGCTTTGGCACAGCTTCTGCTTTGCTTCCTGCTAAGCAGCTCTGCTCTCCTTGGGGTCCCAGTGCCTTCCCTACATCCTTGCCTGCCGTCCCAGGGTGCTCTGCTCCAGCTCCAGCTGCATCTCACTTGAGGTGTGAAGTTGTTTCAGGAGCTGGAAAACCTTCCCTTTACCTCACCAAGAGAAAGGAAATGGGATTCAGTTAAACAAGGGTGAAGGGATGGCTGCAGCTTACTGATTATTCACTGCAGAGCAACAGGATTTGGGTTTAACTACTGCCTGCCCTCGGCAGGAAGGTTCAGATTCCACTTTGGGAAACGGTGAACAAATCCTATGCGTGTTTCATGGTCTCTGGGGACAGTGGGATGTCCACAAGCATCTTCACTGCTAATTCAAAAGAACCTTCCCCTTCCCATGCCAGCAGCCCTGGGGATTTCAGCATGCCCTTGAACATCAAGGAGGAATGGCTGCACATCCCCATCCTCTCTATACTTTTAGGGGATACTTACAGAAAGCCGGTCGTGGCCGAGATCCCACTAGAGGGTGCTGCCCAGCTCTGCTGGGAAAGTTCCTGGGCCTCTGAGCTTCTTGATTTATTTGCAGCACAGTGAGAACTGCATCGCTGTTATGGGTTGCTACTGGCAGCAGGACAAATATCTTGAGTTTATGGACCAACTTTTTTTTTTTTCTTCCCCTCAAGGAGACACGAACAATAAAGCAAGATGGGATGGAGATTGCAAGGCAGCTGAACATTCAACTCTGCATCCTGCAGAATGGGAGCTGGCAGTGCAGCTCACAGGAGAGCTTTTCTCTCCACCTCAGTGACCTGCAACAGCACCAAACACAGAGGGATTAACACATCTGCAACCACCTTAAAGGATAGGCTCCAGGTCCTTAACATTTCCTGCAAGACATTAAAGGAAGTCCCCAGGAGGAGATGTGGGGGATTACTTTCCTCTTGATTCACAGCACTTCTCATTTTTTCCTGAAGACAAAATATCTTTGCATCAGCACTAAATTCCCATAATCAAAACCTGCAGCAACTGAGAGTAAAATGTCCATACTGATCCTGTGGCAGGAATGCCCTTTCAAAGTGCCATTACCAGCAAGCAGGATTTAAAGCCCAGTTTTCCTCCAAACAGCTTCTACCTTGGGAGATGCAAGTATGTCAACTCATCCAAAAAGCAGCAGCAGGAAACATCAGCCAGGTGTTGGACTCAATGATCCTTATGGATCCCTTCCAACTTGGGATATTGATTCTAGATTCTAATGCAACACCAGTGGAACCCAATATACACCAGAGAGGCAATGCAAACAATGCAGTCCTTGTTCTGGATTGCTGGTCATTGTGGGCACCGCACACCCAGTCTTCTCCAGAGCTTTTAGTCTGGTGGGCCAATGCTGTGCCAGGAGTCTACATGGCCAGCATTTGTTCCATCACACTGCTGGCTTTTAGGGTCCGTGACAGCTTTGAGTGCTTTCCTTCAATTACAAACTCACGCAGGTCAATATTCCATGTGCCTTCCGGATCCTCTCAGCATGACGGAAGGCATCAGAACCACAGACCAAACATATTTCCCAGCAAAGCAACCCCTCTCACTGTCCAGGGGCTGCAATTAAAGATAACACCAAACTTAACATTCCTTAAGGGGGAAGAGTTTTATCATTTACCATTTACAATAATTAGTCAGTGTTTCATCCAGAACGTTTTCCTTCAGCATGTGATACCAAGCATCAAGCTTTGACAGAAGCTGGTTTGCCACTTGCTGACAGTAGGTCCGTGCAGTGCCAGAGGGCAATAAACTGTCACTCTGCAGCAGGACGGCTCCTCTGTCCTTGGTTTCTAAATCCAGTTGCTGCCATTGGCATTGCCAAGGCTTTATTGGCAGCAAGGGATGAGCTTTATGAGAGGAGAGGTAATGAAGGGTAAAGGAGGAGGGGAGGAGGGGAGGCTTGGGGCTCAGGTGGTCCATTTTCTGCTTGTGCCACTGAGAGCGGTGTCTGGGACTTCTCCAAGAAAATGGAAATACTGAGTCATGGACATCAAATTGTCAGAAGAGCAGTTTTGAGGGACGTCTCCCTGGTGAAGCTGTCTTTGGCTCAAAATGGAATAACTGCTCCAAAGCAGCATCTCCCACCCTTACGTAGCTGGTCCAATAGCAGAAGACTCACACACCTGCAGAACCAAGTCTGGGTCCCTACTTCCTGACTCACATCAAGGAATGAAACATTCAGGCTGGGGAGATCTCGTATTTTGTTCATGGAAAGCCTCCAAGACACCTTGGCTTCTGCTCAGTGCCAAACTGCAGCACTTCTCAATTCTCCATCACTCTCTGCAAAGCATTTCCTTCCCACTCAGTGCCTCTCCTGGTGTGACCTTGGGGAAATGGCTCACATCTGTGATTGGGCCCTGGTGTGTAGAATGAGGACAGTGACCTTGCCTGTCAATTCAGGTTACAGTTACTCCATAGCAGAGATTAATTATTACAAAGGAGGTAAAATCACTTTGAGGGAGAGGAGATAGGTTCACAGACCAAGGGTACATCAGAAGTTAGGCCACTAGCAGAACGGTGATGGAAGGGAGAGCCATATGCTGCAGCCAGATGTGCTACAGGGTAATTACAGTAAACTTCTTTAAATTCCTGCATTCAATTTTATGTCCATTCAGCACTTTTTCATGCTTCCGTGGCTACAATTTTGTGACGTTAACAGCTGTTGTGCTTTTGGCCCCATTCCTGATGCATTCCTCTGGAGGGGGAGGCAATCAAGCATGATCCCCTCCACCTCCCTTACATATCGTCAGTGTGAACTCATTTCTGCCTCAGAGGCGCTTTTGATGCTAGGATGGAGGGAAAGAATAAGAAAAGGACAAAAAGCTGTTTCTATCCAGAGCTGTGGAGCTTGTTACAGATGCAGGAAAGACGGTGGAAGTCAGGGTATTCATCTCCCGAGTCCCCTCATCCATCCTGCAGAGTGCCCATGAGGTCTTGGTGAGGTATTGGAATGGGCTGCCCAGGGCTGTGGTGGAGTCGCTGTCCCTGGAGGCATTCAAGAAAAGGGTAAATGTGGCTCTAAGTGAGGTGGTATGGAGCAGTCACAGGCATGGGTTGGTGGTTGGACTGGGTGACCTTATTGGTCTTTCCAGACTTAATGATTTTATGACTCTACGATCTTTGGGAAGTTTCTTTGTCTGTAAGCACAGTTTTATGCTCTGCAAGGGCAAAGGAGTTCACTGACCCATGTTTTGATATTTCTGATGGAAAGTGTTCAACGTGATCATAATTTGTAGAGGCTTTTTCCAGCAGTCCTAGCATGCAGGTTGCCTAGCATTGCCATGGTATCGCATCTGATAATAATTTAAGTGAGAAGCATGGCAGGGCTGACAAATGAGCATTGCAGGTGAGGTGAGGGCAAAGTCTGAGTCACCTTCTCTAGGAGTAGCTTGGCATTATTGTCAACATGCTCTCTATGGAAACACAATGGCAAGTAGTCAGGAGATGTCAGGGAACAAAAGCTTTAATATTTCCAGCAGATCATTTTGTGGTTTATTTAGGTATGGGTTCAATCCACTTGGAAAACAAATGTCATTTTCTAATGGCAGTAAGGTGATGGTTGGATGGGAAATGAGTGAGATAAAGCAGAGATGGGGCTTGGGTGAGGTGAATGAATGAAATGTTTCCATTGCCCACCTCCTGCCCAGATTCCAAAGCCTTGAGCTGAAGGTCTAGCAGGGTGCTGTGTGATAAGAATCCCTTCTCAGGACTTATCATCACTCCTAAGACTGAGTCCAAAGCCTGGGGAGTAGAGAGCAGGGCTCAACCACTTCTGAGACCACCTTAGCGACTATTTAGCCAAGCTCCATTCATTATTATTTATTTCTTCCTAACCATCCCTCTACTGTGCTGTGATAGACTGTGTTTTGAAAGTTGCACAAGATTTGTCCTTTCCTTCGACCTAGAGGATGTCATATAGGCTATGACCATAGCAGCTTGTGCTATGCCAGCAAAACTGAATCTTTGATATTGAAAATTAACACAACAGCCTATAGGAGGAAGCATTGTGCAGGGCTTGAAGCACAGGAAAAGTTGGGAGGATTGAGGTTTACTTATGGCTTAGGATGCATGGTATTGGGAAAATAAAAACAAATAAATGGAATAAAGAAGGGGGGAAAAGTCAAAACAATAACCAGAATGCCATCTAATAAGCCCTGGCCTGTACAGACTGCATGTGGGCTGGGTGCTCGGGGAAGGGAATTATTGGTGGCGAGGCTGATCTCCCCCTTCTTCATAACCAAACACCTGCAGATCTGTTCTTTCAGTGGGAAGAACCTGTGGACACAACACGAAAATCATAGAATCATAGAATGGCTTGGGTTGGAAGGTGCCTTAAAGATCATCTAGTTCGAATGCACTGCCATGGGCTGGTTGCCACACACCAGATCAGTCTGCCCAGGGCTCCATCCAACCTGGCCTTGAAACAGTCAAAATGAAACAGTCAAACCACAGATCAAAAGAGGAAGAAAAGCTGAAGTTCATCTTCACACCCATCACAGATTTGACCATGGGCAAAAACTCTGCAATCACAGATGTGCCTTTGCAAGACCATGTGTTCCCCTTGCTATTTGGTGATTCGTGAGGTGTCCACAGCATTTTTTATCTTTTTCTCATCTTTAAAGTTAATATAGAAGCTGGTGGGGCTGGCATGCCTTGTTTTCCCCATATCCCTCCACCTTCACGCAGTCCCAGCCCCAAGCTGAGATGCAGCAAGCAATCTGCCAGCAAGGTTTGCAGAAAGCTGGCTTGAGAACAGGCATGTACAGAGCCAGATGGCATCTGCACCCCAGGGCACTGTGTTGGCAGAGCCCAAGGAACAGACTGTCTGCAGCAGGACTCACATAGGTTCCTCTTGCAACCCGCCTGCCATCTACCTTGGTTGAGACTTTAGGTCCTTCTCATCTTATCAATCTTTCTTTTGCATGATGCAAGCTCGGGTCTTACCATATAACACCTAAATATATCCCTTGTGAATGGAAATCTGAGCGTGTGGGGAAAGATTTATATCCTCAGGTTGTTTCCAGCCCATTGTGTAAGTGATCTGCTTCCTAGAAACGCTGTGCCAGGATGTTTGCTTTGCAAAGAGTACCCAAGTGCCTATATGAGAGTGACCCAATGTTCAGAGGTGCTCTGCAGCTTTCCAGAAGATGTTTCTAGTCTGATTAGGCCATTCCTAACCTTCTCTCCCTCCGGCTACAACCTCTGAGCACTAAAAGTATAGTGAAATATTCCCAACCTTCCTAGTTCCCATGTTATTCTTCCCTAGGGTTTTGCTCAGTGGCAGTCCTATAGCATGGTTTTAATTTGCCAGTCTGAAGGAGGTCATGAAGAAAAGGTTGGATGTCATCAAAAACTTCTCTGAAAGAGTGGTTGGACACTGGCACAGGGTGCCCAGGGAGGTGGTGGAGACACTGTTCCTGGAGGTGTTCAAGAACTGTAGAGATGTGGCATTTAGAGACATAGTTTCATGGGCAGTATTGGTGGTAGATGGACTACATGATCTTAGAGGTCTTTTCCAACCATAATGATGCTATGATTCTAAAAGGCAGCATGAGACATCTCTGCTTTAGGGCTGAGCAGTTCCCAAGAGGCCACCAGCTCCTCACTCCAGATGGGGAAATGAGATCAGTGCTATGCACATTCTTCCACTGCTAACAAATACCACACCAGGATGGGAACACAGCTGCAATTTTGTATTTCCATCACCTCTGGAGTCACTGATGATGATGATGTTGATTTCATCAGCACCGGAGATGATCTTAGCCCCTCCTGCAGTGATGACACCAAACAAAAACTTACATCTTCAGCAACTCCCACATCTCAGGAGGAGTTTGCAGCTTGATCCCCATCTGCTTCTGATTCCTAACTGTGCTTTGCCACAAAGACATTTGAGCCTTCATAATGAAAAGCCAATTAAAGTGCACCATTAAGCTCAGCCTTTCGCCTTCCTTGTCCAAACCGATCTGTCATGGAAAGGACAAAACTGTAGCACAAGTTGGCAGATGCTGCTAAAAATGGGAAAGATAAGATGTATAAGTAAATTATTGAAATGCCAGACTGAAGTCTAGTAGCCATGGCAAACGGAACCATGACAGCTGGGGTCAGATGTATGTGGCTGCCTGCCCTCTGTCCCCAGAGCTGCAAAGCCACCTGAGCTCCTGGCCGAGCAGAAGCAGATTAACCACTTTTTATAGAAGCTGGCAATAGATGAAGTTCCGGGCTTCTTCTTCCAGGGGTGGTCACTTCCAGTTAACTTCATGTGTGTGCGAGTCTGTGCCTCCCTGCAGACCTGCATGGCTCCTGGAGGAGAGGGAAGGAGAGCCAGGGTTCTGTCCCTGGGATGCCAGTGGGTTTATGCTGATTTGTGGGCAGCTAGGATGGGAAAGCATCCTCCTCTTGTCCGCCCGTGATCCTCTGCTATCTCCACTGACACTTGGAAATCCTGCAGTGGGATTCTATCAGCCTGTAAAGTGGGATCAGCAAGAGGAAAGCTGCGAGAAATACTGCAGGGATGAAGAAGAGAGAAGATCCCTGTTCTTAGCCTTCATTTGTGAATTGTAACAGCAGCAGGATGGAATTTGAACCTGTGTGCAATCAGCCAGGCATTTCTGACGTACATGGAATATGGGACTTTTCCTCCAACAAATATCAGTCACTCAAATAGTGTTTTCTCCCTGATGTCTCTAGATAAGAAACTGATTGAGCAGATGTAGCACCATCAGTTCTCTGACAGCATCCCTCAACATGATGTAGCACAAGACCAGGGCTTGTAGCTGATTTTTTTTTTTTTACCTTTTGCCTTCTTAGCTGAGAAATATAGCAGAAAATGGGAAAACACTTGCCTTGTTTTCAGTTTATAGTCCTTTCAGTCCTTAAAATACACCCTTAAAGACTTTCCAAAGGGCTTCGGGGTAGCACAATGGGTTTAGCAATGCTCACGGTAACTGCAGAGAGCAAGGTCCCCCAGTCTGCAAATGAGGAGGTCATGGCCCTGCAAGGCAAAACAAATTATGTCCAAGCTCAGAGAACATGAAGAGCTGAAAATAGCAGCCAGAAAGCTATGCCAGTGCCTTATTTGCAATCATCAAACCACATTTTCAGTAAATAACAGTGTGGATGCAAACAGTTACAAATTAAGCCCATTCCTTCCTTCTCTTGGGATGTGGATGAATCATGTTCTGCTGCTGCAGTTGATAAAAGTCTTTAGGAAGTCAGAGAGGGACCCAAATTCTGTTTTATTCATTCTGTAAGGTTTATGAAAGCTCTTGGTGGTTTCTTCTGCGTTGATTCTACGGTCCCAACCACCTCCCATTCCTCCAGAGCTCATGCTTCACACTGCTCAAGAAACGTCATCAGAGGCCTGGATGCTTTCCCATGTCAGTTCATGAAAATATATGCACCAACTTGAGTTTTGGTAAAGCACTATAGGGACTTGGTGTGTTTGCACTTGGATGGCCTTTTGAAGGCAGCAGTGCTTCCCTGTTGGCAAAATGAGCCTAATGCATCTGAACACCAACTGGAGAGGAAAGAGCCATCTAATATTCAGCCTTCTGAACTTAGTATACAATGCATCTTCCAGGATGTATTGGCACAGACAACAGGCAAAAACACACCTTCACTAGTTTGCTGCATGCCTGGAGCCATGAACTGAGCATTAGGGCAAAGCTGAGTTTTTCCATTTCCTCTCAGGACCTCAACAACACCAATGCCAACTTGCCAAGTATTGCAGGCAGAGGATTTTCAGTGAGGAGCCTCCCAGTCATTCCCCAAGGACAGCCTTCCAACTGCATTGTCAAATTCAGGTTATTTTTAGGCTCTTTCCCTAAGGAAGCAAGATTAATATCATTGCAGGGCAGGCACTCACATGTGTGTGCTGTATGAGATTGTTTGTCTCTGCCCTCTCCAATGGGTTTTGGGTATTATGTTTTTGTGGCAACTTCAGCTAAGTTTGATGGAACACCAGAAAGTCTCAAAAAGACCACTTCCTGCAAAGCTGGGGAAAGCAGTGGGCAGGATGGAGGAGAAACGTAAGTACTTCCAGACCCAAAAGCTAATACACTCCCCAGAGCTTCCCCCTCCACGTTTTCCTCTCCATGTGGCTTACAGTGTTTCCCCACCTTCATGGGGATGGGAAACTTGCCCACAGACCATTTTCAAAGAGAGTGCTTCAGTTACCTTGCAAGCAAAGCAATATCCATCACCTATCCATCCATCCACCCATGTATACGCTCTTCCCTCTATCCACCCACCCATCCCTCCCTCCATCCATCCTTCCATCCATCCACTCATTCATCCATCTATCCACATTCCACCCATTCTTCCTTCCTTCCTTCCTTCCTTCCTTCCTTCCATCCATCCATCCATCCATCCATCCACCCACACACCCAGACAGTTAAATAGCCATCTCTTATCAAGCTACACAACAGATAGAGGGGAATTCAACTCTCTGACCTCAACATCTTTTTCTTTTTAGTTCTATCGTTTGTAGGTGAAATAGAATGCTGAGGTTTAACAAGTATTACAATGTTTTGAAAGTCCCTATTTCTCTTCCCAGATTTGTTGTTATTGTTGTTTGTTTCTTTATTTAGTTGGGGGCACTTTTTCTGTGCAAGGTCTGTACATCAGGTGAAGAAAAAATTACACTTTCTGCCCTTACAAAATTTGATAGATGTCACATAAATGAAACCGCAGATAATCTCAGGTCAGGGCTCTGCAGTTGCATTTTGCCTCACGGTGTCCCTGTTAGGCCTGACATGGGTGCTAACACAGGTGAGGACAAAGCAGTGCACAGGGCTGTGGCTGCAGGAATCTGCCATCCCTGTGCATCCAGGGACACTTTGAATCCCACGGTGATGGGAATAGAGGGGAAAGGGGATACAGATGTAGGGATACGGGTGGGCTGCAGGATGAGGGGCAACCTGACCATCATTTGCCTGGGGATGCGCATCCAGTTGGTGCGTGGTGCCATTGCAGTGTAGGTGCTACAAGGATTTCCCTGCAGGATGAGGGCATCAAGTACCAATCCCTAATTTGGAGGAAGACCCTCCCACACCCTCTCGGCATCTCCCGGTCCAGAGCTCCCCGGTGCAGAGGAGGTAAACAGCAAAGGGAGAGGGCGGAGAGAGAAGGCGGGGGCGAGGCGGGCCCGGGGCCGCCGGGGGAAGGCGCTCGCAGCTTTCCAGGCTATAAAACGGCGAGGCCAGGGCCGGGCGAGCAGAGTGGTACGGAGGGACAGCGCGGCACGGAGCGGCACGGAGCGGCACTGCTGGGCCCGCCCTGCCCAGCGCCCGGCGGAGCGGAGGTAACGGGGGCGGTGGGGAACCGGGAACGGGAGCCGCCCCGAAGCGCCAGCAGCCCCGGGAGCGGCTCCGGCTCCGCAGCCGCTGAGCGCGGGGGGCTGCTTTGTGTGTCCTCCCCGTTGCCCTGTGCATATCCTCTCCCCAAAATGGTCTCGGACTCAAAGCCACCGAGGAGCAGAGCCGGGGGGGACCCCCGTTCCGTCCCTGCGCGAGCTCAGAACTCATTCTCAGCCAAGTCCCTCTGATATGAGCTGGAAGGACACGCGGATGCAAAACTCAGCCTCGGCTCTATTGCCTTTGCCCTCCGATTTCTGTGTAATTTGAGTTGAGGATCCTTTGGTGCCGCTCTCACAGAGCCATACGGCAGGACACGGGGATGTGGCAGTGCTTGCTGATGTCCTGTGGATGCGGGACGCGGCCCCGCGGGGGGCTCAGCGACCTGAGAGCTGTGCTGGCATCAGATCGGACAGAGCATCAGGAAGCACTACCAGGGTTGCTGCAGAGAAGCCCCTTTTCCCTTCAGTCCCAAACCCCTGCACAGAGCGTGGACTGGACTGGGAGCCTGTCTCTTGAGCCAGGTTTATGTGAATGCTAATTTTGAGTGTCCAGCAATGTTAAATAAACAGCTTGCCTGTGGAAAATGCATGAATATGGGGTATCTGACCCATGGCTGGATCTACAGTGCAATGTTTCATGGCTGGGGAGATCCCAGCAGTCCTCATCTTGGCCTGAGCCTCTATTGAGTACTTTCCAGGAGCAGCATGGAGTAGGAGTGCCTGCAGCACAGCCACTCTGTCCTGTACACATGCATTTCTGACAGCCCTGTGGCTCATTAACTCCCCTCCTGCTCCCTTGGCACGCTAATCCAAGATAAGGATTAGGGAAGAGAGCTGACTTCCAGGCTGCCACAGGGACAGGGCTGATCTCATACTGCTCGCAGGTGGAACGGGAGTGTGATTGGGCTTGGGGTTGGCGGGACGACGTTGGCTGGCAAGCTTAACCCGGGCACGGTGCTGCTTTGTGTTGCAGGTGGGAAGCAGCAGTAGCTCACAATGGCCCTGGCGGACAGCGCGGGCTGTGCCAAACCCAGCGAGGATTTGCCTTTCCCTGAAATCATTGAGCTCAACGTGGGCGGACAAGTCTACATCACCCGGCACCCCACCCTGATCAGCGTGCCGGGCTCGCTGCTCTGGGAGATGTTCACACAGAAGAACATCCGCTCCTTGGCTCGCGACAGCAAGGGCCGCTTCTTCGTGGATCGGGACGGCTTCCTCTTCCGCTACATCCTGGATTACATGAGGGACCAGCAGCTGGTGCTGCCCGAGCACTTCCCGGAGCGCAGCCGGCTGCAGCGAGAGGCTGAGTACTTCATGCTGCCAGAGCTGGTGAAGATGCTGGCCCCAAAGCTCAGCAAGCAGAATTCGCTGGGGGACGACCCGTGCCAAAGTGACCCTGAGGAGCCGTCCCCCAGCGCTGACACCGCCCGCAGCCTGACCGCTGCCAGTGCCGCGCTTCCCAGTGCCGGGGCTGGCGGTGCCGGGGGCACGGGCACAGCAGGCGCTGCTGGCCCTGACATCCGCAGGGCTGGGTTCATCACCATCGGCTACCGCGGCTCCTACACGCTGGGCAGGGACAGCCAGACGGATGCCAAGTTCCGCCGGGTGGCGCGGATCATGGTCTGCGGCAAGACGTCGCTGGCCAAGGAGGTTTTTGGGGATACCTTGAATGAGAGCAGGGACCCAGACAGGCCTCCAGAGAGGTACACCTCCCGGTACTACCTCAAATTCACCTTCTTGGAGCAAGCCTTTGACAAACTGGCCGACGCTGGCTTCCACATGGTGGCTTGCAACTCCACAGGCACCTGTGCCTTCGCCCACGACCAGACAGACGACAGGATCTGGACCTCTTACACCGAATATGTTTTCTATCGTGAGTGACACCAAAAATAAACACCTGTCCAACCACCGAACGCCAACTTTCCCTTTCCTCTCCTGTTCCTTTAGAAGGTAGACATCCATACCCTGAATCCCAGCATCCCCCCTTTTGTCTCCTTTTTTGAATTTGTTCTTGGGTTTTTTCCCTTCCTTTCTCCACTTTGATCCTGTTTGGCTCCTCCTTGTAGCAGCAGCTGTCGACCACCAGACTCCTTTCCTCTCTCCAAATCCTGCAGTAGATCCCAACCCTCCTGGACGCGTGGACTTGGACATTGCCACAGCGCGTTTTTTGGGTGGGAGGGATGGGACACCGAACTGTGCCAGGATCCCATCTGCCCAGGATCCATCTGTGATGGATACCGAACTCGGCTCTCATGCTCTATGTTCCGCAGCCAAGCGGGACCATGCTGCAGACACTGTGCTTGAGCATCCGAGGAGCCCAAGTGTTGGGTTAAGGACGTGGAGAAAGGTGGGCAGCAGAGGGAAAAGCAGCTGGAGGGAAGATGCAGCCTCACAGCATGGATATATTGCCATTAGCTCCTGTAAGCAGCTTAGCGTTTCGACTGTCGGTGCTGGGGAAGGTTAGCTAAAGCCGCACCCTCACCCTGTGTCAGGGTTTCTAGTTCGAAGCATCACTGCTGCCCTGGGGTGCCTCAGTGGGTGAGATGGGGGGGGGGGGCAGGGGCTGAGATGCTTGTTGGGGGGAGGTGGGGGGGGAGGGGGCTTGTTACTATAGGGCGTCAAATGCTTACACATCTCTTAAACTCTTGGAGGGCTGTCCAAAATGTGCCCTCCCCTCTCTGCAGGCTGCAGGGGGATGGGTTAGGATTGTACTGGAGGCATCATCTGGGCTCAGCCGCTGTAGGTCCAAAGGAATAATTGCCAGATGTGTTGCACTTTGGGCAGTCTCTCTGAAGGTCTCTCCACTCGCAGCTCTCTGCAGCCTGTCAGGCTGCTTTGCTGGGCGATGTGTAATAAAGGAACAAAACCCACTCGCCCGTGTGTGCGTCTGCCAGGAGGTTTGTGTATGCACCTGGGGGGTTGCTTGAGCAGGGCAAAGGGAGTGATGTGCATCAGTGCGTGGTGTGTTCAAACTCAAATCTACCTTGCCTCACTTTGCCCCTCTCCTCCTCTTTGAGCCCTGCCAGCTGGGCAGCTCTGCAGGGATGCTGATGCGATCCCAAATCACCCACTGTCATTCCCTGGTCCATCCCCTGATTCCTCCCCATGGCTGTGCTGGATCTCAGCATCCCAGCACACACCTCCCTGCCTTGTTTCTCATCTCCTCAAGCGGCAAGAGGTGAAGCCCTGGGTTAGGGAGCTTTGCCAGCTGGATGCCAGCCAAAGAGGCATTTCTGCCCAGGGTTCAGCCAGGAGGGAGGCTTGCAGCAGGTTTCCAAAGAAGCAGGAGGGCTGAAGCCTTCTGGCACACAGGGATAGCTACAACTTTACGGCAAGGCATTCTGTGTCTGGATGAAGCAGAAGGTGAAAACGCTATTTTTATAAGGGCACATTCCTCATTGCAACAGCACTTTAAAGAGGAAATTACAACCAGCTTGCAAAAGAGAAAAGAGAACTTCAGCTCTTCAGAGAGGGTGAGGGCAGAATTAAAATCCTTTTACGTAGAGGAGGATAGGCACTGTTTAGTTGTTGGGTTTTTTTAAAACTAAAGATTTTCTCTTTTAAGCAATTAGGACTGATTGGAAAAAGAAATTGCTGCCTTATGAGTAATGCCAATGTTAAGATATTTGCTTTTCCCCTCTGGAACTGGTCTGAAAAAATGAATCTCGTGGGATAAAGTGTTTTTCCCAATTGGGGAACCATAACAACAAAGTCAATGTGGTGTCAATCTGCAGGGCTGTGTGACATGGGCTCTTAAGCACTATACCCCATGCAAAATATGATTGGAGCAGAATGTTTTGAATCATTTGAAAACCAATACATTATGTAAAAATACTGTCACTGAGGTCTAACTCTCTCAGCTCTGACAAATTTGAGGCTGTTTCTTTTTATTTTCTTTGAATACATCCAGTAATAGAAAGAGCATGCATTTACTGCAGCCCAAGGCTGGGAGGAGAGCCTGGTTAATTGGATCCTTAGGAGAAACAATGTGCATAGAAGAGGTGGTGCAGAAAATCAAGGTTGTTATCCTCTGAGCCATCACAGCAAGTCACTCAAGCAGGGCAAAAAGAAGTGGGTGGCTGAGGGCAGGAGGGAAGCTCTCTCTCACCAGGGTTTCAAGGAAAAAGGGCAGATGGTGCTTTCCTGGTGTCACCTCTTTTGCCTGCTGCTCCTTCTCCGGAGCATTTCTGCTCAAGGGAAGTGTTGGGTCTTGCTCAGTTTGCTTCCCTGGAGCTTGCTGGACCTAAGGTGATCTTTGCCTTCCCAGGAGGGCAGCGCTGTTCTTCATTCATCCCTGGGGCTTTGAGGAGGAGCTGACTGCCCCAGCTCAGTGGCGGGTGGCTCTGCTGTCACCTCCATGGATGGGCACGTGGGCTATGCGTGGGCAGACCAACTGCTGTCAGCATCCGTAGTAAATCAGAATGGGTTGCACATGTGTTGGGGGATTAGTCATGTGTTTGCAAAAGTCCCCAGCCAGAAGGTATCCCTATGATTCTTTCAATCTGACCTGCACTGAGTCGTCATCGGCTTTTCTGAAGGGAGCCCTGCTGTGAATGAGAGGTGGGAACTGCATTAATCTAGAATCATACAAGCCAACCCATCCCTATGTTTGACAGGTTGATGGTTGGACTCGGTGATCTTAGTGCTCTTTTCCAGCCTTAATGATTCTATGATTCTATATGCCAGACCACCTGCTTTGCGGGTGGGTTTGAGCATGCCATAAGAAGCCCACAACCTCCCAAGGTGGCCTCAGTGAAGTATGGAGTTCCTCACGGAGGAACACAGAGCACGGTGGGTGAGAGCATCCCTTGGGACGGTGGCTGCTCTCACCACAAAGCTTCCCCAAGCTGATGCAGCAGCTGCTGAGTTTCAGAAAGCCAGGGCTCTGTACTCAAGGGGTGAGGCTGAGCTTTCAAAGCCTGTTTTCCCGCTGAGGGATAATGTAACTCACCCTTTCATTTAGAGATCCCTAGAAAACCATCCATCCTAAAATAATATCACTCATTCAAATAAGCGGGGAGGTGAACCCATGGGTCTGCATTCCCAGGCAAGCGCCCTGCCCACAAATTGCTGGTTATTGCTCTCTCGGCGTCTTGTTCTGCACAACAATGCAGATCTGAGCAGCCTGCCCTGTGAAACAGAAGCCAAATCCCATCTGTCTCCATCAGACACTTCTGCCACCGTGAGAGAACATCTGAAAACGTTTTGTTTCTGGGTCTGTTTTCAGTTCTTCCATGAGGGAGCACTTCGGTGGCAGAAATGCCTGGTTGTTTCAGAAGCTCTGCTCTGTCCTGCCAGGATGCAATAAGGATGGAGGAGATCAGTATCTGTGGCTGGGAAGAGGACAAGGAGGTTCTTACAGGGTCCTTGCCTCATGAAAGACCAGAAGATAGAAATGTTAGATGCAGAATCCCCATCTACCACCTGGAAATCCCAACTTGGAGGAGACCTGAGACTGCTCAGCACATCGGAAGATGGAGAGCTGCATAAGCACTTCACCAAAGGAAGCTTGTTCAGTCTGTGCTGACAGCTTGCTCTGAGCTTAAGCTGGTGACTTTGTGACTTGCAGATGATTTTCTTAAAAGGTTTTTCAGTTAAAAAGGTTTTGCATAGTCCCAGGTAGTAGATGGCAGGGAGTTATCACCCCACCTCCCCTGGGAGAGCTGTGCAGTATATGATTGAAAAACGTTCTTGCAAACAGGCTACAACAGATTTCAACTAAATGAAGCTCGACCTCATAGGACAATCACTACATCCTGTGTCCCCTTTCCCTCCTTACCCTTTTCCAGGCTTGAGGCACTGTGCTGCAGGGTGCACTTTGCCAGCAGTACCTTTAACATGATTCCTAAGGACCCCAACATCCCAGGCAGCAGGACGAATCTTCCATCAGAAATCCATTTTCCCCCTTTTCAGACAGTACTCTGGAGAACAGAAAACTTCACTCAGCCCCACAATTTACTACTTCCAGCCCCAAACTGGATGATGTGATTCAGCAGGAGGCAGATGAACATTACACCATTATGGAGGATAAGCTCAGCTCTTTGCTGCATGCTACCCTCTCTTGCAATTCTAATCAGGGACATAAAGAGCATTAAGAAAAGCATTTGTGTGCAAAACACAAATCAGCTGGCAGGGGGTACAGGAGGAGCTGTACAAGCCCAGCCTTCCTGGATGAATTTAGGAGCTTTGGCAAATGCTAGTGAGGGACTAGCAGGCAGGGATGGCACCACGTTTCTGGTAGTTGAAGCAAGTGAGATGAAATTGGCCTCATCATGGTCCTCTCCTATCATCATTCAGAGGACCTCTAAGCAAGGCAGGGAGGAGGAACACATTGCATCCTCTTTTTCCATGGCTGAGGTCCTTGGTATATTCTCCCAAGCTGGTGTCATGGCTGACTCCATGCTAGATTCAACAGGAACCACATCCTGAGGACAGGAACCACATCAAGGCCACCACAGCTCATTCTGACACCCAGGGCCTTTCAGAGAGCTCTTTGGTTGGCACTCCAGTGCCCATCTTCCTCCAGTCCCCTTCCCCTGCCCAGATATGAGCTCAACCCTTAAGCAACAAAAGCACACGGGAGAACAGTCTTTGTATGTTCCCTGCCTTATGTGAGCTGTACAGGCAAGCAGCCTGCTGAGCCCTCGCAGGACATGAAGAGAGTTATTTTTGTCCCCATGGAGGCAGCTGGAGGTCCTGAGCAGAGCTGGAGTATCAAAGATACTCAGATGCTTAAAGCTTATTATTTGAGCCACAGATGTTGTCAGACTCTGAGAACCCACACCTAAATGCCCAATGGACATAAGAAATGAATTATTCTTCAAAGTGGGGAGAGGAGGGCAAAGGAGGCAGTGCTGGTGCAGTGCAGCTGTGTACTGTTCCCCAGGTCTGATCAGATGGGTGATTGAACAGCAGAGGTTTCTGAAGCCTGAATGTCCCTGCCCTGATTTAAGCCTACTCTTACTAGTTCAAATCACAGCAGTTTCTTACCCCTGTACAGCCAGCCACCTGCTTTTCATTATAAGCTTCAGCCAGATGCTATTGATCAAGCAGCCAGGACAGCACAGCTCCAAGCCTGAACTGCTGAGTGTTTCATAAATGCCTGGATTTCCTCTCAACTGCAAAGCAACGCACAGTTGAAACAAAACATGAGCTTTGAGCTGAGCTCAGAGGAGGTTTTGAGGCTCTCAAGCATCCATTGCCTCTCTATCTTAAGTGATGGCTTCCCTGTGCCCACTCTTCCTTCAACCCAGAAAAACTTGCCCAAGTGATCAAATAGCCATGAGAGTAGAGTAAAGGGCAATCCCCAGAACTTGATGAGGCATCTGAGCCAGAGCGATGCTCTGAAGCAGGCAGCAGTCCAGCAGATGTCAACATGCTGTGCTGTTAGCTGAAGACAACCAGGCAGAGCCCAATGAATGAAACCCTGAGCAAACCACTATCTTCCACTTGGGTCTGGAGTGAGGTGGTGGTACCTTAATGGGAGAAGAAGTCCCTGATGGAAGGAGAGGCCAGGCCAATGAAAGAGCACATGAAATCCAAAGTAAATCTTGTGGAGGCTCTGTGGGCAGGCTTGGTGACTTCCACTTTGTACAGAACTGTCCCCAGAGCCACCAGACAGTGGCAGAGCCATGATGGACCAGCCAACGCAGCCATCAGAGCCTGGGCATGGGACAGACCCCACCAGGGCATTTAGAGTTTCAGTTTTACAAGGGCTAAATCCCCAGCTGCTTAGCTTAGCAGTGCCATTAGACTCTCAGCTTTTGCCTTTGTTTGGTTTTTAATTCCAAGCCCTTTTCCGTGACAGGGAAGACTCAAAACCGAAAACCAAACAAAAGCATGAGTTTAAGGCCCAGAGGCCCAAATAAAATAAATAAAGGAAACTTAAAAAAAAACTATGTCAAGTTTTCCTTAACAGTCTTGTGTTTCAGAGTTGGCCAGATAGTCAGTGTTTATCAGAACCAGACTAGCAGATACTTGCAGACAGAGAATTTGATGATTTCCCTACCCTTGAGCACCCAAAGGGACATGGTCTGGTAACAAAGCCGTAGTTCTTCATTCATCCATGGGGCACATTGCAGAGGGAACAGCATTAAGGGCAAGGAGCCTCTTGGCATATTCTTAAGCAGCCAGACTCCATCCCTTGCTCACCTGGGGCAACTCTGTGCTTAAACAGCCTTGAGTTTTCCCCACAGATAAGTGAGAAAACCCACTGAGCTGCAGTGCTTTACCCCAGCTGGGGATCGCTTCCCCAAAGCTGAGGCTTTCAAGCAAAAATAAAAAGGGTAAAACCCCGAATCCTTCCCCTCTACAGCAGAACAACAGATCACAGTTTGTTTAGTGAAATCCATGCAATTATACCCTATTTCTCTCATTACAGCTAAGTCTTTTTGTGAATATACTGTTTTAATCAACTCAAAGAATTAAATGCCACGAAGAACACAGGAGGAGGTCTTCTGTAGGTGCAAGGGGACAGTGCGAGGGACCGTGGGCAGGGACATGCAGCTGCATCCTGGTTCAGGAGAGGAGGAATAGAGGTAGTGGGGCGTCAGGGATAAGGATTCCCCACACAGTGCTGGTGTTAGAGGTAGAGCCTGTGGTTGATGGAGAAAAAACAAGAGAGAAGTCAACAGGAAACCATTTCGCAACCCTCCTGTCACAGCGCAGCTCCCTGCTCTGCTCAGCTCCGCAACCATGGCTTCCTATGCAATCTGGCAGCTCCCTCATCTCACTGATTTTGGAGCCACCCTGACATTTGAAGCTTTTATTTTCTTTTCTGGAGAACTTGCATTTTTAAAATCTCTGCACAACGCAGCTGCATTTCCAGCTTCTCGTTTGTGTAAGTGGAAACATCTCATTTGACTTCATTCAATTTAATGGAGAGACTCCAAGGGCAGAGAAAGCGAGGGTGCGGCCAAACATTTCCTGGTGGGCGTTCCCAAAATATCATTGTTCTTTGTGTGCAGGGACAGTATTTAACACAAAACCCCGGGGAAACAAAAATCAACAAGGAGTCACACTGCAGTCTTTAACACTCATTTTGCTCCGGAGAACTGAAGTCCCCAAGTCCCAGCTTGGAAGAGTTCCCAGTCTTCTTGAAGTCACACGAGCAGAACTGGGCAGGAAAGTGCTTCTCAGCATGCCAGAAAGCTGAACGTGTACTCAACACATTGGGGTTACAATAAGGTTTTGTTGCCTTGCGTCAAATACCTCCAGGCTAATTTAACCAGAGAGTCTGGAACTCTTCTCCCTAGCATTCCTCCCTTCCTAACTCCAATTTTAATGCTTTTGCAGATTCCAGAAAGCAAAGAGTATTCCATGTGATGGGATATCTTTGCATTTTCCAAGAGAGATGAGGTCTTGGCACCGGGGAACTTTGCCATAGGCAGTTCTCCTCCCTCTCTCTGCAGTAGCTGAGGTCATCTGTCAGTGTCAGGAAGGTGAATGACAGGCTGCCCTTTCTCATGTCAAACAGAGGTTTGGCAGGAACTGGGAAACCTTCCTTGTTCTAACATTGGCTGGGAGGCACTCAGCCCTGCTGAATGTTGCAATGATGATTCTTCCTGGGGAGCTCCATCTCCCTTCCCTTCCCTTCCCTTCCCTTCCCTTCCCTTCCCTTCCCTTCCCTTCCCTTCCCTTCCCTTCCCTTCCCTTCCCTTCCCTTCCCTTCCCTTCCCTTCCCTTCCCTTCCCTTCCCTTCCCTTCCCTTCCCTTCCCTTCCCTTCCCTTCCCTTCCCTTTCCTTCTCATCTTCAAACCTACCCACTTTTTTTTATTACAGAAATTCTGATTTTCCTTCTGTAGTTAATCATTAAAAATCACACTGAAATCAATTAGTTCTCCCCAGATTCTGTTTCAGTAAGAAGCCATTTAAGCTGAAATTCTTCATCAGAATTTCCCACCCCCAGTGCCAAGTGGATGAACAGGAGAGTGGTAGCCATGGCGTGCAACAACCAGGCAGGAGGAAGAATTTCAACACAATCAAGGAGAATTTTTGACAGAGGCTGCCAAGAGGAGACTGCAGGCTCACTAGGGAAGAGATGCTCCCACGACTCCCAGGGCAAAGAAGGCTTCCCCACGTGCACCTGCACTTAGACATCCCCCAGCTAGCAGTGGTCACTGTGACCTGCTGAGCAGACATATGTCCACCAGTGATAAGATCAACAGCTCTGTGTACTCTCAGATATTTAGCAACATCTTAGATGAAAAACTGTTGGAGGGGGCTAAGAACATCTGCAGTTTAACACATGCAGGTCCCACAGTGCCAGAGCATGGATTGCTTCCTTGGAGATGGGCAGCTGACTGTGTCCCTCAGGAGTTCAACCCATTCTCCACACATCAGTACTCCAGCACAGAGGGAGCTATTAATGTGAGGTGATACTCACTAGCAAGGCCATTACAGCTGAGGTTGCACCTTCAACATGGAGCCATTACCAATACAGATTTTTACTTGCCTGAAGCTGATAGCCTGTGCAATCAGGTACATTGATCTGCACCTTCAGCACCTTCAAGCTGGATGTCAATCTGAGCTGGCTGTCCTTTGCTAGTCCAGCAGAAGTGGTGGAGGATGAGATGCCTATCTGGAAGTGGCACCTAGGCATCTAACACAGGGGCATTCACAGCATTAGAGGTGCAGATGTCTCTCCATGGACTCCACCAGGATTCCCAAGAGACACCTAAGCAGTAGGCTTAAGATACACTTGTGATGTATGTGCAAAACCCATAAGAAACTGTGCTTTGGGCTTCTGTAGCAATTAGTTCAGCATTGACTGAACTACCCGGCTGGACAGAAAAGGTCTGGGAGTCAGCTGAGTGATCAATCTGCTCCTCTGTATTGATGGAGTTGGTAGTGGCTGTGTGCTGAGAGGAAATGTGAGAGGAAATCCCACTTTATTTCATTGTCCCACTCAGTGGCCTCACCTCAAGCACTGTGAATAGTTTGTGTACCACAACATAGGGTCATCAATCTGTCAGAGAGCATCCAATGGGTGGCCACAAAGATGGGAAAGGCTTCCCAGGGCAGTGAGCACAGCCCCAAGGTGACGGAGTTTATGGGGCATTCCCTATGTAAAGATAATAGTTGGTCCTTTTGGTAGCCAAACTGATTGGGAAATTCAAGTTAATGACCCAGTTGATGCCTTTGTCAGCAGCTGAACAAGACAAAGTGCATGGTGCTTCATGCATGTGGTTGTTGAATGACTGTGCCAAGCAGTAAACTTTCCTCATCCAGCCAGTGTACCTGCAGCAGGCAATTATTTACATCTGAAACCATTGCTCAAAAGGCTGAGTCACTATAAATTAATCACAGCACACTTCTAGAAACTCCGGGTTTGGGTTTCTTCCCTGCTTGACAGCCCACCTGTTGTGCCCAGCCTCAGCCCCCTGGAATGTCTTTTTGAGGGGGAGTTGTAAAAAATATAGATGAATGCAGGACCATGGAACACAGGTGGGGAGGGTAGAGCATGGGCTGCCAGCAGAAGGGTCTCACTGATCAGAGACACAGTTGGGACCTCAGTCCAACTCCATCCCCATGAACATTATGTCCGATACTCTGTAGAGCATCCCTTATCATAAACTCCATCACTTTGGCCAAAATCCACAGCCACAAATGACCCCCTGCACACAATGATCCCGAGCATTAATTCCAGGTATAAACGAGCTTTTCAGGGGGAGGATTTCATTTGTTTGCAATCACATTTGTGCTCAGTGGCTGGAATAGCTCAGCACCACCTGCAAAGCAGCCCCCTCTGTGCCTCTGTGCGTCATTTTTCCAAAGCCCAGAGCCATCCCTGCGGGGGGAGGACGGTGGCCTGGAGCCCAGCCCAGCTCTGCATCTGCACAAACAGGACGAGGTTTGATGGGGCTCAGCCGTTCCCTAAAATAACATCCCTACCCTGTGTTTTAATCTCTTGGAAAACAAAACCCCAGTCGTTTCCAGACAGCAAGGGAGAAATTGCAGGCTCGGGTCATTCTCTGTGGCTCGGGGGAGTTTATTTTCTCTGGGGCTGCATTTTCCAGGATGGCGCTTCCTGAGAAAGCCGCTTGTCTGGGAGCTGTGGGCATGAGCTCAACTCGCAATAATCTGGAGACCCGGGGTCAGCAGGGAAACCAGTTGTGCCAGGAGTCTGTGGGACCTGCCCCTGCTGCAGGATGAGGACAGAGGTGGTTTAGGGTATCTCAGACAGAAGCAGCCTCGTTAGCTGGGAGCACACCTTGCAAACTCTCAGTGTAGCTGGATTGTGGAGGAGGGACAGTGAGGGAAAAAGATAAATAATCCAGAATAAATAATTTTAGCTTAAGGCTGAGCCTGGAGCTTTGACCTCTGTGTGGGCTGGGATTGGTGTTCATGCTTTTGAGCTAAGTCTGGGCTGGCAGGTCCGGATTGCTCTGATGTAGCCCCAAGCATCCAGGAATGGGCATCAACGGCCTCCATCACCTGTGCCATGATGTGTGCCAGGATTTAGGTGCTGATGTTCAGGAGCTGGAGGGCACACACAGCAGATGGCTAGGAAGAAAAACACTCAAGCTGATGATAGGAGCCCGTGAGTCTGACCCCAGCCCTCCCCTCATATTTGCAGAAGAGCTCCCACTCACTCAGTGCTCAGCACTTCTCCCCAGCTGTCTCACTGTCATTTGGAGGTTTCCTGCCTGAAACCACCCCTGCTAGGCGTAGGTACAGATAATATGGGCTGGGAGGGGCAGAGCAGAAGTTCCTGCTGTGGGACAGGAACTACACCCTGGTGTTCTCTCCTAAGCAAGGTTTTGCTGCTGAGAAACCTGGTCTAGATGAATTGAGCAGACGCTGCTGGAGCAACAAGCAGGATGTCTGCCTGCAGACCAGCTGCAATCAATATTGTCATTAGCAGCTCTGCTGGTGGCAGGGACAGTAACCCATGTACAATGCATGGGATGCTCTGATCTGCCCAAAAGAAACAGGATAGGAATTCTCCAGAGAAGCTGAGAAAACGTTGGTCACTCAGGTATAAAACAGGGCAAAATCAAGCAGAAAGCAGAGCTGAGAAAAGGCTTATGCTTTGTTTAGCATGCATCAGGGGGGAGAGACTTTGGCAGAAAAATGCATGCCAGATAGCAATATGTTTGCAGGAGCCTTGATGGTGGGAGACATGGGTATGTTCTCCTCAGCCTGGCACTGGGACTGGAACATACTGCCCACCAGAGTAAGAAGGATGTTGACAAGCTGGAGGAAGTCCAATCCAAGTACGAGTGATGAGGTCTAGTAACCATAGCTTATTAGGAAATGCTAAAGAAATGGGCTTTGTTTAGTCTAGAAAGAAGATGACGAGAAAACAGTTCAGCATCAGGCTAAGTTTAATTATAAAATGGATGGTAATCAGTTGTACTGTAAGGTCAGGGTAAGAAGGGCTGAGAATAGAAACACTGAGGTCGCCACAGAGAAGTGACTGGGCGTTACCAACACCTCCTATCAGCTCCAGCAGCACCAGAGGCATGTCCCTGGGGAGGGTTGGTGTCTCCTCTGGATAAATTTGGACAAGCATTTGCCAGCAGTGCTCCCCTAGAGCACATCTGTGAATGCACCCATCCCCTCTCATTTGTCAGCAGCTCCAGAGCTGCTAGGGAATCACAGGGATGCTCTCTGCCTGCAGCCTGGCTGGGGTAGACCATAAGAAGCCCCATGACTGTCACTGAGGAGAAGATGCTGCGCTCTCATTTCCGTCTCAGCTGTATCTTTCATCTTGCTGTTTTACATCACCCTCACTTCCTCTGCTCTGCCAGCATCTGCCTGCTTACCCCATGCCACTGTTGCCTATGTCTTCTGCTTAACCCCACCTGCGTCCACAGCCCTATCTGAGCTTGCATCTCCTTGGTGCCTGCAGGAAATGAGCTACAGGTGGGGGACATGCACAGATTTCAAAACGCATAATAAACAGAGGTTGGAAGGCTCTAGCAGGCAACTGGCAGCACCCAAATGTGGTTCATGGTGCCTGTCTATGAACACAGGTAATTCAGAGGGAACATGTTTTCATGAGCTCTTCAAGGACTTCCAGGCTGTCCTGGCTTTCCTGCCACCACAACCCATAGCTTGCTCTGCAGTCACTGAACCACATGTGCTGGCGCTGGCATTTGCTTCTCCTACAGCCCAGCAACTGGGCAGCAGTGACCCTTCACATCCATGGGGTGCAGTGCGAGAACTCCAGTTATGACCCAGATCATCTCTCCTCCAGGTCTTCACAAAGCACTGCTGGTTTTTCTCTGCCTTGACACCTTTTTCAAAGGAGAAGCCATAGCTCACCACAGGGCCACCAAAACCACACCATCTGAAAGGCTAACAGTTCTTTTTTTCTTTTTTTTTTGCCCCTCTCCTGCCCTAGCATTGCCAGGCAGAAGGCTAAAATCAGCCTTGGAGACTTTGGCAGGCATGTCTTTACTCTGGGCAATCCCACCTGTGTTTACCAATCTTTTCCAGCTTTTTCCTGCAGTGAGGGCACCAACCTGCATAGCCAGCAAGGAGATGTAAAACAGTACAGTTGTGATTTTCCATTTGTACCATTTCACATCTGAAAAAAAATCCAGTGGTTTGGTTTTTTTTCTTCTGAGGACTAAAAACAAATTTTTAAAAAATATCAAGCCATTATTTAAATAATCAGTGGCTGGGAGTACAGTGACACTGATTTAAAGGGATTAAGCTCCAACCTTAAAGCTCCATGAGGTTGCATTTTTCTGATTGATTCTTCTGCAGACAATGGCTGGGGGGAATCACCCTGGCTTTGCCCCTTTATAAAGTTTGGGTCCAGAATCACCAACACCAGGGGATGGTTGCATGGGGAATGTTGTCCCTCCTGTAAATAAAGCAGGATGCTCAATGTGGGCATGGTGTCAGAAATCAACTTTTCCACGTGCAGGAGCTCTGAGCGCAGGATGTGGAGTTAAAGAATTATTTGCACTGAGTAAATCTTGATGGTGGAGCAGACCTGGGAGCTACTGCTTGTGCTTTAAGAATACAGGGGGGAAAAATATATATATATATATATATATATGTATATATAAAAATATATATAATAGCAGTAGGGTTCTAAAGTGTTGCTGGCTTTTCCACTCATCTCCTGCCCTTTCTCAGCTCCTCTGAGCACCTCCATCCTTTGCACCACCTTCACAGAATTCCCACTCCTGTCCCAGAGGACGTATTCTGTAATCACATCAGCTCCAAAGGATGTTAAGGGAAAACTGAAAAGCTTTCTAATAATGAATAAACCTAGGGGGATTACGTGCCCTGACCTATCTAGAAATGATACGTGAGCAGACTGAAAATGCAAACTAATACATTAAAGAGAAAGACTGGGAGAGGATTTATCAGCCCAGCTCTGTGTCCTGCCCTTGGCTGTGCCTGGCAGAGATGTTTCAGATTGAGGTGGAAGAAACCCCATGAAAAATCCCTACGGTTTGTGTTGGCCCTGCTCTGGGAGGATCCCTAAACCTTGGCTTGTGGCGATGCCCAGCACCCCTTAGCATCTTGGCCTCTGTCTCTTATCATGTCAGTTTGTATCTAACCTAATTTGGGGATGGAGGGCCTCCTTAAAGGGCCTTCCCATTAAAAGCCATGTGTTTTTATGATTATAGCAATTCCCCCATCAACTCCTTCCTTACTTGTTTTCTCATGCCCCTCCTATCTCACCCTCCCAAGTGTAAAAACCCCTTTGTGCCTTTCACAACCAGCTTTGGGCAGACACTACTCCTGTCTGTCTGTCCCGAGGGGAAGTGGCCAAAATTAGAGCCCAGCTCTATTCCCTGAGGGTATTTTTGCATAGATCTTCTGTGGTTTCTCATCTCTGTGCCCAACACAACCAGCTCAGAGCGCTTAGCCAGCATTTCCTCATCTGCCCAGCACAGCCCCGGGGTCTTGCTGTATTTTTCTAATTCAAAACCCACCAAAGTGCACGAAAATCTCAAGCTACGCCCTCTCACACGCATCGCTTTTCACTGCCCAGAGTTTCAATTAACCTGTCGGCAGGCTTTTCATTAGCGCGCCTTCGTTAAGTCCCCATGCAGCCTCCCTGGCCTCAGCCAGCAGATATTACTCTCTGCTCTCTGTAAAAATTTTCCACTTGACTGTTTGCCCTTTCCCCTGCATCGTTAACAAAAGATTTCATCCTAAAATGGACTCTCAGGGATGTCCTATTATTATATTATTTATATGTCGAGAATGAACTCTTGATTCCATTTCTTCTTTTCTCCATCTTAATAAGCTTTTAATACACTGCGGAAGCCAGACAATCCCCCCTTGGCAATTGAGTTTTCTTAAAAGCCTCTTTGATGGTCTTTATCAAAAAGCACTCAGGAAAATGTATTAACTGTTCTCCATTATCCACTATTTTGTTGACTTATCATAAGATGAATACTTTTGCCCTGTGTATTAGGAGCATGCAGACGGCTTTTAACTCTGCCTTTAATAATTATTTCAATTTGCTTGCTGCGTACCACATCAGTTCCAGTTCCTGAATGGATCCTTGCAAACGTGTTCAGTTGAACCATGTATTTGCTGAAAAAAATGCAGGTGTTAATTAAGACTAGTTGCAAATACACCAAAAACACAGGAAATAGCACTGAAAAAATACCTTTTCTGACATATGAAAATGTGTTTCCTTCTGCAGCTTTAAATGAAATACTGTTTTTCTCTTCTCAAACAATATAGCAAGATTAAGTGTAATTTTAGCCTGAGTCCCACATTGCATTAATGTGTTTCTAGGGAAAATTTCTTTCCAATGGCAACCAGCTCAAGCTAGAGAGGGAGAGAAGTCTCTTTTCAGTCTGATCTTCTTCTGTGATTAAACTAAATGACACCATTTGGGGCTTTCCCATAGACATTCACCTTCTTAACAAGCACAAAAATGTTTGGTTGTACCCTACAGCTGGTTGTATCCTACAGCTTTCTAAGGAGAAAACCATTGGCTGCTCTCCACGGCTCTCTTGTTAGAAGGGGTTTTGGTGCTGATGTACCAAGGGGTGCCAAGGGGACTGGGTTGGAGGGATATCCACCTGCTCAGACATCTCCCTTGTCTCGGGGATGCCATGCAGTCCATTGCCTTGTTCCTGTTCCTATAGGATGCTTTTGGCAAACATCTTCCCTTCAAAAATGGCCACTTCCAGCTTGTGCGAGAGCATCTCTTCAAATGAAATAATAAGAGGGGGTTGAGCTGGTGGTCCTATTCTTTGGTTAAGGTAGGGTCTCGTCTTAATCACTACTGCAAAATTATATGAAGTGCTCTAGAGGGATGCATCAAATTACCTATCAGAGGCATTTCATGACAAATCATGTAAAACCAGGCTGGGATCACAGTGCACATCCAAGGGAAATTCACTGGACATCATTTTTCATGTGATGGGTGCTCTTTCCCTTTCCTTGTACCCCTCCAAGGGATGTGCTTTTTTGAAGGGAAGTCACCAATGTTGTCATAGTGAAGCGGAGAGCCAGACCCATATCTTTTCCTTTTCTCCAGGTCCTGTCGTGCGAGGACAACTCTCCAGGCAACTCTCCCGGCACTTCAGCCTCCCAGGTAAAGGCACCCCAAAGGATGGTCCAGGGCAAGGCTGGGTGGTAAAGATGGTCTTGGAGGGCTTAAGGAGCCCAGATTCAGTAATACTGTTGTGCTGCTCCTGATTCCCAGGAGATTCAGTGCTTGGTGGCCATAGGCCCTTCATCCCACTTGCAGGATGTCATCTAAACTGTTGTACTGCTGAATAAACTGGTTTTGAGACAGAAAGTGAAGCCAAGTCAACACATTTCGATAAGGACATCAAAATCTTCCCAAATACTGGGCTTTAATCTCTTTGAAGGCTGATCGGAACAAGGATGGCTGGAGAGGATGCAGAAGGGAGATGTAACCATCTCTTGTGTATTTAGTATATGAATAAGGATCCTCAGTAAGACATTCTTGTGAACATCTGTATACATGGAGATGGAGACCAACAGGACAAGTTGAAAGACACTGTATCTCCCTTGAAAGCATAGCGCCTCCATTGCATTGCATTTCTCAACCCATACTTGACTCCTGACTCACAGGGAAATGCTTTCCACACATTCCTTGGCTTTGGGGAAAGGCTGTAGGTCAGAACCACAGTCATTATCCAGAGGATTTATGTTCCTAATAGGAAACGGAAAGGTGAAAATTTCAGAAGTAACATGGAAGAGAGGCTTCCCCAGGCTGGATCAGACTCTGGCAGATTTTGCAATGTATTATGTCTTGGTTTCAAACTCTCTTTGAGTTTGAACCAAGACTCAAAGAGTGAGAAAAAGGTAAAGAAGGCAGAGGACTCTGCAGTTTCAAGACTTCCTCTCAGTTTTGGGGTGAAGTGGTTTCTATTCTCTGAAAATTTATTCACCCTTCTATGACTTCTTTTGGAAAGAGATAATGATGTTCCTGCTGTCCACTCTGGCTGGACGTGCACTTGAACATAGGAGCTGGACCCAGGGCATAAGGGTCTGCATACTGCATTTCTGTGTATTGGGATAGGATTTAGCTCAGATCATTACAGAGCTGCAGTGATTTTGTGGCCCTCAGCTCCCCAGACTGACATTAGAAGAAGAGTTAAAAACAGGAAATCTGGTGGAAAACTCCAAGACAAAGGGGCACACCGGGAGTAAGTTGCTGTTTTGATTGACTCATCTGGATCAGGCTGGACAGAGGTTCTGCAAAATAGGAAAAGAACTTCTGGATAAAGGAAAAGGTGAAGAAGACATTTTTCCCTTTCTTGCTGCCCAGACGCTGAGACTCTGTTTGGATGATAGAAACACAGATCTGTGCTACATGGCCAAGGCATCTGCCAGAGTGGATGACCCAGATCCTCATCCCCTGCTCTTTATGAACTCTTCCCTTTGGGATTGAGCAGAACATTTGATTTGGCTTGAAGAAAGGACTTCTGCTGTTCTTTCTCCCAGCATATTAAGGGTTGCAATCATTCCCACCTTCTTCTTTCACTTTCCTGCCTCTGATGTCCCCAGCTTGGTCAGCACACTGAGCAGTCTCCCAGTCTTGCCTGGGATCTCCCTGTGCGACCATCAGTGTGTGGAATTTCTTCTTGGCAAAAGTAACAAGAGAGGAAGTGAGCACTGTGTGGAAATCGCCTGTGGGTCTGCTTTCTGAAAGGTGACTCCTGGAAATGATACAGAAATGCATATTCTGGTGTAAAGAAAGACAGCTGGAGCCACTTTTGTGCTGGACACACTGCCAGGGAACAGCACGTTCAAATGTACAGTCTTTCTGGAAAGCACTTTCCCAATCCTTCCTCATTGCTTCCTTACAAGCGATTCCTTGATGCTCTTGAAGGAACCTTCCACTTTGCAAGCAGGGACCATGACTGAGATCGTTTTCCATAAAATGGTGGAAGAACAAGAAGCACTTGGGTGGGGAGATGTCTTCCATACAAAAGGGCAAACAGTAGCTGAATTTTGGCAAAAAATGGAAAGTAACAAGGCCAGACAAGCTGAGTTTTCCTTAGAGATAGGAAGCAGCTAGGTAGGTGGAAAACCTGAGCCAGGATAGCGCAGTCCTTTCTGCTACCTTCTCACTGCTGAAGTGAAATTTTCAGATCTCACAGCTGAGGCTGTGCTTTGATGAGGGTTGGGACATGAAGTTTTAGCTCAGGAGAGGTGTTCTTAATGGACCTGAGGCTTTGGCACCAATAGAAACAGGTGACCCTGCTCTGGTGGCCTCATTCTGCACCAGTATCAGTGAAAGCAGGGGGACTTCTGTTTTCTCTGCTGGAATGGTTTGACTCCTTGTGGAAGGAGATTGGCAGGGAACCAGCAATAAATGCGTATTTCTTTAATAAGTACATCCTCATGAATCAGTCCTGGCAGATGTACAAGGCAGGCTCTGGGTTTCCTCAAACTCTGGCTGACTCCAGGGGAGAATTCATTTCCTAGCATTTCTTCCCATCCCCTCTCCTGTCCTGCTTCACCCATTGCCAAAGAAGGCTTTAACCCAGGGCCAAGAGCTCCAGCCACTTGCTGTGTCCTGAGCATGGGAGGCAGAAAGCAGCACATGAATTACGATGACTTGAACTACTGCTCCAAGTACTGGCTTCAGAGCCATCACTTTCAATCAAGCCATAAACTGCCTGCAATATACAGCCTGTCTATATGTTGTTTGTATGGCATTGACTGAAGAGTGAGCTAAGCTAATTGGTGTTGAAGTCGTTGCTATTAACACATGAAATCCCTCCTATGCCTGGAGCACTCTGCAGTACAACGACTCCCAGGGCATTGAGTTGTATGTCATCATTCTGAGGCTGAGTTTTTCTTCCATCGGGAGATCTGAATTCAGACCTGACTGCCTCCACATCTCTGTGTATTTGCTGGCTGAAATCTTGGGCAGCACTCTCCCATAGAAATTCCTCACCCAGACTGACCCAAGGAGTTTCAGTGGGATGCCATGAAGGACACAAAGGAGGATTCTATGGACACAGGGCAGAAGGTTCGGTATAGTCCTTACTGACCCCTTGCAACAACAACCAACATATATAATTATGAAAAAGACATGGAGATTGCTACCTCCCATCTGCCTCCAGACAATACAGAAAAATTAGAAAAATCTACTTTCAGGTGTGCAAAGCCTCTGCACAGAGAAGCACTCACCCTCTGCTGGCCGGCACACTGCTGCTTCTCCTCCTCCCTCAAATCCTATTAGTATTAGAGAAGGATAGAGCTATAACAGGAAAAGCCACCTCTTAGCAGCACTGCTGACAGCTTGCCTTTTAAATCTTTAATAAGAGCTGGCTTGCACAGCTGCTCTCATCTGCTGCATGACAGCACAGGGAACCACAACTCTGCCTGGTGCTGCATCCTGGGGTCACTAAAGCACACCAAGGAGCCTCAGCCTTGCAGGTCTGACTTCATCAGAAACTCTTTCCTCTCTACATATGTGTCAGGACCTGAATTCAGGACTTTATTCCCTTGTCTCATATGGGGGGGAGCAGATGCTCTTCCCCATGTCCTACGCTCCTGTAACCCAGAGAAGAGGGAACAAGTCTGCCAGCAAAGGACATGATGCACCATGACGGCTCAGGAGCTGAGTTCTGCCCTCAACCCACGCAGCACCCAGAAGTGTTTCAAGGCCCCGTGGCACAGAGTTCAGCTCAAACTTCCTCCTCCACATCTCAACTTGGGACCACAGACTGTTCCTGCAATGAAAAGGGTGCAACAATAGCTACTCCGGGACATTAACTAGAACCGTTTATAGGCCTGCTGAAACATGGTGACCACAAAAACTTTTCTAGAGTGTCTGGGCGAAGAATATTGCCATAGAGAGTAAAAAGCTGTGTTTACAGCTCAGGAAAGAGTTTGCAACTGTAATTCAGGAGTGATGAAGGGCATGGAGCTTGCTGGGATTCTGCTGCCCTCTCCTGGATGCAGCATCTTATTTTGCCCCATGAGTTCATGGGCTGTGGTTCATGGGAGTTGTGTGTGGATAGGTTGTCTGCAAAGCCTATTTCTCCAGCATCCGTATAGAGTAAAAAGGGGGCCTACATGGATGAGAGTGTGCGTGGGCCATACACGTGTGTCCCACTGTGTCCTCACACCTTCAGTGCACATCACAGCCTTTGGACATATACATGAGCAGCTCAGAGTTGCCAATCCCGAATGATTTGGGTGAGGATTTCTAGTAGATGTGTCCCCACAGGCATATCCTGCAGAAACACAGCCACTGTCACAGGCAGAGCAGGATCAGCCCAAGGAAATGACACAGTCTGGACTTACTGCATTGTGAGATGATCCAGTTCTGAGACCTGGTCATGGAGAGGATGGGCTATTACCATCGGGAGGGATCTGGGAGGCATTGAAGCAGATAGTGCCCAGACCCCTTTTCACCACGGACACACAGCAGGGTTCTCTGGGAGGTCATTCAGGCCCTGGTGATGTTCATATGTGGAGTGCAGCCAACTCTACCTTCCTTGCTCTCTGTGCATCATTCACTTTCTATGAGTTTCTTTTCTTGGTCTTGATTTTTTTAGGTAGCTCTTGGCTCAGTCTGCCTGTTCCCCAGCCTTCAGAAACAGAGCAGAGCTCTAAAAAACACATGTCTTCTTCTGAGCCCATCCTGGACCTCAAGACAGACACGACAGAAGCCCTTCCAGGTGAGAAAAGTGCTGTTTGATGTGCTGGGTGCCTGCAGTCAGAGACAGAACCGTGCACTGGCCACCTTGATGGACCTGCACTAAGCAGTAGACTCTGAATAGAGATATGTATTCTTATTAGTCCTGTGTATAGTTTCTTCTTCTTCCTGCTATATCAATTCCCAATTTCTGGAAGGAATGCCTCCTCTGGAGCAACTATGGTTAGGGCTGCACTGCTAATGAAGCCTCTTCCCATCAGTAGCAAAGGTGGGATTTTCATTTGAGGGTCACTGGGCTTCAAGGGTTTCTTCTCACCATGTTTTCAATCACTGGGAATCTGGGGTGCTCTGGTTTAGCCTCAGTGACCATGAAGCTTAGCTTTGTCACCAGAGGGGGTCTTCTGGGCCAAACAGTGTGAGATCTCCACTCAGAAACATCAATCTGAGTGATACTAGCCTATGTAATCCCACATCCCAGACATATCTGTACTGTTGTGTGCTTACCATGTCATAAGTCAATACAAGTTATAAGTCATGTCCATACGCTTTCCCATGCTCAAGAATACTTCCCATGCTGAGCTGTTTCCAGGAAGAAGTTTCCCTGTGCACATGCCATGGCAGAGATCAGATGGAAAGGCTGAATCATATATCCTGGGTTGTAAGCATTTAGACAATTCCACAGTCAGGATGGCTCATCCAAAACCAGTGATCACTCATCTCCCAGTCACACGAGTGCCCCTGATCTCCTGAGAAACTGCAAAGCAATCCCTGCCATCTGCTGACACAGCAGAAGGCAGCAGTATCCATTTGGTGGAAGCTCCCAGCAAGAGACATGGAGATGCAGGTCCCAGCATGAGGAGCTGCTGCTTTGCCAGATTCTCCTGTCTTTCTTGAGCTCATTTATAGAGCACCCAGTGAAGATGATACCCAGTTACTAGGCATACACTTCTAGCTGTAAAAGACTTAATGTTCCACTGTTGGTATTTGTATAATCAAGATGTTGTAATTACAATATAATTATATAATCAATAGATATCAAGATGTTATAATCACAATATAATCAAGAGAATTAGGCAAAGTAAACAATGATCACAAAAGAGAATTAGTGGAAGAGCTTACCCTTCAGCTGAGCTCACCAGAAGACACCAAGAGGGGTGATCTCCAGAAGAGATCCTTCCCCACTGGTAGCCAACTCTTAAATAGGTCTAGGAGGGGTGGAGCCTGGCTCTACCCCTTCCGGCAGCACAGGAGAATTGCCTTCACCTGTGCTCCTCTGGCTGGCTCATGGCTCGCCTCAGGTGATCAATCAGAGGTTCAGGCCGTGACTGAGCAGTTCCCATACAGTATTTTATAGCCAAAAAACACACAAAAGTAAGAAACCTTTTTCTCCTACCAATCTCAACTACATAGAATATCTGTGCTCCATTTTTTTCCTTTTGCACATTCTATTTCCTCCATCATCTTTCCACCATCCCACCTGGGAACACATACAGTGATAATTTCCCATGGCTGGGAACAAATTATCCCAGGACCAATGCAGTAACGCACGCTGAGATATCCACTGTGACACTTCTCTGAAACCTCCTCTTGCTGGGTTCTTAATGCAGCTAGTGATGGTTTGCTTCAGGTAGACATTCCCCAGGCCAGTCCATGCCCTTGGAAAAATCTCCTGGCCCCTTCCAGCTTGCAAATCTCTCCACAGGGAGAGCAGCACCTCTTGCAAAGTATTTACCATGTGCAATATTGGTGACTGACTCCTGCCAAGGAATTGGAAAGTCTTACCTGCAGAGATTGGCTTGGCAAGAAGTGCACAGTGAAGGCTGCTTTTGCTTCATGCAGCACTGAAGCATCTTCCCCAGAGCAGAGGTTTGTTGGTGTGAGTCAGCATGGATCCACTGGCTGCAGCTGCAGCAGCTTGCAACATCTGCCACTGTAATTTGACCTCTCATGTCTGAATTCATCCTGTTTTGCCTAAACAAAACTTGTTGCAAGTCGTCTCCCTGCCATAAAGCTGCAGTCACTGACTCAAAAGTAAAATGAAACATAGCAATTCTGCTAAGTGTCTGTCTGACAGAACTGCTGGCCATCAGGTAGGGGTTCCATCTCTGCTGGTGTGCTTCAGGAAGCATCTCTCAGCTCCTCCAGCAAACTGCAGGCAGACATTATTCTCAGAAAAGATTTTCCCTGCAGCTGGGACATCTCACAGCATCAGCACCAGCAGGTCCTGCTAAGAGCTTTGCCCCGAGAGCCAAACCTTCCCTCCAGGAGGAGTTGCTCATCCTGCAGCCAGCTCTCAGAAGCACATGTGAAATCCTCAAGTCCTTCACCCACCCAACCTCCTCCTGATGGCAAAGTCCAACCTGAGTGACAAAGGACAATCTGGATTATTGTTTCAAGGCTGCAGAATTGGATCTGTCAAGGGATCCACACTGGGTAGCTTGGGTTTTCTTCTAGCTGCAATGTTGCAGCTGCAGAAACTAACCTTAACTGTAGGAGCAATATATGTTTATTGCCCCATGGGGGATAGGAGGAGTTTTGTCTTTAGCAGGGAAGTTTAAAGCCAAAAGCTGCTTGTCCTGGTCCTACTGGTGTTACCATAGCAGTTAATCCATGCACAGTGTCACCAGAGATGCAGATTTAGTGCAGTCTCACTGGCACAACCAGGCTAATTGAGGCTCTTGGGAATGCAGAGGCTACTGCTGTGGGCAGATGGGGTCAGAGCCATTTATTTACACAGAGTCTTGTCCTTCTTTGATGAAATAAGTGGGATTAGAGACAGACAGAAGTGTAGACATCACTTTTCAGGCTCAGCTTGATTTTTCAATAATCACTTTGGGCAGAGGTGAGACCTGAGATTCATGGGGATAAGGAGCTGGCGGAGCAGCAGCTATTCTGCATCCAGCATGAGTAGGCTGCAGGTAAACCCATCACCATCAGATTGCACGAGAAATATTTAGGGCGGGGGGGGGTGTGAGGGGGAGGGGGGGGGGAGGAGGCAGCATCTATCTGTTTTCTGAATGCACTTTTAGTACTAGCAAAACTTTGATTCAAACAAATGGTTCAGGCCCGTGCCCACCTCCTTCAGGCTCAAACAGGGATGCAAACTGAGTGAGCTCCTCCAGCTCATTCTGAAACTTTCTTCCATCTCCATGTCACAACATGCTACACCAAAGAGGCTAGGAAGGAGTTGAATAAGCTTGTGCAGAAAGTGGGGCATGATTTTTTTACCCCAAACTATGTGGTGGTGGTGTTTTTCATTTATAAAATCTGGAAGGAAAGAACCAACAAAATGCAACCACAGAGCAAAAACAGAGATGCACAGAGCTCTGCTTCTGCCCGTGGGGAGGGCTTCCCTCTAAAGCCCATCTCTCTGTCTGACTGTCTGGTAGGAGCTCAGAGAGTGCTTTTGTTTGGGACAAAATAGTTCCTCTTTTTCTGTGAGACGTAGGTGTCTGAAAAAGTAGTAGAAGAGGAAGAGCCATCTTTGAAGCCAATCTGGTCTGAGCTGAAAGTCCCCCATTGGCGCAGGGAAGCAATGTAGGTATGAACTGCTTTTCACTCCTCAACACACAGATCTGTCCTAAAAGCCCAGCAACATCCCTCTGGCATCAGCCACTTTTCTTTTCTAGAAAGGAAACTAGGAATGCTTCATTCAGAGCCACAGGGCTATGCTGGACCTCTGGGCTCAGGTCTCTTCTGGAGCTTGAGGCACTAACACAGAGCAAAGCAAACAATGTGAGCTTGGGACATGGCACATGGTGAGTTCATCTCCTTGTCAAGCACTAAGAAAACAGTGCTATCCACAAGAGCAGCAAGGAGCTGGGACAATGTGTTCTTCCTCTGCAACGTATGAGCTTGCCACGTGCAGGAGCCCATTAATTGCACTCAGCAGGATTTCCAGCAGCACCGTGGGGCTGCCTTGGAAGTGTCACTTCCGTGCTCTAATTGATGCTCTACAGCAGACAAAAGTGTCGCGCAGGAAGAAAAGTCTGAGAAAATTAAAAAAGGATGATAAAATCTGTCAGTGTAACAGATCCTTTCTCCCAGCTGAGTGTGAGGAGCACTCAGGAAGAGTGGTGATGTGTGCTGGGGTCATCTCAGGAGCTGTACCCACATATTGTCAGACACGGGGGTTCATATTGCTATAGACAAGAAATGCGATGTGAGGGAAGTTTAGCCCAGGGGAAAATGAAATTATTTGTCCAGAGCTATAGAACTATAGAATAGGCTTAGGTTGGAAGGGACCTTAAAGCCCATCCAGTCCCAAATCCCTGCATGGGCTGGTTGCCACCCACTAAGTCAGAATGCCTAGGATCCCATCCAACCTGGCCCTGAGCAATTCCAGGGATAGGACATTCACAAGTTAGAGATGATCAATCGCAAGGCAATATCCTGGAAGACTGAGCTGCCTCAGTGTTAGGTTGTGCACAGGTCAGATTCCAGAGAGGTCCCCGTGCCCCTGAAATCACTAGCACACAAAACTCTTAACTGTGCTCAGAAGGACTGATGCCACGGCTTAGGCCTTAGGATTCATGGATCCGAGTGCCTTGTACCAGGCACAGGAAAACTGCTGGTGACCAGTGCAGAAGAGTGGGAAGGATGAACATCTGTTCCTTGTCATCTGCCTCTTGCTGGATCCTGCAAATTCTAGCATGGATCTGATTTTCTTTGGAGAGCCCCTGCAGGTCTGCATGGCCCTTGGCTCCCCTCCAGCCCTAAGCAGTTTGGGATCATGTGCTGATGCAGGTGGATGCTTGGGCTGCAGTACTTGGCCAAGACGTTCAGCCAGGAGGAAGCTTGTGTTTCAGCATCGTGTGGGGAGAAAATAAAATCCTGCTGAGATCTGTACTTCTCAGTGTGTGCAGGACCATTTGTGCAGATGTTAGCGTGAGAACATACCAGAGCAGGCTATGGTGTTTGAGATAAAGCAAAGCTAAGTAAATTGCTTATGGGCAGTTAATAAGTATTTCTGAAGAGCAGTCATTAGGAGTCACCAGTCCATTTATGCAAAGTGCCTCAGCCGCCTAGAAATGGCCCAAATTATCATACCTAAACTAACAGAATTAGGCTGCTCGTATTTGCAGAAGGTCGTGACTGAGTTGTGTACTGACACAGGGAGAGAAATCGCAATGCCAAGTTTGCTATCGTCATTGGATGGCCTAGGAGCTAAGATGTTGGAGAAGGGAAGAGATGTGAGTTCAGCCTGCAGCTAAGCTATAGGCTCCTTATGTGAATTTGAGTGCATCAGCTTACGCTGCCCTTGCCTCGGTTCCCCATTCCACAAAGGCAGTTGTGAGGCTTGCAGATAAGGTGATTAAAGCAGTCTAAGAACTTAGAGACTTTATTCCATCACTCAAATAATTTGGGGCTAAGATACATCCCTGTAACTTCCTGGTGAGATGTGACAAAGAAAATCCAGCCTTCAAGGCTGCTCCTCAGTGATGGATGACATTTCAGCTTTCCACCTCTGGTAAGTGTTGTGCTGAAGCTGTTCAAGTAAATGTCAAAATAAAAAAAAGAAGAAAAGAGAAAGGAAGAGGGGAAAAATAACCCTTTAGAAAAGTTTTCAGAGAAAAATAAAGTGACATTTAGTGATAGGACAAGGCAAAGTGGTTTTAAACTGAAGGAGGGGGAGATTTAGATTAGATGTTAGGAAAACATTCTATACTCAGAGGGCAGTGAGGCCCTGCTGCCAGAGAGCTGTGGCTGCCCCATCCCTGGAGCTGCTCAAGGCCAGGTGGGATGGAGCCCTGGCAGCAGGAGCTGGTGGAGGCAGCCAGCCCATGGGTTGGGGCTGGTGGTGTTTGAGGTCCCTTCCAACCCAAAATATCCTGTGATCTTGTGTTTTTCTGTTTCCATGGGTGGCAAAGTTTAGATTGAGGGATTTGAAATGGAAATATTTTATATTCTGCTTTGTAACTCAAAACCTTCCTTCTCTTCCCTCCTCCCCACTTCCCTCCCCCAAAAAACAATAACAACACCAGTAGGTTAAGAATTTAGACATTTTAGAGGAAAATGAAACCACACTACCCACACACTTACATGTCTGCTCTTCTGCTTTGCCCCATGGCATCACAAGCCATGTTCCTACTCTCTCTCAGCTCTCTGCTTTATCCCCAGCCTGCAGTGACCCTGAGGAGCCCAGACCAGACCCAGGGATGAAGCAAGACCCTGTCAGCACCCTGTGTGAGTGTGATGCTGCAGCCTCCAGCACCAGCAGTCACAGCGAGCCCAGCCCTGCTCCATCCGCAGGTGAGAGCATCTCAGGCAGAGACTCCAAGTCAGAGCAGGGGAACCCCAGCCCTGCAGACTCCATGCCATGTCCAGAAGCCCCTGAAGAATGCCCAGCTCGCCCCAACACCCTGGACTTGTCCAAGTCGCTGAAGAAGCTGGAGGAAGTGAAGCAGATGGGGCAGAGGCGTAACAGTGACCACACGGCGGTGAAGGAGAACGGGGTCGGGAGCAGCCCTGTGGCCGCAGCGGTGAGCGAGGAGAGGAAGGCGCTGCAGTCCGAGCTGGGGAAATGCATCGAGGACTTCCGGAAGATCAAGATCCCTCATGCCTTTCCCAATAAGAAACGGCAGTGGCAAAGCGAGCTGCTGAGGAAATACCAGTTGTGAGGGCTGCGGTGAGGCTCCCCCAGCCGGTGGGTGGCGCAGGGCATCGGCACACCTGGGGTGGGGAGTATAGGCTGCTCCTTCAACAAGTGTTGCAAGCTGAAAACTAGGACAGCATGCTCCTTAACATGGCAGGAGGGATGCATGCTGCCCCAGACATTATGAACATAGGTGAAGGGACATAAAAAAGGCAAGGGGGCCCAGGGAGAATTACGAGGGGAAAAGCTACCATCCAGCAGGAGCCCTCATCTTTGTGTGAACAAATTTTCCTGGTGTTTCAAGTAATAAAATATAGTTGATGTCAAAAAGGAATTAAAATCTCCCCATCTCTTTGGCAAACATGTTTAGCTCATCTGCTCAAAGCTGTGCAAGTGGTTTAGATGTTCCATTTCCTTTAAATTAATGGAAGTTCCGTATCTGACTCCCTTCTGTTCTTGGCAAAACTTCCCCATCTGTAATATCTGCAACTGGAGAGCTGGGATTCAACAGAACCTTCTTTTCGTGAGAGGTCATGATGTTTTGCAGATATTTTCCTTTTTTTACACAAATCCTTGAACGCTGCCCAGCCTCACACTTGGGGCTCCAGCCAAAAATGAGTAAGTGAGAGGGGGAGTGCATCTCCTGCAGAGCCATAGTCAGACCAATCAGAATCAAATCCCCATCATTCTAGCCAGTTCTTGGCTACTCCTTGTATCCAGGTGCTGTTGGATGGCTGAACCCAACCTCAAAAGGAGAATGGAAGGAGCTCAGCTATGTGGGGCTCTTCTGCCGGATGGGGATTGGGTAAGAAGTTGTGGATAAGCACCAAGAAGGGGCCAGGGTGGGTAGCTCTGAGTGGGGCAATGTCACAGCCACCCAGCAGGGTGGATGATGGGTTGGAATATGCAAGTGGTCCTGGAGATCTCAGGAGGACTTCATGGATGTTCTTGTGATGGAGGTGCTGGATTGGCCAAGTGGATGCACAGCTGGATCTGCTGCCCACTGACAGAGTAGACACCAGATGTGGTTGTGGCAGTCAATGACATCTTTGGCCCCCCTGATCAGAAACAGTGAATTTTGAGATCCTGAGAGGAGCAGGGAAGATGAGCAGCAGAACACAGACTCTGGCTGCCCTGATGTGTCACTGGTCCCCAGCAGAATCCCAAGGTCTCCCCCTCTCTGGACCCGTAGAAGCTTGGAGAGTCACCTCCTGCCCCAGCTGCGGCCTCCAAACCTCCCACTGATAAAGGATAAGGGAGGCATCCAAACCCCCAGCAGCAATCACACTGCAGGGCATGCAGGGCAGCCCTCCCACCCCAGCAAAAGCCACAGAAGAATTTCAGTGTGTTTTGTTTTTTTTTTATTAAACAGAAACAACTCAATTAAAAGCTCGATGAGTGTTTGTTGAGGTTTTGTTGGGCCGAATTGCTTGACCTTTTGGGGGATGGATGTGGAGGCTGGATCCACATTCTTCTTCCTTTTATATACAGACACACGATGATAGTGTTTATAGGAACTTGTAGAGACAGAGAGATGCAAACTGCTCTGGGGAAACCACCACGTGCTGGGCTTCAAAGATTTTTGGAACCTCCAGGCTTGCAAGTGGTGAACATGAGCTGATGGGTGAGCTTCCTAGGAGCTTTGGGGTCTTCTTCCTATGGATGGAGCAAGGTTTGTCAGCCCCACACCAATGGATCCCAGCAGAATTTCTACGTGCCCTCAAAAGCCACATCCTGGGGCATAATTACCCCTAATTAAGTATTGCCAGGGATCATTCTTCTGGGTATTGTGCAACCAGGTGGATGAGGGCTTTCGAGTTATGTTTTACATAACCAGCTCTATTTTTAGCTTAATCTCCAATTAATTAGAAAGTGGACTTTGCTGGAGCTGTAATTGGAGTTCACATTTCCGCATTACTTTCCATCCCAAAGGTCTCAGGAAGGTGTATATATCCCACTGTGTCTGCCCCATTCACTTCACTAGAGTTCACTCACAGCAACCAAAAATACCAAGAGGTCAGTGAGCACAGGCGCACATCGTGCTCATACACAACTACAGCTGAAATATGTAACAGAATTAGAAAGCAAAAATTAGTTATGCAGGAGTGCCAGAAAATAATGAAAACAAAACGTGTGTAAGGAGCCAATGTAAAGAAAGAATAAATTATTAATAGTGTCATTACACTGCTGGGTTAAACAATTAGATCCAGCAGGCAATTCCTCTATAGGAGGCATCGGCAATCAACCCATGAAGTACAATTTGCATTTTCTCCCCCTTAATTGTTTTGCAGTTCTCAGCTGGAAGTGTGCACTCCGAACAAAAATGGCTTGGGGCTTTTTAGGGAAAACCTGCAAGCTGTCGGGGAATTGAAGCACTACAGTGTTTCAGAATGTTCACTTTGCATCTCACTGAGTACAGCAGCTCAGAAAGGCTCAGAAGGGGAAATAAGGAGCTGTGAGGTTTTGCTGAGCTGCGGGTCCAGGGGAAGACACCACTCAGAGGGATGCCCATCTCCCTCACGGCCCTGTTATGTCCCCATTCTGACTGGAAATAACACAGTTCCCAAGAGGTGAAAGAAGAGCTGCATGGCCCACGGTGGGAAGGATGCCTGGGAAGCAAGAAGGATCAGAAATGTTTATACCCACAGCACATACAGCATCACAGAGAGTTTGTAAGCAAAGTGACTCACTCTTGCTTCTCCTTCAGTATTTGTCCCTCTTTATTCAAGATGGTTTGGCTTGAGAAATCCACTTTCATTTGTCTTCATGTCATAGGAAATTCACAGTTTCTCTGTGCTCTGCTCCAAAGGCAAGAGGACACGAGGCCCATTTTCTACCAGATACCGCAGTCCTTGATTTCTGTGGGGGCAACAGCGAGTTTACATTCATCAGGGGAAAAGCTCGACCTGCTCTGTTCCTTGGGCGAGGGGTGTGGGAATGGAGCCCTGTTGCTGTGGAGCTGCTGGAAGCACTGAGATGCCACCATCCATGCTGTGACCATCCCTGCCAGTGGTGGCACATCAGGATTGCTGCCAAGAGAACCAACGATGCAGCTTCTCCTCTCTATTTACTTTCCACAAATGCCTCAGATCTGCCTGAGCAGCAGGAAGCCATTCATTACCCAATGACAGCGTTCCACAGGCATCCCTTAATTGAATGCCATTATCCCTTAATTAATTAAATACCAATTAATTACCAGGAACATTGCATGACATGTAACAAATGCCACCAGCTAGTTGAGACAGAATAATTTAAAACCTGGGAAGCGTGGCCCAAATAATAACGATCAGAATTGGACCAGCAGAGAAAACACAAAGATGTGAGCATGAAGTCCTGCCAGGTGGGTTGGGATCAGCCTGGTGATGTGGGCAGAGTCCTTCAAGCCAGAATCAGGCTGTGATATCGGGGGGTTTTGCTGTTCCACCAGGTTTCATCTATGGGTTCATAGCTGGTCCAATGCATCCCTCCTACTACTGATGTTGATTCAGTAGAACTGAATGGGCACACGGTAGTGAAATAAGTGGTCAGTAGTACCCAGTAGTAAACCTCACATTAGTTGTGTGGCATTTGTAGTGAGCAGGATTTTCATAGGGAAATGCAACATTTCATTGTTTCTTTCCAATATGGAGCACACGGAAAAGTCCATTTTCTTCTCATGGAGGAGAAACTACGGTTTTTGGCAGTGACCTCACAGGGAAGTACAGAGATGGGCACAGAAGACGCATGGGTTTCTGCCATTCCCAAACTGCAGTCAACAAGGCCAGGTTCTTTGCACTGTGCCACACCAGTACACTCCAGCAGGACTGGATTTATGACTGGAGTCGTGCCCCATGCAAGGAAACCCACCTCTTTGCTCTTTTGTTGGCTGTAAAGTCAGAGCTATTTCCAACCAGAAGCATTTCATCCAGCCACCAGCCAAGGATGCTCTCCCAAGCAGTGCTTCAGTGTGCTCCCAGGCTGGGGAGAGGAACTCAGCTCACAAGCAAGGTGCTTGCAGGTAACAGAGACACACTAGCAGGAACTGGGTTCAATTTAGCACAAGCCTTGGGAATGCCCTTCAGAAAGCACTGCAGTGAACAACTCGGCTTTGCAGAAGCGATGCAGAGATTTGCCAGGCTGCCTCAGTAACTCAGGCATGTGTAATGTTATGTAAACCAATGTAATGAGTTGCCAAATTCCCCATGGAGATGGATATTGTAGAATGAGCTGCCATGGTGCCCTCTCAGCATCCCCCCAGCTCTCAGTGCTGGAGCTGCTGCGGTCTCTGTAAGGCTGAGCTTGGAGAAATTGGGGAACATTAACCAGGTACACTGTAATTCAGTCCTTGCTAATTATTTTCCAAACCTTTTTCCTATCCCAAATCTTCCAAAAAGCCACTTCAGATGCTGGCCCCACCGGTGCTGCCAGGCCCATAACCACAGCAACGTGTTCAAAGGGGACAGCTGTAATGTTCAGAACTTTGGGAGCTCAGAAACGTTCAATTTCACTTCAGGCACTGCAGTATCTGATCAAATAACTCACTGAGCAACCAGCAAGAAGAAAAGAAGCCTGCTTCAGTGTAACACATAGCATGATTTAATTGATATAATGATGCTGATGCTGTACCAAAGGAACATCGCTGCCTGAGTTATGTCACATAAACTCATTTTTTCTCTTCTGCAATTAAAATGATCTATGTCTCTTTTCCAAGCACAAGGAGATTAAAATAGGGATCAATTAACTTTCCAAAAACCATAAATCAGCCAGAAAACAATCTTGTACAGGAGGAAAAGCCCAGGCTTCACCCATTGGAGAGAGATATGGGCAGGATCCATGCACAACGATGGATGGGCCTCACAGGCAGAGCAGGGAAGAGTGATCATCTTCTGCTCAGCTGAGATTGAATCACTCAGCTCTGGTTATACTAACACCTAGAAAATCCAATGGGACTTTGCTACACAAGGAAAACATATTACAGTCTATAACTAACCCCATCAGTTACAGGCAGCAGCAGCCCTAACACTGCAGGGAAATTAAGCTGCTCTTCTGTTTAATGCTTTTTGCCATGCTCTTTTATTAGAGACAACAGCTCAGGTCTTCTGGGACCTACCTCACCCATGGTCAATGCTTTCATCTATTTCTGATGCTGAGTTTTGTGGGTTTTTCCTCGAGGTTACATACGGACCCCTCAACCTCCAGAGCCATGGGGGCACCTTGCAGAAAGCCACTGGGAGGGGGAAAAACCAAAGAAGTCTTCTGCCACCTCCGTTCTGCATCACTGGAGCCAAATACAATGTGAAATCAAACAATTTGGGTTTGACCTTATCATTTCCTTCACTGACTTGAAACTTTATGTTGCAATGAAGCACGAGATTAATACCCCTTGGCTGGATTGTGATAAAATCTTAGCATAATGCTGCACTATCACACAGATACGGCAATATAACACTATATGGCTGGCAGCTTTTGTCTTTCCTGAGGTGCAGCATCCCTCTTCCTTTCCCTTAGTTGTGTTGTGATGCAAGATGGGCAGAGGACTGGTGGGACAAAGAGGCCTGGGGGCTGCTAGCTCTCCCCACCTTCAGTCCCCAGCAGAAGCAGAGCTGGGAGCACAGCCAGCAGCAAGAGGGGGAATGCAGCAGTGCTCTCCAAGCAACCCTGAGAAAGATTTATAGGGAAAATGTACTGCTTACTTCTCACATGCTGATATGGCCCCTCTAAAAGCCTGGCTAGCAGGTATTAGCACAGAGCTTAATGCACATACAAAGCAGATGTGTGTCAGTGGGACCCATGGAGCAATACCCAGTGCTTTTCTAGTGGTAAGAAGAGCTCTGCAAAAAGCATACAGAAGTATTTGTGGTGGTTTTCTGGCCAAGCTGCAAGGTTACAACGGGGCTTGCTTTAAGCTGAGAAAACCGCAGACAAGTTAGGAGCAACAAAAGGAAAGACAAGAATAAAAAGATTTTTCTGTGCCTTCTTACAGTCACATCTGCCCTGATCATGGCTTAGAAAAATCAGATTAAACAGTCAGAGCCCAGGGAGGAGGCAGCTGGGGGCAAAGAGGAGGAGCGCCATCCCTTTAACATTTCAACACGCAGCCCAGAGGAGACAGACACAGCAAATATCTCCCTTGTTAGTAAGGAGTATTTAGAGGAATGCTTTTATTGCCAGGTGACATTCTGGTCTCCAGTGCCACGGATGACAGCCGTGGTCTTCTGGTGGCTTTTTTCCCCTTTTTGCACAGCAAATTTTACCCGGATTTTCTCCAGCAAGTGACTGGGAGCAGGGCAGGGCATGCTGTCAGGGGAGCAGTTGCACACTGCCGTGCATTGAGTCCCCAAATGACAGAAATTAATTTGTTTTTCTTGCAACTAAATAGCTTCTGTGGCTTCACCTCAGTCAATAGTTACTTCTTGGGTCAGTAGATCACAATTACCACTTTGAAGAAAGGTTCAGTTCCTATTTATGCTTTCTGCTCTCTCCCTGGGGAGAAATTCACCCAGGAAGTGTTCATAAGGCCCCAAAATCTTCCTGAAATGCCTTGGAAAGACCCTCTCCATTACTAACATGCAAACCTTGCAAACGTATCTATTTTGATATTTCATCAACTAAAAGGAGAGATACCAAAACTTTTTGGAAAACAAACTCCAAAGCTGCCTGGTAAATTCTGGAACAGAAATTCTCAGTCACAGCTCTGCCCCAGGAGAAACCCCCACGTACTGGAGCTGGGGGCTGCTCCCACTGCTCTGCATGGAGCAGGTGGTAGAGACTGAACAAAGCAGAGCCCCGTGGAGAAACCTTTGGGCAGCTGGGAGAAGACAGAGAGGGCTTTCTGTAAGGGAATAGAGTTGGGTTTTCCTGCAGGAATGACCCAGTCAGAGAGAAGGCTGATATGGGAAGACCAACACCAGGAGGGTGCAGGGATTGTGCTGGCAGGTGCCTCAAATGTCAAATGGGCAGTGGGGAACGGAGCTGGGCAAGAAGGGGGCCTGGACAACACAGGGGATGGGGACCATGGGGTGGTTGGATGTGTGACACCACCTGGGGCAGCAGAGAAAGCATCAGGCCGAAGCAGTGCCCCATCACCCAAAGGAGATCAGTAAGGACATCATGGAACATTCAGCCCAGCTGGAAGCCTCACACGGAGGGACTCCATCCCATTAAGCTCTCTTTATCAGCTCAGCCCATAGATGCCCTTCAGCGATGCTCGCACAAAGCAGGCGAGCAGCAGAGCCATTAATCTTCACAGCCCACACTTGGGAAGCCTCTCGCAGTGAGCTGCAAATCTCTTTAGCGGGTGATGAGAGCTGCTGGGGGCTGTAGTGCAGGGGACAGTGCAAGGACCCGCATTGCACGGGGCAGCACCACCCAGGCACAGGGAAACACGAGCATGTTTTCACAGCATTTCTTCTGGCCACAGAGGAATGCCTTTGAAACCAAGAGCTCCGGAAAAGGCAGTGCTCAGGAAATGGCGTGGGCACGCTGCTGTTGAACTTGTGTGCTTGTAACAATGGAGCCCTGCTGAGCGCAGGGAAGGGGAAGGTCTCTGTTCCCGACCTTTCAGACACCAACCACAACCTGGGGCAAAAGAAAATGAGGCAGAGAACACTGTGAGAAATGATTTTTTAAACCATGAGCTCCACCCCACATGAGGAGGGTACGTAAATCAGAGAATGCATCTTCTCACTGTAGCTATCAACATGAGCAGCAGGGAAAAAATTCTAGAAGAGCCGCACAGCTCATCTCAGAACTGATGCATGCAGCAGCAGAAAAACAATAGGATCTGTAAGGCATCATGGTCAGGTCTGCCCTGGCCTCTCTCAGCTGGGGAAATCCTGACCCTGCTGGCCAGGGTCACAGCAGTGTGGCCTGAAGATATCAGCAAAGTGAGGGGCCGTGGTTTGCAGAAGGGCGGGGGAACTCAGGGCTGTGTTTCTGGGATACAGATGTGCCTGGCTCAGGACCTGTTATTCCTTCTTATTCCTTCTCCCCAGGCATTTTCACAAAGCCACCAGCATCTGGGAAATAGAAATCCAAATGGCTGATACTTTGCATCCCTGGCTCCTTAAATAGTGTATGAAGAAGAGAGAGGCTTTGCACAATTACTTATTTTATAGGTATTTAAAAAACAGAAACACTTCCTCCATACATTGAGTATCACCCACCTCTAAAACAAAGTGCCATGTCTCTTCTGAGCAGCTGCAGGGCTGAACTGAAGGAGACCTATCCCCATCCTTTGGTCTTCAGCTTCTCCTGGCTAAATCTCACAGCTGGATCTGATCCTGATGGGAGGACTCTGCTGTTGGGACTTGAGTGCTAGAGATGCCAACAGAATGGCACCATCTGTAGCTGCCCCATTCTTTGGTGTCCTGTCCCTTGGGAAGACGTGCAGCTCCCTCCAAACATGTGCAGGAAGGAATTGTAGAGTCATAGAATCACAGAACCATAGAATCATTAATGTTGGAAAAGACCTCTAAGATCATCTAGTCCAATTGTTGAACCAACTTCACCATGAGCACTAAACCACATCCCTCAGTGCCCCATCTCCACATTTCTTGAACTCCTCCTGTAACTCCTTCACTTCCCTGGGCAGCCTGTGCCAGTGCCTGATCACTCTTTTGGAGAAGAAATATTTCCTAACATCTAATCTGAACCTTTCCTGGTGCAACTTAAGACCATTACCTCTCGTGCTAAAGGAAGAGGGCAATGGCAGCTGTTCATGCTCTGGTCAGAGCCTGATGGGAACACCCTGCAAAGCAGAGTCATAGAGAGCATTGTGATGTGCTCCTCACCAGGCTGGCACATAAACCCAAGATCTGGAGGAGCCTGTGGGGTATTTTAAAAAGAAATTGGACAGATTTGACATTAGGAATGGTTTGAACAGGGCTGCTTTGCTCCTGGGATAGGGAGCTCAGAGTCCCTCAGCCCAGCTGTAATGTTGATTTTGGAGACCAGAGTCACGGTGTGCAGCAGACCCTGTAGGCAGGGATGTCCCTCTGGGGACATGCAGATAGGTAAGGGTCTGGTGGGCAGGCTGCATGAATGAGTTGGAAATGAGGCATAAGCAGAAGGACTGGAGGCACTGCCAGGACGGCTTCTTGAGGGCTCCTGGAAGAGAGGATGTGTGCAGGGGGAGGAGGGGGCCGTTCCCTCCTGCTGCTGCACGTCAAGCTGCCACCTTGCATTTCACGCTTGCTGAAGCACAAGACAAATGGCTCTCAGTGGTGGCCAAAGGCAGGTGCCAACATCCCTGAGCTGCCGGAGAAGACAGGAGGGCAGGAGTCGTCCAGCATCGCGCGTACTCTGCTCTATCCTACACAGAGACTGGGCTAAGTTCCACAGCAATACCCAGAGGATGAGGAGGCATGGAGAGGTCAGAGGTGAATACCTCTGTCACCCCGAAAAGTGCCATGGGAATGAGTGGTGCTTGCAGAAGCAGTCTGTAAACTCTATCTTTAATTAATAAATATTAGTAATAATAAGGTAACACTTCTGTGCGTGTTTCCCAGACTGTGAACTGATGGAGTGCTGGGCTTCAGCTCGTGCCTGGCCATGGAGATCCTTGATGTGGAGCCTGCAGGATGAGTTCCCAGCTTTGCCTTGGACTTCCACCATCACTGTGGTGTTGCCTTATACCTGGACTCTAGATTGTGTCCATCTCGGTTGGATGCTGAGGGTATAGGCCCCACTGTGGCTTCACCTTCCTGTGAGGGAAGCCCTGATCTCGCTGCTCCTCAATGGCTAGGAGCACATGGGTGGCTACAAAGCTTCAGCTGCATGGGGCAACCACGGCACACAGCAGTCCTCTGATGGGAGCATGAAACAAGAAGAAGCTGCGCAGAATTAAGCAGGTTTGTGCACAAGGTAATGAGGTTTTTGTCCAGACTAGGGTAGAAGAAAAAAAAAAATCCAAAAACACAACCAGTTACATCTCCTACTTTCTCATTAACCTTCCAGCTAAATCACAGCTCTTCCTCCTTGACGTGACACCTTCCCATTAGGATGATGAGCCAGGTGGGAGTAGCAGCTTGCAGATACTACCTAAGGAAATCTCTTTAGGGATTATCATAAACACTGGAGTTTTTATCCACATGCTAATATGCTTTGATCTCTAGATAGCTGAAGCACTCTCTTTGTTGTAAAATAAATACGATGTCATTTGTCCTATTTATCAGCCCCAGTATGGCAGGGGCCACTTCCTTGGTGAGAGATGAGAGCTGGCCTCTTTGACCATCACCTCTCAGCTCTCCAAGGAAGGATGTTATTAGATAGACAGAGGAAGGATACTGAGAGGTAACAACAGGCAAAGCTTTCATGCTACTCCCTGTTCTCCTCTCCCAGTCATTGCTGAGCCAAGGGAGGAACTAAAGACATTAAAGCTAAAGAGTCCTTGCCAAAACCCTTGAGGTCTATTCTTCATCAACTAGAGCATAACAACCAATTAATGAATATAGATAGGTTTTATGAAAAATGCATGATGAATGTACATCTCATCTTGGGAAAAGGACTCAAGGCTTAGAAACGCATCAATACCTTGAGGAAGGTACCCAAGTTCACCTGAATGACCTTGCTAATGTGTGGAAATGATTCTGCCCATTCGGCTCAGGATGTGAGTGCTCTGACACATCTGGCTGGCACAGTCAGGAAGTCAAAATGCTCAGTGCTGGCTTGCATGTAATGAAGGACATGATGGAGGGAATGACTTGGAGGAGAGCTTGCCCAAAGTTTGCAAATGGTATCAAACCATTGCGGGGGAGCAGCTGATGTTCTCCAGGGGAGCACTGCTATTCAGAGGGCAGCACCACAGCCACTGAACACCTCAGCCCCAAAAAATCAAGAATTCAATTCACCTGGTAAGGAGTTTCTTTTCAGCTTTTTTATCCCTTCAAATCTTCCTATCTTGGTCAGCACTCAGCTTCATTATGTCATTTTTGGTTTACTGAAAGAAGAAAATAATAATGTAATAACTCCCCCACCCCCCAGGAGACAGACAGCCACCTTTGTTGTAATGGCACGTCCAGCTCAGGCTCGTGGGGATAAATGCAAGATGACAAATGTCCTCGGGGCTTCCCAAAACCATCTCTTTGGTATTACCCTTCCCATCTAAGAAGCTGTAGGGCTTTCCTGCCCAGCTCCAGGAAAGCAGCTTGTCATCTTCAAGCTTCACCCAAGAGGTTGAGGAGCGTCAGCATGGCACTGGAAACCTTGTGTTCCTGTCAGCCCGCAGTGATTAGTGTTCCCAGATTAATAGATACAGCTCTCTTTAAAATCAGATCAATAGTTCTCACTCACTTTTTTGGTCCTGTTCCCTGAAGCACAGGCATTCAGCTATCACTCCCACAGATATATTGCACAAGGTGCAATTCTGCATGGAAATGAGCTTCCCAAGAAGAGCCAGTGGCTGGATAATAGCTCTGCTTCTGACCATGCCTTATGGATGGTAGCTGCCTGGTCACAGGCAGGTATTATTTCAGGGCTGTGAATAATCCGGGCAGTAAGGAGGGCTCATGGCCTGGGTTCCCCAAACAGGAACAGTGCCACTGGGGATAATGGGTCCCCTGCTGCAGCAGCACTGAGGTAAAGCCAAGCCAATTGCTTTCCAAGCGTGAGATGCTCATCTTGTGGCAGAGCTTCTTGTCTAACGACACTAAATGATTGATGCTGCAGACTCAATCATTTGCTTGGCTGGACGTTGCAGGAGCAGTGGTGATACACAGGAAAATCCATTACTGCGCTGCTCCGCCCTCATTGACTCCCTCACACTCCACGCTTGTCTGAGCAGACATCAGCCCATCTATAAAACAGCCCCTCATCCTAAATACATCTTGACTCCGTATCACTACCTGACTGGCTGAGCTTTATTTTATCTTTTAAAATGTTTTCCTTTCTGCTTTCCTTCTTTTTGCACTCCGACAAGCATCTCTTGGAAGGGACTGCTCCTTGTGCAGAGGTACTGCACAGAACAAGGCAGTCAGAGCCTTCCTGGCCTGGGGGAGCAAAAAGCCACCAGGAAATAATTGCTGACATTTAATGTCAGCGGGGATGAACATTTTACCAGTGAGGCTCAAGTGCTGACGTTGTGAGGGCAAGCAGCTCCACATCCTCCATGGGGACACCGGACTCAGTCCTACAAGAGCTGCTGCAGACGTCCCATTACCTGTTAGAAACCCTTGGGGTCTAATACATTTCCATCCAGTATTTCTGGAATTGCTTTTTATAATTTCCAGCAAGCACAAAGCTTATTTTCAATACGAAACAAGGTACGTGCCATCATCAGCACAGCACTGGGCTCCCATCAATACAAGATAATTGGGGAAGCAAATCCCCCTGGCTAAACAGCACAGGGTGGAAGCACAAGCACTCTGCAGTCATTATGCAATTGGCCCAACTTTTTGCATAGCCATTTCAAGTGATCAATGAGCCAGACACGTCCTCGTAATTAGATTTTGTAGCTGATATCTGAGCTCATGCTAAATTAGGCTGATCTCCTGCTTTCAGAAGCAGATGTGAGTTATCTGCCACTGACGTGCTCTAAACACAGAGGGACTAACAGTCCCCAGAATGTTGATCTTGCGGTGCTGGTTTTGATTGAGTGGTTTCATTGCAGGGGACTTGCAGTGTTCCTCCTCCTGGAAACTCCCAGCTCTGCAATTCAAGAGCCAAGAACTCTTGGGAAGGTGCCAGATGTGGCACAAAACAATGTCACCATAGAATCATAAAACTGTTTGAGTTGGAAGGGACCACTAAAGACCATCTGGTCCAGCTCCCCTGCAGTGAGCAGGGGCACCTACAGATCCATCAGGTGCTCAGAGCCCCATCCAGCCTGACCTTGAGTGTCTCCATGGATGGGGCACCCACCACCTCTCTGGGCAACCTGTGCCAGTGCTTCACCAGTGTCCTTCCAGCTGTCCAGATAACACCTCTCGAATGTAGCTCAGAGTGCTGCTGATGGTCTTGGACATGGGGAAAGCCATCACACCCTGCTTATGATATATAACAGAGATATATAACAAAATACATGCTAACTGACCTACCCCAGGCATCAGCTTCCCCAGTGCACCAACTCTGGGAGCTCCAGCAGTGAGATGGAGTAGAGCATCATGTAGAAGGTTTGCAAGTGATCCTTCCCAGAAGGTTTGCAAGTGAACCACCAGCTCCAGCCAGAGGTGGGCACCTAGGGGACACATGCTGATTCACTGCTCCTTTGGGCTGGGTGGCATCTCCAGCTGCTGAGATCTTTCTCCAGCAGGAGAGACCTAAGGACCTACAAAGAAGGCTCAAATCTGACACACAGCTCTAGTCCAAAACATGAGGGGAAACCTTTCTGAAAGTGGCAAGACATCTGCTGACATTTCTTAAGAGTGCTTTCATTTGACCTTCTCTTAGAATAATTCAGGATTTCCTGGCTTCAAGGCAACATTTGCTGACATCCACTTTTTTTTCATTTTAAAGGGTCCCTTGGAGTGAAGAACTCCAGTGACCCCAACACAATGCTTCACTTGTGTTGCAAGTAAAGCCTGGAGAGGGTGCAGTATTTTTTCCTTTTCACTGTTTCCAAATGTCACCAGCACTGAGTTTCTGCTCTAACCTCTGCTCTCTGCTTATGCTTTAGCTGAGAACCCTCTCAGTCTCCCAGGATGAACTATGCTTTGATTTTCCCTGGCCAAATGCCAGCATGGGACTAAATACTCTCCCAGAGGAGCTGCACCCCTCCCTCACCCGCCTCCGTCTGCATGATTAGGAGAATGACTTTATTTTGGCAGAATATACGTGATATGGGACGTAAGGATATAAGTTAGAGAAATACTGGCTGAGGGAAAGGTGGTCCTACCCGTCTGAGACAGGAAGAGTTGAGATGGATGGAGGGAGGGGACAGGATGTGCTGAAATGCTCCAGGAGTCACTGTGGATGAAGGTCCCAGAGCATCCCCAAGCAGGATCCCCCTACACCAGCTTTGGCTCCCTGCTACATCCCCAGCACATTGTGCAGTGCAGGGATGCAGCAGAGATGCTCCAGCACGTGTAGCACCAACCCACTGCCTGCCTCCTCCCTGCTGTGACTGAACACTAATTACTGTGAGGATTGACTCCTTTGTTATTTATTACAGTAATAGCACCCTAAATTTTGTGAGCAACATCTCATGGCCGTTCTGGACCAAAAGCCAATTGAGATTGCACTGCAGGCGATATCTTAAATTGAAATCCTCCCAGGCACATCTGATGATGAGTAGAGCAGAATCTCTGGGTCCTCATCTTGTCCCCCCTCGAGTCTTCCCAAGGCTTTTGGGGCTACTCCTTTTGGGGCTGCTTCTGCAGCAAATGCAGCAAATGCAGAGCAATGCTGGGCAAACTGCAGTGCAGGCAGAAGCTGCTGCAGCTGCTGCAGAGGGCTGTGCCCTCCCTCTGTTTGCTGCAGGCCAGCAAGAAGAGGACACCTTTCCCACCTTGTCCCCTGTTTTCATCCCCAGGTCAGCTCCATTCTGATGCTCCATTCACAGACCTTCTCAAAATACAGCTCTCACCCTGCAGACAAACCCCATGGGATTATCTGAAGCAGGGGGCTGGCAGTTGACCCTGCAGACCCAGGGCTAGGTGATGGATGGCTTGCTGGGTGCTGCTGGGGGGTGGAGATATTTTCCATCACCCCACTGAGATGACAGCCTACAAGGAGCCTGCCAGGAGCTGGGACAGGGTTGGAGGTTATTTATTTATTTATCTATCACTTTCTTCCTTTCCACAAACCTAAAAATAAATCAATTGAAATGAATAGTGGGAGCCAACCAAGGCCAGCATAGGCTCGCAGCACCTCTGAACGCCACAGCAGCAGGAGCAAGCAGCAGGTTGAGATGCAAAGCTGCCTGGTGGGGCTGGCATTTGACTTCCAGCTTCCTTTCACGCAGGATGCAAAGGTCACTGCATCTGCTGCCTCTGTGTCTGCCTCTCCCTCTTCCTCCTGCCTGCTGGGATGAAGGTCTGTGGGCAGGCTTTGATCTTCAGCTGTTTCAAGCCAAAGCCTTAAGTGTCTTCTCTGGGATATGAATACCCCCAAGAGGAAAGAGCTGCCACCTTTGTGCAAGATCTCAGCACCCCAAAGCTCTCAGCCACTCCATCACCCCCAGCAATTCCCAAATCCTACCCAGGAGCTGGAGCACTTGCCAATGGACTTGTGCCTGGTCCTCCTTGTGCCAAAGCTCTGCTACACTTCAACCCTGATTTTTAAACATGATCTGAATTCATCATACGTTTTTTTAAGGGAATTGCCCTCCATTCCACAATATCTTGCTGGCAGAAATGCTCCAGGGTGACTGCAGTTTGGCCATAAGCCCTCTTGGGATGCTCAGCTATGACTTAAGCAGTGCAGCAACTTGCTTGCTGAATCAGAATCAAACTCCAAAAGCAGGCACAAGAGATTTAGACCTCTCCACTCCTCTGGAAGATAGGGAAGTCAAGACCTTCAGGCAGAGGAATGTGATTTTGGCATCTATGGCCAGCAGCCCCACCAGCCCCAGGCATGTGGCTCCAAGGCAGGAGCCCACTTGGGGAGAGAATCAAGTGTCTGCTGGAGTGTCTCCCCCTCTTTTATGGGGAGTCTGAGGGATGCTGCAGATAGAGGGGTAGGGCAAGGTGAGCACTGCACACAAAGATCACCAAAAATGCTATACCCCTCTCTCATGACCAAAACCCCTTAAGAAACACCAAAATTTCTCCTGATTTCTGCTGTGGATGAGATTTCCAGGCACAGCAGTTCATGCCACAGAGGAAGCTGGAGTGGGACAAGGACTTGAAGTAATCCCCATCTGAGATGATACTGAAGCACAGCCCTGTCTGCCTCCCCATGGCAGTGAGACAGGAGCACACCTGCCCACATGCCCCCTGCCCTAACTCCTCAGTCCTTCTTCTGTCCTTCCCCAGCAGAGCAATTTGTTCTGGTGTCACAGCAGCCAATACAATGAATCTAATAAATATGAATATGACCTTGACGGTTCCTCCACTAGCAGAGAGGCTGGAAATAAAAGCAAAACATACATATATATTTAAAATTTCAGGAGCTCGGAGCTCAGAGGACATGCAGCAAGCAGCACTGCTACTACAGAGCTCGTTTTTAATCCAGGGCTCAACGGGAAATACAGGAAAGGTCTCTGATGGATGAATTGATTGACTGATAAATTGATAGAAAGCTGAAGTCTAAATCCATTCAGACAATGTGAAATGCTTCTATATTTTGATTGTTTTGATACAGTTGTTTTGTCTATCATATAAAAATCCAGTATCTAAGTAGAAACAAGAATGCACTGAAGATTGTGAAGAGTTCTGGGAGTTATTTTTAGTGGGAATAGAATTGTTTCAGTCTCTTTTCTCCAGCCTCATACTGTCCCTGTTCCAGCTAGTGTTGCAGAGACCTGCCATCTGCTGGGCTGCTGTCTGTGAGACTGCACAGCACAGACAGGCTCTGAAAAATACACTGCTGCTGTCAGCATTGTAAAAAGGAGTGGGTCAAGGATGGGTGGGTGATGGACGAGTGGATGGATGGATGGATGGGTGGATGGATGGGTGGATGGATGGATGGATGGATGGATGGATGGATGGATGGATGGATGGATGGATGGAGAGAGCCTAAAAATTGTCTTTCCTAGAGAAGTAGTCTCATGTGACTGCAGCTAGGTTAACTCAATTGCTTTGAGGCACTCATGTGGATGCTTTTCAATGGGAAGTTTAAAATAATCTATTAATCTAGCTATTCTTACTGTACAGAAACCATCCCATCTGGTAGAATCACTGGGCTCAGTGCTTCTGAAGGCAAAGCTGCTGCAGAGAAGTGGTGAGAAAAGGAAGTTTCATATTGGTGGGTACTGGGTGGAGATGTAGGGTCAAGTTAGTGGGTTCAGACAGAGGGCAGGAAGTTTTCTGGCATCTGAGTTGAGTGTGAAGCTGTTATAAAGCAAGGGATTGGGGCTGGGTGGTGCAGTAGCAAATAGCACCATGAAGGCAGTACACAGTTATTAGTTCTTAATGGTGATAAATGGCTCTAATAGCATTCTACCAAACCGCCTCTTCTGTTTTCTGCTGTGTCCTTCTGAGACCTGAATATGCAGTGAAAACTCTGAAATAAAGACCACACTGCCTTGATATTTCAGCATTGTTGCTAACAGCTATCAGCCCAGCTTTCCTGCCACTGTGAGCTCACACACCAATGCTGCTCACATCTACACAGGAGAAGAATGAGTGCCCTGCAGAGCCAGGCACTGCTCCCAGTCCCAAACCACATCCACCCCTTTGATGTGTCCCCCTGCCCAGCAGGCACTGCAAGCTCTGGTTTACAAACCTGTCCTTCTCCAGTGATTCCTGCTCCTTCAGACACTACAAAGCCCATCACTTCCTCCCCAAAGTACATGTTAATAATTTCATTGCACTTAGTGATATTGAACATCCAGTCCTGGGTGAATTCCCAGTGTGTCCCCATTGCAGCACAGTGACTGGGATGCTTTGCAGAGCAGCTCCAGTTCCTTTGCTGGAGATAGTCACCTGCCACCAGTAAAACAGCTCATTGAATGCGCATCTTCAGGCTGCTGGAGCTCTGGGGGGAGACGGGGGGGGAAGAGGGGGTGCTCGATCCCTGGTAAACACCCCCACAGATGGAACCAGAGTCGTGTAGGAGCTTGTCTGTGTCTGTGCAGCAATGCTCTGCACGTTAAACACCTGCTGAAGAACCTGGAGATGATGTCAGCAAGTGGGAGATTGGTGCTCTGAAGACTGATGCCCACTTTTCCCCCCTCCAGCCCAATTAATTCTTGTTGCAATCTGTTGGGTTTTTTTCCACAGTACTGGTCACTAAATGACCTCCTGAGCTGTATGAGCAATGTAAACACAGCCCCTAAAAATGACCTTCCCAAACTCTGGCTGAGGCTCCCACAGGACTGCAGCCTGCTGCAGAAGAGGTTAATAGAAACCAGCTGCAGCCAGCAGCTCCTTGCCTATATTTCAAAGCTGTCTATGTCCTCCCCCAAAATGCCATCCAGGTAAGGTGAAGTCTAATTGATTCTCTCCCCATCTCCTGCTTTGTTCCATGTTATTGATGGTAGTCTGCCCTCCCTGTGGGCGCAATCTAGTGAGGATAGCCGTGCCCTTCATTCCATGGCAGAGAGCATGAATCTTCTAGCTAGGAAAGCCCTGGGGGATCATGAGCCCAAATGAGTTTCAAAGAAAAGTTCAGGATGTTTTGCAAAACCTCCTATAGCTTTGGAGTAACCTTAAAGCAATACGATCAGACTGGGGTGGAATGCAAGCTTGGTTTTTGCAGGAGATTAGGAGATTCTAAAGCACCCCAAAAATGGGGAGTGGGTCAAGTCTTTTTCCCTATCATGCCTTGAAAAGTGAGCTCTTCAAAGGCTCCCCTGTTAACAGCCCAGACAAGCTCTCATTGCTGTCTACCAGTGCTGACATTTCTGAGCCCCCATGACCTCCAAGGCAGCTCTGAACCTGTGGGACAACAGTGCTGCACCCTTCTCCTAGCAAAATGCATCTCCTGCTTTCTCCTAGCAGATTTGTGAAAGCCCTGCAGAGAAGATCAGCCAGCTCTGAAAGGATTACCTGCTGGGCTTAGCTTTCCATTGATGCTTCAGATCTAATGATGGGGCTATTTTTCAAAAGGGACATCCCACACTTACTTCCTAGGAGTAATGCAGTTTGCTAGTACAACCTAATCACACAATCCCTGATGGTGATGGATGTTGTTAATTACAGCATGCCCTCCAGGAGCCATGGCCCAGCCCAAGGAAGGGCCCACGAACACACTGGGCAGGAATATATATGCCTCTTGCCACAAAGCTGAATCCACTAGCAAAAAGAATGGTTGCCCTAAGAAGCTGTAGCAGCTGTATTTGGCGTCTTTGAAAAACTGTTGCTTGCTGGCAGAGCATTTCCTTTTGCAGCTTGGAGGTTTTTCAGCAGGTCTTTCTCCCATAGGTGCCTCATAATGTGGTGGAACAGGCTGGAAGTCTGTCTTCTGCCTAAAAGTCTGCCATTTGTCACAGCTTTAAGGAAATTCATCCATTCTTGCACCTTGTTGTTAGAAAACCCTGAAGTTGAGAGCTTTGAATGGCAGCATCTCACTCGAAGGAGATCTTACCACAGATTTTCTCCGTTTTGAAGTGACTCCTCAGAGCTGAACTCCATCTGCCGTAGGTAAGAAAACCAATAAATTGTCTGCTTCTCCCAGGCTGTTACCTGCCTCCAGCTGAATCCCAGCAGGCTGTAAGAAATCGCTGCCTCCCACCCAGCCCACAGGTCCCACATGGCCAATTTTTGCCCCATCTGAGGTGTCTGGTTGGATCCTTCACTCTTGCCAACTGCTTGCCTGAGTGCTGATCCCAGACTGGGAGCAGTCCCTAGCATGTCCCAGCCCCTCAGGAAAAGATGCATGGATAGGCAGGATTCCCAGGCAGCATGCATTTTATAGCAAACCATGCACAGATTTCTCTTGTATCTTGAGAAATTCAGCTTGCCTCAAGCCTTGTGCAGAACTGCAAAATTTCCTGCTGGAATGTGCTCCCAGTTTGCTCATCTTGGGTTTGGCATACACCTGAATACGTGTCTTGAGGAAAGGAAAGGAGAGCTCCAGCTGCCCCTGCCCCCAGAAACAGACCTTCGGAGTGGACTCTGAAAGCAGATGCAATCAGTGAGAGTATAACGTTCCCATATTAAAGTGTGACTGCCCAGGCAGCTTTGGAAGCAGCCAGGTGATGGTGTCAGAAGCTTTTGAATGGTTTTCCCTGCTGTCCTGGATGCGCACACACAGCCCAGGATGAGGAGGACTGCACTCAGAGCATCCTGGTCCTGAAGGGAACCTGATCCTGTGTCCCCTTCCTCTGCTGAGGGGAAGGTGGGGTCCAAACAGCAAAGGGACAAGTGAGGCTATGTACAATTCGGCTTTCACCCAGTGCTTTGCAGTGGGCTGTGCTGGTGTCCCGCTAGATGGCACATCAGGATAGGCAGGGCCACCACCTGCCCCTCCTCCGGCGCTGCCTCCAGACCTTAGGGCTACAAAGCAGACCCAGAGCAGCTCCGGCCTCTGCTTTCCCCAGGTGGAAAACAGCAAAGAAAAGACCTCCAAAGCCCTCATCCCCCGGTGTCCCTCCTGCTAGGGCTGTGCTGCCCTCTGGAGTGCTGCTTACCCCAGTGTCCCCCTATACAGCCCCGTCCTACTGCCCCACAGCATGGCCCAGTGCCAGGCAGGGACAACGTGGAGCTACGGGATGATGGTTGAGCTGCTTTCAATGCAGCTGGTGACAGGTGCCATCTGGGGCCCTGCTGTGAAGGAAGTGATCAGCTGAGATGAATGTAACTCCTGAGAATAATAATCAGTTCACTGGAGCATCAAGTTGTGAGGTCTCTCTGGTCCATCCCTGCCTGCTTGATAATGGTGCCAGGAACTGATCCTCCAGCTCCGGGGCCCCTCTGCTTCCCGCAGCCCAGGTACTGCCTGGGTCTCCTTGGTGACGGATTAGGGGATTAGAGAGCTCAGGTGAATGGTGGGCACACGGTTGGGTTTCTCCTGGAACGGCAACGTTTAACTGTGCTGTGGGAAGCCATGTGCCTGGGATGGGAGGAGAAGGATGTGGAAGGCTCTGTCCCACCACCGTGGAGATGCTCAGGGTGAGCATCTGGGGCTGTGAAACCTGCCGGATGTCTGGGGCTCCCACCACTTTGCATAGCTCTCATGGTCATCCGCTGTCCCCCAGTGTTTCCACGCTGGTCCTGCAGCCTGTGAGCTTTTACAGTTTGCTCTCATCTTTCTGCATCTCTTCTCTGCTCCTTTCGGTCCCTGAACATTCCCTTTGTTCTTCTGTTCTCCCAGCTTTTCCCAAAGCAGTCCCAGAGCTGGCTATTTCCCATCAGGACCTTCCCTCTGAGGAGGGAACTGCCTGGTCTCCCTGAACAATCCCACCACACCATGAAGCTACCAGTGTCACAGTGGCACTGAGACCACAGCATCTCTGTGCACTATTGCAATTTCAGTAAGAGGAACTGGGGCCACTTTTATCCTAAATTATCCAGCCACAGCAGCTCTGGGAAGGTCCCTTTCTCAACTCCTGTGAGACATCTGGTGAAGTATAGGAACAGCCTGCCCAGGGAAGTGGTGGAGTCACCATCCCTGGGGGTGTTCAATAAAAGTGTCGATGTGGCACCAAGGGACATGATTTCGTGGGCGAGGTAGGAATATGTTGATGATCTTAGTGGTCTTTTCCAACCTTGATTCTACGATTCTATGACCTGTGCTGCCAACAGGGCAGAGACTGGGACTACAGAATGTCCCAATGGAGACAGAACATGGTTGAGTGATATACAACACAATTCTATGAAAATACAAGGGCAGGAAAAAGAGTAACCAAGCAGGGCTGGAGTTTGGAGAGACAGATGGAGAGATTTCTCCCACTTGGTGGGAGCACTGCAGCATGCCGTGACAGTGGACATGAGTGCTTCCCTTCCAACCTCCCTCATCTCCTCCATCCTGAAGACTATAAACCCCACAAATCTCCCTCTGATTCCCTATCACACAGCTGAAGCCAGGACAGAGCTATTAAAGTTAACTATTACCCAAAGTGAGTGTTTATTTGGGGTAATAGAGGCCCTGGGGAAAGTGAGGGAGGGGAGAAGGAAGGCTCTTGTTGCTTTTCTGCAAGATATGGCCAGCCTTGCAGCACCGGGGCAGCAGCCTGCCCTGAAGTGGTGCTTGAACAAGACGAATGCTTAAATAATGGTGGGCAAACAACTGCTAGGAGCAGGGTGGGAAAGCACGAGCCACCGCCAGCCACTGAGCTACAGCCAGTCCCAGAGTACAGTGATGGGGATGCCTTGGGGTTTCCCAGCGTAGGGTCTGCATCCCCTGCTCCCTGCAGGGCTGTTGTCTCCCACCACCTCATCTCTCTCCATCCATGTCCTGCCTCCACCAGGACACTCTGTTGTCCCAGTCCCTTTCCCTTTGGCCACACAGGTCCTAGAATCATAGAATCATTAAGTTTGGAAAAGACCTCTAAGATCTAGTCCAACCATCAACCTGTCCCCATCATGCCTATTAATGCATGTCACTCAGTGACATATCAACCCTTTTCTTGAACACCTCCAGAGACGGTGAATCCACTGCCTCCCTGAGGTGTGCCAGTGCCTCACCACTCTTTGAGGAGAAATTTTTTCTAATATATAACCTGAACCTGAACCAGGTGAGTGGAGGATGCTGAGCCTCCACGGAGGCTGTCTCCTGTCCCTGGGCTGTGTGAGACCATTCCCAGACCCGAGCAGCTTTTGCAATGCCCAGCAGCAACCACTACTCTGCAGTCCTTTGCTGTCTGCAGAGACACCTGAAGAACCTGCCTGGCAGCTCTTTCTCTCTTAATTGTGTTTTCCCAAGTCAATGGATAACTTTACAGCCTGGGACAAGAAAACATCAAACAGCATAACCTTGGAAGAGCAGCTATCAACAGTAGGGCAGACGCTACGTTAGTGGCTGTGGGAGGACAATAAAGTTCAGAACCAAACCCATTTTGAAAGCCACTGCCACAGCTTGTGGGGTCCTCTGTGGCAGTGAGGTGGGAATCCTAGGCATCCATGGAGTCTTCTCCAGATCTCCACTCTGCTGACCGTCTCTACCAAGCCCACCAGCCCCGTCTTGGCAGCTCCCATCACTTGCCTCTGATGCCAGGACAAGATGTGCACAGCACCACTGTATGCACATGTGGTACCCAGGCCCAGGTTTGGGTGCAGGTCCAGGTGCCTCCTGCCAATGCAGCTCAGCCAAGTAGCAGGACCCCCTCCTCCAGGCTCTCGCCTCAGCTTTTTGTTCCTCCTCCCCACCTTCTCCTTCCCTCCCTGTCCTTGACCAGCCACGATCTTGGCATTCCTGCAGCTTTACAGCCCCATAACCACAGTGGGATTGAGGCAAAGTTTTACAGCGGTGTTGCCTCATCGCTAGAGCACAAACAAGGCCAAGACAGCACCAGCAGCAGTGGGGAGGCTTGCAGGGGAAATGTCACAGGGGGACAAAGGGGTCTGCAGGCATGGTGAAGGGCTTTTGGCAGAATGAGGCCCTTGTGTGCTGCCTCAGCACACAACCTCAGCAGGGATGAGCCTGATTCGAGCTGCATCCCAGACTTGACAGCATTTGGAGTAAAGGTTTTTTCTTTTTTCTTTTTAATTGTTGCTTCCTCCTCTCAGAGGAGAGGAGCCACTGGGCCTGTCCAGGGCCTGGCATCCCTCTCAGGGATGCCCAACACAAAACAATGCTCCATTGCTTTATGGAGCTGTGCCCTCCCAGCAGATCCCAGCTTGTCTTAAGGATGGCCTCACCAGCCCAAACAATAACAGCTGGCCCTAACATGGAGGCAGGGCCTTCTCAGGGCCTCCAACTGTGGGCTAGAGCAGAGCGTCACCACCCCTTGGGTCCAGCACTGGGCCTGGGGAGAGGAAAAGGGCAAGGATAGGGAGCTAAGGGTATGTAGCCTCATTCCGTGCTTCTCAGTGCCACAGTGGGGAATGTCCCACTGCTCATAGCTGCATGATGGCCTCAATATGCTCCAACCAGCCTTATCCCTAAAGACTGGGCATGGAGGAAATTCCTCTTGACAATGGGGTTACAGATGAACAGAGGGACAGCCATGGATGGGCCTGAAAGGTTGTGGCTGTTAGGGTTCCCATTCCACATAGAAACACCACCATCAAGAGCCATCAGGGAGAAGCAGCCACGGCAGCCCCATCCACACTTTCCTCTCATGCCCTCGGCGGGGGTTTCCCAGCCACAGCTCTGTTGAGGAAGGACGCTCTGGTTTCACATGCAATAAACAGCCACTCTCTGGACTTTCATGACATCACATTCCTCATATTCTCAATGATCTCGCCAAGAACAGTTTGTCTCCACAGCCAGAACAAAGTGCAGGACTCAGTGGTGGGCCAAAGGGCAAACTGAAATGTGTTGGGTGGAAGGAGGAGCTTGATGGGCATGTGATGTCTCACTGCACGAGCTGGGAAGGCACTTATCAAAGAGGAACGACAACCTGGTTCTGTCCTTACCAGCCAACGTGAGACCATACATCAAAATGAGTTTCCTGTGAACAGTTGTGTGGAAAGAGATGGCTTTCAGAAGGAGGCTTGGACCCATCAGCCCATCCATGACTGACTGGGACATCTACAAAGCTTTTCACAGTTCCCAGACCTCCTCAGGGGCTCTAGGTGCTGTTGCACATCCTCCTAATGCCTCACTCCACAGAAGCACCCATCTTCTCCACAGCCCCCAACCACCTTCCTCGTGCCACAGGTCCCCTGTCCCACGGTCAACATTATCCCCTCCCTCTCCCACCCCAGTTATGACCTTATTTTGCAGACAGAAGACTTCAGAAAGGTAAATCTTAGGCTGTTCAGAAGTTGAAGCCAACAGCAAATGCTACCCTTTGCCAGCTATACAGTGAAGGAGTAGATCCCAATTCCCACGGGTCCTGGCATCAATCACAGCATAGAGAACAGTGGCTCCCCGGGCACTGCTTCCATTTCTGTCCAGGTAATGTGAAGCAGAACTGCAGAGAAGTGACTACAGAAGGTGTGTGACTTGGTGTCCTGCTCTCACAATCCCTTCACCAGGATAATCTGAGGGTGATACTGAAGCCTGGAAACAAGAGAGGGAGGTGAAGAACTTGTAAAGAAAAACAGTGCCACACCTGGGGACTGTCTAAAAAATGAATGTCAGACTCCTCGGCATCTTAATGGAGTTCCAGGTGGGGGAACCAAGACACTTAATGAAAGAGGAGGATTTCTCTGGAAAATCTGATTGAAACACAAGCCCTATGAAAAGCAATACAAAAATGTTGATTTTAATGTGGAATAAGGCTCATGATTCCACAAGTGTAGCCAGAAGGCAAACACAAAGATGTTGGATAAGACACATGAGGTCCAGCCAGAAACATTTTTTTATAGAGCTGTTTAGTTTAGCCTGTATGCATACAGGGTAAATATATATGAGTGTGTGCGTATGCCTACCAATACATATTTCTACTATATATGTACTTGTAGATGTTTGTGCAGGTGCACGCATGCAAAAGGCATGAGCTCAACAGCCCTGGCCGATGTGCAGCTGGCTGTTTGCATGTGTACAAAGGTGTACGTATACACACAGACTTAACACCAAAGGGGATTTTGCCTGCCTCTCCAGCCCAGGACTTCCTCATCCCTCCTCTCTCGTCTAAACCCTTGGGCAGGAGGATGCTCACATCCCTCAGGGCTGCTCCTTCTCCCGTTCCAGGGCAAAAGGTGGGGGAACTCCATGAGCCTTCTTGGACAGCAAAAACCCTCTCCCACCCTCCTTCTCTGCGCAGCATTGCAACATCAGCTGGAGGAAGAGCTCAGCATTCCTCTGAAGTGTCAGCCTAGGCCACAGAATTGCGCTCCCAGCAGTGCCTGGTGCTGCAGGTTATCGTCACACACCAGTCCTGCCCTGCTCGGACACCTGCTCTCCTAACCCAACCAAACAAAAAAGCCTTTTTTCTTTTATGAAGCTTATAAAACCAACACACACACACACACGTGAGTAGCAGACAAAGGCAACAGAAGCACTACTTACAACAGGAGGGAAGAGAGACGCCATCTCCATGAGATAAAATTTTATTACAAAATATTAGATAGATTAATAGTTGTAGGGGCTGTGTAACAAACAAAAAGCATCACCGGAAAAAAAATAAACCTTCCACCCAAGTTTTCCAGGTCCAATTACTTTTCTCGCTATGCTCATTCTGGGCAGTGAATGATCACGTTCAGCCCACCCAGACATGCCAAGCAATGCAGTGCTTTCCTATTTACAGCTGTTGTGCTGCTATGATACAAGCTGCCAAAGCTGGGTTTGTTCTGCACAAAGCACAGGAAACCTTGCAGGAAGAGCCCCCTGGCTCCCAGACCTTCCCCAGTGTCTCCTGTCTGCCCTGGGAAGGGACAGGGTACAGAGAGACCTTCCTCCGGCTCAGTTCCCTATCTCTCCCCTGCTGTTGGCTTTGCTCCTTCAGCATCCCTCCCCTCCTGCCCCAGCTGATTCTGGGGCTCACAGGCAAAGCTGCCTTCAGCCACCGAACACACAGCTGGAGACAGAAATAAAGGAATAAAAGCTGAGATGCACTCTGGTTTTGCTGGGGATTCTTTCAGTATTGCCTTTGCGCTGGTAAAATATCTGCATGGCAACATTTTGCACACAGACCAGAGGTGCAAAGATGGACTGGAGTGGATTATTCATTATGGCACATCTTCCCCAGTCCCCCATAAAAATAATCTCAAATGCAACAAAAGTATAGATGTGTGTCTATGTGAGGATGAGCAGATGCATTTTTTTCTGTAGTGAAAAAAAAAAAAAAGATAATCAGGTAAATTATTTCAAATTCCCCTAAGATTTAAAGCTGCCTGTTGCCTGGATCAGCATTTCTTGTTTGTCAGCATGTGGGTTTTGGGCCCCAGGAGATAGAAATGGAGGCAGCTGTCTGGAGGTTTCTGTCCCCAAAATAAAAGGGGGGAGCAATGAAGTCCCTCTGGGAGAGTGACGGGTGAGGGGTGAGCCCACCACCAGCCCCATGGCACATGCAGTGAGCTGGTCAATCCCGTGCCCTGTAGTTTAACTCACATGTTTAGGAGGTTCAGCCCTTTTTGCCCTGATCCTGTCCTGAGGGTCTCCAAAAGGAAGCAAGAGGAGAAACCAACAGCACCTGCCCCAGTATGTTGGCTTCTACCACTTGTACACACCAGACCTCAACACACGCAGAGACGCCACAGCCACAAGGACGAAACGTGGATAAGTCCATTGGCCCCTGTAGCCACTGCTCCCCACCGAGCCATGATGGAAGAGCTAAAGTAAGGACATGAGGACGTGACCATGACCAGAGCTTGGAGCCGTCCATGGCTGCAGTTAGCAAAAGATCATTTATGCGCCTCAAGATGCTGCAGTTCAGTTCCTGGTGAGAAAATGCATCCATTCACACGTTCCTTAATTTTGTTCAAGGAAGAATGAAAGAGAAGCTGGGGTGCGGGGACATCAACATTCTGTTGAATGCACCAGGCCCATTATTTGTTCCTGATTTATTTATTACCTCCACAGCTGCCAGTTGAGCTGGCGTGGCCTGGTCCTTGTTCTGCCCACACCTAAGCCCTGGCAGGCTTTGAAGGGGAGCCAACGTGCCCTATGCGTCATGGCACTTGAGGAAGTGGGGGGTGGCACCTTGCAGAGCTTGGGGCAGGAAACCAGTGAGGTAGGTAACATGATCACATTCTGAACAGCAGGATTTATTGGAATTTGTTTTAAAGATGTTTCTTTGGTTCTTCTTCCCCTTTCTTTTGTCTAACGGTGGTGAAACAGCAACAGCCCAGACCCAGTGCGATGGGTGATGTCTGGTTCCTCATGCATGTGGTCAAGGCTTAAGCAGAACCTGCCCTTTGGAGAAAGGCATGGCATGTTCTGGGAAGCCAGAGCTCACAGGTGAGTTCCTTGCTGTCCCCAGCGTGGCTTTGAGACCCACTCTGGTCCCCTCAGATTCATCTGGAATCACATTTCATCTTGGAAGCAGAAATGCTACGGACGTAATTAGAAAATCTATCCAAGCAGGGCAAATGCCCTGGGTTCGACAGGATACAGCTTCTGCACTGTCCCTTCTGTGAGTATTTCATACTTTCTTCTATGCCCCCACAGAGACCGGGGCTGTCAACCCAAGCAGCCATAGGCTGCAATTCTTTCTCCATGTCATCAGTGCCAATCATGGCCATGAAATGGGGCAGTCCAAGAGGATTTCACTGATGGGACTGATCCACCTGATGGGATCCAACTGATGGGACACCCTGATCCACCAGCCTTCCCAGCCATCCTTTGACTCCCCAAAGGCACAACCTTGAGAAGGGCAAAACATCCCCAAGAGCTCAAGACGCCAAGGAGAGCTGGTTCCAAGAGACAAATAAATAGCAGGTTTGCTGGAAGAAAGACCTTGCCACCCAAGACCCATAGCCCTGGTGTCACAAGGAGCTTTGTGGCAAGATCAGTCTGTAATTATCATTCTTTTTTAATGGTATCTGTTTTAAAACCAGGAATGGTGGGGGAGGGATTCACCTTCTGTCCTGCCAGTTGATCAAAGCACAGGGTTGTTCCTATGTACAAGTGGAGGAGAGGTTCCCTCGAAGAAGAGTCCCAGCTGCCGTTGGAGACATAGCAATGGAGGTGGTCCCTAGTTCTGGTGCCGCTTCATGTGCAGTGCCAGGTGGTCAGAGCGAGAGAAGCACCGGCCACAGGCCAGGCACTTGAAGGGCTTGGCACCTGTGTGCTTGCGGTAGTGCCGGGTCAGCTCGTCAGAGCGGGCGAAGCGCCAGTCACAGCCATCCCAGGTGCACTTGTAGGGCTTTTCACCTGCAGGGAAGAGCCACAGGTCACCATCAGAATGCAGAGAACAGCACGGCCACCTGCCTGCCCAGCTTGCCCTGCGCCCATCTCCTGCTCCAGCATGGCTAAAAGACACTTGGGGCTGCCCCACTTCAGGACCACAGTGATGATCTGCACTCATAAAGGTCACTGCCATGGGAGGTCAGTACCTCAAGCCCGTTGGATATCAGAGCATTTCTGTGCACAAATCTTCCAGAGCTCTTTTTCTTTTTGACTAAAAAGCCAAAAATTGCTATTTTTGCTGCTAATTTGGGATAAGGGGAGCACCATGAGAAAGAAGAGGCTTCTCAGAGCCTTGCATCTTGGAAACCACCACCCAGTTTTCCCAGCCCTGCAGTAGCTGGACGTTGAGTTTTCCTGGGATCATCAGGCATGACATAATGCCTCCTCACCCCGCACACACCTATTCCCCAACCGAAATCAATGGTGTTGTGTTGTGCAACCCTCTGCCAGCTGGGAACCAGGCTGGAGAAGCCCGTGCCCGCCAGCAGTTCCTGGCCACCGCACTGAACCCTGGCTGCAGCCCTCTCCCTGCTTGGGTGTGGTGCTCTCAAATATTAGCCCTCACTCTTAACAGCCTGAACAAGCAGGCAGAGTTCAGGGAATGTGCTGACTTTCCCGACCTCAAATATTTACTGTTTCATCGGCCAATTGCTGAGCGCACCATCGCGGCATGAAGGCACGCACGCACGCAGCGTGCATGCATGGGCATGTGCACGGTGCTCCGGCACGCTCACCAGCAAACGGCCCGTTCCACCCCCAGCCCTGCTGCCAGATGGGCTGCGGATTTGGCTGGGAAACAGAAAACACATGGCCGTAGCAAAAGGAGCAGCCTCCAGCACACACCAGACCAAATATTCTAGGGTTGAATGCACAGAGGTGTATCTGGAGGAGATGGGGCACTTATACGACATCCTGCTCCCCAAAAAGCTCTGCACGGTGTGTTTTTTGATGGGGGGTAAAGGCAGCACTTGCAGTCAGACTTGAGGGCAGGTGCAGGGGTCTGTCAGCAATCAGGCTGGCATGTGAAAGCGCGATTTGCACTGTGCAACCACAGACATTGTCCCAGGCAGGTGACCTGGCTGGGTCAACCCCACCAAGGCCCTATAGCTTCAAACAATACCAGGTTGAGCTCCAGAATGGAGGGAAAATGCTTTCCATTGTCCCGTGAGCTGGCTCCATCTCCCAGGACAGCACGGCAGGGCAAGCTCAAACAAAGGGCCCGAGCTGGCATTCCCAGCCCTGGGGGGCGGGGAGCGGATTGGTTATATATTTAATCTCACAATGGCACCCAGGAAATGAATGGTGTCTCCAGGAGATGAATACAGCCCAGCCCATGGCAACGGACAAACTGCAAGAAAAGACCTGAGTAATGGTGTGCTCCCACGGTCTTAACCCCTCCTAGCAGAAAGAACAGATCTCAAAAACTGAACGCACACACCCCGAGCTTGCCTGCATGTAGCCTTCAATTTTGAGTTCCCATTTTTGGGCAACCATTGGTAGCTCTCTTGTGGCTCAGGTCACTTCCTGGGCCCCCTGCCCTTTCCTCCTGCAGCAGGTGAGCTGGAAGATGGCAACCAAGCTTGGTTTCCTGCCTTGTTACTGGGAAACACGGAAAAATGACTGCACTTTATTGGGTTCAAAAACCACCCAAGTTTGCCTGGATACATCTTTATAGCGTGATTTGCAGGGACAGCGTGGGTCTCATATAAGCTGCATCCCTAAGTGGTGCTCCAAAAAGGAGAGGAAAAAGATTTAATTTTAGAGACAGACCCCTCATGTGGCCCCATGCACAGATCACCGTTGTGACCAAGGTTTATCGGTGCTGGGACAATGTCCTTCCTGCATGTCTGTGCCACCCCTTCCGTGTTGCTCCCTGCCCAGAAATACTGAACCTCATGCACAAAGAAAGTCTTCTGGCCAGCTTGTGGGAAGGGCTGATAAGGTGGAAAAGGAACAGAGCCAAGTGCAAGAGCTGATTCCCAGCCTCAGGATGGGTTTTGTTCGTTGTTCATAAAAAAGAAAAGTGAACTCTGGGCCAGCTTAATTGCTTTCAGTAAAGATCAGCCCTCCTATAAAAGAGATTTATGATGGCACTGATGGTTCCTGGACTACCTGGTGATCTGATAAAGTTTCAGGTATAATAAATACCTTAATGAGGAGACCTGTGCTTGAACGCACAAGTGAGCTGGGTCTGCTGCAGGCCAGCTGGCTGTGGTGGGAGCACGGGGACACCAGCCCTTGCCTCACCTCAGCACCCTCACCCTACAGCCAGAGGACGGCCACTAGGCAGCAAGCAGTCTCACAGAAGAGATGAGCTCACTATGAGCCCAGAAAATGCAGCTTGGGAGCTGTGGACACCTCTTCAGAGGTCAAAGATATGTACCACGTGCCAATAGGCAATTTTTCTGTTGGCTAGGCAGGATCTGAGCTGGCCAGGATTTGTGAGATCAGGAAGGAGGATCCTTCAAGCCACACGTGACAGAGGACTGGGAACACCTCCTCCTCCCAGCCCATTGGGAGAACCTCCTAGGAGTTTCCTGCGTCCTAGACTATCCCTCCAGAAGGCAAGCGAGCTGCATAAAGTTTTCAGAAACCAGTGCAACCATGGGGTTTTTGTTACCATTAGCATCTACAGGCTGTCCTGACAGCCACCCCAGCTCAGGGCTGGCAAGGTTTGCTGGCAGGATTTTGTGCTCTTACCTGTGTGAGTCCTTTGGTGCGCCTTCAGGTGGGAGCTCTTGGTATACACTTTTGTGCAACCTGTGAAAACAGCAAGGACAACCTCCCAGTGAAAAAGGGGCTCTTGTTGGAACAAACCTAGAACATTCATGTTTGGGATTAAGTACAGAGTGGGCCTTGAAAAGCACACCGGTAGCAGGATGCAAATAAGCCTGGACATCTCCATTTTGCTTCAGCAATATCTAAAGACATTGCTTGTTCCCCAGCACAGACAAACACTGACAACTCTCCATCTCTTGCTACACAACCGTGACAGTCATAAGGACTGTGCTGGGAACTACAGGGGATAAAGCCAGACCCCAGCTTTCAGAACTTCCCTGGCCTTCCAGGCAGGATGGAAATATCAGATTCACCACCACAAGCTGCCAGCTGGGCTCCAGAGGCCACTGGTACCACTATGGTAAAGTGAGAGGGAAAGTGGGCTCTGCAACAGACTTAGCAGGCATGATGAGGCAGGTTCCCAAGAGGCACAAGGTGGGACGTTTTTCAGATTAGCACCACCAATCAGAGAAAGGCTCTCAGCAGAAACACTGTGATTTTGGCAAGAGTTTCAAAAACAAACATCACTCAGTGAATGACTGCCCATTCTACCTTTCACCTGGTCTGAAGAAGCTCCTCATGCTGCCTTTATGGCCCTGCTTCATTTAGTTTTGACATGAATACTAAAATATAAATTTGAATTTTTATTACCCTTCTAATCAACATGGTCATATTTTTTCTTTCCATGCTTCCATATCATCTAATAAAACCTTGTGCTACTTCCCCCTCACTTGCAAAGTACAGTTTATCTTCCCAACGCTGGCATTGCCACCAATCTAACACCACACCTGCAGATACTGTTTGCCATACTGGAGAGCCCACAGCAGCATCCCTCTCCACTGGACTTTGCAGACAGTAAGAACAGTCATCACTCCAAGTGAGATGGAGTCAAAAAAAGGCCTGAGCTCTTAGGAAGATTTCACTGAAGGCCCCCAGCAATCAATGCACTGTATACCTCTTCCCACCAACACTCTTTAAGCAGTTTTGGGTTAGACCTTCATTTTCCAAACCTTTCACATGCCAGCAGAACTCTCAGCAGCCCAGGTCCTCGAGCACCACTGCTCATAAAGGCTCTGGGGCATTACAGTTCCCAACCTCTGCTCCCTTTGTTGGAGACACACGCCTGTGCTCACTCACAGCCTTCCAGCAGAGAGAGGACAGAGAAGCTGAGCACATCCCATGGAGCCCAGTTTAGCTAAAACTTTTTGGTTTTTCAGAAGAAGATGTCTCCAAAAGAAAGAGTGTTCATTCAGTTAAAGGAGAAGCTAGTACTTCTGGCCGGGTCTACCAGCTCCTGATCAGCAAGGACACATGAAAGCCACCATACCCTCCCAGTGGCAAAGCTCCTAACAATGAAAACCAAAATGACTGATCAACACTTTCAGTTCTGGCAGTTCCCTTTATTGTGATGGGCTGTCCCAAGTTCCTTGAGGCCCACAACCCCATTAGCCAAGCAGGAGGGCAAACAGCCAGTTTGCGCAGAGGAAAGCCCACCTGGACATCACCTTGCCCTTCCTCTATCCCTTCTCAGCTTCCAAGAAAAGCTAACATCTGGCAAAAGGCTGAACACTCAATAGAGGGAATGCCTTTTTTTTGTTCTTTTTTTTTTTTTTTGCTGTAGCACAGTCTGTGGAAGTCACAGTATTTGCTTGCAACAGGTGCCTCAGAAAGTGAAGGCCAACCTCTGCATTTCAGCTCCTCTCTGCACTTTTGCCTTGATGGAAATAAGACTGAAACAGGCCAAGCTCTAAGCAGAAATGAGGTGAGCAAGTGCTTAGGGTATGAGCCTGAGAAACAAAATGATCTTTCTTCACCATCTGCAGGACCCTGCTTGGCCCCTTTTGCTAAAGAAGAGGTTAGGGTTGAGGATTCCCCATTTTTTCTCTCCCGTACTCTTGGAGCAGCCAGTCTGGCTTGTAGGAGAGCTGCACCTTGGTAATGTGTCCTGAAGGACATGACTCTGACCAACCTGACTGAAGCAGAGGAGCAGCCTCCATCCCAGAGCCAAGGTCCATCTACACCACCTCAGTCCTACCTCCCACAGCTGTGAGCAGGAGGCAGAAATTCAGCACACGCTGCTAATCACAAAAATGTGGTGACAGCTTTCATCAAAACGTCAGAATCATAGAATCACCTAGATGCAATACCTAAGGCCACTGATGGGTATGATTCTTTTCTTTTTGCAAAGGAAGAGAATTTGGGTGCCATAAAGAGACTAAAAATGTTGCTTGTGGAAATCAGTAGATGGTTTGCTACATCTCATGGGAGGATGGGAATGGAAAGTTAGACAGGAGGCATGTTTTTGCCCATGTAGAGTACAGTGGACTCCTAAGGCAGTTAGTTGGTTTTTGGGGGCATCCCCATGCTTGGATAGCACCCTCTGCCTCTCAGAGCCAGGCTTGCTACTGCCAGAGTTGGAAAATGGAAGGGCAGAGAAAATGCATCAATGGGAGCAGAGAGAACCAGCCTCTTCTACTGCTTTGGTGGTGGGAGGACCTTCCCTGGGGCTTTCCACTCAGTACCATGTCACCTTTCCTCACACAGACAGAGTGATTCTTGGTCAATCTCCAAGCAGCCCGCAGTCTCCCTGTGATCCCAAAACCAAGACAAAACAGTGAAAATACCTGGGTAATCACAATGGTGGATCCTCCTTTTCTCCAGCTCAGGGTTGTTGCGTCTGTTATATTTGAGGGTCTGCATGACAGTGTGCCCTTGGCAGAGGGTCCCAAGGCTGCTGGGGACTGGAGGGACCTGGGATGACTGGACCAGCTTCAGTCCAAAAGTAGCTTCATAGGATGGTGGGGGAGAGATGGTGTTGATGAGCTCTGGTTGATTTTCTGGGCTGCCAGGCTGCGAGTTGGGGGGTGAAGGTGGCAGGTTCACCCCTGGCACAGAATAGAACTGCCCTGAGATGTTGAAGTTTTCCTGTCCTTGGGAGACATGTGGGTACTGCTTAACTGGCCCTCCAGCCTGGACATGTCTGTGAAGCACACTGGACATGGCGTTACCTGTGGACATGGTAACACCACTGAGGCTGTTGATGGCTGTGGTGCTGTTTGAGGAGGGTGTCAGGTTGGTAAGATCAGCGTTGCCGTTGCCAAGAGGCATCTGGTAAAACTGGGCTTGCTGTGAACTGCTGGATAGCGAGATATCAGAAGGCATCTCCTGCTTGATGAAGATGTTGTTGACTGCCACTGATTGGGGCATGCTAAAGACACTGGTGAAGTCAGGCAGGGTCTGCGTGGAGCCTGATGTGGAAGAGCAGGGCTGGGAGAAGCTGGTGCCAGGTTCTGTCTTGATCTGTGTGAACGGCGTCATGGGTTTGGGGGATCGGTAAAGTCCAGTCCGTAAGTGCGTGGTGTCGGGCAGGATGACATTGATGTTCACGCTGTAAGGCGTGGAAGTGGGTTTCTCCGTTGAGAAAAACTCATCTACCACTGAGGCACTCTCCCGGCGGTATTTCTTGTCTGGTATCATGGGGATGGGTGGCATCTGGTTGGAGAGGTACTTATCCATTTCAGAACGTCCCTGGGGTGAAAAATACAGGAAACAGAATTTGTGAAGAGCAAGCTTTATAGGAGTTCAGTGTTCAACGTGTACTAGAGGGGAACCAGGGGAGCTACAAGCCCACATGTCAGGTGTTGCAGCAATCAGCTTCGCTCTCTGACTCCCAGAGATGATGTCACTCTGTCCTCTGTCCCACTTCCCTCCTACCTACCTGCAGTGGTACCAAAGGCTGAGCAAAGCCAAGGGTGCCGTCGTGAAAGAAGCTGATGTTGATAATGATGAGGCTGGAGATATTGGAGATATAAACCTGGCTGGACACTTTCCTATATGACCTACTCCGAGTAACTTGCTTTAGCAGGGTGGCTGAACTAGAAGATCTCCAGAGATCCCTTCCAACCCCTACTATTCTGTGATTCTGTGATTTAGCACAGTTCTTTGGTCCCACAAATGACAGCATCAAGTACTAGACATGGGATAAAACATGGAGCTCTGCCCAAGTCAGCCTGGATGTGTTTGGAGTAGCTCACCCGAGACACGTTGACTCCAGCCTGCTTTAAACTCAGCAACCGGAGACATCCTTATTTTACTCTAGGGTGGACAATTTTGAGAAAATTAATTGAGACAATTAATCGAGAGCAATTTTGGCAGCAGCGCTAGAAACCTAAGAGATGTTGGCAGAAATTTCATGTGACCGTGAGCCTAAAATGGAAACTGCCAGACACGCTGTTGCTGCCTTCTCTTGGTAAAATGACTCAGCCCTTGGCCAACCTCTGGTCGAGTTGTACAGCCCTGGATTACCAGGCTATCATAACCTATAGCTCAGCCACTGCTTGTCAGAGTTCATGCCTGATGCAGCATCCCACTGGATCCAGGCCCAATAATTCTGCAACCTGATGGAGCAACCCACTAGGAAACTCATCCCCTGGCATTTGATGACTCAACTTTCTGCTCTTTGTGGTTAAATACACAAGCACTAATGCTCTTCTATAAAGCTACAGCCTTTAATTATGTGGTTATCCCTGTGTCAAGCTGATTGCAAAGCCCTCATAGACTCATTGATATGTAGAGGAGCTGGCAAAACTGCAGGGCTTCCCTGGCAGAGCCTACAATACACTTGAGGAGTGCAGGCTGCTCCCATCCCACACCCATTATGCTTGAGCCGAGGGCTGTGCCGCTGTGAACTATGCCACCAGGCCAAAGTCATCTCTGCTGTAAGTTCATTGCTTTTATCAAAGCTGGACAGGATCCAAGGTACTTTCCTCGCCCTTTCCAGTGAAACACATCACCTGTGCTTCCAGAGAATTCAAAGAGCCTTTGCACCTCTGCAAGTCACAATGGCAATGCACGACTAAGCTGGCTTCCACCCAAACACAAGCACATGCCACAAATACATCCTCTTCTGCATGAGTGGAAGCTCAGAGCAGAGGACCCATCCTTGGGCACTGTTCCAAAATCCTGGCCCCTTCTCTGCCCCCCCCACAGCACCCAGTATGGGAGAGCCACGCCACACAGAGAGCTGAGCCCTGGGTGCTGCTTGTGCGCCCACCCTGGCACCAAACTGGACCCCTGGGTGGGACCGGAGGCTCCAGATGCCGCACATACCTGAGCGATGAAAAGGCCCCACTTGCTGGGGGAGTGAAGCAGGGGGAAGGCGCTGGATGCCTTTTACTTCTGCCCTTCCCTTATCTCCGGTATTTGAGTTTCTCACCTTCAGTTCCCAGGAAAGGTCTCCCCCCCACACTCAAATAGGTTCTTATGCAGAGGGTGGCCAGGCAGGTATATTCGGTGGAGAAAGGGCTCTAAGGCTGCATTGTCACTAAGAGACCATTCATCTGTCCAACTGCTGTCACTGCCTTCCCCTGCCCAGTGTCTCCCCTCCCTCTCTCCTCACCTCTACCTGCAGGTCAAGGTGTGCTTGGTCCCACTCCATGGAGTCTCATAAATCCACTTCTGATCCTAGGCAGCCCCAGGGGAAAGCTAGGGCACAACTTCTCAGAAGAGCAGAGTAATCGTCTTTGATGGGACAGGGAAGACTTTCAGCCCTGTCCTTGGCTGCAGAATCACTGCGAGGGTGCAGGTCCCACCCTACTGGAACTTAGATCATCACTATGATGCCGGTGATGCTCTAGAACATGCAGGACCCCAGAGGTGTCCTCAGAAGAGCTGCTTGATTTGTTTGTGGCCCAGGAAAACCTAGCAACACCAGGCAGCTCCTTGCTTGCTGGGCATTGAGCAAATACTTAACACCAAACCATTCACCTAAGCACCTCCCACCTAACACTTTATCCCAAAACCACCCTTCATTCCACAGCTGACACAAGAGCTGGGATGACTACATGTAGGGATGCCTTCTTGTCATGCCTGGGTGGGATCCAATTCAAGAATCCCAAATGCAGGTGTCTCCTTCTAGATGCTGCTTACACCGCTTTTCACAATGGGGGAGATAGCCTCACTGTCACCCAGATGGCTAGCACGGATAGAGGCACCATAGGCAGGGGGAAATGCACCCCTGCTAGTGGCAGGACCTCAAGGAAGAAGTAGGGAGGTGCCACCACGTCCTTACCACTTTGTTCTGAATAGGCTGCTGGATGGCCTGCACTGGGGTGGGGGATCTCTTACAGGTACCTCTTACAAACAGGGGAAGAAACAAGCAGAGAGAGAAAGAAGGAAAGCTCTTCACCTCGAGAGTGAGTGGCATCCGCTGTTCCATCCTCATGGGGTGCAGCTGTGGAACAGACAGGGCTGTGTTAGTGGAAAGGTCCTCCTGAAGCCAGCCCACCTCCCGCACCTCTGCATATTGCACCCTTGCAGCCCCAGCCAGCACCCCCAGGACATGCATTTCAGAGGCTGATGGAGAAACAAGCAGGGCTGCAGGGACAATGAGTAGAAACCTGCCTCCTAAACTGTTCTCTCTAGTACCCTATTTCCATTGGGGTTTCACCAGTGGTTCTCTTCAGAACCAGCTCTGGGTAACCATCCTGAGCAGCTGGGAGAACCGCCATTTTCCTCCAGCCTGGAGGTGGGAACACAGCCATGATACTGCCCTCCCTCTATTCACCAACAGCAATGTTTTTTTGGCTTGCTTTCCTCTTCAGAATCACAGGCAAGGGGAGGAGGGGCAAACCTGGTTCCCAGCTCATGCAATCACGCTCTGTTTTTGTCTTAATCCTCGCCAAAGGGTGGAGAGGGCCCTGACACTGTGTGTGCGGGATCAACAACAGCCTACAGCCCACTTTCACTCCACACCCTTCTCTCGCAGCTGCTGCTGCCTCTCAGTGTGCCATGCTTCTCCTCCACTAGCATTCACCCTAACCACCAGGTTTCTCCAGGATTGTGGTAAAGCCTCATCTCCTCACCGTAGGAGCGGTGGACGTTTAATAGGGTGGACAGGCACAGCAGCAAGGGATGGAAACCAGAATAGGCTTCACTCTGTCTCAAAGCAATCCCGCAAAACCAACTCAACTAAGTTTTCCCACCTGTGAAGTGTACATATTCTGAGAGCTGCATCCAAATGGAAGATGTTTCTTGCAGGTTGATGACAGACCACAAAACCACGTGGCCTTGATAGGACAGGTGCCAAAAGAGCTGGGGACATGAGATCTGCCACCGCTGGAGGGTTGCTGGTCCCACGGGCTGACTGGAAGCATGAACAGATGCTTCATGGTGAAGCCTCTGGGATAGAGCTATGATGGTTTTTGGGGATTTGCATCCCATCACCTGCAAGAAACAGCTTCAATACCACATGCACAGTTCAGCCAAGCTCCTGGGAGGGCAGCTGAGGACTCTGCAGTGGCTCACATGAGGCAGGAACGACCAGAAATAGTCAGCCTGTTCCACCCTCCCCATCTGACAGGCACAGGCAGAAAATTGACTATTTTCTTGCCTCTTTGAGAACTAAGCCAATCACACAGCCACAGCGCTCAGTGCACCTCAATACTGCAAGAGCCATCCCACTCTGGCTCTATGGAGAAAGACCATGGAGAAAGATTACACAGGGCCTTCCAGATGAAGGGCCAGCAACTTTTTGGAGGGCGCAGTGATCCAGTTTCCCTTGTAAGCATTAGTAATGGCATTGCTGCAGATGAGGATGAGACACAGGGTCAGGAGACGGGCATGCCCCAGGCTTCACTGACTGCACCGACAACGGTGCCAGGAGTCATGGGTCACTAGCTCCAGCAAAACCCGAGCCAAGGGGAAACAGAGCCAAAGCAGACATCAACAAAACCTCCATGCTTCAGAGGCATCTCCTCCAAACCGAGATTTTCAGTTTGGCCAGGAAGGGAATAGTTTTCAGTGCAATAAAAATGCTAAATTTCTGCATTTTCCCCTCAAAGTCACAGTATCTATTTCTGACCATATAGGATGGTCTTTTCGATCTGCCAGCGGAAAGAAAGCAAAAACCCATGCAGGCAGAGGGAAGGGGCTCCCCACTCTTCTTCTCTCCCTCAAATGGATGCTCCTGCGGCCAGCAAACACAGACCCAAGTCCTCCCACTCTGCCAACCACCAACTTCCAAAAGCCCTGCAGGGGTCTCCTGCCTTGGAGATCCCCATCTCTCATCTCAATCCCATCTGAAGCAGGCTGAGTAGTTATCAGGACACTGATCAATAAACGCAGAGCCCCAGACAAACATTTCTTGGCAGGACACACAAAAATGGGAGCTTGAGCCAACCAGGCCGTTTTGCCAGCGATTAACCAGGAGCATCGTTAAAAAGGTGCGAGGCACAGCCAGCTGACCAGGCAGGAGGTGGGACATGTCTTTCCCATGATTAAATGCTTTCTAATCTGAAGTTGATAAATAACAAACTGCCATAGAAACATCAAATGTGGTCACCACAGAGGAACAAGGAGAGAAATCGATGTTTGCTAAACAGGCAACGAGCTCATGAAGTTGGCAGAGAAAGCAGCTGGGGGGGAGGGGAGGAGGGAAGAAGCAAAGAGTTGCTTCATTTTTTGGCACCCTCCAGCCCTCTTGGCCACAGCCCCCTCCTGCTCTGCAAAGTGACGACCCTGAACCCCTTGCCCACTCCCCAACTGGGGGGGGACCTCCCCACGCATTCATGGGACAAGGGCAACGATGGCCAGGCTGTGGGATTATGTAGTTGCAGTCTGTTTCTCCTGCCTGCACCTGCATGAAACTCCAACCTCCAAGGGAATCGGCAAACAATGGGGAGGATAATCATCAATCAAAAGCCATGGCAAGTACCTGGCAGTGCCCCTTTAAAGGGACACGTTATAAATAGACCGTATTTATATACAGATTTGGTTCAATATCAGCATTTATTGTCTCCCTAGTTAAATATTGACTTGGGTAAATATTTGTTTCTCTGATCATTTGGTTTTGATATTGACCTCGATCAACGTTATTTTCTGTTTGTTCCTCAAGTCTTCTGGAACTCTCTGCAAAACAGGATTAGTAGAGAAAGCCCCAGGACTCTTCCTTTCAAGTTCACAGGGCTTAATGCCTAGCTGCTGCAAACAGCCCAGCACGACTGCAGGCAGCAAAGCCAAACCCTGGTCATAGGTAAGTGGGTGCCACAGGTGGGCTCCTCTGATTGCTCCATCCCAAAGAGGTGAGGAGCAACTCCTAGAGGTAGCACTGCCCCTAGAGCATTCAGCATTAGGTGCAATGGGGCAAGATTCATCTTTACGAGCTTGGGCCACTTGGAAAGCGAGCATCTAAGCTGAAGTCTCTGTGCAAGCTCTTCCTGGAGCCCGTGGAGATGGCTGCCAGAGGTGATCTGCCCCACCAGCTTCCAATTTTGAAATTTCACACCTTTCCATTTGCAAGAGCACCACTGTGAGCACGACAAGGCCACAGGGATGCACCCTTTTCCCAGATTTTGGAGCTGGAGCTCAGCCACGCTGCCTTGGAGGGTTATTCCAGAGCTCTGTTCTGCCCTTGCAGTTGAACTACCTGAGTTAATTATCACCTCTTGGAACCGAGGGATTTTCTTAAGCCCAAGATTTGCCATCGAGGCAGATGTGGCCAGATGGCCTCCGGCTGAGCCAATAGGCAGCAGTGTTTCCAGCAGGCTTGCTGACTCTGTTTGCTATTCCTTTCTTCCAACGACTGATAAGGACTCGCTGAAAGGCAGTCTACCTTGGTTATTTATCACAGAGACCATGCCACCACAGTCAGTGATCCCAAAGGCCAGAGAAAGCAGAACACCGTCATCTAGCTCCAAGGTCAAGTACCCAGAAGAGGGCCAGTTTGGAGCAGCCAAGCTTCAGGGGGCTTTAAGAACACGAGCAGAAATCTTTCCAAACACAATGGCTTAAATGAAGTGAAAAATATCTACGGTCGACCTTAGAGGAAGCTCTGGCCCTGCTGCACCATCTCTAGGCCTTACTGAACACCACAGCAACCTGGTCCACCTAGCCTTAGACAGATCTAGGTTGGGATGAGAGGTCTCACATCAGTAGTAGAGTAACCCCACACTGATTTTCCCTTTCCCAGACCTACCAAGCACAAAACAATTGCCTGCATGGAGCCTGAGAGTGGGTAGGAAAGAGGGGCAGCTCCCTCCTCACCCACTGCTCCCTACTCTGCCCTGGCAGAAGGACAGCCCTCTGAAACTGTGTCTTCATGGGAGGGGATGACATGAGGACACCTTCTTGAAAAGTGAGTCATGCCTTTGTAGGCAGTTTTCTCTTTCCAAAGCGCTGTTGCTCAGCAGAGTCTGGGGCCAAGCCCATCAAAGCCAACTGGAGGTTTTCCATCAACCTAAGTGGGCACACATTGCTGGAGGCTGCACTGGATAGACTTTGGTATGGATGCTTTTCTGGAAAGATCAATGATACAGTGCTATTTCAAATCCTGGAAGATCAGCCCCAGGCAAAACATGCAGTTCAAATGTTCCCCCAGTTAAGGCATACAACCAAAAGTTGACCTCCAAGAGCCACACAGCCCCTGCTGCTCTCTTCAGCTAGAAGCTGGCCCACCTGCAGCACCATTTCTCCATCCTGGTTGCAGACTCTGTTCCAGCACTTCCTCTCCTCCAAATCTGACTAGATGGAAGCACTCAAATGTTCCTAAAAATTGGCCCAGACAAATTTATCCACCCATTTCTAGCTACTGCATGGCTAGTGGGCACTAGGCTAGTTCTTGAGCTCTCCAGCAGGTCCTGAACCAATGATGGGAGAGGCTGTTAGTGCTCATAGGGAACTTCCTCCAGCCAGATTATGGGTGGGATTCATTCCACCTCACTCAAACCATCAGAAAGCTCATACTCATCACCCAGCCTCTTCCAATCAGAAGAAAAGATGCACATTCCCAGGGCAAGGTCTGACAAAGGCAGAATGAGTCATCTGCTGCTTGCTGAGGCTTGTGAAGTCCTCCTGGCAATCAGCAGGTGATAAGACAGGCCAAAAAGCTTGTTCTTCCTCGTACAATGAGCGAAGCAGACCCAATACCCCATGCACGTCTGGGAGAAGCAAGGTCAGGTTTCATGTGCAGACAGAAATCCCACCATCTCTGCAGCTTTCAACTTCCTCGCCAAACCAGTTAGCAAAACAAAACAAACCCTAAGGCATGTAGAAACATTGTATTCGAGTGAGTAGGTCTTTGGGCCAACTTTTTTCTGGGCTTGCACAGCACCTAGCGTGTCACAAGGCCAAGTAAACACTGCCCTGATCATCACAGCAGACAGAGAGGACACTTAGTGCAGTCCTTTCTGGTGTGCACACTGCCCTACACATTTCGTGGCATCCGTGCTGCCAGCAGGGTCCTCAAGCAGCAATCCTCAGAGAGTGTCCTCCAGCTTCCTTCCCTCAGAATAAACCCTCTTCTTCCACATTTTCCACGCATAGAAATGAATAGCCAATCGCTCTAATTAAGGGAGACTGATCAGGGCACAGGCTGACAGGCTGCATGGAGAAGGGTGCTGAGCCCTGCAGAAGCTCCAGCAGGAGCATTTCATAGAATGGGGCTTGCCAGGCCCTGGAAAACATGAGGTGATACCCCAGAGGTGACATCAAACAGCCAGTCAAGCTAATGATCAAGTTCTCCCAAAAGGATGATGCAGAGCCACCAAAATACCAAACACTGAAGATGCTCACAATGAAACGCTCTGCACTGAAGTAACAACAGATTGGACACTCAGAAAGGAGTGACTGAATTTTTCCATTTCGTTTAACAGATTTGAGTCATTTCCATCCTATTAGTGAACACCATCAAACCTTGCATTCTTTGCAGGGGTTTTCAGTGAAAGCATTAACCCACCCCTCCCTTTGTTTAGCTCCCTCTGCTAGCAAGAAAAACTGATGTACAGGCAAGGATGCTAAAAAGGGCTGAGCTGGCTGGTGAACAGGCATCTGCATTTTTGTGAAACAAATCGCCTCAGATATGACAGGGGTGACAGTGGATGGACAACAAACTACACTCCTACAAGAAAGAAGGAGCCACGTTTTTGGAGGCTGGAGGATCTGACCTGACTCTAATGAGACTGATCTCTTGCCATTCTCCTGCTAGTACTGGAAATACTACAAGGAGCAAGGTCATTAAATACATCTGAATACTTGCAAATCCTGTCCTTGGTGGAAATTCGAAGGTCTCTCATCACATTAAAAAAAAAATTAAAAAATAATTTTCAAAGAATTCTCCAAGCATTTCTGAACTTAATGAAAGAATCTTTGTTTGAGTTTCAATCTAAGCTTGGAGGGGCTGAGCCTCTTTGATGTGGGAAACAGCCCATGGGGTTTTTTTGAGAGTTTTCATGCTAGCTCAAGTTCTGAGAACATCTGAATTGTAAACACTGGTTATCCAATCCCCAAACACCAACAGTACCCTGTGACTCACCCAATTCACCAATGGAGCACAAGGAAAGCAAATATTCTAATCAAGGGGCTCAGCTAACAAGACGGTGGTAAGTGCGATTATTTGCAGTGGATGGGTTAGATAAAGGAGCTCACTGGACCAGGGAACAAAGTAGCGTAGGTAGCTGACCAAACAGGTTTGTGAGAGGAAACTTGGTAGTGGATGATGCACCGGTCAAAAATGAGCTGCCCTAAACTTTTGTGAGTAATTCCAACCTACGTGTGCCTCCCACAGCCATTCAGGAAGAGTGATAAAGGGAAATCCGTTGCATTTATTACGAGTCGGAGTCCCCTGCTCGCTCCCTCCCTCCCCTACCCGCCTTTTCAGTGGTCAGAGACAAGCAAACACGTTTTCCCGGCTGATTTGCAACCTCCCTCATTCCGGGAAACAGCAGGAGGGAAGACAGCAGCACACCTGCAGCCCCCCTGGCTGCATCCCCTCCTGCAGCCGCCCGCCGAGCGCAGCGTCCCGGCCGAACAATCGTCCTTTGTGCCACGTGCACAAAGCCACTGTGCTCCCACAGCTCAAAATTCAGCCAAGCTGCTTCGTCCCACACCTCACCACCAGGGAGTCTGTGCGTCTGGAGGATGCAGCAAAATTAAACCGTAGTGGTAATGGCTAAGCTGAGCCCACCACCAACCCGACAGGTCTCCTTGTGGGGACGTGGGGATGAGCCCATCCTCTTTGCAGACGCCAGCTCAGTTCCCTGCAGCCCTGCAGACACCTGCCAGGCACAGAGACCACCAGACGTGCAGACCTGCAGGCTGGTTCTGGAGGCTGTGGGCTCCAGTTGATCCCAACACAACTACTCCACTCCCCTCTAAGCACCCATCACCCCAGTTCCAAGCATGCTGTGCAGAGCGCTGGGTCACTGAAGAACAGGAAAGTTCTTGTGAGGACATCCCTGGTCCTCACAAGACCCACTAGAGAAAAGGGAGGCAATCAAAGAATATCCCAAAGTTGAAGGGGACTCACAGTAACCACTGAGTCCAACCCCTCACTCCACACAGAACCACCCAATACCCAAACCCAATTTGGAGTTTGAGAGTGATGTTCCTTGAACTCCGGCCGTGCCCACTGCCCTGAGGATGTTCCATGCCATTGTCCTCTGGGGCAGACCCATTCCCTGACCCCCTGCCCTTCCCCTCATGCAGCTCCATCCCGTTTCCTCAGGCCCCACTGCTGTCACAGACAGCAAAGCTCAGCGCTGCCCTCTGCTCCATGAGAGCTGCAGCTGCCGTGAGGGCTCTGCTCTACTCCTCTGGTCTGGACCCAACAGGCCCAGGGACCGTCACACACCGTGCCCTCCAGGCCCTTCCTCATCTCTGTAGCCCTCCTTTAGATGCTCTCTGATAGTTTTATGTGCTTCTTATCTTGTGGCACTCAAACCTCGCGGTGAGGACACACCAGTGCAGAGCAAAGCGGGACAATCCCTTCCTTCGCCTGGTGGCAGTGCTGCCTCTGTACAACCCAGGGCACGGTTGGCCGTGTTAACAGCCAGGGCATGCAGTCATGGCAGGAGACAGGCTGTGTTTTCTCTGTTCTCTCTTCACAACCACTTCTACATTGGGTCCTGACCTCACCCAGTGTTGCAGCAGGCCCAAGTGATCCTCCAGCACCAGCTCTGCAAGATCTGCAACCAGCGTGACCCTTTGAATCACCACAGCCATCCTCAAATCGTACAACAGAACTCCCCTATCAGGCCCCATTCTCCCCTGTTTTAGCAATCCAGCCATAGTGATGAGCCCCTGCAGCACCTTGTGCTGCTCACCAGCTGCAGGAAAGCACACTAGGAGCCAGCTCCTGTCCCACATGCTTGGCAGGGACCAAGGGACACACCACCGCCATCATGCTCCTGGCCATACAGAACCATCCCCAGGGTCACAGAGACCTGTTCTCATGACTTCCACCAGCTCTCACAGGAGTGCAGAGGGTTTGCACCACATAAGACAACACTTGCACCCAAGGAAGGCAGGTGGAAAGCTGTGGGTGGCTCCAAGAGGCTCAGGCCACTCAGCAGCAAGGTCACTCAGCCGCCCAGAGAGCAAACCCAGCTCAGAGGGATGCAGCCTCCTCTCTGGCAGCAGCCAGCCGTGGGGGTGCCGCAGTGGGAAAGTCTCCTTCTCCCCTGGAACACCTCCCCAAATGCACCTTGGGTTTGTTTATTTTCCTTCTCTCTCTCCCTTCTAGTACCAGCCTCTTGAGATTTAAAGGGAAAAATTCTTTTTGGTCAATCCAGTCGAAACTGGAATGGGAAAACATTTCTATCTCCTTTCTTTTCGCTTTGTAATTTGGGTCATAGTAGCTGGCAAGGCTGAGAAAAGGGCCAAAACAAGTGCAAACTCCATGAATGCCCGATCTCCTCCCAACACGGATCAAATAATGTTTCCACCAGCAAAGAGCTGCCCCCCTCCCCTTGTTAGAGCAGCGACTTGTGGAGTGGGGAAGAGGACTGAGATAAGGAGACTGCGGTGGGCAGGCTCCGGGGGGCACTGGGACACGCTGTGGGGCCAGAGCAGTGATGGGTCACAGCCTTGTCCAGCAGCACCGACAGCCAGCCCCGTCCTGGCAAGCCATGGCAGAGGGCAGAGCGGGACGAGGTGCCCCCATGGGGCAGCCATGGGGCTGGGAGCCGCCCTCCCGCCACCTCGCGGGGCCCCGCTCACAGCAGCACTGGGAACACGGGGATCATCAGCCATGGCCCCGCTCGCCCCGTGTGTCTGAGGAAAGAGGCCGGAACAGCAGCTCCCACTTGATTCCCATTGGGAAGGACGGCCTTGTGGCAGGGAGAAGCCCTGCCACCCTAAATCCTGGTCTTTATCCCCAGAATGCGTGGGGGGAAAACAGTGGGCTGGGCAATTTTCAGGTGCATTCTTTTCCTTCCATGAGGCAGAAATCAGATTAATAATCATAAAAATGCTCCCCTTGCACCATGCAATCCCAGTGTCTGTGGTGTCCCCAAAGACACGGGGCCCTGGGTGCTCCCTGCAGCGAGCAAAACCCATTCCAGGAGCAGAGCTCTGCTCCAAAACTCCAAAACAGAAGCACAGAGAAATGCAAAGAAGGGAAGGAGAAAAATATGAAACCGAACACGGCCGGGAGAAAGAGCCACAGAGGGGAAAGGATGAGCGGGCAAAGCGGTTGAGGTGCCAAAAAGCAAGAGAAAAAGCAGAATCAAACCACATATAAATTGAACAAAACAGAATTAAAGCAAATGCACGCAGCTATCGGTCTTCAGCTGGAGGCTGTAGCAGCCTTCCGGGGGCCTCCGCCTTACCTGTGCCAGGTCAGGAGGGTTGTCCGGGGCCCTAGCAGGCGGTTTGATGTCCTCAAAGACGGAGGTGTCCTCGCCATGCTCCCCCGACATGGTGACGGGCTTCAGCGGGGTGAACGCTGAGGAGTCGTCGGGGAGCGGGGCGCGCAGCACCAGCCCGCTGCTCATCCCTGTGTGCGCCCACTGCCAGGGACGGAGCTGGGGGAGAGGGAAAGGGAGAGAAGAAAAGGGGTGGATGGGAAATGGGGGAAAGGTGGGAAGGGGGGAAGAGGAAAGGGAAGAAAAGGGGGGCGGAAAGGAAAGAAAGAGAAAAAAGGGAAAAAGGTGGAAAAAAAAAAGATGAAAAGGGAGAAAAAGGGAGAGAAAGGGGGGAAATGATAAAAAGGGGGGAAACAAAGGGAAAATATATATAACGACGGAACAATACAAAAGGAAAAGAAAGGTAAGAAAAAAAGTAAATAAAAGGGGGAAGAAACGGGGAATAGTACAATTTTTTTTTAAAAAAAAGGGGTTGGGAATAGAAGGCGAAAAAAAAAAAAGGGAAGGAAGGGTGGGGAAGGAGAAGACGCCGGCAGTGCGGCCCCGGAGCTGGCTGGGAGCCGGGTGCCGGGGAAGGCTTTACCTGGGCTCGGAGGAGGATCGCCGACCTGCAGCGCGGTGAGGCCGGGCCGGGCCGGGCCGGGCCAATCAGGCCCCGCCGCGGCCCCGCTGCCGGCCCCGGGCGGATAAAAGCGGCCTTGGGGCGCGCCCCGCTCCGCTCGGTCCCGCGGGGACCCGGCACGGGACGCGGCCGCGGGGTGCGCTGTGCCCGGGGGGCTCCGCGTGGGGCGGGGGTCCTCCTTCCTCAGCGCTCGGCTGCGGAGAGGGAAAGCGAGTGGGTGAGGGGGGAAGGAGCTCACTTCATTTTTCCCTCGTTTTGTTCGAAGTTTTAAACGACTTGTTGAAAAAGTTTTCAAAGCGCGAGCGTGAGGGCACAGAGGTTTCCTCCTGAGCTCTGATGGACAGACCAAGCAATCACACCCAGGATTTTTTGCAATGATGCCTTGTTTGGTTTGGGTTGGTGTTTTATGTTTTGTTTTGTTTTTTGCAGCTGTGCCCAGTTCACGTTTTTCTTTTTGTGAATTCCTTTTTCTTTTGCAATTACGACCAGGTTGCTTTTCGAGGGCAAAGGAAAAAAAAATATGTATCAGGAGTGCCCAAACCTTGAACAATGCAGGAATACAGATTGCCTCTCTAGCCAAAAAAACCCCCAACCCGTTTCCCCTCAGCCCCGTTTCCCCAGCAGGCAGAGCTCTGCCCTTGCAGTATGAAGGCTCCTGCCCCTTCTCCCAGGCGCGGAGATCTCCTGGTGCACAGCCCTACCCGGGGGCTGAGCATCCCTGAACTGCAGCTGAGGGCAGCACCCACCTCTCACACTGTCCCCAGTCCTCCCCACATTCACCTCCCATTGGGTGCAGCTGTTCTTGCACAGAGGCTGTGGGGAGCCCCATGCAGGAGGATCCCCTGGGTTCCTTTTTGCCACCAGCAGCAGACAAAGCTCTGCAGGGCTGCCGGCTCCCCCGCTGAAACCCAAAACCACCTCTCCTGCCTTCTCCTTTCTCCTGCAGCCATCGAACCTTTCCAGGGAGCCCTTCAAAGCAGGCGGCTGCCCCTCCTCTTGCTAAACCAGTCCGGTGAGTGTGGGCAGGAGGCCCCCGGCCCCCCAGAACCACGAACCAAGATGACCCCACAGCACTGGGTAACCCCACAGCCTGGGGGAGAAACGGGGCAAGGTCCCTGTATGGGGTCAACCACTCACCCCCCACCTGGAAGATCAATGCCTGGAAGATTCCTATTGGGAAGAGCTACGGTGAAGCCAACCTGAAGTCTAGATCCCTTCTGCAGTCCAGGCAGGTTGTGCAGGTGCCATGGTCGCCTCAGCACAGTGTTAGAAGGACCGTGGATCCGGATTGCTGTCTCAAAGAGGAAGCAGAAGGCATAGGGACGGGTCTGGGGTCACTGAGCTCAGCTGGGACCCATTTCTTGCCCCAAGGAACAAGTCAACCTGAACGTCTCTGGGGCTCACCTTGCCCTTGGCCTGGACATGTAGAGCTGGGGACCAGAGGGGGCTACTGGCTGGCTGCGAGGAGGCGTTGTGGCTTCCAGACACATGGGGAAGTCATTTGTGAACATGGCCAGGCTGAGATGTTTACCTGCAGCCTCCAGAGCACATCTTGGAGGCCTTTGGGGTCCATAAGCCTCTCAGAGGAGGTCGTGAGGTGTGTGTTCCCATGCACCGGGCACAGGAGAGGGCCAGCAGCTTCCATAGAGACTCAGCAGGTCAAGATGGCCACCAGGCAGGTCCACGGGGACAGGGCAGGCCTGATGTCGGCCCACAGGTTGGGATCCATGGCCAGCATGCCACAACATGGCTCAGGAAGGTGAGGGAGCACCATGAGAGCCTGGGGCTCAGGAGAGTGGGCAGAGGTCCCTGGTGAGGATACTCAGAGCAATTAAAGGTGATTAGTGCCCTGAGGGCACAGGGGATAGGGTTGACAGAGACAGAGGATCTCAAGGGAGGAGGTGGGAGCCCAGCAGGACCCAGGCACCTTCCTCGAGCACAGGGCCATGCCCAGCCTGCAGTGGGAACTGACAGAGCTGTGATGGGCAGCTGAGACAGGCAGAGTGGGGATATGCACGTTGTGTCCTCCGTGTCTCTGTCATTGGTGCAGTCAATTTCTGCTCCGCATATCAGCTCTCCTCTTGATGCACCTGGAGACAACATGGGTTGCAGCTAAAGCACCCAATTTAGGTTTTTGTTTTCTCCCTTTTTAGACCTCTTGCTTTTCAATAAAACCTCAGAAGAGGAACTCGGGAGCCCTGCAAAGGAGATGGTGAAGCCCAGCCATGCTCGTCCCCAGTGTTCAACCTGCCGCTGCTGCAGCACAGACACACACCACCAGGCTCCTCTGCTTCCAATGTTATTCCCCTGTAGAAAAACGTCAAATGGTTTTGTACAAATATCACAGCTCAGGAGTTTTAAATCCCATGGTTTTTTTTTAAAAAAAAAAAAAGCCAAAGAAATGTCCCCACTCCCTCACCCCAAAAGGTTCCACCACCATCCCACCCATCCTGGGCACATTTGCAGGACAGACCTTTGCTGTGTGCCATTACTGGTGCTGGCCCCCAAGCATTGTCCTTAGCTCCTGATCCGGGGCTGCATGGGTCTCCCCAAGGCTGCAGGAAAGGATGTAGGGCTGTTTCCCACCACCGAACATTCAGACCAGATGGAGAGTGCTGCTCTGGGATAGGGAATGTGATGGGGACACACAGACACACATACATACAGAGGAAAAGCCCCTAGGAGAGCCATGGACCGGAAGGGCTCTGCCTCCTCCCGAAGCTTTAGAGGAACTTTTTGAAGCTCCTCCCTTCAAGCGGCCCTGATGGTCACTGTCCCCTCACTGACCCTCCCCCCCCCCCCCCCAGCCCTCTGCCCTCCCAGCACAGGAGCTGGGCCAACCCCACAAAAACAACAATTACAATTACAAAGAAAAGTGCGTGGCCACAGTCCATAGGGAGGCTGATGCCTTTTTAACTTATAAATGGTTCAACTGTCCCATAGTCTCCGAAAACTGAAAGCTGGCGTGACCCCCCCCCTTTTCCCACCCCCCTTAGAACTCCATAAAATCACAGTTCCACGTTCCGCAAAGTTTCCCTTTTCCTGGCGGTGGTGTTCATACGGGTGGGTCAGGGTTCTTTCTGTCCTCCCCTTTTGCTTTTTCCTTTCTCCCCATCCCTTGGGGCAGGACGAGGCAATGCAGGTGGGCTGGGAGGAGGCAGACACAAGGCTGGACGTCTCCCCACCTCGGCTGTGGCTGCGTCCGCACCGCCCCTGGAAAGGTGAGTGCGCAGGGCCGGGGTGAAGGCCGGGAGGCCGCGGCGAGAGGAGCCTCCGGGTGTCGCCAGCGGGGAGGAGAGGTCCAGAAGAAGAGGCGCACGTTCCGGAGACCATCCCGCACCGGTGCAGGGCTCGCTCGCCGCCAGCCCCGCAGTCCCTCAGCTGCACGCAGGGAACGAGGCTGCCTCCGTCTCCCCGCTCCGCGTGCTGGGCTCCTCACATCATGATGTGCCGCCGGCGGTGCAGGGCCAGGTGGTCGGAGCGGGAGAAGCTGCGGTCGCAGTCCGAGCAGCGGAAAGGCTTGATGCCCGTGTGCTTGCGGAAATGCCGGGTCAGCTCATCGGAACGGGCGAACTTCCAGGTGCAGCCCTCCCAGGTACACTTGTAGGGCTTCTCGCCTGCGGGGAGCGGGGGTCAGCACGGAAGCGGGGTGTGCCCAGGCAGCCACCGCCCTCCAGCCCTCCTCGTCCGCCCTTCCCCGGCGTAGCACGGGCCGCGGGCGCCACCGGCTGGACGCCGTGCTATCTGGGGGCGTGCGTTAGATGCAATACGGTACCGCGCATAGAGAAGTGGCTCCCCGTCGTGGGTGTGCAGTAGGTGCAATACGGTAACGCCCCTAAAGCAGTGGTTTCCCAGTATAGGTGTGCGTTTTAGGCAACACCCCTTCACGCAGCGGTGCCCCAGCGCGGCTGTGCGTCACGTGTGGCTGTCTATTAGCTGCACCATGGTAACACCCCTAAAACAGCTGTGTTGTTGCCTAGTTAGCTGCACCATGATCATAGAATCACAGAGTGGTTGAGCTGGAAAGGACTGTAAGCCCATTTGGTCCCAACCCCTGCTGTGGGCTGGTTGCTCCTCTCCAGCTCAGTTGGCCCAGGATCCCCTCCCACCCGGCCTTGAAGTGCTCAAGGCACTTCAGAGCACTTCCAGGGATGGGGTACCCACAGCTCTCTAGGCAGCTGTGCCAGGGCCTCACCACCCTCTGAGTGTAGAATTACCACCCAATATCTAAACTAAATTTCCCCTCTCGATTTAAAACTGTTTCCCTTTGCCCTATCACTATCAGATCATACAAAAAGTTGCTTATAAGCACTTCACGTACTGGAAGTCTGCAATGAAGTCTCACTGGAGCCTTCTCCAGTCTGATCAGCCCCACCTCTCTCAGCCTTTCTTCATAGTGCTGCTCGAGTCCTCTGATCACCTTCACAGCCCTCCTCTGGACCTGCTCCTATGGATTCACGTCTTTCCTGTTTCCTGGTCTGCAGCCCTCAGTACAGTACTGCAGATGGGGCCTCACAAAGGGCAGAGCACAGGGGCTGCTCTCAAGCTGTTCTTCTCCCAGCCTGTGCACATACCTGGGATTGCCAGACCCAATCCCAATATCTAGCACTTCTCCTTGTTGAACCTCATTAGGTTCCCACAGGCCCACTTTTCGAGCCTGTCAAGTCCGTCCGGCTGTCCTTCCTTCCCCGAGCAGCAGTGCCCTCGTGTGGCTGTATGCTCCCGTGCATTAGGAGCGCTACGGTAACGCCCCCTAAACACGGCGCCCCGTGTGGGCGTATATTAGGTGCCCTACGGTACCACCCCCGCGGCGGTGGCGCGCAGTGCGGGCGCGCATTAGGGGCACTACGGTACCCGCCCGGAGCGGCAGCACGGGGCGTAACGGCGCCGCGCCCCTCCACACCCCGACCCCTCCCGGCCCGCAGCTCGGGCGGCTCCGGGGCAGAGCGCCCTGTTAACGCCCCCCCCGAGCAGGGCACCGAGCTCCGCTGCCTCCCCCGATCCGCCCTCGCGGGTTCGTACCCGTGTGTATCCGCCGGTGGGCCTTGAGATGAGAGCTCTTGGTGTACACCTTGTTGCAGCCCTCAAAGTCACACTGATGAATCCGCCGCTTCTTCAGGTCGGGGGAGTCGGCGCGGGGCAGGCGCGGCGTGGCGGACCTGGGGAAGGGCGGAGGGATGGCCGTGAGTGGCGGCCCCCAGCGGGCTGTCTGCCCCGGGGACGGGGACGGCACCCGCGGGCGCACTCACTCTCGCTGCAGGTCCTGGAAGGGCGCAGGGCCGCTCTCCGAGGCGCTGTCCTCGCTGTCACTCGGCATGTCCATGGGGTACATGGCGCCCGGGTCCATTTTCACTGCGGGGGTGGGAAAGAAAAGCTATTAAAGAGCAAGGGGGGGCGGGCTGGGGGAGGCTGGTGAGCAAAGCGTGCTGACAGACATCACCGACCTCCCAGAAAAGCCACCACGCTGCAGGGCTCAGCCCACCCCGCTGCAACTCACATCGATCTGGGGCAGAGAGGTGACTCCGTGCCGTGGGGGTTTGGCACAGGGCTATGGGGGATGAGGGGGAGGTGTGCAGCTTGAGGACACCTCTTGCTTCCCAAAGCAGGGAACGTCCAGGGCACCCCACCCTCGGGGAATGGGGACACAGTGGGGACTGAAAGCGGAGCTGGGCGGGACGGGCAGGCAGGCAGCCAGCAGCACCTCCCCGTCCCCTGCTCAGTACAGGCGGATGGCCAGGGCTGGGCTGCCTCTGGAGTTCTGTTGTCCTATGCTGGGGCCTGGGGACACCTTCTGGAAGTTAAGCCACCAGTAGTCCCAGGGAGTCCTTGGTGGAGAAATGGGTTCCCTGCAGGGGATATGTCCTACCAGACAGGGACACGTCTTACGGCTGTGTCAGGACCAAGGCCGGGCCCACCGAACGGGGGGTTCCAAACACCTCGACAAGCCCCTTACCAGAGCCGGTGTTCTTGCCGTCGCCCCCGATGAGCGGGACAGTGATGGCGGTGACGCCATCGGTCGGCATGGTGGTGTAGACGACGGGCAGCGACTGCACGACCACGGGGATGGTCTGCAGGTTGCCCATCTTGCTAGGCAGGTTGACGGAAGGGATGGTGTGGATGACGTGCAGGATCTGCTGCCCGCCGCTGCCCTGCGACGATGCCAGAATGGAGCCGGGCGACAGCACGGCTGGGATGGCTGAGGTGGTGCCGAGCCCCGAGGACGCGATGGAGATGGTGGGCGCAGGGACCGGGGGGGCCACCAGCAGGGGTGAGGACTGCACGGGGGGCGGCGGCGGGGGGGCCTTGGACTTGTTGAGGGAAAGATCGACGGGCTCAGCCTGGGGCTGGCTGCAGTCGGAGGCCAGCAGCTCCTCGGGGGGCTCCGTCTTGATGTCGGTCAGCAGCACGGGGGGCTCCAGCGGCGCCTCGGCCAGCAGCGAGGACGAGCTCATCCTGGGGGCCGCTTTGCCCCGCCCCGAGCCTCCCGCCTGCCAAAACTGGGGGGAGAAGGGGAGTGTCAGAGCGCTCTGCACCCAGACGCCGCCCCGCTCGTTCGTTAATTAACGTGCTCATCAATTCACCAACTCGCTGCTCACCATAACCCACTGCGAGGGGGGGAAACCGGCAGCCCCGCACCTGTTCCAACCGCTGCCCCCACGCGCCTTTGTGATGGAGGGGCGGGGCCGGAGGGGGCCGGGGGCGGGGCCAACACCCATCCACCCCACCCCGCTCCCCTCCCCCGCGCCTTAAAGGGGCCGCGCTGCCCTCAACCGACCCTCCCAACCCCCCCACCGCACACACCCCTTCTTCTTAAAGGGGCCGCTCACCCGCCAGGCTCCGCGGGGGGGGCTCCTCCGCGAATGCGCGGCGCTCATCCCCTCGGCGGGGAGGATCATGCTCCCGGCCCGCGCCGCTCCGTGCCGTGCCGTGCCGTGCCGTGCGGGAGGTGCGAATAGCCTCACGACTCCACCCTGGCTCGGCCCGGGGTGGAGCTCCTTAAAAGGGCCCGGCCGCGGCGAGCGAGCAGCAGGGAGGGGCTGCGGGCACGGCCCTGCCCCGCGGGCACCGCACGGAGCCGCCCCCTGCAACCGCCCCAACGGGCGCGCGACCCCCGAACGCTGGGACCACCGCGATGTACGACCCCTTCCCAGCCAGCCGACCCCCACTTACGCACCTTGCTGCGGGCGCAGAGCGGCCCACGGCCCCGCACACCCACACCCACGCGTGTCCCCGCCCGGGCACGCCCGGTCCACACACGCCCCGCACACGCGGAGCCGCCCAGCGCTCCTTTGGGGATGGGTGGGACGCGGGCAAGGACCCCTGGAGCTGAGCGCACTCACGGACCCCACAGCCACGGGAGGGCACAAAGAGCCGTCCCCTCTCTCGGGTCTCCCCCAGCGCCGACTCAGCGGTACACCGCACACCGATTCGGGGTTAGGGTGCAGCGAGGCGTGCTCGGAGGGTCCCGCTGCCGATATCCTACCGCGGGAACGGGAGGGGGAACTCAACGGGACCACGGGTCTTACGGCGGGGAGGAGGGGGCTCAGCCTCACCTATAGGGACCGGCTCCTATAGCACTCCTATAGCATCCATACATTCCCGCCCAAAAGGCACGAGGGAGGGGATCCACGGTGCCGTGCGACCCCAGCGGAACACTTCGGGGGAGAATCACCCCTCCCGATCTCGTTTTGGCTCCTGCCCCCCCTCCCCGACAGCCGGGCCGGGGAGGGGAGGGGGGGGCCGAAGCGCCCCGGGGGAGGGTGGCCCGGCCACGCCCCCCCCAGGAATTTCCGCCCCGCCTTGCTCGCGGTGCCGGAGGTCGGGAGGGAACCGGGAGGAGGGAAGGGTGGGGGAGGCACAGCTGGAGGTGAAACAGGAGGAGAGGGTGCCGTTCGCCCCGCCGCGTCCCGCCGGGCTCTTCGGACCCAGCCCCGGGTATGGCCCTTTAAGACCAAAGGGCGTGGGGGGGGTGAGGTGGGGCGGGGCGCGCGCACGGCGACGTCGCGCCTCGCACCCCCGCCCCCCCCGCCCCCTCTCCCCCGCTGTGACCTTCCCGGCGCGCGCCCCGCAGCGGGGCCGCTCTTAAAGGCGCCGCCGCGGGCACAGCGGGGCCTTCCCCCACCCCCCGCGCAGAACCGTGCGCCCCATCTCTTCCCCCCGCCCCGTTCACAAAATGGCCCCTACCGCACGCCCGGGCCCGCCCCCGGCCGCCGCCCCGAGAAGGCACCGAGCGGCCCGGGCGGGACGTACCGGAGCCGGGCCGAGCTCCCCCGCGGGGCACGCGCTGCCCCTTTAAGAAGCGGTGGAAGATGGAGGTGGCCTCACCGCCCCCCGCCCGCACGGCCCGGCCGCACTCACTTTGCCGCGCGCCTCCTCGCAGTGCATCGCCGCGCTGCCCGGGCCCCGGGCGGTGCCGGGCGGGGCGGGTGGGGCCGCGCCGCGCCCACGGGCGGGGAGGGGCGGGGCCGCGCCGAGGTACGCCCACACCGCACCCCATCCCCCAACACCGGGGCGCCCCCAAAAGTGACATCAGCGGCCGCGGCAGCCAATGGGCGGCTCCCCGCGCGGCCGCGTTACCGTGGAAACGGATGCGGGGTTTGGGGATGTGGCCGTCCCACCAGGGATACCCCCCAAAAAACATCGGGAGGCGGCAGCCGGGCCGAGCCGGGGCTCGGGAGCCTCGAACCGGGGATGGCAACGCTATAAGCCCCGCCAAAAACAACGGGGGACGCCCCTGCCTGGCTGGGGGGGGTCATGGTCTCCCCGCGGAGCTGCCGCCCTGCTGGGGGCCGGAGCACGGCGTCCTGGGGGATTTGGGAGGGTTTTGCAGCTGGGAAGCGGTGGGAGGTGCGGCCCTCGTCCCCACAACGTTCTGAAGGGCTGGGACGGCTGCGTCCCCCAGCCTTTGGTGGGACAAGGCACTCGCGCTACCTGCCCCAGCATAGCGTTGCTTAATGTCTGCCCTCTCACCTACCCGGCCCAGCCTAACCCCCTTTTACCCCGAACTGCCTACATACCCATCTCACCATCCCTTCACGCAACCATGCATGCTACACTGTCCCACCCACCCCCGTATCCACCTACCACTCATCCTTACTCATACCCCATCCATCCACCCTCCCTTCCCCCACCCTCATCCCCATCTTCTCACACATCCATCATTCACTCACCTATCGATCCATCCACGTGCCTCCCCCATACCCCTCTAATCCCACATCCCTTCAACCTCACAATTACCCTTCCAACCACCCACGCTACCCCCTCCCACCCTCCTGTTCCTCTCTTCAAACACCCACATGCTCACCCACACACCCAGCACTATCCCCGCTCTGGCCAAAGCTGACATTTCACCACTGCAGAGCCCTGGCTTTGCCACGTCCTCCTGACCACATCGTGGTCCTCAAGTCTCCCCTTGGTGGCCTTAACCCAGCTGCTCCATGATGTGGCACCATCATGCTAAGCCCCAGCAGCACATCGCCCTGCAGGAGGGCTGGGCAGGGCAAAGGAAGGACAAAATGGGACAGGATGAGGCCTGATAGAGGCACCCATGGGTGGGAAGGCCACAGTCCAACTGTGCCAAACTGTTCATGTAACCATCTGGGCTTGGCACAGTAAGATGGTGGGAACTGACCCACTACAAGGGGCAGTGAAAGACAGAATTCAGAGTGAAAGACCAGATTCAGAGACCTCACTTGGAAGGGACAAGGTGCACAGGTAGCTCCATCCAAGGCATTAACTCCTGAAAGCACAGTGAGGAATGATTCGTTTTCAGCTCCCATGTTTGAAATATATCCTCATTTTGGTTAAAAATACAAAAATGAAATTCTTTTTGTCTATGCTTCCTTCAGTCCAAGCAGCAGGAAGGAAGCAGTCAGAAAATCCGCAAGCAAAGAGCATACAGTGGCACTCCCTGCTGTAGGGAGGACAGCCAAGCGCTCCCAGCAGCCCTGCAGTTTGCTCCTCAGTCTCACAGCAGCCCCTGCTATTGAGAAATGGGGCCAAGCGGGGAATTTGCTGTGCTCAAAATACTAGTAACATTCACAACATGGAATGTTGACTGCTTCAATGGACAGGCCCCAAAGGATAGACCTCTAAAACCTGACCAAAAGCAGAGCTTGGCACTCTGGGACCAGATGTGTGCAACATCGACTGTTTAGGATGGCAAGATTCTGCAAAGCAGCCAGTGCAGGGGGGAGCTTGCTTCTGCCCCCAGTACCCAAGAGGAATGTACTGCAAAGCAGGGTGAGGGCACCTGACCCACCAAACCTGGTTGCTTTGCTGGCAGCAACTCCAGGTTCCAGAAAAGGCCCCAAGGTATTCTTTTAGGAGAGAGACAATCAAACATAACACAGTTCCTCCAAAAGATGTGTCACGTTGAGATGAAACCATCAGCTTATTTCCATCAGCACTGCAGTTGCTTGCTTGACATCTCGTGCATGGAGAAGCACCAGCAGCACTTCTGCCAGAGAGCAAACTATTGATTTCCAAAGAACCCCCCCAACATGCATATGCTTGAGGAAAACACATTCTGAATAAGAGAACAGCAGCACATCAGCCACTGTCATCATATCAGACTGTGGAGGCTCAGCAGGCCAGGACACCTGCAACAGCACTTTGCTCCCATCTGTTTCTGATCAGCTCCCCCCACACCACCATTACCTGCTTGCCCTCCCCCTCCCACTTACCCCCAGCACCATCCCCCTTTCACACACCAAGCAATTTATCCTGCAAAGAAACTCAATGGCACCTCCCAGTCTGCTCTCACACACAGCACGAGATAACCCTGCTTGGTTTGTAACCATGGAAATAAGGCAGCGTTTCCCTCCATCCTGGCCTCATCATTGCAGAACAGCTGCCTGCTAAAAGTAGTCTGAGCAGAAAGTGCCAGGATCCACACCAGCACTGCAGCTCTCAGTCCATCTCCTGCACACACAACTCTTGGAGGCACCTGACACCAACCTTTCTGAGGCTCCGACAGCATACAGCTGGGCAGCAACCCATCCTCTTCCTCTGCTGGACAGGGCTTGGGTGCAGAAACCCATGACGAGAGCAGAGCAAAAGCAGGGGCTGACCTCAGGGCACTGTGGGAGCATCCACAGGAGCACCTGCAGCTGCGATCGGCTCGCTCCAGCCCGTCAAAAAGCAGCCACACAGTGCATGAGATCTGCTGCTCCCATTCCAGCACGTGAACCTGCAAACACTGAAGACAAGCAGAAACCCTCTGCTGCATCTCAAACCCATTCAGAAGCTCCCTAGAAACTGACATTTCAATTTGTAACCAGCTCCTATGCTTCTCTCCTACAGGGATGCTTCCTTGATGATGCTCATTGAAGACAACTCCAGTCCTACAGATCACAAACATCTGCTGAGTAGGTGGTGCAAGACAGGGGTGTTTAATACCATGAAGATTTAGAATCGATGGAAGATCTTGCGTGCAGCCCAGCCTCAGCTCTCCAGCTGAGATCTGCGCCCTTGCTCTTAGGTCCCATATCACAGCTCACCCTTGCAGGCATTTTCCCAGTGTGCGGGACAGAGATCAGAGGGAAAGCATGATTTTGTGAATGCAGAGTTGGAGAGCCAGGCTGAGTCACCACACCCTCTTTTATAGAGCAATTGGATGCAGCAAGAAATAAAGGAAGAGATGCTGACAAGCATCGGCTCCCACCCAAGTCAGATTCCCCTAACTCACAGCACTTCCATTCTTCCTATGTTTAACTGAACCACACACAAGAATTCATTTAAAGTGGACTTAATGTCAAGACATACCAGTGCCAGATACTGCCCAACTGACTCGTCACAACACAGCCAATATAGCTCATATGCACACATGGCCCAGAGCTGCCACATCCTTCAGATCCTGTGTACCTGCATCATCCCCAGCAGGGAGACAGAGCATCCCAGGACTATTGCTGCGTGGCCTTTGGTTCCTCTTTACTGTTATCTTTCAATCATGCCAGAAAGTGTTGAAAGGCCAATGTCATCCTTGACTGCTTTACCTGCAAATTTTGCCTCAGCATGGAAAAAGGAAAATCTCAAATGAAACTTTGGAATGACCTTCAGTCAATGACCTCCAGAACACCGTGAAAGGAAAAACGCAGCTGTTACACATCTACTTGCCAAAGCTGCCCTGGGTCTTAGAAGAAAGAAAACCCACTTTCCAAAGCTCCAGGATCTGAAATCCCTGGTAGCAAAAATTTATTTTCATGACTGAAGACAAGGAGAAATTTATAAATGTATTCTAGCAACCTACCAATAAAATAGTAAATACTTCATCCCTGTGATTTGTATGATCACCTGGGAGCAAACATCCAAAAAGGCTCTGCCACATGCCACTGACAACCAGGAGCATGAGACCACGTGCACATCACCTGTCCTTACTTCTTCCCAACCCCACAAATGCCAGGAGTCTCTTTTGAAGGTCCGCAGTGTATCCAGACCATCTGTGTGATAGTGTCCAACGTTAAAAGGAGAAACAATAAAGATTGCGGTGGTAAGCAGCACACTCATTTCAAAGCCCACAAATACATCCACATGGTTAGATTCTCCTAAAAAGAAAAAAAAAAAAAAGAAAAAAAAGTAGTTCCAATCCACTTCTTCTCCTGCCAAAGACCATGGGCATTGGCCAACGTTCAGCGCATAAGCAGGCTGTGCTTTGGTCCATCCACTCTCTCCAGCTTCTCAAAGTGTTTTCTGGCATTGCGGATGTTGATCAGCGTAGCTGCAGAAGCTAGGATGGAGCAGGGACAGGGAGGGGAGAAAAACAGAAAGGATGTAAGAAAATAAACCCCCAGAAGCACCGCCTGAAAGCTGCCTAAAGACAGCAGGTATTTGAGTTCCTATCAGCAAAACTGAACCCACATCCCTGGGTAGCCTTGGTTCACACTTCTGAATCTTATGACCACAAGGTGTTCAGCAGGGGCCAGGTGTTCTACAGCTTCTACCTGCAGTGGCCAGTACTAGATTTCACTTTAATCTGGAGAAGTGATACAGCGTGAAACTGGATCTTCCCTAAGGGGAGCAATGCTCAAAGAGTACCAACATCCCAACCAACAAGCTCAGGGATCAACCCTCCTGCTCCCCAGCAGTACAAACACAATGCTGGAAGGTGTGGGTGCCTGCTGATTGCAGAGCAAACTGCACCTATTTAGTCTGCTCCCAAGGCGTTCTAGAAGTCACTCAGCTTCTTCTCATTTGCTGCTAAGGCACAGCAACATCACAGCTCAATAGTTCACCCAGGGTTGCAGAGTTCACATGGGTTTTCCCTAATCCAGTAAAACAATCTTCCTGTCCTCTTGCAGAATAACAGCTGTAAGTCACACAGCTGTCCAGGACAGTGGGCTGGTCTTAAGCACCTTTCATTCTTAACAGCTTCAACTACAGTTGTGAAAACAACTAGGTATTCAAACGTGCCTCAGGCACCACTGCCTCCAAGTTCTTCAGATAAACAGATGCTACTATAATTAGAGCCCTTGCCCTGCAGGACAATTCAGGCAGCAAGAACAAAAAACCACTCACGATCCACTTCTGCTTCCTTTTCAAAAAATCGCTGTGGCTGCCAGATCAAAGCAGCCCAAAATAGGTTATTAGATATGACCTATCAAGTCAGGTCACATCTGTTATAGTGGTTCCCCACTGTTGCTACAATTCTCCGCTGGACAGCAACAAATAGCCCAGCCCTCAAAGGCACGCATCTCTTGTGCAGAGTCACCTTCTAACCACCTTCCCCTCCTGCTGCTCACAGGGCAAGGCAGTGGGACAGATCCCCCCGTACCTCTGAATTAAATCATTTCCACTGCTTTGTCTGGCCTTTGCTGTATTCTGATAAATGCATTCTGAGCCAGACTTGTCCAGCTTTTTGTCCCTGTGAATAAAAACAGGCCAGAAGCTCATCTTCAACTTACGTATTGAAGGGTCTGACATCACCACCATCACATATGTATTTGATGTGAAGATGTCAATGAAAGCAGCAAAGTTAGAGTTCCTGACCTCCATGCTCTGGAAAGAAGCCGCCAGCTTACTAAAATAAAGAAAAAAGAAAGTAAATGCACTGTTACTGTAGGAGTGCTCAGACAGATTTTCCCCTTATGTCCCATGTTTATCTGCATTTACTGGCAAGTGTTGCTTGCCAGGATGACCACCAGATAAGATTGCAATTCATTTAAAGGAAAAGCTCTAGCTTTAGGCTTAACTGAACCAACAAGAACAAAAACCACCTGAGTGTTGATCAATGAAGGTCTGTAACTCCAGATACAACCCCACACTGTGCCCAAGCAGTCAGCACCATCGACCCTTCTGAAGTAATGGCTCAACCATTCCAAAGGAGGTTCACACTCTCTGGGGGTAAGCATAAAGCTGAAATATCTGGAGACACCTCTGTATAGCATGCTGCCACTTCTCTTCCCTGTTCAGGCTCTACGCTTTTGGATGTTGCTGACCGACTATGGAACCACCTGAAGGTGGTTCAAAAGACCAGCTACTCTGAAGTAAGCTTTCTATCTTTCAATTCAAAATGCTGACAATTAGAGTTTGTAAGCTCTCTTTCTTCCCAAGCCAGCATGAGTTTACCAGATCAGTCCTGGAATGTTCCTACTCTGCACAGGAGAAAAAGGCCCAGAAGAAAACAGCTGTTTCAAAACAAACCTCTTTCAACAATCACCAAAGGAGGAGGCTAGGAAAGATAACAAGCTCTGGCATTTCTAAACATGGTGCTTTCCAGCAACTAACACAAATCCTCACACTGCTGAGGAAGCACAAACTAATATTTATTTGGAAAGTTTCCTTGCTTCAGCATGAAACTGAAATACCTGCCCAGGTATCTTTCCCATCTACTGAGTAAGCCAGCTCACCTGCAACTTAGTTTGAATTGTTTAATAATGTTGCTGATTTTCTCAAATCTGTGGATATCCCGCTGTTCTTTGCACTGATAGTGAGAAATGACCTGAAAGGCAGAAAGAGTGCAGTTAGTTACTGATTTCAGTACAGCTTTCTCACGTGCAACAGCAGTTATGAGAAACTGATGGTGCCCAGCTCAGGGATTCCCTTTGCCTTTGGAAACCATTAGCAGCAACACTAGCTGTGCCAGTATAAAGAAGGATGCAGTCACACAATCCCCAGGAAGCCTTTAACAAGTGCAGATGAAAATAACATAAGATACATAAGAGGCATTTATGTCCATGTGGGGTCTGAATACTCCAACGTAGCAGCCATTTAAATCTTGTTTCAAAGAACAAGAAGGTGCTAGGTGGGGGAAATGCAAAACTATCGCCTCCTGGAAGGCAAACAGACCTTTGACAAATGCTGGACCAGTTTACCTACATCTGTCATGCTGCAGACTTTCACACACCAAACCTGAAAAGTGTGCTGCTCTGCAACACGCAGGATGCCCAGCACTGCTCTCAAACCAAAGCGAGCTGTTCTTCCCCAGCTCAGACAAGTGGAACAAAGGCAGCTGTTTCCTAGGGAGCTCTCTCTGCCTCACCTGACTCAGACTGAGGTTGTGTTAAGTTGCCCGTGCTCAGGTGCACTTCCCTCCTTCTCCTCCCACACAGAAATCCTGCAGCAAGGTGCAGACCTTGGTGCTAGGCTGCAGAGTTGGAAAGGATCAAGTTTTCAGGAGTCCTTGCAAGACGATCCAGGACTGCCTCACTCCTGCTGCTTCCACATGGCTGGCAGCCTACAGACCTCTCCTCTCCTCTCCAGCCAAGCCAGCCAACTGGCCTAGGAGGGAATCTGCAGCATTAAGTGGGATTGCAGTTGTTGCATCTTCATTCCCACAGAAGCCTCCAAAGGAGCATAATTTTGAGAACACTACACTGTGTGCTTTATACTTACAAGAATGATGAAACCAACTGCTACTGAATGCATCGCATAGCCCTGCACAAAGGTGGTAAACTCCATTTTCCACCCATGGAACCATATTTAACAGGCTTTCAGAAATTAAGGTGGGATTGTTTTTATTTGTTTTGTGGTTGTTTTTCTTTTCTTTCTCTTTTTTCCCCTCCTCAAGGAGCTTAGAAAACTACTGTCTATTTTCTACATACACATCTGCCCAACTATTCCTACAGGTACAAGTTCAGCCACATTCAAAAATCACATGCATGTCATGAAGGCTTTGGTATCAATCTCTTTCCTCAACGCTCCAGGTTTTTCTGTTACTACGCTTTGAATACAATTTTAGAATAAGATTTCACTGCAGGAGAAAGCAGTCCCTGCAGAAGCTTAAATAGAGAACAATGAGAAAAGTCTTTAAAAGCCACCATTACACTGAGAAATCAGTACTGAATTCTTTGCTAGAAAAATTGTTTTTTAGTAAATAAAATGCATTTTTTGAGTGCAAATAAATACCACTACATATCAACAAGGTGGAACTATTTATCATCTACAAAAGGTCAAAAAGCAGAACTTGTCAGGAGAACTCTACTTCTGACAGTAGAAGTGAAAAGAAACAGCATGGTAACTTCAAAATCAAGTCTTTGTTTGGCAAGGAAAGCACTCAGACTCGAAAAGCAATTTCTTCAGATCAGCAACAGCACTGTTATAAAGTCCAAGAGACCAAACTAGAAACTAAGAGTATGGAAAGACAAGCAGCAATGGTGGTTTTAACCAACACGTTCTACCTTTTGAACACAACAGGTTAGAAGCACAGTTACCACACAGATGGTAATTTCAGAACCCACAGCAACCCAATTGCTTGAGATCCTCTATCCATACTGCAGGTTTGTAAAGCACCAGGCACTTGATAAAAAAAGGAGTTAAAAAGCCAGTCTAGGAGGAACTGAAAAGACTTGTTCAAGCTTAAGAAGCCCTGTGCAGAAAGGAATTCTCAAAAGAACTCCCATGACCGACAAGAGAATGGGGATATGAAACCCTTTCACAGCCTGGAAATACCAACCAAGCCCTCATCTCAACAACGAGACGTGGAAATTTTGGGAAGGTCATATGAGCCACCAAGTCACGTCTGTTACTTTCAATATCACAAGGCCTGGATCAACGCATTCTGGTGCCGGCACCTCTCTTTGGGCAACTGCCACAACTGCACTTTCCTTCCAGGGAACTCCGTCCTAGGCTGGGCAGGGAAACACAAAGGGCCGAACAGCTGTATTCACCAGGAAAGTGGCTCTCTCAAACAGAAGCACTTCATCTGCCTCAATGATCTGAGCAAAATTCCTCAGGTTCATCTCCAGCTGCTGGACATTTGGGATCAGCTGATAGACTATACTGGACCAAGCCTGTCAACAAAGAAAGACAAGGACTGCGTTATCATTTCTGCCTCAGGCCCACAGCATGCTCAAAAACCATTTGCAGTTGTGAGCACTTACAGCCTAGCCAAGGCAGCACTTCTCCCACCCCACTGTGCATCTGTCTGCTATGCTGAGGGCTATGGTGGTATCTGCTTTCCCGAGTGAGCTCTTCAATAGTCACAAAGTGGCTAGGCAAAGCAGTTAAGCAGTGTTAAAAGAATGCTGTGAGCACAGCACGTGGAGGGCTTTTATTTATTTGTTTTAAATGAAACCCAAAATGTTCTGATGCCATTTACAACAGCTAACCTGCAGAAGCAGGAGTCACTGTAGACCTAACAGGGGCCAGTCAGCAACCAACCACTCAGCCTCCTCATGCTCTTGTTTTCAAGTGAGAGGAGGGAAAGGCCAGATACAGCGAGGACAGCATCCAAACCTTGTAAAGCGTTTCATCCCAGATGGAAGTTCTAAAACAAGCACATTCCAAAGGACGGGAAAGGCGCCGCAAGTCTTCCTCACGCTCTTTAAAAATCTGCGAAGTGAAACGATTAGCAGTTGAGTGTAAATATTTTGGCCTTTGGTGTGGTTACTGTATTGCATTTCTAGCACACATGTCAAACAATACTCAAGCACACACAGCAGTAGAGAAAAGAGAGCAGCACAGCTTGCTGGCTAGGACAGACTGTCAGAAACCCCTCCCACTAGGATAGCAGGGACAAGCAGACCTTGGCTGTCACGCAGCAGGAGACTCAAACTTGGAATAACTAGTGTTATGGAGTGGAAATGGAAGTGTATGTGCATGAGCTTGACAGAGGACCCAAAATCTGACAAGTCCCTGGTCAGATGTAAAAAGCTGCATCTTTGTGAACAGAAGGGAAGCTCTAGGGAGTTTCACCGCTATGAACTGCATCAACAAAGCAACTCCGAGACAAGAATACAGCCTTCTCCCATCAAGTTCTGCCCTTGAAAGTTATGGTTACAAAAAAAAAAGAGGGGTAAAACAAAGAGGACAGCCTTGCACCAACATCCACCAAAGAGGCAATAAATAAATAAATAAATAAAAAATCCAGCAAGAGAGCTGGCACTGTAACCTTGCAAGGGAAGGCATGACGACTACCTTCACCTCACCTTACTGTTTTTAGGAACATGACAGAGCAAGCTGATCTCCAGGACATGCTGCGTAGGCCAACACTGACCATCGTGGGGCCCGAGATACCAAAGGTTTAACAACGATTTACAGGGGCAGTCATTTGGCCCAGTTCAAGAGTTTTTCGCATGTTCTTCTGAATAGCAGATACTTTAAAACAGCTGTGATGGGTGTGCAATGATATGCACTAAAAATAGACTCAAAGTAAGGCTCCTCTTCTGCCTGTCTACCCCATGCTTCAAGGCCTCACTTGAATTTGCACAACTATATAAATCCAGATGGACAAAAGAGTTTCACAAAGACCATAAGAGTTTCCATTCACTTTGTAGGGAAGAGATGGAAGTGAGGTAAAAGTCCCTGAACCAACCCTATGAACAAGCTCACTGAGCTATTTTTACACTGAGCTGAACTAGGAAAGGAGAACCATCACCAACAGAGAAGAAGCAACCTGGAGCCAAAATGCTGCGAGGAAGAAGTCTGCCTCTGCAGGAAGGTCAGGGAGTGGATGCAGCCATGGGGCCTTGCGAAGCCGCCTTCGCTGCTGCCCAGGCACACGCTCACCAGGAACCTGAGCATTTAATGCGACTTCTTACTACGCCCTAAAGGGGCCTCCGAGTTTTCTCCAGGTCAGGGAGTGGAAAGCAGCCGGGGATGTATTTGCCAGGCCAAGACATCTAACACACAAGGTATTTTTTCCCTTGGGATCAGGAGCTGGTTGCTTTTAGCCATAGCTGAAAAAGCAATGTTGGTAGAAACCTACCATCTTCCAGCCCCCCTGCAACCTTCCAAAAGCCCCAAAGGGAGCAGCAAACAAAACCTCCCTGGGAGGCTGATCCTTGCTTCTGCAGGGTGCCTCCGGGAACACCTAAGTGTTAAATCAAGAAGTGACGTCTGGGCAAATGGGCCCCAGTGAACACTTTGTGACAGAAAGCAGAAGCACCAACTGGTAAAAGTTTCTAGTTAACCAGGAAAAGTTTCAACCCTTGTTTCTGTTACACTTTAGAACAGTGCTTATGTGAGACTGAAAAAGAAACCATCACTTGTCACCGCCACAATCCTCAAAGTCATCCAAACGGTCAGGGGAGAGTTCAAATTCACCAGATTTCCTTCAGTTTTACCTTCCTTCCCTACTCTCTGGAGCCAAGGTCTGCTAAAAGCATTACAACTGATGCTTTAAAAGAAAAGGCTTTCTTCTCTGCTGGACAACATGCAAGAGACAGCACTGACATACAGGTTGGAAGGCAAAAAGGGCTCGGACAGCTCTCAACACCCGAGAATCCCTTCCAGGAGCAGTGCTGATGGGACTGTGCCTGAGGTACGAGCTAGCAATGCTTTAGCAGAGTCAAAAGATTTGACAGCATTTCTATGGCAACTCTCAGCTTCTTCTCACCAAGTCCCGCTGATCCTCCTGCACCAAGTCCATCTTGTGCACTAGACAAAAGATCTTTGCATCAGGAGAGTTCTGAAGAATTGCCTCCAAGCATGACTGGTAGTAGTGCATGTCCTTCTCCAGCTCACGGCTTTCTACATCGAAGACATAGATGAGGACTTCCACGTTGCGGAAGATGTTGTCCCGTTGACTGGTGAAGTAGTTCTCCATAAAGGTGTCCTGTCTGAGGAGCAGCAGAGCAACAGAACAAGGAGACTCCCATTAGAGCAACCAGGCTTCAGGAAAAGTGCTGTAAAATATCTCCTGCTAGAGATGTTTCTGTGCTGAGCTGCAAATCCCACCACAGGAGTCCAGAAAAAGAGCCCCACAGACAGCTAACTTCCCCAGGACATAAGGCTCCCTAAGCATTTCCAACCGAGCACAGTAGGACGCTCCTGAAGAGCATCTGCTTCCCAGTCTCTCATAAGAAGCAGAAGCTTCCTACAGGATGTAGCTGCTGCTCGGGGCTAGCACAAACAAAGCTACATTGCTTTTAAAGAGCTGCACACAAAAAAAGCCACGACAGCAGTAAAACCATCAGTACAGCCCGTTTTACAGGATCTACATGCATTTTGACTAACTTGTGCTGAATACAGCTCAGGCAAAACGTAAGGACATGAGATTTGGGGAAGCTTAGCAAAGTTTGACAGCTCTACTGAGGCTCTGTCAGTGGGAACATTACTTAAAAAGCTGCTTCCAGGAACCACAGAATCACCATCAATCTTTCACATCCCTTCTCAGCATGCACCTCATTTGGATCAAACTCGTGAGATGCAGTTCAAAACCAGCATCACCTCCACCATCACCACTTTCAAGAGAAAGTTCAGGTGAAGGTCTCAGGCTTCTCAGCAGACAAAAAATGCAGCCAGCAATGAAAGGGTGGGCCTATGCACTGCACCTTTCATGTGGAGATAACTCAGACTGCAAGACTGCAATAATCAGGCCAGCTTCTTCCACCCACTTTCATGCACAAGTCTAAGATGTGGCATCCACTCTTCCCAGAGCAGCCTCACCAGTTTCACCATGGCATGCACAAAGCTTGTTCTACACTCTCCACACACAGAAAGCATGCTAGTGCCTTGGGGTGCCTGCACTCGTTACACCCCCAGTCTTATTCAACAGAATTAACCCACAACAATTTCCCAAAAAAACCAAAAAACAAAAAATGAAAAACAACAACAACAACAAGAAGTACCTACCCTCCACAGTCCCAGAGGTTTAATACCAGGTTTCCTAGAAATCTAACATGGGAGTGCTCCACATCAACTGAAAAGAGACAACAGGGAGATTACTAGCTGTGCCACACACCCAGCTCAGAGCCTGTTCAGGCAGCCGTGCCATTCTCTGCAATGCAGCCCACAGTTTATAGCACTCCATCTGAACAGCATTGCTGTGCATAAACCTGTAGCTGTAGACACTACAGATATGTGCAGCTCCCCAGTAACCCAAGCCTTCCTGCTGCTAACCAGGAGACTGCTCTCCCGAGAAGCACAGCAGGCAGTTTCCTTTCAGAAACACGTTCCCTGATTTTCATGGTATTGTAAGAACACCACTTCCAGCACATTCTGCAAGGCTTTAAATTAGCCTTAGAAGAAACAAAGAAAAGGAAAAAAAAAGCAGAACTGTAGCACAAAGAATGAAAAGCACACCTCATGAAAAGTGTACAGCAATGTGTACAGCAAGGACACACACACCAATCCTCATGGGTGCCTCACAGTACAGCGTTAGATGCCAGTGATCCAAGCCAGCGTTTCACTGAGTGCTTTCTCAGATCAGTGGCTTTGGAGAAAAAGAGGCAAAAGAAGCCAATTAACATTGGTGCATCATCCTGCCAAAACCCCCAGGCACGTGGTAAGATCACTGTGCCTCCAGCTGGGCTAGCCATCAGCAGGCTTGCAGCAGAGAGGCGTCAGCACCAAAAAGGGACCACGAGGACGCTCTGAGCACTCCTCCAATAACACATGTAGCAGCAGAGGCTGCCAACTGATCAAAAAAAAGGATGAAAGTCCAACCATAAACAGAAGATTGGATACAGCATTCCTTTCTCTTTCAATTCAGCCTCCAGCTGACCTCAGCTGAACTGCTGAGCAAAGTTTGACTTGATGATCAGCAGGCACCCCCTGCTCCTGCCAGGGGAAAGGCCAGGTAGGGCCAGCTGGAGGAACAGCCTCACCCCTCCAAGCGTACGGTGCTGGAGCCCTGAGAATGCCCAGCTCACACAAAAGAAGCCTTACTTGTGGCACCCAGACGTCGTGTGTCTCTGGCAATGTAGTTTGCAAAGATAATGGACCTCATGCTGGTCTTCCCAGACCCGCTTTTACCCATCAGCAGCACCTGCAGAGATGGAAAAAAAAGAATTAGCTACCGCAGAGCACTGCCTCCTCCATGGCTCCCATCTTGCAGCTGTAGCAACCAATTGACAGGACTCTGGTACTACAGATTGAAACCATAAGAGAACCATACCTGGGAAATCAGGAGGCAGGTGGCATTACCTCCTTGCTTCACACCCTAAAATCCTTTCCATCCTGTTTGTGTTCCCAACACCATGTCCACCACCCTTCTATTTTGCTCTCTCAGGAATTGCTGCCCTTCAAGGCGCTGCACTCCTTCCAGCATGGTGTGTAACACTCAAAGTTCAGCCAGCCTGCAGACGCTGCTGCCCATAACCCTTTTTCCTACACACCATGGCAGAGAACCCATCGCCAATCTCCTCTTTCCCCAGCCCTTCGCAGGCTGCAATGTTTTTCAAGCACTGTCACCAGTGGTAAAAAACTTGATGTTTTCAGTGAGAGCAAAGGACCAGTTTTATCTCAAGCCATTAAAGCCATGCTGAAAGCTATCACTTGCCTACTCAGCACTGGCATTCTCCATTCATTACTTCTCTCCTAATCTTGCTCTTTCCTTTTTCATAACACAGTCTGGTTTCTCTCCCCTGATAGAGGTGAAATACAAGTTCCATGTTGAGTTTCAGGTGTCAGAACCCTAGCAGAAAGCTAAAAGCATTTGGAACAGCCCAACTCAGGTACACCAAGCTGCCATGCGGGGAAAACAGTCTCCGTCCCAGAATCCAGTCCACAGATCCTCAGGCCAAAAGAGAGGCAGCACCTCTGGCAGCAGAAAACTGTGGGATGGCTGAGTGGAGAAGAGGTGGAAACGATCACACAAGGCAAGACTCTGCATCGTGATCTAAAAATAAATGCAAAACCAGTGGCAGCCAACGTGGACTTGCTCACAAAAACAGCTGTGAAACAAGTTCCAGTTACAAAGTCAAATCCAACCTTTGGCAACAGCTCTGAAAATCTATCGTCAAGGATCAGTTTAAAGAGAGTACAACCAGCACTGGTGTTTTACCCCAGTGCCAGGGGCTGCTGGGAAGCAGCTTGCTCAGTCCTCACCTTGCTGCAAGTGCCTCAGAGCAACACACGCAGCAGCGTCCTGTGGCCCCAGGTGCTCTTCTGGGAGCAACTGCAGCATCATAGAAGAAGCAAAAGCCCCTTTCATAAGGAACTGACCATGCAGTGAGGACATTTACTCAGAGTCCCCCATTTTGCTCAGAAGAGCCCTAATGGTTTTGTGACAAAGGCTTTTCTCAAAGCAGTTGGCTGCTCAGGTCACGCCCACCAGCCCAGCTGAAGCCAGAATCCAAAAAGCTCCATGCAGAACAGGAAAAGAACAGCAGCATCTCCTACTTCACATCACCTTAAGACATTCAGTGTGGCTCCAAGATGCAGCACAAGCCAACCTACAAGGGAACCTAACTCCCAAGCATCAGGCTACAGTGGCCTTTTGGGGAGGTCAGACACCAGTTTACAGGGCCAGAGAGGAAACTCAATCCTCATGCAACACGGAATGAGAGCTGAGCGCTCCTCACATCACTGCCTGAGCTAATCTGAATTTGCTCACTGCTGGGACACACAAGGCATAGCTGATGCCTCACCCTGCGTTTGGCCTCGCCCTGCCAGGAGCCCTCAGAGCAGTGATGAGCTGCTCACACCAGTTCCTGCGAGCTGCCCACACCAGTTCCTGCAACACCCAGAGGGTCTCCCCAGGCCGGCAGAGCAAGTTGGAGCACATCCTCTTCCCTGACACCGCAAAGCCCGCAGTCAGCAGAGAGCTTTCGCAACTCCTACCAGAAATACTCACGCAGCCGTTACTGGGGATGTGCAGTTCTGCTGCCAGCCTGCCCTCACGCCAGCAAACAAACCCAAATTTGATGCCGGTTTCCAGCATGATAAGCAAACACTGTGACAGCCTCAAGAGGCAGCTGAAAGCCACAGAACACCCCAAGATACAGATGGGAACACGTAGCCACATTAGCAAGTGCAGACAGGGAAGAGAAATCAAACGGCTTACCTTTTTCTTCATGGCTGTGCTCGGCATCACCTCCCTGCAGAGACAACAGCACTGTTACACCGCTCCGGGCCCCGCTCGCAGGCTGCACGTCAGCCTCAAGCTCCTATCGGCCCTCAGTTCCGTGCAAACGGGAATCTCCCGCCCCGCCGCAGCCCATCCAGCAGCCCAGGGTGCTGACAGCCGCTCTCCGTGCTGCGCGACTGGAGGAGAAGCAGCCCCTCTGCAGGCGGCCCCGTCACACGCCCGCGACGAGCAGCATCCCCGTGACCGCGGGCCCAAGTAGGGGAACCACAAGCGCCCGCCTCACCGCCCCGCTCCCGCGCAGCCCGGCCGCGGTCACCAGGAGCACCGGGCCTCGGCGTCTCCCGGCCCCGCGGGCTCCGCGTGGCTCCGCGCAGCCCGGGTCCCGCAGCGCCCCGCTACCTCTATCCGCGCCGGGCACCTCCCAGGCCGGTTTGGCGATGCCCGCGGGCGGCGGGAGCCGCGGGGGCGCGTCACCGGGCCGCCCGCAGCGCTGAGCGGGTCCGAGCGCCCCGCGCTCCGGAGCAGGCCTCAAAGCCACGGCCTCGCGTGAGCCCGCTGCGCCGCTGGGGTCCCGCCCGCTTCGGCAGCGGCCGCCCCGCGGCGCTCACGAGATTCGGCGCTCAGCGGCCTCCGCCGGTCACGTGAGCGCTCTCCCACCACGCCTTCAAAATCACGTGACGGGCCCCCGCCACCGGCGGCAAGGGCGGGGCGAAGGGAAGGAAGGGGTGGAACTGTTACGCTGTGGTCGCCATGTTGGATGAGGGCAGCTACCCTGGTGCCGCGGGCTGCGTGGAGGAGGGGCGGCGGAGCGGCCGGCCACAGTCTGCAGGCGGCCGACTCGATAGCGACCGCGCAGTGTTTACAGAGCGGCCCGACGGGGTTTCTGCACATCCAGCACAACTCTCTGTAGAGGACCCAAAGAATGTCGGATACCGAACGTTTTCAGGCGGGCTGAGAAACGTCTCATCAGCGCCTCCCATATGGTCTAGCGGTTAGGATTCCTGGTTTTCACCCAGGCGGCCCGGGTTCGACTCCCGGTATGGGAAGGAATTTTTTTTTTCTCCCATCCTTTTGGAGGTGTTCACACAGCAACAAACCTGGCGACTGGAGCCGCCCAGAACTGCCAGAGGTCCACAGCCATGGCGAGCCGCGGCCCCTGCCAGCTTAAAGCGCCAAGGTGTGACGACAGAACTCCCGGAGGGGCAGCGCGCGCCAGCTCACGTTAAGCAGCACGGCGCGGCCGCCGTTTGCGCCCCACAGTGAGATTCCACCGCGCGGATTGTGCGCAAAGAAAGGCGGCGGTGCGCTGCGCCCTCACGGCGGCGAAGCCAGAGATAAAGCTATTGAGTATTGATAAAGCGAAACGAGTCTGTAGGACGAGTGTAAGCAGCATCCCCTCGTACGTTAACAGCCCTTCGGAAAGCGAAGGGAAATTCCGCAGGGAAGCCCAGCCTGCCTGGCTGTGTCTGCCAACGATGCTCACAATCGGACAGCACCCTCAACACAACGCCCAGCAACTGCCGCCCGGCACGCGGCAGCACGCACGTGCACAGTCGGGCGCGGGCCACATAGCGCATGCGCACTCTTAGCGACAGGAGACGGCGAGAGGCTTCGCGCACACGCATCCGCCCGTGAGAGGTACGGCGCGCGTGCCACCGGACCGCCGTGAAACAGCGCAGATGCGCTCAGCAGATCCTCGCTCGAGGCAGGCGCACGGATTACCGGACGGCACGAAATAACGCCTGCGCTTTCCTCTCGGGTCGCGCGTCATCGCGCACGCCCACAAGCGCCAACTGCTTCGGGGGCCGTGTGCGCGCGCAGCGCCGCGGCGAGAGACGGTACGGCTGCACACTGCCCTCTGCCGCCGGTACGAGACCGCGCACGTACACGCTATGTGCAATGCAGCGCGCATGCCCGCCGCTCTTTTCTGTCACGGGGAAGAGCGCACGCTTCCTGTTCCCACGCGGGGCAGCACGCACCGCCCAGCGGCCGCAAACTTGGCGCATGCGCGCGAACTCCCCCAACGCGATTCAGTGCGCATGCACTTCGTGCGCAGCGCGAGAGCGTGCGCCTGCGCACACCGTTCTCTCCCGGCCAGCAGCCCCGCGCCTGCGCACTCCTCCCATTTTCCACCGCCAGGCTGTGCGCGTGCGCAGCGCTGCGTCCTCCCGTTTGTTCCGCTCTCAGGCACTTCGTTTCACCAGGGAAAAAAGAAAAAAAAAAAACAAACAGGGAAAAACCAAAGCTGAGCAGCACTCCGGCACCATCCCAGCTAACAGCAGAGGAAAACGAATGAAGGGAAGGCGGTTCCCTCCTCATCTCAGGGGAGGATCGAACAGCCTGCATGTTCGAGTACAGAAAAGCGGCAGTCGTGGGCTCGTTATTCAGTGGTGCATTTCGGAGGCTTAATTAATGGATTCATTCAGACGTTTCGCGGTGTTTCTGAAAGGATCCTCAAAAAGCTGAGTGCAGGGCTGGCTCATTTTTCATATTCCATTCTGCATTCCTCAGAACAGATGTAAATGAACTGCCATGTAACCTCTGTACTGTGAGAACTGCAAACCTGAAGGAGTGCACAAACCATTTCCACCTCACACGAGTTGACCAACACTAAAAAAATCCCCGGTGACAAAACACATGAGCACCCGCTCCTTTTGATTGTTTTTAAGAACAATTCACGTGTTTTGACTGCTTTCTCCCCCCACTTTAGCACAGCAGTGGCATGGCGATGAAATCAGCAGAAGCACTGCAATAGCATCGTTTCTGTGTTATTTGCAAACTGATGGCTGGAGGCAAGTAATGGTTATGTCGGGAGTCTGGCTCCCAAGCAGACAAAAACAACGTCTTACAAAGATTGAGCAGCTCGTACCTGCGAGTGATGCATTAAGCTCCTTATTTATTGCTCTCGAAGGAACTTTGTTCACTGCATTACAGTTTGTACTCCTTTGGTCAATGAAAACTGCCACGCACCTCCCGGGTTTGTTTTTCTGTCCATTATTCAACCAAGCAATTTCCTTCTTTTTCAGTCAATAAATTGCTACAGTATTAAATTGGTATTGCTGTGGAAATTAGTCATAGAGCACAGGCGATACTATATGGAGCCTGGTTAAAATATTCTCCTGAGCAGAGCACAACAGCTGTATTCAATGAAATAAGTGACACCTCAGTTCTTTTCAGTCTCTTTGGGCCAAATTCTATCATGAGTGTAAATCTAGACAGAGTTTGCTGATCTCACTGCAGTCCCGATGTATTTTTCTCTAACAAAGCAGAGAGCAGAACTTGCCTGGTAGCCTCTGACAGGGAATTAGCATTTCCATCAGCTCCTAACAGTTAGCTCTGAGATGATGGGACACATCCAACCCTTGCTAGTTGGCTAGCAAAATGCATCAAGAAAATAACAAACTGTTCATGTCATTTCTAGAAACTGCACTTCTTACAAGCTGGACAGCACTGACCTGACGGCCATAATTCAGTTCTTGTAAGACCCCAGAGCTGAAAGCTGGCTGATAATGAAAGGTGTGCAGTGGGACACCCAGTGGCACCAAATGAACACCTCTGTCTCCTTCCAGCACCTTTCAAGAAGATGCTGGGGCTATTCCAAGGCACTGCAACGGAGGAACATAGAGTTAAGGTTTAACCCAGTGAGAAGAGAGACTTCTGTGTCTCACTGCTTTACGTATCAGTGACCATGCTGTAGCTCACTCCCCCCACCTTGCACGAGGATCTCTAATCTGGAAGTTCTTGTGCAGTCCTAAAGTGAAAATTCATTTAATGTGTACAGTGATCTATTCATAGTCTGTTGGCTTCATTCCCCAGGGAAGCAAAAGTTCAAATTGCTTCATGGGGGGATTAAAATTATCACTGAGTGAGACACAAATGAGGAACTGAGGAATGTAATACAACTCTAAATTAAAGCATCCAAAGAAATGCTTAAAGCCAGGCAGGATGCAAGTTCCCAGGTCGGTACTCTGAGCATAACGAAATACATGCTTGCTCCTGCTGAACTGTGGTGCCCTGTATATCTGATGTCTTACTCTCACACTGCTGCTATCTCATAGGGCCACATTAAGTAACTTAGTTAGAAAGACCTGGGTTTGCAGCACGTTTATTTTGTCCCTCTTTGCATGTTTTCACTCTGTTTGTCCACAATGACCAGCTATTAGTGTTAAAATTGTGCATGACTCTGTCAGAGAGGAAAGAAAAAGAAGAGTCTGGGATGCATCCCTGCATTTTTCCCAAAAGGATATGTCCCCATCTGTTCTTAACCTTTTCAAGCAGCCCTAAAATACATTTAGACAAAAGCAAGTGAAATGGAAGGCTGTAAATAGCTTCACACATACAAAATGATAAACTAGAGAAGTAATGGTGATTTGACAAAAGACAGTGAGGATGTATCACCCTCTGTCAGAATAAAAAATAATAAGAAGAGGAGTAGGATGTAGTACAAATATAACAGTTCCATCACAGTGTTCTTTCTGTTCCCTCCTCCTAATGTGGGGACAGAGACTCCTTGAGGGAATCAGCTGGGCTCTCACAGCCAGCCCAAGGTCTCCAGAAGAGCCACCAGCCTTTGGGATACCTTAGAGGACGGGGCGATGCTTTAACAACGGGGCGCACCTGCACTGTGCTCAGGGCTGTTCCTGCATCTTCACTGCCTTTGCTGCTAAACACTGAAATGGGAGTCCGTTCCAGCTGAGCCTGATCCACATAAAACCTACAGGGAAAAAAAACCAACAGCAGCATCCTGGCTCCTCTTCCTCGTTAACAGTGGTTAATTTGCATTTTGTAGTCACTCATCATCTCAAAGCATAGGCACACAGTTGAAAGTGAATATATTACTGCAAATTGCCACCTGCCTGCTACCTTGTGTAACTCAGTGCATATTCACTCTCAGCAAATTTCATGTGTAAAATGGATTTTATCTCACTGCTGGGGTGCAAGCAGTGTTACTGCAGCTCAGCTATCAGACAATGATTTGATAAACCACTTTATTTTGACCACATACAAACATACTGGCTTAGTTTGCCTTTGTATTTATAGCCTGCCTCGCTTCTCAGATATGGTCTGAGACAGCCTGGTGTGGTTCACCTGCCAATCCATTTCAACTCACGCTGTCAACAAAAACAGGCTCAAGCCTGGCCTGCTTCCAGCTCAGTCTTTCAGCAGTGAGTTGAGCCCTGTCCCACAGGAGGCAGTTGCCCATGATGAGCATGGTGAGCACAGCCTTCAGACAAAACGCCTGAGCTGAGGCTGTTTCATGGCACGCTGTCTTGGCTCCAGGACAGAAGAGCTAGATTGATCTGCATGATTGTAACCTTCCTCTTAAGTGAAGATGTTCCTCTGATGTGAGTCATTGGGCCGTTGTTCAGTCAGCCGTGCTGTATGATCCAGGATTTACTCAGAGCAAAGTAGCTTCAGGACAGGAAACCACGACAGACCAAGGCTGATCCTGACAACAGGATGCTCATTGGTAAGCAGAGCCCTGCATCCGCTATTGGAGCAATTTGTCTGCAGTTCTGCTGAGCAGGGCACTGGGTGAGCTGCAGATGGCTGACATTACCAAAGGACTTATGCCCATGGAAACAATCCTTGCAGCCCCTCTGGCACCCAGCCTTTGGTCATTCACGCATTCAGACAGACCAGCTATAACAATGCACTTTAATTCTTGCAGTCAGCAATATGTGTGATGACATACAGCTTAAAGCAGTGATACTGAATTATTTAGGTCTTTGGAAATAAGCTTAATGCAAAAGGAGCTTTTCAGAATATGACAATAGACAGTGGCTTCTGAAAGCTCTGCAAAACATGAGCACTGCCCAGAATGAAGGAGAACCCCCAGGGCTGAATCAGCACAACTGACCCTGGAAACTGAAGTGGCTGGAAGAAGCAGGGAACACAGACACCAGTGTCCCACCTTGCAATCCAAGAGGCAGATATCACAAATAGGGTATGCAGGATCTGACCTTAAAAATGTTACACAGTCACTTCTGTCCAGCTACAGCAGCAATGCCCAAGTGGGGACCTTGCACAAAAGCAAACATTTTGGCCATCCGTACTTCTAGGCTAAGGGTGCTTTATTGATGCCAGTCACTCCTGATCCCAGCTGTGATCATCAAAGGCTGAAACAGACTGAAATCCTCTGTTGGCATAAGCTGGCAATCATGCACTCTGTTGAACATATTTCTGAGAAATGGTAATTCTGCCGTCTCCTAATTTCTGAATTCCTGACCAGGAAGTATTGGCATTTCTTTTAAATTCCTCGCACAGATCTCACCACTGACCTAGAAACAATTTTCATCTGATAGGTGTTTTGCTGGATGGCAATTAACTGAATTCGCTCCGAAGTTTATTTACTTTAGGAAATAAAATCTGCTCTGTATCTGGTTTCGTTACCAAAAACAGAAGAAAACCAGTGCTTTGGGAATTTGTCTCCCTTCCAACACTCTCCCTATTCATTTAATGGCAATCAAAATAATGCTAATCCTGGCAACATTTGCTGCAGTGATAAAAATGTTGTTCAGGCAAATCCAAACCCTCTGTTCATCAGCTCCATACAATCCTACCAACACTGCTAATGAAGATTAAACTCTTTCGCTGCAGAAACTTCAGAGACGCAGCACCTTGTGTAACACAGCTGCTTTCTCCATGTTGATTTCCTTCCCAGTAACACTGCTTCAGATGTCACCGCTAATTGCTGATAGTTTTTATTCCCTTAAGGAATGTTGCTTCAGATCCATACCATTTGATCTGTTCTTGATGCTAACTATTAGAGCTCATGAATAATGTTACCAATGTTTAGCTTCAATTTTTGCTGCCTCAGCTTCAGGTCATCACTCTCTGTCCTATCCCATATGCAATGGATTTATGCTGTCCCCCTGGAAAGGAATTAACAAAGTAAGGAAAATGCAGTAGGTGACCTTGCAGACAAAGCCCCAGTTATGTCTCATCAGAGAAGTTTCTCTCCTAAATTATAAAAATGTAGTTGTCTCCCTCTTTCTGTTGCCAAAGTCTTCATTACAGTGCCCTCAAAGTCAGACCCTGCCCAACGAGTAGCACCATTTATTACTGATCATCAGTGATTAAGTCACTTTTAACAGTACAAGACTGCTCATTTTCTCCTGAGTTTCACATTCTTTAACCTAAGCAGTCACATCCTTGGGCTTCAAAAGAAAGTTTGGGCTGCTTATACTGTGAAGAGGACTGAAGTTAAGACTCAAGCCCATTCCTCCGTATAGCAGCTTGCCAGCAGTGTGCTCAGAGCAGCAGGAAAGAAAAGATGATGTCTTTTACAAGAGAGATGTCCCAGTCAAGAAAAAACCCACCTGGGCCTAATGCTGCAGTTCTTTGTATGAAGTGCTCAGAGCTCAAGGAGTGATTCACTCCACAGATAACCAAAAACACATAGAGCAACTAAGCAAAATAGAGACACTGCACATGGATTTACTGCTCTTACAGTTTGTATTGTGGAGATGAGTACTTCAGAGCTGTTGTCTTCCAGGAAACAAGAGAAGCATGAAAGACTGAGCTAATCAAATTAGCAATGACAATAATTGCAAACAATCTCACTGAATATATAAGGCTTCTGAAAAGAGTTATAATTTAAGTGGCCTCTTTGCTGTTCCCCAGAAAATCAGCTGATTTTAGAGGAAAGACAGCATGAATAAGAGGGCCTTAAAGAAGCCCTAATCCTGAGAAAATAAATTCAGCTGCGACTCAAGCAGATAAACTGGCTGAAAATAAATTGATAGAAAGAATAAAAAAATAAATAAATAGAAAGAAGTTACAGACCCTTTGCTTCTACCAGGTGATACGGGAACTTCATATGTATTTTTTCCCTAGGAAAAAATAAGCCACCTCTGAAAGCACTTGAACCTATCAAGCAGCAAAACATTATTTGAAATGTCAACATGTTGAGTTCTGCCTTATCAGGGTATCAAGAAGCTTAAAAACTCCTGATTATTTTAGGATGAGATACCATCTAAATAATTACCCAGGTTTGTATTTGCAATAGTGGCAGCTAAGTCCCACCGAAGATTCAGAATACTGATGCTCCACTCACGCTTAATTTTGGCAGTACTTCACAACCGGTCACCTCTGGCTCTTGTGCTGATGAAGACTTGTGGTGTGTGGCCCTGTATCAAGCACAGAATGGGACTGCTACACTGCCCACCTCGTGTTGGCTAACAAGACTACAAGAACACAAAAAGTGCTTTCTGACACCTATTTGGGTCTCTTTGTGGTTCAGTGCTCTGAATCTCTAACTGGTGGAAAGTAATTCCTCCCAGACTTGGAGAGGAAATTCCTATTTATGATAGCTGTGTTGAAGTTGTTTGAATCCTGGTGATTTAGGAGATGAGAGCCCTGTGCCTTCATGGACTGAAAGCTGAACAAGAGCTGGAAAGCTGAATGGGTTTCAGAGGCAGACTTGCAGAGAGCAGGACGGCTCTCAGACAGATTTGTTGTCAGCTCCCCTGAAGCCAGTGAAGCAATGACAGCTGACACTGACAGTTCACCTCAGGAGGAACACCTACAGTTATATGAACAGGAAAGAAGACATGCAAGAACGTGATCTGTGTTGACACCCACCGCTGGGAGCTTTCCCTTCAGACAAGAAGCTCCATAACTTCTTTACAAAGGTCTTTACAGAGCTGCTGGCTGCTCGCAGAGATGGGAGAAAAGGATGAAATGAGGCTCTTGCTACAGGTGCCCTTGCTACTGTCTTCCTGCAGCCAGGGCTATCAGATGAAACCTTCTGTTCGTAGTCCCACTGTTGGTATATATGTGCAAAAGTGTCCAGCAAATTTATCTTTTTGCCAACCAAAAGGCCACGTTTGCCAGAACTCCCTCTCTTTAAATTCTGTGAATGGAACAGGGAAATATGAAATTAATTTTAAAACTGCTAAGTCAAAAGAAAAAAATAAATTCCAGCAAAACCAAGATTTACCCTTTTAAATACTGTAAATGCATGCAAGCTCTCTGTTCTTACACTAGGCTTGATTTTCAATTACCTAATATAAGGTCTCTTCTCAAGTAAGTACAACATCCTTTAGAAGCATGTTTCTGGAGTATTTGGTTAATGATACAAAATTAAGACAAATATCTGTCACGGTTCATGCGACAACCACACCTGACAGGGGTTGCTATGAGAGTTGGTGTCGTTATTAAGAATAATAAACAAATACTGGTAAGTATCAAAAGAAACTGATGGATTTTCGTAAGATACTCTTTTAGGGAGCACAAGCCATTTCTGTATATGCCTTCAACACACGTACCATTCCATCTGTAGGTACTCTTGTCCAATCTACCTGAGGATTGATAACATTTTTATTATTATTACATGCCCATAACTATATTGACTAAAACATAGATCCATTTTTCTTACACAGATTTGAGCTTACACTTACAGCCCCTCCTTCCTAGCTTAAATAAAACATAACCACCTCATCTTCTTTGATGCGATTTCCCAAACATAACTGACACAGAGACAGGCTTTCATGTTAAAAGGAAACAAAAACCACAGTACAGTAAGGAACATATTTGGTCACGATGACTCCCAAACTACTGATGCATGTAACTGCAGCGCAGCTGATCCAGAAGCTTTTTCAGCCCAAAGTTGTCTACAAAGTAGAATCTGTTTTATTCAAAGGACCGTGCCAAGATACATACTAATTACAGAAATGCCCTTCTTCTGCAAAACCACTCTTCTATTTAGTCCAGTGACAAACTGCCAAATGTATGTAGTTTAAGTAGGTAATAAGAGCAGTCAGGTCTAAGGTCAGCCCAGGAGATACCAGCAGTGACTCAGTGCTGTGTGCCCTGGGCTGAGCTGGCAGGGCCCTTGGCTTACGGGCTGTGGGTCCTCTGTGAAGGTTTGTCAGCACCCACCGTGGTGCAGGTTACTGTGAACTCACCTGAGAGATCACTTATAAACTCAGCAGCCTCGTCTAATCTTTTGCCTTTGGCCACATGTAGTGACTGTTCCCGTTTCCTGTAGTCCCTCCTTGCCTCGATGCTGCACCTAACAACAGGCTCCATGCAGCGCTGCTCAGCGTCACTCCCTGCCCTTCCACGGCAGCTCTGGAACCACTGTCAGCCAGCTGCTATTTCTCAGTTCCCAGGGAAAACACAAATAAGCGCTGAAACACAATCATAGAAATAGGTCTGCAAAAAACAATAGGCATAGGGAACAAACTGAAATTTGGCTCTAGACAGACATGTACTAAAACAAGGCCTGGTGAGATGAAAGGAGGAAACAATGAGTGAAAAGGAGTCTCCAGGGCCTTGTCCTCTTTATTTACGCCATACCAACACGCACCAGACAACAAAGAGACATGTACAAAAAAGCCAAGTCTCTGTTTTCATGTGATTATATGCGTCAAGGAAAGGGATGAGTTATATACAAGAAGTTCCGTCTGAGATACCTTGCAATACCTATGCTGCAAGGTATTAATTTAAGGGAAAAAATTGTGTCATCCAAAATACCAACAATTTCTATTTATTAAAACAAAAACTGCTTAGCACTGCAGTGAGAATGAGGGGTTTGTTCCAAGTCTATTTTCTACTCAACAGTCTAACTAGTTTCCTGCTGTGCTGTGTCCCTAATAGGTTCATGGACTAAAAACAAAGTTTCTTCTGCTAAATGAGGCTTCAGACTTATGCAGGGAGAGACTACATATTGCAACAAAGGGAAAGTTGAAAAATAAAAGAAAGGGAAAAGAAATAAAGAAGTTTCTTAAGCTCTTTGCTGCCCTCTGGTCTCCCTGGAGGATTCAGAGCCAGAAGTGAAAACAGAGAAACAGACTGACTTGTTGGAGGCAGAAATGGAATTTTCTGTGTATTTTAATGACTGACACGGACACAGCAGAGGCATTGCTATGAGGGGCCTGTAAGGGGCCAATGGCATTGCAAGTGTTGCACCAAGTGCTATTAACTCTTTCCTCCTGTTACCAGTATCATCAGATCAGCAAATGGCTTGGGTTGGAAGGGACCTCAAACACCACCAGCCCCAACCCATGGGCTGGCTGCCTCCAGCAGCTCAGGCTGCCAGGGCTCCATCCCACCTGGCCTTGAGCAGCTCCAGGGATGGGGCAGCCACAGCTCTCTGGCAGCAGGGCCTCACTGCTCTCTGAGTAAAGAATGTTTTCCTAACATCTAACCTGAATTCCCCCTCTTTTAGTTTAAAACCATTTCCCCTTCTCCTATCACAGCCTGTAGGCTGAAGCTCATAATCTTTGTGAAGAAATGCTGGATGTTAAATTTGGCTTTCCTCACACAAAGACTGCTGTAGGAAAGTAAAGGGGGAAAATGCCCTTTATTTCTTTTTGCTCCGACCACAGTTTGGTGCTTAGGTAGCGTCAGTTGAGGGCTTCAAAACACAGCTGCAGCAAATTATCTGGCTCAGAAATATTGTAGAAATAGTTGAATAGCTTTGCAGCATCAACTTTTTTTTTTATTGATAGGTATTACGTGATTAGCAGTGCCTGTTTATGGGTCTGGGGTTTGGCACTGCCAACAGGGAAACTCAAGCACATTTCAAGATCAAAGTACAATACAGAAATACAGTGTACTGGAGCATTACAAATTTCTTATATTATTATTTCAGATATATTTGAGGAAGATATTTGCTCCATCTGAAGTTCCTGAAAGGCTTTGCATTGCTTTCAGTGATCCCAAATTGCAGCCCAGAAAGAGCTGACCTAAATCTAAAATAAGGTATAGAGAAGGAAACAGATTTAGATTTGAATCTCAACTCCATCACTGAATTTCTTCATTAGTTCTGGTAAATCATTTTGACTTTTATTACTTCTATGTCTGATTCTCAATTTCCAAGATAAGAATCAGTTCTTTTTCACACAGCACTGCAAGGATGCTTTAAAAAAAAAAAATCACGTAAAATACAATGACATCCCTCCATCTGAGGGAAGATGGATAGATAATTGAATATATTTTCTTAGAAGAAAACAGCCTTAAAAAGCCAGAAAAATCTCTTTATGTCCATAAGGAAAACATAATTTCTTTCAGCTGAAAACCTGACCAGACATTAGAACAGGCCACAAAGCGTGCTTAAAGCTGCCAAGAAAGCCCTGGGCAGAAAAGAGTTTCAGATTCCAGTGTTAATTTTCAAGGATTTTGCTTTTAAAAGCGGCGTCCATAGGAATGTTTAGTTTGCAGCTTTTATCCGGTCCTGAAAGGCAGTCGGGGCATCAGATGTCCTGCAAACTAACTGGCCCTTATTTCACTTGCATCATGGATGGCACAAAGGCTGGAAGACTAATTTCAAGATTATCTGCAGCATTGCTTTCAGTGTGAACCCGGTGGCAAGGAATGCAAGAGGTTCTGTGGAGCTGGTATTTCGCCCGGGCAGCAGAACAGGCTTCACATTCACAGCATGGGGAGGAACCACAGCTCCCTTCTGCCCACTAAAAAATTTGATGCGAGATTAAACACTGATGTCCAAGAAATATTTAACTTGGCTTCTGACAGAAGATGAGGTGACTTAGAAGAGCTGGATTTATCTTGGGAAATGTCTCCAGAAGCTCGATGTCAGGGTGGCTGTCAGAATTCTGAGCAGAAGCCATTAAACATTAGGCTCCTAATCTTTATCCGGATTTTAATATACCAAGACTTGGACTACAGGCTACGCTGGTGCTGCAGAAGAATAGCACTAAAGCAGCAGGTTATCTTGTCACATCCTGTATGTCCCCAAGGAGAGCACAGTGAAGTCACCTGTGGCATGTTCCCACGTACAGCAGCCAGCAGGGGCTCCTGTGCAGCCCCACCTCCAATCTTTCTATCTCCAGCTGCATGCAGGCAGAACTCTTTAGCAAAGGCAATGAAAGGATTTCTTCAGCTCTGCTTCCCCTGCACATCCTACCAGTCTCTGAGAGCACTGTCACCCTGGACACATAAAGCAGCATTTCCTCTCAAAACTGAGCATGTTTTAGCACTGCAGATGCAGACACCACACCTGACAGTGTTACCAGTGTTTTGCTCAAAAACCAAACTGCATTCAGGCCACATATGCAAATTCTTCTCCATTTTGGAAGAGAGTTGGGCTGAGAGGGAAGAGTAAGTAAATAAATATTTTCTTTTCCTTCGTTTTCTTAAGTCCAGAGAGAGAAATAAACTAGTTAGGGCTGAGTTTTCCACTAGAGTAGGCTTGTTAAAAATTTGCTAGCAAACTTATCATTCAAATGAATAAACCTCATGTATATGAACATGCTGACAGATGTTTCTCCTTGCACAGGTCTGTCACAGCCGCTTACAGACAGAAGCATTTCCTTCCAAATCTCTTTTATTGTGTTGACCACAGAGGGCTCCTGTCAGACACAGCTCTGCTAACACACCCCACCCAAATTAACAACAGCAGCTATTCTGTAATCTCTGTCCACATACTCAGTGGGTTGTGTGCTTCCATCCACACCCTCTCCTGTGTTTGAACGCTCACCTTGAGCCATCCAAGAGCTCAAAAGGTTCATTTTAGCCCCTTTTTACACTATGCAATTTATTCTAGGACCAAAAGTCATGCACAGAGAAAAGCAAACCATTGAGCAGCGTTCAGGAAGTGAAGCTAGAATGGCATTTCCCAGATGAGATCTCCAACTCGCAGTGAAAACCTAGGGCTCCAGCACACTCCTGAGCTGCTCTGTGCCCGTTCACAGGATCAGGCTCAGTAGAGGTACGGACGGCCAATCCCTGCTCATGAGAACAGGCTCTCCCGGATTTAGCCTCCCAGGCGGCCCCAGTTCAGGAGGTCATTGCTTCCATTCTGCAGTGGAATCAGTTCTCCCTGCACATGCCTTTGCAGCTGAAGCTCCTTGGCATGCCGATGGGGAGGCTGGTGCCTGGCACAGCTGGCCCTGCAGTATTACATCTAACCTGTCAGAGCTCATTTTCAGTCTCGTTATTCAGGGGCTGGCGCACCGCCAAATCATCTCCAATGGTTCAGCAGCACAGGATCCCCTGGGGTGTATTTTGTTTTCAGATATCTCTCTCCAGCCTCACACAACAAAGCTCTGACATAAAACCTGTGCAGAGAGCATATTTCTGCGCTTACTAACACAAACTAGTGGCATGTGTGCCTGGCTCTGAAAGTCCACATTGGCATTGGTCTGCCTGTTATCATAAGCATCTCTGCTTAGGCTGACAGTCTCGTGTTAGTGATGCTGAGCAGACTGAAATACAGCCTTCCTATATAGGAAAAGTCCTTTTTGTAAATACAGGCTTCTATTTTCACTCTTCCTATGTTCAGCTGTAAGTAAATACACAGTAGGTCACACCAGCTTGAGTTGTTTTGAAACGCGTTTTCCCTCTCCTTTTCACTCCCTAGACCTGAATCTTTCTTTTTGCAGCATTTTCTCTTGCAGCCCATATGAATCAGAGAAGTATGTAAAGAAGAATTCTACATCTGCTACCTGTTCTTCCTGCCTCACTCTGCTCATCTGCTCTGCAGGAACAGTCAGACTTGCCAAGTTGCATGCATCAGCATCACAAAGCAAAAATGTTGCCAGCTCGAGGTGCCTTAAAAAGGAAAAAGACTGATTCAGGGAAAGACTGGAGGCACACTGCATCCCCATAAAACAGTGCAGAGAAGATAAGGCAAGTGCGTACGTGGAATATCACTTGAAGTTGGAATGTAGAGTTACAAGAAATAATATACCTAACATCTTCCAATCTTCCAAAAAGAACTAAGGAACATAAAATCACAAAAAAATGTAAGATCCATACAGTATTTTCTTGCCTTACAAGAAGCTTACGGAAGATTCCTATGAATGACATGTTAGCTTTCTACCCTTGAAAAGTAACACCCTCTTTTTTTGCAATGCAGTAGGAAGAACTATTCTCCATGAATATCTAAGAAGTAACAAGCCTGACAACGCTAAACCAAAGGAGCAGTTACATACTCGTGATGTAACAGGTTTCAATCTGTACTGAACAGAAATGTAAAATATTCAGTGAAGAACTTAGAAGGATATTTATTAAGATGAGAGGACTATCAGAACCTCCATCATGTCTCAGTTCTTAATGGTCATTGTGTGGTGCCAGTTTGAGAAGAGATGAATTTGAACACTGACTCTGGGACTAGATATACTAACACTCCTAGATTCCTAAGAGTTGAAAAATTTGACCTGAATTTTCTGCAGAGTGCCTCAGGTGGGCTCTTAGTCAGGAAAAAAAACAAGACAAGAGAGACCAAAAGAATGACCAGCAGGCTAATGCTCCTAATTACAGCCCTGTAACAGATTATATCTGTAGCCTTAGGCAAGCTGCTTCAGCGCTCTGCAGGGCCTGACAGCTAAGGACGAAACAGCAACGAGCAGCAGTACAGACAGGCTCTTTGATGTGCATTCTAGCTTGCTATTTCATGTGGATCAAACAGTTACCAAGCTGATGGATTGGTTGAGTTCAAGGTACTACAGAAAATCTCAATACCCTCTCTTAAATCCCCGACAGTCAGCTGTCCTCTTGCTCCATATCTTCAAGCACTGTGCTCAAGAGGAGAATTTCTTCTGCAGTTGCTATTTTTCTACTCATACACTAAACAAGCAAAAGCATGCTAAACAAACAGAGGTAAAACAAACCAACACAACTAATCGATCTCACACAAGAGTGAACAAACAGCATCACCGAGCCCAGCAAAACTGCTCAAACTTTCTCAGACAGGATCAAACCCAAGGCTTTTTGAATCAAACTGTTCATTTAACCAGTTATTGATCCAGTTTCTTTAAACTAATTACTTGAACTATTCATCTGGGCAAAAAGAAACAAAAATCAAGTCTTTTTCTGGCCTCTGCACATGGCTGATTTTCTGACAGTGCCAATCAGTCCCTCTGTAGCACTATAAATTGGTTACACAATTTGTGTCTTAAATATCTTTAAAAGCAGACAATTGGCAATGAGATGTGTACACAGATTAACCTGGTCATATTTCGTAGCATGTGGGATTTGACATTGAGAGGTATCTAAATAATTTTGACACATTTTCTTAAACTACGGGTTGTTTTGTTTTGCTGGCAAAGAGGCACTGAGGCATTAGTGGGGCAGACAGATACTCTTGAGAAGACATCTATTCCCAAAGAAGTAGCACCACCAGTCATTTGATCAGTATCTGCTCAAGTACTCCACGCCACGATGCTGAAGGTCTCTGGGTTCAGTCCTGAGGATGATGCAGCAGAGACCACAGAGTAAGTTTCAGAGATAGGAAAGGTTCCTGAGCTCTTCAGAAGGTACAGATCCCTCTGAAGGCTCTCAGTACTTGATTTACTGTTTGTACAGACAGTGCTGACGCATATGGAGTATGCAGAATGGTCATCCAACAGTAAGAAATGCACTGCATGTACTCACCTGCTTCAATGATATGCATTTGTCCTGAAAGCAGTAACTTTCCTCTCCCAGAAAACAGTTTGTACTGAGATTGCTGTGAACAGGATTAATGTGGTGATTTGAAGAACTGGGAGCAAGGAAAACCTTGCAGCTAAAAGACATTCTTAGGTGTTCAGACAGACAGCCTCACCTACAAGGCTGTTATTTATACAGGCAGATGCACACATCTATGCACACATCTGCAGCCTGCTAGGGAGTACGTCATTGCTGGAGCTGGTGAGGCTTGCCAGTGCTGGTTTTTCAGTGACAGCCTCAGCTGAACATACTGTTCAGATATGTATCCAGCTGTTCATATAGATCAGTAATCACAACAGCAACAACTTTCAGAGCAGAGACTTCAGGCAACACTTGAGACTGCAAACCATCTCAGTGATAATCAGCTTGAAAGATTCAGGCTGGTATGTCCTGATTCCTTCATCTCTTCCCCTTATACTTAAGCTTAACTTCATCCTCCTGCTACATGACTCAGGTAACAAATGACTACCATAGATGTGCCCCTAGGTGTCCAACACAGCAGTTCACATGTACAAAACATACCGATGCATCACACATCAGAACTCAGCTGGCTCTGCAGTGATGGCGTTTCATTTACAGCACAACAGTATTTTGGATTTTTATGTATTTATTTTTTGTCAACTACAGCTCTGAGCCCTATCTGAACATAACATCTTTAGATATTTAATATTTTGATATAACCATGTCTACCTGTGACTGCTCTGTCTGTCTACAGTGACAGGAAAGGTCTTGAATCTGCCTGTTGCCAAAAATATCAGCTATTGGAGCTTGGCACAGTGCAGAGCCTCCCCTAGGACCTTGCATTCAGGTGTCTTAAGCAATGGGTTAGTCCCAGAGAGACCTGCTGTAAACAGCTACCTTCGCCAGTTCTGCACCATTTCAGCTACCCCAGATAATTCAGCTTCAAGACAGGACAAATTCAGCTTCAAGACAGGACAGTGCTTATCTGAGAGTCACAGACAGTGAATGCAGACCTGTCGATTTCAGTCCAAAAATTATTATTTTCTGGAAAGCGTGTAGTGACACCTTCAAGCAGTCAATTAACCTTAGCAGTGCTCTGGGATATTCTTGAGGCTTTTTCTGAATGCTCAATGATAACCATAATGGATTATGCTATGCACATACTTCTATATTCCTTCTCTGTCTACTGAAAGGCATGGAGATGCCAAAAAGACCAAGTTCAACAAGTGCATGTGCTGTGCACTGAAACGCAGGTCTGGGAGGAAGGGGAAAATCTTCTGCATTTGCTGTCCCTCTTAGGGCCTTACCAAGAGCCTGAACAATTGAACAGGAAATGACTGACTTCATTTCCTATGCCATTGCATACCACAAGCTTACTCCTACCACTGTAGTCTCAATACGCTGATCACTGCTTTCAAGCATCAGCACCTTATCAGGGAGATGCAGGATCTCAAACATCACCACTTTCACCTTATATCCAACTAGCAATATTTTACTGACCTACGATCCCTTCCTGTAACCCCTAGCTATGTAACAGCAACAAGAGCTAGACTCTTGCATTTAACAACAGTGTATCTAAACACATAGCTTACTGCAGTAAACAAGTGTGCATGACAAGCTCAGATTGTATTCTGAATATTCAAGTAAATTTAAAACATGATGCTAGCATACATAAATACTTGTATATCCACAGAATTCTGAGCATCTCACAGATTTATTATCACTGTTAGAATTTTTTCAGCTGAAAGGGTAACACTTAAAATACACAGATAAAAGAGTCAATTTGTTATACCAGAATCTCAGGAGACATCCTGCAGGAGACAACCCAGCAGCAGGCACCCAGTTGTGTGTGTTCCCCACGAGCAATGTGCCATCAGGGCTCCACCTAAAAAAAATCATTCAGCAGCAACAACAAATGAAGTTTCCAATAGCATGCAAGAAAAGTGAGAGCCAAGTAAATCAAGTACCTTGTCCAAGACCATTCCAGAGATCAGCTTCAGTGCCAGGAACAGAACATACCTTGTCTACTTTCCTGCTGTTTAATTGTATTCACTCTGTAGTGGCTGCTCCGTGGCTCCCACAGACATGCTCTCTCTCTTGTATACATGTCCTCCAAATTCTTTACCTCATCATCTTATCTTCCCAGCTTAACCTTAAGGCAAATGATGCATGTTCAGCAATTACAGCTTTCTCTCCAACTCAGTTCTTCCAGCTCCTTTTGTTCTCTCTCAGCTACCACTGGCATGGAGGCAACCTGAATGCCAACACTGTGACTCCAACCTTGCTGCAACACGGAGTGAAGGAGACCAGGGGACATCCTGGATGCTCCTCCAGTTCTGACTGCAGACAGCCCACGGGAGCAGACCCAGCCTGCAACAGTGATTCCTTCCACCTCTACATTCCTTTTGAGGCAGGCTTGCAGGTTTCTTCTGTCCTGTGCTTTCAACACAGCTCCCATATTGCACAGATTGACAGCTATCAGCAATCTCTGCATAGTTCTGACATCCTATATGCTAAGCAGTAACAGGTGACTTCACATCAAAGGCAAATCTGCCACATTAAGTATAACCCAGTACTATTAAGTATAACCCAGTACCACAGATTAGCATAATTTCCTGCAGCTCTGCTGATTATAGTACAAATTAATACATCGTAATATATTAGCAAAGCTTGCCACAGAAGCTGAGGAGTGGGATCTGCTCTGTCCCATGCAAGGTATATTTTAGATATATATTTGAGAATGGAGTTGACCCACAGCAGTCAATTCAAATTCACCTCTCTATGAACAGATTTTCAGTCATCGTTTACGACCCAGGCCAGCTGCACATCCAAGAAGTGATTTGTACACAGATGCTTCATTATGTGCAGAAATAAGCAAGAAGTTCAGAAGATATCTCAGCTGGAAGCTACCCATGCCTGTCTGTCTCACGATAAGAGGAAACCTGGGAAGTTCAAATGCAAAACCAAAACCAACTGTCTGAAGAGACTCTCCAGCTCACTCTGTCCTCCAATATGTCCAGAAGCATCAAACTGTGTCAAGAACGCAAGATGAGTTAAAACTGTGTGAGAACTAAAATGATCTGCAGAAAAAAATCAATGCAAACCTGTGTTAAGGAGCCACACGAGAGATTAGAAAAGATCAGTAGCTTAACAAGAAGTTTTTGAGGAACAGAAATATTAATCATACTTATTATGCTTTGCAATGCCTTTAAGGCAGAGCTTGCCTAACAGAGGTGCTGCATTGCCATTGATTTCCCCATAAGGTCCATGATGTATGAAAAATTGAGGAGCTGTAATGAAAAATTATTTGCTAGCTAGATTGGAAAGTTAGCTTTGCAAAAGTAACTTGTATGCAACTTCCATAAAGCAGGAGAAACATTGTACTGTTCATGACCGGGTAAGGAAAACAGCATGGAGTAATGTGCAAAGCAGGCTGGGTTTCCACAATCAAACTAGGGAAATTACAGTAACATCTGCAAAGATTTTTTCCCACCTGGGCAACCCTTCAAGCTCGTGTTGTTGGGAATTTTTTGTGCCTATCAGAGGGAGGATGACTTTTTGGGTGCTTGTGTATTCATGGCAAAACAGAAGGAGAGGAGAAGGAAATGTTCTCCATCTTCATAAAGTTACAGTGGAAAGGGACTGCTGTTCTTCAATACACAGGAACAATATTGTTTTCACTTAGCATCCAAAATGCTTTCATTTCAGAGCCAGGACAGGATTTTATTTGTGGAAATCAAAACCCATTATTGTGTGTGTATGCTTACAAAAACTCACCACCTCTGGAGTGAAATGTGACAGCTGTTTCACAAATAAGAAGCAATTTCCACTGATGAAATGCAGTGCAGCAGATAATAGTCTAGCCGGCTGCCTTACAAGGCTTCCTCTTTTGGATATTCTTTCTTTTTTTCCTCCCCTCTCTCCTTCCAATGCAAACCACCTTTCCATCAGACTCAGCAGACTAATTGGGATTTCAAACATCAGTGTGTCCCCCAAACACACATAAGGTGCTTGCAGTGTCTTCCAGCCAGCAGGTGGTTGCCTGCTTTTGTTCAAAGTGTTTTTGCTATTGCCCTGATGGGCACTTTCCACAGAAAAATAACCCAGATGAAGGTCACAAATGCAGAACCACAGTGCTTCACCCAAGCCTTCTTCTCTGGTACCATCAGTATAGAAACTTTATTTACAAAAGCACCTGCCTTTCTGGGCATGCTGTAGCCTGTAGGTATCCAATACCCCTGTGCTGAAGCACCTGCCTTGAATTAAAAGAAATCTATCCTATCTTTTGCTCAGGTTTTAGCCCCTTCTGCCTTGTAACAAGATCAGAGTGTACCAGTTATTAAAACCTAACACAATAATAGCCAGCAATGCTTTTGTTGCCTCAGCTGTTTGTAAGATGAAATACTGGCACTTTCCCACAAGGCTTTATCCTTTCTGAAATCCTGCTCAGCAGTCTAGACTGACAGACATTGGGCCCCAGAGGAATTGCAACTGAGACTACATGCAAATGCTCCAGCACTAACACAGCCTGCTCATTCTGTGATAACGCACACCACTGCCCTGATGCCCAGATGTCCCAGGAGCCCTGCGTGATGCTGAGTCTGAGGTGCTGTGTTCCATACAACTGAAGAAAAGGAAAGAGGACAAATATTTGAACCACTTCTGTGACCACAAAAACCAAAGCAGCGACTGAATTCCTGGGAGGTCCATGTTGAAGAAGGCTCATTTCAACAACTGAGAAGAATGCATTTTCCAATTTCTCAGTGCAGAAAGCCTGCTATATCCACCCACCTTCTTAAGTGCACTGAGTGGTCTGCACTGAGCTCTTTATTTCCGCAGCCATCTTACTATCAGAATCTGTGCTAGAAGGTCACAGCGAATTCAGGTAAAGCCACAGATCTTCCTTGCAGATACACCTTGTCACCCAAGGCAAAAACATCTCAGCTCACATCTCACAGCTGAGCAGTAGCAGCCCAAGTTGAGCGATCATCTCAGCTGGTGTACTTTGTCACCTTGATGTGTGCTTGCAGAAGGAAGCCACCCTGGGCATAGGGTTTATTAGTGCATGCAGACTCACTGCTGGTTCTCACACTGCACTGGAACCAGCTATCACTTATCCAGCCCCCTCCTACTTTCCTTTTCCTGCCAGCATTAAAATTGCCGGATTGGCATTTTCAGCATGACCCTGCCAAGATGAATTTGAACTACACACACATCTGTCTTCTTCACATCAGGGTGAATCTTCTTTCATTGCTCCCAGAGTTGTTAATCCTGCTCCTCTGGGATGGTACCAGGATGGTTTTTTCTTGAGGATAATCAGGCTGTCCAACAGGATTCTAGAAAGGACATGCAGTTCCTGATGCATTTTTACTTTCCATATTTGTTTGTAATTGGTTAATTTAGTCCCACTGGAGCAGGAAATGGATAGTTAAGAGTTCAAGGACAATTCTGGTATTTTGTTTTTAAATGGCATTTATAGGTGATAATTAATCAGAAGCATATTTCAGAACTTACAATTAGGAGGAGGAGTCTTAAAGATAAAACAAACAAACCTTACAGGAAGGAACTGGAGAGAGCAGGAGAGAGAAATGAGCATTCATTCATTCATTCCTCACAGTAAACCGTTAACACAGCTGTTCAGATAACCAAACTGGGGGCCATAATAAATAAGGTAGTGCCACAGGATACCCCTCAAAGGGCCAAACAGCTACAGAAGGCAGATCCCACCAGCATCTCTTCAGCCATGAGAGTATCCTGCTGCTAGCATAATCTCAGGAACTGGACTAGATTACATCTGAAGGTCCCTTCCACCTCAAACGATTCTATGATTCTATGATTCTAGACTGGAGTATATAAGAACAGACACATACATGAAACCAGAGTGCAGCACATCAATGAAATGCCTTTGAAAGGAGAGAAGAAAGAAGTTTCTTGCCATGTCAGTCTTCCTTCCTCAATCCTACTGCAAGTAGAAACTCTAATGAAATGCAACACCTTCTGGGAAGAGCAGCACAAAACAACTGTTACTGTAACATAAGGGAAGGAAAACACTAGGGACCTCCAGTGTGACTACAACAGACATCAAAACTAGATGTATTAAGCAGCTATGTCTACAGGAAGCGAGAGACCATAATTTACCATCTCACCTGAAAAACAATTTTCAGCAGTATAAGGCTGCTAGCAGCAAAGTGCCTTGCTAGTTTATTGGTAAATCACAGGAGAGCATCTTCAAATGAAGCATCAGTGACAGGCAGTGATTTCTGCACAATCCTGTGCTCACAGCTTGGAAAATTTTCTGGGTGTCCCAGCAGAATAAACAAGATAAAGAGAGAGTGATTCAAGTAATGAGTAATAAAAAGGCCTAGGAAAGACTGCCTGATCATGGACAAATGTGATATTGGCAAGAATTAATGAGAGTGGCAAGACAGAAAGGAGCTGATGGTAAAAAGAGCATGAATGCGTGACAGTTCAGATCTAAGAAGATTTAAAGTTTCCAATTCCACTTTGGAAGTCCCAGATTTTATTTCATTTATTTTAAAATGAGCACCTGAGCATTCGGATGTGAGTTCAGCTTTTAGTATCACCAGAGGCAAAGAAGACTCAGGGTTAGAGTTATTCAGACAGAGCCTAACACAACTTCAGACAGCATTCAGTCTGAAATTCACCTGCTCCACCATGTGAGAAAATATTCGTGGTGGGACTGGATTAAATTGAATCCTCCAAAAAGAAAAGCCATTTATACTGAGAACAGCCTCTCTCTAAGCAGAGAATCAGAGGAAAATTCTGGCTGAAGCCAGGCAGTGTAGTCCAGGACCAGCTTTCTGTTTTAATTAATGGGGCAGCTTCACAAGCCCTGTGGTCATTAGCATCCCCCAGCAATTCCTACAGGACCTGCAACCAGATGCCAGTGTGTGGGAGAATGAAACACAGTATTGGCACTGGGAAGCATTCCTGATCTATTTTTTTTTAATTTTCAATTTTTAAATTACATAAAAACTTTAACCATGACAAAGTCATCCCTGGGATAGACAGCACATAAACCATCCCCAGAAAGGAATTTCCTCCCAGGTTGGGTATTAGGAAGAATTTCTTCGTAGAAGGAGTGATGAGGTATAGGAACAGGCTGCCCAGGGAGTCACCATCCCTGAAAAGGGTCAGTGTGGCAGTGAGGGACATGGTTAGTGGGCATTGTGGTGTTGGGTTGATGGTTGGACTAGATGATCTTAGTAGTCTTTCCAACCTTAAGGATTCTACAAATCCTGCTGCAAAAGTATTATAGCTTCATGAATAAAGCACAGGGAGGGAATAAGAAATGTTCTTCCAGCACAACTGAACCCAAAGTGGACCGAAGTGTTTCTGGCTCCCAGGCTACATCTCTGTAAGTCAGATCCAAGAGTAGCACCAGCACTATTTTCACTCGCACAACCTGAAGATAACATTCTTCTCTCTTCACTCTTCAGCCATGAAAATCAGTGCACCTTGAATATTTGGGGTGCTGAGCCATACCACGTCAGCCCTTCTTGCAAGCCACCAAGAGGAGAGTACCAAGGACTCTTCTGTGCTCTGTGTCACACACAGGCAGGCAATGATTACCCAGGTTTTATCCCAGTTGCAGAAGGTGGAAGCTTGCTATTCCCAGCCACATTTATTTATTGCTTTACTGTGGTCTCCATGGAAACAAGTCATGATATTAGAAGCTGAAAGAAGGAGGTCGAGAGGTCTGCAGGAGCTGCTGGGAGCCAGTGGCACAGAGCAGAACAAATGCTAAAACTAGAAAAGTGTAATTTCTCTGCAAAGAGCAATGAAATAAGTGGCAGGAGAGTTGAAAAGTACTAAATGTGAGAGGCCTGAACTTAATACCACTTCAATTATTTAACAAGATTGTCTCATCTATGTATTTGGATGAGTATGATCATACTGCAGGACCGCTGAGGTCGTCTCATCACTGCTTACAGACAGCGTCAGCTTATTGTAGCTCTGCACCCACTGGGCACCTTTGAATTACTTTTTATCAGCCTTCCCTACAAGAGATGAATAAGGAATAAAAGCCCTGAAGCCAGACACTTGGAGTTGTGCTTTATCCTACAGAAATCAGTGACACCAGGTGAGCCCAGAAGTAGTTCTAAACAAATAAACACAGAGAACAGAAGTAACAGAAACACAGCTAGCAGATGCATGCCATGTGGGCCTGCATCTCCATTCAGAGACGGTTTTGCAAGGGACTACAGCCAGACTGTACAATTAGAACAGTACTGACAAACTCTCTTAAGCTATCAAAATGCCTAAATTGAGAAAAGCATGAAATCTCCTCCCCTATCTATTCTATAAATTAGAGAAATATTAAACTAAAAGCGTATTTCAGACAAGGACCACAGGAGATGGTAGGGCACTACAGCGTGACCACTGGTCTTTCCTCCCGCCCCCCAGCATTTTACATTTCACTTAGAGAATATCCATCATCCACTCCCCAGGATAAATGCATACAACTTTTTTTTCACCCTAGAGGACAAACCATTTGAATTGTTTCATTTCCTTTATAACAAAGACCATAACCTACATCCTTGATACAACCCCTCGTCTGAGTTGCAGAATAGAGGGCAAGCCCAACCAAAAACAATGGTCGTATGAAGTAATTGCAATGCCTGGACAAGGTTTCCTGTAATTAATCACTGGCATAATTAAAAACAAAAATCCACTTCCAGCCTTGCTTCAAATAAGCTTGTTGCAGGCTTTTGTCTGCCACACTGAAGAGTGAATCAAGTTTTGTCTCCTTGTGTGCACTGCTGTCGAATCACCCATGACCTCTGTTGGCCACGTTCAATACATTCAGTTTCCGGAGTCTTTTGGTAGAAGACCAAAGCCCACCTGAAGGAAAAGCTTGCTGCTATATTTCGCAGAATAAATGTATGACAGCCACAGATATTTTAAATATGTATTTGTTCATTTTGCCTGTGCTTCAGAAAGGCTATTCCCATTACACTGAATTGAAAAGTGTTTCCACAATTACTGGGCAAACATCTGAATTCTCTAAGATGGAAAATTGCTAGTGATCTCACAGAGGGCCAGAAAGACTCTCAATCTTTAAGAAAGGACAGATTATTTCCCAGTACTGCAGTGCCAGGTTATTCCAAATATTCTGCTGCTACAAAATCAGCACTGGAACCACAAGTTCAGAGAAGATGTCAGAGGAACTTCTGAGGGGCTGCCTATGAGACAATTTCATTTTATATTTTAATTTAATTTGGAACAACATGCAAGATTTCCAGGATGCATATATAACATCAGTGCAAAGTGGTTTGTTTATTTGTCTTCTGGCCAAAAAAAAACCAGGTGCTCTTACTGAGAATATCTTCAATATAAAGAATTGTAAGTGCACTCCACAAACATAGAAGCGATGAAGCCAATACTCATCAGCTTATCTTTAAGAATCTACAATCTAGAAGGTTACAGAGAACAATTGAGAGTTGCCACAGAAAATGCTGTGGCAAGTATTCATCTGCCAGAGTTCATGGTATCATCTGTGTGTGATGAAAGGGCCTCAGCCTTATGGGAAAGTCCCATAGAGTTTATTGAGAGACATAATCCAGCTGACCCTTTCAAATGATTCCCGAGAGTTCTGTGCCAGATGAGATTTATACCACCTTCATTCCCTGTCCCTCTCACACCAACTGTATGCACTCTTTGTGGAGATGAGCCAGGGAGGCTGGAACATAAATATGCCCAGAGGCAGCACATCCATATTGCCCTATCAGAAAGAACAAAGAAAGAAATCGGAACTAATTAGTATCGCAATGTGTCTGAGGCTGGATTTAGCATCATTCAGCAACCACAGGCAGTGAAGGAATGAAGAAAAATGGAGCCAATTTGTGGCTCAGTATTTATTAGCATTTAGATAATATGCCCCATCCATCATAGAAAAGGCATGTTTCAGAAGTACCAATGCTTGTGCGTTCCGAGTGCCCAGAACCCTTGTAAATCGCATTCCTCTGATCCTGCTGAGAATAAAACACATTCATCCAGAAGCACTGCTGGAGGAGGACATTTTTTCCTTGTGATGGAAATAAAGACTGATGATACAAAGGAGTCATAAAAGCAAGAGGCTGCAGATTAAGATAGAAGCAATCCACTCCTTCCCAGTGAGGCGCGTGTGTGATTTACAAACTGCCAAACACAGCCATGGGATTAAAATGGGAACAAAATCCCAGTCGACATTGACAGAGGGGATCAAAAAGCACCCAAAATCTGCAGCCAAGTTTGCTGCTCTGCAACACAGCTGTTATTTTACATAAGAGGAAGGGAGACCTGAGATTATGGAAAGGGGCAGGAGAGGTTCTGGAAAAGAAACTATTAAAAGTGACAGCAAAAAAAGTTTGATTCCTTTGTTTATCTTGCAGGTGAGTAATTGCAGGCAGCACCAGTTCACAAAGGGCTGAACAAGAAAGATATCCATTTCCAGATGTTGCAACCAGCCGCCCTCCAAATCTCAAGCATCCTGGATGAGCACTATGTGTGCCTTTCTCAGTGCAGTTTCATTTCTACAGGGCCATCACTTTGTAAGAGACAGATTCTTCCATCGTTTATTGCTCAGTGTAGAGGAGACAGAGACACAGGTTCACAACCTTATTGCAGTCTTGGAAAACATGTTGTATTTCTCCATTTTTCAAGTTTATTCTCCTGGCATTCCAAGACCAGACTCCCAGAAATCTCATCAATGCGTGACTCAGTGAAAGCTTAAGCATATGACTGGACTCAAAGAAATAGAAAATTAAGCCCACACATAAACACACTGCTAAAGCAAGGCTTATAAAAACTAGAACACCAAATGAGTCTTTTTCTGCAGACTTCCGCTCTGCTAAAGTTTTAATGATATCTGACTTTTCATCCCACTTCACCATGGGAGACTTATCAAAAATCTTGGAGAGATTCTAGGAAGAGTAACTTCTTGCCTTCATTTAAGAAGGTAAATTGTTCTGGGTCCTGAGTGGTAGTCAGTTTGAAAACAGTCAGGTTGTTCAGTACATTAGCAGTTGTTAACTAAAACAAACGCAACAAAGCAAAGCAACACATTTCATAATGAGCATCCATCTGCAAGGAATGTAAGTCAGTAATGGTGGTTGTTAACACAAGGGTGACTCTGGACTTCTGTTCCTAGCATAACAGCTCAAGTTTTTGTTTATTTATTTGTATAATCTTTGAGAGCACAGGCAAGTCAAAGGATCCATTTCTGAGTAAAATGGTGGTTCCTGGGCTGTTAGCAGTGGATACAAATCCACAGTAATGCTGACAGAGGAATTGACTCATAAAACACGTTTGACAAACAGATGAGCTTCAAACTCTCCAGTAGCTCAGGACTATAATGAGCAAGGAGTTTAGTAAATAAGAACATTTTAATTCAGGAATGTGCAATTGATATCAGTGCCACTCATCCACGATCCTGAAAACACTGATATGCTGAACGAGAAGTTGTGTTTCTTGAGATTTCTGTGCCAGCAAATACTGGAGATAAAGTAAGCTTAAAATAACAGTAAGTTGCAATTGCATACAACTGTTTCTAGAAAATTCAGTATTTTCTCATTTCCTCCTCACCATGTACATGCACACTCATAAGGTTACATAATTTAAAGCCACGGAGTGCCACTGATTTCATTTATATGTACATCTACCCCATAATCACCTTGCCATCATTCCCAGCATCTCAGCAGAAACATCTCTGCTGAGATCAAAACTCACTTTGCAGATAAATTTCCTTCTCAGCAGGCAGTACAGACCACTGCCAGCCCTCCAGCCCATTGCCCTGCTCCCTTGAGCTCTCTGCAGGCTCAAGCTGCTCCTCCTGCCTGGGCTCAGACCCATGGCAGCCACACACATGCTGTTCTTACCTGGAGCAGCAGCACATCACTATCAGAACCCAGCCTGCATCCTCTGCTTTCCATTCACTTCATAGCGGGCAGACACCTGCAGCCTACATGTAGCAGCCTGAAAGAGGCAATGAAATGAGAAATACGTATTAAAAATGAAGCTGTGTGTGAGGACAGTGCAATGTATCAGCACACTTTGACAAGAGGCCAAAGCCCTAGACTTAAAATACCCTTAAATCCATGCCACCTGACTACCTGCACTTTCTGAAACATCAGCATTTTGACATCAGCACAACCTGACAGAATCAGCTCCTCCCAGTAAAGATGGCTGCTGCAAGGAATCAAGATTGCTGCCTGTCAACCACCAGTGCTACTGGCCTCGTGTGGACTGGTAAACTTGGCCTGTTTTCCTAAATGTGTAATAAATAATGTACCACCTGTACCAGTGCAGGAGTGATTTCTCTGTCACTGGCCAACCTTCTCTACCAGCCTGTTCTAGCCTGCAGGATTACCCAAAAAGCCCAGCCAGACATGTGGCTGAACTGCTGTGCCCATCTCAAACACTGGCCATTTGACACTTGAGAGCGTGGCACCTTGCAACTCCTACAATAAAGGATATGAGTATAAAGAACAAAAAAACAGAGCCTTACTGCAACAGGCTTTCCCCAGGGAGGCACAACTTCTCAACTGCTCCCAACTGACTGTAACAAAACCTTGAGAAAAGGGGACAGGGAGGAGAAGGCTGCCTGATTCCTTCAGTACAGTTCCCAGAGACAGCTTCAGTCACACAAACGGTATGAAGTGTACTCAAAGAAATACAATAAACTAAACACACATAGGTTTAGACAGCGCTTGGAAACAGAGAACACTATGCAGGTAATGATACAGCTTTCATAAAGTTAGCATATCGCCCTCTTCTTCAGTCTTTGCCATCCCACGTTACGACACAGCCCAGGATTAAAACTAAACAGGAGATGACATTTCAGGCACTGTAATGGAACCTTACCTTTTTACTGCCACCAAAACAGCTGCATTTCTTTAAAAAACAGAAAACCTCTACTAATCCTAACCAGCAGGCAAAACAGCTGAACCAAACAAATGACTAGCAGCTCACCCATTGCCAGCAACAGACAGTACAGGAGGGGGCTTGTGGGAATGAGTGTCCGTCCTAAATCCTCCTGAAAACTCAATGAATTGGTAACGTCAGTGGCATCTTTGTTCATGGTCATGGGACAGAGGTGAAGGTACGTCCATGGCTGGTCCTGCTGAGCACACCAGGAGGAGCCATCACCACTGCTACCTTCACTTCCATCCAACGCCTCCCTCATCTTCTTTCTGCCTCTCCCTTTGCTGTCGCTCTCTCTGAATATATTTTTGCATTGTTGCTACTTCTGGCTCAGTGTCTGCCTTCTGCTAACTTTTCTGCTTTGCTGATTACAGATCGTTGGATTCACACCTGTGGCTCCACAGTCTCTCCGCCTGCCCTACACAAGCAGCCACCCACACAGCCACAAGTGAGTGACATCTCAGAGTGACAAGTCCTACAAGATCGGCACAACATTCTGGGTATCTGTGCCCAGAAAGCCTGAATTGTGCAAGACAGGACACGAAAGAGAGCTGAGCGATTTGCTCAATGTTGTAGCATATCAACCTGACTGGATGCAAATCTGAAGCATTTTGCATCTTGTTTGAAAATCCTAAAACTCTGTTGTAGCCCCCATGCTTTCTTACCCCATGGCCTGAGCTCTGTGACACCACTGCAGGGCAGATGAGGTCGGGCTCACCAGAGTGCTCAGCCTGCATCCACGCAGACAGGAAGGCCCTGCTGACCCAAGCTCACATCCAAAATACACAAGGGCTGCTCCAAAAGCAATGCCTCCTATTTTATGATGTTGGCCCATGATGTTAGAGGTGGATGTTGCTGGTATGGCAGCAGAGGTTAAACCTTCCTGGCAATATTTTGATACATTTTGCTGCCATGCAACAGACAGCAGCAGAGGGGCAGTCTGGCAAAATGGTGCCTGACGTGGAAGTGTGTTTGAAGCAAAGGTGTTTGTCATTCAGTTCCTCAGTGTGAAAAAAATGGCACCCATTGATGTTCATGGACATGTGCTGAACATTTATGGATACCAACAATGGATGTGAGCACAGTGAGGTGGTGGGTGGTGAAACACTGTGAAACAGTGGCTCTTATTCATTACTGGTGAAAATGCACAGCTAATGGTGGTGACTGTGAAAACTGAGGATTTGCTCTATCAAATAGTTGTTGTGCCCTTTGTATCTGTTGTAGTTTCCATGGAAATAAATAGGAGGCATTACTTTTGGAGCAATCTACATAGTATAGATTGACCAGCTGTCCCTGATATGAATCTAAGTGAACACAAAAAAAGGTTCTTCTCTTCTTTGTTATGAACAAGGTTATGTCTTCCTGCACAAAAAGACCGTGCTGCTAGTGATGAAGGACACTGCAAGACTTTACTGCAGAACTACAGCAATCTCATATGACGGATCATTTTTCCAAAATTTATCTAGCATGCATTAAAGAAATCTGACAGGCATATCATTTAAGCTACTGGCTGGTACTGTCCATACACCTGCAGCACTGCTGAGCCAAAATCACATTCATAACATGCTTCCCAGCTCTATTTCTATTCAACAGGAGCTGCAGATTATTATTTCAAGGAAGGTTCATGGTTCTTCTCAAATTACTGTATTTTTACTGGCACACAAGCAAAAGTGCAAAGCAGAATTGAGACTCTCTAAAGAAAATAGCAGGAAAGGCCCCATTGGGGAATGCAGGAGCCATTCAAGGTCTTCTCAAGATTAATAGCATTTTTATGGAGATTCAGTTGCCTGCCTTTCTGCTCATGCTTTCAAATAGGAAGCTGCAGCAACTTAACCTAAAATCAAATGAAGCTACTTATATGCATAAAGTTAACTAACCACTTAATTAGCTTCCTAGTCAGTCTTTTTTCCTAAAATAAAAGGGAGGGAGGCATTCATGTTCATTTGTCTCACAATTTAAATCCTTTTTTAAAGGAAAGATTGATATTTTGCTTTCTATTCAAGGCAAAGAGATCTGGTGTATGCAAGCTTGCTGTCCTCTAAAAAAAATTTAATGCTCATCAAAATCCTCCTGTATTTTAGTATGCCTCTCTGAGCATCTCATTTCTTAGCTAACAGTGCCATGCACCATGGGTAGATAGAACACGTTCTTGCACTGCAGTGTCTTCCTGCCACTGACAAAGAGACAACATGAATAATAAGAAGTGAGACGTTAAGAAGAAAATGGAGGCAGACAGCCTCTCTGCAGAGTATTGCTTAAGGAGAAATCAGTTATTTCATATGCTTTGTTAAGAGGTGGCATCCCTACCACTTTACACACCTCTTCCCTTCCTCAGCTACCTTATCCCTTGTAATAAACTTCACAGCTAATAGTGAGTAATCTTTTTCCTTTCCCAAGCACAGCATCCCAAGGTTGCTCAGCCAGGGCACTGATATATGCTTACACTCCTCAAACCTGTAAAATCTCTCAGGCTCGCTTTGCTCTGTGCAGACATTTCAATCACTGGTATCTGCTTCCTTATATTTAGATGAGCTGTCAAGGTATAATTATGTTATCACTGTTTTCAGAGGTAGAAGCGAAGTTTTGGAGAACCTCTGTGACTGTTCATCTTCAACGCTTTCATTATGTGTTTCAGCACAAAGCATCTCCTCTGCTTCTGCCCTCCCCTCAAAACATCCACAGTCATAGTAGGGAACTGCTGGAAAATCAGTGTTTTTCACTGACTGACACTAGGACTAAAGCAGTATGAACAAGGTTTCTTTCTTCCTGAGCAAGTACCAACAATTCATCATGTTTGGGAAGTTGCAGCCTGCATGAATTCCAAATTTCATGTTTTTCTCTGCCTTCTGATTAAACTCTATATTTTAATTACTAGACTTCTCCACAAGTATCTGGGAATCTCTCTCAGGTCTGAAACATTGCCCTAACGTGGTCAGTGAAATACTAAGATTTTTTTAAAAGGAGCCTGGTGCAGCTAGACTTCCAGGAGATTGGAAGTCTTACTTAATGCTCTACTGTGCAGATAGAGGAATAAGCTATCACGGAGGCTCTTGCATACACATTCCCAACTTTCCTTTTGTGTCTTTTTCTTTCCTCATCCAAATACATTCCAGTATCTCTCCTGGGTCATTAAAACATCCAGACACATGGACAGGAGGTAAGGAGTGAGAACTATCTCATCTTGTAAACACAGTGATGGGTAGCTGATACTCGTAAGCCCAGATCCTATTGCTGAAACCCCTTATACACTTCAGAATTAATACTAAGGGTCTTGGATTAGTTTGAAGAGAAGCAGACTTAGGTGGAAAAGAAAAAAAAAGAATAAAAGCAAGCAGAGACTTAGCTGCGAACCCAGTTTTTGCCTCACCTACAAAGCCTAATCCTTCTGCAGAGCTCAGTGGAACTACTCCTTTACAGGGTAGCAAGAAGAGAATTTAGCACTAAGTAAGCTGCAATCTGGGTTATGGGTATAGTTACACAGTTCAATGAGGCTAACGTGATGTAGTAACACCACATAAGGTAATTAGGATTAAATGGTAGCAGCATTCTCACTGCATTGTGACTGCAGCCAAGCAGCACTCCATCCATGTTAAGCTACAGCATATTGCAATGGAGCAGCAATTGCATCTTACACTGATGGCTACCTGCAAGAAGAAACCTTCAATTGCAAATAAATTAAAAAGTTACCTTTCCTCTTTCTATTATGTTAGAGCACCATGTAAGTTCTGCAAGAATTATACACGGGAAAAGTTTAACACGCCTTTTCTGCCATGACTTTTGCTAGCCAAAGATAACAGGCAGAGGTGCCACAGCCTTCTGTCCCCACATTTCTGTGTGGCAGCAGACACAGACAGGCAGAGGGCTGATGCAGACATCTGTGTCACATCTCTGATGAGATCTGACAACGTTAACGAGATTCGGGAATGACTAGTCATGGTGAAAGATCAGAAATGGCTCTGCTTCACCCCTGAATCCTGGCAGCAGCAGATGTGTGAGTGGCATATCAGAATGGGAGGAGGAAAGATAAAAAAAACAGGGCAAGAGAAAAAGCTAATTACAATCTGCAGCCAATTTAGAACATGTCTCTTGAACTCACTATCAGCACCGTGATCTCATTTTTCATCCACCACATAGTGCCTGATAAACACTGACACTCTGTTATTAACATACTGCCATCTAGTATCTATTAATGCGTGTTAGAGCCCTTTATGTGGTGGTATTTTCCCCTCTATCTGCATCTATTTTTATTTATTTATTTGTTTGCTCCTGTGGTCAGATGAGAATCAAACAGCAGGAGTTTCTTGCTAACTCCTTTTAACATCTCTGATAAGGTAATCTGGGATCCTAACGGCACATCCTAAACGTAGATTCAAAAGCAGACAATCACTAATGGCTTCCTGCAAGCAGTGGAGATTCTGCTCTTTCCAAAGGCTTTAAAGTTCCCTGCGGTGGACTGAGCAGTTTGGTCTTCTGATACAGAAAATCTGTCAATCATCTCAGTCAGTGCCCTCTCTAAGCAAGGCACTTCATAAGCCACATGACCAGCCAGACAAGACATGGAGCAGGGAGAGGAAACAAGTGGCTTAGATCTCTATGGCATTATTAGGCACAGGGATGGGAGCCAACATGCTCAGACGTGGGCTGTTTTTCTCCCTACTCTTCACCTTTGCCTGAAAGGGAATATCTCAACAAAGGGAAACTTTAGTAAGAGTTTAATCAAAGCTTCAGGCAAAAGGGCTGGAAGTCTGTTGTGTCTGCTAAAAGACTGACAGAACTTTAAGGTCTGTTGTCTGGCAGTGCTAGCACTACATTCTGGACTCATTATCAGGCTAAAACAGAGGACCCCATTCTACAAAATGCAGGGCTGGGAAAGAGAAGAGAATCAGTCCTGGGGACTCTTCTGTAAATTAGATGCCCTTGTTTGCTGTTGGCTTTTTTAGTCCACACACATTGCCTTTCCTCTTATGTGTGCTTGTTGCTCTGTCTGCGTTCGGCAAAGACACAATCCAATGCTTTTCTTTCTCTGCAAAAATGATCATCAAATGAAAGACAAGGTTCCTTCAGGCAGGATGTCTGTAAGAATCAAAGGGAGACAGCTGATTTTCTCAAGCTGGTGTTGGAAGCAGAGAAAAAGAAGACAATCCTTGGAAGAAACATTGCTTTGACTTCTGCACCTACCCCTCAGCAGGGAGCCATGCTGTCCAACAACAGCAAGAGGGCTGAGACCAGGAGGGAGGAAGGCTGCCAGCTCTGTGAAGGATGATGTCTGGCTCCGTGTCTGCCCTCCGCTCCAGCTCAAGACTGGTATATGTGACACAAAAAGCAGGACAGGGTATCAGCTATTTGCAGGACTCATTGTCTACTGAGAAGCACAAGGAAGTATGTGGCCAGTCTCAGACCAGTATGTAGTGAACAAAACTCCCACTCACATCTCAAACCGTGGGTCTCAGTGTTTGTGGCTGTCCTGTTCACATGCTCATCTGAGCAGCATGCACAGTGGATACGGAGGGATTTGTGATAAGGAAGCTTGTTACACAAGGTATATTTTCTTCCCCCATGAGTTCAATAATTCCAGTGGAGAGAGAGGAGCAAAAGAGGAAAGTGGAAAATAAAAGAGGCAGGTAGGTTGAGACATGCTCAATTGTGAGCAAAAAAATTTGTGAGGAAATAAAAGCTACAAGCAAAACTGTCTTTCAGGATTTGATCAATTCCTGTCTGTGAATCTGACTGAATCTATCAAAAGGATCAAATCTCATCTTGGTACGTAAATTTCCGAGGTTTGTAGGAGCTACTTCATTTACACCATTGGTAAATATGCTCATTATGAAAGACTGGAAATGCCCAAGCACAGAAGTAATTGCACAGCAACTTTCGTTACTATAGGCAAAGCTGGTTCCTTGAGATCAATGTTTCTGAGACTACTAGTATCACAGAATATCACAAATCAATTACAGAAAGTCGTACCTTCTCTGCCAGACTTGTGGACAGCTGTAGGATAGGGTTCTTTGTGTGGGGTGTGCTCTCTGGTATTCCCTGCAGCCTTGTACTATAAGAACAGATTAGCAGAAAACAGAAAAATTAATGGAAAGCAATTGCCACATTCAGTTCATGTTCCCCATTAAAAAGTAAGCTAATGATAGAAAAAGCTGGCAATGATATCTAACCTCAAGACAGAAGTCCTCTGGAAGAAGATCTGATCAGGTAATTAAGGGGTATATAATAATATAAATAGGCAAAAGGGCTAATTAACATTTGTAGAATCAACCTCCATTCTGCTGTTTTCTGATTGCCAAGTTCTTCAATTTCCAGCCTTTTTAATACGAGTTTAATGTGACTTTTTGTGTACAAATAAGAGCTTTCTTATTAGCTGTGCCTTGTCTAGTCTCTTACTTGCATGCCTGCCTGGATTGAGTCACAGTACAATGAGTCTCTTGCCTACTGAAGTCATGTAATTATCTCAGGATCTTAAATTAAAAATAGAGCTCTTGTAAACCTCTCTGCTCTGAAGAAAAGTGTAAGTAGGCAAATCCAGAATTACCACTGTATTTGTGCCTGTGGAGAGACCAAAACAACAGTTTTTAAAGGCATCAAATGTCTTGTGTATCCTAATAGAAAACTAATTATTCTGGCAACTCTTTCAACACCATCCCATTAGGGAACTCTGCCATCCCAGCGGATATTTATGGGAGTAAGTGCTTGGAGAAATCTTGCTGATGACCATGTTATTACTTCTGCTTCTTCTGAAGATAAATCTCCCTGATCTTCCTGGTGAATAAATGAACCCAGTGCTCAGAAGCACTTTGGGCCTTGCCTTGATCCCCTAGCATGCTTTTCTGAGTCAGGATTTCCATGTGCCATCTGTTAATTTATGCCCCCGCTCCTCTGTCCTTGCTTTATGCTTTGTGGCCATTAAGGGACTGAGAAACTGCTTGAACTCCTGCTAAATGCAGGTTCAAACAGTGTGCCTGTTTGTAGAAGAGGGCATAACTATTTGCAGTGTTCTTTGGTGGCTCCTACCTCCAGCATTGTTCTCTGGAGTGTCTGAGCACTCAGCAGCATCAAGAGCAAAGAACTGCAAAGAGACAGGCTGCAGATGAGAGATTTCCAGTTATTTTTTAAGCCATCTCACATACAGGCAGTTCATGTTTATGGAATATGGCACAGGAGTTATCTTAAAACCAAAGTGCTTCAGCTATGCATATCATGGACAAATCTGAAGTGAACCATACCCTCTATCTCCTTCCTTCCACAGCCATTTCTGTGGCAATCAGAGAAAGCATTTCCTACAGGAACAGTTCATATGAAATTTGTAAATCTCCCCTTGGGCAGGAAACATCCATTTCCCCTTCTACCTGTCATTCTTTTTCCTTTATTGAATCAATAAGGCATGAAATTTGGCAGCCTATAAGAAAAAAATGAGCTGTTCATGTCAAAGAGAGCCTGGATGGATTAAAAAACCCACATTGTTAGAATCTAGATCCAGCTAATAAGAATTAAAATAAATAGAAACAGAATCTAAATGTAAATGAACATTACATCACCACTAGCATTTAAGCTCATTTTCAAATACAGAATTAGAAACAAATTTAACTTGCAGAAACGTGCAGTGTGTTCACACACACTGCACTACTCTGAGGACACAGGTCTGAATATTTTGTCTGTAGCTTCTGTCTCCAAATAAAACACAGATGGAAATTCATACTGGACAAGGAGGAAGGGGGATTCTGCAGAAGGGGCAGATCCCTACTTTCTGGTCAAAGGAGAATAACAATTAACAAGCTCTTGCTTCCCTGCCCTTACTTGTAAGCTGTTGCAATATGACAGCCAGTGTGTCTGAGTCAGCCTTGCCCCTTTGGGATGTAGTCTGAATCTCCTGAGTGGCTGTTTCTGTGCTTCCAGCCATCAGTACAAGTTCTCCATCTGCTCAGATGAGGGATGCCTCTTTCTGCCATGCATTTACACCACGAAGCCCCTTCTCTCCAACGATCTGTTGAGTGTAATTTCCCTGAAATAATTAGCAGGGGGGCAGTGCTGTTTCTATGGGACAATCCTGGTCTAATCAAAGGCAGCCAGTGGGTTAGCTGCTGAATGAACACTTTCCAGCTGGGTGGTGAGGTACTCCTCCGTTTCATGAGGCAGCTGAATGTCACCCCACTGTGTCCTGCCTTCAGGAATGACAGCTGATTCCTTGCTTGGCTTGCCTCTGTACAGCCTGAAAGTTCTCATCTCTTACCTCCAGAGATCATTGTTCAAATACCCGTATTTTCCTCATTACATAAGGAAAGAAATTGCTGGTAGTTGCTCTCAGCTAATATTATCAGTAGGTCACTGCAGCTTTTCTCAGTGTCTTCAAGCTGTAAGGGCATTTTTCAAAGATACTCATCCAGTTCTGTGCTCTGACTGCAAACCTGATGAATGTAATTTTTCTCTACTCAAAGGTGAGCCATTCTGCTCAACTATAAGCATGGGGTCTGTCAGTTAGATGAAGATGCAGTGATTATATCTGAATCTGCTTCTTTTGAGCATGACTGTGTCTCACACTGCCTATTAAAGAGCAAAGTTTAACATTACTCTCACTCCCACTAATCCTTTTGTGTAATGTCACATTACGTATTTGCTTCTACAGCTATTTTTGTAGTTCGAGGTCTTAACTTGCATCTTCCAGCTTCCATTGCCTTTGAAACTGCATCACATTCAGCAGTACAGATTTCTTCTGTATTAGCACACAAATACACCGAATTAATTTTTTTCTCTCACTGAAATTACAACACCTATATATTTCTTTCCTTGGGGACACACCTTTGCTCAGAAATTTTTCAAGTTTAGGAAGACATGGCATAAAAAGGGGGAAAGAATTTCTCCCTCCACTTGCTGCCACTGTAATGAGGCTGCAGACAGACCCCATCCAGATCCTAGGACTCTGAAATCCCTTACTAGCCTTTATTCTGTCTGGATGCTTTCATTAGGATGTCACATATGTTTCATTAGGATGTGTCACACAATAATCAGCAGGAAGGTCCTGTTTATTGCTAGCTTGTTTGAAGAACATACAGTCCTAGTGAAGTGGGATCTAATTACTGGGGTTTTAATGAAAAACTACTATGAACCATGCATGGGAAATAAAGGCCTCGTTGGCCGCACCGCTGTTTGTGTATCATCAAAATATTTTGCTGAAATACACGATTAATTTTAATCAACTTCATATTCTTAGCAATTATCTTTGAAATTCTACAGCTCACTGTGACGACTGAACAATACCTGCTTACGAGTTGTTGATCTCCACCGACAGAGACTTGTTCCTAGCACTCCACAGCTGCTAATGCCACTCTTCAAATTCACTCTTGAAGAGTAGGAAACGTATTCAGTTGTCAGGTTCAACTCAAATGGCAGATACACATCAAGGCATTTCCTCCATTTACTGTTCTAAACAGGTATATTTTCACTGGAGAACAAATCTGCTTTGTGTCTGCTAGCTTCAGTTCAATTTGCTCAACATCAAGCAGATTAAATGTGAAAGTATACAATTTAATTCTAGCAAAGGAAAAGGAAAAGGCTAGGATCTTAATTATTTAATGAGAAAGAAGATTACAGAAAGAGAAACAAAAACAAAAATGCAATTTTAGTATCAAATTTCTTTCCCAGCTGACATCTCAAATCCTTGAGGCATGCACTAACCATACAAACTCCTGGCACAATTTGCAAACTGCAAATACAACCTGGGTACTCTTAAGAGAAAGACCTTAACTTCTGTGAAACTGGACACCTCCACAAAAAAAAAGAAACCTGCTCAATTTTTCTCCTTTCTTTTGTTCAAAGTAGCATTCCCAAACATTTACATTCTTAGCCTGACACATAATTTCCATTTTCTGGAGCAGAATGGCTCCTCTCTTTCAGGACATCTGGAGTGAAACTTCCAAGTTACCATTCAATGGCACTCCTCTCATTTAAGCTCATTTATTCTGCCTTAAATGGCCTTTGGCACACCGCAACATTTCGAAGGCTGTCATGATATAAATCATAACAAGCACAACTCTGATAACATTATTCAGCAATTCCACTAATCTCATATGACAGTTTTGGCAAAAATCGTATCACAGAAAGATTTAGGTTTCTCAGGAAGAGCATAAGATAGAATATTAGTAAGATGGATGACAGAGGAGGTTTCTAGAGATGCTTTGTCCAACACTTTTCTTTGTTCTCGGTCACTTTCAGAAGTTCATCATATTAATATTTCATAGTCTTGAGTCCCACGGGTCAACACTCTTTGTTTATGAAAGGCTTCTGCTTGGAAAATATGTCAGCTTCACCTTAGGGAAAGCAAATGTCTAACTGAAAAAAGAGCTATAGGAAAGGATTCACTGGATGTGCTCACAGCTCGTCTCCAGCATTTTGTCCAGATGCTTGTCTCAAGCACTCTGTCTCCAGCACTGGAGAGTGCTTCAGAAGTACAGATGCTTGGGAATTCGGCAGTTTTGGAATGATCAGCACATGAAGATGAGTAACATCTAAGGCTTAACAAGGCACAATCACCACGTGTCTCCCCCTGGAGAAGGCTGTTCTGCAGTGATACTGGGTGCTTTCTGCTGTGATCACCATCATCTTTCACCACATCTTTTAATTCTGCTGCCTGATTTCAGAGCCATCTCTTTTCTCTCCACAGAATAACGCTCAGGCCACTGAATCTTTAGCACTTACAGACACTGTGTACCACAGGGAGGAGCACTGCATGGCTCTAAATTCAGATCAACCCTTGTGGATACTGAGACATACAGAAAGACTGCAGATCAGCAGCACATGTGGTGCACATATGGTTAAATAGGCTGGACTTTTGGGCAACTTATAGCTATGTAGCCTAACAGTTAAGGAGGCATGGACTTCCTGGTGACACATCATGGGATTAATCAATTATTTTTATAAAATGTTTATAATAACATTCACTTCCATATGGACTTTTTTTTCTTACTTTGGTTTCCTAAAGTCACTACCCTGGGTCACTTTGAGCTGGAAAGTCAAACTTTACAGGTCTGGAAATATCCACAGAAACACTTGTGACAACAACTAAGGGAATCACAATCTGTTTAAAGTTCCTTCTGTACGTTAAGGTATAATTTAATTTGTAACTAATATGAAACTGCTGAACCAATAAAGCTTTTCAAGAAAAACTACTTATTCCCAAATCCTAACTGGGGAAAGAGGAATCACAGAATCATAGAATGGTTTGTGTTGGAAGGAACCTTTAAGATGATCTAGTTGCAAAACCCCTGCTATAGGCAGGGACATCTCCCTCTAGACCAGGTTGCTCAAAGCTCCATCCAGCCTGGCCTTGAATGCTTCCAGGGAGGGAGGCATCCACAGCCTCTCTGGGCAACCTGTTCCAGTGTCTCCTCACCCTCATAGAAAAGAATTTCTTCCTGATGTCTACTCTAAATCTACCCTCTTCCATTCAAAACCATTCCCCTCATCCTGAATAAATTATCTAGTTTCAAGAAAGTCTCTTGACAGATGAAGAAAGGCAAATTCATGCAGAGCAATGTTAAAAAAAATAATAATGAGAAAGTCAATAAACGTTTCTTCTCTTTTTATGGAGAGAATTTGGAACTACATTTAGATTTGTTACCAGAAAATGGCATTCAGTATTCTGAAAAAGAACTGTGTCCACAAAGACTTAGCTTCAGTGTAATGTAACACGGAGTCAGTGTTATCAGCTATCTCTAATTTCTACCCCTCTGAATAGATCTTTTCTGTCCAAGAATTCCATTAGAAGATCAGTCAAATGCTGCTTTCAGCCTGAAATCATTATCTTGTTGCAAAGGATCTGAGACTTCAAAACTAAAGATATTTTTCCTTTCTTATATGCTCACCCACACACACAAATGCGTAAGCTCCGAGATTGTGGGAAGCTTTCATCATTACTGGGTTTCTCACTTGATTTGAGATCATCCAGTCTTTGCTTCCATTTGTTTCCCTATGACATGTCATTTCACTGTGGAAAGGTGTCATCGGTGCAAAAGAAACTATACAAGGCACAAAATGGAAGAGAGTGAATAAGGAAAAAGGTAAACCTCATTATGGTAAACAGCAACATCTGCACTCAGACTTAAGTGAATAGTGACAAGAAGCAATTTAAATCTCAGCTGTTGAGCCTGCATAACACATCTTTAGCAACACGATGGGCAAGGACCACCACTGATGCTGCTGCCAGCAGAGTCAACATCGCTACTGATAGGACTGCATGAGGGAGAGTGCACGCTTCTGCAGACACTCTGGCAGACAGCATAAAGGAAGGCTAGCAGTGTGGGAAGCAGAAGCTGGCCTCCCAAACGCTGTCTGTTGGCTCTTTATGAGGAATAACCTGTTCTGGGAAATGAGTGAAAGTTGAGATGATGGATTTTGTAGGAGCAGCACCTGGCAACCTGTGAAGTGCTTTGGCTTTGGAAACCAGGTTTCTATGAGCACAGATGATGATCTGCCAGACAGTTACCCTTGGCAAGGTGCTGGATGTGCAGCTCTGAGGAGTTCTAGGTAGAGACAGGAACAGCTATGTAGCCTCTTATTAAACACTGTGCCCCTTGTTTTGTCCTACTGTGTTCAGTAATGAGTTGAAGTTCAGTAAACACAAAGACTGCAGAGGTAGCTAAAGAATATTGGAGGTGATTGTGCCTTATATAACTCAGTATATAAACTCACTTGTATAAATCATCCTGATTATTTTGCCAGGAATAGGACTGATAGGGTTTAAAATAAAATTCTTAGATGAGGGAAGATGGGAGAGGGGCCTTAGTCTCTTATTTGCCAGCAGCAAAACAATAGAGGAAAAGGATGTTAGACATCTGACTGAAAGAAGGATGGCACCCAAATGTAATCCTGCCCAGTAGGATATAAATAAATCCTTTAAAAGACAGGAAAAAAACCTTAAACATTTCACAACATATGCATTCGCTCTGATTATCTGTAAAGCATCATAGATGTGCTTGGCACTTTACTGACAGAAACACTGGCAGGTCTCTGCCTCAGGGCATCTATAATTAAAGCACAGCAAGGGAAGATGATGGAAAAGAGTGTATGGGAGGACAGGGATGTAACGGTGAAAGGGCATGAAGAGTTTTACATGCATTTCTCCAGATTTGTTGTTGTTCTTTTTATTTAAATGTGATATATTTAAAATCTAGAACTGAGAAATGACAGAACTTCCAATACTTGCTCCACAAACTTTCTTCTACCCCAAACCAGAACAGAAAACTGAAGTCTTGAAATTTCTCACGAAACAAATGCATTCAAAATGGTGATCAGGAGATGGTACCACAGGACTGCATTACTTCGCTGGGTGGAAGTATTTCATTCCAGCATTTTGAAAAGTGTCACGTTCAGACACGAGAAATGAAAAAACAAGTCTTCAGCTTTGCCAGTGAGAAATACCGATGCCCACAGCACAAAGAGTTCTTGAATATCTGAATGTTCGTTTGCTACAAAGTTTTGTAAAAGCAGATGCTCCTGTGAAGTGGTTTGGTGTAGCTGAGTGAACACTCTCATCAGGAAAATAGCCCCAGCAGAAATCTTTCACCCAAATCCAACACAAAGACTTATTTCCAAAGAAAGCAGAACCAGGGAGAGCATAGAATAGTAATTTTCAAAAGAGGAAAAATGAAGGAAGAAAGATGACTCCAGAACAGCTGTGCCTTCAGAGACGCTAAGAGTACCAGGAAAACACTGCTTTTTTTTCCAATATTGGAAGTAATTTCACAACTGAAGCAACTTTCTTAGTGAAGCTGGCATGAGGATTAGGAGACTACAAAGGCAGTTGTGCAAGTTCTAAAGAGCAGCACTGAGGCACTGAGCCCCCAAAAGCCCCTTTGTCCAATAGCTGAGGGATGATATTGCTGTGGTACTGAAGGGAGGCCAGACACCAAACACAGCAGCTAGCATTTCATGGGCCCCTTTAAAACAAAAGCCTTTCTTTGGTTACAAAAGAGAATAACTGAGATGAACTCCTAAGTCCTAATGGGAACCAAAGAGAGACCAGCTACTGACTTCCAAGAGGACACCACTGGCCTGGAGACATTAACAGCTTCTGACCCACAGCCCTATGCAAGAAACCTGAGCAGGCAACCAATTTCCAGATCTTTTCAAGTCTGTTCTGAAGCACACAGCTCTCCCTCAGATCCATAATTGTGATTAGAAAGTCTCTATCTGTCTTGCACATTAATGAGTCACTGTATTTTCCGTCAGCCTAAGAAATAATGGAGGAATGAGAAAGGGAAAACATCTAGATTCTCAGGAGAAAATAACCTGAGTTAAGCTTTTACTTGATTTGCACTCAGTAGAATAAGCCCTTGGGTGGTCTAATGTCACTAATAGGGAGGGGGAAAACACACTGAGTAGATCAGTACATGTACTCTGCTACAGATACACCTTTGCGAAGGCAAGCACATCAGGCTGGGAGCAAAGCAACAGAGCAGTCAGAAGCCATGACATTCACCCTGTGCTGTGATCAGCCAGAGTGCCCCTTTCTCCAGCCTTATGAACACTAATGGAGTATCTGGAAACCTGGAAAATGGCAATGAATTACAAGCAGGGTAAACCGTTTGTCTGTGGAGAAAGAATTGTGTTCCATGCCATTCATAATGCAAACAGCATCAAGGCAAAGGTTAGCAGGTGGCTGCTTCCCTTGGAGCTGTAATTAATATCGTCTGAGCAATGCAAAGAGACCCAGAGAATGCCAGGTGTCTCCTCTCTGCAACCATCTGTGGAAAAACAGGATGTTGGTCCTGATAACAGAAGTCTTTCCTGCAAAGCAGGAGGTTAGGAGGATGGGGAAAATAGATTATTTGAAGAAGCATCCGTTAGTAGTGTGATCCTATAGCATGTCTGTGAGTGTAAAAGATGTCAGCAACAGTGACCAACAAATTTGACCTTGACAAATTTGGCCCTTTCAACATCTGCTGCCATTTAACATTCTTTCTGTGGATGGCAGATAATTGCTGCTTGTAAGGCTAAGGGGATGCAATAAATAGTTTTCATGCCACCAAAGAAATCTAATGAACAGATCTGAGTTTGGGGTATACCACAATTCTGCACCATTTCCAGTCGGATTCGTCATCCATCCAAGAACTGATGCATAAGAAACCAGCTGTCCCCTTGGATACTTCCATTAATTTACCCCACTTCTCCTAAAACACACCAGAGTGCTTTCATGTCTAGTCCCCTAAGGATCGTATCCCATGGAAACAGCCCAGCCTCTGCTGTAACTGTTGCTAGCATTAAGATGACTGCAAACCATCCACCTGAAGGCTTAGGTGGCACCTACTTTAAAAAGAGGCTATATAACAAAGGAGACAGGTAGGAGATCTTTTCAGGTTGCTTAATGTATTTGCCTCCCTTGGGTGTGCTTTCTGCCCTTCTCTGGTAACTGTACAAGAGAAAAGGCCTGGTACTACAGGACAGCTAAGGATCTGCACCAAGTCAGTACAACAGTGGGGCTGCTTAAGGCCTCCCTGCTCCGCTAGGAAGCACTACTTTAATGCACTGATCACTAAATTGCTTTGCGTAGAGATTGGAAGAACCAAGGAATGGTATGTTACTGTATCTGACAAAAGGGAACAGGTGAAAGATGAAAATGTTCTGTGCAGCTGATGTTACCGGGCCGAGTTCCTGCTTTGCACTCCTTGAGTAAACAAATTCTGAAGAAAGTCACATCTTGACACTGTGCTGGTTTTCCCCTACAATGAAGTGCTTGTAGGTGAACCAAAAGGCTTCTAACTTACCTCTCAGTGTGTCTGCATTGTTTGTGTCTTGCTGCTGCTAACATCGAAAACTGTTCAGGGAATGATTCTCCTTCCTCTGAAACCGCTGCTTTCAGTGGCACTGATTTGCTCTGTGGATATAAAGATGTAAACCTTCTAATGGTCAGTTTGCAATGAGACACGGTGAAATACTTTTCCAAGGAACTTTGGAACATTTCACAAGCTCAAACTTCTACCTCCTCTTCCTCTGAGCAATAACCTGCTACTGTTTGACATTTCTGTCTCATTCCCTCCCAGCAAGGCAATGGAGAGTATTAGGGGCTTACACTGCTTGCAGAACATAAGGCCCGCAGCATGGACTCTACAGCGCTCTGTCTGGAACCAGGTACTATTCTCACTTCACCCAATTCCAGGGATTGCAGCAGATCTGTAGCTAGAGGTGTCAAAGGCCATGCTCCTATTGACTACAGAAAGGTGTTTTTCATGCAGGATCAAACTTAAGGGCTCTGAAGAGCAAAGATTTTGCTGTTGTGAACATCAGCATTCAGAATTTCTACTAATTACAGCAATCTGTGCTCAGCAACTCCAAGATGAATTAGCAACAGCAGCAACAAGACTTAATAAATGAGAATATTATGCTCAATTGTCTTAGGGATGAAAGACACCAGTTCTGCAAACTCCAAGACTGTACATTGAATGTAAGTAACCTATTCCTCTCCATTCCCCTTCTGAGTTACAATTCACTGAATGTTGTCCTCAACTCCAAATCAATAGTGCTTTCTTCTATTTCTCTGTGGGCCAGTAAAGTTCAGATGTTAGAAAATAATGCCAAACTGATAGGATTGTTATTTTCCTCTGTTTAAAGAAGAATAAAACAATTTTAAACAAGTCTGATTTCCCTTTTCCTGGGAAGAGCTGGTATTTAGCAGACCCTGTAACAGGAAACATTAAGTTAATATAAAATTTAACATCATGCAGCTTCCCTGTATGCATCTCCTTTCTTTGGTGCTATTTTAATAGGATTAGAGCAGAAAATATAAATATTGTTTTAACTACTATTTCTGTACTTTCCTGCAACCTCCTATAGATTTTCCGGAGCTCAAGCTGTGTATTAACAGGCCTGACAGCTTTGTTCTGGGTGTGATCCTAAAAATCCACAGAGCTCAGAAAATTAATCTCAGTGAGCAATGAAAATATTTTTCAAGAAATCAGTGAATAAAGGGCAAGGTGTCCCCCTTTCTAGATGGAACTGCTTGACTGATGGATCCACTGGCTGCCATCACTCACTCACAGCTTCCAGTTAGAGTTCCAGTTATACTGGTTCAGACTTATTCTTTCCACATGCTCCTTGCATCCTATAGGTGCTGTAAGGAAGCTGTGGATATACCTTTCCTCACAGATGCTGTCACAAAGCCAGCAACTGCCCTTCTGACCAACTACTGCTACAACACAACACTAACTTTGACTCCGTATCCAACACCATCACGTTCTACAATGGACAAGCTGGTGCAGGCAATGCACTGCCCAAGCAACAAAACCCTCAGCCAGCTGTTGAAGCAGACTGAATCCCATTCAGATCTCTGTGTGAGGGGTCAAACCCAGCCTTGCTTAGCACTCGTGCTAAATAAGCCGTATCTAAAAGATATAACTGTTTATAACAGATGTGCCTGATTATGGAACCTGAGGCTCTGTAGTCCAGATTCCTAATGTGCCTGCCTTGGTACTTGTTAAAATCGTTAATTATAACTTTATGCAACAACAAATTATGTAGGACAGCTGTGCTAGCAGTACCATAATTTGTGTCAACCCCCTGTGGTCCCATTGGAAAAAGTGATCTAGGAATGCATATGCTGAAAAAAGATACTCATTTCCTACCAGCACATCTCACTGAAGGTGTCATTAACACAGCCAGTGATTGGTTAGAACAGGAGCAGCAGCACTTCTAAGCCTTTCATTCCTGTTACCAGGATTCTTCAATCATATCTCAATAATGTCAATTTGCTGGCACCATTAGCACTGCTGGAAATGGCCCCTCTGAACTCTTCAGGCACCTTGTATTTAGCCGTGTTCTCCAAGGGTGCAGCACTGAGAGGAAAACACACATTACTGCTGATCAGATAATGAGACACTCCTGGATTATGACTGCCATTCTGTGCTTCAGCAGGTGCCTTTTCACTACGTGCTTCTTTCTGTAGCCAGCTATTGGGAAGCAGAGAGGTCACTGACTATTACCAGCAAAACACTAGTTATTTCAGCCCCAGCACAAACCCATGCATGCTGCACACTCAGGCCTGTAACACTGTCCTCAGTGCAGTTCACACTGTCTCCTTTCCGGAACCTGCTCCAAATGCCCAAAATACCACATATCCACAAGTGGGCTATAAAACACCTTCCGTGCCCCAGAGCAACTCCCTCTCTGCACTACAAATCCCAGAGCAACACAGTTATTACCACAGGAAGCCAGTGACAAGCAGAGGTTGCAAGTTTACTCATATCTCGGGGTGCCATATGCTGTATGGTAATATTTTGTGCTTTTACAAAAGCGTTGGTTTTCTTCTGCTTTTAATGCATGCGAGAAATATCTACCATGAAGTAATGTCACTCCATTGAGCTAGAAGTAACGCGTCCAAGTATCCCTGGAGAATGATCTGCTTGGTCATGATGGGGTACTGCATCTCTGCAGAACAAAAACTGAGCGAGCAGGCGAGTGGCAGAACTCCCTGACTCAGATCTCAGGAAGTAGCTTGCTGAAAAAGTGCATGGAGGAAGGTGGCAGCTGGCAGAACACGGCTACTATGGACTTCAGCTGTTACTCACCCATTTGCTCACTCCTGGGAACTTGAGGAAGAAATTCCTGTCTCTTGGGGATAGCATCCCTCCGTGTAATGGGCATCTGCGATGGAAACTCTTCTGTTCCTGTAAAAGTAGAGGATTTGCATCCTCTGCCAACCAGCTCCAAACCTACCCAGCACCCGGAGGGATTCCTCCCCATAGTCACAAACCTGATGCCAACCAAAGGGCATGTCAGAATTCAGCATGAGGATGCAGAGCAGTTCACAAGAAGTTAATATCATGCCACCTAACAATTTTTTGCCAGACCTATTTCCAAATGTTTGATTGTATCTTTTTTTTTTTTTAATAAATTTAGTACCAATGAAAGAACTGTACACCAGTCTGACTCAAACATTTGCCATAATTTACCATAGATTCACAGCCTACACAGTTGCAGTAACTAAAGCTCTTTTCTTTGTCTTGCTTATCTTCATAGCACAGCTAAGGAATTGATCGTTCCTAAAATAAAAGGCAGAAGCTCAATTTTTGCTCTTATTTAGCCACAGTCTTCTTTCTTATCATCAGGAATGTCAGTTCATTTTCAGTGATGAATGAAGACTGCATGTGCTTTTAAAGAGAGTTCTTTGAAATGTTTCAAATTCATTTCTTAAACATCTACTATGAAGCCCTGAATCTGAAAGAGTTTAGTCTCTACAATCTAGATCTGGATTGCTTGATGTGAATGGAGACCTCAATCTATTTTCTCATCTTTTAAATATGTTTTGCACAAAGAAGTATGCAGGCACTCTCATGTGTGTGGACACATGAAAGTATCACACATTTTTACAGCACATAAAACAGTTAAGTTTCAGTTAACAAAAATCTGTAGGAAATCTTTTAATGTGGTGTAAGAAGAGCCCTTGCTCTTAATTATACATTCTCTCTGCGGTAGTGATTCACTGACACACAGAGATCTCAGATCCTTTTCATATTTTCTAATTTTCACCTAATAAGCAGGATGGTATTTCTAACCACTAAGACAGCTCTTGCTGCTAAAGCCAGTGCAAGTCAAGGGGTGAACTGGCACATTTGGGATGCTGTTGCAGTGTTACCTGATCTTGTGGCTCCGAACCGAAATGTTATACTCTATAATATTCCTAATTTCTCAGCTCCTCAAATTAGAAAGAAAATGTCAAAAGCAATCCCCAAACCACAAACGGCGAATGAAGTAGATGCTTGGAAATTGCCAAAAGGATACGGGCTTGTTTCTGAAAATCTGATAAATTTTGGCCTCAAGGTTGGCACTGGCATGCCGCTATGGTGATATAAGGAGGTGAAATAAGGCTGCAGAGGCTTAGTGCTATTTTCTCTTTCTGAAGGGTATGACAGGTGGCTGATGTCATTTCTGCGTTACACAGAGTGCAGGGAAAACACACCTGAGAGCCTAATACTGAATCGCCTGGCCTAGAGCAGGAGAACAAGACAGCACCGATATGGGAACACTAGAGGGAGCAAAGACAAGAAAGCGGATGAAGAGGAATAAAGGCAGGAAGGGAAAAGCCACGCCAGTTTCTGAGATAGCTCTGAGCAGGAGGGGAAGGGAAAGGAAGGTTTTGTGTCTCATGCCTTGAGCACTGTATCAAGTCCACCGAGTATACAGAAAGAGGCTTCCTTTCTAAGCATGTATGACAGAAGGGAACCATCTGGATTCTCATTTTGCATATACTGTTAAGGATTCAAGTTGTGCAGGTCAAACAGCCCTCATTCAAGCAAGTAACACATTTCTGGCAATGGTTTTGGCTGAGTTCACCTGCTCTTCAGGACAGGACAGACCAATCTCATTCCCCTGGTGCTGCATCTTGAGGGCAAGAAGTAATTAAATAAAGCAAAATGCATTTAATCATCTCTCAGGGGGCTGAGCACACATCCCTGGTGCACAGAAAGCAGATCATCCCACCTGCTGCTTCTTTCATCTTTAGTCTGGAGCTTCCTAAAACCCCAAATGCTAGTTCCATGCTTTCTCACTAGTTTTTCCAGTCAGAATACAAACAGTACTACATCCCAACCGTGCTGCTCTTCAAGTCATCAGCATAGGACACAGCTGCTCTTCCCACAATCTAATTCTCTCTCTTTAAAAGTTATTAGAAGTTATTAGCACTTCAGGACTCATTTTACAGCTCCATGCTTTGATCCTCAGCTTACTCAAGTTAGTTCCCACTGAGCTGCTTCATAACATGTTTAATAGCTAATTTGTTTGGACATCATTAAAAGTATTAAGGCTCCAGGCAGTGAGGACATGCCAATTACTGAGTCAAGTGATTTAATTCCAAGGAGGCCAGTAGGAAGCAGCAGTTTAAACTGCTTAAAGGCTTGTACCTCTTACTGCTCAGAAAGCCTGCTGATTTCAGTTCAGAGAGGTGTACTTCTGGATCATGCGCTCTGGGTTCTCTGCAGATGCTGAGACATGGGCTGTGCATGTGAAATACCAGCTTACGCGGCTCCGTCGTGATGAAGTGGTGATGAAGCCTGACTTAGCTCTAAGGAAACTTTTCACCACTACAGAAGAAGGCAGTCTTCTGATGAGTGGCATTCTGGTAGGTGTTTTTTTTTTAACTATTGATATTTGTTTGCTGGAGCTCTCCTTGCAAAGTCCTGAATCTGCATCTCAGCACACTACAGCTTAATGTAAAAATTCTCAGTGCCACTTATTATTTCAAAAATATTCTGTAAAATAGGTGTCCAAACTTGTCTACTCTAGGTATGTTATCATAGAATCACAGAATGGCTTGGGTTGGAAAGGATTTTAAGCCCAATCAGTTCCAGCCCCTGTATGGGGGGTGCAGATAGTCCCCATCAGATCAGGCTGCCCAGGGCACTATCCAGCCCAGCATGGAGCACCTCCAGGGATGCAGCACCCACAGCTCCCTGGCTTTTTATAGGCAAAGCCTTTGGAAAAGCTTTACGCCAGGGTAAATTATACCTTATTACTTAAATTTACTGCCATATATTCTTATCAGTAGAATAAATCCTTACAAACAAAGCAACACATACTAACTGCCACCTATTAGTTACACCTCAAACCCTTCTGGGAGGCAACACTCACAGCAGCCAATATGTCCTTTTGCGGTGCTGTTAAGCAAATTTTCCAGCAGTCAAATGGCTCCTTTTGCTGGTATTAATTTCATCTTCAGTAGAAATGTGCAGCTTGGCAATATTAAAATCAGCAAACCTCTCCAGTATAGATTCTTTTTTTTTTATTTTTCAGGTTTAAAAATGCAGACACCATGGCATCCTAAGGCCTCCCTCACTGCTTAAGAGCTCCGAAGTGAAAGAAACTGCACCAGTAACATTGTGCTTTGCATAATATAACAGAACTACCTGCTTGAGGAAAACAGTTGCCACAAAAAGGCCAGATTTGGTGACACGTGGGCTTCTGCATCACACATCTCATATTCTCTGACAGTTACCGAAATCCGACATTAGCTATACCGCTACAAATTCTGTTCTAGCACAAAGGCAACTGCACTGGGAATTTCTACTAGCAAAATTAAAAGAAAGAAAAATCATACCATGGAGCAACTCGTTACACAAATACCACTTTCAAGCTACAAGTAATAGCTATACAAAAGACATTGACAGGCTTTGAGTGGAGAGTTCAGGCATCCAGAAAATACAGTAGCATCTGGTGTGTGGAGCAGGAAGAACAAAGCTCTTCAGAATAAATCTGATAAGGGGGAGAAACACTAGGGCTTGTGAAATCTAACAAGTGATAGATGCACAAATGAGCCAACAACACATTTCACAAATTACCACAGGTTTCAAGTTACTTTTTCTTCCCCCAGCGTGAATAGGAAACACAACTGTGAATACAAAGACCAAGACACATGCACACATAAATTCAAAGGCTTATGTAGATAGGAGGTACATCTAGCACATGGGTATAATATTAAAGCTCCGTACCTGAACAGCTTCAGACCAACTGTTGGGAAAAGAAGACAAAGAAGAAAATAGAAACAAATCAAAAACTGGTCACATTTACCATGTTTCACAGAGAGATAGATACTGCTGTGGAACTAAAACTGGGCTCACTGCTGCAGCAGTAATCCAGGCTTAGTCCCAGCACTCTGTAGTCTGGGTTCCTTTGGTGATCATCTGCATATGTCCACCTAGCACTGTCATGCTGATAAGAACTTCTGAAGCCATTGGCCAATTAAATTTAATTTCAGAAGGGCTTAAGGAAAACCACATTTCATGAAAACAAGAAGCTGGATAGAGCAAAGAGACAGTGATTCTCCTTAGAGCAACCTCTTACAGCAAGGAGCATCTTCACTGGGAGAACAGACTCAGTGTTAGGTCATTTGCTCTACACTAATGATTCACACATGAGAGAGATGAAAATGCACCCCTTGCCTAAACAAAAGTCAACAGAAATGTGGTGTAAGACTTTATTGCATCTTCAATGACCTTGAATATCAACACAGCACTGCTAACAGAACCTAGTAACAGCAGCACGATCTCATTGGGTACTTTAAATCTGTGTCCAAAGCCTTGTTCAGAGCTCTAACTCAAAACTATTTCTGCAGTGGCTAATTCAATGCTGAAGCCACTTGTGCCTAGAACTGAGCCAAAGCAGAAAAAAGATTGTTAAGGACTGCTGAGATTGAATGCCATTGTCAGAACCTGAAGCACGCAGTTCCGATTCAGAAACCTTTCCTGGTAATTTATAAACATGCATGATTCTTTTAAATACCCAGAGCACTGAGTACCATCTCTTCCTACACAGAGTCATTTTCTTTCTGATATATATGCACATATATCATAACGAAGTAACACATGCAATTTGTGAGTTTCCGAATCACATCTCTGCAGCTATATTTTCTCATCTTTCCAGCTACAATTTATGCCCCAGGGTATAAGCTAAGCACTGAGTCTTCTGCAGCAATCTAATACTGACTTCCAGAATTCCAGCTCCAGAGGCAGAACATTCCCTCCAGCATAAGTGCAGGGAACATCTGAATTGGTCAAAGAATACCTTTGAAAGTATATATATAGCAGTTCCATATTATATATACACATTACAGACCAAGTTCTGTGGTGGCCACTGAGTTCTATTCTAATAAAGAGCGTCTCAACAATGTCACTATAATCTTGGTCTAAAAGCTGGTTTTTTAGTTGGTCTAAAAGTTGGTAACATTTCCCTGATATGCTAGTGTACATGATGAAACTCATAGTAAAGGAAGGCAAACCTTTCCGCTAATGCAGTGTGCTGCACAAAACATTCTCCCTGGTTCTCCTGGTCAGTTTGTATTCCAGTCCTAGGAAGAATTCTGAATGAACTCTTTGGCCACAGCACACAATGAACACCCAATAACAGTTACATGGGAAATCCCTTAAAAGAACTAGAATTATTTTTATGCCTTACTACAGTAATGTATCTAGTGTTCCTCCTTAAGGAGCTACAAATTGCCTTTTCTTTTGTGTCAATATTATGAGGAACAGCAAGAGAAACTTGCCAGTTCTCATTTATGTTCTATGCAAAGATGAATGCACAAAACAAAACTACAAGACTACAGTTTCCATAATAACTAAAGAGATGCTTTAAAAATTAATTTGTTTCAAAGAAAATAAGCAAGAAACACACATTGTTCCTTACTAGCTCTGCTCTGGTGCTCAAACATGCACCTGCTCACTAGTGTGCTTATCACCTATTTGGAGTATTTTGTCTTTCTTCAGCACAACGGAGCCTGCAGAGCCAAATCAGAGTGGGAACTAGATCCTGTTCTGGTCTAAACACAGTGAACAGAGCAGTTAACTGAATTTGGATTGCAGAACCTTTCCTGCTGGTAACAGCTGAACCAGTCAAGCTCAGTTTGACTCTCAGATCCAGTGCCAAGCTTGCAGCTCCCTATTATGAAGAACTCTTTCCTTTTAAGAAGTGGACAGAGAAGCCACTAAGAAACCCCAACTGTGGAGCACCATTAAGCTACTCTTAGGGTTATTTGCAGACTACAGCAACAAAACACCTCAAGGCAAATGTTTATACTTTGCTCCATTAAATACAGTGGGGAAACATTAAATACAGTGAGGAAAACAGTGGGAGTAATTTAACATGCCAGAAAAGATGGCATCTTCTGCAAATATCTCCCTCCAACCACACAGTTCCTAACCTTGCAGGATTTCAAAGTCCATAACTTCTTTTAGCACACCAGCTGCTTCTCCTTTAGAAATGGTAACAGCAGGCAGCGGGAAGATGACATGACTTGGAGACAAACCAGTTTTATTTAAAAACAACATTTATATATATTACACACAACATTCCAAGTTAAAAGAACATTATTGAGAATGCAAAGTCAAATAGTCAAAAATTGAGAAGTGCCGAAATTAAAATTGCCTGTTCAATCTTAATTTGAATCGTTGGTGTCGCGCAGTGTGCCACCGCCTTCACTTACACGATCAGATACAATTTGCTTTGCAGGACCCTTGCCTCGACTCGTGTAGGGGATGTATGATCCCCAGTTAATGAGCAGCTATTCAAAATATGTTTTCTTCTTGCTGTTTAGTGTGCAGCCCATTTCTGATGGCTTGTCTCCACAGGGGGTTACTCAGAAACAGTTGAACAACTCCCTGATTGAATGCTTATTAGAGAACAAGATCATTTCATCTCTGCTTAGTTTAACCCACTTTGCTTCACCAAACTCAAGCTCTACTTGGAGAGCATATGATTAATCTATTCATAGCTTTTCTAAGGTACACTTTAGGAATACGTTTTTGACAAATTTATTGCCCCAATACTTCCATTTTATCTTGGATAGATTGTTGAAAAAATGATTAGAAAGTTTCTGTGTTATAAAACTATTCATTAATTTGAGATATCCAATTTAGAAAATGAGAGCATTCTTTTTGTAGCATGCTTAGCATTATATGGTGCTTTAAATGCTGAAAACTCAGTTCCAGCTGCAGCTCTAAACATATAGAACTGCTACAAATCAGATATCATCTCAAATTGAGTATCCAGAAAATGAGGAACATTCAGTTAATGAACACTTCAAAAAGGTTTCATTTTCAGCAACTTGGCATTAGAATCTCGGTAGTAAAGTCAGAAATTAAATCAAGTTTTCCAAGAGCACATTTAACTGTGTTAATAATGAGACCTAGTGATGCGCCTATGAAGAGAATAAGCAGTGCAGATGAAAGCTTGGGCTTAAGAATAAGCTGTCACAGGGCTCCAGCACTGCTTTAGAAAACACAGTTTCCTGAACTTTCTTGCCCATATAGAGAGATAAGTCAATTCAGTCACTAAAATTGTCTTCTCCCTCTGAATGCTCTCTGAAGGAGACCACATTTGCTGCCATTTGTAGGAGACCAGCACGTTTATCTTCACAGGCTAGTTAACTCATGGTCTCTACAGTACTAACATGTATAGCTTGGCCAAATGTTTAAACAGAGAAAAAAAAATATAACAGTGATAAATATCATCAGCTTTCAGCTCCATACATCAGGACTAGAAGCACCAATACCTTAGAAGAAAAGACCAAAACAAGACAGACATAGACAGTTAACAGCGTTACATATTTGGCCAATTGTTCCAAAGAATTCAATTGAAAAGCAGAGCCTAAGCAAAAAAAAGCTTGAAAAAAGACTCAGGAACAGAACAATTAATTGATGACCGTTAGTCCATAATAAGAAATAAGATACCATGCACTCAAACTGGTATTTTTCTGTTTGTCCTTCTGCCTCCAAGCACCTGTGTAAAGAACCATATCATTTCTGGCTGAAAGCAGGGAACCAGCAGGGAACAGTGCAAGATACACAGATGCCTATGGCTTGACTTATAAGGGGGCACTGATTTAGTGGGAATGAGAGTTAAGTGCAAAGAAGAGACATACAGATCTCTTGGCAAGGGAAGAGAGAACAGAGATGGATGCACAGGATAACACTGCAGACTGCCCCTGGAATATGAGAGAGAATGTGCTGGGAGGGTGGCATAGATTACCCTGGGCAGCAGCATCTAGCAGGTACAGCTAGTTCAGTCTTCAAAAGAAATGAAGCAAGTGTCTTCAGAATATGAGTGGAGAGCTGCTCTCCTGAAGCTTAAGAGAATTTAATCAGTTTGAGCCCTCTTTGCATCCTCTTAAATCCAAGCTCCTTTCAGGATAGAACAATCACCATGACCACAAAAGCACTGCATGTCCACCAGCACACAGCAGCTACTACAGGAGCTAACAAGCTCCTCCTCTGTAACATGATCCAAAATGCTAATCCCCTCTGTGTCCTAAGACATGGATGTGAGAGTAGAAGTGAGATAAGAAGATGGAGAAGTGGGGTTCACAACGATCAGCTGACCAGAACTCCCTTTTCCTGCAGCCCCATCCCAGAGAGCAGCTCCGCAGCAGAGCCCAGCTAACAGGGCCTTTGGGCTGGGCTTCCAGGCAATCTGTGCAGGGAGGCAGCCATCGTCTTTCTCCTGTGAGAGAAAATGAGAGACTGGCATACCATAGATATGCCAGCTGTTGCATACAGCTTTCTCATGCTCTAAAAGCTTCTGTTTTTCCATTTAAAAAGAAAGGCAGATATAGAGAAGAAACAAAACACAGGAAGGTACGTATAGAATATGGAAGTCCACATGATGGTGACTAACCAGCCGTTACATGAATGAGAGACACCGTGCAGAGGCATGTTTACATTCAACCAGCACTCTGTGTGAGGCCAGACAAGCAACAAAAGAAAATCCAAAAAGTGACAAGGTTTGTGCTGGTAGAGATCTATTCTGGGATTACTCTGTGTCATTTCAAAGAGCATGACAGCTTCTTTAGCAGTTCTGACCTTTGCAATGCAGCAGCGTGAGACAAGATATACCTATACTATGTGCATTAAAACACTCTCATTGTATGTCATACTTCTGGCACATTTATTATTTGATTCAAGCTGTTTTCAGGAGAGAGGTGATTCTGTGAGAGACACACACTGGCTCTCTACTCACTGGTGCTAGCACTAGAACTTCATGCATCTATACACCAGAGTTGACCTCCCTGGAGAATTCTAGATCAATACCAGGCTGGATGTGGCTCTGGGCAGGCTGGGCTGGTGGCTGGCGATCCTGCCTGTGACAGGGGATTGAAACTAGTTGATCTTTATGGTCCTTTTCAACCCAGGCCATTCTATGATTCTATGATTTATACTGCTGTTGTCAAACCAGAACTAATTCCTCACCTGGTAGAGGCATAATGCAATAAGGACAGTCCAGAACTGTTTCATGCTCTTACTCATACAGAGGAAACTCGAAACAGAAAACCTGCCCCAAAGGGAATTTTCTCTTTGCATTTGTGAAATAGCACTCATCTCACAACTGGAAGCCACAATAAAAGCGCGCTGCCTGTAGTTATGGATGCTCTCATTTCCGTAGACACTTACTGAAATCCTTCAAAGCTTTCAACCTTAGTGGAATTTGTCGTACCGATGAATTCAACAGGAGAACAACATTCTACACACAGAAGTATTTCCTTCCATTAATAGGATCTGTAAAACTTTTCAATTTCATTGCATTTCTCTCTAATCTCAAAAAATTACAGTGATAAATCAGGAACTCTGAAGAAAACTTTCTCAGCTTTATTTATCTTATGTTCTCCTACCATATCATCTCCTGCCTTCCTCTCTTCTGGAATACAGAATTCAGGGACTGCCAGTCACCTCCAGGAGCCATTTCAGAGCTACTCATGTACAGCAGGTGCAGAACAGCCACAGAATCACAGAACACCCCAAGTTGGAAGGGACTCACACAGATCACAGACTTCAACTCCAGTCTGCTAATCCAACCAAAAGTACCTTTAGAAATCTCAACACTCATTCCATGTTCTATGATTAGGCTGCATTCAGTTGAAATCAGTGATACTGACAGATGTAGCAGCAATATCACAGTAAGCCACTCATACTTTATGTGCTTATCCAAGAAATGTATTGTTAACTGATTTTTTAAAAACAAATTTTATCTCTACTCATAAAATCAAACCTCCTCATTTGGACTGAAGAGAAGAACAATATAGAAGCACTGAAACTTTCTGCATAACGCATATTCATTTTGTTATGCTTGGTAATAAATTTTACTCTTCCACTAGAGTGTTTTTAACTTTATCAGATGAAGAGGAATTTGATGGCCTGGCTCTGATAAGAAATGTAGCTTGTAATAATTCTTTTTTTAATGTATGCCTGCTCTATTCTATATAAGGGAAGCCATGCTCCTTTCTCACTGCACCAAGGTGAAATGCTGACCTATTACACGTAATGGTCTTGGTTCAGTCTTTACACAGTGAGATAACACTGACAACACTGAAGGCAGGAAAATAAAACACATTACCTTGGAATAATCCCTTTGTACCAGGTACCTACATTATTTGATCAGTATCATCAGTAAATGATGTGCTTTAATTTGTCACTGTAGTTTAAATTTCTAAGAGAAAGGACAAACTGGAAACATGAAAAATTACTAATTACAACATCTAAAATAGAAGCAGTAATGGAAGTGTCAACAATCTGACTGGGTCATCAGAGATTTCTGCAGTGATGAATAAGGAGCACTTCACTGCAGACTGGAGGAGAAGCTTTGGGCGATTTTTCAAAGCTTGAAGAACTTCTCAAGGAGTTACAAATGCTCATTTTTCTCCTATTCCTTCAATTATCATTAGAATATCTTGTGCCCTTTCTAATGGCTCCAATGAAATTCCAATAGCATTCACTGTAAAGAGACAGACCAAAGTACTTTTGTGTCCTATTCAAATCAGCAGGAGCTGGGCTTTCATATATCACTGCTGACTTAGACCTGTGGGATTAACCATGACATAAAGTATTTATCAAACCACTGATGTCCTGGAAAATAGGTGATTTCCTGCAGGAGACAGTGCTATACTACACAGAGATTGTTTTCAGTGTGACAGTAACCCTCCAACATGGCCACAATCTTCATCATACCTGATAGCTTCTGACCACTTACAAGCCTTGAAATAGCTTCAGAAAAATTCAGAAAGTGCTAAATCTGATAGCGTGAGAAATTTCAGTTTCTTAGACATACTGGATATTAAGGACAAGTATCTGAAAAAAAAAAAGACTTGGTGTAGCCTAAAAACATATTGGACCATTTTCAGACATTCCATATGGGCTCACTTATAAGTTCAGAAGCAAAAATATCAGGGAAAGATAAATATAACTAAAAAGGGAGGAAAAAAAATCTTTGAACTAATACAAACTTATAGAAATTTGTATTGCCTGGACTTTGCATGTAAAAACATACACATATGCCTACATCTCTATATGTACACGCATATACATAGCTTTTCCAGGAGACACAAGAAACTTCATTTAAAAGCTGTGGATAGAAAGAAATACAGAAGGAAGCTTTCTGAATAGCGTAAGAGAAAAAAACTTGTCAATAAGGAAAAAAATAACTTGGAGAAGAAAATATAAACAATGGCTAATGAGACTTGCTAAGCTTGTTTTTTCATTGCTATGAAGCAAAATAGAGAAATTATTTTAAATAAAAACTACAAAAAATATCTCAAACAACTCATACACCTCTGCTGAAAATCAGGTGTCTGTCCACCTGGAACAATTTCCAGGTCAAAAAACAACAGGTTCCCTACAAGACTAGCTCAGAAATACACCATTTTTTAATTTAAAGCACAAGGACAGGTTCAAACTGTGTTTTCAGTACATCTGTATTGTAGCAAAGATGCGAGTGCTTTTTCTACACTTCAGTGATTTGCCCTATAAAGGAACCAATTGCTATTCTCTGCTCCGCTCTGAGCAGCTGTACTCCTCCATTCCTTTAGAGACCGCAGGCAGCCTACAACAGGCACAGGCTGCTCCTTTACACCCAAGGCTTGGGGAAACGAGAGCAAGAAGCCTAAGCTACACCCTACAGATTTACCTTCAGAGAATTTAGAGCTACGTATTTTGATTTATACTGACAGGAAGGTTGTTTTTCTTGCTTTAGTAGCTCAATTAACATGACTCCCAACCCAGAGGCTCCTACAAACTAACTTGAGCCCTTCATTAGCCAGTTGCCAGGATTCAGCATTTTGTTTCAGCCTTTAACTGCCACAGCTGGTTGATTTGTCTACAGGCTGAAGGAAGTGCAATTACTCTGTAGACAGGTGCAACTGTTAGACAACTGAGTAATTCTGGGGCACAAGATGTACAGGCTGTCCTGCAGCTTTATACAAACCAGACAAATGGAGCCTCTTTGTAGCGGCAAGCCGCTGCATTCCTGATTTCCCCTTTGTCTGGAATCATGTATTTGGGTTCTTTGGGGCAGGACGATTCTGTAAGCAAAGAAGAAGACAGCCTAGTTTTCCAAGTTAATTTCTTTTCACAAATGTGGACAGGAGGAAGGTGGCAGAAGGTGGGATGTGACGTAAAAGCAGACGGAAATGCAGAACAGTTGCTTAGCACCTATCAAAGTCAGGCCCATTTCTTCACAAGATAGATGTGTATTTTAGTAACCACATTTAGGAATCTGCATTTGAGTTTGGGTCCCTAAATAACCTAAGTACATCAGAAGCTTTTTGGATGCATCACTGATGATTAAATAAACACAGATATTAAAAGTAGTAGGAATCCTGCTGCAGTCCTTGGCACACAGGGACACCTTCTGCTTTATATACACCCCTCATCGGAGCTTTACCATCTCCTTGGGAATGCCAGATCAGAAAAAAAGCATCACAGAAACTTAATTCTCAGCCAGTGGGACAATATGGGATCAGCCAGCAGCCTTCCTGCCTTTGTCTGAGCAAGAGATAAAAAATAAAGCTTGGAGTCAGAGACCATTGTCCAACCTAGGCTGTTTTATGTGGGCACGTGTGTGTTTTGGAACGGATCTGTAGCATCTATCCTGGACCTAACTGATACAACATGGCAGAACAGAGACAAACCAAGCATTTGAGATACTAAACAATAAGCCAGTGGAAATACCAAATTGACAGCCCAGGGCATTGTCTCAGAATTTTTTGGAAGCTAAAAACATTTCTTACACATTCCACTCTATTTCTTACTCAAGTAGGAAAACTCATCTGATGTGAGGAGCAAAAGATTACCCTGTGTAATGACACAGATAAGGGAGGCAACAGAAGCACTTAATTCCCATAAGCATCTCTTGCCTTTGTCTCAGCTTGCTTTTCATGCCTGGATTATGCTAGCAGCGTTAATCTTTGTGTCTGTGACTAACTCCTGGGTTTTTATGTTAGTGACCTGATTCTGCACTACCATGCTCCTCCCCATTCGGTGAAGCTCCCCATGTGATCTATTCTTCCCCCTAAATAAAGTTGAAAAATTTGGCTGCGCTCAGCGAGCGCTGCTGAGGGTGTGTGGAGTGGTTCCACCCTCCCCGCAGCTGCAGCGCAAGTACGGCGCCCGTTCAGCTGCTCTGCTGTAAAGAACGAGGGGCACGAGAGCACCCAGGCAGCAGGGGCTCGGGAACCTCCACAGTCAGGCTCCAGCTTCATGCCGCTGCTGGCGCTCCCCCTCTGAAAGTAGCCCAGCAGGCTGAGGAAGATGTGGCCGGAGAAGGTGAGTGCTGCATGGCTATGATAAATCCTTTGTGCGGAACCAGAGTCTCGTTAGGAAGAGGAGGGAGGAGGGGGCAGGCGTTGCAATCTTTTTTAAAATGAACAAAGTCAAAAGCCTTCCTTCCTTCCACATTATGCAGGCGTCTTTCAGAGGGAATCCAGATAATGAGCTGTTTTCCCGATTAAGCTGATTTTCCCATTATGGGGTGCAAAACACGGCAGCAATGAAAGCCTGAGCAATGAAACTGCCCGCTGCAGACGTGCTTCTTGCCTGGCTGGGCAGGCAGGTGCCTTGGAGAGCAGCTGCATCCGGCTCAGCCCTCCGCAGCCTCCCACCGGACAGCACGGCGCGGTGCTTGGCACGTGGGGCCGGCACGGTGCGGCACCCGATGCACAGGGCTGGCACAGCATGGCCGGTACCCAAGCGTGAAGGGTTGGCATGGCACGGCACCGCGGTACCGGCATGCGGAGCTGGCACGGCACAGCACTGTGCAGCACAGCATCCAGAGCTGCAGGAGCACGGCTCAAGACCCCCAGCCTCTTTGTTCGCCTGCAGCCCCAGGAGCCCCGGCCCTTTGCTCACCTACAAGACGTGCCTGCTCCTCGCCCTCCGTGCCCACAGTCAGTACATCTTGCAGTGCACGCAGACCAAACCCTGCAACACACACGAAGGGTTCCCTCGGTGCCCTGCATCCCCTCCCACTCCCAGTTAAAGCACTGCACTCGCTGCCTCTAATGTGTTACCTCACATGCATTTCACATAACTTGCCCCTAGTTTGGGATGTGATTTCAAGCTAAAACAAAAGTCAGTGTACACTAATAAGCGTTGAGTGCCTAAAGGAAGTCTTTATTCCCTTTTCCCCCACTGCCTACTCCTTTAGGCTCAGCGCAGGCACCAGCTGACCACAAGCTGGCTCTTTTTGCCCAAAAGACAAAGCACCTGTGCTTTAATTCTGGGAAAGGGGAGAAGAGGACAGCAGAGAAGAAGGGTGCTCACTGCTTATCTAGAACTCTCAGTTTCAACAGAGACTGTCCCAGTCCGTGTCGTGGGGAAATAAATGTGATCTTATTCCAGAAATGTACCAGGTAGCTGCATCACAAATGACATTCATCACTCCCCCTCTATCCCCCTCTGCTTCCTCCCACCCTTTAACTTGGTATTTCTCTTGCACAATTTTAAAGATAAAATCCCCAGAATGCTGAATATGTTGTAGTTCTAGACTGGAGCTACCCATCAAGAACAGGCACACTGGCTGGAAGGAGAAGAGTTTTCGTTTCAAATGAGTTGGATGAACATTTGAATGTTCAAACAATCTCCTGCTCTTTGGTACATTTAAAAAAATGTTATCCCTGCGGGAGTTTCAATCTTGGCAGATTTGATAGAAAGGCTGTAAAGTGTCCCATCCGTAATTGCATTCCTTACCAGCAGTAGGGAAACAGAAAAAAATGAGAAGATTAAAAAAGGAGGCAAGAGAGGGATAAAAAATAAACAGATTTCATTTGTTCATCTTCTTTTCACAACCAATTAGCCCAGAATCAGAATCTTCCTTCACCTGCAAAGAAAATGAGACTGTAATGAAAAGCCTACTGATTGTTTTCAAATCCTATTTTACAAAGCTTCTTAGGACTTTGTTCATTTGAATTCAGCCCTAAACTGTTTTCAAATTTTCACTTATCCTGGGATTCAAAAGAACAGTTAAACAGTCTGCTTGGACCTGGACTGGTGAGTATTTGCTCTGACACAAAAAAAATGTAAAACAGAGCATAAGAACAGATTGATCTCAGAAACAGACAAATAGAAAAAATCACAGAGTTGAAGCATCAGTGTGGACTAAGGAATTGGCTGTACTTCAAGATTTGTGTTTTCACATAATAACATTTAAAATACAAACTAATGGTAGAATTTACAGGTTGCCTCTCTAAGTCACAAGCTGTGACTGCCCTGAGTTTTGAAGGGTGTTTGGGAAGAACAGGGAAGAATGTTGTGCAAAAGAAATGAATACCAACTAAATTAGAAAAAAAGTAAGCACAAAAAAAAAATCTCAAAGAGAAAATAAAGCTTTTTTTTTTAATAGGATACATTTTACAGCTGGCAATAGAAGATTGCTCCTTTATTTTTTAAGGAAAACCAGAGAGTGGTTTATCTGGAAAATCCATCCTCTGAGAAGAGGAATGTTGTGTGCTGTCTTGAGAAAAGAAATCTTGACGTAGGTTTCACTGCATTTTAAAAAAACTAGTTCTAAATGAACATCACAAAGGAACAGATCTGCTCAACTGTTTAGAGAACAGCACTATGATACAGCACTGCTTTTCAAATTCAAACCCAAAAAAGTACATTCCAACCCCTTCCCCACACATGAGCACTTGGAAAGGCTGAAACCATGTATGTCTCTTCCCAACATGTTTTACTGCAGCATTCATAAGTCTCAGTCAGCCCATGCCAATTGGGAGCTTCTAATACTCAGTTTCAAATCTACCCTAAAAATGTAATACTAAGATTTCATTGATCAGGATGATAAACTTTCTTTACCCCACTATATAGTTGAACCAAGTACATCTATCTAGCACTGATTTGAGATGGGAATTTGGCAAGCATTCCATCTACAGCATGATTTAGCTGCAGTTTCTTAATGGTAACAGGCATCGGTAGCTTCCACAAGGATTTGAATTGTGCAGGCACAGAAAGCAGTATTTGCAAAAACGCGCAGTTACAAGAAGGCTGTAATCACACCTGAACAGACACTGGCATTTATCAAATCATATTTATACTGAGTGAGTGTGTTACACTATCATGAGGAGGAGGTAATCAAACCAGTGGGATAAGTATCGATTTCGGAGAGAGCTTAAGTGTTACGAGTCTGTTGCTTCAACTGCCCTACTCTTCAGCAATGACTTAATTAAAATTAAAACATTAAAAAAAAAAAGCAGAAGTAGTTCCATATGGGTTCTTATAAACTGAATGCCCAAGAAAATAGCATGTCACATTTACAGTCCACATTAAGCACAGGCACCTGCCCACATCGGTTGTTCCAGAATAACTCAAAAGCAAACATCCTAAGCAAAGCTTACAGCCTGCAGCTTCCATCCAAATCAGCAGAGGCTGTTTTGCTCAGCATCTCTCAGTGCAGAGGTAAGATGGTATCAGGATCTGCACTAAAGTTGTTTTTGTCATACACAGTCTATCCTTCAAAGTTATCAAAGCTTTTTGCAGCTTTAAGGAGAATCAGAATCCCAGTAGACATCATTCCTTTTACAGGAACAAGATTAAACCTTCTGTTGATTTACAGATCTGATCAATGCTGGAATGAGGTGATGCAAGTGCTTCTAAAACTTGCGATCTTTTCCTCCTCTTGCATCAGTAAGGAGGAAACTTCGAAACCAAAAGATAGTCAAAAAAACTTACACCGTATTCCAAGTGAACACAAAAGCATCTTTTCAAAGATGAAGATAGAGCAGGCTGAACAACTGTTAAAAGCAGTTTTCTTGCTCACTAGGATAAAAATTGGGTAAAGCATTGTAAAAGACAGGGGCAGAAGTTTATACCCTTAATTAAAAAACAGACCGACTTGTTTAAATTTGCATTGAAGCTGCCTGTTATCTCACTGCACGTAACAGTAAGGCTATCAGCAAATTAAGTTTCTGAGGAATGATTCAGTGTAAATATCTAATACAGATCAAATTTGGATTTTGTTTTTAGATTTACAAGGAAGACTAACAAAAAAAAAAAAAGGTTGTTTCATTTTAGGATCACTCCAATAAATCTATGGTGCTTAACTCTTACAAATCCAGCAATGTGTTATAAACACACCTGAAGTATGTTGCTGTGCTGCAGCAACCCAATCTTTATTATTTAAGCCCATACCCTAAGTGCACAGAACCTGGGAATTATGAAACCAAGCTGGCTCTCAGCTGAAATCTGATCAGACTTGAAACCTCAAGATTTCCAAATGTATTTTAAGCATTCAAAGATAAAGACAGATCTGCACTGATATGTTTGAGCATTTTGAAAATCAAAGAATCATACAGTGGCTTAGGTTGGTGAGGACCTTGAAGATCATCCAGTTCATATCCCCTGCCGCAGGCAGGATTGCCACCCACCATATCAGTGTGCCCAGGTCCCCATCCAGCCTGGCCTTAAATGCCTCCATGCATGGGGCACCCACAGCTTCCCTGGGCAGCATTGCCAGTGCTTCACCACCTTCTGAATAAACTTCTCCCTAATATCTTACCTAAATTTCCCCTCTTTTACTTCTAAGTCATTCCTCTTGTCCAGTTAGGTAATGCAAAAAGTGTCAAATGTCTTCGGCGGTCTTATTTACATACTTAAAATACCCATGAAATCTGTCCCTTGTTCTTATATAGAAGTTTACAGATGATGTAGTGAAAAAGAAGTAGCAACTTACTGCTACACTTCACTTTCTGAAGTCCTTCCTCCCTTCTGCTGTTCTTCCATTCCTTCCTCCCTCATCTCTGCTTTCATTTGCTCTCACTCCCACTCCAGCTTTCATCTGCAATTTTGTGCACAAATGTATTAGTAGATTGCCTTGCTACTCTAGCTCTGAAGGAAAAGAATCATTTACATATCAGGTTTAGTATATGATGGATACATTTCATACAAATGTTTTCACATCAAAAAGATGCAAATATGGAGAGAGGAAGCACAATCTTCTGTAATGCAATAAAAACAGAAGATACAATTTGAAAGGCAGCAAAAAATTTACAAGTTGAAGGCAGAAAGAAAGCAAGCCTAAAACTACATTAAAAAGCCAATACTTAATAAAGATGATAGAAATGCTAGAAGGAATTCAGCATTTGATTTGAAAATGCTCTGAATGCTTGAGTACATGAAAGAGACACACAAGATAGAAACCAAAGATTCTCCTCCTCCTGGAATCAAAGAGATTTTTGATATTAATTCACAAGGAGTAAGTTTATAGTTTCAGGTCAGTGATCTTTGAAAAGATGCTTTTCTGTTCACTTGAGAACAGTATCATAACATCGCCTCGCTTTCTGCTGGTTTACATGTGCTTATCAGCCTTTCTTCCTCTGTGAATAAAACCAAAAAGTCACAGGAAAGAAGTCTGACTTAACCTAAAGATTAACAATTGGCTTCCTACTAAAACAGCAAAACTGCAGTACCTCACTTAAAATCTCTGGTCCTCATTCTTTCAATGAAGCTGATGATTTCAGATGCTCACAGAACGCAGTCATTCCTTCAGCTGAAACAAAGAATCAGAAAACAGTTATCCAGACAGGAAAAAAAGAAAAAAAACATTGGCAACTAAAACTCCATACAAGTGCAAGTCTGGCCTCCAAATGAGCATTGTGAATTTATGTGCTTTTAAGGATTCAGTATAAGTTCTCATTATTCTTTTCATTAACAACACTAGTGACAACATTATTCATTACCAAATCACTTTCAGAGGGGTAAGTTTTGCCCACTTAAAGTGGCAAGGATTCTCAGTGAAATAAAAAAAAGCTGATGATCAACATTCTTTCTTTTTTTCATAACTCAGCATTTGACAGACACCAATAACTACAAGAACATTTGAGATTAATTTGTCACTAATTTGCCCTTCATTTCTCCCCTGTAAGTTGCATGTAACCTTCAGAAATCAAGCTTGGAAAACCAAACAAAAGGCAGCGGCTGTCTCGTGGACATTACAAAATGAGGAGCAAATTTTGTCCTTCTGAGCTTATACCAACTTTTGCTTTACATCATATATTAGCTTGCTAAGACACAAAGATATGGAAACATGAGCCACAGTGCCAACGCACGTGTCTAGGTGAGGACAAAACCCATGTAATTAGCTTACAGATATTTTAACATGCTTTCATTAAAAGCATTAAAAGTTTGTTCAAACAAACCCAGTTCACTGTTTGTTCCTGGCCAAAAATCACTTTTTTTTCTTTTGTAAATACCTGAACCATTCTAATATATGCTATTAAATGTTAATGGAAATTCCTCAGATACTAGTTTGCATATTTATAATTCTCAGACAAAACACACTGTAGACTTATGACTCACACATGCAAACAACCCAACAATGTAAGAACAATTTATTCTCTGTTTGATTTAAATCAGAGCATAGATACTGAAGAATGCTTTGGGTATTTTTTAATGGAAAATTTCCTCAAGAGAACATGCAGACAATGAGTCTTCAGTTGTTGGAAACTTGAAACATGCATTCAGTGTGTGTGTACTTAATACAACTATTACAGTTAATGTGAACAGTCCTCTCTAAACTTAAACATAATGCTAGAGGCTTGACGCTTTTTCAGAAACCAAAGTCTCAGATACTGTAATGTGAGCTATGCTATGACATTTACCACTGCTGCTACTGTTGTCTCTCCAGTGCTGTGTAGAAGTGAATAACCATCTTCTCAGGTGGCTAGAGATGCTCTTTATAATGCATCTCAGGGTGCCCTTGAGCATGCAGCTGGTTCACGTTCAGCTAGGTATCCACCAGAACCCCAGGTCCCCAGGCTCTGCAAAATTGCTTCCTAGCTGGGTGGCCATCAACGCACACTTTGCATAAGGTTATTCCTCTCCAGGATCATGTCTTTGCATTTCCCCTCGTTAAACTTTGTGTTACTTCCCCTCTACCCACTTCTCCAGCCTCACCATGCCCCAATCTTCACAGTTCTCCAGCCCTTACTAGTTTAGGACTTTACCAATTTGATTAGGGAGGAGGCCTTCAGCCAGTACAAGTGAAGATTAAGACTCCTTTGAAGAAGTTATGCCAGGCATACAAACTGTCATGTTATTCAGTCATTGTTCAAACCAGGTGACATCACAACAGTAAGCTCAAACCAGTTTGGGCAGTGTGCTGGCTTGAAAGAAATCCTACTTCCCACCTCTCTGAGTTTCTTGCATTCATGACAGAAAATACAACAGTGGATTAAAAAAGCTCAGTTTTTCATCCCTGTATTTTTTTCTGATTCAGATACAGCACGTTACTGCAGAGTGTGAGGCTCTCAATGACACTACAGCTTTCATTGGGAGAAAAATATAATAATATCAAGGAATGAGGTAAAGCAATCTTTGACCCCAATAAGTTTTAAAAATAAACAAAATAAACAAAAAAGGAGAGTTAGCAGTTATTACCTCCTGAGCTGGAAGATAGGGATGGGGAGCAAAATAAACCCCTCATAGTTGTTTCATAGAGGAAACAGTTAGCAACCTGCTACTCTACCTGGACTGTCACAAGTCCATATGGCCATATGGGATCCACTCAAGGGTGCTAAACTAGCTGGAAGAAGTAGTTGCCAAGACAGTCCTAGTCAACTGGGGAGGTTCCAGGAAACAAGGCAAATGTGATCCTGACTATATAAATCATTGGAAGAAGGAACTATAGACTGGTCAGCCTGACCTCAGTACTGGGAAAGGTCATGGAACAGTATCTTGAATGATATGACAAAGTATGTGTGATCCAGAGGATCAGGTCTAGCCAGCATAGATTCGGGTCCTGCTCGACCACCCTCCTCTCCTTCTATGACCATGTGGGGCAGAGTGACTAGCAAACTGTATAGAAAAAAAGGATCTGGGCTGTTAATTGACAGCCAGCTGAACATGAGCCACAAGTGTGCCCAAGTGGCCAAGAATGCCAATGGCATTCCAGTTTGTATCAGAAATAGTGCAGCCAGCAGGAGCAGGGACGTGACTATACCCTTGTACGCAGCTCTGGTGAGGCCACATCTCAAGTACTATATTCAGTACCAGGCCCCTCACTGCAAGAAAACCATTGAGGCCCTGGAGCACATCCACAGAAGGGCAACAAAGCTATGTGGAGCACAGATGTAATGTAGAGGCTAAGGGAAATGGGATTGTTTAGTCTGGAAAAGAGAAGGCTGAGGGGAGACCTTACCACTCCCTACAACTCCCTGAAAGGAGACTGTGGGGGTGGGGAGGGTCAGCTTCTTTTCTCAGGTAATTAGTGATAGAACAGGTAATGGCCTCAAATTGCACTGGGGAGGTTCAGGTTGGATATCAGGAAAATTCTCAGAAGGACTGGAGAGGCACTGGCACAGGCTGCCTAGGGAGGCAGTAGAGTCACCGTTGCCAGAAGTTTTCAAGAAATGTGTAGATACAGCACAAGGGACAGGGTTAGTGAAAATGGCTTGACAGTTGGATCAGATGATCTTAGAGGTCTTTTCCAGCCTTAATGATTTTGTATTACTGGCAGATACTGATGGGTTCGGTCACAGTCACTCATGGCACAGAAGAACCACAAATCTGTACCCTTAGTCAATATGTTCTGAAGCAGGGATTTGTCCATAAATGCAGCCTCCTTCTCCCCAAATGCAGGTTAGGCCTAAGTAATACTTTGCAGACCTTAAAAATCAAAGCAGTTTTGTCTTGTTTTTGAAGATGTGTATTGGATTCTGAAATGGAATTACAGTTAACACCCAGCCACATCTCTGGAACAGTAATGTGCAGTACTGATGTCTAATGACTGCACTTCTTCCCTGTAGGAATCTGATAGCTGTGGATACAGATGAGATGAAACACAGATTCAGGCAAGTACATCATCATCTGATTTTCATTAGTGCTGAGACATTCCACCCTCTTGGACTTCCGTGTAGGTGGTGGACCCAGCTACTTCATCAAACACAAGGGCATTTACTCAGTTTCTTATTTTCTTCCTGTTTCTTCAGGCTACCTGAGAAAGCTGCTGAATACATAACAAGGTAGCACTAAAATATTCTATTGCTCATAATCTCCTTATATACCCCTTGTCAGTAATACAACATGTAGACATTCATTAAAGTTATGGTCTGTTGCACTTGTTTTCTTAAATGAAAAGCTTTCAATCAGCTTTACAAACACGTATTTTTTGTCCTAAACAACAGTATCATCTGGCTGTTAAACCTTCTTTAAAAATCAGCATTTATTTTTGACTGTGTGAACATATTGTTCCAAACTGGCAAGAACTGCTCATTTACATCTTTTAACATCAACAGAATACTAATTTATAGTAAACAGTCTTTATTACTAACAAGAATGTGCTGCTGAAAACTCTGCTAATTAGCAAAAGAGACTCTCAGTTCTCTGCTAGCCTGAGTGGGATGAGCCACAGATTTTTGATAAAGAGGATGAATTACAATTGCATCCTATCAAATAGAGCATCCCCAAACAGTTATGCTGCACGATCTTTGAAACCTAATTTTGGCCTCAAAGCATTTGGGAATGGGATGGAGGGGGTTTAGAACAATCTGTTATTTGAAATAAATAGCTCTGAAAATGCTTACAGCTCCTCAAATTAAAATAACCTCTGCCAAACCTACTGCCCTGAGCCACTGCAGAAACCAGTAAGAATGGGCCAGACTTATTCCCCATCAGGTTTAACTTTAAGATGAGAACTACCATGAGGGGCAGAGGGCAACGTAAACCCCTCCTTGTACCAGCTCTTTTAACTTCAGAAGTGCTCAGATGAATATATATATTTTAGGATTTGTCACACATAGCATGTATCAAAGCCAAACTTAAATGTAAGTGAAATTGTGTCAGAATTATTAATTCAGTGCCTGTAGGGGAGTTTACCTCTCTAGTAATCCTATGTCATTTTTTTTACCTAGGTCATTTTTCTAGATTCCAGATTTGCAGTCAGCAAGGACATCTCCTAATACCAAGGACAAAATTCCCAAACCCAAATCCTCTCTGGACAAGCCAAGCGTGCGAGCAAATATCAAAGAAGAGGGAAAAATAATATAAAAAAAGAAACCTGTTCATTAACATCAGAGCTGCTTTGTAGCTGTTTTTGTTAATGCCTGTGATGTTAGCAGAACCAAGCCTACCCCTCAGCAAAAAAATCTGCCTTTGATTTCACATCTCTTAGGAATATTTGGGGGGAAAAAAAAACCCTTGCTGAACACACGTGCAAGATACAAACTACATTTGTTGCAGACCTTGTGGGTTGTTTGTTTGTTTGTTTTTAAGCCTGAGGATAAGCTCTGCTACCACAATGTTTCTGGAAAATTAATTCATTTTCTTCAATTATCTGTTTAAAAAGACAAAGGATCACAAACTGGCAGTGAAGCAAGCAGCTTCCCCTCACCTCTCAATAAAAAAGAGAGCAGTGCACAAAGGTTTCTGACTTCAGAACTCTGGATATAGATGACCTTTGCTGTTAGCTTTGTGACACTTACTGTTATTCCCACACTATCTGGCTTCCAAAACAAACAGAACTTCTGAGCCTCATCTATGCCTGGAGAACCTGAGGAGAAAACTGTCTTATGAATGTCACAGGTGACAAGGGAGCCATAGGTCGTGCTTCTTCATTAATCTGGACTGAGTGAGAAAAGCTACTGAATCCCAATGAGGCCCAAGTTCAAAGAAGTTGCTGTACCCACACTTCTGGCCTCAACAGAATATGAGAACTTTGCTAAATTAAACACAACAAGAGACACTGAAAATAAGCAGCTAGAGGGGTCCCTCTCATCCACTATTGCACTGATAGTAGTGCTGATTATTATTTTCTCTTTGATAATGACATCCCTAGTAACCTACTGTTTTCACAAGTGGAAACTCAGAGATAAAAAACTGCAGAAAGCACAAGAGGAATATCAGAAAGACCACGAAAGGAGCATTTTTCAAAGCACGCCTGGACTCATTTCATAGAGAAAAAGAAAAAAAGGATCCAACAAAATATTGTTGCATTACCTAGAAATAATAAAAAGAATGCCAACTATGAAATTTCCAAGCAAATATATCCTTCTTTTATCTCATTTATAAGAGTTGTTAGCAGTTTGGAGATTTCCTACAGCTTTATTATATATATTTATATATTTAGTCTCATTTGTGCAAAGTAAAACCAACACAAACGTGTATTTTTAATCTCTATTGTATTACTAACACAGAAAGTTGAACTGTCACTCCTGTCTTTTCAAAAATCCATCAGCCCACAGAGGGCAAAAGGTCAGATTTTGGTTAATGCTCACAACACAGCTGAAACAAGTCAATGGAGATGTGTTGCCTTGCACTCATCCAATCATCCACCTGAAGATTTTGAAATCCAGTTGTAACCTTAAGTAAATTAGATTCATAGATATTCAGCAAGCAACAGCCTGGCCCCACAAGCCTATAACTGAAGAACTTTGCCTTCATTGACAGATGCATGCAGGCTCAAGCCCTGAGTTTGCTTGCAAGTGGTCAGTCAGTGTTTTCTTTCATTGATCATTCAGTGCTGAGAGGTGCTAGAGGCATTCCAACCACAAGTGGATTAAGGACATCTGATGTTAATGGAACCTATCTTATCAACAGCAAGCCTAACATAACTCTTTTTTTCAATTGGGCTTGTAATTATTTTTAAACCAAACTATACAATGGTGTGTTTCTATTTTCATAGCCTGCAATATGTCTCAGAAAAATGACAGCTCTATTGTGAGTAGCATATAAGTAATATTTTCTAACAAAGTGGTGGATGTAATACTAATATATGTAATTGTTTAAACAGGTATAAAACATGTACAATTACAAACAAAATCCGTGCTCAAGTATACAGCTTGCTTGCAATTACCACTGATGCTGTATGTATTTTTAAACAAGCTATAATACTGTGATGATGCTGTAAACTTCTGTAGGCAAAAAAATGTTCTATTTAAAAATGTCAAGATGAAGGATGTAAATGTTCTTAAAGTGCGATCAACTAAAGATATGATTTTTCACAGAATATTCTAAAGGGATCTGTTACATGCTACAGATATACTTCACAACGTATTTATGGATCACACGATAGTCTATGTGAGAACAAACAGTACTATTTTATTACAAAATAAAGGAATAAATAAGCAAAGGATATCCATGCCCATAAGCTGGATAATTATTTTTTTTTTAAAAGGTATTTTGACCAATTCTATAGACCCCTCAAATGACAGGAGTTGGTACCTCACTGACAGAAGGAAACGCTCCCCCTCATTTCCCAGCCTCTCCCCACACAGATCACATTGCTGCTGGTGCAGGCAAAGAGCTCCAGAATCAGTTGCATGGCAAAAAGGAACAGTTAGCTGGTTGCATAAAAAGACTGCTAACTTAGTATCTGTAGGATTTATAAGTACTCACTAATTCATTTATACTTTTTCTAAACAGTGGTATTTAGAACATTAACTGTTGCATGCTGTTACAGTTTGCACGTATTATACCTATGTTAGTTTTTACTGAGTGAAGACAAAGTCATTTTCTGAAAATCATATTGAATAGTAATAAATCACAATTTGGAGAACACATGTATATTTAAATATACAGAGCTGTAAGCACTCTTCCCGACACCCACATATACGATTTAGAGTAACTGCACAGAAAATGATAGTTCAGATTTTTCCTGAAGAAGAATCTGCATCCTGTGTCACTTAACAGCTCTGCAGTGAGACATGATCCCTTCCAACAGCAACTTGTCCTCAACGGCACCAGATCAAAGTGCTGCCAAGCTCCCAGTACGAACAAAAGGGTTTCAGACCCTCTTCTTGGAACCTGATCAAATTGGTTGTGCTTAAAAAACAAGAAATTCTTGAAGAAATTCTTGTCATGCAACAGAATTATGACTGAGATGGATTTACGAAAAGGCAGCAGTCCCCAGGGAGCCTGAAGCTCTTCATTTTCTAATACAGCTTTAAAGATGCAAGATTAACGTAAGCATTACAGGAGCTGTGGAACCAGGTCCCACCTCCTCCACATAGCCCTGCACAACGAGGGATACGATGACCTCCCAACTTCAAACATTCAGTGAGTGTGTATTTCACAGTGCTGTGGTGTAACCTGGCAGGTGACTAAAGCACAGGTATCTGGAAATCCATATCCAGGCAAGTTAATTACAATGAAGCTTCATTTCTATTCGGTGAGCGTTAGTAAACTATTGTGAGTGAGATGGCAGTTTATCCTTGGGGAGGAACAAGTATGAAGTCCCATGCCCCAACAGATGGTTGAGAACAAGACCACAGAATGACTGAGCTTAGATGCCAGCTTCAGCTTTCCTACAGAGAAACATGTGGAGAGTGAAAGTGGTAATCATACTGCCAAAGTCCATAAGAAACTGACTTCTATGTTAATTGGAGGAACATAATTTTATCCATAGTCAATAATAAAGAATAACAACATGAAATCAGCATATATAAAACAAAACAACGCATACATGAAAAACCCTTCCAAGTTAGTGCAAAGTTCAGAGATAATCTGGTTTACATCACCAATAATTTCTTAGATGACATAACACAACTATGTGTACCATGAAAGCTAGAAAGCAAATCTCCAGAACTTCTAGCAGCAGGCAGATTAATTTCTTGCAGTACTACAGCTGTTTAACACATGAATCACCCTTGATCCAACATTACTCTTTATATGCCCAGAAAGTACCAACAAGGGATATTTTACATTACATATTAATTAATATTTATTGGAACATAGTTCTACAGTGCTTCTTTGGATCAAAACAGAAATCTACTGCTGAGGATGGTGCAAGAGAGGAAGCTCCTATGAGCAGAGACAATTTACTTTCGTTGTTTTCTATTGGCCACCATGTCAGAGTTTTTGGATCACTACTCTACAGGATTATGAAATAATCCTACAGGATTTTTACACTACAGGATTATGAAATAAATTGAGATATCCAGATCATTCATTCCGTTTCATGTCCTTAAGTAGCTGCTACAGGAAAACACAAGACAAGCATTCGGTCAGTGAGTCAAAGGAAATAACTGCAGTGAGCAGTAGGAAAAGGCAAGCAACAGACATAGGCAATACAGGCTTTGACTTTTTCAGACGAGCTACTTGAGTTGCTTTTGTGACGTTTATGCAAACATAGAACAGTACAGCCCGTGAGATGGGAACATGAGCCCTACTTTACAGACACAATTGTCGTCAAACACCAAGACCAAATAGTAATGCATAACTCATGTAGCAATGCATTTACAGGAAGGTTTGAGGAAAGAGTTGGACAGAAATATTTCAGCATTCCCATAAAAAGATCTACATACTGAAAGCAAAACACCAAAATGTCTTTTTTTCCCCTAAAGAAATAATCAGCCCATCTTCAAGAATCTCAAAATTCTTTTTGTAAGGGCTGAAAGACTTTTTCACTGGCAACAACAACAACAACAACAAACACATTTTCAAAGAATTATTCCTGATTACCAGTTCTATGTATGTAACATCCCTCATGAGGATCTACACAGATTACTGTGGAATACTGTATGCCTTTTGCCTATGCAGATCACCAGAGACTTCAAAAGACTCAAGAGAAACTCAAGATTCAAGAGTGCAATCCAAAGCTAAATAAGGAGCAGAGATGGTGTATATAAAATGAATAGGCTTAAAAGATTAGAAGGTAGGAGATTTAAGGGATTCAATCATTTCTAAGGATCAGAGAGTAATGTGAAAAGCCAAGCAGGAACTTGCTCATTATGTATGTAGTTATATAACCTGCAGTGGCAATTTAAAAATTAAAGCCACCTTTCAGGGAATATTCAATGGACTACAAAACCCACTGGCTTACAAGAAACCAGAACAAACCACAAAGGAAGCAGTGAGGACTAGCTTTGAAGAATTTAGGGTTGCATTATGTTTTCACTTGGGGTTCAATCTGCTCAGGGTCAGTTCATTCAAGGCAGGTTTTTAAGCACCAAAATGTAGGTATCTGCTAACATAGGTGGGTCTATCTAGCTATAGCCCAGCATTTCTTTTCAGGCTCTTCACTGGCTTGAGGAAAATGAAAACAAAAGGCTGAACAGCACTCTTAAAAACAATATAAGCATATTTAAGAAAATAATTAAAAGGATATAAAATACAAAATAACTGCAACAATTCACATTCATGTCCTAAAATGGTGTTTTGTTTTTGCTTTTTTTCTTTTTTAAAGTGAAATGTTATCCTATTTTTCCTATTAAGCAACTGAACTATTAAGCAGCAATATGCTTTATGCACTCTGTTTATAGATAAGGATATTCCTTCAAGATTTCCACAGCCTTCAAGAGATCTAACTACATAGAAACCAGAGACTGATGAGAGTCAGTAACTGTGACTCATGAAAGTCCAATGGCCACAAGGTCACCGCATGAGCAATGCAATGAGCTCTTGCTGTCAGCAATAATCAGAAAGCTAAGGTGCACTCAAAGAGCAGCAAGTATCTTTTTAGGCTACAATGAAGATAATGATTTTGTTGTCTAACCCATTGAGCTCCCCAGCCATTTCATTTGGATGCATACCAAAGACTCAACTTTCATCCAGGCGCATTCTTTAAAGATAGTCTTTGCCATCTTGAAAACAATTGTAAAATTACAACAAATTCCAAAGTATATTAAAAAACTGCCAAAAATATTATTTGATACCGTATGCCATTTTAAACTCATATTTTCTCCTCCTAGACACCTAACCTAGACAGGTTCTATGATTAATTTATTATCATTTGTCCGGTTGGCATCCTCAGTGTTACAGATTAATTTCTGTTACAGCCTCATTATTTCAGTTCTATAAATACCCCATTTCATTTTACTTCTTTGTACAGTTACTTTGCAACCTGCTTTTTCTCCTTCATTTGGGACTCTCACTTCCAATTTAACACAAGTCAGTAGGCAAAGATTGAGCTGAAACTCAATAATTACACCTCCCTGATCTAGAAAACAGAATCATTTTTCTTATGGATGGAAGCTGTTCTGATATCTCACAAGCAATCCTAACAAAAAAATTGTAATAATAAAACAAAAAAAAAACCTCATCACTTGTCAGACTAATAACAGAAAATGCTGGCTTTCATAATTTGAAAAGCCAACTTAGCTGGATTACAATACAGTATTTGCATTTGAGGAAGTGTAAAGTTGAATCATAACCCAGACCTCAGCACACTGGGTATATCTGGTTCCACCTGCAAGAATATTAAACCTCCACCCAATACATCACTGACAAAACAAGTTACATCCGCAATAGCTGGCATTCAGTATGTGGCTGCCCACAGAAGACTTTTCAAGTACTTTATGTCCTTGAGTTTTGTTTACTATTTTCAGGCTTTAAGTTTTCTGACCTTTTCCTTTCAGCTTTTGCCATAAGTTCCTGGGATCCTCTAAAAGTTTAGGAAAGCTTCTGAGTGTTTCTCCTATAAGCGTGAGCACATCCTGAAATAAAAAGGGGACATGAAAATTATTAGGTTTTGGATTCCATGTACTTGTATCATAGGTCTGCCACTGGAAACTATATCCAGTCCCTCAAGAGCAACTAGGTAGGCTGTATCCATCATCACAATTTTGCTGGATTTTTAAAGCACCTTGTTTAAAAACTTTGTTGACCAACGTGGCCAGTGATCTGGCCCATACAGCATGTAAGCAGAAAGCTATGCTGCTCACTAGTGACCACACATCACTTCTACCTTCTGTGGATGGCTGCCAACATAGATGACAAAGAGCTCAATAGTACTGTGGAGCTCATACACTACCCCAGCTGCTCCCCAATGGTTTCTGAAGTCTCAAATTTCAACTACAGATATAATGGATAAAAAAAATAAAATAAAAATCAGGAGGCCGGCATTATTAGGAGAAAATGGAATGTGTGGTACAGTCCACTAATTCCCAACCTGCTCACAAACACAGAAAAAAGTTTTGAAGCTTCAGAGAGCCATTTCTATCCTTTGCTCAGAAACAACTTGCTTGCTGTTTCACTCTGTATCAAGAAGTGGTACAACTCCTCCTTGAGAAAGAGCATCCTGAAGAAGCCACAGAACAGGCAGGGATTCCATGAATTCCAGCTTACATTAAAGAAAATCCTTCTGGAATAGATTGTGTAACTATAATGCATGAATGTTAGCATTGAGAAGACAATACTTTAAAGAAGTTTCACCACATCTGTAGAGAATGGTGAAGATCAGTCATTTCCAGAGTCTATCACAGTATATGCAGAAACACAGAACTCTTAGAGGAATGTGGCTGTGACACATTACACAAAGTATTTCTGAAAAGAGAACAGAAGACTTGCTGCACAGCTACGTTTTCCCTTCCAGCTCTCTAAGTTCCCACAGATTTTTAATTAAGGCCTTACTTTTTCCCTCTGCCATATTCAGCTGTGAAGTAGGGACAGTCACCTGGCAAAACTAAGTCAATTTTGAGGAAAAAACAAAAACATACATCACCACAAAAAAAAAAAAAATCTATATGCACAGGCAGGTACAAAAGCAAAAGCTCTACTCTGAAGCTGATATCACTGCAACTTAGAACCTGGGAACACACAAAGCAAGTGTATCTATGCTTCTGTGAATAGCGTAACAGGAAAACTTTGGCATTCAGACTGTATCTTTGCAGAAAGTCAAATTCTCTTCACATTCACTTCCCCAGTGTTATCATATTCAAGCGACAAACAAAAAAAAACCCACAAAAAATCACATCCCTGTCACGGTTAAGAAAAAGCCTTAGAAGCAGACTGTAAGGAGCAAGCTGCCTCAGCCTCCATAAAATCCATTGCACAGTGCAGTATCTTATTCAGCAGTTCTTAAGGCAAAGGATTTGGAGAAAGACGAGAATGAGAAGAGCTAACTCCTACATCATTTTGTTATTTGCCATTTTGTTTTGGATAATCCATCAAAAAAACTGCAGGCAACTAATCAAAATGTACCCAAAACACTTGCAGGACATCATGGAAAAGACCTTCAGCTTATATAAATCAAGCAAGCTTAAATTACTTGATCAGCATGCTAGCCTCATGGCTTCATAACAACATGGAGCCAAGTTCCATTCCAAACTGTACTGCATTCAGATCAATTTGATTACATTACTATACACTAGGGCAAAATCTGGCTTAAGAATTCTTTAGTTATAGTAAATACCAAAGTGTTACCAAAAAAAAACCTGATACACTTGCTTACTCTGGAGTAAATCTGTTCTTCCAATTTTTCGCGGAGTAGAGCTCTTTCCATTAGTATCTTCTTCTGTCTGAGAAAAGTAATTTTGGCTAGCTCTGCCTTCTTCTTCTTACAGTCAGGGCACAGTGAAGATTTGTGCACTTGAGCTTCTGTCACCTGAAGGATGAGACTTTGATGCAATGAGCAGTGTCTGTCCCAGCAAGATGGCTACTCCATTAAAAATAATCAATAAAAATACAGATATAGACAGCATCTAAAGATAAATATTTTCTTTTGCAGGCAGCTGTAAATAATTCCATAGTCTTTGTTACTAAATCATCTTGATAAGTCTGTCTGAAAGCCTTCACCCTAAATATATTTGCTTTTCCTTACGTATTGCCCTCTCCAGCACTGATAACATAGACAGCTTCATTTACAATTATCTGTATCTCAGAACCACAGTACTGAACTGTACTGCACTAGTTCTTCTGTAACAGGAAAAGTTTCCCTGACACTTGAGGCTGTGTACACAGTCCTGATTTCTTCTACCTTAACTATAATAGTCAAAAAAAGTTATGACTGCAAATTAACGTCTGTGAGCAGTTACACCAGCCAACAAAATGCTTTAAGTAGATAAGTCATGGGTGGATTAACTTCAATTTCACCAGTGTAATCTCTGCATACTTTGTTAGTGTCAAATACATTAGGAGAACCATCAGCCATTAGTTACTCTTGCTTGATGAGTAATTAATGTTCCAGAGAGCTAGTCTGTGCATGATATCCAGCCTTCCACAACAGCTAATATATTAATTCCTGAAGGCTCAATTAAATTAAATGAATGTGTTTTATCCCATGTTTTCAGCAAGCTAAGAGTACAAAGACTTGATCATCACAACTGAGTAACAGCAATTGTTAATCAGCAATAATTCCGCCAATGCAAGAGCCTGTCTGTAACAAAGCTGTTGTTGAGAACCTCTTTGATAATAAACACAAGGCCTCAAGTACAAGCCATGGAGGTTACGATATCTCTACAAATTTTAAGAGGAAAATAAATTCTGAAGCAATTGGTTCAAATATCTACATGCAACTCTAAAGCAGAATACAAACAAAATTTTATTAGCAGTTCTCTTTGTAAAAATAAACGGGACTAATTTGTTAGTTTATTCTCCATGAAACCTTGAGCATATTTAATAACATTACACAAATCCCAATATGTTTATGAATAATCAATAATTTTTATCTGATTTTATTTACAGAGATTCCATCTTATTATATCGGCCTAAGGCATTACTGCAAGAGCAGTGCAATCAGTCCCACATCTCAAGCCTCTGTATTCTAACTTGATTTCTCTTCCTCTGCATAAAAGTGCTATCACATGGTGGTATAAACACAGAAGTAGACATAGCAATCAAATTCACTTTCCTTAAAAAATGCATTATTACACTGTAGTGCAAATGAAAAGGCAACAAGAATTCTACAGAATGGTGGGTTGATTAATGCTAATAGAATAAAAGAATGTAGGTTGCTTATTTATTTTGGTTGAGATTTCAGCAGGTAGCATCAAAGAATCATTATGCCAGAACTGACTTAAAAGTATTCTATCCTGCTCACCCAGCTAACAGAGTAATACGTCAGTCACTTTTGCTATGCTGTATGGCAACATATTAAAACCAGCACATATGATAGAATGAAAGCAAAATAAATGACCATAATTGATATTCAAAGCTTTTTTTTTTTTTTTTTTAAATCAGAAGCACTTTGGCAAATACAGACATTCTGTACCAATTTCAAGCAAGGCACAGGCATTTGCCAAAGCCCAGATTTATGAGTAAAGGCATCTGTAGGTGATGACTGCTATAAGCACATATTCCAATCCATCTACATGCACAAAGTGAGAATGCAAGTATCGCTGCCAAATACTACCAGCCTCAACCCTCTGGGCAGATGCCGAGTTGAAGAGTTGTGTCAGAATGCCTATCTGCCTATGACAGAGGGGAGAATACACTGGGCTGGTGAAAAAGAAAAGTGCATCAAACTGTATAAAGATGATGTAAATGATTTTTAATAAAGGAACTGAGGAAACCAAGTTCCTATTGGACATGCTTTAATTTTCAATATTACTAATATCTAAAGGGAGGAAAGCTGAGGGCAAGGGGTGGCTTCTGCCTTTTGAAATACTTTCAATACTAGAGCTAACAAGGCTACATAATCTAGCAATATACAGAATACTTCCATAAATAACAAGTGCAAATGTAACCAAAAAACAAGGCTTCTGGGGCATACAGTGGACTGCAGTAACTGATCATCCCAAATCACCACCACTGTTACCATCACACGCAGTACCTGTTTAATGGTCTCCTGGATGTTTTTGAGACGGATTCTGTTCATCAGCTGATGGGGAACAATGCAGTTCAAGTCACTTGCCTCTGATGCCTTTGATGTGAACCCACGCTGCTGCTTTCTTGACTTGCCACCACTTGCCTGTTCAGAGATCAGCTCCTGCAGCACCCTCCTTATCTTAATGATGCAAAAAGACTGGAGAGCATCCAGTTCTTCCTCTGATAACTCAGTAACTTCTGTTAACAAAACAAAGTGTCAATTATTACAACAGAGGAAGAGAATTACTGGTCTTCTATCTGTGAAACCTCATATTATCTATTTAATAAAAAACAAACCCAATGTCAAGCCTGGAAGCAATGACTGTAATAACAGTAATAACAATTTAAACCAGAATCTGGATAACAACTGCAGGCACTTACATAACAGATGCCTCTGAATAGTCTCCAAAGAGAAAAGATAAGAACCCTAAAGATTTATACCACCTAATGGTACTGCATAAAGTTATTAGTAAATCTAGTACTACTTTTCAAGTATTGAATCAGAGGCTATTGCAGGAACTCTGGAAAACGATTCAAACAACCCATAGTTATGGGGGTTTTTTTGTTGTTTTGTTTTGTTTTCCTGAGGAAATGCAATTATTTTAAAAGTATTTTCCTCTCAGGCTTCAATGATCCTTTAAGAAACTTTAATATGACCTTGTTTAAACAAGATCTTTCACTCTTATCTCCTCCCTTGCCAATGACGTGTAATAATAAACAGACTTCATTTCAGATGGGCATTCAAGGATGGATTTAAAACTTCACACAATGCTTTGAGGAAGATTTTCCACTTGTTTCAACAGAGCCAATCAATACAGAAACCAACACGAGTAAGCTTTTTGATGTTGCAATTTCATTATTTCATGAGCTTAAGCACGTAACGACGCTGGGCTGTACTGCGTGATCTTAAGAGATACCACTTTTTCAACCATTTAAAGAGGGAATTCTATTTCTCTACCTTTATAACGCTAATTTCGTTTTTTTATATGCAACTTCTGAAGCCCGGTGAAATATTTGACTGTCTATAATGAAATGAGAAGCAAGGGAACCAAACAAATACAGTAATCATTACTAGAAGTCTGATGGATGCCTCTGCATATAGCTAATGCTAACACAGTACTCCCTTTTCAGGGCTGCACTCTGACAGCCAAAAGGAAGGCAGACCATAATACTACAAATGCGGTTTGTTTTGACTTAAATACTCAAACGCAGAGTACACCACTTAAGCAGTCTTTCCTTATTACATGTTCCACTCATTGTCAGTAATTTTCCTTAGATTCAATTTTACTTTTTCTGGACAAGCACTGCGTATTTCAGGGTGCCTCTGTGACAACCAGCACACTGTCATTAAACTCATTAAATGTACTTAAACTGTACTTAAATGCACCTTGGCATAACCATAACACAAGTCTTTACAACAATGAACAACATAAACATAAAACACTTCCTAAAAATGCTGTGATTAATGGCACCTGAAGCAGGCAAGCCACGGCAGTGGAATTTCATAAGGAAGCCAGGCATGTCTTCAGAAATGCACTCAATCCTTATGAAGATTAAGTGGATCCACAGTTAAGACTAAGCAGAGTGGAAATCAGTAAGCTTTGCCTTATGGACATGGAAAATGTGTGATTTAAGTGCAACTGTCACAGTTCAAAAATCAATCATCATACAGCAATTTATTCCTCTTTACAAGCTGGTGTATCGAATTCACTAACGACACAGTGATACTTCATAGATGGATGAATAAGAACTACTGGTACTGTAAAATGCAATTTAATATTTTTTTTTCCTTGGGGAGGATCGTGAAAGTTTGCACAGGTAAACACCATCAGATCATCTTCCTTGCAAAACCATGTAAGACATGCACCAGTATTTGGTTTAACTATATTAAAAAACAGATACGTATTCACCTATGTTGCACAGAGATTGAATAAAAAAATGAACACATTACTGTGATGGTAAAAAAAAAAAAATCAATTAAAAATACTAACTTGAGAACTTCAATGCCCAAGTAAAATACATGGGGCTGCTGAATACTTTGTGACAATTTAATACCAGACTAACTCATTCCGTGAAGTTTCTTCTGACACATCGAAGTGCACTTGAATGAAGAACTGGTTTCTAATAATGCACACATTAATTGTGCTGCCAGGCATCCACCCATTTGCTCATAGACACCTACAGACATTAGAAGAGACGCCAGCAAAGAGAAGAGGAAGATTTAAACTTTATCAGTAAATAAACTCCAAGGGAATAGAAATGTTCAAAGATCCAGGACTACAATTTTACAGAAATAAGAACCAAAAGTGGTAAGAGAAGTAAGCACACAGTTAAATTCAGGGAGCAGAATTAAAAAGAAGAGTATTTTAACTGCATAATAACTATTTAGACTTTCAGATTTTCTTCTAGGTAAAAGAGGTTTGTCTGTTCTTCCGCTGAAGGAAGTGAGATTTATGCAACAGGACCCATGTTGAAACCAGTTGGTTTTCAGTTCCATTTCTTGTCTTTCTCTCTTTTCCATCTTTGGACTAGACATGCTTGAATGCTCAATCTCCATTCATGGTGGCAGATTTAAATGTCATTGTATATCTGTCTATTGAGAATACCTGCCAATGCCAATTACTGTTCCAGAAGCATGCTTTGCTGATGCTTCATTGCCCCCAGTCGTGCATTCCATACCATCTTCCTTAAGGATAAGGAAGGGATAGGTGTTAAGAAGAACAAAACCAGACACCAGAACAGACATCAAATGAGAACCATGTATCACACAGACACAGGCTAACAAAGCACAGGCTGTTTAGAAAGTAAAGCACAAACTGAACCAACAAGCTGCTCTGATAAAAGCAGTCAGTATCTCACCACTGGAGATAAAATAATCTCCACATCTGCATAATAAAACCTGGCACGTGCCTTATAACTAAATGACCTACATAGATTTTACTTCCTGTATGCAACTACATTTTTAAGGATAAGGTTTTAAATCTACAGAAGTGATGGAGGAAAAAAAAAAAAAAGAAAGAAACCTACTGTTTCCCTGGGTTTCCTTTATCTTTGATGCCTAATTTTGATTAAGTAGAAAAAACCTAAAGCATAATAACAACAATATGCCTACCATCTTCTACTACAAGAAAAAATGTGGAATGGATAAAGGAGAGATAATTGTGAAAGTCAGTAACTGATTACTACTCAGTAAGATCGACAAGATAACATCCTCATAATTATCTAAATTGCATTCATGTGATAGAGTACAGCAATTCAGATTAACACACTGCTGGCCCAATCAGCAAGCATAAGTTTCAAAAGATTTGTTCAGATAGCATAACACTGATAATAAGCCATCTGATAAACCAAGCTATTTAACAGAAACATGAATTCAAAGCCAATTATGTTCTCCTGCACAGTGCAGGATTTCCTCAGTTTCCACTCAACAATCGTTATAAGAGCCAACAACAAAATCTCACAGAATTCATATTTCTCAGGAGAAACTCTTTCTCAATTCCCACATGGACGCTGCTGGTTGGAATTTCCCCATTTGGCCTGTATCAATGCTATTTTACTACTGAATAGCAAAGCTTTCTAACACATTGTTGGATGAAAAGATATAACTCTGAAATGCCAGGGCCTCAGCCTGCTGGATTCCCACACCTTGTGCATGTTACCAAGCAGGAAGATGAAGTGCCAACAAGCACAGGATTAAAAACGAGCCAACAAAGACCAATGGGTACCTGCTCCCTCCTGCAAACACAATAGTTACAGCTTCCTCAGTTTTTATAGGCAACTACCACTACTTTAACAAATACTTTTACTATTTCAGCCTGGAGAAGAGAAGGCTGCGGGGTGACCTCATTGCAGCCTATCAATACCTGAAGGGAACCTACACCCAGGAGGGGAGTAAACTCTTCAAAAGGACTGACAACAGCAGGACTAGGGGAAATGGATCCAAGTTGAAGGAGGGAAGATTTAGGTTGGATGTTAGGGGGAAGTTCTTCACAAGGAGAGTGGTTAGGCCCTGGAATGGGCTGCCCAGGGAGGTTGTGGATGCCCCGTCCTTGGACGTGTTCAAGGCCAGGTTGGACGGGGTCCTGGGCAACCTGATCTGAATGTGTGTGTTTGGTGGCCCTGCTAGGCAGGGGGGTTGGAACTACATGATCCTTGAGGTCCCTTCCAACCCGGGTGATTCTGTGATTCTGTGTGATTCTATTTCACTATTTTACTTACACTATTTGCTGAGCCAATTTACACACTAGGACACTTGGAAATTTGTTCACGAAGCACGCACACACTAGATCTACTCAAAGAAGTAGCTGGGCAACTGGCAAAAATTAATACAGAAAAACAAATCCTTATGCTTCCCTCAGTGCACTCACCTATGCACACATGCCAGCACCTTTCACCCAAACACCACAAACTGCAGCTATTTGTATCTACCTTAGACTTTCTTACCTTTAGATTTCCCAGTGTTGATACCAGTACCACAATAAGCAGAGTACTTTAAGTTGTCAAAATTGACTGACATCTTGCATTTTAGTATTTCAGCCACAGAGCTGCCTAGTTCTGCTCAAACATTTCTGTACCTCTAAATAACACACAAACATCTTACAAGCTAATTTAAGTGTGAATCTCTCAATAGGAGCACAAGCCAAGCTGTTGAAAAGCCCCACCTGAACTTTCAGACATACATGAACCACAACTGTGGTTTCCTGTAGTAAATATCAAAGTTGATTAACTGTCTTCAGAATAATTGAGAGACTTGGAGACTTAGAAGAATAGGGTGGGGTTTTTTGATGCATTTTACTAACAACTAACTGCTACACAACTGAAGTAAAGGTCCAAGGAAGAGAAAGCAACAGTTACAGTAAAAACTTCCTCACTTCTCCTGATGCAAGCATCAAGGTTTTCCTTCTTTTAAGCCATAAATAAATCTAGCAAAACAAGACTGATGTTCCAGGGCATTCCTATATGCAAAGCAAGATTTTCCTCATTTAACTGTATTAATAGTAAGATACAAAAACTCTTGCTTTATTACCCATAGATGAATTCAAAAGTGACATGCATATTCAGTGCATACAGCATTCATTTTGCTAAATTTACAGAGGGGAATTAACTGTGCAGCAGCCGAGCTCTAGGAGATCTCATTTTCTATTATGCTTTAGACGACACCAAGTTGATAAAATAATAAGGGCTCAGAGCCTACTGAGTGCTGAATTAAGTCAAAGAAGAGGAGACATCCATGGGTATCAGCATACCGAAGCTGCTGTGCTTATTCTGTATGTATGTTAGCTGTGTACTTTGTTTTTCTAATAAAAGTAGACTAAATATCGATGATGATAATTTGGGGATAATCTGTCCACTGCGTGCCAGCATTGTTTTCATACAAATGAAGCTTAAGCACAAACCTTCATATTGACAGAGCGAGGAGGCACGTTGTACCCAGAGTGCTGAACTACTTCGATGATCAGGGAGAGCACAGATAGAGAGCAATGCATCATTTTACACATCACCTCAAGCTAAGACTCAGCCACCAGCCTGCCTATACCTGCCCACAGCCCATAAGCTGAAGACAGAACGTTTCTTTGAGCAGAATTCAGAGGATGAAGTCTTGCCAATCAATTTTCAAGGAAAACCCTGTAGAGACCTAAAACATTCCTAATGCTACATTGCTGTTTATAATTTGTTAAATGAATCTGAGTTCAGCAGGTTCTCTTCAGTTCCCCTATCGATCAAATGATCATGAGACTCTGAGATATTTTAGGAAGATTATCTCAGCACAGCTCACCAGGAGAGGCCTCACTACTAAAAATAATGTACATTACTTGTCTTTACACTTGACTCCATGAAGAAACCCAATAATAGAAAGATAAAAGCTGAAGATGACTTAGGAACTCATAACACTGAGTCACCACTGTTGTGAATGAGCTATGCAATTAAGAGAAGCGTAAGAATGATCTCAGGGCACGTTCCCCTGTGGTGTATGGGGAGTTTCAGGATGCTTCTATGCAGAGTACCTGCACCTGGTTTATCAGTCTTAGAGCAGACCTACAAAACTTTGGATATTTTTCCCCACATACATGCAAAGGAAGATACCCTGCTTCAATTATTTTTCTTGCTCAACCACAACTTTCTTGCTCTTTTTTTTTTTTTTTTTTAATTAAAAATAGTATCTCTGACCCACTTTTTAGAGAGATTTGAGCAGTACTTCCATCCCACCATCTGCTCTCACATTTCCTTGCATAACCAGTGCATGCAAAAAGCCTCCTCCTTTCCTCTCTTCCCCACTCCTCCTCCACACACTACATCATTGTGTTGGTTGAAGTTGTTCTATTGTTCTTCCCAAAGCTGGAGCCCTGCTGCCTCCTGCAGCTTAGAAAAGAGACTCTGAGGGCTTCTCTGTGAGTAAGGCCTCCTATTTTATTACGTTGGCCCATGACATCAACAATAAGATATTGGTGGTATGGCAGTAAAGGTTGAGCCTTCCCATCAATGTTCCATCACATTCTGTTGCTGTGTGACAGATGACAGCAGAGGGGCAGCGTGAGAGAACGGCATCTGACATGGAAGTGCATATGAAACCAAGGTGTGTCACTGAATTCCTCTGTGGAAAAAACTGCACTCACTGACATTCACTGATGCTTGCTGAAGATTTACAGAGACCAAACAGAGGATGTCAACACAGTGAGGAGTGGGTGCTTCATTTCAGCAGTAGCAACACAAAGACAGTCACGCATAACTGTGACAACATGAAATAAAGAGCATCACAGTTAGCTCCCCTGCATGAATTAGCTAACGCTGGTGACTTACTAAAAAACTGTTTGGTAGCTGAAAATTAGCTCTACTAGATAGTGTGATTGTGGTCTTTGTATCTGTTGTCATTTCCATGGAAATAAATAGGAGGCATTACTTTAGGAGCAACCTATGTTAACCATAGCCAACCGGCGATTCAATAATTAACACAGACTGTCTGCAGGGTGAAAACATTTCACCTGTTCTGAAAGCATGTTTATTTTTAAAGAGAAAACACAGCCCAGCACCTATACAGCTGGAGAGAAAAAAAACAGCCCAGTAAAATTGAGATTTTACAGTTCAAGAAAAGTTATCCCTGCTTTAAATTTCTGCAGATTTATCCACACCTTGTAATAACACATAAGCAGTAAAACGTCTCTGCATCAGGAGCAGCAAACCTATGTGTTACAGCAGACAAACTGTTTTGTTTTTTTCTTCCAAGAAAGCAGAAAAGAGAAGCTTTATATACCTGGCTAATTGAGTCTGGTTAATTACCTGGCTTATCTTTAATAGCTTATACATGACTTTTTAGTCTAGCTAAGAATTCTGTTCCCCTTCTTCTGTCAAAAGAAGAATTATCAACTCTACCTAAGTTAGTGAACTCACCAGCTTGAGTTTCGATGACGAATTTATCTTGTTTAATGCCAGCTTCCTTATTTTTTAGGACATCAATCAACTTTCCAATGAAATCTCTTTCTGCAGCTGCAGAATCAACTACTTCAGACTGCTCTTCTACAATGGAAAAAAAAAGATATTTGATCATATATTGTAAAAAACAAAAAACAAAACAAAACAAAAAAACCTCAAGACCACTAAACCAAGAGGCAAATTCTTCACTAGAATATGGCTGAGTTTTCCCCAGTGTTGAAAAAGAAGCCTCGAGCCACAGGACTTTACCATTTATATCAACAACTTCAGGCTGAAATACCAAGGAAGTTTCTGTCCCATTGAAGTATATCTCACTGCTCATTTCTAATCACTCCACCGAAAGATTACAGGATAAGCTGGAAAGAAGAGAGTGGCACATTCCATCTTGTCTGCAGTGCTAACTTCACCTCGATCAAGGCCCATGTAGGCCCTTCTTTTGTGGCAGCACAAATACTCATGGGAGCATAGGTGAACTGAATCTGGAAAAGATGAAAGACTGAAGCAGTCTGAAAAATCAGTGCCACTGACAGAGAGGTACGTAAGGCATGGCTCCAGACACTGGCTGTCTTCTCTAATCTGTTTTCAGGATAGCAATAGCAAATTCAGTAGGCTTATAGAAGGTAACAGAGACATCAGCGTATAGGTTTTACAGAGTTATTTATATATGCTGCTCTCTATAAGGTATCAACTGCAGAAAACTATCAACTTCACAAAATATTTTTTCTGTGCATTATTCCCTGGTTTTTTATTTAACAAGTAGCACTCAGACAACTCCATAATTTCATGGCATATTAACCTCATGAAGATACAAAGTGGTAGCACTTACTAAAAGCACCTCCGCAAACAAAGCACATGCTTCTGGATGGCAAAAACAAGGATTTCAATGGTTAGACATGGAACCATTTCAAAATGTTGTATATCCAGAAAAAAAGGTTTAATAAACCCCATCATTGGTAAAAACTAATTTTTACAAGCCAAACTGTTCAGTCTAATCCATTAGACACTGTTCAATTATAGAAATGTAGCATGAATAAGACGTCATAGCAACAATAATCTTTTTCAGCTTTTTTAAGCACTGATCTCCAAGGCTACACTCCATTCAGTTTTCACATTTTTTTGCAAATTCAAGTGTCCAGTGCCCAGATCTAAAGCTGTGATAGGTCTGAAGTATGGTAAGCTCTCCATACCTGTATGACTTTGGCCTGCCAACCACAACATGCTTTCCCCTGGATCCAACAAACCAGAATGCTCTGCATCTTCTGTGGAACAGTACAGTTCAGATGATTTGCTCTCATGCCAGCAGGAGGCTATTTCTTCCTCACTGAAGGGTTCCCAGGTGTCTTCTGAATAGTCGAGGACAGAGCTAGCATAACTCTGGCTCAATTCCTTCTGCTGCTTTTCACAGTCACCAGAGCCATCTGATGAGGTAGTAGTCATGGTGTAACACTACAAATAAAAACAGAATAAAAGCATATTGCAATTTCAGTTACACAGGAAGAACAACTGAATTATTTACAGCTATGGGGAACACGTGGACAAACACTATAGCTCAGCTCAAATCCTATTTAGCCACCAAAACAGGGGGATGGAATAACTACTTAATATGTTACATCAATGCAACACCCTTGAAAGCACTACTGCTGATCAAAGTAACGCATCATTAAAATCTGTAAGCATACAGTAACAATTACCATCAAGCACTGCCAATGAATTTTGATGAGCATTCCTTTTGAGTTTGAATGCAATGAATTACAGGTAACACTTGAATTCAGTCATTCATGAAAACAAAGGTGATTTTTAAAACAGATTTTGTTTTTCTTAGATTAAACCTCCCACCTCTCAAAAAAGCAAACTCTCCTTAGTTAGATTAAATTTTGTCTAGAATACTAGAAAATAAGCACAAGCCTGCTAACGTTCTCAAAATGAAGATGCTCACAGCATAGGAGAAAAAAAAGCTCTCCAGAACAAAGTTTAAGGAATAAAATAGACCTCAGACAGGTAGCTGCCACATAACTGACAAGCTTTAAAGCTTTATTCTTTTCTCTTTTTATTAGAGTGATTCACTACCCATTCTCCCTTTGAATCTAACAGCTCCTAAATAATTTCAATCCATTTCTTCTCCCAATCTCATAAGGAGAATAAATGAATGGGCGACATGCCTTTGGAAAGATGCTTATGGTAGCAACAGCTGTGGCTCTTCCATCAGAAAAAACAGAACCCCAGAGTGATGAAAGTGGGTAAACAAAGGAATCATCACCCTGAAGTTCAGCTACGCCACTGTAGTTTGGTGTTCATTAACTGTTTATCTTGGACAAGAGAAGGCTTCCTGGCAGACCTCGCTGTGGCCTTCCAGTATTTGAAAGGAGCATATAAACAGGAGGGGATACATCTGTTTACAAGGGTGGATAGTGATAGGGTAAGGGGGAATGGTTTTAAACTGAGACAGGGGAGGTTTAGGTTGGATATTAGGAGGAAGTTTTCCACACAGAGGGTGGTGACGCACTGGAACAGGTTGCACAAGGAGGGCTGTGGATGCCCCATCCCTGCAAGCATTCAAGGCCAGGCTGGACGCAGCTCTGGGCAGCCTGGCTTAGAGGTTGGTGACCCTGCACATAGCAGGGGGGTTCAAACTCTGTGATCACTATGGTCCTTTTCAACCCAGGCCATTCTATGAACTTAGTTTTGAAGGTGCTGATTTTAGCTATTTCTCTCCCTGAAGCGCACTGCTGTCTGTTCTACATGCCTTGTTGCCACCAAGGTCCTTTGGTGAACTGTGTACAGACTGCATGCCTTAAAAAGTTCAGGGCTTTTCCCAACAGTTGATTTCCAAAAGCAATATTTAACACCAATTCCTAAGACCAAAAGTTTAATCTTTGTTTCAGCATGTGCCAGAAGTCAAATAATAGTTCTGATCTAACCTTTAAATATTAATAAATATTAGTCTTTTTTTTTTTTGTTCACTACACCAACATTAATTCAGACTTGTTAATTAGATGAGATCCAACAGAGAAAAATAATAGGAGCTGCAAACTGAGTCAGTGTTCGAGCCACAGCTGGCCCAAGGAGCTGCAGCTGCACACAGATAGAGGAGACAACCATCAACCCATCCTTGCCATTTCCAGTAACCATATTCCTCAGTGCCACATCTACACATCTTTTGAAAACCTCTAGAGATGACTTCAGCATCTCCCTGTGCAGCTCAATCCACCACCTCACTGCTCTTTCTGAGAAGAGATTTCCTCTAAAATCCAACCCAAACCTCCTCTGGCACAACTTGAGATCATCACCTCCTGTCCTATAGCAGTTACCGAGGAAAAGAAGCTGACCCTCACCCTCACTTTATCACAGCCTGCTTTCAGGGAGTTGCAGAGAACAGTAAATATTCCCGACTTCTCTTAGTCTTCTCCAGACTACGGAATTCTAGTTCCTTCAGCCACTCTTTGTAACACTCGTCCTCTACACCTTCCACAGCTCCACTGCCCTCTTCTGCATAGAGACCAGGGTTCCAAAGACTTTCTTGTAGCAAGGAGCCAAAAACTGAACACAGTACTCAAGACACAGCCTCACGAGACATACTGTATAAAGTATAAGAGGACATAGCTGCCACTGACAAGTTCTCAAATCACCTAAGAAAGATACTGGTCACAATTCAGTAACAAAAAGAAACAGCTGAACCCTTTCTAAGCATTAGGGCTCCCTGAAATACTCCCAAAGGAGACAATCTCCAAGCGGAGATGCTTTCCCTTCAGCTGCCAGCCCTTGAAAGTGATTAGGGGTCCACCCCTTCCAGTCACACAAGTGAATTACTTGCATCTGTGCTCCCAGTGTTGGCCAAGCCCCTTCACCAGGTGCTCAATCACCGGTTCAGGCTGTGACCCAACAGCTGCCATACACCAGAGCTGAGTACAGAGGGACTGAGTATGGACGGACTCCTCCCTGCTCCTGCTGGCTGCAGTATTTCTGATGTAAGCCAGGATGCCGCTGGCCTTCTTGTTTCCCTGGGCACACTGCTGGCTCCTGTTCGGCTGGCTGCCAACCAACACCCTCAGACCTGTTTGTAGTCACTCCGCTCCAAGCCTGCAGCACTGCAAGGGGTTGCTGTGACCAATGTGCAGGACTCGCACTTGGCCTTCTTGAAGCTCATGCAATTGACTTCCAGCCTGCCCACGTCCCTCGGTAGGGCCTTCCCGCCGTCAGGCAGACGGCTGCTTCCTCCAGCTTCGTGTCCTTACTGAGGGCACTCGATCCGTTTGTTACAGCAAGTAACAGCCAACAGGAAAGCCTTCTGCATCCACTTCCCGGTTAAAGCCCCGCCGCGGCAGACGTTGTCCTTCTTTCAGTTACTAATCTAACATATCCCCTTCAGAATGCCGTAACCACACGCCGGGGCCTTCCTTTACAGCCAGACTGCGTGGCGCTGGGCCCGAGCGCTGTACTTACGGACGCAGCCTTACACACAGCGCAGAAACATCCCTGCTTCCCTTCCCCCGCCGTCTCCGGCCCAGCAGGGCCCGAGGCCCGGCCCCAGCGGCATCCCGCCCCGCCCCGCCTGGCCGCGGAGCAGAGAGCGGGCGGGGTGCGGAGGGCGCGAGGCGCCGTGTTGTGGTGCTGGGTTTGCCGTCCTCACGCCGTCCCTGCTCCTCGGGCAGCGATCATCTGTGAAAAACGAGGGCATCCACCACTTCTCTGGGCAACCCGTGCCAGCGCCTCACCACCCTGAATGTAGAAACCTTCCTTATGTCCCATCTGAATCTCCCCTCTTTTCGTTTGAAACCACTTCGCTTCGTCCTGTCACACAAGACCCTGCTTAAGAGCCTGTCCCCTTCTTTCCTATAGCCCCCCTTAGATGCTGAAAGGAACCGGGCTGGCCTTGCTGAGGTCTTAGCTTGACTTTGAGATATTTGGGACATGAATCTTGTCTTTCATGTTTCATTATGTGCAGCAGCTCAAGAGATGTGGATTCTCTTGAAATAGAGACTTCTATGTGCCACTCCTATAATGTAACAAAACAATTTTGCCAGCATAAGGAAGGAAGTGAATACTGATGCAGAGAGGGTAAGAGGAATGAACAGCTCATATTGTTTAAATGTTTTAGCATTCAGTGATTTGCTGCTTGGTGCTGGTCCTTTTCAAGAAAGAAAAATAATTTAGATGGTAAACGTTAATTTCGTATTCCCCATCAGTACAAATTAGTGATCAGTTGGGAGTGGAAGGGGCATCCTGCAGGAACTGGGAGTCAGCTGAATAATAATCACAGCAGAGATCTGCATAAAACGGTCTTTTATTTAGGCTGTCAACATTAGAGGAGAAAAAAGTAATCAAGAAAACACCACCTCTTTAGATAAGCAAAATCTGCATTGTGTACTAAACCTTTCCGACCTAAAGATTCACCTTTTATTGATTGCTTTATTTTATATCTTTCTTCTCAGGAAAGTAATGTTGCAAACGGGCCAGCAAGCACCCAAACTGAATAAGAACACTTTCTGGGCGAATCTTAAGAGGTAGGCTGACAGTTTTCATGCTCTAGGTTATAAATGATTGTGAAATAGTATAGGGAGGAACATTACGTTTTCCTTGAAATGCTAATCAAGATATACAAAGAACATCACAGAATAAGAATAACACAGATGCTCACAGTTCCCACTAACTGCCTCCCTGTCAGCTTGATACTTCATTATTTATCATTGTCCATTTTTTATGGTAACAGTTGACATTAGATTACTATTGACCTGGTTGATATTTGGATTTATTCCCTAGAGGTTAAAGACTTTGTAGTCTCATTTTCTCAGTCCTTTTTAAAATTCATAATTTTAGAGCATGAAATATATATTGTTCTATCAAGTTTATTTCCCTGACATTTATTCAGTGGAAAGTGTCATCCCAATATTAAAGGTATTTTATTTGAAGCCCAGGATACAAATAAATCTTTTAACTCATCTTCCCTAAAACAGGGCACTTTATCACTGCAGTTCCTCTCACTGATGTCCAGGAAGTTAATATGTTGAACACCATAATTATTTGAACTGGTGTTTGTTTTTAAAGGATTTACTGGTGATAATAGATAGACCAACTCAATTGTGTCAGAAAATATTCAGAGTTCTGACTGCTAATGTAATGGTGTTGGTCCTATGCAGAGCCATAAAATAACATTGTGTGCGAAGCAGTGACAGGATTTTACTCCAGCTCTTCTCTTTATCATACGTTATATTAAATTTAAACAAAATTGTTAAATTTCTTTGCGTGGGTTTTGATGCCTTCTTCTATGAAAGTTGTAATAATGCTTTTAACCGGAGGGCTGCATAAGAATTCATACTTGCTAGGTGTCTTTCACACATAATAAGAATCTCATTAATGTTGCCAGTAGAACTAATTGGACTGTCACAGTAAGGTTCAGTACCCGGTTGGAGAATTATGGTGTGAGGCCAATAGAATTTAGCATATTCTGCTGGTGGGTAAAGCTAACATGAGTCATTAATGAGATGCTTCTGAAGCCTTACTCTCCACAAAAATGCAGGTACTCTGAGGGGCTTTCTTAGACTGTGTAAACATGAAGGACAAATGTAAGAACTCTTCTAAATTTTTCAAAAGCAAGTTGTTGACAGTTCGAGATACAGTAAAGGTTTTCTCCTTTATCAGCACAGACGTTGAAAGTACTGCCAAGTAGCACCTAGACTCCATAAATCACTGATGAGAATGAATAGTTTCAAATTAATACAAAAGAAAAACTCTAGGGCACAGGGCATCTAAAGAATTGTCTAGGGCCTGCTGCTTTTAAAATGGTCAGTTCCCATTAATTCACATCTCTAATTAGGAAATGGATTGATCTCTTGCTTAAAGTTGCTAGTGACTGGCTGGTGTCCATGTCAGATCAGAAGTGTGCATACAAATTAAGCATTATTAGTGGCTGCTGTTGTAGAAGTTTAAATAAATATAAGTTAAATGAAAACTGTAGACTATGTTCTATAGGCAGAACAAAAATGTATTTCAGATCTGATTTTATCCTTAGCTCTTGTAGTTTATGCTCTGAAACATAGTAGGAAACCATGATCAGTTGCCTTTTCACTAGACTTCCGGGTGGAGAAAAGAGGACTGAAAATCTTGTGAAACAGATAAACATTCTAAGTCTTGACCATAGCATCTCTGCAGGCAGATATAATTTCATCTATGTCAGACATAGCAACCACCTTGGGGAGAAATACATTATGAGGTACCAGGTTGTGAAGAGTGTGACAAGTGTCTGTTCCTGACAAGGTTTTATACACATTGGTTCTCTAAGTTGCTGGAGAGCATTGTATTCCAGTGGAATTCCTTAGGATGAGACAGAAACAATAAGCAACACTTGTGACTGCAAAGAAGCCCAGCTGTATTTCCAAAGTTTGGTATTGGTGCATAGGCTAGATTTCAATTAGCATAATTACATTCCATCTTCCTAATTTTGCTTTATACTTGAAGATGGATAATTATTCTTACTCACTGTGTGTCTGAATGTGCTATTAAATAGCAACATCCACTTTCCCATATTTGGGTGCATTTCAGTGCAGACTGCATACACAGACTGCAGATTGCCTTTGAGTGTTTTCTCCTTATAATTGCAGCAACTGCAACAAATTGCAGTAACCTTATAGGAAAACATCTGGAAATGCAACAAAATTCAATTAACCAACATTACAAATTGTCCACTTATGTGCATGTATGCATACATATGCATAAACATACAAACTCCCCACCAGAAACATAAGGGCCTGTTTGGGAACAGGCAGGGCTGCAGGAAGTACTCTACCTGAAAAGCAGGAAGGAAGCAGACCTGGTATTTGACAGTAGTTTCTTATAGTGGAGGTGTAGCAGAAATGCTAAGTCATGGCTTGAAGCAGTGATTGAGCACCTGGTAGGAAGGCAGGGCCAACCCAGGGGAGCTCAGGCGCATGCAATCTACCTGAGTGACCACAAGGGGTGCATCCTGGTTCCACCCCTTCTCAGACCTCATTTAAAGGTTGGCAGTGGTGGTGATGGTATCTTATTGGAGATCTGAGGCCTTCCAAAGGTAAGCAGGTGTTTTGTTTTGTGGGTGGTTTTTTGTTGTTTTTTCTGTTGTTGTTGTTTAAATGCCTATGGATGCTATGTTTGGGCTTGTTATCATTTGTAGTAGCTAAAGACTTTACCCCTGTGCTATTATTGCTGTACTAGAGGTAAAGTTGACTGTATCTTATGATACCTTGAAGCTCTTCACTTGGAATTCTCTGTTTGCTGCTCTGAAACTTAGTGTTGCGTGGGTTGGGACTAGATGTCTAAATTATGTCTTTCCTAATAGACTTGCTTTTTCTTTTTGGTCCAGATATAACAATAACGTGAGTCTAATTTCTCCTGTGTATGATCCTGCTGCTTTCTAAGACAAAGATGTAGTTTGTTAACACAGTCTGCATTCTTATATATCTATTTGCATCTGTTTATTTGATGTTTTTCTCCTGCAGAGTTGCAGTAAGTACCTCTGAGACATTAAATAGTGGAGGAATTCAAACCCACAATTTAGAACTGGCATTTTGAGGATGTATTCCCTTAGATGGACAGGTTGGGGTTATTTCTGAACACGAAGTGAATTCATGTAGAAGAAGTCTCAGGAACTCTTACAGTAAATGCTTGACTTTATTTTCTTTTATCTTTTTACTTAGTTTCCTTAATGATTTTTGTATGGAAGTTCTGAAGTGTCTTGTTGTGGAAAGAAGCTTCTAAAGGAAAGATGAACTCATTGTGCTCTGTGGATAGATTGACACTATATTTATTAATCAGTTTTCTTTGGTAATGTGTTGGCTCTTGGAACTCTTTCAGTGTGCATTTCAAACTGATGAGTCATTTTGACACTTCAGAAAATACCTTCATTCAGAAGTCATAGCTTGTCACATCCATACTCTGGTAACCCATCATGTATTTATCTGTCTTTTGTTAAAGCATAGTATTTATTCATTCATTGGCTTGACTTTGTGATAGTAATTTTCTGTTACTGAAGTGTCCTAAAGGTGCTGCATGTTGTCTTAGCAAGGTTCTTTCTGGTTTTGTTCTCCTAATGATTTACTGCTGGAGTACTATTTCTACTGGAGAAGGAGAAATGATTTTGTGGTTTATTCAGAACACAGTGTTTTGAGATGTTTGTAATCTCCTCTGAAGATAGTTTTATTTCTGAAAATCTCATTATCTTGAAAGAACAACATTAGTGTTGCTACTGATCTTGTCCTTGTTGGTGAGGAAGTGAATTGTTTCAGATGGCTGTATCTGTGGTGAAAGATTTCTCTCTCAATTTTCTAGGGCTTCTTCAGAGCTCAAAAAAAAGAGGCAATGATTTTAAGTTAATGCTGTGTATGTGTAAATGTTTAAGAACATCAGTACCTTAGTCTAAAGGCCTTCTCAACAAGTCCAAGCTCTGTGAACTCAAATACTGCTTTTCATTGTATTGATAAAGCTGTCATTCTCATACCAGTAGCTTACTTGAAACGTAGCTGGTTTTTCCTGCTGCTGTGGGGATAGGAATGTGAAGGCAATCGGACGAATCGCGTAGTGCTTCCAGGTCTGTTTCTTTACATTCCACTATGTTGTCTGTTGAATAATTCTGTAACTTTTAGGTGAATTTATCATTCTCTCCAGTGTGTGTTGGTTATGAAGAAGATACAATTGCAAACTTGTTAACATTGTGGTCTTATTAACAGAAGAAACTTTAGGTATGTGAACTTCAGTATTTTTTTTCCATTGATCTCCAGTTATTACAGATGGGGAATATTAGGTGCATAAGCATGCATATACCTAAAAGTCTTCTAAAGCCTCAAAAGTGTACATAGAGGAGTACATTTTGCACTGATCCATGCAATTGCAAAATGCATTCAAAACATTACTTACTCTCGAAAGTCACACAAAACAAGGGTTAATACTACCGCACTATAAGTAAAAAGGCATGAAGAATAAATGACTCCTTCAAGGTCAGACAGAATAGCTGCCAAGACTTCTGGATTATTATCCTGACACTTCTTGCTATGACAAGATGCATCCTGTTATTCTTTATCTCCTTAGTTCTTAATCTTAATTAATCACTCTCTGGAGAGAGGTAATTAAAAACACAACTGAAATGAATGGAGTGATCTCCCTAATAATCTAGGGGACTAAGTGTTGTTAAAGTTCTTGTTCAGTTACCTGAACTCAATGTGCTTTTGAAAGTTATCCCTAAGACTGATGCAGGTTAAATATATGGAAAACAATTTAAGGCACATTGTTTCTGAATAGATATGTTGGAAGGATTGCTGAACTTTGAGTGGAAGGCGATTATTTGTCCCGCTGTGGTCTGTACAACGTATTAACACGTTACTCAGCTGGGGAAGGTAGCTGCTCAGGAGAACTGAAGGGCCTCTAGAGACTGACAGCTTCTTCTCAGATTTTACTCTTCATTAAGAAATTGCCACACCTGCTCTTCCATTGTTCTGCATCCAATGGAATTATGCACTACTGTTTCTTGTACCTATTTACCTTTATAAATCTTCATAGTCGGGAGCTATGTTGTCTTAGCAAGGTTCTTTCTGGTTTTGTTCTCCTAATTATGCCCTCCACTTTCAAGCCCTTTATTCATAGGACACTTGCTGACTCTGGTAATAGCTCAGCTTAAAAAGGACTCTGCAAGATTGATCCTGAATTTTGAAGAGTAATGTGCATTTATAATCCTCTCTTAGTAATGCAGGCTGATAGTACAGACTGACCTGCTGCATACTGATGTATTAAGTTCTATGCATCTGTGTAGTCTCATGGGGAGTATTTATGGAATAAAGGCTACATTCATCCAGTGTTATATTTTGTGTATCAATCATTAAACATTTAAGTCAAGGATGGATGTGTTTTAAATGGAGCTTGTGATATAAGTTTGTAAAGTAGGGAAAGTATTACAGTGGAACTTGCTGCTGGTTTTAATTTAGAATATCTTTTTCTTAACAGAAATTTGTACACGGATGTTCAGAACTTGTGTAGATCACGTAGACACATCCGTACATAATTTGTATGAATGGCAGTGAGGAGATGCTCAGTCTGCAATGCTCAGTGTCTCTAACAAAGCACCATTGTGAAGTGCAGATCAGGAAAACAGCAATGAACGAATCATAGTCGGAACAGAGAGGAGATATTAAAGCTATAATTCAGCAACCAAGTTGACAGAGTGAGATGAAACAATGAAACTGTGGCACCATTATCCTGTAACAGAAGCTGTTACCTGTGTTTAAATGTACTCTGCCCAAATACAATTGCTTGTCCTTACAGCAGTGTCTTATTATCACTTTGATCCTTTGCAGAGTCAGGGAACTTTAAACAAAGAGCAAGTTTGTGTCTTTTGAGAAAGGGAAAAAAAAGAAGAAAAAAAAAAAAAAAAGCAAATGAGAAAGGTAACCTTGATCTAGGCTGACATAATCCCAGAACTGCTAGGATTATTATTATTTATTTATTTATTTAGAGTTCAGAGCAAAGCTGTTATTTAAATGTTATTTTCTTCCTTCCTCAAGTAAGTGAAATATTGACAAAATGGTGAGTGCAGCTGAAGAAGCTGATCTCTAACAGCTATCTCTATCACTGGCTCCCTTCCTGGCCGAGTCCACGCTCACCAGTGGACCTGAGTTATTATTTGGCAAAGCTCACAGTAAGACAGGCCTAAAGCTGTTTTCCACCTGGAGTGTTCTGGTGTTTACATTTAGTCATGCCTGTATCCTAATCTACTTGATAGAACAGTTAGTGACATCTGGTTCTCTCTTACCAATTGCTGCTGCTACTAGAATTGTAAAATTTGGTTTGTTTAGCAAGAGGGATTAGTACATTAGTTTAAGAACCAATAGGTCAGTTTAGCAAAAGGAATCCTTAACTGATAGTTCTGAAAACTTCCTTGTCAGCTTTAGTGGGTGAATAGCCTTGTTTTCTCTCAATTTTGCAATGGAGACTTAATATAATACTTATCTTCTACGTCAGTGATTTTGCCTCAGAAGAAGTATTGGAGTCACAATAGAATACTTTTATCTTTTGCCTCAAAGTATGCAAGGACATCTTCCTCAGGTTCCACTACACTGTTTTTAAAAGTGGCCCACTATGGCATAATAAGCAATGGATATTTTCCAAACTGGGGAAAAGTGTATGGAAATAGGTCAAAGGCTTCAGTGATGAAGAAGACGGTGGGCACTCAACCATCCTAAATACCACTGAGTATGCCAGAGGGACATTAGCACATATCTATGAGACATTGAAAAATAATGAATATGTATGCCAGTATTCTGCATATGCATGTCTTAAGTGTTCAAATGTAGAACCTGAACTCTGAGAGGATGCACTCGCTTGTCAAGTTGCCAGGTGCTCATCATGAGGAATAAAGGAATGCCTTTTTTTAACACCTCATGGGAGTTGAAGAGTTTTCTTCCTGGCTTTCAGATTACAAAAGAAATCCTGATTTCCAAGCCAGGATGATAAGGACAGAAGGGTACCTCTCTGATTTCTGCCTTCCTATAATAGCTCTTGCTGCAGCTCTACATGGAAGTGAAACACAGATTTGGATAGCAGACCATTTCTGGTGTGGTTGCTGGCTCAAGTGCTGTTTGTAGCAGTATTGCATTAAATCACTGTAATGCAATAGTGGCTCAGTGAAAGTAGTTAAAAATTTAGTGCTCTGAGTGTTGTACCTCCTAGACAGATGCAGGTGATTGATTCAACTCATGAATTAGGAAACTGTTGTGATTATATGGAAAGGCTGTAACTGTTGATAACTACAGTAAGACCTGGGCCATTGCAGAATTGTCCTTGAAGAACAAACTCGTACTGCAGTAGGGTATCCTACAGGGTTTGTGTTACAAACATCAACTGGCTTCCTTGTGGGATACTTCCCAGTGAGACAGGGCTGGTTTGCTCCCTGCAGGCACTGGGGTCAAAGAGCAGTGGTAGAACATTGCAGACAGTGGGACCTGCCATGGTTGTTTCCCACTCATTTCTGGTTTTGATGGCAAGTGCAGAATTTGCTGAGTGTCTCCAGCATTGCCAACAACTTCCAGCACTAGCTCAACCTCACCTTTTAGTTTTTAAAAGAGCTATTTTTGCCAAGTGGTTTCTACTTGGTGTATAGGTGGGAATAATTCAAGAATTCAAGGTCTTTCTGTTTTGTCAGTACAGGGATCCTTGCCCAGAAATGACACAGTGTTTGACTGAGGAACTCTTCTTATTGCAGTTACAGCTATTACTTACACTGCAGTGTCTGTGTGAGTTCTCCTATGCTGTTTTCCTGGTTCCCCAATTGATTGGCAGGTCTGGGCAGCTGTTTCTCCACCACTAGTGTTACTGGCAATTACAAACTTTGCAGCCATCTCCAGAATGCTTTGCTTCAAAATCGTTCCTCATGCATGTAAGCCTATCAGGCCCAGCAGCACTCCTACACCTTTTGCCACCACTGAGATGATGCAGTCAGTGTGACTATGATGGGGAAAAAATCACCACATTTTAGTATCTTGTAGTTATAAATGAAAAGGCCTTGACCGAGTCATGGCACGTTACAGATTGTGTTGTTTCTGGGTGGAGACATCAGTGGCTTCTTTTAAGTTTGCATATTTGTGTGCTTTTTTACAATTTAGCAAGTAGGGCTTTATATGTGTGACCAGTAGTATTTGTTATTAGAACCAATAGACAGCATCTGTCCTTGGAATGATGATTTCTTCTTCATTCACATCAGATCTCTCCTATCATTTTTAGGTTCTGGATAGACAAGAAAATGTATTCCACGAACATCATAGAATGCATAATTTTGATTGTAAATTAGTAGTTGTACTACTTGTTAGGACAATTTGACTATTTATGCAATCATTTTTACTGAGCTGCCATGTATGTATCTCACTTTTTTTTTTTTTTTAATCTTAGGTATATGTGTTTTCAGGTTTATGCTTGGAAATTAAGTTTATGTGCTTCTATTGCTTGTGTGAGGGACTGTGCAGCATGCTGCAGGCAAATAAACCCAGGTGTGGACTGGTGTTCATGAGCTGTGTGCAACCGGAACTGCCAGCATCATACGTTCAGTGTAAAGTGACTGATATTAGCTGTACTCTCTCAATACAAACTGAGCATTGGCTAGATTCTTGAAAGCATTAATTTTGGATATGGAAGGTGTTAAAAGTCAAGGTTGACATTCAGGCAACATCTCTTGCAAAAGAGTATTTGGCAAGTCTTGAAACAGGGAGGTTTTTTTAAAAAAACTGTTTTTTCCTTATATTGTGCACATGAGCTCCTGTCAGGCTGCAATACTACAGTTTGTGAGCAGAACATAAGGGTTACTACCCATTCGAGTTCGGTGGGATTTGAGAGCTCTCTGCTATGCTGACCATGCAACCCTTAGAACTTGTCAGTTCTGAGGGTGAAGTTTTCAGCCTCTTCAGATTCCATGTGTGCAGCAGGCAGGGGCAGGTAATTCTACCACAGGTACAGTCTAAAATCTTCTTAACTGCAAATGGAGTTCTGTCATGGCTCTGTCATGGATTCCTTTGCTTCCATGTTGTCAAATTCCCTGTCAGTATGAATTTTTTTTTTTTTTTTTTTTTTTTTTTGCTGGCTTAGTCTCAGATGCATTTTATTTTTTTAACCTTTTGGTAGTGATTTTCAGCTCTTGCTGAAGTCATCTCTTTTCCCATCAGTTCCCACTGTTCCTTGTTATTATTACATTGCATATTAGGTTAAATATTAATCGCTGTACAGAAGGAGAATGAGGTGGGAAAGTCTACATGTCTTGGATGCTGCAAAAGTTATTTTGGACTGCATTATTAATCTCCTAAAGCAATTTGCCATTCCTTTGTAATACTTGTCTGCACTGAAGATCAGATAGCATTTGGGTTTTAAGATAATGAGTTTCAGAGACAAGTCTATAACAAAATAGTATTGTAAGAAATGGAAAATAAAACTGTCAGGAGATATTCTTGCTTTAGAGTTTGCACTAAAAAAAACCCAATTATCAGTGATAAAAGGCTGAGTAGAGTATTATAACTTAGGTGAACTCAGTCCTATCAGGTGGGTGCTCTGGGAACTTGGATATTGTTTGAGAACTACTTATGGTGATGCTCCTTCAATGCTGGCAACAACAGTACTCTGTCACATCTTATATCTGTGCTGTACCATTTCTTATGTAAAAATACCCAGTAGAGGTTTAAGCTAATTACTTTGGTTACTAATTGCACAATAGGTGCAGAAGTAGTTCTACACTACAGGGGTCAGACTTAAGGCTACAAAAAGGCAGGTGACATAAGACTTGGGGGTAGGCAGCAGCCTAAGCAGATTAATGTGGCAGTGCAAGGTCTTGAATAGTGGCACATCTAAAGTGACCTGATTTACAGAGCCATGGACTGAGCTGGGAAGATTAAGCAGATTTTCCTACATCAATAAATGCCAGTGCCAGTACATGATTTGCAGCTTTGCATGCTGTAATCCTCATCTTGATCTCTGCTGATAGGACATCCCTGCATCTCTAATAATTTATTTCTGTATGCAAAAGACACTGTGTTTTCGGGTGCTTGAAAAACAGAATCAGTTCTGATTAGACTTCTTCAAGGTGCTGAAGTAAAACTCCAGCTCTGAGCAGCCCTAAATTTTATCATATCTAAATTTTAATGTTGTGACTTTAATGCATGTGTATTATTATGTACAACATGTTAGCAGAGTTGTTTAATTGTAAGCATCCTTTCTGCTGTTGGTACACTCAGTGTGAAGAAAACTGGAGACACTGGAGCATACTTTGGAAGCCTTAAGAGCTTCCCATCCAAGAGAATTAAAGCTGATGTGCCTTCTCTTCATGCTTCATCACTGCCTGTCTGTAGGTAGGTGTTCCAAAGATCTGAGAGCTGGTGGTACTCATGCTTACATTCAAAACTTTTTTAAGAAAAAGCCCTCTCACTCTGTAGTTCAGAGTCTATGCAAAACAATAGAGAATTGAGGATGTAAAATGAAGACCTTGAGAAGGTACTTTGTGGTCTTAGTTAACTGTCTTGTTGTCCAAGTCCTCTTAATCCTTGGCAAATTGCAGGAAGAAGTGGTAGATTTAATGAATGCAGTTCAAAAAGGTAACAAAGTATTTAGGTGTAGAGCTGCCCCACTGACCTGGTGTACAGCAGCTTCAACATCTGACAGAAAAGGCAAAGTGATTGGAATAAAGGTTAAATGCCAGGCACCTTTGAAGTAATCTAACATTATTTTAGGCCAAGCAACACTGCCTCACATGTTGTAGGCACACAGAGACAGCATTTCTAGCAATTTGCTAAGCATCTGTCACCTGGTGGTGAGCCTGCTGGAATTTGGACCGAGCCTCTTGTTGTTGGTATTTGGACCTCACTTAAAATAACCTAAGTTTTGCAGCCCTGCTACTGGTGATGCAGGCAAATGGTGCAGAAGGTGAGCATCGTATGGAATGTCTAATTTATTTTGGCAAATTTATTTTGTACTCAAAACTTCAGAATGCTCCCTGTCCTCTGCCTGGAGCTGCATCACTCAGCAGTGATATTTGAGGACACAAAGGAGGAGAAGCAGTGCTCTATCTTATACTGATAGTGCCTTTCTCTTCTCATTTTCCTGTGCTGAGATTCTTGTTTGTCACCCACTCTGAATCAAACTTGTCTCTGAACCACTGAGTTAACCTCTTCTGACCAAAGCTGCCACCAGCAACACCAGCCTCTACAATCTGCTTGCAATAAGTAGCACTGCTGCAGTTATTCCAAAGCAGCTTTGACTTGACAAAAGAAATGAAAGCTCAAGTGATGCTATTCAGCCATGTAAAACTGAGTCTGCTCCTACTTTATTATGGATGTTTCACCATGCTGTGAGGGTTCTGTGCAGCCACCTGAAAACATTTAGTAAGATCAGCTTCAACATTTCATTTCTTTTTCCGGTTTATTAAAGAAGAAAATCTACCCTGGCTCAGTCAAATGACCACTGCTGTTCAGATGATTGTGCAGGCATGAGGCACTCCACAGTGTTGTTTTCATGTTCATATTTGGGATTATTTTATTTACTAGTGTGACTTATACAACAAATAGCTTTAGGTTGGTTAGTGGTGCTTGCCACAAACAAAGAAGTCTGAGCTCATCATGATCAGCCTGAAGTGACTTTTGTAACAATGCAATGGACCTCCATTTAGGAGAGATGAAACCATAGTGAACTTTTGCACTGCTAGATGGTTTAAACATGAACTGTTCAGATATTAAAGAGATAATAACTTATTTTTTAATCAATGTGGTGGGTTGCCTATACTTGTGGTTGCTTTATTTGATTGGGATTTCACATCCTGATTGTACAAGCTTCTTTTTTAAGTAAAATTTCTCTCTAATCCAATATTTCCCTTGGGAGATTTCAGCCCCTTGGCTGGCTGGTAATGTGATTGCAGTTTTTGTTTTGTTTTGTTTTAATAAACAGGTTAATAAAGAGACTGAATGTTATTTTTGAGATTTAGTGGTTGTTATTAAGACTTTTGTTCCTGCATATCTGAAATGGGAATTTCATTTGAATCGTTGCAAGTTAGAGTTATGAGAATCAGATAAAATATTTGCAATTATGTGGCTGGAACCTCTTGAGGGATCCACAATTCACCTTAGACTATTATTGGGTAGCAATGCTTTTCAGTCCTTGGTGTGCCTTCTAGGATCCTTCTGTGAAGGAAACTGGGTGCTTTTACATCACCACATCACAAGCTGGTAACTTATGCAAATGCAAGGGGTGACCTGGGCAGCCTTCTCAGCCTCTGCTCACCTGTGTAAGTTTCAGAAGTAATCTGATCTTTGTGATGGCCGTTTTCCAGACAGCCTTCCTCCCTGCTCTCCTCACCCTCATGACATACTATTTTCAACAGGACTTCTACTTTATATGTTGCAAGATCAGCCTATTCTGCACATCTTGCCCTTGTTGTGCTGTGGAAGATACTCACAGTTGTTTTTATGATGGCTGAACGAGTTTGCATCCTGTTGTGGACAAAGCAAGAAATACAGAACTGCTCAAAACCTTGCCTATTTTTGAGCGCTCTTATACAGGAATTTTAAATTAGCAAGTGTTACATACGCTACGATGGTATGGAGGAAGAGTTTCATCTTCAGCTTTATCCTTAGGCTTACTGTAAGTGTCTGACTTAATGAAATATCAGGCTAATCTTCTGAGGTATTCAGAGAGTATGAAAGTCTGAGGGCTATGTGCAGTAAAACATAACTTGGATGTCTTAAATCACCTTCTAAAGGTTTCTCTTTCTTTGCACTCACTCTAGAGAGAACTGAAGGAGACCTAAAATCTCCCTGAAGCTGTGATTCACCATTGTGCTGGTGTTGTTGGCTCTGCCTGCTTAAACAATTCTTTTCTTATGCCTAGCTGCTTCTTCCCAGCTCTGCTCTGCCTCTTGCTTGTGCCAGCCAAGCTCTTGGGACCAATCTGGAACATGGCTCAGTGTCTTTTTAGGACATTACCCAAATATGCCTGGCATCACACCATCCTGTTATCTTCTTCAAAGTGGTGGATTGTATTGAAATAAGTTTGTAAGTTCCACAGGTGTCAGCACTGTGTCAGCTGAGGCTAGTCAGATCCTTACAGTGTGAAAATAGTTCTGTTCTTCCTAAAATGGGGATTTCTTTGCAAATGAACAGGGGATACATTTCCATTAGATTATGTCACTGTAGGCATTTTGACACGTGGATGAATGACTTTGGCTGTTTCCAGTAGAAAGAAGTTATGCACATACACACTCAAGTGAGAATGACATTGTTCCTTCTGTGTTTTGTGAAATGAGTTACTGAGAGGATACACCCAGAAGAATGGCTATGGATACATCTTCATCTGAATTATTAATGAAGAGTTTATCTCTTTCTCTCATTCTATAGACTGTTGACTGGCATTCCCATGCAACCATCTTTTAATAGAAAAGCAAAATTTCCTCCTAGGCAAAGGAAAAATAAATGAAAAAGTGATTTCCTTGTTCAGATCATCTGAGTAGGTGAAATCAGTTGGGACTGTTATCCAACGAAAGAAACAGGGGAACCAACAAGGGAAAATGCCTTATGGCTCTGGAGATAACACACCCTGTTTGGCAAAACACTTTCTGTATAGATGGGACCTTGGCTGTTATTTTCTGTGGCTGTCATACTGAAATGTTTGCCTTTGTAACAGGTGGCTGTATTGTTGTCACCTAGTAGAACTTCTGTGTTGCTGGATGTCTTTCCTCCTGACTTATTCTGTGTTTGAGTTACCATGTATGGCTTATCCCTGAGTGACAGATGCCACCCATCTGACTGCATCCTGCAGCACTGAGACAGCCTTTCACCAGCTGTGGGGGTATCTATGGCAGATGTTGCTGGGAATTTCCCTTTCCTTTAAGTCTTCCAGTCACAGCAAGCTGATGTCTGGTTAGATCTGTTGTGGTGCACTGACTCTTTTTCCTCTAGAGCAAGCTTAGAGGAAGAGAGTGAAGTGTGGTTAAATTAAATAATTTCTACCAGCACTTGTACAAATAATTGCTGAGCATGTGTCTGAAAGTAGGTTGGCATAAAATCTGTAGGAGATTTCCATTTATGAGCAGCGATCAGCCCCAGGGTTAAGGTCTACAGAATTAATCCTGCATTCTCCTGTGATAGCTACTGTAAATATAGCTGCATAAAACCAGCAGTCCGTGTTATTAGGCAGGCACTGATGTGATCTCTTACTGTTATATGCATCCCCATCATTTTGAAAATGAGAAGATAGCTCTGTATGATGTATCTTTGATTCTACCATGACATCCTTCAGCACTGTATCTGAGCAGAAAAGATGAGTTTCATGTGTCACTGTAGTTAAGCACGCTCTGGAGCTGCAGGAAAAAAATACGTATATTAAAGTCACTGTTTGAACAAGAAGGGGATGGAAGCAGAGCAGTGAACAAGGGAATATAGAGGCAGGTGGTCTCTAGCCAAAGTTTGTTTGTGACACTGGGATTCACATTCCTCTGGGAAGTTCTGTGGCTATTTTAAAGGGAGCTTTACAGAGCCTACTCTTACATTTCATCCTGTATTGGGTCACTAAGTCACTGGATGGCTCTTGTTGGTTTCTAGCAGCCACCCGTAACCTGACTGCAGTGCTTTGTGGATCAGCAATGGGTGGTAATTTTCAAACACTTGTTTTTACAAAACACAGGGCTGTCAACACTTTTTTTTTAATTGATACAGGGCTTTTCATCTGGGCTCAAGTTTGGGATTGCAGCAACACTCTCTTGAATTTGGTGGAGTACTCTGGAGGAGAAAGGGAGATGTCTAGACAACAGTGCAAAAGCAAGGCTGAGAAGGGAATTCACTCAAGCCGAGCCAGGGAAATCAGGCTGGAGGAAAAAAAAGGACTGGGAGCAAAATCTTAGAGATCACCCAGCCAATATCAGTAATCCCCTGGGACATAAAAATAAACCTGAAGGATGTGAGACTAATATTACCTTGCCAGTAGTAGAGGTAGTTAATATTTTCTTAATATTATCTAGTGTGGAAAAGATTTAGAATTGCAATAACTTACAGCAACAATATCAACACACAGCAGGTTGCAGTACCAAACCATTTTAGAACTGTCTTAGCAAGAGGCACACACGTCATTCATGTGTAGCCAAAGAGCTGCGCTGTGAACTGAGAAACAACTCTGTTGTCTTCAGTGAAAAATATACAGGTATCAGGAAGCAAAAAAACAATATCACAGGATTTGAATTGCATGTGGGAAACTAAATGGTAATGAATTACATAATCCCTGTCTGAATTGGGCTGGTTTCATGTAGGCATTAGAAAGTACAACTTTTCTCTGAATATGTATTCTCACCAACTCATGTTTTTTATGCATAGGATTTTTCTAACAAGGGTTGGTTACTACACTTGCATATTTATGTTAAGAAGAGAAAAAAGCAAATGGGATTGTACATGAGGTACTGTCCTCATTGCTTTGATTATCAAAAAAATCCCTGGGATGTTGTCTGTCAAGCACCTTTCTGAAGCACCACTCCAACTAAAGTTACATACAGATGACTGTTTATATTGTAAATACCTCATTGCCAGGTCTTAATTTTGCTTGCTCGTTATAGTTTGAGTTGGTTTTGTCAAAATAATGACAAATGAATTGTGTTTATTTGTAGGGGCTGTCTCAGGCATGATGCTGTTTTATATTACTTTGTTATTGCAGAAGTCAGTCTGGGAGCCAAAACATGTGGATCTGCAGCATATAAAAATTAATAGGATGTTTAATTCATGTATTTGAGATGAACTATGAGATAAACTTAAAATGACTATTATGTTTAATTTGGGTGAATGCATATGTTTGTGTTTGCAACCACATCTGTTCTCTTCTGGAGGGAATCAAAATCCTCCATCTGTTTAATAGTTTCCAGTCTATGTGTATGGAGTCTCCTTGGTGTTGGATGTCAAGTTCTGTTTTTGTAAGGCAAGTGATTCAGGGAATGGGATCTGAAAAGCCCGGAATTCCAAGAGCTACATCATGCTGCAAATTTATGTGCTATCATTTCAAAATTAATTTAGACACTTTGAAAACAGTATTTTGATTTGAGTGATGGAGGAGATCTGTGAATATGCTGCAATCTGTGTAAAACTACTGCCTGGCTTAGCAAATACTGTCCTGTAGTGTGACAGGAGAGGTGCTGCTCAGCCTGCTCCTCCCTTTCTCCCTGACAGCTGCCTCCAGAGTGATCGTCTGGTCCTGAATGTATATGGATACATGCTTTCAAGTAACAGTACCTTATTTCCGCTCCTACATAAATTACAGTCTGCAAGGTGGCCCAAGTTCATTAAATTCGTGAGTTTTATCAATAGAAAGTTCATAGAAAAAAGTAAAGCACAGGGATTCCTGTGTCACAGCTTGTTAAAAAGCATAACAACTGTGAAAGCACTCACCACCTTTGATTTACCATCTCCGGCTGAGACTCAGCTAGCACTTCATTGGACATCCCATCTCTGAGCCTCACTGCAAAGCAGGTTTATAAGGTGACCAGTTCATTCTTATGAATGCTGACAGACAGTCTTCTCCTCTGCTATATGAATTCAGCAGCCCTGTTTTTCTTTAGCATATACTGCTTATGCTTTGAATTCCTTGACTGCTAATGCTGAACTGCTGCCTTGTTAAGGGGTGTTGTGATAGCTAATGTGGCATCTTAAAAATAAAGTCTTGACCACTCATGCTCACATTGCAGATCCTATTCTACTTTATGTAGTCATCCTGAAGTACTGTACTTATCCTCTAAGACAGATAAGAGTTTGCATACTGTTCCTCAAAGATTTTATTATTAATGTGAAAACCCTGCCCTGCTTAGAGCCCAGTGCCTTGTCAAGCCTCCCTAACAGAGGCTATTGAGTTGTATACATGCTGCATGGCAGCCTGACTCACATTCTGCCAAAAGCCATACAGAGAAATCCTTCCTAAAAATGTTCCCCAGAGGACCTCTGCTGCTTGTGAACTCTTTAGATCTTTAGTTTTCCAGAACTACTTGCCTCCATCAAATTTTAGTATAGGCAAGCCATGTGATCTGGAGTGAAAACTGTAAGAAATTTTCCTTCAAAAATTAGGGACTTGTAAGAAATAGGTTTTAGTGAAAGCAAAGCATGAATGCATTAAATCGGACAAGGTTTCCCCTGGGTGTTCTGCTGAAGGTTCTTGTGGCTTAAAAGCCCCCTCACAAAGCAGGGTCATCTGTGCTCTCTCATTTACTATTCCTCCCTGGTTAGTCTGTAAGTTATCCGTGCTGTTTGAGCTGCAGCATTTTTTGCTTTCAGGAATCTGTTCATTGCTCATCAATGAGTGCAAGGAAAGCGAACTCCCCCAAGTTCAGTTTCTCTTGCTCGCTGTCTGAGTCTCTCATGCAATTTATTCAGTTAATCCCCTGCAGAAACTCATTCACATTGGAAAAGCTTGAGTGGAATCTTGGTTTCATGAATTCCAGCTGTGACTGTTGCCACTGCATACCGAACTGCAATATAAATTGGGTTTGAGTACTTAAAAAAATTCTCATGATGGTCAGGTTTATTTTTACTAAAATAACAGTGTAGTTTGTCAAGAGTTGTGTAAGGTTTCTCTTGTAGAGCACGCCTTCATTTGGTAACTTAAGCATGTGGCTCTGCCAAGCGGAAAATCTGTTTTTTGGCTTGTTGTGCCAGATCAAAAGCCCTGATGACATGTGAAATGAAGCATTGAACTCATACAAACTGTTTGATTTGAGCCTGTTTTAGAAATGTTACGTAATATCTTTGTCTCAGCAGGTTTTACGGCACACCAGGTATCATTGATCTTTACAGAGCTGGCCAAAAGCCCACGTAAAGCACAAAGGCTGTGTAGTCGCTAGCATATGCTCTGGCTGGCCTGCTGAGATGTGTGATCATATTGTTCTGCCTCACTCAAAGTTATGCTGCCAGGTTACCTGGTATTTCATATATCTGACATTAAAATCAAACCACATCCTCTATGACTACATGAAATTGTTTAAACAGAGGAACTGTTGCTGAAACTACAATTAAAGGCCATTCAAGTTTCTTTAACAATATCTGATTTAGGAGGTTCTGCAGTGTGTGTTGGGATGGCTGGGGCTGTCTGAGAAGACTGGGACACCTCCTGCTTCTGTTTGTACCGCAGGCCAATAAAATGCAGTCTGCCACTTCATTTCTTGAATTGAACCCCTCGTAATCAAAATGCTCAGGTATAAGTGGATGACTCTAGGGGAATCAGGCCTTAATCTTTCTGGCTGGATCTTCTCATCTGTTAAGCTGGTAATAAAAATACTGTGAACAACTTACCAGTTGTATTTAAAAAAAAAAAAAAGGCAAAAAAGCTGTCTACAACTTCAGTTTCCCCTAACTGTAATAGAGAAAAGCCTCTCATTCTTTTACTGGAAATAAAAGTGCATGCAGCTCGTATGTGGTAGCTGGCTCGAGTTCCTCACTGTGTGGTATTCAAATTCAAGAAATGGGGGATGAGGAGCAAACAATCACAAAATTTAATTTGTGAGGCTTCTTGTGGGAAAGACTTGAGCACAGCACATGTTAAGAGAGATGAGAGTGACGTATTGCTTACTAGGCAAGTCTCCCTTTTTAATCTTCTCCTGCATGTTTGGAATCCATTGATCAAATTGCAAGTAGGTGATACAAGAGTTGAAACCTTGAAGATTAGATGCTTTCACAACTCTGTTGAAGGCAGGTAGGCAGGTTAACAGGCAAATCCATGTTAATGCTCACAGAGAGAGGTAATGTGTAGGACTCGTCCAGTACAACAGGAGACAACAGGAGTGGTAATGAGTAGGTGAGCCTTGAAGAGCTTCACTCATTTTTCACTTTATTAAGCATCAGACCATGTAAACACAAGACAACTCCACAGGAAGCCAAGTTTCATTAATTTCTGCTGCTGACAGAAATAGTGGCTTTCTTATATTCAGGGTAGAAACTGTTTTTTCTACACATTCATTGCCACAGACTTGCATCCTTGAAGGTTGGTGTGTAGAAGAAAAAGATTTAAAATAAGATCTCCATTAGAGGGGTGATACTATATGTGGCCTTTGTGTCTGCTTTTAACCCAAAGATATGGTATGGGGAAGTCTGAAGTGTGCAGGTTATACTGCAAGTTGTCTGCATCGTATATTTTGCCAAGTGTAGAACTGAATCTCTCTTTCTCCAAACCTCAAACTGTGTTTGGATTACATATTCCTTTAACTGAAGAAACCAGAGCAATTAAGTAAATAAGCTTCAGTCCCTGAAAGTAATGAAGTTACATACATCTCCCCCTGTCTGCACTGAGGACTCTTTATGACGTTTCTATGTTAGTCAAAATCATGGCAGTATCTGAGCATCCTATCGAGCAATTCTATTCTCTTATGGAGATATAATAAGAAAACCTCCTGTGCAGCTATTCTAGAGCTTCATTTGTTCTTGGAAGTAATTTTACTGGTACAAAGTGTATGTCTGTCAACAGAACTGCATCTGTCCTAGAAGCACTTTGTTGCTTCAAAGAAGCAGTATGGCTGTGTTTGTAAAATGTTTCTGGCACTGGTATTGGCTGAGCACTTATGGACAAGAACCTGATCTTGTGCCAACCATAGTGAAGTTCTGGATTCAGAATCAAGTTTTCTTAGGGTCTATTAGAGTAAATGCAACTTAAACTTCAGTTTCCATTGTCCTCACCAAATTTTTTGCCTTATCTTTGGAAATGTTGCCTGGCAAATTAAAACACTGTATTTTCTATACATCTATATATGGAAAAGTTTCATACTGAGACATCATTAATTCATCTATAAAAGTAACAGACACGGTGCTCTGAATAAGAAGAGATTACAATAATCAGCAGTTGAAACACAAAGATAACCATGAATACTTGTGAGGTGGGTTCTGACACTTATGGACCAGTGTCAGGGAACAAGTATTAGTCTCTAGTGTGGTAAGGGATAGATCTCCCTGGGCCCCCATAAAACCCATTCGTACTCCTCATAAATAGGAGGTGGCAGTCCCATTTCATGAGAACTACTTGAAAATCTTTTGTTAGTAGAATAATGACCGTTAGAATCATAAGAGAATTATTCCAGCAAAATGCACATGCAGGTTAACATGAAAGCTCGCAGACAGTATCAGGCTTATAGGTGAGCAGGTTAGTATGTGCAGCTCTGTGCTGTATTTCCAAGCAAAATATGCAGTTTCACTCGTTCTGCATCTGAGTTCAGGACTGCTGGGCTGCTACTCTCTATCCCTGGCTAAGCAACCTCTGCCTGATGTCACAGAAGCAGGGATAAGGCTTGAAGTCAGCAGCTGGGCTGCTGTGCTAGCCATCATGCATCCAAGGGAAAGAAGGAAGCTGGCAGCATATTTTGTGCAAGCTGAAACCTCCCACGGTGCTCCTGCTCAAGGGAGCTTATTTAATTTAGGGAACAAACCAAGTGCACCAGCAAGACTGCCTGTTTACAGATATGCTTTGCACCTCACAGGCCCTAGAAGGAAGAGAGAGCACATAAACATGCTTTGTTTTGTTCATTTTTTTCCTTGGGCAGGCACAGGTTCAGTAGGAAAAAGAGACTGCAGACTTCCACCCCCCCACCCTGCATCTGTGAGATCTGGTGCAGCACATTTGCTGCTGCGTCAGATGCTGTGCAGCCACATGCACCTAGCTTGCTGAGGACAAGTGCCCCAGCTTGCTGCATTAAAAACATCCAGTCTCGTTTGGTCCTGTGAGCCTCCTTCACCCTCATGTATTTGTGTTAAGCTGCTGGAACTCTAAGATGCTTCCTGGTATGTGCAGCTCTGACAGACGCAGTCCATTGTACCGTATTAATAGCTAGGCACTGTACAATCTAGAGTGGTGATATAAGGACAACCCAAACAGATTCAGAGCAATAGAAATATATGCAATTTTCCTGTTTTATAAGTGTATATATACTCAACTTCGGACTTGCACTGTAATTAGCTAAATTTAAAGGAAGGTGCAAGGAAATAACATCCATAAGAGGAAATCTTCGCCCTGGTTTGAGATCTCACAGATGTCTATAGGCTCTGTGTGCTTTTGCACACTGACAATTTTCTATCCATTTGCCAGAGTTCCTGATGATGAAGAGCAGTGGATCGGTGTAGCTCTGCTAGAAGGTTAGAGGGGGGGTTCTTTTTTCAGCTCAGTTGAATGGGTTTGGATGGATTGAATTGGTGCAGATCTTTGCACAGCACTTGGCATAAACATGGAAAAGGATACAACATCAATAATGTTAACTCAATTTTTACACTTTTTTTTAGAAAAACTGCAAATGTGCTGTTAAAGTAAAGTTGTCACTTAGTGCGAGGCAAGTATCGATCTTTATTTTTAACCAAAGAAATGCAAACTTTTAAATAGCAATAGGAAACTTATCTAAGCCAGAACTGTGATTGCCAGAACACAGACAGAGTTCTGACAGTACACTGCATGGCCTTGAAAGAAGTGAACAGCAACAGACTGCACACAGCTCCTCTGTACCCTTTTTTTGCCCAGGGTGCGCTGGGCAGAACTGACAGTGAGACAGGGGAGCTGATTTTTATTCAGCACTTGAAAAATCAGGGGGTTACAGCATTAGAAGTAAAAGATTTTAAACTGCGTTCCTCTTGGTTCCTAACAGCACGGCGTGCGTTGGTCAGTGCTGTGTGTTGAATCAGTGCTGAAAAAAAACCCAACAAGCAAACCAATGTAAAAAGAGAAACGCACCAAGAATAATATGGAGACACAAATCAGTGCAACATTCAGATCTGCCGTATTCTAAGCTAGCTTGGTTAAGTCTGTCCAAATGCCTGAACGAAAAAATACATTTTGGTTTATCTCAGTTCCATGATGAACACGTTAAGTTAAATAAAATGAAGATCCCTGTTCAAACAGAGGCAATGACAATTGCAGACGAAGCCCTAGAAAAGCAGCTGGACACCATTGTGCGAGGCGTTACAAAGTGTCAGGAGCCAAAGCTGTAATCCTCACCTCTTCAACTCCTTCTGAAGTTCTTTCTCCCTAAATCCAGAGAGCATACAGTGAGAGCAGCTCAGATCATCTGTCGATTAAAGAGGATAAATCATTTCTTAATTAGAAGTTGAGGACAATGGGGCTGGGGCATCATTAAGCAAAGCAAGCCGAGCCCTGGTACGATGGGTGCTAAACGGGCTCTTAGCCGCTGTTATGTACTTCTTTGGCTTGAGGCAGGAAAAGCAGGTCAGCTTAGGGAAAGAAAGGGAATTCATACGGACCTACCCCATCCACCCAAAGATGTGCTAACCTCAGGAGCGAGGCCTCTCCGATCAGGAAAGTGATAACGTTCACCTAAAAGATACTCTGCGCTTTTTTCGCAGCCCCCCTCTGCCGAGCAGGCTCTCATTGTAAAATGCCTCCGCAGCCTCTGGGTGCAGCAAGTTGAATGCTTCTTGTTTTCTCTTTTCCCATGTTGTAGTCTTGGAAAATATCAAGCACTTGAAGTATTTGACAATAAGCTTTAACCCTAACGTTACAGAAAACACCTCGAAGGGGATCCAAAGAAACCTGTCCCTGCACTGCCTCAGCGCTCTGCTGGGTTGAGCCCCTTTGCTTTGTGCCTCAGCCCTTCAGGTGCAGGGAAAGGTGTGGGAGAGAAATGCTTGTTGTTAATCCCAGTCAAGGAGCAGCCAAGGAAACAATCACAGAGCTTCGAGCTTTTCTGCTCCTCTGTTCTTATCAGCTTTCTTTCTCTTTCATTCTTTAGAGCTACACGTGGGTTCTTGACCCTTTTTCTGTCTTCTGCTATCAGGCAAGCAGGTTCTCTGCTCCCTTATCTCATTTAAAGCCTTCTCCAGCCGCTTCCTGTAGGTTCCCGTTGTTGGCAGGAGGCCTGTACACGCTGCAGGTTGTGGTTTACATGTCCTGACTGCCAGCTTAACATTCCTTTACTTTTCTAGCTCAGAAAAGTCTGTGCTAGAACAACCGTGACTCAGGAAAGGAGAGATGGGCTGATAAGCTCACCTATTCTCCATTCCTAACGCTCAAGCCTACCAAGCATAAAATGTATCTTCGAGCAGCATCAATGCTACAGAAATTCCTCTGAGTTTCAGTGCACAGAGCATTGCAGAGGGGATCTTTTGTTCATTTGTCTCTGAACTGACTGGAGTTTTTGTCAGCATGATAGCAAAATTGGATGTTAACCAGATAAAATACTCCCTTCCGCTACAGATTGCCCTAAGCCAAAGGCAAACAACAGGAACCTGATAACAAGAAAGGAAAGCATTTTCAAAGTGCTTCCAGCATCACAAGTTTGAAACGTAACTTTAAAAACCAGCAGTCCTCCTGCAGTGCTTTTTTGGGATAGGTATCAGTAAATCCCCGTAACATTTCCCTTACTGTAAAGAGAACAACATATTTGGTTAAGTTCAAGCAAGTTCAAGAGCACAATTCCAGAAGCTTTACTTTTTTGCTGTTTTGTTTTGTTTTGCTTGTTTTCAGGAAGTAAACCAGGTATGTGTCAGTCGAATTTCAGTGTTTTGGAGAAGCTTTTATTTTGAGGATATTTTGTTTTCGCTGTTCTATAATGGGAACTGGATGAACAAGTGTGAAGCCATACCTCTGGGTCAGCTAATACGTGAAATTTCTGATTCACACCCAGGAAAATGTCAGGAAGTCCTTCAGTTATGTCAGCTTGCCCCTACACACTTGGGCAGCAGGTTATGTGTGTGCTCATGTCAGCATTAGGCAGGGCATATTGCTCACCAGAGCAAGGTTCCACGGCAAAATATACATTGCAATTACATTATACGTAGCAATCTAAGGTCACCTGTTTGCTTACAAAGAGCAGTTCTGTCAATTGACAGTGAAGTCTCCAAGTACCTTTGCTGTAGCAACCTCCATCCAACGGGCAGTACTGATGCAGTCAAAGCTGCTAGTTTACCTTTTATTAACAAGGTTGTTAAACCTTGGTCCCTGCTCTTCCTGGTGACACCTGTGGAGGCCCTTTAGCATGCCTTCATGGTGTAGTCGCTTAGGTTTCCACACTGTGAGAAAGTGTTAAATCACTCCAGCAGTGAGCAGGGTATTTTGACCACTTCTTCCTATTGGTGTCTTGCTGCAAGGGAGAAGGCTGTGGTCAGGCAGCGAGCATCTCAACAAAGAGGCCAAGCAGGGAAGAGCTTTTCCAGCACGGTCACACAGAACTGAAAATCGACTGGAGTCACATTTTAAGTCACATTTTATTTTTACCTTCCCCACACGAAGTGTCCAATGGTGTGAAGAAAGAAAAAAAAGACTACCAAGCCACTGGAACAAATACTCTTTTATTACCTTCCCTGCTCTCTGTTCTAAACATGCACTTCACTGAAGGTAGCACTAGAAGTTGCTCCTAGCTCTCTGGGGGCAGGTGAGCCACTGGCAGTGTTTTACTTGCATCAGCTTACCAATAGAAATACAAAGTTAAGCACAGCCTTTCCTTGTCCACAGGAGAAGTGTCACAGGTATGGAAATGAAATCAAGCCCTCTAATGTATCCCCTAGGGCATGGTGTGGCAGTTTGAAAGGGCACAGGAAGGGTGAAATGTTTCTACAGCTTCAGTTACTCCTTGAACAGGTATGAAATTTTCAGAATCTCACCCTTTTTGATAGTATTAGAATAATACAAAAACCAAGAACCAGAATCTTCAGAAATAGAAAAAGTCAAGATGGATGCATTTACTGATGCATTGAAAAGCTCGTAAATTCTCATTTAAGTTCCAAATGACTTCTTGTAGTGAAGCTGAATGCAATCCAGGCTGTATGCTGATGTGTCATTTTCTCAGATATGAACTCCTGAGTACAACGTTTGGTCGTCCTGCATTACACTAACAGGACATACATTAGTGCTGTGTCCATAAGGTCTTTTAAGGAAAGATGCTGGAGCCATTAGTGTGATATGATGAGGGGGCATTCTGTGGCTGGCCTGTAAAGGGTGCAGGAGTTGAGCCCCTCGTAGATGAAGAACTTAAGAACTGAGCTTCTTCTCACAGCCCAGTGATGGGAAGAGATGGAGCTAGAGCCATGCAGATGTTTCTGGGCTGAGGATCACTTCTCAGTGAGCAGAACTAGCAGCAGAGCTGGAGAGGTGAGGAGGAAGGTTGGGTTCTCGTAGCCATGTCTGACCAGGTACAAGTCACTTTGCTGCTCATCATCCTGGGATTTTGAGCACTTGCAGCAGCAAATTCCAGTGCAGGCACCACCAGCAACAAACGCCGCAGACATCCATATACCGTCGGCCATTTACACCCATGGAAACATTGTTTCAATAGTCAGCATTCTTAGGAGTCAATATTCAAACGTCACAGCTACTGTTCGCTTGAGCGTGGTTGACTGAGTTAAAATATAGACCTGTCACTGCATGTTTTTTATCTACAAACAAGCTGCTGCTGGGTTGCCTATGGAATTTGTGTCTCTTTATGGATACTCTTACAACACAGAAATGGAGCCAAATGCACAACTTAGATGCACCCGTATTCATTAACACCAAAACACGTTAGCAGCACATGTGCTCCGCTACTGTAAAAACAGAAGAGTTGCTCGCTTGCTTTGTTAGCAGCTTTGGAAACTTCCAAGAGCAGAACTGGCTCACGCAGGAGATCCCCTCCACAGTCCCGTGTTCTTGAATGTCCACAAAAGCTGGTTCCTGTAGCATGTTGGAGTCCTGCCATGGATTGTAGAAGAGGCCACCAGTGATGCAGATTTTTAGAAACACTTGCACAAAATTATCTTCCTTCTGACAATTTATGGTTTAATGTTAGACAGCAGCTTCCACGTTTGTGCTTTATCAGTGATTTCATAGTTTCAGTTGAGTTTTAATCTGCCAAAGGTATCAGCACTTTTGCCAGTTAGTTACCTTCCACGCAGCGCTTTCTAATAGGCTTTTTGGCAGCCATGGTTGAAGAGGTCTGTTTTCAGAGATGTTTAATGAAGTCTTTATTTAGAACTAGAGACTTTCACAAATGCTGCTCAGTGAATCGAGAGATGCATTTTATCCTGCTGCATTTCAGCTCTGCGAGTGTAAAGCGTACTGATTTGCATTGGACCCAATCCTGTAAATCCATGGGCACAGTCTACACCATACCAACACCCTATGAAGACCAGGGGTGAGCGATGTGCTGCTGTGGAATGGGCTCTTTAAGTGCTAATATAATACTTAAAGCCCAAAGCTGTGTTTGGCTTAAGGCAGACTCTGATTTATTCACCCATGCTACTTCAGCAAAACTAACTCCTAACCTTATTATTTGCTGAGTTCATCATAACGGGATGCGTGTCACTAAGACAACTGGATGCAATGATTTCCTCCCATCTTCCCCAGTGAAACAGCATAATGACAGCTGATAACTCAGGCATTCACACGCTGAGAAATGCCTAAACTTGTCCATTGCATTAGCCCTTGGAATGAAAGTTGCTAAGTGCATCATTTTCTCTCTGCATATACAGTCTTTAACAACTTGGCCATCTATTACATCTTCCCACATGGGTTATATTACCTCACATAACGAGGATAAACTCTTGCAAATGAAATGCCGGGCTCTATCAAGGTCTGTGGTTTGTGTGTATTCCAGGGAGCATTTGTTTCCTGATTCAAAATCTCTCACCTTCAGTTGCTCATAGATGTTCTGTGCTGCAGTGTCCACCGAACTGCTGTAGCAGTAGATAAATTTATTGTTGTATAAAGTTTGGATTGCTTATATAACGTAATATGTGACCTGCTTTGAATTTTGACAGGATAAAAAGCACGATTAGATGCTGATTGTAAACTACAAGGGTAAAAGCATCAATATGTTCCTATTCTAATTCCTTACGTTGTCTCTGAGGGTGACATTTTCCCCGCTTGTTTTTAGCCAGATTTGGGCAAACTTTAAACAAAAACTTGCAGCTTAATTTGCATGTGAGGCCAGCAATGAGGGTTTGCCATTATCAACAGCAGCAAAGAATTTTGTTACCTTTTCTAAGTATCCCTGCAGCCAAAAGAGCTTGAGCTTTGAATTTAGAAGTTACCATGGAAATAGCTCTTAGAGAAAAGTCTGTCTTTTCCCATGTGATGGTTGTTTCTCTTTTTTAGGGAAATGTACATTTCTCTTGTGAATTTTATGTGGGCAGCCGGCTGATGAAAAACTCCTGTTATTCTAAGCAGAAAGTATTGCTGGAAACTTCCTAATCTGCAGCTGCTTTGCCTTCCCATTCTTCAGCATGTTTTGTAATCTGTTTCGTTGTTAAAGGTTGAACTCAATGAGTTTGCAGCTCTACTCTTGCCATTTCTTAATGCCGAGTGAACACTCAGAACAAGAAGCAAGGCAAAAAGCAATCCCTGCCAGCTCACAGGAGCCTGCAGTGTGACGGTTCGATGCTACGAGGCACCGATCAGTGCTGTCCTCGTGCTCTGAAGAACACTTCCCCCTGACACCGACAGCTGGCACCGTCCCTCAATAAAGTATGGTGAAATACAGGAGACACACTAAGAACATTCTCTATTGCCAGCTGCCCCACAGCAGCAAGCCGGCATGCCCGTAAGAGCCCTCCATGCAGATGAACATCTCACTGCTCCCTGCCCTGGGTCCTTGGGAATTGTCTTTGATGCTCTGCAGTAACGTACTGCTAACATTTAACTAGTGTGGCACTTAAGTCAATGCTGCCTATGAGAAATTATGCAAATATGCTATGGTTGATAGCTGGGAACACAGTGTGATGTGTTTCTTCATCTCCACATACTTTGTTGTTGCCACATTGGTGTGCACCACCAGTGCCACCAGCTTCCAGCTGTTTGCTGCAAGGTGGGACCTGCTCTGCAGCCCCTTATTCCCTGGGATGTCTTGATCCACAGGGAGGGGAGTATGGAGAGGATGTAAGGTGCTGGCCAGAGAGCCTTGGAGGATGAAGGTTAATGCTTAACCATATGACAACCTCCTTCTGCCTGCTGTCGCCATCGCTCTGATGCATGCAGAAAGATGAATACTAGAGAGGAGGAGCTAGTTCAGCAGGAACATCTGCTTGAGGGAGGTTTGAAGGTGATGAAACAAGAACCAGGCCTGTCTCAGCAAGGAGTGAGCACAGGATGAGAGCAAGCAGGGAACCAGACCTGAGAGAATGAAACTGAGCCTCTGAGGACTGAAAGGCAAACTGTCTGCTAGTGCCCTGGTGAGCAGTTCTGCTTTCACCAAGCTGCTGAGCCCCAATTCTCTTTTCACATCAGTGAAACTCTGTGGAGCTGCTCCTGACACGTACAGCAGTTTCCTATTTCTGGCATCATGTAAAACAGACAGGAACCTCCCTGCAGCAGCTGCTTGCTACCTGGAGATTTGTCCTTCAGCAGATTAGTAATGATGGTGGTATTGCTTTATTATGTTGTAATTAAAGGAAGTGAAGAATGCAGGAAAATAAAAAAATGAATTCAGGATAGAGCCAAAAGGCCCACATGCCGAGGTGATAGGTAAACACACCTCTCTGCACGTCACTGAAGGGTCACTGGTGGAGGGATGTCATCCCAGAATAGGGGCATGCTGTGGGTACATCCTTAGCAAAATGGACTCTGCCTTTCTAATGACAAAGCAGCAGAAGAAGCTGATGCAATGATGAAGAGAAAGCCACAGCATCAGCTGCTTTCTGAAGATACAGTTTTTCATCAAGAAAATAACTCTCTGTAATCTACGGACTTGTGTGACTTTGTCTCTTCTGTGTGTTCCTTGGACAGTTTTTAGATGAAAGCAGACTAGTGAATTGACAGTGTTAGGATCTGCAAAAATGTATCTTGCCTCTGCCAAAGGAAAGGATCAGACCTGTAAATTTATTTATTAGTTTAAAAAGGGGCACATAATCATTGCATGTTTTATATAGCAACAATTACTGCTTAATAGAAGCCTGCTGGTAGGCTTTAGTGCTGTGTATCCTGTGTGAGCAGCATTCTGCTAAAGGGAGTGCAAGGAAGAGAATCAGAGCAGGCATTGCGAGCCAAAGGTGCAGGTTGGTAGCCAAAGGTAGGAATAACTTGTTCTCCTTAAGGCTGCACGGCTCTCCCATCCACTTATTTGTTTGTTTTTCACAGTCAGTTTAGGGTGGCTTGTTTTTTCCCTTTAAAGGGAGCTGCAAATTTAATTGAGCTTCAATTACAGGAATGTACACAGAGCTACCGTGAGATAAATAAAGAAGAAGACAACAGACACATCTTAACGTCTTGTTTTCAGAGGTGCCTGAAAGAGATCCTGTCTTTGATCTGTATGCACAGTAGGAACAGTTGTTTCATGTAGCTGACACAGTCCCAAGTGGGCTGCTCAGTGATCCACATGTGATGGCTTGCTTGGCCACAGCAAGCTGATTGAAGCCTATTTTTAACCTTCTCATTTTCATCTCTTTAGAAACAAAGCCAGGAAATATTAAAAACAACCCATGCTGTTCTTCCTCCTCAGCAAAGAAAGAGGGCCAGAGGTGGCTTATATCAGGAGATAGAACGCCATTAGTCTTTTGAGGGGCATTCGTTTTTGCCAGTACCATCCATTTTGAGCAGACTTCAGCGCCTATCCAGGTCCTACATTTTCCTTGTGTTAGGCCTTGAGAACCCTTCTGCTCCTGGTGATTTTCCTTCTTTCCCTCTTCTGATGACACATCTGTTTTCTGCTTCCAGAAGAGTAAGCCTAAATTCTGCACTTTTCTACAACAAAAGAAATCTTCTGAGGGAGAAATTGGTGTTCACGTATGTATTCCCTGCTGGGCTGCGTCCTCTTGTCTGAGTCCCACCTCCCAAAAAAAGGCCAGGCAGTCCAATGGCCCTCACAGCCTTGAAACACAAAGCACCTATTAGAGGCAGTTAGGAGAAGAGAGCATGGCAGAACTAATGGATGGTGATTTGTGGAGGTGTGCTTTTTGATCTGCTGTTCAGCCTGAGTGCTCCTGATTGTTCCTGTACAATAGAGCTGATTTTCAAGTAGGGACCAGTCCTCATGATTCACTGGAAGCCAGCAGGAGCTGCAGGAGCTCCATCTGTGTAAAGATCAGGCCAAGGCGGCGCTGAGCCTGGGGAGTAAACACAGGAAGGCTTTAGCCAAACTTTCACTGCCAACTCAAATCACAATGTGTCTGGAGTTCAAACAGGTCTGGATTTTTTTTGCAGTTTGTTGTAAGTTTTTCTTTCTGCTTCAGATCCAGCTGCTTCAGGTTCACAAAGGGATTAGAAGCCTGAAATGCTGGGAATCTCACAGGAAGATTTGCTTTTAAAATCTCCTGCTCTGAATTGGATGAATATCTGACCTCTTGGGCTCTTGTCATTTTCTGTTGAACATTTCTGCAGCAGGATTTTTCCAGCTAAGTCTAATTGATGGCAGAGGCTTGGTGCTTCTATCTGAACCGAAGGCACTGAGGAGTACCATGACAGCTTGAATTGTGCTTTGTGAGCTTAACTGAAGGTCTTCAGGGTGTTTGCTTCACCAGAGCATGGCAGGAATGCATCCTGACAGGGTGTCTGTGAGGCTGTGGTACAGCATTGCATTTGTATTTCTGCGTGCATTACCTAACTGGAAGTCAAGGAACATGCTAGGTTATAGAACAATACAGAAATAGTTTCTGTCCTGATTTGTTAACAGGTTTTGTGTTCTGGGTTCTGTTTGAGGGAAGCATGGCGAGAGTGTGTGCCTACCAGCCACCAGTGGGTTCAGCTTCCTTTGGATATACAGCTGTGGATTTATTGCAGAGTGCCTTTGAAGTGAAGCCGGCTTTGAGTTGTTAGTTACAAGGGCCTCCTCTCAAACAGGAAAATAGAAAGAGCAAAAAAAACCAAACCACAGGAGTTTCACTTGTTTTGACCTCATGGAAGCTTTCCATGGACTGACAAGGAACTGGAATAGGAATGAGCATTTTCATAGTGATAAAGCGATAGTGGAAGTGAAGACTGGTCATGAAGGTTTTGGAGACTTGTGGAGGGAAAAGCTGTGAAGATATAGAAGATAAAAGAAACTTATAGGAAAGTCAATAAGGAGTCAGCAGAGAATACTTGAGGGGAAGAGAGAGCAGATGGAACAGAGTCATGTTTATCAAGGTAGTAGCCATAACAATGTGCTGTAAGTCCAGCAGTGCTTCTCCTAAGACTACTTTAAGCACTGAAAACAAAGACAAGCAAATTATTAGATAATTTCATGCAGGAACTCAACCTTCATAGTTACACCGAGAAAAGAAGATGGGAAAAGGCAGATGCCTTTTTTTCCATAGGAGAAAGGTGATGAAGAGAAGGGAGGCTTGGAATCCAATAATTGTAGATTCAAGATTTCATTCCGTCCCACAGAAAGGCAGACACAGCAAATATGCAAGTATGCAAAGAGATCACCCTATGAGAAATGTCACATCACCTGGGAGTTGTCAGAAGAGAATTAAGGTGCTTGTTGACTGACCTTGGCCAGATCAGCCCCAGTGCTGCACTTAGACTGTTAGATACTCTTACTGGGGATTAAACTAAGCAGTGATTTAGATGTTCATGGCAGGACTCATTCTTTCTGTCTCTTCATAGTGCTTTCTGATTGCTGCTTGTTTCTTTCTTGAAATTGCTTTGATGTCTCTTGTGATCATCTCTCCTGACACTGTCTTGCATTCTGCAGACACAAGTTGTGATCTGCTTGGCAGTTCTGCAATTGCTCTGACACTTGAGAGAAACCTTATATGCCAACAGTCACTTATCTCTGCTTTGAATTTGCAGGCAGACCATGTGCTACTCATACAACCACTGCGGAATTGCCTTAATCTTCACCAGCCTGTGGTCTGGGGACCACCTGTCACCATCTCTCTTTTTAATCCTCTTTTTTTGTGATTGAGCTGGCAAGATTCATCGCATCATAGCACTGGGGGAACCTGCAATAACTGGTGTGGATGTCTCAGATAAACTGAGCCCACAGAAGACACCAGAGATGATGGCCACGAGCATGGGCTGCAGAACTCCTAACCCTGGATTATTTGTTGAGACTTATCCCAGAATGGTGTGTGTGTAAACACTGTGAAGCTGAATGGTGTTTGTTGTTTCAGATTACAGCTCTGCCGTGAGGGCTGTAATGAAGCAAACTCAGTAAGATACAAAACCAAGTGGTACAAGAGGGGTCAATTTTTTTCTAACGCCATTCTCTTCATTTCTTTTAATGACAGGGGATTAATTTGGCCCTTGAAGTCTAAAATGTCTTGACACTCCCTGAGGGAACACAAACATGAGGGCTCTGCACAGTGAAGGGAAGAACAGTTGGATTGAGGAGAGAAAGCAGCTGGGAAGAGCACTGAGCCACAAGCAGTGCCGTGTACAGTACAACCATCACTTGGAATTTAGGTAAGAGGGAATGTTTATTGAAGAGAAACAGTACACTGAACTGCTACCAACACAGAACCCAAACCATTCTAGACGTTTAGGAAAGTTCAGCTCAGTTAGTATTTCTGCTCTTTTACCTTACTGTTCCACAACAACTACAACAAGAGCCTCTCTGAAAGATTTCTCAGTACAAACTAAGGCTAATTGGCTGCTTTGAGCTGTTCCCATGCCCAGCAGACTGCAGAAAGTGCAGCAGATACAGGGTACCCTCCCACCCGCTCATTACCAAGAGGTTTAGATCATTTAAAGGGGAGCTGGTATTTCTGGGTACTTAATCAAAGCCAAACCTCAAGGTAAACCTCTAAACCTCTTTCAGTCTGAACATTACTTCTTGGAAGTGATGTTTTAATTTTCATCGTTCCAAGGAAAGTCTTTCATTCCTCTCAGCTGGCATCTGAGATAAGGGACTAAATCCCCCAGACATAAAACATTGAACAGTTCTGAACATTACTTTAGTCTCTTGCTCAAAGTCTTTTTCTTCTCCCCGACTGATTTCAGATACAATGCAAAATAATCAGCAAGGAGAAAAAGGGAACAATTTAAAGTGTGGCTTTGAAGTTCAGCTCATGTTCTGGGTGGCTGCCCTTCTCTTTTCCAGCCACCAAAGAGATGTCTGTCCTGGGGGGTTGACTCAGGCCGGATCTGCAGCAGCTCATATATTGCATTCGGGAGTACTCTAGGGATGCACTAGGAAATGATCGTGGATTACAAAACTGCACCTTTCCAAGGTACCTCGTTGCTGATCCTTTTGCCCCAATTAATACCAAGATGAGTTTGTTCATTTTGCTGCGTAGCAGTTGCAAGTCCATACTGCACTTCAGTTACAGCAAGTGTGGACACATCAGCAAAGGTTTGTAACACAGGGCCAACCTTGCTCTTTTTAGCCACTGCCACGCACAGCAGAATGCTTCTGGGTGCAGAGCTTGCTGAAGCTGAGCTGTTCTGCTCCTGAGCTCATTTTGCTTGAGCTACCAACATGCTTGGCTGAATATCCTCCACTGCCTTCTGCCGTTAACTTCCAGCAGAATTTCAACCTAGGCAGCTACAAGCAGAGGCTTCTTGTGGTTCCTATGGGCAGACAGCAACGACATGGCAGAAGCCTGAAAAAAATCCCTTGTTTCTCTTAGAGAAGATAATCCTGATTGTGTGTCTTAAGCAATGAAATCTTCTCTGCGTTCTCTTCCACCAGAGGGTGCCAGCGATTGACAAACCACCGGCATCGGCAGCTTGCGAGGTTGCAGAAATCGGTGCTCCCAGCGTATCTGAGTGAAAGAGTGGGATACACACAGCTGGTAAATTTGCTTTTATTTTCAGCTTTCTCACTGGAAGGAGAAATATTGCGTGTTGGCGGAGTTCAGTACTGCTGGCCACGAAGCTGCAGTGCAGGCACGGAGGTACTCAAGAGAAACAAGCAGGTCCTGCCCCATTTCTCTCCCAGCAATCAGCTGCACCCATGCTGTGCAGTCACCACAGCTTTTTCAGAGCTCACAGCTCCTTGTAGCTGTTGGTTGAGCTAAAATATCTCATCATATTCCTCACCAGCCTTAACATTAAACTCCCCTAAGGCCCTTTCAAGATCCGCTGTTCAAACCAAGGGACAATGCACGGGGTCAGTTCCTCACCTGAATTAAAAATTTTCAACTTGATTAGTCAGCAGCTGAAAGTTTGGTCTAGAATGACGGTCTGTCAGAGGACAAAAATAGCCCTTTTCTTCCCATTTGCCATGTGTATTTACCTCTCCCATTAGCAGCAAAGGCAAATATTACTACTTTTTTTCCTGTTCTAGAAGGAACAAAGCTAAGCTGCAGCTTGTTCTGTCTTGCATGATGTCTATATGTGTATCACACGAATTTCAATTGCAAAACCAGCAGGACAATCCCCTAGAATTCAGATCAGGCCATCAATCACGTCCTTAGAGTCACACTAAGTGTAACAAGGTTCCACATGTAACTAATGGGAGACTATTTGTCTGTTTATCTTCATTCCCCTTAGCTGGGCTTAGTGTGCAGAATGAGCCGTGCAGTGTGGGGTGAGTTCATCCCTTGCTACCTAAGCAAGGGTTGTGTGCTCTCACTGACCTTTAGTGAATGTAATACTCTATGAGATTTTATTCACTTATTTTACAGTAGCACTTTTCAGAATGTAATTCCACCTTAGTATGGTAACGAAGTTATGAGATCTGCTGTAATATTAGTCAGAAATAACCAGTCTAGTGGGACGTTGGAATAGAAAGGCATGGCAGGGACAAGTGGGATTGCAGGACTAAAGAACCAGTCTTCTGCTGCTCAGGTGAGGCATGTCATGCATGAATTAATATTTTAGACTCGGCTGGGTGACATTTTCCCAAATGCAGAAGTGTCACCACACTGAAAGGCTGTTGTGACTGGCACTCTCCCCAGAAGAGCAGGTTGCCAGTCAGTTAGGTCAGAACTGCACTTGCGGGTTTGAGCTTTGAGACTGAAATAAGGGCTGGTGCAATTCAGGGTTCAGTTTGCAGAATGGTGTGAAGGCGGTCTGTCTTCTGCTTCTGACACAGAGCATGTCCTGAATGCATTACTAAAAAATGTTGATGTCATTTCTGATACAAATAGCTGGTGTATAAATCTTCAATTCTAGCAATTTTTCTTTCAATTTAGGTGGTTAAACTGAACTCAAGGCTTTTAGTTTCGCTAATTGAAACATGTAATTGATAATTTGTCTCACAATGGAAACTCAGAGTGGACCTTAGTGATTTCCTTTATTCTCTTTATGCTGTCCCTGCAGTCAGAGGAGCCTGAAGCAGAAAAGCATCCACCCATTTCAGAGCTGACATAGTGGTCCTGTTGGGGAAGGGAGGGGTGGGGGTAGGGGTGGGGAAGGCACTCCTGCAGGTGACTGAAATACCTTCAGCAGTGATTGGCAGCCTGAGCAAACTCCAGCAGTTGCTGGGGATGTGGCTAGCACAGGATCAGGATCTCTGAGCACTGCTAGTAATCCTAAGTATGATAGATGAAGTATGACATGCACAGTGACTGAGAAAAATTGCTGGTTGTCAGAATATCAGCAGCCAATACAACAGCTATGTTTATTGACTTCCAAATGGCAATATAATCTTAGTTATTGGTAAACTTTGCATTGTCCAACCTGATGTTCTCTGTGAAAACATAGCTAATGGCTTTATAGAAAGGTTGACAGCTCAGTGCACTGATTGTGCATATTTAGTTCTCAGTGCAGCACACTGATGGATTGCTGTACCATTTTTTTTTAAGAACTGATGTTCTTCCTCTTGGTCTTAAAATAACTCTGGTTTGAGGTCTTCTAGCCAAAAGCAATCAACAGATAAAATCCATGAGCATGCTTATTAGAAAATAATGATGTAATTGGAAAGTACAAGGAGGGTAATAAATTACTCACGTTAAAGGAAATAGTTGGACCATCAAAGGGAACGTGCTCCATTTGTGACCACAAAGAAGAAACACAAAATTAGGTGTTTGTTCAGTTTACATGGATGAGCGAATGTGAGTGGCTGATGTTTGGAGAAAGAAGTCTGCCTGCATATTGCTAAGCAATGTACCTTAACAGTGGCACAACTGGAGATACAGACATGACTAACAATTTAATGGGATAAATTCAGGTAACTGGTTACTTTGGTACTAAATTCTTTTATTTCCTTAAGAGAACTTAAATAACTCAGAAAACTGACTGGAAAAAAAAAGCTCAATGCAGCTCACTGCATAAACAGTTTTTAGAATAAACAAAATCTTAAGAAGGGAGAAAGGACTTCAGAATTCCCAGATATATAATTCCATCAGCAGAAATGGAACACAGCTGTAAGTGCTGTATACACAGTTTCATCTGGGGACTCTCAGTGAAAACAATGACATCTGAAAAATATCAATAATTAAATTTTTTGTGATTATAGGAGGGCAGCATTTGTGTAGGCAAAAGAACAACTTCAGTGTTCCTTTTGGAAAAGAATGGCATGGAATAAGATCTTGACTATTCAGATGTCTGCAGTTTAATGATAATTCAAGATAAATGTATATATTTGTACTGTAGATATTTGTATAAATGAATTTGTATATGTATCTGTGGACTTAGTTTTTGCTGTGCTGTGATGCTTCCAACAGATTGCACAAGCACTGGACAAATGGTGTGAAGGAAGATTGCTTAGAATCTCTTCTGCAATCTTGTACACAAATAGCCAGGCAGACAAAAACTTGCTCATTAAAATAATTTGTTTAATGTTAAAAAATACAGAGGGTTATGTAGCAAATTCTAAATGTTAACCAAAGTGTTTCTCATTGGAGTGAATTTATTGCTGCAATGGGAAACTTTTTCTCCTCAAGATTTCATAGGAACAACTAGGGCCAAAAATAGCTCTCAAATTCTCAGAGAGGTTGATTCTGTCCTGCATCTGAGATATACTGAGCTTTGAAATATTTAGGTGTGGGAAGATGTGGCATTGGTAGCTAACATACAAACTGATTGATTGTCTATCTTGTACGTGTATGATCTTGTGAAAGGCAGGGATTAATGAACAAAGAAAAAAGCAGCAGCAACGTCACAGTCATATCACTCTGAGTATATTAGTATAAGGATTTAAAATGTATGGGTTTTTTCTACTTGGGACAGATTTAGCTTTGTTTCTGAAATGGCCATGTTCCTTCTCTATGATGCTCCCAAGCTTCTTTCACTGACGACGTGTGGCACAGCTCACGGTGTATCCTACTGTGTGCTAACAAGAAGTTACCAAGAGATGGACTCAGTGGAAGCCCTTCACTGTGGAAATGTTAAGTGAATTGCTGTCGTCTTCACAGGATCAAGCAAAGATTCAGCAAGAGAGTAAAAGGAAAGAGATGAACCAGCCATACTTTGTTTATACACATTGCTACGTGATAGCATCCACCATCTTCTAGAAGGCACATGGTGTCGTTAGCACAACAAAATAGCAGTTGCACAAATTATATAAAAAGGAAGAATTCCACCTGTAAGTATCAGGGCTAAATGTTGTGGTATGTATCTAGTTGAAGTAAGAAAGTAAGTACTTTTCTAACTTATTCTCCACATTCTGTTTGCCCGGGCAGGGATCTAACATTCATCCCACTGCTAACCTACCTTCTCATGTTTTTACCATGGGAAGTTACCAGCACTCCTGCCTGCTCAAAAGATTAGCTCAGTAAGGAAATAGTAAATAGCAGAGTGCATATGCCAAAGTTCCCTCAGTGAAACCATCTGGGTATCTATCGTGTTTCCATTCTGAATTTTCATCAGGGCTATTTATTATTAAAGAGAAACTGTGGGAAAAGTGAGAAAGGAGTATTGTTAATAAGTTTTCTGGGAGTGTATGTATAAGCCAATTCTTATGAACTGGAATGGTATTATCCAAGGGCCACAAGGTTCTGCTTGTAAGCAATGCAGTAGGCTTTTCATGCTAATTTGCTCTTAAGTTGAGGATGATAGCACCAGACCAGCAGTGGATGAGTAAATGTGACACATTCACAGATAAAGGTGCTGACCCATACTGGATAAGCACTTTTTGTTCTACAGTTTCCAGTGACAATAAAGCCATCTGGCCGTTGTTTTATCGATGGGCACAAATGAGGCCTGTGCTTCTTTATGTGATAGACTTTATTTCTACTTGTTGGTAGTTAAGAACACAAAATGTTTCCAGACAAATTGCCTTCTCTAAAGTTTACTTTTAGAGTGTCCTTGAAGTACTTTAGTAGACAGCCACATATTATTTTTCCAGTTGCATGGGAATTGCATCTCTAGAGATTGCTTTCCTCTTGAGCTGACAGTGGTTGTCAGAAAGGGGTGAGATAATTTTTCTTTATTGTTTTCTGTTGCTCCATAGCCCTTATATCCCAGTAGAAAGCACTACTATTGCTTTCCTTTTGTCCCACATCAGTTCGTTTTAGAGGAACATTCATGCTTCATTTGCCTGCACACCAGCTCTAATAGTCAGTGAGCGCTAGGCAGGATTCCATCACTGGACGATATTATCCCACAGGCCGGTGAAGAGATGAAATGGGGTACACCTTTACTGCTGCTTCTCTTCCACTGCTTTTTTGGCTAAAGCAATCTTACAGCACCTGAGTTAAAAAGATGACTTTGAGAGACTCAATTCACTGCAGCAGTTCTAAAATCATGAATGCTTTCTTTAATAACTAGGCAATGCTGGAGACAGTGCACCTGCCAAGAGAAGTGTGGTTGGCCTTAAGAGTGTGGGGTGCACAAGAGTAAAACTGGCCAATTTGTAATTTCTCTGCCATGGGCAGGGATGCCCTCGTTAGGTCAGGTTGCTCAAAGCCCCATCCAACCTGGCTTTGAACACTTCCAGGTTTGGGGCATCCACAACTTCCCTGGGCAACACATGCCAGCGCCTCACCATCCTCTGAGTAAATGATTTATTCTAAATACCGAATCTAAATCTGCTGTCTTGTAGTTTAAAGACATTATATTCATCTTCCTGTAGTTAAACCACCAAGAGTTCACCAGACTGTATTACACTTGGTATGTGTAAGTACAAAGTCATCCTGCTGTCACTCAGTGTGCTTAAGCACTCCACACACCGTTGATGACAAATAACCTGCAATTGTTCATCTTTGTTCCCCAGGGTGCTTTCTCTGACCATGGGATGACTCAACTCAGCAGTGTGGACTGGCTGAACACATGATTTCACAATCAAATAATCAGTCACTTTTTTTAAAAAAGGGCAAATTTATGCAGCCACTTGGAAGAAAAGAGCAAAGTGCTGCCTAAAATTCCTTTTATTTACAGTGGGAAATGAAGCATGAGTAAGACGATTAGAACTGTAATTAAACAAGAGATTCAAATCCACAGATAGGCACAAAATGAAGAAGGAGCTGTCAGGGAATCAGTGTAGAACAATTCTGAAGTGCTTTTTCCTCTGTAAGCCCAAGGAACAACCCTCCTAAATTTGTCTTCAACAAGAAGATATCTCCAAAAGCCCCTCTGTTTACACTTAAAAGCTGGGCCAGAGGAAAAGATCTGGCTAATCTTTCCACTTAGAAAGATATCCCATCCATAGCACATACAAAGATGCTGAAGTTTGAGCTTCATTACGAATAGGAGAAAACAATTTTCTAAGTATGACAGGGTGAAATCCCAGAGGAGATATTGTCAGCAGTCAAGTAAAGCTTGAGTTTGGCTCCAGTCCTGAATTATATCCGTTTCTATCATTTGCCAAACACCACCTTCCTTCTCCAGATGCTGCCAACATCCTAATATCATACTGCATTTAAGTACCATTCCTACTCTCCTTCCATGTATTATGCAGTTCTTGGCATGTTTTCAGCAGCTTTTCTAAAGCCACTTCCAAACTCACTTTGATAGGTTTCAATAGCTTGCTGAGAGGCAGATAATCCACCCTTTGTCACCATGGATTGAGTCCTGTCTCGAAAAAAGAACAACTCCATTTCATCAGAGAAAGACAGTCAGGAATAAATTTGCCACTGCTAACAAGCTTGACTGGGTCACAGCTTTGTGTACTGGAACAGAGGGTTTAAGACCCTGAAACAGGTCAGTACTGTGAGGAGTATTCTACTCAGCTTCTCTGCTATGCATACTTTAATACACAGGATCATTTATTTTCTTAGACCATGTCAATTACCAGAGGAAAAGTACCTTCCAGAGGAACCAGAGGAAACCTATAAAGTACCTGCTGTGCTTTGGTTTTAATTCAACATCCTTTATTTCTACTATGTAAGAGGACTCCGTGCTTTTTTTCCCCCGTACGTTTCCTGATGTAGCAAAACAGACAGCCACATTCAGTCTTTAGCTAGCTTAGCGAAATGCCAGGGGGAACACAACCATCCCCAGCCCTCAGCCATAGATGTATTTGTGCAGATCTTCATTACAAATAGGAGCCCAATGTGCACTGGAAGCTCTGCTACAAAATTTCCAAGAAAAAACTGTCTTCTCTCTTTTCTACTTGACAGCAGGGAAAACAGCTCTGTGTTCTTAGCGAAGCCCAGGATCTGTGGGCCTGAGGGGCTTCATTCTTTACAGACAGCGATGGACGTATTGCAAAACAGTATCTACAGATTTATTTGCAACTGCAAGAACACATCTGCTTTGGCTTTGCTCGGAGTTCTCTCGTGGTCCCATTCCATGAATGTTCATTCAAGTGAGTTCTTTGAAAAAGCTAGATTTATATTTGCTTTGTCAAGTTTGTGAAGGAAGTAAACTTCAGATGAACATGTTTTGTTTTCTCAAGAAGGATAGTTCTGCTCAGGAAGCAGAAACAATGCCATTTAGTGATGAGACCATTCAAAAGTAAGAAGGGCAGCTCAAATTGCAAGGCAATAAGCGGGAAGAATCTCATAAAATAATTTTATAGAAACAGTGCACATGAGAAAAATCACAGTCTGCTCCTGGCTGCTCAATGGAAAAGAGAAAAAACTTTGCTGTATGATCTATTCGGTACAAAATTATTCAGTTCATCTCCAAGACCAACAAACCAGATTAGAAATACATGTTCTTCAGTTAGCTTCCTTAAACCTGCTGGAAGTGGGCATAAGTGTTGGATAATTTCATCAAGAGCTGTTATGATGACGTGTTTTTTCTTTCCATTAAAAACACCCAGCCACAGCTGTTGTAAGGGAAAAAAGCCCATCCACTCAACATTTCCTTACCTCACATCTCAGTGGTGAGTTTCCACCCCTCAAGTTATGCTTTAATTAACTAAAAAAAAAAAAAAAGCAAAGCCTTCTGATTTGAAGCAGGGTGGAGGTGCTTTCCTATACCCCCATCACAGCATGGGTAGCAGATTATTAGTCTAAAGCAAAACAACACAACAGAGGATACCTAAGCTGCCACATTTGATTGTGCTGAATTTGACTGGGATGGTCCCTGAATGCAGATTGTTGGTGCCTGTTTGCAGTTGCAACTTATTCTGAGGTGTAAAACCTTTTGAAAGGGCTGTCAGGGGCTAGGCTGGATTTTATAATTAATTTAATGATATAAAATCAGAGGCAGCAGCACACGTTCTTAATCTTGTGATTCCTTTGGCAGTAACAAAAGATGAGCTAATTGTGTTTTTGCAAGTATATCTCTTGATATTCTATGGCATCAAAGACATAACTGCACTACAGTACCTGCACCCATGTATTAGGGACTGCTGCATTTAACCCACTCAGATGGCACTGTGGAGATCATCACTGTCAGGGAATGTCAGCAGAAAAAGCTGTAAGAAATGGCACAGATCTTTTCCATGGGGTATTTTCCAGCTAGTCAGAGGAAACCCGTTAATTGCATACTCTTGTGTCTCCTAGTACAGGCTGTAATCGTTATAATAATGCTGCAGCTTATCACATAAAGACCCTGAAACTACCTCAGGGCATCAAAACTCAAAAAAATTCCATTGAAGAGCCCATTAGAATAAAGGTGGTTCCAAAGGTTTCAGTGAGGTTTGTAGGAATCTGTACCAAGTTCTGCTTTCTTACTCCTCAGCAGCTTATATTCCCAGAAATAAGAAGCTACTTGCAAATTCTTTTTCCCCAGGAAGATACTTCAGAAACAATTTGTGACAATCAAAACTCTATAATACGGGAAAAATCTGTGTTTCCTGAAGTTACTTCTTGTGACAGTTATTTTCTGAGTATCATTAGAGAAAAAAGAACACTGATTCATGTCTGGTGCCACTTAACTGACCATTAACATCAGCACCCCATGGACTTGTCCCCAGCATGTACATTATGCTCTCTCTTTTCAAAGCAACAAAATCCAACATCTCGGTAGGACTATGAGCATAATGTCTGGAACAGATTATTTAATCATATCTGAACCTGTCATCTCATTTTATTTTTGGCACTATTCTCCCCTTAACACTTGTAAATGAGGCTGCCTTAGTCAACAGTCGTATTCCAAGATCTCAGCAGTGTGTGTCTCAACTGATGGGTCACCAACCTTGGGACCTCAGTTCTGCTCTGCACTTTTTTCATAGCTCCATCTATTACTTGAGAAAATCTCCCTGGTAGAAGTCAGCACCTTTTATTCTCGCTCAGATTGACCTCTGTGGAATAATAATATTTGGGAATAGGTTGTGAGTTTGTGATAGTAGCTGGCTAAGAAGTGCATCTGTGACTCCCATGTTTTATTCCTCAGCTGAATGTGCTTATTTCTTCCCTCTTTTGTTGCTTTTTGCCTTCTGTGTGTGTTCTTGGTTTTTAAAAGAGGAAGGAGATGCATTGCTATTATATGTGTGTACTGTGCAGTACTGTAGAGTTCCTTTCAATGATTCTCACACAGTTTATTACTAATATTGCAAATTACCATCATCTTTCTGCTAACCTTATAAGAAAAAAAATATCTGGGAATAGTGCACAGCACAGATGCAAAGGCCTAACAGAAGAGAGGTGACTAGAAATGAATGACCACCATAACCATTCAAAGAACTAAAATTGTATCACAGATGAGTTTGGTATTTTCCTCCAAACTTTGGTGTGCTTCTCTTTTTCCTCCTCTTATTCCCATTGTGAGTCAGGGACAGAGAAAGATAAATCTGTTGGGATTTTCATAGGCATCACAGGAAGTTCTAATGCAAGCACTGATGCTGTCTTTCCTCGAATCACGTCTGAATGAGCTTCCTTAGATGTGCGCTTAGAAAAACAACGAGGGCATTGTGAAATACAGTCCCTTTCCAATTCCAATCATGTGCTTTCTTGGACATTGGGTTTCCATCAGCAAGTTTTTCTTACTCACTAATAACAGGATGCAATAATTACAGTGGTCCTAACACCCAGCTCTTGTTCATGGAGGAGCGAGCGATCTGTAACAGTGGACTGGCGCAGGAAGGTGCTGTATGCACTTCTACCACTGGCTCCTGGGAGGGAGCTGGTTGCAGTGGGGCTCCCACTGACACCTGGTGACCCCAGCACTGGTGTGCCTCATCCTCCCTCCAAGTGAAGCATTCAGAAGGAATGAAAAGAGGTGCTCGCTGCTGTGAGCATGTTCTGCAAGCTCTGAGGAGTGCAGTAGGAAAAATGCAGGAATACCTGCGTTGTGTCCTTTCTCCTTCCCACCTTGGCTCAGGTGGTAACACCTCTCTTATGGGGGCGTGCAACAAAGACACCCCTGCTTGTCGCACCATCGCTGCAGCAATTAAATAATGCCAATTATCAGTGGATGGAAGGTTATCGCAGAATCACAGAATGGCCAGGGTTGGAAGGGACCTCGTGGATCGTGAGTCTCCAACCGTCTGCCACGTGCAGGGCATTCCTCAATTCCTCAGCAAATTCGGGGTTAGGTTGGTGTGAGCATCAGGGGAAGGTGCTGCCCTTGGGTTTGCCTAATGTTGTCAATATTCATTGCGGGGGCTGCGGCGGGTTTGTGAAGGTTAGCCTCGGTTACAGCAGTTGCTCAGGCTGGAGCTTGGCTATCCATGAGAGGTATTATGTTCTGAGTGTAAAGTAAGCACGACCACTTTTGTTTCACTTCGTGTATAAGCGCGGGACAAATCTGCCGCCGCACCTTTCCGCAGCGAGCCTGGACGTGCCGGGATGAAGGGGCCTCACTAGGAGCCGTCGACCGCACAGCTGATCCCCGCGGGGCACTTGCCCTCGCTCAAAATGGCGGCCGCGGCACCACTCCGCCCCGCCAGCATCTCGCGAGATTTGCGGCGGGGCGGGAGCCGCCCGCTGCAAATGGCGGGGCGGAGGCCCGGCCGCGCGGGCGAGTTGGGGTGCGGGCGGTGCCATCATGGAGCACATCACCACGCCGAAGGTAAGCGGCCGCCGCGCTGCGATCCGCGGGCTGCGCCTCTTCCTCTCTCGGCTTCGCTCCGCTCCGTGTAGAAAGCTGGATTTTGGAGCTGGGGGCGGGTGAGGGGACAGGCCGGTGCCCGCTGCCCCGTGCGGAGGGCCGTGCTGGCGGAGCCGCAGGCCGGGCGCTGGTTGTGAGGAGCCGATGTGTGAGAGGCGATGTGTGAGGAGCGCCCTGCGTCTGTTCTGGGACTGGGCGGCGTTACTGCAAGCGCCTGTAAGTGGATCATCTGTGTACCCTGTGGTCATAAACCAGCGAACTTTCCTTCAGGGCAGATAAGGCTCTTGAGATGTGTATTTCCTTCCATTTTTTTTTCCCTTCTAACTTTTGGTTTTTGCTTTAGAAGGAAAGAGAAATTCCATAACTAACAAACAGATAGGCCAGGAAAAAAAAAAAAACAAAACCACACACACACAAGTAGATATTTTTTTAAAACAATTTTTTTTGTGTGTGTGTGTCTGTGCCCATGTCTCTTAAAACTTGTTTTGGTTAGCTTAGTGTGGTTTATGAGATGTGATGCAGTTAATGTGTAAGTGCACGTGGGCAGCAGTGCCTTCTGTGAGGGCCGAGATGCTGGCAGTCAGACTGGTGGGGCCGTTTCTTTCCCAGCAGTACTTTGATGGCACCAAACATGGGCAGCCCTGTCTGTTGTTGTCTTTGCTGTCTCGTTGTTTCCGCAGCTGGCACAACAACGAACTTTGATCGCCTTGGCTGCAGAGCGATCCTTTTCTTCATGCTGCTGCTAGATCTTGACAGTTCATTTAACCTTTTTGACTTTAAGATTATTTTCCCTGCTGTTAATGTATACCGTAAAGCTGGTTTGGTGCACGTAGTTCTTAGGTTTTTCTTGTTCCCTGAATTCTGTTTTAGCCGTGGCATGATTGTGGTTCAGCAGATGTTTAGAATTTCTTTGATCAGGGCTAAATTTACTTTATAACCCTTTGCTCTTACTGCAGGTGGAAAATGTGAAATTACTGGATCGCTATACAAATAGGAAGGCAGCAAGCGGGACTTTATACCTGACAGCTACCCATCTTATCTATGTAGATGCTTCTGCTGAAGTCAGAAAAGAAACATGGGTATGTGTGATACTTGGAGCTTGTTTAAATACAAATTTTCAAAGATTAAAGATCTCATATCCAATATGAATAGTTCCATGAATTCTGTAGTTGTAGTTCTTTGTAGTGTTTGGATACCAAATGTTTAACAGAAATTGCCCTTTTGGGAGGAAACGAACACAATGGTTGTGTGACCCAGTAGTTTCAGGAACAAAATGAACATGTCTAATGGCTTCAAGCTCAATGTACAAAGCCACCAAACTTGAATTTACAGGACTTTGAAGTGTAAAACTGGCACTGAAATTAGCAACCTTTGTTTCATTATTCCTATTTTGTAATTAATACGTTGTGTTTGTGGGTGGAAAAGAAGTAAGAAGAAGATAATTCTGCTCCTTGTAATTTGGTCTACCTGGTTCTACATATCAGTCTCTAAAAATACTTTGTCTGTGTTCTTTCAGTCTGGCTCTTTGTTATATAGCTTTTGGGTACGCAGTCTGGATATTTATTATGTTTGCTTGATAAATGTCATAAATCAATTCACTTTCTGCTGATAGTGTATTGCACAGCTTTCCAGTCTGCTTGTACAGCTTATGGCCTTGTTAGTGTTATCTGAAAGATTTTGATTATCTCCTGTTCTTCAGATTCTGCATCATCATATTGCAACTGTAGAAAAATTGCCTCTGACCACAGCTGGATGCCCACTCCTTATTCACTGCAAGAACTTCCACGTGGCTCACTTTGTTATTGGGCAGGAACGTGATTGTCATGAAGTGTATACCTCCTTGCTCAAACTTTCACAACCAGGTATTTGGGTCAGTCTGTTTCTTAAACTGTTGAAATGCAGTAAGCTCAAAGGCTCATCTGAGAGCTAGTGAAAGCTTTGCCTGTCACACTACTGATTTTATTGTAGCAGAGCAGGAGAGGAGGGTGTGAAATCAGAATGTACTCGCACTGTCAGAGGTAATCTGTGTGTGTTGGTGCAGTAGATTGCTACTCTGTGCACCAAACAATTTGCTTGTAAAGTAAGCACACTTCTTCTGCCAGTGGAAATGAGGAATCTTCTGAAGACCATTGCAGAGTTGATTGGCCAGAGTGTGGCACATGTGCCAGGTGTTATTTCAGTCCTGTTGTTGCCAGTCATTTCTGTGATTTGGCTCATGGCTGTGCATAGCTCTGCTCTTGCCATTTGAGCCAGATGTCCATAGAATTCCAGATCCCACAAAGTTGTAAATGTTATCATTGTTTCCCAGTAGCACACTTAGGTAACTCTTTAGTGTTTATTTTCTTTTGGATGTGAAACCCTATGCTTCACCTTGGTGTCCTGTCTTGGAATCAGTCTCCAAGTAGATGCAAAACATCCTCAGAAGCCTGTGGTCTATTCAGGGCTCAGCTGTTTAGTGTAAGGTTGAATTTTCAGGCTGTTTGTTCTCCTTGCCGGACAGAATTCCATTTTCTACCTGCTTCCATCTTCAGCAGCTTCTGTTTCCTTTACTGAACCAATGTTTGAAGTCCTGCTTTATTATGAAGATCGTGCTTGGTGTTGCATTTTGTAACTTTAGCAGTAGTTCAAAGGAAGAGAGTTGATAGCATCAGTCTGCTTCATGCTGGTCATCACATAGGAATTAATTAGAAGTACTGCAGTAGAAGTGTTTTATTGAGTTTGGCTTTGAGCCACCTATGGAGATTAGAGCTTCTTGTCAGTTCCCATCTTTTTCCTTGTGCCCCAGGCTGTCGAGTTTTCTTAGTTACGAAGCTCTAATTTTCTGCTGTTTCTGTCAGAATTCTGCTGTTGTGTTTAAAAGGTGTCACTGTTCTTTCAGTTTTGAAAATGAGACAGTTCTGTAGCATCTTGAAGCGTGGGAGCTGTCACTGCAGGAGATCACATCAGTCAGTTTCTGTTGTGTAGTTTGGTGTAACGTTTTGTAGCTCTTTCTTTTGTTCTATTTGATTTTTGTACTTTTGTTTTTTGTACTCATTTGGTTTAAATTTTTTGTATGTATTTTTCCTTCATATTATTTGTCAGAGCATCTGATTATTTATAGTTTGCATGTGTGTGACTGACAGGTATGGGTTACCTGGCTGTGTTATCACACACTGCCAGGTGTGCTCTCCGGAGAGCTTGCTGCCTTGGGAATCAACCAAAGGAGTTATTGGTGGGATTTGCATTTCCTGAGGAGAGTGAGGGAAATTGGAAAGGTAGAGATGGAGGGAGGAAGAAATTATCATTTGTCAGGTACAGCCTGAAGCTTCTGTTGGGCCACCAATAATACTCAGTGCATCTGTCATGCTTTCCATGCAGCTCAGAATTCACTGTTGAGCAATGAACTTGAAGGTTTGCAAGAGCTTTTTTATGAATGCTTCACAGAAAAGGTCTCTTCATAAATGTTTTTAATTCTGCATTCATTCTTAGAATATCAGTCTCTTGGAGCATGCATATTGCAGAAAATTCAGTAGGTTTTTTTTCCCCAGAAATTTTGAGGTTTTAATTGTAACAGAATACTGTAGCACATCTCCCTGCGTGTGGGGAAAGGAGTACTGGAAATTCCTGAGGATCTGCATATGAATTGTTGGCACTTGGTGTTACCCAGAGTGAAACCTTATAAACACGAGGAACATTGCATTATGGCTGAAATTTGCATGCTTATAATTCTTTCTTGATAAAGTTAGGAAAGTTTTTGATGAACTGAGAAACTCCAGATATCCACACTGTTCTGTTGTAGTACTCAGTATTTTTCTAAGGCGTCAAAACCAGTCTGAATATTTTGCTTAGATGAGTGAAATTTACAAAGTGATCTTTGGTGCAGGAACGTAAATAAAATAGCTGTTGCTGCAGTGTAGCCAACTATGGATACAGCAGTCACACAGCCCTTGGCTTTTGTGGAGGAAAAAAAGCACTTGTTTTCTGATTGCTTTCAGCTGAATAATTTTTAATCTTTGTATCAGTTGTTGTACCTCTGTACCTCAGTGGCTTGCACAGTGATGGCCGGAACAAAAACCTTTAGGAAGAGATCCTGACTTTTCTGTATTGAATTATAACTAATTAATTTTTTTCTTCTTCCTAGTGAAACCTGAAGAACTTTATGCTTTCTCCTACAATCCTAAAATGTCTAAAGATAACCGGGAGATTGGATGGAAACTGATTGATTTGAAAGTAGATTACCAGCGTATGGGAATCCCAAATGACTACTGGGAAATAACAGATCTTAATAAAGACTACGAGGTAATTCTTGTCCATAGTAGCCAGTTGGTGCAATATCTCTTTGTGTTAATGACATTCAGCAATCCTGCTGCTGCATAAATGTTGCCTCTGGGGAAAAATGAGCTCAGTTGGTTTTAATCGATGCAGCAGCTTAATGTGAAGTTGTGGATAATGATGCTAAGAAGGAACAGAGCTGCAGAGTCACCTTGGTTTGCTTTGATTCCTCTGGCAAAATATCAGCTACTTATTTTTCTAGAGAAATGTCAAACCATCTGCTACAAGAACTTGAAGTACCCTTAAGTTCTTTATGTATTTCCAGACTGTGTCCCTCCTGTGTGATGAGAGATGTTAAGAGGAGGAATACATGGGAGTGGCTTGGCTTGATGAGGATCAAGGCAGAGTGACAAGGGACTAGAGTAAGGAAGGAAAAAACAGAAACTGAAGATGCTTGTTTTTTTTTTTTTTTTTTTTTTTTTGCTTGTTTAGATCTCATGCTAAGGAAAAACTTAGTTGTTTCAGTTCTAACTTGCTTCTGCTATTTCCTTCTCTTTAAGGTCAGGTTAGGTCTAAACAACATCAAATGGAAACATTACTCAACAAGTTTACTCAAACTCCAGCTTTGTACAATTTCCCTTTCTGTTTCCTCTGGTTTTATGCACAGTCTTTCTATCTAAAATATGCTGGATATCTCTGAGTGAGGACGATACCAGTATGTTGTCCTGAATCCTTCCTCTGTGCTCTTCATTCTCTCCCCACCATTTTTTTTGTTATTGTTATGCTTTGGGTTGAAGTAGTGTATGCCCTTCTGTCAGAAATGACTGGAGTTCTAAGTGGCCATTTTTGGATGCCTGAATTGAGATGAAGTGGGAAGTGCTCTTCCCATCAAGGCATCAGAATGTGGGTATCTAAAATATTGATGGTTTTGAAGCTTTACTTGGTGTTATGTAACTTTCAATTGGCAATGCTTAGCAATTTCCTCAGTTTCCAGTGTGCATTTGAAACTTGTCAAGCCTCAAGTAAAGACTTGGAGGATGTCTCATCTTTAAAGTATCTGCTGAAAAGACTATGGCTTTTTGAGGAAAGTGGATCAGGCTGTTTTGTGAGGATGATACCTGATGGCTGCAAGCTCATTTCTAGTTGGAGATTTAAAGGGAAATCTTAAAATATAATTACTCTTATTTTTTTGTGATAAATTAGTAGCTTTCATAGAATGTATGGCTTTAAAGAACTTCCTTTCAGAACATGTGGCACACTGTGCAATTCAGTTTTGGGGCTCCACTGCAAAATTGTTTGTTACCATATTGTTTTATTATTTTTACCCATTCCCTTGTGTTGTTTTTTCCTAGATGCATTCTAATGCCTTGATGCTTCAGATATGGTTTTTGATACACTGCGGTGAACAATGTATTGTTGCTTATAAATGTGAGATCGTGTACTAAAAACGAAGTTGTCCTGTGTCTTGAATTGATAAACAGTAACATCTAAATTCTTTCTTCTCACTTCAGGTTTGCAACACGTATCCTCCAGAAATTGTGGTGCCTAGAGCTGCTAGTAAGGCAACAGTGATTGGAAGCTCAAGGTTCAGAAGCAGGGGGCGGATTCCAGTGCTTTCTTACTTATATAAAGAAAACAATGTAAGTAGTTCAAGTGTCTGCTGTCTTGGGTGGGGTGGGGCTGGAGAGCAATGGTCCCCCTTCTTGTACAGCTCCTTTCCAGTGAAGGGAAGGAATGGGATAATTATTGAAGTGCTTTAACTTCTTGTTTGTCTGTTCTTTTCCGTAAGGGCTCTAGAATTGCTTTGAGTCGCAGAATAAGCTACATACCAAAGACATAGCAGTGCAGTGTAAAAAGCACAAGCTCTTCAAGCTTCTTGTCTGGAAATTTCTTATCAGCTTTCAGGAATGTCTTTTGTGCTGTTTTTTTCTGTGTGCTTATTTTAATGTACTGTTTCAGATTGCCTGTAGCTATATTGAATAATGTTTAACAAGATGCATGTTAACTCAGCTAAATTTTCTTACTCAGGAAGAGGAAGAACTGCCCTGAAATAACTCTTCTTAACTCAGAATAAGTGAAGGTTTCAGTTTTGTTGTGTTTTTTTCCTTCACTAAAGACCACAATGTAAATTTTTAACTGTGCTGTTTCAGCAGTGTTTTAGATGCAGATGTTAGGAAAATGCTGTCACAGTCAAGTTGTTGTTTTCCTGAGGAAGCGTGCCTCGACCTGGGCGCCTGTGGGGTTGTGCTGGCAACAGCTGAACTTTTCCTGTAGCATGCCCAGCACAGTTCTGTGTGGGTAACAACTACTGAGCCAAACTGAAATGTAGCATGGTATAGTGCATGTTAATCTGACAGAGGATTTGAGAGCAGAGCAATAAGAGGCTCCTTTATTCTGTTATATATATATATATATATATATATATATATATCTGTTTCTGAAGATTCTCAAAATCCTAGTTTTGTGGAATATTCCAATGGCAATTCTGCATGTCCACCTAAGAAGCTGAATCTCATGTGAGATATAAAATCAATGATGTGATATTATTTCCTGCTCTCAGATTGTTTCTGCTGCATTGCCCTGAAGTGTGATCTGTTGTGTATTGCAGGCTGCCATATGTCGTTGTAGCCAACCCCTCTCTGGGTTCAGTGCTCGTTGTCTGGAGGATGAACAAATGTTGCAGGCAATCAGAGAAGCCAACCCTGGGAGTCCCTTCATGTACGTTGTGGACACAAGGCCAAAGGTATCTTCATGTGGTTTGTGGTTACTTCTAGAGCTTGTATCTGTGCTAGCAAGGCTGTTTCCAATTAATCATTACTACTCTGCTAAGGCTTTCTCAGGTAGCTTTCAGTTAAATTGTGCCAGTCTTAAGTGATGTATTCAGAATCAGGCTCCTTGTTCTGTCTCTTGATACAGTGAATGCTTGTGAATAACAAACTGTAACGTCAAGTGTTGTTAAGAATGCTTGTACTCCTAGAGTGCTCTAGGTTGAGATTTGTGTTAGGGATCACCTGAGATGACCAGCAGTCTTGAAGCTGGCTGAAACAGTGAGCCATTCTGAAGATGTGCTCTTAAAACATTGGGTTGGAGAGACTCCTTCGGAATCAGCTGTGCAAGACTGAAGTGCTTTTGTCTGCCTACCTGGTGGCAGAAGTGGGTCTGTATGGAATCTGAGAACAATTTTGCCTCAGTAAAAGAAAACAAAACAAAACACTAATGATCTCTCAGAGTGCAGCTTGGAATTTAATACAGTCAGCTACTTGGTTGGTAGCCACTCTCTGGAGCTAGAACTTTGTTGTGGTCTTCACATAATAGTAACCTTGAAGAAACAGACAAAATACTGTCTGTAATGATCTGAAGAACTGAATTTAGAAACAAAATCAAATGATTGGTTTGTAATCATATTGATTGGGAATATAAGCAAATTAGGACAAGGATTTGCACAGTACGTGATTAAATATAAAAATCTAACATAGATTTTGCTGTAATGAGAAACTGCTGCATGTTCAGATTTTAGAGTTACTTTAGAGAAACTACAAACACAGTTAAACTGTGGAGAGGGTCTGGAGGGAAAAGTCCTTTGGGGAAAGCACAGCGTGCTTCACCTGTTGCTTCAAGATGCATTTTGTCTTTTTATAGTATGATGTTCTATAAGAGATCTCCATTTAATTACAGAACAGTCTGTAGCATGGTTTTTCTGCATGCGCAGCTTCTAGTATCAGATGTTCCACAGGAATCTGTCCTTAATGATGGTAATTTTGATAGATTTGGTGAAAAGGAACACTTGTGATCAGCCTCCCTTCCAAAGCACCATGTCGTGCCCTGGATGGATAGAACTGAAGCACCAGAAGTACTCAGTTACTCTTAAGATGTTCAGATATCGATGTCTTTTCTTTTTTCCTTCTTTCTGTGTTAGCAAATCGTTGTGGGAGGTTGAGGTACTCTTTTCCTCGTCGCCGCTGAAGATTAGGGTAGCTCTTGAGCAATTTGGGGTGATTATTAACACAACCAGCAGCTTTTCAACTTCGTTTCTGCAGTTCCACTCAATTGCTGTATTCTTTTTGCTCGATCTTGATGTTCTGTGTTTCCCTCAGATGGCTTTATTTTGTCTGTGCATGCATGTCTATGAAAAGCTTTGGAATTCTCTAACTACTTCTATGCTACCACGTATGTATGTTATTCATGAAGTGGCATTCCTAGTTTTACTTTGTTTCCTTCTGTCTGCATCTTTTTTATGTAGCTTCACAGTGAAGACAGACAATCTCTTTACCTTCCTTGTGACAGCAGTCTTTTGCTGTTGGGTCAGGCTTTGATTTTGCCTGGCATAAGAAGTGCTAGCCAAGATCTTACTGAATCTCTGCGTGTGATTAATGGACTGGAGATGCTGACATACATCTAGTAAAATGTCTGAAAGTGATGTGTGGGGAGGTGGGGAAGCACACCTGAGTAGCAGCTTTTGTTGAGTGTGCCTTCTGGGAGATGACCAGCAAACACACAGAAAGACTTGGCAAGCAGGTTGTATTGTTTCTTGTCGTTTTCTCTCTGTTCCATCCTCTTCCTTTAAATCTGACAGTTAAATGCCATGGCCAACCGAGCTGCTGGGAAGGGTTATGAGAATGAAGACAATTATGATAACATTCGCTTTAAATTTATTGGCATTGAAAACATCCATGTGATGCGGAACAGCTTGCAGAAACTCCTGGAAGGTAAGTAGTGTGCATGCAGCTGGCCTCTCTATTGCCTCTACCTAATTTTGACCAATATATGATCTGTCCTGTGTGCACAAGTAGGTGTGGACTTGGTCTTAGTCTAAGTTACTTACTCAAAGTAACTTAGTTTGTCTGCTTTATTGAAGTGGCTGAAGATACCAGTTTTAAAATGTTTTCCTGGTAGCTATTTCATACACTGCTGTGCTTAGTTTTATAGGGAATCAAACTTAGCAGGTAACATGAACAACATTTCTGAATTTTATGTTAGTTAAAATGTGAATTTCTTAAATGTTCCAAATTAAAAGACTAGAAAAACTTACTGTACTGCTCAGGTAGTTTTATTTTAGTAGCTTAATGCAACCATGAAGCTGTCATTGGATGTTGAGATTTCTGAGATTTCTGTTGCTTAGTTTGTGCTATTTTGGTGTTAAACATTATGTCTACTTGAAAGATAAATTCTCCTGATTTTCTGAAGACTTAGAGATGAGAGCTGTGTATGAGATCAGTTTCTGATTGAGTGAGCTTGTTGGTGTAATTCTGGAAGTTGCACTGAAGTTGATGAGAGCACCTTGGATCAAACAGGCATACTCTGCTAGTTTGTTTCCAGCTTTGTTAACTTCTTTGTGTTGACAAAGATGAAAACCACATCAGAGTAGGTGCTGTAAATCCTTCTCTGGTCCATGTGTTTAGTTTTAATTATAGTACAAATGCTGTCATTCAAAATACAAGTTTAAGGTTTTAGTAGTCAGCATAATGGCCATCTAGCCTCAAGTAGCTGAATAATTGATGCTGCCAATTGCCTGGCCAGGTAGCTCTGCAGGGTCTGTAGTGGCCTTGGAGAAAAATGGGGTTATTCACACAACAATTGGATTGGCTTTAACGCAAATGTAAGTCCTCAGTTGCCTATGGCTGGCAGATTTATTCTGTGCTGGTGGAGGAGGAACCTCGAAGGTTATATGTTACAAGTTAGAGCTCTCCTTTCTTTGAACCTCTGAAAGTGTCACCGTGCAGGTGGTTGTTAGGTGTCTGTGTGAGGGTCATTGGTGTGGAGTGCCACTGAATGCTAGATCTTAACAGAGGGAGCTCAGCTGAAAAAATAAAACTGACTTAGTTCTAGAAGGAGGAGGAGGAAGATACTTTTATATCTCAAGTTCTCTTGTAGCTAAAAAAAACTGCTGGATTGTGTCTAGATATGCAACCATTCGTTTTCCTTAGGCAGACACTTAGATCAGAGTATGAGCTTTTAGAATCTACCAAACTCTGCTGCTGCGAAAAGGTGATGATGGGGAAAGAAAAGAATGTTAGTAGAGTCTCAGCTAATTATTTTGTTTGTGTTCTTAGTGTGTGAAACAAAGTCTCCATCAATGAGTGATTTCCTTACTGGGCTGGAGAACTCAGGTTGGTTACGGCACATAAAGGCTGTAATGGATGCAAGCGTCTTTCTCGCAAAGGTAAATTTATATACTGAGCTTCAGCTGAAAAACCTGTGCTTGGAGCACATCAAGTCAATAGCCCAGTTCTCTTTCTCCTAGTTCCTTCATGGGACTAGAGGAAATACCACTGGAATTGAGAGAGCCATTTGTTCTAATGCAATCAGTAGGACTATCTGGGCTTTTTGGCAACCCTGCCCACAGCAGGGGGGTTGAAACTAGATGATCTTCGAGGTCCTTTTCAACCCAGGCCATTCTATGATTCTCTGACATCCTTAAAACTCACTGAAATGAGTGGAATGTGGGTAAATGACACTTGCAAAAGCCTCTGTACCCTATAGCATGTTTAGGAGTACAAGCAGTTTGTAACCTTATGTTCTTAATGCAGCATGCTCACTAATTGTTGGACTGTTGTGCTTTAATTGGGGGATTCTCTAGACCATCCTGCTTTCTGCTGAGATGCAGGAATCACAGATTTGTATTTTTCAATTGAGTCCTCATTTCTGCAGATGTTTGAAGAGCGTGGCTTTGCAGGTCAGTCAAGAGAGAAGAGTCCATAAAGCACGTTGTTCTCAGCAACAGTGAAGGGAATGCAGATGACAAACTGTAGTAGTAGTCACTTCTGTAAATGTTGTCTTTTCTCTTAAAACTTTTCCGTGTAGTGAGCAAAAAGCTATTTTCTGCCAGCAATACAGAAATGGAAAGAAGGTGATGCTTATGAGAGCTCTTCTGTTTTTGTTTTTTCTTGAAGCTTCTAGTTATTCTTTACTCATCTACCAAATCCTCCCTCGGAGGAAAGGACTGAAAATTCATGGCATTTCAGAAGATGAAGTGTTTTCAGATCAGAGGATTTTTGTTTCTTGATGATCTGTGTTGCTGACAAGGCATGCTACAGCATTTCATTCTAGTTGGGGCTGATGGCTGCATGCCCAGAAATGGTGTTTTTCTATGGTTCAGATTAGAAATGACAAATTTTTCCCTTAGGTTTGAGAACAATCCGGTAAATGCAGATGAAGGGATAGCATTTAATTACAGTAACCAAACCAGAAAGCTGCTAAACTGTTCTGTCTGCTCTTCTTCACAGGCTGTGAAAGATGAAAAGGCCAGCGTGTTGGTGCACTGCTCTGATGGGTGGGACCGCACAGCACAGGTCTGCTCCCTGGCTGGCCTCCTCCTAGATCCATTTTATAGGACTTTTAAAGGCTTCATGGTAAGAACATAGGTGTTGGAATTCCAAAAATAAAAAATGCTCCTTGGATTTGAAAAGTAAACAAGGCCTAATTTAAGTCTCAGGCCATTTCCTGGAACAAACAGTAGGTGACCTATATAAAAACAGCTTTGATTCTTTCAACAAGCTTTAATTGCTCTGAACACTATAGGCACAGAACTGTGGTAGCTGATTTGCAATTCCCAAATCTTTGTTTGTTTCCTTGAAAGTCCACGAGAGCCTTTATTGAGGCATTGCAGCAAGATATGAGTGAGTAAAGGGAGCAACTGGCAGCAGTCCACAGAAAAAGTGGTGAAGAAGTTGGTCATTTAAGGCTGTTACAGTGAGGATTTCTTCTAGGATTTTGAACTCTGAAGTACACAGGGAAATACATAACCTGTATATCATATCAGGTCTGAGTATTGTTCAAGATTTATTTTAAAGCCATAACACAAGAATTTGGCCTTTGCTTCTGCAGTAAGGTACTTCTTATATGAAGCCATCACTACATAAATACAGACAGATCTGTGATCTTTCCAGTCGTCTCGTTTTGTTAATCACCCCAAAGACAACTTGCTGCTCTTTCTCAGAGTTCCGTAAAAGAAACCTTGAGATCAGAACAATGCAGATTTTGCCTCCCTTGCTGCATTGCACTGCTAGCCTGCTCCTTTCATTACATGCTGTTTTTTAATTATTACTTTTTGCTTCTGGGTTACACTGCAGCCTTTAAACAATTAAAATTATACCAGTACAACGCATACGTGGGCTTCCGTAGTGCTCTGGACAATTCTGTGTGATGAACATAGCTTTGATTAGGATCAGGAGCTGTAACTGAAAGGGACAAATCCTTGTCCTCTGCCAAAATAGTTTGTATGCGTGGATCCTAAGGCAGCAGTTATTCCTAGATGAATGCAACAGAACTGTCAAGAAAGCAAAAAGTTTGGAAAAAAATCAGTGTAACTTAATTTTGAAAGAGATCTCTTGTGAGTTCCTGCCTTTCTTTTCTTTAGGTCTCTGGCTGATGATATCAGGATGTATGATGTAGCAAGACACACAGTACTGGATTACTAATAGTGGATAGATTACAGTGCAGTGGATAAACAATGTGTAAATTGCTGTTAAAGTTTTCATTGACTTCTGTGGTTGTGCTTGAAATAGTACTGTCAGGTAGCATTGGTTTTGAGCTGTATGGAATTACCATCAAAGGCTTGTAAATAAGTAATACTTCTATTTTTCCCCCAACCTCTGCTTTGAAAATGAAGGTTCTTATAGAAAAGGAGTGGATTGCAATGGGCCATAAGTTTTCACACAGGTAAGAACATGTTACCTTGGGTGTAATGGCTGGGGTGAAGGCTAGATGGTGAGACTTAATCAGTGGTGTCAGACATGTGTGCTCCCTCTAAAAATAGGGAGGAAAAAAACTTGGATACCACTGGAGTTGGTGACCTACAGCCAATGAAATGACTGGGGTTGTTTCTCCAGTGCTACTTGAGAGTGGTCTTTTTTCGTTACTTTGAAATAGAAGGTTTTGAATAAGCTGTTTGAATTTTGAACATTTTCCTACCTGTAAAAAAGCATCCATGTTACGTGACAAGTGCTGATGTTCTGGCAGGGATGCTCTTCTGCATTTTCTGGAAGAAAATTGAGTCTACTGTTTTTTTTTGGGGGGGGACTTCGCCAATGTGTAGTACAGAAACTTCATCTCATTACAGTGCTAAAAATCAATTGTGACTCGCATTCTCTAGGCAGATTAAGTGTTGTCATTCCTGTAATTGTTAGCTGCCTTCTAGAAGGAACGTTGCCTTGGGGTGCTGATTGTTCTGTAGAAATGGAAGATCCAAAGGAATGCTGGGAGTGGATCTGCATAGTGATACTAACTTACTAAGAATGGAGACTTTGTTTTCAAGGTGGAACTGAATCCTCCATTTGGTAGCATGACCAATCTGTTCCCTTAATAAGGAGAAATGAGCAATGTGTGCACCCTTAATTCTACTTCTTTAGAAGAAGCTATTTCAAGATATACAGCTACTTGGGCCTTGTTTATTTCCCTTGGTTTCCAGATTATATCCCCCAGCTTTTCCTGTGAAGAAGGAACAGGCAGTGTAATACAGCAGGGGCTTGGTTTCCTTCCAAAAGTACTGTGGTGGTGGTTTTTTTTTTTTTCCTGGTTGTATTTTTCTTTTCTGATAGTTTATGAAAATGCTGGCCACGTATTGAGTGGTTTGGGAATGTTATTGCCTTGGTGAGCTGAGGTTCAGTTGTTTCTGTGGTCCAGAGGGTGCTGTGCTGTCTGTGTGTGTCTGTGGTATCCTGTTAGTACGTGGGTTAGCACTAAAGCAAGGCAGGCAGGCTGCTCAGAGTCACTACCTTTTGATATCAGTCTTTTCCTCTGCTGTTATGGACTCTCCAGTCTCTGGATTCTGTGTTGGTGAAAGGACTGGGGAGTTGCTAGGGTTTTATTTATCACTGTGCACAAAACGCAGGTCTGGAAGCACTGTGAGATTTTGCTGTTGATCAGAACCCTTTTGTATTGCAAAGGCGAAGTTGTAAGAGCTTAATCCCACGAGGGTGGCACACCTTAATGGGCACTTGTAGGATAAACTGTGTTATTTTTGGCTGTGCAATAACATTTTCGTGCTCTTCACTACCGGAATATTTCTCAGTTGTTTAGTGGCCAAGCTGCCCTTTTTTGGGGGGGGAGGTGACAGAGGATTTAACCCTGTTTGCATCTATCTAGGTGTGGCCATTTGGATGGTGACCCAAAGGAAGTATCCCCTGTCTTCACTCAGTTCATTGAATGTGTCTGGCAGCTCATGCAGCAGTTCCCTTGTGCATTTGAGTTTAATGAACATTTTCTTCTGGAAATCCATGATCATGTCTATTCCTGCCAGTTTGGAAACTTCCTTGGGACCTGCCATAAGGAGCGTGAAGATCTGAAGTGAGTTGGCATTTTATGAAGCCACCAGTCTAAAAGTCACTTCAAATGTCAGAAAAAGGGCACGTTGTGTGCTTGTTTTTATTGTAATTGTAAATCTGTAAAGGGTAACAGATAACTTTGTCTACAGATAACTTCATTGTGAGAAAGAATTGTAGATGAATTACCTCTGCCGTGGTCAGATGTTTTATCTGAAGTGCAATAATAACCTGCAGACACAGCTTTAGGACTGGATACTGTCCATTTAAAATGATTGTATGTGCTTCTCAGTGATGTATTTTGTGTTTAAGACATTAATCAGTTACTATGGAAAAGTAGTTCTTAACTTCCTCAGTCCAATTCTGCTCAGGACAGTCAATGTAATTAGTTTACTTAACTTGATCTAATAACTAAAAAAAAATATCTTATTTCTAATTGACAGAATCTTTGAGAAGACCCATTCTCTGTGGCCTTTCCTCCTACAGAAGAAGCAGGAATTGAGAAATCCTTTGTACAGAGGATTTACAGCTTACAAAGAGCTTCAACCCAACACACTACCGTTCAGTTTTCAGTAAGTTGCTTGTGGTGTGTGGTGTGTTTCATGGTAACAGAAATTGGTAATTCAAGTGTACTAAAATACTTTGTCACTGCTTAGAGCAGCTTGTTTCTTTTCACTCTATTCCTCATCCCCAAAGTGGGAGTAGTGGTATATAGGCAATTTTTCTGAATAAATGCAGGTACAGTAATGTAATTTCTTCAGTGTTAATAAAGGTGGTGAGGAAAGGAAAGATGATGAATTTCAGATCTGTAGATTAATCTGTGCACCCATTCCCACTTCTAACTCCTTGCTCTGACAAGTTTACTCGAGAGGGTAAATGTTAAAGTTTCTCCTTTCCTCCTTTTTAACATCTATTAAGGAATATTAATTTCAGTGTCCAGTCACACCCAGACTTATGCAGTGAAGATGGCTTTCACAAAAACAAGGGATTTCTTGTTGCAGTGTGTATTTGCCTCCCTGGGTCCTTCAGCTGGATTGGGTAATTTTGCTTTGTTTTTGGCTGCTTCTGTTCCCTGCTGAGAGAGGGATGCAAATGTGGAAGAGAGGATTTTCACGGAAGTAGGGAAGTAGGACAAACTAAAGACTTGAAGGTGAACTGCTCTTGAGTGAGTCCACTGCAGAATAAAGTGTATTTGTGTCGTATTTCAGTGCCTACTGCCAGCTCATTTGTATCATAGGGAAGAAGCACTTAACCCTTCAGAGGTTTTTCTTGAACTTTGTTAAAGCTTTAAGAAAATCTTGTGTTGAATTTTGGAGTCAAAGACTGTGGCTTTTGTTTAAAATCAATTACTGATCTGTTTGTTGACCACTTTCCTCCTTAAGCACCTTGCTTTTATTGTTATGACCAGGAGTGTGAAACTCGCTGCCTAATTCTCCTTTCTTGCCACATTCTTAAGGTTTTGGTGTGGGATGTACAATCGCTTTGACAAAGGAATGCATCCAAAGCAGTGTGTATTGGACCATCTACTGAGCTGCATGAACCAAAAGATAAAACTAGAGGACAATGCATCTGAATTGGAGAATGTGAGTCCCGAATGTCAATAGTACTTCTGTCATGGGATGGCTTTGGCAAGTATAATTGGGATTAAACATTGACATTAAAAAAAAAAAATTGCTTCAACATTCTGTGCAGAGCAGGATAAAATGAGAAGTTAAGTTTTATGTTACTGTAATAAACAGCTTCTTGAACCCTCATTTGCCTAAAGTTGGTTGGGCGAGTGATGGCACAAGCTCCATGATGTTCTAATTCATAGAATCATATAATGGCTTGGCTTGAAAAGGACCTCAAGGATCGTTGAGTTACAACCCTGTACTGCAGTGTTGCTACCTACTAGATCAAAATGAGGCCTAGGGCCTCATCCAGCCTGGCTTTAAGCACCTTCAGGGACAGGGCTTCCAGAGCCTCTCTGGGCAACCTGTTGAAGCACTTCACTACTCTCTCATTTAAAAAACAAACAAAACAAAACAAAAAAAAAAACCTAACAAATTCCTCTGATAGCTAATCTAAATCTTCTTTTAGTTTTAAACCTTTTCCCTTTGTCCTGTCGCTATCTACTTGTTCAAAAAGTTGATTTCCCCCATGTCTATAAACACCCTTTAAATACTGGAAGACTGCTATGAGGTCTCCCCTCAGCCTTTTCTTTTGCAGGGCAAACAAGCCCAGTTCCTTCAGCCTATCTTCATAGAAGTGCTCCAACCCTTGGATCATATCTGTTGTTCTCTGGACCCTCTCCAGGAGCTTCACATCTTAACTGTGTTGAGGGCCCCAGACCAGGATCCATCTGGGGCTCACAAGGGCGGAGTAGAAGGCGACAGTCACCTCTGTCACCTTACTGCCACCCCTGCTCTGATGGAACACTGGATACTGTGGGACTTCTGGGCTGGAAGTGCACTTTGCTGGCTCCTGTTAAGTTTTTCATCAACCAGGGCCCATAAGTCCTCAGCAGGGCTGAGAAGTTCTTTAATTTTCTAATCAAATTTTCTAAACAAAACAGGTATTAAAATAAATCTGAGTTTCAACTTAATATGCAGCGAACTTCAGGGAGTTGATGGGGAGAAAAAGAATGGACTCCTATTTCCCCATCACCACCCGTGAAAAAATAAAAATATTTACAGCTTATCCTCACAGTTTTTCTTTGTCTTTTAATTTACAAGATGCTGGAAAAAGTTTTCAGCCGCTTACCAGAACAGTGGAATTGAAGCGAAAGTTGGCTTTCATGTAATGGCTGAAATGTAACTGGGTCATAGGCTAAATAAGCCACTTCCAGAAGACATCTTGGAGGTGAAGTGCTCTGTTAATGCAGGCAGGAGATGCTTGTGCGTTTCCCACTTCTGTGGTGATGCTGGAGGGCACAAATGGTGTCCAGAGTAACCAGCTTGTCTCCTTTAAACCACAAAATGAAGTACACAGCAATGCACTGCACAGGAGCTCAGTCAGCACTGATCAGGCTCCCTAGAGATCTGTCTTTATACAAAGATAAAGATAACTGTCATGTCACAGCAAGAGGGAAGGTGAGGGGAGGGGGAGCAAAAAGTGTCAATACTGTTAACTTTTAAAGTGCTATGGATTGTTTTTCTCCATAGTGCCTATGAACAGTTGCTTAAAAGAGAAGTAGATATTTATGTTTAACTCTACTTGCAATATTCTTTCTGTTGCTTACTAATAAAAAATACAGTAGTGAGATAGTCATCTAAAAATGTCAGTGAGAAGACCTCTTAATGTCCTGTGCTTGCTTTATGTGAAGGCTTAAACCTGTAGTTTTACTAGTTAGTTAATTGAACAAATTTCTAATGTTTGTACGTAAAAACCCAAAATGATCTAGGTAGGTACTTGCACGTGTTACTTTAATTCCCAATTAGGGAGCTGAAAAAGAGGCACTGGCATGGAGCTGTGTTTGTTGTGTACCCCTGACATCTGGGAATTCATTATTTCATTATTTTTTTTTATGATGTATTTCTATTTTTGTAGAAACTTCCTTTCCTCGATGGCCCGTTACCCAGGGAAGCTTGCTTCTTGTCTAAAGGAGGATGTGCTGCTTCAAAAACGTCCGTGCTGAACACTCCCCAGGATTATGAAGGGGAACCACCTCCTGTGCTGACCAACGGTATCTCAGTTGGAGACACAGATGTGACGTCAGACGTGGACCAGAAAAACAAGGAGAACCTGGCTAATCACCTAGACCTCCATCTTAATGACAGTGTTGATGTTTTAAGCTCTGAAGCTAAGGATGGCAAGCCTCAGCACCACTGATCAGCTTTGAGCATTGTGCTCAGTGAAGCAGGTGCTTGTGAGACATGGAGGATCTGTGACCCTGCCTGGGTGCAGAGCACCTGGCCAGCCTGCTAAGTGTTACTGTGTTTGTTTGCAGGGTGCTGTGCTCTCGCTGTAACGAGTGCAGTCCGTGTTTGGTTTGCATCATTTTGGGGCTAAAATGATGAAGATGCATACAGAGCTGCTGAGAAGGCTATCCTGAGTTACAGTATGAACCTTATTTTTAAGTGGAGGTATGATGTTTGTTTTAAGGCTTAGAATTGTCTGGCAGTACTGCTATTTTAAGCCATGATGGCCAATTAACATGAGGTTTAAGAGTTGATGCAGTATTCATGATGGGAATAGGAGATACAATGCATTTATTCTCAGTGGTGGTGCAGGGTTATAAATATATATTCAGTTCATCTAAAAGTGAAAAGAAAAAAAAACCTTGGCTGCAAATGAATCTCTGCATGGACCTTCACCTTATGGAAGAACTGATTCATTTTTTTTGTTTCCTATGCACACTTGTTAAACAAAAAACTGTGCCTTTTTACGGAGACCATTTTTATATCTAGCTGTGCAATGTAGTGGTGTTATTTTAGTGTGGAGTGTACTATTTGTAGTCAGTATTTTTAAACAAAGTTTTATATCTGCTGCCACATTTCCCCTGGATCTGTGCTGGTCCCAAGTTGAGCAGCTTCTTTCTAAGCTGACCTTTGAAAGAGTGAGCTTTTATGGACCTCGTTTACTTTTCTGTGGGAGTGTAGCAAGCCCCAGAGCCTGTAGCACGTGAATTTTTGACAGATCAGGAATGAGGAAATGTATGAGAAATGCTGAAGTTCATGTGGAGTCTTCCTCTTCTCTTAATTGGTGTTGGTTAAACTCCAGTGAGTAACTCATTCTTTTTGGGGTTGTTTGCTTTCTTCAGATCCTTCAATGAGGCAACTATACATGAGGTGTATTCTGTTGTAGAAATGAGGTGTAAAGTGATCGCTTCTGATCACCTGTTGAGCGATGATAGTGAGCGTTAAAATTATGTGGTACTTAGGTGTGACTAATCTGCATTGTCAAGGCCTGAGGGAAGGAACAGTTTCAGAGCATTGAACTTTGTAATTTTGTGGAGCTGGTGACAACACATAAATTTATAGATTAGGATGTCACCCACTGTTGGATCAAGAAGTGAACATCTTGACTCATTATTGCGGCTCCATATTGGACTCAGTTCAGTGCTTGTGCTACTTGGTTCCTTTAATCTGCAGTGGAGATGCTGGTTGAAGTCAAAGGTTTAAAGGAGAAATATATTCCATTTGTTCAATTCCAAAAGTTCATCTCCCTGGGGAAATGGATAGCCCAGAAAAGCTATTCCACAGTGCTTGTTCTGGACAGATTTAACCTATGGATGTGTTTAAATTGCAGAAACACTCCCCTTGATGCAGCTTAATTCAGTATGCTTTTTTACTCTCCTTTGGACTATGTTGTTCAAATCAGATGTTGCCATCAGGTGTTTAAATCAGAATCTGTATGATAAAACTTAAAAATATTTTGTTTCAAAATCAAACCTCCCAATCTACACTGAAAAGTAGAAACATCCAGTTACTCCATAACAGCATTGTCATTACCATTGTTGGTGTGCATACAACTTATGGTGAGGTGACTGGATAAGTTCCAGTGTTCAGGATGAGCACTTTCAAGAAGAGAAGGAAAAAAAAGAAGAAAAAAATCCTCCTGTGTGGGAGGATTTCTTATCCCTTTGGGTAAGAAAATGCTTTATTAAGCATACCCAGAGACTCAAGTAACAAGGGTAATACTAGAGGAAAGCTTCTTTAGTGTCTACAGTGGCAAGGAAAAACTTTTTTCTACTTTTTCTAGTGTTACAGGTTTTTAAACCTTAAAACAAGTAATGTTTAAGTCTGTTTTAAAAAGCAGCTGTTTTTAAGGTTTATAAATGTATGCTTGATTTAAAAGCTAAGTACATTAAGTACTGAACCTAGCTACACTTGAGCAAATGTACCCACGACATATTTTGAGCATCACAGCTACGTACTGTGTCATGCGAGCAGCTATGTTTATTTTGAGGGATGCTCGTTTCCAAATGCATCTTCTTTTAATCTCAAGGTTATCTGTTGTTTTGTCTCTGGGCTGTTAAAAAGATCTTATTAACATTAATCTAATCGTGCTCAGCATTAAGCTAGATAGTCTGCCAGCCCTTGTTCTCAATATCCACCTATTCATCAAGCAGAGAGATTACACCCATGTCTTACTCTGGCTGCTCTAAATGCACAGGATTTAAAGTTCTGCCATAGACTTTCACTGGAAAGTAAGTTTTGTCTCTTCATAGTCTAAAGGCTCATTTCACATGTGTGCTCAGCAGTTTGGAGCTCTGTTCAAACAAGCCAGTAGATTCGCTCCTTTTTGTAGGTAGTAGAAGAGTAGTGAATGGCTTGCATAGCTTCTGAAATAGATAACTCACAAATGGTAAACGAGACCAAGGAAGGCAGTTCTTAGCACCAGTTATTCCAAATGTCAACAGGTTCTGTGCTTTTTGTAATGAAAACGGGATCATTGTAGGCAAACTTTGACTACTGAGGAGTTCAGATATGCCACTCGGTAATCTTTAGATAAATACAAACATTTTGCAGGTTTCTATGTTTACACGCTGCCTTGTCTTTTGAATTAACCTAGATTGTCTTTTTTCCCCAAGCATAATGTTTGCTTATCCCTAAAACAGGACACCGGCGTCTCCACAGATCTTTCTGAAAGATGATATTTAGGAGCATACAACCCTGAAAAGATTACTTGATGCACTGAAAGTACGTCGGAGCTGTTAGCAATCAATGCTCGGCTCTGTACTTGGAAATGCAGAGCCTAGCTGAAGGGAGGGTAATGAGCTGTGGTCTCACAGAGTTGGCATTAATGTATGTGAACTTGACCAAAGTCTACAACGTACTAAAAATCATTCATGCTGGTGCTGTAAATTAAGGGAGTTGAAATATATTTTCAGGAATTCATAAGATTATTTGTTTGAAAACTCATTAGCTTAGCTACGAGGGGTGTTTTTTGTTGTTGTTTTGACGATGACTTTGTTTTAAGACCAAAAATTGAACAGCTGTTCAAAGCACTGCAGTGTCCTCAGGTCTCTGGCCAACTGGGGTTGGCTTTCTGGAGTCTTGCGTGCAGCCTGTGTTCTGGATCCTGGTGCCCTGCTGGCAGTAGTGAGGGACTTCAGTACATGTTCCCTGGAAGTGTTAAGGGAAATTTAAAAGCTCTTAGATAGGAATCTCCTTGTTTGAGCACTGTATAGGTGAGAAGTTCCTGTAACTTATTTATTCCTAGTGGATCATCTATCTGCGTGTTGCAAAGTCGATGAGTACTTCTTTATGGGGAGCTGTTAACTGAACAGTGGAACTTGCTGCTTTCCATTCGGATTCCTTTGCCAGGGATGAAGGAGGGATCTTTTTTGCTGTGGGGCTTATGCAGAACTTTCCCTTTTCTGGAGCGCTTCTTGCTTTGAGATTCTCTGTGGTATCATGGTTAAATTCTTATATGTAGTCTCCAAGCCCTAGCAAGAGGGATTGCTGGCAGCTAAAGGTGTGCAGAGATCTGTGGGGTCACTGCCTTGAATTGGGCCTCGGGCTGCAGGTTGAAATGACCAAGTTGGTGAAGGACCCAGTGTCTGTTGTTTCCATTGCGTTTAGGGATCACGGTCTGTGTTTGCAGAGTACCCTCGCAACTGGCAAGCCTGTAATGTGAGGGGAAGTATTCATAAGCTCTTCTGCCAGGTGCTGCTTTGTATCCTTTCCTGGTAAAGCTGGCATTTGGTAACTCCAGTGCTTACTCCCCAGAGAAGCAGTTTCTTGGCGCTACTTTGTAATGATGATTAGTGAGCGACCAAAAAAATTGACTGTTGTTTCTCTTCTCCCCTTCACCACCACTTTGCATTGAAAGCTGGAATCTTTTTTTTTTGTGTGTGTGTGTTTATTATTAGAAGCTGGGGCAATTTCTTGCTTACATGCTGTCCCTCTTGAGTGTGTAAGCATTTCCCAGGTCTGAAATCCAGGCTGGGAGGAGATGGTCTGTTCTGAATGTAATAGTTTTGTTTTCATTAACAAGCAGCAGGTCCTGTTAAAGTGCATGTTCTTCTAAGTGTCTTCAGCACCAAAAGCAGCCAGGTTGGTGCCAGTTGCAGTCTGTAATTTGTTAGTGTAAGTATTTAAACATGCAGTGTGGTGTCCTTTTGGCATCTCCTGGACTACAGAAGCAATGCGGAAGGAGGGTAGGCTAAAATGGTTGACCTAATTTCTTCTCATAATGTTGACCTGTGTGTATATGCCTTTGTATTTAATGTAGCAGCATACTACTGGAGTAACTTGTAGCACTGGATCTGATCATATGTATTGGAGCACACATATGTACTTTTCATCACAAAGTGATCTTTGTAGGAACTTGCCTAAGCTTGTGTATAGTACTCAGCTAAAAATGTTAAATGTTTTTGCTGTTTCTGTGAGTTGCTATTTTGTCCTACTGTAACTGTTGAGGGACAGTTGTATAAAATTGTGTGTAATTAAATCCCATATTCTTGAATGTGCTGCAGTGGCTGTGCACATGAAAGTCATTTTAGTTAATGCACTGCTTAAAAACATTGTACCGTATTAAGAGGAGCACTGTGTCCTTTCTCTGAATGTATTTGTCTCAGAGTTACGTTTGTATTACAGTTTATTTTTATTTCTTAAAAAGAAAATATCAATACCTTGCCTTTTTAAAGGTGGTGATTGGTCTGTTTGTTAATTAAATTCAACACAGAACTTTATATCTTGAAATGTAAATTCATCTAAAGGCTCTTAAGTAGCGAGTTGATCTCAATGAGTGTGATTTCCCTTTTTTTCAGAGTAGAAAGTAGGTGACATCCCTGGTTTTAGGAGGGCCTGTTGGATGCAGCACTGCTTGGTGCCTGTGCTTTTTTTTTTAACAATGATTCTAATGAAGAGATGTTGAATCTCCATGTATTTCTCTACATTTTGTTGTGCTTAGATCTCTTTTTCTATTAAAAACTAATATTCTTTCCAGGCTTCTTTTCCTGGCAGACTATCCCTCGCTCATGGGTAGGGCTGTAAATACTTTGATTCTGCGTGGCGGAGCAGAGCAGGCTGTTCTGGTACTTCTGAAAGATGTGTTTGGAGACTTGTGCTGTGTGAGAGGTGCATAGAGGGGTTGGGGATCACACCAAGTCACAGGGCTGTGCCTTGCTGACCTTCTGTGTGCTTCTGCAGCAGAGATGGAGGAACCGGGTCAGTTTAGCACCGAAACACTCAGGCTTATGTAATAATAGCTGCCTGCTCTTCGTCCCAGTCGGCAGGAGGGCTGTAAGCCCCCCAGCACCAGGAATGGGCCCAAAACCAACACCTGTTACCCAGCTGGTCAGAGCTTTCCACTGCATGGTGCATCCTAGAAGTGGATATTTATTTTCTGTGAATTAATGCCAAAAATATGCCTGACAGTTGGTTGTGTTCATTCTTCAGATGTTTGCTTTAAATTTTTGCTAATGTTAGATATTTCTAATGCTGTCAGTGAAATCTTAATTAAATGCTAGAGAAATCTAATTGGATTAGCATGGAGTGGATATAGTATGAATGAAAGAGATAAAGATGTAATTTGCATTTTTGGGGAACTTACTGTCTGTGAGCGCCTTTGGTGAGGAGGATTTAAAACTTCCCTGCTTAAGCTTTAACTTAAGCTTTGAGGGGGTGGATTCCAAGTAGAGTCATGGTAGCAGTTTTGCTAAAGGCTTGTGGTTTTAAGAGCTCTAGGTTTTAATACACTGGGGATACCTTTCACGGAATGAAAATACCGATCAGTAAACTTAACTGGAGCTCTGTCGTGAAGACAAGTGTGCTATTAAGACAGAAAAAACATTTAGCATGCTGTCTTGGTGAGGCTCAGGTTCATACGTACCGAAGATCTTAGTGCTTGATTCATTTCAGTTCTGCACTGGAGCAGTAGTGCTCTGTTTCTTTGATAGCAATTTAACTTTGTACCCTTTTCCCTCCGTTTCAGTTGCCTTGCAATTAATGATGCTGGCAGTAACTTGCTGGTGTTAAAGCTTCATGCATATGTGTGGAAGGACAACCTCATAACAAAGTATAGTAACAGGACTGAATATTCACCTTAGTTATTCACCAGTGATGGGAAATGCATGCAATGCCTTGTGTGGGTCTGCACGGGTCAGTTAATGTGGAGCTCCTGGAAATAGCAAGTTCATCTCTCTGAAGTGAAGTTCTGTTCTAAATGTTTCTTTAATGATAAGTGGAAGGCGTATTGATGACAATTTCTATCATGTACAATCTTTCAGTTTGAGTGTTCTCCTTTAATTAGTGTTTTCTTTCACTTGGGGATGAAGGAGGAGATGTGAGGGGACAAAAACAAAGCAGCCTTAGGAATAATAAATAAGAAAATAAGTAAGAGTAAGTTACATCAGAGCCATATGTCTCATGTCTTTATTGCAGTGGCTTTGGAGAACAGTGGATGCTCTTTACTAAACGTGCCCCTTTCCTCCCCCAAGAACAAAACAGATCTGGGAGCTTTGCTCAGCCGTGGGAGAGAGGAGCAAGAAATACAGTGTGAGTAGGAATTGATCTTAAAAATGATTATAAATAGCACTAATTTGGGAAGGGGGAAAGTCAGCTATGTATATCCAAAGCTAGCAGGTGCTGCTCTTGTCTCAGTCATCCTCACTGGTGAGGTACTTACAGCAGCTGAACAGACAAGACACTGAGCTTACCTGACACAGGCAAGAAACAGGGAGTGCGTATGTTCCTTTCATACAACACTTCAGAACTTCACACTTCCTCTTGCTGTTTGTGGGGTTTGTTTTTGATTGGTTTTGTTTTTAAAAGCTGTTGGCAGTAAACATGGCAGTTCCTGCTGATCAGAGAAGTGGTGCACAAGTGAGAGGTGGCTGCTGCATCTTATCTGCTTTTTCTGAGCAAACACAAAAATCTGCAGTTCTATTGAGCATGTGATTTGCCATCTCAGGGCCAAGGTGGGTTTGGGGATGGCTCAGTTTTTGGTTTTACTTTGTCCCAAGGCTTTGGAATTAAACCCAGTGTATTTTAGTACTGCAAAATAGAAACAGATGCCTCCTGCTTCTCCCACAGATAACTTCTAAGCATTACCAGCCTGAAGCACGTTGAGTGGAGAATTCTGAGAGGAGCAGATTTATGGTGTTACATAGATTAATTTGCTTAAGAGTGGGTACGTGCTGAATTTGGGTTCTGTATTTCAGGTCTTTAAGGTTCATATTCTGGCATCAGTTAATAGGTGCTGGTTTCAGTGGATTGAAAAAGAACAGGGTGCCTGGAAGGGAAAAAAGCATGGGGAGGAAGGGAACGCAGGGAGCAGCTGTCAGTGCCACCGTGCTTCTGTGGCTCGAGTTCTTTAGGATTTATAGCTCATGGAGGAAGAATCACGAGTTTCATGGCTCCTCCTTCGGTTCAGTGAGTTCATCTGAGCTCACGATGACTGTAAGCACACAGTGTATGTGCGTGCATCCTTTAGACTGTAAATGCCGAATCTCACCCGGCAGTTGTCGCCGTGCGGGTAGGAGCAGCATGGGATGTGTGCAGGTGTTCGTGCCCCCTCGTGGCTAAAATCTGAATCTCAGTGCTGCTGGGGATTGTCACCAGAGCCACTTCTAAGGGAGTGACCGCAGAGCAGACAGCTGCAAGTGCCAGGAAGCTGCAAGCAGGTATTTTATGGGCACAGGAGTAAACCCCAAGTTTGAATTGGCTCTTGTGTTCTGTTCTGCAGTCATTTACAGTGCAAGAGAGGAGTCAGAAATATCCCCACACAGCAAATGCTCGCTTCAGACCTCGAGAACTGCTATTAATCCCTAATCCCTGTGAAGTTATTTATTTGGTACGATTGAGTGCTGAAATTTCAAATCTGGTTGCTTTGCAGTGTTAAGTCAGAAAGCTCATTAACTTTGTTCAGCTGTGTTAATAACTAATCTTTCTGAGAGCAACTTCATGGAGCAGGATTGATCTTCCAAACAACCTCCTTGACTGACATTAAATGTACACCTGTCCTTTAATTCTTTCCCAATTAATGGACAGCTGACAAAGGAATGTCTTTTCCTGGAGCGTGTGGCAGGTGACACAGCCTGGGGGCAGCCCAGATAGGAGAGTCCTTCATGACCTGCCTTCTCAGCCTTCCCCAGAGTTGGAAGTGCTAGGAAGCTTAACAGGAGCAGGTCTGACTTATCAGCCACCTCTCCTCAAGCTCCTGTTTGGAGCTTATCTGAAGCTACTGGTTGAAATATTCATGCAAGATTCTGTTTAAGGTGGCTCTTCAGCTGTTAAAGGAGCATAATGAATATTTCTATTTGCTCTTGTCCGGTTGAATGGTGGATTTATTCAGCAAGTACTTTGAGCTCCTTGCTTTGTGAGTAGTGGGTTTATTTATCACTGCTCCTTGAGGGGGAAGAAAAAAAAAAGTTGGTGGTCTTTCTAAGATTTCTTGGTTGAAAGCAGCAGCAGCAATAGAAGAACATGCAATTTGTCGTTATATTTTTTCCATTCAGTGGTTTCCCTTTCATGTCTAAATTCCTTTACAATTTCCCGTGTTTCATATTTTTCAAGGTATATTGATTTTGTTATCTGTATCTTTTTTCTCTCCTTTATAATCTCTGCCTTTTTAATTGCTGCTTCTATTTCTTTGTTTTGTTGAATGGCTTTAGAGTCAGGGTTGACTCTTCTGACTGCAGAATCCTAGTTGTGATTGCAGCCTCTTGATGTTTAATGAATACTTAGTTCTCAGCTTTTGTCATGATGTTTATCCATGTTTCTTCTCAATAATTTCACTCGCAGTCTTGACCTCAGGAAAGGGATCTTTTTGAAGTAACAGAGTATTTTAAGTGAATTTGAAGAGAGGGAAACTGCAAGTAAGCCAAAAGTTTAAAGTCTATTATTATTTAACATTTTCTTGCTCTTCACACTTTTCACAGTGCATCTACAAACTCACCAGAGTGTGGTGGTGAGGACTTGAAAAATATTTTCCCAAGTCCCCTGATTTTAGTTTGTGCAGTAGTGGAGATTTCTCTGCTGGTAACTTGGTTTCTTTCTTATCTAGTACAACTGATAGTGCTGCTTCAAACCATCAGACCACTCCTGCTCCACTGCTGAGAAGTTTGGAAAAGGTTGAGGGGGAACTGGGTACAATAAGATTACACTCACCAGCTGACAGCTTTTGATAAGACAGCCTGCATACTTCTTCCTCTTTGTTTTGTTTGCCCCCACAAAGTTTTCTGCTTTACTATGCACTTAAACTGCATAATCTTATAGAACCAAGTAAGTGACTTATTTTTGCAGATTTAGATGAGAGGGGAGCTTGGTCATTTTATTGCCGTGAAAGTGGAAAAAGCATTTGAGTGTGCTGTGAAGAGGAGAGCTTTTGGACAACGAGCAGCAAGCAGCATACTGTGGAAGCCAGTGCTACGATGGGCTGTCCTGGCAAGGTACTGCCTGGTGGGCTGGGTCACAACAGGGACTCAAAACTGAGAAGTTCCTTGCGATTTCAGCAAGGAAACAGTGAAGCAAATTAAGATGGTTCCTGGTTGGAGCAAATACCCCTGGTCAAGCAACCTCCTGCACCTGTCTGAATCTCCCCCCATGCTGCCCCTCTCTATATTTACCCAGTGGGAACTTTCCAAGAATGGAAGTGGGAAGATAAATGCTTGTGGGGGCTAAATTTAGCCCAGGCTCCCTGGCCCTGCTCCCTGTGGTGGCATTTCAGCTGTGAGCTTGACAGCCTGCGCCCTTCCAGTTGCGCAGAGTGGATGTCCATCCCTGACAGAGCAAGGGCTCTCTTTCTCTTCCCCTTTTTTAATTAAAACCGAGGAAGAATTCTCCATGGGAGAGCGTCTGCTTTGCCTGTCTTGGCTGTGAGCATCACTTGCCTCGCAGAGGTAAGGCAATAGCGTAACAGCGTGTGGGCAGCTTGGGGTAACTGGAGGTAATTTGTTAGCCAGGATTTTGAAAGCGTGAGTATGAACTCACACATGTTCTTTTTGTCTCTTTCAGCCCTAGCTGTAACCTCTTTTCTGGGTCCACAGGTGGTGAATGATTTCCTTTAGCCCAAGAGATGACAGCTCTTTCTTTTTTTCTCCCTGGATCAGGATTAATAACCCTAATGCCTCAGGTCCTCAAACTACCCCTCCCCACATGCTATTAGCAGTGTTGGATGGGTGACTTCAAAGCCCCAGTTCTTGGTATTAGTGTGTCTAATGAATAACAAAAATGTATACTTCCACTTATTTCAACAGAGATGGATTGGGTTAATTTAACAGGTGGAAGTGCAACAGAGCTTTGCCTTAATCAGCTGCCATCAAACTTGCTCTACTTAACCCAAAAATAGAGCTGCTGAGATGGCTTGGCACTGGGGAGCTCCCTGGGCTCACCTCTCCTCTCCATCAAAGGCTGATGTGGGACACATCTCCTGTGGCTTTTCCTTGCTACCAGCAGATGCACACTTGCAGAACAGGGATAATTGCTCAGTGCAGCTCTCTCCTGTGTCAAGGTGGAGATGATGGAGCCTCTCCTGTAGGAAACCTGAGTTACTGCAGGGCTGCCATGCCACAAATTCTTCTGTCCTTGACAGGCAGTGTTTCTATTGCATTCTTTTGTGCTAGTGCCACCCTGCTGCAGGGCTGTGCCCTGCAAATCCCCAGGCTTTGGGCCTGGCTTGTGTGTAACACTGTCAGGTGCCCCTCTCTTTTCTCCTTGCATGGCCAATGGAAAATCCTCAGTCCTTCCTGCAGCCCTGCTCCTTGTGCTGAAGCAGGCAGGAGAGCGTGCACTGTGCTGAACTGGGATGTTAACAGTTTAAGGAAGTGCAGTGCTACAAATCTTTAACATGGCCATACTCACCTTAACTTCATCTTCTATTCTGGAGTCCTATTTTGAAATATAATCCCTTTAGAACTCAACTGGGTGTAAAAATTGAATGCTTGTTTTGTGTGCTCTTGAGCAAAATCCAGTAATGCTGTCATCTCTTGGATCATTTGAGCATTCCATAGCTTTCATTGTATTCAGAAATGCAGTTGCAGGTGAAGCTATTTGCACAGTGCTGCTCAATATGAAGCAGAATAAATTCTTTTTTTCCACGTGGTCTTTTGTCAGGCACTTATGGGGCACAGCTGGATGGGGAGGTTTCTGAGGGTTCTGGGAAAATGGGAGGCTTTATTTACGAGCTGGGTGCAGAATGCTCACAAAAGTCTGTGGCCATACAGAAGCCTTCTTGAGATCTGGGTTTGAGTATCCCATGAGTGGTCCCATACCCTTTATCACCTCTGGGGACAGCAGTAAAGCTGTAAGCTAAAGTACTAAGTGAAAAGATCTGAGTTCATCCATGCAGCCTTTGAACTTCAAATTATCTGTTTTGGCACATTGTTGATTGCAACATTTTAAGGGGAAGTGGCCCACTTGAGTGCTACAGAGATGTCTTCAGTCTTTACATTAATACTTCACCAGCATGGATTTTTTCACCTATGGAGGCAGCAGGGTATGCATGTCAGAAATATAATAGGGTTGGTTTTTTTCAGAATCTTCCTTAAATGTGTAACAAATAATAATTAAAAGGTGAGGGTGGTGTCAGAGGGACCTGGTTCTCACCCTTGTTGTTGTCCCATAGACATCAGGTTTTACTGCTTACAATGAAAGTGGTGCTCAGAAGACAGGCAAAAAAAATGAGCTTAATGGACATCACTAAGATTTTCTCCATGCTCCAGCCCAGAGAAGATGAAGATGATGGTGAAAGTGAGGAGCTGAACCAAGTGGTATCTGAGGACGATTACCAAACTCTTGACAAGCTCTTGCACCAAGACAGGTACAAGAGAGTGATCAACAACAGGAGTGGCTGGGGTGTTCCCAGCACCCCGCTGCGCCTGGCCGCCTCCAAGGGCCACCTCAGGAGCCTGGAGGTCCTCCTGTCTCATGGGGCAGAGGTGGACAGTCTGGACGTGAAGGCACAAACCCCACTTTTCACAGCAGTCAGCAATGGCCACTTGGAGTGTGTGAAAGCGCTGCTGGAGGCAGGAGCCGGTCCCTCTGGCAGCATCTACAACAATTGCTCACCGCTGCTGACCGCAGCTAGGGATGGGAACGTTGAGATTCTGCAGCAGCTCCTGCAGCATGGTGCAGAGACCAATGTCCACGCCAGGGTGCCTGAGTGGGCTGCCAACTCCACTGCTTGTTCTGGTCCGCTTTACCTCGCGGCTGTCTATGGGCACCTGGAATGCTTCAGGTTGCTGCTGCTCTATGGTGCCGATCCCAACTACAACTGCACTGATGAGAGGATGATCGCGCGCATCAAGGAGCCCAAGACTCTGTTGGAGATCTGCCTGAGGCACAGCTGCCGGCGTGAGTTCATCAAGCTGCTTCTTGACTTTGGAGCCAATGTGTATTTGCCAAACATCAAGAAGATAGCACCTGGTAGTGAGGGCCTGGAGCTGCTGTTGCAGGCAAGAGGTAATCTGTGTGCGTGCCCCCAGGGCTTATATGGGGGCAAGTTGCTTCAGGTCACCTTCACTTTATTTCTACTTCCCATTACAGAGGGGAGAGATTGGCTTAAGCAAGTTTTCTTGCAAGCTTTGACCCTCTTTGAGCTTCACTTGAGAGAATGAGTCTCTCTGGTCTTAAACTATTGAATATTATCATTCTTTTACTCTGAACGCTTATTCCTACCTCCCCCCAGTGATAGTGGTTTTCACAGTAAGAGCAATAAAAAGCTCCAGTACGATGCATGCAAAGGATGAGGGTGTAACAAATGAGCAGAGAATAGGTCCAGCACTGGTAATGAAACATGATAGCTTAGATACACATTGCCTCACAAAACTCCCAAAAGAAATGGTTGGAATTTAGGTGGGAGTATCACGGAAGGACTTGTTTGTAGTATCTGCCAGCTTCTACTGCTGGCTGTTGTTGGAGACAGGCTACCCTACTGGGGGTCTTTGGGTGACGGTGCAGCTGCTGGTTATGTGGTTGTCCTCCGAGTTGGATTCACCTCACTCAATGTCTGCTGCTTGTAGCAATTTCACCAAGCTACTTTAAATGAGTGTTCTCACTGCCACTGGTGCTGATCTGGAGCACACAGTCTTTCCACAGGCTGGTATGCCTGGTTAACATAAATCTGTGGGGTTAAATACTGCTTTTCTCCATGTTTCTCTTTTTCTGCTGCTTACCATCATCTTTCCTGTGCTGGCTAAGTCCAGGGAAACTGCACTTATTTCAGCATAAATCAAAATTTCTTTCTTTATATCCAATTCCCATGAAAATACCCTGTGACCAACTGTGAGAGAGACCAACCCCAGCAAAAACACTTGGTTTAGGTGCATCAATTCGCCCTTTGCTGACACCACACAAGCTCTCCAGCAGGGTTGTGTATCCTGAAGGTCTGCAGTGATGATCTTGTTCTTCCTTCCTTTTCTTTCCACAGCTCATCCCAAAACCCTGATGTCTCAGTCTAGGCTGGTGGTGAGACACATCCTGAAGCAGGCTGGCCGTGCACATGCCCTCAGAGAGCTGGACATTCCACCAGTGCTGGTGAGCTACCTCCAACATCAGCCTTAGCAGAGACCATGGAAGACACCTGTCCCAGAAACATGCCCGGTGCCTGAATTAAAAGCTCCTCTGATGCTGCTGTTGCACAGCACAAAACAGATGTGAATTTGTGGTTAAAAAGTTTTGGGTTTTTTTTTTTTTTCTTTTGCTTGCAAAGTGTCTCTGAAACCTGTATGGAAAGATAGTGAGAGAAGGAGGAGAGAAAACCAGGACTCTTCAGCTCCTGCTGTGCACCGGCATATCAGAGTGATGGCAGAGATGGATCTGAGCGAAGCTGCATGTTGTTCCTCAGCTGTGTGTAAGATCTGTTTCCCAGAGAGGTACTTCTAAAGGTACTTCCTTGGTTGTGCAGCCTGGTGAGAGCAGCAGTAGACTGTTTCAGCCACATTCAAGTACCCTAACACAACCTAGATGTGGCTGTCACTTCCCCTGCACCCCTGTGCCAAGCCCTGATATCAGGTAAACACAAAGGCTGTTCCCAGTGGCCATGCTTGCAGATGACTCAGGCAGAAGTTGCACTTCATGTTCCCAGACAAAAATCCCTGAAGGCCGAAATCCCACTTCTCTGCTCAAGGAGTATCATTAAATGCCATTTTACTGAAAGTGATTCACATTACCGCTGAGGGCTGAAGCATCTCTCTTGCCTGAGTGCCTATGATAGTGCAGGATTTTAAAATTAAAAATGTATGCTAATATTTTTATTAAACTGTTGTGATCTGTTTGGTAAAATATTGTTAAACTGATCATGAAAGAGACTAGAAGCCCAGCCCATGTTATCTGGAAGTGACCGTTACGCCTGGACGGCCTTCATCAGGGATACATTCTGCTAACTGCTAGTTCCTTCACTCCAGCATTGCTGTTGAAATGAAGGCAAAGGGAAGAGTGTGTTCTTCCAAACACCCTTGGCAGAGTGGGCCATTGGCTTTGGTTCAGACTTCTGGTCACTATTAAGCTCCTGCAAAATGTCAGTGTGACAATGGCTCTGCACAGGTTGCTGTCTGCAAAACACAGGTACGTCCTGCATTTCAAAGGTTGTGGAGTCTATTCACTAGGCTGTAGGAAGTCTTTCATGGGAAGATCCCTAAAGCTTGGCATTCTTCAAATGAGCTGAACAGTGCTTTGGAAGTCACTCAGTAGTGCGGGGAGCGATTGCACGGGATGGAGCTGCCTGATCTGGTGGGTCTTGCTCTCCTCCAGTTAGCATAAAGCAGCTTCTTTCCAGGAGAGGATTTAACACCACAAGAAGTCATTCCTCTACCAGCCTGCTCGCATGTGGGAGCGCCAGCAGCAACAAATCCCCATGGCAGATGCCCTCCACTTCCAAGGCTGTAGTGCTGTAGCTCTCTATTCTGCTGCATGTGCTGGGTTGGGCACTCAGCTGGTGCTGTGATCTTCATTATTTCAGTCTGAAATGCCCTAACGTCCCAGGAAGTGTAACATCATGGGCATTTCACAGGGGTGATTCTTCTGTGTTGTAGGCTGCCCTGAGCAGTACCAGGCCATCCTCTGAGGTTAGCTTGCGCTGTGTGGGAATCCTCCAGCGGCTTGTCCACCACCAATTCATCTTCAGTGTTAAAGGTGGAAGAGTGAAGTTTGTTTCCTTTGCAAAGGCTGAAAAGGCTGTGTAATCTTCAAGCTCTGTCTATGCAGCAGCGTGCATTGGTGCTGCAGCTGAGCACATGTAAATAGCTCTTGTGCTACTCTTGTTCTAGTCCTTAATTTAAAATCCTGGATGGAAATGAGGGCTTAGGTGCTGATGTTGGATTTCCAAACTGTTCTGAAAAGGGCTGCAGTCACCCAGGCGCACCTTTCTCCTCCACCAAACCACTTGTTCACGTGCGGTGGGCTAAGAAAGTTCGGGTTTGGGGCTGCAGGAAGGGGAGCGCATCTGAGCCTCTGCTACGGGGCTTCCATAGCGGCAGAGCTGTGTCTGCGGGGCCGGGAAGACGGAGAACCGCGGCCCCACACCGCGACCCCCGGGCCACGCGCAGGCAGATAACGAGTGTCATAACGGGAATGAAACTGACTGTTTGCGTGGCCGAAAAACATCACGTTCTCAGTAATCACACCAAGCCAGTACCAGCCGGTGGCCTCGCGCCAGCTGCCCATCTTTATTAATTACCGGACATTTCGTGATCAGGAGCGGTGCCGCGAGCAGCACGCACGGCACCAGCCGCTCCGCCTTCCTCACTTTCTGACGCACCTCCTCTCGTTTCTGGCTCACGGCGGTTCAGCTGAGGGCGACGAGCGGGCAGCGAGGCTCGGCCCTCCGCGCGGAGCGGCCTTTCTCCCCGCCCCGCCGTGTCACAGCGCCCGCCCCGTCACGGCCCGGCCCAGCCGCCACGCCCGGCCCGGCCCCGCGGCTCTGGCTGGCGCCGCCCCGTCCCTCCCGGCGGCGGGCAGGGCCGTACGGCGCCGCGGCGCGCCTCCGCCGAGCTCCGATCGCGGCCCAGCGCGCCGGTAAGTGCGGCGGGGCGGCCATTGTGGCGGCGCGGCCCCGGGGCTGACGGCGAGCGGGGCCGCTTCGCTCCTCCCCGTGCTCGGCGCTCTGCCCCGCCGCTCCGATCCGCGGCGCTTCCCGCAGCGCGGCGCCCGGGGCCTGGCTGCAGCCCGGCGTGGCGGCGGGGCGGCGGGGCACGGAGCTGCTCGGCACGGAGCTGCTCGGCCCGGTTGCGTGGGACGGCGTGTCCGTGGGAGGGGGGCTGAGGTGGGGCTGCGCCGGGCTCCGCTTCTGAGAGCGGGGCTGGACCGGACCGTGCTGCCGCTGGGCTCGGCGAGCCCCGCCGGGAGCTGCTGTGCTCCTGTCCTCGCCTTTCCTCTGGCGAGTTCCGCGGGCAGCTCGTGGGAACGCGACAGGCCCGGCTGCTCTGTGTCCTTCCATCTCTTCGTCCTCCTGCAGAGCCCAGCCTGCTGAAGGGCTCCCAGAGGCGGAATGGCTGTGGGGTGCCCTGCTGAGAGCGGTGGACGATCCCGTGGGTTTTACGAGGTCCTCGGAAAGAGTTTGGATGAGGGCTTTGCAGCGGGCCGCATTGTGTTGTCAGATGTGGACTTGCATTCTTGGCTGCCTTTCTCCCCATCAGGTGTGACCCAATGGACGCTGTGCCGGTGCCCTGTCTTGAAAAAAACAGGTATCTGCGAGCCACAGATAGAAAAGTGGCTTGTCGTGTGGCTTTGTGTAAGGTGGAAATAACTGCATCTTAGGCTTCTGCTGGAGCTGCTGGGCAGCGCTGGTGTTCAGTCAACGGTGAAGCCCCGAAGCCAGCGGCCTTCCCCCAGAAATAGGGTGGCTTTGACTTTTTGTTGGGAGCATCTCTTTTCCTTCTAGGTTTCTGTCTTTCACATCCAAAAGCTGAACACTGGACACCATGAGGTGACGGAGAGCAGCAGGGACAGAGTGTGTGCAGAGCGAGGCACCCAGACAGCCAGGCTGGAGCAGGAGAGGCGCAGGAATGCCTCCGTGGGAGGGCTCTGCCTTCTAATTCAATAGCAGCCTTAATGGAGGCATTGTGAGCTCCTCGGGCGGAGCTGTTAAACTTACACTCATCTTGTAAAAGCGTTCACTTGCATGTTTGTTTTTCATGTGGTTATTACTTGCAGTTGTGGCGGCTGTGATCTCTGTGGAGGCTGAAGGCACAGTGCTCCTGGCTCATCCCGAGCTCTGTGCCTCTGCTGCTGTGGTAGCGTGGGTCAGCTTTGGTTGAGCTGAAGTCCTATAGTAAGGTGGGGTCATAGTGAACTGAGGGGGCTGCTGATTTGGGAGCATCTCTGGTGTGTTTTCAGGTGTTTGGGTGCTGCTCAGCTGTTGTCTTCTTGCTCCACTGCTGAGTGTAGTCTGTGGCAGCTGGGGGCTGGAGCACAGATGTGTTCAGCAATGTTTGCCCACATCTCTGTGCCTGTCAGTGTGCTCCAAACCCATTGACCTGGTGGCAGAACATAACAAAACGCAAAATGATTTTCTTTTACAAAAGGTGAGATGGAAACTCTGAGTGGGGGAAAGCTGAGGTTGGTGGTGAATGGCACGCTGCCCATCTCTCCCCTTAAAAACAAGGCCCTGCCACACATGCAAGTGCATTGTGTCCACCTACACTGTAGCATTTTGCTCACCATAGGACCCAGCCTGCCTGATTAAGTATGTAAATGCAGCACACTAATTACACCCTGCTGGGGTGAGAGTCGGCATGTCCTGCTGTGGATGTGGTCACACCAGGAGGAAAGGCCGGGGACAAGCATCACCAGCTCCAGGCACACAGATACCTGCCCACATGGTGCTGCACGTCGGTGTAATTATTGCAGTGACAAACAACTGGAGAAAATCACAGCTCTGAGTAAAGGAATTTTACAACTATAAAGCTTTTGCTAAATCGGGCCTCAGGATTGAAACTTTGAAGTGCTCTAGTTGTCTTTGTTTCTGAGACAGAATGACATTGATACGCGGCTTTCCGACAAAACGGTTTCTGTGGCATGCTGGTTTTACTGTAACAAAAATCATTAGCACAACAGTTTATTTGAGGATAGCGGCAGCACGTTTTAGCAGTTCCATGCCTGTCGGTATTGACAGCTGCAATAACATCCCTCTGTAAACTGAGGAATTAATGGCACGAATATGCAGGAGTGTCCTGGAAAGGACTGCTGTTTGTTTGTAAGCAGTGCTTGGGGAAATGAGATGGAGCGAAGTTTCCATGTGGGGCTCACAGAAGGAGCCGGGCTGTGCTGTTCTGGTGGTGCAGGGCTGTGCTGTGTGTGCTTGGGGCTTCGGGGCACCATGTGCATTTCTTGCTGCCTCTGTTTGCAGAGGCTTTGATTTCTGTTGCTGCATAGGGAAAGACCGTGGGATGGCTAAGGGAGCTCAGAGCGTGTTGTGTGGGGAGAGTTTGGAGGGTTTGCTTGGCCTAGGGAATGAGAACTGCATGTAGGGGTGAGGATGCTGTGGGTTGAATGCTGCTGAAGGAAAAAACAGCATGTAACGTGTAAGATAAAGGATGTATAAAATGGCCACGGATAAAACTACATTGGAAAATGGAAGATGGTTTGCGATTCTCAGGGCCGTTGACTTCTGGGGCAGGCTCAGAGTGCTCTGGAGAGACGCTCCCAACTGCTTTGTGGAGGAGCGTGGGGTCAGTGGGGAGGGATTGCACAGCTGCAGCAGGAGGGAGACTCGGTCCCTGGGGACGTACCCATCCCGCTGCAGCGTCACAGCGAGTTCCCTGCGTCTCAGCTGAGACCCTTCCCAGGATGGTAGAAGGAGGTCTTTTGTTTGTATGTGCGTTCAGAATGTGCTGAACTGCTGCTTGAACACACCGTGCTGCCTGAAGGCGTCTGGAGCAGGCGTGCACCCTGCCATGCTGCTGTGCTGTGTTCTCCCAGCCACTGCCCTGACCGGTGCCAGACGCCTCCTGCTGCACGGGGCTTCGTGTGCCTCACTGTGCCTTTGTCTCCATCACTCTGCACCATTGTTTGGGCAGTGAGACAGATGGGGCTCATTCCCATTCAGAGCTGGGACCCAGCTTGTGTGGCCTGCTGTTAGTGAGGCGTGCAGCTCCTGCAGGGAGTCCTGGGGATGCAGCCCTTGTAGCACCGTGCCCGGCTTTGCTCTGCACGTCTTTGCATTTCCAGCATGGGGAAGACGTGCCATGTTCTCCATAGAGGAGGGAGAAAGAAGCCTGATGTCATGGTGTACAACACGTGGCCTGCTGGAGGAGGCTGCTGTCAGGATCGCATGCTGCCAGCGCTTCCCAGACTGCTGGGGAAAGTGGTTTAAGGATGAGAGCAACCTGTGAGTTAGGGTGAGGGGATGCCTTGTCTGATGCCAGCCCTACAACCAGCATTTAGGCAGTTATCCTGGATTACAGAAATCCGTGCTCTTGCTGTGAGTGCTTCTGCATCCTAATCCTGGCGACAAGACAGAAGCTCCCCTGTGAGTTGGGTAAGTCCCTTAATTTAATGCCCCGTCTCCCATTTGTAGCATCAGGATGACGTGCCTGGTTTCTTGCTGAGAATTAATTGATCGTAGCTTGTCTTTGCTGATGCCTGTGAGAATTAATTGATCATGCTCAAGTGTCTGCCTCCCATTCTGACGGCTGTACTGCGTGTGTGCTCCCAGCTGACCACATGAGAGCTGCAGGAGAGGGCACTGTTCTGTTGCGCTCGGGCTCAGTGGTTCTTGCTGTTCTGGAAGTTCTCTGTTCTGACGTGGAGGAATAGAAAGCAGCGGGTGGATGAATGCTACCTGGTGTCGTGGTGTTTCATTGCAGGCAGACGTTTTCATGGCGGTTGTCAGGATCTGAGGGAATTGTGCAGAGCCCAGCTGTGCAGCTCTTCTGCAGAGCAGGGAACGGGTGTGTTCTGTGCGGCTGTCCCCACCACGGACGAGGGTAGCAATGTGCTGTGCTCTGCACTAGGGCTCATCAGGGGATTCTGGGGGGCTCTGGCCCTGCTGAAAGTCACGCAGCCAGGGTAGAGTTGGGTGAGTCCATTGATGGCAGTGGGTCACTCACACCAGCTAATCTCTGGTGCAGCACAAAGAAGGGATTTAACATTCTGCTTACCGTAGGCAGTGTCAGTCTGCATGAAGGAGAAAGGTTTGATGAGCTGCCTAAGGCCTGTGGTGGGTTTAAGGAATAAAACAGGGCCGTTTTCCTAAGTCTTTTAGGTGCAGGCTGTGAGACTCTCATCCTCTACCTCATTTCTGTTTTTGTTGAATGCTGAGGTGGTTGTGCCTTTTCATGGATGCTCTTAAAAGTCTCGAGATCCCAGCTGAGGACAAAGCAGGCCTTTGCTTTAGCTGGTGCTGGGGTGGATGGAAGTTGTCCCTAGTATAGAATCATAGGAACACAGAATGTCCCAAGTAGGAAGAGACCAATGGATACCATTGAGTTCAACTCCTGGCTCCACACAGAACCACTCAAAATTCAGACTCTACTTCTGAGAGAATTGCCTTAACACTTCTAGAACACATCCTCAGTGCCATGGATGTGCTGGAGGAGGGGATGCGGTGCTCAGCACTCACTGCTGGAGAAGCTTGTTAGCAGAGGTGCTTTGTCACAGTTGTACACTAACAGGGCCCCAAGCTCTGGCCCAGGTCAGCCTCTTGGCACCGGCTGCCTGCTCCCCTGGCAGTTTCAGACATGCCCTGCTTCTACCTATGGCTAGAGCAGGAAGCTGTGTCACCCCAAGTACAGCCAGATCTGCCTCATCCCGCTGGCTGCCTCAGGGAGCTGGGCACAGGTGAAGTGCTGTCTTTTACTGTTGTGATTTGTATATGTTTGTTTCTGACCCCGTTTTTGCATTCCATCAATTGTGTGTTTGCCCTTGGTGACTTTATTGTTCTGGCATCCATAAATAGCTGTGTGGTCACAGCAGTGAGCATCTACTGATGCCAGTGCTGATGTGGAGCCAGAGCGAGCTTATTTTCAAACTGAAGTCTTGTTCCTGTTTCATTTTTCTACTACTTTAGCAATGCACGTATACAGATGTTTGCATACTATTTTCTATTGATCCTATCTAATCAGGTCTCTCTAGAGAGGCTCTTCGGAGGCTCCAGAAGAATCCTGGAGTCACCCCAGACAGGCTTTGGATCTGCCCAGGAGTGCAGAAGTGCTGTTTGTCAGAGCTAGAGAAGCACTGGTTGGCCCCTGGGATGCTCTGGAGAGGCCCTGGAAGCCTCAGAGAAAGGGCAAACTGTGCTGTCAGGGATGTATAAGGTGGTTAAATCCGCCTCTGTCAGCAATGGCTGTAAATACATCCCCTTGTCTCCAGCCTCTAGGTGAGTGTCGGAGCTGTTCCGGGGCTCAGGGTCATGCAGCGAGGTCCCAGCTGAGCATCCTGCTGGCTGCTGTCAGGGAATTGTGTCAGACTCTCACCCACGGCACGGTTACATTCAGCAGGCCTGAATTCCACCTACGCCTTGCTCTCTGTTACCTCCAGCTGGCTCTGCGCCCGCAGGGCTCGAGCAGCCAAAAGAAACATCAGGCACGGGCACAGCCCCTGGGAGCAGTGAGCTGGGGATCCGGCTGTGCTGGGGCTCTGTGCCCCACTGCAGGCAGGAGGACAGGTCAGCCTGCAGCGCTGGGAGCAGAGCTGCGTCCTGCCCCATCTGTTTTCCCAAGCCACTTATTTTAGTGAGGAGGGTGAACACCAAGGTTATCATTAATTATGGAGGCAAATAAATACTGCGCTACTCTTGTATGGGTTCCCAAGGCTTGAGAGCAAACCTCACATCGTGGGTTGGCTGTTGGGTTATAGGAGCTGAAAGCCATCATTTGGGTGTTTTTCACTGAGATCTCTGGGAAGCTGTCCGGGCCTTGGGCTGATCAGAGCTAAGCCTCAGGTATTGCAGCTCAGCGGTGCATTACAATTCTCACTGGATTTATTTTCTCCGATCTTAATTCTGGAAAAGAAATATTACTGTTTTATTTCTGCTGCTATTAACATCAATCCAGGATGAAATTGAAAACCTACCTCTCTCTGCTTCTGAGATTATCTGATCAGGGTGGTTTATAATAAGTATTTCTAATGCAGTTTTATCTTGCTTGACAGATGATTTCGAAAACAATTGAAATTTAGTGAGGAAAACAAAATATGGTAAATGGCTGCTTTTGCTGGATGCGCAGCTGCCATAAGGGCTGCTCTCTGGCTTGACTGTCCAGATGCTTCCTGTTTGGTGCTATGTTCGGGATGGCTGGAAGCAGAGTTTGGTGTGTCTTGGTCTCTCTCCCTTTTGGAGATGCCCGTGTTTTCTGTGCTGACAGGCAGTTGCTAGCAGAGCAGAACCTCAGCGTCTCTGAGAAAGGTCAGAGGTTGAATGAGGTGGCTCAGGGCTCAGGTCTACCTGTCCCTGTGATGTGGTGCTATTGCCAAAGGCTATAGGTGGGTTCCGGAGAATTCAGAACAGTGACGTCTTTGTGCAGAATTCTAACAGGTAGGAGGTTTTTGCAGCTGTAGTTGCAGGCGGTGATGTAGCTCTTTGCCTTGCTACACCAATGTGTCACCCACTGCTGTCTCCTTATCTCTCTCTCCTTTCTTTTTGCTTTAGATCAGCCACGATGCTTTCATCCCTGTGCCTGCAAGAAGATTCTACCACCATTGTTTCCAGCTAGAAACACGAGAACCGAGCAGCTGCCATGGAAACAGGCTGCACAGAGGAAGCTGCCAGGACCCGGTTGCAGTCTGCAGCATGCAGGCAGTGCAAGGGCGGTGAGCAGCAGCCGGAGGAGAATGTTGAGCAGCTGTCCCAGCAGAGCGATGCCTCAGCCGTGGCTGCAGAGCAGCAGCAGCTCCCGGCACCCTCTGGCAAGCTGAAAAAAACTGCTTTCAAGTTATTTGGAGGGAAGAGGAGTATATGTACACTGCCGAGTTTCTTCAGCAGCAGAAACAAAGGCCAGGGGAAAGGAGCTTCTAAAAAGGGGCTCAGTAAAAGTAAGACCCACGATGGGATCAGCGGCACTGCATATGATGAGGGCAGTGGGGCACAGTTGGAAAGCCCTTCAGATGGAAGCAGGGATTCCCATCCTTGCCTGCTGCCAAGCTCCCAAAGCGTTCACGTGGCCATAGACAGCAGCATCAAGTTTGATTTTGGCAGGCAGGATGGCTCTCCACCAGGGAGTATTGAGGGCTATGAGAAGAAGCCCAACGGAGACAAGTCATCCTTCCCCAGACCAAAAAAAGGCCTGAAGGGACTTCTGAACAGCATCCGGCGTCACCGTAAGAGCAAGATTGCTGAGTGTGAGAAAACAGAGCTCTCTGAGTGGCCTGGGGATTCGGAGGAGACCAGCAAAGCTCAGGGCACAAAAGCGGAAACTCCTGGAGCTGTGGAGGAAGGAGGACCCGGGTCTGTCCCTCTTGCTGCAGCCTGCCCAGGAAGCTCAGCAGGTAACTGCTTGGTGCGCACAGCAGCTGACTTTGGGGAGGCTGCTGAGCCAGACTGGCTCCAGGCTGATAAGGGCGGCTGTGAGGGCGATGTGGTGGTAGTGCCTGGGGGCAAGGATGATCTGGATGCAAAACCAGAGGTAGATGCTGTTGTCTACACAGAGTCCAACTACAGCCATCTCCCTGTGGCCCTTCATCCAGACAACGACCCTCCCTCGTTACATTCTGGGGACCAGCTGAGTCTCCTCTTTGGAGACGTCACATCCCTGAAGAGCTTTGATTCCCTTACTGGGTGCGGAGACATCATTGCCGAGCCTGACATCCTCAGCATTGCTGAGAGCACGATCTCTGTGGAGCGCAGCCGAGACACTGCTAAACGGAGCCCATGCCTTGTCACCTACCAGGGAGGTGGGGAGGAGATGGCCATGTCTGAGGAGGAGTACCTCCAGCAGATGTGGGACAGCACCGCAGAAGAGGGCAGGAGCTATGAAGCCCCGCTGCCTCCTGCTGTGAGCAGTCCCGAACTGCAGGCAGTGAGTAGCAAGCTGGAGACATGTGGTCTGCGTGAGGGGGAGGTCCACCCCTATGCTAGTGGGGCAGTGGATGGGGTCGAGCTCCTGACACCGCAGAGCGACCAGCAAGAGTCCGCACCTAATAGTGATGAGGGATATTACGACTCCACCACGCCAGGACCAGAGGATGAGACTGGGGATGGACTTTGTGAGATCAAGAAGGACCGTCTTCCCAGAGACAGCTACAGTGGTGATGCACTTTATGAGTTTTACGAGCCTGATGACACACTAATGAGCCCCTCTCATGGGGAGCAATCCCTGTTTGAGAGCAAAGTCTCTCATCCAGAGATCTTCAGCTACTTCTTGGACTTCTGCCTCCCTTCTGAGAAGAACTTGATCCAGATGATGGATCAGAAGAGGGGGGTTATGGAAACCGAAGAAGAGCGGCTAGCTGCCATTCAGAAAGAGCTGCTGTTTTGGGAGCTGCAGAGGGAACCAGGCTTGAAACGACTTGATGCTCCCAGCAAAGAGAAGTGTCCCAGGGAAAAGCAGCATGTTGAATGTAAAACTAGAGCAGCCAACTTGATTGGCAAAAATCAGAGTTGCCTTGGTAGTGAGCAGATTGCTTCTCAAGCTCTGAACAGGAGTGTGAGTGGTGGGATTTTGGTGGCTAGAGCTGAAAATCCAGAGTGGAGTGATTTTCCAGGGCCTTTGTGTCCAGAGAACTGTTACAACAGCCAAAAAGCCCAAGGAAGTTGCCTTATTCAGCTCATGAAGAACAACCCAGGATTTAGCTCTGATCCAGACTGTGCATTGTTTGGGGGGTCCCTCCATGGCAGTGCAGCTTCAGCCAAACCGGGGATGTTCCCCAGCCACAGACCCCTGGAGCATGAGGGCTGCTCGCAGAGCGACCACCACGGTGGGGTGGATGCTGCTGGCAGAGAGCCCCAGGCTGACCGTGAGTGCGAACCTGAGCACGCCATGAGCTTCTCACAAGCTCTGGTGGAGTTCACCAGCAGTGGCACCCTCTTCTCCAGCCTGTCGGAAAGCCTGGGCAGCTCTGACTCTGGCTCGTCCTTCACTCAGAACCTCCCCGTCCTCCCCACCATGGTCACATTTGACATTGTCGATGTGGAGCAGGAAGGGGAAGGGGAGTGCGAGCAGCACCTCGAGATGAACGCTGATGAAGACATGGCTGCATCCTTTGAGGCCTTCGATGAGAGCTATGTGCAGAAGGAGTCGTTTGCTGAATGTGACGAGAGAATGTTCCTGGGGTACCCCCAGGGCTCCTTCCAGAGCTGTAACTGGGGGGTAGCCAGCCTGCCCCGGCACCTGCGTCTGCATGAGCTCAGCCCTGCCATGCCAGCACCGCTCTCCCTTAACAGGAGGAGCAGGTCGCTTGACACAGAGAGCCTGGAGTTTGAACTTGCAGAATTGCAGATTTCCAAGAACGGCCTTAAGCCTTGCCAGCTGTGGTCAAAATGGGACAAAAAGTACTCCGATGGAGCAAGAAGGAGCAGGAGCAAAGAGGAGGCAGAACTGTCAGCTCCCGAAGGTGGGGAGGCCAATGGTGTGCTGAGCTGGCCGGGCTTGCAGCACCTCCAGTACAATGCCGAGCTGGCTCCTGGGGGGATCAAACACTGGGGTTTTGCTTCAGCTGCTGGGATGCAGAGCAGCTGGGAGCCATCTGATCGGTCAGATGCAGACTCCCCCTTTTTGCCCCTTTCAAGGAGCAGTGCCAGGGAAACTCTGGAGAGGCAGCCCCAAGATGTGGAGCCAAACAGGCTCCTGGTCAGGCCATCCAACTTACCTCTGCAGCCTGACACGAGGCAGCCCCAGGAGGCGTCTGGGTCATATAGGTATCACGGAGAAGCCCCGGCCAAAAAGCTCGCACGTGTGCTCCCGCTGGGGGAGCCAGAGCCACCGCAGTGCATCAGCTTTGCCCAGTCCCCAGAGAAACCAGCCAAGTGCAAACCTGTCGGCGTCACCCAAGGAATGCCCCACTTCCATGACAGCAACGACACCGAAACCTTAAAAAGCTCAGCCTGCTTCACAGAGCGCTATGGGAGTGCTGGCAAAGAGCTGCTGAAAGCGAGAGCTGCGCCGGGGAGCGCGCTGCCCAGCGGCTGCCTGAGCACTGCAGTGAATGTAATGGGAGCCAAATAGCTCCTGCTGGGTGGCTGGGAAGTGGGGAAAGGGGTGAGAAGGGAGGGCGGGGGGAGGGAGAAAGTGAACACTAACGAGTGACTTATGTCGAACCGGGCCAACAAAGATGAACTTCTCTTGCAGCTGCAGTACACAGTCTCCGTGCTGCTGCCGTTCTGCACTGCTGTGGGTACTCTGGTTTGGTGCAGAGCAACCTCCCAGATTCATAGATTAACACTGAGGCACTTTTGTTTTTTTTCCAGTGCGACCCACCACTCTCGAACACAGTACACGATGCAAAATGTGGTAGCAGCCCCAGTGCACAATCCCATTGCTGCTAGAATAAAATCTGGAAATGGACCCATTTCTAGTACGGCAGGTTTGTTCTCTGCAGATGAAGGGGCACCATCACCTTTAAAAAAAGAAGCTGAGCAATTGGCAGCTGTGAAGGAGTGAGGAGCATTGCTGCGCTGTGACCTCGCTCGCTGTGTCGGTTGGCTGTGAGCGGTCACTTCTCCCACATTGGGGTTTCTCACCATAGGGCTGGGCTGCAGTGCGTGCTGTGGTGGACATTCCTGGAGTCTCCACTTCAGAGCTGCAGCCAGGAGAGCATGTCCTAGGGAAGCTTACAAAACAAGTTGGATTTCTTCCTCTTCTCTGTGAAACACTGTTTTTTTTTGACAAATTTTTAACATCTTCCATCTTGATCTTGAGTTGGGGAGCTGCAGAGGAAGGATGCAGGTTATTTTGAGAGCAAGGACAGGGGGCAGTTCAGCCGCAAGGGCAACTTTGCTGTCACTTTTTTTTTCCTGCCTGAAAGGAAAGTAGGAATGTTTGTGTGCGTGCTGATGACGCTTTCCAGTTCTAGCTTTAACGTGCTCAAGAATACAGTGTGCAGAGAGATGTTCTATTGATGGATTCCTTTTCAAGAACAAAGTGTCAGTCCCTTTCTTCTGTCATGGTCTCTCTTCATGGTGTGTAATTCCCAGCTGACACCTTTCCTATGCCTTGTCCCCAGCCTCTCCCAGGCCAAGGGCACGTGTATGACTTCTCTTAAATAAGCTAAACTTGCATTGGGCCTGTAGCTGTAAAGTTGCTGTTGCTGTGTCGCTTTTTGTTTTACATTTTGTGTTTATTTTCTTTACACAAACTCATACGAGGAAAGTATTCTATTAATTGGAATACAGGATGTAGCACAGCCTAAATTAGGCTTCATAACTTCTTCCTTCTAATGGGAGGGAACAAAAATGCTGAAGATTGCTACAGGCTTTTGATTTTCTTTTTTTTTTTTTAATTCCTCTTTTGAACAAATGTGGAGAAGGAACACAAGCATAGGAGACCAACGTTCTGAGGAGGTTGTCAGAGCTCTTGGAAACACGTGCTGGAGGATAGCAAAGCAGAGCTGACATTTTCCTGAAGAGGTTCTCAGTGTCCGTGTTGATCTGAAGCACGTTAGTCTCTAAACCAAACCTTCCCTCAAGCTGATCAGCTTCAGAGCAGAGGCGGGTGCCAAGGGACCTTTTGCAGAATCATAGCCTCTTGCCATCGGGCAGAAGGAAAGGACTTAAGAGATGGAGGAATGGAAACAGGTCCCTGCACAGGGTAGCTGGCAAACCTCCCTCCCCCCTACCCCAGCCTACCTTGCCTTCCCAGATGCTGTTGCACAATAGGTATGCAGCTCTGGAATTTAAGAGAAGCAGATGAGGATGTTGGTGAACATCCATCCAGGAGATTCTGTACGGTGAGTCAGTCACCCAGAAACTCCAAAACTGCCTTTGCCAGGAATAGAAGAAGGGTGATTGTCATAGGGGACTCTGTTCTGAGGCGAACTGAGGGCCCAATTTGCTGACCAGACCCTTTTCTTTCCCACAAGAAAGTCTGCTGCCAACCTGGGGCCTGGGTCACGGACGTCACCAGGAAGCTCCCTGGTCTGGTGCAGCTCTCTGGTTGTTACCTGCTTCTGGTAGTGCAGGCTGGCGGTGCTGAAGTTGAGGGAAGAAGCCAAATAGCCCAGCTCAAGTGCACCCACATCACTGGTGATGAACTGTGGGGTGAGACGGCACAATCGGAGGGGCTGCGTGCTGCTGAGATCCTTCATTCTGCTCCACGAGGTGCTGGGTACGATGAAGCGCATCTGAAACGCTTGTACACCAACACACCCTGCAAGGAACAAGCAAGAAGAGCTTAAAACCCTTGGCTCAGTCCCAGAGCTACTACATCATTGGTGTAAGCAAAACCTGGTGGGAAGGGTCGTGTGGCTGGTGTGCTGTGATGGGCGGTTACAGGCTCTTCAGAAAAGATAGGCAGGGCACCAAGAAGGCGGTGGGCATGGCTGAGAGCTGCAGGAGTTCAACAAGGGTCTGGGCAGTGCTCTCACACACAGGTCTGGTTTTTGGGTGCTCCTCTGTGGAGCCAGGAGTCTGACTTGATGATCTGTAGGGGCCTCTTCCAACTTGGGATATTCTGAGTCGCTTTCTGTGGCTTAAAAAACTTCTTATTTCTGTCCAACTGACTGAAAGTCAGTTACTGATGAATTAGGTGTCCTTTTTCCCAAATTGCCAATTTTCTGCTTCTCTTTGCAGCGGAAGTTGTAACATTAAATAAATCACAAACTGAAAATAGGGCAGTGATGCCCTTCTCCAGAGCCTGGCACGCCATGGGGGTGGCAGGGCTCTGCTCAGCACTGCTGTGGAGCTGAGTCCTTCCCCAGAGCAGCTCACCGCCCGCTGCCCACAGCTGCAGCACAGATACACACGTGGCTGTGGTTGGAAAGGCGGGCAGCTCCCTGGTACTGCTCTAGTTGTAAGGTACCAAGGCATGAAGAGCTTTTCTGTTTTGTTTTCCTAAGCAAAATGGGTCCTATGATTTCTTCTTGAGATGAGGCTTCTTACTGTCCTGTCCTTGCATGTCCATGAAGGAACAGGGAAAGGCAGAGCTGGAATTCCTTATGGGCAGCTCCTCTTATGTGTATGTTGTTGTTTGTTTTCTGAACAGATTCCTGAGGCTTGAGCAGACCCATCTGTGTGTCCTTGGGATTAAACCTTCATTTTTCAGTGTTTGTGCCACAAGCATCCCCTAACAAATGCTCCTAACTCCCTCTTGCTCAGAGTGAGCTCAGCCGAGCTCTGCTGCAACTCAGTGCCAGTTCCAAAGAGAGGATCCTGTAGTTATCACTGGCAACACAGAGCTGTCACAACACAAATAGGTGCTCACTGGAATTGCTTGGCCTCCGCAGTGGCCTCGTACAGGAATTTTAACCATTATCTCGTTTTACCGTGTCACCAAAGGCATCTTGTGGCTCACAGGGGTTTTGCGCGGTGTTTTGTTGTAAATGGTGCAGCCTTTGCCAAAGTTCTGGTGAAGGATGAAAGTGTCTCAGTGCTAAAATGAATGTTCAGTTGCAAATGCATGTCTGTAGTAATAATTATTTTGGTTGTAGGTACGTAGTGGGGAGACTTATTGGACAACAGTTCCTAGACTCTGATGTGTGAAAGCAATACAGCCAAGACTTGATAATCTGACTTTATACCAAAGGTTTCTCCTCTTAATTTGATTTGAACTAAACGAATCAAGTATCTGTTGATTTAAAATGAGGCTTCTAAAAGCATTTTTAAAATAATTTATTGAATTATTGGAGTATTCTGCCCCATTAACCCAAAGAAATAAGCATTTTCAATTTACTAACTTAGTCTGTAAGTTGTCACTGCCATAGATTGGATTTCAGTACCTAATGTTTTCCTTCTTCTATAATACCTTTCTGCTATGGAATAGATAGGACCTGATCTTCCCACTGTGCTTTACTAGTAGGGAGTTACAAAGGGACTACAGGTTGAATGCCAAATACAAGCTCCTGGGTCTTGATCTTGTCCCCCTGTGGCTTTGGGAGAGGTTTCTCACAGATAGTCCGAATTAACACATTGCTAGAGGGGGGAAATGCTGGTTCTTGTGTGGTGTTAACCCATTTTCAGAAGCAGTGCATCTTGGAATGAAAGGATAAGCTTTAAGGGGGTCCTTTGTCCTTTCTCTGACCTACCAGGCTGTTTGTTGATGATTGGGAATGCTTAGTGGCCAGCCTTTGTTGAAGCCAAACAGAAGAGGATTTGGTGTCATAGGGAGTGCTTAGAGCAAGTTATTGTCCCACTGAGTGGGATGCCATGGCTGCTCTGTGGTATGGGGCAGGGGCCTGGGAGGACACCCTTATGGGTTGTGAGCTCTTGGAGCTCTTTGACCAATGCTGACCTCTTAATGAGCGTGATTTTCCTAAAAATGTGACGGAGGAATTTCCCACCTGAGTCCTTGGACCACATGGGAGCTAGAAGCAGTCAGACCGCTCACTGAGGGCTGCAGCTTCTCATTTCTGGCTCAAGCCATCATCATCTAACCTGGTAAAATACAGACTTACCAAGGAACCTGAGCTTGAGAGCAGTAATTCTTGCACAAAAGAGGTCTGCGGAGACAGAAATGAGGCATACAGCCCGGGGTGAGCAGCTCAGTCTGGCCGAGGTGTGGAGGAACACCCCCTAAGCCTCACGGAGCTCAGTGCATCCAGGGAAAGCCTTGGAGAGGTGGGTCGTGGCTGTTTGCTGCCGACCAACCCCTGACCAGGTCAGCCTACCAAGTAGCTCTGTATTGCGTTTTGGGGACTTTGTTTGTTTGTTTTTTATATACGCATAAGAAAACGGTCGATTTTATCTATTTTTGTATAGTTTTGCATTTTATATTCATGGGGAAATTTTATGGACTGTTCTTTTACTTACGTACGTTATGTGTTTCAAAATGGTGCGGTTTACAGTTCTGATGGAGAAACAGCAATTTATTGCTGCCACTGCTGCTGCCACTGCCTGTGCAATGCAAGAGACCCACGTTGCTCCCCACACCCCCGTGCAGAGTGCTGTTTGGCGTCGTCTGAAGGAGCAGCTCTAGAAATGAGAAGCCAATCCACTGCCACTGCACACTCCGTGTGGACACCGCCAGGATGTCTGTTTTGATACTGGTTTGTCACTCTTGTCAGCTGTTTCTTAGCTTTGTTTTGAATCTGAATTTGTGCACCGTGGTGATTTTTCCCTGAAAGTGTTGTTGGTTGTCTTTAAACAAACGCCCAAACCGTGTGGATTTCAGTTTGGGAATTCTCTGTGTGCTTCAATTATGTTGTCCCAAACCGGGCTCTCCTCTGTTCTCTTCAGCCATTGCAGGGCAGGAGGTGCTGTTGGCTGCTCTGGGGTGATGGAGAAATGAGTGGAACAACATTGCCTTGAACTGTGGGGTCACAACCAAAAGGAGAGCTCTGCGTATGCTCAGACCCAACACTAGTTAATGTGGATTATTTTTTTTTTAATGGAATGAATATGCTGCTTTGTTTGCCTGACTCAGTGCCCCTGCAGAGTTTGCAGCCCTGTGTGGGGTACGAGGCTGACATAACTCTGCAGAAGGTCGTGATGATCAGCTGAGCAGAGAACAATGCCCAGCGCTCATGTGCAAAAAGAAAAAGCTGAAAACCCATTTGTCCCTTCTTCCCCCCTGAGCCAACACCAGCAGAGGTGGCAGTTCCAGGCTGAGACGTTTGGCTCTGCTCGGATTTCTGTGTCCTTTAATTCAGCAGCTCTTAACAAACAGGGGCACTGTTGGGGTTCCTTAGGATGGATCAGGGCGAGATGGCAGCTCTCCTGGCATCTGATCCCAGGGCCCACAGTGCAGGCAGCACATGGGAACCGAGGGGAGCCCAAGGGAAGCAGAGCTGCCCCAGCTCTGTCCCTGTGTCCCCGTTGCAGCCATGCAGGGAGCCCCATCCAGCCCGGCTGCGTGCTGCCCTGTGCCAGGTGCCAGGTTTGGGGCTGTTCTGTTTTCTTTTGGTCTCATTGCTACTCATCCTCTTGACTTTTTAATGTACTGACTGTGTTTTAAACTGAATGTTCCTTTCACTGAATTCTAACAAATAAACTTCAGATTTTTAGAGAACATCTGATTTTATTCCTGCTTTGTGTATCAGGCTTTCTTATGCTTGATTCCATCTTTCTCTTTTCCCACCTCTCCCATTACACTGTGAGCAGGTTGCAAAGATGTGCTTCAGAGAGCACAGTGAGCTGCTGTCTGCCATGTGCATAACCTTGTCCAAGCTGTGATACCGAGTGCACTCTGCAGCACGACCCTCCTTGAGGCTCTGCCCTGAGCCAAGCTTTCCCCTCTTTCTCTGCTGTTGCTGAGTGCACATGGGTATTTGTCCTTGCAAGAAGCATTTCCAGGTGGTAGAAACACATGGTGGGTGGCTCTGATCCCTCCTGTGGTCCCCTGGCTGTGGAGAAGCATCACATCCTTCTGCACTGCTCATCTTCACACTGCCCTGCTTGAGAGCTTTTCCTTTTCAGGCCCCAAACCTTCAGCATTTTCATTTAGAGCCAACCAAGCTGCGTTGGCTTAAGCTGTCACTGATGTACTGCCAATGCAGTGCTGTTGGTGGTGAACTCTGTGGTCCCACAGCTGCTCTGTGTGCCTGTCCAGCAGTGCCACCAGCCCACTGAGTGCCCTGGGGCCCAAGCGGCCCCAGGTGGCTGTATTCACACTGCTGCCTCTAATGGGAGGCAGCTGGGACTGACTGGTGCAATCGCGTCCTTCAAAGCTGCTCCTTTTAACATTTAATTATTATTTATAGGACTGTGTTCTGATCCTATGGGAGGGAGAGGCTACAGCCCCCTGCCCGTCCCGGAGGAGCCATGGCTATAATGGGGTTGACCCCTTATGGCATCTAATTGAATTTAGGGAGGGAAGAACTCCCTGAGCAGCGTGAAGGGAGGACGGAGCGGGGCAGGCACCAGTGTCACTGATGGATGAGCCCCAGTGCTTCGCTGCATCTTAACCATGGGCAGGAAGAAAACAAACAGTGACCGCAAATTACACGGGATACATGAGCACGACTTCGGCCTGCTGGGACGGAGCCTGGGGTGTCCCTCCCAGCGGGGAGCTCTCAGGTCAGTGCTGATCACCTGCTGCTGAACACAGCTCCCTCGCTGCAGCTGAGTGTGGGTGCTGAGCAAACATGCTCAGAGCTGCCTGTCCTCATGTGGATGTGTTCCACGCTTAAAGTGTTGCTTTTGGTCTCATTTCTCTTCCTCAAAGTGGTTTCCCAAGGGCTCAACGCTGGTCTGGGGACACCACTGCGTGCTCCTGTCCCACTACTGCTGGGAGTCCAGGAGAAGGGCTACTTCTTAAGGAGGCTGAGGCTGCCAGTTAGCACCAGCCCATTGATTAAGGCAGTTCTAGAATCGTTAAGGTTGGAAAAGACATCTGAGATCACCTAGTCTAGCTATTCACCTACCACCCATACTGCCCACTAACCCGTCACCCAGTGCCACATCCACACGTTTCTTGAGCACCTCCAGGGACAGGGACTCCCCCACCTCCTTGGGCAGCCCATGCCAGCACCTCACTGCTCTTTTGGAGAATAAATTATCCTTCACATCCAACCTCGGGGCTTCGTGGCCGTGGATTAAATCTAGCAAAGCAGGGCACCCAAAAAGCCACGGAGATTTATTTTTTAATCTCTCTATTTTTAGCACGAGGCTGAGCTCTGTTTGTGCTGGAAAATAAATCCCACCGGCCTGCAGCGTCTCTTGGAGCCTCCATCCCTCCTGGTGGCTCCTGCTCCAGCATGGCAGCACTGCTGGGAGGGGGACCGGCTCCCCAGACCCCCAGCTGGGGCCGGAGGGACATCCCCGCCTCTCCCCCTTCATTTGTTTGCAGCAATCGCTCTCGCCCGCGTGGATTTTTGGAGCAGTGTAGGTGCTGGGCTGACCTCTAAGGGAGAGCTCCGTAATTGCACTGCTGCGCTCAGCGGTGCTCCCAGCGCTTCCCGGAGAGCGTCGCTCCGGACCGCGACCCGAAGCGCGGTGTGCGCTCGACCTACAGACGGAGCCCCAGAGCTGCCCCTGCGGAGGCACAGCCGGGGGTGGAAGGAACCGAAACGTCACGGTTTGCGTGCATAAGGCGCTCAGATCTCTGCAGTTGGAGCGAAGGTTCGTCTTGGGGAGAATAACCTCCCGTGCCGTCCCTCGATGCCCACGCTGCGTTGTGCTCCGGCACCAGAGGGCACCGGGGACCCGTTCAGCCCAGTGCCACCCCCGGGACCCGCTCTGCCCCGGGGCACTGAGGGCTTTGGGTCCTCTCTCCTCTGCAAAACGTGCCCCATTTCCCAAAGCCAGCCCCACAGCAGCACCACACACACCATATTACTACTTCAGATACCCATCCCATGTAACTTCTGGCTTCATTTTTGTTTTACAGAGGCTTAAAGCAGAAGGCATCCTATTTTGTGCTCCCAGCAGAACTGCTCACAGCACTTATCCAAAGCTCAGGGTCCAGGGCTCCAGGACGACATCCCCTCAGCTCCAACCCAAGGATCGGGCACACCCTGGCCATGTCACTCCCTGCAATCTGCTCTCTGGGGTATGTATGGAGAGGACTTCTCAGAGACCATCAGAATAAGCCTTCAAGATCATGCTAAGAAGCTCCTAAAGGGGGAAAAACAAGTGCCTTTCCCCAGTATTCCCCTCAGGAGCCCCATTGGGTCCCTGCAGGGTGGGCTCAGGGATGAACAGCGTGGCGTCCAGTCACCCTGGGGTGCAGGTGACAACGTACTGCAACTGACACAGGAGCAGAAGGAGGACAGAGGTTGCAGCCTGCCAGGGATAATAATAAAATAGTAAAAATATTGCAAGACGGATAGTATGGGATGGAATGGAGTGGGATGCTCCATTCTTTCCAGTGTCACCCAGTCCCCTGGATGCAAACCAGAGAGATGGGGGAGATCAAAAATCCCCCTCAGCATGTGTGCCAAGGAGCCCCCACACCTCCATGGCTCTTCCATGGCAGAGTAGCACCAAATCACTCAAACACTTGCAGATGTGGCAATGGGACAGCAAAAGCCAAGGAACCACAACACAGCATTGGGACTGCACATAAGAAGTAATAGGTATGGGATTGTGAGGTGTGGTTTCCTGGGTGGAAGATGAAAGAAGGGTGATTAGATGCTCACATGTTGCCATTCATTAAATAAGGAACGGTTTATTGTTGAAAGAGACCTGGTGAATTTGGGGGTTCCTCAAGAAACTGCACTGCAACCACTCTGCAGGAGGAAGGATGAGTGAGTGAGGAAGCCCCACTTTGTCCTCCTCTGAGCTCTGCTTTGGTTTTTGAGCAGCAGCACCGTTGGGTTTCTTTGCCATCTTCTGAGGCCGGAGCAGCCACCAGCATGAAGGGTGCCTTGGTTTAATGGGACCTGGGGCTGGGGGTGGCAGACCCGGCTGTGCCATGGGGAGCATCTCCAGGATTATGGAATGCCAAAAGCAAAGAGGCATCAGGTATGATTAAAAAGTGATTAAGGCTGATTTTGAAAAACAGGACTTGGGGAAACAAATCTTAGGAGAGATAAACGGGGATTTCCTTGCTTGATCGGTGTGGTGTGTGAGAAGGGAAGTAACAGAGACTGAATCTGACGGAGCCTGAACCTCACAGATGTTGTTTGTGAATTTTGCAGTTTTTGGGGGGCGTGTTTTATTATTGCAATGAATGGAGCCTGCAGCAAACAGGCTGGAGCCTGAGCACCCCTGGTCCCAGCAGATCAGTTCTGCAGCCTGGGGCTGAGCTTCTCCGCCATCAGCACCTGTGTGGGACGGGGCAAGCTTGGATCTCTGCAGTCCTTTCTTTCTCCAAACTTTTTTTTCTCCTCACGCTTGGGTTCACTCGTTGCTCCATGGGCACCGTGCATGGATTTGGCCTCTGAGGGCAAAGCAGAGTTTGTGCTTCCCTGCTGTCATCCCCATAGGGGACCACAGTGAGGGCTGGGATTCATTACAAAACTACAGAATCATTAAGGTTGGAAAAGACCTCTAAGATCACAAAGTCCAACCATCAGCCCGTCCCCATGTACCTACTAACCACATCCCTCAGTGCCACATTGGCCCTTTTCTTGAACACCTCCAGAGATGGTGATTCACCCACCTCCCTGGGCAGCCTGTGCCACTGCCTCACCACTTTCAGAAGAATTTTTTCCTACTATCCATCCTGAACTTCCCCTGGTGCAACTTAAGGCCATCACATCCTGCCCTAGTGCTGTTACCTGTGCCACATCCCACCCCACTTCCTCTTGCCTTCTAGCAGGACAGCATTGAAGCCAGGCTGTCACAGCCCCAAGGCACTGATGGCCCTTAATGGCCCTGAGCAGCCCCACCTGTGTCCCACACCCACCCCTGTGGGCCCAGGAGCCCATTTAATCCCAGCTGGGGTACTGATTCCTCCCCAGGCACAGCCCACGCCTGGCCATCTTGAGCGCACTGCCAGCCTCACAGCTGTTCCCAGCCTTTGGGCCACCCAATGCAAAGAATGGGTGGGTGCTGTGAGGCCAGGCAGAGCCTTGTGTCTGGGGAGGGGTGTTCTATACAGGATGCCCTGTATAGAAATAAAACCATCCTTTATACAACCGCACAAGGCCGGTGGCTTTTGTTCTTGCTCCAAGAACTGTCTGATGAAGGCAGCTATCCTCAGGCTCAGGAAGTGTGCAGGAAGGTTTCCAGGCACGGAAAGCAGCCGAAGCCCCAAAGGTGGGCAAAGTAGAGCAACCCCTCCTGCTGCAGGTCTGTGTGCTACATGCCGAGGGGTGCAGTGATGCTCTGCTTGGTCCCATTTCTTCTTGGGTAAATTGTTGGTTTCAATAATAAAGTGCTTCATGGTGTGAAGCTTGAAAAAAAACGTGAAATCTGGAGTTGCACCAAGCCCAGGAGGGAGGCGTGCCGCTGACTATTGTTCCTTTAAGGAAGAACAACAAGAAACCAGACGAAAAAGAGCTCCCAGCCACCAGCCCCAGTCTGGGGGCACTGGAGCCAGTGGGAGCCCCGTGCCCAGGAGGGAGGAGGCTGCAGCCCCCAGGGGGAGGGGACCCGTGACTTGCATCAGCACCAGCTTCACTCGGGGAGGTGTTCCTGAGCTAACTTTCTCTATAACGCAAACCAAACCCCTCCGAGATGCTCGCGGTGCTGTCGGCTGCTCTCTGCGGCTGTGAGGAGTTCTTCATAACGCCCGGGGCCGGAGGAAGCGGAGGAAATGGAGCCGATAGGTGGAAGCGTGTCCCCGTGCGGCTGGGCCCCGCGCTGCCCTGCTCCCTTCCCGCGGCTCTGCTGAGGCTGCAGGTCCGCTCTGGGGGAACGCGCTGTAGCGCAGTGGGGATTTCTAGGAGCGGCAAAGGGCTGCTGAGATCTGAGCTGCTTCCCAGCTAGTCCCCACCTTGTGGAATTATAGAGGGAGATGGCAAAGCCTGCCGTGCTGAGTCCACATGAGCTAAATAAATGAGGAGCGGGGAAGCGTGCTCCTCTGTGGGACAGCAGACAGGGAAGTCCCCGAAGGAGCCTGAAGCACCTGGACTGAAAAAGAATGTGGGGATGTCACCATTACACTGCTTTCAGTGCATGCATCGTGCAAGAAGGGAACCTCCAGAGAGGTTCAGGTTGGATATTAGGGCAAATTTATTTTCACAAAGAGAGGCAAAGTGCTGGCACAGGCTGCCCTGGGAGGTGGTGAAGTCATGGTTCTCAAAGGCTGCCAGCTTTGCCCTACATCTGCCTGGTGTTTGTTCTCTCCCTGCAGGGATGCTGGGGGAGTCACGTTCAGGCAGCGCTGGAGCAGTGACTGCTGGGTGACGTTCAAAGCAAAATTCATTCAACTCCACCACTGATTTCTCCCCCTGGCTCCACAGCCCCTAGCCTCCACTATGAGCAGCATCACTCAGCACCCATCCTGGAACTGGGACAGAGCCGTGCTCTTCTGAGTCCACACAAAACCACACAGCCAGGGCAGTTGGGCCCAAGTCCCCAGTAGCTCATTCCCCAGTCCTCTATTTACCTTCTCTTTTTCTCTTTCTTTTTTTCCTCTCTCTTTTTTTTTTTTTTTTTTTTTTTTTTCCCCTCCAGCATAGCCCAGAAGCAGCTAAGGAGACCCTGAAATACTTCCAACTACAGCACAGAAGTACTTGAGGTCCTTCTACTCCCATTCCAATGTTCAGCAGCCCTGACCCCAGCACCCCCTGCAGCCAGTTATGGGGAAATGAATTGCTCAGTGAGCTGCACCTGCGGCTCATTTAATGCAGCTGTTGGTAGGGGTTGGTTCAGCAGAGGGAAGGAGCACCTGGTCTGGGAGCTGCTCTGTGAGGTGCACGGGCTGACGAGATGGTGGTGCTCATCCTTACAGGCGCGCCCCCACGCCGGGCGCTGACCGGAGGCAGAGCTGTGCTCGTGGGGCTCAGAGCTGTGAGCTCACCAAGTGCCCGGTGTGCTCGGCCCGTGCTGCCTGGGGCCTCTGTGGGGTGGAAGTGGGAGCTGGGCCGTAGCGGGAGCCGGGATGGCGGGCTGCCACAGGTGCGTTCCTAACGAGGGGCTCCGTGCACGCGGCCAAGCCAACGGACTGCGCTTAGCCCAGGTGCGCTCCGAGCCGCACAGAAGGGATGAAAGAGAGCCGTCGGTGAGGGCAGCCCCGCGGAGGATCCCGGCTCAACCTGACAGAGCTCGCAGCCCGGCGCTGGGCACGGCGGAACCGCTCGCTCCCGCACGTGGGAAGCGCTCCCAGCGGCCCAGAGGCGGCCGCACTTCCTCCGATTGTCCCGGCCGGGCCCTGCCGGCAGAGCCTCGGGCGCGGGGCGGTGCGGAGCCTCCCCCGCGCTTCCCCCGGGCCGGGCGGCGCCGCGCACACTGCGGGCGGCGGAGAGGAGGAGGAGGAGAGAGAAGAGACGGGTGGCCGCGCTGCACCGCACCGCCGCGGGAAGTTTCCGTCTGGGCTCCCGTTCGCATCCAACTCGAGACTTTTGAAACAACTCAATTTCTTTAATTTCCTTTTAATTTAACGTATTGTAACTATTATCATTTATTTGCTTTTAAGTTTTATTTTCTTTTTTTTCCCCGCGAGCGGCAGCGGCCGGCGCCGGGCGGGCCCCGACGGGACGGGGCAGCGGGGGATGCGCGGAGGCGGCGGAGCTCCGCGGCCCTCTCCGGGCCCCGCCGGGCGTCCCCCGCGCCCCGCTGCCCGCGGGCGCCCGCCGCCCCCCGGGGCCGCCCTCGGCCCCTCCGGGCCGCACCGCGCCGCTCCCTGAGCGCTCCGCCCGCGGGGCCGGGGCCGGTGCTGGGGCCGGAGGGTCCCGGGCCGGTCCCGGAGCGCGGCGGGGGACGCCGGGCAACGGCGGCGAGAGGCGGTCCGGGGGGGGGGGCGGCCCGCGTGCATGGCACGGGCACCCCCCTTCGTCCGACTTTCTTTTTTGGTAACTTTTATTTTTGTTTGGACTAAGTAGCACTATCATTTTTTTTTTTTTTTTTTTTTTTCCCCTTCTTTTCTTTTCTTTTTTTTCTTTTGCATTTTAATTTCACTTTTAACCGTTTCAATTCCCGGCTCCGGCGGGTCGCGGGCCGGCACCGTGCCGCGGCGGGGCCGTGCGCTGAGGTAAGCGGGGGGTTCGTAACGCGGTGTTCCATTGTAATGAGGTAGGAATTGTGATGCGTTCTTTTCATCGTTAGAAACCCGAGGCGTTTCTTACTGACACTGAGCGGGGGTGCCCCGAAGGGACCCTACGGGCATCCTGCACTCGATTTGGTGGAGCTCAGCTTTGGGTGTACTCCAGCGAGGAGTATGGACTATGGGAGTATGTACTCCATGCGTGGGAGCTGGGTTATGACTCACTACTACCCGTCCCAGGTGTGTTGAAGCACAGCGCTGTGCCCACCTCTCCCAGCTGCTCCAAGTCCGGGGTCAGCGCTGTGTCCCTCCTGGTGCTGCCCAGACTCTCATACCTCTCCCCAACAACTCAAGAGCTGCTCGCTGCCCCGGCTCCGGAGTGCTGGGGTACGGGACGGGGCTGTAAGAAAGGAGGGGACAGACCCTTCAGCGGGGTCTGTTGTGATAGGATGAGGGGAAATGGTTTCAAACTGGAAGAGGGAGATTTAAATGGGAGGTAAAGAGGAAGTTTTTTTGTAATGAGGTTGGTGAGGCACTGGCCCAGAGAGGTGGCGGTGCTTCATCCATGGAGATGCTCAAGGTCAGGCTGGATGGGCTCGGGCTCCTGACGGAGCTGTAGGTGTCCCTGCTTATTGCAAGCTGGAGGGATGCCTTTAAGGGTCCCTTTCACTTCAAACAGCTCTATGACTCCATAGAAAGTGCTAAGCTGAGCTGGGGAGCCCAGTGGGGTTGGTCTGAGCCCTGGGGTGCCCAATTTCTGCTGCAAGAGGACTGCCTGTAGTGGGAATGTGGGGCTCAGGGCAGTGCTGCCCCATTTGTGGGCACTTCTGTGCTGCAGGGCTGAGGGTGGATGGGAGGTGCTGCTGCTGGGCAGGGGGAGCAGCAGTGTGTGGTAGGGCCGTGTGTTGGGGGGTGTTGGTGGGACGCTCCTGGAGGGCTCTGGGCTGGGCCTGGGTCTGCTGCTGGCTCAGGGCACGTCCCAGTGGGCTGCTGTAAGGGGTAATGCTGTGCCCTGCTTGAAGAAAAGTCTCCCTCAGTAGTGGGGGTCACATGCAGGCACAGAGAACAGCACTATGGCCTTGTGTGCTGTCACAAGGCAGCAGCACTGCTGGCTCCCGCTTGTGTGGGGTGTTTTCATTTCAGATTGTTGCATTTGGCCTTCTTCAGCCAAACCTATTGTAGCTGTCTGCAGAGCAGAGGTTTGCTCATCTGCTTGGTGCTGACAGCATTAATTTTCCATAGAGCGACAGTTATGAGGGCTGTATCTGTACATTACAACACTAACCTGAGCTGCAGATGGGGCACTTTGAGGACATGGTGAGGAATTTCAGCCACAAATGGGATGGGCACCGTGAAATTGCCCCCTGCGGCAGAGGTGTGGGCAGAGCCCCATCCCACTGGACCCTGTGCACCTGTGGCATGAATTAAGGAGGGCTGCGTGCTGCTGGCTGCTCCTCTTAGCCTTCAGCTCAGGAAGCCATCATTGGAATAAGAGTTGCCCAACTTTGTTGATTGGGAGGGCACCATGTATGGTGTAAGGGCGGTGCTGCTGGCATGGAAGGTGACATCTGTGTTTTGTGTGTTTGCTTCGGGTAGTTTCAGCTGTAGAAGTAACTTTGGAGCCTTGAGTGTGAAAGAAATGGTTTCTTCCCCCTCATGTATAGAGAAAGAAAGGATGTCAGTGGTTGATGAAAAGTACTATAGGAGAGGATGGGGAGGCACAGATAGCAGGGCAGTGCTGGATGCCCATTCTCCTCTCCCTTTGCTGCAAATGCGCCCTGGGTGTGACCTGCATTAGTAGTGCTGGAGGGTGGAAGGATGGGAAGCTCCCAAACCTGGAGCAGGGTCTGGCTGCACCTGTGCTGGAGATGTTGGTTTGGTCCATCACTGTTTGCCTGATAGTTGTTTCTGCATCTTCTCAAATCCTGGAAGAAGCCTACAGACCTGTGTGACTTCTTTTTTTGCTTGGGACTGTGATCTACTTGGATCCCCCACTGTGTCCCATGCTGGGTTTGTGCCCGCTGAGCTGACAGCAGGGTCCTGCAGGTAAACTCAGCCCATTCTGGGGGGGATGTTTTCACAAGGACTGTGCAGGGTAGTGAAATACCCGTGAGAGAAAGCCACATCCACACGTTGCAAAGGGCTCTGAGCAGTAATTCATTAGCCACAGCCATTCCCAGACCGCCAGCCCTTGCTGCGGTCTGCCTGCTTTCCGGCTCGGCTGTGATGCTGCTCTGGGATCTGTTGTAGCAAAAAGCATCCCCAGGAGCTGCGGACACATCGCCTGGTGCTGCAGAGTGCCTTTCTTGTGGCAGCTCTTCCCATGGTGTTTGCTGCCCGGAGCTGGCGCGCACCGCAGCACAGGAAATTCTGGTTGCAGCGTTACTGCAAAGCTATTGTTTGGGGCAAGAGAAGGGCTCGGCTTTGCTCACATCCTAAAATGAGCTTTAAAAGGATGTTGTGAGGAGCTCAGGGCTTGCTGCCGGCAGTGCTTTGAGCTGTGACCCCTGTGTCAGTGCTTGGATTGTTCATGGGAATCCTCAAGGTGAAGGAACTCGGAATGAAGGCAGAGTTTGGGTGCAGTGCTGCACAGTGCTGCTTGGGGGTGGTGCACGTGGGGGTGCGTCCGGCCCTGCTGCTGGGATGCCAAAACACGGCGTTTGGGATGGCAGCCCCATGTCTGCCTGCACTGCAGTAGTGAGGACAGACACCTAAACCCCTCTGTGCCTCTCTTCCCCATCCAAGCAGTGCAGAAATCTCTTTGCTCCCTGTTTTTGTTTTTTCCCCCCAAACGAATTCCTGCAGCTTAGATGTTGGCAGTGATAACCACAGCATCCAGGTTGCAAAACCCTTTTTCCTCAACCTGTGCGCTGCAGCCAGCATCTGATGTTTGGGTACCACTCGTGTCATGGCAGCAAGAAGGCTGGGGAGCTCTGTAGTGGGGATGCTCACCCTGTCACTCCCTCAGGCCCTCCCCATTGCTGGATTTTCTCCCACTTGTGGCATGAGTGTAGTGCTTGGTCAGGCTTCGTGCAGTGATGATTGGAATCACAGAGTCATTGAAGTCATAAAAATCATCTTGTCCAACTGTTAGGCAGTGGAGCGGAGCTGTGCTGGTGCTGGGTGTGAGCTGGGGAATATGGCTTACGTCTTGGGATGCTGCACTGGGGCGAAGGAGAGCCATTAATGAGTTTAAAGCTGCCTCGTTTCAGTCACACTCATTAAAAACGCCCATCGTGTGTGACACAACACAAGATGCTGCTGGGCCCTGAGTGCCACATCCCTGCGGTGCGGCTGTGCTCACCAGTGAGGTTCTGTCCCCCAGCAGCCAGGGAGTTTACGTGGCACGGTGTGAGTCCTGCACAAACAATTTCTTCCTGTTATTGTTGTGCTCTGCAGCTTTCAGCTGGACCAGGGAATGAGTTCACCCAGTTAGCAAGCAGGGCTGGTGGCTTTTTGTGCAAGCAGCGCCTTAAGTGCAAACGCCCAGTGTGAGCTGTGCTGGGATCCCAGCTATGCACTACTGGGGGTGCCAGGGGAGATGTTCTGCATCCAGGCACCACTGCCAGGGCTGCTGCTGCACAGGGACATCTCCTGGCACTAAGGGCAGTATCTGGTGGGCACAGGGCAAGTGCTTTCTCATAGCTGCAGCTCAGCCTGAATTTACTCTGCACCATGAAAACAGGGGTATGCCATGGGTTGGGTTGGCAGCGGTAGGAATGATAAAAGGAATGTCTGAGAGAAATGTGTGCAGGGTCCTTCTGCAACCAAGTGGATCAGGGTCACGTTAGACTGCATTTCCCACGAATGGGCTATTCATTTGCAATAAGAAATGGCTATGGGATGGCAAAGACCTTGAAGAGGAGTGTTTTGCTGAGGAGCTCTGGAGCTCAGGAAGTGCTGGGCTTTCCTTGGATGCATGCTGTAGTGGGTATGGCTCTGGGGCAGCTGTGATCGCAGGCAGTGAAGAAATAGTGCAGGTCTTCCTGCCCACCAACACAGCTGTAGGGCTCTCACTAGTGGGGAGCAACGAGGCCATGCTGCTCTGCTCCCATCCCTAGGAGTGGGCTGAAGAGGAAGGAAAAACAGGAAAAAAGTCAGTCAGTTGCTAGGGTGAGGTGATGTCACTTCTTGCTGTCATAAGCCAAAGCCAAGGTTGTAATACACTTCTCTGATGATAGTAAGTATTAGATAGAAATGTTTGTATAAGATGGATGTGCGTTTCATGGCAAAGCAGAGCCGTGTCTGGCAGAGCTAGAGGCAATTTTCTCTGAGGCACAAATTATTCTGCGATCTCTTGTTAATGAAGTTCTTGCCCCTTTCTCTGGAGCAGCATTTACCTTTGTCAAGAACACAGAGGAAGTGCTGGGTTGTGTGGGAGCCCTATGTGATGCAGACCAGCAAGTTTGTACCCCTCTGACTGCAATCAGTGAGTTTTGCACCCAGGAAGAATTGGGCAGTGCCATGTAAGCCTGTCTGTAATAAATATTAGGAGTCTGTCCTTATGGTTTTAGGCTTGAGGTTTCACAGTGATAATTAGTCTACAATCTTTCCAGGCACCTTGCTTCAATTCTTGGAAAGCTCTGCTTTTATTTACAGCTACAGCATAAACGTGCTTAAGAAGACAGAGCTGAGAAGAGAGATTTTGTGGGCAGCAGATTTAGGGCTGTGAGGATGTGCATGGTGCCACGAGCAGGACCCACCAACCCAGCCGCTCTGTTTTCCTTGGAGAAGCAAAACTGCCTTCATCTCAGTCCTAATGCAGTCTTGAGGGCAGATTGGAGTTTGCTGGGAGTGGAAGGATCTGGTCGATCTGCTAGGTTTGGAGACCTGGTCTGCATGAACAAGGGTGTTGGAGAAACCCCCCTCTGCTGCATTTCCCCATGTCTTTATATCCCCTCTGTTGTGAGAGTAGACATATTTCCAGGATGAGTATTGAGATCACTAATTTGAGTTTATCCGAAGTGCGTGTCTGAGCACGAGATGCTCCCTGGCACTTGTGAAGGAGGTGGGGCAGGGTGCGCGCTGTGGGTGGGCTGGGGTGCTGCCTGGGACGTGCAGGAGGATTTCCAGAGGAGGAGTGATGTGGGACAAGTTCTGCAAAGGGCCTGTTGTTAATCTGGTGTTTCTTTCTGCTGTTGGTAATACACTGGGGTTCATCTTCATGTGGTTACTTGTAGCCAATGGGTATGACGAGACCTGGCTCTGGGCTGGATCGGTCCCAGCCCAATTTGATGCTGAGGCTGTGCATCTGTAGAGATGGACCAGAACATCAGTATATAACCCAGCTGCTTCACTCGTGTATCCTATCTTTGCTCCTTATCCAACTGTTTTGAGATCAGGGAAACTGTCCCATTCTTCCCTACGGGGTGGCAGGGAAGTTGAGAGCAGCCTCCTTTTGATAAAACCAAGTCAAACACGGGCGTGTGCCTTTGACGCAAGGACCGCCTTTAATTGGGTATGTGCTGCCTTAACTGCCTGGTTCCTGGCTCCCTGTGCCTATTTTCATCACCTGCTCAGGGCGGGCATGTTCTGCCCATTGCATGCACACCCTCAGCCTGTGCTTCAGGTCTCTGTGCTGGGATGGGCTCTGTGCACCCTTCCCCGTTGTTGTCCTGCTGGGCGATTACATTGTCACACTGTGTGGCATTTCTGGATTTTCTTGCTGCAGGTTGTTGTGATGTAGGGCTGTTTGATGGTTCCTGCCATGGCCCCCCATGCCATCAGCTGGGGACACTGATCTCATCCCCGTGCTGCTGTACAGAGAGAGAGTGTGCCTTTGGGGAAAGGCAGGGAAAGCCAGGAGCTCCCAAAGACAGTGCAAGCTTTGAGTTTTGTGCAGGCTTCCCACTGGCCAAGCCCTTGTTCTTAAACACTTTTCCTTAAGCACTTCTTCTCTCCTCCAGGGGAAGAAGGGGTCACTTTTTCCACTCTGCTGACGTGGACGATGAGTCACGGGTGTTGTGGGAAGGTGCAATCACCAGGACAGGAATCCTTGAAAATATTTACCACCTTTATCCCAGTGTCCCCAGGCACTCTGCAGGCCAGATGCTGCACAGTCGGGCATGACTGCAGCCCAAGGATTGCTCTGCTGATGCTTCCCAAGTGGGACAGACAGGAAAGATCAGCTCCTCAAGGAATTTTTATGCCAAGGGAGTGATTTGGTGCACGAATGGGAGAGTGAGGCATTTTACTTCAGGAAGGAAGGTGTTGGCACATAGCACAGCTCTAGCACGTGGTCTCTAAGCCGAGGTGGTTTTGCTTTGGTACCAGCTGAGAAGGCATGGCACTGGGATAACACCCAGAAAACTCAGCACATTTTGCAAGCTGTGCTGGCAGCATGGCTGAGCCGGCCCTGCCCTGCGTGTGCCGGCACGTCGAGGAGAGCGTGGGAGTTTCGGCAGCTTTTGTGCCAGCCAAGCAGGATTTGAATGTAATGATGGAGAAAACAGGAGCTGGTGCAGCTCGGCTCGCTGCAGGCTGGTCCTGCGTCTCCAGAGGTGCGTGTCCTTGCAGAGACATTGCTTTCTCGAGGTGCTGTGGTCGCAGCGTGATGCGCAGCTTGCCTCTGGCTTGCTGCTGGGAAGGTGCAGAGCTGTGGCCTCACAGGATATAGAAAAATGTGAAATAAAAGGATGCCTCATGCTTGGGCCACAATCTCCAGCTCCTTGCAAAAAAAAAAAGAAGGTTCAGGCTTTGTTCCACAAGTTGTGAAAAAAGAGAACCTTTAGCTACTCCTGCTCGGCTGTGGTGTTTTAACTCTAAAAATGGGATTAGGGTGTCCTTGATGAGGACAGGCAGGAGGGCAGAGGGGGGACAGCTGCTTCTTGCTGTGCTTTCCCTGCTGCGTGCCCTGAGCAGCTCTGCTCTCCGTGGCTGCTGATGCGTGTACAGCCCCACCCCAGCGGCGGGGACCCTGCTGAGATGAAAAAGCTCATTGGTAATGATGCTAATTGAATCGGATGTCGCTTCCCTGTGCTCAGACGTGGCTGCTGCTGCCATCTCGCAGCAGAATGCAACTGGCTTGAGAGAAGCCCTGGTGCATGAGGAATGTGAGCTGACAGTCCCCCTTTGCTGGGAAAAGCCATGTGGGTGAGATAGTGCGATGGTGCAGACGGGATGCTCTCATGGTACCTGCTTCAAAGCTGCTTGTTTGCTTTAGCATCAGTATTGGGTCAGCAGGGCAAGCTCGCATTAAGAAGCTGAGGTTTTTGAGACTGGGGTTGTAAGGTGTGTCTTATGGGATCAGCTCTAGTGAGGATAATAGGCAGGATAATATTTATGGAAATAACAAAATCATGGAATGGCTTGGGTTGGAAGGAACCTTAAAAATTATCTAGGTCCAACCCCCTGCCGTGGGCTGGCTGCCCCCCAGCAGCTAAGGCTGCCCAGAGCCCCATCCCGCCTGGCTTTGTGCACTGGCAGGAGTGGGCACCTACAGCTCTCTGGGCACTGCCACTCTGAGTAAAGAATTTCTGCCTAACATCTAAACTAAATCTCCCTGCTTTTAGCTTAGATCCAATCCTCTTGTCCTATCGCTATCAGACCATGTAAAAAGTTGGTCTCCCTACTGTTTATAGGCTCCCCTCAAGTACTGCTAGGCTGTGGTGAGGTGTCCCCAGAGTCTTTTCCTGAAAACCCCCAGCTCCCTCAGCTTTTCTTCTAGGAGAGGTGCTCCAGCTTGATGCCATCAGCAAACTTGCTGAATGTGCACTTGATCCCATTGTCTAGATTATTGATGAAGACAGACATGCACAGATTCAAGCAGTAGATCTAGAAGAACCTCGTGAGGTTCAGCGAATCCAAGTGTGTGATCTTGGGCAACCCCCAGTATCAGTTCAAGCTGGGGGATATAAAGATAGAGCACAGCCTGAGAAAAAGGACCTGAGCGTACTGGTGGATAGCAGCTGGACATGAGCCATCAGTGTGCCCTCACAGCCCAGAGAGCCAACTGTATCCTGGGCTGCATCAAAAGCAATGTGATTAGTAGGGTGAGGAAGGGGATCTGCCCCTCTGTTCTGTGAGACCTCTCCTGGAGTGCTGTGTCCAGATGTGGAGTCCTCAGTACAGGAGAGACGTGGAGTTGTTGGAGCACCTCCAGAGGAGGGCCACAAAAATGATCTGGGTGTTGGAACATCTTCATGTGAGGGCAGGCTGAGAGAGCTGGGGCTGTGCAGCATGGGGAAGGGAAGGCTCCTGGAGACCTGAGTGGCCTTTCAGTATCTAATAAAGAAGGGAACAGACTCTAGCAGAGTCTATTGTGACAGGACAAAGAGAAATGGTTTCAAACTAAAAGAGGGAAGATTTAGATTGAAGATAAGAAGGTGTTTGTGGTGGTTTTTTTTCTTTACAATAAGGGTGGTGAGGCACTGGCACAGGTTGCCCAGAGAGGTGGCGATGCCCCATCCCTGGGGACACTCAAGCTCAGACTTCATGGGGCTCTGAGCACCTGATGGAGCTGGAGGTGTCCCTGCTCATTGCAGGGGGGTTGGATTAATGACATTTAAAGGACCCTTTTAACTCAAACAATTCTATGTTGAAGAGCACCAATATCAAGAGTGACCCTGTGGGGGACATCACTAATGACTGGCCTCCAATGGAGCACAGAACTGTTGACTACAACCCTCTGGCAGTGTCCTTCCAACCCCTCCTTTATCTATCAGGTAAACCACCCTTCAAATCCATGTCTGGCAATCACATCAGCCAGTTCTTTCAGGATGCTGGGATGCACTCCTTGGCCTTGCTCTTCTGACCAATGTACCCATTGAATCCCTTGTTATTTTTCACATTGCTTGCCGAGTTCAGTTTCATCTGAGCCTTGGCTGTCTTGATCCTATCGCTTCACATCTGGAAGGCATCCTTGTTGGGATGGTTCTTGTTCCATATAGTAATATGGAAAAAGACCGTTAGGGAACAGGACAGGGGAAATCCTGCTCCCAAAGCTGCCTAAATTGAATAGGTTGCTTGGTATCTGCCCAGACACAGGATTTAGAGCAAGGCATTACATATATTTTAATGCCCAGTGACATCACGGGGCAATGTAAAGGAGTGGGTAAGTAATAATTATTTCAAATGTTTGAGCAGAACTAGTTACTACAAGTCCTGATTTCTGCATGTGAATTTGAGACCTTAATCAGCACTGAGCTCTTTGTTTCCAATCCTGAGCGGAACACACTGAACATACATCAAAACAGATTGTATGGTAAGTAACTATGTAAATATATCCACCAATGTGGCCCTCCGTGCCCAATTCCAATATTGGATCAGTGAGCTGCCTTGTATGATGGCACCTATTTTTTTTTAATAGTAATTCCATGTCAAAGAGGAAATATAAATAAACTCCCCAAACAAAAGAAGCAAGGAAAAAATAATTCTTTCAAACATTTGAGCAGGAACAATAGGGTAGGATATGCACTCTCTGGGGAGAGCTAATGGCTGAAACCGATAGGAGCACAGTGCCTGCCTTACTCTGCTTTGTAACTAGCACAAACCTTTGCTCAACAGAGGTTATTTATAGCAGATGTTATGGCAGAAGCATGTGTGACCTGTAGGCTCCCTGTGAGGGGAAGAGCTTTCCTGTACTGTCTTTGAGATACAATAGACAATTATTTGGACACTATCTTTGTCCCAGGATAGAAACAATTAAATGCTGGTCACTGATTTCTGCTCTCGTGTTGAGACTATAGACAGCCCTGATTTTTTTTTATTTTTTTTTGGTGGATTTTTAGAGCGAGAAAATATTTTTAAGGGGTTCACTTTGAAAAAATGTCACAGCTGTTGAAAAAATGAAAAAATGTCACACAGTTTCAGAGACATCTCTACTAAATTGACTAATTGGGAATGCCCAGTCATGCGATGAGCATCATGAGGTCATTGCCTCCCAGCATCCTCACGAAGGACACAGCCAGTGGCTTGACTTCGTTCAGCTTCTTCCAACAATGACTTGTTCCAGGGCATTGGGCACAGCACTAGGCCTGCTTGAGTTCGAGAAGCGTTTGGAAGATGCCTTCAGGCAGATTAATTTTTAGGTAGACCTGTGTAGACTTGATGATTCTCATGGATCCCTTCCACACAATGATGTGGGTGGGTGTAGACCCCTGAATCTGTCTGCACTTTTGCATTTCAGCTTAATGCTGTGGTAATAGGGTGCCTGCATTTGCTACTGGATAGTAATTAGATGTTCTTATATGTAATTAACTACTGTGACGTGACTACCAAACAGCTTAAAAAATCCATATGATATGGCAATTATTTCTATATTGTGCTTGCCAAAGTCAGTGCCAAATACCTGAGAAGATTTGGGGAAGGAGCCATCATCAAAGCGTAATCTTGTTCAAGAAGATAACTTTGTTTTCTGGCTCCCTCATTTTGTTTTGGGTTCCTACGTATCCTGACTGTCAATAACAAAAGCATCCTTTAAGATGCATTATCTGCACCACCACTCTATGCCATTAGGCCCTTCGAGCCCCAAGTGTGGAGCTCCTCATGCATGGAGTGAGTTGGTCCCACCTCTGGAAGCACAGGCACAAGTCCAGTTTATCTGACAGATGCAGTTGAGCAGCTCTGTCCCTTGGCCGTGGGTGAAATCAGTCTCCCTCTCTAATTTCATCATGTTCAGCCATCGCACAAACTCTAAAGCTCCCTGAAATAGGAAGGAAGTAATGTTTAAATTATGCATGAGTGAACTGATTTACTCGAACCGAAGTTTTGAGTTCTGTCCTTATGAACACAGGGATGGAGCTCTTTGTGCATCCATCCATCTGCCTGGTGAATACTGAATTAACAGAAACACAAATACAGTTCCAGTACTGTAAAAGCTTTGGCTTAAACCAGTAAAAGCCATGCAGAGCAATTGCACGCTGCCACGAGGAAAGTGGCGCGTTTGCTTAGTGTCGCCTTGTCTGGTAGGTCTTTGTCAGTGATGGAATGAGACCTTGGCTGCAGAGTCCCTTGTGCTATTGAGTAGGTAATTGGTGTTTCAGTAGGATCCATCCACTCCTGCCTGGAATGGGATTTGAAACAATCTCCTGCCTACCTCCTGCTCTTAATGAGGAGTATAACTTCCCACGTAGTATGTTTTGCAGAGCATGTAAAGTGATGGTTAAATTCTATGGTTGCTTCCAATGGACACTTGCTCAGCGCTCCTTGGGGAGACCAGCACCGGAAGGTTGGGCATCCCTTTAGCAGATGGTTCACCCAAGTCTCTTCTCCTTGCTCCTTTGACCTCTATTTAAAAATGCAAGCTCTAATACCATGGCGCACATCCATGTGAGAGCAGCACAGCACGCGTCTTGTTCAATGCGCAGGAGGTACTGCACTTCTCTGAGGCTGTAGCAGTTGGGGCTGGGTGAGCGGGGCCCTGAGCACTGCAGGCTCCTGTGTGTGGGTACGTGCAGCAGGAACGTGAGCACTGCTTCGCAGTTGATGCTTTGGAGCAGCACTGAGGGGCTGAAATGTCAGCAGAGACACAAACAGAAAGGGGGAGAAGTCACGATTCTCTCGCTATTTCTTTGACCTAAATACACTGAAGTAACTGTGCTCTCATGAAAGAGATAATTTCCTGATGATGGAGAGCTTAACATCTGTTTCCTCTGATTTTTTTTTTTTTTTGGTGGTAGAACATGGTAACGGAAGAACTGGCGGGGTTTTCTTTCCTCTTTTTCTTTTGTATAGCAAAGGCTCTGCATGCTGTAGCTATATACACTCTCCAAGAGCAGACAGGTTTCTCTCAAGGGTTACATGATCGTTTGTTCTCTATTTTCTCTTCTTCCTGCCTACCCCCCCTCCTGGAGAGGAGCGGATACACCGAAGCCCAGGCAGGACTTCCTTAGCTCCGCCATGCCTTCTGGCAGTCTGTGCCTCGTGCCCTCTCCCCATCACCCCCCTTCCCCGACAAACAATGGCCAAAGGCTCCTTCTTGTTTGTTATTTTATATTCCACAGAGGAAGAGCTGAGTGGAAGCTCGTGTCCCCAGGGGCCCTCGGCACATTCCAGCTCTGGCTGCTGCCTTGCTGGGCTGCCTCTTCCACACGGTTCCCAGCCCTATAGTGCGAATCAGTGGTGCCATGTGATGCTGAGGGTTACCAATCAGTTTTGAAGCAAGATTAGCATTGCTGAAAGGTGAGAGAGTGCCTGAGAGCCTCGGAGAGGTGTTCTGAATCATTGCTCCATTTCAAGAACAGGTAAAAGAGATGGATGGGCTTATTGGTGGTGCCTGTTCAGAGCACAGCTTCAGCAGCCCTGGAAGCATCAAGATGTTAACTGAAGGAAAAAAAAACCAACCCATTTGGGTCAGATGCTTGATTATAACTGGTTGTATGAAAAAGAAAAGTGGCTGCATAAAACTGGAATTGTAAGATATAATTGGAGATGCTCATGGTCTGTAACAACTGTAAAAACCACTAGTGAAGAAACTCACTACAGGAAGCTGGGGTGGAACAAAGCAAGCACATCTTGGTTGGAGAATTGGCCTGTGATTACCCAGCTACTTAATCCAGCAAAAATCTAATTGCTGGGGAAGGAGGTAGTTGTGCTCACCCCAGCTCCTTCCTCCTCTCATCCGGCTTGTGTGTTCCTGTGGCTCTTTGGATGAAAACCAAAGCCAGTGTTTCTTGTTTGGTTGTTTCTCCCCCCCACCCCCCATGCTCAGCTCATGCCCAGAAATGCTCCTGTTGGCATGAGGGCAGGTGAGCACAAGGGGGGACATGGCATCTCCCTGACCTCGCTGTTGGCTTCAGTGAATGTTACCTGAGTCCTTGGAGTTATTTCAGCTCCTGTATCCCCATGCTAGATTGCTATTACTCCCACCTGCATCAGACAAGAAAAACCCTGTTGCCAAGGAAATATTACGCAATTGTGAATGAGGTATAAAGTGCCTACTTTAGAGATCTGGATAACACACACACACACAAAAAAATGAAGAATTTGGAGGAGTGTCATGGCCGTAGATATGGATGTTTTGTGCAACACACCTGGCACCATTTGCATAAGGTTTTGTGCTAAACTCTTTGTCAGCCTTGGTTACTTTGCAAAAGGAAGGAGAACTGGAGGAATGAAGGGCTGCTGTTTTTGTGGTGAGAGCCTCGTGCAGAGGGCAGGGCTTGTGACAAACCCACAGAGCTCCTGTATGTTAGAGCAGTTTTTGGTGTCTGATTGCTGTGGTTTTTGAAACCACATTCCTTGCTGGCTGAGGAGTTGTGTGCTTTGTAGACCAGCCGCAACCGCCCCGTTGTTCCGCCCTGTTCAGCTCGAGGTAATTCGGCGGGTGCTGTAAGGTCATGGCGTTACCTCCTGCTTGCTGTGGTTCAAGTCTTGCGCAGCAATGACTGCTGCAGCATAGTTGCTGGGTGGTAACCTGCTGCAACGTGACATCTGCAGCTGTGCCCGCAGCCCTAGGAGAGGGAAACAAAGTGGGGGCTGACTTCCCGTTTTAGTTTTACAGCTAGCTGTTGTCCTTAGAAATATATCCAAAGTGCCGTCTTCAGTCCTCTTTTTCCTGTGCCCCAGAAAGATGGGTCATGGCTAATTAATTTAATACTCTTGCAGCTATTCTCCATACTCAAATTTTGTTGTTGTTAAGGGCGACAATGCCCCCAGGCCTGCATGGTTTGGTTGATAAGGCCACCTTTTCTCTATTTGGAATATTTAAAGCGTCGGTTTCCCATGAGCCTGCTGCCGTTGTGCATTTGCACAGCAGCAGACACTGATTTTGGTGGCTGTATCAGATGAGAGAGCATAGCAGATTGTGATGCCCAGTCAGGGAAGCCTGAGCGAAGCTGATTCAAGTTCCAGGCACACGGTTCAAGTGCCGTGTGCCTGGGTGCAGGGAGGCTTTGGTTGAGGCCATGCTGGGGCTTAAGCCTGGTCCAGTGCAGCTGGTGGGCCTTGTGGCCCTGCAGCCACTGTAACGATGACCAAAGGTACTAACAAACCTGTGCTGCTGTGAGTTGGCTCTTGGCATCTGGTCAGCCTGTGATTTAGGCATATGCAAAGTGCTGCAGGCTTACTTACTGTGTAAATAAGACAAAAATAAGGGGCTTTTCTTTGTCAGTAGCTGGTCAAAAGGCCTTATGAATGTTGGACGTGTGGTCTACTACTCTGTTCATCCATTGAAACCATGAGACTTTCAGTGACAGCTTCAAAGCTTGTGAGAGCCCCAGGTGAGGCTGGGAGGGGGAAGTGGAGAGGAGCTACCCGAGCTCTGGTGCTGTATCTGCCAAGCATGTGTGGGTCTGACTTTATTGTGGCAGCTGTGGTTTACATCTGGTTTAAAGCTGCTTTTTTAAAAATTAAAAAGTATATGTATATATTTAAATTTGAAGCCACCCTTGTGCCTTCCCTTTCTGTGTTGTGCTGCCTTTCTAGGGAGGGGCCACGCAGGGTCTGTGTCCTGTTAAAGACTCTTACATGAGAAACAGATTATGTCTCTTCTTTGCTAGCATCCCTACAAAGACTTTGTAGGGAAGGCTGCTTCCTTTGAATCTTCTTTCCCCATGCAGGATCCACCCAGCCAAAAACAATAAAATATAAAATTGGAAAGAGAAAAAATAGGGAGCTTTTGTGTTTTTAGTCTTTTGCTGCCATATGTGTGTTGGCTGCACAACTTGAAACTCCTTAAATGCGCTTTTTCCACTCCATCAAATCCATTCAAGTACGTTATTCTTTAAATTGCAGCAGAGGATAACCCACAGACAGTTGTGACAACCCTGTATGAGATGCCCTCCTCAGAACGGCATGGGTTGGGAGGGACTTTAAAGATCATCTAGTTCCAATCCCCTGCCATGCTTCCTGTCTCCGATCACCTCCTCATCTCACATGTATGCTGACGCAGGAGGATCTGCTCTGTGATCTTCCCAGGCGCTTGTGTCAGGCTCACTGGCCTGTAGTTCCCTCGGTCCTTCTTTCTCCTTTTCTTAAAAACAGGAGTGATGTTTCCATTTCTCCAGTCACTGGGGACTTTACCTGACACACATGACTTTTCAGTTATGATCAAAAGTGTCTTGGCAACCACATTAGCCAGTTCCCAATTCCCTGTGGGCCTTGGGATACCTGTCTTCAGGCCCTATAGACTAGTGCACGTTCAGCCTCATGAGGGGGTCTCGCTGTTACAGTGGGAGGGATTTTGCTCCCCCAACCCCTGCCTAGAGGTTCAGAGCCATGAGAGACGTGGGAAGCCTGAGAACTGGAGTACCTCACCCTTCTCCACATCTGTTGTTCTGTTGTTGCCACTTCTCCCTTCTCCTTTATCCTCAAGCAGCGCACATGGTGTCATTTTAAAATTTTGTTTAACAGAAGCTTTCTGTGGTACGCAGGTCCCATGTGAGTTTGTGCTATAGGATTTGAGTAATGGTAATCCCTGCCCAGCCCTACAACAACTTTTGTGTGAGGAAGGAGAGTTTCTTTTAAGATCTCCACTGTGTAGAGCATGGAAGGCGATGGGCTGAGTAAACACAGAGCCAAAACAGAGGCGTGTGGAAAAAAATAGCCATGGAATTAGGCTGTGCTACTCTTCGGTCAAGGCATTGGCACTGGGGCACTGCTGGGCAGCTGCTGGAGAAGACGGGGCCTGTCAGTGATGTGGCAGCCCCTCTGTGAAAACATGTTTAAGGGCAAAAATGCTGGAGAGGACAGTAGGAGAAGTAAAACAAAAAAGTGAGTGTCATGGTTTGGCCTGGCTTGGCCTAGTTATGTGACAAGGAGTGAGGAACAGCACTATGCACCCTGCAGTCAGTGAAAGAGGAGGGGGTGTTGGATAAGGACTTCCCTGCCAGGACCTGTGGTGGGAGGTCCTGACAGGAGCTTGAGCAGGAGCCACGGCCCATGCAGCACCCGCACAGGAGCCAGGCTCCCATGTGCTGTCACTGTTGTGGTGACATGATAGAAACAGCGGCTGCTTTGGCTGGCCATAAGGGTGAGCCTTCTGCACCCGCCAGTTCTCAGCTCAACAGCTGTTACACCAACAACTTTGGTTTTAATAGAAACAGGAAGTGTATTGGATTTTGTTCTGGATCTGATGAGGACCTTCGGCAGAGCAGTGAAATGGACTGGAGCAGAAGCAAATGGCATACTTTATGTTGGAGCCGTGCAGCTACCTGCTCTCCCTCTGCTCAGAGGAAAATGGCTGGTTTTTGTGTTGGCAAACCTGTGTTGGTGAGGCTGTGCCCTTTCTTGTCCCTACTTTTCCTCTCTCTGTCCTGTGAGGAGGGCTGGGATCGGGGCCTGGCTGGCGGTTGTGTGTGCTGCACAGACAGACAGCAAACCCAAGACCACGTTATGAAGCTGTAGTAGTGAGGCAGGGCAGGGCAGGTGCATACTGGTGGAAGGGAAGGCTTAGGATCTGCACAGATTCTCACAAAGGCTTGGCAGTGGTTTCCGTTGCTTTTATGTGTGGGCTATCCATAGTTTTAATCACTTAGGCTGAATCTTACTTGAGGGGAACATGTGTTCTTGTGTAGCATTAAGCGGCAGCCAAGCATCTTTCATTTAGCAGTTCAGTTCCAGTGAGGGATTCCTGTGCTGGTGCTATAGCTGTTGTAGGAAAACGTGGCTTGAATATTATGTGAAGTTTTTGGTGTTGAAGTTATTTCAGAATTGCATTGTTTCCAGGAAAAGGCCCATCCTGGCTTTTCTTTGAATGCCTGCCTGAAGAGATGGAACTCATTGGGAGTGCATTGTCAGTTCCTGGCAGATGAAGCTGGTGAGGATGACAGTGACATGTCCAGGGATACTTTACTGCAATTTCCTCTTTTCTTCTCTGTCATGTACTCTGACGTACTGGGAGTCCTAGCAATTTGCAAGACCAATATGTGATTTATGGTATTCTGTGTGTATTTGGGGTAACTATTGATGCAAAAACTTATTTGTAATCATTAAATCTTTGGTCACTTAAATCAGGCTTAAGTTGCTTTGAACGTTGTATGGTTTAAGAGCAAAATCTTAAGAGCAAAAGTCTCACTGAAATCAGTGGCATTACTGTGACTGGAATATGACTTGACTTGTGTTGCATTAGCAAACATGTCTTCTGAAAAAATTTTCTTCTCCTAATCGTGCTCCTTTGCAATTTTTTCCTCAAGTCTTGTGAAGAAAACAATCTGAAGACAATGTGTCTTTGACCCCCGGTACCAGCTTTTGAGCCGGAGCAATGGAAGTTATAGATGGCTGCCGGCATACTGACCCTTTGATAGTTTCAAATGGATATGCAAACAGGATTTTCCAAGCAAACATGGAGGATAGGAGTGCTGATGCATCAGAGGTCTGTTGTGCTGAGCATGGCACCTCCAGTGATGCAGTCCCAAACGAACAGGAAGAAGCACCCAGATATAAGAAGTTGACCAAGGGCAACCGGATCTGGAATTTCGTTTGGCGAAGGAAAGGATCCTCTATGAGTAAAAGAAGGCCCCGGTCCATGATCGTACTGGGAGATACTTATGATGCCTCTGATGAAAAAAAGCCATCCTTCATGGACCGAGTAATGCCCTTAAAAAAGCTAAGAACCTCTAAGCTGCCTAAGGATGTAGATTTCAGAGGATCTGCAGTGCAGGTTGCTTGTGCCCCTGAAGAGGACTATCCTGCTAGTGGGCAAGGAGCAGTCTACAGGGTTAGGAAACTGGGTGACGGCCAGAGGCCCTACCGCCATTCGTATGGGGGGCACATTGAAGATTTAGATTCCTCTTTTGAAGACATCGAGCTGAATATCAGCATTCCTGAAATTGATGCCAATGAAAGTAAATGTCTCAGGGATATTAGTATCAGACTACACAGTGAAGATAATGTTAGTAACTGCCAAAAAATACCAGCTAGAAAGAGCGAGTCTTTGAATTTTGAAAGCGTTAAGAGTCCTGCAATTACGGAAGGGGACAATCAAAAGAAGTGTACTGTACTCCCACAGGAGGGCAAAAGAGGAAGAAGCTCTGATGTCTGGAGCTATCTGAAAGGAATTTCATTAACTAGCAAAGATAATTCAAAGCTTCTAGATGAAAGAGCTGAAACCAATTTCCAGAACTTAGAAAGTACAACTGATCATTCCACTTCTTATTTGGACTATGGCATGAGATGTGAGGAGAATCTTAGCCAGCAGAAAAAATCAAACAGCACAACCAAAGCCACTCACTTTGCGGGTTTTGTGCGGTTCTTCACCAGCGTGGCCGAAGCAGCTCGGCGGCTGCGAGGCTCCTCAAAGGCATTTTCACCTGATGAGAAAAGGCCTCAGCGGAGTTCCCGAAGCTGGAGGCAGGATGTCATCTCCCGTAAAGTGAGCCTGGTTATTGAGAATGAAACCGCGAATGCTTTCTGCACGGTGGGAGCGTGTCTGCAGTCCCCAGATTCAGGCGTGTGGGATAATCCGAGCTTTGAGAGTTCAGTGGGGAAGGAGGCCACACAGGGCTGTAAAACTGCAGAGGTGTCACAAGACATCGGCTTCTCTGCCCTGAGCAGCAAGAATGATAGTTTTAATGAAACACCACTTTCTCCCTCTGGGCCAGAGCTCCCAGATGACTCTGTCACTGTGATAAATTCTGAAGAACCCTCTGAGACTGCAGTCCACTTTCCACAGACAACTCTGACCAAACAGATTCAGTACATGGGCAATACTCCAGAGGAGGCACAGGCTGTGGGCAGGGACCTGCCGCATTTGGAAGATCTTCCTGGGAAAGATCTGGGTACTTCTGAACTGGGCAGTTCTCCAGCTGCTAACGGTGACTTTCCTGTTGTGACCGTGGCTCTGATCCACCATCCACTAAAGATGACTCTGCATGAACTCGAACCTCAGGATGTGGCTTGTGCTACAGTAGTTACTAACGACATGAGTGTGTCTCTAGCAGCAGCTCTGGAGCTTTCAAAGTCTGAACTGGATATGAAGGACCTGAGTAATTCTGAGTTGCCTTTACATGACTTATCTAGAGATGACTTGGACTCCAGCAATACTCCAGGGAAGGAGCAGGTCACAGACGGGCACCTGCCATGTTCTCAACATCTTCCAGAGAAAAATCTGGATACTGCAGTGCTGAACAGTTCTCCAGCTGCTAATGGTGACTTTTCAGCAGCGACTTCTTTAAAATGTGCAACAGTTGAAGGAGTGGTGTTTGAGCAGACTGGTGGATGCTTCAAAAAGCACAGAACAAGTTCACCTGTGGAACAGAACCCTGTGGAGTTACTTAGCAGAGGAGTGCGCTTTGACTGTGATGATGAATGCCGTCCGTTCCATGTGACCATCTCTAGAATTGTCTCCTCTGGACTCCTTAACAACGGAAAGGTATGAGTAAGCTTTACTGTACAACTTCCAATAAGACTGCATTGTTGTTATACCTCTTATAAAGATGGTTTGCACTTGTAATAATTTTTATGTATTCCTCTTTGGAATTTTTACTTAATCATACAAAGAATGACTGTAGACTTATCAGTCTATGAGGAACCAGTTGACTGGCATGTCCCCGGGCTGTTAGTGCAAATTTCCAGAGTGCTCCTCTTATGACCTTTTGGCTATGTCATTATCAGTGCCTTTAGAAGAGGGCTGTAACAGAGATTCTTGTATTTCTATGCACTAACTTTAATTTTTCTTCCTGTCTGCATTTAGCAGTAGTGGTGGTGGCAGTTGATTTTTATGAGGTGATGCTGGTTACACCACAGCATCTGGAACACCAGGAAGATTCCTGGCACACAATCCTAGCCCAGAATGGAAGATGGGAAATGGTGGTTCTGAGAACTACAAATCCGTATTGCCCAACATGAAGTCCAGCTGTTTTCTTTTGGGTTCCTGTTGGCTAAAGATGAAATGTTTATTTTTATTTTTAAGGTGCCCAATAGGGAAATTGGGCCAACTCATGGAGAAACTTTTGCCTGTCCTTTTGGACTTCGAGAGACAACACATTATGGGGTGATGACATTGTTCCCTCCTGGAAAAGGGGTCACTGACTTCTGAGCCAGGAGGGGAAGTGTTTGAAAATTGGCAGCAGATTAGAAATACTGAGAAGAAAAAAGTCTGAACATCTGACTCCCAGTTAAAATGGGCAGTACTGTTGTTAGTTATTCCTGCCTTTTTCTTTTTTTTTTCCTCCATTTTTGTTATTCAAAAATATGAAGACAGTTCACTGTGTAATTCCAGAGAGTTATGAAGTGGGACAAGTAGTGGTCAGCCACTTGTGGTCGACTGGACAAAATGTTTTTAGGAGTGGCTTGAACGAGCAGAGTGTGGTTTGATCTACTTTTGCAGGGACTAAGCTGTAAGTATGCTGAGCAGGAGCAAGATAACAGGCATGAAAGGACTGAGTGGAGCAAGGGAAGTATTGGCAGACTTTTCCCAGAGCAGCCACATTTTTGGTAACTGAAGGCTATGGCTCTATGTCTAATCCCAGAGTTCTTGCAACCCTGCCCATGGCAGAGGAGCTGAAACTAGATGATCTTTAAGGCCCCTTCCAGTCTAAGTTATTCTCTCATTCTTTGAGGGCAAAATGTGAGCAATTTCCAAGGCCAGCTGTGTGAACAGAGGTGGGGTAAGTCCCATCTCAGCTGTTGTAGCTTGCAGACTTGACAGAGAAACTTAAAGATGATACTTAAGATAACTGAACAGGAAACCTTCCCCGAGTTCCTGTTGAGGGTGGTGATAGCGGTACGACCTCTGGATTATGGTGGCTCCCAGCCTCACAGGTCCATGCCTGCCACTTCACAGAAGCAATGGCAAGCTGGAAGGGAAAGCACACAGCCCACCCTGGTTTGTAAACACCTCTGGATCCCGGAAACTTGGTCTAGAGATGTCTAGTGATCTAAGGTCAGGACCAAGTCCTGTGCAAAGGAAGGAAACTTTTGGATGGGAATAGACTTAGAGAGTCCATTAGCAGCTCGGGTAACAAATGTCCTGAGACACTCAAGGGATTTACTTGCTTATCTCTCATCAGGGAGTGGCACTCGGAAACAGTTCACCAAAAATAAACACATAGGAGGAAGAACTGCAGCCTGAACACCAGCAGCAAGCTCAGGCCTCTTTATTGAGTTAGGGCTGAATTTACCTCCTTTCTGGCACCTGTTCCTTGGGACAGTTGTTGGCCCTCATGCTTCTGCTCCAGGCTGCTCTGCAGTAAATGAGGGATTTGGCTTTCAAGTGAAATGCTCCACCAAAAGTAGGGTGCTTCCAGGACAGGGGTGCTGTAAGCAAGTACTGCAGCCTTTGAAGTGCATTAGCTGTGTGAAACAGAAATAGCTTCAGCACTGTTTTCAAAACAACCTATGTGTTTTCCCACAAAAAGCAGAAAAATGCTTGTTCTCACTGAGGCTCCCTGCCCCAACCTGCTGGGAGGTGGTAAGAGATCGAGGATGATGTAGTGCAGAGGGTGGTGGAGTGAGATGTGGGGGACCTGGGCATTGGTCCTTGTTAGACAGCAAATCTGCCGCTTAGCTGCGCTCTTCCAAAACTAACACTTCCACTTCTAGTTCTCCTTACCTTGCCTTTTAAAATTTCATGTTTTCCATCAGCAGCTTACTGACAGTGTGGGCAAGTAACAGCTCAACAGTGTTTGATCTTACTGCTGTACAGAAAACAGCATTTAGTAAGAAGAGGAGCGGGTAGAAAACTGCTTACTTCTCAAACTGTTCCTCCACCTAGCTGCTTTTGTGTCCCATCCCAAATTCTTATTTGTTCAGGGAACTAATGATCAGCATAGATAAAAGCATTTTGACACATTGTAAGCAATCCAAAATGAGCAATGGCAAATGAATTACCGATTCACACTGCTGCGAGTTGGGAATTGAAAGGCCTTCCTTATTTTCAGATAGGGATATGAGAAAGGAGCTCAGAGATGATGTAGAGTTTCTCTGAGATTTTGATCAACTTATGGCCTTCACTTACAAACCATAGAAGTTTCTCTTTTCCACAGAATCAGACACAGCCCCACAAGATGAATTTGGCCACTTCCAGGAGCTTGAGCTGATGCTGCACTGGGAGGAAGCTGTGAAACCACACCGGCTACCCTGCAGCTAGGCATTGCCACCAGGGTTTCAAACCACCCCATGTGTCCTTGGACAAAGTCTGTGGGGGCTTTGATGCTTACTTTGAGCATGGCATGAGAAACGGTTGCAAAATACACCTGTGACAGACTATCTCAGATTTCAGTTTCCAGTTTGTGGAAACTCATGTTTCTCAGAAACTTGATTTAGGCTCATTGCTGTCCGAGATCCTTCTGGGTCACCTCGGGGCTCGCACAGATGTTCAGCAGGGACCAAGTGCTGTGGAGCCGCTCCATCGCATTTTGGCTTCTGCAGTTAAAATGCAGTTAAGATGCAAAATCTTGTCACTGCGGTCTTGCTCTGCCCTCTGCTGGCTATTTGTGAATTAAGGATTTATTTTAAGGAAAATAATGCTTTATCTGTAGGATTTTGAATTTTATCTGCGGGTGGTTTATAAACAGCATCTTGTTGCTGTCTAATTTTTTTAACCACACATAGAAACCAGTTGGTTTTGTGATGGCATTTTCTGGGGGAATTACAATTGCCAGAAGCTTGAAAATGAGTTCTCTCCAGTCTTGTGTGCCTGGACAGAGATTGCCTGCTTTGCAGGATAAGGTGCCAGGCTGGTTGATGGATCCTGCAGGTCTCCCAGGTAGTCTGCTGTTTCACTCCCTGGTCGTCCACACTTGTCAGCCTCACAGCACACGAGGAGGAGTGTTTCTTTTGGGCAGCTGTGAGTTTGGGGCTCTGTGCCCCATACATCGGGGCTAACTGTTCTGGGTGCCATTCAGGTGCTCACTGCTCAGAGTGTGCAGATGCTGACAGTGCCCTGTACCGATGATGATCAGTGCTTTTACAGCATTACTGGGGTTTGTGATTTCTGTGCACACTGTGCTGCATACGTGGGAAAATTGGAGGCTTATCCAGTGCGGTGGGTCTGACTGGAAGCACCGGATTGCTGATGTACCTGTGTGTGCACGTGCCAGAAGATGCACTGGCTGATACGCCTTCTGATAGCTGGGGCACTGGAGGCAAACCCAGGAGATCTCAGATCCTCCCACAGGCTTGGAGTTCTGCTTTAGAGCAGCTGCTGCAAATATCTTTTCATGAGAGGAAGATGGAACAACTTTCTTTCTCTCTGTTTGATGAGAAACTGCAAGCAGTTTGCAACAGGATCCTGTGGTGACCTTTAGCTTGAGATTGTTTGATTATCTCTCTGCCACAGAACGGGAGTTGCTGCAGGAGTGTGAGTGCCGAGCTGGCTTCCCCCTCCTTGCTCTGTTCAGTGGTACTAACCAGAAAAGGTGCATTTCTGAGAGCTGATTTTCAGAGCTTTATCTGGTTGCTGCCAGTTGGCTGAGTTGTCTCTGCCTCCTGTGCTTATGAAGGAGGTGTAAGTGAAGAAATACTGCTTTACTTTCTAAGTCCTCCTGCTGCCTAAGGAGCACTGTATTTCTGTCTGTAGCAAGGTATGATTTAATTGCAGAATGAAGATCCTGTATATTTATGGCATTTAATACAGTCATGTCTGACAATCATCTTATTTTTAGAAGAGACAAAACCTCTAAGCTGTTCAGATTTTCTTAATAACTGTGAAGTGCTATCAAAATCTTGAATTAAATCCTATATTTAGTGCTATGTATACTGGGATAGCTTTCTTTCTTTTTTTTTTTTTTTTTCCTTTGGAAACATTTTTAGCATTGTGAGGGAAAGGCAGCTTGCATCTTTTAGGCTGATAGGCTTTCTGTGTAATTATAACCAGCCACCTGGGGATTTCAGATTTCCATGTTCTCCTGAAGTGCTTGTGGAGCCTTGCCTTTCTCTAGTTCACAGCATTGAATTCTCCTACCTCCCTTAGTGCCATCAGAGCAGTGATATGAACAGGGACTTGGAGGTTCTGCTGGCCTCTCTGCTGGAGGACTGTGTGTCCAGAACTTCCCTGCCCAGGAGGTTTGCTTTTTTTCCTCCTCCCGCTTGTTTCCCAATTAAGGGGAGTGTGGTGCAGCACTGGACATGGTACAGAGAATGGGACATGGAGCCTTACGTCATCCACAGCCTCCCACTGTGCCTTTGGGTAATTGTAGCCTGTCTGCTTTGTTCTTCATTTGTAAATAAAGATAATAGTGCATCAGTGAAAGCTGAGGGTGCTGGAGGACTTAAACCATCAGAGGCACCCAGTTATTAGCAGGGCTATGGAAGTGTGAGAAATCCGTCTCAAACTGAGGCTAAAAGCCTTCCAGTGAAGAGCCCCCCTCTTTTCTTCTCCTGACCTTTCTAAACTGAATTTTCTGCTGATGTCTTAGCTCCAGGATTATACACAAGGCTTCCACATCATCATGCGTCACAGAGAAGAAAATGAAAAGCAGGGTTTTGAACCACAGTTTTCAGAAAGATAAATCCATTCCACGGTTCTTGCTGTTGTCTCTATTGGGATGATTTCCTCCTGAAAGAGGAGGATAAAAGTTGGGTTTACTCAGGAGCAAGAGAAGCATCAACCTTTTTTCTCCATTTAGCTGCAAATGCTAGTTTCTCATTTGGATTAATGTTATCGTAGGGTGTACCTGGGGATATTTGACGCTTTAAAGGTGCTTCAATCAATTGCCAGTGTCCTGGTGTTCTAAGCAATAATTCCTAGGCTATCGATATAGAAGGCTTGTCTTGTTCACAGTTGTTATCAATTACCTTCCAGAGAAACTACTATTACTACCAAAGCCATTCAATTCCATCTGTGTGTGAAGCCCTTTCTCTCTCCAGAGGGCTCCTTGTACCCTCCCGATGACTCCAACAGCACAGCAGTAACAGTAAACCCGTTAGGTTTATTCACCTCCTGTCCTCTTCAGAGACCATCTGTGGGCTTCTGTTTATGGAATTGGAAAAAGACCTTACGTGACCTTTGGAAATGCCTGGAAGGGAGTGTCTTGCTAAGATTCTTGGGAATTAAGAGAATGACATCCTGTTACTAATTTAATTCACTTTTACATAGATCTTTTTAAATCAAGAATCTTGAGTTTTGCAGGAATTGTTCTTGCTGGGTATCTTGGCTTTATTCTGAAAACTTGAAGTATTTGTTTCTATAGTAGAATGGGCAGATCCTATTGTTCTGCTGGATAGGCACAGAAATGAGCAGATTGTTCTCCTAAACCTCACTGTTGCATTATTCTACTCCTGTGTGCTTCAAGTGCTGGAGATACTTCTAGCACTTCTTAAATGTGTCTTGAGCATGGCTATGCTCGTAAATCTGGGGTAGCTGATGGGGTGTAATCAGTTGTTGGCTGAAAATCCAGACAGGAACAGTCTCTCCTTTGCTTTAGGCTACCAAAGGGTGCATCTGCTAATTCATTTCAGGAGTGCCAGTTGAGGCAGATCTTTCAGCTGTCTGTCCACAATATGCTTTGGATGCGCTAATTGGCCTTAATGACCCTGAGCACCCTTAAGTGGGGTCTACGCTCATTATCCCAAGTGTTCATTTAAATTCAGCTCTGGATGCTCAGTTTCTGAAGACTGAAGTTCCTCCAGACTTTGGGCCCTCAGCACCAGCTAATTCACTGCCTGCTTGTGCTCTTGCTGGGGCTTGGTGACACTGGTGTGGACAAAATGCTGTGCAGAGCACAAATGTCCTCATCATGTTACCCTGGAAAGTGCCATGGAGACTCAGTGCCACCAGAAGTTGTTGGGACTTGAGCACCATGACCTGTGCTCATGGTAGGGACCCTCATACAGGGAGAACTAGAGCGTGCCAGAAGCAGAATCAGCAAAACATTTGTCTTTCAGCAAAAAATAAAAAGAAGAGGGTGCAGATTGCAGTGAGGAGTCACAAGGTGTGCAGTACCTTCTTGGGGGGGGGTGGGGAGAAAGAATTATTTGTCCCAAGTTTAACAAGCATTGCTAAATTTCTTCTCTGACCCTTTTCTTTCCAGACAATGTCTCATCCTTCTCAACCATCCCCACAAGCAGCTCCCTTCAAGGTGCTTGTAGAGAGATGTCGCTCCGAGCCGCTCTCCCAGAGCACCCCGATGGGGCTGGACCAAGTTGGAGGGCGCATGCAGCACCTGCTCAGAAGACGCGGTGAGTAGCTTTGCAGTGGTTATCCCCCAAAATCTGTCTTTTGGTCTTGCTAACATGGGCTAAAAAATCACAAATGTGGCTTGTATCTGCTCTTGTTACAACCCTTGAACCAGGTGAGGCGGCTCTGATAGCCACATGCTAGAGTTACTTTTTTTTCTTGTAACTTTAGTGTTTCTGAATGCATTCCCTGTAATTTGGTTGTGAGAAGATGAACAGATAGGTGCACAAAGAGTAAAAGCTGTTCAGCAGCGTTTGTGGGAGTTGTAATTTGGTAGTATCCTCTGGCTTTCTGTCTTACCTGTTTTTTGTTGTGAGTGCTTGGCATTTGGAGGTGTTGAGTGATGGATTCTGAGATCATAACTCAGCTCTAATGTTTATTTGGAAAAGAGCAAGATGTGAGTTGTTTTTTTTGGGTGCTCTTCCTGAACAGATAGAGAATCCTGTGAGTCAAAGACTGGTGAGCTATCCTCTGCAGCACTTGATTAATGTAATTATAATTTGTCCTGCTCAAAATGACGCTGAGAAAGCAGGACTGAATGTATTTGCTGGAAGGGTCTTGTGTTGGCAGGTAAATAAGCAAATGCTCGAATGGGCAACGTGACTTTGTGAACCTCTAATTAAAAGGATTGATAATTGCTGTAAGAAAATCGTTTCTTGGAGGAGTAGTACTAGCGCTAAGAATGCCTTGAATTAGCAAGTATGGGAATGCTGCCAGACTGCATTGGCATTGCTTGGGAGCACACTGGGGATCTGAGCAGTTAATGGATGGCGGCAGCACGTTAAGGATTAAGAAGAATCAGAAGGGAAAAGGCATAGCAGCTGCCTCTTTAATTGATGGCTCTTCTGTAGGGGTGCACACGCTTTTAGCACAGGCATCTCTCAAAATGTGAGCACTACTGCGTTTGCACATTGCTCCTGAGTGCTACTATATTGGCACATTTCCTCTGGAGCTTGGTAGCAGCCTCTTGCTATAATCGGCACTTGCACTGCAGCTTGATTTTCTGTGAGTCTAGAAAGTGAAATGCTAAAAATAACAGCAGGGTGTCTACGTCAGCAGTGCGTTTAGGAAATGGGTCTCGGTGCAATCTCTCCCAGCAACGCTGGAAGAAAATAAGGATTGCTGCCCACCCAGCCATGCCAGGGCTGAGGCAAGGTCCCAGCTCTGCTGTGCTCTGTGCTGCTGTCCTGGGCAGCAGGGAGTCCCCAACTACTTGATTTGGGAGCAGGGAGCTTGCAGTAACAGGCAGGGGCATGTATTTTGGCTATGTAAGTAAAGGTGACCTAAACACCAGGAGCACAGATCCTAGAGTGTGTGTCCCTGTCTCCCAAAGCTTAGACCTTTTATCTTTTGTTGTCTGGTTTCAAAGCCCTCGAGACCACAGAGCCTGAAAGGCAAACTGGGGTTAGAGGTGTGCCTGGAAGAAGAAAATTAGGGTTGGTCTTTGTAGTGGAAATGCTAAATCATGGCTTAAAGCAGTGATTGAGCACCTGGTGGGAAGGCAGCGCCAACCCAATGGAGCTCAGGTGCATGCAGTCTACCTGAGTGACTGGAAGGGGTGAAGCCAGAATCCACCCCTTCCCAGACCTCATTTATAGATTGGCAATGGAGGTGAGGGTATCTTGCTGGAGATCCCTGCCTACCTGAGGCCTTCTGAGAATCAGCAGTTTTTTTCCTTTGATTTTGCATGCATAGCTGCTGCATTTGGGCTTATCCTTATTTGCTGCAGGCTGGGACTTTGCTACCCTGCTGTTACTACTGTACTTTCCACTGCATTATGGCATTACAGTCTTATATAGGACAGGAGTTCTGGAATGTGTGTTTTCTGTAGGTGCCTTTCTCCATGAAAGGGGTGACAAAGCTCCATGGGCTGTGCATGCCCCTGGGTGTGTATACACACATGGGCACAGACATCAGTTCCATGTGCTGCCTGGGCACCGTGTGCCCCCTGAAAGAAGCTCAGGCTGAAGAAGCTAGCTGTGGGAGGGGAAAACCCAGTCTTGCACAAAATGGCAGCTCTATCCCCCTAACAGAGAGGGATGGTATAAGGAACTTAACAGTTGGGGTGATCAGGAAAACAGAGCTTAGTTTTGAAAGGTGGATTATTAGCCCTTCCCGACCATTTGCTTTTTCTTTACAATCTTGTGCTTGGGCGTATGCAATCTGTAAGGCCAAGCTGAGAGCTGGTGTGAACGGAATAACTTAATGCCAGGTCAGAATTGCACTGGTCTGAAATGCTTGGGATGAGAAATAGCCACTGCTTTGAAAAACAGCTTTTGTGGGCTTTCCCGTTGTTGTTTTCTGCATAAATTTGAGAAGCTGTTTCTTTTTCAAGGAATTGCATCATACGAACTGCAACAGTTGTAAGGCTGGGATTTCTGCAGAGGTACCATCAGCAGTTATGACCCAAGGAGCACTTCTAGTATTGGTGTATGCTGAGGAGGCTATTCTGCTGCCTGGTGCTTCTGGGAGAGCACTCTGGTTTCAAACCCACCCTGTCTGACCTCACCTGCTCACACCACCTCTTAACTTGGCTCTTGGCTCCTAGTTTATGCCTGCCTTTTTGTAATTTCCAAGCTGCACTTGTATCCTAAGAGCACCGAATAAAGCACCTAAATATACTCTCTGCTCTCTTTTTCTAAAGAAGGGGTTGAATGAGTCTCTTGCAAACAATTTTGTTTCTTTCATTTAAAAGAACAGCCTCCGCCTCCAGCCTGAGCTAAAGCACAGCATTTATCTTTTGTCATTCCTTCTTTTTTTTTTCTCCTTCTTTTATTTCTCCGGTGGATTTTTAACTGGCAGCTGAGAACGAACTGGCTTCCAAGACTCTGAAGGTGCGCAGGAACGGCGGACGTAGATGGAACCTCCTCAAGCCTGGAGCTGAGAAGCTGCAAATCAGTAGGGTAAGGCGTTGTTTGAAATATGCCTCTGCATGCTTCAGGGTTGTTGTTTACCTACCACATGTTTAGCCTTGGAATCTAACAACCTGCTTTGCTAACGGCTTCCTGGATCTGTGGTTCCTTCAGCCACAGATGAGAGTTATTCTTCTGCTATTAGAATTGTTTTATAGTGATAATAGGTGTGCTAACCTTTTCCATTGGATTAGTTTCCCTCAGATGCGTAGCGGAGGCTTTGTGGTGTAGTGGAGGCACTGGACCTCCTGTTCCTTTGGTCGAGTGATCCTTGCAAGCGGAGGAACTGTGACGTTTCAAATAGCCTATAGATTTGCTCAGTGGTTTTGTTGATGCACTTCCACCCCACCTCTCCCCAGCCCTTTTTTATCACATGTCCATCGGGTTTGTTAGTGCACCATCTCTGTGACAGATTCACGTGATTCTTTCCAGAAGAGTTTTGCAAATATAGACACAATCTATTTTGTTCTTTTTTTGTGAATGTTGCTGCTAGCTGGGGAAGAAAAAGCTGTTGTGGTCCTTGGGATTTCCCTGTCTTTCTCTGTAAGTTGAAAAGAACAATCAGGAAAAATAGCAAATAGTTGTTACATCTGTCTGATGTGCTTCCTTGTTTCTGTGTGGGATTGCTTTTAGTCTGTGCCATGCTGTGTGTTTGAAGTCTGGAGACCTTGGCTGTTCTGTGATCTTGTTTTGGCATTTGTGTCGTTTGTGAGTCTGGCTTCACTGGTAGCCGACATATAAAACTGAATAGTACAAAACACAAATGCTAGCTGGCGTCTACCATGATGCAAGGAAAGTTTTCTAGTGGCTGGGCCAAAATAGGTTTAGCCTTTGTTGTTCCTCTAGGGTAGACAAACAAAGAATGATCTGGAAGCCAGGAATTTCCCTGCTGGAATTGACTGGAGGAAGCTGACCTCCTGTGGTTGTGTCTCTGCAGTTCTTCTCTCCATTACTGTCCTTCCTTGCCAGTCTTTTATTGTGTATCTTTCCCTTTGATACCTGATGAGTTGCCTTCCCGAAATGTGATTTCCAAGGAGGACACAGCCTTTGTGCATGTTTTTCTACTGCAGAAGCAATAGATAGGTGGTGAGGCAGTCTACTCTGGCCTGCTTTGATATTTCTTGGCTTGCAAGAGATACATGCAGGGATAGACCACTGCTATCTCAGTAATTTGTGGCTTTCTGGAATGCCTCCAGTTTTCTCTCCTGATTTTAGTGGTCTGAGATATAAGATAGAGGGCAGTGAACAAGCAGTTCAACCTTTCCTTTTCTCTTACCTCCATTTGGATCCTACTGTTTCTCCAAAATAAGTGCTGCTTTCACCTTGAAACAGCTGTTCTAGTTACAGGGATGCTGAACATCTAAGCTTCTGGAAGATAAAATGATCAAAATTCTGTACAGCTGTTTGCTTTCTGGGACAGAATAAAGAAATGCAACAATAATATCCACCTATAAAGGATGCAGCAAGGATTGTTACTGCAGCGTTACAGCAATGAGACTGGCTGCAAGCCCTATCAAAGAATCTCATCAGGTGTGCCACAAATGTTTCCACATTTGGAATCTAGTGTTAACTAGTGCATAGGTATGTCTACTTAGCAAATCTAACACTTTCTTAATCTGTTCATAGGAGATGTATGTTTTACAGCCTTTGTAGATATCCCTTCAGCTCTGCTCAGAAACCAGCACATTTTTCTGTTCTGCCATAATACTGCTATCAAATACACAAAAAATAGAATTGTGTCCTGAGTCATCTCAAAAAGCCAGACTTGTTTCTGATTGAGAATAGAGAGTGACATGAGAGCACCCTTACAAAGGCAGCTGAGAATTAAAGCTCCAGCAAACCAGAAATACTGGTGAAGTTTGGGAAATGCTAGCTAGGAAATTTTCTTTCTCCAGTGGAGAAATATAAGGAGGATGTGAAACAGAAAAGGGAAATGAGCTCCTTGTGAGCACAGAGACTTTTATGTGATGCTTGGCTCAGTGACAGATCTGCCAAACACCCGTGTGTCACTGGGGCACAAGATTGGTTTGGGGTGCTGAACAAGCTGATCTCTGAGGCTTGTTTGGCACTGCCATTAGGCAGCTTGTTGCTCAGCCTGAATTACAGTGGACAAGCAGGTGTGAAACCTGTGCTGGAGTCTATAAATCAGAGTTACTGTGGTGAACACCACCAGAGCAGGTATATAAATTTGGCTCACAATAGCAGTGCTGGAAAAATTCATCTGCTGCCTCTGCCTCAAGTTGAGTGAAGATGTATGGGTCTGTAAATCATCTGTTTGCCAGAAAGAAATTTCTTCATTGACAAGATTTATAAATTTGAGATAAAATTTGTGAACTTGGGTATCTCTTGTCAGGTGTGTTCATTGGCAGGTGCAGAACTAGTACAGAAAGGAGTGATTTATACTTCCAAACCAGATGTCAGGCTTCCAAAGAAACTGCTTGATTTCTGTCTTGAATGGAAATGCCTGAGGTGGAGAGAGAGCAAAAGGAAATTGACAAAGCATTAGGCTTGTCTTGGAGGCATCAGTGCCATCTTGGTCCTTAGAGAGATGCTGGTTGTTGTGCAAAGAGTCATGGCATTGCTACATGTTATGCAAAAATGGAGAGCTGTTGATCATCTTATGAAAGAATCTCTTTTTCATCAAGACCATTATTTGTCACATGTGGTTTACTGTGTCCATCACTTTGCAGCAGGCTGTATCTTGGTGCATCTGTCCAGATATTGGGGACAGCTGCTGGTAGCAGCCATGCCACCTCCCTGCTTGGTGGTTTTCTGTTACACCTGGGAGCTGAAAAGAGGAGCAAAGTGCAGTTGGAAAAGCAAGTGGTGGTAGCAGGACATGAGAGAAAGATGTGTGTGTAATCCTGTGCTCCACCTCACCTTCGTGCTCAGCATTCATACACAGTGTGTTTTGGTTTTTTTTTTCTTACTAGTCTCAGCTTTCTTCTATCAGTCATACCCAAGCTATTTTAATGAGTTAACACCAGCAAGTCTGGACACAAGCCTTAGAAATTTCCTATGGGATAGATAAGGTTTATTATCCACACTTAGTGGGTGGGAATGAGGAAACTGAAGCACCACAGGGTGGTATATGGAGAGCCAAGCAATAATTTTTCATTTCGCTCTTAATTTCATGATGGGGAAAAAAAAGGAAATGGTATCAAAACTGAGTTGACTTGTAAAAGTTTTAAGTACATTTCTCAGCCTGGAGAAAACTCTATACTGAAACACCTTATATGCAAAGCATTTCATTTTGGCACTATGGTTTGCTTGGAGTCTCTACTTTGATGGGAGCAATTTGGTACAATTAAGAACCTTCAGGTGCCCAAATCTGCAGGCTGTGCTGCAGCAACAAACTGAAATGCCAAAAGGAACTTCCAGAAAGCTGCACTAGCTCTGACAGGGCCCTTGGCATCTGTCTTACCTCTGTGATTTACCCTCAGGTAGGTCCTGCCAGCTGGTGTGTGGCTGAGCCCATTGAGCAATGGACAAGGGAAGAAGTGAGTTACTTTCTCCAACCCCAGGGCTATTCTGGAAGATGCCTTATTGGTCAGACTGGCCGATGGGAGATAGTCCAGAAGGAGATTCAAGCATTCTGGAATCAGAACCATTCACTTAATAAGTGTAGGACAGCTTTAGTTTTTAGTCTTTAACTTAGCAATGATGATGGCAAACATTCACGTTCTCTGCTACTTTCCCCATTTGTGTTGTGTGCTCTTGTACAAAGGACTAAAGCCTCACTTCATGTGCTGAATGAAGGCCACAGTTGAACTACTTAGGATGGAAACTTTGCATTATTGCTAGCATCTTCAACAGATTCTACATTAATGATCAGTAGGCCTGTTGTGCAGAGGTGTTGAATGTTTGCAAAACCCCACCAACCCAGCCTGTCCTTGCTCTTCTTCGCAAGCACAGGAAGAAGAAGCTATGTTCAGAAGCTTCTTTGAGCTGCCTTTGCTACCCAAAGCTAATTCCCCACTGGCACATTTGTAAGGAATAGGAATTTCAAGCAAACTGCAGCCTGCAAGAAAGAGGAGTGAAGGGAAAGTTGATTTGGGTTCCCTCACTCACGCTGTGCTGAGATGAATAGGGAATGCTGGTTGGTATTCTGTACCAGCTCTTCTGCTTGCTATTTTTATCACCTCGCATAATGCTGAGTTTGCATTTTGTTTAGTGGGTTTATTTTTTTTCCTCTTTGAAATGTGTCCTGCACAGTGTTTCTCTTGGCTTGCTACTGTGGGGAGGAAGGGGATATGGAAGGGATTGTAGACTGCTGCATTCTGATACGTGAGCTGTATGTAATCATAGTCATTTTTTAGCTCTTCTATCCACATGAATAAGCTGATAGAAAAACGTTGTCCTGTGGCTTTCTGGATGCTAATTAATTTAAATATCACCAATATTTAAATTAACATTGATGAGAGTGTTGTATGCACGTGAAGAGGGCTGCCAGAGAAATGCGTTGTCTTTTAATCTCCCTTCATTTTGAACAGTTAGCACTTCTGCTGCCTGGGTGCATCTCATCTGTGTGTCTTCTGGGGTTTATTTTATATCTTGATAAAGCTATTATACTGCTATTCTTACTAGTGCTCTGAAATCTACTTTGTACAGTTTTTTCCATTGCTTTTCTCCTCAAGGTCACTCCTAGGCATTTGTTAATGTTTGTGTGCCATATTGCTTAGGAAAAAAAAAAAGAAAAAAGAAAACAGAAAAGGGGAAAAACAGACCTGTTCATTCATTGTGGAAACAGCAGTTCAGTCCAAGTTGACTGGTCCCAGTGACCTTGTCGTGGAACCTTGTGACTCCAATGCTGGCAAATGCTTCCTGTATGTCTGTGTGAAGAGTGCTCAGCGAGGATCTCTGGGTGAGTGGGATTTGCAGCAGTAGGAGCCTTTTAAGCACCTGAGGTCTGATGCTTCTAATCTGATTTTGTTTGTGAACTGATCAGAGCACAGTGAGCACTGATTACGTGTGTGTAGTCTGTGCTGAACTCCAGGTCATCCCTAAACCCATCTGCATCCATTTTGCATGAGTGGTCTGTGCTTTGAACTCGTTCCCTCGTGACTGTGATGGAAAAGTAGTGCAAAACACACTTTGGGATTCCTAGTAGCAGAACTGAACAGAGCTTTGGTTATTTTGTCATGCTTTATAAATAACATTTAATGGTGCTGTGTTCTGTACAGAGCAGTGGTGGGGGACCATAAGCTTTGGTTAGTTGGGTCTTACTCTACCAGTTTCTCAACCACACCTGGAGACAAACAGGTTTTTAGTGAGCAGGAATCCTTAGAGGAAGGAGAAGCTTGATGTGAAAAAACACTGAGCTTGGAGTGGTGAGTTTCTCTTCTAGATAGCACGAGAGATTTCAAGTGCCAGACTTACAAGAAGTTCTCAGCTGTTTCAAGGTTACGTGTAAGCCTATATTAAGAATCTTCCAGTAGCTGATGGTCTTTATAGTGTAGTTAAACCTTGGGAAGTCTTCTGTGCAACTGCAGATGGTAGGTGCTGCATCCTACATGGTATTAAATGCGAGTGGAGTGGTGACTGTACATAATCACCTCTTCTGTAGTGCAGATTAAGCACTCCTGTTAAATACCAGCTTGGAATGGATTCTTTTTCCTATTGCTCTGTAGTTCTATGCTGATTTCTGTGCTTCAACTCATTACTCAGCTCTGTCACTGTGTTTCACTTTAGGATATGGTTTACACAAAAGAGGCTCTAATATAAACTCAATTTGCGTTGCAATGCTGAAACCTTAATAACATTTTGGTTGGCAGCTCTGTGTGGTTTGCCCTTCCCCAGTGCACTATGTTCTTAATAAACCAAAGTCTGTGGTAGGTGTAGCATAAAAAATCTCTGAGTAAATATTGGAATAAGTGCTCCTGTAGTGCTTCCTAAGCTCTGGCTGCATTTGTGATTCAAGGCCACTGCAGTGCTGCCAGTATGTAGCTGAAAAGGAGCTAAATTTGGGAGGGAGAGGTGAAAGCACAGTCATAGATTCAAAACCTCTTCTAAGATGTGATTCTTAGATGCATTATCCACACAAAAATGCACACTGTGTAGGGGAGCACATCTGGAAACTCGCTGGAAGTTGAAGGGGAAATGGTTACGGTGCGTTACGGTTACAGACCTCATGCAGTCCTGTAAGGCATGAGGTCTGAAACGCTTCACTGTGTCACTGACCCAGCCAAGGGCTGTTCCCTTTCAGGGCTGTTCTCCTTCAGCTTCTGTGGAGATCTACATCATGGAGGTCGCAGGGCTATCCTGCTCCTGCGCTGCTGTAAGCTGAGTGCGGCACAGTGCTGTGTCCTGAGCTGAAGATTTGCTTCTGTTGACTCTCCAGCAGGGTGATCTGGGACTATCCCCACTGCTCATTTCCCCCATCTTTTCCAATCAAATTATAATTGTGTATTTTGGTGTAGATGTATCTGCACTGTGCTAGTATTTGGGGAATGAGGAGTGTAATATTCATGGGGTGAGAAGCTGCATAGGAACATGGGTGTTATCCCAGAGAAATCACACAGCCTGCATTGAACTTCTAAATGAATCAGGGAAAACGTCATCTCTTAATGGACTATGAAGAATATTGATGTTAATTTCCCTAATAAATCTCTTTCTATGTCTAATATGTAAGGAAATATATTACCCTGTTGTCTCAAAACCTTGAGAGATCAGTCTTATCTGAATAAAAATTTAATGTTAGCTCAATTTGGTGTGATGGGGTCAGTGGTTGCACTCTTATGCAACTGGAGTAATAGATGAAATCATAGCTAATTGCACTGTGGCTTTTGTCAACATTAAACACTGTTTACCATCACAAACACCAAGACACCCACAACAGCAGGGTGCATTGCAGTGTCCTTTGAAGGATATGGGAAGCTGCAGAGCCCAGAATGTGAGAGCCAGCATGAAGGGAAGCATTGCCTTATCAGAGAGATATTCTGCAGCCTGCAGTTCTTGGGGACTGCCTTTGGAAGGGTCTTTTGGCATGGCCTTGGACAACTCTTGTCCTCAACAGGGGATGTAACTGGTGCCGAATGTAGAGAGCTGCTGCAGGCCCCGTCGCTTCCCAGATATGGACCTCTGTTGTGTAAATCTACATGCTAATGAAGCATGGTCTTTTGCCATTCTGTGTGTCTACTATTGCTTTGTGTGGTAGTGTCAAATTTAGGTGTCTCCTCAGTGTTGTTACATGTGATTTGGTAAATGAAAGGGAGGAAAACAAAAAATATTTGCTGCAAGCCAAAAAAGACCTGATGCCAAGCACAGCTGGAGTGGGATGCCTGAGAAGCAGATTGCTCCAGGAAAGATGAGTCAGTACTGAATGATTCCCCTTTGCACTCCTCCTCATGCAAGAACTTAACATATCTAAAAGCAGAAGTGCCTCCACTATTGTTCTTTGTATGATGGGTGCTCCTCAGTTCTGTCTCTTGACATGCTTCTAAATTTTTAGGTGACTTCAACCTTGCCTAAAGAAACAAGTAAGTCTCCCTGGAGCCAGGCAGAAATTGTTAACCGTCTTTTAGAGGAGGTTTGCTATGCTGTAGGGTTCTCAGTCTTGCTCTGATGTCTAGATGTGGGAGAGTTTGACCTATCATTCAATCAGTGTCAGCACAGTGTTGGTGAAGGGACAGAGGTGAGCTGCGAGCAGCATGTTGCCAGGCAGTGACAGTGATGCTGTGCTGTGGTTGCCCTTTGTGTGGACTGCAGTTGGATGACAGTCTTGACTGGCTCTAGAAAGTCTTTTTCTCAAGACTTTACTGTAGCTGTGATGCCTTCAGGTATGGCAGCAATGCTGTTTGCTTTCTTGGAATTTCACAGGGTAACTCTGAAAGAAGCTGTTCTGTGGGACTCCTCTTGTTTGTGATGCCTCCCAGCTGTTCAGACACCGGCCACTGCTGGCTGCAGACAGGGCTGGGCTCAGCAAGGCGAGGTTTCCAGCTCCACAGCAATTCCATGAAATTGTGAAGAAGCTCATGCAGTCTTTTGCAGATGTATATGGTTTATTTGGTCTCTCTCAGGCCTACTGAACAGTATGCTATCAGGTGTTTTCCACTGTGTGGTGCTTTCTTTGTAATTCCCTGTGCTGAAATACAGCACAGTTAGACTGCCACCAACAAAAGCAAGACTGCACGGATGCAGTGTTATGGTGCAGTGTAAGGGTGATGTTTTCTGAATCTTCTCCCACCTCTGGCTCAGTGATTTGGGGTGAGAAGGGGAGGGAGAGCTACCCCACTCTCATCTCTGTTTCTTCTCTTTACTGCAATGGGGTTTCATCAGGGATCAAGCCATCCGTGTTCCTGCCTTATGGGTTTATCCGTGTGACTCCACTAGAGCCAACGGGTATGTAAAGTGACATGCCTCAAACCCTCTTAGTGCTGGGCACAGGGGTGGAGGAGGGAGAACAAGTGAAGTGTCTCAACACCAAAGAGAGCGACGATCCTGCCCAAATGTGAAGCCTGCACTCAGGGAACGCAGGAGCAGGGCAAGGCTTTGGCTGAGTGTGAAGACCCCAAAGGGGCAGAGCTCTACATCACGAAAATGAGCTGTGCAGGTCAGGAAGCTGTTCAGCCCCACCTGCAGCATTTGCAGAGTTGTTCTGGGAATGCACTGAGGTGCTGTGGAATGGCTATAAGATCTGCTGACCAGTAGATCAGTTTGTGCGCGCGCTTTAGTTCCTTGCGTTCCTTATTAGCACCATCATCTTCTCTTCTAAGGTACCTTACTTTGATTTTTAACACTCGACAAACACCAGATATTCCTCCAGAGAGGTCTGTGATTACAGCTTAGCTTTGACAGCTGAGAGCCGTCCAACTGACAATCTGAAATGCTGCTATTTTGAGCTCTGCTGTTGTTCTCAACTGCCAGCGGTAAGTTTGCATTTCCTGTGGATGGGATTTGGGATTGATGTGGGTTGTTACAAATCAGGTCCTCGGTAGATCGGGCCGTGCTGAAGATTGCATTGTGTGAAATGGTTGTCTGCCTTTGTGAGTTTGGCTTTTTTTTGCTGTTTTGATACTCTTTCAGACAAAACAGAGCAGAATTAAACCCCCACATCCCAGACAGTCATTACTAAAGAATTTGGTTTGTTTTACTGAAGCATTTTACAGGCCCTTCTGCAGAAAGATGTATTTCTTTCCCACCATTTTCTTCTTTCTTGTTGGCCTCAGAATAAAGGCAAACTGAACTTCACAAGCACTTTTTGGGAGTCAGACGTTTTCCAGCTATTATTTTGCAAACTATTAGAGCGGCAGATCATGAGGTGGGAACCTAGTTATGCAAACAAAGTGGCCACGTCACTCTTGGCCAAAAATAGCTTCAGTACATGTGCAGTAAGGTGGAAACGAAAGCCCTTGGTGTACATGGAGCAAACAGTGATGGGAGGGAGGCGAGAGGGGAAGCTGCAGCTTTTTGTTTAGAGCCTCTCAGGAGACGTTTAGAGAAAGTGTGTTTTCCAGAGAGGAGCAGAGTATTGCTGCTCACAGTTTCAGTGGGTTGGGAGTTACTGCCTTTCTTACACGGAAAGAGAACTCGGGTTTTGTGAGATGACACTTTGTTCCCAGAGGTGTTAATCATTTTTAATATCCACACAGAGCACGTAGAAATACTGGAGCATAGTTCAAAATCATGCCTGTCTGCTCCTTACTATTGGAGGCGCTCACATCTCAGAGTGGAACTTTCCTTTGCCACTGAAATCTGTTTCCATTTCAACCTCATCAGTGCAATGCCCTGAACAATTTTGTGACCACCCTCCTAGCTATTAGCTGTGTGAACTCTCACTGTCTTTTAATTTTACTGAGCATTTACAGAACGGATATGGTCTGTCATCCTTTTATATGTTACATGGTACCTTTCACCAGGCTTAAAATAACCTTTTTTTCTTCATCCTATAGTATTACTACACTCTCCCTTTGCAGTGATGTGTTTTATTGCTGTATCTGGCTGTTAGGAAATCACATAGCATTTCTTGCCAAATGAAGATACGGTTTTGAGTAAATAAAGGAGATAAAATAGTAACTCCGGTATGGAAAAATCTGCCTGCCTGCCAGTGTGTAGATGTAGTTTCCATTGAAATCTTTTTTTTTTTCTTTTTTTAATGAAGACTTGCAATTTCTTATCTTTCAGTACTTCTCTGTATGAGTGAAAAGGGGCCTATAAAGTTGAGCAAATGCTTGCCAGCTCCTGTAATGAGAGAGGCAGCTCCCCAGCGCTGTTTACTACCTATTCCTCACAGACTTATTTTTGGTCTCAAATGAAAATTATTTCTGTAGTCATCCAGAATTGTGAGTGCTTACCAGAATATCTTATTTAATGTGATCAAATAGGAGTTCTGTATTTCTGTTCTGGTTCTTTCCAAAGCTACGTATAAATGTTTTCTCTTGAAGATATTCCCAAATGGAGATTTTTATTGTTTGGGTCCCCCACCCCAATTTTGTCATGTTTTGTGCACGTGTCTAAGAAACAGAGGCTTAGGTAACAAAATGAACCTTTCAGGTGTTGAGATAATTTGCCTCATCCAGACCCGAGTGTTCTTCAATCAGGATGCCTGTGTGTGTTGCTGTTCAGGCTGTGCCAGGTGAATGTTGTGGTGTTCTGAAGTAGCACATCCCAGGTGAAAACTGGCACAAATATACAGAAAGGGGATGTTAGCACTGATTTATTGGCTTGTCAATTAAATGAGAGCGCTAGGATTGTCAGTGCATGTCTGAGAGGTTAAGTATTGTGGTGACAGCAAAATATCAGCTTCTTGAATGTAACCGCTCTTTCCTATACATCTATGTTTAATTAAAATATTCGTACATCCTGCACTCTTCAACATTAATTCGGAGATTTATTTTGAACCATTGCCAGGGGAGTACATTGTTATGGCATCCTCTTTCCACATCTATTAGCAGGAAGAGGATAATTGAGGAAATCTCACACAGATTTAATTGGGGACTGAGGGCAGGAGCAGGGAGGGGGAGAAACACAACACAAAAGTAGGTCAGAAGTTTGGCGGTGGATAACTCTTACTTGACACTGAGAAATCGAGCGGAGCGGTGCTGGTGCAGGCAGCCAGGGTCCTGCTGCAGATCTGGGGTTAACTGAGTAATTGGTAGTGGTGCGAGAGGAGCTGCCTGCCATGTAGCTTATATAACGTGCTGCATGGAGGCTGGTGTGGGTCCGGGCTGTTTCTGTGGCTTGGAGCGTGGTGCAGCCGCTCTGCTGGAGTTGCAAGGGCAAGCAGCGATCCCCTGCAGCTTTGCACAAAATGGGTAAGGAAACGGGGGTGGCTGTGAACAGCGCAGCCTGGATTTGAGGCAGGATTTGTGCAGTTTTAGGATCTGGTCAGGAAAGCAGGCATCACACTCCATTTTGCAGCTGCCTGTGGTGTGCTGGGTGCAGCATCCTGGCAAGGGTGAGAGCCTCAGGCTGCACAGAGAATGTTTGCTCCCTTCACACCCCAGCAGCCCCTTTGCTTGTGCTATGAAGGCGCAGCTCTTGTGTGAGGCAGCAATGCCCCTGCAGTCTCTCAGGTCCATTCAGGGTCTTCCTATTATTTCATTATTTGCCTTTTTTGCCTGATGCAAACATGTAGCACTGTTCTACAGATCTGTGTTAGGAGCTCCTTTTGCTGATGCTTTTGCTGTCTAGCTAGATCTGCATGCCTTCTATGCTGAACTCTGGATGTACAATGCAGATGCATCAGCAGGCCGCATTCAAAAACCTACAGTCTTTTTGTCAGGGCTCTGAAAATGTGCAGAATTTCTTTGGGTCACTGCTCTGTTTCCTGGACCATGATCTGGTGGCTCATCTATTGAGGTTTTTAGGCTCACAGGTCAAGCTTGCAGTGTAAGCTTTGGATCTATACTTTGGTTGGACTTTCTGTTATGTGCCTGGAGAGTCCCAGAGCAAATGATATAGCCATGAGATAATGAGCAGATAATCATGGTCAACTGTGCTATTTTTGCATATCATCTTTCTGACTCAGTGTGATGCTGGAAGACTCCTAGGTTTGTTGTCCTCCAGTGTTCCCTTTCTCCAAGGGACAGCATAGCAGCATCCATGCAGCAATGGGAGACTGTGTTGGTGCTTCAGGTGTAGATCACTGTGGATATCAAATGTTTAATTTGTTTTTATACTGCTGGGATTGCAGTCCTTGGTGTGGTTTTATCGCTTCTTGGGAATTTTTGTGATTCATGAGGAGTGTGGCACTGTGGCATTGGGAAGGTGATGCGGTGTGCAGCTGGGATTGCTGTGCTTGGAGATGAGGAAGAAGAGGAAGCCACAGGATGGGTTGCCTGGGAGGGGTGCATGGACACCTCATTCCAGTGCAGGACCAGGTGTGCTTCTCTCATGGTCTCCCAAAACCTGAGCTGGGTAAAGCTTGCAGCTGGTACCTTTTGCAACCGGCTGACTGCTGCAAGCCTGATGGATTAGCTCCAAGCTGGGAGCAAAGCAGTTGGAGCAAGAGATGCCTGTGCTGTGTTTATTGCTGAATATACCTTGTGGCCCTTGGTTGGGACCAAGCCTGTTGTTCTGAGCTTGTGCAAATAGTAAGAAGCAGTGTTTGCCCTGAAGAACTCCCAATGCAAACACAGGCAGACACTTTTGAATAGACAAAGTAGGAGCAGAGAAGGGCTTTAATTACAGATTCTGCTGTTGAATATTTTTACCAGGTTTCCTGAACGTCTCTACCACCAGCATTGCCAACCCAAAGCATCAACAAATATGATTTTGACTTAGGAAGAAATGTAATTAAGAAATGTAAACACACAGAAAAGGGTGGAGGCTATTTGCCTCTGTTTTTTGAGCCTTGAGGGAGCCTCTTCTTGAGCTTTTTTATCTGGTTACCCAGAACAGAAGCTTGTATTAGAGAAAAAGGAAAATAATTCTCATGACAGCAGCAGGTCATGCACTGTTTCTCAGGCCATAATACAGAGCAAACCCCTGCCTGCCACTCTGGGGCTTTTGCTGCTGTACTTTCTTGCCAAGGTGTTTGGGGTTTGTTGTCACTGCCCTCTGTCGAAGAGTTGCCCTGTGGGTGCTGTTGCTGTGGTTAACTCGTGTATTTTCTCTGGGATGAATCTTTCTTTCCAGCTACCAGTTGTAAAGCCCACGGGGGTTGCAGATGCGTCGGCTTCTGCGGGAACAGAATGTACAAAAAATAGAGTCCTCAAGGACGTGACTTTGTGTGCTACCGTGGCTGATGTCAGAGGATGGAAAGGTCTTGTTTTCTCCGGAAATCTTTATTCTTAATGCGCATTCGAGAAAGAGAAAGGCAAAAAAGTGTGTTCTGCTAAACCTAAGTTAAGAAGCCTGTTCAATTTTTAAACAGTTACATAAAACCATCAAAGTCTGACAGCAGGGAGATGCAAGTTTGTGCAAAAGAGAAAAGAGGAAAAAAAAAGCTGAAATGGAGTGTTAAAGTTAATTCCCCCAGGCTTACACCTAAAAGAGCCTTAACTCATAGATGAACCCATTCCTGATCTTTTCTGTTCTTGTTTTTTTTCTCCCCTTCCCTGGCAAAGGTCTTTGCGCTGATGAACTCTTGGCTGACTCTGGGTCTTCTTATTTGCTAAACTAGCTGTGGGCCCAAGTGAGCATTCCTGCACTGCCTTTGGGGAGACAAATTTATGGACATAATGGAAGTAGGGCTTGTCTGAAATTTGGACAAGTGTGCTTCTGCTCCTCCACAGCCAGTGTGAAGATCCCCATTAGCTACCACAAATGTTAACTGAGCAATTCCTCAGCACCCCCTGACCATTTTTCTCCAGATGCTTCACCAATAGCAAGTCAGGAGCTGAGCAGCACATCCTTGTTAGACAAGAGATCTTCCAGAAGGGCTTGTGCTGCATGATCACTCCTGTGGATAATGCATAGAGAAAGCTGTTCCAGGTCTGTATGAGTAATGTTAATCTATTTATATCTACTACCTAGATACTGGAAATCCATTATATCTGGTTCTGTCTAGACACGATCAAGGACATACTCCCATTATTTTTTGATAGCATTAATATTCAATCAAGCCTTTGTCCTAAAACATATTCTGAAAGCTGTAGTTATTGAGGAAATTCATGAGGAATAAAAAGAAGTTGTTCCCTGACAAAAAGGATGTCACATCCAGAAGTACACGTGGAAAGTAGCAGGCACATCTGCTGTCCTAGTGCTTTCCTCCCAGCATCACAGCAGCTCTGAGCTCTCATTCCTGTGTGGCTGAATGGGCAAATGAAACTGAGAAAGGCATGTGATGTCCAGGTGCTGGGGGACAGCTGTGGTGAAACTGGACTAACTGCTCTTGGCTTCCTGGCCTCTGCCTATGTTGCAGTCCTTTTTCTTCGCTTCCTAGTGTTGTATTCAATATAAAGTACCTAGCTTTGGTTAATCGTAGCTACTTGCTTTTATCACGTCTACTTCAAAGAAGATATTTAAGATTAAAATTGCTACCACATCTGTCATGAACACAATAATTACTCCGATTAAGTCTTCAGAAAATCCTAGTGCAAGGGTGCTTTATTGGTAGCTGGGAGCCCTGGTTTGCTGCTCTTGGGAGTGCAAAGAGAAAGTGGGAGTTGAGATGCATTTAGTGAATTTTGCTCACGTGGGGAAGATTTTTATTGGGAATGGATGTATCTTTTTTTCCATGCATAGCAAGGCTTTGTTCCACAAAAGGGATTCCTAAAGAAAATACCTGAATGGAAAAAAGTGAGGAAAATTCTGGTTTACGTAAGTCTGGCCTTTAAAAAATGAGTGGAATTTGAGCCTTTGAAGTGCTCTCGTGCACACATACATTACACCATTTCCTTCCTGTGCCTGAGAAGTGCCTGAACCTCCCCTAAGCTCAGCGCAGGCCACAGGTTTTTACTTTAGGGCACCTGACTCATATCACTGTACGTCCCACAGCACTCTCTCTGGCCTTAGAGTCTGACAAAAAAAAGGCCTGTTTTCAACAGGTCCAGAGCACAAAAGTTTCTGTACTCTGTGTCCATCTGAAGAGCTACCCCTGTGTCCATGTGGCAGGGCCCTATTGGGACTGCTGGGTTGGCACGACTTTGCTCTCAGTGCTGAGAAGTTGTTCACTGTGTAAAGGTTTTTTTTGTTTGTTTTTTTGCCTTGTCACAGGTGGGAGAATCTTCTTTTCATTGTGTCTGTTAAAGAGCTGCCACCTGGCACTGCCACATGGCATTGCCGAGGTTGTCGTGGCTCAGGGATAAGTGCTTGCTCTCGTTAACAGTGGGGTTTTTGGGACGACAGGTGCTGTATGAGTAAAAGTAATTGTCATCAGAACTATTGCAAAATATTTCTGCTTGCACAGCCTCGGGTAAAGGACTAATAATGGAGTTGGGTCACAAGAGAGCTGGTTCTTGTATAACCAAATCCAGTGCTGTTTGTATGATAGATGAAACAGAAATATTTGGCTTGCTTGGCCATGGCATAGTTGCTGTTTATTCCAAAATGATGTGACAGAGAGGAAAAGAAACAGTTGCAAATGCTCTGCTCAGCACTGGGTGCAGTAGGAGCTGAGGATGACTTCAGCTAGGTGTTGTCTGACCGGAGAAAACAGGCAGACTGACCTGCTCTGGTGCATCCCTCCCGCTGGCACTCTGAATCTCCCAGGGACTGCAGAAGCCTTTTGCAAATGAGCAGCACAGGAGTTTTGATGAAACAGCTGTCAACGGTCAAAGTGCGATAAGCCGGTGACGTGCTGTGCACACAGTGTCTTCTGGTGTCTGCCTGGTCCTGGATGCCACACCTTCCCCATGGGATGGTGAAGCACCGATTTCCTCAACAGTGCGTGCACTCACAAGTGACCTTTCAGTTTAAACCGAGATATGTAAGCTGGACTTGGTAGAAACTTTAAAGAAGGGTGTGAGAAAGCCTTGCCTGTGTGCAAGCAGCCAGCAAAGTGATGCTTTTAAACTTAGCAGCGTTTTCCAGTATCCCTCAACCTCAATTGCAGACAGCGTTTTGTTTGCCCTTGTTGGTCTCGATGTTTCTATCCACCTTTCTTAGTCTGAACCCAGTTTTGTGTTGGGTCTGAGCAGCACTCCCAGAGTCTGTCCTTTCTGCTTGATCCAGGCCTCCCAGTGCTAGGGCTGGATCCTGGTGTCTTGGTGAAGCATTACAGCTTGTCAGGTGAGCTATCTTTGCTTTGGATGTGAGAAATCTGGCACGGCTCCACTTTGTTCCTGAGGTTTCAAAGTAGCATGCCCAAAATAGGAACACCAGACAAGGTGGTCTCCGTTAAGAACTTCTTCCAACAGGCAGCTCTCATCTTAGGTTAAGGATTCAGTATGATTTAGTTGAACTGGGAGATCGTTGCTGTGAGCTCAGTGCTCAGCCTTGTCGTGATGCCATAGCAAGGAGCTCGCGCTCCTTGTGTGCTGCTGGTGGGAAGTTTTCCCTGCTAAGGGGCAGGAATTGCTGTTTCTCTGCTCCCAGCCGAGAGGCAAGGAAGGCAGCAAAGGCAGGGAGAAGCATGCCAGGATCAGAGGGGGCTCCCGGCTGCTTCAGGAGTAGGAGATTGCAGCATATTAGAACCTCTGCTGTGCTCAGCAGTGGAAGGACAAATTGAAAGTCCCAGTGGGACCAGTCTCTCACAGTTCACCTTGTTTCTGAGATTTTTGTCAACTCTGTCTGGCTTATAGGTAGCATGGGTCCCCCAATCCTGTGTTTGCCTTTTTAGATGCTGTTCTGAAAGCCAAGCTGCGTTTGTGATTCCTGTGTGGTTCCAGAGCTGAATTCTTGTTTTAATTGGTCTGTTTGTCTAATTAGACCAGACTAATTAGTCACTAGTTTCTGGAGCATCTAGAAAGAGTGGTTATCTCAGCTCCTCTGGGCTGTGTCTGCAGCTCTCAGGCCCTGGCTAGACTGCTGTGGTTCTGCCACACACACTTCTACCTTCTTTGAAATGCTCTCTGAATTCTGCCTTTGCACCTTTCTCTTCCTTTCCGTCTGTTTCCTCTTTTCCATTAAAAATGAAAAGGGGGAGGAAAAGTCCTTCATGGCCTAAAGGGGTTCCCCAATCTCTGGTAATTGTCAAAGTGTCAGCAATTGCAGGAAAGCTCTAAATAAAATCCTTTGTCCTGCTTTCCTAGCATGGCTCAGCTCATCTGTTTTGTCACCTGAACTCACCAGCATCCATCAGTCAGAGGATAGAGATTTGCATAATTAGTGTTTTTCAGGTACCTTCTGAAATGCAGAAGGAGAAGGTACTTGTATACATCTCTTATCTAATGAGGTGCTGACAAAGACGTATCCATGGAGACATCCATTATAAGGCACTGTTCTGAAACTGGTTCTTTCCAATGCCTGTTAAATGCCAAAGGGTTTTCTTAAGCATAATTTATACTATTCCTTTGCTACGTTCCTAAATAAAAATAGTTATGCCTGAATATGATGAGAACCATCACATAAAAAAAAAAAAAGTTTTGCAAGCTCTTGTTAACGACAAGGTGGAAGAGTGAAATGAAAGTTTTGTTTTGCTTTTCCTTAAGGTGAATACCTTAATTGACTGTTTTGACACTGAGAACTACTGCTTGGATGCTGGTACAGAAAGCTGGAGCCTGCCTGGCCAGAGGTGCTCAGCATCACCAACATCTGGGACATCCCCAGCATCCAGAAACTCACTGTGTCTGGGTGCCTTAGCAGTCATGGAAGTTTTTTCCCTGAGGAGGGGACTCCTAAATGTCTGCAAGAGGCTTCCGTGAGCTCTTCCCCAGGGCATGGCGTGGTGCAGTGTGGCTGTGTTCTGGCTGCAGTCTCTGGCTCCTGGGCTTTGCTGGCCTATGAGAAATGACAGGCAGAGTTCAGGTGGAGAGGCAGTAATCCTCTTGTGTTTGTCCAGATATCCGTATCAAATTTAGTTGGGGTTTTGGAGACAGGCAATCATGTCAGTGTTGCAGTGCATGAATTTTCTTCCAAAATGTCCTCTTTATCCTCCCCTCTGTGCTATTGCTCTGTAGCAGCACTTGGCACTTTCACAACCCACCTCTTTAAGTCTAGTCTCTCGTGCTCTGAGCCCAGCATTTGTCCATAATCATTATCTCTTGTTATAGGAATGAAACAAGAAAAAAGTTAGATTACTAACTATACCTTTTTTCTTTACGTTTCTTTCCTGTTTTCTTGCTGTTGCATGGTAAAAACAGTAGTTCTGCAGAATCCAGTATATCTGACTTGATTATTTACAGATAGAAACTGTTGGGATTTATTTTTGAGTTCAGCTAATGGATAGGAAAAACTACAAAACACTAGAAATCAGGCTGAACTAACGATTAAGGTATGTACACACTCCTTCCCTGATCTATTTCTGTATCCACATGAATACTCTCAGCCTCGTGTTCATTAAAAAATAAATATCAATCTCTAAAGCAGGAGGATTCTCCCGAAGGGAAGACTGTACCATAGTTTAAACTGCTGACATTTACAGTTCGCACTGTGTTGGTTAGTCATGTAAGTCATCTAATTAGAGAGCACACTCTTGTGACATGGTTTGAAGGCTTTGGCACAGGGTTAGGAGGCTAGAGACTTGCTGCCGGCTGCTTGGGCAAGGCAAAGGCAATCCCGTCACCCCTCTGCACCTTGCCTTCTGTACTGCTGCTGCAGAATTCCCTGTGCCCTCAGATCTGCTGGGAGTAGTGGTTGGAAGTTTTCAGCAGAGGCATAAGGAAGGTGGGATTGATTGCTCATTGCAGAGTTGCAGCATCTTAGAATTTGCAAATTCTGTGCTGGTTTGCACAGAAGAGCAAGCCTCTTTTGCTTGCGTTTGAAGTGAAGTAAGGTTCTTCACTTAGATGTTCAGAACACCACTAGTTAAGCTGATTTGGGAATTAGTCTCATCTTGAAGAGAAATCGAAGCCTAAAGCTTTGTCTTTCTCTGCCATCCAGGTGTTGTCTGTTTAGTGATCTTTGGGATTGCCGGGCAGCCCTCAGGCTGTAGAAACCTGCTGAGCCCTAACAACAGAGCAACAGGCGTCTGGGATGTATTAGTTAAAGCAGTGGTTTCTGAGCTGTGCTTTGTGTGCTGCTCTGAATGAGTCTCTAAAGAATAACCTAGAGAAGCAACTCTAATAACTGACAGCTTAAATTCATCCTTGAGTGATCTATTACCCCTTGCTGTTCTCCCTAGAAATTTGTTAGTGCTCTACAACCCAATTTGGCTGGATACCACCAGGTTAGGTGCTGTAAGTGACCTGAGTGCTCAGGCATGGCCATTATGGAACACTCCATCAGCTCTAACAGTCTGGACAGAATGAAATGAGCAGCTGCACTCCTCTGGCAATGCTGAGCTTTGGGGAGAATTTCACCAGGATCAGGGAAGAGACAACTCCAGTACCTTCTGTGGGGGTGGTGAATAAAGCGCTGGATATGGAATTAGTATCTGAACCAATATTTTCTGTAATGCAAAGAAGAGGAAAAAAAGGGACATGGCTGTTCAGGAAAAGCAACAAAGATTTGAGCATCTTGAGGCATTTGAAAGGAACTGGCTTCTCTTTTCTGACAGATGTCTTTCAGCGCGTACTGGAGACATCAGTTTCTGTTATCTGAGCTATCTGAATATTCAAGTTGCTGTGGATAATGCAAACTTCAGGAGAAAAACAAAAATACGAAAACAACACCTCTGTGCCAGCAGCTCTCAGTCTGACATCAGCATTTAACTGACACTTTGTTTGGATACTAGGAAGGCTTGCAAGGGGAGGGAGAGGGCTGGTGAAGCCTGGTTGGTGCTGAGCAGGAATTATGAAAGCTCAGAACTGCAGGCTCCCAGTTCTGTAAATAGTCTGATACAAATCTTGATGGGGAGCTCCCTCTGTGCAAAAAAAAAAAAAAAAAAAAAAAAAAAAGTTGTCTTCTCCACTGTCACCTCTGTTCTGTTTGTTCCCTTTCCTGCTCCTGCAGATGCTGTGGCTGCGAGGTCTTTGATGTGCAGATATGGTGACGCAAGTTTTGTTCCCTGAGAGCCCAGATAGTTTTGGAATAGTGTGAATATTCAGGGCTCCAATTTGTGCGCAGTGTAGCAAAGGGAGAAGAGAGCAGCTGAGGGCGTTGGAGCAGGCAGGAGGAATCGGGTTTGTGTGTTTGAGGGAAAGCTGCACACTATCGCTGGAAGGATCCCTTTAGGTCAGTCCCTTGCTGCTCTTGCTGCCCCAACATTCTCTGGTTACAGTAGTTCTTTAGTGTCATGGAGAAAGGACATTGAGTGGTTTCCCCATCCCTGCAGCTGAGCCAGTCCTCACCACCTACCCCCAAATTATAGCATTGGTGGCACAAACTGCATCCTTGTTTTGAATGGAAATAAAAGGAGTCTATGTGCTTTGGGCTCTTTTTCAGTAAACTGGCCCTTAGAGCTGGAACTGCTGGGGTTGCGTTTGGCTTGGGTTTCTCAGTCCCTTGTCCCTCTGCCCTCAGTTTTGCTTGTGTTGGGATGTGCTGGTTGTTGGTGCATGACACAGAGCAGCTGCTGGTTAGCGGTTGATGAATCTGTGATTTCTAGGTGATCTGTGACTGGAGATGGGCTTCAAAACCCTTAAAACCTCGAGATCCACGCTCATTTTGAGTGCTGGCAGATATCTGCTGGGAACCCCAAGTGCCAGCAAAAGGCTCGAGCAACTACACTGAGGTCACAATGTTGAGGCAGAGTTACTGAGCATCTGTGATTTTGCTTGAGGCCCAGTTATATTTATTATTAGAGATATGTGTCAGGGATAGGTGTAATCATATGATATTTGCACTGGAAAGAGAACCTATTGTTCTCTTGCAGATCTGGTTGTAGAAATGTAAGATACCAGATTTTTAAATCCTGAACGCTACCTGTTTTCTGACCATGTTGCTCCCAGAGGACTGTCAGTGGTATGGGCTGTGTGAATGCTCCTTGCCCACGTCTCATGGAGCTGAGGAACTCCAGTGCTACAGACAAGGGATCTTCCTGCACTTCCCTGCTCTGCTCTCAGATAACATCTGTCTCTCATCAGCTAAGCAGTGTAGAATTCGGTTTTTAACATTTGTGGTTAAATTTATAACCTGTTTTCTCTCTCCTGGCAGCATGCTTTTGTTTCTGATTTGAAATTATGCTAATAATCTCTCAGGATCTTAGGTAATTTAAGGAATCTGTATGTGAGTATGTGCCTGGTGGGAATATACAGTAGGTAGTTTCCCACATAAAGAAGGTTAAAGGCCTTTGTGAAAGCTGCAAATTTTCTTTGCCTTCAAAACAGGCTTCTAATCCAAAAATAGCTGCAAGCTGGTAGCTTGGCTTCTCCCTGTATATTAGCAGCAGATGCTGCTAATAAATGCAGAAGGTTGTCTGGAGGAGCAGCGTGCGCACAGGGCACCAGGCTACCTAGCTGGCTGCTGATCCAAAACAGACTGTCATCAAAGGATTGGATTTACATGTTCCTTGCAGAATTTCTATGCCTGCTCCCATTGCAAGGCAAATAATAGGCTGTCACTGCCATATTTGCTTTCAGCTGTCCAAATCAGTAAGGAAAAATTATATCTCAAGGAGCCATTTTTTTCTGCAACAGCTATTAGCTCTTATATCTGTTAAGGCAGACATTCCTGGTCTTCATGTGGCGATTGTGCAGAAATTGGGGCAGGAACCAGCTTTTGAGTTTTGGGATTCATCTGGCAAAATCTGCATGCTTCCTTTATGGAACTGTGCTGTTTGCAGAAATAATAAAAAAAAAAAAAAAAAAGAGCAAAATCAAGCTGCCATTCATGTGACAAATCTGCCCTTCCTCAAATGTCAAGGTCTGTATGCCATAACCTCTCTATTCTTGTTACTGATGTCACATAGCTGAGAGTTCTGAGTAAACTAATGCCAAGGCACTGAAAGCTGCTTCTGTGACTGCTGGTATTTTCTTGTGAGGTGACATCCCTATTCTGCGTGAGTTGTTGCCTTCCTCGGTTGCTTTTGGGTGAATGAGAAGCAGCTGAGGTCCCCTGAGGACCTTTGGAAATTTATTCTGCTCAGTCCCAAAGTCCACCTTCCTTGCAGTGTTGACAGCAGTTTTGTTTTACTGCCTTTCTTTCTTGTGTGAATGAAGGCAGACCTTCCCCTCGTGGTACGTTGTGTGTGCATGTGTGTAAGGTAGGACAGAGTGTATCCATCTTCAGGCTGGGTTACTGCTCTGCAGATGGGATGGATCATGCCCTGGCCCAAGATGTGCAGCCCCCAGAGCACAGCTTTGCATGGAGATTTGCACAGTAGTCACTGGAGCGCTTCTAAAAATTCAGCTCGGCCCTTGCTGTCACCCATTGTGGAGGATTGCTTTTCATCCCAGCAGTGCTGGATTTGGTAGGTCGGGTCTTGGCTCATGAAGCACTGGGTGGATGCAACTTGGTGGGACTGGAGGGTGTTGCAGAGCAGACCGTGCTCTGGGTGTGTTAGAGCCCAGGGCACACGGGTCCGGGTCTGCATCTGGGAACTGTCAGAACCTCCCCTGGGCAAGATGCAAGTGAGACTGTCTTGAATGCTACAGGATATGGAGTGGTTCCCTGTTAGCTAGCCATAGCTCCGTCACTTGCTGGATGTTCTTTGCTTAATGACTGTCTAGCACTGCTAACCCCAACCAGAGCTCCTGTTTCTGCAAATAGCAATTCCTCATACACCCTCATGTGGTTCCTGGAAAAGTTCTATGTGTCTGTGTGCTGTGATTGTTCTTTTTTCCATTTCCTCTAGCTCCCTATTTTTTTTTTTTTTTAAGCATATGAAACAAAACAAAATACCCTACTAAATTCCTGTAATTATAGTTATCCAAGCACGCACATTCATGATAGGCTTAATAAGGCAACAACACGTCAAGCCTTTGTTTCTGGGAGGGGAGGAAAGTCTTTTGGTACTTCAGTACAGTTTGACTGTTTGTGTATAATTTGCAAGCCATTAAACCCAGGCCTGTTGGTGGTCCAAAAAGGCAGAATGCAATCATGAAAAAGGAAACGAATTATGCAGTTCCCCACTGCTATCCAAACCCACAGAAAGCAAGACATCCCAGAGGAACTTTGATTTGTGGATTTTGATGCACTAACTTGAATTTAGTAGGGCTTTAGCAAGGCAGAAATGAACCCATTTTTTCGCTTCCATTTGTTGCAGGGTGGGGTCTTTGTCACCTGGTTATAGGGTGACCAAAGTATGTACAATTAACCATCAGGTAACTTAGCATCTAAAAAAACTGGAGTTATTCAAAACAAGTATTTTATTTGAAAGATAAAATTCATTTGGCCTCGGGGAAGCAATGCTTGGGAATGGCAAAAAGGGTTGGTAGGACATGAACACATGCGGGGAACACACCCTGCTTGTGCGGAGCTGATGCTGGGGCACAGGGTCCCCTTCCAGGTCTGTGTGAGCTACTGCAATTTTGGCCAGAGCCACTTTTGTCTCTTTGGGTACCTTCAGCAAGTTGTGTGTTCTCTAAGACACCTCAGGCTTTTACGAGGATGGATTTTGTGGGAGAGCAAAGTGTATCATGTTACTGTTCACCCTGGGCATGCAGTGATGTATGGTCTTTAATAAAGCAGATGGGAAGAACTGCTTGAGTTGCCCAAGGGTTCTTCCTTCCTTAGTGACTTATTGAGTATATTGCAGAAAGCCCTAGCCTAGCAGTGTGGCCACCTGGAGCTGATGGGCATTTAATCCCACTCCCCTCTGACAGCTGGATGTCAGCAGTGACACAAGGGTTTCATCCACATCTTCTATCAGGTGACAAGAAAAGGCAGAGGCTATTGAGGATAGCAGCAAACGGGCTGGAGCAATAAAACCTCTTCTGTGGCTGCTGCAGACAGTCTATTTTGTCACCTTTGTTCTCTTTTTAGTCACCTAACTATTCCTGGAAGAGCTAATATTAGCTCCCCCCCGTCTATTTCTTAGAAGCTGGAAAAACAAAAATCCGATTGAATGTCCCCGTTTCCAGGTGAGGTGATGACTGGTCTGTACAGTTGGCTCTGAAATCCCCAGTGTGTGCTCATATCACCAGCCTTTTGCGCAGGAGGCATGGGAATAGGTAGGGGCTTATGGAAGTGACAGCATGAGAGGGCTTACAAATACCAAACAATGTATTTAAACTTAGCAACAGTCTGTTTGGAGTCATTTTCTGTGCTTTACCTGAGCATGATACAGATAGCCATGGAGCGTGATTTCTCCTTTTCTCTACTAAAAGGCAGGTCCTGAAATGGTCTCAACAGATGCTTGATTCTAAAAAACAATTTCAGCAGAATATTTGTCCAGGGTTAACAGTGTGTCTTGTACTAATGCTTTGCCTCTTCCTTGTGTTCAGGATGCTCAAGGCTAGATGAGAGACAGGCATGAGTATACAAATGCATTGCAGAGGTTTGTGTTTATTCCCTGAGCAACATGCACAGCAGTGCAGCCCTGATGGCCGCAGTCCTTCAAAGTGCTGCTGCAGCTCTGCCAGGGACCTGGCAGACAGCATGCTTCTTCATTTAGCAGCACCAGATGGGGGGGGGGGAGAGGTGAAGAAGAGAAAAAAAGGCAACGAAAAACCTACACAACCCTTTATCTGGTAATTTCACCAGTGAGACATAGGTCAAGGTAAACTCCAGCTGTGAGACGGTGCAGGTGGAGATAGTCTAGAGAGAGTAGAAGATCTCTGTCACAAGTCCATTGGCCAGATGGGATCCACCTGACTGAGCTGGTGGAGGTGATTGCCAAGCTCTTTCCATCTATATTCCATCTGTCAGCATTCCTGGTCAACCAGCGAGGTCCCAGAGCACTGGAGGCTTGTCAGTATGATTCTCATCTACAAGAAGAGTTGTAAGGAGGATCTGGAGAACTGCAGACGTGATGTCAGTGCCAGAGAAGGTTATGGAACAGATGATTTTGAGGGAGATCGCACAACGTGTGGAACAACCAGGGGATTAGACCCAGCTAGCATGGGTTCATGGAAGGCAGGACCTGCGTGACAAATCTCATCCCTTTCTGTGACCAGGTGGCCAGCCTGCAGATGAGGGAAAGGCAGTCGACGTAGTCTACTTAGACTTGGGCAAAGCCTTTGACAGTGCCTTACACAGTATTCTGCAGAAGCTGGCAGCCTCTGGCTTGAATACGTACACTCCTCACTGGGTAAAAAAAAATGGCTGTAGGGACAGGCCCAGAGAGTGGTGGTGAATAGAATTAAATCCAGCCCGTGATAAATCACAAGTAGTATTCCTCAGGAGTTGGTATTGGGGCCCATCCTGTTTAATATCTTTATTGATGCCCTGGATGAGGAGATTGAGTGGAACCTCAATAAGTTTGCAGATGATGCCAGTGTGGGAGGAAGTGTCAATCTGCCTGGGCGGGTAGGAAGGCTCTACAGAGGGATGTGGACAGGCTGGATTGCTGGGCTGAGGCCAGTGAGGTGAAGTTCAGTAAGACCAAGTGCCAGGTCATGAACTTTGGCCACAACAACCTCAGGCAGTGCTACAAGCTTGGGGCAATGGCTGGAAGACTGTGCAGAGGAAAAGGAGCTGGGGGTGTTTGTTGATGCTCAGCTGAACACGAGCTACCAATGTGCTCAGGTGGCCAATGGCATCCTGGCTTATATCAAAAATAGTGCAGACAGCAAGAGCAGGGAGGCGATCGTCACCCTGTACTCAGCTCTGGTGTGGGCAGAGTGCTGTGAGTGCTGTGTTCAGTTTGGGGCCCCTCATTGCAAGAAAGACATAAAGGCTGTGAAGCAAGTTGAGAGAAGAGCAGCAATGCTGGTGAGGAGACTGGAGAGCAAATTTTATGAGGAGAGGCTTGAGGGATCAGAGAGAAGCATCACGGAGGGGATGGAAGTAGGCAAGATGTGTTCCCTCACCCAGGCTGGGGATAAGGTCAGTAAGGAGAAGATATTTTGGGTTGTTACTCCTTTGCTGGCAGCAGTGATTGGCTATTTCAGTAACGGCCACCATTTTGTGGAGAGATGTCAACCCCAAAGAGTCTGTGACAGCCAGGACATACATCCATCTTCCCTTCAGCAGTGCCCAATGCTTCTGCCTTGGGACACCTGGAAGGAAGGCTTGATCTTGTAGCAGATGCTTCCCATGAATGAAATGTGAGTGGCAGTCAAGACCAGAGTCTTTCATTAAAAAGCCTTTTCTAAGGAGCTTGCTGATGGCAATCATCTTGAAAACATGTGCATGTAGCATCACTTGGAAAGAAGTTGGTGTTGGAGTGGCTGAGGCATTGCAAGAGATTCTTTAAGATGCTGTTAAGTCAGCTAAATAATTGGAACTAATAATATATTTAAAAAAAAAAAAGTCAAATTCTATGTTTAAAATCAAACATTTTGATGAAATATTAAATGCTAATTATTTTATTGCACTTGTTGTGCTGGTATCAGTTCTCTTGATTGAAGTGTGTTGTCAGCGTTAATGTTACATTAACTACCACAGGCCTCAAACCCCAAATGCTCAAAAGTATGTGTTTGATTTTACGTGCTGAGTACTTTGAAGTTCACTTTAGTGGATTGGTCATGATGGTCATGTTGGTATGCCAACGCCATCCAGCTAAATGCCACACAACTTTTGGCTGTCTGACGGAGGACTGTGCTCTTCTTCCAGGGGTCTGCCAGTGTAATTTAAGTAGCAGACACAGGGAGATTGGCCTAACAATAAGTGAGAGATTAAACAAAAAGCAAAATGAGAGCATGCAAGTGTGTGTGAAAGCATTCTGTGATTTTTGTGTTTTGTGTGTCTGTTTAACTTTTGGTTAATTCAGTTGAATTCATTATTTGATTTGGGAAAAAAAAAACAACAAAACAAAAAACACTGAGCAGTGAGCAGCAGAGGAAAATGCCTGTAGGTGTTTCTTCATTTACCTGCATTTACCTTTTTCTGAGCAAGAATATGTTGGTGCCTTGATTTTTCAGAAGATGGCTATTATGCATGGAGGAAATGCGCATATGCTACCCCCCAGGGGCCTGACACAGTAAACCCTTCATCCCTTAATTCTTCACCCTGAACAGTGTGGTGTTCTACACGTGTAACCATTGAAGGAGGGGGAATCTGCAAACTTTTGAGAACCTCTCTTTGCCTCCTGTTGCGTGCTGTAGGAGATTTGCTGATGCTGGTTGGTTGGAGACCACTTCCTCATCCTCAGGCATACATATCTTACTGAGAGAGCTGCTGTTTGCTGCCACTGCTCTGGGTGCTCAGGGTTCAGCCTTCAGCAGTGCAGGTCTTTAGAGACCAGTGACAATGTCTGGAAAAAATGATTTGAGGAAGAGAAAGGTGTGATACCTCCTAGAGCCCCTTTGATTTGATGTTAACGTGGTTGTTTTACAATGTGGGATTCTCCTTCAGGGGATGTCTGATGCACATAGAAAAATGCCAGGTAGCCTTTCTTGTCCTCCTTGTGCTCACCTGATAACTAAATCATGGGCTGCTGTTGCTTCCAAATTTCATAGGTGTTCATCATATTGACATGGCATTTCAGGCTGAGCTTGGCCTACATTTGGCTTTCTGGAATAGAAGGATATTGTGGCTGCTATTAAATGAAACTACTTCTATAAAAAGTGGAAGGTGATTTTAAAGGCATTTTAAAAATACCATCCTGGGATGATTCCTATGTTACACCAGGTGTGAAGGGACTCCTCTCATTAATGCTTAATGTTTTTCAGTTACCATTTGAACTGGAGAGTTTGGCATTTGGGGGCATGTGTCCTGCTATTTCATCATCTCAGAGGCATTCAGGCATCTTTATTTGTTCTTCTTTTCCTCCCACAGTATCAGTTCATAAAAATGTTCTGAGGTTTCCAATGCAGGTGGGATGCACATGAGTGCACATCTCGGATTAAGAGCAAGAGTCTTGCTGAAGGAGTATATGTTGGCTTGGTAGAATGTGCCTTGCTAAAGGGAACAGTGTCTCTTCTTTCTGAAGGAGTAGCTTGAGAACACAGATGAGAGTGGGAGAAGCAGTGAAAGCACAGGGATGATTTGGGATTCCCAAAGCTTGGCGCTGAGTCTGGAAGTGATGTGGTGGGATGCACTTTTACTCTGAAAGTGCTTCTGTAAAGAATGAAGCTTGACACTAAATGTTCAGGCTTTGCAGAAAGGCTATGTAGAGAGAACAAGGGATCTGTGTGAGGAGTTGGAGCCCGGTATTTCTAATGTGTCCTGTAAAGCAAAGCAAAACAGCAGCTTCCAGCTTGGTGCAGCACGACTGCTGGAGCTTGGGCAGAGTGGGAATGAGGTATGTTGATCATGTTCTGTTAAAGAAAAACGTGTTTCTGAAGGAATAAAAAAATAGCAGTTTATTTCTGGGAAAGTCCAGTGAAGGATGTTGGGGGCAGGATGGATGGTTCAGGGGGCTCGCACTGAGAAACAGGTTCGATCTTCATTGCTGTCTGCTCTGCCCAGCTTGCAACTAAGGGGAAAAACCTTTACCAGCAGGGAACTGCACCTTTTTGGCAACTCTTCCTTGATGGGGAGTGTTTGTGTCCCCTGTCCGAGTGCCCAGGTATGGACATCTTGAGCAGATGTTACTAAAAGAGCTGCAGGGGCCCAGATGTTTCCATCTTCATGGCCAGGAGCTCTGTACTCATGTCAGTGAGGAGCTGGGTGAGCTCCTACCTTGGGACAGAAGTTGACCTGATCTATGGTGATGTCAGGGGGTGAGGAACAGACCAATGCCTTCCTTTTTAGGAAGGTGATCTCTCTGAGTCACACTTAATGAGTGGTACAGTGAGGCTTTTGTTACCTGTTTTGAAGTCCTGTGGGTTATTAACCTGATGTCAGTACCCAACTCTGACTTCACCAATGACTTTTAAAAGTGGAAAAATTTAATAGACCCAATAGAAGAGCTTTCAGTGAGAAGCATTGTAATGTACTGAAATGCTTTGTATGCAGCGTGTAATCATTGTAGTGGATTGTACAAACATATCAGCAAAGGCTTTGCAGCTTTGTGTATGTTGACTTTTCAGGGTTCAGTAGTTCTTCCTAAGCTTGAGACAACACTGAGCTCCTTGAGGGAACAAGTAAAACAAGTGGACAAAATGCTTACATTTCCTCAAGGATGAACAAGTTCTGTTGTTCCTTTCAGCATGCTCACACAGCTTGTCCTGTCCTTGTAGAAGCTTTCATCATAGCTTGTGTTCCCCAGGCAGATGATACCCACAGCCCTCCTGGATCCTCAGAGCTAGCTCCTTGTTGCTGTGTTCTGGAGAGTTTTGAAGGTATTGCCAAAACCTGCATGCTATCCAGGCAAAGCTCACACAAGGAGCTGCCTCCTGGTGAGGAAAGCTGCAGGGCTGATAAGGTTTACTGCACTTTGTTGTTCTCGGTCTGATGTGCTGACATTGTCCTGATGGGAAAAAGGTCTTGAATTAAGGTATTTGCAGCAAGTATTCCAACACGATGTTTTCATGTTACGTTCTGCTCCACTGCTGTCATTGCGACACAGCAGTGATGGGCCAATGTACTCCCAGGTCTGTGCTGAATGGCTAAGGGCTGCCTGAATATTTTCCGTTGAATTTGTGATTTTTGGTTAGAAAACTAAATTTGCAACCAATTTTTGTTTCATTTTCTGTCTGGAAGTTTTTTCTTTCTTTCTGAGGATGTAGACTCCAATAAGAAATCAAAGATTTAATACTCTGAACTCTAATTTTTGTTGACTCAGAGCTTTTAGCAGAGGTTTTAGCCGACACTGAAAAGTTTCTTCAGAAAGCTTGTAAAAACAACAAAAAAAAACCCAAACCCAACCCCCTGCACTACAAAGCCTGCTTTAATATCTGAGCATTTTGTGCAGAAGCCACAATTTTCTGATCAGCTCCATGATGGCTTTGGTACACTGTGCACCTGAGTGTTCTTTGCTTTGGGGCTTAATCTATTGTATGGTGTTTCTGTGGGCTGCCAAGTAATGGCTGTCTCCAACAACGAGCTCTGTTACAGTGAAAGGGAAAGCAAATATGGTATATAATTCTTGCAAATGAGTGTAAAATGATTTGAGGTCTTATAAGATATGGCATTAAGAGTGCTACAATAAGAGTGAACATTTGAGAGCTGTTAGAGCTCACTTGATCTGTTTTATGTAGGCTTGAAGTCAATGGGAGCAGGGAGCACTTGGTGTATTACTGAAGTTGGCCCCATCCAGGATGGGGACCAGAACTGTTATTACATGTTAAAAATAGCACTGAAATACCAGAAACTTAGAGAAGAAAAAGAAAACATAAAAACTCTGGGAGAAAAAAAACGAGAAGACTGTAATAATCCATTTTTCCTTTTCATGTAGTTTTTATATCTAGCAGGGCCAAAATGGTACTGGGAGGCTTATGCAGCATCAGAAAATAGAGCCTGAGTATCAAGTGAAAAATGAAAGAATGCAAGCTATGAATGGAAACAGAAAAATGGAGCAGATATGCTGCAGTGCCTGAATGTGTCACATCCAGGCTTGCTATTCTGAGGGTGATGCATGTGGGGCAAGAAGTGCTTATTCCCTTTTCTGTTCTTGTGAAATTACTTCGTTTTTGAAAGAGGTTTCCCATTGTTTATAACCTCAAAGTTGGAGGGGAAAAAGCTGGATTTCTACTGGGGACTTTGGAAAAAAGATCAGACTTCTGATGGATGATCAGTGCTGAGTCCCTGGAAATGTGGCTTTCCTGTTGACAAAATTCCCAGCAGAACACTTCTATGATTTCCATCCAGAACTGAAAATATCAACATAAAATGATTAACAAGGAGATTCTCTAATGAGCAGCAGCTTGGGGAATCCTTGCTAAAAAGCAGTTTTTATTTGTTCTCTCATGAAGTTGTACCAGCTCGAAGAACTCGGGAAATGGTTTGAAAGAAATGAAGCCGAATACGTTTGGGTATGGTTACAGTTGCTGGTGTACTCTGAACATGGCTGAAGAACTCTCTATTTTGCATTGGGAAGGCTTAACTCACTCTTTCCTCTTTGGATTTAAATATATATCTGTGTGTGTGTATACGTATATATAAAAATATATATACGCATCCTTGAAGAAGATAGCTTTTTGTCTAGCATGAAGTCATGTCACTTGGTCATACGAATGGTTAACAGATTTTGTCATCGTTCTGCCTTTGCTGGTCCTTATGAGAACAAATGTGTTGTTGTTTTGAAGGGAACTGAGAGAAATAAAAATCGGAGTAATTCCGTGTTCTTAGTGTAAGAAAATATCGAACATGTCTCGTATCCCTTAGCTAACAGTACCTCCAGCAACACAGGCTTTTGGAGAATGCCTTTCCTGGGACTGCAGCATGCACGTGAACTGAGTTTAAGCCAGGTGTGTGATGGGCATTTCTGCATATCAGCTTCTTATTGGTGTGCCTCCACTTCCCAGCTGGTGAATTTGAGCCATCTCTGTCACAGACAGCTTTCAAATACAGTCAGTCCCAAAGAAGATAGGAAAATGTTGCGAAACCTTTTTGCCTGCTCTGACTTCGTTTGTAGCATTGCTCCTCTGGCTGATGTTTGTGATGTACCACCAGTGTAACCAGCCTTACCCCGCTGCCCTGAAAAACAGGAACGGAGTTACTGTGTAGCACAGGTGTGGTACTTTGGAAAAAGAAACCTGCTGAGCAGTTATGTGGTCCCTAACATGGGAATCATCTGTGGCTGTTTGCCAGCGTTAAGCATCTCTCAGGCACGCTGTTAACTGTCCTCTCTTGTTTTGCTGCGTGCTGGCCTGCAGTTGGCATGTTCTGCCCAAGCTGTGGCTACATTTCAAAGCTGAAGGAGATTCTCTGTTTTTTTTGTGTTCTTGCAATGAAAAGGCTGAGATACGACTGTTAGGAAGTCATTTGGAGGTGCAGAGGAAGGCCCTTCTTATTTATCCTGTTTGTGAATGACAGGGGATCCACATACATGCTTTGCAAGAGGTTTAATCAAAATGCAGGAGGCATCCAAGCATTGCCATCCACTGACAATATCTGCATTAAGTATTTATGTACCCAAAATTGCGCATGGGTCATGCTTATCCAGATGCTAAGTGGGATAATGGCAGAACTCTGAGTTTATTAATAGAACACAGCAGCCAACATATGGCTGTGCAGAGGAAGCAGAGTTAAACATAAGGCACACATTTATTTTCAAGAATGTGCATTTCATATCATGTCACTCAGGAATATTTTTGGGATGCCTCTGTACTAAGTGTGCATTCTCCTAAGGTTATTTTTGTTTCCACAACACGGCCTGATTAAGAAAAAGTATTTTATGAACAATCCTGTATATTTCAAATCCACCTCTTTCAAAACAGGAAAAAAAAAACCAACAAAATGAAAACAAATAAACAACAAAACCCCACCAAGATCCAAGTGGTAAATTACAAAGGCTTGGCTCAGCATGCTTATGAGGTGTTCTGTAGCTTCATTTATAGCCTCCATTCCCTTGTGATTGAATTGTCCTGCACATTTCATGCATTTCAAATGCCGTCATAGGTTCTGTCTGGCAGAGAGTTTAAGCAAGCAAGGGATGTGTGTCCAGTATTTATTTTAGCACTGCACCTTTTGATTCTATCTCATTTTTCACAGCTGAGATTTTGAAGAGTCTCAGTGATTGTCTTTTGCTGCTTGAGTCGACGTATTGCTGGATGTGTTTCCAGAAGCATTAGATGTGGGGAGAAATTTGAAAAGATCATCTTGTAATCTTACTTGGCTTGTGCAAGTAGTCTTGTATAATTCTTTCTTGAGAGACCTGTATACATACCTTTATTTTGTGCAAATCTAGGGTAAAACACAAAAATCTGCCATTCTTACAGATGGAATATATGAACATTTTCAATGGGTGCCTGTCTAACTTATTTCTTGTGCCATGTTTTGCTAAAATCCCTGGTTCACAAACATGACGCTCTCAGAGGTGTTAGGACACTCATCCCACCTGACAGCATTCCTTTCTAAGAACCTGTGAAGATTAGTTTATAGCGTAGATTTTTCTCATATTGAAGTTTATAAGGATAAAAAGCCCCATGTATAATATATCTATGGAGCTTTAGTGACAAAAATTGCAAAGCACGTTATATATAAATAGCAAACTGCTGCCTTTAGGGACTGATACAGACTGCTCTCAAGATAGCTAAGTAGGAAAGTACATAGTAAAACGTTGGTATATTTAGTGCTCCAGAAGGCAGTAGATGGTGTTCTGATTTCACATCATATCTGCTCCTAAAATCTTTACCTCTGTGCAATCCCGTGTGCTCAGCAGTGATGCCGTGGAGCATTTGAGGCCCAATCTGAGCACCGAGTGGCAATGGCAGGTCCAGCAAGGGGCAGACCTGGCTGCTGAATCAGGAGTAACTGAGGCAGAAGTCCAGGAATAGCACAGAGTGATTGAATGGGGTTTTGGCATAACAGTGTTTTTAACATCTGCTTGCCTCATTGGTTGTTACATCTTGCATCTGCTAGGGTGTTTGTAATCCACTTTGCCTCCAGTTCTTTAAAGGTAACAACACATAGATGGTTATGGTCATGCAATGGGACTCATCTCGCAAAAGCCCCTGCTGGGAGTGTGGCAGTACATCTTAGCTAAAGTGGGAGAGAAGTGACTGAGGCTAGAGAAGCTGGAGGGACCTCTGTTAACCTTTCAGGCCAGTTCAGAACAGGATTTCCTTCTGAATATTTTCTCCTGACTGTGCAAATCTGTGCAGAGCTTAAGACATCCCCGCTGCAAACACGCCCTGCTTTCCCAGGGATGTTGAAAAGACTCAGATCTGCTTCTGATTGGCATGCAGTGCTGGAAAAACTGCAAAGAATATTTGCAAGTGTTATCTTTTGAATCAAAACCACCAACTCTTTTGGATAGCATCCCTCACCTCTTTCTTCTGTTTTTTTTTTCCCAGCCTTTTATAAGAACATTTTTGCTGTTGTTGTCAAGAATATTCATCCAGCATTCATACCCACACTTATATATTTGGTGCCGATGTAACAATGTCTGTTATTGTGTGACTTCTTTTAGCTGAAATAAATGAAATGATAGAATTTTATTGTAGCTGGAGGAAAGGAGCTGTCTTGAACCAGTATTGCAATGCTGTCTTCCAAGAATTCTCTCCTCCTCAATGCTACATTCACTTAAAATTGAGGTTGTACCACACTAGTTATCCTTAAGGATGAGTAAAAGGCTTATGTGAAAATAAATCCCAGCACTCACAAGTAGCAAAGATCTGTACCGAAATCTTGGGACTAAAAGTGTGGGATGAAGCACAGTATTTGGTGATCTTTGAAGCCGTGGAGCAATACTGAGATGAAAGCATTCAGAGGCAGTTTATGGTAGAGCTTTATGTATTGCATTGAATCATCTCAACTTGGTTTGCCTCACTTCTGCTCTTCATGCTGTCAGAGCATCTCAGGGTGACTTGTTTCTGCCTCGTGCTTTCCTACAAGCACAGTGACACTGTTAGGTGTGAGTAGACCTGGCAGACCAACTGGTTGATGAGGTGAGAATAAGCACAGAACAGCTTTTACATGCTCTTGGCTGCAGTGTATTAACAAGTACTAGTCTCAAAGTGGAATGTTGGGAGAAGAAGAACAAACACAGGCAGGCAGTGTACATAGGTAAGTGACTTCAGCACAATAACTTGTAGGTTCCTGGTGAAGTCAAACTGAAATTTCAGTACCAGTTCCATGCATCCTGTTCTGCATAGTGCTGATGGAGAATGACTGCTGCAGAGGATGGAGTGTCTTGACTTGGCCTCAGGCTTTGTGCCTGCTGGGGTGATGCCTGGCTCCCTGGGGCTCAGGGGACAGACACAGTGGGACAACTCCTTTTTTTTTCCTGGGATTGTAAGGTCATTTTCCATTCTCTTTATTTCCAAGCCTCCAGCCACTAGAGGGAGAGAATGTTACGTATTTATGGGGATGTACATTTAATAAAGGAATTGCTTTTCTACAGAAAGGATTTCCAGGCAGTACTGTAGCTGGTTTTCACCCCTTTATTTATTTGACCACAGTCTTATAACTGCTTCTGAGATTTGACCTCTGTAGACTTCTGTTGGTATGTGACCTAGAATTGTAAATGCTCTGGAAGATGTTAGATGATCCTTGTCCATGTTTAACACCCTGTATTTGCTGTTGAGCATCCCTGCTGTGAAATAACTTCCACGGGGAAACCTTTGGCTCCTCCTGGATGTGCCTGTCTCCTTGCGTTACTGCACACCCCGCTGCACTGATACTGCATAATGTACAGCATGGCAATGCAGAAATGAAAGACATGGGAACAGCAGGAGAGCAATACCCCTTCCTGCTGCTTTCTCCCTGGCAAACCAGAGATTCTCTGAGCCTATGGCCTGTTTCCTCTGCAATAATAAAAACAAGCCCGAGAGGGATCTCATCTCATTTAGAATTAAACCAGCGTGTTAGTAATTGTTGTAGGCAGATGAGTTTTAACAATTTCAAAGGATGCCAGCAAGGAGGTTTAGGGAGGGGAACAGAGAGGGAAGCTTTGAGAAAGGGAGTGCCAGAAAGTGAAATTTGAATACTTTCAAAAGTGGAACAAGATTAAAATGCTCCTTTGTGAGTTGAGCTTGGTGTGGAAGACCTGTGGATGGCTGCACCATTGAAAGGCTGATGAGGGGCCTGAGGCTAGGAGGAGCCTTGGAAAGTAGCCTGAGATAAAAGCAGCTTGCTCAGTGAGTTTGAAGAGCTGCAGCCTTCAGTCTGCAGCACCATCCCTCAGGTGAATTTAAATCCCTTCGCAGATGGCAGGTGGGGAAGCTGCTCTCTCTGCCATCCTCTTATTTAACTCTTGTGAGTGATTCAAGAAAATGTTCTCTCAGAAGAGAAGTTTCATGGTACAACATGAAGTACTGAAGGAGAGCATCTGTCCACGTTATTTTTCAGACTCTGAAAGTCAATAGTTAATAAACTGAGCAAGGCTTCCTTATGCTGATTGGAGCTGCAGATGATGCTTTAGCACAAGAAGTTCTATTGGTGATACTGGGGCTGGTCCCAGCTGCTCCTTTTGCTGTGTGTTTTCTTTGCCCAGCTGCTCCCTAGCTGATGCAGCTGATGGCAGGCACGAGACAATGGAGAGAGAAGTGTGTGGGAAGGCACTGGAAACTTTGAGATTGACCTGACCTAGGTACATGGAAACAGATGTATCTAAAGACTGAGTGCACATAGATCTAAATAAAGCTCAAAATACTCCTTGTTGTCCTGGCTGGCTGCTGCTGGATGTCCCATACTTGTAGGGCTGAGGTTTGGCTGCTGCAGGAGCCCTCTCTTCTGCAGGGGTTGCTCTCTCTGTGCACCTCCCTTAGGTAAGGGTCTCTCACCAAGCTATTGATGCTCAGGCTGACTGAAGCCATGACACCATTGTCATGAACTGAGCTACTCAAAGCCAGCATCCAGGGCCACAGGTCACAGCTCGCGTTATATAACTGAACTAACAAGCAGCGAGTGAACACAAAAGGATTCTCTGTATTACACTGTGTATTTTGATGAACTATGGCCATAAATCTATAAACATGACCTGCTCATTAAGCCTTCACCTGCCTGATGGAGATGTGAGGACTTGAAAGACCAATCTGCTTGCCTTCTGCGGTGGCTTTGTTTATAGAAAGTCATGATGCAAAATTAATATTCAAGTGGTTCTTCCCTGGACATCAATGAGAGCTCTCTTCCTTGGTTGGGTCTCACTGTGCCATCTCACCACCGTGTGTTCTGCCAGTGCAGATATCTCAATGGGAGGAAAGCATTTCTATTCTGGGGGTCAGTATGTACTTGTAGGTACAGGTTGGGATGTGTTGCCTGAAGGCTCCAGTGGGATCCTTGCTGGGTTTTGGTGAGGGAAAGGGGGAACGGATAGGAGCTCAGTGTGAATCTAGCTTTTGTGTGGAGACCCAGGAGGGCTGTAGGACATCCAGGATTAGAAGGCATGGCTGTGCTGTGGATGCAGGATGCTCTCTGTCCCTGCGCCCTGGCACAAGGGAAGAACACAGAGCAGGGTACATGGCTTTGCCTGGCCCTTCTCACTTAACACATTTGCTGAAGGGAGCTGAGGCAGTGAGATCTTCTTGTGAGTGGTAACGTTAAGCTCTTGTTTGCTTTAAAAAAAAAAAAATTGTTTTGGGCTGCAGATCTTTCTCTAAGTACACAAGCTAAGTGAATTTATATATGTGTACTGTGCTACTTGTAAAGCCCTTTTTTTTTCAAATTTAGTTTTATTCCTTTTTTAAATCTCCATAGGATTTTCCCTGAATAAGCAGAACTAGGGCAGTGCTAGAAGCAGATGGACATAAAGAAGACTTGGATGCTGGAGAGACTTTTAACGGGCTTGGGGATCTGCACTGGGGTGCTTTCCTCATCACTCTCTGATTTTAATTTGAGTGCAGGTTATTAATTTTCACCTCCAAAGCAGAGGCCTTAGCAACAGAGTGTGTTCCTTGGAAACAGACTGCCATGCCTTAATTAAAGCAGGTGTGGGAGTTTTAAAAATGCCACTTGGAGAAAGCTGAAAGACATTAGCAAATCAAATGGGCTGAGGCATGAGTCCTCTTGTCAGTGACTCGGCAAAAGGCAGAGTAAGCAGGGTGCAGGCTGGGAGCTGAGGGAAGGGGCAGCATCAGACCTGCTGCTTGTGGGGCAATGCCAGAGCTCCTGGCACACCCTGGCCATCCTTGCAAAAATTGAAGCTATCTTTTTGTTGCTGAAATGAAACAAATACTGGGAGGAGAGTGTCAAGATATTGGTCGTTTACCTCCATCGCCATAGGAGCTACCTATGTGTGATACATCTCTCCGTCTGGGACTTCATCAATGTCTATTTGCACTGTGACTGCTAAATGTAAGTGCATCAAGCATATGTAATATAACACCAAATATGCATAATTAAATTAGAAATAACCCTAGATTGTGCCTGTAGAGGGTACGTGTGTGTAGCTGGTCTGAACTGGAGGAGTGGATTCAGAGCACAGAAGCACAAGTTTGGGATCCCCTGTCCCTCTCTACCACTACTTTGTGAGTGGCGTTGGGCAAGCCAGGGGAGCATCTCATGCACCTCATTTGCAGCTGCAAGGGGCAGATAATAACCTTTTTTCTTTTTCTTGGTAAATTGCAAGATCCTGATCTATATCAGAGCAAATTGTTTTTTTGTGCTTGGTCATATCCTTTAATTTATGGTTAAAAGTGTCTTTGTGTCAGAGTTGGTTCAGGAGGACACATTTCAGGAGCTTCTGAATATGTCGTTTCTTACTAAAGAACAAACAATCTACCTTGTAATGTACCATAAATGATAATACTTAGCAAGAGCCTGAAGCACTGCATTATTGCTGTGCTAATCTGAGAGGCACTGGTCCATTCTGAAAGTATTCCATAGGGTCCATGTGTTTGGTTTTTTTTCCTGAAGGAAGATACTTCATAGTGTAGCGTGGCTGATTGGTTTATAAAGCAATGCTGGCTAATTTCTAGTAGAGGTTAAACAAATTCCCCCTCCCTACTCATTAATTAGGCTGTAGGATTTGGTGCCTTTTCTTTGCAGTTCAATAGAGACAATGGCTACAAGAACATATTTGTGCTCTCTAATATGCAATGAAGAACATCTGCCAGCTGCAGCAATGAAATAAGTGCTGTGTGGAAGGGTTCTCCCAAGAGTTCTGTTGGGGCTCACTTGATGGAGGTGATTCAGGGCTGGAATCTCCATGGGAGGCATTTGTGGGGATGCTCTCCATCCCTGGCAGTGAGCATTGCAGCTGGGGAGGGAAAGGCCAACAGGAAAATGCCCTTGTGAGGGCAGGAGTGGCAGAAACAGGGAAGAAGCATCTTTATATAAAGTTAGAAGTTTCCACATCCAGAGAGCAGTTTATAGCAATATTCTTGTGGTGTGATTAAAGACTCAGCCTTGAACAATGTACTGGAGATTTCAGGTGATGCATGGTACGTAGTGCATAGTGAAGAAACAAGATTAGAGGCAGATGAAATCCTTTAACACTGCCGTCCTCCCTTCAGCACTCTTGCAGGCTGCAAGGAAATGGTTGGGCAGTTCAGGATCTCCAATGGAGGTCTTTTGGATCTGTCTCAAACCAGGAGTCTCTACCCACAAGCTGCCCTGTGGTGATGCAGCACAGCAGTGAATAACTAGGTGGGAGAATGGGGGAGTGGAGAGCAGAGTGCAGTGCAATAGTGTTCATGTTTGTGTGTGTCAGCTCTATGGCTCTGGCCATGCTAGTTCAGGTACAAGGACAGAAATTTCTTTTTGCTTTTTCAGCACTGTGATGTGATCATTGAGTATCTTGCTGCTTGTACTTGTATGCTTTGCTTTTGGATCCATCTCTCCAGCAGCAATTAATTAAGAGAAATAAATTGAAAAGTGGCATTAATCAAATACAGTACTTCTAATACAGTATGTATATCAGCTACGACTGCTACTACAGAGCAGTTTCCAGGTAAAAGTTGTCCCTGCCTTCACATCCCTACTCACCTGAGACCTACACACTGTGAAGATCAGTCCTATGGCAGTCAGCAGTAGACCCGTGCTGGCCTGGGCTGTCAGAGGGAAGAGGTACCTGTGCCCTGCCCTTGCCTGTAGCCAGCTGCTGCAAACACAGGCCCTGTGTCAGCCCAAAGACACGGCAGCAGCATGGGCTGCAGGTGGTCTCAGGTGCACACGGGTATTACTGGCACATCTCCAGCTGGTCTTACCCTTGGAAGAGGTCTGATGGCTGTGCCTCTCACGGAGTGGTGGTGAGGGGTAGCTAACTGGGTCTGCTAATGTTGCTCGTGCCTTCTGTGCCTTTCTAGGCATTGCAATTCATAGCAGAAATCAAGTTTTTGTGAGCTAAGTCCTAGGGAAGGAATCTATGGATTGCGCTGCCTTTCAGTGCTCAAACTGCATGCTGAAGGTTGCCGCTGCTTCCCCTTAAGCAATCTGGATTCTACTACCAGTGAAGTGTCTGTAGCACTGCCCCATAGTAGCTTGCAACTCCAGAGCCCCATTTGAAATCCTGAATCTCCAGTGTGTGCTTGTAGGGCTGCCCACAGTGCATTCATGTGGTGCTTGGTTGCCTCATCCCTGCTCACAGTCCTGGAGGAACCAAGACGTGATGCCCTTTCCCCAAAGGCAGATACCTTTCCCTGAGAGCTTGCTGCAGCAGAGGACTTGCAAGTGGCTTTTCTATTGCACCCTCTGCTCTGGCAAACGTGCTGGGCTTGGCCTCCTGCTGCTGTTTGGTTGCAGAATGTGTTTTGTAGAGCACAAGGCAACAGGTGTGCTTTCTTGGTGGAAAAAATGCAGCTGTGTTCTTGTGAGATGTTTGTGTGGCAGAGAGAATTGCAGCCCTGCTGATCTGGGCAGGGCTGGATTTGAAAGCAGGCTAGTGCTGACTCGGGGTTTGGTTGAGCTCTGGGTCTTGTTCCCCTTGTCACCTTTGTAGGGACTGAGACTTAACCTGGCAACCTTTGATTTACTTCTCAAATCCGCTTAGCATAAATGAGGGCTAGGAAGTGGAACAGCAGAATATTAGCCTTATTGATGAGCCTAATCAACAGCTGACAGTGGGAGAAGAGAAATCGGTGTAATTTCTGCTTGTGCATAACAAGCCTTAACAAAAATTGTCCTCCTCCAGATCCACCACCAATTAGAGCAACATGAGATGTGCCAGACAACACCTCCCTCCATTTGCACTGTCAGGGTTAAGATGGGTGTATCTTTGAGTGAAGTATGTGCAGTTACTGCTACAATTTGGTGTGTTTGTAAGCGGTCTCATGTTTAGGAGGTCTTTCTTGTGTTATGTGTGTGTGTAGTTGACAGTACTGCATCTCATCTGGTTCTTCCTTGCAGGAGAAACACTTAACCCAGTCATTGCTTTTATTTTGGAAGGAAGCAATGCCTGTGCACACAGGGTGTCTGTCGGTTCTTCCATCCCAGCTCCTCCCAACCCCCTACAGCTTTTGTATTAGCTGGTGAAGCTGCAGTGGACCTGACTGACAGCAGGTAGAAGATGCCCCCTGAGTTTTGTGAAAGCCAGGCTGTGCAGCTATGTGGGCATTGCTGTGCTGGGCAGCTGGGAACTGGTGGCTCTGCAGTGGGAAGGGACCAAGGCTGACAGCACATTCCACTTAGGAGGGTTTCAGAGATGGGGTTTTTCAAACCAGAGACCGCCTTTGTGTAAACAACTTACGTGGATTTTCTGTCACTTGACATAGGAAGCTTAGGCACAATTCTGGAGTTTGGGCTTATTTGAATGTTTGTCTCCTGACTCTTTCTTTTGTCGGCCGTCTCTGGGAATAATGACGGCTGTCAGTGACTGTATAAAAGGTGATGGAATGTGGCTTGATGTAACTGGAACAGGCTGCGTGGGTCCCAAGTGATGCAGAGATGCTGGGCAGCATCCCTTTGCTCTACCTGATGCTTGTATTGTCTTATTTAAATAAACAAATGAAGACACCTACGCTCAGGTCTCTCGTACCTCCTGCTGTGTGGTGCAGAACCAGCAGAAAGCGGTAGTCACAAGGAGCTGCCTGGTGCTCCCAGACTCAACCTTCAGCTGCAGGACTCCTCTAGAGGTCAGGAACAGGAGATTCAAATGCCCTTCTGCCCTTGATGCAGCAGGATGTGTAAGAAAAGCCTTCAAACAATCCTAAATCCTCTCCAAATGCAACAGAGGAAACTGCAGCTTCTGATAGCTTTTGCAGTATGTGTTACGTGTGGATCCATTGGCACCCAGAGTGCCCAGTATGTGTGTGTCCTGGCTCTGCGACCCAGTGCAGGAAGCCAGCCATCCCCAAACTATGTTTATATCTGCCCTCACCTGCCTCTGGGGCAGACTTCACCAGCTGCTGGAGAGATTTCGGGAATATTGCTGCGGTCGTTTCTGTGGCACTCAGATGCATGTTAGTCCTGTGATGGGTGGCCCCTTTTGGGGTGATGGGCACAGGGCTGTGGTGACAGTGTCGATGTTGTTTCCATCTCCATGCATACCCAGCAAAATGGGGAGAACAATGTCAATGTGTTTGTCCTGGCTGCAGCTTTGGGAGGATTTGGTCCAAGGTGCTACTGCCACCTCTTCTAGCCAGTGCCAAGCTGATCTCACCAATAACAGCTACACTGGGGATGAGTGCTTAATGAGCATCCTGCTAATGGGGCAGGGGGCTCTGACCGGAGAGTCGGGAAAAAGCAAAGAGGACTAAAACTAAAGGGGATCTGAGCACAGGTGCTGGGAGAGGACAGCTGTGGGCAGGTGCAGCACTCCTCCAGGCTGCAAGGTGCTTCGGTGGGAAGGGGACTCACCTGCACATGGAGAGCAGGCTGAGAGCTGCTGCCCCGTGGGTGCCACCAAACCCCAAACCCAGTTCTGCAAGTCGGGAGCCCCAGGGGCAGGCAGAGCTGCGGGAACCCTCCCGAAGTCCCATAGGTGCCCTTCCCTGCTCTCCCCTCCTTCCCCTCCCGCGGAGCTCCCAAAGCACTGAGAGGCAGGAGAAGGACGGCCCCCTCCCCTCAAATCCCTCGGTCTGTGGCTGAAGTAAAGAGCGGGGAGCCCAGGTAGCGAGGAGGCTGCTCGCAGCGTGCTCCTGACAGGCACGGGATTGCCAGGCTGAGGATGCCTGACTGAGAGCTTCAGGGTGGGGGCGGGGGGCTTCTTTTTTCTCTGTCAGCTCTCGCCAGGCAGTAGGGATTTTTTTCCCCTCCCTGATAATAAGGACATCATCAGAAGCAAGATGCAGTGGCTAAGAGATGGATCAGGAATGGTGAGTTCAGGTAGCTATGTCTTTCTCTTTTCCTCTTATTGCAGTACTTTGAAGGGGAAATTAGCCTCCGTCCTATCTTCCGACTCCTCCTTTACTCCCTGTCCTTGAAACCATTGATCACCCTGTAGCCATTTTATGGACCCCGCGTTATCAAAGTGCCGAGCAGAAGGAGGAAGGGAAGGGAGGAGGGGGTGCCCGCGTCGGGGCGTGGTGGGGGGAGAGGCGCTTGGCAGGGGCCGGGGGTGGGTTAGGCGATGCGAGCGGTGGCTGGGGGGGCACAGAGGGCTCTGCAGGTGCCGCTATGTTGGCTGGGGAGAGAAGGGCGGGGGGCTGCCGGCGGCCGCCGGGATCTATCAGGGCTGCCCTGCTGGGGATGGGGAGCTGCGGTGGGGCGGGCTGTGTGCCGAGCGGGAGCATCCCTGCCTCCGCTTCGTCGGGCTGCACAGCGCTCCTCCGGAGAGCAGTGGCTCTAGGAAAGCAGTTTAAGCAGCGGAGGATTTGACTATTAAAAATATATATCTATTTGTTGCCGATTTGCAGATGTCCTCACTGTGCCTCGAGTGCAGCTCTGAGGGGCTGGCTCTGCCAGGAGGGAATGCGGGGAGATTCCTTCGTCTTGGCAAGGGTCTCCGTTTCTCATTGAGAAACTTCCCCGCGCAGAGATGCAGTTGTTATTGCGATCTTCCTCCTCCCCGCCAGCTCTCCCTGCTCATGCAACCCGGTTTTACAATGGCATTTCCCACTGTTTTCCCCTCTCTGCACCGGGCTGGGTTTGCTGTTTTTTTGTTGTTTCACTGTTCCCTGGGCATTCAGTGCTCTGCATGCTGTGCCATGGCATCAGGCGTGCGGGCGGCTGGCGTCACCCGGCTCAGCCCCTCCTGCACTTCAGCAATGCCAGGAGCACCCGGCACATGTTCTGGCAGCAGGGACAGTGGTGGAGGCAGCCCACAGACTGCTGCCCGGCTGCCGGCTCCGTGCCCCTATGCGGCTCAGCCTGCCCCCCGTCCCCACCGAGGTACTTGCACAAACAGGAGCTTCCCAACGAGTGATGCTAGTCTGGGAGTGTGATGTGGGTGTGTTGACAGCAGCCTGCAGCAGACAGCAAATTTGTAAGGGTCCTATTTAAGGCTCGTCTACCACCTAGCAATAGTTTGGGGGTTTTGCTGCTCCCTCCAAGCATTCAGGCTTTTTGTTCCGTGCTGCCACTCTCTCTCTGCACCTCCCCACATGCATGCTACCGTAGCACTTTTCCCCTCTTCTGTGGTGTCTAAGCAACACAAATCGCCTTTCACCCGCTCGCTGATTTACATTTCTAGTGATTACCATGCTGAAATAAAAGTGGTGATGGAAAGAAAGCGGGATGGGGATCTTTCATCCTTTTCCTTCAGGATGATTGCTGAGCTCCAGTGGAACGGGGGGGACGTGGCGCAGGGCAAACTGTTTCTAATTGACGCAGCGCAAGGCTTGACACTTCCTTGCCATCTTATCTTTCCAGCTCCCTTTCTTGCTGTTGGCAACAAGGAAGGCTTTGTTATTTTGTTCTGATGAGACTGATCTTTGCCTTCACATAGACAGAAATTACAGTGGTTGCTGAATAGCCTACAATTAAAAAAAAAAAATTTTTTTTTTTTTTTTTTTTTGAGAGAAGTAAAATGCTGGTGATTATTTTGACGCAGATTCTACCCAGGTATTTCCCAATGTTGTTCAATCTAATATCAGAGAAATAAAAGGAATGATTGTGGTGTCTGTGTTTTCAGCATGAGTTTAACCATCTCAGCAGTATTTGAAGATTCTTTGTGAATCTCTGCATACTTTCATCTGAGAATAAGGTAAAAAATGATCACAAAACAGAAAAAGAGAATCAAGCCTGATAAGATTAATCTGGCAGGCATCACTGCAATGGTTTGTGGTGAGGAGCCTGTGCACGGGTTGCTGTGGTCTGAAGGCTGTGATGGGCAGAGAGCCCATCCAGGCTGCTGGGAGTGCTCCTGCGGCTGTTGTGTTATGTACAAATTCTGCTCTCTTTTTGCAAGGCAAGGATTGTTGGTCCAGATGTCCTGGCTGGATGCCAGTGCAGATAGTTGTAGTTCATCAAATTGCAATTTTACTCGATTTTCCCAGTGGTAAGTTACTCAGATCCGTAGAGTAATTTTTTGTTGGATCGTACTGGTGCACCCTGCTAAACAAAGGAGTTTCTCCACACTAGAAGTAGCTGGGTTTACCGAGTCAGCATGGTTATTATCATCTCAGTCTAGTGGCTAAAATGGGCCATAGAAATGGAATGTGGTTTATGGCAGTCACTCCTAGGCGACGGCTGGCTGGTCCGTTCGCACACTAGGCTGCCTGCCATCTGGAGGAGGACTTTGCCCTTCCATCGAGAGCCACACTGGGCCAACTTCCATGAGCACTGAGCCTCCCGTTGTTTTCTGGGCTGTCTTTTTTTCCCCTTTATTATTTTATGTATATCTATTAAAGAGCACCAATGGAAATGTCTTTTGGATAGCACCCCTGGAGTTTGTTCTGCTCAGGCTCGTTGGTCTAAAGATAGATTTTAGACTGATTTATTGAAGTGCTGTTTTCTATCATTCTTGTTGCTGGATGGGGTTAAAGAATCAGTCCCGCTCCTTTCAGAGTTAGTCATCTCTAAGAAGCGTGTCACTATATTTTATAAGTGATAGTACCTTTTGTTCTCATGGCAGGTGGTTCTTTATTTCTAAATTAGCCTGAAACCTAGCTATTATTCCATAATGTTGCTCTGTTGGAGCTGTTTTCTTCTCCTTTGCATGTGCTGCTTTCCATTTTTTAAACAATTAATCTTTTGCCAATTATGCTAGCATCCCATGAGGGTATTTTACATGCTTCATTGGTACTAAGTTGCTAAACTCTGCTAGTATCTGTTTTTAACCCTGAAAGATGAAACTAATTGTCATTGGTAGTGAGGAGAATAAATCTACATATCTGATCAGTGTTGTTGGTACAACGATTCTCTTTCTGGTTGGGCCTTCTTCACAGAGGGTATTGATTTGGTGTGGTAATCAAATGAGTTGGTTTAAGTCATGCCATAAGTCTTTTCTGGAATGGATTTTTATGTGAGAAGGGCAGTTTTTTCCTCAAGCTTTTGTATCTATTTTTAAAAGGAAATGTGAACTTGCTTCTTCATCCTTATTTCTTCACATAGGGCTTCAGTCTGTACCTAAATGTTGTGCCTGGGAAAGCCAAGGTGAGTGCAGCTATCAGCTTCAAAAATTAGAGGGTCTTTCATTTCTTTTACAGCTGTATTTTTACAGTGCGTTGTCATTCAGACATTTAAAATCCATCTGTTGTTGATGTTTTACATCACTGTCATAAACAAAATGTAAGCTATTGTAACTCCCCACAACTTGAAATACGTTGGGAAGGAATTCCGTGCGTAAAAGTGACAACCACTGGAAACTGAGATGTCTGTGAATGGGGCAGTCCAGCAGCCAGGAAAGTTCCTTATGTTTCTCCTCACCAATTCTCTGCTTGTCAGTCTGCAGATCAAGGGATATTTTATGTAGAGCAAAGAGTCTTTCTGCTTAATCCTGGAAAGCTCAGTGTGAAGTCAGGAAAAAAGGAGGAGAAAGCAGTCTAAGCCTAGGATAAACAGCTGCAGCTGTGGAAGGCAGGGAGGAATAAGATGGAAAAGGGGTCTTATGGTCTGCAGGCACTCAGGAAGAACAGGGCTGCAGAGGAACCCTGCGCTCCCACAGAGATGGGAGGGAATGGTGAGCGCACGGCCTGCAGCTGCTGTGCACCTTGCAGAGGTGCACCCAGGGTAACTGCAAGGCTGCCAGGCAGGTTGTGCGTTGTGCAGAGGTTGGTGTTTTGCACCCTAAGCAAGGAGTACCTTCTTTCACCAAATGTTTTTTTGCAAGTTTGTTTTTTATTCCTCCTGGGATCTGTTGTCATTGAAGGTTGATATTTGGGTTGAAAGAGCTCCGCACACACTGTAGAAGTTTGAATGTGCTGCAGTGTCATTTAGTTTCCGAAGGCTTAAGTCAGTACTAGCAAGTGCATCTTTCTGGGTGATCTTTTCTCACCTACATGGTTTCTGTTTTTCATTTTACTTCCAGTTTGGGGCTTCTTTAATCTTCCAGTTGTAGCCCTCCACTGGCACTACCATAAGAGCACACAATGAACATCCTAGTTAGGAAGGAGTGGATGCTTCTCTAAATGAAACTATTTGTAGAACGCCCTGTGCGTGTTGGCCTTTGTGTCAGTTCCAAGGTGAGGAAGAGGCCTGGTCCCATCCTGGCTCTGTGTCCCACTTGCATCCTGCTGGCTCCTGAGGTACCTCAGTGATTCCTCGGGGATGTCTGGAAAACGCTGTGAGGCCATGGCTTGGAAGTGCTGTGGAAGTACAAAGCAGTATTTCATAGAGCACCAAGCAGGATGCGCTGGCTGCAAAGCCACACACGCCATGCGGGCACCGTGTCCATCTGTCCCTCCTGTGGGCTGCAGTGTTTGAGCACAGCAGGCTTTGTAAGCTGTGGTGGGTTTTGAACTGCTGAGAACCTGATTTTCTCACATACAACCAGAGAGTTTTCCTTTTTTTCTTTTTTAAAGACTTCTTGAAAAATCTCTGAAATGCTTCAAGCTAACATCTTAATGTATTTATGACATTAGCTGCTTCTGCTCCAGAACGGTTGCTCTGAATCTCTTTGAGCCTGGCTGTTATTTTGAACATGACTAATTCCCTGAGTGACTAAGCTCTTAGATAATAGGAAAAATTCATCAAGTTATCTCAGTCTCCAATAGTTTCTATTGTTATGAAAAGGCATCTTATCAAAAAATAAATAACTCTTCCTATTATGTGATGTGGGAAGGAGTTGTTAGAGAGCTGCAGGAGTGCCGTATCCAGGAGCCAGTTTCAGGCTGTGAAGTCCCTGATGTCTGTTCCAGTAAGTGGGTGAGAAGTCCAGTTGTTATTCCGCAGTGCCTGTTAGCTCTCACTGCATCCAGAGCATTGTTTTTGTACACAAATCTGTTCAGATGGGATCTCACCTTCTCTCTCCCAGATCTGCCATGCTACAGGATTCCTTGGATTTAACCCAAGGTCATGTCGTTCCAACAATTAAACTGCACCTCTCTACTGTAATTATTTTCAGGTTGTAGTCTTTAAGCACTCAAAAGCCCTGAAACACCAAGTTAGAGTAGCAGAGGGAACCTTGTCATTTTCCTGTTACACCTCAGTGTTGGCACTGTGAGTCAGGAGTGCAGTTTGTGCTTGTTAAAGAAGCCAAGGCAACGTCAGGTTCCTTTCTGTGCCTGTTGTGCTAACCCCATGTCCTCTGCAGGCGGGTTTGTCCGTGTGATCCTGCCCAGCAAGCATCCCTTTGGCTCGCTGCAGTCATGTGTTGTCAGGAGCAGTGGGCAGCCAGGCAGGGCTGGTCGCTCCTGGAGGGCTTTGTGCAGCACCACAGGGCTGCAGCCTGCATGCTCTCGCTGCAAACGATCCTGCTGAGCAGAGCAGCAGGAGGAACTGAAAGCCCACTGCCATTCATTTATCTGACTTGGAAAAATTAAAAATAAATTTTAAAAAGCTGTAAACTTTTTTTTAACATTTAATGCTAATATTATGGCAGATAAAAATGAGCGTCTTATATTCTATTTGTACATCTACTGATGCCCAGCTGGAATTCTGATTTCATTTGGCTGTTCTGTGTTGTTTTCTTCATTACATGAGTGCCAGATTTAGTAGGCTGTTCCTTCTCTTCTATCTGGGAGGCACAGTGAGGGGGAGAAAATGTTTTATATGCAATCTCTTTAAAGCTCTAGGTTAATTTGTGTGAAGAACATGAGATCCATGGGTCAGCCTCTTAATCAGATGTTTTTTTTCTTTCCTCAGTATCTTGACAAGGAACTATCTGAGGCAGCTAAAGCAGGCAGTGTTGCAGAATGGAGATGAGGAGGGCTACAAGGATCTGGAAGTGTGACTCCTTTCTGTCCCCATCCTTCTTGCATGAAGTAGGGCCATGGCTTCTGCTCCCAGCTGCCACACTGAGCAGAAAGTCACGATACTGGGCTCTGCTTTCCTAATACATATCTTGTGAATACCTGCAGCAGTAAAAAGCTGAACAGTAAGTCCTGAGGCGTGTAGCCTGTCAGGACTTTCAAGTTCATGAGCCTTGTACTCTTTATGGTGCACTGGGGCAGATCTGACTTGGCCATGCCCATAAGTAGTGCTGATTATGGTATGATTGGTAGAAAATGGGGAGTCCTCATACAGGACAGTCCTTGTTAAACCCATTCTTTTGTTAAGGCTAGTCAATAAAAGCACAAAGCAGAACTGAAAACTTTTCTACCCTATATATACTCTTTGTAGTTTCTGATGTGGCTTTTAGGTATGAGCATCATGGATCGTGCTGTTTCCGTGCTGCCCAGTGTCTCTCTCTTGCACTGCTAATTGCTGGATCTCTGCAGACTTGGGCAGGTGAGAATACTCCATTAGAGTTGCTTTGTACCTGCAAGAGACATGTGGTGTGTTGGGTTTCAAAGGATCTTCCTGTGTTGCGTCAAAGCTGAAGTGCACCCTTCGATTTTCATGAGCAAGAGATTTCTTTTCTCTACTTCTGTGCTTCTCAGAGGTTACACTGAAGATGCTGACCCTGGAATTAGTGTAGTTGTTGTTAGTGGGTGATGACTTTTTTTCCACTCACCACTTTGTCCAGGGATGTGTTGATGTGAAGATATCTGCAATTTAGTTTAGAAATGAGAGCATTCAGACTGGAGTTCCTGTAAGACTGACTGAGGAAGCAGTGAAAGGAGGGAGCTTGTCCTGGGTTTTTCTGTACTTTGGTCCTGTTATGCGCTTGCAGCTGAGCTCAGAAATGAGACTGAGACGTAAACTGTAGCAGTAAATGTGTATGCATTTTTCTAGGTCAGTTTCTTAGACAAAAGAGAGCTTAGGTAAGGTTAAAGGGAATGTCTGAATGTGACAAGTCATCTTCTAAACTGAGCTTTCTCAGTCCCTGAAGTCTATTTCTGTGACCAGAGTAACTGATATTACCTTGCCTGATCTCTGTTGGTTTAAAGTTTTTTTCTTTTTTTCTTTTCCTAAACTGATGAGTCTAAAGATGCTTGTAGAGTAAAGGCTGGGATATGGAGCAGATATATGTAGAAGTGAAAGCACTTGCCATATGATTGCCAGAGGCTTGAGATTTCAGTCCTTCTTAATGCTTTAACTTCAAATAATCTTAAAAATAGTTTTCTCTTTCTCACTGGAATCTAAATGAGCCCAATGGGATCATCTTCCCCTACAGGCTCTCTCCCAGTGCCATCTGAGCACTGACATTTGCGTGGTATTACAAAAGCTCTGAAACCTGATGATATCTGGACATCACCCCCTGTGGTGGCACAGCCACTGCTGGGGTAGAGCCTTGCAGTTGGACGCGTGCATTCTGGGTCCCTTACAAGACGACGGTGACATAGATGGCTTTGACTCTATCTCGCCCTCCCAGCGTGATGCAAGTGCTTTAATTCTTCAACAGAGAAAAGAGCACAATCTGCTGAGATGCTGGATCAGTTTGCAGAAGGAGCCATCATCAACTGATGTTTCCAGGGGTGGTCCAAAGCCAACCTTGGTTGGTATCTGACATGTCACTTCTGCCTTTGCTCACAGATTTAAGTCTTGTTCTCTTGAAAGCTGTGTTGCAGATGAACAGTTAGCTAGGGCTGGTGCACAAGTACTTCACACACACCCTGGCCTACCTTTGATTGTTGTCTGTCTCTTAGTATTAATTGAAATGGCTGAAAATAAATCGACCTCTATACTGGGGACATAATTGTGTTATATAGCACTTCTTGTTTTCTGTGATGGAGTTAGAACTGATAAAGAATAGGAAAGAGTTTGTCTACTGCAACTTGCCCTAGCTCTGTATGTTTGTGTATGTAATACAGCTACTAAGGTCAAGCACTGGATGTCACTGTGGTGCTTCCCATCCTTTGGTGAAATTCTTGGGTTTTGTTTTCATGGAATACTTAGAGCAGTGACCCAGAGATGCTCAAGTCTATCACTGTAGCCTCTAAGCTTTGTGTAATGGTCTTGGCCAGTTGGTCAAGAGGTTATGCAGCACAGCCAGCTCAGCCTCCAGCACTGCACTACATTCTCTAAACACTGCAAAAATAGCTTCAAAACTTAGCTTACTCTCTTTTCCAGTACTCTTAGCTGTGCTGTGAGAGCTGCTTGTTTCATGGGTTGTGCTCTGCTGTGTTCCCTATCTGCTTTCTCTTCCCTTTCTCTGCTTTGCAGACTCTCATCTCAGCCTTCTCCTCTTCAGAAATTCTTCTGAAGTCTATTTTATGCCCTGCAGCATTTGGGATCATCACCTTATCCTTGCCCACCTCTCCTCCATTCTCCTTTGTCTTTCTGTAATTGTATTTTATATTGGTTCTGTACATGAATCATTTGCTTGTCTAGCTATGCTATGAATTTGCTAAAGCGTGTTATGCAGTTAGCAGGGAAAATGCTGGAGGAGGTTGAGCTTGTCACTGTCACCTGCTGCTTTGCTTTGTTGTTTCTCTCTGGTTGAGGGCATAGGCTGCTGAGGGAGGGAGGACTGGATCAGAGGACAAGGTGAAGTGGAAACTTTTAAGGTAGATGTGGAAAGCAAGGAAAAGGAAGAATGACAAAAGAAAGAAGTAGAGAAAGTTACTGGAAGGAAGTCCTGAGTTCATGTGGACAGTGGGGAACAATGGCATTTGCAAGACGGAGTGGAAAGGCAAGGAAGTATGAGTGGGTGGAAAAAGGTAAATTTGACTGCCAAAACCTGTGCCCTGACTTTACAGTTATTCATCCATTTTGTGTGCAGCTCACTTTGGGTAAGGAACGTTAAATGCTTGGGGATTTCCAGTGAGGTCAGCCCGTAAAAACACAAAATGCTGGGGTCTCTTGAAGAATGTTTCCCTTTGGTGTAGCCCTCTGCTCCCCTCTGACTGAAAGATGGAGAAGAGGGCTCTGCCTGCTGCTTGCAGTGAAGAGAGGAAAAAGAGGCAGCTTCCAGTTTAAGAAAAGCCTCCTTTTTTTGGAAATTTAGCAAATCATAATCTGACTTAATCTTTGAAAATCTAAACTTAATTCCTGACTAGATTTAGAAAAAAATAATGACTGTGGAGGTCCTTTTATAATCTCTAGTAGAGCTGAGGGCTCAGGCCCCACCTCAAGTGCTGGATGCAGTAGGCAGCAGCTGGTGAGCGCCAGCAGATGAGGCTGAAGAGCAGAGGAGCAGCTGCACCTCCCCTGCCCACCCATCCCTTGGTCCCACTGCTGCTTGTTCCTCTTCACGGGCAGTATTAGTAATGCAAATGCTGGGTTCAAACTTCTTTCATTGTGCCACGTAGGTCTGTGATGGGGTCTGGGCACAAAAAGGAACATGAAGTAGCCTGATGCTGCTCACATTCTAAGATCACTGGTAGCTGTTTTCCAAACTGTTACATTCCCACTCTGGGATCTGCCTGACATTTTTCTGGGTTCTCTGTAAGGATCATCTCCTTCGGCTGACTGCTGAGCATGTTCTCCTTGCCTGGCAGAACTGGGGTTTTCAGCCCCGCTGCCTCCCTCCAGCTGCATCAGTGTAATTCAGTGTATTTGTGCTGGGGTTGTGGGTGTCAGTGCTCTGTTTGTGCAATTAATGGAAGATGGAGCTGATGTGTTAGCAAAACACAGGTGCCTCTGCACATCCAAGACTGCAGTGTAGGCTGTTAATCTGTGCAGAGGATCTATGGCAGAGCAGGGAACTGAAGCTGAAACCCTGTGCTCCTGCTACCCACCCCTGGACCATCCTGCCAGCTCATGTGGAGACAGTGTACCTGTCAGTGGGAGGTGGATATAGGACCTTTAAGCATTCAGATGATAAATCCTTGCTCCTGATTTACAGCTGCATTTGGTTAGCTGATAGGGGGTTGTGCTAATTGCTGGAGACATCCATTGGAGGGAGTTGTGGTCACATGGCTGACTCAAGTACTAACGCACATAGAGGTTGAAGATTTGGCATCACCTGCTTCAGAGGCATGCCTCAAAATTACTGTTACTGTAATTAATGTTATGAGGATGGCCCTTCTGGTTTGGTTGTTATGTGGGAGCCCAGAATACGCTATCCCTGTCTATGTGTGTATACAGATTTATATCTGTATGATGTATTAGTGGAAGCCCTGGTTCCTTCCTTCTGGATGTGCCTGCTGGAGGCTGCTGAAGTTCAGAACTGCTTTCTTATACAGAAGAAGCCATTGCTGGTCTTGCATTACAAATTGTGCTCCTGAGAGCTGCTGTGATATCAGGGCATGTGCTGTGCTGTGAAGTAAGGCAGTGTTTTATGTAACTGCTACATGTCTTGTTTTCTTGTTCCTCAGTTTAATTCTATGCAGAAGATTAGACCAAAGTTTCCAGAAAGCATTATATGAAGTTAAACTTTGGGGTGGTTTTATATAAACCCCTGATGTGTAGGTGTTATTTTCGGTAAGGCTTCCAAGAGAAAGTATCATCCATTTCCCTATTAAAATTAACATTTAGTGCACGCAGAAGGCATGGGAAATTACATAAGGCAGCAAGTACGTCCTGGGAATACTGTGAATAATTTAAACGGGAGCCTGTATGCAGTACATGCCTTTGTGCTGATCAACCTTGGTTGCTGTTACATACCCAGTTTTCCCTCTGCTTACACTGCATACCGTGGGGTGCCGCCGCATCCCGGTGCGGCATTTCGGGCAGCACCACTGGGAGCTCCGCGGCCACTGCTGAGCTCCGCAGCTGCGGTGACGCACAAGCGGCCGTGGGGCGCGGGGCGGAGGGGACCCTCCTGCTTGCGGCTGGCAGGGCTGCAGGCAGGGGCTGGCCTCGCAGCCTCTGTTTGCCCTCCCCTCTGCTGTGAGTGGCTCAGCGCTTGCGGAATGACTGCCTGAGACATGCCAGGCACATTGTTCCTAATGAAATCCCCTTTTTCGGTTACGGAAGTAGCTATTGAGCATGTGTGGTGGCTGCTGCACTGTTTTTCTGGATGATTCCTAGGCCTTAGATGCTTTTACCTGCCCCGTTTTTTGCCTCTTCACTCCTGGGCTGCGTGCAAAGGCACAGAGGGATGTGTCTGGATGCCCCACTGGCCACTCTCTTCTCAGGGTTGAGCAGATGTAGATGGCACAGGGTGAGGAGGGGATGCGATTGTGGGAATTCAGACTTGGGCTTTGGAAAATTGCCTGTATTGGTCTGGTCTGGCCACAACAAATGCACCACATCTGCGATGTGGTTGCTGTTCCAGTTGTCTATAATTGCATAAGGCAAACTCTCCTAAGAATGCAGACGCGCTAGGAAATGCAGGTTGGAGCTTGGTGCTGCTGTGCATCCCTCACCTGGCCCCAGCCCAGCACTTGCTGGTGGGGCAGCTGTCCGCCTGGGCTGGTTCTAAAGCTGCTTGTAAATATCTGAGTGAAAAATCTTCTATAACTGTTCTTATGAATGGGAGATGCTCTATTTGAACACAGCAGGATGCTTCAGTCTCTGTGGAACAGCCTTTGGCTTTCAAGTCTCACAAAAAGAAGGGGATGGCAGAGATGAAACCCCCTGCTTAACCCAAGGGTTCTGTGATGGGAAGAAAAGCTCCTGACACTGCGGTACGCCAATTCTAGGCAATGGCCACTCAGGTTTATAACATCCGAGTTCTCCTCCACTCGTGCTGTTGGATCACGAACTGAGGACTCTCGGAGTGCCTTGGCCTGGCGCCTGCCTGCACGCCCCGGGTGTGCTGTGCAGAACAGCTTTCCTGGAACGCGCTGCCGCTCGGCCTCCGCGCAGCTCAGCATGTAATGCATATGCATTGGCAACGTTTCTATATTTGTCTTTGCCTGTAAAATCATTTGCTTTTTCCAGCTGAGCACTTCTCCTTGCGTGTGCATGTGTGATGCTGCTCTGAGGTGACTGTTGGGTCTGGGATAGCAACTGGCATCTGGGCCGTAAACGCTGATGTGGGAATTGGCATTTCTGGCTGCTGTAGGAGGAATAAAGATCCCCCCCCTACGCTCTGCTTCTCTTTTTACAAAGCTCTATCTGTAGAATGCAGTGACAGTGTTTAGCGTGGAGAAAACAGCGCGGTGCTGACGGGAGAGGGTAAACAATGTGTTTATGATAGGATTGTCCAGAGTTCAAAAACGTGATTCTCTCGGTTCCCACCACCAAGGCTCCCCGTGAATTTCCACGTTCCGAGGGGCTGCCGTGTTGTTACTGCGGCTGCTTGGCTCCCCCGTTCCCCTCCCGCTCCCATACCCGGGTGCTCCCGGCAGCGCTGCCTCTCTGCGCCGCTCTTCCCCTGAAGCACGGCGCGGGCGTTGCAGCCGGGCAGCGGTGTCCCCGCGTAGCGCGACGGTGGGGAACGGCATCTGCGCTGCGCAGAGAGCCCGGAGCCGCCTTCGTGGAGCCCAGCGCTGCCTTCCCACCGCGTCTCTGCTTCCCCAAGCGCCGAGCGGACGCACGGAGAGACAGACGTGCCGGCACGGCGCTCGCTGCCGCGGCGGGCGGAAGATGCGCGTATTTATGGAGCCAGCGCTTCCTTTTGCGTTTGACTGACAGCTAGGATCCCTTCGCTGCCTGGTCACCGGCGCTGATTTGTATGCGCAAGGGTCCGCCTCGCACCGAGATGCAGCCACAGCAGCTTGCAGAGCTGTCACACTCACACAGGCTTCTTATCTGCACTGGCTTGACGAATTAAAAGCAAGCCAGCCAGCGAGAGACCGGGCGAGAGAGGGGGGAAGAGAGAGAGAAGCTTGCAGACAGCGCTCGCTTGCTTTCCTAAAGGAAGGATTTTGCGTCTCTAGTGCTCCCTGGTTGTGATGATGCTTCACTTAGCGGGCTCCAGAATGAGCTAGAGACAGCAGCTAGGGGGATAAACTGAAAGCAGACCACAAACCGTTCCGAGCAAACCAAACCGGGAACAGTTTTCTCCTTTATTCTAGCATGGTGGATGTATGGACAGTCTTACAGAGCAGAGGTTGACTTCTCCAAATCTGCCAGCCCCACATCTCGAACACTACAGTGTTCTGCATTGCACCATGACCTTGGATGTTCAAACGGTGGTCGTTTTTGCAGTGATTGTGGTGCTGTTGCTTGTGAATGTCATACTCATGTTTTTCCTGGGCACTCGTTAAATGGATTTTTTCTCCTGAGCTGTTGGGGGCTACTACTACCACTAGCAATTCAACAAGAGAGCAAGAGCGGGAGAGAGAGAGAAAGGAGAGAGAGAGAGAGAGAGAGATTCTTACTGAGGGGGGAACGCGTTGAGCTTCAACATGGCCTCGCTGTGATATGTATGACGTTGGTATATTATCTCTCCCTAAATCTTTTGTCATGTCTTGTCTTTAAGTATGCCTGTAAGTGTAGCTGCTTTTGCCTGGGTTTTAAATGTGATAAATAATAGCGATCATCCATTCCTGTGTCGTTCTGTGCTAGAGAGATGGAGCTGTACGTATGTAGTTAGAAGCAGAATGAAAATATCTGTCTGTAAGCAGCACGGGCTGTTATTGTGCTTCCTTTAAAATACTGACTCGAGTTAATAACGAGATGTTTTGTTCGAAATTTCCAGCAAGCAGTTAATGTGAATGTCTGTGAGAGTAACCATGTAGCTGCCAGGTGAGAGGTGCTGCCTGCAATTGGATTGAGCTCTGGACATTTTGGCTTTGGGGAGTGGGGGGGGGAGCGGGGGGGGGATGAGAAATCCTATTAAAGGATTAAATCTTTGCTAAAATAACATTCAGCCACACAAGAGGGAGAAAAACCCAAATGTCTTTATTTATCTGTGTTGCCTTGATGATCTGACTTGATTTCTCAATGTTCAATCCAAAAGCCTCCAAATTCTATGTCCACACCGATTTAGCCTAGTGCCTTTCTTAAGAGATGCGAGAGGGACTGAATGTAACCTGCGGGGCTTCTTCTGTCTGTGTGTGCTTGATATCTTGCAGATTGGGAAGGAGAAATCAAAAATATCCAGGGATGCATGCTTTGTTTTCCTTTGCTAAAGAAACAGACACGGAGGAAATGGGTTGGCTTTGGTTTCTCTTGAAATCTTATTTAGCCTTCTTTAATGTCTGTGTATTTATATTGATGGTTTTTGGTAATATACGTAGGGAAAATCTTTGCCCACCTTAAGGATAATGAGATTTCAAGATGGGCTGTTTTGTGTGACTTTATTTACATTGATTTTCTTGAAAATGAAGTGCGGAGCTGCATATTATAGGCTTGCTGTGAATAGGTGTCCACCAGCAAGAGGTCTGTCTGCTGGGAGATATCTGGTCCCAAATTGCAATGTTTACAGCCTGCAAGCAGCTGTGGGCTCCAGTTCCAGTGCACCAAGTCAGCGAGGGTATGAAGGGGATGGCTGAAAAGAGCAATGCGTTCTCCTCTTGGAAATATGCCTCTGTATTTCATTACTGTTCTGTTAGAAATCTGATGGAGTTTTATTTTAAATATATTTTCCCCTTTCAAAAATCAGATTTTCTCCAAAAATTAAGAAATCACAGTTTGCAAATGCTTAGATCTCTCGATAGCCTTCACTGGAATTACTTTGCTTTGATAATTAACCAGTTGGTGCTACCTCCAGCTGTATTATTTATCTGATGTCCTTTAGTGATCCAGAGGGAAAAAAAAAAAAGTAATTGATTAATAAAGGCACGGATGGGGCTTACAGATGGGGGCTGCCAGCCATTCCCATGAGTTGTGCTGCGAGTTGAATGCGGAGACAGACTGAGTTGGGAGCAGAGTTGTTTTTGGCTGGTGGCACCGTCAGACATTGAGTGAAATGCTGTAGGTCTGCAGCTCTGAAACTGTCCTTAGCTGTAAATAAGAGAAGGGAAAAAAAGAAAAAAGCCCTGATCTCAGGGTGGTAACATTTGGCTGGCTGAGCTGACAGAGGAGTGTGATGGCAGCAGCCCCGGGTAATGGCCAGCGATGCCAAACCCCGTGGCACAGCACTGCCTGCTCGGTGCCTGCTGGCTCTGCGTCCTCACCCTGGGAGCTACCTGGGGGAGAGGGATCAGGGATAAGACTGAGCGAGCATCCCTAGGAAAAGTCATTTGGATGCTGAGCATGGTTTGGGTCGTTAAACAGCTCCAACCGGCTTCATTTTCCTGTTAGCTATGTGATGCCATTAGTTTTATAGGTTGCAGAACCTCTTGGAAATATCATGAAGGAGCAAAGATCACCAAGGAGAGGGGATCAATCAGCTGGCAGCCAAAATAACCCTTGTGGTGAAACAGTTTTAAACAATTCGGGGGAGCAAGGGTGAAAAAATGAAATGCAAAAAAAGCCAGCGAGTTAAAAATAAGAGGCAACTGTGTCTGAATGTTGATTTTCCTTGCTGCTAGAGCCTTGGCATCAAGGTTTACCTTTCAATACGATTTCTACGAGGAATGCTCGGTGCCTGCTGGGGTGTTCAGTCTGTGCTGGTGCATTCCTCGATGCAGAGCGGGCAGTGTGTGTTTGTGGCTGATATGTGCCGGCGTGATGGACCTCCTGGTCCCTGTGGGGACATCGTGTGGGGCTGGGGGACCGTGGGGCTTTGGGTGCATGGGGAGGGACAGAGATGTCAGGCACAGGATAGGGGTTTCTGCAAACTTGTGTATTTTTTCCATAAGGGAACATGCTTAAAGGGGACTGGTGTAAATTTAATAATACTTTCTGGGTTTTTACTCTCCCAAAGGTTGGTGGGATTAAATAAAGTAAGGTTTGTGCAGAGCACCTTGAAAGTTCAATGTAGAAAAAAACTTCAGGTGTTGTTTTAGCAATGCTGTGTTGGGCGTCCTGTTGGGCTCTAGGAAGAAAGAGAGGAAAGGAGCATGGAAAGTGAGCAAGAGCCGGGGTTTTTGCTGTGTTTAGTCAGGTCTTTTTCCCACCTGCATTCCTCAGGCTCTACCTTTTCCAATGGGCCTTCAGCCACCTCCTCCATCCCCATTTTGGTATTTTTGCGCCTGTACTTCGGCATTCCCCAAGCCTGCAGCTGAGCCTCAGACAGCCCCGATAGCAGAGCAGTTAGTGAGGTGAGCAGCTCTGTCTTGCTGTACTCCTCAGGAGCAGCTCAACCCAGGCCAGTCTGGTTTGGCGGCTTTTCGGGGTGACCATGTTCCTTGTTCCTTGCAGACCCCTCTGCTCATAAGCAAGCATGCTTTGCACAGTGCGTGGTGCAATCTGCGTGCTGTAACAGATGGAGGTGGGGGACTGCCTTCCTCCGCCCTGAGTTCTATGGGAGGACATGGGCTGTGAGTGGGGCTGCTGGGGTCGATCCTGGCCATATAGCTCAGCCCCATTTGTCAGCATTGGGCTCCTCCTGTTCATGGGAATGCTCGAGCCCAGAGCTGAGGGAAGAGTGGTCATCCCTGTAAAGAAATCAACATGCTGACCCTCTTGAAAACACAGCCCCAAAGAAAATGGTGCATTTATGTGCAGATAGGATAATTATAACACGTAAAATCTCTTTCAGCAATTGCTCCTGTTGTTTCCGAGGCAGGGTGATGGGGGAGAGCTGACTTGCTGTTTGTCTGCTTAAGCAGGATTCAATGTTATTTGCCACAGGATTCATGAAAATGCCTCTGACTGTATCATAGCAACCCTGCTTCCCACAGTCCATAAAAGTGCGGCAATCCGTTGCCGTCAGGATTCAGGCACCCTTCTCAGCACTGGGAAGGGAGCGTTTCTCCTTCTTTGGATGCTTCAGAACAAAGCATCCGTGTGGGGATGCTTCGTGTTGGGATGATTTGTGCTGGCCCCACGATCACTGTGATGTTAATGCTCCGAAAGAGCTTCCATTCATTTTTTAAAGGCTCCCCCCCTCCCTCTCTGGCTATTTCCCAGCTCTGTATTAAACCTCACATGACAAGTTAGAGGGGGACGGGACAGCTCGGAGGGCTCTGACGCGATGGCCCGTCCCTGCCCTGCCATTTGGACCCCCGCCATGGCAGCAGCACGGCACTTGCTTACGCTCCGTAGTGAGTGAGGAGTGAGGATTGGCCCCGGTGGAGCCCTGCGGTGGGGATGCGGAGGTGCTTGCTGGTCCTGTAGGTGAATGTCATTAGCGCTGCATGTTCACCTGGTTCCTGCCCCTGTCTGTTTGCGTAATGTGGTTGTATTTCTTTTTGGATCAGGTATTCAGTACACAGCCCAACTGCTGTGTATAATGTCTGAAGGAAAATTGCCAAAAATCCATGTAAGTTTTGTTTGGCTTGCTCTGGTTTGTGCCTAGCCCCCTTTTTGTGCGCTGTCCATTTCATTTGGTGTTGTTGCCGGACTCCGTCTGTGCTGCTGGTGGTGGTGGGAGCCGCGGTGCTCTGTGTGCAGTGCCTGCTGCATGTCCATGTCCTGCTGTGCTGCGTGTGCTGCGGGGTTCCGTGCATCTGTTGTGGGGCGGCTCTGCTCTTACCATGTGTGCCTTCCTGAAGGGGCTGTGACAGCTGTGCTCGTTGCGTACCCCTACTGGAGTGCTACCGCCGCTGTTGCGACCGAGAGCACTGATTGCAGTTTTAACTGAAGAATTTTCAATGAGCACATGTTGGGAAGCGTGAGGAAAACTGCCTAATGATCATGTAATAACGGCGGTGATGTACTGCGTTATTGGTAATGAAGAGGACGGGTCTGTTAGGTGGTTGCAGCAGCGGCACGGGAGCTGCTGTCAGGACTCCTGTTGTGCCATTAGTTCACTGCGCAGCCCTAGGCGTGTTCCTGCACTTCCTTGTGATCCCCTTTCCCAAAGGAACACAGAATCGTGCCTGCGCAGAGTCAGGACTGAGCACACCCCTTGTGTCCCTTCTCCTTGCTGTCCCTGTGCAGCACAGCATCGCTGGGCGGTGGCAGGGCAGTGGGACTCTGTGTGTTTGAGTGGAGAGAGGTGGCAAGCCGGAGTGATTTATAATTCTGCCTAAAAATAGGGGCTCCTGGAGGAAGAGCTGCTGGAGGAACCGTGATTTATTTCTTTTCTAATTGGTGATGGTTGAATGTCTTGTGACCCTGGCTGGAAGCAAGCCTTCATCTGAAGGATCCGGGCTGCCTCTGTCTGTGCCATCATCCTCAGCAGCAAAGCGCCCTGAAGCCTTGGCTGCTGATTTTCAACCAAAGGCAATTTTTGTGGAGTGTTGGTCTTGTGTTGTGGGAAGCACCACACTGACAGTGTGCATAGGGCATACCTGGGCTGAGGGCAAGAAGCGCCGTGCCGTGCTGTGCTGTGCTGCATGGGACACTGGGCAGGCCTGGGGCTCACAGCAGGGCTGTGAGGAAGGAGCATGCTCACAGTGAGGCTGGGTTGTTCTACAGAAGGTTTTGTAGGGCTGTGCTACTCTTAGGGAGCTGCCGCCATTCCCATGGTGGAGAGGGGTAAACTGAGGCAGGGCTGCTACCAGAGCCAGGAGCCGTGGCAGCTACGTGTCTGCTGCTGCTGCTTCTTCATCCTCGGTGGCACGGGCAGGTGGCCATGGCTCCTGGCTGCTGCCACCTGATAATGCCCCAGGGACAGGCCTGGCCTGAGGGCTGTGCGGGAGTGGCTTGCTCCAGTGGAGCTTCATTTTCAGGACTGTGGGCACAGTGGGTGCCAGGAACAGAAGCACCTCCCAGTGCCCCTATGGAAGGGCCCACGAGTTAGTGCCTGCCCCTTCTTTTGCATCAGCTGAACCACATGTAACATAATGTATAGACTGCTGGCAAGGATTGCGTTGCTATTTTAGGCAGCATTTCTGGCTAAGTAAAGCAGGGGGTATGCTGCAAGCTGCTTTTCTCTACAATCTTCTCTAATTCTCTGAGTGATTAACTCTTTCTGCAGCTCCACTGCTGTCCTCTAGGACGGGAGCAGGACTTGCAGGGTGGCAGTTGTAGCCCAGGGGGGATGGCACCATGACCACAGCTGTAATGTGGGCTCAGCAAGTGGCACTGCCCCATTTGCCGCAGCATGGGGTAAGGCATCCCAGCCCTTACTATTTTGGTTGGTGGGGTAACAGGCAGAGTTAATATCTAGATGACTGTGTTGTTAGGTTCTCTCCCCGCCCTACACAGACTGAGTGCTCCAGCAGCCTTCCCTCTCGAGCTTGGCTACTGCAGTGCAATGCTGCTATGTCACAGGCTGCAGGGCTGTGTGTGGGGAAAGCAGCATTCTGCTCTCCTGCTGCTTCCCACGGTCATGTTTGTGGGGCATGTCCTGCCTGTTCCAGGATGACAGTAACTGTCAATAGGTTTGGAATCTGGGACACGTGCAGGGATGTACTGGAGTGCTCAAAAAGTGCCCCAAAGAGCTGCCTCACCCTCAGCAATACCTCAGCAATACAGAAGTAAAGTTCTCTTACTATTGCTTATTGGTGTTTTTTTTGTATCAGTCCCCTTTCAACACAAAGGTAGTTGCCTGAGAGTGTTTCTAAATGGATCCGTTTCTTCTGTCACCACTTCTGGGGGCTGGAGCTGATGCTGGTGAGATCTGTGGTTGAGTGAGTGATGGCAGCTCTGGGTGCAGAGATGCTGGGGAGCGACCAGCTGGCTCTGAGGGCTCTGAGCACAGCAGAAATCCTATTTGTGTGGTGGGAATGCTTCTTGGAATTGAAAAAATACAGTGTGGCCTCAGCTGCACAGAGATAAATACGAATGTAGAGAAATACCCTAAAGACCAGTCTTTCACCCTGATAAGCAGTGGGCTGATTTGCTGGGCATATCTGTAGAAAAGATTTTAAAGAAAATTTGTCTCATTTGGAAAAAAACAACAAGATCTTGTTAGTGTTATCACAAGACAGGCTTTTTTTTTCCCCAAAGAATTTCATATTTCCCTTGCTGTTTTTGATGCTTTCACTCTCCTGTATTATATTTAATATATCTGACAAGATTTTCTTAATAGGCTTTACATTGAAGTTTCTGTTCTGATACCAAGTTTGGTAAAGACTTGCTATCTCAGATTCTTTCTCCTCAGCTTGATAAGGTGCTGATTAATTTTATACAACTCTCTTTCCTTATCTAGTTGAGCTTCAGTCAGTTTTATTGTAAACTTGGAAAAGTACAATCAATCTTTAATGCTTGTTTTTAAGGTTTATTGCAAAAAATTTAAGGCGTGCAGCACGTTTGGTGTTTTGTGAAGTTCTGTAAGAATTATGTTAAAAAGCAACAATTATAGAACAGGTTTTGAATCCAGATAAAGTATTTTAAAATAGGAATGAGTGCCCTTCAAATGACAGCTGGCTGTGATGTACATGGGGGTGCTAAACGAGAATTCTATTCCTGTAGTATAGTGCACACAAAGCTTGGTGCTTAAAGCAGGGAATGCTGATGGTGCCTGTATACAGGGCAGGATGAGGAGATGTGTTGTGTCCGCTCAGTGCCTCCACCCACTCCTCCATCCCAGGAGAGCAGGGCAGAGAGCTGGCTGCCATCCGCAGAGACTGTCTGCGTGGCTTTGTGGGCAGCAGCTGACACCTGGATGGATTTTCAGTCTCCTCTGGCCCAGGGTAGATGGATCTTTCATCTGATGTCCAGCAGCAGATCGATCCCATCTCCTGGACGCCAAGGGTTTTGCACAAGTTTCTCCTAAAGAACTGACAGCACACAGAGGTGCAGGGAAGAGAAATGGAGTCTCACAGAGCTGCAGGCTGGCCCCAGACCCGTGGAGGACTAACCACTGCCTTGAGAGCCCTTGGCCAGGGGAGAGTGGCCCCTTATGCCTGGGGGAGAGCCGAGTGTCTGCATGTGCCATCAGGACCGGGACCCTCCTCCTACAGAATGCAGGAGCTGCTGGCTTGCTCTCTGCACTGTGCTCAGGTACTGATGCCATGCCTCTGACATGACATGATGTTCTCAAACTGCTGCCACTTGCAAATTGGCACAGTGGCCCCACTTGATGTTAAGCTCAGTATCCAGCCCCCTGAGCCCAGATTTGGTGGCAGGCTGTAGCAAGCAATGCGTTCTGAGTGCTTCTTATTTTGCCATCCCCCCCAACCCTTCCCCCATAGCTTCCTGGTTTCTGGTTCTCCTCCCACGCTCCCCATGTTAAATGGTTGCTGTGTTTTGCCCCAGAAAATGGTGCTGGTTCAATCCATCTCCAGCACGTGTTGTCAGCATGGATGCCAGGCTGTCCCCTCTCATCCTCACGCACACATGGCACATGCAGCAATAAGCACACATGTGCAGGCTTCTGCATGCGTTTGTGAATATTTGTGTATATTTATCTCTACATATGCAAGGAAACAAATATATTAAAACACATGTGCATATGTTTTCCTTCCCAGATATATTTTGAAAAATATGAGTCAGCAGCAGGCAGGAACATATTACATAATCTCTGGGAGTGAAGAAAACCTTGCAATTATTAGAAGGCAGGCTTGCTGCAAGCAGCACTTCTTAGCATCATTTTGTTAGCCCACATCACGGTGTGCCTCTGTCAGGTGGCCTTATTTCCATCGGATGCAGCTACGTCCGATTCAGAAATGGAGTTCCAGCATCTTGGCTTTGGTTGTATTTTTAAAACAAGAAGCAACGAGCAGAATCTCAGCTCTGGATTGAGGATGACTTCTCTTCCTTAGCCTGTTTTTCTGCAAGGACTCTCTGGTTTTCCCTTCCGATTCCCCCTGCTTCCCACCTCCCGCTGTTTTCTCAAAAATCTCAGCGCTGAGAGAAACTGCACAAGAGTGCAGCTGGAAATAAACACTGCCCCCTCCGCATCCCCTCTGCTCATGGCCACCCACCTCCACTGCTTACACCAACGGGATGAAGTCAACATCCACTTTTAGCGTCCATCTCCTGCTCTTGCAGCTCCCTGTAAGCTCCCTCCTGATGCTGCACGAAGCATGCTGGCTGGCATTTGGAGATGGATGAGCCCCACGGCAGCGGCTCCTGCAGCTATAGGAGCCCCATCAGTTGTAGTACGCTGTGATGTAAAGAGGTGGCACAAACAAAAAGCAAGTGATGTGAATCCAGCTTGAGTCAGAGGGCAGTGACTTCAGTCCTGCACCCTGTGGTGGCTGGGTGCCCTGGGAGGAGTGGGCCTTCGGGTGCTCTTGCCCACTGGCAGTGCTGTACTGCCGTTCCTCCATCTCTCATGCAGGGCTCTATTCTAGGCTGCCCGGTTAAATTCTTGCATTTCTGAAGACAGTTCAAAAGCCTAGGAGGGAGTAGGCAGTGGCAGAGTTAAAGGAAGTAAAGGAAAGAACTTGTTTGGTTATTTTTAATTAGTCCAATAAAACCAAAGGTTTTGAACTGCTTTCATCTCCCAGGGTGCTACAACAGTTCCGCTGTGGCTAAGCTGGTGGTCGCCTTTCAAGCCAAGGGAACACTCTGTTGTGGTTTTAAAATAGCAAAGCCTTCCCAAGGAGGCAGTAAGTTGCCACGCTGGCTAAAACCTGGAGTGCTGGAAGCTCTGTGCCCTGTCTGGGATAGTGTCTGAGAGACAGGCTGCAGAGAAAATTGTGAGAGACACAGTAATTGATGATGATGGAATAACCTGTTTATCCAGAGCCCTCTGTCTTCACCCCTATTAGCTTGGGGGTTTCTGGTGCACTGAGACATGATAATTTGAATCTTTTTTATTTTTAAAAACCACAAAAGCCTCCGCTCTAACCAGGAGATTCTTAGGAGCTCAGCAGAGGTGATGCGCTCATCAGTTCCCCTCCATTAGGGCTCTGCGTTTTATTCTTTGTTTTTCCCTCTGTAAAACGTGTGGAAGGAAATTGCCCTTTCATGTTAAACGATTTGACAGCCAAGGATGGAAAGCACTGTGTTCCAAGGTAGATGTGATTATAGCAGAGCGAGGATTGCCGAAAAATACTGCTAGGTCAGCCTGCTCTGCTGTTTGCCAAAAGAGACAAAAAGAGGTGGGCTCCTCCGCAGCCTCTGCAGCCGAGGGTCCTGCCCAGGCTGTGCTCCTTCCTTTGGTTATCAGTATTTAAAAGCAACCTCACGAATTCCACCTGAGATCTTAACAGCAATGCCCAACGAAAGGCTGGAGCAGCTGCCAGAGAGTTCCACCAAAGATTAATTTGGGCTTAGACATTTTGCATACGCAACATTGGGCTGCATTCTTATTATTTCCACTGTTTTGACCAGCAGTAGTTGTAGGAGTTTATGCCTTTTGTGGCATAAACTCCAGGGCAGAACCATACTCAGTAACCAACAACCCTCCCCTCAGAGCCAGTAATAAGGTACAGGAAAGGCTCACAGCACGAATAAATGGCACAAAAGCCACCCGAGGCTGTCCAGCCCTGCTCTGGACCCTGCCAGTGCTGTCTGCTGCTGGCAGACCTTCTCTCTGCCTGAGTGACAGAGGCTCATGGCTTTCTTCCCGAATCTTTCCTTCTAGAGTGCCTGTGTCTGACCACCCCCTCTCCAAAAGGAAGGCTGTTCCCTGGGGCATGTTCCCTCCTGTTTTGTCAAACCTGGCAGGAGACGTCTGTAGTGGTTATTCTCAGATGGTCATGAAAGACTTCCACTCGGTCCTCAGAACAGTTCACCCACAGCTGAAAGCACCTCACTGCCACTAGCAGTGGTTTTGGCTTTCCTTTTAATTTTTTTTTTTTTTTGCTCCTCTTTTTTTTCCTTCCTGTTTCCACTGCAGACAATTTTACCTTCATGGGGTTTTTTTTTTTTTTTTTGTTTGTTTGTTTTTGTTTTTTTTCCAGCTGATGTTGAAATTCAAGTAGCAATACTTGGCATTCCTCATACTAGAATCTTCAGAATGATTTCTGAATTCGGGTTACTTAGAAGCCTTTGTGCTAAACAAATACTTGACTACTTCTATTTTGTAATGAAAATAGGTGGCTGAAAACCCTCAGAAGTCAGCTGAAGATCAAAGCCTCGGGACCACCAGCAGTTTTCTGTATTATCCACAGGAGTGATATAGGCTTGAGGTTGTGTAGGATAAGTGCAAAGGGACTGGTAAGGGCCATGTGCATCTGTAAAAGTGAATCCCAATCCAATGCTTTTTGAGAGCTGTACCTGGTAACTGACATTCTTACTGCTGCCCTAGCTGGAAATCCCTTGAATTGTCTTCTTATTTGTATGCACATCCCTAGGCAGCAATGGCCAACAAGTGGCTGGAGTGGGATAACAGCAGCCCTGTCCTTTTCAGTGGCAACTGGATTCACTTACTAGCTCTTGAGAAGAACAGAGTTGTTCTCACGTTGTCCATCCTCATGGTTTTCCTCCTCTTCTATGATTTATTAGCAGGAATCAGGACAGTACATGGAGATTTGTGTCCTGGAGGCACACGACTAAGGCATCCTGAGAGTATGGGCAGCTCACAAAGCAGTTGCCTCAATGCTTAGATGTTTGTGGGTTTTCTCTGTGGCTATAGTCAGTGCACACAGTGGGTATTTGCACCCCTGGCCAGCTACTCACAGGGGAATGCTATGAGGCGCCATCCTTTTTGTAGTAAAACATAAAAATGGATACGGGGCAGTTTGGAAAAAGATGGCTAAAATCCAGAGAGTGGCTGATGAATTGTGAAAAGATAGAAAGGAGAGATGCAGAAATAAAATCTGTAATGGAAACAAATAATGTTTTTACAGCATTTTATAACTCACTTAATTGCAATCCATCTAGAAATCTATTTGAGGCAAGAAATCAATTCAGAATCGTAGAGGAAGGCGTCGGACTTCCAGATGTTTACGGTTTCTGGATCGGTATGTTCAGCTTCCTTGCAGATGATTTGCATCCCTTCTTGAAGTGGGCTCGGAAAGGCTTCTCCTTGTTGCAGGTGGGCTAGAAAGTGCAGTGTCCTGAGGCTTTCTACTGCGAGCTTTTCCTCTTGTTTTGTCTCAAGGAACGTCGTGAGGGGGCTGTACTGATGAGCACAGTGTCTTCAGAAGGTGGAAGCCCACAGCTTTGCATGGGATAATCCCACGTGGGGGAGCACTATGCTGCGACTGCCAGGGTGGGCTCATGTTTGCCTGGGAAATCATCTGTGTGAGTGAGTGATAGAGCTGGGGCATTGAGTGCTGTTCGTTGTGATCGCCGCTTTGAAATACGCTGGGGCATGTCATGTGCTGGAGTTATCACGGCTGCACAAACAGCTGGTAGTTATTGTCCACCATATATATTCTCAACCTACTGAAGATATTGGTAGAAGTGTTAGAGGCTTCTGGTGCCTGGCAGGATGTGGTGCGTTTGTCTTGGCATTATTAAGTCGTGGATTTAATAGATGTCAGCAGTGTCATTCCCAGCGGTCTCCTGAAAGGCCAGTGCAGTGCACCTGACATTTCTCTTGTGCATGATGGCATTCCTAAGGAGGTTTTACCTTGTTCCTCATCCCTTTTGAGTGTTCAGACTGCCCTTGGTGATCGACAGGGAATCCAGTTCTTGGCAGTGGCTGAGCAGACGTCAAGGCAGCGATGTGTTGGGGCAGAGCTCATCTGTGTGGGTTGAGCATCCCACTCCCCTCAAGCAGTCTGGGCACCCTGTTTCTCGTGGACTAGCAGAAGCTGCTGCCTTCCTTCCCAAACTTCCCTTTTGGTTCTGCCTTGTACAAATTGCCAACCCCTTGAGTGTCCACCGCTCCCAGAACGTCCCTTGCACCGCAGTCTACTCCTGCCTCTATTGCTGTCTTGAGAGTAGATATGACAGCCAGATGTTAGATTTCCCAGAAGGATGACACAAAACACAAGCAGTTGACTCCAGATAGATGATATTTCCTCTGACCTCACTCCAAGCGTGTTCCCCTGCCTCATCTCTCCAGGACTGGCCTTACCAGAAATGTGTCTGTTTCCATTCTGCCCCATCTGGGGGCTTATGGTGCTTCATGATGTTACTTACTAGGAATTGTGCTGACCTCCCCCCGCAGGCATGGAGGAAATTTCCCGTATGGGACAGCCCAGCATGGTTCAGCCTATGAGAGTTTTCATATTAGTGATGGATGCAGTGTCTAGCCCTTGTTTCTTTCTGACTGGGTAATAAATGCATTTGTGTTTTAAGTACTGTCTCAGAGCAATGGAGTGAAATGGGGAGAAGGTTTGCAGTACCTTCACTGCAAATCTGGAGAGATGGCAGCACAGAGAAAGCACCCACAAGCTGAGGAGGAGGCGAGGCAAGAGAATATGTGTAGGCTTTTGCAAATAAAGAAAATGCAGATAAAAGAGGGAGAAGGATATGATGCAGGAGGTAAAATGATTACAGAGGAGTGGTGTTATGAAGTGAATACTGGGACTGGAAATGGGAATTTAGGATGTGCAGAAAACAGAACCTATTAGGGCATGGGTTTGCATTTCTGGAAGATAACTGATGTGTTTCACATGGGACAGGGGTGATTAGGCTGGAGAAAATACTGAGAACAGGTACTCAAGGGGACTATCTTCTGTTGGCCTGAAGCAGAACAGATGATTCAAATATGGTTTTCTGACCATACAGCCCCTTGAATTGCATACAGGCAGCTCTGGGCAGCAATGCTTAATGAATGGGCAGCACCAGCAGGATTTGCACAGAATGAAGTTTATTCTAATGGTAACTACAGAGAGGAGGAACAGAGCTCCCAAAGACAGATGGATTCACAAGGAGAAGGCTCTGGAAATGAGCCGTTGGTAACACTGGAGCAGAGATGAAGGGAGTGTTTTATTATTATTACCTGGAGTGGATTCAAGCTCCAGCAGACGGTAGGATTTGCCAGTTAGTGTTAGAAAGCTGAACACTGGAGGCTTGCATGTGCCTATCAGTCCCATCCGTTGCTGACTATGGGGTCCTGCTTCCACTAGTGCTGAGTAAACCCAAAATGACTGGTTAAGGAAGAGTCCAAGCTTTGCTTTAGTGGTTCAGCCAATGTGGGATATAGGTGCTAAGAGATAATACCGTGAATAGGTCTTGGTTTTGGCAGCAGACCTAAGGCAAGAAAGAAATGAGACATTTCATAGGCTGAAGTCAGTGTTTTGATTACTGCTTGTGGAAGATTCATAGAGGTTGATTTGGCTGTAAGAAAAGGATTTCTCTTGGCAGCTCAACAGCCTGTTCCAAACCTTCCTGATCTCTTCAGTGTAGTCAGAAGTCTCCTGGATTTATGGGTGACCTTAGAAAGCACAAGCTGTGTTTGGTTAGCTGACCTGTGTTGGAGAAGCAGGGCAATGGAGGCTTATCTGAGTCCAACAGCCTAAGATTCTTGTTTTAAAAAAGGCTCCTGTATTCATCAGGTTCTTCAACCACCCACCCACCCACACACAATATATAATTTTTTTATATATATATATATATAATATAGCCACCCTAATTCTTTGATATTTCTGTCCCATTCGGTACTACTGGTCAATAAACTCTCCCTACCACAGATACTGGACAGACTTCCCCCCTTGTTTTCTTTATGTACAGTAACACTTTAACATATAGTAACATTTTAAACTGTGAGCTGAAACCCCAGGATTCTTGCTAATCCTGATGGATTTATTGAGGGGAGAACGCTGGGAAGAGATTCTGGGAGCTTGGAAATGAGCCCAGGACCTTGGGAACCATGAACTAGATTCTTGGCTGACTAAGGTTTAGCTTTTGAGCTTTCCTGTCTGCTAGAAGGTCGCAAGATTCTTCCTGCTGTCGCAGATCTTAGGTTTTCATCTTAGATATCAGATATTGAAATCAGGAATCAATAGCTTAAACCTATCCACTTTCTGGATAATTATTTTGAAGTAAGTGTGCAGCCAGTTTCTGGAGAAGAAGATAAAGATGTGATCTCTTGGGAGTTTGCATTAATGAATACAGCTGGACGTTTGCCTACTCCCAAGGCATTGTAAAGTGGACTCATTACCTGTTCAGTTTTAAGAGAAGCCTATTTTTTTTACCACCTGATGTAGTCAAAAGCAGATAATACAGAGTAGTTGTTGGCTGTTGCATGCTCTCAAATGCACCTAATGTGCAACAAGACTTAGATTTACACCCCACACATCAGCAGTCGTATGCACGCTTCTGCACGGAATATCATGGTTGTGTGGGTATGTGACGGCGCACACAGAGCAGTGCATGGGAGACCCTTTCTGTGTGCAGGAATCTGTGCAGCTTCGGAGAGCCAAATGTTAGATGCATTACTGCCTTGGAGTTTGGACACATCATCTTACGTAGTTTCTCACGTCTGTGGTTGTTGCGTGTACAGAGACCTGTGCTGCTTACAGGTTAACAGGGAGCTGCCTGCCCGCTCTGACTCAGACCGGTGGTATTTTATTGTTGCTATGAAGGCTCTATAAAAAAACCCGGCCTTTATCCGAAAGCAGCGCCAGTAGCATTAAACTCATTTCCGTTACATCAAGCCACTAAACTCATCAATAGCAATCTCACACTCCTCCGGGGAGCACAAAGGCCCTTTGGATTTGACACCCTCAATCGCCTGGTGGTAAATAGGTCATTACTAATACAACAGCAGTAATAAAGTACGAGGCATGAATGCAGAGACTTAGGAATGGTGGGGGTTGGGGTCCTTTTTCTTTGACAGCAGATATTGTCGGCAGTGCAGCAGAACGACTGAGGTATGGTTTGCTCATTACTTCCTGGAATCAACAGCATTTTACCACAGGCTTTCGTCTGGGCATTGCAAAATGGCCGGGTTCTTTGGTACTTCTGCAGTTACTTCTGCAGTTAATGTGAGCTAAAAGGATGCAAAGCCAAGCCCAGCCAAATCCTACTGCTGCGGACTACAGCTCTAACCAGTTCGAGAGCCTTTTCCCAGCAAACTGCTCTCGGAGCCCATGGTTTTTCCAGCAGGAGTGTCATGTGCGATATAGAGAGACTCAGTAGGGCCAGTTTTACCTTTAAAGTCTAGGTTTAATTTTTTCTTTTAAAAAAAGATGTGTTTCGACAGTTTGTCACATCGGCTCAGCCTGCCATGTCGTGGGCAGTGAAGTGTTAGGAAGGAAAAGCAAAAAGTATTTTGATGAAGGATCAAGTCAACTCACTAATGTTTTGTGAGCATCTCCCATGCTGACCTTGGTCTGTGCAGACGCGTGCCGGCTCAGCTGGCTCTCCTGACTCTGGCAGGGTTTTGGAGGTGCTGGCAGCACTGCCAGGCAGGATTCAGGGAGATCTGGGGAAAGGTTTTGAAGGGGATTTGCTGAGTGTATGTGCTTTGCAGCAGAGACATTTTGCCAGCTTCTCCTGAAGTCTCCATCGTGTGTTTATTTTTGATCTGAGGAGGAGGGAAAGAGGGAGGTATCATCATCAGGCATTTTTATAGCCATGCAGAGTGGGGGAGGGCACAGGCTGTGTATCACAGGAACCCCTCAATTTCTGCTCGGGTTCAAGAAAAGAACAAAAACGGTTTCTCCTGTGCGTGGCTTTTTTTCACTCGACAAACATTTAATTATTGTACCTTTATGCAGCTGATGAATCAATGGAGAGAAATACAGGAGATAATGTACTTCTATTTTTATACCTTATACTAATGAGGCTCAGACTAAAATTTCTCCCTGCATGACTGGCTGAGGCAAGGTAGGAAAAATTCGGAGAGGAAGAAGAGGGTAAGATGCTAAGCATTCAGCAGTGTGCACATGCAGTTTGGAGAAAATATGCACCACCTTAGCTATGTGGAGCACTGGGAAAGCATGAAAAAAAGCATTTTATTCATAGAAAATTATCTCTAGGGGATGGACTTCTCAGGCAGAGCTATGGCATGGGGTGGAGGCAGTGGTGTTATGACTGCTGCTGGCTCCTGTTCCTTGGCAGGGCTGCCTGCAGACCAGGGCTGTGCCACACAGCCCCATGCCACCCGCACAGTCTCTTTTGTGTGCTGTAAACCATCCTCTTGGCCTTGGCTGCCTTCAGAGGCTCCATCAAAGTCATTAATATGTCCTGTTAGAGACATACAGCTGTGTGCAGCCTGCTAGCAAGCACGAAGGAGAGGAATAGAATAGAGCAGATGATCAAAGAAAGCAAAAAGACACGATGCCTTTACTGTGGGTGGAGAAATAAGTAGTTACAGAGTAGTGCACAGTTAGCAGCGCTGGGGCTCACAGCTGGCCTGTGCAACCACGTTTATCTCGAATGAATGCAGTGTGTGATGCTGCAGTGGCTCATACCTCCTAAGCCCCTTAGCTGGGCTCTCGGTAGCTCTGGGTGAGCTCAGGGCTCGCTGCCCAGGCTGAGCCTCTGCGCGCTGTTGTGGCTCGGCACTGATAAGGATCAGGCCCAGGGGATCTGATAGCACTCTTAGCAGTTTCAATCCTAGGCAGCAGAGATTTGGCCTTGCTGCTTGAAATCTAGGCTGTGCTGGGAGTCAGCCTGGCAGTTTAGTTTGCAGCTATGATGGAACAGGAAATGAAATGAGATCAGGGTCGTGTATAGAGCTGCCTGGTTAGTGGGAGAAACTGCTCCTAAACTGTCTGACTGCTTCTGAGAGGTACAAATCGAAGGTCTGAGGATTTGATGTTTTCCTTCATAGAAAGGAGAGGGAGAAATGAACATACAGAGCCAGTGAGGGATTTTGTTAATTCGCTGAACTGTAGCACTGTCATTCAGAGCAAAATAAGACATTGATTTTTATTTGTGGAAACGTGAGTGGGAAAAGTGAAGTGTAAATCATAAAAAAAACAAGCCAGCATGTGGTTAGTTCTGTCCATGGCTGATATGAGCTAACCTGTGGGACCTGGAAGCTCTGGGTCCTCAACATCCTTGAATACATTTTAGGAGTACTAATATGCAATACATGCACCTTATAGGAAGCAGCTGTGATGCTTCATGGCTTGGCTGGTTCTGTTTTTGGCTCGTCTGCCTTTGGGGGGACAAAGAGAGGCAACGTGCCCAGCAAGATGCTGTAAGGGAGCTCAGTGTGCTTGGAGAGCCACCCTGAGGTAATAAGATCAATGTTGAAATTTGCCCTCTTAAAAGGGATCCAAATGTGGAATGTGATTTTATAGCAACAGTAAAAAGAATTGTTAATAAAATTAATCTGTAAGGGAAGGACAGCAGGGAAAGAAAAGAGAGGAAATTTTACAGCCCTTAATATACAATAGATGAAGAGTGTAAATCCAGTCCTGGTGCTGGTGTCTGGAAAGTGCTGCTGTTTGACCCCAAATAATGCTGCTACTTCGTCCACCTGACAGAACCTACATCGCCAGCACAGTGCCATAATTCACATCCCTGTTGGAAAATGCTGTTGTCAAGGCCAAGGACCGAGCTGTGTCAAGCCCAAGAGATTTGCCCATTGCACCTCCTGGTGAATCAGTGTGGTGTAACCTTGTGCTGCTGCTGCTCTGATACTTCAATGTGTGCTACAGGGCTTAAATCTGTCAGTGAAACAACAGCATGTCTGTGTGAGCAGAAAGAGGGGGAATCATGGAGGGATGAGCCTTGTCGATCCATTCAGGGCATGCTCCATGGGGAGATGCACACCTACATGTGTGTGAGAGATCTGTGGGAAATATCAAGGAAAGGGGAAGGGGACGGTGTGATATGTCATAAGGTTTGTCATTTGGCGCCATTAAGTGTGAAGAGCCTTTTGATGGGATGTTTTTGCTTTTTGGTAAGAGTTGTGCCTCAAGAATGGGATTTGCTTAGGAAAGTAGAGAAGAGTAGATGTGCAGAGTTAATGCAGGAAAGAGTGAAATGCTGCTCGTGGGAAGAAGACCAGCCTGGCAGCTGGCGGGTGTTTGGTGGTGGGTCTGGGACCAAAGCTGGCGGCAGGGCTTTGCTGCTTCCCAGGTCTGGCCTTCCACAAACTGTGACTTGAAAATCTGGAAGAAACACTTTTTGTTTAGTGGTTTGGACCTATAAAACTGAAACTCATAATACTCTGGTAAAGTATTTGAGGCCATACAGCATTCCTTATTAAACTCACAGGTTTCAGAGACTTCTTCCATTTTCTTAGCAGCATAGAAGTGTGACCTCCATAATGGATATTGAGAAATTGAGGCCAGTTTAACAAGAAAAGCTGCCTTTTTGGTGCTCCAGCTCTTCCATTTCTTTTCTGTCTATAGTGATGTCAGTAATAGTGTAAGTGAACCTTTTAGTTCCTAAAAAAAAAAAGGTGAGTTTAATCCACGGGTGTTAGGGACTGGTTTGAGACAGATGTTTTATCAGAACTGTTTACCCATGGCTGGAATAATAAAGCAAAACGTTCTGACAGCAGGATTCGGAAAGTCAGAAATTGTCCTGCTTTGCATTGTTTCAAGGTTGTTTGTGGCCATTCTAACAAGGTAAATTGTTGTATGGAAATTTCAGGGAATACCAAGACCCTGTGGATGGAGGGGAGGCCCTCCAGGTGGTGGTGTCTGACAGTGCAGGGGTACCTGTGTGCTTGGGCTCGACCTAGAGAGGAGATCCAAACCACAGTGTCTGAGCTGCAAACCTGGAGCCCAGCAGCAGAGATGTCTGTAGCTGGATTTTTGAATGCTGTATTTTTGAAATTGGAAGGACCAATGTGTCCTTCCAGTTAAGATAAGATAAGAAATTGTGCTCATCAGAATTCTGTAGCACTGCTGTTTTTCCTCACCTGGTAACCTAGGTTTTTGAGGGACTAGAGAACAGTATGTTATGGAAGTTTGCAGTCTTTTATTTATCTTACTGATTAATAATTCTTCGCTAGTGAGTGCAGATGGTGGGTTTCTTTAGGGGCATATAGCACTTTCCTGTTTTTAATCTTTTCTTATTGATGAGTTAGGCCTGCCAGCTGACTAGGAATTAATTACTGCACTGCTTTCTTCCCCCAGATCCTCTACCCTTGAGGCCAGTCCCTTGCAAAGCTAGAGGAAAGGCAGCTTTTAACCTCTAGCACTGACTACTTGGGACAAGAGCATGTTTAAATCAAAGAAACTCCTAAGATATGTTGATGCATGTAGGAATGGAGAGTGATACCCAGCTCCCATCTAGCACATGGGTATCCCGTAGCCACAGCTTCTTGGCTGGGCAGCAGTGTTCTCAGTAACACCATGAGGATGCCTGCACAGAGGTACAGCTAGGAAACAGCTGCACTGTTCACAGTACCTCTAAGTTAAAATAATATCCTCTCCTGACAGCTGGGATCCTTTTGTCAAGGTTTTGGGAAGGCAAGAGTCAAAATAAGTGATTTTCTGAAGCTTGTTTAGGGCAGAATTGCTTTCTTGAGAGAGCAGGAGCTGTGAGGCTAAAGGGAATGCTGCTAATATTGAAAACCCACTGTCTTTCTATACCAAGGGTTTAGCTCACCCACACTTGCCTTGGGATTTATTCTCGTGCTCTAGAGGCAGTAGCACAACCCCAGGATGTTGGATTGTCCCTGTGGGCTGCTCCTATGCACATGAGGTTATCTGTGTTGGAAAGCAAAACACTACCAAGAAAAATCTCACTGTATTGCTCTGGGGAGAAGGAGGTCAAGCAGGCAGGAGAGCAGCTCTTCCGCTTGGAGTGTGGCAAAACACACTGACATCACATCGGTGATGGAGAGTGGGAAAGATTGAACCTAAACTGCAATTAGCCCTAATGAAGATGCTCTCTGTTCCTCTCTGGCGGCGGATGCAAGCTCACGGCAGAGCCACGGCGATGCTGACATCTTTGGCAGGCAACCAAACCGGCTGCCACCACATCTCCTGCCCTTGTCCTTCCTCCTCCATTGAAGCTTGGTGTGCTGTGGGTTATGTTGCTGATGCAGTTAGCAGGCTGCACCAATGCCTGAGCGTCTGGCTTGTGGTTGGTGTCTGTAGTTGCTGCAGAGAAGAAGCTGGTTGCCCTGTGGTGCCCTTAACGTCGTAAGAGAAAGCAGCTGAGGTGTTGGAGCTTGATGACAGGGTGGGCCTGGATGTGTGGATATGTGTGTATCCTTTTCTTTGTTGTTTTTTTTTTTTTTTTCTTTTTAATCTTCTACATTCTTCTTTCTAAAACTCTTCAATAGCAAATGGATTGTTGCCAATTAATTACGGTTGTCCTATGCATGTAAGACTTTACTGCACTTGAGGGCTTTCAGAAGCAATGTGCACGCACACACGTGCCTCCGTATGCACTCACAGGTAAAAAATAAATCTTTACTATGCATGTTTAGAAATAAAAGCAAAAGAAGCTGAAAACCACAGAGAAACCTCAGGTACCCATTTGCCAGAGGTACCACTGATGGGAAGAGAATTTCATGCAGGACAGCAAAAAAAACCAAACCAAAAAGCAAACAAAAAAGCAAACTCAAAATCCAAAAAAGCAATGAAGGAGGAAACTCCCTTCAGGTTTCAGTTGAAGAATTACCCTGAGGTATTGGCTGCCCACGGTTTTCTGTACAAAATCTCTCCTGGGCCCTGTTCAGTCTGCTCTTATTTTCCAGCACTGAGGTTGGGAAGCAGAGGCTAACTCAGCGCAGCAGCCCTGCAGCTGGTGGGTCTGCTGCCTTGTCTGCACAGGTTGTCATCTTGAAGGTATCAAGCGGCAGAATTGAAAAATGACAAAGAAATCTCCATCGTACAAGGCACAGAATAAAAAGGAGATGGCTGAGATAACAGTAATTTAAAACCCCTGTTATTAATACTGCCTGGGGCACTGCAGTGGAAGGATTTGCATGTGCTCAGTAGTTGTCTCCATGGGCAGTAGCTGCTTTCCTCTTTGCACAGCTCAGGCAATCCTGTTTTCATTTTTCTTCTTTTTTTTTTTTTTTGATTTCTTTAGTTTTCCTTAGCCTTCTTAGGCTCATTCTGTGCTCCTAAGCCCAGCTGCACTGGATCTGCAGTGTGAACACAGCATCTCAGGCTGGAGGAGGCTGTGTTGTGACAAGTTTAATTTCTGCAGATAGATGCATGCTGTTAAATTAAGGAAAGGAATTCTGGTCAAAGCAAGGAATTTAGGATGAGATGCTGTTAAGTGCTTTGAAGTGTTCACCCAGCAGAACATCTGAATGTTCTCCAGCCCTTTTCTAGCCACTGTGCTCTGAACAAGTAGAACAGAAAGTTATCAGGGCCAGAGGGAGGAAAACACGAGCCAGTGTGGCCCTGTAACCCACCCGTGCTTTTGGACTGTAGGATTTTGGGGTGGATACGCTATTTTGTATTTTCACCATGGTGAAACTGGCATAGAACTAAACTTCTTGGTGCCAGTAGTGTGGAGGGGTTGGCGCTAGTTGATTTAGATCCTTTGCAAAGACGTTTCCAGAGCAGTGTTACATGGCAAGCTCTCAGCTGCCTCTGAACAAAGTTTCTGTATGCTTGAATGATTTGCATGCAAGTATAAATCTATGCTTCCCAATAAAGCTCTGTCAATAAGAGTACTACATCCTCTGCATGCAAGGCAGTGCTTAAATTAAAGCTGCCAGATAAAAGGCTTGTAGGAAGAGCACTGAGCAGAGAGAGGACATCAGGAGGTGTCTGAGCTGCAGAGCTGCCAGCACGCGGCTGATGTGCGGCTCTGAGTTTGGGGGGCATCACGTCTGTGCTTTCCTTCTGCCTCTCTGGGGGCAGAACAGAGGGGCACAGCACACAGTCTGGCCAGAGAAAAGAGGGTTGAAATCCTGGCAGAAGGATCAGGGGGTGCTGTGTCTCTTATCCAGGAGATGTGCAGTGCATGCATTCTGAGTTGATAGGCATAAAACTACAAAGGGCAGAAATAGTCGTTAAGATGATGCTGGGAAGGACTGAAGTAACGTTATGTGGGGCTTGTGGCTGCTTTTGCTGTGCTGTTACCTTCACCTGTGTTGGTGCACTCTCCCCTGGTATATTCCTCACCTCTGTGTGCTGGTTGGATTGGTGGTGCTGCGTGTTTTCAGGTTAGCCACACGAGCAAAACCATTTCTCTAGAAGAGAATGCAAGCAGCGCTTTTCCCCATTTGACTGTATTCCAAGTCTGCAATTGCCCAGACTGATCTGAAAGCAGAAATGCTCATACAAAACAGCTCTTTGGTGGGTTATGCAAGGAGAGAGGATTTCTCTTTGGATGCAGATCCTCAAATCCTGGTCAAGAAGCTAAAAAGCTGTGTCTGTGTCACAGCACTCGATCCACATGACTGTTGAATTGCAATTGAAGGACCCTCTATCTTCTGCTTTCCTTTTCAAGTTCTGTTCTTCTGCTTTAACCTTCATCTGTTTGCACGGCAGTGTGTAAGGTTTGTAGTGCAACTCTGTACACTGAAGTGTGTGCGTGTTTATCATTTATTGCTAGTATCTTTTTCATTGTGGAATATTGCACATGTCTTCTATTTTATTATGGGTAAAAGAGGAATCAAATTTGGCTTGGATGCCTCGGAAATGTCTGGGAATTAGCTAGATGTAAACATACCATTTCTCAAATTTGGATGGGTTGACTACCGCCTTCTTTTCCCTTAATTCTTGGTCTCTCCTTGATATCATTCCCCTTAGCAAAAATCCTGCAGGAATAGGTAACCCAGTCCTACCCTGGGATTAGAGGACTCAGTCCTGGTCTCATTCACACTTGGATAAGCCAAAAATAAACCTGTTGGAAATTGGGAAATCTGACATTTTGGCATTGATTTCCTAACTCTGCTGGTGACTTCTGGATTCCTGTCTGCTTGAAACTGGACCAGTAACCATTAATTCAGGAAGCAGCTTTTGACCTGCTTTGGTTTGAGCTTGATGGGGGTGTACTGACCTTGATCCTTCATTAATATAAAATCAGCTCAGTGTCCTCTGCTGGGGGAAAGATCTCTGCTTTAACCACACAGTGTTCTTGTGTCCTGAGACAGACCGTTGTGTGCCAGCGCTGGGTCTTGGGATATCCCATGGACTCTCTTCTGACAAAAGGTTGTCTTTCCAGATCCTAAGTCTTTCTCACTTCAGGCTGTCAGGGGCTTTGGAAACCAACCTTGTTTCAGCATTTCTGCTCCTTGCCATGTTTATGCCTTTCAGAGATACTGAGCTATTTAACAGGAAAGCATATATCAGTGCAGAAACATCAGCCTGAAAAAAATATTTCTGATGCCTGCAATGTGAACCACAAATATTTATTTGGAGAGTATATTCAGGAGTGATTTGGGCTTGGTGAGAATGGCAGAAAATGTTTTGAAGTATAGAAAATGTTTCCATCTTTCCCTAAGCACAATAATTCTTATTATTATATGAATAATTCTTATTCAAGATGGGAAGAATGATCTGTGGATGGATTACTTTGGGAGCAAGTCCTGGCCTGGAGCAGGAGGAGGTATGTGGAGGTGGGATTGATGTGCATCTTCACAGTGAAAGATGGCAGAAAGGAAAAACAACCAAACAAACCAAAACCAAGCAACAAATATCTGGCTACCTCCTTCCTTGCAAAACACGTGTGTGTGCGGCTGCGCTCTGCACGGTGCATTCAGTGCGGCAGCTCAGAGCATTTGGCCTCTGGTGTTTTAGAGGTTGTAATAGCCAAAATGACTTCTCTCCCAATGAGCACACGAGGGGAAAATGGCCTTGGTCTGGCATGCTGAGGTGACCTGCTGCTAGGTGCCTGGTCTTGCATTCCTTAGGAGCTGGCTTAGTGATGTGCAGACAAATCCCTTTTGCTTTTATTTCATGTTTTGTTTGCTGGGGGATGCTGTGATTTTTTTCCTCTTTTGAAAAAATGATTTGTTAGTTTGGTGCTAATCTTTTACCCAGATAATGAATTCTGACTACTTAGAGTGATTTAAGCTTTTGAGTTTTTCTGTTCTTGCATTAGCAGAGGACAATACCGAGCATTACCAGGGTAACCAAATAACCAGAGAAGAGATGAGAGGGTTGCAGCTGCATGCACCAGCAGACAGCGGTGTGTGGCTCACAGGGAGAGCAGTTCCTGCAGCAGCCTTGTGTTGTGCTGGCGGGAGGAAGCCTGAGCTGTGTCAGGGTGATCAAAGACTGACAATGAGCTAACAGGGTGAGATGGCCATAAAAACTCAAGGTACGATCCAAGGGTGTATTAGGAGATGAATTTCTAGTAGAGATTAATGCTGCTGTGCCAGACAGTGGTGCAACCTCGCTTGGAATAGAGTAGCCCGTTTGATTGCAAATATTCAGCAAAATGAATTCAAACTGGAACAGGGACAAGGGCAATCAGGGGAATGGAGGAGCTGTGTGTGACGGGAGGCTGACAAGAGCTCTCAGGACAGACACCCGCAGGGAGGAGAACTTCAGCCAGAAGATGGAAGGATGAATAGGTATTGGGTGCTCACTGAAAATGTGGGCTGCAGGCCAGGAGATGCTTTCTGAGCATCAGACAGGTTTAGAGCAGCTTCCATTGGGCTCCTAGCTGGGTCCAAAAATGTCTGCAGAATGGGAACCTGCCGGCAGGCTTATGTGCAGAACAACTAATTAGTCCTAATGGCCAAATCTTAAAGTTTTTGCAACCCTTATTTTGTCTAAAGAGAAGCCGAAGCCTTCACCCAAGGAGCAAACCTGGCTTTAGTGTGTGTGCGCCAGGCACGGTGCCTGCTATTTCACCTGTTGCAGAGCTCTAGTCCACATTTTGCCAAGATGGTAAATTATGTGGTGTTAACTAGTGTTGCTGGGTTCCCATGGCAACCCTTTTGCTAATTAACGCACAGTGGCAAGGGAAAAAAAATCTGTCCTTAATGATGAATTAATTTGACAAGACCGTTATGGTAAGAAGAGTTCTGAATAGGCACTCTGAAGGTGTAGAGCAGGGATATCAGCACGTTTGTTGCTTCTAAAAAGAATAATGGGGAGGAAGAAAAACATGTCAGTGTGGTTCTGTCCTTGCAGCCTCCAAACAGCAACCCTCCTAGCAACTGGGAAAGGGTTAGCATTTGGAAAGGGAACTAATTATCCTGAAAAGTATACGAGAGCTGTATAGAGGAAGGTACCTCAGAACATAACTAATTGATTTTCTTGTTTGGTCCTTTTTTGGTAAGGTGTTTTGAGTCACATTTTGGTGTTTAAAAGATTAATTAAAAATTAAGTGAATTTAGGAAATTGCATGAAAGAATTGGAAAATTTACACTATTTTGTATCCAAAAAACCGCAATTCCTCACAGACTGCTCCTGTATTTCAGTCTGCTCTATTCTTTCTTGTAGCAGCCATGGGGCATCCCCAGTGGCTCCCAGGAGATGGGCCCAAATGAGACCACAGATTGATCATTGTTCGGAAGTTTGGAAGAGAACCCACTGCCACTTCACAGCGTGGCCCTGACTGCTGATGCTGTGGCCTTTGGAGCACATCAGCAGTAAATCAGGAGCAAGAAAAACAGCAACTTCCCCACACGTTAGGGCTGAGTTGTGAGCATAGGTGCCATCAGTGGGCACGTCTTAGACTAGCAGCACTTTGTGCAAAAGGCATTGAGTTAAGTCTCAATGTTGTGGCTAAATTCATTGTACTCTGCCCTCTTGAATCCTCCCCTCCCAACTAAAGGTGATGCACACCTTTAGTTAGACAGAGGTGTGCATCACAAACTTCTGCATTACGTGGACCACCAGATAAAGGGGAGCCGGGAGATGACTTGGCATCATGTTAGCATCCATGCCTTCCTCCTGGAGAGGTTCTGGGGTCTCTGCCCACTGCCTCCTGCAGCTTTCAAAGCACCACGTAAGCAGCCAAGGTTTCCTGGAGTGCATGGCTTCAGGGCAGAGCAGCTGTCTGATGGAGCACAAGGGTTGCCACTCGGCTGCTGGGGTTATCAATGGGAGCATTTGTGGAGAAATTGCAGGTTGGGCTGCTGTGGAGCATGCCCTGTTTGATGAATCAGGGCCAGCAGACTGAGCAACATAGGTTGCCCATATGATGCATCAAGCAGGATGAAAGCATCTGCTTTCCCCCTCATTCTGCAGGAGAGGCAGAGAATTTCTCATGAGATTTCAGCCTCTACTGATCTCTGTCAGTGTCTGAGCACTGCAGGGTTGTGCTTTCTTGGTGACACATCTGTACTACCCTGGGAAAAACAACCTCCTGCTCATTTGCACGGAGGATGATGTGCACAGGGCTCTGTTTGGCACCCATGGGTGCTATTCTGATGGCTTTGCACAGATGCATGAACTTGCAGAAAAGGTGTTCTCATTGCCCAGAGCTCATAGCAAAGGAAGCGTGGTTGTTTTCTCTTTACATGATTGCCCCTGGGAAACTGGCACCTTGCACCAAGAAACGCTTTCCTTTCTCCCTTGGTAGCTAGTGCTGTCTGGAGATAAATGTGCCAATACCTGTTACCAGCACACCATCTGTGTTTTAATTCCCCTAGATCAATCTAAGTGCAAAAAATACTCACGGCTCCCGTTTGGCTCTGAGTGACCCAGAGATGGAGTGGCTGCAGGCCTTATAGCCGTGTAAACAATGCTGGAAGTTGCCATCAGCGGTAGTGCAGGCAGCTTCATGGAGGAGTTCTGCATGTCTGTATATTTTTATTTATTTAAGGCTGTTTGGGGCACTGAAATAACCTGCTCTACAGCAATCACAAATCTCCTCTGGGCTTAACTGGCTGCTGATTTGAGTTATTAGAAGTTGTTTTGAGGATGTGTTTGCAAAGTGTCAGTAATGCTGGGAGCAAGATGACTTTTGCCTTTTTAAGAAGAGAAAGGCCATTTGTCCAGATATGTACATCTCAGGACACGTGGATTCGCAGGAGAGCGAGAGAGGTGAGGCTGCACACCCAGAAAGCCCCAGGCCTCTCGGCACAGCGAGGTGGAAGAATTGGAGGGTGTCACTGCGGCCCCTTGCCTACAGCATTCAGCAGCACTGCACTGCTTCTAGCACAGAGATGGGGCTGCCGGGAGAGCTGTGGCTCTCAGCAAGATGATGCCTGCATGGCCTCGTCTCTCTTGGGGACCGGAGGAGAAACAGCCCCTGCCTTGCTCTGGGTGCTGCAGTTTGGGAGAGAACATTGGGCTTCATTAAAATTAGACATATTTGGGAAAAAGTGGGTGCTCAGAGAGTGTCTCTGTAATTGCAATATGGGAACAAACATTGCTGCTCTTAGAGTGCTGTTGTTGGGCTGTAATAACACGACCCTTTTACTGTCATAGCCCAGTGTACAGCAGTGAAGATGGACTGTGTGTATCAGAGTGTTATTTAGGCTGTCGTGGAACTCACTGTGTAGAAACGGGGGAGTTTGGTGCTCACCTTGCATCACCAAAGAGACTTTGAGGTCTTGCCTGGGACTGCAGAGCCTTTCTAGCGGAGCCCAATTGCCTGACCAGCTTCTTGTGCAGTAGCTCTCACTTGGGCATAGCTGCTGGCACTATTATGGTACAACCACAGCCTACCTTTGCTAATCTTGCTTTTGAGAAGCTTCTTTCAGACCATTATCAACAACCCAAGTTCTTTCATTTATTTTTCATTCAAAGATTTCTTCACCTTGTAGGTAGGAAATATATTGTTGGTGTTTTGATTTTAGGCAGTTAGAGTGGACCATCTCTCTATTTCAGATGATACACTCATAGCTCTCCCCATTATACCTGGCTTGCTCCGAAAGTAATACCTCCTATTTGTTTCCATGGAAATGACAAAAAGCACAGTAATGCTATTTGGTAGGGCAAATTCTCAGCTACAAAACACTATTTTTCAATACAGTTCACTCCAGGAGGACTTTACTTTTGGAGAAGCCCTTGTACATAAATAATATCTTTCTTGGAGCTGTTTAAGCTATGTTAGTGCAGTCTCTGTAATGGTGGTTTAGCTAAGCTTTTAACAGGTTTAATCTCTTTTTGGATATTAATCCCCCCAAAACCTCTGATAAAATTTGTTGCTTTTCTCTGAATCCCTCCCACGCTATCAATATCTGAAATGAGTTGCCTTGTGCAGAACAAGCCAGAGGAGGAGGAATTGTTACAGCTTCTTACAGCTCTTGCTCTCATAGCTGTGCTTTTAGGACTCCTCCCCAATTTCCTGCCACTGTTATGTCCTGCTTCCTTGCCCTGTGAGCCTCTCCCCCATTGAATATGGGTCTGGAATGAGCTGGCCTCCCATTCACTAGCTTTATTTCTAGGTATGCAGAGATATTTGGAAAGTTTCTCTATTTGATACTATTGGGGAAGGTAATTGAATATTATCTCTTCTGTGTTGCAATAAAGATGTAAAGGTAATGAGGACTGCAACAAACAGTTGATGTTGGGTCCTGTTTCTAGTTTCTTGCACTGTTCTTTCTTGCTTTGTGCTGCATCTCAGGATCTCTTAGCCTATGTGACAGCAAACTCAAACTGTGGGCCAGGTTATCAAAGGCTGTGACTGAACTGGAGGGGAAATTATCTTTTTTTTTTCTCCATCATGTTGCTGTAGAAATCGCGCACTCTCCTATGAAACAATAGCACACTTTGGACAACCTCTTTTGTCAACTATTTGATCTGAAAAAGCAAGGCCTGCTCTGTCAAACCATCCAGTGCTCCCATGTGAACCCCTGCTGAGCCACGTCCTCAAAGCCATGCTCCTCATGGCTGGATCTGAGCAGGGTCCCAAAATCTCTCCTTGTCTAAAAATGTTTCTTTGTGACTTTGAGATGTCCAGGTTTTCTCCAGCTGTTATGGAGGCCAGAGCAGGAAAGGAGGGTTTTGTAACAATATATTTGACTGCTGCTGACATTACGCTCCTCTTCTCTGCCCTCCTTCCCTTTGGATAAATTTCTTGGCTGGTCCAGCTGTGCAGGTTGGAAAGAAGGCAGCTGTCATCATGAGAAATGCTGGCCATAAAAAGTAATGGGAAAATATGTGAGGGTAGGATAATGTATTCTTTCGCTGCCAGAGCTGCAGGAAGGAAGAGCAGTGAGAGGTATGCAGCCACAATGGAAACCTGTGTGAGAGATCAGGTTTGATCCTGCCCGTCTCTTTCTCTTTGGGTGAACCATGAAACAAAAATAAGAGACAATCTGAGCTCCTACCACATTTTCACAGGGCTTGTTTGAAGGAGGATTTACTTAGACTTAACTTAGACTGAAAGCTTACTAGAGCCACTTAGTTCTTCCAGGTGGAGTACATATCTAGGCCAGTAGTAAAAATTCATTACGAGATGTCTACAAGAGGGTACTTGCCAAGCACTTGCCCAAAGAGAGCATCTTGAAAGCTTTTGACAAACAGTGTCAATTTTTAATGATACCTAGAAATAACTAGTGCTGCCAGAGTTTGCCACAGCATTTATAAAGCCCTGGGAATATCTGGGATGGAACAGGCTGCATTGCAGGCAGGTGTACATGCTCTTGTTTTCAGCAACTAGTCAAAATAGCTGTAGCAACAGTTTTTATTTCTGAGTGTTGGGCTTATTTTGCTATCAGTTAATGTGCATTTACAGATGTGTTACCTCTGATTGCTCACCATCTCTCTAGTAGCAGTGTAATTGCAGTTGGCACAGTTTAGCCATCTTTCCTGTAGGTAGTCATGGCCGTCCATCACTCGTGCCTGCCTGACCCATGGGTATGATTGCCATGAGCTGCCCAGCACAGTGTGTTCGCTGTAACTGCATGCAGATTGCTTACCGTGCAAATAATACATGATAGATGAAGCTGGTCCTAAGCAGATTCTTTAATTGGGATGACATACTCAAATGAGCTCAACCATGACAGCTTGGGCAAGTTTCAGTCCAAATTCAACTTTGGCTGTCATCACGCACCCTCAGCTCTACCTGTGAATAGCAGACTCTGCAGACTCTCATTTGTAGTTCATGCTAGTTATGCTCTAAAAAAACTGTGCTAATAACTGCAGGCAGCATTGAAATCTATTGGCTGAGACATCAGACACTAGGGTTAGATACTCCTCGAAGCAAGAATCTGATGCGTTCGATGAGCATAGGCTTACAGATGTTCCAACTGACTTTGGTTCCAGTATTCACATGAGTAAGGACAGAGCCTACAGCACAAACCTCTTTCTGTGCTCTGCACATAGCGAGAAAGAATAGTGTTATGGGGAAATAAGAAAAGCTTTGGAGCTTTGCATTGAGATGTTTGCCTTTCTGCAGAGTGAGCATGGAAGCCCATCTTCTCGTCTTCTGAATACCATTTCTGAGCTGCATGTGGCCCTGTCCCATTGTTTTCCTACAACGCAACCAGGATTTGTTCAGGACCTCAGTAGGGCAGTGCCCTGGGACAGGCCATGGAAAGGAAAGATCTCTGATGCAGAGCCCATGCAGCCAGAGCTCGGCTTCACACGAGCTGTGCTGCCTGTCCTGCTGGGCTGAATCACGGCCCAGGGTGAGCTGAATGTTTTCCACCCAGGGGCTGGGCTGGGTTTTATCAAGCTCCATTTGCCTTTCCCCTCTGATCTGGGAGTTGACGTTTTTTAAGCATAGGTCTTTTGGAAGTAACGTTTTGGTTCACCCTTAGAGTTGCCATTTGACTTCTTTGTCGTAATGTGTCCTGATTAATGATTAATTGCAAAGGACGTGTTCCAACTCCAGCCTGTGTCCCGGGGTGCTTGTCGCAGCAATGATACACTAGGTGATTACTCACTCCTCTTAACCTGACAGCTGTATTTCTTTCCCTGACTGGTTAATGACCTTGGCCAGGTACAGGCGTGCTTTCTCAGTGTATGTGGTTGGGGATGTGCAAATTCCTCTTTCACTTGCATGACCTTCATTTATCTAAGTTAAAAAAAGGAGCTGTTCTATGAACAGATGGAGCGTTATTTCTAGAGGTAGGTGAATAATGCAAAAATTTATTCATTCCAAATCCCTTCAGATAACTCAGATGTTTGCCTTAAGATAGTGTTGCAAATCCTAGTGCAAATATCTGCTCATATGAATGTTCAGCCTGACCATCTTGAAAATTGTATGTGAATGTGGTAGTCATCGAGTCCAGGAGCAAGAGTAGTGCCGGGAGACCTAATTGATTCATTAAGGAAATTAGGAATTATCACTATTTTAAGCAGTAGTTACAGAACATGTAGTTTGTACATAATGAAGTCAGACTGAAAAAGGTTGTCAAATCATAGCAGGTAAAAATAATTATGTGAAAGCCAATCTGTTCGTGGATAATTCACCAAGGAGGAAATGCTGCTAAAATCAGCAAATGTTTGCTGCAAGTGGTTCGCTTGGCTCTTCTTGTTCCTTAATAAATTGAATCTATTCACCAGGGAAAACATCATGTTGCCTGGAATAAAACAAATTGTATTTGTATGCTTCTTCCCCATGCATTTGGCCCCATTTTAACACAAACGCACTAGTTATGCTGTGGAGCTGATTTTATTACCGCAGAAATAAAACCAAGTTTGCAACTCTAGCTTTCAGACGCTAAGCTCTGGAATAGATATGTGGGAGAGAGGCCTTTCAATTCCATTGCACTTCTGTCCGAAGTCTTTATCCTTTACCAGCATGCACGTCAGGAGCTGTGTCTGTTCCCTGGGCACACAGTGAGGGGCTCTCAGCAGCCAGGGGCTTCCAGCAGTGTTGGTGTGGGGTTGCCATGCACTGCTGCCAGGGATCGTGTGTGTGGCCCGCTTGGGCACACGAGTTGGCTCACAAGTTCCTGGTCCGTTCCTGGTCCACACGCTTTCTGATGTACTGGGAGCTGTGTGAGTCGTTATGCTCCAGCTATGGTCCTTTTGGATGGAAATTATACTTTTAAATATATACTGTGATTACATACGGCGGTGATGGGCTCGTTTGAAGGAACTGGAATGTGAGCCATAAAGTTGAGTGGCTGCCATTATGTGCTGCGTTTGCCAACAGATAATAGACAGTGATATTTCATCTGTGACAAGTTTGCCCTCTAGACTTTGAATAGAATTCTCTCACTACGTAGTTGCTTTCTTCAGTGCCACCCAGGTAGAGCTTTGTCACCCCAGGCAGCAAGTGTGGCCCCTAGGGTTGCAGGGGTGGGATGCAGAGGGCCAGGCTGGCACACGTCCTGCACAGCAGGACTGCAGGGATGGGAAGGGCTGGCTTGCACAGGAGCCCCCAGACAGTAACTTCTGATCATTGCTAACCTGAGCTGAATTGAGAAAAGCAGCTTAGGGGAGGAAGCTGCATATCCCATTGCTGATCTGGCCAATCCTTGTAATAGGCTTACAGGGCTTGATGACAATCTGCAAGGGAGTTGCATACATTTATTTTATTACCTTACTGGTGAGATAACCTCTTACATCCGGGTTTGACCATTGAGCTTTTTACCAAGAAAATAGACGATGATACAGAGTGAATTAGATGGAAATAATGTCAGGCCCAGTGCATGACATCCACCTGTTGAAACCAAGGGAGAAAAAGTGTGTGCTGTGATGTACACCTGCAAGGCTGCCTCCTTCTCTTCCTCACCTCTTCTGTCAGTTCTCCAAAAGCGATGCTTACTGTGGGGCTTACACTGGAGCAAGCTGAATGCTTTTGGAACCCAGGAGCGGGGCAGAACGTCATGCAGCCGGGGCTGCTGCCTCTGCAAGGGCACCTGAAGCCGGGGCGCTTTTTGGGGTCGCGTGTTGCTTCCCCATCCACGTCTCGCTTTGTGCTTTCTTTTCATTAAGATTTGCCATAAGCCAGGGTCTGCAAAACATTCTGAAGATGGAATTCTCCTCTTTGTATTGTATCTGCAAATGAGCTGGTCCTTGGTTTTACGAGATGTGAACTGCAGTGCCCTACACCAGGAAATCAGGAGATCAGAGCAGCGCATGAAGAGCCTGAGCAGCACTGTTACCAGGGTAATACAAGCAGCTGGACTTAAATCTGTCCCAAGCACTGATTTGCAATACTGGCAACCTCTCTTTCTTAAGTACTAGGTTCTCATCACTTTTATCACTTTGCTAAATATGGTTTGTTTTTTTTTTTCTAATTTTCTTCTTTAATGCTATTATTTTAACCTCGTACTACAATAACAATATATGGGAATTGTGCATTAAGGCTGTTAACTGATAATGTGTTTTAATTCATTGTGGTATAACATGGCAGAATGCATATGTCATGTGATGTATGGATAAGATGACATAATTTAAAACACATTGCAGTGACTGATGTCACAGAGGGACTCTTGCTGCCTGCTCCCTGTGCTTGGCCATCTAGGAGTGACGTTTCTGCTTTGCATTAGCAGACTTAAATTTGAGTTAATTTCCTTTCCTGATCTTTAGACCCTGACTAACTGTGTCAGCTTTTAAAGAACAATGTATCTACTTATGTTTTCATCAATTCTGGTCCTGTCACTTCATTCTACCATGGATGTTTGATTCCAGATAAGTGAAATGGCTGCACTTGGTGCTCATGGTGTGTGTGCCCGTGTGCTGGTGGCTGTGTTCTGTCGGGCAGGTATGGGATGATTTAGGTGTTGTCACCTGCTCTGTGATGCGGGTGCCTGCTGCAGTTCTGCAGTTGCTCTGAGGGTGCAGACCCTGCATCTGGGACAAGCAGCCCCAAGTGCCATTGTGCAGAGCTGTGTTGTGTGGAATAATGAAATCCATTGGGAGTAATTTGTGTAATTTGCTCTTTAATTTCTTTTCGCTTTGGAAACTTCCATGCCCTGGAGTAACAGGTGTTGAACATTTTGAAATAATCTCTAAATCATCAAGTGCTTTTGCCCTCCTCAGAGCAGTTACGATTTCACTTCCCCCCCCCTGCACAAAACCATTCAGCTGCTCAGATCAACACTGTTTCCCTGCAGCCAGCCGGTCTGCTCCATGGGAGGAAGTTTTTCTACTTTCCTTTTTGAGGAAGGCATGGGTTTTGGGGCAGGAATCTAGGTGTGATATTCCTGGCACTTCCAGGCAAGTCTTGGTTATCCCCAAACAGCTTTTGAGGCGGTGGATCAGCTGCGCCGCAGCACAGGGATGCTCAGAACAATCTGCATACAGCTGAGCTCTCAGTGCTGTGCGTCCTCAATTGCATCACCATTGCTCTTCACTGTACATTCCCAGAGCTTAATTTATACATATTTTGTAGTATCTGTGGTTTTGCTTATTATTTTATATGCTGGATAAATGGGAAAGAACTGTATCAATTTTCCCCGAGTCCTGCAGCAGCCTGTACGCAACGTTAGCCGGCACCACGTTTGCTGCAGCAGTGAGCAGCTGGGCCAGGCTGGGTTTATTAACACTGCAAACATTGATAATAGACCCTGCCTGCTTCCCTCACCACGTTGTGCTGTGCAAGGTCAGCTGGGTAAGATGAAATGGGGCATAAATCAAAGCACGGCTGTGGTCCTCTGCTCGCAGGAAGGATTTTCAATATGTCTGTAGGTCTTTAAGGTCATTTCTGCCGTCATTTAGGAATGTGAGAAGTCCTCTTCTTTGGTCACAGGACTGGGATTTACACAGCTTTAAACCTCCATATGCCTTTAGACCTTTGTTTTCCACATGCCATAGTGCAGGATTCGTGCTGACAGCCCATGCTGGTGCTGGGAGCTCGTTCATTGGAAGAGAGGTTTTGCTTGCCTGGGTAATGTAAACTTTGAGCACCAGAACCAATCCCATAATTCATGTGATTTAAAAGATCATGGTCAGTGGCTATTTGTAATTACTCTACATGGAAGATATGTCATCAGGCAAGAGGAAGCTTAATGGGCCCCATACGCAGAAAGGATTGGAAAGTAATTATGGCAATGGGCACCACCAGAGCCCAGGCTTGCTGCTGCTCCAGAGCCAATTAAAAACCACAAGGGCCGAGCTTTACTGGGGTAACTCCAGCTCCTTCATAGCCCTTTTCTTCATTCCTGCCTTGATCTTATAGGCAATCTCAGCTCTCCAGATGTGGTATGCGGCTCTACGTTATGGCTGTTACAATTAATAGGAATGACATGGAGAACAGCATACCCTGGAGTCTGCTACTGTGCCTCAGATGAGACCAGGTGATTTCATTTGTGCCAGGCACTCTCCAAGAAAATTTAAATCAATGAAGAATGTAATAACCCAGCCCTAATGAGCCTTTCGGTCTGCGGTGATCCTCCACCTTTATATACACATAAAGCTTCCAACCAACAGGGGGGTAGCAGAGGCTCTCTCACTCCAATCAGCGCTTCTCAGCTGCAGTCCAGGCATTTGTCAAATTCATCAAAGGGCTTGAAAGAGAAAGTTCTTTGCCTCACGCTTAACTTTCATGACATTGCATCTCTTTAGAGAATATGTAAATCAAGTGGAGATTCTCTCCTGTTTGTTTGGTGGGGGAGCCATGTGGCTGATCCACAGCGATTCAGCGTGATTCAGTTTGTGTAACTTCTGATGAGGGGTTTAAAAATAAGCACGTGATCAAAGGGACTTTTGGGAGATTATAAAAAAAACAACAGCATAAAAGCATAACCTGGTGGGCTGGGGTGACATTTTCTGAGTGCTTCCCTTCTGTCTGCTCTGTGACAGCAAAGCTGCCATAGTTGTGAAAAGCAGAGATCTGGGACCGAGTCACTTTCCGTGGCTTCTGTGGTCTGCTTGGCTCAGGCGAGCGCCCACCAAAACATTTCCATAGTGTCATGATTGTCTGGTTTTTGTTATCGATATTCCGCACCGAAACATCATGTTGAGCACTGGGAGTTAATGCGTTAATGCTCCAGTTCTGTGAACTGTCAGTGTTTCTGGGTAGAGAAGAACTACTTATCCCAGTAGACTTTCACTGTTCTGTTTCCGTTTTCCATTCAGAAGGAAAGATCAAACTGTTTGGGAGTCATGAGGTTGCCCCTTCTTTTGCTGCTCGTCTCTGCGGTTTGTGCTCCCTAGCCATCTCACCTTCAGCGTTAGAGTAAGGCTTTCGGTTTTGGACACTCTCCCACTTCATTTAATTTATTAGCTTCAATTCCAATGATATCATATTATATTGTGTTATCTCACATTTTTCTATCATATTTACAATGTTAATTTTCTCCCTTAGCTCACTGCTGTTGTTGTGTTTGTAGGCCCATCTCCCTGCCTATTCCCTTCCCCTATTCCTCCTCTCCTGGGGTGTAGGTTGGTGAGTTCCTCCACCCTCCTGGGCCGAACCAGCCCAGCAACCAGTGACACATGGACACACGGTGCTTGTTGTTTAAACATGGAGATGGATGAGGGGATTGCGCAGCAGCCGTGCACATGTTTCTTGGGACATCTTTAAGATGATGGCATTGCTATTACAGTAAGTAGCCCCACGAGAAACAGCCCTACATTCTGTGCTGTAAGCATTACTGCACGCGAGGGAGCAATGCAATTAAAACATGAGTGGTAAAGCAGCGTAAGGTGCCTTTCTGCTGGGAACACTGGAAGCGAAGTGTCTCCTATTCTGCTGGGCTTACCCAAGGATCCATTTCTTCACCCTGAACTCTGGCTCTCTATGTATTTTTGCTCGAAGGAATTTTGGCTGCTGCCATTATGGAAAGGAGCCTGTTGAATACAATGGGAAATGCTGTCATTATTTCAGAGTGCCTTTATGGTGTTTGTATACAGGACGTGTCTGTACAAGGACAATTTAAAACAAGTGGCATTCTGTCTCTGCTCTTCTCCATCTCCCCTCCACAATCTGCCATCCTCATTCTGCAGAGGAGTTCATAGTTCACGTGACTCTATTTTGAATGGGAACTACCCATAGCAGTGGGTTTTGGTTGATTTTTATTTTTGTTCTTTAACTTTTATAACTCAATTAAACATATTAGAAAATGATCCGATGGCAAAATACCTGCCCTAGGATTATTCATTACAGTCTTGGAAACTTTGCACTTATTTGAAATTTTCTGAGGAGATGGTGACTGCTGGTCGACTTCTCTGGATGTTTTTTGGGGGTGGCTGTTCCTTAGGTGAATTCTGGATCTTTAGAAACTCTGTGCTTAAAAGCCAGTGCAGAATCTCGGGAGCTGAAGGCTGTTATTTATCCCTGAAAGAGTTAGGAATAGAGGTTTGTTTTCCCCAGCCTCAAACTGAATCATCCGCCAAAAGAATTTCTGCTATTTTGAGCCCATTTCAGTCTACAGAGACCAGTAAATCCCTGATTTCTTTTTCCAATTGGCCATGGAGAAACCAGTAAGTGCTGTCTAGATGAGAATTCTTAGGATTAGGTGATTTCTCTAAAACCTGTTTCAGAGTCAGTTGCCTCACTGCAGGCAGACATTGGCCAAAAATGCATGTCTTGGCTCTGGAAGCAAGCACGGTGATGGAAGACACAGCAGGTGAGCTCAGCAGAGGTTCTCCAATGCTGAACCACACCACATTTGCTGTGGTAGAGTCTACAGCATCCCTGCCATGCTGCATATCAGACTTCCTGAAATAAAACCAGAGTAGGGGAGAAAGCAAAATCCACGTGGACCTTACGTAGGAGTTATTGAATTGCTTTGTTTGCTGTTGTGAAGCAATCACCTGTTGTACATGAGTATTAGGGGCATTTTATTTAAAATAGGCACCTTCAGAGCAAGGATTTGTGCCTGAATTCTTTACTGGAGGTTTGCAGAGCACTCTGGAAAGCTGTAGTGAAAATTGAACTGAGGGATTGCTTCAAGGCCACTGTCATAGGATCTAGGGCTTCCACCTGGCCGTGCTGTATGTCTGCCTGTCAAACCCGTAAGCATGTTATCAGCTAATGTGTTTCTTCTGGCTGCCTCCGTGTCCTTCAGTATAAGCAGTATATTTTCTCCAGATATTCAGATCCTCGTTATTATAAAATCACAAGGCTGAGATTTTTCCAGTGGGCCCAGAGGACACAATGTTATTTACAAAGCCCTTGCACATCAGGAAATTGGTGTCTCTGATAGTGTGATTTAACTATTTGGCCGTTACTATGGTGATTATCATTATTTAATCCAATCTTCCTTACCCCTTTTTGGCCACAGCCAGATTATAGCGTGAATGTTAAGATGTCAGAAACATAAACTTCTGCATCACCCAATTAAACAGAAAGAAATAGCCATTTCTAGGGCACGATGCGCCTCACTTGGAGGTGCGTAACTGAAATAGCGGAGATGAATCACACTCCAGATGTGTCTCTTTCTCTTTGCTGATTATAGAGTTCTGATGACTGGTTCAGATGCTGTATGGTAGACATCTAAAAGCACGGGAGATAAGTTCCTTTCAAAGTCTTTGGCTGAGGATATCTGTCCACAGTGTTTAGGCTCTGACTTGAAACCAAGGGTGTGAACTTTCTGGATTGAACAGCTCTTGTTGCATTTTCTCGGGAAATATACAGTGTTTTATCCTGACCTTTCTCTTGTTCTCATCCTTTGCTGCTGCAGACGTCAGGTTCTGTCTTTGTAACTCTGCCCTGAATGAGTCGGACGACTGCACAGATGCAGCAAGATGCCTTCCAAAATAAAAGCTGGACCTTTCAATGTCAGGTGCTGACATTTTCTCAGTGGACCCAGCACCTAAATTCTGCTGTCCCATCACTGTCCTGTTACTGCAGGCTGAGCTGTTTTTGTACTTTGGAAGGGTGAGGCATGCTGCCAGCTTCCTGGTGAGTGGATCCCTTTCCAGGGCTGAGGAAAGGACCAGCTGAATGTCCCTCTGGCAACACTGAGCACACAGCCCTGCTTTTCTGCACTCTCCACCAGCCCTTCTGTGCACCTCAAAGCTGGGCTTTGGAGCCTCAGGCTTGGAAATTTGCTTCTACAAAGTGGGCTAGGAGACTCTGAAGCACAGTCCCTCTGAAGCTTGGTTTTGGTGACATTTTTGTGGCAGCTCGTACTCAGATCTGCCTGTGTATGAAGTCTATGTCAGTCGAAGCAGAAAAAGCACAAATGCAGCTTCTGCATAATAGCTCTGCTCCTGGTTCATCATCAGTAAAAAGCTGACTGAAATACCCAATGGCGTTAACAAAGGGAATGAGTGTCAGGCCAACCCGATTTATTTTTTTATAAGATACCTGATTTTCTAGATAAAGAGAGGCCCTCTGCCTCGTCTCGTTAGATGAGTGCCAGATCGCAGTGAACTGCTGGTGGGCGGCAGCCATGGGAGGGAGTGGAGGTGCAGTGTCTCGCTGAGATGCTGTAAGGGAAATATTTCATGCTGCTTCACACATCCCTGGTAAGGTTTCTTAGGGAATGGTATTTACAGTTCTGATATCTGTATTCAAGAACCTTGTAGCCAAAATGCCCGAGTGCCTGGAGGGCTGCTGAAACACCGGGGAAGGGAGCAGCCCAGGGCTGGGACGAGGTGAGGGTCCTATGCCACCTGACTGCAGCCATCCCTGTATCAAATGCCTGACTGTAAGAGAAAGCCACTCCAATCTGTTAGGTGCCATCTGCAGTAAGTCCAACACATCGTGCCCACTGCTTGACTCTGAGTGGGAGCCTGTTGTTAACCCTTGCTGCTTTTATTTTCTGTTCTCTTATCCAGAGATCTTGTAAGGTTTGTACTTAGGAAGGCCTTAATATAATATATAGAGAAGCCGTGTTTCTTTTCTTAGATACTGCTTTTGTTATGTAAACCGGCCCTAATAACTGAAGAGCTGAAGCTGTAACTGCAATTGTCACAAATCTGAGAAACTCGATTTCTTAAAGGAAAGGCAGTTCAAGAGAAACTGTACATTAGGTCCTTTAATCTGTGGATGGAATTGCCCATGGGGACTTAAATGCTCTTTCACATTTATGTTGAGAATGCTGCAGCAGTGCCAGAAGATTTACTGCAAGTCCTTACTTTGCAGGTAGTTAAAAGGCATTTTTGTAAGCCAAACTTCTAGCAGAGCTGTTAAGTGCTCTCTAACCATTCCCCGTGCTTCTCCCCTTACCTCACTGTAGTGATGGGTTATTGCCTTTACGCTTCGTATTGCTTGCCTAAATTGAGATATCTGTGGCTGCTAATGTCTTGCAAGGGTTGTAATGGTTACAAAGCTGAGTTTACTCTTTGTAGGTTGAAATTTCTCTCTGGAGGTGAGCCCTAGTGCTCACTGAGTGTATCTCAGGCACCAGAATTAACAAACATGGCTTGGGATGGCTCTGACAAACCAGTCAGCACATGGATAACGTTCAGATGTGCTCGGTTGCTCTGACTGTTCTGTGCTGAATCCTTGCAGTGGTGGGGCACAAACGCTTACTACTCTGCTAAAACCTAAATGACTCGTTGCAAGGAGCAGCAAGTGTCCTGGGCACAGCTGGATGGTTTGTGTGATGTTGGGTGAGTGCCAGCGTTTGCATGAGTCCTTCTTGCAGGTGTTAGGTAGGAATTTGTATAAACCTGGGTGGCTTGAAATGAATGTGAGACTCACGGAGGTCATTGCCGTGCTGCTGGCCGGCTCTGAAGTGACCATACTCAGTAGGTCCCAGGGCACCGGGCTGGCCTTGGTGCCGTTCTGAGGGATGGATCTGCAACAGGTCGGCAGGTGTTCTTGTATGCTGTTCGTCTGCTGGGAACATTTCAAAACAGTCAGTGTGTCATCAACATTAGAGGAATACTAAGCTTACAGTTATACAAAAAGCGTTCTTCTACATGTTTGAAAGCTTTGCTTGACTTTGCATGGATTGCCTTCTGAACCTTGAGCTGTGACTGTCTTTAACCAAACAAACTTGTACTGAAACTGAAATTCCTTTGCAGGATGCCATTTTCTGCCTCTGTTGGGACCTCCCAGCTATGCCTTGTGCTGGCTGGCTTGGGCCCAAACAGGTGTGCATGCCCATGCCTGCAGTGAGCGTGGCGGTGAGGAGGGTGTTGCTTTTTCCATGCAAATAGGACCCCACATGCTGAACGTCCACATACCCACTTGCATGTGGGGAATGGTTAGGGGCAGAACAGCGGTCTGAGAAATGGCTGCAGACTGATCTGAATCGTGTTAATACTTCATATGAAGGCAAAATTGTTATGGATTGGAATGGGGGAAAAGTGTTTTCTTTTGGCTGAGCGCTTTCTTTCTGTGCTGCTGCTGCTGTGCATGTGCTTGTGTCAGGGAAACAAGCTCTTACTGACTCTTGGTTTTCTGTTCCCAAAGCTGATCAGTGGTGGTTCTATTGTAAGTGCTGAGGCAGTATGGGATCACGTCACCATGGCCAACCGGGAGTTGGCGTTTAAAGCAGGAGACGTTATCAAGGTGCTGGATGCTTCCAACAAGGACTGGTGGTGGGGTCAGATTGATGACGAAGAAGGATGGTTTCCCGCCAGCTTTGTGAGGGTGAGTGACCTTCTTGTTTTTTCTGCTTCAGCGAATTGCTGCTGTTGCTGCTCGGGTTGGTTGATGAACTGTTCTACTTATTGCATTTGTTGTCATTGGTGCTTATTTCCACTGTGCATGTTTTCTCTGTGAAAAAACAAGAAAGAAAAATGATTTTGAAAGACAATGGGAGTGGGGTAGAGGATTCAGGCATTGCTTTGTGCTCTTGGGATGTGGAATGCCTTTGCTGTATCTCTTAACCAGCTGCTGCCTCTCTCCTGAAGCATTTCTTTTTTGGAAAACCAGTTGTGTCATGCTAACTGTAAGTAAAGGATTGGGGTCTACAGGCAGCCAGCACTCAGGAGAGCAACCAGCTCTGTTTATTCTTTTAAGGAGACCAGGAACAATTTGGCTTGTCGCTGCTTTTTTGCTGAAGCAGGTTTTGTTGTACCTAGCTGTCTCCAGTGGCAACCCAGCCTTTCTGAAATGAAAAGGATTCAAGCATTTAATTTATTTTTATTTTTTTTTATCTGTACGTCTAAAAAAAGTGAAGGCACAAGGAGATGCCCTTCTTGCTATCATTGCTTCTGCTATGTTATTAGGGCTCTCTGGAGCCTTCCTCGGGGAGTCAAGACATCGGCGTTGACCTCGTGTGCTTCCTTCTCCTCTCATTCTGCCGAGGGTTTGAAAGGCAGAATCAGAGATTTAATTCCTTTAGAAGCTTAGGGTATCTGGCTCAGAAATGAAGATTTCTTTTGCCATGTGAAATTGTCTGAAAGATGACCCTCTGCTTTGAGCCTCCTGGGCAATTTGACAGCTCTGCAGCGGTCAAGGGGAAGACTTCTTTCTGAAACACACAGTGAAGACAATGCTGCATCTTAAAAAGACACCACGTTACCTTTGGTTCTCTGCCTGCCTTACCCCTCTTCTGAATCCTTCCTCTTTTGGGCAATCCTGCATCATCAAGATCCCTATTTAATTATACCACACCATACAGAAAGCAGCCACTAGGATTAGGAAAATGGGATTTAAAAATAATGACCTTGTGCTTCCTACTGACATACAGTAACTGATTGTGTGCTACTGCGTCCTTCTGATCCCCGGTGCACAATTTTGTTTTCCCCTCTGGTGCTTGTTATGCTGCTCTGATGTCTCTCCTGAGTTTGGCCAGTGCTGAGAGCGAGAGGAACTAAGCTCCCTTGGTGGAAAATGTTAGCACAAATCCCAGAATAAAAAATAGTGTTCAGTGTTTTGTTGAACAGGGCACTGCAAGGCTGACCCTGAACCCAGTGGAAATAATGAGCTTGGTAAATAGATTTGTATGAGGTGTGATCAAGACAATAATCTCATTGGGGGAAATATTCTCACCGGTGTCACAAGCACATCTCATCTGTGTTGCTAGCTGGGAAGGCTGCCTTAGACAAATCTGTCTCATTATTTTTCCTTGATTCAGAGACTGAAGTATTCTGGGCCAGTTTAATTTCTCAGTGCATTTACCAGTGATGTTTTGTTTGTGATTCAGGGGAAAAGATTTAATACCCATTTTTGTGCAATGTTGTAAGCGTAGTGCTCATGCTAGATTTAATAACAGCCTTGTTTTGCACTGCACTCTTTTCAAAAAAAAACAACCGGAGGAACAACTTAACAAAACAAACCCATTTACTCTGAGTCCCAAGCCTGTGGATCATCTGGCCTGGCTGAACTTTACATCTCTCCCCACGCTTTTCAGACACTGGGAGACTGTTTTTAGAAGTTGGTAAAAACAAAGGAGAGGAGTACATCAATCTGAGACTGTGAAACACAGAACAGAACGCCTGAAAAACAGCCTGGGATGAACCCTGGGACTTAGCTAGGATCATGATGGCCTTTCCAGGCAAACTTCTTGCCCATTTTCTCACTCCAATGAAATCAACCCTTTGACTCTGCAAGAAGTGGATCAGTTTCCAGTTGTGAGCCGCTCGTTCAGCACAGCCTGAGATCAGACACCTGCCCTGCAACCAAACCCCGTGCCCTCAAAGTTGGGAGCTGTGTTGGTTTGCTGGCATGAATGATAATTAACATTTCAAAAAAATGCACAGGTAGAGTTCTGTCACAGTTTGTCCACAGCTCTGTGAAGGAAGGCTGGAGGGGGAAATTCACCACTTGGCTTTCCAAACCTGAGCTGTCTTGTCCCTGCAGTGCTTGTTAGGTTGCAGCCACAAGGCAGCCCTCTTGCTGGCTGTCCTGCGCTGAGCAAGCAGATGCCATTTAGGCTGCCATGTTCTGCTCTCCTGCTGGCAGAGGTCGATTTCTTGCTTCTTCATTTCTATTCTTGCAGATTCCTTTTTCTCCCCTCCCACTTTACTTGCAAAGAGAGAGTAGCTTGGACCAGATGCCTGGAAAGCCATTGGGGCTTTGGATAGGCAACTGGAACCTCTCTTCTCTTTGCAGGATCATTGCAGTTTGTGCTCCTTTAGGGTCCTGTTAATGACCACTTAGCCCAAAACATTTACATTTTGCTTTCATCACCTTTTTTCTTCTTGTGTATTTCTTACTGAACTGGTCACACTTTCATGATGAGGAGGCTGGACGTTTTTTTTGTTGTACTTTGAGTTTTGCTTTTTTGACATGGTACCAGAAAGCTGCCTGATTTAGGCTGGAGGCTCTAGTTTTACACACATAAGAAAAAATATGTATTTTTTTCTAAATTCCATTTATTGGATTGGGGAGGAAAAGGGAACAACATGTAGCATAGCAGAGGATCTAAAGCAGTTAGAGTAAGGGGTGACAGGACAGACCAAATGGGTGTAAAACCAAACAGGGTTAATTTCAGTATGTTTTGGACTGCAGGTCTCCTTTAGATGCTAACAGAGGGTGCACCTCTGTTAGCATCACTGCAAAGTCAAATTTCTCTTGAAGTTGTTTGGATCTTTTCTGCATACAAACCTGGGCTGGAAAACATGGTTTGCAGTGAAACGTCTGACGCTTCTTGCTTTGCAGCCAGATCACATGAAAAGCTTTGGCAGAGGATTTGGCACTCACAAAACCTCATAGCAGGAAAAATTCCCATTTGTAAGTGCAGAGAAAAACAGCAACCTGCCGATTACCTTGGCCTCTTGTACATGCCTGCTTTGGAGGCAGGGGGTTGTAAACAAGTACTGCATTTGAGGAATGCAGGGGAATTGTTTCTGTGCAGAAGGCCTGCAGAGTTATCCTCTTAATAGTTAGAGAGTTGGCTAGAAGGAAGGAGGATAGCATAAAGCCAAAAAGCTTTGGGAGCGCAGGAATTTTAAAGGGTAAACTGGATGATAAAGCTTTTCAGGGAAGAGAAAAATCAAAGCATAGGAGAAGGTATGGAATTTAGTAAGCGATAGTGAATGGTTTCTTACATTCAGGGAGAAAGTTAAGAAAACCTTACATGATGAGAGAGGTGCATGAGCACTCCAGAACTAGCGTTAAGACCAAAGAAGGAGCTGGGTTTTGGGCAGGACTGCCTTGTATTTTAGTGTACATTACCAGGTGGGCACTCTGGATGGCACGGGGCACAAGTTAGTCCAGTGATTTGCTGGTAGTGTTTCTCAATGTCCTCTCCTCTGTAAGGGTCTGAGAATGGGGGAGGTACACCAAGAAAAATAGAGGATTTTTAAACAGGATTCTGTAGTGGCCATTTCATTTGTTTCTCTTCTCTCCTTTATGAATGGAATTGTCTTGGTCTGTCTTTTCATAATGTGGTGCAATTGAGTTTTTGCATGCCAGCACATCCAGCACCCACATGTGAGCTTAAAAAAAATAAGCTTAGTATTTGTAGGCAGGGATTTACAGCACAATAATACTCGAGTACTGCACATGGATCTATCAGCTGCCATACTTCAGGGTCTCCTTCATAAAACAGAGTCTCAAAACAAGGCTTTGATTACAGAACCCAGCACTGTACTCCAAAATGGCTGGGGCACAACCAGCTAGATGGCATCCTTCTTGGGCTCTTATGCATTTCCACTGGAAATAAAATGTAAAATCAAACCATTGCTGATGCTTATTGCTGTGAAGTCTTTCCCTAGAGATAGGCACAGCAAAATACATACAGCCTGGACAGAGAAAGGGATTGCTTTTGTTGGATACCTAGAGGCAGGCTGAGTTGCTGGAATGTGCTTGCTTGTACTTCAGCAACTCTTCCCCCTATTTGCCAAGCTAACCTCAAGAGCACATAGGGTTGGGGAGGTTCTGCTGCAATGTCTTGTAGCATTCAGTGACTGCTCGATGTTCTGGGAACTGAAGGGTAATGATCCTGCTGTGGTGTTCACATTCCCCCTGGTCAGTGCCCCTTCCAGGGCAGAACACACAGGGATGGATCAGTGAAGCAGTGCTCCTTCCTATCATTCATCTTTGCTTAGATCTCCAGGTGTTGTAATTTTACGTTGGTTTTCCTGCTGAAAAGCTGGAAAACTTTACTTTTGGTTGATAGATGAGAAGTGCTAGATCAATTGGTGGAAACTTTTAAGGCACTTTTTAGGAGACTGCACCCAAGTCTTCTCGTAGTGCTTAGCACCACCTGCCGTGGCATCAAGGAGAGATGGGAGAGATGGGAAGAGGGAGAAGAGGATGGCACTGAATGGCCTTTACCTGTTGGACAAATAAAACGTTGTGTGCTGCAGTGTCTGCTGCAGCATCAGTGCCTTTTAAAGGAGATTTTATTCTCCTGTGACAAATCCAGCACAAAAATAGCTTCTGGTGGAGGTACCGCACGCAGCGTGAGCAGTACTCCACAGTGACAGGATGCACTGCAGACAAATTGTGGGGCTTTTTAAAGTCAAGCAGCATTTTAGCATCCAAACACTGCCTGTGCTAATTGCAACTGTCATTAACGTGACAGGGAATGCCACTCAGCTCAGCATCTGTCAGATCCCCAGAGGTTCAAATGCAGGCACTTGGGCCCTTCCTCCTACAAGCTGGTTTCTGGGCGCAAATGCACTGTTTTGAGGCCGTTCTTTCAATTGGACACAGATCTTCACAGCCCCTTCCCTGTTCTCTGCCAAGCTAGTGTGAAGGAAGACCTCTGCTGAGTGCAGTGGTGGCTTCCTTGCAAGCTGGGCTGATGCAAGGAACTGCCAGAGCTCCTCCATGCACTTCAGGATTTTAGGAAATGAGGAGAGCTGAAATGCAGTATGTGAGGGTAGCATATAGCACACCTGGTGCATTGTGTGTCCAAGTAACATTTGCTGCCTGGTGGAGCTTTAGCACATGGGAACTGGCTCAGAAAACAGGGTGGAAACACAAGGCATCTTCCTTGGAGGTTTTTTTTTCACGGATACAGAATCTGAAGGTGTTCCTATGGAGCCCTTGTTTTCTCCTTTTCCAGCAATGAGTGAAGGGTATTTCTTACCTTGGGTAAAGGGAACTGCTGAGGCTAGCAATTAAGAGTTTGGGGAGGAAGAGGAAGAGCTGCAAGAGGATTTGCTGGGGCTGCCAGGAGGGTGAGAGCATCCCAGCACCTTCATCTGCCAGGCCCTCACCTCTTTGGCAGGCAGGGGAGGGACAGACATCAGCCATGGGGCTCAGAGAGCCCAGAGTAACCTGCTCATTCCCTGGTTGTGGTGCCCAGGTGCTGGAGTGACATTGTGAGACCAATGTTGACTGTTGCACCTATGCAAAGCTCTGCACTCTGTACTAACTGGTACTTGTTATAAAAGCCACTGGTGAGCAGAATGGCAGCAGCTCTCTGGAAGGATCTGCCTGCATTAATCTGCCACACTCCCTAATTGTGAGCAAGGATTCAGGATGGGACATTGTCTGCTAGTTTTGTCCTTGTGACTCTCCAGTGGAAGGAGATGAATAATCTTGATGGCTGGTAAAATGTTTGTTTTATCATGCTTTCTGATTATGATGAGACTGTCAGCCCATAGTGCCCATTCAAGTAACGTGTCCCTGTGTACAGTGTGTGCTTTCAGCTGTCTAAATATATGATAATTACAGGTCATATTATGTTGGAATGGTGCTGTTTGGTGATTTTATGCACCATTTAGGTACAGCTGCAAATTGATAAATCACATTTCTACAGGTTTTTTATAAATCACATATAATATTAATTAGTGCAATGAAGTTATTAACTCTCCCTGGCTCCTGCATCCTTAGGCAAAAGGACTTTTCTTGACTATTTTATCCGCTTCTGCCAATTACTGCTGGTCATGGCTTCCTAATCAGGGTTGAGTTTCCAAATGGGACGACTGTGAGCCTTGTGATAAGCCTGTTCTTCTACATGTGTGGAGTGGCCTTTCCAAGTGAAATATCACTTAGAATTAGTGTTACGCAATTTGCTTTTTTTCATGCACTTTTTGTTGGTTCCTTTTAATTAATTCCTAATTTAGAAGTTTGAAATGGTTCTAATGGCAGCATTCCTTGCTTTCTTTTTCTTTTGCTATGTTGGACCTTTTCAGTGGCACGAGGGAGGCTGCTGTTCACTGTATTATTTCAGAGCCTGTGCTTTTTTGCATTGCAGAGGTGTTAAAAAGGCACTGAAGGCTAATTTGTTATTGTAGGGTTGTTGATGATTTGAAGAACAGCAGTTACTTTTTGCTTTTTTTTCTCCTAAAAGATAGATAGTGTTGGGTGCAGTGATTAAAGCTGGAAATACTTGTGCTCCAAGCCACAGCCCCTAATTGCTGAGGACAGGGCAGGAGCCCAGAGAGACTTCTTGAAATCCAAGTGAGAGGTGCCAGGTTGAATTCCCATCTCCTCCTGTGGAAAGCCCTCCAGGAGCTCAGCAGGGGTGGCAGCCACCCAGCTGGAGTGGGAGGACTGGGCAGGTGAGGTGAGGGAGGAAAAACAGAGGTCTGAAGTTTCTTTTGTAAAACAGACATAATTTTAAGGGAGGGAGGTAAATCTGTGCACTGCTGATCAGTGCACACTGGAAAATATCTAAGGAAGGGGTGGGACGTTCTTTCACTAATGGTATCTCAGCCATTACTGCAACAGTGGGGTGCTGAGCTTTTTGGGCAGGAAAGCGTTGTTGGGAGAGTTGCACGTGGCTAGAACACACTGAACAGGGCTCCCTTGCCCACAGGTGACTATGGAACTGCACTAAAACAGGAACCTTAGCAGCCCTGTCTAGATCAGCTAAAGATGACATTCAGTAAGGTGCTGGGAGGGAATAGTGTCACTCCCAGTTTGCCTCTCGTACCTGCCTGCAGTGCAGCAGCATCAAGGTTCAAGCGAGAACAGAGAAGCAGAGAGGATCTGCCCTCTGGAGATGGTCAACACAACACTCAGAGTGTGACTTCCCCTTACCCAAGCATAGCCCAGCTATTGCTTAGCACAAGCACTAGAGGATTTGAGAGCTGTACAAGCCCCAGAGCTGAAGCAATGCTGTGTCAGACCAAGCACCCAGCTAGCCACTTGTTGCTTGTGGATGAGAACAAAGAGCATGGCAAGCCTGCAGTGATGGATTTAAGGCCATAACTCAAAGCTTTTCTATGTTCCTCCTTCAACATAAAGCCTGCAAACCTCAAAAATACTCATGAAATGTATCATTGGTATAGGAACTTATCCCCTAGTATAGACGGGAGAAGCCTAGACCAGTTGAAGGGGTTGGCCCAAGTTCAGCAGCAGAGCTGGGAATGTTTCTCTTCATCTCTGAGTGATGCTCTGAACTTTAGATGAAAACTAAAATTTTACCCTGAAAAAGTGGAAAGTGTTTGAATGCAGAGATGTGAGAGATACAAAGCTGGAATGTTTGAGAGCACAGGGGGAAGGCTTTCTCTCTTACCAATAAAGTTGTTGCATTTGTTTTAATCTAAAGCAGGAGTCCGCTAGATTACAACTGTAATTTTTTTCCATTTGGAAACATGAATTAGCTGGAAAGGGAAAAAAAATTCATTAAGGAAGAAAGTGGGACTCCTAAGTTTCGTGATGTGGAACCTGGGAATGCTGCTACAGTACACAAGAGGTGTGCCAAATTCTGAGGCTTTCAGAAATCATAAACATTTACAAGCTTGCTGTTTGCATTGGAGAATCAAAGCCTTTAGGATTCAGGCTTTCAAGCTTTTTTCTGCTTACTATTATGACAATTTTTTTTTAATGAAAATGAAGTTTTTTTCATGGTTGCCTGGCTCCAGGAAGTAGAGCTGTAAAACTGCGCTTGGTTGCCAAACAAGCAGGAATGTCTTGAGGCTTGGCAACAAGCTGTTCTGGTTGGGCTTGGGAGAGCTGCAGATACCTTTTCATCTTCAGCTGAAAGTAGTCGAGGGTTTAATTTCTACGTTAGTTCTTGATTTTCTTAGAATCATAGAGTCATAGAATCATTTGAGTTGGAAGGGAGCCTTAACAGCCATCATTGCAACCCCCTGCAATGAGCAGGGACACCTACAGTTCAGAGCCCCATGCAGTCTGACCTTGAGTGTCACCAGGGATGGGGCACCATCACCCCTCTGGGCAACCTGTGCCTGTGCCTCACCACCCTCATTGTAAAAAACTTCTTTGCTATGTCCAATCTAAATCTCCCCTCTTTTAGTCTGAAACCACTTCTCCTTATCCTGTCACAAGAGACCTTGCTAAAGAGTATGGCCCCTCCTTTCTTGTAGTTCCACTTTACATTCTGACAGGCCACGCTCAGGTTACCCGGAGCCTTCCCTTGTCCAGGCTGCACAACTCCAGCTCTGACAGCCTGTGCTCGTGGTTCCATCCCTTGGATACACTTTAATATACATATGGTCTAGAATACCAATAAATCTGCCCTGAGGGTACCTGCTGATGATTGTCCTTTACATCAAACTCACACCTCCCAAGATCGGTGTACAGTATAAATCAGTTGCTTTTGGTAGCTTTGGAAGTCGACGTTGGCTGTGGTGACTCAGAAGCATGTTCCAGTCCGTCTTTGTAGAAGGTGCCATGGCGGAGAGCCCCATCGCTTGGGAAGGTCCTGGGGAAGGCAGGCATTGCCCCCAGCAGTGCACTCGCTGCTGAGCCTTCCTGCAGCAGAGGAGCTGCTTGCTCTCAGATCTGCCCTGCTGCAGCCATGGCCGTGTCGCTGGGTGCTGCTGCACCCGGTGTCCTGACACGGCCCTCCCCTGGGCCTCGGGGCGAGGAAACGAGAGCTGACAGCCACACTCACCGCACTTCACTTCTGCTCTGTCACACAGGGCATCAAAGTGACTCTTGGCTGTGCTGTCCTGGGGAAAGGTACAAAGCCTTCGTGCTTTGGGAACAGCAGCGGGGAGCAGTGCTGAGGTGTGACTGGCAGGAAGGTTGTGTCAACTGGCTTTCCCTCCCAGAAAGTGCTTCCAGATGCTCAGCAGGGGTGTTGTGCCCAATGGATCCTGCAGAGAGAGCATCCCATCACTTACATGGCATCACAGCTCCATGCACCTTTGTGTAAAGTCCCCAAGAGCTCCCAGCCATGGCACAGGTGTGAACAGGGTGAAAAGTCAGGCTTTTTATGGTGCTCTTTTTTTTTTTTTAGACCCAAGTTTGCAGCATCGTGAACATTCTGCCAGAGAAGAGATTTTTTTCTTCCAACACTTGGGTTTCTTGGCCTGTGCGACTCATCGTAGGAAGGCAAAATGTGGGAGCTGTAATAAGAGATGTGGTTTAGCAAAACATAATAATTGGATAGGAAAACAGGGAAGGAGTGTGGGAAGCTTTTGGTGTTTTCAGTGTGCTAATCTGCAGGAACTCGGCCTCTTACAATCAAGACATTTAAAATAGAAGTTAAGCTGAATAATGGGAAATTACTGAAAACTACTAACAGAAAAAAGAAGAATAAAAGATGAGGCTAGCTACACAGCTTGTTTCCCTTATGTCTCTGTGTGGACAGTTTCATGGTATTCTTTCATTTCAAGGTCTCCAGTATGTTCAGCTTAAAATGCTGAGAAGTTGCTTAATTTATGTAACATCTGAGATTATATTTGTAAGACAGCACTGCTTCTGTGTTTTAACCTTTATGTAAAGTTCATTTACGAACCACATCGAGTCCAATTTGAATTGTTAAGGGTTTTTTTAAAGCAGATTTTGCTTTGGGTAACAGGTAACAAAAGGAGGTACTTGGTCCATATGTTGTGCTCAAAGACAGGTGTGGAGTCAGCCGTAGCTTTACGTGTGCAAGTTCAATGCATGCTTTTATTTGATGATGGAAATGGAGTATGCTAAAAGTGCAGAGATCCTTTATCATTGCTATCAGCAATTCCTTGCAGTCTGAAATGTCCAGTGCCACATGGCAGGAAATTTGTTCTGTCAAGGAATGGCCCCGTCTCATCCCAGCACAGTTTAGGGATTGTAACCTCAGGATGCTGAGAAAGCGCTTTTGCCTGAATGAGAATGGCTCATGTGAAATGATGGGGGAAAGCTGCTGTGAAATGAAAATCAATGCTCATGCACAAATGCTGGCCTGGGAAGGCTGAGGAAACCTGAGAGCTGTAACCCCGATTAGCTTGAGCGGATGGTCAGATCTGCTCAGATTCCTGAAGGTATCTCGACCTTTGACAGCGGACATCTGTGAGGGTTTCCTCCCTCCTGACAGAGGTTTCCTCCTGTCACAGCAGCCCCCAGCTGATGAGGGCTGGGGAAAGCAGTGCTTTATGCTGCTAAATTCTGCAGGTTGCTCTGTTGTACAAATGAACACGCTGTAGTTCAGAGCGCTTGGCAGCATCCGGCAGTCTGGTTGCCTTCATATATGATTCTGTTCTTGGAATCAAAACTATCAAAACCCACAGCCCCTTTGTTTACACGAGGAACCAAGTGGAGTGCAGGGAACCACGTGGGGGTGCGGTTATGCTGTTGTGAAAGTGGGCTCTCTGGGCTGCCGTGGATGCAGTGCTGGCATCACCATTGCTGTAAAGAGCAACTCGCTCCAGTATCACCCAGTGCAGTGCAGACCACAGCCCAGGCTTCATTCACTGGTCTCCTGATGCGCTTGCAAATCACCTTGCCGTTCTCCTCTCTTCTCGCAGCTATGGGTGAACCAAGAAGATGGAGTGGAGGAGGGAACCAGCGAAGTGCAGAATGGCCACTTGGATCCAAGCGCCGACTGCCTCTGTCTTGGCAGAACCGTCCAGAACCGAGATCAGATGAGAGCCAATGTCATCAATGAGATCATGAGCACGGAGCGTCACTACATCAAGCACCTCAAGGACATTTGCGAGGTACGTGGGGCTGTGCCATGGGGGATGCAGCAGCACACGTGGTGGGCTGTGGAGAGCTGAGGGCCGAGTTTGGCCTTGAGAAATGCAGGAAGATGTTGCAGTGTGCTTATGAGTAGTGTGTGTAATAGAGGAGCAGCATCTGTCAATAAGTATTGATACTTCTGAGTGTTTTCTGCTGGATCTGCTAATTAGCTTTGGTTTGTATTAACCAAAACAACAGTTTTCTGTTCTTTCTGTACCTTTCTGACTAAAAAATGAAGAGGTTCAAGCATTCTCTTTATTAAAGCCCATTGCCATATACTTTTGAACTGTTGACCAAGGAAATTAGTTTGTAATTAAATCTATCAGTTAACCATTTCATCTGTTTTTCACATTGGGTTCACAACTTCCCCTTGCTCAGAATGGCTTCTCTTACAGTGGTATTGAGAGCAAAACGTTTTCAGTATGGGACATGAAGTACGTGACATTTACATAGCGTAAGGGAAACTGCAAGCAAGTGAACATTGGTGACGGCACCTTCACATCCTCAGCGTGGTTCTTGATTATGCACAGTTAACTCCCACAACTCCTTAGTGACCTGCATGCGAAGTGTAATATATGTGGTGCTGGATGTTTGGGAAGGAGAATGCACAGGCGTGCCTCAGTGTGCTGCAGGACAGCCTGAGAACTGTCTTAGAGAGAGGGAGAACTGTGTTTGCACAAAAATCACAGTCTGGGGCTTTCTGCTCATCCCTCTCAAGGTTTAAGATTCCATGAGCCCGTGTCCAATTTTTCCAGAGTCAGTGTGATGAAGCCCTTTGCAAATTCTACTTAGATGTCTTCCTCCTCCCTTCATACTTGCCACTTTTCTTTTGACAAAGGCAAAGGCAAAGCGGCCAACCAAAAAAGCAACTGTGATGCTTTTCGAATATGGAAGAGTCTTGGGATTTCAATTTGGAAACAAATGAGCTTAATTTCAGTGTGCTATTTCAGTCAGAAGGCTTTGCATTAAAGAAGGGAAAAGCTGCAGGAACTTTTTTGCATCATGCTTCTTTTCCTACATTTGCACTTTTCTATTGAAAAACTGAATAAATCTGAACGTGTGTTTCCTGGCCATGTCACCATGCTTTTGCCAAATAAGATTTTCAGGAGGAGCAGATAGATGCAGTTTTTGTGACAGCTGTGGAGTAACACTGATTTGCAGCACGTAACAACATGCACAATGTGTGAAAAAGATGTGTGATACAAAATGGTGTTGAGGGATAAAGCTGACTGCCAGGTAGAGCACCAGGAAGTGACTCAGCTGTCTCGCTTAGAAAATGAGGACTGAAGTGGGCATTCTCGTCTGCAGAGTGATGGGCTGTCCTTTGCTCAATGCAATCAGAGCCATCAGTTTGCCTGGAGAAGGCTTGGAACCAGCACAGCCATGGCAGGCATTTTGGCACAGCATGACACGAGTGTTCCTGTTTGGAGTGGGTTGGAGATGCTGTGAGCTCCTCCAAATGGGTTTGTACAGAGGTGATGTTTTACCAGGGAATACCAGGTGTTTTTCCAGGAGATACCAGACACCTGCTGATGAGATGCAGAAGTGCTGGTGGCAGTGGCAAGCTCCCCTTTCCCCTCTGCTCTTCTATTTGAAGGTGCCAGGACAAATGGGAGCAATATGACATACTGGTGGAATGCAGAGTAGTGCTGGCTGGGTGGCAAAGGTTGAGCCTGATTGAGCTCAGCCATGTAGTCATACTCCCATTGCTGAATTACAATAAGTCCTAAGGCCATTGAGACACCTTAAGATATGAGGTTGCTGTCAGAGGATTGTAGCCCCTGTGAGGTGATTAGCAACCCTCCAATTGCTCTTTTCTGCTGTAGGATGTGTTCCAGAACCTGCTACTCTGTTATTATAGACCATGTTATTATTCATAATACCCATGGCACCAACCCTGCTAAATCAGGAGCTCACAAGCTAGCCAGCACCAGAATGAAAATTACCTGTGCTTCAGAAAGCAGCTGGCTTGGAGGGGAATCCCCCTCTCAGCAAACCACAAAGCACTGAGAATTGCTGCTGCTGTGCCCTTGCTCAGTGTGAAGGTCTGGTTGTTGTATGGTGAAACAATTTTTGAAGATTTTTATGAGGGACAAAATGCTGAGCTTTCTCTGGGCTGCATTGTCTGGTGCAGATGGATTGTTATTCTTTAATATCACCAAGGGGAAAAGAAGAAAAAATGAATCCAGCCTTAGGGAAATATCCAGCAATAGGAATTTGAGGCTTGGCAGTTAAAGCTTAGAAAAATAATCAGCTACTGAAAACTAAGCTTTTATAATGGGTAGCAGCAGCTAGCTGCTGCACTGGGGCTCTGAGCCTGGGAAGGCACGGGGCACATCCCTACTGGGGGTGACACCAACAGAGCAGCCGAGGTATTGGGATAGCAGGCAGCTCGAGGGGAGCAGTGAGCACCAAGGGACAGGAGGGGGGAAAACACCAGCCAACTTCCACTGCTGCATTTTTCATCTCTCCCAAATCATATCACTCTGAATTCATTTTTTAATAATGCTAGCTGGATCCCATCTAAGATTTGCTTTGGTGCCAGGACAGCGCTGAGTGCTGAATGGCAGTGCATCTCAGCACGTGGAGTCGAGTCTGTTGTGCAGAGCTGATGGGAGAAGCTTTTGCATGGTCCAGGTGGCATTAGGCTGACTCATTCTCAGAGAAGTAGAACGACTGCTTTTCTGTGCTGCCTCGGACATGAGCAGCTTAAAACCCTCCTGGTTGTGCTGTAGTGCACCTCTAGAGGACCACGTATGGGGGACTTCTGTATGGCTGGCCAGTTTCTCATCTGTGGCTAGCAGAGTGGAGGGTGGTTCTGTAGAAAGTTGTATAGATTAATTAGGACATAATACATACATGTATTCCCCAGTATGTGACTTGCAGCTGCGTTTTGCTGCTCACTTGTGCACACCTTGTTTTTCTCCTTTGTATCTGGCTCCTTCAGTGTGCTTCCGAGGAACCAGCTTGTGTTCCTGATGGATTTTGTTGTACATTGTCGGTGGTTCCTGGGCAATCCGTGGTGCCAATGGGAAGGAGTGCAGCCAGAGTGGTGCACGGTCTGTGCCTGATGTGCAGTACTTCTGTTGCCTACTGCTTCAGAGTCCTGACCGCCTGGGAGCAGGCACAGCTCTAGTGTGCCTTTTTCATTCAAACAGCCTCTGCTTTCTTCTTGGGTTACTCTTGGGTTTGCATGTATGGGCGCGATGCTCACCTGGATGTGTGAGCACTGCACTAGTGAGTAGTATTCTGATAGTTCAGATGGTGCTTGTCCAAAGTGAGGGCAGTCTGCAGGACATTGTCTCCCCTAGACTGGCTCAGAGCTGGAGGAAAAGCAGAATATTACCATAGCTGCCTTTTAACTCACAGCCCACAGCAGCTGTCATCTCCTCCTCATTCTTGCTGCAAGTGCTTCCCTCGCCCTCAGCAGGATAGGAAGGACAGATGGATTGTCCACCTCTCTTGACTGTCTCTAAACCCACTTTGGGGTGAAGAAAACTTAGCACTTAACCTCCTGCAAATACTTTCTAACTTTGGCCCATACCTCAGGGACTACATGGAAATGTACTTTAAAGGGAGACAGTTTGACAGCTATTTTTAGGTATTCATTGAGCAAAACACACTTCAACATCTGCTCATCAGTCAGCTATCCCTTTTCTGAGCAAACCTGATGGAATGAGCAGAAGGAAGATGACACTGTTTTATGTAACAAAAGTAAATTTACTGGAAAAAATACGCAGCATCCTTCGTGGTGCATGCTGCATGTTATATCTGAAGGTCTTCAGCCTTCCCTTTGCTGGAAACCAAACATCACATGCACAGGCTGGGTAGAGGATAAGGTTGGGAGCTGCATGCATGCAGCTACTCTCCCCATGGTTTTATAGGTGCCTGTGCAGAAATGTGCTGCTTCAGCTTCTCTGGAGCGCATGACTTGGGCAAAGAGATGAACCAGCAGCAAGAGGAGAGGGGATTTTCAAGACAGAAGCTGCAGCCAATAGCAACCCCAGGGCTGAAAGATGTTCGTATAAATAATCTGTGGACTAATTTCACAGAGCAGCGTGTGCATGAGGGGAGCCTGGCTTGCAGGCAGCCCACAGCGTGCAGCAGGGCAAAGGTGCTGACACAAATGCCTTGCAGCAGCTGTTCAGCACTGCTAGCACTGCAGCCAGGGCCGAAAGGAAGACTCTGGCTTCGTGGGCAGGTGCATGCATTATTGTTGTTTTTTGTAGCTGTTCTGAGATAAGCAGGTAAACACGAAAAGGAGCACGGAAAATATTCTGCATTATTCTTTGATAGTTTGAAATGTCATTTGCCATTCAGCTGTCCTGCAGCATGGGAACCAGCGTGCTCTCATTCCTCCTGGCCTTGAAAAATGAGACAGGGAAACCCAGGGAAATGAGTCATCAAGGAGCTGCTAGAAGAAGAGAGACCTAGATTTAGTAAATGGGGAAGGTATTCCATAACCCAAACTTCCTGGCTGTAAAAGCAGGCATGTTCAGGGTAACGGCATCCTTCTAGCTGAGCTGGACATTGCAGAGGCTGGTTCTTCGCCAGCTCGGCCAAAGTTGCATTTATCATTCTGCAGTTTGAAGTTCTCCCTCCCAGAACCACATGGTGAGGCTGAAGGACACTTTATTATAGCGTTCCAGTAGCTTGCATTATGGACCAGCAGCTGCGTGTCACCAGCTGGCACTTCGTCTGTGTGACTAAGCATCTAGAGCTCCCAAATATAGCCAACCAACTGGAGCTGTTGGCATTTTTTTCCCCTTCATTTTTTTTCTCTCCCTATATAATAAACATAGGGAAAGTCATCACACGATGACCCCTGTATTATTTTCTTTTCAACCAAGAGGCCACAATCCCAAAAAGGCCAGCGTAGCATTTGCTATTTGGCCTAGCAAGGTTTCTAGTCTAAATCATGCAGACAGGCAAAGTGCAGGGGGGTGAAGTGATTTGCTCAATGTCACATGGATCAGTTCAGGGTCAGAAATTCAGCCCAGGCATCCCAAGCCTCTGTGTGTCACTGCATCCCCTGGACCACATATGCTTCAGGCAAGCGTGTTTGAAGTCATCATGATTCAGCTGAAACCAGGATGGCAAGTTCATAGGCAAGGCAGGCTCAGCAAAGCAGGGAGGCAGGCAGAGCTCAGTGTGTTACACTTTTTGATAGAATATTGATCCACTCTATCTTTTTAGATTGGGAAGTCTTCAGAGCAATGTATGATGCCCAGCTAAAGTTGGGCTCAGCACCACTGAGCACCATGGACAAATGAAGACTAAGTAATAAGGAGCATTTTGTTCTGGCACTGGACCAGGATGCAGGAGATCTGAACTGTTGCCAGCTCTGCTGCAGATTCCCTGCTATTTTGGAGAATTTCCTTAAACTCTGCATCCCTGTTGTTCCTTTCTCCTTCTCCATTTATCTTGCACAGTTGTAGACTCAGTGGGAGAGTCTGATGTTTGTACAGTCCAGGACACAAAGCAAGAAAAGCAATAAAAAGTGACAGCTGAGAAAACAGGGCAGAATTTCTGCCTGTTTTGTGCTGTATGGAATAACATATTTGGGATAATCTCTTGAAGGATAAAAGAAACAAAAATTAAAATGACTCTGCTTTCCTCTAGATGGCATTGAGCAGTGGCTCGTGCTGCTCGGGCTGGGGCCAGCAGGAATGCCCACCTCAGCTCCTGCATTGCCTCGGTGCTGTGTGGTGCTCACAGCACTGCAGCCCTCCTACTTTTGTCTCAGAGAGGGGAACAACGTGGGGATGTGTTTCCTGCCAAGTGAGGGAAGGCCATTTGCGTTCAGCATTTTGCTTGGTCCTGAAGTTCCTCTGGGTGGATACACTGTCCATAGCCTCCTCCCAGAGCAAGGGCATGCTACCACACGTTGACAGAGTATTTCTCAGCACCACTGACAACTTCCTTGTCCTGATTACTGTGGCCGGAAAGATAAATCAGAGTAGACAGGGGGCTGAGAGCCCCTCATGGCTTTCTGTGTACTGCCACGTGCTGCTGAAGAGGATGTGAGAACGGCAGTGTTTGTAGGAGCTGCCTGTGATAGTGGATATTGCAAGGCAGTGGGTTTTGAAGGGATGGGTAACACACCTCTTTGAATCATCAGCTCCATTTACCATTCTCTGCAGCACAGTGGGGACAGAGCAGTTTTAGGCTGTGCTGACTGAGATCTCTGGGGAACTTTCCGTTTGGAAAAGTGATTTATACTAAATGCTGAAGGATTTGGAGGCAGAAGCCAGCACTGCTTCTCCTCTGTGCTTTCCACACCATGCCAGCATCCTCTGACGCAGGCTGGGAAGCCTGGTACACACTGGCATGTCCTGAGCAAGGACAGTGCTGAGGTCTGCTCTGGGTTGCGGTGAGAAACATGGCTGCAAGTGCCAAATGTTGCAAATGAGATGTCGTATGTCAGAAAATGGCTTATGGCATTTCCAGGCGTGTTTTGCCTATTGTGTGTTTAAATGTAGAGAGGAATTGATAGAGAGTCAAGAAAAATCTGGAAACAGCCTCTGTGGTTGGATTATTTTGTGGATTGCTCTGTCCTACTTCTTACAGGGTTACTTGAAGCAGTGCCGGAAGAGAAGGGATATGTTCAGTGATGAACAGCTGAAGATCATCTTTGGGAACATTGAAGATATCTATAGATTTCAGATGGGTTTTGTCCGGGACTTGGAGAAACAGTACAACAACGAGGATCCCCATCTCAGTGAGATCGGACCATGTTTCCTTGAACACGTAAGTTCATTTGGTAATTTTATTTGGGGAGCTGGGGTTGTTTTTCGGGGGTATAGAAAAAGTCAGAAGGCAGGAACCACACAGCATCTAACTGCCATCCATCAGTTTTCTTCTGCTCTAGTTACAGTAGTGATACACCACAGGCTACTCCATAGCTACTGTATCCACTTTGTGAGGTACAGATGCAGGGAGCACTCCAAGAGAAGCACATAGTTGGACAACCCCCCCACTGCATTTGAATCAGCATGCTTCCATATCCATTCTCATATTACGTAGGCTCAGTGTCCCTCACATCATCTTCATCCTTTTTTTCTCTTCAAAATATGACTTAAACCCTTCACAAGCCATCCCAATCAGATCAGGGATGACCAGGTGGTTGGAATAGGTAAGAAAGACCAGAGGAGTAACAGGAAGCCTTAGTTGTGCATTACATTGAAAAGTAGAGGAGTACAAATGGCCAGAATGCTCATTCATGGCACTGAGATGCATTTACAAGGGCTGAAAAAACCTGTGAAGCTTCAGTGTGTTCCTCAGCAGGATGGCTGGGCCAGGAGCGAGGTGGCAGCTCACGCTAAGTGTGCACCAGAGGATATTTTAGCTGATGTTGCAGTCCCGGAGATTTGGCCCTGCCATGCTGTTATATAAGCCACGTGCTGCAGGAGCTGTTAGATTGGCCAGTGCTGTATAATGTCAGGAAATGTCAAGGAAATTACAGTGCTGCAGCTTTAGGCTTTTTTTTAGAGACTGAAAAGCTGTATCAGAGCGTACACGTGAGGTGCTGCGACCCAGGGCTGTACTGTGTTACTTACATCAGGGCTGGAGTAGTGACTGTTCACGTATTAGGGACATTTCCAATAGGAATTCATGAAACTTCAGCAGGGCGTCCCTAAAAAGACTTCTGATATCTCTTAAGCATCACTGCACTTCCAATTAAAAGGCAAGTTTATTTTTGAGAAATTGCATTACAACAGTAACATTGCTCACTTTTATCAGAGCCTGCAATCTCTGCTGTTCGCTTCCACAGCAGCAGCATGTTGCACCCTTGTGCAAAAAAGATGGGAGAAATCTTGGTGAGAATCAGTAGCTAAAACTTCATGTCCTAAGGCTGTGCTGTCAATTCATTTATAGTAACAGTAGTAAAAGCTACTGCCGCTATTCAGAGCGATATCTGACACTTCTTGTCTTCATTTCCAAGGAGGCTCAAAGCCAGCAAGGGGTGGCTGGGCATGCATGTGAGTGTGCAAGTGGGCTTCTTGTTTGTTTGTTTGTTTTTCCAATCTTTGGTGCTTTCTGAACCTCTGAGCACAAGGAACTCCACACAGTGGTTGGTTCATGGGGATCGCTGTTGGTACAGAGGTGTTCAGAACTACCCAGATCCCAAGCACTTGTCAGATGCTTTGTGATCCTTCAGGTAAAGAGCTCTACAAAAAGCAAGATTGTCTTGTACCACTGAAGGCCAGAGCTGTGGCTTGGTTCTACCTTTACCTTCCACAGAGAAAATTACTCCACTCAATTCGAAATTGAGAACACCCTCAGAACTGCACAGGGGTTTGATTTAACACACCTGCTGCTTGCAGAGACTTTGGCAGTGTGTCACACAAAGGACCCTCTCTCCTCCCCTCACCCCAGAGCAACCTCTGAGCAGGGAAAGAATTCAGGATCAGCCCTTCCTACTCCTCCTACAGGAGTATCACTTTCTTTAGTCATAATGTTGGTGATTGACTGACGTGTGGTCCCTTGCCTCCTGCCTTTCACAGCAAGATGGCTTCTGGATCTATTCAGAGTACTGTAATAATCATTTGGATGCGTGCATGGAGCTTTCCAAGCTGATGAAAGATAGCAGGTACCAGCATTTCTTCGAAGCGTGTCGTCTGTTGCAGCAGATGATTGATATTGCCATAGATGGTTTCCTACTGACACCAGTGCAGAAGATCTGCAAATACCCCCTGCAGCTCGCAGAGCTTCTCAAGTACACTGCACAGGATCACAGGTATGGGAGTGCTCTTCTTACACAGGGGTTTTGCTCAGTGCTTCTTTACATGGACTCTGCACACACACAGGGGTTGGGTTTTTTTCTGTCCAGCTCTTCTCTTCATGACATCTTGTATAAATTGAAGCAGGCCAAAGGTTCAGCAGATAGTTAAAAAGCTTCTCAAAGCATTGATTCTCAGTGGAGCCAAGCTCATCTCTCTTGTAATCAGACATGTGAACTAATTACCCTTGGATGTACTTTATGATGCTACCAGTTACACTAGAAAAAATATTTAATTAGCACTCAGTGGTCAGAAAGGCTCATTTATTTGTCCTAGAGAGGACCCCAGCACACAGTAGGTGTAGGGCTGGGATCCACAACTCCAACCTGAGTACGCTTAGATTTTGGGAGAGTTCAGAACTGTTCTGCTTTTCAGCCTGCTTCCGTCTCTGGTTTTGTCATTGGCTTTTTAGGATCAAACAAGCATCTGGCAGTCTGATTTCTTCCTCCAAATTTTAAGGATCTCTTTTGTTTGCGATGAGGGCCATCAACCTGAATACCTGCCCTAGCATAAATCGAGTAGTACCTATGATGTCAGTTGTGATAGGTGAAAGAAGAATAAAGCCCTCTGGGAACAGATATTCCCCCAACTTGCCAGTATTCCTTCTTTCTAAAACCTACTTAAAATGAAGTAGTTTGAGAGAAAAAATAGACTACAGAGATTTCAGAAACTTCTGCAAGAGTTCAATTTTTTTTTGTTTTTCCCCACAATCAGCCTTGGAAGTGCACAGATAAGTGACACCAGCAAAGGGATGCATTGATTTGCTCTGGCCAGGTTCACTAGTTCCATTGTTTCCTACCTGCTGAACGCTTGGCTGATAATCACCTATTTGGACATGCATTTGGCTCCAGATCCAATTTCTCTTTTTCCTCTCTTTACCAGACCAAGTCAAACTTGGAGTGGACTCACGGGAATGTTAGGGTATCAGAAACTAGCTTGAGGATCCCAGATGTCGTGGCTTGTTTTGCTCAGCAGCCATGTGATGTCCCCATGATACTGGCAGTGTGAACTTAGTTGTGTGGCTTCACAGTGCAGAGCAGCCCCACTGTGTGGCTTCACATAAGCAGCCCCAGAGAGGAGAGATCTGTGTTTAAAATGACCCTCTCTGAGTTGTTCGGTGTTGAAACCAAAGAGGATGTGGACAGGGAGGTTACACAGGGGTGAACTACTTTAAGTACGTTCCTTTGGGATGTTTTAGAATCAGCATGTTGCTAAGCTATTGGCTACAGTCACTTTCTGTGAGACTCGGACCTTCCCTGTGGTTAAGCAACTGTTGGTTCCTTCAGACCGAGGGCCCTGTATCAGCCCCATGCTGTGCTCTGGTTACTGTGGGCATGCCCCACTCACAGCAGATGGCTTTAAGACACAGAAATACGGTGGGTTACCCCACACTCCCTTGTAGTCTCACTCCTCTGATTCAAGCATTCAAACAGCCTGGGAGCAACCAGTCCTCCTGGCAGCCCAGCTCATGTCCCAGACCTCCCTTATGCCGTTGAGCAATTTACACAGTAAGGCAAAACCCAGAAAGGACTGGGAGTCCCTATGAAAACAAATCTTAGGTTCATATGAGAATGGGAGATTTCATTCTTTTTCTCTGCTGCCTCTTATTCACTAATACCGTGCTTGTAGAGCACCCTGTGCCAGCTCAGGGCAGCAGTGCAGTGATCAGCAGCCTGAACACTCTCCCTGAAATAGCATGAGTTTGGAATTGCACCCTGGTTGACCCCTGGAAAGAGGTCACTGCATTCCCAAAGTAATCAACAAACTATTTATTTTCCTTATGTTATAGTCAGTGCTGCCCTATTATTAATTCACTGTCCAAATGCTTTGCTTCTGTTATTTTTTCTTCTAAGTTTTGCCAGCTCTGCCACAGATGTGGGCTAGGAGCCCAAAAAGTTCAGGCATGAGTCTTTCTTCACTACTGAGTGAAAAAACATGCATGGAGTTTTCTCCTCAAATAGAACATTAGAATTAGTGAATTAGCATAACCAAGATAAAACCCAGCTTGATTGGCAATGGCCACTGGGCACAGAGGCAGGCATGGGGGTGTTTTCAAAGCCTGGCTCCCTTCAATTGCTCATTGTTTCGAGCCTGGTTCATTTGAATTTTTCACAAAGCCACATCTGTTCACCTCCTAAAGGTTTGCACCAGCTTAATATGAAGTAAATGTATGAAGATCCTAAGTGCAGCTTGCTGGTGTCCTGAGTGCTCTGGCTGCAGATTGGAGCTGGGATTAAGAGAGTGTAAGCACAGTATGTGATGGACACTCTGCTAAATGGGTGCACTAAAACCAACCTCTCTTTTCTGTACAGAGATCATTAATGACTTGCTCCATACCCTGCACCTTTCCCTATCGCTACAATGCCTTTCTGTCCATAGTGACCGACCTTTTTTCCTGCAAGAGCTCATGGATGTTTTGAAGACAGGAGTAGCGTGTCTCAATGGCATAGCTTGGTTTCTCCCTTGTGCAGACAGGCTTTTGCTTCTTAGAGATGGCCACTGAAGGGAAGGTGCAACAGATCCTTTGTTGTGCACTGGGATGTGTATGTCAGGCAGCCCATCCTCTATCCTCCTTCACTTTGCTGAAGGACCAGCCCTGATGCTTGGGATTTTGTAGGATTTTTTTAACCTCAGCTGGAATTTCAACATAAGAATTGAATAAAAATTGTTCTCAAGATTTCATCCAGAAAAGGGTGGCAAAATAGCAGATAATATTCCGCTGTATGGTGTACTGTGCTTGTTTCTTAGTATTTATCCTGTTTGGATCAAATAAGGAAATGAAGCTAAAGCTTTTCTCTAATTCACAGCACTCACCCCTATTTTAGCTGTCACCAGTGCAATTCTTTAGCAATAATCAATAAAGCCATTCCCCTCACAGCTGCCTAAGATCACAGTTTTTCTCATTAGTCAGCAGTCAATATCAGCCCTTAAGTTAATAATAAATGATGGTGGCGTTACGGCAGCTGGCCTTGTCTGTCTTTCCGATTGAAATGAACATTAAGGTTCCCTGGAGTGGAAAAGAAGGCACAGGGAGGAAATCAATAGCATTGATTTCAGCATCACTTTTTGAAAAGACTGATCATCATCTTTGCTGGCCCTGGTGGGAAGCTATTTGCACTCTGTGTTATTACGCTCACAGGCACGTCCAGGAAAAAGAGAGAATGGTTTTGATTTGCTCACCTGAAGCCAGCAGTGTGAGCGAATGCCACTGGATAGTGCTCTGTGGCTCTCTTGGAGTTACCTTCTGGCCTAGAAGGGGCTCCAATTTGTCTGAGCGAAGCATATTTTCAAATGTTCATCCTAAAAACATAAAAATCCAAGCCCAAGGACAGAGCTGATCAAAATGGTCAGACTTTCTCTTAAGATGCTCTTTAGTGAGCACCTTAAGACTTTAAAGAATGACATCCACAGCTGCTGCAGATTGAGTTGGGAGAGGCCAGGTTTCTCTCAGTGGGCTTCCAGATGCAAGCCATTGGGAAGCGTCTGCCTTCATGTCTCCTCTCACGCTGCTTTGTTTGCAACCCAGCTGCCCTTTTTCAGTGATCCAGAAAGATGTTGCCAATGCAAAAACACAGCACTGTAGTAACGAGTGGCAAATCCTACCTCCATTTCTTGCTAGAAGGATGGTGGTGAGTTATGCAGCCGACAGTAAGACTGCTAGATGCTTCCACCGCACATCGAGCTCCATTTCACGGGCTTCTCTTCTGTGTTCCACAGTGACTACAGGTATGTGGCTGCTGCCCTCGCCGTCATGAGGAACGTGACTCTGCAGATCAATGAGCGGAAGCGGAGACTGGAGAACATTGACAAGATAGCTCAGTGGCAGGCGTCCGTTCTGGACTGGGAGGTATGGAACCTTGTTAGGGGCTATAAACCCAGATGGGGGCCGTTCCTGCAGCTGCTGGAATTATCCTATGCCACACAGCTCATTTCATGCAGCCTGATCTGGGTGTGCGTTGGAGAGGACTTCAGAACTGGGATTAACCTGGGGGCAGAGGAAATGTATATGCATGCTTTGGAGATGGGACTTAAGATTTAAAACATTAATGGTATTTTGAAGAAAATCTTGGGTCCAGTTCCTATTTCATAGACACAAATCCGGAGTGATTCTGTGACTGAAGTGCTGTTGTCCTGGCAGTAAGAAAGATTAGGATCAAACTCAGTGCGTTCTGACTCTGTACTTTGTGGCTGGGGAAGAAGTAGGGAAAGCAGTATCAAAAAGGCCTAGAAGCTGTGACAGTTAAAAAAAAATGGCAAAAGCTGATCTTATGATTAGAAGCCAAGACATTAAGCTGAAGTTATAGATGCTGTCTGCACGTTTAAAATGAGTATCCTCTTAAAGATATTTCTGAGCCAAGTCAATGAGTAGTTGCAGTATAATGAACAAGCTGCAAAGTACGAGCAAGGCAGTCAGCAGAGGGATTCCTCACTAGCTCTGCTACATTCTGCCATGTGCTTGAAAAGGCAAATCCAAACAAAGCATTTGTTCTTTTTTTCCTCATCCTTGGATTTTTTGAATCCTTGTATAAATGTAACCTGTGAGTTGGATTTCTAAGCAGAGCAAAGATGAGCTTGTTTGTAAATCACCTCTGTTTTAAATCATTGATCCGTGTATTCAGCAAGTGATAGAATGGTCTTCTTTCTTTCCTACAGTCACAAAGGTTTGGAATAACTTTACATTCAAATCACTGGGATCACACTGTCAGTTACAGCATATGGGGAAGTCACATTGTTGGGAAATGATCTAGGAAGGCAGGGAATAGAGAAAGAGAAATGCAGATGCATTTCTCCTTCTGATTGTGTATCTTCCTTGACTGAATTAGTTTTGTTGGTATAATAAAGGTTAGATTCAGCCTTGGATCTCTTGATAAAGCATGTAAGTGCAGCAATCATAGCTGGTTCTTACGTTTTGACAGGCGGTGAGAGCAGAGAATACAGATGATTTGCTTGATTGTTTTATTGTTGTTTGCTGTGCAGAAAGTTCCCTGATACTGACACCCAGGCTCATTTTCAGCATTAAGAAATTGCTCTCGCGGAGGCACAGGACCATCAGATGTATCTTCAGCCTGCAGTATATTCCGTGCGATGAGCTGAAGTGTGTCGTTTGTAAGAAATGCCACAACCCTCACTGTAAATAAATCTAGATTAAGGATGGATCAATTCCAAGTCAGTGAATATTCATATGCAAGTGGAAAGCCAAGGTGACCTCCACATAGGATCTGTGAAACAGCAGTTTCTTCTCTTCCATTGGCTCAGTTGATAATTCATTTTTATTTAGCTATATCCTTGATAATTCACTCCTACTTAGCCATACCTATTCTTTATCTCTGTCCTCATTCTCAGGATCTTGCCAAATCATTTTTCCAAGGGCTTTTTGACTGCTTTTCCAGATTTTAAGCACAATGTTGCAGCACCATCCTTCAGCTTCTCCTAATACAACAGAACTGCTGTTCACAGAATCACAGAATCACCCGGGTTGGAAGGGACCTCAAGGATCATGTAGTTCCAAACCCCCCTGCCTAGCAGGGCCACCAAACACACACATTCAGATCAGGTTGCCCAGGACCCCGTCCAACCTGGCCTTAAACACGTCCAAGGACGGGGCATCCACAACCTCCCTGGGCAGCCCGTTCCAGGGCCTAACCACTCTCCTTGTAAAGAACTTCCCCCTAACATCCAACCTAAATCTTTCCTCCTTCAACTTGGATCCATTTCCCCTAGTCCTGCTATTGTCAGCCCTTTTGAAGAGTTTACTCCCCTCCTGGGTATAGGTTCCCTTCAGGTATTGATAGGCTGCAATGAGGTCACCCCGCAGCCTTCTCTTCTCCAGGCTGAACAAGCCCAACTCCCTCAGCCTGTCCTGTTGCCCACTCGGAGATCCAGCAGGAATAAAGCTACTGCCTTCGTTCAAAGAGAAACAACCATTCTTGCCATTCTTATACTGTGTTTTGGATGGGAACACTAGAGGATGAGATCTAAATGCTGCAGAGGACTTTGCTTGATTCTTTCCTCTGAAGTAACCTCTGAACCATCAGACCCCACTGCATAAATGCCCACATAATGGCCAAGAGGATGCACACAAACAAACCCAAAATACACAGAAGTGAACTATAGCATAATTCAGGAAGAGAGTAGGAGAAATCAAAAGCAGTGCCAAGTGCTTAGATGTGTTCTTGATCTGTACAGTTGCTCTGTATGCACAGCATTCCTGGGCTGCTGACCTCCAAAACCCCATGCACTGATCTCAGCCTCTCCCAGGCCATCAGAGCTGGATTTCCTTGCCAGCTTGCAGGGCTTCCAGCCCTCTTCCCATACAGGTGGGCTGTCAGGGATTGGGAGAGGGCTTTCCTGGTATATCTCCCCAAGCTCTTCCAGTCCACGGGGAGTGTGCACTGCTTATCTGGATTGGAGAGCAGAATGTGACTCCCAGTTCTTTGGAGGAGAACAGCCAGCTGAGAGAGGGTGACCCGATGTCAACTTTGAGCTTCTGGAAGTGCTTACCCAGTTAAACTCTCACTGAAACAGAGGCAGGAACCCACAGCGGTTACCCTTCCATCTTCCCGTGACCCTAATCCTCCTCTAATTACCCTCAGTACTCAGAAGCACTCCCTTCCCATCCCCTTGTGTGTCCCAGTGGCTTCCTGATCTCTCCAGCTGGCGCGGCAGTGCAAGCGAGCAGTGGAGCGTAGATCTGGGGACAGCTGAGTCTTGCTTGGGACAAAAGAAAGGAAACCAAACCCCGAGTACAAAGAAGTAGGAACAACCGCAGGTACAAAGTAGGAGCAAGGAGAATAAAGGACAGCATTTATTTTCTCTCCCCCACCAGAAATGTATCCAATGCACAAGACAGAGATAATCCCTAATCACTACCGTATTTTGCACTCAGTGAATTATTCCAGCAGCAACCAAGAGTGAAGTGGTTTGAATGCTGAATTACCTCCTTTGGAAAAAATGTGTCTATTTTTCCTTAACGTCTCTGTTCTAACAGTGTTGATGCTCTGATTCAAAATAGCTTTTTAATTTCTGAATCTTCCCGGCTTTTGTGATAAGATGTTGGAAAAAGAGTTTTAAAAGAGAAGAAAAAATCTGAACCAAGCAAATGTTTAGTGAGCAGATACTTAAACCGTTTTTGTTTACGAAGTGTTTGCACTCCTGTTCTCACAAGGAGAGACCGTTGTTGGGATTGCATACGTATTGTTGATCCCAAAGCAAATAGAAAAAGCCGGGGGTATGTCCTGGCTCATCTGAGCAGGAAGGGTTTTATTGCATCCCCTGGAGTTGTGCCTGTGTGTTTCAGGAATCATTTTTAATCGCTTAAGATGTTCTGCATGGCCCTATGAAGGTGAATTTCAGGGTCAGCAATAGAAAACTGTGGAATTTCTTCAGCTGCCAAAGGCAGGGCTTGTTTTCAGACTGCCACTTAAGTGGGGGCTCCTGATGTGCATTGCAAATGGCACTGAGAAGGGCAGCCCTACTGCGGGGCAGTCGGTGGGTGCTGCAGCACCAGGGCGCCAAGCCTGAGGAATCACTCTTGGCTTTGTACATGGAGTGACTGAGCAAAATCAGGAGGGAAGATTCTGATCTCACTCACTGTTGTAAATTAGAAGCAATCCCCAGTCACTTTGAAATGTGTTCCTGTGTAATTTGTAGGAGCGTGATCTTGACCAGCAAATCTGCATTGGACTGTTGCCTTGTGTGACTCACTTTTTCGTTTTGGATTTCCAATGCATTGACCAACTTAGAGAGGTGCTGCCCTACCTACATGGAATACTCTAGGGCCTTTTGTTCTTTTGGTTAATGGTGTGGAATATGGCGCTTCTACCACCTCCTGCTGAGACCTTTCATGCCCGAGAGCTTTGTGGATATGAAGTGCTTCCTGATGCCTCTATTTCCCTTCACTTGGTGCCATCCCCTCCCTGGTGGTGCAGTGCCCTCAGGTCAGAGCAGGGATGTGTGAAGGCAGCAGGCAGTGCTGGCATGCATTTTAGCTGCACTGGGCTCGGAGCAGCGTGCCAGGTCTGCTCTGAGTTGGTGAGGAAATGTGCCAGACTGAGCCTGTCCTGGGCTACAGCTGTCAAAGGTTAGCCAGCAATGTGTATACAATGGCACTCCAAAGAGAAGAGTTCCTCAAAGCCCATCATTTTTTCTACATCCTTGCAGCCCCAGTTTGGGCAGTGCTGCTTATACAGGTGCCTAAGAAGCAGGATGGAGGTGGCAGGAGTGGCATGGCACTGCCTTCCTCTGTCTGCTCTGCTTGGGACCGCACGGCCTGCAGAGAGCACGCTGCCCTCCTCCAGCCTGTGCCAGCCCACCATGTGCTGCAGAGCTGCTGTGGCGATGGCATGGTGTGGGGCTGCTTCAGAGGGAGCTTAAAGAAAAGGTGGATAGTTATGTTTTACATTGTCAGACCATGGCAAGACAAAGGGGAATGGTTTAAAACTAAGAGGGGAGATGCAAGCTAGATGTGAGGAGGAAATTCTTTACTCAGGAGGCAGTGAAGTCGTGGCAGTGCTGTCCAAGGCTGGGTGTCCCAGGCTTGGAGGTGCCCAAGGCCACATTGGATGGGACCTGGCAGCCTGAGCTGGTGGGGGCAGCCAGCCCACAGCAGGGGTTGGGACTGGATGCACTTTGAGGTTCCTTCCAACCCAACCATTCAGTGATTTACGACCTTGCCATTTGCTTGGGCTGCGTTTGCAGTGCCCGCTGCAGCCGTGAGTGCACCCTTGCTCACTGAGCGCCCGCCGCAGCTGCCGTGCTGATGGGAAGCAGATGTGTGCCTTGGCAAACTGTGGTGCTGCTCCCATCAGCCCGGCTCTGCTTGGAGCAGGAAGCTGTGGCCAGTCTGCTTCCTGTGGCTGCCATCCCTGGGAGGGATCAGCCGTCCCAAGGCAGCAGTGGGGTGTTTGGTGCAGAGCAGAGCCTTGCTCCCGGCCTCGATTAGCCTGAGCCGGCTATTTAAGCAGATTACTTTGGTTTATGCAGATTTCTAGATATTGCTACCCGAGATTCCCGTGGGTTGCCACTTTGGCAGATTGCTTGAGTATTAAATTTACACGAAGGGTAAAGGATGTGTAATTGCGAAATATAATGAAAACTGTCCTTTTAAATCTCTTCTCATTCTCAATATTTACTGGTGCTTTAAATCAAGACTCAGTGCCCTTAATTACGTAATACATAATAGTTGGCTCCGGCCTAATATTATGTTATTGAATCCAAGAATGACACGGAAAAAAAAAAGATGCATGCAACCAACATGCTATTTTCAAAGTGAGGACAGCCTGATGAGAAATCCTCCCAGGGAAAAATCACAACAGGGACTGAAACAGATCCTTCTGCTTTTTTCTTTTCCTCCTTTATTTTTTTTTTTTCCCAGCAACAGAAGGTATCAAAAAAGGAGCCTGATGAAAAAGACAACATTTCTCTCGCTTTCCTTTTTTCTGATCTTTCTGTAGCCCAGAGTGCTAATCAGCCTGTCAATCTCTAATTAAAGAACAGCAGTGTCAGGCAGAAGAGAGCACTGCTCACTGAATGTTAACTAGGAGAGGGGATTTAGTGCCCGGCAGTAACAGTGAGGAGCATTCATCCAGCAGCATTGCTTATGTGACATCGGTAAAACCCTTTGGTTCCTCCTAGCTCCTTGTTGCAGGGTGATTGCCTATAGCACAGTGGTTACCTGTCTCAGAGTGGTCTCTATAGCACAGCTGGGGAGCTGGGGATTGCTGCCTTCCCATAGCAGCAGGAGCACTGACCTCTGCTCGGAGGCAGGATGAGCCCCAGGACATAGGCATCACTCTGCAGCGCTCAACAGAGGATGGGGCGTGCATCCAGCCCGCATCTGCTCCCCATCAGCACATGCAGGAGTGCTGATGACTGCATGCAGAACAGGACCCCTCTTCCTTTCCTGCCCTCTGTTTGCAGCTGGATGCTCAGTTCCAACCAGGCTGGCCTGAGGCTTTTTATTACTGGCTGGGGCTGCTGCTCAGGGCTGTAGGGCTGGTCCCAAACTGTCTGAACTATGACATTTCCAAATGTGCTAACCCAGCACTGGAAATTATCCCCTTGCAGCCTGTAGACTGTATGTGAAAATTATTTTCACAGCATAGAAAATGCAATACAAATCCTATCATTTCGGATCTGATTTTTTTTTGTTTAATATTGCTTGCAGGGACTACACAGTTTGGATCTAGCTAATCAAGTAGAAGTGTTTACAGAGCCCTCTGTGTGTCCTCAGGCTTGAGATGCTACCACAGGAGTAAAAGACAAAGCTGCTCTTCTATTTTTAGCAGAGAGCCTCTCCTAGGCTTGCCCCCTCTCAGAAAAGCTCCTATCCTTTTTGAATCTTTCAGATAAGCTCCCATTTAACCAGAGAAGCCCACACTTTCTGAAGCCCGTGCATTTCCTTCAGAGGAAGAACTGGCACATCCCTGGGTCTTGCTGCTTACCCAGGAGGTCCCACTGCTAGGGTCACCCTGAAGGACTCCATATGCTGGGCGGGCTGCCCCGATGGGGCCCTGAACCAGCCAGCCACAGAGCAAGATGGAGAGGGGGATGAGCACCTCACTGGGACCACCCGAAAGTCCCTGCTGCTGCATGATACCTCAGCGACTTACTGAAGCTGTTGTCACAGGTCCCAGGGACTCAGTCACTTCCAGTCAATGCTGGGAGGTTCATTACACGTTTACCTGCAGCCCAAAATCCTCACTGAAATGTGAGGGCTGGGGAGGGCTTCTGGTTATTCTGGCACCCTCGCTGTAAGTGGGACCAGAAAATTGCGTGTGCCTGGGTGCCCCCAGAGCCCTTACAATCTGCTTGCTGAGATTTTGGGATGCTCTTGTCATAGTATTGGCTCTAGTTTGGCATCAGAGCCAGAACTGCACCGATTTCAGAGCCAAAAAAAAAAAAAAAAAAGGAACGATCCTCTCCCACTTTCTCCCCCATCCCGCTCCTTACCTTTGTGTTGAAGTCATCCTGCTCCCTTCTGTGGCATTTGGAGCGAGGCACTGAGATGCCCACGGGGCAGGTGGTGGTGAATTCACCCATTTTTAATAAATAGATTTTAATTAACTTTTTAAAAAGTCCAGCTCATCCTAATTAGTGGAGGGTGACTGCATTTGTTCTCTCAGAGAGTGGGAGAGAATGTGCTGTGTTTTCAAGACCATCTGCTCATGAATCCTTAAAAAAAAACGGGAGAGGAAAACAAGTGTTAGCCACAGGCTGAGGCAGGGTGAGGGAATGCTGGCAGCTGGCTGGCCTGACTGGGTTTTGGGGCTGGGGAACTCTTAACGAGAATGCTGGGGTGGTAGGAGGGGGTGGTCATCACCTCAAAGCGTGGGGATGGGGGTGGTAGCATGCGGGGGAGTGTTGGTAGCTCTGGGGTAGATGATGCAAGGAGCTGGGCTGGCATCTTGAAGGGACTTGAAGGGGCATCTCAATTGTGTTGGGATGCTTTTCCAATGAGAGATCCTTGTGAAGATGGCTGTGGAGCCCAGGGGAGGTTGGAGTCCAGCTGGTGGACCCCAGCTTGGGGTTTTACTGGGGGTGCCCATGGGATGGGCACTGTGGTGAGAGCTGGGTCCGGGGGTGCGGTGTGGAAATGGGGCTGCCTGGAGTTCCCATTCTGCTGTTACTTTGCTCACTGCACTCTGAGCCACAATGACCACGCGTTGATTGTCCACACTTATTTGATTTCACAGAATCACAGAATTGTAGAATTTCCTTTCCTCCAGGATGATCCCCCACCTCCAGTTCTTGGCCTGAAGTCAGGCATGGCAGCCTTGAGAGCCGCAGAAAGACCAAAATCTTATTTAATTATTGTTTCTCTGCATCCTGCAAAGAGAAGCATGTCCTGCTGGGAGCAGTGGTTCACATGGCCTCATTCTCTGTGCCCTCCAGGGAGACGATATCTTGGACCGCAGCTCAGAGCTGATCTACACGGGAGAGATGTCCTGGATTTACCAGCCCTACGGACGGAACCAGCAGCGTGTTTTCTTCCTCTTTGATCACCAGATGGTTCTCTGCAAGAAGGTAAGGACGTCCAGGCAGTGAGCAGTGCTGCTGAGTACATGCTGGGAATGGGTTTCCAATCCAAAGTGGTTTTTAGGACAAGGTGGCCATTTGCTGTCTGTGCAGAAGAGGATATGGGTAGTGCTTCGTGCTACTGAATTACAGGGTGGTGAGTATAACGTGACGGAGGGATTTTTATGCTGGTAGCAAATTCAGCCTCCCCTTGTTCATTTCATGCCTTTTTCTCATATGCCCCTCGTTTTGGCTCATTGCCTCACTTCTGCTTTTGGGTTTTGGCTGCAGCATATGATCTGGGATTAGATAGCCCTAGAATTTCTTTACAAACTCTGAAGCCTGGCACTTGGGCGGGCAGCTCAATTACTGCATTAAAGTCATGCTGGCTGCCTGTTGAAGAACTGTCAGGCGGCAGCTCGGTGTGTAACAGGGTGTGCATGTGTCACTCAGAGAAATACATTTCAAGCCTCATCTTCATGTAGCTACTGTACTGGTTTATAGAGGACATTTCTGCCATGAAATCCACCATGAAGGTGAGAGAAAGGGAGTGAAGAACTAATGTGTTGTAGCACTGATAGCAACAGATGAGCTGTATTTTGGAGTATCAGGCACCAGCATCCCCGCTCAATGGCCACAGTCCCACCAAAGTGATCTCAGCTTGTTACCATCACACCTGTTTGGAGAGAAATGACAGTGCTCACAGCTCTGGTCTCTGCCCTGATGGCAGCCCTCACATTGTGGCCATTTACACTGCATCTCCACAGAGCACTGTGCAGAGGGAGTTCCCTGAGCTGGCTGCAGATACACCCAGGGCTGCATTCCTGGCACCTGGGGTGTGCTCAGTGAGCTGACAGACCTGCATGGCATGCAGACCCTGGGGAGTGTTTGTGGCTGCAGGAAGCCGGGGATGGTGTGGGTGACTCCTGAGTCAATGCACTGCTGCCCAGTGCCATGCAGCTCTGCCCTGCGCCTTCGGTGGGTGGCAGTTTCTTCTCCTGAGTCATGGTTGACTGAGATTCTGCACTTCCCTCCACCCACTGTTGTTGTGCCTTGTACATCTCTCCTGTCTCTGTTACAAAAAAAAAAAGCAAAAAGCAGAACAGCAACAATAACAAACTCAGAGAACCGTCAACGTGAGTCTGCAAATATGCAGCAGGGCTTAATTTTTTAATCTTGACCTCCTGAACTTTGACTGTGACCCTGAATTTCCCATTCATAAGGCAGTATCCAGGCTGTGCTCTGGAGGGGTGTCAGGTCTTCCTCTGCTCCCAGGAACACCAGATCTGGGATGTCTGCAGCCATCAGAATGAGCAGAGAGTGTTCCACGTTTCTCAGCAGGCTGGGGGAGCTCAGGGTTGGGATCAGTATGCAAACAGCATTTCTGTGTCACTGTCCTCTTCCCTTACGTATGCCAGAGTTGCTTTGTGTTGTGCATGTGGCAGCATCATACAAGTGATGCATCTGCAGGAAAGCAGCCAGCAGGTTGGAGCCAGCAGAGGCAGGTCTGGGGGTTCTCAGTTCCACGGCAAGTTCAGGCAGAAGGGCAGGGGCTGCAAACTTATCCACAAGCCTGACCTCAGGGTCACAAGGACCACTCCAGGCTGTGCTGTGTTCCCCTGTATCTGCTCTTCCAACTCCAAGCTGCAGGTTCTGTTTTCCAGAGTGATGGGGTGAGGGGAGAAGGGCTGACAGCTGGACTTCCCTATCCTGAACGTTGTTAAGAAGCATTGCTCAAGGACAGAATTCGGGGGAGTGTTAGCTCATGTTTGATTTTTAGTCCATGTCGTCCTGATCCTGTGTCAAGCTCTGCTGTTATGGATCACAGCCATCTGGCGATATGCCCTCCATGCCAGTGCCCATGGGTGAGATCCTGGAGCCTCATTAGTGAAGCAGCACTTACAGCAAGGTGCAGGCAGCCCGGGGGCTGTGTGGTGCTGGTGCTTCATCTGGAGTGGGCAGAGCCCCACAGTTCTGGGCCATCTGCAGCACAGTCTGGCACCAGGCACAGCAAGAGCGTGTGAGTGGTACATAGCTCATGATGTGCTTTTGTGTTCCACTTGCACAAGCCCTCAGGGAACTGAATTTGCTTGAGTTCAGAAGGGCACAGTAAAAAGCTCAAGTTGCAGGTTTCTGGAAGATCTGAGTCCAGACTAGCCCAGAGCTGCTAGCTCCTCTGCCTTGTATGCAGGGCAATGGAGTCCTTACAGGCTTCCAAAGCAGCTGATGGAACAGTGCTCCTGGTCTTCCAGATACGAGTGGTGAGAAAATTCACAGCCAACCTGACCCGTGTTTGCTGACATTTGTGTCATCACTGAGTCTGATCAAAATTTTGTGGAGAATTCCAAGGAATCTCCCTCCTCAGAAAATCTTCTGCATATTGGCAGATGATGAGATTGTTTCTGTGTGGCGGAAAGTGCTTGGCATCCACTTACTCTCTAAGCCAAGGGGTTGGTGGCTCTGTTGGTGTCAGTGCTAGGAGCTCTGCTTCATTTTGGCTGCTGTATGTGTTTCCTAAGGACAAGGCACACTTTCAAAAGCCATCCTTGTTTCCACTGCTCGTGCTGGATTGGGATTGTTCCACCAGCCATGCAGGCAGATGGCCCAGGAGGGTTTCAGCAGGACTCTGTCCTATGCTACCAAGAATTGCTGTGTTTCTGCTGCTCCAATCTGGTGTAGCCTGTGCCTGAGCAATCCACTATTGGCTATGGCAGGATCTCCAGTATCCAGCTATCCACTTTCAGCAGCAGTTAACTGTATGGGAACTGCTGAATCACGGCCTGAACCTCTGATCACCTGAGGCAAGCAAGGAGTCAGCCACAGGAGACAGGTGAAGGCAATTCACCTGTGCTGCTGGAAGGGGTGGAGCCTGGTTCCATCTCTCCCAGACCCTTTTAAAAGCTGGCTACTGGGGAAGGATCTCTTCTGGAGATCCACTCCACTGGAGTTTCATAAGCGAGCCTAGGATACAGGTGAGCTTTCTGTCTATTTTCTTTTTATTATTATAATCTGCTTTGCCTAACTCTCTTGTTTATTTTGTAATTATAACATCTTAATATTCATTGATTATACACTAACATGCTTCCATACAAACTCCCCTCTGCTTTGAACTTGACTTGCTTTCTGAAGGCTTTGCAATCCCCCCCCTTTCTGTTATTGGCTGAAAATGTGAAGTTGTGGCGTTGTTTTGAGCATCTGTCTGGGATGTTCCTAGGAGGGAGACTAGGAGGTAGGGTAACTTTCAGGGTGGTTCTTCCCAAGCTCCTGGCAATCCCTGCCCTGTTTGATGCACCTGCAGAGGATCAGCAGTACTACCAGCAGCCATCCGACAGACAGGAGCTCACTGATTGGCACTCACTGTGCTCAACAATCTGTTCCAAACATTTCAAAGTTTCAGCATCTGTCTGGACTTTCTGATCTGTGGGCACCGTTGCCATACAGCAGGGGTGAGAAGGGTTGGGAACTGCCCTCAGGCAGGCTCCTCCTTCCTCACTTCCCCATCCCCGAGATTTGTCCCAGGGCTTCTGCAGGGGAAGCTGGGACAAATGTGCATGTGGCTACTGAGGGATTACTTTGCCAATGCTTTGCATGTAAAGGAATAGCCATTGATGCAGTCATTACCAGGACCATACTGAACTATAAGACTGGATTTATACAACTGCAGTGATGGCATGGGTCACATCTATGGTAGAGCTTGGACCCATCCTTACATACCAGCATGAGCTCTGCTGTCCCCAGGGCAACAGGTTCCAAACACCTTGAGGGGATCTTAGACAGAGACCTGATTTGTCAGAATAAGTAATTGTGAAAAGCTGCATTCAGGTGTGTCCAACAGATGTTACCTCTGCCATTGTAAGTATATTTAAGCGTGCCTTACAATGGTTGCATGAATTAGAGCAGCATGGAGATGCTGGTGACAGCCAGCTCCCAGATATGGCAACCATCTTGCAAGGCAACTTGTGTGGGGAAACGTTCACAAATAAAATTGGTTTCTGAGCTTCACAGATTAATTTATCTGTCTCAGATTGCACCATCAGAGGCAGCACTGGTCACTTCCCAATGTCACCAGGAAATCATTCCTAGAAAGTGAGATTTCAGTCATCCAGGCCTGGGTCGCACACTATTAATTACAATCATATCTTGCTATGTGAGGGAATGCTCTAGGTAGTAGATGAGCATCTCCTTTTTTCTGTTTGGGGTGACAGTTTGGATATCCTCCAGGCTCCCGAGTGCTGTGGCATTAGGCTGGAAGGACAGTGGGAAGTGGGAAGGGTTCACAGTGCTCCTGCACCAGTGCTTTCTGTCCCCCGTGATGGGGCTCCACGTTGCGTCTTTTCTGGCAGCACTAAAAGATCACTGACTGCATGAAACACATTGAGCTTTCACTTGCACATTTTATGTGTCTCTTGCAATCAAGATGCAATGTAAACTCCAGCTTGTGGGTTATTGCTATTGCTGTCTTCCCTTGAGCTCCCGCAGCAAAGCAGGTTGGATGGGAAGCAAAATGAGAGCGGCTTAATAGCAGCAGCAATAGCCAGCCAGAAATAGCTCTGCTGTAGGAAATGGGGTAAATAAAATAATCCTGTCAAACTCCATTGCAGTTCAAGTTCCCAAATAGGAAGATAAAAGAGACATTTCTGAGCACTGTTGGTGGAAGGAGGCCTAGTTCTGTATCGCTGCTGCTAAGACACAGAGGTAATCTTCACACCACGACCATGGCCTGGCTGTTATTGCAGCCCAGTAGTGCTCACAGGGCTATCTGAAAACCTTGTTTGCAAACACAGCGCCACGTGGGGATGATTCTTCTGACTTCAAGTGGCTTTTCACTCACAAGGCACAGTTCGAGTCTTGCAGCATCTCCCACCCTTGCTCTGTCCATCCCAGCAATACAGATCCCACAGAATGACACACACTGGGCCCGGGTCTCCCAGCAGCAGGGTCAGCTGTGTTGCCCTCTGCTGAGCAGTGGAGAGCAACGTGGCAGCGTGTTGCACTCAGAGGCGTTCTGCAGTCTGAGGTAATGGCATTGCACAGGATGAGCACAAAGAACAGTGCTGCTGCTCTGGCACTGCAGTGCAGGCTTGGGGGACCACTGGGATGCAGGGGATGGGCAAAGAGCAGCAGGTCAGCCAGGAGCAGACATCTCTGCCAGGGGCAGGAGAAGGCTCCAGGCTGTTGTGCCAGTGTAATGGTGAAATCCAGAAAGGGCTGAACTTAGAGGCTTTTTCACAGTCTGTGATTTCCGTTCTCAACAGGGAATGGTTTAGTCTACTGATGTAACTATATAGAAATGTAAGATGCTGTACAGCATTCTCTGTGCCCCATTTATCGTTCTTTTATCATTTATCGGAATTGCGGTGGGTATAAATCTGGCTCAACAGCTGATAATGCAACCCTGCTGCTGCGGTGTCCTGTCAGCAGCACGGCTCTACAGCCCTAGGAACAAAGAGGACAAGACAGGGATGTGTCTGCAGAAGGGTTTCCCATCCCTTCCTGCTATGAGTGCCTTGGAAAGGCACTCGCCTCGCTGCTTCACAACCAGCATGACTGGGCTTGAGCTGGAGCAAGGCATGAAAATGCCACTGATGTTCCACTAAATACACTGAGCAAAAATAGCATCTCCACATAAATGCTTTCGGCTCCAGTCCTCCCCCACTCAGAGCCCACACTGCAGCTTCATGGAGCTGGCAAGGATGAATCAAGCATCTATAACCAAACTCAAGAGACAGACATTGCTGAATAATTTGGCAGGAATCTGCCGACCTTCCCAGCACAGCTGTCTTTGTGCAGGAAGAGTTGCATAAACCCAAACTCAAGAGGTTGCGGGCTCCCATCTTCACATGGCAGCCCCTGGGGCAACTACAACTGGTCCCATTCTAGGCAGCATACAGGGCTGTAACGTCACCCTCTGTCCTTTTGAGCCCCTGCTGGTTCAGCCCAAAGCACGGTGCCTGATGGGATGGTGGCAGTGATTACAGCTGCTGGCATCCAACCGCTCAGCAGGACTTTATTTTCTGATATCAAGAATGTTTAGGGCAAAAACCTTAAAAAGGTCTCATTGAGTTTGGGCAGAGCAGAGGCCCAGTTCTGCAGCAGACTGTGCAGTGCGGTGAGAATGGTGCGTGACTGTCCCAGCCTAAAAAACAGCCCGCAGTGGGGCTGGGTTAAAGGAGTGAATGTTACTGAAAGCTGTGTCCTTAGTGTTCCTGACAAGCGGGCCGTGCTGCTTTCTTCAAAGGGTCGCTTTAAGGTAAATTAGATTTTAAAAATGCAGGCACTGAGTCTTTTTTTGAAAAGCCAAAGAACGTTGAAAGCCCTTATGACTAAAGATACCCAAAGACATGGCGAAGTGGCAGCATGCCATGCGCTCATTGCTCACGGCAGGCTGGGCAGAACGGAGATGGAGAGCAGGCAGGCAGGCAGGAAAACCAGGGCGAATTTCAGGAGGAAATGGAAAAACCCTGCTCCCTCCCTCTGCAGATGCACATCCCTGTTCTGCTCTGCACCCCCTGCCCAGGCCAATGAGAGCTCACTGCACAGGAGGCTCAGACCCACAGCCAAGTTGAAAACGCAGCCCAGCCTTATCCAGACTGGTGTCTGGGTGTCGTCATAATGGACCCCGTTTTAGTCTGTCATAAATTTCAGTGTCAACTCTTCACTATTTATCGACTTTTTCAACCCCAGCACTTCACCAAGCTGCAAAGCTTCGTGCTCAGCAGGGCCTCTTCCTTCAGCCTCATCCCTGCATCCCCGTTCCCTTGTGATTCCTGAAGATCCCATCAGCTTCTGGGCAAGGACAATCTGTGTGATTGCTGCTTGTTACACTGCTGCCTCACTGCCTCATCCTTGTTGGATTCCACTGCTGGCTGTTTGGGGTAAGCCCTGGCTGTGCTCTCTCTTACATGTACACAGCACAGTGTGCACAGCATTCCAGCCCTGGGAGCAGGTGCAAGTTCTGCTGTTCATTCTTATCAGACTTTGGGCTGGTAGATGATGGTCATCAGGGGCTTTGGGTTGGTAAAGAAATGCCATCGAGGGTTTCCAGTGTGTGTCTTTCAAAGATTACTTATTTGCAGCTCCCAGTTTCCCTGTAAAATATGAAGGTAGCATTATCCCATTAGAGTGCTAGGGATAAAATCTGCAGTGAGCCCCAGGCACCCAAAGTGCCATCAGAACATGCAGGGGTTTGTAACCAGGGAACAACGACCTGCAAATGCAATGAGAAACTTGTAGCAGATTATTCTGGGGTTGGCATCTTCTATGTTGTCAGTTGATAAAGGGGTCTAATGACTCATGGCTGGAAATGACTCTTGCTCTACAGATGATTTGTTTTACGCATGAGAAGTAGAGTGTGACCTAGCATAGAGTGAACTTGAAAAAATGGACCATCCTCAAATCAAAATGTGTCTTAGGACCTTGCAGTCCCTCCTGGCATGCCAGCCACTATTATCCGTCTATCTCTGTGTATTTCCTGTATATATCCTCATATAGAGGAGTTTCTGGGAGGCACAAAAGTGGCTACATGCTGAGGTGCAGGAACCCGTTGCCCAGACACATACTGGGCCAGGTCCTCTCCAGAGGCTGCCTGGGGAGCAGCTGGGGATCTGTCCTGTTCCCCAGCACCTACAAGTCAGTCTGTGCTGTCCTTCGTTGCAGGAACCATTGGTTGCTGAGAGTTGCCTATTGCAGCAAATCCCAAAAGCACAACTCCTCTGTGTCCCTCCATTAGACCTTACCTAGTCTCAAGCACCAAGCTGGGACTGTTAGGCGAGGCAGCACAGGATCTTTGCACCAGAAAGGAGCTCACTTATTCCTGATCCCTTTCTGAGTTCTTTCGAGGCAGAACTCACCCCAGACCTTGCCCTCCATGTGTGTGAAAGATACAGTGTGCCCTTTTCTGCCAGAGACAACAGCCCTAAGCAAGGGAATGCATGCATCCGATACGAACAGTGCTCAGCTGTGCTCCGTGATGGAGGAGGAAATTTCTTCCTGCTTTATTTCTTAAATAGCTTCTAATTCTGAAGCCATTCTGCAGGCAGATTGCCCTCCCTGTGATTAATATTCTCTTTGCTCTGCAGCAGCAGGGGGCTCCTGCAGGGCACTGCACAACTCCTGCACACAGAGGCAGCGCCTGCCCGCGTGGCTGCGGGTCCTCGCAGCAGGAAAACGTGATGGATTAGAGCTAGCGAGCAGGAGGAGGAAGCAGCACTGCACTAAGAGTTATTGAACAGTCAGATTTACAGGTGCAGTTCTTTATCCACATGACTGTGTCTGGAGTAATAACTTGGGGGTAGGTGTGTAATTCTCTGTGGAAGGCACATCATAGCTTCCAATTTTCCCGTTGAAGACCAGCCTTGGTTTTCTGATGACAGGCACTAGTCAGATTTTTTTCCTTCATGCTCAGCTAGGTGCCTCCCCACCTTGGGGAGAGAACAGCAAGCAGGGTGGGCTCCAGTCCAGGTGGGAGCAGGAGAATGGGGCCCAAGCAGGTCCTCCCCTGGAGCACTGCAAAGCTCTGAGAACACAAACACAGAGAGCAGAGCCGTGGAAGGTTTACGTAACATGTCACAACTTTGTTTTGTGCTCCCATCAAATACATATTTTTTTGCTTCATCTTTTCCTTGTAGATTCTTAGTACGTATTATGTGAACAGACTGCAGAGCATTTTATTCAGAAGAGTTTAATTAACCTCAGCTAGCAAAAAGAAAAAGAATGTACAGAAGCTGTAGGGTAAAAAAAGATCATATTTAGAAAAAATAAGTGCAAATGACCTAAATGCATCAATTTTCTTAAGAGCCACACAATGCAGTCTGGATGCAGTCTGCAGAGACTGCGGGTCTGTGTCGCTGCTCCTTGTGTTCGCTCTCCCAGTCGGTGCCTTGGGGCTTCCCTCACACCACCCCTCAAGTCCGTAATGATCCTACCTGCTCTCATCCCTTTTCTTCTCCATCTGTTGCCTTTCTCTTAGGCACATCAAAACGCAGAGCTGTCAGGACCCCAGGAGATCAGCTATTCCCTTGTAGGATTAAGAGCACTCAGATCTTCTCTGACAGATGTTTATCTAACCCTATTTTTGAAAATCTCCAAGGAATGCTGTCTCAAGACTTCTGTATTTTGTCTGTTTTAGTGCTTAGCTACTCTTACAGCTGGAAAGATCTTTTTCCACGTATCTAATCTTATTCCCCTTTATAGTAAATTAAGTCAAACCACAATCAAAATGGAGAATAATTGATCTCTTCAAAGAATTTTTCATGTTTTTGAACAGTCATAGCACATTCCTTTTCATTTATGTTCTTTCTGGATTAACAGCTCTATTTCTTTGGCTTTTACCAATGATCAAGATTTCAGATTTTTTTTTTTTGTCTTTTTACATTTTCTTGCACTTATTTAACTCTTCGGGTCTTTTTTCATTGTGACATTAAAAATTGGGCAGTGTAAAGCAACTGGTCTTCATGCTGGCTCACCTGTAGTCAGGATGCAAGATAATACTACACTGATATAGCAGCATGTAAACAGAACCAATGTCTGTAGTTCAGTAATTTCCTCTTGACTGTCTCATGTGGTTTCCACGGAGTGATCAGGAGTAGCACTGTCCCAGCTGCAGTTTCTGCCATTTCCTACGCCTGAGCTCCTTTCACCAGTGCAGCTACCTCCATCGCTGATAAATCTCCATCTGTGTGCACCTATTTGCTTTGTCCCTCTGACATGTAGTACTTAGCAGCCCATTTAAGCAATCTGTTTTCATCTTCCACCACGCATCTGTTTTCCTTTATCCTGTGTGTGCTTGTTTGGTTCAGCTTATGTGCTTGAAGAAAGGAAAGACACAGTGTGCAGAGCAACAGGGCTCATTTCTCTATCCTGCCTCCTGTCTGCTTCTGCCACAAACCACACAAAGCAGTGCTGCTCTCATATCCTGTTTTTGTCCCAGAGTTTGATTTTCTTGTCCACATGCAGAAGAAGTTCCTTAAAACAGGGCTTTGGTCTCATTTGCCAGTTACATAGCTCAGATGAACTCCTAAATTTTGTTGGAACCATTTGCGTTGTCATCCAAGTGCATTTGAAGACACCAGTGCTTGGCAAGGAGTTAAGTAATACCTCTTTTTTCTTTAAGAGCTGTAAGAACATATGTGATAGAATACCGTGGCTCAAGAAATTATTATTGTTCTGATACTACAGATGTTAAAATTTAGTCAGTTAGTAAATAATATCAGTTTATTGAGTGTAGGCACAAAGAGAAGAGGAGTAGTAGCATATAGCTAAGCCATCCCAGATGACGGTACCCAGGTACAGGTATCAATCTGCTGTATGGACTGAGCTTTCCCAAAGCCAGATATAACGAGCCATATGCACACAGTGCTATGGGTGCTGGAGTCTGTAGCCAGTGGGTGGGGAATGGTGCTTCCTTTATGGAAGCAGGAAAGGAGTGCTCCATCAGCACAGAACAGTGATTGCCTCTCAGGGCTGGCTCTGAGCTCCCTCCTGGACTTCTGCATGGCTTCGTCCTCTCTGTGCATCCTCTCCTCAAGGCCTCCCCCCAGGGCCGTTTCTCCAGCAGCAGATTGGTGCCAGGCTGAGCTCTGGGGAGGCTGATGGAAGATGATTCATTTCTTCTTGTTATCAAAAAGCTTCTTCTTGAAATGAAAGTAAAAGCGGCAGGCAGGAGCTCTGTGCTTGTTGTCTTTTCCTGATTCCCAATGCGCTTATTTAATGCTCAAGGACAAAGCTGCAGCGTTCCTTCTTTGTATGTTTCCCTCAAACGCTCTTGATAGCTGAGCTTGTTATTTCCTGCTATTGCATTTTCCCCAGCAATAATCTTCTGAAAGCACTTGTGCGATTCCATTATCTCCTTATTGCTCCTCCAATAACTCCTAGGCAACACCGTTACCTTCGCACCCAATGCTCAGCAGTACCTGCAGCCCCCAGAGCACCGCAGCAGCGACTGTTCGGCTGCAGCCTGGGGAGGGGAAGGCACGGACGCTGTCTGGACGCATAGCACCTCCATAATGCTGTTAGAGCACTCACTTAGCTATTAAAGGGAGCTCATTGTGTTTGCTAAACAAAGAAAATGAGGGAAAAAACACACCGCGTTCAGTACGTATGTGCCCGCAAAAAGGTAATGCACAGAGTGGTGTTTTCAGCACCAGGCGAACAGGACGCTTGTGATTATTTATTTTCATAATATTTTCATGAGCAGCTCTCTACTTAGTCATGAATATTGCACAGAAAGTATGTTTGATCCTACTTCACCTGCCTCACAAGGACAGCTGCTTTCTTCTGGAAGTTTTCTGCAGCAGTGGTCGGCCGATTCTCTGTCAAGAAGAATATCTGTGGGTAGCACTAATTTGAGGAGCATATCTTTTTTTTTTTTTTTTCCAGTGAGGTTTGTTATCAAGTTCTTTGAGAATGTGAAGATGAATGCTATTTCTAAGAATTAGTTCGAAGCTAAAATGTAAACCAGTGCACAGTATTGATTTAATTGAACAGAATTTTAATGATGCTTCTCAGCATTTAGGTGGGGGCTAAGAAGAAAGAAGCAATTTGCCAAATCAGGGCAATGTAGAAAAGTTTTACAGTGTGCATGTTCAGCTTGAAATCTTCTTATGTTTAGGACAGCATCGTTGCTCAAAGCTTTCATCCAGAAAGGAGGCATTTGTGCAGTATGTTACTTAACAGGTATTTTTTTCCCCTACAGAGCATTCCAGAGGAGGGGGCCAGATTTTAAAGACTCCAACCTCCTGGGCAGTGCCCTGTCTCATAGTAGCCAACCCTATCTGGCACATCCATAAATATGTTGAAAAACTGACACACAGCTTATTTTTTGAGATGAATGATTTGTTTAAAACAATTCCTATTGCTTACCTTCATAAAAAAAAACCCTCACTCCTAAAGCTTACTTGAGTAAGTAAGTGCTGTATATTGATTTTCTTCCTCTCCAATGAGCCCTTTGACAAAACATTTATCTTTAGGCACTTTCAAAAACCAAAAAATATTTAAATAGATTAAATTAATATACCTAAACATTGGGTATTTACAGTGGGTAGAGGAAGACAATCTTGATGGTATGTTTCTGAATTTGTGTTTTTAGATACATGTATGTCTTGTAAATTGAAACACCCTCTCTGGTCATAACTTTTTGTAATTAATACTCTGCTTTCTGGTAGTCAAATATGACTTGTTATCTGTTCCATGAAAGAGGCCAATGCTCCTGTAACACCAGTGTAAATCAGGAATAGTTACATGAAAGGCAGCACCAAATGTGAAGGGCAGGACCAAAAGAAGTACAAAGAGGGAAGGGGGGAAAACAGGCAGGTGTCTGACTTTCACTGTGGTTAATCGTCACAATTTCACATCAGTGATGGAGAAGTTGACACAGTACTCTCAAAACATTGCTTTTAGTGCTATGTCTGCTGCATCTGCTGTTTCCCTGCTGCTGTGACCACGCAGCCGTGCCGGTGTGACAGCAGAAGGCTATTTCTGTTTTCTCCCTTCCTGATGGAGAGAAGTGAGCTGTTGCTGAAAAACAAGGGGGTGGGAATGATCAGTGTAGAAAGCAAGTGAAGATGAGGAGGTTTGGTCATAAAGATTATTGTAAATATCAAGAAAGGGAAAAGCAAAGATTTAAGCTGGCTCAAGAGGTTAAACCCAGATTATAGTGGGATAGAGTTTAAGAGTTCTTTGAATGGAAAACCGAGGGGATTTTTCTCACCAATGAATTGTGTAACAGTGGGAAATGGGTGCCAGGGATAAGAGGCACAGACCTGTTTTGCCCTGGTACCAAGAGCAGCTCTGGAAAAGCGAGACCCTGCTCTGCAGTGCCAAGTGGACACAAGCTGATTTCACAAGTTTTCTCTCTCTGTACAGCCTTTTTTTTTTTGCAGCGCAGGAATCCCATCAGGCTCCTGTCACGTGGAGCAGGAGAAATACCTTATGCTCAGTAAGAAGGTACTAAACCCGTGGGAGATGATGGAAGGGCTCTGTCTGCTCAAAGGTGGTTTTTCATTCCTGCAAGCAAAATTTCGCAGCATGAGGATCTGTATTTTGTTCTGATTTTTTTCTATGTTTCCCCTATTCATTCAGTCAGCAACAAATATATTCGCAGCAGACGAGGTTGGAAGACTGACTGTTTCACCATTGCTTCTTTCTTTTCCTCAGCCCTCCTGTGAATTCCCTGCTGAGCTCAGGCTCTGTAAGTACCTTACGATCAGCTCATCTCTCCTTTTGTCTCCACAGGACCTGATACGAAGAGATATTCTGTATTACAAAGGTCGCATAGACATGGATAAATATGAAGTGGTAGATATAGAAGATGGGAGAGATGATGACTTCAATGTCAGCATGAAGAATGCCTTCAAACTTCATAACAAGGAGACTGAGGAAATACACTTATTCTTTGCCAAGAAACTGGAGGAGAAGTTGCGATGGCTCAGAGCTTTCAGAGAAGAAAGGAAGATGGTAAAAGAAGATGAAAAGATAGGTGAGGAATATGAAATGGATCTGAAAGGAGGTTGTTGGTAATGCTTCATTTAGCCCCAAATGTTGAAGAAGCCCACATTGTTTTTAATTGTAGCATTACAGTTAAACCTTGTTCAGATGTCCTAGACTGCTCTTGTTGCTATGAAGTAGATCTCTTTCCAGTTCAGTCAGTGGTATTTTTGGCCCTCAATGAGCAAATTCTGCCCAGAGCTTCAAGCCTGGACCTCCAAGGGTTTGTGTGAAACAGAACTCTTGGGTCTCCTGACCCAGTCTTCTGGCTGCCTCCTTTCTGCCCTGGCTGTGCACGTCCTGTGCAGGGTAGGGAGGGGCCGAGTTGGTGATCAATCAGCCATGCCCTTCCCTCAGCATCAGCCCAGAAACTGACTGCAACGAGCGTCAGTTCAGGCTCAGTTTGTGTTGCTCAGCTGTAAAGTACTGGGCGAATTTACAATCCTGTTTATGGTAATAATAATAATAATAACGGATCTAATCTTAATCTCCCTTGCGCAGGGTCTGTATGGAAAGTATAAGCAGGCCTGTCCTTTCAAGGCAGATTTGCCTTCCATTGAAGCACCTTCCCATACACACAGCCTGCTGGGTGATGCTTTGCCACCTAGGGAGCTCTGTGTTTGCCAAACAGTGCAGAAAATCCCCCCCTCCCCAAAAGAAAGAGAGGCTTTGTAAGCAACTTCTGAATTGTATTTGCCGTGTTCCCTTTTTCAGGCTTTGAAATTTCTGAAAATCAAAAGCGGCAAGCGGCAATGACAGTAAAGAAAGTCAGTAAGCAAAAAGGTAACCGGCAACACGCACTGTGCCTGGTGATGTGAGGGTGGAGCGGGCTGGGCTGAATCCTGCTGGGCTAGGATCCAGTGTCTCCCTTGAATTTCCCTCTCCCCTTTCTCTTTTTTATAAAATACCGTTTGTGCTTTGTATCCTTTCTTAATGTATCTGTGGGCCAAATTAATCTCTGGTCTCATGTGGCAGAAGCCAGTGGAATTTCACCAGAGATGAATTTGATCTCGTTATCTCCAGTCTGGTGTCCAGAAGCTGTCCCTGGGGGCAGAAAACTTTCTTGATTGTTTATCTCAGGCTGAGATGGGAGAGAGTGTGAAGACGTGTAGGTTGTTTTGCTAATTCCCAAAGTGTGTCCCATTAGAAAAAGATGGCTAAAATATTGGACATGATAAGAGACCTTCCCCTTCCCTGCTTTTGGGAAGGGGATGCTTATGATTCTTGGGGCTGCCTGTAACTTTTAAAGGACAGCACAGTAGCATCAGCTCTAGGAAGGAATGTATCTTGGTAAAGATGTTATATATCTCTAATGTCAGGTTCATTTTCCAACCCAGGCAGACTACAGCCAACTAATAAATGCCATGCTATACACTAAACGGAGTCTCAACTGGTGAAACAGCTGTTGTTAATTATCTCTTGCAATAACTCTTGCAGCTCCAGGTTTTGAAGTAGTAAATATAGAGGGAAAGGAAGAGATGTAATTTTCCAGGTTTTCCAAGGCTTCACAAAGTCACAGGCATGTTAATTAGTTACTGAAGTACCTCAACGCAACCAGGACTATAAAAAGGTTTTCAGAGAATTCATAGTTTCTTGGCTATAGTGAGTCCCAGGCAGATTCTCGACAGGTTTTGGGTTGTTTTTTTTGTTTTTTGTTTTTGCAGAAGTTGAAGGAGCTCTTTGTTTTCTGCCTCACCTGTTTGTTGTCTACTGGCTTTGCTGGTCCAGTAGTGGTTCGCTAGGCCAAGTGTAACTGCCATGGTTTGCTGTGTCTCTCCATTGTCATTAGTCTTCTCCTCTCTATTAACCTCCTATGTTGTGTGCTGAGTTGTTCTCTAAAAGCTCTCCTGGCCAGATTTCCTAAGCTCCAAATACACACACACGCACAGGCAGGGACATGCACATGTCAGAGTCCATGTGGTTCTGGCAGCAGCGGACACCAGCACAAGCACAGGTTGGCACATCCACCCCCACCAGGAAGCAGCCATAGAAATTAAGGCAACTGGAAAACTGGAGAATCTGACTTGCATGATGGCCATGGCAAAAAACAGTTTTAATTATTCACTGTTCAATTAAATTATTAATTAATTATTAATTAATAATTTTACTGTTTAGTCATTAAGTACGTGACACGGTTCAAAGGTGCCTGAGCATGCCTACAGTACACCCAATTAAATCCCTGTACTTGCACTGTGACAAGCATAATAAGCCTAACTGTACAGTACCAATTTCTCATTCAGCATTTGCTCTCGTTTCCTCTCTTTCTCTTTCTCTCTCTTACTCTCAGATGAAAAGTGGGGGGATATTAACCTAGGCTTCTCTGATAAAAATTAATTAGCTTGTAAAACACTAGTCAGCATTTCTTTTACGCAGGACAAGCTTATGCTATAACACTGGGAGTTCTTTTCATGAGATGAAGTCCTTGAGATGGACAGAAACAGTCAGACCTCAGGTGCCCAGTTAGGCAAAGTCTGGCTCTTTTACTGAAAATAACAGCCAGTAGAACCATGAAATTAGTAGCTCTGTTTCTTTTGTCCTACATTGTGATACTTGTAGTCCAGCCTCAAATTACATAAGTTATTTACCTGCACTGAATGCTTGGCTGAAAACTCTTGGTTTTCTTACTCTGTTTTGCCCAAGACCCAAAGGCACAGGGCTGCTGTAACAGGGAGCTGGCGAAGTTGCTCAGTAAGAGAGAGGTAGGAGGGCATTCCTGGGAGTTGGCTTTCTGTGACTGATGGTTGAACCTTTCCACGTGCCTTTTACACGACTGCCCGTGAATTTGGCAAAGTGCTGCTTGGGGCTGCCTGTGTCCTCCCCATGCAGCCTCCCGCAGCAAGCCAGGAGCATTGGAAGAAGTTTAGGGTGTTTCAGGAACAACAGTTGTACCTGGAATGTGGTGAGGCCCCTTGAGAATAGGAATACTTTCACTGCATTTTCATGAGGACTATTTATTTGTTTCCAGTCAAGGACTTTGCTGGACAGGTCCCCGTGGCTCCTGCTTGCCTCATGGCTCAGCATCTGAGCTGACGTGGCAACAGCTCTGCTGCCATGTCAGTGGATGCCTATTACAGGCTTGTTTCTAGATCATCTCAGTCATTCCCTCCATCTCTTAAATGGGAAACCATGGTAATTTCCCTGTCACAGAATACTTAAGGAAGAGAGAAAAGCTGTGAAGGAGGTGAAATGGAAAATGCAATCAACTTTGTTAGAGGTGAAGCAGAAAAACATTTTTCAAATAGTATAAACAGCAGCTTACTTCATGTGCTGTTGTACCACACCTCCCAGAGGTATTCCTTGGGAGCCAGCTGGTGCTGTTCTGAAAGGAAGCATTTAAACCACAGCTTGCTGCAGCACTCTGGGAGACACTAGGGGGTCACCCAGTAGTGGGAGGCAAAATCCTAAAACTCAGCTTTCTAAACGGATGGAAGCTTCTTTTGGGGGACTGATTGAGAGCACAGCTCTGTGTTGTGAGAGATTTTCAATCCCACAACAAGGATCCTCTGTGGAGCACAAGCCAGCCCATTTGGAAGCAGCCATCTCCTGATGCTCATACCCACACAGAAATGTGTGCAGGCATGCAGTGCTGGGCTTCCTTCCAAATCAATTTAATGATGCATAAGGTCAGATTTCAGCAATATACTGGGATTTGCACTACTTATTGGATCGGGCAAAGCATAATGATATTAAACCAGGTGCCTTAAGACAACATTAAACCAATTTTCAGCCTTCTTTAAGTCCATTAGACATATAGTAAATGGGCAGTGTTGGTTGTGCAGCTTACCAACAGGTAGGGAAAGGGGCTGTTTGTTGCTTTGTCTTTCCGCATTGATCGTTCGAGGTTTTGCCTCTCTGTTACAGCCCTTTAGCCTCTCTCAATGTCAGCCTTGTAACTGGGAATAGAATTCCGTGTAGTGTTTCCTAGAAATAGTAAAACAACAGAGAAATTTATTTGGCTTGACTTACCAAAACAACATTTTTTTATGCTGCAGTCAAGCAAGCGTGCAGTTTCTCTGCAGATCAGTCCAGGTGCCACTAAAGACCTTTGCTACCTGCACTGGCAAGCATGACATTAAGATAGCATCGAGCTGCACTTCCAGAATTGCATTTGTGATTGACGATAGCCGTGGAAACCAGGCTAAAGCTGCAATGAAAATGGATCCCTTGTGCATCTCCAGTCCATTCTTAACGCAGACACAGGATTATCCAGCTTACTTTTTCGATTTCTGAGTGTCTGAAAACAGAAGGCTCCTTTACTGCCTCTATCCATCACGGGCTTTGTTCTGACGGCCACTTTTAATCTCCCCTCCCAACATTAGTGTTTGCAGCATTTAGAAACATTCCATTACTTATCGGATCCTCGGCTCTGTCTGCATCTGTTCCCATGCAGGACAGCACATGGGCTATCTCCTTTCCTCAGGCACATGAGGGATTTTGCCTGTGTTCCTAGAAGCTGTCAGCCAGGGCTTTCAGGGTGATTAGAGGTTCCACTGCCTAGTAAAGAGATTCTCAAAGCTCTGCTTCCCAATAATATTTCCATTTTGGAAAATGAAATGCCTGTACAAATGTAAAGAAGTGACCTTTGAGCTGGTGAGAGGGTTTCCCCGTGCCAGGAGCTCCGCAGGGCCATGCTATGGGCCAGCTCTTTCTTGTCATTCTCCCTGTCTTGTGCATTCTCCTCTGCACTGTGCAATAGCTTCACCAAAGACAAGTCTTTAGCCTGATGAGCTGGGACGTGTGGAAGGAGGAAAACATATATTCAGTCACCATTATCCCTAGCCTTGAGTGTAGAAGGATGTTGTCATTAAATCTGCCCATAAAAACTCAGCTATGCAAACTCCAGCAGGGGTTAAATCATCAGCCAGCATGAGCTGCTTTGGCCTGCAGTAAAACTCCCTCTGAGTCACCAAATTCTGCTAACTTCTTCTCTTCTGATTACTTGAGCTCACAGCTAACTGTCTCATAAAACCCTGACCCACACTCTCAACAGCTTTTCTTTGACATCTCAAGCTTCTGCACTTTAAACTCTCCCCCAGCAAGCGTGCATAGCAAAACAAGATGACTGCACATGAGCATACTTATGCTGGCTTCATCTTGCCAGCAAAGACAGGTCTTACCAGGCATCGGGGTCTGTAGGAACCTCCTGTAGTATTCCTGAGTGTCTGAACCTATTTTACTGCATCTTTGTTTCTATCTAGATTGACCCTGGTGTGTTTCCCCATCCTATTCATGCCTGGGGATTTGCAGCCTTAGGAGAAATGAAAAACACTGAGCAACACAGACTAAGCTTAGAAACAAAGAGGGGCATTGTAGATAATCAGGGTCATTTCCCTTTTTCACCGAGCTTCCCACTGCAAGGGAGAAATAATGGAGCTAAATGTGTTCTCGGTGGCATTTCCCCACAGATTCAGATAAATCACTGGGCTTATCCCATTGCCTGTAATATAGAGGCTCCACCCACGCCTCTGCAGTTTGCCCCAGCACTTTGTAGTGCTTTGGTCCACATACAGTAGTCTCTGTGATGATCACTGGCACAGGTGCCTTCTCACTCAATGTATTATGAACCCAACTGGAGTAAGGAGTTTCATCTGAGAACTGATGTGATACTGAAGAAAACCATCAATATTTTGGCTAGGAGACCTCTGATGTATGTTTTTGGTTACTCAGCAGTGGGCACATGCTTCTGAGCAAATTCCCCAGGGGGGTTTTTGGTGAGCTGTGAAACAGACCTCTTGGTTTTCCTGTAATACCAAGCCCTCATTTGAAGAGCCAACATGTGGCCATCAACATCACATTGAGATTCTAATTGCAGTAGGGCTGTCAGCCCAGACACTGCTGTACTTTCAGTTCAGTGAGGTATTTTGGGTGAGAGGTAGTGTTTCTGGGTGCATTTCTTCAACCCAGAAGACACTGCATTTCAGGGCAGTGAAAGATGAAGAGATCTCTTCTATCAGTGAAACAGACTGAGCATTCTTTGCTATCACTGCAGAGAATGCTGGAGGAGAAGGGCTATATGCATATGAGACAGGATAAATGAGTTTTCAGCTGGCTTTGATGGATAAAACCCTAGTATCATTTATTCCATCTTGCCTCATTTAGTTTTTGCCTGTCACACGAGGAATCATTATCTTAATGTCTAGTCTAATGACACCAGGTAGCAGTAACAGACTTGATAGATTCAGGGAGGTAAAGTTACCTCAGTAGTTGCTGGCTGTGGAACAGCCCAGGCACAATCCCCATGTTTTCCTCTGTTGCATTTCTCAAGGCTGCAGAGTCCCCCCAAGCAGCAGTGAGCACTTTTCCTCCAAGACAGAGAAGTTAGACAAGTGCCTAGAAAAGGGAGCTAAGGCAGGTTCTCCGCACCAGCACCATTTCTGGTAATATCTACCTCTACCAAACCACTGAGTACAGTCCCCTGCAGTGTAAAGAGCCATGGCTAATGCACCACATAATGCCCTTGAATTGGGTGAGTATGACAAAACTTGAGTCAGGCAGTTTAGCATGGAGGTGAAAAGCAGTGCAGTCCATGGCTGCTCAGGACTGCTGCTGGAGGCAGACATTTCCTTCTCGCAGCCCCCATCCTCACCTCTGGCTGTAACAACAGCCTTCAATCAGCAGAACTGGTGTCAGATACAGAACAGTTTGCTAACTCTAAATACGACAGTGACCAAATGAACAGTGGAGAGGTGCTTTGAGATCCTCTGTTGAAACGTGCTGAAGAAGGGCAAGGGGCTGTACCCATTGAGCCATGGCTTCTTGTTTCTTTAAACTGAACTTGTCACTATTGCAGGAATAATTAACCATACAGCAATTAGTGTTCTTGAGGTATGTTCCCTGCTACCTGTGTTGCATATGGGTTACAGTATTAATGAGGAGACTGAATTTCTGAGATGCAGGAGCAGCTGAGATCACAGGGAATGAAGGCTCTGCAGCACAGCACCGCTTCCCTCCCAGCCAGCAGCCGTCCCTCGGCCAGCAGGGAAATGAGGTGGTGACATTTCATTGTCTCCCACGCAGCTCCGGCTAACGAGCAGCGCAAAATCTAGATGGATAGGTAGAAGAAAAGCCTATGAAATAGCTCCTGATTAAAGTCTGAGATTAAAAACTTAAAGAGTGAGGGTGGAATAACCATCTCGTAAGGCAAGTTCTGTGGTTATTATATAGGCAAATCTGAGTGTGTTCTGTGTATGTTTTGTATTTGCACTGGTGAGGCACAGTGCTGATAGAGCCATCCCACTACGTTGTAACTGGATCTCTCTGCACGTGTCCATGTGGATTGCCTGTGAGTTAACAGCATGCTCCTAAATCTTCAAGTGCTAGTCAAGTCCTGTTACAACCTCAGATAGAGGGAAGAAAAAGAATTAGGAGGAAAAAAAGAGACCATGATAGATCTTTCTGTTTTCTTCTGAGTCGAGATATTCAAAAGATTCCAAGTGACGTATTCCAGCACTAAAAAAAGACATGACTTCAACTGACAGTGCAGCATCTCTCTTTACCAGTTTTGTCTAGCCAAAGCATAAACCCTGGAGTTTTCTTTGTGCTCATTCCGAAGAGATTTCCATACCCCCACCCTGCTAGACAATCTTGCTATGCAGCTGCAGCCTTTCTATTCTGCTACAGTGTAGAATTATGCATGAACCAGCAGAAGGAGCTCCAAGTCTGGTCATTGGTGTATAGCTGCTTTCTAATGCCTTGGAAAGGCAGTGTAGCAGCTGTGTGTAGAAATCATTACTTATCTATCGATTCTTTCCCTTTGTGCTTTGAATTCTGTTCGCCAAGCAGCCCAAAATTGCATTGGAAACGAGCTGTGCTCATTTCTTTCTGTTGAATTGCAGTGAAGTGATGGCTTTGCATATATAAAATCCCTCAAGAGACAATTTTGCACAACAGCCCCGAGTTCTGATGAGAGAACAAACCACTTCAGAGTGGAACAGAAAAACAGCAACCTGTCATACTTTTTCCAGAATTGCTCTTTTTTGGCTTTTGAAGATGTTCAGATTAGGTGAATTTCTCTGCCTCCCCCACTCATAATTCCTGTGTTCCACATTGTCAAGAACACGGGTATGTCAAAAACAAAGCCATTCTTGGGGCACCTCTAGCTTTTGCAAAGTGCTGTATCACTGCTTCACAAGAAAATGTATTCTCAGGGAATTATCAGCCTGACTTGCCAGAGCACAATTGTTTTTATTTGCATGCCCACAAACACATAGTGATTATGCATGCCATTGAGATGCACAGTTTTGATCATTTAGGCCATGGACGTCATTTGATAAATATGATAAATATTCAAACCTTTGGCTGCTTATTCAAATAGAACCAACCAGCTTTTGAAGCTCATCCAACTTAGATGCTAATGATATCAACCCCTACATCCTTGAGAAGTGATAGACAAAAAACTTTGAAGAATATTAGTCTGAGCTTCCTTACCGAGGAATGTGGCAATGTGTGTTTGCATGGGTATGTTCCAGATGGGAGTAGAGGTTTTCCAGGAGTTTGGACCCTAAGGGCTCTCCTGGGGAAGAACTGAAGGGGGTTGCTAGTGATCTGGCCAGGGGAGTCTGCCTTTTTCTCTTTTGGAGAAGACAGACTATGGATTATGTTCTTTGCAGTGTAATTCCATCAGTGTCAGTGGACTTTAGCCAGACTGTCTTTTCTCTACTTCTCCAGCCTTCCAAGTGTGTAACACTTTGCTGATCCAGGAGATTTCATAGCAATTCTTTGTTGAGACTAAAGAATAGCAGTTCACCCTCTACAAATGGGTTTAAAAACAATAAAGAGCTCAGCCTTGCTCAACACGGCAGACCAGATGCATCATGAGGCTAGCTGCGATTCTGCAGCCACAGAGTGCAAAAGGCGTAGGGCTGTGTCACTAAGCACTGTGGTGTTGAGGTCTTTCAAAGCTAGAAACAACTGCTGTGTGTCCTTTGGTAGCAGCTTTAGATTCACAGCTCTTTTGTGTTGTGAAGCATTATTTAATCATGCTGGTGGCTTTGACTTTGGGTTGAAGATCCAGACCACGTAGCAATAGAATAAGATTTATTTCCCAACACCAGACATGTAAGGGACAACCATATCCTCATCTTGCCACAGATCCTGAGAGTCCTTACCAGCCTCTCCTCACTTGGTGAGCCAAGCACCAATGGCTGGGGGTCTCCATGGGAATGTCTTCACATGTGTGTGGCTTCAGTTTACTCTCCAGGCTCTGTTCACGTGTTGAATTGCCTTCCAACAAGGCAACTAGGATCAGGACAGCGGTAGAAGGGAGGGAAGAGATGGGGTAGATATGAGCTTAAGTCCATGCTTTGCTCTTGTGTGACATCACTGGCTTAAGTCACTGTGTGGCAAGTGCAAACTGAGCGTTGGGTCCCACCAGGAAGGATGGTACAGAAATTGACTTAGGTGTCCCAGCACTGACCCCACTCTGCAGATACGCTGGAGAGGTGCTTGGGAAAGACAGAGACAGGACAAATACAGCTGCAGAACAATTCCAGACTGCTCTTTTCAACTGAGTTTGAAATATTAACTGTGTTGAATTTGTTAAAGGTTAATGAGTAATGAACCATAGAGCAGTTTCTATCCACCATAAGGAAAGGCCTCAGTTACTCCCTGTAGGCAACAGAGAGAGAGGCATGGTTTGATAGTATTTGCTGCAAAGGAGAAATCAGTTAGCTATAGTCAAGATGGTATCTCGATTTGGTCCGAACCTTTTTAAGGTTTTTAGCAATTCAGGATTGGTAAATTCTATAGCAAGGGGAAGCAAATTAATTCTCTCTCCTAAAGCCATCCTAAAGCCGTAGCTTCATATCTAAAAGAAGCCCTGGATTGCAATTTGGCAACATACAGAAATTGTCAGGTGAGCTCCATGAGTGCACTCTGTGAGGCTTTTTCCTTTGTCTGTAAGTACCCAACTGTGTGCAGCCCTCCTGTTCCTGGGCCGGCCGGTGCTGGTCCCACAAAGCATGTGTTTGTATGTGAGTAGGAACCACTAACTGAACGCAGTTGCATTTCTTTGACACACACTGCTGTGGTACCTGGGTGCTAATCACCGTATTTTGCCTTCTCTAGCACCTTCCCAGCCGAGGATCTCAAAGTGTTTTACAAACATTAATTAATTTAGCTTCACAACCCTCGTGTGAGGTAGGTGGGTCATGCCATCCCGCTTTCCAGATGAGGACACTGGTCTACTTGGTAGAGTCACCTCGTTCCTGCGGTTAAAAACAGGGAGGCAATGGCCTCGAGATGGCCCTTGTGAAGCTTACCACCCGTCATGCGGCCGGGACTGCCCTCCCCACAGAAGGAAGAGCAGTTCTGCATGCAGCAGAGGGGATCCAGAGATGGCCAGAGCTTACAGCAACCTGCTTCAGAGCCCTGCTCCTCCCGGCTTCTGCCCTTTTCTGGAGTTGTGGCTTCCAGCTGATCACAGCACCTTGAGGCTGAAGGAGGGATTATCCCTAGTCAATGGCTCAATGGCATTGTGGAGAGGAAATGCAGAAGTAGCTCTGTGACTTTTCCCTATAGTCTGTGCTTCGGGGGCTCCATGCCTCCTTCCTGTTACACTCCCATTCACCCAGAACTGCAATTTGTGCATCATCCTTTACAATGGGCTGTGTAGGTCCCAGCTTGCTGAAGCTCACCTTTCTAGTGAGAAAGCTGTCAGAGCAATCTCCCCTTACCCCTTTCCTGCACACAACTTGTGACTCATATACATGGGAATTGTTCCCCAAGCCAGGACAGACCCTGACAATGTATCCCTGCCAGTCTTTCCATTGCTACCCATTCGGATTGAGCAGAAGCAGCCTTTTCTGCATCGCCTATAGCCATTTTTGGCTGAAACAAGACCAGTAAATTAAAAAAAAACAACACAAACACCCTATGGAAAAGTCCTACAAACCTTCTGACATAAAGAGCTGCCCTTTGTATCAGCTGAATAGCACTGAAGCGACACAGGTCCCTGCAGGAGATTCCTCCCAAACTGCCATGCTCTGTTCCATTCCAGCACAAGAGCTGGCGCCAAGTGGTCCCTAGGGTCGTGCTGCTCAGGGCCGGTCACAGGGATGCATTTGGGGCACAGCTGCCTGCTGAGTTTGGATGGGAGGGAGGGCGAAATCCAGCTTGGAAACTGCAGGTGCTAGATTTGAGAGCGGAATCAACTGCTGTGGTCTCTGCCTTTGAGTGACTGTGTATGGCTTGGCCACGTGTTTGTTTCTTGCTAGGTCATGCAGGACTTTTCCATGAGGGCAGGCAAAACTCTGCCAATACAATAAAGTAATGGATCTTTAGCAAATCTTCAGCTTGCAGTCTAGCGTAGGTAGCCTCTGAGCTGGGAGTTCAGGCAGCTGCTGCATTTCTCCACAGATTTGCTGTCTCTAGCATGTCTCCCTGTTGTTTGGGACCCTGGTTATTAAGTGTTAAGAAGCGATAGCATGATGGAGAAAGACTATTGACCCAATTGCACTTTGACTGATCTGTTTCTTTTTCCCCCCAATCATCGATGCAGGTGTGAGCTACTCCAAGTCGGTTCCTCCAGCCTACCCACCACCCCAGGATCCATTAAATCAGGGACAATACATGGTGACAGATGGCATATCCCAGTCCCAGGTCTTCGAGTTCACCGAACCCAGACGCAGCCAGGCACCATTCTGGCAAAACTTCAGCAGGTTAACACCATTCAAAAAATAATACTTAGAGAGATGGAGAATTTTAACTTAAAAGAACTTAAAAAAATAAAAATAAATAAAATTATATTTATAGATGGACCTTTTTTCGGAGAAGCACTGTTGCAACTAAATATATATACATATATATATGTATACACATTTAAAAAATAATACATATATATATATACATATATGTATATATATAGAAGGACCAAAAACTTTTTTTGTTGTTTTTGGGAAGCAGTCTGCTACTAGATAGTAGGAAGCACCAATGATTTCTAATCATGTGACCTTTTTTATTTTATTCTATTGGTCTGACATTGTTTTTTTCCTTTTTTTTGTGTGTCTTCATTTTCATTGAAGTTGTCATTGGCATCCCAGAATGCTTTCTTGCTTGTTTGAATTCTTCATCGAAGTTCCTCATGGACTATGTTGGTGTATATTTTATTTTATTTTATTTATGGGGGGGGGGGGTTGTTTGTTTTTTGGGGTGCTGGGAGATCTCTGCTCCATCTCCCTCCCTCTCCATCCCTTCCTTGGCTGTCCCAGAGTTACCATTTCAGTGAAGAGCATCGATCCTTTCCCATCCCTGTCCTGCATTCTCTGGTCTGACTCGTGCCTGTCTGGATGTGCTCCCTTGTGCACCATGCTCTGCTGCGCAGTATTTCTCTGGCTTTAACTGTTTTGTTGCGGGCAGTTGAAAACAAGCAGAAGGGGTAGCAGCTATTTAGGAAGCGAGAGATGGGTTTTCCTCAGTTAACTTACTGCATTTTTTAAGCTGTCTTTTTCTCAATTCAGTGTGATGTGATCACGCTCAGAGTGAGACTGAGAAAAGAATATCAGGGGCTTTTTTTTTTTTTTTGCATTTAATTTTGTTTCTGTGGGGTTATCTTTGATTTGGATTCATTCTCTTTTTAAGCTGAGACTCAACTCTCTGAAAAGCCCACTATCTTTGTTTTCCATGCAAAGATAAAAGCTTAAAAACCGACGGCTTCATGCCCCCCATTGCAGCTAGAGAAAATTGGCTATTAGGCTTCAACAAATGGCCACTTTTCTTTCTTCAGGAACTAAGGTCCCATCCCATTGGCCGCAGTCAGGCCCACACAGTACTGCATTAAGGAACCACCGATGGCTGTGTGCAGGAGCAGTGATCCCAGAAGCGAGGGCCGTGCCCGCGCTCACTGCCTGCTCGGCTCTGTAGCACTTCAGACAGCCGGCTTCACGTCGGCACGGAGCTCCCAAGCAAAATGCAGCAGGCATCCATTAGCAGAAGGATAACTGGGAGTATCTACCTGGTGTTTCATGCACCCAAAGCTGCAGAAGAGTTGAGGACTGCCTCTCAGGAAAGGTACGGATGTGACCTGAGCAGGTCAGCCGTATGCCCATGACCTAATCCAAATCACCAACCAGTTAAATCTGAACTGCAGTGGCATCAGTGTCAGTGGGCTCTGGAGCGATTAGCTGAATTCTCCAGATCTCTTTCTCTCTCTTTTTCTCCCTCTGGAGATTGATAGCTGTATTTTCAAAGACACCTCCTACAATTTTAGCCTTAAGTACATTCGCTTCCAAGCACAAACGCTTATGTTTAAGCTCATAAAACAAACCATTGTGCACTAGGACAATTGGGATTGTTTAACCAGGCTTAGAAGATGAATTTAAACTTTGCAGAGCTATTCTGCAACCTCCTTTAAAAATGCAAGTCGAAATAATAGATCATGATATTTATATTTTTCTTTCAAATTTGATACCCCATGTAAGCACCTCAGGCCAGTAGCATGGACAAATGTGTTTTTATCACTTCAGAAAATGGCAAAAGCAGAGAGTGCGATTTTAGTTTTTCCATGGAGCTTGGGTTATTTCAGGGCACATCAGAAGGCAGCAGCTGTATTTTTTCTTTAAGTACAAAAATAATCTCAGCACCTTAGGGTCACCTACAAACCTATCAGTGCAACAATGCCAGGCTGGCATTTTGGAGAGGAGGAGTGGCCCCTCTGTGACAGGCAGCAGTGAAACACTGAGAAACCCGCATAGGAGGCAGCCAAATTTTGTAACACAGCTAATTTCTATCCTCTTTTGTATCTTTGCATTTTTACATTTCGATTTTCATACTGAACACGTAGCAGTTATTATGTTTGCTTAACAGAGTGGGTTATTTAGAGAAGTGAATGGAATCGGTTTGCAGAAGTTAACTGAAATGTTTCACTGTTTCTGAATGGCTGGAGAGAGATGCAGAGAGAGAGAGAAAGAGAGAGAGATCACAATCTGTTGTCAGCGTGATAGAAATTTCACTTATTCCTTTTCCTTTTTAATTGCTTAGGGGAAAAAAAGAAAAAGTAACAAGCACATTAGTTAAGCCTATTCATTTACTGTTTTGTGCCTCAGAGAGTGAGAATGAGACATCCATAATTTTTATGAGAAGATGCTTCCTAAATATTCAGCGCTAGGAAAAAAGAAACTCCACCGCCACACCATTATTTGCATCATAACTCAAGACTCGCTCGATCTGACAAGGCCACTTGTTGGACTCGCAGCTTCCTTCTTAAGTGGAAAGCCAAAACTAACGAGCGCCGCTAGCGCTTGCCGAAGCCGGGTGGCAGGCGGAGCAGCCGCAGCCGCTTGTTCCAGAGGGAAGAGGGGCTTGGCTCTCAATGGCGCTCAAGAAAGCCCTTCCCTTCCCTTCCACAAATGGCCAAGGTGCTGCAAGAGATGGAGCATTATCGCAAAGAAGAACCAGCACTGGGTCCCACTTTTACTACCTACCGTGGCTTTCCCTATAGGGAGCAGGGCTGGGCTGCCTCGTTGCGTCTGAAAGTGCTGGAAGCAGCACAGATGCTGTCAGATCGGGGTGATTTTGACTGAGCATCTGATAGAGACTTTCATTTCAATGCCAGACAGGAGGAACCCACTTACCATTCCATATGCAGAAATGAGAAAGTTGTAACAAACTTACATGTTTACGGTATTTCTCTGGCTGAAACTATATATATATATATATAAAAAAAACCAACAACAAAAATACCCTCTTCCCTAGGTAAATGACATGCATTACCCCTTGACCTAGTCACTAGAACAGAGGATCTAAATTCAAGACTTTTGCCTCCCTACCCTCTCAAAACAATCAACCAAGGATCAACCTAGGTGCATCTAACAGTTGTAAATAGAAAATAATACATAGAGAAATATATTTGAAATCTGTTTCAGTTTCTGGATGGTCACTGGCCATCCATTGCAATGTTATTGATAGTACACTGTGGTGCTTTGGGTTTCTGGTTTTGTTCTCTTTATGCTCTGTCATCTTTTCATCGCAGCTACATTTCAGGGAACATGTATATTTAGTAGCTATTGTAAGTTCTGCATGGCATCACTGAGCTTATTTTTCCTTGAGAAGAAAAGAAGAGTCTGTAGGAGTCTAAAGGCACTATGATGACAGGGACTTGTAGCAGAGAATTTAAAAAAAAAAAAAGTTTTTAAAATTCTAGTTTGAAGCCAAATACTGATATTTTAGTGCTTTTGGGGTTTTAACAGTAAGAGAAAAAAAAAAAAAGAAAAAAAAAAAGAAAAAAAAAGGATTTTGGTAACCCAGCTGATCCACACTTGCCAGTTTTATTATTTTGTTTATATTGGACTGTTTGACCCTGTCAAACAAGTGTCAAAGTTGTGTGTATAAAACAAAAAAAAACAAAGTGTTTAAAAAAGTGTTGTAAAGACACTGAGCCTTATGAAAATATTTATGGAATTAAATAAAAAGAAGTGAAAAGGCATCTGAAGGCATTTTAAATCATTTTCCTCAGAGCGGTCTCACTCTTCTCCCAAAGGCTGAGCCTGAATCGCTGGGCTGGGGCTCCAGCATGTCAGCAAAACACCACGACATTGGTGTGCAACCAAAAAGAGGAATGTTTGGGAAATATCCCACCTCCCCCTTGCTCTGTGTCCTCCATCTGAGCTGAGTGAAATGATTACTGAGCAGCTGGAGGTTCAATACTGACAAAATGCCACCTTTGCAAGTGCTGCAAATGGAGCTCAGATCAAGTCTTCTGTGAAACATGGTTTTAAAATGCTTTCTGCTCCTGAGCTTTGCTCAGCTCCAAGCCCAACTTAAAGCCAGCCTGATTGTGCCAGCAGACCTCACAGACACACTGCCAGCGCCGTAAGAAGCGTTTCAGAGCACGTGGAGGTAGCACACAGGGTGGGCCCAAGGGGAGGGAGCCCCAGCCACGTGCTGCCCACTGCAGAAGGCAGAACGAGGAGATGAGCAGGTTCCTGCCCTGGCTTTCACTCAGTGTGAAAGGAGAAAGCATGCCCAGGGAGAAGGAGCCCAGTGCTCTCCCCCTGCAAAGCAGAGCACTCTCCAGCAGCGTGCTGGCATTTCACAGGTAAGGCAGCTGAGCAATGTATTTCTAGGTAGCACACAAGTGTGGTGGTAACCAAGAGAACGGGCCGTGACACTGTGGCATCCAGACCTGGTAGTGACTGGGAGTGATGCCTGCTGTCATATGCAGAAATGCCAGCACACACATCAAGTTCCTATGCGTAACTGCAGCCCAAGAGCTACATATCCAGGAACAACACTGCCTTCCTGCTCTTTCCTATCTGTCCTGTGGGTGAGTCTGCAGGCACACAGCGTGACCAAATCTTCAGCCCGCGCACACGAGAAAAACAGGCAGACAAGGGAATGAAATAATGCAAAAGCTACACGGCGTTGGTCTGGGAAAGAGAGGGAGAGAGAGAGAGGGTATGACGCAAAGCTGCAAGCACAAAGGTTTCTGCCAGTCCAGACTGTGAGCGGGTTCAGGAGCAGGGGCACCCTGATCTCAACATCACAGCTGCATATTTGCCTACTGCTTCAGCAATACCCCAAACCACGCTTTTTGCTCTTGCTTACATTTCTGCTTGCAGTGAAGATGCCACGGGTGCCATGCTGGCGTTTCCTTGTCCAAATGAAGCCGTTTCTCTTGTAGCATATCACCTAAGTCACAGGTGGTGTGGCACAGTGCTGTTCCCAAAGCATAGAATCATAGAATCACCAAGGTTGGAAAAGACCTAAAAGATCATCCAGTCCAACCATTCACCTGTTACCAATAGCTCCCACTAAACCACGTCCCTCAACACAACATCCAGTCTTTATGCATGCTGCTGGAGAGAGCAGACCCAACATGCAATTTCATATGTTAAACCTGTCTTTGAAGAACATCCCTTCTACCCACATCACCATCTTTGCAAAATACTATTTTTCTATACTGATGGCAAAATGTTGTTTACCAGAACTCTGCACTCTCTCAGTTTTTGAATGCAAGCTGAGGGAAGAAAAAGAGGTGGAAGGGTCAGGGAGCCCATACGCATTGCCGGATATGTGCAATGTCCCAAAAAAGGGAGCAGTGGAGAAGAAACCCAATAGCCCATCATGCATGTCGGGAGCAAGAGCACTACCAAAGCTATCTCAGCAGCCACAAACCACCTACATGCCCCTGTCCTGGTGGCAGCGAGAGAATCGCACACTCCATGGCTCTGAATGCCACTGCAGCCCATAGCTGTTAGCCAACATAAGTTTAATTTAGTGACACCATTCATTTGTTTTAGCTTTTTCCAGCTAGGTGATGTTCAACCTTGTGACTATGAACTTTGGCTGCATCATATCTAATGATATAAACAAAGAAATACAGTTTACAGTTTGTTTGTCTTAAGGGCTGCTGTTGGGCTTTATTTCTGGATAACATCCCAAACTGATCAGGGGCATGTGGGCTCCTTGATTCAGAGATTCATGCACATGCCTACAATTACAACTCTGCACCAAAGTTTTTACTACAGATATGTCAAAATACAGATTTGATCCTCAGAAGGGTGTTCAGTAGGGAAATTACCTTAAAATGAAAGTCTGCCTGGATTCTCCCTGTTCTGAAGGTATACAATGTTAAACCACGTATCAGCATCAAGCTGCACAGCTGAAGTCAAGTTTTGCAAAGCACATGGCAGCTGTGTGCTGTTGGTCTTCATTGGGCACCATCAGGCCCTGACTGCTTTGGAGCATAACACAATTAGCAAAGCATGTAGGCTGATGTGTTTGTGATACGACAGGAATGTTGCACAAAGGGCTGTGAACGTCAAAGCCTTCTCTGCTTTATCCATGTGTATATATTCATGGTATAACAACTGAGCTTTTTCCTTTTTAAGGAACTGGCCTTTCAATCTGACTGATGGCACCAGGATTACAGACTCCAATCTAGCCCAAACAGGACATTTTCTTGTTTTTGTATAACTAAGAAGCAGCAGCAGGTTTTGCACTAAGCAGAGAAGCGGGTCAGAGTCCTCCAAAGCATGCAATGCACCATCTGTGCCGGGTTATTAAGGAATACAGTGGACTCTCACGTTGCTCTGGGTGCAGGGGGAACAACTGGCGCTTTCAAGTGTGTTTCTAATCACTGTCTGCTGAGGGCTGTGCAACACCTCACCAGTGAGGAAAGACTTAGCTGCTAACCACTAATACAGTCTCCCCCAAACTGCAGGTACCAGCAGTATTTGCCTAGATCTCTTACCTTTGCTATGGAAAAGCGACACACGGTATTTCTTAGATGCTCTTAACGTTCACAACCTTTCTTTCCAGCTCTCAAGGCAAAAGGCATCCTGGTGAAGGTGCGCAGTTTCTTGTTTCAGATATACAGCAGTTTGTTGCCTCTGGTGGATCTGACAGGGTCTCTGTGGTCAATACTTCCCATAGGCTGGGCCGTGCAGCAGCAATAGCTCAGAAATGTTCTCCTGGTCCAAGAGCCCTGAGGGCCCATTTCCACTTGCTTCCTGCTGTGCTTGTGCTGTCAGTGCAGCAGCCAAAGCCCATCTAGGTGCAGGCATGGTGTTTGAAGGACATCACTGAGCACTTTCCCCTTCTTCCAGGGCTGGGCATAACAGCAACGGGAAAAATACGTGCAGGAACACTGTGTGTTTTTTTAAATTTTCATTATGGTGATACATATAAAAGCTTGCAGAAACGATTGCCTCATAAAGAAAACATTACAGCCTGAAGAAACTCTCTGGACTGTAGCCATCACCAGCAGCTACCTCAGCCGCTCCTGTCCACCAGCCAGGAAGAGCTGGTAACATTTAATTCAGAGATGTGGGCTGCATATATACAGGTCTTCATACCAGTGCCCTTTCTTGCCCTGTTGCTATAACAGCAGATAGCAACCGTCTGGCTTTTATACCCACTGCATAGATGGAAGGGACAAGATGTACATTTTTACTAGTGGTTTTTGTTGTATGGCTTACTTTTTTTTTTTTTTTTTTTTTTTTTTTTTTTTTAAAAGAATAAACCATTAGATGAGATTTTTTTTTTTTATAAATGAGATTAATTAAGGCTCCAAGAGGCTCCGCCATGTCCTGTCTGGTCCTGCTTCCAGCCAGGGAAGCAGCAGAGGGACATACCAGCTGTGAACTAAAGGAGAGGACTGCTGTTCTCTTCTTATCATCTGGAAAAGCAGTAAGACAACATATCGGCATATTTGCTTCTGGTTTTAAGCTCACTGTGGATTTTCCCCAGTGAATACTCTCTGTATGCATGTATGCTAACGTGGGCCTTCGCAGGTCCATGGGAAACAAACAAAGCAGGCGAGCTTCTATCCACAGCACAGTTTGTGCTGGATGGTGATGCCAAACAATTAACAGCACTGACCTACGCCAGCAGGGCCTGCGCTCCTCACACACATATCATCCACAGAAGCTTCCAAACCAGCGCAGCCTTCCCTTCAACTTATAGCTAACTGAGTTAAACAGCAACAAAAAAAACCCTCATTCATGACTGTTTTCTCACTTGATACAAACTGGAACAGTGATGGTGACCTACCACAGATGTCTCACAGATGTTAACAGAAGGCAGTGTTTCCAAGAGCTCAGCAGATGGATTGGTCCAGACTGGAAATGCATAGAAATTGCCTAGCTCAGCCACTTAAGACTACCTCTTCCACCCAAAAGGCATCAGTTTTTAAACGCAGGTTTTATAGAGGCTGGGTTGATGTGGTAACACATTTGCTGCAAAACACTGCAAAATTCTGCAGAGAGCTTCAGGTTTCAACAAATTTACCGAAGCGCAAGGCACTGCTGTCATCTCAGGAAATCCTTTGTCACTGGCTATTGCTTTATCCCAGGAGAAAGCTGTCCTTTTGGGATGAACTGGCTGAGCAGACCCTTGCTGAGCTGCAGTGCCCTGCTCATTTACTATCAGCTCAATGCTGGCAGGCCTGGGCATTTGGTAGCTTTCCCACCATCAGTCACTCCTGTACAGTTTCGGGTTTTTTGAGTTAAGGATATTTTAACACATCTTAAAGTAGAATTGCTTTCCAAGTATTTGTGCTATCATGCTAACTCTTGTTTGCTGTTTGCAAGCAGGACAAATGCAAGAGAGTACTCAATATTAATCCCCAGCACCCAGACCAGTGCTTTTGCTGCGTCAAAAAGATGAGCAGCCTCATGGCACACCTTAGTCCCCATCCAGTTCTCAGAATCTTCATCTTCTGAGATGAAGGCATGTACTTTTACACAGCCTTACTGCCAAGGACCAGACAGGCTAATTGCCTTAACAGTGCAATTGCAAACGTTGCTGCCACTTGCTGCCTTTCCCCACCTAACACACATCATTTGTATTTTGCAGTTTATGTTTCAGTTTGGCTAGAGCCAAGGGCTGTTGTGGCAGTGCCCATGGTCAGCAGCAGAGAGCCCCTGAGCTCCCTGGGGATGCCCAAGAGACACAAAAACCTCTAGCAATCACTGAGGGTACTACTCCAAGGGCAGAAGCTTTGGTGGGTGGGTGCTGACCAGGTGGTGGGTTGGGGGGGTGTCACTCTCCTATTCAATGGAGGGGAGCAGCCCCTACCTTAACAGGGCTGTTTTTCTGAGGGAAGATGTGACCAACGCACTGATTTCCTCAAAGTTTCACTCCCCCCACAGATACAGGGCGGCAAGAGAGGAGCCCCTGGCCAGCCCTGCTGCTGAGGTGGTTTCATGCTATACAAAAGAAGTCCAGAATGTTGGGACCAGGAAAAGAAAATAGGAGCAAATACAATCATTACTCCTAGCTGGTGGTGAGAGCCAAGATGCAGTCCCTTCCAGCTGGGTTCCCAGGATAGTTTGTGCCTGTTCTCTAAGGACCGCAAGGGCACGGGCACAGGCTCCCTGCAAAGCCACCCAGTCTCGCTGAATTGCTGCTTGGAGGCTTCGCTGTTCACCAGTGGTGGTAAAGGTGACACTGAAGGGACTGTAGCACACCAGGTATGTATCCCACCTGCAGCACCCACCCCAGCCTGCATCCAGGCTGTGGTGCTCACAGCCTGCACATCAGGCGTGGGCAGGATCGCCGTGGGGGAGGGCCAGAGGAAATGGATGGAGGAAACCAAGGGTTTTTTATATCTGCAGAGAAGGGGCTGAATAACAGCATGTGGCTGCAGGCAGTGCTGGCTGTGCGTGCTGCCAGCCGGCTGGGGAGGCAAGCGCGCAGCCAAATCGCTCAAGGATGTGTCATGCTGCTGTTATCCATGTTGCTAGCGCACTAACACTGGCTTTATTCTTACTGTCTGGATGTACCATTAAACAAGTTTGATTTTGTTGCCTGATTGCAGATGAATGGTTTCAGCCTCAACACATAATTTAGTGCTAACCAGGGGCTCCACTCACGACAGGAGAAGCGAGCTGTTTGTTGTGTGCAAACGGCTGAGTGAGTGGCAGCAACACTTACCTGGCTTGCAAGGGAAACACATCACAATGTTGTTAGAGCTTGTTGCCTTTTTTCCATCCACTTCTTGCACCTCACGCACACCACACCTCTGATTTACCACTACGTGGGGAACCGGACTGCGTGAGCTTCGGTAGCAGGGACTGCGTTCATGTCATCTCCTGTAGGGTGGAAAAGAAAGAACACATATTCAAGAGGCTCAAGAGGCAGCACTCACCAAAGACCACGGTCACCATTCAAGTGATCCCCAGACAAACCCAATTTCAGCCAGATGGGAAGCAGGACTAATGGAGATGTTTTAGTTATGGAATAATATGTCCGGAAAAGCCAGGCAGCCCCAGCAGGGAACAACATGGCAGCTGCTCAGTGCTGGTTTTTGCCCTGGCTCTGTAATTCTGTTGGCTTTTTTTTAGAGAAGTCAGTAACACACAGGCACATAAGACAGTTAGAGCCCATATTTATTTATCTTGCAAGTACAAAAAGCTTTTGCTGGAAGACAGAGGCTGATACAAACTGCTGTAGAAATGCCAGTTTGAAGTCCACTCCACTGGGTAATAATTCCTCTGCTATTCCCAGGCTGGGAACAGAAAAATTCAGAGTGGAGAACAGAGAAAGGGCATTGCCTTCGACAACAGTCATTATTTATACCTGCACAAAACAAGCATGAGCTGTTGGTAACAGCAGGATCTGTTACTTGGATCTGCTAACTAGTGCAGTCACTGCCAGGTGTGCAGAGAGTCTGAAGACCAAGAGAAATACTGCAATGGGCTATCTTCATGCCAATGGAAACAGATGGTTTAAATAAATAACCACATCTCTGCACTGTTTCTACCCAAACATCATGGCAGAGACCCTCCAAGTGAAACTAAGCACGAAAAGCAGCCAGCAGAGCTGATCTCAGGTGCTGTCCCGGTTTGGCCCAGCAGAACACTGAAAGCAGAGCAGGCAGATTGCAGGCTGAGCAGACTGTAAAAGACTTCAGCAAATGAAGGTGGCATTAATGACGTGCTTAACTAAGGAAAAAAAAATATATTTTTTTTAAAATTGTTCTCTGTGACTTACAGTTCCTATCAACTCAAAGCTGCTCTTTTAGTGTTTTTATTTAGCTCTTGGAAACAGAGTTCAGCACTGACACCAGTGAATGAATGACCAGAAGACTGTGATGGGTATCAGAGGACACACTTGCACATGTCAGTGGGAGCAGTTTCAGCCCAATTTAAAGGAAAGGTAGAAGGCTTACAAAACAAACAAAGCTGGTACTAATTAAAGGGAATCCTGTGTAGAGAGCAGTGTCTGCCATAGCAATTGCAGATGCCCAGCAACCCGCACAGGCAGAACTCTTTCTTTATGCCTATTTTATTCTTGCTGTCTACCACCTTGCTGGATGCTCCTTAGGACTACACTGAATAGCCCTGCTGAATGCTTGTGACATCACCGTCCCTCTCTGAAAGAGCCGTCGGCATTTCCAGCCCAGTGGGCCCAGAGAGCCTGGCACAAAGCTGGCCCCACCAGCACCCAAGGCACCCAGCACTGCCACACACCTCAACAACAGCGCCCAAGGGAACAGCATGGAACAGACTTGGGGGCATCAGGAAAAGATTTTCCACCAGAGGGTGGAAGGCATGGAACAGGCTGCCCTGGGCAGTGGGCATAGCACCAACACTGGCCAGTCAGGCCCGCTTGCTCCCACCCATCCAAGCAGCTTCAGATTTGCATGTCAATTTTTTTCCCTTTCTTTTTCCCCTTCCTCCCTCTTGCTTTCCTTTCCTCTTTTTGTGTTTAATTCACTGCCTTCTCATTTCCAAACCACACACTGTTAGTATAGCTTTTTCACAAGGGGAGATGACTGAAGCCTGACTCATGCTTCACTGACCAGCACCGAGAGCTGTGAACCCTTGGTCAGCCAGGTGATTCACAAGCTCCTCCAATTCCCACTCCTTTTGGTTTTTTTCTATGTCGCAATTTGCAGAAGAATTTTTGTCTTTCTCATTACCCGCCAGCCCAGCAACATTACAAAAAATAAAGCTCAGGGTGTGCATTCACTTGTGATAAGAACACTACTGTAACATGAGTGACTGCCCATTAGTTCTGCAATGTTGTAATGGTTAAAACAAAGCCACAAGCGAGTCATTTGGACAGCAGCATTCTCTCCAGTGACATTAATTCTTGTTATTCAAGTAGCAGTGCCTAGAAGCCCACCACCAGTGGGCCTGGGCACTGTGCAGATCCCCACCTGCACACCATTCATTTCAATAATGAGAAACATCTGCAGACTATGGCATGCAGGGTGTCCTGATGCCTCCCAGCACAGGAGGAGCATTGGTCTTATTACTCCATCTCTTATTTCCCTATATGGCCCACACCCCGATCCCTCAGACCCCTCCCTAAGTCATAAAATCATTAAGGTCGGAAAGGATCTCTAAGATATTCAAGTCCAATCGTCCACCCTACCACTAACACTGCCTACTAACCATGTCCCTAAGTGCCACATCTCCACAGTTCCTGAACTCCTCCAGGAACGCTGACTCTACCACTCCCCTGTGCCACTGCCTCACCATTCCTACAGAGACACTTTTCCTAATATCCAGCCTGAATCTCCCCAGCACAACTTGAGACCATTCCCTGTCATCCTATCACTGATATCCAAGCTGTCAAGATTGGACCTGAAACATGGATTACGTAGATGTGGATAGTTTGGATCCTATGGATTGATTCAGATGCAATTGAGAATGCAGTAAATGGTATAACTAGAGTTCTGTTAAATTCAGAATGAGTCTTAGGGAGCTCAGGTGATAGATAGGACACCCCCAATACGTGTAACGAGCAATGGCCAAAGCAGGAGCACAGCAGCCCTCACTTAATTTTTGCTGGTTTTAACAATTTATCTTTGCATTGTGTCAGCTCTTCCTTTGTGCTCTCATTTTCTGGTTCCCACACAGCAGGCAGCACAGGAGTACAGCTCCACAGCCTCCCTGTGTCACATCCTCATGATGGAGAAAGCAGGGCAAGAAGGGCTCTGAGCTTTCACTATTGCCAGTCCCATCCCTGCTAGCTCTCATGTCTCATCCACTACTACTCACAGAATCATGTGAGTTGGAAGGGAGCCCTAAAGGCCATCAGTCCAACCTCTCTGCACTGAACAGGGACACCTACAGCTCCATCAAGTGCTCAGAGCCCATCCAGCCTGACCTTGAGTGTCAGCAGGGATGGGGCATCACACTTCTCTGGGCAACCTGTGCCAGTGCCTCACCACCCCGATTGTAAAAAAACTTCTTCCTTACATCCAATCTAAATCTCCCCTCTTTTAATTTGAAACCATTTCCCCTTGTCCCATCACAGCAGATCCTGCTATAAGAGTCAGTCCCCTCCTTTCTTACAGCCCCCCTTCAAGTACTGACAGGCCACACTCAGGTCTCCTGGAGAGCTGTGTGTAGAGCAGTTACTTGTGAAGACTGAAACAGTATCTCATGTATGTTGTTACTAACCTGCCTGTATCACTTCAGGGGTGCACCCTCCTGGACTTTCCTCTTCCTTCCCACCCTTCATTTTCAGCTGGACCACAGTGCCCCTCTGCATTCAGTTCTTAAGTTGTGCACCTCCTTTCCAAACCTGAGGCAAACTGTCATACACATCTGCAAAGCTCTCTCCTTAAAATTCTCTCTTGCTGTGGTGTAGAGGCTGCTAGCACTCCTCTGTGCTTGTCCTCCTGCACATTTTCTGCCCATCTCTGACTGTAGCCATTTCCATCAAGAGGTTCCAGGCAGGCACAGATGTGCTATGAGTGCTGTAAATTAGAGGTGAGACCTTCTATTGCCAATCATGGCACGAGGCACCATTTCCAGGAGCAATGAGTGCAGCAGTCCCATTGGAAAGGAGGCACTGACACACGTGGCATTTTGCAAAAGACACGTGTAAGCTCCTGAGCATAAGAATAAAAGCTGAGCTCTGATGCTGTGTGCGACCAGCACTGGGCAATCATTTAGGAGCTTGGATAATAGAGATGACAGCAGTGGGGATAAGAAAACCAACAAAATAACAAAGAGAAAATTATTACAGAAAAGAGATAGCAAGTGGGATGCCCCTCAGGGCAACCGTTTAATGCAAGGAAAGAGCCTGAGCAAACAAACCTTGCATGAGCTGCTGAGGGCCAGCCAGGAACAAGCCCCAGGCCCCAGCCCATCTCCCTTCATTCCCCAGGCTGCAGCAACAGGTTCAGCATCCTTCTTCCCCACATTTCTCCTATGCAATAAATGGGGAAAAAATCCCCATTGGGGAAAGTTAACTGCTAGCAGTAGTGCACAGCCAGCCCTGGGGAGCCATGCTGGAGGAAAGCACTGTGTATAACAACACCATTTGCCTCACTGGTACCTGCACGCACTGCACTGCCCTTGGGAAAGGTCCTGGAGGTGTATTCTCACCAGGCAGAGCTCTGCTGAAGTTGAACTGAACTAAACCTGGCAGCAGCAACAAAGGAAAGGCCTAATCCTACACATCCTGATTCTCCCCTGAATTGGTCAAGCATACAGCAAGGCATGATCTCTGCAGTTTTATATACATAATAACCTGTTTTCAGTTGTTTGACTCTCCTGCACAAACTGCCTCAGTACTAAGTCTCCTCTCTGGTCTTGTTGCAGATTTCTCTCTGTTCTTAGCAAACCCCTCCCAAGTGCAAGCCTCCACCAGCCTGTGTCAGCCATGCTGAGATATAAAGGAACAGATACAACATCACCTCGTCACTGAGCCTGAAAGAGTGAGGAATGAGCAGGGAATAATCACACAGGCTTGTGCAGGTGAATAGCTGGGGCAGGGCTGTGCTCTGCGTGCCACGTGCCCACATCTCAGCACTTTTATCATGATTGTGTACCTGCTGCTGCCATCCTTGTTTCACTGGAGTCAGATGGGACTTTCCTATTGGTTTTCAGGATTTCAGCCTTTTTTTGGAAAACAAAACTCTAGTCCAGGCACCACATGTATTCTTGGACAGCTTTACTACTTGTTGAAAAGTACATGCATGAAGTGCTCCAGAAAGAATATGGTTGCTTAGGCAGCAGCACGGCTGCCTGGGAAGACTGGTATCTCAAATGTGCTTTATTGAGCTAAAAATAAGTTTATTAAAGGGAAAACAAAGTCTACATCCAATACGGATATGAGGAAGATAATGGCAAAGTAATGAAGAGAGCCCATCTTCCCAGACTGTATGCTGGAAACACAGAAGGGATGAAACTCTGCTGCTGAGAAACACTAGGTTTTCAGAAACTGAGAATGCTATAAATAACATTCTTAGGAAACCCTAGAGTACAGCACAGTTCACATTATCAACCCAATTAAAAGAAGTGGCTGCATCATACAAGCCTTTTTTATGACTGTACTAAATTCTTACACCATGAGTCCCAATGCATGGGGCTGTTCCTCCAGCCTGTGCTGCAGCAAAGCCATCTTGCACCAGCCTGCAAGGCATGTCTAGAGTTGGTCACATTGGCTGGGTAAGGTTGTACAACCTAGCCACAAATTCAAGGATCCAATGCATGATGCTTTACACTGTCCAAAATTCTTCAGCTCCCACTCAAAAATAAAGCTGTTCTGAAGACTAGAACTTGGCAGAAGAACAAGTAAAACCCCAAAATAGTATGAGGCTGCATCCCTCACTACAGCAAGTGTTAGCTAAGTGATTTAATTAGCTCGCGTTAATGAAAAGCAAGTTTTTAGTAGTTTCTCCTCCAGACCCTTGTCTTGCCAAAGGTAACACATTTTCAGATGTCTGAACTCTTCCTAAACGCCAAGTATTTGGAGGCTTTGCAGCAATAGTAATGACCAGCCAGTAGTGCACAGCCCTACCTGCCTACCTCAATGCAGGTTGTTCTCCAGCACCATTCAGAGTCAGAAGGGACTACTGAAGATCACAGAGGCCAAGCCCACTGATGGAGCAGGTTCCCTACAGCCTATCACACAGCAAGGGTCACGAGTATCTCCACAGAAGGAGACTCCACCACCTCCCTGGGCAGCCTGTTCCAGCACTCCATCACCCCCACAGTAAAGAAGTTCTCATGTTTGTATGTTTGTGTAAATATTAAGGTAAATTTAGGACACAAATTAATATTTCTGATAACAAAACTCTAAGCCAACTCTCCTCCATAGATTTCATTTAGATAGTGGAAGCACTCATTGGCTGTCAGTGCTGTGCCTACTCATCCAGCCTTATTTCCATCAGAAGGGATATCACTTCCCACATGGTAACTTTTTTTTCTTTTTTCTTTTTTTTTTTTTAATTCAAGTCTTAATTTAAGCCTCCACTTAAAATAACAGGAGAGGAAAAAGTGGTTTCTTTCGTATTGAATAATGTCCCCCCCACCCCCAAGCATCATTCTGCTTTCTCATGTTTGGTTTTCAATTTTAGAGAGAAAGGGGGGAGAGGGGGGAAGAAGAAGGGTTCTTCTCTCCCTAGAGTGACAGCATCTTTGGTTTACAATGTCCAGGCAACAATGCCAAGAAAACAGTGCCAAACCATTACAGTGGGTTAACCATGCCTGTTTGCTTCACTGCTTCCCAACTATACACCCTGTGTTTAAAAAAACAAAACAAAACACCTTTCTCAAGAGACACATTCATGCCAGAAGTGCACCCGTATTGTAGCCAGAGCTCCTTGAAATCAATACAGAAAATAAATACTGTTGGAAGGATTTTTGAAAGGAGACGGTTTGTATGACAACAACTCCATTTGATTTCTAAGCCCCAGTTCTCTCCCTGGCATTCATCTACAACAACAGATAGGTTATTTTGACAACAACAATAAATTCTCCAAGTTTGTCTGCTCTGTTATTCTGTTCTGATTGCTCCTTAGGTGTTTGTCATTAATAGGAAGAAAGATTGCCTTTTTCTTTTTCACAGAGCTGTGGAAGTGCACAAAGATTGTATTTTTGATGCATACCAACTTCAGTAGAACAGGAAAATATTTGATTCCTGCTTTCAGGCAATTTATGCTATATCAATATTTCCATTTATTTGTGCAGCCTTATCTTCCATATTTATGTTTTGTACTTGCATTTCATAGTGAGCAAAGAGAGACAGCTCTAAGTGGCTGCACACAAGTTTGTGAAATCAATTAATATGCCAGTGAATCACAGGCTTCCCATTTCACAGCTCTTCTTGCTAATGACAAATAGTTGAGCTGGAGAATAAGGAGATTTGTGTTGTTATTGATGTAAGGTTTGCTGATGGTTTTTATGCTGTTATCCCAAGAAACGACCATTAAGCAGAGGTGAGGAGGACAAAGGGCACGTTCACCTGGTGTAGGAGGCACTTGGAAAAAAACAGGGAGAGGGGATTCCAGATGGGAATCAATATACCAAAGCCTTTCTGGGAAAAGGAGGAGCTGAGGAACAGCAGGGGAAGGAAGCAGTGGCTTAGGAGAAGAAGCAGGACAGCTGCTCAGCACCGTCCTGATGTTTCAGCATCAAACTGTTGAATTCTACACTGTCAGAGGTGAGAAGGGAGCGAGCAAAGCGCAGTGAGGAACGAGGAATTCCCGCTCCAAATCCAGCTCGTTCGCCTACTCAGTTTTCTAATGACAAGGCTGCCAAATATTCAGTGAATCACAATTCCCTTCACTTCCCACTTGACCCTACAGCTTCCCCCATGCATTTCACTGCTGAAGGTGACCGACCCTGCCAGGAAAGCAGACGGTGACAGAAGGATGCTGCTTCGTGATTCTTAGGCATTTGGGGTTCAAGAGCTTTTGTTTTTTTGACTCTTGATATTTCAGACATAAAATCATTACATAACATTTTGATGCTGGAGGGCAGCACTGTTGCTGACCTCCACAACAAGCACACAACACTCACAGCAGTAACAGGATACCTTCACCCATCACAGAGCTGGGGTACACCCAAGCATGGAGGCACAGCAACTCCCTTCTCCATCCAGGCTTCCCCTTACTCCCTTATCATCTCAGCTCTATGCTCAGAGCCAGGAGCTGCTGTGGGAAAGAGAAAGAGCTGTGATGGGGAAGAGGGCGTTGAGAATGGAACTGAGCAGTGCCATTTCATTTCTTCATCTCTGATTAAGATAATTCTAATTTCTGTTATGGTTCTTTTAAGATGCTTGGAAGCTGGGGAGAAAGCTACTTCCAATTGCTACTTCCTAGAAAATTGATTCAGAAGAACTGTTACTGCATGACATACCAGATTTCAGTCTAAATAACAAGGAGAAAAAAAAAGCAGCAAATGCCTCACATTATTGCAGCAAGCACATGCCTGGTCTGAAAATATTTCGTAAAGAAAGAGCCCAGGAAATGAAAGGGAAAAGAGCTAGGATTTGACCTGCAGGTTCTCAACTACTACTAGCCATGTACAATCCTATGTTATTCTTAGGATCTCAGGTGCAAAGTGGAATTTCTAAAGTTCACATACCCAGAATATGGGTATGTGAAAAAAGAGAACCAAAAAGAACTCCAGTATTTCATGTCAAAAATAAAGAATGAAAAGGTCACAATTTTCAATATCTCCTTATTTTGTGATACAAAAGATCACTGGGAACCAGCAGGAAGCTTCCCCGTCTGCACTACAGCCACTGCCACTTGCAGTTTTGCCAAAAGCAGAGTGCCAAAGCAACCACGCAGCCAGCAGCGGAGGGGAGACATGGGCTGGAGGTGTCTCTGCCCGAAGGGCTCCTTGTGTGACAGTCCCTGACTGGGGGGGGAGCTCCCCCAGCTATTTTGATCATGGTGCAAATGAAGGGGACAGGTCGTACTTTCTAAGGAAGTGCAGCTCAGCACTGAGAGGAAGGGTGGGAGCCTGCCTTACAAAGCACGGAGCCGCCCCTGAGCTGGGTAAACAAGGGCAAGGAGCAAGCCATGCTCCTTCATTTTAGCAGAGAAATAGAATTGACCTTTCTTACCACTCACCAGACTGACCTTTCCAGGCAAGCTCACACCTGACTGCTCACAGTGTCTTACAAGATCTTGGTACTCAGAGGTTTAGCACTGGCCTACTTGCTAAATATAACAGAAAATAAAAACAAAATTGTGGACAGTCCTTTGCTGGATTAGACACAGTGGATCCAGCACCACATCAGCCCAGCAGCAGCCAGGCAGCAGGAAAGGGGCTCCCAGCAAGGCTGGGGTTGCAGCTGTTGCTATTTATACAAAGAATTTTAACAACTCCAAAATGATTGCCACATACATACGTGGAAGTATAAATACATAAAACCAGGATTAAGGAAAAGAGAAGGAGCTTGGGTGAGACCTCATGCTTCTTTGGCAGGGAGGGCCCAATGCACATACAGGAAATCCCTCCATTACCCCTTTTCAGATCTAGCTTAACATTGTGCTCATCAGCCCATCATGGTCAGAAGAACACCAGGATGGAAAGGCCTTTGCAGACACGATGTGGCAGTAGCTGCTTTGGCAGAGCTCAAAGGCAGGAGTGCACCAGCAGCCCCACATTCTTCTGGGTCCCCTTGGAAAGGAAATCTCTCATTGTTTACATTCACAATGATTTAGTTGTGCTTCAAAAGAGCCAAAATCCAAGATAGGAAGGTTGTGCTGGAAAGAACCAGACATGAATACAAAGCATGCACAGTGCAGTAGATGGAAACAACCAAGGGTGGTACATGGGGTTTCCTGGGAACAGGTTGCAAGGACACTTATGAGGATTTTTGCTTTTATTCTCTGCATCACATATGATTTGTATCCTACAGGTATGGAAGTACATTGTGCTAGATGCTAGCTGTGCTTCCACAGAGGTGGTAAGGGGGTGAGGGCAGACCACCAAGCCACTTGTGTGCATACAAAGAAATTCAGAAGCCATCCTAACATCTCAAAATAAAACAATGAGTTTTGGTCTTGCCTTTGTACAGTTTCAATTCCTCCTTGCAACCCATGGACCAACAGCCCAACTTCCCCATTCTCTGGGCTTTCACTACAGATACTGCCAATCTTAGTGGTGAATTTGGCTTTTTAGGGGTGAAACCTGCCCCTAGAAAAGGCTGGATCTGCCTTCACCATCCAGTTTCATAAGCTCTTTTTCCATAGTTTCCTCCCAGCTACATGGACAATGCTACTTTTATTGCCAAGGTTCTTAATAAAACAACACTGCTTCAAGGCTGCGCAGTGGTACCCATCTGAGCTTTTATTATCTCACAGTCTCTTGAGGCTCATTAAGGCCTGAATTAGCTGACCACTGACAGCCCTAATTAGTACTTCAGCTCTCTGGGAAGCAGCCAGGGTTGGTTTTTGTTGGGTTTTTTTTTTCCTTGATAAACCATTGCTCCTCACCTGTGGCATCAGCTCCCTTCTGAGATTTGGAGCATGCAATCAGCAACAGCTTTGAACCTAACTGAGATAGGCACACATATGCTTACTGTTTCACATAGCTTTTAAATACTAACAGCAGTGGCTAACCCTGGAAAGCATACAGTGAGGATGCTTTGCAGGACACCATGGAAATGCAACTTGGTTTTGGTTTGTTAGACCGTTCTGCTAAAGAACCAGGAAGGCTGGTAGGTACAAACACCAACATAGTGCATTAAGATGGACAGGGGGAAAAAACAGCAGAGTTTGTGACTCAAGGGTATAGACATACAGCTTTCAGTCCTCGCAGATCTGGTGGAAAGTCTTTGGTCTGTCACTTCTTGGTGAGAAAAGCATCTCCACTGCTATTGGGATGAGGCTGATCTGCACTGAGACACAGCTCAATGAGAAGATGTGGTTGATCACTTTAACAGTTGAGCTTAGAAATATTAAAGAAAAAAGGAAGAACTTCTACATTGAATATGGGAAAAGTTTGGTCTTCTCTACGAGGCAACCTCAAGTACAGCTCCAGTTGCATCAGGGCCTGTTCATGCACACACAAGACAAGTGCTTTCTTAGAAGGTGATGATTTAAGGGAAGGGAAAAAAATATCTCATCCTTGGAAAGCATTGAGTTCTTGCTCTCAGCAATTTAAGTGAGAGCCTTTTAAGTACACTGCTGTGGATTTAAGCCTCTCTCTGAAAGAATAAGACCAAGCAGCTCTAGGAGAAATGTCCTGTACCACCTACCAAAGCTTAAAACTCTGAGCCTAGAAAGAAAAACAGGGACAATAACTCAGTGATTCAGGGAGCTTTGGGATCCCCAAATAGCTGTTTCTGCACCAAGATTCCCAAAGTATCAACATTTTTAAACTGGAATTTCTGGGCAAGCATGAAAACTCTGATCTCTGCAGTACATGGGATAGCTGGGAGGACAAGAGTTCAACAAATAAGATGACAATGTGTATTTGTGTTACCAGTGTTTGTTGTTGCTCCAAGGCTCCCACAGTTCTACAGAAATCCATTTAGTGCAGCTTGAACAAAGTGAGCAGGCTGGCAATTCCATGACCTCTAGAAGCAGTAGTAGCCATGCATGCTCTCTACATGTGCTCAGGGGATAAACCTGGTCACTGAAAATAGCTACCATAGCAACAGCAGAGTTTTGACCAAAATCACAGTACTTAACTCAGGAGTTGAGCTGCATCCCTTGTGCTAGCCTGAAGGCAGATAGGGGTCTCATTAGGAGCCAAGAAAGGGGAACCACAGGATCAAACCGTGACACTAACTGCAGGGCCATCGATTTGCATAGCTGGTACCATTCACACTGCCACACGTCTACAGCACCCTGCAAGCTGCCAACAGGGCTGTCAGACATGCTTCCCACCAGGAAAGGTAATCAAAAGGTAACCAAGAACAGGCCCAGGCTGCACTGAATTTATTAACATGGATACAAATGTCTTCAGCATCACTGACATCGCTACTGCAGGCAGTGATATCATGGCATACTTGGCTGCCACCCAATGGCACAGATCAGCTTCATTTGCAAACTTAGTCCAGATGAAATTACGTGCATCCCTCTGCACTGAGCCCTCAATGACTGTCAACAAGACATAGCTCCTCTACTCAAACATCTTCCCATTCCACACATCCCCTAGAGTGCTGTAATCAGAAGTGATCCAGTTTCTTAACTGCACAGGAACACAACTGAGAGCTCATGACTATCACTGCTATGGAAAAGCATCTCAGTGAGCATTATGCCTACATTGGCAGACTGTTGGGAAAGCAGAACAGATTCCACATGCCCTCCACAAATTTGAGAGAAGCCCTGCTGCAAACCTTATTTCAGGAGAAGTGAGGCTGGCCCAAGCTCTCCTCCCAACCCCAATCTCCTTGTCGCAGCTTTGTCACACCAGGATGACAGCACAGCAAACCTTCAGGAAGCATGGCACAACTCTGGTGCTATTTACCAATCAAAGATTATGTTCAGCTCTGCAGGATTCTGAAAGTGCCCCAAGTCACAGGAATTTTTCTTCTATACAAGTGTGAGAGCTTTCTATAGCAGAATTGAGAAGTGTTGGGAGATTATCTGGGTCCAGAATATGGCTTTCCTTGGCTCTAGTATCACTGTGAAGAAAGCCATACAAAGCAAATGCAGACTTCCTCCTGTCAATACAGCCCAGACAGCAGGTATATTAACAAGAATCTGAAGATCTATCTTAAAAACAGAACATATTTTAATAGCCTTGTCACTGAAACTTGGTGTTCTGTACAGGACACATCTAAGGAATCCTGGATCACCCAAACAGAAAACAAGATATTTTTGCTATGCATCTTTTGGCACCTGTCCTGACTGCCTGGTTATCAGTGCAAACTTTGAGTTCACAAACCAAAGGTGGGAATTAACAGAATCTCTGCTAGTAATTCTGAGGCAGAACTGCTCATTATTGCAGGACTTCAGAGGGTCAGGCCCTGTCTATGACCACAGCCACCACTGCATTAGCAGAGGTCAGAAGAGATTTCAGATGCAGCTTCTGAACACGTACACAGTCACAGACTCACATTATGCATACAGCTCTGATTATCAGCTAAGTCTAGGCCTCCTGCAATCAGGCCAGCTTATGGCTTTAGGCTTCCTACTGGAAATTAAGTTAAAAATAGCTGGCCTTTGTTTTATTGAAAGCCTGGACACTGGTAACCTTTTGCATCTGCTGAGCATCTCCTGCAACATGCCCCTTAACATTTACAAGATAGCTGAAATCTAGAGGGCAGAGCAAGCAACGCAGAGTTGAGGCTGTTTTAGTTGGCATGTACTTCTCTTGAGAATCCGCCCTGCTGTGGAGCACCCAGTAGCTCAGCACAGGATCAAGCCATGCAGTGCAGCAGTGAGACCCAGTGTTTCCAGGCCCCCACCCAACTCCCCACACCAGAGACCAAGTCTCACTCCCTTTGCTTTTGGCTCTCTCCTTAGAAACTTGGTTTTCCATCTTCTCCTTGAGTGCAGAGCTCCCATGCATCCCTGTAGATGCAGCAGGGATAAGCTGAAGCTCACACTGTCTCAGAAAAACCATTTCTTTCTATGCCTTGTACTCAGCAGAGGTGGGTAGTATATGGCTGGCACAGGCACCTCCTTGCCATAGAGTTCTCTCTTATCCACCAAACATATCCCTAATGGGAATCTTCAGTCCTCTCACTATAATCCTTAGAACAGAGAGGTGCCATGCAGAAGGTATTCTGCATGAAGGTTATTTAGATTTGGTCAAAGACTGACATCCATCTTTCCATTGAAGGATCATAGCAACACACCAGGTGTCACTAACTCTGCATAGTTTTGGCGGATACACCAAAACCAACCAAGCACATGTAAGCAGGCAGGAAAAGCTTACGGTTCTTAGATTTGGAGTGGAGGAAAATGGTTCAACTTCTGATTTGTATTTCATTTCTCCAAGACATAACAGTCCTATATTTTTTACTACAGCACATGAAAGGGAAAATATAAAGGCATAGCACAAAGCCCAGATTAACACCACTCAGAACAGCATTTGTCACTTTAAGATACCTGCTCATAAAAAGCACCTCTTCAAAGTATCCAACTCAGCAGCATTTGTGAAATAAATAAATGCAAGTCATTCTAATATGTCCTTCCACAGTCAGAATCCCCCACCAGCGTGCATGTACCTGGATTAGTGGTCAGAGGGAGACAAAGCCACACAGAGCCTTCATGTCCCAGGGTACAACTCCAGTGATGGCTGACAGTGGCCCCTGCTTTGAACAGGAGATAGGCAAAACAAGCTTCAGTGGTCCCTTCCCACCTAGCAAGACCAAGAGAGATCTGGTGAGGCTACTGGAGACTGGGTGTTTTGCTGCCGCAAAGATGCTCTGCTAACCCTGTCTCCCATTCCTTTTCTCTCTTAGTAGTAACACCACGAAGGCTAGCACTTTCTTTCCAAGCATTCTACATGCCTATCCCACCTGTGGGAGGTATCTCCACCATCAGAGACAAAGTGATGCATCCCTGCCCATGAGATGTTCTCACTGAGTGTCCCAGAGCCAGCAAGTGACACAGCTGCCACAGCCAGGCTAAAGTGGAGCAGAGGAAGCAGTCTGGCCCCTCCAATCCATACTACAGGAGCAACAGTGTGGTGCAACCACACACTGGAGGCAGTGAACCAGAAATCTTTGGGAAAAGGATTAACGAGAGGCTGCAGGTGAACCGAGTTTGCTAAGGCTGTTTAGTTTCCCCCAAGCCATCTTATTTGTTGTCATCAAGTGTGCTGCATAGCAATTCCATGTTTTTGAATTTCTAAAAAAGTAATAACCATGCCCTGTCCTTGAATGAGATCCTGACAACAACAGTAGTAGAAATACACCAACAATTTAAAATAATTCTTTCCAAATTTACCAGAGTCATTTCAGTTTCTGGAATCAGTGCCAAAATCTTTTCTTTGGAAGAAAACGGACACCGATATTTACTGTCACTTGTGAAGAAGAATTTCCAGAATTACACATAGCAGATACATCCAGGACAGCAGGCAGATCACAGAGTACTCCTAGCATAGTTTCTCTGAAAGATGACTTTTTTTTTTTTCTTCATGGCCAACTACTGAGAAGACCACAAAAGTGTTAATTTTCTGTTAGAGAAAGCAAGTGGAACATAACGAGGAAAAAAACTCAATGTAAAAACAAAAAACACTCACTTAAATCTATAGCCTAATAGCATTGTTTAGATAGATTCAGTAAAAGCTAATGTGATACATATTAATAGGGCAGAAGTTAATACATTATTAAGCATTTACTTCTCTTTCAGCACAGAAAATTATTAGAAATGGGGTGGAAACCATAGAGAGGCCAAGTTGCTTCTAGTAAGCAGTTCTACAGCACAGCTGGAAGCTGAACACCAGATCAGTCCTGACCAGGCCCCACAATGTGCAGAGCTGCCCAGCTGCAGGCGAAGCCTCCCAAGAGGCTGGGGTTGCACAGAACACCCTCACTCAGCAACCTCTCCTCCATCACAGAGGAAAAAAAACATTTACCAACCCCTGTGCCCCCCTCAAGGAAGGAGAGGAGGACATGAAGCAGGGAGAGGGTTGCATTTCAAATAGAATCTGTTACCACCTACAATCCAAACCCTATGTTTGAGAGTGCTTGAATCCCAGCAGCTCGGGGCTGTGATCACTGCAACAACGGGGATTACAAGAAAAAAGTGACAAGAAAACAGCCCAGAGCAATAGATGAGAAACCTGTGATGGCTTGTGTCATTACTGAGAAGTCCACGTAGCAAAGGAAAAGACTGAAAGAGGGATGCTGCTGCCTTCTGACTAGAGCTGGAGGAACTTAATTCTAACCCCAAAGCTGTAGGTAGATGGAAGAAACTCTTCTTAGAGGCTGGTCACTGCAGGAACAAGTTGTGTTCTCACTGATTCCTTCAAGAAGCTGGGCTGAGCTGCCCACATGAAGAGCAGCCACCACAAAAGGTTCTGTCGCAGTGGTTTAATGGTTAGCAGGAACTGTTTGGTTTAGAAGAATGCAGTGCTACCACTTTAAAGAACACCCAGGTGACCTGTCAAGCAATCTATTAAATTCTTGCCACAGTCTGCCTATATGTATTTATATACAGCTCATCCTGTAGTTTACAACATAGAAAATGTTTTATTTTCTTTTACTATTGGCTGAATTGTTTTCCTGAAATATGTTTCTATTTTGTGGGTTAACCCACATTGTACCTTAGAATCACGTCAGGTCTTTTCATTTTTACTGTGCCCTCTCCTTTTCTCTCCCATCTTCTCAGCAAAACCCACTAGGAGCAAAGCTTCACAGAAAACCATGTTAACAGATGGCTTGTCTCGCTTTGTGTGGATAGGACAGTCCTTCAGTATGTCATGAATCAAGATAGTTTTACAGATCTTGCACTTTTCAAACAGAGCTAGCTGGGGTTATTAATACATGGTATATGGTCATTTCAGGTTACAACTGTTAACTGCAATTGCCCTTCCTCCAAATCATCACTCTTCTCATTTCATCTGCTCCTCTAAGCTGAAACACAAACAGAATTTCCTCCTTGCCTTTAGCTTCTCCTGTGATCCACTACTGGTCAACAGCATTGTGCTCTGTGCCACTGAATCTTTTTCATAATCGACTGTTCTTTTCTAATTTTGGAAAATGGAAATGGACCAAGCTCTGGATCTGAACATGAAATGAGCTGAAGCTCCTGAAAGCAGCAGTGCTTTTTGGTTCCCCTGCAAAGATCAGGAGTATCTGCAGGATCCTTATGGGGATTCTATGTTTCCACATACAACAACTTGGCTCAGAAATCAACAAATCAACTCTGGTTTTTTTGTGTGTGTTTTTTGGGTTTTTTTTTTTTTTTTTTTCTCCTCCCCTGATCTTGCATAACTTGGATTTACAAGTACTCACAGCAGGGTTGGCCAATGAGTCACAACTACTATTATTTCTTTAAACCCATCTGTTAATCTGAGTTAGCTTTTTTCCTAAACTTATTTCCCCTTGCTTTTGCTAAAGGAGATCAGAGGCCTACGCATGTGACCCCGGTCTGTTCTGGAAGACAAGCACGGTATGAAGAGATGGTCCAGACCAGTTCAATCTACTCATTGGTAAAGACTCTGTTACACACCCTGATATTTGCTCCAATTTCCATCTCTCTTTGCAGCAGGGAGTCAAACAATGCCTTTGACAATAAAGAACAAACCAGTGACAATGGCAGCAGCCAGGCATCCCACGACATCAAAAACACTTTGACAGGAACACCCATACAGGTTTTCTGACACAGCCAGACAGACATCTTTAAACAGCACCTGCATAAATCTCCAGTTTGACTTACTAGAGAAAGCTAAGCAAAAGCATGAAAAGGCTACACAAGGAGTTTAACAGCATGCCAGTAAGAACACAGCATGGACAAATAACCCTCCAGTGAGCTGCAAACAGCCTCCACTTGGGATTTGAGCACTGTGCCTTAGCACAGGGGAGTCGCAGCCCTCACACATGCTTAGAAATGGCTGGTGAAAGCCACAGGGAAAACAGCACACCCCAAGCCCCCAGAACAGCCACCTAAGTCATGAGTATGGGGACCCTACATGCTCAGGCTGACTCCCCTTGCCAGGGAGCATCTCCCCACTGCTCACTTCAATATCTGAACTTCAGCAGGAGGAAGCCAGACCTTTGTGAATCCACCAGCTGCCAAGAACAGTTAAAAATAGATATCTGCTCTCAACCACCTTGCAGAACAAATGGCCAAAGGTCATGCAAGTCATTTCTGCAGAAATTACATCATTATTACACAGCTCGGCCTGCTGCAGCAGACAGACAGCTACTAACCGCAGAGCTAGCTGAATTCAGCCCAGCACAGTTACTTGCCCACATCCATCTCCACAGAATCACAGAACTGCGGGGGTCAGAGGGACCTCCACACATCAAATCCAACCCCCTGCTAGAGCAGGTTCTCTACAGCAGGTCACACAGGAGGGGGTCCAGGCAATCCTGAATATCTCCCAAGAAAGAGATTCCACCACCTCTCTGGGCAGCCTGCCCCTGAGCTCTGTCACTCTCATAGCAAAGATGTTCTTCTTTGTGTTTGTATGGAACTTCCTGCATTCCAGTTTCTGCCCATAAATCCCACACTTCCTAAGCTTCATCACAAGGACATCACAGGAGTCAGGGTCAAACACTGTGATGAAGTCAAGCTACACAGCACCTACTGCTCCCCTTCCACTATACTTCAGGGCACAGCCAGAGGGATGGCCGGTAGTGCTTCAGAAATGAAGAAAAAGCCCTGAAGGAAAATCCTGAGGCCCCCCATAACAACCACAACTGCCCTCATAAACCTCCAACTCCCAGGCCAGCACCCACCAAGCCACGTACCTCCTTCCCTGCGCCTCCAACGCCTGCATTCCAGACCTCTCACCAGACCCTTCAAAACCTGACCAGGTCTTTTTGTTACTCAGCCAGGTGCCAGAACGTTCCTCCCCCAAACCCGACCATGCTGAGCACAGCTGATTGCGAACTGTCAGGACCACCTGCTGAGAGACTCAGAAAGCTCAGGTGGTGGCAGTTAAAAGCGATTACTCACTGGCTCCACATCCAGAAACTTCCTTCAGATACAGGATTCAAAGTAAAATTGTCCAATGCCTTGTTTTTCACAGCTCAAAGGAGATTTTATTTTTCAAGGCAATGCAGAACTGTACTCTTGGTGCTTGTTATTTGTTGGGTTTTGAATCAAACGCTCAAGACTTCAATGTTCAGCATCTAAAATGGGTAACAGCAAGTGTATATTTAAAAAAAAAAACCCACAGAGACACATAGTGAGTGCATGCAGCACCTGATGTTTCCAGCACAGCACTCTGTGATGTGAATGAGCAGGAATTCCACACGGCGCTCTGAATAGCAGCTGGAGACCTCCTGAGCACTAATGTCTCCATTTCAAAGGATGCAGCATTCATCCTGTAACAGCGATAAATGGTAGGGACAGCAGCATGGAGGTACAGCAGTGCTGCTCTTCAGGAGCCCGCAGAAGGGAAATGGTGCACTGAGGGTTTAAGTTGGGTGCGTTAGAATGGAAAGAGAGATTTGTGCCTGTCGGTTTGACCCTGAACAGAGAAGAAATGACAGCAGATCTACAGAAGAGAGCTGGAGACTTGAGCCGAGATGTAAATAAAGAGGGTCTGCATGCATTTCCAGGTATCCCAAAATAAATGCCCGTGATTGAAATGCATCTGCTAAAGTGAATTTTCTGATAATTTTTTCAATAAAATGCTGAAATTTTGGTTATTTGTTTACTTCTGATAGGATTTATTTAATGTAAGTTTGGATTTCTAAAAATGAGATATTCGGTTGAGGCTGGTCATCTAAGCTTACTATCTGCAGAGGGTGACAGCAAAAAGAAGTCTTAAGTTGCAAGGCAGTTTCCCCTCACCTCCCTTAAATACCACATCAGACATTTGATTTCAGTGCTTTTAAAATGAGAAATGGGAAAACAGTAGATCAGGTATCTGCCACAACAGTGCAGAATGGAGCTGAGGTCAAGTCATACTTGTACATTGATTGTCCTCTTAAATTCTTTTCTGACCAGTGCTGGAAAGGATGAATACATTAGCAGAAATTAGAGGACGTTGCAAGTTGTCTGGTGCTCAGAACCATATGTATTTTCACTCAGAGAACAGAAATGTTAATAGGTGACCTAAGCCTCCTCTCAATATTAGCCACCGCAGCAGAAAACCTAAATATAGAACCCAGTGAGGAAAGACTGAGAATTACTCATGAAATTTATCTGATGAATAACTCCCAGAACAGAATGGGTGCATTTGAGGGAAATTGCAAGCTGTTCACATGAGTGTAAGCAGAAACAAAGAGACAAAGTCAGAGAAAATTATTCACTCAATCCTGATTGCATTGTTTGAACCAATGTAAAACTGTGTCCAAGTTTTAAGCAAATGCTAATTGTGCCCCATTTTCCAGCCTCACTTCATTTTTTGCTAAGAAATTAAATGTCAGACTGTCCCTGAGTGTGCTCCATGAGAAATGAAGCTCTCTTGAAGTCTTTCAAATTCCTAATCTTATTGCGCTTAAATGTTATTCCTTCAACTGAAAGAATAATTTAATGAAATACTGTATATTTCTGGGTGGCACATCAAAAATGCCTATTTCGCCAATCTCTTCTTTTATCACATCAATTTTCTATTCCACTTTATCTTACTGGAACACTGAAAGTTCATCCTGCTAAGCCTCTTGTAACCGTTGTCAGAAATCAGTCCTGAAGTTTCTCAGCTTCTGGCTCACTTGATTTTGCTTCAATCAAATGACAGCATCTGAAACATTTATCCTCTGGAAACATCACTTAGTATAAAGAAATAAAAAGCTATATATCATTTTTAGCGTTTCCTTAGATACACACCATAGAGAGGTGTTTAATCCTTGGGGTGCAGGCACCATAGAACCAGTACTCAAATCAGGGAAATGGTTTCTGTATTGTTTATAAGCAACACCTCGATTTACCAAAGGATGGGAATCTCTTGCTCCTACATCAGTTGCTATCAGCCTGGTTTCACGGCCCCCAGACCAGCTTGGTGTTCGCATGAGCCCTGCAGAAATGCAGGGTCCGTCTGTCCCTCGGGACCAGTGGTGGTCTTATGGCTGACCTCTCTTTCCATGTGTGCATGCATTCCCTAGTAAAATCCCTGTTAAAACTGAAATGCTCACCAAAAACATGCTCACCTGGAATTTCTGGGAATTTAATTTCTGTGCCACTCTTTCAGTGCCACGTGGCTTATGATAAAGGCTGATTTGATTAATGCTCAAATTACCTTAAAAAAAATACAGAAAAGATTTATTATTTTCCCTATTTTTCTCATTTTTAACTTGTTTATTGAAGTTGGAAAATTACCCAAAGAAGGATGCCAAGGACCTATCACCAGCAATTCATTTCTGCGCTGTGATTTTTCTTCTCCGTCTCCTCTCCCCCATTAACACAACATGCACAGGCAGAGGCTCCCACAATGCTCACTCCAGAGCAAATATTTCTAGCCTGATTTGCATCCCAAGTGTTCTTCTCAAGCAGAGCTTGGTTTGGAAGAGGGATCCGTTTGTTTAAGGAACCACACAGCAGAGGAAGGTGCTGGGAGTTATTCATCAGCTGCTGAAGGCCACTCCAGAGTGCTGTGTCCTGCTGGTGGGCACACACATCTGTAGTCAGTGATCAGCAAACCTTACCTCCCTACACCATTTCCTCTGCCAGGGTACTTCATAGGTTTCTACTCCTAGAGAGGGGGAAACTGTGGAACAGAAGGAATAAATTGGGCAGGGCCTTGCAGCAGCTCAGGCTTTGCTTTCCAGGTGTCATGTCCTACTGTCTGCATCTCTTCTGAGGCAATTTGACGGACTATCAATTACCAGCACCAGCAGGAGAACGCAGGGCAGATGCTGAGGAGTAAAAGATGAGCTAAAACAGTTTCCTAATGATCTGTGTCCTCCACAGCACAGAATATCCATGTAAAACCAATATGCAAGTACAATAAAGTGATGAATTCTGCTTCTGCCTGGCAGTGCTACAGCTTGCAGCAAATTAACGGGGCAAGCTCGGCCAGCACGTGTAAGTGCATGGGAATACTCAGAATGAAAGCATTCTGCCTAGAGCATTCACCGTGACTTATTACTTATAATTACTTATTATTGCTATCTTACTCTGAGTTTCCACATTATCATTGTGAGTGGAAATTGGCACAATGCTTTGATCAGAAGAAAATCATTATTCAGTTGTGGCACAAAAGCCTGAAACTGCATTGAAGCCTATGGTTCTGCCTCCAGACCTACCTACCAAACACAGCATCACAAATTCTGCAACCCTTAGGATTTCCGTGGGACAAGGAAAGTGCTCTTTAGCTCCTTTGGACTGCTCTGGCCATGGGAGGAGGCTCTGTTTTGGAAGATCTACTTCAGATCAGATCTACTTTGTAAGATCAGCCTTCTACTACTCAAAAGGGGCTTATAACCAGGAGGGAGACCAAATTCTTACATGGAATGCTTCTGAACTAAAAGAGGGGAGATTTATATTGGAGGTAAGGAGGACATTCTTTACTCAGAGGGCAGTGAGGCCCTGGCACAACTGCCCAGAGATAGGTGCTCCATCCCTGGAGGTGCCCAAGGCCAAGTGGGATAGGGCTCTGGGCAGCCTGAGCTGCTGGGGGCAGCCAGCTCATGGCAGGGGTTGGAATGGGGTGGGCTTTAAGGTCTCTTCCAACCCAACCATTCTGTAGTGCTAAGATTCTGTGATTCTATGACAATGCCAAACAGGACACAGGGTGAACTAGGACAGAGTGGGCATCAAAGTGTCACAGAGCAGCGCCAAGTCAGAGGAAGGCTGCGATGATCTTCCTGTGCCTATTTAATCTTGCCCTTTCAGAGCTAAGCAGTATACACCCACATCCCTGCCCAGTTATCTCCATATTTGCCCTTCTCAGGAGTGCCACAGCTCAGCCACGTCTGCAGCCCGCTGTCTGCATCCAGCAGGCTGCCTGCCCTTCCCACCCTGCCCTCGCTTCCCTCCTGTTTGTCTTTAGGTCATCTGTAAAATACTTATTGGGCTTTTAGGGCGAGTCTTCACCCTGTCCCCGTTTCCTTCAGAGCCACGACGGAGCCATCCTCACAGACCTGGGAAGGAAATGGGCAGCTTCACAATGCAACTTTATCAAACACAGACACATAAACGGTTTGTCAGGAAACGTGACCTGATGTCAGCTCCCAGCCCACGCTGCTCGAGACCTCACTGCTTTGCTCTCCTTCTGTAAGGCAGTTTTGGGGAACCTCCCTTAGAAAGTAAAAACTGAGCAAAGCAAAAAGGTGCTCATATATGGATGGAGCCCATCTTGCTGCTGCAAAGGGACACCAAAGTGGAGGGCATTCAAACCAAGGTCCTGCTTTCACCCCCTCCTTCCTCCTCACAAAGTCCAGACATTACCATTTATTCCCATCTCCGATGGCAACTTTTTCCTCATCTGTTAATCTGTTAAGGATCCGAGTGAAGGGATGAGGCTGTCCCTGCAGGTTTTCTGCTAGTGGATGATAGAAAGGCATGAGTTAATGGTGCTACTGTGATGGAACTTGACAGGTAAAAGGGAACAGTTCTCAACTTTTAATATCTAGCACTACTGGCAACACAGGTATTGATATAATTTAAAAATACCATTTTATCTTGATGACATCAGTATCACAGATTGTGTTTTTCCTGAGGCTAGAGAGAATAGAAAGGAAGATATTGGGTTTCCTTGACTACCTACCATCAGTGTTAAAATTATGATTTTCCTTTATTAGCTGGCTTCACCAGTTATTGCAAGAAAAATAACACATCCTCAGCCCTGCTAATAACCTGAATGTTGGCGGCATCCCCACCTGCTCTCTCTTCTCTCAACAGATGGGGAGAACATTTCCTATTCTCTGGGCATCTCTCTCCCTACCTCCATCCACGGCATCACACTTCTGCGCCAGGAAATATTTAGTCTCTCAATACCCAGAATTCCAAAGCATTCTGAGGTGCCCTGCTTGACTCCTGAAGTCTGGTGGCTTTCAACATGAAAATCAGCAACAGGTTAAAAGCAATGCTACGCCTCAAGAAGCAAAGGCAGTGTCCTCTGCCACCACCGGTGTGACTGATAATGGGAAAAGAAGGACATGTTCCCAATGACACATTGAGCTAACTCAACAATGTCATGGCCCATTCTGGTAAAGGTACAATCTATTTTTTGATGCTGTCGTTGGTGTCAGCTCAGACATGTTGTGCTAAGAGGCCAAAATGGTAGGTAAGTTATCACATGTGAAGGAACATTTATTTTTGTCCTTTGGCTTGCTGGCAGAGAACCTGCAAGTCTACTGGAAGTTATTTCTCAGAGGTCAGGGTCTTTGCCATCAAAATTCTTGATGTTTTGCCCATCTGGATGGTGAGAATGAACTCTGGGTTTTGTATGTGCTCTGAGAATGCCCATGCACTCTTTTTTTGCCGCAGGCAACATTGTGAAAATCAATTTCAATCTTAAAAATGTGCCATAATTTTATGCCACATTGCAAGAGAATGAGATGGTATTCACTTTGCCTTCCACTCGTGTTGTTGGCTCTTCTGGCCTCTGTACCCCTCATGGTCCTATTCAGATATGAATACTCCAGTGTGTTTCTGTAAATAACTCCCACATCCCCATCAGTTTGGCTCCACGGATTCCCCCACCATCCTTATTGCTGCAGACAACTAAGAAAAGGTGCTGATTTGCAGACAATTTGCCTGCATCACAGCAATTCTTCCCAGCATCGTCCCAGCCTTCACATGGTATTTAAAAGTACAGTTATTTATAAACAACACACAAATGTAGCCATTTAAAAAATATTTGTTCCTCAACAGTTGCTTATGAATCAACATTTCTCATCCTTCCCCCTTCCAGTAAGTGTCTGATCTAAGAACATGCTGCACTTCCTGCTGGAAATCCTGCCGTGTCTTCAGAGACCTTGTCTTTTCCCTTCCTCTCCAAGGATCCACCAAGGAGGAATTAAAAACTAGAATGATTTCGTCAGCTTAAGTGCTTTCCGTGATGTGATACCATGGAGAAGACATTTTCTTCCTTCTTCAGTAGTTGATAGGATAATTAAATCAGGTTTCATTGTAGGGGTTATACTTTAAAATGCAGCCACCAGCCTGGAGTTCTACCTCCTGGGGTTTTTAAGCCATGCTTCAGAGCAAATACGTGTGTTATTACACACGTATTTGCTAACAAAACCAATAGCAGCACACTTGTGGAGCACCAGGTGCACATAGCCACCCAGCTGGAGTGCATTACAATGCAATCAGAGCATGGGACATTCCCTTGTTGTAAGTCACCTCCAGGAACAAGATGTAGAAACTTTGCGTCCCCAGGACCAGCAGTGCTTACCAAAACTGAGACTGCTTTTGTATGCCTCATTTCACAGAACCTGCTTGACAAGACCACACTAGGTACATTGGAAGTGTTTACTCCTACATACAAGGAAGAAAACTTCAGGAACAGAAGCAGTCTGTTTGGGGGGCGGTTTTGCTCATTCTAAGAGTGCTGTATCCATCAGAGGACTCTCCGCACAGGCCTGTGAGGTACATTTCACATTGCACACAAGCATCTCTTCATGCTGATTATGTTAGCACTGAGATGGTCCCATAGGAATCACCATGTTGAGGCCTTTTCCTTCATAACTTAAAACCTGATTATTAAAAATGTATGTGGTACAGACACAACTGGAAGTAAATACAGGCAGATTTAAAGCTGAAGGTAAAGGTCTTTGGAGGAATGGTTGTTGAGTTGTTTTAAGCAGGCAGCTTTTCCGCTCAGGAAGTCCTCAGGTACTCAGTGCAACTGAAAACAGAGTTGTGAAGTGCAGCAGCATTACTGTGTGCATGGGACTGCATCAGCCTTGGACACAGGAGATGGGCATAAGTGCATATCATTCTTTTATTCTTAGTAATTCCGAGATGCTGTAGCATTTTCAAGCTTCTTGAGACACTTTGTTGAGCTTTTGTTGAAATGCTATTCAGTTCCATTTGACCTGCTGTCACTGCTTTGTCACATGAATTGGGAATAAATCTGACATACTTAAAATGCTTCAGAGCAGCTTCTCCTTTCTGAGCCTGCAATTCCTCTGCAAGGTGATATAGCAACACATTTGAACTGAAGTCCGTGATGAGTTTCCTCAAAGGTGATTAGATGTAGCTGGCCTGGCACACAACATTTTGAGCTTGTATATTCTTTGAACTGTCATCTCAGCTCTTCTGTGCAACTGTGATGGCTGGAAACTTCATTTCACTGTTAAGTGAAAACTAAGAATCAGAAACAACCTCATCCTTACAGAAACTGTCAGTACCAGAAAAACACAAGCTATCACAAGGTTCTACGTGAGAGCATCAAGGGCAATGAACTTCCCTGGGAATTTCACGTCCAGGGTTTCATTAACAATGAAAGCATACAGAAATGGAGAGAAAAAATCTTTATTCCATATGTTGGCCAGTCAGGTTTGTTCATTGGTGCTCTGCGTATGATTGTTGAATACCCTGAAGTTTGCCTTTTTGCTCTACTTCTGCCCCACGTTTGCACGCTATAGCTGAGCCATTGGCCTGTGAGACCAAGCTTTTTCTGTTCACTTCACCCATCAGCTGAGCACACACAAGATAGTCCCATTCTATTCCACGTGCTCCCTGTAAATCAACCTCTCAGTGTGAGGTAGAGACACAGTCCTCACATTTGGGCTGATAAACTTGTTAGGCTGTCTTTAATTATCACTTTCTTGCTGGCAGCCTCAGTGTCAGTGATCAAAGAGGAAGTAATTTTCACTGGAGGAGGAAATTCATTCCTGTGATAAGTATAGAAGTAGCAGAGCCAAAAGTTTTAGGTACTCTTCCAGATTGCATTATACGGACTTTTTTTGCAGGGCAATTCATTTAACCTCTCTACCTGTCTGCCCTCATCTCATAAATGAGGAAGGCAGAACTGACCCAGTTCTTATTTCAGATGTCAGTTTCCAAGCATTTTGAAGTTATTAAATAAAAGGCATTACAAAAGGACAGTGACAATGCGTTGTTCCTGCCACACTGCTATGTAACACGTAACAAGAGGCAAAGCATGAAATCAAGGGGAAGCTTAAATCCCTCCTGAAGCTGATAAAGGTTAATGCTCTGCCCTCAGGTTCAGACAGAAGAACTATCTTGAACGTGCTACATGGATTTAGGATGGAGAAACAATAGAGCTGACAAAAAAGAAGTTGTCTGTCTCTTTGTTTGAAGAAGTATTAACAATCTGATAATAGCTTTTGCCTTAGTGAGAAACACCTGCACACACACTGGGACAATTGTAGGTTTGGTTCCCATTAGGTTGGGTGAGGATCTGGCTCCTATCCTTCTACTTGTTCTTTTTCCTCCTCCTGTTACAACTGAAACTACTGAAACAACTTTCACCTTAAAGCTAGTAATACTTTGAGAGGGAAGGGTGGTGGCAAGACAGCAGTCTTGAGGAAGAGAGGATGTAATTCAGCTTTTGGACACCAGAGCAGAGCTTGTGCATTTCCTTTATGGGGCGCCACTGCCATGCTGAGAAAAGGAGCACCTAAAGCTCTCCTGCAGGTTAAGGCACATCTGCCTCGAGATACAATAGAACAAGGCTTTATGGATGCTGCTAGAAAATAATATAGGAATGTAAGTGCTACTAAGGTCACGTTGTAGGTGTGGCACCAGACCAGTGCCCTGTGTGCATGACACACTCTCGGATGAGCTGGTAGGAATTTGTAAATGGAGAACGCTGAGAGAAGCCACCCCAATGCCAGATTTCAAATGAAGACTCAGGATCAGATTCAGGATCAGAATCATAGAATCACCAAGGTTGGAAGAGACTTCTAAGATCATCCAGCCCAACCGTCCACCTACCACCAATATTTCTCACTAAACCATGTCCCTCAGTACAACACCTAAACATTTCTTGAACATCTCCAGAAGCCACACGTTTACTTTAGACCCTGGAAAAAGATTAAAAGTGAAGAAACTTGAAGCTGCTCTGGAAGCATTTTAACAGAGGAAAAAAAAGGTCCCCAGATACGGATCTTGCTCCAGTGGGGATTTAGCTGATAGTGCACAGGGGAACTACAGTTCTGGTCCATGCGTCAGACCTGCAGCTCAGAGTCCAACACTTACCATCAGTGTGGAGAGGAATGCCAACCACAGGGAAGTTTACAGGAAGTTTTTGTTGACCCTTTAAATACACCTAACATGCAAATTTGCCAGCCCCAGACCTACACCTTGCACCTAGCTTGAACCAGCCTGCTTGGCAAACTTAGCCACTGACTAGCTGATGCAGTTCCTGACAAGCAATGGGCTTGGCCAGCTACCAAGAAGGCTGTGTCCATCCCAAGGGATGCATGCACATCAGGATGCATCCCTGCCCATGTCCCAAAAACAGTCCTGACTCCATAGTGGTCTGTCCCAGTACTTGGTGGGGAGGCTTCTGTCCTTTGTATGCTTATGCTCTTTTGTAACAGAGAGCACAGTGACTCCAATCCACTCCTGTATCTGGGGTCTATCTTCCCACTGCTCCTCTCTCTGCACAATGATTCCATGATATCTTCAAGCTCCTCACTAAGTCTCCTGGTTGTTTCTTAAGCATTTGCTGTGCAACTAAAGGGTTGCAGTCAGGAGAAAGACATTTTTACTAATTTTCATAAGCTGACTTGAGCCAAGTGGTCACAGAAAGTCTCAGGGCAAAGGCTGGAGATTCTGTATGCTCAGCAGCACATGGGAGGAACTGGGGTGTTGCAAACTAGGGGTCCTGAGGTCAGAGGACCTCTGAGGGCAGGTGGGGATGTGGTGGTGGGATGAACCATTTCACGCTGCCTATGGACACATTTGAACCCAAACCTCCTCTCTTGTGTGTCCAAAGACAACCTGGAGCCTGAGCTTCCACTTGGAAAGAGGCTTTCTGAAGTCTTCACCTTAAGATCTACATGGAGCTGAACCAGCACTTCTAGGTGCACTTAGTTGTGTGAGATGTACATTTTTAATATGCTGTTCTCCTGCCAGAAGTGGGATTTCTAGGAGTAAAGTGTTCAGTGGTCCCCAGGTAAAAAACTGCCCAGAACAGAGAAAGGAACCTGAAATGCAGCACTGATGCCACTCATCTACATTCTTCCAGAAGAAACTGGGCCCATTCATTATGTGAGCATCTGATGTGTGTTTTGCATGAGTGCCCTCAACCCCAGCTGAGGACATTATTCTTTCACAACTGCTCCCTCCTCTCTCACCTCCCCTCTCCCATTCTACTTTATCAGACAATGTCCTGAGCAGTAAAACATACTTGAATGCATTCCCCTTTATCTTTAGGGGAAAGGAAGACAAGACAGTTATGTCTGTCTATCCAAGATGAAAAGCTTTTCCTGTGTATTCCTGTATTTATTTAGCTCACAGGAGGCTGCTTTGTTTATCTTTTGTTTTTTTTCCAGGATGTTCTGTCTGCCACCAGGGAATCTCACAGGCTGTGGATCACTCAGTGTGGGTGCTCTGAAAGTTGAACTGGAGTCACTTGGTTCAAACCAGAGGAGTTGCTTTATCCGCTGCTGAAAGGATGTGGCATGTATTTATAACTACTGAGTGCAACAGTGATCCCCACCCTGTTCCCATCAGTAAAGATGGAAAATGGGCTGCTTTGCCTAACAGGGCTTACCGAAAAAATAACCACGCAGATAAATAACCTTAAAATATTCATTTCATGGGAATTTTCCCACCAAGGTAAAGGACACAGCGCTGGGGTTAGTAGGCCTGGTGTTATCTCTCCAAGGCTTCGCTGACCTATTTGGGGCAGGACAGGGCCATTGTTGGGGTGGGATGAAGAATAGTAAGCATGGGGGTATGTGCAAGCTGTGCAGAAAGTAACAGACCCCATGCCAGGGCTGCAGCTTATCAAAGGAGTTCCCTGAAACATTTTAATTTATGCTCAAGATTATTTTCATGGACAACACTCTGGGGCTTTTTAAGCCCAGATGACCACTAAATTATTGAGACAAAGTGAGCCAAGAGCGTCAGATTACATTCCTGGGAGGTGGGCATCCTTTCAGCAGCTGGAAATTTGGCTTCTTCCAGTTGGCGTGTCAAAGCCTACTATTTATTTAAAACAAGGCTTTATGGTGCTCTTTCTTGTATTTAAAATGCTTTCCTTCAGTCTCAGGGAAGCTGCCTACTCAGCCAAACATGGCTCCTGCAGTCTAAAATTACTCCCTTGTCACATTCAGCCCTTTTCTGGGGAACTGAATAAGGAACATACAAACTGATTTATGTATCTTGGAGCTAGCCAGCTATCAGCCAAGGTTGATAAGCTGCTCCATCCCACAAGTGCTAACAGAATCATCTATGCTGAAGCCAAAATTAGGACAGCACCATACCAAGGAAACAGAAATAGCTTCATTACACCAAGGGGAGCTGAAGCCTGAGGCTGGCTGAAACACACAGGATGCCCACCCACGGCATGAACCAGAGAGCTTGTCCTGTTACCCTGATCCATGGGAAAATGGAAGGAGGCTCGGTGAGAAGCACACATCCCATGGTGCTGCCAAGGAGCTGGGTTATTACTGGTCTGCTCACGCTGCCTGAACAGCTTTCTAATAGCTTAGCACATCTGAGTCACCATTAATTCCAGGAACAGATCAACTCATCAGTAAGCAACAGCCAAGGAAAGAGATGGAGATCAGTTGTTTTCACTGGCTACTGGGGAAAAGAGCAGAAGACATCAGTTGAGAGGAGAATGCAGCAGGAGAATAGAAATCAGCTCTCAGTGTGTGGCTGAACAGTGGAGTGAGTTAGTGGGCAGGAAGTGAGTGATGTTTAAGAACAGATCAGTCCTGACAGCTGTCAGTCAAACTTCAGATCCTGCCCTAGAACCAGCAATGAGCTTGATGGTTACCTGTGTAACTGCTTTATCATCAGCACTGTGTTTCTGATTAAAGTGGAACATTGTGAAGAAAACTGTGGGTTATGAAGGGAAGAGTGAAACAAATACGTGAAAATGAATCCTGCCTTTTTTTTATTATTATTTTCACAAGCCTTGGAAGTTGTGTGTATAGAGAATCAGTATTACAGAAATGTTCATTGCCTAATGCAAGCAGAAAAATGAAATACCATAGAAATATTACAGAAATATAGAGATGTAAAGAAATGCTAAATAGATACAGTGCCAGTATACAGTTTGAAGAAACATGCCATAGTCTTGCAGGACCAATCCTATGTCTGATACAGCATTAAAATGTCTTTCTTTCAAAGATGCTTCAAAGTGTGCCCTTTGTGTTGTGTTTTTATTGCTATGGGTGCACACACTGAACCATCTCTGAAGGAGGCAGAGTATCATGTAGAACAGATAGACCAAAATCTCATTGTAAGGAAGGACAGAAAGTCTATGGCTGCTATGACAGCCTGAAAAATTAAACATCTATTCTTTCTCCCTCTCTCACATCAGTGATGAATTTGTAGTTATATTTTTGAAGGAAAAAGAATCACATTCTCCAAATCTGATTGCTCACCTTCTAGTTTTGCACTCTGATGTTCCCCATACTCGCACAGACACACACACCTGCACACCAAGGCCAAAACTTACCCTGAAAGCAACAAAAGCCACCACCTGGCATATCAACTTGGACTTCAGTGGAAATGCACTACAGTCACCACAGTCAGCAGCCCCTGAACTTCAGCTCTCACACACTGGTGTGAGCTGCCCATGGAAGTCCAAGTTGCTGAGGCCTTGTAATTTAAATGCTTCCTTTCCTTCCTGCTGGTGTGGACTCATGGCAGCTTCTGCCAAGCAGCGCATTTTTTTCCAGCTCCTTCTAAAGCCGCAGGTCGCAAGGCCAATGTGAAAGGTCAAGCTGCAGCCACTTGCCATCACAGTGTCGTGGAAAGAGACATCTTTATGCACAGCTCATCTGCAGAGCTCATTACCACAAAATGTCATTGAAGTCAAGAGACGAGCAGTGCTGTATGCACAAAGGGAGGACCCGCGGTTGCACAGAGCTGTGTAACAACGTGTAGTGATAAGGAGACCTGCTGTAAGGTGTTTGCCGATTAGCATTTGGCTCAGGAAGCAAATTGGCTGAGAGCAAAGCCCGTTACAGGCAGATGGCTCCACAATTTTTACTTAATGGAGCTGTCCTGCTCTTCCAAGGTATTGCTATGATACATCGGCAGAGGCAGAACCGGATTTGATATCGATCTTAGCCATTACAGAAATTCCTTTGTTTCTGTGTCTCAACAAGAATGGCTCTGTATGTCATTTGAAGAATATCTGTTTTATTTATTTCCCGTATCTTGGTCCCCGTTCTCTGTTTTTATAGATCTATTGGTGCAACAGTTGGATGCTTCAGCAAATGGGGTTAACCTCTGGCCATAAATTACTGCTCCCACAGGAAGAAGTGGCAATGAAAAAAGAAACTGCCACAACAGTGGAATACAGCAAAGGTGGACAGACTGAGGGCTGTACAAATTACAGAACCACCAGGCATTGACAGCCACACCAGAACTACCCATGCAAATCATAAAGTGTGACATAAACACACACAAAAGTGAACTCAGTTAGGCCAGAACAATCATTCATATGCCAGTAAAAATAAGCAACTTTCTTATTTTCCCTGGAGTTTCCATATAAAGGGTCTCAGGGCCTCTGTCCAAGAGAACACATGGCAACTACAGGTAGCTTTTGCCTGAGAGGAGAAAAGATCAGATCACCTGTAGCATTTCTCTTAACTGTTATAGCATCCAAGAATATAGGACAAGGCAGCCTTGTCAACAGTGGTCTGCTCAGGACAAGTCAGAGTGAATGCACAGTGTGCTGTGTGATGTCCAACATGATTTCCTTATCAAGATTGTGAGCTCATCCCACTCCATGACTGGGACTTTCCTGTGTGAGCCTGCAAGCCCATCTTGAGACTTTTTAAAGGAATGAGAAAGAGAGAGAAAAAAAATGATTAATTCCCCTTTTAGCCATCTCACATTGCTCTAAGCATGGAGGAGCCCAAGATCAGTGCCATACAGGGGAAAGTTACACAGGTCACTTTTAAGATGGGAAAGGGGAAGGAAAATGAAATGTTGCAGGGCTGTGGCTAAAGGAGATGCTGTTTTATGGTCTTCATTTTGGGGTGCCAAGTGTAAGTGGCTTCTTACAGCAATCTGGAGAGAACCCTGCACAAAGTGTGGGTGGGGGTGAAAATGAACTAAGCACAGAAATAAACAAACTCAGGCACTTGAGGAATTCGTGTACGAAAGGCTGCCTACATTTCCCAAATAGTTTGAAGAAGGCTTCCTGCTTTGCATCTCTTCTTTCTTGGCAGATGGAACACCGCAGCTTTCCTGCAACATCTTAATGGGTTTATGGGGACCAAAGGATAAGCCAGCCACCAAGAGACACTAAGCAAAAAGACACTATCTCACAGTTGGTTGGAAGCTGGGAAGTTATGCCCAGACAGTTGGAAGCTGGGAAGCTACTCCTGCAAAAGACCCCTTCCTTGCTGCCTTCTAAGCAGCTCCAGTTTTAGCCACTGTCAGAGATGGGCTGGTGGAGTAAATGAATCCTTGTTATGGCTCTGGTCTCATGGTTGGTAACCCTTCCCATAGCAGGGAAGTTGAAACTAGATGATCTTTGAGGTCCTTTTCAACCCAGGCCATTCTATGATTCTGTGATTCTATCTGCTATTGGTGGTCTTATGTTCTGAAATGCTTTGTGCTAGATGGAGAATACTGTAGGAAGCTGCTTCTCTGCCATCTGTTCCTTTGCTGATTCCAACTGAGATTAACTTCTTATGAGTACCCTTAGGTACCTCTCTGCAAGTATCTGCAGGCAAGTATCCCATGAGTCCTAAACCTGCTTCTCTTCCTCCTCCTGTGCAAAAGCAAAAGAAATCCAGGCAGCCAAAGAAAAGCTTTGCGGCCTTTCTGCTCAGAGCTTCATGGTCTGCCCAGCTCCATGCTATGGCGCTACGGTTGGCTGTGGGAAGTACACAGGGACCTGGCTGCTCCCATGCTTGCTGGCCCTCCTCCTGATTTCCAGCTGCTGAACTGCATTACAAGAAGCTACGACTGTAACTAAATAACACGACTTTTCAGTGTAAGCAGATACCATAGATGCCAAAAGGATGCAGCCCATGCAAAAGGGGAAGCCAATATATTTATGAAAGGGAAGCAAAGTGGACATTCACCATTAAAATGAGATCTAGGCTGTTTTCCCTAACATGCTTTGTTTTGTTTTGTTTTGTTTGGAGAGTCTGGAGGGCTGACATTGCTAGAAGATTGAAGCAGTAAATAATTCTTTATTGCCATAACACTGCAAACTACCTGCAAAATCTCTATTGTTGTCCAGGCCACCACTTGTAATAAGCTACTGCTAGAGAGGATGGCAAAAAAACAAGTATTAGCAGCTGACCTTGGAACATTTTCCTTGTCATTCAGGGGTACAGCTTTCTTGACTTGAGAAAAGGACAAAGAACAGTCAAATTACACAGAACTGAGCTAATATCAGAGCTGTATGAATGTCATGACATTACTTGTCAAAGGGACATCCAAACTTCAGCTTTGATTTCTGGGGCTAGAAGGGGTTTGAAAGACACTACTGCTCACCCATCAAGCTGAATGTAGCACTATTTTGATGCTCATGGGACTAAAAGAAAAAGTCTTCTAGAAGAATCTTTAACACAGGTTAATAATTTCAGTATACAATTCTTGGCCATACTCCAACAGTTTATGCAGACAACTCACTTGTTATTCAGTTATACGGCTCAGAAGGACAGCTGGTGTATATCAGCATAGCTCTACTGATTTTGCCAATATATACTAACAGCAGACGCAGCTTATATATTTTTAAACAATTTCTGTAAGTCAGCGTTAGATTCCCTACAGAACCTTGGTGGTTTCCTGCCTATTAAATTTTAATAGAGTGCATAAAATTGGCAGAAAATACCCTCTGAAACACTCTTTGCTACATCTCTGGATCAGCTTCCCTCTGCCAGATTCTGATTCCTTTATGCATTTGAATCGTTCCTTTTCACTGAAACAGTCAGGTTTTCTGAGACCACTGAAATGTATTTGTAAAAGAGTGACAAAAAGCCACTGAAACACAATAAATGTGCCAAAGTAGTTAGAAAACAGAAATATGTGCTGAATCTTATCCCCATGGGTACCCCTTCGTTACACATCTCCTTGAAAAGCAGACAGATTGCAATTTTCAAGTGCTGCACCTTGCTTCTTTCTGCACTATCATCACTACTTCATCAAGGAAAATGGGAGTACTATTATGGACAAAAGAAATTCATTCTCTCTAGTTTTGCCCTTGGGTCAACCCTGTTGCTCCCTGGAGCGAGGTGTTGCAGAAGTCAAGCATGGAGTAATGCAATGGCTTGAGTTTGCTTCTGATGAAGCTCTGAGACCCAAGAAGCTCTGAGCTGCCATGGCATGATATGTAGCCAGGACAGCACAGTAGCTAGGCATGGATGTGCAGCACAACTGTCAACCAAAGAGAGTGAAAGCACAGCCACACTGGCAACACCTCAGGAAGGGCTGATGGAGTGTGACTGGATGTGCAGAGCTATGGGAAGCAGGAAAGCAGCAGGGCAGCTGGTGGGGGGCTGAAGAGGAAGAGTCGCTGTAGGAGGCCGGCATCACTCAAAAAGAGCTGGGACAACATCAAGGGTTTCATCATGCAACAGCAGATGAAAGAAGGCAAGGTGGTAAGGGTGAAATGGGATTTGGGAGTGCTGAGGGGAAGATTTTAAAAACACATGATGGGGCCATAGGGATCTTGGGGAGAAATAAAAGTTAGAAAGTATGTTTTTGCCTCTGGCTGATGTGAAAGCAGCAGTCAAATGTTTCTAAAGAGGCTTAGCTGTCGGTGCTGATGTTGATGCCCATTGGCTCCAGCATGCAGCATTTGGCAGGTGGAAATAGGCAGCTTGGTTGTGATCCTGCAGAAAAGACTAAAAGAACAAATGCCTTTCCTAGTGCTCTGGGATAATGTAGGGAAGGAAGAGGCAGTTCTTGGCCTTGCAACACGCCCATCAACTCATGGTACTGGAAGGACTCCTCACAAGCTGCCTCTTCCTTTAAAATAAGTTGCTTATCAAGGCTGTCACCAGTAAAATCCTCATTTCACCTGAGCAGTGTCAGTTTATAGACTGGGAATAAGTCAGTTAAGTTTGCTCCTTTAAAAGTCATTTATGATCCTGTAGGAATGTTATATGAGAGTACAATGGCATGGAGTAAGGGTGACACACTGTGTGGACAAAGAGAAGTGCAATTCCTTCCCTTTTTTCCCAACTTTTTTTGAGGGATTTAATCCTTTTTCTGAAATCTGAGTCTTGACTGAGGCAATCCCTGAGCAGTCCCAGTGAAATTCTACCGTGGTCTCTTTCCAGGGAACAGCCAAAGCCTCCCAAAGGCTCCTCTGGGCTGCAGCAGCATGACCGGCCTTCACACCATGTGCTCCCAACCTGGAGTAAGCCAGTAGGCAATGGGCAATAAATTTGAGGATGTTCCTGGAGTCTGGAGAAGAGGAAGCTTTGTGATCTACTAACTGTTGCCAAAAAGCTGTAAGTAACAAGAGCCACAGCTTCAGAGCAATTCTGTGGTGAGCTGGAGATGGCAATTTTTCTAAACGTCCGTGTGGACTCTGTGCTGCATGAAGAAATGGAGCAAATCCTAGTGGGTCCCTTCCAACTTGGGGTATTCTATGATTCTATGAAATCTGCCTCAAGGAGATCAGAGACATAGAGAAGAAAGACTGGTTGCATTTTTAAAACAGTCTGTGAGCTCAACCCTCATCTGAAGAAAGCACTACCTTAAGCACAGCTAAAAGGGATGCTGCGATCAAAAACACTGACCCCAGTTGCCAAACACGCCAGCCAAGAGACTAAGACAAGCATTCATACAAAGACATGATAAGAGAGATTAGAAATGAGAAAGGCACAAGTCAGTCTTCAGAGTCTGCCCTTCTGATTTTCAAACCCTTGTTCTTCCTGTTGAGAATCCTTGCCATTCCTACCTTTGACTTTTAGCATGTGAAATCTCTGCAGTGCTTTTCATTCCTCCTGATATCTAGAAGACAATATCTAGAATACAATAGAGCCCTGTGGTACTGATAGGAATGGTAATGCTTTCAGTTGTTCTTTAAATTCTAGCAGAGTCCATGAAAAGGCAGGTGCATGGCTGCTAGAGAACATAATCTAGGAGGAGCAGCATTTTCTTTCAGAAGTGGATGGTTTTTTGAGTGTCATCTGCAAGAACATCATACACAGACACAGGCAGAATTCCCCTGCCACGGCATTCAGGCTTCACTGTAACACAGTTTCAGTTCACTATCCTAGGACAAGTCAGACTCTTTCCTATACCAGGGAACCACAGGAAACAGTAGTGAAAACCTCCTCCCATTTAACCCTTTACCACATTGGCACCTTCCCAGTAAGTCTTTCTGATTCTGCCAGGCTGAGAGTCCCTGTTCACAATAACCAGGATATTCAACAGCCAGTGTTAGTGCAGAGCCTGGAGGACAACTTTTTTGAGACCCCTGTGTCTTCAGGTTAGGTACTTAAACAAGTTTTTCAGGCAAGGAGGGGAAGGAAAGAGATCAAGTGACTTTTCTAGGGAGATACAGGTGGGCTTTGGCAGAGGAGTAGCTTGAATCATGTTGTTTAACCAAAGACTTAATGCCCTGGCGACTGAATCATTCCTCCCATCAATGTTTGACATCCCACTGAGTTTAACAGATTGCTGATGGAGAAGATTTGAGAACGAAGAGCAGCCAGTAGGGAGAGAACACTTGACTTCATTTACAAACTGGAGAATGTGGTTGCTGAGAATGGCTCAGTCTCACTAGCCTTTTTTTTTTACAGGAAGCAGCATCTAAGCAATATGTATTTTATCCCTGGAACTCATGGCATGGTCTGTGCTGAGCCAATGGTCTGAGCACATCTCCCTGTCTGGGGTGGGAATTCCCTGGAGACAAAGAAGAGCCTGTTGTCTCAGCTCCACACAGCCGTGCTGGTCCTGAGCTCTATTCAGCCTTACGCTGATTCACTCGCTGACCTTGCTGAGAAAGTCTGTCTGCTGCAAAAGCCATCGTCGTCTCGTAAGGTCAGGTTCTACTCAAACTGCAGATGTTGAAAAATAAGATATTTCTCCTGCTTTCCTTCAACACCCATCCTCTGTGGCAAGCAGGAACTGTCCTACTGTCTTCCCATGATCTCTCCTTCTCCTCCTTCCTTATTTGGACAATTAACTATGCCAATGAGTCCTGTTTTTGCAGTGCCCCAGGGCTGCACCAGATTCTTCTGCCCAAAGTACTGCAGCCTTGAGGCAGGTGCTTACTTTCTTGAAACACTTTCTGTTCACAGCTGCTCACTGTTATACCCCGTCCTTTTCAGAGTGGCACCTTGTCCTTTCACAGGAGGTTTGCTTGGCAAAAGGACACAAAGGCTGCACTCATGCTGGCTGGTGGGAGGCAGGCTTTCTGCTAGTGGATCTAGGACAGCCTTGGTTTTCTGTTTTGAGATTCCAGGCTGGCTGCTGCTGCTAACTTAATGCAAGGGCAACACATGATGCTGGGATTGTTTTATTCAAGGCTGGACACAGCCACCTTTCTAAAAAAAAAAACTGCATCATAAACAGATTTCCTTTGTCATTCTTCCTAGTAACACTGTGTTCTCGTAAAGGTGAAAGGATATTTAGAGTCTCGTTTATCCATTGCTAGTTATGTTTCTCCATCTAGGGTGAGAGCCAAAACTCATTAAAGGCAGCAAGAATCTTCCCATTCACTTCTATTCACTTCCATTGGCTCTAGCTCAAGCTTTTATTCAGTGCCTCTCAGCTTGGACAATGAAGATCAGTGATGGCATTTTCACTATCAGTGTCTTTGTGCCACCGTCTCTCATTTCTAAAACTTTCAGCACAATGTCCACTTGTCTTTAGCAACTGCTTCCTTTCAGATTTCAAAAATAAGTAAGTCTATGGAAGAAACATTTCTTTTGGCTCTGCATTGGTTGAAACCTCATTTGCAGACGTATTAATTTTGGTACACAGTGTCTCTTTGATTCTCTCCACCATCTCAGTACACCAGTTCGCTATTTTTGCCTCACAGGCTTGGCTGCACTGAGTCATGTAGCTTTGGTTCACACTGGAGTTAGTGTAACCAGTGATAATCTCAGTGCTTGTCCTACAGAGACAAGAAGCATTTACTTGCGAAATCTAACAGGAAGATGGCAGCTCAATGAAAGGACTGCTGAGCAGACTCTTTTAGCATATACAGCAAGTAGAAAAAATTGTGTTATGATTAAGTGGCTCTCACACCACTGTAAGCTCATCACATGCTCTACAGCTGGTGACCATCAGAACAGGATTGTGCAGCACTGCTGTACAGTTTGCCTGCTCAGGGGGAAATCTAGGGCCGTCCTGGCCTCTGCCCACCGGCTTCCATGTCAGCGCAGTGTCACCTCATTGCTCCAGACGCTGCTCTACAGTTACTGCAGTCAGTGACAGGTAACAAACGGGTGAGGAAACAGGCTGGGATAGGCTGATTACAAACTCCACTGCAGGGGAAGCCTGGAGTGAGGAGCAGCGCTCATAACGCAGCTTTTAAAAATCTTCAGACTAAGGATTGGTAAATGTTTGGTGATGAACTGGGCACAGTGCCCCTCTGGTGCCAAGTTAAAGAGCAAAAGCTCACGGTATGGGATTCCAGCCTTGCGCTATGGGTTGAATTAACCCTCACACTTTCATGATGGATGTGTCTAGCGTCTTGAGTAATGTGAGCACTCTGGAATTGCCAGTGTTTTTCTGTCTTGCCACTGCCAAGGCTTTTTCTTCCTCTCAGGCTTTTCTGCCTCTACTCCAATGATTTCCACCAGACAGTTCTAATTGCTGAGCATACTTTGGGGATGTGAGCAGAAATCTTCAGTTTTAAGGGAACGTCTGAAGAATACCTCAGATGTGAATCATGTTTCTCATTCTCAGCCTTACTGGTAAGAAAATCCAGCTTTATCCCCAAAGAGAGAGAAAGTGTAAGAGGGAATTAAAATCCAAAGAAAAATAAATAAAACAAGCATTCTTGGTTGCTCACTGTGAGGCCTACAGCTGGGTGAAACCCATTTTTCTCACACTTTGAAGTTCACATTCTGGCGAGGGAAAACCTTTCACATGAAATCTGGGCTCCGATTGAGGAAGGTCACTGCAAGGAAAAGGTATGGATCAACGTAACTCAGAGGGATAGAATTTTTTCTGACCTCAAATGCTATGTGTGGATGAAGCCAGGCTCATTAATTTCTTCCTCGTTAGGTGGGTAGCTTTGACTTTCTGCCACAGAATCTAGCAGAACAAAATAGTGATCAAACCCAGCATCTGTCTGCTTTTGTTGATGGCTATTTATTTTCCTTAACATTTCTCTTGTTTTGTACTCTTGGCTCAGAAGTCTGCCTTGTGCTCCAAACCAGTTAATTCTTCCTAAGAGCCATACGGGCCCAAGGCCTAGATTATATTTATAAGCTGTAAGCATCTCCCCAGGCAGCCTCAGTTATAAAGGATTTGAGTCAAACAGCTACGAGGAGATGCTCAAAAACAACCTCACAGAGGGAACACAAAGAGATGGAACATCACACCTTTTCCCCACGTTAAAGTTTTACAGAGCAGACTGCAGTTCAAAGCGACAAATAATGGGAGGTGCGTAATCTTTATTCTTTAATCTCCCGTTTCCAACAGAAGGATGAGATGTTCTGCTCTCCTCTGTTAGCTGAACACATATGTTTGAGAGGTGTTTTCAGGCAGGTCCACACATTTCTCCATCACTGCAAGTGCCGTAGGACTGCCTGGCAGGAGAGCAGCTTGCAGGCTGTGACTGGGACAGGAGTGGCAGAAGCAGGCAGTCTCAGTTGGAAAGTCAGGAAGAACTTGCTAGGATGCTAGTCAGGGATGGGTAACAGATCATGGATAGTCAGGGATGGATAACACAGGAAGAAAACAAAACAAAACAAAACCACCTCATACTTAACAATTTATGAACAAAAATAGAGTTGGTTGCAGTATATTATTTAAGTTTTGCTTTGTTGTTGCTGCTGAGGTGACTGAGATCTCTTCCAGCTTTTGCGTTTGGGGTGATTCACTGAACCTTTCTCTGGCTTGTTTTCCCTTAGTGTGTAGAGGAGGAAAGTGCATACAGACTCTGTAACAAACAACTGCGTGTGCTTCCTGCTCAGCCCCTCTGAAGCTGCCATCCCACAGAGAAGCAGCAAGTCATGAGAAACACACCCGTGGCTCTGTGGCCCCACATCTCTTGCTGCTAGCTTTCACCTATGGTACTACTGTGAATTTGAACAAAAGCTGAGCAGGAAATGTTTTTCCCAGCTAGAAAAGCTGAATGGGGTTTTCACGAAGCCTTTCCTTCTATATTTTTCAAAACAAAAGAATAAGTAAGCAAACATGTCTGCAAGAAGCTGAAAGCAGCAGCCGAAGGACGGTCAATGGATTTGCTGAATAGAGGACTCCTGCAAGACATGGGAAATCACAATAAAGTTTTCTAACCTAATTCAGGGTAGAGTCTTAAAATCACAAGGCATCACGAAGTTGCAGGCAAGTCTGGGACAGTGCTTTTCCTCCCAGAAGCTACATCCCTAGAAGTAATTCCAAACTGAGACTTCCCTCAGAAAGTTGATGTTTTGATAGCATGCCGTTTTCCAATGAAAAATATTTTCATCAAAAAGTTCCCCACCCTGTTTGCACACAGACTGCCAATGTTAACTTGTCTTTACATCACCAAGGGACTACAGGATGTGCGTGAATCAAAGACAGCCTGACCAGATCGTGGAGAGAGGCACACCCAGCGACGGTCCTGCAGTTCTCCTTAGGATTAAGGCAGCTACAGTTGGCAAAGCTTCTTCGCTGCGTGAGAGACAAGGTGGGACTGGGGATGGGCTGCGTACCCTGTTTACTAACTGAAGGACCCATACATAGCCAGCTTCACGCCTGTTCTGGAAGTCTGTGTATGACTCCAAGGTACCTTATGTTCCTGTCAAACATGTAGCTGAACTCATGCACTTTTTTCATCCCAGAACAACGCAGGAAAGTGCAAGGCCCTCCTGCAATGCCCTGCCTGTTTCCACCACTTCTTTAGGGTGCTTGGATTTACAGGACATGGAAAGCTATGTATTCAAAAAGGATTTTAGGTCTTCTTGGGAAAATGATATAGAACTGCTTCATATGGCACACTGAAATGCAGATCCCTGACCCTGCCAACTCACAGTCCTTTAAAGGTAGTCACTACACTTCTCCTCACCTATTATAGACTACAAACACAGGAAAATGTGACAAGATGACAAGAAAGGCTGTCTTATCACTTAAGAGTCTCTATCTAAAACACAGGCAGAACTAACCAGCTAAAATTTAGGTTTATGGGGCAATCTTGCCTCAATCCTACACTATTGTTGAGGAAAGGAAGCGGGCACTTGCCAAAGAAAGTCTGTAAAACAGATGCATCACACACACTGCATAAGCTGTTCTTTTAAAGAGGATCTCTGCAGTCACTAAAGCAGGCCAGCCCAGATAACCAGCCCAGATGAGACAACTAACATTTGGATGGCTATGTGTAGTTCAGATGCGTTTTACCTTTGGCTAAGGCTAAATACAGCATGCAGTCACAGATGCTGGCCAAATCCAGGTCCTGCTCTGATAAGCAGCCATCCCTTCTGCTGTGCTTCCTAGATACAGACCTACATAGGATGGGCAAGATTAAGTGAAGAATTGCCCAGCTCAGGTACCATCCTCTTCCAAGCTAACAAAAGGGATCACTGCACGTGGTCTTCCATACTGGGCCAATGCCATCAGCAGGCTGAAGGCCATCCGAGGAACAGCCAAACAAATTGCATGTTCAGAGTCTGCAGTTAGCACAGGTCTGAGACTACGCTGCCTTGGCCCTGTGAAACATCCAGTACTTCATGGTACACCAGGCCACAGCCCTGATATTCTGGCCAGATTTTTGCAGGTTATTGCCCACCATCCCTGCTGTCTGGTATTTCCACCAGACTTCCCTCCGCTTTCTTTATACTATTATTTTATATATTTATGGCCATACTGACACAGTTGCCAAGTGCCTCTGAAAAGGTAAGAGCATTTCATTAATGAAGTGAAATGACTTTTTCTAGCCCAACTTCAGATCCCACAGGTATTGTGAATACGTTCATTAGTATCAGCAAGGAACTCTGCGGCCCTCAGATGGAGTAACTGTCACAGCAAAACGACCTGTACTACTCTGAAGAGGTTCAAGTTGGCTTAGCAAATTGCTTTTTCCACCTGTACAAATGGAACATGCTGTCATTTAGGGAAGTCTTCTGTGCTTTGGGAAAGCTCTAACTGGTTGCTGTAGGCATGTGAGGATGCTGAGGTGCAAAACATGACATTCTTACAACCTTCTTTTTGGCTTGGCATATTTTGAGGGAGAAAATACAGAATTCAAAATAATTCCCAGAATCATTTGGCCAGGTTCTCAGATTGAATTCCTTGTGAAGCCACACATCATGGGCATTTGGTCTCAATTAAATGATCAATTAAATTTATCAACAAATAAAAGATTTTTTGGAGCATGACATAAACACGACACAGTTTGCTAGCAGCTGTTCTATAACTTCCAATGAATTCTTGAATGCTTCCCTGCAAGCCAAAAATACCATTCAGTTCCATAATTGAGCTAGAATCTTCATTCTTCAGTTAAGCTTAGTGTACAATTTGTCTTTGCTATTATCCATGATTATTTAAAAGTCCATTCCTGTAACACAGATCCAGGGAAAGTTTTATGTCCTAAAAACAAACTCTAGGCATAGAAAATACACTTAGTCATCTTAAGAATGATCTGAGCACTGATAGGAAAATTGGCATTAACTGTGACATCACGTGATATTGAGAATAGCATTCCTGATTTAATATTGTAAATAAGAAGTGATGCTTCTAGTTCATAGAATTAGAATTATTAGGGGCTACTCTGTGTTCAATTTGTTGTTTGAATTTGGAACATTCTACACTAGGAATCAGTTCTGATCCTCCGATGCACCCACTTCCCTTGCAGGATAACTAATGAATTTGTAAGTCATAGAACCATATCTACGTCTCACTTTGCTCCAGTGTATTTTGATGTAGCACATATACCAGTACATGCATTAAGAATTTAGAAGCATAATAGAAAGAGACATTGGAAACTTCCTAATATCCTCGTCACAGTTCAGATTCATTGAAACCTTTGATATACATTCAGCATAAGGCCCTAATGCACCTGCTGTCTATCTCTTCTCTTTGGATGAACTGAGCTAGAGTAACAAAAAATGCAAACAAACCCTGCATTCAGCCACGGGATTGACAGTGCTTCACTGTAATTGGTCATTTAATCCCAGTGTCTCATTTGTGGCATTATGAGGACTGACAGTCTGTGAGTCTTCCACCACACTCTCATTATCAGCACAGTGCAGTGGTTTGCATGTTTAAAAAGCCACATAAGTAGTGTGTGCACTGCCAGAAGGACAGCACAGAGGAGCTCCTTCCTGTCACCCGAATGCCGGCTGCATTTCCACAAGCGTCCCTTCTCCGCACAGGAACATCCCCAGGGTGCCTTTCTGACCCTGGCAGCAGGCACCTGTGGTTAAAGCAGCAGTGCTGAACCAGGAAAAGGCTGAGCTGTCCCGAGGCAAAGGCGTCTTCCACCAAAACCACACGGGAGTGCTCGCCCTGCTCCACTCCTGCCTGGCATACTAAGAGCAGAGGCACAGGGCCAGGCAGGAGGCCTCGATGGTGGGTGGATCTATCCACCCAAATGCCTGAACATAATGCTTGGGTGACACAGAAGCAGCTGTTACGAGAAGTCCGTAAGAGAGTAGGGAAGCAGCTGAGTAATGTAAATGATGACATTAGGGCTGCCCAGAATATTCTGTTTGGACAAGAAACTTTCACTGTGCCCCAAGAAGAGCTGAGTGGCAGTGGCAGCAGAGCAGGACAGGGCTGAACAGGGAGCAGCACAGGGAGAGCCCGACCTGCCGAACGGCCAGGGGCAGCGGGGTGCTGCGGCAGGGAGCCTGCTGCTCGAGCAGCATCGCCCCGCGCTCCCCACCCCGTGCCCAGGGCGGGGGTGTTATTCAGTGATTCTGTTGCGGGCCGGGCATTCCCTGCCGTCGGGGGAGCGCGGCAGGACGGGGATGCGAGGCGCTGCCACCTGATGCTCGCGCAGCTCCGGCCGTGCGGGGACGGGCGACGCCGGGAGGCGGCGGGAACAGCTCCGCTCGCTTCTTTGCCCCTTCTTAAGCGGCAGCAGCAGCAACAGGAAATCCAGGAGTTCTGTGAAATGACAGGGAGATGGAGAGAGCGAGTGAAGTCCCTTGGCTTGGGCTGGTGACGTCTCTCCTTCCTCCTCTTTTTTTTTTTTTTTCCTGTCCCTATAAAGAATCCCGGGCTCGCATCAAACTTCCCAGCAAAGCCACCCGGACCCGGAGGGTGGGGGAGCGCCAAGCACGGGGCGGCACCCGGCCATGCCCCCCTGCCGCCGGCCGCCCCCCGGCAGGTAGCGGCGCTGCCCCGGCGCACCTGCACCGCCCGGACGGGAACCGCGCGCCGCCGCTCCGCTGCGCTGCCCCGCACAGCCCGAGGAAGTTCTCCCCGAGTTCGGCGGTGCCGGAGCCGCTTTGTAACCCCTCGCGGAGCGCGGCGCCCCGCAGGGACGGTTGGCGCGGAGGAAGCACGGGGAGAGCGAGGGATAAAGTTGCTCTGACAAGGGAAAAGGCGGAACGCCTGGAGAAGAAAGGACGGGCGGCGAGGACGGAGCGGTGAATGGCGAGAACAGTTTAACCGGAGGCAACAAGTGGGAGCGGTGCCCGCGTTCCGCTCGTCCCGTCCCACGGCCCGCTCCGACAGACCGAAGAACGCTTCGCCCCGCGCCGCCCCAGCCATGCTCGGCGGGCCGAGCCCCGCGCTGGCCGCTTGCGCCCTGCAGGCGCTGCTGCTGACGCTCGGTAAGAGCCGCTCGGATCGGAGGGCCGCTCGGGCGAGCGCGAGGCGGCGGCCGCTGGGGGGCGCGAGGGGCGGCGGCGCGGGGGCGGCGCGTGGCCGCTGAGGAGAGCGCGGGCTGCGGGGCGGGCGGGAGCCGGGCGGGAGCGTTGCGCGACGGGGCGCCGTGCCCTTCGTTCGTAGCACCGCGTGTCGTGCTGCGAGTTACAGGAGCTCCTCCCGGCGGCACGAGGGAACGCGTCTCACAGCGCAAGGGTTCCTTCTCCAGCGCGTTGCCGTGGGTTTTAATAGGATCGCTTCTGGACGTACTGCGGGGGGAGTCTCTTTGGTTTCTTTGCATCCATTCACAGATGTGATGTGTGCATCCCAGCCGGTGCAGCGCACTTCAGGTGTCTGTCCGGCTCTTCCCTCAGCTCTCTGCACTCGAAGAGCTGAACCCGAGTTGTGCCCCGCGGGGCTTGTCTGCCTTTGGAGGCTGCAGGCTGGAGGGGCTGCGTGCAGAGGGCATGTCGCCAAGATCCAGCCTGAATGTCACTAAGTTATAAGTCACCACGGACTTTGTGGACCAGAGCGAGCGGCAAATATTTGGTGGAAGAGAGAAAGCTTGTCCTGCCACACGTGTCCTGAGTAGCAGGGAAAAGCAAAGCGCTGCAGGCGTCGCAGGGGCAGCCAGGTGAAAGACCTGCTGCCTGCACTTCAGTGCTGCCTTGGCTCCTCATTCACCAGTGCTACTTGCCTGATAGTTCTGGGGCTAATAGCATTGGAACTTGGTCTGGGCTCACTGTCTCATCGGTGCCAGACACAAAGAAGGATGAGGAAAGGCAATGCCTGCATGCTGTGATGAGGAAAGGAAGATGGGCACATCACTAACTGTCCCTGTAGGCAAAGGCTGGTGATGGATTTGGAAGCAGCATTATTGCTGTCAGACCTTTGTCCATCATTAGGTAAAGATGATCTGTTAGCACAGTGTCTGAGTGCCCTAATTAGGCTGGAAGCCAAACTGAATGAGGGCCAGAAAGTGGGAAGGTTCTGGATAGCACTGATGTTAGTGAGGTGTTAACTCCTCAGTCACCTTTCCCTCAAAGTTCATCTCCTGCAAGGAGTTTAATCACTGTTTGACCTCCCAAGGCCAAAGAGGCAGAGATCTATCCTGCAGGCTGTAGGTTAAACCTTTTCTGGGATCTTTGTGAAAATTAGGCAAAGTTATGCTGAAGAAGTTGAATCTGATTCAAATCCCAACAATTTTATCTGCAATGCAGATAGAAGACTTTGCAGCTGGAAAAGACATTGACCCAAGGTGCTGCGTGAAAGCAGTGCAGCTGCCCAGCCCTAGGGGTGCCTTTCAGTTCAAGACTTCCAGGCACCCAAGAGAAAAAGGAGGCTCTGGTGGCTCTTATCAACCTTAGCAAAGGAGTTTGGGTGTCCTCTGCTTCTGTACCTGTGCCTGACAGCAGCTGCTGTGTCACTGCCTCCTGCCTGTCTGCTCAGCAGATCACCGAGGTGTGTGCCATGGCTGCCAGAGGACAGAAGTTGCCTCGCCATAAAGTGCATCCAGATCAGAGGATGGTCTCCTGGTAAATCCAGTTTGTTTCATTCAGTCCTTGTCAATGTTTAGCACAAGGAGAGACCATGCAAACTTCATCCTAACAATTTCCTGCCTCATCATAAAACATGCCTTCAAAATACTTCATGTATCTCTGCATTTCTTAAGATGGTTCTACAGGTATCATGAAATACCCATTTTATTTTTGTTCATTTTGTAGCTTCTTTTGAACTCCTTTTTGTACCAGTTAGGGCCATTCCACCAAATACTTTTTACACAGTGATAGTAATGGAGATGCCAACAGCTGATGTAAGTTTTAGGTAGCCCTAAAAAAAAAGCCTGCAAAGAATGACTGATGCTGACAACACCTTGTATCTTGCATGAAAAATATCGTTTACTCCTTGATATTACTGTCCAAAAGTTTTTGATATATGAGCAATCCAAATATGTTTTCAGGTATTGGAATAAACACAGTAATTTCAATGTTATAATCCTGGAAAACTAACATTTCCAGATTCCAAAATAACAATTAGATCCTGCTTGTTCCCTTTGAAACTAAAATAAATTCGAAATTAATCATTTTTCTTTGTTGCATTTTGCAACTTTTCTACTAATAGATGCACAAATCATAGAATCATAGAATGGCTTGGGTTGAGAAGGACCTCAAAGATCATCCAGTTTCAACCTCCCTGCCATGGGCAGGGTCGCCAACCACCAGACCAGGCTGCCCAGAGTTAGCTTACTAGTGGACACATTTCGAATATGCCACATGTAAGTAGCTAAATCAAAGGCTTTGGGAGCTCAGAATCCTCCCAGGTTTTCCGGCTAGGATGCTCACTGCATAGATTACTGCAGGCTCTGCTGCAGGATGCACCAGTGCAAAGACTGAGGCAGTAAGGCTGTGCTTCTGCCTTTCTCCGAGGCAGTCAGTTCTGAGAAGCTGACTGGAGAGCCCACACTATGGGCTGCTGATGGGTCCCAGTAAACTGAAAATACGTCTCTTAATTGGTGTTATCCCTAAATATTTGCTTTACTGTGGGAAAATGTTATAAAAAGCAGAGGAGACTTTTTTTAAGATTGTGATATATGAGCAGCTCTGCCCGAAGCTGCCACTTTTAAAACCAACTGGAAATCTCTTTACACTAATTCATCTATTTAAGGAAGGAAAAAAATGCAAAGTATTTCTCAGTGCTCCCTGTGCTTCTAAAAATGAGCATCGTACCCAAAAGAGTACTAGGAATACAAACCTGTTGAAGGTCTCTGTTACAAGAACTTCACATATTTTCTTTAAAAATTTCAAAAATATTTATCTGCACACACGTCCTCTTTGGTCTGCCAATACACATGAATCTAAATAAGAGCAGCAGGGTACGTGTTCATTTCACATGTTCTCTAAATTGCTGACTGTATGATGAATTGTTTGCACAATCTACTTCAATCTGAAGCAATATATCGAGTTTGGTTGTGGATATAATACTTGTGTTGCTAGTAGGCTGATACACAAGGGCAAAAAGTTTCCAGCAAGCACAGGGGTTTATTAGGTTCAGTCAGTGGTAGGTGGGCTGCCTTTCTCGTAAGCTTGTCTTCCAAATTGCCAGTGCAGTTTGAAGGAAGGTGAAAATCTGCCATACGCTGTGTTCACTCAGAGATGAAACAATCTTTTGCTTCCAAAGATGTTTGCAAATATATGCAGCAAGGGTCACTTGGGCAGAAAAGGACAGGATGAATGAGGAACTGCTTCAGCTCACGTTGCAAAGCAGTTTTGGGGGCAGCAGCAGTAATCTGCATTTTTTTAAACTACACAGGAAATTTCCAGGAGGCAGCATTTGACTTTGACAGTGTGAGAAGGACACTGAAGTAAGCTCTACTGAAGTTCACCATTATTTTGAGGTTTCCTCTTATCTCTTGTGCTCTGCCTTTCCTTTTTTCTCTAGACCAACCTGATGTCACTAGAATGGGAATTACACGTAGAAGTAATTAAAAGAGGTCTAGAATATCTAAACAACAGCTAGGAGCAAAACAGACCTGTCCCAAGTGTTTTCCTTTAGAAAGCAGCTCAGATGACTGACAAGACATGAAGGCTTCTGTGTGTCCGTCAGGACATTCTAGCTTTCACTTGTGGGCAGAGAATCCAGCTGTACTCAGCCACGCAAGCAAAAAGAGGTGGTCTACATAAACAAGTGGGCATTAAGTGTGTGTAATAAAGAACTGATCTCCTAAGTTTGGCACTTCTTTAGTCTTTCTTTTTAAGGCCACAGAGAAAATAGAAGAACCTGCCAAAATCAGCCAGCCAAGCTTATTATCTGGAAATGGCATTTAATAAAAGCACATGCTTGAAGCTTGCCCCAGGGAGCAGAACTTTAGCGGCGGAGAGTTTGCAATCACCAGCAGCAAGGCAAGATTAGAACAAATCATGTGAAGCAAAGCTTCCTATCTAAGACTTGTGATCTTAGAGACCTGCCCACGAGCCACTCATTTCAAGTGGGGAAGGAGGAAGGTTCAGACAAGGCAGGGAGTCTGATCTCATGAGGCTGTGATGCGCAAAACTGGCTGCTGCCCATGTCATATAAATTCCACACTGCTGGGGTGTTGAATTTGTGTGGGGAGCCCCAGCCCACCTGAAACCAGGTATGAACATATATACAGAACTTAGCAAGGTAAATCTTGTGGCTGCTTTTATGACCTGATCATATCTTCTGCATTCGCCAGTAATGGAATTACAAAACTGGAAAGAATCCCAAGTCCAACCCCCTGCAGAGCAGAAGCTTTGGGTAATGGTGCTTTTCTTTGCTGAAGCTGAGGCAGGGAGGGCTGCAGTGCACGGGGCCAGCACTGACAGTGCTTTGCATGTGTCAGAGGGACGGATCTCAGCTCCATACTTACAAAGGCTGTGCAATGAATTCACATACTGAGGGAAGCTGAGCTGCTGCCTGGTGCAGATGTTAACTTTGCATTGAGTTGTTGTTAACAGTTTAATACAGTTATGTACTCTGATGGACAGTAAATCTGTGAACTGTTTTATAAGGCAGCACAATACTCTCATTCCAAGTCATTGGATTAGTCTGTCTTTATAGCACATACTTTTTGTCCTCTCTACATCCTACCTCCTTCTTCTCCCCCCCCCTCCTGGATGTCTCCTCAATTCCCCTCAGGGCTCAGAATTCCTTGAATTTTTACATTAGAAAAAGCCAGAAGGAATTTCTCAGCCCTTCCATGTTGGGATCTGCACAGTTTCTCTTCCCTGTACTAAAATGATTTTTGCCTCTTACATTGTGTCTGGTGCAAGGATTTGGCAAGCCAGGGTCTGAGATCTGCAGCTGAGTGCCTCATTTTCTGCAAGCAGATACATTAAGTTTTCATGCTGTACAGACCTTTACAAGAGCAATTTTTGGAAGCTTTCCCCCCAATATCAGGAAGTGCAAAAGGAGTCACAGCTAGTTTCTAGTGTGCGTAACCAGTGTTCAGGGTTTTTGTTGTTGCTCTAAGCTGCAAAGCTTTTAGCACTGGAAAGAGTCCTCGAACAAGAAAGAACCTCCTCTAACCCTTGCAACCACTCAAGGACAAACAAGCCAGTTTTCCTTTGTGCCCTGCAGAGAATGGCAAAAGCATATGGTCCCTGAGATTTCAGAATTCAGCCAAAAACTAGAATCAGGCCCTGAATGTAAAGGAAATATATGGACCGGCCTTCTATTTTCAGACCACTTGCCTTTGTCTTTTGCATTTCCACATAGATTTCCTTAGATCTTCCTGTGTTTTTCTGAACTGTGGGAACATGATTGCCAAGGAAGTAGAGTGGGGAGTTTTCAGCCCTGCTGGGATTGTTCTTGATTTGAGGGTCAAGGAAACCTGACCTAGTCATTACCTGTTCCATTTTTTTTTTTAAATCCCTATGAATTTAAAACATTTCAGCCAAAATGTTTGCTTCCTTAGAGCCCGCAGCTCAGAGATTGCACACCTTAAATTCTTTCTTGTAGATATGCTGAGGTCAATTTGCAGGAAAAACACCAACCTCCTTGGGGCTACTTTGCGTGTTCCTCTACTGCTATAAGTAAAATGGGATGACCCGAATCACTCGCAGGGATGCGCCCCACAAATACACACACAAAAGTGGCTTTTGGGCTTCATCCTGTTTGGCATTAATTCATGTCTCGTTAACTGAAATTAGCGCTGAATACAATAATTTGGGGATTAAAGCAATTTCCTCCTTGTCTCCAGAAGCCTGCAGCTGATAATGTGAGAGTGGAGCCTCCCAGTACCCCACTCCTGATTCCAGATTCCCATACAGCAACTGAGAAGGGCTCGGTTTGTCCCTTTGCATCCTCAGGGATCATCCGTGGAAGCTGATATTGAGCCTAGACTTCCCTAGCTTTTGGGCCTGGTTGCACAGCGGTTGCTGTTCCAGACCTTTCAGGTTCAGATGTCTACTACAGCGTCCTTCAGGAGTTATGAAAAGTGTTTTTCCCCTCTGCTTCTTCGCTTGTTCTTCCAGCTGCCTGAAGTCGCCTCCCCAAGGGGCCATAATTCATGCCCACACAGTAGCACAGCAGCACCTTCTTGTGGGCAATCCTAATTACAGTACGCCTTCATACAGGAAACGGCTGTTGGAAGAGACTGCCCAGAAAATTAACAGGAAGATGTATGGGGCTGCGTTTGAAAGGAGGGAAGCAAGGCACTGAGGATTACCAGTTGCAAGCCTCAAGGCCCCTGTCTTTTGCAGAAAACAAAAATCCCACAGGTGCAGTGCTGAGTGGCTCTGGGCCACCAGGTACATCCTGCCTCTCCGCATAGCAAGGGTGCCCACGGAATGCAGTGCTGCATCTCTCCTGAGTTAACGCTGTCAGTGCTAATTTGCAAAGATAATGAAAAGGAGTTTGTGAAGAGCCACTGCTTAAAGCCCACCGCTGCTTTTCTCCTTAACCTACATGGAATAGCAGAAGAACTAGTAATGCAGCGCCCAGATGTGAGGAGAAATGCTTTTCCCAGATCTCTGCGTAGATGTGTACGAGGCGAGGAAGTTATATCAGCTCTTGCTGCATGACACAGCAGGAGGGAGCTAAACAGCAAGTTGAGCTACTTAAAAGGGTTTTGTACTATTACAATTAAAGGGGGATTCAAATACATGCAAACAATGATGTCACCCTGAGAACCTTTCAAACACAGTTTGAGCTATGACATGGTGTAAAACAGAGAGGATTGCTAACTTCTTGGCTAGCCATATTTTTTTCCTACAAGTGGATGACGTCTGGATTATTTGCATTTCATGTTCATGCACTTGGGACCATCTTTGCTCTCAGTTACACAGGGTTAAAGCAGTAGCTTAGCTTCAGACAGCAGCCTGTCTTTGAATTTGCCTTTGTGTGACCAGGAACATTTATTTTATTGTGGTTGCTTACACTCTTTTTTTTTTAGCAGAATCCGAGTGAGAAAAGAATGCACCAAAAGCTGCATGCTTTCCAAGATAGAGATTTTACTCATCTTGTTGGAAAATCCTAATTTGTTCTGGAAATGAAAATTCACTATGAGAAAGCTCAGCACCCTGCTTACTCTTGGGTGATGAAGGAAGGCTGGTGTGTGGCCCCATACCTAGGCTGCAGTGCCAGCTGGTCCCTCAGGGCTGCCAGCCCCTAATGCTGTTCACGGAGCAGGGTATGCTTTCACTTTACATTTATTTTGGCCCTGAAGATCTGGTCCCGATAGGCCTGGACATTCTTGGGCTTAAAACAACTTTTCTTCAACCTTGGCAATTTTTCTGAAAGAGACAAGGGGCTGCCCCAATAGGAATTACCAGAGAGAGTAATTAATGTGCAAAATCTTATGTCAGCATGAACCGAGCACAGCATGCAATGGGGAGCGATTGCCTGGGGCAGAACTTCTTTTGGATGTGATTTCAGTGCAGTTGGCCCATCTCTCTTTGAAAGAGGGCCTGTGTTTCTCACAGCTCGTAATCCCACTCAGCGATGACTTTTCCAAATATAATGATACTGTGGGTCTCTGGGAAAGCAAGGCCCAGTTGTGAGCATGAAGCTGCTAATGAATCCATTAACAGTTTTATTACTTAGTCCACTGATGCATTGGCTTCTGGCTTCGTCCAGAAGGGAGATAAAGCAAGTCTTACATGTGATGTGTTTATAGGTTTGGAATTCCTCCGGGGTTTCTAGGCTGTGCTCACAGTTGGTCTGTTTTCTCATAGTTGTCTCCCCAAGTAAAATAACCACGGGTGGCTCCATTCCCTGGGTCACTGTGGTTTGGTGCATTTCACCACTTGTAAAATGCAGCCTTACTTGGGCAGTATCATGCTGCCCTAGTGAAGGAGCAGTGCAGGTCAAAGCGAAAGGGCCAGAATGATACAGCCGGGGGAATGAAGGAAGTGCCTGGGCAAGGTGAGTTCAGACAGCGGAAGGAGGCTGAAGCGGATGTCAGAGGTTCTCCCCATCTGGCTCCAGATGCAAGTCGCCATCAGGAAACTTTGTAATTATATTTGAAGAAGGACATCTACAAGGTTGACTTTCACTTCTTAGCATTATGGAGATGTGGGATTATTTGGAGGTACTGTCCAATCTATCCACTTTTCAGCTAGAAAGACCAGTAGATGTGGTTACTCATATCCTAAGGCTTATAACAGGTCAGCAGTGCTAGACTAGAAAAAGAGGCTATGAAGTCCCCTTAGGGAGTTTTGAAGTATGTGTTTTCACAGTGTATTAATCTAACTGTGATCTTTTTACCAAGGATAAAAACACTGGGTATAAATTAGCAGTGTACTTTACCTTCTTTATGGTTGTCTGCTTTGCATTTGAAATGTCATGTTGAAATCTACATGGTGAAATACCATTATTAATTTAATTTGATAAACCGTGAAGTAGTTTGTCTTCTCCTGGTCACTGAAGTTGATCCCTATTGAAGTTTGTGCATAGCTGTGGTTGTCATTAACATTACATTTTTAACCTTTCTTCCCTAATGTACTATCCAACATGTCAGAGCTGATACACAATATCATCTAGGACAGGCAACCACTAACAGGCACTATGACATCCTACAAGTATGCGAGCACAGATTAATGCTCCCAAGAGAAAGGATCTCCTTTTCCCATCCTGAAAATACGTGCCACAATTTGTTTTAATATTCTTCTTGACAGTATCTTCAGCTTTCTGGAGAGTTGCTGGCAGAAGGACAAAAGAAGTGGAGACAGTTTTGTCTGTGTATAAATCTCAGTTTTATTTGCCAAAGTTGTCCTGCACTTTTGAGAAAATCAGGGCAGAGAAGCTGTGCTCAAAGTGGGATTAATGGAAAAGCTGCACTTGATTCCCATGGAGAAGAGTTTGTATAGCTGCAGTTCAAGGCCATTTGCTCTCTCTATAGCGCATTGTGGTATCACAGTATTACCAAAGGTTCCTACAGACTTTTAAATACATGGATACATGGTTGGCCAACACGACTTTCACATTGTGCCTTTCTGTCCACCTGTGACTGAGATGTCTGTCAGTCGGACCACTAGAGTTAAGAATTTCAGTCTACACCTTCCTGATGCAACAGAAATTTCATATAAAAATCTTATTTTCAAAACAGCTTACATTAAAAAGACAAATGCGTCCCTCAGCAAAAGGCAGCTATTGCTTGGGAAAAGAGGAATACTCACTGTAACACAAAGGACTGAATAGAATCAGTTAGGCCAGAAATATGAGACACAAAGCTTCTTATCAGCATAAATCAGATGCTTGTGTAAGGATGGCTACTTGCTGCAGTGTCTGCGAGTGCACATAGCAGAACGGCGCTCTGTGCTCGTGTTCTGGTGCAGTACTGCAGAATGTCCTTTAGGGGCTGGTCTGCTGCACAGAAAAGCCACTAAAGCTTTTCTGCTTGTGCAGTGATAGAGGGATGTGCATTCAAATTGCAGTGATGCAGTCATTACTCCCCCATCTCATGTGGCAGCTCCTTTCCTGGGTCACGCCTTGTGCAACCACACTGCAACTGATAAAGTGGAAACTAATGCTGAGAACAAGCCCTTTTCCTCAACAAAAGGACAAATGTGATCTTTAATCCATAGTCTAGTGCTTGACAATTTGCATAAGGGAAGAAATGAATGTCTTATCCTAGGACCCTGGAATTTTGATTATAGGTTCTTGACATTTCTGATGTAGTGGTTAAACTCTTTCTGTGCATTTATTCTGTATCCTTTGAACAGCAGTGATAGCTAGTAATTAGTAAGGCCATAATTAACACCGTCAGTACAGTTCTAGATAAGTACTTCACCTTGCTGAATGAGGCAGCTAACACCTTGCAGTGCCACTGCTTTGGGCTGCTGCTTCCATGTTTTCAAGCTGACCAATGTATTTGGCCATGTCTAGTGTCACCATACACAGGCTCCCTAAATTTAAAGCCATGCTTATCACATGTAAGAACATACAGCGAAAGAGGTTAAAGAGCATCATCAGAAGAGCTCAGAACAACCTTGTTCCTTTATTCATCTTCCTTGTTTTAAATTCTTCCTGCTTATCTTGGTTCTGGTCTTGTCATCTGCTGGTTGTGAGAGCAAAGCGGTGGCAGTGGGCGTGGGGGATGTGAGCAGGGTATCTCTTACAGCAATCTCTGTGCAGTGTATGTGGTAAAGAGGGAGGGATTCTCAACATACACAGGGCAAAGGTCTCTTGCGCTCCTTCATTTAAGTTTGAAGTGATGTTCTTTAGTGGGAATTGTACTACTAGTCTTTGAAAGGCTGCTGTTCTGTTTTGATTCTATATTGTTCTGAGTAAAATAGTAGGAAAAGAGAAATTTCTGCAACCATAACATTCTCTTACAGGCCTATTCATTATAGATCCTGAGAGGAAACTGAGAGTTCCCCTGGACAATGCTCTGATATACAAATGAGCATACATTAACTTTCTGTAGCTGTATAGTTCATTTTTGGCTGCGTTTCCTTTACATTCTTAGGAACATGGACTTGGGCATAATCTGGTTTGATGTCTTCCTCTGCTTTGAACAGCTGCCTTATTAGACATTGTGCACGTCCAGCAGCCTTTCTGCAGCAGAGGTTGAGTAGAGGTGCTTTGGGTGGACGTGGCAGTGCCTGGATGTTTTTGGGTTTGGAGGGCTGGGAGCAGAGGGGACTAGGCAGGGTCTGTGGGGTTTTAGCCAGACTGAGACTGAGAGGGGTGGCTGTTGGCCAAGTGCTGTGCTCTAAGCCACCTGGGGTGGCCAGGTGGGATGGATGTAAGCCATGCTGTGAGAGCAGCTCAGCTTTGGTTCCCTGCCCTTTGAGAAATACCCTGGGGGAGCTCATGTGGAGGCACAGCTGCAGTGGCTTTGCAGCATTAACTCCAGAACAGCAGCTGCAGCAGGGCATTCTCTGCCATACAGAGATGCTAGCTGCTTGATGTGTCTGCTCTTCTGTAATTCAGGGAGATCAGCACTTCCTCTGGAGAATGGGGGCAATTAGCATTTAGAGGAGAAAAAGTAGCTCAGGTACCACAGTGATGGGATTTTGCTTCATTTTCCACTTCCATCATCAGAGAAAAAGTCATTTAAAACTACAAGGATACCAAGGCATTTAAGGTTGTAATGACTGTGACTGAAACACTGCGCTAGGCGTCGCCTGAACAGTCAGAGATGAATCTCTCCCTGTCTTCCAGACAGACTTCTCCAGAACTTGAGTTTGGCTGTTGCTCTATTGCACGAACATGTTTTATTCTCATGTACTTTGCATGGGAACTGAGCCAAGAGGATGAAACAGATTAGAGATTAGGTCAGTCTTTGTTACCTAGTTTCTGTAAACACCTTTGCACAGTCTGGAGTGTGACGCCTGCTTCTGAAATGCTGCCTGTCCCAGCCAAAAGGTGCTTCTAGGCACGCCTCTCCTTGTTTGTGCTTCCCTGCAGTCTGCTTACCTGCTGCCATCAGGTGCACGGCGCCGATGCCCCAAGCTTGAAGGCTACAGTTTTCCTAACAGTTTTTTTAACGTGGTGCTCCCCTTAGCCTCTCATCCTGCACGTACATTGTAGGATTCCTCAGAGGAATAATGAAGCAAGTGTAGATGCAAATGGATGCGGTGTCACTTCAAGTAGAACCATTCTTCAAAAAGCCTCTTGGTTTTCTTTAGAATGTGTCTTCTGGCACAGAGAAATTTGCAAAGCTAATTTTCAGCTCCTGTCTAATGGATTCCCCTGCTGAGTGTCTGTTACAGTTAAAGGATTCCAGACTGAGAGTTTGTTCTCATCTCCCCTGTGCATAACTATGTTGGAGGTGCTTTTTGGAGAGCTGGTTAATGAGCCTGGAGTGTGGCTGAGTGCTTGTGCTGACATTCCGAAGGAGTTTCCCTCCTCAAAGGAGGAAGGTAGCCTTACACTCCTGCAGCCTGTTTATAATGAGTTCATTCACCCCAGCAGAAACAGGGTGCTTTCAGATATGAGACTGTGCAAGATGTTATGAGCAAATACAAGATTAATCAAAGTTGAGGAAGCAAAAGGAGAGATCCTTCTTTCCAGGAGTTTACTTGTTCTAGAATTTGCATGTTTTTTGGGGGGAGGAAGAATGAGCAGCATGCAGCAAAGCTCAGCATACTCTGTACGCTCTTTTCTCGCTGCCCCAGGTACTTGTCCCACCAGTTACCTCCACAGGGAGGGCACTGCAGTGCGCCCCAGATACTCACTGGTGTCAGCTCTTTCCAGTTCCTGTGCAGCTCTGCAGAGAACTGGGAGTCAATTAACTTGAGTTCTAATTCCTGCCATCCTGCAGGCTTCCTGTATGATCTTATTTAAGATACTTATCTGTCTTCAGTTTCCAGCAGTATATAGTAGTAATTAATTACCAACTTCACAAACATGTAACGAGGTTAAATCCCTTTATAAGTGATCACAAAACTAATCTTGGAAACACAGGCTGCTGTGGTTGTTATTGTTACTGTCATTTTGGCAAGTACCTTGCTCAAGCAGGAGTGTTTTCCTAAGAAGTCCTTATCTACCCAAACTTAATGCTGGGTCTTAAGTATCAGTTTCCATAGAAGCCTTTTGCATTTTTGAGCACAGGATATCGGACCTTCACCCCAGGAGACTCTTGGAGGGTGAGCACAGCCATGGAGAAAGCAGATGGTGGTGGGTGTTGGACCTGGGCACAGTCTAGGGGTAGGGTTGGAGTCATGGCTAGGATCTGGAGAGAGGGATGGCACTGAGCCCCAGTGTGAGTGGGGTCACTCATTCAGCCCCTTCTTCAGACATACAAATGGCCAAGAATGTGGCACTTCTCGGGTGTAGTTACACTGTCTGAAAAGGACCATATTATTGAAAAGGTAGAAAGTTTGTCCTTGCACCAAGCTAAATTAGAATTGCTTAATTTCTTACTGAGTGTTTTATCTTACTTAAAATGGGACAGCATAAATGAGTTTTTATTGGAATATGCTATCTGTCATTTTAATTAAGAGGAAAGTATATATCTAAAACAAAATTATGTGGGCATTATCAGTTTTCATGGCTATTAATCTACCTGTCAGCTGGGGCAATCCATTTGTTGTGAACTGCAGGGCTAAGAGTATGGTGTCTTTGTGCTCAAGAGCAACATATTCCCAAGCTTGTTGTCTTTGGCATGGCCAATATTTTATCTGCCAGAGCCAACATTAATGAAAAATTCCTGAAAAATTCCTCATTTCAACACAGCAACACTCTGATGGGAATAACAATCTCTTCTGAGCTCGGTCAAAAGCAGATATTGGGTATGATACAAAAAAGGGAGGTATTTCTGAACCCCCTCTTCAGGACTTTGGGTACTCCCTGGTAAGTTTCTGATGTTTGCTCGCCTTTATATATGATATCAACACTGTCAGATTGTTTACTGCAAATAGCACATGCATCCCAAATCAGCATTGCTCAAAACGGACACGCATGCAATTTGAAATGCTGGGCTGCTGAAACTGACAACTGCCCTCTAGTTTTGTTATAGAACAGTCGCATCTCTTTGAAACTATCAAGATGATGCAGATGATGCTGAACCTCTATAATGGCTCAGTGAAATGATTGATAAGAAAAAAGCCAACTGAACTTCTTCAGGTCCTTCATTTGAGCCACGTGCAGCCAGACCATCCTTCCTGCTCTGACAGGGCTTCTTGCCACAGCAGCCCCTGTTCTGTGGGCAGGCTGGAGCTGAGAAATATCTCATTGTGGATGATCTCGGTGCAGGAAAGAGGCCCCTTTGGAGTAGACCTTGGAGCAAAGCTCGGAGGGGCATGCAGGAGATATTCACCTAGTGTAAGTCACTCCATGAGTGGAGAAATGAGAGATTCTGTCAGCAAGCGAGGAGAAACCTATGTGTACAGCCTCTCCAGTCACTGTCCTACAACTGAAACCTTTGTGTTCTACAGACACTTTAAGGACCAGAACAAAGAGGGCAACAGAAGATCAAGACTTACCACTATCCAACACCCAAAGGCAGCTGCACGCACGCGTCCATACCTGACAAACTGCGAGGCAAGCTGTGTAATTTATTCTCCCCCTGTTGTCTGAGGCTGTGATAACATCTATGAGCAACACAGTCTGTCATGCCCCAGAGACAGGGGAGAGCCTGGCAGCACACAGATAAGAGCAGGTGCTAATTTGGTGCTGTGGTCCAGCTCACAGACATGGTGTTGTGTAAGTGCTCTGCTTTCAGCTCTCTCTTACTGAATCCTCTCTCTCAGTGTGCAGACAAGGGCTTTGATGTGCTTGTGCTCTGAGCTGCTGCCTTTATTTTGGTCTGAAAGGGGTGGCAAAAGGAGGGACAGCCTTGCCAATCACCAGCTTGACTAAATATTTATCTCTGCTGAAAACAGTTTAGTTTCTGAATTTAGCCCAGAGTTGATTCTGATGAGAGACATCAAACATAATACACAGGAATCAGCCACAGCACATCTGGTGTTGCATGTGTGCTGGAGGAATATAAATAAAAGAGCCAGTAAACTTCAGCTGCTGAGATATTTGTACTACAACAGGGCTGTCAGCTTTCTAACATCACCACCCAGCGAGCAGCGGGTGCCGCACGTCCCTTGGGGCAGCTGCAGTCCCCCGCTGGCGTGTCTTTCTCTTTGCATGGGAGGACTCGACAGGAAAGAAGCAGAAGCACTTTTGTCAAACGGATTTGCAAGAGCGCTGTAGCCACCGAAAAGAGCGGCAGGCCAAGGCGGCAGCGTTGCCAATACTTGAAACATTTCTCCAGTGTGATGATACTGTATTTTTGGAAGTATCTGCTATGAATGTTCTTTTCCTGGAAAGATTTCTTCTCCTGCCTGCTTCCCCCGCCTCCCTCAGACTGCTGGTGCCAACATTTCTGTTGTAACTTCCTTGCTCCCAGCCGCTTCCTACCATAGACTTCCCTCTTCTCTCCTGGCGCAGATGCTCCAGGCTGCAGTGTCCTGCTGGCCTTGGAGGAGGCGAATGGCGGCACGAAGCAGCCACCTCTGTGCAGCACCCACTGTGCAGTGGGACGGCAGCTGGCTGAGGGTTTGAAAATCTCCGTGTCCAAAGGAAGATCCATTCTAATCACTTCATGCAAAATCATCGTGCAGAGCAGCCTTGCAGTGAAACTCACTACATCATTTTCCTGACTAGCCCACAACACTGATTTTAGGTTCTGGGGGTCAAATTTACTATGGAGGGCAAAGACCAGTGATTCATTTTCCCTATTCTTTATAGTCATTTTTCACCTTGAAGAACAAAAGGGCCTAAACACTAAAGAACATTTGTTCTTTAGCAATGCCAAAGCCTCGTTAGAAAAAAAAAAATTAATAAACCATCATTAAAATCTGGGCCCAGTGCCTTGAACAAAGAAAAGAATATATTTGTGTATACTTAAGAGACGGGAAAGAGACTGTGTGCCAAGCCTAGTCACAGATAAAGGAATTCCGGACATTATTCCTTGTGCTCCTAGGGGTTGTGACATGGGATTTCCTTTCAAAGTGGTAAATAGCTCAGCAGTTGTTGTAGGACAGGGTGGGGTGGTCAGTGCTTTCTTTAAAATGGGGAGAGATGAAAGCGCACTCTGAGAGCCGAGCTGAATGCAATGCATGGGCACAGAACCCCTGTGAGCGGGGTTGAGAGGTGCAAATTCCTCCAAGGCTGCATCTCAGAACTTTGCCCTCTTGAGGTTCCCATGGTTCGGAGGTGCTAACAGCTGAACTGGGCTTTGGGAAGAATAGGTCCTGTCATAGTGCTTGAGGTTTAGCTCCTAAGAGGGAGCCAAAGTGTCAGGGCTGTCTCAGCACCTTGTGGGTTCCTCGCAGACCAGCTCCTGTGCTCCCTGCCTTTTCTCAAAGCCAGCTTCTGGCTGTGAGCTATGGATGCTGACTGCTGGTCTTGGCCTGCTATGGGAACACAGTGTGGGGAGTAGAAGCCTCAGTGTGCTGAAATGAAAATCGGTTGGGCAAGGCCTTGGGTAACTGAAATCACCTTTCTCTCTTTAGCCATATCCTGCACAGGACTGGGGTATGCAGTCTTTTCTCTTAAGAAAACGGAAGAGGTAAAGCTGCAGATTCTATCCTGCTAGCGTTTTGGTTAGAAAAATATTCAACTCTGTGGTTGGTTCACTTTTTCTGTTGGGCTCTGTACTGAGGACTCACCAAAGTGCGTTGATTTTGCAGTATAGGGAAGGAATGAGTCACTTGATGAGGAAGAAAAGAACATCAAGATGATTTTATGTTTGGATCTGAATACAAAATGATTTTTCTTTGACCTCCTGTAGGGTCAGGAAAGACTGCAGAACCTCCTGTCTGTATGGGACACGTGGAAGATACAAAACTGGACTTCAGTGAAAAATTAACAAGTTTTCCTTCTTTCTCTGTGACCCCTCCATAACATCCCATGTTCTCTGAAAAGTAGGGAAAAGAGAAAGTCCCTTTGTTCATTGCGGTGATAAAGTTATTGATCCTCTAAAATAACTGTATGATTGGCTAAGGAACAACAGAATCCAAAACAAATGAATCATACAGGGAATTACTCATATGTACACATTTTGAAATGGTAAACAGGTTATACTTAGCATTGTTAACTTGCCAGCAGGCCAGGCTGTACAGTCTGCGTTGCTGCTGATGTGTATTTGAGATCAGAAGAAAATCAGTTCATATACAGCAGAAAAAGCAATCTGAACCTGGCTGAGGATTGCACCCAAACATTAGCATTCCTCTCATGTGGCCATGGTGTTGTATGGCAGGCGCTCATCAGGAGAGTGCCATTATACTTGCATGAGCTGGATCGTGTTTTCTGAGCCATGTAACAGATTACTGAATCATGCTTATTTGATATCCTTGTGCAATCATGTCAAATGTCTTAAGATGAACTTTATTTCCATGGCCAAAATCCCAGGAAACATAACTTTTGAAAAACAAACAAACAGAAACCTTTTATAAGGATATTTAAAAAGCTAAACAGATCCAGTACTTGTTTTAGGGATTTGTAATTTTAAAATAGCTCAATTAAATAAAGAATGCCAAAAACTATTTGCTGTCCTCCCCAGTGGTGTTGAGAGCACATAAGAGTTTCTGTCTCCTAGCAATGGAAACTGTCCCTTCATTACCACGCCATTGCCACTGACATGATGTCTTTATTTTGGACTGCAAGATGGTGCCAACATGGGCAACCAGTGTGTGTCAACCAGTACGTGTCCTGCTGGACAGATTTCTTATCAACACAGCAGCTCCTGTGAATAAGGTTTGCAGGACTGGTGCTTGGCATCATGGTTATCTTTACTCCCAAGTAACTTAAAATTTTGCTTTTTTTTTTTATACATTCCCAAAGCTGCTTACATCCTGTGACCTTGCACTGAAGTTCAAATGAAATGCCTCACAATCTTCCAAAATACTGTCTTTACTCTTATGGCTCCTGTGTGAACCACTGCTATGCAGTTAATGCTCTGCAGTTGTTTCTACCCTAAGACCTCTTAGCCAAGGGTTTATAACTTGGCATCTGAGGATTCAGACTGAAAATTCTTTGGTTTTGTACTTTCCCTAAGAGTCTGTTTTAAACTGATACAAACATTTCAGCATCTTAAGAGTGCAACAAAATAGTCAGCTTCCCTTTCCAGCTGGAAAACAAGCATGTTTCTCTGAATGAAAGCACTGCATGTTGTTGGCTAGACTAGTGTCTGGTCTCATCCTGGCCTGGTCATACAGATCCAGGCATCTGCATGAATTTATTACATGTTCAGAAAAAGGTACAAATAAAAAACACCATTACTTGACTGTGCAATACGTGCTGTGTGTGTGGATTCAGAATGGAAGGAACCTTACTGTCTGTGTGTTTCCATTATTCCTTCATCTCCAGCCTTAGGACCTTAGCCACCCTACCTGAATCCAGGTGGTGAGGTTTCACTTTCATTCAGTGCTCACTTAGTTTTCATGATTCCCTTTTCTCTCAGTCATTTTCATACAGTTCTGTATGTCTAATCACATGAGTAGGCAGGAGAGAGGTCCAAAAAAGAGGAGCTGCTTTCTTCATGTAGTGGCACCTAAAGTCATATTTGTCAATTTTGTTAGCTGTCCAGCACAAGAACTAATTTTATTCTCCAAAGGCCAACTGCACGTTTTGTCTATAGGAAGTACAGTGAACTCTTGGGCTGAAAGATGAAAATCTTAGGAAAAGAAAACTTCAGAGTTTATTTCTGCTCTATTTGAGATCAATAGTGAAAACATTTGGAGTTTGGAGTTTAATAACAAAATAGATTTACAGTAGAAAAGCAAAATTTGGTGACAAAATCTGGTGCTGAATGCAGGAGGGGTTCTCCAGCCAGGTTGGTGCTTCTGGTCACAGCCAGCCAGCCGTGCCATCCCTGAAATGCATGTGTAGGATGCTGAAGGCACCATATTGCTTGGTGGAATCAAGCCTTTGAATCTGTATCTTCCACTAACAGGGGCTGCCTTAAATATCTGGCTATTTTTAGATGAGTCTTTCTCTGCTGCTGCTTTTCATAATTAAAAAAAGGAAGAAAAAAAAAGAAAAAAAAAAACAACCTCTGAAGGATTTTCGTTTTATCCCTATGAACAACAGGAATTAAAATAAATAAATAGATCTTAAATATTTAGACACGAAGAGAAAAGAATTTCCTGCCCAGCTTTTGCTGAATGGCGTAGGTGGCTTTAATGCAAACCGGGTCTGCTCCTGGGCACCCAGCATGTTTTCTTTTCCTCAAAGTGTCTGTGGTGAAGCACCTTTGAAAGCAGGATCCCGAAAAGCAAACATAAGATTGCTGTGTGGTCATCTCCCCTGTGCCATACTTCCTTCTGAGCTGCTGCACCCAGCCAGCCTGTCCGACAGGGGAGTGCTGCGTGGAGGGGCTGAGCAGCAGCGATGTAGTCAGCACCAGGGCAGCAAGGTGGTGTGCTTGAGGTGTGTGACCCCTACAAAGCCCTTAAAGTAAAGCAGAAATCAGGATTTGGCATTAGAAAAACAGGTTTGTTCCTGGGCATCCCTGTAGATCCCCACCAGCTGCCTCTCCCCAGGCTGCAGTTCCTCTGGCCTTCAGAGGGTGTGTGAGCTGATCCAGAAAGCAGCGGTGGACAGAAGAAGGGATCTTTGTCAACAGGCAGCCATGCTATGCAGACTCGGTAAATATGCGCAGTGCTAATTTGAAGCAGATCTCTGCATTGCCACAAGCAGAATTCCTCCAAAGGCTGCCATCAAAAACATTATGTCACAGCTGTGGAGAAGCCCAGCAAACAGGGGAGAAGCTGGGGTCACATCAGGGTAGCGGTGCGGTGGCGGCTGCAGGGAAGCGAAGCCCCGATGGCCTGGTGGAGTTTGTCATTAAGAAGGATTTCAGAAATGCTTTGCAGCCAATTCCTTGGGTCTGATTGATACTTTCCAGCTTACTGCAAACCAGTGAGGAAACAAGCTTCTAGACCTAGTTAGGCCAAACTGCACAGGGAGGTTGCAGGCGAGAGATAACATAACATTGCCCGGGGCTGCAGAACTGTAACTGGGACTGCGAGGCTTTGTAAGCACATCGATAGGTTCTCTCTCCCCATCTCAAGCAAACAGCTTTTATCTCATCTCCCAAAATAGCAACCTCCCACCCTTCAAAACAAACAAACAAAGAAAGAAAATGTCTTGAGACAGGCACACAAAGCCGACAGAAGTGGAACGCAGAGCTGATAGAAAACAGATTCCAGTGTCAAGTCCAAAGTTGGTCTCAGCCCATTTCTTATTAAGAAACTGAGAAAACAGAGCAATTACCTGCCAAGCAGATTTTACTGTCACTTAGCATTTGCACTTCTTTGACACATGTGAGCCTGGCAATTTGATGGAATGTGTTGCGGTTCAGTGCAGTGCGACAGTTGGGTTGATCTTGGGAGGCTCTGGCTCATTTAATTCTTGATTTATAGCTCAAGGAAAACTGATAAGGCAACACTAGCTGGGTGTGTGCTTCTGTTCTGCTTCACTATGGCCATCCACCTTCCCCATTCCAATTGAAGCTCCTATCTTTTGACCTCCTTTGCCCTGCTCCTTCTGCAGGTCAGTGATTCATCACACAGGAGGACACAGATGTTCTATACCAGGAAGTGTTTCCACACAAATTGATATTTTTCCTAGAAAAGAGGGCTGGCTGATGGAGAGGAGGAATTTACCACCCCGCAAATGCTTGAGAATACTTATTACCCTGTTCCCACTGGGGTTTGTGGGATCCTGCATGCGTGACCCACTGACACGCAGGGAGCAGGGCTCACTGCCACATTCACACTGCGGCTTCAAGCTGGAAGCCTTGGGGCAAGTGGCCCGAGATGAGACACGGTCTTTCTGAACAACCAATGTAGGAACATTGGGTGGCAGTAGGCAGACAGCTTGCTTCGTGGCAACACTAGGATTTAGCCATGGATCATGGACAGAGGTTGTTTAGGAAACCGTCCTCTTATTCAGCAGATCCTCATCCAAGCTCCTCTCTCTTGCATTTCTTAGAAAACAGCTGTTGTCTCCTTCTGAGGTTTGGTTTATCAACAGTTCAGACCATAGCCAAAAACGCCTGCTCTGCCTTTCAGTCCCAGCAGTGATGAGGTAGTACCAAAGCAATTTGTGAAGGAAAGAAACCTGCTCTGTTCTCAGCAGGAGAGAGTGGCCCTAATACTACCCTAAATGTGACAGCTGAAGCACTCAGAGATTGCTTCATGTAGGTCACTAGCAAATGTTTTCTGAAGGACATCTCCTAGCACTTCATCTTCTCTAATTTTAAATATTCCTAAAGATAGGGCTGGCATCATTGCTTCCTCTGGGAGATGAACTGCACAGGCTGATATAACTCAACCTTTGGAAGATTTTCTTTTCTCTCCCAGACTCTTACTGCTTTCAGCAGTGAAAGCAGATAAACAACTGCCCTTGGTATCAGATCTCCTGTGGTTCCAATCCTTCCTGTTAAGCCCTCTGAATTACCAAAGTTTAATTACTGTAGCATCTGAAGGTCCCATTTGCAGTGTGCAAGAAGGCAGTATCAAATCTATGGAGGGGCTTCTGGTCTTCAGGTTTAGACAATGTGGCAAATAACAGCATTCGAAAAATAACTAATAGTGATTTAAACCACACAGAAATTTTGCTTGAGATATGCAAACTGTTCTCAACAGTGTTGAGACAAAGTTAGCTCAGTAATCATCCCTGACACCTGAAGTTGTTTTACAATACAAAGCTGAGATTTAAATTCAAATATTTAGTATCCTTACTGTTCCCATCTGTACTTTCAGACTATTGATCCTTGACTGAGCATTAAGAGAAAATGATATTCTAAAACATTAACTTGCAACCAGTAAGTAAGCCCAGGCTTTCTTGAAAACAAATATCTCTGCAGCACTGAAATATTTTGTCTTAGTTGGAGATGAGCCACAAGCATAGATGTAGAGATGAGTTTCCTTATGTATTGGCTGAAGGCAGATGTAGAAGCTGATGGCAGAGACCTTACAATGCATTCAAAGGAACAAACCTTTTGCTAAACTGAAATTTAACGTAACTTGTCTTTCCCTCTGGCCGTTTTAGTGTCTCTCTAGGGTATTTATGTACACTCTTCCAGACTCTTTCACTTAGGGTTTTATTGTCAAAGGAGTAGGCTGACTTACAGTACAAAATTTTAATTTACTCAGTAGTTTGAAATACTGTTGCATGTTAATTGATGTGTAGCTCTAGCAGTATGCTTTGGTGTCTGTACTACCAGATACCAGAACAGGTCTTTAACACGTGTGAAACCAGCATAACTTTATTGACTTCTTGCAAAAATATTCATCACTGCTGGTCTCTGATATTAGCAACTTTTAAGGCAACCTAAGGGAAATTCCTCCTTAGTATTCTGTGTTGCTGGCCTGGAGCCTGACCTCTACTGGCAGTTGGGATGAATCATGAGCTGGTGCACGTGTGAGTTATTAAATCCCTTCTAAACATGGAACTAAAGGCAATGTACTGCCTTTAGAGAAGGCAGAGAAATCAACCACACCACATTCTCCCTGCCTGATGCCTTGCAGACAGACTGAGCTGCATGCAGCTGTAGTATTGCTGTGGTACACCATGTCCACTTGCAGGAAGTGCTACCACAGTACAGGAAGCACTGTATGCATCCTCCAGTCTGCTGAGAGATGTGCAGTAATGGTGGGATTAACAAGTGAAAAAAATATGCATGACCATATCATACCCACACCTAAATTACTGGCCTTTTTTTTTGATCTGATGGCTATTGGCAATGCCGTAGAAAAATATTAGAAAGTTACAAAATAGTACAGTAGAGAAGACTTTCTACCAGTGCTCTAAATTTTAAAGAAGTCCATTCTCTTTAATAGAATATCTAGTTTCAAGGACTTAGCTCTTATCTTGGATATAGGCAGCACCTTTATGGTGGGTTAGAAGGCTAGTGTAAAAACTGGATAGGAACAAGAGAGAAATCATTGCTTGCATCAGTAGAGATTTACTGCTTGGTTTTTCATTAGAGGTCCTGGCTCAAATCAAGATAGATTTAAATAGTGACTGATTCTTTCTGCACACATGAGCAGGTTGGGGAATAGTTCTTGGAATGGAGTCAGCACAACAACTGCTTTCATTATTTGCAGCTGTGCAAAACAAGTAAGTTTGAAAGAAATATAGAGGTGCCAGATTCGATCCCATTGATGTGTGAGGGAACGCGACGTTTAGTGCTGCGCTACGGACACACGTGAAGTCTGTGAATTACTGCTGTTGACTTTTCAGCCTTACTTGTCACCTTTGATAAATGAGCTAATCTGCTGATAGCTACTCAAAATAATAAAGTAATTTAATTGAAAGTGTTTTTAAATTTTCCTTCTATAACATGTGAACTTTTTAAGTAAGTGCTCCCTGCATACGAATTACCCTCTTTAGAGCAATTCTGACTAGATTGAAGAAGATTGAGTGTAGAGTTTTGACAAGCTGAAGTCATAACTTGATCCACACTGTACTGTATGTAGCTATGAAGAAGTGTTGAGTTGATATGCGATAAAAATGATTTGTCCATCCATACACAGATACGCTCCCAGGAGCTCACCTGCAGTAAAAGTTCTGAGCTGACACAGTGACACAGGGAATGTGAAGACAGATCAGGACAGTCTTCTACTTTCTCATTTTCCTACCCAGTGGTCTGGAGACAGGAGAGAAATCTTGGCCAGAATCACTTCCAGAGAAATGCAAACTCGTATCTGAAGAGAGAGTAGCAGCTTGAGTCCTCTGGGAGAAGGCGAAGGGCAGGCAGAAGGTGAGCGTGGTGGGCTGCTGTCTGTGCTGGCTCCTCCTGCTCACAGCCTGCAGGATGTGCTGCCTCCTCAGGATGGGCAAGTCAGGGAAGAATGAAAGCTATTTCTGTAGCTCCAATGAGGCAATCCAGTCTGGGAATCATTGGGAACACTTGCATCTGCAGCCCTAAAGCATTTATCAGGAAAGGCAAGGACAGTTTCATACCTCACATATTTTGTTATTTTTTTCCTGAAGTCTTTAGCACATAGCATGGTCTCATTTGTGTGAGTGTGCCTCTCTCCCACCATGTCTGCATACTTGCTAACCATGGAGACGTGCCAGGTCTTCTCTTTCCCAGAGGAATTGCCATAATTTAGATCATGAAATAACAACATTCCCAGCCTTTTCTCCATCAACACGAGATTACTGCATTTCCTAAATACTTTAAATTGTGCCTGAGTGCATGGCAGATGATTGCAGATGTTGCCACCTCCTTTCCCAGATCTCATGTTTATTTTAGGGCTGTAGATCTAAGTTCTGGGCTTGTCATGCAGTTACAAAGAAAGGACATGCCCCCTCCATAACTCAGCATAAGCCCAAGGCAGTGATATCTCTGTCATTCTTTGGGACTCCATACTCTGTGAAATCAGAGGGAGAACAATAGCCCTGATTAATGAGCTGCTGCCACCAAAGACCAAACAGTCTTGACCTGGAGTTGCTTTCTGTGGCCTTTTTCCATAAATCTGCAACTGATATGGCGATCCGTATCATGGAAAGCCAAGCACGTGGCACTGCAAGCTCAGGGAGTTGCCTTTGAGCAGGTGTAGCAGAACTCAAAAGGCTGTGTTTTGATTTCCAACAGAGTCAAGTTCCTGTTAATTAACACCGTGGTTTCTAACCATCAGCACACAAAGCAATCAGGTGGCCTTGCTGAAGCATTTCTGCTGATTACAGAAGGAAACCAGAGTGACCCTGTGCCACTTGATCAGGAAATGCTTATGCATCCGGTTGTGAGGAAAAGTTGTGGGAACAAATCCCAAGAGAAGGGCCAATGCCTTATCTTATCTTTAAACACTTACTCTACTTTGTGGTTGTTCTCACTGTGCTGGGCTAGATGTCTCCTCCACTCAAGACTAATGATCAGATTTTCTGTTGTTGTCACTAGGACACTTACAGCCCCTGAAATGAATGTGGATTCTTAATAAAGACCTAATAAACACACCAAATATTGCAAGTGATACCATACTGCTAGCAGTACCATCCTTTCCTCTCTTTTCATAGAGAATGACCTTCAGATAAATCTGAAAATGATTACAGGCCATTGGTTTAAAAACACGCAGCGCCTCACTGAATCCTTGAACCTTCTAATTCTAGTGAGAGTAGGATTTCCTTGGGGATGTACTCAAGAAAATACAAAACTGGCACCTGTCTGCTTTCCAGATGTGCTCGTGCTGTGATGAAGCACCCTGGCATCTGAGGAAGGCACACTGTCGCTTGGTGTCATTCAGTGCTGCAGACACAAGGCTGCCTGGGGAGATTGAGCTATCATCAGTGCTTCCCTGGCAGGCAGCTCATCATCTACATGACTGATGAGTGCCTTATTATTGTGAGCAGGGCCATGCGTGCTGTTCTTAGAGCCCCCAGTGACCCCACAGAACACTTTCAGAGCACAGAGGGTGCTTCTGATCTTAACTTTCAGAAACACTCCAAGGTAGGCATGGCTTACAGAAGTGTTCCCAACCTGTTGCCGGCAACAAAAAAAGCTTTTTAAATACTGTGTATGTATCTCTCCTTTGCCTACCAAAATCAGCTCTAAAGCTGTGACTTCCAGTCCTTCCTAATGAGACTTGATGTGTCCTAGGGCCCAGATCTGTGCATAAGAGTGACTTTACACACATGAATGGTCCCCGGAGTTCAGTCATGTGCAAAAAACTATTTGTGTGCCCGGTGCTCATGGGCCCTGGTCTAACCTGCTTCACTTAGCTGTCAGCACAGCAGGCTGCGCTTCGCCTGGCAATCATTTTTTTTGTCATCTGATGCAGAGGTTCGGTGCTCCTTGATGCTGCTCTGTCAGTTTTCCCATCGTCTGTGTGCCACAGTGCCCAAAAGAGGCATGTGGATTTGTTAATCAGATATCATATCGACGTTAGCTGTCACTGCGTGTGATACCTAGGTACACTCAATCTCACAAGCATTTGTGAGTGCTCTTTTTGGCATAGCTAGTGGGTAGTTACAGTGCCTAAAGGATGCTCTGAGGTAGACTGTTACAATAAGATGCAGAGACTAAAAATAGTTTTTATCCGTGCTCACCCATGTCCCTAGCATGAACAATCAGGCATTTGCTTAGTGTGGGAGGGATGTCCCTCAGCCAAGTGGGACCGAGAGAGACATCTGACAGAGGTGAAGGAGGTCACACGTCGTCCTGTGCCTGGGGATCCTCCCAGGCTTCATGTTGGCTGGGCTACAAAATCAGATTGTCCCAGGAAAAGCAGTTTTCAATATACTTTTCTTCCCTGGACAATGTATCAGTCAACCTTTCACATTTCCCTCCCAGGGACTTGTGCAGTTCTGCTGTGTTTGAGGTTTTCTGCTCTTAACAACAGCAGAATGTTAAACTGGCAGTAGGAACAAGATCTTGGAAACAGAAGCTGTGAGTGGGACCCAGGGCAGAGGATCTGCCCAGGCTCAGGGCTCCTCATCTTCCTAGATGATGCACTATGCTTGCCTTGCTTTAACCAGCTTGCTTTGGCAACCAGGAATCAAGAGCAGGAATCTAATATCATAGCTACGCATCAGTCCCCATGAAGAACATACCTGACCCTTGACTTAAAGAGGGAATGCTGGGCAAAGACCTATGTACACCTTTGCAATATGGAATAGTCTCTTTCCTGATTTCACAGCATTATCGCTCTAGCATCGTATGCCAAACGACATTGGAAGTCTAAGGAAGGATGCTGCACACTGTCAGCTTCATGAAGAGAATGGCAGGGTCAGCCATGGCACTGGTGCTTTGTAGCTAGCTGTGAAAGTTTTTGGTTTCTGAGAAGACAGTTAATGATTGAAGCCATAAAACATAAGTGAAATGCAGTAAAATGGTGAATATTCATGGAACATTCTGAGAAGGAAAAGCACTCTATCCAAACCCCAAATCTGCCTCCAACATTGAAATCCAGCTCTGAAGGGAGCAGCGGAGGCTGAACATTTTGCGAAGCCTCGCCTTGCCAGTTCCAGCTCTGCTCACCCAGCGCAGCACAACCTCTGCCAGCACTGCTTGCTTGGTTTTGCCCTGCAATGTTTTTCTTTCAGTCCGCTCAGCTTTGGCTCAGGCATGCCAGTAATGGGCACACACTGTGTTTATAAAAGCCCTCTGTCACCTGGCAGCAGCGACCCAGTGTGTGTGTGGCAGAGGAATTTTGTCCTCCTGTCCTCCGTGGGGTAGAAATGCACTGAAATTACACTTTGCTTATTCTTTTCTTCAGCTCCAGAAGCCAAAATAAACTTCAGGAAAGAAGTACCTCAGATGTATAAACAGAATAACCGAAAAATACTTTTCCTTCTTTTATCAAAAACAGTCTCAAGAGCTGTAAGAGCCCAAGGACTGCGCTAAGCTCCCATCACAGCAGCGCCCACTGCCCCAGACTCCTCCAGCACTTGCAGACCTGGCAGAAGCCAGGCCTGTTCAAAGGACAGCTTGAGATGCCAGCTTAGCCCCCATACGTCCTAGGAACAATTGACAGCACCAGAGGAACCAAAGAAAGGATTAGTGAGAACCCCAGGATTTTCTAAGTCGGAGCAGGCCTGGCCCCACAGTCATCAGAGTGTGAACAGCCCAGAGTGGATTGGGATTGCAGCTGTGTCCTGTAAAAGCTACACAGGACTGGAAGAACCCTCAGCTAGCTAATTCAATGACACTTGCCAAACATTTTCAAATCTGTGTTGGCCATTTGGAGACTACTTGCCAGAGTAGTCTCCTCCTGTGTAGTTTGCCTTATTTTTTAATTCCAGTTGCTTCTTTGCTAATCACGATGCTACACCTCGTACAGGTCATCCTGAAGGTGTTTAGGAACAACTGCACTTCTTAAAGCACCAGGGAACAGCAGGGCTGGGACCCTATAACCCCGTCCAGCATCCACGGCATCACGTGCATGTAACAGCAGTTTGTAGGTAGGACCATGCTACACACAGCTGCACTGGGGGGAGTTTTCCTGGCCAGACTCCTCAAGTTTTTTTTATTCTTATTATTTCGTATGTTCTTACTCTTTCTTATATTCTTATTCATCAATTTATTCCTTACTCTGCAAAACACATTAGAGAGAGCTACAGTGTCAACAGTTACGTAAAACTGGGGGTGGAGAAGTCTCTGCAGAGGCCAGGGCTGATGTGAAGCCTCAGCTGAAGGTCTGCAGGGAGGCTCAGCTCTTGGAGGGAGCTGAGCAACATGTGGGCTGGGCAGGATGCCTTTGGGGAGGCTCTGGAACCATGTGATGAGCTGACCTCCACTGAGCCTCTGATGGGAGTCTGAGTGGCTCCTGGAAGAAGCCAGGCTCTCTGAAGCGGGAGTGATTCACTCTCCATGCTGACAGAATATATCAAGCTAAGAGAATTTTACTTGAATCCAGCAAAGAAGAGATGAGAGGAGATGGGAGGTGGAAGGTGGAAGGGAAGAAAATCACTGTTTCATCCAGTTGAAAAGTTAAACCCTTATGTTTCTTTTTTGTTAGATATGTTATCTTCACTATTCTGCTGAGTATAATGCCTCTCTTATAAGCCCAGCTATAGATTTCTGGCTTATCAAGTTCAAGGCAAAGGAGAAGATGTAGATTTGAAGAGCAGGAGGGAAAAGAAAACATAAAGCTTTAATGTCAGACCTTTGTAAATTGAGATACTTATCTAAGCCTGTTTTCTCCTCTCCTTGATTATGTTACTTTGAATTTGGACAAGGAAACCAGCCTGGCCTGCCTCACTTCTGCTTCTTCTCAGTTTCACTTTCTGAAAACAATATCGCCCTAGATGTACACTCAGATAGGGGTCTCATTTAGGGCAGTTTCAGCACTCTGCAGCCAGCTGTCAGGAGTGCTCAGAGCGTGGTGGCTGTGGATTCAGCCCCAGAGCAACATCACGGCTCCCCTGCACAGCTCCCCTGTGTGGCTCAGCTGCTGACACTGCTATGGGTCCAGGCTCACAAGCTGCTCCCCTTCAAACAGCTGTCTGCAAGGGGCTGGGCATATCTCATCACATTCAGTGCTTGTATCTGCCTTTGGAAGGGTGGCTGTCCTGAAGGCCTTCCTTGTGCCAAGAGATGATGACGATTATGCTGAGAGCAGCCTTGACACTGCTGTCAATAAAGACCACTGTCACTCTTGAGCTGACGGACCTCATGGCACTGACACTGGGGATGGTGGCTCAGACACTTCTGCAGATTTGCCTTACAGAGTATACAGCCCAACGGCCTCAAAGGAAGCACTTAGTTCAAAGGCACTATTTGTGAACGTTGCTTTGGAAAACAGTGGGCTTTTAATTTGCATTTAATGCAGCAGATGCTTCACAGTTGAGAATCAAAGAGTTGCTTCCCAGAATTATTGTTTTATTAACTGAAAAGTAATATACGACCTCGTACATCAGATTGTTTCCCAGACTGATTCTTTCCAGTTCTGTATGTAAAATTCTTTTGAAATTAATCTGTTGTCCTGAAACTGTAGTAACCCAGTAACACAGCCAGCTCTAAAGAAAAGCAGGAAGACTATGAGCAGAAATGCAGGTGTTCGGTGTTAAAAAGAAAGGGGTGAATAAGGGGAAGAAAAACAAACAGAGGGGATCTCAGTGGGCACCATGCAACTCTGTGCTCAACTGAATTGCATCAGTATAAATTAAAGCCCTGTGTGGGCCCCCAAATTAGGAACTATTTACAAAACAAAAAGCTTTCCTCGGCTGTATTGTGCATGTTCTAACCATGGTGAATAGCCTGCCTAACAATTATTTCTTCTTTATTTGGGTCAGGTCTTGCTGAGGACAAATTTTTTGAGAAACCAGTGCTGAGCATTGCAAAAGACCACATTGTCATCTTACCAGGAGAAGTTCTAACAATAAAATGCAGGTAAGGATTGCTCCAGCAGTGCTGGATGCCCTCGGTTGTACTGATTACCTTGCACAGCACGGCTTCTGGGCAGGGGGGAGCAAAGATTGCTGGACAGCCACGATCTGCAACTGGCGATGCTTTCCCTCGGGTGCATTTCAGGAGAACTTGTTGGGCTGAAACAAAGCAGAGAGAAAAGTCTTTGGTCAGCATTCAGCCCACTTCATTCCTTTTATCATAAATGAACCAAAGCAAAGTCCTGAGTCAGCACACAGAAAAGCTTATGGAAGGGGAGTGCATGCTTAAGGACATGGCTGGAAACCTTTGCCTGAAGAGATGCAGCTTTGATTCCTCTGCAGCAAAAATCACTCTTTACCCCCTGTCCATCAGTAAATGGCTATATGTATATATATATATATATATATAGTTATACATATGTATAAAGACAAAAATGTGTATATAAGCTTAAACTTCCTAACCTCAAATACTGCCTAGCCCAGAAGATGACAATTAAATAAACACCAATCTGTATGTGTATATTCAAAGACCTGACCTGTTTGAATACATGTTCTTTAAGTCAAAGATAAGCAAGGAACTTAAAAACCAGACCACAGATCATGAATTCTGGCAGCAATTCAATTCTTGACACAATATATAAAAAGTAGCCATGCAAGAAACGAGCAAGACATCAGCAGTGACTTATGTGGAAATGGGGAATGCAGCTTTGTCACAGCTGGGAGGGACACAACTGAGCAGTCAGTGTGAAGAGTCTGAGCTCCTTCTGCTCTGTCAGGACACAAATTAACTTGCTTGGCCACACAGAGGGTCTCTGACCGGGGTGTACGTAGGTGTTCCACTTGTTCTGAATGTGATTTAAATGCCAAGCTGCTGCGAGAAGTTGCCTTTCAGTTCCTTCAGCACACATTGTAATAGAGAAGGCTGAAGGTAATCCAAACAATCACAATTTCTTCTACACATGCTTCACTTTTTTACATCTTCTTGCAGAGTCTCCTTGAGTGTAGTAGTATACTATTGGTTTCTTGCAACCACTGAAGACAGTGAGAAAGAACAGTGGGAAGGTGAATCTCAGCTGTAGGTTATGCTGATAAATACAACCCTTCTGATTTTTTCCTGGTCTAACTAATCCAGTGTTTATAGTGAAGGGTAAATGGACTCAGTCTGTGTACATTTTTGATGTTTTCTGGAGTGTAAGGCATTGTTTTTCCTCCAAATACCTCCAGTTAGCCATGTGGCTTATGAGGTCAAAACAACCTTACAGTGGTATTTTTAGCTTAGCAAGCAGCAAGCATCATGGCAATAAAGTTTAAAGTCCTTTAAAATCTCAGTGCAGTGCTTCATAAAACATGATGTGTGGACATGAATTGTGTGCTGCTCCAGGCCACCTGAATCAATGCTGCTCAGCAGTTCTCCATCCACTGCCATTTTGATCAGTAGGATCAAATTGAGATTTCCTCATGTCACCAGATGAACGAAGAGATGAAGAAATTATCAGCACTTCAGTAGTGCTGGTTGTGATCTGAAATTGCTTTACGGATGTGAAGCAATAAACCCACCTAAGAAATGGGGAAATGCTGGCCCTGAACGAGTTCTGCCTGCTTCCAGAGTTCAGGTCTCAGTGCAAGGAATTAGTACAGGCAGGTAGCTGCTGCAGACTCCATTAATTTGAGATTCTTGGCCAGGATTTCCTGATTTTTGGCAGCCTGACCAAAGCTGCAGCTATCGCTGTGACTCCTCTCTGCCAAATATGTGAAAATACCAAGGCAGTGGTCAAAGTCTTCATCTTCCACCTGTATAAAATGAGCAGGTGGAAAAAGTAGGTCCATGTGAGGAAGCACAGAGTTGTGAACCCCCTGATTTGCTCTGCAGAGCCGCTGCTATAGACACCAGGCTTGGTGATGCCTGTGTCCAAAGAAGAGCAACAAAACTTGGGTCTGGAAGGGTGAAGGGTCTGGAGCACAAGGCTCATGAGGAGCAGCTGAGGGAACTGGGATTGTTTAGTCTAGGGAAGAGGAGGCACAGGGGAGACCTTAATGCTCTCTATGAATATCTGAAAGGAGGTTGGGGTGGGGGTTGTCTCTTCTCCAGATGACTGTGATAGGATGAAAGTAAAGGCTTCAAGTTGTGCCAGGGAAGATTCAGATTGTGTACTAGGAAATATAGCCTTCTCAGAAGGAGTCTTTAGACACTGGAATGAGCTGCTCAGGAAAGTGGTGGAATCACTGTCCCTGGAGGTGTTCAATAAGGGTAGATGTGGCACTGAGGGACATGGTTAGCACACAGATGAGTCAATGGTTGGGCTTGATGATCTTAGTGGTCTTTCTGACCTTAATGATTCTATGAACATGAAGTGCCATTGTTCCTGTTTGGGGCCAGGAGTCCCATTTCTTGACAGAAGTGGCTGTTACATCACTGGTGACGTTTGTAGATTGGGAAAGAGCACTGGATAGGGATGTCTCCGTAAGAAGGTATTTCCGCCCTCAGAAAGACAGGAAGTGTGACGGGTGAGGTGGGGTTGCCAAGCCCACTGTGGATCCAAGAAGCAGGGTGAGCTGCTCACCAGGAAGAACATCCACACTCTGCCCGGGGCTCTCACTCTTCTACGTGCTGGGAATAACTTCCAGACCTAGGCCCCGTTCCTCACTGTATTCAGGAAGGCGACAGAAGGACGGTCAGAATCAGAGCCAAGAGGATGTTTGTTTGTCACTGGACTTGCTGGCAAGAGCATTCCCGTAGTGCACTGACTGCGCCACTGCAAAGCCACTGGCACAGAAGGGGTTCAGAGTTCTTAGCTACTGGAAATTTCACACAGCACGCTTGTTGGATACTCTGAGGACAGGCATCTTTATGGAACAGACATGTCTAGACCGGATTTCTTCCTGGCGACACTCAGCTGGGAAAATCCAGGGGTTCTTGCTCCTTCCTCTGCTCTGCAAATGCCATTGGACCAATGGGAGTTCACCACTGTAGTGAGCTCCTGTCCTCTGGAATAGCATGGCCTTTCTGTAGGCATGGAAGCAAAAAATGGCCTCCTCTGTTGTGAACCCAAACCCCTACCACCACTTTTGCCCACCAGTTTCTGCACTGATCTGCAGAAAACAATCTGCAACAAGAAGATCATAGTCTTCTTTGCATGAGCATGTGGAGCCTGTGCTAGGCTTCCTCAGAGCCCCCAGAGTTCATCCCAAGCAGGACAGAGCTGCAGGAGCTGCTATGGTATGCCTGTTGCATTTACCACAACACAACCAGCAGAACCAGGGCCTATTGCTGACCTGGAACACCAGATCTCTCTGAGTCCTTTAAAAGGTGAAAAAGTGTCCCTGCTTTTTGTCAGTAAACTACACAAAATTGCATTTGACACTAGCTGTGATCATAACTAAGACACGAATGGGTGACACGGTGTGTCTATCTGCCCTGCTGGTTTTATGTGCTGAGTGCTGTGATGGGGTGAATAGAAAAAGATGCGTATTGAGCAGGTATTCTAAGATCTGTAATTGGATTAGTTGCAGACCCTTCACAAAACCGAGATCGAGTCACTGCTGATTAAACAAGAAAGGTGATGAGAAGTTACATAAATGTTCTCTCTCCATGCAGCCTTACAGTTAAAGGAAAGTATAAGTTAATTTGGCAGATAAATACACAAATTCCTCAATTTGAAAGAAACATATAATTTTATCCGGTGCTTTCAAATGTTTGAAGTGGCTTAAACATAGCGGTAGAAAAACAAACTGGAGTTCAGGATGTCTGTTAAAATGAAAACTAAGCTTTCCTCCAGGAGTTAGCTTGCCACAGTTGCTACGATTTCTGGAATTTCCCCTGCTCTGCTGCATGAGTGTGGTGTGAGCACCCTTAATTTCTTATGGCTGCTAATCCAAGCACCCCGCAGCCTGTATCATTCGTTTCCTAATGACAAGAGGGGGAACAGGAGGAACATTGGCAGCCGTGGGTCAGAAGGAAGGCCACGTTCTGCCTGAACCATGACCCGCTGTAACTGCGCTGTGCTGTTGGCAGGGGAGCACGGCCGGTGAGCTGGCTGCTGCGGGAGGCACAGCAGGCAGACCCCCGCGTGCACATCGGCAGCTGCCGCAACAGCAGCGGGCAGAGCTGCAGCACGCTGCTCCTCAGGAACGCCACGGCCAGCGACACCGGGTACCTCACCTGCGTTCACGACGACGCCCCATCCAGCGAGGAGCTCGTGGCCAGGATTTATGTGTTTGTTAAAGGTAAGAACTTCCTTTGGTTTTGGTTTTATGCCTTTTTGTAATGTAAAATCAGTGCTACAAGAAGCAGCCCGGTTCCGATGCTTGCGCAAATCCTACCTCGCCAACCCAGCACGCACAGCTGTGGCACTCTGCACAGGCTGGGATACACCTGGGTTTTCAGGCCAGATGAATTAATTCATGGGGACAAAACTACAAGAGCCAGAAATTGGCTATCTCATTCAATTCTATCACTTGAAGACGAGGTTGTCCTGCCTATTTTTCTGTTCCAAGTAAGTGAACACTGATTTCTTTAAATGTCTTTTCCTTCCTTTACCTTTTAAGACCTTTTAAGGCTTTTGCTACCACAGTGCTTTTCCTGAGATTCACCCTCAGTACCCAAGTCCTCTTCCTCCCCAGGCATCAAACTCCCCAACAACAGTCTCTGTGGTTCCTGCCTCTCCTACACAGTTGTGTACTGCTTTGTCCTTCACATCTGTTGGACGTACTTAGCAAAGCCAAATGGCTGCATTATACACATTGGGTGGTTTTTTTTTTTGGTGAAAAATGGCCTATTACTCATTTCTGTTCTCTCAAGCTGCCTCTTCTATTTGCGTCAGAATCACTGGGTTCACATCTAATAACAAATGGAAAGTAAATGTAACACTGAACAACCATTTCGATAATCAGACCTTTTGTTGAAAGAATATTCCCAGAAATTGTTGATGTATTTTTCCAGTTCATTTGACGATTGATTTACTAAACTGTGAAATCATTTTGGGTCTTCCAAGCTGAGATGGTGAGTAGTCAGACAAAGGAGCTGACGTTTTTTGTCATGGCAAGGGATTGCATGAGATCCACTGGTGCTGAATGGGGTTACTGTGCAATTCTCTACAAATACTCAAGAAAATGAGTGAATTCTATTTTTCCAGTAACTGCTAAATGTGATTCTTTGAATCCTCTTACTGAAGCAAATACTAGAGATGCAGTGGGTTTGGCTAACGTGGTCTGCCCACACAACTAAATTCAATTTCGGAAGTACTGGGTGAACACACCTGTGTGATGCGTGTGGATAAGATTTTCCAATCTCTTTATGTCTGTTGTAAATAGTCCCTTTCTGCCCTCATCCTGCTTTCCCAGCAAGTCTTCCTCTTATCGGAAAGTGGCTTTTTGGTGTTACTTGTTAGTTCCTGTAGTCACTTTTTTTCTCCCTTTCTATTTCCTTTCTCTTTTTTTTTCCCCTTGTTTCTCTAAGCCCTGATTTCTTTATCCACCCTAGTTCTTGTGCTGAGCTGTTTCCTTTTCTCATTACACACCACTCAGATGCCCTACATCCAAGATTGTTAATCCAACTCAATGCCTACACGTCAGGAAACAGTGCATTGAAAACTCAATTCTCTATCCTGACTCAGTGCCATGGCTGGCTACCCAGGACTCCATGACTCTATGGTGAGAACACGAGCAGGAAATCTTATGGATCTTTTGGGACTGCCTAAGTATATATCTTAAGAATATATCCCAAGTTATGAAATGTTTGCTGGTGATGCACTTGGAAGAGTGTCAGTCTAAAAAAAAATCACAGGATGTCCTCTTGCTAGCCTGAGAGTTCTGTGCCAATGTTCCCCTTAAAAACAGCATGGCAAGGCAGTTTGCTCTAAATCACCCTCAAAGATTCTCCCATCTCAGAAGAGATTTAGTGTATTTTAGAAGTTGCTGAAGGAAGCGTACAGAAAGTGAGTCAGTCTGCACCATGCACAGGTGAGCCAGTGAGCAGACGCTCTGCACCGTGTCCCCCCAAGACAGCTGCTCACCCACAACGCAGCCCCACCACAGCACTGCAGCCCATAAGCCTGCAACTGCCTCTGGGCTCTGACCTGCCAGCCTGCAGCAGCTGCTCGGCCCTGGGGAGGTGAAGTTGTACCTCAGCGTGGATGCAGGAGGGGCTTCTCTTCCCCTGTAATTCCTGTGTGTTTGCTGAATACCAGCAGGCTGTTCTGGGGATGAGAAAGCTGTTTGTCAGCAAGGGTGTATCGTGGGGCTGAGCGAGGCGTTCAGAACATATCCTTTCCTTCAGTTTTTAAACATGCCCTGTTAAGGAACTTCGACATGCAGTTTCTGGGCATCCCGAAGAAACCCATCCGTTGTCTCCAAGTGAAGAAACTCGCAGCTCCTGCTGAGCACCAGAAGAAGCAGAAGCCCCAGAGCTGGGATGTTTTGCGGAGGAGCATGGCTGGGCAGGCTGTTTGCAGCACCGAGCCAGGTGGGGTGAGAAAATGTGGAGCCAGGCCCTGAAGGCTGGAGATTCTTCTGAGGTTACAAGCCAGCATTGCCAAAAAAGGAAGGAATGGTATTTTTTTCCCTTCATTCCTGGCCTGCTGCTTGACACCAAAATGAGTACATGATTGTATCGGAAGCCCAGCTTACTGGCTATTATTTCCTGTGCTTGCTTCTGTTTTTACAGCCTCCCTGGTGGAGCTTCTAAGCTCTGCCAGAATCTGGCATGCAGCAGCACTCCCCCGTGCACTCAGGCCGTGACCCCCACACACCAGGCAGCCCATGGGGACCGAAGGCAGCGGTCAGTGCTGTGCCTCAGCTGCACTGCCAGTTTGCAGGGAGGGAGCACTCAGGACCTCAATCCTGAATCACCGTTCTCAAGGCCTTTTTTCACTTCCTGCTGCAGCTGCAAGTCCCGAGGATTGTAATTAAAAAGCAGACGATCCCCTTCTCCTGTCGCCCTTCTCCTCATTGAAAATACAAAGTAGCTTGGGGATGGAGTAGAAATAATCAGGAAGTTTTTAACTGTTCATCTAATTTCAGTGCAGCTCTGAGGGAAAGGCTCTGCAGTGATAGGGGAGCGAGGCAGCCAGCTCTCTGCTCTGCCTTCTGCAATTATCCTTCCCAAGCAAATGGTCTTCCTAGGGTGCGTACTCATTTATTTCAAGCTTTGGGACTCCTGAGCCCAAGGAAGGGGCAGACTCGTATCTCATGTTCCAACGCAGAGAGCCCTCTCTGCTGGGCTTCCTAGGGCATGTGTAAAATTGAACATGACTCAGAGATGGAGGAAAACAGAAACAAAACGATTTTCTCCACACCTCAGCCTAGACAGAAATCAGCCCTTGCAGCTCTCGTATTTGAAATACTGTCAGCACAGAGCTGATAGTCCTCAGGGTGTCAGCTGGAAGTGCCCTGCACCAGCCCAGTGCTACCTTGGCTTAGGTGGTGATTTCCTCGCAGCCCTCAGCTCCATATAGCAGCATGGGGTTTGCTGTACTTCTCTGTACTACTCAGCTTGAGGAGCGGGAAGGAAAATGGGTTCTGTTCTGTTTTGCTCTCCTTCGTCAGCAAATTGTGCGTCCTGATTACAGTGGTAATTGGAGCCAGTCACATCTTGCAAAATATTGTCTAGAGAACTTCATCCAAGTTTCCGTGCTGTGCTTTGATTCCTGTCCACACACACCAGTGGTTCTGCTTTACTAGAACAGTAGTGGACATCAAGACATGGAAACAGGAGTTCAGTAACAGACATTCCCTATTACTTTTTGTGCAAGGCAAAGATCCTACTCTGCTTCTTTAAATAAATAGGGCCACTATAGGGCTGATGCTCAACAGACTACTCCAAAACCAGCGAGTCCCACCTCCTCTGACCACTGGCACCAAGCAGTATATACATGCCCAGTACATATGTGCTGCCTGCCATGCAGGGCCTGATATCATGGGGCAGAAGCTGCTCATGCCTGGTGTGGTTCACCCTTTCAACATGTCCATTGGTGAACACTGTAACACTGGCTTCCTGCTTAGGCCCAGCCAGCTGCTGGTGGTTCACATGGCAGTGGATGTATCCAAGCAGCTTGTCTTATCAAAGCGTGCATCTCACTGCTCATCAGCTCTGGCAGCACGGCATCACAGGGAAGGATATGATCTCCCCCTGCTGCTGCGAAGAACAGAGAAGGCAGGAGGGACAACTGCTGCATCAGGGCTGAGTGTCACATCAGCCACAGTCCCTTCTTTATCAAATGCCACAGCCCAGAGATACGAAGCTCCATCTCCTTCGTAATTCCTTGTTGAGAAGAATCTAAAGAGGATGGAAATGCATGAAAGCACCCTTCACATGACCATATTTTTGTTTCAGCATTCTTTGAAGCTGATTTCTGCCTCCTTAATTCTCTTGACAGTTCACAGAGATAATTTGACTGTGAGAAGCAGCCCTGACTTGGGCTTTGGCTTGCTCTCCAGAAGATATTACCAATGCTGGAGTCACGTTTCTTCTTCCTTTCACGCTGGAGGCATCAAGACAGCCACAGTGCTGCCAGACACTCAGCTAGCTGAGACAGGCACGTGGTGTCCATCTGCTCAGCATGCATCCCAGCAGATAAGCTGGCTGTCTCTCAGACTGGTGGAAGGGTCTGGCTCCATATTCAGGGCCACATGGTGTGGGAATATAGGCTGCGTCAACATGCAGAGCTTTCTGTGCTGTTCCTCAAATATAAAGGTCTGGATAAAAGACTGGATACAGGGGAAAAAAGAGCTGCATTCAATTCTCAATCAAGACAATCAGTATCTTCAAATCATATCCTAAACTTCACTCCTCCACTTGAAAGTGGAGGAGCCTTGCAAGATATGATGCTAAGCAAGCAGCATTGTGTTCTGGCATGCTGTCAGTGACAGCACTTGACTTGCAGCAGCAAGATGTAATTGCCTCCTCCTTTAAACTCATACAGAATTCCTAAACAAAAGCCTGACAGACAAAATCACAAACACATTTCCCCCACTTCTTTTTTCTCACTGGTTTTCCACCCAGTAATCACTGATTGCTGAGCCTTACCCCAGCTGAGCAGCTGGCAGCAGTTAACATAGGAGATCAGTTCTTAGCGATGGGACTTCAGCAGGGGAATGTGTCCCACCAACTCTGTGTCTGCTGAAAGTCTTGTATAATGGGTAATCAGAATTTATGCATTCATCTGACACTTGAAACATAGTTTTTGCCAATGCATGGAGACTTTTTTTAAAATCCATTCTGTCTTGTTGGTTTTTTTTTCTGCTCAGCATTGAAAGGAATTTTGCTCGCACAATTTTTGAAGTAACATTCTATGAAATAATATTTTTCTCTACAAATATTCCTGTGTTTCTAATGGCAATCTGCAAAGGAAGAATGTACTTCATTTGACCAAAACAAAATGCTTCATGTTGACTCAGAATGGCTTCTGGGGGCTTAGCAGTCACTTTTGTTTTGCCTAAAGATAAAATATTCTGCTTTCTGTTTAATCTAAACATTCCACCACTGATTCTTTTCATTTGCCTGCCAAACTGAAAAGTCCTTTATTTTCAAAGATCCAATTTCAAAACAAGATGACTTTCTAGATGTTACCTCTGCACCTGGAAACTTCAATGGGCTACCAGGATGAATACAGCAAGTCAGGCAATTTTCTTGTAATGCCTTCCAAAATTTCGTGACCAAAGTGTCACTTAACTGATAACAATTATGAGTGTTTTGAGTGTTCTTGGCTTTGAAGAAGAAAAAACTCATGGGGTTTAATGTGAAAAAACGAACCAAAAGACCTGAGAAACTGATCCCTCAGACTTTCCAGTTACTCTGTTCTTGTAAGATACTACTGAAGGAAAAAGAGAAATGGGGAGGGTGTATACTTTCACTGTGTCTTCAGCAGGAACAAAGTGAGAAGCAAAGTGCGTGGTCTGAAGACTGGACTGAATGAATCCAGCTGAAACTTGAGAATTTTTGGGAATTTGAAAGAATTGAACAGTGGTGCACGAAACATGACTGCCCTCAAAGGCCACTTAGTGTGTGTCATCTGTGAGCTGGTGGATGGTAACTGAAGGGAGAGGTGATGTTATCTCCACAGGTTTAGATGTGATACAAATGCCATGAGACAATTTGTCTTCACGATGTACGAAACAGGAGCAGAAATGAAAAGCACCCAACGCCCTGTACGAAGTCCTGTGCACACGTGTCAGGAGGATGCTCTGAACACGCAGGGGATGCAGTGCTGGGAAGGAAGGATCCTGAGCGCCCAGCACGCTGAGTGGAGGAGTGTAGTGCATCCCTGCCGGGCCTGGGGAGCAAGCTGTGCGCTGCCCAAGTGGCTGAGTTAGAAGGGATTCATCTCCAGCAGTAATTAATCGTGTCCTGGGCAGAAAGAGAATTTAAACATGAAGGGCTTCTCTGCCTGAAGGAAAGCCATGTTCTTGTAGGCACTTGACCTTTGAGTTGCTTTGTGCGCAGTGTGCTTGATTTTCTGCAGGCTCCCTCCCCCGCTGCCCTGCCTTCCTCAGTTTGCTGCACGTTCCCCCCAAGCTGTGCAGGGTGAGCGGCAGCACCTGACCTGGCCGCAGTTTCCTGCAAACCTCCACTGACCTGCAGGGCCGGCCAGCCTGGGGCTGGAGGAAGGGGCCTCTGCCTCCCGATCAGTCACTCACGTGCTGCAGCTCTTGTCTTTCTTCACATATAATGAGCTTTGCAGCCTGCAGTAAATTATTCTTCTTAGCTGTCCTATGGGAATTTATGGGTGTTTTCTTATGGGTAAGATTCATAGGGCATATTACCTTCCCATCTCAGGAGGAACAGATGTGCCAAGCTATTTTCATCAAGTGTTTCTTTGCTAAGAATTTTTTTCCTGGAGTTCAGCGCTGCTAAGAGCAGGGCTTCCAAGCCTTGCATTGCAGGACAGCACCTGCATTTTCCATGACACAGCTTTCCCAGTTTGACAGTTGAGTGCAATTGATTTCCACCATCTGGAGTCTGAGATCTTCCTTGAGGCCCAGGTTATCATTTTTAAAGGATAGTGACCCTGTCCCTTTTGTTTCAAGAAGTTCTGTCTCTCTGAGGCTTTTTTTACAGTGAGTAAACTGCCTGCTGATTAACTGACGGTGGGGAACGTGTTTGTAAAGCTGGCAGTGACACTCCCAGTGTCCAGCAGATCATTTTTCTGTGCCAGTCAGTCTGACCCATGTAAGAGTTTCATGAAGGACTCCATTTTTTTTCTGAGCAAACTGTAAAAGTATCAGCTAGCACTTGATTCGTTCCCTATTCCGTATTTATTCTTTGTCATTTTGTTAAGATCCCAGGCTGAGCCACTTTAATTTGCTTATCTGTTAAATGAGCAGCCCAGCTGCCTGGGAAACACTCCTGTCCAAAGCCTCTCCTGTCCAAAGCAAGAGGAGCTGGCTCGCTCCCTCCTTCATGGCTGTTAGAGCAGCTGGAATGAAGCACCAGCAAACTGCAGGATGCACAGCTCTGCTGCTCTGCGCACTGGTCCTCTTTGGGGCTCAATAGTCCCTATAACCCAGAGCTGCTTTTTGTTGCTGATATTTGCCAAGAGATTTTAAAGCCCTATCTAGATTTTAAGTGGTAATGTGAAAGGCTGAATGTATATATTTTGCCTTTCGGTTCAGATAGTAGCTTATGCTCTGGGACAGTGTAATTCTAGCAACTGTCTAGACATACAGCAATTCAGCCATACGTCAGTTCAGCCATTAGGAGTCAGTTAGGAATGAAATATAGCTCATGCAGTATAGGCTGTGAATTCATGCTTCCCTCTGAGGTGTTCTTCAGTCACTAAGCAGTGTCACGACTATGAGTATCTGTTCCATTTACAATTTAAATAAGTGGATTATTTTTAGTTCTGTTGTGATGCCGAAGATTTGGCAGACGTCAGTCCTGAGGTGAGGAGAAACGATGGAGGAGAATGGGGTTAAGGAATGGTTTGTTTTCTGTGGAGAGGAAATACTTCAGAGAAATTGTGTTATGTTTTGACTGAAGTGCTTCAATTATTGCATAATTCAGTGTTTTCCTATGTTTTAGGATTATTTAACTTTTTTGCTTAGCTACCTTCTTTTGATTTTTTTGCTTTTTAAACAAACATTGCTGTTTGTTTTAAATAGCTGTTTTTTAAACTTTCTAACTTTCAATTTCTACACAAACAGTGAAATTCCTTCTAAAAACAATGGCACAAATATTTTAAAATTCAGCTGAAGCAATTAGTCAAAAACTGATCCAGATTTGTGAATAGTTTAGCGCCAAAAGCTCCTTTTTCATAGCAAGTCTCCTCTTGGTCTATATTCTTGTCTCATCCCTTTGTCCCAGGGCAAAGCAGTTGTTCTCTTTTTGCCCATAAGAGGAGAAATGGATACGAACGTGCTTCCCCTAACACTTTTTTGTACTCTCACTGTTCACTGGAAATGCAAATCTAGTTTCTCAGTAGATTTTTTCCTATAGCAAGTAATCCAAGGACAGGGTCTTCTTGGAAGTAAAAGGGCCTCCCGCTATTTGCATAAGCTTTAAATTTGCCTGTGAATGTATCATCACATTTGATATATTCCAAGCATGGGTTAGATGGAGAGCAAGACCACAGAGGCACTAAGCAGCACTAATGTTCACACACAAACATTAAACACATGTTTGCAATGTAACTCAATAGAAGAATGCAGTTGACCTGTTTGGAAACTGCAGTAGACAAACCGTACTGAGTGTAAATATTTCATATTAGTTTTAGGGGTTGGAACAAGCTACAAAGCTGTAGGCACGAGATCAGGTTTCTCAGCTGGAGGCTTGATTAGATCCCATGCCTGCCTAGCCAAAAAGTTCAGATGTGTTTCCGAAACTTCCTAAATGTGGGGAGATAAGAGGTCTATGTTTCATTCTAAATAGTATCTCTCACAACGTTTCCTACAGTGCCTTTCCTCCACAGTACGTGTTTTTAATAGATTGATGCAGTCAGAAAAAATGAATAGCATGGAATAGAAGCTGACATGGAAAGGCATTGCTGGAAGTGATAGACTTCATCCCGATTTCTGGTCTTTGTCTTCAGTTTCACTGCCTTACGTTCAGATCAGAAAGCGAGCAGCCAGAGCTCTGCAGGGCCCCTGCTGGCCCCTTATCACAGCTCCCCACGCTGAGCACGCAGCTCCTGTACCTGCACAGCGATCCAGGTCCTTCTGTAAAACAACTCTGGCAGTGTTGACCTTTCTGATAAGCCGTGCCACCATTTGATTCCATCATGACTGAAGCACACTTCATCTGCTAAGAACCCTATTTCCAATTCTCAGCTAAAATTAAGCTATCAAAAGTACAAAAGCCGACAGTCCCACTATCCTGCCTCAGTCCTTACTTCTCACGCTTCATGTTTTTGTGAGGAAAACTGTTCTGGGCTGTGGAGAGCATGAACTCCAACTCCACATCCAGTTTGTTCTTTGAGATTGATTTAAAGTGAGAGCGCCCACACATTTCCATGGCATTCCTTAAGCAGGGACTGTTGTCATTAGCAAAGAAATGAACGCTGATATCTCCATATGAATGACCTATTCCCAGACAAGTTAACAGTCGTGGGGTAACAAAGACAAAGTGAGTGAGATAAACCACTTCTGTTTTCCTTTGCCAGTGGAGTTGTATTTTGGAATGGACAAGCAAATCCAAACCTCACACTCTGCATTCAAACTACTCTACAGGTCACCAATAAGCAGCACTGATTTCTAGCAGGAGATCAAAACTCCCAGAGCTGAGAGATGATGTGAAGAGGGATGTGCTGCCCAGCCAGTGATAGATTTTCTTTTCAAAGCCTAAAAGTCTCTCACCATCAAAGCTTAATTTAACGCACTTAAGTGAAATGGTGTAAACTGGCAGCTATAACATAACTGTAGCACCTCAATGCAGTGCGTTTGACCCTTGCAACATACTTGAGCACTTCACTCCTATTTAATGACAGGTAGACCAGCACAGAATACAACTGCTCCCTGCTGCCCAAAGGGTGAACACTTGTTTTAAACAGAAAATGGATCCCCCTTGATTTGAAGCAAAACACTGTTTGCCAACACATGGGTTACTGGAAAGGAGAAATTTGGGAGGCTTTTGCCATTTATTTGAACCCCTTGTCAATAACAGCCAAAATAGAGAACTCTCAGAAAGGAGTACTTGGAATTTTGAACATTTCAATTACAGAGCTATTTCCTCACTAGCTAAAAATGTTAGAGAAATATTTTATCATCTTTTCCTGGAGATTTAAGAACATTCTCAGTTCTTCTGACAGATGAAGAAGAGAGCTCTGATACAATAATACAGGGGCTAAAGGGACGCACAGATAGCCTTACCCTAACACTTAGTTCAACTGAGGCTTTCTTTAATCATAGAACAGCTGCCACAACAGCCCTAGATGCAAAGTGAGAGAATGCCCTTAGGCAACGGGGTCGTGGTCAGCTGGACTGGAACAGTGGTGGCAGAGCACAGCAATGGCACCGATCAGACTCCTAAACACAGCCTGTGGCTTTGCTTTTTGTGTTCACGAGGCACCTGGACAGTGAGCAGCATGTACTGAAGATGCTGCACTCCATGCAGGCAGCTCAGACCAGCGTCCTACAAAGAGGGGACACAAGGAGCCACAAGAGCGTAGCTAGATCCTCCAAGCAATTCGTAATGGATTTTTTTACTCTATAAAAATCCCTCAATATTACATCAGGATTAGAAAGGAAACACAGCAGGAGGATGCAAGGCTCATTCAGAGGCAGGTTCTAGGCAGGTTGATGTTACTGTATGGCATCCATACACTGTCTTGTCAACAGCATACTCCAAAGCAAAATGGCTGGTTGCCTGCATTGCATGCTGTAGTCAGCTTTGGATTAGCTGAATGGCATCTGAAACTTTATACCGTAGGATATCAAGTTAAAGAATTTTTTTACAAAAATCTTGACTGCTTGATGGTCTCACATTCTTTTAATCTTCTGATGACCATCACTGTATCCATACAATGAAAAATCAGTAAGGCTCAGAAGCTTTATTAAATTAAACTACCTCTGATTCTTATTTATTTCTATGATATATGTATATCCTGTCTGATTTATTGTGGCAAATCTGTAGAAAATCCTACAGTTCTCTAAAGGTGTGACCAAGTTACTTCTGTGTTAATCTGTACCCTTATGGTGACACTTAATTGCTGTGGAATTCTGATGTGCTGCAGTGTAATAGCAGCTGTGAAAGAAATTCAGAGCATTGAGGAAAGAACTAACCCATGTGCCATGGAGACCTGCGGAGCCAGTTATTAACTGCATTGTTACAGGTGGGGAACGGATAGGAAAAGGATTTTTATTTCTTTTTAATATGATTGTGCTACAAACTAGCAAAATAAGGTTAAAAATAGGATATTCGAGATGCCACTGGATGTCTTGTCATGTGTAACAGTGGGCTCTGATCAGCAAAGGAATGGTTCTGCAAACCAGTGTTCTTCTCTCTGCAGACGACAGAAATCCATTTGTGGAGTTTCACCCGGAGCATCCCAAAATCATCTACATTCTAAAGACTAAGAAAACAGTTGTTATCCCCTGCCAAGTCACTTCTCCAGATATCAGACCCATACTTACCAAGGTAAGTGGCTGGTTTGGAGAAATTCAGACAATTCAGAGGTCTGCAGTGCCATCACGGTGGGTAAATGTGAAAAATAAAATTGATGAAGCTAGGTATGTTTCAGAAGGAAATAGAAAAGGCAGTAATCATCTGGAAGCACTGCCATCACAGTGTATTAGTGGTGAACTGTGCATAAGGCTGTTGGTGGGATTCGGTTGAGTTTATCAAATGTTCTTCACATTCCATAGTTTGATGTTCCTCCATTAAAGCTTATCAATTTTATATCGTGAACCTCTCAGAACTGTTGCCCATTTCTGCTTGATTTCGGAACTTAAAACCAAGTTTTGATCTTAGAAATAAGTGGCTATTTCCTTCAGCAGCAGCCACACCTGAATGTCAAGGCTGCAGAATGGTCTGTGGAATAAAAATAGAAATTTAGGGTTGTGGGCTTCTTCAGTCAATAGGGATGTAATTGCTCAGTTAAAGAGATTCAGAACCACTTCAGAAATATGCCTGTCTCAGAAGAAGGAAAAGAACATGGGTCTCCTAGCTCCAATCCTGCCTTTTGCCCAGGAGGTGATGTGCCTCTCCATTGCCCTGCTGCCTCTGCCGCTGCCCCTTTTCCACGATCTGTTCTGGAAGGGTTGTGAGATGTGCTGCTGTGTTGCTGAAGGTGGTGTGCCAGCAGGGAACACAGATACGTGATGCCTGGCTCTGGTCTGAGGGGCTCTGCCTCTCTTGAGTGTTGGGCGTCTCCTCCTGAGAGCCAGCACATGGAACACAGAGGCCTGATACAGAGCTTCAGCTCCTGCAGAAAGCGATGGCGAATTTCCAGCAGACGTGCACAGGGACAGCACAAGCCTTATTGCTTTAGCAGATCTCTATTTTTAAGTTTTGTCAGTAGGGATTAAAAGTGGGGGGATAAGGCTGCTCTCCATTTATAGCTTATCACTTCGGCCTGGATAACTGTTATCACCTTCTCCTTGGCTATAAAAATGAAACATCCCCATCTTACGTGAGCCTACTTCAACCAAATTCGCTGCTGGAATAGAGTCACATGAGCCTAAACAGGGCCTTGGAGCTCCCTGATTTATCCCCTTATTTACAGGCAACTCGGCTCTCCTGTGTACCAGCTAAACTCTCCCCTGGTAATTTCTTCAAACGCAGTCCTTTACCTTGAGGCAAGCTGCTAGAGAAATGAAATCTCCACTGAAATCTCCCTGTTGAATTACAGAGAAAACTGTCCCCCACAGAGTCTTCCCCTGCAATGGGGAGCAGCAGGGCACAGGGAGGGATGGGATGCTGAGCGCCGCTCCCACAGGAACGCTCTCAGGAGCCGCGTGCCAGTTGCAGCAGCCAGAAAGTCACCTCTAGCACAGCCCGACTGGGGATCCGACGGCCCGCGTGGAGCCGAGGCGGCGGCTTCCCATGCGCAGGGGAAGCGGGGTGGAGAGGGGCGGAGGTGCGGCTGTGGGACGAGAGGTGAGCGAGGGAGCGGACAGATTTAGAACATCCTCTGCTTCCAAATTTAATCTCCTATAGACAGCGAACTTCAAAGGGAGGAAAGCCGCTGTGATTTCCTTCAAGCAGCACTGACGTTTTTTGTTTGGTTGTTTAAATATATATTTTTGAATATTCTATGGAGATGTTTAATATGTGTGTAGTGTTGAAAAGGGCCTCCTGTGTAGGGTTATTTTTTCTTCCCCTTCCTCTCGCCATCAGGGAGCGGGGCTGCCAAACCATGAAATTCATCTTTATCACATATTATTATTCTTTTAGAAAATGTACTTTTCCCACCGTAAATTAAGTTCCTTATGTTACCATTATACTTTAAAATCATTGCACTCTCTGGCCTTTAAATATGTATGGGGAAAGGTACCACTCACTAATACCAAACAGATCCCGGCTAACTCTGCAGATCGTCTCTGTTATTAAGAAACAATGCTAAGACACAAGACTCGAATTTTTAGTTTTGCTTAAAATGATTTTAATTATGGGCAAAAAAGCGTTTTCAATCCTGTCAGATCTGTTTAGTCACTGATTTGGCTCAGTGTGCGTTTGCCACTTACAGCTTTGACCTTCATGGGTGTTAAAGCACGATTAAGCCCCAGGTCTCAGATCTCGTTCTGCAGCTTTTCCTGAATTTTCCTAATGGCTCTGCACAGCTCAATTACTTTGAAAGCATCTTCCCAAAATCCATGTTTCTTATGACTGTCAGAAAAGAACTGCTGCTCCAGAAGAAAGCCATGCCTGCCATCCCAAAGCAATGCCACCAGCATCTGCCCCAAACTCTTACTTCCACGGTCTTTGTTCTGTGTTGAGTACTTAGTAATAAAGGACATAAAGCAATGCCATCCCAACCAACAGTGTGTTCCCAGGTTCCCAGGATAGGTATGAGCATCAGCTCTCAAAGCCTGGAGCTGAAATTTCATCAGAAGAGGAGTGTTATTTAAACTGAATCCAATTTAAACCACACTGCTAATACGGGAATACTGTTTGTTTGGAGGCAGAAGAATAAATTGTGTGTTGCACACAAAAGATGAAGAGCAACATTATGATTCTTTTTTTCAAGAATCACAGAACAATACAAATATTTAGGAATCTAAGACAACTAATGTCTATGCTACTATGTTAATCATAGAATCAGAGAATGGTGTTTTGAGAAAAATGCATGGTGCATACCCATAGTGCATAAAGCAAGATTTTGTTCCTAGGCACTTCCAAAAAGGTTACCCTGCAAAGCTTCCATAAGACAGGCAAAATTACTTGCAGTAAAGAGATGAGGGAAGCCGGATTTACAATGGGTGGCACCACATCTTGCATAAGGTCTGAGAGGTTTGGGGCTACTGAATCAAGAGCCCCAGTTACGATGTCCAAGTTTTGGATTTCAAACAGTTGTACCTCAGGGAGGACTCTCCTATTTGCACATGTTGTTGTTGCCTGAGATGTGTGTGGAATGAGCCCAACCACTCTGAAAGGTCAAATATCTCCCTAGTAATAAAGCAGAACAGCTTTGGCTGCTTGGCCTGATGACCTGAGGAGAAAGGGAATGTCTGAGCCACCTCCTCTTGCCTGCTCTCTTTCAGTATCCTCATCTTGAAAAGCTAGACTTCAGGAAGATGGTGTGGGACCCAAAAAGAGGATTTGTCATCCCCTCTCATTCTTTTACTTATTCTGGAGTACTCGCATGCACTGCAAACATCACTGGAAGTGTGTTCTCATCCTATTACCTCGTACACAAACTGGGTGAGTGATTGCTGTGTGCCAAGGAATGACCACAGTATTTCTGCTTCATTGCTAATCCCCCGGCTATTATTTATTGGCTAGCCCTAGGAATATTTGATATATCTAATTGTTATGTATCTGTAGCACATCCAAACTGCAGCACTTACAGCAAACTGATTCTTCCCCTTGTTTTCCTATTCAATAGAACTTGCCTGATCCACTCAAACTGCCGAGTGTTGAGGTGGTACAGAACAGGAGCATTTTATTCAAACCTCACCACAGCTTTGTTTGCTTGGATAGAGCAGTATTTACACCAAAGCAAATGCCAATTTAGAATAAGCAAAACATTAGATTTCTTTTTGTTTCTGGTCATTAAACACATGAGATCATGGTATAAAAACCTCATTAACATATTCATATATTTGCTTTTTTATCCTGTTTCTCATGGTGATTTACTCTGTCTTTTCCCTTGTATTTACAGTTGACCTTCAGCTCAGAATTTATATCCAAATTTGCAGCTACCAATCATTAAATTTTGAAATGCTGGAGATTAATTAAAATCCACTTCTAATTTATTTTTCCTTTCTTTTCAATGTATTCTCTTTCTTTCTTTGTACGTTGTATTTTTCACAAGGAGAGATTGTGACTTCATTCCCATTAGATTATAGCATCCTTCTATGCAATTAGCACTCAGCTTTAAATAACAATGAATTTGTGTGGCAGCCAAATAAAGATCCTGTAAATCTCTCTTTCTATTTTTCTTTCATTGCTGGAGTAGTGATTATTTATTACTAAAATTGTGAATGCAAAGCTAAAAAAAAAAGCCATGAGGACATCCTTATCTAGCCCCCAGGCACACCTGCAAGACCTTTCTCTGTAATGTATTGCTGTGCAGTGGTCAGAATTGTATCTACTATGCTGCTCCACAGACTAAGAGGCATGGCCTTGAAGGAGGCTTTTTCAGAGCTGATGCATTTGAGACATCAGTAAATACAAAAGACTGAGATCTGGTGGTCCCATTCAAAAAGGAGAGGTAACTGGCCATCAGGGGCAGGAGAAATGAAAATGTTGAGTCACTTGTGAATCTTCTTTTCTTAGGAAAGAAGAAGTACAAGAATAGTATCAGAATGTTTGGGCTTTGAGGGCTGGAGCCAAACATGGCGAAAGCAAGAAAAATCATTCATAAATGAGTGTGCGCACATCTGACCGCTTTGATCAGCTGATGGTCAGGCGTTGATTCAGCTGACCTCGCTGCTCCTCACGTGCGTGTTTTCAGAAGTTTCTGTAGAAACTGCAGAAGAAGATGAAGTGCTTTATAGACTGAAAGGAGCAGATGCTGGAGGGGCATTCAGAGTGTGGTTACTACCTTGAGTGTCATTTATGCATGGAGTGCTGTGTGCTTATACTTTTGCTTTTTTCCTTTCAGAGGGCAGAGCACAGAACCTGGCTTTGAAAGCAACTCCCAAAAAACTGCTGGTTGGAGAAACTCTCTATTTGGAATGCAAAGCAGAAACCTTCATCAACGGGCGCATCGAATTCGTATGGACGTGTCCTAGGGGGAGAGTGAGTTGATGAGAATTCAGGATTCTGCTTTGATGCAGTCTCCTACCCAAAAGAAAGATGTTCGTGGTGCTGAGCACACTGGCTACTAGCTGTTCTGAAATACAGCCAACCATTTCTATGCCTACAACTGATTGTGTTTTTAGTTTGAATGAATCTAAAATGCATCTACTATCTTGAGCCTGTAAATTAAACTGCAAATCTCATGCTATATATGTGCTTGCAAGAAAAGCCAGGAGATCTTTCCTCTTGGAACAATTTCTGTCGCATTACTTGTGGCCTCTTCCCAGCTCACAACTTAAGTCTCAAGGGCAGTCATGAAGGGTGCAAGCTATCAATCTGCTCACCCATCTTGGCACTTATTAAGTAGGGGAAATGAAACAAAAGCCATTTGTATCTGCTCAGACTTCACCAAATAATTAAATTTAAATTCTGAAAGTGAGTTCTTGAGCTTTCTGTGGAATGCAATACAGAAATGCTGAATTTGATGTAGAGCCACGTGACACTTTGATGTACTGAAACCTTCCAGTTCTCCTAAGGAAAACCAGAGAGAAGGGGTATTTCCAGATTAGTTCATTCATCCAATACAGTACTCATGGTTCTATTTGATGTTCAGAATTAAAATGATTGCTTTCTATTTTAATTGTGCAAAATATACATTTCAAAGGAGCATCTAAGCCTCTTGGAACAGTGTAAAATGTGCCCCCTAAAATTTGATTATTTTTGGACTTATTTTATTTACTTAACAAAAGAATGTTTGATTTTGTGAAGAAACTACAGAGAAAATAGTTTATGGAAGTGCAAGCTTCTAAATTCCAGTGTTACTGAACTCTGTTTCTTGAAACCCACATGATGGAAGAGAGTTACTTCTTTATGAAACCTCCTTACATTTCTAACATTATAAATGCAAAATTTCTTGACCAAATATATGGGATCAAAAATCCAATCAGAATAATAAAATGCTTTCTCAAATTCTTCAGGAATTTGCATTGGCATTTGGCTATCATAATATATCTGTTATTCTTTTGGAAAGTAGGCTTTCTTTCTAAGACAAGAAAACTGACAGTGACCCCGAAAAAGGCACAGCAGTGACCCTACAGGAGATGATGGCAGTTTTGCAGTGAGATCCCTGGGATGTGGGCCGTGAGCAGGGATGATCTTTGCAGTGTCCCATGGCTTACCTGCATGCCCAGGCTTCAGCAGAGACGTGCCATAGTTCCACTGCCTCTTTCCCATTAAACTTGATAACGAGAGCTCACACAAGAGCTCTTCCTGCTGTTTTGCCTTTTATAATACTTACTTCCGTGATGGGGAGCTACGATAATTTTGATATGAATCACTGCTTTTCTTAACTGGCAGACTTTGCAAGGGTAAACAGAGCAATCCCAATTATGCCCCTTTTTGACCTCTTTTTCTGCTGACTTCCAGCACCCTTCCCCCAGGAGAACAATGGACCAGAGTGAACCCGTGTACAAGGTTGGCAGCAGCCTGACAATTGAAAATGTCACCATGGAAGATGGAGGCCTATACATATGCAAAACATTCAATGTAACGAAGCTGGAAGCTAATGTCACCGTTACGGTGTACGGTAAGTTCTGCAGCTAAACCGTCAGACCCAAGAACCAAGACTATACTTTTAGTGTAACCAAAGAATAATGCCACATTACCAAATCTGCTGATACCTCAATGCTGTTAGGAAGAATGACAACTACTTGAAACATTAATAATCTGTAATAATTCTATGAGAGAGTCAGCATCCAGAACAATGTTTTCAAAAAAACATCACAGAGCTCAAGACTGCTGCATCTGAGGGTATGGATGAACTGGGATTGAGCTACTTAGAAAAGGCAGCTCTGAGAGTGGTTGCTGATGCCCTGGAAAATCTGTCGGGCTGGCATTCACAGGACAGCATACCCCAGCACTTAGACATGCTGCAGCAGGGGCACAGCAGCTGCTAATTCTCTCCATTAAATAAAAAGTCCTTCATGTGGAGATATAATTCACTGACTGTGCCAGAGCTGTGCAGTCAAACTGCTCTACCAGGCTGGCATTCCATTTGGTTGTTTCCATCCTCTGCACATCTGCAGCTGCAAAAGATCAAGGATAGGCAGAGCACTGTGTGAAGATACAAGCACTGCACTGTGGCAAATCTGCCATTCCTTGTCTTTCTCTTTGTTTCTCTTTCAAGACAAACCTTTCCTTGAGGTGTCGCACAAGAAAGGGCTTTACTATGAGATTACATCAGGACACAAGTCACTGAAACTGGCTGCGAAGGTGGATGCCTTTCCTCGCCCAACTGTTGCCTGGTGAGTACCTGGAGCAAAAGCAGACACGGCCTTGTTGAGGCTCCTGTCCGGAGCAGATTTTCACTGTTGCTTCACTGACAGCAGGTATAAGTTGGGAGCACTCACAGCCATGGCCTCACAGCTCACCCAAGGAGTTTTCTCCTTTCTGTGCTTCTGTGTGCTGTGTGGAGGTGATAAGCTGTACCTCTTTCCCATGCTATTTTTCCCCTTTAGTCATACAAACAAAAAGGTTCCTACAGAAAAAATAGAGGTTTTGTTTACACTGGATACAGAACTGTTTGGAACAGTAGAAATCTAAGGGGGAAGGGCTGCCAGTTTATTAGCTTTAGTGGTGGCTAGTCTGCAAGGATGCAGGGCACAGCAGAAAGCTGCAGGACACACTATTAACGTGAAAAAATATTTCTCTTCTTATCTTTTAAATAATTTACTCCAGTTGGTCCCACCAGCAATGCCAGTAACTCCTCCTAGGCACTGTAAAGGCTCCACCTGGACTGTGATGGATTAGGTGAAAAGCAGCCAACACATCAGTGAGTGCAGGAGACATTCATTTCTCTCATTGCCCTTAAATCACTTGTCCTCAGCCCTGCCACTTTCTCCATGCCCTATTTCATAGGGCTCTTTCCCAGCCCCACCTCACCTCACTCACCATGGGCAGTTCTGCCTGTCTCAGCTGAGTAGGAGGCTTGGCGACACTCCCCAGTGCCATACCTGGCCAGCTGAGTGCTGCTCAGGATGGACTGCCAGCCAGCAAAAGGTGTTGCTCAGGGATGGGTTTGCTGGCTTTTCCTAGCAGCAAACTCACAAGAAATTCTCCGATGTCAGTCAAATCACTGACCTCTGCATGCCAAGAGCTATTTTTAATTGCCCCTGGTTTTTAGGAGACAGAAACCTTCCTGGGAGTTAGAGAGGGAGCACCCCCTTTCCCCTGCCAGGCTTTGTTCCCAGGGCCCAGCATGCAGCAGCTCTGTGGCAGCTGGGACCACCAGAGCCTCCTTCCCCACATGCAGCAGATGTTGACGTTGGAGGTCTTTCAGCACAGTTTGAATGACTGCAGAGGAGGCTTTCAGCATGCTCAGACAGCAGGACACGTACCCCAGCTTCTCCTTCCACCAAGTCTGAAGCTCTGTGTGTGGCAAAGTCTGCCCTATTTCATATTCATAACCCAACTGTGGGTTAGCAGCAAGCAGGAGAAGGTCATGGAGCCTCGCCCAACCCAGTGTTAGCGATGGTTCAGGGCTGCAAATTCCTCACTGACCTGTCTGTTGACTCTAAACTCTCCCTAACACAGACTGGCTTTTTCATAAATAGTAAAGGATCATTCATACATGCTGAAAAACAGTTATGATTAATTAATATCTTGTTTTAAAACTGATGATACAAATTTTGGCTAACCCATCACTTATTGCACTTAGTATTGCACGTGCAAGCTGATGTTTGCAGTCCACAACAATTTGAGGGCAGCTCCATTTGCATTTCTGATGATAGTTGAGCGTACAAGAAGCACTGATAACTCAGATTCATTTAAATATCTTTTTCCTGTAGCACTGCAGATGCTACTCAATCTTAGTGTGAAAGAGCATGGGAATAGAAGCCCAATTCAAGCAGGGGTTCCTGTTCTGTCTCCAGTGCTGTTTCTGAAGGATGACCCTTTAACCACTCTCATTTGGGTACCAGTCAGGCTTTCTGAGGGCTAACAGCCACATGTGCACATGATGAGCCTTGCTGGGCCTTTCACAACAGGTACAAAGATGGCAAACTGATCAAGGATAACCAAACTTGCTACGAGCCAGACCCAGCGAAGTACAGGCTGGGCATAAGAGATGTGAGACCAAAGCATGCTGGGAACTACACCATTGTCCTGAGCAATGCAAAATATGGCCTGTACAAGAACCTCACCATGCAGCTGGTAGTGACAGGTAAGGACTTGATGTTTGTAATGATACTGCTGTGGTTTTTTTTCCATGTGACGCTGTTCTTTCAGTCAGTAGGAAGGAGGGACAAGTCCCACGTTTACCTGCAATGAGCTCATACAACACATTTAGGAAACACTGATGATCCGTTTCGCACCAACCCATACGAATAGAGGCAATAGAAGGGAGATCTGCAATGAGGAGTTAGGCTGAAACCAGGTCATCTAAAACAACTTTCCACCAAGCTGCTGCACCTCAGACCGCAGCATCTTTTTGTTGGGATGGTCTGCAGACAGACACGGAAACGGCTTGAAAGTGAAGAGCCTTTCAATAGGAGTTTGGGAGGATATCTAGGAGCAAGGTCTGGAGCCAGGGGCACAGTTTCCCAAGAGAAGTGGTGGAAGTTTTATCCCTTGAGATTAAGAAGTAGCTTGGGCAAAGCACTGGGGAACATCCTGTTGGGACAGGAAGAGTCCCAAGTGTGCTGGCGGAAGGAACCAGATGAGCTGTTCTGTCTTTCATGTCTCTCCATCGTCCTGCTACAGAAATACTGCCTAAGTCTGTATTTCGTATTTTTGTGTTGTCATTTATCTGCTGGGAGCATTTGAGGGATAGGCTCATTTTCAGGAGGATCCAAAGCAAACGGAGTGCAGTGAGGCTGGTTTACTTGTCAGAAAAGGAATATAGACATTGGAATCACATTTACTGATCTCACTCACTGGGATGATGGAAGACAGAGCTCATTGTCTCTTTGCACATCTGCTGCCTCTTTTAATGCAGTGAATTTGGGAACAGAAACAGAATCATGAGGCCCAGCGGGAGTTCGGCGTGTTAGCTCTGCTTTCTTCTGTATTTCCTGAGGTTTGCTCAGGCAGTGAGATAGGTGAAGTGGTTGATGGAGGTTTGTTTTCTTTTCTACGATGAATTTTTCTCTCTTTCTCTTCTTGACACCTAAAAATATTCTCAATTGTCCTTTCTTGAATTACTTATGTGCTGTTGCACTATGTAACTTCCAGCATTTGTTTTTTTCTCATTTCACCTTTCACAAAGGAATAATGCATAACAAATGGAGAACTTGTTACTTGGGCATACTTGGCCTATTCAAAATGCTCAGTGCTTACACCAACTTAAACAACCCTTAAACTAATGTGTGATACAGGACTGTAGAGAGCTGGGAACCTGCTCATGGTCAGCTGCTGTGGCTCAGTGATGGGCAGGAATGTGTTAAACTGTGGCCATTTATTCCCTCAGGGTTGTTTATCCGTACAATGGTTTTGCTGTCTTGTTAGAGAACAGAAACATCCAAAGGAAGAGAAAATTAAGAATGATAATAAATTATCTTGTCAAGGTAAATATTAGCGTTTGCGTGCGAAAGAGAATGTTTAGTCGAAGAGCAGCCATTCCACAAATAGGCATATAAAAAACAAACAGATCTTGTTTGTAGGAGCAAGATGCTATTTCAGGATTAAACCATCCATGCTATTAAGTACAGCACAAGCCTTTCATCTCTCTTGTATGTACAGGCGTGTGTTGTTCGGGCTCTCTCACACAGTGCTTGCCTAGCATGGTGCTCATTGTCAGCCTTTATTTCAGATCAGCCCAATAAAGACTTCAATCAGGACTAATTATTTCATTGCAAAACACCCTTTTTAAGAGTATGCAAAGGCCAGCAGCTGCAGGACTGTTACTGACCAGCAAAGGTAATGCTTGCTGAAGCACAGGAAAAATGAACAGCAGGTGCTTCTTTCCTGCTTAAAAAAAAAGAAAAAAAGCCATCTCTGAAAAGAGACACAAAATGGAAAATATCTGCCAAAGAAAGCCACTGTTTTTAAGCAAATCGCTGCAAACAAGGAGGTACTTGCCCAGACTGTAGATAGGAATGACTCAAAACTAGGAAAGCTCTCTTCCTTGCCAGGCTCTTCCCTCGGCAGCACTAACCCAGCAAGCTGGATCTGGAGCACGCGACTCAAGGATGGGTTCGTTTAGCCCAGATTTAGTGTGGGAAGAGATCAAAAAAGGAAAATTTTGTTCTTGAAGCTTATCCGACTGCAGAAAAATGCTTTTTTCCTCATGCTTTCAGCTAGGGAAAATGGATTGCTCTTTTTCAGATTTGGGCATAATTTGCTTTATATTCAAAAAACAACCTGAATGCAGATTTAAATTTTTCTCTCGACTCCTAAACAAATAACCTGACACTTAATCTCCAGTTCGTGTGACTGATGTCCTGGCATCACCTGAACAGATCTAATTGTTCGGAGCTTCAGCAGGAGGCCGAAATGCTCTGCAGATATTTTACGTGGGATTACTTTGCCCACCGCTGAAACAGAACCGCCTCTGAGCTGAGAGGGGTGATCAATGTCTCAGCTTAGAACCAGGCAGTCTGCAATTACTGAAGGTAGAATTTGAACGCTGGTATTAACAGACTTCATGGAACAATCCTCTTGGTTTGCAGGTCAGCACGCTGGTAGAAGCATCAGTTTTGCATGATGTCTAAGAGGCGCTGCCTGCAGCAGCCCAGCACCTGCCCAGCCTCATGCCAACTACGTGCACATCAAGCAGCTTCCTATTACTGAGGAGTAGCATTTCTTTTTTGAGTAACAGCATTAGTACCCAAAAGGATGGGCATGTCTTTTAAATTTCAGAACTGCATCTGAGAAAGAAAGTGCATTCTGAACTGTATTATTTAAATAGGCTTTGGAATGTGAAGATAAGTGCCATTTGTCTCTTCCTGCAAATAGAAGAAATTATAAGCAAGCATACAGCCCCCTCTCCTGTGAGTCTCTTCAAAATAATACATCATTAATTCTCCTGAGCAGCACAGATAGGGTAAGTGGCTATGTGCTGTGACAAACCCATCACTGCCAATTTGAACTAGGTGTAGGGGAAGTTAATAGTGTTGTGAAATGTTATCTACAAACAAAGTATAAATAGCACTAGAACTCTTACTCATCAAATTGCATTATATTAATTTTGCAGGGCATTTTATTCTGTAATAACAGCAGCAGAAAAGAACCCCTTAAAAAGTAGGAGAAAATTAGTGATACGCCTGAGCCCTACAGGACAGCAGCTTATATGCAGTGTATCTCCTGACCTGCCAGAAGACCTGAACTGCAGCAAGCTTTGTTTGGAATTATCTTCCATACACTTAACTGGTAGCCAGCACAGCACTTCTGGCATAAAGTACTGTACTTGTAAGGTATTTGCTTCATAGTAATGAGTGCAAAAAGTAGGAGCTATTTCCCCACAAAGGTTGATATGGCCATAAAACTGATGAGTATCTGCAGGGAGCAGAGGTATTCGTTGTCTCAGCTCTACAGAAACAAGAAACAAAAGGGCAAATAAAGCCCCGAGCTGCTGGCTGGGAGCTGGTAGCAGTGCTGGCCCCAGCAGTACGCAGGAATCAGGCACACCAAACTGTGCAGTTGCTGTCTGGCCCAGAGCAGAATAGCACTGCTATGCAAAAAATGTCTCTTTAAGAAGTGGCTTAGCTGTGCCTCTGGTCACCCATGCTCCCAGCGCAGCTGGAATTTCATCTTGCAGGAGCACATATCTCCCCTGTGGAGTCCTGTTGGCTCATTGTAGGACTCAAGTCCCCAGGAGGCAGCTGACTGCATTTTCAAAACTCTCCTTCTTTACATATTTACACATCAAACACTGTCCAAGAAGCGGCAGGTTGCTGTGTTTTTGTTTTGTTTGATTAAATTCTTATTGAGAAAAGGTTCAAGAAAATAATGTCCTAAAGAATTTGGAGGAAAGGGGGCAAGAAGAAGGAACAATCCTAGCAAACAGCTGGTGGCTGCACATCTGAGCCAGCCAAGGAGGAGAAACGTGGGAGAAAAGAGTTATTGCAGGCTGAAGTACAAAGCCGTTTCAGAACAAAACATAAACAAAAAATCCCCAAATCTATTTATGGGGAAGCAGGCTGCATTTCATTCTCACCCTTGCTCAAGTCATCTGCATGTATCAGAGTTCTTGCTGAGCCCTTTATGGGGCAGTCAGCATGCTCTGACCGTCATGCTGTGAGCCAAGGTTGTATAGGAGCATAAGTTAATTCGAAAAAAAATAGGATGAATAACCTCCTTCACCACTTTTCCTTTCTCCTTTGTCCCAAAGTTTCTCTTCTGTGCTCTGTCAAGACTCTTCCAGCAAATATTGCTTTGGGTTCCTGCTGCTCTAGTCAATTGAAATTACATTCCCTTGAAGAGTCTTGATCCCCAAAGCTCTTGCATTGTATCTCTAAGAGGGGCAGTGCAAAGTGCTAGCAGTAGCTGTAGCAAAAGCAGTAGTTATTCACAGACTCCCTCAAATTCCCTCTCTCCTGGGCATGGACCAAACTAGGAGACCCTGAGCATGCAGAATTCATGTATGCATTGCCATGTGCTCCCCATTATGTCACTGTGGTGGCTGTACCTCAATTTCTGTTGCTAGGGAGAATTAGCCTCAGAGCGCCTAATGGTGCTTGTGTTGCCCTACCCTGTAATCAGGCCAGCTCTTCATATTTGGTTTAAAATCAAAGGCAGAGGGAGTTCTGTGCTTGACCTACTTTGGCTTGCAAGGGATGAGTTGACATCAAAGGAGTCCCCAGTGATCTCCACAGAAGTTAAGAAATACATGGTGATCCATAGGAACAATACTCTGTCACTTTAACCAGATCCAGACTAGTCTGAAGAGGGAGACAGCCCTCAGGATGAGGTTAATTCATGCTGGGCTGTGCCAGGTCAGAGCAAAGGAGCTCTTGGAGAGATGGAGCTCATCTAAGGGCAGCAGAGGGGAGTCACACACAGTCCTCAGTGCAAGGAAGGGCCACAGAAATATCTGTGCTGGACATCAGATGTGAGAAATGGGAATTTCTTTGCATTAATACTGCAAATAGGTGAAAGGATTGAGCCACATAGGAGAAGCAGGGCTGCAGAGAACCTTCACCTTGCTTGCATTCTTCGGTATTCTGCCAGGACTGGCTTTCCATTGTATGTTACATCTAGCTCCAGTGTAGCTCCTTGGAGGATAACCCATTCAGGAAAAGCCAAAATAGAAAATTTGATTTTCCATCTCCTCGGCCAGCCAAGCAAGCTTAGAAACCTGCGAATAATACACAGCCTGTGTCCAACTAGCTGTAATTTCAGTGTGTTCCTCCTCAGGCCCATTCCTTTGCTTTCCTCCTGTGTGCTGCCAGGTCTGGCTGTAGGCAGTGCTCTGGGGGAAAGCAAGTATGAAGTGCTCCGCTATCACACCATGCTCCAGTCCGTCCTTCAGGTCTCTTCAGGCAACAGAGAAACACCTGACTTTTTCTGGGAGATACATGAAAGAAAAGAAAAAGCGTGGAACACAGACTGACTGCGTTGGGCCGTTCTTGCACGATTATTAGCAAATGATGAAGAGCTTTCTCACAGACATCGCACAATCCCTGCACACGTGCAGCCCTGCAGCCCAGCCTGCCCTCAGCCTCTGTGTGTTCCCATGAGAGGCCCCAGTAAAAAAAGGCTGATGCACCTTTTTCCTTTTGTTGGGAGTGGCCAATCCAATTTCAGGGAGAGGAAGACATTCAGCTCACTCCTTTGCAGCAGCAATTTCCTTCTGACAGCCCTTGAAATCCAGAACTGGGGGAAGCTGGGAAGTGGCAGCACTTGTTTCCACGCTCTCAGCCAAGCCTGCAGGTATATTAAGTGGGGCTTTTCTCCTTTGAAAAGCAGGCAAAGGGGGCACAGAGAAAAATCCTAGAGAGCTGCCAGCTCTGTTAAAAATTAAGCCGCTCAGCGCTATGCATTTGCTTTTGAACTCTGTTCAGCCAATAAGGTTGAGAGACAAGAAAAAACTTTCTTTTTTTTTCCCTGAAGCACTGAAGGAGAAAGGTGAAGGTGATAGATCTGGGAAAGGTGATACAGGACTGAAAAAGAGACAGCCCTCTTCCTCCAAGGTGCAGAAAAACACATCTTAAAGTGACATTACAAGGTTAGAAAAAATACAGACCAGACTGCAATCATTTTAACCACAACATTCATGACAGGTAGTCCAGGAGCCTTGTGAGTCTTCCTAAAATGTGCTCATCCAGGATCCAACTGGATGACTTCTGTGCCATTTGCTTCCACCCTGCTGGCACTCCCAGCCTGCAGCAGTGGAGCAGCAGCCAGCATGCAGCCAGCAGTGTGCTGCAGGGGGGCTGGGGCCCATAACTGCCGAGCCCGAGGCTGTTGCTGCAGTGGAACCCACAGAGGGTCTTGGGCTGCACGCCTCATCCTGGCGCTGGTTGTGTGTAGCGCTGCACACAGCAGAGCAAAACAGCCGACAGAATGAAACAGGCACCCAGAAGGAAGCGGCTGGGGTGAAATACAACGTTCTGCTCAGCCTGGAACAAAAGTCATTTTAACTAATTTGATTCGAATAATTTTTCTTTCTTTCAACAAAAAAGAAAAAGAAACACAGTGATCACTTGTAAGCTGAACACAGATGAAGTGTTTTTACTCAGGGGAAATTTCATCCTCTTTTCCCCATATCATTTGACCAATCTAAGCATGTGTTAATGACCTTCCTATCTGCATTACAAGTATTCACCTGGCTCAGCTTGCAGAGCTCCTATTTTCATTAAGTACCACAGAAAAATAGATGGAATATTCTAAAGTGCAAATTATTTTTGCTTTTGGGAAACAGAAGGGGCAAACTGAAATCAAATGGACACTGAATAGTTTTAATGAAGCCCCGTAGTCCAGTGAAGTACAGCAGGTTCAGGTGAAATGCTTCACTGGACCACTTTGTGACGTTTTAATGATTGTTCAATATGAAAACATTTTTGAAACTCAGTTTAGATGTAGTGGAGGAGGTGTGTAAACATTTCTGTTCAGATCACTGGAAGTAAAGCAAAGTGCAGTGAATGTTTCTGCGTGCTGGCCTCTATATTTGGATGCTCCTCTGGGTGACAAGTATGCAACTCCATTAATAACATCTGCCATGCACTGAGAGATAAAAGAATCTCTTGCCTAAGGAGCAATGCCAGGGGGTCATTGTCCCAGTCTTCTAATGTTACAGACTAAACATTACACAAGAAAGTAAGATGAGATTTGCATAGTGCTGATCAATTTGAAATTTACAGTAAGCAGAATTGCTTTTTGATTGCATTTCACAGTGCAGCAGCAGCAAAGTCGTTAGTTATTCGGGTCAGCTCTCACACCAGCAATTGCACCTCTGCAGAGAAGGCTTGGGATACAATCACACTTTCAGCCGAGAGATGAAAACCCAGTTATTTTTGATACATTTAAAGCCATCTGAACATTGAACATTGCAAAAGCAGCCAGAGAGGAGAAAGCTTTTAAGGTTTGTTTGGCTTCTGCTTGAGAAAACTCAGTCTGAGGAGGGCAGAGGTCAAGGGATGGGACGCAGAGGTTGGAAACAGGCGGTCAGATGTCTGGGGAGGGGCTGGAAACAAGAAGTGGGACAGCAAGGGGTGCTTCAGGTCAGCAAGGAAGTGTGCAGTGATGTCCTGCAGCTCAGCACTGCTGCAGGATTGCTTGGGGCAAAAGCACACGGGGAAGTGTTCCGAGAGCCCAGGAGGAGCCAGGAGGGCTGCACTGTGCCTGGGGGAGCAGGCAGAGAGCGCTGCAGGGCGCAGCACAGGGGCAGCTGCTGTGTCGCTCTGATGTTGTGGTGCTCAGGTTCCAACAGGGTTGGTTTTTTTGCATGCTCAAGGATAGCTATGTGCATGCAAATGTGGCTGCACTTTTTAGATGCTTAATTTAAGGTGCAACCAGGAATAGACTTGGGTTCTGGCAGTGCTTATGATTGGATTCTGACCCCAAGCCTCCCTGCACACCTGTACATGAGCAGAGATGCACAAGAGTTGGTGCATAACCTGCCATGCTTCTTTGTAAGCAGATGTGAAAGAGAAAGCAGAGCACGTGTGGAAAAGGGAGAGAGTTATCTGAGAAATATACCACCAGGTATGCATTAAATAATATTAAATTAAATTAAATAATCACTGGCATTAGGTTAAAAATTCCTCAGCTTCCAAGTGCAGAGCCGTTCTGCAGGCAAGGTCACTGCAGCTGCCCACTGAGCCGACCATCTGGTGACAGTCCTTGCAAATCTAAAAGGCCAGCACCTAGCAGAGAACACAGTGAGCCTTACAGGTCCAAGGCTTTCCACCGCTGATGGGGGCACTTTCTGCAGGTAGGATCTAGTCCAGCAGTGAGCAAAAGGAACAGAAATGCTCCGGCTGTCCTCAGGGGCACAGTGTAGGATGGCCAGCACATGGCCAGCACAGTGTGAGGCTTCACAGAGTTTTCAGCCCAATCAGTGTCCCCCAGTATTTCACACTACAAACCTGAGGCACGTGGGAGCCCATGCCAGCATCCCTAACACCACAAAGAACTGCTTCCAAAACTGAGGTAACGCCACAGCAAGGGTCACTCCGAGGGTGACACCCACCTCCACTGCATCCTATGCAGGGAGAAAGAAACTTACAAAAATACCCACTTCTGTTTCTGAAAGACATGCCCAGATTTAGCTCCCCCACGCTAACCACGTTGTAATGCACTGCAAGAGAAATAATGGGGAGACACCTCTAGCCAGCCCCTCCAGATTTAAGAAAATAATTGCCCAAACCTCATAAATACTAATTATTTCAATTGATGAATCATTTTGACTCATTCTGGGTTTCAGGTAATATTTAATAGTGCCATGCAGCGAAGTAATTGTGGAATTAGAATTCATTTGTCACTCACGTATGTTCTTATTTTAATTAGATCAAGTTAAAACTATCTTTCTTTTTTAGAAGGATAATTTAAATGACATTCAACTTACTCATCATTTCACCAAGAATAATCTCCTAACATTCAAGGACTGTAATCAAACTTACTTTGTTCCCCATGCTCTTTCAGACAAAAACAAACACCAGACGTACTGTCACTCTCCCCAGGTGTGCAAAGCTTTGTTCTTTCAGCTCAAAAACACATCACTTGAGTAACCTTTTACATTGAACTTAGGTCTCTATTTCGGAGTGAAAATTATGATTCTGAGTCCAGTCCAAACATGGAAAACAAAGAATTTGAGACTGAAAAGAAAAATGTATGAGACCATGAAGAATGCGCTTCTGTGTGCAGGGAATTTTGCAAAATCATTGTCATGATCTGAAATAATTTGGTGGTGGGAAATGAAACAGTAGTTACAAGGAAATTCAGCTTTTGTGCCAAAAGTCTGCCATGAGTGGTCCGTACACCCACAGATGTCCATGCACTTGGTCTGCGAAACACTGCACAGCCCAAAAGCTGCTCCTGCTTCCCGATGAGATGTGCAGGAAGGGCCTCAGGCACAGACTGAAGAGCTGCTCCATCTGCCCTCTGCTTCCCCTCCTCTGTCCCAAAAAGCCAGCGCTGTCCCTGAGGAAAGGAGTGGGCTTCAGAGCCTGGCAGAGCTGCATCTGCAGGCAGACCAAAGGGGAGCAAAAGGCAAAACAGGATGCAACAGCAAAACCAAACTAAGGACTGTCATTTGTGGTTTTCTTTAAGTGAAACGCTAATGGGGATCTAAGGAGGGTCCTTCAAAGTAGCAAAGGTTTTACTGTGGAAGTTAGGATACAGCTGAAGCAGGTGAAGTCAATTCCTTTCATTGGGTGAGAAGGAAACCTGATGTGTTATTTCTGGCAATGCTGAGGTCTAAATCTGACCTGGCAGCGAGAAGAATGGAAGGTGAGGGTCCTGCTGAGACGTGAGGTTGGAGTGATTGGTCCTTGGGTATGAGAGGAGGGCTGAAAGGGAAAAAAATGAAGAAAAAGGAATAGGGCTCAAGATTGATGAAGTGGGCAGTGGCTCCTGTTTATACATCTGGGGCCTCCTTGACAGCAGAAAAATAAGTTAAACCGAAAAATAGAAATATAATCTGCATTCACTTCCCAACTTGTCAAAAGCCTTCATGTAAAGCGGCTGCACTCAGCTGGACAAAGGGGCTCCACTGCCGGACCCCAACCAATAAATCTGCGTGGTTTCCTGTTATGAGAAGCAGACAGAGATAGGACTGGGGATGGGCAGAGCTGTCTGCACCAGGGAAGAGCCTGTGCTTTCACTTCAGTCTCAAACCCACCCTCTCCGAGGTTAGGAAAAGTTCAGTTCACTTTGGAGATTTTTTATCAGTATTTCTCATTTTTGCATGTTCCTGTGGGAGCTGGAAATACATGGGACAAAGTGGGCTTTTTTTTTCCTGCTGGCAACAAGCAGCCCTGAAAGTGTCACACATGCAAGTTTGCTTTGGTGAGATTTCCAATTCAAGGGGGTGATCTTGCAGTCTGTCCAGATGGGAATAATGCAGTGACCTTTCTAATCGTTTTGCTGTTTCTGGGGTAAGGATTTCTTGGTGTAACTCTACAAGTGGTTTCTATGCACCACTTCTTCCTTGCCTTCACCCAGTGCATGGCACACAGAAAAGGTAAGCAGTGTTTTCGGATCAAAAGAAGTTTTTTGCAGTGACCCTGGGGAGAACCTTGCACAATGGTTGTGATTCTGCAGAGCAGAAGCTGCTTGATAAGGTTCCTCTCGGGGGGTGACATCAGAAGTCAAGCACTGTGCTACCAGCGGTACCTGCACCAGCAGCCTGATCCTGCAGTCCCCAAGCAATAGATGTTTCATGGCATAACAGTTCCAGTAGCATAACAGCCACAACAGCACTTGAAAGCAATTCAGGAGAACATGATGTGATGTGTCTCTGAAACATCAAAACTAGTGCCTGTGTTCCTCTGTGTGTTTAATACTTTCATATTGCTGGTAATTGCCCTACAACTTCATCAGCATCAATAAACAATCACTGTTAGTGAGAGGCTGCCAAACCTTTGATGGAAACAAGAACACTGCTGCAGATGTAAACTTGCTCTTTTGTACTTATTTTGTTGTTGTTTTTTCTTCAGAGAGACCCAAAATCTATGAAAAGGAAACAGATTTCGATAAGATCGAGCGGGTGGAATTAAGAAGCAAGCACAAAATCCAGTGCACTGTAAGCGGGAATCCTGACCCGAAGGTTGAGTGGAAGTGGCAGCCCTGCAGCCTCACAGACACACTGTAAGTGCACGTGGGCAGCTCTCGCTGTGGGGAACGCACTGCTGGGCTGCTGGCTCCACATCGCTTCTTCTTCCCAGTACATCTTGTTGTTTTAATTAGCAATCACAAGCAGTGATTCCCCACAGATTTCCCCAACTTGTTGTTTATCATCTTTTTGGAATCACAAGCACCTTCTAGATTATCAGAGTAAATAAGCTTAAAATGACGACCAGTCAGACTGGATATTTCTTTATCTCATCTACCAACTTTCCTCTGACTTCCCAGTGTATTTTCTTATCCCTCTTGGATGCAGCCTCTATGGTTAGGGCACAAGATGCCTTTTGAGATTTACCTTCTACAAGTAGACGCTTCCTTTGTTCCTATCGCTGTACAGAGTGATCCCTGAGGCAGGGCCTGGGCTCAGATCTGAATGGCAGTGTTCCCCTGGCAGTTTTGGGGATGTGGTGGAGTCACCTGTAATTACTCTGGCTGCACTTCAGCTATACTCTGGCGATGAGGATGAAGGCAGCTTTTACATCCATAAAAAGAAGAAAGTAATTCTAGGATACCAAAGAGAAAACTGCTGGATGGCTCCTTATTTTCTCAGTTTCGGTGTTTTTCCAAATGCTGCAATTGAAGGGAAAAGTGACAAACAGCCACTGCTGTCCCAGGCTATGTACCACAGCCTGGCAGCAACGCTGGATGCTCTGCCCCAGGCTGAGTCTGAGAAGTGACTCACTATCCCTGCATGAGGAAAGCAGCCGTTCACCTTGCTTGGCCAGGGAATCACAAGGCAGTGATCTATAGGCTTAGGCAGGGCTGCTGGCATCTCAGGTAAGCAGAAGGCACACAGGCTGCTGCTTTGGGGGTATTCAAGCTGGAGCAGGGTGGAAATACCATAAAGAAATACTATGCAGTCATAAGAAAGCCACAGAGATTGCATGAAATCTTTTCTAGACTTTTCTGTTGAGGGAGAGAAAATTGGTCATGGATGCTGAATAAAGCCAGTTCTGAATGAGTGACTTGGTGGCAAAAGACCTCGCATAACCCTTGTTCCAGCTCCCTGACTCTCTGATCTTATCAATTCAAACACAATTGCAGAGTGGCGTCCACCTCTCCTGGCCTCTGGGGTAGCCTTATCTTCTTCCAGCAGAAGCTGTAGGAGGATTCCTGTGGGAAATGACACAGACCCCACTTCCTTCTGTTGTCTCACTTCCTCTCTCTCCCTCTTTCTCTCCCCCCTCCTCACTGCTGTACTTTGAATCCCTGAACTCTATCATTGTTCCTTATAGCTGTGATGTGATTTGCTTCCTTTGAGTTTTTTCCCTTCATCCTCAAGATAGAAAAGTGCCTTGCAGGAAGTCATCCAAGGCAGCTTCTAATGAGGCTGTTTTGAAAGCTATAAACCCTCCCTTGACCCAGGGTGTTAATCATATGTCTTGCACTGGTTTGGCAAAGGCATGGCTGATTCACATGTTAGCTTTCTGCAGTAGTGGCATAGTGGCCCTTGGTCATCATCTGTAGAAGTCTGAGTGCTCCCAAACCTTTGTGCTGCTAAGTACAAAAAGCCCCATGCATCTGCTCATTTATTAGAGGACTGTAGTTAAAGACATTAGAAAAGCTCTTTACCTTGGATGGTGCAGATGTACACCAGCACAACGTGTGCTACCTACACATTTTTAATTTTGAAATGCATTGCAAGTGCTCAAAACAGAATGTAAAGAGCCGTGGCTGCATGGAGCTGGACTCTTATAAGCCAGATTAAACTCACATGATTCAATTAGTTGGTCAGTATTTGCTGGTTTCAGTCTTCAGAAAGTCTGGGGGGTTCCTGGCTGCTCATGTGCTGATCTTTGTTCATCTTTGTCAAGTTGAGTTCTAAGTAATTTTGAAATGCTGTGATGAAGGAGTACAGCAGTTTTCACAGGAGGTAATGATGTTTATCAGCGACAGTTTTTAGAAGTTTCTTTAAGACCTAACCCTACTGCTGAAGAATGACATTCTCCCACTTTAATAGCACCTCCTTGCATTATCGGCAGTAACTTAGGTTTCTGAATGCCACTTTTGCTTTTCTATTTCCAGATGCAACCCTACAGGACAAAAAATTGTGGTTGAGGAGAACATGTTCATAGGCAACAAGATCAAGAGCATTGAAAACATAACCATGAAGCACGGGGACAAAAGAAAGGTTTGTGTCTGATGCAATCTGAGTGCGATCCCTTGGAATAGCAGGGAGCTTTATGGAGGGATGCTGCAATCACACAGAGCATTCTGCCCACGGTTCCCAAGCTGCTGCTGGTTCTTTGCATGCTTAGAATTCCACAGCCCTGGGATCATTTTTAGCTCTCTGCTGTTTATAAATGCTGGGATTCTGACAATGATGTCACTTACCCCATTTAAAACGCTCCAAAGAATTTTGGGTCAAAAACTTCTGTCTCCTTCAGTACTGAGGAAGTCTAAGAGCAGTTCAGAGCAAGAGGGGTCCTGTGAAGCACACACAGCTGACAGGATGCCAGGTTGATTAGAATGCTTAGCACTTGGAGAGTACTTTGTACTGCCAGCCTTGCCCACTCTTCCAGCAGCAGGAGCTAAGCAGCTGCATGATTCAAGAGGCCAGCCATGGCCAGGGGTAGCTGCCCTGATGGTGAGTGTCAGGGTGCCTGTAGCACCTTCCTGCCTCAACTTGAAGCATGGGCACTTCCTCACCCACTGGGGTCCCCAGCCATGCTGCTGAGCTGAGAAGGGCAGGAACATCTCCTTCCTTGTGCACACCCCTGCCCACTTCACCTTCAAGCAGACAGTACTGGGGCACGCTTCTCAAATGAGATGCAAAGATCTCAGCAATTAATCTGCTAAATGCCTCCTAGGCACCTGCAGTGCTACCGAGTGATACTGGTTACACATGGCCATGCTGATCCCTGAGAAGCTGCCAAAGCTGGTCTGCTCTAGATTCACAGACAGACAGTTGGCTACCCTTGGAGAAGATGCTGGGCTCTGGCTCTGTTGTTTTACCCTTGTTGCACTTGCACAAGTCTGTGGCTGTAAGAGCAGTTTTGCAGCTGCATGTGTTCCAAGGTGGCTGACTCAGATCAATTAGTGCTCAAAACTGCAGTGTGCTGAATGCTGCAGCTCAGATCCGGGGGTACCTTTAAGCGTATGATAATTCTTGGGCTATTTGCATGCTTAAAGTTAAGTGTGAAGCTAAAGTGCTTTTCTGGATTGGGTCCAGACTAAATCAGCATCTGGCAGAATCCGTGCCTCAGTCATCTGCTCTTTCTCATGGAGACTTTCCAGTTCTAAACCTAATCTAAAACAGAGCTCTGAAGCATAGAAGTTGGGCTGGGATGGAGAAAATCAGTGTTCACAGTTCGCTCTTGAGTTTTTGCATTGTTGGAAAATACTGGATTTATTTAGATAGCATAGTGTCCCATAAGCTCTGTCTTTAATGTACCCTCTAAGAATTTTAGATCTTAGGTTAAAGCAACTATTTACAGAGCTCTCATTGCAAAAATGGGAAGTCAATGACATGTACCTCCACACTTCCCTCCTTTTCTAAATCTTCCATTAGCAGCAAGGCATGACAAGAGTTTCGTGGCTTGTGTGGCTACTGTTTCTGTCCATATGTACAGCCTGTCAAAGTACATGATCAGGTGTCCAAGAACTCACTTTACATCTGATGATCAGTCTTTATTTATGTTAGTTCCCGTATGAAAGTTAAGACTTTCACTACTACTGTGACTCAAAAACTATCTGCTGGCTGCTGGATTGACCCACGTGCTGGGATAAGTGAGACACCCAATGACACAAAAGTAAAAACACTTTTGCTTTGCTATGCTTATGTATATGTACACTCCTTCCATTTTTTCTCTTCCCTGCTTTGCTGAGGCAAGCATTTTGTGACATTTTTGTTTGATCACAGGCTTAATCTGGCTGCAGTCTCTGTGAATGAGGCGCTTCAGTAGTTCTACAGAGCTCCTGGATCTATGGGGCTCAATGCATTCCTGCTCCTTGCTGGTTGCTGGTCAGGGACATCTGAGCTCTCCCCTATCACCTGAGTGCCACACAGAGCCCAGGCTGCAACTCACAGCACTGCTCAGCCATCCCTGCCCCTTCCTTAGGCTCCAGGCAGACTGAAGTATTCATTTGTTAGACATCTTCAAAAGCTCGGCCCACACTCTTCAACTTAATCTTTTACATATTTCATTATTAAAGTTTCCTAAAAATACTTTTTTACAAGTTACATAATTTTACAGCTCATAATATATTCATTATTTTCATCTCCTGCTGATCCACTGGTTGAAAACACATTCTGAGGCGTTTCCTAATAATTTTTATGTCTTTATTAAGATTTATTCAAAGTAATAAAACTAGACTTCATGAATCTCAAATTTCAGCACTCTGCCTCCCTGCCTGCATTAACAGACAGTTCCCCTCCTTCCCCCTTACTGAAGTCCAAGGCTATCTGTGTTAGGTGGAGCCTGTAGATAATAGACTATAATTCAAAAAAGAAAGCGATGAAATCCTATAGCCTTCAGACTTTTCCTTGTTTTTTATCAGTCATTAATTCAACCAGAAATGAAATAGACAGGAAACAACCCAATCCATTCCCACCATGTCCTCACAAGTAATTCATCTGCATTGACTAGCCACATGAAATAATAAAGACATTGCAGTCTGACAGAGCATGGCTTTTATTGACTGTGCTATGAAGCTGGGATTAGCTGAGATTGGTTATTTTTCCTGTGTGATTTGAGGCTGTCCTATGACGGCCCTCGGAGCAGAAGGTGGAATTTACCCAGTCTCTTTGATATTATCTGTTGCTCTGTGTCCTGCTGTTCACTCTCAAAGAACTTTAGCAATACATGTTTGTTTGTTCAGTGACATTTGAAAAAATGCAGTAACTTTTCAGAGCTGCCAGGAATATGGGAAGAAACCCCCAGAAATTCCCAGATCCAAAATCTTACTTAAAAACAAGCTTGCAGTGGCAGTGAGGATTCTTGCAGCAGACCAGCAATTCTGGCTCACATCAAGATCTTCAGGCATCTTTATGCAAGTGGCACGGAAAATTGAGGTCTCTTGTCATCTTTGTCATCATGATTATTCCATTATTATTTCAAGATAGAGAAGTGAATCTCACCCCCTCCTGTCATCCTGAAGGCTGAGTTTCATTCCTAAAGAAAAGCATGTGGTTATCACTACCATTAGGAAGTAGTTTGTAGAAATTTTGGTTAAGTGTTGGTTCAGGCAGTCGTATCACACCAGCTTACTTTTCCTGGTGGTTTTAAGTCAATACTAAAGGAATCACACTGTGATTTAAACTGCAATGTAGCTACTTCTGAAGACTGTGTTTTAATACTAGGTGAAACACTCTTGATCTCATGAACTGCCTGAATTTCCATTTCAAGTTGTAAAGCACTAGCTTGTTATCTTATTTTCTTTTCTGTTAGTAAGCTGAACATACTGGTCTGAGCCTGGGAGACAAGTAGAAAAGAACAACATCTACACATAATTCTGTCCTCCTTGGGGGCTTCTCTCTCTTGCTCTCTCTCACGTATGTATGAGAGAATAGCCTGGCCACGTGGATGTTTTTGCAATAAAACTCATGAATCAGTTTTGCTGCTGAAATTCATAACCACTCAAGAAAGTTGATCCAAAAGCACCAGGCTTGAACCTCCAGGAGGATGACATTAAAGAAGTGGAACGGGTTTGGTGAAAAATGTGAACAACTCAGTGGGGCTGCTGAATGCCACCTGGCTATGTGCATGTTCCAAGGGAGAGCCAGATAGCCCTGCCATATCATCTCTGGCAGGTGACCCGTCACACAGCTGGGTCTCTGAACGCAGCATCCGCAATACAAGAGAGCAGCCCAGCAGCAGCACATGAGCTGCACTGTCCTGGGCAAGGCTTCCTGGGAGAGCCTGGGGACATAAGAAAGAGCCCTCTCATCCTGCAGGGAGAAGACCTCCCTCTGCCAGAGAAGAGAGTAAAACCTACAAGTTCCCAGTCAGCTAGCAGCCTGATCTTCTCACTTGCGCTCAGTCCATCTCTTAGCATATTTAGAATGGATGAACTAAGAGCATGGCTCGGAATTGTCAGGCTATAAAAATAAGCATTATTCTGTGCCATTCAAGTAGATGGAATGGGAGCTAGCTGAATATTTTCTTTGCAGGATCTCTGGTGAAGTTCCCTATTAATTTCATCTCCCTCCAGCCACCTCCACCCCAGCTCTGCCAGAGTCAGACAGCTGAGAAGTTTTCCACCCGCTTTTTCTGCTCCTCATCCTCGCCCACATACAGCTAACGAAGTGAAAGAGAATTGTTAACTAAAGCCGTTGGAGGGGGAGATTAGACAGAGGAAAGAGAAAGCAAGGAATCTCAAGATATATTAATTTGTACTGGCTCCAGCTTAAAAAAAGGTCTCGCTGCTCTGTCCTTACCACAAGATGTCTTAAAACACTCACAGTATAGCGCTGTGGAATGTTATTTGGCTGCTCCTAAAATGGCTTGTTTTTACCAGTTTGGGAACATTGCAGTGCAAGACATGTGGACTTTATTGAGCTGTTCCATTATGGGCTTTCCCAGCAGCAGTGCCTATTTACTTGCCGTAGCTGTTCTTCAGAGATCAGTCATTTCATTTCTCATTGAGTTTTGAATTTGGTTTATTCCTTCATAGCAATTATTTATTAGCTAATAAGCCCTTCCGTGGGCTCGCAGTATTGGGTGGCCTTTAGGTTAAGTAATAGGAAATGGAGCCCTTTACATCCAAATTCAACACAGGCAATCAAAACTGGTTATTGTCTGAGGGACGTTTAGTGTTCGGCATGCAGTAAGTTCACTGGGTCTCAGGTCAGCTCCCACCAGGAAAATGTCTAGACGCTACATGCCAATACTCTGCTGTTAATCCCACTGGTTCCAGTGCAGCCTGCACAGAGCAAATGACTGAACAGTCACAGTTGGTGTGCCACGCATGGCAGGAGAACAGTGCAAGGGTTACTGTGTCAGTCAGTTTGAACTGCTCCTGGTCAGGAGATTGCAGGGAAGGTAAACTAAAGTGCTAACCTTGAGGCTCTCAAGAGCTCATGGACAGTAATTTCACTCAGAGATAAAAACGTTTTGATGTAATTGCAGATTTCTCATCGGTTTCATTGATTCAGGTTGGCACAAAGCACTGTGCTATCTGGAAGCCAAGTTTTCTGAGAGGAATGGCTGCAAAAGTTTTGAGACAAGCCCTGCTTTGAGTGAGGGTGGGGACCACCAGAGCCCCTTCCCATTAAGTTCTTTCTGTGTCTGCTGCAGCAAATGCCAGCATTCTTAACTTTTCTATCTTGGCTCTGAATCCAGAATGGAAAATACTTTGCAGGTGCATGGACTAAGTACTTAAAGTAGATTATCCCCTCTGAATTTTTTCCAGTGCATACTGAAGGTCCCCAAATGCTAGGGCTATGTCACTCCCCTGAGAGAGAAAACTCTGCTAACAATTTTCCCATCAGTAATGGAAAAAGATTCCTGTGCTCAGTCGCTCGAGTTCAAATTGTTTTCTCATTCAACCAGGTTTTGCATATATTTGTTGCAAATGTGTTTTGTAAGTGTAGTGGTGGCATTTGGAAGATCCCTTCTTACTCCCACTTCACACCGTGACCAAGCGCATACAAATGTCATGGAGGTGATGTTTGTTCAACTCAGACACTTTGCAGTAACAGGTGATGAGCCACTGCCAGCACATCTGCCTTGTGAATATCAGTCTGTGGGTGGTTTTAACATTTGGGTTAATAGGATCTTCTTGTCCATGGGTTATCCTTTACTGATTTGTCCAGATACTACAAAAAGCAGGTATTGCTGCTGGCTTCCTAAATGTTTCTTTCGGGTTCATCGTTGCAGAAGCCAGAACCATGTGGCTTTATGAACCAAAGAAGGATCTGGATGCCCTTTGGATTTACGTGTGTGTTCCAAAGCCTCAGACTGTTGAAGACTAAACCAGGATTAGGGCATTTTGGCGGTTGAGGCCTTAAGCCAAGATGCTGCAAAAATGATGGGACTCCCAATCTCTGGGATTTACTCAGGAGCACATAGCTAGAGGGAAAAGGTGACATGTAATGATTTCAAAGGATTCATCTTATTACAGGAAAATCACTCCAGATCATTTGTTTCCCACTGTGAAACCACACACAGTGCTCTGGTGGATGCTGCCAGTTTGAAAGCCACATTCTGGAGGATCCTGGGAGATGCCAGGTTCTAATAGAGAACACTGAGCACTCTTGTGCTCAGCTGTATATCAAACTGGTATCCAAGGTTATAATCATGATGTTGAACATACAAACAAGAAAATGGCTTTCTCTTTTCCACAGTGGATTTTTCAAAATAAATTGCCCCCCCGGGCCAGGCTTGTTTCCCTCCATCAATTTAGCATCTTTTTCAACTTCACATCTAGACATGTGTGAGATTATCTTGGATGAGTTCTTGGTACAGCTATTTTCCTTTTTTTTCTACTATCATGTCAGACTTTTCTTGAGTTACATAGAAATGTTGGCATTTGTATGTGCTTGAGCACATGTGTGCGTTTACCTCTGGGCCACCAACTGCAGTATGAGGTATTGCATCCATTTTTACAACACTCACAGTATCGCCTCTGAAACTCTGGCCATACTCCAGAATAGATAATTGCATTCCTCTTTATGATTTGAATGGGTACCACAGTATTGCTCTTGACTTCCCATCTAGAGCTGTCACTTTGCAAGACTAATAGCTGCTAAATAGCTGTCCAAATTTATCCCTTCTGTCCTTGGTGAATCCGTTTCAATACATTGACTTTTTCTGTTCCCAAATATAGAATTCTAAGATCCAGTAATCACTGAAAGATCTTTGTTCTGATTCAGCATTAGTTCAAAAGGCAGAGTCCAGTGCTTAAAGACAGGAGTAGTGCTCTGAACATGTGCTTGTTAATAACCTGTGGCATTGGGCCCAATGCTGCAGGAATAGAAAAAGGAGCAGGAACGAGCTGCTTCCCTGGGAGATTTAACATCCAAGTCAGAGCAATTTTCACATCATAAATAAATCAGAACTGTGCAGTTCTTTCTTTGGTGGACACCAGAGGGAGCTGGGTTTACTGGTCTTCCATTTTCATCCCTAAGATTGTTTGTCCCCATTTTTGGTTAATTTCTGTGTTTTGGTAACCGTGAAAAGTAGATAGTTTTCCTCTTCCTCTTACCCGTTATTCTGGTGAGGTGAAAAGGAAAATGTTCCCCTTTAGAATTTAAAATGCACAGGGGATCAAAACCTTTAAAACTCATTTCCCTACAGGATTTAAAGTGCCAAAGCTCAGAAAATCTTAGATAACTAGAATAATTCATCCCACACAGCTATAGACACATTCACAGTACAGCTTTATAGGGAGTAAAGGAATGTCTTGTATGCATTCAGTTTAGGATATTAAAAAGTCCAGAGATGCTTTTGTGCACTTCAAAGGGCTCTCTGGAGATAAGGACAAATGGCCAGAGGGTGTTATAAGTTTTGATCCTCAAAGTCGTTAAGAGAGGACAACAAATAAAGTGATATTTGTTCCAAATGTGAAGGCTCAGAGTTCCTCAAGTGAATGGCTGCAGGGAAAGCAAAGTAATCTTGCAAAACCATCTCTGCCATGGTGGGCTAGATCCTCCTTTCTTCCTAGCAGTCCAAAGGAAGTACCAGGAATAATTGAAGCCATGACCTGTGAACAGTCTTCAATGAGCTTGTGATGTCGCATCATGACAGGGAGCTCCTCATCAGCAAGGCCCTACACAGAAGCAGGGGCTTAGGATGTTAAAGAACACAAGTTCTTAAAGAGGTGTATTAATTCAGCCCCCAGGAGAAACTGAGCTGCTTCCTTTTTCTGTGTGGTGAAGCTCAGGACAAGTGCTCCCTCCTTCTCACTTCTCCTCTATTCATTTGCCAGTGCCTTACCACAAGCCTTCCTCAAGGTTTCCTTCTGCACTGCACAAGTCCAAAGAAACCTGGAGGAAGGGTTATGGAACCAAGGTATTTCCAAGGACAATCTGTAAGAGTAAGCTGGGTTCCAAAGGGGCTGTATCACTCCTTTTTCTGGGGTTATATAAAAACAAAGCAAATCTCTGTAATGTTCTTTACATCACATCCATACAAACAACCTGCTTCCCACATAGTGACCCATGGACACCATAACTGAAAGGTAGAAAACAGGTGAAAGTGTGGCTCATTTACAGTGTCTTGGTTGAATTTTCCAGGTCCTTCCCTTTGCTGATGCTGTCACACTCAGACCTTGGCTGAGGTGTCATGGGAAGAAGGATAAGGGGAAGGAATGAGGAAGGAAGAAAATTAACTGGGATGAGGTGATGCTAGATGAGAGACCAAAACACTGATGCAAGCACTTGTCTTCTTATGAGCTTCACACATTGCTGGAAGCTCCTTTATTAACTGTTTTTCTACCATAAGTCACATCCTTGTCCACTGCTCTCAAACTTCTCTGCTAAGCCTTTACCTTTTCTCTTTTTGCCTGGCAGATTGTGAGCACACTAACAATGGAAAACAGCAGCACGTCAGGAATCTATTACTGCGTGGCCTCAAATAAGGTTGGTGAAGAAGAAAGGAGCGTTGAGTTCTATGTCTCAGGTAAACACCACAAGTGACTGACACTATACAAAACATAGATGCTCATCACGTGATTTACCTTAAAGTTGCATATGGCTGGGGAGCACTGGTTAACGTTTCTGAGAATCCTTAGATGTTGTGTTTTTAAAGCACTCCAAAAGCACTGTCCTTATGAAACCCCAAGCAAAAGCTAAGCTAAGTCTTTAGCAGTCTTCCAAAGGCTTGAGATCTCTCCCTGATTCAGGAAAGCAGCTGGCCTCCAGTTAATTCAGTGAACATAGCAAAGGTGAGCAAGGCCAATATTCAGACCTAATTCAGGGCCAGTATCACTGGGGGCTGTGGTGACACAAGGTCCCTGCCTGAGCAATTAGCCTTTCCAGAACCCTTTAAGGAGGGAGGAGGTGGACATGCTATTTCTCCAAAGAACACAAATCTAAACAAATATGTGCTTAACCTTTTAACACAGAAATTCTTTAGTAGTGAGATCAGGACCTGCATCATGCTTTCAGGAGAAATGGGAGTTTAAAAAAGGCAAAGAATCTGGGAACAGCCTTGTTCAAGAGCTTTCCAGGCTACACTGAATCATTTCTGTGCTCACTTACTGGATGAGTGGATGCTGGATGGCAAAATTTGCGTCAAAATAACATTTTTTAGAACAAAGAGTGCAGAAGTGCCCTGGAAGGTAAATGTCTTGTCCTCACCATTTTTCCTTCCCCTTAAAGCCAATTGAGGGCTAAGCTCATTTGTGGCAATGCTCTGCACTACTCTGCCTCTTGTGTGTCCTCCATTGACTCCATTGCTCTAAAGTAGTTCAGTACATTACAGATCAGACGAGTCCACAAAGTGCTCGGTAAGCCTTGTCACCATTCTTATTGCATGGATGTACAATAATAATAATGGGGTAGAGCTTTCACCTCTAGTTACAGCTTCTGTGTGCCACCTCAATGCCGTATGGACTCAGAAGGGAGTTTTAAGACTCAGATGTCTTCCCAAGCCCTAACTATTTTTATCTGGGAAAAAACCCTTGAAGGTTCTCTGGTGAGGATTAAAGCACAGACATAAGAGATCCACAGGATTCCTGACCAACGCGGGTTGAAGAACAGCTATTAATTTTACACTTCACCCCTTCCAAGAATGAGTTTTCATATGGGTTTGTTTCTTCTCTGGAGTCTGTGAGCGATCATGTTTGGCTGGCTTACTCAGAGCAGTATGTTCCCAAACCGTCCACTGCACTTCATAATATCTAGTGACTAAGGCCAATGCTGCAGCATCTAAAGAGGCAACTTGCATAAAGTCACACTCACAGGGCTAAGGCACTGCTTGCACCTTACACAACTATGTTTTATTTTCATTTTTTGCCTTTTAGAGAAGATTCTTTTACAGGAAAATACTGAATTGGCACATTTTTGTTTTTCCCCCCGCAATGAGCTAATATTTCATATTTTATATTTTAAAATCAATCTAGCAGCATCTTGAGACACAAACGTTTTAATCACGCATCTTTAATCATGAGGGAAATGAATCCCTAGGCAAAACTGCTGACACTGGTTCTGGTGGAAGCATTTCACTTTCATCAAAACAGACCACAATTTAACAGTGCTTGGGGAGACAGCCTTGCCCACTAAGAAAAGACGGGGTGTGTGTCATTGTGTGGAGGAGGCAGATGCTAACTGAGCATGACTGACTTGTATAAATGGTGTGTTTAAAAATAGTGCTGTTTACAGATGAGAAAGAAACACAACCTTTCTAAATTTGGCCATCCTGACCCTAAAGTCAGTCATGCTGCAGTGGTACAGCAGCCCCAGACTGACCTGCTGCTGGATTGCTCTCACCATGTGGTCTGCTGTTGGAGGGACATGCAGGGGAAGTTTGGAGTTACTAAACAGGGCAAGTTCAGAAGCAGAAGGCACCAAGCAAGCTGTGTTTGTAAGCATTGCCAAGGTAGTGAAAGCTTTGCTGTGACAGAAGGGGTGTATGTGTGGCAGAGGTGGTAGAATAACCTGTAATATGCTGTTATCATGGATCCTGCCTCAGAATTCAAACTTTCACGTTTCCTGATACAAAACTGGCAGTTTAGGAACATCTTGATGAATATAAAGTGAGAATAAAAACATTTTGCAACTGCTAGACTGATTTATTTTATGCAGATTGGACCTAAAAGCTGAGATGAAGGCTGAACCAGACTCTCAGAGCACATAGGTGGTGTGTGAGCCTTCAGGACAACATCCAGAAAAAGGTTCCCAGCAGCTTACACTCAGCCACTGAGCCTTGTTCTCTGCAAAGCAGCTGCAAACTGTGGGGCTCCACAAATAGTTCAGCGCTTTGTTGGTTTTAAATACATGATTTCCCTTTATCTCCTACTGAAGAACAATCTGATGGCTGCTGAATTGCTTTCAAACTTTTGAACTGAATTCAGGTTAATTAACTTCTCCCTGCTAAGAAATATGAAAATAACACAGCAGCTAGACTCTCCTCTTTCCTCAGAAAACTTGTTCCGTAGGTCAGGGTTGAAGTGCTTTGCCAGGACACGGCTCAGAGTTACAGGGAAACTCAATCAGATGTTGCCCAGGCTGCATCTGCTTGGTGGGGAAATGTCTTCAGCCAGGTGCCTGCACCTCAGCATTAGTTCCGCAGAAAAGTATCTATCCTGATGGAATAACTTCAACAGCCATTTTGTTCTTCCACTGCAAAGGCCCCTCAAAAACTCACAGACATTAGAAACAGCACTGGAATCTATTTTTAAAACCTTTCCTTTGCCAGTAAAATTTGTTCCAGTGAAAGGTCATCGGGGTTTGGAGATGGCACTGAAACCGAGCCATGTAGGGGGCCAAGGGGATGTGGAACTGTATCACCCAGTGACCAGCTTCCAATTGTCTGCTCTGCACCTTGGGAAGAGCAGCTGTGTATTACCATAGCTCCACAGTAAATCAGATTCTGTCTCTTGAGCGATTGTGCTAAATACTACAAAACAGGATCCCACCCATACTAAACCTCCAAATGTTCTTAGAATATAAATGAATTATGCTAAGAATAACAAATAATAACAAAAGTCCTTTTTCAACCCATATCTGATTGCAGAAATAACTCAGAAAAATTGAATGAGAAATTTCTACCAGAAAGAAAATAGTGTGTTAAAAACATGAGATAAAAATCTGCTATCAGATATTGGACTAATGAATGCAGCTGCCACTCTCACTTTGTTTACTCCCAACACGCTTACAGGATTTAGGAAAAGCTCTGTGCTGCTTCAGATGGCAGGGCTCTCCCTTCCTGTTTCTCACTCTCCCTACATGAATGAGCCTGGCAGAGCCCCCTCTGCTCTGAGAGGCACAGGGATGGAATCTGGAAAGGAGCAGAGTTCTGAATTACACTGATTATTGTGCAAAGCGCAGGAAATTAAACCCAGTTAATTCCTTGTAAATAGAATTGGAGCCAGACTTTCTTTTGATTTATGCTGACTTTTTACCTTCTCCCAGTGGCTCATTTCCCTATTTTGTCATGGAATCCCACACAGTTGAGAGTGAAATTCACGGCTACACTGTAACACAGTATGAGAGACAAGTGTGTGGTGACTGCTGATAAAAGACCCCACAGAGCATTCTTCTAGCTGTTTTATTGGGAGTCTTACAAAACACTGTGTCTGTTCAGGGAGAGGAAGTCAACCATTGCTCAGGTTCAAGATCGTGTAAGCAAAGCAGTGCAAGGGGGAACTGCCTTACAGCTCCCAGCACCGCAGCCACTCCCAGACAATGCAGGTAAGGGAAGAACAGAGAGGAGGGCAAGAGAAACTTTTATTCCCTTTTTCCTTGCACTAACGAAAATCAATGAATATTCTATTGGAGCTGAAAGAGCTTGAAAGACTAACAAGATGGAAGAGACTAGCACAACTTCCAGCTCAAAATAGTCAAAATGCTAAATAAAAAATGTCCGTAAGAGAAATGACAAGAAAAACAAGTGCTTCTACTGCTCCCAGAGTGTTGGCAGAAAAAAAATCCTGCACTAGTGAGGTTCAGCAGGAAGGTGACACTGTTGAGCACCGTGCCCAGGCAGTGCCTGCACAAGAAAGGCAGTGCTCCTGGTGGACTTTTCCTACAGCCACTCATGGTAACGCCCTGCAAAACAAATGGGGCTGCGAGTTGTGAGAATTAGTTAGAGAAATTTTAATTAGAGAATTAGAAGAAGATCCTGCCTGAGGGGTAGAGGAAAAGGCAAAAAGGGCTGCAATCCAAACCACTTTGGGGCAGGATTTAGTCTGCCTTGCAGGCTTGCAGGGCTTCACAGTGTTTTGCTCTGGGAAGCATGTCCAAGCTCCAAGTTCACCATTTTACCTAGAATCCATGCATGCTTTCTCTGGGATCCAACTCTAAAGATAATTCAGGCTGGAGGGGATCCCAGACCATTGAGCTTACCTAAGGACCAAGTCTAACCAAAGACCCATCTGGTTCAGTTCTATAACTCTCACAGGAGATACTAAAAAACATTGAGAAAAGAAAGCAAGAAGAAGTCAGCTAAAGTGGGCACTTTTTCTCTATTTTGGTTTGATGGCTGCTAGGGATGCAGCTCATGCCACAGCCCACTGTTTTCACTGAACCTTAATTCTTCCTATTTTGAGAATTACTGCTCACCTCAGACTTTCCCCCTTGATGATAAGCGTCATGTTGATATGTAGGAGCCACAGGGCATCAGATGGAGGATGGATGTGTTACACAAGTTAGCTTGAGTGTGCAGCTATCACTAACAAAAAACTGCATAAAGTAGGCTGAAATTTCATTAAAAGAAAGAGAAAACAATTTCCACAGCTGTGGCCTGAGGGGTCTCTTCTCTTTTTTGGAATTTTCGTAAAATATTTCTGGAGACAGCCTTTAAAAATCATTAAGCTTATTGGTTATATTCCAGATGACTTGTGAAGAAGATTTTTAATTCTATCTAAAATCTCCTTCAGGGCTCTGTATTTCATAGAACATGTAGTGTATTATAAGGCAGATTGGTTATTATAACATTCTTGCTATTTATGCTCAACTACAGCTTCAACAGAGCTTTTTGCAAGGGCTTACAGTGTGAGCCCCTGGCCAAATGCCAGCTCCCATGTGGAATTTGTCAGACTGCAAACATGATGCATGGTTGCTCCTCTTTAACTGATGTCCCCTCTGAGTGCCATCCATTGGAGAAAGCATCTTATTAACAGCTCAGTAGTAAAGCAACAGTCTATCATCAGATTTATTGCAAGCAAGTGTTCAGAAGGTAAACCAGAACTGGTGTTCCCAAGGTGTCCCACCCCAGTACTGTGCAGGTGACACTTTAAAAGGATTCTTCCCAACTCTCCATGTCAGCTGCTTCTCAATCCTGACCTAACAGACAGAAGAACAATCCCAGGCCACTGTGATTATCAATGCACTTTCATTCAAGTATTTGGGGTGCACAGATCGTGGAAGTAACAGAATAAAATAAGCAAAGAATATTTTGTAGACACAATTTAACTGCAGGTCCCTAGCAGCTAAGGCAGTAATAGGAATTATTTGTAGGCCAGTTTTTGGCATTCTACTCAGAAACATTTTTTCTTGTCTTCAAATGGATTCAGTTAGGCAATTCAGGAAAATTGATTTTTTTTCTGAAATGAAAAGTAACTAAAAATATAGCAAGAAACAGCTTATTCATTTGTGTGTATGTTGGAATCTGCATCAAAGTATTACTGTGCTAACTATTAAAGCCTCAAGGACTTGTACATCATTAGACCAGTTTGTCATCCATCCACAGATCAAATAAATATCCATGTGAAAGAGGAGAGAATTGGGAAGATTGTTCAGTGGTGAAGAAAGAGGGCGTTACTTGTGAGAAATGGGAAGAGGTTTCTTTACTCTAATGCAATTACACTTTCAAGCACTGATAGCAGATAGAAAGAGAGGATGTCATGAACGCATTTATCTACCTGCATAGCAGTCTCTTGATTAAACTCTCTTAGTTCATTAACTGCTTCTATATATAAACTTTCAATTAATTACTTGAAAATGTAATGCCTCTTTGCACGAGCAAATGCGGATCTCATTAGAGTGGCTCGTTCCATTGGGGCTGCTCACTGAAATCCAATCATCAAGTTGCAAATGGGCACCCAAAGCCATTCTCAATTGCAACTTGATGGCAGACGTTTTCTTTTCCTGCAGATGTGCCATCCGGGTTGCAGACGGCCCCACAGGTCACAGCCATTGCAGGGAGCACTGCCCAGCTGACCTGCCGGGCCTCCAGGTACATCTACAGCAACCTGGCCTGGTCCTACCCGTCCCGGGCCGCGGCTCACGGCAGCTCTCTAACCCGGAGCGCTGACGCCTACTCCATTTCCCTGACCCTGATCATTGCAAACGTCACAGAGGAGCACAGCGGCCTCTACAAGTGCCGTGCCCAGCACCAGCACAACGGCAGCGGCACGCTGGAGCAGCACACACGGCTCCTTGTCAGAGGTGGGTGGCACTGTCCTGCAGCTGGGGAAGCAGAAACACTGGGCTCTGTCAAAGCACAAGGCGGGCAGCGTTTCCTAGGGACAGCCCTCGTATGCACTTTGTGATTTTTCACATTTCTGTGTGAGATTTGACTCCTAGCCGTGAATGTGATTCATCTAGCCGTTACTGGGTTTGTAGTAAATGTTCTCCTTACTCAGAAAGGTGATTTCAGCAGCCTTTATCTCCCTGTCTCCCTGCTGGATACAGGTTTAGTGCTGACTGAGGAATAAAGACACTCCCACCACGTTAGCAGCAGCACAGCTGTATCTGTTGGAACTGCCACTCCAGGTCTGGGGGGCTTTGGGAGGGCTGCCGGGATGGTACAGACACCTGGTGTAACCACAGATGTATCAGGTCAGGTGTACAAACTAGGGATGTGTACCACTTGGTCTGGGTACACGGGATGCACTTCATTATAATAGCATTTTCTTACATGCACTCAAATCCCTGTCTCTTTTATATCCATGAAAATAGTAGTACTGCAGATCCCAGAGCCTTGTTTCATTGCTGTGGCTGTAAAGGACCAGACACTTCCTCCAGCACCACATACAAACTCACCAAAATGAGTGAAGTTTCTTCAGCTTCATAATAAAGAAAATGAGAGGGATCAGCTCCAAACCTTCTTACAGAAGTGCTGCTGAGGAAGTGCCTCATGCTTCTAGTGAAGAAAGGTGAAGAAAAGCCCAAAGCATTGATATAGAGCAGAACTGAAATAAATGGCAGCAAGCAAGGGCATAGCAAGCAGGGTGCTTTAGAACTAAGTTAGTGATTTCTAAACTGGCTTCTCCGCTCACATTAATGAGTGATGAGGCACCAAAGAGGCCTTGTCACCAGGCACGAATCGGGCTGTGCAGCACTGGCTGCACTCCTGCCTACAACGAGGCGTGAGCGCTGCCCCATCCCACAGCACAGAGCAGAGCAGAGATCCCATGCCGTATGGCAGCACTCTGGCATCTGCCTTGTCCACAGCCACCTGCCAGCATCACCTGCCACGGTGCACCAGGATCCCTTTGCATTCAGGCAATGCACTGCTCTCTCCTCTGGCAGATATTTTATTCATTTAGTCAAATTTCCACCTACGCAGACACCTACACACGATGGCTATGAGAAAAACACAGTTAAACTGGGAATACAGCCATGGGAGAACTGCAATCTTAATCACAGCCTTGTGAGAACTACTGGGGTCTGTTGTTTGTCTGGCACATGTCAGAGATGCAGTTTTTCTCAAAAATGTACATGGAAACACCTCTGCAAACCAGCCCTCCTTCTACAGAAACTAGCTTTCAGATGTTTTTTTTTAATGTATCAACACCCATCAGCTACTCCTTACTGGCAAAAAATATGCATTTTTTATGCTAGAGATTTTATTCAATTACTTTCCCGTATCTTTTTTAAGTTAACATAATGTATTCTATTGTGTGGAGGTTAACACACTTTGCAGTAAGCAGATAACTCCTGTCATCATGGAGACAAAATCCTTAGAACTGATCCTTCTTTGCTTCCTCCCTTCTTGTTTTGCACCCACTCTGCCCTTGCTCTGCCCACTCTCTGTGCTCTGCTTCCTTCAGAGGATGAGAAACTTGAGGAGGTTCCAGGTTGAGCTGAATCTTTGCATAAGCAGCTTGAAAATAAGCCAGATGAGCTCTTTCCATGATCGTTCGGGGGAATTTTGCTACCCAATCTCTGCAGCTGGAATCTTACTGTGTATTGTTTTCCTCTGTGACTGCAGCAAAGGCAGCCCCGTATGTCCTACAGAATCTGACAGATCTGGAGGTTAATATCAGTGGCAAGATCATTCTGGAGTGCAGAGTCAGTGGAACACCAGAGCCACAGATTACATGGAGCAAGGATGGCTACCCCATCTCAGCAGCATCAGGTGAGCATTGCTTTAACTCATGGTGACAAATGGCACTATGGAATTGCCACAAGCAGGGACATGCAGCCCCACAGCTACTGCCAGCGTGGCTGAGTGGGGATACCAGACATGGCACGAAGGGAAACGTGAGCACAAATCCAAGTACGTTGGACCCCTGCTGCTGCTGCTGTCTCAGACTTGGACTTCAAGGTCTGAGCTGCCAACTGGCTGCTGCTCGCTGCCTGTTCATGCAGCTTTCCTCCTGCACACAGCGGTGTCTGCAGTCCTCGATCTGAGGACATTAGCATAGCTTTAGTGAGACTGAGGAGTACAGTGTGCTGCTGCTCAGTCTGCTTGTGCTAGGCAACAGTTTGTGCATGAAACTCTAACTCCCTACTTGCTGGGAGGCTCTGAGAACACAGGCCTGAACTGCCACACATCCCTGGTGCTGGTCACGGTGCACTGCCATGAGCTGTAGCAATTCTACCCAACGGCCAGGCCAAGGCTTGCCGTGGTATCACTCATCTGTTCTTTATCTCTCACAACACAGAAAGGAGAATGGTGCAGCAGCTGTTGTGAGCACGAGGCAGGGCTCCTTCACCTGCACCTGGAACTCCTCGTCTCTCTGTCCTGAGATGTCCTCCAAGTCATGAAGGAACCCATGTCAGGAGCTAGTCCTGTAACTTTAATTTTGCATCTAGGTAGGAAATCTAGGATCATACATAATTCAGATCAGAGTGTTCTGAGCAGAAACTCTTTATAGCTACTGAAATTTTATAAATAATTCTAGAGGGACAAGCATGTAACATCCAACCAATGGAAACATAAATAAAATATTTGGAAAAAACACCTCAGGGTAAATATTTCAGCAGGGCATGTGGTAAAGTATGTGGTACTCTTGTTAACAGTGACAGAATTCATGGGCAGAACACCTTGCAGTGCAAAATGCCCTTCCCGATTGGATTCAGAGATCAACATGCTTCCCTGTTTTTGCCCCAAACACATCCCTAGTGAAACGGATAAGATCTCAGTTTTGTACCACAAAAGCAGGTAAATTAAATGTGGAGAAGCCTTTCATAGGTCATCCCTAGGTCATGTCTCTCTTGGCAGCCCAGCATTTGCTCCTGGCCTTCTGTGAAGCCAGGATTTTTCCAGGGAAGCATACAACCTTCCTGACCACGTTCACACGGTAGAACTCCCACCACTTCCCACAGCCTCTGAGATGCTGCCTTTCTCCAGTAGTTTCTTTGAGTTCCCTTTTCTTTCAGGTATAATGTTGCTCTCAGAAGACCTACCTTTTCACCACTTCACTAAATTCCATGAAAGTTCTGTCAGGCTCTGTCTGTTTGCAATAAGTTAACAGCTGCATTCACTGTAGGATAAGCGATGCCCAGCAGTCTAAACTGGTGTCAGGTTGTTGCCAAACCACAATAAGGAACATGGCCTTAAAATTATTCCTGACAGCAGCATAGGAATGAATGGGAGCTCATCTTCAGTGCTCTGCCTCTTGAAAGCATTTGGGGGAAGGTAGGTTATTGTAATAAAATTCACCTAGATCCCTCACTGCAGGAATTTCCATGGAAAATAATACCCTGGTCATTGAGAGAGTGAAGAAGGATGATGAAGGGCTCTATGAATGCAAGGCGACCAATGACATGGGCCAAGACAGTACATCAGCCTTCATTAAAATACAAGGTGAGATCTAAGCTAAGGTAAAACCCATACATTGTGCTGGACTGATGTGAATTATTGATCAATCATGGGCTTTGGCTATATTTAAAATCTGGCTGTATGTTTAACCTACAGGTTCTGAGGAGAAATCCAACATCGAAGTTATCATTTTGGTCTGCACTGGTCTTGCTGCTACCCTCTTCTGGCTCCTTCTGACCCTTTTCATTCGGAAACTGAGAAAAGTAAGAGAGCTTCCATACTGCACGAAGGTGCTGAGGTTGGACACCTTTTATGCATAGCATCAGCGTTTAGGGCTGCAAGTCACTGTGAATGTTGGGGACAAATATTAGAAAAACTGTGACAAATATTCCTATAAAATTTAAGTCCAAGATTTCTGATGACAGCCCCCTACCTTCCGGAAAGATCACTTGTACTTGTGAGATTTCTGCCCACTTCCACATAAAATCAGGCTACTCTTCTTTTATGTGCCAAACTGCCTTGCAAGACTTGAAGAGAAAACATTAAATCCCCTAAAATGAGGGCTGGATTTCAACAGCTGTCCAGTAAGATTTCTCTGAAACACAAATACTGAAGGGAGCACTGTTCAAAGAAAAATTCTAGCATGAGCCCTAACCACAGAGCTTATTTTATCTCCATGCGTTGGTATTCTTTTACCTCCCTTTGTGACTCAGAAAACTAAGAGTTTCAGTAGAGTTCTGAGGAATGTTACTCTGTTTCTCCTACAACAAATCGTAAACAGAAGGGCAACCACAGATCTGTGCTCTGAAGCTCACCCAAATACAGTCCTAGTGCTGATACCTGATACTTGAATAAAATTTCTACTCCTGCCACAAATACAGTGATTAAATTCATGTTTTTGCTCCTTGTGGCAAATGCTGTGGAATTTGCTATTATATTTCACACCCACGTGAATCTGCTCACAGGTTCTACCAAATCACGATTTCTCACCGAACAGCATTAAGAGTAACTATGTTCACCAGATCTCAACTAACTTTAAATTAAAAATTAATTAATTTAATCAAATGTGCAATTAAAATTCTGACTAAAGCAATCGCTATGAAACAGCTGTGCAGAATCAAGTCTGCAAAACAAAATGTTGCTGAACTGAAAATGGAGCAGAACATGCAGAACACTCTGCAGGCCACCAGCAAGTGCAGCTCATGGAGATCACAGAGAAAAGCGCTTCTTTATTTTAATAGATACAGCCAGAAGAAAGTAATAGTGTGTCCTCAGAGTGTTTATCAACATTAATCCAAGAGTCTGCCCAACACTGATGAGTGACAGACATGCATAAACATTTATTTCCCAGATAAGGGGAAAGGAGAGGCAAAAAACTGAAGGGATGCGTTTATGGTTCGGAATAAATTTCAGAGCTAAGACTGCAATACAGGGAACTCCCCAGCTTGTTTTTCATCTTACAAATGACAGTTCTCCCCCATTAGAGTTGCAAAGTAAACACTGTGAATAATTTTTTCCAATTTTTAGCCTGATGCCACAGATATTAAAACAGGATACCTGTCAATTATAATGGATCCAGAGGAAATGCCTCTTGATGAGCAGTGTGACCGTCTTCCCTATGACAGCAGTAAATGGGAGTTCCCAAGAGACAGGCTGCGGTTGGGTGAGTGGTTCTTGATCATTATTATAAAGAATGATGGTTTCTAATGCTTCTCAATTTCAATGGACCTGTTGTACAATCCAAGAATCAGCCTACTATTTAGGTCTGGCATACTCCCATCCTTTGGTGAGAATTGGCACCAAGTCACAGAATTCATTGTCACCCTTAAACAAGGTGAGACAAGGAGTTCGGTAAGGAAAGCAAAGATGTTGTCTCTCAAAACAGTTTTCATCTCTTACTGTTCCTTGGAGAAGTGAAACCAAACTCTTAACAGGGAAGGGAAGGTACCTGCAGGTACTGTGCCTGTCAAAAACATGGCTTCCCTCCTATAGAGGACTAGGGAAAGAGGGGTGAATCTGGAAGGTTACGGTCTAACAGTGAATTTTTCTTTTGAAGAATAATCAGTTATTTGTCAGCTATTCAAAGTTGGCTTTGAGCTGTAAAGAACTATCAAGAAAAACAAACCAAATTTAACTGAACTCAACTTAATGGATGATAGAGCAAAGAAATGTAAAAAGTGGACTGTGTTTGCTTAGAGAAACAGTAACATCTGTGTGCAACAGTGAGTGCAGGGAATATATGTGTGTATGTGTGTGTTCATGGTGATCAAGCTGGAGAATGGAGAAGAAAGAGGAAGACAGACCAAAAAAGGAAAAAAAAGAGAAGGTGGTGGGACATGGGCTCAAAGTGGCAGAATGGAAGGGCCATACCATGATGCCCAGTGTACCCTACTGCACTACGGGTCAGAGCCCTCAGAGCACTAGATGGTATGGGCCTGAAAATTCAAATGGATGTGAAATTATGAAAGATCATCACCTGAAATTCCATTTAATGTAAATTTTACTTCAAATAAAAGTCAATAACTAAAGGTTCAAAGGGTTCTGGCTGTCTGAGTGCCTTAGCAGGCCATCGTTATGACTGATTCATGAGAGATCAGGGTTCCACAATTCCACATTTAACCTGATTTTCCAGGGCTTGAGGATGACTGTATGTATTGTTTTTACCCTTAAGCCATATATATATATATACAGCCTTGCCTTCAGCTGAATCCAGATTTATTTATTCTACTCTGTTCTATCACATTCTGTATCGCATTAAAGTCATATGGATATAAATCATTCTGTTTATATCCATATACTGCAAATATGTGATACAGGCTTCTGTCAGCTGTCAGTCTACGTTGTGCCTGGGTGCTGGAGCCTTGTATTTCTTGCACAGCTGAGAACGCATGATTCCCTCTTCCCTGATGCAGACTGTTTTAAGCCCCCTTTGGCTCATTCTTGACTCTTGCTTCTCTAGGTAAAACACTGGGTCACGGTGCTTTTGGGAAGGTGGTGGAAGCGTCTGCTTTTGGCATTGATAAATCTTCAACCTGCAAAACAGTTGCCGTAAAAATGCTCAAAGGTACATATCCCTCTGAGATACTCAGGAGGCTCCTCAGGGAACACCTGGGCAGTAAGGTTTCCAGTTCTCAGCTCCAAACAAGTCTCAAGTTCATTGTGTTCAGAAGGGAGTGGGTTTGCCATATGGGAGCAATTAGTCCTTACAGAGTGGATGTTAACGTGTGGGAAATGACAAGTGGGCTCCATGCTGTGCTGCTGATAGAGTCTGGTATCCCTAGAGGAGGAAAACAGCAGCTTACAGGTCTGTGAGGTTAGAAGGGAAACAGATTACAGAATGTAATTACACTAGATGGTCTGGAATTGGATCTAAGCCTTCGATCACAGGCCTTTCAGATGCACAACATTTCAAGGGGCTGAGAAAAAGCAGTGCCAAGAGAGTAAATTAGAGACAACTTGCTTGCAATTATAGAAATTAAGGAAAGCTTTTACCATTCAGCAATGAGGAATGGATGAACTTGGAGACTATTCTTTCAAATTACATTTACATATAAAGCCTCTGCAGACAGCTTATGAATAAATGCATCTGCCAGCACATTGGCTTCTTGAGCTTCAGCTTTATGGCTGCTCACGTAGGATTTTTTCAAAGGTGCAGTCAGTGCTCATTGGATATCTGCACAGCCCACATTGCTCAGCATTGCTGCTGCACGGCTGAATTACTGCTGTATTAACTCCTGCAATGCCATCAACTGGGAAATTCTCTTTCATCACAGCATTTGGCTTCTGTTTCTAGCTGCTTCTGATGCTCTGCTACTTCCCATCTCTCTCAAGTGCCAGACTCATCAGCTCTCTCTTCTCTGCATTACTTTCTAGATCTTCAGATCATCATTTTTTGTTCTCATTTCCTCTGTTCCACACCCATTCCTTATGTATCCTAGAAACCACTGATCCAGCCACACTCCATCCATACTGCCCTAGATAGCTCTGGGCTTTCATTCACTTCCATGCTGTGCTTCCCAGCTGACCCTCATGTCAACTCCACCCTGCCCACACATATTCAGCAAAAACTGACAGTTTCCCTATCTAATTTTACCTTTTTCTCCCCTAGGGGGGTCAGCCAGCTCTAACCTGGCATTCCCAAACTAACATGCCCATAATTCATCATGTTCCTGAATAAACCAGATTCTCTAGCTGAAATCAATCCATTCAGGGGAAAAAAAAAAAAAAGAAAAAAAAAGGCTTTAGAGAAGTTTACATTACTGTAATTCTCGTGTATCTGTCACTTCCTTGAAGCTGACTAGTGTCTGTTCTGGTTTGAAGGTTACGTGTTCATGTGCTAGATTATCTGAAGCATTTCAGAGGCTGCTTCAGCTTTTACCAGGCGTGTGTTCTGGCATGCTAGTGTAAATCAGGAGAGGTGCCACCCCCCACACATCCATGACACCAGTGACTGAAGAAACCTGGGGCTTGGAATAACTCCTTCTTTATGATGCACAGTTTGGTGAAAACTTGTTTATGGGAATTCTACCAACAGATAAAGAAGTTGTATTTGTTACACCAAGTGATCTGTTATGTAACTATTTTTTCATTTTTAAATCTTACGTGATTTTGCTAAGGCAAAAACAGAGGAAACAGGATGCAGCCCCTTTTTCTTACAGTGTATTTTGACCATGACAGTTTTGGAAAGAAGGCAGAGGAAACAGGTCAGCATCTGAAGAGCATTCAGGATTGAGAATGTCTTAACTTTGGCAGCAAAAGAGAATGAAGTACAGTATAGCAGGCTAACCAGTGCTTGTGAAGTGTGGAGGTCATGGTTCATACCCTCAGCTTGGCTCAAATGTGTATTTCTAAGGTCAACGATATCCCACAGGACTGAGATTTATTAATGCTGTACATTCTCCAATAGCTTTTGGGTCTCATCTTGCAGATGTGGGGGGTTTCTTCAACACATGCATTGGAGTGATGTTTAGTACTGCAGAGAAATATATTCAGAAGTATTGTAAAGAAGTGCTGCTAAACTGCACATCACTGCTACCAAAAGAGAAGTACGTTATTCTGCTTGTTATTGCTGCTTAGGATGATTGTTCTTCTACTAAACTTGCAAAATTCAGTTCTTGCAAAGGTTCTCTGGGATCTGATTTAGGTAAGTTCTCCTACAGGACAGTAACCTCTGTAACTCATTTTAGAGAAAGAAAGGGTCACTCAAAAGATAGTGTTATTCCACTTCATAAAGGTCACCAGGAAACAATGAAGCAGCTGAATTATTATCTATTTGAGAGTCTGAAAGGCAAAGATACTGCAAATAACCTGGGTGGCTTTTGTTTCCAAGTATAAACAGGATCTTGCTGCGTCCTGTTGAAAATATCCTGCTGTGTAAAGATGATTTTTTCCTGTTTATCTTAAGCAGAATGTGCAACTACTAATGAATGCAAGGCTTTAATGTCTGAACTGAAGATCCTCATCCACATAGGACACCATCTGAATGTAGTCAACCTGCTGGGAGCTTGCACCAAAGCTGGAGGTAAGAAGTGCTCACTGAATACACAGCAAAGAAGAAGCCCTTCTCAGTTACGATGGTACTTCAGCGTATCTGTGCTGCAGTGCCCAAGTCTCATGCACGCACTGTTAATGGAAGCACAAGGAGTGCTTGTACTGCTGCAGATATGGCCACATCACGTAAATGGCTTCTGAAACTTTTCCCCAGCCACAGGTGTCACTTCTCTATCTTTTCTTTCTTTCTCCTTTGTAAGCTCTTTTACAAAAGAGAATATGAACTGCAGAGAGATGGGATCCTTCATTGCAGTTCAGTTCCTTAGTCTTCCACATGAACCCATATATCATTTCAAAGGTGCTTGTCCCCTTCTTCTCCCTCTTCTTCCCTGTCTTCTCGGGATAATGCGCCAGGCTAAAAGGTACTGGAGGCTTCCTCTTCCCAAGTGATTCAGACCTGCTAGGAGTTTCATTCCTTGCATAGCATGCAGGAAGCCTTAGGCAGTCCAAAGCTGAATGGAGCAGCAGTATGGACTTCCAAGGGGCTGAGCTGACATGACTTGCTGTACATCATGCAAAAATCTACTGGGAAGTGCAGACTTAAAGAAAAGATTCCATAAAATAAATCTTAGACCTTTGTCACTAAAGCATCCCTTCCCTTCCCATGCTGCCCTACAAAGCATCTGTATCTCTTACTACACTGTGCTTTAACTTCAGTGTGCCAACTCTAAAAGATGCCTTTTAACGGCTTACAATGAACCTTCAGAACAGTCCCCAGGGGATATTTAAGACAGCTAAGGACAAAGAAACCAGAGTAAAACAAATGAAAGGGAAAGAGTGCGAGAGATGGTGTGCACATCTGTTGTTATCTGGGACTCTGAAACTATCATTTTCCCAAAGAACGTGGAGTTGTCCATTTAAATGGGGAAAATAAGATTTCAGCCAGGTGGATTTGTTAGGATAAGAGAAATCTCCCACCCAGCAAGATCCTCCCAGCTTGAAGGGAGCAATCAGTAAGTAGCAGCCTGCTGCAATCTGGGAGCCAGGAATGGGGAGCTCACAGGGATTATTGGAGCATGAAAACCCCAAAAGTTTGTATTCAGACACATAAGAAGCTTGGCTAGGTAGCTGGGATTGTGAGTGGAGAAGTTGTGGCCTAACAAACAGGTGCCTAAAACATGGCAGCCTTGCTAGAAGGTCAGTAGTTGTTAACTGCTTCAGCCACAGAATTCCAACTGCCTAGAAAAATACACTGCAGTAACTGGTCCTGCACTGTGACTGTCCATCCTCTGAAGAGCTTTTTCTCCTAGGAGCCCCTCAGTTTCCCAGTGCAACTGCAGACTGAAGAAAAATAGCTGTGAGCTCTCAAGACTGACGCTGAGATAGGAGTTACTATTAAAATGCCATTGCAGAATATGGTGTTTTTTCCTTCCTTGTTAGGTTTTATATAACCATACAATGACACTTCTAATGAAGACTGATATTAAGTATGCACATACATTATTTCAGCGATATAACAGCTAACAAATTTTAACACTTTGGCTGAGCATCTGATGCTGAGCACTTAGAATTAATGCACAGTGTATGCTTTACAGTGAAGAAATAAAATACAGAGAAGTCACGGCTAGGAAACCTATCAGAGCCGTGCATAAATCAGTAACAGGAGCTACAAAGCTGTGCTTGAATCCGCATTTGCCTCGGGCATCCATGAGAGCATTTGACCCTGGGTTCTCCAGAGAAACATCCCCCTAAGATCTCCTTGCTCTGCCAGCCCCCAGCACTCCAACTGGGGCAAGCTGTGTGCTCGGCAGCAGAACCACCCTGAGCTGAGGCTGGCTGTGCTCATGCAGACGCTGTGCTGAGAAGGTTACAGCTCTGGTCAATGTGATCTGACAGGGATCCAGCACACTTTCATTGCCTCCACAGGCATCAGCTCCACCCACAACAAGCAATTGCAAAGACAGAGGATGCTATGATTCTGTGAATAGAATAAACAATCATAACAACATAGAGGAGTGCATATTCTTCTTTATAATTCTGAATTTCACTTTGCCAGTGTTCATAAATACCAGTGTTTATCATCAAATGGAGAAAAGAATCAGTTCTGTTCTGTATTTCCTCCTTTCTGTATCTACAGTTGATTATGTGCTTCTGGAGTGTGACTTCTCTGTTTCCTGAATTCCTCACCTATTTAACAGGAATGATAGTATTTACCTATTTAGAAGAGGATTTGTGAGGATAAGGTAACATTAAGTGCTATGCAGTGCTTCAGAACTCATTTGACTTTCATTGTCTCTTTAGGTCCTTTAATGGTCATAGTAGAATATTGTAAATATGGAAATCTGTCCAATTATCTACGAGGAAAACGAGGAGATTTCATTGCATACAAGGTAAAGGAATTACAGTCATAAGCCAAAGAATTAAAAACCACTGACCTCAAGTTCAGTTTTTTCTGCGTTAACACAGGGGGTTTGATATTTATGTAGGCTTCTTTCACACCACGCTTCAATTCAAAACAAAAAGACATGGTCTTCCTTGGACCTCACTCCCATCCTCTTCCTCTGAACAACTACTAAAGAAATAGCTGGAAATACCCAAATACTAGTGCATTTGAGACAGAAAGGGAACTTCTTCTGATACACTTCCCAGCACAAGGAGGTCACAAAAACTGGTGTGAACAACATAAGCCTAATTTAGGGATTTGTGTTTGGTAGCCCCCAGTTATCAAAACTAGGCCACCTTCTCCGCCATGTGCTCGTTCCCATCTCCTGCACTCTCCCTTCTGTGCCAATCCAAGAGCCTGTGCAGCAGGCAGACACAGTCTGAAGTAAAGCAAATGATGGTTGTGTTTCCAAAGGGTTGTGTCCATCCACACAAACATTTGTGCTAGCATAGATTGGGCTGTGATACAAGGGAAGACACAGAAAGTCAGAAATCAGCAATGAGGAGAGGATGGGGCTACTTTCCTGTCATGAAAACATAGTGCCTCGGGGCTCTCTACACCAAGCCCTGCAAGAACTGGAGCCTCTTCAGAGTTACAGTCTCTCTGCTCATCCCTTAGTCTCATCTAGCCTGCTTCTACCTAACTTTCAAGGTGCAATATTGATAAATGGGAGTAAGGTGTATTAATAAATAGGAAGCAGGGAACGTCCTTTCAAACATGGTTTGAGTGTATCTCCAGGGGACCTTTTCTCCTCTCTGTATGTCATTCCATTGCACAACTGTCAATACCAAGTTATGACATCTTCAAATGCTAAAATCAGTTTTATACCATTTCTAGTCCCAGGAGAACTCTGGCCAAGCAGAGAAAAGCCTGGATGAGTCCAGCAGCGATTTGACAGAGCTGATCAAGAGACGCCTTGAGAGTGTAGCCAGCACTGGGAGCTCTGCCAGCTCAGGATTTATTGAAGATAAGAGTTACAGTGACTCTGAAGAGGATGAAGAAGGTAAAAGAAACCCACCTAATGCCACGTCGTTTATTGTGAAGATTTCTGTTAGCTATTTTTGTGTTGCTTGGTCAGTGCCACACACACCGCTGCACACTTTACAAGCCCTTACACTGCACGATGTGCTTCATTGAGCGCAGATTCTTTCTCCTGCCTATGCCCCACTCCAACTTTCTCACAAAAAGAGATCTGCAATAGCATATGTATACAAAAGCTGCTCCTGCTGTGTAGGAGTAACAGCAGCGTTTTACCAGAAGATTTGTTAGGGCAGTCTGTCCCCAGTCTCTTCACACACTATAAATAGTTCCCCTCTCTTTTATCCCCAGATATTGTTTTCCCCATAACTAAATGATGTGAATAATGTTGGATTGAACTCTTTTAGCCATCTGGTCTAGCTCTAGGTCAGTGATTCCCAAGCTAGAACTGTGACTTTGGTGAAGTAATAGCATTTTAGACAGCTTGTGAACCTAACATCCTCAGATGCAGGACTGGGATCATCAGTGTGGCAGCAACACCAGTGCCCAAAAGCTCTGGGACTGCTGCTCTAGTGTTCTGCTCTGTGATCTCTCCTAGATGCTGAAGATCTGTACAAGCGGCCACTGACTTTGGAGGACCTGATTTGTTACAGCTTCCAAGTGGCAAAAGGGATGGAATTTCTTGCCTCCAGAAAAGTGAGTTCATTCAAACATCATGGGTATCTGACATGAAGAAACCCAAATAGCTTGAGCCTGTGTAATCTGTTATTTGATTTTGTAGTAGTGTTGGAGATCACCTTAGCTCTAGTGGTTAAGCAGTCAGTAGCACTGAAGGAGCTCTGAAGGAACATCTGTCCTGTTCTGGGCTAGGAAGGTGTGACCACAGACTGTAAGGCCATTCACAGAACTGACTCAAGCAGATGCAGAAAGCTTATGTGGAAGGGTTCTGGTGTGGCCAGAAAAGTGCTGCTGAATAAGGGGGAGGGACTACACAGCTGTTTGTTTAGCATGTCAGTTATGGTGGAGACTATCAGCAAAGCTAGCATATCTTTTGATAGGAAAAGAAAGTACATTTGTAACTGTGGAAAGTCTTCTTTTTTATAAATGAAATGTAATACACATACCAAAGTATGAACAAAATTGAGAGCTTGGACTTAGCACGAAGCTACATGGGTACAGACACAGAAATTACATAAGCAGCAATTGCCTATGTGAAATGACCCTGTTCTCACATATGCTCATAGGACTGCATTTGCAAGTGCAGCTCCTGCTGCTTTTTGATCTCTCCCAAATTTGCCAAACAATAATTAACTGGAAAATTGCACTCCCTTAGTCTCATCATTACTATGAACATCTTTTCATACAGAAAAAACCTGAAGATGAACTGCAATACTTAGTTTGTTCCTCAAGTTATTTTCTCCCTCTCTTTAACCTTCTCACAACAAAAACACCTTTATCTGTCCATCTCCAAAGGAGGTCTCGTGCTTTCAGCCCTAGCCGTGACCCGCTGTCCAGGCAGACCCCCTGATGTTGCCTCTCTTCATTCCCTCCCAGTGCATCCATCGGGACTTGGCAGCAAGGAACATCCTTCTTTCTGAGAACAATGTGGTGAAGATCTGTGACTTTGGGCTAGCCAGGGACATTTACAAAGACCCTGACTATGTTCGGAAAGGAGATGTAAGTGGAAAAAACCTAAAATGCTAATCTCAGACCCTTATTCTCCTAGGATTTAGCAGATTGTTAACAGCAGTTCTGGCAATGTGTTGTGTCTTTTGCATTCGTAGGCAAGACTTCCACTCAAATGGATGGCTCCAGAAGCAATTTTTGATAAGATTTACACAACACAGAGTGATGTGTGGTCTTTTGGAGTTCTGCTATGGGAAATATTTTCTCTAGGTAAGAATGTTTTTTTTCCTCCCAGCTGATGACTCTATGGTTACTATGAGGAACTTCTGACAAAAGATAATAATGTGATGTCATGTTTCTATTTCAGTTAGTACAATTGCACAGTGTATCTGGTGTAAAATAAAGTCAACAAGAACTCCATCTGGCAAAGTGCATGAAAGCAGCGCATACAGGGGAGCAGGGGCAGGAACCAAACAAAATCTAAAATCCTGGACTTGACATCTGTAATAACTGTAACCAACAGAGCACAGAGATAACACAAGCCTCAAATACTCAAGAATGAAATATTTCTTTGAGAGCAATGAAGAACTTTCCCCATCAAACTGTATTTTCCCTTAAGCTCTCTGCTTTAGGAAACCACGCAGCCCAGAGGTTGCAGAGGATTGCACTGCTGCTGACACAGTGGTCTGATGTTGCTCGTGGCAGACCAGGAAACCAGGAGGAGTTTGCCCACATTGCATTTTATCTCAGTCTATTATCTTTCCCACAAAAACTAAGTAAGATTTTAAGTAAGAAAAATGAACTGGCAACAGCTGCCATCAGGTTGACATGAGAACCAGTGCTAGGCTCTGCTTAAATCATTTTGGCAGCAAGCAGGTAGAATGCATACATTTCTGCCCATATCATTTGCAAGCCACAAAATTTTTGCAGGGATGGCAATACTGTTCTTTATATAGATTTAATCTTCTGATGCTGTTAGAAGTCTCAGCTTCACTGAGACCTGGTTACTGTCCAGCAGATAAAGCCCAGAAATGTAGACAAGCGGTCTTACAGGGAGTTGGATTTTGCTGCTCTCAAATTCTCGTTACAGAGTAGCAAGTCTTGTTTTCATGAGGGAATTTAGGAATGTCAGCTCTGCCTTCTTAATCAGCATTTGCAGACAAAAGAAAACAAGCAGAATTGTCAACTTAAGCTTCTGAATTTGAAAACAAACTGTAATATCTTACTATCTTTGGTCCATGGATCAGTTGCAATCAGTGATTAGGCTCAAGATGCCAAGTCCAGATCTGGATGCAAAGTCCGGAGGTGTAACTCAGAATTTATTCAGGGTTGTTTGCAAAGAACACAACCTGATTTCAGTCAAAATCTTTGATTTGGACTTTTCTCTGTTTTATATCACCTTACAAAAGGAAGCTCACACTCAGGTGGTTAAAGCAAGTGGCAGGTGTTGCTTTCCTCCAGCCTAGCTCTTTTTATTTACAGCTTTGTTACTTTGGTGTAACACTTCCAGGGCTCTGTAACAGGATGATGCTGTGTGTGAAACACCACAGAAAGGTGAAACTCTAGAAGCGCTGGCAATGCCCCAGTTTTAACCGAGGGTTGCAGGAGATGCATCAGCATCAGCACACAGAGGCACACAGGGGGTGGTCTCTCCATTGTGCATCTCCAAGGAACCAAGTGGACTGCACACTGCTGAATGGCAAAGACAGCATTTTACACGTGTCAACTTTGGGTCATTTGGCCTTCAATATCAGACTAATAGAAATCACAGTTTTTTCACTGACATTCGTTTAACTACTTGGGAGAAGAAAAAAAAAAGAAAAAAAAAGCACATATATCTGCTTTCTTTTCATCTTAGATAGCCTGTTTGCTTAATGAAGGTGCTCAGGTGGGACAACAGAGTGTCCTGCTCTGAATGTAGGGAAATCTACCAGCTTCTTCCAAGGGCTGCCATTCGTAGAGCTGCTGCCTTCCCTGTGACGTGGATCCAAACTGCTTTCCTCAGTCCATGGCACAGACTCAAAACCAAGTCATTTTCTCTTAAGAGGGTTTTCATTCAGATCATCCAAGCATGCCTGTGGTTTGGCACCACTCACATCTGCAGCTCACACGATAAATATTTAATTAAGGATTTGTGTCACTGATTGAACTCTCTTACATAAAAGTTTTACAGATATTTGAGAGCCAGGGAAAGGAAAGTTATTTGTCATTGCTACAGGGCAAGCTTTAGCTCCCACTTACAACTGCTGCTTTTTACAGGGTCCCACAGACTTAGCACCCTTGAAAAAAATACAGCTTCTGACTAGCAAAATGCAGAGTTGGTTTGGATGTGGGTCCTGCCAGGGTCAGCAGCTGAATGACGCATGATAGGCTTCCTCTTGACAGGCTGGCAGACTGGGTCTGTTTTGGTGGCATGCAGGGAAATCAGAACTGGAAAGACTGTGTATTTTAATCTGGGGCTGGGTTTGCATTGAGCTCTGCATTATGTAAATGGAGTCAGCACACCTCACGTCAGGTTGAGCCAGCGATTGCTAATAGATCCTGAAGGCATTTACAGAATGGCAATGTCCCTTGGAATTTAAATGTGCACTGTTCAAAAGGTAATCAAATGTAATTATGTAAACAAGTAGTGCCTGGTTGTATAACATCAGCATCTTATTATCCTACTAAAATAAAACCAAGATCAAAAGAGTGCTACTATATCAAATGCATGCCACTTCTTTGAGCATTTTGAAACAGATTTCCCCCAAGGAAAACGTAATGTTTAGACCTTACACCATATGCCTCAGCCTACATTTCTCCTAAGCTGTCTCAGCATCCCACATCCAAGTTCTGTGGTAGTCTAGATGAAGTGTAATGGTAGTGGAAAGGGAGATTTCCCTACTTTTGAGATCTGGACTGCCTTCAGCTAGTAGGAGTCCAGCAGTGGTCAAAATATAAACTAACAAAACATTCTGCAGTCATAATTCAAGGCGGTTTACCATTGCATTCCCTGTACTGGGTCTCACCAAAATATTGCAGTTGCTTTGATCAGTGATGTAATCATGAATAGGTAACTCAAATTGACTGACTGACTTGATTTACTGAAGGAACTGGGGCTGTTCAGGCTGGGGAAGAGGAGGCTGAGGGGAGACCTTATTGCTCTCTTCCAATAACTGAAAGGTGATTGTAGCGAGAGTGAGGTTGGTCTCTTCTCACTGGTGACAGGACGAGGAGAAATGGCCTCAAGTTGCGCCAGGGTAAGTTTAGGTTGGATATCAGGAAACACTTCTTTACAGAAAGGGTTGTTAAGCACTGGAATAGGCTGCCCAGGGAGGTGGCTGAGTCACCATCCCTGAATGTGTTTAAAATCCATTTGGATGTGGTGCTCAGGGACATCATTTAGCAGAGGGTTGTTAGGGTAGTATGGTTTGGTTGCAGTTGGACTTGATGATCTTTAAGATCTTTCCCAGTGTGAGCTACTCTATGATTCTGTGACAGATCAGATGGAATTCTCCATCCTTCCTCACTCAGTTCCACTGCCTTGTCTTCAAGGTCTCAGTCCCAGTCGACCTATACAAAGACAAGCTATGGATAGGTCAGGAGATGTACAAGTGGCAGTTTAGTAGGTTGGACAGCCGTCAGTGCTTCCAGACCCTATACCTATCCATGCCATTTTCTTAGTTTAACTGTGGATAAACTGTGCCATAGTGCCTATCTGTCCGCTTAATTGGAGAGATTATGAGAGCTGATGGAAGCTTGTTTAGAGATCTTTGACCAATGAGTGATGCCATGTAAGCTGAACATTACATTAGCAAGTTATTATGATCATAATGACAGAACAAAGACAAAATTAGGAAGGAAAATCAAGATGCAAAGCAGAAATAGCTTTAGGGAACACTGTTGACACTGTGATCTGATACTTGCACATCAAGGAATGTTCTGTGCCTCCAAACTTTGAATGTCATCAGAGCCTATTTGCTGTGTTGAGCTGCCCTCTTATGGAGTGCCCTGGACTTTGATCCCTGCATTGTGTTGCAGATTGAGTGATCAGGTTCACAGAATAGAATAATTCTAGGAATAGTCACATTCTGGCATGCTCTTCTCTGCTTTCCTCCAAAAGATTTCTGCTGTGCTTGTGGTACCTCCAAGAGCAAAGCACTTGGTGATGTTTCCAAACTAGGGGAGAAATTACAGGAAATAAATACATAGGAATGCTGTAGACAGTAAATGATATACAGATTCCTTGAGGGCTGGATGCAGATCCAGATTGTATTCAATCCTCTTTGCTAAGAGTTGATTAAAGTTTCTTCCAAATTCACCATCCTGCCTCTAAGATGCCAAAATGAGAAAGACAAGGGCTGAACTACAGGTAGAGCTTTTGCTGAGAAGAAAGGGAAGAAAACATTACAGATCTTTCAGGTTTGTCTCCAATAGGTTAAGTAATTTTTCAAACTTCAGTACAGACATCTCTTGAATTTTACCTATGAGGTTCAGATTACTCAGATGCCAGGGTACTTCCACAAATTATATGTCTGCTCCTCCTATTTGTGGTGCATTGTGAAGTGTAGGTGTTATAAAACAATGATCACAAGTTCTGATAAGCCCTTTTTCTCTAATTGGTTGCAGAGAACAGTACATTCAATTAATGCATTTTCCTCTGAAGAAAAACGTTTATTTCTCTTCTGCCATGTTTTACCTTGGAGTCATCCACCCCATATTACAGATTCAGAGCAGACTGTGTGACTGAAACCTCTAAAAAGAAAGAGTGAGTCTGTAATGGGTCACCAACTGAAACGTTTAGACAGTGGTTACAACCCCTTCTTTGCTCCAGCCTCTTTCACTACAAGACTCCAGACGATCTCATTTCTCAGCGGATGTCACCAACTCGTGTTTCATTCACTGAGCACCCCCTTACATTTCCCACCAGGTGCCTCTCCGTACCCCGGAGTGCAGATAGACGAGGACTTCTGCCGACGGCTCAAGGAAGGAACCCGGATGAGGTCACCAGAATATTCTACTCCAGAAGTGTAAGAGCTCCTGGCTTTGTATTGAGAAACGCTGCACGTCATTTAAGTATCACAAAGGAGATTATAATAAGTCTGGAGGAGGAAGGAGACCTTCTCAGATGATGGTTGTATTTTGCATTTTGTTTTCAGTAAACATCGCAGTTGAGCATATGTTGGATCTCCTGATAACAGATGAATGCTAGTGAAAGGCCAAGTCAGCTCAACCTCTGCCAACAAGAAGATGAACAGATCTCCCTAAGTTTGTTGTAGTTCGTGAATGTAAACTCAGAAAATTGTTGTGTGCTGGCACCCATAGCTATGACTTATTTCAGCAACATCAGTAGGGCCTGTCAGTCAAATCAGTCTAAAGCTAGGTGAGAATGAAAAGCCTACAGGCTCTTTTGAAACAACAGATAGATTAAAAAATGTTCCATGTGGAACTAGAGTAGAATTTCAGCACATGGAGATTTGAACACATCTTAATCCCAAACTACCCGAGTGAGGACCAAAACATTCAGTAGCAGAAAAAAAACAGTTTGGATACAAAGGTTGTGTCATTCTATTTTTTCAATACCTGTGGTTTTTATCTAGCTACCAAACAATGCTGGACTGCTGGCATGGAGTGCCCACAGAGAGACCCACCTTCACTGAGCTTGTAGAGCGCTTAGGAGACCTTCTTCAGGCCAATGTACAGCAGGTACAGCAACACAAATATTTCTGCAGTGAACATGGACCTATACAAATGTGTGTGTGTGGATGTGGATGTGCCTGTTCACAAGTAAAGACTGTGCTAAGCAGCAATATTAGATTTGATTTCATAACAAAGGTCACAAGGAAAATGGCTGCTGAAATGGGTAAAGAAAATGTTTATGATTCAAAAGGGGTTATATTTCAAAACTAGGAGTTTATCCATATCTAATAAGAGAAACTTGCAGTACATTAATTTAAATATTGGCTCATTTGCCCCTTAGAGGAACACTGGTGCTTTACCTCACAATTTTAATTAGATTTCAATATAGTAAACTGCTAGTTGGGCTGAACTGTCTCTCTCAAATTCTGAGCTTATGTTCATCAGCGCTCTTAGGAGCTTTAAAAGGATACAGTGTGAATCTCAGAAAGTCAATTACATAATTATTAGTTTCATAATAGTTAACCACTTTCCTTCCTCAGTGAAATCAACCTGATCCACTACGTAATTGTCAATTTACAACTCTCCTCCAGCTCTTTCCAGTTTGTAAATAAATTTAGTGAAGCCAAGTTGAAGAGGGCCCAGTTTGCAATATGAAGAGCTTGTGAGCTTTGTGCTGAAAGTGAAGTAAATTAAGGAGATACAAAATCATGATAAGGGAATAGGGCACTAAAATGGTTCAAAAGCAAAGGAAAATTTGGACAAATAGTTTTAGGGCTTGGCAATTTCTGATGATTTCTGCAGTGATGTAAATGACAATGCGGACCTTATTAATGTGTGAACTGAATTCCATTAAACTTGTGGCACCAATTTCTTGTAAGAACGAGGAATAAAATCCTTCCAGGCTTTTCGAAGGACTGCCTCTTCCTAAGCTGCAACTCCTTAAGCTGATAATATGCAGAAAGTCTCCAAGTAGGCAATATTACTTAACCATATTATTTAACCAATTCCAAATTCTGTTAAAATTGTATCAGCCATAAGGACTTTGTGACTTCCTGCCTCTAAAATTCTTAACTTTGGATTTTGGTGTCCCTAATACTGGCCCCTTGAAATTCCCAGCACAATGACAATGCAGGGTATTGCTTTGAGGAAGGGTAAATCAGTGAAATTCCATTCCCTTTCACCGGGGCAGAACAGACAAGCATCTGGAATGCAGCAGTGATCACAAGGAAATTGCAGCAAACTCACCAAGGGCACTGCTGTGAAAGGCAGCCCAGCCAGCTGCTGGCTGCACACCCACTGACCCCTCTGTGCGCCTGGCTCTGCCGTGCCATGTGTGAGGGATGTCTACAAGAGCTGTGAGTGCTGTGAGAACTGGTGGGGCAATAGCTCAGACAGGTGCCTGGAAGAGAAAACAGACCAACTGCAGATGACCATTGGGAAGTCAGAGAGTTTTCAATCTTTTTATGTCATAGATTACGCAGTGAATAATTTTCCTCATACAAAGCCCTCCACACAGTAAGTGTTGTATAAAGCTGCACATTCTAACTTCTGTGTGTTATGAAGAACATTAAAGATTGCTCCGCAGAAATATACAACTAAAATAAAAAGTAGTCCTTTCCCATTGTGAAGCCCTGTATAATATGGTAACTTTTAACATCTGGGATGGAGTGTAAAACAGCATTTACCAGCTTTGTGTTCTCTTATGCTAATTATTTTATAGGATGGTAAAGACTATATCCCACTGAACATTACCTTGTGTCCTGATGGAGAGCCTAACTCCAAAACTTGCCCCGTGGAGGAAAATTTGAACAACTGTGTTAATCGCTGGAGTGCAGTGGAAACTGGGTAAGAAAAATACATGTCTGAGCACGGGTGTGAAGGAGAGGGAGATCTGATGTAGCTGGGTTGTTCTCACAGTGTGGCAGTTCTAAGTGAGTTGGACAAAAATATTTGTCAGAGCGTTGTTTGTTAGTTACAGGAGATGGCAAAGAAAGACTGGGATGGGAATGGAGCTGTGTCAGGGCTACTAGCTGAGCTACCAGCACCTGCCTGGGCCTCATGTCGCCCTTCAACTTTCTATCTTCCAGCAGCGGCAGCAAAAGGCGCCCTCTGAGTGTGAAGACGTTTGATGAAGTTTCAGTGGGAAAGGAGAAGGTGATGCATGAGGTGAGCGGGGTGACTGTGTCCTTCTCCACGAGGAACACTGACTGCTTGGCACCAACACCGAACGGTTATCAGAGCGTTTGAAATCTCTGTGGTCAGAAAAAAGGTTTTAAATCGAGGGGAATATTTGGCCCAAGCATCTCACACACAGGGCTGTATGACAGCAGAGGAACCTGCACTTACTTTGACAAATAATTTGAAGAGAAGCTCCTGTGTGAGTAGACTGACGTTGGTCAGGCTGCAGAGCTTTATGTTACAGCCAGACAGGAGCAAATCTCAATATTGGTTTGTTTTTTTCCCCATAAGAAAATGGCAGCTTACTGAAACTGAGCCTTTGAAGAAAATGTCCCCAGGGGATTCTGGCTGGCTGAACCAGGCAACAGCTGGATGGTGAGGGGGTCAGTTCAGGAGGAACCTGACCAAGATTCAAATACTGGCTTTCCTTGATTCAAAGGGCTTTGCCTTGCAAGTTCCCCGATCTAGGTGGGCATTTTTATTGATAGCTTAATGGTTCTGCATGTGGGAGGGTGTTGAAAGATTTCATTTTCACTCCAGTGGAAAACAAAGGCTTGTTTTATTGCAGAATTTGTTGCTTGGCTTGTTGGCTTCCCCTGAAATTAAGGTTCTGGGATGGAGGTTTTTTCTATTTTTTTACTTTCTTATTTAAACAAAGAAAACAAAACAAAACTCATAAATTTACTCAGGTAATAATCGGCTGCAGCGCATCCCGCTTGCCTCAGTGACAGATCCTGTGCACTGAAGAGAGACGTTTGTAATGCATGTTTGAAGCAGGTAGAAAGAAGAAGAAGTTGGGTAGAAATGGAAGAAGACATGCACCTTCAGGAGCAGGAAGAGAAAAGAAGAATGTGAGCAGCTACCTGCTGCTGGGGACAGCCCAGCACCCCCAGTTAACGCTCCCTTGGGAGCACAGAATTGATGCTCATTATTCCCTAGCATTCCGCTGAATGTAATTTCTGTGCCTTTATCAGTGCCTCCTCAGGGATTAGGGGCTTAGAATTTCCTCTGGTTCCTGCACCTCCTTCTGACGGATAAAGATTTGTTCCTCAGAATCATGTGGAGACATTTCGTAGATAGAGCTGGTGTCAGTAAGAGATTTTTGCTGCCAGCACAAATGTTACTTTCCTAAATGTTCTTTCTTCATGGCATTTTAAAGCAACTCCTTACGTGGAGGGAGGAAAGTTGTTTTTTTTTTAAAAAAGAGGGTAATACACTAACAGATTGGAAGTGAATGTGAGATATCATTGCGAATCTTCTGAAGAAAATTATGGTATCATCTACTTTTGGACTAAGTAAATGCACTTGGATTACTACAATTATCTTAAATACCAAGGCATTAATGCTGATTAGGTCATTATTTGAAAAAGTTGCCCAGGAACTCTAAAACTCTACCACACCTTCCTGCCATTCTGTTGATTTTATGTAGTATCTTGTTAAGATTATTTTTTTTTACAATTTCTCTGTAAGAAAATTGAAAAGGAACACAGAGATAAATTATTTCTAGAGCATGTTATTTTAAGGGGAAATAATAAAGATAAAAGACAGAGAGAAATCCAGGCTAAATAGCTGCATAATCAGGACCAGCTGGCTGAAAATTGATAATGGTGGCCCTGATAAGAGAAAATTCAGAAGAATGGACTTAATTTCCTATACCAACTGGACATATCTCTGTGTTAAGCATGTCACTAGATAGCACGCAACTGGAAGTTTTGATGCAAACATGTGCCTTGCAGGTTGATGGCTGCTGTCCAGCTCTCCCTGACAGTGCCTGTGATCTTACAAATATGCAGAGAAGCTGGTAGCTCCTACAATAGTTCCAGCACACAAAAATCAACATATAACACTGCAGTATCACATCTACAGGTGGTCACCTTCCTGTTAGTACCTCCCTGATAACCACGTGGACAGGAAGCTCCAACCTCTGCAGGCCACAGTGAAGGAGAAATTGGATTCTCCTGCCCTTGTTCTGTCTGCTTTGTAACTGGAGACGATTTTATGAGGTGAAGTTCTGGGCCAAAAGCTGTATCGTCCCAAAATGAAAGAGCTAGAATTTGCTGTTTCTACTCTTTGTCTTTCCTTCTCCACTGACTTCAGTGCTGGTTTAGCTTGATTTCCCCACACTCTCCCCTGGGTATACAACTTCTAATTTCAGAGTCCTCCATGTTGACACTCTGCTGATGTTCTCCTCCTTTTGCTCTCCAGGAGTCAGACAGCGGAATGGTGTTGACATCAGATGAGATAAAAAGTCCAAAGAGGCTGGAAATCCGCTCCTGGCCTTACGGGATCATGGCACTCGCGTGAGTACTTTTGATGCATTTCTTTTGAAGCCAGTGTTCCATTCAGAAAAATGCTTCCAAAATTTACAGTTTTGTTTCTGGTTTCAAAAGGGAAATTTTTACACTTCATAAACAAGCTAGAAGGAGAAGCAACTCTGGATTTCAGTACTGTAACAGAAAGGTCATGGTTAATGTATTTTAAGATCAAGAAAACTATGATATAAACTGTTTCCAGAAAGAAGTTGAACATAAAAGACACTTCTGGGTCTCTGGAAGGGATGCAGCATTGTTGTATTGTTACTACAGGAAGGTTAATTAACGTGAAAAAAGTTGATTCTTGTGATAAAAATGAAAACCCATTTCATCAGCTTTGAACACATGATGTCTCATCAACCAACCAAACTCCTTTTGCCAAAGTAAGCCAAGTTGCTTTGCAATTCTGAGTCACATTCAAAAACAGAAGAGCACTCTCTAGTGAACCTGGTTTCTCTTGTTCATGCTCTGAGTCTGCTAGGACAAAATATTCTGCTCATGACAGATGATAAGAGCAAAATAGCTTAAGACATACACCTCTACTTTGGCTTTTTTCCTGACTCCTTCGTAGTGGTAGAACAAAGTTTGGAAAATGTGATTGATTAATCCAGAGAATAATGTTTATTATTATTCCGGTAACAGGGCTCTGTCTAATTTTAGATGCACAGGGCTGGCACCTTTGCAATTGGTGGGATGTGGGAAACATGAAGAAGGAATGTTTAGTGAAGGATAGTTTAAGCACTACAGATTTTTGTAAGGTGCACTTACCAGTGCTGTGAGTTCTTCATTTGCTGTTGCACAGCTGTCATGACAGTCCTCCAGAGAAGACTTTAATCCTACCATCTACATAATCCTATGAATTGCATTTTTGTTGATTAGTTTACAAGTAGAAGCTGTGCCAGTATTTGCTGTATGTTATCCATTCATGGTACAGTCCATCAGAGAAGAACAAAAGCAGATGATTTCTTAGCTAGCAGTTCTTTCTGTTTCTGTAAGAGTCATGCAGAGGCAGGAAGCAAACCTAGCAGTGAAACTGGTCTGCATTTTTACCTTTGTTAAAATGAATAATAGCAATAATAACCCATGTACTGATTCAGATGCCAACATTAGAATTTCAGAGACAAGAAACTCAAAATATTGTTAAAAAACAATTCCAGGGCAAAGTATTCCATACTACTCAGTTAATTAAGCTAATTGCAGTTTAATTGAACTGCCTAGAGTTTCCTCTGAAATCCGTTGATTAGATTTTTGTTGGTTTCCTCTGCATTAAACTCAAAGATTTTTCCCATCAGAGCAATTTCTTGTTTTGCGTTGAGTCACAGTTTGTCACATTAAAGAGAGACAACAGATGTAAAAAAGGCTATCACAATTCCTATGTAGTATGGGGGAGTTGACATGAAAGTGCACAGTGAGAATATAAAAGTATTTCAAAGGAGGTATAACTCTGAAAAGCTTGCCTTGTCTTTTCAGACCTTAAAACTATGTATTCTTGTATGAATGCTTGATGGCAAGACACAAGCAGAAAGAAAAGGGGGAAGGTTGCCTAACTAAAGGTAAAGAGCAGTGCAGCATTAGCAGGGAGCATTCAGACGCTGCAGAACATGAGTGTGCCCTTAGAGCCTGCTGCTCAGCAGCACTGTCTGCACTCACACAGCTGGCACAGGACTAGCAGAGGTTGGGATTAGGGTTCACGTTTCTGTCCTACGCACACGCTGAGGGGATTTCTGCACAGTGCAGTGCATTGCTATGGAAACCAAATGGCACCGGCTCTAAAAAAGAAGCTGCTCAAATGTCAGGAACTGTATTGCCACACTACTTTACCTGCTGTGATTCACCTCTCTGCTGCATGATGTCATGCTGACGCATACAACACACACAGCCTCCCCGGTAAAATCTGACTGGGAGATGTCAGCCACCTCTGACTGCACTTCCCCTACTGCTTTTCCACCCTTGGATATGAGGGACCTGGGGAAAAGCAAGGTTCTCTCTTCCCCTTCTAAGCTTTCTGCTTGAGAGCTCAACATCCAGCCAGATGCAGAAACACAGAAATCCCCTAGCAGTCTGTTTTCTCAAGATTTTCAGGAAATCCCTCTGAGCTGCTGTCAGGTGAATGGGAAGATGTTTTTCCTTGGCCGTCCTTCCACTGAGTGTTTGAGGTCCAGCTATTTTGCCAGCTTTTTTCTTTTTTTAACCTTGCAGACTGCCATTGGCACAAAGAACTTTTTTACGTAGTTGCAGAGCATCTCAACATCCTCTCATTTGAGACATGACACTCCTCGCCCCCCTCCGCTGCTAACTTGGAAAAGAAAGCCTCAAAAACATGTGGAACGGTCTTCAAATATCTAAGAAAGGTCAGAAAGGGATTCTGGTTTAACAAGGGAGATAAAGTCAGCCTTGTTAATTGTGTGTCTCCCTCTCAAAAACAGTTACCCTGGATCCTTTTCAAACAGTCTTTCTTTTATAAAACAAAACTGTTCAAAGGCTTAGCTGTTTTCTGAACCAGGGTGGCTGCATTTATTATTTTGCCAAAACCTTGCTGTTTACTTATCTATCTTCTATATTTCTATTTGTCATATCATTCCTCTGACAAGTTTAAAATTTGGCAACACTACACACCATAGGACGAACCTCCAAGGTGAAACTGATGCTCTGGGCCTGGGACTACTGTTGAGTTGCACTGACCATATCTGAGCCTTAAGTATCTTAGTATGCTACTTAAGTACACTGCTGCAGGGCAAAGCTGCAGAAAGGACAGAAGGATTGACCAAGACAGTGGCACTGCAGCTGACACCCAAGGAAATGCATCCAGCCCAGAGGGATTTAATGATGTCTCTGGTGTCAGGCTTCATCTCACAGTGTTAACAGGGTACTGCCTGGCACTGCTTTCCAGTTCTCCCTGAGACTCTATAATCAGGTTATTGTTTAAAATTACAACTTGATGTCTGCTTAGCTGTCCTCCCTCCACCCTCACCCTTCTTGCTCTCCCAGCCCCAGTTGCTCCATAATGCCATGTCTGGCACTGGCCAGGCTCCGTGAGGCTCAGCTGACGCTGAGCACTGATGTTGCACTCAGGGCCCTTTGCTGAGGGCTCTGCCTTTGTCAGAGCCCAAGTGGACCTAAGGCAGGTCACCAAGATAGGAACAAAATGTTGGTGTGCAGGTGCATCAGACATTTATGTCCAGATGCAAGGTGTTCAACAGCAATGCAGCCGAACTGATATTTTCTGATGTAACAGAAAAATGAGGCATGGAAATACTTCTACTCCACAGCAGAACTTAGTTTCAACAGGTTTTTCACCTGTGATGAGCACACTGAAACAGCAGATGTAGTATCACACTATATGCTTGTAGTGGCAGGGACTTCAGTTTGGTTCTAACTGCAGTGCTTTTCATCTCACCACCTTCTGAGTGCTGGAGCTAAAGTCAAAGGCTGGGTGGTTTGAATTTCAGAGAGGTGACCAGCCTTGTGAGGGGGCATACACTCAGAGAGTGGGTGATTTTTCCTGTTAGAACTTTATTCTAGCTGTGCTTTGTGGTTAGAAATGCTTCAAAACAATAAATTCTTGATTTTAATCCCTTGAGCTTTCCTTGCCAGCAGCTACTGATTGCAGTGATACAGCCAGAGGAATCCCAGGAGTAAATTCTGTTGAGGGTGTCTTAAAGCGAACAGTAGACAGCAAACAGCTATTAGAGGAAGAAATAACCCTTTCATTTCTTTCCATGCAGAAAAAGCAAATTAATCTCTAGTACCGTGTGCCTCATCAGACACCTATGAAAGCTGTTATAGGACCATGAAGCTCCCACATCTCATTATGAGATGCAGCCAGGAGACAAACTGCTCTGCTTGGCAGTGCTCAGCACACCTCTCAGCTTTCCCAAAGCACAGCGTCCAAACAAGCCCAGAATTTCCACATGATGCAAGAGTCTACTAGTTTCTCCTACGGAGGGCAAGATACTTGGGCACTTGCAAAGCAATAAGAGCAGCTGGGGATAAGTGCTGTCCTTGTGCTGTAGACCTCAGGGACACACGATTTTCTCACAGCACCTCCCTCCGTGCTCCTCTTCAAGTCACTGACCCTGAGATTTGAGCTGTTAGAAACTGCTGCCCTCTGATACAGACTCAAACAGCCCCACTGATGATTTGCCAGCTTCTTGGCAACTGCAGTACATTTCTAACTCTGACCAAGAAGCCTGGTTCTTACAGAAAGGTGAAAAATTTTCATCAGTTCTCTCTGACCTTCTCATTATTACAGCATTACCCTCTGTGGTATTTTCCAAACAACTTTGACACCTCTCTAGAAAACTTTAAAAAAATATTGTGGAAGATTACTTAATACTCAGGCTAAGTTTTTCTTCACCCGGTTTCATTCCTGGACTTTTCAAACTTCATCGATAGCAGAAAATATGACATAGCACAGTTAAAATGGGTACTGAAAAGATCTCACTACCCGCACCACGGCACCACACTAAAAAGCACTTGTTCAGGTTGTGTCTCGGCCACGGGATTTGCTGACAGCACTGGAGCCTCACACAGCCCCTTCATGTGCACAACTGGCACCAAGGCTCGTGGTACAAACACACTCACAGACATAGCAGGCTTCCAATTAGTGGCACTGGGAGCATGAATCCACATTAGCACCAAGTCTATCCTAGTTCTGGTTTCAAATCTGACAAACAGAGCACTAGCTCCAGGCTCAGTATAGAAACACATCCCAAAGTGTTGCAGGATTTTCTGGTTGCTATGAATGTCATTTGTTGCTACCCATTTGCATTCTTCTCATCTTTCACTACTGGTTCCTCCAGGGCTTTCATAGTGTTTGTACTTCTTCCATAAACCTCCCTAATTTGCAGGTGTCTTTCTGAAAGAGAGGAGTCAAGTGCTGTGCCCTGCAGTCTCAGTGCTGCCAATGAAATAAGGCTGAAGCCAGCTCACTGCATCTGCAGTGTTTCCCCAACCAGTACTGCATACAAGTGTGCCTATTATGAAAGAGAGTCCTTTTGGTTACAAAATCAGTTTAAGGATAGGAAATGGCAGCGTTCAGGTTAGATTTTTAGATTTTCATCTTTCCCTGTGCCCTGCCACAAACAGTACATGTTCTGGGAAGGACAGAAAAGTTTTCAAGTTGCTCTTCATGTAAAATGTGATCAGCCTGGATCACTGGGCAGATGTGTTTCACTGATGTCATACCTCATCCTCACTGTTTTTCACCGACTGTCACAGTGTTGGTGCATCTCATCCTCACCATGTTTCACTGAGCATCATAGTGTTCACATTCCTCATCCTCACACTGTGCTGGGGGGAGAACACTGACAGCTGCACAGAGCTGGATGGCACAGCCTCAGTGCTGAGCAGGTTTACCCAAACTGAATGTCTCCTTTGTCACTGCCTGTGCTGCAGTTTTCCAAAGTTAGGCAAAGTCAGCCTAAGGAGATACCTTTGGGGCAGCGTAATACCAACCCAGCAGGACTGAGTCAAATAATGGCTAGTTTCTAATGAAATTATTTAATTGCATATCCACTGCTAACTTTTGTAGCTATTGTGTGATTAATCTAATGACTTCTATCAGAAAATATTTATCTGTGGGCTCAGGGAGAATTGTGCTATCTTATCCAGGACAGTACGTCTGGCTCAGGGCACAGAGGGGTTTTTGCTCCCTGAGGCAGAGCACTGAGCGCTGCCAGGGGCAATGCATAGCTGCACTGACTGATGTGCTGTGGCAGTTCACATGCAAAAAATGAGATTTCAAGGAGAGACAGGAAAGGGAAGCTGCAGTCTGGTTTGCCAATATACAGTCCAAGCATGTGTACATTTCTCTGTGTCTGAGCATGAACAGAGCAGATTGGAGTGACAGTAAGCATAGAACAGAAAAGGGAAAAATGCAAGACTCTTGCATAGCTTCAATTTAGAAAATGCATTTAGAAAGATAGTTTCTAAAGTTAATTGCATTTTGCTCTGCAGTAACATGGCTAATGACAAAATTTGCTTCCAACCTCGCCCATCAGCCTTCTGCACTCCTTGAGATATCCCTTGGCCTCAGGGGCAGAAACCCAAGAGGAACACTTGTTGGAAGGCTACGTGGTTCTAAAAGTTTCCCACTGTGTAGCCAAACTAACCCCTAACGTTTCTGTTCTCCAACACCCTGAACTACACAGACTGGGGCCAAGTTACACAGGTACTTCCAAGCTTTGCCTTGTCTCCAACAACAGCTTTAATACCTGGCAAATGAGAAGCCAGAAATGTAGACTGTGAAATCAGAGCATGGCATGTTTCTGTTGAAGCTCTCAGGGTTACTATTTATTTTAGAATTTGGTTTCAGAGCCCTGTGTAAGTCAAGTGCACAGTAACATTGGCTTTAATCTATAAACTGTGTCTTTGCACTTAAGAAGTCATAGGACCCAGATTTATTCTGGATATGCAGGAGGTGGTGGGCTGGCTCTTACCACTCTGATGTCTGTGTTCAGCTCCTCAAGACCCAACTAGGGACACGAACATTCTGTGTGAAGCCAGCCCTGCATGCTAACATCAGGCCAGCCACAAAGCAGCCAGTCTCCCATTGCAGCCGGCTGAGACTGCAGCAATCTGCTCTGCTTGAGTCTGGCTGCAAGCCTATTATTCCTAGCCTCGTGCACTGGGATGCACACAGCATCACCTGCTGCACAGTTCTCTAAGAGAGACCTACAGGGATGGATAATTTACAGACGGACAGGCTCTTACATGTGACTGTGGATATATTTCATAAAGTAGTATTCTACTCTACCAATGCACTGCGCCCAGGACCTTTCCAGAATTAGCAACATTTTAAATGGAGGCATTGGCTCTAATTCTGTCACTCAGACTGAGAATATTTGCAGCTGGTAGGAAAATCAAAGCACTTGCTAAGTTCCAGATTCAGAGGCAGGGTAATACAAGTCTCCTGGAGTCACAGTGGCATCACCTGGCAGGTCTGAGCACAGCTGCATGCTGCGATTCTGTCCTGCCCAGAACCAGCTGCTCCTAGGATTGCAGCACTCTGTGTTGCACCTGCACAATACAACAGCTCCTGATCTACTGCTTCCACTGCTCATTGTACCTGCCCCTGGTCTTCAATTTCTGTATCTGTCTCTTTGCTATTGCTTTATGTTCGGTGGAGCAGGAAATGGTTTCACTTTCTTTGAGAAACATTCAACACTCCCAATCTCTGATCACCTGCTAGGGACTGCAGTCACTGAAGCAGTACAGATAAAATAAGTGTAATGAGTAACACAATCATGTGATGGCTGTTGACTATTTTGGTTTGATTTAGTGTGATTATGAAGTAGCATTACTCTCCTTTAAACAAATCTGTAATACACACTGAAAGTGCTTGAGCACTGCCTAGTTCTGAGTCTTCCCAGGCAACTCACAAATCAATCTGAGCCAAGATGTGCAACATCACAAGCAGTCTGTGAGTGACTTACCCTAGACAGGTGCATGGTAATGGTGTGTAAGCAAAGTGAAGAGGTTCAAAAGCCATTCTCAGGTTGGGATTCTTACCAGAGCCATTCCTAAATTATCCAACTCTCTTCTAAGAATTCCTCAAATTGAAGAAACCAGGTTTACCAAAATAATTTTTAAGGCAGCCTACAACACAAGTACCTTTTTTTCCACAATGCTTGCTGTTCCTCAGGGTCACCTTGTGATACAAATTCTCCCTTGAGTTCTTCCACTTTGGACACTGAGGTTGCTCTGGTGATGTAAGCTGCTTCTCTTGCAGCATCTGGATCGCCTGTAATAGGAGGAGATAGCAGAAAATGAGACTTTTGATAGAACTGGTTACAGGCCAGCAGCTGTCACACTGAGCATCACTACCACTTGCTCGTGTGCAGCTCAGGAATTTTACTGGGCTAGAGAACATCAAAGACATCTTGCCCTACAGTGCTTTTAGTATCATTTTAAATTGGAGTCTGATATGATTATTCATCATTTCATCCTTTATTACAGTTAAAGAAAAGTCATAGTCATAGTCTTCAGTTCTGATTTCAGAAAAGTCAAATATCATAAAGAGAGTATTACTGCATGTATAGGACAGGTGCATTTATAACTAAGACATATAGAGTGCACTGAAACGTATAAGGCTAACCAGAGAGAGCACTGGGACTCCCAGCTTTACTCCTGAATCTGCTTACAATACACCTAGTTCTTAAAAAAACCCAACAACTTACATAGTGCTGCAGTGTTAAATTGAAATGCTTTATGTATGTAAATGTTTATAAATAATTTTGACCATGAGTAACACAGATAAAACCCATGGATCCATATATCATACTGCTTGTTCTCAACAGGCGGCGAGCTGTTAGCAGGAGCAAAGAGTCCATCTTATCTGACCATGAACGTGAAGCTGTCAAATACCAGCCCGCAGTGCAGGTTGAAGAAGACACCATGGACTTCCCACTGGAAGACTCTGTGCTCCTTCCTATGGATCCAAGCCTGGAGTGCCACAGCCCCCCTCCGGATTACAACTCTGTTGTGCACTGCTCTGCACCCCCAGTGTAACCAGCCCAGCCTGGTGCAGGGCCTTTGGTGCTTCATTTGGCCACGATGGATTCCATAAAAAGGCTGTGTGCCAACCAAGGGGGAACCCAGCAGCACACTGGTTCTTATGTTTCATCTGGCACATCTCTGATGTGAGCAGAAAATCTTTAAAGGCCTATTGCAAAGTATGTGGTAAATTAGAACACATATAAGAATTGTTAATAGGAGCTGTAACCCAGAACTGCTCCCATCCTTCCTCCCTTAGCAGGGATTGTTTAATAACCATATTTTACTCCATAAGTCACCATGAGTCACCCCTCACGATAGCTGTGACAATACTGATCCCACTGGTCCTGCACCCATCTAAGGGGTTGCTTGGTGTGAGGCTGGAAGGTATCAGCTGATAATTACAGCCATAAACTCTAACGTTTTGTGTTTGAAAAGAATCCAAAAATTAAAACATTTCTCTTAACCTGGGAACTCACCTTCAGTAAATGTTTCTGGAATATTTTGAAATCCAAAATATGTTTATTACAATTTGTGATCTAATAATTTCACTGCCAAGAGGATCCACTCCCCAGACAACACAACAGAGAAGCAGCCAGCATCCATGTATGTATATACATATGTATATATACATATATATATGTATATACATATATATATACAACAACACTGTATATATATATATGCACATACAGTGTTGTTAAATGTGATGCCCTGTTTTCCCTCCTTGTTCAAACAGCAACTTCTTTAACATTATGCAATAGGGAGCCATGATGGGGATGCATCTGCAGTGATTGCAAGGCATCAGCACTGCATTAAGTAAGAACCTTCAGCTCATGCAGGCAGTGTTGCCCAGTACACGTGCACATCTGTGTGAATGTGCATGAAATACTCATCCACAATATGAGAGTGACACATGAACACATAAATAACCTTGAGGCATCAGCAGTGTAGCAGCATTTCTCTGTTTCCTTTCTGGCCACAGATTATTTAAAATTGGGGAAAAAAAGCTCTTCCTTTGAATTCTATGGCAGATGCCCAATAGTTTGATCTTGGGAATACCAGCCCATTCTCAGCTGTGAGCATATGTAAAACACACTTGTCTCCAGCTGCTTGCCAAGGTAAATACTGCTACGATCTGCCATGCCTTCTGTATCTAAACCATCCACGAGTGCTGCGAAGATTTGTGGAATCCACTCGTGCCGGTCTGAATGGGTCACAAATTCTCACATCTGAGCAATTCAAAGTGTGTTGTCCTTTTGCAAAAGCGGTGTGCAGCAGGGACTGCTGGCCTACAGCTGTGCACACCAGCTCCCACGCGCACCCCAACCATCCTCATAGCAACCTCAGAACCAAGCAACTTATCTTTGTCATTTAATGTGCTGGGAAAGATCCAGTGCTGACATTAGAAATCTAGGAAGGGGTAAAGGGAGTTTTCGGGTAGAAAAAGCAAAGATAAAAAAGATGTATGTTGACAGCCAAGCCTATAACTTCCTAAGTTATAAACCCAGACCTGGACATAACTTTGTGCAGTTTATTCCAAGGTCTGCATAACCCTTGCCTTTTCTTTTTTAGAATTGATACTCTAATAGACTTCTTTAGAGAAAGAAATTAGCTACAAACTAAAATGATTACAAATTAATTCTTTCTAAAACATCCAACACTTGGCAAACAATTATTTTACCTTGGCGAACACAGCCTAACTGCCCTTGCAGCAATGAAGACAAAATTCTGGAAGACTGGTTACAGTTGGTTGCATTGAAATAAACAGAAAAAGCCTCAGGTATGATCAAAGGGGAGAAATCCCCAAAGCCCATGCCATCCTAACTGTGAATGCTAAAGCATCTGGTGGAAGGGCTCTTGGGAACCATGTCTTGTTCTCCTCAGCCTCAGATTTGAGCTGTTTAAGAAATCACCTGCAGGAGCCCATGGGCCGTTGCTCATAGTGAGCCTGGCAAATAACTGTGGTCTGTAGTTGCTTTATGGCCATTTTTGCACTTCTTTGTATGTTAGTGTCTGTGTATGAGGTAAAGTTGGTCAAGTAACGGAATACTGGGAAATAATTCATCTGATGGGTCACAGAAAACTCACCGGATCAGTTTTTCATGAAATAGGAAATTATCTATAGCTCTGATCAAATAACAGATCACTTATTTGGAAAATAATTTATTCAGGTGGCAGAAAGAAAAAGAAAGGTGCCTATGGTTTGTCTGGCTCTGCTGTTACTGGCATCAATCAGCGTGAGGTGGTTTGTTGTTGTGCCTTGTTGTGTAGCAGAAGAAAATGACAATGTTTAAAAAGCTCTGCTTATAAACTTTGAAATAAGCACACGTAGGAAAAACAAAAAAAGTGCAACTCTGCTCTCAGTTTTAAAAAAGATTGGGAAATGCTGCTGTTTGAAGTGCCTTCTTCCAAGAGAGCCGAGCACACTGCCTTTCCTCCTTAGCAGGGATGAAATGTTTATTTTAAGTTGAAGGTTTTTCCCTCTATGGTAACTGTAAGAAGCAAAAATATTACCTAAAAGTATTACTGAACATATGTGTTTTCTATTTTATTTACTAATATTTTGTCTTTTTCTCTCCTCCCTTAATTTAATTATTGTTCTTTTCTTACAATGATGTATATAGTTTACCCAGTAGGAACAAATGTAGTGATTCATTTATATGGTAATATTTGTATTTTAGTCAAAAGATGCGCAGACATAGCAGAGTGAAGGATCTCCACAGAGCATTTCACTGACATTTGCAGGCTGCAGCACCCACTGGTGCCAGCTCACGGCGGCGCTCTGCTGGCCCTCATGTCCCAGCTCTCGCTTGCTTTCCACATCAGTCAGTTTCAGTAAGGAAGCAGGGACCTCCATGACTCCAGCAGATTTATCTCATTCCTGAAAGTGTCACTTTGCAGCTCAAGGCAAAGGGGAGGGATTTCCACTGCTTCTGTTTGAAGTGCAGGCTGGTGTATCAGTTAGAGCATCAGAAGGAGCCAAGTTGTCTGAGTGAGGTGATGTTTCATAGTTTTTCAGATGTCTCAGGGATTCTTATTCAGCTCTTGTTCGCCACCTGCCTTTTCTAATCTTACTGAACTCAGTGGGATGGAGTATTGAGAAGTACCTTTGTTTTCCTTAAAGGAGCCCACTGTCCTGTTTTTCTTTTTGTAACTGCAGAATTGGGGCAGAGGAGCTTAGAGCTCACAACAAATGTGTTGTCTCCTCCCAGCACCCTCCAGCCATACAGTCTGCCAAAAAGTGCCTTCCCCTGTGCACTGTCAGCAGCCAGGTGGGCTTGGCAGCCTGGGCTCCTACTTCCTCCTTGCTCTCCTTGTTGTCTGTGTGCTGATATTTACCCATCACAGCTTATGCTTTCCTCTTTTGAGTAAAGTCAGATATAGAGCCCATCTCACTGTGGTATTTTGTGCATCCCCATTCTTGCAGAGGCTGAACTAGACACACTGAAGTAAGCTTTCTTCCCACATTAAAAATGTTTCCAATATAGGCACAGGAAACTGGTTTACTCTGATGTGCCTGGAAGCATCTCTGTATCCTTCTCTGAATGAGAGAAGCTTTTTCACTCTTCTAATTTTTTAATTTTTGCTGTCTGTAGTGAGATGAAGTTTGGTGTCTATCTACATGAGCCTCACCTTCCTCTTAGTGCTTTCTCAATTTGATTTCTCTTTGGTTCTTACAAATTAACCTCATTAGAAGGGATGCCAGGGTGCTGGGCCCACACCATCTGCACAGGATATCAAGAACGGCCAGATAAAAACGTAAAGTCTTTCTGAATAACAAGCTCAAACAAAAACACTGACACTTAAACCCTCTGAATGCTGATGATGCAGACATTCACAGCTGCCTGCAGACATAGCTGCTCTGCTTAGACATTTCACTAACATGAAACTCTCCAGGCATCCAGCCTGCCATCTACCTAGTGCAACCTGGAGTAGCCAGGCACTTCTTTCCTTGCATTTATGCATTGTATACTGTAAAAATGCTTATCAATGTTAGCTTGTTACCGGCCAGTAAGCAGCTTATGACTTTGCTTCTCAATGACCCTTCATGTTGAGCACTGGCTCTGCCTTGCCATGCACCATCCTGCTTTACAAATTCCATCTGGCTCAATTCCAGTTGAAAGGGTGTTTGGGACACATGGTCTCTAGCTACCACTAGCACCAAATTGGTACCAGCAGGACTCAGCAGCAAATAGGAAATAGCTGTACTATAAAGTGAGGCATTATCGTGTGTTCCTGAAAGCAGGAATTGGCCAGGATCACACCTTGGATCTATTTTTTTCTTTTGATAAAGTGAATGGAAAATACAGAAGGTAGCAATGTTTCTTTTGTCCCGTCCTATAGATACTAATGGCCAAGACCTGTGATCCATTTTCCTGGTTTTGTGCTGTGACACATAAAAGAAAAAAGGCAGAAAGAATTTTGGTTAAGTACCAACATAGGTAGTAAAATTCAGGGAGGACTTCTGGATTTGATCCTATCAAAAGTTGGTCACTGTACAGGACATAAAGGTTCAGCACAAGCACTGACTTTGTCCTGTGATGCATGTGTTGGTTTCATACTTTGTTAACACAGACCGGTTCACTTGGACCCCAAGCAAATGCAGTGCCCTAAGGGCATGGGTTGCAGGAAGACCTGTGTGGTGCACAGTGAGCAGTGTTCTGTTGTCCTGCTTGGCAATGCTGTGCCACGAGAGCCAGCACATACTGCTCCAGTCATTCCTTCTTGGATCTTGAGCTGTCAAAGCAGCTAGTGAAAACTGGGGAAGCCCAGTAACTGAGGACTCAGAGAAAGTAAACTAAGTGCCATGTAATACTCAAAACACCAAGGAATGTATGTCTGCCCTGTTCCTGTCTGTCTGCAGAATGTATGCACTGAAAACAACGCTTTCATATGTAGTCAAAAAATGTACTGTATCTATTAACCAAAAAAATAAAAAGATTCTATATTTATACAGCCCAAGGCTCCTTTGTGTCATCTCTTGGCTTGAAAAGTGTTGTCCTTGAAGCAGAATATAAATAAATAATGCAACAGTTTGAGGGATTTTTACAAGGCATAGATGTCATTAATTTCTACAGAAGGTACAACAGTTAGGACATAAACCTGCCACGCTGTCATTGCCTGGAGGTATCTAGCTGCTACGTTTGTTTAAAAAAGTCAGGGATCTGGGAAATGGCTGGCCCAATTTGCTGGAGAATCTACAGATCTAGCTGCTGCCAAAAACAGCCCATGAAAGACAGACATTGCTGTCTTGTTAAAAAAAATCAACGGGACTACTGAGACAGAATCGGAGTTAATGCTTTCTGAATGAGATCCAGCTTCTCTAAAACATGGAAGCATGTAAATATATGAAGATAATTTGCAGAGGATGGTGGCATTTGGACTCTGCTGAGCTTCAAAATTTTAGAAGCAGTGCTTCATTTAATTTACTACAATTACGTATTTCCCTATGCACAGGGAAATCTCACTTGAGTGAACTCTGCACTGCTAAAATACAGAATATCCCATGCTCATATTATCCCCAAAACAGCTGACTGCAGCAAGCATGCCATGCCACTTTCTTTACCGCTGGCTACCTTACCGTGGCTGATCTTCGTGAAACACTACTTCCCATCCTCCTTCCATTATGGTGGCACAGCAGACAACGAGTTACAGAAGAAATAGGACGTCTCAGCGGCTTTTTACGGACTGGCAAATACTAGCATCTACTTGTGTCTTAAAATAAATACCATTATCAGTAAGGAAGCGTTAGCATTCAGAGCCAATCTTCCATTAGCACAGTCTCACCAGTTATTGGTCTGTGTGTTTCACTGTCACATTAAATACCATGAAGCACTCAAGTCTCTTCAAACATTTTAAAGTTTCTCTTTGCTCACTGTTCCAAGCAGTCCTAGAAATAAGTGTTAAATTATACACGTCACTTGAAATACAGCAATCTCCTTTCATCCACATAATGAGCAAGAACATTCTTCTCCGTAAACTATGAAATGTTTCAGTTACTTACATAACACATGAGTCACTGAATGCTAGGCCTCCTTTACGGGGAGACTAATGTGTTAAATGGTAGTAGGAAAGCATACAAAATTTAATCTGACTTCCTTTTAGCACAAATTTGAATTATCACTCACGTACAGATTGAGTTACTCTTGTGCAAGGTACCCTGTTTTGGCACACCTCAGAAAATAATTCGGGGCAAAAAGGGAAAAAACTAGAAATCAGGAATGATCTTTTCTCTTACATCTTGGCCAAGGTACATAACTTCTCTGCCCCTTTTGGCACATACGACATAAGAGATCTTTGTTTCTACAGCAGCAGTGTAGAGAGATGCATGACGAGAAAATCTCAAAGTAACAAAACTTGGTGGCATGAAGGGACAGAAATCCTGGGAAACAACAGGGACTACGAAGAGGAAGACCTAGGAGAGGATGAACAGATTTTTCCCATGGTCACATAAGGAAGCTAAGAAGAGAATACAGATTTCCCCAATTTCCAGCCATGTCCTTTTTCTTTCCCTAGCACTGTGAGACTTAGGAAAGTTTGTAATGCACACAGGCTCTGCCAGATGTGGAAAATCCTGTTATTTTTATATGGCCAGTACAAAGCCAGGCCCATAAGCAGTACAGAATAATTTTGTCTCAAACCTACGAAGTAGCCCAAGTCTTTCCTAGGATCCCAGTATACTTTATTGCTAGCTACTGCACGTGTACAATGGCACACTGAGTGCCTGCTGCAGATCGCACTGTCATGAATTTGCTCTGCATAAGGCCCTACAAGGGCAACAAATAGAGCTCATATTTTTGACAGTGCTGAAGCCAGTTACAATTGCAATTTGAGTTGCAATTTTTATTATGACCTGATGAGCACTCATTAAAACTGAGAGGATAAACTGTTCTGTTTAAAGTACTTCCTTGTACAGGCACTCAAGATACAGAATGCAGGAAATCTTAGTTCTGACACTTCTCCTCGTCTTTCCATATGTGTCCAATTCAAAAATTCATAGATTGTTTTACTGAATTTTCTTTAATTTGATGCTATTATTGATTTAACAAGATTTAATTTAGGGGAAGTCAAAGCAAAAAAGCACGTGGTTATTTCAAAATACAAAGCACTGAAGAGAGAAATAAGAAACATGCAGAGGCACTCAGCCAGTTCCACCAGAAAGGCAAGAATAAAATTCAGCAGTGAAGCATGAAGGACCTTGCAGCATAGAGATCAGCACAACTGGAAGCACTGTCTGGCAGAGGAGGGTTGTTGAGGTCTGGTTCTGCTGCCCTAGGGAGAGCAGGGCTAACAGGCACTGGCATTCCCTCTGAGTGCGTGGGAATGACGCTGGGTCAAACCCATCACTTGCGTACTTCCTGTGGCAAACTGTAGCCACTCACAAAGAGTGGCATTGGCCATTAGCTAATCATGCCCACTGTATTCTTTGTGAACCGTCCATTTCTCTGAACTTCTTTCAAGATCACATTCTTACCATAATCCTCTGGAAAAGCAAGTCTCTGAAAAAAGATCAAATAACTAAAACCTTTATTAAAGGCTTTTTTTAAACTAAGTTTTCTCCTTTGCAGATAAAATGGAAACATCATTTCTTTCAGGTCACCGCAGGGACAGAGCACTGTACATCCATCAGTAACACCCTATTCCTTGTCAGAGTCAGATGTGCCTCTGTTTTTTCCAGATCTTTGTTACTGCTATGAAAAATTTGTCATTTATAATTTTCCCTTTTCTTTCTTCTTTTCAGAGTAACATTGCTAAAGGAAATTTCAAATCTGACAGCAGACCAGATTAAAGAAATAAATAGCAGAATGCAATAGTTCTTTTCCCACTGAACTAAAACAATTCAGCCCAGCAACTTCTGCCCTTCCAGGCTGCCAAGGATGAGCAACATCAGCATAGCTGTTTAAAGCTGGGACTGCATACTTTGCAATCTTCAGGGCCAAGAGAATAAATGTGGGCATCTCTAGACGCTTTACTTGGAGTAGTAGTTGTTTATTTTTAAGCTGGACCACTGTCATGGTAAATTCCTCAAAAACCCAAAGGTTAACTTGCTTTTCATAGTTATGCATTAAAGAAAAAAAAAAGAATTTTATTCTTTCCTGGGAGAGTTCTGACCTTTTATTCATGTATATTTTTCAAATTCTGCATTCCATTGTTTATGCTCCAAGCTAGAATGTCACAAGCTATCTTAGCACAGAGCAGACCTACACAGACTAGCAAGGGTAAGCCAAGGAGAGCAGGTGGAAGGGGGTGGGGATTTCCAACGTGGTGGATCAAGGTAATGGGTTTCCTTAGTCACGTCTGCTGTGACATCTGGGATGTACAGAACAACTTTCTTTCACTTCCTCAAAGCTTTTGAAACAAACCAACCGCCCTCATGATATGACGTTAGGATGGAAGCATATCATTTTATAACCCTATGTGAGGTTAGAACCGTGGACTGAAGTCAAAGAATTACCTCATCAAGCTTCAAAATAGGTAGATCAAAATCTGAACATCACAAATGATTTCTTGTCTGACCGATGGATTGTTTCTGAACGTAAAAAGGTACTGGAGGTTACATCAGTAATTCCTGCTATTGTCACCATGACTCACAGGAGGATCAGAGCATTGCACTGACACCTACTGACTCAGCATCCCCTGCTGCTGTACGGTGTTTGTGTCAGTGCTGATGCAACACTGTTTTGCTTCCATGTTAATCTTTGAAGTTGTGAGATCCCATATATCTTCAAGCTTCCTTTGTAGAAAGTGGGACATGCCAAGAGATTGCCTAAATAACCAAAATCTCTTCTCTCTTCCTGATCAAGAGCCTTTGTACCACTGTTTCCTTCCAGAAAGAAATTAGGAATGTTGAAAGCTAGGATCTGAGGAGAAAATATGGGCTGCTCTCCCAGTGATGCTGAGAACAGTTCAGGAACTGGACATATCACATTGTTTCCCTCTATTTTGTGAATAAAGTATCTGCTTCTTGCTGATGCTAGGTCCACCTTTTCAGACACCAAGAAGCACTGGTTTGGCAGCGGACTCCAGTCTGTGGCTCCAACAGTCAACATGCATTTGAGTCAGGGGAAGAAAGAACATTCCTCACTGATAAAGACAGAAAGGCAGATTACAGACGTACTCAAGAACAATTTTTACCTGTTCAAAGTTCAGCCCTATTCATTTTGCTCATTAAGCAAAAACACTACATCATACTGCCTGAAGTCATGTCACATAGTTCCCTCCTAACACTATCCCAAAACTATTTTCCAAGACTTCAGTTTGCCTTTAGGTACCAAAGATTTTTCTTCTTTAAACAAAACTGATGTCTTTCTTTTTTCTGTTTTATCTCCTCTGAGTTAAGAGTTATGGTTTTTAATAGTCTTAAATATTAAGTAAAGAGTAGTTCATAAGTAAAAAGAGAGGAATGGACCATAATACAACAGAGCCTGGCAGTTCTTTTCATACTGCCCTATTCCAAGCTGATGTAATGCAAAAGACCTAAAGAGGGGGGGGCTTCATTGGGTTAGAAGAACGGACTGAGCACTCACAGCTTTTATTCTGAAGTATTCAAGTGCCCCTTTTAGTAAGGCCGAGCAAATAAAATGTGGGAAGTACACAGCATAGTTTGGAAATCTATGCAGGACACAAGAATCTTGGTACTGTGACAGTTATGAATTTTTCTTGTGTAAGGGTTTTATTTAAGGCCTCTTGGCACTTAGCAATTGAGCAGCACTAATATGTGAATTACTGGACAGTTGGACCACTTGATTCTATCAGATACAGTCAAAAACTTGCCCTTCAGAAAATCCACTCCATGTCTGTGTCTATGCAAAGTGCTCAGCAGTCCTACAGAAGAACTGGTACCAAGTAAAGCGAAAACCAGAAACATCTCACAACTATTTACTCAGCTGATAACTGTCTTCTCTTTTGGTCCTCCTTTTCCAATAGTCAGACCTTTAACTTTTACTGATGACGGAATTTTCTGAGTGCCTTCCAAGGGTAGTGAAAAGTACCCAAAGAACTGTTCAGAAGAAAATACACATAAACAGAACAAAAGCAATGTCCCTGATGGGCTGTGGGAAAGTAGGAGACTGGTAGGTAAACAACAAAAACCAACAAAAAATCATGAAATGCATTGGTAAGTAGCTGGTGTCTAATGCTTTTTAGCTTGTGGGGACCACTGTGGAAAATTCTATAGCAGATCTGTATGCATGTGAATGGATAATGCAAGAGAGGTTTACGGGACATTGTACAAAACCAGAACGCACAGGGCATTCAGTATCAAGATAACAGTAATGAGATATTTATCTGTTATGTACCAGTAAACGTGAAAAGAAGTCCATTGCCTTGCAAGGGGCCTTGTAACTTTCTCCAGAGATCCTGTTTCCTTCTCAAACCAGGCACTGCAACGTGATCTCTACAGGCCCAGCACTGGTCAGTGAAATCCCTACCACGGGCACCTCCTGGTGCATCACGACGTGTGGCAAGTTGCTGCAGACTGAATCAAGTTTCCAAGGGAATTTGTTATTCCTTTTCTCAGGGCACTTAAAAACCTCACGGAGCATTCAGGCACACGGCAGTTCAGATGGAGAGCAACAAGAGATGTATGGGGGAAGGTTACACGGTGTTTTAAGAAGTAAAAACTTTGTTCTATTTTCCAACATACATCAACTAAATATGTTTGTCTGATTAGTTTCATCTTGATAATAAATAAATAAGAATTGTTATTTTTCTGTACAATACTGTTCTCCTACAAACAGCAATATACCACCACAGTGTGTCATTATTAAAATAAGACAATAAAGAAAGTTTGAAGTGAGATTTATAAGGCTCTGATAGAGAAGGACCCTACTATTCCAACAAAAATGTTATTCCTACCATGTTGTACAATACTTAACAAAAGAGAAGCTTAAACTCCATCTCTCTCTGTGCCTGCCTTGCATATATTCAAATAATGGAAGACCATTCCATTACTCTAGTGCCCTGCCATGCATTTTGGGGTTTAGGAAATTCGGATGAAATGACTATGCTGGGCACATACTTGATCTGCTTTAAAGGAAAAGAAAGGCTGGAAATCATATACAATACAAGTTATGACAAAATACATGAAAAATGTCTGGCAAAGAACAAATCCCAACAGAGATTCAAGATCCTCCCTTTGTTTCTGAAGTGCCTGAAATCTGGGAGGAACCACTGTATAAGCTGCATTTCATGGAACTGTATTTGCTGTTGTTTATATTCCCACACTTCAGATGTTTATTATCTCATCATTTCCTGTCATTCCCTTTGGGTTGAGCTGGGTCTTGGCTGTTGCTCTCGAGAGATGGGACAAACTCCTGGTTATTACTAACACAAAAAAATATTTTCTTCTGATCTGTGCTGATGTTTCAAGCAAGTAATTTATGTATAATGCATAACCTATATTCACATTAAAAACAAACAAGCCAGCACCACCATCAGGCACAGACAAGTTTAGGAGTTCAGGAAAGACACAGACCATGGGCAGTGCCTCCATGGCACAGGTACAGGCATACCTACACAGGCAAAGGCCAGAGGTACAAACCAAGCCTTCAAAATAGTGTCACCTCTGATATGAAAGAACATAGAAGAACATGCCTGAGGGTTCCAATACAAGCACTGAACCACCAAAAGACCTCTGAGTTAAAAAGAGATCCAAGCTGAAGACACAGAAGGTGACCCCACATGTCAGCTGTATTGCTGTTCCAAAGCAAAACAAACCGCTGTTCCAAGAGCCGCCGCAGAGCCCACACAGAACCCCATCTTCCTCCATTTGCCTCTGCTGCTGTAAGTGGCTGCCAGCAGGGTCTAGCTGAGCCTCGGATATTTCTGCAGCTGGTTAATTCTTTTCACCATTGATACTGATTTGTTTAGCATCAGGGATCCTCATCAAGATGTCACCATGAAGTCTAGATTACCAACGTGAAATTCTGAACAATCCGTTGCAAGAAGACTATTGGAATTTGGTTGGCCAAAATATTTCTTATATGTAGAGAGTAAAAGCTCTAAACTACCATTTTTGGCATAGGATGATAAGGCTATAGAGGAAAATGTTGTTTTTCCAACATGGTCACATGCTGAAATGAGTACAAAATGTCTTGCAGATAAAGGAAAACTCCAGTAACAGGAAGAACTTCTCAGTGCTGCATTTTCATTTTAAAAACTAAGTTTCAAAAAGTGACACGAAGCAATGAAACAATCCCAGTATGAAATTGAAAGAAAAACATTTTCCAGACAACTAAAAGAAGTTTATCAGACATGCCTATATGGCATGCTTGTTAGAACTCTATTTAAATGAAAGATGAAAGGGATAGCAAAGACATTCAATGAAATTTTAACACAGCTTCAATATTTACATTTACTGGGGAACATAATTTGCTTACAGAATAACTGGAAATGTATTATTGACACTTCAGATTTCAGATTTTTACTTGCCATGCAGATAAAAAAGCATAAACATTTGCAAACTCATTTCATTCTGATCTCACTGGTTCATGTGTATTATAAAACTGAGATAATAAGTAGAAATAAGTAAAAGTTTGATCCAGTTAGAGTAAACTAGTTGTACACGAGGCATTCATATTCAAAGCCAGAAAAATAGCCATACCTCTTTACCAGAATGTTTGGCTATCGGTTTATTAAATTGCTAAGACGTGTAATTTGCTAGGTACATTCTGTTGATGGGACAGTTTGCCTCTAGTTGTCTTTGGTGACATAAGAGAAAAAAAGCCCTTTAAAACAGACTTGCAGAAGGCAAACAACACACGTACCTGCTGAGTTTTTTGAGGAAAAGGTATTAAAATCTTGAATACTTAGGATTCAAAATCCAAAATGTGAAGTAAACTTACTTGCTCTTACTTATTTTTAGTATATGTAAAGTTCCATCTCAATCACTTCAGTGTACATCTAAAGGGAAATACAGTCCTTTTGCACAGGCTTCAGTAGAACTATCTGCCTTCTGAGAAGGCAGTTTCATTGAACAAAATTGCCATGTAATAGTTTGGAGCACATCATTTTTAAAAGCTGAGAAATTACATTAATAGAGAAGTAAATTATGAGAAATACTGAAGTAATCCCTTTTCTGTTGGGCTCAAGTATTCATGTAAAGATTCTAAGGCACAAAAGAACTCTGTGATCTTGTGTTAGTCAAATTCCCCATGGCTTCTGCTCCTGGTGCTAACAATTACTCCCCAGATTTACAATTGGAGCTGAAGAAGTCATTCAGACAGGGACAGATCCACTCAGCTCTGTGAATAACATTAGTGATCCAGAGCATGCCATCACTGGACATTTCTGCCTTGGAACAGATTTTCCTCAGATCAATTACCTTCCTTTATAGTATTCAAACATATTTGGTCACTTGTAAACACTTACTGCCAACTGTTCCTCATTGCAAAAACAACGTGGCAAAAATGAATCCGAGAGTCAACAAGGCTGTAGGAGAATATTTCAAAACTCCACACCTTCATTGAAGTACCTTGATTATGATTATTTTTTACTTGCAATGAAGAACTACATGTCACTGTAATTGTCCTTTTTAGTAGTAACACTTGTTCCAATAACCATGTCACACGGGACATGTGCCTAGAAGAACAGACATTAAATGGGACAAATACTGCTGAATTCTTATGTAGCTAGGAAACAAAATAAAATTGACCTTTACCTGCACATTACCAATGTGCATACAACTTTTTAGTTCCTACACAGAATTTGAACTGGATTCTGTTTGTTACCCTGCTTATGATATGTAACAGTCTGGTGCACAAAGCCCGCAGGAACTGGAGATAGAATCTGTCATCACTTCCCCATCCAAACTGCTGAAGTGTGTCACTGTGAGATTTTTTCAAGCACCAGCATGCTCTGCTGCATCATCTCTGTCACAGCTCCAGCATAACCCTGCTGATGGATGGAAGGCTTCAAATCCACTGGTAAAAACAGTTGTTCTTTTAAGTAAAAGCAGCACATTTAGAACAAGGTCCTAGGAAAATTCTGCATAAGGAAGAAAATCCTACCAAGCGACTTCTCGTCTTGATTTTGGGGTTATATTTTATTTGTCTGATCAGTGTAAGGCATCCATCCACTTGGTTGGAACTTGGTCAAGATCATTTTTCCCCAGTGCATAATAAGGATTTCTACAGTGCAAATATCCCTGCTACCTTCTGGGAGCTCTGATATATTAGATTTAAATCTTGGAAAAGAAAATGAGCTTCAGACACAATCTTGGCAGCAAAATAACATCTAAGTTTATGTCAGCTTTCCAGAGCCCACAAAATAAATACAGGCCTAATAATCTCATTAGGAACTAAGTCCATGAAGCAGCCATTGTAGTGATGACCTCACTGACAAATAACTCCAAGTATTTACATCCACTTGGACTGGAAGGCAGAAATAATAGTCAAAAAAGGAAAAGAAGAGGTTCAAATTACAGTGCTTTAAGTTCTACCACAACAATACTACTGCTCTGCTGCTTTTATAATCACCAAAGATTTTATTTCATTTTGCCCAAGGTGAATGGCACAATGCACGAAGAATAAAATGAGTTTGCCCTCTTTACGACTATTTACAAAGTTATTTTAATAGATGAATTCTAGCAAATCTTTTACCTTCTGCAAAGGTAAATCTTTCTAGCACTTCATTCAGCTTTACAGTGCATGCAGTCATATTCACTGTTTAAGCAAAAATAGCAATTTTAAAAAGAAAGTGCAATATAAAAATAGTCCTGATTACACACGCAAAAGCAACATCACTCAAAGGGCAGCATTTATTCAAAATGCCCATCTCTATTAATCCTTTTTAACAGATATTTCCTCCCATTTCCTTTCATTTTTAAAACGTTGAATTTGATGTCTTCATGCATAGCAATTGGTCAAAACCGTCACTCATTCTGTTAGCCCTAACTGATGCTGTTGCTGAAGTGAATGCTGACCTGTGACCTTGTTACTGACACATATATATGGCCACATACAACCAACAGAGCAGTGCAGAAAAAAATACAGATCCATAACAAACATTTAAACAGTTACAACAGATACGTTTCAGTGAGAAGAGAATGAATTCAGGAATATGTATACTAAGATCTGCCAGTGGATAACAGCATTTACCTTGTAGGGCTTTGTCATGGCCTAAGCAGTTTTAGCACACCCCAGTCTCAGCAACAAATGCTGAATGTTGCTGTGACTGAAGCTTTACAGAAACATCTCATCCTGTGTGCGCAGTCACCAAGAAAAGGCATCCAGCAGCCTCAGCTGGTGCACTTCCAGCAAATACAAGCACAACTGGGTGCCTTCTGCCATAGGACACAACAGCCCGTGCCCCAGGGACATGCAGCCACAAAAGAAGCAGTCCTGCCTTAGCTTTCACCCTAGATAACCAAAGAACCTTTTGCAAAATGTTATCAAGGACCCTCTGATGACTTTTTTTTTTTACGTGCAAGTTTTGCCTCTTCCTGTGCACAGCACGATCACTCCATGCTGCAAGCTCAATTTCAGGCAAATGCAAACTCCCACTCAAAAGGTGACCTAGGACAATACTTAGACAATGTTTGGGACTGACAAGCAAGTTTGTTGCCTTCCTGATCTCCCCATTGCTTCCCAGACACGTAGTCAAAAGAGAAGCCAGCAAACCCCTGCACATCGGTCTTCTCTACAAAGCCTCACTTAACTCCTAGAATTCCTACAGAGCTGCCACCGTGCTGCTGGGCAACACTGCACACACCATGAGGGCAGGGCAGGAACTGCTGCAGCACGGTGCTTGCTCAGAGAGCAACACCTCAGGGTGCAACCAGTGAGGGAAAAGTGGCGTGCTGCAGCTCTGGGAGAGCTCCTGCTTTCAAATCAACAGGATTAAGGTTTCAGAGCACAGACCTTTAGATAGAGGACTTCCTTTGCTATTTTGAGGTAGCATATAGAGTATTATGAAGTGGTATGAACAGTTTGTGAGAGCATGGAGCAAAAAGAAGAAAAATAAAAAGCACAGAAGCATTTCTGAGAATTGGCTTCCAGGTGCTTTGCTTAACCTGAAAAATATGCAGGAACATCCCACACCCTGCCAAGCCCACCAGAACCACTACGTCCGAGTGCTGGGGCTACATCTGCACATTTAACATAACCTACATCGTCTGGGTCACTCCACGAGGTCTCCTCAACAGCTGCCACATCAGCATCCTTCTGACATTCTGTCCCCATCCCACCAGGTCACTGCTCAGCCCAGTGATTCCAATGTGATAATTTTATCCTCTTTCATGAGTCAGTGTGATCCAGATCTGAGTCTAATATCTGGCAGCTCAAAAGGAAGATCTGATCGATGATGGCCATTCTTGATACATAGAAATGTTTTAAGAAAAGAAGAAAAAGTTGAGAAATGAGAGAAAGACAAGAATACTGAACAGATCACTTATTCCTCTTCCCTTACTACTACAGTTCTGTTGAAGTTACCTATTCCTGAATAAAAATAAATTAAAAAAAAAAAAAAGGAAGAACTAAGAATATCAGCCTGATACTAAGTAGCTCGAGTTCAAGCCCTGTCATTTCTCTTCCTTTGCCTTCATTCAAATAAATTCCACCCCCTAATACAGAAGATTTATAGCCTGCTCCTCCCATAGCTTTACACAGGACAGACAAATAGGCACCACACGTCTCACTGATAAAGGAGCTGTGTGCTTTCACAAGTGTTCTGTTGGCTGTTCCATCTAAAACTTTTGGGCAAAGAAGTAGAAATGAGCGCACAGGTTTAGAGATATCTCCTTTGTTGAATCACTTTGAAAACGCAACTCCCCTCTTCCATGAGCAAGCAGTGGAAATGTCAGATATGAGCTTGAGGAGAAAGGTCCTTTTAACTCAGAATATCATTATGTTTGAAAGTCAGGTTTTTGGAGTTTTGAGAGTTTTGTGTTTTGTTGGCTTTTTTGTTTTTGTTTTTTTTGGGGGGGGGGGGGGGGCTGGGTTTGGTCATAAAGTATTATAGAAGTCTAACTCTCCAAATAGCAATTATCCCTTCTGAAAACCAGTTCCCTGTGATGTGGGGATCTACCAATGCGTACCTCAACAACTAACAAATGAGAAAATTTTACTAAAGTAAAAGAAATACGCAGCTCCAAAGAGAAATTGTAGTATAATGAGACAGCTGTTGGAGCTGCATCACTATTATGAACTTTGAGGCCTAGAATGGGCTAAATGCAAAAACCTACATGAAATGACACACAAATTATTTTTGAGACTTGGAACTCATGGGGAACTTAAGTTGCTTATATTTATTTTCAAAATTAACTTGACAAGACTTGACAAAATCTATTAATGGAGTTTCCAAAAACAGAAGTTTCTAAATTTACTTCATTCAAATGTTAGCCTGTAAGATTAAATGTAATTAAACTGAAAGGGCCTTTTAGCTATTCTAACATTGTGCCCAGTCATCACCATGTAGCTTAGATAGGACACACAATGTGTATATGATATCTTCTTGTATTTAATGCTCTTGTAATGAGTTTCAAGACTCTACAGTCCAGGAGAATCCACCCACCCGTGCAGCAGGTAGAATTATTCTAACAATAATTCATTAGATCTAATCTCTGAAACTTTTCCTTAAGATGGAATGACTTAAAATAGCCTTGGAGTAAAGCAAAGAAGCCACCTGCGATAAGTAAGAGCCATCTGGAATTTTCAATTCTAATGGGCCCCAGGGGCTGGAAATTAATTTCCTTCCTCTAGAAAACACAATGTGTTTCGTAGCCTCACCCATCCCTAACTTAAGAGTGTTAAAGTTATTTGCTAGAGTGACTCTTTACTGAAGATGCAGACATTTCTCTTAAGCTTGGGGAGAAACCAATGCACTCTAAGATGTGTTGAACTACTTCTACAAACAATTGTATTGTTCCATTCCTTTCTGGAACAATTACATAAAGCCTGATGGAACTGCATGAAAGCTGATGGTATCTGGTTTCTTTGGGTTCAGATTTACATGCTAAAACATTTGGCTTGTGTTCCTTCAGACACACCTGGCTGTGAGGTGAGCACAGCTTTTACTTTGGCATAGAACTGAATGCTGTGATGTCCATCTAAAGCTTACATTGCACACGCCTGCAGCATCCAGATGGCAGGTGCAGTTTTGTAGTGTAATGTAATACTACACATCCTTTGTAAGTCCCAGATTTGCTGCTCTTCGTGAATCTGTTTTGTTCAAAGTACTTTAAAGTACCACAAGCCATTAGAAAACGTGCCTTTAAAGCTGTTGAAGAATATGTCTCTCTAAGGATGGGAAACAAACAGGGCCACTCGCAGTCCCTCTCTTCCTTCTCCCTCTGCTGACCAGTTCAAAAACTTCATCCAAACAGAAACATCCCTGGTTTTGTTATCTAGCTTTGTCGAGGATAAAGTTTAAAACATTTGTCAAGTGTGTCCATAATCCACATAGAAAAAATGCCATGATCACCTCACAGTACTTTTTACATCAGTGTGATGGGGAGTTGAACCTAAGCCAAGTTCTTACAGGTAAAAATTCCACTGTGTTGGTTGTACTGCCTACAGCATTAGGCAAAGCACTGTGTACTTACACTGCTAGAAGTGCAAGGCTACATTGATCCGGCAGATGATCCGATCTTATTCCAAATAGTTCAGGTAAACAAGAATTTTGATTAACTTTGCTATATAAAATTTGAAAACACGAATTCCAATCTATTTTGGTAAAGAGTAGAAATGTGTTTACACATGCATACAGACCAGTGCACAAAGCATTTGCTAATCTATGAATAATTGTAACTTGGTGTTCTGGATTTATCAGACACTTGGCAGTGAGAACTCCATGATTTAAAATATATTTATTTGCTAGCAAAAATGAAAAAGTAAGAACATCCACTGTATCTTTATGCACTGACTAACTAAAAATAAATTTTGACTATAAACAAGGGACAGGAAAGTTGCTTATAATTTTGTGGCTTAAATAGCAAGGCAAGGTCTGTGGTACAGGAATTGAGGATCCATGGATTACTAAATCTCACATGGCATCTCTCTTAAAGGTAAATATCCCAGATGTGGCTGTACAAGTGGCACTGTTGTCTTCCCTTTACAGTGATTAATGCTCTGTACTTTGGAACTACTGTACTGCATTTTAACATGTCTGACTCCCAATGCAAATGCAAATGCTGCCACAGAGAAGTTGTTTTGCTATGTGCAGTGAGTTCAGCAGCTGCTCCCATTGTGGTGTCTGTTGACCAGAACAGCTCCTGTGCAAATGATGCTGTTTGGGCAGCTGCTCCATGCACCGATGAAGCCAAAAGAGGTCCCTCACACAGTGCCTGGGTATTTCCAGGCTCCAACTTCAGTGAGGTCTTTGTGAGTGCTACAACATCAATTCTACAGCTTCCTTTCTTTAGGTCAAACACAGACTTAACCTCCTACCACTTCTTTCTTTGGTCCATCCTTTGGTCCATCAGATTCAGCAAGGTGCAAAAGTAGTTACTATATATCATGCAGAGGCACTGTTCTCTTCTGGTTCCTGTCCAAAGAGAAAGAGTGGTCTGGTGCCAGAGAGAAAAACTTAAAATTGGGATATCAATTTCTGCCCGGAGTACTTAAACTAATTGGCTTCACTAGCATCACTTAGCTGTAAATTTTGTGTCTCCCTCTGTCCATGTATTCTTTTATTCATCAGCACACTGGAGAAGTAACTTTCTTCTGTAAGACCAAAGGTGTTTTGACCTTACTATATAGCTCAAAATGAAATGCTGCCTAATAAGGCAAAATTTAGTTAGAATCAAAAAAAGTAGTCTTCTTCACTAAATGTGCTTAAGGCCCCCATGAGAAGACAGTCCCACACAGCAGATTTGATTGCTTCTTGGACTGGGCACCAATGGTATTTCACCGGCTTACACAACTACTAGGTTAAATCCTAAGTGGTTCTCAAAAAATCCCAACCTCTACATGCTGGCAGATATCAGTGTATTTATTTGAGGTTTGTTCTCTCTGTGTTGCCGGGCTGAGCAGGTCTGGTACTTGAATTTTGGAGAGATAGTGACCTAATTCAAAGACTTACTGTTTATCTGAGGGTGAAGAATCTGAGTAAGTATAAATGAGAAATGTAATGCTAAAGGTATAATTTTAAAAGGTAACTTGACTTTGTTTTGCCAGTGCCAGCTTGTGAGCTCTTGTGTGGCAGGAAAGGCAATGTATGGATATTGCCATATATATGTACAGCCACAAAGCAGCCTCTGTGCTTGCAGTGTGCTACAAGGTGGCTCTGCTGCCTTTCTGCTTACGATTTCAGACTGGTAAAAGTGAATTGTTTCTGGGTGACACATTTAAATTCCTTTCATATTAGCTATTTGTGTTCATGAAACATTTATGCAAAGTGAGCAGGAGGAGCTATTTATTTATCCTTCCAAGCACGACAGAGTTAAATCTTAGAGAAACAAGCTGTTGCTGCCACTGGTGGGTTCCCTAGCCACTGGTACTAAAGCCTTCCCAGAGGCAAACTAAACCAAGTCTGGAATGTTCCCAGACCCTAGCAGCTTCTGAAATGACTCTCCTTCAGAGATACAGTTTATTTTCCATCAGTTAGCTTTGAGATTCTGACATAGTAGAGATTTCAATGCACTGAGTCATGCTGGGCTATGAAAATATCTTTGGGGTGTTCTATTTGAGTCTCATGTAGCCAAGCTGATAAGCAAGGACTGTTTATCAAGTCTCTGAATTGCACTCTATGAGTTTAGGATTCAGGTCTCATAAAGAGAGATAGAAAGACAAAAGCAATCTTCTCAAGTGCAGGCAGCTATCAGAGGAGGGCCCTGGACAGAGAAGCTTCCCAGGGCAGTGATCACAGCACCAAGCTCAAGAAATGTTTGAATGCTCTCAGACACAGAAGTTGATTTTTAGGTAGTCCAGTGCCAAGCCAGGAATTGGATCTATTTCAGCAAAAGCTGCATTTTTTAATTAAAAAAAAATATATATATTTAATGTATACTATGTTATTACCCCATAGACTGAGATACTCAGGAGCTTTTTATTCCTAACTGTAAGCTGAGGTGGGACCAACTGATTCAATGCAAGATGACTTTTCCAGTCCAAGATGATAATGTTCTTCAGAACTAGAAAAATGCTTCTTGTAACACAAAACTATTGTCACTGCTCAATCTCAAAGGCAAGGAAACAAGCCATACTTTCAAACGCAAGTGTTAACTTAAAGTAATGCTACTGCTCTGCTACCACAGAGACTGCTTGAGAAAAGAACATGGCTTGGTACTGCATCCTCCAAGAAAACACCAGCTTATATCTCATGTGTTGAAATTAAACTCCTCGCCTTGAAGCTAGGGCCTTCTCTTTATTTAAACTTTTCTGTACACTTCTGCTTGCTAAGCTGGAACAAGTAATCCTGTCAGTATTAGTTTGACTACTGGCAATGACAAGCTGGAATTCTACATCTATTCTAGATGAATACTTCAGCACAGAATATGTTATTTCTGCCTACCAACATTCATTGTATGCTTGACATCTACTGTTCAGCAAGTAATCAATATATGGTTTTCTATGTATTAAGAAATGTACATGTATGTTTAGTGCATAAGCTTCACCTCGCTAAATAGGATTGTCAGATGGTTTTCACTACGGAGTTGGAATAGCCATTAACACAGACTTTTAAAGATCTGTAATACAGTAAGATGTAAGGTCATACTTTATAGAGGCAAATACAAATGCCCCAGTATTTTCAGCTCACATTCACTCCAATATACTAACTGCTGAATTCTCAAACTCAACCTACATTTCGGAATCAATCTGCATGCAACAGGGATAGATTCCACAGGACAAATTAAACTCGATGCATAGGACTGTGTATTCTGTTACTTTCAATCAGCAGCTAGAGCTGGCATTCACCCTCCGCAGACGGAAAAACAGCTGGTGAGAACCAAGAACAGATGAGAATTGATTTCCCCAGATGATTAAACTTATGGAAGTAAGAAACATTTAAAGTGCCAAACCAGTTCAAAGAACATTAGCACACACCTGTCTGCGCTGCCCCTTCAGGAACTTCCCCCTTCTCTGTTCAGCTCTATCGAATCTGCTGTTCTCCATATACACCTGTTTCCCCTCCACTCCAAATACTGGGAGAGAGAAAAATGGGAGGACATTGAGGCTGCTTATGGAAGCCATGAGAAATTCATCTGTGTTCTGCATTCCCTTTGCACGGCTGCATTTGGAACAACTGAGGCTTTCTTTCTCAGGCTCCCACTCTCAGGCGCTGCACAATGCTATGCAAGGTTAAGTTCATTTGGGCTAAAAATAATAAAACGTTACCAGAAGACACCTTAGGATTAGTGTACCTTGTCCCTGCATCATCTAAACACCGAAGGCATAACAGGAAAAAAGAAAGTTATTTAAAGGTTCTCTCTAACAAATGCTGCAGGAATTTCCTCTTGACCAGCATCCCTCTGGCCCACCTGCTCACCTGGACAGCAGCCCCAGAGGTAGGAGATGACATGTACATCTGCACGCTTCTCTGGTTGACCTGCCAGGAAGGGAACTGCTCCACCCAGCCCCTGTGGCTGCTTTCTGTTAGCTGCAACCTCCGGAAACCAAGGGAGGCCGAAACTGGACACAGCAGTTCTGATAGCGCTACCTAAGTTCTTTCCTTAGATTCTTCAGCATCACTAGCACAGCAGGTCAGCTCTTGAAGCACAGCATTTATTTCAAGTTCACATTTGCTTACTTGCATGGATGCCTTTTACCTATATGGCATACTTGAGAAAGTCAGATAAGCTTTGGCTCCATACTCTTTATTTTATATTTGTAAATAGTTCTCTTCGTTCTGATTCATTCCTCCATAAAGGAATGTTAGAGGATTCCAAGATGAAAAGCGAAACTGGGCTTTTAGAAATGCCTGCAGCCTGTCAACTTCCTGCACTGTATAAAAGCTCCAAACTTGAGCTATTGTTTGGGCAGCAGTTTTTTTCACTTGAGCACTGCAGCCTCAGCTCAGCAGTGACCAAATCGTCAGTAAGGATGGTGTGTGAAATAAGATAGTGGTGTGGAAGTTGAACTTTTCACCACAGCAATGCTGCTGCTGGAACTTCTCTCCCAGGAAAGGCTGACTTTAAATGAGTTCTTTGACATCAGAGCTTCATTTCTTAAAGGGAAAAAGGTAATCAAATTATCTTCATTACAAACAGCCTTTTCTCCTAACCTGCCCTGTGAGGTTCGTGCCTTCCTTCAGAGACAGCTCTGGATAATCACTTGTTTCCCACAGCCTTGGATACCTGGTTTTCCTGGCATCTCTCTCAACCAGAGCAGCCTGTGGCTTCTGCATTGCCTGATCAGTCTCAACCACGAAGCAGCTGATGAAATTAAGGAAAGACAGTGGCTGTGCTTTGCAACAGGCCCCTCATAACACTTTTGTAACCGAAAGTAATGTCACATGGATTCCCATGGGTTTGTGTTTGTGAACACAAATATAAGTAAAAGCTTAATGAAGGTACCACTCTTGAAAATAGACTCTGCTGGTCAAACTTCGCTACTCAGCCAACGTTGCCCAGCCATTTTTAAGTGGAGCCCAGCCATTTTTCAGTAGAGCATCACATGATTTTAAATACAGGCATTCTGATTTGCTTCTCCTAATCTTGACCTTAAAATTTAAATGTCAAGTAAAGAAAGAAATGTGACCTTGATTTTTAAAGTTTTAGCATTTGCATTTTGTTCGAAGAAGTATGAACCAATGCTGTATGCCATCTTCAGAAAGCTTCTGCCACTTCTTTAGCACCATAAAGTACATGCACTTGGCAAGGGGTCAGCTCTTGCTGGAGGACTTTACCTTCACTTCCTCTCACTGGTATTAAAATTAACTAAATCTCACTGTCTGAGCCAAGCTTTTCCTTTAAAAAGTCTACTGGGTTAGACAGCAGTGTGTATTTGAGGCCAGAAGGCCAGTGGTGTCCTGGAGCACATTAAAAAGAGAGTGGCCAGCAGGTCAACAGCTGTGAGTCTCCCCCTCTATTCTGCTCTGGTGAGGCCACATCTGGATCACTGTGTCCAGTTCTGGGCTCCTAAGTTTAAGACAGACAGAACTTCTAGAGAGGGTCCGGGGGTGGCCACAAGGATGATGAGGGGCTTGGAGCATCTCCCTTATGAAGAAAGGCTGAGAGACCTGGGGCTGTTCACCCTGGAGAAAAAAAAGAGTGAGAGGGGGGATCCTGTCAATGCTTATAAATATCTGATGGGTAAGTGGATGTGGTGAAGCTCTTTTCAGAGGTGTGCAACAGCTCAAAAGGCAGTGAGCACAAACTGGAGCATATGAAGTTTGATACAAACATGAGGAAAAATGTATCGACTTTGAGGGTGACAGAACACTAGGACAGGCTCAGCAAAGTTGTGGAGTCTCCCCTGAAGATATGCAATACCTGCCTGGATACCTTTCTCTGTAACCCTGGCTAAGGAACCTGCTTTAGCAGGGGGTTGGACTCGGTGATCTCCAGAGGTTCCTTCCAACCCCTACAATTCTGTGACAAGCACTGTGTTTGTGGCTTCTGCCTCTATCCTGCAGGTACACTCCCATCTGGCAGATGACATCTACTGAAAGACCCAGATGTGCTCAGAGCTGCTCCCAAGACTCCTAGCTTGCTTATGTACCATTATGGTGCTAAGGAACAAATGAGGCATGAAAATTTCTATGTTTTCTTCAGCATACGACAACTCACTGACACAACTCTCCTCCTGCAGACTGAGGACATTAATCTGACACACACCCACTAGGATGTTCCTCAAGCCACAGAATTTCTCTTTGGAGCCTTCCAGCAGTTTTGCAGCCATAGTAGGTCAGCTGCACTGCAGACAGTATCTGCAACAGAGGCAGAATTTCCCCATTCACTCCTCTCAAAACATCTTCCTTGGTAGTGAAATGCCACGTGAATTGGCAGATGGCTGTAAGAGGTCAAGTCCTAGCTCTCCATATTACACAAAGGAAAAGAAAGATAACCTACTGGGGAGTCTCAGGAGGAGTCTGGGCCTTGTCAGAATGTGCAGAGACACAAAACAGGGATTTTTCAAGCACAATGCTCTTGGTGCTTCCTGCTTCCTCTCTCCCGGAGCCTCTCTAAATGCTGTTAGCTGCTGTGACATCTGACTGGGAAGTAGCAGAGCCATGAGTGACACTGGTCCTTACAACCTCTGACATAGAAATTGTCATTATAAAATCTGCATGCCACCACAGGTTGATTTTCACAAGCATCTTTGTGCTCTCTGCAAGCACTTGGCAACTTCTAGTGACATACATGCTTCTAGATTTGGGGACACAGGATTGAGAAGGACATCACTGTTCCAAATTTGGTGAGTCTATGGCTGTATTCTATAATTGGCTCACTGAGTTTAGTCCCCTGTATATAATTACGTTAACAAGTTATGTTTTAATTTAAAACTAGGTACATTATTTTCTTCTGCTGCTGCTACAGAATGTGTGTTCTGGAACCTTGCACCTGAGTTCAACGTAAGGTTCTGTATTGCTCTCCTCTTTGAACAGAAGAATCTTGCAGCTGTTCTGTGTAGGAAGCAACGTGAGCAATGCAGAGAAGCTGTGTTGTCTCCTAAGAAACACTTGCCTGAATGGAAAAAAGTGCAGCTCTTGTTTCCTGATCTTCTTTATCTCTGTCCCATACATCTTTCCTGTCACTCCTGCTGAGCAGATCTCTGCCCTGAGCAGTGAGAGTGGATCTGCATGCTGAGCAGACGCCACATGGCTGCACCACACCATCTGTTGCTGCTCTCTGGGCAGAGACCTGCAGGCCTTCTAAGCAGAGATAAGTATGACAAGAAAAGATGATACGGGGCAAGAACATCAGGCCTTTGGTGGTAATGGTACAGCAAGGTAACAAACATTAAGCATTTACGTCACGCCGTTTCTTTTTGCCCTGAGGACTCAGTATTGATCAGAACAGTTTTGCATGAAAAATTGTTTTCCATGAATGTTCTTCATCAGTTTGTAACAGTGCAATCAAATACATATTTAAAGATTAAAAACGTGAATTGCAAACGACCTTAAGTCGAAATATTATAAGCTTCTTTTTGAATCTTATTATTTTTACATTACTGCTTATGCCAACAGTACTGCTTCAAATGGGTATGCAACAGATGTGAAGTGGGAAGGTGTCTCAGTCTACAAGAGAGCCTCTTGGGCCCGAGAAAAAGAAGATATTTACCAAAATTAAGTAGAGGACTTTGCTAAAGCGCTTTTTATGTTACAGATCATCTTAACTAATTCATGGCCACCACATTCAGGCCACATGAAGATCATGGTAGATCATGCAGAACAGAAGACTCCTTATAGCAATGCCAGAATTATTTGCAGAAAAATCTGAAAATATTTCCTGACCACTTGTATTATGTTATGAAGATGACTACCACTATGCTCCCGTACCACCTGGAAATAAAATATTCCCCATTTAGATGAACATCCAATTTATTACATGCAAACTGAGGACTCAGCATGACTAGCATCTCTATTACTGGTGGAAATAAAATCATACCTCATACCTAACCTTCCTTTGGGGCAAGAGCGTTTTAGTACTGAGCATTTTACAAGGCTTCTGGCACAGGTAGGGGGCAGAGGAAGACAGCTATACAAAACAGCTCACAACACTTAACTATTTAGTAATATTTTTCCATTTTGAGATTGAATACAGGCAAATCAAAGCCTAAGTTTGTTACCATTGAATTTAGGCTAGGACTTCAGATGTAAGTAAGAGGTCAAGGTCTGCTCATATAGATACCACAGTGTCATAATTGTCGGTAAGAGGTCAGAAACTCAGCAGTCCATCACATCGCAAAGGGAGGCAGATTAGATTTTTTTTTTCCTATTACTACGGCTGAATATCCAACTTTAAACAAATGATTGTTATTCTTTGAAGGAAAGATTTAAAAGTTGAAAGGTTTGAGAAACCTTTTCCCACCCTACTCCCCGGCCAAAGTAGTGGAACAGCTGTGATATGGTGATAAATCAGCACACCTGAGATTCCCACATTGCATATCGCAGCATCATTTCTGCCAAAACAATGCAAGTATAAACCAACACTGCTGTGATCTGGTGGTAGCCATTACTACTGTATTCTCTACATTCCTGATGTAGAAGGAGATGGGCAGCAAAACAGCTTCTAGCGAACTTACAGCCTGAAGTAACGCGCTGGAAGCCAGAGGCACAGAGTCCTACCCAGAGCTGGCACATTCTCCGCATCCTCCCCAACTGTGATGTCCTTTCTACCCAGCTCCAAAGCAACACTCCTGATTCAGTGATACTCAGTAAATAATACTCCCTGTTTTCTTCTGCCACGTTTTCATTGTTATTACCTTTTAGACTATAGGCATTTTGTCACAAGGAATGAAAGTTGCCATCCGCCTGTACAGCGAGCAGCAATACTAGCACTCTGAGATACAAAAAAGAAATGCTTATCCTAGTTACATCAAAGATGAAAGACTGGCTACTGGTAAGGCAGAAAACATTGAAATTAGGGATTCCCAAACTCATGCCAGCTTTGAATTTTATTAGACAAATAAGATTAAATAAAAAATAAATAAATAAACCACCAGCTGAATTGCTGGAGACTCCACTTGAAAGTGCTAACTGAGCTGCAGCTGCAAATTCGTTCACCATCAGTGATCAGAACTGTCAGAGAACGTTGCCCTGTGGACAGAGCTGCAGGAGACAAACAGGAAAGTAGAATTGAGAAATACCACTTGAATCATTGCAGCCAATCACCTCAATAATTGCACAGTTAGCATTTAGCAGACCTCTGCTCCATACAACAAAAGCTACAAACACTTGTTAGCAATTTCAAGCACGTTTCAGCCATATAATTTCAAAAAGTCCAAAACCGCAAATTACAAATGTAAAAGTTGCAGTCCCAAAAAAGCCCTGGACAAAATATTCAAGGCTGTAATGTAACAAGTTGTGTCTTCCACAGTCTGTCAGTGTAGAGGCATTAATAAACACAGAGTAAGACATTTTACTAGGCAGAGATTGCCACAGAGGTTCAGATGGTTGGCAATCCCTCTCAATTTTGTAGTAGGCGACACAATTTTCATATCACCAATTACAAAGTCACTGGAACAGAAGATGATAACAACATAGTTTAACTGCATTTTTTTTTAGCTCAGTTCATATGGTTTGTATGTTATTTCTTCACGATCTGCAGCCGAAAAGTCAAATACATTTTCAGTAAAACAACAGCAGTTGATCAAACATAAATCTCTACATTTCTGTTAAGGTAGCAGTCCTCTTCATCTGAGATGTATACTGTGCACATAGACAAAATGAGAAAGAAATTGCAACATCAGTGTCTTCCTTACAAAGAAACTCCAGCTGTAACTATAACTTTTCAGCCTAGCTATGCAGCCAAGCAATGAAGCCGTGTGGACTGAGACAAAGCCTGCTTCTGGGCTTAAAGCAGATTTCCTAGGTGCTGAAAGAGACAATTAAGCTCTTCTGTGCCTAAATTTGTACTACTCAAAAAACAAGAATAAAACCTACTGGATGATAAGCATGTGAAGGTCAGAAATGATGACTCATTACAAAGAGGGCAAAGAGTGGCAAACAACTACTTAGTGCATCAAAATGGGGAAGGCTTCATACAGCTGCTCAGTGAGAACGTTCCTCCAAGTCCAATGATCACACCACAGCCACAAGTCCTAACATTAAAAAAAAAAAAAACCCACATTCCTATTGCACTTGGTTATGGAGCTGTGGTTGATAAACATGAACAACATGAACAAAACAAGAGTGATCCAGTCCTGAATCTACCAGGAACAAGTGCTGCGTTCATTTACTCACCAGGATAACTTTCAGTATCTGTATTTCCTTGCAGGGGAGGATACAGTAAGATGAGGATTAGAATGGCCTAGCATTATCAAGCACAAAATTTCCCTATGCTGCTTTGTGTGACCAGCAGCTCTCTGCTGGCTGCTTCCAACACCCAGTGATAAGGTGCAAGGCAGCTTTTCCCACCTCGGGGGAGGCACAGTCCCACAGAACTGCATGCAGCCATCAGCCCTCCTTGGTGGTCCCAGAGGGGGCACTCAAGGGGTCTCAAGCCACAGCAGTGCCCAGTGATCTGGAGCCCCCTTATTTTCCCCTGAACTGGTGCTGCTGTGCAGTTCTATTCTGTTCCAGTATGGTGTTACAAAAGATCCAGGGCCATACAGTAAACCTGCTTCCTGCTGCACTGATCAGAGGGTGAAGCCCAGGACCTGCTGAGCCTAAGGGAGGGAACCCTGCTCCTCTGAGATATGATGCAGTACAGAGCAGTAGAAACTAACATCCCTAACCCTCCCTCCCCAACATTTACTAAAAGATGGCTGCAAAGACAATGAACACACAGAAAATTGCAGCAGGTGGTACAGTGCCTGGCTAATTCCAGCAACAACTACCTGCCCTCTAATTGCAGTGAAAAGAAGGGTGGGTGTGAGATGGCTTCACTGAGAAGAGCAAGCAACTCAGCTGAAGTGAAAACCATATTGAGCTTACAGCAGCATGATTATATTTTGTAAAGGACCATTCTGTGATGTGTAACACAACCAGAGAGACAAGTACTGGCAGGTGTTTGCTACCGATGGCACCAGCCTTCAGCCCCGCTTCTAAGGTAGTGCTGATTGCTCCCCTCAAAGCTGAGCCTTCCCAACCCTTCAGTCTTGCCCTTAGAGTTGGTTTGGAAGATGCTATGATTCAGACTGAATACAAGCATCCTCTGTCCTCAAAAGACACCACATCTCCTTGGATGGACAGTTTTTACTATACCAGTGTTGTTACTGCAAAGCAACTATAATGAATAAGTATGCCTCCTCCTACAACATGTTGCTATACATGAGGACCTGACCTCAAAGCAATTCAATGAGGAGATGCAACATCATAATTTTATAAAATGAGATGTTCTGCATGAGATAAGAAGTAACTCTTTGCACACATAGAATTTTTTACCTGCAAGATTTGTTCGTATGATAACCAAATTTAGACACTCTGGTAAGTTACAATATCGCAAATCCCTGATAAATAAGAGAGCTGATAACAAAAGACTAACAATACTGCATGACTAGAAAACACCTAAATGTATGCAACTGATGTTGTGCCAGGATCTATGCAGTGACACTGACATGCCTTTCTGTGCAGATCAGGAGAAAGGATGCTCCTGGCTTAGTCAGCACATGTGGCATAGGTATAATCTATCCATGCTAAGGAAAAAGTAAGCGCGTGCCATCATTGCCTCTGATTTGATGTAAATGGCAGCATTTGGCAATGAAGGAATTCCTAAAATCTCATAGAAGACTGAAAATATGTTCCTCTACGTACAAAACCTTGTATTCTCTCACAGAGAAACCCCAACCTCATATGTGATCAACAGGCTTAACCTACAGCTGATGTTTTCAATTTCTCTGAATGTTAAAATGCTGGCTTCATTATGAAAACCGATGCTATTAAAACAACACCATCAACAGCAATGTTTGAGCACCTCCACTAACACAATATTCCCCTGGTAAATCTGCAGGACGAAATAGGATCATTCATCTGGGTGGTTCCCATACACAATATCTAACAGGGTTTATCACAAGTATGACTGAAGACAAAACTTGTCTGTGTAACAAGATGTTTAATCCCTTCATTTGTAAACAATGCAAACTGTTCCAGTGCAGATTCTCCGACTCTATGAATTTAATGGGAATTAAAAATCTTAAAAATGCACCACAAAAGAAAAGGTTTCTTGCTAAGATTTGAAGGTAGCACTGTGAACAAGTTTAAGGGAAAGCTTTTCTTCTGAGGAATCTGCTGCTATTTTTTTCCTGATGATTTACAGAGCAAAACTATATTTCAGCAGATGGCTCACTACATTTTTCCAGAACAATTTCAGTAGGAGAGAAAACAACACACAAGTGAAGGAATAAGATGCATCGGCTGCTTATTGTGTAATAAAACCTTTGTTCGGTTTTTATTCATGCATTTATCAGCAGACTTATTATCTAAAGCTAGCCTACAAAGGAATTCTCCACATGTTTACAACCCAGCCTATATTTAAAGTGGTCAAGTTTGTGGATAAGAGAAATCTCCAGACAAAAGGCAGAAAATGTGCAGTGGAATCTTTTATCAGCCAGGATTTCTGTTCCTTAAAGTCCTCAGAACAGAAGGTTCACGTTTCTGTTCTGCACATTTTCTGTTAAAATTTGAGATCCAAGGTTGGAAATCCGAGCAACAATCTTTATTGCCATCCATTCCATGGCCTGCCCTTCCTGTTTTCCAAAAACAAAATGCTGTATTTAGTTTGAAAAGGGGATATCCTGCTGGAAGGCTTTGAGAAAAAAATAAAAATAAAGAACACACTGAGCCGGAGACCTCAAGTACTCCTTCCTGTTCCCTAAAAGAAATTAAGAAATAGTTGTAGTCAAAAAAGGAAATACTGCAAGAAAAAATACCTGGGAATTGCAGTCAGAGCAATACTTACAGAACTACTACTTCAAGTAGTAGGGAACTAATTATACAAACGGTTCTTTTCTCAGGGCACTTCCTATACAGTGCGTATAAAATCCCTTATTAATATTGTTAATAAGTTTGGAGTATAACACTTTGAAATAAATGTTTACAAGCTTCATTCACAGACTGAAATCTGTTTTATTGCTCTTCAGAAGCAGAACAGAGGGTTCTTTAAATTAGTTAGAAAAAAAATAATTCGATATAAGTGGGTTTGTTCCAGGTACTCATCTGTATAGTCTTCTACACAGCATCCTTAACTTTTATTTTGTATTTTTGCATGCTTTTAACAGCCAATGCAAGTTGTGGCTCAGCTTACTGTGTATGCAGTAAGAAAGTGAATGAAACAACGACCAGTCTAACAAAATGCATCTCTTACAGACAGTGTACTCTGGTGCCTTCTTTCTTCTGGCCAAGGCCAGGCCAGGTCCAACTGCCTCTCCACTGCACGCCCTGCCACGGCCACACCGACACGTGTTGCACCTTTAGATACCAGACCGTCCTACTGCCACAGACACAACACACTCCATGCATTATTTCATGCACTTTGAACTTTGAAGAAAATAAATTCACTGCTCCTGCAGCCATTTGAGTGGGATGGGTTTTTGTTTCCATCCTTTTCAGTATCCCCACAGCTCCATTCAGCTAACTCTGCCAGGAAAGTGGAAATGTCTCTCAGTGAGATGCAGCAGGCAGTCAGAAGGGAGCTGTAGCTTTATGTCACCTCTCACCTGCCACAGCTGGACTCATCAGAACTACCAGCACTTACCTCCATTTGTCAGAACAAGAATTACAAGACAGCAGTTTGACAAGTTCCTGGTTAAAGTGTGGAGTCCACACATGCTGAGGGCTGAGCGAGTCTCTTGTGACATGGGATATGGGTTCTGTAAATACACACATGTAAAATAGGAGGCAGTTTGCTCCCAAAGCTGAATGTCAGAAAGAGGACATGAAAAGAGAGCTAGCAAGGGACATTCAGAAAGCAAAGAAACAGAAGAAAATGGTTATTGCAATTGAAACAATCAACTCCATTGTTATAAAATTCTGTGAACGGGAGCTTTTAATACTGTATTTGAAAAATTAAAGCATTACACTTGCTAAGAATACACCATAATATCTCACTGTTTTAAAAGTTCATATTAGGTTTGTAGCTTCAAGAATGTCCAGTATACTAGAATACAGGAAATGAGACTAAGATAGCAACCTTGATGGCAATGGAAGAGGGTTGCCTTTTTTAACTTTCCAACTTAAACAACCAAAAAGGACATTTAAGTTTAAAAAAAAAAAGCAGATTATTGAAGGCAACTGAATGTTAGCACAAAACAAGGATGGATAATTGTAGAATTGTCTGAGTTGGAAGGAACCTTTAAAGATCATATTCTTTTAACAATCAACTTTGTGCAAGGGTCATGTGAATGTGACCAGAACGAACTCTTACCCCCACAGAAAACACCAGCCCCCCTTCCAGTAACTGGGATCTGCCCTCAGCTCAGAAATCTTCACTGAAACTGAGAACACAGATTGCTAGCAAGGGATGAGGGACAAGAACAGTATACTGTAATTCTTTATTATCAACTACCCTGAGATATAAATTTAAAAAAAAAGAAAAACTCTGTGGTTATTTGCAATGTGAAAGGAACAAGAGTCCTACAGGCACAACCCACGCCACTGGGTCAACCTGTCCAGGCTATTTAAGCCACAAACATGCATTAAGTAGCTCCCTAGACCAATCTATCTGTGAAGATTCAGAGTGCTGCTACAAAAATGAGAATGACATTTTGACATATACAACTAAAACCATTCCAGCTACAATACACTAGTCTTCTAAGAAATACAAAATAATAAAGCCACTGAGTGATATTCACAGCTGGATCCTGAGAAATTTGAAGAGAAGAACAAGCAGGATGTGACTCAGAGGAATATGGGTGAACATGTGACAGCTGCATACATGTGAAAAATTGTAGAAAGTAAAAGGTAGAAGTGAAAAGATAGTCATATACCATCCATAGCAGAGTAAAAACTCCTGTGGAAATGTCATGGTTCTGTTCCAGAAGAAGTGTGACCCTAGGCAAATCTGCACATCGCATTTTCCCATATGAAAAATAAGCTAACACTTAGGTCATATGAGACATATGGTGCATATTACTTGAAAAGCTCTTTCCTTGGACACTCTGACATCCAGGACTACTGTATATTTAACACTTTGGAGACTGCAAATATCATCTTCTCTGTATTTATAAAGAGTTTTTATATTCTGGGACTTAGAGAACTATTTAAGTAGCATCCATTAAGCAATTATTCGCATGCATTTTCCTCTTTCTGTCATTGTCACCAAAAGATAAGAACAAAAAGCACCTAAGTGCTAAGAAGAAGACAGCAGGATACTGTGGCTTCCAAGCTTATTTTTGGAAACACTTTGCTAGTGTACTGATAACCAACTCTAAAACATCTCCTGTTTTAAACCTTGCTGCATCCATTCTCTCCCCCTGTGAGATTTTTCATTCCTCTACTCTGTGGTCCCCACATGCAGGTCACAGTGCAGAAGGCTCAGTTAAGGACAACTAGAGCACTGTGACCGACAGGCATTTGCACCAACCTTTTCAGTACTAAAGCCCACATAGATCTGATGGTGGGACAACAAGTCTCTTTAGTTTGTATCTCTGGGATTTTCTGTGTGATGGCTACCAAGAAGCCTCTGCACCCCAGCAACATTAAGGGCTGTGTTGCCTGATCTCCTACCGCACAACAGAGCAAGAGCTCTATTGCAGCCCTGCAAGGTATCTCTGCCTCCCCTGGCACAGGGCCCTGCCTGGTTGGACTTGCGGTGTTTCATTTTAAAGCCCTTTGAGACAGAGAAGAATTACTTTAGACTCACAGAAAAGAATAAATATGCTGTAATACTATAATGCTAATTTAGGCTGCCTTGTTAATATTCAAGAGACATCTTCCAAAAGCTAAACACAGGTATCAGTCAAGAGCTACAGAAATTAAAACAAGAAAAAAACTGATGCAATGTTCACCCTCATTAAGCATTTCCACATGTAAATTATGCCAGCTCAGACTTTCTTATCAACTTCCAAGTTCAGTTCAGTGAGCCAAATGGAACATTGCCACCTTCTCCACATCTCTGCAGTCAGGTCCTTAAGGACCTGAAGGAGATTTATTCCAATTTAGATTTGTTTGTAAATTTACTGACTGTATCTTTTGGAGACTCATTACTCATACAAACCAGGGAGAAAATAAAACAACAACAACAAAAGGCTTTGTATCAAACGAGTATTCTTTAGTTGGTTTTCCAGAATCCACACACTAGGACTGACTTTTCTCTCTTCAAAAGGATTATAAGCAAAACAAAATCAGAATACAATGGAAGAATTCTGACATACCTCCTCAGCTCTCTCACTGCCCTCTTTATAATCAGAGTTTCACTGGTTCAACACATCATAATCATCAGGTCCTGTGCTCAATGAGAATTCAAACAGGTACAGGGGAGAAAAAATGGCACAGGAGATAAGGGTTGTGCTTCAAGTGCTGACTTCTTGCCAGGTGAACCCTCTCTGTTTCAGTTCTCAATCTGTAAAGCGTGAATATCGTTCAAGACGTCCCCTACTCAAAATAATTATGCTAAGTGACTTTGCAGATAGTTCACAGTTTAGGGCAGATGATTATCTGCAAAGATGCTTCTATGTTGAGTTTAGCAGTCATTTAAATGGCAACATGACAGATTAGATTTGAGCAAAAATATTTACCTAGCTGTTATAAGCATAAAGATACAAATTATCTGCAAAATACTTTGATCTTGAATTGTAAGGCTCTATAAAATGTGTGAAACACTATTGTGCAGTTGTAATAGTGGAGGCAAGGATCACTATGCAAAACAAATGCAATGATGCATTTATTTAAGTATACTGCCTTTCAAATAATCAGAACTTGAACACATACGTCAGAGAAAACTTCAATCACCCACCAGACAACTGAAAAAACTGCCCCTTATTCTTCAAGGTACATGTTATAAGGACAGAGATTCTCCAAATACTGTATAGTCTATGATTAATATAATTATTGCACCTTTATCCAAACCCTTCTAAGCTCTTTATCCTGAATAAGGTCTTGCAGTAAATTGCACATGCTATTCATCCATGAATTAAAACTTAAAGCCACTCCCACATAGCAGCCCTGGAAGGAAAGCAGAGATGATCTTCCACACGTTTTTCCTTTTGGAAAGTGTTTGCCAGTACATCTGTTTTCTTGAGCAACTCCTCCTCTCCAGTTGTGAGGAACGGATCGATGTCACTGAGTAACAGCCTCCCAGCCACAGGATCTTTAGCACATCAAGGCTACGACCAAAAAGGGCAATGAGAGACACCTTCCCAAACAGCAAAGTTAGTGCCCACACACTGCTTTTTCTAAGCCCTGTTTTTGCTTCACCGTTGCAGATGCTGTGCACGCACACACGCTGTACCCTTACACCTCCCACATCAGAGCTTCTTTTACTGTGACACTGCAAGTTTTGTTTTTAACACCAGACTCAAATGTTTCTCACTTATGCTTGGAATGGCAGATATACACTCAGCAAATCAGAACAAGTGAACCAAAATATTTATTTTTAATAACCTCATCTGGTTTATAATGAATGTTTAATGATGCTAACAGCAAGCCTACTACTTAGAGTAGCTTCCCTCAAAAGGGCACAGTCAACATAAATAGCTCAAAGCTCTTTTTGTTTTTACTGAATAAATATGAACCCTAAGAAATGCTCAGTCAGAAGATGATGTGCAAGTCTAATACTAGAAAACACTTCAATAGCTCAGCTGTTGAAATTGTACTTGTTTCCATAACAAAAGCCATTGGAAGAGTTGCATTCTGCTCAGCCTTTCCAGAGAGTTCATCTCTTTACAACTCATGGTAAAGATCAGGATTTCATCATTCCTGAACAATTCAAGATACACTGTATGCCATAAATAGAGAAAATAATTTGCTAACAGCAAAATTAAACTTGGTGACCTGAGCTAAAACTTGAACCTAGACTTCCTCAGTTGTGGTTCAGGATCTTTATCCTTTTTGTTCTTAACATACAGGTGTATGCTCACAAGTTAGAATAATAAGCATATTCAACAGCATGAGTAGTGACATAATATTACTTACTGGTGTTACACTGATGTGCAATGGCAACAGAGTCCATCCACATCAGTCAATGCAACTCTGTTACAGCCATGTACAATTAAATCCTTTCTCTTTCCACTCCCCAGTGGGTTTAAGTTTGATCAGTGAACGTCATATAACTTCACCGAGGATCATTTCATTCATAGATTTTGTCTGTGTTCTATCCTCAACAGACTGTAAATAATATCAAAAGAAACAGCAAGAATTCTGCATGCCTTCAGTTTTAGTCTTGAAGCTCCAGAAGCACTGGAAAGTACAGGAGCTGAAGCAGTTTTGGTGTAACTTTATTCTACACAGTGCTATTTTGAGTAATCTGTGTCATGAATAGAAAGGGCATTATGGAGATCTCTTTAGTAAAATACTCCAAAACAGAAATTAAACATTAGATAAATTAAAACAACTGATCTTCAGTTACAGAAATACTAGACAGGTCTCCATGCAGACTCCCCTTTGCAGCTCCAATGTTTTTTCTGTGTCCCTTCTTTCTTTGCTCTTTACTCCTAGTATCACCTGTCCTTGCATTTTGGCCAATTTTATTTGTGCATACCACAGCTTCCTGTCGCACACTTAACAGCCTCCAACAGCATTGGGAAGGGAGGTTGGTGAGCCAGCTAGGAAGAAGCATGGAGCAAAGCAAGGATGTTTGATGCTCAATCATGTTTGTCAATGGTAGGGAAGGTATCAGCACTTTGTTTTGGTTCTTTCTGGCAACATAAAACAAAACCTTCTCTTTAAGTACCACTACTGTAGTTAATTTTCAGATAGATAAAATATTTGGGCAGTAAAGAAGAATAGATCCAAAGATTTGGAGAGGGGATCATTTCTGAGCTAATTCTCCTTTACACTGAGAGGGGGGTGGGGATTTAATTAATGTTAGTATTAAAAGAAACTATGACAACTGCTGCAGGTAGCACTACGTTGATCCTTTTTTTAGCATGCTCTATTACTAACTACAGATTTGAATAGCATCTAATAGGGATACTTAATCAGTCATGTAGAGCTTTGTCTGTGCTACGTATTACAAGTGCCACCTAGTGAAAGATATGGTTATTTCCATTTTCATTTCATGAATGATGATGTAGCTGGATGAAACGTATCCATAGATCACTGAGTCACACTGAGACATTGTCACGTTCAGAAATATTTTCAAGAAATAAAGGGGGGAAAAAAGAGCCCTATTTCCTGCAACCACAAAAAATAATCCTTGATACTAATTCAGAATTAGGCTAAATAATCTATGTACAGAGTTCGTGCCCAGCAGCTAACCTACAGTACAAAGAACAGAATTAGCACCTACAAAACTCTGTCCATAGAGTTCTCAAAATAATTATTTGAGATAAAAGAACCTCACCAAACTGGATTTTGTCATACGTGGAAAAAATAAGACTCATCCAACAAGAGAGTTCTTGCTAAACACAAGTACTCAAACACGCAAAAACCAGAATACTATAATGCATGTTACTTTGCTTAACTGACCACTCAGTTCATAAAGGTGTTCACCTCAAGTTCACAGGGTTTTTGGCAGAGATTGATCACATTCTGCTAGGGATTTCGCCTGCTGGTACGTCAGGTGTGTACTGATGAGAGGGAGCTACTTCTCTATGGGACAATTTTCCCCTCTTATTCTTATGTGTAATGTGATGGAACACATAGCAATGATAACAAAGCAACAAGGTCATAGGCTGCAGCAAGTGAGAATTTGCTCAAATGCAACAGCCATAGACACAGAAATAAAGGAAAGAAGTTGCTTACTTTTAGGAGGCCTCAGGTATGCAGGGATCTCCAGCAAGATACCTTTGCCACCACTGCTTGGTCTGGGAAGGGGTGGATCCTGGCTGCACCCCATCTGCTCACTCAGGTACACTGCATACCTCTGAGCTCCCCTGGGTTGGCCCTGCCTTCCCACCAGGTGCTCAATCTCTGCTTCAAGCCATGATTTAGTATTTCTGCTACACTATGGAAAGCCAAATGATGTCTTGAGGTCCGGTAAACAACAACACTGTGTAAGCAGACCAAAGCAGTAAACAAGGGCCAGAGATTTGTTTGTATTTTGTTTTTGAAGTTTCACTGAGCAGACCCCTGGGTTTCTTCCTACATTCAGTATTGACTTACCAAGTGAGGTTTGCAGAATATCATCTCTTCAAATACAGCAAGCCAGTAGCATGACTCAGCCTGAGGAGATCCAGCACACATTGCAAGGTGCTAAAAATTCAAAGCACAGTGCTGCATTTGAAAATAACAGAAAAAGAGATTTTCTTTTCAGAACTAACATCAGTGCTCTTACGAGCTCTTATTACAGCAATACTAAGGCTATTGCATTCAACATATATTAGCTAATTCATTTCACAAGTGATGAAAGAAAGAATCTGTATTATGTGCTCCCTGTACAGGATCTCTTTTGTGACATTTATTAAATTAAATATGTATATGCCTACACAAACAACAGAAGGTCATGAGTGTTATCTCTATTTTACAGATCGATATGGAACACTGATTACTACCCAGGTAGCCTAAGGTAACAGGACAAATTAATGCCACTGAGAATCCCTTCATTCTACCTTCCTGCCATGATGTCATGCTATCTATTAGATACATCAGCTCGGCATCATTTTTTTATCATCAGGTATATCTAATAACATAGAAAATACATTAGAAACACAACTAGTCCTTAAAGAATACAAGATAAAAATACTACAGCCCTGCTCTTCATTCTTCACTGCCATCACTCCATAAAATAGTTCTGCTAGTGTGAAGTGGGTGTGAAATACCAGCATTCTGACTAGATACCATATTACATTACAGAGTAATGTAACACATGTTACAGAGCAACAGAGGCCAGCCCTATATAATCACTCACTAAGCCATATATCTAACTCTGTATCAGCATATTTCAGATCTTTGAGTACTTATTAAACAGAAAATCATTTGTATAAGCCAACTTTAAGAAGCCTGCCATATTCCACAACAGCATTATTTCAGGAGGAAAATAAGGGAGGGAGGGGGAAAAAAGAAGGGTTAATTATAAAGCATGACAAAAAATGTCTGCAACATAATCCACATTCCCAAGCCAGAAATCTTCACTAGCTGCGCAGCTTCCTGCATCTGAGCACGTGGCAGGTATGAGTCACTGCAGGCACTTCTGTAAGGAGCTAACACAAAAAAACAGTACGATACAAGAGTGGTATTACCCATTGTATTCTGTACAGAACAGACCCTGAACTTTGAATAAGGGTGAGCACTGAAAATTTTAATTTTATTCTTGCCATTCAGCCAACCCACCACTAGCTGTCGCCATTGCTTCACAAGAAGTCAAGAGCCAGCGTTGCAACGCGGAGACGATTTTCAGACAAGGCTTACTTTCAAAAATGAGTGCTGCTACTCTTGGGGGATGGGGGCGACTCGGAAAAATTGAAAGGATCTACAAGAGGATAAGAAAACAGATGTGTAGGAGAATGCCTACATCCTACAACAGTGATGTGGCTGCAATTTGAAGCAGATTGGCACAGAAAGCTTGGAAGATCTATATATTTTAGAAGATGTATGGAATGAGAACAGAAATCCCTGTAAACCCACTCACATAGCAGAATAGGAACAATCAAAATGGACTGGGGCAAGCCAGTGTTCCTGTCTACTTTCTGACTACAAGAAGTGCAGCAGCAGTATTGGATGCAATAACCTTAAGGGGTGTTTTCCCAACCATTACCTACAGTGGCTAGTTCCATCTCATATTATACAAACCACCCAAATTCAGAAATGGAAAATGCAACTCAATAAAGCCATAGGATAAAAGTTCGTCGGTTTGTTTGTGTTTGTTTAGCTTTTGTAATCAGCCCTATAATCTGCTTTATAACACTTACTTCTAAATGCAGGGACATACCAATGCCATTTCTGATGTTCTGGTGAACCCCTCTGGCCAGTGAAACCTCTCCATAGCATGCAAGTTAGCTTTCCATCAAATCAGATATTCAGATCAGAATCCACCCTCCTTCTTTGCTACATTACAGCCAAACTAAGCTGAGTAGGGTACAAAAGGTTGGGATTACAATACTCTTCAAAATACAGATATAGGAAAATATATACAGGAAAGAGAGGGTTATCCCTGCATACGTGTCAGAAGAGTTACCACAGTGTTTGGCAATTCACTGAAAAAAACGTTTAATATAAATGTCTGCATATCTTTTTACAGAGGCTAAGGTTTCCAACAGAAAGAAATCAAATATCAAGACCAAAAAGGACATGGAGAAAAAGAGAAGATCAAAAAAAATCAAGATGTATTTTTCCAGACATTATCTTGTATGTTGATGTTATATAGTAAAGTGGCAAAACTGGATCAGCAATAGGAAGGAGCATTATCCTCACCTTACGACACAGAACAACAGTTTTTCTACAAAAGACTATTGATTTGTTTTTATGAAACAGGGCAGTAGGTTTTATTCACCAGAACAAGTAGTGGACTCTCAATACCATACATATACAGTGCTGTGTACACTTTGCAGATGTAACAACTGATTTTGGAGAGAATACTGACTCTTTCCTCCTCAGAAGAGAGCGCTGTGTTTACAGAGGACTGGGTGTACAGATAGACTGATCTCTGCAAAGACACCTGTTACTGACAGATATTCTTGACAGAAACTATGAAAAGCAACTTAAATCCAAATCTTTTTATATTTTGTAGTTGTTCAAAAGCCTGTGAGGATGTTTAGTTTTACGTGAATTGTATCAACATTATTATTTATCTATTTCAGAAGTAAAAAAAAAAAGCACATCTGAGGATACAGTTCAGCCTGTAGGTAAAATTCAAGCAATACAAATGAAAAAATGTTGAACTAACAAAGCAAAATGCAGCTTTCTGAAATAATACCAACTCAGGTTTCTTGAGATTCTGAAAGAAAGAGTTTCCTGCTTAGTTCTCACAGCATGTGCCAGAAGAGTAAAACAATGCCATAAGTTGTAAAGTACTTTCTTGAAGCAGTGCAGAACACAGAGAAGGTTCTCTTCCATGTCAGTAGATACGTACTAGTTTAAAGCATCAAAAGGTATTTGTCATCATCGCTGTTTTTTTCCTAATCAACATGAATAGATACTGTTTTACTTTCTCTTCATGAAGCACATTATCTCATGAAAACAGAAGGGCTGCAGCTAGTGCTTGGGCCAATGACAAAATGCTACTTCTTCATTTGGTTGATTTATTGATACACCTGCATTCGGGAGGGGTACAGGAAGTACAGAAATGCTTCCAAGGATGCACCTTCAACAGACTGGAAGGAAAAGAAATGTAAGTCAGGTTCCACTAAAAAGATAAATAGTCTTTCTTTGCAACCATTTCAACACAGTCTGAACTTGAGGGCTACCAAACAACTGCATCAATCATTTACCGTGGGTGCTACAAAACGATTGAGGAATTAAATATTCTAGTTTTGTTTGTTTGTTTTTTAAGGTTTATATAGATCATGCTGCAGGATTTAAAGAATTTAAAATCCCATTGCATTGGACAGCTACAGTCACAGGCCATCTGGACTTCCAAAACATAGTTTGATTAATAGTTTTGTTGTTTTGCTTTGTTTTCCTGGTACAGAAGAATTAAGCCATTCAGTGACAATACAACTACCAGTACCTTCCCTAGGTGTGCTGAGCTGATTAGATTTGGCCATGCTGAGTGACAGCTATCATATGCATGAATTGCAACTGAACAAGCTCACTTACACAAAGACAGCCTGCGCCAATCTCCTATGCCCAATGTTTTTAAGATACCTGTCAACAAGTTTGCCATGGTCCTCCAAAAGCTCACAGGAAACAATACGTGTATGAGTACAAGACTTACTGAAGTACACAGTAGGAAAATAGTAACAAAGAATTGAGAATAGAAGTAATGATACTAACAGATAAATATATTTTAGCAACTACAGTTCATTATCTTGTGAATCCAGCCTAAGGAAACCATTCTGTCACACAAAGAAATGACAGTGTTGTCAGGTGGGCAGAATGATTCTCCACTCTTGAGAGCCAGGAGGAACCTGTAAGCTTAGGTGTTAAAGTGCAAAAGGCACTCAAAGAAAAAATACACTTCTGAACAATGAAAAAAACCTCATTATACTTTGCACCTGTTTAAGAAAAAATATTTAACAAATCGGTTTGTTAATAAAGGTGCAATTAAGTACTACACAATTAAAGAAATAGGAATGAAAACAGAAAATTCTCACTAAGAGAAAAGGTTAAAGTCTCTCATTAAAAACAAACAAACAAACAAAAAACCACTCTCCCCTCACTCATGGATATAGACAATCTCCTAGGGAATTTGTTACTTATTAACATAGGATTGTTCCTGAAATTTAGGAAAGGGTTTTTCATTTTCTTTCTTGTTTTCTTTTTCTTTTTTCTCTGTGTGTGTGTGTGCTAAAAAGTTAGTATTTGTTCTCAGATTTCCAAGAAAAGGTGCTTCTTACTGTGAACAAACACAGCAATGAGAATAGAAAACCTTTAGGGAAAACCACTGCTCATTTCAATATCACAAACAAAACACAAGCATGGAGAAAGTGACAAATTTTGCATTCTCTCAATATTCTCTTTCTGTTAACATTGTAAGCTAGAATAAACTTCAATCACTGCAGCCAGCAGCCAGCTCATGAATAGGCTTACTAACATCAACAAGACTATTGGTATGAACAAATGCTCAAAATGACTATGAGACTTCTTGTATGCCCTTTGTAATGTTAAAAGCAGTAGGAATACCATAGCTTGCAAGTGCTCTCCCACATAGAGTAAGAGCTGAAGGCAAGAGGAATGCTCATGTGAGAAAGTGTGGAAGAGCTATAGATAAAGGCTGAATTAGTCCATTGCTGCCAGTTAAAACTATTAGAGCATGTTCTAACAAAAAACTACCAGGCTAGCAGATTCCAGGCTTCACCTAACTAAAACCTAATGCCTGAAGTTAGATTCTGATGTGTACTACTCAAGTAAAGCATTACTTCTACAGTTTAATAGTTATTCGTTAACTGCAATTCTACTTGAAGAACATGAGATTTCAACCTACATTCAAAAAGTATGGAACCACGACGGTAACATATAAAGGTTCTGTGAGAAAGGAAGCACCAGAACTAGCAGCAAGGTGGGGTTGCCTGCATGGTCAGCCCTTCATTTGAATGCAAATGCAATTTTGGGGCAGGCAGTTATCTGTGACATCAGGCAGGACCTTAGTAAACTGTTACCACCAGCACCTGGTAAAGCCATTGTTAATCATGTGTAGTAAAGGGACATGAGGGCTAGCATGAGTCATTTATAGAGCCGGTCAGAGCTAGAAAAGAGAGAGAAAGAAAGAGGAGGGGAAGAGATCAAACAAACAGTGTGAGGAGCAGGATGTCCCAGCAAGACAAAGCCAGGCTGTGAGCACCATGTACGTGAGTTACCTTTTGGATAAAGAGACCAGCATGTATCCAGGACCCGCAAGGTGCAGCAACAACAACCTGCCAGTGCAGAACTTTGTGCCCGCTCCCCCCTACTCAGACTACATGGGGTACCACCACGTGCCAGCTCCAGACGGCCACGGACAGCCCGCGGGAGCCTGGGGACCCCACTACGGCCCCCAGAGGGAGGACTGGAACGCTTACGGCCCGTGCCCGGGGCCCTCCGGCACGGCTGCTGCCGCGCAGCTCAGCGCCTCGTCTCCTGGGCAGGGCTCCTACAGCCCAGCTGAGTACAGCTCCCTGCATCCCGCCGCAGCCGGGGGGTTACCTCCTGCAGGTACCGGTGGCACACAGCAGGGCTCCCCCACCAGCCAAAGGCACAGCTCTTACGAATGGATGAGGAAAACGGTGCAATCCACTTCCACAGGTATGGGGGCAGCGAGGCTATGCTGAGATTTCCCTTTTTTGGGTGGTTGGTTTTGGTTTCTGTTGTTTTGTTGTATTTTTTTTGCCAGGTTCCATACGTTTTAACAGCAAGACGATTTGAACAAGACTCTTGCTAGCAGTGAAATATTGGTTCAATTTTTGGATGCTGTCTTTGATCAGCTGATGATTCCTTATATACCTTCCTTGACATCCATAGCTGAAGCCAATAAAAAGCAATGGCCTTTGACAGCTTTTTCACTTGAGATACGTTTTTTAAAAGTTACATCAAATAATTGCTTTTAGCAGGAGTCCAATAGATTTAAGTATGTCTGCAGAAAGAAATCATGATGAAAGCATCAAATTTCTCCACCATCTATGCCTTGCTTATTTTCCTTAATTTTCAGTATAGACATGAATAGTTCAAGTAAAACATATATAGTGTTGGGGTTGGAAATCTCTTTGTATTAGATATAGCCCCCATAAATCTAAGAACAGTAAAATGAAATATATCTAGAATCAAATGCTTGAAGGACAGGAACAACAAGGAAAGACTTGCCACTCTTCATAGCAGTAACTCAAAATACACAGGAATATAAAGATCTCTGGTAGCAAAATAAGTTAATGCTATGACAGGTTGATCTCCAATAGGAATGGATGATTAAAATAAAATGCTGCAGTCATGTTTAACAAGTAAAAATAAGAAGTCTGAGGAAACGATTCTCTTTGGTCATAGGAAGTAAAGCAAAAAAAAAAAAAAGTACAACTATTAAACACCAAAAACATCTCTGTTCCTTGTATCAACAGAAAACTAATGAAACAAGGAAGGGGGGAAGGAAAGGCTGAGGGGCGCTGCCTGAAAGGAGCAGGGACAGTCTTCTATAGAAGTGTGTGATCCGCCAAGGTTCTGAGCAGTTCTGACACGCACCAACACCAGTAGGAGTTCAGGACGCTCCGTACCTCCCCCAGAGATGCACACAGTATCTCAGTGTCTCAACTTATGGAGGTTCCCTTCCTTCCAGGCCTTCCTCCCTTCCCAGTTTGGTTCCCACACACCTGTAAATGTGGTTTTCAAAGCCAGTATTGAATTAAACTCTGAAGGGAAAACAGTTATTTCAACATATATTCTACATAAACAAAAGCAACTAAGCCTAAAAATTATCTTTGCCAAAATAATGCACCTATTTTGCACAGACACAGAGTCATACCTAGTCCTGCTCAATGCAACTTCAGCTCACAGAGAGTCCATGGATGATACTTGGACCAAGAATGTTCCTTACATTGGGGGAATAAGAACTTTGCAAATACAAAAGACAGAGGTTACTGAAGACTTTTTTATTTTAAAATATATCTCATAGCTGATCTTCACTGAATGCTACTCAAGAAGAGGGCCAGTCTTGCAAAAACTTCATGCTTTCTTTTGCGTAGTCCTTATGAATACAGTGAGAATTCTCACAGGCAGTATGATTTACAGCTGGCAACGTACTTGCTCAAAAACCACTACTATTTCTCTTTTCTTTACCTACCTGCCTCTTGCTCTTTTGGATTTAAATGGCAGCCTTACAGTTTCTGTCTTTTTTCACAACCATTAGGAATTTTAATAGAGATTTTGTAAAGGAAAGAAGAATTATGTATGTTGTTTATTGCCTCTTTTTAGTCCCTGTGAAAAAGATATGAACTATTGTTCCTGAAGATAGGAAAAATAAGGCTTAGACTTACCTGAAGGCACTGAAGTAAATTATAGAAATGAAAAGTATTATTTGTTCATTATGTGTTGCAAAATAATACTTATCAATAATATGATTTCTCTATAGAAATGATGAATATTAAGGCAAGTAATTTTTGCAAGATGCTCTTAAATGTCTGCAAGAAATGCTACTCTAATTATATCCCTTTAGAATCAGGAGAGACTCCTTCCGTAGGCTGACTTACTTATATACCTCTTGGCAGCAGTCTGATTTGTAACAGCAACAGAAACAAGGCCTAGAAGCAATGACATTTCCATCTCCAGGGGTTTCATGGTTATCTTCTCTTGTTGTGGTGCTTCCTGGATTCATGACCTGACAGAGAAGGAAGAAAAACACTTGATTGAAATTTCTCCCACTGCCTCATACCCACATCTTCTCATATTGTTATTTATACAATTCATCTGGAACAGAAGAAGAAATGATTTCAAGTTAAATTTACTGTATGCAACTTAAAAAACAACACTGAATACAAAACCAGGACTTCACCTGGTATTAAGCAAGGTTCATGAAATACGCTTCTTAAAACGACCAAAAGAACTCAGTAGTTGATGCAAGACTGTTCTGATACAGTGGCACTGCAATGCATTGAACGACCTAATCAGGCTTTCATCCACCATCCTCCCTGGTGAAGGATGTATGAACGCTCCTTCTGCAGCTTTCAAACTGGAGGGAGTAGGACTTCCTCCATGTAGGCTCTAATGCCTGCTCACTGCTTCCCTGAGGGTATTCAGGATACCGGAGAAAGCAAATGCATTCTGACTCAGACCACTTGAATAAAGGAGTATTTTGTATGGAGTATGTCTGAGTATTTTCATCCAAGAATACAAGTGGAAAAGACCCTTTCCTAACCCTTATACTGCGCCTATTTGCCTCAGTTGCTAAAACACCAAACAGAAAGGAAAAAGAAACCCACAGCTACTAGCAATAGCAACAGAGGTTAGAACCATGACAACTAGAGACGGCAATTCTAAGTACACAGAGCATAATTACAGGCAAATTCTTTGATGAAAAGCATAAGCCCGTCATCGAATAAACTACAAATCCCCTTATATTGATTTCTGTATTTTTATGGAAGCATGCAATCCCTTGCATAGGAGTAGCCTTTAGTTTTAGCCCATGGGAGAAAACAAAATACATCTGTGTAAACCTGTGCACAAAATCTAAAGTATGAAGAGGTAACTGCCAGGTAGTTTCAGCAGCAACGAGAATTAGGTTTCTTAAGTATATCTTAAAATCTGTACCTATCTAATTATTAAAAAAGGAGGGAGCAAGTACAGAAACGAAGGGAAAGTAACTGTAAGCAGAGATGACAAGTGCAGGAAACACTGTAGTCATTCAGTAAAACTTTGATGATTTTTTTGGTGGTGCTGACAGGTGCTGACAGTATCATTACCAAATGCTCTATAAATGTAGAGTATCTAGAAGAAGGAAGAAGTTGCATCAAATGTAAGAAAGAGAAGCAGCACTCTTAAGGAGTCATTCTTGCAAAATGCTGAATGCCTAAAGAACACCTGGAAAAAAAGTCCAGGTAATCACTTGCTTTTTAGTTTATACAGTCACTGGCAATGTGACTTTTCCTGACCCTGCCACTTAGAAAACTGCCTGCACTTTCTACAGCCTATATTCTTATGCCAAACAAAACCCCACAGAGCAGTCTGTCCAGTTGTCATTTAAAGGTAACAAAATTATTTTGTTTTGGATTCAGTTATCTTCTGTATTATGAAGATGAATTGTTTACACTAACCAAGGGCAGAATTGGCCAATGAGCATTATGACTCATATTTTTTTGCACTTTAATAATTGCACTTTAAATAGAAGTCAACAGAACAGAGGGGAAAATCCCCTAAGTCCAATGAAAGTTTCTGATTCTATGATGCTACTCTGTTCTTTTCACCATGAGTTACCTGAACATGTATAATAAGAAAAAATGATCAAGATCCAGCAGAAAATACAAATATGGGATTTCAGCATCACAAACCTCTATGCATCCAACTTGGCAATATTTCTTTCAGCTCATTGAAACTTGAGGCAGGAATGCAATTGCTACGCTGTGCAGGACAGCACCCTTGTAACTTCACAGAACTTCACGTGCAGCACAGTGTCCTTCTTCAAGACATTTATTCATTTAAATTTCTTTTGTTTCACAAATTCAATTAAATCGGTGATACTCCTTAGGGTGAGTTTGGACCTTTTGTTTCCTAAATTTTGAAGTGCATGAATATTGAGAAATCGCTCCCTCACCAAAAAAAAAAAGAAAAAAAAGAATCCACACCGCTGGGCCCTGATCTCCAGTGATCCTTTATTATTAACTCAAAAAACTAACTCTACTCCCTCTCTTAAAACTGAGCCACCATAAAGATGCAGATATGAACAGAATAAATCTTCAGGCCAGAAAACTATTCCACGTTTGAAGCTGACCTACTGCCTTTCAGCCATCACGTACAGACATCAACTCCCTCTGAACAGCACTAAGCTATGCAATTGAGGTGCTGATACTTGTAAGTAATCTGACACTATTCTGTACATCTCCTGTCTGAACGAGCTAGCTGATGGATTTTATGAATGATGTCTTGTCAATTCAGGTAGACGAAGGATATTCCTGGACAGTTAAGAGAGGATGCACTAAAGAAGGGGCCTGGGACCAGTTCTCATGCTAATTTATTTTACTTTGTAAACTAGTTGTGAGGTCTGACCGTGTTGGTTTGGTTTTGTTTTTTTTTCCTCCTTTCCTGGGCTACATTGTCTTTGGTTTTGAGGCCTATCTGTCATATTGAGGCAACAGACCCTCTCAACACTTCTCTTTGCTTTGATATGCAGCCTTGTCTCTTCCTTCTCCCTTTTTTCTTCAGGAGTTATATTGCCGGAAAGGGTGATGATTTTCACAGCAAATAAAGAGGCCTTCTCCTAGCTTTATTGTCTTCAGAAGAAATGCTCTGTGAATTTTATGACCAAGGGGAAAGCTGTTCCCTTCCCCCAACTCAGAACTTGGCCAGTCACAAAAATTGCTGAAGAGGGTGTGATAAGAGAGGATTGTTAAACTTTATCTCAAAGGAGTCTTCTAAGGCTGAAGTATCTTATTTTTCCCACTCTAAAGGCAGTCTTAAATAATCGCTACTTGCAAAATAGTTGCCAGTTTTGGCAAAACTTGCTGTTCTTAAATAGTTCAACTCAGAAGATCGACCCCCTCAACACAGAGGCAGTTTGCAAAGCTCTTTATTTTAATTCCACCCAGCTACTGATAATCTCCCCAACCACCTGCAGCTCCATGCTATGACAATACATTCCCAATAAAACTGATTCTAAGTCGTCGATTAAAGTGAGGATCATCCTTAATGAAAGGTTAACACTGTCAAAAGGTAAATGCTGGCCATTTCACTCATGTGAGTAAAATCTGCAGCACTAAAGGATTGGATTAAAGTATTAACCTTTATCACCGAATCATTATATTTTGTCATTATCTACCAAAGAGATCTGACAAATGAGGAACATTCTTCTGCTCTGTTTCTGGGGTGATGTATCAGTTCTACCTCAGATTTTACGCAGGTAGTACTTCTTGAAATAAAATGCATCACTGTAATTGAGATGAGCAGAAGATCAGTAAGATTCACAACAGAGTGCCATATATTCTGTCATATATATCTGTTTAATAGGCTTTATTGCTATTAACTTTAGAACATAAATAAACAATCCACTCTGCCTTTGGAATGAAATGCCACGTGCAGAGCAACTCCAAGACAGCATCCAACAAAGGGAATGCAAAAGTCCTCGCAAACACTTGGACCTCATCAGGCCTCACCGAGAGCAAAACACAATATTGCTAGCAACAAGGGTTACCTCTGAAGATCTATCTCAGCAGATCTCTACAGCTCAGATAAGGGTTTAAATACCTAAAATCAGGAATAGAAAGCTATATCTTGAAATTTTCCATCTTGTTTTGGCAACAGAAGCACATCTGATGTTTGACTGTGACTTCTGAATGAGAACAGAGCTAAAGATAAGATCACCTTTCTCTTTTGTGTTCTCCATCTTAACAACACAAAGGAGACAACACTAAGGAAACATCTTAAATATGTCGGTCCCACAGAATGACCTCAAGTTCTTATTTGAAGCTGGAAAAAAAAAAAAAACAAAAAACAGGGCAGAGATCTAAAGTTAAAATATATCAAGTAAAGCATTAAAGCACCACAGGAGACCATATGTTAAACAAACAATTTACACTTCGAATGAATGAAAACAAATGTCATAGTGTTTCTGTGGACTGGGCTGAATAATTGCTGTTCTCCAAGACTAACATTTTCACCATAATATTGTAAAATTAGCAGCACTTTTCACTTGATTATCTGAGTAAACACACTTGGACTAATTCTGCTTTTCACTACAGTTCTACAGTGATAGAAATGCTACTGAGCTGAGAATGTCTGACCCAGCCAAGCAGACACAGCGTCCACAAGAAAATTAAAAGATTAGTTTGACAGAGTTGTTTTGGCTGCACGGAGGGAGCAGAAACACCATCATAGGCAACAAACAAAAATGTATGCATTCATTTTTCCTACCGAAATATTCCAAGTAAACACACTGATGATCTCCTAACAGTTGGAAAATATTCATATCACTGTAAACTCACTATTAGTGGCCAGTGCTTTCCCACAATCAAAGAGCAGAAGCTGAATGACCAAATTCTAATGTACACCTTGCAATGAAAGCTGGGAGGAATCCCAGAGAAAGCCAATCACATACAGTGAACCAAGCACTGCCTACAGTCAGAGGTACCTTGTTTACAGCACTGCAGTGACCAGGACTTCCAGTGCTAACCAACTGTGTCCAACATCTATACCAACAGCACGGAATGGGCCATCACCTTAAGAACTTTGTCATGCACGTAATATCTTAGTGAGCCAAAAATTGTTACAATTTGACAACAAGGTCAAATCCTGGAAGAGAATTTATTGCCATGCGGTGTACGCATTTAGATAACAAGTAGTAGGCAATGTTAACTTTAAACATATTCGGCTATCAAAACAATGAAACTATGCCTTTCTCCACTGGTGGGGAAAAACACATTGACCTGTGAAACCAAATCACGGATTGAAGGATAAAGTACTTCAAGATTCCACTACAGTTCTTTCTGTACATTGAATTCTGAGATTTGGAACTACTTCACAAGCTAGGGAAGCGGGAAGAAGGGACTGAGGAGCAACCAGACTTTGGTACCAGCAATCAGCCCCCAGCTGTTCTGTGCTGCAGAGAAGACTGGGTGCTCAGTGGTGACACATCATGGGGAGCTGGAGTTGCTCAGAGAAGGACATTTTGCCAATTCACTGATAGTCTATTTTGGTGCTCTCCATTTTGCTACTCTCATCACCAGTGCAAGTTTGAAGTCTATCTTTTTCTGAAGAGTAAGGCATGCAGACATTGTTTGACAGAAAGCGATCTGTAAGACAAAGATTAAAAAAGATGAAGCTACATCTGCAGTACAACCAGACTGCTACAGGCAGCAAGTCCCAGTATGCCTCCCATTTTATGTATGATCCCAGAGAATCTGACTCCAATCTGTTGTTCTTGCCCATTGGACAGGAAGGCACACAAAGCATAGTACCACACATAGCACAGATGACCAACTTCAAATGCGTTCTGTCCCAGACAATTTACAGACAAGACATAAACATTTGAACAAGTGTCCAGATGAAAACAGACAAGGAAGCACAAAACAAACCAACAAGTCACTATTTGCAGTCACTGTAACATTGTTTTTAGCCCCCAAACAATCTAATCTTTCCAAATTGCAGGAAGACCTCAGGGCAGGGCTCAGGGGCCATGATTTTAGGCAGCTGTTGACCTCCAATGTTTTGATTGCCTAAAATGAATATTAATAAGAGTGAAAAGGCTGGTGAGAAGGGAAGCATCAGCAGTCTTCCTCATTCTCAGCTGTGTTTAATGACTGCCAACATCTGTCCACACAGATGATCCTGTATGAAATCAATACATTCCTAGCTACTTGCATCTATGTTCACTTGCTCATGTCATTTGCTCTTACCTTTTTAAAGACCCAGTTACTGCTGAATCATGTCTGCTTCAGCTGGCTGTACCCATATCTGAAATGTTACAGCAGTGCTGCCAGAAAAGGAACCAGTGGTACAATTCTAGCATTGCTGAACATCCTTTGTTAAGTATTGCATTCCTTTCCTCTTTTTTTATTAACTGCCATTTGAAAATGTATCTCACTATTCCCTGAGGTGATCAAGGTGTGGTTAGATTGTGTTAGGCTTGAAGAAAAAATACAGCCACCAAATCGCAATAACAGCAACAGTATTGTATCGATATCTTTAGCAACGGGATCTGAAGTCCTTTGGAAGCTCTCAGTATTTTCTGTGCAGTAAAACACCTTTCATGATTCATCTCTGAATTAAGTAGTAGTCAATCAGCTTTAGAGAAGAAAAAAAAGCAACTCAACACTGGGCAGTAAGCCTCCATTAAACTGTGAAGAGAACCCAGGCTTTCTGGCTCCTCATTCTTAACAAGAACAACTTCTCTTTCCCAAATGATAACCCAAGGGTAATAAAGAATACAAGAATCAGTTTATCATCTATTTACTAAGGAGCAAATCCAAAAGCTGATGGTATTACCCTCTTGTGTTGTAAATTGATACGACTCCACTACAGTCAAGGAAGTTACTCTGGGTAAGTGCAGAGAACCAGGCTTAAAATACCCACAAACATTTGTCAAATGTAAAGTCTGATATCTTATGTTACTGAAGTTAAAAAAATTCTAGGTTGAAGCAATGTGTTCTTCTTTCAAAACAGGTAAAACAAGAACAAGAGAGAAGTACCGAGTGGTTTACACAGATCATCAGAGATTAGAATTAGAGAAGGAATTTCATTACAACAGATACATTACAATCAGGAGGAAGTCTGAACTTGCTGCAAACCTAAGACTTTCCGAGAGACAGGTAGAGTATGGATTGCCTGTTCAGAATTTCCTTTGCATTTATTACTGCTGAGGAGGAGATAACCTGTGGTCGAGAACACAGAAATGCTAATACCTCAGAACTAATGCGACTGAGTTCTCTTTGCGATTTAGGAACTCATACTATCCAGCTGAACGGCTCGATGGCTTTGTTTGCATTCTTTGTGAAATATCCCATCAGCACTAGTTCAGCTTGCACGATGGCAGCAGAGAGCTATGCAGCTGCACAGAAAAGACAAACTGAAGTCTGACATACAGTCTTGTTCTGAGAAAATATCAACCAAATCCTGCCAGGACTTTCTGCTGTTCGGCTGGGTCAGTATTACTAGGGAGAAGCTTTTGCAAATATTTTCAAGTCCTGGTTCCACTGAGGTCAGTGGGAAACCTTAAACAAGGTCATTCTTAGTAGTGGCATAGGTAGTGAACATAAGTGATGAATTCCAGTATGCTCAGGACACTGAAGATATTTAGGTCTTGGCTACCTTCTACCTTTTGTTTAAAATTCCCTACACACCTGCTAATCCTTTCTCTTTTCCCTATTTCCCTCCATTCCCTGCAAATTCCATTCCCTCTCCCACAACTTAAATCCATTCTTCTTGGCAAAAAGACATAAAGTACAATTTGCCCTGGAACGACTCGGTGCCACGTTCTTCAATCATGTAATTATTGTGCCTGTGCCACCTCCTGCTACAGCAAAGCAGGAGCCCAGGCTCTCAAGCACCTCAGCTGACTCATGCCAAGCAAGATAAAATGCCCATCTAGATCTCCAGTATACTGCTAACGTGGGCTGAGCATGTTCTGTCCCATTTTACTTGGGGGTTTCTTAACACAGTACACTGAAGTAAGCATCGATCTTAAAAGATTCATTGGAAGGACTCCACAAATAGATTATCTCAAGACAGAAGAACAAAGAACGACAAGTAAACAAGAAAGGGAAGAAGTAATATCTAATTCTTTCTTAAGTGACAAATGATGCACTTCTGATATAGACAGGATACAAAAATAAAGGAGATGGTGAGGACAAGAAAGAAGAGCTAAAATCACACTTTGGGATTACTTGCACAACTAAGCATAAAAAAATACTGCAAAAGGATAGCAACAGGTAAAGAACAAGTCCACATAAATACAGATCTGCAAGGTTAGACTAATAGCTTACTTGCATTTGATAACTGGTATACAACCTTTACATGCCTACTAAAATATCTCTCTGAATCTCTGCTGCAGGTCTCTACATCTAGTTTAATAATGAAAGAGAATAAACCCCTAAATTCAAAGCAGATATTGCCAAACACAGAGGGCAATTCTGAATCAGGTATTAGTTTGGATTTTAGATAGTTCCGTCTCTTCATATATTCTGTCAAATGATGGGAAAAAGCTAAATTACCAGTCAGAACGTAGGATATTTGAGACAGCTTTAGTAGAACATGAACATCATTGGCTACTGGAGTGATATTTCAGAAATTAAGACAACAAAATGAACTGCCACATGTTTGAGATGGCAGCCTGGCACTTAACAAACTTGGGTTCTACAAGCATTATGTGCATCTGGAATCTTCACATTCAGCTGGAAAATGGGTACAGTAATGGCTCAAGAATAAGTGCACTGAAACTGTCAGAGTCCTTGTGATGTCTTGAGGGACTTCACCACTAGATTCTTTTAATGGCCACAGATACTACCACTTTTTACAGTTTTTCCTTGTTTCTGACTGTCAGTTATTTCTCTGCCAAGCAGCTAAAAAGGAAAAGAAAACAAAGCAGTATTTCTCAGCAAACCACAGATTTTTCTTCGGGTTATTTAAAATAGTTGACAAAAAATCCCACATCAGGAATTCGTATCTAAAGACATTTCAGTTGCCACAGAATAGTCACCTTTTCACACCTGAACAAATTCTACTACATTTTCATTTGAATATTTTTAGCTTCACCTCACATCCTCACCTGTTCTGTCCCAATCAAAATCCATATATTCTTCAATAGTTCATCTTTTCTCAAAGATTGCATTTCTGTGACAGAGCAGTGACTAAGAAATAAAGTCATAAACCATGTGGGAAATAGCAGCAGATTTTGACTTCATCTACATGTGCAAGAAAAAGTGCTTAGCTACTAAAGCACCACTTCTGTAATACTCTGCAGTTAAACATACCTATAATAACACACTGGTGAATTTCTGCTCACATGTGTATTTCTGTTGGCTTACACATTGTAGCAAAAGAATTAATGTTCAGCATCCAAACAGGAAATCTTTTTTCCGTTCATAGGCCAATCATAGGCTCTGAGTTGCTCTGACTTACAACATATAGTTTTCAAAGTAAAGATACTTTCAAATTCTTTTGGCCACCACTGTGATGCATTAGGTTCTATCTGATCTTGTACAAAACAAAACAAAAAAAGAATCAAACTCATTTCATAAATACTTCCTAGGAATAAATCGTTTAAAAAAGCTGTTTATCAAACAAGATATTTTATTATCAGAGAGGAAGGATTATGTATTTGGAAAAAAATACATAACAGCAAGCAAAGAACTTAGCTGTCCTGTTTGCTACTGCCTTTCTCACTGGTCCTCATGCAGTTGATTTTCTCCTATGCCCCTTGACTACACACATAAAGAACCACATGCATTCTATTAACAACTGTAAAAAATTTCCTCTGCTCCTCTGCAGGTGAAAATCTGGTTCCAGAACCGCAGAGCCAAGGAAAGAAAATTAATGAAGAAGAAAATGACTCATTTTGATGGCAGCAATCTTGGCTCTATGCAGAGTGACTCTGGCTCAGTGAGCCCAATGCCAGCTCCTGACCAACAGACTCACTCCGAAATGCCCAGCTCTTTGTTCCCTCCTCCACCTCCTCCAGCTCCGCTTGCGATGAACGGCCTGCAGCACTCTGGGAACCTGCAGCAGGTGGTGGCCTCTCAGTAAGACTGGCTGAGGAGCTGCTGCTTATCGAACACTATGAAGTACCGGTACACAGAGCACTACAGTACGAAAGAGGACATCTGCAGCTGTTTTGCAGGGGTCCCCAGCATGACACAGTTCTGTGCACATAAGCTTCAAGTTCAATAAATCTAGAGTCACTTGCTGGGTCTGCAGGATAGCGCGAGTCCCCAGCGGCCCTGGAACTGCTGTGTGTCAGGAGTCCTAGCTGCAGAGAGCCTCACAAGAGAACACCACAAGGCGAGCATCCCTGCAGCAGGTGGGCAGGCACAGGAGAGGAGAAGAGCCAAGGGCTGGAGTGGCCACTTGTTAACCTTATTCTGTGGAAAACAAAGCACAAAAGAGGCCGTAGGCAATATGACATGGCTAGGCTGTGATAGCAGCTTCACGCGAGTGCTCTGTCCCCTGCCCCTAGGTAAAGAGTGCATTCTTTCTCCTTCCATCTCCACACAGGTTCCATGTACTGATCTCACTTTCGACGTTACACGCGGACCCTGATAAATGACAAGCTGGCTTAATTGTCTTGACCCACTTGATGGAAAGCCTGAGTTGTGGTGGTTGCACTCACTATGTTTTAAGGGTAAAGGTCATGGATGAGCTTTTGGGGTTTGTTTTGGTATAGGTATGATTTCCAGTGCTCCCTATACTGATACAAACATGCATGCATCAATCTTACCAATCTTTCTGGAAATGTGAATCTTGACTTAAGTTCATTTTTGGTGGAGATTGCATTTTGTGAGACAGCATAACCCCTGGACAAAGATGCAATACTTGCATTCAACTAATTTTATATTTGGAGTGATTTTCAGAGCTATCGTGATACTAAAAAAAAAAAAAAAAAAATTAAAAATTTGAGAAGCTAAATAAATAGAAGACAAAGCAAAACTATTTTACCTGGATATAAGCTCTTGCCAATTTATAAGTGGGCACGTAATACTAATCTCCTAAACCCACATCTGAGAATCTAAATAGGAGGGTTCCAATTCCCAAATGCTGATCCCTTCCACACTAAGCAGACTTGGGAAGATAATCACTACTTTAGAACAATCTGGATATCTGCTCCCTGAGTTGACTACCAATTACACGTCCATAATCTCTGCCTGCAAAGAGAAAATGTTTGAAGCACTCGGGTAATTTGGGAATTTATACTCCCCTTTGCCAAAAGCTGTTTAGAAGTTTAGGATGCTTATCCTCATGAATTTCCATCAAAGTGTCCTCCTAAATTTCTCCAACACTGTTACAAATAAGACTTAGGAACATTAAGTCATTTCGGCACTACGTTTTGTTTTTTTCTTAATTATAACAAATAGTACTATTAGACCATCAAAATGTAGGTAATGTAAAGTCACTTTGTATATAGAGAACATTAAAATAAATGACGTTTTCAATGATCATTTGCCAATGTGATATTAGCTACTGTAGAAAATGAACATTTCCATGAACATTTTGTTGCTGAATTGCAGCGTCAAGTAGAAAAGCAGGGAGATGTCTAGAAAAAAAACAGAGAATGGTAAAACCAGGCTGACTCAGGGAGATGACAGCACTCTCTTCCTCTCTCCCTTTCTCTCTCTCTCTTGATTTTACCTAGAATTTCCTGGTTGTAACAAGGACAGCACGAAAGAAGAGTAAACTTAAAAGGGATGCACATCCACATTGTAAAATTCCCACACTTTTCCTTCCATTGTGCTGCTAGCAAGAGTACTTTGAAGCTTTGTGTTGGTAAGATAAGCCAAATTAGATGAAGAAACTCAATTAAATACAATTCAAAGTTCAGCAACAGAAAAACTTCTAGTGCTTTTCACGTATTATGAAAAGCAGAACAGGACAAATAGCACTTATGAACAGGAGGGATTTAACATCCACACTGATGAGCACAGCCATCAAACATCGATCTCCCAAGAGAGGAAGAATCCATTGGAAATGCACAGAACAGCCATTCTGCCTACAGAGGGAAACACTGCAGATATTTTACATACAGTTCATAAGCATGTTTTAATGTAACTGATACTGAAAGAGTTCAAAAGAAAAGCAATCTCAGTTTGGCCAATTAAACAGAATTAGAGTTGTATATCAAAGAAAAATCAGTAAAAACATCCAGATTTAAATTTAGAACTTATCAGAATACAGAAAGCAGCTTTGTTTTTTGTCATGATATACAATAATTTGATACCTAGTTCTAGTTAAATGCACCAGAACCCCAGGATTTTGCAGTTCAAGTTCATTGTTAGATTTAATCACATTTCCATGACATAGTTTGATTTTGTAATTGATTTTTTTAAATAATATATTTTAAAAACATTCTTAAAAACGAAAAGAAAATAAATCTGAACTCAACTTCTTTCTCTTTAAAATTATTTAAACATCATTCAAAGAGTGAGGGATCCAGCAAAACGACCCGTTTTATCTTGTTTACATGTAGAAGAGTTATTGAGGAAGATAAGTGACTACTTTGAAGATCTGCCTCATTTCTGCCCCAGTTTGCTGAAAGCATGCTTGCTATAGGTTGCTATGTGTTTCCAATCAGAAGTTGTTAAGTACACAAAATAAGGCTGGATTTTATTTGCAGAAGCACATGTTCAAAGGTTAAAATTTATTGCTCCAAAAGCAGTATCTATAAACCAGGGTAATACCTTAGGGATTATTAACCCTCTAGTTATGCCAGTGATCGTTTTACGTGGTTCAATGTTTTGTTTTGTTTTTTAACTTACTAACAATCTATTCAAATAAGTATTTTCCAGTGTGCTTTAATCCTTTAAAAAGTTGTTCACCAAAAAAACAGTAAGCTATTTTTCATTAAAAAGCTTGCAAGATATTGTTGCATAGCTAAACTAAAAATGAGATGGATCAAATCAGAGGCAAATAACTGGAGGTATTTTGGTCCAACATTTTGAGTCATGAAATACCTCCGAACGCTACTTGCTGCCCCTCCAGCGCTGGGCATATCACGCAACCCATCACTTTTAGCACATCTATAAAACTAGGGACACTAAAGCAGAGCTGCTGCGAAGATGGATTGGTTGTTAGCAAAGCTCCTAGAAGAAGAAAAGCATACCATGGGCTACATCACAGGAATATCTAAGCCCTTAATCCTAATTGTGATTAAAGCAACAATCAAGGTGTATGCAATTTTCAGAGGAATTCAGTAACCTTTAAACCCCATTACCCAGAAAGAAGGGTTTGGCACAAAAAGATCAAGAACATACCTGGCAGGATCTCCTGCAAAAACTTCATGCAACTAAGAAAGCCATACAATTCAAAATGACATTTCCAAACAAAAGAAAAAAAGCCCTTCAGGTAGACAAATGGAGTCATTCTAGGTGTTAACACAAAAAATAGAAATCGTGCTTCGTGCACTGAGATGGTGCATCTCTGAACAACTTAGATGGCCTGTCACGTTTTGGAAATGGCCCTGGATGTTATCAGTGGGACTCAAAACTGCGTTGACATCACTATTAAAAAAAAAAAAAAAGGCACTGTTTTAATGGTGAAAATGTTTCCCAGCTGTTTTAACGATCAAAGAGCACAAATAACTTTTTTGTACATTTTGTAACAAACCATTCTGTGAAGTATGTCAAAATGGAGAGGTTTAACTTCGATTTATCCTGCATGCTCTTGGTCCTCCAGGGCAGGAGGGACTTGATACACACGACTTCTCATCTGAGAGCAAGGAAGAACAGTTAAATTTCTGTGACAGAAAGGCTGGTCTGCCAGGAACATAAGCCACGTGTATACCAAGAATTGTAAACAGTAAAAGCGATCAAATCCTTTGTTTCCTCATGAAAAACAAAGACCACACTCAAGGAACACCCAAAGGACTGAATACTGAGCACCAAACAACCCCCATCTAGCTGTATTCCAGTCAGGATGAATTAGTACAGTAAGTGGGAACCGCACACCGCAGGTTTAGGAAGGAAATCGAATCTCAACAGAAGATCTGCTGATCCTTTTTTACAGCCCTGCTAAAAAGGATCAATTTAACCTGCATTTCACATACAGATTCTTTAAGATCTGCTGCACTAAGACTGTTTGCTGAGCAGTTAGACACACTTTTATTACTGTTTGTATTGATTTTGTAACAGATCTTAAATTGTCTCGATTTCAGATCAGAAGACACACCTCCCTAGCACATGCAACACTGGTGCCAATCATACATGACACATAGTGCCACTGCCCTAAGGAAGGGGAAAAATTAACATTAGGAAAAGAAAGCTAAATCATTGTTAGCAGCAGTCAGAAAAACAGCTATAAGGGGTTGAAGGGTAAACATGATCACCATACTCCCAACAATTCACTTTTCAATATCAATGATTTTATAGAAGGATTTGTTAACAAGCAAGATCTAAGAGTATGGAATTCAAAATTGCAGCATTGAGGAAGGCTTCATGGACATTTCTATTTCTACTTGTTGGTACGGAGTGGAACTACCGAAATCTCTCTCTTTTCTGCAGCAAGTGAAAGTAACTCAGTTACCATAGCTGATTCAGCTCTCTGAGCTGTACCACACTCATCAGCAAGGAGAAAATTTGTCATGGTCTGGCATCTCATACCCTGAAAATGAGACCTAACTAGACTGTCATATATTAAACCATCCCAATCAAAAAGAGTAAATAACATCTTCAGAATGGTTGTTTCTGGAAGCTCCCATAAAAGCAAGATCACTCTCTTCAGTGGTTGTTTTAAAATTTAGAAGCCAAAGCCTTCATTCCTGAATTAATAGACTGTTTTTTCCATCAAAACTGACCTCAGCTGACAGCACGCTCTGTACTGACTGTCCTTTCCCTCAGATTTATACAGCTATTAAAGTTATGAAGATTGAGTGTGCATTTAAAGCCTGGTTTGAATAAAGGGTAACGTCTCTGGAATATTACATTAAATCCATCATTAATATGATAGCTCCCTAGCTAACTCCTTAGCCAGCCATTCCACTGAAACTGTAGGCATGCAGTTATAAAGGTGCCAGCAAGAAGTATTCCCAAGCCCTACATTATTGATGTGTTACTGGAGCAGTCCCCTGGAGGCAAGGAAACAAACATCTGTTCCCAGCACCTTAGCTGGGATGAGACATACTGAGCTTGTATACTTTCTTCTCCTCAGAAACATTACCCCAGAAAGTAGATTGCATACAATTTTCAAGTGTCAGGAATATATTTCTTATCTTTATATAAAAAGGAGAGTGACTTTGTGAGGAAGCATTCACAATATGCTTATAAAAACAATCACAGCTATAAACACCTTTCATTCACACATTGTACAGGCCAATTTTAATCTACCAGTACTGCTGAAATTGCAGCTATAACACTTGCCATTAAAACACCATACCCACATACTTGTGGTTACGCTGTTACTGCTGGCGTTGGAAATGCTCTTTAGGGCAGCACCCATACTACGGTACACCGACACTGCCTGCGAAAATAAAACCTGCATGGTTCCAATGGCTGTCACTACATTTGTTGTTGTGACTCCATTTTCATCAACTACTTATTAGAAAACTAGACAATTTTCTTCCCCAAAGAGTAAATGTACATAAAACACGAGGGCTGCTCCGAAAGTAATGCCTCCTATTTTTATTATGTTGGTCCACGATGTCAGAGGCGCACGTTGACCGTGCAGCAGTACAGGTTGAACCTTCCTACCAATATTCCTTTACGTGTTGTTGCTGTGTGGCAGATGGCAGCAGAGAGGCAGCCTGACACAGTGGCATCTAACACAGGAGTGCATATGAAACAAAAGGGTAGATGTGAATTCCTCCATGTAGAAAAAATTTTACTCACTGACATTCATCAGAGCTTGCTAAGCATTTATGGAAGCCAAGCAGTGGATGTGAGCACAGCGAGGCAGTGTGTGATGCATTTCAGCAGTGGATGGCCAGGCAAGTTTTTACAAACACAGCACGCAGGCTCTAGTTTATTGCTGGTGAAAATGCATTGGTAATGGAGGTGACTATGAAAAAAAAAAAATAGGGGTTTGTATCTGAGAATTTGCTCTATCAAATAGTATTATCGCACACTTAGTAGCTGTTGTAGTTTCCATGGAAACAAATAGGAGACATTGCTTTCAGAGCTACCTAAGTATATTTAATTTTACACACAAGCCACTTCATTCCAACCAAGAGCTCAGGCAATTCCCCGTGGCTAAATTAGACATAATGTTTTGATGGTTGGAGTAAAATGAAAAACGATCACCTTGGAGCTCAGTTCTCACTCTGGCCACCAGGGTCTCTGAAGCATGCCAGCAGTCTTGCTGCCAGTACCTTACCAATGATTCTTATTCTGCCTTCTATTGCCCACTGCTGAAAACTGTATAAATATAAGCTTCTGTATGGATGGGACTTCCAGCCCACTGCCTCAGATCAGCTTCCCCTTTCTTATCATCCCAGAAAGGCAAAGAGTGACCATGGTGACACGACAGTTCCACAACCACTTGGAGCAACCATAAGTCGCACACTCACCCTTGCTTTCTCACCAACAACTCACTGCTGCTCCATCACAGTGCAAATATGGACAGGGAAAAGGGTTTCTGTCACTGCTACACTGAAGCTGATGCAGCTCTGTGGCTCTGAAGCTAATAGTAGGGTGGATTTGAGCAGAATGGCACATGGGTGGCTGAGAAATTACTCTTGGGAAGGCAGGCTTTGATTAACAGTCAATTACCTCTCAAAACCCACCAAGTCCAAAATTATGGTATCCTTAAAATACTAGACTGTGAAAAGATGTGGTTCCTTTCTAATGATCCACACAGTTCTTTGATACGAAATGGGAGACATAAGAGCCAGGCTGTGGGAGATGATGTGAATGCTACCATTTTAGTTATCTTATTCTCACTCTGGTGTTAAAAAATCTGCAGTCTTACCCAGCAATCTTATCCTTCTATGTAAATCTTTTTAAACAAAATGCCTTATTCAAAGCTTACTATTGTCAACCGATATCAAATCAGTACAGCAATTCGTGATCAGTGTATCTTGATCTAATTACTTTCTGGAAAGAATCGAAATAGATCTAAAGAAATTTCAGATAATGGAACAGGCAAAACAAGAAAGGGAAAGGAGGAGCATAAACAAAAGATAAAAGAAGAACAAGGAATGAAGGATAAGGTTTGAGATACAAAAAATAGGATCAAGTGATAGCGAAATTGTGGTGGTATGAGGAGAAGCATAAACAAAGGAAGATAGTTAAAAATTAAGCTGTTAGTATGTACACGTATTGTATATAATAGCATCAGTATTTTGTTCAAACTGAGCCATGCTCACTGAGGCCACACGTGTTCTTTTGCTTTTACTTTTATTTTTTAAATAAGGAGCATATCAATTACAGGGCTCTAACTTCCTCCATGTCCTATCCCAACATTCCTCAGCATTATCTCATGGATCAAGAAATAAATGCATAAGTATATTAAAAAAAAAACTTTAAAGACCACAGCATTTATTAATTAAAGGTCTTTTCTTAAAAAAAAAAATAATAATAATAAAAATCCTTCCTCTCTAAGTTCATAGAATCTGTTGGTATTGAAATTAGAAGAGATGTGCAAGTATAAGCAGCACCAAAATTCAAAGGCTGCTGAATGAAGATCCACACCTTCATAAATGGAAATGAGTCATTACAATTTGCACCTCTTTTGCAAATGTATCCCTGACAAATAGCTCATAGCAAGTAAATTAATCCACAATAAAAATCTGATATCAAAGGCACTCTACAAATTGTAACGAGGCAATTCTCAAGTCATAAAGAGTGGCCTATGTCTCCCACATTAATACCTAATACTAACATACAACAACAAATTTGGAATCATTCCTCTTTGTGAAAAAGCTCACCTGCACAGTACCAAGTGCCAAGCACCCAACAGACGCTCAGCAGGGCAGTTCTGACCTCTGCCAGAGGATGCAGCCACTTCATGCCACTGTTCCAGCTACCACCACTGAACAAACTACACACGAGTTTCAGAGGAAGGCCTTTCAGATACATAAGAATTGTCATCAACTTGAATCAGAAGCCAACAGTATTGCCAGGCCTAATAAAAAACTTTATTCGTGGTTTGTGTTTTTTTTTTTTGTCATTTTCTTTACATATCTGCTACTGTCTTTGTTATAGTTTTGGCTTATTGTCTTCTTCTTAAAATTTATCAATATGCAGCAGCCAAGAGATTTCTTTAAACCACCACATACGGGGAGAGCATGAACATACTTGTGGCAGAGAGAGTTTTAATTACTCCTATGCTGGCAAAACTTACGAACATCAATAACAAGTGGGAAATTTTTGAGACAGTTATTAGTGAAATTGACTGCATCCATTAATAAGAGAATTCAGAATGAGCATCTGAGAAATTAAGAGAGTAATAGATTTATTTATTGATTGACAACATGTCACAAAAAATATATATTCCAGAAAAGAATCATTTAAACTATAATAACAATGTATGGTATTTAGACAATTTTCTTTTCAAAAAGGTCTATTTACTATGTTCCAAATACGAGTAAGAGTTGCATCACATTACAGGAGTGGAATCACTGTTGAATATCAGTGAAGGGTAATGGCATAGATAAAAGTTTTCTAAAAGAGAAAGCACCAGAACTAGCAGCAAGGTGGGGTTGGTCAGCCCTTCATTTGAATGTAAATGTAATTATGAGGCTGGCAGTTTGGCTGACGTCAGACAAGATCTTGGTAAACCATTACCACCAGCATCTGGTAACACAGTTGATAATAAAAGAGGATGAAGTAGAAGATTCCAAGCAGTTTGGCACTATTAGCAAAAATCAAGATTATTTTTAAGCAGCAAAAGAAAATACAGAAGAGCAAGATGTTGTGACAACACATTTACATTCCGCAAGCATGTACGTGAGCTCTCTCCTGGATAAAGAGACCAGCATGTATCCAGGACCCGCAAGGTGCAGCAACAACAACCTGCCAGTGCAGAACTTTGTGCCCGCTCCCCCCTACTCAGACTACATGGGGTACCACCACGTGCCAGCTCCAGACGGCCACGGACAGCCCGCGGGAGCCTGGGGACCCCACTACGGCCCCCAGAGGGAGGACTGGAACGCTTACGGCCCGTGCCCGGGGCCCTCCGGCACGGCTGCTGCCGCGCAGCTCAGCGCCTCGTCTCCTGGGCAGGGCTCCTACAGCCCAGCTGAGTACAGCTCCCTGCATCCCGCCGCAGCCGGGGGGTTACCTCCTGCAGGTACCGGTGGCACACAGCAGGGCTCCCCCACCAGCCAAAGGCACAGCTCTTACGAATGGATGAGGAAAACGATGCAAGCTAACACTACTGGTAAGCGCATACTAAACTTTCCACCTCAAAAAGAACTTTTCTGCTATCACTGATCTTAGAAATAATTAACTTTACTTAAAGCACGTATGTCGGTGGATCACCCATGACATTTATCTAACCTACTACTGCTTAATGCAGTTTTAACTAAATTTGCACTAGTTTCACTTTCACCCCATAAAGGTTTTATATGATTACAGTAGAATGGCTGTTGTGTTTACACATCGCTACATCTAACTCATGCCTACATCTAACTCACGCCTGAGTATCTTTGTTCTAACAAACACAAAGCATTATAGATGAAAACTGACACCTGAAAACATTGCTTTTAGCGATTATGTGCAAAACCACCGCATAATCATTTTGTGCCACAAGGTAAAGATCAATATACCAAGCTGGCTGATCTTAAACCTTTGCAGACTTTTAAAACTTTAAAAGAAAATTATGTGATAATGCAATTTTCATCTGTTGATCCTGTGATATTTATCAGATGAGAAGAAATACCCCTAGACAAGTAATCTCACTCAAATACTCAGCACAGTCTATTTTGTTTGCACACCACGTTATCTCTACCAAAGCTTTTGCTTCATTCACTTTCAAATCAAAATCCTGCAGCTTGTTACTATTAGACAACTAAATTCATCCTCTTCCAAGTGTCATTCCTTGATGTGCCCGTTTCAGTCACAGGCCACGTGCCAGGGGAACTTTTCTGTGTATATTCCCAAGGTGTAAATAGTGAGTAGCAAGGTTTGTTAAATCCATTGTTAAGGTTAAAAGTTGTAAGTGTGTGTCAGAGAGCATCAAAGAAAACACTCTAAGGAAGTAACTGCAGTGACAATTGGAGCAGCTCTAGAAGACAGAAAATCAGCAGTGCCACTTGAGAAACAATCTTTCCACTCAAGAGTAAAATTAGTCTAATAATTGTTTCTCAGTTATAAAGTAGATATGTGCTGTTTCCTCCTTGCTACCAAGTATAAAATGCCTAGAGGACATTAAGGTATCGCAGTCTGTAATTTCCACTGGAAGCCTTCACGAAGGTCTTCAAAGCCAGGCAGATTTCAAGTCTATCCCCCTCGACTACGTACCCTCGTGTAAATCCGCAGTAACTTCATTAACATTATTGGAGTTTTCCAGGTGTAAAAATGATGCAAGAGCTAAGGTAGACCAGAAGCAATTGAGACAGTTGCAACACCAACAAGCCAATCCCTTCTGCCGTGTCACTAAAGTTTAAACATGTTAGGGTTTTTTAAAATTAAAACACACAAAATCTAAACCTTAGCTTTACACCTAATGCACAGACAAGGAAGACACTGCAAAGTTTCACCCATGCTCAATTTCATGAAATGCATACAAAACTCAGGAAAGCTGTTATGTGTTTCAATCCATTTCTAGTCTGAAAAGCACAGTTTACACCCATGCTGACATACTTCATGAACAACACTGGACAGGTGAACTGGGGGCTGTGCATAGAGAAATGTCCTGAGGCTTTACAGTCTGGGAGCCCAGTCCTTTGAAGTGTTACAAACAGCTCAAGACTTCACTGAATTTGACTGAAGACAGCAAACCTGCTTAATGCAAAGGGTTTGGGAAAGTAAAACACAAACGTGGCTATTTTGCAAAACAAGGAATGTACCAAATTACATTTGGCTCTTCAGCAGTGCTTTTATTACAATGTTAAAGTATAAAAAGTGGAAAAAATTGGCACCAGAAATTTCATGAAATTAAATTCCAATATAATTGCAAAGATAAAATTATGCAAGTAACTACATATTGACTTGTCAACCCCTCCTCTAGAACATAAAACCTTGATGCCACTAACCACTCTTTGAAGCAGACTTGCTCTCGACTGGCTCCTCCCCTTCAATCTTACTGCTGACCAATATTGCTCTTTTTCTAAAATTTCAGGATTATTTAGCCCTGAGTTTTACAAATCTTTATATACATACCTATATCCTTAGCATCACTTACAGTGCACAGTCACACAAATTCACGTGAGCAGCATGGAACAAAGAAATCCAAGCACACCTAATTAAATGAGGGAGCCTACTAAAATACTAACGCTGGGAACTATTTCAAGAAAGAGTGTTAATTGGATTCTTTCCCTCTACTTACTCTGACTCAATGTATTTGGCATTTTATACAAAAAAATCAGGAAGGCTGAAGCAAAAAGTTATCGGAGCAAGAAAACCCGTAGGGCACAGCAGCACCACAAAGACAGCAGTGCTACACGCTTACAACAGTTCAAATCTGGTTTGAAATTTTACTGTTAATGTATCTTCTAAGTAGAAAACCATAACTGCATGTTCAGAAGAAACATTTTTCTTAAACATACAGACATTGCAAATGCATTTATCAACAAGAAAGAGAAAGTTTAAAAAACAAACATTCAAAGCAGACGTGGTAAAGGTATCTTCACATACAGGCTCCAAAACTGAGAAAAAGCACGCTTTCAGTGTGTCCTAACAACTGCAATTATGCAAGACTAAAACTTTGGACTGAATCATATCTAAACCCTGTAAGCTCATGTGTAAAATGTGCAATTCTATGAGAACAAATCTTCAAGGCATGAAACTTACTAAAGAGACCATGTCTAAACAAAGGTCAAGAACTTTAAATCTTTACATTTATACGAAATTTCAGCTGGGAATGATTCTTCTCAGACAAAGAATGACTTCAAGGGAACCATGGAAAAGGACAGGAGTTTTTTTTATATTTTGCAAGACCAGCTTCAAGTTGCTCAGTGTTTTCTGTTTGTTTGTTTTTGTTTATTAAAGTACACTCAATATTTTTATGTCATAACAAGTACTGACGTCCAAATAATTCAGATTACATCACAGCAGAAGCACAGTTAGCAAAACAGAAAAGCAAGAAAAACGGCCAAGTCTCAGCTCTAACACTAATTTATTTTACTTTGTAAACTAGTCGGGACATCTATTTTCCACTGGGCTACGTTGTCTTTGGTTTTGAGGCCTATCTGTCATATTGAGGCAACAGACCCTCTCAACACTTCTCTTTGCTTTGATATGCAGCCTTGTCTCTTCCTTCTCCCTTTTTTCTTCAGGAGTTATATTGCCGGAAAGGGTGATGATTTTCACAGCAAATAAAGAGGCCTTCTCCTAGCTTTATTGTCTTCAGAAGAAATGCTCTGTGAATTTTATGACCAAGGGGAATGGGCGAAAACTGCTCCTTTTCTCCACCCCTTCAAATCATGGCTATATTTGCTGATTATATTGAATCCGGAATAACCCTGTTGAATTTTAACTCCTTTTCAAAGATTGCCTTCTAAGCCTTTAGTTTACAAGGAATCTGAATATCTATACTCTTGTTAGCATTGTAACTATCATCTAGAGCAAATATTTCAAAGCCAAGACATTGTAGCTTCTAAAAAAGTAAACTTCAACTTAATGAATGTTTTCACCCTGCAAAATTAAGAAGGAAAATCCTGTAAGCTAGAAATCAGAGCGGCACAGAAGTTAGGAAAACACCCCTCATTTTCTGTATTTCAAAATGTCTTAACCTATGTTTCCTTCATATAAAAACATCTCAGTGTATGTACGATTGCCCTGAAGAGAACTGAAGAAAAAATAATCGATTTATTTCTGTCCTTTTTTCTTCTGCTAAGATGAAAGAGTCTGACATTTGTTTAGGGCTTGTAAATTCCAAACCAATTGGCTTGTGTTTCTGAATGTAAAAGCAGTTCTTGATAAGATCTCCTTGTCGCTCTTTTGTGTGGCGTGTGCTTCATCTTAACACCTCAGTGGATTTTAGAGAACCACTTTAAAGGAGCCTTTGTCTTACAGTTTGTCCCAGAAAACTCACATCAAAAAAGCAGAAACCTGGGAAGATGAAAAAGAACAACTACCTACTTGGCTGTTAAAAGGGAAAGAGGGAAGAAAATCAGTTGAAAAGTGATCTCTGTGTTAATACTAGACAAACAATTATCTTAAAAAGTGTAAGAAATGAAAAATACCTTCTAAACTTCTGCTAAACTTTTCTCTTAACACTATTCATCCAATCAAAAGAAAAGCACGTTACAAGTTTTTTATTGTCTAGACTTATAAGTTGTCAAGGGCACTCAGTTTCAGATGGAAACTCAGCACACCGAGTAACCCCAGCAGAACAGTACAGGCACTCAGCGTCTTGCAAGACTGCACCTTACTGAAAAAAAAAAAAAAATCACATTATTATTGAACTTCTAAGTATAAAGAAATGGATGGGGGACACACTTCTAGTGGATGTTCCTTTGCATCACAGAAGTGAGCTATAAAAGCCCAGATAAAAAGTTAGGACGTGGCACAAATAAACAAATTGTGACTGAGAGTCAGTCTTGAAATTCTGTGATATTTATGTCTACGTAGATTTAAATAGAGGTCACTTCCACGAACAACGACATGAAATCTGGAAGTCAAATATATCCAGTATCAACTAAGGTACTGCTATGAATTTAAGATGCTTCAGGACTTTTTTTTTTTTTTTTTTTTTTTTTTTTTTGCATAAGAACTTTATATTTAAATGTATGTTTACAGGGAGAGAGAGAGAGAGAGAAGGAGATAGGGAAAGAGGTTAAAAGATAACCAATGTGGTCCCAGAACATCTAGGAAAAAAATACTTATTTACTATGCATCCCATATTCCTTCTCTGTAAGAAAGAAAATTACCTTAGAAAACAGTCTTATGCAAGTACTCTTTAGTTTTAATAACTGTCTGTAAATTGTTTGAAAGGTGTGAAAGAAAGATGCTACAGAAAATCAACTGGAATGAATGAATAACATTTCTTTCTCAAACAGGTAAAACAAGAACAAAAGAGAAGTACCGGGTTGTTTACACAGACCATCAGCGACTAGAATTGGAGAAGGAATTTCACTGCAACAGATACATTACAATAAGGAGAAAGTCAGAACTTGCAGCAAACCTTGGACTATCTGAAAGACAGGTACCAGAGACTAACCACCGCCTGCACCCCTTCACCAGACACGGCTGCTGTCAGAAGATACAAACAGCATTCTTGTTCTGTGTGCAAAAGTAGCGCCAGGGCAACCATGATAGTTTGCGAGTGTATCAGCACGCAGAGAATACACCACACAGTTACAGATAACACATAGGGTAATTTGACTGAAACCTCTGCAGTTACAGGTAACTAAGCATTAGGAGTTCATCTGTAATAGAAGTATTGAAAAGTAGTTATTTTTACTTGCAAAATAGCTTTCGAGGCAGCTAGGAATTAAAACAGTTTGGCTTAACATTCTCTTAGCTAAGTCCTCATTAGTTATGACATACTCCATTTTATTTTGGCACGTGCTAAGGAGCTTTTACAGGTGATTTTCAAGTCAGGATTTCATTTGGCTGTCATATTCACAGGTCTATATACACACAGTAAGTTTTAGGCTATGAAATTTGGTGCCAAATGTTTATACCTGTTACATGTAACAGACTATCTGCTCCTTACATTTTCAAGTGCATACTTAGATCAGTTGCTTACTCAGAAAGCACCTCCGCATTCCAGTTAAGTACCTAATTAAGCACTGTCCTGAAAAAAGACAGCCTCCTGAGCTATCCTACTTGTGTTCATGCAAAGGTCAGAGGAATTCTGAAGAGTTTACTAAAATCACTGTGTTGGAGAGCACATTTATGAAACGCCTGCAAGTGTAGCAACTGTTGCATCCAGTCCTCCTTATGTAACAATTTCAGTTACAGTTGGAAGATAAGGGAAGATTGGCGGTACGGAATAAAGCATCTCAAACCTTAGCAACCAGACATTGCCCCCAGGTAAATTTAAGTAAGAGACCTTTCTTTTTAGAATTTTACAAACTATTGTATACATACTCAATCCTTTAAAATATCCTCCTTTTTTGCATCAGTCTGTGCAAGGACATGGAACAGAGAGGGATCATTGAGGCTGGAAAGTGTAAGGATGAGTAGGCAAGTAATAGGATTTTAGGCTCAAGCACTGGGTTTTTAGAGTCATCTCATAGTGCAGCGATGTTCAATCTCAAAAACCAAACAGCACACAGACTAGACTCCACAGACTGCAAGTCACATTGGATATTAGGAAAAAGTTCTACATTGAGAGAATGCTTGGGTACTCACAGCATGGGGCAGCAGTCACAGCACCAATAAGCCATAGGACAACGATCACAGGCATTAAGTTTTAGGTAGCCCTGCGTGAAGCTGGGAGTTGTACTCAGTGATCATCGTGAGTCCCTTCCAACTCGGGATATTCTGTGGCTCACTAAGCAGCTCTGGGAAGTAACTACAAAAACAATTCCATCACCAGAGAACTTCCGTTTGTTACACTAGGATGTAGCTCTATTGGACAATTTTCTGAGAACTGCAGTAATAGAAAACTCAACCCTCCTGTTCTATTGCTACAAGCATGTTACAAACGTTCTAATGATTGAGAACAAAGACATACCTGGAGTAACCGCAGCGTAAAACCAGCAGTTAGTTTTATCTAACTGTTGCTCTTAATGCCATCCAATTGTTGATTGGTAAATTTTCTTCAGGCAAGATGTAATCAAACCATGACCTATTTCTATCAGCTGCTGACACAGCTAAGTGTTTCTCACTGTCATTACCTGTAAGGCAATAATGAAATAACTACTTGGAAAATAACTGATTACCTACAGCAAAGGTAGAACTTTCTGTGCAGCATTGCATTCACTGCGTCTTAAAGGATGTAACAAAAACAGTGAAGTCAGAACAGGAAATTAACATTAAGAAAAACAAATCAAATTTTCTGTTCATTTACACCCTCACAGAAGGGAAAAAAAAAAAAAAAAGAAGAAAAAAAAAGCTAAAATTGGGTTTCACATAGGTATGAGTCTGTCAGTATAAACAATCAGTTTGAAACTCATCATCCTCAAGTAGCACTGACATAACTGTACACAGGACATACCACAGAACCAGATGCCTATTAAAAAAATTAAAAACAAAAGAATATGCATCCATACACAAATCACAACAGAAGGAAGAAGAAGCACTCTCACCATTTAGGTTTGAATTAATCTTTACCAGAGATGAAGAAGAAACCTTAGAAAGTATTTTCTAATTGAATCTTCCTTTAAGTATGGCACACACGACTGTCCAAGTTTAGATGATGAACAAGGTGGATGCTGAGTATAAGCAAGAAATTTGTATCCTATGTTCCTAAATGAGACACAGCAAGGTCACTTTATACCACATCTAAGAACAGCAAATAATTTCCTATTGATTACAATGCAGACAGTGAATACAGAGTAACTTCAATATTTTCCACAGCACAAGTCCAGCATGGGTTTTTGGGAGTTGAACTGGGGGTGTTCGTTTGTTTTGCTCACATTTATTTTTTTCATTGCTACAGTTGCTGTAAAAAGTTTGACTACTTTAAACTAATCAGACTTATAACATTGCAGGTAAAAATCTGGTTCCAGAATCGCCGAGCCAAAGAAAGAAAAATAATCAAGAAGAAAATCTCTCAATTTGATGGCAGTGGGGGCTCAGCTCAGAGTGACTCCAGTTCACTCAGCCCAAATGAAATAACAAGTTCCCTGTTCCCACCACCACACGGAATAAATGTATTACAGTCTACTGACATCCATCAGGTCATAGTTTCAGAATGAACAGTGAGGGGAAAAAGAAAAAAAGAAGCTTGTTTTGTTTTTTAACTCCCTGTCTTGAAAACTCAGCTTTGCAAAGGACCACTCTTGTGTAACTACCTTCAGAATACTCATTTACACAGAGGACCTGGGACTATTATAAAAATATTTCAATTAAAGAAATCTCAGGGAGCTCGTGCTGCTGCTAATACTCATCACTCACAATCTTTGGAATAGGAGATAATTTACTTCAGATATGGAAGCAGAAGAAGATACTACTGGAGATTCAAGTAAACATAACTCATCTGCTCACGTATTGTCAGTGAAAATTGTCAGTGAATTGATTATAGAGTAATATAGCATAAATGTGAAGATGCTGGATGTATTTACTTTGTTACATTTTATATAATTAAACAGTAGATTTTATAAGTATTCACACTTAACGTGTACTGAAAATTAAGCCATTTTTTGAAAACAACTTTTTAAACACTTAAACACTCAAGAAACATAACGTTACACTTGGTGACACATCGCACCCAACAAAACAAAACGAGTGATCTTCATACTCTATGAAGCTCCATCCAAGCGAGCCGATCTCCTAAACAACAGATACATAATATCACACCAACCTGCTGAAATTTGTTCACTTGTAAGAAATGCAACAAACTGTGATGCACATTAATAAATTCCAAGTAGTTTGGAAGATGTAAATATTACTTGTACTTCCACCTTCTATGAAGGCATGTAATACCATTGAAAAGTTAAAGGACAAACGTAATGGAAATAGAACTGTTATTACTGTCACACTACCAAAAATTAATAGCTTGATTAATGTCTCTACAGCTTTCTCAAACAGCAGATGTGAGCCACCAATTTTATATGTGACACTTATTTCAGGTTAAAAGGCAAGAAACACCCCAATGTAGCAGACTTTGTATTTCAAAGCTGTTATTGAGCAGCTTAGCATTCACTGTCACAGCAAGCATGTACCAAAAGTGCACTCCTGAAGGAGGGCAAATTTGGGATAAACATGCTCACAGTGCAGTTAGCTTTTATTGTTGGTCCACACTGTCAGAGGAGACAGCATCAGTATCTAGAGGGCAACTGATGAAGACTTAAAAACATAGCAAGAAAGCACAAAGTGCTAGAGATATCGAGACCTTTCAGTAGTCCCACTTATGAGCATTTCCTAATACAAGCTTCACTGTTACACAGAATTAAGTGCTCCAGAGAAAAGCCTTCCTTTCACTGGAAAGGTTATCAGAAAAGAAAAATAGAAAGTACTGTTATCTGGCATATGAAAATTCATACATCACTCTATTTCAACAGCATCAAATTCTCGGTCTCAGAAATAGTAGATCAAACTCTGCTTAGTGTCACCAAGCACAGATAAAGCACTGAACAACAGGTAGAACTTGTCAAAGCCTTCATTACCTTGTTTCAATACATCAGAAAACTTAAATTTCCCAATTATTTAAAAATAACTCTCTTGGAGTAACTCCGTAAAAATAATTCTGTCATGAATTACTAGAATAACTTCTCCAAAAGGCATTCTGTGGGTGGTTCTCCAATGTATTTCTATTAATCACCTACCCATGTGGCTGAAATAAACAGACATACATTAATGTAAAGAAACTGCAAGCGATAAAACATACAAATATAAGTATTTGTAAAAACTGCTCACTTGGTTACGGTGCGTGTGCTCCTGCGTGAGCATTAGAAAACAGAGCAGCATGTCATAGGGCATACATACAAATACTTCTGTTCACATGAACAGAGGTGTATCTACTAGCAGACTTCCGGACACATACAGGCTGCTTTGCTCTTCAAATAAATTGGTATTTGCTACATAACAGGTCTGGGGAAGGAGGGATTCATAGTTCCACCAGCCTCTCTACCTATGTTTGCTGTTGATGCATGAAGAATGTAGAATATTAAAAAAAAAAAAAAAAAAATCATGAAGAAAAAAAACTGTCATACATGACATTTACAGGAAACAAAAGGACTATTATCTTACTAATCAGCTCCAACATGGAAAGCCCTGCTGCCACAGAAGGGTAGGTGACAGCATTTCTGAAGGTATCTGTGACAGAAACAAAAAGTGAGACAAAACTTTTTCTATTTTCTAGGTGTTTTTGTTTTCTTTTCCCAAAATTTTACTACAAATGGAGACTCTAGGCAGCACCACAGTGATTTGGCTTCATTAACTAATGAGCTAATTAACTTCTAAATATGAGTCTGGGGAGAAAAGTTGTACAGATTTATTTAATCACCGTAGTTCTTATTTTACAGTAGATATCAGAAAGGATCCTACTGGAATATACTTTAAAAAGAAAAAAAAAAAAAGAGTAATTCATAGATCAGAGCATAATCAAATCCAGATTTGGCTACTACTAGTAATAATACAGTAGCAGAAATAAAAACCTGGATCATAAAGTTGGCAACTTCTTGAAACTAAGATTATTATGAAAATTATCTACCTCTACAATAGGTATTTTTCAGTGCAATCACCAAGTAACCCAAGTCAAATCATGGATCTGAAAGCTGTTATTAGCTGCTGCTTCTCTTGTGCAGTTGAGATTAAAAAGCATCTAAAATGCCAATCAACTTCATTCCATGAACTGAAACTCCCTAGAACTTGAGATCTTCCCTGTGTCTGATATCAGAAACAGAGCAAATAAACATGAAACATCTAAACTTAGTGAAAACTCAGAATACTGCCTGTGAGAATCTCATACAAAGACAAGATAGAGAACAGCAGACCAGTAGAAAACTGAACATTTTATCAGGCAATTTTCAGCCAGCGCAACTTTCTCAGAACGAGGTACAGATCTGTCTCAGGACACCGGAAAGTATGTGCAGGGTTTTAGCAGCACACATTTTATGACTCATTTCCATGTTAAAAACTCAATGGTTAAGAGGTCATTTTGTTGAGGAAGAAATCTGGCCTAGGTCTTCAGAAAAAGGCCAACAAAGCAACATTGTGGTTTATGTAAGGGTTATGCTAAGCGTACTTTGCAGAGGAATTTAGAAGCAATCAGATATGAAATAGGTCATTTTAAAAACTATGTATACAATGAAAAGCTGACACTGACATGGCCACTGACCTTTGTCCTCCACACACCTAGCTCATCGTCCACATCCAACACAAACACCTTTCTATTCAGTCACGCATGTGAATCCTGTCCAGACTCTCACAGAAAGACGATGGCTCTAGCACAGCCAGACCAGTTTTTATATTTAAGGTTTGTGTTTTGACATTTCTATATGCATTCCAACACAGAGCTACTGCTTACTGCTACAACCTATTCTTTAATTACGATGTGAACTCTGTGCTCAGATAGGACCATATACTCCACCTTCCTCTCTTAATACAAGAGAAAGTGCAAAAATCAGATTGGAAGGTAAGAGAAGTCACCAGCACCCCAGCACACAGGCTTTTTGTTGTCGTTGTTCTAAAGCATTCAACAGATATAGTGCTGGAAAATGCTTCCCTAATAAAATAAGACAGCATTTTAATCTACTCCACGGATTACTCCAAAATGCTTCCTGGACTGTCCAACTTCTGCTCAGCAACAGCAATCAGCCTTGAACTCCAGTGCCTGTGCCCAGCTCTTTTCCATAGGAAATGCTGCACAGGACCCCCTGTTACATCCCCTGCAGTTATATTTTACACATCATTACCTTCTTCCTGTCAATTCACCAAAGCTGCCAAGAACGACAACAATAATTACTAAAATCTGTAGAGTTGATGCATGCACCAAGCCTGTAATTTCTTACAGTGCAAACTCAGTCATGATTGAAAGTTGTAAGTCTTTGACCTTCAGTTCAGTGAAGGCAGACACTCCATTTAGATGACAACAAAATAAAAGCTGGCACATTATTAGTAACCTATATAAACCTTTACTTCAGTGGTTTCCAGACCTTCTTCCCAAGGATTACAATTAGTAATCTTACATACACAATAGAAGATGAATAGAAAAAAAAATTAGATTGCCAGTTGTAGAATTATTTTCACTTTCTCAACTTGTTTCTAAACAAAACATCTTTTTTAACCTGACCAGTGTCAGGGAGGAGTGTTCTGCCCCATTTACTTTTTCTGTAGTAAATCACTTTGACAGATCCATTCGATCAGCACAGAACACACAACTCCATTTCTTCGTAGAGCAGTTTTCTCCCAGTTACGGTTTTTCCTCACATCAGGACTTGCTCTAACAGCAGCTGCACTCAAGGTGCAGCACACAGCACTGCTGATCTGTACCTCATGCACTTCTGCATGCAGAGGCAGTGAAGAGATCCAAAATCAAATCCAAATCCAAAATCATTAGCTTTTTGCTAATGTCCAGAAAGCCCTGAAAAATACTGAAGACAATTTATGAGGGAAGCTTTTCCCAAGAACAGCTGATGGGAACAGAAATTTTTCCTTCTTTTTTTGCAGGTAAAGGACATACACGGTGAACTCTTTTCTTTGTGATGCACCAAGTCCCTTTGCAACACATACTCTTAAAAAACAAAACCAAAAACAAATAAATCTCTCAGAACTGTGTGTCTACTATGGCAGGTGGCTGCCAGCCCCAGAACCCTCCTGAGGGCTCTTCTCCAGAGCACTCCTTTTCCTCTCAACACCCCATTATTCTGCACGGGGATCGATTTCCAGAATGATCCAAAAACCAGAAACCAACCAACCAAAAAAAAAGAAAAACAGGCAACCAAGCCTCGGGAAAACTGCGTGCCTACGGAGCTCAGCCCGCTGCACCTCAGCCCCCAACCAACAAACCTGCGAGCGCTGCGAGGCAACAACAGGTAAGCAGACAGCTGAAAACGAAGGGGCAGGAGGAAAAAGCCTGATCTCTGTTGTTTTTACTAAAAGAAACCCCGCAGAAGTACACTTGAAGCAGGGGTCAGGAATCAGCGCAGCGCGCTGCACTCTCCTCAGCATCGCCTCGCGTCCCTGGAAAGGGCGGGAAACGAAGAGGCGCGAGAAACGCGCAGAGGAACCGCCACAGCACCGCTCCGGCACGCGGCTGCGGCAAGCAGCGCGGACAGCGCGGACAGCGCGGACAGCGCGGACAGCGCGGACACGCACACCCTCGCGCACAGTGCGCACGCGCACCCGCCTCTCTCCGCCCCTGGCCCGCGGCGCTCCGCCCCCTCTCTGCGTACTGCGCAGACGCGCGGCGAAGCCGCGTCGGGGGTGGGGTTGAGATGAGCGTGCTGCTCCCCAACATGGCGGATTTCGACACGATCTATGAGCTGGAGGAGGAGGAGGAAGAAGAAGAAGAAGACGAGGAGGAGGAGGAGTCGTCCGAGCCTGAGCCCGTGGTGCGGAGCCAGGAGCTGCCGCGGCCCCGCGACGCGCCGGATCCCGTGGTGGTGCGGGGCGCCGGGCACATCACCGTGTAAGGAGCGGGGCTGCGGGGCGGGAGCGAGGGTCGGAGCTCCGGGGGCAGCGAGGGGCAGCGCGCCTCCCTGCCGCCGAGGCGGCCCCGCGCCGCCCTTCGACGAGGGGCGGCCGTTCGGGGGGAAGGCGCCGGCCCCCGAGGGCTGCCGCGGCTCGGGGCGATCCCGCCGGTGAGCGAGCGGCCGGCGTTGAGGTCCCGCGGCGGCCCCGCGCGCGCTGCCCGCCTGCAGAGCGGAGCTGCGGTCAGCCGCTGTCCGTCGCGCGGCCTCACCGCCGCGGTCGCTGGCACGGCGGGGCCGGGGAGGCCCGGCGCTGAGCTGCGCTGCCCGGGGCCGCGGGCGGCCGCGCTGTCATTCGCCGACCCCAAACTTTCTCCCGAGTTGTGCTCGGTTTAAGCGTTTTCCTTGTTGCAGTGCATCGCGAGGCGCGGTGTTTGCTGCCCGTTTGACGTAAATGTGGAATGGCCATTTGGCTTTACTTTCTTGTTTTTTTTTATTATCCCCGCTCCAGCAAGTGAGGAATTAGCACAACAGAGTGCACTCGTACCGAATTGTTAGTGGTTACGCTCGTTTATATAACGAGAAGGGTGGTACTGAAACTTTGATATTGCAGAGATCCATCGAGCTTGTGTTGCCTTGGGTCCGTCTGGATTGCATAAAAGATCGCACGTTTCTCTCTGTTGAATAGGTGCAGTGTGATCTAGCTTTCTGCAGCAAAGGCACTGGGTGAGGAAAGCTCTCATCCTAGGAGAACTAATGTTGGAGTTGCTGTGTCCGCCATGTAAGTCTGAAGCAGTTTGCTGAGCTGGTGCCATGGTGCGCTGCACCGCAGTGTGCCTGCTGTCCTGAGCCCACACAGCACATGGCCTGTGTGAAGGAGAGATGTAGCTTATGTGAAATGACCAGAGTAGCATATGCCCGCTTTATTAGCTGTCTGTTTTTAAGTTCAGAACTGGAAAAAAAAAAAAAAACATCACATACTTTGCTTTGTTTGCTCTGAGGCTTTCAGTGTATTAGGAATGTTCATTAAGGTTCCTATGTGGCTTCAGCATCTTTTGGAGATAGGCAGGAACACCTCCAAGAGCTGTCAGCCAGTGATGTCTACATCAAAAGAAAGCAGTAACTGTAAATGGTGTGGGAATAGTGAGCTAGAATACTGCCCATGTAAGTACCTGGCCTGAATTCCTACCTGCCTTATTTTCCTTTTCTTCCACTCCTCCCAACTTCCTTCCTGAATCAACTATGCCTGTCTGATGGTACAAAACAGCTTTTCTTTTATCAGTTCCTGACAGTTCCTCAAAATCTCTCTATACTAATAAAAACAATCAGTGGATGCTATCAGTGAAATGTAAATGGGCTCTGGATGCTACAGTAAACAATCCTAACCTCTTTAATAAATGAGACAATATTTGGCTTCCAATAGATTTTTTATTGGTGTGCATCAGCTCTGAAATTTTTCCACTTTCACACAGATGCTGCATCTTTTGGAATCAGCAGGCTTCAAAAGCAGCCTGCTCTACTTATTGATGTGCCACATGTCATGCCTTAAGACTTGTGTTTGTTTTCTGAATCTGTCTGGAATGTTGCTAATAAAAACTTCTGTCCTGACAGAAGTCAGAAACTCCATTTAAGTAAAGAAAAAAGGAGAAAAAAGAAAAGCATTTATTTTTAAAACAAACCATCTATTACTTTGTTTCACATATTTTCTGTTCCTCACCTGACGATGGCTTGCTTGAATACTTACTCAGAGAAGGATATTTTCTAATTCTAGGGTCATTTTCTGGTCCAGCTTTTCATGTACAGTCCTCTCAAACATTTTCATTTTAGCAGATTGAAAATACATATTAGTTTCTTGCATAAGAGTTGTTATGACCTTGTCAGTGAGTGACTGACCCTAACAGAGTTACCCTGCAGTGTCCAGCCATACTAAAAGTAAATTCCAGGAATCTTTTTAGCAGGATCTTGCTTTTTCTACTGACTGTTTGCTAACCTTTCACCCCTGTGCATGGGAAGAGTGATTGAATAAATTGTATTTGTTTCATTTCTCACTGAAGGATCATTTAGGAAAGCAGGTAGCAGAGTTCATGCTCATCTTGTTCAACACTCACTGTAGAAGATCCTCGTTTTAGGAAAGTTAATGACCCACTTAGTTTTAAGTAAGCTTTAAAATTTTAGTGCAGAGAAATCACTACAACTTGGTGAACACCTTTTTTTTTCCTCTGGAATTCCATGTAAGGGGGTTTTCTGTTTCACTATGTAAGTTAGTGTTACTCTGATGATGTATTGAAGTATCTCATCATAAACATCCTGAATGAAAACTGAGTCAAAGCAACAACAGTAACTTCCAAAAACACGGCAGGAAACCAACCGAGGAGTTTCAGTTTTTCTGATGTACTGAGGCACGTGAGGCAGTGAAGTGGGACACTGAGCCTCTTTTTGCCCTTACCGTTCTGCTTGTGATTCCTGCTCAGGTCTGTGAACTTTCTAGTGTTGGATACAAGCTAACTTTTGTTCTTCCATGATGTTTCCTTTAGGAGTGCCTGAGGGACCTAGGATACAGGTGCTGATGAAAAGCGTATTGTCAGGGAAAGCACAGGTGCTCTCAGTTGTAAAGAAAGAAGATATTTAGTTGTCTTCTATTACTCCCATCTATACATCTTCTGTGTATTTAAAATTGCAAATGACTTCAGCCTACCACTAGTTCTCAATAAGTTCTCCAAAACGTTATCCACGAGGAGGGATGCCCCTTAGTAGTTCATCTTCATAGGCTTCATAGGAAAGGGTCATAGACTAGAAAGAAATTTCAACTCAGGGCTGTTGATGAGTGCTTTCTTTATTCAGTGACATTGAACAGAGCTGAGGTGGTGCCTCTGCAGAGGAAGCGTCTGGTGACCCAAGTTCATATGTTCCAGATAGGTTAAACTTACACTGGATTAGGTGTGGGGAAATGAGCCATGCAAAAAGGAAACTGGAGAACCTGTCACGAGAGAGCTGGCTAGCTTGCATGGCCTTGTAAGACTGATGACTACCTATAAATACAGTACTGGGTTAAGCAAGAATGAAAGACTATTGAAGTCAAAAGGAAAAAGTTCAAGAATCTGTAAATATGTCTGTTCTAGATGTAAGTGCTTTCCAAAATATTTCTGTTCCAGTTATGGGGACAGGAGAACTCATTTCTGATAATGCTTTGTAAAGAAATCTATAATGTGGTCCTACTGCAGCTAGGATCTACAGATGATGATTCAGAACTTTCAGGCTTTAATGTATAAGCTTTTATTTACTACATCTGCCTCTGGGAAATTGCATTCCCTCCACTTTACAAATGGGGAAAATGAGATGATGGGGCTTCTGCCCCAAGGAACGAGAGAGAACAGAAACTGAGGTAATCCTTGTTCTGTTCCAGTGTTGGTGTCCATTAGGCAATGCATCCTTGCTTTTACAGGTATGTCATTCAGAAAGACAATTCCAGCTAAAGTGTGTGAGTGACTTCATGTGAATTTCTAAATGTTAGACCTTGCACACTTTACACTGAGAGTGCTCAGAAATAAGTGACCACCAATTGATGTTTGAAGTAATTGAACGGACTGATACTGCAGTTTATTTTGCACAGCTATTTTTAAAGCATACTGGGTTTTACAGGATAGTGGAGGCAAAATCATGTGAGATCAATTATTGCTATGAATTAATTTATTTTGGAAGGACTAGACTATTTCTTAGTTAAAAGTTCAGGTCTTAACTTTTTTTACATGAAGTTTTTAATAAAGCTTCAACGCTTTTTTGAAAGTGCTTACACAGCTGTAGAATTCTGTGGCATTCTGCTTTAACCAGAACTTTAACCAGAATTATTACCAGAAACAACTATTTGTTGTTTCTTGAGTGTAACCCATCTAGTAAGGTTTTAATCTTTCTGAACTCCATGGTGTCGCTCCATGGTGACTCAGTGGGAGGACAGCAACCCCTGGAGATGTCTCTGTGAAACTGCTGAAGGCCACAGTGCTGCTGGCTGCACGCAGTGTTACAGCATGGCACGGTTCTGTTTGCAGCATAGCCGAAGCCTCTGGAACTCCTTCAGCCATTTGTGGGCATCAGTGTAAAACAGATGCATTTCTGTAACTGAGGCTTCCTGGTCACATTAAATCTGAGTGGACTGTTACAGCAACTAATACAAGTTCTGGTTTTCTAAATATGTTTCAACGACATTGTCAGCCTTCAGATTTAATTCAATAACTTACACTGTGTTCTTGTCATGTTCTTAACAGTTCTAAACCAAAAAGCACTCATTAGTTTTATTTTCTTGGGAAATCAGGAGTACAATGGGAATTGTAACGAGTAGATGTGAGCAGTGAGATAAAAGATGCTGCCTGTGGCTCAGGAAGTTTTTGAACTACAAACTGTTGAAGGTCTGATGAGAATTCTGGGGTAATAGTATGTAAAGTTTGCAGACTTTTTCCTTCTGCCATTCTCTGGGCATTTGCTGCTGGCGCTGTGAGAATCAGTGTTGTGATCTGGATGGGTCTTTGGCACCATTAGAGCAGTTCTAGTCTGTGATGTGGATAAATAATTCCATAGCATCACAGAATATCTCACGTTGGAAGGGACCCGTAAGGATCATTGAGTGCAACCCCTGGCTGCACACAGGACCACACAGTCTGAGAGCATTATCCAGATGCTTCTTGAACTTCAGCAGCTCAGGGCCGTGCCCACTGCCCTCGGGATGTTCTGTGCCCACCACCCTGTGGTGCAGACCCATTCCCTGACCCCTGCCTTTCCCCTGACACAGCTCCACGCCGTTCCCTTGGGCCCCACTGCTGTCACAGAGAGCAGGGCTCAGCGCTGCCCTCCGCTCCCTGTGAGAGCTGCAGCTGCCATAAGGGCTCTGCTCAGATCCCCTGGGCCCAGCAGACCCAGGGACCTCAGCTGCTCATCACACACTGTCCCCCCCAGTCCCTTCCCCATCTCTACAGCCCTGCTTTCCAGTAGCTCGTTTATGATAAGTTAATTACATTGCTTGGTTGCTAAAGGTTTGTGATTGTTTCATGTAGTTTTTCAATAAAAGAGTCAGTGTTCCTCAAAACAGGCTCACCTGGGTTTTGTAAGGCTGTTAGTCTTTTCTGGTTTTTTGTTTGTTAGTTTTTAAGACTGAAAAGACCAACTTGGAAAATTTCATCATAAAAAAGAGAAGTTACAGAATGTGGAGACTGGCCTGCAGGTTACATTGTCAGAAAATGAAAATGTGTTTATATCAGCTACCTCTTCGTTTGCTTAAAATCATATTGTGTTTACTTTGTGTATATATAGCAGTGATTTATCATCATGGCTTTCCAGTTGACTCAGATATGCTGTAGCCAATGCTGTGCTGCTGTCCAGTTCACTCACATTCACTTGTAGAGGATTTCCAATGAAAATCTGTTGAAGGAAACACAAACAAGTGGCAATTGGTCCTAGTGCTTAGGATAGCTGAAGAGACAAAGGTTGAGAGACAGCTCGGTGAAGGTCTAATCTTTGGTGGTTTTGTAATATTTACACAAATAGTGTGCTAACATGCTGGTTTTTACAGGTGCCAAGGCTCTGACTTAAGTTAGCAACCGAAGAACTTGACGCCAGCATTGCTGACAGACATCTTGATTAGCTGACTGGATTTCTGAGAGCAGCGCAGATTTTAATGCTCCTCTCATCCTTCAAGTTTATTTTTCACTTGTCTGTACTGCTAAGCAAGTGCCAACGCTGGGTTTGGGAAGCTGAGTTATCTGTGGGTGCACGTGGGCTGCGTGCTGTGCAGTGGAGGACACTTACTCTTGGGCAGTGTCTGTTCGTTTGGGTGGCCAGCGAAGAACGTTTCGGTGTTGGTTCAGAGGAATGCTCTCTGCCCAGAAGGGTTTGTTTCTAGGGTAAATATTACAATACCAAATACACGTGCTCATCTTTCTGGCTGTGATTCTTTTGTTTTCTGTATGTTTCAACACAAATATTCAGGAAATGGTTTATCAGGGCTGGCAGAACTTGGTGTGCAGTGTATTTAACTTTACAAGCTTTACAGGAAGCCTTCTTTGAATAGACACTGGAGCTGAGGGACCAGTTGCTGTTGTTTTATTACTGAATTCCAAAGGTTAGAAGTCAGATGAGATGGAGAGGACAGAAGATCATAACATTTTATTTCACAGAAATTCGTGGGCTTAACATTAAGGTTTTGTTAATTTCTTGCCTACATGTATGCTTTAAATACAACAAAGTCAGCTGTGCTTTCAGCATCCTACTGGCCTACACAAGTAGCTCCTTGACATGGGCAGTTGGTTCAGTAGATTTGGAGCTCGGAGCAACATGGGTTTTCAAGCAGAGCATCTAAATTCCAGGAAACACGTTGCTGCCTGTAGGCTCTGCTGGTTGTGCTGAAGATTTGCTGCTGGCAAAGTAAAAAGGCTTCACTGACAGGAGCCACCAGGCACCGTGTTAGCTAAGACAGTTTTCAAGCTGTGGTTGCTTGAAAGCACTCCATATGTGGGCCCTTACATGTTTGCATGAGGTAGTTTAACTCAGATCAAAGCAGTTTTTAAGAATTGTATGGTTATAAATTTTCCAAAGCAATGAATGGTTTCCTTATAAGTAGCTTTATTTGTTGCATGTGAATAAAGTGCATGAGTAAGAAAAACAGCAATGGAAAGATTAGCTAATACTTGCAGGCTCTTGTTTTTTTCTTTAAGAAAGAAAAAATTGAAATTACTGCTATCCAATTGTAAAATATTTTTTTTTGCTTTTAGTGGCTTGAAGGTATCGAAGTAAAGCAACAAGCTATATTTCTCTTTTTGTCTTATGAATAATACAGAAGAGCTTATATAAAAATGGTTTGAAAGCTTATAAAACAATGTACATGTAAAGGCAAAAGAAATAGTTTTCCTTTTTTATAAAAAAAGCATCTATTGCATTTTTTATTAAGGGAAACAAAATAAGTTAGGTGGAATATATTTTGTTTGTCTCTTTTGTTTTCAAGGTTTGGCTTGAGCAACAAGTTTGATACAGAATTTCCCTCTGTTCTGACAGGGAAGGTAAGTGTGAGATTAAACTGTTCTTTTAAATGGAAAGCTCCAGTGCCTCCAGTGGTTTTTGTGTTACAAATATATGCCTATGAATCCAACACAACTGGTTGCAGGCCAGCACTGCGCTGAAGGCTGCTAAATTAACTCTGTCCTTCATGAAGTAGCTGGTCAAAGACCAGTCCCTACAGCAAAGATAGTTTGCAATGACTGTAGTCTTTATTGTCATTCTAAGCACACCATGATACTGTTCTCACGTAGGCAATCTGTGTAAAAGCAAGACTTGCACTCCCTTGCTTCAGAGGTGCCTGCAGTTTGTGCTACATCCTGTGCAAATTAAACTATTTCAGGCACTAGACCTCATTTTTCAATATGTCTGTCAAGCGTTGAGTTTATTTTTAGGCAGATCTCTAGAAGAGAATTTATTTATCTGCAGCTTAAAGGAATTAAACATGGTCTCAAGTCTGCGAGTGAAGTAGGTTTTCTTAGAACTTCTCCTGAAATTCAGTAATTGTGTCATTCTGAAAATTTGTTGGGAAAGTCTCATCGTTTCTCTGAGTCTTGTTGTGTTGCTAAATGCAATTTAATAAGTATTCGTTTATATTTATTTATTATTGAAAACTTGTAGCAAAGTTCTTGACTTTTAAATTCTTTTCATAATTCTGGTTTGGTTTGGTTTGTTTGTTTTGTTGTGTCTTAGGCTTTTTTCCCCAATTCTTTTCATTCAGCTGTTTTAGTACTCAGTGCTTTTCTCGTCCTTCATTTTGTCATCCCCTTGCGTATCTCTTCCAGAGTTTGTGAGACAAAGGTACTTGGCTCTTGCTGCTTTCTCTAAGGACATCCCACCTGGCTGCAGCCTCCCAGTCTCCCCAGCCTCCTGCAGTCCTGTTTTTGCCATGTGCCGAATGCAGCTGAGGCCTGTGGAGGTTCCTCCCTCTGGAGGCATCCTGGTTCTGCCAAACCCATCTGGGATTTTCTCCTCCGAGCATAACGAACAAAGTGCTTGTGGTGAATCTGTCCAGCATTTTTGACAGCAGTCCACTTGTTGGCTGGTCAAGCTGCTAATTTGGTTGTTAAAAGACAACCTGTAAAGTCTGGCCTTGTTTCAGGATCTCACTGGCAAAAAAGGAAGGCTCATTGACTTAGCAGTGCCTGATGCGCAGGCTGGCAGTAACACAACTTGCATCTCACTGCTTTGCATGTCTGAAGTTTATTTTCTGTAAAGCTCTTTCAGATCACTAAAAGCCATGGAATGCTTTTCTGTTCTTTTAATTAAGTGGTCGTTTTCTGTAAGAAAATATATTTAAAAAAAAAAAAAACACTACCCCACCCCAAAACATATTCATTTTAATACGAACCTTAATGCCTGTCACATTTCCCACTTGCTTGACTTCCTGTTAAATAAAGAGTGAGAAATTGATGTTATTACAGGATCTGAGTTTACAGGAGCAAAAGTTTAATTTAAACTTTGGTTTACTGCTTGGATTTAATTTAGCAAAGAGTGAAAAGAAAGAATGTTCTTTTACCTGACACGTGAGTGTCGACTTGGTGCCTACAGGAGCACTGCTTATGTTGGGAATTTTGAAAATCCAGTTACTTTTTTTTTTCCATGTGTGGATTGATGGGTTTTGAGGAAAATGACTTTGAAAATAAATCCGACTTTCACCAATCAGATGAGATAGTAAACAAATCCTTCTTAATGCTTGCCACACATGCTTGTGAAAGGTGGTAAAAGCCACAGCTGTGGCTTGTTGAGTTTTTAATGCTTTCATAAAGTGCCAGAAATGAATAATCTGCTGCTTCCTCTGGTTGTGGCAGTCCATCACCTTTACCGCTGCTGAAAATGAAAACTCAGATTTTTCTAGTAAGTGTTCTTCAAATACCCTGATTAATAATTCTCATCAGGCTTTGTGGTCTGCTGATGTACCACATGAAGATCTTTCTTCTTCTTCTTTCCTTTTTATGAAATCCATTTAGGAATAGTGTGGTGGCTGTTTATATTCACCGTTTTCTATAAAAAATGTTTACTGTAAGACTGCATTAAAGCCATCACTGGATGGTTGTCATACTTGGAGAGTGTCCATGTAATATTAAGCTTAATGACTTTGTTGACCACTGTGAATTGATGCTAATAATATAATTCCTTTGCTAGTGGAATCTAAAAGATGAAACCGTTACATGGGGTTGATAGACTTCTCCATTATGCTGTTTTTCTTCTAAGAAATTCAGGATGAGGATTTAGGCTTTTAAACGAAGGATGAAATCACTAACTTTTTAGATTAATGCTCTGGGTAGTCCTTGGGAATTTATAAAGTTTCCTGACCCTCAGCTTGGTTTTCATCTGCATAATGGCTATAGTGAACCTTGCACTAATTTTATTCTTTATTATCTTTTTTAATATGAAATATCCTTCTTTATCCATCTTCTCTTCTTCTTCCTCCTCATTTCTGCAGATTCTCAAGAAGTTGTAAATTAGCTTAGAGCTAAGATGCATGTGAGAACATCTTAAACATTTAACTAGTTGCAAATGTTTGAGGATATAGCATAGGCAATAAAACAATATGGAAAATATCAGGTCAGATATTGGCTCTAGTTAATTCCATTCGATTGACTTGCCCTTTATCTTGCAGGATAAGAAGCAACTATCAGCTGGTGTATAAATACAGAGCTTAGCTTTCGGGAGTGTTTGCAACAAAACTGTAAGAAAAGATTTGATTTACAAAATAAAGGGGCAGTAATTAGCTTGTAGTAATTGGTTTTAATTTAAATTCTGGCTAAATTCAAATTCTGCATGCTATGGTTTTATAGGATTGTTCTTTTAAAACAGACATTTAAAATGGGCTTTAAGGCAGCTCTGTTGGTAGCTATTCTGAAATGAAGTAGAACTTCTGGTGCTAAAAGTTTAAGTGATTCCTTTGCTGCAAAGAATTTTAAACCTGGCTTATAAAAACAGTACTTCCATGAGGAATTGTTCAATAGCAAGCAGTGCTCCAGGTGACAAGATAGTGATGGGGCCAGTGGGCCTTAAGGAAAAAAAGTGGAGTTTCCTGCCCTGGACCTCAAACAATCAGGATCTCATACAGAGATTACTGTGCAGTGCAGGGAAATGTAAGCCATAAAATGGGCTGTTGCTATTGTGATCCCATTGCAGTGTGTGATTGATAGGGTTTGTGATCATGATTGAAGGAGAAAGATCGGGCCTGCTGGGCTCTTGCTCTCTTCCTGTGTTTGCAGATTCTCTTACATCCTGTTGTAAAATATTATAACACTCCCTCCTTCCCTTTTATGTCCCTTTTTCCCCCCTTGGAGATCTAAAAGGAGCCAGTATCTCTTTACAAGGTGCACTGCACAGCCAGGAGCTATGTGTTTATCTCATTCTTTTTGAGACTCAGAAATTCTACAAGCAACATTCCAAAACTGCTCAAAACTGTTAGTGAGCTTTCTTTGCTCAGGAGGTGCTCTGAATTGTTCTAAATACTTAGGCATTTTCTATTAACTTTTCAGTATCTTTATCTGCATAAAAGACAGAATTTAAAATTATGTCCAAAAATCAGCAGCATTCTTTTGTAACTGTTTTTTTCTAAAATCATTTTCTTACTAAATAAGAGCAATGTCATTTTATTTGTCATTCTTTGTCACTGTAGCAAGACTGAGCTGTAAACCAAAAGGAACAAACTGGTTTTGCTTCTTTTTATCACACAATGAGGCTTATCTTGGTCCCTGATTAGTTTAGCTTCAAATGAAGATGCCACTGACTGACAGAAGTATTTTTTGTGATGAGGTGTCTGCAATGGAGAAATGCATCCAGCACTTTGAGTTGGCTGAAGAAGTCTTCAGTAGTTTCATCTTGTGCTGCAGTGAAGAGATACACCTTTATAGAAGTAGTTGGTGTGTTAGCAGCTAGTAGCTGTGCTAATCTGAAAATAGCCCAGGTAGAAATCTGTGTTTCTTGGCACCCAGATTACCATGTGCAGTGCTGTGCTCATGACATCATATATGTTCTTCTAATGCAGCATCGTGCTGTTTGACGATGGGACCAGTGGTCGAAGAATCTAGTTGACTTCTTTTGTGTTGGAAGATATCAATTACGGTTATAAAGTTTGTTCATGATATACAGAGAACTCTAGGCTGCAGATGCAGTGTCTACAGTAGTGCACAGCTGTGTCTGGGGGTGAGATGTGCTGTTGTCAAGGTCCAGTGAACTTTGTGAGTGATACAAAAGGAACCATTCTCTTTCCTTAGTGGACTTCGTATCACGAGTACTAATGGAGTCAAGAAAAAATAGATTATTACCTTTCAAATAAATAGATAGGCTGATACATGTATGAATTTCAGAAGACTTACTGAAGATGGTCCCGTTTTTGTACATATGAATGCTAAGAACATATTTGATGTGAACTTCCTTGAGCATTGTGAGCTGTGGTTTGTTCGTGCATGTGAGTTCGATTCGCTCTGAATCACGTCTGATTGCAGAAGCTGAACTCCTGTACTCCTGTTACACAATCAGTCCTGTCACTCTTCACTACCAATCTTGCTCCCGTAGTGGACATGAAGTGGTCTTACTCACATGCATCAAATATTTGGGGTTTCCTTAATATAAGAGCTGCCACTGGCAGAGATTTGCAAAGCCGTCCGGTTTGAATGCTTGAGAGCACAGGCTAATTTTCCACATCACAATGTAATTTTTTTCTCTTCTTCATTAAAAACATCCCAATGCTGTTTCTTTTTTATTTTTTTTTATTCTTTTTTTAACTGGGATATTTATTGTAAAACATACTTAAATGTAGATGTGCCATTTAGTCGAAAAAAAAAAAAAGCTTTTGGACTTGCTTCATTTGTACGTGTAGAAAGAAGTACAAGATTGACTTTTCTGTACTGAGGAAACAAAGGTAGTCTGTATAATTGCAGAATAAGTGGTTGCTGTGTAGCTATTCATTCCTGCTATAAAATGCTCACACTGTTAACTGATGTTCACTGCAGGTCTGGCTAGCATACAGACCCAGATGACCTCTGACTGTACTGTGTGGTGATCTGAATGGCCAGGAAACAGATGCTCTGTGTGTTTACTCCCTTTCCTGCAGTGCTTTAATCTAGTTAGCTCTTGTGATAGGCGGAGGTGGCAGAACCAGGTTGATGCTGCTTCCTGGCTGCTGGGTTCACCTCTTCAGAGCAAGGAGGCACTGCCAATTAACACCTTTGTTCCCTCTTTGTTTGTGGAATCAAATGAACAGTCAGGCTTGATGGTTGGAAGGCTTATGTAGGAGTTCAATTACTTGGTATCCAGACCAGCTCTAGGCAGGGGCTTCTTCAACATGGCAAGTAGGAAGGAAAGGTTTTTTATTATTATTATGTTAAAGTTGTTATCCCTGGCTGTTCAGGTCTGTTGAAGTTGGATCTCACTGTTCTGCTTTGTGTGTCCAACCCTGGGCTTTGTTACGGTTAAGAGTGCCATCCTGGAGTCAAGTTAGCTGTAAGACAGTGCATGGATCCCCACTCGTTATTTAGGTACTGTAGGGAGATGGTGGGTTTGGAGCTTGTGAGTAGGCAATAATACTTTAAGAAGTAGTGGGCTGAAATGTGAAATGTGTTTCAGCAGGTAGGCTTTACTAAAAATCAAGTACAAGGTGCATTTCTTAACCTTGGATGTAATCCAGTTGCTGCCTTTCTGGGCTTCCCAGCTTTGGAAGAAGCCACAGGTAAAGTTGCAGCCCCATGACTGTGTGGGCTGTGTCAGGAATTGGTCTGTGGACAGCAGCCCACCCTCACCCAGGCACAGTGTAGACTTGGTATGAAAGTAAACTGGACATATCATCCTTCTTTAATGTGACACACAATAGTGTTTTTACTAGGAAGTAACAACCTATTACTCCTTATTCACTTGGAAACAAGATAGCCATCATTCTTTTTTTAATTTCATTTTATTCCTTCTTTTTCTTTTTTTTTTTTTTTTTTCCTTCTTTTATTCCTTTTTTTGTGGTCAGTGTAGCCAGGATGTTGCACTGCTGCGTTCCACTTCTTAGCCTTGTTAGGGACCACTGTGTTATCAAGCCTATTGCTCTATGGTATAATAAATATGGATGAGGCTGTTCATCTAAGCTGCACTGGGCTTTTTAACGCAAATTTTTGCAAAGCTCACACCATAAATGAATTTGTTACAGGAAAATTACTTTTCATGCTCCCTGTGTGACCGGTGTTTTGGAACATGGGGTCATGTTGCATAATGAAATATGTTGCATTTACATTTTAATCTATAAAGGCAATTCTTGAGAAAATACGTCTGTAATGGCATTCCACTGAAGTTCAGCACTTCTGTTACAGGTTGCCCCAGAAGAATTCAAGACCAGCATCAGTCGTGTGAATACCTGTTTAAGAAAGAATCTTCCTGTCAATGTAAAATGGCTGATTTGTGGCTGTCTGTGCTGCTGCTGCACACTGGGCTGTAGCCTGTGGCCTGTAGTGTGTCTTAACAAAAGAGTAAGTACAGTTTTTGTTTGTCTTATTTTCTTGATTTTGCAATTTCTGGTAGCATTAAGTAATGTTGAATAGCATCATCTCCATTCCAAAGCCCTTTTCTTTATCTCACATTCAAAAGCTAATTCAATTTTCCACTCTTTGGAGAATAGAGGAAAACATTTCTTAATGAGGCAAATGATACCAAATTGCCAATTGAATTGATAGTCAAGGGTGTAGCTAATCTTATCTCAGTTCAAAGAAGAAAGTGTTATACAGGAGAACCTACATTTCCAGGATATTTAACGGTGTAAAAACTGAATTAGTGAGCGCAGACTGAGATGCTGATCCTCAAAAGTTGCCTGAACTAGAGTATTTTTCTTCCCTCCTCTCACACAATTTTTTGCAAGCAGACAATTTGTATTATTATTATCTCTAATAGATACCATAATGTTTCTGAACTGTTATTTATTTGGCATGCTTTACTGTGTTACTTCTATGAAGAGCAGTCAGAAGAATACACTTGATACGTAGAGATGGAATATTTGCAGTTTTAAAAACATATTTAATATCCCTGTGCTATTTTCTCAAATGTATAAAGTGCGTACGTGAATGTGTGCGTGTGATTTGGTCACTCTGAGAACCAAAAGTATACGGTTGTTCTTGGTCTCTTGTGGAGGACTGAGCCAGCTGTGTGAGCACACAGCAGCCCTTTGCTCGCTTAGTCTCCAACAGGACTGGACAGAATTTGAAGAGCAAAAGCAAGAAAAACCTCAGGTCACAATAAAAGTTAATAAATGAACGGAAAAAAAAGAGGAGAAAAACCCAAGAGGTGCAAAGACAAATCACTCCCTACCTCCCATCAACTGGGCCATGACAGCCCCAGTTTTGTTGTGAGCATGGTGTCATGTAGCCCTCTGGTCAAACTGGGGCAGCTCTCCCAACCTCTTGCCCATACCTGTGGGAGGTAAAGTTAGAAACAGAGATCCATGATGCTGTGCAAGCACTGTTCAGCCAGAGCTGCAACACTGGTATGCTACCAACACTGAGTCATTAGGTCTAGAGTGCAGCACTCTGCAGGCTGCAGTGACGAATTTAACTCTGTCCTAGCCAGTCCATGTATGTTCACTTAGGAAAAAAAAAAGAAAAAAAAAAGATAAGATCCAGAAGCTGGAATCTGAAATTTAAACAGTGCAAGAAACAACGTGGACTTCTTAATTCTGAGGATAGCTTCATCACTGGAATAATTTGCAAAGAGTTAGTGGATTCTCCATCATTAAGTGTTTGACTCAGGATTCCATATCTTTGCTTTTTTTTTTCTTTAATGAGGTAATGTAGCTCATCAACCATTATTAAGTTTGTGAACAAAATACCTGCGTGGAACATCGCGCAGGAAGTGGAGTAGGTTGTCACAGTGCTCCTTCTGGGACCACAGGGGAAAAATAGTTGAAACTTCAAAAATACTTCCTTCTCCCACAGTCAGTAAAATTCTTACTTCCTGAAGTGGGTTGCTTTCTTCAAAATAAGATCCCTTTATAGGTGTAAGGACGCAGATGTATCTCCTATCCAGGGTTTCACCTCCATTATTTAATGGTTGCCATGATCTTATGGAGTATTCTAAGTATTGTGGAAGCTCTTTGTAGCTGTAAACCATTGTAAACCATTTATTATATCAGAATGAAGACTGTAACTGAATCATATTTTAAGGGCCCTTGTAGAAAAAGTAGAATGTGTCCAGTTCTGAGCGTTGTGGTTTCTTGTTTGTTTGTTTGTTTTCTGATGCTGAGGAACAGAAGTCCTATCACTTCAACTTCCATTTACAATTGTTCAATTGCTTGGTTGTACTTCTATAAAACTGATTTATTTAAGTGATTCTTAGTCCAGGAATGCAATAATGAGGTTCTTCTGGATGAAGCTGGCTACTGAACCATTCATAATACAGTTTTGACTTAATTTTTTTAGACTAGAAGATCAATTCAGAAGTTATTAGAATGGGAAAATAACAGACTATATCATAAGGTAAGAAAAGTTGGAGTGCTTGTTTTCTTCACTTTTATGTTTTTTTGCATAATTGGCATGTAGGAATTTTACTGTCTCGTTATAATTCTGTACTTTGTAGAAGTTAAATTTCACTGTCTGAAGTGTTGCAGATCCAAGTGGTTTGATTGCTTATGCTTGTTACATTAGTTATCAAAATAATGTAGTAGTATGTGTTAATCCCCTGATAATTACTTTCTTAGCTTGGTTTGCACTGGAAGCTGAGTAAAAGGAAATGCGAAACTAGCAATATGATGGAATATGTAAGTATTACTCCTGTTATTTGTTTGGTATTCCACACCCTTTATTTTATAGTGAAATCTGTTAACTTACCAGACTTTAACCAATCTGAATAAGCTCTCGTAAAAAACAGCAGTTGTTTGATATACACCTGTGAAGGCCAGTTTTAAAGAGTGGCTATGTATATATTAACATTGAGAAATTGTCACTGCTGAACTTGTTTTCCATTCATAACAATTCTGTGTTTGCACTACAGGTACGCTTTGATCAGTGACTGATAGCAAGGAAGGCCCACTGGGTTTCCGTGCCCTAGTGTGATTCTCCCAGCAGCCCATAGTTCTTTAGCTCTTGTCCTTTTGCTATTTATAGTTATTTTTGGGTCAGCATTTTGGTACAGAAATATTGCATTTTTTTATAGTAGTGTTTTGTTTGCTTTTTTTTTTTTTTTTAATGAGACCATGGATTTTTATTTATTTATTTTAATCCTGGCTCCTGATCTCATAAAAGATTTAACCAAGGTAGTCCTTTAGGAAAGTGGAATTTCAAACATTCCTGTTATCCTACTATTCTCTCATCCACTTTCATGTATAACAATGAAGACTGCTTAGGCTCAAAGAGAGAATCACCCCCAAAATGTCAAGTGTTGATAAGTTGTGTATTTCAAAATAACCTGAATCTTCTTTGTTCTCTGAATAAAGTTTCCCTATAAAATAATCTTGGACAAGTTTAATCCTACAAACAGCTAGTGTTGCATGGAAAGTTATGCTGAAGATTTGAAGTTGTTGATTACTGTGTTCTGTTCTTGTCTTTTCCCTTCTTCAACAGGTAATATTAATAGAGTTCTTACCAAAATATCCCATATTTCGACCTGACTGAGGAACTGCATTTGGTCTTTCATGTTACCTGTCATTTTCTACCCTTAGTGCCTTGTAGATGATTTTGGAAAGAAGATGGTCTACTTTGCTGTGATTTAAAAGATGTTCTTCAGTAGAGTATCTTCCTTGCGATGTTATTTTTTGTTTGACAACAATTTGCACATTTTTTTAAATGTTAAATGAGGCTTCTGTGTTGCACTCTGAATTTTTAACATTAACAAAAACTGATATCGTTGCCACTAGGAATCTGACATCAGTGCTGCTTAAACTCGTTCTGAGCATGCTGCCTTATTAATTTCTACATTTAGCATATATCCTCAAACATGCACCCTGATGCTGTGTCATACTGTATTTCATTCTAAACGTTGCATTCCTATAAGTCCTCAGTAGAAATGTCCAGGTAAGCGTCTAGTAGTAAAGATTTTAGTGTCACTTGCTTGCATAGGACTTGCAATTAACAGCACTGGTTTTGTCCTGCACTTTGCAAAATCATCATTTACATTAGGGGGTTAATTCTTTTACCCACTATAGATTTGTAAATATTGACTCTTTGCATAATGTAAAGTGTGGTATGCCAAGGTTTACAGAATGTAAGATAGCTCTTGTTCTATTACCAACAGTTTGACATAGTTTTATTCATTACATTTGTTACCATCCCTCTGATTGTATGGACGCATTCACGTACTGTTTTTATGGTAAAGCCATAATGAGTTTGTACATACTGTCAGATGTGTAGGGCTCAGTTGCACTTTTGTTTAGTAAATGGATGAAAAATGTGTAGCATTTTGTTTGTTTGTTTGTCTTTTAACTACTTCAGGTGTTATTTGTGGCACCTGAAATGGGAACCTTATATACTGCTCATCTTTTGAAAAAACTACATTTATGGGGAAATGGCAGCTGCTATTAGCAAAACATCCCAAAGCCCACTTTTTACGTTTAGAATATCTGGAAGTCAGTTTCTGTGGGTCGTTCTGTTTTGTTTTCAGAGTAGGAAAAAGAGAGTCGTTACTAAGGAGAAGAATTGGCAACAGCCAAATGAAAGTTGAAGTAACTGAATATTTTTATAGCACAAAAGTACTTCAGCATTTTAACAGTTAAATGATATGGCAGCCCTTTCTAGCAGAAATAAATTTTGCTTAAATCAGAGCAGTATTTCGGAATGTGCTGATGGGAGGAATAGATCAGCTGAATGGGCTCACATGTATATTTTGGCATTCAGGAACAGTCTGAAGAGCCACAAATACCTTGTGGAATTCAGAAGCATATTTGGACTCCTCCCCGTTTGCCTGATGTCAGGAAGGGAAGTGACTATAGAAAAACTTACTGTAATGGCTGGCTTAAGCAAGACCATTTGTTCATAGCAAATGAAAGAAAGAAGCAAATGACAATGCATTGTTTGCCCCTTCCCCCCTCCTCCCCCCCCTTCCTAACTAGAAATAAGAGGAAAAAAATACCAGATAACTGATTATCTGTAAGTTGTGATGAATATAATCATAAATGTCTGCAGGCATTTCTTTTCAGCAGCTTAACTCCTTGCAGCATCACAGGTTGCTTTCTAGTTTCAGACTGACTTAGAACTTCCTCTGAATGTATTTGCATCTCTTCAGTGTGCAATATTGTGTTAAAATACAGTATTAGTAAAGTCATTACATTCTAGTAGCTGTAACAGGCCAGATACCCAGTACCCAGTGTTTACAGAAGGCCAGTTTTATGTAAGTTGTTACTTGGAATCAAATTTCTTGCTCTTCTAATTGTACAGCTGAGTGTCCCATTCCAGTGCTTCCTGACCTCAGGCTGATGCTTCAGGCTCTGAAATCTGTATGGTTAGTGCAGAGATTTTGTTGGACCAGTAGATTGGTAATGAATAACTGATCAATTGAATTTGTAATTTAATTTAATGAATGAACTGCAGTGTTGTGTGAGTTTAACTTGAGCTATACCTTGCAATTCAGATTTCTGTCATAGAACCATGCGAAGTATTCTCTCCATTTTATTTTATTTTATTTTTTAGGATGAGTGTTAACTGGAAGCAGAGAAAATACTTAATGGCAGAAAGAAACAGTGAAAAGCAAAATTGACATAGCACAGACAATCTCCCTTAGAAATAAGCGCATGTGATATAAGTGAAGGGAGCTTAGCAGGAGAGAACAATAGAAGTTTATTACAGTTGTGCCAGAACTTTGTTAGCTATTCTCTCTGTAAGAAACTCAAGAAATCTCAGCAGATTCTTAATTTTTGCTTTTATGTGACCATATTTTCAAAGTGTTTTTTTTTCTAACCAAGAGAAGAAAGAGGCAAGCGAGAGTTTCAGTAACTGCCAGTGCTGAGTGCTGAGCAGCCCTCCTCTCACTGTGAGCAGCAGTCCTGTGCTGAGTCTGTGCTGATACCATGGGTGGAGTTGAGAGTTTTTTGACTGATGTGTCTTGTTTCAGCGAAATGCTGTGCCAAGCACAGGGAGCACCCTGAGTTTCCCACTGAAGCACAGAGTATTTATTTTCAAAGTTTACATTTCAAGTACATAAATTCTACACGCTTTTACTTTGTCCTAAATTATTAATTGTATTCAAACCATGAAATGGTTTTTTCCTCTTATGTTTTAATAGGCACTTAAAAACATGGCCATAAAGCAACTAATGGAGTATGAGAGCTGAAACAGAAGTTTACAGCAAGCTCCATGTTTTAATAGGAAGGTAAATTTGCATTAAAATACAAAAAAAGCATGCAGTATTACATTTGCATCTGAAAGACAGGTTTAATAGCTCATTTAAACATGAAAGCAACTGTAAATGCTGCTGTGAACTTGTCTGTCTACAGGTTCTCTTTTGCCTAGGCTATTCTTTGCTTTAATATAAAAACATCCGACAGATAGTTTATATCTCATAAGATGGAGAACTCATTTTCGACAGTAAAAAATGAGCACGAAATGGTAAGCCTGTTTATAGAGGATACTTGTTAATTGGAGGAAGCACGTGTAGTAATGTAACAGATTGATGTGAGCAAAGTGTAATAGAAAGGGTGAAGACAGTGCCTTGACTGGTTTCAACAAAATGAAAACGTGTAGCAAGAAAGGAGAAAAGGGAACTAGTAGAAATATGTAGTGAGAGTTTGCAGCAATTTTTATAAAGCTCTTACAGGAATATCATCTGTCTAATCAGTGTTCAGTTTCTCAAATAAACATGTTGACGCTTTCCTTTTTAACTTGTATGTATGAAATGCCTGTTTGTTTGTTTTTCTAATTAGAAAGTTTTTGTATGTGAGGAGCATTAAAGATGATGAGCTCTTACCTCCAATTCCCCACATGCTTTTTGTGAAGTTCTTTTACCATCAGAGGAGGAAAGATGTATTTTAGAACGTGCACAGGCAAGTCTGAGAAGTGTGGACAGTTGTAGATGAGTAACTTGAAAACCAGAGAACTTTTTTGCTAAAATCTAGAGTGGTGTTGACTGGGGAAAAAAATTCCCTGTACTTTTCTTGATAGATACAAAAAACCACTGTATGCAAAACTGTAAATATACACATATTAGTGTCCCACTATCACAGTTTACTATGTTTACTTGTCAACATACTACCATCAGAGCAATAAAAATGTCAAGCTATTAAAATTCACTGTAAATAAGTTGTTACTTCAGTAAGTCATGTTGTGTGATTCCTCTGCCATTTTCTTCTGCTCTTGCTGTTCTTATGATGCTGTAATGTTACTTGTATGGCTTACAGAAAGTGGTTTTGTTTAAGGTGTATGAAACTTTTTAAATCGTCTTCTTAACATTTTTATTCCGTTTACAAGTGAGCAGACACTTTTTTAATAGGACCTCACACTTTGAAACTTTTTTTCTTTTTTCTTTTTAAAATAAAATTCTGAGCTCTGTTTCTACATTTGACTGCATAGGCTGTTTAAAGAAGTTGGAAGTCAGACATGCGTAATCACTATGAGACATTTTTCTTTAATTAAATTTAAAGATGAAAACCTCTGAACAGTGCCGTGTGTTTCTGGAAACAAAGTGGTTGTGTCTCCCTGCAGCACTGTGTGAGCGCAATGGCAGTCAGTGGTTTCCTTTATGTGAGACATTTCTAACACAGAGCAGTGGGACGCCCAGCATGGTTTGGCTGGTTGAAAGGACAACTCTTGGAAAACTTAGCAAGGCTTTCCCAAAAACAAAGTTCTAGAATGAACATCACATTTAGTCTTCCATGTAACCCATCTCAGCTGGTGCGCAGACCCTCTTTAACCAGGAGTTTTTGTGGAATTTTGCTGCAGCATTACTTTTCATCACAGATGCTCTGTCATTACTGGAGTGCAGTGATGCAGAGTTCTGAGAGTGGAGAAGAGCAGAGGTTTTCCCATTTTATTGCAGTAGCACTGCAGAGGGAGCCTAACCTGAGCATGGATAATGTGTTCGTGAAATAAATCATTGGCTCGTGTAGTGCACTGTGACCAGAGGACAATGCAGCCTTTTGTGTGTGTTAGCAGGGAAACTTTGTAGCTGTGAAAGCAAGGCTTAAAATTAAAGCCTTCAGTTCATCCCTGGGGGGCAAACATCACATTCCCAAAATAGGCACGTGCAGTATTTTTTGTTGAAAACTGATGTCCTCAGTTGTTTTGGACAAGCACCTGGGTTGACGTGCTGTTTAGGCATGCAACTGCTGCTGATTATTATTTGAGAAACGTAGAGAATGTTCCTTTGTTATTATGCCACATATAGGAACGTTTGGCTGAGCTGCTATTAATCCATGAAGGGTCATGAGATGTGATTGCCTAGGCTACTGCAAAGGTCCATTTTAAGAACATTTGGGATTTTGCCCCTTATTCTACTCTTGGACTTTTCAGTAATGAAGCTTGCCAAAACATATGTGCCAACATATTGATAATTTTATACATCTTTTGTATCAGCATTGCTGTAAGTATTGTATCATATGCAGTTGAAGTGTTCCAGCTGAGGTTTTTTTTTTTAGTTTTTATAGATTTAAATTTTATAGATTTAAATCTTCATTTGCTAGACTAAATATTATCCTTCTCTCACAAGCAAATTTTTCTCTTTCGGATCACCCTGTTTGCTTTATGTTTGCTCGTACTGCGTTTGAATTAATTTTCCTTTAATACGGGTAAGTAGAAACAAGCTGGGATTGGTGATAAGGGCAGCTCATCTCTAGCATTACGCCAGGTACAACGACGCAGATGGTTCCCTCTTCGTTAGAATAACGCGACTCATTAAAGGATCCCATTTGTCTCCGTAATGGCCGTATTGTATTCCTGCTTCGTAGCCAATCCGCGTACAAATCCGCTCCTTTCTCTTTAGTCGCTTCCACCTCTCCATGGCAAAGAACGCTTCTCAGGCAGCTTCCCGCCTTCCTCAGCGCAGAGCGGGGCGAGCTCCGTTCCGGCCGCCGTTCCGTAGCGCTGCAGCGGGCGCTTTGCTCCGCACCGCCGGGAGCGGCTCACAGATCCCGCCCCGAAGGCGCTGCCGTCATTCACACGGAGATACGGCCGGCCCGCGCGGATGCCGCTGCGAAGGACTGAACCGTAACTGCGACTGCCTAAGGCGGCTCGCTTGCTTGTTCGCTCGCAGCCCGGGCGGCCGTCAGCCCCGACACTTGCCGCCCGCTCGCGTTCTTCCCGCCCGAGAGCAGAAATCGGCGCCGCCCCGCCCTCAGCTGGGCCCGGCGAGGCGCGAAGCCGCGGCTCGGCCGCTCCCCCGGCTCCCTCGGCGCATGCGCTCCCGCACCGGCGCATGCGTGCTGTCCGTCCCGCTGCGCGGCGCCTTTGTGGCGGCGGGAGCGGGTGGCGCTGGGGTTCGGGGCCGCCTCCGCTCCCGCCGGGGGTCCGGTCCTGTCCCGTCCCGTCCTGTCCCTGTCCCCACCTCCCGCGGGAGGCAAAGAAAGAGCGATGGCGTCTCGCTAGCCGGGCGTCCTCGGCGCGGCCCGGCCCGGCGGCTGCGGCCCTCCCCGCCCCGTGCCGAGCGCTGCGGGCGCGCGCCTCGCCTCAGGCCGCGGCGGGAGCCGAGCGGGGCCCGGGAGGCCGCGGACGCCGCTTCTCCTCCTCCTCCTCCTCTCGGCCATGGCTACCGAGCTGGAGCCGCCGGCGGCCGGGGCCGTGTCAGGCGGGGCGCCACTGGAGGCGGAGGAGGATGAGGAGCACTGGCTGTACGGCGGTACGGGCCGGCGTGGGCTGGGCGTGGGGCCGGGGAACGGGCTGGGGGAGCGGGGCCGGGGTGCGGCTGTGTGCCGGGGATGGGGCGGGGGCCCGGCATCCCCGATGTTGGTCCGACTCAGGCCGAGCCGGGATTCCTTGAGCCCCCGCCGTCCTCTCACGCCTCCCGGCCGCGCGGCTCCGCGGATGTGTTGGAGCCGCACGGAGCCCCGCGGCTGCCGCCGGCTCCCCACACAGCGCGTGCCTTGAGGCGGCTGTTCTGCCCTGTGGGTGCGGGTGTTGAAGTCTGTGCCTGCTGGGAGCCTTCTGCAGGCGGCTGCTGTTGGGTGTGTTTTGGTCGGTTGTGGGTTGTTTTCTTGGTTCTATCATTTCTAGTTGAAATTTAGGCTGCCCTGAGGTTACGTTTGCCGTGTCACAACTGGGTATTTCTCTCGCTGTGCACATTTTGTACTTAAATCTGTCTGCTGTGCCTTCACTTGAATAATTTCATTGTTACCATTTTTCCAGATGACACCACTGGTAAGCAAGAAGACGGACCAACTTCTGGGTAAGTCGGAGGCTGTTTGTTCATTCTAAGACTGTGCTGCAGTGGTCAAGGCGTGCTGAGCACAGCCTGAGGAATGCCATGGACCAGTGCTGCTGCCGGGTGCCTCCCACCCTCCCCATCACACGGGGCCACTGCTGTCAGACTGGGCCCACAGTGTTTGTATGTGCGTAAGGTGAACTGGGTCAGTTGACCCATTCAATTTAAAACTCTTTCTTCCTTTTTTTCCCTCAAATAAAATTTAAATCGGGTGTATACCAATTTAATATCCAGGGAAAATAAAATGGCCTGGGGGTATGATTTGATGTTGGTCAGATGTTAATACTGTGGCATATAGCCTGGAAAAGCTAAAATCCTTGAGCCTAAGTTAAAACCTTAATATGATCAAGTCAAAATTTTTTTGTGTGATTTGTGAACTATCTGGTTCAGGTAAGACTGTCAAGCGAAAGCTGTGGAAGCAGCCCAGTGATCAGTATTGATTTTTGTGCATGAAATCATTGCCTGCTCTTGACAGTAACTCCTCCACAGTTGCACAGTGTGTTCTGCACCAGCAGGACTTTTTCTCAGCAGTTGCTCTCTATTGCCATTTTATATGCACGATGGTGTCAGAAGGCTCCAGAGCTCACTAAGCTGTGCTGTGCTCAGAGCCATCACACGTTCTTGGTCGCATTCACTGTTCCCTAAGGTCATTGTAGATCTGGAATCTGGTACTTTGGTGATTGTTACTATCACCTACTACATATATACTATCCTACTGCTGCAGTACATGCCCTGTGCCTAGGGAATAGGGCAAACTGACCAAAACAAAACAACAAAACAGAAGTTTTAGCTGCGATATGTGTGACAGCATCCTTATTGACAGTGAGTATCCTCCTGAATTCAGAGCTGTGGTGCATTCTGTGACGTTGTCTCTTTGTGGCCTCCGTTAGCAGTTACCCACGGATGTGGTGCTGGCTTGGCTGTAATGTTTGCCTCTATCCACGAAACATGGTGCAGGACACAGGGCCCGCTGTCATTTCCTAGCCTAAGGGACATGTTGGACGCCTGCAGTCTGTGCAGGATGCTGCACCATCCGCACACAGTGTGTGGGGTTACTTTGGCTTTCCAGGGAAATAGAACGTTTCTTTGCCTGCACGTGATGGCTGTGGTCCTGACAGGTGGTTCATTCCCACAGAGCAGACAGGTTAGGGATTGACTGTTGCTTAGCTAGTGTTTATTTGAACTCCAGTTCATACATTTTAATGCACACCCACAGATACTTCATGTGACTGAAAGCTGGAGGTAATACTTGCCACTCTTACTTTATTCGGCCATCTTTGATTCTTAAGAAAGCTGCAGGATTGAGATCAATGTTACAGGTTGCCTGGATGTGGCAAACCTCTGTCAAAGTTTTTGGAGCCGTCTGTGAAGTTTGCTGTAGTGATGCATCTTCTGGTCCTCGTGTAACAGGCCACGTCTGTGACTTTGATGTACTTCCAGAGGCTGATTTTTCGCTTAGACACCTGTGCTAATTTGTATAACAAAGTGTCTTCAGCCATCACCACACAAACATCACTTCAGCTGCTGAAGTGTCCATCTCTTTGGTCTTGACTTGACTGAAGTTCTCTATATATGGGGGGATTTTGCAAGATGAGAGCTTCAGTGACTGCTCAAATTATTCCTGTCTGATTTTGTTGTTCTTTTTCCTCCCTAGCTGCTGAGTTGTGTTAATATGATCTGTGGCTTATCTGTTTGGTGTGTCCTTTTGTGCAGCCTTCTCAGTGGTTTTAATCTGACCAGTGTTTGGATTCTGTTGGGTTTTACGTGTGTTTCTGTTTGAAGATAACTTTGTGTGTGTTTATTATCAGATGTAATGTTTTAAATTAATTGCAGAGTTGTTGGGTTTTTTTTCCCCACGAAGTACTGGTGGCAAAACTGGCTTGGACTACTCCAGCAGTGTGTTATTAAAGCCAAAATTGTTTTGAAGTTCTGCTGGGTTTTTAACTGTGCCATTAGAGAAGAATGGCCTCTCTTCACCTGCCAGATCTGTAACACTCAGTATACTCTTTTCTAGCTTATGTGTGCCAGTTTGACTTCCTTGCTTGGTGAATGCAGTAGGCAATGTTAGCAATGTACCAACTGTTTCATGGGAGATAAATCTGAAACTGACCATTGTCGCATTAGGACTAATCTGTAATGAACGGTAAGATGGGGTAGATACTTCTCTGTCTCTTCTTCATCAATAAGTAGTTAAAGTTTAATGTAAGCAATTTGTGGGAAGACTAAAATCACTTTCTCCTTGATTTCTACTGGTTAAACGTCCCTGTTGTTTACTGTGTACACATATTATTAGCAGTCTACAGGACAAGGTAACTTTTGTTATTCTGAGGACGTTGAATTATGGTTTTTTCTATCAGCGGTGATTGTGTCAAACCAAAACTGAAAGCTGTTGCAGCAGCCACAAGCATAAACAGCTGAGTGATGCTTGGCTTTGCTGTCTGTCAGGTGTTCTTTGGAATCTCTAACCTTGCTCTTCCCAAGAAAGGCAAAGCCAAGCAAGGATGGTTAACAATTTGTCCCACATCTGAGGTATCTGCCAGCAGCAAAAGCGCACTTCATGAATAGAACCTCTGTATGAAAGTCACCTGGGCAAATGCTTTAGAGATGTTTGTAGGTGAACCTCTGGGTTGGATTTTTACTTATTTTTGCCTGTTGCATTTACTAGACATGCAGAATCTTCTCATCCTCTGCAAGATGCTCCTCAGGAGAACCGGCCCGTCGGCAGTGAGGACAGAGAGGTGTCACAGCATGTATGTGTTCCACTGCAACTGGTAGACATATCTGGTTTTGTGCTCGTAAATATTCATATATAAAACGATCTGTTTGTGAAGGTGCTGGTCCTGCTCTCAGATACATTTGTACTGTTGTGGAGTCCTGTTGCTGCTGGTGACAGCAACAGGATTCTCATCTTGGTCTTGTGTAGGGGGGATTGAGCTGTGGTCTGAACATTGCTTATGCCCACTGAGATGGCGAGGGAAGGCCTCTGAAGCCACAGGCTGAAAGGAGAAGCATGGTATTGCCATCAGCTCTCTATATAATGTTATTTGGGTATCAGTAAAATACAGGGAATGCTGCAGTAGAAGGCCCAAAGTGCTGAGATTGCTGGGGATCTCTTTTTGATTCTTTCTCAGACCTCATCTCAATGCTGAGTGATGGGAAGAGGCTTGCTTCTGCCCTGTCTGTCCTCCAGTGTTTTCAGTGAGGTTATTTCCTGCCACTGTGGTATGTTAATAGTGTTCCTGGAGAGTTCTGTCAAACCTGCTTGCTGTGGAAATGGAGGGAGCACTGGGAGCAGCTTCCCCATGCCATTTTGTGGTGGTGAAGTGTTAATTCAGCTCATGCATCTTTTAAAGCTGCACCTGCTGAATATCTTAGAGGTTTCCTGCTCTCTTGTACATGAGCAGCAGAGATGTGTTCTTGATCACAGTGGGTGCTGCACCAAAGGCAAATCAGCAACTGCAGAATGAATGTGTGAAGTTAACAAACTCATTGTGAGAAATGAACTCACAGAACTGTTCAGCAGCTTCCTGCTGTGGAGACTGTGGTATGAGAGGATATTTATTCCAAGGGCCTTACGAGAAGGCTGGTGAATATTTTGGTGACTTTATTTGTGATTTTATACCATGACTGTGGAGCAGTAAAGGAATGTCAGGCTCTCCCACCTGTCTCAAAGACAGTGGAAGAGTTGGATCTGAGAAATGTGTCCCAATTCTTTGAACTGGGATCAATCAGTCCCACCTTGAGAAGTCTTGCTTTGATTCTTGTCTAGAGTCATTTTTTTCAAAGGATACAGCAGTTTGTTCACAGCCCTCTGTCTGTGTTGAAGGCATCCATGGTGGTGTTTTTTTTTGTCTCCATGGGCAACTTTGTACAACTTTGGAGTGCAATAGAATACATTATCTTTATATCAGGTCATTCTTTATAATAGTCCTTCCTCATACAAGATTGATAAGATTAGAATTACTGTCCAGAGGAACTTCTCAATTTTATGTGTTAGTAAACTCCTATGTGTTTTATTTCTGTAAGGCCCTTCCAAGTGGAGAAGATGATGAAGAAGACAGTGATAGTGACAGCGATGATGACGACGTGAAAGTTACTATTGGCAATATTAAAACTGGAGCACCATCGTACATGTATGTACTGCTGGGGTGAAGACAGGGTTTGATCTGAGGTGGAGCTGGTGCATTAATTGGGATTGGAAGCAGGGATAAGGGTTGGTCTGCATTCTGGGAGACATGGGAGCAATGGCCAGAAAGCAGGAATGGAATTCCTTGTTGAAATCCATTGTTAAAATAGGTATGATGTTTCATGGATCTGCTGCTGGAAAATTAACCAAGTATTTTTTATTGCTTGATTGAGTAAAACTGAAGTTGGGAAGCTGCATTTAATTCATCATCTGTGAAAGCTTCAAGAAGAAAGATCTATATTGTTAAGAATTTACAAAAGCTGTGAGCTGACTAGTTTCAGCTACCTGGTTTCCTGTGATTCACAAACGGTGAGGCTGATTGTGAACTAGGAAGTAGTGTCACTGAATTAAAATAATACCTGAATTGGCTTAATAAAAATAATAAGGAGTATTTTTGCTTTTATCAGCATTCCTTTGAAGGAAATAACTTGTACACACTTTGTAACACATTCTAATTTTTTTACTTCATGTGTTTTTCACATCTCCAGTCACAGAGGTAGTTTGAGTCTGGGGGATTGCTTTGCAAAGCACTGCTCCATCCTTTTTGTCAGCAGCTCACTAGATTTTGTAGACGTCCTTTTAGAAATCTGATCCTTCTTTGCCTCTCTCCTCAGTGTGTGATACAGGTGCAGCTTTAATTTCCGTGTTGTTCAGTTCCATTTCAATAATCATACCCATTCTTCTAGCCACCAAGAACTCTTTGAAATACCTTTGTGTTCTCCATCAAGACAACTCCTTCATATTAATGTTGTTGGCCAGTTGGCCAGATTGTTTCCTGCGTTTCCACAGGGTTAGGGAAAACTGCTAAGTGAATTTCACTTCTAAGGTGCTCCAGCTTGGATTAAAAATTGTGGAGAGGTGTGAGTAAACCAAAGCGAGCTAAGTGTCTTGTGGAGGGTGTCAGGGTTTGACTGTACTTTTTGTAGAAAAATTCCAAATAATTTGTCTGAATACCAACCAATCTAGTTGTTCTCTTCCGTATAGGGGAACTCCTATGAATCTGAACTTAAAAACGGGTAGAGGCTATGGAGCATCAGCTTCAGGTATTGCTGTTACTTTCATCCTTCACATTTTGTAATATTTCACTTTTCTGGCAAAGGCAGCTAAAGCAGCTGCAAATCTTCTCTGTTTGGAGGAAAATAAATTAACGAATCTGATTTAAAGTCAGAACAATAAATGGAGAAATAAAGAAAAAAAGTCTGGCCTAGAGTATTATCTGCACATACTTCTGCAGATCAATTTTTCCTCACCGTTCAATTTAATGTATGTAGTATACTGAGACTTGTATTCTGTCCTTCCTCATACGAGAGGCTGTGTTTTCATGGCCTTTGCATGCTTCAGTAATTTCTGTATGCAAACAACAACTTACCCTCTGATTGAGAAGATGAGCACAAATTTCCTTTGGGGGTTCTGTACCCAGTGAGGTTTTTCTGATTCTGGTCAGTACATTGTCTGTTCAAAATAAATTCTGGAAAAGTCTTTTGTTTTAAGAAAAATTGCATGTTTGGGGAGGGAGAAGTTAGTATTTTGCCTGGGGAGAAAAGTTCTTTTCTTTGTTTGGGATAAATTTCATGCATGCTGTAATCATTCACTCCAATATCAGTCTGTGTTGAATTTGCTTCTCTGCTGTTCAGCTGCAACTGCAGTGTGCTCTGGCAATTTACAGAGTAACTAAGCTATTTTTTTATTTAGAAGCTGATTGTGGTTTCCTCTGTGCTGTAAAGCCAGCACTAAATTCAGAGTGGCACTTTTTTAACTGGAGCAATTTGCTCTGCAAATTAGTGGATAAAGGCATTGCATTAAAGGTAGTAACATTTTCTCTTTCTCCAAAGCCAAGTTGCAGCCCAAAGGTATTGATTTAGATGCCGCAGGGAATATAAACGGATTGCCTGTTATAGAAGTGGATTTAGATTCGTTTGAAGACAAACCATGGAGGAAACCAGGTGGGGCCTCATAGTTTCTTGTGGTAAATATTTTTTGCAGTTGTCTTTTTTATTTCACGTGTACTTCCTGTCCTTTTATTGCTGCCATGGCAGGGGGATGCCCGAAGAACTTATTTTGCTCAGCCTCTGATGTGCTTCTAGACAACTGGTTTACAATGTTTTGATTGATCAAGCCATGCTTTTACCTAAAATTGGGTTGCACTTACTCTATTTATATAATTTTCCTAAAGGGAACGCTTTTAAGAACACAGTTAATTCACTAGTTAGTAAACGTTGCACTGAGAGCAGTACAGCACAGTAGTTTGGCAGTGGTGACACATGCTCTGCTCTTCGTGTGCTGCAGCTCACTTCCATCTTGTGGTGGCCGTGCTCCCAGCCACCCCGTGCAGCTTTCTCATGTGGGCCCTGGCTGAAATATCCCCTCTTCAGGGCAGTGGTGGTGAGAATTGCCATGTTGCAACGTATTCTAACAGGAAAGCATTTTTTTCTTAAATTCTGCTGCTGCAGATGGTTGACTAAAGGAGAGCAGAATGCTTCCTACTCTGATACGGTGGGATTTTTCTTTTAGAAAAACAGCATTGCCTAATTCTTAGCCAGGTTCTGCCCCTAGGTGTATGGCTGAGGAAGTCCCCACTTACTGCTTCAAGACCGTGTTACGTAGGCAGAACTTTGCACAGCAGATCTTTGTATATGCACAGCCTCTTCTGTCTTCATCATTTTTATTAGGGAAATTTCTCCTTGGAAGCCACAGGTGTGAGATACTACAAATGAACTCTTGTATCAAATTAAGACAGAAAAAACAGAAGTAAATGGAAAAGCCAAAGAGATCCAAGTATTTGCTGTGCTAATGTGATAAAATATTTAACAAAATATTAGCTGAAGTGTGAAGTCCATTTGTCTCTTTTCAGAAAATAATTATTGTCCCAGTAGGCCCTGTATATTATCCATCTTTCAGAAGTTTTAGTGTGCTTAGAAGTAGTACTTCTGTAAGGTTATCTGTGGCATATTCTTGATATTTCTTGTCTGCATGAAATGAAGGGCATCAGAGTATCACAGTGCAAATAACTGTTGATGTATTGTGGTACCAAACCACCACTAAGCACCCTGTGATTAATAATCGTATAAAAATTGTAGCTTTTCATATATAGCAGTGTTCCAATTGATTGTGGTGTGAGAATGAGAGGGCTGGGAAGTGAAGAAGTTGAAAGGAAAACAAGTGAAGTTCAGAGTCAGTGCATGGAGATCAGCCTGGTCGTGCTGACATCCCTAAACCAAAACAGTGCCGACTAGCCCTGAAAAACAGCATTGGAGTATGAATAGAGAAGGAAGGTGTCTGCAGAGGTGTGGCCCATAAGTTAATTTGAGATGGCAAGCAGGTAGCTTACTCAGCAGCCTTTCAGGTTTATGTCCTTTACAGGTAATTGTTCAGCTGATTGGTATCTGTTTGAGAGAGAGGATGAAGAAATACAGTGTGGAAAAAATAATAGAAGGCTGAAATATAGGCCAATCAAAGAGATAAGTGAATATTTCTGAATCTGCCTTGCTGACATCTGTGTATTTGGGAGGTACAGCAGGAAGAGTGGCTTACCTTGGAGATGAACTTAAACCTCGCTTTGTAGATCCAAGCTTAGCCTGACAAGTCCTTGTGTATCTGCTGCTTGCTTTGGAACCGTCTGGCTGGGATTGCCCTTGCAAGGGCTTGTAAGGGACACTTAGCAAGGTGCAGGATGCCCTAAGATGCTTCCTGATGCCAGGTGTGCCTTGCAGAGCTGCTGCATTTGTCGCTGTGCATCTGCATTCAATCGCTGCAGTTTGAGGCCTTCTTTCTTACTCAGAAGTGTTCATGTGAAAATTGAACATTTTACAGAAGAGTGAATATCAAAGTAAGACAACATCCTGGATGACCACAGTTAGGATTGTGTCTAAGATGTAATAATGTAGTATGAGTCGTATCAATAAAAAAAGAAAAGAAAACTTCAGTGCTGTTTCATCAAATGGCTGAGCCCCACAGTTTCTGCTCAGAAGAGCAAAGGCTGTGATGCTGCCTGAGCTTTGCTAACAAAAGGTTCTATGGCACCACTCTGTTTCCTGGTGGTGCTTTCCCCAGTTCTCAGCTCTTTTGAACAACTGTGGGAAATCAGTCTGAAAAAAAAAATCCAGTTGCTGAATAACTGTTTGGAAGCATCTCTTTATAGCCTGCATACATACTGTACTCTACTGCCCAAGCAGCCCCACTGCTGGTTAGGCTGCAGACCAGTTGCAGCAGTCTTAGCTGTGGCACACAACAGATTTCTGACAGGATGAAATGAGCTGTTCTCTTAACTTTGTTTAAGCTGTTGGAGGACGGTTGGAGAATGCAGGCCTACCAGAATCCCAGTGTTAACCTCTACTCTCTTTATCAGGTGCTGATCTTTCTGATTACTTTAATTATGGATTCAATGAAGAGACGTGGAAAGCGTATTGTGAAAAGCAGCGACGGCTTCAGCTTGGGCTGGATCCTGCTCCTCCCATCAGCACTGAAAATAAAATCACAGTAGGTGTCGTGTGTGCAGTAAAACTAGGACTTGTTTTTTGTAGTCATGGAGATGATAGTATAAGGGTACGTGGTCACTTACTTCTGAGCTGTTCCCTATTCCTTCCAGTGATGAGAAATACAAAAATGCCTTCAAAAATTAAATCTCGCTGCTAAAAATCTTGTCTCTGTGGAACAAACAGCTCTGGCATCCTCCTGTACTCAGCACTGGTGAGGCCACACCTCGAGTGCTGTGTTCAGTTTCGGGCCCCTCACTACAGGAAAGATGTTGAGGTCCTAGAGCGTGTCCAGAGAAGGGCAACAAAACTGGTGAGGGGTCTGGAGCACAAGGCTGATGAGGAGTGGCTGAGGGAGCTGGGATTGTTCAGTCTGGAGAAGAGGAGGCTCAGGGGAGACCTCACTGCACTCTACAACTTCCTGAAGGGGGGAGGTTGTGGTGAAGAGGGATTTGGCCTCTTCCCCCAGGCAACGAGCAGGACACGGGGCAATGGCAGCAAGTTGTATCAGAGGAGGTTCAGGTTGGACATAAGGAAGAACTGTTTCTCTCAGAGAGTGGTCAGGCACTGGAACGGCTGCCCAGAGGGGTGGTGGAGTCACCGTCCCTGGCAGTGTTCAAGAGGCGTCTGGACGAGGTGTTGTGTGATGTGATTTGGTGCTTGTGGTGGCAGTGGTGATGAGGTGATGGTTGGACTGGGTGATCTTATAGGTCGTTTCCAACCTTGTGATTCTATGATTCTATGGCAGCCTGGCAAGTTTGAGCCGCTCGAGCAGCAAGACCTGAGTGAGTGTCTGGTTGATTTTGAGACTGTCCAGGTTTTGGGGTGTCTGATTAGTAGATCCTGTGGATAGGAGTATGATTGATGGAACTACTGATTTCAGGATTGATCTGAGTGAGGCTGGGTATCAGTGGCTGTTAAGGTTGCTGCTTGTTCTTGTTGCAATTGTGTAGCTGCATTTTGTTTTTAGTGATTGCTTTGGATATGAACCTTTGTAGAATTTCATTAGGTGGCTGACAGCTGTTAATCTGAACTCGAACCAGTGAGTCAAGAACAAATATTACTATCTTCAGTTTTGTTTTGAGGGCTACATGAAACCGAATGTGAGATTATTAAACTTTTGGACTCCTAATGGGCAAAAATGTGGACAACAGTTTGGAGTAGCCAACTAGTCTACAGAAATGTCAGCCTCCTTGAATGTAGAATAGGTTGTTTGTTTGCAGGAGCACTGTGATTGTTTCTCCTTGGAGACTTACAGTGGAGTCTTATCTCTGATGCGTCAGTGATTTATAACTATATGCATTAAACTTGTGTGTTACATATTGCCTTCCTTAGGTCCAGCAAGGAAGAACAGGAAATGCTGAAAAAGAAGTGGAAAACAATATCATCAAAACAGAATTCAAAACAGACTTCTTGGCTCTTGTCGGAGGGCGCATGAAAGCTGGGCCTCCTCCCAATAGGTAAGAGATGATGCAGATATAAAGCTTGTGTGCACTCTGACATAGTTAAGGTACACCTGGGCTATATTTGAATCTCCTCAAACTGGAAACTGAAGGAAGATTTCATTTGGCAGGAAGCTACTTTGATCATTCATTCCCTATTGTCATCTGCAGCAGTGCTTTGCTTAGGGTTGTGCAGCCCCTGCCTCCTCATTTATGGATTCCTGTATTCTGGCTAAAGGGGAATGGTTCTGGGAGTGGGAAAAACAAGGCAAATCCCTCAGCTTTGAGAGCACACCTTGCTGATGGCTTATGCTTACTTGGCTTATTCTCATTCCCTTGATGTTAATCTTTGCCTTTAAATGAGGATGAATTACATTTTTGGCAACTGATGAGAGGAGCTATTGGTTTCTGAACATGTGTGCTACGCTGATAGATGAGTACTAATTTGTATCTTCCTGCCACAAGAGAATCCACAGGGCTGGACTAAGCAAAACAATTGAGTTATTTTGATTGACAGCCACTTTGGGGGAAATAGCTTTGACTTCATAAGGTAGTAGGGTTTTTTAATCAAAAGCTTCAGAAAAATAAAGCTGTAAGGAACTGGAAAGGTCAGAGACTTGGAGTTCTATCTTGCAGAAATCAGTTTTACATCCCAGCTTTCCTTTTTACAAATAAATAAAGCTTTGTCTGAGAAAGAATCAATCAAATACTTCAAGTATAAGCTTATAAAACATTTCTTGGTCTGTTTGCATGTGAGCAGTGTTTGCATGTGCTAGCATTTCTGTCACTGTTCATAGTGTCATCAGATTGGTCCTGCTTTTTCCAGATGTTACGCATTCCTCCTAAATTTTGAAAAATCTACAGCCCTGTAAGAGAAGCTGGTGCTGTTTTAATGATGCTGCAGTTTTGTCCATTTTGAGAGTACTGATACAGGTTAATGGAGCTTTTGTTCAGAACCAGGAGGAATATCCTCCCAGGATGCATCACAGCATCTCCAAAATCCTGGGATTACCACTGAGATTTCTTTTTTTTGCTTAGACAAAGCAAGCAGGTTTCACTGAGGAAATTTTTTGTCTTACCAGCGAGCTGACATGGTTTTTGTTCACTGTTTAAACTGCCTGCAGAGTTAGAAAATTCTGCTAGTGGGAAAAGTTGCCATGTTTTTTTCTGTAACTGCTGGAAAACATGTCTAAGGCCGAATTTACAGAAATCTATTGCTTTGTGATGATAGGATGAGGGATTATTAGACTTCACTTGTGGACACCCCTCTCTCTCTCAAACTTGTAATGATGTTACAAGTTTGAGAGCAGCTCCGCAGAGAAGGACCTGGGGGTCCTGATGGACGACAGGCTGAACATGAGCCAGCAGTGCGCTCTGGCAGCTCGAAAGGCAAATGGGATCCTGGGCTCCATCAGGAGAGGGGTGGTCAGCAGGGACAGGGAGGTGATCGTCCCTCTCTACTCGGCTCTTGTGAGGCCCCATCTGGAGTACTGTGTCCAGGTGTGGAGCCCTCAGTACAAGAAAGACATAGAGATCTTGGAAAGGGTCCAGAGGAGGGCGACTGAGATGAGCAGGGGGCTGGAGCACCTCCCCTATGAGGACAGGCTGAGGGAGTTGGGCTTGTTCAGCCTGGAGAAGAGAAGGCTGCAGGGTGACCTCATTGCAGCCTATCAATACCTGAAGGGAACCTACAGCCAGGAGGGGAGTAAACTCTTCAGAAGGGCTGACAACAGCAGGACTAGGGGAAATGGATCCAAGTTGAGGGAGGGAAGATTTAGGTTGGATGTTAGGGGGAAGTTCTTTACAAGGAGAGTGGTTAGGCCCTGGAACGGGCTGCCCAGGGAGGTTGTGGATGCCCCGTCCTTGGACGTGTTCAAGGCCAGGTTGGACGGGGTCCTGGGCAACCTGATCTGAATGTGTGTGTTTGGTGGCCCTGATAGGCAGGGGGGTTGGAACTACATGATCTTTGAGGTCCCTTCCAACCCAGGTGATTCTGTGATTCTGTTACAATAAGCTCCTATGCAGATGGTCTTGCCCTGAGCACGATGTGGGTATGACGTAGAAGAACGAAGCAGAATGCAGTGACTGGCTTCCCTAAAGCACAGACAGCACTGTGTCTGGGCTACATGAGTATGCTTTTGTTCATGCTGAAGACAATGGCAAAACTTCTTCGACTGACAGAGTAGAGTGTTGGGAGGTGGGATAGAAAGTATCTAACAGTCTCATTTGTAAGTAGTTTTGGTGGTGTGGGCATCAGTTGGAAGATTACACTTCTCTTAGTTTCTGTCCAGACTGATCATGCTAAAGGTTTCTCTTGATTAAATATTCTTTTCCATTCAGCATGATCCTGGAATTATTACTCAAATCCAGGGAGGTGGCAAAGGATTTAGTTCTGAAGCTGTGTCTAAAATCCATGATTTTTTACTCATATGTGGTGGTTCTTTCTTTCTAAGTGTTCAGAGAGACCCAATTCATCCCTATAGGCAGAGCTCAAATTGTCCACATGTGGAAAAAATGCCATCATTCATCTCCCATCTCATTTGCCTCTTAACCTGCTAGTGCAGCCTGCAGAGTTGTGTCCTTCCTGGAAGAGAAAGAACTTAGCCATTTTGCTTTATGTTGTTGTGCATGAGAGAGGTGTTTCTGCTGGGGGAGGGAGAGGGGAACTGCTCCTTTTAATGTCTTTGAGCCTAAAAAGATTCATCTGCTTTGTACCAGGAAGCTGGGTGGGACAATTGATGTGATTGGTGGCCAGGCTGGCACAATTAGGAGAGTGGAAGGAAGACGACGTGATAAGCATGCCTCTGAAGAAAATCCCATTCAGGTAAATGTTTTGAGCTGTCTTAAAGAATTTTCTGATTTTTACTGCATTCTCTGTGAACCCAGATGAAAGTCTGTGCTTTCCTGACTTGCCGTATAACTGTTCCCATCTACAGAGTAGCGAGCAGTGTATCACTCCTCCTAAAGTGTGTGTATGCATCACTCTCTTTTGCAGGTTGAATTAACTTCTGTGCTAAAAGCTCCTTGCTAGGAGCTGGAGATTGTCCTGTCAAACACCAGCCTTCCCATCTGGGTGGGAATGCTCAGTTTCCCTTTGTCATTGGCTCTTCAAGGTATTCTCAGATTGCTGAGTTGGGGGGCTCCTATGTGGATTATTCCCTTCCTCTTTACTGTTAGGTTGGAATTTCCAGTCTTGTAGTGGAGAACTCCTGCGTGGGGCTTGCATTTCTTCAAAGTAACGTTTAGGCTAAGCATCACAGGACATCGCCTGCATAGCCTGCAGCTTCAAACTGGATCCAGTTCAGATCTATGTCCATCAATTTCTGGTAGACTTACATGGCAAGAACACATCTACTACCTTTCTCTTACTAACCACCGTTAATTCACAAAACAAAAGGACAACTTTACTCTTTCTGGGCACAATTTTTGGTTTGTGTTTTTACATGTGTTCTCATGGTCTGTTTACTCTTTAGTGGTCAGTTTCCAGCTTTTACCAACTGAGGCCAAAAAAAAGAATTTGTTAAGAGAAAATTTGCTGGGTAATGGTTGTTTTTCCTCCCACTTAGAAGCTTTGATACCCTGTATTTCCAAGTTATTCTGGTCTCCCTGCATATTGATAATTCCTTCAGCAGTAGTGAGTGTTTAACCTACTTTTGTTGGAGATGTGAATCCTCTGGCCTACATGGTCACAATCTAGAGCAGAATTGGCCTCTTGTTGTCTTTGTGAAAGACGAACTGGATTTAAAAAAGGCTAAAAGATGACAAATAGAAAGCAGAGCAGCGTCACCCTTGAGGGTGGCTGGTTTTTATTGGAAGCCTCTGCAGGTGACAATTCTATTGGAGGCTGAATTGAGCCTCTCAGCAGTGGAGCAGACGGTGTTTGTAACACCGAAATGTTCAGCTGTCTTGCACAGCTCTGCATCCTGCTTGAATCTGGTCTTGCTGCTATTCTGCTTAAGAGAAAGTGTGTTTGTAAGAATATTGTTTGCTTTGATAACTTTCTTCCTCCCCAAAGGGTGCTGTGCCCAGGCCCAGCACGGCCTAATCTTTTCAGGTGTCTCAGAGCCCGTTTTGGTGATACACTTCCTTTATGCTGCTGCATTGAGGTCCTTTCTGCAGGAATGAATAAGACTAAAAACAGTTTTCCTTTTCCTCTCCCTCCCAAGGTTCTCGGGGATCATGGAAGCAAGCCCCAGCCCCCGCAGCAGCCCCAGCAGCCGGCGCAGCCGCAGCAGCCCCCCCAGCAGCAGCCCTTTGCTCCCCCAGCCGGTCCTCCGCCACCCCCACTTGCTGGACCGCCGCCGCCGCATTTCCTGCATCCCCCTCCTCCTGTCACTTCTGTGCCACCGCCACTGCACCCTCCAGGTGGGTGCTGAGCAGAGCAGGCAGCCCGTGCTGCAGGCTGGGGCATCCCAGGCTGGGCAAATCAGAGGTTTGGTCAGTAATTGCTGCGTGCGGTCAGACAGCGGGTACTTAGGCTTAACCAGTCGTTCAACGCCTCCTTCAACCATTTCAACATTTGTCCTTAAATATTTTTAAAATAGGTCTGTTCCTTGAAGAAAAAACTCGAGGTTTTGTTTCGACGAAAGGGTCTTTAGGTGTTGTGGATCTTTTTGCTTTATTGCTAAATGTTGGGAAGTGGGTTTCTGATTATCAGTGGAAGAAGAAAAGAACAAGAATTGCTGACCTGTGTCAGATCATCAGGCTGTTTAGTACAGCACCTGCTTGGTTCTGACTCGCTGCAGGTGCTTCAAGAATGATGCTCGAACTGTAGTGTGAGAAGGCAGCAGAATTTAATATTATGATACAAAGGTAAACATAATAATTTGGGAAAACAATTCTTTGTAAGCCAGTTACTGTTTAAGAGCGCTTTTTTTTCCCACTGGCTTGATTGTTCAAATGTGTGAAACGTTATTCAAAAGCTTTAGGTTGAGGTGCAGAGGATGATGTGCTTTTCCTTTTGTCCTCATCTGTTTTCGTTGTGTGTTTGTTTCCGTAGGTCTGCCACCACCCGGTCCAATTCCAGGTAGGTGTTAACTTGTCTCATAACAACAGCATGCACAGATGGCCCCATTGAGCATTTGGATTAAGTAACTTGAAAGAGGATGACACTGGGCCCATTTTAGAGCACAACTAATCTAAGGTTAATAAACTCCAGTGCAGCACTGAACTCTAGCTGCTTATTAACAATTAGTAAGGGTTCTTAATTCTTTCTGTCTTTCTGACTTTCTTTTCTTAAGAACAATCCTGCAAAGGCCAGTTAGATTTGAAATAGTTTAGTTCTTATCTTACACAGCAGGTCTTTGAGTGACAAACTGATGATTTGTATAGGAATTTGGTGTGAGACTGAGCAGAAGGAATGCAAGAAGTACCAAAGAAATGCCATTTCCATCAGAAGCCCTTTGCATCGTAGTGTGCCTTAGAGCTAGTGAATGCTAATAAAGAGATGTAACAACCAATCTTTAGCATAAACTGTGAACCTCGCTAGCTCAAAGCTACCACAAAACTGAGTTTCCTTTAATTGTAACTATTTTTTCTACTATACATTTTGCCTAGTCCAGGGAAAAAAAAACGTGTAGCAGTATTTCTGACCAGATGCCATACATCTGCAAGTCCAAGGCTGGTGGCCACCACAAACGTGCAGTCAGGCCACTGCCTCTGTGTTGTACTACACAGTTGATGCATCTCCTTGCAGGTCTGCACTCAAAGCACTTTCTTGGACCTAATGTGCTTATCCTCACTGTGTGTCAGACATGCTGAACTTGTTGCACAGCTTTCTTGTTTGTGCTTTTGTGTTCATGGTATGCCCAGAGCTTCCCAAATAGGAATGCAGAAAACCTCTACCAGCTGGGCTATCTCTGAGACTCAGATAATTTCTGTTTGTTAAAACATCACTCTTCATACTCCTCTCAGTGTACATTAATATTGCAGAGCTGGTTCTCCTTGTAGTACTTAAAGAAACCTTTAAGTACTCATAATAAACTTGGTTTGAGAAAGCTTTATTGTAGTGAAACTGGATACAAATGCTGGTCTTGATTCTAGACACTGCAGCAGTCAGGTGCTAGTCAAGTGCATTTAGTTTGGGAGGAGTAAGGTAGAAGAAATGACCTGGCTGGTACAAGGAACTTACAATTCAGGTAACAAGGTTGGAAAGGGAGATGAAGAAGAATACTACCTGCTAATTATGGTAATGAAGGTGATCCACCACCATTATAGCTAGGTGTTCATAACAGTAGCACTTTGAAGTACTTGGGCTTGAGCAAGTGAGCAAATGTGATTGAAATGCTCTGGGCATTGTATTTTATTGGAAGATCTTTCTTTAAAGAAAAGAAAAAACAAGCATCTAAGGGTGAGACTGTCCTTCAACTTGTTTGCAGCACAGGTCTCCGCTGGGTGAGTTAGAGACTTCAGGCAGGTTCTGTTGCAGCGAGACCCCCTTCTTGGGAGGGGTTCTGCTGACCTACTTTAGATGCTTACAGGAGGAGGTGATGAATTGTCCCAGGTTTCATCAGCTGAGCTGGCTCTATCTCCATGGTCTTGAAGAAGAGCCTGGAGCTGCTGGCTTTAACACAAACAGCTGCAGTTGGGCAGATGGCTCCTATCTTTTTAATCAGCAGTGTGCTCTTTTTTGATGTTAAATGGTAAACAGATGAATTTTTATGCAAAATCAAACCAATGGATGTCAGTAACTGCTATAGGAAATAATGGTTGCTTGCAGTTAGAAAAGACATTGAAGAAGCTCTCTTAGGAGCAATTGGCATGTCCTTCTCACCTCACATTAGTTAAGGTTGAAGAGTTTAGCTTTAAAGGCTTATGTCACTTCTGCAGGTCACTGTTGTGTACTGCTGAATTCTCCTTTCTGAAGGTAGTGGCTTGTGGTCCTTTGTTAGAAATGGACTCTTTTTTTTAGCCTATAATCTCTGCCTTGTTGGTGCCATGTCTTCTTATTGTTTTTAGTTATATGAATATGTGCTCAGAAAATTGGCTTCCTTTAAGAGCAGTGATGGACGACAAGTTCCTTGTAGCTTTCTTTTACTCAGCTTAATCAGCGGAGCAATAAAACCTTTGCCATAGTTGCAACTTACCTGCATCTCAAAACCCATGCTTTTCTGTCTTCCACAGGACTGTAAAGATTAATGTTTATGCCATAATTAATCTTACATTTATGATGAACAAGCCAAAATACAAGGTAGCGCTTCCTTTATTTTTCCTTCAGTAGCCCTACAAAACTAGCGCAGCTAGTTTTAATTTTGGTTGGAGATGTAACCCTAAAGGAAAAATACTGCATTCCAAACAGGTCTTCGTTCAAACATTTTATTTTATTTTAAACTTTAACTGCATTTACCTGTAAGCAGCAATGAAGTCTTGTTCCCCTCAAGTACGACTGTGGTCTCTGTGTGATGACTTCCATTCTGTGTTTAGGGCTCTTCCCGCCGCCTCTGGCCCCGCCACCAGCTCTCCTCATCCCAACGCTGGATGGGTAAGGCTGTGCCTGGGGTGGACTCTCCATAGGCAGGAGTGATGCAGGGTCCTCCTGAAGTCAGCACCAGTGGTTGCTAGTCTAGGTTTTGTCCGGGGTGGGAGATGGGAGAAGATTCCGGATCGAATTCTGTTTGCAAAGTGCTGATTGATTGCACTGGTTTGCCTTGTTTTGTCGTGCTAATGGCATAGGAAAGAGTAAGTTTTAGGGTTGCACTTTAATACTGAGCAGTTGATAGCGTGCTATGTTCATCCAGGTTCCCTGTGAGTCTCCAGGTGCTTTGTAAGCATGGGTTATTTCCCAGGAAGCCTTCCGTGCCTGAGTTACACCAGGGAGGGGTAAAGCAAGGCAAGCAGTTGAGGTAAAACAGTTTCAAAAGGTGTGACAAAGCAACTGCTCCTGTGGGCATTGCTAAGAATTTACAATGCAAAGTTAAACACAGTCACTGGAACCAGGGGTTTCCTGTGAGGATATCTTCATAAAACGTGGGTTAAATGTGCAGCACAGACATTCCTACAGGTGGTTTAGCCAAGGGCTGCTGAAGTGAGTAACCTGCATTCCATTCTCTGTCTCCAAAGGCAGCCAGCCAGCTACAACAACAGACAGCCCCCTCCGTTTGGCTACAACTCTGCGGGTGAGTACTGAGGACAAGGAACAGTCAGACTGCTCGCATCTCGCTGCTGTCCCTGCTGCTACCTTACACCCCAGAAGTGGAGCCTTGTAATGGCTGACTGATTTTGGCTGACTTGGCAGCAGGAGGATGCCCAGCTCTGTAGGCCCCTTTGCCATCTAAGCCAGGATGTCTGGAAATTTTTCTGGTGGGGACCCCATAGTGCCTCCTGCATAGGAGGACCAGCAGAGAGCTGTGGCATTGCATAGCCATGGCATAAAGGACAGGGGTGGTTTTGCAACACCAGTAAATATGCGGGCTTGATTGTGTCTTCCTTAGGGAAAAGGTGTTCACTTGTTCTTAGCAAACTGATAAAGGTGAAGAGGGAGATGTGGGCGTTGTGGGGAGCTGGGCCTTTGTTGTCTGCAAGAGCGGGGCATCACCTTTAGGTCCAGCTGTTTGGCTGGGTTCGGCTGCGGGGATGGATGGGTGGGAAGGATGCTGACACTGCTCCAGGCAAACAGGATTGCTGCTGTCTTGCTGCAGACTCGGGTTTCATCAGCTACCCACCCATCTCCACGTCCCACACGCCCTGGGTGACCACGGTGGACAAAGGCGCGAGCGGCTCTGGCAGCAGTCACTGGGAGTATTCGGGCTCACGGCGCGAACGGGAGCGGGAACGGGAGCGGGAACGGGACAGGGACCGCACGCCCACCACCAGCGAGTACAACAAGTGAGTGCTGGGGCTGGCGGGGTCCTGCTGCAGCCACCTGTGCGGGCTCGGCCTGTCCTGGGTGCAGAGAGGTTTGCCCTGGACCAGTTACATTTTCTGGCAAAGCGTACTGTGGGTGAATAGGAGCCAGTGTCACTGGCTCTTTTCTTTTTGTTTAATCCAGCAGGACCAGTTCTGCTTGCTCTCCCACTTGTAATGTGAGGCCAGTGAATGGAATAGCCCCTGTCTATTTATTTAGTGTTTTACAGCTCAGTGTGAAGCAGCAGCCATAAAAACTCCCCCTTCTTGTCTTGTGAATGAAACTGTCTAAGATAAAAGCTGTGCCTTGCTCAGCTGTCCTTGCAGAGGCTTCAGGGCATGAGTGCCAGTCACAAGGAGCCAGCCAGGAAAGAGGAACCCTTCAGGAGACCCTGGATGCTCCTGAGCAGTGCTGAAACAGTCATCTAGCTGAGAGCTGATGGGAGCAGGTGGCAGCAGTGCTGAGAGCACATGGGAGAGGGAGCTTCATCTTCCCAGTGTTGATCTAGGTCTCGTGAAGGCTCAGCTGCAGTGACTCCTCCTGAACCCATTCCTTATGTGCTCTGCTCCAGGTGCCTGTGGTACTTCTGTCCCAGGGAGCATCAGTGTTGTGCAGTCTTCAGGGTCGGAAGTGCCATCAGTCATTCGGAATGTGACCAGAATGTGCACTCTGGCAGGGCAGCGCTGCCAGCTCTGGGAGCTCACAGGGCCCTGTACGGAGTAAACTGGGCAGAATTTCCTGGACTTTTTTCTTTCAAGTTTATGTGCACTGCGGGAGAAACTGAGGCAGAACTGAGCCAAAGACCAACGTACCGCAGTGTGAGGAGCCCAGGCTCCTGCACTTCCTGAGGGGTTCTTGCCACAGCCAGGTCCTGAGAATATCGTTGGCATTTCTGTGTGCTTTCAAGCACGCTGACCTCCAGGATCATGCTTGCCAAGCAGGGCAAGTGGCTATGCTCAGTGGAATCCTTTAGAGCACTCTCAGATGATTGATAATGCACATTTATTTGTCTGGCTTGTTTCCATGAGTCATACAATGCTGTTTCAGAGTTCATTTCTCTCTGAGGCTGAATATCGTTTCCCACAGCGGCTCCTATTAACCCCCTAGACATCAGCTTTCAAAAGTAGAGAAGAGACTGAGGAATGAGTCTGAGTTTGGGTACGTTGTGCCCTCCCTTGTGTGTAGGTTGGATGAGGTGCCTTGAACGCCTGGGTGCAGGCAGAAAGAGCCCGTCAGTGTCTCTCACAATTGCAGTGTGGGCAATCTGAGTTTTTAAAGTCACGAGGAAGAAAACAGTCTCCTAACTTGTAATTCTTTCCTGTGAGTTAGACTGTGGAGCAGTAGTGCAGTGAGATAGTCTAGCACCTGGGGAGGCAGAATGACCAAAGTAATACGTTTCCATTGATTTGGAGCAAGGCAGCTCGGGCTTTCGGGAGCACCACGAGTACCTCTGCCTGTTGGTAGCAGGGAGTGACAAACTTTGATGGGGAGGGGTTCTTCAGTCCTGTGAGCACGTCTCCAGGCTTTGGAGCCCACGAGCATCACATCCACGCCTCACTTCCCACTCTGTTCCCAGCGAGGACGAGCGGTACCGCTACTACGGCCGGGAGCGCAGCTACGACTTTGAGCGGGACTATCGGCGCAGCCGGGACCGCAGCCGGGAGCGGGAGGACCGACACCGGGAGCGCAGGCACCGCGACAAGGAGGAGAGCAGCAAGCACAAGTCCTCGAGGCGGTAAGGGCCCCTGGGGCTGAACTGGGCTGCCGGTGGGAGCTCACCTTCGCTCTGGACAAAATGCCAAGTGCTCCGAGGGTGTATTTTGGTCATGCCGGCTTCCTGTGATCTGCTCCAGCCCTGAGATGTGCCTGGGCAGGGAGCAGCCTTGCTGCTTGCAGTGGGGCAGGATGTCGGTCGGTGCTACAGGACTGCAGCGTTGTCTCAGAAAGGGGAAGTCGGCCTGCACCAGATACCGCATCAGAGCTGCGTGAGTCCCAGAGATGAGATGTATGCATAGTGCAAATCCACGGGAAAAGCATCCGATTTCGGAATTGTGTGTTCCTGTGCAGAGCGGGTCTGGTCTCCAGTCTGAGACAATCTCAGTTGCTGCGTCACTTTACACCCTGGTAATGACTTGAGCAGACTTGCTCCCTTTGGTTTTTTTTTGGTGCTTGCTTTCTTTTGGAAGAAATTCATGACAGCTCTGTAAGTAATTCCCCTTTCTTGAATGCAGTGTCAGAAAAACTCTTATATAGTGACTGCGGGCAAAAGGCTGTTCTCGTCCTTAAGGTTCTCATCCTTAGGTTTCCGAAAAGGGACAGATTTCTGAAGGTTTGGAAACGAAAGGATGGAAAGAAAGGCTAAGAGCATAATCCACATGAAACAGAAAACAAATGGAAGCTGAGCTGATACTGGCCTAACAGGCCAATAGCTTTAAGGGCTATTTCTCAGCTTCCTGTACTCAGACTGGAATTCACCAAATTGGTGTCCAAATCAGAGAGCTTGATTTGGAGAACTGGGCTGCTCCACCAGTTGGAAATGAGGTGACTTCTCTGATTGCTAACCACACACAGATGCACTCTCTGTTGCTCAAAGTGGCAGAATGAAAAGTATCTTTTCCAAACCAAATGAAGGAATGTTTTCTGTGTGAGGCCGCTCCTAGTGTCATCAGAGACCCTCCTGAGCCACCTGGCTGTGCTTTGGGCCTGGTCAAGGCATTTGCGGGTGGATGGAAGAGCTTTGCTGTAGTTTCCAGTTTACTGGGCATCAAGGAAATTACTTGCAGGTAGTTAAACCACCAGTGTGGCACAAACCACTGCCATATTGTTACCTGCCAGTAACAGAACACAGAGAACGCAGGGCTTGCCAGGTGCTGCAGGAGCAGTGTGGGGCTCACAGGTCCCCTGCACCACCCCATCAGCCACTTGGGCTGGGGTTGCTGCCCTGTGCCAGGGATCCTGGGTCAGTGCCCCCAGCAATGCATCTGGAAACCAGTGGAGGAGATAGAGGAGCTTTAAAGCACATAGCTGGTGAAGTGCTGGGTCATTTGTGAGAAAACAAAAGCAGACCTACCCTCCCATTGGGAAACCCGGGTCTCTCAGCTGCATCGACCCACCTCTTGCTACTGGCCTAGGGCTTTCCCCAGCATGTTCAGAAGAGCAGAAGTTTCCCAGCATCTCTCAGATTTAGGACTCTTCCTTTTCTCAGCAGCCTCAGTGCTTTATATCAAAACTGGTGATATGGCAAGGCTATCGGAGTTCCCTCAGGAGTGGGATGGACACAGACTATATGTAATTGTTTATTATAAACAAATAGATCACTACCCCAGTGACCCTGACAGCATTCCCAACAGTGCACTGCCTGCCCAGCTGGGGTGCTGCTGCAGTGTGGGGCATCCCACAGCTGCCTGGAGCTCAGGTGCAGCTGGTGCCCGATCATCCCCAGCGAGCAGAAAACCTTCCCACGGCAGCGCAGTGCCCCGCATTGCTGCTCTGCCTCCTCTTGCTCTGGATCCCAGTGCTCTGCCTGTGCTGCACAGTTGGTGTGTTTGGTCTCGGCTGTGGCAGAGCTGTGCTGCTGCAGGCTCTGAGGCCTTTCCTCTCCTCTCTCCACCCCCTCCAGCAAACAGCACGAGAGCGAGGAAGGGGAGAGCCATCGGCGCCACAAGCACAAGAAGAACAAGCGCAGCAAGGAGGAGAAGGAGGCCAGCGAGGATGGCACGCAGGAGGGAGAGGAGCAGGACAGCAAGGAGTGAGGGCCCAGGAGGGACGTGCTCCTGTGGAACCAGCGGGGCGGCGGTGACGTTTCATTCTGGTTTTATTTTGTGTTTTCTTCATGTGTTTTTTTTCCCAAGGGAAGAGGGCCTGGCTCTGGGTGAGCAGTGAAGCTCATCGCAGTGGTTCGAGTTGAGGCTGCACGTGCAGTTAAACCTTTTTTGTTGTTTTCTTTTTTGATACGAGACAAAATACAGCAGTACTAGTATATAAAGCACTGAGCTACTCTATTCATGAACATCCTTAGGGAGAACTTTGTCGTATCAGATCCTATGGTTTCTGATGGAAGATGGCTTCAGCTGAAACTAACACATTTAGGTAATAGTTTTTGTTTATTTTTTTTATGTCCATCATTCCTTTTTTGAAAAACAGGACAGTAAGTGCAACTTGAAATTTATTGTCCAAAGAAAAGTGTGATTTAGATCCCAAGAGCCAGCTTAGAGACTGGCTCCTAGTAGTGAAGTCTCACCCCCAGGTACAGTTGTGTGTAGCTATGAAAACGCATTCCCATTTCTGTGTGCCAGGCAGACAGCCTGTGAGGAGGAGCAGCTCGTGCTGGTGGGCCTGGGTCTGTCTGACTGTGCTCTGCTGCCTTCGGGGAGCTGTTGTGTTCACACAGGGTATGCAAAGACTTCAAAGCTTCTTTTAATCCATCATAAACATAGTTCTACCACGTTACACCCCTAAGTGGAAAACCAATGGACAACCCATAGTAAGAGCATGAGTTTCTTTTTAATTAGCTTTGACTAACTGTTGTTTTTTTTTTAACTAAGGGTTGAGCTGAATAATTTAGCACAGTAGGTAACAAAAAGTTCCATCTAGCAGTTTGCCCTCATGGGGTTGGCTTATTTCTATTTGGATATTACCAACACTCCTGTGCAATGCATTCCTTCCCCCCTTAAATCTTAAAATAAATTCAGTCAAATTCCAGACTTTGTTTGGACTTTAGTACTGGTTGAGTAGGGTGCAAACATATTTCTGGGTGGGAAAAACAGGGGAAGTGGTTTTGAGGGTTTTGGTATGCCTGGTTCTTAAAGAGAATGTTGCACTTCTGTTAGCATGAATCCACATGTGTCTCATTTTAAGTATCTTCCACTGTTTTGACTTGATATTTCAAACTGTTCTAAATCTCTGCCCCCAAATAATGTGGTTTTGAAACTTTACATATTTTTTGTATCGTAATCTTGCAAGTTGGAGTGTCATGTGAAGCTTACAACTGTAGAGACTTGAGCCAGTACAGCACTATGGCAACAGTTTATATGCTATGATGGTGCATTTGATGGGTCATTAACTACCAAACCTATGGGGAGAAGAATAAAGTATGGGGTTTTTTTTGTTGTTGTTTGTTTTGTAATATTGCTTTTAAAATGTGCTTTGAGGTCATGGGATGTACATGTGTGGGTGAGGTGTGTGCCACCAACCAGCTGCAGAACAAGGCTGCAATCAGGCTTCACGGCCCCCAGTGCTCGCAGGGCCAGGAGAGCAGCTGGGGTGCAGGATGAGCGCAGGGGAGATAGAAATAAAACTGAGAGGGATGCAGAAGGCTGCGTGCATGCAGTCTGGAAGCGTGCTGGTGTCTCCTATTGCTTTGGGTGTGTTTCGGTGCTGGCAGAGGCCGCAGTTCAGCTTGCTTTTTAGGCTGGTTGAAGCCGTTTCTGCCTTGTCCTCCAGTGCTGGGCCAGCACAATGTGGTGCTGTGCAAGAGGGTTTGGCTGACAGCAGTCCTGTCAGGAAAACAGGTTGTGGTTGTGCAGACTCCAGTCCTTTGTGCAATTTGCAGCTGCCAAGCACACTGGTGTGGCTGGCCTGTTGTAGAAGAAAGCGATGGGAGCGACGGAGAGCAGGAGCCGGCCCTGCTGCTGACAGATGTCTGCATCCTCATCGTTGCACTGTGGTGACAAACGTGCTCCTGCGCTGCTGGGGAGCATGGAAAAGGGGGAAGCACCAGGGATCCTTGCTGGTGCCTCCAGAGCGAGCTTGTGCTCTGTAATTATGAAATCTGATTTTTTTTTCCAGAACACGATCTGTGAAATCACTGGGGCACTGAGCGAAATGGCAGGCAGTGGCCCCCAGACCTGGCTGAGCTGGTTTTTGCCTTTCTTGAATCAGGGGAAAATGCTTGTCAGTAGAATTTCACGCTAAGGTAAGTGTGGAGTTCAGCCCCCAGGCAGTTCCTTCTCCATTTCTGCACTCAGGTCCAGGGGTGTACAGAACCACCCTGCATCTCTGCCCCTTCTCTCTTCCTGTGTTTGTGGAGGTGGCAGAAGCTGCCCAACCTTTAAATGGGTGTAATTAAGAGTGATCACATCCAGTCTGCATCCTGCTGCACCTGGGTTTCACAGTGGTGTCATGAAAGGGGGGAGGAAAGTAGAGAATCCTCTTTTGAAGAGTTACTGCTGCCAGTTCCTTCCTCGTGTATGTTGGTGAATGTCCTCCTAAAGACAGACTCAGGCCTTTCACTGATGCTAGCGGTGGTCACAGTTTTATTCTAGCACAATAAATAGAGGTGAAATGTCTGCCTTTGATGTATTAGAGATTGATAAAGATGGAGCTTTGGAAATAATCTTTGCTTATGCCAAGTAACTGCTGCAAGATTCATGTCACATTTTCTGAGCTAATGAATGGTGACTCTAATATTCACGAGAGATCAGGGAGTTAAGCTTCATTGCATAAAGCTTTTATTCCCTAGGCTGGCTTTTTCAGTCCATCCAGTTCTGAGCCCCACAAGCACCAGTGAGATAGCTAAGGGAAAAGAGCATGTGGGAGTTGGTTTTGTTCTTCTTTCTCCAGTCACAGTGCATTTCTGGGTAATCCAGCTCCTCTCCCAGGAGAAGCAGAAGTCACCTGCACAAACTCCTGGCAAGGTCAGCTTCTTTAAGCTGGTTGAGATGATTTGTTCTGGGAGATGTGCAAGATGGTAAAGAAAAGGATAAAGATGTGCAAGAGGGTAAAGAAAAAAGAAAAAAACACCCATAATCCATGTTGGCTTTCAGTAATATTAGAATAATTTATAAAGGCATCAAAACAAATTCAACATCTATTAACAAGCTGATATTGCAATCAGTACTTAATTATGAGGACATTTTGGTGAAGTTCAAGGCACCTTGAAACGAGATGGAGCAATAGTAAAAGTCATGCTGACTGCTGCAGCATACCCTTCATTTTAACGGTCTGACCACCCTCTGCATGGCCTTTTCCTACCATCCTTTATACAAGCCCCATTTGTTACAACCCAGTAAGAACTGCCTTCTTTCCACCTCTGTAAGTATTTACTGTTCCATACTGGGCACAGATTCTCTATCATGACAGGAAGGAGACCAAAGTGCTTCACCTTCTTTTCTGTCAGATGCAGCTCAAGTGACTTGTTTTCCACAGGCACGTTTCTGACTTCAGCGTCATTTCACTCTCACTGTTAGCTAGCAGCAACAGCTGATCCCATTCTTTCTGCTGTTTAAGACAGTAGCTGCATTTATTGGCCAAATGGAGAGGCCACACCATGTGCCAGGGGAGCTTTTGAGACAAATGGATCTTAAGCCATTTCTGTACAACAGGCTCTGATAAAAGGGCCTGCTGTATTCTGCCTTCAGCTAACAGCCAGAGGAAGTGAAGTCACTTGGTGTGTAAACAGCTCAATCATCTAGCAAGAAACAGGTCTACTCTGCTCTAAGAGCCAATTACCAATAGCCAGCCCTAAGAAAAGCATTGCTGAGGATGATGGGCACATACCTGCAGTCTGTTTGCTACTACAAGGAATTAAAACATTCATTCTAGGTAGCATTTTTACAGAAGAGACTCCTTTGATTAATCTTACAGTCTGAGCTGGTTCCATAAAAGGTACAGCAGAAACAGCACAGACAGATCTCTGATGTGAGAAAGATCTGTTTCTTATACTGCTAATTAGCAACTTAAAAAAAAAGATGGAATTGCTTCAAGTAGAATTTGTTTCCAGGTAGGAATTTAACAGGTTGGAGGTCAAACCAACCTGCTGGGACTTCATTTCTTTCATTCTAACCTACGCAGTGTGTTGGAACTGAAGCCTGAGGTGTCCTATCCTGGAGATTCCAACACAGCACACTGCAATTTCTTACAGCAGTGACAGAGCTGCAAGCACATCTTGTCCCTGCTGCCTCAGCTCTGCCTCTCAACGCTGGGAAACTAAAAGACAAACAGCTTCTCATCAACAAACCTGCTTTCTTAGCCATCTGCCTTCTTTGGGAAAAGCTGGTCACTCGTCAGGTCTTAAAACCAGAGACATCAAGCTGAGGGAATTGATAAACTACCCAAGTTCTTCATCTCTGCTACCTGGTGATAGGACCGTCATAGGAGTCAACGCAGCCCTGCCATGCTGAGTTGGCAGCTCTTCAGCTGCAAACTTCTTTGATGTATAAAAACATTCAGTAGGTGGAAGCAGCCTAAGAACATAAAGCTGTGGGCTACCTGCTTAATTGGACTGCATCCCCACAGTTTTATTAGTGGCTTTTATAAACGTATAAAATGATTCAGTGTCCAGTATGGCAGTAAGGTAGAGAGCAGCAGCCAAGTGGTATTCATGGACTAGTAGGGGAAACAGGCCAGTCACATCTGTTTTAACCTGGTCCAAACATCAAATGGAAAGAGGAGTTCTAAAACTAAAAAGCAAAGATGGGTGAGTCGTAGAGAAGCACTGCAACACCACTACTAAAAGCTCTATTGAGTCCAAGAAGCTACAAGTGTTCTGAGTCACCGTTACCTTCAATCTAACAATCAGTCGGTGGCAACCTCCACACGGTAAAGAAATGTTTTCTCCAAAAATGAAGTGAAAGTCATTGTCATGAGGCAGTGTGCTGTACAGCAAGAGTTCAGCATTCCCTCAGCTTGTCGTGTTCAGCTCAGCGTGGTGGTCAGCAAATATCTGATACCAAGGATGATCCTTAAGGCTGCTGCATGATTTGTCACAGCTTTCACACAAGGCTCCCTGGCCAGGATACCACAGTAAGCGTCACTTTGTTCTTTTGCTCCTTCAGCATTGGGATTAGTTCTGAGTTGCTCATTCCAACTGCTGGTACGCCATTTACTGCCACTATTTCATCTCCACACCTAATCAGAAAGACAAAAAATGAGCTCATCATGAGTAAATTCATTCACATTGTAACCCTGGACACCAGGATCACCTACTCCACCCCATACCAAGATCATAAATTCTTTACTGAAATGACTCTTAGATAAAGGGCAAAAAGAGAGCAGACGCAAACAGAGAAATGAGTGCTGTCCTGAACCTGAGGGCAGGGGGAGGAAGACAGTGCTGTGCACAGGAGTGTAACTGGCTGGCTTGGCAGTAGAGGGCTGGGCCAAGAGAAATGCTCACAGGCTGAGGCATTCTCTCACTGTAGCTTGATCCAATAGGTTTGTCAGGCTGCCTGCATCATCCAACCACAGCACACCCAGATACCCTCCATGTGGCTGTACAGCTCAGCTGCAGTGGGATGAGATGCCAGAGCAAGCCCCTGTCCTTCCCTCAATCTTACAGGGCTCCCCAGGCACTAAAACAGGATGCCCAGCTGGCCCCAGGCCCCCACCAGGGCTCTGAGCAGCTCTGTTCTTCCGTGCTTCCCAGGGTAGCAAAGCCTGACTCACTGCACTGAGACTGCCCCCCTGCCAGAGAGCAGCCTGTAACAGTATTGCACTTGCAGCCTGCTGCATGCTTGTGGAAGAGCTGGTTCTGGTGGATCCTGGAGGTAATGCAGACTACTCACCACTTTGCCTGCTGCATTACTGACAGGGCAGCAAGGCTACCTTCCATTTTCTCTACAGGAGGGCTTTTCCTTCTTGCACTGAGACAGTCTTCATAATTCAGGTGTTGGTTTTTTTTGTTTGGTTGGTTGGTTTTTTGTTTTTGTTTTTTTTTTTGTTTTTGTTTTTTTTTTTTTTAACTCAGAAGCCTCTATGGTTAATCTGGAACATCCCCTTTCTAGTTCTTCTAAATTACTCAATTAAAGCCTTTACAGCCTTTTAAAATACCACATTTAATTCCCTTTAGTAGGTGGTTACGCTTTTATAGAAAAAGCACTCATTAATACAGGGTTTTGTAATGCTATTAACTGCCTAAGTGTGCAGCTATGGATTAGAAGTCCTTAACTTAAGCTCAGCCAGTCAAAAGGGTAAAAGCTCTCCAGTGAAACGACGTTTCTGCCTCGAGCCCACAGAAGGGCTCACACTCACTTCAGCCTTGCGTTGCGGCAGGCGGGCGTCCCAGGCACGATGGTTTTGATGAAGAAGGGCTGGTTTCCTTTGCTCTCCTCAAAGCCTCCTACAATGCTGAAGCCCCAGCTTTCCTGGTTGCCTTTGCTGAGGACAATATCTTGACAGCAGTGAAGGTAGCTGCAAAGAAGGCACAGCCAAAAACAATGTTTGTAAACATGCTTCAAGGAAAGCCAACTGACCAGAAGTTTACATTTTCCTTTGGGGGAAGTGCAGCTATGCAGCAGCCTCATCTTTCTTATTTTATGGGCTGAAGGCAACCCTCTGTGCAAGGTGCGTTACGGGACAATTACAAATCTGAAGACAACAGACTCTTAGAAGTCTTACATTGTCAGTGGTAGTCATAGAGTTTTAAAATGACTGCTCTCAAAGGGCTTGTGAACTGAAAAATTCATGAATTCACTTCAGAATTACTTAATGATTTTACCTAGCAAAGGAACAAAAACCACATCAACTATAAACAGCACTGCTAAACCCCATGCAGTCAATGGGAATTGAGATTTTTATTCAGCTTGGTCCAACGAAGGCATTCAGCAGCCACCTCTCACTGATGGCAAGTGAGCACGGTGAGGTGAGGCAGCATTCCTTCTGCATACCACATGGGAGCACGAGATGCCTTTCCTGCAGGAAGGGATTGCTAACCCAGGGCTGCTGTGTACAGTGAGATAGCAGACAGCAGATCGCTTAAGTGCTGGCCTCACTCAGTGAGGTGCCCTCCCAGGGAGCCTGAGACACACGGCAAGGCAGAACACAGTAATGGAGTGCTAACAGAACCAGGCCTTTGCAGGGCATCTGAAGAGGCATGGCAGAAGCACAGGCCGGCAGTCAGGTAATGTTCTGGCAACAGCAGGCTGCGTGGAATTGCTGCTGATCACCCCCTGAGCTGTTCCTGCAGCTGAACTTCTCCTTTACAAAGTTTTTGCCTCAAGAGCTTTGCTTGAGCAGTTTGCAGATGAGTTTCAGAGTTCAAAAGCCTTCTCAGTTAACTTCTCACTGAGACAGAGATCCAATTATCTGCTTTCAAACAGAAGTTTACTTCTGCACCAGTTCCTCACACATTAACGCTGGGAGACCCAGCTGCAGCTTACTGGTGCCTCCAGTTTTCTTCTGCTGGTATTATACAAATAAAAAAAACAAACAGAGCTGTGACAAACATTATGGCATCTGGTGCAGATAAACAGCCCAGAGAACAGAAGTGCTACTTCAGCATAAAACATAAGTGAGCACTGAACACATTCTCCAAGAATTGAAAAAAGCTCTTTACTAGAAATCTATTTCCATATGAAAAGGAGCTTTTAGGAAGAGAAACATTAGTTCACTAATGTTCACAGAAAATGACCATGAGAAAAATAATTTGGACGTCACAGAAAGTAAAGGTGCAGATTTTATTCTGGGAGGCTCCCTGCTAGATCTGCATCCCCCTCAGAGTTTGTGGAATGCGCTGCTCCGGTGAGGCCACAGCAGGGAGCACCTCAAGGTTACTGCAGAATTCTCCAGCTTTGTGGACTGGCTGCAGATAGATCTCAAAGTAAGAGGGATGCTGCTTTTCCACCCCTGAGCATTAACAGCTAGGCCTAGTGTGGCATGGGGCTGTTTCAGGAGTCAAAAGCTGATACAGAGCAAGAGAGAGTAACTCAATCTCCAGGATTCAAAGAGCAATGAATTAAATCCCCAACACCATGTTTTGAGATTTACACTATGAGTAACTGGTCTTTAACAATCCTATGAAGAAATGAAGCTCCTAAGCTATCTTCTGTGACACATACAGCGATCATGATAATCATTCTAACAGCAGTAATTAGTAGTATATAATTAACTTGAAACACTCCCCACTACCAGATTACTAGCAAAACAATGGAGAGAGTAGAAGTCTATGGGGACAGCAGGGTTTCCCACAGTGGTATTACAAGAGAAAAAAGCCAGAATGTCAGGCACCAGGCTCTGTTGCCTGAGGCTGGAGAGAAGAGTGTTCCCACCTCATCCCTCCAGCAGCACAGATGTCTGCATCTTCATCAGGCACACATGGCCAGAGGCAAGGGTGGAAACTCTGACCTAAGCTTACACACCAAATGTTGTGGTATCCAAGCGACCTTATGAGCATGGAGCGTTTCCTTTCAGAGGACTATGACCAAGATGCTCCTGTTATTCTGTCACCTGGCATCCCAAGAAAGATACAAGACCAGGGCTGTGATCTCCTGAAACTGTTGAGCCCTTGTAGCCTGGCACGTAGCCCAAGTTCTACAGGATGGGCTCCAGGGGCTGCACAGCTCAGAGCCTGCATGTCACTCAATGCCAGCCTGACAGCATTTGATGTAAAGAAAATAACCCACAGACACAAGAACCCAGGCTGGAATAAACACTGTAGGCTCAAGCGTTGCAACAACAGAGTACATTTCTCTAGCCCTGAGCCAGACTTTGACTCCAGTCTTTCAGCATGAAAGCTTCGACTGAGAAGGATTTAAGGACTTCTGTATCAGAGTAGTAGCTGTAAAAAAAAATGCTTAGCATAACCAAAATTCTACATGCCATCAACACTAAGCTTAAAGCTTCCACGCTGACTGCTACCAGGTCTTACTACAAGCAGGTGGGAAAGCAGGTGAGAAAGAATTGGAGCCATTTTTACTACTGGAAACAAGAAAAATTTTGTTGACTCCTTAAGGTCAGTGCAAGAAAGTAAGCCTGAAGAGCAGAAAGGGCATCTGAAATCACTGCTCCCTGCTTCAGGAGTGAGACCTTCTAACAGGCAAAGGAAGGGGGAGCGAACGTTATTACCAGCACAAAAGGATTTCCAGCAATGCATTACATGGCTAGTAATGTCAGCCTACGCTTGAAATGAAGGCAAGTTCTTAGTGAGTAAAGAGTGGACACCAGTCCCTGCAGCAGGAAGGGTGGTAATGCTGGGAACATGCAAAGGAATTGGAGAAAGGAAGAAGGGAGAAGGCATGGCCAGTTCTTCCTGGCTGTACTTCGCCCCTGGAGCACCCAAGAGGAACAAGCACCTGCTAGCAGCTGAGAATGCAAACCCAGGTTTGGGCCATCCAGGTACAGCTTGAACTGGTTCACAGCAGGCCTGCACAGAACGGACGAGTTGATTCTGAGGGAGGGAGGAGGAAACTAGAGGACTGTGCTGAGCACAAGCCAAGTTAGTCACCTGAGACACAAAGCCACCTTCCTTGGGCTGTTTTGTTGAGCGCTTCCAGGCTGCTAAGTAACACAAGGGTAACGTAACAAGAGGCTTGTTAGTCTTTCTTCTTTCAGATGCCTCAAGAAACAAGGCTATAAATAATCTGAGCTTCCCACAAAAGGGTTTGGCTTTACTGTTCTACATTCGTCTTCTGCACGATCCCTCTCCAGTTACCTGAAATGACAACAGATTCTGTCTTTTCTGGCTGAGTATACTTTCATGAAACCACAATAGTGAGCAAACAAGAGGTTCAGCTCACCAGAAAGGAGACAGAAAATAAGTTTTTGACGTCTCAGCTCTGTAACATGGAACGTAACATGCTGCTGCTAAAATCTTTGCTAAGTTAATGATCCAAAGCTTTGCAGCAGGGAAACTCAGCAATTCAGAATGGTTTGTGCTTCACATTAGAGATCACACAGTTAAAACAGCCAGAAAGAATGAGACTGAAAGAGTTCCTCCGAATGAGATGATCAGAATCGGGATTGTAAAGCAGCAGATACCTGCTGGCCTCTGTAATGCCATCCAGAAAGAGACACTGATTTCAGCTAGTGACATTTCAGAAGGGACTGGTTCTATGCTGAATAAATTTCAAGTGAGTGCCTCAAATTCCAAAATGTATGCTCTTCATTTTCTGTGTCACTTCTCTTAGAGAAGGGAAAAAAAATAAAAATTTCAGAAACTTCTGAAACATGGTTACTGTGCAAAAGAAGTGGAAAAACAAGGGGTAACACTGTAAGAAACAGCTGAACTTCTTTATGCATTCGTTGTGCTGTGATCTCCCTGGCAGATGAGGCTTTCCTGTGCCTTAAAGCTAACAAGGATACTGGCAAGTCAACCCACAAAGTTCATTTCTAGTGTTAAGTCAGCTCAGTGACTGAGATCACTAAACAAATGTACCTGGGCAATCCAAGCCATGTGATCCAGAGGGGAGACCAGCTGAATCCTCGCTCCTTGATGTCTAGAGAGGGATCTGTGGGGTCTGTTAAAAGGATTTCCAAGGCTTTCAGTATGACCGAGTGGGAAGCTGCATTAGATTTCAGTGCTGAGACAGCTTCATAGTAGTTCAGATGAGTCAAATCAATGCCATTTATGCTCAGAAGTACATCTCCTGTTGATTAAATAAAATGGGATTATTGCAAACCTTGTGCTCTGAAGCACGTTCCTGCCTCAAGGTCTCATGTGGAACCCTGCTTCCAATTTCACTTTACTATCTAAATCCAAATTCTTACCTCGCTTGATTCTGCCATCCCTGAAGAGGCACCCGATGGGCTGTACACTTGTTACATATATAGGGAGCTTGTTTTTGTTATCTCGTCCACCTCCAATTGTTATTCCTAGGGATTCCTTTGGTTCCTTCTTTATTGCAACTGTCTTTTCATGACTTACATATCCCGGAGGTAATTCCTACAATAAAATGACAATACAATACACAGATTCATTAATGCAATTAACACGAAAAGCTCAGAGTCAGAACGAAATAGGCATTATGTTTCTTTAACTCAGAACATTTGGCTAGATGCTAGATACTGCTAGATGGCAAAGTCAGTTTCTTGTACTCACTATGGGTGAAAATACTACTCTGTATTTCCAGTGTGACACTGCTGTGACTGAGGAACAGCTCTCTGGAAAACAGCTGCTCTCCCAACAATCCTGCTTCCTTGTGCTGTGAAGAGATGCTCACTCTGAGAACAGTTCTGCACCAAGGGACAAGGCCGCTCATATCAAGCAATCAACTCCTTTCTGACTACTACTAAACTGGGATCAGTAACTGCTGAATTATTTTGCTTCTTGTGACTTAAAAGACATATGGAAACTTGACATTTGCTCTGTTTGTATTATAATCACCCCTCATCCTGATTTCTGCTCCTCAAGCCAATAACATAAATGGATAAAACAGACAAATAGGAGTTGTTTGAGATACTGTATATAAAAGAAAAATCAAACTTGGAGATGCTGACAAAGATGGCCAGCATCCCTAGAAAATGAATGTGTCTAATGACTGTATGAGTATTACTTAAAGTTTAAATACCAGAGTTTATTATTTCCCTGTTAATTTGCAAATAATTGCAGATGTAACAAACTGTGGAGGTAGAAGTAGGTTCCTTACTAATCTTCAGAGGCATTTAGACACAGAAGTCTAGGCAGTTTTAGAATGTTTGCTTCCACAGCTGGCAGCTCTAAGCACGAAGCAAACCTCCACTGGTACAGAAGACTGGCAATTCTCCTCCTGCAGGATATTCTTGTAACATTCAATGGATGGCACATACAACACTCGAGTCACAGCAGCGTGATCTGTGTAGCTTCTACTTCTGTGTCACAGAGCTGTGTCTCCAAACCAGAAGCATCACTGCACGACACCCTGAACACACTGTGCTTTATGAACGTCAAGAAGTCCACCACTGGCCCTGCTGGAGTGTCATGGACTGTGAATTTCCCATGGCCCATTCCAAACAAGGAGGGATTAAACACTGGTTCTGCATCAAAACTAGAGACAAACGAGGAAATTGATATGTTTTTTTCCAGTAGATGACAAATGCAGAGTTTTCTAGTGCCAACAGCCACCAACATGCTGTTGTCAACAGCTCAAGAAGAAAAGGAGCTACTCAATCAGTTATACGTAACAAATAACTGTCACAGAGCTAACATAATAGAGCTACCAGACCAGGGTAACCAGTGTTTTTGCTGTTATTTCCAAGCTTACCTTCTGGTAGTTGGACTTCCGTCTGTAGTGACTCTGCTCTAGCCTTCTCCTGTGGTGCACTGGGCTTCCTCCCCCACTGCTGCTGCTGCTGTTGTTTGACGTGCTGCCATCTTCCCCTGGGTCCAACAGCTGCACACCTGGCTGCCTCAGGACTACGAAGTTTACTCTGGATTCACTGGTCTGCCAGGAGCAAAAAGAACATCTGAAACCGTTACAAGTCAAGCAAAAGAGGGCAAAACAGGATGATTGCTTCCTCTGCTTTGGTACGTGCAACCAGAGCAGCGTATCGCAATACAAAATGAACAGCCAGAACGACCGATGCACACAATGGACAACCATCACAAAAGCAGTAGATGCTTTTTCTTCTGCTGTAAATAAACTTGTTACAGCTCCTTTCCTCCCAGCCCATATGCCACATCTGCTGTTAAGCATTTCTTCCATCTGTTTTTCCCCCCAAATACCTGAAGACCTGACCTTTTGCCCAAGATTGCTGCCAGTTAAAAACTCAACCAGCTGTATATCTGGCCTTGGCAGAAGTACAGGAAAAGCATTCACTATTGTTACTGCTCTTCTATCTGAAAGAAACTGAATTAATCCAACAAAACCTTATTGTGAAGGACTCTATTGGCGAAAGGCGTCTGTGCTTGCTTGGGGCATTTCCTGCAACAGATGAGAGAAGTACAGCTGTCCAGAAGTCCTCACTACTGGAAGTTCCCCACTCCTCTGGTGCCACAGCACCAAGCAGCAGTGAATTCCATGGCCTGGGAAGAGAGACTGCATCAACTGCTTTGCTTCTGTTGTATTTAGTCAGCTGGTTGGTCCGTGTGTGTCTTTAAACTACCAAAGGACAGGGTTTTCACAAAACAGAAGCTTTAAGTCTCTCATCTCCAAAATCACTTCAGGATGCAATTTTTTTCCTCAAAGCAATTTTGCACATATCTGTGTCTTCACAAAATACATTGTAAATATTGCATCCTGCTTTGGGAATTTGCCTTCCCTTTCATCCCCGAGCAGGGCACTACGTACAGTGTAAATGGGTGTGCATATACAGGATAGGTGCAAATGGTCCTTCACAATACTTTTCTCCAAACAGTTTGCAATCAAAATTAGAACAAAGTTTAACCAAGAAGCTCTCAGAAGAAAAGAACGTTTGGGAAAATGTCAGTTCTACAGAATGTCACTTCAAAAGGAATTAATTCCCAAAGCCACTGAAGCCAGTTCTGAGACTTACTGATCTTAGTGGGATGAAGTTCCTCATACAGAAGTTACACTTGCACGCTACAGCAAGAATGAAAACCAATTCTAACAGGCCATAGTATGGAATCACACATACAGTAGAAGGAAAGATCTCAGTGCTGGAATCCTGCTGTTACTGTTCTGTTCTCCTACTGCACTGTGCTCTCCTTTGCTAATTAGCAGGAAGAGAACTGGCTCTCCCTCACTCTGCTGACCTCGGATCCTTTCCAGGATATAAACAGTATGTGATCAGATGTATTGTGTCAGGATCTTCAGATGGAAACTGGAGGTCACTGCCTAGGAAAATAAACAATTTAAACACTGATCTTCGTGACATCTACTGCACACACAGCAATCCCTGTTCCTCAATCAATACTCCTAGCCTGCTCTGTTCACCAACACATTTGGCATGCTGCAATAAGAACAAACCCCTGTTGTGAATGAAAAGCCACCCTTCTCCTACCCTTTTTAGCATTTAAAAAAGTTCTTAATCTGAGATGCTGTTTGCATGGAGAGATGTGGAGAGAGTCTGGAAAACATCTTCAGTTCAACTGCTCGAAGCACAAGAAGCTGTCCTAATCTGTTCTGGTTTCTGTAATGTGTGCATCTACACAGAGCATACAAATACTTATTCTGCAAGAAACTCTCCACACTGCCACACCACAAAGAAATTCCAATTGCCTTGGCTAAGCTGACGTGCCACTAGCAACTGCCTCGCTTCAGACTTGTCAGATGACTCATGATGTATTCCCACTCTTCATGTTTATCTTTGTTTGGAAGCAGCATTTCCCACACATCTGCAGAGCAGTTACTTTCCCAAAAAGAGATTTCAGGGAAGGCAGTTCGCTGCAGCATGTTCTGTTAGCCCCTGGGTCAGAGCAGGAGCCCTGCCATCAATGCAGGAAGCTGCAGTATCATTAGCCAGACAATTTCTCCACATTATAAATTACCTGGATGATCTGTGCGGCAGTCTCAGGTGTTCCTTGCCTCAAATCCTGGCCATTTATAGACAGGACTCTGTCATTTCGACTCAGTTTCCCATTTTTGGCTGCCAGACCTCCCTCGAGCAGATCCAGAATAAAAATCCCTGCCTCATCAGTCTTCCTGATCAGTTTGATTCCCAAGGGTTCCGATCGGTCTCTCTTTATCAAGGTGACATGGATCACTTCCCGATTCGTAGCAGAAGTGGAGTCCTGCTGTGCAGTCCTATTGGAAAAGCCTTTCTCTTGGAGGACAATGAGGTGGAGAACAGGACCTGGGTGGCGCAGGAAGGACACAGCTTGGCAGTGAGTCACACTGCTGATGTTGACACCATTCACCTAGAAAAACAAACAAACCAGAGTCCCTAATCAGAACCTATGTAATTTAGGCACTGTCTACAATGCAGAACATCACAAAGCTGGAGACAGGATGCACAATCCCTATTCAATGCCGTGACTGAAGCAGCTGTTCCTCATGCACATCAGAGAGCAGAGTTTTCTATAAAAGCAATGCAGAAGAAAGCGGATGAATCAAGGCCATCGGTGATGGTGAGTAGCTAAGTACATGGAGGAGACAGGAGCCCTCCCGTGGCTAACAAACCCCACAGTGCAGGATGTTAGATCGTGACACTGCAGAACTGCTTTCCACTGACTTCCAGCATTCATTATGCTCTTGGAGGAGAAGAGCTGAACTGGAGACTACCTACCCCTCACTTGGGAGAGCAGTGCACAGCCTACAGAACTTCTGGAATTGTCGCCCTAATCACGCTTTTACCAAAGTAACTCTGAGAAGCTGATTTTCACTCTGCCACGTGAGATACTGTAGTGTCCTTCTTTCAGGATGGCAGCAGGGCTACTGAGTGTGGGAACCTACTCTAATTACAGTCCAGTCAAGATCGAAAGGCGTACAGTTTGGATAAAGCAGAAGTTGTGTTGTTGGTCTGCATGAGAAACCAACTTGGAGATTCAATCGGCCACTTGTGCACAAGGCTGCCACTCATTACTGACGTCCACAGCCCAACAGGATAATTAGGTCTTTATGGCTTGTCAGATGATTGGGCAGCCATAGCCGGAAGGTGCTAACAGTTTTCCTGCACATAGGTTTCAGTGCCTTGGACAAGGCTCTGTCACCTCGGTCAGCACACTGCAAGAGGCGTAACGGCTTGTCAGATTCATCTGGAAACTAAGTCTGGCCGTGGGTCAGCATGGTACAAGGCTGGTGCTCCTTATTACTCACATTATATATGTGACGTTGACTTCAAGTTGTAAGGTCTAAAGCTTCCTACCTGCCCATTAAGGAAATGCAGCTTAAGCAACATAGTAAAGCAAGCAACTACGACCTCCAAGCTAGAGCACAATCCACTGGAGAGAAATGGTGCTACTGGGTGCAGTTTATCACATAAAGATCTTTTCACTTCACACAAAATGGTATGAATTCAAAAATCTGGAGGGATCAGAAGGGTCCTCAAATCTACTTCTCAATTCCAGGAGACAGATGATGCTATTGACAGACATGTCTGATCAGTGCTTTAAAAAAAAAAAAAAAAAAAAAGCCTTCTCTGTAGAGATTTCCCAGTTCTTCTAGGCGACTTTGCCTGTTTATCCCTTTAGTTAAGACAAGCAATGAGACAGGAGGGTTGCATACCTCAAGAATATGGTCCCCAGGTGCTATTCTTCCATCTGCAGCAATGACAGAATCCCGCAAGACTTCCTGAACAACAATGTTTCCTAGTGGGGTGTCCTTACCCCCCACTATTCTCATCCCAAGCTCTTCCTCTGGATCTTCTCTGTGAATTTCAATTGTGCTCGTTTCAGCCACAGGGCTAGCTCTCTGAGGAACATCTGGTGGTGGAAATCAAAGAGAAAAAAACCAACACATGAATGGAATCTTCCCCCACTAGACCCACAAGATTTTTAACACTGTTAAAGTAGCATCTAGAAGGAAAGGAAAACAGCTGTCAAGAGAAAAAGCTCGGTCAAACTGAAAGCTATAAAGGCCTAATTTCTGTAGTTTCTCCAGAACATCTTGCCCTAACTTGTGGCAAATTTTAAACTCTCTCACTGCTATTTCTTGTGTTTTACTGCAGGGTATTCATTCAGTGTGTTTCACTTAGACATTTAGTTTTCTGCTGTGACAGCTGGACTCCTGGAAGCACACATGCACTAATCCCAAATTCCACAGCACCCATTAGAGAAGGGAACTGCCGCACTATAATTACTGGTCTGTCATGAGGTGATTCTACCACAGGCAGTTCACTACAACTTCCCTCCTCTAATTTCCTTTCCTCCTCTTCTTCCATCTCTCCTATAACACAGAAGTAATGTTTACCTATTTCACAGCCTCCTGAAGCCTAAGCAATGCTTCTCAGACACTTTGAAGATGAAAGTGGTTGTTAGCAAGTCATTTTAAAGCTACCAGCACTGCAGCATTTAGGCAAGCCCAGCACTCTAATGAAGCCAAGGAGCCTGACTGCAAAGGTGAACTGCAGGTCTCATACAAAAGATGCAAGATCTGCTCCAAGTGTACTCAGAGTCAAAGCCAAGCGAGAACTAAGCTGAGCTGTGCAATGGCACATCACAGAGGAGTACCCAGCTCCAGTCTCTGCACATCTGGAAACTGAGACACTCTCAAAGAAGGCACTGAGATTTCCACGCTCCTTCCTTCTGGCAGGGATTGACACGAGAGGTTCTAGGCTGCAGTGCAGATGGTTACTTTTATCTGCAAGGGTTTCATAAATAACTACTAATCCCAAACCAGGCTAGGCTATAAAAACACACTTGCTTTGTAGCATTAGGGAGGTGCTGACCACTCCAGGAAATCAACTGTATATTTAACTTTCTGAACAAGATTAAGAAGTTGGAGCATTTCCTAATTACTAATTATTTGGCTTCTATAAGTGCTTTTAGTGCTGCACGTTCCCATTGAGAGAAACTGCATTAATTTCTGCAAAGAAAACTGTAAATACAACATTCACTGCAGCCTGAGATCTCAGAGTTGTTTTGTGCCAGCAGTTCTGTGCTTCTGAGCAGATCTTCCCACATGCAACGCACATCTGATGAATGTATCTTCCCTCTCCTCAAGAACAAGATGAGGAAAGAGAGGATATCTAACAATACTGGAGAAGCGTCTGAAATAATTACCTCATTTTTATATTATAAAAGGTAATTACATAATTACATCTGTTTATCAAACTCTCACCTTCTTCAGTCTCCTCAAAAGCTGGGTTAACCAGTCCAGGCTCTGCGGTCCCTAGTGACACCACAGCAGCTGCAGAGCTTTCTGCTACAAGCGGGGATCCTCCACTGGGTCCCTCTGGATCCCTGGGCACCTCTGGATCCCTGGGAGCACTTGTCTCCACCTTGGTGAGGGGCTCTTCCTTCCCTTTGGAAACAGGGTTCCTTTTCCGCTGTAGTTCACATTTGTATTTCTTGAAACCAGGACACCTGGAGAGAGATCGTCAGTGACCGTAAGTGGCTGACGCAGCACACGTAGGCTCTGAGTGAGGAAAGCAGGCAAAGGACGTTCAGGACCTCAGCAGCTGCTGAGCTTGTATCACAGATGCTTGAAGTTGCTCTCATTCTACTTTCAGCTTCTACTTTCCTAAGTAGAAGAGCGGACAACCTACTCTCTTACTTTCAAAATTATTAAGCTCAATACTTTTAAAAGGAAAATGGAATGGGAAGAGGACTTCACTTGCTAAATATTTACATGGCAAACTCTCAGTGAAGACAATACCTCTTTTAAAACATAAGCAAACACTTAGCTCTGTGCTTTTAGAGCTGATGATGAACTGTAACTTTATGCAAAGGAAGTGACTCGAATTTCAAGCTCAGCTCTGAATCAAGCTTTGTTTTTAACGAGCTGGTAACATGCGAGAGCAGTGAGCAGAGCTTGATTCTCTTTCCCCTGAACGCGGCCTGACCCTCGGGCAGCTCCTGGCCTCCAATCCGTGCTGAAGATGAACGGGAGCAATTCACAGAAGCTTTACTCCCACTGACCACTCCCCACCTGGAGGTTCCAGGAGTAACTCTGCATTCAAAAAATGTGCTCTGTATGCAGTTACACCGCAGCTATCTCAGCAAAAATGAGCGAGGAAAAACAAGGTCTTTTATCAAAAGCACTTACAGAAAAGTAGCAGTTAAGGAGAGTGATGAATGCAAAAGAGTCACTTTCAGAGACATGAGTAGAACTGGGTGTTTACCAGAGTCACTTTTCAAATTAAACTCTATTTACATTCTGGATAAACAAGCCTTACCCAGGTATTATCCGGTGTATCCCTGGTCATCTTTCGCTTGGAGCCAACAAAATGACCCTAGAAGTTACCCTAAAAGGCAGAAGCTAGCTGACTCACTTGGGCACAGCCCTCTTAAGACATGGAGAAATAAATGAATTTTGCTAAGGGCAACAGAATCCCCCAAGAAACAAGCTGCTAGATGCTACTTATTCCCTTAGGTATCCTACTATAATTTAATCTCACAGTTAAAAAAAACACCCAAACCCCAGTGTAATTTTTTTTTTTCCTCCTTTTTTCCACTTTTCAAACTTAAAACGCTCACAACCTAAAGTCATGATTTTTAGAATACTCCATCCCCACTGGAGATGCTCAGAACTGTATGGGAAGGATATAGTTTCCAGTCAGGTCAGTGTCATCAACATTGAAGGATGCCTCCCTCTCTGAAGTGTAACTCATGCATCAGAGGGATTAGCAAGTGACAGAAGTTTACTGGTACCAAGGCAGACTTAAGAAGCTCAGAGGAAGGTTCTGACCCCTCAGCTCCATACCCAGCCCCACTCTGGCCATGCCCATGCAGCACCACAGCTACGTGGGCAGTCCTTTCTGCAGCACCAGCATTCAGTCCTATGGCAATGAGAAAACAGTACAGAGTCAGTTCAAGGATGCTGTAAGCTTTCTCAGGGCATCTTCCACCACTGCCCCGACTCTAACAGGAGCTCTCAGCTTGTGGTAACAAAGACAGGCTAAACAGCAAGGGTATGAGCTTGGCTGGAACTGTGAGAGTATCCCAAGTGCTGGGTGACCTATTTATAACACATGGCTCTGACTCAAAAAGCTACAACACAGCTGAAGGGAAACAAGCTGCGCTTCTCAATACCAACTGAGAAAAGTACACCTCACCAACAAAGGCCTGCTTCTGCCTGCACTTAGCAAGCAGCCTGCACTTAGCTCCCTTTCCTGCAATCATTAACTAGGAACAGATGTCATTCCATACCACGCTGAGACCTCTGTCACTGGCACTTCAGAACTTTGCCTGCTACCAGCTTAGCCAACAACGAAAGTACCTAAGCACATCTCTGCTGAAGTGCAAGGCAAAAAGAAAGCTCTTCCTCTACACAAAGGGAAAAACATATATTTCATGTGCTTCGTTTTCTCAGCAGAAGAATGAGAGAGGATAATGAAATTATAAGTAGGTGATTCAACAACTGCATAATGCACAGCTTGGAGGGACTTACACTATTTGGATCAAAGACATATATTGCACATCTTAATTGGACCAATTAAACTGGTAACACTGCACGATCCCTTGCCTCCAGAGTATTGACTTAGTGTCTGTCTTTCTTTTTCACACAAGTGAAAGAAGGAATATACATCTTTGGAATTGTTTACAAAGAGACAGACTCCCCAGATCAGGGCACGATTTATATACATTTGAGTGGTTGTGTCCACAGACAACTTGCCTGCAAGAAGGCAAGGAAAGACTTCAACCTTTGCCCTGCAGCACATGGGAGCTCACTTCCCTAGCTCACAATTATGCTGTCTTCACACACCCACCTTTCTGGCCTCACCTGCTGTCACGTCACCTCTGCTGTCCCATTTTGTCCCAATCTAAAAGGCTTTCTGCTCAGAAGCACAAGAGACAGATGGCACTACATGCAGCGCGATAACGCAAGGTAAATGGGAAAGCACCTGTTCTGCAGGTGAGCTTCTAGTTCACACCGCTGCATTGTCTGCTGACACTCTGCCTTGAATGGACAGATGACAACCAGCTTATCCAACAGGTTTCGGACTAGAAGGCTGGACTTGTGGCACTGCTGGAGAGAGAGCTTCTTCCGATCCATAGGACAGAAGTTATACTCCTGCATGAAGTTTTCAAGGCACTTGAAACAGTACGTATGCCCACAGGGGGTGTCCATAGGCTGGAGCAGAGGCTGAAGGCAGATGTGGCAAATGAGTTCATCGTCCACTTCATTCTGGAAGTTGTAGAGATGATTGTCCGGCAAGAGGTGGAACTGACCGCATTCACAGCACAGCTCAGCGCCGTGCTGTGCCTGCTCTTCTGCTGTGGGATCAGCCATGGTGGCCAGGAAGTGCACTCCCAGGGCAGCAGGAAGGAAATGTGTCCGGCAGCAGCTGAGTCCTCTGCTGAAAAGAAGAGAAAGAGTAATTCCCAGCTAAGTGCCAGCTCACAATGTAGCCAATTAAAAATTAAATTGCATTCCCACCTTAAGTTTCCCCTGGCATTCTCAACCCTACCAACCCCTTAAGAGTTCTTCCTTCCAGAGAGATCCTGTGAATGATCAACCCAAGGATGAGAGATCAAAAGCACACAATTGAGCAAAATCTTTAAGTGGATCAACTGAAGCTGAAATTACTTTACATGCCACGGTGACACAGGGTGTGTAAAACCCCACTAAGTGTACGAATTGGAAGAGCTGAGACAAACACTGCACGTTCTTGACAGAATAATTTTCACATGGACCATTTTTCTCTAGAGCTTTCCAAGGATACTGAATATTATCCATTTATAAGACATGTATGGTGAAAGATCAGTTTGAGGATTTCTACTTGTCCGGATTTTTGGTCTTTTTTTGGGAGAGTGGTCTGAGGATGAGGAAGAAGAAGAGGAAGAAATTTCAAAAGAAACAAAAAAAAAATCTGAGCCACATTTCCTTCCTCTTAAGCTCACTCCCAGCACAAAACATTAGTGTTAACAAAGAATGCATTGTTCCCTTCTCATCCATGCCTAAATTTATCCACGGAAACATATTTTCTATGAAAAGACTCAAGTTTTCTAAGGGAGGGAAAAGCCATAAAGTACAGCACATGTCATAGATGGCTGTACTGTAAGAAAAAGGCTTGAGCTTCACCTTCTTACAGGTCAGGAGGTAAGGGACAAACTGAGCTCTTTGCAGCTGCTGCTGTACTGATGTTAGTAACAGTGTCTCCAGTCACACCCCTTTTGAATCTTGCCCACATTCACCTGAGTTTGCTGCAGATCACATGCAGAGACACTGCTGCAGGAAGGATTACTCCTAACCTGGGGATGCGGTACTAGATGAAGTCATACGACCGGGTTTTTTTAAGACCACTTTAAAAATCCCAGTTTAAAAATAAAAGCACAACAGTGACGACATGGAAAACAGTTGAAAATAGTTGCTTTGTCTGGAACAGGTAATAGCCTGAGCAAGAGCAAACACCGGCCTGCACCAGTGCCTGGAGGACACGGCTGGCACGCAGCAGCGACACTGCAGGAGGGTAGGCAAGAACAATAAGAAAGCAAGAACAGCCAGAGAAAATTAGTCATGGGTTTCTAATAAAAAGCATACATCATTCCACCCCAACTAATTGTCAAGCACAAGTCATCTATTTAATTAAAGGGATAATATATCACTGGCAGAATCAAGTGACTTCCCGGGCAAATTTTTACGTAGCTGCAGAGGTGGTGGCAGCTGTAGGAGGGAAGCGAGCACCAAGCGGCTCTGCTGCAGCACCAGAAAGCCTCTTCCCCTGCAGGAAGGGGCTTACACAGGGCATACAGCCCCTGCTCTTTTCGTGCACTCACTCCTTAGCTCTTACCCACAAACAGGAGCAGATGTGCTCTGCCCTTCCAGAAATGCCACTGATCTTTGCTACTTACCTGTCTGAACCAGACTCAGACACCTCTGCTGTTTTTCTGACTGAAAGCTCGCATTTGATCTGAAGGCATCCCGCACGTGAAAAGAAAACATTTCAGCATCAATCACCTACCAATGCTGATCAATCCGTTCAGATCAGTTAAGGAAGCTTGCAAGGCTAACACCTACCAACACAAAATACTTGTGCTTCGGGTTGTAGTATTTGCATAAGATTTTGGCAAGTGATTAAACAGCTCTCCTGTCTCAGTGAAAACAAACTCTATGGTAATTTTGCTGATAAACAACTTCTTAATGGGGGGGAAGGGGGCACCACATTATTTACCAAATTCACACTCTGCCTTCTGTGCCTAAAGTTATGTGTGATGATCTCATTTATGAGTCACTTCAAAACTCGTGGAAGATAAAAGCATCACCACAACCTTACTGCATTTTTTCTTCTCCATTTTGTTCTTGCAAGCCCAGACCCTTGAAAGCCAGGTGTGAAGGTTCATTCCAAAGTGCCAAAGAACCTTTTCCTTTTATCCCACCATCCCTTCCATGAGAAGGACCCTCCTGCAGCCACCAGGGAACCAGGGCCTGGCACCTCAGCCACAAAGCAAACCCATCCCACACAGCCTTCGGCGAGGCAGAGGCAACCAGCAGCTTTGGGAGGGCAGCAGGCTCAAACAAGCCTGCCGCCTGCTCAGTGATTCAGCCAGAAAGCAGATGTTCAGCATGAGGAAAATTGCTAACATCTTATTCAGCAAAGATGACTACTGTGCAACAAGACAGACCTTAGGTGTCTAGAAAATGCAGTGTTTGAACACAACAGGCACAGCTGCCGGCTGCTCAGGTGGAGCCCAGCTCGTGTCCTGCAGCCAGCTCCCAGGGCTGCAGCTGTTGAGTGAAGCTGAAAAACCACTCCATCTGTTGCAGTTTCTGCTGCACATTCTGGCCTCTGAAGGCCGCAGCACCCCAGCAACCCCTGTCATTCTCGTGCTGCTTTTTGTTGTTTATGAAAATGTCAAAGCCTGACACGTGTATATAGTGCTCATCTAATGCTGTTTTAAAAACACAACAAAAACATCTGAGTCTGAGTGACCCCAGGAGTAACACAGCCCTCTCATACGTGACAAAGAACTGAAGAAAATAAACCTGCACAGTCCTCTTGTTTCTTACCCTGTGTGGGCGAGAGAAAAGATGTCTTTGGGCTCACCTTTATCTTCACTGCATAAGAAGAACAAAAGCAGTGGTGGTGGATTTTTTTAAAAAAGCAGGATTCCTTGTGCTGTAACCTCGACTCAAAGAACAGAATTTTTTTGAAGGAAGACTTACCAGGTTGTCTGATCTTTTCCCCCACCAAAGCAAGCTTGCTCCTGGCAGCAGCAGCTCCGGCCTCCTGTTCTCACTCTGTGGGCACAGCCCCTCTGCCTCCAAGCATTGGGAGCCCCCAGTCAGCGCCTGGCTCAGGGCTGGCCTCCAGAGCACCCCAACTCAGAGCAGAACTGACAGGCTGCTTCTGTGGCTGCTTAGGAAGTTTGTTCAGAGCCAGCAAGTACTCCAGGAAACCTTTCCACTGTTTTGCCTCCACCTGTACTAAAATAACTGAAGAAGAAAGTTGGGTTGAGCACCACTGAAAAGCAACATCCCTGCTGCCAACCTCAACATTTCAGCTCTCAGCACTGCTAGGCACCACTCTCACTCTGTAAGGAACTTCTCTCTTCCCTACTTTACTGTGGGGCACAGACACAATTCTGTCCCAGCCTGCCTGCTCACACAGCTGCAGCCTTGATACAGGTTCCTTTCAGTCACCCACACCCCAGTGCCACCTCCTTGGGGTATGACTTCACTGCCATTCCCATTGACAGACTGAGCTCACATCACAAGATGCTCAACTACAGACCCAGAGCCACTACATGCAGCAATGTAATACTCTTATGCGACTCTGAATCTGACTGTAAGCAACTTACAGCCATCACACAGGAAAATCCAAGGGAAAAATACCAACCCAAACCCGTGAACCAAAAATGCTATTCCACCCCCTCTCTGAGTGGCCCTGAGGAACACATTTCTCATTGCCAAACAAAGAAGGATGCAGTCAGCCTACAGCCAGACAGCAAGGCGAGGACGCAGCAGAATCGTAAAGGTTCCTCCTCACAGATCAGGATGACAAGAGGAACATCTCCACTAAAAACTTAACCATTAAAAAAATCTAGTTCTTAATATTAAAAAAAATACATTTGTGGCATGGAAAGCATGCTGGAAACACAAAGGTGTTCTATGTTAACACATGTTGATGCTGCAGGCGTTACCAACAGCCCGGCTATAAGAGCTGGCTTTGGGACGACAGGGCGCATCCCCACGTACACGGCCGTGTGACAGCTGCCTGTGATAATTGCACCAGCTATTATATTTATGACTGCATTCCCCTGGGAGACTGGAAATACAACATTCCACGTAAAGGCAACACAATTAATTTTGAGGGGTGGACAAAACAAAGGCAGCACATCCTGGATTAAGACAACTGAGGGCACACACCAGGAGGGCACCAACCAAAAGCAGTTTAATCACATAAAACAAGGCAGCAAATTCATGATGGATCCTAACATAGCAAACCCAGTGCTCTAACAATAAGCCATAAGAAAAACGGACCCCAAAAACTGCAAAACTTTCTTCAGTTTTCAACTGGCTCACAAGCCTTGCGCTTCTCTAAATAGGAATATATATATTTTTTTTCCCCCCTAAGTGAGAGAGAAAGAGGTTGCAAAGTGTTCTGTAACTGTTGGGCTTATTTTTCTTTAGGTGAATCTCAGCTCCACTTGAAGGAGGATTTCACGAGCATGAAAAGCAGCAGGTTTTCCATGACACCAGCATCCTGCTCAAACACTTCCAACTGCTGCTACAGTCTTTCACAACTATGAACAAGCCACCCTTAGTTTATATTAGTCACCAGAAAATAGTGTTGAACCACCAGATCTTCGTAGGCAATACTTAAGCAGGCTGCTTTTTCCAAAAGGCACAGTACCAAACACCAGAATACTTTACAGGTGATAACAGAGCCCTACTGCCTTTCCTTTTTACTTTCTGATACAGCTGAAGATTAGGCCACTGAAAGCAAAAGTATGAAGCCAAGGCTTCAGTAAACAAGAGATTTGTCTGGCTGTACAAGAAGTAACCCCTTCAGTGATTAACCTTGCCTTCAAGCCAAGAGTTCCTAATGAGGCACTCGGGGAGGAACTGCACAGCACTCACCTGAATGCTTCAATTGAGGAGCTGCACATCCAGGCTGCTTTGCTGCACTCCATCTCAACAGACTGCCAGTTTAAAAGCTCCCATTGTCCCCATCATTTCTGCTTATTCCTTAAACATAAACCTGAAAACAAGTTTTATTCTGAAGCCTTGCGTTTTTGCGCTTATTGGACAACTTGGTATTTAACTCACTTGAATTTCTGGGCAAGCATCTGTTTTCTCTACTGTACTTTCCTGGAACAGAATCGCTGTCACATTAGACTAGAAAATACATGCTGGTCTAGGAAACCCGATTCGGAGGGATGTGCTCCAAGGTCTGCTTGATGTCAGTGAGCCCGTCCCAAGGAATTTTCTCCTGAGCAGCTGCTGCAGCATCAGCTCTCAGTACGGCGCATGGGTTTTCGTTTTCAGGTGGTTTCAGTAACATTGGAAAATATAAAAAGAAGTTTTTTGATTTGTATTACTGATTTTTAAAATCTTGCTAGAAATGAATAGCACAAATTGCAAACATGTACTTGATTTTATGAGAAAGCTACACAAAAATTCCTCTGCTCCACTTCTCTCAATACCATACATTTGTTTCTTAACTCAATTAGCAGTGCCACAGCAAGGCCACAGAACTGTAACCATCTCACCAGGAACCCAGCTGGCTCTAGAGCAGCAGGACAGCACAGTGTGATCCCAACAATCCTTTTTACAGAGCAGGAGATTCTGGTGTTATTCAGTTAATAACACCTGGGTAATAAGCACCTGTAAATTTCCCCTCTCCTCTGTTTTCAACGAGGAATTAAACAGAGAGGTATGAAGTGCTTTCCACCTGCACTGTACCTCCAAGGAGACTGAACAATTACTATTTTAACACGCTGCTCTGAAAAATGGATAACTTCAATGCCAACCCACGGAAGTGAAGATAAATGCTGCAGAAGAAGCTGTTTTATTTACATTTCTGATGCTTTCTCACCTTTGCTAAATGCTTCCGCTGCATCCATCCTCCTTTCCACACCCTTTCTTCCCCACAAACATACAAGCTGCCTGCTTTATGGGCACAGGAACATAAAGCTTATGCAGATTGTTCTGTTTTACCAGTTCAATCAATTTGCTTCTTTGCAGAATACAACACACAGACTTCTGTGAGATCTTCATTGCCGGCAGCATGCGCATATTTTCTTTGTATGCTGCGTTTTTCTTACTGCATCTAATAATCTCTCTCTAGGAAATTAAATACCCCTACCTCCACCCCCATCTCACCTACACTTTGAATTGGGCAACTACCTGCAACTCCATCCCTAAAGATCAGTTAGACATTTGTGAATAAGGTTTTCCACTAAGAAAGGGGGAATCCATTACTATGATTTAAGGATAAGGGACCTAACCTGCAATAACCAAAACCTCTCCTGCACTTGAAGCAAAAAGCCACAAGCCAAATCAAAGGAGAAGATTTGATGTTGAGATTTAGGTTCATCTAAATATCTGGTGCAACACACACTTTCCTAAGAGCTGGGTTCTGAGGACAAGAGGTAAAGATCCTACGTCATACAAACACAGGCACCCCTATGCCATCACACACCATTATGTCTACCTGACACGTCCTTGTTTATGGAAAGAAAACAGCACCAGGGTTTACAGAATATGAAATAAGTACGTAACATGCAGAAGCTTGTCTCAGGTACAAGCCTCGGTAAGCAGCCAACCCTGATAGCTACTGCTCCTGCAGTCGCCTGACGGCACGCTGTGTGTTATTGTCTACTTGTGTCTGGGTGTCACAGAATACAGGTCAGAAAAGGAGTGGATGTTTTCTATGATAAAGTCCATAAGGGAAGAAGCAGACTGTGCATTATATAACTGCATGCTTTTTAAGTCAGTGTTTAAATATCCTTACTAGGACAGCCATTAGCATATATGATCATAAACAGTGTGAGGAGTGAGATTGCCCTGGGTAGACATACGGCATTTCTGTAGTTCTAGGCCTCACCTGCCTTGCGAGAAAGCAAAGCATTCATCCTCTGTCACACTTGCAGTTGTTACCATTGGAAACATCTGATTAGGGCTTTATTGCAGGATAAAAGAACAGAACTTTTAGCTACCTGCACCAAGGCAAATTTGGGTCTCAGTTACACCAGCGCTTTTGTGTTGGGTTGGTTTTTATTAATTTTTTTTTTACAGTACACTTAGAAGCATGACACAGTCAATGAAAGCATCCCTTGATACCAGCAGGGCGTTTCACCCTGCCCAGCACACAACAGCGCAGACTTCCCTTCACAAGGTAACAGGGCATTTCATCAAAAGGAGTGCAAAGTACCATCTAGCCCAAGCATGTTCCAACTGACTAAAAAGCTGAATTAAAAGATAATTAAGTTTGTAGCTCCCTTTACATCCCATCAGATCATGCTAAAGGGGAAAGAAAACAAGTTATCTTCATCTTAAAAAAAAAAAAAAAGAAAAAGAAAAAAAAAAGCTAACTAATTCCCCAGACCACAAGATCTCACTGCAGTTCCTCAGGGTGTGCAGGGAGGTTTGAAAGCAGTTTAAACTCCCGCCAGCCCACGGGCAGGCAGGATGCAACCAGTACCCCAACAGCCTTCCCCGCATATGGCACAAAAGCATTACAGGAAAGTGGGGAAAAAAAATAAAGCCTCTTTCCATTAAGGACTACATTCTCCTAAAGACTTAAAGAACAACATTATGGCTCATTTTAAGCACACATTCTATTGCTTAGGATTTCTGTCTTATGGGTTCACAAGCTTAAGCATGGTTGCACGTGTAATTTAAGATGCATTCTCACCATATAATTTCTCTTGGTATATCTAGTTGCCTTCAGACTTAAAACAAACACCCCTCACAGCTTGGGGGGGAATAAACCAGAAAGAGACTTTTTTTCTTTTCAAGTCTTAACCTGATTCTAAGCTGCCTGTAAGCTGGTACCAGAAATAGGTCTTTAAGAACCATTGTTATCTTAACTTTTTAAGGTACATATTTACTGTATGAGTAAATCGTTATCTATGTTCCATTGCTCTAAAAATAATGTAAAAAAATTGGCGTGGCCTTCTCAGCAGTTGCAAGAGCTGGAACAGCCCTGCTGACCAAAGTCCTCCCTCTACCCACAAGGAAAGCAGCCATCCCTTCTCCGTCAGCAGGCAGCCGCCCAGCACGACCTCAGGTGGAGCACTGGGCAGGAATGGGGCACAGCCTCCCCTGCTCAGCCAGGTGCCAACCTCACAGGAGAACTCTTTTCCTAAGTCATAAATACAAAAAGGCCCAGAAGACCATTATTTACTTTTACGCATCCTACTTGAAATAATCATACAGCAGCTCTTGTCCACTTCAAACGAGATCGTTTAACAAAGGATATCACACAGACCCAAGGCAGTGGTTGGTGGCTGACTTTTTTCTTTTTCCCCTTCTATTTATAGACTGTAGAAGGGCTTATTAGATGAGAAGAACGTATCTGTTATTTATTAGCCTGGGGCGGAGGTTAATAAGTATGAGGACTTTACAAATAGGGCTGATCAAGAGGTACTCGACTTCCACCAATCACAAAAGGAACGATGGCAGAGCCAAGCAAAAGTTCTCAAAGAAGAAGGTTAGGTTTCAACTCAACCCATCCTATCTGCCACATGGTCAGCTCTTAATGAGAAAGCCTGCTGCAGCTGTTTGCAAAGCTTGCACAATTTAAGGCCCAGGCAAAGAGCAGACAATGGTAGACAACACTTTTTTTTAAACAAGTCCATTCCAGTACTTCCCTTCCACAGACAATTCCAAATAAGGAACAGTATAGTCATCAAAAAAGTCTGCTGCACAAGACCCTCTGGAGCAGCCCTATACATAAAACCAACCCCATGTGCAAGCTGCTGATTGTCTCTCCAAATTCCTCCAGCTTGACTGCATTTCCCTCCTTTCAGCCTGCAGTTTTTTCCTGGAGCAGTGCAGTAATTCCCACTACTTGTGGTCATCTAAATCCCCCTCGGACACTTCCAATGGTGCACAGCATACTGGCTCGTGGACAATTTCTCATCCAAAGTATCGAAAGGTTTAAAACTCAATTCATTCAAGAAACTTCCAAGGCAAGTTTCAGCCTACGGCAACACTTTGCGTGCCATAAATCAGGCCATATAAACCGGTGAGAGACTGTCAAACATGATTCCTAACAACTGTACGAGCAGCACCACTAAAGTAAGCTGAGAAGGAAAAGCCAAACAAGAGGGGTTTGTAACATATCAGCAAAACATACTCCAGCCCATCAGACAACAGCTGCAACCACTCTTGCAAGAAATACAGTTGGAATGAGATGATGCAGCTTAATTTTCTAAATGAAGTTGGTATCGCAATTTCAGCAGATTTTTTACCTCTGCTTTGCTTTAAATGAGAATTAAAAAAAAAAAAAAAAAAAAAGAAAGATATGGCAATGCACACTGAAGAGTTAAAAGTACAGCAGGGGATGCCTCGTGAGCAACAGGTACTTTATTCTGGTCACCTATCATTATGCCTAGGACTCTACAATTTCATGAACAGGTAAATTCATCCAGTCACTATGCTTTGGGAAGTACAGAACTATCATTGCTTATGAAACCATTAATTACAAGTGCTAACTGACGTTACTGGGATCTCCATTCAGCTGGCACTCATGTTATGCAGAACAATCCTCAACTTGTTCCATCAGGCATCTCTAACCCTCAAGGTTTTCTAGAGCAGAAGGTCATTGAGCCGCTGGATTCCTTCTGGAACTGTTTCTTTCACCTTTTACAGCTCTCATTCCTCACACAGGAGGTTGGAGTTACTGGAGGATTTGTTACTGGGCTCTCACTTTCCTCATTCTTTTGGTAAGAAACTTCAAAAGAAGCCTGTTTTTCAACAGAGAAACTTCCTCTTTGCTGCAACCAGTGGTCCCTCTCTCCATTCCATTTCACTAAGGTTTTATGCCAGTGAATCTCCGTTATTTAAATGAGTTACATATGCATCATGCTTGCATACAAGCATAGACACAGCGAGGGAGGTAAGGTTTTCCAGCAGAGCTGTATTCCAACAGCTAACTCCACAAAAGGCTGATCTGGTATTTCCTTGCTCCATCCTCAGCCAAAGAACCCCTTTGTTTTTCCTCTACACAAGCATTAGTGCTGTTGTGACTTCATGAACTTCTTTAGGCAGCAGACTTCATTGGAGAAGGCAATAAACTGACACTGACATCCCCTTCCAGCAGCAGACATCCTACATCTGCTTAGCTGTATTGTAACAGTTCAAGCATTAGAAGTTTCAGCTTGCAACTAAAAAGTTTTGTTTTGGAGGAGCCATGTGCACAATCTGCTTTCTTTTATTGGAGAACTGCCAAAGAACTCTGGCCTTCAAGCACCAAGGACAAACGTCAGCGCTGTCCCTTAGAGGCGCAGCACACAGCTGGCACTGCTGCTACAGGGTAACTACTGTCCTGTACACCGCATTGTACTACTCAAACCCAGGGCTCCTCCGGAGTCTCCAGAAGCCAAAGGACTGGACTAGACACCTCTGGGGCCTTGTGACAGTGACATGAATCTCCCTGGGCTGACTTGTGTGCCGTCACCCTGCACCAACATACAGTTGACACAGCAGAGACCTCTCACAACACTTCTATCTGCCTTGGGCTGGAATAGCGTTTCCTGAGGAGCCTTTACTCAGTTCTGGTCCTTGGCTGTAAAATAGGATCAGAAAATGAAATTACAGCTTTACTCATTTGAAGGTTTGGTAGCAACAGAAAAGCACTCATTTTTGCATCCCAAGTGCTAAGTGGGACCACAAACTAGCAGATGGGATGACAGTGTGCTTCCAGGCCCAGCAGATAGCCCCCAGTACACCCACAGGGACAATCATCCTGTGCCATCTTCCCACTGGCACTGCTCTGCTGCCTGAAGCTGAGTGAGGGGAATGGCAGAGGGTTGAGGATGCTGGGCAGACATAACCCAGCATGAGCTGGGCTGTGCAGCCTGGAGATGAGAAGGGAACCCAGGGACACCTGAGAGTAGCCTTTCAGTATCTGGGGGGGGCTATAGAAAAGTAGACATTCTTTAGCAGGGTCTGCTGTGACAGGACATAGGGAAATGGTTTCAAAATAAAAGAAGCTGTTTTCTACAATAAGAGCAGCAAGGCACTGGAGCAAGTTTCACAGAGCCCCATCCCTGGAGACAGCCAAGGTGAGGCCGGACGGGGCTCTTAGCACCTGATGGAGCTGTAGGTGTCCCTGCTCATTGCAGAAAGCTGGACTAGATGACCTTCAAGGCTCCCTTCCAACTCAAACGATTCTATGGAGCACCCTGGGACTGCCCTTTGTTTTGACACTCAGTCTGAAAATCCTCATGAAAAACTTGGTATCATCAGCTGAAATAAAAGCATTCCAGTCCTACCGTACCCCTCACACAGCGAGCCTCCCAAAACCCTTCCAAAGCGTTACCTCATCTGCAGCACTTCATGTATTTATTACCTCCAAGGCATTTCCAAAACGTCCACGCCGTCACGTTGCTCTCCTTTGCACTTTATCACCATTGCTATTTGTTAGACTTTTCTGCATTACTTACCAGCGCAGCATCAGGAACGTGCCGACTTAGCGCATCGCTCGAAGGAACGCAGCCCCGCAGCCTCCCTTCGCACCGGGCCCCGCCAGCGCACTTCTTCCTCGCACAGCCGGACCGGGGGCCGCTCCCAGCGCCGCCCAACACGGCCGGGCCCAGCGAGGGCTCCTCGTGGCAGGCGCCGTCCCCGCACCGCGCGCGGGAGCCCCGGCCGCAGCGCCCTCCCTCAGCCCCTCGCGGCCGCCGCGTCCCCAGGAAACGCCGCCCCCGCCGGCCCGGACCCCCGCCAGACCCAACCCCGCGCCCGTCCGCCGCTCACCTGGAGGAGAAGGGACAGGGCGGGAAGAGGAGAGGGCAGCCGGCGCCGACTCGGCCTGCGGCGGCGGCCGGCGCTGCTACCGAACCAAGTTTCCGGGCGGGGAAGAAAGTCGAAACGTACGCGAGGAGGAGGCAGCCCAGCCCGCCCAGGTGCTCCCGCCCGGCGCGGTGCGGCCCGGCGCGGCCCTTCCCTCCCTCCGCCGCGCTGCCCTCCTCCTGCCGGTCCGGGCCGCCCACAGCCCTGCCCCCGCCGCCCGCTCTCCGCGCCGCTTTCCCGCCTCACCTCGGCGGGCGGCGGTGGCTCCCCCCGCCCTGAGGCGGACAGGTGCGCGGCCCTGGGAGCGGCGTAGTGCGTAGCAGAGGGCAGTGCGGTAACGCAGCAAGAGAGCTGCTTCCACAGGCACTCAGCCGGTAAAGAACACCAAACTGTCGCCTTACTGGAGGTTTTATTAGCGAGGAAACCTTTGTACATCAACAAACGCAATGGGCAGCGCAGGTGGAAGCGGTGCACGCCAGTCTCCGTTCAATCGTTCCGGCATGCCCCACAGCTAAGTAAACCTGAATAAAAATGTGAGCGCTTTCAGGGCCCTGAACGCATCTCTGTTTCTGTAGGGGCTGGAGTTTTGTGGCATTTAGGCAAAACTGTCTGAGTAATCATGAAATCACAGAGTAATAGAAGGGTTGGAAGGGAATTGAAGCCCACCCAGTCCCACGCCCTGCCGTGAGCTGGCTGCCCCGGCCCCCCTGACCTCAGGCACCTCCAGGGAGGGGGCACTCACAGCTCTCCGGGCAGCCTATTCAGTACTGGTCCAGAGGAAGAAGATGGCTCTTAATTTTAAACATGGACTTACTGGGCTCCATTTCCTAATTCCGTGTTAAATTTGTTATCTTTTCCATTTTGTAACTCAGTAAATCCATTGTCTCTTCTTGTGGTGTTTCAATGAGGGGCTGAGCAGCATTACCATGTGAGAGGATTTTCTTTTTGCAGAGGTGAGATTGTAAAAGACTCACCAAAAATGAAAAATACAGTAAGGCACTTTCTTCTGTTTACTGAGATAATTGTAGGAAATCCAGTGGATCCAAAGCACACCTGGCCAGCAATGTGTCCCTGCAGCCCAGAGGGCCGGTTGTATCCTGGACTGAAACAAAGGCTTGGATTGTTTCTACAGTGAGGGTGGTGAGGCAGTGGAGCAGGTTGTTCAGAGAGGTGGTGGTGCTCTGATCCCTGAGACACTCAAGGCCAGGCTGTGCAGGGCTCTGAGCACCTGATGGAGCTGTGGGTGTCCCTGCTCACTGCAGAGGAGTTGGACCAGATGACTTTGAGGCACCCTTCCAACTCAAATGATTCTATGATTCTGGAGTATCTCACTAGTTTGAGACTTTGTGAAAGTTTGTTTTTGGGGAAGGAATGGTGGTCAGCAGCAGGCTGGAGCTGTGTAACTGCTGGAATTGCATTGCCTTGCCAGCTCACTCAGGAGCGCCAGAGCTCCATGTAGAGGCATCAGGCTGTGTCCGCACTGTGAGCCAACATCACATCAGAGTCTGTGCCCATTAAGCCAGAATTCATTTATATTGAACATTGGCTTGCATCTAAGCAGATATAGGCTTAGGCCATGCTCTGTGAAGCACTCTGGAGCAGAGAAGTTTAAACCTTAGCACAGAACCAGTCTCATTCATTCAGCCTGCAATTCGGTTGGTGAGGACAGGAAACGTGTGGGTGAACTTGGGGTATGGAAAAGACAAACCCCAAGGAAATTTCAGCTGGATGCAAGCCTTTAAAATTAGGAATCTCTGTCTGGTTAGCACACACTGGAGATGTTTATCATGTCCGATGACCTGTTTTTCTGAGTGGACAACGTGCCCACGTATAATTAAGATATGGTGAAAGTTTATTGTATAAGTGTGCTGGAATTTTGGTTTGGCTTTGCAATAAAGGGATCACTGAGTCACAGTTGCTTAACAGACCACAGAGGATACAGGTCTCTGCTGCTGAGCTACCATAAATATAAAGAATTCAAATTAATTTATTTCCCAGTCCAGGCAAAAGCGTCTATGCTGTAAATAAGGCTGTGGCTTGATGACACAAAGCCTTTGCTGTGTGATTGGCTCCTAGTTGCACCTTGTTCCTGCAATGCAGCATGCCACTCCTTAGCTGTGCCTGCAGCTCTATGTGTGGCTGAAATGGGAACTGGATCAGGATACCAATCCATCAGAAAAACAACCCATGTGAAAATGTGTAAATATATTTTAAATTTTATAAACATATTTAAAATAGACGCATGTGTTCTTCAAGTTCCTTTATCATCTAGTTTATAATTCAAAGGCTATGGATGGATTCTGTGCTTCCTTACAACTACAGGAGCAGGCCAAAGTGTAGCAACGAGGTTAAATGTGAAACAGCCTGGTGAGGAAGGATTTGTTCCTCAAACAACGGTTGAATATTGAGCCTGTAAAGCATAACTGGATTGCTTTACAGGATTGTTGTGCAAGCAGTTAATGTGTTGTGTGTGTTTGAATAGCATCTCATACTGTTTGAGACATACACATTTTGCATTAAATACAGCTCAACAATTGGGATAGTTTTTCTGGTAGCACTCAAATTATAACCCAGGTTAACCATACATTGAAGAGAAGGTCAGTGTGATGTCTCTTCCCTGGCACCTTTACAAACCCTGCTGTCTGTTGGTCTCCATTCTCTAGTGCTATTGATTTCAGGACACCAAAGTTCTTCTGTGGAACTCAAGGAGTCTTTTTGCTGTTGTTCATTTGAACTGTAAGTTTTGTTAATTTACTTGTGTACTTTTTGGTAACTAAGAAAACTCCCTGTAATAAAATACAGCAGTCTCAGTTCCAGCCTCTATCTGCTCTGACTGCTGTAATCACCTGCCTGTGATGGCATCATTTGTACAATAACCCGTCACACTATGTGCAGAAAGACTGTGGGCCACATTCCAGCATTATGCACACATCAGCATTAAAATGCCACTTTCTGATGCACAGAAGTAGATACATCAAATATACTCGCATGTTTATGGAGTATTACTATTTTTTTATTTAACATGAAGGTTTGGAAAGCATTACTTGTAAAATCTGATTGTGAAAATAGAAAATGTGTAAACAAATGATAGGATAAATAAGAGCAGGAAAACTGAATGGAGAAGCAAGATCACACCAGGCAAAGAGTTAGAGGTTAGTTTGACGCCATTAATAATGCATAAACCTCGGTCAACGTGTGTGTTTCTATCATCCTCTTGTGGGAAGGTACAAAGCACAAATGACTGCACGGTAATAATTTGGGAACCAACTTTGATGTTTCATCACAAACAAACCTAAATTCCCAACCCACACACAAGAATGTAAACACACTTTAAAAAAAACATCCCACAAACAAGGAGAGAGAGTCATCCCAGGAATTTGTGATTAAATGGCATGGAATCTCCCTTTTGCAGAAAGCAGACCAATGGAGGTACGCATGCGTGAAGGCATGGTGGATTCAGCTAAAACCAAGGTGCTAAACACATCACTGGAATTCATCTCCCACATTCTATAGCACTTTCGTTCCTTTTACACTGTTAATCTGCTGCAGATTCCCCTTATGTATGCATTGCATCCTGCGTATGCAGGAGGTGGCTGGTGTGCCATTGTTCCAACTGTATAAAGGAGAGCAAGCAGTGTGTTAAGAAAGATAGCGTGAGAATTTTGTATGTTAGTAATAACTTATGGCTGCTTTACTTTCCCGTTCTTCCTTGCGGTGTTTTGTTAACAGTGGTTAGTTATTAACTATGCTGGGTTCCTTTATTTGTTGAAGCTGTAAAACGCTTTCACTAGAAGTAAACAGATTGATTCTCTGCTTGTAGAAAAGTGTGTTTGGCAGATACAAAGAGGACATCTGGCTTTCCCTGGGAGGGGAGTAGCCCATCCTGCTTGCTACAGTGATGCAGATATGATAACATGACACAAAAGAATTGAGGTACGCGAGGCAAATCGCGTTTCACGTTTGTTGCTTTGAATAACATCGATGGCTATTTTGTCATTGTGAAATTATACTGTTGAAATGCTGCAGCTACTTTTAAACCAGCAGATTTTTTCTGATCACAATCCTTCTGTTGCAGCATTTTAAACAATGCTTAAAAAAAACAGCACCTATCAAGGAAGTACAGTAACAGGTAAAATAGCATTTTATTGGGCTGATTTTCATGTCCTACTGAATTTTCCATTATTATTTGACAGGACTGGATTTGATGTTTTGTAGTGCAGAGCCCTGTTACCTTGGCTCCCTTCCCTTTATTAACTCCTTGTGGAGGGAATGTAGAGGGAAAAGAGATAAGGTACTCTCAGGTTGCTAGCAGTTATTTTAGTAAAACAAGTGCAGTGCTCAGTTTTACTTCCTAGCCCCTAATTACAGTGCTGTTCTCTTAATTAAAACTGATAACAAATAGTAAGTAGACTCTATACAAGAGTATTATCTGTATAATTGTGTGCCTGGGAGAACCATTCTTCTCAAAAGTTGTATTAACTAAATAAGGTGTTTCTGAAGAATTTAGAATTTGACTTGTAGCCACTTTTGTTCTGTTAGCCGTTCAAAAACAGATGCTGACTTTCTGCCCTCTGTGTTTGTGAACACCGTATGCCTCTTGGACAGTTGAGTCGGGAAAAGGCTGTGTATGTCAAGGGATATTATCCTGTCCACTAACAGGAAACTCTTCCCCTTCAGGTCCCAAGTGAGGCCATGGCAGCATGCTGCAGTCTTCCTGGAGGAGCAGGAGTCACAGGAAGTCTGTAGCACTACTCCTAGTGCACACAAATTCCCTGCCGCCGTGGTTTGGAAGCAGCAGGAAGGTGAGTGTCTGTCCTTGGGAGTATAGAGCATAGTGTGATATTTTTGGAATGTCTTCAAGTCTTGCTCTTTAATTATTTGGAGATAATAGAGCATCTTTATTTCTCCAGAGTAAATGTAAAGAGCCCACAGTTGGAACTTAGGGGATTTTAATCATCATTTGTTTTGAATTCTCTGCTAGTTGGTACACTTTGTATAACCACAGCGCCAGTCTCTTTCCAGTCTTGCAAGGTGAGCTCTCTGTTTCAGCAAGGTTATTGCTAGGACAGACACTATGTTCTGCTTGGCCATGCAGCATGTTTTCCTAGAAAGACGTCTACATTTGGAAAATTAAACCAGAGGACCCCTTGCCACAGCAATGTATTTTAAGCACCATTCCAGTGTTTTCTAGCCTGGTTTTGGTGATATTTCATCCAGCTATGCAACCTACACCTACATGTCAATCTAGCCATCATCAGTGGGACAATGAACTTTGATAGCTATATAAAGAATATTATAGAATAAGAATGAAGGTCCTAAAACCCATAAAAACTGGCTTGTTAAGTTCAGGCTGCTGCAAGGACAACAAATGCCAAAGCAATTGAAGATTTGTGTTGGAGAGATCTCCATAATGATTGCTCTGTTTTTGCCTGATTTGCACCTGTTTCTGGAATGGAATATGAGACTCAGTGTCTGTCTGATAGAATATAACACCATCCAACAGGAGAATGAAGAAGCATCTTAATATCAGGATGTTAGAAATGCAAAATATTTTTCTCCCTGGAGCTTTCAGTTACCAAAATTGCTCCAGAACACCTTTGATATTTACAACAATCAATTTTTAATACCAACAATACGCACCTGAATGGCTTGAAAGGAAAAATGTGGGATGGCTGCAAGTCTCATCAAGATCTAACACAGATCTGGATGCATGCTAGTTAAACATACTTGTTCTTCAAAACTGTTCCAGCAGTGTGACATATTTCTAGTGAGATTGTTCCATCTGTATCAAGAAAAAGATGTGTCCTGGGGAAAAACAAAGTAATTGGTATGTGCTACAGCTGTAGCTCCATTTCTAGAAAAGCAGCTAAGTATAAACATTCCTAACTGAATGGGTGGGAAGCCAAGACTGCCCTGCAGCAAAGATACCCACTAAATAGGATTATCTATTAACAAGATAATCCACAAAAAATCTTTTTTCCACAGCACTTAGAAAGAGATCAGAGAAATAAGCAACATAACTACTTAGAGCACAATTATACCATTACAAGAACTTTACTGAAAATGCTGCCGTGGCATCTGGTTGTGAGTTTTTTCCCTCATTCCTAGACCAAGTTATTCCATATCCAAATACTGAGGTTACATTTTTTTAGCTGAAAGTTAGGAACCCTACAGGCTCTCCCAAGGGACCTGCAACTTTAAATGTTTTCTTCTGTTCCTTGCAAGGCCACAAGAGTCAGTGTGAGAAGGGAAGAGTGTGGTCAGCACACACAAATTCAGGGGTTGCATCCAGGATGCTGGCTTAGAAAGATTACTGCACCCCTGACTATAGAGCTTCCTGTAATCCTTGTACTTGTAGATCAATTTAGATTACTATTTGTAGAGTTTGCCTAAAAGTATTATGATGAAAATAAGCTGAGAAAATAGCATAAATCTTTCCTAGGAATGGTTTAATTTTTAAGATAATTATTTCACAACCTGGATCTTTTTCCAGGCTGTTCTTGCTGCCTGTACCCAGAAAATCACAGAATCACAGAATAGATTGTGTTGGAAAGGACCTTAAAGATCATCTGGTTCCAACCCTCTGCTGTGGGCAGGGTTGCCAACTAAATCAGGCACTAGAACAGGTTACCCAGGGTATTAAAGGTATTAAAATACCTTCAATAATTGTTTTAATGAAACCTCAAGAGCTGGCAGGTAAAACTGAACACGAATCCATCATGTATTTATTGAAGTACACATATTGCATCCAGATTAAAACTGCTCTTTTGGCCGTGGTCTATTGTAGCGTTGTGTTAGAAGTCTTGCTTTGAATTCATAATAAATGCAGTAGTCAAAGTGTTGGTCCTTCTCAGAGAAGACATATTTAACAAAAAGCTGCTCTGGGAATATTGTGTGGTGTACCAGAAATCAGCCTTTATTTTGTGTTCTATCCCTCTTATGGTTTTTTTTCAGTAGGTTTAATGGTCGAAGTCATGATTCTGTAGTCTAGAAAACAAAACCACACATGCTGCATCCCTTCCTGAGAAAGGATATTCAAATTATTTATCTGTGTACCAGGGTTTAGGAAAAATTTCTTCAACTGTGAGACTACAATACATCTTAAAAAATGAAGAGTCAGAAATAACATTTTCAGCTCTGAAGCTTTTGATTTCTCAAGCTACATTCCTTATCTTCCATAAAAGTTTCCTTCTGCTGATAATTCCTCTAGCAACTTTTCCTTCTTTGCTCATAATACGTGATCCTTCTTCATTTCTTTTTACCTGCTCATCAAAAAGCCGTTTGCAGGTATTAATTTGCAGATCTGCTGCCTGGCAGTCACCCAGGTTACAGTTCACTTACTGATTTAGAAACCAAGACACACAGAAGTTCAGTTGCTATAGCACTACAAAGAACATCTGTGATGGAGGGCTACATGGAACCCAAAGGTCTGCTGCTGTTCTGACGTACATCAACTTGTGCATTTCTTTATCTCTTTGATAATTATGGGAATTTGCCTGGAAGTCACTTTGTTTTCTACAAAAAAAAAAAAAAGAAAGAAAGAAAAAAAGGAAGGCCTTCTGAATCATTTCACTTCTGCTGGGGAGAGGAAAGCTCATGTGTGGAATTTTTTGAAGAGTTTGCCAGGTATGACTGTGAGCCAAAGGCAGACGTGCTGTGTTTGTCTATGATACGGCTCAAAGTTGTAGTAGTGGTGGTGCAGTGGCAATTAATTTGGTGTGCAGGGTTCACAACCAGCTAAAAGGTAAGTCTGCATTCAATAATTTGATATTATTAAACATATCATAACATGTTTGTTTTTTTTCAATAGAGGCATACAAGAAGCCGCAGGTAAATTTTGCTTTTATTCTGTTTCCCAATCCATGCAGAGAAACATTTATTGTTATGAGCACATACAGGCTGCTAATATTACTAATGCTTGGAATTGTGTTCACTTAGTTGCAACATTTTAGGCACACAGGTATAGCAAATGTGTTTGTGATAGTTTCATCAGATAGCTGCTTTGGCCTGCTTAGCCTAGAAGACTGAGAATTAAAGAGCAATGTATTTATTTATTTGGGAAGCAGCTGTAAATGTGTCCTTAGCAACATTTTCAAAGTTTGATTTGTGTTCTTTTTCTTGCTACATTACTCACAGCCTCTCCCAGTGAAGGCCTTCAGTGACAGGAAGCTGGTAAGCAACTACAGGCATTCTTTCCTTCACTTCAGTGCTTGGCTTACTGGTGAAGGCTCCCCGTACTGCCCTCCGTTACAGCACACACCCGCACTGAGATGCTCAAAGTAGGAGTACCCTCTGCTGGCATGTTGTTGTATTAGGCTGTCCCATTGCTCTTCCTGCTGGTCGTAACAATGCGCATGCTGCTCACTTAGCCTTGTCCCCGTATAGTAATTGTGGAATTCTATTTCAAGAACAGAATTTTATCTCTACTTGAAGTATGCACAATGAAAAGATATTTTATTTTGTCGTTTCTTCTACTGAAAAAAAAAAAAAAAGTACTTCATGATGTAGGTTCAAAAGTACAGTGATATCATAGTTAGGGTTATGATATCATACTACGTTACAAAAGATGCCTTTCAAAGTAAAGCAGTTCCACGTGGAGAGATGTTAGCAACAGATGTCCCTTTGGAGACATTTTCTTAGTTTAATAATCTTTTCTATTCTGCCTAAATTTTATTTATTTTCACATAGGTCATTGTAAGTCATTTCTGTTCCTGCTTTGTGTTTAGATTGTTGACATAAATATTTTCTCCAACAGCCAACATTTTAAACACTGATGGACTTGATACCATTCGTGTTACAGTGACGGCTTGCAGGGATCATGGATCAACAGAGTCTTGAGGAAGAACTTAGCCATAGAAGAGGGATAGGATGAGCATAATTGTACCTTTTCTGCTAGAAAGAAAATAGCAAAGGAGAACTGCTTTTCAGAATGCAGAGACTGGGAAGAAAAAGTTTATTGTGGACCAGGGGTAATATTTGGCTGTTGGCTGCAGGTCCTGTTTACTCATTTTTAGCTGAAGGGAGGCCTTGGGATTGAGCTCTTTTGTGAGAGCAAGTCCTGAACAATGGGAAGTCAGCAGGACTGGGGGAAAGAAGTAGAAATCCCCTGCGGAGCAAGGGGAGAGAAGGAGATGGGGATTGTGCTGGCTGCAGTTTACCCTTCTGGTTCTGACCATTTCCTCTCCTAAGTGTCTTTAGGAAAGAAAAGCCCAGGTTTCCTTCTGCCCCTTATTGCCTGCTGTGTTAACTCGCCTGCTGTCTAGGCATCTGTGGCTTAGAGGAACCAGCTGTCTTCTCTGGGGCCTCTCACAGATGTTCTGTGGGCTCTTTTATAACTGGGCAGATGTTGTAGGTTCATGGAAACCCACATAAAACCATGACATTTGCTTTTAAGACTTCTTTAGTGAAGATTATGTTAAGCAAAACCCACTAGCTCTGGTTTCCATAGAATGTCAGATCCATCTAGAATAATAAAGCTATCACAGAGTAAGCCAGCAATACAGAAGAGATTCTGAAACATCACTTTGTCAGTACAGAAAATATTGATGCTTTTATTATCTGTGTGCATCTCAGAAGCCTTGCAGAAATCTGAATCCAAGGTAAGGCAGTGCTTGATAGGTGCCAGGCCTCTGGGACTCATTCTGAGCTTCACTGCTGCTATCAATTGGTAACAACTGAACTAAGAGCAAAACAACATAAAGTGATTTATTTTCCTGTCCTTGACACCTGGGACCCTTCTTGCACGTGTCATGCTATGAGGCAGCAGTTCTGGAGTTCAGCACCCTCCAGAGGGCCCTGCATCAAGGGGAAATTCAGTTCTGGATGTCTGTGTTACTGCTGGTTAGTAATGGCTATGAATACTGAATGATAGCTTTGCAGCTTGTACTCGTATTCCCAATCCTAGCAATAAAAAGCATTTGAAAATGCTTTGACGTCTATTTTTCTGGAGACATTCTCCCAGTAGCTCTAACAGTAAAATGCAGCTGTGAAATACTTGACAGTTACAAATGTGACCCAGCAGTAAGAATTTGCAGTCAGCTGTGTATTTATTGCAGCTAGTCTGTTAAACCAATAGATTTGGATTTTCTTTCTCTCAGAGGGAAGCTATGTTGTTTTGTTTGCTTTGCCTTGCTGCTTGGTTTCATGTTTGGAGCCAGACCTCAAGCATACCTTGCTCAGCCCTTCTTTTTACAGGAGTGATATCGGGACTCAAAATCTTAGGCATTAAAGTTGGAGGTTACTGACTTACTTGGGCTTCTTTTCTAGGGTCTTTGAGTGATTTGTTTTCAAGAGGCGTTATCTGTCTTTAATTGTACTTTGTAAACTGAGTGGTCAGATCCAGCTGAGATCAAAAGGTTCCCATCAGATTAAGGAAGGTAGGTAAACAGCCACTCTGAGACCCTTTTCAAAATTCAGAGACACAGACAAAGCTGTGTCATTAGCAGAGCAGACAGTCGGTGTGATTTCTCTCCTGCAGCCCTAACTATTGTCCCTTTCACACTTGCATGTGGTTATCACACAGAGGCCTTGTACTGCATTATGATGCTAATATCTGGTCCAGCATCCTACTGCCAATTAAGTTGGACAAGACAGGCTACGTGGAGTATGTTCATCTCGAGCACAGAGAACAGAGATGGCAAACGTCTGTTGAGGTATCAGTCCGATAGCTTATTTGTTAACTGCTTGTCTGAAGGGGCTCAAAAAAATGTGATGCATCTTTGACTTGACACTTCCTAAAATCTTCTTTCATCTTCCTCTTCCTCCGCCCCCTCAAAAGACAGCTCTCACATCAAAGTGCTCTGACTGCAAACATTTGCAAACCTGCAACACAATTCCATGATTTTTACATCTCTGAAAATCTTATCCGGATCACCAGAGCTTTTCTTAAGCATACACAGCCCTCCTTAAAGCAAACGGCTCTGTGGATGTGCGGCAAGCTCAGAGATTGTGATCAGCCCGCACGCTTCTGTTCCTGCTCACAGTGTGGTGCCAGCAGTGCTGTCATTTTCCATCATCCATTTCCAGCTATCAGAAGGCAGCCACAACATGCTTCCAACTTTTTAAAGACATCTCTGTGCTACCCACTGAACAGCTTGTTTGATTGAGCACGTGGTAGCTGACGTAAGTAGGACCGCAGTGCGTGCTGTGTGTGCATCACGCAGTCATCCCCATGCTAACCAAGTGTTGGGCTCAGGCTGAGACAGCAAGCGTGTGTGCGTCTGGGAGAAGGTGGGGAGGAATATTCATGCCACTGGAAGTCTCTTGCTGTTACTTAACAACTGCATTAACCTCATGTCACAAGTCATGACCCACTGCTGACCCTAGCAAGCAGAGTGCCTGGCTCTGAAGTACAAAACATGAAAGTGGGAAAAGTAAGTAGCAGAGGAGGAGAAAAGATCAGCTCTTGGTGGAAGAGGCTTGCGAGGCCATTCGGACAGGACTGACACAATAGGAGCGCAGGGCAGTGCACAGGCCATCTCCTCCCCACCGCTTGCTCACAGCCAAGTTATTTTCATGGTGAGCTTTTCAGAGCCAGCTGCAGACTGACACAGCCCTTGGGCTGCAGGGTTGCTTGCAGTGTAAGGCACCAAAGGAATCCACACACACACAACCCTTAGATCTCTCCATCCTTTCTCTTTACTTTGCAGTAGAGCTCTGTTTGCGCAGGTGCCTGCATTCAGAGATGGGCCTGCAAGCTCAAAAGCAATCCCACCTGCACCTCCACAGCTGGGAGAAGGGAATACTTCACCAACCAAAGGTGCTTTCTCCTTTGCTTTTCGCTGCACTGATGAGATTTAGAAGCCCCACTATGCAGTGTTTGATAGCAGGAAACGGCTAAAGAGACCCCAGAGCTAAGCAAAAAGGAAGGAGCTGGGATCCCATTGTGCAGCAGAGGTAGGGCAGGAGGGCAAAAGGATTGTGGACACAATGCTGGGTGACCTATCACGAGGAGCTGAGGGCTGTGCAGGGTGCCAGTGGTATGCTGAACAATTTCTCTCCATGAAGGAATTACCCGGCAGGGTTTGCTGGGCGCGGTTTGCTCGGCAGGCATGCACTGCTGGAGGAACAGCTGGGGCCAGTGCTCAACGTCAGCACAGGGCGTTTCCAAAAGGAGCCTTTCTAAAACAACCTGCTTTGAAAGCAAGCAGAGATTGGCTTATGTTCCAAAGCTTGAGGTTTACAAAAATTGGTGTTTCTCTTTGATTTAGTGGTAAATAAATATAGGTTTGGACATCCTCAAGCTTTTAAGTATCGTGAGTCAGGCACCTAGCAATGAGGTGTTTAATACAATTCTCACTAACCTAAAAATAAGCACGAGGTTATTTTTGCTCTCTCCTTATGTTTACATCCTTTATGGTTACCATTTCCAGCCTTTTCTCTGCAGCCACGTAAACCAGAATGCTGGGACAGACTGTGTGTGCACAGAGCCATTCGGAGAGCAGCCCCTAGAGACTGCAGCAACCTTTTGACAGCTGGCGTGGGGCTCTGGCACAGGGACCTGCACCAGGCCAGGAAGCTCCCAGATGTGTACTCTCAGATGTTCTCAAAGGGGCTGTATCTTCTGTTTGATCTGCAGTGGCTGGCGGCAGACAGGGCTTCCCGTTTGACAAGGGCCAGGCCAGCCAGCTGTGTAGCAATCCCTCCCACTTCCCTCTGCGGAACCTGTGTGTGGCTCAAGGCTGCTGGCCCAGCTCTGTTTACACGTCTCCAAATTCAAGGAGGAAAAGTGAATATCAAACAGACCTGCGCTCTTTTGATGTGGCTGAAGGATGCTATCGGGTCTGGGGGGTGTTGTGCCTTTGAGGCTCGTTTGTCTTTCCCCGGCCCTTCTGTGCAGGCCTGTAACCAGCCATTCGGGTCTTCAAAGCTTCCCCAACCCCAACAGACAGCTTCTTCAGATCTGGCACCACAGCCAGGGATCGGGTGCTCTGAGTGGAACCACTTTTCTGTGTGGTTTTCCGACACAGAGGTTTTGTTGTTCTTTGAAATACGTGATTTCACTAAAATTAGTTACTATCCAACAGGAAGAAAATAAGGGATTTGTTTTGTTTCACGAGTTCGTCCCTCTGTGGAGAGCTTTCCTCTGTTCAGCCTGCTGCAATGAGTGCTGTTTTGAGAGTTTCCATCATGCTTACCTGTTAGTAAGCGATGGTCTTAACATACATCCCACTCCTCTCAGATTTAACACTTGGATGAACCAAAAGCAGGCTATGGAGATGGCTGCCATCACAAATTGTTGTCAGCGTCTGCCCTCTGCGGGTAAATGGTTGAAATTACTGCTGGAATGCATCGAGCTGTGCTGAGAAGATGCTATTGGAAGCACCTGGGATTTGTTGTGTTTCGCGTTAGGGCCATCTCATGTTACCAAATCTTTTTTAAGGTGAAAAATCTTTCCCTTTTTAAGTGAAAGAAATATGAATTAAAAAATAGTAAGGAGAATCAAATTTTGAAACACCAAATTCTTGAAGTAGTTACAGTTTTGAATACTGATATTAGGAGAAACAACCATAAATATTTTCAATTCATTAATGAGAGCTTTGTTGTATCCTAGACCTCATTCATTGAGTCTGTTCATAGCTTTTCTAACAATTGGACTAAAAGCAGCTCAGACATTTACCATAACGTAGTCTTCCTGTTATCCTGCTGGTCCTGATTTGTTTAAAACACACTTTGGATTAGCAGAAACCATCTTTAGATTAAGATGTGGCAACTCAAAATGACCATCTGAAAGCTGTTTTCAGCACAAATGATTCATTTATCCAATAAGTTGTCATGCCTCATCAAGACCCCCTTCTTTGGAGATTGCGTGTGAGTATGCTTCCTTCATAGAAGGGGAATCACCTTCCTTAATAAATTGTTCTCCTAATGAAACCTCTTGCATTTAGCTCTGTAGAGCACTAGCTCTAGGGCTGCACGTATGGCCTAGAATATAACCCACAATAATAGGTCTCCAGCTTCTGGACCTTTCTTCTTTGCTTGGCAGAAGCCTTGTACACCTCTGTGAAACAACAGAAGGAAAAGCATCTTTCTCTCCTCTGCTAAAAGCAGTTTCTATATCTCTCTCCTTGTGTGGTAAGAGTTTCCTCCCTTGTTAACAATCTGTGTTGTCTACACCACTCAGATGATTTTCTTATAGGGGCAACTTAATAGAGGTTTGAAGACCTGCTAATTGCATAGGGTGTCTCTAAGAGACACAATCTGCGGGATTCAGATATTGAGGTGGTCAGAAATATTAACAAACTCTTTATATTTCTGTAGGCCCTGTTCTTAGATCTTGGTGGGATGCAAGGTTGGAAGCAGCCTGAGGTGACCTGGCCAACCTTCTCTGCTTGCAAGGGCTGCTCTGTATTGAGTCCTTCAAGAAAAAATATGTTTTGCAGGCTGCTAGATTTTGTTCTTGCCTGCTGGAAAAGAGTGGGCAGAGATTAGAGAGTAAAATCTTTAATTTGATGCCTTTTAAGGGTGCAAAAAATGTTGTGTGATTTTTTTTTTTCCCTTGTAAGTATTGTTTTATGCCAAAATATTCTCCTTCCCTATCTCCTGTAATTTGTCATAAAATTGTTATCCTAGTCTCAGGGACATGGTGATAATTTCCATGACAACACAGAAAGATTCCAGAAACAAAGATTTCTGACTAACTATATGAAGGTTGTCAAAAAGCACAACTGCTAGAATTCTGCCTCCCCACTGTAAATAACAGAGAAAAGCGAAGGTTGCATGATCTCCTCGTGTGAAACGGAAATTTGCTTAGCACCAGTATTAGGGTATGGGAGCCTATAATGAGCTCCAGCCTTATTTTAGGAAAGGGACATCAACACTGATTTCCTTGATGTTGGATTTTTTATATTGGGTGAACAAGCATTTTTCCTAATAAGAGCGTAACACCCTTAATTACTGCAGATCCATTAAACCTGTGTGCTATCATCTTAGATTGGGTCTGATTCTGCATAAAAGACACAGAATGGTTATCCACAGAATTGTGGCATTATAAAAAGATGGCCATAAATCCTGGAAACTTCTCTGTCCCACCAGTTTGACCCAGATGTAAGGCCTGCAGCTCTGATCTCTCCAGTAGGATCTGAGTCCTAATACATCACATTCGGAAAGGCTCCAAAGGAACAGACTTTGATCCCAAGCTGATGTACCTCTGACAATGTACCTGATGTCAAATGGGGTTTTCCCTGGTATTTGTAGTTGTTTTCTGGTATTTAAACCATCATTCTCAGTTAGATCAGCACCAGCGTAGTGCTGGGTGCACTCTGAGACAGGAATTGAGACAATCCCTGGCTCCAGCAGTTTAGGGCAGAGTAAGTCACTGTGCTTTGCCCAGGGCTGCTGCCAGTCAGCTGCATGTGGAGCAGCTGTTTTTTCCACTGGAGCCCCAGCGCTGGTAAAGGAGCTAACTTCTTAATACGTTTGCGGATGGATTTAGAAAGGTTAACACACTGAAAGTGCTCTTTATTGTTCTCCATGCCCTGCACCTTCATGCTGCAGTGACTAACGCTTTCCAATTCACATTCAAAGCTTTCCAGGGGAAAAGGAAGTGGTTGGCTCTCTGGTCTGCACTGCTCATGCATTGCTGCTCCTCTTTGTACATCAAAGAGCCGCACACATTAACCTGCCCCACGTTGCCCCTCAGCTGCTCCACCTTGCTGCTGGCTTCAGTAACACACCATTTGCATGGAAAATGTTGCAAAGCGATTGTTGATTTTTTGCTTTAATTAATTGCAGAGCTGGGTACTGCTCTGTGTAAACAAGCTGATGGTGTTTTGTTTGCTAACAGATAAAAAGAATTGGGACTGTTTATATTTAGCGGTGCTTGTTTCTTGTGGGTGGCTTATGGCCTAATGGCCGTGGAGACATTTGGTTGCTGTTGTGTGCTCTAAAGCATCAGGATTTCAGAAAAAGCTATCGTCTCTGTCGTCACAGAGTGAAGCATTTGGCTCAGCACTGAGCGCTTTGTTTCTCTTCTGTTGTATTAATAAAACTTGAAGGAATGAATGAAAACAGATTAATTGTATATTGGCATCCAGCAGCTCTGGTTCTCTGTTTTCTAAAACGTTCCATTATCAGTAAAAGACTGAGAAATGCCACTATACTGGATTGATGAAATGTAACATTTTGCCTTCCTGTACAGAAAAGTAAATGATTATGAGAGGCACAAAAGATGGGCTTTTTCATGTTGGTGCTTTCTGTGTCAAACCTGGCACCCTGGGAAGGTCTGGAAACCACACGTCTTTGGGACCAGCAGCATCCAGGGGATCTGATCTGTGCACAGCAAAGCAGAAGGACAGCACTCAGGTCTGGGGCTTCAGGGGAGAAATACTGGGAAATGCATATTTCCCTTGCAGCTTTTCAGTATGTGTAAATTTGTGTTATTAGCTTCTCCTGGCTGTGCCCCTCTCACATGGGGAAGGTGTCTGGCATTCCCAGCTCCTGCTTCAGGAGCTGATCCCAGGGAACTCTTTCTGCAGTTTTCCTAAGAACTGAACTTTCCCCTCCCCAGGCACTTTGATGCATTTGTCCTCATGAATCTTGTCTGAAGGATCATTCTCTCTTGTACCCTGAGTGAGAGCACTGGCTTCACAGCTAGTTGACCTCTGGCAAACCATTTCAGAATTTTCACCTCCTATTAAAGTAATATTTGGACTGAAAAAAAACCTATCTTTTCAGCCACCTGGCAGGGCCAGCTCCCTGTCTTATTCTGATTTTGTTCACATTTATCCAGCAGTCCCTGAAGTGACAGCAGTGGTATGTGCAGGTACTTGATCTGGCTAGAACAGTAACCCGTGTCCCGTCCCCACCTCAGGCTGTGATCCCAATTTGTTGGCCCTTCATCTGGGCTGTTGGAGAGAAGAGTTTAAGCTCAAGTGAGGATGCAGGAGCTCGAGTTGTAACCGCTCATCAGCTGCTAATCCAGCTTTTCTGTACAGCAAATAAAATCCTGGTGTGTATCTTGAGTGTTTGTTGCTAGCTTGAAAAAGAGCAGTCACACTCAGCTCTGCTGTAAAGACAAGAGTCTGAGTTCTGGCAATTCCTGCAGCTGAGATAACAAGTAGTGCCATTCGTTCACCCCTGAAGATGCTGTGTGCTATGTGGCTAGACAAGTTTTAATGATATCGCTGTCACGAGGACAAAAAGCAATCCATCTTTTCTTAGGGAGGACTTTTACACTGGATCAGCTTCTGGGATTTGCAGGGATCTGGAGGACATTGGCTTAGCCTCGTGGCTCCTTTTCATTCCATAATAGCCTGTGGTATTTTAGTGATCAGGAGCTACATAAGCCTTGTCGTTCCAGGCCAAAAATATATTTGCAAGAAGGGACTCCTGCCAGAACTTTGGTTTGCTTAAGTCACAGACTTTGGCCTCAAAGTGCTGTGGAATGCCGAGAGCTCTAAGTACAGGGGGAAAAACATGTTTGCAGAAATAGGAGTCGGAGTTCTTGTTTGGTTATATCAGTGGGGACACAGAATGGTATAAAGAAAAAAAATTCAAGAACAGTCTTTATTTAGCTCTAATTAAAGGAAAATCCCAGAATTTGCCAAATTAAGTAGCCAACATATTAGCTCTCAGCCTATTACAGCCATGAATGAATGAAGTATTCTGTTTAGAAGCTAATCTTTTTCCTGCAGTCACCTGAAATGATTGTGCATTCTACATATTAGTTTACTCTTGAAGGTTTTGGATGAGTAAAATGCTACACATGCTCAAATCAATAACTTGAATGATGCTGTGCCCCCGTGATGGCTTTCTGCTGGATAGAGTTTGCCCCTCGGTGTCTGGTCCCAACTTTGAGTCTCCAGGGAAATCTGCAGCCGTGGGGTGATTTGAAAAAGACAAACGGTGTGTCCAAAGCGTGGCTGTTCCCCTCCTCAAGCACTGGTGCTGGCACTGTCGTGAGTCACCGGTGGCTTGGCGGCACTGTGCCAGTGTAAGACAGTAGGGTCTGTGAGGGTCGTGTCTGGAACCACACATTGCTATGAGTGGGGTGTGTCCCGTGTGCTTGTACTGAAGAGGCAAAGGTCAGCCTTCAGATGCATAGGTTGTTGTGACCACAAAATAGCACTGTGCAGTATCTACTCCAGTTTTGTGCAAGAAATTCTGATTTACATTTCTGTTGAAAACTCAGTCCAAAGTTCATAAACCCTTCATTAAAGAATTAACAAAGCATCTCCTCATGTCTCTGCAGTGAAAGTTCCTGCTATGCACAGCGAAGACTGTTGCAAGAAGGTCTCCCTCCTAACATGAAGGAGAGAGAGTTCACTGCCTCACACTATGCATTTGCCAGATATTTGCCACAGTAGGTATTTGTTCCAAATCTACTTATAGAACCTTTTATACACATTAATATGTATTACTTAAGATGGATATTTATGATCTTTCTATGTAAGGAAAAAATAGGTTCTTCTCCAAGATGTAACTCACCTCGCTCTGGTAGATGTTTTCAGCTGTGTAGGATGAGGTGGAGTGAGCCCTTCTCATTTCTCCTCGCTGTGGAGTTCTGCTGGAAAACTGCCCCTCAGGTCTGAATGCCTACTCTGGAGACATCCAAAGCCAATGAGATTAATCTAGGCTGTGTACTTGTCAGGGGCACCAACGGTCCGTATGTTGAGCTCTTTACCTCTTTGCACATGCAGAGCATTCTCACAGCAGATTTTCTTTAATGCAAGTAATGTAAATCAACTGTTAAAAATAATTTAGGGAACTTTCACTATTTATGCATGGCTGTAGTGCCACCCAGAAATAACTTAGAAAAAGACAAAGGAGGCAGTTTAAAGCTTGGAACAAATCCAAGGAATTCAGTAAGAAAATCTCACGTGGGATTCCTGACTCTAATTACGTCGCTTGTGTTTTTGCTGTGATTTATGGTGTTCCCTACAGGGGTTAATCATCTTGATGTGTTCCATCATACTGATAGAATACGCATTAAAACCTCTCCAGACTTCAGACTATATGCAGTTTCTCCTTTCCTGCTTCTCCCTTTCTTTCTGTGTTGTTTCAACATTAGAAAGTCCAGTGCTAACTCTGAGCTGAGGATTGAGACTTTTCATGGCGCGGTCACTTCTTGCCTTCCTTTGGCTTGTGAAATGCTTAGTGTGAGATCAATCCTCCACAGATTTGGTGGATGTATTTTATCAAAGTCTTCATTTTAAGGTGAGGAAGCAAAGGTTTTTGAATGAAATATCTCTCTCTCTGAAACTTTTCAGTATCATGTTCTAAAACTAGGCTTCTATTAAATAGCGTTGGTGGTATTAAATAGCTGTCTGCTGTCTGCAGTGGGACTGTTTTATTGGAAGTGGTGCTTGCTTCTTTTCTCCAGTTGATGAGTGGTACCCCAGGTGGTATTGCAGATGGAACAGGTCACCTTCTCAGGCTTTCAGAGAGCAGTTAGCTGTTGTGTGCCAGGGACTACAGAATAAGGGCAACTCCCATCTTGTAGGATGACAGAAATGTTAACGTGGAAGTCTGGGAGTCGTCCAAGAATGTTCCATACTGTACAATCCTGGCTGGCTTAGCCTAAGGCATGAAAAGTCATAGGGTCCCGGGTCCCCTACACAAGGTACTCCAGAGTGGATTGCTCAGCTCAGAACGGAAGAGTGAAATGGTGAGTGGTTTGCAGATAAGTCAGGCCAGGCAGAGCCCAGGTTTCTGCATTCAGCTGTACAAAAACACTGCAGAGAATCTTGATGAGGGAGAGCCAGAATGTAAGAGAAAATCACTTGTGTGTTTGGTAGCAAGCAAGCTCGTGCTGTCTGCAGGCAGGAATATCTTTGACCGGTTACCAGTAGGTGTCATTGCAGGTTTATGGACAGTGGGAGTTCTCTGGTGGCATGCACTTGTGGCCATGTCCACACTTCTTGGTCAGGCATGCACTGAAGGAAACCCCTGTGTCATTCCAACGTTACATTACAGCTGTAGGATGGTGCAAAAGAAAACATTTTGCTCCTCATTTATCATTTTGAGTTGAAATGTTTTCTTTTTAGGATCAGTCACTCTTATTATATACACTCTTATTCTCAGTTATTCTTATTATATATACACTTATTATACACTCTTATTATACAACCATTTCTTTCAAACCTTTATGGCCAGCTCCCCACTTCTGTGTATTGGAATCAATCTGCTCTAGGTGGAGGAGTTCAATATAACTGAAGAATGGTGTGGGGGTGAATTCTGTTCAGGTCTTCAACGTGAAAGATTAGGATATGCCCTTTTTGCACTTACTTTAGGACTTACTCCTTCCAAGCTGTTGTCCTAGCTGACTACAAAGCTTTCTTCTCTCCTGTCTTGCACCACGAATTGTTGCTCTGTCTTGTGGTATTGTAGTGGAAAGTGCTGATAAACTGTGGTAGTGCTATTTGTACTCTATTGCAAAAATATGGAGAGGAATGGCCAAGGTTTTAATTTTGTGTGTAGAATGTAGAATGCACACATCTATATTCTACTATATTCTATACTATTCATACTATATTCTGTGACCAATGGAGAGCTTTGTTTGGCACGTGGCTCTGGATGTTCCACCTCAATGGAAGGGACCTCCTCAGGCACAGGGCCCAACTACTGCAGAACAGTCCTGTACAGTTCCTTTGGGTCAAAGCTCATCTTAAATCTAGTTCAGGTTCTTGTCCCTCGCTTGAAGGCTCTTCCAGAACTTCCCTGCTCCCATGGCTAGAAATCAGCTGCTAATTCTGGGCTGCAACTGCTAATTCTTGGTCACTTTCTGCACTGGCTCCTGCTAAATGCTGCTCTTCAGGTGAGGAATTTTTCTTTATCACTCTGACACGTGCATAGCAGGTATTTTTGTCCAGTTTTGGGGTGCTTTCTGCGTGCCCAAATATGAACCTTTATGAAGGTCATCTGTACAATGAAAATGCAATTTTCCTAAGATTCTCCAGTTACCATCGGTTGAATAAATCTCAAATTTCAAAGAAGTCCAGAGGCATTTGGCTGGCTGTAGATGTGATCTTGAAAAGGAACCTTTTTGTCATTGTGAGGGTGGATCAATTTTCTGACTCTGTTCCCAGGTAACCACAGAAATGTTTGTGTCAGCACAATGGAGAGAAGTGCACAAACAAGACGAGGAAGGCTCCAGGGGTACAGGAACTCTGTCTGCAACCGTGCCACCAATATCCAACCACATCTGAGCCAATAGGTCTGTATGCAATGTGCAATGCCATGTGGACATGAAAACACATCCAGATCTTTGGATCTGGGATATAAAAATAAAGCATGGCTTCAGCCTGCTCTCATACAACAGGCCTTGCTGTGCTGAGAAATCCCTCTGCCTGCACCTGTTCTATAAGATATAGGAGCCATCAGAGCTGTGAGCAGTGCTCAGGGAAAGGTCTCGGGCAGCCCATGTACAGCAACACTCATGCTCTCTGCCTTTGCAGTAATTATTTTATCTAGCATCCTCAGGTCACACTTCTTGTTTCAGAGCTGCAACGCACTGATATTCATACTTACTACAGTAACACCTTTCTGTGTTGCTTCTGAGCAGTGAGAGGAGAAATAATTCTTCTCAGTCCCTAGGTGCTGCTCTGCATCCTATAACTGACTGTATTTCAGTTCCCCAGTGGAACACCATTCTTTTTGTAGGGCACCCTGATCCTCCTGTGCATTGATAGTGTTAGCCAGCTGCACGTCACCAGCAAGTTGAACTTACTCTGATGGTTTGTGCCAAGGTCAGTCATGAAAAGATTTAACAACATTTGTTTCATGTTTGATTCTCCAGAAATCTGAGTATTTGGACAGGTCTGCGCAATGCTTTTCAGTCCATTCTGTTACTGTTTCTATTTTAAACAGTCTTCTCTAGAGTGAAATCCTGATACCACGCATTGTTTTCTGCAGTTTAGCTCCTAGTTCCCCGGCTAGAACTTCTCCAGATTCTATGCTGGTGTCCGTATAACCTTGATCAATTGTATGTATATCCATGGACAACCGGTGAGCAGCCGTACTCCTTCATTGGAGCCCCAGATATGTATCTGGATGCCTGAGTGGTGGCACCTCAAGTGCATAGTTTGGCATCTCAGTAGTGGAAAACTGTGGCCCTACCCTCTGGTCTAAAGCATAACCCTCCACACACAGCCTTTCTGTCACTCAAAAATTATACAAGGTACCATATAAAAACCCAGCTGTCAGTGGCTGCTTCCACTGAGTACATATTGAGTGCATAGAGAAGATGCAAAAGAAATAAGCCAAAAATAAACAACTGAGCGTAACAATTGGTGACATAATATGCTAACAGGCATAAGTAAAGTAACTTGTTATGGTTCCTTTAAGAGCTCATCCAGCCTAGAAAATTCCTGAACCTTTGGGGCTTTAGACTGCTGTCAGCTATAAAAAACTGGTTGCAGGTTGTCATGCACCTGCTAAGGATTTTCAGGTCAAAATGTAATGAAGGCAATGCGGTTCTGTGGGCCAATGAACCATCAGTTATCTGGGAAGCACAGGTATAGCATGAGGAAATGTTCAGGGGACTTTTTCATTTTTCTCTTAGCACTGAGATTAGTACGAGAAGCTAGAATCTAAGGCAAAGCATGCAACAGCGCAAAACAGGATACAAGCTGATCTGTTGCAACCATGCACGCAGAAATGCTGATGTTAAAGGCATGGTGTTGCAGTGTCAAGTCTCCTTTTTTGGTCCATGTTTGCTTCACATATGTGGTGGTTTTGATATGTTGGTTCAAATTTTATGTTTCTCTGTGTTTTAATCCTTATGCTTCATGAAACTCACATAATGGATGTAGGCCAAAACATCTCCTTATAGCTCATGTTAGTTCCTGCTCCCTACTTTACAGATAGTGACAAAGTATTTATTGGTGTGTCTGGACTCAGCAGAGCGTTGGAAGGTAAATTGATAGTGAGAAGAAGGATCTTGGTGCATATATCCCTGCCATTGTCATTAGAAACAACATGGAGCGGGAAATGCACTGAAGAAGGAATGTAACCATGAAGCTGAATTTAAATACCGTGACCTACATTTTCCATGACTGGTTTCCTCAGTATCTCCTTAATTGCTTTCATGCCCTGTTAAATAAGTAGATGAGAGTCCTGTTTATTTTTATGCGCTCGCTCTCTCCTAGACCTGGATTCCCAGCAGGATGTCCCATGGGCTGAGCAGGCTCTGCTGAGCTGGGATGTTTATGGAAGGCCGTGTCTGCCACGTCCCAGCCCACAGCACACCGAGTGCCCAGCAGCTGTAAAGGCTGTTCATACCGTAAGGCATTTATTAAGCACTGTTTGAACGTTCAAGGCAGGGAGATGACATTACTGATGAATTTAGGCTTTCTTTTTGCTCACTGAATACTTGTGGTAAGGTTATTTACTTCTTTTTGGTGCTATTCAGAAGCAGTGGGGAGGTAATTCTTTTGCTGCGTGCTTCTCCAATGATGTTGAGCAGTGCTGTGTGATTATATGGGTTGTGCTTTGTTAATTATTACCACTTAGGAAAAAAAAGCACATCACATTGTTTCTGCACCGAGTGGGTGAGCACACAAGCACTTCCAGAACAAATACCCAGCTGCTGAACTCTGAGGGCATGTCCATATCACACAATAGAGTGGGGCAGCACATCCTCGGTTAATGCTGAACAGACCAGCCCTAAAACTGGAAGCAACAGGGCTGTGCTAGCACAAGGCAACATTTTTGCAACTAAGAAGGGATTGTTAGTTGGAATGTAACTTCGTGCTAACAGCTATGCTGCTTTCAGGTCTGGGCCTGGTGTGGTTGTGAGGGCAATTCCTAGCTGTCTGGGTGTACCAGGCTGGCTTCTCGACTGTGCTAGAAGGTAATGGTAGATCTATACATAGAAGCATCGAATCATAGAATCATTTGATTTGAAAGGGACTTTTAAGGCCATCTGGTCCAACCCCCTACAGTGAGCAGGGACACCTACAGCTCCATCAGGTGCTCAGAGCCCCGTCCAGCCTGACCTTGAGTGTCACCAGGGATGGGGTACCACCACCTCTCTGGGCAACCTGTACCAGTGCCTCACTATCTTTATTGTAAAAAAATGTCTTTCTTATATCCAGTCTAAATCTCACAGTGCAGAGCAGAGGGGCAGGATCCCCTCCCTCACCCTGCTGGCCACGCTTCTGTTGATGTAGCCCAGGATACAGTTGGCTTTCTGGGCTGTGAGGGCACATTGCTGGCTCATGGCTCACATAATCTATTTGTTGCTGTAATATTGTATTGTTTTATGCGAGGAGTCCTCTACCCCACCAGACGGCCACATCGAAGTCCGATGCTGCTCAGCAGGGTAATTGATACCCCAGCAACATCAATCCCTGTCACCAGGAGCTGTTGTGTGAGGAAAAATCTCACCAGGCTATTCCTGGAAATGGAATACAAAATATGCCCAAGGAGTTTAAAGCCAATCAGAGGGACGCTAAACATTCAGAGCTTTTTTTCAGTGTTTACCCAACTCTCAAAACTTCTTCCATGGGGTTTAATGGAGACAACCAGTAGGCACAAAGACTACCTCTGCAAACTCTCCCTGTGGTTGCAGTGGTAACCTGGGCTTTGGCTGCAGATGTGAGACTGCCTTTCTAGCCTTGGAAACATTTTTTGCTTTGGGTGATTTTTAGGCTGGATTGGATCCTCAGCTCATAAAAACCAACAGCCTGATTTCTGTTGTTCTGCAGGACTCCATGGTGCTATGGCAATTTACACCACTTGAAAATGTGGCTGAGGCACGTAAAAAAAAAAAATCCCAGCTGCTTGATGTGGAGCCTGCATAGAGCATTTGCAACAGGAAACCCTGTGTCAAAACAGTTGTGTTCCAGCACGATCCCTTGGAGAGTATTCACAAGGTGAAAAGGAGGCAGGCTGCCAAACCTGACCTTGTTCTCATTCAGCTCCCTGTGAGACATCAATCTGGGTTTCTCCTTCTGGGGTTCTCTTTCCTTAGGAGCAGCTGTTCATTCCTAGGCTTACCCAGAAGCTGCAGAGGTCTTCTAGCTTTTATTTATGATTAGAGAGCAAAGTTTAATCCCCACTTCCTGCTCTATTAATAACAAACTCTAATAACAGCTCTTCTCCACACAAGATAATATTTTGAACAGCAGGACACCTTGCTTACTCATAGGAGTTTTAATCAATAGGTCTCAAAACACCCTACAAAGGAAAGAAATACTTTTTAATTGCATAGGAACCAGTGCATAAGGGTGGGACAAGCTGAACAACACTCAGCAGTGTTCTTGGCCCCTTAGGTTGCAGCACATCTTGCATCAGCAGGAAAACTGCCCAGGAGACAGGGAGTGTGGGGTGTGGGGCTGGAGGAACGCACAGCGTCCCATCAAGGAGACCCCAAAGTAAATACTGGGTTTATAAAACAAGTCTTTTGGATCTTTGAGTTCAGTTTGAAGACTGAATTGGATGCTGGAAAGTGATGGGGCTGATGTAGGGAACCTTCAGGTGGCTCATTTTAGAAATAAAATGTTCAAGGCTGTGGGCTTCATTTGGACCTTTTCCTAGATCATAAATGCATTGTTTTAATGTAGAACACTTCAGAAGACCTAATGCTTGAGCTAAAATCATTGGAGGAGCCTAAAATCTTTATCCTGAAAGCACTACAACCCACATGTGCCCAACATCAATAGGGTGGACACCTCTATCACCTGACTGGTACCCATCAGAAATGCACGCTTACCACTTCTCTGGCTGTATCATTCAGTCAAAATCCAATGTCAGTAGTTCTGTTATTGAAATGTTTCTAAATCCTGCTGACAAACTGGCCTGAGGATTTCCTGCCATGAAAGGAGTTTGTTTTTCTCTTGCAGCTTAGGGGTGAGCGGTGTTGAGCAAGAGGACTTGTCAGATGATTCCCTTCAGACATTTGCTATCGTTTGGTGGGAAGATGGACAATTGAATATTCTCAGAAGCACGCAGACCTCCTGAGTCTCTTTGTGCTTCAGCCATCTTTTGCGTGGGGGGCAGCTCCCATTTTTGTTGTGCAGAAGGATGGTGCTGGGTGTAACCTGTAGGGTTTGCTGCGGCTGTGCGAGGATAGGTGTGGGAGCCAGGAGCTGCAGGGGGGACCAGGCAGGAGGTGGCTGTGACGTGTCACAGCAGCTCCAAAACCCATGCAGTGTCCCCACAGCACCATCCCACATGTGATGGTCCCACTCAGACGTAAGAGAAGCAGGAAATGGGACAGGCTGGAGGTAACCGAGGGAGAGCAGGGAGGTCACGACTGCTGTGTTTGGCTTAAGGGGAAGAGGGCAGAAAGGTGATTGCTTAAGTGTTTGTGTAATTGTTTTTCTTTTCTTTTCTTTTCTTTTCTTTTCTTTTCTTTTCTTTTCTTTTCTTTTCTTTTCTTTTCTTTTCTTTTCTTTTCTTTTCTTTTCTTTTCTTTTCTTTTCTTTTCTTTTCTTTTCTTCTCTTCTCTTCTCTTCTCTTCTCTTCTCTTCTCTTCTCTTCTCTTCTCTTCTCTTCTCTTCTCTTCTCTTCTCTTTTCTTCTCTTTTCTTCTCTTCTCTTTTCTTCTCTTTTCTTCCCTTTTCTTCCCTTTTCTTCCCTTTTCTTCTCTTTTCTTCTCTTTTCTTCTCTTTTCTTCCCTTTTCTTCTCTTCCATTCCCTCCCCTCCCCTCCCCTCCCCTCCCCTCCCCTCCCCTCCCCCCCCTCCCCTTCCCTTCCCTTCCCTTCCCTTCCCTTCCCTTCCCTTCCCTTCCCTTCCCTTCCCTTCCCTTCCCTTCCCTTCCCTTCCCTTCCCTTCCCTTCCCTTCCCTTCCCTTCCCTTCCCTTCCCTTCCCTTCCCTTCCCTTCCCTTCCCTTCCCTTCCCTTCCCTTCATGTGTGTGTGTTTTTCTTTCTTTACTCAGGTCCTGAATCAGTGATAAGCTGTTAAAGCTAACTGGTAAGAAATTAAACAAGTAAGAATTCATCGTGTGGAAACTGTCTTGCCTGCAACAGAGGAGGTGGAAACTGAATGTGAGATACGCTGATCTGTAGGAATGGTTTTTGACAGAAGGAGTGACAGTCACAAGCTACTGACTGCCTTGTGCTCATAGGAAGGTGTGCAGGTGAGATGCACAAGGCTGGTGCTGCTTTGTGTAATACGCCATCTGAGAACGGGCTGCTCTGCTAAATCGGGGTAGTCTGAAATTTGACAAGTTTTTAAATTGAAGTTTGCTGCCCTGGATAAAGCCCATTGGTGTACAGACCAATTCTGGTCGCACAGGAAAAGACCTCCATCGGCAGGAAACGTAACTACAGCAGGCATTGCCCCAGAGGAGAGCCACCTCCGGGCGCAGGAAGGGCCGAAGCTGCAGTTTGTGTCTGGGCAGAGATACTGTGAGAAACTCAAGGCGTATTTTGCAATGTAGCGTGGGAACTGTGCCCAGAGCAGAAGCACGCACACATGGGAGAAGCAGAGGCAGCTGGAGCAGGAAGTCCCTAACGTCCTACACTGAGCCCATGGCTGCACCAAAGCCCATCCAGCTGGGCTAACGCTGCTGGAGAACCCATCCTGCTCATTGCTGGGTGTGTGTGCTTCCCTGGCTCCCCACACCACGCACCCCCTTTTTTCTTTCTGTCTCCCCCACACTTTGACCTCCCACCATGACACTGCCAGAGCGAGGAAACATTTTGAGCTGAAACATTCATTCCACATTACGTGATTCCAGATTAAAGGCAGGAAATGTTTAACCCTTCAACAGTCCACTGCTCTCATCCTGATTTTAAGCTCATTGCAAATTGTGCCCCACTAGGTTCTGAACACTGGTGCTTTTTGGATGTGTGTCTGCGTGGCCAGTGGCTCTCACCAGCTGATATGGAATCAGGGCTGTGGGGTACCTGGGCTTTGCATGGTGCCTTCTTCAGCCATATCTGCGGTTCTAAGTTCTTCCTGCATTGAGACACAGTCACAGGATGGGGAAGGTGTGCACTGTCAAATGTATAAAGGAGAAACCATTGGCTCCATTTCCTTTGGCTCATTCCCTAGTGCGAGGTTCACAAGTGCAAATGGCTAAAATTAAGTGCATGAAAATAGATAAAAATGAATAATCTTAATGATTAAAACTCAGGATTTAGAAACAAAACTTCTTGCTTTCTTCAAAGCAGCCCAATAAGTAGTGTTTTCAGAATAGTGCTTGCATATAGAATGTATCACTTCACAGTTCTGACACAAATATGCATTCTGGGTTTTAAAAGCTGCTCCTTTGGCAGATGATGGTTCTTCTGAGAGCCAGTTACTGAGCTCCAGCACAGACTGATGAACACTGATCAGATATATGGAATTTGGTCTTAGCTCTTGAGCTTGGCTACACAGGTGGTCTTTGTGGTTAAAGGGGGAGAAGAGTGGCAGCTTAAAGCTGCCATTCACTGCTGGAGCTGTCCCAGACCTACACTGAGACCAGCAATACTGCAGTAGTCCTTCAGAAGTGACTTTGACATGGGCCTTAAGTAACCATGGGAGCTGGAATGTGATGAAGATGTGGGCTTTTCACCACTGCTCTGAATAGATGTGGATGGAAAATGCTGATGGCTCTCCAAGGCCTGGGTTCTGGTTCTCTTTTTCAGTGGAGTACCTCAAGATGTGTAGTTCACTGAAACATTTTGGTTCCTTCTCAGAGAACCAGCGGTTTCTCAGTGAACCCTTTTTCTAAACTTAGGAGGTTCTCACTAAAGTTGGCACCTTCCTTGTTTTCCAACCCAAGGGAATGGAGCTTGGGTTGTTTAAACAGAATTGCTGTTGCTGCTTTCTTTATATTCATCATTACCACCAGCTCATTACCTTTCTCAGTGCTTAGGGGAAAGTTTGTTTCTCTCTAACAGGAAATCTCAGGAGCGTAGTTTAGAGATTTTATGCCTCTCTCATTTCCACATCCCACTGCTCTTTACTGACAGTCACAGAATGTCTGAAGTGTGTGACAGTATACCGTGTTCTACTAGTTAAATAACAATGAAATGATAAACACGTTTGCCTATGAAGTATGAGCTCCAGTCTCCAACAACTGTAAAAGCAGCTCAGACATCCTTGGTCTTCATCAAAAATAGGGAGTTGAGATAATGGGCTGTTGCACTTCAGAATGACACTCCAAAGACATTTCTCATTTTTATCATCAGGAAAATACTGAGTTTTGAAGTGAAATACAGTGCAGAACACAGTGTGAAAAGTGAAGGCTCCTGCAAGCAAGTGGAAACCTGGATCCCCATCAAGAAGTGACATAATTCAACTCTCTGCAAGAGTTCAGAGGCTGCATCTTTAAAATCCCAACCCCCACTTATCTGGTGGGTTTTTTAACCAGCAGAGGAAGCAGTTTGTCTCACAGTTCAGCAAACACAGCTAACAGCTTTTCAAAATGACCAGCTACTTTTGCTAGCATTCTGTGTTTTTGCCTGGAAAGAAGAAGAAAAACATTGTCCTTAGGAACAGTCTCCACAATCATCCATAATAACAGCACAAGACATACATTCTTTCACCCACTGCATTTAGAAAATGTGCAGCTTCCCCTTGACCTGCTGCAGAGGAGACAGTAAGTGTCTGTGTGATGAGATCCAGAAGCTGTCTTGAAACCCATTTGGATAAAATGGAAAATCTAAGAAATGTATCTTCTAAGGAAAAGAGGATTGGTGTGACAGCTCCTGAATGAGTCGGATCTCAGGGTTCACAGAGCCTATCAACTCATCTATCCGCTTCATATTTGGCATTTTTCCCTCTCTAGAAATTGAACTGAAACACTGTCATTTAGAACAAACTTGGTCCGTCTTGTGATGGATATTATTATTGCCACCAAAGGAAGCTGACAAGCGAAAGGAGACTCAAAGTTGGTCTGATGAATCTCCATCCATGCTCCTGCTTATTCCAAAATCTTCAATAACGGGCAAAAATCTGACAGAGCAGAAAGTCACCAGCTGTTCTGAACTCATTCACAGCTTGCACAGCTGCCTAGAGAACAGAACTTGCTTGATTAAACTGGAGAGATTTCAGAGAAGAGCAGCAAAACTTTACATGAATTAAACAGGTTTAAGTAAGCAGTGACTAAGCAACAGAAATGAGCTTACAGGGGAGGAAGATACTGGGCGAAGCCAGTGAGAGCATCTAGGGAGAAATGGCATGAATTCAAAGGTTTGTCTAAATGCAGAGTTCTTCTGACTTGATTTAAGTGTGATTTAAAATGATTTAGGTAAAGAAGTTCAAAAGGCTAAGCAGGCACTTTTGTTTTGATATAAACCATGTCTGCAGTTAAAATATTTGGAATATATCATACACTAAACACCAAAATTATTCTTTTAAGCCTAAGGAAGAGTTATTGCAGAGGTATTCCTTGCCAAACTAAACCAGCACAGAGGCGCGAATGGAGAGGGACAAGGAAGGGAGAGCCAAGAGGAGGAGGGTGAGAAAGTATCCAAGGAGGAGTCCTGCTTTGTCTCCAGAGGTGATCGATGGGACAGCATTTTCTAGGACCATTGTCTCTGCTTTTGAGGTTTTTAGAATGGCTCTAGAGATCTTTTTAACTTGATTGCATGCCCTTCCTGTGCTAGTCCCAAAAGAGACAACGTCAGCGCGTGAGAGGTCTTGGAAATTACATGAACAACTAGAGACTAGCAAATATGTCATCATGTTCTGTCACCTCAGGGTCACACACTGCCTCTGCAGACTTCAGAGTGATTTGACCCAAAGCCTTCCAGCTTGGCACAGGGAAACCCCACCATCACAATGAGCTGGCGGTCTTCCAGTTTGCCATTTGAAACCAGTGGTTCTCTGGTGCAACATTTCTTTCCGCACCACAGGAAGGTGCTCCTTCAGCTGGACACCTGACACAGAGCCTGTGCAAAGCGGGCACCCAGGGCACCAACATTTCTGTCTGAGCCATTTCTTGAAATTGAGGTCTGAATTTTCCATTTTCCTCCTGCTTTTCAAATGTAAAACTGGGATCACAACAACCTGAGATGTTAAGATGTAAGCTATCTCTACTGAAAATGCAGACAACTGATGTGTAAATATCCTGACTAAGCAAATCAGAAGGGGGCTGGCTTTCCTTATAAGTTATCTTTTAAATGATCATTTACTAATATCTTCAGTGACTCACAGGCCAGTCTCGCTGCTACTGCAATGCTCAGGATGTCAGAAATGCTTCACTCAGTGCGTTCTTAGCACAGTCTGTCATTCCAGTGACTTTTTCCAACTTTTAGTTACAGTCTCATGTAGTGCTACTCACAGTGCTTTGTGCATCCTTGAGGGAGGCAGTACAGCCTGGTAGCTGTTGGGAAGTGTTGGGAATGGATGTTACAAAGGACTCTGGTTTTGAGCTCGGCGGAAGCACTTCGGCGCAGCTGTGTAACCTGGGGGCAGATCACTCAACTGCGTTGTGCCCAAGTGAACCCAGCTGCAAGGCGTCTTAGAAACCAGATGGTGCACAAGGTTTCAATCATTCAGGAAAATGAAGAGGTATGTGGGGAGGGGAAAAAAAAGTTAATTCTGTAGCACATTGCTTCCAATAGGTTTGATTTGGATTTAAGCAGAATAACTGAGAATTTTCTTGATAACCAGAATCTCTCAAACCCCCATCCCCTGCTCCCAGTCAAAACCACAAACTCCACCACCTCCCCTCAAATTGCTTTCTCACGTTCTCCCTTGACTTTTCATCAAGTACCTTCTCTCTAGAAATTTCATTTCAAAGCTCCAATAGAGTGTATATTTCCCTTTGGCAGCCCGAAGAGGCTCAGGATAGGGTTCTCTGTGGCTAATCTTTGATATTTTACATGGTGATTTTTAGGCACTGAATTCTGTATTGTTCTCTTCTCTATACTTTTCATGCTACTGCTCTCCTTCCTCAGCCTTGCTGAGCATCAGTGGCACAGCATTGTGCTCTGATGTTTCAGTACTGTGCTGTGAATAAAAATGCTGAGCTCGATCATCCCCTGTAGATGGTAAGTCCTGGCTTAAATCCAGTATCAAAGCTACTGCCAGGTTTGTATTGCCGATTAATGAACGAAGGAAATGCTATACTCCAGTTTCTGTGGCAGAATAAATGCTAGCCACATGTTAATATTTAGGAGAAGACTTAAATATTTCAATATTTTTTGGCCTTAGCTAAAACATGGATGTCACGGGAATGCAGGAATACATATGTAGGAGTGCAAACATAGGAGTACTTGCGTGTGCTTCCAAAGCAGGGTGTTAGGAAAAAAAAATATTTTTACCTAATATAAACAAAGAACATTTAAAGATATGAGATGTACATTTTATATATTACTCAGGAAAGGCCTTGTCTGATTTTATTAGTCGCTACCGAAAAGAAAACATTGGCAGTTTTGAAACGTGTTGAACTCTCTTCCCAAATAAAGGATCAGAACCGAAAGAGGAGTTACAAGCAAATTTAATGAGATAGAGGACCTAATTCCCTAAGGCTTTTATGAAAACAAATTTCAGCAAGCTGTCTTCAGTAAACTGACCCCTAACTATACAGTACTGGAATGGTAAGATATGTGGTTGCTTTTCAAAACTGGCAATCACTATTCTGATGCAAACAATGTTCAGCTCACTTGTCTCTCACAATCTCTTTGCTCATTTTAATGTTAAAGATTTGCTGTTTGAACTATGCTGTTAGTACTTTGGAAGACTGAAATCTCATGCTAAAAAATGCAGTTCCAAAATGCCAAGAGGACAATGGCCCAGCTAGACTGTTAAGCTGTTAAGAAACCATTAGCTAAGTACAAATCCCTTAATATTGCTTGAGTCCCTGTTTGGTTGATCCAACTTTCTGTTTCACTCTCTACTACCAATTGAAGCTCACTAAAAACAAAAAAAAGCACAGCTTTGTGTGTATAGAAGAGCTTCAAATTAATCAGAATGTCTCAGAATGCTGGTAGTGGAGAACAATAAACAAACCAGAAGGTGAGCTGTAGGTAAAGCAAATCCAAGTGATGAAGAAAATAATGAGTAGAGTTGTCCAACAGTGGGGCAAATAAACATAAAACAGAATTTCAAGCCCTGAGCTGTATGGGTACTCATCAGACTCAATTTGCATTTTTGCTGTTCATGAGTAAAATGTTGAGTTAGCTCAGTACTGCTGCAGCTGGGAGTGTTTTTCCACATCCATGGAACTAGGATTTCCCCACCTGTGTTCCTCAGTGTAAATCATTGAGTTTTAATCCATTCCATGATCCTGTGAAGTGCTTGGGTGGCGTGTTTAAAGAAAAGGTCGTTGTACCACAACTTCTGCATGATCCAACCCAGTTTCTTTCCATTCCCATTAGGAACAGAATGATGGGTGCCTCATACTGTTGTTATTGCGACCCTAAAATTGGCCTGCTCACAGGATGCAGCTTCAAAGCCCTTGGCACACAGAGAGAACAACTGCAGTGAGAAACTGCCAGTGAGATCTCTATCGACAGACTGGTGATTTGGATGCACTGCAAGGGATCGAGTAGAACCTGGTTTGAAGGCAAATAACAAAATGATAAATTCCTGAAGCCAGGTGTTTCAGGCATCACAAAACCCTTTCTGCTGAAAAATAATTCCAAAAAATTGTAATGAATCAAATATACTTTGAGTAAAGGCCTTGTTTCTTTAAAAGATCATCTTGAGCATGACATCTAATTTGTTTAGAAAAAAGGTTATATTGTTTCAGATCCCATCCTTGCTCCTGGTTAATACTGCCCATTTGCTCTCTGCAGGTTTTATAGCCACGCTGCTCTATTTGTTCCACATTACCACATAGGAAACTTACACAAAAATGAGAAGTAGACCACTGAGAATCTGTCTACAAATGGTGCTAAGTAAGTACTGTGCCCACAGAATCCCTTTCAGAAATGGTATGCGTTTAAAGAAAAATAATCTGAAATAAATTGTTATAGTTCTAAAAAATCTTATAAAAGCTTATATCTTATAGAAGCTTGCAAATCTCTCCCCATGTTGCTAAGAACACCTTCTAAGTGTTCTAGATTTGAATTAATTATATTTGTTAAATTATTACTTTTTACTACTTATGCTTATCATTTACTTTTTGTCTTTATTTTCCAGTCTTGTGACTAAGCAAATTTGGTTTTGCTTGCTCAGTATAGCTCATGTCACTCTCCTGGTGCCTTGCTGTATCTTATTGCCCACACTCAAGAATACAGCTGTCCCCAAGAGAAGCCACTCCTCTAAATAAATCAGTAAGATTTATTTATTTTATTAATAAAATCTACATTTTATGCCTAAACTATTTGACTGCATTCCTTTTGGGAAAGAAATAATTTGGGACAATCTACACCTTAAATCAGTTTCTACTTTCTTGCCACAGGAGAACGTTCTGTGAATTCCTCTGATGAACAAACATGGAATTTTTAAGGAAGATAAACAGAGAGAATGAAGGGACCTCTCACACAACCCAAATACTGTATTTTGGAGATTCCCTTAAACACCAGTTTATTTGCTTGCCTTTTGTCCAGGGGTGTGGAAAACTATTTTTATCAGCTACATCAAAGCGTAGTGGCAGATTTCCCTTTGGAAGTCAGAGCCTGTTTCAAACGTCTCTTTAAGTCCTGCATATTTGGAGACTTGGGTCGGACAAGGTGGAGGCCTCTTCGTTTCTCTCCATTGCAGCTGCCAATCATCCTGCTGACCTCCTGGCAAAGCTGCTGGAAGGCTTCGTGCACGCCCTCGCAGTTCTCCCGCGCTGAGACTTCATAGTAAGTACCTCCCAGTTCGCTGGCCAGCTGGAGTCCTTCTTTGGAGGACACCTGCCTGGCTCGCAGAAGGTCTCCTTTGTTTGCCATCAGAAGCAGGGGGATGTTAGCGTTGGGGTGGATCTTGCGGATGTGCTGGTACAGGGGCCGGATGACGCGGTAGCTCTCGTATTCTGTGATGGAGTAAACGAAAACGAAGCCATCTGCCCAGTAGATCGAGCGGTTGATCTGCTCCTGGCAGCAGATGCTGTCAGTGTCATCCTGCCGTCAAAACCAAGAGGAATGAGATTAGAAAACTGAGAATAGGGAGCAGATGGAGCAGTCGTACAGCAGGGCGGGGTTTTAGTGTGTGGCTGTTGCTCAGCACAAGGCAGAAACCTCTCTGATTGCTGGGCATGCACTGGGGACAGGAGAAAGTTCCATCTGTGTCAGTAGCACGTTAAAGCAGCAGAAAAATGGAGAGGGATCAAAGCCGCCATGTTGAAAATAAGAGAACAACCTAGTGCTGATACTAACAAGTTCATTTTGTATTCTCATCTGGTGAATCCTTACAACAGTGACAGTAACCTGACCTTTTGGTGTGGGTAAAATGGTGAATGGAAGCATTAAAAAATCTCAGCAGGCTATTCACACTGCTGCAAGTGAATGGCGGTCCCCAAGCTGAGTTTTATGGCTCTTTCCAATTCTGTATTCTGTCTCTCCATGGACAGGGATTCTCACTAACTCTATTAAGTGAAGCTTGACAGGTTTTACTGCCATACACTTCTTCCAATAGCGAGAAGCAAGATTACTTTGAAAAAGCAATTTGTTGCAAATAACCAATTACTGGAACTGAAAATGAGGTGAAATCTCATTAGTCGTTCGTGCAGCTGCAGTGGGCTTATGTTAGTGCATTGCTGGTCACACGTTTGTTCTGCCCAGCACAGCTCCTACTCATATAGTCATAATAGGCACCAGTGTGCAGAGTATAAAACAGAATACAATACCACAATACCATGGAGCTTGAAAAGAGATCTGCTTACTTTTCAAGATGAGGCTATTTTCAGCTACCCCTCTCTTTTTTGTTATCCCTGCTGGCATGTTTCCCAACTAGACAGGGAGACCAGTGCTGCAGTTACTACCAGTAAGCTTCGTTTGATAAGAACGGACATTCCTGTCAATAATCCAGGCTTTTTGGAACCTTGCATTTTCTTCCATACCCAACAAGGCACTGAACATATTCAGCCCTTGTTGAAGTTGTAGGGAATAAGAGGTTCCTCTGTGTTCTTTAGTGGGAGTTCAACATCACAAATAGAGCCCAATTTTTTTGCTTCTATTATTGCTAAATTCCATTCAACACATCATCAACTTCAGTAAGACTTAGGGGAGGCATTTTAAATCAATGTAATTAGCACAATAAGCAATTCAGCTGATTGGCTGGGGAGGATAGATCCGGCATAACATGTCAGATCTTATCTTCCTGAACTAACACAGGCAACATTTCAGATACTTCAACATCATTCATAAATTGTTATGTTGTACATGTATGAGTTCACTCCAAAGGCATAGAACACCTGCAAAAGTGTTCAGAGGTCTTATGGCAGAAACCTAGTTTATCATAAGAAAGAATAAAAAATGTGTGCGGTAAAAATGTAATCACTGTTCATTATCAGTCATGGAAATTTGAAGTATTAGAATGTATGCTCGAATATCTGTCTACACAGCACATATCTGCCATTCCCATATGTTTCAACAGGATTTGTGTGCACCCAGCAACCTCCCAAACTGTGTTGCTTTTATTTAGACATCTAAACATGAATTATAAAGCCTAAGTTCAGGAAGGAAAGGAGGAAAAGCATGGGCAAAACTGATTCATTCTTTATGGCACATCAGGCAATTAGAAGAAGGACTACAGTCAAGACTCTTCTGTGGGAAGGAGGAAGCAGAATTTCTGAAGGCTCAGGTTACAAATTAGGCTTACAGCTTTCAGCAGCAGTTCTGCGAACTAACTGCCCTTTTCATATTGCACTGTGGCCAATACAGTCACTGGCTCATCACACTCAGTAATTTTTTGCTCTTGCCAGCTTACAGTAATACAAAGCTAAATCTTAGATGTATTTTACTAGCAGTGAAATTGCTTAACAGATGCTCTAATCACCCTCCTCTCTGTGCTCCCCATCTGAGAAACAGCAAAACAAAAAAAAAACCAACCAGGGCTGCATACAGAAGGAAGAGGGAGCCTTGTAGCAGCCCTGCTTCAAAGGCAAATGAGAGCAAATTCAAGCCATGATGGGGCAGACTGTGGGAAGAAGGGCAATTTGCACTGTTGGTGTCTGGGTTGTGTCCAATCTGTAGATAATTAGCCACCCTTCACATCCTGCTTGCCTCTTTTCATCAGCAAACTCCTTTTATGAGGAGAAAGAACTAATTGCTCTGGCAAGCTTGAAAATGCTTTTGGAGAAGGTGCACATTTGAAGGGAACCCTAATGAGCAGAAACTCTCAGTTACTCCAGCTAGGCCCACCCAGTAGTGAGATGGATGGATAATCCCCACTGGAATGCTTTACTGGGGAAAATCAAAGACTAATGGGCCATTTTTAAATGGAAATCTCTGCTCCAGAACAAATTTTGAAAGGCCTAGTGATTTGCAATGTGTAGGCCATCAGCAATGAATCACCTAACAAAACCAGTTATCTCTTTGCTTCTGTTTCTCTCTTAAACATGAAGATTTCCAGTGTGGCTGCAGTCCTGAGGATTCTACATGACTTCCTCCTGAAATGCCTGCACACAGCAGTCTTTCTTAAGGATTTTACCAGCAAGTCCAACCTATTCTCACTTTTAGTAAGTTCTGGTCAGAAGCAGTCCTTTAAAATGCTTTCAGATACACTGATTGATGCCAGCAGAGATCCAGGCTAAGATAAGTGTGTCTGTGGGAATTGTTGAAGCAGTGCAGACCTTTGAATGGGACAAAGAAAATGAAACTCTTTCCTAACTAAATTAAAATACTTTCTGACTAGGAAACCTCAGCTGTTGGTGTTACTACATTTTGTAGAGCTCTGGTTACAGTCTCTAAATTCTCAGGCAGTTTTAATTAAAACAGGGAAATCAGAAAATAAACTTGTATCCGTTGTGAAAGGAGTTAAATCGCTTCACTCCCTCCTTTCTTCAAGGGATAGAGCAGGGAGGGGTCTCCCTTTGCTACCATTGTTGGGCATTCCCCATTGTGCCGAACCACCACCAGGTTCTCCTTGCAGTGTCTTCTCTGTACAAACTGGCATAGGGTCTTTGTTCTCTGAAGACCCACCAGAATAGTTGGAAGACTTCAGGAATGGCTTTTCAGAAGGTTAGATTTGGGAGCAACAAGAGGATACCTAATTTTACCATGAAATCTCAGCTTTTTTTTAATAGAAGTTATTACTCCCCTGAGATTTTCACCTGTCACATAAAAATAAACTTCATTCCATTCCCGCTCTTCTGACATCATTTTCATCATCTTGTTCTGCAAGTAAAACTGCTCTTTTGAGAAAGACATCTTAATTCTAGATTCTGTTTGGCTCCCAGTCAAACGCTAAATCTAGAATATCTCAAATACCAATAGAAATAGGAAAGTATGTAAATGCCAACAGCTGAGAAATAAAAAATAAATACAATTAAAAAACAAGGAAGGAAAGCATTGAAAAGCGCTCTAGCTGAAATAGCCACTGCTGTGAGACCTATACCCTCACAAATTTGTGTTAATTTTGACTTGCTCTTAAAGAAACCTGATTTAACCTCTGCAGGGGCTCATTTTGATGGGGTTTAAGGTACACCTGTAAGAATTCATTTGGGTTTGAGCCCAGGTGTATTTCTTCTGGAAAGCTGAGTTATTTACAGATTAACGTGCTGGCAACAAACAAGAGACAGTAACTGTGTTATAAAGTACTGATGCACTGAGCAGATGTTTTACCTCCAGTGAAACAAAGGGAGTATCCTGCACCTGTAGGGAGATCTGTTCCCCATCTATGGTGAATTTTCTTGAATACAATGCACCTGGTGGAAAAGCAAGATCGTTAGAGGCAGTGACTATGACAACAAAGAAATAGTACATAAGGGGAAAATGGAAGTGCTGAAAGCCAGAATTTGAGGCTTATGATTCATAGCTGTGTATAGAAAGGTGAGTGGAACCAGAAAGAATGTGTGGCTGTGTATTTAAGTCAGGTGGTTCTGTATTTGTTATGTGGTTGAATGTTTCCACTGTACCTCCAGGATGATATACAGGAAAGTCAGCACTTAGTATTGAGTCAAATATTCTGTTAGAACAGGTGCATGAATCGCATTCTGGTTTCTAATCTGTATTTTAAAATGGAGGTAGTGCATACCCTTAATCTCAAGCCAAGCTATCTGGGTGTTTACTGTAAATTAAGTGAGCTGCTTCCTTTTGTGTTTTTGGGGGATTTATTTATTTACTTGTCATAAGAAAGGAGAGTATTCTAGGTTTGGATGCAGAGCATGTGACTAGATACAGAAAAAAACACAGATGTTCTCTAGGATTTGTGTGACTTCTGCAGTCAGAGCTTGGTTGAAATCCCCAAAGACTGGACAGTTTGAATTGGAGTTCTGGTTAGTGTGAATGACTGATTCTCAAGGCCATGTCCTGGCTCAGAGCCATGGGGCTAACCAAGCTCTTTGAAGAGCATCACTGTTCTGGGCTTGAGTTTTATTTTGTTACAGGAGTAAAACTAAGTGACAAAGAAATCTTTTCATCCTGCAAAATATCCATGGTTATGATAAGAACAGCTTCAGAGATTAATGTTATTGACGTTTTTCTTTAGAACTTAGTGCAAGTCACATGGATGTGCAAGAAATGCTATATCCACAGCTGCTGTGTGTGATGTTTCAGTGTTGTCCAACTACAGTTGTCATTTCTACACCATAAAACAATGCCCAGCATCTCAAACCTAGAGAAATCCTACCTACTGGAGAGTAAGGACTGCAGACTAACAGAGTGGCCCATTAGTGACAGTAATGCCATCACTTTGAAAATTGCCTGTGTTAGATTTGCTTCAAGGAAACAAGTGCTTTTATTCCAGTGGTAAATATCCAGAGCTCATAGAAGTATTTACAATATAAGGAAATTCAATATAGCAAAGTTTGCTGCATCTGGATCCAACATTATCATACTATATTTTAATACTGACTCTGTGAGGTAATATAACCCTCCTGGGGAGCTTTTTCTTCAAAACACGTTGGCTTTTAAGCAGGAAAAATGATGTTGGTTTATGGGAAAGTACTGCACCCCTGAACTGAGACCAGGCAACATATCATTCTTGCTCTGTAGTACACTGTAGAAAAAAAGACCTAGTACTTCCAGACATAGGCTGTGCTCTGCCTTATGCTCACTGAAGAAGAAGCATGCCTGAATGGTCACAAATACACTACCACCTGTTTCCTATTTCTGGCATATTTGTTTCTTCTACAGCATGGCTGTTGGGCTGGTAGCTTAATGAGAAAAGCATGTGGTTCTCGGCAATGATCCATTGCAAAGCTCAGAAGTCTGACTTGATGTACAGTCTCCCATAGAAAAGACGAAGAGAAAAAAAAAAAAGAGAAATAGTGAGGCAGCCATCAAGGTTGCTTGGGGTCAGGGAGAGGAGGCTGTACGGAGGAGCTTTCAGACTTCATTTCATCAGACAAGCGGAGATCAAACGTGTCTTGTATTGCCATCTCTGTTCCTGCCTCATTGTTCTGAATTCTCTGTCTTCAATTCAGTATGTGTCACTGCTTTTTATCCCCTCCTTTTTCACCCCCTCAAAAAATGTTAGATAGCCTACGTGTGGGATGTGCTCATAGGTATGATCACAGTGATACTTTCTACAGTCCTGGCTGAAACAGTCAGTGCTTACTTGGAACAGAGGCTGTGAGTTAAACAGTTCACATGAACACATATCCTGAGGTGTCAGAATGAAACAAGAAACGAAGTAGGAGTTTGCACAGCCCCTTTGCTTATCTTGCAGAAAGAAGACTTCAAATTGAAATTCTCCAGTGCCACAAGATCCACCAAAAGAAAAGGAATACACGGGGAAAAAAAGTTCTGAATTGCCTTTTGTGTGCTTTGGAATTCCTCTGGCTTCCCAGGGGCTGCAGAGCAGTGCTGGCTCTCTGTGGTTTGGTCAATATACAAGTTGCTCCTGGAGCCTGCACTTTAGTATAGGTATATTCCCAAGCAAGCCTTTTTACTCTGATCCTATTCCATCAAGCTGGGGGAAAAAATGGCTAACAGGAACGTGAATAATGAGGCTTTGATTTATTGCTTTCATAGCTTGAGGCTATTAACTGAAAATATGCACCTCATGGACATCTAACACTGCTCGGCTTTCCTGTAATGTGCACCAGTCACAAAAGAGAGCGGATTCCTTTTCAAGCTATCTACAGCACTGCAGCAGAAAACAGACTCACCAGCGTTGGCTTCATAGTCTCCAATAAATCTCTTAGTGAGAAAGCGCACAACCAGAGCTGTAAAACAATGAAAAAAATATGGGCCTTTAATGGGAACCAAAGTCAGAACACATGTAGTATCTTACTGGAAGAGTTAGTATAATATGAAACCAACTTAATCTTGCTATTGCTCACTTCTTATTCTGAAAATCCTTCTCTCTGCACTCACAAAAAAGGATTGGGGCCAAACTGTGATAGCTAAAGCAGTGCTTTACAATTTGTATTGTAAATCACCCCTCACGTTCAGTGAGGCTGTGTGGTGTGGGCTGCGGAGGACTGTTTGTTGTGACGGCAGATGTGACAATCTGACCTTTGGTTTAAAATAATTTAGGAGAAGAGTAACATGCCAAACCCTTACAGTACTGAAATGAATCCAGATGCCAACTTTAAGGCCTCTGTGCCATATCAGAAGTGTGGCTGAGGGATCAAATGGCTCTTCCCAGCCTTAAAAATCCTCAGTCCTCCTGGTGAAATCCATTAGTGATATCTAATTACATCCAGCAAACAAACTGCATGTGCTGTACACACACAGGTCATGCTCCAGTGCTCTGGACTTACTCATCTTAACCCGTGGTGTTTTCATGCACTATTGAATTTGAACATTTTCCATTTTTGTGATCTCCTGATAACATTTAAAGCCCCTTTACGGCCACGGTGACTTATATTCCTCTACTGCTTTCATCTCAGCAGATTCCTAAACATTTTCAAAACCACTCCATTTTATCCTGCAAGCAATTTTCTCATAGATTTATTTCATTTAAAATAATATATATATTTTTCTCAGTACGTACTGAGTCACCTCCTTGGTACCTTTAAGTGAAATTGACTGTGTGCTTCAACAAAGTACCTAAAAATAATACAGAAATGTAGCTGCTTCAAATCTAAAACAACTGAACACTTTCCTGAACACCGTGAAACCCCAGATGTAGTAAAAACGGATTGTGAACCATCTCTTCCAAAGCAATAACGCTCGCTTTATCCTCCTCTCCTCTCCTTTGCAGAATAGTGCAGGCAGGCACATCCTGTGTGCTATTATTTGTCCACACAGCAGTCAGCATTCACAGCAGGAGAACAGAAATCACTAGCCCCGTTTTTGGGGGTGTGGACATGAAGATGCGGTTAAATGATTCACACAGGGCCACGGAGATTCATTTGTGAGTACAGAGCTCCCCACGCTTTGCCCTGTCCTCACGCTGCCTGGTCACAGCCCTGCAGCAAACCTGCCTCACAAATGAGTCAGAACAAGCCAACAAAAACAAAACAAAACAAACAACAAAGCAACTTGAAATGCTTTGGCTGCAAAGGTTATGAGAGTTTTCATAGCCGTGGCTGTGAGCTGCAAAGCTGCAGGTAGCACGGCAGCAAGCAAACGGTGTGAGCAATGCCCGCGGGCTTACCTGTCTTGCCAACACTGCTGCCACCCAGCACCACCAGCTTGATGATTTTGTTGGGCACGCAGTCTAATACCGGATACTCTGGTATGGGAAGCAAGAGAAAGTTAGTAGAATACTGTGACATGGTATCCTGAGAGTTGAGACGCATGCCAGAAATGAGAGCTGATCAACTCCAGTAGGAGTTGGGAGAGAAGAGAAGGAAAACAGCTTCTCTGTGTCTGTTCTTGGCTGCGTGTCCCTGGGAAGAGAAGCCTTCTCATTGCATTTAAGTCGCTTTCCCGAGGAATGTTAGAGCAACCGGCCTCCTCTTCCGATGCCTCTGCTCAGACAGCGACTTTGGAAAGCAAAAGGAAACTTTTTGATCAACCCCCGTGAAAACTGACTCCTCCACTCAGCAGCCAATCACAAGTGAAGCCATGACATTCCTCCGGCCGGGCACCAGCGTGTGCCTCCATCCACCCACCACGCTCCTGCTCCCCGCTTTATCTCCCCGCTGCCTGTTTGATGTGCTTCCCCTTGACTGCTCACTAAAACAAGGTCCTTCTGGCTCTCAGTCATCGCAGCCGTGTTTGCAGTGAGGTACAGTCACCCCAGTGCCCTGCTCTCGTTCCACTTTGAATAATCCCATTCTGCCTGTCTAGTTTCTCTGCATTTTCAATTGATTCCAACTCTACACTCTGTTGTTCTCCCTGGCCTATTGTGCCCTGCATTAGGGCCCCTTCAGTGCTGGAGCTGATGGGATGCTCCTCTTCAGGAAAATAAACCCTTTTTTCCTCTGCAGAATTCAGAGAGCAGTGGGTTCATAAAATCATAGAATGGCTCAGGTTGGAAGAGAATGTAAAGATCATTAAGTTCCAACCCCCTCCAGGGGCTGGTTGACCCCCACCAGATCAGGCTGCCCTGGGTTATTTACAAGAACTAGCTCACATTTGTATCCTCTGGGATACATTTCATCTACTGTTTTTTTTATGTGGCAGTAGTTGCAATGGTCCGTTGGAATATGGATCAGTACCGTGTTGGGGAACTCCTGTGTCTCTAAGCATGGAAAAGTGAATTTGGGCTAACAACAGCTATGAGAAAGCTGAGGAAGGACTCAGAATCCTTCAGTGGGGTGAGCCAGACAGAGGGAGTGAAGAAAGAATGACTTCTATAGGAGTGTAGTGTTGAGACAGCTGGCGGCTGGAAGGTCTGTAGGGATGACAGCATGTAACTGTACACGAACTGCAATCAACTCGGTTATCAAGGATAATGGGGAGGGAAGAGAAAGCAAAGAGTGATCGGGAGGGAATGAGCCAGATAAAGAAAAAACTGCAAATAATATATAAAACAGATGTAAATTAAACTACAGAAAAGATAGTCTGAACATTCATCTCTGCAAAACTGGTCAGAAGAGGTCTGCAAAAGGCTTCAGGCAGCGATGGGAAGAGGCGAGCCGGGTGCCTGCAGCGTGCTGCTGAGACGTGCGCTCCGTCACGCTGTGTGGGAAACAGATCCTGACGGAAAGTGGCACCGCAGCTAATCCACCCACAGGCCCCGGAGACCCGGGCGTGCGGATTTCTCCTGCCCTCTGTATGCTCCTGCCAGGCAGAGGGTAGGCATGGTTCCTTATGGAGAGGCTGCAGCCACCAAAAGAACTTTCTGTGCCCAGACGCTTTCGTGCAGCTGCTTTCAATCACAGCATACACAGAGCTTTCCCAGCAGGTTTCAGAAGCCAGGACATGGCTGAGAGCAGTAGGAAGGGGAAGCAGGCCAGCTTTCTAGTTTGTCACTCCTTCTCAAAGCACTGTGTGCCAGCTTTTCAAATGATCTCCATTTCCATGCCGGTCCCACAGAGGACATAAGCATGTCACATGTGAACTGGGTGCAGAACTTCAGAAAAATCCAGCTTTGGTGCACAGCAGTCCAGCAAAATAAGCACAGGATGAAGAAGATTCATGAATGTATCACTTTTCCAGGACACAGTTTCCTCTCTAAAAACTTGTTCTGAAGCAATATTTGTGCTGAGTTGTGTAAGCATGCAGGGTTATTACTTTGACCATCATGACAGCTCAGGAGGGGTGGGACAAAAGGCCTGGAAGGCTCTGCAGCTTGTGGTGCTGAGAGGGTGCCACCAGATCATGAGTCTTCTGGGACATGACTCCTATGTGAATGGAGTAAATGAGCATCCAAATTTTTGGAAACACCCAAGCACTGTAAAATCTTCTCCAGGACATTTCACATGGGTGCCTTAATCTTGCAGAAGTTTTGTAGAACAGGCAAAGTGAGAGGAAAATATTCAAAGTCTTGTGGTCAATAAGCAGGGTGCTTTGAACTGTGTAATTGAGCTGGACACATCATAAATTTGGGGATTAACTAGCAACTTTCTAAGTACGATGCTGGAACCCTTGTTACCATTTCCTATTAAAAGCATATGCGAGTGAGTAATAGAAAAGTATTCATCACTACAGCTCTCCTATAAAAACAAGTGGCAGTAATCTATCAGTGTCTAGGTGGCCAGAAGAGCTTCAGTGCAAGGAAAAAGGCCAGATAAGCTAAGGAGTACCATACAGAACATTCTATGCTAGCAAAAGCATTCTTAGAACAATACGGAATTTCTCTGGTAGAGAAGATATTGTTGACAGAAACAAAAGTAAATGTCCTTTGGGCATTTTGTGTCAGTGTTGAGCAAACTTAGAAGGTTCTCAAGAAGCAGTGCAACTTTAGTCTAGATAAATGTAAAGGAATGCATCTAGAGAAGAATGTCACAAACTGCTTCAATGATGCTGAACTTGAATGCAGCACTCATAAATTAGGAAGGAGATCCTGGAGTCATTGCCAGCAGTTCTCTAAAATGAACAGCTCAGTGTGCAAGAGCAGTGGAAAAAAACTCCAACAAAACTTTCAAGGGGAATGAAGAACAAGACACAGGGCAGCTTTTTGCTGCTTACAGAAAAGCTCCAAGCACCCCCAGCTCCACCCTGCAGCTCTCTGCATCTCACCAACACACTGGGGTGTGAGAAGGCACAGAGCTGGGCAGCTGAAGTGGTCATGGGCATGGAGCAGCTGCTGGAAAGGCTGAGTGCACGTGCTGCTGCTGACACCTGAGAGGAACTGTGTGGGAGCAGGAATGAAAGAAAGCCCAGCGGTGCGGGAAATGTTTAACTGCTTCTTTTGGCAGCTGTGATGGCTTCTGGTTGCCTACGACAAATGTGGAAGCAGTTTCAGAGTGCATCTTGGAAACAGACCAATTGATTTCCAGTTCCTTTGCTCATACAGTTCAATCTCATTTTCTCATATGCTAGCCCAGGCTTCTTATGCTTCTAACCAAAGCCTACTGCCACTGTGTGCAGGATGTGCAGGAATCTCTGTCCAGATGTAATGGTTGTTTGGATTTTTTTAAAACAGTAATAAAAAAGCAACATAGTCTCCCAAAAGTTGTAAATATATTCCTGAAGAACAAACCAAGGAAGATATATAATGAAAGCCAGAGGTTTTGAATCCGATCTTTATCTGATTTTATGGATTTTCAGAACAGTCTTTTCACTGAGTGAAACCAGGCAGAGGATTCACACTATTTGAGACTGTATAACCCTTGGCACGTAGAATGAGAATTGTTTTTAAAAGAGATTTTAATTGTTTGTGTACAATGGACTTATATTTAGCTTAAAAAGCTCATGTTTTTAATTCAAATTCTCTTGGAAAAACAATAGCTTAGATTAAAGGGAGAATGTTTGTAAAACTCAGAGCAACTTAGAAAACATGTGAACGATTCCGAAGGCTGGGTTGCTCCACGCAGCCTTTGCGTGTTGCACAGAGATTATGTTGTTTCCACACCAAAATTGTAAAGACTTATTGATTGGTCTCTGTTGCTTTTGGCTACGATTTTCATAAGATTTTCTGTTTTTAATGTTACTGGCACTTGTACGTATTTTCAGAGATGAAGTATTCTAAACATAAAAATATTTTTCATTTACCATAGTGCTTTTCATACAAGGACATCAAATCCCTTTCAAAACTGGTTGTAATTATTCCTCATGCACTTTACAAAGGGAGAAACAGATGAGTCTTGCTAAGGCCACCACACATTGAGAAAAAGACTCATTCCCGTTCTGCCTAGCACTAGCAAAAGTGATCTTTCCTCTAAAAGTCTGTTTGCAGCGATTACATTCACCCCAGTGTCTCTGAGTTGTTTTTGTACAGTATTTTGACGTTATGGCAACACTGCTGGAGAAACAGGCTCCTTTCTGAGCAGAAATGCAAAGTGTGGTGCTGGGGAAAAGCCATTTCTGCAGATGCTGAGATAAATCTCACTGCCAGTGGCTTGTGCATGCATCCCCCACTCCTCAGTGTCTAAACAAGCACGGATTGATCTTTGCAGCTTTGTCTGATTGCCTTTGTTCTTTGTGGTAAACTGGAGGCCCAAAGGCCAGCTGTCACCCTGCAGTGCTTGGGCACTAAACAAAAGCAGTGTTTTTTACCACCTTGTTTTTCCCAGTAACCCTTCCCAGCTCCTGCTAGCTGGAAGCGCAGCTGCAAAGCACCTCTGTAGAAGGTAAGATTGGAACAGCGCTGAATGTGATGTGAATGAGGAGCTAGCCTTTCTCTACATTTGGGGCTGCGCCTTGTGCTGACATTAAAAATTGGGCCTCTTGGGAAGATGTCATCTGGGAACAAGACTGACATTTTAGCACCATAATTTTACCCAGGACAAAGCTGTTCCAATCCGGAGGCCAGAGGGGAAGGAAGTGTCCTCAGATTCTGTTGTGACATCCATGATAAATCACAGCTGATTCTATTCTGGGATGTCAGGGAGACGATCATTTAAATATAAAGTTAAATTTGGTTAAACACTGTACAGATCCCACTATTTCTGTACTTCCTGTCTCTAATTTTGTTGCAATGCGTTCATGGAAACCCTGTAAGTGACATGTGTCGTTTTTCACTTCTAGTGTATTTTTAAGGATTTTTTTTAGGTTGTGGAATACTCTCTCTTGGGATCCTGTAGCAGATGACGTGGGAAGCACAGTGTGTATAAGAGAACATAGCTGCAGGCAAGCAACTCAAATAGAATGGAAACATCTTGGCCTCATAACAAAGTGTTCTTTGGAAACTGAACCATCCCTTCCACAAAGGTTTTCCCACAAGGTCAGGGCTGATGTGAGGGGCAGAGTATGGAAACAGTCCTGCTCACGGGGTGCTTCTTGTGCAACACAGCTGAGGGCTTCCCTGCTCACCACCAGCACTGTTCAACAGCACTTCATTATAAGGAACCCAAAATATTAGTCAGGTTTCTTCCAGGTTCAATACAGAGACAACAAGCACTTCCACCCATCTGTGGGATGCTTTTTCTGATGCATGTTTGCTTTTGGCACGCAGTGTGCGAAGTGTTACATGGCAGCTGGACAGCATTCTTCACTCCTTTCCCTCTGGGTGTACAATGGATACTGTTATCACAGTGCTGTGCTCTGAAAAGCTCCTTTTTGTGTTTGCGCTGCGAGGAGGACACGTGGTGAGAGCAGAAACAATGCCTGACTCCTTCATCACACTGGACAGCTCTGTAAAAGCCACACTTGAACCACAGGAACATTAAAGTTGGGAAAGACCTCCAAGATTATCCAGTTCAGTTGTCTGCCTACCATTATATTGCCCACTAACCACGTCCCCAAGTACCACATCTCCACGGCTCTTGCACATCTCCAGTCACAGTGACTCCAGCACCTCCCTGGGTGCCAGCACCTCACCGCTCTGTCGTAAAATAAATGTTTCCTAATATCCAGCGTGAACCAGATCCTTCAGAGCCCCGCCACTGCGGGCACGGCGCGCCCCGATAGGCCTGCGATGCCTGCAGCCCGCCCAGCTCCCGCGGTGCATCGGAACGAGAGGAGCCGCAGTGCGCGGCGCAGCCCGGCCCCCTTTGGGCAGCGCACAGGCGGTGCTCGGCCCCATTTGGCGGCTGCGCCACCCCGGCCCGGCTGGCGCTGTCAGTCGGGCGGCTGCGTCCCAACATGGCGGCGGCGGCTCTCGGGCCGGCGGCAGGGCGCGGGGCCGCGGCGGGCGGATGGACGTACTGATGACGGTCCGGAGACTCGCCTCCATCTGTACCATGGTGAGCGGCGCGGCGGGGCCGGCCGGCGGCCTGCGGGGGCTGTGGGAGCAGCCTCCGTCCTGATGGAGGCTTTGGCGGGGAAAGGGCCCGAGGTCGAGCGCGCCGCGGGGCGAGGAGGCCGGGATCGGGGCCCGGTGTCGGGGAGAGCGTGTCGGCAGATGGGCGGCTGCGCTCCTAGCGAGAGAAGCTGAGGGGAGTGAGTGTGAGCTCTCAGCTCCGGCTGAGTTCGCAGTGTTTCTTGCGATAAGTAGCTCAATTTAAGGTTGTTGTGCTGGTTAATGGGAGCGCCGTATCGTTCTGCCGAAACGCACATAGCAGGGTAACGTTCGTATTGCTGATGAAAACCCTGCGAGAGGAAGACTCGTAATTGCATGATTATGCAGAATTTTTAATGAGGTTTCATTGCTGCATTAGCAGAGGCCAGCGAGGGGTTCGTTTGGCAGCAGGCAGGCTGAGTCATAGCACAGAGCCACCTCTTGTTGGTGATACGCGGCCTGGGGAGCTTAATCAGGGGGAGGTTAATCACTGTAAGTAGGGGTGAATGGTTCAAATTCAGCACAGGACCGGGCTGAGGGCACACAGCTGTAGGATCTTTGGGTTTTACAGTCCCATGCCTCTGTTTCTCCAGGCAGTCAAACTTGAGTTTAACATCTCATGTGATAATGGTAGTGAAGCAGGTCCTGGGCTGCAGCGTCGCAAACGCTCTGATTCAGCAGTTTGCAAAGAGTGACCTCAGAGCTGTGCAAAGGCCATAGGGCTTCTCTCTTTCTTTTAGAATCATAGGATCAGTAAGTCCAGTCTACGATCACCAAGTCCAGCTCAAGATCCCCACATGCCCACTGTCCATGCCCCTCAGTACCACATCTTCATGGTTTCTGAACATCTCCGGAGATGGTGATGCTGACCCACAGCTTTGATTAACTTGAGAATGAAGTGAACTGAACACTGTTCAAAGCCCAGTGTTTGGGGAACCACAGTAATACTTCACACAGGTGAAATTAAGGGCATGGGAGGTGGCTGGCTGGATCATGTCTTCATGTGAAGCTCTGTCCCCCAGAGGCAGGCGTTGACTCAGTCTCATGCAGTATTTGGGATGTGTTCCTGGGATCAGCTGACTGAGCCTTAGGTTAAGATGATGACCATAAAGCAATGCATTTCCTATGAGTGCAGAGCTAAACCTGGATATAATCATTCCAGAATTTGTGATTTGTTTGTAGAGACTTTGACTATACATATTCATTTTTTACCTCATCTCTCTTTCATTTTGGTTGGGTGCTAGATGAAAGCAAATCAGATACTTATAGCTTATCAAGGTCCGTTTTGAAGTACTGTTTTTTTTTTTTTTTTCTTCTTCTAAAGAAGGTGTAAAGAAGTAACATATTAATCCTATTGCAACTCTGGGGAAGCAGCTCCTTTTGTTTCGCCTGCAGAAGTTTCATTTCTGTATAGGAAGCCTTGAACAGAGCTACTGATGCTATGTACTCTCCTTTCTCCTGCAGAGAAATCTACTTCCAACATTTTGATTGAACCATTTCATCAAATGTTGCAAATGTTTCTAGCATAAGTGCTGTAGGTGCATGCACAGTCTTGGTTGAACTTACTGGCCGTCTCACCATACCTTTTCTTCAGCTAGCACATGAAACGTGAGGTTCTGGGTGCTATATTTTAGAAGAGAACCTCTTTATTTCCATATACTTCAGTTAAAGTCCAGTAAGAAATGCTGTTTGCCTTGTTGTGATGTGAATATAAAAGTCGAAGCTGTCTTTACAAAACCATTTAATTACTTGACAAAGCCCCTCTGGGAAACTGCTTCCTTTAGGATTATGCTGATATGTACTGTTTGTACAGTACTTTACATGTGTTTAATAATGTACACAGCTTTTTCCAGCAGTCCTACTTGCCTGCCCTTCATTCTGCAGAGCTAAAGCATGGCTTTAGGACATTCTCAGACCCCTTTGTTCTGCAGTCTCCTTAAAACTTAAATTGAATGCCTGAACTCATTACCATACAGTAACATAGTTACAGCTTTAATTAGATCCCCCTCCCTAAAATAACTTCCAGGTTTTGTAGTGTGGATCATCTCTCTGGCGCCACCTGATTGTTGCATTTCCTGCCTATGAGCACAGTCCCTCTTTCAGCACTCGCATGACGTTTGCATGGCAGCTATGGCATTGTGAGGATTGGAAAGCCATAGGAAAACAGATGTTAACTTGAATATGGTTCATTGCTTGGTTAAGATATGGCACCACGTGGCAAGACACATCTGTAGCCAGGAGCTACCGACTGGAGCTCTGATTCTCTGTGTGTCCCTTTGGCTTAATTTTGTTTCTTAGCACTTGTCTTTATCATGGACACTAGGAGTTTTCATTGTCTTTTTGCAAGTGATTGGTAGATAAACTGGGAGAAAGCACTGTTGAGGCTTTTTTTCCCCTTACATTCTCACCTTTTGCTTCCTGAAAAATGCAAAGCTCTTATTTCAGAGGTATATTTAAGCTGGTGTATCTGTAGTCTAGTAGCATATGTGCAGTCATGGACAGATGCAAATCCTCTCCGGACTAACAGAGGAAAGAGGGCTGGTTTCCTATGGTCTGACTGTGTCACCTGATATGGGATAGGCTGCTGTGCCCCAGGGGCTGTGACAGCACACAGCTGAGCTTTGAGCTTTGAGTCAGGGTTCAGGTTGTGTTGTTGTATTGACAAACCCTTGTTGTTGTTTTTAGACTGGTTAAGTAAGCCAGAACACTAGCGTGAAGCAAAGCATGAGGCATGGATCTGATCTGTTCCTCCTTACCTCAGACTTTTCACAAAATTAAACTGTTAACAAAAGTATTGGTGTTTCCTGGTAAGTTAATTAGGGATGCTTCCCCTCAATTCACATCTAATTGTTTGCTGAACCAGTAAGACATGCCTGATGAGGAGCTCAAACCCTGTTTACAAATTGGTGGTAGTCCTATTCTGCTTCTCTGAATCAGGACAGCATGGATATGATTATTAACTTTAGTGTTAGAGATGACTGAATCACTTTAAGTTATGCATTTCCATTTGCCATCTGAATAATTATATTACTCAGCCCAAGCAGGGCTTTCATGTCACTGCTGTATAATGCTTGCTTTCTGCAGTTTCACCCATATTTTTAGAAGTCTGTTTTAGCTTTATCAGAGAAAAAGTATTTATGGCTGGGAAGTGGAAAGAAGGGAGGATAAAAGCAGAGCTAGCAAAGCAGACTTCTGATTCCAGCAGTGCTTCTTTATTGACTTGTTAAACAGAAGCTCGTATTTGCGCTCAGCGCAATGACCTGCTTTATTTTAGGGAAGACAGGATGCGTAACCTTTTGCACAGCAGTTAGTAGGTCGCTTCACGCAAGGTTTTCTGCCAGTGCTCTAGTTCAGTGCTGTGTACAGTGGGCAATCATGGATGTGGTCTCTGGATGCTGGACTTGCAGCCAGGTGGGCACACAGCCTGTGTCTAACAGCACACGTGGGTTGCGTGCTGGCTTCCCTCCGGTGACTTGTAAGGTGTTGTGCAGCAATCCTGAGCTACCACATATATGAGTTTTTCTGAAATGCCTGTTTTCATCTTGGATTGTTTATAAACATAAAGATATCGTGCCTTCGCTGTCCTTAGGAAATGAGAGAATATAATTCTTGCATCACTGAGTATTGAGGAAACTATTGGGCAGAGTATTCCTTGGTGCTAGTTATTATAGTAGAGGACGTGTACTACAAGAGCTATTACAACTTGAAAAGGTGTAACGATCCTGGAAAAGATTCCAGAATAGCAGAGTGTCAGTAGACCGAGAAGCTCTTTATAGAATCTTCATTGTTTTGATCTTTAACCAGGATTTGGAACAAATGCTTTTAAGACATGGACTACATCTGTGTTTATGTATGTTTACACCAGTTAATATCGTGCTTCCCTTCCTGTTAACAAGTAGGTGGTTTTCAGGGTTTGCTCTTACAGGTGCCAGTTCAGGAGATTGCTAGTCAGGTGCCCCTTTACAAAGGGCTGTGCTGTAGATCATTACGTTTTGATTCTTGGGTTGTACTTTACCTTCTGAGCTCTTTTGCTAGAAATCTGTGAGAGGAGCCCTGTGGAGCTCTTTGCAGGCGGGTGTGTGGCTGTGAGCATTGAGTTGAGCTCAGTCGTGGTGGCTAAGAAGGGGGAAATGGATTGCTTGCAGTGCCATGTTACAGAAGTCAAGGCTCTAGGCTGTAGATTCTGTACTTCCTACCCTGAATCCAGCATCCTTTCCTTATGTTCTTTTAACTGGTACCTGCTTTATCTGTTTAAATGTAATGAGAATGAAATGACAATTTCACCAGTGTGTGACTTGCTGTACCTTAGTAAGTGAGGCATAGATCCTGTGGACCTTGCAAGACCAGCTCCTGATGGAATAAATGTGTGGAAAACAATTCACAAAGCACTCTGATTTATTTAAAAACGCTTTAATTAAAACTGGACATAAGGTTTGGAACACTTGGTAGCAGCAAGTTTGTTCTGAAACACAGCGTTTTGTAATTTTATGATGTTCTCCACAGCCCTGGCTGTAACCAGCATGCATGGTAAGCTTTGCCTCCTTCCCACCCCCTCCAAAGCCTTTGCTGTGTGCACTGTGTGCAGACTGAGAACACTGTGTAGTCTTTCAGGGTGGAGTTTGGGGAAGTGACACTTGCACCTGCTCCTTTTGAGATTAGCAGTTTGCTTTGCCACACATTAGGGATCTCAGTAAGATTTGTGTTCTGTAGTGTGATCCAGGGTACTGAAATCTCCCCCTTCCCTTTTTTGCCTTTGCTGAAGAGAAATGCCTTTTGCAGGCAGCTGTGTGCTGTGCACCCAGTGGGAGCCAGTAGGTTCCAGTCCAGAGGCTGAGTTAGCCTGCTGCAGAGCCTGAGCTGGTGCCCCACAGCAGGCTGCTCTGCCAGCTGGTCCGTGTACCTGTGAGAGTTCAGACGTGTAACCTATGCTGCCGTGCCTTAATTACTTCATCTGAGCCAAACGATACTAATTGCAGTGGGAAAGGGATGAAAGGTTTGTATAAAAAGCATGTAATGTTGGAATTAGGTTTTTTGCACTGAGCTGAAGAAAGTAGTAAGAAATTGGTATTAGAAGGCTGTATGTTCTATAGATAATAGGTAGCAGTGTTTTAAATCAGATGTTTTTCTCTGGCTCACTGAAAGCGATTAATCTTGTGAATCTCTTGTGCCTATCCACTTCATGTTTTTATGCTATTATTTTATTTGTTTTATAGCTCTTCTTCCCAAGCAGCTGGTACAGCGTTGACCTAATTATTTTTGACAAGAGCTCTGAATAGCAGCAAAGACACTGGCCCAGCACTGTGCTAATTTTGATGCTTCTCTTTCCCAAAGCTGTGGCAGTGGCTGCTTTGTGCTCAGGAGCTGTGCAGCATGCCTGTCAGGATAGCACAGCACTGCTTTGGTAACCTGTACCATTACCTTCTGAGCTGCAGGAAGCACGTGCTTATGGGTGGAGGCATGAGCCTTGTTAGTTCCGAATCAGAAGTTTGACCTGTCACATAGTTTGTTCTTCAGTAATAATTCATTTATTTGTAGCTGAGTTGTGCAGAGGATTTGACTGAATTTTAGTCTTAAAGAAATAAATAAATTCATAGTACTGAAAAGGAGAAAGCTATAAGTTGAGGCACAAGCTGTGTGGGTGCTGGACATGTGGATTTCCTCCTCATGCTGACCACAGCTAATGTTCTGTACTGTGCTACTGTGTTTAATCACTGCCAGCTGTTGGGTGATGGCTGTGGAAGAGCTCCCAAGCTCCAGGCCTCCTTACCAGCTCTGCCTGACACCATTTGTGTCTGTGGCAGCAGAGGGATACAGGAATACAGGAGTCCATCAGGGATTTTTCCCTTGCGTACTGCATTCGACTGGAAATAAAGACTTCTTTGCTGAACAAAAAGCAATTTGCAGCTTCAGGTTGCGGGACTTGATAGATCTCTGTTTTGTGGGGATATTCAGGTAGAACCAGAGCTGTGCTGTAGGATCTCTTTGTTTCTGGTAACTTGCACAGCCAGCCATTCCAGGTAAGTGGTTTTGAAGCTGCTCTTTGCGTATCTCTTTTCTGTTTTACCAAATTCAGCAAAACCTCAGACAGCTGCTTTGTGTTCTTTGGGTAAGCACGAGTTCCACTCAATCCTACCTTCCCTGTACCTTCAGCATATCTAATACTGGTGCGATGTCTTCATTGAGCTGCTATAAAAATTGAAGAAAAACTGGAATGTTAACAACTCCCCACACTGTGATCTTAAAACTTGGTTGATGGGATTTTTTGAACGAACGCTCTTTGTCTTCTCTGCTGGACATCACCAAACAGGGTTCTTGGAAAGCTCCCCCCCCCTTTTTTTTTTCTTTTAAGATCCATAGGCATATGGATATCCATATACAAAGTGGAAGTACTGCAGAAACGGGAAAGGATATTTTATTGTCTTGATGCTTTTGGGGTTTCTTGGCCATTGTTAGCAGTACTTACTGTTCTGAGCTGCTAAAATGTGATAGCTCTGGGGGCCAGGCAGCTTTCCCTTCTGCTGTTTGACAGATAGTGCCAGAACTGTGCAAACCTACTGGGCTCAGCTTGTTCTGGATTCAGAATCAGTTCTGCTGGTGGTGATGAAAACAGAATAGGGGACACTTGGAGAAGTGCGGCTGAGCTCTGAGACATCATTTTAAGAAACAGTAATTTCTAGAAAACTACAGATCTTGATTACACGTTGCTGAAACTTCAGTTGTCACTTCCACCACCAATATGGAAGTGTTAAATTCCCACGTCTCTGAGAGTCTACAAGCTTCAGTAAAGCAGTACTGCCACTTTGGTTAAGCTAGGGGGATGTTCTTCCTGTCAGATAGTTATCTGCTGCCTAAAGTTGTGTTTTCCTGCTTACAGAGCTAGTGTGTACCTACAGCTTTATCATCCCTTCCTGAGCTGGAGTGGCAGAGCAGTTCCTTCCTCCAGAGGGCATTTTGATGGCCTCCTGCACGTCTGGGGATGTAAACCAGGGGATTTTAAAGGAGGCAGTTATTTACCTTATGCTAGCAATGAGAAGTCAATTCTAATCTCATACATTAAACTTTACATTTAGCTGTATTCTGTTGTGCATTATTTGCTTAGCCTTTATATGCCAAGGAAATTTGATTGTTATCTGTTAGTGATTTCTTTCTTGACATTTTTATTGCTCCCACAATGTCTATCATAGCTTGGCAAAGCAGTATTGATTTTTCTATGGCTTAAATGCTTTAAAGGCTGTAAGATGCAGAACAGTTCCTCTGTGGCTGCCAGATGAATTGCACCTCTCTCGATTCTTCAAATAACCAAATGTGAAGCCTCACGCTTCAGATGCTTCCCCCTTTGGTTAGATTTCACTTCTAGATGAGAAATGGGTCTTTTTTATTTCCAAAGTTATGAACCGTGTATTGTTTCCTCTGAGCAGGTATTTGTGTGATCTGTAGCAGAAGTATTATCCTGATGGAAAAATATTTTAGCAAGGGTGGGAAAATGTGTGTAACACCTTTCAGTCTGAAAACAAAGCTGCTTATCTGGCTTCCTTACAGCAGGACATGGCTCATCAAGTCAAGCCACCAGTTGGTTCCCTTGCTATGTAGAAATACAATTGCAGAGACTGCAGGTTGTGAGCTGCTGCACTTTGACAGCACTTCTGCTGCCTTACTCACAGCTGTGCCATGTGGCTCCATCCTGGAACATGAGCAAGCCCATTCACCTTGCCACTCTACAGTGCTTTTTTCTCCCTATTTGTTGCCTTGTTGAGTAGTTCTCCTGTTCTCCTGTCAGTAGTTCTCCTGGGAGTTTACTCCCATTCTACATCACAATTAATTTGAGTCTTGTCTTGGTTTGCATGAGTTTGGTATGTAATATAAAATGCTCCTTAACAAGAGAGATCAGAAACATTGCAATTGAATGCTTGGTTACCTTGGATTCTGTGGCTGATTAACTGAGGTATTTAACTATTAACAGTGGATAGCAAGTCTTCGGTTTTGTTTTACAAGTAGTTTGTTTTTTGGAGGGGGACACAGTGGAGGAAGAAAGAGGTAGGTGGGAGCAGGGAGTGGGTGGAGAGAAACAAATGAGAGGAGTTGCTTGATCTGGCACTGATGCCTCAAAATGTTTTTCTGTAATTGCTGCTTGCAAAGAGCCTTGCCTGTAAATCTATCAGCACCTGTCTTTTTGTGGGGATTTACGGTACTTCAATTTGAGTCTTGTTTTTCTTCTTCACATGTCTATGTGTGTGTGTGTAATTCCCTGTAAATCTGACGCGGGAGGTCTGACTGCAGAGTTTCCATTCCTTCTCTTAAACTGTATTGCTTCTTAGTTTCTTTGATTTTTATTTTCTTTTTAAACTTCCTAGTTCTGTCTGTATTGTCTTCAATGGTCTCTACAGACTCTGCTTGCCTGATGCTTGTATTAATAGCAGAATGTTAGTTGAATTGATTGAAATACCAGTTTAAAAATGTTACTAGCTTCAGGGATTGCTATTTTCTGAGGAGTCTGTGTTTAAGCTGTAGGACATCTTGCATGTGCAATAGAGTCTGCTGCTGGTTGCAGACAGTTATGGGTGGCATTCAGAGCAGAAGTCGAGAATCCAGTGTGCTTGGATTTCTCTACTCTACGATGGCAACTCCTCAGAGAGCTGTGCAGTGCAGCACAGGGCAGCAGAGGGCTATTGGGAGATGCTCAAGAAATGTTAGAGGATGGCATGGGGTGGTATGAGGAAGGCACCAAACCCCTAGTGGGAGCTCAGCTGCACGGTAGTGGTGGACTAAAAACATGGGGAAATGGGATGAGATCCGTCAACTGCTTTGAATTTGAAATGGACAACTTAAAATTCAAACCAGAATATTGGCATGCTTTAGTTCCTGTTCTGTGCAGTAACCAAGACCCTATACGGGTATGTTGTGGTGTTTTTTGGTCCTATACAAAATGGGAAGTTCTGTCCTCATTATACTGATGGAGACTCGAGGATATATCTGGAAATGCCCTATAAGCTCCAGCTTCCTTAATTGAAAGTGAGCCAATCCAAAGCGCTGCCAAGTGAGCAGAGTTTGAGGAATGCCTCGTAAAATTCTTCCTTCCATTCTTTTCTCCCCATTGTGCTCCACCTGTCTGTCCATAGTGCTTCCCAGAAAAGATGCTTATAAGTTGGTAGCATTTCTAATGTAAATTGTAAGTGAATGTAAGGTTTATTTCAGAAAGAATTTTTGAGTAGTGATACAAATAACCAACAGCATGCTTCACTTCAAAAGCTGCAACAGCATAGAAAGATGTAATGAATTTCTTACAAGTGTTCAAAGCGCACTGAGATACATCTAGGAAAGGGAATTTGGTGAAAAGTCCCTGTCTGAGTTACCCAGACACACCAACCATGACTTGCCCACAAGTAGGGTGGCAGAAGTCTCTGTGATCTCACAGCACCTGGTGGCTGCAAGGATTGCGTAGCCATGATTTGCCTACAGCTTCACAGTTGATAATTACTACAGTGGAAGTTAAGTGTTACACAGATTTTTTTCCCTATAGATTCAATAGGGGAATTCTCTTTGATTTGCCTTGAAGATGCAGTCCACCTCACCAGAAGAGATGTGGGTTTTTTTTTTTTGTGGAATCTGTAGCCTGCATGTTTCCTGTCCTCTAGGTTTAGGGTTCTGTATGTGTGTGTTACAAGTTTCTTTATTTGTATCAGTGTGTATACTTGACTAAATGTAAATTGTCTTTCTAGGTCACTGAATAATCTCAAATCTTAAATGAGAACAATTTTTCTGCTGTTCATTTTCAATTAGAATCAAGCACAGGAATCCCTTCTGTTAGATGAGACAGTGCTCTGTGCAGTCCTGCCTGATGAGGCACAATTTTCTAAGTGGAAATGTGGTGCCTTTTACCATAAATAAGAGACATCACGTTGATTTTGTTTTTGAGAACATGGGAAAGTTCAAGATGTTATTTCTTGATGGAACAAGCTCATATTCCTAGCTTCATTGCTCCTGTGGTGGTAGTAATGAATTTGGGGAGATTTTTTCCCCCTCTAACATGTTGTTTCTTTGCAGGGCGCCAATGCCTCAGCTTTGGAGAAAGAGATTGGTCCTGAACAGTTCCCTGTGAATGAGCATTACTTTGGCTTGGTCAATGTAAGTGTATATTCTATACTTTAAATGCTGTTTTTTTGTTGTTTTTTGTTTGTTTGTTTTTAAATTCATATTGTAATCTTGGATTTAAAAGGATTCTCTATTAGACATAAGGAGAGACTGCACAGACCCCACATCTTGCAGTGTGAGTGTGCAGTGTTGATAACTAAGGTATGCATTTTGCCTTACTAAAAATATTTATTTTCTGTGCCTATAAATATTGATTAGTGAGAGAATTCTTCCTATTTGGCTACATTTCTAACTATAAGACTTCAGTATTTGGCTGGAAAGGACACTGAATAATGAAGTCTGCATGCTGTTTGTATTCTCTTCGTGTAGAGGAGCTACGATGTTACAGTGATACACACTGTAGCTCCATATGGGATCCTTGAGGTTTTTAAATGAGAATGTTACTTTCCTAAAAACATAGTGCTGTATGGTGTTCAGGGAAACTCTTCTAAGGAAGTAATCGGGAGAGGAATGATAATAACCTGGCCAGTAATTTTACTGAATGTAGGAATGCTCTTCTTTCTTTCTCTTTTGCTTGGCAGCCTGGAATGAGTCCTTCTAAAAAGCTCTGCTTTTGTATTGGTCAGCTGGCATTCATCTGACTTGGTTAGGATATGTTAGACAGTAAGGATTGTCTGCCTACATTAACTATGGGGATAACTGGTGTTGGTCTTTCTGGTACCTCCAGAGGAAAAAGACAGCTGTTGTGCCAACGTGTAGGAAGTTCTCTTGTATCACACATGACGTGAAAATGTGGTGTGGTGAAAACACAGCAAGTATGCTTGTGTTTACTGCTCGTATAGGTATGTCTCATTGAAAGCTTCAGACGCACCAAGTAAGGTTACAAAGTGTAATTTGTTGCAGCTCATCAGAAACTCATTTAATTGACTTCTGTGTGGGCCTCTAGCAGTTTGGTCTCAGACAACAAGCCATCTAAGCACACTGAGTTATACTTCTTAAGTATGGTGTTAATGGCCATTCCAAAGCTTCTGAGGTTTGCACCATAATGAGAAAAATGGAAGGCATCTCCAATTGTAGCATAAATAGCAGAGTGATGAATAGTGTGAGGAGAGAAAACAGCATTCTAAAAATAACCGGAGTTATTATACCCACATTCATTCTCTTTTCACAAGGACAAAATATGACTAATACTGTTGTGCTTTATTTCTTGCAGCCAGTTTCTTGGGGATCATCGTTTTCATGCTGTTGTTTTGGAGAGCTTTTTCCTAAGCTATTTATAGTTCTTTTATGGCTTGAAATTAAATGCAGCCCTTCAACGAGTGCGGTTTCATAACATCGATATCAGTACTAGTAAATATGTAGTTGCATTGCAAATAGAATCAGATGTTGAATTTATAGACGATGAAGGCTTAAAGAAAAAAACTTGACTAGGTTTCTCTCTGGGTCAGTGAACAGATCCAGCTTGCCTGCAGTCAGGCAGATGCTACCACCACTGCAGTGTGTATGAGGAGAGGTCTGGCTGCTGCTTCTGACACTGACAGCCCACTGAGATGCATTTTGTGTGGTGAACTGGAGTGCAAGAGGGGTGGAACAACCTCCGTTTTCATTTTTAAAAGCTTATTGTCTTAAAATGAGCCTTCAATTTTGATTTTGCATTGAAGGTGTAAAATTATGTATGTTCATATAATGTTAGGTAACGTAGACTCTAAATGCAGCCAATTTTAAGAAAAAAGTATTTAAGGATGACAAAAATATTAAAAAAGCAACTGTTGTACCTGCTTTTCCTTTGTATTTTAGGTCATGTTAGACTTCTTCTTTCCACACAGACCAGTGTTTGATCTGTGTACATAACTTGACTTCAGGAGTGGAAATGTTCAGCAGCCCACTGAGAGCTGCCATGCCAGCTTGGTCTGTGACTTTCTGTGGAAGACAAATGGTTACAGCCCTCTTCTTTTTTTTTTTTTTCCTAAGCAAATCATGGACATGACTGGAAAGATATGACTACATCATTCTAAACACAGACCTATTTAAGTTAGAATTGTAACACTGCTGCACAATTCTGTAATTTATTCTAAAGCAGAATGTATTTTTTGAAAGCTGTATTTAAATACAGGGAAGGACAGATCAATAATTGAGTTGTTCAGAAGTTTTCCAACACTCTAAATCGCTCAAAGGTGGAAGAATTTTGCTCTAGCACTTCAGAAATCAGAATTTCTGAAATAAAATGCATTGGATTTTCTTTTCATGAAGTACTTGGCTTCAGTGAAACCTAAAACACAAGCATACAGAATAGTTGGATATTCAGGCTGGATAATAGGAAGAGTTTCTTCTTGGAAAGTGGTGCTGCACTGTCACAGGCTGCCCAGGGAGGGGGGGTCACTGTCCCCAGAGGTGATCAAGCAAAGGGTCAGAGTGGCACTGAGGGATGTGGTTAGTGGGCATGTGGGGATGGGCTGTTGGTTGGACTTGGTCATCTGAAGAAAAGTGCTTCCATGTTGTGTTGTTATGTAAAAGTGGTGGTAAACAAAGCAGGCTGAAATACTCTTTGCAAGGAGGTTTTTAAAACCTATAGCATACCATTCAGTGAGTTTTTTCACCACACAGCTTTGGCTGCTGCAAAGCATTAGCGCCTTACTGTCAGGAATTTTTACAGCTGCTTGGATTGAATTTTATCTGTGTAACTCTTCCATGTAGTTTAATAGTTTTTCTCCATGGGGCAGCATCAAAGCAATACGTAAAACAACTTCACTTCATGCACTTTGGCAGTCCTGAAATTTCAGTAGCTACGTGCTTTGTGAACTTCTTGACTTAAGGTGCATCATGACCTCCCAGTTTTTAAGATAGACAATTTCTAATTTCTTCTGTCTCTTCATTTTCTGGGATTACTGTAGGCCAATTTATTACTGCTTGCAGATGAAGTATCCAGGTGAAGTAGTTAGGAAGACTTTTGGTAGCCCTCATGCCTGTTTTGTATTGTATCCAGATTTAATTTTGTTTTGGTTTAGTTCTTTTAGGTCACTCATTAAGGATTCTGTGATTCTAATTCATGTTAGAGTTGAACGGGAGGTTTAAAGGCCATCAGTCCCAACTCCCCTGCAGTGAGCAGGGACACCTACAGCTCCATCAGGTGCTCAGAGCTCAGTGCAGCCTGAGCCATGGGTGTCTCCAGGGATGGGGCACCAGCACCTCTCTGAGCAACCTGTGCCAGTGCCTCACCACCTTCACTGTTTGAACAACTTTTTCCTTATGTCCAGTCTAAATCTCCCCTCTTTTAGTTTGAAACCATTTCCCCTTGTCCTGTCACAACAGACCCTGCTAAAGAGTCTGTCCCCTTCTTTTCCTGTCGCTCCCCTTTAGATACTGAAAAGAGATACTGAATTAGGGTCTATCCTACCTAATTCACCTTTGTTCAGATTGTATTTTTGTTTTCCTTCTGTCATTGAGAATTTTAACTGCTGTTCTGTTGTTTGTGGATGGTATAAATTAATATTAATGTATGTATAATGATGGAACCTTGTGAGCAGGATGAATTAAAGCTGTTAGTTTTCTGTTTCATTCAGCAAACTTGTGATCATTTTGGTACATTGATTACACCAAATTCTGGTGAATAGTAGTGGTTGTATTTATTCCATAGTTGACTTTGTATGCTTGTTTTTTTTAATCCAAATACTTTCCCTTTGAGCTGCAGAATCTCCCTGCCAGAATATCTGGAGACTGGCAAACATAAAATATTTGCTTCACTTTTATGAAGAGACAGCATTGTAAAATATAGTTGCAAAGAAATAACTCAAAAAATGCTGCATCTCTTCTAGATGATGTGCTTCTGTCTCAGTGGTTGGAGCATTTCTCCTTGTTAAGCAATGTGGAACGCTGCCTCTGGAAGTCATTACTGCTGTCCTCCTTTCTCTAAAGTGACACAGCCTTACAGCCTTCAGATATGGCAGATGTAAACCAGCTGCTCTTTGGATTTGCCTGCATCGTACTTCTTGTAGTAGTTTATTGTGAACAGGAAATACTTAACATATACCTTAGCTAACTACCTCTGAACAGTAATCTGCGTGTTATAAACCTGTGTTTGTGGCACAGGCAAATTGAAAATAGGAATGCATTGAGCTCTAGTTACTGTTGTGCAGTTCAGATGCAGCAATGCCGTCTCATCCTTTCTCCATTTGCTTTGTCTCTCTGTTCTACTGTATCACTGGTGCCTCTTCACATCAGTGAGAGGAATCTCCCCTATCCAGGACTGACAACATGTTGTCTCTGCAAGTGTTAATTTTGCAATGAGCCCACGATTGCCTTTTTTTCAGTGCCTTCCTTATATTAAAAAAATTTGTGCCTAGTATCACTGTGACTGTTTTCTTCATTTTATTGCAGCTTCCAGTTGTAATGGAAGGGTGAGTCTCCCAGACGGTGTCTCTTAGTATTACCCCAATAAATGACCCCTGACAGACAACTTTTCCATTTTCAGTATGTGACATTCCTGTTGAGCAACCGTTCTCTTTTATTACCTTTTAACAGACCTAATATGAAAATGTTTGTTTTCCTTTTGTTCTGTTTTAACCAGTTCGGCAATACCTGCTACTGCAACTCAGTCTTGCAGGCACTTTATTTTTGTCGTCCATTTCGGGAAAAAGTTCTGGCATACAAAGTGCAGCCTCGAAAGAAGGAAAGCCTCCTGACATGCCTCTCTGATCTCTTCAACAGTATTGCTACCCAAAAGAAGAAGGTGGGAGTCATCCCACCCAAGAAATTTATTTCCCGATTGAGGAAAGAAAACGGTAAATGAATGCATGAAGCCTTTATGTAGATTGAAGCATTGAATTGCTAAGTGTATAAAAATGTAAATACAGTTTCTTTTTTAAATGAGTCCAAACTGTCAGGTCCTAGCAGATTTCTGGAGCGCTCTTGAACTCCAGTTTGTGGTATGAATTTCATCATCTCTGTAACACAGGAAGAGAGATTATATCAGAATTAGCTCTGTCATAAAAGGATTAACCTACACGTCTTTGTTTCTGTACTTGCATAGACCAAGTGAAGAGGGTGTAGACGAGTCTCAGTACTCCACTTGTGTACCTGATGGTGTCGTGGTGCGTAGGTGCCTGCCACAAGTGGTTGCTACAGTTTGTAGAACAGCTAAACACACCTCACAGGGTTGGGCAGTCAGTCTGTGGGAGCTCTCAGCCTGCTGCCTTACTTTTGTGGTGGGATAAATTTGTTACAAGGAGAACTATTGATTATTTCCCAGTTCCAATTTGTGAGGGAAAATTCTGTATGTTGATTTATCATCTCTGAGCTTGAAAGGATAAAATTGTAAAGTATTTTTGCCCTTTAATGCTGGACTTAATGAACCAATGGCCCAAGGCAGCCCATCAGTATTTCTTTATTTTCTTCCCCATAGGAAAGCAAAAACAACATGACAAATAAATGTGGCTTTTATCTGTTCTAAGAAACACCCAAACTAAGTTTCTTTCCTGTTATTTTTCAGCTTATTTACCAGTTTCTTGCAACCTGGGGAATAGGTGTGGGTAACCTAACCTCCATTGCTAGGATAACAAAGTTCTCTAAAGTTCCTTAAAAACTTTTGGAAGTGTAACCTAAAGTAATTAGTGGGATCCTATAGTAAGGTAGAGAAGGACAGAGGGTACACACTGGTCTCTAAAAGCATAGAGTTTGATATTATGAATTATCTGTATTGTTTTTCATTCTCCATGTTCTCTTCCTTTTCAGAATTGTTTGATAATTACATGCAGCAGGATGCACATGAATTCCTAAACTACCTACTTAACACTATTGCTGACTTGCTACAAGAAGAGAAAAAGCAGGAGAAGCAGAATGGCAAACTCCAGAATGGCAGCATTGAAAGTGAAGAAGGAGACAAGACTGATCTGACGTGGGTCCATGAAATCTTCCAAGGAACACTAACCAATGAAACCAGATGTCTTAACTGTGAGGCTGTACGTTTAAAACAAAACAAAATCTCCTACATTTTTCACAAGTTCTGGATCATTTTCCCTAATACTAAGCACGCTTTTTCATTTATTAGGATAGATGAAATTGCACTCTCTCTATTAAAATATGGAACATAGCCTATTTTATGCTGTATCACCTCTATGTTCAAACCAAAACTCGTTAAGGTATGTTTCTCAGAAAAAGCGTAGTGTTTTTTATTCTTCCTCCCTGTTTTCATCAAGGCAGTCTGTACCTGGCTGATATGAACTGCTTTTTTGTCTTCACGTTATTTCTTGTGTCAGTGATTGATAGTTTATGTTGTGTTTTTACATGAGAATTGCTCACTATTCATTTAACTCTGGGATTAACTGAGTGTAATGGTTATGCTTCATGGTGCTGGTCCATAGCCATTCTGTTTGAGAGTAAAAGAAGTGCTAGGAAGTCTGGAATTAGAAGAACCTCACCACCTTTGGAGCAGGAGTTTGTGCTTAGCAATGAGCTGTATCTGATTTAATATTTCAAAACAATGAGAACTCAAATGGGGAGAGGAAAAAAAAAAAAAAAAAGAGAAGCAATTAAATTTGAAATGCCTTCTCTTGGCATTTTAAATCTAAAATTATGTCTAGACAGTGAATAGAAGTTCTGAATGGCATAAATATGATTTTCTCAAGTATCTTGAAGTGAAATGTGCCTGTGCCACAGATGGAAGGACAGTTTTCCTAACCACTAACGCTTCTTGGGATTTAATTGAAAATCCAGCTGACAGTTCCTGCATTTCTTATAAGTATTTACTGTTATACTCTGAAATGCTGAAGAAAGCTTTATCTCAGTACAAAGGGTGGAGTGTATGGTTAAAGCTTCCCCAGCTCTTCACTTTTAATTCGCTTCAAGAGAGAGCCTGACTATGTGTGTATGTATGTATTTTCTCAAATCAGAATGGTCTGTTTGCATTGAGGACACGGCATCGTTACAGAAATGGTTATAAGAAGTCTGCAAGATCCTGAACTGTTATTAAATGTTTCTCTTTTTTTCAAGGTTAGTAGCAAAGATGAGGACTTTCTGGATCTATCGGTTGATGTGGAACAAAATACATCAATTACACACTGTCTGAGGTAAATGAATGGAAAAAAGTAACCTGCTTTTGGTCAGAGGGGAAAGTGTGGTGTTATTGTTCTGATGTGCAACAGCTGAAGGCTTTCAGCTTGTGGTATTGCATCTTTATCATTGGAAGTGGCTAGTGGTAGTAAAGGAGTGTACTCATGTCTTAGTGGTATGTAAGATTGGGTTTCACTTTCTTTTACAGGGATTTTAATTTGTTAATTAATATAGTCAGAGTTTACAAAACTGAATGTGGTATGTTTGGATTCATAGAATGTTTTCATTTAATATTATTAGAATATTTTAGTTGCCTGGTCCTATTTTTTGTGATCAGGTGTACTTTTTACTTTTTGCTGATAGCAGTTTCCTGCATGGAGTTGGCTGCCAAATCCATGGCTTATCAGCTGCTAGGATACAGCAAGTTGTGTATAGCAGCTGGCTTTTTAATAGCCAAAAAGGGGTTTATAATTACTGGGAGCCAAAAGATAACCCACTTTTGCTAGTCAGTAGCTAACGACCATAGGCTTGGGCATTTGATGTCTGCCACCAAATAGAATGCGGAGAGGCTGTTTCTGGAATCAGAACACAATTGCCTTATTGCTGTTTATAACCTGTCTCGTTTGAGTCCTACCTGGAAAGTTAATACATGAGACCATCCTTTCAGATCTTATCAGCTGAGCATTGGTACTACAACCAAATTCTGGGACAGATACACCTGAGATGTGTTTGGGAGATACAACTGATGTGAATAAGTAGAATTTTGTCCTTTGATTTGTGCTTGGTTTTTCCGTATTATTAGTAGTAAGTTTTAAATGGTTGTTCTGACTGGATGTCCCTGCCTATCTGATTTTTTCTTTCACTTTTGTTTTCAGAGGGTTTAGTAATACTGAAACTCTGTGCAGTGAATATAAGTACTATTGTGAGCAGTGCCGCAGTAAACAGGAAGCACAGAAGAGGTAAGGTTAAAATATTCAGGCTCAAGTAAATGCTCTTTTAAAATGGGCAGCTGTTAGAAAATCTGCCCTGTGAAACTGATAAAAAGAAAGTGTAAGACTGTTTAACTGTGTTTGGTAGGGAAAGGAAAAAGGATGAGTGGAGAGATCTGGTAACTTTGTGGCAACCTTATCAGAGAGAAATGGAGAGATTAATTCTGCGTTCCCCCCAGAAGAGCTTGTATCTGGTATTTCCAGACATTTGTGTTTTCCCCAGTTAGTATTAATCAGCTCAAAGCCACTGAAAGCTATCCAGTCTGCCTCCGCCATGAATACTGTGTGCAAAAATCTTTTCACACTTCATGCTTGGTAGCAGCCAGAGCACCCAGATGGATTTATTCCATCCATTTCTTCTCACTGATATGCTGAAAAAAATGATATTTTCGACACTGACAGTTGTCCTGCATTCAGATGTCAGTTGTGTAGTTAATCTTTTGGAGGAAATGTTGCCTGTTCTCACCAGAATATATATTGAGAAAAGGAGCGTTTTTAAATCTTCGTCAACATTCTAGATGTATTGTAAGAGATCTTTTTGTTACTGAAACTTGTTTAGAATAAAGCTTTATTTTAGATGATCTGCTAATACCTTTGTTTAACTTATCTCTGTGGTTCAGAATGAGAGTGAAAAAGTTGCCCATGATTCTAGCTCTGCACTTAAAAAGGTTCAAATACATGGACCAGCTGCATCGATACACCAAACTCTCCTACCGTGTCGTCTTTCCCTTGGAGCTCCGGCTTTTCAACACGTCAGGAGATGCTACAAATCCTGACAGAATGTATGACCTTGTGGCTGTAGTTGTTCACTGTGGCAGGTATGTCATTTTGGTGCCTTCTGAACTTCAGATGTATTGTCTTGACATTTAAAACGAGTCTGTCATCCATACGCCATTTTGTAATGGTATTGAAGCAGGTGAAGCAGTTGTCTGAAAGTATGTAGTTATTTACTAAGGATGATTTATAGGTCATCTTTTACTTTTTTTTTTTTTCTTCACTGGTCTAAATTTTACTTTCAGAACATGTGCTCTAAACCTTGCTTAGTTTTCAGCTCTCAGATATGCTGGCAATTCAGACAAACCACTTCTGCGAGCTTTAGGAAAGTAAAAGAAACAACAAGAATCCACCAGAATCCACCAGCTTTCCAGGGAAGCTAAAGTGAAATAACAAGTACTGGACAACACTTATTAACATAGCAGTAATTTACAGATCCCGTGTTGCTATTTGCAGGGCTGGAAGGTTTGTGTTTTTTAGAAGCTGGTGCCACCATGTGGAATCAACAGTGTACTGCTGATTTATTTTTTTCTTTCTGATTTACTCCGTTAAATTTTTATAGTTGTGGTGTTTTCCTCCTTTTAACAACAGAACTTAAAAAATAATCACTTTTAGGAAAAAACAGAGTCGTAGAATTGAATAAATAAATGATTAACTTCTGAAAATGTGAGTTCTAAGTAAGTTACTACAGCACACAAATGTTTAAAACATCTGTGAGGAGTAAAACAGTACAGATTTAGTACAGTGAAACTATAATTCTAGGGGATTTATCTTGTGCTAGAATTGTGCTTTTTAAAAAATATTTTAAGATCTCTTCCTGTTTCTCATATTCTGTAGATTTTTAATTTCTGTGTCTATAATTACCAGTACTAATTAATAGTCATTTATTTATATTGCTAGAACATATTTAGATGGATGAAGTGAATTTGTTTTTTTATCAAACCTGTTGTTTTATGTTGGACTTTTAAGGTGTTCCATAACTCTTCTGGTTTTAATTCTCAAGGAGTTTACTGAAGGCTTAGGACACAATACATTTTTGAAATATTGGAATTTTCACCACTTGTTTTAAATATTTGGCCTTTTGATTTGATTTTCATGTAATCACTCTAAACAAAAGTTTATTTCTGTGACAGGTATTGTGTTGAAGGTAAACCAGCAATTTTCTTTTGGCTGAAGCCAAAACTGCTTTATGTAGATCCTTAGCAAAAAAGTAAAATTGGAAGAAAAAAAATAAGTATTTTTGTCTGCTGTGTCCTTGAATTGTTCTTTCAGAGTTTGAGTTTAGATTGATGGCAGATTCTTACCCCAGTCTGACAGGCTTTTAGGACAGTTCATTTGCTCTGTAGATGCTTCTCCCTTTGATTTAGGTCATTTTGTTGTCCCTTTCCTTCAAGGTAAGCATTCAGGATATAGGAAATAGAATTGGATTGGGTGGGAAGCTGCCCTGGAAAGCTCTGAGTAGCAGTTGCAGGAAGCCCATCTGCAATCAGCCAGCTGCTAAGCCACACTAGGAAACTAAAAACATCTGTGTAAATTAAGCATTTCAGGCAAAGGCTTATAAGCACTTTTTGAGTGGTCAGAATACCCAGTGGTGGTGAATGTGACAAAACAGTGATCAAAAAAACTACCTTTTGGTTTTCTTTAAACATATCAATGGCTATCTGCAATATTTACAAAATTGTGTATTACAAATAAACTTTATTTGACAGGTGGCAAAGATGGAAATTTTAATTCAAGTAACTTGGGAAGATGTAGGGATTAGTGTTATGGGTACGAGTAGACAACACTGAAAGTTGGAAGATCCACCTCTGCCAGTAATAGCTGGGGTCATGTGGGCAAACAGCAAACCTGCCTCCATAGGCAGAGTGTTTGATCCTTCTCTTTTCTTTCTGTGGCAGTGGTCCAAATCGCGGCCATTATATCACCATTGTGAAGAGCCATGGCTTTTGGTTGCTGTTTGATGATGACATTGTAGAGGTAGGTATGCTTTTACATACTGAAAACAAGTGTAGACAGCATCATTCTTCAGCTCTGTGAAGGGCCTGTTTTTGTGTCTGGGATTAGCTTTTGTACCTGTGAAATGATTTCTGCAAAACCAGTGCATGGAGTAATTCTGGACACTTCAGAAGTAAACTTCAGTGGTCTTGACCTTAGTGCTCGTATTTTGGGTTCTTACTCACTGCTAATTTGTTTTCCCATAGTTGCATTTGATTACTTACTATCACCTTTCTTTTCTGTAGACATTTTCCCCCAACAAACCTAGGTGTAGAAAGCATTAAGAAAATAGTTTTGGGGAGGCTGAAGTAAGGCCTGAGATGTTTGCACTGCTGGTGATAATGCTTAAAGTCTGATCAAGCAAGTTTTTCCTTATTTTTTTTATTAATATACCTGTTGAATATTCACGTCTGTATGTTTCACCTGATATTAATTAAATATTGAATGGCAGAAGTACTGCCATAGAACTGCTTTGTGTAAAGACAGAAGTGTATTGTTTGCTTCTAAGATCTCATGCTCAGGGTTGAGGTGTGACGTTGTTTAGTCTTGGAACAGGTACAGCAAGATCCTTGTTTGGGCTGAAGTGATGATGGTGTACTTGTACTTTCTTTCTGTAGGTAGCTTCGAGCATCAGGGATGACTTACTTCCTGGTGATTTGTAAAGCTTTTATGACTATGAATAATTATCTCTCTTCTATTAGTGTATTCTGTGGGTCATTGTATTCTGTCGTGGCAGAAGTATGTACCTGTCAGCTCGTTTTGAAAATAGTGTTAACTTTATTATTTTTAAATGCAAATATTCACTGTCTTTTTCATCCAGGAGATAAACTTGACATTTTAAAAGCAATGTAGAATAACTACCTAGTTATTTTATATTTGTTTTCTATTAGTCACATCTATGTTGTATTTTAGCTATTAGGTCAGATCAGAATTTCTGTTACCCACAAACATCATTGGCACTTCCACAGACGTGCCAAACAGAGCTTTTAAGTGTATGCTGTCTGTTACTGGATAATAAGCTTGAGGAGCTGTCGCAAGCTAGAAGGTAGTTCTTTCTCCTGGAAAGATGTTTTTTTTGTGTGTGTTTTGCATGGTTGATTTTTCATAATCTTGATTAGGATTAGGAACGTGGCCCTGTAGCCCTCCATGTGTCCCAGCTGCAGAGCTGGGAGTTTGATTCCTGTTCCTGCTGGAAGGCTGACCCTGGCTGCAGTTTAAGGTGCTGCTTGTTTTCTGTGATGCTGAGCATTTGCTTTTTGTTCCCATGGAGGGCGTGAAACATTGCATGTGAGTTTTACATGCAGGCTGTTGGAGGTCATTGAAGCTTTTCTGTTGAGCAGTGCTGCTCCTTGACCTGCTTTGCAGAGTGTAGCACAGGCATTCCTACTGGGTTTGTCTCCCTTCATTATCCATCGTGCCTGCTCCTACCTCCTACAAGTACAGTAAAGGTGAAGCTTACCTTTCAGTTCCCTGTGTTTATGAAGCACCTCTTTCCTTTTGTAGAAACTTTCTACAGAGGACACCTAAATTTCTGGACATTTAGCAACCAAGAAGAATGAAGTGATGCAGACTGATGCTACAGGCTTCTGGAAGAAATAGCTGCAGTTTTGCTCATCTGTTCTTGCTCTCCCCAATTAGTCATCAGCTCTTGAGGATTAGTTCCTTACTAGGACTGTAGGCTATTCACTGAAAAAGCAAAGTAAAGCTGGAACTACTTTTGTCAGTTCCATCTGCTGCCTAAAGAGATTGAAATATGTGCTCCAAGCTTGACCAAGTGCTGTTTTCAAGCTGCTTGTGATCGTCCTTACAGTGACACCATAGAAATGCATTATGCTGTATGACATTAAGAGGTGGTCTTCAGAAATGGAGTGGTGAAATGCCCCTAACATTCGAATCCTGGAGGGGTTTCTGTTTTCAGAGCTCCCACAGAAGCCTCCTACTCTTCAGAGACTCTCGAAACATGAAAGCAGACTTTTTTTAAGCTTTGGAGACTTAACATTTTTAGTGAGCACTGGCTGCATAACAAGGGGGTATTCATCAGCAGGCGCCGGAAGATGAAGTCAAGGTTCTTTGTACCTGTGTACAAATATTGCAACTGAAAGAGAAGGCAGGAGAGAGCCTTTTCCCCTTTAATCTGATTTAGATGATTTATTGCATTTCTGATAAGTGAAAGGAATTAATAGCTCCGAAGGATCAATTGGAAGTAGTTTATTCTTATTACCCACCAAATGTCATGAGCGGTGAAGTCACGTTTATTTATCTGTTTGGGTTTAGTTGGAAGGACAATTCAATTCAGTTGGAGGCAGATGAGAATCACAGATACTGCAGCATATGTGGAAGGAATGGCATGAAATTCAAGAGGCAGGTCAGCCCAAATGAAATCCTGCTCCAAGCAAAATGAATTGAGGAGCCTAAGTAAATGATCTCTGACAAGTTTGGTACGTTGTCATTGGGCGACTAAGTGATACATCACAGTGATGATATTTATTGGAAACAGTGGGAAAAGGGTCCATTCACGAGTTCTCCAAAATCAGAAAAGGGCAAGAATGATTGTACATCTCCTAAATATTTGTTCACAGACTTGCATGATTCAGTTGAATGCTGTGAATGATATGCAAGACAGATTTGGTCTGAGGAACTGAAAGAAGTGTCTGGAAATGAGCAAAGGCTATTGAAGCTGTGCTAATGGAGAAAAAGATGTCTTAAAGCCAGGTGAGGCTACAGAGCCCTTAAGGTAGTTGAGAAATCATCAACCAGTTGCTGTAAAACTCAACTGGGTAAAACCTTGCGGTCCCCAATGCACATGGCTAACTAAGGATGCGAAGAAGAAAGTCTATATGATCCTCTTTAATTTCCACTGCTTTCTGTGAATAGTGGAATTACAAAAAGAAGTCGATTTTGTCTTGATAGACTAAAAATACCTGTGGGATGAATTAGTCTGTGTAAATTAATGGAGTTGCATTTAGAAGGAGTAGTAGTAGAAATAGATTTGATTGCATGACAAGCTAGTTGAAAATAGAGCATGTTTGAGTTGTCAGCTAAATATATCACAAGGACTGAAAAAATGTTCTTTTGCTTTTTAAAAAAATTAAAATGTATCTAGCAGTTTGCAGTAGGTATTATGCTAATAAACTGTGTGAAAATGCAAAAGTCCTGTGCTGGATTTCAGCTGCTCTGAAGTCCTCAAAGAGGAGATAAAACATTTTTTTTTCTTTTTCTTTTTTTTTTTCCCCCAGTGAATATTTTTGTTCAACAAAACTATGCAAGGGAGAACTGTCTGCGCTCAGTCTTGCAGTTGATACATGCTCTGGAAACTTGCTATGTTTTTCTCATGCGCAGTGCTTCAGAAAGGCTGGGAAAAGGATGACCTAAGCTTGTGGGTTTTTGGCAGCGCCATGTAAAGAAACCAACGCTTTTGTGTTTGCTGGTGGTGCAGAAGCCTGTTCAGTGAGCAGCATGGCAGCACGCTGCCAAATAGATTGTGGAGCTGAGGAGGCTCCTGGATGCAGTCATGGCGTGGTCCTCTTAGGTAAACTAAGTGCAGGTTGGTCTCTGCTGCTCCCTTTCGTGATCAAAGCAGACTTGTTCAACCCAGAGACACTCGTACTCTGTCTGCTTCCTTGCTTCCCCAGTTTTAGTCCTCAAGGAATAAAGCTGGTTTCCTTGTTTGCTGGTTGATTTTCTTTTGGTTTGTTTCTTCAAACATTTAGACTGTTCTCACCTTGCTTTCCACATGTTCAGGAAGTCCAAAAGCACTGAAACACAGTGGAGTGCTGAGCAACCCATATTGCTGGGGGTGTTTTATTTCAGTGCTTCAGTGTGCACTTGTTCTCCACTGCCTGCAGACCAAGTTTGGTAATATGAAGCCAGTCGTTCTCAGGAGCTGATTCAAGACAGTAGAAATTGCATCTTTGAAAGCCCTTTAAAGTGTATCACAACTTTATTTAAATGCAGGCCATTGAATTCTATGAACATAGCAAGTCAGTTATTTCTCCTGAGGCACAAGTCTTGCGATAGCATTGCAGCAGGCTTTGTAGCAGCAAACCCCAAGGAAGGAAAGCTCTCCTAAGACCAGAAAGCAGACGTGATCCACAGGTTTCATGGTACAGTCAGCCAGCAGCACTTGCAGGACTTCTGTTGCCTGTAAGAGAGTCACAAGAATTTAAAAATCTGCAATTGCTTTAGCAGTGTTAAGTCTGCTCAAGAAGGGCCTTATGTACTCTCAGCTGCACAACGACTTTCTTTGCTGATCAGGGAATTGTTTTTTTTTTTCATTTACATTACAAGTCTGTGGTGAGGAAGGGTAACTCCATCCTAAATGAAAAGGCAAATAAAAATGTTGTGTAACCTTTAAGTATATGGTTTTGTTGTTCCCTTTTTTATAGTCCAGCTTAAGAGTGTACCACTTCAGGGGTTTCTTGTCTCATGTTGATTTCCTTCTTTTCAGTCATTGATAAGTTGGTAAGCTGAGAAAAAGTTGTGTTGTATTCATTTTGTTGTATCCAATAATACAGAAATTCATTGTATTCATACACTGTGGCTTTCCAGCATCACCCCAAAGAACTGGAAAATGATGCTTTGTTTGTGAAGAGATACTTAAAGTGGCGTTTTGACTGAGACTAACTTTACCTCTCATTAATTTCCAGAAAATCGATGCTCAAGCAATTGAGGAGTTCTACGGGCTGACGTCAGACATCTCCAAGAACTCAGAATCTGGATATATCCTCTTCTACCAGTCAAGAGACTAAAACAAAAGATGTGTGTAGAAATAAAAGGGATCAAGACATGTCAAAATGGAACACGTTTGTGACAGCAGAAGCAGTTCCTCGTTGTTGCTGAAGGACCAGGACAGATCCAGCAGGGTGAACAGAGGTTTCTCTCTGCTGTTTCTCGGAGGATTAGTGCTGACTGCCATAACAAGAGCTTTTGCTCCAGTTTTCTTTCTGGGCTTTTTTTTATGTGCTATCTTCCAAAATCTGTGTTACCTCTACTTGAAACCTGGCTGCTTATTTGTTTGTGGACTGAAGAAGAGTTTTAAAAGTAGCACTGTAGAATTTTTACCATTTAACATTGGCCCGAGGCTACACCTTGGTTTCTATCATCGTCATTTTTCTGTATTTTAGCAGAATGATTTCAATATTCAGTGTCAGCTGAAGGCATATTTTAGGATATGCACAGCAGCTGGTTGCTGGATATTTTTGGTGACTCAGACTTGAGAAGCAGAACAAAGCTAAGACATATTGGAAATGTCAAGTTTGTAATTTAAAAAAAAAAAAAAAGAGCAAACAGACAAACTGACTGCAGCAGTGTAAATTCCCATCATGCATTATCTTGGTTTTAGGTAACACTAACACCACTGCTTCTTTTTTTATTTTATTTTTACTGTTCTGTTTCTTCTTTGAAGGCACGGGACATTATCCACATTCAGCCCAATGTTCGTTTTTGTTTCTAAGCAGATCTTTTGACTCAGATCCACATTGCTGCACGTTTAGGGGAGCAGCAAATCAGTTACATTCTGAAGAATGTCTGGCGACCAGTTGCTGTAGAAAGCATTTCTTGGAATTACTGCATAAACCAAAAGTGCCCTCTTTTTGAAACAGGGATCTGTTCAACATTTCATTCAATGCGTAGTAAACTGATGCAACTAGCATTTTGAATCTATGCTAATACTCTGAAATAGTGCTAATTGGGAAGGGTTAACCAAGGGAAACATTATTTACTAAACTAATCCAGTTGTTCTTAGTCTTCAAGACAATGAACGTGTAAGAAGGAGAACAAACCAACCAACCCAGACATTACCTTGCTGAGTGCTCCTCATCTGTTGGTAAGGTTTGTACCAAGCTGGGAATCATAACCCACTCCCACTCCCCCCCCAAAAAAAGCTTCTGATTGTCTTACCTCTATAGGCCTTGCTTAACAGGGGAAATTGTTAGTCTTCTGAAGACTGAAATTAAGTAATTATTCATGACATGTGTATATATATTATAATCTCAAGGATAACAAGAAAGAAAAGACTTATGGGAGTTTGTAAGAAATATCTGAAAATGAGAAGTAGTTTTATTTTTCAAAAGTCCTGTTACTGTGCCAAAGCTTCTTGCAGCTGGCTCCGAACTACAGGTGGAAATGGGTGTTTCTTCATCTTGGTAGATAACACAGGAGCTGTTGTCCGTGTGGCCGTTCCCTGCACCGCCGCTCATCGTGTGTTCCACTGCTGCTGTTCCTGAGGATGTGTAACTTATGCAACTGTGTGGTTTGTACAGGATCTGAGATATGTACCAAAATCTTGTCCTCAGGAAAACAGCATCTCACAAACACCGCCGTGTGTCGGGTGCATGTTTGTGTTCCCTTACCGTGACCAGAATCATACCATTAATTGTTAATTTCCCTTCCGAATGCAAACTGCTCGTAACCGTTGTATTCCAGCTGAGTACAGGTTCCATTCTCATGGCACATCTCCTTCTTCAGAGGATAAGTGTGGACATCTTTTAAATTATTTTTTACTCTACGGAGTACGTATTGAGTAACAATGAACCTCCTTATCATCTTGTCCTGTTGTGTGAAAGTTGTTCCTGGCTAAGAGTGCTCTCCCCTTCTTCTCACACGAGCTGTGAGTCCTCTCCTGGTGGCACTACCAGAAGCCTGTCATCAGTAAGTCTTGCAAAAAAACAGTAAAAAAACAAAAACAGCACTGAGTTTAAAGTAATCTAAACAGTAATTACAAAAATCAGTGTAGTACACTAGACATGTATTTTGTATATCTGGTGGTACATTTTTACAAATACTTGATCGAGAGATAATATTGAAAGATATATACTATAGATTAAAACCTGTTAAAAGTGCACTTTTGCTACAGATTTATAAGGAAACTAAAAGGAATTAAATTGGAAGAGAACAATGTGATGTTACTTCTGTATAATAAATGACCCCACCTGTCTCCAATAAAGGTCATGTATGATCAAACACACATGACACAGATGCTTTTCCTTGAATTGCAACCCAAGGCAGAAACAAAAGTAATTGCTTAGTCACTCTCTCCTTAGCTTCTCTCTCTGCTGGCAGGCTGGCTTATCCTGGCCGCTGTGTTTTCATGCATGAAACCTCTGTGGAAGCAGTTTCAAGTAAGAGAAAGGAATAATTCAGCATTTTAGGTTACAACTGCTGTGCTGGTAAACCAAAGAGAGGTTACCCAGAGCTGCCTCCCAACAGCCATCCTGCTGCTATTTCCTACTGTGTTTTTCATCACCTGTAGTAACTCTGCCGTTGCCTTTCCCTCTGATTTCTCTTTTCCTTCTCCGTCCTCCATCCCTTGCTATTGGACTCCATAAGACTTTGTTCCAGATCAGTCAGATAGTATTTGCAGCAGAGACATTTTCAAAGCAAAAATAGTACTGCATGCTCAGAGCTGCTCCGGTTCATCGCAGGACAGGTCTTTCTGTGTCATTCACTTCTACGTGGGGAAAACTTGATTAAAGGTTGCTGCTTTGAGTGGGAATTTGTGGCACTGAGAGTTCAGTAGAGGCAGGTAAGATTTGAAAGTGACACTGCTCAGCAAAAGCACATTTCAGGATTCTGTCTGGTCCTTGTCCTGCTGGGTCACACATTAGAAATAAATAAACAGGGCTATTTTTTTTTTTACTCTTATGAATGTGAGCTTGATTTCCAGTGACTTTAGAAAGCTTTGCCCAGAACTGGTTTTATTTGAGGATAGCCAGCCAAAACCCGAGAGTGATGTGAGTTTAGTTCTGAGCAGTAAAGGCAGGATTGATACTGGAGCGCTGGTTCTTGCCCATCACTGATGAATAGTTGGGTTTGTCCTCTGGCTGCAGGCCTCCCCCAGAACATCGCGTTGGAGTGCAGGCAGAACCATCCCATGCCTGTTGCCACCACTGATAAGCAGCAGCAGAACAAATTGTGCCTGGCTTTGCTGTTCTGCTTCCAGGTCAGCGTATCCAGCTGTGTGCTTGGGGAGAGGTTCTGCCCTAAAGACTTCAGGAGCAGAGACTGTCTGTGAATTGGTGCTTGTGCTTGGCATGTTCCAGTTACCAGCAGGAGCTTTTGAAGTCACCATGCCAGCTCTGTTTAGGATATGTTTAAAACAAATCGTATTTGATTGGTACAAGAAAGAAAATAGACTAACAAAAGCCCCGAGACAAATAAAACCTTCCCATTGTAGTCCTCAGCATTCATCAAAAGGAAACAATCCCCTGAAACGTAATTAATTTGCAATATGTAGATTCCTGCTAGCATTTGCTGTTGTTGCACTCATTAACCTTCCTGCATCCCTCCCCCCCGGTGCCATCAGGCCTCGCTGCAGCCAGCCTACATTGCCTGTCCTGAAAGCAGAGGCCGAATCATAGAATCGTTTGGGTTGAAAGGGACCTTTAAAGGCCGTCACTCTGACTCCTCTGCAGCCAACAGGGATGTGTACAACTCGATCAGATGGCTCAGAGTCCAGCCCAAAAGGAGGTCAGATGCCTACAAGTGATAAATCAGAGTACAAAACATTAACAGTGAAGCAGTGTTGGAGGGAATAGCACTTAAATCCTCTATTTTTCTTCTGAAGAAGAACGCGCTTCACAGAAGGAGACAATTCTGTCCTTTCTGCCATCTGGCTGTTGGCTTTAACCAAGTTGTCTTTGTGTGTTTGGAGGGGATGTGCTTGAGGTCTGTCACACATGGAACTGCTCTTGTGTCAAAGCAGATGCAAACAGCCCCAGTCTCAGGTGAGCATTGCACTGCCAGCAGCTGTGTGAGTTGGGTTTGTAGCAGCAGTAGGTTTATCTTCTAGCACCAACCATTCAGCTCCTGCACAAACAGGCAGCAGCCTGCAAGCAGTGCCTGCTTGCCCTGGCACACAAGTGCAATTCTTTCTGCATCACAGGAAGCCATCTGTGCACCCCAGTGAGGTGAGGAGCAGCACTGACTCCTGGGTGCCTCATGCTGTGCTGGTGGTTGGTGTCACCTCAGTGCTGGTGCAGGGACAGACTGCACTGTAGGTCCCACTTGGCTGATGTCTCCTTTTGTCTGTACCAAGATTAGTCAAAGCCTTAAAATATCAGATCCCAACAGGTATTACTCCAGATACATTGGCCCAAATTAATTGAGGGCAGAGTCTGTTGATGCCACACTACTGAGAAGTGTCCTCTCCACGTGAATCCAGCTGTAGGCAGCAGGGGCATGGATTGCACCGAGATTTGTGTATGAGCTCAGTCCCTGCTGGTGTTTCTTAGGGATTCCCAAGGCTTCAGGGCCTGCAGGGGAAGGAGGAGCTCCTGGACTTCAGCCTGCAGCCAGCGCAGACCTCATGGTGCTCCTGAGCACCAGAGCGTGGCCAGAATGAGAGCAAGGTCACGGCTGGAGACATTGCTGCTCTCTCACACAAAGGCAAGTAGCAAGCAGTCTTCAGTAGGAGCTGAGTAACTTTATCAGTAATTAAGTGTCCTAATTACTACACTATTAGTGCATTTGTTTCCTTCAGCATAAAGCAGCTTGCATGTACTGCAACAAGGCGAGGAGCCAGCAGCTCTGGAAAGCAGAGAGCAGGGGCTGCGTTGTGCTGAGCATCCTGCAGCCTGGGAACATGGGATGGGATGGGATGGGATGGGATGGGATGGGATGGGATGGGATGGGATGGGATGCACAGGAAAGCCACCTCTGGAAGTTCTGCACCAGGGAACAGCTGTGTCAGAACAGCTCAGCACAGAGCTGTGCTCTTGGAATTAAAATCCCAAGGTGAAATGTGCCATTGCTCAAATGCTGCTCTGCTACCCTGCTCCTCCAGGCCCCATTGCTTACAGCTTCGCATCAGAGAACCCTCAGCTCCTCCTCACCACCTCCTCAGCAAAGCTATGGGGGTGGCAGGGAGGTGTTATTCTTGGCAACACTCCCCACTCCCCTTCTCTTTTTGATGTTGAACTGCTCATTTCAGATTTTGAGTCACAATATTTCTCCAAGCAAAAAGAGTACAAGTTTGGAAAAAATCCAGCTTAGTCCTTCAAACTTCTTTGTGGTCTCTCCAGCTCACAGCAGAAGAAGCTCCAACCCCTGCTGGCACTGGGGCACAGGGTGACACGGATTCACAGGGTCCCACCCTGACCATGGAGTGTGTGTGGAGCAGGAGGGAGTGAAGGGCTTGCGAGAAGCGAGCAGCGGGAGCAGAGCAGAAACCCCATCCCTACACTGTGGGTGTGTGGGGTTCATAGAGCTGTTAAGGTTGGAAATGACCTCTTAGGTCATTAAGTCCAACTGCCGAGCCCTGCCCATGTGCCCACCAGCCATGTCTCTCAGTGCCACATATCCACATTTCTTGGACACCTCCGGGGATGGACGGCCTGTCATGGATGGAATGAAAGGGAATATAAATGTAATTTAGACTCTTTGAGTTGTTTTGATTCCATACACAGCAGGAAGCAGAGCTCCACATCACTCTCAGCTTGGGGAATTCCCATTTGCCCCCGACTGGATGTGGCCAGGTGCTGGACCTGGGCAGTGCCTTGCTGGGTGCTGTCTCTCTGCAGCCCAAACCGTGCTCCGAGCAGCTGAACAGGGGACAGGAGAATTCCTGCAAGAGCTGTGAACTGCACTACCTTTTTTTTTTTTTTCCCGACTAAAAATACTTCCAACAAAGCATCAAAGCTCCTTGAAATAGTCCATCTCCAGCAGCAGGATCCAACTTTGGGCTCCCGGCAGCCACGTGTTCGCCTTAAAGGGCAGCAGTTAGAGTGAGGCGGCTCTGGGAGCCAGAGGGAGGAGGGGTGGGCCTGAAGGACCCCGCTGTGCTCAAAGGAACGCTGCCCCAGGGGAGGTCCAGCAGTGCCCAGTGCCCCCAGCGCCTGCTCTGAGCATCCTCATAGGCAGCGCTGTGGGTGCCTGAGCTCCTCCTGCTCTCTGAGGCTGCACAGAGCATCCTGAAAGCTTTCTTTTCTCTTCGTATTCGCTCCCCCCTCCCCTTTCCCCAAGCGCGTTTAATCATTCACAGGTTAGTCATATTCCTAAGAAAAGAAAACGCAGTGTGACGGTGAGCGACAGCTCCTGGAGAACTGCTGCTAATTATAGCCTGGCCCCAAAAGAATACCACAGGGTTTGGGGGGGTCCACATTTGGTTGGGATCCCCGCATCCTGCATTGGTGAGCAGAGCCCTTCTGCTCATAGGAGACCCCTTAAAAACTCAGAAATCATCCCACTGCTGTGCTGTGTGCGCTTGTTGGGTTGGTGCTAATCATCTGTTACCACTATTAATTTCCTTAATGGTTTACCTCTCTCCCTGCACAGCCCCAGAGCTCCCTATCACTTGGTGCACCGTGCTAAAGTTGCAGCAGTTGCTGATGGGATGGCACAAAACAAGAGGAGGAGGAAAATCGTGCAAAAGCCTTTTTTTCCTAGGAAAACAGTTTTGCCCCTTGTTCATGGCTGTCCCTGTGCAGGTACCACAGGCAGAGCGCTCTGGGGGCTGCAGGTGGCCACCAAGCACCATCCCAAAGGCAGAGGGGTTTTCCCATCTCCTGGGACTGACAGCACTATAGGGTGAGGAGCCTTCTGCAGCACTGCCAATGAGAACTCACCTGCTGCGGGGGACAGCAAACGCCCGTGGGACACAAAGGCGGCATGGCTGGGATCCCAGCGGTGCCGCCAGATGGATTGTGCCCTCCTATGGCTGGGGCGGCTGCATCCTCCCTTGGGAGCACAGCTGGCGTCCCCAGATAGGACCATGTACATGAGCACAGGATGTGTCCCCACATAGGACCATGTATGCGATGCATCCCCATGGAGGGCCACAAGGGCTGCGTCCCCAGGTAGGAGTGTACATGTGATGCGCTCCTAAGCAGGACCACGTGTGGGATGCGACACCGTGCATGCGGGGTGTCCCCGGATAGGACCGCACACAGGCTATGCCCCCAAGTAGAACCACGCACGTGATGTGCCCCCAGGGAAGCTTCGGGCTGGCTCGGGACCCGAAGGACACCGCGTGGCTGGTGCCTGCCCAGAGACCCACCTGCACGGGGTGATCTCTGCAGGTGAGAGCGCAGGAGGAGCTGACAGAGGGACCAGGAGGCCGCGTCCGAGCGCTGTGGGGTTTGGGGTGAGATTCCTGCCCGCTGCGGGGCTGCTCGACGCCCCCCACCCGGCCCTCCCCACTGCCAGACCCGCACCGCGTGCTCCCCGCGGAGTCCCCCAGCCCCGGCCTCGCCCCACACCCCGCCGATCCGGTCCGGTCTGCAGCTGAGTTTGCGGGCCGGGGGCTTTACGAAACCGGCATGGAGTGCTTGGCTGGGGGGCAGAGGCCTCCGAGACTCCCCCGCATGCGGGAGAGCGGAGTCCGCGTTCGGAGGATCAGCATCCCTTTGTGAATGACGGAGCCGGAACAACCGCGGTGCCTTTGGGATTTCTGTCCCTGCGGGGGGGCACGGACCGCACCGCGCCGGCTCAGCCCCCACCCCCAAAAGCTCCGGCGGCACAAAAGGCGGCGGCGGCGGCCCCGACCTTGTGCCGGGGGAGGGGGTCGGGGGGGGGCGGATGCGGAGCCCCCGCGCCGCGTGCTCTGCGGAGCGGCCCGGCCTCGTTGTTATTCCGAGCACAGCGGCTCTGATTCACAGCGCTGGATCATGAATATAAGTGAAGACTTTGACGTCAGAGTTGAGATTTATCAGCAGATCCAATGGGGCAGGAATATTAAGTGCCGGTGGATGCCAGCGAGCCGCCACCGCCGCTATTGGCGACGTTCGCCGAGGAATGAGGCGTAGCACCGCGGGCTGCGGGCACCGGGAGGGGAAAACCTGAAAACGGGGGCGAGCGGCCGCTCCCCGGGCACGGAGAGAGGTACGGGCAGGGGGCGCGGGCAGGGGGGAGGGGGGAGCAGCGGGCATCGCCCTGCGGCAGTGCGGGGAGGAGAGGGAAAAGTTGGGGCGGCCGTACCCGGCGTTGCCACGCCGCATCCCCGCGGGGGCGACCGAAAATAACGACCCGAGGGCTGCGGGGAGCGGGGGGGGGCAGGGGCGGTTCTGTGCTCGGAACGGGCGGCAGAAGGTGGCCGTGCAGCGGGGGGGCTGCGGGGCGGCGGCGGGTGCGGGGCCGAGGGGCTGCGGCGAAGGGGGAGGGGGAAGGGTTCGGCTTTGCGCCCCGTCCCGCACCGCTGGCTCAGCGCTCCCCTCTCGCTCTCTCCCCAGCGATGCTGCACGGCCCCGCCGCCATGGGAGAGCCCTGGCAGCCGCAGTCCCAGCAGCAGCGGCTCCCGGCTCTCGGCAACGCCTCGGCCCCCAGCGCCCGGCCCTCGGCGGCGGCGGAGGAGGGGGGGGGCCCCGCGGGCACGGCGGCCCCGGGAGGCGGGGGCCCGGCGGCGGCGGTCAGCCCTTGGGACATCGCTCTGTGCGCCACGGGGACGGCGGTGGCCGGCGAGAACGCGCTGGTGCTGGCGGTGCTGTTCTATACGCCCAGCCTGCGGGCGCCCAGCTTCGTGCTGATCGGCAGCCTGGCGCTGGCCGACCTGCTGGCCGGACTGGGGCTGGTGGGCAACTTCGCCGTGCGCTACCTGCTGCGGCCGCCCAGCGAGGCGGCGGAGCTGGGGGCGGCGGGGCTGCTGCTGGCCGCCTTCTCGGCTTCGGTGTGCAGCCTGCTGGCCATCACGGTGGACCGCTACCTGTCGCTGTACAACGCGCTGACGTACCACAGCGAGCGCACGCTGGGCTTCACGTGCGGCGCGGTGCTGCTGATGTGGCTGCTGTGCCTGGGCGTGGGGCTGCTGCCTCCGCTGGGCTGGCATTGCCTGCGGGACCAGAGCGCCTGCAGCGTGCTGCGGCCCGTCACCAAGGACAACGCGGCCGTGCTGGCCGTCACCTTCCTGCTGCTCTTCGCCCTCATGATGCAGCTCTACCTGCAGATCTGCAAGATCGCCTTCCGGCACGCGCAGCAGATCGCCGTGCAGCACCAGTTCATCGCCACGGCGCAGGCCACCTCCACCCGCAAAGGGCTCTCCACGCTGTCCCTCATCCTCGGCACCTTCGCTCTCTGCTGGATCCCCTTCGCCATCTACTCGCTGGTGGCCGACTCCAGCTACCCCGCCGTGTACACCTACTCCCTGGCGCTGCCCGCCGCCTGCAACTCCCTCATCAACCCCATCATCTACGCCTTCCGCAACCCCGACATCCAGAAGTCGCTTTGGTTGGCGTGCTGCGGTTGCGGCCCCGCGCTCTCCTCCCGCCCGCGGACATCCAGCGACGTGTGAGAGCCTCCTCCCCTCTCCTCTTCCTCGTCCACCTCCCCGCGCTCCTCTCCCCTCCGCCGTCCGCGTTTCCCACCTGGAGGATCCCCCGCCCCGGGAGAGCCAATGGGCAAAGGGGAAAATAGGGAAAAAAATAGAAAAAATAAGGGAGTGGGGGGATTTGGGGGGAGGAGAAAGAGAGAGAAAGGAATGCCGATGGTTTCCTTAGAAATGTTATTTTCGTACACATTTTATTTTTTATTTAAAAACACAAAACGGCAAAAAAAAAAAAAAAAAAAAAAAAAGGGGGAGGGGGGGGGGAGGGGAGTGGGAGAAGGAAAGGAAGGGAGGTCGGGCACTGCGATTGTCCCATCCTGATGTAAGGGAGGCTGACCCCGAGTACGGGGTCTCGGGGCGGGGGCCCACGGTCAGGTGATGCTCTGCTATGCAATAACGGGGGCGACTCCGGAGAAGCACAGGGAGCCGGGGGAGTGGGGCAGATTGGGCGGGGTGGGACAAAAGACCTTTAGGGAACGGCCGTTCGTTTCATAGGGGTGCTGACTGGGGAATCGTCCACTCCTTCCCCCGCCCCCGCCCCAAAAAAAGGTGGGCTGCAGGGAGGGGCTGCCCTTTCCCCGTACACGGGGAGTATCGCATCCCGAAGGGATCCGGGCTGTCTGAGACCCCGCAGGGCGGCCCGCACCGCCTCCGCACAGCTCCGGCCGCTCCCGACGGCGCTGCGGTGCCCGCACGCAATGCCGCATCGCGCGGCGGCGGCGCGGAGCCGTGACCGGGCGTCCCTCGGCAGCTTCGGGCCGGGGGGGGCACGGCGCACCGCTCCGCCGCCGCCACGGATCCGCGTCGCTCCGCTGAGTGCGGAGCCCCGGGGCTGTGCGTGGGGCTCCGCTCTCAGGGCCGCGTGCGCGAAAGCTGCGGGGGTGCGGGGTGGGGAAAGCCGCGGACGCTTGAGCTCGTTTGCTGCCTTTTGAAAGTGGCCGATCTCCGTTCTTCGTTTCCTTTTTTCAAAACCTCTGGCAACGGGCAGTCGGCACAACGTTGAATCAGCGTACACAGAGAAGTGAATATATATATTTATATAGAGATATATCGAAGTCATCTATACGTGTGGACACCTTTCCCTGCTCATTGTCCCCTCCCCCAGTTGCTGTGACGGCAGCCGGGTCCCTGCAGTGTCACACCTCCCGGCACAGTCAGGTTCGGCCATTTTTGAAGCATCGTGAACACTTTTGGGATGTTTTTATACAGCCGGACCCAGAGGGCAGTGTTGGTGTCTCTGGGCGACCCATCGCTTGTTTTGTACTTCGAATGAAATGTAGCCCTGACTTACTGGCTCTGGGTACACCTCGGTGTGACAGAAATGGCATTTTCTTGGATTTCCTGCACGCATCAGTGGTGACAGGGGATGGTGAGCACAAAGCTGCAAGCAACGCAGCAGGGGACTGGCCACTGCTTTCAGCGTGCTGGCACTGAACACAGAGCCAAAGCCCCTCCAGTAGTGCCACAAATCCCCAGAAATGCTGATGGTCATAGAAGCCACTGGTGTAATTCTTGTGCTTTTCAGAGGAGTTGCCACGGGCTTTGCAGAGCACAAAGGCTTCGGCTGGCAGAGGTCAGTGTGTGTCCTCCAGACCCCCGTCCCTGCCTCATGCTGCCGTTGCACCTCTGCAAATATTTGCAGAGAGCTTCTGCTGGAGGATGCATGGCCAGGGCCTCACTTAGACTCGCACTGTTTCTGGGCTTTGTGGGACCTAGCTGGGATTGACAGCAGCAGAAGCAAGCAGAACATAGGTCTTTTCCAATGGAAGATTGGTGAGAAGTAGCCAGCAGGTTGGGTCTTTTTGACCAGGTTCTTTCAGTGGCCAGCAGAAGGTTTCGGTCCAATTTGTTCATTGTGAACTTTGCGTAATAAGAAATCATTCCTGTTCTCAGTAGGTGAAGAAGTACCTCTTTCTTGTAGAAACATCAGATGTGGGGGGGCTGGAGGGGCGTTGATCTTGATAATCATTTGTATTGACGTGTATTGACCAGCATCAGGTGTTCACGTAATTGTTAACAACTAATCACACTACTTAAAATTAAGAGGAATAACTGTTTGATGCACATGGGATTTCCTTGCAACTCCTCTCTTTCGTGCTCGGCTCTTTTTTGGGGTGAGGTGGTCATGCTCACAGCTCCATCTCTACCACTCGTACCATTTCTGTTAAAAGTGCCGTTGGTTTTTGCAGCATCACCCAACAACTGCCCTTCTCCTGTTCCTGCCACCCCCAGAATGGAGTTTTCCCACCCCGTTGGGAACTTTTGCAATGCTGAGCATTGCAGAGATAAAGCAGGTTCCAGTAGAGATGACCCACACCAGAACTCTTCTGCCCTCGCCTTTGAGGGATGCAAACAAGTAGACTCCAGCTCTGAGCCCACCAATGGATTTGCCCATTGGCCAACCTATCAGTGTAGGGTACAATGACTGCGATACAGAAAATGGTCCTGAGATGAACAGAAAAATGTTGTCTTGAAACTGCATAGGACAGGATGCTGCGAAGGCTGAGGATGATGGTAGTTGCCTTTATAAGTTCTGCTTGATGTCAAGCATAACTGTCCAAACCAAGGTTGCTCCTTCCCTCTTTCTCCCTCTCTCATCATACCTGCTTCCCCAGGAAAGAGGACATTCCAGAGCAATCAGAACATTCTGATGTAATTGTTCTCATTAGCCTTTTAGCTTGACCGAGAAAGGTGATCTCAAAGGAAAATGTCCAGTTACCATTCGGTCATGGTAAAACCAAGCCCCTACGATGCACTTTATGAGCGAGTGAAAACAAATCAATGCTGTTATTGCACTGTATCTCTATTGTGTATAATATTATACATTCATCTGTAAGAGTAATTTATTTTTATTACTGTAAATAAAACTGTTTAAGTGGTTTGTCAAGAGGCTATCCAAAAATGGAGGGTAAAATTAAAACGTTTGAAGACCTGGGCTCCTGCCCCAGGCATGTGCCATGCTGGTGTCTGTGTCTTCATTCAGCTGAACTGAGCCTGGTACAGGCCCACACTTTCCCCAGCAAGATAATTTGGGGCAAACTAGGAGGGCTTGAGGCAAACTGAGTGCCTCTGGGTCAATTATCCCTTCGGGGCTTCGGCAATGCCTCCAGGATGGCAGCTTCTCCCACAGAAAGCACTTCTCTGCTGTCTAATTACCCAGCGGGTCAGGGATTACATCGCCATGGGAATTAATTGGTCTTTGAGAGCTGCTTTCTCTACAATAAGGGTTACAGCGCTATCAGCTTTGCGCTGCTCCTTCTGCCCCCGGCTCTAATAGAGATCTGCACATCACGGTGCTGCCAACGGCGAGGGCGAGCTGACAAGAAGCCGAAATGAGATATACTCGAACCTCTTAAAATCTTTATTGGACTCTATTTTTTATTAGCACATGCATAAAGTGTCAACAGTTGGGGATTATGTCGGACGACGGTTTTCACAGACCAGTCACAAGCGGTGCTCCGGCTCTTGGCGGGCTCCATCCTTCCCCCCATCCCTCCTGGTGCCGGGCAGAGCACCCAGCGCTGCGATACACGTGGTCACACGTAGCGACTGGGGACGTAGATAGGTACAAGCAGCAACATCTACTCACCTACTGACTAAGTGCACGTGGTTAAAAGACCCCGTTAGACAGCAAACACCTCTTTCTTCTTTGAAGTTAACTATATAATAATAGAAATTGGGTTATATCCTGCGCTGCGTGACCCTCCTGAGGGAGAGGTGCCCATCTCCTGTCGGCTGCTTCCACCAAGTGGAAAATTGAAGGGAACGTGGGTATTAAGTCTGCTAGTAGTAAAACCCGAGCCTTTTGCAGGAGCCACTGCTCCTTCCCCAAGGGCACGCTGCCCTGAGCCTGTCCAGCAGGTTGGGAGGAGGAGGAGAAAGAGGAAAAGAAGGAGGAGGAGAAAGAAGAAGAGGAAAAGAATGACTCCACCTGTATACAACCTGAAACAAACCCACCAGCAAAAGCACGTCCTGCAGCCAAACAAGGATGGGGTTTTGCCCTTCCTGCAGCCCCACTGTGCCCTTCTGGAGACTGTTCCCTGCCAAAGGTGCAAGGTGTGCACCCGTGTGCCTGCCAGAGTGGGTTTCCCTTACGTTGGCCAAGATCAGAGTGACAACTGATGCCAATGCTACCCTGGGGTAAAACTCCATGTGCAGGGAAGGAGGAATCCTGGTGCACAGCTCGTGGCTTGGGCAGGTCCAGTTTGTCACCTGGGGAAGGCTGAGCATCAGAAACACTTAGAAATGCTTAGAAATGCCCTGTCCCTCCCCTTTGCTGGGGATGGGCGCTCTGATTACTGGATGTCCATAGCTGCTGCTCCAAGCTCTGGATGCTCCATGGAAACACATGGGAGATTCCCATGGGAGATTCCACTTGTGTCAGTGATAACACTGCAGCAACTGCCTAAAGCCACACAGGAGACATTCTTCTTCACCCTTGACAAGAAACCAGAGTGAAGGAAAATGGGGCCACCAGCCCTAAAACACTCCTAACATCACATCTCAGAGCAAAGGTTTTCTCTTCAGTATGAGTTTTCCTTTCCTTGTTCTAATCTGCTCCAATCTGAGATGAAAGGCACCACAAAGAGAGAGTCTATGAGTGGGAAACCGGCCACAGCTGGATGTAGACCTGAAACCCCTCAGCACAAACCAACTCTGGTGGTGGATCCACAACCAATGCTCATACTGGGCTGGGATTTGGGAACCAGCAGTAGCACCTCTTCTCCAGCCTCAGAGCAGCCCTAATGGAGCCAGCACTTGCCAGTGTGCATCACAGTGACATCACTGGGCTCTAAATCCACTTCATTTCCATCTCAAGAGTTCTATATATTTTCCATGACAACTGACTTTTTGTCAGGTAACTGTTCCCAGCGGAGGCATCAGGCACTAGCAAGCACTGATAGTGGGTGAAATCTGTAGGATTTGAGGCACCTGAGCTGAGGTGGAGCCTTCAGGGATAAAAACACTTCCTACCATAGTGGAGACCTATCTCCTTGCTGAGCTGTGGTTTGCTGGGCTGTTTCTTTTGCTCTTATGAATGTGTTCCATATAAAGCAATTTTTGGAGGTTTTTTGGTGACAGCAGATGGGCAGCTAGCTGATGGACAGCACTGGTCTCATATATATATATATATATATATATATATATATATGTATATATATGTTTTTCTTGGCAGCCACGTAAGTTTTTTTCTTTGCTTTGTTTTTCTGGGATTTAAATTTGTTTATTTTTAAATTACTTTATTATTTTGCAGTGGGTTTTGTCTATCTAAGTGTATTCTTGTACAGAGTGGTAGGATTGTGACCAAGCTAAGATGACAGTACTTTCTTTCTATTCTGTTTTCTCTGACTTCTTAATACTTCTTATATGTTCAGTGCTGGAATTGCCATCAAGCTGGAGGTCCCTGGGACCACTCCAATCCCTTGAACTTCTCACCACAGGAGTGTGGGGGAAGGCTTGCTTCACCAACACCTGGGTTCACAACCCAAACAGAATGCCAGCAACAGTTTTAAGCACGTTCTCACTAAATGGGAAAGACTATAGAGGGACGTCTGGGTGCTGGTCTGTAGGATGGCACTTGTGAGACAATATTTGGCAGGAGAGAGGTGGGAAGGGGAAGGTGAAAGATCTGTAACCTGCTATAATGTAGTGTTATGGAGCAGTCATTGGCCTCAGGACCCTGTATCAGCATGGACAGAGACTAATACTGATGTTACACTAACACTGCTTGCAGGGGACGCCACAGCCGACATGTCCCACCTGCAAGCAATGCTCCAGCAAGGGAAACCCTGCTTTGGGCCCATTCCATTTCATGTCCTAACCTGTCTGTGAGTGGTACCGAGGGCTTTGGGATGAGCATCCACTGAATCCCATGACACTTCTCCCCCTTCTCAGCAAAATCCATGTGTGATTCTCACCTGGAGAAAGTAAAGCCTGCATGAGTGGGTCTAGGAAAGTTGAGGTTTGTTAAAAGGTTGGATTCACACGTGTACACGCACACACATACAAAGGACACAAGGCGAAAACCCTTCTGGCTCTCAAAGATTGAAACATTTTAAAGACTAGGGTTAAGTAAAAATGCCTGGAGGAGGACATCTATGAGCTTGGGGGCATCACATGAATTGCATGGGCAGCTCTAAGTGCCAACATGTAGCCATGCCAGCGCTGCTGGGTGCGTTCCCTACCATGTGCACGGTCATCCCAGAGCAGAATAGAGTCCTGGGATGGCTGCCCATATGAAGACAAGATCAGCATGTCTCACTGCTCCCATGCTTTGCTCAGGCACTTCTGCGTGGGGATGGTGGAAGGACAGAGAGCCCTGCCATCAGCAGGGGGATGAGGTTGTGGTGTTGGTTATGGGATCAGTTGGGGAAAGGGACGGTGGTCCTCGAGGTGCTGCTGCCCAGTTGGGAGGGTAAATTCATGGGTATGTGAGTGAATGAGCATTTGTGGCTTCTAAAGTGCAGTGCAGGTCATATGGTCTTTACTGTAAACTGTAAGCTCCTCAGGACGGAGCCCTTGTCCTTACTTTTATTTTTTTCTGTGAAATGATGTGCCAGCCTAGAAACTCTTAACCCTAAATAACAACAACTACTACAGGACAACAGGGGGTGGTGAGAAGGACAGTCTGTGCTCCCTGTGCCAGTATGGTGGGAGCAGATGGGGAGAGCTTCCCATGGCCCTCCATGCTCCATCCTCAGGGCTGTGGCTTCTTTGAAGAAGCACCCTCCAAACAAGGATCTCCAACCTGTCTTCCTCTATGTGGGGCTTCCCTTGGTCATTACAAGGAAGGTGTTGATTCAGGTTCTGTTCCCAGGGGGGTCTCCCAAGCTTGAGTCTTGAAAAGGAGATACAGATGACAAAGTTGCAAGGGGGGAATTTGAAGCCTCTTATAAGTAGGGAGCTCCTTGGAGAAGCTGTGCTCAGCCTTATGCTTCCCATCAACCATAGCCTTCCTGGGATGAAATGACCGCCAGTGCAGGAGCCCTCGCAGGGTGTGATGCTCACTCCCCCTAGGTGTCTGTCTAGGGTGGAGAACCACCCAATGCCTTTTTGTTCTTTCAGGACATTGATCCTCTAAAAGCTGCCAGCATCACTTACTGGGTCCAAGGCTCCTCCAAGACTGAGGAGAAGCTGGGTGCAAGATCAGATTGTGAACCCTACCTGACTTCCATAACCTTCATCAGACATCAGTCAGACCAGCCTGCACAGCCCATGGGCACAGTGCTCTCCTAATGTCCCCTTCCATGTCAACTAGAGATACCCAAGAGGTTCCTGAAGGGCCTCAGGCACTAGAGCCTCCTGTTACATCTCTGAGCAGAGCCAAACCAGCTTATTTTCTCCTTGGATGACTCAAGCCTAGTTCATTCATATGCACACAGAATATGCTTCCCCCTGCTGGCAATATTTTGCTTATTATTTTTAATCTATGCCCATAAATTGGCAAGGAGGAGAAGGCAGATAAAATGGCAAGGGGAACCTCAGGAGACAGGTTGGGCTCATTAAATGTTTGGCACTCTGTGATTATTTGTTGGCAATGAAATGTCACTAGTATGTTTTAACATGGAACACAATACCTAAATATGCAGGGGAATCTCCCCTATCCACTTTTGGTACACTTGAGAGACAGGAGGAATTCAATCATCTGTGACCTGGATTGTATTTTTAATGGCTGCCAAGCTAGATAAAATATTTAAATATTCACTTTTATATCAGCCCACATGGGGACTTGAGCATTTCAGGTTGTATAATGCAGGGTGGCCTACTTTTGGTGTATACAGAAATAGGCACATATGTACAAAATACTGAGTGTGCAGCATATGGGTCAGCCAGCCAGCATTAATTAGCTCGGCACAACCAACTCCTGCAGTGCTAGCCTGGCCCAGACCCACCAAAGAGCTTGTGCTGGATTTCAGAGGTGACCAGGTCAAAAAATATTGGTGTACGCCTGGAATAAAGACGGTCATCCTCAGAGGTGGCTGAGACCCTGAAGCAAAGGCATTGAGGACACTGCTCTGCCAGCAGAGCTGACCTTGCAGGAGCAATTGCTGAATGATACTGGGGCTCCTGGTGCCATCAGGTGCTGCCCATCTGCCTTGTGATGCTGCCAGGAGAGAGCTGGGGAGCGTGAGGGACACTGCAATCAGACCAGAAATAGGTGCCCACAGCTTGCACTGACTATACAGGCTACTTGTTTACTGACTGCATAACAAACCTGAGCAGAGGGCTCTAACACAGCACCTTACTGGGAGGCTACCTGTGGATCAGCCCATCTGTCCTATCAAGACAGCTCCAGCACAGCCAAGGCAGACTCAGCCTTTACAAGAGCTGGGCTGTGTTGGCTTCTAGCAACAGCGATGCTGGGAGGCTAATGGTCCTGCCTTGCTTTGGAGTTGGGGATGTGGAAGGGACTGGAATCTCTTGGGGTGATGTGGCAATGGTGAGGATGGCATAGGAACATGAAGGTGCAGGGAAATGGGGGCAAGCCCTGCTCCCTGCCACCACGAGGCCCTTGGGTCCTCTGCCAATGTGACCCACGTGCAGGGTAAGCAAGGTTGCGTGTGTGATTGTCAAGTGCTTTGCCATGCAATGGCATCGACCCTGATAACAGCACGGGCTGATGGCTGCCAACCTGAAGTCACTATGGGGTCACCAGGAGATGATGAGAACATGAGCCTGCTGGGGTCACTCTCACCCATCATGTGCAACCACAGCAAGTCCTACCAGAGTCATCACATGCTTTCATGTAGCAAAGCACAACCAGAGCACAAAAAGAGACCCAGCCTTGCAGGGGCACTGAGCCCCACTTCCCACAATGGAGGCAGCCACTGACCCAAAGGCTGAGCCATCCCCGTGTATTTCTGAGCCCCTTCCCCATGCACTGGTAGGGTGCCCTGGCTCTACCCCAGAACAGGTCAGCACTACAGCTGACCCTACAGCCCCATGAACACCCTGACAGGAATGGCAGCCTCTCATGTGAGGCCGTGACTCTTCCTAAATTACCAAATAACCAAATTTTTTTGCATATGAACAGTATCACAAGTGCATCTATGTTAACAATGTTCCGCAGTAAGTACTGACAGGTGACTGTCTAAATGTTACTCTGATTTTTTTTTTTAATACAAAATCTACTTCTGAATTGTTAAATGTCACATCCCAACCTTCCTGACAAGGAAATCCCACTGTGGGCACGAGGGTGGCTCCCAACCTGTGGGGACACCAGGATGGGTCCAAAAGCCCAAGGACCTTCTGTGCAGCTCCTTCAATGGTGTTAAAGCCAAGGAGAGCTGCCTTGAAGGAGAGGGGGGACCAAACACGGGGCTGTGGACCACAGCAGGGCAGAGAAGGGTGCAGAACTATCACCAGCACCAACAGATTTCACTTCCCACCTGAAATCCTTCCCCAGCCACTCTGGTCTTCTCCTGAACCCAGTCCAAACCCTGCTCAGCACCACAGTGATGCTCGCGGGGCAATGGTGGGAGGAAAGGGGCTGCTCCAATCCCACTGGAAGGAGTCAATGGGATGCAGAGAAATGGGGTATGTCACATCCAGGGGACAGAGGCAATTTTGTGTTACTCAGCACCAACACTTCTTAGTAGATAGGCTGGGGCTTGTGGTCATCATGTTCCACCATGAGGTGTTTCTCTTCAGAGGGAAATAAGCAGATGCTCAGGGAGATTTAAGCTTTGAGATAAGCAGTTCTCAGGGTGGATTTAAGCATCAGCCCTTATGAGCTTTTGGGGTCACAGCCAGCCCTCTCACCAGCCTTACAGGTCTCTTTGCTTCTAGAATCTCAGAGTACTCCCTGTGCAGCTCTGGGGAAAGTGGGCACCAAGTCTGACTTCTCCCCAGAAGAGCTGTCATGAGTGGATCTCAGTTTTTTCCCTCATTTGGGGCTTGCGGTGTATGGGAATACAAGAGAGGGCCATGCCAGATGGGTCCACATTAGTTCTGGCCCATACACTGCTGGTTGGAAGCCTCTTGCAGCTCTGCAAGAGTACCTCTGACTGGGATGTTTTCAGTATTTCACACCCATTTGCTCTGCCCTCCCGCAAATCCTCCTTTAATAGCTGCATGAAAAGGCTGCTATGAATCATGCTCTATTTTGGTGAGCAAACTAGTATTTTTGGCACAGTGGTGGGGGCCCCGTTCCTGCACTCCCCACCCGTACCGTGCTTTGGGGACAAGGGACAGGGCAGCACCAGGACGGTGCCCTGGGATGGGGTTGATCTCAACTGTACCAGTGGGGTTCATGGGGATACAAAGTGCAAATCAAGAGAGTGAGCCCAAACCTCACCCTCAGTTTCAGTGGTTTGGGTTTATCTAAGAGCAGCATTTTTTTTCTTTTTTTTTTTTCTTCAAATAATACTATAATAGTTCAGCACTACGGCCAAGGATAGTGGGGCTTTGGGACACTGCTCTCCATCCCTTGCCCTCAGCATACATTGCACTACATATGCTGGTTCCCTGCCAGCTGCATGAGCCTTGTCTTCATGCTTTTCTCCCAGAAATCTGTCCCAAGGATGGGAGTGGGCTCAAGGGTCACAAACACTTCGGTTTCCTCCCAGAGCTCCCCATTACACGTTTTAACATCTAGCTGCAAAAGCTCTCCTGCCTCCTGGTTTCGTTCCTCTACCAAAGCCAGCCTCTGGTTGTGGAGCACTCCCATTCACCCAGCCAGAGAATTTTCAGCATCGTTAAGCGGGGAGGTGCTGCTAATTCCTGGCCTCGCTGCCTCAAAGTTGCCTCCTACCCGTGCACAGCCTCCAGCGCTGCCCGAATGGTTTTCAACACGGTGTGAAAGCAAAGCTCCTGAATTAGCGGGGCTGATGGCGGTTGTCGGCATCCAGGTTTGGGGGAAGTGCCGTACGCACCTGCTGCAGGGGAGCCCCCGGCACGGCCCCTCAGTCCGACCACTCGTTATCATCCAGCTCGGAGTCGTCGTCTGACTCGCTGTACTCCACCGCGATCCGGCGGGACAGGATGGTCGCCACATCATTGCCCACGGGCTCTTTCTTGGCCTCTTGCTCCCACTGCTCCTGGACTTTCCGAAGTTGAATGCCTGTGTTAAGAAAGGTGGGAGAGCTGTAGGGGCACTGTCACCTACCAGCTGCCATCCCCGGTTAAATGCATGGGCTGGAATGGGGTGGCTGCACCTGATTACAAAGATGCAACCTTCCTCCTTGGCACACACACAGCCTGCAGAGGTTGAAGCTTCTTGGAGGCCAAATCTTGCATTTATTCTTAACATCTGCATGAAGCAGGAAAGGTAAATGAAGGAGACCCCAGCAAGCAGCATCAGCTGCAGTCTGGTGGAAGGCTGGGTGCCCAGGAGTGTTGTCATAGAGCCCATGGCACTTCCACCCATGGACTGCCACCTCCCCAGCAGTGACACCTTAAGTCATACAATCGTCATAAGCTCAGAAGAGTTGGGTTGGAAAGGACCTCAAAGCCCATCCAGCTGCAGCTCCCTGTCATGGGCTGTCTGTCTGTATGGGAACTGTTGATCATGGCCTGAACCTCTGATTGACCACCTGAGGCAAGCAATGAGTCAGCCACGGGAGCACAGGCGAAGGCAATTCTACTTGGAAGAAGCGTAGCCTGGCTCCACCTCTCCTAGATCCCATTTAAGGACTGACTGCCACTAAGGAAGGATCTCTCTCTGGAGATTGCTCCTTGTGGAGTTTACTGCAAGCCTTCAACACTGGTGAATGTTTTATTATTATTATTACTATTATCTTTCCACCATGATAATCTTACTAAGCCTAACATCTGTATACTTATTGATGGTACAATTATGTGCTTTCCCCCTCCAGCACAGGCTGCCAAGGCTCCACTCAGCCTGACCTTGAGCACCTCCAGGGATGGGGAACCCACATTCTCTGGGCAGCAGTGCTAGGGCCTCACCACTCTCATCATAAGGAATTTCTTCTCTGTATTTGATCTACGCCTTTACTCTTCTAGTTTAAAGCTGTTTATCCCTTGTCCTTTCACTATTCCCTCTGACAAATAATTCCTCCCCACCCATCCTGTATCCTCTTTTAGCCATAAGAAGGTTTCTATCAGGTCTCCTTTTCCAGGCTGAACAACCCCAGCTCTCCCATCTCATAGCAGAGATGCTCCATCCCTCTGAAAACCTCCCCTCCGTGTCCCCTGGGATATGGATTGTATGGGAACTGCTGAGTCACGGCCTGAACCTCTGATTGATCACCTGAGGTGAGCCATGAGCCAGCCAGAGGAGCACAGGTGAAGGCAATTCACTGTGCTGCCAGAAGGGGTGGAGCCTGGCTGCACCCCTCCTAGACCTATTGAAGAGCTGGCTACCAGTGGGGAAGGATCTCTTCTGGAGATTGCCTTTGCTGGTGTTTTGTGAGCAAGCTCAGGATAAGGGTAAGCCTTCTATTTATTCTTTTGTTGTCATAGTCTGCTTTGCCTAACTCTCTTGTTTATTTCGTGATTATAACATCCTAAAATTCTTTGATTATACAGGATCCTTCTCTGCAGGTCTCGTTTGGGTTCCACCACCTTTGTACATCACCTGGACACCCAGGGCTTGCCTGCATCTCCAACAAGCCAACACCACCCAACTCTGGACCACAGCATTTTGCCTGGGCCGTCCCCTCCCTGCAGGGGAGGCAGACCCCCGTGCCACATCTCACCTCTGCGGATGGCTGCGAGCAGGTCGCTCCGGGCATCGCTCATAGGCATCAGCGGGATCGGCGGCTTCCGGGACTCGGCGGCTGGGGCTGGCGGTGAGGCTGAGTGCGCCGGCGAGGTGGTGAGAGCGGGTGGCCCCGGTGGTGGTGGCGGCGGGGCCACGGGCGGCCCCATGGGGCCGGCCTGAGGCGGGGAAGCGGAGTAGGGGCCGGGCGGTGCAGGGGGCGGCGAGGGCGCGTAGGAGGGGTGGGCGGCGGGGGCGGCCGCGCCAGGGGGCAGCGCTGCGGGAGCCGCCATGGGGCTGTCGAAGGCAGTCTGCGCGGAGGGGATGACGGGCGGCGGGGGCGGAGGGGCCGGCGGCACGAAGTACTCCGTCATCGGTACGGGCTGTGGTCTGCAAGGGGAGAAACCCCATCAGCAACGTAGGCGCGGCAGCAAGCCTCCCCGAGTCTCCCGAGACGTGAATGGAAGCCCTACCCGAAATCCTTGACCAAGTGCGGTCTGGGTCCGTTCAGCACGGCCTCGGGGGGCTGCGGCGCGTGGGGCTGCTGGGCGCGGTTGAGGCTGTTCTGCCGGCTGCTCGCTGGTGGTCGGTAGCCGTGTTCTGGAGGGGGGACAGTCGGCAGCACTCCCTCCTTGTGTTCTGCGGGCACGTGGGCTGTGGGGGCCAGCAGCTGTGCCGGGTGGTTGGGGCTTGCCGGGTATGAGTGCTCAGCAGCATCTGAGGTGTAGGATCTACGGCGACAGGAAAACCAAAGGGTCGCATGCCTGGGAGGGGAAGGGCTGGGCGAGGGACTGGTTTGGGGTACTTGAGGTCAGGGCAACGAAACACAAGGGAAACCACAAAATAGAGGCAGACAAGAGAGCACAGAGAGGAGAACACCAATGGAGCTGGACCAGACTCTTCCCTCAGCTCCTAAACCGCTTGGACTTTATCCCACCACCAACATCCAGGATGTGACCCTGGTGGGCATCACTGTGCTGCGCATGAAGCTACATGGGTCTATGGCTCATTGGCTCGCCTTCCCGAACACCCTTGGCCTGCTAGCCCAGGGATGGCAAAGAGAAAAACCAGAAGTGCCAAAAAGCAAAGGAAGCCCGGTGAGCTGAACGTGTAATAGGTAAAACCTGCCTATTATCTGGGGACAGTGATCCTTCCGATGATGCCATGTGATATGGGGATGGTGAGAACCTGTTATCGGGTCGGAACTCTTTATCGTATGCCATCATGTTCCACTCCAGGCGCCGGTTGCGGGCTTTCCGCACTTTCTTCACCTCCCGAGTGGAGTCCTCCACCAGCCGCTGCTCCTGAGGACACACAGCTGCAGCTCTGCCTCTGTCCCATGGCCCCTGTGGGTGATGCCCGTGGAGCATCGCCCTGAGCCCGCCCCCAGAGCCATCCCTGCGCCTGCTACCTTCTGCCTGCGTTTCTCCTTCCTTTTGTCCTCTGTTGCCTGCAGCATCTTCTCCTTCCACAAGTTGAAGAAATAGGAGGGGTCGGTGTAGAATTTGAGGCCATCTTTCTTGTCGTCCCTGAAGGGAGAAAAGGGGGATGTAAGCTACAGGTAGGGAGAATCCCCAAAATATTTCAGTGCTAGCAATGGCAGTGCACAGATAGGGAACCTTCAGCCTTCTCATGACTACCACCTTCCGCCAGCATCCATCTCTTTCCCATCTTGAGCCCTGCACTGGCACATTCCACAGAACTATGTGAGGGCAGTAATGCTGATGCCTTGGGCACTTGTTCCCAGAAAAGAGACCGCTTCCCCTGCATATGAAGGCTTGGTATGGTCAAAGAATAAGCTGTTGGGGCCTCATAAACATGATCAGTGTGGAGACATCACTACCTGCAGTACCACATTATGATCGTATGGACATGGCACAAAGGGATATGATTTAGTGGTGGGACTCAGTAGGTCAGGGTCACAGAATCATGGAGTGGCTGAGGTTGGGCACAACCTTTGGGCCCATCTGGTCCTGCTCCAGCAGGGCCACCAGAGCATAGTGCCCGGGCCCACATCCAGAGTCCTTTGAAAATCCCCACGAGGAGGCACCAGAACCTCTCTGGGCACCGTCATCGCACATTAGCACCAGTGCTATAGTATCTCCAAGGCAGATGGTTGGAGTTGCTGATCTTCTCCAAACTAGATGATTCTGTGGTGTAAGGTCACCTGTTTCAGTTGTCCCATGCAATTATGGTGGTACAGACATGGGGAAGACAGCCCTCATCAAGCAACAATGGGGTCACATCCCCCTGGCACCTCTCCTGCCAGAGGCCCCAGACATCCCCCCAGCACTCTGAAGAGCAAGGGGACAGCTGCCCCACCTGTATGGCGTGAGGATGTTGAGTGGTGGAGGCTTGTCGCAGCGCTGGTACATCTCCATCACCGGGTTGGGGATAGAGTTGCGGGACACAACCTGTTGGTTCTGCACTGTGGAGCTCTTGAAAGCCTTCCTCATGTTGATGTCCTGCAGCGAAACTGGGGACACGGTGGGGAGAGGGGAATTATCCCTTTGCCTCACCTTGCAGTCCCCAAACAACCACGCTATCTACCTGCCAGCCCCTCACCTTCCTCCACAGTGGAGTCCAGCTGCGTCACCTTGATGACCAGCAGGTCCACCCTCTCCTGCAGTGAGTTCATCCTCATGTAGAAGCTGTTGGCCTCATTGAACAGCTCCCCAAAGATGTCCTCAGCATGTCGGCCTGCAGGGGGAAAACATGCTCCCATCATATGCTGCTTTATTTGCAGTGTCAGAACTGTGCACTGTGTTCTGGGGACCTGAGCTGAGTCCCCTCCAGGCCTGGCAATGCACATTCCATCCTTGCTAGGTACAGGTTGGGGTTTGCCCCACAAACCCCAACCAAGTGGCTTCCACATCAAGGCTGCTTTTGGCTGCTCTCTAAACAGATCTTCTCTTCCTGGGAGTATTTTGGAAAATTATCTAGTTTTGGAGGGGGGAAAAAGGCACTAGGTGGAGAGCCCTGGGGAGCCTACACTGCTCTTTCTATTTTAAGACAATATTCAGCGGTGAAATAAGTTTCACCTATTAACTATTCCTGCTCACATGCACTGGGCTCTTGTCCTTCCCTTTGCTGCTGGAATCAGTCCTGAAACAGGAAGGACTGAGGACTTTCATACTGAACTATCTTTCACCTAGGGCATTCACATGGCTCTCAGTGTTCTGCATTAACAAGAATCTAAATACCTTCTCATTTCCAGCCAAGTCAAGAAATGAAAGATCATTTGACCAAAAAGTCAAAAAGACTGGCAATGGGAGGACAATAAGTCTTAAAATATCCATGCGTTCCCCCTTTCCAACCCAACTCTTCTGAGCTTGTGATGGTTGTATCACTTGAGATGTCACTGCTGGGAAGGTGGCAGTCCATGGAGGGAAGTGCCATGGGCTCTATGACAGCACTCCTGGGCACCCAGCCTCCCGCCAGACTGCAGCTGATGCTGCTTGCTGGGGTCTCTTTCATTTACCTTTCCTGCTTCATGCAAATGTTCCCCCCAAGAGCATCGCTTCTTAATATCTGGATAAACCTCACCCTACTGGGAACTCTCAGAACCAAACCAGGGTCAGTGACCACAGCATCACAATGCTTCAACCATTCCCAGTGCTGGCACAGGGTCACAGCATCCCCATCCCCATCCCTTGTGACTCACTGAGGCTGCCCAGCTGCTTGATGATGGCGGCCAGCGTGCTGTTGGTGACACATTCCAGCTCACTCGTCACCCCGTCAGGCAGGGCCCCCCGGCACAGGTGCCGGGGCTCAATGTTCCTCTTCACCAGTGGCATACTGCTGGTGGGCACTCACACTCTCCTGGGAAAGGAAGAAAAAAGGAGAAACAACCCAAAACAGCCTTTTCCATTTGCATTTCCTCTCTTCTCTCTCTCTGGGGACCCACCTAGGAAATGGCGATGACAGAGTGTGGCTCAAACCAGCAGCAAACCCTGTGCGATGCAGCCCTTCAGCTGGCCCCAGAACACCTCCCCTGACCCAAACGGGAGCAAGCGAGTGCCTGTAATTCCATTATTTCCAGCTAACTGCAGAGCTCTCTGGGATTTATTTGTGCACACACACAGCTCTGATGCGGGCTGCCATGTCCTGCCCTGCTCTCCACAACATCCCCCAGGGCCGGGGCGGCTCACTGTCTCCAGGATTGGGAAGACACGAGGAGGGAGGAGAAGGATGGATGGGATGCTAAGAGCTGGGCATACCCATAAGGCAGCAGGAACGCTGACTACGGCAAGGGCCAGAAATGTGCACAGCTCGCTTTTTTTGACCCTAACAGTACTTGGCAGAACAGATTCCCATTGATAGCACCCACCATGCTCCCCAGCCCCCCACCCGCACCCCAGCTTGGTGGGAGTTTTCTAATGCAAATGCAAGCTCTTGACAAAACAGCGCAAAACTTGTATCTAAATCATTAGTGCTGAGCTCCCAAAAAGGCTGATTGTGCTCCCAGCAGCACAAAGCAGATGCTATTTTGCCTTCTGAGTCCATCCCCTCCAGCACTTCCCAAACTGAGAGGAAGCACTTAATGAGCTGCTTGTGCTGTCTGTCCGTTGGGAAAGGGGAGGTGCAGACCAGTTCTCAGCACAGGATGCTGCCCCGGGGATGCTGGCTGCATTTCCTGACGCATGAGGTCCAGGAGCACTGACAGTAGTCACTGATGGCACCCACGTAAGGCTGAACTTGGGCAGCTGCAGGCCTTAAAGCACCAGACTGCCATGTTTAGGCAGGCTCTGACAGATGATGACCCCCAGCAGCATCACCTAGGGCCCATCCTGGTACGGGAGCTTAGTGAAGCTTGGTATTGCCCTCTGGGCTCGGTGTGCCAAAGGGACTTGGGCTGGTGGGTCCTTGGTGTCCCCTGTGAGCCACCCCTATGGTGGTCCAACCTATGGTGGTACAGGTGGTCCAACAGGGCTGGATGAAGGCATGCTCTAGGTGATGTTCAGTGTCTTCCAGGTGGCAATGAGACCATTTGGTGAGCACTAGATCCTGACTTCATATTGTGTGAGATGAGAGCACAGATTTAGGAAGCGATGGGGTGTGTGCCATGACCCTAGCTATGCCAAGCTCTCACAGATCTCAGTGCTGTGCCCCTGTGCTGAGCTTGGATTGGGGTCTGTCTGTGTTTCTGTCTGTCTGTTTAGCCCCTGTTGTCAGATCTCACCCAACTGCACTGCCTAGGCACTGCCAGCAGTGGGACTGTGTAGCCCAGCAGGAGCCTTGGCCAGGCACCAACAGCAGAGCAAGGAGAAAAGCAAAGGGAGCAGTGTATGGCAAATCCACAGTGCTTGTACAGAGACAAGGAGGTCTGCAAACACACATCGAGAGAGTGAGATCAGGAAGGTGATGAGATGGCTGCTTGGTTGGGATGTAGCACAGAGAACCTGCTTGCCGGAGCCAGCCCTGCAGCCACTGCCATGCTGCACACAAAATGGAGTGCTCCTTCACCACCAAGACACAGTGCTCATGTTTAGGAAATGCATCTGTGACCGCTTGTTACTCTGCTGATTGCTGGAGTGACTGCGATTGCTACCAGCCTGACAGGCATCACCGCTTCACATGGAGCTGATAGCACAGCTGAACTCTTCCAAAGGCTCACTGAATGCTCTGCAACTGGCTGGGTCTCCAGCATCCCCATTTCTCAAAACATACCGGAGGGCAAATCCCAGGAGGCTGCTCTCGGGTCACCAATCCATCAGCGCAGGGAGGTTGGAGGCTCACAGCACAGCGAGCTGCGATGTCTCAGCAGTGAGGAACTGAACAGCAGCCATCCCAAGCTGCTGGAACGAGCTCACTCCCATGCACATGGCTGAGGTCCTGCTGGACAGCCAGGGGAAGGGTCAGCACCCGCAGCCAAGAGGAGCGCAAGCTGAGGCCACCTGCCTGGGCTGCACTGCTGGGCTGGAGCTGGAGCTGGTGCTGCCCGTGCTCAGGGCCAGCACCTCCATCCCAACAGGAGCGCTGCCTGCTCCTTCCCCACGGCCCATCTGCAGCCTCCGCCTGCGCTGCGCCAACTGCAGCGGCTCTGCCTCCACCGAGCTGCAGGAGAGAGGCTCCGCCACCGCGCTGAGCTGTGAAGTGCAACACAACATGGCTAAAAATATTCCCTAAGAGTTGTGTTAGTAAATGCCACGCTAATTTTTTTTTTTTTTTTTTTTTTTTTTACCTTCTGCTGCAAAGCTCTCAGCTCCAGAAACAGCAGTGGGCTCAATTGCCTCTAACTTGCAAGCACCTCTCCGAGCTGGGCTTTGCAGTGGTCAAAAAGCTCTTTAGGGGGGATGCTGAATATGCAGTGCCTGCTGCCTTGGGATTAGGGGAAAGCTAGCCCTGTTGCTCAACAGCAAACAGGCTCCTACATGGCTTGACCTGAACTATACATACAGCTACACCAACTGGCAGGTGGGTTTTCATGCAGCTATTTTCCTTAGGGATTAGGTGGTGTGGATTTTCTGGATCCAATCCAAAATAATGCGTGGATACCCTTGCAGTGAAGGGAGAAGGGAGAGCCAGAGATGGGGCAGGGAGCAGCAGCAATCCTGTGCATGCTTTGGCTGAAAGAAGCCTGCTGGAAAGGAACCACGTGCTGTTCTTAATGACTCTCTATCACCAAAAGAAGCCTTCAATGCCATCCCCTCTCTATGCCAGGCTCATTACCAGCAGGCCGGCCATGTCCCGCCGGCAGTGCAGCAGGACGCAGCTGAACAAACCCCCATTCTGTGCACCACAGAAGCGCTTTGATCAGCACGGGGCAGCCTGGGAGAGCAGCAGGGCTCTTCCTGGGCACTCGCAGCTTGGGAACAGCCGGCAGAGACGCGTTTCCCTGCAACAGTGACAGGCAGCTCTGCAAAAGCATGCTGGCCTCTTTGTTTTTTGTTTTTCTTTTCTCTCTTTTCCTTTTGGCTTGAGGGCTGTTGCTCAGAACTTGTCAAGATCTTGGCGTGCACAGCTGATTTGTCATCTACCAGAAAATGGAGGACGAGCATCCTTGGTTCAGCATGGGGCTGAAGCAGACAGCAGCTCTGAGCAAGTCCGCTTCACCTCAGGGTTTCTCCGCGGGCTGCAGATCCCAAGGAAGGCAGTGGGCATTTGGGGACTTGGTTGCATCACTGCATAAGAGCCCTTGGCATGCACTGTGCTCGTAGCTGAGCAGCACAGCACATTAACCTCCTGCCTGCCATGCAGAGCTGCTTCTGCCCGCTACTGAGCTGCTCCCTGCCGCTGAGGATGCTTAAGAAATGCAGGAATGCCAAATGCCATCTAAGCATCTTTTTTTTTCTTTTTTTTCCTTAGCTATCCCCTCTAAAACCCAGGCAATGAAACATAGAAACGAGGGCTGTGCTTAGACACACTGAAGTTTGGAGGATGAATGATGAATTCATCCTACTGCTGACCCATCCATCCAGGTGCTGCACTCCCCTGCTTGGGTTGCCAGGCACCAGGCAGCCATAGACAAGCAATCCTGAACTGCACCGAAATCGGCCGTGGTTCCGCACCCATTGGGATTTCAGCACGGCGGCAGCGAGACCTCGAGCATTCAGCTGCTATGAAAGCTCTGCAAGTCGCTGAATCACGAAGCACAAGGCCCAGCTCTGCACATGCATGCCTGCGTGCTGGAGGGGCTCTGAGCTGCAGAGGGACACGTGCAGGCAGCCACCGGCCCCAGCAGTCCTGCCAAGCAGTGCCCCCTCCCCCCCATGTGCAAATGGAAAGCACTGGTAGAGCCTTGCAGCAGGGATGTAAAGTGATGGCCCCTCCCTGCCATGCAAGGGCGCAAAGCGCACAGGTTCCCTCTCCATGCAGGAATGCAAAGTGACAGCACCCCCGCGGCCGTGCGGTGTGCAAAGAGGCTGAGACACCCCCCCACACACACGCATACTCCATGTGTGGACGCAGAGAGTCCTCGACCCCCGCACACTGACTGCTCTAGGACTCCTTCCCGATGGGAGGTGCAGGCAGCCTTACACCCCCGCCCCATGCATGGGCAAAAACCTCCATGAAGAGCTGGGAAGTGAGGGTCTCCCCCCATCATGAAAATCGGCAAAGTGACGGGGGACCCCTCCCCACGCAAGGATGCACAGCGTCCAGCCCCCCTACGCATGGATATGGTTGGGGGGGGAGCACAGGGATCCAAAGTGGAGGCGATACTCCCCCTCCCCAAGGATGCAAAGCTGTATCCTCCCCGACTCAAGGATGCAAAGCACTGTGTTCTCCCCTTCTCCCCCCGCCACCCCCCCCCCCCCCAAAAAAAAAAAAAAAAACCGCAAAGCGTGGGAGACCCCAAAAACCTTATAAAGCCACAGCCCCCCCCCCCTCCACTCCTTCCCCCCCCGCAGCCACCCGCTCACCTCCGTCGTCTCCGAGGGGGGGCTCCGGGCGAGCTGCGCGGCGCCGGCGGCCCCGGGCCGGTGCGGGGCTGCGGCTGCCGCCGTGCCGGGAGCCCCGCTCCGCTCCGCAGTGCGCGCACAGCGCATGTCCCCCCCCGCCCCGCTCCGCCCCGCGCCGCCCCGCTCAGCTTCTCTCCGCTCCGGGCGGGCGGCCCCGGCTCCGCCGCCCCCGGTGCTGAGGGAGCTCCGCACTCCCGCGAGGTGCGGGGCCGGCGCGTTCCCTTCTCCCCTTCCCGGTGGCGGCTACTTTTCTGCTGGCCCCGCAGCGGGATGATCAGCGTAGGGATGATCTCCTCCTGCGGAAGGGCGAATGAGGAGCCGGGATGATGCTGAGCAGGTGGTGCACCATCTTCTCGGCCTGGTCACCTCCTATGGTCTTTCCTATGGTCCTTTCCAAGGGAATAAACTCCTTCCACTCCACCCCGGGGGACATTTGATCCTTTCCATGGTCATGTGCCAGAGCTGCCCGTGCTGCGATACTGATTCACACCACCTCCTCGTGTCACCCACTGAGCTGGAGCCTCAATGCCGCTGTCCCCAGGGAGCCCCCAAGGGGCTGGGGATTGTTGTGCCATTCAGCCTCACTTCTGTGGCTGGGAACATCATGGAACAGATCCTCCTGGAAGGGATTTTAAGGCACACAAGGGACAAGCAGGTATCTAAGACAGCCAACAGGGCTTCACCAAAGACAGATCATGCCAGACTCATCTGGTGGCCTTCTATGATGGTGTGATGAAATCGATGGACAGAGCAAGGGTAACTAATGTCACCTACCTGGACTTGTGCAAGGTGTTTGACGTGGTCCCATGCCACATCCTTATCTCTAGACTGGAGAGATGTGGATTTGAAGGCTGGACTATTGAGTGGAGGAAGAATTGGTTGAACAGTCATAGCCAGATGGTTGTAGTCATTGATTCTGTGTCCAGGTGGAGGGTGGTCACAGGTGGCATGCATCTTGGGACCAGTGTTCTTCAGCAAGTTTTCTGATGACACCAAGCTGAGTAGTGCAGTTGACACAGTAAAAGGGAGGGACACCGTCCAGAGGGACTTGGACAGGCTTGAAAAAGGGGCATACGAAAATCTAATGAGGTTCAACAAGGCCAAGAACAAGGTGCTGCACGTGGGTAAGGGCAATCCCAGATACAGTACAGACTGGGAGAAGAACTCTTTGAGAGCAGCCCTGCCGATAAGGATTTGGGGATTCTGGTGGATGAAAATCACACACACACAGGATGGCCCGGGTTGGAAGGGACCTCAAGGATCATGAATCTCCAATCCCCCTGCCACAGGCAGGGCCACCAACCTCCCCATTTAATACCAGACCAGGCTGCCCAGGGCCCCATGCAACCTGGCCTTGAACGCTTCCAGAGATGGGGCATCCACAACCTCTCTGGGCAGCTGTTCCAGTATCTCACCACTCTCATAGTAAGGAACTTCCCCCTGACATCCAACCTAAATCTTCCCTCCTTCAAACCATTTCCCCTAGTCCTGCAGTTATGAACCCTTTCAAAGAGTTGACTCCCCTCCTGTTTGTAGGCTCCTTTTAGGTACTGGCAGGCTGCAATGAGGTTCTCTGGGCTGAACAAGCCCAGCTCCCTGAGTCTGTCTTCGTAGGGGAGGTGCTTCAGTCCCTCGATCATCTTTGTGGCTCTGCTCTGGACTCTCTCCAACAGCTGTCTTTCCTGTATTGGGGGCTCCAGACCTGGATGTAGTATTCCAGATGGGGCATCACATGAGCAGAGCAGAGAGAGACAATCACCTCCCTGTCCCTGCTGGCTACCCCTCTTCTGATGGAGCCCAGGATACCATTTGCTTTCTGAGTTGCAAGAGCACACTGCTGGCTCATGGTAAGCTTTTCATCCACCCAGGTTCTTCTCTGCAGGGCTGCTCTCAAGGACTGCTCCTTCCAGTCTGTATGGATGCCTGGAATTTCTCCGACCCAAGTGCAAAACCTTGCACTTTGCTGTGCTGAACCTCATTTGATTCACCCAGGCCCACCTTTCAAGTCTGTTGAGATCCCTCTGAATGGCATCCCTCCCTCTTACCACTTAGCTTGGTGTCATCAGCAAAGCTGCTGAAGGTGCATGCGATTCCGTCATAAATGTCATTGATACAGATGTTAAAGAGCACCAGTCCCAAGACAGATCCCTGGGGGAGAAAAGCTGGACATGAGCCATCTGTGTGCACTCACAGCCCAGAAGGCCAACAGTACCCTGGGCTGCAACAACAGAGGGGTGGCAGCAGGAAGAAGGAGGGGATTGTCCCCTTCTGCTCTGCCTTTGTGAGGCCCCATCTGCAGTACTGCCTCCTGGTCTGAGACCCCCAGCATGGAAAAGATATGAAGCTGTAGGAGCATGTCCAGAGAAGGGCATTGAGGATGCTCAGAGGGCTGGAGCACCTTTCCAACGAAGAAAGTCTGAGGGAGCTGGGGGTGTTCTGTTTGGAAAGGGCTCCAGGGAGACCTCATTGTAGCCTTTTAGTACTTCAGGTGAGCTTATAAATAGGAGGGTTCTGTGATTCTGTGTGGCAGGAACATGGCTGTAGGGCTGCTGGTAGCTCTGGGCTTTGTCACCACTAAAGTCCAGCTGGAGTTTTTAGGCTTTGCTTTTTGCCTTGCAAACGGGCATGTGGGGGAGAGAGAGAACTTTGGCAGAAGGATGATCTGTGGCACGGGGTGAGGTTTTCAGTGACTCACTCCTTGGTTATCTCCATGAGTGCCCCAGGGCTTCATCAAGGCAGGTTTGGAAGGGAGGCCCTGCATACAGCCCCACAGAGGCAGCGCAGTTGAGCTCCCCACTCTCCATAGCTGGAGCCACGAGCACCTTGCTGCCCCCAGACGCATGGAACGACCACCAACCCCTGCCACCAATGAACCACAGATGCAGCCTCGGAGCACTCAGGCAGTGCCCACTCTCCAGCTCTCTGATAGCCCCAAAGGGCAGCAAAGCACCGTGCACCAGAGCTGCACACCAGGAGCTTTGGGGCCAGAGGCAGTGCGGTGCTGCACGCTCCCCTCCTGCACAGGCTGTGAGGGTGAGGTAATCCTGGGTAATTCCTGACTTCCATGGAAATGCCTGGAGGCCGTGATGATTATCACTGTAATTAGCCTCTCTGATTTTTCTTGGTGTTCTATAAAACATTAATTTCCAGCTGGATCCTCGCCTCCTTTGTGCACAGCCCCACATCTCCCCGCCAGCAGCGCAACTCTGGCAGCTCTGCTCAGGGTGCAGGGCCCTGCCCAGGGGCTCTTGCAGCTCCTGCTGAAGGCAAAGGTGCAATAGAAGCACTCTCAGAACCCGCCCTTTCTATCTCTTCACGTGGTTGGTGATGGGGAGTGAATGCAATGCTGCAATGCTCACCAACAAAATGAAGGCACGCATCAGGCTTGGCAGCATGAGATGCCCAGAAGACCTCTGGGGCTCAGCCCCGGCTGGTGCCCCATTGTTTTGGCCAACCCAAATGGGGTCAGCTTCCATGTTTCTAATGGTGTATAAAATGTCTTTCCTAATGTTTTGATCCCAAATGTGACTATAGGCCATAGGAAAGGACAGGAGGAAAGGGATACTGTGGTATGCGGTTTGTCACTGCTGGGTACTGGAAACAGCCTGGCTCCATGGCCACTCGCTGCCTCCTTCCTTGGTCTGGGTCCCCGTGTTGCAGCTCCCTGCCCTGAGAAGGTTCTTTCTGCCGGGTAATGCACTGTGCCTTGTGCAGCCACGTGTACTAGCTGTCATGGCCGTGGGTGGAAGTGAAGAAGAAAAGCATTGCTAATGGTGGGCAAGTGGGACAGTGGCCATTCCAGGTGTGGGGATGGCACTGCCGGGGCTGCCTTCCCAGCACCACTGTTGTCCCGTGGCTTAGGGCAGCCCTGCACTGGGCTGAGTCCCACTGGCACTGCAGCCACGATGCTGCAAACCATTTCTACAGCTGTGCTTCCCAGGGTGCTCGCACGAGATATTTCCATCCAGCAAACAAACATCTATTCGGAGCTGCCTTTCACCCGTGTTTTGCTCGGCCTCCCGCTGCGGTTTCCCTCCCCTCCCATCAGAACCGGAGGATGCTCCGCGCCCGGCATCCCGCAGATGACGCTGCCGGCCGCCTTCCTTCCGTCTGCCCCTTTTTAAACCCCACTTCGCTGTGTGGTCATCGCTCGCTTTGCAGCTCCGCAGCGGGTATGAAGGAAAAAAGGAGCACGGAGCGCTCTGCTCCAAGCCCCGGGTGTCGGCAGAGGGCAGTGGAAGATGCTCCGAGCGCAGCGAAGCCGAGAGCGGGGATCCGGGGAGGAGACTGCAGCGGAGGAAGGGCCGAGCGGAGCCGCGCTCCTCGGGCGGCGGGGCCGGGCTGATAGTGATCTGACATCGCTCGGCCGTTAGGCCACGGGAAGACGGCAGCCCGCGCCTGGTATGCGGGCGGTGTAAATAGCCCCGGCGTGGGGAAAGAGCCTTTAATATATGGATTTGGAGTTGTTTTTTTTTTTTTTTTTAATTGAAGGAGAGCCGAGGGCGTTCCAGACGCAGTCCCCGCAGCTCCGCATCTCTCTCCCCCCCCCCCCCCCCCCCGCTTTTTGCAGCCGGGGGCCACAAACGGGCGTGGAAATAAAAGCTCCCGGAGCTGCAGCCCGCACCCACCGAGCCCCGAGTCCAGTCGGGCCACACTCCCAGCTCCGCCCTCACCTGGGTACCCCCCTGCAGTCCTCCCTTCCCGGGCCGGAGCTCCGCGGGGCTCGGGGTAGGGCCCTGCGGAGGCGGTGCCGGTGGGGGCCCGCCCCGGGGCTGCTCCCGCCGCAGGATGCGGCGGCGGAGGGCGATGCGGGGCGGCGGGGGCCGGCGCTGAGCCCCGGCGGATCGAGGAGGGGGGCGGCCGGGAAAGCGCCGCCCGCTCCGAAGGGGAAGGGGGTGGTCCGGGAGGAGAGGGGCCCGGGGAGGGTGGGGGGAGGTCCGGGCGGCAGGTAGGGGCCGGGGCCGCGCGATGGAGGAGGAGGAGGATGGAGGCGGCGGAGGGGAGGCGGGGAGTGAGGCTGCGGCAGGAGGGGGCGGGCGGGGGGGGGTGGCGGGCATGTGGGACCGGCTGCGGGGCAGTCGGGCGGCTGGCGGCGGCCGGAGCGCGGCCGCGATGGCGCAGCGCGGGGCGGAGGGCGGCGAGCGGGGGCCGGCGGAGGAGGGAGGGGAGGGAGAGCCCCGGGCCGGGGCCGAGCGGGGGCCGAGCGGGGCCGCCGCGCCCTTCCAGCCTCCCGAGGGCGGCTTCGGCTGGGTCGTGGTCTTCGCCGCCGCCTGGTGCAATGGCTCCATCTTCGGCATCCACAACTCCTTCGGGATCATCTACACCATGCTGCAGAGCGACCTGGGCGAGGGCAAGAAGGACCCCACGCTGGAGTTTAAAACAGGTACGGGTCCCTTTCGGCCCTCCCCGGCCCCTCCCGGCCCCGCGTGGAGCCGGACCGCTCCCTGCCCCCTCGGCCCCGCGCTCGTCCCTATATTTATCCGCCGCAGTATCATGTGTTGTTCCTAAGCTGCGATGTACTCAATTAAAAGTAATTCATCCGAAAAGCATGCCCGGAGCTTGTCCTGCCCGCTGCCTCGTGGTGGAGGGGGAGCGATGCTGGATCAGCCCGTGGAGTTCATGTCGTTCTTATGTGATTCTTGCTTCCCGCCGTGGGTGTCTGACTGACTGTCCGTCTGTCCTGGCTCTGGGATCCACAGGCAGGGTGAACATCTGCCCTGCAGCCACGTTGCCTTGAAGCAGCTTTCCTGGGCAGGCATAGGGCCACAGACAGCGTCCACCTGCACATATGAGCAGGAACCGGGGAGCCAGCATCGGGGCTGTGTTGCATTGACAGGAGAAGGGACATTTCACTGTCCCCAGTGAAATGGGGACCCCAGCCCTGGGATGGCAGTCAGGGGTCCCCGATGTGCCAGAGGCCCAACCTCCATGAGGTCATTTCCATCCTATGATGGACACCCATGGCCCAGCTCACTTGTAACTGTAGGGTCAAGCTCTTGGCATAGGGCAAAACCCAGTGATTTTGTTGTCCCTCTGCATGGGACACAGCACTGAGGCTGGTAGGGAGCTCAAAGCCCAGTCTGGGGACCGCTGGTGGCCGAGCTGTCCCCAATCCTTATGAGAAGATGGGGGTGATCCCAGCCCAAAGGCACCACCTGAGAATGGGGAATTACCCCTGCGATGCTGTCACCGGAGAAACAGAGGTGACGGTGTCACGGCGGTGTGCAGGGCGCGTGTGGCTGGGGTAATTACAGTGATTGATGGGCTGTGCATGTGTGAGATCCCGGGCAGCTCATCGCTGAGCTGGCTGCTTCCTGCTTGCCATGATCCTATCTGCAGAGCCTAAGGCAGAGCTGGGAAGGTAGAAGCAGTAACAAAAGAAATTGAATAACACAAGCCCTGGTGGTTTCAAGTCTACATGCCCAAGACGGAGCATCTGTCTCTCACTCCCAAGATGTATTTATCTGTGGCTGTGACCGCACAGAGGCCTCGAAAAAGAAAGGTGTGTGGGCGTGTGAGGTGAGCCGGGCTGGGGAATTACACTGCCTGGGTGACGGATCTGCGTTCCAGCCTGGGCACCCAGCAGAGGGGCTATTGAGAACCACAACGTGGGGATGGGTCCGGTATCAGCGGGCTGTGGGTTTTGGGGTGAATGCTGGGAGCTGTGGGATGTGGTGTGGGGCCCTCAACCCTTTCTCCCCTGGTTTCCCCACTGCTCCTGCTCGGAGTTGCATAATTTCCCTGCGGCAGTCGTTTGTGTGCAAACGTAATCGGGAAAATATCAGAGTTCCTTTGTGAGTGTGAATTGATACTGCCTTCCTGGATCCATCTGTCCATGCCCCAGTGTCCTTCTGCTTTTTATGGCTGGCGGCGGCAGCCAAACGCTGGGATCCCCTTGTCTTGTGCAGATGTGATGGGAGCACACAGTCCATCCTGCACAGCCCTAGGGCTCCGCACCCTGGCTCCCATCCCCATGCCCAGGGAGGTGGACTCATGTTAGAGGGGCTCTCAGCCCAGTGCTGAGCACGGCCACGGCCTTTCAGGCATCCCTTTAAAAATAGGGTTCTGTTTATGCTGAAGCGGGTACTGGTCTGAGCCAAACAATAGCCGCCCCAGCGCACAGCTATAATTATCAAGGTTTATTTCTTGTTTGCACTGGTCACATTTTCTCGCGTTTGATCTTGAGAAACGCAGGATCCACGGAGTTCAAATTTCGGGTCAGGCTTTGAAAACAAACCCTCTCCCAACAATGCATTGAATGCATACGCTGCTTTGTTTGGAGAAATATACTGCGAGGCGGCCGTCAACAAGCAGCGCTGCGCTCACTGCCGGGACCACCGCCGTCCCCTCGCAGCGTGGGGCCCCGCCAGGACTTCAGCACGGCACACTCTGTGCTTTTGGGTTTGTTTGCTTTTGGGGGGGAGGCAGAGATTGGCGGGGGGTCACTGACACAGGGATAAATATATTAAAAAAGGCATGTGAGCACTCAGCCAGAAGCAACTTGTCCTGCTCTGCCGAGGTGCTGAGTGACAGCCGAGCGCGGCTGCTGGACCGCATTGATTTTTCCCCCCCTGATATTTTTATTTATCTTCTTCCCCCCTCTTCTGCTCTTTGTCAATACACTAGGTACAGATTAACTCTCTTTGCTTAATATTTAATGTTTCCATTGCTTAAAATGGGAGCTGAGTGCACCCAGAAGAATGACCCCAGGAGCTGCTCTGCTTGGCCACAGCCCTTCAGGCATGTCCGTGTGTCTGTCCTCCTCCTCCCTTCCGTCCTCCTCCCCCTTGTCTGTCCATCAGCCTCCTCCTCCCATCCGTGCGTGGGAGCGGGAGGAGCAGCCTTCCCTTCTTGCCCAGCCCCAGTGAGTTAGCTGCGCAGCCCTCCGTACATGGGTCTCACTGTGCCAGGGTGATGGCATCTCCATAACTGGCTTTCTGTTTAATCTGAGGGGAGAAATTTCTCCTGGAACACCCATTAGGATGGGTGAGCTTAGCTGGAAAGGGCTGTTTGTAACTCAACACCATAACGGGGCGGGGAGGATTGCTGAAGGAGTGACTGATTCTTGACAAAATAAAGCATTTCAGTACAACCAACACGAGGAGAGCCTGAGGGGAGCAGCCAGCATGGCTCCCCCTGGGGCTGGCACGTGGGCCCCCTCATGAGGGAAACCCCAGGGAGAGCAAATCACAGGAGGTAATTCTTGGAAACAATCCCAATCCATTTCAACAGCGCCCAGAGGTTGGAAGGGAGCGGCAGCCAGAGAGCTGCACTGTGCTCAGCCTCCAGCATCCTCCCTTGGTACCCGCTTTGAGCTCCCACCTTCCTACCCAAACCTGCAGGATTCGGCACTTTCATTCACTGCTGACTCCACTACTCACACTGCACAGCCAACGTGTCGTGAGCTTCTGTGTTGCTGCCCATGTTTCCAAATCAAACTGGGTCTCCAGACCTTACCTGCATCCTCCAGCAGCCAGCCAAGGGGATGCTTTGGATGCTTTCAAGAATAGAGGCTGCAGAGCTTCTCTGGACAACCTTGTTCCCAAAGCGGCACCTCTTTGAACCCACTGTTGGGGCTCACTGCCCTCGGGTGCTCCCCACCTGCTCCACAGCACCTGCACTCAAACTGTGCAACATTTCTGCTCCCTGCTCTTTTCTCCTTCTCTTCCTAGAAGGATTGTTCCCATTCCCTGTCCCCAGGGAAGGCAATGCTCCTTTGGCAGCGTGTGCCGCACTGCTCACTGCCGGCACCGTGGGAGCTCGGTTCACTCCAGGCTACTTCCTTGCATCCACCCCAAGATAGTTGGGGCGGTTGCAAAAGCCCCATGACGCGCACTCAGCATTGCTGCAACACGCTTTGCATCTGTGAGCGATGAAAATCTCTCCCCCAGCACCTCGCACAACAGGTCCTGCCGGCTGCTGGGCATGGGCTGCGGGCAGAGGGCTGCCCCACTCCAGCCTCCCCACTCGTTTTGGGATTTGGGGTTTATTTATCACCTGATGCATGATTTAGGGTGAGAAGCTGGGTGAAGCCCTTCTGTCCTTCATCCCTTTGCAGGGTGTGCCCGGACACCCACAGGTCATGTCCGTATGCTGGGCGTTTACCCCAGTGCAGCTCATTTAGGGCAGCAGTCTCCTGGGCACACATGGGACCAGCAGATTGCTGCAGACTGCACTGCCTGTGACTGATCCTGGTGCTTGGGACTTGCTGGGGTTTACCTGGTGCAGTGCTGTGTGGGGACTCTGGCATGAGCCCCCACCAGTTCCCGGATCCAGAGGAGACAAGGCATGTGGAGTCCAGCAAGTGGCATCCCTCAAATCCCCCTTCTTTGGCCACCTTGCATCAGGCACTGAAACAAAGCTTTTGTTTCAGGCTCTTGGCCTTAATCTCCACTCCTGCAGCTCCTGCGCACAGATGGGAGGTGAAATCCTGCCTCTCGGGGGATGTTGCGTGAGTGTGTGTGTGTTTGTACTTGCCAGCCGTCTCGGGGTGCAGTGGTGCTGGAACATGGCGAGGAGCAACCTGTACACAACAGCAGCTCCAGTGCACCCTCAGCACCAAGTCCAGAGGAGCAAATTGCCCATGATTAAGGATCGGTACTAATTATATAATTGGCACACACGTGCCGACACCCAAACACACTCCCCTCAGGATTTCCCAGCTGGGGAGCACTGCACCCAGCTGGCCATTGGCCCTGCAGTGGTGACAGTGGCATTTGGTGGCCAATGGTTCCGTAGCACCACGGACACTGGGCAGAGCACTCTCTTCCCAACCTGATCTACCGATCAGCAACCCTTCTTGTGGCAGGGTTTGGAACTAGATGAATTTTGAGGCCCCTTCCAACCCAAGCCATTCTATGATTCCCTACTTAGAAAACTCCAAACCCAAAAGCTTCTTTCTGGCCTCCTGCTTGAGGCAGCAGGGAGTACCAGGGCAGTGCTCCGTGGCAAAGAGGCAATGTCAAGGCGTTCTTGGTCATGAGCCAGCTATTAATCTGCGTATTTTAGCAAAAACACATTTATTTCTTGAGGTTTGTGCACACAATGGAAGCAGGGAGTGCTGGGGCGGGGGCTGCAGGGGATTAGCTCTCTGTAAGCCGGGCACGCCAAGCTCCCGGCCCAGGGAGAGCTTAATTAAAGTTGAAGGAGAAGTGTTTCCAAGAAAATAATACAGGGTATTTAAATGGGATATTTTTGTTCTGGGCCCAGAATGTCTCCTTTCCCTCTCAGTGTTAGCTTTAATAAAACAAAATGAGATCTCCAAGAAAAACAAATTGGAGCTCTTTTAAAAGGCGCTGCGGAGATAAAAATCAGTAACACTGTTGCTGGTAACACCTTGGGTTATTAAAACGGAAAGAATGCTAACGATGCGATTTGCATCAGCCTTTTTTGTGGCTGCGCCCCGGCGGCACCCGGCTGCCCGGCCAGGAGGTCTGCGACCTGCCTGCGGCAGGGGCACTCAGCCCAGCTGGGGCAAATGAAAACAGAAAAAGAGAAAAAACAGTGAGACTTAGGATACGAGTAGCTCCAAACCTAAAGTCTGAATTGGAATCAATCGTTGAATTGTTAAGTTGAAAAAGACCACTCAGATTGTAAAGTCCAGTTGTTGAGATCATCAAGTCCAGCTGGTGAGATCATCAAGTCTAACTTTTGTCCAATGGTCCAACCAGTTCACTGGCATTTGACCTTTTTGGAAGGTCAAAAAAGGCTCTTTGGGAGGTGATGAATGTGAGGATGAAAATCCCCAGCTTTGCTTTTCCTGGTATGCCAAGATGCCGGGGCTTGGCTCCTCTGCAATAAACACCATGATTGTGCTGATGCAGCTGGATGTGCTGAGTCCCTCACTAAGCCTGCAGCCCTGGCACCATGCCTTGCCTGCTCACGGGCCCTCCTGGCCTTATTATCATAGAATCATAGACTCACAGAATGGTTAGCGTTGGAAGGGACCTTTAAGATCATCCAGTTCCAACCCCCTGCTATAGACAGGGACAACTCCCTCTAGACCAGGTTGTTGAAAGCTCCATCCAGCCTGGTCTTCAGGGTGAGAGCACCCACAACCTCACTGGACTACCTGTTTCAGTGTCACCCCCCTCACAGTAAAGAATTTCTTCCTAATATCTCATCTAAATCTATCCTCTTTCAGTTTAAAGCCTTTTCCCCTCATCCTGTCACTGCCTGCCCTTATAAAAAGTCCCTCCCCAGCTTTCCTGAAGGCCCCCTTCAGGTACTGGCAGGTTGCTAAAAGGTCTTCTCCCAGCTGCAGAGCCCCAGCTCTCTCATCCTGTCCTCACAGGGGAGGTGCTCCAGCCCTCTGATAATCTTCATGGCCCTCCTCTGGTCCCGCTCCAACAGTTCAATGCCTTTCTTGTATTGGGGACCCCAGAACCCTTCATGGCTTTGGCTTTTGGCTTTGAAATGTCCAATGTGGTAAAGCAACAACCAAGTTGGCCACTCAGCAGTACTGGCCAGCACTGCCATCAGATAAGGTAATTACAACTCTATCGCTTAATTGTGGCATGTAATAATAGCAGAGTGTTACTGAGATATGGCGCTGCCAAAGGATAAATATCAGACACACTGGGTGGGTTGATTGTTATTTTTGCAAAATAAACTCAGCAGAGCCCAATGCTCCTGGAGGTGTTGGGGTTTTCTGGGGTCCCTGCTCCATTCTTGTTGCCCTTGGGCCAAGATGGGCATCACCTGCCATGTTCCCCAGCCCACAGATTTTCCATTTTCAGACAAATCTGCCAGAGTATAAGGCACATTTTTGCCACGTTTTTGCATCCCCAGTGGTGTGGTGACACAAGTTCAGCAGTCACAGCCCATCCCTGTGAACCTCCCTGATGCCTCTCTCTACTTGCATCTGGGCTAAATAATGTTTTTGGGAGAGGGACTTAATGAAGGGAGAATCACATGAAATTAGTGTATTGCCAAAGGCTAACAAATCGCGGTGGATTTTTTAAAGGTTATTAAACTCTGCCCTGCTCCAGTTCATCAAGCAAACCATAGAGCAAACAGTCTGGAGTGTGGGTACTTCAGGGCCTGATCTGAACCCTGTGGTTGGCCATTAACCCTCTGGGGCTGAGCCTCAGGCTGGATTTCAGAGCTCTCCCTCCTAGTGGCCATACCACTGTGACCATGCCATGGTGGCCATGACATGGCATCTCCTAGGGCCACATCCATCAGTAATGCATTTCTCCCTCTCCTGCTTTGTCAGAGCATTTGAGTTCAGGAATGTGATGGAGGCTTGAAAAGCAGCCTCCTGCTCCCGTGTGTGAGCTGTGGGTTGCTGGCATTTTCCCCATTACTCAGGGCTGGTGACGAGTCAATCTCTCCATGTGCTTTCTTATGAATGAGTAAGTTTTGGCTCAGCCCCAATGGTCGAACAGGTTGAGCAAGAAGCAGCTGGTATGGGTCTATCATTGTCAATGTAGGCAGAAGGGAGGCTCTCCAGGCTCTGCAAAGCGCCCAGCCGCTCCGACCGGTCCGATTCCATGTCCTGGTGGGACCAGCAGTGGCTTGGGGGGATCCCGAGCATCGATTGGGGCTTGCTTGGGCTTTTCCATTGCCTATCCTGTGACACCTCCTGACCATCCCATCTCCTTGAAATGCTACAACATTGTGGTCAGCTCAGAGCAAGTGCTGGATGCCTTGCGGATGGGGAGCCGCATCTTGTGCTGTGCCCATGCACTCATTCATGTCCCATGGCTTCCCTCCTAGTCCCCAGGTCCTAAGGGCATCAGCTTCATGCACACAGATGCACTTCCTTTTCCAAGGAGCAGGGCATGAGTGATCTTCATGTCAGAAACTGAAAACAAGTAGCAGGAAAATGAGCCAACTGGCTGCTCAGTGACTGGTTACCACTATCATTCCCATGTCTGACTCCTACTAGAAAAGGGGAATTTGCCCTTTGATCCTTGCACCGACCCCAGAATACAACATTTCCCTGGGGAGGAGGTTCTCTGAGCACAGAAGTAGGATGTGCAGCTTTAAAACCTGAGCTGGAGGAGGATCAAGCCCCCAGTGCCCACAGAACCCTTCCTGAAACTGCTCTGTTATTTATTCTGATCAAAAAGCCCTTGATGCAGCAAAATTCTGGCGTTCCGCGCGGCTGGAGGCACACTGCTGCCCAGGCACTTGGACTTATCCAGTGTCCCTGTGTCCCCTGGGCCCCACTCTGCACTGCAGCACTCCTTCATACCTGTGTATACGTGCGTGCACACGCGGATGCACACAGCCCTATGCACACACATGTTCCCACTGGAGAACTCTCAGATGAGAGCAGGTCAGCCAAAAGTAACACCCCATTGGCAAAGGGGTCTAGCCCATTCCTCTCTGAAATAAAAATAAATACATTTCTATGTTACTGTTCTTCAGTTTCCTTCAGCTATCAGATTTGCTTAGTTATGGCATGCTCTATTTTTCTTGAGATATCCAGGTGTTCTCAAACGTGTGCTTTAATGTAAGGGAACTCCAATGAAGAGATTAAGATCGCAGGGAAGTTTTACCCCTCTCCTGGCCTCTGGGTGTGTGGTTTAACAACAACATACAGACTTGGGGATTTTTCTCTATCAATGGGCTAAGAGAGCACTACACAGAGGCACTTGTTGGGGACCAGGCAGGAACTCCTGACACAGGAGGAGGAAACTGTGTCCCGGTGGCCACCAGCAGAGCCAGATCTGACCCAGCAGCTCTGGCTCAGCTCCCAGACAGTTCATCCTGAGATTCCTCTATTTTTTTATCTATTGCTTTTAATTAGCCCTGTGGGATCCCCAGACAGCCAGCATCACCTCGTGCCATCCCACACTGGAGCTGGGGACCGGTGTGGCGATGCAGAGAGGTGCAACAGTGCCATCCAAGCCTTTGGCCATCCATGCCTTATCTCATTGGGAGCCAAGCCTGTGTGCGAAACAAGCTAAAAGCCAACATGCAAGGGGCCTCCCCTTGGAAAGCCCCCACAGCAGCTACTCACACTGCATAGACTTTTGTATTTACAGCCATGGCTATAGCTTTTGTTGAGTGGACTTTGTTGATGATAGGATGCAACTTGGCAAGAGCCATGTGTTGCACTGGAGGAGAGGGGCAAGGGACGTTTAATTATTGATCAGCCAAAGGACATCTAATAATCAGTTGGGGGAACGTGAGGTTGATGCTATGCAGGAGCTGCTCCTTTCCCATCTGTACCCCATCCCTGGCCCTTCCCTACCCTCAGATCTCCCAGGGCTTGAAGGCTGTCAAATGCCTGACCAGGGGGTAAAAAGACCTCTGTAAGCCTGTTCCAAGCCCAGTGTTTTGCCTCCATTTATTCTCCTCGGCCTCTTTGTATTCCCTTTGAAAACAGAGTGTTTTTCTGAGCATGGCTGGTTTGAGTTTGCCCCTTTGCTTGGATGTTGACAGGCGCCCCTGGGAGCTGTGCTGGGAGGGGCGTGGAGTCGAGGCTGATGGTTTCTTCTCAACATTAATGGGAAACAGAAGATCGCTCGAGAGAAATCTGGCAGAGGGGAGCTTTGCTGTCTCTTCCAGTCTGGAAAAAAGCACCCGGCCTCAGCCCGGCCTCCCGGCAGAAAGCAAAGGATTGCCAAGCGCGGCACAAGCAGGGCTTGTGGGAGGGACAGGGAGGGCATACAGATTTCCAGGGGATGAAGCAGGCAGAGACCACCCTGCCTGCAATTTGTGAGAGGTCCCACTGGCGACCATCCTCTCCCCAAGGGCACTGAGGGCTCATAATGCCTTGAGTATCCCCATGCTGCTCGTGTCCTTGTCAATCCCTGCCTTGGTTTATCACCCCTGCCTTGGTTTGCCATCCCATGCCTCCTGGCAATGCTGGGCTGCAGGAAGAGGTGAAGCCATGCAGCACATTCTGGGAGCTCTACCACCTGTCCTTCTGCAAGAGGTAGGCACTAGTCACAGGCTGCTAGTGGCCAAGGTGGGTTCTGGAATGAGGACACATCTTTGGGTCAGAGGATGATGGAAGGCTGCAGTCTCCCAGCTGTCGGGGACAGACATGGGTGGGAGGAGGTTAATCACAGCCAAAGCCCCATGAAGTTTGGTCAGGTCATGGTTTTTCCAAAGACTCACTATTTCAAACGTGCAGCAGCCAGTGTCCGGGGCCACGGCTGACCTGTGCCATCCAGCCAAAGTTAATCATTGCCCTTGGCTCTGGGATCTGCCTGAACTCAGAAACATGGACCTTTTCCCCAAAAACACATGGTGAGGTGGCATGGGCCTGGAGGGAGCCTCAAGCTGCCAGAGAGTGCAGTCAGCTGGGGAGAGCTGAGAATCCTGACCTGAACTTGAACCCTGTCCCTTATCCTAACCCTAATCCCAACCCTGACTCTGACCTGAATTCTGACCCTAACCCAGACTGTAACCCTAAACCCGACCCTAACCCTGACCCTAACCCTAAGCCTGATCCTAACTTTAAATCTAATTCTGCCTCTAGACCATGCTTTCCCTACTTGCTAGATGCAAAATAAACCCAAGGACTCAGTTTGCTGCAGTGTGTTGATTTGGGGGACATCTGAGTGGTGTCAGAGCCAGGAAAAAAATTATGTAAGAAAACAAAGATGAGAAAAGCTGGAGGAAGGGGTCCTGGCACTGGGCACCTAGTGGGGTTGTATTGGCCCTGGCACAGTGCATGTGTGTGAGTACAGCTGCACTTGCTGCTGGTGTTTCTGGTGCTGGAAAGCTTTTTTCAGCAATAAAAAGGAACCTTCTCCCTTCGGGTGTGTTTTGAAAAGGGGCTTAGGAACAATGAGGATTAATGAGCAGATAGAGAGAAAGGCAGGGTTTGAGTCTCAAAATGCGTGCGCATTTCAGAGCGGGTGTTTGCGCCAAGATAAACGCTGCCAGGAATCAACATCGCACACATGAAAGGCGAATCGCAGATTGGCTCCGCATACGGGAGGAGGGCATGTGTGTGTTAAAATGGAACCGCTCTGGGTTCCACAGCAGCACCAGGCAGAAGGGGCCGGGGCTGGGAAGGCGTGGGGTGATGTCTGATGGCAGCAGTGGGTGAATCATCTCACAGAAATTGTAAGCCAGGAGGAAATGCAGAGGAGAAAATCCTTCCCGGCCTGCCTGGGCAAACGGTGCTGCCCACCTGCCCTGCATGTGCTGCCTACAGCTTCCAAGCATCTTCACAGGGACAGGCGCGTGTTGCTGCTGTGGGGGTGAGAGTCTCTCTAGCATCACGGCTCGGGGTGAGAACAGTGCAGAGTGAGTGTCAGGCTGCATCTTGTGCACATCCAAGGCACAGACCTCATGCAAATCCTCTGCATCGCTTCTTGTTGAGCCAAACCACGCTCCGCCTCCATCCCCACTTAGCACGGCCATGAGACAGTGACCACAGGCTGCTGTCTGTCACTTAGTGGTCACAAGACATCGAAGGACCACCATGACAAGGACACAGCATTCATGAGGCATTGCCTTGGGGCTGAGCAATCCCCTTTATTCCCAGCTTTGGACTGTTTGTGAGCTGTGCATGGAAGGAGGGAGTGGGGACAAGCTGATGAAGGAGGACTTTGTTCAGAAGCTTTGGGTACGGTACCAAGCAGGGCTTGCTAGACCCTTAATGAGCTGATCTGGCTTTGGGCTGCACGTGATGCACAGGACTGGCTGTGTCCCCTTGTAGCCAGAGGAGCCTTTGGTGTTGCTTTGCTGCTCTCCAGCTTCGCCACTCTCCAACTTTGCTATGCTGCTCTCGTCCTGTCGTCCCTTCCTCCCACACCCTGTGCTGGCCTCCTCAGCCCTCACGGTGTGCTTGCCTTATTCCAGTCCTCTCAGCACGGGGTGTTAGCACGGGGCTGTGTCTCAGGCTCATCTTTGAGCAAGCAGGGGGATGACGCAGAAGCTCTGCGGGGTAGAACAGCTGCTGTGTGTTGGCTGCAGATGCTCGGGGCTGCACTTAGCTGCCTGTGTCAGCAGGGCCACCGGCTTGTTTGGGCTCCCAAAAAGGAGCCAAGGAGGCTGGGAAGGTCTTTGATGATCCTCCAAGAAATTTCAAGCATCTGGGAAAGGACACCCTCTGCAGCACATCCTCATCCCCATTCATGTGCCCATCCCCATTCCCTGTTCCTATCCCCATCCCCTGTCCCCGTCCCTCCAGCGGCCGCCCCGTCTGAGTGGGAGAAGCCGCGGGAAGCGAGGGAAGACACTTCCTCCAGCGCCGGATCTGAGCTCACCTCCTGGCCCTTGATCCCTCCCGCCTGCGGTATGTGGGTCAGCGGGGAAGCACGACCGCCAGCGACGTCCCTTCCTCTTGTCTCCCTGGAGAGGCGTTTTTAAAGGAACAAATAGGCTTGGCCCAAAGTACTGTGCAGAGCAGAGTTTTCGTGGTGTTTTTGTGAAAGCTGGAACAATGCACTCAGCACCAGGGGGAATTGGGACCTGCATCTCGAAGCATTATGTTTTGCCATTTGTTTCTCCCCTTGCTGTGCCTACCTTGCCCTGCTATAAAATTTCCAAAATAAGCACAGGGAAGGAGGATGGGGTGGTCTTACTTGGGAGAAAACCATGCAAGTGTGGACTAACCCAGTGTCCCTGATTCTATGAACACACAGACCTGGCACTCAAAGCCCCTTGGCAGGTCCCAACCTCCTGTTGGCCCTCCTCTGCCATAAGGTTTCCAGCAGTGTTCCCAAGGCATTGCAGTCATGGAGTGATGATGTGGGGCTGATGGGCAAATGGGGATGCTCTCTGGTTTCTGCTCCATCTAGAGCCCTGAGCGAGCAGTGCTGGGAGCAGGGATTGTCTCAGTCACATTGCTGACCACTGCATCATCATTCCTCTTGAGTACCTTCAACCATTGCCTTCTCTACCATGAAGGCCTTTGGACCCGCCTCAAGTCAGCAAGTTGACTTTATTAAGTCAAAGTGGGAAGGAGCCATGTGGGGAGCTGTAGCTGAGCTCTACTCTTTGTATGACCACTCTGCTTGATGGGATGCTCTCCTTGGTCAGCCTCTGCTACAGCAGAGGCAGGGGAGAGGGCTGCTCATGGCACCAGCCCCATGGTTGGCTCTTCCTGCACCCCAAGCATCCACAGAGCTCCTTCAGCTCAAAACAAGGCACAGGTTGCACATCCCTAAGGAGTGGGAGCCCTGCTGTCCGCAGAGGAGTCCTCCAGACTCAGAGCCTCCTCCAGTCCCAACATCCTCTGCAAGCCAGGTTGTTGTTCCCAGTAATTTTAATTCACTGTTGTTACCAAAACCTCTTTTTATTCATTGCTTGTGGTAAGCCTTTTCTCTGAGGTAGAGCAATTTGCCATGGGAGTCTGTTTTGTTTAGCAGCTTTAATTGGGAGCTATCTCCTCTCCCAAACCCAGAGCTGGGGATGCTGAGCACTCGGTGCTGAGTGCTGGCTGGGGTCACTTTGATCTCAGCAGGTGAGTGTACATTTTGGGTGAGAGATTGATCCTGCTTATTTGCGTGTAAATCTTGGAGCAGTTAAGATCCGAATCTGGCCCTTTAAATTTAATACACTCTTTATGCTTTTATTTCCGTGTTTCTTAAAGCAATTTCCAAAAATAACAAACTTCAAACATGACGGGGCCATCTCACATTTTACTGCCTTGGCTGCAGTAGAAGGAACAGTTCTGGAAGCACATTATCCACTTTACCGAGCCCTGCCCATCTTGGCCGCCCTCCCGCCCCTCTCCTCCGCTGCAGTCTGGCCTTGGCTTTTCTTTTCTTGTGTTTGCTCCTCTCTGAATTTATTAAGGAATACTTCTGATTAAATTGGCTCCTTGAGAGCCCTGCAATTAATTCTGAAGGGCCGGCTCTTCCAGAGCTTCCCTGTGTGGTCCCTGAGAGGCCAAGCTGGGGAGGTTGTTGTGCAGCAGGAATTTTCTCTTAATGGGGACCTGGCTATTTTCTGACGGTCTCATGCTGCTGGAGGACCGGCTCCTGTCGGGTGCTGAGAGGCCTTGCAGAGCTCCTGCTGTAGGTACAAGGGAGATAGAAGTCAGAAAGCAGCAGGGAACATGGCACAGGGCTGCAGAATGTACCAGGCTGGGTGCTCCAGCCCCTTCTGCCCCCTTTGTCTGACTGTTTGTCTGACTTGTGTAGCCTGCCCACCTTGCTCCTCCTCACTGTGGGTAGACAGAGATTTTTTCCTTTCCACATTGCTTTTTCTTGAAAGCCTGCCTTTCCTCCCAAAAGCACACACCAAAACCATTAAAAAGGGAGAAAGTTGAGGGTGGAGCTGAAATAATCTGCAAATAATAAAAGCTTCCTAAAGCAGACAGACAGACAGACAGTGGTTTTTCCAGAGGTGAGTTGAGAGGAGATAAGAGCTCCTTGTCCTGACCAGAGGCTGTGATGTCAGCTGGCACAGCCAACAGCTCTCGGAAGGCAGAGATGTATCCCCATGCACTCCTCCTTTCAGCTGCCTCCTCCCAGCCTCTGCCGCATCTCTGGTTTTCATTTTGTGTTGACATCCAGTTCCCATCATACCAACATCGTGAGTTGCCTGTTTGTGCTGTTTACTTAATTGCTGTTCAATTCATGTTCCTTGTTTGCTGTGTTTGGATCTGTCTTCTTGCTAGTGGGGCTAGGAGGGATGGTAAAACCATGCTGACGGAGACTGGAGCCTCCTGGAGGTTGGGAAACCCTGGCTTTGTGGGGAGCGAAGAAATGCTGTGTTCATGACACTGGATCTGGATATCCCATACCTCGAGTTGAAATATGGGACCTTTTGGCCCTAATGATGGTAGCAGAATCATAGAATCATTAAGGTTGGAGAAGACTACTAAGATCATCTAGTCCATCCATCAACCCATCAACCCATCTTGTGGTACACTGACTGCACATGTGGGGTTAACAAGTCGTGTGATGGGACTGCTTCTGCCCAGACTGCCTTCAGCACTGGGGTTGGTTCTTGTTTGGTTCAGTGTCCTAACCCCATTCAATTCAATCATAGCCCTGACCTTTCTTCATTCTCTCTCCTTAGCGTGGGTTGGCTCCTTGGCCATGGGCATGATTTTCTTCTGCTCTCCCATTGTGAGCATCTTCACTGACCGCATCGGCTGCAGGACCACAGCAGCCTTGGGAGCTGCCATCGCCTTCATCGGGCTCCTCTCCAGCTCCTTCACCAAGTAAGGATAAAAGTCTGGGGCAGATGGGGGTGTTCAGCCTGGATGAGTGCTCTCCTGGCATCACTACAGCCCATATTCCTCTCCAAGCTGCAGTTTTGTCCTTAACAAGCATGAGCTTTACTCAAGCGTGGGGCTTGCTGCACGTTTCCCCAGGCAGGTGCTCTTTAATGTGCGTTTTGATGGCAGCTCTACCCAATGTGATGTGATAGGCTTTCCAACCCAGTGCATTTCCGTCTCAGTGAGAGCAAAAAGAGGTCGCCCCCAGTGTCCTTTACTCACAGCTCAAAGGCGCTGCAGAGACATCCTCCAGAGTGTCATTTGCCTCAGTTTGTCTGAATAAAAATTTTGCTGTGGGTTGGGTTTCAGTTCCAATCAATATTGTTTTAATTAGAATGCTGCAAGAAGTGGTTTTTCAAGCAAAAACTTGCTGGTTTCATAGAGGGCGTGCCTGGCTCTGTGCTCCCACCCTGGGGTGCCTTGTTGGAAACCGTGACCCCCTGCATCTGTGGTTGCCTGGAGTCCCTGTCACCATGCAGAGGGGTAGGGTAACAGGGACATCTCCCTGGAAAGTGGGGACTCTCAGGGTCATGGGGCTGGGGATGCCTCTGTCATTGGATTTGGCACAAAGGGCTGGGTTCATATCAACCACCATACCTTAGGAAGAGAGAAATCTTGCTGTGTGAGGTATCTTGTGGTTGTATTGGAATTGCTAAGTCACATCTTGAAACAATGGTGGAGAACCTGGTGGGAAAGCAGGGCCAACCCAGGGGAGCTCAGAGGCATGCAATGTACCTGAATGACCAAAAGGGGAGGAGTCAGGATCCACCACTTCCCAAACCTCATTTAAGGGTTAGCAGTGGAGGCAAAGGTATCTTGTTGGAGCTTCCTGCATACTTGAGGCCTTCTGAAGGCAAGTATCTTTCATTTCTTTCTGTGCCCTTGGCTGTTGTATTTGAGCAAACCTCCACTTGCTACACCTAGGACCTTGCTATTACTGCTGCATTTTTTGTTGTGTTATAGAGCTGAGCTTTGAATTCCATCCCTTCTGCTTCTCCCTCTCCTCTGCATTTTCTACCTCTGAAGCTCTGTCAGCAGGGCTGAGCCAGGGCTCTTCCCCTGGGAAGCATCAGTGAAGGGCAGCCACTGGAGAGGCACTTCCTCCTCCCAGTACAGCTTGTTACCTATGGGCACCTCGTTACCCACTGGGACCTTGTTATTCTTTGGAGGCTTCCTTGTCCTGACCCACAGGAGATCTTACCCACAGGGACTTTGTTATCATGGGAGAGCTCCATGTTCCAGGAGGATGTGGACTTCTGAAATACCTCCTCTTCCAAGGAGACTCATTATTTGTGGGAGGTCCTCATTCTTCATGGGAGAGCCGCTTCTACCAGGGAGATTATACTGCTGTTCCTGTAGGGGAGCAGCCGGTTGCTTCCCAGCCAGCAGGGTGGCAAATCCTGGCTAAGCAGTGAGGCTGGAAGGAGCCCTAGCTTTGGTGCTGTCCCACAAGGATGTCTTAGCATTGATGGTGAGCAGATGGGAACAGAGACATTTGTCTCCCTTTATCCCCACATATCAGCTTAGCTGTGGCACCAAAGCTGGTAAAACCCAGCTGAGGTGGCCAGGGCTGGTGAGTGTGCGGTCAGAACTATCCTGCTGCCTACTGACTCCAGGATGTGTTTCTGATGTGGAGTTGCCCTGAGGTAGCTGAAAATTGCCTTTCAAGACAGCAGTTTGTCTTGTAGCCCCTGGGCACAGCTTTCATGTTCCCTGTCCCACTTGGCTTGCTAAAGAGAAGAGCTTGTCATGGAAGAAATGATGTGCTTGTAAACATTTGCTCAGTTTTGAACTGCTCTGTTAGATCTGGTCTGCTTTTTGTCTGTTCTGTGAGCAGTACTCAGTATTTCACATGAGCAGTTCTGAGTGTTGGAGAGAAGACCCCTTTGGTGCAGCATTGCTTGCCCAGACCTTTCTATTGCAGTCTCTTCCAATGCAGCATTTTGTGGCAGACTTTTGCAAGTGAATGTGTTACACAGGGATGAAATAATACTCCATCTGGAGTGAACAGAAGGGTGTTATGCACTCTTTTACTTCAGCTAAGGAAGGAGCTGGGTTTCATTGGGAAAACCGGGCTGACCTTGGGAAGAAACTCCTTCCAAAGGCTTCCTGCTGTTCTGTAGGGCAGCCACATCGCTCCCTGCTTGAGCACAGACACCTCTGTAAGGTACAAATGAGATCTATTAACTATCTAATTTAAGCTCCCAGAGGAGCTTAAAGAAGGAGAACATAATTAAGGAGCCTGGAGCCTGGGCAGAAAAGTGATGTTCTCTCCCTAAGTGCCTAATAACTGAGGTTGGTGCCTTCTGCTTTGAAACACTGGGTGCAGAGTGTTTTCAATTAGTTGTTTCAGTGGAAAGAAAGAAGGGAAAAAAAAAAAAAAAAAGACTTGTAACTAAAAATAACACTCTTTGCCTACCTTAGAAAACTGCTCTCAGTATTTAAAAACCACTCACTCAAGCCTGCTTCCCAAGGCACGCAGGTTGGTGCCGCCTCCTCCTCCTTGCTGAAAGCACTCTCCAGACAGTCTTCATTTTCCTGGAGGTTTAACATGCCAGCTGTGGATTGAGGATAATCCCTGCCTTGGCTGGGGAATAAGCTCCTCGAGGCCAGGCTTACTATGCAGGGTATGCTTGCCCTTAGGCTCAACACAAGGGTTTGCAGGGCAGCAGGTGAAACAGCTTCCTTGCCTCCACATCACAGAATCACAGAATCACAGAATGGCCAGGGCTGGAAGGGACTTCAAGGATCATGAATCTCCAACCCCCCTGCCACATGCAGGGCCCCCAACCTCCCCATTTAATGCTAGACCAGGCATATTGTGACCATCTCAATGTCTTCTCCTCACCAGGTCTCTGGAAGTTCGCTATTTCACATATGGCATCCTCTTTGGCTGTGGCAGCTCCTTTGCCTTTCAGCCCTCGCTGGTCATCCTTGGTCACTACTTCAAGCGTCGCCTTGGCCTGGCCAATGGCATCGTGGCCGGCAGCAGCTGCCTCATCTCTGTGCCGCTGCCCTTCTTCCTGAAGATGGTGGGAAAGGCCATCGGGCTGGCGCACACATTCCAAGTGCTCAGTGCCTTAATGCTCATCCAGATCTTCTTGTCGCTGACTTATCGGCCCCTCCTGCCACCCTCCTGTGACTCTCAGCACGATGGGCAGGACAAACTGGGCAGCCGGAGTGTGCGGCAGCAGTGCTGGGCCCAGATGCGCAAGTATTTCAACTTGAGGGTTTTCCGGAGAAAGACCTATCGAATTTGGGCCTTTGGGATTGCTACAGCTGTCCTGGGGTATTTTGTACCATACATGCACCTGGTAAGAGCCTTGGCTAGGGGTGGAGATGAAAAGGCAAAAGTGGGCTGGAGGAGGGAAACGGCAGGGACTGAGCCATCAAAAGCTTCAAAACTAAGAAACTGCCCTGTGAATGGCACCAGAGGTGGGGAAAAGCAGTCAGTAATGCTCCCACATGTTCTCTGCTTTGGGGATGAGCATCAGTGGTGGGCTGCAGGGTGTGGGGTGGGTGGAGGTGGTGTGACAATGTAGTGTAAACATGGGTATCACACAACCACCTCCAAATCTGGGAGCTCGCTGCTGAAGTGAATTAATTGTGAATTCATGTCCTTATGTCCTTCCCTCCATCCTAGGTGAAATATGTGGAGAAGGAATTTAAAGAAACCAAAAAAGACTGGATTCTCCCAGTCTGTCTTGGAGGCATGTCTGGGCTGGGGCGCTTGATTTCGGGTCGCATTGGGGACTGCATACCTGGGCTGAAGAAGATTTACCTGCAGGTAATCATGGTGCCTGCTCTACTTGGCTGCTCTTGGTTGGCCCATATTCCTTGCCAACAGCTTGTCGCTCCTTCCAGTGGGACATTTGGATATTCTGTCCCTGGGCCTTGTAGCATTGCTTGCGTGATCAGATGACTCTGGCTTTGCTGGTCCTCATCATGTCTGCAAAGCTAAGAAAACATGGAGCCCGTGACTTGCTTCTCTTGGTGCTCCATGCTTGGGGACCTCCCCATTCCTGCCCAGCAGAGATACCCTCAAGTGACCAGAGGGATGGAGCAGAATGGCTTCCTGCTGCCTCTCCCCAACGACATGCCTGCTTTTGTCTCCCCAGGTTGCGTCCTTTGTTCTGTTTGGCATCATGTGCATGATGATCCCACAGTGCCGAGGGTTTGAGGGCGTCATCGTCATCTGCCTCTTCCTCGGCCTTTGCGATGGCTGCTTCACCACCATTATGGCCCCCATTGCCTTTGAGCTGGTGGGGCCCATGCAAGCATCCCAGGCCATAGGGTACCTGATGGGGCTGATGGCTGTGCCCATGACTGCAGGCACGCCAATTGCAGGTTGGTGACACTGTGGTACTGCACCTGGATCCTGCTCTTGGGAAGGAGCAGATGCTTATGGCTGCTGTCACTGAGGGTGGCGTTTTGGCATGGGAGCTTTTGGACTTTCTGGCTCATTGTGTTTTGTGGGGTTTGCGTGCAGTATCTCTGTGCTTTTCTCCATGCCAAGGAAAGCAGGGGACAGAGAAAGGGACACAAGAACAAAATGACCACATGAACTGATTGCAGTTGGAATCTGAACTAAAAATTGCCTGGGCATGATTCGTTGCCAGAAGGGAATTCCTAGAATTAGGGAAGTGTAATGTGGGCTGTACAGAGCATCCTGCATCAGAAGGATTTTCCAGAGCCGATAAATGGCAATGTGTTATTTTTGGAGGGTGCTTACTCAACTTGCACTGGAGACTGTTTGGCATGTGTCTGATTTTTCTCCCGTCCTGGTTAAATAAGCAGGATAACCACCATTGCTCTTCTCTTCCAGGATACTTCAACGATTATTTTCAGAATTACCATGCGGGTTTTTACTTCGCCGGAGTGCCTCCCATCATCGGTAGCTTGGTGCTCTCCGTCGTCCCGCTGGTGCACCAGAGGATGCTGCAGAAGCAGCGCCTGGATTCTGGCAAGGACAAGATGCTGACCCCTGAGGCAGTGGTGAATGGAGAGCTGCTGCCGGGCTGCCCTGCCTCCGAAGCACATATGTGATGTGCCAAGTGCACAGTTGCCACCAGCATCCTCCACAGCCCAAGCACAGGCCCTTTTCTAGCCAGACTGTAATTCTCAATGATTTCAGATGCACTACATTTGTAAAGGACAAGAAATAGTTCTTCTAGTTGAAGGCTTTTTAACTAGCAGAAACACTTCTTCTTGGGACAGTTTCAATTTTCAAGCCGCCTTTTTTTTCCTCTAACCATTTTTCTAAGGAGAATTCTCATCAGGATTCAAACTTGATTATCTCCCCAGTTTTCTAAATGTCACAACAGAGGTTTACAGATAATAAATGTGCTTTTAAAGGAGGTCATAGGCGGAGCTTGTTGTCCCTTCCAGATGCCCTGTCCCCTCCGGTGTGCCATGTCCGGGCAGCACAGTCCCTTCCACAGGGGAAGCAGCTTTGGAGGAGGAATGGGCAGCGGGACCTGCTTTGAGCTGTTTCTCTCCTTTTACTTTACTTTTACTGCATTTACTCATGGGGTTGATGAAAGTATCCTGCAAAATCTACCTTAAAAACATAGGGGGAGACAGGCAAATTTCTGGGCACCTCTCACTTACATGTTTGGTGCCTGAAGACTGTGAAGCCCTGAGCAGTGAAACCCACAGGTAGGATGGATGCAGGAGGCATGGGAATCAGGAATAGCTCAGGAGAGGGCAAGGACTGAAGGTGGCTTCCATCCTGCCTGTGGAACTGTCATCCATTGGATTTTCCTCCCTGCTGTTAGAAACAGGAGCCTTGTAAATAGCTCTGCATCCTGCATGTCCCTCTGGCCCTTTTGTTTTTTAATTCGCATTGGCTACTGCATTGTAAGGTCTCGTGGTCTGTGCTTCTGTTCCTTTTGTTCTTGTACAAGCTGAAGAATATACTGGTGTGTAATGATGTGTCTGTTCCTGTAAGCAAGGCGTCTGTTCCACTTCCTATCCTTTGGCTTTTCTAAGTCTGCTTCTGCCTTTCTGCAGGGTGTCATCTGCCACAAAATCCTTATTCTGACCATAGTGCCCCATGAGGCAGGCTCATGATGGATTTAAATGGTAGTAGCGTCTCCTTTTGCCCAGCAATAGGAGAAGGGGTGCTGCCTCAAACTCTGAAATCTTTGCAGATTTCCACATGCCTTAAGTGCTTTGCCTGCTCATAAAGGCCTTTCCATGGGAGCTCAATGCTGCACTGGCATGGGAGCAGAGCTTGATCAGATGGAAGTCCTGCCTGACTCAGCATCCCTGAAAGGTTGGTCTTTTTATCTGCTTATTATCGGAGCCTCTTAATATTGAAGGTGCTTAGCCCCGTGTCTCCTCACTCTGCCCAACTTCAGTGGAAGCGGTACATCTCATACCATCCTAGCTCAAAAACTGTCAACAGCCTCCCCAACCTGCTGTGAGCATCTTTGTCCAGTTAGGGTCATGACTTTGATGAACATGAAGTCAAAACAAGCCATCGGTCAAGGCAGGAAAGGCAATGAAAGGTACAGTCTGCATGCACAATTGGAAGAGCAAAATCTGCCATGATGGTAGGAAGATGTGCACAATGGGGATAGTTTTGATGTTGGCTGCCAGCTGTTGTGCATCTAGCTTTTCTCTTGAGTGTCCTGGCCCTGTACACCCCAGCCTCCTCTGGGCAGGTGAGGCAGGACTAGGGAGAAAAACCTGTCTTGTGCTCCTCTGTAATGAAAAGCCCCAGCTTCCCCCAGTGAGGTGCACTCGTTGCTTCAGGCAGCCACATGGCCTTATGCAAGCGTGCATCTAGTGCAGGACGTGCCCCGGCAGCACTGGCTGGTACTGCCTTCCTAAATCTTTAGCTTCAGGGTGTTCCAAAGTGAGTTGTTGTCTTTTTTTTTTCTTCTTCTTTTTTTTTTTTTCCTTATTTTCATGGCTGGGTGAAATGCCAGATTTAACCCCTCTTGCTCTGGCAGAGAATGATGCTCCTGTGGCATCTCATGAGACTTCAGGCAACCCCTGTCTGGGCTGTGATTGGTCACAGTGGAGCCAGGATTTCTCCAGCCTTTGCTTCTCACTACTTCCATGGCTTTCTTGTGCATCTGTACCCAACAGAGGTTTGTTTGGGGGTTACCTTGGATATTTCAGCTTCCAGAGCTTTCACGCTGACTTAGTTCGCTTCTTCTTGTCCAGCTGGCTGGAGAAAATGGGGCTGCACTGGAAAGCCCCAAAACACTTGCCAACTCTTTTGGATACTTTCTTCCCAAAGCCAGCTGCCCTTTAGCACCATGTACGCAGCAAGGGCTGCTAGTGCCTGGCGTGCTCCCTCATGCAGAGGCATCGCCTGTGTTTTTGCAGGGATGCACAATGGACTTTGCTCTAGGGTTATCGCCGTGCTTTTGCTGGCTCCCCCTACACAACTTTTTTTTTGTTTTGTTTTGTTTAATTTTGTTTTGTCTGCAAACATTGCAATGCCCTTAGCACTACATCGAGGACTTGCCTTGCTCTGGATACCCCCATTCTCACCCACCCCACAAGGGCAAAGCCCAACCCCAGTGCTGTGTCCACTTGCCCCGGTGGACATTTTGGTGACCTGCAGGATGTGGGCTTGATGTCTGGACTAAAAGCAATGTGGCTCCTGACTTTGTTTACAGCATCGAAATCAGGGCCTGCAAAACAAATCACCTCTGAGCGTGGGCAGCAGGCGGCTCCCATTAGGCCTCTCTGAACGGAGACAGTGAGCTGCTCTGTCCCACCTTCATCACCCCTGCAGGGCACAGGCCACCTCAAGAGAGTCCGTGCAACTCCTGAGTGCCTCTTCCGTCCCAAAATCTCCTTCTGTGACATCTGTCCTCAAACCTCTTCCTCGCTGACCTTCCAGCTCTGGCTGCCAAGAGCAGCGTGTTGCGAGGCACACTGTGAGAAGTTAGTGTCTGTTTTGCTAAGGAATTAAGCTTTTGTTGTTGTTTTTTGTGTATGTAGTGAGGCATGGCATGTAAGATGGTCTGTTTCCCAGAGGAAGTTTTCAGGTAGCCAAACATTTGTGTTCAAAGGGGAAGATGTCTGAGCTGAAGCCACATACGGGCACCAAGGCGGAGGCTTGAATTTTGGGGTAATTAACAAGACATTAGGGGCTGTGGCTGAGAGCAGGTGCTTAATTCATTGCAGAAGTCAGGCCCATAGCAATGCTTTGGGTCATGCTTTGGCTTCAAATGAGTATTTAAGGCACAGCTGGGAAGGGTGGAAGAGCTGCACCTTGCAGAACTGGCCTCATAGGAGCTTGTAAGATGCAGGTGAAGAAATTGGTAAAACTGAACTCTTACAATTTTCCTTTTTCTTTTTTCTTTTTTTTTTTTTTGACATCTGTTCTTTGTAAGTGATTTATATTCCCTTAAAATTTTGTATCTCAAAGTAAAGTATTTGAATGTGTGTCTGAAAAGTATGACCCGTCCTTTCAAAATGTGAATTTCTGATTGTTGATATATAAAAAAAAAGTAAAAAAAAAAAAACAAACAAAAAGCAAAACACAAAACCATCCCATATTAGCACTTCTTTTGTAATGAATGTTTTATGAATGTTTTTTTTTTTTTTTTTAAAAAAAAAGCATAGAATAAAACCAGTTTAAAAAGGAAGGGGGGTCGTGGTTTCCTAAAGAAATCTCAGCTGGGTACCCAAAGCTGTGTCAGAGCACCGGGCCAGAAAAGGGTGACTGTGCATCAGCGAGGTCGCCATAGCTTGTGGAACTGGAAACAGGGCTTTTAGCAAGGGTATTTTATCGTAATGATTTGTTTATACTAGCTGCTTTAATTGACATTAGATGAAAGCTGACATAGGCATTAATTTGGTATGGCACAGGCTTTTTTTCTTCTCTTTTAATGTGCATCTCAACTCTTTTTCAAGTCAGGGATATTTACTGCAAATAATATTCAAAAAATCCCCAGCAGGAGATAAGAGGCAGTAAAAAGGGATTCAAAGGCTGCGAGGCAGCGGCAACGAGCTCCTCTATGAGCCAGCATGCCATGCAAGGAGCCTCGGTGCAAAAACACCCTCCTCTATCCTGGAGTGATCTTCTGGGGATGGCTGGAAGCTGAGAGGTGCTGGGCTACGTGATAAAAGTCACCTGCACACAGGCTGCTTGCTGAGCACCCCAGGAGCACAAGCCTGTCATTGCCCACCTCCACAAGCCCCATACAAATACACAAATAGATAATATGTATATACATACATATATATATATATATATACACACACATATCCTAGGTGTGTCTGTGCGCCTGCCTGCTGGGAACCATTTATTCTTATGAAACGGAATATTTGTATGTGTATTTTATATATTAAATACTAAGCACTTTGTCTTGTGTTAGTTTGCTAGTAGCTATGAATTGCACATGTGCTTTAGCTGCCTCTGTGAACGGCGCGTTATCTATCTCTGGTCACGTTTACAGGTATGCACACAGTGTGGACTGTGCTGTTCGGGGTTGCTGAGTGCCTGCCACTGGTCAATGGGGCATCGCCCTGTGATGGGACAGCAGGAGCAGCAGTGCCTGCTTGGGTTTTAGAGGCTTTAATGCAGAGCAGCAGAAGGCAATGTTAGAAATCATTTTGTGCTGGCAGCAAGGCAGAACAAGGGATGAAAAAAGTAGGTATGCATACATATATGAGTGCTATATGGGGCTGTTTTGGTGTGCTGGTGTGTGCTGGGTGAGCAGGGCTCCAGCTATTGTGACTGTCACCTCTTCCTCCGAGGCGCTGTGCTGTTGGGCTGTAAATCCGTTATCGGCCCATCTGCAGCATTGTTCAGCCCCGGCGTACGTGGCCGGCACCTCGTCCCCCCAGCATGCTTGGCCCCGCTGCCTTCTCCCTCCCACATTGATGTTTTCACCAGCCGTGCTCAGTGCAGCTTGGAAGTCTTTTCCCAGCCCTCCTGCTGAAGCCCACTGGAAATAAATCACTCGGATATTCCTGTCCCCGCACCGCACACCGCCTCAGATGGCACTGTCCCATTACCTTCTGGGCTGCCAGCCTTCATGCCAGCCCTCCTCCTGCCTGTTCGCATCCTGCTATTCCCTTCCTTAGCCTCCCTGCTTTGTGCTCATCCGTCTTTCCCATCTCTTCCTCTGTCCTCCATCCCCGCTAGCTCTCATCATTACAAACTGAAGCAAACTCATCCCCAAGGCACCACCAGCATTGTTTCCAAGTGAATCTGGTTTATATAGAAGTCAGCAATGCCTACAGAGATTAATTTATATAAGTTTTCCACTGCACATCTGCTTTCATTTCACCCACTCACACAATAGCATATGTTGGTTAACCTATGACTGGCTGACGCTGGAAGGGACCTCTGGGTCCATCTGGTGCCATACAGAGCAGGGTACCCAGAACTATGTCCAGAAGCTTTGAAGGAAACACCACAACCTCTCTGGGCACCCTGTGCCAGGGCTCCATCACCTACACAGCACAGAAGTGCTTATCAAATTTTAGATACAATCTTCTGCACTCCAGTTTGTACCCATTGCCTCTCGTACTGGTAATGGGCACCACTGACAGGAGCCTGGCTCCACCTCTTTGCACCTCCCTTCAGCTATCATGGCCATGAATGGGATATCCAAGCATCCTCCAGGCTGAGCAGCCCAATCTTCCTCAGCCTCTTCTCACCAGAGAGGTACTCTAGGCCCTTCATCACGTTGGTGGCCCTCTGTTGGACTCTTTCCAGTACATCCAGGTCTCTCTTGCACTGCGCAGCCCAGAACTGGACCCAGCACTCCAGGTGTTGGCCTCACCGGTGCTGAGCAGACGGGCAGGACCACCTCCCTTGACCTCCTGGCATTACTAACACATCCCAGAACACCATTAGCCGTCAGCAGCCTTTCAATGTCCACCTGGATGGCAGTGTGGCCCCATCACAGCAGGGACACTCACTGCAGTCACAGCTCCACTCACTGCTGTCACACTGCAGCACGCCAAGCAACACCTCGATGCTACCACACAGACTGTGCACTGCACAAGCTGTTTTTCTTGGGAGCTCCGGACCTGACAGCAGCGCATGACAATGTGTGAAAACACAGAAACCCTACGCAAACAGTGCAGCCTGACTCTGTTCCATGAAGCGGTCATTGTCACGGAGGCTCGATGCCTGCTTTTTCACATGCTTGGCTCAGCAGGGGATTTATTCAGGAGAACAGTTGGAGCATGCAGCATCAGCATCTCATTAGTGTCAAAGACAATATCATCTCATTTAAGACTAAAAAGAGGGCTTAGTTTTCCCCATATAATTTTATTGTTAGGGCTTAGGAAGCCACAACGCAGCTGAGTTTAGATTCATTATGTTAAAAGCCCCCAAACAGGTCCTGACACACAGCAGTTGGGAAGGACGAGCTTGCAGCAAAGAGCTCCGCTTTCCTCCCCGCCTCTGCACTGCCAAACAGAATTCCTGTCAGCGAACAGGCTGCAGGGCCCTCTCCAATTTCAGTTTGAATCAGTCAGAGCAGACAGACCACAGAGCTCCAGATGCAGCCCCTGGCAGCTGGGAACAGCTCATACTGAAGAATCCTGAGCAGAATCTCTGCTCTGCACATCTCTTGGGAAGCCCACCAACCTTCCTCCTCTCCACAGCCAGACCATCCCACACAGCGCTGCCAAGCATCGTGAAACTGCTGCCAGCTTGGATGGCACCCAACAGACAGGGCACCGCGTGTCTGCATCCAAACACTGCCATCTTTCCCCGCCTTCTGCTGCGATGCCATCAGGCCTCAGCCCAGAAACAGCTCTGGCTTCCTTCTCAAGGACCAGACTGAGGTGAGGGAAGCACCGGCAATAAAGCAAGCTTCCAAGCTTCCCACACCCTACAAAATTTCCTTCCCACTCAAGTAAGCATTTGCACATACATCAGCTACTAAATTTAGGGCGAAGCTTTTAGCCATATGTGAGAGCTTATGAAAGCCACAAACACCGTGAGGTGTTCGGTGTATTTCCAGTGGGACTCAGCACTAAGCGCTGGTCCCTGATGGGCACCCATAAAAGTCACGGCTACCGCCTGAAAGATAACTGACAGCTCTGGTGCCCCATGCTGTGCACTGACAGATTTACACAAGTCTGGTACATAGATTTATTGCTTCTGGTTTCTGTACTGAGGAGCAATAAACTCTTCTGAGAACTTAACTCTGTACCATTCCAGGTCTTTTCAGCTTCAAGGGAAAAGCACATACATTTTTTACCACATCCATCAGTATTTACTCCGGCACATTCCCAGTGTAAGAATAAACCCAAGGAGTGATGATCAAGCACAAAATTATCACTTCATGCATTTTATTGAGTCTATTTAAATTTGCATTATGACATCTTACATAGGGAACAAACTCCTCCTAAATATTAGCTATCAAACCTGATCGAACTGTTGTCCGATGACCTCGGAGTACCATTTTGTACTAAACAAGTCCAGTATAAACAGATGTAAAGCACTGTACAAAACAAAACCAAAAAAAAGAAAAGAAAAAAAGGAAAAAAAGAAAAAAAAAAATCTCTTACATTCTCAGTTGAATTCAGGGCTTCCCAGCCAACAGCTTTACAGCAGAGTGAGATTCAGGAAGGGAGCGCAGGTATTTCAGCTAAAGGATCAAAACCACATAAAATAACCAAAAGAAATCCAAAATTATGCTTCCCTGTAAGAGGAAAAAAAAAGAAGAGGAAAAAAAAAAAAAGGATACCTCAAAAAGAAGTTGGGAAGCCCTGGTTTAACAGATGCAAATTTATTTTCTTTTTTAACACAACACAACTTTAATGTACTTTGGGTAAGCTATCATTAATCTTCACCCTCTTTCTTCCCTCTCTAGTCAAGAGCAAACAAACAGCCTGGTGCATGCAGTGATTGGAAACACTTCTGAATTTGTTATAAATTCACTTATCGTGGCTCCGAGCCAACTCTCACCCAAAGCGAGCGGGCAGATGCCCGTAACAACTGCGCTCCTCATCAGCTCCAAACACCATTACATCTCCTCATCGTGCAACCCAAGGCCCCGCAGGAGGACGGTGAGAAAAATGAGACATCGGGCAGCATGAACATACACACTACTGTAAGAGAAGGGATCTCAAACCAAAGGTAAGGCTGCAGCTCAAGCCAACTGGATGGACCTCTGTGTTGTGGTGTGACAGCGAAGGCGACGCTGGGAGACTCAGAAAACATCGAGCTGCTACTCTTCACAGACATGGTCAGCCCTGCCAGCCCTTCTCTCATCTTCCAGCTAGATTCTCTGATTAGACACCATGCGGAACCCTCCCCATTGTGTGGACAACCATCACAAGATAAACATCCACTGCAATTAGACAGGGAAACAGTCCTCTGGCCCGACATATTTGCATAATCCAGCTAACTGACAGGAAACTGGAATGACAGTCATTACGGTCCATTGTGTCAACATTAGTGGGAAATACATTAGTTTGCAAGTTGACACAATGGACAATTATGGCTCCTTCAAAACTGGTAGAGTATCACGTTAGTGCAGCTGCTGTGCACGCACATTAATACTTCCTACTAAAAGTCTTTAAACATTTAACGAGTAATTTCTACACATGCTGTTGCTACAGTAATGAAACCATGTTTAAAACAAGTCAATTAGCTGCCTACAAGTTCTTTGCAACAAAAAAAATCCGAACCTCTTGTAGGTAATAAAAAAGCAGACACGTAAAAGGGAAATCTAACAAACACCAGGAACGAGTCCTTAGTTTTTGAATGGATAACGACCTGATTTAAAGGGAAAAGGAAAGCACCCACAACTCCTTATCGGTTTGCAATTTAAGCTAATCTATCGAATCACCCTGAAATTGAACAGTGCCATGCGTTCTTGTAGGCTTTGGCTTTGTGACTGCTTTCACAGCTGCGTGTGGAGGTCCTACAGACACAGAGCTGTCTCCGAAGAAAGGAACTTAGCTCACCCACCAGCCAGCCAGGTACTCACAACTGCAGCACGGGCGGTTCACTGCTTGGAAACACCACCGTAACTACCGAGGCAGGCGACAAAAGCGAATCCCCTTCCAAAATTAAGCAAAAGCCTTCAACACAAAAGCAACCATGCTGCTGCAAGCGACGAGCTGGCTTTATCACGGCCCCGCAGAAGGCTGAGAGGCTCCCACAAGGTGGCACTAGGAAGCAGGCAGCTGATGCAGCGGGGCTGCCTCTGCTCCTGTTTCTTTCAGACATCTGAAAGTCATCAAATTGGCCATTTCAGCCCTTCATATGGCTGTAACTATGAGGCAAGTTGCTGCATTCCATCTGCAAAGCCAAGAAAGAGGGAAGCAATGGGTACAAACGCCCAATGCTAAAATAACTTTGAAGCTGTAAAATAGGCTAATTATGAACCTTTTAAATTATAGCAATTGATGCTTTATTAGCGACTGAAATGTAAATATTGACTTTTCCTATCTGCAATACAACTTTAGAAGTAGAGAAATTAAATTACCTCAGGGCATTAGGGTAAAAAGCAGCACTCTGGAACTTCTCTTGCCAGACCTCAGCTCTACGACTGTGATGCAGAACACACGGTGTTTCCAGTACAGCATAAAGGCATTTGTGAACACCGAGCTTCCAGATACAGCTCTGAGTAGTGGGGATGCTACTCTTCCCCAGAACTGCTGCAGACTCTGACAGATAAGTCAGTAACATGGAGCTATTTGCTGTATCAGCAATTGCCCTCTTGCCGACTCTTCCAGGTGTTGGGCAACATGTCCCCAGCACTGCTAGTGCGCTCGGGATCAGAAAAGGCAAATAAAACATTACAGTTCAAGGGCTTCTTAATTGAGGTTAAATTCTCAGGACCAGAGGGGATGATTTAAATCAGATGTTGGAGGAAATTCTTTACTAAGAAAACGGCGAGATGCTGGCACAAACTGCCCAGAGCTACAGGTGCACCATGCCTGGCAAGGCTGGATGGAGCCCCAGCAGCCTGAGCTGGTGAGGGGCAACCAGCCCACGGCAGGGGAGTTGGGACTGGATGATCTCTACGGTCTCTTCCAATCCAAGCCATCCTACGATAAATTATTTGTTCGTGGTACCATTTGGGAAACCTCCAACATTTTATTAGTTGCTATTGTTACAGAAAGATAAAATGTTAAGGCATGCCACTATTAAGCTATAACAAAACTGTAGAGTTGAGTCTTCCAAAGTATACAGTTACTGGAAACTCAGAACACTAAAAAGAAAGCTACGTTGAATGACACGCATCACAGCTGTGCTTCGCCTTAATTAGCTCTAGTGGGCTCCTTTCTTTCTGGTCACCATCCTTAACCTCAGAAATAAATGCCAGATTTGGAAAAATCAAAATGGCATTCGTGCGTAGAAGCATTTTTTCCCCATCTAATTCCAGACTCCAGTAAGACAATAAAGCTACTGGCAACCACAACTGATAGCACATTTTTGCTATGTGAATGCTACCGGAAGAAAATCAGAAGTGTTATTTTGTTGAGGAAGATTTGGCATCAAATGTATTACCCACATTCATTAAGAGTCAGCACCTGAAATTAATATTTAACTTCCAATTTTACAGAGATGCATATCAGAGGGAAAAACAGTAAGAGAATGAGCTTATTTATTCTGTTAAAAAAAAAAAAGAAAAAAAAGACACCACATGTGTATTCCCTCTGCCAAGATGATGTCCCAACAGGAGGAAAGCAAGCTCAATAGCCTGTCAGGGTTTCCCACTAAGCCAAACACCACAAAATGCACATACAAAAAAAATTTGGAATCCTGGGATGCTGTGAAATCCTTAACTAGCTGATGAGACATTAAAATGGCTTAGAGCAGAGACTATATTTTATGCAACCACCACTATAACACACCAAAAATGTGTTTTAATCAGGGAAAAAAGGTAGGCCAGCTTTGGTTTCGTCATCTGAGGAGCAAGCAGTATTTCCCATATAGCCACCAAGAGCAGTTCATATCCCTTTTGAACTACTACTCTGAAGATTAAAAATACACTGTTTTCTTTGTTGCAGATACAGGCTAGAAAAAAAAAGTCACTAGAGAATAAAACAAAGATGGCTCATTGAAGAGGAGAGATACTTCCCCCTGACACAATGCTAGCTGAGGTACAGAATCCCAGACTGGGTAGGACCTTTGAGTCCAGCTGGTCTGATTCCTGCTCTTGCAGGGCCACCACATCCAGGTAGCAATACATTTTCCAATTCCCTATTTCTATATGCCACATACATATTTTTGAATTCAAGATTTCAGTCTTTTCAATAGGAGTATAAAGATGTTTTCTCAAAACGTAGCCAATGTTAAGATTAACATTAAATATACTCCTGCAATCAGTTATAGTTTTCATATTTAATCTAGCACTCTACTAATGAATCTCTTTTCCAGTTAATACTTATTTCTTTGCAGCACTGAGTCACAGGCTATGAACAGTGGATACCCATCAGCATGTTCACTAAACAGATCCAGCAATTACTAATATTGTTGAAGCTGGAGCGGGGAAAAAAAATCCCAAACTGCCAGTATATGTCTGCTGAAGAATTACATAGGGTTACCTCCAAATTTCAAGTAAAAATACAAAAATAGGGCATACATGTCACCAAATGAACTGGTGCACATTGGTTTGTGTTATTACATATTAGTAACCACACAAAGGAACTGTTAGGACAGTTACTAATTATTATCATCTTTTTGGGTGGCATTACTGAGCCAACACACTGCAGCTATAAACATTCTGCTTCAATTTTTTAAAGGCAATTAAGTGTCCAATTCACTTGTACGTCACAGTAGTTGTTCACATCAATAGCACAGATATGCACTGCTCCTGACAGGTACACAGTCACAAAAGCAGCTCTCTTGTATTTAGTTTGCTCTCTCTGTGGTGGGTTTTGTATGAAAAGCATTCTCAGTTTCTAAGCGTGGTACAATTTTAATTCTTAATGCATTAATACAACAGTGCATTGGAAAAGTACTGAGCTTCTACAAAAAAGCTTTACAATTTTAAAACAGATTTTTTTTTTTTTATTTAAACAAGCATAGGCAATTCTTATATTTCCACAACAAGATAAATATCCCAATTAAGCTAACAGCTCATCCTACAGCGTGCCATAGTGATGGGGAAAGGGCTAACATTAGTGTTATTTACACAGACATGTCCAATATTAACCCAGTATGAAAATCAAAAGTATTTTCAAGTATGCAATTAAATTCAGGGTTTTTTTTTTTTTTTCAGTCAGTTGGATTTCTTGCAAAAATTCCTCTATGACTCTTGCGCATTTAGCTGGGATGACTTCCCAGAAAGACTACTCACAAGCACAATGTTGAGGAAAAACTTTTTATTGGACTGGAGGAGTAAGGGGATAGAACTTAGCACTCTTCATAAAGAAGTATTTTTAAGTGAGTAGATGTCTTTGGACAAATGAAATTCATCACACAAACCGACTAGATCTTGAAAACCTTAATCAATTTTTCCAATTTTAAATGCTTGAATTCAGAGAAAATTCTTTCATGAGGGAAGATTCACTCCAAGTAATTACTATACATTGAGTTACCACTCAAAAAGTGGCCATAAAGGAAGTGACTTCTTTGCCCATCACTATTACACTAGCTGCTTAGCCATAAGTTCAGATCTCATTTAGACAACACTCTCTCTGTTACCAGAAGCTAAGACTGCTCTGCGACAAATGGGACAAGTGGAATTTTCTGATAACCAGCGGTCGATGCAGTGGACGTGATACTCGTGAGAACAAGGCAATTTACGAAGCTTGTTTCCTTCCGTGTACTCTGTAATACACACACTACATGTTTTCAGAGCATCACTCTCACCAAAATTCCTCATAGCTAGGTTGTCAATTTGCTCTTTGGTGAGTCCTCTTGGTTGGTCATCATCATCTTCATTTAGTAGGAAAAATTGTGCTAGGCTAAGGAATGGTAAAGAACCGCTTTCTTCAAACGTCACCGATCCTCTCGTATTCCGACCTTCCCGTCTGGCACCAGATGTTGAACCACCTTCATTACTACCTTCAAACACCTCCCCTGAGCTAACATCTGTACTTTCATTGCTTGAACTACCACCCCCTCCGTTCTGTGGCTCAGAAGCATCCACATTCTGATTTGGAGTTGGGCCACTAGGATCTGCATCGCTATCACTATACATAAAGTAACTCAGCTCTCCAAAGCCTGTCATGATCTGCCTTAGCATAGTCTGAATTGCAACTGACGTAGTCTCACTTAAGCCTGTATTTAAGATTCTACGAATAGGAATCCTAATGGTGCTGACATAAGTTCTCACTCCAGCCCGTTCTGAACGTGAAAACGTACGCCTAAACCCTCCCCGTTCACTTTCGTAAGTGACTGTGTTGTTAGGAGTCTGGGAGCGGGACCGAGTTCTGTTGGCTATGCTGTCCCTTTGCCGATACTCTCCTGGACGAACTCTTCTCACCTGGAGGTCGAGCACTATGGTAGGAGGCCTCTGTCCAGGAGCTGCAGACTCACTGGCACCATTAGTTTCTGAAGAACCTGCTGCTTGAGGAACAGGTCTTGTTTCAGGGGCTGAAAACAGAACTGCATTTTCACTAGGAATCTCAGTCCCCACTGCATGCTGCCTTAGTGTCACATGCTGCCTAGTTCTAGAGCTTCCCTCAGCTTCATTCACTGCTGAATGGTCAAACGTTTGAGATGATGTATTGTGATGAGACCTGCGAGGAGCCTCACTCACTGGATTAATAGGTGACCTACTTCTATCAGTCCTAGCCCGTGTTCTCCGCTGTTCTGGGCTCCTACTTCTCGCTCTCCTCTGCCCTCTAGGAGAAGCTTCTTCAGTTAACTCTTCTGAAGTGCTCCTTTCTGATCCAGGCTGCCTTGCAGATGGTGATTCAGACCTTGGAATTTCAGAGTCACTTTGGCTGTTTTCCAAATCCTCCCCACTGGAAGGCTCTACAGATGGCTCATTCTCAGTTTCAGGATTTGTGTTCCCATTATTACGGTTGACATTTATTTCCAAACTGAATCTGAAGTCACCACTATTTGGGTTAGTCCGGCTCACGGCTCTCCAGGATTGGTTTCCTCGCTGCCCACTTCGTGTTGTATTTCCAGTCTGTCGGACTGAATTAAGCCAGTCTATTATAGAATCTCCATTTGAAACATCTTCTGTGGACTCTGCACCTGTAAAAAAAGACAAGGAACTACCAAAATTAGAGTACTGAGCTAATTTTGGAGTGATCTTTTCCAAGAAAATAATTGCTTATAGTTTAAAACATGATTGTCTAGAAGCACTTGACTCTATCCAATGTAATTGTGACTTCAGAAATAGCATCATAGTTCTTATCTACCAGAGCTCTGGTAAGGAAGCAGGAGTGGACCTTTTTTCTAATACATACAGACAGGCTGCAGCCATCACATGGCAGCCAAATCAAAGTAACACATTATTCACTGTAAAGAAATGGAGAGCTGTATTTCAGGTGTCACATCAATATTCTGTGTTTTTCTTTCCAAACAACTGAGCAATCTAGTGACTGCTAAGCAGAGAGTTTGGTAAGTTTGTCCTGAGTCTTCATTTGAAGAACAGATTTATAGCAACCCATCTCGTTTAAGAATGAACCCTGGCAGCAAACTCCAAGAATCCACCACCAACCTCTTGAGAGGCGATAATAAAAGCAATAGAGTACCCTTGGAAGGGAAGAACGAGAACAAAAAAAAACAACCAAAAATTGGCAGAAAGTACCCCAGAAGGGAGCAGAAGTCAAGAAGGAAAAACAATCTAAAAAGCAGATAAGGAAAAGAAACCTAAATGAAATTTTAGCTTGCTGCAAGTAACAGATGTGTTACGGGTGAAATCTGTCCCAAAGTGCTCTTTGCAGCAGATATCAGACATAACGTTCAGTTAGTTTTGAAGCAAAGCTCACCTTGCACCTGCCTAGGCTTAACTTGTTCCACTCCTGCACTCAAGTTAAGGTCCGTATGGGGTGCTAAAGTTAAGAGTTTTCACAAATACTGTATATACCTCTATTCTCATCACTGTTTTGCTGTGGCGGACCTTCTTTAACTTGGTGCAGCCTTCTCAGCAACTCTTCTTCAGTAATTTCACCTTAGAAAATAAGCAAAATTTTCCAAAAATATTTCCAAATCATATGTATGGCAAACATTATCAGAAGTTTCTAAAGAAGGTACAAGCCACTGTCTTTGTTTTAATTAAATCCTGCCATAATGAGACTTCCAAGCAATTAGTTATAAGGGGAATTCAAACTCTTCAGCACCACTGTCCCAAATAAGCTTTGCTGAAGCTGAAGGATCTAACAGCTTCAACCTATTAAAAGACGGATGGGCTTTCTGGTACTGTACTGCAACCTCTACAGCTCATCAGCATATTTTTTTTTCATCCTATACCAATTAAATGACAGCCCAGAGTTTAAAAAAAAAAAAAAAATGACAAGCATGAAAAGAAGTTTGAATTAGTTTTAAATTATAACTGGCTTCAATTAGGCATCACTCTATAAAGAGCCAGTTTAAAGTAATAAGTCAATTGAAAACAGACATAAGAACACCCATGCAGAATCTTGTACCAGATTAATTAGCCTAGTTATGAACTCCTAACACCAACAGGAAATTTTCACACATGCTTAAAGGTGATTACTTTTCTATCAAAGTAGTCTAAGCAGCCATAACTGGGTCAGTTCTGGAAGTTCCCATCAAGAGGTATGAACAGCAGATCTTTGTACCTGCTGAATCCACACCATCCCAACTCTCTCTCCACTAGCCAGTGAACCCCTCTATTCTGAGGACACATAAACTGGCAGGAAGCTACTCCCTAACATGGAACGCAACTGCAGCACATGAGCTAAATGGGTGAAAGAGATTAGGGAGAACAGAAAAAGACAAATCACCTCCAAGTAATTGTATGATGGACATACACAAGCATTACATACCTGGTGTTCCTAGCAAATTGTTGTCTCTCATAAGCCTGTAGTCCTCTTCACTCAGGTTGTTTACAAACTGATAGAAAGCCTCTTCTCGATCTAAGCGATCCAGCTGACTCTGCCGTTGTGCTTCTGATTGATCAATATTTCCTTTATCACTAGAATCTGAGCTTTCCATCTTGACAAATGGAATAATGTCTAAAAAAAAAAAAAATTAAAAAAAAAATCCTTCATTTAACTTAATGAAACAGATCACAATATTTAGATGTGACTAATCGGTAATACATTATTCACCATTAAATTCTAAGGAGAAAGACTTTGCTAATCAAGTTTCAGGTAAGGTAAGCTGCATCACAACACAGATCACAAATGAAATATTTGCCCACTTCAGGAAGTACAAACAATATCCATCACTACCAACATTCAAAAAAGTAACAAGTACAAACACAAGAAATGTTATCAGTTTATTAGCTGCCTACAGCTGCCTGCTCTTTACCCTAAGCTACTCCTGCTACTACAACTACCTAACAAAGCACAAACAGTGCCTCACTGCCATACAACAGCACAGTACAAGGTACAAGGCACCCATGACTATGCTCTCCAGCTCTAAGACTGAATTAAACATTCATCCCTTCTTTCTGCCTTCACTATGGTAAAGAAAACAGGAATCTAGTTCGCTGACAAATACGAGAGACTTTCTTCAAAATCCAAGTCAATTTTAAACAGAATTACTGGATTATTTAGGATTTAAATGAGTCCGAAGATGCAACAGAACACTGTACATGGAAAAAGAAAAAGGGAAACCCACAACAAGGGCTAAAAGATTCCTCAAAAAAAAAAAAAAAAAAAAAAAAAGGGGGGGGGGGGTTGGAACATCAGGTCTGTGGTTTCATGTCAAGAGAAGAATTTGCTTGCAAGTTTTAGTAGTTAGTGAATTTCTGACGCTGATGACAAAACAAATTGCATGCCAGAACTCCAGTGTGTATATACATGTCATAACTTATGCTACCAAGAACTTATTCATTCACTCTCATCTGCTCCTCATTTTGTTTTTCATTTCGATAAGATCTGCCACAAGGTCTCAAAACAAAAAAGTAATTCATGAACACAATGTCTGTATTTGATCAAAATTAAAACAAAATACCTGCAAATGCAGGAGACATTCTGGCACTGGTTACACCATGCAAATACATCAAATGAAGTTTCCTTAATCATTATGGCTTGCTATTCACAACATTAAGAATTTCCCTGTACAACTGGTAGAATCTAGTTACTCAGAGAGGTGATTAGCACGCTAATCCTCTGCATGCTAAAAAGCTCTATAATAATATTCCCCATTAAAAAATGCTCCTTTCATTCAAACCATGTTTCATGTGACATGAAAATACCAGAAGAATAAAGCTTTTCCTTCTTACTGGAAAATTTTCAGCACTTAGACATCTGTCTAAAGCAAAAAGTAACTTTTTTTTGTATGCCAGCACAGCTGTCCCACTACACTAGTGTTTCTCCACAGGAGAGAAGCAATGTGGAATCTCCAAGAGCAGTTTATTTCTGCTGCTACAGTGAAAATTAAAGGGCACTGGTATCCCCAGCAGGGGACAGTACAAAATACCACAGGATAGGCCAACCCACTACTGCAGGCTTCCAGATCAGAAAACAGTTACTCCTATCCTACCTTGAATTCTAACACAGTAAAGCTTGCTTTCAGGTTAGTCACAGTAAGGCACAAATGTTTCGACGGCCCCCCGTTACAGGTGTGGAAGGTCACTGCCTTCTGCCCTGTTAATTTCTGCCTTTTTTTTTTTTTTTTTTTTTTTTAAAATCAAAAAGTAGCAGCAATCACACTGCTTGCTAGTGTCTCAAATGGCAGCCTAGCAGCTACATCTCTGGTACAGTCTGAAGACTTGCATGTGATGCAGTGTCAAACAGACTGATAAATGAAGCCATTCACAGGGGAAGTTGCACAACAGATCCAGCAGGTAAATTCAGCTCAGACTGGGCTCAGCTATAAAATCTGTACACCCTTCAGATCTCAGACACATCCTTCTAACAAGAACACAGCTTGCTTGAAACTCAAACAGCTTTTTACAAGCTTTCTGGAGCAGAATTATGACCCTAACTAACCTCAAGACATATTCATTCCAAGAGAACATCAGAGAGTCAAAGCTGCTTTTTACAAGAATCATCTGAACACTGACTAGAATTAGGGACTTGAATCCAAAAGAAAACCCAGAAAGATGCATTAATTTTAGGAATATGGATTACAACTCTAACTAGCATTGCCCCCCACCCCCCTTTTTTTTTTTTTTAAACTTATTAAAGGAGATAAAGCAAAGTCAACAAAGCAGAGAATGCAATAGCCTACTAAGGGATAGGAGCAGCAAAAAGTTACTTATAAAATATTTCCCTCAAAATAGTTGCTACTTGATATTTACAGGCGCCTTGGCTATATAATGCCTCCTTGATACAAAGGCTTTTTCAGAAAACAAAGTGAAAGCTATTCTTGATCAGGGGAACAAAGTGCCAAAACAAGTTACGCTGAGAAAAAATCATCTCTTCTTTACCACTGTGTACACTTCAACAGCCAACCTTAAGGGAATGTTGAGAGTACTGCAAAGTCTTATTTGGTTCGGTCTGCTCCCCTTTCTTCCACCTTCAATTCTCATCTTCCCTCTTAAACTGTAAGATCAGCCATTGGCTGATATAGAAAAAATACTCCTGCCAAGAAAACTGCCTTAGAGCTGAGATTTTGATAATCAGTTCCATCTACAGTAGGGCTATTTCCACTAGTGCCAAACTCACTATACCTTCCCAACATGAGCCAGCAAAACAGAGCACACTAGCCCACTGAACCCCCGTTTCACATCATTTACCTTCAATGTCCTCTAAATGCTATGAATTCCTACAGGATGTTTTTGTCCATGAAGACAAGTGGGGCAGAAACATATGCAACAACACTCTCCCTTTCTCATCACTGATAGCAAACAGGCCAACATTCTTCCAACTAGAGCTTGGACACTAAAACCAGTAAATGGAAAACAGGGTCTCTGCTCTGAAGCTTCTACCACTATTTCTCTTCACTGCACGCTCTGGCCATTCCAAGGCTCATCTCCTACACCGCTGCACAGCTCTACATTACCAGATAGAACATACTCAGCCATTCTGAGTTTTTTTTCCTGCTGTCTCAGTACGACTCTGCAGGTCACACATCCTCCAGCAGATCTCCATGGCGGGAGCGCATATCGCTCCACTCCTATTTGGACAAGCTGGAGCCTCACACAATCATAGAATCAAATGGAAAACCCACTCCTCATTCAGGATTCTGCTCTCAGCTTACACATTGCAGAAAATTACTACTGGCTTAAGGAAGTTGACTACAGCAACATAGGGAAACCTGATGAAGGAAAATCTGCAGGTATGCAATTAACTTTCAGAAGAATGACTAGCATTTGATTATCTAATAAGCAGGTGTGCTTCAACTCTTGTTTCTCTTTTCTACTGGTTTATTCTTGTTCAAGTGAAAAGAATCAGTATTTCCTCCTTTAGTGTCCTCTCTTGTCAGCACTAAGTTTACAAAGGGTGGGGAAGGTCACATCTGCGAGTAGGAAGTTCAGACCTGTTGATTATTGCCAACTGTAGCTGAGATATCCAGCAATGAAAATCTCTTTATAGGAAAGAGGAAAAATCACTTAAAGTTTACCCAAAACAAGATAGCATACTGAGCCACTGCTGGAATAAACTTTTTTTAAAAACAAAACCATTCTTCTGCAGGTGAATGAATACTCAGACACATTAACAGCAGTGAACTCCTAATTGGTGTTCCCATCCTTTGACAAGTCAGCAGAGGACCTTCCCTGCAGTTACACTCCAGCAGTCACACAGATAGATACCAGAGCACAACTGATGAGCTACAGCTCCACTGCTGCCACAGGAGCAACACAGCAAGCCCCCAGTGTTTGATTACATTGTTTTGTTCAAGAGGAAGTAATGTTATGCTCTTTGGACAGGGATGATGTAAGATTTTAGGTATTCCTTCAGCAATGCAAAGTTATCACTCTTATAGAACACAGTACAAGAAGTTTTCTGTTGTTTTTTGTTTTTACCTTTTCCTTATGACAAGTCACGTGTAAACAAAATCCAACTTACAACCAATTAAAAGACCTAGTGGTACAGCAGGCAGTATTAAAATACTCAAGTTGCCCATTTACTTTCAGCAGTAACACTGTCTCCATATTGCTTAGCACTCAGGGACCATACTTCCCAGAAAACCAAAAGTCCGTGATAAATCACTAGATCTATTCCCTTGAATTGCAGGGTTCTAAGAAAACACAGTACCTTAAGCCTAAAATCTTCATTAGATTTGTGACCTTTTTTGAGAAGAGAAAGGCAATTAATTAGTTAAATAGCAGAAGCAAATCAAACTCACAAGCTAGCTGTGCAAAGATCTCCTCCAAAACTTTCCCATCTAGGCATTACCAGCACCTCAACATTACGTGAGCATTTGTAGTGCCCTTTATGTTACACGCTTCCTGACTTACCTCATGTTCCAGCAACACGATTAATACCTTTGTGCACACAAAGAGGATGATTGGCAATATGAATAAGCATCTCATAGATGTGCTCAGCAAAAGGCTAATTTCTCATTTATGATTCATAGCCTCGTCTTAATTAGATACTTCAACCAGTAGAGCACCTTGCCTACCTGCATTCAGCCTGCAGTAATTATCAAAGCCTTTGACTCAAAGAAGCAACTCAGTAGTGGAAGCCAGAAATACTTTTCATTTTAATTTTAGCTTGTTTCAGGTTAACTATTTTTTCCCTGATTTCACTGAAGCTACCTCAAGGGCATTTTAGCTCTACATAAGAAGAGCAACCCAGCTGTCTGCTGAAAACACTTTCTGTGAACTCTGACTCCAGCAGCTCTAACATACCACCACATTTGGCAGGACCAGCCTCAGACATAAGTCTCTCCCATTCCCTTTCTCAAATGACACAGGAATGAGCTATAATGGGCACTTCTGGTACTCCAGGTTCTTCAAGCAAAAACAGAACCAGCTTCACATGCAGTATCAACTCCCTTCTATCTTCCCCAGTCCAAGCACCAGGCTTTCCTAGAAGAAATAGCTTCCATGCTAGTCAGTACCTGCTTTCTCAATACTCAAAACTGGCAGAAAGAAACATAACAGGAAGTCCATCTTCATCTTAAATATTTCATCACTCAAGATTACAAATTCAAAAATATAAGCAAGAACTGTCAGTGAATCCTATTATTAAAGAAAAAAGAAACCATAAAACAGTAGAATCAAACAGCTGTTTGCATGATACATGGAGCTTCATTACATCAAGATTTTTGCTTTTTTGTTTGTTTGTTTTTACAGCTACACAAGTCTTTTGTGAAGAGACTGAAGGCTATGACAGCATAAGTACAATTAACTTGTTATCCTTTCTAACATGTAGATTAGTAACAAACTTTTCAAGTTTGCAAAGTTGCATCAGGAATTTTGGATACACTTTTTTCTGCTACTCTTGCCTTCTACAGACACTCTGACAGTCTATGCAATTATTAGATGGCTTACTAACTTACTACAAATTCCAAGCACTCAAGAACTCCCTTATGCCCTCTTTGCCTCAAAAAATTACTATGGAGCACACATCTCTTTCTGGTAGCTGAAAGAAAATGTCTTCTACGACCGCTATAAAATTTAAATGCCAGCTTAATATGAAGTGTTAAACATGGATTCAGATAATTCATCACTACAGTGTGTTTCAAAGCAAAGCCCACAAAGCAAAATGTCATTCAGAACATACATTTTAAATAACAGAAAGCAAATTAACAATTTTACAGACCAGTTGCTGAAAATAATAATAATAAAAACATGTTGACAGAACAGACCGGTATGAAGGAATGAAACACTTGCCATCTCACTGTGTAAGCGCCCACTGTCCCCACTTCAAATGTATCTAGAACATGTAGCAATTCATTACAGGTTTATTGTTACCTTCCACACAGAAGGGTGGAACTTCGCAATTTCAGAACATTGAGCACATGGGAACGAAGGTGGAGCTCTGAATATAAGACAACAAGGATTGTCAAAATCACATTTTACAACCTAGACTTATTAAAACAGCATTTTTCACATAGAAATTCAAAATAAAATTAAGATGGTACTGCTTCTTTGCTCAAATTGAGGTGATGTGACCTCAGAGAAAGCTCAGCACACTCGAGTTACCAACTTTCCTGCACTTGGAGAAGTCTCACAAAACCGCTCTCTCCCCCAGCAGCGATCTTCCTGCTGGCTCAGCAGGCAGGAGAGCTAGGCTGAAGCTCCAGGGAAGTAATACTCTGCATGAAAGTAACTGGTGCTGACACTGAAAGACAGCAGCGTAAACAGGACTGACAGCTAAGGAAGCTGTACCCACAGAACCGATGCCCATCACACCGTGTTTTGATTTCTGAGGAAAGAGAACTTCTGTTTACTGAAAGCACAAAGCCAATAAAAATCCACTGAAAAACCCAGCTCTACATTCACTCTCACGTTCTCATGGAACTGCTAATGCAGCTTCTACTAAAAGGCCAATACAACAGTGATAATTTCACTACAAATACAACCCACGTCAGAAATCCAGTGCATGGATTTGTTGTTGCTGCTCTTGTCTAGCATCCAAGGAACATAAAAATGGGGGGAAAAAATTAAGCAAAACTGATTTGACATTAAAAACCTACCTGCAAGACTTGCATTCCATTTCTGATGGATTCAGTTTCTGATGACAAACTAAGGCAAGCTCAAGATCACGTGCACAAGCACCTGGCATACTGAAATTAAGACTGCTCTAAGTAAAATGCTTCTAAGTTACTAAATTAAGAGAAAGTGCATGCTGACTTTTCTCACACAACCAATTATCATCAGAGGGTTTCATGAGACTGTACAACTGAAGGAAGTAAAAAGCTGAGCTTCAACACTGCCAAATAGCAAAGATGCTAACCAGTGCCTCGTTAGTACAGATCTCAACAGCATGAAGGAAACATGGCCTTGTGTATTTCTTCTGATTTTAACAGTAGCTAAGAATCTGTGCAAATGCAAAACTGAGTCTGTACAGTGCTTCAGGCTATGCCCATTTCACCATACAGAAGTCCTCTCTCTGAAGTTGTTACACTACTGCATCGTTCAGAAGTATCAGCTTTGAGATGCACAAGACCACCACAAAAAATATAACAGAGGTTCAAGTTCTGCCTCATCCCTTCAACATTAAGTTTCTCAAACTAAAGAGTGAATAAGTTTTCACCAATTCTGAGACAACTGCAAAAAAGCCTCACTGAAACTGAAATCTCTAAAAAATACTTAGAATAGCCAAGTAACTCCTTAAACTCCATTAAGCTGGATTCAAATGCAACCTATGAGCTGAAGTAAATGTCATTAAATTATAACTGTAAAAAAAAAAAAAAAGTGCAACACTTCCACTGCAACGAGAAGCATTCTGCCAAGATTAAGGAACGTATTTTGAAACACTTCCATGGGGATAGGGAACAGAAAAATAAAGTAGCCAAGTACATTAATACATGGGTGTTTTTAAAAACACTTCCATTTAAGGATCACATTACTCATTCCCCTAGAAATACTGATTAAAAAAAAAAACAAACACGTAACGAAGACCAGAAACTTACAGCACTGCTTTCTAGTACACCTTGGTATGTTCATGTACTGAGTAATATGGAAAATAAATTTGATACAGCTGACAATAACTACAAGCTTGAAAAAATGCTCATGGTTTCTCAGTGAGAAAACATTTATGGAGTCAGAATTGCTGACGAGCAAAATACTGTACAGTAACTGTTATGCTTAGTGGTCCAATATAACCAACATCTCTTATTATGATGTGTGTCGTGCTGCCCCTTGTTAGCAGCAGAAGTGACAAAAGTCCAAACTACAATTAATTTCATTCTAAAATGGTAAACTTGTAGAGGGAATGCAGTCATTTTTAAATGGCAGTTGGTCATGCCAACAAAACTAAGCATCAGACTCTCAGTTCAGATGATTAACTGCCTAAAGTCACTTGATCGAGTCACTGCAACTAACATTACGGAACACAGTAGTACTGGAGCGTCTCGTAAGTTGTCATGACAACTTACAACTGGAAAACAACCAATATTATTAACATGGACAGGAGAAACACATCATGCATGCAAGTGCCCTACTGTATACAGTCCCAGCTGAATCCTTATTTACAAGCTCCTCATGACTATCATCTTGAAAAACAGATAAACAAGAACATTCAATTTAAAAAGTGTACTTGTGCTGTGAAATCTTCAGTCAAACTCCTATTACGCACTAAAATCAAAACAAATAATGAACCTTAAAAAGAACATGTTATACAACTTGATATTACTCCTCCATTAAGGCTGATAATTGAAAGTAAAGTGATATCGTACTGTTACACTTGACAACAGTTTTGAAATACAGTAAACAGAGACTCCAAATGTCAGTAGACAGTATTAAAAAAGGAAGGAAAAACTCGCACAGGAAACAAGGTAACAGAATAAATGTTACACGACTAAGTGAAGAGAAACAATAAGACAGTAATACCAATCACAACAGCTTTTAATGGGTCATGCGATGATCCCGACCCTCCCAAAAGGCACAACGGTATGAAGAATTCCTCCCGCTCACCTCCCCCAACAGGGCTCCTGCCTTAATGCGAGGAACCTGCAAGCACTGACCTGATGAGCCGGGAATCCCAAAGCAGGCCCTAAGCAGTACAAAGCCTGGGGCGGTGCCTGTAATCCTCCCCCACCCCACCTCTCCCAAAAAGAACCATTTCCAGTGTTACCTCCCCCTCTCCCAGCCCCCCGCCCACTCAACTGCCCAGTGGTAGAGGAGCCCCAATAGCTCTCCTCCATCACGCGCCCCAGAAGAAGGTGGAGAAATCCCCGCGGCGACGGGACCCGGCTCATCCAGAGCAGCAGGGCACGGCCTCGGGCACCCCGCCATCACGGCCCCCGGCTCCAGCACGGCCCCGCTCCACTTCAAGCGTTTGCGGCCCGCCGAGCTCCGCGGAGTCCTGGGCCGTCCCGCCCGGCTCGGCCACCCGCAACCCACTCAGTGGGGCCGCACAGCGGGGCTAAGGAGCCTGCGTCCCCCGGCCGCCTCCAGCGTCGGGCGGAGGCCGCCGCCGCCTCCCCTGGGCCTGGGCCTCTCCCTTCCCCGTGCCATCTTGATCGTCCGCGTCCGGGCCTCCGCACTCACCGCCCGCCGCCGTCTCCTCAGCTCTCGCTCCGCTGCTCTCTCCGGTCCTCAGCGGGCTCGGTGCCGGCTCGCCGCGCTCCGTCCGTCCCCAAGAAGCCGCAGCGTCGCCCTGCCTCCCCTCTCAGGCGGCCATTTTCTGCTCCATTGTTACCAAGGAACGGGGGCCCGGAAGCGGCCGCCGACAGCGGAAGTAAAGGCACGGACCTTTGCGCACGCGCAAACGGCGCCTCCGGGGCGGGGCGGGGGACGCGCACCAACGAGAGGAGAGCGGAGCACCTCCGAGGAGGGTAGAGAGGCCCAAGCGCCGTGCTGAGGGGAGGGGCGCCGCCATTTTGAAGAGGGGCAAAGGCGGAGGGGATGTTGGTATGGAGGTGAGGGGAAGTCTGGCCAGCGGTCTGCCCGCAGCCTCCTGCTATCCCAGGGCTCAGCATAGCCCCCGAGCGATGCTGTTCGCGTGAAGGAGTGGTATGGCCCGCCTATCAACCAAGAGCCACGGGGGCCATTTCGTGTTACCTCACAGTTACCACCCGTACGAGCCGTAGTGGGTGAAGGTGCCAGCAGCGAGGCTGGAGGTGGCCAGCGTTTCCTAGCTCTTAAAGAAAAAAACGTCAGCAAGGCTGTTGTCAACAGCATTCACCCTCCTCGCCTTGCTAGCAGGGTTTCCTTCGCACACTGGCTACACTGCCCCAGTGTTGTATGCTGAAGATGAGTCACACTGCAGAAAAGCCAGATGTTCCTATTTGACAGTGTAAGCTTAAATTAAGCACTACAATTCCTCAGTTCTGTAGGCCTGCTTTTAGGTTAAATGTGACTGTAGTTCTGCTTTCTCTAAAACTGTGTTCCACTTGTGTTACCTGTAGGGTCAGTGCATCTCCCTTCTGGCAGGTTTGTGGAGGAGCAGGATCAGGAATCAATAAGGTGCAGAAGGAAAACTGTGACTGAAAAGATGAGAGAGGTAGGAGAGAGAAAAACACAAGCTTGATTTTGAACCCACAGGGGCTGGGGTGCCAGGCTGAGTACTAGCTTAAGGAAAAGGAAAGGTTAAAGCTTTGCAGAGGATGCAAGGGATTCCTGCAGAAGCTGGAAAAGATCCCATGTTACTGTCTTAGAAGTATTTATTGAAAATGACGTTAGAAAAAGTAAAGTTCCTTGGAAGTCATCTTCACAGAATCAAGAAATGCTAAGGTTGGAAATGACCTACAAGATCATCCAGTCCAACCATCCACCCATCACCAATAGCTCTCACTGAATCATGTCCCTCAACACAACATCCAAACATTCCTTGAACACCTTCAGGGTCGGTGACTCCACCACATCCCTGGGCAGCCCATTCCAGTGCCTGACCGCTCTTTCAGAGAAGTAGTACTTCCTAACGTCCAGCCTAAATCTCCCCTGGTGCAGTTTGAAGCCATTTCCTCTAGTTCTATCACCAGTTACACGAGAGAAGAGGCCAACCTCCAACTCACTATAACCTCCTTTGGGTATTTATAGAGGCTCCCCTGAGCCTCCTCTTCTCCAGATTGAACTTTCCCAGCTCCTTCAGCAGCTCCTCATATGCCCTGTGCTCCAGACCCCTCACCAGCTTTGTTGCCCTTCTTTGAACCCGCTCCAGGGCCTCAATGTCTTTCTTGCAGTGAGGGGCCTGAAACTGGACACAGTACTCGAGGTGAGGCCTCACCAGAGCTGAGTACAGGGGGACAATCACTTTCCTGTTCCTGCTGGCAACACTGTTTCTGATGCAAGCCAGGATGCCATTGACTGCCTTGGCCACCTGGGCACACTGCTGGCTCATGTTCAGCATCAATCAGCACTCCCAGGTCCATTTCCTCTACGCAGTCTTCCAGCCACTCTGCCCCAAGCCTGTAGTGTTGCTTGGTGTTGTTGTGGCCGAAGTGCAGGACCTGGCATTTGGCTTTGTTGAACATCTTTGTTGTCTTCCCTTGGAATATAACAACTCAAAGGCAGCTGTAGTGTTTGAGCAGGAGAGAATGGAGTGGTCAGTTGCAGGTTTTTTTTCTTATCAGTTTTACTTGCTACAGGATGGGAGCACGAAAGGAAATTGATTGGAAGCTAGATAGAACTAAGGCCATGATGTCAAAACTATTACTAAAGGAGCAATCTCAGTTCAATCAGATTAGATGTGCATCCCCAACTATATTTTTTTGTTGAATTAGAGCATAAAACATGGAAGCTTATTCCAGCTGCAGGTAGAGGGATCATATCTGATATAGATGACATGATGGATTGGTGATGCCTACTTCAGCATAAAACTTGCCTATAGAAGGTTAACTTGTTATGTTTTATTTAAAGCAAATGGGAGTTGAGAGACTAAGTTTAAATCACTTTGGTACTTTGCAGTATAGCTGCCATGTGGATTGTGCAATACCGTAGGATTTACTGTAAGGTCGAATATTAATCACATTAATCAATGTGAATAAAATTGGAGGAAAAAAAAAAAAGTAGAAAAAAAGGGGAGGAATAAGAGTGAATTCAATGTAAAAAAAACAATTTTACAATTTCTAATGCACTGAAATGTTGGTCGTTGGGAGAACTACACCACAATTTTGCTATAGGTTTGGGATTTTTTTCCCAGTACTGCAAAGTTCTCAATGCAAATATATTTTCCCCTACAATCTTTACACTACACTGATCTATCTTCATATGGTGAATAGATCTTTTCATGTAGATAGACTCCAGGGTTTATAGAAAATATTGTCTGAAGAGAGAAAGACCCCGTGGTTCGGTATGTAAGCTTTCTTTATTTGGCAGCCATCTAGGCAAAAAATCATTCCAATGTAAAACATCAGTAATTCAGGGAGCAGATGATCAGTGCACAATTGATCCATTTTTATCACGGAAAGCTTTGTGCTGTCAATTGATAAGCCCCTGAGTGTCAGCACTGGCAATCGGTAAATCAGCAGGACATCCATCAGAGTACTCCAGTGATGGACCTTAAAGAACTGAAGCAGGCAGTGATGGGACTACAGCAGTGACTTATGCATGAACATGAACCTAGTATTTGCTCCCTAACTTTTCTGAATACGAGGCAACATCAGAGCAGGATAAAAGTGGCTTTGTTATACACTGGTAACCTAAGCAGCAAAATGTTAGAATTATTCAACAAATGGGAAGTGGAGCATATTCTTCCATTTGAAACAAGAGATAAAATAATGCTCCTGGAGTAGTCTCAGAGTACTTGATAACGGTATTTTATGGCATTTGTTTATGACAAACAAATTGTGTTTGTCTCTTTCTTTTCCCCTCAGTAATGTGCTTTGAGTAACCAGCTGAAAGTGTAGAACATTATCAAATGGACAGCACCAGAGGAATGAAAAATACTATACTTTACTTCCATGAGTTCCTACTCTTACAGCAGTTTGCTGGAAGATGAATGTGCAGTGATGTGCAGAGATGGCAGCTGAGTTCTGCTGATCCATGGTTCATTTCTGAGGTAAAATCTTGTAGCAGAGGACTGGGGCAGATGACTGGGGACAAGCACCTGCACCCCGTCTGCAGTAAGACTGAGTGGAGATGATACACAACTACCCTCACAGGGTCCATCAGATGCAGAATAAGCTCTGATTTTTCAAAACCACTTAGTGGATTTCAGTGCCCATTTGACATTAATAACAATTAATGGTCTGTGCATGCATATCTCCTTGTCAGCTTCAAAAAAAAAAATAGGATCAGGGTAGCACTGGATTTCAAACACATTGTAAGGGAAAATATATTTGCATTGAGAACTTTGCAGCAATAAGGAAAAAATCCCAAACCTATAGCAAAATCTTGGTGTAATTCATCCTTAAGTGTTTTCAGTTTGGTAATGTATGTACAGCAAAGGAGAATTACAGCACTTTTCCATGGTAAGTTTAATGTCGTTTCCTTCAATGAGGGTAAATAAATTTGCTTTAAATCCCCTAGGGTCTTAAAAACTGGTTATTTGGTATGCAGTGATAGATGAGGAAAAATGCTTGCTTTTTTTTTTTTGCTTTTTTTTTTTTTTCCTCTAGAAACGTATTAAAATAATTTATTCACAATATAGATAAGTAATAATCCACATGCAGTGAGGTGAGAAAAATCAAAATCTCTTGGGAGCAAAAAAGCAAAAAAGCAAAAAAGAAAAAGAAAAAAATGAAAAAAAAAAGAAAAAAAAGGACCTAAAATCCTTCTATATTCCAAGTGTTAGCAGAGCCAGGTACTGAGCAGGCAAATGAATCCAATTTACACTAATATACCAGCCCAGAATAAATCTGAACGGAAATCAAAGATTATAACAATTCCTATCAGGCTAACTTTGCTATTTTCCACCTCAGTATTACCTACATTTCTTTATGGTGCTGGTTACAGGCCTTCTTTGTTAGGCAAGCAGAGGAAAGTTCTGTGCTTATGTCTTGCACAACAAAATATTCCCATTCAAACAATATCTCAAGCTGGTCACTTTTTAATCAGCATCAAAGAGATTTAAAGTGCCGGAGGAGGAGAATTTTGCACTTTAAAGAGGCATTTTCAGTAATTTGCTAGACTTAAATGAATTCTGATTGGAGATCTTTTTATTAGACAATGCTGCTCTCTCAAGAGAGGTTATGTATTCACGTGGGTACCATCCCTCCACGTGCTATCTTCTTAATTCTCTGTCTGTCTGGGTGACAGGCAGAAAAGGACAAGCCTGTCTGCATAAGACATGGTGGAGGTATTACTTCTTGCAATAAAGCAGGGACCTGTGGGGGAAAATATGACTTTTATCTGAGCAAATGAGATAGCAATTCCAAGCAAAATAACACAGGACTGTTAAAAAGCCTCATTGATAAACCATTTCAAAAGATACTGCAACGTTAGGAAAACTAGGCTTTGTCAATTTAACTAAATATCATGATTTTCAAGTAGTACTGCTGAAACAATAAACCTTCAGTTGGTAAGACAGCTGATCTTGTCTTTCACAATATTTTGACTGAGAAAGAGGAACAATGTAAGTCATATGACAAGTATTAATTGGACTGAAAACTAACCGACAGGTCTCAGAGTGCAATTGTAAGCAGACTCATCACTGAGCACAGCACAGTTTCCTTGCTATGGGTTCTTGACCCTGCACCACTTAATGTGTGATCAATGACCTAAAAGAAAGCACAGAATCATTACTGGTGGTTTGCAGGCAAGCCAAAGTTTGAGACAGGTCACTGATACAAAACCTCATCTGGATCACTTAATGAGCTAAGCCTAAGCACACAACATGTTTTTAAATGCCACCAGATGTAAAGTCATCCACCTAAGAATAGAATGGCAGCTGGACTGCAGGACAGGAGAGAAAGTCCTAGAAAACAGGGATTCCCAAGAGGAATAATCAGGTGTGATAACAGATTCTATCTCTTCCACAGAAGCCAAAAGTAAGCACACCAAGGAAGATGACAGAGGTTTGTACCTCTGTTGTAGGCATGGCTGTGAGTGCTGCTGGGATCCCACTGCCCCTTTGTGGAAAGGAACAGAGGAAGACTTCCAAGGGGCTGGGCAGCAACACCTGTGTAAGAAACACCCAAGAAGCACAGTTCATTAAGAAAAAAAAGGTTAGTGGACACTTCACATGCAGCCTCAGTGAGTGTGCATGAGAAATTTAACATAAAGCCTTCTTTATCTGGCTGAGCGATGTTTGGTAGCTGGGTATCAACACTCCATTGCAGTGTATACACTAGAAAACTTTTAGCATTGGAGTGAGTTGTCCACTGAAATAGCTCACCAGTCATTTGCCTGTTATGCCGGTGTCCATCATTGGTAATATTTAACAATATGTGTGCACTCTCAGGTGCATGAAAGGGCCGTTCCCAGTTCTCTCACCTCCACTTGTAGTTGTAGGCAGTGGTCATCACTGGCTACAGCTTTTCAACACTTTGTCTCACCTTGTCAGCATGAGTCATAGCTGCTCTGAGCAACACAAGGTATGGGGCAATCAGCATTTGCAAATATAAAAAAAAAACCAAACAGCTACCAGAACAGCTTTATTGCTCTAACTGTGTGCTGTAAGAACCGTATCAGCTGCAGAGAAACATAAGCATGTTATGATGCAAGGGTACCTCCAAATAACACCAGCTTATTGCTGCCCCTTGGCATTTTGAAAGCACTGGGTGCCTGCTGGGCTGTAGCTGTTTGTCCAGGGAATAAGGACTCTGGGCAGGTTTTATGTTTTCATTTGTGTTGATAAGTTAGAGTGGAGGATTTGTAAAGTGGTTTTTTTTTTCCTTTTTTTTTTTCTTTTCTCAATATTTTACTTATTGTCCTTAGGAGAAAAATGGGAAGAATAAAAAAGGGGAAACACAGGACAGGGCTGGGGGAAGAGAAATCTTCTGGGTGCCTCTCTCCACTGCCATCTGGTTAATCACACGAGTAGCAGGGGGTCCCACAAAAAGCTGATGCCTCTTCCTTTTTGCAGCTGTTTCAACAGCAAATGATAATTCCTCTCTCAATGTTTTGCTCTTTCTGAGAATTTAAAAATAACTTGCCTAATGAAGCAGTGCTGAGCAGCTCATGTGTCCAGACAGATAGGAGTGAAATGCTTTGGTTTAAAATGCAAAGTCGTCTGTGGCGGCAGTGCCTTTGAACAAGTTCCCCAAGGCCATTTTACAAATAATCCCAAGACCAGCTGAAATTAATGCAGAAAGAAATTCAGAGAATTGCAGGAGAATCATGTTGGAGGGCCTGGGATTGGGGAAGACAGTCCTGGATGAGCAGTTATCAGGCCCATCCTCCAACACCCCATTAGCAGAGCTGCTTAATTACTCTGTTGTGGACAGAGTTTCAAGTAAGTGTTCTGTTGCAGGGACATCAGGAACATGAAAGAAAAGTGTTCCTTGTTCTGAACATTTCATGAAAATCAGTTTATCTGTCCTGCTGATCCCCAGTTAGAGCAATGAGAAGCCAGAGGCTGCAAGCTGAGGCATCTCAGAAGAGCCTCACATGAAGGAAAAAACAACCTGGAGATGTAGGTGCTCCACTGCAGCAGGACACGTCTGTTTGGCCAGGAAGGCAGCATTGAGCATGTCTATTCAAAAGGACAGGGCATGTGAGAGCTGTGAAGAATGAACAACTGTGCATTTCCAAAAGTAGCTGTAGAAGTGACTAGAAAAATTAGCTGGGCATGGTATTTTGATGATCTTAAAGGATTCTTGCAACACAAGCCATTATGAGATTCTATGATATGCTGGGAGGCAACCTAATGCTATGAAGAGACAGGCACAAGTCTGGGAGATACTTGGTTTCTTAGCCTGTGCCAAGACTGGACACGGAAACCCCTCCCCTGCCCCTTTCTCATTTTTTTAGCTGCTTGGATTGATTTTCAGCATATTGTTTTCTTGTTCTTCAGAATCAAATCATTTACAGTGTGAGTCCTCGTAGTTTCAGGCTTGCTTGTGTGGGTACCATAATGTTTATTAGAGAGCATATGTTATTCTTTCTAATATATCAATGATATAATCTTTTTTTTTTTCTTTTTTTCTTTTTTTTTCCCAGCTAGTTGAATGATTATTACATTCTTCAAACCAATTCTCCTTTTTCTTTAATTGCTTCTGATGCCCTTGGCCCTGTGAAACGACAGAGTCTGTTGTTCAGTGAGTTACGAGATCATTGATCCTAGAAGCTGGTGGTTTTATTTGGGCCAGAGAGGATTTGGGAAGCAACTGCCAAACAAATTTTCCAGACAGAAACTCATGCTACTGCCTATGAGAGCCTATAAGTCCTATATGATGAGCAGCGTGTCTGCATGTTTTTATTGAGTTTTCTTTAGGAAATGCCAGCTCTAGAGTGTAATTTGTCATTCCATTGAATCATGTGTCAAATATTCTGTAGTATAAAAGATTAACTGAAGCCAAAACAAAAGGATTGTGTGTTTCTTCGACTCTGTGCTCGTAAAAATAACACAAAGCAAAGGAAGTCCAGGGACTTCTGTCACTAAGATGCAGCTGCTCAAAGACTGGGAGTTTTCTCCCTCTGTTCAGAGTAATGAATCACCATCACCTCAGCCTGGACCTCTGAGGACACTGTTCATAGCTATTGCCCAGGCACTGAGTGTCACAACTTCATGTGCAAATTCTTTATGCACGAGCACACACATCTGTGCAAGGTTGAGGCTTCTCTCTGCGGGCTTACAAATTACAGCACAGCTCCTTAGGACAAATGGAGGTCCAGCTCACAGGGAGATTTTCCATTAGCAGCTGCAACTGACCTTTTGTCTCCTCAGGGGGGAGAAATCCCAGAAGCTGTGTCTGCACTGTGGCCTCCAACAGCTGCTGATCACCACTGCTGATCCTTGCCCCCAGCAGCCGACTCAACATACCACTGCTGTAGCAGTTGCTTACCATCAAAACGTACCCCTTATCTCTCAGCCTGCAGTTTGTGCTCTTTCTCTTTATTGTCCTCATGTAATCATCAGACATTTCTGGGTTTCATCATGATAAATACCAGACTGTTGAATCTCTAGAGCTGCCAAGAAATGCATTTCAGCATAGCAGAAATAGAGCTGCTTTTTTTTTTTTTTTTTTTTTTCAATTGCTTCCTTTAGTTTAACATTTATTCCTGGTATTGTTGTCCCTAAAAGGATAAATAGGGCTGCATCTTGCTAGCAAGTTACTCCAAATAACATGATGTACCAAAGGCTATGAAGACTAACTATATTACATAGAGATAATAATGTAAAGGGTATAATAACATGCTATTATCATACAGGTGCACTGCAGATTTAAATTAGATTGACTCATCTGCTGGTTTTGCACCTTTCACTGCTCAAAATTGGCAGATATTTTCCTCTGTACCATCAGTGCACCGAAATAGGAGCATGTCAATCACAGCCCTGCATACTGCATGGTAAAGGCTTTATGATCACACTACTCTGCATGATGTAAGGCATGAGAGATCCTGGTCATCTTTGGTAAAACATCTGAAGGTGTCTTTTCTATCTCCAACTTTCTAAATGCCATGGGCTTCTCTTTCCGTCTTCACAAAGAAGACAGGAGATGTGCAATGTGCGAGCAGATAAGAAATACACGGCACGTGATAGACAGGTTGGTAAGTCAGGCATTACTCAGGTTATTTGCTCTAGATCATCATCTGAGGGAGCATTCAGCAATGCTGAGTGACTCTCTGAAGTGGGGATGCTTTGATAGACAAAACCAACTCCCACAGACAATTGCTGTTTGCTGCTGCAACAACTTGTACTGCAGTTTCAGACAGCAGGACAGACAGTGCTCAGTCAAGCTCAGTTTCCTCTTTTCCTCAATTCCAGTCCCCACTTTGCCAGCCTCCAGTCAGCGTTCCCAAGCCACTTCTGCCACACAACCTAGCTATAACAATTCTTGTCCTCCAGAGAACATGTTCCTCAGATAATTTTCACTGTTGTCTGCAGCTGCATTTATAGTCACCCACTCCAATTGTTATTTCCACTGAAAGGCTAGAAGCCTAATCTTGCATAATCATGCAGTCTAGAAGATCTCTAAGTGAATTTTAATGGTAAAGGGAAAAAACAGTGCAGGTATATAAAGGAATTAGAAATAGCTCTTATACTTCATGTGGGAAAAAAAAAAAAAAAAAAATAGTAGAAAAAACCCCGTGATGCATAATGGAGCAGAAACTCACCTACACTTGTCTCTCTGTGGCACAGAGGCCATGCCCAGGATCAGACCATGCTGTCCTTTGGCTGCTGGGGGAGCCTTGGGATGGCTCACCCCAGGAAAGTTTCCTGAGCCCTTCTGGCTCTGGTGGCCCTTCCCTCTCCAGGTGTCAAATTGCTCCCCTTTATCCACGTTAAGACAGCTCAATATATGAACTTGAAAAGGAAAATCTAATCAACACAGCGTATGGTATCTCATGGTACCAGAGACAGAAAGACTTTGATTTTAGCACACCATTTCTTCCTCCGAGTTGCATTCATGCACACTGCAGTAAAACAAGTAACAATAGTAAAGCAACAGTAAAGCAAAGGACAATCTAAGACCTGGATTCAGTTTTCTCATGAAAACCTGCACTTCCTTTCAAGATCATCCCTACAGCCCAGAGGAGCAGGAAATGATCCTCTTTCCTGCCAGTATGTATGAAATAAGTTATTATCCAGAGTCCAATCTCCTGTTCTTGAGCCATTCCCAGGGGCCATGTTAGCCTCAACACCGAACACCTCTGCAGCTAGTGACAGTTCCTATGCTGACCATACAGCTCTGCTATCCCAACCCAGCTACGGAGCCAAGACCATCCCGAGATTGTTTCTGTGAGGCTGCTTTGAATGCTGTGGCACCTTTGATCTCCATCTCGAGTACCTTCCCAGAGCAGACCTACCCTTTCATTCCTCCACAGGCAGAAGCTGTGGGTAACATACATCTCAACTTGTTTGACTTCTGCCAGCAAAACGACAGAGGCATTGCTATAGGATTCCAAATGGCATGAAACCTGTCTATGTCCTTAAATGTAGGGATAGAGACACTCTTGAGCAGAGCTGGAGGGATAAAACAGCAATGTGTGGCAGAAAGCAGTGGGTTCAAGGAGACCCCAATTTTCAGCTGCTGTCCCAGGACTTGGGATGATGATTCCTGACCAGCGCTCATGGAGGAAGTTGGGAAGAAGGGATTGAGGTTGTTCAGGAATAGCATAGGGAGTGCAAAATGAAAGGACAGCAGAGGGTGGCAGACAAGAAATGTTTGCCTTGATAATGCGGAACAGAGGCTGTGGGAAAGCATTCTGGGGAGGAGGAAGAGCACAGATGTTCCTTTCTTTTGGAAGGAACCAGAAAGATGCTGTGCAGAGACAGAAGCACAGAAGGAGGGGAGTGTTTGAGATATAGTTTTTTAGGTGGTAAGAGATAAAAATGGAGGGGGTATTCAATGAAATGAGAAAAATAAGGATTTTGCAGCTTGGCAGATAATGAAACCAAAAGAGAAGAGGAATAAGCTGGCCTCCCCAGTTACTTCCTCACACCCAGGACACAGGCAACAGGGACATAATGACTCTTATGGTCTGGGAGACATGGTGCAGAATGCCACCAAACACTGCTAGAATACTTCTCTTGCATTGTGAGGATTTAGACATTTTCCCTTTTTTTCAGTTTCTTCCAAACATTCTGAGTCTCATTTCTTTCTCTCACATCTGCAAGAGTTTATGTCTTCCAAAACCTTATAGACAGCTACCACATCTTCCCTCGCATCATTTACTATGTAACTTCAGCAAGGAACAGTAAAATGACAAAAACCCAAAGAAGCAGAAAGGCAAAGAAGCAACACAGACGTTTCACTGCATTTGGCAGTAAATCAGTGACTCCTGTAGTTCAGACTGGTATCACTGTTGTGCATTTAAATTACACGCACTTTCCAGGCATGCAATAAAATAAATGTCACAGCAGATATCTCAGACCTATGTGTATTCAGAGCTTTAGAGCATCCCAAACCATCAGCAGTGCAGGAAAGCAGAAGTGAAATTTCAGCCCCACAGCATGGTGGTCCCAGTGCTGGTGGGAGCAAACTGCTCTATGGCACCGATGCTCCTGCAGAAGCAGAAGACCAGCTGCTTGCTGGTGTCAAACCTGTTGGAGCTCTGTGTCTCTGGAATCTCCTTTTTCCCCAATTAAGAGAAATTTATCAGGGAATTCAAAAGCTATGGAAGTGACCCAAAGGCAGGCTGATGATGCAAATTGTTGAAGCTCTCCTTCCTTAGGAAATCAGCTTAAAACACTAATGACTGGAGAAACTGCTTCACAGCCCATTATTTGGTGGCCATTTACATTTCAAGGTCTCTATCTCCAGTGAGAGAGCATGTGTGAATCTTTCCTTTCTCGTAATTAAAGCTTATGAGCTGGAGACTCATTTTTAAAGTGCCTTGTTCTATTGATCTGTAATGCCACTTTAGAGGTGAAAACTAATTATATTAGATTTTAATCAACTCAGATTTGGTCATGGATAATGCTTTCAGCTGGAGGAATCGAGTTAACTGTCTCTTGGATTTTCCTATTTACATTTTAACTGCATTGTGCAAGAATAATGTAGCATTTTCATTCCAGAGGAATTAGTCACTTTCTGTATGTAGAAATCTTCAGCATGGAGTAATCTCACACATATTCAGCCAAACAGGTAAGCACATACTGAAGTCTACAATTAAAATCCTTAATTAAATCCCTAAATTAAGCACATACTTAAATGCTCTGCTAAAGAGCGATATAATCTCTAACATGCTTAAGATAAAGTGCATGTTTAAGTGTTTTACTGAACCAGTGCAACACAAAGATGTTTGTGAAGTAATACTGCTATAGGTGTAACCCCCACTGAAACACCTGCGACTTGTCTGTGAAAGCCTGCGTGCCCTCATCAACACCAACTCCACACGGCTTGCGCTGCTGTTCCCACCTGCAGTTTGGGACCTGTAAAAGCCTATGTGGCTGTGGCTGGGTTGGAGGGAGTTTGGTGGTCCCTGCAGAGCTGGAACCTGTCTTAGCATGGCTGCCAGCATCCCTCCTTGCCTCCAGGAGGCTGACATGAAGCAAGTCTTATCTCCTGTAATTGCTACAGCACATGTGTTTTCTCTGTCAGATCCCAGTGCTGCTGTGTGTGCAAAGCGCAGCATATTCCCACTTCCCACTTTACCAATGCAGCATGCTGGTAAACACATGAATTGGTTGTTTTTTTATCATGTGTTCATGGTATAAGCATTAGGTTTTGGAGGCGGGACTGCTGGAAACAAGCTGCAAAAGCCTGTTTGGGTACAACTGTGTGTGAAACTGGCCTTTAAAAATGTGCTTTACCCCTCAGCTGTTCAATGGGCTTACAACATCATTCGTTCTGTTTGCACACAACTACTTTGGTAGACCCCCCCCTCCAATCTCTATAATACAGTCCATGAAAGCATAGCAAAGGAACTACTAAAACAACATACTGACTTTGAGGAGCACCCTAAACATTGTCAGGTTCAGCTTCAAACATCGATGGGAGGCAGTGAGGTTCCCACAGGTGCTGCCTTATGTATGCAGGAGGAACTGCATCTGGAGAAAAGGCCAAGAAATTGGATGTTTCCTAACAAATACAATTCCATTGAGATTTAGGGGTCAGAAACTGAAAGAACTTTAGGACTGGGGCTGGAGGAAGCAGTAGGGAAGTCAGAGCAACGCTTTTAATTCCAGTGAGCAGTTTGATTTGGCTGTGCAGCATTTCGTGGGTGTTGTGCTTGGCAGCACCTCAGCACATCCCATCCTGTGACTTCCCCTTGTGGAGTGGCCCCTCCATGCCCACAGTGAGAGCCCAAGTCCAGCAGCCACACTGGCGCTGTTGGCCATGAATCACAGCAAATCCAAAACTCTCAGTCGCCTTGGCCTGATGCTGCTCAGGATTTGGAAAGCATTTGCATTCTCTCTCTTGCACCTTGATGCCATTAACACTGTCAGGCACATTGCTGCATGCACAATGTCTGTTTTCTGTGCAGGACTTGCACTCGTGCTGGAACTATCTCCAGAGTGGTAGCACTTGTCCCGCTCAGGCCAGTAGCCCCACCACCTTGCACTCATCAGAGAGCAGAGACCAGCCAACAGTTCCGACTCACCACTCTGCATCTGGCATCCCAGCATTGGCACCACACAACGTGGGAAACATCAAGATCTTGTGCCATCACTTTGGGCTGCGCTTCAGAGGCAGTGCTTGTCTGCGGCTGTCCATGAATCCAGGCAGCTGTCTGCTCGTGGAGGTGCCAGGTCTGACTGGTAGCTTCTCATTCCCACGTCGACAGACCCGAGAACCCGGTGAGTGCTCCCTGCCCACAGCACTGTACCCAGCTTTCTTCCAGCAGAAAGAGACAGCTCACCTCATCATTCCATCAATGTGAAGTGCTAATGAAAGGAATGGCAATTTAAAAAAGTGTTTTCCAAGAGACAAAGAAGCCCAGGCAGCCTGTGCTGCAGGGAACCACTGTGCCCTGGGCAGAGCTGCCCCAGGAGGCAGATCCCTACTGCTTCCAGCTCCTGCCCAAGGTTCCATTTTCAGTGCAGAAAGCCTCAGGTGGAGAAGCAAAAGCCATCCGAGCAATTTTTCCCATTTCTTGCAGTCCTCTGTTGCACCCCTGTTTCCAACGTGATTTATAGTAATTAATGTGAGCCCAATTAAACCAAAGGGCTGAAACCACGAGTGCGTGTGTGAGCGGCAGTAGGGCAGTTATTGATTTGTTTCTGAGGGCAGCAGTTTGTTTAAAGAAACAATTTCTAATATTCAATAAACGGCAGTTTTAATTTCTTCTTCATACATGATCTTAAAATGAGATTTTAATTTTTTTTATTTATTCCATAAACAATATAACAAAACTCAGCAAGTTAACAATATGACATTTTCACCATACAGAGTCAGTCACAAATATTTAAAACCTTTGCAACAAGAACAACAAAACCAAAAATATTACAAGAATAATTTACAAGAGGATCTATAAAACAGCAAAGCGCTCACAAATTTTCCAGTTTCCTTTACACAATATCACTACACTCTTTCACAACATTTCTTTTTATTACAAAATTTCCAACAAAAGTTTAATTTTTTCTTTGTATTTTGGTTTTTAAAACCAGAAACTTTTAAGTATACATCCTTTTATTAACACCCGAAGGTGCAAAAAAAGGGAAACCTCACACATACAAACACTTCACAGCACTTTTCTAAGAAAAATATACACTTACAAAATATTTTACAAATTGGCACACTTAAAAATATACAAGATTTTGTAGGCGTCTTAGAGTGATCCTTAAGAATTATACTTCAATTGACTCTACAGAATATTTATAAAGCTTATTCTAAAAGAAAAAAGGCAAATAATTTCCAAACATGTTAAAATTGCAGTGTAAAATGTTAAACAGAAATGGATATGTTACATTCATAAAAAGGGCCATTTAATATTTCTTAAATGCTCGAGGGGGATAAAAGTTTTCTTTAGCACCATAAAACAGTAGCAACTTACTCGCGAGGTGCCTCTAGTTCTATGGAAGTTAACTCAAGGAGCAGTACATTCAAATCTCTGTAGGCAGCAGTCAGAACAGCCGCAGCCGGCGCTGTGGGATGTGAAACAGAGCATCTCCTTCAATTCCTACCCTGCTTCCCACGGGGAGTAAAAGACAAAAGGAGTTTAACCAGAATCCTTTTTTTTTTTTTTTTCCTTTTTCTATTTTATTTTAAAGTCTTCCCTTTGTGCTTTTGAAACGTTCCTTTTTTTTTTCTTTTTCTTTTTTTTTCTATCTATCGAAGGGTAACGGTGAATACAAATTTTATTTCTTGTTTCCTTTTGCACCAAGTGTTCAAAGGCTCAGTAAACGTGTCTGGCAACCCAAGTGTCCTGTGGGAAGGAGGATATCCTCCTTTTCTAGATCTGAATTCCCTTAGATGGCTCTTACTCCACTGTCATTAGTGTCACTTGTTTACCTGAGAAACAGATTTGAAAAGCCTTGCTTCTACCACAGACATTGTACTTTGTTTACTCTATATATTCTTTTTTGCATTATTTTACACGCTGAAGAGATAAAGAGGCACATTCTCAAATAGATGTCAGCGCCTTGAACCATGCAGCTGCCACCGGACTGTGGGAGCTGCACAGGCAAACTCCAACACGCTCAGTTGAGAAAGTAAGACCAAGGGCCTGATCCTGCACCGACTGAAGTCCGTACACCTGATCCTTTTCTCACTTACGCTGACTTCAGTGGAGCTTTCTCTTGGCTCACGCCAGAGCAGACTGCGGTCCAGGAAAGCACTCGGGTGAGCAGTGGCCATTTGCTGCACGTGCTTCTTGCCCAAGTACTTTGCTAGACTGGGACCTCACAGAAGGAATAACGTGGTCCAACAGGCATGGGATTAAAACTCTTAGAACGTCTTGATTTTGGTTCCTGGCTCATTTGAGCTGTAATGCCAAAAACACAACAGTGATCTTGATTTATTTAAAAACCCAGCTGCACGGCATCTGCTGCACAAGTGACTGCACTTGGCTTTGCTCTCCATGCGGGGCTGGGCTCAGCAGGACAGAACCGTGCGGCATGGCTCACCTCCCTCCATCAGATACCTTGCTAAACCTGGTCTGTAATTCACAACTCTCCGTTTTTCAAGAAAACCTCTTATGCTTCGAAATTAAAAACAAAAAGCGAGATGTAAACCTGTTGGTTTTTTGTTGTTGTTTTTTTAATGATTACTTGAATCCCCATTGTTGATATTTTTATATTTACAAAACCTCTATATGCAAGTACCTCCAGCAAAACTGTGGCTATCAAGGGTAAGCTGGCTGCTCTCAGCTTGCTGTAGGGTTTCTCGTGGAAGGACATTGTCCTTGCTACGTATTCCCCAAAGGAGAATGGCTGCTTTCTCTGTCCTGTGGGAGACACGCTCCATTGAGGATCGTGTTAAACTGCCCCGCTTGGTCTCAACCCACTTTTACAGTCATTTTTTGTAAGCAGCCACTTTCTTTCTAATTTTGCTGCTGACTACAGTTTGCCCAGCTGCCGTGGTCCAGCACGGCACCGTTCAAGAGCAAAGCACTACACATCAGGGTCCCTTCACACGATGCCTCTAAAGCAGGGGTCGAACAAGATCAAGTAGAACAGACATCCTAAGGGATGATGCAGAATAAACATCTTTGTGTAGCTTGAATTAATCACCCTGAACAGCCAGGAGCCTGACCAAAGATGGCTGGAAGTGCATGGGGGTCAGCCAAGACAACAAGTTTTGGATGGGAAAGCCAAAGCGAATGAGCCTGAGGGGTGCACAGAAAGAGGGTGGAGGAAAGATGGGACAAATATCCCATGGCTGCAAGCAGCACGTGGAGAAATGAAAATTGAACAATCCTGACAAGGGCAAAGGGAAAAACTGAAGTTCTGCGACAAGGAATGAGGCAAAGGTGGGAGTGATTAAAATCCTGAGGTAGTGATAGGCAGGTGGAGATCAAAACCAAAAGGGAGAAGGACAAATGTTTGGCTTGTGGCAATTGCCCAGATTTGGTAATTTTGGAGCATGTTGACAGGGGTACAACCTTCAGACACAGAGAAGGCATCAGGGGTCTTGAAAATTTCCGTGGTCAGGTATGTGGGATGGCAACCAAAGATGGCAGAGAAAAAAAGGAGTGAAGGGAGAGCAGCAAGGAAGGCAGCAGGCATTTGTAACTAACACTGTCCTGAAATGTCTGGCAGCTGTGTTATTCCTTGGTTTTCCGTATTTTGGAGCACCTCTCTTAAGAATAAATGCTGAGGCAGATGGGCTTGTTCACCTTGGAGAAGAGAAGCCTCTGGAGAGACCTCATTGTGGCCTTCCAGTACTTAAACAGAGCTTATAATCAGGAAGGAGACCAACTTTTTACACACTTTTTACAAAGGGGAATGGTTTTAAACTAAAAGAGGGGAAATTTAAATTACATGTGAGAAGGAAATTCTTCACTTGGAGCTTGGTTAGGCCCTGGCACTGCTACCAAGAGAGCTGTGGGTGCCCCATCCCTGGAGGTACTCAAGGCCAGGTGGGATGGGGCCCTGGGCAGCCTGAGCTGGTGGACGGCAGCCAGCCCATGGCAGAGGGCTGTACGATGGGCTCTGAGTTTCCTTCCAACCAAAGCTATTCTATGATATACAATAAAATACCCGATATGTCTTATGATTCATATTCGTGCCCTAGTGCACATTTCTCAAATGCAATAAATACTGCTGCCTGTTCCAGTACAACTTACTTTGTTATGGATCACACAGCTTAAACGTTCATCATGAAGAACACAGTGTTGTCCAGTGGCCAGTGCTCTCAAAGCATGGTTCTGGATCGAAAAGAAGGGAGATGCCACAGCCTCACTGCAAGCCTGATCTGTCTCCACGGGAGCAGTGGCTGCAATACACCAAAGAATGGAGCCAGGGGTCCTTCAGTGCGCAGGACGAACACATTGAGGGCTTGGATCCAGAATGACTGCATGGATAGAAAAGACAGCTACAGGGGAATGCAGGAGAAAGCACTGCGGCACAAGTAAGCCAAACACCCAGGGCTGGAGCCCTTGCACAGTGCTTGTCTCCAAGATTCCAAGCACCTTCCAAACTCCAGAGGCAGGGCAGGATCAACACTCACTCCTGCCTGCACCACCTGTTTTTTCATTAAATAGAATGTAATGTGATCGTTGTGCTCTCTTGTTGAGGGTGACAGAACACTGGAACAGGCTGTCCAGAGAGATTGTGGGGTCTCCGTATCTGGAGACATCTAAAACCCTCTTGGATGTGTTTCTGTGTGACCTGATCTAGGTGTTCCTGCTCCAGCAGGGGAACTGGACTAGATGATTTTTCAAGGTCCCTTCCAATCCCTGATATTCTGTGATTCTGTGAATTGCTATACCTCAAGATCTGAGAATCCGCAACTACTGGAAACACTTTGATGCCAGTTTGACACTTTGCATCTCCAAGTGTTCAGTGAGGAACAGTCCATGTTTTCGCTAAATCAACCCAAATCTTCTGTTCAGCCACTCCTGATGCTTTGGCTTTCAGCATGGGCTTGTACAGAGAACTGAGTCTAGTCCTGTGATATGTGCAACACCACCTCTATGCTTGTGAAGCATGAGAGTGATCTGTCGGCTACATTAAGGCTCCATTTCCTCACCCCTTTCTATTGCGTGTGTCTGAGCCTCACACCCCTCTGCTTCCAACAGCTCCCAGCTAGCAGGTCTCTTGCATATCAAGGTTTCATAAGAAATCAGCAGCAAAATGCACAGGCTCTCAGTTGCACAAGGAAGAGATTGTTTGTTTGTTTGCTTGTTTTTGTTACTTTCTTGATGGGCGAGGGTGCAGTGAGTAGGGTTACAGATAAGGCCTTTCAATAATACATTTAGCATTCAATACTTAATGCTGTCGAACAAAGTCCAGTCACGTATGAACCGGCCCTGATCAGCGAGATCACCAATAGTTCTGATTTCCTCCCTACGTTATGAATTGAATCAAAGGAAAGGCTCAGAGTGGCATTTAAACCAATGATTCTGATTTCAAAATGTCAAACTATACTGGCATTGCAAGGTTAGACATTTAGGAAACACCAAAGATATGAAATGAGAGCGCTTTGGACAGGCTCTGCATCAAAAATATTTAAGAAACTACTCAAAGTAAAAGTAAGTAGCAATAAATGTATGAAACATATTAGTTCCGTTTTTATAATTATTTTAGAATTTATCCCAGGTTATTATAAAATATATAAAACTGAGATACAAAGAATTAGCAATGTAACTTTGCATTTCAAATGCTCTTCAGCTACAGGTTTTGCTTTAAGAAAACAGACACTTGAAAAGCAGCTGTTTCGTAGTCTCTAGATGCAGACACTCGAGTTCCTGTCAAACTTACCTGGAGTGTTTTCTGAACTCCTTCACCATTTCAACTCTCTCCTATAATGAAACTCAACATTTCACCATTATGTTTTTCTGCTCATGGTTTTAAAGAGAGGACATTACAATTTCCCAGCATCAGTTTCAAAGTTCCTTGTTTCTTTTTTTTTTCCTTTTTTTTTTTCCTTTTTTTTCTTTTTCTTTATGAGCTTTAAACCACAGGGTGAATCCATGAAATGAGGTAAGTAAATTTGGCACACTTTTAGTTATGTCCATAAAACTTTTGGTAAGTTGTATAAGTGAACAATATTGTTTTCATTGTGAGTTACAGGTGCTTTCAAAGGGGGTGGTTAGTACTTAATAACTGGAATGTATCTAGTAAAATCAAAAGGCATAGCTGCAGAAAACACTCACAACCCAATGTTGATAGAGAAGTAAAAATATATACAATACAGTCACTTGTTCATAGTTTGGCACAATTTTTTGTTGTTGTGGGTAATAGTGCATAAACTACTGTACAACAGTATGACTTTTAAAACAGTCTTTCACAGAGAATACCAGATTAGGTTTGCTTTCAAATAATAAATTCCCACAATTTCAAACTCTTCGCTTCAGCACTTACATCTCAACATACCACAAGGCATATTTTGAAAGGAGCGAACGAAAAAAAACCAAATGAAAAAAAGAAACATCAAACGTCTTTTTTCTAGAAAAGGGAGTCTCTTCTTCAAATACAGGAAAAACCAAAAATGTTGTTTCTGCTTTAAGAAGAATGGAGTCTGATTCCCTGCAGAAAAACCAAACATTTTATGCCATCTTAGTTAGCTTGTGTGGAGTCACCACGACAGGATCAAATGTGCTAAACTCTGACACAGGAGATGAAGCTTTATGATGCAGGTTAGGAGATAAACAGCAGAGGGGGCTAGAAAGCACTCAAAATTGCCACATGAAGCTCAATTATGAATGAGTTTTCATTTTCAAACTAAAGAGCCTTTAGTTTAGAGATCTTGGCTTTTGGATGCATAACCTCTTTTTTTTGTGTTTTGTTTTTTACAAAATGTTCAAAAAAAAGTCTTTCCTTTTCAAAATCATTAAAAAGATCGCGTCATCTTCCCCCCTCCCCCCCAATAAATAAGGAATTAAAAACTGAAGAAGCCAAACAGCAGAAAAGAGTAGCCTTGTTAGTGTTTTGTGGTTTTTTTTTTATAACCCCAGCCAAGCCAGAAATTGGTCATTCTTTTAGGTAGCTTGCAAGTAATAAGTATTTTCATGCATTTAAAAAAAGAAAAAAAGAAAAAAAGAAAAAAAACAACGGAAAAAAAAAAAAGAAAAAAAAAACCAAAATCTGTAAAAGGGGAATGTCTTTTTCATGCAACTTTTGCTTTCAGGAAGGAAAAAATGAGGAACAGCGGGCTTAGCAGGTAGTAGGAAAGTTAAAGGGGCATTCCAGCCAGTTTGGTGCAGCATTACCTCAGTTTCTCAAAAGAAGCTGTCACAGGTGGGTCCTTATGGGTCTGTTCCCGGTCTGTTCGCTTTATCTTACAGTTCTCATCCCTCAGCGATTTAGAACTTGATTTATGACGGTACAGTTTTTTATGGGTAGGTCCGTTATTGCCTAAAGTGCTCAGGTTACTATAGTTTTTATCAAAAAAGGGAGAGTGAACGTCTGTATTGTACCCAGCTGAACAGTTGGGGCGACCAGGGTCGCAGGTGGCTGCTTTGCCGCTTTTACTCGAGCCCTTGTTGTTCGACTTGTGGTTCTTTGCCACTCCCGGCGAGCTGCTGTTCGCCTTCTTCTTAGACTCTTGGGGCGTCCCTGCTAAAATTTTAAGAGTTTTCAGTTTCAGGCTGTTCGACTCCGGCGATCGGAATATGTCCGGCACGCTGTTATGGTTGACAGGTCCCCACAGGGGCTCGATGGAGGCCATCATGAACCTCTGGACGTCTGCCATTCCCGAGGCGATGTTGGACAGGATGTTGGAGGGCTCCTCGAACTCCCTCTGGTCATCATCCAGCAGGCCTGTGGTGCTCCCAAGGCTTGTTTCTGACCAGGCGCTGCCACCGTCCTTCCCCAGTGCCCATTCTCCAGCCAGGCCGTTGTGCTTGCCCAGCTTGCCCGTGGCGGGGCTGCTGTGCTGAATGCCGTCAGCCAGCCCCTTGGGCGCCGAGGCTGGGCTGGCCAGCTGGCTGACGGCCCTGCTGCCACCCACTTGGGCCTTCTCGCTGCTGAGGCTCGCCGCGTTCTTCCCCTTCCTGGTGGATTTGGGTGCCTGCCTGGAGTTCTTCCCTTGCGGCTTATCCGTGCCTTTGTTGGTTTTGGGAGATTTTTTCCTAGTGGTTTTCTGGGAAGAGCTTTGGTTTGTACCCACATTCTTGCTGGATGAACTTTTCCTCTTAGATTTCGACACTTTGCTATTGGTGCTAATTTGACCAGATGGCTCATTAAATGTTGACAAGCATGGTCTTTTTTCAAGAAGGCTGACAGAATCTTCATCGTTGAACATATGGAACTGAAACTGGTGATTATTTAAAGTAAACCCATTATCTGCCTGCTCCTCGGTCTGCAGGACCCCGCAGTTCCACTTGACCTTCTCGGAGCTGCTCAGAGCAGCCTGGGCACTGTCCGGGAAGCCCTTAAGGGTGCCCAAGGGCTTGGTGTCGGAGCCAGCTATCTGTGGGGAAAGGTTGGGAGTGTCTGGAGGGGACATCTCCGAGAGCGATGACTGGCGGAACTTATCGGGTGTGAAGTTGGAGATGTCTAAAAGGTCCGTGGACTCCTTCAAAGGGGTTATTTCATCTATGCTTTGCTGGATCACTAGCTTGGGACTGCAGTGGGCCAAGAAATCGTCATTAATATCATCGTCACCATCCTTTTCGCAGGACTTTAAAGAGCTGTAATTGCTAGAACTAACTGACAATGAACCCACTGAATCAAAGCTAATGAGTCTGCCATCATCTGTACTTAGTGTACCTCGCTGGAAATGAAAGCGCCCCTCTCCATTATTAAAATGACACGACTGATAAGAATCATCAGGCTGCACTTGCTGGCTATCTGGCATGTAATTTTTTTGGTAGAGCAACTTGCTGCTATTCAGATTGACTTGAGGGTAGCTAGAGGCCGGGAGGCCATCAGTGCCTGCTGCACCACCAAACTCGCCTGTCAGTGCTGCGGTATCCTGCAGCTCGCCAGCGAATTCCTGCCGGTTGCCCCCAGCAGCCTTGCTGGCCGGCCACACGCTGCCAAAGGTGCTCTGCTCCATCTCCAGGTGGCCAGGAGACTGCTGCAGCTCAGACTCAGACGGCGGGGACAGCACACAGCTCTGCGACGGCTGCAGGGCAGTGAATGGTTTGTCTGCTGGGATGATGCTGGGGAGTGGGTGCTGCTGCTCAGAGGGATGCTGTGCGAAGTATGAGATGCCGGTGCTGCTCGACAAATCCGAAGCGTCCAATAGTGTCTGCAGATACCCTCCGGGGATCAGGGGTACATTGGTAGTGATATTAGCAGATGGCAGAGGCTTGTCTGAAGAGGAGGTGGATGGTAGGAAAGGAGAATTTTTAGCAATCTTATCCTCATGGCACTCTGAGAGATGGGAGCTGTCTGAAGCACAAGGAACGTTTTCATCCTTCAGATGCACTGCAGAGTCCTGGTTTCCCAGAGCTGGGCAACCCTCCGCCACACTGGCAGCAGCTTTGATTTTCTTACATTTCAACCTGGCTTCACTTTTGAATTTGATCCGGCGGAGCACTTTCCTCTCCGTCCCCTTGTATTCTCGTTCCTGCGATTTGCATTTCACAGCAGCGATGTCCGTGATGTCATTTACGTGTAATCCATTTGCACAGCTGGGGGTGGCAATGGCTAACGCCTGCAGCCCTTTCAGGCCTGCATCCTCCTTACTGCTGCAAGGCTGCTTGTGATCAGAGGAGCAGGAGCCCAGCTTGTTCACTGACTGCTCAATGGCTTTAATTCTTTGAATCCTGTGCCTGTTTGCTAGCTTGCATTTTCGCTTCCGTGGGTGAGGGAGGAACGAAGCATCTGAACCGTTAAGATAGAAATTCTGCTTGTGGTAGAGAGATGATCTGAGCAAATCCAGCCGGCTCTGCTGCCTCTCCTGCCAGAAGCCCTTCAATGGGGCCAGCTTTTCGTATTTACTGAGCAGCTCCTCGTTCAGGGTAACAGTTGTCTCGTTGGCATCCACTTTGCTGAGCTTCACCAGCATATGCTTCTCCCCTTTAAACCTGTTAATGATGATGTACTTGATGATAACAGGGGGTTCCTTGCGAGAGACTTTTCGCCGTTTCTTGGGGCACCACTCGTCGTCATCCTCCTCCTTGGGCCCGTCCGGCAGCCACTCCTTCTTGTCCAGGATCTTCTCGTTCTCAATGGAGTCCACGTCATACAGGTAGTCGTCACTGTATCGCACTTTCCTCTTTGCCCGCAGCCCATAGTTCTGCTGGATGAAGGAGCTGGAGTGGTCCCGGGACAGGTACCGGCTGCAGTCCTTTATATCCCGCAGCACATCGTAGGAGGACTCTGTGCATGTGCTGTCGTCGCTGAACTCCCCAGAGTCCTCTGTGGAATTCACAGAGTCCAAGAAGTGGCTCCTTTTAGGGCCCACGTACTGCACCACCTCCGTGCTGTTGCAAGATTTATTTAAGGCAGCTTTCTCCTCCTCCTCACCATCCTCTTCCTCGCCGTCCTCCTCCTCTTCCCCCCAGATGATGCCTTCTTCGGACTTGAACTGAGAAGGGTCGGTGGCACCACCGGGTCCCCTTTTCAGGGTGCTCCTGCTGTCCCTTTTGGTGCAGTTGCCGAAGACGCTGGGGAAGAAGTTGAACTGGGCATCCTCTTGTAGGGCGGTGGTCTTCTCCCGCACGTTGTCCTGGAACGACTCGTATCTGATCTTTAAGGAGCAGACGTCGCTTCCCAAGGTCGAATCGTCATCATCAAACATGTAGTTATCCACATCTTCCTCAGAAAACAGATTTACAGAAAGCTCATTTTTGGAGCATAGGTCAAGCAGCTCAATTTTACTTTCACTAATGAAAGATTCAAAATAGCCCCATTCCTGGTTGGGATTTGTTAGTAAGGGTTCCTCACCATTGCATTTGTCTAATAGTAATCCCTCGTAATAATTTTTCTGAGTGGGGTCCTCTGAATCACTGTCAGATTTTTCTGCATCTCTTTTGTCCGCTGCCCTCGATTTATGCATAGGGAAGCTTAAAAGCTGGTCTGAAAGCAGTTGATCCCCATATCTCATGGTTTCTCCTGTGCTCATGCAGTGAATTCCTATATCAGAGACCGAACAGGTGTCATAATCCCTATTTATATCCCCCACTTTCAAGCTTATTCCCGGCTCCGCATCAATGCCGTCCTTTGATTCAATGAAGCAGCCCAGGCAGGTCCTGCTCGGCTGCATCAGGCAGTCTCCGGTCAGGGCGGACATGCCTCCAGGCTCCATCATGCTGAAGGGAGCCTTCTCACAGTCGCCCGGCAGAGACCAGGAGCTCATGCCCTTCGTCACGCAGGACGTGAGGGAGATGGCGTGTGCCGAGGAGTCGTCTGAGGTGTGCTCAGGGACATCGGTGAGCCGCAGTGGGGACGGCGGGCTCAACGAGCAGGGCTTCTTGGCAGGCAGGGCTGGCAGCACACGGTGGCACGCCTGGGTTTCCTTTGGGGCTGCTGTCAGGGCTGGGAAGGCGTCGGTGGTGTCGGCAATACTGTATGGCCTCTCCTCGCCGTCCGAGGTTCGTAGCTCTGGAGCAGTGGGAGGAGAGGAAGGGAGAAAAAGAAGAGTTTACAGATCTTGCAGCCCCGTCACCATGCTCCCCCTCTAGCTGGGTTCAGGGGGGACCTGTCCCCCTCTGCAGGGTTGCAGGCTCCTTCCCCCAAGATCACACTCTCAGAGCTAATTAATTTCATGATGTACAAAAACCAAAGAGGTAAACAATCTGCCCCCCACAGCCAGCTGGAAGAGGTACAAGATTATGTTTAAAAAACGGAAACCATCCGTTCTTTCCTCCTAATATACATACTGTTACCTGGATACTCCCTTTCAAATCTGACAAGGTTATTAAAAAACAAAACAACTCTAATAAAAACGTTCCCATTAACATTTACAAAACTAACAGAAAAGTGAGATTCTTAAAGAAACAAAGCATCCTCCTGGCAGTGCCTGCAGCTGAAACGCACCTGAGCTGCTGCAGGGTCACAGAGTTAGGGCTGCTTTAAATCCAGAAGCCTTCCTGCCACTGTCCGTGCGCAGGGAAAGCAGGCGGCGGTGGAGAGCTTAAAGCAATTATTAGAATTACTGCTGGTTTTGCAATTCTTTCCATTTTACCTAATCTTTAAAATGTCTTTTGCGTTCTGTAAGGTGTTTTGTTTGTTTTTTTTTTAGCTTAAGGATTTTTATTTTCTTTGCCTGATAGTAGATTTTTATGGCAAAGTAAAATCATTTATCTGGCTTCTGGCTCAGCAGATGGTACGACCCTTGAAATGGAAATGTCTTTTCATCCATGAACATGCTCTGATATCTCCATATTAAAAAAATACACAAATGTGTAATTCATAATAACCAGAGACCTCTGCTACCCTCAAGGTGACTCCCAGTGCTCACATCACGGCACGTCTTACCTGTTAGGCCATTTCATGGAAAGCTGCAGGTCTGTGTGGCAGGGCCCTGCTCTTTGTGAGCAGAGGAGCACTGAAAAGAATGTGGAGGGGCATGGCCTGGCCCCACCAGGAAGAAACAGCAGCCTCTCCAGCACAGCTGGGACTGGGATGCTCACACAGAGCTGGCAAACATGGGAAGGAGCTCCTCGCTACACAGTACGGAGCTGCTCTGCTGCACGTGTTCCCCAGAATCCCACCGATGTGGCCCCGAAAGCTGCCGCTACTTCTGGGCTCCTGGTAGCCTCAGGAATGGAGCCACTACTGAAGACTTAAGTCAGGACAAGGAAGCTACAGAATAGGCTTGAACAACTTTAAAAATGCTAAGCAAACCAAATCAGAAATCCAATGCAATGCCTGTATGCATCCTGAAGAGACAGACTTGCTGGAAACTGGTGCTGTCTCCCTCCCTCAAAAAGGGTTAAAAACCAAAATAAAGCTCATTTCGGGTTCCTCCCACCATTTTTAGATTAGAAATGCAGAGGTGGTATCTTTTTCCTTAAGTAGCAAAACAAATTAACCAATGCACTTCCACCTTACAAGTGAAAAAAAATAAGAATCAGCTTGGAGCTGAGAGGAAGCATGGAAAATTTGAGGATAAAAGAAGACTATGAATGCTGCAGCACTTGAAGAAAGGGGGAGGCGGAGAGCTGAAATTCAGTCTTACACAGAGATGCTATAATATAAAATATACTGTCTGTAGGTGTGTTTTTTTAAGGTTTATACTTGTAGAAGTGAACTTAACTCTTGTGAAATACAAATACCAAAACTTGATTTTGTAGAGGTTTTATTGTTCCAAAATCAGGCATGCAATCAGTGAAACTCCAAAGTAAATAACACTCCAAGAAGACTGCAATTAAAAAAGAAAAACACTGGAACACCAAAAAACTTTTTCAGCTTTAACTCAACAACTGCCCAAAATCAGACAGTCAGCCTTAGCAGAGGAATGCTGATCATCCCACTATGAATCAGCCCCAAAAGGAGGCCCATCCCTGAGCGTGCATTACAGCATCCTACGGGCTGCTCTGGATTAAGCCCAAGCAGTGCAGTGAGCACCAACTTACAGTGAGGGTGAGATGATTCAAGAAGCAACACCCCTATGTCATCAATAGGGAGGTGGTGGCATTAGAGCAACTCGCTGCTTGGGATTCAGCAGCAACTCCTACACGACAATGTTTAATTAAGATCTGTTTAATTGAATTTCATAGAAATGGTGTCAGGTTCTAGAAATCACCTCAGTCTTTAATGAGGAGGTACTGTCTGCCAGATGAGACGAGGGGAGCGTGGCTAGAAAACCTCCTTGTAGCTCCTGCAGGTGCCACAAGCTGTGGCTGTGGCTTTACATCCTGCCTCCATGTGTGAGGCATTTCTGAATGCGATGGGCTGGTGAAGATAGAGATCTTCAGAACTGCATCGTACAGGAAAGTGCAGGCGTACTCTTCACCTGCCTCCAGCACGTGTTGTGGGGACCTCAGGGCACCTGTGTGTCTGGAGTTGCTCCAGGTTTTAGTAATGAATGAGAACAATGTTTGCTTCTGTGCATTCTCACTGAGTAAACCTCACGTTGACAAGACAGAAGGATTTGAACGCACACGGCGCTGGAGAACAGAGTACTAGATATCTTACAGGGACCAATTTACACACAGTGCAAGATTTGTAGGTCAATACAAATTCTGAAAAGCCATGAAAGTAACCACAAAAACACAAAGAACTGAAAACACTGAGTTCTGCTTCAACACCAGACTGCTGCTGCACTTACTGCGGCTAGTGACAGGAAGGCCAAATAAACGACACAAAGAAAATGCTCTGAGGAATTTTATTTCAATCGGGTTTTCAGGCAACACAGCCCCTGCTGCTCCAACCAACCTGGTGTTTTTGAAAGCAAGTAAGGAATAGATTACGCCAACATTAGTCAGATAGTTGGGGCAGGCAGCTAGAAGAGGCTGGTTGGTCCCAGCAGTGCTGCAGAGGCTCCCAGGATGGTGACCATGACCAGCAGTACGACTCCTGCACACAGGTGTTACAGGCCAAGCGATGGGCTGCAGAACAAAGGTAGCACTGAGCTCCCAGGTCTGACCTTCCCTACCGGTCACTGCTAACCCAGCTCTCTTACTTCTGCCCAAGCTCCAACTTGCCCTAAATTTGTAGGAACCGAAAATCCTCCATCAAATCTGCCTGAGAGTGGCTTATGTAATTGCGAAGAGGGGGAAAGATTCCCAACAGAGGGGATACATAATCTCATAAGACTTTTTTCCCTAGGAAACCAAACTAAAATCTATAATTCAAACTGCGTGTGCACAAAAACATTTCCAACCATGCATATGCATGGGCAAAAGCAGTACTTGTTGAGACCTAAAAAGCTGTACATCCATAGCTGGAGTACAGAAAATATCCATTTCCTGTACGGCTCCGCATTGTAGAGATACCTGCAAACCACTAGAATTAAATACATGAAAGGAATTAGAAAAATAAGTTGGCTTGTGAGTTGTCACTGCTCCCTCACGTGCTGTAATTAAGTTCCTTACCATTTTCTTTCACCCCATTAATCAGGATAGTTTCTTGGTCTTCTGAGGCACAATCCTGCTCTTGTTGGTCATCCATCAATTTAACCTCTTTCTGTTCATTCCATGCCCCACTGCATCTGGCCAACCTGCACATTTCCAGAAACATAACCACAGTCAGTACAATTCCCAAAATCAGCTCAAGGAACCGTGAATAAAAAATAACGACAATAAAAATAAACACACAACATTACATGCTGCCCTTGCCCTGCTTAAGAGGACAAATGCTATTTATTTAGGCTATCGTATTTTCATTTTTCTACTCCAAAAGCCAAGTCCAACACATTTCAGCAGGGTTAAAATGATATATATCCCAATTTCCTTCCTCAAAGTCCCGCTTTAGAAGGTGGAGTGGTGTTCTACACTTCCAAAGCGCCTTTCATGTCACCTGAAATTGCTTTGCAAAAGCAGGCAAGCGTTATTATCCCTGTTTGGCAGACAGGTTAGCAGACACACAGAGAGGAGGGGACTCGCCCCAGGTCTGACAACAGCAATTCTATGGCAGAGTTGGAAGAAAAACTCAGATGTCCCAAGTAATAACAGCTCCGCAAGCTGCCAGATAGTACTCTCCTCATCCAGGCACTGCCAGGCACGAGAAATTTCACCTAAGGAGCTTTCTGGAATAAGTATCTCCAGTCTCATTTGTCACTGAAAACACTTCTTCACCATCAGAACTCCTTCCTCAGAGAGCTGCTCTCGTTCCCATGCCACCTACCAGCACTCACAGTCCATAACCATATTAAAATTCCTCTTGGTCCCATTTGCATCCATCATTTCTTGGAGGCATCAAACCTAGGATCCAGATCAGGACCAGGTCCTCTCCATTCCTCTGCTGAAAATGCCCCATGTTGAAATCGCTGCTGCCCAAGGAGAGGAACATGGTGTAGTGGAGACACAGCTGAGTCCTGGCACAGGCAGCAGGGAACAACCAGATGAGCGGGGACTGGACCACTTCAACCAGAAATCACAGACTGAATCTGCCTGTAACTTCTGGCAACCTGAACTCAACTTTCACTCTCTCACAACAGATAATAGATGGAAGCACTGGGCTTTTTTTTGTTTTTAAATCAACATTTGTCAATGCCTCATCTTCCCACAGTACTCACTGCCCTGGGTTCAGCAGCCAAACTTCATTGATATTCAGATTTGCAGTGAAGCCCTCTTAATTAATGTGAAATCTTTACAACCGTCTTAGTAAGCAAAACCTTCACTGAACTTAAAGATGTTGTGACACCAAGAGTAAGATAAGAATAACAAGCATCAGTAACCCAATTCCTTTGCATATTTAGAAGAATATTTAACTAACCCGCCGAGTTTTACTGCGATGCAAATCCATATTTCAAAGCTCACGACAAATCGCTGGCTCCAGTAAGCCTTCTCTCCCTCGCTGGCACCCTGGGCTGCCACCAAGGCTGACAAAAGGCAGCTGAGCTCAGCTGAGGAGCTCCAAGCTCCAAACCACACACCAGGCTGGAGAACTTACGTGTAACTTGAAGTAGATTAACTTTTAAGTATGAAAGCTGCTCAGTGTTTTTGAGAAACGGCCTATAACATCATGCCTCCTTAGTAACACCGGCCTGTTGAATGGGAGGCTGAAGCAATAGGTGGGCCAGCAAGGCTTCTGGGAGCTGCTGTTAGTGGCACGAGAAAGCTTTGTGAGAAGGAAAAGCTGAGTTATTATTTACGGATACCCAACAGACTGTAATTTGCTAGATGGGTTTTGTACATCTTCATAGTTTGCGAGGTGCAAGAAACCTTCCATGTGAACTGACTGTAGGTGGGTCAGGCTGGAGTCCAGAGTACTCGGCTATGGATGCTCACACATCTCAACCTGCTGCTCACGGGTTCGCCTCAAAGCACTCAAAGAGCATTTGTGGATGATCAGACTGGCATCTTTACAACACAAACAGATCAGCATTCCTGTCTACTCTGATCTCTGCTGCCTTTCTGAAGCACAGAGGTAATGCTCCAAGAGAGTTTCATCTGTGCCAGCTCATGCTGGGGCATTCTTCCTTCCCCAGGGAGCAGGACACGGCACCCAGCAGGCACCCACTGTGACTGCAGTCCCTCTGCTGGGCCCCAGCTGTGGGGCTGGCTGCACTGTGGCACGCTGATAATTCTGCTCGTGGTTTTTCCTGATGGTCACTGGCAGATGCAAAGTGAAATGGAGAGGCCATGCTGTAGCACTTCACTGGTGACACTCTGTACCTGAGGAATTTCCACACTTTCCCAGATTATTTTTTACCTTACTGACATGCTGGCCTCCCATGCACCTTGTAGTAATGCACGTGGTACCTTCTGTGCTGTATAAAATGAACCACCTTTTGCTCAGTTTCAGCCTGCAGTCCTAAAAGGATGGGCTCAGAAATATGGCCTCAGTCCTAGACAGGACTCTGAGTATGGCTGCTATATAGATATTTAATAATAATAACATTCATCAAGAGAGTCACGGCAATATTTCACGTGATCCAAATACACAATGTAGATGAGGATACTACCAACCCTTTCTCACTGTTCACTGTGTAACCTATAGGAACCAGGCTGAAGGACAAGAGATGATCCAGAACTTGCTGCAGAAAGATTAATTCTGCACATCAAGTCTTTGCTTAGCAGCAAAACAAGATGAGGCCTATGGCCACATCTTCCCTCTACCCACATCACTCAGAAGCACAAGCATCATCTCTGCACCGGTTTGCTGACCTGATTTTTTGCCAGGGTTTATCTGTTTATAGCAATTTGGTGTAAAATGCCACATGTGGCCTGTTTTCAACTGGTAACATAATCATATTAAAATAAGAGCTTGCGATGAATAAAACATAATACAAAAGCAAAAACAATGATTCTCCAATAATGTGGATTTGTCTTTTGCAGTGCACAAAAGATGTCCAGAGAGAAAACTAATGTGGACATAAAACACCAGCAGGCTTACAAAGAAGGATCCCAGGCACTATTAGGAAGGCATCATCCTATTGCCACTGGGACTTCTTGAAGGAGACAGGAGCAAGGTCTTACGTGTGTGTTTGCAGATGCGTCCCTGCCTGCTGGCTGCTTGCTGCTGGGGTGTGACTGTGGTTCGTGCTGCCCTGGGGCTGCCTGCCAGCTGCGCATGTTGGAGGTGGGATCTGCAAGCGAGATGTGAGGGTAGCTTTGCTTTCTGACCCTCATCACTTCTCACCACGTGTCACAGGCAAACCTCATGGAGACAGCGGGACTCGCTGTGCAAAAGCCAAGCTACAAGCAAGCAGGCAGTTGGACAGTCAGAGACAGAAAAAGACAGCCTATAGGTGGGGAACCTGGGTGATTTTTCATCCCCTGTTGTAATTTTTTGGGATGCAAGTGCACAGGAGGGAGGGAAACGCAGAAGGAAAGTTTCTGGTGGATGTAAACCAAAGACTGGAGAAGACAAAAAGGATGATGATATGCAAGAACGAAGGAGCTGTGCCTGCAGACAACTGCTTGCTCGACTGAAGTACCTTGAGCGTAGAGCTGAGTTCTAGAAACGAGCTGGAAAGAATTGAAAGGAATTCAGAGAGGGGATCTTCAGATATGGCTGAAGAGAGATGAAGTGTAAATGAAACAGACAATTTAAGGTTTGCAGGGACCTGCTGAACAAGAGGACCTCTCCAGAGCACTGTGACAACAGGTCAGCTCCCAAGGTGGACAGGGAGAAACGCCAGCAACTGTGAAATAAAACTGACAAAGGGGCTTGACGCAAAGCAGAACAAGAAGAAACCGAAGACTGGGAATAACAAAGTGGAGAAGAACAGCTGGGTCTCCGGTAAGAAAAGCTAAACCAACAGAGAGCTGGGGTATAAAGGTGATCGGCAGAGAATATAGTGGGTAGCAGGAGAGCTGAACAGAGCCATATGCAGACAGAAGAACAAAGGGGAGAGGCTTCGGCTTGCAGACACCATCCAGCCATTGAAGACACACACAACTGAGGTCACACTATTATGAAGAAGCAGCAGGAGGAAATTCAGTCACTAGCTTGAAGTTTATGAACTTGACTGGAGCTGGAGTGGATGGAGGAAGATGATGGTGAAAGCCATGGTGTCGGACAAACTCCAGCTCTCTGGAGGAGGAGAGCAGGAGCACGGCATGCCAGGCTGGGCTTCAAGGGCAGGCAGGGTGGTTCAGTCACAAGGAAGAGTTCCTAAGGACAGCCGCGTCCTGACTGCACCGTGTACTTTGGGATCTGCTAAGATCACAGCTGGCATAACTGAAAAATGTGCTGGCTATGAAAGGAGATGGAAAGAAAGGAGTTGCAGAAAGCAAGCACTGGAGCTGGAAAATAATCCAACTTGCTTTCAGCAAGAGATGGACAAATTAATGGGCAGAAGGACAGGAAACAATTGCCTGTGATAGCAGCACACAGAACTCCGTGACCTGGAGAAATCCCTTTCAGTCATGCAGCTGATGTCAGCGGAAGGACTGCAAGTGCCTCAGAAAAAACTTCACCACCACAGCTGAGAAAATTCTCCCCTTCTCACGTCTTCTGTACATTTTCCCACTACTCATGATAACAGGGTTGTGCAAAAGCTGTTAGCAACAAGATCGTGTGCAGATGTCTGGCAGAACACCAACAAACACCGAAAGTGGATCCTCCCATTTACCTCCTGTCACTTTGGGAGCAGGTCCGTGGCCTTGGAGCATGTGCTCTTCAGCTCAGCTGGCCACATAACCCAACACTTTTTTGCATTTTTCTTTAAAAACCCACCTGATGATTGAGAAGCCTCATGGGCGTCACTACTGCTGGAGCATCTGTCTCAGAAGACAAACGCGGTCAGAGTAATGCCCAAGCTGAGGCTCCGTGAGCCCCCTCTGCTCCTGGTGACATGGCAACAGCCCAAGCACACTCAATATGACACATCTTGTCAGTTAGCTGGAGTAAAATGAATGTATTTCTTTGGCTATGAATTCAACAGAGTAAGTATGCAAAGCAACAACAACACGAACAACACTCCCTACAGGAAACAAAACTGAGGGGTGCCAATTATTTACCTACAACAGAGGAGGAAATGCTCGAATTACAAAGCTAAAACATCTGGGCATGTTTCCATGTTCAAGTCAAGCAAAGGACAGGCTTTATGTGCACTTAGAACAGACACATTTTTATACAGCCTGGATTTAAGCACTTTCTTACTGTATCCGTTTTACAAGGGTGAAAGGTTTACACAACTGCGAGGGAAAAATGCCTCGGCTCAAAGCTTGTCCTCTACAAAGACAGCACCAAGCTGCTTTGCTTCTTTCTCACCCCAAAAACACCTTTTTCCCCAGCAGGGGAATCCTGAAGGCTGTCTGCACAGTGCACATGTGAGGGTCCACCCTTTGCTGCTGCCGGAGGTGCTGTGGGGTGAGGACGTGCCCAGGGGCTGCCATGGAGCAGCCCTGCAGAAAGCCTTCCTCCTGCATGTGCTCTCCCTCGAGTGGCAGTGGGCTCTGGCTCCTGAACTCCTGCAGCAGCAATGGGTCAGCAGTAGCCTGGAGGCACTCAGAGCTGGCCATGCCTGCCATGGAACCAGTGCCTGGTGGCGTGGATGATGCCCATGGCTGTGAGCATCTCCTCGTTCAGATGTCCCCAGCACCAGCATCATCCTGTTGGAGCTTAATATACACCCGAGCAGAGAAAAAAAAATCCACCAGGTAAAAATAAACAGCCTACTAGACTGACTGAAAGCCCACCTACACAAATGGGAATTGTATTAGCTGGACTAGATTATGGGTTAATGATAGCTGTTCCATAATTAAAGTTGTGAGAGTGTTTCAGCTTGAAGCTGAATAAACAAAAGGTCACAAGCATCCAGACAAAGCCCAGCGTGCCAATTCCTATTTGCACACACCTTTAACAAACCAAGAGCTTTTATCTGTTGTAGATCATGAGGGTGGATGAAGAGGGAGCATCCACAGTGCAGGAAAATCTTTTTACGGAGAAGTGGGGGAAGAAGCGAAGCAGAAGATGTGGCTTTTTTCTGCGGAGTTGTGAATAAGCGCAGGTGTTGGAACGAGTTCTATATATGCGGTTAGATCGTTCAGAAAAAGAGCTTTAGAGAAATTAATTACATGTCAGAGCCTCTGACAGGTCTTTTAAGAATTATGATACTTTTGAATGAAAACATTATATACTTAAAAAGAAATACCATGTAAATGTCTCTGAGATATTTACATTCAGTGGAGTAATAGTAGAAAAGAATTCAGCTCTCTCCGCAGTACAAATGGATGCTGAACATGCTGCGCTTCTCCTAACAACATCTTCTGCCCTTGGTGGACTTCATTAACTCTCAGGCAGAATTAAAAGATCGAGTTCAGGGCCATCTGCCACGAATCAGATGCAAACAGCAGTAATGCTCTCTCAGAGTGCTCCCCGGGCTGCAGCCCTGACCAAAGCAAGGCCACTGTGCTGCACGCTTCCTCTGCGCTCACCAGGGCAGCGAGGCCTGCAGAGAAAAATATCTTCTTGATATTTCTCTTTTCCCCATTCTTTTTGTCCCAATAAAATCTGTGCACACCATACGACAGAGGAAAAAAACCCAACGCACTATACATGAGGTTTCCAGAACCAGTATGGTTCAAAAGGTGATGTTCCAAAGGAAAGATACTGTGGGAAATGATCCTCCCACTCTGCTCATCATGGTGCCCATCGTGGCCACCATCCCCAGGCTATGGATGATGCCAAATTTCAGGGTCCCAGTTTCAAAGCTAGAAAATTCTCATGAGGAAATCAATCTCCGTGTAGTTTTATCCACTTCTGTCCTATCAATGATGATGACCATGGGAGAAAAGGCCGAGTGAAGGAGAAAGGCAAGACTGAGGTCTTAGAGAGTTCATTCCGGCAGCAAGACATCTAAAGCCTGCAGAGGTAGGGTTCAACAGAGTAAATGCTAGCTGCGAATACGTTCGGCAGTCTAGATATAAATATGGATAAAAGCCTCCAATTAGGAAAAAAATGGGAAAAAATGAAGTTGATAAAAAAAGAGCTTGCAGAGAAAATGGAGAACACAAAAATCATGAGAAGAAGAAACAATTTAAGAACTCGTGTGTTCCCAGAAGGTGTAAAGGATGGATGGCTTGTTAATATTCATAGCAAGCCTCCACTTTCTTCTCAGCTGAAAGCAGATGCAACAATTATCACAGAGCCCGAGCCCCAACTCCAGCAGACCCTGAGACACGATATTAAGAGCTGACTATTTTAGAGGAGATTCTGAAATAAATGGCAGTTTCTGACCTTACTCTGGGAGGACTTGAGGTGCAAGTGTTTCAAGACCTGTCACAAACAACTTTAAGGAAAAGGGAAGGAAGTGAACAAAATTATAGCCTTCCTGACACAGCACACATAAAATACAGAAGAAGCTTTCTCTGTAAATGTATTCTCACACATCATGAACAGCAGTATATCATAAAGGGAAAAAGGCAGCAATTAAAAGCCTCAAGAAGCTGAAACGCATGAAGGAATGTCTGAAATACAGCGCGTTTCAGCTTAATGGTAGAGAAGGGATTGCTGCTAAACCCAGAAGTACCAGGAGATGAGAGCGGGCTGAAAGGGTGGTACAGTGTGGGTGTGCAAGGGGATGGGGTGAGGCTGACGGGAACTGGGGAAAGCTGGAACCGTGTGGGTAGAGGAACATGCAAGCAGCAACATGGAGACTGGAAGAGGCTGAAAAAATGGGAGCAGCAAAGACAGCCTGCGCCCAGCAACAAACAGCAAGGAGCAAGGGGGATGGAAAGGCAATAGGGAAGTGCAGACCTGCCCTCAGAGCAGGGCAGTGCTGTGGAAGAGGAGACCGCTGACCCAGCCCAGAGAATGCAAGCGAGCAGTGGGAAAGCTCATGATTTAGGTAAGCAGCAAAGTGTGAGGCTGAATGCATCCGCAAGAGAACCCAGACACCCTGCACCATGGTGCAGGCACACAGTATTGAGCTGATTTGCTCAGTAGCTCCATGAAGGTCACAAATAACCTGGGCTCATTATTTTCTAGCAGACCCAATTTTAGGAATTAGGAAATCAAAATGGAGCCAATGCTGAGGAAAAGCACAGCTCTGCACTACACTGTCCCGCACTACAACATCCGCACAAAGATTGTCAGAAGTATCTAAGAGCAAATTGCTAGGAAATGCTTATGGGAGGCTGGCAGGGCCAGGACAAGAGGGACTGACTACACACAGCTTCAAACCGCAAACCGCAGCCGCCAGCAATAAGCCACAAAGCACAACGTGGGCCAGAACGGGGAGAGGCCCTTTGTGAAGCACCTCTGCCTCACTGCCTGCATTTCCCTGCTTGTGCTCAGCCTGCTGGAGCCCTGGCCATCTCCGTATGGCCACACACAGACCACAACATCACTCCTCTCCTTAAAAGCAACAGATTTCTGAACATGTGGTTCTCACTCAATCGCCGGATCTAAAGTTAAGATGAATCAGAAAAGTTAAGGGCCCACATTTCTGAGAAAACGAGGCTAGAATGATTAAAAACTCCAGCTCCTGTAAACCTGCAGGGGTTGAGAATGCAGTGAGATGTGGGGGGGTTAACATTACAAAAACACACGGACCTCTCCAAAGCTAATTATGTACCAGTCTAGCCTAAAACAACAAAAGCCATTAAGGAATAGTTCAGGGAGGAGCTTTGTTGATGGGAAAAATTGCTTCAGTTAAATAATATTATTTTACCAAAATTCTCATTCTACTGCAGTATTTATGTATAGGTCTACAAGACAGTATCTTAAAAGCTTAGCAAAGCCTTCCTGTGAACCTAATCAGGAAATACGAGCGACCAAGGTCAAGTACATTAATATTACTGAAGGCTTTCTAAGAAAAGAGATGCTTCACGGTTCCCTGCACACTGATATTATCAAATAACTCAACTGAAGAACGGTGTGTAAAATGTTGTTTAAAGACATGGATTAATACAGAGCCAGAACAGCACGAGGAAACACATTTCACAGAGGTATGCTGAAGAAAAGGCTCCGTTCTAAACGTCAGGATTCCCTGCTAGAAAAGTTTCTTCTTGCTGTTAACAACCTGTTTAAAAAAAAAAGAAAAAAAAAAGAGAGAGAGAGAGAGAAAAAAAATCTGTATGAATTTGTAATACATTGAAGTTTGGACTAAAGAGGGCAATTAAGCTGGCTGGTGTTGGAGGAGGATAGGAAAGCTCATCAGGACAGCTGCAGTAACCCTAGCGAGGTAAACGTCTCTTTTCCAATACTTTCAAATTAGAAATTTTATAGTGAAAAAGAAATCTTAGAAGAGCTCATTTTTTCTCTTATTAGCAATTAACACACATGGACGTGGGATAAAAAGTGCTCGTTTATAAAGTCCACAGAATTTTCCTAAAAGCATGGGTAGCAGGACCACAAAACTGAGTGCTTGGATGAGGCAGGGAAGGAACAGAGTTGCCACGAGGCGTGGAAGGGCTCCTTCTTACTACGGTCACACAGGGACCATTCAGTGCACATGGAGACCCTTTTCTGTGTGGATGCTGTGCCCATGTGTACCCAAATGCATCATCTGTGCCCAGCTGTGCCACACTCACAGCACCATCCAGGCTGCAGGGCTGCGGGTCACAGCAGCCCTCGAGAATCCAGGAGAGCCAAGCTGCTAGGGGACAGGCAAAGGCAACAGTGGTCCCCAGAATGGTTTCACTTCCCTCCTTCACACGGAACCCCTCAGATATTAAAGCTGATTTCTTAGCCAGTCCTACTGGGTCCCGCAGACGAGGTGAATGCAGGAGGGACGTGCACACAGCCCTGTGCAGCACCCACTGACCTGAGTGTGTTTCATGGCAGAGCAAGTGGGCTCAGCCAGCTTGCACAGCTGGAGCACCTCGTCCTACAGGGAAAACAGCTTCAAAGTCTCATCCCGTGATGTGCATCTGAAGGAGCTAATGCTTCTGACTAAAAAGAGAATAGGGGTAGGTAGGAAAAGCAAATGATCAAAACACTTATCACACAGTGAAAAGAAGTTATCGGGCCTGATAAGGTGTCTGAATTGATGATGATTATAAGATACCATCCATTTTTAGCTAATAATTCAGAAAAAGGATGAATTATTTGAGGAATAATATGTGATCATTTATTTAAAGACTTATTATAATGTATATGTTCTAGGAAGCAGAGTTAGGGCTGCATGAGCACATTAACACTTACTCGTCTGGACTGCTGTATGTTTAACCAAAGGCAGAGATTTCATAGCCCTGTATGAGGCTTTAAAACCAAGTGGCTGGTTTAGTTTATAGGGCTCCTGCATTTATAAAACAGCAAGTGATTTTACAAGGCTGTTTTATACACACTCTAGTTTTCCTCCACTTCTCTATTCACATTCAATAAATGTGCCAGCATTCGCCTTTGAGAACTGGTTCATTTATTTAAAATTCCCAAACAACCCCATCCACAACTCCGCATGCCTTAGCGGTTCACCCAATTAGTTGAGAGTGTCAACTAAATATGAAGATACGTCTCTTAATTTTCACTCAGAAAGATGTTGGGTTCAGCCCAGCACTGGGGGCGATTTCTGAAGGCAAAATCCTGCCTTGGGAGAGCCTGCAGCTCCTAAGATATCGGTCCAAATCCCCGTCTGTATCCAGGTAACAATTCGGAATGCTGATATTTAAGAGGAGAACTATCTGGACAGCTGCCCCAACTCCCTAGGAAGCAATGTTTAGTTAAAGTCTTGGATATCACTGAAAGAATATGTGGAGATGTCACACTGCGGCTGAAGCGTTTTTTCAAGTGCTGAATTATTCACCCGTGAATCTCTGATGTGAAATCCAAATGCTCCGGTACTGCCCTGGCTTTAGACAATGTCTAATTCCTTTCTGTGTCACGGCGGGGTCCCTTCATCAGCCTTCTTTCATCTCTAATCACAGTGAGGTCATGGATTATTACTCATATTCACCACACAGCTCAAGTCGCCGGGCCCAGGACTCTCAGTGCTCCGCCTGCTCCAGCCCAACAGCACCAGCAGCGTGCAGCACCCCGTCCGGCCACCCTTCTGCAGCCAGGAGGATGTCAATATGTTTCCCTGCTCTTTCCCTGTGAAAGCATAGCGGGAGGAAAAATCATAAACAAAAGCATTTATCAGCTTTTGCTGGAGGTGTTGCTCTGCATATCGAGTTGAGCGGCTGCGATTGTTTCATTAGGAGGAGCTGGGTTACGTCTGCGACGTTAACGAGTCTTGGAGAACAGAGGGAAAGAGTACTACAGGCATTGCCACAGAGAAGATAAATAGGTACGCATCCTGTCCCTGACACTAGTCAATACATCACAGCTTTATTCACTTAAGGCAGCCACGAAATCAATTCTTCAGTAAAAATATAAAATTTGTATCCAAATCTGTGCTCACTGCATTAGTGAGGCACGAAATGATGGAACAGGAGGAAATCCACGTCTATGCAGCAAGCTTTAGGTCCGCTGGTTTGCCTTTGCCTCATGCAAAGCCCCACTAAGTACTTTGTTTTCCACGAACCATCACCTTTTTTCTTCATTTTTTCTGAAAACCAAATAATTCATCTCTGTTCAGGTTCCTCACACAGCCACGTTCTCAGCCCCTCGAGGACAGTACCCACTGTGGCTGTGAAAAGATCTCAGGCCAACCAGCAGCACTGATACAAACCACAGGAACTACTAGAAGTAAAAAACCCTTCTCTTTGAAAATGCTAACAAAGAATTAACAGAACACATTCTAAACCAGTCAAAATCCCAGCTTCATTCTGGATAAAATTCTGAGCCTTGCACCCTAGAGAGTGAGACAAGGACAAAGCCAAAAAACAACAGTCAGTTCAAGTGTAACCCCAAGGGTGAAGTCACAGACCCTTTCAGGCTGAGGTTCTTATTCCCCAGTCTGCAGTTAAAAGATTGCAAGGAGATCTTGGGGATCCCATGCTTTGTGCAAACAACTTGAATCCCGTTTCAGATTTTCCAAACTGTGTAGTGCTTTTTGGACAGCAGCCGTCAATTACATGGGAGCTTTCAACTATTTCAAGCTAAAATTGATCAGCAATTTTTGAAGAACGCACTGCAAATTGCTCTGCTAATCACAGCAACTCAAGCCATGCAACTGTATTAAAATAACATCACTGCTAAGCCAGAAGCCAAAGGCAGCAAAGAAATGCTGAGTACAAGTTTCCTGCTCCGGGTTCTTCATCTTGCCCACTTGTATCTGCATGCTGTCACCTCCGTGGCTTTTTCTTGGTGATATTTCGAGATTCCAGATGGCTGCTCACCAATTCAGTGCTAACACCACTTTGTGTTTCAATGATGCTTTAGTGGGGCATGCTTTCAGAGGATGGCCTTGGTTTGGAGCACTGAGTACTGACCTCCCCGGGCTGCCGGCACGTGGCACTTACCAATAAGGATCTGCAGCCATACATTTTTACAGCGCAAGCATCAGCTGCACCTGGAAAAGACTCAGCTGAAAAACAACAGGTCCCTTCAAGGAAACATTGCCGTGCAGAATAAGGAGAAGATATTAAATTCCTTTCATGCTAACTTGCCTCCAAGCCCTTTAATGGAGACCAGGAGAGATGGAGACACCACAGGTACACGGGTGGTTTGCTCCTGGGTGATGATGTCTGCTCTGCCTCCCTCCCAGTACTCCAACCCTGAACTCCAAGAGCACTGCAGAGACGAACAATCGAAGCACCCAGCCTACAGCGTGCTCTAAAAGCACCTTCTTCTTTCTCTGTGTATTATTTTCCAGCTATGCAGTTAAGAGGAGAAAGAAATCAAGATGCAGAGCTTCATCCAGACAAAGCAAACATCGGCCAGATGTGAACCCAAAGCCAGTTCCGGTCATGCCATGCATCCTCATCACTGGGTACCCCCATCTCTGAGCATCCCTGTCACTGGACATGCCCATCACCAACTGTCCCTGTCACCGAACCAATCACTGCCTGTCCCCATCACCCAGTGCCCTCACCAGCAGGCACGGGCAGGAGAACAATTCCCTTGCCACCAAGGTGACAAAGAGAAAGGTGGCGAAGGAAGGAATAATCACCCAGCACTCCCCTGCATTTCACTTACGCTGGTGGAAAAGTCTCCACAATGGATTAAATCAAAGTCCGTTGCCAAGTTCAAGAACACGTTTAATGCAGATCTATTCATTTCAAGGAGGGTCTGCACAATGGATAGCTTTCCCCTTCAAAAATTATTCAGACCTGCACGCTTCCTTTTCATTCTTCTGTATCTTAACATTTAAAAGAGAAATACAGCATATTTGTAACTGGAGAAACATTGCACAAATCATAGCTTGCTGTGAAAGTGTATTTCACAAAGACTTTACATGGTAAAGGGACAAGGACTACTTGTTGATAAATTACTTTCACTCAGAGAGGAGTGGCATATTTGTGTGCACTTAAGTGGTGCCACTGTGGAGCAATTTGATGGAAGTCCAGTAAAATGTGGTGTGCAAGTTCCATTTAACCTCACTTACATCAAATCAATGGACAGGGATGGTGTTGGTGGACAAAGCAGAGCACAGTGTATGCATGCACCAAAGCACCCAAACACCCATCCTGAACCATCCCCTATCGCTCCCCTCATCCCTTTGGACCTGCCCACAGAATGAGGAAGCAAGCAGCTGCATACTGGGGACAAAGTGATGCCCCACAAGGGAAACTTATCAACCAGCAACACAGAAATTCAGTACTGAAGTGGAGCCCGAGCTGTATCCACAGCTCTCGTTTAAGGCAATGTTAGCACAACATCCTAAAGTCACTGAGGGGATTCCTGTCCGTCACCACAGAGAGATGATGCTGTGAACGACACAGCAGGCAGTGCCTGATTTTTCAACCTGGATCTTAAAAATGGGGATTGGCACGTCGAAGTCCATCCAAAGGACGGAGAAAGGCTGCTTTCACAGCAGGACAAGGCTTGCAGCAATTTAAAGTGATGGCTTTTGGCATGCCACATTTGAGAGGTTAATGGAGAAGGTATTGGATGGCATGTCTCAGCCAGTTTGTTAAACCTACATGATGTCCCGGTGCACGCTAAAAATCTCTGAGCAGGAACCGGTAAATGGGCTGCAGCAAGCTCCGGGCTGCAGTGCTGAAAGCAGACCCAAAGAGATGTGAGCTGTTTCAGAAAGAGCCAATTTACCCCAGGCACGGCAAGGCAGAGCTGGCAGCACCAGGTGCAGCAGCAGCTGCGGCCGGTCAGCCCCGTGCATGGGGACATGCAGAGCTCAGAAGGGCTCAGGTCAGGTTATCTGGCCTTATTTGAGGGTTTGTTGATATTTCACATCAGGTATGAACTGCCTGAGAAAACAGAATGGTTTCAATGGCAAGCAGAGTGTGACTTCCACCCTGCAAGTGACAGCTGGGCTCACCTCCAGTTTGATATGCTTTCATAGGACTCTGTGGGATGGCAAGTTTGGGGATCATGGGTCAGGTTCACCCTTACCTAGAAAAACAACAGTCTTGACAGAGGAGTGGCTTATTATAGCAAAAACTGATTAAATAAACCACCTGGTGAATAATCTGCAACACATCCTCATTGCTATTTGGCTGGGAATAACCTTCTGGAAATGACAGAGCACCCCAATGCACAACAGGTTCAGGAAGCTCCAGAAATCCCAGATGGCAGCATGATGGCTCTACAAAGCCCAGGGCTCCCATGCGTCTGCATAGACTCTGTGGCTGTAAATCCTGCTCCAAGGGAAAGGGCACAGGGAAGAAGTGTGCACAGAAAGATCCCTGAATGATGGAAACCTGCATTAAGAAGCGATGCAGCCCAAATGCAGATAGCTAGAGGGCTTTGGCTGAGTGGTACTTTTGCAGAGGGACACATATGCAGCATCAGTGAAGGAAGCCCACCCCAAGCAAGCAGGGAACCACAGCTAGAAGCTTAAGCTAACTAAAGGCATCTCCAAAAGCTGACATCACAGAACATGGCCTGGTGTTTCGGTGTGTACCAAGGACATGCCCTGCCAGCACAAAGTGGCTCTCCTTTAGGGTCAGGCACAGGACCAGGTGCTGTGGGCACAGTGCTGTATCCGTCTGCCAGCTGACAAATGCCCACAGCTCCAAGAGCTGCTCCGAGAGCCCATCAGAAATCAAACCTCTTTAGCCTGAGGGAAATGACACATGTTTTGTTGCACAATCTCCATGCCCATTATGCCCATTACTGAACACAGGTGTCACTGCTGGTTACCTCCACCCGCTGACAGGCTGTGGTCCTCCCTGCTCTCAGCAAGCAGCACTTCCATGAATAGTGAGCAGATCTCTGGGTTGAATGCTGCCAGCAGGTCAGGTCACTGCTGCAACTCCTCTGCCTGCAGCACGCTGTTGCTTTTCTTGGTGTTGATTCGCCAATATTTCACTAATACATCCCTGATATGGGTTCTTTGTATAGCTCAGGAAGAAATGTCACAGTTACTCTTGCTCTTTAGATCCGATTGTGTGCGGGAGGTGAAGTGCCACTGAATTTATGCTAAGATTTTAAAGGATGCTATCAATTTGAAACTCACAAAGTACTTCAAGTTTTTTCATCTCAGTTAACAATCTCGCAGCACTGCAGAAGTGAAGGGTTTCAAACCATCTAAATATAGTGCTTCCCGCTCCCTGGCACCACCATCTTCACCTGCCTGGTGCTCTGCCAGCGCTTACGCTCCTGGAGTTGGCAACAAGGTGACAGCATCACCTGCAATGCAACACTGTGCCCGGCCCGCCGGGCTGCAAAGAAGCACTTAAAATGTGTCCCAGATATGGCCTGGAGGCTCAGACAGCAAAGTCACATAAACGGAATAAAGGTTTGCGGTCTTTTAAATGATGCAATTTAAGCCAGTCCTACAAGTGCTGCACACAGAGGGATCGGCCCCGTTCCTCCTGCAGCTCTCTGCCAGCCTGGCTGCACATCACCCCAGCTCATCCTCCCGAGGCTGTGCTAAGCACTGCTCATCTGCTCAGGATGCCCAGCTGCAGGGCACCGAATCATTCCCCCTTCTTACAGAGCTCCAAATGAAACAAAAAGTATTTTAGATGGCAAATGGACTTAGAACAGTGTGCAAATAGGTGTAGATTGCACCAGTCCATTATGCAGAGGTCCCTGACCTGTGCTGGTGCATGTCATCATGCTGCAAGATACAGGAAAGCCGAAGGAATGCAAGATTTTCTTTGGAAGTCTTGAAAATCTTACAACATGCAGATGTGCATCACCCATAAAAATATTCCACAGCAAGTTAAAAATCTCTCTTATAAAAACACAGCTCTAAAACGCTTCAATGGATGGAAACCATTTTTAGTTTTTTTTTTTTCTTAAATTGCATCTGGGCTGACAGCTTGAACACTGAGCTGCAGCCCGTGAGACAGAAATACCAACTCCGTGCTAACAGTAGAGCTGCTCCCATCGCTGTAATGATCTTAATCAAAGCGTATTGTGATAAAAAAGGGATTCTGGTTTGACTGCCTTCAGTGTGCTCTAGCTATCTGAGTGTCCAGATTCCATATTACTCAGGAAAGCTGCCTCAAAGGTTTTCCAGGAACGGCAGCGACAGCTTTTCAAGGTGCCAATGGCATATCTCAGTGCCGGGTGAAGAACAGCCCCTGTGCAGATCCTTGCTGCGTGCGGTCCCCAAGGCACACAGGCAGCACCCAGCCCTGTGGCAATGGCAACTGGAGCCCAAAGTAACAGCACAAACCATCCCTGCTGCGAACATGCTGTGCTCTAATTTGTGGCAAAATGCAACAGGTGCTACAACACAGGCGGGGGAATGTGAGGAGGAGGAGAGCAGCGCAAATGGGAACAAGCGCCTGGAAAATGAGACGTACCCAGGGAGATGCTCTATTTAAGTGCTATGCCAGCTAAAAGTTAAGCAAACAAGCTGATGAAACAAATAATGCATTGCTACCTCCCACCTGCTGCTAGATTCCATGGCAGAAGTGGGTCACACAAGTGCAGGTACTGATAGCAGGTAATAAAATACTCTGTGTCACGAGCTGCTCTGTGAGGCGTTACCTCTGCCACATTGCCAAGGAACAGGCTGGTTTGTGGCCAGGGCACCACATCTGGGTATTCAGCCAGGATATGAGCAAAAATTTCTTCTCAGAAAGAGTAGCGCTGCATTGGCACAGGGTGCCTGTGGTGGGGGGGTGACACTGCCCCTGGAGGTGTGCAAAACCGTACAGATGCAGCACTGAGGGATGTGGTTAATTAAATGGTAGTGATGGGTTGACAGCTAGACTTGATCTGAGATGTCTTTTCCAACCTTGATGATTCTACGATATCATCTCATGGGCTCCAGACACAAAGCAGCACTGCAATGCCAACAAGGTGCAGCTGGAAGGCACCGGGCATGCAGGCTACCCAGGCCTCCCCCTGGGGCCGAGGGCTGCATGCCCCATTTCCACGCTGACCTGCTCTCTTCTCACAGAACTGGTTTGCACTGGAGGGAGCCCAATTGTGGAATTGTGGAAATTTGGCTCCATGATGGCATTTCCCACATCCTGCTGTACAGCCAACTATGAAAAACAGGAGAAATTACAGAAATGGAGTTCCCTTCATGCTGTCTCTAAGCACTGACTAATTACCACGGTTTAGATAATAGCAACAGCTCCTGTGCAGAGACAGGAAGAAAGGTATTTATGGGCAGCCCTGAGACGTGGCTGGGCCATTACATTACAGCTGCAACCTGTGGCAGCTCTCCTCTCTTTGCAAGGCACAAACTCTATCCTTTCCTGATTTGCACACCAATCCACCTCAGTGCATGAAGCTGACCTTTATTTCACTGTACCACCAAAGGACCTAACAGGGTTCCGTTACCTGAGTGTGCAGGCACTAAAACAACTCTGAAGATTGCTGGTTGCAGAACAACTCGAAACAGAACTTACATTAGATTGCTGTGAACTAGTACAAAAAAAGAAAAAGAAAAAAAAAAAAAGAAGTAATTATGCTACTGCCTGGTAAGCTGTGATTCTGCGCTGTCTGGGCACAATCTTAGGATTTATTGTTAGGCACACGAGACCAAAGCAGAGAGCAGCAAAGGCGTGGAGGTGGGGTGGTCCACCTTTCAAGCCTCCACGTGAAAAGCAGGTTTCCTTAGAATTTCACAGCCTCGCAGACACAACCAGAGAGATTCAGGAGACACTCCTGCCCTTTCCCAGCAGCTTATGTATTATTCCTTAAAAATAAAATAAAAAAGGAGAAGAAAAAAAAAAAAAAAATCAGAGAAATGCAGTGCCTTCATTCCCTTGTGTTGTTTAAAGCTTTTCTCATGGCACCACACAATGAGCTTTCTTCAGGAAGTAGAGCAGCAGCCTTGCCTAACTGCAGCGACACAGTTCCAGCTTCAGTGCTTTGAGAAGGTGCTAGGTAAAAAAAAGAAAAAAAAGGAGAAGGAAAAGAAACTAAAAGAGAGAGAAAATGAATGAGAGCACAATAGGGAACATGAATTGCTGAGGGAGAGAGAAAAAAAAAAAAAAAAAGGAATCATGTGTAGGTATAATTGCAAAGCACCAGCACGCTTCTGGCGCTGGGGAAAAAAGGAATTGCGGGTGATTCGGGAGTATGACAAAGAATCCCTTCAACAAGTTGTCTTTTATCACAACTTTGCTGCTATATGGCTACACTGCAACAGGGAGAAATTGCATCATGTCAACAGCAAGTTTATAGAGATAAACTGACTGAAGACAGTAGCAATACGCTGGCAGTTACTTTGTGTTTTGCTTATCGCACCGCAATAAATTCACTGAGAACAGCATAAACAGGAGATTAGAAACAAAAATACGTCGTGCTCAGGAAAGCCAGCTCCTCCACAGTCTCCACTGCGGCCCAGCCATGGATGTGGGCTGCCCTCGGCTTCCAAACCTCAGGCCTGATGGAGCCTCTGGCCCCTCCAGTGCAGGCTGGGGCTGCAAAGGAGCCCCCCACTGCTTCAGCCCCTGCACTGCAGCTCCGCACTGCTGGGGCTTCTCCAGCATGGCTCCTGGTCCTTCTGGTCTGGACACAAATAGTGAGCATGCAGTCATCAGATTCTTTTGTTGCATTCTGAAAGCTGGGACTTCTAAGTTTATCTCAGAAGGACATTGGAAAGATGAATAGAGAGAAATTATGCAGAGAAAGAGAAAATATTCAAAGAGTAGAATTATGTATGCATAATTGCCTGGCTCCCTGGGGTGCATGGGCGAGTACACCAAGTCACTTTGTGAAATCATTCCCCACAACTCCTGTATCCTAATTATAGTGCTGCAAGTGGGGAGAAGCTAATTTTTCAACAGTCCTGACGGGGTAACTGGAAGAGCTGAGAGGACACAGTTAACCCCTCGTCTACCGCAGGCCTGCAAGCAGAGGTGCAAACACAGAGAAAAGCAGCGTGCAGGAAGCTCACACCCCAGGGCAGTAGGATCATGTAATGCTGTCAGCGCTCGGTTCAGCACTCTTGGAGCCCAGCCAGGCAGCCTGCATGACCAACCGAATCCTGGTGCCAGTTAGGGGCAGCAATGCAACCACGACGACACGTCGGACAGCTCGGCATCAGCCACGCGGCAGCTCTAGCAATCCCTGCTTGGAATCTGCTACCTCTTCTGCAGGAGGGGCCCCGTCCCCACGACAACCCAACCCAGCCACCCACTGCTGGGGCTGAGCCAGTGCAGAAACCAGCCGGCTGCTGGCACCGCTTAATGCACACTGCAGGTTTACACTCACTGAAAATACTCCTGGAAGTCCCTAAACTCCCCTATTTTGACTAAAGCTGTCACTACTATTTTGACCACAATCCCTCTAAATTTCTTGTGCTTGTTCTCATTTACTACAAATCCCTCAGAAGGTTGCAGTTAGGATTGTTTTTCCTTATCGGAACAGATGCAGGTACATAATATTAAGAAGAAAGATGCAACTGCACTCCATCTACCCATCTTGAGAAGGCAAGGACTGCTTTTCCTTGGCCAGCCTGTACACAGTACCACCAAAAGCATGGCAACGTCACGTCCAGCTTCCTTGCCAGGGCTGGCAGGGATGAGGCAGCAGGCTGGGTGACCACTCAATCCCTAGGAAAGCTGTCTCCAAACATTACAGATACTCACAGGATTTAAGACCAGAAGGGACCACCAGCTCATTTAGGACCTCCTACCATAATAGACAATTACATTTTGCCCGGTCACCTCCTCATTGAGGCCAATTATTCATTCAGAGGTTAATTTTCACAAAGACAGGTTTGACTTCAAGCACTGATCTCAGCACATGAAGAACTCTTAGTGCAGCCTTGTAAGTGATGAACCCTCTGCCAAGCCCATGTTAATATCTAACCCTTAAGTTCAAAAAATTAAATATTTGAGCCAAATTGAATAATTTTGTCTTTTTTGCCAAAGTAATAGACAACTTTATTACTTAATCCTCTAGCATTGTCTCAAGCTCTTTCAAATTACTGCCGTTTGAATGTGATCTGAGCTCTCCTGTGTTTAACAAACCTGTGAGAGCCAAACTTCCTAAATACTGAAATCCTTGTCTGGCCAAGAGCCACAAAGGAACAGCTCTGGGCATGCAAGGGATAGAAAGCAGCAAGAAGCAGACCTGGGTCCTGGGAGGGTGGCTTAGCCCCACATCTCCACCAGGCAGTATAATGTAGGGAAATGAATGACTACATTGTACTGAAAAAAACTAAAATCAATACAGACTGGAAAAGATTTTTATCCTCTTGCATATTTTCTGTTTCTTTGGAAAGATCTGTTCACTCTGGAGAAAAACCTCATTAGACATGCGGAGAACCAGACCTGCAAAGGACAGCAACGGCCACTGGACTTCTCAGATGAGGAGGTTCTGGTTCAGAGCCTTTCCTGGGGTGATGTGGATTTCACACTCTCCTCAAGTGATGCTGCCTTTGTTAACCTCAATGACAAGTGCTCCACCTGCCCAACTCAGGCAAGCACCTTGTGTCATCCACCCTCATGTCCTCCCCAGCAAGGGGAAGGCAACACGACCACGTAAACGACATCACCACATACAAGGAGCAGATTGGAGATGGCATCTAGCTGCAGCACACAAGGTCAGTGCTGCAAAATACAGATGCACAATACTGTCTACACAAATGTATCTCTCTTGCCCTTGGGAGAACTCCGAGGATAAGAGCATTTAAAAAACAGATGCAAAAAAGAATCAAAAGATGAGAAGTAGGGCTGGAACCACAACAGGGTAACAGGAGCAGCTCACCTCTCGCTCGGATCTGAGCTCAAAGCAGCAGCAAGGCAGGAATTTCCCGACAGATGGTTTATTGCTGAGCACGTTTCTGAGCCTGCCGTAAACATCAGCAGCACGATAGCCTCCTGCTTGATGGTGCAACATAAATGACAACACCTAAATGAAGACTTGAACTGCTGTCTGCATTGAAAAGTGGTCCTGTCTGAACCAAGACTTGTAACTCAATTGCTACAAATTTATTTAGGTTCTCTGGGTGAGCTTCAGGAGTGTCAATACAGGACCCATCAGCCAGGCTAACTTCCTATCTCTATTATTTGTCAAAGGCCCAAATATGTTCGCAAACTAAAGCACGTACATCACAATGATGTACTCTATATTCAGTTTGCTGCAGCACTATCAGCAGACAACGGGGAGGTTGGCTGGGCAGAGTGATTATAAGGGTGAGGCCACAGACCTCCATAATGCCAAACATGTGCACTCCTTGCTGATAAAGGGAAGAGCTTTAGGGAGGAGCTGTAGGTTTGGGAGACATTCCTGCACAAATCAGCTCAACCACTTTCAGCATAACACAGGAATGGGTGTGCAAATGTTAGAAGGACACAACCAGGGTATTTGCCACGACATGCATCATGGTGCAATGGAAAATGAAAAATGGGCAAAGAGGCTGTAACTGCAGGATGCAGGGAGCATTGGGCAAGGGTAGCAAAGAGGAACCCTGGAAGTGCACTGCAGGACCTCAGCAATACAACTGCAGTTACTGCAAAGTAAGACATTGAAAAATAAAAGCCATAATGGAAGACCAAATTCAGGCAAATGCCCCCCAGCTGGCCATGAGGATGTCAGGGCATTGAGAACAACACCTCTCCATTTGCTTAGCCAGACCCTTGGCACCTCCTGGGGACAGACCATGTGCAACAGGGCTTTACTGCACTGTTCACAGCTCTGAGATGCTCACCCTGTAAAGCGTGCTTCAGTTATGGCACATCCTCAGCCATAAGCACAGGGCAGGCCTGCAGGAAGGGAGGATGCATCACTCCTCAATACTTGGTGTTGCAGTTAGGCACGGATGATGTTCTGACCAAAAAAAAAATAAAAAAAAGGATCCAGATATAGCAGCACTTGATGTAAATGTTGCTTCAGAAGAGCTCTTGTATCAGTATCTGGAGCGATGAGGAGTTTTTGGGGGGGAAATGAGAAACAAGGAATATCATGAAGTACTGGAAGTGCTGTACCAGCATTTATATAATAAAGTGTTTCTCAAGGTGAGACTTAATACTATTATCTAGAAAGTTATTCACTTTTTCCGAATCTTCTTTCCATGGCACTTGCAAAGCCCTTTTCCTATCTGTGCAGAAAACTGCTGCGGATGCATACAAAGACAGTCCCTGTGTGTATCTCACTCATGGGCTCCACAGTGCCTTTAACTTCTGCAGCCAGGGCAGTGATGTGGCCATGGTCCTCCACCAAAAGCCTCATGTTCTTAAGAGGGATGCACTCCCAAATGCCACGACCACGCACTGCTGCCAGCCTCCCACTGGACACTGCAATGGTTACACACCTGTGCTCCCCAACACTGCCAACAGACCTGAAAGGGGCAGCTCTGGAACACCTCCAGTAAAGCACAACCACGTCACCAGGAAAACAGCCCTCTCAGGACAGGACAGAACTGCTGGGAAGGCAAAGCCATTGGTGAGCTACATACAACAGCAAACCCAAACTGCAGCACAGCAGCAGAGCTGGCGAGGAGCCGAGGCACACGAGCTCAGCTTTTGGACTGGGTGCACAATCTGGCACACATCAAAGATCTGATTCACACCATCACATAGTTCTTAATTTCTGCATTGAATTAAAAAAAAAACAAAACAAAAAAAAAAAAAAAAACACCAAGAAATTGACAATCTTCCCCTGCCTTTTGCCCAGCAGTGATCAGTGCAAGCTCCCAGTCCTGACTGGCACAACAGACAGTGCCACAAAGGGAAGGGATGTTTAGAAAACGTTTTTAAACAATTCAATTTTAAAGCAATTTGTGCGCAGTGGCATCCGGCATTCTTGACTGCAGAACAGACAGCAGGCTGGATCAATTGTGGGGTGGAGGTGGGTGCAGGAACGCAGGAGCAGCAGACTGTGGCATTGAGGCTAATAGCTTTGTAGCAATTTATTCAGTGAGAAATGCTGCACAGAGCAACGCGGGGGTCTGCCAGAACGCGGGCAGAGAGGACTGGGAGGGGCATAGGCCCCAGCTCCAGAGTGGCAGAGAGCAGAAGGGGTTGATACTGAGCACTCCAGGAAAAGCAGGCAGCTTACAAAACAAAAGGAGTGACAATTAATGGATCCAAGCAGGCCATTTGCAAAATAAAATCTCACTGAAGAAATGTCATGTGAAAAAAAACCAACACGAGAAAAGCTTCAGTGCTGTCATAGCATCACTTCATGTCCAGTGCTTCCTTATGGTTCCTGATTCAAGGCTGTGCCACCCCTAAGCAAAACCATGCTGCCAGCAGGGAGCAGGGCTCTACATTTTCATACCAATTGCAAGGGAAACAACACGGAGACATCTCCAGCCCTGCCCCAGCTTGGTCCCTGTCACCTCGTCAGCAGCAAAGCCCGACCTGCAGATGTGCCCCAATGCTTCCTCTCCTGCCTGGTAGCATTCATCCATGCTTTGCTGTTGTGTTTAAGGCATGGACAAGGAGAGGTAATTATGCAATAGAACAAAAGGAAATGGCTTTCTGGAACCTGGTTTTAACAAATGAGGAAAAAAAAAAAAATCATCAAAAATGCCCTGTGATGCAAGCTCGAGAGCTCTACATCTTGCAGACAAAATTTGCTTAGAATCGCTCCTGCTGGTGTTTGCAGCCCAAGGATAACGTGATGCTCTTTCCACATCGCGCTAGCTCCATGCCCAAGCACATATGGTCTGGCTAAATAAGAAGCCTTGGAAAGGCTGTCAACAAGACTAGGGGAAGGTGTGCATCTGCGCAGAAACATATGTGTGCCCCGGCACTGCATGCTGAGCCACACAGAGGCTACCATGCCCAGAGCCCCAGTGCCACCTGCCCAGCTGTGGCAGCAGCACGGCGCAGGAACACCGATTCTGCCGCCATCTGCCTCCACACTCCTTCCCTCGCTGCCATCGTGCAGCAGAGCAGTCTGCCTCTAAGGTCCCTCTTGCCATGGTATCTAAAGAGGATGCTCCTGCTAATGCCACCAATGTGGGCTTTCACAGCATAGCTGCTGTTGTCCTGATTGCGTACCTGCTGACACGACTGCCTGAAAGCTGTGTGTGTGCCTACGAAAATCTCCCCTGGTACTAAAAGCAATGGAATAATCTACTATTGCAACTTGCATCTCTTAGAGAATTCTGCAGTTAAAAAAAAAAAGAAAAAAAGACTGGTTGAATTTGATTAAACCTTTGGAACCTCTCCAATATTTCCAGTTATTCCATCTGTAGAAACACTCTACTGGCACTTGGCACATTTATAGCATTAACTGCCTTCTAAATCAGCAGCAGTTCTGCCTAACAATTTGGCATTTGCACACTGCCTTGTAAATTACCCACCTTACATTTTTGGGTATGAGGACAGTCCCCTCCAAAAAGCCTATTACTGCTCCATAGAAATTCTTGAGGAAGAAAATATCTTATGGGCTTGTTTTCTAACCAAAAAAAAAAGGGGGGGGGAGGATGGCATTCAGTGGGCATGGTATTAATACTGTGGCTCATAGTGTTACTATGGCAGTAAAATGAAACCCAGTGCTACCAGCTGGTTGCTACACTGCTATTAGATCCTCTTTTCTGTTTTTGACCTTTCTAGAACACTCCGAAATACATTAATCTATTCAAAATCCATTTAGGATCTAAAGCACGATGCAAGGTGAAAGTGTTTGTGAAGCAGTCTTTCTATCAGGCAGTGCTTACAAAACAATTGCAATTCCACAGGCAAGGATTTGCTTGCTTTTGTATGCTACTACAACAGAAACAGGAACCAGGTTGGGAACAACGGCGGATCCAAATCAAGCCACAAAGCAGCAGGAAACCACTCAGCAGTATCAGCGGTGATTTGTGCATTTCTTGCTTGAAAACAAGAGCAGGGAAGGTCGGCGTTGTTACCTCTGCAGCTCCAAGCACTTCTCTTTTGTCTACCCAAGTCATCAGAGGCAAAAAAAATCCCCCTTCCCAAACAGCTCTCAGCCCCGAGCTCCTCCAAAAACCCCTTCTCCACATCTGTAACCACACCAGACCCGTTCTTCTTGCGCCTCCCTGTCAACACAGTGTAGGAGAGTCTCCAGAGGAAGGGCCCAGCTCCTGCAGAGCAGCCTCTCCCTGGCCCGCGCTTGGCTGCCTCCTGCCTAGCCAACATGCTGCTTCTTCATAATGGAGGGAAGATGGACAAGGCACAAGTAACCCTCCACTTGCCTTTTGCTTCTGAAATATGCCTTACTGATTTTTACACTGTATGACCCTATAGCTTTAGAAGCCCATTGTCACCTGAGGACTTCAAGATGGTCCCTGTGCCGTGCATCATGACTGCTTGGAATTTGACGCAGAGCTCAGACGCTGTTCAGATCTCTGTGTAAAGTAGTACTGGCTGCTATTGTTGGGGCTAAAAAGGAATTTCTTGCTTCCTACTTTGCAGGTTCATCTCTAACATGCAGAGCTGTACTGCTCTGATCCCATCCGCCACAAGAAGCAGTGACTCAAACTGCCTTACTCACTGCTGATCTTGAAATTAGCAACTTAGTTAATGCTCCCCATGCTAACATTAAAAAAAAATTGCATTTTTCTGTTCTTCCGTACTCTACCCTCTTCCCTCACTTGGCTTGTTTCCTATTGTAACTCCAGGAAGAACTGATTTCCCTTGGCTGCTCTTAACTTCTCACCTAACCACCAGCAGTCGCCTGCAGCACCGAGGACCCACCACCTCCTTACCCACTGTAGAGATCCCCCAACATAATGAGATCCCACTGCACATCTCAACCTGCACTGGCCCTATGCCCTGCTGGCACTGGGTGTCCTGGGGACACCAAGGGACACGCAGGCCCCTGAGCTCAGCCACAAGACCCAGTGTGCCCCTTGTGCCTGCCGCCAAGGTGCTGTCAGAGTGCTCCCACAGCACCACCAGCCATGCCCCCAGCACAGCAACAGGAAGGATCTAGGCCTTGAGGCAAGGAGATGGCCTGAGCTCAGCACTTCCACCAACAGGGCTGCTTGCCAAAAAAAGGACAACCACCAAGAAAGGGACAGCCCTACAGCCCCACTGCACTTGATGAAAATGTCTGCTCCCTCACAAAAAAAAGCCAAACAACAAACCTCTCCCTGCAGCCAGCAACGCATACTAGATGACTGCCTTCTCAACATGAGAGCAAAAGGGCAAATGAATCACATTACACTCCATGAATAAAAGCAGTCTTAATGCAACAGCTACTTAATGACTTTGTTTTCAACATGCCAGGCAGCGCAGCCTCATTTGCATGGGTGCTGAACACCCTGAGTCCCACTGCAGGTATGGGAACCACGAGTCCCACACCTCAAGGTTCCCCCTGGGCCCTCTTCTTGTTCAGGGGCCCCCCAGGAGAGTTTCCTAAGTTAAAAGCTGGCTCAGAGGCGGTTTTATGGGTATGGTGATGGGGTGACAGTTGAATTAGATTTTAGTGCCCTTTTCCAAGCTTCATGATTCTGGCTGTCCCCTTGCAGCTCAGCCAGCATGCAGGGCAAGGGGAGTCGCACCATGCTGTGGGACCAAGTGTCAGGCTTTCCGCCAGCAGGAACACTGCACCCTCCCCTGGAGGAGAGAAGGACCTGCAGAATGCTCTGATGTCTGTTGGTGAAATACATTGGAGGACAATCCTTCCAAAGCAATACCAGCAAATCCTCTGCCAAGTAAAAAAGTCCAGTGTAAACGATGCACTGCCAAAACCTCTTCCTTCGCTGTAAAGTACTGTTTAATTTCATCCCTTAGGCATCTATTATCTCACAACCCATTCTATTTTTCCACCTATTACTGCTTAATTTTCCCCATCCAAAAAGTACGTACAGACACAAGCCAACTTCTTTCACGGCACAACTGTTGATGAGAAACAGGCAGCTGTTTTGCCAGGGTCCTAATGACCAGTCCATGAAGCAATGCTCCCCAGCCCTTCACTACCCCCGTGCAGGAGGGCATAGAGAATCTGAAATCTCTCAAAGTAGAGAATCCGAAGCCCTCTTATGTTGGGGAATCAGCACTGTGACTGTTGGTGAGATGCACCCACAACAGACCCTGGGAAAGCCTGAGCTTTCCAAACATCAGCACAGGACAAATCACAGCACATAGACTCCAGAACTCAGGTCAAAAATGATTGAAACAGTCACAAAACATGCCTTAAGACAGCTGCAAAATATCGCAAAGGCAAAAATTAAGCCAGCCAGAGTGCCTAGTGAAAGCACAGGAGCGCAGTAAAAAAGAAAGCTAGGTGTTGATTCAGGGCTGTGTTCCTGTTCCTGCAGGTATTTTTCATTCAGAAATAATGCAGTCTACAAGCCCAGTTTGGGTTAAACATTTGCTTAAACATTGCTTCTCCTTTTTGCATGAGGCTGTTTACAGCAGCCTTGGGTGCTCAGTACTTGTAGGGCTCACGCTGCACTTCCCATCAGCAAAGCACCTGCACCTCCAAGGCCTTTGTATAATCAGCAAATATACAGATGTTATAATTAAGAAATATACAAGGAAGTTAAGCTAAACAGGTTATCACGCTAAAGAAGAATGGATGGAAAGGTTACCCTTGTCCTGGGCTCACTGAGAAGACTCCAAGAGGCGCAATCTCCGAAAGAGATCCTTCCCTGGTTGTAGTCAGCTCTTAAACGGAGTCAGGAGATGTGGAGCAAGGCTCCACCCTACCAATAGCACAGATGAAGGCAATTCACCTGTGCTCCAAGGGCTGACTCAGTGCTTGTCTCAGGTGGTCAATCGGAGGTTCAGGACATGATTCAGCAGTTCCCATACAGCCCCCCAGATAGCGGGCTGACGTGGGACAAAGGAAGGGCAAGGGAAGCATTTCCTAGAGACCAGCAAGTTCTGGAACTGGTCTGGTACCCCTGGCCTGGACCTAGCTGTGCAGATGACCACCTCCCATTGGGACCCCGCTGCAGCCCCTGGGGCTCTGCCCAGTGTGGTTCTTCTGCTTTGCCTTCACTGAATACTTCATTCGTACTTCCTACCACAGCAAAAGGCATCACTGCCGTTTTCCACTCTGTTGCTATCCTGCCTTTAGATGCTCAATTAAAAAAGAAGCTTAAAAAGCAGCTACAAGCATCAGCAAGCATCAGTGCTTTCAGGCACTCCTGTCTTGTCCAGGAGGTGTTACCGCAGCAAATAGAAATTGCAAGCAGAGGCTGCACGGCCATGAGTCAGGAAGGCAGAAAGGCGTGAAAGCAAAATGAATGGAAAGGCAACAAACCCGCAATATTTCAGTGCTGGCCCCAAGCTCCTGGCTGGCCTCCATCTATCAGCACCATCGGTGCCAGGGAGCTACTGGGGCTGTAATTACTGTATGCCAGGGGCAGCGCCAGGCTGTGGCCACGTGGCACTGCTGGGGTCACCATGAGTGACAGCAAGGGCAAGGGAAACCCACCTTCCTTGAGATCTCTGCGCACCTGTGGGAGTGGCTGACTCCCTTCGGCATTGTGGGGTGCTCAGCAGCCAGTGGGGAAAGGGCTTTTTAAAGAGATGTAAAAAGAGGATTTGGTATTGAAACACATGCCACAGATGGTGTAGCAGACGAGGATTAATTCATGAATCATATTTCTTAAGTGATACAATCTCTCTTTTCACTTCCATGCTTTCCCTTTTTGACTCAGAAGTGGGGATCTGAGATGCCCTGCCCAGATATGAATTTTGCATGAACAAACACTGCAGGGGAAAAAAAAAAAAAAAAAAAAAAGCAGCAATAAAACAGAAAACCCAGATGTGCAAAGTGAAGTCTTCAGATCCAAGCAAACGCATACCCTGTCTGTCTAGGGAAGAAGGTGAGTGGAAACACGATGCGTACAGGATACGTATCGAGTGCGCTGCTGGCACTGCATGGAGCAAAGGGCATCAGTCACACTGCATGGTGCAGGCGTCCACCATTCCCAGCTCACTCAGCTTTCTCCCCTGCAGAAGGTGCCGCTACTCCTGGCTTTCATCACCAATCCAGCTTTTTCAGTCAGTTTGACAGAGCAGTTCTGTATATGCTTAACAGCTTTGTTACGCCACCTCACTCTTACTGGTACAGCTTTACCCTGAGCACAAAGCTTTAAGTTAGAATAAGGGTGAAAAATTACTTACCCTTAAATTACTTCAACCTTTGTCTGCTTTGTGTGTGATGTGGGCTTCTCTTTTGGTTACTATTTCCAGATTTGGTCTTTGGGTAGGTGAATGGAGGAGGAGAATGAAAGGAGTTGTATTTGATGACGATGGAGACTGCAAAATAAAGAGAAGCACTTTAGTGCGGAACAGGCCTTTCCGTACACACACATCAGATTAAATTAAATTAGTGACACCTACAGAAATGCTTCCTGGTGTTTTTATGCACAAGTACAGACATCACAACCGCCAAAAAGCAGCATTTCCCAAATCACACAGACACTGCGCTCGGTTGTGGAAAGAACCGGGCTGGGGCTTCCACAGCGGGACGCAGAACCACGCGCTAACGCAGCAGAGTACCAACACAGCACCCAACAGTGCTTCCCATAAGCAGTGCAGTGTTCAGCCCCTGCCCACCGGCCTCGGCCAAACCCTAAGTGTGCTAACGAAGGCAGGAAGCTTTTCCATTCTGATTAGCAGAGAGGGGAAGGGAAAGCACAGATGAATAGAGCTGCTTGAGGCATGGAGGACAGTGCAGAAACAAGAAGCCGGGTCTGCTAACCCAGAGCCTCCACCTTGCCACGCTGGGAGCGCCCAGCAATGCATGTGTTATCGTTTCTTCCAGTGCTACAAAACGTGGCACCTGGTGAGAGGTTTGTCTGGAAACGCAGCTAATGCAAATTACTGGTGGGCAGCAGAAAACGACCATTTCCCATGTGTGTTTAACGTGTGTAGCAAGTATGTGAGCAACATTGGGAAGCAGAGGAACCTGGCACTAGAGGAGACACGACACATGGGATCTCTGCAGTGGGACTCCACCAAACACACAGCTTGTGTAGGAATAACTCCCCTGGTTCAAGCCAGCAGGTGGGCCCAGTGAGGGTATGGCCACAGGGCAGCACCCTGGAGACTGGGGCTGCTGGGGGCAACTCAGTGCAGCCCCGAGAGCACGTAGAGGGAAACCCGCAGGCAGGAGGATGCTCAGCCAGAGACCATGGATTCATACAGGGAACAGCAATCAGAGGCAGACATTGGTGTGCAAGACCACATCTGTGTACAGCGCCCTGTTTGTCACCAAACACAAGCGTAGGGAGAATGCAGAGGGTGTTTGATCTCCATACACACTGCTGCTTAGTGAGACAACTGCATGACCTCAGGTGGCCTTGGGCTGCCTTGGACAAAATACGATGGGTGGAGGCAAGCAGGGAGAAGAAATAGCTTCTCCTTTTTCATCATTGGAAGATTTTCTGTATAGCTAGCCCTTTACAGACTGGTATTTCAGATTGATCTTTAGGGTTTGTGGTGGGGAAAAGGAAGATGGAGGAGGATTTCAGCAGGCTCAAAGCCACGGGCACACTGCAATTTCCCCTGGCAAACTTCAGCTGCTGGCCCAGGCAGGTAAGAGTGCAGAGCATGCACCATCCCCGCTGTCACTGCAGGTATGTGCTGCCCAGAACGAGTGGCAACACTGAGAGATCTGGGTTTGGGATTTGAGTATAAATTACAGAGTAACATAAGAGAACTGAAGAGGCAGCTCCACTCTTTCCTGCATTGTCTCTTTCACATTTATAAGCCCATTCCATGCCTTCCCATTTAGCTGCTTCATTTTGGCTACTCGCTGCACCAAATTGTTCCACGTTCACAAAGCAATGAAACTGAATAAATAATCACAAACTCACATGCAAGAACTCTGAGAGCTGCAATGGAAAGAAGAGAGGGTATCAGCAGATAGAGACAACTCGGAGGCAACCTGAGGTTTGGTATTCTGTGTCAGCCTGACACACAGGGGAAATAACCCTTTAATCCAGTGCAGTGTATTTCATTTACTGTAGTGTTATCCAGTTCGAAGATGTTATGAAAGGAATCCCCAGAGAGACTTAAGACTTCAAAACCAGCCTGAGTTTGAACTTAATTCCACCGTTGCAAAGGCTGCAGTCGGGGAAGATGACCTTTTCTGTACCTTGCATGCCAGGAGCCATTCTGCCTCATAATGTCACGCCAAATTAGAATATTCCCTTCTTGTTTTATGCGGGATTTTGTTTTGTCTTTTCTTTTTAATTAAAAGCATCTGTCACTATTAATGAAACAGCAAAAAAAGAAGAAAAAAAAAGAGAGAGAGAGAGCGAATCAACCCAAGCAGGCGGCAGGTGGTGGGGCTGAGAGGTGGTGGGGTGGTGCTGGGGATCCTCCTGCCTGAGGAAGGACAAAGACACACTGAAGTGAGGGTCTCCAAGCTGCTGAGCTCCTACTGGCCTCACCTGCAGAGAAAGCTGAGGTGCATTTTCAAGATGACCTTAACTCTGGGACAGCAGAACAGAACGTGAGGAGGGGTTGCGTCCTGGGCTCCCCTGCAGCCCCTCGGTGTTGTGACCCTGCAACAGTGCTGAACCTTCCTCATGCACCAGGACCATGCCTAAAGCTTGCATCCACCACATCCATGGGCCTTCCTACTGCGAGGTGAAAGGCCAGCATGCACTCACTGCGGCTTAGCATTCAGATTTAGTGTGTAATTAAATGTAAATGTGTGTTTTTCAAAATCTGCTCTCACGCAGAACAGTAAATTAATTACAAAAAGTCTTCATAATGTGAAATTATTTAGCCCGCTATATGCAGTACAAATAGCTTTATTATATCATTAATAATTAGAAGTGTTCAGTCAGCACAGTTGAAAAAAATGTAAACGAAATATGTCAAGGATACGTTGCTTTCTATTCTTCCTGGTTTCTAATGCCTTATTTCATGGTAGATAAGTGAAAAATCTCTTTACCTGACTTAGTGAGAAGCTCATTTATTCATGCAAATTTAAAACTGAGTGTCATAATACAATGAAATTACAAAAACATATCAAGAAGAAGTTAGCGAGTCACTAAATTTAGCTCCTCGTGGAGCTCAGCTTGCCTTGCACTGCAGGTTAGGGACCAGCTACCATGCACACATACACGCAGTGCTCCAGAGCCCTGTGCAAGGGCAGGGATGGCACTGGGCAGGTGTGCTGCCTTCCCCTGCCGTGTGGCACTCCATGCTTCACCCCAGGATTGGAATACACCGAGCAAAACTCATTATGAAGCAGCACAGTGCTGCCCATGAGCAGCCCGCAGCCCAGGCAGGACCACTGGCTGTGCTGCGTTACCTGCAGGCAGAGCAGGGACACCGCAGCCCCATGCCAGGAGGGACCTGGGACATGGAGGAACCAGTAGGGGGCTGAAGGCTGGGACCCCAACCACTGCCCCCACAGCGCGATAGGAAGAGGAGATCCCCACGCTCCTGAGGCAGCAGAGAGACATGAAAATAAGACACCGTAATGAGAAGCAGGACGAGAACGAATGGAAAAACATCAAGTTCCATTAAGGGCTGTGTTAAAGCTTTGTAACAGTCTCCAGACAAGCCCGCTGATATTCCCGAACCTTTATCGATCCACAGGTCAAACCAGAAACAAAAATATCTATTTTAGAAAACAGTGTTTGGAGCTTTTCATGCATCTGCATCACGAAGGCATCCTTCCCTTCCTTGCTCTGGCACAGCAGCCCTTCCCCACACCTCACTGTCACTGCCCCGTCCTCCTCCCACAAAGCGCAGCCCCTTAGGAGGCAGGGAGACGTCCTGCACAAGGGCTGCAATTGAGGTGGTGCATCCTGCGCCCATGCGGGGTGCGTGACACGGTGCTCGCTGCATTTTGCTCTCTTAGATTGCCACAGTTGTCAATTTTATTTTTATCCTGAGTTAGATATGAATCAGGAATTGCAGAAGACAAAACAACACACTGCAATCATCCAGCGTGCCAATTAAGCTAAAAGATACCCGGGAAATCAAAATTAAATGCCATATCTATGAAAAGAAACAGACAGCTTCCTCAGAAACAAAAAAAGTCATATTCCAGGAATGCATTTGTGGCAGCCCAAAAATGGATCCGAAGCAGTTCTGCAACTTACTGTCATCCCTCACATCTGCATACTGTAGATCTTCATCAAATTGTGTATGTTTTTGCACATTAATCATCAAGATTTATTGAAGTTGATTCCATAAATTTCATTTAGTTGTTCAGTGCTGCTATTTGTTTCCAAGGCAACAAACGCACTTTGCCCAAGCTGCACAGTACATCATGGCTGTTTAGGATTTGGGGGTCCCTGCCCCTCGTGGCGCCCACCATCATCAGGGATGGTCTGGATCCACACGCTACTCCCAAGCAAAGGCAGCACCCAGCCAACAAAAGCCATGGGCTCTGCCAGCCAGGAGGCGGTTCGCTTGGCACATACAGGGCCATCCTGAGGAGGAAAGCAGTGTTGGCTTAGTGCTGCTCCCAGTGTGCTGGCGAACGTGAAACAACCTCATGCTGCCCCCTGAACCTGCACAGTGACAAGGAACACGCTTACTGCTGGCCTGGGATGCAATGATACTTCAGCTGTATAAACCCACTGCTCTTATTCTTGGGCACGCAAGTGTTATGCTCCACGCATGGCATCCTTTGCACAGCCAGGGATGTCACTGCAACTACAACAGCCACCAGGTCTGGGGGCCCAGGCTGGTAGGTTCACCGCTTTGCTCACAGCCATGGATTCTGATGTCTGCAAAGGAGCGCGGAAAGCAGCCTGTCCCAGTATTAGCTTACATGAGCACCAGTGAAAGGCACAGTAAAGATGTCACAGTGCACAGCACTGGAAGTGCATGGTCCTGCAATTGTCAGCCAGGGGATATTGTATCCTCTAACCAGCAGCAGGCAGAAGATATAACCAGCCACAGGTAACACCTGTGTATCATAAAAGCTGGTGTTTATACCAGGCTTTGCAAGCACTGCTGTGCTTCTCATAGAGCTCCCAGCAAGGCCACAGGGACCAGAGTGGGGTGCACTGAGCAGCAGCGTACAGGGCCAGGTTGCAGCATGCTCTCCCCAGCAGGAGCCAGGGAGCTGTGCTTGCTGCGTGCTGCTCCCTCTCTCCTCACAATAAACACTGCCTGTACTCTGAAGCACTGCTCGCGAGCTGCCAGCCAGGCAAAGCCACGTGAGTGACACAGCATAGGGGTATCTCGCTGCCCCTCGCACCTTCCTGCTTGTGGATTCCATTCCTATGAACTAGCAGAAGATAAAAAAGCTCAGAAAAAGGAATCCCCTCTGTGGCTATTTACTGGGGTGGCTGCAGCAAGGGCAGGCTTCTACCTATGCAGTGGCAGCCCTAGCCAAGCCTGCAGCCCAGCTCCATCACATTCAGCACTTTCCCTACTCCAGAACTCTCTGCAGGAGGAAGACTTCTGCTTCTCTCCCAAATGAAGGTGTCTGGACCTTGGTCACAGCCAACTGGGTGGCCAAGCAATGAGGTCACCTCCAACACAATGCCATGTGGGTTCTGGACCCACCGCCTCTCTATGGGCTGTGGGAGAAGGCCCAGCAGCAAGCTATAGCCCGTAGCATGCAGGTGGCAGCTCCCAGCCTTGCCAGCCTTTCTGTCCTCAGCTCCATGCCAGGCCCAGCTCTGCACAGCGCGGGGCCACGAGGCGGTCTAAGAGCTTCTGCTCCCTCCTGCACCCACCCATGTTTGTGGGAGAATGAAGAAGCTAACTCAGGGCTTTGGTGAGACGAAAGGAAAAGCCTTAATTAAAATCAGTTTTAAAACGCATAGAGATTTTTTTTTCACCTTGTTCAGATTAGCAGCCATCCTAAGAGTATGCTGTGAATTGAAATGCACTGCTTCTCCTCAGACACTGCTGGCTTTGCAACTACAGGAAACCCAGGCCAACCTAACAAAATATACGTGAGAGGAGAGTACACCTCACAGTAACCACAGTGATTCAGGCTTCCCCTAAAACACAAGTAGTGCCCCTCTTGTCCAAACTTCATCTCTATTAACCCAGCTCTGAGCAAGCCCTCCTGGAAGTGAACCACTGCTATTGCGGGGCACAAGCAGCATTTTTCCTTGCGCAAGAAAGCCAATGGTGAGGTCTGACAACAGAGCCATCGCACTGACATTCTATAGGGCAGAAGACACCAAAGGGTGTAACTTATTGAGAGGCCCCATGCTGGGGCTTTTGTCCCATCCCAGTGCAGGAGGGCTGGGAAAAGCACGCGTTTCCACAGCGGGCTGATTTTTAAAGAAAATGAATTCCCAAACGAGAGTCACTGAAGCTCTCTGAGCGTTTGTAGCACTCACATGAATCTCAACAGAGATGAAATAATGAGAGATCAACAGTGCATGATAAATGCAATTTATCATCCCGGTCCCACAAGCCATTGCTCAGCTCTCCCAACTGCCGCACGCCCACTGCCACCTTCTGCAGCGAGGTTTTGGGATAACAGCCGAGGAGCCGAGGCCATCACCTCACATCAGCATGTCCTGCAGTGAACAGCAAGCATGGAGAGGAGCAGTCTCCATAATCCCAATTCACATTGCTCTTGCAAAATCCCTTCCTGCTTGGTTTGTCCAGCAGCTCCCATCCTTGCTGTCTGCATATCACCTGTACCATCAGTCTGATATCGAGCTTTCTTTAAGAAAAAGAAGAACCAAATCAATTTCTTGGGAGGATAAACTTGCAGCTAAAGGGAAAAACTACAATTACACTTTCCAGTCATGAAAAGTAAATCAGATGGCACTGAAATCCCAGCAGAAAACACAGATTAATTAAAGTCTGCACTTTCTAAATCTGTTATTCAACTAAACACAGCTGTTAAAAAAATGATGCCCTTGCTGTAATTTTCACATACATTCAAACCACTGAAATCCAGTGAAAAACACTATTAAGTGCATTTGCTTAGCTATCGAAGTTACATGGGCAAAGAAACTGCAGTGTGACCCACTGATGGATTGGTCTGCTCCATGCTAGACTTCTTTTGCACATGCCCCATATGAGGACACGGGAATTAGAGATGGAGACAATGACTGACCCTAATGGGCTCCACGCGGCCAGTTCAGATCCTGTTTCCCATTGCAGATTTCCAGCAGTGGGGTAGACTGAAGGACCTGACCACCTGAAACACTGTGGCCACTGCAGCAGGCCCACACCAGCAGCCAAAAAGGCCCACAGTTGTTGCCCTAGAGAGCTGCTGTGACAGCCCATGCAGCACTTTGGCCACCTGCCTGCTGCAGCCTGTGGTGCAGGCAGGGCACAGCTGACGCCGACGTGCTATCGTGTGCAAAGAAACATGACAAGCCTGAAACAAAAGCTGCGCTTCTGTTTTCCGCCTCTCCAAGTCAACATCAACGAGCAAAGTGGAGCTCCTTGCTCTGTCACTGAGAGAAGTGAAATCGCCCTGATTTGAATGCAACCTAAAATGCACTCTGCAATTCAACTCAATCATTATGAACTTACTTCACAGCCCCGGCACAGCTGTTCCTCCCCTCTGGAAGAGAAAATAATACTTGAACCTTGCTTCCTTTTAAAGAGGGAGAAGGCCTGGGAGAGCCCTCATTTCCTCTCCATGTTTCTGAAATCACTGTAGCTTAAAATATCATTAGCGTCCTCTAATACAGTAATATATTAGTATTGGCAATAACTCCTTGCCTTCATCAGTCTGTAAAGCCTCTCCTCATTTGGACTTGTGGTGGCTGCAGCAAATGGCATCTGATGGCGAGCGTTGGGTACAGCTGAATGCAACGCTGTGCCGCATGGGACACCGCCAGCACGGGGATCCACACCAGGACATCCTGTTGGGAGCAGAGGACGCTGACCCATCACCTTCCCACAGAGAGGGGCTGCCGGACTCGTGCCAGCTCAGGGCTGTGGCCATGGATTGGCAGTGTTTCTGTGATATTTCTACCACAAAGGCAATGCCCATCACCCTGTGCCCAAGGACACCCAGCAGGCACCAAGCAGCAGCAGCAGCTGGGACAGTGGTTTCAACTCGAGGGGTAGGAGTGCTGACCAGAGGTTAGCCAGCAGGATGAAAATGTCAGCTTTTTCAGGTATTTAAAAAAAAAAAAAAAAAGGAGGAGAAAACAAAACTTGATGGGAAAAAAGCCCTGCAAATACAGGGGAAAATGTCCAAGGATCAAGGAACTCCCAACCTGTACACGGCAGTGGACAGTCAGCTATGTGTCACGCATCTGCACAAACCAGAGCAACTGCTCAGAAACATCATGGGATGACGCCAAGAACCTCTCACCAGGCTTTAATGTAGTTCTGAGTATGACATCTCACCTCACCTGCTGCTATTGCTGCTCCACTTCATCCACCTACTGCCTGCCTACCTACCACAAGTTCCTGAAACATGAGAAGCTACAAGAAAAAACAATTAAACCCAGGCATGCACCAGTAAAAAAAGAACTATTATTTTTGCCAGGAATGAGCAAGATGCACCGGTAGCAAGGTACTTTCTATAATCTTCTATTACAGGGTGAAGGTTTTAATAAAAAGAAATAAAAAGAGCTCACATTTTGATCTTTTCCCAGAGCTAGACATGGTTTAATTAGTTTGATCTCATTATGTAAACTGGAGAGGAAGAAAGAAAGCCATTAAAGCAGTATCCCATTGGTGAATGAGACAACCTTGACACCAACCAAGATGTTTTCCTGGAGAAGCTTCTCCTGCTGTGACGCAGATCCCACCCCTCTCCCAGTCCCAAGGCCTCCCCAAGCCCACTCATGCTCTGCTCCCTCCCAGCTGGCACTGCAGTCAGCAGCATTCCCAGGGAGATGGGTGTCACTGACTGGGTTGTATTCAGCCCCAGATCATTCAGTGTATTCCTCGGAAAAGATCAACTGGAACTAAACACTGCCATAATATACCCCATCTGTTAAAGTAGATACTTCTGTAATAACTCATTTAGAATTCAATAAGAAAAGAGAATTACAAACAAGGTGTCCATAATGAGCCTCAATATAATTATTAAACCAGATAAAGTAGGCCTGGTTTTCAATACAAGAAAGTTATTTGTACCTTAATGATAATGAAATGTAAAAAGCATCTGTAATTTCCGCTGAAATGTATTGCAGAAAGTCAACTTAGTGCACGTCACTTTGTTAAGACTATTCTTATTATTGTGCTTGCAATGACAGCAAAATGCTTCTCAGTTCCAACTCCTGGGATGTATAAAAATATGATTAGAGCGCTATAACAATACAACAATGGATTAATTTGCCCAACCATTGCATTTCAGATCTGACAGAATTTTATGATTTATTTTACCAACTGAAAGGTGGTTATTTTGGGATCCTGCCTCATAACAAAGCAGCGCAGTGCAGCCTTCTGAAATCATCTTTCTGCTCCAGCACCGCCGCAAGGTGACGGCGATGCCGGGCACCCAGCACTCCATGCCCGTGCCATGGCATGCCACAGCCAGGACACGGGCTGGGCTGCCTGCCGCCTGCTCACAGGGCACACGTGGCAGTGGTTCTTTGCCCAGTGAAGCCATGCCTTGAGTAAATGGAGCTGATTTGAGGCATGCTGAACAACATTACCTAGGTGAGGAAAGGAGAGCATAAAGAACTAATCAGTGTCAGACAGTACCACTAACAATGTAGACCAAAAGGTGCTGAGAAATCTGGCATGAAGGGCAAGCGATATAAAGGAAAATAATTAATAACTCATCTGCTGAATGTCATTGGGATCCAGCCTCTACAACTGCAAGATTAGCGGAGAATAATCAGAGATTATTAGCAAATTCATGTGCTCACTCATCAGTTAAATTGATGCAGTTTAAAAGCAGGTAGAAGTTGCCATTTTGGCCTAAGATGGGGACCAGAACAGAGTTTTCTAACACAAAAAAAGCCCCTAGACCTCAATCACAGCGCTCCTGAAAAGGAAGCCAGTGTGTGCTGTGGGCAGGAGGGGGAGGAACAGCCCAGCGCACAGAAATCCCGAGGAAGCCGGCACTGCGCACAGCAGCGCGTGCTGCGGGCAGGATGGGAGCAGGGCTCGCTCTCCTGCATTTCCTTCGCTGCTTCCTTCCAGGTGCCCCTGCCCTGCTCCAGGCACCTCTCCCATTCACTCCTGAGTGGAAGAGCTCCTTTATTTGCACTCCAGCAGATGTGCCACGCTCCCACCTTTTTGGCAGCTCTTCCCACAGCACGAGTGTTATGCTGCAGTCGTGCAAGCATGGTAAGCCTGCATCAAATCTGTGCTGCCATGCACAGATTAACAAATACTTCCTTCACCACATGAGAACAGTTGGCAGGTCTTGGTCTAATGCTGTGCTATAGGAAAAGTGTTCCAGCAGGGCTTCAGAGACCAACCATGCTTTTTGGGAACACCACCCAGACCCACATGTCCAAAGCCAACCCTGCACGTGCTGCATGTCCCCATCCAATGGCACTGCTGGGGCTAAGGAGGAGCAACAGGAGCAAAACATTCCTGTTAATCACAGTGGCAAGGCACAGAAAGGCAAAAGCAAAAGGATCCTTCTTCTGCCCATGTCTGCTGCCTCCAGCCAACGCACCACACCGCAGCCTGGGGGCACACCACACTGACACTGCAAGGATGAATGCAATGTATGCCTTCTGCAGACTTATGCCATCACAAGCAAATAGAACTACTACTTCATTTCAGGATCACTGTTTCGCTAATATCCTCAGCTTTTAAGCAATGAGACTTATTACGGAGCAAATTGCCCAAATCTTGCAACAGACATTCTTTCTCCTAAAGGAGATTTTTAAGGAGTAAGAAGATTATTCTCTCTTGATATTCCCACACAATTCTATTTATTTTGCAATTAACTTTTATGCTTATTATAAGGTTTTGGAAAAGTGAACTTGGCCAAGTATAAGCACCAGATGCCCTTTTCACTTGAAAGCCGAAATAAACAGTCCAGAATATTCCAGGTAGAGAGGAAAAACGATGGGGTCAGGCTCAGGAGCTGTCAAGACATGATGATCATTGTGGTCCTTTCCAACCTAGGCCATTCTAAGTTTTCTGAAGTATCTCAAGCTCCAAGCTGTACAAAAATACCCGACAACACAGAAAGAAAGAAAAAAACTGTAGAATGATCAAGTTCAAGATTTGGTTCCCTGCAGGGTCTGGGGCAGGGGAGCTGTTACTGGGAGAGGCTTCCAAGCAAGATGTGCAATCTGCATCTCAAAATGGACACTAGGCAAGAAGGATGGGTGTAAAATCATCTGATCTTTGAGGATACCCTGCAGCTCAGATCCATTTCTGGTATTTCAGAGGGGTTTTGGCCATCCCCACCCTGAAGATATACAAACTAGATAGAGGGATGCCATGCATTTCAGAAAGGAAGAGGAGAATAGAGAAGTGCACGCATGCATGTGCACACAACATCTTCTTAAAACTCTTTACTGTGCTTCCCACATGAAATCATATGAGCTTCCATTCATTACTAGCAAAGTTCTTGCTGGATTTGGATGATTGCCCAATTGCTACTGGTGCCAGAAACCCAAAACATCAGAGGGGTGATTCATCTTATGCTGTGACAGCTCTGGAACTGGGCTAAGGGGAGGGGAAAAACAACACACAAAACCCCCAAATACAGTGATTGAGCCCTCTGTGTGCTTCCTAACCACCGCAGCAGTGAGGAAGCAAAGAGGAAGGCAGCACGCAGCCCCCCAGTGCACTCCTGCACTGCCTGCCTTACCGGAGGGAGCTTCTCGCAGCAGCAGCAAATACAGCTTCACCTGTGCTTTCTTTGTGTGCCCCATAGCAGCCATTCACCGTAACAGAGCGAACCTGGATGTCCGTGCTGGCCCAAGGTCTTCCACATAGAAGCCATTTAAGTCTTGTTTATGCGGTGCTCACTCATCCAAAGAGTTAGCAACAAGAGAACAAGAGGGGCTTTGTACCTCCAAGCTCTGCTATGTTAAAAATTGATTTAGCATAATGGTTTCAAAGAGATTAAAATCCAATTTTGTAAATCAAAGCAAGAACTGTACTGAGTCACTTCTACAGAGGCAGAGAAGAACCTGCTGAATTCTAAAAACGACAGTCGCAGCCCTGATCCTCTATTAACGCGGGGAAAGTAATTAACCAATCTAAGCAGCAGTTTAATAAGCTGTATTTTACTGTATGCATCTGTTCTTTATCCTCACACCAATAACAAGATGTGATTTTTATCTGAGGTGTAAAAGACAGTCTGGAGAAGGAGAAAAGCAGCGCCTGGGTTAGCCACAGCTGCACTGGTAGTGTCATTCCGAGGCTAACAGGAGCTGCCTGCTCCTCAGAACATGTGCTAGCATTTGGGATGAAGATTTGAATTCTTCTGGTTCTATAAACTGCTTTAGCATCAAACTTCATTAAAAAAAACAACAACAATAACAACAAACAAATGGGTAAAACAGGACAAAATGAGATAAAATAAATGGACTGTGCAGATGTCCTAAGAAGAACTCCAACATAGGAACTACCTCCTTCAAGGAAAATACATTTCCTTTAATACACTGGATGTGCAGATCTAGCTGTGGAGAAAAAAACCCACACATTCGGAATCATTTATAGCAAGCATCTTTGATGGTTATGGCATCTTTTGAAGAGAGATGTAGAAATACTTAACAGGGCCTGATGTGCACCACGCAGCATGGAGATGCTGTGTGATGCAGACAGCCCAGAACTCATTAGATCCTTTAAACAAATTTCGCAGCATTTCTCACGAGCAGTACAGACGTCGTATCAGTAATTCGCATTGGAAAATGCCATCTGAGCTTTAAAGAACACCTGAAGCTTTACAGAGAAATATCAGAAATCACAGACATTCAAGCTCATGTATTTAAACAGACAAGGTGGAATTTGTGGTTTTATCATTTTGTTTTCTTTTAGTGGGACAATAATGGCATTTTTCCTGGGTCGCTTTTAATGCAGAAGTTAGCCTTATTTACTAAATCAAGAACCCTGTGCTACTACATGGAAACGTTCTGCGTCTATCAGCATTCATTCTCCAGTTCTACAAAATCCCAGTGGACAGACAAGAACTTGTCCCAGGGACAAATGCAGGGATGCCTGGGAGGCATAGAAATGGGCAGGAGGGAGAAAGCCATCTCCCCCAGACACTAACCCACTGGATTTGGAGCTGGGAGCTCTGAAGAGCAAGTTTCTGAAGTTTCCCATGAGCACAGAGAGACGAAGGAAATTCCAAGAGCAAGAAAGGCTGGGGCAGCCAGCCAGCACAGCACCACGGGCCCGGCCAAGGGGATCTGCTAACATGGGGATAACTGGCAGTAACCAGGAAGAACGGCCAGCACCTAACGAACATGCACAGTCACATCATGCAGCCAGGAGCAGGACTCTCCTCCTTCTCCTATAAGACTGTGAGAAACACCTTGAGAATGCTGCCTCAACGCACATCAGTCCCGCACTCTTGTTCCTGTCTTCCTCATCAAGAGCCTTCAGCACACAGAAGCAGCTCTGGTATTAGTTTGTGGAGAAAATGCTCTTGCAGTGCAAATGACTTGCTGGAGGGCTCCCTTTGGGGAGCTGCTGGCTGCCATGCACCAGGGGTATCCCAGACTGTGACCCACCATCACTAGCACAGGAACTTTGGCTCTGAGGGGGACCCAAAAGAGAGCCAGTATGCAAATGAGAAAAATGAATATTTAAATAAAGCATCCATTAAGAACAGATTAACTCTGTCAATCACTGTTCACTTTTGTTTTCTTGTGTACACACTGGAGAGGTTGCACAATTACCAGTTTTGGCTCTCCCGAGGTGCATCTAGTTCATGCTGTATCAAGTACAGCTTCCCAAATCGTTGGGTTCTTTCAATTGAAGTGCATTTACCTATGTAAAGGAGAATAAATTGCTACTTAAACTTTCTTCACTCTGCTGCAATTTACAGCCTTTTTGTGCCTGCCCTGTTCAGTTTTCCCTTCAGCATCCCCTTCATTTCCCTGCAAAGATCTGGCCACCTCCTGCTGCAGGGCTGGATACCACTGCAAGACTGCGGGGACCCACTCAGCCCATGGTTTTCAGTGCCTGGCAGGCAAGGAACCGAGATTGCAAGGTAATTGGTGGCATGACACAGAAGATCATTCAAAATGACTGAGCACTCATGGATACCTGCAGAATGTGGATAACCAACAGCTGCAGCTACACTGCTCTTTGGGATGCAGTGATGCAGGAAAACAGCCAGCCGCCTGCCCGTGCCCAGGGCCTGCCAGACAAACTGCGGGGAGTGGAGGGCAGGGTTGCTGGAGGTGCTTTTCTGCCTCAGCTGGTGTGAATGACCATGGCTGGGAGGAAACACCGTGGTGCTTTGTGACAAGCACTATGCTACCAACCTGGCCTCTTCTGAACGTCTGCATTCTGTGTCCTGCACCCCTATAGGGGCACAGGGCTGCCTGCCGTCCAGCACCCCAAACCTCCTGGAGCTGCCATGTTTTACTGTTCCTTGCCCTGTCAAAGGGTGCTCTGGTGCAGCTTCTGCCATAGTAAAGTTGTGATTATCCCAGCGCCTTGCAGAACCAACTACTGCGCTTTGCCAACTTCCCAGCCCGCCAGTGCCGGAGCCAGGCTCCGCTCACACACCAGGATGAGGGCACACTGCAAAGTGTGATTCCCAAAGGCAAGCAGCCTGTCACCCTGCAGATCAGGCGCTCACTTTCACCACTGCTTCCATTTTGTTGGCAGAGTCAAGTGAAGCCCCTTCTCCCTTAACCTCCCACTCGCTCACTCCAAGCACTCACCATGCTTCCCCCGCTCTTGCTCCCAAACTGCACCAGCTGTTTGTGCTGCTCCCCGGCAGGACAATCTGCCCATTTCCCTTCGCCTTTAATGAGGAAAAAAAAGAAAGCGAGGATGCAAGCGGGGGAAAAAAAACAAAGGCAGTCAGGAATTGGCATCTCCATCAAACACACTGTCATGAGTAACATAAAACCAAACCAACACAAAGACTCTCGGCTGTGTAAACATGTGTTTCCCAGAGTTTTGGAGGGCTGCTCAGGGGCACGCTGCTGGCAGGGGCTGCCCAGCCCAGGGCTCCCTCCTCCCACAGACAGCAGCACGAAGCCCCCAGCCCTGCCTCGGAAATTTGGAGAGCCCAGATCTGATTTTCATCTACTTTGTTAAATTTCTGCTAATTGCTTTTAACGCACTTCCTCCGCCAGAGTGTTTATAGCTTAATTCCTCATGGGCATTCTTTCTGGAGTTTTACTAAGTACAGAAGGAAAATGGAATCTAACCAACATGCCAGTGATGTAATTGCTAATGGCCTCTGTAACAAATGCACACAGGGTTGTGTGTGTGTGTGTTTTTTTTTCCTTTGCCACCAACTGCCTTCAGCACATTTTGTAAGATCATGAAAACGAAGCCAAGGAAGCTGCAGTCCTATAAATACTATGGAGCAGTGAGGCTCAATATGATGTAATGCAGTCCAGTATCTTATAATTAGCACGCTGGAAAGTACACTGCAAAGACATTGGACTGAAATACTGAAGCTCGAGCTTTAATAAAACACACATCTTCCCATCTAAGACTAAGATATATTGTCACCGCAAGCTACGGAACTTGAGATCATCTCCAGTCTTCAGCAACCCACAGTTAAGAGGAGTTAATGCATTTATGCATCTCAGACAACAAGGGCGTAAGATCTATAACCCTAAAACAATATTATGCATAGAACACACCTTTCATCATTACACATTAATAGATTTGAGAGGGAAAGTTGGAGGGGTGGTGTTACGTGTCAAAATTAATTATAATACCAATAAGCTGAAATTCAACAGGGAAGATCGGGTTGTCTGAATTATGGTGTCATCAGCACTGAAAAAAACATCAACTAGAAGAGGCTGCAGCCTTTTGCAGCAAATCAAATTAAAAACATCCCAGACCAACCCACTGCAGAGAGTTTCAAGTGACGAAGGACGGTTCCAAGGCAGCCTGAACGTGTCTAGGATGCAATTTGCTGCTCCAACTGTTAGTGAGTTCACTTAGGTCTTGCTTTCTACCACGGGCTTACTAAAATTTGGGACCAGTGGCCACAAACTATGTCAAGTCAAGAATACCAGCCTTGTCTGCTTCCCTTGTAAGTTAAGCCATAAAGGAAACATAAGCTCCATTTCCACAGGATGTCCTCAGTATCCTGGCAGCCACAGACCAACCCAGAAAAAGGAACTCCACCAATTCCCCCAGTGCTGACAATGTGCCATGTGGCAAACAGGGAAGAATACCACGATTTATGCAAAGCTATTCCAGCAAAACCAGAAGAAAACAGCAAGAACCTCCTCTGTGAACCTCCCCCAAACCCAAAGCATTCAGTATGTGTGTGTGAGAGCTGGGTTACTAGCAACAATACTGGGAGCAGAGATGAGAGCAAACAAGTACTGCCTGGACATTTAATTCTCAGAGTCAATTAAATGCTAAAAACAAAATTCCGCATGAGTTAATGCTGGACAAAAGGATTAAGGAATGAAGGACTTATTTATAAACATACAGACGAAAACCTGGTTAAGAAGGAGTAGGCGAATTAATAAAAGAAAAAAATAAAAAGAATAATTCAAATGTGGCTAAGAAAGGGAATTCCTTTATTAAATTTGTCTTCAAAAGTAAATTAAGAAAAGATGCCTGTGCTATCAGAGAGCGACGGCGAGTTTGTAAAAATAGCCACTACTGAAGGGGAGAAAAAGGGAGTATGTGGAAAATGCAGTCATCTGCCAAACTACTCAATCTGTGCAATTAACCACAGGAATCAAGTGTTGTTAGTTGTGAAGAATTACTTTTTAAAGGGAAATTTAGCAAATTCCTTCAAAACATAAATGTAATACCTAAGTTTGAAAATTACTTCAATGGATGGATGCAATTAACTTTCATTCCTAGTAACAGAAAGGAAAAATACTAAGAAAAAAACCTCTCTGTTGCGGGTAGCAGCTCAGCAAGCTACAAGAAGTGCAAATTTGCTGAGAACACCTCGTTATACACATTTGGTTTGTTAGAGCAAATAATTTATTTAATGAAAAGAAGAAAGGAAATGCCACATGGATTACAGCAGCATTTCTGAGGCTCGGTCCTGAAATTAAAAGGAAGAATCACGCAAAATGTGAGCATCCTCGAGTCTCCCTGCTGCAGGAGGAACTGGGAGGTGGTGCCTGTAAGAACTGAATCCAACTGACAGTGATTTTTGGTCCAAAGGGCAGGGTTCATGGAGAACCATAGCCCAGGGACGCTTTTCCACTGGCACCTGAAAGCACTGCTTTGATTGACTGGAACATCTTTGATAAGGAAGGTGCCCACCTTCTCTCAGGACCGCCCTTATCAACATCACTCCTTGTCCTCTCCGGGAGGAACTTCCAAGCCTGCCAGATTTGAAAGAAGACGGAAAAAGATAAAAGAATATATTATTATATATGTAGATATTTCTGTTTGGAAGAGTAAACCTAATATTGAACAGGACGTTGCCCAAAGTCCAGACACACAGAGATGGAGATGCTGAGAATGCAGCAATGCAGGCAGGGAGGTGCAGAGGCAGAGGGCAGGAGGCCCAAGATGAAATGGCAGAAAGATGTGGCAGCTAAAAAGACAGCTTGATTTCAGAGGCAGAAAACACAGGAGCAGGGATCACATAGCAGGACGTTGCAGTCTCCTCTCTCTACAGATGTAATTAATCCATAAATGGAATAATGTATTCACTTCTGGACACCTCATTACCAGAAAGTCATTGACAAATTGAACAGCATACAAAGAAAACAAAAAAAAAAGTCTAAGGGTTCGAAGGGAAAAATTTCTAAGGAAAGATGAAAAGATCTGAATACATCTGGCTGCAAGCAAGAACCCAGCATAGCAGGATAAGATACGTATCTGCATGCTTCAAGAGTGTAAACATCAAGCAGAAGAAACCAGCATGGGAGGCTGTTAGGAGGAAAAACGGAATGAAATTACTAATAAAGAAAGCTTCAGATGGAGATCTCCTTGCCCTGTTAAGATGCACAGTTAGCTCTCAGGGGATGCAGCACAAGTGGCAGTGCAAGAGAACAAGGCTGGGCCACACAACATCTGAACAAAGGTGCAGTGCAGAGAGCTGTGCACCGACCAGGACTGAACTGGGAACTTCTATATCTGGTTTCTGACATCAGCTTCTCTTATTTTATAGAGTGATACAGAATCTATTAATGGATTTTCACTTAAGTACCTTAATGTGAAAGCAGGGTCAGGACTGCCAATTGAAATGAAAGGCAAGGCACATACGCATGGCTCCCCAGAACTGACCCCAAACTAAAGGATTTACTTCCATGCTCACTCGCTCTCCCAAAGCTCCAGCTCACTGCTCATGGCAAAGCATGCTGCAAAGGCAAGCAAAGGGAAAAACAACGTTGGCCACGTTCAGGGTGAGGTAATGAAAGCTGATGCATCGCAGCCATTTGTCACCACATCCAATGGATGCTGCTTTAAATAACCCCAAACTGCTCCTGCCCGTGCCACCAGCCCTGCCAAGAAAACAAGCTTGCTTATCAATCCATTTGCCTGTGGAGATCCTGCTGGCTCACACTGAGCCCTTAAATCTGGAAGCATTTGATCCCAGCACATGGCTCCTCTTCTGCTTACTGAGCATACCAAGTAACTTGAGCCAGCGTTATATCAAAAGCAGACAATTTAAATTAGATTGAGCCAGACCTAAGCCTACAGCATCTTCTAACGACTGCTGTCAATAAACCAGCCTTGTGCGCACCTTCTGCAGCACAAACAGCCCACAGTAAGGACAGCAACTTGCTAAGCAACTCCCCTTTGAAAATGCTACTAGGAGGAATGGTAAACTTTTGTGATGTGAAAATACCAGTGTTTGTTGCTTGCAAAGACCAGATTTACAGTGAGCCTCAGCCAAGCAGTTTGTTTCACACCTTCAAATTTAAAGGGAACAGAGTTTTCCACTGGAAAAAGCAGCCCAGAAGTTGCAATAAAGCAGACACAGAAACGTCAATCAGCGCCGACGTGGAGCTGTGAAAGCTTCCTGAAGGAAAGCACAGCAATCCTGCAAAACCACCACCCAATGTAAGGACAGCAAGTCAGAAACAAGTGCTGCGCTTAAGAGAACAAGGCAGGGGACCTGGAGAGGGCACCTTCCTCCACCTGTCCTCAGGATAACATTAAATGCAAGGAGAGCAAGACTGTGCTGCCATGAAGGGCAGGTGATGCATGAGGTGACTGCAATGGTTGCTCCTGGCAGCCTCCCATGACAAAGCTCCCCTGGTTGCTAACAGGCCTCCTTCTGCTTTTTTTTCGATTGTTAAACATTCCGTGCAGCACAACCAAGTTTCTCCGTATCAATTGTAGGCTCCAGAAAACAAGATGTTGCAATGACTTGGATGACACAAAGAATATCTTGCTGTGTCCTTAGGGAAAGGAAAGAGGAGAGAAAACACACAGGAAAATGTACCGGTTCCTGTATAAACCTCCTTGCCACTGCAGGCAGATTTGTTTTTTCTACAATCCCACGTGCAGTGCAGCAGGAGAAAGGCGGCGGCAGGGAGGACTGCTCTCCTCCTCCAGGAGGAGCCAACATGAAAATTGGATAATTTTTCATTATTTCACACCATTAAATGGCATGGGACCAGGAAGGGAGAAGCAGCCTAAGAAAAGAAAGAAGGGACAAAGCATAAAAAAATATGAAAGGAGTGGGAATTTTCATTCAATCCAAAATTTTTTTAAGTATCTGAGCGTTTTCCTTCTGAGTTCTTTTTTTTTTTTTTTTTGTCTAAATTTCTCATGGAGCTTCAGCAGCAGCTTACAGCAGCTCATGTCACCCATCAGGAAAAGACAGCAGGCTCGGATTAATTTTTGAGGAAAGCTGCTTTCATGCCAATGCACTTGGCAACGCAGAACACAAGAAGAGCTATCCCAAAAACGCGGTATTTATGAGAGGAGTGGTTTCTAAAATTGTTTTCACTATGGATACCAAGAAGCAGCACCTGACTCCTCTCTTGTACACAGGTTTTCATCTGATTACCTTCAAAGGTGACTGGAGCAGCTATTTCCCAGAGCCCTGTGCAGAGCGGTCCCAGCCGGACACTCGCTATAACTGCTTTCCAAAAGCCATGGAGATGTGTTGCACATCGAAAACACACTTTTATACCTCCAGGAAAAAATACAATTTTGCCACCAAAATGGAGAGATTCTCTTGGTGTGATCGTGGTTCTAAGATTTAATTATCTCAGCACAGAACTGCAGGTATCAATGCTTTGGAGACAAAGAACAAACGGGGCAATTATTCCCAGAAGTCCTCCTTTTTCCCTCTAATAACAGTGAGGGTTACAAACACGCCAAGATCAAAGAATGTATAATAAGGAAATTTATTTCCAATTGGGATGCATGTAAACCTTGCACTAAAATGGTGGAAGGACAGCAATGTGAACCTCAGCGGAGCTGAGATTAACACACGGCTAAGGATCACACAGACCATCACAGAGCCACGTCTGAAATGACAAGGAATGGAACTAATAAGCATCCTCCCAACCAACACAAACGCTTTGCCTCTCCAGCTTCCCACTGAGCTGTGCCATGCACACCCACCTCCAGCCTTGTCAGCAAGCACCAGGACATCCCAGCTGCAGAGTGGAGCTCTGGGTGTCTCTGGGTCTGCCCTGTCCAATGGCAATGGACTGGACTTCTCCTTTGGTGACTTGCATGGTCCTAAGACACCCTCTGAAATACTGACTTGCAGGGCACTGCCAGTTTGATGCATGCACAACACGAGGTGAGGGGAAGCTGCAGGCAGCAGCTGAAACCCTCAGCCCTCACCTATCCAGGCTGTATGGGGCAGTTTCTGTGCTGCAGACACCAACAGCCACAGCAGCTTCTGTAGCCCCCATCTCCTTGAAGAGACAAGGCTACCCATTACTTAAAAAAAGGGGGAAAAAAAGAAAGCCAAACTACACACAACCACGCAGCGCTGCGGCTTACTCTGAGACTAAAAATACTCATGCCCTACCTCCTGTACAGTAAGTCTCCATTGGCTTATTTTTTGCAATACCTAGTCAAAATATTTTAAGACAGAGAAGACAGAGAAAGTGTAATTCTGTCCAACAAGGTGGAGAATCACCCCACATATTCCCATGGCTTCAATTCTAGTAGCACGTCTCCGAGACACAGCACGCTGCTCTCTGCTCCGGAGTCATCAACATCTTATCCAAGCACCAAAGACATTCTTAAGGAAAGATGTGAACAGTGTAAACCGTTGGAAGTTTTATACTTTTGACGTTCTGAAAGTTTTGGAAAAATCTTTTTAAGCAGATTTATGTTTCCCTGCTATTCAATTTACAAGGAGAACATTTCACTCAAGCGTTCAGGACTGCTACCTTCTCAATGAGGAGCCCACCCATATGCAGAAAGTTACTTGGAAAACTCACTAATGCAGCAACATACGTAGTAAAATGAACATTTGATTCAACCCATACAATTTTATGCAAAGTGTGCATTTTCGTAACGATGGACATCGAATCATAGAATCATTTAAATCTGAAGGGACCATTAAAGGTCATCTGGTCCAACTCCCCCACAGTGAGCAGGGACATCTACAGCACCATCAGGTGCTCAGAGCCCTGTCCAGCCCAACCTTAAGTGTCTCCAGAGACAGGGTCACCACCACCTTTCTGGGCAAACTGATCCAGGTTCTCACCTGCACCTTGCACACACCATAACCATACCGTGCCACAGCCCTGTTGGCCATGGTCCTGCCCGTGCAGCCCCAGTATGTTCACTCACCTTTACTACAGAGAGCGCTGGGCTGGCTCTGTGTGGCTGGCTGCATGTAAATGATAGGAAGAAGGGAGGGTGGGATCACTTGGATTTGGCTGTGTGCAATACAGCGTGCTCTGTAACACATGCATGTTCCTAAAGCTGTGTTCTCAAGTTATTGGTTTTTTTTTTTTTAATTTAAAAATCTGAATTTTTCTGAATTTCTTGCAAAAAATTCCACCCATTGACTACTCTCTGTTTGGCAGAGAATGCAAAAGGAATAAATAGAGGATTCTGGTGGGGGAGAAAGAAATATTATGTTGCATCCAAACCATCCATCCCATGATTTCACTGGAATAGCACTGCAGAACGAGGACAGCAGCAGCTCAACAGCCAGAACTGACATGGGTGGCCGCAAACAGCAGCACGTGTCCAGCACTTGCACAGCACTCACCAGCTTCTTGGCATGCCACAAGGAAATTTCAGCAAAGAAACACAAGTTCTGAGCCACGAGAAAAACAGAAAATACTGCAGCATGGGGGAGACGTGCAAAGCTCCTACTACCAGACTCTGTGCTCCACTGATTTACTGGTGCACACTACAACCCCACAATAGCAGAAGCAAGCTGGCAGCAAGCAGCAAACCTCAGCCAGGAGGCACGAGGATCTGTTTGGAGTTTAATCCCATTCCCTGGGAAAATAACTGTGCTCTGGCAGAGGACAGTGTGGGCTGGCACAGGCAGGGCTGCTGGGGGGACCAGCAAGAGCAGCAATGTGTGGGCATCTCCCAGGATCGGCCCCTGCGGCCACATGCTTTCAAAGCACTGCAGTCCATGGCTGTGCTCCACCTCCATGAGGAGTTGGGGGCTCCTGGTGCCTTCACACCCAGCCAGGAAAGGGACCAACACAGTCTGGAAAGTGCCACATCCAATGGACACGAGGTGCTAACAGCAGTGCCCACCCCACGCAGATCTCACCACGTCCTGTCCCACGGAGCACAGAGGATAGGTGAGGCGAGGGGGAGGACTGCTAGGGACATGGTGGAGTGAGGAAAAGCCCCTGGCAGTGCTATGCAGGGCAGGTGGCCACCGCGGCCATGGCTCAGCACAGTCACACTGCATACAGGAGTGTGATGCTGCTGTGAATCCTGCCTGAGCAGCTCCCGGCCATGCAGTGCTGCACACCTGAAGGAGAGAGGCTCTGGCTCTGCCCTTCCTTCGGATCTGCTCCCATAGCACAGAGCTGCCACTGCCACAACCTGAAGTGGGGAGTGCTGCACCAGAGCTTGGCTAAGAGCGAGAGCCCAACAGCACTGCTTTCTGTTGCTGCCTGCCCCTGCTCCTGAGTTTCCCAGGGAGAGCTACTTACTCCAAACTGAGCCTCTCTTATTATGAGGACAATTCTCCACTTCTCCCCGGGGACCAGCCACACAGAACAAGCTTTCTCTGTTGTTGTCGTTGCAGCTGCTGTTAAACTGTGCTTGCCTATCGATCTGCGCCTGGAAAAACTTGAGGACGCGCGCTGTTGGCCCAGCCCTTCCAGAAGGGCCCATCAACCACAGCTGCTGAAGGACAGATCCTCCAGCACCTGTGTGGGGCTGCAGAGCAGCACCATGGGAGGTGAGAACCCACCCGGCTTCCCCCACACCGCTCTGGGAGCAGAGGCAACTCTGGGTGCCATGCTCAGGCCATGCACAACAACACCAGGCACTCCTCCTGATCCAAGAGTCATATGTTTTTCACTTCTAATTTTTGTCTTTACACGTGGAAAAAAGAGAGATCAACACTAAGGGCACTGATTTCCAGACCCCAGCTTGCTATGGAGATTTTAAACAGTACAGTCCCCAGCACAAACCAGTAGGCGTGCATCCATGCCCCTGCTCCCAAAGCACAGTCACTGCCAGCAGCAAACAGACAGAAGTCCTGCAGCCTGCAGCTCGGCACAGCTCCTCCCAGCCCAGCACAGCCCAGCAGCAGGGAGTGAGCGATTCTCCCTGGGGGTGAGCACTCAGCCTGTGCTGCCAAACTGTGAGGGAAGGGGGGGAAATACCATGGCAAATAGATCTGTCCATTGTGAATCATACAGGATGTGAGCAGTGCTCAGCTTCATTGAAAGGGTGCACACCTAATTTGACACAGAAAAGCAGCTGCGTGTACATGAGGGAAGAACCATGCCCGGTATGGATGACCCACATCTGTAAGGGGCCCTGATGACCAATGAGTTCTGCATCACACTGCAGCAGTTTCCTTGAGAAAGAGCAAATAATGCACGGAAATCAAGTGCGTCGGTTTACAACTCAAAGCAATTTCATCCTAAGATAAAGATTTCCTGTCAGCAGACAGATTTTCCTACATTAACAAGGACAGACAGGCCACGATGCAACAAGCAGTGCAGTTCTATCTAGTACCATGGATGTGCCCCAGGCCCCCAGCCCCTGCAGCACAACAGCGGTGTTCCCAGCAGTTCACACAGCCCATGAAATCAGTGGGTGCAAATTGGAGTCTGGCTGGGAGCTGCCCACTGCAGCAGAGCCTGGGGCTGCCCCTATGCTTCTGGGTTATTCCTTCCTGGGAGGATCCCCCTATAACGCGCACTGACAGCCCCCAAGTACACAAAGGAAGAGCAGAGCTGCTGGGCTCTGGACCAGCAGTGGCTGACCAGGGGAGAGCCACGATGGGTTAAAAAATTTGGAAAATAAATGTATTTGCTAATTCATTTTCATTCTGCATGAAAATGCAAATTGGGTGCAAAAAATAAAACAAACAGAGAAGGCCTAATTACTTATACAGGCATTTTAATCAAACAATGAATAGCGCACAGCAACCTTCTACATCAATTAATAAAGCTGGCTTCTGCGAAACAAAAGAGTTACACCATGCGGCCTAATTGCAAAACCCAGCCTGGAGCAGCCTTCCTCCCCCGCCCCACACACCTGGCCCAGCACAGCCCCGCTGCATTCCTGCACCAGCGCCACTCGCAGCCCCGCTCCCCGTTTACAAATTCATTACAGCATCACGTTTGCTAATGCCTCTGACGGAGGAGTGGCTGTAATGCAGCACTGGGAGGCACAACGCAGCTCATTCAGCACGGGGCTGGGGCCGGCTCGCTCTCTGCGCAGGAGGCAGCTGCTTCCACTTAAGCTTAGCACATTTCGGGAGATGAGGATAAAATAGGAGCTATTAGATGTTTGCATTAGATGCCAGGGAGCCACCTCTCTGTTTTGTATTAACAAGCATGCTTTACAACCTATTTCTTCATGTCTTACCTTGAGCTTCACTTGATCAAACATCACTCACGCCGTAACATATGTGACCGAACTGGCTAATGATGAGCTGTCACCTTTCTGACAAAGCGGTGCCTATGCCTGCTGCAAGCAGATCTATCAGAAGCAGCCCAGTGCCTTGCGGCTCCTGGCACAAGGTTTGCCATTGCGAGGCTGCAGACAGGGGACTCGGCAGCAGCCCTGTGCAGGCAGGCCGTGCCGAAAGCCTCGGCGTCAGGCGTGCTGCTCCCCGCACTTGGTAGTGTTTGGGGTGCAGAGATGCTGCTGGGTTATTTTTAAAACAGTAACAAGAAGCAACACGTACGTTGTCAACCCCTCCACCCCCAAAAGGCATTAACTGCGAGCTCTGCTGGGGGAGGTGGATGCTTTAGGAATCCATCGCTCTGCCAGTGCACAAATTCAAACCCACAGCTTCCAGCCTGGCTCCTGGCCTGGCACGGCGAGGCACAGGCAGGTCAGGGCACATAGCATCCTGTGCAGTGCCACAGAACAGCTAGATGTGACACAGCTAGCCCTTCTCCCCCTCCAAAAAAGGGGAAAAAAAAATCTCTCTGACATAAAACTCAATGCTACCGACACATTCCCTTTTGTCTCTTCTAGCACTGCCAGGCAAGGGATTGATAAATTAATTTCAAAAATCCCATGCTGGAAAAATCCTATTCGTTTAATAAATTTGCTCGAAATATTAATCTAGAGACAGTTCTCTGTGCTTTAGGAGTTTGGGGAAGGTTCCTTCTAAACCTGAGACCTATGTTTACCATCAACACTGCACTTCTCAACAGCTGGGGCAGGCTGGGAGCAAGTGCATGTGGCAGGTGGTTTGCTGAGACCGCCTGCATTTATCTGTGTTTGGAACTCTTTCACCCAGAAGCCAGGAACTGAAGGGCCAAATCCATACGTGGCACATATAAAAATGCTACTGAAACTCTACTCTGTCAGAACAATTGATTTCTGAAGCTTATATCAAATGTAATCAGATGCAACTGAAGCTCAATCATTCATTCTTTGTTATGTTTAAAAATTTTTGTTAATATGTATTTGATTCTCCTAGAGAATCACAAAAGTGATTTCTGCCCTAAATTTGAGTTCAAACTATAGTCTTCAGTTGCATTTCCAATGACAACAAAAACCAGAGTCAAACACCACTGGAACATGTGTGATTCTACGTGACGAGGGCCAGGAAGCAGAAAATGTCCACTTCTCCCTCCTATCCTGACACTGCAATTGTGGGAAATGATGTAAATGCAAAAATACACGAGTGTTTCCCAATGCTGGGCACGCAGTGTGGGCCAGTCAGTGCCACCAGCTGCATCCCTATGCCCTCAGGCCTTCCTCCACAGCCCTTCTTCTTCATGAGCACTGGACAACAACATCCATGCTAGAGACACACGGGTCCTACAGTCAGACCAACACGACACCAAATGCCTCCCCTCCTATAGATCCTGTAAAGATTTTTCTGCCTGTAACATTTATTAGAGTCCTTTAACAACTCGAGTAATGATTCTCTAAAAAATAAATAAAAGTAGTAAATCATTTTTATTGCAATTCCTTGCCTCTTTAGAAAGATACAGCATACTGACAAATAAAATCTACCTACCGAGCAATGAGACCTGAGATGAGACCTGGTGAGAAGTGAAATAACAGCTAGAGAATACATGTCTTCCAGAACCAAATATCCCCAGGGACCTTACATGTTAAAAGCAACAACACTTGCAATTTTGGATATACATGTTTGAAACGTCCTTCCAGCTACACCACAAATTTCACAGGTAAGAAAAACATAACAACGATGCTCTAAGCAGCAATACAATTCAGAGATGCTACAAACAGGGCTGCTTTCTCAGCTACCAGCATGACTTCTCCTCTCTGTGATTTACAGGTACTTAATAACAAGTAGGTTAATGAAGCAACAATACACTGACTGCAGAGCGCTGATTAATACAAACTTCCCAGCATAGCGAGCCAAGAGCCAACTCTGTATCAAGGCAGTGTCCAAGTGGTTTGTCTGGGTTTGTTAAACAAACCAAAAAAAGGGAATCCAGGGATGTCTGCACTGATGCACTCAGCTTGTGAGCATCCTGAAGCTCTGCTCAGAACTGCCTGGTTGGAAAGAGAGGGGACTACAAGAAAACAAGTGATCTGAGTTGCACGATGCTGTTCAGCAGTCGACAACGCACTACCAGAGGTCTCAGCCCTGCTCCTGGTGAGCAAACTGTTGTACAAAAGTAGCCGTTACCTAAGATAACTGTTTGCATCTAAGGTAAAAGAACACTGGACTGGAACCTGCAGCATTAAGCCCTTGAGACTGCAGCCACCACAATGCCTGATTTGCAGTGGGAAAAAAAGTCACAACTTGATGATGAAGAAAGTACACCAAGTAAGAATGAACTCTAACTACCCACTGCATACTCTACACAGTCAGACTAAGGGCTACTGGGCATCAAGGCACTGCTGCAAGCTGGCTCTTTGTCACCACTGAGCCCAGGACTGAAGGGGGAGCAGGGACCAACCGTATGGTTGTTCACGTGCAGCCTGGAAACCCTTCCCTGCTCCGTCTGCTCTGCCTTCGTTACCAGCACATAACGCAACCTGTAGGACTGCAAAAGCTCCTCCGCCACTGAAGTCATCTGCTCCAGTGATCTGCACACTGAGCTTGTCACTGCAGACCCCAACTGGCTGGGGAAGAAAGTCACCAACAACACATCAAGAAACAAAGCAAAATGAAGTTGGTTTTGATTTGGCTCCAACCATCCCCACTATTTGGAGACGTTTTCCCTTTTTAAAATGCATGCCTATCATCACTTAATGAAAAGGCACACACTAGTGGGAAACAATGGGCAGCCTCAAATAAGAAACCATGCGTTCCATCTAGCCTGCTGCAGCTCCTGGCATTCACATGACAACACCTCAAATTTATGACAATAAAAACCTGCGCTTTCCATTCTCACAGTGGGGTGCTTTAGGTGCACTGGGATGGAAAGAGAGGGCTGCAAACCCATCCTCAAGAAAGAAAAACAGGAGGATGGAAGGCACCTGAGACAGGTGAGCATTTATTTGTTGTGACTCTAGTATTATTAACAGTAGCAGTAGATTAGCACTGGGCTAGCATCAAATGCAGCAGCTCATTTACAGTGGCTAACCAGAGCAAACAGGACAGGAGTTTTAATGATGCAGAGAAGTCTGCAGCTTAAGCTGAATTCTAAAAAAGATACCAGAAAGAGTGAAGCTGTAGAAGAGAGAACTACTGTTCTGTTCCTACGGAGAAATGCTCCCGAGCAATGCTGGCACTGGGATCTCTGCCTCCAGTGCACCAAGCCGCTGTGGCTCCTTGCAGCTCAGAGCATTTCTCTCCCAACATATAAACCAAGCTTTTGCAGATGATAGATGAAGGGAGGGGAACAAAGCAGTGAAAAATAATAATTAAAAAACAATAATCAGTGAACCAGTTTCTTAGGGTTCACAGAGAATCGTTCAGGCACAGCCCATAGGACAGGGTCCCCCTGCAAGCATCAATCTGCAGGTGGCAGCTGCGCTCTGCTGTCATTGCATCCTACTACATTTTTTTGAGATGCACTCTCCTATGCACCCTGTATATCACTGAGTATTTAGGGAAGCGCTGGCAAAGGTTACCCTGGAAGTTTACCTCTGAATGAATACTGCTAGGAACGAAGAGCAAGCAGATGTTGGATGACTAACTCAAATCCACTTGAACAGGATTTTGGAACAGTCAAAAAAGAAAATGTCCCCAGGGGATTCATCTAGATGTTATGTTCGGCGCAGTGCATATTCATTAAAAGCACCACTGCTGGTGTAGGTATGCGCTAGCATAATATTGTTTTAACACATACCAAGAGCAGGGCTGATGCATCTCCAGGTGCTCCAGAACCAGGGCTGTCCTGGTGAAGCTTTCAGAAAGTCTTCAAGGCAGCATCTTATTGCCAACGTTTTAAATTGTATTTTGCTGCTTCTACTCTGTTTTCATAAATAGATAACTGATGTTTCTCTTAAGCAGGTCTCACAGCTACAAGAGGATGAAGGAAATGATTTGATTCTCATCGTCCAGCTGGAAAGAGTAGGCTGGAATGGAGTGCACTTGCGATTTCCAATGCCTGAAGAGTGCTAACTAAAAGCAATGAGGAAATGGAGATGAAAAGAGTGGCTGATATGCATTTTGTCTCCAAAGTGGTGGTAAATGCTGGGTTTAGCCTCACTGCAGTTGAAATGCTTGCTGCAGAGAAGCCAGCCCTGCTATGCTGAACCTGTGCTACACAGCCTGCAGACAGAACTGGGGCTGGAGCCATCTCAGCAGGCCACAGTCGAGCCGGGTGACACTGGAGGGTGAGAGCTGTGCCCCCAGCTCTCCACCACTGCTGTCCTACACAGAGATCACCTTGCTGGTTGTTTAAGTGTCAGGACTAGCACGGGTTCAGACCTGCCATATGAAGAGCTCAAGAAGTCAGTAATGAACACAAGGAGCTCTGCACATCCTGACTTACTGTTCCCATTTTCAGGCAGGTGATGTGCCATCCAGACAGAAAGCTGAGGAGGACCATTGGTGTTTTCCATGCTGCACAGCCCGTGGTCTTCACTGCACCATTTCCTCCCAGGAGTGCCAAAGAGCACTTGGTTGCTACCCCTGAGTACATACTTTCCTCCTCTGCTGCCAACGCTTTCTGACCCCTCAGGAACTTCAGTGGAGAAGCAGACACGTTTAGCCCCACGACAACGCTTTGCAAAAGAGTGCATTTAATCAGCTCTGTCTTGATTTATGTCTGCTTCTTATGAGGCCCAATTTCCGACGCTGAAATTCTGATTTGCTATCACAACCTTTAGACCTACAGCCAAAGAATGTCATTTTTAATGCTGGTCATCTGGCAAACCACAAAGAGAGCTCACAAATCCAATAAAAGAGGTCTAAAAAAAAAAATCCACACAACAGTTCTGGCCTGCTGCATAGCAATGGGGAAAAGCACATAGTAAATCACCCATTTGATCATTGGGCAAGGGCCAGCATTCACTGAGAACCTGGCTGCCAACAGCACTTTCTCAGATTCCTCACAATGGGCTGCTTCAATTTGTTTTTTTAACTACACAGAGGCCTGACATCAGCTTTGCTGGCAAAATTGTCTCCAAAAAGTGACCGAGTACCTGGTGTGCTGCAGCTGTGTAAGAACACACAAAGGATCGAATTCAGCAGAGTCTCTAGGATCCAGATTTGTGATAATGAATCGCGTTACAAATTAGCTGTAAGCAAAAAAGACCCTGAGCTATCTTGAAACAAGAAAGCAAGGATGAAGCAGCAAAGCCTTTGGTAAGACTTGTGCTATCGCGCTCTGCTTTGTGCCTTCCTATCCTGCTTTTTTTCACCCCTTTCACTCACTGAGTCTCCTCTGGTTTGGGGACTGCCATCCAGCATGTGTATCCCAGCCACAGACCCCGTGCTCAGAAGGCAATCCCATCACCACGTCTGCCCAGCCTGCACCAGGAGCAGGTGCGCAGAGCTCATCTGCGTGGCCTCAGGTATTGTTCCAGTGTAACAGAAACAGAGCCCTATACAAAACAAGCTAATGGATACCCATAAGGAGCAGAAACAAGATGGAGAAAAGGCAGCCGCACTACTTACACACACAGCAGTACACCTGATCTGCATTTTATATGTATGTAAAATGAACTGAACAGCAAAAGGCCAAACAAGCCCTGTCTTCACATGACTGTATGTTTGTAGCACCTAGGTGTGACTTGCCAAACACTACCTGCATGGAATTCACGGCTACAGAGAAGATCAGCACAAGGTTCATGGTGCTGCTCCCTCCTGGGGAAGCAGGGCATGCAGCCCCCCCAGTCCACCTCAGCAGAAAGCACAAGAGGAAACAGCTTGCAGATGAGCTGAAAAGCAAACACTGGAAAGCACGAGTAGACTTCATGCTACGGAGCCGCTGAGCACCATTTGTTCCCAAAACAAATGTTCCCTATCTTCAGTGCAAAAGGGGCAGGGGACACACTGGGTTGCAGGTAAGGCTTGGACAAAGGGCTACACTACTTGCTAATGCAGCTCCTGTATTCTTATACAAATACTGACATGTCTTTAGGAGAAGTAACCTCATAAATGATTAAAAAAGGTCAACCCCTGCATGCAGCCACCTGGATGGCTGTGTATTTCAGCTCTGATTCTCTCCCCTCCATGCCCATATGCTGCTGTTTGCCCCCCACCTCCATAACACCAGCACCTGGCATAATTCTTCACTCTTATCCTCCATGTCACCCCCAAAGCCTGATCTGGTTTCCTATGCATGAAGATGAAAATTATATTAAACCGCAGGGAAAAAAACCACCACTACCAGCCATGCTACAAGCAGGATTTGCATCTCATCCCAAACCTCTCTTGCACCCAGAGCATACACTTTACAGAATTCTATCCTGGCATGACTTTCATCCCTCCCTGCACACAGCACCTACTTGTCTTGTGGTGTGAGATTGAAGTAGACAAGTGTGAAAGAATCATATAGGGCTCAACATCATTAGGCTCATCCTGAAAGCACAGGAGTTGACAGGTCTGAGGAAGCAACTCCCTATTTTCCCCTGGGGCTCAGATTTGGGGGCTTGGAGGTTGGGAAGAGAAAGGAAGATCTCTGCAAAACAAAACCAGGCAGGCTGTCTGTGTGTCTTTTTCTTTATAATCTTGGGGCAGCTGTAAGGCTACCAGGCAGCAAAAATTGTAAAGAAAGCCTCAAGTTAAACATAAACTCAAACTGCGAAGACACAATGAAAGTTCAGCGTGTTAGAAATAATGTGCTGGGCAAAACATTAACACATTTACACATGGAAGTTGTGAAAGAGTCAGAATCATCTTGTTGAAAATGTATCAGTCAGATGAGATCTGATTTTAGGGCAGAGTCCTGCAGATACAAAAAATAAAAGCTCTTGGAAAGGCCACATCACACAAATTTCCACGTATTCTCTGCTAAATAAGATGAATATCCTCCCTCCACAAAACTGTGCTCCCTGGCAAAGTGCCCAGGTTGAAGTTGCTCACAGAGAATGAGGTCAAAAATCAAATGCCCCAAAATGCTTTGCTTATTAAGCAGGCTCGGCTGCACGCTTTAGGACATCTGGCCTTAATGCAGGCCTGCTGCATTTCTACAAAACAGACAAATAAATAAATGAAAATCAATAAAATACCCTCTACCTTAAAGCCTGTAGCAGATCAGGTTTGCCCAAAATGCCAACTAGATATTTTCTGATGGGATCCATCCCAAGGTCAGGACGCACCCCTGGCCAAGAGCAGTGTTTGGAGCCTGTGACCACTAGCGTGTAACCACAGCTCAGCCCTGTCTTCCGCAGCATCTTGTCCAAAGATAACCAGCGTCTCTGAAACGAGAGCAGCAGCTTAAGGCATGTGTTGTTGCTGGATTGTTTTGTTTTTTTTCTTCTGCTTTTTAATTTATATGTGGAAATAAGTGTGAACTGCTGAAGATCAAGTCAAACCCATTCCCTGCAGCTATTGCCATCCAGCAAGCAGGCAGCTCCATTCTGCACCCGCTGTAACTTCCCCCCGGCCTTTCAGCTCGGCCTTGCTCAGACAACTTTGCAGTAACTCAATTGAGAGAACACCAAGGCTCAGAGTGGAGGAGAAGGGCTCAGAATGGAAAAGTCAGTGACACATAACCAGATTAAATGAAGCATGGCTTGGACACACCAACACCATCCATCTGCCTGAGACCCAAAGCGCCACCCTCCAAAAGTACACCCTTATAGTTCCACGGCCTGTTTGGCTGCTGGCTGGGGAAAGCTCCTGCATGGTTGGCTGCACTCATCTGTTGGAAGCAGCCAGAGCAGAGCAACCAGTGCTACAGTTCCTGCCCTGCTTCTGAGGCTGCTGCCCAGGCAGCGCTGTGCACAGCAGCCTTCACATTTTGCTCTCAAAGCTGTTTTGTGGGGCTCCGAATCTGCATCCGATGGGGACTGGGATTGCTTGGGACAGAAAGAGTTGTGTTAACTGGGAGCATCCTTGGGGCTCTGGGGTGCACTCGCAAAAGCAAGGCAGGATGCTGCACGAGGAAGGGATGCGGCTGTACCCTGCTCAGCTCAGCAGCAGCAGGGGCTCCTGTGATTTCACAGCAAGTTCTGTTGTATTTGTCCTAACACTTCTGTTCAGAAATTCCTTAGGATGTATTAAAAAGCAACTCTTTTTTCCTAAACAATGTTTCTGACTCTCGTAGCTGCAAATAAGATTGGAAACACAACCAATGTGCTTCCCAACAGCTCACAAAGCAGGTGAGAAATAAAAAGTGCAGTTTATTGTGCTTTAAAACAAAAATAATTAACAAAACAAAACAAAACAAAAGAAAAACAACAACAACAAACCCACCTGATCTGTGGGAGGCTACTTCATGATTTTTTAAGTATCCACACCTGGCATACTGGTCACAATGGGAATACATACTGACTAATTTCCTGCCCAGTGTCAGCTTTCCAGATAATCCCAAAACAATGACTGTAACAAAATACAAGCGTTCCAGATCATCGTTGTGCCTCAGGTATTAAACAGCACCAGTGAATAAAAGGCAGAATGAATATTTTAAGGGGCTGCAGGCAGCAAAAGCAATAGGTGGGGATTAGAATTCAGCCGTCCCTGACCCGGGCTGCACAAGGCACAAAGCAGAAGCCCAGCCGGCTCGAAGGCCCCAGGAGGACCTCCCTCTCCCACCAGAGCTATCCCAGCTGTGCAACTCCCACTCAATGCACAGGAAATCTCTTCCCCATCATTCATTGATCTCTGATGCACCCCAAACCTGATTTTTAGAAGCCTTGCTTGTTAAAACTAGACAGGAAGAAACTCTTCTTGCTATTAAGGTGCTCGCCAGAAAACTCAACCACTAATACATCTGCAGCACAGAAAGCCTCTCCTGAAACCTTTCATGTGTCTCTCTACACGTCAAGCTCCTTTTCTTCTTCCTTTTATCTTCTTATTTAGATAATTCTCACTAAAAGCAAGGTGGCCGTTCCTATGAAATTACCATAGCGTCTCTTGATGGACTTTTAAGATATCTCTTGTTTGTTATACAGCGCTTGGGATGTGTTTTGCCAGGAAGCGAGATGTTGTTTATTCCTGTATTAGGAAGACAAAGTGTTTCCCACTTAAGGGCTCTGGCTCAACGCTGCGACACAAAGTGAGTGGCATAACTGAAGGGAAGAGGCTCCTTACAGCAACTGCATTTCAGTTTCATTGATTAGCAGTATTGCAAGTGTAAGGAGATTTAATGCCTAGCCCAGTGTAAATTGGATTCCAATTGCTATCTCTGCGTAAAAGGGGGTCTCACATAAGGGATTAAATGCAGGCCAAGGTTTCACAATGAACCCACTGGCTCATTCACAATCAGCTTTGTGTACTCATTAGAAAAGGGAGCTAATCACCCCAGTTTGTGCTGGTTTCAAAGCTGTGAGCACAAAAAGCTGTGACCTCCCACTGCGAGTCAAAGACAAAATATCCCGCACCCTCCATCTATGGAAAACTCTCATTTCGGACCTCCAAAATTCAACCTTCTGATGGGCCCACAATAGAAATTAGCTATGGTCAGCAACATTCAGTTACCTCTAACATCCCAATTATATCGCTGAGGACAGAGGATGAATGAGGAAAAGCCAACATCTGCCCAGTACAGAGCTACCAGTGACCTAGTTTCGTCCCAGCTTGTGGCTTGTTTGTGAATGTATTACGAGCTTGCACAACACAGCAAGCACATAAAAGTCCCAAGCAATCTCACAGGTAATCACGAAGACGTTCTGCATTTTGAAAGGCATACAGAAATGTATTCCCACGTGGCACAGTGCAGCAAACCAGAGTTAAACCAGATGGCAAAACAGAAAGAAGGCAGCTTTGCCAGTGGAGGCAAGGGACAGCTTGTGGAACACGCCAGGAACGAGGGTTTGGCTCCCAGCTCACCCAGCGCCCCACAGGCAATAAGCCATCCAGGTCACAGAAGTCGTAGAGAACATAGAGAAACAGCTGCATCTGTACAGATACAAACTTGTGAAATGCCAGGCCTTGCAGGACGTTACACTGGCTTTTAGCTAGGCTATGATCCTTCCTCCCCAGACTCTCTCCTATTACAGAAAGACCCAAGCCTAAGAAAAACCTCCAAGATCCAACCTGTCTATAGACAAGGAAAATATTTATTAAACAATAATAATAACCTGTTGATAAAAAGCAGCCAGAGTACCCTATAAGCATTTCAGCTGGATCATTTTTGACTTTTTTTTTAATGCAAGGAGAAAGCCAAGGCCAAACCCAAACAGCCAACCCAGCAGTGCTTTTTTTAATACAAGGATAAACCCAAATCCACCAGAAATAACACACAGTCTTCACAGCATTAGAGTTGCAGTGTATGGACCTGTTTTGAGTTACCATGCCATTTAACAATACTGTAGGCACTGATTTATCATCCTAGGAAGTCACTGCTTAGCTTGACATTTCACTAACACGATGCCCTTATGACATCCTGAAGCACTTTGAAAGAATTTCACCTCACGTTTATGCAGCTCAGCCAGCACTCTGCAACAAGCAAATGAATCTCTCTGCTTCTCCATCGGTACATCCATGAGATTCTCCCACCGAGATGATAATTCCCAATCTGCACTTATTTTCCAGATCATCAACTGGACTTCTGCACAGCTTACAACCTGGTCTTTGGCATTCTCAGCAAGAACTGCATTAGGTCCAATGATCGTTATCTCCATGACTTCAATTTTCCTCTCAGCCTCTTGCAATCTTAAACCAATGCTTTCCAACTCCTTATCCACTGCAGCATGAATAGCATCTCACTTTTCTATAATGTCTGCCAACCACTTAGCAAGTCCAGCGTCGCTTGATAAGCCAAATCCATGCCTCCTGACGGTATGAAGCTGCAAGCAGTCAAGCCTGCAGACAAGCTGCAAGCAGTCGCTTCCCTGTGACTTCTGTCACCTAAATTCAGGGTGCACAGAGCAGATTTCGTATAGGCAGATATCTTCAGGGTGACAGCAACAGAACTGGAGGGAACTTCATGGAGCTGTGATAGGGGAAGGTTGGGTGGAGTGTCAGGAAAAGGTTCTTCACAAGAGGGTTGCTGGGCATTGGAACAGGCTGCCCAGGGCAGTGGTTGCAGCACTGAGCTTGTTGAGTTCAAGAAGCATCTGGGTAATGTTCTCAGACATTGGGCTTGATTTTTGGGTGGTCCTGTATGGGCCCAGGAGTTGGACTCAGTAATACTTATGGGTCCCTTCCAATATGGGATATGCTATGGTTTTCCTTCACAGCAACAAACTCATTGAGCAATTTAGAGATCAACTGACATCCAGCAGCCAGAGCTGGGGAGCAGCCCCGGCCGCACACTGCCCTCACTCCAAAGGACAGGGTCAGCCTTCCTCTACCTACACGAACCCACCCTGCTTCTTGCCACAGCCCTGCGAGGAACCCTTCAGGAGCTATGAAAAGAAATTCTTTAAAACAGAGGTGCTTGGGTTGGGGGTGGGAGGCAGAGCGGAAGGCAGGGGCTAGAGAAGACACAGTCTCACTTCAGAAATCCAAATACATTAGACTAAAATCTCTTTCTTCCATGACGTGAGGCACACCAGCAGCAGAGAACCGCACACAGTCTAGAAAACTAATATCTGAAGGATTCAAACAGATATATGTGATGCATCACCCCTCAACCAGCTCTGAATTACAGTTTGCTTCACAGGGAACAGAACAGGGAGGGGTGGGAAGCGCGCGGTGATGGAGGACCAGGCGAGGTCAGCACGCGGTGCCCACAGCTCTCTGCTCTCCCCACGCTGCTGCAGCACAGCCCGCGCTTGCTCCTCTTCACGTGCCTCGTGCACAAGAGGCCTGCGTTCAGCTTTAAAAATAACAACAGAGCTGGGAGAAAGGCACGGGGATGCTGCTGGAGAGCCACTTCTGGAAGCAGCACAATGAATCTGAAACGAGGAGAGGACACCGGGACGGAGTGTCTCCAGATGTGTACAGCACAGGGCTTCACGCAGCCGAGCAGCACGGAGCTGGCACTGACAGGCAGAGAGCTGCAAGTTCTGTTTTTTATCTTTCCTCTTTGAAGAGCCACGTAATTGTTCTGACTAATAACAATGGACCTGTACTGCTTCCCCTGTCCTCGGAAGGAGCAAAATCGGGTTTGGCATTTGCAATTATGTAGGCTAAAATAAAAGTTATCAAATGTCACGCTGAGAGAATAGAGGGCACGATCCCGGGCTGCGCTGTGTGCTCCGAGCCTCGTTCAGCCCAACGACTGTGCATCACTTCTTGATTTTGGTATTTCATTTATATGCTTGAAGTCACTCTCTCATGTCCAAAGGAGCCACCACGCCACACGGCCGGAGCGCAGCCTGCAGGCAGGGAGGGAAGCATCCCCAGCAGCCTGCTGGTATTCACCCTGCCTTCAGATGGGCATGTGACAGAGAAGGGAATCGGGGTCAGACAGAACCAATTAGGCTCTAAGAGTCCAGTCCTGACTTACACCCTGAAGGACTCCAAGGCATTTGTTGCCAGAGCTAGTGGATGTCTCATCCTATTTACATAATATATGACCTAATTTTGTGTTCACTGAGTATTTAATTACAGCCGATTGAATACTAAAATGGCTCAAAACACTCTCAGCACTAATAATTAATATTTTAATTGTGATTCTTTTGTTATTTTTTTTAACATGCAACACTGACTTTAAGTGTTTTGAGGAAGAAGACAGAATGGAAATGGATAGCTTTCTCTGGAGCCAGCCCTGAACAAGCAAGCGCTCACTCAATGTGGTGCCCTCCTCTTCCTTCACAGAAAAGAAGCCAGGAGCTCAGTACTTCACACCACCCCAGATTTAATGACTCCAGCCCATTTTGTGAACTGGAACCCCTGCCACCCCCATCAGTTCACTTATCCAGCTCCATCCCTCTGGGATGGGGCCTTGTCAAGCCGCAGAGCATCATCCACTTGCCTCAGGCAGAACCAAGAAACAACTGTGTTGAAAGGGATTCAAGCACAGCTGCTCAACAATTACTCTCGAGGCACAAGACAAAGTGTCTGTATGATGAGCATCTAACTATTCATCAGTATTTGTAAGAGACTTAATGGGAGCCTCATTAATAAGTGTGCATTTCCAACCATGCAAGGTTGCACCACCAAACCGTTCACAGGCAAACCAATCATTAATCCTGCCTGTTCCTTGCAGAAGAGAGGGGATAACTTTATAATATTGAATTTCAGCTAATCAAAAGACTTCGTAAAGGAAAGACCATTTAATCAAGCCAGTTTGAAATGTTTCCAAAACTGGTTTACACTTCAGAGATTGTGATAGATAAAAAAAGAGGAATGAAAAGTCAGCAGAGGGTCTAATAACAGTAGGACTGCTCATACACCTGGAGCTGAAGGGCTCGAGGTGTTCTTAATGCATCAGGAACATTCATGGCATCACTACCAGACCACAGCAGAGCAGCAGCCTTCCTGCAGCACATCTCACAAAAGCATTCTGCATTTTGTTCCCCAGGTGTGACTCTGAAAGTAATAGCAAGTCACAAATTAAACCATACCAACATTATTTGAAAGCTGCACTCCCGTCTAATTAGGGGTTTTTGTTTGTTTAAGAAAAAAAAATTCACATTCACAAAAAGCTTAACTAAAGGATAAGGGCCCTTTGTTTCTAGACTTTCTTTATTAGTGCCAGGTTCAAAAAAAAAAAAGGGCAAAAACAAAAGAAAACAACTCTAAAAGGTCGTCTAAGCAGAGGTTTATCATAAATAAAACAAAGCATTAGCCTGTAAACCACAGCTCCTGCAGGGCCAACAAGTGTTCAGTACATATGCTGTGTGTTAATTCCACCCAGAGTTAACCACCTTAAACCAAACAACTGGAAGACATTAACTGTTATTTCACAAATTGCACTGTTTTCTAGTCATAGAATTGTAGAATGGCTTGGGTTGAAAAGGACCTCAAAGATCATGTAGTTTCAACCCCTCTGCTATGTGCAGGGTCGCCAACCACTAGACATGGTGGTATCACGGTGGTAGTAATGGTATCACTACTACAATGATAATCTCCTCCTAATTCTGCTGAAAACATAACTGCACCATTATTGGGACATAAATGACTAATTGCATACCAAAAAAACCCCTAGAAAGTTGCAGAAAGATCTTATAGCTTTTGAGATCAATAAAATTATTATGCTCAGCACTTCTCTCAAGACATTTATACCATGTTTATCATCTTGGTATCCAAGTCCAATACAAGAAAAGCAAAAACTTGTTCACATGCAAAATATTTAATCTTCAAATGCTTGACAAGCATCAGCCAGTACTCAGAATTCCCTTGTGACATATCTGAAGGAGCAACCTAAGAGCTCAGGTTAAAATGCCATTCACAGAACAGGACTTCTGTACCACTGATGAGCTTTGGCAGATGTCAAGCATACAAGTCAAAAAACAGGTGAACCAAGAGTCCCACATGCTTGATAGCCCCCCAGATCTGCTGGTATGCCTGTTCAGAGCTTGAAGCTGCCCTCTGCATCCCCCCATCCTGAGCTGTCCCCTACTATGGAGAAGAAGAGAACTGTCCCCATTGCCCCCTCCCACCTTCTTGGTTTTCAAAAACACTTTGTTCAACGTTAAACTCTCCACATGCACTCTGTATGGCAGCTAAAGCACTTACCTCAGATTTTGGGGCTCCATCAGGAATTCAAGCACTTGCAAACTATGATGTTGCACATATTCTTTTATTGAATTTAATCCCAAATGACCTCTGACACCAGAGCCACAGTGACTAATTGAGTAATTACCGGTCAACATCTCCGGGCACCACTCAGTACAGCTTTGGGAAAACAAGTTGGAAACAATCTTAGGATTTCAGTCTTGTGGAAATCTGGTCCAGCCTAAGTTCTCCACTCTGATTCTCAGGAGAGATGACATAGTGATGACCACATAATCATTAAATGCCTTTTGTTTGAATATAGGAAAATCAGCCTTAAAGGTGAGGTAGCTGCAGACAGAGAGGCAGAACTGTCAGCAGTGAAATACAGATCTGCTTCTGCAATCATCTGACAAGATATGAGACAGCCCCCCCGATCTGCAGGCCAGGGAAACTTCAATGCAGAAGATCAACACTGCCTATAAACACCCTTTAACACATTGTCTTTATTGTTTCTAATTCCTCAGATTAGATTTGGTTTCATTTTTCAGTGGAAATTAGATCTTCATCAGCCTTGAATGCTCATTCTCCCCCTACCAGTTACACATACTTATCTATTCGTCATTGCTGGGCCGTAGCGAGGGTTGCTTGAATTCCTCTTGGAAATGAACAGCATTTTGTAATTACTTGTCTTGATTAATAAACAGAACCTCAACAAACATCTAATTTGACTTCTAACTGTGAAGCCTCTAAATAATCTTATGTTTTGCAAAACTCCAGAACATTGGAAAAAATAAAACAAAAATCAAGAAAACTGACTCTAAGGACTTGCTTTATTTTATTTATTTATCCAGTATTATTCAAATCCTTAATCAGACATTTTCTGCAGAGGCTTTATTCATCTTAACAGCAAATACACAACGCGACTCCATATACTAATGTTAGCCACTAATTAACTTCTCCTGAACTCATAACTTCTGACTAGAGTGGGAGCGCATTTCTCCTCAGCAGACCAGCTATGAAACTTCCCAGCCTCTCGAGTTTACAAAGGTCTGTAAATATTTCTGGGGGAGGAACACACGTGCTATTATCTGAATCATTATGCTCACAAGATAATCTGAGAAGGAAGATTCAGAGGAGAGCAGCTAACAAGCGGGGAGGAATTTCTAATCCCTGACAGTTCTGTGCTGATCGCACATCGCTGCTCCCTTTGGCTCAGAACAGGGCTCTCCAGATTTGGGGGACTGAGGAGGGTGGGGGGGAGATAGCAGGAAAGAATAAAAACACAAAGATTCCTTTGTCTTCAACAGATTTTGTTGTTTCTGTTTAGTATTTTAATGAAATATTCACTGTTCTTGTATTCATGCTTTAATTATTCATTACTGAAATCAGCTAAAGAGCTGTGGCACTCTGAAATGCAGTTCTAAAAGCGATACCTTAGAGCTCCACATTTACTGCAGTTCCGTGACTTACATCTCAACCTGCTCTGCTGGAAGCCATGAGGACCTTTCCCTGAGCCAGGCCTTGATGAACTCAGCCGAGACACCAGCAGGCGAGGTGAGCTCCTCCTGTCCTGCCACCGCAGCCCCAGGCAGCAGCACAAGCAGGCTGCAGGCCACCGTGGGCCACCCTGGGCCTTCCCTCATTGAGCTTCATGCAGTTGGCAATTGCCCAATCCTCCCCCTTGTCAAGATCTCGCTGTAAGGCCCCTCCAGCCTCCAGGGGGTCAACAGCTCTTCCCAATTTAATATCATCCGTAAACTTATATAGAATGCATTTAGATCCAGAGTCCAGATCATTTTTAAAAGCAGTCAAGAGAACTGGCCCCAAAATGAAGTGCTGGGGAACCCCACTAGGGACTGGTCACCAGCCTGACCTGATGTAACCTCGCTGTCAGCCAGGATCCAGCACCCAAGCAAAAGATGATCACCACTCAGAAATCTTTAAATGGAAAACAGACACCGCTGGCACAGACACCAGGGTGTCCCCTTCCCAGCCTGGGAACAGGCTCTTGGAGCAGCCTTTGCCTTTCAAGGCTACCACCTCCCTGCAGTCCCTGTGCTTCAATTCTGCAGCACACCAAGTGCCAGGAATGGGACTGCTAGCTGGCGTGTAGATGAAGCATCGTTTCCCTCTACACACAGAGATAACAGTAAAATAAGCTGTGCTAAATGCAAATGCGAAGCTTCATCCTGAATGTTTTTAGAACAAGAAGTGAAGCACGGACGACACAAAAACCTGTTGTGTTGACAGCACTTCACAAAATTCACAACAAAGTTTTTGACTAACATTTCTTAGTTCTGCACAAGGGAACCCAGGGCTCTCACCATCTCACCTCCACTCACACGGGGCACTGTGCAAAAGCAAAGTCCGAATGAAGGTCTAGTTTCTGACAAATTGCAATGGGCAGAGAAGCCCTATCACCTGCCACAAGTCTGAGAGCGTGTTCTTCTATCTGTCCTTTAAACAGAGCTCGTGGCAGTGACAATGGCAGTGCCACAGCCTGAGTCGCAGCTGCTGGTGCTGCACAGGCACGGAATATAACCATGATTTCAATCAGCTCAGAGACCAATCTGGTATCACTTCTGAAAAGAGAGCAGAACAGAGACAAACAGACCACAGTGGTCAATATGACAGTCATTTCCCACCTAGCTTAACTGTTGTCAGGTATAGAGCATTTCATTTGTCTTCCTTCTCAGCAGCACAGGGAAGTGAAGGAAAAAAATACTATGGTACTGTGCAGGTACTGCACAGGAAGAGAAATCAAGATGTTTATTTGAGTGTTTAGCAAAGGAGTGATGGAATTTGGCAGCACAAGCCCAAAAAAGGCTGGCAGAAGGATGATAGGCATGATCAAAACAGAGACAAGTGAGTTGTGCCCAATGTAAGGGCACAGAGAGGCCCAGATGGTCAGTGCTGTAAGCTCATGTGCTGCACATCAGCTAGGCCAAGGACAGGATGTGTTTCTGTTCACCTGCAGAAGCACACCTGATGTCTCCTGGCAAGGAGCAGGTGGACTGGGCGTCAAGAGGCTGAGTCACCTCCCCCACTGCCTGCTGGCTCCTTTCTGCTCTGCTTTGTAAGTAAAGCAGGATTTATTAGCAGCTGGAAAGAAGGGAAGCAACAGTGGGAGGCCAGATCAGGCATCTGGAGTTAGGGAGACAGGAGAGTGAAAGGCTCTGAAAGGTTGCTTATGCAGGGCATGGAGGAGGGCTGGGACTGGGATTCCACATGCAAAACTCAGGTATTTGTTTTTGTGAATTCTTTTTTCCCAGAAGGAACGGGGGAGTGAGACAGCCAGAAAGGCCCGTGTGGCTACAAAAGAAATAGCACACAGATAAAACAAAAACAAAACACAAAGAAACAAGAAAAAGATTGCTCGCCCTCTCAAAAGGCATTGTTTAGTTTAACTAATATTTTCTCCTGCTGTACATGTATCCATCTAAATACCTAAATAAGCATTTGCTGAAAAATGTGCTGCTATTATTTCTTGAGCATTAGGCACAATGTAAAATTGGACCCTGAGAGTAATTACGAGGTTCAGGATAATGCTACTATTATTTCTGGTGCTCAGTTTCTGTAAATAGTGTCTAATGTACCTCAGAAACTCGCTATTAATCACAAAAAATAATGTCTCTCTCTAATTCATAAACTGCGATTGCTAAATACTTTCAGACTGGTTTTTGTTTGCTTGTTGTTGTTTATTTGCTTGCTTTTTTAAGAACTCAGATTTTCCGTAACACCTGGAGGGCTCCTAAGGAACAGAACGAAAAAAAATACTTTGCATTTTCAAAATTGAAATTCTGGAAGAGGCTCTAAAACTAACACCAAACACAAATGCATTTTGGATTTCAACCATCTTAACATTTTTAATCTTTACCAAGTTCAGTACATTACATTTCTTTGACAACTAATCAATCAAAGGCATCATACCTTCTGCAAAGCTGCCAATTTAGTGTCATTTTGCCCTCTCAATAATGATTTATTTTCTACAGAAGCTTCCTTGTTTACTTTATGTAAGTGTGTGTGTATGTGCATGTGTGTATATATAGATAGATAGATAGATAGATTTAGCAGAACAGATAGGGAAATAAGAAAAGAAAGCAGCAGCCAATGTAATACTACATTACTCAGCAGTGCCAACAAGGAAATCCACGGCTTCCATGGATCCATCACTTCCAGTCAACAAATCAGCGAGGACATCCCCATGACTCAGCATCCAGCAAGGGAAAGCAAAGAACTGGCTCCAAAAAGGGCTAAGAGACTCTGGAAAGAGGCCATCAAAGACCCACCAGCAGTGATAAGCTGTCCTGGATGAGCAGAGAGGAGCAGTCAGCATATTTGGCAGAGGAAAAGCAGGAAACAACTCGGAAATACCGTCTGCTAGTTGTGCTCCATGGGGGTAGCACTACCAAAAATAAAACCATGGAGTACGTAACTGTTTGTCTATGACATGACACAAATGTCAGAAAAAAATAAAGGAAGAGTGTAAGGACAAAACTGTATTAAAAACTAACAAGAACAATAGCACAAAACTACTCAAGGAAACGTGGTTCCCAAACCACAGCAAATCTCCCCCACAGGGGAGGGCGAACATCAGGGGATGCCCACCAGGAGCAATGTTGGCAGGGGAAACCTGGCCAGCAAAGGTAGATCCTTCTGTCAAGTTCTGCTCTTCTCAAAAGCACAAGGGTTTTCAAAACAAGATTGATTTCCTTAATGGGAACAACAGCACAGACTAATTCCATTATTTTCAATGGAGCTGAATTTGAAAGGTCTATTCACATGTAATGGTACCTTCTGGGGAAAAGGCAGCAAGCAAGGAATCAATTTTACAAACCACAGTGATTGAGTCCATTTAAAAAACAACAAAAACAATCAAACCTTTCACAACGATTCAAAGAACAGACCTCTGAAGCATCTGATGGCCAAGAGCAGATGATCCTTGCAGCAGCACAGTGGAACCTTCCTGCTGCCTCTCAGCCCTGCATGCCCACAGCCTTTCCTAGGCCGCAGCTGCTGCCCACTGGGCATCACTCCTATCAGCACTTTTCTCCATGCGGAATGCTGTCCCAGGACAGGCCCCAGCTAAGTGACTGGAATTAATGGTGGGGGCCATCCCTGCATGGCTCCAGATACTGCTGGCCAAGGAAGGAGGGAGAAAAAGGGCTGAAAACAGAGACCGAGCCTGCAAGCCTCCCCCACTGCATAAAAGTAAAACCATCCTATGCCACTGCAGTATTTCTCTTAACTGTCTTCAAGAAGAATCCATGTATTCCAAATCTGAGACATGAAAACAGCTATTAGAGATGTGAGAGAAAGAAATAGGGAAGGGAAACTTCTACCCGTGGCTATAAAAGCTTACAGCCACTCTTCAGCTTGTTGGCAGAAATCTATAGCGATGGATAATAAAATTCTGAATGCAAGTGCCCGGCTAGCAGAGGCATTTCGGCACACGCCAGCCTCTCGGTTGTTATTTTTCAGAGGCTATTCATTCACTCAACCAAAACTTGCCGGCTCCCTCAGCGCACTGCTAAGAGCTGCTGGTAGGTTTGGGTGGGTTGCAGTGACCTTTTCAGACCACATTAGTGGACATAATTTGCTGAACTAACATTCCCTGCTGTTGCTGTTGAATCTATCAAATCATTTTTGAGCTACCATGCAATCTTAAAAGCTTGTTACAACCCACCCTGGGCCAGGCTTCAATTTAGTGCGGCGGGTGCTGAAATTCCACACCACCCTGCGAGCCCTGCAGACAGGCAGCACTACTCAAGGTGCACGCTTCATTGCACCCGTGCCAAGGAGACAATTCAACAGTCCTGGCCCCAGCGGGTCCTACAGGACCACAGGTACCTCTGGTTTCATGAATGGAACTTAGATACAAATACTTCTTCAGGAGCCCTGATGCCCATCCGACCAGGACATGAGCCAGAAGGGTCTGTAACCAGCAAACTGTGCAGCAGTCACATCCAGAGCCACACCCCATCGTGTGGAAGGACAAAGAACAGATTGGATATTACCTTCCAAAAACCCAAAGCATTTACAAACTCGTATTTACCCCTCACATAAAATCTGTGCTCTACGTAGCTCAGGAAACAACTCATGGAAGTGGGGCTTTTCTTCCATTAACAGCAAAACAACTCCACTCGTGCGGTCCGGGCGCACGGCACGGGCCAGCAGGCTGCCCTCACAGCTATTCCTCCTTCCTCTCATTCTAATGAGCCTTGTTTACTCCAGTTGCACACACCTCCAGACACAAATGGCCCTTCAGCTACTGTACATCTTATTTGTCCTTGCTTCTGCAATAAGCACTCACATCAATGAGTGTTTAAAACAGTGCAAAATTCAAAAGAAACTCCCCTAGGTGGTCTATGCATACAAATAAGTATATATTTTGCTTTTTTCATAAAAAGACACCCTGCAGGTTTCAAGCTTCTCTCACTGCAAGAGATATTCTCAGGCAACAATGCTGATTTGGTGTAAGCTGATCCGTATCACCGAATCCCGCCTTTGTTTTTGGCAGTCCCCTTTCAAGGTGACGAAATTAAAGTGAAAGTCTAATTCCTAACAGCCCAACACAGGGGCAAAGAAATCTAAAAGGCTAAATATCATGAAGCAAATGAAGAAAAGAAATCCGTGCTGCTCAGAGAACGTCACTGGTAATATCAGGGCTGGGAGGATTACACTAGCCCCAAAGCTGCATCAGATTCCTTCAAAACAAACACATTCAATGGACAAGGTTATGGTAGAGCTGAAAAGCCTGCTTCCCAGGCTCAGTGCATTAGTGATGAACCTGCTAACATGAACACAAAAGGGTCAGATCTTGTCATGCAATACAATGGGTCAGCCCAAAGCACCTGGCCTGTCACCAACCTCAGGACTTCCAAAAACCGTATGCAGAGAGACATGAAAAGGCAAATGAAAAATATGCCTACATTCATTTTTAGTCTATAGGCTTGAAATTGTTAAGAAAAAATATTTGCTGTCTGCACCTGTGTGAAATTGTGATTGCGGATGTAAGTGCTCTCAGCACCACGCACACTATGGCACTACCACTGCACTAATCACTGCAGGATGTTCAATAGTCCTGTTCAAATGCAACTGAAAAAAAGCAAATTTCCTAATGCAATACGACTCCAAAGAGTACCTGATGCATCTTTCCCTCTAGGCAAATTAAGGCCTTACCAAAATGGGAACTCAGGCACATCCTAAAGTAGGACTTCACCAAGTTAGCCCATGCCCCACACAGTCATAAAATCGTTAATACTAGAGAAGATCTCTAAGAACATCTAGTCCAACTGTTGACACATCACCACGTCCCTCTGTACCATAGTTACCCTTTTCTTGAACACCTCCAAGAACAACACGTCAATGCATGCTATTCTAAAAACTTCCATTTTTTCCATAGGTAGATCACCTCAGACTGAAGAGCTCGTAACACATACAGGCTGTCCTTGACACCCCAACTTCCTCCCATACGCCTCAACATCAAGCAGAAGAGCCAGGGCAGCCCTGGAAGGCACAGCCGGACCCTCGCACAGCAGCAGGTCTGGGAAGCCAGATGTGCACGTGTGGCACCCACTCCCCTGCCCACACAGGCTCCTGCTCCAGCCCCACCTGCCCTCTGCCTTACCTGAGAGCCCTCCTCCTGCCTTGGAGAAGCCAGAGAGCAAAGCCACACACGCTGCCACATCCACAGCCCAGCAACAGGCAAACAGGGCTGTGCAGACAGCACATCTGCTTGGGCTCCTGCAAGCACAGAAGGGCTGACGTGGATCACGGTGCAGTGACAGAGCCTGGCAAAGCCTCTGAGCCAGCGACAGGAGCGAGGAGAGGCCCGCAGAGGTGCACTGCCGGCTCTGCAGCGAGCTCGCGTTGCAGACTCAAGGCCAGACTGCTGCAAACTAAAATAGCTGCTGCATAAAAGGCACAGCCAGCTCTGCATATTCAAGATCAGAACGGAGATAAATGATGAGATTCTTCTGTGCTATGCACAAAAGCCAAAAATCACCAGTGCATTTACAGTTCAATATTCTCCTAATCCCATCTTTATTTCTAGTGCATAAATAAAGCTCATTACAAATGATTTTCTTCAGAAACCTACTAGCAACCGAAAATAATTCATGAATGTGCTGTTTGCATTTATACATCCTTGACACCCACAGTAAACATCAAAACAAGGAATTCAGTCACTCAGATTGGTTGTAATACATAATTTCTCTTTTCTTCGTGGATTCTGTCACAGCTACACCCAGCTAACTACTGCAGCAGCACCTCTCATGCCGTAGGTACACGTACTTACACATACACATGCATATTTCACAGGAACTCCTCTCAATCCACCTTGCTTTCCTTCCTAAGCACAGGCATTTTGTGACAACGCACATACATGTATTGAGCAATGCCTTTGTATCAAAAATAAAAAATATAAAAATAAAACCAAGGAGGCTTTCTTTCTTAGTCTTGACAAACCTAGAGCTGTATGCTTTGCTTTGCTCCAGAAGAGCATGGGGCCAGCTCTCCTTGCTCACAGCATACTTTGCCATTTGTCCACCTGCTGAAGCAAACTGCGTGTCTCTGGTGGGTGTGCAGGCAAAAAGCAAGACTGCAGAGGTGATGCTGATGGAATGGAGGAATCCAATGGGACCACAGCAGCCTCTCTCGCATCCCAAGATCTGGAACACAACCCACTCAGGCAGGGCTGCAGTGGGGTCTGCATCCCAGTGACCTGCTGGCACCTCCCTGCAGGCACCATGGAGCAGAGCTGGTATAGATCTGGGTGGACTTTGCTGCTTTTCCTTCCTCAAGAGCTTAAACTGGATAAAGACATTAACAAATTAGAGACAGAATTTCTACTATTATTATCCCTCAAGCATGCACGCCCCCAGGAGCATACAACAGCTTGCAGACCGAACACAGTCTGAGCAGCACAGCCAGACCTGTGCCATCACTGCACACCCTGCATGACACCAGAGATGCCCAAGGCAGGAACCACTGCAGTGAAGTATACTCACCACCCTTACCCCACACAGAGAGCAATGGATGTGTACTACCTCCAACACACTCTTAGCAGCAGTGCCCCTTCAACACAAGGCACAGCAGAGCCTTAGTGGGTAACAGCCAATTACAGAATGGCTTGGGTTGGAGGGGACTTCAAAGACCATCTAGTTCCACTCCCCCACCACAGGCTGGGCTGCCAGTCAGGCACTAAATCAGGTTGAGTTGAGATGCTGGAGATGCTGACAAAGAGGAAGAGATGCACAGCGGATCCACAGGGTTGTAGTGCAGGTGAGAGCCTGGAGGCGGAGTAGGAGACAGTTTGAGGCACAGGACAACCACAGTGGGGCCAACAGCTCTTCCACTTACACACCTCCTAAAAGCCACGCAAAGGTGTAGGAGCCAGGTGTCCTCCTTGCCCTGCCCCACAGTGCCTAAAGTGGTTGCCTTAAATAAAGCAACCACAGCCCGTGCTGCACCAAAAATGCCTTTCTGAGGGCTTTATGCCTGTTGCAAGAATCAGACACAAAGAGGAATTCTTATTACCTGCTCTGCACTGAATTATACATACACAGTCCTCCTAATTGCACGCACAAGGTAAAATTAAGCATCATCAATTTTCTTCAAAAGGAAATGTGCATGTCAGCCGTACGCCACCAACCAGTAGGACTTCCCTGTTTAGTTCATGAATGCAGTTATTTTATGCAAAATTCAGAGTTTGGTCTGAGTCGCATAGCAATTTATGGGGAAAAAGAGAATGCCTCAACTTCACAAACAAGCAGTCTCTTTGCCCCTAAATTAAAAAAAAATATATCCGTCAAAAAATAAAGCATACAACATTAAAAAAAAAAAACAAAAAAAACAGCTGTAGGGCAAATTTAGGCAACCAAGAATAAGAGCGAAGGTTGGAAACTTGCCACTAGTGGAAAAGAACGGATACAGCTTATGAAATAACCCCACTGCTTCTGTGTATATGCGTTATTTCCAGTTTGGCCTCCCTAAATTAATCAGTTTTAATCTTCCTGCTAAACTGGCACAACGTTGACTTCAGCTTTTTGGTGTCCATTTGTTCTACCACATGACATCACGCAACGCCTGCCAATAACACAGAGATGCCTAAAAGCCTTGAAATTCTTGGCTTGGGGACTCCAGGTTTTCTGAGAACTGTTAATTTACTTTGGCTTAAATCCTAGATTTTGGCTCCACTTGAAAAAAGTATTTCTCACACAGTAATTAAACTTGTAGTGGACAACACCAAGGCAATAGGAGACAAGCTCCAAGCAGAGCGCCTAGTCACATCCTTCTGAGGTTTCCCTTCTCATAGCCATGACAAGGAGGAGGAGCTGTGCACTATGAGTGCAGTTTAAGTTCTAATGAGACAATTATGGAACAAACTGTGTTTGTGAGACAAAACTTTATATATTATTACACAATCACAGAAAGCTTGGCTGTCGGTTAAAAAAAAACAGCTGACATTCAGTCCACGTACAACTCTGAACAAGTCATTAGATGATACAGCAGCACTGAATCCTAAGCAGCACATCACTGCATCCTCCTGGTGGTGCAGAGCAGGGGCAGCCCCATCTCTGCCACCACCAGGACACCAGGGCTGGGACAGCACACAAACTGCTCTCGGGATGGCAGGGACACGGCCTGGGCCCTCAGCCTGCTCTTTGCCAGTGCTTAATGGGAATTTGGCAGCATTTCACTGCACTGCTAGGGGAGGAGAAGAGAAATGGCACACAAGACTGCAAGTTCAAATACACTGCAAAATAGTCTGCAAAAATAGCTGGGCCTTGTAAGAAATATACCTCTCCATGGAAACCACCAGACGCTCTGAATTCTGGCAGACTAGAGAAAACGGGTCTGTATTATTAAAGGAAATGTCTGTGTATTTGGGCTTTTATAATTCTAACCTTCGGGAAGAGTGGCAATAGCTGATCTCGGGAACAGGCCGTATGAATTCCTTAAATCCTCCCCTCTCCGCGCGGCACTGCGGCTCCCAGGGGACGGCACGGGCAGGGGGGCACGCGGTGCAGTTCTCGGCAGTGCTCTTAATTACAGACACGGAATGGAAAGAAGAGCAAGAAAAATACACCCCGGGGTTTTAAAACACCTGTCCGTACAAATAACACCCCCCCGTATATTTAGATGTGGAATGAGGTGTAGCAGTAGTACTGTAATACATTAAAGAAAATGATGTATATATTACAACATCTGTATTCCAAATCTCCAACACTCTAGCAAGTATAAGATAGGCCATTATGATTCTCTTCCTCATCCCAAACAGTTTCTACTTTGGATGCCAGGTGGGGAACTATAGATTAATTAACTCCCAACTGGCATTGATGGGATAATTACACTCGTCTGTCTGTGAATCTCACCATTTCCAGCCGAACTGCCACACCTGAAAGTAAATCCTAACGCAGAAGCCCCACTTCTCCACTGAATCCACCAACACACTGACCTGTTACCTATGGAGGCTGGGATACGCAATTCAGAATAAGTTAATAGAATATTTTTAAAGAAATAAAAGTGCTGCAGCCTCAAAACATGAAAGGGATGGGCTACAAAGGAACACTCATATAGAGAGCAATTATATTTTTGATATCTAATGGTTCTGCCTCAGGAAGCAAGAGCTGGCTAGCATCAAACTATATAAAAGAAAGGATTATGGGCTCACGAAAGAAGAATGCCATTTTGATTTAAAACCCAGCAAAGCATAGTGCAGATTTGTTATTTTAACTCACAGTGCTTAATTCCTATAACAAGCCAGAATGCCATTAAGGATGAAAAATACATGAAATACTTATGGTATGAGAAATTAAAAGTAACCTCACTTTTCATCAATGACTGTTTGCTGAATAGGCCGTTCTTTGCTTCTTGAAACCATCTTGTGCTTTCACAGTACATCTCTGCTGCACAATATTTCAACAGGGAAAAAAAAAGCTGTGAATTCATTTCTGAGTACCTGCTACTCCGCTGCATCTCCCGTCACTGGTTTGGGAGAACTCCCAATCAAAGGACTGCAAACTCTCCTCATGACTTCCCTACCAGCATCAAAAGCAGCTCCTGTATGAATTTGTAAGATTTCTTCCCCATAACACAAAAGGCTCTCCTAACCTCACCAAGCCATCTCTGATTTTCATCCCTCCTGATTCTGCTGTGAGCAGATTTCTGTTGTAAAGCACCACAGTTTCTCTGGACACTTCAGTCAGTCTCACAGCAGCAGCAGTAGAAGGCAGCCAGCTGCCAATTCTGCCCCTTGCGACCAGGATGAAGGCCCTGCATCCCACCTGAGCTCCCAGTTCAACGAGAGCCACCATCTCCTGCCTAACCAAGGCCTGGGGCTAGGACTGGTGCACAGCTACGTGCAGCACAGCCAGCTGCACCAACTTACATCACCACACAGCGTTCACAAGGACTGCAGAAAGACCCCCATTTGATGCAAGGAAGGACACCAAGCTGCTGTCTGCTGCTGCAGTGCCACACGTGTTACCAAGCTACAGTCACACAGCCAAATTTCTGCTGCTTGCAATGAAGTCCTCTAAATTCAGACTTTCATCACACATGAGAGTGATGAGGGATGCTGCACTCCCTGACATACCGTGACACTTCAGTATCACCTGACAGCCTGTGCACTTTCCTTCTCATTGCCAGGGCAAGAACCGTGAGCAATCCCTGCAGGAAAATGGCCTCCAATGTAATGCAACAGTTTCACCTCAAAATTCAAAAATAATTGTAATATTTAGAACAAATTTGTAAACACTGCAAACTTGTTTGTGAAGGGAAGTGGTAAGCTAACTTCCATTCTCTCCCTTTAGGGCAGTGCCATGTATGCCGATGCTGCTATATATGCCATAATCAAGGTTTTGAAATAAATTCCCAACATTTAATCCACATCTAGCAATCATCAATATGGGATACATACAGAGTTTACACAAAAAGATTTAGTTTGCTCTCAATTCAAGAAGTTACAGGATACTCCCTAATTATTCAGAATATTTTTGCAGCATAACATCTCAATCTGCTGTTCTATTGCAGGGATTCTGGTCTTAATTTTGGTTTGAAATGCCTAGTGACCAAGAGAATTCAGACACTGTGCAAAACCCATTGGTGCTTTCTGTTCTAAAGAAACGGTATCTTTAGCACGCCTAGTTTAAAAGAAGAGACACGCAACACAATCAGCTATGGAAATTCATTCTTTGCGCACTAATCCATTAAAAGGAAAGAACCACAACACTTCAGTTTTAACAGGCAGACACAACTGGGCTACACTGTACCCACACCATGGTCAGCCCAACATGTCATCCACAGCAAAGACACTTAGCCAAAGTTATCAAAAGCAGGGACTTCCTTCAGGATCTCTCCTAGGACGGGGTTTTTGCTCACTCACTTACAGAACTGCTTATGAAAAGGTTTGGGGGGGATACCACCCTCTGTGAGGGTGGTGGAGGGCTATAAAGATGATGAGGGGCCTGGAGCATCTCCTGCATGAGGAAATGCTGAGAGTCCTGGGGCTGTTCAGTCTGGAGAACAGAAGGCTGAGAGGGGATCTCAGCGCTGTTTATGAAGATCTGAAATGTGGGAGTCAAGTCGATGGGAGCACACTCCTGCTGACCCGCTGCGGGGAACCTGCTCCAGCAGGGGGTTGGACTAAATGAACTCCAGAGGTCCCTTCAATTCTGTGATTCTGTTTGCTCAAAACATCACATTTTGTTAGGTAAACTCTAGCTAAATAAACACACTGGCAGCGCTAGCATTTGACACGATTGATAATGCATTTATACAAGCTCCTGTGTCAGTCAAAAAAAATCAATCCTGTGAGGTACACGTGCTGTTCCTCAGGAAGAAGGATCGCCTCCTGTCACACCCCATCCATCCCAGCCCACCCAATTCCTCCCCAAATGCCATTTTCACCTGTCCACTCACTCGCTTTCCTCTAAAATCCCATCTTCTCCAAGATTAATGGAGAGCAGCACAGCAAAAGCCAGGAAAAAAGATTTCTGCAAAAAATCTCAGAAGCGGCATCAGCAACAGAACAAAAACCACACTGGTGAGAGATGCAACACAAAAACACCACTTACGTTCTGTTACAAAATAACAGCTGTATTTCCTTATGTTATATCTCTTGCCATTAATCTCTGTGGCCATTGCTTTCTTTTTCTTACAAATCCTCCTGAAAAACCTATCTCTGGAACTTTAACGCAGCCAAAGGGATGAAGCAAATAAACAAAACAAAACTGATCTGGAAGTCAAGCCATCCAGCAGCCATTTAAGAAAGAGCACTCCCTTTTCCTTTCTCTACATACAGGGCACCACGTTCCCAAGGATCTCCCCAGCCCAACCTCACCCCTCTGTAGTGTGATGGGCTTTGATGCACTGTGTGTTCTGAAGGAGCAGGCTGCCCTGCTCTAACTCAGACTGGCACCTGCAGAACAGAGAGGGCACTGCACAAAGGTCTGAGGTCCTGATCTGGCTCCTTTAAGCACGTACCCATAAAACAGGAAAACTACTTCCCATGACTACCCCTTGGAGTAAAAACCCTGATTTTGTGTTTCCTGAAAATGTAAAAAGTGTATAAAGGGTTTTATGACTCTCTTTTAGTGTTTATAGGCATTTTCAGAAGGAAGAGAGTAAGTGGCTATCCAGGAAAACAAGAAAAAAAGCCATCAAAGCCTCTGACTAGTAAAAACCTTGCTAATTCCTTCAAATCACAGTAACCTTCCATGCTGGGTGAAACCACAGCAAGTACGTCACTTTCAGGGAAGAATATAGTTCTCATTTGGATGTTTCTTGTCAGAAAAAGGAGATGGTAGAAGAGGAAAGAAAACGTAATGGTTTAAACTGATGAAGTACATTACTGAATGGCCATGCATTAATATAAAGCAAATATTTCAAGACAGAATTTGAAGGATAAAAAGAGCATTTTGACCTTCTCTAGTCATTTACTGGGAATGAAGTTAACTTCATACTTTTGTGCAAAGCGAAGTCCATCTCCACTCAGCTAATCTGGGTTCTTCTCTGCCCCTGAGCCTTGACAAGTCAGCAGCAAGCAGAAACCTGACTTTCAGCAAAACCTTCTCAATCCCCGTCCTCTCCTGCTCAGAAACTTCATAAAGAAAGCCCCTATGCAGAACGTTATTATGCATGAATGGGGATGCAGGTAGAGGGGCTGTGCTTTCTCAGGTTCACCAGTAAAGAGACCCTTCACAGCTCTGAGGCAGGTTGAGAGGAAGGGATTCCAAGGGAAAACCAGCCTTCAGCCAGCAAAACAGGCAGCCCAGGAGCCCCAGGAAAAAATCTTAGAAGGCTGGAAGAGGAATGGGAACACCTTGCACCATTTTGTATTTCAGGGCACCTCTAAGTGTTTAATTGTCCCATGGCTATTTCCCTAAACCCTTCACCTTTGCTGAGCAAAAACAGAAGCAGCAGTGAAACACCTCTATGGTTCCAGCTCCGATTCACAGAACAAAATTCATCCTGGCCAGGGGAATGAAACTTCTGTGCAGCTAACAGAGAAGTTTTGCTAAAGGGTGCAAAACAAGCCAGCTTCTCTGCTGACTGTGTTCTGCTAACAGAGAGTTCAAATTTTAGTTGTCTGCATTTGTAGAAGCTCCCAAGAAGGCGGGAGATAACTGAAACACAGACTGCTTATTCACACCATTCTCATGCAATCTTCAGATTTTAGCAATTAAATATTTCACACAAATTTATTCACCCCTTTCAACTACCTCTGCAGTTTCAAATAGTGGAAAAAAAAACAAGGAAGAATTGCATCCACAAAAAGACAGCGTTGTAGCTGCATTTTTAAGGTTTGTTTTTATAGGCTCACTGGGTATGATGGTATCACAGCTCAGAGCCTGATGTGCCACACATCTGAAAGGCTCATTGGAACAGGCACGCAGCCTCATAACCTACTGATGCAAACAAACCAAACACCGCTCGCTGCCTCACGCTTAGGAGAAGCTTGTCAGAAACAACTGGAGTCAGCAACACTCAGCCTCCTCTCTCTAGGCTACAATCCACTGTTTTCTAACACTAATCCAATGGCAAATTCCAAAGCCGTGTGCAGGTTGCTCCGTTACAAAGTCTGCTTCCAGCAATCAGATCTCCGTGCCTGCTGAGCTCAGTGCAAGCCACGTTCACAGCACAGATGTAACGCCCAGCTCCCCTTGCCCAGAGACACGACAGCGCTGGGGAGGATGCTTTTGGTAGCTTCATTTTATAAACTGCAAAGCTAAGACAGTGAGCTGACGTGACCTGACCAAAATTCATCCTCACAGCAGCAAGGACAGAAAACCCAGCAGGCCAGAGCTTCAGTTCACCATTTTATGCTTTGAACTACATCCTTCAATGTCCAAAACAAGGCAAACTGTCAGCAGCTCAGACCATTTTGCAGCCAATTTTAATGGGTCTAAAAGCCTCTAACGTCAAAATAAGCATTTACCTAAAACTATATGGTTTTTTCATCTTTTTCCTTTTTTTTTTTCTCCCCAAAAAGTATTTAAGTCACGAACATTCATCAGCATTCTGTCCACTGCCTGGGAGGGGAGGGAGGTGCTCAGCACCAAAGGTATAATCAAGTGCTCAGATAGGCTTAGCTGTTTTAACCCCAGACATCTGTAATAAAAGCAATCACAGCACCAAACTACTAAGAGGAGCACTAATGAGATTATCTGTCAACACAAACAAAAGGATAAATACAAGCAAAGCTATCGGTCCCTGGAACCTAATTCTTGTGTGCTTAATCTGAGACTACGGCAGGGGGATTAAAGAACTTGAGGATCTAATAAAAAGTTATTGATTGTAAAGTTCTTGTTCTAAAAGAGGCATTTGTTTATGGTTTAAGCTAACCAGTGTATGCAGTAGATGGTGGCAGCAGGGGATTGATGCTGAGGATGCCACACCATGGGCAGCGCTGACCCTGCAGGGCAGCAGAACTGCCACCGACCCACAACACAGCTGAAGCCAAACACATGGCTGCATTCAAACCCCCCATTAATTTTGCCAGCTTTCCTTGTGTGAGCAAGACCAAAGCCAAAACCCTTTTCTAAAGAGCACCAGGAAGCCAGGGAAGCCCTGAAAAGCTGCGATCTGCGCAGTCGCAGTCAAAGAAAAGCAACCCAAGATGTCTGTGTGTGCTGGCAGATGCACACACACCCCTCTTGCTGCTGCAGGCAGCCCAGGGCTGCCAGCATGGCTTTATTCTTCCCACTCTTGCTGCAAACCTTGCCAGCTGCCCTCTTACCTCTCATGAGCTCAGTACAGCTGCCACAGCTCAATCCAGATGAAAGGTTTGAAGCATGACACGGAAGCATCTCCTGCACTCCACTTCCAGTCTAATTAGCAGATTCACCTGAGTGCACGAGGGAGGAGAAGGGGGCCCGGGTGCATGGCAGATACCAAGCTAATTTGATAGGACTCAACTTCTTATCCTATTAAAATTGCAGTATTTGGGTGCTGGCAGAGCATGCCGACCCCATGTCCCCAACTGATTGCTCCTGAGAGCTTATTTCTTAGGTGTGGCTCCCACATATGCTGTGATCAGGAAAATATTTTTTCTTATCAGGATGGGGTCAGACTCTGGTTGCACAAAAGGCCCCAGCGATGCCTACAGAACTGATGGGACAGCCATTGGGAAGGCTGGTTCTGATACAGGTACCAGCCTATGTCTCACACAGTGGAATTACTTCCCACACCCTAGTTCTGCCCTGGAATAGCAGAAACCCCACTGCTAGCCAACACAGAAGGATCTGGGATTCCCTTCCACCTTTTTAGAAAGCTGTTCCCTCCCCACTGTTTTACCAAAACCTGGAGCCCACCCCAGCTTCCCCCCCCAGGACAGAGGATGCCCAAAGCAGCAGCTCTGCAGCCCTACGCAATAGAACCTGTGTGCATGGCCGAGGCATTCTGCAAGCAGTCTTGCTACCCACCTAATGCTCACTTAATGGAAGTGTTCACAGAAAAACACCACAAGAATTTTCAAATAGAAACAATTAGCTTTCACCGTAATTTGCTTCTGCTTCCCCCTATTTCTAAAGCCGTGTGCTCTGCTTTAATATTAACCCTTGCTTGTTCATGAAAGCCCAGTGCAGGGGAGTTAGCCACACAACTCCCATTAAACACCACAGGAGCAATTAAATTCTATGGTGAAAAGATTACATTATGAGCCATGAAACTTGGGGATAGCATCCTTTGTTTTGTAAGTGTCCAGTATAACAGCAAAATGAGCACCTTTCATCACACCAAAGCTATTTTCGCCAACTCTCTATTTTCCAATCCATTCTCCCATGCATCCACAAACCTCAGCAAGGGACTAGTGCTCAGATCTGTAAGGAAAGCATTCACTAAATCAATCCCCTCACCTAAGGGGCTCCAAGCGTGCTGCAGGCTGAGCCTCAAGAAGCTGAAGCGCTCAGGAGGCCAGAAGGAGCCCAGCCCGGGCTGGGGAGTTTTCACCAGCCCCGAAATGTTGAGGGGCACTCATTTCAAAGTGCAGCTATCTCAGGAATGACTGCACCTTAGAAACACCTTTGCACTGGGAAGTCTGGGCTTTCCAAAAATGAGACGGCATGTCCTGCCTTTGAGATTGTGTGAAACAGCAGAGCATGAATCTCTCACTGTGCAGTGCCTCGTGGTCACACGGCTGCTTGTGGCCCAGGGCAGGCACTGCTCACCACGCCTCCATCATGCAGAGCAAGGCGAGTGGCTGAGGACAGGAAGCACAGAGCAATTCCCACGGAACAAGGCTGTGTTTGCAAAGGTGCCCAGGAGACTTACGGCTCAATCAACACGAGATGGGCATACTCTATGAGGCAAAGAAGAAAGGGAACAACTTCTTATTAAAACACAGCATCTTTTTGCTGTCTAGCACTGAGCTCCACAAGACAGAAGGTTTTTTCCTTCCTCTACTAAAACCCTAAAGAATTCCGTGAAGAAACAGTCCAAGTTTAAAGACTCCACATCTGACGGCGTCTAAGCAGAGACCACTTATGTAAAGAAGTGCAGTCCCCTGTGTACATGCTCTGCTGCTCAGTCTTTAAGAGATCACAGGACCCCTGCCTCTTCCAGTGCAGATTTGATGGAAGCAGGCAGCGATGCAAAACAAGTGGGAAAAGCCTTGTCAGCCCCAGTGCAGGGCTTTGCTGGCAGCGCTGGCAGGGCAGGCAGGAATCGATCCTCATATTGCTGCAACATCTGAGTTGTGTAAACAAGATGGCTGATGTGCAGCAAGAGGTTGAAAACTGAGGAGGACCGCTCAGAACCTCGTCTGGATCACTCCTGACAAGCTCAATGCCCGGCTACATGCGCCAGCCACCTACCAAATACTGTCCCAACAGAAGGGACACACAAGCTACAAAGCAGTGGGTTGTTTACACCATCAAGATGCAAACTGTACCAGCTGAAGGATTTCTGGAGATGCTCTTTACAAAGCATATTATCTCAGAGTGGCTATTGAAGGGCTTTTTGGGAAAGGCTTCTGGTTGTTTTAAGTATACAGAAGCCCAGACAGCATTACATTACCAAATTACTGGCATGTGTCTGGGTTTGGTAAGACGCCCACCAACACAAGGGTGTTTGTCCAGCAGATGTTGCAGTGGGACCAGGGAAATGCAGGAGGTTCAAGCTGGTGATGAGAGAACTCCAGGGTAAAGAACTATTGAGTGAAAGATCCCTTTTTGCTTTCTGCTCCCCAAGATCACTTCAAAGCCTGCAGGCAAGCGGTAATTCCAGCCATCTCCAGTGACGCAACTGTGCGTAAGGTAAGGGCTGTTACCACCCCCCAAGCAGCAAACCACAGGCACCTGGTAGCACAGCCACACGTGCACCCTGCTGCAAGGAGCCTGCAGAGCACGAGCACGTCTCACATATTTTGACTCGACTCCTTCCTCCACACAAAAATAAACACATTTAAAGATGAACTTCAGAAAGAGGTGAAACCGCATGTCGCAGCTGGCTTTGCAAACTGCTTGGCATAGGTGAAGAAAGGTGTAAGTTGGATCCTGCACAGCTACTGCGGCACCAGAAAGAGGAGAACGCTCGCTGTGTCTCTGCTTTCCACAGACACAAAGCACAGCATAAAGTTTCCCTCTCACAGCTGTACCACACGCTCCTTTTTTTTCCTGTGAGCTCAATTAAAGATCTGCGCAACCTGCCTACATACAAAATTCAGTAGCCTGTAGGACTTTGAAATGCTCCACAACCTGGTGTGGAACAGCCACTGGATCATTAATGCCCTGCTTCAATGTAAATGTTTAAAAACAATGTGAGAATTTAAACGTGATCTGCCTCTGCCAGCCCTGCTGCCGCGCCGCACAGCGCCGCACCCTCAGCACAAGGCATGGCCACAGCCTGTCCTGCTAACAGCACAGAGCCCCGCCAGGCCCAGCACAGCAATCAGGAGGATCCCAGGCAGCTAAGCACTTTGAAAACCTTTTTTCAAATAACAGTTCATCCTCGTGACGCTCCTTTAGCTTACGTGTGAATTGTTACCCCTCCTCTGCAGCTGAGATGCTACAAGGGAGTGCAGAGGAAGGCTAAGCTGGGGGCTGCAGGCTGCCAGCGAGGGACTCAGAACTCACATCTTCCTTTGCCTCTTTCTCCAAGAGCTCTGCAAGGTGATGAGAAGCCTACAATATCTGGGGCTTGTTGGGATGGCTCTGCTCCTGGATGCCAACCAGGAGCAGCCAAGATCTGCACTAATTTCATAAGTACTGATTGGAAGAGAACAACACCGCCTTCTGTAAAGGTCACAGGCTGCACAATCACACATTTTGCATGGCAGAAAGGGATTTCTGTGACACAGCAAACAAAAGCAAGGAGTGACAACCACGTACTCAAATTTTGCTCCTTCTATGTATCTCAGGTAAAAAGGAAAACCACTCCTCTCTCTGTGTTTTTGGGAAGGTGCTTTCTAAAGCAAGCTTTGTATTTTCACCAGTAGTTCTCTTTTTCTTTTTAAATACATTTTGATTAAAAAATAAAAAATAAATCACCTGAAAGCATATTCCAGATTTCAAATACTGTATCAGCAACAATGGAAAATAAAGGTTTTGGCAAAAATATACACTCCAAGCATTACCTTTTTGATTGGTTGAAGTCATTTACTCCAGTAACACTGTCATGCTGAGAAAACGATCTTTTGTCTATAAGCAGTACACAGCTATTAAGCATTTTAGCACATAAGTACAACATTTTTCTTTAGTCTGCAGCTCGGCAGAGACAGAAATGTGGTGTGAGAAAAAAATCAGCACTGGAGTTTGGGTAGAGAATTCAACAACAAACATACAGCCAGCAACGAGAACGGAATGAAAAAGCTCTTAATTAGGAGCACAAATGGACACAGCGATGGTGATGCCACCTGTACAACACACACCTTGGGTCACCCAATAGTAAGTGCTAGTTCCTAAATACCAGACAAGAATTTGCCCAACAAGTCCCCTACCCAGAAACGCTGCTTAAATAATAAGTAGCAAAATACAGATTTCTTGGTTTGTAAGTCGTCATTACCCAGCAAAACAACTCTTGGCTTGTTTTTCCGTTATACAATAATTTTCAGAAGTCAAAAACTTGAAGAACCTGAGCAAAAAAGGCAGTCCAAGCGGATGCCCATCTGTGGCAATGCTGAGCAGCAGAATGGGGAAGGAAGAGGGAAGGAAGGAGGAGCCAGAGACATCCCTCCCTTTACTCTTCTAAGGTGTAAAGCCTTCTCCGTCATGACAGATTTCTTTAAGAAGCTATCACACATTCATAACACTAATTGATTTTCATAGAGAAGAGAGCAGATGAGGTCTCTTTGGGAACTGCCTGCTACATTTCTGCTTGAAAGGAGATCACTGCTGGTGTGCCTTAGCTCCTTCATAAAAAATTTAATTAACAATATCTCCAAGAAGGAAACCACAGTTAGGTCTCCAGCTATCGTGTGACGGCCGGCACTCCGACAACCACAGCAGACGGCACCTGTGAGCAGCCAGCACTGAGTGCTCCGGGGGAGCAGCAGGACATGATGGGATGCTGGGGAGCACGAGCTGCCCGCCCGTACCTGGCAGCAACACACTGTGCTCCTGCTTGTGGAGGTGATGTGTTTCTGCCTGCGAACCGGTGGCCGTGCCAGAAAGCAAATGCTCAACAAACCGTGACTCCAGGCCATGAGCTTTACAAAGATTCCATTTCGGGGACAAGCAGAAGCTGTGCCATGAGCCCTCTGCTCTCAAATACACAGAGCCAAAGTCACTTCTGGACTTTGCATATGTACCCTGGATTCATATACAGTGCAAGGAAGCATACGTTTTCCTCAGAAAACTGCACAATAATTAACACCAATCTACAGGATGATGGGCTGCACATACCCTCCATGCTGTATTTTCAGCATCTGTTTTGTTATCCTTCAAGAACTTCAACCATTGCAGACACGCTACCAACTTGCTTGACTTACTATCTATAATGTCAACACTGAGAATGAACATCATCACTGTCAGCTAAAGAAAATGAGGCAAATCTGAGGGATTATGGCTGAAGCTGGCACTGAGAGCAGAAGCTCAGGGCTCCAGAATACTTAATTACTTCACATAACAATATATACATATATACATATTTTTTTGCTTAGCAGTGTTGAGATTGCAACCCCAGATGACAGTCTCCAACCTTGGTACTGAATCAAACTGTAACAACCACTTTGATTCACCTCAGAGGAAGCTGTATTTCAGTCTTGGGTAAATTTATCCTTAAGAATGAGCTGTAGACTCCAGCTATGTTCAAGTATTTCTGAAAGGAAGGCCGGGGGAGGGAAAAGAACATTACATATACACTAACTATCTACCTATCTCATCTCCAAGACAGCTGGCAGCATTATCTTCCTCTGGTGGTTAAAAAAAAAAAAAGAAAGAAAGAAAGAAAAAAACAACCAAAAAAAACCCTAATGGGATGCAAGAAGATCTATCTTCATACACTGAGTTAGCATAGACAGCACAGATCTATTCAGAAGGCTTTGCCAAAGTGGCAGCCTGGAAAAGCCAAGCTCCCAAGCACCCTCTGGCTCCACGGCATGGATCACGGCCACCAGGAAAGAGACACCAGAAAAAGCCATCCTACCTCCAACAAGACATGGGACCACTGTGTGCCAGCCATATGCACGTGCTACGTGTTGAGGTGGAAAAAATGCCACAGGTCCCAACATTTATGGGATATGGAAATACCTCGGGATAAAGAGCAGTCAGAAATGAACAAAATTAAGAAGAGACGACAAAAAATCATTCAATATTTGAAAATCAGATCAATATGTTTTTGTCAGGAAGGTAAAAAAATAAAATCAAACCACAGCTTTTAATTGCTGTGACAGACATAACGTGATATACTCCATTATGCTCACTGCTGTACTTCCATATGAATACAAACCCTAGTGCTGGAGGTCTGTTCAAGTCTGAAATACGGCACCGAGAAATCAAAGCCCCGGGATAATTTGAGATCTACTTCATGCTACATTCCAAAGCAATCACACTGCTAATAATGCACATGCACATATTTTATTGCTTATGAAAAAAACTAAATAATACTATGCCTTGCAATTGTTGATCGCTGATCCCATCCACATGTGTAGGCTGGAGATACCAAGAAGTGACTCGAAACAATCAAGGAAACGAAACCCAAAACATGCCTATTGACTGTTTTTAAGGTTTAGGAACATTCTGAAAAAAACTTATTGGGCAGATTTTATGCCAGTTTATACATAATAACAGGCTTCAATTTCATCATTCTCAATCAATGTCTTGAGACTTATTATTTTTTAAACAGACTTAGACTAGAAAATACCTGTCTTTAGACTGTCTTTAGACTCTAGACTTTAGACCGTTAAAATGTGAGTTCTGTCTAACAAGCGACTGCAGCACCTATTTCTCTATCTTCTTATTTATTACGCAGAGCTGTCCAACGATAAGGAAGACGTGTAAATCTAACATGAAATATTTATGTTTGGCACAACATCTCCAAGAAGAAAAAGTCAGAAATGGGCTGTGAAGCCTCACTTTGAGAGGAAGTGTAAAATAGAGGTTAGGCAGAAAGCACTCTGAAGCAGGTTCTGCTGGCCATGAAGGGTTAAAGCAATTCCCCAGTGCACACAGAACGGTCGGAGCCCAGCCTGCACATAACCCAACATCTGAGGGGTCCATCATTTAAATGCGTGCAAAAGTTTAGTGAAGGGAAAATAATGTCAGCCCCCAGAGGCCAGCTGACCAATGATCAGCAGTAGAATTCAGTATTTTCCCTCTGCCTTACTCTGGAAAAAGGAAAAAGAAAAACCAACAAACCAATGAAACTAAAAAAGAAAAAAAAGAAAAACCAACCATACGCACAAAACAAAGCAGAAAAAAGCAAAAAACCAACCACAACACTGCTGGGGGGAAAGAACCATATGCTTTCCTGTAATGCTAGGGGATGGAAATCCAGCGATTGAAGAGTTAAGAGACGCTCTAAAAGTAACTCACCCTGATATGCTGAGAATTTGCTGGGATCTCACCGAGAAAGGGTGCTTCTTGCACACCATATGTTCTGTAAATGCTCGTAACAACACAGAGGGGAGCCGGCGATGGAAATCCACCTTGGCTGCTGAGCTTCCCTGCTTCTTCTGAAACAACAACGGCCAGAGACCAAAGCCATGCTCAGAGTCCTCCCAAATCCTCTGGCCCTCCCAGAGCTGCTGCATCCCCCCAAAGCTCCTGCTGGGCTCTCCTGCCTGCCTTGGGCTGTTTTATCCTCCTTGCAGCCAAGCTCAGAGCAGATGCCCAATCTCTGCTGCCCTCCTGCACTTCTCTCTCTAAGTCACCGCGCCCAGAGCTCATTATTGATGAAAAACACATCATGAATACAATCATGTAATGTTATTGGCCATAGCGCATAACAGTATCTGGATGAGATTATAAAATAAAAGGCAAATTGCCTTTTTAAAGTCTACTATAATTTAAGGGACTTAAAAGTTAATTTACATACGTTAATATAAGTTAATTTACGTCTGTCCCACTTTTGCCCTAAGAATTCAGGAATAACACTTTTTCCAATATGAAACCTTTGTTCTCCACTGCAGCTGTGTGTGAAAATCTGTAGGAAGTAGGAAAAACTCTCTGAATGTACTTATACAGATACCTTCACCAGAATATTGGGAGAAATACAAGGACTCTGATGGTCTTCTCTCAGTATTGCTTACTTTAAATGCTGCTCACAACACTAGGAGGTAAAAAAGCATTCTTACAAAGCATGAGTTTGGAAGGTGATGGTGTTCCTTTGCAAAAACAACCAGCTGCCAAAACTAGCCACATATATTTTTCTTTCTCTGCGCCATAACTATGTTTATCAGGAATACGCCTTTTAATTAGAGCAAGAACTCAAAAATTGGAGGCCATGGGCCTGCATCCCCCAAACCAGCTGCACAGCAGATAAAAGCTATCTGCTGACCAGAAAGCTTTGACTGCCTAAAACCAAAGAACCCAGCCAAGCCCCTGCAAAGCCCACACCATGCCCTGCTGCCTGGTCTGCCCCTGCACCCCAGTGAGCTCTGCACAGCTCAGCCACAGCACCGGGTGCCCGTGCTGAAATCTTTTCTTGTGATTACTTACCTGAAAATGTCCTAAGTGCCAGTAATTAACTTCAGATGCAAAAATTCCATAACACGCTTCTTGCAGAAGTATATAGAAATATGGAAATGTGAAAGCCAGCATCCACTTGAATGTAAAAATGTTCACTGCAGGATGTTCTAAGAGCTTTTCAAGCTAAATTACCACCTGCTAACGTAGGCAATATGACATTGTTGAGGTGAAGTGGCCCAGGGGCAGGAAGAGGCTGGCCACTTACAAATGGGCTTATCCTTACTTCCCAAATTCAATACATTGATGTATTTAGAGTTAGTATATCCTTCAAGATGAGTCTCTACAGCTAACATCTCATCCACCATACACTGGGCACAAACTGAATTAAGAGATTACCACGCATACTGAAGGCCATACAAATATCTACAAAGACTAGAAAAAACATCATGCTGAAAAAGAGAAAGATTAAACCTAACAGAGAACAGAACGTGCCAACGCAACACTGCTGCTGGAGAGCAAACCAGCACCATCAAGAACCACGTAAACTGAGGATGCCATGCCCTGCCAAATACCCATCACAACCCATCACGCACAAGGGGAACACCCAGTGCAAAAAGGTGGGAAGTGGGGAAATCGGAGCGCTGCACAGCAAACCGCCGGCCTTGGCCAACGTGCAGCAATCCCCAGGGAGACGAGGGAGGGCAGCCCCAGCCTGCACAGACACAAAGCTGGTGGCCGCCGAGCAGCAGCACGGAGCGTTACGGGAGATAATGCATGCACACAGCACGCACGCCTCACTCAAACTGTTTATCAGATTGTAACAGCACTGCGGCATCCAGGAGCGTGGATGTGCTGTTTTGTTCACATTTTAATGTGCCATCTTGCAGTAGATGCTTGCACAGCAGAGTAAATACAGTCTCTATATATACCCTGTGTGGGCGTCAGGGGTTATTTCTGACTGTCTTCATTACACTTCAACGCCAATTTAAATGCAAAAAAAAAACAGAAAAAAAAAAAACAAAAAAAAAAACACCTTCCACAATTCTCAGAGTGATTTCAGTCTGATTTTTATAATCATTTCCAGAACCTTTTCATTCTGCAATTTCAAACCCTTATTGAAAGCTCTTGCCCTTACAAAGTTATCTTTGATGCAAGTCAAGCAAACCAGACGAGCTAGCCCTTCTCCCCCTTCCCACTTTGCTAATAAATGCAGACACAAATGGCATTCGCAATATTTAGCCTCAAGAACAGTTTAATAATAATGCTGTATCTTGCTTTATACGGAGGGAGTTAGAAGAGAAACTCAAAGGCTAAATAGGTACACATATTGTGCTTCAATTGCAATAAGTAAATAGAGTTGAACTGTAGAAACGTAGCAATAGCAGAATCTGGAAGATGTGGGTTCTGGTAGCCCTCAAGCTAAAGCCCATTAGGTTTTGTTACATAGGTCCTTTGTGTACTTTTGTGCTGCTCTACCAGTTAAATCGACCTCTGCAGCTGCACGTGTTGCATTTACTGCTTAATGGCTACACATTTTAAACCTAACTTAGGATAGCAAGATGTAAAAGATCTGAGAAATCCCCTCTGACCTCCCATGAGTTCTGCACCTTACCCATGCCAAGGGAGAGCTTGGCACCACAGCCCCACGCCTTAAGCAGCACCTGTGCAGCAGGGCTGGTGTCTGCAGCACTGTGCGGGGCTCCACCTGCACCAAACAAGCCCCCAGCCCAGCATGCAGGCAGCCTGAAGGCTGCAGAGGTGGACAGAGTGCTTGGTGTGAGATCTGCCTGCCAGGAGCCACCTGGATTTGCTCAGCACAGCCTTGCCACAGGGAAACGCCGCGGAGGAGCTGAAGGGAAGTTTTCACCAAGTTCTACGTATGTAGATTTTTCTGGAGCTTCTAGGAAGAAGAATTAGTCAGTCTGGCTACAGGCCATAAAGCATAATTACTTATGTGAAATATGTTTAAATATGTAACTACAATTGCTAATAGGAGAGCCTCGCACCATCCATACAAAGGGATTCCATGGACCAGCAGCTCAGACATGGCAAAAAGCTGAAAATCGTCCCCAAAGGAATAACCTTCCTTCGGAAGACAGGCTTCAGAAACGAGCATCGCATTGTAACACGGATACAGTGCTGAAATTTGGTCAGGCACCAAGAAGGAAGGAGGGCAGAACGGTGCGGTTTTGGAACGCATGGTGGATCAGAGAGAATGGTTTGGGTGCCCGGCAGGAAAGGCAGAGAGGAACCTGAACACACAGCCACAGCCAGTCTCCATCGTCCAGGAGATCCAGCAGCCAGCAGAAAGCAAGCTGCCAATGGTGGAGGGAGAAACCAGAGCTGGAACCCTGCAAAGCTCAGGAGACACTGCCGAGCAGTAACACACCTCCAAGACATTAAAATAAAAGAGTGGTGTATTAAGCAATGTGGTAAATGCAATTTGTCATTTAGCACTGTGAATCTATGGATTTTAATGACAGGGTCTCATTTACATTTAACAATCAGTGTACTAGAACATTTCTTGGAAACTGGGGATATTTTCTTGTCTCAGTAGGAATACATATAAAATTCTTGATTAACAATTGAGTAGAAAAGTTCTGCCCTGAAAGCTTAGGCCCTTGGTTTCTCCCAGGTGGGATGACTACCGGCAGGCCAAGCTCCAACCCTGACTAGAAAAGCTCTCCAAGATTCAGTTGTTTGTAATAATTATGTATTTAAAATCTCTTTTGCAAAAATAATATTTTAAATCGCCTTATATTCTCCTGTTCACTTATACCGCACTTCTGCTTTAGGAAAAAAACATTAACAACACATCTTGTTCTAAATGGTCCATTTTGGATGTGACTTTCAAATGCACTTACAGCAAGTTAGGAGCATAAATCCCATAGATACTCTGTGATGTTTGTGCCCTTAATGCCTGTAGCCATTACTGAAAATCTCATTCTTTTCCAGAGCTTTGGAATTGTTCCAGAGGTCATATGCAGAGAAAGAAATGGCAAGTGTCAAACAGCATTGTATATATATACAGCAATGCTATGCAGCTTTAGGACAGGAAGAGTACAGAATACATGCATTTAAAAACATAATGGGGAGCTTAGGAAGAAGGGAAAGACTCAAGTCAAATTTAACCAGTAAATGTGGGGATAAGGTCAATCTCTGCTGCACCCAAGCTGTCAGGAATGGGATTCTCCTTCACCATTCTCCTGGCTCACAGGACTGACTGCAATGAGACTGCGTTTCCCAGAAACACCTCCACGAGAGGCCCTGTCCCAGCCCCTACGTGCCAGAAACATCTCTCACTTTGCCAAGGATGACCAACCAGCCCTTCGTTTCAGCTCAACTACACAGTTTAGCAAGTGAAGTGCCTATTTATTGGCAAGCCACACTTAGCCTTCCTTGGGTGGGGGAGAAGGAACCCCCAGTGCGAGAGGAGCAGGTGAAGGGCCCAGCAGCTATGGGAAGCCATGGGATGGCACTATGGGACCGTGTGAGCATTTCTGCTGGAACACTGAGCTCTGTGCCTCGCGCTGCCCGCACTGCACCATCCCTACAGCTCGGGGCCACGGGCTTCCTTCACCCCATTCTACTTTCTGCAGAAAGGGATGCAAAGGGCCATTAAAGGGTGTTAAACACAACAGAGCCACAGCCCCCACTTCAACAGACACCATGGCTAAAAAGGATGAGCGTTTAGTCACACAGACGTGTGATGTTTCCTGGTTAAATTTTTACAGGTCACAAAAAGAATTTTTATAAAGCAAAGTGCACAGGAGATTGTTGGTGGCAGACTTGGAAGTGGTGTTGTGATCATCATGAACAGAGAAAAGCAGACTAGAAAGTTTCCAGAGAACACCAAGTAAGACTCACACTCCCAACATCTGCTTATAAACTGCTTACAATCAAACTTTTTACAAAGCTTTCTCACTTTTATTCCCTCCTCCTCCCTTTCACACTACCACTTTTGGCCAATTTAATTCCTTGAACAGTTTACTGGTCTGACTGAGTATTTGCTGAAGCTAACAATGAGCACCATGTGGCTGCATAACAAGAGCAGGGCCGTAATGCACAATATGGAGTGCACGAATGGCTACATTCTGCAGCATGCACAGCAGGTGGGGATGTGGCCCTGCAGGGCTGGGAACAACTTCCTCAACTCCCAGCCTGCAAGGCCATGTCCAGCAGCTCGCCCAGCTCCTGCTCTGCAAGGATGCAGTTTCATCAGTTTGATGGCAGTTGTGCAAGTACAGCCTGTTCCTGTGACACAGCAAGCAGTGTGACCCATAGCTACACTGCACCACTTGCTGCAGCTGGAGGGCAGTGCTGGAGCAGCCACCCCTCACCAAAATACCTGCCCATGTATACAGCCAGCTGCCTGCAGGGAAGATAACTGACCCCTGCTTTGAGCTAGAAAAACAATCATCACGTCTCCATGATGTCTCATACCCTGCAAACCCAGTATCTTTTCATGAGAGACCTGTGAGCAGCCCAGCTCTTGGAGCACTGCCAATGAAGTCATGGGGTTCAGGCAGGGTCCCTGTGCTTTGCAGTCCTACCAGGTTTGTTTTGGCTTCCCAACATGCACAGGTTAATCAAACTTGGCAGTAGGAGCTCATCTCCACAATCATTAACAGAAGTAGGTGGAAACCAAACTAAGGATGAAAGTGGAGGCTCCCAGGAAGCCACCGCGACTTCCATGCACAGACCAGGACAGCAGCAGCAAGGCAGGTGCCACGGGGCAATGTGCTTTGCATGTTGGCATTTCCCACTCTCATGGAGCCCGCCAGCAATCCAAGAGCAGCTTCCACCCAGCCAGTCACTGAATTCATGACCTCTTTCCACCCGTTTGGATACCAGCATGTGGGTGTCCTGTGCTAACAGCCCATTCTGTGGATGAACGTCCTCAGTGAGGTGAACCACGGATTTTGTGCAATAACACAGATCAGTGCCGAGCACTGTTTCAAATGAAGGTTTTGGCGTGCAGCACAGCTTTCCATCATTCAAGCCATCACTGTAAGAGCACCGTACCCAAACACACAGGAGAGGTGCACTTCCAAGGTGCACTCATCGTGGGCTTTCTTTTTACAACTATACCTTTGCTTTACACTCTTAGGAATGATTTGAAATTAAACATCAAAACATTGCATTACAAAGCACCAGTTTTGCTAACTTACAGTGGATTAACAATGCAGACATTCACCTTATTCCTTTGAAATTACAGAATATAAGAGTTCTAATGAGTGTTAAAACATCAAACAGACTTATTCTCTGCCTTCCTCCCCAGAACAACTAGATGTTGCACCTTGTTCTTATAACACAGAGGCAATCCACACAGCTTTAACACTGCTAAAGACCACTTCCAATCCAGTTATTTTGGCCCCATCATCCTCATGCTTCACCTGTAGCACTTGTAGCACTGACCCAGACCCACGAGGCTTCCCATTGAGTTCTGTGGGAACCAGGCTCCCACAGACACTCAGATCCATGGCTCCTGAGGGCACCTTCTGCAAAGTGCTGGTCTTAAGGGTATTTACTGCTTATGATGCCATAACCTGCAACAATATTAACACAGCATTTCTTCGTTCTGATTCTGCAGTAACACTTACCTGACATCGGTTTTGAGGACTACAAGTTTCTGGAGAAGGGAAATGCATTTCACGATTCATGTTGAGCTCCCATCCCACAGCAGGCAGCAGTTCTGCTGCTGACCTGTCCACATTCCTTCAGCCCACCCACCTGACTACTCAAGGCTCTTCCCACCATCTACCCTTACATCTTACTTTGTAATGCTGTTCTAACTGTAAGCACGCTGTATGTTTTTATCTGAACCTCCTTTCCATGAAGTTGTCTCTACACCATAATGAAGTCTTCTTGTTTAATCTTATACTACTTAATCTTATACCTCACCTTGTGAAGGGAAACAGAAAGATTTAAATAGAACAACCTCATTTTCCATTCCACTCCAATAAAAAGCCCGTTTTCTGTTCTTGCAAGATACAAGCTAATACTAGATAGTCCTGGATACCGAAGGCTATCATGTTCTCTAGGTAAACATGGAAAAAAAATAAAGATGTATCTCCAGGATTTTGAAAAGACAGCAAGAATTGGACATGAGATTTTCTTAGCCTCCAATGAAAGTCCTGGATATGATTATTAACAACACACAAAAACAGTGGAAGATGAGAATCAATGGTTTCATTTTATCGTACAGCCCGTGCCCACACAACCAATCGCCCAGCTAACCTCCAAACAGCTTCTCTTTCCTGCACACACTGCAGGAAAAACAACGTGTGCCACTGAGCCCCTGCACCCCAAGGCCACAGACCACATAGCATCTTACTTGGAGTCTCCCTTTGATGCATTTACTTGCATGTTAGCAGTTTGATGCATGCTTCCCAGAAAGTTACACGTTGTGTATTTTTAAAATGAAAGGAATTGCACTTTTTTTCATATTTAAAAGTTCCCGACTCACGTGGCTGGGTGGAGAGCCTATTCTGGAACTGTAAGGCCTGACAGTCCTTGACAATATGGTTGCCTTTCGCACACCATTGTCTCATAATGCAACAAATCTCACTTGGAATATCTTCCTCTATGCACTGAGATGTGTGTAGTGCAATAGAGAAAATCTGATACAAGAAATACATAAATACTATGCCTAGAGAAAACTATCTTATGTCTTGGAAACCATACTCCCTGCGATAGACTCAAGAGACAACTTGATCTTCGTTTCTGGTAGAGGAAGTTGCAAGGAATGACACACGATTAGATAGGCAGCATGTAGATACGTGACCACAGACAGAAGGGTGAGAGCTGACAACCACAGTCTCCATGTTTCAGAGTCAAAATGCAGTTAATAAAACACTGAGATTCTAACTGAGAGTTAATATTCCACCTCGAATGGCTGCGGAGAAAGTCCTGAATGCACACCCTGATCACCCAACAGTCGGAAAATAAGCAGAAGATCCTAACATTTCTTACTGAAAAATGCAGCACTTGAGTTTTTTTTAACGCTTGTGTTTGTGTGCTTGCTGTTTTGAATTCACATGGAGATCTGCTCCAAGCAGAGAGCTGCCTCTCTCTTTCTGAGCTAGCGTTTGCCAACGTCCCTTTCTGCCGTTCTGCATCGTAATTCCCCCTCCCATTTACACACCGTGCTCACGAGCGCTGCCATTCTCCTCCCTCCCACACGGACACTTCTCCTTGCACAGTGGGGCACATGAGTCAGCCCAGCCATGTGGCCACTTCCCATCAGGGAACATCACCAGCACCCAGAGGACACAGAGGATGTATTTTTAATTCCTGACTACCGCTCCGCCGGCACTGCTTTCCTCGGCACATGGACAGGTGCCCACACCTTGGAGCTCGATCTGACATACATGAGGCTGCCAATGCCAATTCCACGTACCGTCCGCAGATGCTCACAGCCTACCAGCGCACGCTCTGCTCCCGGGAGAGAAAACCAATGTTTTCGATACAACGCAGCCTCTCCTCTGCAGGATGCAGCTCTTTGCATACATCTGCTAACAACATCTCGGTATTTCTCCACCCCCTCCAACGTTCCTCGTTTTTGTGGAACTCACCAGCATTTGTTCTGGGATCTAATTAAGGTCCCTTATCACCATGGCAAGAGGGGGGCAAGGGCTAACAAAACAGCATTAATGAACTGATTGTTTTCACTGGGCACATACACTGTTATAATCCCTAAGAACAGTATGTATCTGCATTTGGAGAAAAATAATCAGATGAAGTCTGTGTTGTTTACATTTTTACAAGAGCTTAACTAGAAGCTCATGTAAAACTGGCATAATCTAACAGCAACCAAGAACTTATTTTAAAGGGAGATTTATGCTGGTTAGGACAGACAACTTTATCTTGTTTTCTCCTCCGCACACATGCAGAAGTCTTGTGTCTACCATCTGAGCCTCTTTTGAAGAGATGAGCTTCCCGTAAACTTCGTTAGTTAGATGCAGTTCTAATAGATAATTCTGAACCTCTTCCCACCTTTCTGGGTTATTAAATCTATTAGCATCCCAGGATAACATTATGTAAGCACTGCTCATCTCCATTATGTGGCAGAATTAGAAGAGAACCGTTAGAACCAAGTTTGCCTCGTTTCCATCTCATCCTCTATATGAACTCAGACACCAGAAGCAAAATCACCTGCATGGGACACTGCTTTTGAAACTGGAGACAGAGACGAGAAGGTGGAGAGACCAGGAGAAGAACAAGTCCACAAGGAGGACAGTACACTCCTTTCAGGTGAGCTTAAGGGAGAAGATACAGTGTGTTCCTTCCTGTAAGCATTAATTCTACGTTCCCCATTGGATTCGTCTCCTTGTTCTTTCCCCTCGTTTTCAATCCAACTTCCAGTCGTCTCTGAGGATTTGGATACCACCCACAGTCAACCCAGACCAACCCTTGGAAGGATCCCCTTCAAGAAATGTCTAGTTCAAGTGCTAGAGAAACTGTTCCTCATATCTCTGCTCCATCTGAGTTTAGGTTCAACTGGCTCCCCAGATGCCTTTAAAAGAAACTGCAAAAATGGGCCTTTTTTTTTTTTTTTTTTTTTTTAATATATATATACAGGAAATCAGTTCTCACCAGCAATAATGCTCAGAAAGATCTCTCTACCTTTTACTGGAACAGAAAGCTTCGGAAGAATAGCAAGAACTTCTTAATTAAGTGTGATAGTTCCTTTATGTCATTTTGCTGCTCACAAAACTTCAAACATTGCCTTTTTTTTTTCAGCACTTAAGAAGATGCAATGCAAAATGTGCAGGGTCTGCTTTATTCGAGAGCCCAACAGTTGGCTGGTCCAAAAGGCTTCAGCTGAAGCTGTGCTGGGGCCACACACTCTTACAGAAGGGGCCTGTGGCCAGCATGGTCGCAGTAACACTTTGCATATGAAATGCAAACTTGCGTATGTTCACTGCTTCAAAACACGAGTCCAGACCCATCTTCTGTCCTGCCTGCTTGTCAAACACTGTCCTGCACAGCTCAGCCTAACCTCTAGCCAACCAATCACCTCCTGGTGGAAATGGGCTCTTCTGCTGCACACTCAGCTGAGCATTGAATGCTGCAAATAACGCTCGTCACGGGTTGTTTGTTCGCTCGTCCTCTCTGCAGGAGCAAAGCATCTGCAACGGCTGTGATGGCTTTTAATAAATGCACGTTTGCTCTCAGCGTGGCACGAGACCACAATGTACGACCGATACAAACAAATGCAATTCTACATGTCGATGTGTGTTCAGTGAGATGGCAGAGAAGCAGCCCTCTCACCACGACAGTTAGTTGGGAAGCTGTCTGCACAGCCCAGACTTTGTGACCCAGTGTGTGGCACTGCTGCAACAGGACCAAAAGACCAACATGAGGTGACTGCTGAGCACATGAGATGGGTGCACGGTGACACCAGGGATGGCGAAGAGATTCAGAAGAAGGCTATTCATCTCCAAACACTGATTTCAGAATCAAGCTCCCTGCAAACTGAAACCTACTTGACGTTGACAAACACCACGTAATTATAACTTGGGCCTCCTGGCTTTATCTAGCCAATGAAATTCAAACTCCAGGAGTCCTGTGCTCACTGCAGATACATTCAGAAAACAACGTGCTGTATTATGAATGCAATAAACAGACCAGTGATGAGCATCGCTCGTCCCTGACAACTGCCTGTGCTGATGAATAACACTTCAGATGGATTAGATCGCCCACTAACTACAACCACCATCTTCCTATGTCCAGAAGCCATGTGCTTCTCTGATTAATTGCTCAAAACTAATTGCCAGATATAATTTTGAGCCAGCAGCGTCTTCGTGCCTTCCTCTTCCCTGATCCATTCCCTACACAGGCAGCTCCGTGCTGAGCAGCCTTCCCCATTCCTTGCACTCAGGTATGACTTCCCAGACCTGACTTCCCTGTGCAGCTTTGGAGCAGATCTCTTCCAGGCAGCTGACATTTAAATAACTTCTGCATTGACTTTCCTCTGCCGCACCTCAAGCCCTTCTTGTTTTCCTTATATCCATATTCCAATTCAGCTCTGTGCAGCTATGGTAGAGCATATCAGAACAGAGCCTGACTGGTAATCAATGAACACCTCCATGCTGCATCTCCTCGGATGCACAGCACAGGAGATTCTGCTCTCTTCGTGCACACATTTGCTGTTTTGGATAAACTTAGAGAAGCAGGAGAAGGTTCTTCCCAAACCTGCAGCATGTTTCAGACACTGCTAAGCCTGTGAACTTTCCTTTAACTCGCATTAAACCGATACAACTTTTAATTAAAAAAGTAATTTTGAAAAATTGCTTGTGCGGTGCATAAGGTGATGTTCAGACAGCATCACTGATCCCCAGAGTTCTGCAGCCTTGAGTTTAATAAACTGAATTTTCAAAAGTAAACACAGCTTGCATCAGCACGAGCCTTCTGCTTTGGGCCCAGATTCTTCACCTGCGTGGCATTGCCCCTCAGAGCCAGCCCCAGCCCCACATCCCTGCTGCACCTCTGGCCAATGGGACAACACCACCCAAACAAAAACCCAACAGGAACATGCTCCTCAGGGCAGAAGCCAATCCAAAATACCCTCATCAGATTTCCCTCCATACAGTTTTTATAACTGTTCACCTGTTCTGCTCACAAGGGTTGTTAAATAACTCATTCCACTCCTCTGCCACGCCAGAAGGGCTCTGTTTCTCCCTGGGCTGGTTGGCTCCCTGACACAGCCCCAAGAGGTGGGCCATGGAGCAGCAGCACTGCGCTGACCCCAAACACCAGGAGCTTGCTTATTAATTCAACGTCATTAAATATAAATACAGCGTTTACCACTTTCACCCACGCTTATTTGCATTTCTTTTTTTTTTCCTTTTTTCTTTTTTTTTTTTTTTTTTAACTTTAATGTCACTAAAAAGGGCAAAACGAGTCTCCCTGACATTCCCTTGCCTATTCCACCAGGACACTGGAGGGCTGCACCTAATTTCTTGCTGCCTGTGGAACGTAGTGCAGGTCAAGGTCAAACTGGCTGGGGCCCTGGGCAGCCTGATCTGCTGCTTTATCCAGCATCGGCAGCCCTGCCCACCGCAGGACTTGGCACTAGATGACCTTTGAGGTCCCTTCCAACCCAAGCCATTCTATGGCTCTATGATTCCAAACAACAAGTGTAAATACTTCAGTGAGGTCTGGTTTTAGGCTACCTGACAACACGTACAACAACTCCAGAAGACACAACACTCCTTCTCTATCTGAAGAGCTCTGCTCGGCAGATCAGCCTTTCAGAGATGTGCTAGTTTCAGCTGTAACAAGCTCTTCACACTTTTTGTAACTAATGGGCTCCACATATTCATCTCCAAAGAGCATAAATTCCCTTCCTCCCTTTCCCTTTTAAATAAGCCAGGCAACATTACAAAAAATAACATCTGTGCCGCAGTTATGCAAGAAGCAGCATGATCACCATTAAATTGAACACTATAAAAATAGCTGAATTTTTCAAAATACATATAAACAAAGGTCTGCCTTTACACCCTGAAACCAGGGACGTTATCACTGCCACCTCTGCTCCTTGCTCATTCTGAGCTCCCTGTTCCTCACTGGTGCTTCGTGGCTGCGGATGGGAAGTTCCAACACAGGTGGTATGGACAGCACGAGCGTACTGATTCTGGATGGAAAGGGCTCGAGTGTGTCATAAGGAGATGAAGAATCCCAAAAGCAATTTTAGCATGAGTATTCATTTTATTGGAGTACGCAAACAGTGCTACGCATTTTCTTGTAGTAGTTAGCAAGCATTCTCTTCTCATAAATATAGGTCAACAGAGCTAAACTCTGTTTTTGCCTCAACTCCCACTTTAAATGCATAAAGAATTAGATTTTTAAGGAGCGGAATGAAAGAAATGGTCTATTTCATGCTATTATGTGCCCAGCCAAGGATCCCAATGGGTTTGTTTGGGCTTTAAAAACAAAACAAAAAACCCTTGGCATTTGTCAGACTAAAACCATTTTTCTTTGGTCTTTGCACAACCATCCTTTCCAGATTTGAATAAATAACATCAAACAAATTCTTTTGACTCCCATTACCATGAAGCACACAGAAGTTGCTTGAGGAGAGACAGAGAGATGCGGGGACACGCCAGACAGCAAGGAAAGAAGAGGAGCACCCCGCACCACGGCCACACCACACAGTACAACACCCCAGCACTGAGTGGCCACTGGCATCCACTCCCCAGCCCACAGTGCTGAGGGCTGGGTTCAACCCACGGGAACAACTGTGTGTTGTTCCTCTGTTCATTCCCAGCACCACAGCCAGCTGCCGAGGTTGGAAGTGAACCTATGGCCCCTTCAAATTCACCCCAAGCCAACTTTTAGGGGATGGCACTCACCCAGCATTTGGCCAGAGGAAATCTGAGCACACACGTTGTACATGCAGAGGTGAGCGTTGTAAATGAGGGAGGGAGGACAGATGTTACGAATGAGAAAAAACCTGATAGAGGGACTGGGATACCATGCTTGCTCAAGGTGTTAATCAGAAATCAATAATTCCATCCATCCCTCGTACAGTGGTAACCACAGTCCACAGCTACCCTGCTCACACAGTGCCTAAGAACAGACCCTGCACACAGAGGCGACAAAGCACTGCATCCCAAAGCTGGCACAGCTTCTGCACCTGGACACCAACACTGAGCCCATGGGAAACCTACATCCAACGCAGGGCTGCCCACTGCAGCAATACATTCTCAATCATTCTGTTCAAGTCAACCCAAAAATATATTCCTTCAGACCACTGACTACCTGAAAGCACAGTGCAAAAAGGCTGTGTGTTAACTGCTAACACGGGGACAGGGCAGCTCAAATGGAGACAGAACCTGGCAAGGAATTAGTTCACATTAAAGAAAGGAGCAGGCACAATAAAGAAAAGTGTTTTTGCTGCAGCACATACTGCCCATCGAGCGATAAGCTAACCAGACAAATACGACAATTAAGCGAGCGAAGGTTACTGGGTTAGGACAAATTATTGTCCTGCAGGAGGTTCCAGCTGACAGCGTCTCCACGGATCACCCAACTGCTCCAGCTCTACTTCCAGCCCTGGGGGCCAGCGAGGGTCCAATGCCCCAGCACTGCCCACATCAGCCCACGTACCGCCGTGCGAGCTGGCAGCGCCTACCTGATGTGTTTCAGAAGCAATACATCACACGCACAGGGAATCTAGGACAAGCTGCGACATGGACAGGTGGTTTTGATATAGTGGGCATCCTTGGATAGATATAAACAAACCATGGGAAATCACCGCCAGCACTCCCCGCAGAGGCAGCGGGAACACGAGATTTGTGTTTGCTTCAACACGAACTGAACAACGGCGGTGAACGGCACGCTTCCCCTGCTGCCCTTCCCAAATTTCTACCCACCTCTCCACATTAAGGCATGGCAATCCACCGCGCCAACCTGCTCACACAGCGTGAGAATCCTGACGCAGTGATGGGAAAGTGTTATTATTTTATATATATAAACGTATAGATTCAGCCAAAATGCTAAAAATTAAAAAAGAGCTTCAGTGGCACTTTTGAAGAAAGTAAAAAAAAGAAAAAAAAAGTAAAAAAAAAAAAAAAAAAGGCTTTGGAAGCTTTAGATTTGAAGCTTCACAAGCTTCTTATGAAAAATGCAAGCTTTGAAAAACTTCTGAAGATTTAATGTTCTTACTCTGGGCTCTTCTACTGCCAATGGACTATGGATGCTGTAACTAATAAAAAATAATTAATGCCAATAAACAGGCTTTTCCATAAAGCCTCAGCTTCTCTTCTCCATCAAAGGCCCGAGCCATTCACTGGCACATTGTGCAAAGAACAAAATCCATGGGGCCCCTCCTGCCTACACGCAGTTCTCCAGCACTACAGCTCAGCACCAAAGCCCCTCATCCAGCCAGAAAGCTGAACACCAACAACCCCAAAGCTACGTGCCACGCACACAGCCTCTGCCTTGCTGGGAATCAGCGGCCGGTCCACGCGGTCCAAGGAAGCAGAAGCATGCACTGGGCTGTGCACTGAGGGATGACTGAGCTGAGCCACCTGCTGACACAATGACCTCGGTAATGGCAACGACCGTTCGGAAAGGTGTTGGAAAGGGTCTGGTGTATGGAGCAGGTGAGCAGCACCAGGCCTTTCAGACCGACATACCACGGTCATACTGAAGGACAACAGTGGAATAACTGGAAAGGACCCACCAGGAACCTCACATCCACCCACATTCTTAAGGCACAGCACAAAAATTATTTAAAAAAAAAAAAAAAAAAAAAAAGAAGAAAAAAGACAAATGAGACAAACATGATCAATGAATGGAAATTGCCAGCAGAATTTTCTATCATGGGAGACTATCCAGACAAGAGCTTGGATATATCACAAATTTGGGCATTTGTAAGAAGAGTTGCCAGAGCTTTGTTAAACCAAGCAGGACTGCAGGGTGAGCTTGTGCTGCAGCACCAACCCCTCCTAACAGCTGAGGGTCAGGGCTCTGCCCAGGCTCAGGGCTGAGCCGTGCTGTGCAGGGCTGCCACAGTCCCACAGACACAGCCCCAGCTCAGGGCCGCTGCATCGCCCGCCTGGGAGGGATACAGGAACACCCGCAAACGAGGAATTGTCGAGATTTAAAGTTTTAACATGAGCTAGCAAACGCCAGGGATGAAAGAAAGCCTGGAATGAAAGATCTCCGTGACACCTGCTTTGAATATAAAGGGTCTGCTACAAAAACATCGGAGACCCGCTGGTCTAGAGCCTTTGCTTCGTGCCATTCCCCAGACGTCAATTTGCAAGAGATGCACACAAAAGCAGCATTACACAGATTACATGCTATTCCCCTGAACTGCAAACAAAATCCACCCGGCGCTGCTGCACCAAAGCCACCCTGCATCCGCCCGCATGGAGCCTTCATTACGGAGCAGGGATCAGCGCTGCTCTGCACACGGCAGCTCCCAGCACCACCTCTCCTGCAGCTCAGCTCCTCCGGATTCCAAATCTCTGCACGTCCACGGCTGCAGAACCACAAAGCCAACACTGGGCACCAACAGCCGGGCAGCTCGTCCTGAGCTCATGCACCCTGCAGAAAGAAGCCATGCCCAAGTGCGGATGCTCAAACCAGCTCACAGCCTGCAGCACACTCATTGTAACAACAGCCTCAATATACAACAACGAGCAGTGCCAGCACAGTGAAGGCACCTGGAGTCTGACCCCTGTGGCAGGGTCGGCCCTTTGCTGGGACAGGCAATGCTCGGGGCAGCATGTTGGCTCACTGCCGGCTCTGCCACAAAGCCAGTACCTGGCAGAACACAGAGAACTTGCTCCAGTGGGGTTGGAAGTGCAGAGATGCAGCACCAACAGAAAGCACAACCTGCTGACAGGTGAGAGCGCAGCACCTTGCATGTAACAGGTGGATTTCACTGATATTATTTTGCTCCTAATTCTCCAAGTATATATATATTGGAGAATATATATATATATTATATATATATATAATTCCTTCACAGATCAACAATGGAGAAGCAATTGTAATCTTATGGTGTTTGACATTCACTTTGCTGCTCTCAGGGCCAAGCACAGAAGCAACATCTGCAGCACTGCACAGGACAAGGGTGAGCTCTGGCGTGCACACAACTCTTCCCTCTGAGATGGATTATTTCACAAAACCACTTTCCATTTGCTTGCAGCAGCGCATAAAGTTTACAGGGACCATTCATCGCTCAGGGCAATGAGCACAGAGGGCCCACGGCTGCTTTCACCTCAATGCAATGGAGGAGCACCACTGCTTTCCTGCCCTGCCGCTGGGTGCCAGCCCACACGGGCTTTGTGTGGGGACACTTTCTCCCTCCTGGTTCCACATCCCATACCCCATTTTCCAAAAGCAGAAAGGAAAAAGCCGCACCAAGCCACCCACACAGCACCAGCGAAGAGGAGGACCCACCACATGCCCCACACACCACACTGCTGACCGCGCTCAGCTACAACAGAACGACTGTGGCCTTCTCCTTCCTTTATACCCCAGAGAAACCTTCAGCACTCAGAACCGACCGTCCAACGGGCAGCGGGAGCCCCTGCTCCAAAAGGCGACAGCAAACAAGAAGAAAAGGAGAGGGAGGGAAGCCCCTGGGCCCCGCAGCGCAGCACAGGGACGGGCAGGCCGGGTCCCGTTCGGCTCCATTCATTTGGCCGAGCCGGGCAGCGCCGGGGCCGGCCGCCTTTCCCCGCCTTTCCCCTCACAAAGGTACCGCACGCTGCGCGGGCCGGCAAGGCTTGCTTTCTTCCCTCGCTCGGAGCTTTTACGAAATAATTATTCATCGGCCCCGCCGCCACGAGCGGAGCCCGATCGGCGCAGCTCCGCACGGGCCGCCGCCACCGCTCAGCTCCATCGCCGCCCGGCCCGGCGGCGGTCCCCGCGCTGCCCCTGCCCGGCCGCAGCATCCCGGGCACGGCCGCCTCCATCCCTTCAAAAGGAAACGAAATAAAATAATAGAGCGTTGGCGCGTGGCAGATTTATTCACCGAGCGGGCTGATTTATTGAGCAGACTTGACACACATCAAACCCTACTACGGGCTTACATAATTGTTATCCGCTCGCGGCTCCGCTCCTTTTGTCAGACGCGTTCGGGAGAAGCGATGCGACAACGGCCGCTGCCGCAGCCCGGCCCGGCTGCTCCCCACCCGCGGCGGAGCCTTTGTGCTCCCGGCCGTGCCCGGCCGCCCCAAAGCCCAACGCGCGGAGCCGAGGCCGCTCGCGGCGCAGGGCAGGGCCGGGCCGCTCCGGGGCCGGGAGACGGCGACCGCCGCCCGCGACCGCGGGGCCGGAGCGCGGCGCAGACAATGCGGCGGCCCCGATCGCGGGCAGTGCCGCCGGGCCGCTCCCGGTGCCCCGCTCGGCGCGGGGCCTACGAGCTGCAGAGCCGCCCGATGCCACCCGCGCGGGGGACCGCGGCCGCCGGCGTCCCGCGTGCCCTGCACCCCCCGGCCCCGGGCCGCACGCAGCCCCCTCCTCCTCCTCCTATCCCTTCTTCTCCTCCTCCTCCTCCCCCGCCGCCCCCTCCTCCGCGCCCCCGCCCGCCTCGCGCCCCCCTTCGGCCGCTCCCGCCGCCGGGACTCACCTCGACGCCGGACCCGCGCGGGAGGCGGCCGCCAGGGGCCGGGGGTCCCCCCGCCCGCCCGGCGGCGGCAGCGGCGGCAGCGGCGGCGGCGTTGTTGGTGACGGCGTTGGCTGCGGCGCCGAGCGCTGCTCCATGCGCCCCGGGCCCCGGCGCGCGCAGGTGGACGCGCCCGCCCCCCCGCCCCTCCCCCGCGCGCCGGCCCCCGCCCCTCCCCCTCCCCGCCGCCCCCCCCCCCCCACGGCCGCCGCCGCCGCCGGCCCTCTGCGCCCCGCCGCCCCCCGCGGGCCGCACGCCGCCGCCTCCCGCCCCGACGCCGCTCCGCAGCCGCCGCTGCCATTGTTCCCTCCGCCGCGGGACCGCTGCCGCCCCCCCCGCCCCGGCCCCGCGCCCGCTCCCCACCCCCCCCTCGCCCCGTCCGCTCGGCGGGAGCGCGCACCGCGCCGCCGTTGGGCATAAAGGGCGCGCGGCCGCGGCCCCTCCGGCGGCGTGGCGGTGCGGGGCGGGGCGGCTCACCTGGCGCCGGGCCGCGGGCAGGTGCCGCCGCCTGGGCCCGCCGTGCCCCCGGCGGGGAGGGGCGGCATCGCGGCGCGGGGCACGGCCGGGCCGGGCGCGGCTGCGGGAGGGAGGAGGGAGGGACGAGGGAGGGCGGCCGCTGCCGCACCGCGGCGGTGCTGCGGGAGAGGGGGAGCGGCGGCGGCGGCGGGAGGCGGTGCCGGGCCGCGGTACGGCCCCGGTGGGCGCGGGGCAGCGCCGGGAAGGAGGGACCCGCGGCATCGCCCCCGCGGCCCCGCCCGCCCCTCCCCGAGCGCCGGAGCTGAAAGTTGTGCACCTGCGCCCGCGGGGTCAGCGCGGGGCTTGGGAAACGGGGAGCGGACCCGGAGCGCGGAGCCGCTGGCGGCGGGGAAGGAGGAGCGGCGTCACCGTGAGCCTTCGGGCTCCGTTACCGCGCGCCTCGGTATCGAGCGGAGGTTCCTACGTTAAAGTTTCCGCTTGCGCCTCGCGCGGAGCGCCGCTGCTTTTCCATCCCCGACGCTGCACGGGGACTTTATGCTCCCACAGGTCGGGCAGGTGCCGCCGGGACTTGCAGGTGACGCTATGGGGCACCGGAGCGCCCCGAGCTCAGCGGCCCGCACGCCTGGCTTGGCGCTGCGCCGCGGGCAGCCACGCGTTTGTTCCTCGGGAAGAGCCGCGCCCAGGCCGTGCCGCACACAGCCACGACCGCCCGTGCAGCACCCCGCACAGCTGCCTGCCGTCAGTTTCCCTCCCGGCAGCAGCACGTCGCTGCGGGAGTTGCAGAGTTCGGTCCTCGCAGCTTTGTGCATCCCGAACGCCCGCCCTAGCGCTGCCTTTAACTTCACCCAGCACGTCCTTTTCTCCGCAGAAAGATTAAAGTAACAGAAACGAACGTCAGCTTTACAGGCACGCTGACGTGATGGAAGCGCAGCCACCCGCCCTGGCTGGAGGGTACTGAATTTTCAGACTGCCACTTAAGAGCTAAGGGGATCTAAGAACAGGTGCTAAGGGAGCTCCTTGTGGCAGAGTGACCCCCCAGCTGCCACAGAAGGAGAGATTGCCATCCCCCAGCATGTGACACTGCCCTCCTTGCACTGCTAAACCTCTGGCATAGCTTGGCTGGAACGCAGTCACCCCAGCTGAGGCAGAGCAGATGCTTACACCTATCCTCTTCTCCCTCCTCCTTCAAACAACACCCCCCTGCCCAGCTGACTCTGCTTTCAGGCACTGCTTGTTGGTCCGCCCAAGAAGGGAAGTCAAGACTTGGATGATGGTAACAGCTACATTCACACTCCAGAGCCACAGCTTCTTCTTAGGTGCCTGGGAGAGACACACAGGGATGGAGAGGGTGCAGGAGGTGTGAAGGGATGTGCTGGAAAAAACAGTCCCTGGAGAGGTCTGTTATCCAGACGCAATTGCCCAAAACGGTTCTGTGTAGGGACGGAGGCAGGGGCCGGGCTGGGGAGAAGACAGCAGGCCCATAGCTAGAGCATGCTGCATGAAGGAGTGGGTTTTGTGCCGTTAGCAGGGGAAAAGCAGTTGGAACAGGAGGCACTCCATGCCCAGGGCTTTGGTTCAGGCAGGTGACCCTGTCGCCTCCTTCCCCCAGTCCTTACATGTGATTCAGTCCTGACTGCGGGTGGTGGAAAAGAATTCCGAGCCTCCAAACAGTGATTCACTCCTATTGAGGCTGAAGCAATTCCTGAAGCAGAAACAAAGCTGGGATTATGAACTGCCACATGCAGAATGGCTCCTGGCCCGTCACCCCTGCAAGCTGTGCAGCTTTATCATACAGCATGGAAATGCAGCACTACAGGGTCTGTCACTAGCAAGGCCACGGGTGGCAGAAAGACTCCTTCCACATTCCCTGATGTTTTTGTACCCTTTCCAGAATGCTGAGGAGCTGGAGAAACACAACACTGCTCAGCCCATGCCTTCCCTTTGCCCTGACCGGTGATATTTTGGAAACACTGAGAAAGGTGAAAGTCAGAGCCAGTAGGGAGACAAACTCCTGCTGTGCCATGGTAAGGCCATGGAAGGAAAAAAAGTAAGGAGGGGCCCAGATTTGTTTTCCGGTCTTCTCTGTTCCTTTACACACTTCTTGTTCCACTGGTTAAGCGCCCTCCAGCCCCCCCAACACCCCTCCTTCACACCGCCATCACAAGGCTGAAAAACCCTCCTCATTCAAGTCAGAAAGTTCCAGCAGATTAATAACCTCTGAGGCTCCCATGGCTGAATACAACATTAAAACTGTGTTGCTAATTGGCTCTGATCTCCCAAATTAGTCAATACCTATTTCTCTATTTTCTTTCCTCTCTCCTTCCCAACACTTCAACTTTAAATCACAGATCTTGGTTCAGATCACACATTTATCTTACCATGTTCCCATGGCCAAACACCTGATTATTTGTGGCTTCTGAACAGGAGGAAATAAAAGCACACATTTGTGCCTTGGCCAAGAGGAACACTCTGCGGACAGAGGGCTCTGTGTTCTTCCATTTCCTTGGCAGGCCTCACACCCTTGGACATTTAGGGGAGGCTACTGTATTAGCAGAGGAAAGAAAAAAAAGAAAACCACCAACCAACCAAAACACACACACAAAAAAACCCAACTCAGCAACTACAAAAAAGGCTTAAGAACGGTCTGGTGTATTTGCAACGAACCAGAGCACAGGTTAGAACAAAATCTGGAGAAAGCAAAAGGATCAGGATATGCACAAGGAGGAAGCGGAGGTGAAAGAAAGTGGGACCGACACACCAAACAGCCCCTGCTCACCAAATCTACTGCTCGGGCAGCGATCCTTGGGCCAGCAAGAGGCCAGCTTGCTGTGCATCCATCGTGGATTTGATCCACTTGCAGGAAGTCAATCTAATGCACCGGGTTACGGGGGATGCTTCTGCTACGTGCACAGACCGGTGAACCGCAGACAAGCAGTAGGTGGTTCTGGCCCTAACCACTGCTTTGGCCAAGCTGCCGTGCATCTAAAATCCTGGATGAGCACGGCAGAGTTGAGAAGAGCTGGTGAGAACTCCGTGCCAACAGATGGCAACTCAAATTCTGTTTAGCCTTGTCATCTTTCATGTTACGCTCCTGTCTCCATTTGGGGCGGGCTGCATGGAAACAGGAGGCAAATTGCATTTCCTTGTGCATCTTGGATGCACCCACATGAATAGAAAGGTACAAATCCTGGGGGTTTACTACCTGTTTTCTTCAGGACCACAGTCCATTAAGTACAAGAAAAGCAGCTTCATTAGCATGCGTTAACCAGCGACTTTCGTATTACCGCTACTGTCTCCAATCAAAGAGTCATTTATGGAAAACAAGGGCAGAGGGAAGAAGTTGCTTTGGCAGCTTTAAGATTATACACCCAAAGCTTTATACCCTCTGTCTTATATTTTTATGTTAAAGCATCATGAGATATTACCATATTTTTCATTATTATTTGTGGCACTAAATACTGAAGCACACAGTGCCAGATGGCTAATATTCAGAATAAAAATAATGCAAGGCCAATCATGTATTCATCCCACTTTCCTAATGCACACAGCTAAAATATTAGCAGGCTTAAAATCTGTTTGGCTTTTTTTTTTTTTTTTTTCCTGAATGTAGAAGAATAGCACATTACAGAATTATATGCAGCCATATAATCATGTAAGTGTGCATGAATAAAAATCTGAATTTCCATTTTATCTGTGTTACAAGGATCTTAAAGCATGGGTGCATCTTTCACTTTTTAGAAGGTTATTTTGCCCAGTAAGGGAAGCCAAATAGTTCTGAAATGCATTTGGAACATAAGAAAAATCTTTTCCCAGTGACTGTTACTGGTATGAAATACTTTTTTTTTTTTTTTAATATATAAACAGCTTGAGTCCTAAACTTAACCAGATGGAAACGTGCCTACAAAGAATTGGATCTAATTCAGCAGAGACTGACAGCCAATAGATGAGCCAATTTAGACCATCATATGCCAAAAATGGTCAATCATGTTATCTTATGTGTGACTCTACTCTGGCAGATGCCTACTCCATCCAAAGGACTCTAAGCATCTTTTTGGAAGACAGGATTATTTTACACATGCTTCAGAAACATCATAACAATGCTTGATTTTTCTGGAAATATTCCATTTAGTTTCAGCATTTTCACAAGGGATTTTTATTAATGTGAGGATATATGGTGTTTTAATCATCTCCTCGCAGAAAAAATGCTTTCCAACCCAACAAAAACCAAGCTGCAGTTCAATGAGAGTCGCCTATTTATTTTAATATCAGTAAAAGGAAAGTTTTACACCCATGCAAACCAACTTAGCTGTCTTCCTTGGGCAAAACATTTACTTTTGACAGTAAAAAGAAACACAACTAGAATTACAGATTAATACGATTCTCTCATCTCTCATCAACTTCCCCAAAATAAAGGCTAAGGTAAAAATTAAAGGGCATTTTTTATAGTCAGAGGTGGTCTGCTTGTTTTGATAACCCAGTCGCTGGGGTATCACATTTTCCCTCCAGAGAGATGCTGAAGGTCTGCTGTTCATCTGCCTCAGCCTGCAGCACAAAAGGATCTTTTACCATTTCCACCACAACACTTGGCTCCTCCTCTAGGAAATGCAGGGCATGCATGCTTGCTTTTCTTTCTTTTTTTTTTTCTTTTTTTTTTCCATCTTGCATCTACTTTAAATAAAAACAGTTAAAAAAAAAGGGGGGGAAATCCTTATTCAGTTATTAGCCTGTCCTAAGGGCATAGGGCAGCTCGGTTAGCTCTACAGTGCATCACATATCCTGGAGTAGCTTGCTGTCAGCGTGGTCTCTGTTCAAATTAGTCTGATTTTCAGCTTCGCACTGAAGCCCTAGGAGTTCTCAAGTGATGAGATTTCTCTGCCCTTCAGTTTGAAAGCTACACAAACCAGTGTAAACACTGACGGGTCATCTTCTTTCACAGGACACTGCAAGGCCTCACCATAAAGAGATTAATGCCCTCTAATCTATCGTTCCCACAGAGAATAACGCATGCTTTTCTCCCAAAGAGGAGGCAGCAGTTCTGCCAGATAGCCTGTAGTTTGGGATCTTCCTGACAATCACATGCAAAGTTGTGATTTCATTTCATACAGTAGATAATGACAGTACTGCCTAAGTAACCTGAAGCAAAAAGAAGCTACGCAACTGATCTACAGGATTTGTGGCAAGCTCTCAATTGCCAGCCTTTACTCACAGCCTTCTGTGATGGTAGTACCAAGATTTTGAGACCCACAGAACCTAACCTTGACTGAAGTCCCAACGTTTGGATGGATTTAGAGGTCTTCCATGAAGGACAAATGCACACTCTCAGTTGTGTGATCATACCTGTACATTATTCTTGTTCTCTTCAAACACAGTGGCTTTCTTTCCTGTTGCAGATTACAAACGTCTGGTCAAACAGCAAGAAGAAACTTAGTAGTAAGAACTTCCTTCACATATTTACTCTCATTACTGCTAACTGGTGTATGATCTGTGACTCAAAACTATGGTGGCAACAGTTGGATAATTCACTGAATACCATGGTTTTTTTTCACTCCTTTGTGGCCATGTTCCTTTTTTTAGAAAAGAGCACCATCTGAATTCAGTTGGCTACGTTGCCACTAATATGGTAAACCAATGTTTTCTGAAGTTCTGCACAGCCATTCTAACAGCTCTTGTAACATGTTCTGTAACTTCAGAACAAGTGTGCATTAAAACAAGCTGGTGTTGCCTTCAAAATATACCAGAGGGAATCCTGCTCTCTGCCAGGAACCATGCACTTCACTCAGAGACATAACAAGATAATTTACCAAGGAATCCTTTCTTGCAAAGAGAGACAGCTCTTCTACTCGACTGGTTACACTTCGACCATGCAAGTTCCGTGCCTTCTATGCTTAGAGGACACACACGCATCTGTGAGCTCACACCACACTTACACTGACCTATACTAAAACTGAAGTTTTAGCACTAAACTACTTTTTAGTTGATTTCAAGCTTTGGAGTGCGATGTGGTCGTTTATAGAGAAATCCACCTGGATGACAACATGGTCCTAGAGTAAGACCTTTTGCCTCCGCTCCGGGACGCGACCACTCCATTTCCATGACCACCTGCATCTCCCTGCAGCCAACAGGAGCACAACACGTGTCTTCAACACATCACAGGCAGTTTGTACCGACTTTTCAACATTTTCTAGTTGATTCATATTACGAGTTCCAGTTGTCAGCAAGCATTGCAGCCTCTTAGTCTTCTGCTCATCACATTCTGACTGATGCGAGCTGTCAGACTAAACCCAAACTGTCAAACAGCTGTAATTTGCAGATGTAGTAAAAGAGCTTAACATTCCTTTAAGTACATTAAAGTACATTACATTCCTTTAAGTAAGGTTCTTAAGAGATGCGTCCAATCAATTTTAAAGCATATGCAAGTTAGCACAGTTTTCTACATTTTTGTTTTTTCACCCCTTTAATACTAGTAAAGCAGCTTTAGTCTAAATCAGAGACGAGCCTGTATTTCCTCCAAATAAATTCCCACCAACTCCTTGATATCAGAGACTGAAAACAGCCATTTATAGGATTTGTTTGTCTAGACACCTATCAGAATCACTTAAACACTTATTGGCTAGAATTAAGACTTCTTTCCAGTAGACCAAACAATAACTAGAAAGTTTGGGGGCCTTAAATGCAAGCAAAACCACAACATAATCAATATAAAACACTTTTTGACAGCTTCTGGAGTTGTTAATCTATTGAAATCAAAAGAGAATTATAGAAAACAAGTGTTATTTGCCTTTGACTTGCTGTAAATTACTTTTATGCTATTTACAGTAGGTAATACATTCAGTATTGCAGTCTGCCTTAAGTTGTTTCCTGTTCCTCCTTTCATTAACTCTGGTCTCTATGCTTACCTTTAGTACATATATATGCATTCAAGGCCTGATGGCCTTTTCTGTATGAATTAGGAACTGAGTGCTAAACATGATTTGCACACATTGCCTACAAAAATGATATGTAGTACACAGATTGTTCAAAAAGTAATGCCTTCTATTTATTTCCATGCAAACTACAACAGAAACAAAGGAACAACAACACTATTTGATAGAGAAATTCTCAGCTACAGAATGCTTTTATTAAACACAGTCACCACTCTTCGCCAATTCGGCACAGATGAGCTGATCAAGCTGCTCTCCATTTTGTGGTGTTACAGCTTGTACATGGCCATCCAGAACGTGGCTTGTCCTTCACATTGCTGTTACCACTGCTGCAACCACCTGCCTCTGATATTGCGGGCCAACGGAATAAGATAGGAGGCATTACTTTTGGAGCAATCCTTGTATTTTAAACTTACCATTCCAGTGCGTGTTGCACACAGGGCGTACACACAGGATGCTGTGTAAATAAATATCTCCAGACTGTGGCTGAGAGCTGCTGCATCATGGCAGAATCCAGCTGTGTCTGAGAGAACTATGGTTACTCGCATATGAACCCAGTACATGGAACACACAGAGGACACAGAGGAAGCCTTCGAAACCTTATTTACCTACAGCCACTTCTCATTACAAGTACCTGGGGAGTTTAGAATCTAATAGCTGATGGAAATTCCAGCTGACGATTTTGCTGGAGGCATTTAAAAGAGACATCCTAGCATGTTATAAGCTGTCAGCATGCACATGGATCTCTTGTCAGGCAACAGGTGAGCCTTGCCTAACTAGGGTTCAGTAGGTATGATTTCAGAGCTCTGCATGTAGTCACAGAAGGTTTCCAGCTGGAGACCTCTAGCATCCAAAATTCCAGGGGGACTGACAGGAAAGCACAAAGCTGATGGGACCTGAGTTCTGAGATACAAAGATACAGCACCAAACACATTTCAGCACAGGTAGACTCTTGGTAGCAGCGCTAAGCAGAAGCGCAGGGTTCTGGCAAACACTATTTTTGGCGGAGGTGATGTTGAAAATCATCCCTTCCACGCTGTCAGAACTGTGCACACGTATTGCTCACTGCCCATTTTGGAAGCACAGCTCTGTAACCTGATCACACACAGATACTATTGAGGATTGGATGCCTGTACAACCCAAACAATACGGAAGAGCAAACAAAAGCCGGCACCAAGGCGGCAGGTCACAGATTCCTCATATTTCAGGCTACTTGCCCTCCCAAACCGGAAGAAGCAGAAGCTGTGGCAGAGCTCCCCACGCAGCACTCGGTGAAGAAACCCCTCCTGGCAGGACAGCTGCTGCCCGAGAGGTCTGATTGCAGCACCATGGCCTTCGTTGTGCAGCATCCCACTGCACAGGTCACCCACTAAGTTCCTTTGAAAGTAGCACGTGAGAGAAAAAGCCCAGCCCTATGTGACAAGCTGGTCGTGTTTCCTCAAGCTCACAGACAGGAATTCTTTTAAGGGGGAATGATAGGAGAATTCTAGTCCAGCTATGGGGATAGCAAAGGGAGAAGAGGTAACAGAGCAAAGTAACGTTTAAGAAGCTGCAAGGAAAACTCGAGGCCAAGACCAGCCGTTAAGGAACCAGTTTTAGGAAACCCTTCTCCCCACTGCTGTCCAGTAATGCCCCTCCGAGTTTCTCTTCGTGAGCCATTTATATTTAAATACTGTAAAACACGCACACAAAAAAAGCATTACTGCTCTGTCCAACATAGGGTCATTATTTTTACCCTAAAAAGTTCAGAAAGCTTGTTTGCTCAGGCAAGGGGTGTTCTCAGTAACTGCATTGGAGTCACTCTGTGCGGCACACACACTGAATACCACTGACTGCAGATTGATTCCCTCCACACCCTCAAAGGTAAACTTCAGGAGTTCCACAGTACAATTTTACAGGTTACCCATCTTTTCGACTCCTCAGCTTTAAGCCATTCTCAGGTATATACACACTCTCTTTCTACATTATAGATACGCAGGAGTTTAAATTGAACCATTTCGAAGTCTGAAGTCTGCCAAAGTCTCTCTCCCTCGTCAGTGGACAGACATCTGTGACACCTGCTATGTGGGAGAGCTAGCCACAGACACGCGACATTCATCTACTTCACGCGTCAGCTCCCTGATGTAAGCACTAATATATTACTACTCAGCACTTCAGTGCCTTTGTTAACTTTCAAAGATTTAATAAGCTGCTCCATAGAACTTCTTTTCTGCTGAGACTGTGGGATTGTCATTAGTCCCAGTTTGGTGTGTATTTTTCTGGTCCAAACACCCAAAATCCATTACCAGCTCAACATCCCCACACAGGCTTTGAAATAAACCCAGGTGAATTCTGCACAGGACAGAAAGAAATACAGCAGCCTAAAATACCTCTGCTTTGTCCTCTCCTTCTTACATCCTGTCAAATATCGGATATTACTTCAATCACTTCATAGCATCAGCAGCTCATGTCACTCATTACCATTTACAAATTCTGCAAACACTACGCATTACTGTAAAACATCTCCTGCTTTTCCTTCTAAATAAGCTCTTTTTTCATTACTATCATCGTTTGTCTTCTTAAAAAGCCTGGCTCTTTTTCAAATCGCTGAAGAAATGAAGATTTTTACACTCACGTGAGAATACCTGAACACGTATTTCCATTTCAGGAGAAAGCAGCACAGCCCTTCACATAATTCATGCATCAACTGCACATGAAACGCTCATTCCTAATTACAGACTGACCTTCACATTCCATTTGCTGCAACTAGCTTAAAATGAAAACTTTTCATCTTTTCAACCTCCGTGTTTCAGAACACGTATTGGTGCTCGCACAAGGCCAGTAAAATCCTCAGATGACACTTGTAGAGCACTTTACAATGCATTCAAAGGACACAGTACAAGCTGATATACTGTGTTCCAGCCTGTTTCTTCCTCTCCATAATGAAAGGAAAGAAAATCTCTTCTTTTCCCCCCTCTACTCTCCAGGATAAGGCTGATAGCTTTACAAGACACATTTTAAGTTGGTGTGACATAAATGCTTTACTTGACAATTTTATAAAGGGCTACAAAGCATTGAAAACTGGAAATGAAATATGGGGGAGCTGAGATGTCACATTAGTCTTTCAACAATGGAGATGCTATTTTAAATTCTGTCTTAAGACACAACTACCTTACTTTTTTTTCCCCTCAAATAAAATACCTACTGTGCAACTTAGCACAACAGGCACGTCTTAAGGAGATCATACAACGAAGCACTAATATGTCTAAAGTTGTGATTACATTGTAGCCATGTATAGGAGCTCGGTTAATTCATAGGCTGATTTCCATCAGCCCTACTTTCACCACATCTCAGCTGTTTAAGACAGTTAATCATAATTCACCTCTGGGACATGCCTTCAAGTCAACATAGGAAGCTACGTGGCCTAGCAGGCAGCCTACCAGCATAAAGAGCATATTTTGGGTAACAAGGACCCTGACAGGTTGACCAAATGCCATCTAGAAAAGCACTTTGCGTCTCATGGCGTTGTAGGCTCCTTCCTTACACACCCACAGGACAACACGCAGCAGTACTTTGTATACAGCACTGCTCCCACAAGGGTACCTATGACCGGCGACCCAGGGTCAGGCAGGCCAGCTTGCAGAGGACTGTTTCTCACTTCAAGCGCCACTGTGGGGCTCTGGCAGTGCCCTGGTGGGAGACAAAAGGGAACAGGATGCTGGGTTGGCCTTAGAGCTTTCCTTTTAGGATCACAAGGTTGCTTTGAGCTTCCATGCTGCTTCTGTCTTTTCCCCGAGTTTTGTTTCAACACCTGCACAAATTGATCAAAAACCATAATAGGGATTTTAAATACATTTTTTTCAGGCACTGACCTGAGGATTTTCTAAAATAAATAATAATTATTTAGCAGTGCTGTAACGTAGCACCCACATTCTAGAATTTCAGTTCTACAGGCTGCTCAGACTTCACAATTGACCTCTCTCATTAATGAAACCGTCATTGAAATGATAAGACAACTGTATGGCAGAGTAGTGCCAAATCACATCACTTTTAATCATTATTTCACAAAGATGCCGTGGCTCCTTCCAGAGGTACAACAAACACATCGGCGTGCTGCCATAAACACCCAGCCGCCATCGGATCTCCTGTCCTGCACACTGGCTGAAGCCAACCCTCCAGCAGAAGTCAGGGCTGAAGGCAGGGAAGGGTGTTTAGATGCCTGACTACCCAAAATAAACGCCGCGTTACATTTTTCCCCGCTGTGAAACATTAGATAATCAATAGAATACTAAACTGTCAGTTCTGCAACCATTGTGTGAACACAGATGGGATGTTAAATGAGCATGGTAACCTCAAAATGATTCCTAATTTATGTGAAAATTAGAAAACGCTAGATTTGTAATTACTGTTTTCCTTGATGCACGCATGCAACTAATAGAAGTCAGCACTAACAGAAGTTAGATGTACACGTGAAGAAAAACAACATACTCCCATTACAGCTCTTTCATTAATGACTTCTTTTCTTGTCAGTAAGCATTTATACAGCATTCCTGCAAAGGACTGTTAAAAGAGTCAAAAAGAAGCAAGCGAACCCTCAGAAACAACAGTTGGAAATTCATCCAGTCACACATGACCAAAGCAGCCTGCTCCAGCATCTCATGTCCCTTCCTTATGGCCACACAGTGCTCAGTGACATCATTTTGAGACAGAGCAACACAGGACCAGTGGTTACAGCAGCTCACATCCACACAGTGCAGATACATTACAAGAACTATCAAAGCTACACAAATGACATTTCCCTCTCTCGTTTCACAATAAGAAACTTGAGTTATGTAACATGAAATCCAGTCAGAAATTAGACACATTGTCACTCCAAAAGCGGGCTAGGGCAATTTCTTAAAACAGATCTAGCTCTAATGCTCTCTAGTTCAGTGCTAAGGGAGTAAAACAGTTCACTATGCTGTGTTTTTACAAATGTATGTTTAAGAAAGAGACAGGCAAGCTTTTCAGCAACAACTTCCACCTCACCAGCATGCTGCATCCAACACGAGTGCCCTTCATGAAATCCCTACAGTTGGACACGACCACTAAGACCACCCAGCCCAACCACCCACCTACCACCAATCTGACCCACCAACCTCATCCCTCAGTGCCACGCTGACCCTTTCCTTAACACCACCTCACTGGGCAGCCTGTGTCAGTGCCTCACCGCTCTGTTCTTCCTAATTCCCAACCCAAACCTCCCCCAGGCACAACTCGAGGCCTTTCCTACTACTGTTACCTGGGAGAAGAGGCCAACCCCCCCTCTGCCAACAGTCTCCTTCCAGGGAGTTGTAGAGAGATCCTGCAACTCAGTACACTGAACTTTAAAAGGCTGTAAAGCCAAGGGAAACAGGATTTGTATGTACTATACAAATTCACCTTCCTGATTGATTATCTGCAACACTTTGCCTTATGCTAGCACACAGCCCTATAATCTGTTATCATTTTCACTGTCATTTCCAAGCACTGCAAACAACTGCCAATTGGCTAAAAGGGTCAGTTTGGAGCTTCCCTTTCTGGGTGGAAGAACCACACTCCCATTGCTGTTATTTAAATAATTTTACCAGGACAACCATTTCTATTCACAAAGATAAATCCTTTATTCAATAACAATTATCTACACACAGACAAACAACAGGAGTCAAGGTAAGAAGTCTTCCATCAGGATTTTTACACCATATGATCTTAAGCTAGTTCTTTTTGCATATGTATCAGCTTACTGTACAATATATATTTTACACTCCTGTTCCAAAAGGAGATTTAAACATAATTTAAAAACTAAATTTTAAGAGATTTGGTAACTACTAATCCATATAATAGCACTGTTGAGAAGAAACTGAGGGATCATCTGCCAGGAGTTATGAATCTCCATTTCTGACAACCAAAACAAAATTACCTCTCCACCAACCATTAATTAGCTTGCTCACCTGGAGTAAGAATACCCAAAAAGTGTATTGTCCTTAGAAGTTCAAGCACAGGAATTCAAATGAAATTGGTAAGTTTATAGTTAATAGACGACTATCCACTGCAAAAGCAGTTTGTTTTTATGCCCATTTTTACACAAACATTCTCTCTTTCTGAAAGAAATGTGGAAAAAAAAGATGAAAAAACTTTTTTTTTTTCACTCTAAAAACACAAACAAAGATCTTACAGTGGGAGAAGGCAACTTAAATTTTGAAAAACAAAACATCTGGAAGTCTGGGAACATTTCAAGAACTTGAAAAGCTTCTATTTAGAAAAGCAATGTTCCAAGTGACAGAAAAAGGGTGACAGAAAAGCAGGATTACCAAAGTTCAGAGGTTGTATCCATTTCCTGTAGAAATTGTAAAGCTTTTTAAAGAAATATCATATGCCATCTTGACAGTCAGAGAACTACAGTCAGCCTCCAAAGCCAGGACTCTCCCACCATTGTGTTCTAAATGCCTGCTTAGAATGGTGACATTTTGGAGCCATTGTACACGAATGAAAATCCTAAACAAAGAGGTCTGAGCAAAAGTTTTACCTTCCAGCACAGGTCCACAAAGTACTGCTACCACCTCCCCAGTCCCCCTGCTCACAAGCTGCACGTCACTCACTGTTCTACTCCTGCATCCCTCTGATAGGATTGTGCAAAATTGCCAACGCCCGAGAATCCTCATTCGCTCATTTACAGCTCTATGAGTTTTTCTGCCATTTAACTTGGGAAGGCAATCAGGAGGAACTTTTTGTTTTTTTTTTTAAACCAGTAGGGTTTTTTTCTTCCATTTCTTGTGCGCTGTTACCAAATTTACAATGGAAAACACATTTTTGTAAGCTGTGCCTTAAAAGCAGACAGACAAGCACATCACTCAAAGCCAGGAAGCTTTCAGATATCTCCAAATCTCACTGCAAAACTCTTCCCAACAAGTACTCTGTGATACCATCCTCTCTCAGGAAACACCTTTGTTAAGAGCTCTGCTTCACGTCTCACAAGCAGCAGCACATGGGCTGGCATAAAAAGTGATGGCAGAGACAGGCAATAGCCTCACAGCTGTGACAAACCCACTGCCAGTTTAAATAAAGCCTTGACCACTTCTCGTATTTACCATCTGATATCAATCCTCATCCCCAACATGTAATACTAAAATTCTTGGTGTGCTTGCAGACTCCATCCCCAGTGATCACAAAACACATGGGCCTTCTATAATCACTTGATCACCTGAAAAGTTACCTTCACAATCAAATTTGGCATTAAAATGGCTTTGGGTTCAGACTGTTTAGATGCTAGTGCTTGCTTCTGTGCTCTCTTCAGTCAATTCATAGACCATCTAAGCCCTGCAATACGCGAAACTGTCCATCAAGAAAAAAAAAAGTAAAAAAACACTTCCTTCAGACCTCTGACATTTCCAAAACTTCACCTTTATAAATCAGCCACACTGCTGTTAGAAACTAAAAATAAATTAAAACAAAAAACCTGGTGAAAATAAAATGATAAGCGACTGGAATTCCGAACTATCAATTCATTAATAAGGCTCCATTTTGCTTCTGGACTCCAAGTATGAAAATAAGAGTCTTTGCATTTGATACAATCTTAAAATTATTTTAAACTGCTGATTGATAACAGATTCTTTTCCCCCCATCATTTTAATAGAGAGAAAATGAGTGACTAGCAGAAAAGATAACAAAGGTTTCAGTTCCTTTAAGATGCTGTTCCTGTATTTGGTTTCAAAGATGGGCTTAATACAAAAGAATAAACACTATTCAGAAATAAACTTCAAGCAGCATCAAAATTCAGTGCTTTGCAAGTGCCCATACTGAGAAATTTTGCATAATTTTACTAACACAATTATATGAATGTAATTACACTGGTGTAATTTCTTAGAAAAAAATAAGTTGTTTTGCAGCATCCAAGAGAAGGATTTAAAAAAAAAAAAAAAAAGCAAAAAAGGAATTATAGGAGAGTAGCTAGTAAAAAATAAACATGGTCAACATGCCTGGAGAGATAAGGCCTAAAGCCACAATCCTGTAGCGTCCCAGGAATCACAAAGACTGAGGTTTTCTTGACACCGAAGAAGTTCTGACTATTGAGGTCTGGAGATGACTGCAACACTTCCAACATTATCCAGGTCATTTTCTCCCACCAGTGACAACAGAAACTCCTGACAGTTCTTACTGAGTGCCAGCCGCTCCCTAATGCCATGACTGAAGTGAAAAAGAGAACTGCATTCTGCTTTGCCTACTCAAGCAGATGTTGAGGATAAAGAATCCTGATCTTGGACTTCTGCTTTTCATTTAAATAAAAGGCAAGGTTCAGATTCTTGATATTTGCAGACAATATTTTGCATGCTTTCCATGAAGTGACATGATCCTTTGTCAATCCTAGATTTATGATAGCTCTTAAAAACACTGAATTCTCTTTTGAAGGAATACATTTCCTGATGGTCTAGTAGCACAGGTGTTTTCTGAGGTGGATTATTCCAGTGCTTCAGTTCCTACTAAAAACTTTGAATATTTTGTTGATGCTTTTCTTATTCTTTACAGGAAGGATTTCCTACTAGACCACCACTCAAGAATTCAACCTGCGTCTTCCTCAACAGCAACTGAGTTCAACTTAGCCCAATTAAAACATGACATTTATCAATCAACGATATTAACAAATAACGTAAATCAAGGACAAGCCTGTTTGCAATTTAATAATCCATCTTGAGCATCTACCAAAAGATCTGACCAATGCCTACAAACTGCCATAAATTACACTCTTAGTTGAGACATTTAAAGTTTATGAAAAAGCTTTGCTCTTACAGATGCCAATGAATTTTAGTTTTGTAAAGATGCAGAATTACAACTCCTTTGGTTGAAATTACGCCCCTCAGAGTAACTGTAAAAACCAAAAACTGCAAAACCCAGGAGGTTTTTGAATGGTGACTTAAAAAAACCAAACAAGAGCCGCATGTCACTGTTTATGTTGTGTAGAAAGATTAATCCAGAATCATACTTAGCACGAACAGTTTCCACAGCCTTTCACACTATTGATAATTTCTTCTTGCAGTTTCTTCCTTTCCTCCTCTTTAGACATCTGGTTATTTCTCTCTCCCCAGTTCGGATCATTATGACTGTTCAGTACTTTGCTGCTCTGCGTATGCCACATTTCATAATAGAGAGTGCTAGGACTTGCAAGAAGGTCTGCATGTCTACCACGTTCTGCAACTTTACCCTGCAAAAGAATGGGAGTGAGTGAGTAACAGTCCTGCCAGACCTTTAGGAGTACAAACACTGCCAACACTCGGGCCAAAATTTTACAATAATTCTTAATTAGGAGAAGCAGGGACAGCACTGAAAAGCTGAATGCGCGTGCACTGAAATACATGTTGTTATGCTGTGTGCTGAAAACAAGGAGCTGAGCTCTTCTCAAGCAGGAGTGCAGATGTCTTCTGCCCACCTGGACAAAATTTAAAGCCCACCAACATGAGAAAGTTTACTATCTAAACTGAAAGTGCTATTTTAAAAAAGCACCAAACGCTGTGTAAGAGGAACAGCGTGATCAACTGCTACCAGAAAAAGGCTCACAAACCTATCAAAATAAACAGGTAATTGTCTTGGCATGGTAAGAAATAAGCTACATTGAAGCTAAGAGAAAAGAGCATGCAGAGAGGGAATTGTGCTAATAAACAGAAAGCATTTAAAATCAAATCCTAGAGACAAATAGCATAAATGGTGCTTTTAGATGGGTGCTCAGTTGCTTCTGTCATTTTAAGTGCCATCATGAAAACTGTGTGCATTTAGTTCATCTGTGCTCTTTGTTTTGAAGAGCAAAGCTGATTTATTGACTATCATCATGGAAATAGGAAGGAAGAGTTGGGGAAAATTCAAATCCTACAGCCACTGAAGCAACAGTGCTCTCTAGAAAAAAACACCCAAAACCCCAGCCCCGCCAATCTGACTCTTATCTTTCTGATTTGAAAGATACATTTACATTTGCTGACTTCAAATTAAAATAATGTATTCGTTCTCCAGCTATTCTTTCTTTTGGGAAAAGACAGCTACATGGATTTTGTGTTAGTTCCAAATTCTGATTTACAATTAAATCTACCTCCTTGTGACAGCAGCTGATGAACATGCTGGGAAACAAAATTGGGTCTTGTCACTTTTATTACTAGTCGTGCTGGTGGAATCTGAACAAATACACACTTGACCAACATAACTGCAGGATTTCTTTTTAAAACAGAGTGGTTAACTTAGAGAGTTCACTGTAGCAGAGACTGGGCTTTTCAATGATTAATTTTTATTTCATTTTATTTTTTCCCAATAAACCTCAAACAATCCCTAGAAATTTATCTTCTCCATTTGGCTCTGCAGCATGGAGATCAATGTAATTAGTAGCGTTTGTTTACTCACTTAAAAATGATTCTGATTTTATCTAGGCAAAGACACTCAAGTTGTAATGCAATACTTGCACTAAGCAAAGCAAAAACAGCCACGGTCACCTCATCACCTCATTTCAGTCACTGAATGAGCACAGCACTTGTCCATCAAGCTGGGGCAAGAGGCAACTTTCTGCTGAGCACCAGTGCTGCCTCCTGAGGCACTGCCAACTGAAAAGTAATGCACCACACTGCCTTACTCATTTACAATCTCTATCACACTAAAATCATTCATGAAAGTGAGCACCCTAGCTGTTTTACAGCTCTAGGTTGTGCTTTTATTTTTAATTTAACAGTTACAGGGTAGCACAAAACACTTCTTCAGAAGCTGTGAAAAACTTGCATTGAAAACAAAAAGTTGGAGACTGCCTTGTTACATGCTAAAACACGACTGCAAGATGTAGTAACGTGCAGTTACACCAAGGATGCACCTTAGAAAAAGCTCTTTCTGCAACAGCCAAAAAACCAAAGTGGAAGAAACAAATTAAAGAAGTATTATAAATGAGTTCCACTACTTCACTTTAAGATTCGTGTGAAGCTGAGGTTGGTACAGCAAAGATAATCACAAATGTAACCCTCACATAACATTTTGTTCTAATTCTCCATGAAATCATCTAATGCACTGCAGGAATGATTTATTTTCTTCTAGATACACACATTTTTGTCTCTAAACACATCTGTGGTCACAAGCTATATATATAGTATATATACATAGCAACTGAAATAAAAGAATGCAGAAATATCCTTTATATATCTATATCCAGTTACAGGCAACTGAAGAAAATGAACATAGGACAGAGTGAATATAAAGCAGAGGCTGAACAGTGGTATTAGTAGATCAAATATTGAAACTTTTCACAGAAGGGAAGCATACAGGAAAGGAATAATTACAGTTTTCTGCAGGAACAATAGAGAATGGGGTTGAGATTTGCAACAATTAGATTGAACAATCCTAAACAGCTTTATCTGCATGGAAACAGAACACATAGGACTCTCTTTTGCCCTTGAAATGAAAAAAATAATGAATCTATTTGAAAAAACTGGCACTCACTGAGTAATGAGAATAAAGCATAAATTGGTTTCATAATGGGTTCCCCCAATCTGACAGCAGCATGTAATAAATCTGATTAGAAACACGTAACATTAAGCCAGTCCCAAAGCATCAAGTGAAATTTGCCAGAATCCACATAAAGAACGTGTAACTAAAATGCAAATGAAACAGAAATGCATGCAACATAGAAGAGCTGAACGTGCAAGTTTCTGTAACTAAAACTGTCAGTTGCAAAGAGAGCTGGATTTTCCCAACATGGCTCATCTCCACAGTAGCTTGGCAGAGGTTGGTATTTCACAATGGACACCAACCCTCTAAAATGACAACTGAGATTATGGGGGAATGACAGTTGCCAGCACCAGCCTCACCTTATCCAGCACAATGATTTCATCTGCATCAACCACTGTTGACAGGCGGTGGGCAATGAAAACTGATGTCCGGTGTCTCACCACATCCTTCATAGCACTGAGAATATTCTGTAAGATTAAAATACAGACATACTTTTACATGCTCCTAGACTGTATTGAAGAAATAAAATCTGGAAATACACAAGTTACTGAAAATGAACAGTGAGAAATTCCTCTAGTACATCTAATGCTATACCAACAAGAAATAGCTAAGGTTTACCTACAGAAGAAATAGAAAGAGTCCAAGCACAAAATGAGGTCTAATAAAGTCCTCATACATGAGGAATGGAAGAGGAAAAAGAACAAAAAAGCCTTCATTCACAAAAAAAATAATGCAGATATCCCACAGTACAAAGCTTTACTTGATTTCAGGAAAAGCTCTGCTGCGTAGCCATGCTACAAAACCAACATAATTAGCAGAAAAGACAAAAATAATAATAAAAACGACTTTCCAATTAAGGAAAGTTTAAGAAAAAAACCCTCTCAATGCCATGTCAACATAGATACACTTCAGGACTGCTCAACTGTGTTCCATTCCAAACTGCACTCAGATGCAAGCAGCACCAACTGGGGAGTTTGTGTCCCCACTACAGTAAGTGAAATGCCCACTTATTTCTGACAAAGGCAAGCATTTTGCAGGGAAAACATTCCAATTGAAATGATTCATTTTCATTGGATGTCTTTAAAGTGCAGCTTTGCTGCAAAGCTTTCAGCTTTATGATTCTTGCCATAAACATGAGAAAATGAAAGAAAGAACCAAGCAGAATTGCATATGTTACGAATGTTTCTCATCCAATGAGGAAGCTGCACTATATTTGAATGAGGTGCTATATAGGTGTACAGTTAGTACTCTGATTTCCTTACACCTGGAAAATGAAAGTAATTTAGTGATTATACGTCAATAAATTCGCTCAATAATTTGCATAAGTGAACACAAACACAGCTCTAGCTCTAGTTTCTGATGACAGTTTGTGAAATTACTGCTGGTGCTGAGAGTTGTGTGTTTAAGCAAAGATGTAGTTATGAAGCCTGATGCAGTTACCGTGGTAGTGTCATGACATCTATGTCACAACACTCTGATGTTTCACAGCCCTTCCTGTGAAACGAATACAAATTAATACCAGCGCTGCAGGTTACGCCTACCTGATTTGCATCTCAGAAAGATGCTGCACAACAAACAAGAGTTTCTGCTCTGCTCTACGTCACAATTATTTATAAGATGATTGTACTGAATGCTAAACATCATCGGAACAGCTTTTAACATGAACTGGAAAGCTTTACACATAGTCCCTGGCCACACTGGGTATCCACAATGGCATCGAGAAAGGAATGTTTAATGGTGAATAAGACTTCAACAGTATAAAACAGAAGGTATACCCAGAGATACAGCTGATATCCTTTCACTATGTCTCCAGATGGGCAGAGACACCTCTGCTCTGGCCTTTAAGAAAAGGGACCAAGCATAGGATCTCTTCACAGCAACCCTAGGAAAACTAATTTCAGCAGTCTGACAGTAAGAACAGAATTCTTTCTGAGAGGGAACAGACAAGGAAAAAGCATCAGAATCAGACATCGTTACACCACTTAAGCTTTACATTTCTTTATCCCAATTTACCTCTTCTGTAATTGAATCTAAAGATGATGTCGCTTCATCATAGAGAAAAATATGTGGTTCCTTTAACATTGCTCTAGCAATTGCAACTCTTTGCTTTTCTCCTCCTAAATAAAGTGGGGAGAGGGAAGGAAGAGGGAAAAAAATGAAGTTATAACTATGACCTGCAGGATATTCCAGACTCAACAGCAAACATGACTGTTTTGTTGTTTTGTTTCGTTTTTTCAGTATAGATCGTAGCTACTACTGATGAAGGTTCGTGCATAGGTTGTGTAAGGTAACACACAAGGTCTCACACTCTGGTAAATCTAAAGTGGTTCAACATGGCTTACAGTCTTAGAAAAGAACATCAGACTGTTTCATACACGCTACAAGGCAAAAGTCTCACACAGAGAACTAATAATGGCAGTGCATGGTAACTTACTCCACACACCAATGGGCATGCACCAATTTGCCTACTCTAAGCTAATACCTCATGCGTTATACAAACAAATATACATCCCATTTTCTCTCACAAATTAACCATACTCTGATCATGCCTGCTGTGTTTTATTCCACACATCTTGGATGTGTATTTTTGACTCCTTCAGTTCTCTCCTTCAAGTTCATCTATCTTTCTAGTCCTCTATGGCCAAACCCAACAGCTTTAACAAGCAAATTTCCATTTAGGAACACAATTAACACAGTACTGAAAAACACCTTCATTATGCAATCTACCGCCTTTTGGTTTTTGATACGACCAATTTTCAAACTTGTTTCCTTCCTTCACAACTCTTACAGACAGCATTTACCCAGGAATAACTTGGGACAAGTTTTACAGACAGGAAAACAGGTGCATTTGAGAGCTTAAAATCTGCAAAACATTTGGCATGCAATACAAACATTCACATTCATGTATTTGTCCTCCATTGTTTCATTCAAGACTGTGAAATATTCCATTTAATATAATTACATTCTTGTTAATGCTCCATACCTATTAGGAGAGAACATGCTTTAACAAACCATTTAAAAGGCTGATAATAATCCCGCAGTTCAAATTTTATCTGGCTTCAGCAGAACTCAGTAGCAAATAGAACTGTACAGTTTGCTCAGTCTATTTTAATGTGCTCTCTCTCTCTTTTAAAGCATAGATATTGACAAGCTGTGAGTTTTAAACATGATTGAAAGTCACACAATGATAACAAAATCCAAGGTCTTTCTTTACATTAGCAGAATGCAGACTTGTTTCACATTCTTCTCCATTCACACTCAGGGCTGCTGCAGTGTTTTGTTTTGCTCACAGAGTTTTGTGTTTGGGATTGCTACAGCTCTATCTACTAAAAAACACCAAAATGCATTCTACTCGAAGAAGCCCAAGCTACTATATTTCTGTGTAAACCACAAGACATTCCAAACATGTAGTTGGTCAAATCTTCTAGAAATTACTGCTTTTGGGAGACAGGCAGCAGGACAAACCTTTCATCATTATCACTGTCCTCTGCAGTTCAGCCAGTATCTATTTTATATCTTCTACTCACTCATCCAGATTTGTACTTCACATTTTATTTCCCTTCTAACCTTCCCCGTATGTCTTTTCACTGATGTGCATGCTTTCTCCTGCACGTACTTTCTGGATGCAGAATGTGACCTCCGATCCTGTTTCAGAGAAACCAAGACTGCAGCAGCTGCAGAGTAAGAAAAAGCCACATAGAGCTTGCTTTCTTTGCACGAGGCAGCATCGCTGCCTGAACCTGTCCTGCTCCTGGGCCTCTGCCTCTGAGCCCACCATGCCTAACCAGTTCCACATCCTCTGAAGAGGCAGCATTGTTCCTGAACACTCTCAGTACCTTGGAACATCCAAGCTCACAGAGACAGACCTGACCCATCTTCTCTATAGGGCCATACCTCATTCCCAACAGAGCCGAACAGTCTCACACCGCTGCTCCATCCTACATGCAAATGGGAACGGTTGACCCTTATGCTGTGTCTTGAGGTGGAAGAAAATTAACCAGCTCTGCCACACAAGCTTACACGTTTGCTATGAAGTAAGGCTGTGTACTTAGGAGTTATTTAAGACACATTCTTCACGTCCCCACAGCAAAGTGGCCTCTGCTCAGGAGATATTTTCTAAGTTACTACTCCCTGCACACAACTCAGTGTCATGCTATCCTGTCAAAATCCTCCCAGGCATTTTTTGGTGAACTCAGAGTTATCTAAAAAACTTCAAGCATTTTTAAAAAAACAAAAAGCAAAGCCAGGTTGTGATACTGTTGTTCTACACCGTATGGTTGTGCTACTTTATACGGGTGCATACGCAGCTACAGAGGAACTTGGACAACCTAAACTTCAGAACTAAGGTCACATCATATCAATCCATAGCTCAAAGACACACAGACATCATTTCCATGTTGTTTCAGATACAGTTCAAAACAGTAAGACATGAAGGCACTTCCAACTGTTAACAGGCTGCAAAGCTACTACGTTGTAACAGCAACATATCCCACAGCATTACAACAGCAGAAGTAAAAAAATCTCACTTCCAGCTGCTAGAAGTTTCAATTTAAGAATTCAAATGGGGAAGGTCTATGCACTTAGATAAGCCTTTAACATGCAAAGCACACAAAGTTCCCAATTCTATTTGCACGCATTCCACTATCCAAACACATTACAAGACCGATACTTTTCTGCTTAGATGAATTCTACATGCTTATATATCAACTCATTTAATACTAGCCCCTGAAAATGCCTTCTTTTAAGTATCAAGTAGACTACAGTTGCCCAAACCATGGATTTTCGTATTAATGTTCTAGCTCTGCATTCATATTGTTATGTAAATAAGCTAAAAGCAGCTTTGACTGAGAAATAAGTTATGCATTGACCTTCGAGGTAACAGAAGGGATGCAAATGAGCATGCACACTAAATGACCTACCAGAGAGCTTGAGTCCTCGTTCACCAACCTGTGTGTTGTAACCATTAGGCATTCGAAGGATAGCATCATGGATTCCTGCAAACTTGGCGACCGCATACACCTCTTCTGGTGTAGCACTGATATTTCCATAGAGCAGGTTGTAATAGATAGTATTATGGAACAGAACAGCATCCTACAACGTGGAAAAAGCATTTTAAACAAGAAACCATGAATGATAGTCCAAGAAACTTCTAACATCCATGAAAGAAATAAGTACAGAGTAATCTGTATTTTTCCAGAAAGCCTAATGAAATTTTGGGGAAATTTCCAGCTCTAAGAAGCTTCAACTCATTTCTGGAATTGGGTCTATACAATGATGCACAGGAAAATGTTGCAATATTTCCAGGAAAAAAAAAAAAAAAAAGCAGAGAGATTTTCAAAGGAACGAGACAATACCACTGTGAGAATTACCATTACGACAGGCTATTTGGGAAGAACTACCATAGAATCATGGGTTGAAAAGGACCACAATGATCATCTAGTTTCATCCTCCCTGCTATGTGCAGGGTTGCCAATCACCCTGATGTGGCTGCCCAGAGCCACATCCAGCCTGGCTTTGAATGCCTCCAGGGATGGGGCATCCACAGACTCTCTGGGCTGTGTTCGGTTCCAGTGCTTCACAATCTTCTCAGTGAAAAGTTTCTTCCTAGAATCTAACCTAAATCTCCCACCTTAGTTTAAAACCATTTCCCCTTGTCCTACTACTATTAACACAGGTAAACAGTCATTCCCTCAAAAGATGTTATACCTGAGGTACAACTCCTATTGCTTTTCTCAGGCTTTCCAAACTGACATCTTGTATATTCTGTCCAGCAACATAGATGTTTCCTTTCTGGGGTTCATAGAAACGAAATAGTAATCTCACAATTGTGCTTTTCCTGAAATTGAAAAGGATTGAAGCTGATGTTACGCTCCGTGTTTGTCACTTATAATCTCCAATCAAAACACTGCCACAAACAGAAATAATAAAAACCAAAACAAGAACACGGTTAAAAAACGCCAATCAATGATGCAGAATTTCGTATTTAGTCCATTTACCCACCCTGACCCACTACCTCCTACAATGGCCACTTTCTTTCCCGCAGGAACTTCAAAAGACACTCCAGCAAGGATTTTCTGCCCCTCAAGGTATTCAAAATGCACATTATCAAAGGCGATAGTAGCCGTCTGTGGTGTGATCTGCAGGGGTGGAGCCAGTTCTTTGTCCTATTAAAAGAAGAGTGCTGCTTTATATGCTGCCCAGGAAGTATCTCAAGCAGTTCAACAAGCTTAACTAACAGTCAATCTCCTAGCTTAGGAAAAGGCAAACAGACACTCTAGCTTGGATGTGTTTAAAGTAATTATATTCAGCCACAAAAGCAATGTCGGTTTGTTCCTCCTTTTCTCCAAAGAAGGCAAAAGTTTATGTTGTAAACGCTCTGCTTCACAACTTCTTCTGCAGTAATAAATTCTGCATCATTAATTACAAATAAAAATGTAAGCACAATGCGCGAATACTTAAATTAAAACCCAGTACAAAGACAGCTTCCACAAAGCAACTTTTGATGTCACTAAAAGGTTCTGCAAGTGAAAAAAAAAAAAAAAAAGCAGCTGCTATCGCACTAGCTGCACTTAAAGAGGATACAGAACAGCATCCTTCCCCAATATCTCTTTCTTGAATAGAAATTAAACCTGAAAGGTAACAAACAGAGTGAAATGACAGTGTTGCTAGAAAACACCCCTGCTACACATCCATATACTTTAAAGCAAAAGGAGCTACTACTTACTTTGATTTTGGTATCTACACTGAGAAGGGTAAACAAGGTATTCATATCGATAAGGGCTTGTCTTGTCTCTCTGTACACTGTTCCCAGGAAGTTCAGGGGAAGAGAAAGCTGGAACAGCAGTCCATTCACCATTACTAGATCTCCAACAGACAGGCTGCCTTCAGACCAAATGGATATGAGAGAACAAGGAGATGCAAGACGTTATTTGTTAAAAGCACCACGGTATTTCTAAGAAAGACCAAGTCTATCAAGTCCTTTTATCCCATTTCTAAAATCAGTTTGGATAGCAAACAAAATCTTCACAGAAAATCGGATTTTATATTGGAAGGTTACTGTATATATCTCTAAAACATCTTTAACAAAATCATACTCGTTACTGTATACATATCTCAGTAACCGGTATGATTATGTTAAAAATGTTTTGGAACTTTGGCAGTCAGAGAAAGAACTATTAATGCTTCAAGAGTCTCCAATATTCTCAAGAAACGAGACTCCTGGACTGCCACATCAACCACAGATCAACTAACATCTCTATTATGAATTAAGTAAAAGCAAATTGATTTTAACTTCAGACAGGCCAGTTACCTGCAACAATGCCTTGGCTAGCAAGTACCATGATAGCCGTTAAACCGACACTAAATATAGCACTTTGTCCAAAATTCAGGAGAGCTAAAGTAGAGGTAGTCTTCAATGAGGCATTTTCATACATCTTCAAAAATCCATCATACCGTTGGGCCTCATATTTTTCGTTATTGAAATACTGCAACATACCCAAAAACAATAAATGTGACATTCTCAATCGTATCAGACTGTATGCAGCATCACAGCCAAACATCAGCTACTATATACTAAAAGGAAAGTTAATGTTCCACATGGACTAGGACATCCTTGTAACACTGACAATTGCAAAGTTTAGAGAACAGTAATTCTCACACTATCGCTTTCTTCTTCTGTCTGGTTCTAGTTCTCCAGCTAGCAGTGTGAAATCAGCATAGGTGTGCTCAGTTTCAAAACTTTGCACATGATTTTTCAAGTGAAGCAGCAGAAAATCCAATAGAGACTTGTTCCTTGGTGTGAAAATTGCAACGGCACGGTACAAAATAGCAACAGGTGATGAAAACAGTACACATGGTCATTTGAGAAGGCAATATGTAGCAGACTGACGTTCAGAAGATAGTTTTTGGAAATGAGTCTTTAAAACAAAGCTTACACTTCCCATTAACTGATAGTTGAGGCAATTCAGTCATGAAGAACTTATCACTCTTTGGCAGCCGAGAGATTTTTGAAGCCCCACTGTCAACCTTCATGATACTCTACCTACAACTTCCAAGCAGCACCCTTGAAATGAATGGTTTTTATAAACATATGCTATAGTTCCAAATATGTAGCCTTATAAAAGATAAATCTTACGACTCACTTTGCTAAGGCTTATAGAAACAAGAGCCCGGCAGGAATGCTTGATCTTACCTTCACAGTCTCATAATTCAGTAGTGAGTCAATTGCAGCATTACCTGCATCGTTATCTGCTTTGTTCATTTCTATTCGAAACTTGGTCCTGCAAAATGAAGGCTCAATACAATCAAAAGTTCAGGCTGAGGCAACACTAAGCGACGAATCTGAGGGGATGCCTTACCTCCACTGTGTAATTCCTATCGTGAAGGCTGCATATGCTCCCAAAGTCCCCAAGGTAACTAATGCAAACTCTGCTCCACATTTGTAATACTACAAGATTTAAAAAAAACAACAACACGTAATAGTTTTAAAAGCTGCACCGTTTCCCAAAATCATGATATTTCAGCTCCAGGGGCCCCTCTCCAATTTAAACTAAAGACTAAATACAGGCATAAATTCAAAAGGAAAGGAACAGGAACAGTATAAGACAAAAAAAAAAAAAAAGATGCACAAGAGCTAGTGAATTACAATACTGTACTCGACAGTTACTTTTTCTGTTATGTAACATAAACGTCGATTTTTTTCATAAATATTTGCTTTCATGATTCTTATGTAGATTTGGATAGAAAGCTGAAGACAGCAGGAGAAATAAATGGCCTTGTGAAACAGCTTGCAATGCTTTTTTTTTCCTATCTCAGAGCACATAAGGAGAGAAATGTCAGAAGAAATTCAGGCTGGTTGGCCGTTAGCTTAATTTGCAACTTCCATAGGTTATAAAAATTTAACCCAATATAAACAACATTTTTAAGTTCCTTTGTTACATTCAAATCCTTGAAAAAAAAAAAAAAAAAAAAAAAAAGAAACAAAACTTTTAATTTCTAATTTAGTCTAAACTGCATAACTAAGACTTAGATTTTAGCATACTAATAAACAAACACTTCAAGTACAGTAACTATATTTGAAAACTGTGTATTACTTCTCTTTAGAGTAGCTCTTTTCAGAACCAACTAAATTCAATAATTACTTTCCCTAACACTTTGCAGACTTTGCTAAAAGAAAAAAAAACAGTGTTTTACTACTAAACAAGACAATTCCAGCTCATGAACACACTTACCAGAATTCCACTGACCAGTGCCACTTCAAACATGGTAGGTCCCAAATTAAATACCAGCGCACTGAGAACAAAGCTGATGCCCCTCGTTCCTCTGTCGATGGTTTTTGACAGAGCTCCAGTTTGCCTACTTAGATGGAATGCTAAATCCAGGTTATGAAGATGCAGAAAAACATTCTTTGCTATCCTTCGGATTGAATTTTGAGCCACTTTCCCAAATACTGCATTCCTAGCTTCATTAAATAATGCTGCCCCAGCTCTTGAGATGCCATCTAGAAAAAGTTGAAAAATTTAAAAAAGAATTTTTTTCGAATCCTCTTTGTGCATGAAAACATATAAGATTCATTCTTAACATAGCTTCAACTTGTTTTTCATTTCAAGTCTAATTTATATTTAATTGGTCCAAAACTTAATGTTATTTTGCATTTATAAACCACCGCATGTGCATTTTAGATTAGTTCCATTCTCAGCTGGTCTAAGCAAAGGGTAGAATTTATAATCAGTGACTGTTTCTATAAGCATTATTTCATTTTATAACTGGAATGTCAGAAGTAGACTCACAGAACATTGGATGTAAGACATCAACACAGAAGTCACTATGGAATAACTACCTCAGACGCTTTGCAGTGCAAAGGTGGGAAGCTCTGCTATCCCTCTACCTTGGCAAAACCAGCAAATATCTGTCTACAGATCTGGGAATCCCACTTACAGCCTATGAGAACAGCAGTTGCCACAGTTGCGACCGTGTTGGGTGCATCGCTCAGGTTCAGCACATTTCCGGATACCTGGTTGAGGTTGTCTACTGCATATTTAAACATGAAGGGAACCAATATATTCATAGCCTAAAAGCAGAAGAACACCAATTAGTCTGTATGCATTAAAACACACCTATGCCACATGAATATTTTTTCTGAATTAGCTGTACTGCTACATTTAGCTCTTGAACACTTTGTGCTGGTGGTGCAGCTTTCTGCATCTCAACTACAACACCCTCCAGACGTCTTGACTCCCAGTACTGCAGGGTCATCTGTGTCTCGCATGCACACAATCAGTTTCCATCCAAAAAAAACCAAGAAGCCACCCACCCCTTGCTACCTCCAGGTCAAAGATACATTAAAACAAAGCTCCATTTAAACCAAAGGAAAGAAGTCAGCCCACTCTATACCTCAATATTTAAATAATGCTTTCCATTCACAGCATTAACTTAATATCTGCACTAATGCCAACAGTGACAAGAAAGGCTTTCTATAACCTACTGTGAATTACTTTAGCAAAATGAGCTTTCAAACAAAACACCTCAGTTGGATCCACATCAACCACATGGTATCAGTTGATTTTTTTTGAGAACACCAAAACCCAAATGAATCTAAACAGTGATGTCTCCTTTACATCTGAAAAAGGTACAGTTACATGCATCAACAGAGCAACTTCCAGATTATCTTTTTCCAATTTACCCTTGAACAACTGGAGTGTAGAAGAAAAACACCGACTTCTAAGCAAGCATAAAGATCTTAAGTCTTGTTAATATTTCATTATTACACCACTCATTTTCACCAATAATGAAAAATACCACTAAATTTAATTGACATAATTCATCCAAGCTGCTTCTACCTAAGATTCTGAAGTTATTAAAGGTTCCTGGCAGTTGAACAACCACCTTAAAGTCTTATAATCACGGACGATGTTTAAAGACTTTACAGTTAGCTGACTTGTTTAAGGGATTGTTTTTTTTAATTAAGGTAATAAGAAAAAAAATGCAGGCAGATGACAATTTATTTCACACAATAACAATAAACAGACTTACAAAAACATTTCAGCTCTCTCCACCAAATGTTTTGTACGCCCACTTAGATCTCAATTGTATTTAGGGACATCAGTCACAGATGAAAGTCCATTGAAAAAAATGAAGTTAACTGGATCAAACTAGGTTTCATGTGAAAAGAGTGCTAAAACCTTTTATGAAGTCAGTCTAAATTCAAGTTGGAAGGGGACCTCAGACCTATCAAATATTCTCGGTGTTAAAACCACTGTAAGTACTGAAGAGTAGTGCTTAACCAAGAGAGAAAACTGCATTCTTGGAAGCGAGTCTTTAAACTAAAGGTTAAAGAAAACCATTGTGTTCATCTCTTTAATTTACTGTCTAGTTTTTAACATTATTTTAGGCAAGAGCTTCAAACACAAACAGAAGGAATTCTCTCTCTCCTCTTCCTTTCTTTCTCTCCTCTCTGAAATATACCAAGCAAAACAAATATATAGAAAAAGACAAGAAAGCTCTCAGCACAGCATACTCCATACAATCCCTGAGAGAAGACGGATGAGAAATGAGACACTGAGGTGAGATTATTGCTGATCAGCTCGTGGCTGAAAACAGAAACCAGGTCATCAAAGATGAGGTCCTGTTTCAAATACACTCCTCTGAAATTTACCCACTGCCACCCTGAGCGTCATTCACAACAGCCCTGTTTCCACAGAGCTGTGGAAATCTCCCTTGGCCAAAGAAAAAAAAGAGACAACAAATACCACCAAACAGTCAGTACACAACAATGACCGATAACTTCAATTATGCAACAGCAGAAGAACTGGTTACTGCCACGGTGTGCTTAAATGCTAAACACAGAGCCCCACAAAGAACTCAGAATGCATTAACAGAGATCTTGAAGCTGTACAACACCGGAATCCAAAAACCCCACTGCCCCCCACAGTATAATAAAAAACCAAGCTACTTTTCCCTTCAGAGTTACTAAAACTCCATTTTTGGCAGCACTTTTTTCTTAATAAAGAAGAATACACTACCATCAGTGTTACAGTGATGACCAACCTGACAAGGTGCAGGTTTTCCTGGGAGAGACCATTCAGTGGAAAATAAGCGCATTGTAATGCAGATTGTCCTCATTTCCTGCAGGTTCTCACCGATCTCTCTGCAGGGATTTTACTCATCAGACAATGCTGCGCTACAGGTAGCTCAGAAACAGAACCACAGATACATTTTGAAGTCCATTTAAAGAAAAAAAAAAAACAAAAAACCCACCACGTATTCTATAAACTGCAGTTTCCCTTCACAATTAATTTAACCTAACTTCACAGAAATATCTTCCTTCACATCAATATAATTCTGCCCAATAGAGTATTAAAAGCCTTGTCTCAGGCCGTAGTTGTTCTGACTCCTGCAGGGTAACGTTTGAATAATAGGCAGCGCAGTACTGCATTTCATTAGCCATCACCACAGTCTGCTTTCCAGTCAGAAAGAGAAAAAAAGTTAATCTCAAAAAGTATACTGCAAGAGAGATGAGAGAACATGATTACGAACAAGCCTTTCTTACTCAATCTGCGAAGTCAATGAGATCCTGTTCACATTCACAGAATCTAAATTTGGTCAGCTTTTTGCACAAACTGCAGCTATCCTTCATAGCCCGGATCTGCTGGCACAGAACACAAAGCATTTAGCACACCTAGGTACACCAGGAAAAACTCCTGTGCACAACTGCCTCATGCAGTGCACTTACAGAGGTTTCCCTCCTCTTTCCGATGCCTGAACACTTGGTAATAATCCCCATTTAAGTCTTTTTTAAGATATAGATAAGAAGTGTTCGCATTTATAATTCTGAATGAATAGCTAATCCCTGTCTGAACTTATTGGCAAGCAAACAGCACCAATGAAGTCATCTCAGCTTAACAGTCCACATTTAACAGCAGGTTATAGAGCAGTACATCATGCTTAAATGGTTCAAACTTTTTTTTTTTTTAAAATGACTGCACTGTTTTAAGCTGATAATGCACCATCATCTCTGCTCCCATGCGAGACTGTACTACTTTTAGGGCAAACAGTCTTATCTTTCATTTTGCTTTTTCCAGTACTTCTTGTTTAATAAAGATGATGAATTAGTGACAGGCTGAGCTCCAACATGATAAAACCGGTCTACAGTGTTGCCAATAATCCAATGAAAAACATCAACATGAAGACGACTGAAGAAGAGAAGGACCTGGGGGTGTTGGTTGATGCGCGGCTGAACATGAGCCGACAGTGTGCTCAGGTGGCCAAGAGGGCCAACGGCATCCTGGCCTGCATCACAAATAGTGTGGCCAGCAGGAGCAGGGAGGTGAGCATCCCCCTGTACTCAGCACTGGTGAGGCCACACCTCGAGTGCTGTGTTCAGTTTTGGGCCCCTCACTACAGGAAAGATGTTGAGATCCTGGAGCGTGTTCAGAGAGGGGCAACAAAACTGGTGAGGGGTCTGGAGCACAAACCTTATGAGGAGTGGCTGAGGGAGCTGGGATTGTTCAGTCTGGAGAAGAGGAGGCTCAGGGGAGACCTCATTGCACTCTACAACTTCCTGAAGGGAGGTTGTGGTGAAGAGGGTCTGGCCTCTTCTCCCAGGCAACGAGCAGGACACGGGGCAATGGCAGCAAGTTGTATCAGAGGAGGTTCAGGTTGGACATAAGGAAGAACTTCTTCTCTCAGAGAGTGGTCAGGCACTGGAACGGCTGCCCAGAGGGGTGGTGGAGTCACCGTCCCTGGCAGTGTTCAAGAGGCGTCTGGACGAGGTGCTGCATTATATGGTTTAGTACTAGTGGTGGCAATGGTGATGAGGAGACGGTTGGACTGGATGATCTTGTAGGTCATTTCCAGCCTTGTGATTCTTGTGATTCTTGTGACTGAGTTTACCTCTGGACCAATATAAAAGTACTTATTCAACATCTCTAGTTGAGGAAGTATGAACAGAAAATTCCATCCCGTAAGGCAAGATAGGTATCAAAATCTAGAAAATAAGGTCCAAATGAGGGAACAACATTCTAGCTTCATGCCTTCTTCACATTCACTGATTATTTACAGCACACTGTTTCAGTAAGAATTAAAAAAAGTTTAGAACTACTCATCCACAATTTCTCAAGAAAACTAACAGTTTCTAAAGGTTTATTGTAATTGTCTAACTCCATGTAATCGCAAGAAGAATGCAAGCGATGATGTGCACTCACATAACTGATCAGAGATGTAATTATCTTTGCACACAGACAACATCTACAGTACCACACTCATCTGTTTAGCCAAACAACTTGTTCTCCTGAAACTTACAGAATCAGAAGTCAGTCGAAATGCAAACAATCTGAAAGATTTCTCTGGCTCATGAATAACACATGCTTGGTGTGACCACGAGGCCAAAAAACCACTGCAGAATGACAGAGGTGACAAGAGATTCTGTCACATCCATTTGTCTAATCCGGCTCCTCAGGAGTCAGAGCACTTTTACTTCTTGTGCCACAGAAGAAAAAGGGAAGAAGAGAAGTAAAGGATTTACTGTACATATCCCAGCAGACAAAAAATGAGGGGGAACGTTGAAAAAGGAAAAACCATAAAACCTGTGCAGGCTAATCTATGTGTCTGAAAACACAGATAATGCCTTGTGTTCTCTTTTCACCTGTCTTACTGTTGCATCTTCCACATCACACAACTCTATATAGGCTATAAATATTTAAGATAAAAATTTAAAGCATGTCATAATATAACAAGTCTTCAAAGGGAAAAAAATACCTTCCTAGCCCTGGAGCAGACTCCATCCTGTCAACTCTCAGTCATAAAAAAGCTATACAAACAGCTCACTCTGAAGGCTAACAATACTACTAGCACTTACGTGTAGACAAAGAGGAACCAAAAATCACAATAATCTGTTCAATGACAGGCAACTGGGCCCCACTAAAGGAGTCAAGACAGATTATAACTGCAGGCTCTTCGGTAGCTGCACACACACACTGGCTTTTGTTTTGAAATCGAATTTTACTGAACTGGAAGACTGAAAGAGATAAGAAATAAGACAAATTATTTCACAAACAGCAGAAAAAGACAGGTATGATCTGCAGCTTCTTTCTGTTTTGTGGGCAAGTCCACAAACTGGCATGAGGTCATAGATTTTTTCCTGTGGCTGAGGATTGCTGTGGTAATTTCGCACTAAAACTGAAGCTATCCTACAGCCTCTTTCTCAGAGCCACAGCTCCTATCTTTCCTTAAGAAGTGAAACTTTACTGTATATATAGGTATAAAAATTCAAACTCCTTTGTCAAACCTAAAAGAAATTGGCCAAAAGGCTTAAAAGAATTTCTTGTGATGGAAGGTGACCAGTAACAGGCATTGTGATCATGGGGTTCTCTATGCAAAAGCCCTAAGAACAAGCAACCTTTACAGCACATGCATAGCAAGGATGGAAATCCTTCAGATGCAGACAAGTTCATAGCAAACAAAGAAAGCAGGCCAGGACTGCAGCAAGGAGAAAGACACACTGGCATTCTTGTACTGACAACTGAATAGCAGCGAAACTTTAACTAACTGCTTGTGTGGTCTATTAAGTACTTTGTAATTAACCCCACAAGCAATCTGAACAAAGGGTCCCAGATCAGATAATGAGGAAATCGCACAGGTTTTTATGTGGTCCATGCAATTTACAGGTAAGCTGATTTGTGTTTAATTTTCTGTAGGACCAAGTGACCTTTAGCTCACCATGGAAGAAAAGCAATGTTCAGGGCTCAGAGATACAACACTTTCTATAGCTCTGCAAATCTACTGCATGTCAGTTATGCCACAATTACTGTGTGCACGTGAGCACATTTAAAATATGAAGCAATTCAAGAAAATTTGCCCCACAAAGTAAAAGGAGATATAGTGCAAGTGATGAGGGATGATGTGTTCAATTGAAATTATTTTTATTTTTGAGCTCTAATAAAGCTTTGCAATTACAGAAAAGCACAGCTAGAAGATTTCCACAAAAACTTTTACCCCAGAGATATAACATACATCTGTTGAGAGCTTACTTATTGTGTGTTTCCTAAACGAAGCTCTTCTTTGCCATAACAAACATTCTGACAAAACACTCCTAACAGTCACCTCCTAAAACCCTGAGGAAAGCTCAACAGCTTTTCTGCTCTCTCCCTTCAGGAAGCTGTATTGAACATCAGTGCTTCCAGGCTAAATTAGAAGTAGGAAATTTAAAAGAACAGTTAGCACATTCCAACATCCATTTACTTCCCTAAAGAGCAATTATTAAATGCTTGATTTTCTGACAGGGTACTGGGGAAGACTTGTCTCTTGCAGCAGATTTCAGTTTCAAACCAAACATTTCGTTTGCATTCTGACCAGCTGCAATTCAAGCCCAATATGACATGGCATGCCTAACTAGGAATCAAAAAAGCCAAAATGCCTAACTAACCTCTCCAGTGAGGAAGCACTACTATAATAAACTCCAAAGAACAATTATTTCCAAGCCTAAAGAAACAGAAAACCTTGAGGGGCTATCTACCAGGTACCAGGAACCTACCTGGAGATCTCCATGATTGAGAATAAATGCTACTGCTGCTACAATGGACATTACTTGTAGTGAAAGAAGTTTTAAGCAACATCACTAATGGCTCAGACCACACAAGAAAAACAGCATTCATTAAGCAATAGGGGGAAGAACTCCACGGCAGCCTTCAAGCAAATGAGAAAAAGTACTTTAAACTTCTTTCAATATAGTCTTCAGATTACTATCTGTAATACCAATAAGAGACTTTAAAAAGAAACTCAAGCGTCTGTAGATGGGTGTACTGAAAGTAGATCACACACAAGCTTAATAAACCAACAATTTATAATCAGTAGAACATTATTGTGAGGGCAATGACATGGTATATTAAAGCAAAACACTCTCAGCACATTCATTTGGACCAGACAGCTTCCCAGATACTTTTGAGTATACACAAAAGCAGTATTTTATACAGAAAGGATGGAAGTTTGCTTGTACAAACATGCCATATTCTGCAAGTCATCACCTGCATTATCAGCAACTTCCTGAACAGCAGCACAAACCAAAATATCTCTTGGAGACAGTACCAGCTACCACCTGATAGATTGCTTCTACCAGAAAGTGCTGTACACCAAAAGATTGGCCTTTCCTTTTCAGTTCAAATAAATGAGCACATTTCTTTTCCAAGTACTGTTTTATCACCTACATAACTCAAGTTTGTTTCTTTGCTCTTTTCACAACACAGCAACGTTGCTGAACACTGATAAGGAAATACAGCAAGACTAACTCGAGTGCTGAAACTCACTGCTAAGCAGCACCTACTTCACCTTATCCCATCAAGTTGCTAATATTAGCCTCATGTTTGGTAAAAACTGCCCTATTTAGAAGGAAGTCAGTTGAGCCATATGTCTCAATGATGCTTACAAACTTTATTTCAATATCTTAACTAAATGCTTTGATGGTTGTTTTTTCCAAAACACTTTTTGCACAAACTCACATTTCCCCTTCCGATTTATTCCCACAAGGTTTGCACTAAATTTAAATTATATCTTTCACTAATCTGTGGAAAGGTTTTGCACTCCTATTTCCTTCTAACAGCTAATAAACGTTGACTTCATTGCAGCAAGAGCTTGAGTATCATAACACAGTGAAACACTTGTTCTTACCTTTGCACTTGCTAAAAACCCCAGAGATATGGCTACTCTGGCTCGCAGGTCTGGTCTGTCTTTGGGCCACACATAAGACAGCATCGCTCTGACAATCTTCTTGGCATCTATCTCTTTCAGCTATTGAAAAGATCAAACAAAGGCATCACGTTATAAAGAGACTCCCGCAGCAAAATAACAGTGTAATTAAGAATTAATTGTGTAGATTTGGATAACTGGTACTTTATTTGATAGGGACACCGTCCACAACGTTTGCTATCAGGACCACCTATTAATACTTTGAGCTGTAAGTTTTTAGGTTTATATACATGACACCAATAAAACAGATTAATTGTTCTTAATTAATGTGTTCTCAAGAGTGCACGTAAAACAAAAATGGAACAGAGAAAGACATCCAGAGAAAGACATCCAAAGATATCCCACCAAACTCCACAGCTGAAACAAAGCCAAGCCAGAACAAAAGCGCATGCAGTGCACACGCAAGTGGCAAAACCTCATTCTTTGTGTTGGATACCCTAGAGTCAATGTCAAAGGCACAAAGGTTATCTAAAGCTGAAGGGAGGGCAGCAGGTAGCAGCTGATCTCTCTATTTCAGGCAATATTTTGGAACTGAAGAGGAAGAAGAAAAAGTCAGTCCATACTTTACGGTGGTTTTTCACTACAGTAGCCCATAGAAAGGGGAATTTTACAAAGTGATTTAACACTTCCCTCACTAGTTCATGTGTCTCACATGTTAGGACCTCAATTCTGAGAACAGAGCTAATTAGAATAAAAATCCTCTGTTAAGGTTTAGCGTGAATGAGTGAGAAAGGAGTTCTGTTAAGAAGACAAGCAGTGAAGCCAATCCTGTAAGTGCAAGCTTTTAAAAGCTTGGGGAAGTTCATCCCAGTGTTCGTAGTCACTGACTTCAAAGACAACCATCAGGAGAAATATTGTATATTGTCAACAACTGCAAATATATTTGAGCATTACAAAGCGTAAGCACATTTCAAATGACTTTAAAAAAATTGATATAATCAAAGACTTGTAAGGGAACTGAGGATGCAGAATTATTTCTGCTTTGTCCTACCCGCTGAGGACATGGAGGTATCAGCTACAGCACATACATGAATCTTTCAATTTGAGCTAAGCATATGCATAAATAGCATTTCAAACATTCGGAAAATATCTTTGATCAGCTCTTACAGATTAAAAAGGAAGGTAAAAAAAAAAAAAAAAAAAAGTGGTATCCCATTAATACAGAAGATGCTCGCACAACCAGTGCAGTTCTCATTATATGCTGCTATAGGATACTCAGAATATGTACAGAAAAGCTATTAAATGAAAGAAGTACATTGGCTGCAGACAAGGAACCCATTTCAGCTTTTTCATGGCTCTGAACCGCGACAGAAGTCAGAAGCCAGTGAGTCAGTTGCCAAAGGCCTTGCAAAGGGACAAGAAGAAATATCAAAGGAGAGGCAAAATGCACACGCACTACATCAAAGTTTACCATGAAATAAATGTTACTCCTGTACAGAAACGTAAGTTGAAAATTGAACTACGCAAGTGACAACATTAAGAATTAAAATGAGCAATCTGCTTAATGGACTCAAGTTCCTTTTAGGTTTTCTGTGCCATATAACTGCTAAGAAAAAGGTGTTTACTTTAACCTTCTAAGTGGCAGTAACATTTATATTTTCTTCCAAGGCTTATTCCTAGAGAAATGGAAGTGACAGAAGGAAAAGTATTAGGTGTACAATAAGCAGGTAGCAAAGAAAAGCCTTTAAAAAAGCAGCTGCAGCCTGTTTTTTAAATACTACAAAATACTTAAAGACTTATTTGTGAAGGAATAAATACTGCCTCTCTTCCTGTCCCTGACTGTTCCAGATTCTACACCTTCTAGAACACCTGAAAATATATATAATAATTTCTGTTCATAATCTCCAAGACTACAGAGTACTGCACAGCATTCAGTGGGCTGGCCCTGTGACTTCATGTATGAAGTTTATGCTAGGAGGAAGATCCATCAGAAGCATGATGGACAAGTGGTAGCTTGACTTGCATTTAAGCTGTCATTGCTGACAATGGAAAAAAAAAACAGTTCTGGCTCTCTGTGTACTCACTCAGGAAGCTGTACCACCATCTGCATTGTACCAGCACAAGCTGTCTCACATCTGCATGAGACAACTCCACAAGCCATGAACTTGATTGCTTGATCCCTCCTTTGCTTTTCCATCTCTTTGCAACACTGAACTCTACAGTCCCAGTCCATTTCTCAAACCAACTTTGGAGGCCATGAAACACCTCAATGAAACTATTCAGTTATGCAACTGGCAGAAAACTATTCAGTGTTTGTTGCTGTGTTCCAGCTCAGAAAGGAGCCAGACGATTCTGCAAATTCAGTAGCATGAGAAGAAGCTACTGAGAACATGACTGAGAACACGAGATCATGACTTCTTAAGAAAAAAAATAGATTGCTTCAGCTTGTGGTAAGCAATGTGCTTTGAGTGAAGCAGCAGCACTATTTCTCAGCTGAGCTACCTCACACTAGCTCACTACCTGACAGTACAGACACTTATCAAGCAAAACAGCAAAGTGAGGTAAGATTTCTTTTCAAGCTGCCATAACAACTTAAATATAAGTCAAACAAGCTTTGAGGAAAAAAAGTACTTTGTCTTCTGTCTTCATACTGTCTGTCCTGCTGCAGAGGGCAAGCAGTGACTAGCAAACCAAATAGCAACCGAGTGAAATGGAGGTAGGGGCAGGTTAATTATCTGCACTCCAACATGACTAGCAATGTTTCCATAAGAAAGTAATATATAACTGCTTAGCAACAAGTCAGACATCACAGCTTTTATTGCTGCCTGTTCTGCTGACAGAAATCTAACACACACACCAAAAAGACTGAAAATAGTAAAATAATGTTACTGTTTTCAGTCTTCTGCACATTGGCTAATGTTGCAAGTAAAATTTACTTTATAACAAAACAGATGTGCAATCTTCCAGTTATTTGTGAGATGAAGGTAACACCTACTGCCCTTCACACACATTTTTTTGTTCATCCCTAGCATTTAGCTCTTTATTCCCTGCAGCTGGTAAAGGAGGGGGAATTTAAAACATCAGTCCCCAAATCAGTTCCTGGAACAAACAAGCTCATCTGTCAAAAATAAGCAAGCTGGAAGAGATACAGATTTAATACTGCTGGTGTGCATTATCTCCAGTTTTTCTAGAAGTTTAATTCTAGGGGGAAAGATTTCTCATTGTAATTGGAGTACCAGCTCTTTTATGCACCCGAGCATGCATGGAAGAACTACACTGCCACATCAGATTTCCTACATTTTTGCTGAGAACCTCTCAGTTTTTGCATCCATGGCCACTCTTTATTTTTCCTCTCCAGACAGGTGGTTCAGTTGAAAAAGACCTGCAGTTTGGGGAGCAGCTTTTTAAATAGAACAAAAACAGAGCCTTGCAGCAATCCTGAAGACAGGTCAGTTGTGACGCTGGGTACGTGATTTGCAACTGCACCATACGAAGGCAAGTTTGTTTTAAGTGTACATTAAAAATGCTTTACATGGACATGTAAAAGAAAAAGAAAAAAGAAAAGAGGTCTTGACAGTGAACAGACAATATTCAACATAATCAGAGAAATAAAAATGTGAGTAGGAAAAAATAACAACTAAGCTCAACAAACATATGAGAACTAGAGTACGCAACAGGGAGCGTAATGCTCCCTTCCACTTAAAGGAAAAGTGCAATCCATAATAATCATATTCAAGAATATATACAATTAGGATAATTAGGGAGATAAATAGCTTCCTAGCTTTAAAGTATGTTTTTCCTAGGAAATGTGTCAAAAGAGCCTGTACATGTTGCAAGTAGGGTTGTAAAACTAGTCTGAAGTTCAAGCTACATGCAGCACCTGTAATGCTACCAACTGAAAATGTCTGACTCTTCTGCATCCCCCAAGCTTTGTTCAGAAGTGATCACAGATGCTTGCTAAAACAAACTGGTTATAATTTTAGGTTATGAAACTCCCTCTTATTGCAGGAGCAATAAAAGTTAGCAAATTGCCTCCTGACTTCTGCTTGCAGCACAAACAGGTCGAGATTAAATGAAGGGGTAACTTTTAGACCAAAATTTAAGATGATCCATTCCTTTACAGCTACAGGAAAATGGACTGCCAGAGCTGCCAGGCTGTGGGGAGCAAACTGTTAGAACAGGTAAGCGTGAGCAAACCAGCCCTGAAACACCCAGGATCTGCACTGAAACACATTGTCATCACCACAGCCTTGGCTGGCCTCAAGAAGATTCCATCAGAGGGTGTTATAAACCACTGCACAGCACCGTTCTGCAAACATACACAGCATCAGATGCAGAGCAAATGCAAAGACAAAAGTTATGTAACTCAAGCTCTTTGATGTTGTAATTTCAAAAAGGCCAAGTTTACATTGCGTTGCTTTAAGCAAAACCCTACCTCATTTTCTAACTGCAGCCATTTGTGTTAATGAAGACACTGCCTCTCCTTACATACCTATCATTATTTTAACATACGTGCTTCCCGATTATAAATGTAGTCGAAGCACACCAGATGCATCAACATTAAATCAAAGTCGAAACACATGCACAATTTAGTTTTTTTCCTCCTGCTTTAAGCGCAGTTTCACCAGCTAATGCGCAAACTTGTATCCACAAGCTAATGTCAAGTCACAGGGATAGATCGTTTGCAAAGAACACCAGACCACATTAAGCTACAACAGAACATGCTTGGTATGAAAAAAAAATTAACCTGCTGCAGAGAAGTTACGAAGGAATGCAACACTAGCATTGAATTTTAAAGAAACTAAAGAACTCTGCCAAACATTCATGATAATGCTCTTTAACATCTTTATTAATGACATCGATGAGGGAATTGAGTGCACCCTCAGCAAGTTTGCTGACGACACCAAGCTGAGCGGTGCGGTTGATACGGTGGAAGGAAGGGATGCCATTCAGAGGGACCTCGACAGGCTGGAGGGCTGGGCTCGGGTGAACCTGATGAGGTTCAACACGGCAAAGTGCAAGGTTTTGCATTTGGGCCGGAAGAACCCCAGGCACCCGTACAGGCTGGGAGGAGTGGGCCTTGAGAGCAGCTCGGCAGAGAAGGACCTCGGGGTCCTGATGGACGAGAGACTGAACATGAGCCAGCAGTGCGCTCTGGCAGCTCGAAAGGCAAATGGGATCCTGGGCTCCATCAGGAGAGGGGTGGTCAGCAGGGACAGGAAGGTGATTGTCCCTCTCTACTCGGCTCTTGTGAGGCCCCATCTGGAGTACTGTGTCCAGGTGTGGAGCCCTCAGTACAAGAAAGACATTGAGATCTTGGAAAGGGTCCAGAGGAGGGCGACTAAGATGATCAGGGGGCTGGAGCACCTCCCCTATGAGGACAGGCTGAGGGAGTTGGGCTTGTTCAGCCTGGAGATGAGAAGGCTGCGGGGTGACCTCATTGCAGCCTATCAATACCTGAAGGGAACCTACACCCAGGAGGGGAGTAAACTCTTCAGAAGGGCTGACAACAGCAGGACTAGGGGAAATGGATCCAAGTTGAGGGAGGGAAGATTTAGGTTGGATTAGGGGGAAGTTCTTTACAAGGAGAGTGGTTAGGCCCTGGAACGGGCTGCCCAGGGAGGTTGTGGATGCCCCGTCCTTGGACGTGTTCAAGGCCAGGTTGGACGGGGTCCTGGGCAACCTGATCTGAATGTGTACGTTTGGTGGCCCTGCTAGGCAGGGGGGTTGGAACTACATGATCCTTGAGGTCCCTTCCAACCCAGGTGATTCTGTGATTCTGTGATAACTGTGTTAATGTAGCTCTTAGATTAAGAAGTAAATAGAATCTACTGTTCTACAGCATTCAAACACCTATCAACAGTTCCAATGATTTGCTATTTGAACTCTACAGCATTTTTAAGAAAAAAAAAACATAATAATGAAGCAATTTTTACCCCTTCCTTTGGATCTGTGTGAAGCCCTCCACCTGCATGTCCATGCCAACACATTCTCTTTTCTATCAGTTGCAAGCTTGGAGAAATCTGTGTGAAAAAGAGAAGTTAATTTGCAAGAACCTCAGGAAACAAGCACTTAAAAGCCAACAGAAAGAACAACCATAAGTCTGTTTTTCTCCCCTCACCCTCCAACTGATTCAGCTTACATTAATAAAAGATCCTGCCTCAAAAGCCTTGCCTTACTTAAGGAAACAATAAGAGAACTATAAATCTAGCTGTATAGCAAAGGAAACGTTCCAATTAGCCAGAAGGTAAAGAAAACAGTCTTAAACATTTATGTAAAAATGACACCTACAACTAAGAAGTAGAGCAAAGAACACTGAAAAGAAGTTAAAGTTTTGGAAGATAAATGTAACTGAACATGTTAATAAATAAAGTGGGACATAGTTAAGCAATAATCCTCTTTTCATGTACAAAAATAACAACTCTGCTGAGGGGTCAAAACTCACTTCCCACTTCTTTCCTATCAGGCTGAGAATGGCTCACTGGTACCGTATGACAGATGAAAGCCTACAAGGCCCACAGCGCCAGCTGCAATTTGGAACAGCGTGCATACATGCAGCTGCAATACAAACCTGCTTAATAAAAACAAATGCTCCCTTCTCCTATCACATGAGTAAGACAACTTGATAAATAAATACAGATAAAAACTCAGAAGTTATAAATCCAAGCAGATGCACTATAGAGAATAACAACTTGCTATGACTCCAATTACAATGGGCTTGCCACAAAAAAATAGATGCTAAAGCTTATTAAAGAGGCTGCATTTTGTTCAGAAGGTGTGCAAGGTGTTTCCAACTTCCTTTCAGCAAAAGTTATTGACAAACTCTTTAGGAATCTCACTGTATAGACACAGTGTGATACCAGAGCTTGGAGCTCCCCAAAGCAAAGTTTCACATTTTTCATATTTTAAAGAATACTTCAAAGCTTATTTGACACAGTCAAAATACTCAACAGATTTTAGCTTAACTCTGTTCTATGAGCATTGTTTTGCTGTTGTTTTTTCATAATAGAATATAAAACACAGATACATTTTAACTTCATTCAAGCCAAGTACACTGCTTCATTATTCCATGAACCCATTAAAAAAATGAATCTTCCTTAAGCTTACATCAGCACTAAAGCAAGCAGATTTCACAAGAATAAGAGCCTGACACCCTGTTGTTCACAACGATGAGCATAAATTTGTAAAGTTCCTTGATACTTCACAACCTAAGCAGGAATTTGAAGTAATAAAGCCCCACGTACTCATGGAAAACTCATAGCTTTCTAGGCATTGCTATTTTCTATGCCTAGCAGCATGAATTGAAGTAAAAACATAAAATTTGTGAATTGATAACAATTCTTCTTTATAATGTGCTGTGTTTTGGTTTGCTTTTAGGGATTCAAAAAGGCTGTGAGAGAAGTGCAGAAGTCTGAAACTTCAAGATGACTTCTTTTCATGAGGTGGAAACGTAACTTTCATTTAACTTGCTGTACTTCAAAATTGTAAGGGCTGGGGAGAAGGGAGAATATGGAAAGTCTCTCTAAGGATTTCTTCCTCCCCATGAGTAGGAAGAAGAGCAATTTCTACTTACATCTGATATCTCCAATAACGGCCTTGAATGACCTCCCATCAGAGTCTGCCATGATCTTCGTTTGCGGATTGGTGGAATCTACAGAATAAAAAAGAGAATAAAAAAATGTAACAGAGCAAAGCAGAACATGCACTTCACATTCAGATAATATTCATCTGGTTTAAGTAAACAAGCAGAACATGGTAACGAGGCAGATGGCTTTCTTTTTTTGACAACTGGCCACAGGAAAAGAGAATGAAAACTGGTGGGGAACTGCTATAAAATAGATTACATGCAACCATCAAGAACTCTAAATGACAATTAAATTTTTCCTTCTCTTAATACTCAGCCCTATCAGGTTTTGTATCATGAAAGTCCTCAAGTCTTCCCTTCTCCTCTCATTTTAAATCTTCTCCCAGGTTGTCTTCTGACTTCTTAAAATATTCTTTTGTTCTATTTTACACAACAAATTGTTATGCTTATAGGTTCTGCCACTTCCAATCCCCCTCAGCTCAGCTGACACCACAAGGCCAATCACAGCCTACAGCTCTTCCCTGGGATGCATTAGGACTGCTAGAAATCACAGCCTGGCTGATGGCAGGTTTCAGGCAGGCAGAACACAAGGTAGTCACCATCCACAAACTTGTCAGTGCATCTCATGGGCATACTGCTAGGCACCGACTGCAGCATGCTTTACATGCCACACTGAGAGCAACTAATTTTCCATAGAAGATTCTAAGGACCATTTATTTTCCCCAGACAGATTAACTGACAGTGCTTCCCAACAGGGAAAACAAGTACCTCTCAGTTAGCAATGAAGATTCCACAACATCCCTGACATAGTATTAAATGTTTTACTGCTCTGTTCTAACAACATACCTCGCATATAAAAATACACACACACACACAAATAAATAGCAAAAACTGCTCATCACCTAGAGGAAAAGGACAAATGTCATCACATAGGACACACTTATTTCCAGCACCTCCATTCTACAGCAACACACGCAGGAAGAGCAAACATCAGAACTGTACACTTATCAGAGTTCATTGGCCTGAGCGAACTGCCCTGATGCTTCCCAGACCAGAGCTGAATTAAGGAGATTCATCTGTAAGGCAGTTCATTGTAGATAACCTTGTCACTTGCTGTCAACACAGTAGATTCCATCTAAACAAACACGCTCTCCATATGAACAGTGACAGCTTCATAAACAGAAAACGTAATGGGAGGAGACAAGGGATTTGAGAGACCTCACCATGTCCCAAGTTACTGCAAATTAATGTAATTGCTACAAAGGCACTGTTATTTCAGATAAGGCTCCCACCAGCACGCAAGAGGACGATTAAACACTCCTTGCAGCAACCACCACTGCGGCACCTGACAGCAACCTAGGACCTAACACCAAATGAAGCCATGCAACCAATACAAAAGCAGCAGCATTCTCTAATTCAGCAAAGGCAGTTACAGTATGCAGACAGCATACTGACGTCCTTGGTGTCTTTATGCCAGCATTTATACTTCTTTAAGCAAGTGATGCAGATAAAGGACTGCTGAAATACCACTCATAGAGAAGGGTAGGGGCTGATGAACCAACTGCTCACCGCTATGCTTTGGCTTTTCTTAAGACACCACAGCTGGAACCTCTCCTGAGCACTATCATTCTCTCCTGCTTGGCTTTTCAAGAAAAAGAATGTATTAATCCTAAATATTATCAAACTTGATAATAAAAATGCATTTCTGCTGTCGTATATTCCTAGCACATGGAAACAGACAACTGACGCCCCAACAGTTATTGGAAAGAAGCTAAGTACTGTTCTTGGAGAACGTACTAAGGTACCACAAAAACATTTTACTAATGATTTATATCCTGTGGCAAATCCACAAGTTTTCTTTTGATGGAAGTACAGGAGAAACATCACAGAAATAAGTTCTGCTGAAACACCAACAGATCTACCTCAATTACTGCACTAGGCAGTAGTGTTGACTGGGTTGCCAGTAGTTGACTGGGACTATGAACTGCTACAGGGTTAGCAGATGAAGACAGTGACAAGGACATACGATTTGCACAAGATATGTGGGGAAACACGTGCCTGCAAGATTGCAAGTTCCCCTCTTCTCTCAAGCTCTTATTAAAAACCAAGACTTCAGCAATGAAATGAAGAACTGAACACTGACAAGGTGAGCAACTTGGTCCAGTGGAAAGCCTTCCAGCCACCAGAGCATTACTAACAGAACAGGAGCAGGGCTGAAGCTTACACTGTTACTCTCTACACACCCCTTAAGCAGACGTAGCACTCCTCTGTCCCTCACTACTTCCCAATAAACTGAGACTGCAAAGGAAACTTGGCCCTTATCGCTGCAGGTAACAGTAGCATCTCAGAACTTCACCCAGCACAAACAAGTCCTGACGAGTTCAGAAGTCAGGGAACTACGTGGGGTACCTCAATTCTGGCGCTTTCTAACTCTGCACCATTAAGTTCCCTTAATGTGTTTGTGGATATGATTCTGTATACTCTAGAGGATGAAACAGATGCCTAGCACTGATTGCACATAAAAGTCATATTGCTGAAGTGTTATGACTGTTGGTGGTAGTTTAAATACTATCAATGCAAAGAAGCAATGGGATTAGACATACCGGCACAAGGTTAAACCCACACTTAGGAGCTTCTCTGTGGAGAACATAACTGCACTAGCCTAACAGGAATTGGCTTGTTTTCTTTTTTAAGCTAACTGTAACAGAAAAGTGAAGGTAGGACTCAAAAACCTGTGCAGTACTCGCATCCCAGTGTGAAGAGTGACACACAGCAAGAAAGGAAGAGATGAATAGCAGAGGAAAACAAGAAAAGACAAAAGTATTCTGATAGGCAGAATCATTACCTTTACAAATATAAACTGAACTGTTATAAGTATGAGCAACATAAACTTAACTGGAGACATATCTAACACCGTATGGCTGCCCTGCACACACATCCACAACAAATGAAACTGAGAGCATTAACAACAGATTTTAAACAGATGTCAACAGATGTGAAATGATGTCAAGATGATAAACATCAGTATAACTTCACAAGATCAGGCTTCAGGTAAATAAGTAACTTTAACCTGCAACTCCTTACAACTGCTTTCAAAGCAAGGGATGCCATTAACTCATGCACAAGCATGCACTATCACAGGCCACGCAGCAGGCTGGGAGGCCAAGATAACACAAGAAAAAAAATAAAGTCCCTTCTACTTTCTGCTGTTCCACTTTACAACAGCTTCCCAAGTCATGCTTTTTACAGCTGCTGAAGTTATCACTGAAAGAAACTCCTCAGTATATGCCTTGACTTCAGCAGATTCACAGTAAAATAGTTATCCTTACTTATAAGCTGTTGCATCTTTTCAGCTCAGTGTTATTTTTCCCCCATTTAAGCTTTTATTTTCAATGCAGGGCAAACCTTATTACAAAAGCAAGGAAAACAACAAGTTTCCTAGACAGCATAACAGTCATGTCCCTTCACTTTTCAAAGCCCATCGGGGCAGTACTCAGCAGAGGTCTGACATTCAGAAAAGGAGGTCTGACACCTTGAACCACTGGAGGATGACAAGAAGGAACTACATTTATGGATACACAAATTTATCTCAACAGCAAATTGATTCTGGTCAGAGTTCCACAGTATAGACAACATCTGTACAGTTCCACAATATTTATGACATCAGCTTTGCCGACTCCATCCAGCTCAGCTCCAGCTCAGCTGTTTTCCTCTCCAGGATACAAAGGTTACACATCCTGTCACTCAGAAAAGCAAGGCAGATCAAACTGCTGAAACACAAGTGGGAGGAAAGAAGGATGTGGATTATCCAAATAAGTCTGTTACATTTGAATATTAACAGGTCATAAGCATTTACATCACAATTACTGCCCTTACGCTCAACAAGCTAGTGCAAGAGCTAACCCATACTTGATACCTACAGAGGGCAATAAATGTCACAGAAGAGCTCTCATACATGCTAAAACTGTATACACCATATGAATACGGTACGTGCACAACTCACAACATTTCACATGAAAACTAAAATATTCAAAGGATTAAAACAAGCAATTATACACATCACAATGCTTACGTTGCTGTTTGCTTGCTGTGACATTCGAAATTCCTTTGAATACTGGACAATACTAGGATATTAACATACATAGGAAAACACTTGGTGTGCATCAGCTTCAGCTTCTCATCTTATACAGGTTTCAATACTAAAAGCCTCCCAAACTTACTAGCTCAGTCCTGCTCATCTCTTCTTTTAAGTAATATTAAGTTGATTGCCATCTGTAACAGAACTCTGCCTGTCAGAGGCAATAAATCAAGGGGACACTAAGAAGTTCGTCATAAACAGCAGTGCTCTTGGAAGAAGGATAAAAGGCTTAAGGTTATTATCCAGCAGAACTAATAGCTATCTGAGAATTTATGGAAAGTTAATTCATTTGATCTCTGAGATGCACTTCCTTCACTCACATTGAAAAACACATATGAATTATTGAAAGCCGGCCTCATTCAATTTGAGATATGTACTCAATTCTTTACGTGCAATCAAAATCATTCACTGGAACACGCTGACAGAAAGAATTCCAATTTGTACCTTAGTTACAAGTGCTCGTCTTCAGCATGAAGCTTATAACATACAAAGACAGCTGTGGCAACCCTCAATGTAAGAATACTGTCAAACCTGTTGCATACCCCTTCGAAATCAGAGAAGATGGATTTTGCTCTGGTACTAGCACATTTTTAATACTGATTTTAAGGATGGAAACTATTTAGACTACAGAAACTGATCTGATGCTTGCATTTAACTTAATCCCTGTGCAGAATTAAGCAGGTAGCAGACTAGAGCGTGCTTTACTTTTAAAAAGTTAAACTACCAGAAGTGTGGGAACAAAATTACTGCCCAAACACTGAGAAACAGATGGGGATAAGTAAGGAAAAAAGGGAATAACAAAGAGCTGACTGCTCCAAAATACAGAAAAGCAAGCAAACCTAGACTGAATGTGTATTCAACCATTTGCAAAGGAGCAGTTAACTATGAAACTGTTCTCTTAAAGCAGGTCTTTTAGTCCCATGTTTAAATGCTGAAACTAGAAGGTAGCAGACCACAAAACCGATGTCAGACTTGAAAGCAAAGCCTTACCCTCCCAATTTAACACTACCAGCAACTTCCCTACGAAAAGAACCTTCGTAGTGGAACAGCAAATATTCCTGAGCAAGCAAGCTGCAGAACTGCTGAGGAGAGGCCATAAGCCACGTGCTTTAGAAAGCCAGCTGGAAGGAGCCCTTCCAGCACGGGGCTCTTTGACAACAAGGAACTGCACGGGCTGGGAAGCAGGGCAGCGTGCTGCTGTCTGACACAGCACAGTGCACCCAACACAGCCCCACAGCCTGTCGCATAACGCTGATCCTTAACAAAGCTTGCTGCAAAGAACCAGAGGCCAGCCACATTCACAGGAGGCAAGCGACGTAAGAAAGCTCCGTACTGCACTAGGCATCAGATTTTACCTGCCACAAAGCTCTAACCATCTTCGGAGCTCAGCAGCGGCAGAAGTTTTGCCTTCCATTACCACAACTCACAGCCAAAAACCCAGCCCCTCTAAGGCCAGGTTTCACTCCTAGAATCCCGTGCCGGCCGCCAGCCCGCAGTAGCACCCAGCCTGGAAGGCTCAGGCCAGCCCCAGGGTCAGGTCAGCACAGCACGAAGCTCCGCGGCGCGCTGCCCTCACACAAGGCTCACGGCTGCTCGAGGTGCAGCCCGGGCCGCGCGGCGCAGCCAGGTACCGAAGGCCCAGAAGACAGAGCCTAACGGCACCCCTGAGCTCACGAGGACACAAGGCAACCAGCCGCCGCTCGCACACACCGATTTCGAACTCTCGGCCAGCGAGCGGACGCGGTGCCCAGGACAGCAGGACCCGACCCCCGACGGCAGCTCCGGCGCGGCGTCCTCTGCGCCCAAAGCCTTCCGTCCTTCCCTTCCCGCCCGCCCGACCCGGCCCGGCCCCACGCACCGTGCCGCTGCCCGGGCCCCGCCGCCGCCCGCTCCCCGGGAACCAGCCGTGCGCGCAGGCGGCGGCCGCCGGAGGCCGCAGCAGAGCGATGGCGAGGAGCACCCGGCGCGGGTAGGAAGCCGCCCGCAGCAGCAGCACCATCTTGGCAGCGGAGCGCGGGGGGTTGTGGGACGGCGGCGGAGCGTGGGGCGGGGCGGCGGTACGGCGGCATCCGACGGGGTGCGCTCCCGCTCGGCTCGAGCGTGCGTGGCGGATCTCGTCTGACGAGGAAGCTGGAACTTCGTTTTTAGTCGCGTACAAATTTCTTCTAAGCCGCCGGAGCTGTTGCCCTGAAGGAGAGTCCTAAGCTCTTTTGCGGGGGAGAAAGGCAGAAAGACGGAGAGGAGCAGGACGGCTGGCTTTAAGCTGATTTTTAACGAGGCGGGGTTTTTCCTGCCCGCGCTTTGATACGAAGCTTTGCTCCTGACCGGGATTCCTTTTAAACGGCACAGGCGACTTTTCTCTGCCGCTAATTCTTCGGCTCGGCGCAGCAGGAACAGCGCCGCCCAGCGGCAGCGCTGGCACACATCGATCCCAGGCTCGGGGCTGCCGCCCGCCTCTCGGTGCGCCCTCGATCTGCTGCCTTTCCAGTGGAGATCCGCAAAATCACATCTATTGTCGAACCTCACAGTATCACACAACTGTACCTTTAGGTACAGGTACCTTTTCTCAGGTAAAAGGAAACGAGAATAACAGGTTACCTACACCTTTACGCTGAGCCATTTATAGAACCTGTTACATGCTTTCCATGAGACACACTGGAGGTGGAAAATGAGCATTTTATCATTCAATTAATACTCCCTTTAGTACAGGCTAGCACTAACTTTTGTCTAGTATAATTTTAATACAGTTCTCAAGCGAGCACTAATTACATAAGAAATACATACATTCCTTTCATGAAGTACAAGTGAGAATTTAGCCTTCTAAATGAATATTCAAAATGAAGTTCTGTCATTCATCTAATGCTGAAAAAAGCACCCACATCAGAAGACTGGTGGGGAGGTGGTGATTCATTTTCAAAAAACAATCAAAAGTGCTAAATATTGAGCTTAGTTCACTGATAACTAAGGGGTGAGTATACATCACCCTGCTATAAACGTGTAGAGAGGGTGAGAAATTATGAGCAATGGTAGGAGGAGTACTGGATCTAATGGGATCAAATTAAATACAGGGAAGTCAAATATCTGGCAAAGAAGTATTTAGACGGGAATGAGATGGGCAAAAAACAAGATGGGACAACTGAGAGAAGAAAGGAGGGGCCATGCATACACCTTACTGGTCAGAAATCAGAATAACAAAGCTCATGACGTAGACCCAGAGAGATAGCAGGAGAGGTTTGTTGGTTTTTTTACACCATTTCAAGTAGCTTGCCATGAAAAATATATATATATATATGCTTCTCTGCAGAGTTAACTATAGAAGCAGAGGATCTCTTTGTATAAGTGAGACAAAAATCAATCTCTGCTCAGAATAAACGACAAAAGAAGCTTAGTAGAAGAAATAGAAGCTCCAGGAATGGTAACAACTCATCACAGAGGAGACTTGTGAATAGAAACCTAAAAGGTCTCTAGTCTGGACATTTTCCACACCTACTCCCACAAAATATTATGTTGCCAATACTAAAATTCTAACGTATTAAATGCTAAAATAGTGTGGCAAACTAATATTACACAAATCTGAGGGGTATACCCCATAGTATGGCCACCAGTCCTTCCATGACTCGTACAGTCAGCAAACCAGGCCTTAGGTATACCCTAACATGCTGTAATGTGCTTTATCTGGGATGTCTCAGTAACCCTCACAGCAAAGTGAAGATAAAAAATAAATAAAAATGAAGACACCCCTGACATATTGGGTGTTGGCATGAAGACTAATTTGCTCATGTTTTCTCAACACTTTGAAAGCATCATCTGGCTAATAAAAGATACTGTAAGTGGGTACTTAGTTTTCCCCTGCAAGAAACACATAAATCCCTCTGTGGAGGTAGTACATATCCCATAAAAATAAAGGCATTTCAGAGTCAAACATTTGAATTAATTTAGTCTGTTTATTTCAAAATAGATGAATGGAAGAGGAAAAGTAGCCATAATGGATTAAAAAAAAAAAATACATTTGCAGATGGATTTGAACTGTGAAATGCATTGCACAATGAAAGAATGAACTGTAACAAAACAGAAGCTTTTATCAAAAGCTATAAAGCTGATTCAGATGATTCCCAACAAGTATATTAATCCAGCTCTTGCAAAGCAGCTGTTGTTATCACAGACTCCCCAATGCCAAAGTGGATACCACAGAATGGCTTAGGTTGGAAGGGACCTTACAGCCCATCCAGTTCCAGCACCCTGCTGTGGGATGGTTGCTACCCAGTAAATCAGGCTGCCCAAAGCCCCATACAACCTGGCCTTGGATGCCGCCAGGGATGGGACTTTTCTGAGCAGCCTGTGCCAGGGCTTCACCACCCTCTGAGTAAAGAATTTCTTCCTAACCTAATTCCTTTTAAGCTTATACTCATCCTGGATGTGTATGATTATGACTGTGTTTTAATCCTGAACAAGAAATAGTAATAAATCACATGCTTACTTGTAGTTTCATAAAAGACAGAGTTGGCAACTTACATGGAAGAAGTTTCACTGTGTAAAGAACACATCAAAATAGAGGAAATATTTCCAATAGGTAAACTGCAGGTTTGTGACTTCTTTCTACTGATGTACCAGGAGAATAATTAAGAAACCCCATTTTTCATACAGGCAGAAGATGACTCCAGCTTACTCCATCTAAGGAAAAAAGCATTTCTAAAGACAGTGTTGAGATATGCTAAACCCTAGGAGGAGTACTAAAATGAGTTGTGAACCCAAAGTTACCAATCACAGGAAATTCTTGGAAGAGAAAGGCCTGAATGAAAAGCTGGGGACAGCTTGGGTACACACATTCCAACTCAAGATTCCCTTTAGTGATAGCTAAACCCAAGACATGCATTTCACTTCTGGATCTCAGCCACAAAGCTATGACACCATCTGTCAGCTGGATTGCTGGAGGAAGCAGAGAAAATCTCAGAGCTGATCTAAGGCACTGCTAGATATAAGTGTGTTCTTAATATATTGCTTCCTGCCTGCCTCTAATTATAGGAACTGTGTTGTTAATATATGGACTTCCATATGCAGTTTGTTCCTTCGTTTTTACCTTGTCTTTACACTGCCTTAGGGATAGCTGCAAGGTATTTGGTAAATACTCAGACATCTCCCTGGTACAGGCACGACATGATAGTCCTCAAGTCCATCTTACTGCTCTATTTCACAGAGCCTGCTGTGACTTCCAGTTTTTACAGGCAGCTACACAGCTATAGGCATATCCCCAGTAAGCTTAACAAACCAATTTTGGAGCTGGTAATAGGTGTTGATGTGGAAGAGATGTCTTTCTGTGATTACTTTCGGTATAAGCTCATTAGCATTCAGTGAGACAGTTGAGATGGTGCATGCACACTGAGGGATCACAGCACATTGAGAATTAGCAAAACCGCAAAGGGTGTAACTCATTTACAACTGGACTGCTCTAGCACTTTCATTATTGCACTAATAATGAGTAGGTTTTATTCTTTCAGGCAGAAAAGATGCACCCTTAGCAGTATGCCTGACATTCTTCCAGTTGTGCCCTAAACAAACTGGCACAGTTTTGCTCTTTGTTCACAGAAATAAACCTCACAATATCCAGTTACGTTGGACTCCCGCTCATTCCTTAAGCATTCCAGTCCTTCCATAAGAAACCTAAACTACACTGCAGCAAGATATTACAGCTCTCGAGCATCATGCCCTCAAATCTCTGTGTTCTCTGTTTCCTAAGGGTGGCAGCTCTGGCCTCATTTAGATCCTTGCAGCTTTGACAGCTTGGCACACATACACGAAATGTCTTAGCCATGCAACTGGAATAAAACTATCTGTAAAAATTCAAGGCTATGCTCACAGAGATTTGCACTGTGGCAGAGAAGTACTTGCAGGGGAATATGCATGGTAGTGAAATCCTGAGATTTACATATAAAATACCAAGATGGTGAATATGCACAAACACAGAGGCTGAGCTTACGACTTAAAATCCAAATGCTGGAATCAGCCACTCTGATGGTACAGGAAACTGCACATAACACAGCAGTTAAAATATATGAAATTTGTTTTATTATTCAGTTTTAAATTTTATTTAAAGGCACATAGTATGATTATAGCACTGGAATGAACTTCATTAATTATGACGAGAACTTATTTCTTCCAGCTGTAAAAACACAGCATGATTTTGTGGAGACTATTTACTGGAGTAGACATGGCACTCAGGGACATAGTTCAGTGGGCATGGTGGGGAGGGGATGGCAGTTGGACCTGATGGACTTACTGGGTTTTCTTCAACCTTAATGATCCCGTGATTCCTATATAACTATTAAATGGTCCCCTAAGATGCATAGAATCAACACTGAATGCTAACTGATCTGTATGCCAAGGGGAGACCAACGCTGTATTTTATGTGGTAACACTGACAATTCCAATGATGATATGCATTAGGTTAAATTAAAGTGCCCCTACTTGTGGGAATCAAAGTGAAATCAGAAGTCAGGCTAGAAGATATACAAAAGCGGTGATACTCGGTCATACATATTGGAAGTTAATGAACACAAGGAGGGGAAGAGGGAAAATTAATAGGAACAAATTAAAGCAGAAAATAAAAATGGGAAAATAGGACAAGGTTGTGAGGGGAAAAAAAAAAAAAAAGAGAGAGAGAACTCTTCACTCAAGGATACATAAAATCAGTTTTGACAAGTAGAGTATGTGCTGAAAGACACAGTTCTGATTTCGAGATAGTGATTCTCAGGCTTATTTCTTGAAAAAATGTGATCTGCTACTCCTAAGACCTTACCTTTAAGAAGAGAGTAGCTCTGCATACATTTAAGGTGCAGTTTAATTATGCTTTACAGTCAATTAAAAGACTAGCATAAATGAACTGTGTTTTGAGAAGTATGCTTGCACCACAAGATGGCTTTTGAGCTTTCTTCTTTAAAAAGTTGTTTTTGTTAACCTTAACGCTAAGCAAGAATCAGGTACAAAAACTGATTTACCACTATGACAGCTGCAATGTTACACGAACTGTTCTACACATTATTTAAAACGCTTCGTATCACCTGCACCACAAATATCACAGGGCCACAGTGCTGTCTGATATCCTAACTGGAATGCCAACCGCTGAACAACGTTGCTTAACCTCTCGCAGTAGAGCCACAAGCACCCTCATTACTGGTGACTAATGATTTGAAGTACTTCCATTTGTCTTGCTCGGAACACTTGAACAGAGCAGGATAGCACTAACACTAGGCTACAAACATATCTTTTGAAAAATTACACCCCATTACAACGTCTCAAGACCAGCAAGAAAAGAAAAATCAACCCAGTCTAGATTAGTAATTAAAAATTTGCATCTCAGTGAAATATTGAGGTCACACTGATAACTCATACAATAACCTATAATCAGCAGCACAGTGTTCCTTTATTATTAGGTGGCTGATCATTGTTTCAGCTCCCTAAGAAGCAACGAGGAATAATTTGATGACTCACTCATGTTTCTGAGGATTCCTTGAGCTGTAAATGCCTCAAGCATGAACAGCTTCACTAGGCTGTTAGTAAAGTAGCTTACGAAGCAAAACCATGATTTTTCCCCAAACAAGGATAGTTTGTTTATGCTTTCCTTCTGTTATTCTTGAATAGTTGTTTTTTTCATAAATAATAAAGAACAGCTAATTTTTTAAGCATACACTGAGGATCAGCATCAATATACGAGCATTACACACTATGTGAACCTAAAAATAAATTCTCCTGTTAGTAATGAAAGCAGTGACTAGAGCAGATGGCTAGTCTACAGTGTTATACAAAAAAATGGAAGATAGCACTCCATTTACTCCTAAATGATAGCAGAACATGAAAATAATTTTTTTCATATCAGCACATTTTCCAACAGAGCCTCACTAAGAATGGAATTGCAAATGTATGTAATGCAATGCATTGAAAAATAATCAGAGCATTCATTTAGCAGCAAACAGTGAATTCATTACCAGCTTGATAAGAGACTCAGTCCTGCGACGCACGCTAACATAACTGTATTTTTAAAGATATAATCTGCAACTGTGTTTTTGTATCAGCATGAGAGAGGATTTTTAAGCACAGATCTACAGGGAGGGGGAAAAACACTCATTAAAGCTCTTGCATGAATTAGTCTTTCCAGAAGGCAAATTCTTGTAATTGTCACAGGGAATTTAATAGGGCTGTGGAGTCTATGGAATGCTGTATGAAAGCTGCTATTAAAGATCGAAGAGAGAATTAACTCATGCATTTATCCAGCAGCCAGCAATGCTGGCCTGATGAACACTAGGATGCTCCAACTCTTGCAGCTTCCAAGAAAGAGCAGGGGCACCAAGGTCTCACCCCAGCACACCCCATGCTGGAGACTTTCCAGGTCATAAAGGCTTGTTTGGCAAAGGCTGGGGGGAACTCCAGCATTTCAGAGAAAAGGCATCCAGTTGACATGCTGGCAAGAACTGCCTTTCAGGAATGTCCACTGGGAATGAATGGCATTCAAAATAACTGATTACAAATGCTGGTGCTTTACTTCCTCTTATATATACCTAATAGCTCACAAAAGATGTTAACTCTCTGTGCACTGGAATGAAATCAGACCTAACTCACAGAGGGTAACCCTCCCCTTGCAGAACTGCTGTCCTGTAGACGGCTGTTAAGGTAAGAAGTTCCTGCAACCACAGACCCACCTGTGGGCAACAGAAGGGTTCCTCATATATGGTTCAAGGAAACAGTATCTGCAAGTTCCTTACACAGTGTTATAGTGAGAGTCAAGCTGATGGCATGCACTGCGCCAGGGGTGAGAACTGGGCTTGTCCAAGCGTGGGGAAGGAAAGGCTGAGGGATTATGCAATTGCTGTCTTCAATTACTTTAAACACACCTATAGAAAAGGTGCCAGATTCTTCCTGCAAGTTCACTGAGAAAGGACAAGAGGCAACAACTGCAAGTCATAACAAGAGAAATTCCAACAAGATGTTGGGGGAGGGAGGAAATTACAGTAAGAATGGTTAAGTTCAAGAGTGAATCAATGAAATCTTAACTCCTGCAGATACTGAGTCTGTAAAACACTGCGATAGGATCACGTTTGTGTGGTGAGCAGAAGAAAGGATTAACTTCATTAGTTGTGCAATGCTAACAGCTGTAGCCTGCATACAGTTTGTCATTTCTTAAAAAAAAAAAAAAAAAAAAAACAACAAAAACAAAACCAAAACAAAACAGTGCTATTCCTCCTCTGAATCTTTACCAGGGAATGTATGGATACAAAATACTTTTATTATTCTTTACTTCATGCTGTCCCCTCATGCAGTTACAAACAAACCAGGTGTATTAAATGGATCACAAACTCAAGATAGAAATGCCAAAAATATACTGACTGTGTATAGCAATCACCAAGAAGAAAATAGGTACATTCAGGCTTCACTGTGCACCTTGTCTTAGTGTGCTGAGAACTGACTTTCAGACACTGAGGGCAATACTGGAGAAAATGTTTAGAAGCACTGTTTTTGCCCATAGCATAAATGAACTTGCCTTCTTAAGGGACTAAATCTCTGCGGTATCTTTCTTCCCTTGCATTTCACATATTGTCTTGTCCTCGGGGGACCAGAAGCATTAACTTTAAATATGAAGCAGACAGTGAAAGTCTGATATACTGACATTAATTACTGGCCATGCAGTGTCACCTAACTAACAGCTTGAATTTTAGAAGTTTCGGTGCCTGGTTAAAAATAAGCACTCAGAGAACAGTAACTAGGATACAGCACAATTTACATGTGTTTGAAATTTGAGTCTTGACAGTTAACTAACCTAAAGTCAAAGAAAAAAAAAACACCAAATCTGACCTGACTGCATGAATGTCAAGAAGATGGAATTTAATATATCATCTTATTAATCCTGTAAAACAGTCCTTTTATAAATAATTCTATGCCTAGTGCACAATCCCTAGAATATGGGTAGACCTTGTTTCTATTTCAATCTCTAGACACACATACTGATTAAGTTAGGCTTCCAATTAAATAACCTCTGACTTCCATTAACACATGCCCTGATCCTTCATTGTACCACTCCAGCTAAGCAGTCACCTGTCTTACCTCTGAAATTCATCAGGCAGGGCTGGCACAGCACGATCTTAGAAAATGTCTTCTCAGGTGGCAGCATGCAGGCACTTGAGATTTTGGCCTAGAAGAGGCAGCATCAAATTGGCAAGCATCAAAATCAATGCTGAGAGCACTTGCCTGAAGGAAAAAACCATACATGTGAACTTTCTTGTGTATTTCATCCCTTGTATGACACTTCTGTTGATGTCAGCAACAAACTCAGTGAAAATGCAATTGGTCTTTAATTATTACAGGTGCTGTATTTCACATGCATCGTGGTAGCAACTCAAGGTCCTTTCCACAAGGATGAAACTCCAAATAATAAACTATCCTTAGGTTCTGTCTCAACAGGTTTATTCATATTAACTTAGATATAATACAGGCACAGTGAAAAGGACTAATGTCTGTGGGTTAGAAATTTATCACACAGAATGGCCCGGGTTGGAAGGGACCTCAAGGTCACGAATCTCCAACCTCCCCCTGCCACAGGCAGGGCCACCAACCTCCCCATTTAATACCAGGCCAGGCTGCCCAGGGCCCCATGCAACCTGGCCTTGAACACGTCCAGGGATGGGGCATCCACAACCTCTCTGGGCAGCTGTTCCAGCACCTCACCACTCTTGTAGTAAAGACTTGAATTTAGTTAGCTGGAAGACTGCCACAATGCCATGATGTGACATGAGGGCAAAACCTGCTGCCCTCTCAGTTTTATGGCACTAGAATGAGCTCCACCTGTGCTGGTGTCAGAGACTTTGCAGTTATGATACTAAGTTTTCAGACTAGTGTCCCATCCTTCCAAGCAGCTTTTACTTGTATCCTCCTTCCCTGACTTGTCTACTTCATAGATCGCAGTTTCCCAACAGAGATACTACTTAGTTAAGTAATAAAGCATTAAATTGTTATAGATAACCCCCAAACATACTGCAAAATGCTTCTTACTCTCTGGCCTACCTTTTGTTTGGGGCCTCTGTGTTTTGCTAGGCTGGATGGCCTGCTACTTGAGACTTTGGCAGCAAGTTATCTCAGCTTAACGGTAAATGGAGTCAAACCAGAGCACAGGAGATACTGCCCTTCTTTTGGCTTTGCCTCTCAAAAAGCTGCTGCTGGTTGCTGCTAGATACATCCGTCTCTCATTTTGCCCTGTAAAACAGAACTAAAAATTACATATATTTCCCACACACGTTTATATATATATCAAATGACAAAAGAAGATGAATTGTTTCTGAAGCCTTGCACAGGGGGAAAAAAAGACTAGAAAATGGTTCATGTAAATCTAACAACTGGTCATTTATATTCAGGCGAAATCCATAGTTGCATGTCCAGCCTTCCCTAAATCATCTGTTTTCATCTCCCAGTTCCTACTGCAGGTTCCAGTTTCCCAGCACTCAGGTCGTCTTTCAGTCTGTTTGCTCTCCAGTGCTGCTCTTCTTTAACAAATGTAAGGGTCCCTGAGTCAGCTCCAAGTCAACCCAACAGAGACTAATACTCCAATCCCCACCACTGAAAGTTCTGTCTGCTATCTAGGTTCCATTTTCATAGTGACCTTTGCCAATACTCACAGCGACGTATCTATAGGTACACTAAGTGAACGTACACGAACGTTTGTTGGAGCAGATGGCTTCGCAGGCTGTTGCAATCCTTCCACCTTCTTATCAGCTTTGTCTTCTGTTCTCTCTGAGCTACATTTTCAAGTCAGCTGCAATCCCACAGTAAGTTCTCGTTAAGTGTTGTTGTTTCAGCTCTGCAGAGTTCCTGCAGGTTTGGTTATCTGTTAACTAGACTGACAAGTTAATTAAGATGTGCCAAAACTTTGATTTTTATTTTTATTTATTTATTTATTTTTTTAAATCCCCTTCTCCTAACAGACACCTGCCTACAAAATTACTGATATCCATCCCTTAATTGCTGCAGGATCAGTGCTCGAGTCAAACGAGAGGTGTGTGTTTGTGCCTCCTCCGGGCTCTGCCACATCTCCACCAGCAGCAGCCCCTGCCTGGAGCTCACACGAGCACACCATTCCCCCCACTAAGAAGGGCATCACTGAGCCCAAGCTGTTTCCATTCTGCCACACGACTTCTGCACCAGCTTAGCACAGAATTTCTCATAGCTTTCCCACTCACCAGAAAGGTTCCCGACGCAGGGACAATAGCAAGTACGGGTGAAGAAAGCACGGGACACAGCGCAATCAGCGCTTCATATTTAGAACCCGGCAAGGCCCGTGCGAACACACGGAGCAGCAGAGGCTCACTTAGGCTTTGCTCAGCGCACCCGCACGGAACCAGCGAGCGGTTCGTTCCCCCGCTGCAGCCCGCACGCCCGCGGTCGGCCGGGAGCTGAGGGCAGGGCTCTGCTGAGGGCAGGGCTGAGCCGCCCCAGGGCAACGCTTTAAGTAGAGCCGCAAAGGGCCCGAGCACACGCTAAGAAACGTTCCTCCAGGAACCGCAACCCACGCGGCCCTCGTCCCACAGCGCGGCATTACAGAACCGCCCGCCACGGCCACCGCCGCACCGCCGCCCCCAGCTCGGCAGCGCCCCGCACCACCATGAGCGACGGCGGCGGCAGCCAACGGGAGGAGGCGGTGGGCGGGCCGTTCCCCCGTCCCCGCCCCTCGGCGGCGGCGCAGCGGGGCCGGCGCGGCGCGGCGCGTGGCGGCCACGGTCGGCGCGGGGGAGGGGGCCCCGGCGCATGGAGGCGATGCCGTGCCACAACCAGCGGCTCGGCGCGGCCGGCGGCCCGCGGCCCCAGGACGAGCAGACGGCGCCGGCGGGCGGCTGCTCCCGGCTGATCCGTTTCGCCGAGCCCTCCGAGGGCAGCGGCAGCGGCAGCCCCAGCCCGGACAGCAGCAGCGCCAGCAACGGGGCGGCGGCGGTCCCCAGCCCAGCGGCGGAGGAGTGCGCGTCGCCGCTCGGAGCGCAGCTGAAGCTGCTGCCCATGAACGATCAGATCCGGGAGCTGCAGACCATCATCAGGGACAAGTGAGCGGCCCCGCGGGGCTGGGACGGAGACGGGGACGGAGACGGGGGTGGGGTCGTACCCGCGCTCCCCCCGGGCGGCCCCGTCCGGCGGAGCCGTTCGGAGGGCCGCGTGCTCCCGGCGGGGCTCCCGCGGCGCTGCGCAGCGCCTCCCGCGCGGCCATTGCGGTGACGTGCCGCGGGGCGGGGGCGGCCGTTCCCCGACGCCGTGTGGCGGCGCCGCGTTCCCGGCAGCTCCGGGCGGGGCCGTCGCCCGCGCGCCCCGCGTCGCATCCTTGCTCCCGGCGCTCTCCCACCGTTCCGGCAGCTCCCGCAGGATGCTCGCCGCTCCGGCCGCTCGGGGAGCGCCGCCCTTTAACTGACGGCCGGCCCGCTCCGCCCCCGGCCGTGAGCCCCCCGTTCCAAACCAGAAGAGCAAAAATGAATGCAAAATGGTGCCCCTGTGCCGAATGTGCAAAGTGAGGTGCTCAGGACATGGTGATTCAGTGCGCCGTGCTCGGCTGCCCTGGCAGTGGGAGTGTACCTCCCTTGGTCACGTCTGTATCTGCTCGGCACATGGAAGGTGATACTATAGTGTATTAAATTTAGCGTGCAACGTAAGACAAACATACATAGCGGGCATCTATTAAAAGCACGATTTGCCCGCTGTGATGCGAGCACCACCACTGGACCCAGAGGTGAGCAGCGTGGGTTGGCAACGTTCAGGTTCAGAATGAGCCCTTGTGCCCTGCATCCTGCTGCCTGCTGATGTCAGCAAAGCTCACACCGCACGGCCGTGCTTCTGCCCCTCATTTTTTCTGGCCACCAGAAATTAACACCTTTATGATATGAGGTTTGAAATCTGGTGACAGCTTTCCAGCTGCAGCTGCACAAAGGCTCTGTCGTTTTCATAATTATTTGGGTCTCATTTTTGTGCATGCCTCTGCAGTTCTGTGTTGTCTTTCGTCCCTTCAAAGCCGGGCACAGCTGGCTAAGGCGGCTCTGTGAACCGGCTGTGAGAGCATCCAAGTCTCTCTGCAAGGTCAGGGTAACTAAAGCCTGGTATCTTGTATTCATTCATAGCGTTCATTCTGAATGTGCATCGCTTTGCAAACAAAGGTGTGACACAGGTGTTTCCACCCTTAAGTGGAATTTAGGTAAATTTTCTGAAATGCCACAGTCCAGTCTGGAGAAAACTCATAATACACCACCTGCACTCCTTGCTACTTGCTGTTAGTTTTCTGGGTTTGCGCTCACTACTATTGGGAATATGAATCCCTTTCAAAATCCTAACAGAAGCATTTTATATGATGGCTAGGCTTGTCTTGTTTGGTGGGTTTTGTTTGAGTACTGGTTCCGATTAAGTCAAAGAAGGAGAAAATTAGACAGAGCCTGTCATTCCTGGAAAGAACAAAAAGAGTAACAAGCAGCATTTGAAATAATGAATAACATGTAGTGCACAAGGAGAAAGATGAGGCTGCCAGTCTGCTTCAGACTGTCTTCTAGCATGGCTAGCTGTGTGTGCACAGGGACTGGGCATGCAGACGTCTTGGCTTTCACTCACATGAACATAAGATGTTGCAGAACCTTGGGGTTTGAGTGCACAACTCTCTGTACAGTGTATTAGGGTATCATAGTTTGACAGTGAGAAGGGTGTAACTGCTGTGCATGTGATGTTAATTTAGAGGATTTTTGTAAGGCCAATAGACTGTAAACATCGGCTCCTTGACCACAACGTCTTGACATGGGAAGCAAGGTGTTAAAACTTGGTCTTACTTCTCTCTAGCTTTCAACGTGGCATATTTGCACAGTGTGCAGCAGGAAGAGGTGAGCCCATTCTTCCTGTCTTCTGAATGGGCCAGAAGCCAAGCAGGCACGTTGGCAAGAAGTTTCATCCAAGCTGTAGGCCAGCAGAGAGGTGTTTTTGTGGTGGTATTTGTGCATCCCTGCTCATTTAGTCTCAAGTTCACTGGTCTAATCTTATGTTTTCGTTGTCCCATGGTTTCAGTGATGTAAGAGCAAGCGAAGCAAAGATCTCCTGCTTAAAGATGCGGAACATTTATCAGGCTGCTGAGATCTGAGCTTCTGAGGTGCTGGAGCTGAGCTGGAACAACCACCAGAATATCAGCCTTATGTTTTCATGCTTTAATTGCTGCTTACACAGTGCAGCAGCATTGCCAGCAGAAAGAGGCCAGGCCCTCGGTAGTTTCCAGCCCCTCAGCTTCCTCCACCCACCACAAAACCCATGAAGCAGGATCTCTGCAGGATGAAGTTGGAATCCAGCAGGAAACTTTTATATAAACTGTCCCTGGAATATACTGTCCTTGAAGAACTGCCATAATTAAGCAATATCCTTAAAATTATTCCCCGATTTAAAACAGAAATTGTTCCCTTTTTCAGGACAGCCAGTAGAGGAGACTTCGTGTTTTCTGCTGATCGTCTGGTAGGTGAAGCATTTCTTCTTCTTGGTGTTGTGCTTTGTAACTGATAAAATGGATCTTTCAGGCAAGAATAATGGTGTGAGAGGAACTTCTCCAAACTGGAAACTGCTACTGGGCTGCAACGTTCTAAAGGACTTCTGTTCCTTGTTACAGACTCGTCTCAGAGGGTTCCAGAAACTGTTGATACCAAGTACAACTGCCTTAGGACAGCAAGAAGTAGCAATAAGAGAAGACTGTTTAAAAAGAGATGCGCAGAGGCTAAAGATAGCTCGGCGTTAGTGTGAAAAAGCACTTCTGATCTTGTGAACAGATCTGTACCATTTCCTGCAGTCTAGATATTAGCAACTGACTGCATGCAGAAGTGCCTCCTGGCACATATGTGTGAGATGAGCCGCCCTGTGTGCACCCACACTGGGCATCTGCCTTTAACCATGGGGTAGATACTGGCAGAGAGAAAGCAGTTTGAAGGTTGTGTGTATTGTAGGAAGTCAGAACAAAGATTGTTGGAATGCAACATTTATCTCGTGTAAATTAGGTGCTTACAACACCCACTCCCACACCTATACTGGTATTCCTGAGGGTTTCCTGTTTGCAGATGCACACTCATTAATGAGAAAAGCCTTTCTTTCCTCCTCTAACAAAGATCAGTTCAGGGAGCATTCAGCATCTACCAACACCAAACCAGACAGGTTTAGCCCAATCTTAATCCATGCCTGATCTTGGCTTGCTCAGGGCTTCCCTGTGCCCACAGCTGAAGGCTGTGACCGCAGCACGTTTTATCGCTGCAGCTTTTCTAGCTTTCCCCTCTACTTTTCCCTTCTTGAGGATGTTTCTGACATTCCCATTCTCCAGGAACAGTAAAGGCCCAAGCCAACAAAACTCATCCCTGTAACTGCTGGATCAAGTCACCAACTGGAGCATCCTTCTTTGCCAATAGTGCTTCATAAGGAACAGGCAGAAAGTCACAGTCCCAGCTTTGTTCTGTGCCAGCAGTTCTCAGCAGACACTGTTTAAATAGACATAATGTCCTTCGTGCTGTCGAACAAGTTGGAACAGCACAGGAAACATCCACAGCTTGTGAAAGTCTGAGCTCAAGTGTGGGTCATCCTTCCTGTTTTTTTTTTGTTTTGTTTTGTTTTGTTTATTTTGTGGCTTTAACTTCTTCATTTGCTCAAATGTGTGAATAAGATGAAGAAAGCCAACAAAGGCCAACATCAGCAATGCCACACGTTTAAAGGGTACAGATCTCCAGTCCGGGTGCCAGGCCCCTTCCCATTGAGTACTGCTGTCAGTAGGGGTTTCTGGCTAATGTTCTCATTTTACCTCCCACTGGGTTCCCACCACATAAGAACAGCCCTTCCTGTCAACTTTAACGTTGGTGCAGAAGGAAAATGAGAATAAAATTAAGCTTGCTGCTAGCTGGCAGTTGCTAGTGGGAAGTATTTTGTAAGGTGACTTCAGGAAGAGGGCTTAAGGAGTAATTTTAAAGGTGATGGATTGATAGTGGTAGAATTTTTTTCTTTTGCCAGTTTCTTACAGAAGGGGATGGCATGTAAGAAATATTCAAAGATACTTGGAGTACAGGTTAGCAAATGGCTTCTGAAACTGACTGCCAGTGTTGAGGTCCTGCAGCTGCAAGGGAGAGGTTAAAGTCTTGAGGAAGACAACCCATCTTGTGTCTGTGAGGGAGAAGCAGGTGAGGGAAGGAAGCCTCTAGCGCAGGAAATGATCAGTCATTGTAACCTGTGGTAAGAGATAGCTGAGTAGAGTGCCCTGAAGGTGCTGCATGATTGTGCTGAGCTCTCAGACCTGTGCTGCCCCGCAGCCACACATTGCACAAGCACAAGCGTTTTGTTGATGACACCCATGCAGGATTTCTGTAGAGCTAGTGAGATTCTCACTAAGCCTGAAGCATTTTTACTGAGACACTTAAGAATTTTTTTATGAGGTCTTGGTGGGAGGTACCCAATAAACTGGGTCCAGTCAGATGAGTGAGTGCTGCATACAGCTGAGCGGGAGCTATAGCAATGTGCTGTGGACTAAAAGAGCCAGTAACAGGATGAGGAGACGTCTCCCAGAGACAGGATGTCCTATGTTCAGTTTTTGGCAACGACTGAGCAAAACTGACTTGACATTCAGGGAGGTATTTGTCACCTGCGCTGCCCTGCAGCCCCCAGCTCACAGCACTGCAGTGCTTTTCTGCAGAGGGCAGCATGCAGATTGTTTGGTTTTGGGGCCTGGGAGAGGAGTTGGTTCCTTCCAGCAGCAATGTGTGGTGCCGAATGGGTCACCTCACCTTCCTGCCCACCTCTCCCCATAGCAAGGGTGTGTGATGCACACTTTGAAAATGGTTTGAAATCCTGAGGTGAGAAGAGGTGTATAAACATGGAATGATACCGACAGTCCTGCTGTTCTGCCTTCCTTCAGCTTCTGAGAAAAACTGCAGCATAAGGGGTAGAGGATTCTCTTAGAAATCACTCTTATCTAAGAAATCAGTGCAGTTATCACCTACAATGCAGTTAGACTACTGTCCTCCCACCAATTAGGAGAAGGTTATGTTGGCTACTCCAGTATTTAGGTCAGTTGGAAGGGACTTTCAAAGGTTGTCACCCAGTCCAAATGAAGCTTTAAAAATGATTTTTTTTTAGTTGATTTAAATTCTAATTTACTGGAATTCCACTGCTTTGCTTTTCTCAAAACTGCAGGCAGGCATAAGAACTGTGAGGCCTAACTGCTCCAGGTTACAGGTATCTTTTGGGGTGTCTCTTCCAAGGTTTGTCTGCTCAGAGCCTCACCATCCCTACCTGCACTGGGCCTGGTTGCCTTATGTAGCAACTGCACCTCTTCTAAATGCCAGTATGATCAACCTGCTTTCTCTGGTTGCCTAAATCCAAATTCCTCTGCTCATGGACCCTGAAGGACTGGTCAAGCCTGATTTCTTCAGTGGTATTTAAGTGTGGTAAGGTGACTTTATTCATGTGCTTAATTGGCCAAGAAAGGGCAAGTTCACAAACATTTTAACATCCTCAAGGTGTTTGTGTGGCAGTTAGCTGAAACTCCTGTCTGTTATAAGCTCTGGCTTTTGCTAGCAGTTTTAACAGGTCTGCTAATGAAGACTGAAAGCAAACAGTATTTTCCTTGCTTACTGCAGAGGCAGTCTTAAGTATGTAATTGTAATTAAATGAGCACATTGATTATATAGTTTTGTGTATCAGCATTAAATGCATAAACAGAATTTTGTAAGCCTTGACATTTTAGTGACAATTGAACACTTGTTTTAGTTCCCTCACTCCCTCCAAAATAAACCTTTCTGTTTTCCTTGTTATTGCTAACTTTTACTCATGGTTTTAATATCTGGTCAAACTCCTCCACACTGGGACCAAAGCTTCACCTCTCCCTGCTCTTGTGGGGCTGTAGCAGTACATGCTCAGCTTCTGCTTCTGAGCAATGGCAGCCACATGGGGGGAGCAGAGCTGCTGGACATTTCATTACAGGGAGAAGAGGTGGAGATTATTGTAGCTCAGTGTGAGGGCAGCAGAAAGTGTAGCACAAACATAAAGTTTTATCAGCACCAACAAGTTAACAAAAGAGTCCTCCCAGCCTCTTCATAAAACATTGATACATGTAGTAAAAACAAGGAGATTTGTAATCTGACTGTAGACCTACACTAGTTCATCTGCCAAAAGTTTGCAGTAATGCGGACCGATGCCAGCCCTGTCAACAAGAAAGCAGTATGGGAAAAAAGTTTCTTCCAAACCTGACTCGGGAAATGTACCAGAAACCTGAAATTAAATGAAGGATGTCTTGGTTTATGCAAGATGTCTGTCAGTTGTAGAACACTGGTGCCTTCCATTTGTGAATTACAGTGTCCAGAACTGACTGAAGCAACAAGTCTGCTTTCAGACAGGAGTATGATGGGAAGCTGCCTTCCCTTCATGGAAAAAAAGTGGGCCGACACTGCAGAAGGGCCCGCTTCCTATGTGCAGTTTGCATCAGTGAAAGCAGTGGTTGAGTTACCTGGCTAAACTTGTGAACTGCTCTTCTGCTCCTTGTAGATGTGAATTGAACCCCTTCACTGGCTCTGCCTACTGCCTCTGAACACGGCTGTCACAAACTCACCCCTGAAAAAAGAAACCTGCCATACTAAAATTGCTAAAAACACCTTCAAGGCTGGATTTTAGTTTAAGGGACCTTTTCTAGTTCCTCGTGTTGTATGTGTGTGTGCTAAGAACTGGGGTGGGATGGAAGAACAGAGGAATCCTTCTGGTCTGGGCTGTTTCAGGAGCGCTGTCTGAAGCGAGCGGTGTACTCGTTCAGTCCCAGGAGCAGTCACCTCATTTCTGCCATTACACAGTGACTTTTGCTTTAATAGATTTCTCTGGCATGGCAGCAGCTCTCTTTGAGCAGTTCTGGCCTACGAATCTTTGGCTCACTAGCAGAGAGAATTTTCTACATCTGTAATTCCCAGAGCATCTTTCATGGGCTGTCATTCTGGGCCCAGATGAGCACGTTTCAGTGCCTCTGCCTGAATACAGCTGCAAGTTCTCTGGCCTCTGGAGGGATGTGTGACTTACTTACAAACTCTGTTTCCAGCAGAGCTGTCTCTGCTGCACTTGGGCCATCCATAAAGCATGGAAGCACAGCTGCTTGGCAGTGCACTCGTAACCACAGGTGCCAGAAGGAAAGGGTGGTAAAGAGACTTGTTTTTGGGCACTTGGTGGTGTATTTACATTGCTACAGTTCCCTTGCCTGTCCTGGGCAGCCCCACTGCAGTTGCTGCACAGAAATGTGGATGTAGTTTGGAGCATAGCTGATGGGGAACTTAAGGGGGAATTTTCCTTTTTTTTGCAGTAGTATTTTCTATGAGCAAAGTGGAAGTTCACATTGGTGGTTCATCAGCACTGGTGGAAGATTGGTCCCTCATGCCTTTATCTGCCAGGTAGAAAACAAGTCAGTTTTATCACGTCATTACTGATGAATGCTCCTCCTGCCAGTTTTGTTTCTCAGTGCTTTCATTTGATTTGTGCACATACACACACATTGCTCCGAAAATGTCCTTTAAATCAGTCCCTATCTATTAGTAAAAGAGGGTTTTTTTGGCCGTGAGGTGTTCATCGAGTTCTTGCGAAAACAGCTAGCATTTCTTATCTTCATAGATAACAGATCCCTTCAAGCTGTTTTTTTTCTGGTTCTACAGATCAGACTCGTGGTTGAAGAGGGACTGAATCAATTGCCATACACAGAATGCACAGTGACCACTCCAACAGGTATGTGGGAAATTACTCCTCTGCCCAGCAGGACTGGAGGTGGAAGCTTAATCAATGTAACAAAGCACAGAACTATTACAGAAGGCTTGAACAATTTAACATTCAGTTAGAGTACAGAGTTAAGGCCCCTTCAAGGTATTAAAAAAAGCTAGAAAATGCGTAACAACACAGCTGAACAGAACACAGCCGTATAATTATCTTACTAAGGCTTTAAATTGGTCTTGCAAAACTGCAATGAAAATTTCCCGTTGTATATGCACTATCACTTTACTTGCCCACATTGTAATGCTGAATTAAAACTGCTGACGTTTCACAAAGTACTCTACACAAGTGATTTTACCTTGTCAGCCTAAATCTGCCCTGTTGCAACAGGGAGCCAGCTGGGAGTGATGGTAAGCAGGAAATAAAAAGTGGCCGTGTTCACATAAGAGGAAACTCACTGCAGTACTTTTGGTTTGCTCCTATTAACTGTAAAGATGCAGAAGAGGTTGCAGATACTCAGGTAGCAGAGCTGCTGCTTACTACGTGTCAACCACTCCAATACATGCTCTGAGCCTGTGGTACTGCTGTAAGAGAGGTACTGCACCAGGTGAGTCCTCCTCTCCCTGAGGGTTTCACTGGTATTTATTCAGGCTGAGAGCAGCTCTGTATATTGGTGCGGTCTTCCCCTCTATCCTGCACAATAAATCATCTGCATTGTTTATCCTACTTCTAGTTACAGAAAAGATGGGCTGAAAGCACTCCATTTGAAGCTGGCTAAAGTGTAGGAAAGAACTCAGAAAGGCAAAGTCACTTACCTTTGCTCATTTTAAAGTAGGTCAGCAGCTACTTCTCAAGCATTGGCTTCACATCTTTTCCAGGTCAGCTGGTGACAGGTAGTTCAATGCCCGTCAGCTTGTCTGCATTACACAGTCTGACTGGCAGTACCCCTGCAAGTAACACCATTCTGAAGCTCAGTGCTTCTTCAGGGGGCTGCTTGCCTGGCTGTGGGCAGCGAGCAGCTTGGACCTTGCTGTCTGGCCACAAGTCACGCCAGTGAAGAAGCTGTGTTCTGCCATCATTCCTGGCCACACCATCGAGTCTTACCCTCTGACACCATGTCAGCTCTCTGTTGGTGTGGTAGCCCTTCTGCTCAATAGCTGTACCTGGTGAGGAAGCTGAGAGGGCCTCAGATGTGCCAACTCCACGAGGAACAGTGCCTTGGAAATCCAAACACTTATGTATGAATTCTTGCTCACCTATAGTGAACTCTTTTCCTCCAAGTATTTGTAAGTTGCTGTCAGCATAGCAATTACTATTCTTTAAAGCTCAAAAACAGAACGTCCCTCAAGTCCATTAATTAAATACTCTTGCATCTCCTTTAAAGGAGCCTTTGGACTTTTCAGGCAGGCATGGGAACATGCAGAGTCCATATGTAACATTGCCACATTCTTCACAGCAATGCCACTTCTGAAGCAATTTACAAGTAAAGAAAGCACAAATTTTTTAGTAGTTTTTGGTCCTGTTCCCATTGTTGGAGGACTGCAGGGTGTGGTGTGCAGATTGGCTCATGCCAGTTGTTGAGATACATGGAGCTCAGCACTGTCCCCTCGGTATGTGGGGGCATCTCCCTTCCATTCACACCAGGGTCACTTAAAATAGCGTGCCCTGAAAGGGCACCAGGAAGGGACAGAAGGGAGCAATCATTGCCACTGACATTTGGTTTCTTTCCTCTCCTAGGATACAAGTATGAAGGAGTGAAATTTGAAAAGGGAAACTGTGGAGTCAGCATAATGAGAAGTGGTAGGCAGATTTTGGTTGTTGAATGAGTACGAGTTATACATCTCTAAAACCTGTAAGCAACTTCTTTTTGAAAAAGTGCAACCACACTTCTCTGCAAACAGTTTCAGCTAAACCTGCCAGTTACCATTCTTTCTTAGGTGTTCTTGATCACAGAATGTCAAGTAATGTTTCCTCAATATTTTATCAAATAACTGCAGCAGATTTCATCTTACTTCTTTTCTAACAACTCTCCTTCCTTGTTTGTTTCTGATTTTTTCCTCCTCAAAAATAGCTCTCCAGATGAGTTGTGCTCAGTGATGACAGGGACAGTATTATTGTGTTTGAAACTTTGGGAATCCCCACAGGTTCCCGTGCTGCTCTTCTGCACTGCAGTGTCTCTGGGCAAAGCTCAAAGGTGTTTTCCAAACCACGTGTAAATTATGACGCAGTTTGTTTTGATGTTTCCACCTTGAAAACCTGCTTAGCACTTGTACAGAGATGCACTAGTATGAACTCATGAGATGAGATACTAGATGTACATGAGAACACTAACACCTGGGAACTAAGTAACACTGAACAGACTTTTTCTGTCTAAACAGAGGAAAATAAAATAGCTTACAGTCTTTTAAAAACTTGGAACCAAGAAAAGCTCCTTTTGGGAGCCCTCCATCGATACAGTATTGGGGCTGTGTTGCTTAACTGTAGCATCTTGTAGCTGTGCTCTTCCTTAGCACATAACAGTTTTTCCTGCTGTTTTGAGGCGAAGCCATGGAACAAGGTTTACGGGACTGCTGTAGATCAATCCGCATCGGAAAGATCCTCATACAGAGCGACGAGGAAACTCAGAGAGCAAAAGTGTACTATGCTAAGTTTCCACCAGACATTTACAGGAGAAAAGTTCTTCTTATGTACCCAATACTAAGTAAGTATCCGCGTTATGTATGGCTGGGCTTGCCTGAGCAGCGACGGTTCTGTATTTTAAAGAAAGTTTCTGAATTTCAGGGGCTTTTATTGTAGTGTGGTTTGATTTAGGTGACAGAGCAGGGATTTGGTCGGCCTGCATTAACGTGACTGCAGAAATCAGTTGGGTACGGCTGAGTGGGAGAAAGGCTGATGCATTACAGTCTGATGGCAACATTTAGAAAACTCAATTTCTGTGAGAAAAGATTCCTTACAGTATTTTTGTTACACTATTAAAAGAGTTTTTTGATGAATACTCTAATTCTAAATTATTTTAAAATTAAATGCAATTAAAAATGTATCAGGACATCATCAGGATGAAGTAACTTTTCCAGTTTAAGATATAATTCTGTTCGTGCACACGGAGCTCTTAATTGCTATTTTAGATGAGTGTTCCTGCCTCAGGGCTCTAATAAAATCCACTGACTTCAGCATTTAAGACCCGGTACAGTCAGTTATTTTAATGTAGAGATGAAGTTCCTTTGTCAGGAGACCAAAGTCTTCTATAATTAGTGCTTGTGAAGTGATCTGGTCGCCCAGTGGGAAAGGACAGCATCTGCACTCAGCCACACACCAGCACTAATGCAGACAACTAACCTCAGCTGGCTTAGGGTGAGTGCTTCAAACAGGAGAAAATCTTCCTTTTTCTTCTTTTAGGTACTGGTAATACTGTAATTGAGGCTGTAAAAGTTCTTATAGAACATGGCGTACAACCAAGTGTCATTATCCTGCTAAGCCTATTCTCCACACCTCACGGTAAGTTGAGGGGCTGTGAGGGGCAGAAGAGGGAGAACAGGTACATTTAAGTGAGGATTCCTAAAGCCTGTGCATTCCTACAAGCACAGACTGCAGCACTGCCACCAGGTAATGCAAACCTTCCTGCTGCTCTAAAGCACAGGAGCCCACGGATTGCATTGGGCTGGTCTGCCAGCTGTTTGTGTGAAGTAGGAACATGGATCTTGTGGGTCCTCCTAAAAATTGGCCACGGCAGAGATTGCTATCAAAAATCAACTGCGCTGTAACCACAGTGGTGATCAGATTGGAAGTTACATGTGTGGTAAAGAAGATTAAAATCAAATAAGAAAACCCAGAACAGTGCACAGCATTTTGCAATTGTAGGCAGTCAGCGAAGGCAGAAATGAGACGGAAGAACAGAGGCAGAGCCATCCACACAATTCTGCTTATCATGATTTAACAGGTGGGGCTGAAATACAGCTGTAGTGCCACGTTCATTACTGCCTTTCTCTTTCTCTCAAAAGGTGCCAAATCTATTATCCAGGAATTCCCAGAGATCACAATTTTAACTACAGAAGTTCATCCAGTTGCACCAACACACTTTGGACAGAAGTATTTTGGAACGGACTGACACACTTGGAACAAACTGATAATGACTGTATGATATTACATAAGAGGTTTTGGGGTATTTTTTTTTTCTACATTTTATTATTATTTCTAGCAGAGTTGGTTGAGGGCACGTTTAAAAATCTCTTTGGCCAAAGGGGGAAATACTTGACCTAGATTACTTCTTGTTGGTTACTGCTCCAACACAGAACCAAGTGCAGTAACAAACACCAAATCATGGCAAAGTCAAGCATCTTCATGTTGTACTTGCATAAACTGCTACACTCTCTGCTTTAATTTATTTATTCTTCTATAGCCTGTTTTGTGGCTGCTTGCAAGAGCAAAATAAAACAATTATGTGATCAAGGTGTACGCTTCGTTCTAGTGCTGATGTTTCCATCGCTCCAGGTTGGCCAGCACAGCCACTCTCATTACTTGAGAATGATGGGTGCACTTGGAACTCACTGTAATCTTTAGCAGCCACGTTGCACTCCTGGCAGTTTTCATTTGGATGGTGGCCAAAACTAAAAGATAAACACCTCTGAATTTTGATCTCTGTGTATTACTTTCAGAAGTAGGACATCTGCAGCTGTCTTGATCAGTGGTACTGAAATAATAATCTTCCTGTTGCTGTCCGTGTGCCCTGTCTGCAAATGAGGTGGGAATTAAGAATGGGAGAAGCACTATTTACAGAAATTCTACTTCTACGGTGCTGAAGTTTTTCTTCTTAAAACATCTGTGGTTCAGTCTGTCTCACCAACCCTTCTACAGAAATGTGAACTGGCAAAAAGTTGGGTTCAGAGAGCAGCAGGGCTCAAAGTCAAAAGAGAGATGCGGCCCCCTTTGATTTGCACTCTTCCAAAACATTCAGGGCAGGCTGTATGAATCAGATTAGACATTCATCTATTTGCCAACTCTGTCCTTCTGATCTGTGGCAGTAAGCACAAAATATGCAGCAAGTCAACTAGCTAGCATCTCATTTTAATCTAACTTTGAAAAACGGACAGATCAAAACAACACAGTCTGTTACTCCTGTTACAAATGTCCATCTTCTAGGAAATGCAGGATTATACTGCGCCCTCACAAGCCCATCACAAGCAGGTGCTTCTTACTTCTTGTCAAATGGCTGAAGGTAAGCATCCCACTGAGTGGCCTGGCTGCTCCAAACAGCGCTGCTAAGACAAGGAGGCAGGATTCTCTGAATCCTTTTCTTGGTACAAATGAGCCTTCTCTACTCAATAATAATTCCAGTTAATTAAAGTTGTGTAAGGCTTCCAGAGATAGCCAGTGCTCGAGGGAAAACATTGTAAGACCTAGGAAATAAGAATTCACAAGTATAATAAATTAACCAAAAATGGTTTTAATGCAGTCCTTGCCTGCGATACAGTATAAACCATGCAGGCTTTCTAGTATAAACCATAATAGAAAATGACAAAGCAGAATGTACAGTACATTCACCTGTAGAAACCATACAAACACGTGGAAAATGCTAGTGAAACATACACAAAACAATCATATTAAAGACATTTGTTGGACAGTAAAAACAAGTATCCAAAGCTTTTGTAAAAACCCCTTTGATATCAAAAGTATCAATGCTGGCAACAGCATTAAACTCCTGAACTCTACACTAAACATCCACATGCTGCCAGCAGGCTGTTTGCAACGTTCCCTGGAAAACATTTGCTTTCTACAAAATTAAGGGATCAAACCACAAAGCTCTGAGTGTCATTCCATTATTGAACAGAATAGTGTTAGCTATGCAGATCTTACAGGCTCAGGATTTTTATAAATACCAACACCAGGCCATACTGGTTACCTCCCAAGCAACTGAAAGCAATAAATCAATAAAAGGAAGTTTATTATACTGTTCCAAATAATTCAGCAGCTATTGGCACAGAGCCCAAGAAGCCAGTTGTCCTTGATGTGAAAAGCTCTCTACACTACAGTGGTTTACAGAGAAAGCTCTGGCCCAGCTGAAGAGGTAGTATCTTGGCTCTCAAATGGAGCTGACTAAGTCCCAAAGCAGCTGTAGGTTCGTGTCCTGCTTCACGCAAGGTTTCCGACCAAATCAAAACCATCCATTGACACTAATGAGCCAAACTGCTTTATTTTAAAGCAACATAAAAACAGCTTCTAATGCTGAATTCTAACATACAGAGATTTGAAATCTAATCCTGAGAGTTAATTAAGTTTTATCTTTGAGTTACCCATTTTCAAATCAGACAAATGATTCCCAGCTGAAGAGCAGCTGAACAGAAAGAGTAATTTACAGCAACTTCTCTGTTTTCTATGTTAGTAGCCAGAGGGAAGCTGGGACAGGGAGCACTGGAGGCTCTCAGCTCCAACACTGCAATCCCAAATCAGTTGGAATAGCTCAGGTTGAGACATGTATCAGTGTGCACAACAGTCCCACCTACCTCCTCACGTAACCTCTGAGCCAGAAATACCTCCTCTGCTCCTGCCTGGAGGCCACATCCACACCAACCCAGGAGCTTCATTACATCAGCACGATGTCAGATGCTGATACAAGAATCTGATGCTTGTGCACATCCTGGGTCCTCCAGGAACAGGCAGGGAAAAGAAAATAGGCCAACGTTTTCAAAAAACCATGGAATCTCATTTCTCTTAGAGAGGAGAGTGGTGATCTGAGGAGTGCAGCACACAGCTCCAGTTCAGAAAGGAGACAGAGAGGACAAACACATTTTTTCCTCCCTGCGCTTCCTGTAGACCCAGCAAGAAGTTTAAGCCCAATAAGTCCTGAGATGACAGAAATGCCAGCAGGTGTAACACCTCTGATTTACATCAGCTGTTTGATATTAGCATTTGATGCAACCAATTGTGTTTGTTTGTTTTTTTAAGCACAGTTGAAATAAGAACCAAGGATGATCCCTTTATCCTTTTTTTTTTCTTAACAGAAACCTACTTTTTTTTTTTTTTTTTTGAATAAAACAGTGGTTGTTATTCACTAAAGCTTTAGCAAATACTGCTGTAAATCCTAAAACCTTATGCAGAAAAAATACACATTTCAAGCAGCATGAAGGCATAACCAGCTTATGTGCTCATACTAGAAAAGTAAACTTACATTTTACTTCATATGGTTTACAATTCAAATGGAAGCTACAAAACAAAGATTTTTAGGAAACAGCGAAGCAGTGCAGAAAGTTGCTCTGAGCAAAGCAAGCTGAACACAAGGAATCACAAATCAGTCCCTGACGAACATGAAGATTATTACAAATAAAATACACGGCCCAGCTGTTCAAAGTGACACCACTCCCCTTGTTAGTATCCAAACAAAACCGCATGAACAGCTGAAAGCTGAGATATTTCAACTACATATTCAGGAGGAAGAGCAAAAGGGAAAAGAGAAGAAGTAGAGCAAGAACAAAACTAAGGGCAGGCACAGTTCTCAATGTTAATTACCAGAAAAGGAAATAAGCGTTAAGCAGGAAGGGTACATCATAATGCCACAGCCTGGACATGCTCATCACAGCCCAACTGTTTGACAGGCCGTTACTTTAATGAAAAAAGCCACTCTACCATGGAGATGCTTTAATTGGTGGCTTCAGAACAAGTGCTTTGTAACAAAACAGAAGCTGACAGAATTGGAAAAATATCAATAAAATCAAGCTATTTTCAAGTAGTATGGATCAATTTTGAAACTTTGTACCAGAAGAGTCACGGAAATGAAAATGTGACTCTGAGTTAATTAATTCTGGCTTAATAAACAACATCAACAGTACCTCCTTAGCCTGCTAATTCAACACTCTCATGATTGAGCCAGCTATGCAAACAGCAAATCTGTGCTGCTGGCTTATCGACTGCATCGGAGGCAGCTGGTCCCTGAATGCATTGCAACACATCTTCCTTTATATCTAACTAGGGGGAAGAAAAGGTTAGTTTCTACTTTTCCCTGACATTTTACATTCATATTATGTTACAGAGTTTACACATTAAGTTTTGTAACTAACTACTAAGTTGTGCTTTCAGTCCAGCATACAGAATATAAAAACTACAGCTCTTACAGATTTTGCTGAATCACACTTCTGGCTTGTTCCAGGAAGTAAACATTCATTGCTGTAGTGCTATTAAAAAGCTTCCCGGCCCCATCAGCTACAATACACTACATGCACTAGTACAGCTTACTAACACAAACAGTACTACTCCTTGATCAGAGGAATACAACCATCTTCTACTCCAAAAACACTGTTCTGATTCAGCAAGAGAAAAAAGGTGCAGTGCAGTGATGCTTACCACAGTCCTAATTCCCTGGACAGCACTCACCAACCAAAGATAGGACTTTGCACAATACAATCCGCAGAGGCATCAATGTGATGCCTTCTCTAAGAATATAGCCTACCTGAATGTAAATGGGAGAGATGGGAGAGGTGAGGAGGTGGCTGTTAGTGGTGAATTATTTTGGAGCGTTAGCCTAAGAGAACAGGGATAAGACAGGGCAGCAGGTACAACAGTGCAATCCAGCAAGAGAATTCTTTCTTTCACATGATGGCACCCACTTGGAAAAGTTCTCACTCCCACGATAGGAAGCATTTGTAAAAAGCTCAAATAGAGACCATGAAAGGCCAAAGGCAAGGTGTGTCATCCACAGGCACCAAGCACTGCTGTGCCCGCAGCCTGCTGGCAACACAGAGTGCTCTCCCACCTCCCTTGACTACACCAAGCTAGGCCAGCACCATTGTTCTCCACAGACAGATGCTTCTACAATTCCTGGCAGTCTGATACTCACTGAGGACAGAAGTTACTTTGGGCCTCTTCCACAATGTATCACACAGACCGAGCCCACGTACCAGTGAAAGTGGAAATGCATTTTACCCATCCAAGAGGTACGTGCACTCAGCTGAACACTTCAGCTGCTCTGTTACCTGCAGCAGTGCCTGCAGACAGCCTGAAGCATTTGTTTCCCAGTGCACTTACCTAGCAGACCTGGCAGAACTTGCATATACTACATTCTTTGTATGCAACTTTAGTACAGAATCTAAGAAAATAAAGTGAAATAATAAACTAAATAGGAACCCAGCTTTAAAGTCATAGGTAGCAGGAGGCGCAGTCAAAATCACTGCTTTTATACTGCCCAGATCTCTAACTAACATGTTTCTTAAAGCCCAAAAATGTGAAGTGAAAAAAACAGTGTTCTCCTTATTAGGTCATCTGCAGTGACGTTTGAAGCATCAGCTGCAGTAATGCATGGAGCAAACAGATCTCAGCAGCAATATCTGGAGAAACAGTTTTTCCTGCAGGGATCCAGCTGCTCACTTACAGCTTTGGTGAACACCTCCCAGAATTCTCACTGCAGCTTTCTGCATCAGCTCTGACCCTGGGAGGCAGAGGAGCTGCACGACTGTTCTGCTATCAGTGGGGATAGAGTTGATTTTTCCTTCGTAGTGTCTGTCACGATGCAGTGTTTGGCTTTAGGAGAACAGCAGTGCTGATAGAACACTGATGTTTAGTTGCTGCTGAGCAGTGCTGCATGGAGCTAAGGACCTTTCAGCTTCTCTACTCCTTGAATTGTCCTGACAGTGAGGGGACAGAACCACAACAGCTGATCTCAACTAGCCAAATGGATATAGCATATCATATAGCATCATATAGTGGAAAAAACCTGGAAAAATCATGGGGAATTGGCTGAGCGGGCAGCTGCTGCTCAGAGACTGATGATATATCTATAATTATCATTACTGTCATGCTTTTTTCCTCTTCCTTTTCTTAATATATAATTTGTATCTCGATCCATGAGTTCTACTTCGTTTTTTTGTTGTTGTTGTTTTTTGTTTGGTTGGGTTTTTTCACATTTCTGTCCCCCATCCCACTGGGAGGGTGTGAGCAAGTGGCTCTATGGTGCTGAGCTGCTGCCAGGTTAAAGCACAGCACCGACTGCCCTGGAATTCAGCATACACAGTGCAATTAGCAGAGCAAGTATATGTCTTTCAATTAAGCAGAAGAGAACAAAATGGAGTTTGTTCAGTCACTCAAACACACCAGAGTTTTTTCTCCTTCAGTTTCACATTCCATCCTGAAGCATTCAAAAACCTGAGTGGTGCAGATACTGAAGTGGCCCTGAGCTATCACACTGTTGATCACTTTTACCTGCAGGAGTGTTTGTGCATCTGAGCTGCTTTTAAGAAAAAGGAGAATTTGCCACAACTAACTATGAGCAAGTCCATTTAATAAGAGCAAGATGGGGACAGATGCCAAAGCATCGTTTAGGTAGTTAGAAACTTTTAAAGCTGCTTCTAAATCTGAACTGGATAGCTGCATTATCATAAAGATATCTGTTTCAATAATAACCACAAGACAAAAATGGATTTTACTTACTAACTAATGAACAGTGCTGCATCTAGACAGATGGTGGGGATGCAGTCCACAGTTCTTTTAGGTAGCTTTTCTGCTGCTTTGCTTGGCAGAGAAATGGCATTAAAATAATGACAGGGCTGTATACAGAACCAAACCTCAAAAGGACACAAGATCCTGCTCAGAAAACCCTTGTAAATCCACACAGCTTCACACAGCTCTGATATTCCTATCTGAAAATCACACTTCAGCTGGCAGAATGGAACAGTCAGCAATTTATCCTCCTGATTTATATACAAGGAATTTAGAGTTTTAAAGGCACAAATACACAAGTAACAGTGCTAAATTCCTACACACTTCCTACAGCAAATAACTGGCACTTCCCTTGCATGATCCACCTCCAGAATACATTTTACTAGAAACGATGTGATCAATTCTAGTGCTGCCTTTCACAGCTTAAATCTGAGCACGAGATTCATTCACAAGAAATGCGGGTTGAGATTTAACAAGAAAAATAGTTTCAGTGGTCAACAGCCACCTGGTGACAGAACCACCCAACCAAAGCAGCCAAAGTAGGGACACTCCAAGAACGTTCCATAGAACTCTGAGGAAAAAGGAGAATAAGTTAGACAGGGAGAACTCACCCTAATTTCTGAGAACTAAACCTCAGCAGTAGCAGTTTTGCTGAGTCTATTGCCTGTGCTACTCCTAAGTACAGCCTGATGTATAAAACGCCACGTCCAAAGGGCACGGTTTATATCCTGCAGTTAAACATCTACTCATCAACAAAACATCTCCACGTGTCTCTTCTGTGCCACTAACATACTGCCACTGGTAGCACGACAGAGGAAACAGAGGAGTCTTAATCTGCAGCCAAGGCCTTTGTCACCAACAGATACTTAGATCAGATGATTTCTCATGACAACTGCTTCTGTTGTTAAAGCAGATACAAACGGGCTGGAGAACAAACAGAAAACCAGGATAGAAAATGCTAACAAACGATCTTAAAAGTAGTATACCAATTCAGCAAACATGCACCTTGTTCCAACACGAGAGATGGAGTTGCCAGCTCTAAATCATGCAGATAAAATAGTGACTTGGATCTAGAAAAATACATATAATCCTGCCAGCAAATTCTCAGTTCCATTCCTCACAGTAAGAATAACAATACATTCCTCTAATTGCAAATGGAGCAAAATAAAGAATCTAATCACCTCTTGGTCCTGAAAAACCTTTTAAATATCACTCAATACATCTACTGAGGAAGTATGAGATAATTCAGTACATCACAAGTTCAGTGTTATGGGGCTGAAATCACCTTTGTGGAACAGACACTCCAAGCGCGACTGTTGGAGCTAAATATTCAGCACACATTTCCAACTCCTGTGCTTCAAATCTACATCTTCCTTTCTGATTTCACAAACAAGATTTTCCTTGGAACAGGGGCCTGGGAACGAGTTGATAATGCTCTAATTACCATGCAAACACTGTCCTTTTAGCCCTAGGAATTAATGCACCTTGAGCTGCCTAAGATTCCTGTTTGCGCTTTAGGTAACTAAGCAGGACTGAAGGGCACTGTAACTCAAACTGTAAGATATTTACACTGCCCCAGAAAAAAAAGCATCTGTGGCCACAATATTCTTGAATCTTGATACTGGCAACGTGATTGTTCCGTTTCCATACACAGTTGCACATGTATATATACACATTCAGTGCTTTTTCTTTCAACACAAATGTATCAACTATCAATTTAGTGCCAAATTTAAGTGAATCTGTATCTCACTGAGTGGAACAGACTCAGAACTTTAAACATATTAGAAAACGCCACCTGGCTGAGGAGGTTAGAGCATCAGTCTCAGTGTAAATACCATCCCCAAGAATATTATGGCTTGGAAGAATTTTGAGAACTCAAGTCCCTGATGCTTGCAAAACGAAAAGGCCTTTGGAAACGCACTCGCATCAATACTTTTTTTTTAAACCTATTTTGAATAAAAAATATATATTATTTATAAAATAAAGAGAGCAGGCCAAAGAAGATTGGCCAGAATCACTCTGTAAAACTGTTCTGTTCACTCCATAACTTCAACTTATAAAGCCTTGAAACATCTGGATTGCAGGATTTCTGGAGAAGCACTCTAGAATGCAGATTCCAATCAAATGATACTTCTTGATGCTTTTACATCTTAAAGATCCACTTTTCTTCTGCCTCTCAAAACTGAATTCCATGCAGAGAGAAGGGATGTTGACTCCTGAGAGGGAAGCTGAAACGTAAATGAAGAAAAACATGCAGTGTAAACACTGATTTGATGAAGAGTACGTGTCTTCTAATCCCAACTTTCAACATCATTTTAAAGCCATGCAGAATCACAGGGAAAATGCTACCTTTTCACTCTGAGTGGAATGGCAATATATAGTTCTCAACGGCTACCTACAGAAGAAACACCATTTTTATTTTTTTTCTCAGTGGCAAAAAATGGAATTGCATCTACAGTGTGCAAGAAGCCCATTTGTAAAAATCCCAAGTTGTTCTACTAATGTGCAGAACTAAGCAGTGGATCACACAGCTTTACCATACAACACCGAGTTATTTACGGATTGTGAAGGATCCTTTTTAGGGATCAGAAGGATCGTGAGGCCCTGCTTTCATGGTCTGTATTCGTACTGAAAATCAAGATCAAGCGAGCTTTTGCCCAGAGCAAGTAGACAAGTTCTACCTAACTACTCCACCTCCTGCAAGAGGGATAGTAGAAGATACCCAGGGAATCTTGGTCAGCAGTACTCCACTGTGGAAATACCTCACAGTGACCAAAGAGGACACTGTCTGCAGCTTAATGCAGGAGTACATATTCAGGATACTTCCCCACAGCTTTGAAAGTCAGAACAAATTACTGTTCTGTATTAATGCTCTGGCAGCAACACCTTCTACAAACCAGATTATCTTTGTATCCAAGTTTCTTAAGAATGAAGAAAAACAAATAGAATAATGGCTGATGTGGGCACTACAAGCTACTTTCATTTATTCCCAAACACGTGGAGCACACAGTGTGGTTGTTCTCAACCTCGGTTTCTTTCTTTCAAGATTGTATCTCCACCTTCCCACACCTTTCATGAAGCACAGAACAGACTCCCATTCTTGTAACCGAACAGCTTAGGGGAAAGAATAAGTCCTGCTGCATTTACCATAGGAGCTGCAGGGTGTGTATCTTCCCTTACAAACTGCTTTTGGCTCTTGTGCAAAACACTCAAACATACAGCCCAGGGCTACCACTATTTTTTGTTAGGTTCTCTTAAACAATGTATTTCTGAACATACTGGTGAAATACTACCATGCATGGTTTCATCAACACGATATTGTGGCAAAGGAGCATCTGCCCCTCCATGGGCGCACAGCTGCACCAAAGCCTTTGAAGTGTTAAATGACTGCCAAATGCCATGAGAGGTAGGTGACTGCTAAAATCAAAATCTGTTCCAGGTTACCTACCAGATTCCCTGCAGAGCAGCTGTTTTGAAGATAACAAAGAAATACTGACCTTTCTGAACAAGCCTTCTACTGCTGTCGTTTTCAAACCGCTATGTCTCCCTTTCTATGGCAAGGGACGCAGCTTCACCAGAATCTATACAATGAAAGACAAAGTAGTTAGATAAGGAAATCTGTCTTTCTCACTACAAATATATTTGTCACTAAATGTGGGAGACTGTTTTAAAGAATCACTGCAAAGAAATTAGGCAATCGCTTGTCAGAGCTAACTGAATGGCAGTTTTTTAAGAGAGATTACTTTATTATTGGCTTCATCTGTTTCATAACCGTATCACAAATTGTAAAGCTGCTACGACAAATAAAAATCTTTCTATTTTAATGAAACATTTCAGACCATTCTGATCAGAAAATTATATTGCTTTACTTCTATTGTGCGAGATGTAATCTGGACACTCTTAAGCTTAGAGCACTTCATTTGCTGATGCCTTACCAAAAAAGAAAAAAAGCAGTGGTGAGAAAACAAGAAAAACATCATTTCCCTCTACAGTGCATTCTCCCCAAACCCTTCTGTCAGAAAGGAGTGAGGGCACGAGAGCTTAATGAACCAGGAAATCATCTTCTCTGAATACAGCTGCATTAGTACAGAAGTGGTAGAAACACATGACAATACACTAACACACAGTAATGTACCACTATGTGGAATATATCACACGTTCACGATATTTTATTCCTAAACGTTTTCACTTGCAGAATAAAAAAATGAATGCAATTCAAATCAATTGGAAATCTGAAAGTAGTTCAGATCAGATGTCAGCCACAGGAAGGCAGAACAGAAATTTCTACTGTGAACTTACAGAGAGAGATGGAGGCAGTCAGGCATGGTTAATCTGGTGAAGCAGCAGTTCGGGGTCAATCTAATGGCAGTCTGCAACTACTTGTAGACCGTTTGAAATAGCAACTGGTCTGAAAGCAGCTCCTACTTCATATTTACTGGAAATAGCATCCTGCTAATTGCAGGCAATAATTACACTTTGCTCTACTGCAGAACTGTATTTTGACCGTAATTAATGCACAATAATTCCCAAGAAATCTGTATGCAAATCTACGTGTAATCTATATGTAGATCTATCTTCAGAGCCTGCCTAAGAATGAGGGAGATTATCGTCTCGTGCCTTTCCACACCTGCATGGTTAAGTGAAACAAACTGCCTAATCAAAAAAAAAAAAACAAAAAAACCAAGGCAAAAAACCAACAAAACCCAAACAAACAGAAAAATCACCCAAACAAACCACAGAATTAAAAGGCACCCAACAAAACCCTGAAAACATGCAAGACCTGTAGGAAAAAGATCTAATTCCCACACGTATATCTTTAGAGTTGTTCCTCTGACTGCTTAAACCATATTGGTTTTGCTAAATATATTTACCCACGAATTTGGTTAAACTGATGCAGATTCCTCTGCAGGTTCTCCTTCACAATTTAAAATTAGAATGCAGTCACTGACACAGGGTTTAGCTTTGCTTTATGTTCATCTTCTGCCAGACACAGTTTAGATGTTTAAATCACGCCTGAAATCCAGAGATGCAAATCCAGCCTTCTGTCTGCGTTTACTGCGTCGCACAATGCACTGCTTTATTCCCTGAGCCACCTCTGCTCTCTTCCAACATCTAAGCAGCTTTTAAAATTTCTCGATGGACAGAAATATAATCCTTACAATCACAACAGATGACTTCTCTGCTCAAAGGATTGCTCTGCCAAATTAGCTGGTATCTCAGGACATGTCGCTCCTTTAATTAGGCTCCTACCAATTTGAATTGAAATTCAAAGCAGATGCCTTCAGATACCTGAAGCTTCATCGGCATTAAGAGAGATCATCAGCTTCCACCTATTGCTCAGGATATGTTGGCTTCTGCTGGAAACATGTAACTTACTACAGATAACAAATTTTTGGAGAGAGAACAATTTGGGAAAGATTTGATTCACATCCAAGCCTTTTGTACAAGCTAAAATGAAACATATAATTAAATTATTAATCACTGTAAGAGATGTTGCTATAAATGTACAGAAATGGCTGTGCTATCCTGAGCTCCACGAGACAAAGAGTGCAAGCATTCACAGTACTGACACATCCACATCCTCAACCAACACGTCAAATGTATTATAGATGAATTCTTTGAAAAAATGATAACCTTATAAGCTGCCAGCTTATGATTTGGAGTAGCACTCTGGCTAGACAGATTAAACAGATGCCCGTGAATAAGAGATGAGCATTAATAAATCTGTAAAAAAATCAATTTAGTATGTCTTTGGAAGCAGGTGCTTTCAGTCTCTCACTAAGAAATGAAAAAAAAAGTTCCCCACAATACTTTTTCCCATCTAAATGAAAGACTGAAAACCTTAGCAAGTCAAGGTACACGTAACAGAAACCCAAACTGTAAGGACACACTTAAATATTTGAAAAAAGAACAACCTTGTGGATAAAATGAAGAAAATGAGAAAACTGTGCCCTTGAGAGGCACCATCTTGAGTACTGCATCCGGATCTGAAGCCCCCAGCAAAAGAAAGATGTAAGAGCTGTTGGAATGGGTTCAGAGGAGGGCCACGAAGATGATCAAAGGGCTGGAGCATTTCTTCTTCAAGGAAAGCTTGAGGGATTTGGGTTTATTCAGTCTGGAGAAGGCTACGGGAAGACCTCACCGAAGCATTCCAGTACTTTAAGGGAGTTAATAAGCAGGAGGAGGACCAACTTTTTACATGGTTTTACTGTAACAGGACAAGGGGGAATGACTTCAAACTAAGAGTGGAGATTTAGATTAGATGACAGGAAAAAAATGTTTACCCAGAGAGCAGTGAGGCCCTGATGTTGGCTGCTAAGAGAATTGTGGATGACCCATCCCTGGAGATGTTCTAGGTTGGATGGGACCCCAGGCAGCCTGATCTGGTGGGGGGCAACCAGCCCATGGGTTGGACCTAGACAATCAATAAGGTTCCCTCCAACTTAAGCCATGTTGTGCAAATAGCCCACGATGAAGCTGCCTCACCTCCTTGCTTTCAGTTGGGCTTGTTTGCTCCTCAGGAATCTCCACGTCCCCTTATGTTCATCAACCCTGGTATCTATGCGACCTGATTTTAAAACGTCTTCATGCAGACACAAAATAAGTAGAGTGGAAGTAATACAGTGCAATAATGCAACTGGGGAGGAGAACAACACAGGTGCTTAACCGAACTTCTGCACTCTGCCCTTTTCATTATTTCTATGGCAGTTCGCTCACACTTCTGCATGAGCAAATTTCTGCATGGAGTGAGGGACTGATGAGGATAACCTTCTCTTCTCCTACTATATAACAGTTGCATGAGCAATTAGAGGTGGAACTCCAGGAGACAGACTCCTCTGAAATACAAGAGAACAGCTGGTTATTATTCTGAACCTGATGCAGCTGGCAGTGCAATCTCCTAAGACTGCAGGACTGAAATTGCACAATCACAGAATCACCAAGGTTGGAAAAGACCTCCGAGATCATCCAGTCCACCTACCACCAGTATTTCACTTCTGAACCATGTCCTTTAGTACAATATCTAATCATTTCTTGAGCGCCTCCAGGGATGGTGACTCAACCACCTCCTTGGGCAACCCATTCTAGCACCTGACCACTTTTTTGGAGAAGTTTTTCCTAATATCCAACCTGAACTTCCCCTGGTGCAACTTGAGGCCACTCCTTCTCATCCTATCCCTATTTACATGGGAGAAGAGACCACCCCCACCTCACCACAATCTGTTTTTTGTACAGATCTATGAGGTCTATCCTGAGCCTCCTCTTCTCCAGACTAAACAGTCGCAGCTCCCATATCTGAACTTTTGTGTTTACTCAGCTCTTGCTTTGTCTAGGTGATGAACATCCAGATGGCAGGAAAAAGAACCGACCTGGTACCTGTCCTTATACATCTCTCCCTCCCCAAAAGCATCTTTTATAATGATAAAAATGACAAGCACACATTTCTTATCTGCACAGGGAGAACAGAACATTAATGAGTCCAGAGAAAAAGCTCCAAGAGTTGTATTTGAAAACAAATTAAACAAAAATATTTTACATATTGAATTGTTGTTATTGAATTAACTGTGAACCTACCTGGGGGTCATGAGAGACACAAAACCTGCAGAGTGCAACATTTGGGCATCCCTGTCTGCTACCAAGCTTTTTGCTGAAAGCTCATGTGCCTCACTGTGCTTGTGATGCTGAATTGTGGACAGGCTGAAAGCTGCCTTTCTACTGTGAGCTGCTCCAAGACCCACAGCAGCATCCAGTTGTGAACCATACACTGATAGCTAGCCATCCATTCAAGAATGTGTGCTCAGCCCATTTTCTAACTTTTGTGTCTTTATTCTGTCTCAGGTTGGCTTTTATGAGACAGTACGACATTCTAATTCTACTACTGTTACAGTTTTACAGGCTCTTGGAGTAAAATTGCAAATCATTTTTCACACTGACAAAGACCAGCTATTTCACAAGCACTACAAAATGTGGAACTTCATCTAAGCTCCAAGTCCAGATTCTGGGATCTGACTTGGCCAAAGCTCATATCACTGTCAAACATGTTCATAGTTACGGATTTTTTTATTCAGAGAGTTTTTATGCTTTGTAAAACTTGAAGAGCTTCAGATTAATTTCTGAAGGAAATTTTAAGCATCATATGTAATACACAGAGACACCATATTCTGTTATTTTTGCAGTCAACTTGTGTTACCTTATCACTGCCAAAATATACTGAACAAAACAGGAAGAACAGATAGTTTTCTAGCACACAAACACTAACTAATTAAAGCAGTTTATCTGAAGTAAAACTGAAATGAATCTCTTCAGATCTAGTCATGAAATCCTGGAGAGTACATTTTCCCAGCAGTATATGCAGCAAGCCTTGGAAAAACCACAGGTTGTTTATTTTGCAGTGGAGTAACTTGAAAGAACAGCTGCCAGTAAGACCTAACCAGAGACTGGAGTGCAAATAGCGTGCTGCTTGGATGAAACAGCTCGTCACACAGTACTGCACACGTGTACAAAAAGTCACATGGAAAAGTCTTGCTTCCCCTTTTAACCAAGAATGTTGGTTTCCTCATGGGTTCCTACACATATGCTGTGCTCGTATCATTAAAAAGTATACCATGACAGGGAATGTTATTGCACAGTTTCTGAAAGCCATTCTGAAGCAATAAAATGACCATGGAAACAGTGTCTCTGAACAGTACAGCAGCAGTATCTGGTTCAAAAAATACACTCGCTTGATGTGCTAATTACTGTAAACTAAAGATCAGCCATACTTCCACCGTTCTGTAAAAATGAAAAGAACAGTGCAATTATGGTATTTCTTTTAAGAGTATCTAATTGTCTTTCATAGAATCATTGAGTTGGAAGGGAGCCCTAAGGGCCACCTGGTCCAACCCCCTGCAATGAGGGACACCTCCAGCTCCCTCAGGTGCTCAGAGCCTCGTGAAGCCTGACCTTGAGTGTCTCCAGGGATGGGGCACCATCACCTCCCTGGGCAACCTGTGCCAGTCCCTCACCACCTTGATTATAAAAAACTTCTTCCTTACATCCAGTCTAAATCTCCCCACTTTTAGTTTGAAACCTTTCCCCTTGTCCTATCATAACAGACCTTGCTAAAGAGTCTGTTCCTTTCTTTCTTACAGTTCCTTCTTATATTTACTATATTGGTGCAGTAGAGTTGCTGTCAGTGTTATTGTTATTACTATAAATCTGGATGGCATCCTTGGTCCTTAAAAATATAACCAAACACGAGCTCTTGCTTAACTTTGTGGCAGGATTTTGAACTCTTGAACACTGTCTCTAACATTAACCCTGATATTCTGATACATATTGTATTCTCCAAAGACCAAAGGTTTGATGATAAATATGTAAAAAACCCCAAACAAATATCACCTCAAGTTCAAGCAGAGAACAGTAATTGATCAGAGAACTGCAATAAGTCATTGAAGTAATTTTGGATGTATTTAGCAAAAATCAAAGAATGGATTCACATATAAGGTCCTTTTCCTAATAGGATATTCATAGGGTAAAACGTACATAACCATTTTGGAAATGGATCCAATCTACTGCATAAACAAGGCAGTTCACCCAGAATTGCATATGTTTATTTTATGAAGATGATGTAGCACGTAGCTAGGTACTGTCTAACCCACAGATGTTACAGCATCAACACCAAATGAATTTCTCTACTACTGTACTAAGGGTGAACAAACAAAGTATGAAGTAGCTAAATGTAAAACCACATTTGGGTGCTTGCATGCATACTCAAACTTTCAGTGGATAAATGCACATAAAATACTGGTCTTTTCATTTTTATAGAAACAACCTCATGCCTACAGTAACCGTGCTGCATACAAGGGCATTTACACATAAATACACCCTGTTTGTGGAGATTTCAATTCCTGTCTGCAACATCTAAGTAACAACCTCTGAGTACATTTAATTGTAAGTACAAAGCCACAACTACATTAAAAAAAAGGAACTGGCTTCAAAGTAGGGCTTATTTTCAGTCTGTATTCATTAGTCAAGTCAGAGACACTTAGTGATTTAGCCAATGCTTTTTTTTCATTTGATTAGCTGTTGTTATTCATGCATTAGTCACTGAGGTCAAGACACAACTCATTTCCTTCAGGGCTACCTTACCATGAGGCTCCTCATCTATTCCGTCATCTTCCCACTGCTCTTCATTTGACAGAAGAGGATTCTGAGCTTCACACAAAGCTCTCATTGGAAAAAAATGTCCATCACCCTGGCTGCATAGCAAAAGACCGAGAAAGATGCTGTGAATAATAGCAAGCAATTCTCAAGGATTATAATTTCTACCTTTTTATTTGCAAACAAAGTTTTCTTTCACCCAAACATCTGATATTTACTTCATATGTTATGAAGTTTCGAAAAGCACTGTATTTATTTCTTGAGCCAACTGAGATACCAAATATCACCAGTGAGCAGTTTCAAACCTGAATTCCTGCAAACTCTTCAGAGACTGAAAGTTAAAACCTGCAGTCCAAATGAAGTGATTTCAGCAGAATTTACATTCCTAACTTGATCAGGTTCCTCAGACATAAAGGAAAAAACTTGTGGCCAGCTAGAAGCGAGGGGAGACTGAGGAAAACGTTTATGTTTAAGGAATGATGATACCCATCTTATCCATTTATACCATCGACTCTTCAGGGCAGAAATTACACTTCCACATTCAAATGATGCCAAGTAGAATATATTCCCAATCTTAGTGAAGTGTCATTGAAGGACAGGTGAGACTTAGCTGTAGACAACATGGAAAGAAAACCCTCTGCAAAATTCTAAAATTGCAAAAGTTGTTTTTGTTACACTTTACAAACTATGAGTTCACATGTCTGGATATCAAGCAAATGATTGAAATTCAAATTCATGTAGTGTAAACAAGAAAAGTTAAAAACCAGATGTTACAGTTTGCTCTTCTCCATTCCACAACACCCACATTCCAGCAGTGTAGAGGAGCTACAAGTTCGCTGAAGTGCCTTTCTCTTCTGATGAAACCATCAGATCTTTTCCTTCACCCAAGCTCAGTTAGCTGGGTGTTCTCTCCAGAATTACTATGCTCACTGGTAATGTGCCTCTGACTTGCATGTCAATGTTTTTCATTAATGGAAAGGTTTGCTTTGCTGATCTTTTCTCACTGACAACAAAAAACAGATGGCAATTGGGATGCAACCTGGTCTTAAACTTACACACCACTACTTGAAAAAGTTGTGACTTGCTGTGCTCAGTAGTTACTTTACATTGTGTCCAATAACTAAAGCAATTTGAGTATACTTTACTATTAAGTAAAGTCTATTAAGTAAGTCTATTAAGTACTATTAAGTAAGTCTATTAAGTGCCAAAAACCATCTTCCCCTAAATTAAGCAGCATAAACTGTTTCAGTCATAGGAGGCTGAAAGACAAAAAACCCAGCATCTCTAAATGAACATCTATCCACAAGTCACAGGAGTCCAGAAAGATCAAACACCCTGTGCAGTGCATTTACCTGGCAGAAAACTTTCACTTCCAGACTTCTTGTGTACAGGATTAGCACAGACTGTGCTGGCTGGTGTTTTTACAGCAATGTGCAAGAGCAGCCAAGCCACAAAGTCACTGCCATCATATACAAGGCTGTATTAGAGATTTAGAAGTCAATCCCTTGTATCAACTTTTTGCACGGACTTGATTATTCCTTACCTGGAGGCAATAGGTAGTAACCACAGCTTTTTTTCTTCTCCAAACACTTGCTGAAGATTTTTTACAAAGCCAAGATTGAATCCATTTTTATCCGGGCCATTCTGAAATACTGGAGTTGAGAAAGCCTCTACGTATAGATATAATGTCAGAGAAAAAAAAGAAAATCAATGCCAACTACACTGAAACAGACTGTACATTGCAGGCACCTGAAGTGAGCAGGATTTGCCAGATTACAAACTAGCATTACAAAGATACAAAGGGTTTTCATTTTTTGGCAAGACTGCAAGACTTTCAAACTGAAGGTAGGAATTTGGTCCTGCACACAACTGTATGAAATAATCAAACAGACTGATCTACAGAGGAGAGTTAAAAGACCTTTGCATGAAACTTGCTGAACTTCAGTGGGTAGAAATTTCTAAATAAAAACATGCAGAATTAAGTAGGTCGGTCTTAAATGCATATTTCAGAAGTGGCACTGGGGATTTAAATCGACTCATTCATTAACGATATAATGAACAAGCACTGGAAAGAACCATGCACAGACTGAGCCTCTGTCACGATGAGAAATAAAATTAGTAAAAGGAAAAGGGGGGAGGAGAATCTAGAGGGCACTAGAAACAATTTCATCTGCCTTCTAAGCTGCTGCAGAGGTCTGATGTTTTGGGCTGGATGAGCTTCAGTGACCATCAAAACGAGTTTAAAAGTTAATAATTATACAAAATCTGAGTATTTGCTTAAATTCTTGTCTCTGTGTTTTCTTACAGAACTTCATCCAAAAATGTTTAAGAAATAAAAGACTTAGCTGAGGAAAGAAAAAGAAATCACTCGATAAAACCATGCTGGTCGAGACCTTTGTTTCATTGGTATAATTTTGTAGTCCTAATTTCTTTGTCTTTGTCAGTGAGGATGGACATCGTTTTTCCCAGCTTTTTTTGGCTGTCTTAGAATGCACTCTAGCATAAGCAACCATTACTCCTGAAAAGCCACACTCATTTCACAGCAAACGTAGTTATGCACATGCATAATTAGACACTTGTATTTTAAGGCTCTAGTTTCCCTTACAAAACTTTCATCACACCAGTTAGAAACACAGCTTATTTGCAGTGATAAATTTCTACAGTATTGCTCCAGTGCCCTACATCCTCCTCCCCTCATAAGCCAACAGGAATATACAGAAATAGACCAAAAATGTGTGTTCTTTTCCCCCTCTCCCTTCATATAGCAGCACTTAATACTGCATCTCCCCTAAAGAAGACACAAGAGCCTTACCTAAAGTAGATCTGTTCCTACTGACAAGCCAGCAATGGTAGCCAAACAGAAACATGAGGCTAACAAAGAACATAACCGCCAGAAAGAGAAGGAAAAGGATATGAAATTTGGAACGTCCATTGGTCAGTTCACCCTAGAAAAAAAAAACAACAAAAAAAGATCAGCACAGGACAAGTGATAAGAACAAATAAGAGCTGGACATTATTTGTTCCTAGTGAAGCTATCCTTTAAAACTCCTTTTTTGTTGTATCAAATTTATTTTAAAAATGTTGCACCTTACAATAAAGAGCACAAAGAGACAATGGAGAAATGACCCCATTCCTTTCCCATTCCCAACCAAAGCTGAAGGAGTGGTGTTTTGATACCTTTTGTATGCAACAGAGTCAGTACAGTCAGCTTCCCACCTGGGCACCAGAATGTTTTGTATCCACAGTGCAATAGGCAGGGACAAGCTCTTGAAAGTCTCATTTCCATTTTGCTGAATGCTCTGTGCATACATTAAATACTGCACCACTTCCAATATAGGGGATGGCCAAAAACGTGAGCTTTTCCACAGCTGTATCAATCAAGTAAAGTTAGATCTGAGTAGATACGGTTTGGAAAAGTCGAAAACCAAGCAGGATCCTGAAAGCAGAAGAGACACTCCATTTCCTTCTGTGTTAGAAGAGTAAAGTGCCAGAGATCTTCATAAGCATACACCTACAGATGGGCTGTGAGTATCCCAAAGATGAAAAAGATTACTTCTCAGCTTATGCACAGCACATGTCAGAGAATTGAAGACTCTGTGCCTTTCTTAGCATTACTAATAATTCCTGCTACTGCCTTATGAGTATCACAAGAGGCACTTTATGTAGGTGATTAGCTGTTTAAAAACCAGAAATTACAAAGTTAATGCACAGCAAAGTGAAGTTACTTAAACAGTGCCATACAGGGTTAGCAGCACAGGGGACATTAAAGCAAAAGGTGTAAAGAGATACAAGGGCAGTCTCTATTGGAGCTGCCAGCTGGCACTGCCTGCATACAAATAATAACTGATAACTGCGTAAGAAGCATGCTTTATTTCAGCCAACTTTATATTAAGCAAAGAACAATATGGGAATTAGAAAATGAACTTTTTTTGGCGTTGCTCAGTATATATGTACAGATCAGTGCCAGGATGTTACACTGTGGGATCAGAGCAGAGAACTGATATTCTTCGAAAGTCTGAAGACCATCAGTTACTGTAAGCAGTATGGTAGCAACTCCAGGCTCTGCACTCTGCACCTCTTTATTTGCTCTTCCCCTAAGGGCAATGGGCCTAATCTTTAAAACAACAATACACACAAAGTGGAAAGAAATATGCCCAGGCAGTTCAGGAAACAACATAAAAGAAAACCACCCACCCACAATTAATGGCTTCCTGGTATAAGACAGAAATACACAGGAGGTATTCTTGTAACCACTTAAAAAACACTGAATGTTGACAGCTAAGAATTTCTACCTAGAAGATAACTCTTTCCATATCTAGGAGAAATCTGTTGTTAATGGCTTTTGCTTTTTGCTTGTATCTTAAAACGAGGAGGTCTGGCCAGCCAACAACAGCTGTATTGGGATTTGGGAAAATTAACCACATTCATGTCTAAGGTTAGTCTAACCCAGCTCAAGCTGTGCTTATCCTGTGCAACGCCTCTGACTTTGGTGGTATATCTGATGATACACCCCAGCGTATGTTGGAAAACCACCAGAATATTTTTATAGACAGCAATCCTGAGCTCCCATTCGGTGAAATGTGTCTTCTTCTGAATGACATTTGAATTTTTTAAGCTAATAAACTTGTGATAAATTTCAAAAGAATTTGAGATGCGTATGTTTGAACACATTTGTATAAGAAAAGGAAATAACTTCTTTCTCCAGAAGCTAACTCTACAAAGAGAAATTCCTGAAGATGATTTTCTTTGTGCATTTCAGACATACTGGAAGTTAAATTCAAATAAAGGCTGCAGAAGAAAAACAAAAAACCCCACATATGGAACTAAGACAGCCCCTCCTTTGACTGAAAGCAAAATTGTAGTGACTAAATCCCACCATACTCAGAAGATGAAAAAAAAACAGATTCCAGACTTACTGTCCAATACTTAATGAAATATTTGAAGACTGTTGCAGCAATATACAAGCAATACAACAGAGAATAGGCTAAGAAGAGTAGAAAGAATTTGTAGTTAGAGAATCCAATGCAGTTATTCACCCTGGAGAAGAAAAGCAGAGTTGGAATCAGGATATATACAGCACACAGTCGTAACACAATGAATACTACACTGGGCAGGATGGAGGTTACTAAGCCTCGCGATTACACAACACAATTTCATTAATAAATAGCTCCCCTTAGCGTCGAAATGAAACAGAGCTGAAACCTGTCAGCTTCTCACTTGAAAATTTGTTCTGCCAAGTAAAAGCACAGTTTGTATTTCTGAATCTTATTTAAAGCTGGCACCACTGGTGAATTTGTCGCAGAGGCGGTTCCTAATTACTCGTTTCTTGTCTGCAGAGGTAATCAGATCTGGAATTTCTGTTACCTTCTATTGGTGCGCAAAGCTCAGGAGCCAGACTCACCACTTGTTTGGTTACATACAACACAAACCAAACAAATTTCACTACAATTCTCCAAGCAGGGCAACTCCAACAAACAGCAAGGGAGTGCAGAAAAGATAGGAGGCATTTGTCTCATAAATTAGGTTCTAAAAACCCTCTAATTTTAAGAACATTACAGATGTTCAGGTGGGGAACCGTCTGCATTACTTTTCATTTCTGAGATTTTCCTTTCTTTATAAAAAAGGAGTTTAAGAGATTTAGTGACAGCAATTCTCAAAAAAAAAATAAACTTCACGTATCCAGGAATCATTCTACACAAACTTTGCCACGCACAAGTGGGCAGGCATCAATTCAGAAACAAACCAGGCAAATACTACTGATGCAACCACCAACAGCATGCTCAATTATATCACCAAAACTAAAGGCTAAGTTGAAGTTCCTTTACAGTTTGAACAGTAAGATGGAATTGGCAGTTGGGTTTTAAATTACATCTACACAACTGTCTTTTACACACTGTTAATAGAGAGAATGTGAATGATTTGTCTTTCAAAAATAACATACATTTAATATTTTATAAGTCTCCCAATGTAGAGGTACATGGTCTGAAGTGAAAGAGGCACATAGAAACCATTCTATGAAAGAAATGGATTTAAATAGCCCCCTTTTCCAGAAAATGACAAACCACGATCTAGAACATACCATGGGCAGTGATGATCCATCTTTAGGACACACCTGCACGAGGGCAAAAAAAGAAAAACTGATGAGTTGTGTTTGGTAGTGATTTGCCAACTGCAGATCAATAGCAAAAGGCTGTGAGATGTTTTGTATTTCTGGGATGGGTCAGATTTCCACACGACCCAAGCGCAGGATGACACTCCCTCACTGATGTTTTTTAAAGTAGGTACCATTTTAAGATGGAACACTGATTACTTTTTCACGATCTAAAGATGACTTTGGTGTCCTGCACGATAAACCAATGAGGATGGTTTCTGCCCACGGCACTTAAAACTTCTGCCAAACACCACATGAAAAGGCCCAACGTGATAAAAAGTGAAAAATCACACTTTATTTTGACCTGCTACAGGCAATCAGTTATTGCTGATATATGAAATATCTTTCACTAGATATTAAGCTTTCTATCAACTTAATGTTCACAAATTTGTAGGTGTGGGAATTGCAAACACTTCAGGGACACATGCTAGTGCAAATACACTGCTGACGAGCTGGAACAGAGGAACCTTTACAATCAAAAGGTGTGTGAACAACTTCACTTTTTCTGTGCTGTAGGAAGCCTGCTTTGCAGGGGGGTTGGACATGATGATCTCTAGAGGTCATTTCCAACCACTACAGTTTTGTTATTCACAACTCACATAACTTCAGTGAAAAACAACCCATCAACTTACATAGCACAAACAGAACAGTGGTGGCAACGATCTGGTTTTATCAGCTGGCATCTATCACAGAATCGAATACCTGAAATTAAAGACACATTAATACCAAACAATATAAGTGGGGTTTTTTTGTATGTGGTTTTTGTTTATTTTTTTTCATATTAGCACTCAGCTCTTTTTCAAAATATGCATGTTCTTTCCTTTAACATTTTAAAAGATGAGTACATCTGCAGGTCATAATTAGATAAGCAATGTTCATAGTTCTTATAGAGACCAGCAGACTTAGGGAACCCTCACTGTAAAGCTTATGATCAGCATAAAAGCAATAAAAGAAAACTGTACACACCTCCACCCAGCTTCTAGATTTACCCAGACTTTAAATACATTCCGTTTTGATAACTGCAGTTCTTTACTTCAGAATTCTTTGGCTTGTTTGCCAGAAGCAAATAGGTCAGAGCCTCCAACCTGAACATGGATTTCCCTGAAGCTCTGAAAGGAGTGCAGTATGCATTTCATCACAGAACAATTCCATCAACGGATTTTTGGACCTTACACCCTGAATCTCTAAGCTAGACTCCATCTTAAGTAAAAATCACTACAGATTTTGGTATTATGCTATCATTACTATTACTAAACTAAGACAATGGGAGTAGGCTGCTGAATTGTAAGTACAAAGGACAGCATCTTGCTCTCAAAGCCAGAACACACTACTCCAGTGAAGATGCGCTGCAGTCTCAGAGCCTTTTTGTTTTCCCAAACATAAAACCTGACAGATAAGACACAAAATTCTGAGTACAAGAACCATGCAGTGTATGCGGTGGCATCAGGCTGACCGTACAGTGTTCACTGCTAGCACATGCTACTTTAGTCTGCTTGATTAGATTCAGAGCAACAGAGCTCTCTGCTTTGCTGACCTCCACTCCCCGTTCTCGTATACACTGGCAGCTTCCTCGCAATTTCAGCAAGAATTTGCCTCTGCACCTCTGGCCTTTCTTCATTTTCATAGCGTTCTTTGTCAGCGTAGGACATGTGGTACTGGAAGCAGAAGTCATGAGAGAAGCAGTTACTCATGGGGAGCGGAGACGGTTTCTCAAATACAGGCAAGACTAGAAACATTTTGTCTCCCACTCCTTCTAACAGGACTACTCCAAAGGGAAAAGGTGTGAGAAATAAGGGATGGACAGACAGGCAGCACACTGCGCAATGCATCCAAAAGAATTGCAGAAGTGAAATTAAGATCACAAAACAACACATTTGGAACTGCTGCCACTGCTGCTGCTTCAGACTACCTTTTTTCATGAATAACTTTAATAACAGTGAAAAGAACATCCTAAGCACTCTCCTTATGAGCAAGAACCCGTCCAACCTACAGTTTTCTATTGCTAACACTGAAATTATATTCTTGTGATTGGGATCGAATTATGGCAACGTATATTGGAAGTGCCACACAAACATCACCCTATTCTATTGCTCTAGTAACAGAGCAGTAATAGAATAGACACAGTAATAACCATGTCTGATTTAAATCCTGCTCTGTGGGTTGTCAAAGAATTCTCAGAACAGTAAAGGACTCAGTCTTCAGGTCACTTTAAGTCCCTTTCCATCTCCTCAGCAAAACCAATCAGTTGTGCAGATCAATTTGACTGTAGGATTTTTGAGTTTTCTTTAGCACCCTGCTTTCACTCTGCAATGAACGGGAAGTGCTGGGATTCTTACCTTTTTGCCTGGCTGAACCGGGAGAGTAAAAATAGACTTCCAATATGTCCACACAAAGAGCACAAAGAGAATATGGAATATTATAAGATAGGCCACTAAAACAAAAAACAAAAAACAAAAAAACAAGAGCAGAACAGTGACTTCGCAAAAGTTTTGCTTATGATGGGCATAATTCCAATCTTTCACAACAGTTACACAAAAATGGGGAAAAAAGGAAGACTTCTACTAGCAGCCAGTATTAGAACACAGCTAAACCTTACGGCCAAGAGGACAGCAGAATTTCAGGGAGCTGCAGCTGTAGTTAGGAATTACCCACCACACACACTTCCCCATCTTCACCCAAGCCACTTGTAGGAATGAGGAGGAAGACAGCTATGGGAGATCACCCCGCAGGGCACAGCAGACTTGGCTGCTGCTGAGCAGCACAGAATCTCCAGGTCTGGGGTTCGGCTGCATGGAACACGCTTCCATCCACAGTACTTTACTGTAGTGCAATGCTCACCCATGTGATGTATTTTTCACCACTTAGGACATTTGAAAAGAACTCTAGCGGAGCTTTTCATCACCAGAAAAATCAGATCTCTTATTCAACGTCTTTTAAATTTGCCACAGTTGATACAATAAAACAAAACAGGAAAGCATCCCTCAAAGTAAGGAGGAGTAATCTTGTGATTACTGAGAAAGCACAATAAGCTGCTGGATGAAATGTGGACCCCAGCCTGACTCCGAGCAATCTTAATATACAAACTTGATTGCAAAGCCTTTGGATTCCTGAGGCATAGGGTGCTGCAAAAAGTCAAAGCAGAGCAATCCTTGAGCTACACAAACTGTTCAATTATTTCTGACTAAAACACATCAATTAGAAGACAGTTTTATCTAAACATGCTATATAATCACATCATCTCCATTTTATCTGCTTCACTTAATCTTCAAACTCTAGCAAATTAAGATTGAACTACCGCATGTAAAAAGATAAGTCTACATGCAAGCACTTCCAACTACACAGACTGACTGAAAATGCAATTGGTATACAGAGGCCAAACACAGCTTTGAGAGTTTCTCAGAGTGATGTGCCGGGATGTGGAACTGATCACACGAATCAACGACAGCTCATCATTCTGAGATGCAATCCTCATCCCACACGCAGATGGAGCTCAGTTGATTTAAATCAATATTTAAGGAGAGAAATCTTGCAACCATTCAGTGGTGTTGATCAAGCAGCATAGCGCCCGTCACAGGAAGCTGGCCTGGAGATGTGCAACTATACCTGGCAATGACTACTTTCTGCTGGATGATCATCAACACCGTGCTTTCCACAGCTCCTCTGTAACTGTTTCAAGTACTGGGACATCTCTCAAGTGAAAACAAGAAAGAGTGAAAGGGCTTGCAGCCTTTTCGTGGTGTTGTTCGTACACTGAGACTGAACAGGGGCATCTCCCACTGCATCCCAAAGTTACAGCACAACGATGTGCAACTACAGGCACGGAACGCTACAAAAGCATGTTAAGCTTGAGAACCATTGCTGGGTGCTCTGGTTTGTTGTTTTGTTTGTTTATTTGTTTTCTACACAAAGACTGAACTATAAATAAAACGTGCATACCTTTTTCTGCAGGGTTGCTGAGAGTAACTGAAAAAGAAAAAAACATGCTTACAGAGCGAATAGGAATCTCAGGTATGTTTGTGCCAAATGATGTTTCTATTTTAAATACGTTTGTTTTAGAAAAACAACAACAACAAACAGTTCCATTTCAACAGAGCAGACAAGAAAAGTCTCACACTGAAAGCATCCCTAATAGTTCTTTGTTTACTCACAGATGACATCAGATGTTTCAATCACTGTTACCTTTGCTGTATTTTCCCTTGTTATAAAATAGATATAAATTTTGCACATATGGTGCCCTGCTGCTGACCAGATAAGCAGGTTCTTCCAGCACCTGCCCAAGTTGCACCTTCAGCAACCAAGTTGCAACTTATCAGCCTGCTTCCTGCTAGCCTCAATAGTTCACAGTAAACCATGCTGCACTCAGTTCTGCATAAATAAAAATGAGAAATTGCCTTGGCTCTGTTCAGTCAGCAGAGATGGAAAGATGGATGCCCTATAATGACACAACTGTTTCTATCACCCCTACTAACAGACATTTCACAACTCTTCCTCTCTTGGCTGCAATCCTGACAGTCTCTGCTAGTAGAAGTACCTGGAGCAAGCAGCCATGCGTGCTGCACAGAGCCTACCAACACCAGTGGCCTTCTGGTGGGTCACTGTCCAAACTGAACAGAAAAGATAAGGCTGTGGTGGCCACAGTGACCTTACAGAAGGAGGGGAAGGTCACCTTGCTGAACAGCAACTGACAGCACCTTCCTGGGCTGAGCCTTCACTCAGACCTTGCCAGGCTGGAAGCGATGGGGGATCACAGCCTTAGCTAACAAAAGTAGCTTTTCTCAAAACCGTGCTAACAAACAATTTTAATCTGCAAGCTGTTTGACACATAAAAACGTAAACAAGAAGAAACAAAATATTTGCTGTGTACTGCACCATCAAGATACCTAGAAAACTTTAGCATTTCCTTTCACTTGTTGCAAATCAACCTCTGAAATGCACATGAGCTTTTCATAAATACTGCTTTGTTCCCTCCAGCAATCCATGTTGTAATAGCTGCACAGCCTTCCTAATTTGCTCAAGAAAAGAGCAAACTCCAAAGCAAAGACTGCATACAAGCTTTTATCCCAAGTTCTTGCTCTTACTGGTACAGCAACCACCAACCTGGCACAGAACCACAGTCCCCTCTGGAGTGTCAGCTGTTGCCCACACCAGTGGCTGAAGTTCCAATCCCAGTACTGTGAGCTACCTCAGGACAAAGAATAATAGAATCACTTGAGTTGGAAGGGAGCCCTAAAGGCCATCAGCCCAACATCCCAGCAATGAGCAGGGACACCTACAGCTCCATCTGGTGCTCAGAGCCCAGTCCAGCCTGACCTTGAGTGTCTCCAGGGATGGCGCACCACCACCTCCCTGGGCAACCTGTGCCAGTGCCTCACTGCTCTTACTGTAAAAAAACTCACTCTTATATCCAGCCTAAATCTCCCTTCTTTTAGTTTGAAACCATTTCCCCTTGTCCAATTACAAGAGACTCCGCTAAAGAGTCTGTCCCCTGCTTTCTTATAGTCCCCATTTAGATACATCACTCCACACTGTTTCCAGCCCTCAGCACAACTAAAGATAAAGATCAAAAATTAAAATCACGTGGCTACTATTTGCATGCCTGCAACTGCTAAAACAGCAACAGACGGTGTTCAGAACTTGGACAGAAAGGAAGCCCTGAGCACTGGTTGTCAGGTACCTGCACATGCCAAGAATCAAGGTTTGATTCCTAAAAGACTTCATTTACTCTTTTTGACTTCTGCAGAGATTATATCTGCATGTGCAAACGAAATGCCTGAGAGAGAATGACAAGGCAAAAGCAGACAAGTGAGGGCAGAGCAGCGGCTGCAAGATGTGACCCCAGGCCGCACGCTGGGCTCCTGCCAGCCTAATGCGTATCTGCAGAATAACACAATCCCAATCCAAATCCCATCTAATTCAGCAGAGCCTTTTCTACCAGCTGCACTGCGACCCGGAGTCAAGCAGTGTTAAGCACTACTGCAATTCCACGGCACTGCAATCAGAGTGTCCTTCAACAGACCAGAAGCTTTTCTGATTTGTTTGTCCCACAGCCTGGCCAGCAGCTGCAGAGCTGCCGGGTACCTTCAGGCATCCGGGGAACCATTCCACGTGGATTTGGAAAGAAACGGCCAGCAATTGCAGAGATGCCACAGAATATCACGGAACACTAGGGGCTCTCACTCTACCGCTCGCTGAGACGGATCACAGAAGCTGCTCTTCGCCCGCTCCAAAAAGCAATAGGGCTGCCAAAGCAATAAGGGCTAACGGTGTGAGCCTGCCGTGCCACACCGGAAGCCGACACATCACAGCTTACGCTGTTGCTCCGGGAACTGGCGCCCGCATTTACCGGACTGACGGACCGGCAGAGCGCCGCCCGTGCTGCTCGCAGCCGGGCTGCTGGGGGCGGGCAGAGGCCGCGGGGCGCTCCCCTCCCTCTCCCGCCCGCCGCCCTTCGCTCTCCACCCGGTGCCCTCAGCCCGAGCTGCACTGCGCGGCCGGCGCCCACACCTGCTGCTGCTGCTGCCGCCGCGCGGCTCAAAGCGAATACAGAAGGGGAGAAAAGCCAACTGTTTCGCCTGTGCTCCGCGCTGACCTGACCCGACCCGACCCGCCCCGCCGCGCCCGCGGCACCTGCACGGAGGCACCGGGCGGCTGAGCCCGAGGCCCGGCGCGGCCGCGCTCCCCCCCCCCCCCGTCTCACGACCCGCCCCTCACTCAGGCACAGCTCGCAGACGTAGGCGTAGTAGGACCAGAGGACGACGAGGGTGATGATGAGGACGGGCACCCAGGCGAACGCCCGCTGGCAGCAGCGCAGCCCCCGCGACAGGGCCATCCTCGGCCCGCCCGCAGCGGGCACCGGCTGCGCGGCGGCGCTCGGAGCTCGGCTGAGCGGCCTGGCGGCGGGCGGGCGGGATTGGGCGCGGCGCGGCGCTATGGCGCCCCCTGCCGGCAGGAGCGGGCACCGAGCGGGGTGCGACGGCGCCTCCTCTGGAACGAGCCCGCGGGTGTGACCAGCTGATCTGTCTCCACAGAACAGCTTCCTCACCACCGTGCGGGGCCGCTCACGCGGTACCAGTCGCAGTATCTACTTTCTTGCCTTAATTCAAGCCTTTCCGGGCACTCAGACTCGATATCCGCGCCTGGCCCGTCCGTGGAGCTGAGCCGCCGTGCCCTCTGCAACCCGCTGACATTGGCGTTGGATGTGAAAAACAGAAGCACTGCTCCCTCGCCCGGCCTGCTGCACAGCCACCTCTTCACTCCCTTAGGATGCCTTGTCATTTCCGTATTCAGAATGTGTTCTGAATTAATGCTTCAATTAATTAAACTCATTATATTGCCCCCATTAAGGAAATTAGTTTTTCTACCAAGAGAGATTTATCTAACAGAATGTACTCTACCTAAAGCCCTGGTGTAATCTGCCATGCTTTCCAACCACCTCTTTTTCCTTTTTCCTTCTGAAGTTGTTCCGTGACTGCCTTTTTGCTGATACTGTATTGCCCTCACCAGATTTTCCCTCTTTTCAAGCAGGAGTACTAAATTTACCATTCTCCTTCCAAAATCCATGTTTAATTATCAACTGCAAATCCTTGGATCACATCCAGAATTACAAACAGTTTTTTCAATATTTTAAGATGGAGATGATCTGCAACCTCCAATTTGGTCAATTAATTTGTCCAGTATCACAGACTTATAGAATCATTAAGGCTGGAAAGACCACTAAGATCACCCAGTCCAACCAAAAGCCCGTGCCTGTGGCTGCACTAGACCACGTCCCTCAGTGCCGCACTGCCTTGCTTCTCGAACACCTCCAGGGATGGTGATTCCCCCACCTCCCTGGGCAGCCTGTTCCATTATCTCACCACTCTTTCTGAGAAGGTTTTCCTAACATCCAACCTGAACCTCTCAAGTAGCAAAGTGACAGCTACCTTAACCTCCTTCTCTACCCCACTCACAGTCTCTATGACCACTGTCCTTACCTAATCCAGACTACTAAACTTCTCTTTTAGTACAAATCCTGAACTTTACAGTATGTGTCCAAGCTTTCAGTGTGTGGACCAGCCTTTTGGAAAGCCCCTACTATAGCAAAAGCTGTTTGGAGAGATCATAATGTACATTGGTCCGAGCTGCCTGAAGTGCTAAACACCAAATCTCAGACATCCAACAGACTTAGGTATAGGACCTAAGTAAAGTCAGTGGCAAGAGAAACTTCTTCCAGGGCACTTGGGAGGGGAATCAGGACACATACACGAGATGTTGCCCCACCCTTAGACACTCAAGGTCAGGCTGGATGGGCTCTGAGCATCTGATGGAGCTGTGGGTGTCCCTGCTCATTGGAGTGGGGTTGAACTGATGGCCTTCAAGGATCCATTCCAACTCAAACGGTTTTATAATTCTGTGTTCTGAGGACTTTGAGTTGGAAGATATGAATATCCCCTCGCCTCCTCCTTATCCACATCACACTGAGTTGAGAAGCCAGGATTTTTTTTTTTTAAACTAAGGGAAGGTTTAGGTTGGATATTAGGAGGAAGTTTTTCCACTCGGGGGTGATGACACACTGGAACAGGTTGCCCAAGGAGGATGTGGATGCCCCATCCCTGGAGGCATTCAAGGCCCAGCTGGATGTGGCTCTGGGCACCACTGGTCTGGTGGTTGGTGACCTGCACATAGCAGGGGGGTTGAAACTGGATGGGAATTCTTGTCCTTTTCAACCCAGGCCATTCTATGATTGTACGATTTTAACCAGCCATATATTTTAACAAAAGTAAGATTTAAAAAGTTTTTGTGAGCTAAATCCCTACCTGAGGTGATGCGCAGAATCCTTCTTCCTACAATTTCAGAACTACTGATCAGAAAGACAGAAGCACAGCACATCCATGGTACATTTTTCATGCATGTTTGTTTATAGAGCAGGAAGGCAACCTCTCCAACAGATAGCAGTGGAACTCTGTAAAAGGCAGCAGACATTTTCAGATAATACATCTGTAAATAAAGTTAAGACTGTTTTTTTTGTTCAGCATCCAGTTTTTCCTATGTGTTCTAAGATCCACATGGATTGTCTTCAAAATTCTTTTGTTTCATTGGGTTCCAGGGGAGACTTAGTCATATAAACACAAGCTCATCTGAGGTAAGAAATTCCCAAATAAAGCTCTCTCAAACAAAATAATCATGCGACCTTCAAATCAGGCAATTCTTACAATGTATTTTTTGCACATGTGGTTCAAAAGGTAGCTCCCCACTTGAAATTGCCAGCTGGATTTAGCTGTAAGTGGTATAAGGTACCTTGAGCCCTTTTCAGAAATCAACACTACAGATGTTATTCCACATAAACACTGAATGTGAAGTTGAGCTACAGCCAATTTTATAAAGCAAAGAAAGCCCTCTTTGGATGCCCAGTATAACTATGCTCCATAGCAACTGAAGCAGTTGCAAATAGTTCAGCTTAAGAGAGTGGCTTAAGAAAATATGGGATTATCCTAAGTGATCTCTATAAGGATTCATTCTGACCAGGAGCTGTTTTCTGATAACACACATCACACAAGCCTGAAACAGAGAAGGAAAAACTTCTTCAGAGCTCAAAAAGCTGTGATTTCACCCACATGCATAACTAGACTATTGAAAACCACCGCCAAAAACCTAATCACTGAGTAAAGAAGATGAAACAAGTAAGTATAGCAGCTTTAGGGCAATTCAAATAAGTCTCATGACTTCCGGCTTTTTCTCAAAAAAGAAAACCATAACTGTTTTGGGTGCTCAAAGAAAGGCTGTGGTGGCGACTCAGCAGTGCCACTGCCACGGCAGGCACCAGGAAATGTGCCCTTACAAAGGCCTGCCGTTCACAGACCAGATTAGACTGATACCAGCTAAAACAGCACTGGCTTTGTCAACGGTCAAAAAACTCCAAACCTAAAATACATCGGGAAAACATACAAGATCAGGAACCAAATGCCAATTTTTATGATGTGCCTATCACAGAAAATTCTAAAGGATCACACCTCCCAGTTTCACCAAAATGCTGCCATTCGTATGAGAAAAAGCTCTAAGAAAACTACATATGGTAGAAAATCCTTAATTGTTTTGCCCTTTAGAAAATCATGACTGAAAAATGCAGTTTATATTCCCAGTGCTGGACATGAAATTGAGCACAGACTGCAGCAGGCATTTCAAAATGATTCTCAACTCCAGAAAATCAAAGCTGGTCAAGTGACTTTCACCACTTCTGACTTGGAAATCTTGCATAAGCTTGTAATATATGTAAGCCCTGCAGATATGGGGAAAGATAGCTTAAAAAGCAGTAACAAATAAAAATAAGCCAAGCCTAGCGTAGATCTCACTTTTTCAGCCTGGTTTGTGTGTGTAGTAAAAGGAGGGTTTTTTTATTGTCGGACATATTTATGTCCAGATATATCACCCTCCACTTATCAATGATAGGGATATCCAAGAACTTGGGATAATCCGTGAACCAAAGGTGCCTGCTGAGAGTCCTGCATTGCCACCTCTCCTGGGGATCTGAAGAAGGCTTGAGGGCCCCAAAGCTGCCCATTTTATCACTTACTGTAGGAAAACACAGCAGCAATCCTTACCTTGATTGTATCTTGGACTACCACATGGAGCACTTGTAGGTACCTAGATAGATCTTACCATGAGCACTGCATCCAGTCTGATCAGATTTGGGCTGTAAGAACATAGAACTCAGCCCCAGCAGAATAGTTAGAATACTATTTTTCAGAAAAATGGAAATAAAACACTGATTACAGACAAAAAAAAAAACAAACCAAAAACCCCAATCCAAACAGTTGGTCCAGAGCCAGGCCATACCAAGCTCTGCAGTTACCAATTAATATGCTGGCTGTCATCCGGACTGCTGTGTGTAGTGCTGCAGCATGACCCACAGCCCACACAGCACACGCAGACAGCAGGGGGCTGCTGTAGCTGGAGTTTCTCGGTAGCCTTCCCGGTTGGTCTCAAACAGGCCAGAACTCAGCTGCTCCATCTGCCCGCTGCCATCTCAGGAAGTTCAAAGGAGTAATGGGCCAAAGAGTCACGATTAGGGAATACCTTTTAAAAGAAAGATTACATGCAACTGAGCATCTCCAGACTTCAAAAGAGTTCCTGTTATTTTTACTGGTGACTTCTCAGAGAATCACATTTTATAAAAGCATTCCCTTCTTTTTCCCATTTCTCCAATTAGTCAGAGGGAGATAGTGAAAGTATAGTGAGGACTGATTGGCACTAATCGATCAGAGCTGCATTTTTTGCCATATTCAGTAGGAGCCCTTCACCATGTGTCCTAAGATTTACACATTAACAACCTCTCACTTCCTGGAAATCCCAGGAAAAACTATTTTCTGTTAGTTTTGGCAGTAATTTGCAGGAGTGTGATTCCTGCATTTAATAGGAGTAAAGGAGGCAGTATGCATACAATACATTGACCCACATAATAAGGTAAAGCTTTAAGATATAGTCTGCAGTTAATAAAGTAAATTGAGGAAACTGCTAGAAAGTACTCTCTCAATGTAAATCAGAAAACTCTGCTGAAGTGAACAGAGTCAAGGTCATGCATTCCAGCTTCAGGTCTCTCTGTACAACTCTGGGATTTTTTTTTATTTTTATTTATTTATTTTTTTTACAATCAGGGTGGTGAGGCACTGGCACAGGTTGCCCAGAGAGGCGTTGGTGCCTCATCCCTGGACACACTCAAGGTCAGGCTGGATGGAGCTCTGAGCACGTGATGGAGCTGGAGATGAGTAGGTGTCCCTGCTCACTGCATGGGGTTTGACCAAAGGACCTTTATAGGTTCCATCTAACTCCAACCATTCTGTTAGTCTATGACAACTATCCATCCTACCAATAACACTATAACCAAAGTGGGTTGACTTCCCCTGCCAGGTTCCCCAGCTTCCTCTGCATGGTATGGCACATGCCTCACCTTTGCATTGTGCCACTGCTCTCTGCGCTACCAGCATCCTGCCCTCTTACATCTCCCATTCATCCCATCCCCCTTCAGCATTTAATCATAACTTGATATGGAAAGACAGGCAGGGTATATGGAGTATTAACAGGGTCTATCAGCCCAGATTGCAAGCAAAGCTGTTTCGAACATTAAAAAACTTTTAATTAGCACCAAGTAAAGAAGTGACCATTTGCAGCAAAATCTGTGCAGCCCTTAGAAACGCAGTCATCTCGCTTGTAACTCAATAGGCAACCTGTAGAGCTTTTACCATTAGAGTTTGTACCATTAGAGGGAGCTGCAGTCCACACAATGCCGACCTGCGCATCGTCCGCCCGGGGCTTCTCCAGAGGGACGAGGAGGGACCTGCGGGTGCCTGCGCTGCTGAGCACACAAGATGGGTCACTGGGGATGAAACATCATTATCATGTTTTGTCACATTTACAGCCTTGCCCAGCAGTTCTAAATATTTTCCCCACAACTGCTGTCTCCAGCTAATCTGGAGAGATTAGAAATCTGAATAAATACATTTATGCTATAGTTTGGGGTAAAAAAAATAATAAATAAATTACCAAAAAATCACAATACTGTAAGCATGACAATTCGTATTTTCTGAACTCTTTATTTTACACCCCAGGTAGCATCATTTTAATTAGAAAGCTGATAGGTATCATTCCATGCCTCTTAAGGGCAAAACCAAATTTCATTCTGCATACCAATAGCAAACCTCTTCCCCAGCCCCCTACAGTTATCAAACGAACCCCATGCTTTTATCACAGACATTTGACACTGGACACTGCCTTACTATGTTAGCTGGCAGTAGCAAGTCCACTAACCTAACTAACTCAATGGATGGACTTCTTCTCTTGCAGAGGGGGCCCTTCCTCAGAGTGCACTTAGAGAAGAACAGATATGGAGCCCAGTACTGTCTTTGAACGTGCCAACAGAAATGGGAGCATCAGAAATAAGGCTGCTTTGATCTTTGATCCTTAATGTTGATGCAGTTCTCATGCAAGTACAGGAGCAAGATACCAGTTTCTAGCTTCTAAAATAATTATAATTCTGTGATAAATGTATTTTTTAATCTATGCATTTTTTCAGCCAAACTCCATCATCTATTTTCCCTCTCACTACTGAACTTTGAAAGCAGATAGGCCCACTTGGAGTCAATTAATTATTTCCTTATCTTTTAAGACAGTATATTGTGGAATTTTGAGTCCTCTGATATGGTGAAGCTTCAGCAAAATGGAGTCCTTTTAACTGAGGTCAGTACTACCTTTTAAGAATGAGTTATAGGCAATTAGGCCATTCCTTGGAGCTTTGTTTGAAACCATAGGGATTCATCAGGTGTATATTCTCAGAGATGCACAGAGGAGAAAAGCATTTGTGTGAACTCACAAAGATTTTACAAATTGATTTTTTGCAGATCTTTGTACATGGCAGATACGACTTCAGACTTGAACAGCAGCGTTGAGCATAGGCACAGGCAGGCAGCATGTGCCACGTGTAATGTTTTAATTTCCTGGTAGCAGGAATTCTTAGAGGCACAATAGTTGGTTTGTTTATTTTTCCTTCTCATCAGACCTTTTATTAACATTCTGTTAGATCTCTCGAATGCACCTGGTTTGTTGGTGACTGAGCATAATGGCATCTTTGCCCTGGGCTCTTGGAGACAGTGCATATGGATGGGGAAGGCAACAGATAATATGGATGCAAATTTCAAATTACTGCTTTTATCCCCAAGGCAGCTAAAAAGGACAAATCTCAAGGAAACAGGGAGAATAGCACAAATGTGCTTTTGGTTCATACCGAAGATATAGACTTGAATACACTATTCATGGGCCTTGCAGAACAGAAATCATTTCAGCCTGAGGATATCTGTGCTCTCTTGATGGAAGTTTAGCACAGTGGCAGGTCATCAGAAACACTCTATTTACCAGCCAATGCTTGAAGAAAAGCACAGGATCAAGATAACAGAAACTCAACAACCAGGATTTCAAGTCTGATGAGCACAAATTAATGATAACTGGCCAATCAGCTCAAGGAGCAGTCAGTCAAAATTACTTGAAAGGGAAAAATTTTCAACATTCAAGTCAATGATCTCTTGCCTACTGAACCAGTCACGTGGAAAATGTAAACACTTCTATTTATTGAATTTTATCTTTTCTTTTTATGTAATTTTATCTTACTGCACTTTTTTTTTTTTTTTTTTTTTTTTTTTTTTTTTTTTTATGGTTTCATAGTGATAAACCCTTAGAAATAGCACAGAACTGATCTGGTGTGACCCCAGAAGCAAATTGGTATTCAACCCATGAAAGTAAAACACAACCTCAGCCTTCTGAGCTGGGAAGATTTATCAGGTTTTGCTCTTCCTGAAACATAGTTCTCTTGAGCAGTAGTGTACATACTTCCCTAGCTAACTGCCCCACATCTTCCACTGCATTCAAGTACATGATAAATGCCAGTGCTGTAGAAACTCTCAAACATACTGCTACCCCCTCCACAAACTGCCAAGAGAGGCTTTGTAAGAAAAATGAGCTTCATTTTAAGGTATTTCTTAAAAACCAGTGCTGTAATTACTGACCTGGTGCGTTTTCCTACTCTTTTCTCCACTGACGCCCACCCACCTCTGGGAGGATGCTCCAGTCTCATTGGCATCTGATATTTCTTTCCAACTTCAGAACCTGTGTCAGTCTGGAAATCACTTTGAAGACAGAATTAATTAGATTGGATTGCTAGAATTAATACCACAATACCCTGGGAAGTCTGTTATTTGTTATCAGCTATATAGCTCTTGCCAGGACACTGGAATTGTTTGTTTGTTTGTTTAAAAAAAAAAAAAAGTCTACTTAAATGCTTGCCTCTCTAAAACTACAAATCCAAAGTATGTAGAAGTATAATGGTCCTAGGAACTACTTGTGGTGCCTTCGTATTACAAGTAATGTATTAACTCTTAACTCAGAAAATAAATGAAAAAATCCCAAAGCATCTACTAATACATCCATTGTAACTCCTGAAACATGATATAGCCAATGAATGTTCATACCCACATTTTTTCCTCTGTTAGCCCAGCTATGAGCTGTATATAATGGCATTGCAGACACACAGAAGATAACACACATCTTAGAATTAAGCACCTTGGAATTACTTTGTACATAGGACCAAATTCCTGATTTTACCTCAAGTCCTTTTCTCAGTTTCCTACCTGTAGCCCCACAGGAAATGCTGAACAGTTTGACTCCATCTCCAGAGCTTCAATTACATCTACAGGGCTTTTTCATCCTTAATTGTCATTTATCCAAGTTATAATTATTTAACCCTTTAATCTCTTTTCAAAAGCCATTCCTTACTGTCTTTCTTACACAATGTTCCACCACCTCAGCAGTGAGAGGCACGCTGCACGTAACCGCAATGCGCGCAGGGAATCATTTTCCTGTGGCAGTCACCCAGAGACAGCAGTGACGAACAATCTGTTCACCCTGTCATTGATCTCCAAATAAACCTATTTCATATGAAAAGAGGACCTACGATTGTCACCTTTAATCGTCACTGTACAAAAAACAAGCGTAGTGCTTAAGCCTGCCTTTCACCGTCCCGCCAGATTTCTCTTGCTTTAGGCAAGTTCCAGCTAGTCTAGATTCTGTCTGCTGAGGATGGAATGGGTGTCATGAATTATAGCTGATGACCCTGAGAAAAATACAATTTATTGTCAATTGTCCATTATAATCTGTGGGAAAAACAAAATAATTTTCTTGAAATGCTGTGTGAAAAACAAGTTTTGGCCTCAAAATTTCGGAACATAATATAACCACTAGATTCATTCTTCTCTTGTAATGCCGATGAGCCCCAGGAGTACTTATAAATATTGGCAGATTGAAGTAGGCAGTGTTTTGCCAGCTTTTTTTTTCTGCTAGATTGTAGTTAGTGTTTTTAACATAGTGATACATAACAACGCCCTTAGTGCTATTCCTTGGAACTTCATCCTGAAATGGTGTTTCAACTCACTTAGGTCCTAGGACATGAAGATCAGTTAGTAATACCACTGCTGAGAAATAGTTAATGAATTTGCTGATAGACCCCAAGAAGGGGGCCTGCATTTCAAACAGCTGCACTTTGACTGTGGCAGCAGGAAGAAAACTCATATTTATACTTCCAAGTTTTATTCACTTTTGTGCCTTGCATATCAATGAGATTTGTTTAAAAGTAGCATTCAGGGTGTCCTATTTCTGAAATTCTTATAGAAACAGTTTTTGTTCTCTACCAAGCCCTATTCATACTGAGAAGAGCACGAAAGAAGACAGCTGATATACACTGTAGACAAGTTTTCCAGAGATTTCACATGAGACTAAGAGCCTGTTGCTTTCCTTTCAATAATTAGCTCATACTCAGTTGATTATTTCATTGAGATCTAAAATTTCATTCCATCTAAATTGGTATTTGCTTCTATCTGGACACTCTCTAGATTAGCACTGTCACATTATTTCAACAGAAGTCTTGTGAATGAAGGAATTAAATGCAAGTGGGAATACAGAACCCATTTATCACCATGGCTATGTTAATTACAACTTCTGGTCTGTGGCTTTCCCACTAATGCAGTTTGAGTTTTATTTGTCGAGTCTGTTCCTATGATATCAGTGGGAAGCTTGCTTCTTTCTGCTAGGATGCCAACATATTTAGGAATACTTCTAAAATAGTGGGTAGTGATAAGACAAGGGGAAATGGTTTTAAACTGAGACAGGGGAGATGTAGGTTAGACATTGGGAGGAAGTTTTTCACACAGAGGGTGGTGAGGCACTGGAACAGGCTGCCCAAGGAGGCTGTGGATGCCCCATCCCTGCAGGCATTCAAGGCCAGGCTGGATGTGGCTCTGGGCAGCCTGGGCTGCTGGTTGGCGACCTGCACATAGCAGGGGGGTTGAAACTGGATGAGCACTGTGGTCCTTTTCAACCCAGGCCATTCTATGATTCTATGAAAACCATGTACAGAGTCAGTGGCCACACTGCATCAGGGATGACAGATATGTTACTTGTGCATTGAGCATAAGGTTGTGAGATGGAAGGGGCACAATATCATCACTGAGACCAAAGCAGCAAACATGAACCTGGCTGGGTCCTTAGCACGTTGAATCATGAGTTGTATGCTTCAAGTATCAGACTTCTCAGGGTTGCTGTTTTGTTCGGGACAACAGCCCACACAAGGAATATTATCCTGTTTTTCAACCTTCTACTTCGGTTGAAGTTATTTCTCCTAACAAAACCTTTTCATCCCAAATTGAAACCATGGCTAGCGTGGCCTTCTGAACCACTAATGAGATGTGGCTGTGGGAATCCTCAAGACCAGTAAGTTTGAATCTTGAAAGGTATTTGTGTTTATGTAGTGGAAATATGAGAAAGCATATTTTGACTAATGGTATCACCCTAGAGAGAAACACGCTTGTTATAAGTATGTTCCATTGCAATTGCTGGAAATCTAACAAAATCGCCATAAACAGGACTTACATCAATGTTTCTGCTTGACCTTTCTGGGAGAATAAAAGTACCTTCTGGGAACGCAAAACAAATGAATTTTTTGGAAACAAAATGAGTAACACAGCCCTTCCTCTTCATAAAATGGAGCCCCGCTATAGCTGCTGCTGCTTAGTAACAGTTCCTCAAAATGATTCATAAAAGCACCAGATGTAAAGGTGCACACGTGTGTTTAACTCCAGGCTCTGATGCAAAACTCAGAAACACTCATGCTGTGGGTATGAGAATTTGGGATTTTAGATGAATAGCATTTTCAAAATGAAAACCATACACTTATGGACATGGATAAGCTACGCAATCATCTCCCCTGACATTCCTGTTTCTGCCAGCTGATGTGCTGTCGGAACTGCACTAGCTGTTGCATAGCATTTCCTGGTGCTTCCCTAAAACAGCTCTCTTCTATATTTCTCCCTTAGGAAAATGATATCTTGTCTAGCACAGAAAAATGGCTCAAAATAATGTGATGAAAAAAACAGAATTTTAGAGAAATCAGGTAACATACAAAACTACTACCAGCACCCTTGATAGTATAGTTAATAGGACCAGAATGGTACCAAGACACTTGATGCCAATAATACTTACTGTATCTGCACATAATGTAATAATTACAGGTATATGCAAATGCATAACTGAACAAACACTGAAAGTGCATTTTTTCCCCTTTAAACGTTATTCCAAATGGCACGCTAGTTTGAATTAAATATCACAATTCACAAAGTATTTTTAACATCTTGAACAAGTAGCCAAAAAGACAGCAGTATAGCTTCTAACTCCCAGTTTTGTATGCTCCTAGAAGCAATGCAAGATGTTCACAGAAGCAATGCCATTATCCCAAATGCAGTGTGACAAAGCGCTTACAGACATGCCCCTCTCCACAGCCAGGAGCTGCTGAAGCAGTTGGAGCCCTTACCCAGCTCACGCTGCTGAAGTAAGAAACATGAATTCCGCAATGCAACATCTTCTCCTTACAGGCCCCTTCGGAAGAGAGGAAATACATTCGAATTCAGAATTAGGAATTAGAATCTGTAATGCACTGATTACCCAGAAATCACCCCAAACACCACCACCAGTATGCCGTCTTGCAGAGCCAAACAAGGGTAAGCAAGTGATTCCCGCTCCCAAGCCCTCCTGGGCAGAACCCCACTATGGAAGGAGGCTTAGCCCAGCCAAGAGCCCTGCCAGCAGCAGCACACAACCAGCACGTTTCAAGGCTGGCTCTTCTCCGGTGGCCTTTGCCAACTGGCTCCCGCATGTGGCAGAGCCTGCACTCCTTCACTTAACCCCTACTGCAGCCAAAGGCTGACTCGCACCCACTGCAACCAAAATCTCATCTTTCACAAAAAGTCGTGGACTGGAGAGCGTGGATTTGCACAGCTGTATTTGTGCAATCACTAGCAAACACACACTGCCCAGCTCCTCCAAAGACATCACAAGATAGAGTTATTGCTGCTCACCCCATCCTACAATTCTCCTCTCCTTTTTCTCTCTCTCCGCACATCCACATGTTAAAATTAAGTGGGTCTTAACAGATCCATAAGTGGGATATACCCAAGTGTTTCCAATTTGCCCTCAGTGAACTTGAATGAAAAACATTTGAAAATGAAATTCTGGGTGAAATCTTACAGACTTGCTACAGCATATGGAGCTAATTTCAAATAGCATTTTGATAATGTCATGATCTGTTAGAAAGTGTTCACCTTACACTGAAGATATTATAAGCTCAGTTGCCTCACTCAGTGTATGTTCATCCTGTGATCCATAAGAAAGCTATTTAGAGGATTGTGAAATACGAACTTTAGCCAGGGCTGATTTAGAAAGATTGGTATCGTGTGATGGTGCAGCTTGTTTCTTCCGTGAGCTTCGTATTATTCAACTGTTCACAGCTAGTAAATTCACATCTAATAAGCTGCAGAAGTTATCTGATGAAACCCAGCCTATTGTATTCCCTACATGAAGTAAATAACTGCTGAAAAATTAGTTCCAGCATGTATAACAAATATTTTTACAAACAGCATCTGATAAAAGGAACTGGCTTTGTGAACAACCAACTTACTCACACGGTGGAAAAAATGCAAAATTTGTTCTATCTCTACAGGCCACAACATTTTTCAAATGCTTACCAGGAAAGAAAAAGGCTTAACTGGAAACAAAAAGCATGGATAGACCGCATCTTCTGGCAGGCACAGAGCTTGGCACTGGCAATGCAGTGGTGGAGCAATGCTGGAGCAGAAGGGCACGCAGGATGTGAAGCTCTGCTGAAAAGGTACTCATGCTAATGGAAACCTTGTTGCAGGGCTGCTGTATGATGCAGGGACAACACTGAGGAGAACATATTCTTGTTAATCAAACTATTTGTTACCCTGCATTCAGGGTTGAAAAGGGTGGTATGTTTACACTGTGCTTCTTGAGACAAAACAAAGGGCAGTGACTCCTGCTAAGTCCAAATAACTTCAGGTTCTTCCAAAGAGAACCATCCCAGAGCTACTCCAGCAGCCAGGGCAGGTGGAAATCCAACCACAAGCGTGTGTTTGTGTTGGGCCTTCCCTACTGCCACTGGCAGGAAGGAGGGTGGTGTGAAGCTGCCTGTGCCAGACTGATGCCCTCAGTCTGCAGGCAGTCCTTAAGAGCCTCTTGATGCCATATACAGCACACGGGGTGAAAGATACTACAAATCCTTGGGTGCATCCTAGAACAGGAAGTTTTCAGGCACTACCAGCTGTTGGATGTACCTGTTCACCTGTTCAGGAGTTGGACTAAATGACCTCTAATGGTCCCTTCCAACTCAAATGATTCTGATTCTATGACCTGTGCTTTATGAAGCACTGCCTCAAAGACGGAGCAACTCCTACAAGTCAACTTCTTTGCCCTGCACCAAATTAAAGTTTCTTGCTGAATTTGTTTTAGAAGTTTGTTTGCTGTGTAGTACTTGAAGAATTTGCTGTGCAATCATCTGAAGTCCCCACGTCACAGTACGCCTACTGCAGTTTCCCTTCATCGAGTTTCCAATAAATAGATGAGGAAACAATAACAACGGGGAAGTTCCACTACGATGCACCATAAAGGATGCTCAGGTTCAGATGTAATAAAAATCAAACAATTCAGAGCAGAAAGTTTTTTTTAGGGGCTCCAAAACATCAAGTACACCCACCACAGGCAGTGATTGTTCCAGGCACTGATGACTTCACTGACTAGCTCAAGTGAAAGGCCCTGGGTACACGTGGAACCAGGTAAACACAGATAACATGAGAACGAGCACTAAACTAACCGCAGACCTCATTTTCTAAGTGCTGAGTTCTGGGAATTTCACTCTGTTTTTGTTCTTGAATTCACAAACTTCCACTATTGTTAGAGACAGCTGGAATAAATATTAAGAAAGGTCTTTCAAGATTTTATCTAAGAAAATCAGTGCTAAGCCTTGTATTAGGGACAACCTCATAAACCAGAGGTGGTGGAAATTCTGTTAGTTTTCTTCTTCCCTCTTCTTAAGTCAGCCCCTTAGTGAGCAGCAGTGCTTCTCTCCCTAACAGCCCCAGGGCTGCAGGTACCAGCAGGGCCAGCCCCTTCCCTCTGCCTCATTGCTCCTTTACTCCAGCAGCAATTCCTCAGCCTCTGAAGCCTGTCATCTCTTCTCGCCAAAGAGAATGGAATGACAAAAGCATTCAAAGAAAAACAGAGAAATCCCAAGCCTCATGTGTGACATAAAGAAAACAATTCACATGATCTTTATTTTTGTAACCCTCGTCCTCCTCTCACCCCCATGCCTGTTGTTATCACTCAGCATGTTATTGTTATTACTTTAAATTTGTTTTTAAAAGTGCATATCCAGCGCTGGAGGTGCTTGAATACACATTGAAAATATACAAAACATATGTCTAACTTAGACACATGTTCCCTGGGGAAGGGCCTGTATCCTCTGCAGCGCACTCAGCACACTTATGGCATGAACAAATTATAAACAATAGTAATAAAGAATAATTTGTGCCTATTTATCTGTTTGGTCTATGAAACTGATCTGTCAGTGACCCCAAAAACTCTCGGTGACACACACTGCGGTTGAGTTAAAACCAAGCTGCTCTTTCCAGCTTTTTTTCCAAATAGCTTGAGTTAAAATCCCGGGGTAGGTGACACAGAGCGACCCTCCTGCTTTTGATGTGAATGGGAAAGGATTTGTCTTTTTGTATCAAAGCTAGCTGGGAAGAAGAGGTGGGTGGCCACGAAAGGGAAAAGCCATGAAATTATCTCCATTGGTTTATAAGAAACAGCCATTCGATGGGATTTTGGGAGGGGGAAACCTTCTGAAAAATGTGCTCGTGTGATTCCTCTAGAGGCCAGCACATCTGAGCCAAGCGCTCGTATCAAGCGAGGGGGGGCAGAAGTTCTTCTCTTAATTGAGAACACACTTGTTTGCAGAGTTCAATGTCGGGAACTCCAACTTTGTTTTTAAAAGTCGGAGGATTGTGTAGGTGTCGGAATTCAGAAGAGGCAAAACAAAAGCGGCTGGAAAAAGGCAGCTGCGATGATTTAACTCTCCGGACACCTTTAGCCATTTCCCTTCCTGTGCCCCATCAACTGGATTGTGCTCCTCTCTCTTGGCTGCTGCTATGAGAGGCAACCTGCCTCTCTCCCTGCAGCAGCGTTTCCCTGCAGCAGCCCCCTCCTGCCAACACCCAGCTCACAGCAGAACAGTCAGAAAAGGACCATTTCTGGCAGGAAACATTCATAGAATCATTTGAGTTTGAAGGGACTCTTAAAAACTATCTGGTCCAACTCCCCTGCAATGAACAGGGACACCTACAGCTCCATCAGGTGCCTGACCTTGAGTGTCTCCAGGGATGGGGCACCACCACTTCTCTGGGCAACCTGTGCCAGTGCCTCACCGCCCTTGTTGTGAAAAACTTCTTCCTTATATCCAACCTAAATCTCCCCTCTTCTAGTTTGAAATCATTTCTCCTTCTCCTGTCAAGGTCAATAGTTGAATACTGCTCAGCAGTCAAGTGCCATCCTTTCCCAAACAGCATTTTCTGGTGTCACAGGACAGAATTAGTTATTGGCTCAAACCTAAATGTTGTCTTCTCACTACCCAGAACCTACAGCCTCCATCTCTAACTTTCTGTCTCAGGGAACTTCAGAACACAGAAACCAACTGACACGCCTTCTGAGCATTTCCTCTGCCAATTTCAACAGAATAGAACACAAAAAAGATATGTCACTAAAAAAAAAGCCTTTAAAAACATCAATTGTTCTTCATGGTAGAGTTTCCATATATTATAGGGAGTCCTGTCAAAATACAGGACCCAAATGCTTCCAAATTCAATTACTCCTGGCTTGATATATTAACAGTTTCGTATTCCAGACAAAAAAAAGAGAAGATAGCTTTACATGAATTGAGTCAAACGTACCTCAACATCTGTGGATGCCCCATCCCGGAGATGCTCAAGGCCAGGTTGGATGGGACCACCATCAGACTGACCTGGTGGGGGCAGCCAGTCCACAGCAGGGGTTGGAGGTGGGTGGGCTTTAACCGTTCTGTGGATCTATGATCTCTTATCTGCAAGATGATGTCTTGGCACTGCAGAATTTGAACAGAGTAAGAATATCACAAGTACTTTTTGTCAAAGGCTGTAACACTTCTAGTCCTAGTCAATAAAATAACTGATCTGTGCCAAATGAACTGGGATTCATTTTACTTAGACATAACTGAGTCACTGAAGGCCACTTACAATGCTGTGACTCAGCACGGCTGAAGCAACTGAACTTGTGTGGCAACCACCACTTAGTTCTAGTCAAAATTTTCTTCATTGTGGCTATTTTCCTAAACCGTGCAATCTTACCTGTTCAAAAGTTGCTTTTTTCTTTGCAGGAATTAAGCAATCTTTCATCATAGCTGACTTGACAGCAGAACAGTGACATGACACTTGTGACTTAGAGATACAGAGAGACAAGCATGGAAAAGAAGCAAGGAAAAAAGCAGCAAGGTGGAATGCTAGATGCAGGCTGATGTAAGTATATTCTTCTGTGTGACTCTTTACCTCAGCCTTTATATCTCGGCAGCCTTTACAATAACAAATGTAGCTTTTTCTTTCCATCATCATCAAAGAATTGTGCTACCTCTATTTTATCAGGGTAATTTTGCCAGAAGAGGGAGAACTGGAAAGAGACATTCTGAGCTTTAAGATAATTAGTACAGTCTTACACAATAAATTAAATATATATTACACAACAAATTATTAATAAATTAAAATGTATATTACATAATAAATTAAACGACTAAAGCTTTTGAAAGACCCTGATAGAAGACCCAGAAATTCTAAGCACTCAGTGGAGACAACTTTGCTGTTTTAGATGCAGTAATACTGAAGGCCAAGGAAGAGTAGATCTGTGTTTTAATCGCTCTGCTTAAATCACAACAGGTAACTGGTGTTGTGTCATAAACAAATGCTTCTGGCATAAACACATTTTATTGTACATTGCATATTCTTGCTAACTCAAAACAAATAGGACATACTGCCACTGAAAACCGATTTAATTCAATTACAGTAAATAATATTAAAGAGGCTTTCAAAACTGACACGAAGAATATTTTGTTTTACCATCAGTGTTGACACACGGTAAAGAGAAGGAGATACTGCAGTGCCCAGAGAGGTATGTTATAACTTGCTCTCACATAATAAAGGAATATTTAGAAATTAAAGGGATTATTACAAGTTTCTGACAAATATTAATCATAACAGAAAATCAAATAGCAGAAGATAAGGGCTTGGACGATTTAGTTAAATGCAGTTTCTGATATAATCTCGTGGTTGGAGTGGTTTGGAATCAAATTATCTTTCCAAAATAAAACACCCTTAAGTTTCAGTCCAAAAGCTGACATGTTTACCCATCTCTTTCAATCAGTAATTTACCTTTTATCAGTAAAAGGGCTGGAGTGGAAACAAGTGTTCTGATTTTCTTAGACCTCATTTAAAAGGAGGAAACATCTCCCGGTGTTTTTGTAGGCAGCTCAGTAATGTTTAGCAGAACTGCCAGATTGGACCACAGTGTTAAAATGCCGGGAAAAATTAGGAAGAAATTGCATGTATGCAGTCCCATTTTGCAGGCTGTTGTTGTGCTCAGACACAGCAATCAGGTACAGGTATGGCTCACACCAACGTTTGTTCAGAGTGTCACTGTAACCAGGCTATGGAAAAGGAAGTACAAAAAAAACCCCTGAGTTCAAACTTGTGGTATTTCAGTTCTGAATTTTTCATCCCCGTAGGGGTGAGGCTGAAGGATATGGAATCTGGATCTGGTTCTTAACTTTGTGGCTTGGTCTCCTTTCCAGTTCCCGCAGAAACATGTTCATCAAGATCTCCTGACATTTCTCTGCATTTTTATTTCTTTCAATGATAATGTGAAGCAAGCTCTGCCCTTTTCCCCATAACCTTATGCTTTTTACATGACTACAGCATGTAAACACTAAAAAATGCAAGCATAGCAACTCTGTGAAATACATAGAGACAGATTTGAACAGAACAACCTTTCCCTTTTTTCATGGGAGTTCCACAGACCTGGGAACGCACATGCAAACCAAAGCAGATACACATAAACCAGAGCATCCATGCCCCACATAAACAGACTGGCTGTGACTGCACGGAGCACTAAGATTAAGGCATATGAGATTTCTGCCCTGGCCTGCTGCTAGATCACTTTGCTGCAGTTGGCATGTATGTAATGTAAGTGTTGTGGCTACTGAAGCTCATCTTGGGAATGTAGGCAAAAGCTTTTATGAAATGGGTAGCTTGACTGATGTAAAAGATTAACAAGCTTTAAATACTGTCCAAAGAAATGGAAAATATGGAACAAAAAAACCACCAAAAAACAAACCGCAACAAAAAACCAGGCTCAGCATCTTTAACATGAAATCAAAGCACTGATACCTTTTATCATTGTCTCATAATAGCTAATAAAACTTCCATAATTATCTAAGGACACTGAAGCCTTTTATCTATGATGAGTGACAGAGCATTGTGTGTCTTGTGTTACAAAGACAAATACAATACATGCCTGTGACAGCATCTCAACAAACCAAAATAAACACTGATCCAATTACAGATGAATACTAGCATAATCCCAAAATTGCTATTTCCCCTTCCATGCTATGCACCTTCCCAATCTCCAAATGACTATTGAGCTGCTTGCTTTCTCATGTGCTTCAATAGATGTCTATTTTAGCCCAAGCTTCTGCAGAAAGTGGGCCCCAAAATACCTTTTTGTGTGTGTGTTTAATCACTGAAAGTAGCCTCATCATTTAATCAAAAGCTCTGCTTTAATCAGTGATCTCCTTCCACTCTAGGCTTACAAGGAACAGAAAGCATTCTTCTGTAACAAGCCTCTTTGCTCCTGAAAAATGAAGGATTGTGTAGACATGGGAGGCTGAAACTCTCCCAGTTTGCCCCAAGGGATGCCAAGTGTAGCTCAGAGAAGTACAAAGGGAACCTGTTCTCACTGCTTTTCAACTGTGGCCCTATTTAAATTGCCAGGAGGGTTTCACATTTCATTCTCCTAAGGTTACTGTCTCAGGCTTTCCTGCAGAAAACCTTGCTTTAAACAAACTTCCCTGGGAATAAGATTGGGCCCATAATCTTTCAGTAACTAACGACTCACATGTTAGGCATTGTCTGTATTTCATGTGTGAATCAACCAGCCAGATATTTAGACAGAGCTCCTAATTCAAAGTTTGTGTCCGTACGCAAACACACGCGTGCACACACACGGAGTGGAAAGAAGTTAATAAAAACAGTGCCTTGTACTTCACAGAGCCTCAGTATCTGAAAATGCCACATTCTTCTTAGCCATTTGATTAAAATACTCTGTATGATCTTTGTATGATCTTTCAGCCAGAAGAGACAGTATACAGGAGGACCACTGGATCTACTGCTGAAATGCTGCCGCTGCAAAGTGGAACGCAGCAGCTGTTTTACACATTGTAATGGTTTGGGACATGAAATGAAAGCTCTTGCAGCCACCTGAAGCTGTAAAGGAAAATGTAGGTAAAAGGAATTTTAATTAGCTGAATCACTACAGCAAGAGCCCTGGGATTGTCGATGAATAAAGCAGGTAAGAGCCTATTGGTAATGTTTTGACTATTCTGACAAGCTCCCAAATCATTTTACATAGCCTCTAAAGATGTTCTCACTTACCTCAGTTTAAATTAAGACTAAGTCTACTAAAGCCGTTGAATTATGCCAGATTTAAACAGAGGCAATGACAGCAGTACTGCATCTGGCAACCACAGCATTTTTTTACAGATGTTGGTTGCATCCCAACTGCAGCTCAGGGACCCCAGCACACACTGTGCTCTCCTGCAGGAAGACAAAACAGAAAGGTGATTCCTGCCCATAGAAGCAGCAGCAGTCTCAGAGCATGTCTGCACAGACAGGTGCAGGCAGATGGGAGCTCCTCTGTCCCCTCCAGAGCTGTCTGGAACCATGCCTGCCTCAGCCCCCAACCTGGGAAGCAACCATGGCTGCTGACAGTGGTTCAGAGTTGAAGCAGAATGCTACTATTTGGTGAATTACATTAATCATGACAATGAGGGAAGACTGACCGACTGAAGTAGCCCAGAAGGCCAACAGTATCCTGAGCTGCAGCAACAGAGGGGTAGCAGCAGGGAGATGGAGGGAATTGTCCCCACTGCTCTGCCCTTGAGAGGCCTCAACTGCAGTACTGTGTCCTGATCTGGCGCCCCCAGTGTAGGAAAGATGTGAAGCTGCTGGAGCATGTCCAGAGCAGGGCAGTGAGGATGCTCAGAGGGCTGGAGCACCTTTCCTATGAAGAAAGACTGAGGGAGCTGGGGGTTTTCAGTTTGGAGAAGTCTCCAAGGAGACTTCCTTGCAGCATTCCAGTGCGTAAAACGATCATATAAACAGGAAGGAGACTGACTTTTTATGTGAATCGATATGGAGAGGACAAGAGGAAATAGTTTTAAACTAAAAGGGGACATTTATGCTAGATGTGGGAAGGAAATTCTTGGAGGCCAGTGAATCCCTGGCACAGCTGTCCAGAGAGCTGTGGGTGCCCCATCCCTGGAGCTGAAGTGCCAGGTAGGATGGGGCCCTAGGCAACCTGGTGGGGGACAGCCAGCCCATGGCCAGGGTTGGGACTGGGTGGGCTTTAAGGTCCCTTTGAATCCAAGCCATTCTATAATTCTACGAAATAGGAGACCTTGTTTATTCTCTCTCCAAAATCTCATTCAAGATTCAGTAAGAGAGGAAAAATAGAAAATGGATTTTGAAGGCTAAGCAAAGTGTGCATAGTCTGATCTCTCTTTCCTCCCTCCTCCACTTTCAGCAGACCCAATCCTCCTCCCCAGTACATGATGCTCCCTCCCCGATCCATAACTCCAGTTGGAAAAGGCTGTTGCTTCCAGCGTGCGAGAAAACAAAGATAGAATTACACCACAGCCTGCTCTGTCACAGTGCAAAGACAAAAAATTGTTGCTAGGGTGATTAAAGAAATCCAATAGCGTTTCCCACAAATTCAGCTGGCTCCCTGGGTCCTCACTGGCATTAACAACACGCAATAGCCATATAAACAATATTGCCAACGTGTCCCCTCAGCCAACAGATGTGCGGCTCTTGTTCCTGTGCTAGCAAAGATACGATATAATACATGTGCAGAAGACAGCTACAATTTAATTTACACCAGTTGTCCTACAGAAACATAAGCCACTACACAGGGCTGAAATCGTGGATGGTGCCATCTGCATGTAATTGTTAGGGTTACGTTTTCCATTACATTTTCTGCTAGAGGAAGGTGAGGATATACAACTGGGTAGCAATCATAACAACCGGGTCTTACAAAATATCACTCAGAAATCACACTTTCATTTGCTAAAGGGTCATTTGCATTTCATTCTGTCATATATGAATAGTCTATTTCTAAACAATGTCACAGAAAATTATATGAAATTAAATTTTTATTTCAAATACTGTAAAGCAATAGGCCAAACAGATGGACAGGTATGGCATTACTTCATCTGTGGCATGCAAAGCTTGGCTAAGGGCCTATGAGGCAAAAATGTTTCAGCAGTCCTTAGGGGTTAACAGGCATTACATTCAGTGAGGCCCCAAAATTAAAAGATCTGGCAATTGTTGTTTTTTCTTTTAACCCTGGAAGAGGCTGCTAGTCTGGGAAAGCAGCTACCCAAAATTAACAAGCTTGTCATTTTTCAAGGAAAGCTTAGGCAAATTTAATAGAGATGAATGTAAAACAATCTGAAATATGTTAGGTCTGAAGTTATCTGATTTGTTGCATTTGTTTTATAGAAAGTAGTTAGGCAAGAAGATCCCAAATATTCCTCCTAGTTCTAAGCATATATTTGGCCACATAGAAAAAAAAAGTAATTAGAATAACAGCAACATTCAGCAAATGCTTAAGATTAAGCAATCCCACTAGTTACTCACACAATTACAATGAAGAGTGTGTGTGCAAAGACTGGCAAATATCCATGCAGATTCAAATAAATATGCAGAGCTTCAGACACGTGGAGCTTCTCTGCAACATCTTTAGTCTGGGTGTTGGCATCTTTCTAATACAGCCACTCATTGCTTACAACAAGGAGCTGAGGGTGCACCATCCTCCTCAGCACCCCCTGTGTACGCACCTGCTCTCCTTCCAGACACCCCAATCTGCAGAACTGATCAGTGAGCCTTGTTGGTGACAAGAGGGCACTAATCCAGGCAGATCACACGTGCACAGTGATACCCTAAGTCACCAAGATTCCTGGGTTTCTGCTAAGGACTAATCTGGAAGAGCATTTCACTTCCAGGACCCATGATGGCATCAGCTCCTACAAGTGAGCCCTATCCAGGGCTCTGGAGCAGGACAGAGAAATAGCTTTGATTTTAAGCACAGTTTTGGTGTGTATATTTATCTAACAGTTCTGAGTTCTGCCAATGGAGCTAATAATTCTACAATCCCGTCTGAAGTTTGCCCAGGTTTTGCAAGGACAATTTTTTTTCTTGCAAGCCTTTTTCTGTGAAACTTGCATTAATAGCCAGCAAAAGGGAAAGGGATGGCTACTCAATGCACAAACCACAAGCTACAAGATGGTCTATGCCATTCCACATAAAAACACTTGGGCAGTCCAGAACAGGGATTAATTTCTTTGCAACTTTGATCCCAGCAGTCCCCTACAGATCTGAAATACAAACCCTTGTAGGAAAGAGGAGTTCTGCAAAGCTCTCACATATCCAAAACAACGACGCACCTGTGTGTGTATATGGCCCTCCTCCCACATCTTTCATGACAAGTGTCACAGCCAACACTCACTTTTACTAAGAAATAGTTAGAAAAAAATCAATGTGATACAGTTTTACCAGTGTTCACACACCCATCATTCTGCAGGACTAAATCTCTTGCAGAACTGCAGCAAAGCAAGAACTTGATGGATAGGGACTGGATGCCCTTCCAGTGAAATCAAAGAGCTTCAGCTTAATGCTTTAACTGTTAAAAGTGGTGGTTTTAGCAAGTGATGCCTGCAAGATCCTACACCAAATTAATTTTTGTTATGCTTAGGTTAAAAATGCTTCAAAAATCCTCCTAGGCCTGTATTATGTGCATGTTAAATAAAATTCAAGCCTGCAGAATGCAAGGGTTAAGCTTCTGTTCCCTTCATGTTAAAGTGTTAAATGTTTCCAGAGAGTCTGGAACTATAACTGGGCAGTGCATACTTAAAGCTAACTGGCAAAGAAGTGTTGCTTTAGGCTTAGAAACACTGTCTTTTCACCTCTGGGACTTGGGTCTGTTCCAGCTTAATCCAACTACAAATTGTTGTCTTGAAAAGACTGCAGCTTCTTTCAGTGCTTCCACCCCCCTGCCTTGCAGAGTATAATTACCCAGCAATTAACATTCTTGTTTACCAGCGGTGATTTCTAAGTTATGTCAGTGCGTGTGTGTTTATGTAAGAGATGGGACCTTTATTAAAAGCTGTGTGAACTGACCCAATGCTCTTGGGAAGGAGAAGACAAATTGGTGAGGAAAACTGAAAGATCTTAATAGTCCAAAAGGGAGCTCAGTATTAAAACAAAACACAAAAATAAAATACCTAATCTGCTTTTGTTTCATTTCTTTGAAAGACCTACCACAGAGTTGTTTCCCCTACCTGATGTAAATAATTGCTTCTGCAACATCCAGTCATTCAAGGACTGTTGTGTTCAAATAGTTGCAGCATGATAAAGTGCTCTGGAGATAAGTTTACATAAAGAGAAATTAAATTTATCCTGCCAGAATAGTGACTCAGCCTAACGTGCTCGTTTATAGGCTGCCATGGCCTTAAAAATCATGGTTCAAGTCTTGACAGCAAGGACCAGGTGAACATTGTGTCCTCTGCATGGAGCATCGCTGCCTGGCCCATGCTCAGAGAGAGCTGCTACAGCATGGTCAGTCAAAGCCTCACTGCCATAAGCAGTAAAACACATTGACTGAGTGTCTGTGCAACTAGGTGCATTCAGCAGCAGGAAAGAAATTCCCTTCAGAAATAACTTCAACGACTTCAACAAGATGCAGTGCTTTCCAGGAGTATTATACTGCAGTCTGTAAGAGGGGCTCAGAAAGCTTGGGCCACTGTCAGATGGGATGCAGAGCAGGATGAGGCAGTCCCTGACATATACCAAGCTAGAGAAAAAGAAGTGGGCATGCATCACTGCTCCACAGACAGTGTGGGATAACACAAGGAGGTGGGAATCCAAAAAGGAATGGACTGGTGGCTGATTTGCATCCTGAGCACACTGATGAAGCCTGGTCAGAACCTGTCATTGGGAACCACAGAACCATTAGCACAGGATGATGAAACACAGATGCCACAGTGAGCAAAGCAGTTCTGTTGATGCTAGTGACATATTTGCAAACCCGTGTTCTTAGTGTGTGTGCTGGCTTATGTATTTTCTGATGTCTAAGGTATTCAAATGTGCCCTCTGCTCAATTTCAGCATCTACAGCACACTGATGTGGACACTCGTCTGTCAAGAAGAGAAACAGGCAATGACAAAAGGGAGTTCTTAAGTGAATGAGTAGAAGGTAAAGAAGGAACAGACATTCCTTCTTGCTTTATGACTGTTTAACTGTCGCTTTTTAAAACTCCTGATAGTACACTGTGTGTCTTTACAGTAAATTGGAGGTGAGTCCATTCCAAGAGCATGGTGACAATTTGCCTTCTCTACTGTTTGTGTTCATTTTTTTCCTCTCTGTAGGAAAGGAACTTCTCTGCTTCTGCTTTATCCCTACTACTTCTGGAAAAGAAAACAAGAAATGGGACTTCAGTAAAATGAACAAGTATTTTCCTACAAAAAAATCACAGAGAGATTGCAAGTTTCTCTAATGCATTCATTCACATTGTTTTGCCTGTTTTCCTTTGTCTTCTCTTTGTTCATCAGCTCTCACAGGCCCACAATACTTGTTATTTAAACTCATCTGAGAAAAGGCCCATCTACTGTAAAAAGGCAGAAAACAGGGACTGCTCAGCTCACCTCCCTGCACTGGGAGGGTTACAGGTCCAGTCGGGAGGCGCTGAGCCCCCCTCTGATGATGGCTAATGCCAACACTGAGAACTGGTGACCTGTTTTACAATCCTAGAATGCATTATCAAGAATATCATTTACTTTAAACTTGCAGCATTTCAGGAAGCAAAAACAAAAGCAAACACTAACCCAAATCACTTCCATGTTTGACCAAAAAAAAATATAAGATCACAAAAAAGAAAAAAAAGTAATCTGTTAAAGCCTGTTTCAACACCCTTTGCTCAAATTGGATGTGGCTCATTTGCAAAAATAGTTGAAGTTCGTAAGCAGTCAGATTGTAAAGCCTGTTAGAAAGTTTAAATCTTCCCATTTATTTTCTTGTGGGTTTGCTACAAGTTTCAAATTAAGCTGTGCTTTATGCCGACACCAAGGACTTACTACAGATTTACAAGCCCACAAGAATTCTTTCATCCCTTACTAATTCTGTTTGTCTTAAAGGACTATCAAAGCTGAGTTCTGGATGATGATAACATGTTAATCTAAAGCTTGGTTGGGGATTTGGGGGATAAGGTTATGTTTTCAGACATGGAAGCAAAGAGAAGACTTCACTCTTCTCAATCAGGTCATAAACTGAGATAAGGCTTACAAATTCTGTGCTGCACTTCACAGCTTAGAGGAACTTAGCTGTGAGCCATTCACTGAAATAACAACAACAAAAGACAACAGATCTGTGTTTCTGCAAATTTCAAATGCACGTTTGCATGTAGGAAAACACGACCAAGACAGGGAGCAGTAAACAAAGAAAAAGTAAAACAGAAGAAGAAAAAAGCTCTCGATCTGTAGCAGCATTTGGCAAGAAGAACTTGGCACTTTGGAATCAACATGCTTTTCTAGTTAAGAGTGCAAACTACACTATTTGTACCAGAGAAGGACGAATCTTCTGGATGCAGCTGGGGGGAGAAGAGTCTCTTGAACAGCCATATCGGCTTTCAAGCCTGACTTGAAAAAGCTTTTTCCTGTAACATAAATAATCTCTTCTCCCCTCTCTCTCACCCCTCTCTAGGTAATGAATTGATCTCCTGCTTTAATCTTGACTAAAGAAAGAACATCGATGTTCATTAGAGATATCACCTTATTCCAGTTGTTCCCACTGAGGAAATGTACCCACTTGTAGGGTGACAGAGCATTTAAGATTTCAAAACCTGTTTCAAAAGCACAGGTATCTGTTACCTAAGCTAGTGCAGAAGCATTATTGGTAGCACAGCACCTTTCCTGCACAGAACTCCACCTTCCAGAAGGCACTGTCAGATACATTCACCAAAACATCCCACCTTCCAATTCTTAAGTACTCCTGCACTGCGGTTTTGGTTTTTTGAACTTAACATGCATTAAAGGTTGTAAAGCGCTTTTTCAGCTGTGAGTGGACGATGCAATGGAAGGTGAAATTATTTTTGAATGTGGGGTGCAGGTGAATCCAATTACAAAGCAGAAAAATCAGCTGAGACTCAGTCACTATGAAACTCACAAATGCAAATGAAGGTACACATAAGCCTTGCGGTGAAAGCATGAAACACCCCAAGAAATAAACTGGGGAACCAGTCCAGTGATATAAAGGAAAAAACTAACAAGAATTTAATAAAATAACAATCTCAGCAGTGAAATGACTGAGGTGTTTCATAGCCGAATGTAATGCTAAAACCACCCTTCCACAGCCTCAAGAAAAGCTGTGCACTACAGCAATGATGAGAACTTGATGCAGTGTATTTTCCAAAGCACAAAGAGCCAAGAATAATATAACATCACCGAGCAGACTTCAAAGCCCAGTTCCTCCACTCACTCTTTGCTCCTGTGCATCCCACCGATGCCAAAGCACACACAGATCCGAGGGCTCTGCTCAGCAGCTGCTCAGAATGTTTGACAGATTTCCCAAACTCTTACAGCACTTGTAAAATAAGTTTCCAATAGAGGCAGCATTTTGTCTGTAGCATTTACAAGAACCAAAAATAAAAACAAAAAAAGAGATCTTTTTATCACTCACTGATTGACGGACAGAATTTGCGCTTTTTTCCAGGAAAAATGCATCATGATGATAGCACAGAATATTATCCTGTGGGGCTGCAGATGTTTACAGAACTGCACAGAAAGACTCAAAGACTTACTGCTCTAGAAAGGAGCAAAATCATCTTGAGAACCAGCTACAGAAAATAACAACAGGGGCTTGTTAATCCTATGTGTTAATTGCTTTACGCTAGGAACTCTGTAAGCTGGCAAAACTGAAAGCACCCAATTGTAAGAGCTACTGTATTTTTAAGTTCGTGCTCCACCTACAAAGACTTTTTAAGATGTGAGAACCCTTGATATCAAAGTCAGTGCATGAAGCACAGTGTTTGCACAAAGATTTACAAACCAAACTGAAAAACAAAGCAGCCAAGTGTTAGCTGAGATCCATGCAAGTGCTGCACTGGTCACATTAGTCAAGTTTCCCTGAGGTGTAATGGTGCACTTCTGCTCTTGAAGAGCGTATGGCACAGAAGGCTGAAGAAAGGGATGGAAGCAGCCCTCAGTGCTGCAGAGCCTGGGGGCCAGGATTGCCAAAAGGAGCTCTGCAGCCACACAAGTACACAGGTTTTAATCGGCAGATTTCTAACAAAGCCTCCAAGCTCCTGCGGCTGCTCAGTGAATTAGAGCTGAATTCACAATTGCTAGCAAATCCAAAACCTGGCGAATTCCATATAGCTTGAATGAACAAAACATTCACTCTGGTGATACCCAACACCCATTCCAAACATCTGACTTCCCTACCCGCTCAGATAATGTGATGGAAAGTGGCTTCCATTGGTCTCAAGATAATTTTTTTTTCCCTGTTTAATACAAGGTAGCATCAAAAACTCATTTGCACCCACAAATGCTACATGTAGCCAGCAGCACGATTTGGCAAGGATACTGCAGATTAGTTGTGCTCCCTGTAAGACAGCATTTACACAATATTCCATTAAGGTCATTAAGGTCAAGTCAATCCTTAGGTTCTCTGACCAAAAATATGGGGCATGGATGACTGAGCTTGGCTACTGTTTTGCTCAGTGTTGGTTGTTCTGTCCATTTTCATAGGGTTTATAACTTAGCCATAATCTTGTGAGCTCTTGGTTGCATGTAAAAAGATTGAAGCCAGAAGGCACATTTGCTAAACATGTTACAGAAAAAAAATTCTTTTAATATTAAAACCACTGATATAAAAAAAAAAAAGTGAAATGTTAGAAATAATAGAAGCCAGATGAGCTGAGGGAAAGAATAGGATACTTGAAGGTACCCTGATGTTCTATGCTCTAGAGCTTTTGCATCAGTTCTGCCATGGACATACTTTATCCAACAGTTTCTGTTAGGCCACAACTGGAGCACTGTGTTCAGTGCTGGGCTTCTCAGTTCAACGCATGGAACTTTAGAGAGAGTCCAGCGAAGGGCCACAAAGATGTTGAGGGACCTGGAGCATCTCCTGTATGAGGAAAGGCTGAGAGACTTGGGGCTGTTCAGTCTGAAGAAGAGAAGGCTGAGGGGGAGAATCTTATCAATGCTTACGAATATCCAAAGGGAGTCAAGTGGATGGGGCCAGGCTCTTTTTTGTGTTGCCCAATGACAGGATGAGGAGCAATGAGCACAAACTAAAACACAAGAAGTTCCATATGAACATGAAAAGACTACATAAGCCATATTTATACACTGCTGAGGTGGTTTCAGTTCTAAGCACTATTAAAGTATGAAAATTTATACTGGCTTTTTAGAAGAAACACACCACTGAAAGCATCAAATTTTGGAAAAATGACTAAAAGCTTATAGCATGAACCACTGTTAATAGGAACAAGCATCTGGCCTCTGTTATGTTGCTTTCCTACGACTGGATCCTCAAGACAACAATACTCAGGCGTCCTCACACAGTGACCTTGTTCTTTATAGACTAGCTGTAATCTGTTCCTCTTCATCTTCCCATCTCAGAATAACCATAAGCTTTCAGTTCAAGAAGCAACTCCAACAGATCCTAGGGCTCCTGTAACACATGCCGTTTATGATCTCTCATTTTCTCCAGAGACTCTGGAGCTGATAACTTGTGCTTGCTGCTGAACACCTCATGGGTGTTAAAATGCACCGCGTTTACCAGCTAACCTTTTCAGAAGCGTGCTTTCGATCAGATTCCTTCAGCAACTAACTGCTCATTAGTTCTCTGTCTTTAGCTAAACAATAATTTCACTTCAAACAGGAAACACAGAACGATTCAAGCCTGGGTGTATTTGGCAAACAGCTTGCCCTACAATTAGTTATCTACACACGTCCACTTCGAATTTTACTTTTGTCACAGCACTATAATAATGAATAACATCACAGGCTGGAATGGATTTGGTAGAACAATGCTTTTAAAGATAAAGCCAAATAGTTTTTCAGCTTCAAATTTAGGTTTTGCAATAAAAGGCTTTCTACAAAACATTATACGATTGGAAATACTTTAAAGAAATAAATTGAATTTAGAAAGTTCATAGTTATTTTTGTGAAGGGAAATGTGGTAGGGAGTTTGGATTCAAGATTGCACGACATCATAAGTTTTGGAATACTTGGAATTCTTGAAAGACAGTGGAATTTCCAGAGGACTAGAAGAAAGCTGATGGGATGCCAGTTCCCTAAAAAGGTTAAGTTGGAAAGCCTGGGCAAATACAGCCTGGTTAGCTTCTCTTCCTAGACAAGACAGTACAGTGATAATAGCACATGCAGAGATTTCAACCCATTCAACCTAAGTCCATTAAAGAAGCTTTTATACTTAAATTAACAGAAGTTTACAGAAAACTACTCTGGTCAAACTTATTAATGATCTATTTACTGAGAAGCTGGAAAGATACAAAGTCAACATGGCACATTTTAAGAGGATTTAAAATTCAATGAATCACAGTTCTTTGTATGTAAATAGGAAAACAGAAATATGCTTGCTTAACTGATAACCAGGAAGATCTGGACATCACATTAAAACATTCTTTTGGCAACCAGGGAGAAACATATAAACAATATTTGTTAAGGAATCATGTGAAAAACATTCTGAGCACAGAAAGTAGGAAGAACTGATCACTGACAGTGATATGGATCCCTTGGTAGCCTGGTCAACAATATCACCTTCAGTACAGCCAAACGTAACATCTCGTATTTAGTCTACAGCCATACTTAAGGGGCTTGCATCTGTTAAGTTGTGGCTCCAAATCCTTCTCAGGGCTCAGCAGATAAGCAGTGCAACAAGAACTCCCAAACACCATAGCACAGCCAAAACCAGAACATCACATATGGGAAGTGTGGCTACATTGGTAGCAGTGCAACTGCCATCCCAACACTGCTACATAGTTGGTATCCACACATTCTGACTTGAACTTAGAGTTTGGTTCAGGATTATCTATTAAAGCAGCTCTGGGTGAGGATGCCCAGGAGCTACACTGGTTTAACTGATTAAGCAGAGGATTTCGTGCTAACTTGGTAAGTACCTAAATCAAGAAACCTAAGAGAAGCATTTCAGTTTGAGACAAGGATGCTTTCAAATCTAGTAGGTAGAAGGTACACAAACACAGCCCAGGAGTGGAAGAGCACATTCAGGCACTCTGGTAATTGACTTTGGAGTAAGTAAGACACTGTGGGGATTCAGAGGGAGTAAAGTCAAGAATCTTCCACAGTTCAACAGGAATTAATTCCTGTAACCTGCAGCTGTTCTGCAGTCTTTTTTTTTTTTTTAAACTATAATGTATAACCTATCAATCACTGGTACGGATCACCTTCCCCAGACTAAGAGATAGGAGGAGTGCACAACTAGCTACGTCAGAGAAGGGGGGGGGCAAAAAAAGCACAGGTATCAAGGTTAGCACATTTATATTTTATGTATTAATATGTAGCCTGGGTTGCCTCACTGTGTCTACACGGAGCTGCTCTGTGCTATTCAAGCATCTTCTGTAAGAGGATCAAAGTAAACTCAGTTTAGCTTCTGTTAACATTTCAGCAAAAATATAATTCCATTTTAACTCCAAGAGAAAAAACAAAAACATTACATGATATAAATATTCACATTTAAAAAAAATAAAGATGATTTTATTACTACCACATGCAGAGAGAATATTTTAATGTGAGGTTTATGTGAATCACACATGCTTTTATAAACAGCGATACAAGTTTTCATGTTTGTATGCATTCTTGTCTGTTGAATAAATTTTCTGTGACCTTTCTGGGATGCAGGCTATTTCAGATTAATTTTTAAAAAATTCCTCGTTACCCAACTGCTTTAAGTAGGTATGAAGGCACATGATACGGAACATGGACTTCACATGTTTTTATGAAAGATTAAAAGAAAAGAGGAAAGCCGCCAGCATCAAAAAGGCATTCATGCAATAACAAATAACAAGGATAAAACTTCTGTGACCAATACTAACCCAAGGGCTTGGATGTTAAACTCCTTGTCTGAGCACACAAAGTATGGAGTGAGGACCCTCACTTGGAATTTCCTGGCTGTCGTCAATTCTGTCACAACCGTAACGTGTTTCAACATGTTTTCAGCTTTTAAATTTTTTCCCTCCTCTTTAATATAGTCTGAAGTAGACATAAAATGGAAAAAATGTACTATTTCCACTGAGCACTGATGCCTTTGACATCTGCTTCCAAGTGTTATTCATCACCACACAGCGTAACAATCTGCAAGCAAGCACAATATACCTTTTGGAAAAAGTGAGGCTCTGCGATTGCTTCTCTTAACAAAGCCTGCCCGTTCCTCTAGGAATTAAAGCTTTGTGGACGGTCATAAAGGAAAAGTACAACAGCCCACCTATCTAGCAGTAGCATTTGCATCATTTTTTCTTATGGTCAAAGCCATCCTCACAGGTGGCCAAAGTGACATCCTATACATCCTAGCACAAACAAACTCCTTTTTTTCCTCACATGCAGTCTCCAATAAACATTTTTAAAACTAGTCTCATCCCACCATGACCAAATCCAAGGACAGCACTAGTTGATGGGGCTCCTGAAAATACTGTATATAAAGCCCACCAACGTCCTCCAAGGTAAAAGGTGGATACTGCTGGGACCTGCTGCCCTGCATTGGCAACTCAGGGAGAACATCAGAACAAAGTGAATACTAAGTATTATTGTATTAGAATTCTATAAACTTGTTTTGCAGGGTATGAATAATTCCAAAGCATACAAGGCAGAAAACATACTAAGCTTATTAAGAAATTATTTTAAAAAAATTATTCACTGGAGATGTAAGTTAATTACATTCATTTAAGAGATGCAAGAATGTTACACAAAACACCAAACATCTGAACTTGGAAAATCTTATCTGCTTCTCCAGAGTTTTGGCGTTGACGACATCCGAACCGCTTTGTCTTAAACTTCATCAGCAACCAGGTCTGGGTGATGGATACATGATCATGAGGAAACAAACACTAATCATCTCTGGTTTTTGTTCACGTTCAGTTGCAATGCCATTTCAGCATCCATTTGTGCCAGACTAGAGCTACAAATTCTCAAAAGAATAGTGAAGAGTAGGAGAAAGGAAAGAAGCACATACAAACCCCAAAACATCTTAGAGCTCCTCTGCTTTCTTTTTGCACACTTATGTGCTTAGCTCCAAATGACAGTGCCCTAACAATCAGTTGTTTGGGAACAGACCTCAGAGCCCTTCAAGCTTTGCATAACTGAAAGGGAATTACTATCTATAGTAGACTTCCAGTGGCGATTCGCTGTGGCAGCAGAAAGTCCCTTCTCTGTTTTGTGTCTTACAGATGATAACAATAGACAACATTTTTCAGGTCTTTTGGGAAACACAGATCCTATACAAATCTTACAGAATATTCACCAAATGATATAACATACAGTTAATGTTACTGGTTATAATATCATTTATTAGACATCTACCTATCAGAAATAGTTGTGGAAACACCTGTTCTGCAAGGTCTGGCAATCAAAGGTTTTGTGATTAATGTATCTGAAGAAGTAAAAGAGCAGTTTTGCTGCCAGCTTCATTTGCAGTGTCTTGTAATATCTTCTCATGGGTTAACCAAAAAATAGAGCCTATTGACCTAAAATGCTAGAAAAGTTTAAATTTTTGTTTGATTATTAAAGTTTTTAGTTGGTTGTGTCTTTAGAATGCAGTCTACATGTAAGTGATGATAGTATTGCCTGGAGTAGCACTCTCCATCTTATTTTCATATATCAAAACAGCATTTCTGTGATGGAAATACACCTAAGACAGTATCACTTCTCATTCTAAACATGAAATTATGCATGTCAACCCTTTCTGTCTCCGAATATTTCCATACAAAATGAATTGTCCTTCATTTAATGCAAGCAATTAAAAAAGGATTTTTTAATAAAAGATCAGAATGCACACAGTGATCTTCTCTCTTCAAAGCATCATTATAAAGGGGCAAATGGCATGAAAGTTACACTAAAGTTACAATAGAGATGTTTGTCATTGATTTTTACTTTTTTATGGAGAACGTGATTCAGTTCACCGTACAAAGCCTTTGGTTTCAAGTGTCTGAAAGCAAAACCTGCAGGAATAAATGTGGATCTCCACCCTCATAGCACATAGGAAAGAATGAAGTTCTGGGTAAAGATTTTTATTTTATTTTTTGAATAGTGTCAGAAACAAGCAATGGCAATTACCACTGGTAGTTTAGTAAATCTCAACTTAATGATTTGTACAGCAGTAAAATGAATTTGGACAATTTCTGTGACTAGTCATAAGTCAAAACACTATGTCTGCAAACAGCTAGCTGCTATGATTTCTCATTGGTCTCATATAGGACACTCATGCAGTGTGCTGCCAAGATCTTAATATAGAACTTAGCCAAGGTCTACAGAAATCCAAAAAGTTGTGCTCAGTGTCACTCTTTTGAAAGAATCTGGGCTCTGACCTGTGGTGCAAATTAACTTCAGCATACTCTTACAAAGTGTTGACACAGAGACATTACTTAATTCTTGTACAGCAAGGGTGACTCGTATGGATCATTAGGACTGTCAAAACAGACTGTTCTGTGACTAAGGACTTGCTCTAGATGAGCTCAGCTTGCAGTATCAAATTCATGTGGAAGAAACCACGAGCCTATTGCTCATACCTTTGGGTGCAGGTCAATTTGAAATCTTTTAACACAAAAATACTATTCTTTTCAGGAAGAAAATTTTTCATTGAAATATTACCAAAAAAGGGGAGGAAAAAAGAAGGAAAAGGAAAATGAGGGTGTTACAACAGATTCATTTCAGATGTGGTGAGTGTTAAGTACGCTGGCCAAGCAAAGAATCAGCATCAGCTATGCCAGTGTTCAGTTTAGGGATTTACTTTCCTTTGTACCACTTTTGAAATTAAACATAGTCGGTCTCCCTCCAGGAATAATGACCCACCTATGCTGATAAACCCAGGTATATTCTATTAATTCTGATGCTACATTAAAAGTCACTGAAACACTGAGAATGAATTGAGCACAGGATGCAAGGAGCAGAGAAGTAACTACGCGAATACTAGAGTCAGTGCTACACTCTTTCTACATTAATAGCAGGAATAGTTAATCCTTTAATAGTTAAATAGCAGGAAAAGAATCCTTTGAGTGTTTACAGTTTGCCTATAAGAGGAAAATAGCTATCAAGAAATGATCTAGCATATATAAACACCTTCCAAAAGATGAGGCATTGCTGTCACTGCTCCCTGCAACTGTTCAACACTCAGCAACAAACCCCAAAGCACACACAGGGAGATCTCCTCTCTGGAGTGAATACATAGCACTCCCATAGGCAAAAAATAAATAAATGAGAAAAGGCATTTTAAAGTACTGAGAGAATATTTCTGCTTGAAGAGCTTACCAGATTTAAATGCAAGAGAGAAGGTACTTGGCCAAGTGATTCTAAGTGATAATATACAGAACTGACAGGAAATTGACAAAATCAGCATATCAGCCAAAAAACAAAACCAAAAACCTTCACTTTTCTGGTGAAAAGGAGAAAACCTGCCAAAATCTACTGTCCTATCATGCACACAAGCAGCCTTTTGCTTCTTTCACTTCCTCTGAGGGATCCAGTGATGACAGTCCCATGAACAACTCCATCAGTCCCATAACAACCTCCCTTAGCTGCTCCCTTCACATGGTGGTAACTTGTCTTCCAGACTAAGAGCAAAGCTGAGATCAACACTTGCTGAATCTATGGCAGTAGTTTGCCACAGAGACATTCTGCCTTTTCCTCTATTCTGTCACGCACAGAAAGGAACAGAGCATTACTAAATGCCACAAGCTAAATAAAATCGAGGGAGGGAGCATCAGGGTACAACACAGCAGCAGCATTTTGGTTGCTCTTCTGCATAGAAGGAACAGGAGTCCAAAGCTTCTTTCAGTATCATGATTACAAGGAAGGTAAATAAGGAGGCCATGTATTTCAAATCAGATGTCAAGGAGCAGGTTCAGAGAGAAAGCAACATGGAATCATTCTGAGGAAGAAATATCAAATTGCTGTCATGAAGAAAAAGCAGTTGCATGGATATTTACGCTGGCGTATTATTGCTAGCAGTTACTGCGCGAAAGAAAACGCCTGTATTTCAAAGTTTATAAGTCCTCTACGATCATAAACCACAAATTTAAAATTCATTTGAAGTATCACATGCTATCTAATAATAAAATCAGTTAATTTATTTTTAGTATGAGAAAAATACTCCTTATTTTTCCCATTTTCTTGTGTGTTATTTTTGGGTGTTTTTTTTTTTTCTTTTCTTTCTTCCTTCTTTCTTTCTCTCCACCTGTTTGTCTGGACTATTTTTGCTTACTAAAGAAAACTAAAGAAAAATTACCAAATAATATGCAACTCACCTTATCTGACTTGATCAAGTAAACCCAGCAGCATTTTCCTTCAGAAAAGAACAGACACCCACTTGAGCTACACATTCTACTTGTCATTGACAATATGCATTACAGAAAAGGCCAAATTTTAAGAACATTTAGTCACAACTTCTATATATTTGTAGAAAATTGTAGTGCTATGACACACGCACCTGGTGGCAAACATTTACAGTCATCGTTCAACACCATCTGAGTTGGAAAGGTCCCTTAAAAGCCATCTGCTCCAATCCCTTGCAATAAGCAGGGACACCTACAGCTCCATCAGATGCTCAGAGCACATCCAGCCTGACCTTGAGCGTCTTCAGGGAGGGACACCACCACATCTCTGGACAACCTGTGCCAGTGCCTCACTGCCTTTCTTGTAAAAAACTTCCATATATAGAATGTAAATCCCTTATTTTAATTTGAAACAATTTCCTCTTGTCCTATCACAGCAGACCCTACTGAAGAATCTGTCCCCTTCTTTATTAGATACTGAAAGGCCCCTCTCAGGTTTCCCAGAGCCTTCCCTTCTCCATGCCGCACAGCCCCAGCTCTCAGCCTGCCCTCGCAGGGAGGTTTTCCATCCCTTGGATCACTTTTGTGGCCCTCCTCTGCATGCACTTCAACAGCTCCACGTCTCTCCTGTACTGAGGATTCCACACCTGGATGCAGCACTCCAGGTGAGGTCTCACAAGGCAGAGGAGCAGATCTCCCCTTCCTCAGTCTAAAGGCTACAGATATGCTCATAGCAAACTGCACTGCTAGGACAGAGGTACACAGTACCACACTCACCACATTTACAGTCCTGGTTCAAGTAGTCACCTAACTTTTGGAATAGCTTAAAAAATAAATCAATTAACTTTTTTTTTTTTCTTTTGCATGAAATGCAAGATAATAGATTAGCAGTTGGTTGAGAATTCTGAGCTTTTCTGAGCTCTACTCTCTTAAAAGTTACTCCTTCTTCCTCCTGTCTATCATGAAATCATTTCACAATAACCTTTACTTGCTCTCTATCTTCCAAAGCTCTGACAATTCTTGCTAACAGATTGCAGTGAAATCAAGAACTGCAAGTCAAGCTTCTATGACTGAAGTCCACACAAGTCTTATGCAGTTTGCTCATTACTCACAGAAGGCCACATTCACCCACAGTCCCAATCATGCATAGGAACTGACCACAACCAAAGTGGGTGTCCGTATTTCAAGCAGATAATCATAGCTTAGCTGCTCTCTTACTAGTGGTTCCAAAATGTTGCTCCGTGAACCACACGTGCATCAAAAAAAAGATGTCAGGATGCTTGTGAACAATGATGCCAAGAACTAGATTTCTTGCTTTTTGAAAAGACGTGAAATGAAGAAAAGGAGAACTGCAGACTAGTCCAACCATCTGAACTATTTCCAAGTTTTCAGAACAGTGGGTTTTTTTGCTTTAAATGGAAAAAAAAAATATGCAAAAAAAGGTTCTGAAGTGCAACAAATTCACTGTTCCTTCGCCTAGCTACATAGTATAAGCATTATTGAATTTCTGACCCCTTCCCCTGGAGTGGACACAGCAACATCCCAAGATGGAAAAAGTGAATGCCAAGCCTGTCCTTTCAGCTGTACCTATCATCCTCTACTGCTAGATACCAAAAATCCTCTGCTGAGAGAGAGGTGAAATAGAGGTTCTGTTTGGCATGGCACTAAAGGGATAAACAAAAGGCAAAACATCCCGAAGCGCAGCTGAACAGCCCTTTTAAACTCATGGTGTATCCATTTAATCAGAAAACAGCTGGGATGGAAAATGTGATTTTTTCTTGGCAGTCTGTGTAATATTTTCTTCTCACTGGTGAAAAGTATGATCCTGAGGGTTTATAATTAGGCAATAATTAATCAGGCATACAAGCACCTCAGCAAGTGACACAATGCTTCACCATCTCTGATCATTTCTTCACTTCTTTCTGCTTTATCCAAACTACACTTTGAAAATCAAACTCCAAAACTAAAGTCTGAGAGCCTGCCAGGTGAGCCAAGGAAGTTCATAGCACTAGTCAACAGCAGCATTAAGTGTGAGCACTTGTGCCTTACAGCTAATCCAGGTGGGGAAGACCCATGTGCATACCACGGCTTAGTAAGATTTTATAGCTTGAAGAAAGATACTAAATGAATCCATACAAAAAAAAAAAAAAAAAAAAAGAAAAAAAAAAGAGAGACTCTGGTAACTAAATTGGACTCCAGATTCAGATGAAGCATCTTACTTCAAGCTTCAGTTTAGCATGCTATGAAGGGAGAGCACAGCCTGGGCCCAAACTGTTCCACAGGTCAGAAGTACCTGGAGGTAGATTTTAGTTTAGTTTGCAGCTCTTGGACGGAGCTACAGTACATGGCATTGAGCTTATGTCAAGAAAACACCTTCAAATTTATCTAAGAAAGCAAAGCTATTCTTATGTCACCTAAGAGTAAAATTGTGCATGTCAAGAGATACAAAAATCCTATCTCCACCTGGTCAAAAACCAGCACACTATGTGCTTAATGCTGCCGAAACGCTGAGGCGGCACATAAAGTCTCTTTGTAGTTCCCATGAGTGAGTGTGAACTGGCAATAACCACGCTCCCAAACAAGTGGATGACTAATTTGCCTGGTGTCAGAATCTCATTTTTACACCAAGCATTTCTTTCCAACACTCACAAACTGAGATGGTGCCACTGAAACAGAGCCACTTTTGTGGCAGACAGTGGCAACTGAAAACACATCGTACAACGTTTGAAGGAAATAAAATTTTGGCAAAGACAACGTTGTGAGGATTTCACTTCTGTGAAAATCGCTCTGGGAACTTTCAACTGCTTCATGTAAATGCAAATAGTTTCAATTTATTTACTTTCAACTACATAAAGCAGAGGCAAGACCTTGGGATTATGCTTATTTCTTTGTTCTTCATCCTAACAACTCACTCTTCCCTTCGAGAAAAAACAAATGACACTCATCATACTTCACCTTTTCCAATCCATTGCTAACTCCAGCCACGTTACATGAAGCTGAGGAGTAACTACAGGGATACGTTAAACTTGTGTTTGACTAAGGACAAGATTTGACCTAGGCAAAAGTGGAAAAAAACAGTTGTTCCTGGTTCACCTCTGTGAATTTGTATGACAGGAGTGCTGAAACAGTTGTGAGCAGTAATTTACCTCTCACCACTTTAGTCCAACCTCTGACATAAGTCAATAGAAATTGCATACTCAAGTGTATACATAGATGAAATATAATCTTGCCAGTTGAAAATTAATCAAACTATACATTTACTCTATATGCTGAACCTGGAAAGAGATTTAGAAGCAAATTGTAAATTGGCTAAAAAATACATCTTTAAAGGAAAGGAGAAGGGAGCGTCAGGATAAGAAAGTATTTTGACTTTTTACTGTCAAACATACTTTCGCTTTCAGCTTGAAATAAAAAGCAGAATGGATGCTCACCAAGAAAACATCTTTAGATCTTTCTAATGCACATTCTGTTGGAAGGAGTAATATTGAATAATTGCTTTAAAAAAAGCATAAACAAAAACCAAACGTACTCCAGGAAACAAGATCCCTGGCTTTCCATATGCTGTGTGTTCATTTTGTGCTCAGGCTGCTTCTTTGTACAGCTGCTAACACTTGGCTGAAGGCCTGCAGCCTCTCTCAGAGCTCTTGTCCTGGTCTGAACATATGGGTGATGAGGTCTGAACAGGATAGCAAATTATGTTTGAAAATGTTTCTTTGAGGAGTTTGGTATCTGTTGAGGATATCAAATATAAGCAGCATTTAAAGCCATTAATGCTATCCCTCTTGGAACTTCAGCGTTATTCAGTTTCACCCAGTTGCCTAGAAATGCTCTTAAAATTTGGCAGAAGCAATGAAGAAGCACTACAGTGCCATGCCTTGTGTTCATGGCTATTTTAGAGTGAAGGGGGTCTCCTTCTCATCTTACTTGCACTGATGGAAATCCAGCAAAATCAATGGAATTCCTTCCTGGTTTGCACCATCTAAACAAGTCAAAACAGACATCACTTACACCAAAAGACTTGCTTAAAGCTAGCGTATCATCATCTAGGATGGGAATCACCCTTTCTGAAGTTAATACTGATTATCTTGAACTGTTGGAGCTGGAAAAACTCAAGTCCTTCAATAAAAAAAGGGGTACTATGTGTAGTCTTGTTTGATTTTATGAAAAAATTTCAAAATCTTATAAGGCACACGTGCAGGCTGCAGTAGATTACTTTCAACACCCATTTGCAAAGTTTCTAATTATGAAGTTGTGGAAGAGGGTTTTAACATGAGCCCGTATTTAAGGTAACAGCAACACTGAACAGTGATGGAGCAGAAACTTGGATCAAAAATAAAACAACCAATAACAAAAGAGAAAGAGTTCCATCCAAACATGTTTTCTAATCCGTTCAAAACCTACATACAGATACAGTAGACTAGGACTTATAAGCTGCTGGCTAAGTGATGCATTTCCTATAGCTAGGATCAAGAAATTATAAATACAAATCAAGGCATGGCCACTTATTTGCGGGAAATAAATTAAGTAAGGCATAAGAGTTACAATGTAGTAAGTTGACATAAAAGCACACAAAATTAAAAGAACTCAGAAGATGGCAAGAGATGAAAAGATCCAGCTCAAAATAGCAAAAAAAAGGAACTACAGACCACCTGATTATAAGACATTATAACATCCAATCAGTAATTGAAAGGGAAAAAAGAGAACTTGTAAGAGGTGAAAATCACCAGCATTAAAGAACTGCAAAAATGTAATTGAAAGTTGATAATTTGGATGTGAAAAAAATATCCTTAAAGTATAATAACAACCTGGTAGTTTGCCTATGAGATCTTACGATGGGATCTCGGTGAAAGAATAACCAAATTCACAATGAGAACACCTGTGCATTTTACTGCAATATGATTTTATACAGTGCCATACAGTGCCTTGAGAGCAGCTCGGCAGAGAAGGACCTCGGGGTCCTGATGGACGAGAGGCTGAACATGAGCCAGCAGTGCGCTCTGGCAGCTCGAAAGGCAAATGGGATCCTGGGCTCCATCAGGAGAGGGGTGGTCAGCAGGGACAGGGAGGTGATCGTCCCTCTCTACTCGGCTCTTGTGAGGCCCCATCTGGAGTCCTGTGTCCAGGTGTGGAGCCCTCAGTACAAGAAAGGCATTGAGATTTTGGAAAGGGTCCAGAGGAGGGCGACTGAGATGAGCAGGGGGCTGGAGCACCTCCCCTATGAGGACAGGCTGAGGGAGTTGGGCTTGTTCAGCCTGGAGAAGAGAAGCTGCGGGGTGACCTCATTGCAGCCTATCAATACCTGAAGGGAACCTACAGCCAGGAGGGGAGTAAACTCTTCAGAAGGGCTGACAATAGCAGGACTAGGGGAAATGGATCCAAGTTGAGGGAGGGAAGATTTAGGTTGGATGTCAGGGGGAAGTTCTTCACAAGGAGAGTGGTTGGGCCCTGGAACGGGCTGCCCAGGGAGGTTGTGGATGCCTCGTCCTTGGACGCGTTTAAGGCCAGGTTGGACGGGGTCCTGGGCAACCTGATCTGAATGTGTGTGTTTGGTGGCCCTGATAGGCAGGGGGGTTGGAACTACATGATCCTTGAGGTCCCTTCCAACCCGGGTGATTCTGTGATTCTGTGTGATTCTGTGATTCTGTGATTATTATGCTAGATTGGCTTTGTTAAAACTGCAAAAGTTAGAGTTCTACAAGTAATAAAATCTACTTCTGCTGATGAATTTCTTTGTCATCCCTCCCAGGAGGGAAATGTTTCCTGTGGTTAGTCAAATGGGAAGTAACGTGTCCTACAAATATATCTGCATATTTACATATAACTACTAAAACTGCACTTTGCTGAGTTACAGATAAATAAATTTACAGCACCTTAAAAATAGTTCTGTTCCTTAATAAGAAAGAAGTTGGCATGAGAATAAACCCAGACAAAATGCTCAGAAAAGACAAACTTTTGAAAGGTTGGGTAGTGGGATGGCCTCAAAGACAAATCCACGATGCACACATCAGGAATTTCTCTATAAATAATGATTCCAAACATGGTAAATACAACAATCTGCATTTTCCCTTTCACTACTTTTGTTGGTAAATTCCTGGCTTACCAGGAATTTAAGAACTCTCAGCAATAATTTCCTTTTTTTTACTTCTGATTATTTCAGTAATTTAAGTAGAAAAACACTGAGGATTCTTCTTCATTTTTACCTAGCCAGATGGGCACAAGACCATACGCATCAGTACAATTAACAGTGCATCTTTATCTGGCATAATCCTTTGTAAACAATGTGCGAAGATTGCAGTACTCATGCTTATTTTTATATATATTTTTAACCAGAAAACAGGAACGTTAAATAAAAGAAATATGAAGGGCGCTGTAAATCTAAACACTAAGATGATCAAAAGTGTGAGGTATCTGCAACAATACTTGAGAAGCAGCATAATCCATGAGCTGAAACAGCAGTTCTGAGGCCTTCTGGTAAGCATGTTTTTCTGGAATATCCCCTCTAGAATGTTTTCTTTAAGTTTGTTAAAACAAGTGAAGCCTGCCCACTCTCTTATGTCTTGCTTGATTGGTTTCTTTCCAAGTATGACATGATCTCAGTCCATATGGTTTAAATTAGGGTGAGGCGCTTTGCAATGCTGTGACAAAAAAGAGTAAGTCATAACAAAGCCAACCAACTGCAGTAACATGTTCAGCAAGACCACAGCTATGATTGCTTAATTCTACGGACTGGAGCCACGTGAAGAACAACCACAGATCTGACATGGCAACAGCTAACAAAAGTTTCTCCTGCACCATCTCCTGTCATCTGAAATATTCCTTTGCCAGCTTCTGATATCATAATTTGCCTCCACAGTTGTTTAAATGCCAATTCAAACTCAGGTTTGCTAGAAATCTTGATACCGCCTCTTGATCAATGGAACACCAAATGGTCTGGCAAGATCTGAAGTAACTTAGGCCTTTTTTTCTTGGAATTACCCTTCATGCTACCTCAGCTTTCAAGTTTCAAGTTCTGAAATCATTGAGTAAGTTAGCAATATCACTTAGAGATGACTGTGAATTCACATAGGCTGAAAAACCTACTACAACCTTGGCAGCCTTGCCCAGTACTGCAGCACAGAACTCAGTACACTCAGTGAATTGAGTATTTTCTCAAGATGTCAGGTATAGTAACCGGAGAATAATTTGAAAATAGTTAGAACAAAAGAAACACTCTCCCCACAAAGCCTCAAAGCCCCAGCTCCCCAGATATCAACAGCCATGGACTGAGTTGTTCTGTATGGCAAACGTCCTTCAAAAGCATGCAACTTCTCTGAGCATGACTTCACAAAAGCAGGAATTTCTGAGCACTATCTACACTGTCACCATATTAATAGCCATTTGAGACTGGCAGTAAATGGTCCTCAGATAGACTTGGGAGTCAACAATAACTGAATATAGGGTACCAGCGTTTCTGCCCTGCGTGCAGCTCCAGGAATGTAACTCGTCAGGCTCCACTGGGCTCTCAGCTCTGCAGATGAAAGTCTGTCAACAACCAACTTTCCAGGCAGTCAGGTACCCAATAAACCGAGACCAGACCAAATAACACCTAGAGACTGACCAGCAGACTTCTCATTTACACTGCTATAAAATGAACTTACCTGCTGCTAACCACTCTTCAGTCTACCATATTAAGGTAGCCGGGCTCTATAGACCCTTCTCTTCAGAACTTGGCTCCTGTATTGATTGCCTTCTACTCTGCATTTCTGATCAACTGTATTCCAGACTCCTTCCACCTGCTGTAAAGACTTCTTGGTTTCCTAATCTCCAGGCAACTTGTCACAATGCTCCTGGGAAGGATTGGTGCAAACATCAATATCTTTGGTTCCTAGTATATTTTTCCTCTCCTTAGGGTAGTTGCCTCTCAGTCTTTCATTGGTCATCCTACTTTGCATCAACCAGACACTTCCATGATACTGTACTGCAGCAGCAATGGCTTTTTACAGTAGTTTGAACAAGCACAATGAAGTGACAGAAAACACCATCACTAGACAGCTCAGAACTCATCAACAAGCTTAACCACATCACAGACCCTCAGTCTGCTTTTACGCTGCCAGCAGAACTACGTGTGACTGGTCCAAGGGGCCAGATACAAGCACTGGAATGGATCTTTACAGCTTGGCATCGCCGCTGCCCGCTGAGGAAGAACAGTATGATGAGGTGGGAGAACAGCACCACAGCCTCTTTTGTTCTAATGGAGAAAAAATGCAGGCAAACTATTTTTAGATGAAAGCATTCTGCTTGAATTAAACTCAGAACCAGCTTTAAACAGCAAGAATAAATTTGGTATAGGACAAATGCAAAAATACTTTTAGTAGAAAAATATGTTTACAATTCTCCAAAAGAGTCTGAAAGACGCACTTCCTTGCAAACTTACACGGAGTCTAGAAACGAGCCAGCAACCACTCTGTACCTTCCAAACACTCTTTGAAGCTGCATGCACCTCCCAGGGGAGTTCTGAGAATGCTGTGAGTGAGTGCAGGAATGGCCTGAAGCAGCAGCACCCATGTAAATGAGGATAACAGCCACACACTGGATCAAACAGTGCAAAGAGGAGGTAGTCACTACAACAAGCTTTTCAAGAAAGATCATTTAGCAATGTCCACCCTCCATTTACATCCTTTTAATTACTCTATGTCGGCTACAATTCTTTCTTTCTACGCTTATTCCAGGGCTTTATTTGGAATAAAAGCTGAAATTGGGCAATGGAACAGAGAAGGGAGGGCTAGAAGGAGGCCAGCCTGTGATTCCTCCCAAAGATCCCAGTCCAATCTGACTGGCTGTGCCAGAGATGACCCCTCCTGTCAGGTTAGCTGTACACTGATGCCTCAAGCCAAGATTCAAATTGATTCAGCCTAGATATAAAACTTCAATTTAAAAAAGAGAAAAAAAGAGAGAAAAAGACTTAAAAAAATACATATACATTATGTGTTGCAGAGACAAAGGCTGACAAAACACACAGTGTGATTTTAAAGTACTTAATCACTGCTACCAGTAGCATTCATCCATAGCTGTTTTATTTAAACGCTAGTTGTTAAACTCATAAACTCGTTTTGTCAGACTGCACTTCCACTGCCATCTGTCACACAGCAACAAAGCATAAGAGGATGTTGGTGTGAAGGTTCAACCTCTTCTGCCATATCACCAACATCCAACTCTGATGTTACAGGCAAACAATAAAACAGGAAACATAACTTTTGGAGCAGCCCTCATACAAGCACCCCACACTACCAGGTCCCTCAGGCCAGCTTCATCCCGCTCTGACATGGGCACACGGTTTCATTTTCCTAAAATTAACCAGAACTCCCAAAGCTGATTTTGTACCAGTTTTACCTGACCTAGTGCCAGTTTCAGGGCAAGAGATAGGATCTGGCCTAGGACAAAAGCACACAAGTATCGCAGATAATAACCAGAATAAAGACAATCAGTAGGAACCCAACCAGCCTCGACACTGAACATATTTCCATGAAATTACACGGGGCAATACTTTCCTATTGTCAGTTACAAGGAATCTGAAAAGGAGGCTTGCTTTGTTTTGAACTATGGCCCAAGAGCAAAGTGGAAGGGCCAAGCTGAGAAACAACTACTTTGGTGTTTGGCACTGCGTGGAAACAAAACACACAGCAGGAGTGGAAACACAGTCCAGCAGAGAAAGCAATTAACAGAAAGCTGTAAATGAAGCAGAGCTTCCCATCACAATGCACCACTCCTTATAACCACATAATTCCTAGAAGGAGAGTAATCCATTAAGATTAAGGGATTTTTCCTATGTACTGAGGCTAGTTACGCTTATTTTACACACTACCGAGCGTGCAAAATTTGATGCAAGTTTGGTGTTAATGGCAACATGGTTTATCTGACAAATAAAGAGCTGTTACGCAGAACATCCCTTCAGTTGCTCTGGTGTCACTTGGCAACAACTTTGAGTGCTAGCTTCTTAGCGCTAGTGCTTTCATGTCACTGGCTGGCTGTGCGTCGTGAGCAGGAGTTGAGTTTGTAGAAAGCAGTAAGACTGACAGAAGTAGGTTATAGGCAGAAATAACATAAAGCCCTCAGCTCTGGCTGGAAAGCTTATGAAAAAAGCCTGCATTTTCTTCTAGGGAGTTTTAAATTATTAAAGTCTTGCTTTTTTTTTCCTTAAATCTGTTTTCAATAACTATGGAGCTAAAAAATATGAAGACAATTACAGCTGTCTGTGCAAAACAGCAATGTCAGACCTCACATTTCCCAACTGACCTTTCGTCAGATGAAAATTCCCACAGTAACCTTCTCTAATCACAGCTAGGAATTACGAAAATTTGCAAAGCAGCATTCTGTCCAATGACTGTGTGCATATGGCAGATGCACAGGTGGATCTTAGCATGATTTACATAGGAGGAGCTGCATAAAAGCTGTAAAAACCTGCTCCAACTTAAAAAATCGTTCTAACAAAGTCAGCTCTGAACAGAAAAGGCCATTGCTGAAGAACTGATTGTGAAACCCAGTATGTTGATCGTCTTGCTGAAAAAACATCAGTGCCAGGAACTACTAAGAGGGTCTAAAAAACAGTGACAGTGGTATATCTTTGAAACATGGCTTGACTGGTTCTTTCCTTCACTCTGAAGTGCTGCACAAAACGCAGAAAGTCACCTGCAAGGAGAACATTCTCAAGAAAGGGCAAGGAAAAAGGTTCTATAGCTAACATTTAGATTTCTCCCATCCCAACTTTGGCTTGTCTATAAAAAGTGAGAGAAAGCAACACAAACCTCAGACTATCTGGAAGCAGCTTAGTACTTAGCATCATAAAAAGCATCTTAAAAATAAATTATTTTCTCCCCAAAGCACTCTGCTGGCTACATATGAAAATATCTGAGTTTTTGTGCAGAAGAAACAGAGCACAGAGGAATGTATATGTTCACAGGGCTTGGGAAGAGATTTGTTAACTCTCACGTTCTTCCTTCGTTTCTGACTGCAAGCCCTACTCCAGCCACAGACATATCATTCCGCTTGGCTTTCCCAGATTTATGTAGGTTTCTCCTCATAAACCAATCCAGGCAGGACTCAGCCACAGTTCATTCTCCCTGCAGTGCATTCAGCCACCCAAACCACCTGTGATAACTGCCAGCTGTCCTTCCATGCTCCCATGCCCACTCACACATCAGGCAGAAAGGAACTGAGCCCATGGCAGTGCCAACTGCTGGCCGCAGGCCCCCAGCACTGCGCCATCTTTACCGTTAGAGTGGTGAGGTGCTGGAACAGCTGCTCAGAGAGGTTATGGGTGCCCCATCCCCATACATGTTCAAGGCCAGGATGGGCCCCTGGGCAGCCTGGTCTGGTATTAAACGTGGAGGTTGGTGGCCCTGCATGTGGCGGGGGGTTGGAGCTTCACGATCCTTGAGGTCCCTTCCAACCCGGGCCATTCTGTGATTTACACTGCCTATATCATGCTACAGGCTGACAGGGAAGACTGGGGAGCGGCCTATAGGGAACGCAGAGCCAGCTTCAGTCCTACCATCATCAAAATATCTGTTATTCATTGAGCTTTTACGAGAGGACTGTGGCAATTACTAAGTCTTTTCCTTGTTATAACAGATTCTCAGCTGTTATAAATCAATGAAGTTATGTCATTTTAAAGGCAGCTGTAATGATTTACAGCTGAACACTATGCCCACTTTAAGGACAATGCTTCCTGACTTTCCATAAGGATTAATTCTTCAGGTACAGAATTCTTTTATTTATTTACTGGGTAAGAAATGAGGATCTGTTAGGTACCACATAGCTACAGCTGTCCAGTCTGAAAGACTGTGGGCTTCCCACACTTACCATCTTGCTCCATACAGAAACCCAATTTGTCCTGCACACGCTGTTCTCCTGAAACACAGTCATTCACAGGCTCTGTCACAGACAGACACCATGAAAAAACAGTAAATGATGGCTTCAGGTTTTTTTTGCATGTGATTAAATGCTTTGGTGCTTCTGAATTTTTAATTAAAAAGAGCATATAGAAAAAAAAGATACATATTGTTCTGCCTGTAAAATGCAGGTACTTCTCTCAAGAGAGCTACCATCTCTTTTATGGAGCTGTTTGGTTTTAATTGGTTGTGATAGAAATGTTAATGAATTTGCCTTAGGCAGTTAAAAGATGATGTATTCCGACAAAGCCAAGTCTAAACAGAAATAGATTAGGCTAAATATAACAAGAATAAATGAAATAAAAAGCTAATTCAGCTCTATAGAGGCAAGAGTACAATTGAAGACAAGTGGGGTTCTTTTATTCATTTCAGATTTTGCACACACTTTTCCAGTCATCATGTTAGTAATGGTAGCAAATCCCATTTTAATCTTTACTTCCTACTCTTTAACTGTAGTCTCGTAGCTTCTACAATAGAGCATGAAGATAAACTCTTTAGTAAGTATCATATTGGATAGAAGAAATATTAAAATTTTAACTCAACATTGCTGATTATACCCACACAAACACACACACACAACTATACTTCATAGCATTTCCCAGCTTTTTTCAGGTGTATCAAAAATCTAGGAGAACTCTGAACCTAGGAAGTATAATCCAGACAGCAATGAAATAACTGCAGCTGCCCCAACACTGCACTTTATATCCATGTCCTTCTAAGTGATTTTGATTAATAGCATTCCTAAAGGCAATCCATTGAAATGAAATGGAGCAGTTGCTCGGATCTGTTGCCTGAAAATAACAAAACCAAAATGGAGCATTTACTTCTTCACTCAGTAATCAAACTTCCCTGTCAAAATTTCTTCTAGAGTAATTTAATTTTCAATGAAAAAAAAATCATTTTTCAAGCATGGCTTTCAACAAACTGTTGGGTTCTGGAAATGTTTTGCTCTTAAAGGAAAAGTTCTGCCAAAACATTTTGGCTGACAGCTGAGGTTAAGGGAAAATGGGCTGCTTCCTCCTTCTCCCCCTCCCCTCCTTTTTTTTTTGCGCTATATGGGCAACATTTTTAAATTCCTACAATTTTCTGAAGATTGTGACGAAAACTTTTTACGATTTTTCAGCGAATATAGTCTCACAAAAACTTCTTATCACATACGAGTACCCCTCAGAGAAAGCAATGACTGCAGGAGTCAGGCTGGGCTGATGTCTCCCATGAAGTTTAATATTACCCCCCTTTTGTGTGTGTGTGTGGCAGCTGGTTCTAAACCCGTAACAAAAGTTTTACCTGTGCTGTATTTTTACCCAGAAGTCTCAAAGCATTTATAAACATTCTCACCCATGTGAAGCTTCTGTGTCCTGGTCACTGGAATACTGAGCATGATCAGGGCTTGCTTTAACTTGATAAACTCTGGTTAGCAACATGTCAGTGCTGTCACACAGGCACTACAGAACTTGCTGCCTCTCAGTTTGGACAGGAGCTATCAACCCCCTTGAGAAAGCCTGACAAACAACACTGCCAAACATTTCAATACCTGCTAGTCCACCAACCCCAAGTATGACAGCATCTAAGGATCAAAATATTGCCTCTAATCCGCGGGTACCCCCAGAAGGGGTAAGCCACATGCTACATGCAGGACCGCAGAGCCAGAAACAAGCAAATAATCTGCAGTGGCAGAAGAAAAACCAGTTACCATAGGACATGACACGACACGAAAACTGACTTGAAGTAACTGTGTGTTTGTGCGTACCGATCCACAGAAGATTAAAATACTTTATTAATCTAAGTTTTGGAGATTCCATACAAGGTTGTATTTACTGTGATTTGAATTTGGAAATACACATAGCCAAAACAGCTTCATAGAAATGCTGCAATGTGTGCTCTGCAGTAACACTTCTATAATCCAGAGAAATCCTCCCACTAATATTCCTAATCCCTTCCCATTGGAATTTATGATACTTCTGTGACTTCCAAACAGTCCAACAATGACTAAACAATATTTATGATGTAAAGTCTGCTGGTTTGATCTCCAGCCTATAGCATTTTCAATTTTAAGTTACACCCACATCCATAAGTACTACCTCCTAAATATCCACAAAATAAAGAAAAAGATAAGAAAAATGAAGATGCCTATGTGTCCTTCATTGCCTTTCCTACCACTGCACCCCCTTTTTTATTGTCAGATAAATCGGGGAGCATTAGTAACCTCCTCTCATTATTACTCCACCATCACACCTCCAAATTCATGCCAGCAAAGAGCATTTGGGGGCAGGACAAATGGAAGAAAGGGTGTTCTATTTTTTTTCCCCTTTTCATTACATCATATTTATCATCTCATTCTTTCTTAGACTGAAAAACTGCCAGTTTTCAAGTGTCCCTCATTAACTTTTAAAACCTAAGCTCCGCTAAAGAGGAGTTATTACTTTTTTCCTGGCACTGCCTAAAATTGCAATACCCATATAAGAGCACTAAATCCTAAGAGCTACTCAAGGCAAACTAGGAAATAAATACTTAACATGAGATGCAAAATTCGGCATTGCACACAACAGGGATTCTAATACAGGGAATTTTAGCTGCAGGTATAGACTTTCAGAGACACAAATGATCAAACTGCTTTGAAAGAGAACAACTTCCAAAAAAAAATCAACACAGAGGAGAAGATATAGTAAATAATCAACATTCCTGTAATGTTTTAAAGATAGGATCTGCTTATATAGACATGCAGAAATGAACTTCTCATTATGTTAGTCAGTGTGAGCCTTGGTATCCCCAGTCCAGTCTACACCATATTTCAACTTGCACCAAAATCATTTGGTTTATACGCTGGGGTACGGTTCCAAACCTTATGTCAGGGAACTTTGTCAGGGAACTTATGTCTTTACCTCTGGCTGTATCTTCACATTGTTTAAGGATGGGAAGAAGCAGAAAAACTACAGGAGTCAGAAGCTGTTTTGTAGGACTGCTGCGGTTGGACTTATGTTCAAGAGCTCCACAAGTTGGTAAAGCTCAAATATCTTGCAGAGCAATATGGGCTGCAAGGCAACCCAGAGAGGACTTAGCTTCATACTAGAGCCTGGGTGAACTAAACATCAATGGCTGGCATAGACAGGGTTGAAAATATCTGTAAAGTCAACCTTGAGTAGCAGAGTAAACAAACAGAATGCCACTGCTCGATTCTGCTCCTGCACAGATCACTCAAGGGCCCTGCACCTCGTCACTTTGACATCTGTACTCTCACGCTTCGTCAGGGTTCCTGGCTTTAATTAATACCTGCTTTAGGGATCAAAGGGAAAGATGCTGAGTCAAATGTATTTAAATCTCGTTTTGACATAACATGAGAGCAAAAGACTAAAAACTTTCACCAGAAAAATACTTGTTTGTTCTTTCTTTCAAGGGGGAATTACAGCCACATGATCTCACTTGATATACACACACATATACAGATAGATGTATTTGCAGGGTAAGAAGGACATAAAATCCTGATATAAAATTTTATTACCTTATTTGGAAGTAACAAGTGCAACAGTATATTTAAAGTTTTTCAAGAATCATGCGAATTACAGAATTCTCTCTCTTATTTACTGTTTTCTCACAGCTCTGTTGAAAACACATAAAAGCTAATCTCTATTATACAGATATTTCATCAGTGGCCCAACAGTGCTTTCCCTGTACACAAGAAAAAAAGAAAACTGCAGTGGCTGCCTGTGTCGGAGTGCCAGCTGAACACTCCTGAACCCAAGTTCTGAGTTGCTCCATCTGACATCAAGCTTGAGAAGGCTAAAGATTTCTGTAGACAAACAACTTGTACAGGCTGTAAGAAGGAAATTTTCTCATTCTAAAGCAAGCTACCTATTCTCTAACTGCAGCTGTGGCCTACAAGAGAACTAGAAGAAGTGGCTGAAGAAAGAGAGCAAGCTAGTTTCTCTTTCACAGCACACAGCTGAAGAATGCTCCTGCTGAAAGGCGGTTATTTGCCTTCCACTCAGTCACATGCAGTAACATCAAGACTTAGATTGGCATTCTATTGAAGAACAAGCTATTAGACATCCAACTTCTAAAAATCCAGGAATTTTTGATGCTATTGAACAAAACCACAGAAGTAATTCAGCATTAATAAGACTTAAGATTTTCCCAGATCTATCAATCCTGATTGAACACAGAATCGTAAGATTAGAAAAGACCACTAAGATCACCTAGTCAAGTCATCAAGCCATCCCCACCATGCCCAACAAGCACCTCCCTCAGTACAACATCCACATGCATCTTGAAAACTCCAGGGTCAGTGATTCCACCACTTCCCTGGGCAGCCTGTTCCAATGCTCTTTCACAGAAGAAATGTTTCCTAATGCCCAACCTGAACCTCTCCTGGCACAATTTAAAACCACTACTTCTTGTTCTATCTCTAATTATCTGGGAGAAGAGACCAATCCCGGCATTGCCACAGCCTCCTTTCAGGGAGTTGTAGAGATAAAGTCTCCCCGAGGCTCTTCTCCAGACTGAACTATCCCAGTTCCCTCAGGTGCTCCCAATAAGCATGGGATCAAGACCCTTCACAGCTCAGCTGCCCTTCTCTGGACATTGCTCCAGGGCCTCAAAGTCTTTCTGGTAGTAAGGAGCCCAAAACTGAACAGTGAACTGAAGTACTCAAGGTGCAGCCTCACCAGAACTGAATACAGAGGGATGGTCACCTCCCTGCTCCTGCTGGCTGCCTTACTTCTGATACAAGCCAGGATGCCATTGGCCCTCTTGGCCATCTGGGTACACTGCCAGCTTGTGTTCAGCCAGCTGCCAACACACGCTCTCCTCCTTTTCCTAACATGACATTGCACCTGATTTTGAATTTCAGAAAAGCAAGTTATCTTTTACCTTCCTTCCTCTTTAAAATGATTCCTAATCATTCTTTTTTATTAACAGGGGAAACTGCCCAAATTCTGGGAGCGAGTTCCTAGGTCAGAGTTCTACAACTAGTTCCCTAGGGGTGACAGCCTACAGCAGAAGGAAGGAAGGATATCTTCCAGATGCTCACAGCCACTCTCACAGTGCTTTTATTTCCAAGACACTTTCCTGTAACAGAGAAGACTAATGATTTAGTTAGATCCAAATACACTCTTCTCAGCACCTCCCAACACGAGGAGAAATGCACTTGAATTTAGGAGAACACCGAGGATATTACAGTAGAGTAAGAAGCAAGCTGAGTGTCTCACTCAGTAATTCCTAATATTCCTTTCATTTCACATTTGTCCCTGTGATGCCTGCTACATACTGGCAGGAAGATTTGGGAGCACACAGACAAACCTGGAACTGCAGAAAATCACACTACAATCTTGAAGAATTACCCTGTTTTCGTTATGTAGCACCATCAGTCACCACAACCAGCTGCCCTTTCACACCCTGCTTGCAACAGAACCCAAGCAGTTACAGAACTTACTGCCTTGTGCTTACAGTTGCACACACATGTGCATACACAAATACTGTTAAGAGATTTTATTTCTGGAAAGTTGCTGAGCATCTAAGCGGGTGTGCTGGCAGACCACTGCATCGTTAGGCTGGAAGAAATCTCAGCTGGGTTAACCCAATCCATCATCCTGCTTCAGAGCAGAAGTGATCTCACTATCCCCAAACTATCCCCAGCAGATGAGTGTCAAGCTTAACTTTGAGTATCTCAGATGATGAGACTAGTTACCTCCCTTGGAGTCTCAGCACATTGACTAACCCTTCCTGGAGTTAGGCAGTTTTTCCTAAGTTTGCTCTGTTCTGGCCTCATTGCTTTATCAAAATAATTGGTCCCTGTCCTCTTCGTAACAGTTCTTGCATATGTTTGCAGACACTTACGTTTCCCAACAGTTTTCTTTTGGTCTAGACTGAACGTGACCCTTGAATTTTCCAGATCCGACTGGCTGATGCTCTCCCACAGGGCCCATGCTGAGCTGGCGCAGCAGGTAACACAGCCGCAGGAGGACTGCACCCAGCCTCGCAATAAGCTATCAACATAATTCTGTCACTCACAGACACAGGTTCAAACATTCCTCTTTTTCACCACATTATGGTGAAATTTCAGTTTCTCCAGACTGACAATCACAGCTTATTTATTGCTGCTTTGCTTTTTAAAGCAGTCTGCTCCTAGAGTAAATTTGGTTCTGCTTTAATGCATGGGCTAGTATGCTGTCTACACAGTTAAGTGCAACTTAACTGTGCACTAAATGTAGGCAGTCCCATGCCAACGTTTAAAAGGGATTTTAACAATTAAAGAGAAAAATAACAGGAAGATACATCCAGTAAAAGTATGGAAGGAAACAAATCTATCCAGTTTATCACAGCAAAAAACGGAAACAACTTGAAAAGTCTTTCAGAATTATCCTTATAAGGAAAGGATAAGATTAGCTTAGCAAAGGCATGAAATTCAAATGCTGGAAGTCAGTTGCATTCAAACTGGAAGCAAGATGGAAATTTTTAGCAGAGAAGACAGGTCACCAAGGAATATGTCAGAGTCTCCTCTCCATCACACAGGGTCCTTCAGTCAAGATCAGGGTCTTTCTAGAACAGCCCAGTTCATGTGGGGAGTTCCAAGGACTGTACTATGCACAAAAGAACATCTCCTATTCCCATTCCATTTCCATATCAGCACAGAAACTACACTAATTATGACTCTTACCTGGCTGAGCACAACATCAAATCTCACTGCCTTCTATTTGGCTTTGTCTCCTCTCCTCTTCTCCCTTCCCAACTTCTCAGATCTGCTCTTCATTTCCATCCCATCCAGCCTGCTCTTTTTCTCTCTAAATGTCTACTCTTCGGTTTTATGGCTGCTAGTTAGCAGTCACAAATTTCCATTATTATTACAAAGGTTTTCCCAGTTCTTGAATGAACACTCCAGGCAATGGAATTCCTTCTTTAACCTTATTAATGTCAAGTTCCATAGTTGCTGTGGTGAATATAAGGTAAATTATATCACTTTCTGGGTATCTAAAATAGAACTATACACTAAGTACCTGCTTGCAATGGGAATAATAAATAAATAAACAAGGCCCCACGGCTGCAGCAATTTACAAAAAATAACAGGGAAAAATTGGCCTTTGCTGTTTGAAACCAGATCAAAGCATTAAAAGGGTGTCACACTGCAAAAGGTTAAGGCCTATTAAAACATTGTAATTTTGCAGTCTCTAATGTTATTAGGATTTTCCACTTGATGCTGCCAGATAATAACTAACAGAGGACACCAAATATTCTGCCTTTACTGTCTTAGTATGTGGAGAAAATATCCTGAATCTTTAGAAATTCCCTGAGTACAAGACTGCCATTTTGTAGCAACAGTTAAAAGAAGCATAGCTGCAACTCAAACAGGTGATGCTCAAAGTGCTCCTTTAGACAGACAGATAGACACTACAAAATATGACATCCTATCCAGCCTAATTCTGGTGGCATTGTTAGTCACAGAACAATGAGATGGATTTCGCTGTTAAGCAGTAGTTAATAGTGTGACATCCAGCAGTTAGGATATGGGGGGTTTTTTTCCCCATAAAGATAACAATTTTACCTGTGACTTTAACTGAAAGCTGGCTTCAGGCTTCTTTCTAGCTCATATACTGCTAGTCTGGCTAGTAAATAATTTTTGATGAATGTTCTTCCTAAAGTTCAACCAGAGAGTGGAGGCATGACAGATATCCTGCCAGCCAGGATATCTGAGCAATGCGCACAGCAGCAGTCCTCTAACAAGCTTGCTAACCAGAGAAAGTGATAGCCTGACATTTTAAGAGGTTATTCTTAGTGTTACGGAAAGCAACTTCATCAGCCTCTGTGCTCTGAGCTGCAGAACAGGCAAGGTACAACGTCTAGAGTCACAACGATCTGCTTGAAAGTAGGAAAGCTCTACAGAGGGATTTGGATAGGCTGAGGGCAACTGTGTGAGGTTCAACAAGACTAAGTGGCCACAACAAATCCATGCAACATGACAGCCTTAGGGTAGACTGGCTGGAAAACTGCAGGGCAATGAAGCTGATGAAGGGTCGGAGCTCCCTGAAAGGAGGTTGTAGCAATGCAGGGGTTGATCTCTGATAACTGGGGTTAGGATAAGAGGTAATGGCCTCAAATTGCACCAGCGAAGGTGCAGGTTGGATATTAGGAGATATTTCTTAGCTGAAAGGGTAATGAGGCATTGGAACAGGATACACAGGTGGAATTGTCCCCGGAGATCTTCAAGACACAAGTGGATGTGGCTCTGAGTGACATGACTTAATAGGCATGGCGGTGATGTGTTGTGTTTGGTCTTCTTGATTTTAGAGGTCTTTTCCAACCTTAATGATTCTGTGATTTCATGACTGTGGCCAAGGCTTTGATGAAGTCAACAGCCACCATCACCTAAAGAGGACTCACACAGGATACCTACAGCACTCTCCAACCACCTTGCCATTCATCTTTGCTCAAAGAAGGCCCCATTCTCAAGACTCCACTGTTCCTGCAACGTCCATGTATTAAGTGAAGCTCCTGCACTTAGCCACTGCAAAGTATTTTATACTTCATCAAAGCAGTTTTATGGGAGCTCTCAGGAATTTGTTGTAGTTTAGGTAAAGAGCTGGTGATGATATTCATGTCACTAGTATCTAATAAAGCAGGTAAAAAAGCAGCAAATAAAGTGAGATATATAAAGAATCTATGAAAATCTTTCTAACTTTTATAAACTTTTACTACTTATCTTATTCCTTCATGATTTTGTGAATCCTTTCACAAATACTTGAACTCTGTAAGATCCTCAGAAAATCTGAAAAAAAGGGGGGAATATGAGATATGGTTGTTTAAACCATATCAGGAGTCAGGAGCCGGTGCTGTGCTCTGACCACTAGGCAATGTTGCCTCGGTGTTAGAGGGGCACTGCTGCAGTTCTTGACAGGGAGGGGCAAAAAAAAAAAAAGAAAAAGGCAGCAAAGGGTGTAACGCTCAGGAACTCCAGGATCCTTTGCCCAGCACAACATAATAGTTGAGAAAAAGAGAAGATGAAAAAACAGGGCAAGAAAAAGAGGAACTTGGCTGAGAACTTAATGGGTATCTTGAATAACTGATACTGAGTCATGTTCTTGTTTATCCTTTTAAACATGCTTGTATGGAGCAAGCATTCACCTGCTAAAAATTACAAGGAAATGATAAGCCTCCAATGATAATGGAGATTGATAATGGAAATGGTAAGTCTGAAGTACATGTACAATACATGTACAAAAAAAATTAACAAAAACATACACAAAAAGCCCTTCAAAATAGAACAAAACAACTATGAAAAAAAACAAAAACAAACCGGCAAACAAACCCAAATAACATAAAAGCCATCCATAACTGAGTTTTTCCAGAACTAAACTACGAAGTTCCCAAAGCAGACATTTAACAGATTTCTTAGTGACTTAGATCCTTAAAAAAGAGTTCCAGAGGGGTAGGGAGACGAAGGTAATGAATTTCATTCTCTGTTAGGTTGTAGCTCTTTGACAGATGTAATATTGACATTAAAATATATTAACTTGTATGCTTAAAGCCTGTGTTCTTTTTAATCTTAACGAGTTTTGTGTTTTGTTTTTTTAATTTTACAGTGTAGAAACTTATCCAGGATAGCTTTCAAAATTGCAAAGAATAAGATCAGAGCATTGAGAATATGAAGTGGGGCTTTTATCCAGTGAATGACTAGATGTTTCCAGCCAGTATACTGTGCTAAAGAGAGGAAAATTAGACATTAAAAGTGGAGTATTTTTATAGGAGATCTTCACAAACGTTACCTCTGGTGACCTTTATCTAAAGGTGAAAAGGTTAATGAAAGAATTTGGAAACTATTTGGAAAAGGAGCAAAGACCCTCTCAGGGTTATTCCCAGATTTCTCTAGCATGGCTTGTAATTCCTTAGAGATCTTTCGAGCAGTACAGAGACCTTAGTCAGTCAGAGTCAAAATATTTTTCCGCCTTTGTAGTGACTCTCTGAACACATAAATGGGGAGTTTTCTTTTGTTCCACCTCCACCCTTCACTAGGGAGGATGCCAGAGCAGGCTTCCATTCATGGGACTACAGATTTTCCAACTACATACTGTACCAGAAAGAATAATAATTGAAATACACCTCTCCCTAGCATATCCTCTCCAATTTAAGGATTTGATCACTAAACCATTAGTTCCCTTAGTGCACCAAACTATGAAAATTCAGTCTACATGTTTGCAGCACAGTTCAGTTTGGCCTATGGTTTATTCTCCTGTTTTAAATCTTCACAGTGTTGACATTGCAGACCTGAATGTAGGGTACAGAAGAAATCACGAGTTTTGGATTCTTTTCAAGCTCTGTCATTAACTTGCAGTCCAGCCTGGGCAAACAATGGGATCTCTTCATGTCATGATTTACTTTTAAGTTGGAGTAGAGCAATAAAATATCTCTAGGATAGATGTAAGTCTCAGACACTTGCTAAAGAAAAAAAAGAAGTTGGAAAAGATACCGTTTACTGCAAAGAAAGAACGATAGCTGAACGAGGGAAATTTCAAAGTAGGACTTCAGCAGGGTTCAGAATATTAATTCTAATAGGAAAATCCTCACAATTTCAGTCTCTTTTTTCACATATATTGTTCTAAATTCAAACTGTGTTAACTTTTCCTTTTCCAAGTGTAAAATGTGAACTCCAAGAGGCAAGACTGAGAAGAACTTGCCATACTGCTACATAGGTACTGCCCTCATGACCTAGGAGTTCTACTGCTCATAATCAAACTATTTGGTATTCCCTGAAATATGTTGCCATGTTTAACTCAAGGTTACAGGACTCCAAAGGTAAGAAATAAAAAGAATTTAAAGTTTCTGATATAAAAAAATGTAAATTTGTAGCACTCAGTACACTCATAGGAAATCAGTAGTCTAGGTTGAGAACATTATTTCTAACAGTTTAATACATCTTAATTTTTTTTTTTTTTTTTTTTTTTAAAGAAGAGATATCTTAAGAAAGGTGTAGTAATCAGAAAGATGAAAATGATCACACTTGGCTTACTATTTCATGCTTGTGAGATAACACCATTTTCTGAGAATTGCGTCAGCTTTCATACGAGGTGCCATTACTGTAACACAATAGAAAGCGCAGCAATGACAGGAGAGCAGCATGGTCCTAGGCTGCAGCAAGTGAGAACTTGCTCAAACAGAACAGCCACAAACACAGAAATAAAGAAGCTACTTCAGAATACTTCAGGCATACAGGGATCTCCTGCAAGATACCCTCACCTCCACTGCCAACCCTTAAATGAGATCTGGAAAGGGGTGAATCCTGGCTCCACTCCTTCTGGTCACGCAGGTACACTGCATGCATTTGAACTCCCTGGTTTGGCCCTGCTTTCCCACCAGGTGCTCAATCAGTGCTTCAAGCCACGACTTAGCATTACTGCTACACATTATCAAACTTCCTTTTTTTTTTTTTTCCCCCTCCATCAACAGGTATTGTCTGTGTGAAGTCTAGGTTAGATTTATACTTCTACACTAAAACAAAATGGAGTAATTTCTGGCAAGGTCCCTAATTCATTAAAATTAGCAATTATAGCATTTCTCTTGATGAGCTTTTCCCTCCTAAAAAAAAAAAAAAAAAAAGGCATTTACCACAGGATTCAGCAGCCATATTTTCTTACTTTTTCTGAATCACTGAATCTTGAATTCTCCAGGGCCCCTGGCTCATGACCTGCTTTCCCCACATTCAAGATAAAAACTGCATGGGCAGCTTTTGGTAGCTCACCTCAACTCCCCCGTCACAGCGGCCTCTTAACAGACCTGCACAGCATCTTTAGAAAACATGGCCGAATCAGACTTCTGACTGCTACAAGGCAGGCACTGCACACACCAGCCAGCCATCACTATTTCTCCTTGAGGACTGAATCAGCGCATTCATTCATGTTTAGTCCACATGCCCAGTATTTTCCATGCTGCTTTAGAAACTTAAAGTTCCTTTTATTTAAAAGTTAACGTGTAGCAGTATAGCTGTAGGTGTTGTATTGAGTCTATACAAGCGGCTCACGTTTTGTAGAAAAACAATGGTGGAACCTGGATTTAGCATAACCAAATTATGAAAGAACTGGGGGGACTGTCCTCCAATTTATTTGTCATCACAATTGTGGTACAGCAGTAGGACTGTTCTTTGGTTTCCAGCATGCAGCAGCAGTGCCAGTATCCCGGAGAAATCACAGGCTCCATCACCACAGCCTTATAAAAGGCATTCCTGCCAATGCTGCTTTTTCACCAGATGAAAGCTGAGACCAAGACTCAAACCCAGAGCTATGGCAGCCACACTAAGTGAAAGTCCAGGAATTGCTACTAAGGAAGCACGCTGTCTAGAAATTAGACACACTCATAATAAGGCTACATGATGACATCCAACCAATTCTGTGGAGCTCAGATTATTTCTTTGCTTTCCCCTTCCATGATACATACATAACCACGAGTATTAACTAGTTCACTAGACTATCTGTGACTACTGAGAAATATTGTTGTTGACAATAAAGGTTACAAAGAGTTTAAGAGGGCAAACTACTTTCAGTCTGAGCTTATTTAAAAAGGCAAATAGTATCTCAAGAAGCAAGCTGACCCCGTTATCAGGTCCATAGGGAGTTAAGACAGCAGCTAGCAGTAGAGCCAGCCAAACGCCTGGCTGAGGTCAGCTGAGAAGCCAGCCAGCCAAATCCAAAGCTGTTGGAAAAATACATTCTGGAGCTCTGTGTCTGGGACCCCGAGCTACTACGCACACCCTGCATTAGCGGACATGGGTGTTGGTTTGGATGTAACAGCAAAGAGGAGAAGGGGAATAGGGAAAGTGCATTAGATGGCAGTTACATAAGGAGCCTACTGACTTTGTAATGAGTTTGTTATTTGGAAATAATGTGTTATCTGGAAATAACAGGTATGTTTACCAGAACATCATCTATTATTTCACTGTAAGAGTTTTACATAGAAAAGAAATCAAAAAAGGGATTTTACAACATTAAAGAACTACAGAGAACAATAGTAAGCAATGCACGAAATGCAATGTATCTATCTACAGAAATCTTTACAAACCTTAAAAAGCATAATTTTTTCAGTCACAATTGAACACAATTGTGCTTAGTGTCAAAAGACAAAATGATTTAGGAAAAGAACAACACAGCCTTTATCACTAAAAGCAGTAGAATGCAGGAAGATGTATTAAGACCACTGTTACTCAGTCAAATCCAGATCTGCGTTGTAACAATAAAGCACATCATTAATGAATTTCAGAACATGGTGCAGATGACAGGCCACAAGATAACCCAGAGACACAGGATCTCTTTCCCCACTGATCATGGAACTGTCCTGGATTTTGAGTGTCTGCTGTTGTTGGATCGCTGTTCTAAGATCAGCCAAATCATGGGTTAGAATCATGACAGACTTCCATAGATATGGTCAGAAAAGAGTGTCAGTCAAACATCAGATGATGATATTTACAACTACCCCATGCATAAAGAAAGTTCAGCAATAGTTAAGCAACTAGTGATGGAATTCAGAAGTCAGTTTTGAGCCATCTCAAACTCCAGGCACAATACATACCTGAGAATTCAGACTGAATTTTTGACCCAGCCCTCCTTAAAAGGCAATAGAAGACCATAAAGGCAGAAAACGTAGGGCCCACAACCACAAATGAAATAGACTGAGTTACTAGAATAGGGAAGAAACAGCACATAAAAATAACATGAAAGGACTGCCAGCACTTGCCAGCACTTCAGGCTGGAGTGAGTTAAGTTTAGATCAAGTGACAAAAACTGTCACTCATACCATTTTAAAAGTTTTTTAGAAACATCAGAGACTTGTGCAGCATTATTAATACCTTAATTACAAATGAAGATTAACAACAATTAATCTAACAGCAGCATGGAGAACAACTTGGCACTCCTCAGTCTAAGAATAGTGATAAACAGCCATCACCCTATCAAAAATGGGAAATGGAGCTTAAGGAATATTAGAGATTTTGGTTACCTTTGAGAACACTTGTAAACAAGCAAACAACTTCACTCAGTTAATATATATGGTATAATAATAGATAATAAATATAGTATGTTTGTCCTGAGAAGGCCATCTCCCCTGCTTGCTCTCATGTGACAACCAATCTACAATTTTCACTCCTCACAGCATTTTATTCTCCCAAGCAAAAGTCTGTAAATCTCATTGAGCCAGAGTCTCCCAGTGCTCCTCAGTACAAATAAAAGTACATTCTAAGAACCCTGCCACTGAAGTTTGTTTCTCTTAGGAGACCCAGGTAACTGTAAATCAAATACATAAGGTATAGTATATTTTTATGTTAAAGGAGAAATGGAACAGAAAACTTTCCTGCTGTCAGAAATGCTCTTTTTAATCATTAGTACTTTGGCAAGAAAACATATGTTCACATACATGCAAGTTTAAAGTGTCTCTGAAAGTCTGATCTCTTGTACTTCAGACCAAATAAAAAACAAAGAGCATGCCAAATTCTGACCAGAATCTGCAGCAACGTTCAGTTGATCTGTAGTGTTGAAAGACCATAGCTGTTTAAGATATATAATTTACAAGGCAGTGAAATAAACTTAGGGTAAACAGGCAACCATGCTTTGGTGAAGAAGACTCTAACATGGTTTAGAAACATAACTACTGTTTTCTGCACACAAGACCAAGGAGACAACAACAACATCTGGAAGGCAACGGTACTTCTAACGGAATGATAGATCTATCAGAGGAGAGTAACAGAGGCCTTAAGTGAGCAGGAAGGAAGACAAAGGCAGACTGGAGGAATGTTCTTCTGTTAGTAAAAGTCATCTAGCCCCTCTGCCACTGAAGAATGAATATTGCAGCTTTACCTGTGGAATAAAGCACTTAAAACAGAAGGGGAACATGGGGATATTTGGCACTTGGCAAAAGTTGGAAGAACATCTGGCAATGTTGCAGTTCAGTCAGGACATACATGACTGATCCATGCACATGTTGTTTTGCATAGACTGCACTAGCAATGCCTGTAGATTTTTAGCAGCAAAGAGGCAGAATATCAGATCAATCTCCAATGTATTTATTTATTTATTTATTTGAAGTTCTTCATATATGATTACGCTCAGAAGTGGACAAATGCCCATGAAGATACAAAATGAACTAGAGAAATGAAGGCATAATCACAAACTCTCTTCTGCTGAAGTGATGATGTCTGGGAAGAATAGAGCAGAGACACTTGAGTGTAATGGCACACTACGCTTTCTGCAACATCTGCACTATCAAAGCCTTGAAAGTGACTTTGAAATTGCCCTCCAGGTATGTATTGGAGATTTCAGTGCTTCAGAGCACCCACAGTTGGCTGAGGATTCCCACTAAGAGAACAAAAGTGTTTGGCATTAAATATGCATGCCTCCTATAGCATCTGTGCTACACTGCCCATTTCCACGTATTTGAGACCCAAGGCAGAGTGCTGGTTTCTCACTTCATTAAACATTAATCATGATGAAAAATCAAATCAGAAAATGTTTTGAAATATAGGGCACATTCCTTCTTGTGGAAAATGTGGTTAGACTTTGTAATAGTTTAAATATATGCACTTTATCAAAGTAACCAAGAAAACAGCAAAGACAGTCAAACTATGTTTTAAGTTTGTTTCTTCCTCATGAAATGCCAAGAGTCACAGATGATTACTGGTTCTCACTAGCTTTCTTATTTGGAGGTTGCTATTAACAACAGACAGTTAAATCAAGACCTAGATATGTTTTTCTAATTTTAAGAACCAACAAAAAAAAAAAAAACCAACACTGAAATGTAGTTCACCTATGTAGTACTGTAAGAAATGAAACACAAGAGATTTCCAAGTGGTTTACTGAATCAATCAGACATCAAAAAGGCATTCACCAGCATAATTTTGCAGACTGATAACAATAAAAGCTGCTGTGCAACAAATTTTAGGTTGAAGAGGATCCGCTTGTATTTGTTAACATTCTGAATGGAGAATATACATCATAATCCATGCAGTTAAGTATAAACCAGCCTTTTTATTTATTTCCATTTGTCTTTCTATAGCTGTCAAAGAATGTAACAGCAACATTCTACGTCGATACCCTCCATTTTAGCCATAGGAGATCAATACATTTCTACCTTTCACATACATTTGCAAATTTGCACCTAAAAGAAAACCTACAGATAGGTCTAGAACAAACAAAGAAAAGCTCTGATTTTTTCATGAAAGATGTGACATTTTCAAACCAGATGTATATTTCATTAAAGGCGGACTCAACACTATCTATAGCGGGCAGACACAGATGTTTTTAGAAGGACTAAAGCAGACACGAAGCTAGGCTAAGCACACATTTTAGTAAAAAGGGATCAGTTACTGAAGCAGGGCCACAGAAAATGGCAATAATTATTTTAGACAATCACATTCTAAAAAACACTCAAATCTCTCTGGATCACTGGATTTTATCTTGAAATTGTTTACAGTGGTATAAAGCATGAGTCTATATGAAAACACTCATTAAAAGCAGATAAAATGAGCTACTTGTTATAGATGGTAGTGTTTAGTTTGCTTTTCACTGAGCCTAGTTGTTTTATATCAACCCACAACAACCATGTTTCTATCAGAAAAGGAAACTCCGTGTTTTTCCCATAGAACCAAATGCTACTATAAGTAGCCCCACGAGCAGTAGCAGGATACCACTAGTTCTACCCTTCCGTGAAGAGGATTTTCCACATTTCCACACATTACCTTCTTCAAGAAAAAATAAAAATCCTGAAGATTCTTCAGAACTCCACCGTCTCATGGGGAAATTGAAACCATCATGACAGCTTTGGATGGGATATTCATCTGGCTCAACCGCACGTAGACCGCACATCCGTCCAGATGTGCAAAACAATCATGAAAAAGTGAAGATACGCCCGAACACGTACACTAGCAATGAATGGGCCCAGAAGGATTTGATGAATGAAAAATACTCATATTGTGAACTTACATTTGATTTCCACTGTTTGGGGAATAAGGCTGACCTTTTGGTTACTATGCAACCTAGGAAAATGGGAACCGAGCAAGCGTGTGTCACCCCAAAGAAGGGCTTGAGTCAGCTATTGCTCAGCATCTTATGGGCTGTCTGCTGCCTGCTGCCTGGAAACGTGTCCTGATTTAAGACAGTGTTCCTGCCAAGAAATAAATGAAGTCTGAACTATTCCTTCCTGAAAATAGGATTAAGGAACTTGAAAAGAAAGGAAACATCGTATCATCTTGATATTGATATACCATGATACACACACAAAACAACAACAAAAAACAAAAAAACAAAACCAAAACAAAACAGCACAGCTGAACATCAGAAGTAATACTTGTGCTAAGAGAGACAAATGAACCACAAGTGGGAAGATCCTCCAGGGATTGAGAATTCTCCAGGAGTTTATCCTGGGGACAGGTAACCATTACCAAATTCTAAATTCAATAATCAGAACCTGATATAAAATCAAAGATGGCAACTAGTTTTCACAAAATAGTCAAAATGAAAATCTGAGGCATTTCATCATTCACAAAAGCTACTTATTCTAGATGCAATAGAACAGTTTAGGCAGAAATTCATGATCCACAAATACCACAAACTCCTACACGCTGTGCTGTCTCTCTCTGTTATTGCTAAGTAATAATACTTTTAGTAAGCAATAGTAGTAATACTTTTAAAGAAAAAAAAATTTCTTCTTTAAAGAGCAACAACTTAAATGTAAACCGTGGATCATGAAGGTTATTGTAACTTTTTCCTGAATCAGTTTCTATAAGTAAATTAGCTAATATGCTTACAAATAAAGGTAGCTAAGAAAAAGGGAAAGAAGAAAGTTCTTCTTGAAATAAAAACTTAGTTATCACTGATAACTGATCTGTAGAGCAATTTTCACATACAAAGTGCTAATCATTATGCATATCATGGGAAACTTGCAAGAGTTTCCAATACATCTCTAAGATGAAGAGTATCAGAATCGTAAAAGGAGCGTTGCCCTCCAGTCTCATTACTTTCAAATAATGCATGAAAGGCCTAGAAAGTGAAACTGTGCCAAAAAAAGTGTCACCAATGTTTTTCTTCCCCCAACACATACAATTACTCTAGTTTCCCTCATGGGAACTGTGACTGTTTAATCTGGAGAAGAGGAGGCTCCAGGGAGACCTCATACATCTCCACAACTCCCTGAAAAGAGGTCGTGGCAAGCTGAGGGTTGGTCTCATGTGACAAGACCAGAGGGAATGGCCTCAAGTTGGGTTCAGTATAGGCTGGACATTAGGAAAAGTGTATTCTCTGAAAAGAGTGGTCAAGAACTGGAACAGGCTGCCCAGGGAGGTGGCTGAATCTCCATCCCTGGAAGTATTGAAGAAACGTTTAGATGTTGCACTACAGGACGTGGTTTAGTGAGGAAATATTGGTAGCAGGTGGAAGGGGTGATCTTGGAGGTCTTTTCCAACCTTCGTGACACTATGATTCTATATTTAATAATTATTTCTGCATTAACATATGGAAAATGTCATATGGAAAATAATTTAATGATTAATAAATAAAGATTAATTTAAAAATCATTTTAAGGCGCTTCCAAAGAATTGCAACTCTTGTGGGATTTCCTTCCCTCTTTTTTTTTTTTTTTTGTAGTGAAAACCATCAGTGCCCAAATGTAACTTGACACAAAAAATCAGCTACAATACCAAGGTAGCCCATTCTTTTCAAATATAAAAGCATAGGTCAGTATTAAAATTTTTTATTAATAGCTTTAATTTTTGGCAGCTCCTTCACTTCAAAAGCAATTTGTTTTGCAAATGAATATTCAAAACTCTGTAGGAGAGAGAATCTCCAATACTCACTGCCAACTTTTTACCAGTTCAGCTGAATTTCAGCATTTGAGGAGTATATTATTTTTAAACTTCTGATATCCTCAAACAGAACTGAATGTTTGCCAGAAGCCTCTAAATAGTACAAACATTTGTGCACTTTTACAAGGCAGGTAAAGACCTAAATTATGATGCTAATTAATTTTATATTTCCTTTGGCTACCCAAAGAAACCTGGAGCTGTTCAGTATTCATTGGATGATGATGTTTTCTGCCAAGCATTCAGGTATGCTATTAACAGAACAAGCCAAAAGAGCTGAAGTCATGCTTTCTATAATAATTATGGAGAAAAAAGATAGTCATATTCAAGGTAAACACATGCAAAAGCAAGCACATACATAAGGCAGAAAGAAAGAAAGGGGTGCCAAAATACCTGAGACATTTAAAAATGCGTAAAAAGTTTAAACTAACGTGTATGCAGAACTAAGGCAACAAAGACAAAGACAAAAGTTCGATGGCAGAAAGTACCAATCTACTCCACCAAGAAATATATTTAAGAGAAAGTACGGACAAAACAGGAACCAGAAAATCTTGCAAAAGATGTAAGGCGTGGTTTGTGGTATGCACACCCTGTCCAAATAGGTCATGTAAGACATAGTGGATTTCTGTAATTGAACATGGGACAATAAACCAAACTTTCCCATTCACCCACATTGTGTAGATGTGACAACATGGAGAGAAACAGACAGATGCTACGACATTAAATAGAAAATTTTTTCTTTCAAATCTACTTCTTTGTCTGCTTTTTACCTGCCCAGTTGTTTGTTTTGTTCTTAAGATTTACATTTATATAAATGCAAAAGATATTTAAATTCTAATTACAATACACAAGTACTCACTTCCCTCTGCATTAATGAGCCAAAGCAACCGCTTCTCACCTGATTGTCAGCACACAAATGAAAGTAATTTCCCTTTCAGCCACTGATACAAGTTACTCTGCTCAGTTAGTATTAAATTGGGTAGCATTTACTGATCAACAAGTTATCAAATATCAAACTACTGTTAGTTCCCTACCAAGAGACATAGAACACCACCCCTGATTTGTTTATGTACCTGCTTTAAAATCAGAAGAGGATACTCCAATGCACACATTTCAGTGCAGTTGTTTCTGGAGAGCAGAGAAAGGCATGTATGTACTGTCATTCAAAGGGATTACAGAAACTCAGGTCCATGCTCTGACACTTGCTAGTTTTTCTTCTATTTATTTTGCTTCAGCCTTTAAGCTGGAATTTTTTTCTTCAGAATATTAAAAAAGTCTTCAAATATGCTTAATAAATCAATAAAAATAATCTTCTTAGGGTGTTTCTTTCTGTTAGACTGTATCAGGTCCCTCCTCATTTCACTTCATTTTAACCTCTACTTCCCACCCAAATGCCACTCAAAAGTTCGTCATTGGGATGGCCTAAATCCATTTGCCTCTTACTTTATCTATGACCAGAATAATACATGGTAGATGTACTGTCCTCTGTAGAGTTCTACCTCTTCACTTCTGGAGAGGCACCTGCTGGACAAAGAACTTACTGAGTTGCTTTCTTAACATTACTGAAATGAAGCAAATGCTGTTTAGAAGAAGTGGAATCAGATATTGATGCTCAGCCAAGAACCATTACATCTGAGCATATTCAAAATAACAGATCTTTATTTTACAGCCCTAGCTCTCCTGTCAGAAATCTGATCAAGAAATGCAGTCAAGTTTTCCACTCTTCACAGAAGACTTGTTATATGAGTGTTTCATATGACTATGTTAACTAAAAAAATTGTGCCCTGCTGTACTACAGACATACAACTACCTAAGAATCAGCTATGTAGATCTGTTAATTATAATAAGGTATATTAAGGTATGTATTATACCTTCACTATAAGTATTCCCAACCTTTCCATCCTAACTCACTCCCAAAACTGTTCTTACAGAGTCACTGCTCTCTTCCCATCTCATCACTGGTGAAGCTAATCTTGACATCAGCATATTACCACTTTATTGAGCATCCCCAATAGAATGCTAGAAAGACTACCACAGGGACCTGCACAGAAAAGTGCTGAAGTGGAGTTTTTACTTTGTTCAGCAATTGAGGAAACCCTTTTACATACCCACATATCCAGGTAGCTGAATTATTCACAGAATGGTTTAGGTTGGAGGGGACCTTAAAGATCATCTAGTTCCAGCCCCTTTGCCATGGGAAATTGCCAACCACAAGATCAAGTTGCCCAGGATCCCACCCAACTGTGCCTTGAATGTCTCTAGTAACAGAAGATCCACAACCTCTCTGGGCAGCATGTTCCAGCGCCTCACGCCCTCCGAGTAAAAAATTTCTTCCTAGCAACTAACCTAAATCTACCCTCTTATAGTTAATGCCATTCCCTCTTGTCCTAACGCTATCAGACCATATAAAAAAATCAGGCCCTCTCCTACCTGTAAGCTCCCTCCAAGGACTGGAAAGCAGCAATGAAGTTCTCCTCAGAGCTTTCTCTTCTGCACTCTGAACACCCCCAGCTCCCTCAGCCTTTCTTCATAAGAGAGGTGCTCCAGCCCTCTGAACATCCTCAATGCCCTGCTCTCAACCTACTCCAACAACTTCACATCTTACCTGTGCTGGGGGCCCCAGATCAGGACACAGTACTGCAGATGGAGCCTCACAAGGCAGAGCAGTGCAGAGACAATTCCCTCCCTCCCCTTCTGCCATCCGTCTGTTGATGCAGCCTGGGATACTGTTGGCCTACTGGGCTGCAAGCGCACACAGCTGGCTCATGCCCACTTTTCCTCAGGCACAATCTGCCCTTGGGAAAGCCGTGCTCAGATCACCTCCATGTGCTGCATGTGGTTTAACATCTCTTCCAGGGGGATCCACTCTGTGATCTTCCCAGGCACAGAGGTGAGGCTCATCCACTTGGAGTTTCCCAGGTCCTAATTTCTCTCATTTTCTTGAATATGGGAATAATGTTTCCATTTTTCCAGTCTGTGGGAACTTTGCCTGACAACCACAATACTTCAACGATGGAGAACAGCCAGCTTCTTCAGAACCCTGGGATGCCTCTCATCTGGCTCCACAGACTTGCATACATTCAACCTTATCAGGTGGTCTTGGATTTGCTCTGCTCTTACAGTGAGAGGGATTTTGGTCCCTCAACTCCTGCTTAAAAGTTCAGGGACACAAGAGGCATGAGAAGCCTGACTGGCCATGAAGAACAAGGCAAAGAACTTGTTAAGTATCTAAGAACTCTTTAAGTACCTATAGTTTATAAATCAGCAACTAGCAATCCTTAGTGTTTTGAAGATACAAAAAATCCACCTCATCACTTAATTCCTTTTAAAAAAGGTGAAAGTCTTAAGTTATGTTCTTTAAATCAGATTTTAATAGCTTAACCCAATCGCCTTTGCAGCACATTTTCATAGATATCTCTGCTACTTCCTTCAAGAAAAAGAAACAAAAGATCTCAAGCGCCTCAAGCAACCTACTCTTCAATACTTTAATTTCAGAGCTGTTGGCCTCTGCCAAACATTCTGAGTCATTGCTTTTAAACTGAGTTGATCCATATATCATTGAAACTGTCTTAAACTGTTATAATTCCACACAGCTCAAGTAATTACTTCCAATTTTGACAGCATACAGGTTCAACTATCTCCATCTCCAAATTTTAAGAACAAGAAGTGTGTCTTAATTGCTAAGAGCCTGGCTGCAGGAATGACATTCCATCTTGGTACACCCTGCATACCCTGCCTCTGTTCAAGACATAAGTGTGGAAGTTCCAAACTTCAAACAAGAGCGCCAATATTAACAAGATGCAATCCAACTACACATGTTCAGAGACATGAATAACCATCTGAGGCAAATGGCCTTGAAGTTACATGCTTACGGGAAGAAGTTCAGTTGTATTTTAAAACATTCAACCTCCTGTTTATGGTCCCTGAAGAAATGGATATAAATGTGCAAGTGCACAGAACGTTTGCATCGTCCTTCTGCCCGTGATCTGTTACACTGCAGCACAAGTCTGGGCTTCAGGCAACTCTGTTCTTATGCCAAAATTGTATGGAATGCACAAAAAGGTCAAGTCTAGGAATTTATATGTTTCACAGTTATTTTGGAATTACGGGAAAGAACTTGGCTACTCTAGGCATTGCACAGGTGTAGCTAACAGAGAGCATTCTATGGCTCAGACTTTTTCAATCAAAATTCCACTTTATCAGGAGCAGTGACTGTCCATGTGATTATTAGGACAGAAAAAATAGCTCAATCTGGGGAGATAAACTAAAGGATCAACTCCCATACCTTTTTTTTGCACCACATTTCCACAAGTAAAGCATAGCCCTAATGCAAGAAGATTGTTTTCTAAAAGACTATTTTTCTAAAAGAATATTTTTCTGAAAAATATTTATTCCATATTAAAAAAAAACCAAAACTTTTCGCTTTGTGAAACTATTACTCTAAGTTTGCTTTTGTTTATATTTTTCGGTAGAACAAAAAGAGTCAAGACATAGTCACAGAAAGCATCATTTGAACTCCCAAACTTTTGAAGCATAAACTGTTATTATTGCAAACCGTGTCTTCTAACTCAGCAGCACATCTGTAAACAATTAAAATAATCAGTGAGTTTGAATTCTAAAAAATCATGAATCTAACGCTGTAGGTGGCACTTCCACCCCTCAAAGCATCCAAAGCTAGGTTGGATGGGACTAGATGGTCACTGAGATCCCTTCTAACACAAACAATTCTATGATCTCTGGTACAAGGAATTATCAAGTAAATGCTGAGACTGTGGTTGGTAGGCAACAAGTACAAGAGAAACTGGCTCAGCACAGCTACTTGACATTTAAGCAAATGAGACTAGCAGCAGTTTGAAAACAATGAGGCTGCTAGAACAATAGATGTCAGTCGAAAATAATCTCATTTTAGAGAAGGGGGCTTAATTTCACCTGAAATTTAAATGAGCTTGAAGAGTTATGATTTCTATTACTAATGAGGTGTTATGGTAGAAGATGTAATAACTCCAGGCCAAGGCACTTAAATGGAAGCATTTACACTGATGCATGCATTACATAGGGACTACATAGCAGGCAGGACTCATGCAGCATAACAACAGCTGTGCTGTAAATACAAGACTGGACAAGAAATGGGCAAGAGAAGAAGGAGGGAAGGCACAGCAAGAAGTGGAATGGATGACATTTAATGAAGGAAATGTGGTGAGAAGTCAGGGGAAAAAAAGAAAAGAAAGAAAAAACCTGGACAAATCTCACAAACAAGCATTAGGCCGTTTTGTCAGCAACACAGCACTGTTAACTTCTATTCTCAACACTTTATCTGTGGAAAAACTTCAAGTTCTTACTGTTTCCTGTGAATTAAGTACAACTGAATGCTATAGCATTCAAATTAAGGAATGATTTTTTTCCTTTTGAAAAAAGTAAATGCTTAAGAAATCCTTCAGGATTAGCATCAGCTCATGAAAAGAGAGTCCCGACAACAGCTTTCCAAAGCAATGTTTCAGCTTTCTTTGCGGGCAAAGCAGGAGTTTTTCCATAACACAGCATGCTACTCAAGTAGTCCTCTGTCAATGCATGGAAAGTAGAATGTCTGGATACTGCAGCACTGGGTAATGCAATACAGATGATTTCACCTTTAGGTCTTCAGTTCAAAAAAATTCAACCCAAAAAGTGTCATCACCTGATTTTTTTTGTTCTATTTAGAATACAACGTTCCCTAGATCAAGAGTTTCTCTGTAGTCCCTCTCTCCTTGTGCAAGGCACTGCACCTATAGTAAGAAACAGACCTTCCCTACAGATTCCATGTTGTAACCAGTCTGAAGATAGGAAGGAAAAAGAACACAGGAGACTGAACTGCATTGTTGAAATTTACTGAGCCAGACGTAAAAACAATTCTGACTCCCAAGTTGATGACATTCTTGTGCTTTATTCAGGTTGCCATGAAAGCAGTATTTCCTTTCACCTAGAAGATAATATGCACACATGTGCAGCAAGATCTGAGCTTCAGGATACATCATCCTTACAAACAAGTGCATATTTTCCTTCTACCTCCACGTGGAAGAGGGCTGATGCCTCCCCACAGCAATGGGCTCAGTGTGCATAGGATGTAGAGGTGATCAGTGTGCACAGGGAGCACATTCCAGATTCATAGAATCATAAAATCTGGATTCCCAGACATCTGGGCTGGACTGAGTCACTACTTTGAGTATCTGGGAAACCTAAGCAGAAGTAAAAACAACAAAGCTCGTTTCTACCTTCACAAAGTAACCATGTCCAAAATATACAACATCTTCCTTAACATCAATTAAAAGGAGCATTCTTCCACTCTGCTCTATGAGAACCCCCTATGATTATAATTGCACATGATACCAGAAAAGAATTATTTGCATTAATTCTCTTCTGACACCAAAAGTGGCCTTTCCAGGCAAGGCTGCAGGGTGTGCAGGAATCCTGCACACAGGCCGTGGTATCCCTTAAGCACTCGTTATGGATGCTACATTTGACTGACCTAGATAACAACATCCTTTATCAGTAAATAATAATAAATGTATTACAATAAAATGAAGCCCTCAAAGGTGAGGGAGCCCATCCAGAATAAAGTATCAGCCCAGAGTACTGTAATGCTGTTACTTCTCCATCCACATCTCCATATTATCTCTCACCACTCTTCTGCAACAATAAACAGATATTCTCCTACTACAAGTCTATTTCCACTGTAAATCATTTCAGTCCTGACATCTTCACTGGGGGGGAAAAATAACATGTGACCTTATCTAACTTAAATATGGTCTTAATTTTAACACGAAAAAAAATGGTTTATGAAATTCAGGAGCTTACGGAAACTGGGGGAATACAGGTCTGCCTCGGGGTGTAGCATATGGATTTAATTTCCCCTACATTTTCCACCAAATTCTAAGAACTTCAGTAATCTTTTACTATTGAGTGACACAAAATCTTAACTCAAAATCTTGCCCAGAAGAATCAAAGGTCTGAATGATGCACTGGGAAGGAGAAACTTGAAACAGCCAAACAACTGCAAAACCTTGCATAGTCTTGTTTTCTTCCTAACTTTGTCCAGGTAAGTTGCAGAACCATTTTTTAAAAAATGCTTTTTTATTTGAATAGAAGAATGTTTCTATTATGAAATATAAAGAACAGTTCTGCTTTCAGTCATGCTGTTGCAGTGAAGTTCGAGATGAACACCAGTCTAAAAAAAAAAATAAAAAAAAATTGATCTTTTATGAGACCTTTGAGACAATTTATCAAAAAGCTTTTTGATATTCACTTCAACAGGAAGGAAATCCTCCATCCCCAGGACCTTTCCACCTCTCTTTGCATAAAGTTTTCTCTCTTTTATTGTTGGTTTTCTTCCAAACATCTTCGTGTCAGCCAGCAGAGCCCATTAGATGTCCATGACTTCAAAAAGTGAGAAATCTTGACTTGAATCAGCACTAGCCTATATGCTAAGGATAACCTGGACACTGCTCCCACTAAGGTAAATTAGATAGACAATCTGATTAGCATTACAGGAAGTCATTTAGCTGCTGTCAAGTTGTTTGGGTTTTTGTGGTTAATAATGGAGCAAATTTTAGGCAGCACTTTAAAAGCATTCCAAGGTTTACTTTGTAGGTCTTTTCATACGCTTCCTACTGTACCTCAGGTGTAGCACCTAGAAGAGGCTGATAAGGAATTAAAAAGTTAGTGAGCAAGTCAAGCGACCATCAGTCACAGGCAGAGGTAGCCACCAAAAACGAGGTGGAAATAGCCTGTGTATTGTGGTGGCACAACCCCAGCTGCTTCTTTCCTCTACCAATTTCAGTGCTGTGGTCATAGAAAGACTGATAACACGTCCCTGGGACAGTGCTACAACTAACAGGTTGATCCTGCCTGAGGAAATGTAGAAATAACCAGCCTCAGAGTTGATTTCATTTTCCTTCTTTCCAAGTTTCTTTCTTACAATCCACATTTCCAGGAACTGTACTGAAAATCTTTAGGCACAAACAATATTCTCACACTCAAAGCCACCAAGGAAACTTCTCCCAGGAGCACAGCAGAAAACTGGGAGGACTTACAGCACTGCAAGAGCACTGAGGCAGCCAGGACATCACCGATGTTACTCTCAAGAAAGCACTGCAAGAACATTCCTGTGCTACTGCAACTTCATAGTTTTATTTCACTTAGCAGCTGTGCATACAGAGGCACCATGTCCCCTGTACCCTTCCTGTTCAGCCTGTGCTACCAGGTGGCACCTAGGGGTAACATAGGAAACCACCCAAAGAGCTCAGTGACACCAAATACTCCTGTCTCCAACTGATCCAGCTGTCAGCTTACAAAGTATTGCAAAAAAGAATTTAAAAAATCTAAGTGTGTAGTAAGTGTGAGTACTGTAAAGTGTATCTGCATAGAGATTAAAATGCACCTTATTATTACTGTTACCTGTTTATAAGCATTTTGTTTTGTCATCTTTTTTTTCCATGATGTAAACATTGTTCTCCATATTTCTAAGTGTATGCAGTGGAGACTGAAATAATAAAAGAAATTCACTGGAAACTGTAAGATGAGATGCCTCAATAAAAAATGTTTCTAAAATATTAAGAGATTATTCCCATATTCACTAAACATGCAAATGTACTGCCTGGAAAAGGAACTTCTTATAAAATGGCATTCAATATCTTTACAATATACAAACAAAATAAGAAGCACTGCAATGAAGGGCATCAGTACTCATTGATGGCTTGAAACAAGGCAAAGATAATGCGCTTTCCCTTCCTGCTAAGAAAGAAATGAAGGTGACGTGTCCTGTTGTTATTCTAGTTCCATCAGCTGCCCAGAACCAACTCTGTTTCACAAAACTGTACTACCTCAAAGAATGTGCTTTTCTACTGGTGCGAAAATTGATGAGGTGTGGAGCTCCTCACCCCCCCACAGAAATTCTGTGCCACGTCAAAACCAAGACATGGGCATTTTTCTTATTGAAAGACATCTCTCCTTCAGTTCATGATAGTAAAATCTCAGGTCGAAGAAATACGAAGTATAGTATCATAGAGGCTTACAAAAGAGTTCTTACACATCACTCTGCCCTGTATCCACCAAAAATCCCTAACAAGGGAGGAAAGGCATCCTGCTGGACTGTGAGAGAGCCTGAAGCCACCAGATAGTCTATGAGGTAACCTCATTATCCAGTGCATAATGCCAAAGGCAAAACAGGTGCAAGGATACTGAAGCGGGAGGAAAGCACAGCCTGTTAACAGAAACCTCCAATTTTAACAGCATTAAAATATTTCCAAATGTTCAGAGACAAAACTTCACAGTGCAGCAGACATTTCTTAATGGAAAAGTAGCAGAAAAATGTGAATTGCTGGAAAGACACAGCATGCTGAATACAGGGTGTGCATTCCCTCTTTTTGGTTCAAATTATTAACACTTGGGCCTATGGGGCATGAGTTTCACTTTGCTTCCCACAGTGAGGAACATGAAAGAACAATAACTGTCCTTTTGTATCACATCTGTAAGCTTTTCTTTTCAGAGGACCAGAACACGATTGACTTTTTCATAGACTTTTTCATAAGAATGCTCAACAGGAAAAGTTGTATCAAAACTGCTGCCTGTCTCAGTCTGCCTGCCCCATTTCCAGTGCAGATCAGATGGAAATAACTACTACCTAGTAGCAAACCTGGTGCAGACAGTGGAATTACCCAGCTGCAGAGTCAAAGTGAGGATGACACCACCTCAAGCAACCAATACAACCAAAAGCTGGAGCTGGCATCTGGTCTGTGTGAGAAAATAAAGACTAAGAGTTCCAGGAGTCTTGATATCACAGCACTCTGATTCTCTGTGATGCATTTCTCAGATATTTAATGTCAACCTTTATCTAAATTCAGTTTCTTGCATTCCCTCTCTTCCCACATTTGGATCACACACTGCCCTTTCATTTATGATAAGGTCAGCAAATGCCTTAATGTGGCTCTTAATGAGCAGTGCTCCTTTATGAGAGTGAAAGCCTTGGATTTTTGTTCTGTTTTTGTCATCTTCTACAAACTTTTTTTCTTTTTTAAATATCAATTTCTCACCCCTCTTAAAACTCTTCTCAACTCTTAATTGCTCATTAGTATTACTACTGTCATTTAGTTTTACTGAGTTTGGATAACTGTTAGAAACACTATTTCCAGAGTAGAAAAAATTGAATGAATTTTTTTCCAGTGAAGCCATCTTTAGATAAGAGTTATACCAGAGGAAGTACATGTATGTGAAGGAAATGACCACCAAAATCTCATAAGAATTACTAGCACTTAAATACCTTTTCAAAGTCAATGCTGCCTAATTAATCTTTAATAGCCATAATAAATTGGTTGGCAAACACAGAAATACAGAAACCGAAGGAATAGAAGGACAGCTTTAAAGGGTCAAATTCAGAGCTTATCTTTGCCAGTGTTTAGCCTGTATGAACTGATAGACAAGTAAAATAAAATATTAGAATTAAAAAAGATTCTAAAAGGAATGGAACCAGACAGTAAGAGCACGCATGATTAACAATGAACTACAGAGGCTCTCCGTGCAGCATATTTGTACCCAGGATGCTGTCTCAGCCTTTCCAAGGCTCTCTCTCCAGTAGATCACAAGCTCCTGAATAATTTCATTCATGCTGTTGGTTGTGCAGTCTGTGTCATTCCCATGCTCTGATCATCCACCTCATACTCAGCGAGCGTAGAGCAGGACAGATATTTCAGCATCCTGCTTAGTTAAAATAGTGTGAAAGATGTCCAATCATACAGATCCCCAGATTAAATATTTAAGCTCTAGGTCCAGACACTAATAGCCAGGCAAATGCTTCCTTAAACAGGCATGTATACCATTTTCCAGTCTGGCCAGAGCTCTCCAACAATTCACAGCATTATTTTCTTTTACATTCATCTGGCAAGACTCCAGATAATTTAATTTGCTTGTTTCACCTGTCCCTCTTTCCTGTAAGGACTCATACTGTGATGCCTGTAATCCAGAACACAGAAGTCTACCGTGCTATTTATTAGCCTTTTTGCAGGACTACGGTTTAGTGGTTTAAATGGAAAACTCAGAAAAACGAAACCTCATTCCTGACCTCAGTCAATCACTGTTCCCCACAGTTAAGCTACTTGGGATTGTTTGCCAAAACAATTTAGAAGTGCATTTTGCACATTCTTTCCTTGCCTGTAAAAAAATGTGAAAAATATTTTGGTAGATCCGTTACCTATTTATAAATACTTAAACTCACCGTGAAAAGAGTTGTGCCGGCATGAGGTGAATACCTATTGATTCCACTCTATTTAGTTTTGCAGGGGGGTTCTTACACAGTCATTTGTTAGACTTTTTTTCTTTGGAAATAAATCTTCTTTGATCTTCTGATTCCTGATTGCGGTGCTCTTCATGGAACTTTTTCCAGCAGGTAAGTCTGCTATTACAGGCAGGCAGTACAATCTAATTTGCCATTTAACAGGAGCTAATCTTCCCAGGTCTTTTCCATCCTTCCACTTTGTGCTTTGGCACAAACCCAGGTGTCATTGTTTCCATGCAGTCAACTTTACTGAAAAATCTTTCCTGAAGTTTCTGTCAAAACTTTGTTTGAAGATGCACAATTCAGAATTCACCCATGTTCCTACTTCCAGATGCTATTATATTTGCCGGCCTTTATGAGTTATCACCTACCTATTCATGAACACTCTTCTCTTTCGATCCAATCTAGTCAAAGATGGATCCAGAATAGTGCCAGCCATAGAAACATCTGAAGCAAACTGGACATTGCCAATGACGTTAGCTTTTATTTCAGTGAGATTCAGAACAGCTCCTTCAGAAACAGTAGAATCATGAAATAAAAACAAGATCAAAAACCAGCATAACTTTTGAGTGAGAAAAGAATAATCTTTGTACCCAAGCTTTCTCACGTGCACTTAATGCAATACCATCAACTCCTGTTATCCCTGCTGCACAAAGGATGGAAAGATTGCAATGGATTAAGTTATAACTTTCAAGGGCATCATTATAACACAGTAGAGGCAAAACGTCCTAACAGCATGACAACACAGTGGTATTGACATTCTAGCAATCTGAGTGCTAAATAATGCTAGCTAAACTCAAACTGTTTGTAGCCTAACAAAGCATAATGGAAATCACAGATGATGCACAAAATCACTGAAACTGCTGGCAGCAAGTCTACTCTTCGTGTGTACAGTTCTCTAATGTCCTCTTGAATGACTGTTGTGCTAACTGAAGTAGGTTCATACTACGAGACTGATTTTATCCTCTACAGAACAGCACATTTCTCCAACAGACACAGAAGTATCAATTGTATGAATGCTGAAATAGTTTGGCAAGTCTTATGTGAGACCAGTGTCGAGATCTCAGTAGTTTTGTTCGACTGCGGTGATTTTTTTCTTCAGACTGCTCTTCTGCAGGGTATTCAACAATTTTCCCTCTTCTAATAAAAGATGTGGACTGATAACTGTATGCAAGTTTTTCACTCATGTTGCATCATAATGATCACTAATTTAATAATGAAAACCCTGATTTACAGATCCCCTTTATTTCATTCCAGCACGGAAAGAATATAGAAGAAAACTTGTGAATCTTAATGCTCAATACAAAGAAATTTACATCTTATTATGGAATAGTTATACACCAGGTCAGACTGTGGAATGACATAAGGAAAATTCAGGAATTTTATGTCTCAGGATGCATACCAGACTCCCATGCTTGCTTAAGACAAATCTTAATATTAGCAGTTCGATGACCAACAGAATGAAACTATTCTTTTCTCCTTTCCTTCTATTTCCTCTACCATAGTAACTTCAGCATATACTTCCTTTAAGTTCTTGTTCCATCATCCTCTTTTCTTCCTTTTCCACACCAGCCTTCTATGCTCTCCAGCTCCCATCCAGACTGCTTTCCCATTTGGCTGTCCAAGAGGCAGCAGGAGAAAAGTTTATACCTGTTGACCAGCTGGTAATGGTGAGCCAACTAGTAGGCAAGACGATCCCTCAGAATGAGTAACATTTGAATTCTATGTATGTGCCTTTTGGTAAGAACACTACTTCGCACATCTTTTCTTTACTCAACCTCTCTTTCCCACATAACATACAGACACTTCATTCCCTTGAAATTACAAGCTTAGAGAGAATGTGTGCCATCACGCAGTCTAGAGACAGGGATGGAGGGGCATAAGCTAACTGCCTTCAGATACATCACAAGACTACTGAAAACATCCAGGAGGAGTCCTGGATGAATAGGATGAGAAGAAAAAGGACTGATTTTTCATCACAAAATATTTAGATTAGACATGTAGGAAATTATCTAGTGGTTCCAGTTTAATTAATTACATTGCTGATAGAAGACTGGAACAGCATCTCTAGGACTTTTAAGAACAGGTGAGCTGAGACCACTGGAAAGAAACCAGGTGTATCTTGGTTCCATCTGCTCAGAACAGGTGGACAAAATGCCTTCAGAATTCATCTATCCTTGTTTGCCAAGGTTCACTTTACACTAAGAGAAATGGACACACAGAAATGCAGGGTATAAAACTTCCATCAGAAACAGCATGAATTCTAACAACCAAACAAGACAAACTGAATTTCTCTCTCTAGTGGAATATGAGTTAAAGCATATACAAACTGCTAGAGGAACACAATGCTCACCACAGTGATTCTTAGGAGTCCAACATCTTTACTCTAATACCAAATCAAAATATAAAAATGAAAGCCTGTAGGGAAGAACGGGTTTGTAAAAATCAGATTAGTTAATCTCTTGTACATTTTACTTAGAACTTCTCATTTTATTTCTTAACACTATGCCATTAAATACTTGGGTAGGGTTTTCTTTTGTTATTTTACTAGTTGTTTGGTTTTTCTCCCTGCTTGAGCAAAAGTAGTAAATGGATCAGTTTCCCTTTAAGGGCCGGATGGCTCTGCCAGCTTAGCCAATATGAAACATTTCCAAAGAAGTTTCTTGCTCATCACAGCAAGGAACAGAATATTTAAAAACCCCAAACTTAAAAATCCCAGATGGTCTTGAAGTCGTATTTAAATGAACTGCGTGAGTATACAGTCAGATCTGCCCAAGAAACCCTTATAACAGAGACTGAAAACCATAAATGTTCTCAGTTTATTAAAAACTGATTTGACACCAGCACAGACTATTTCAAACTTTTTCCTCTGTTGCAGAGCTAGACACACTTCTCAAAATATTTGCTTTCAATAAAGTGACAGCAGCTCCTCAAGTAGAGTTATGTAAGAGCCAGGTATTTGATTTTTTTTGTTATATTTCATGTTATATTGTCTGTTGAATAAAATGCTTTAAAAACATTAACGTAATATAGAATTTCAGACTCTTAATCATTTTGACAGGTTTTCTGAAACTCTTCAGAGCAACGTTTGAGTAAAAATCCCTTGCTATACACAGCCCTGAAAGTGGTTCAGAATGGGGGGAAGGGGAGCGAAGGGCCACAAAGGTCTCCCTTCTAAAAACACATGCATTCATTAGAAGAGAAAAATGCCTGGAAATTTGGCACAAAGAAGAGTGTTTAAATGAAGCCTGCCTGAGGGGATAGCCCTGACTTGCACTCTTACCAACTGGATGGATATCATGTGACTGTTAACAAGTATTACGTACCGTGTAAAAAAATCTCTGTGAGAAACCACACCATGCAACACTATATACAACTTCGGAGACAATACTTTCTGAAGGGGAAATGTTTCTAGATAGTTTCATGGTTGTTACACAAATGCCTGCAGTCAAAAATGACAACAAGCCCAAACCAAAACACTATACACTGTGCTTTTAGGATGCCCATCAGAGGTGAATTTGGATCAGAAGTTCATTAACAAATAGGCAGGATTTCAGGTGAGCTTATTTAGAACACTGATTATTTTATGTCTTAACTGCAGTTTTTCAGTTTCTTCTTCCCAACTTCTAGACCTATGTGCAAGTTGTCTTCATCTTACATCATTGCTTTCTGAAGGGACTATTTAATCGCTCAAATGCCAGAGTCTACGTGCCAATTTATGTGCTCTCATCTGATAATCAAATCCACAGTTAAAACAGCAACGAACTCAATGTGCACTTGGTTTTCCAAACCACAATTATTCAAAAAATACTTCGGAACCAACACAAAGCAGCCTTCCTTAACACTACAGACAACTCTTATATTGGCCTGAAGCCTTCAGTATTCATTGTCCCCCATGGCACATGAGTAACTAATTTCATATATCTATAAATAAAATATATAAGCTTTCATACAAGGATATATTATAGTTCAAACACAGAGACAAACTTGTAGCTGTCAAATGGAAGTGTTTTATAACTTTTTGCTCTACATAATTCTCTTTTTGGAGAAGGTTTAAATGAAAAGCACCTCACGAGTCATTTTTCAGAATGTTACAGTAATAGAATATTATAAAATAGACTCAGTGTTTAAGATACATTTTTATAAGTAAACACACTACAATAATGACAATCCCACTGTCAGATGGAGACAACTCCCTAACAAATTACTAACAAGTTAGCCATCCACCTTTGTCCATTTTTCTTTAAACTTACGATGGAAATGAATGCCCTGTATGAGCTGCTACCCCAGGAAAACTCAGTTCAGATTCAGCATCTGGAAGCTGATGAAGTATTGCTTTTGCCCATTTTCACAGCTGCAGCTGACTGCAAGAGAAGGGCGAGTGATTAACCCAGGGTCACTGAATGAGTCAGTGCAAGGGGATTACAATCATTAACGCTGCTGGCTGCCAGTGCCAGCCCTTGTCCTCCTGCCACCACCTAGCCAGCCTACACCAGCCTTAGCACACACAAACGATGGACTGGATAGAGCCAGCCAGCCAAGGGACAATTTCCACTGTACACAGCAATGTCAATCTACTCAGTCTTCATCTGTAAATACTCTTCAATTCCAGTATAGCCCTGCCAATACATCTCACTTTGGCCTGTCAAACATTGGTACACTCACCATGGGCCCCTGTTGAACAGAGACTGCCTGCTGAGCCAGATGGAGAAGCGGCTGTGGAACTAGATAATTAATTGGAAAATTCAACACCAACCTGCACCTGGATCCAACAGTTCACTGACACCACAGAAAGAAAACGCAGCTCTGGTCAGAGCAATACGGATACAAACCATACACCTCAGAGCTGGGTTGCTTACGTGAATGTTAAACAGCACTTGGTCTCACAGTATTTTGAGAACAGTTATAATGAATATTAAACCATAAACAAAACCAATCATCACAGATCAGCACCAGTACTAGAGTACATGCAAGACAAAGCAGAAGTAAATGGCATATGAATATCATTTCTACATCAATATCTGACTGTAAATCTGCATGCTATACAATACAGCTAGAATGACAAGACACTATGTAAAAGGTTGTTTTTCAATGCAGATTGCTACTGTCTCAAGCTAGACTTTCTGTAATCTTATTTTCTTAAGGTTGAAGTCATAAAAACAGCTCTGACTGCAGGACCCTTAGATCCACAACAGCTAGCTTTAATTGAGCTGGTCTCAGCATCCAGAAGAATAGGGCTGTGGGGACTTTGCTCACCTACATGGTGCACACACCACTCTACTCTGGATCCAGGGCTGCTGTTAAACACAACCCACAGACTAAGCCTTGCCTGGATGGGTTTACGTGCAATCACATGCAAGGCTCAAAGCATTTCAGACCAAAGTCACATGGAAATTGCTCTTCTCATAACCGAGTTTTGTACTTTCAAGAGCCTGGACAGCCCTGGAACTGTCATCTTTTGTCAGATTTGTGAGCATTTTTCTGAAGAAAAGGCTCTCAAGCATCTGTGGCTCACCTGATGTTTTGTAATGTCATTAATCAATCACATCTGATACACTGGGCTTCCTCCATGAAAACTAGAATCAGTTTCCTTGCATTGATTCACTGCCAAGATCCTTCAAGATCCAGCATCATAGGGTAGTGGCATTTGTCAAGAAACAGCACTGTGCAGGATACAGTTTTAACACCAAACTTATTCTGTTCCTCAGTCTGTGGCATGGGATCGTGTGCAAAGAACTGAAAACAGATGGGAAAGATATCTAACTCATGAAAGGATAACTCATTTATCCTACAACAGTGCTTAATTCATTTTCTTTTAAGTTTTCCTAAGGACATTTTGCAGGTACAGCTCAGAACAATGTATACCTGCATAGACATGAGCATAAGAATTCCATGTTTTCCGCTTAATTCTGAATTAAAATATTTTAAAAGTTATAATTACACAACCAGTGCTATGCAGCTATAGTTCCTTGGTTATGATGGAATGAGGAAGAGAGAGAAAAAAACCGAAAACTATCTATATGGCCTTAGTGGATGACTTACAAGTTACATTATAGTTATAAGATAAGCTCAGTGTAAACGGAGAAGAAGAAACTAGTGAAAAGGAAAACGAAAGCAATTATCTTGAGCTGTCTACATGCAGACTGAACTCTATTTTCCTCTGCCAAGCAGCTGGACACACTAAAGGCTGCCTATGTTTTCAGGTATCACCACTCAGAATCTTGGTCTGGAATGTGTAGCAAAGCAGAAGAGAGTCCCATGCATGCCAGTATAGCCAGCAAATTCATTCGTGGCTATCTGGTCACAGGCTGCTGTTTCTTTTCCTTTCTCATGTGCACCATGTCTTTAAGGTGGAACTTCTGCAAGTGACAGATTTCAGATCTCAAATGAACCAACCCACACAGAAGCAAGCTTTCACAAAATCAAACAAAGTAGGAGTTACAGAATCGTTCTACTAGAACACATACAACAAAGCCCTTAGTTCTTAAATTTAGTATTTGTATTTGGAAGGTCTCAAATCAACTGCTTAGATGCCAAGAAATACAGGCATAGATTCACAGCAAAAGAGTTTTACAGAGGTAGAAAAAAAAAAAAAAGCAATTCCTCCAGTTATACAAGAATTAGACATTTCAGCTGCTCCTTTTTAGCAGTAAACCAACCTGCTGCCATGCAAGATACCCCGCTGCCAGTCACCCCAACCACCCTCAGGGGAGGATGGGGGCTGAGTCCTACGCAGTCATTATGGGGGGCACCTAAGGCAGGAGCAAACACCTTGCAGCTCTCTGCTGTAACTAATTTGGCCATATGGAAGGAGGCAGTGATGCCTGTGTTCTTTCTGGCCTAGGAAATACCATCTGCAGCTGTGAAATTCACACGAGTACTGAGTTGGTAAAGAAAACAGATGGCAAACAGAAGCAAATGGTTAAAACGTTCCCTCCACTGCAACACATGTGAAATCCCTTATTCCAATGGGCTGCAATAAACCTACGAGTGTCAGTGCACATATAATGTGTTGAAGAATTTTTCTTCAGAAGGAAATAAATCTGATTTTTATCTAAGCTGGCAATAAACACGGTCAAATATTTAACTATTTCTGCAGCAAACTCCCTATTGTTTTTCAATTTTATTTTTAAAAATGCCAATATCAATGTGCTGCATTGCTGCAGACCTCAGGGATGTGAACAGAGGCGAAGGTCTGTGATGAGCCCCAACTGTCAAATGCAGCAAGCAAACATTTATTGTGAAGTGCAACCTCTTGTGCCAGATTGAGGATCTTAGCTTCACCAACACTGGATTTGTTGTACGTGGCTTATTCAAGTGATTTATATGGCTTACGCCACTTTTTCCTTTTTTAACCTTGCCCTGATTATCAAAAAATCTTTTTGTAATTTACATTAATAGCTCTATGACACTGTGGAAAATATTAAAAAAGACCTTCATACTTCTGGCACCTCCTACTGCAGAGGACTGCATACAATCAATGCTCTCTTGAGCTGTTCCAAAGGGCTTGGCAAGAATTTGAGGTACACCCAAAATGTCATGAAAGACCCTGCACAGAATCCTCGGGAAAACTGGTCAGTGAATGTCCAGGTCAATAGTTTTCTTAGGCCCAAGTCCGCAGCACTCCTCTGCCAGTAAGTAAAAACATTACACACACAAGGCACTTCCATTATCTCAAGTCAGTGGGTTTTTTTTAATAATAACATGTGTTGTAGAAGTGTTATTTCCACAGTCAGTGGGTCCCACGTTGGGGAATAGTTTCAAACCGAATAAGGATGTTACAATAGAAGATATCAAAAAGAAGTTTGGTAAGAAAAGGCTTTTTCAGCAATTTTTTTTTTTTTTTTTTTTTTTTTTTTTTTGCGCCTCAACAGCAAAAGTGCATCAAAGCACAGCGGAGAAAAGTGCCGTGTAGTAACACAGAAACGGAACTCAGAAAAGTTTTTGATCATAACTACAGCTCTGACATTAGATAGAAGCTCTTCAATTTTTCTTATTTAAATTCTCTTATCCATTAAAAAGCACTCTAACTTCAGAGTAGCGACTGAAAGGAAACAGTGACAAGTTCCAAAAATGTAAAGAAGTTTGTACTCCAAAATGAGCAGTGAACACCAGAAAAAAAATTGAATTGTTTTCCAGATTAGTGAACATTTAAATGTAAACATTTTATTTTTCTTACACCTATTATGCCTTCTTTGTGAGCTTTGAGAAAATCTGAATCAAAACTAGATCTGTGCCAGCCCTGGCCAAAAGACAGAACAGAACCATAGAATCATCCATGTTGGAAAAGACCACTAAGATCATTTAGTCCAGCTGCCAGCTCATCCCTGCATGCTCACTAACCACATCGCTCAGTGCCACACTGACCCTGCTTCTTGAACACGTCCAGGGATGGCGACTCCTCCACCTCCCCTGTCAGCCTGTTCCATCGCATTACCACTCTTTCTGAGAATAAATTTTTTGTAATATCCAACCTGAACCTCCTCCAGTGCAACATAAAGCCATTACACTTTATTCTCTGTTTGTTATTAATGAAAGGGAATATAAATATTACAGCTGAAGTGAAAGGCACCAATATGTACTCACAAGTATACTGGTCCACAGGGCAGTTGGTCATCTCCCATTTGATTCTGAAACTAGCAAGAAGGCCTTCAGACAGCAGGACCAGTTTCCTAAAAATGACAAGCTAAGAACAGCCGCTAGGAAGCATCTTTCTTCATCTTTCTTGATTTAAAGCTCCTGGTCCCACACAGAAATGGACTATGGCTAGCTGCAGGGCTCATGCTGCAGGGCACCAGAAGCTCCCCTTCCCACTGCCAGGACTGTTCACATGCCAGAAGGAGGATGAGATGGAACTTTAACCAAATATTCATTATCACTAAGCTACCAGGCCTGTGCATTACATGAAGACAAAACCCAAACTTTCTTGCTTAGGAAACAAATTTAAGTTTTATGACTTTCACAGTCTGACCCAGAAAGCAGAAAAATCCCAAACTAATATCAACATTCGGTATGTCAGAAAGGGATCTGTTTCCCAGGTACTAAATATTCAGCAGATATAATCATGCAGGAGAATCAGCCTCCACGTTAAAAAAGAAAACCACAGGCATCAGTTCCCACCATGAAGTGGAGCACTAACTGCATCTGTTAACTACAAGCATCAGACATATTTGTGATAAATTAGCATCAGCAAATCAGGCACTGAATTCTCATCCTCACCTCTGCATCAACCAGGATACCAGGAGTTAGCTAAAATCTCTTTACAGTTGAGGAGGATTTGCTTCCAAATTTTTGCAACTATTGAGATACCAGTTACTGTTAATACCTGAATCAGTCTTGCTTCAGGATCCATCCAAGCCTGAAATAATCCTATATTTAATCATATTAATTCCAACCTCAACAGTGACAATAAGCAAACAGTCCACATGCTGAACATGAAGACGGAAAGACAGAAGTTTATCTCTTAAATAAAATACCAGTGATTAATAAATCACATGTTTATATCTCTTTGGAGGAATGCTTCTAATGCAAAGAAGCCAGAGCATTCCACGCCAAATCAAATACTCATTTGAAGAGAAAAACAATTTCTGCCAGCTTTTTTGTCCAAAAAATCTATAAAAATTGGAAAAATGAAAGCGTTTGCCCTCTTTCCATGAAAACCCCGAGCATTGGGCACCAGGAAACATAATGTTCCCACTGATCTCCAGTAACAGATGAACAACAACAATTTCAGAGTTATGAGACGTAATTTAATGCATTCCACTGTGTGACAATAATAAAAATTAGCAAGTTCTTTTGATACTGTTCTCGGCAAGTCTGTACATCTGCCTCGTATAAGAATTTAGGTTGCTTCTTATTTTCCAATTGAAGATATGTTTTCCCCTCAGTTACTGGGGGTTTAGAGAGGCTGTTAGAACAGAATAAAAAGATGAAAGCTGCCCCTTTTTTTTTTTTTTTTTTTTTAATTTGTGTATCATTTTCCCCAATTTGATGAGAAGCTTAATAGGAGGGTAGTGTGCTTGCAAAGATAGATTTGAGAAAGCAGTCAGTTCTAGAGAAGGGAAAAAATGATAGTTGCAGGAACACTCCAGACAAGAGAATAACTGAAGTTACTGGTAGCTGAATGCATGCAGAAACAGTGCTTTCCTCACTGCAAGAAACAAAATCAACAACAACAAAAAGAAACAAAGTAACAACAAAAAAAAAACCGCTTTGGAAAGTCTTATCTATTTCGAGTCAATTCGGAATTCAAACATAGCAAAGCAAGAAGCCAATAACAATAAAAATAGACAAAAACAAGCAAGAATTGAAAATAAAAGTATCACAAGTGACGTGCAGTAATTTTGGTTCTATCTCTGTTTCTCACTAACATTACAAACTGCAAAATCATTTTTGACAGAGATTATGAGAAGTTTAGTAGTTTTTCAAGGAGAGACTCATTTCCAGCCTTACTTCCAGCCTTTGCCTTCAGCAAAGGACTCTGGAATATATCTTACGTTTTAATAATGTCTCTTTAAATGTTTTTCTGTTTAACACAGACTCCAGTTTAGGTACTTACACATTCATGTACTGCAGTAACAGTAGAAGTCTATACACAACTGAGGACATGTCCCAGAGTAATTGTAAGGAGTGCAAATAATTCCTATTTTTTTTCTGAAATTAAGGAAAATCATTTTCTTATAGAAGCACCTTCCAAAGAATTATCAATCAAATAACTCAACTCAGGGATACTAAACGATCCACCATTAAAAAAATAAAAAAAAATTTATTATGTGATATAATTTCTAATTGTATAATTGCAGTTCACAATACTTGAACTACTTCCCTCCTTCCCACTCTTGCCACACTGCAATAGATTTCCATGAAGCGTTCTCACAACCCCAAAATCTCACTTTTAGGTGGTAATGATCATCTTTGAGCCTATTAGTTTACAGGTAAAGGTAGTGTTACAGTTTTCCCCACACGCATTTATTCACAGTGAATTGCATCAGCCTCTTCACGGCTGAGTCAATCTCGATGTCTCTCTTGGATTTGTCATAATCTCTGTTATTTTTCTCATACTATATTATGATGCAGGCTTGTAAGTTTACAGGCCAGCATTATCTGGAGTGATCAAGTATATTTTTATACATTCTAGGGAAGATCAGAAAAGTTTACAAAAGAGAAATTGAGCTGGTTTTCACGTGAATAGATACCATCTGTGTGAAGAAACTAGAATTCTTGGGACAATGTTGGGGAAAAAATATCCCTAAAATAGTATTTTAATATTTTTCCCTGGGCATTCGCTTTTCACCAGATAAAACAAAGACCTCAGGCCTAAGCTAAAGTAATTAATTTTTGTGTCAACAGCAGGACAGTTAAATAAGGTAGAGTCCAGTGCCATCTGTGCCATTCCCATCTACAAGCAGGCAGTGCAGCTTGAGAGATGCTTTCCAAACTGGGACTTGGGCTTTGCATCTGACTGGATGGACCAACACACTTTATCTGCCAACAGTTATGGAAAGACTAGGGGGTGTCGTGAGTCGCTTTTCCCAGCTTAATCCCAACAGTACTTTACAGGACACGCCAGTTTCTTTACGTCTAACATTCCCTACTGGACCCAGCTTTCATCATCATTCAGTTCCATATTAAAAATAGAAAAAAATGTTGCAATCATAGCATATGATCTTATGATATGATCGTTTTGCTGTTGTTATGAATTTATTTTCTTAAAACATTTTCTTAAAAGATTCTTATAAGAATGCATTTTCTTCCCATGTTATTCTAGATTCTTCCTTAAACAACATTGAAAATGTAAAGCCATCTGGTAGCAGCTGTGTGTTGACTGCACACCTGTGCTTGAGCTAAAGTGTGGAAAAGTTCAATAGGGATTATACTACAGGTGCCAGAACGTCTCATTTCTTCCAGAAATACTGCAAAGATTTTATATTCCCTCCTGCTTTCTCCTTAACTGGCTTGTGCTTTAGTTTGAGCACACAGATTAGAAAGACAAGACATTTTGTGGGGAGCACAAAGCCCTTAGTGCTAGGTATAGAGCAAAAGTTTCCACGAATCTCTGTTGATCCTGGACCTGCATTTGCAAAGCTATATTGATTTGGGACAAAAATAGGCCTCTGGCTGGGCACTGTTGCTTTCCACAGATATCTACTCATCAACAAGCCAAAGCAAACTGTACTAGCAGTGAAAAAAACACCATTTGGAGCAACTAAACAATACCACGTTTGGTAACATCTGCAGCTGCAGGGATCCTACAGTCAAGTGCAATTAGGGAATACTCTCGGCACAGTATCTGACTATTTCCTCATCTAACCCTCCTCTTCAATTCAAGAAAATAAGAAAGCTGTGTACACACTTTAAAAGAAATGGATATGCACAAAAGAACCTCTTGACCTGCAAAAGTTCAGGACAGGACAAGCTAAATAAGTCATTAATGATTTTTTAATTACTTTTTTGTATAGCATGGCACCGCTTCATTCCTGCTGATTCATTCAATTTGGTCATCTTTGCAGGGACAAGTCTCCTGGAAGTTCTCTCTAGAGCTAACCAGTCAAAGATGTGGAAGGCATCCCCATACTTTAATCTTTATTAAAGAAAGGCTGCCTGCCAGAATCCAGCACCAGCTATCTGCAATGATTTTAGATTAAATTCTTCCCTAGAGTAGCTCTCATCTTGTTTCCATCCCTTCTTTATCAACACAATGCCCTTCATTTTCCACCCCAATTCAGTGCTCAGAAAATACCCTATCATGGTTCTAATACTATGTTGTTCAAGGAGTTATCATTTGACTATTCACGTATAATGATCATGACTTAATGGCATTCTCTGCCATCTTCTTACTTCAATCATCATTAGCACATTTTTGAAATAAGAAGCATTCACTGAAGTGGGAAAGTTCAGAAGCTGAAGAAAACACAGGTGTTTTTTTCTAAGAATAGGACTATTAATGTAAAGCCTTGCAATGTTTCAAGTAAGGCAACTATTTTCCCTGTTACAATATTCTTGTAGTTAATAACTGTGTAGATTCGGTGAGTGTTCAACAGCTGGTATGAAGCGCTGTGGGACTTTTTAGCATTAAACAATCTGTGTGAGATACAATTTCCTTCTAGACCCTTCGTCTCTCTATTAATCCATCAAAAAGAAGCAAGGCAATGCCCAATCTAAGTTTAGCTGCTCTCAAAATCCTTCTCTATTAGACTTTAGTCACACTTGGATGTCCCCACTCTCTAAAATCCACAGAACTTCCCTCCCAGTGAGCGGCAACAACGTGTCACCTGTAAGAGCAAAGTAGAAGGTATTCCCCCATAGGAACACAACTTCTTTAACACAATGTGGTTTACCCAAAGCAGGTTGGAAAAAAAACAAAAACAAAAACAAACCAAAAACTAAAACAAACAAACCAAAAAAAAAACCACAAAAAACCACAAAAAACAACTCACTTCTTTTTCTTCTGAAAAAAAGTAACATTAAACCAAGAGCAAGTTTCAGTGCATGTAATTTTCAGTGGAGAGAACCTGTATAATTCAGAGCCCACAATTTCCTTGTCTCTCATTAAAATCTTTTAGCACAGCAGTTGATTTCAGAAAAAGAAAATAACGGAAAACGCTACTTCTCATTATGAAAATTAAGACAGTGTCTTGCATTTGGGCAAAGATTAAGGCAAAAAAGAAAAGCGGGATATTCTCAGAAAGATAGAATTCATTAGATAAACTTCCAAGAAAATCAGAGGCGGTTTCCATTCCCTATAAACAAGAATATTCTATTCATCAATTCTGTCTTGAAATGAATGCTGCAACAACATAATACAAGTCTCTTTAATATCCAAAAACAGACTTGCAAACTAACTGTAGTTAAACCACCAAAGTCAGTGAGGCTTCGGGTGGCTTAGACAGACTGATTTTTCAGTTTCAGCAAGGCCAAATTCACGTGTAGTTCTAATCTCAAGCTCAGTGAGCCTCACTTTCAGCTTAACAGTCATTTGCACAGGAAAGTTTGCCAGAGCACAGTTTCCATTCCCAACTGAGACCTGCCACTGGAGAGCAAATGAAAAAAAGCATTGCTGAATACAACAGTGCCAGCATGGAGCACTTAGGTGTGCTGAGCTGCCCATGCAGAGCAGAATACTATGAAGTAAAGGAATTCTGATACACCTTTAACCTAGCTCTGATAAGATTCTTTGTCTTCCTTATCCCAAACAATCACAAATCTCCTCACAGAATAGTTTGGCTTTTACACATCACGGAGCTCTGTCACAGCAACCTGCTCCATAATCATCCCCGGCCCGACTTCACCTGCAGATGGGAGCCGCAGGACCAGGCATTCATTGGTGCAACTCGCTCTTCTTCCCCAAAAGGCTGTGTGCTCACACTGGCCTGATACATCTCAAAGACCACATTTAATAGACTTGTACTCATAACCCTTCTCCAACTGTCAGGATGTCTGTCTACTCAGCATAAAGAAAAGACTTCATGGAGTTCCATTCCAGCCTTCATTAGACCTACATTATTACTCCCTGGCTATGCAGTGTTGTGTGTAACATGGTGTAACCCTGAAGACAATCTCATAGTTCAATGTTAAAAAAAATTGAAGTCTTCGGTTCTTTTGACATAAACTACCAGCCAAATTCATTCAGCAGTAGTCCAAAGCCCTCGCTAATTCCCTTCCCTTGTTATGATGATAATGTCTCAGACACCTTGATTGTCATAACTTTCAGCAACTTGCTCCAAATGAATAAGTATCCAAATAAAATTGTATCCAAGTACATGCACCCAATAGTTATTCCATGCCACAGGTGACTTGAACAAATGAGGAATTCTGGCTGTTTACTGGGGATGGGATGTTAAAAATATCGTAACTGCTTGTGATGCATTCATCACTGCAGAATATAGATATTCTTCCACTTGAATTATGTGAAAGCTTCCATAGTTGGACCTTTAGCCAAAACACCCCTGTGAGAATTATCTCATTTTATGCTAATTACTTTTGAAGTTTCATCATGATATCTGAGTATGAAGCCTCATCCCACACCTGATGAATGCAGCATTACTTTCAGCACAGCAACTGACCGTGGTAACATTTCAGGACTCAGACTAGAGTTGTATCTCTGTTATGTTGGCTCTTGTATACCAAGAAAAAGACAGATCCGTGCAAAATAAATTATCATCCAAGTACTTTAATTCTTACTTTGTATTGGTGAAAAAAGTCATTCACTTGCAGTCACTCAGTCAGTTAATACAAAGTACGCAGCCTTAGCGCTTATATGACACTCAGATCCTACCAGATATTACTTCTTAGAAAGTGTCTAAGAACAGAAGCTTAAAGTAAAAGCTTGAAGACTGTCAAAAGACAAGGTTTGCTGTTTGCTTCTACAGAGGTCTACTTGGGAAACAATTCCAGAGCCAGAGCTTAAATACTAACTTTTTTTTCAAAAGCTATTAGGGTCTTAGAAATCCCATAGTGGTTATTTGGCATGAGTGGGGAACTTCTCAGACTGAAAAACATTCTGCTTGCCAGGATGAGGTAGGGGAGGCTCCACTTTAATGGGCCAGTGACCACTTCTCTCAAGGAAGGACTTTTACTTCATTTTTCAGAGACATTTCTTAGGGATAGAGAAGGAAAGAAAAATTGAGCATGTGAACAGCCCAGTAAAAAAGTAAACACACAGAAACATGCAATGTCAGACCAGAGTGAAGCTTTCAATCTGCAATTCAAATACCCCTCACTGAATAATTATGAGAAAAGTAATTTCGAACAGTATTTTTAAGATCAGAGCTTTCAAAAAAGAGAGATAAAATACATTGAAGAGATGATAAAGGAACTTTCATATTTTCCTTCCACTATAATTTCTTTCATAAAAAAGAAATTGACTCCACAGAAATAGTCATGTCTGTACAATTTTGTAAGATTCTGCTTTAAATGCACCACCGGTTCCATCACCATGTACAACAGCACTAGCTAAAAAAAAGTTCAAACTTATTTGAAATTAGTACTGTCATACTGATACCACATCCTGATTGCAGATCAGAACCAAGATCTCTGTGATTATCTAAGTCCAGTCTCATACCCTTAAGTCATGTTTAGCTCATTATTTCACCCACAAACTAAAAAAAATTAAAATTGAATTAATCAGTGCATAATAACTTAAGCAACTGCTAAACTGATATCAATCTATGAGACACTCTCAAAGTTTTATTTTTTTCTTTAAAGTTGGGTGGTTTTTTTTGTTCGTATGTTTAAGTTTTCCCAATTCAATAGTTTCTTTGTAAGGAGCTCATGGACAGACCCACCAAGACACCAAGACAAGTTGCAGCACTTGGAAGTTCAGATTATACTACAGACTCAAAAGGTTCCTCTAGTTTGTATTAGCTTCCAAACTCCTAGGTTACTTTTAATTGAAGCATAATAGTTTTGTTCTCTTTTTATTCACTTTGATTCTGCATCAGAACTTCATAATCTTTTAATTTTCAGTCAACATTATGAAGAATCAGACCCTTTAAGTTTAACTGACCGTGACTCTTCACATAAGCATATGTGACACGTATGTATCTTTGCAACTCAAGAATCTCACTGTAAATTCACCCAAACCATGTAAAGTTCACTGGAAAATGGTTTTAGCTTTCTCTTCCATGCCATTGCTCAGCACTTCGAGTCAGCAGAAGGCTCAATCATCAATTAATGACTTTCACAACTTGCAATAAGCTTTTCCAAGCAAGCCCATTGAGAACAGGCATAAGAGCGAGCAGGAAAAACGCAGAGGTTGCAGTAAATGCGTTGATTAATGGGGCACTAGATGGCACTCTAGCACTCAGCTCTTAGGGCTTTTTTTTAAGCTCTTTTCTCACCCAAGTTGGAAAACAACACAGGTACCTGAATTTTATTCAGGTCATGAATGAGCATTTATAATTATTTATGTGGGAATGTATCCTGGGAAATGTAATCTAATAGAGTAGTGCCAGGTTAAGACTAAAGGAAAAAGATCATTCTATTCCACGTAAGTAAATATTAGTTATAACTAAGAAAATCTTAGAAACGCATTTTAAAAATTCCATTACTGCAGACAATTTTATAGGAGCCTTTAGAGTAGAAGATTATTACACTCAACTACTTCTTATCTTCCTGCCTCTAAACAGTCAAGAAAATTTGTAATTAACTGCTGAAAATCCTTCTGAGAGCCTCTGCATACACTGGACAAGACACCAGAGCTGATGGTATGCAGAGATTGAGCCCTTCTGAGACAACAAGGTCTTTGTTTTGCCAAGCAAATTTGAGTGCACCTCCTTCTACTGATACTAGAATGCAAGGAGGCACTGTTATCTCTTGACAGCATACAGATAAGAAAATTCAGGCTTTTAGCAATTAAATGATATGTTCAAAACTGCAGAGGAAAACTGTGCCAGATCAAGGAAATGAAACCATTCCATGTCAGTGGCTTGCCCAGTAGGTAGTTTGAGCCTCTTGCTCTGAGCAAGACTTGTGACTTGCTTAAAATAACGTCAAGTAACTGGGAGCAGAGAAATTCCATTCAGGAATCACACAGAGCTTCAAAGGATTTGAATAAGGTGGCTGGCTGGCCTGTGAGTGGATCACAGCCCCATTTCCAGAAGTCTCTTGTACAACCAATACTCTTTCCTGAAGTGTAACAGGATGTAATATCTCATGTGTAAATTATTGCCAAGAAATATTGTAGAAAAGACAAAAGAATAATAACAAGATGAGAGCAGAATTTTAGGTGCATTCTAGATCACTGAAAGAGCAAAAGAACACGCAGACATAACACAGGAGATCATTCTATGGTGGTACCATGATAAACAAGACTAGTAGATAATTATTTAAGAAACTGAGAAACTGGAAGGAAAAAAAATGAGACAGTCAAGACAAATGTACTATGGCATTATAGAAAATAATAAAAATGCACACAGATCTAGGCCTTGCTAAAATTTAAAGTACACAATTAAAACTGATTTTACAAAACAAGTTACACCAGCATACATGAGGTCAGAATTGGACCCAAAGGACCTAATCTCTCACCATATCAACAAGTTAGCAGGTGGTCAAGAAAGTCCAGCTGGAGAACAGGCTCAAATTTTCAGTGAGATAATACATTAATCTTTCACTTCTGCAGACCTGGATTCAAAACTTAAGATCATAAACTAAAATTAGTCTGCTGGTTTCATTCTAGTCCCCATTTGTGCACAGCACAAAACCATCAGAAGCGTAATGACTGGCAATCTCTGTAAGACAGGCCCAGTTCTGGAAAAGCAGGAAATGCTGTAAGCTAAGGCTGAAGTACACTGGCACAGCTGTGTGTGGAATTTTGTACTCTCTGCCCACATTATGCCTGCTAAAGCCAAGTGTTTTTTTTTTTCCTTAACTTTTGCAAGTGCCCCTTTCATACTAAAAAAATTAAAGAGAAAGGAAAAGAAATACAGAAAGAACCACTAGTCACTGGAACCTATACTGCACTGTTGCATACTTTGTGCATCCACAGTAAAGGCATAGATGTTGCATCAGATACACATTTGTACACAGAATCATGTTTTGTAGATTGGGTTAAGTTTCATTTTGGTTTTGTCTTTTCATCTTCTCTTTCTGTCTGATAATAATACTACACATTGGCAAATTGGATCTGTAACATCTGAACTGAACTAAGCCATAGTACTGCAAAACCAGAAGATTTTCCCAGTCAAGTCAGCTAAGTCGGAATAGGTCAGTGATCAAACCTGAAAATGCACTTGAGTTTGTTAATATAAGACATTCATATTTATCCCTGACAGTCCACTGGACAAACTCCAGCTACCTGTAACCAAGATAATAACGTGTCAATAAGGAAAGTCACATCTAGTAATAACATCATGTTATGTAGGAGTGTGCTGACCCTTTCAATAGTTAGAATCTGAAAGAAGGGCTACATCATATCCCTCTAAAACCATTTTGTACTGGGACAGGTTTTTGCAAGTAAAATTTCTTCCACACACCATGAAGCTTTCAGCCAAAATTGGCAGTGAAAAATAATATCTTTGGTAACAAACAAAATAAAATAAAAACAAGCAGCTTGGGTCAGTTGTAACATCTTTAAGATAGCAATAAGAGTGCACACAAGAATAAGTTAAAAGAGAATAATTGGCAATCAACTGATCTAGGAGCTTAATGAATTGTTCTATATGACAATCACCAGCCATAAATAACATGACTCCACTACATCACAGAACCAAATAAGTCTATCTGACTGGAATTAAATAAAGCAGGACTGTAGCTTTTGCCAGCAAAAATACAAAAGCCAGATAACAGTAGCAGCAGCAGTTGCTGCTAATCCCAGAAAACAGTTTTTCTGCTTTTGGCAAAGCAGTCATTCTCCCCAAGAGCAATTCTCATTCTGAGGCCAAGGTGGTGCTCAAATATAGTTAGTAACAGCCACCTTTCTGAGAAACTACCTGCTTCAACTCTATTCCTTCGAGTGCATTCGAACAGGAAGAAACTAAGACTTCTCCCCAAAGGCAAGGCTTTGACTTTCTTGCAGTAGTTTGTATGCATAGCTACTGACACAAAAACATGCAGTCAGAACTAGCACATTAAAGGTTAAGTTTTCCATGAATTTAGTTTATCTACAAATAACATTTTCCATAGAAACTCTACATTCCTCTGTGGACTGTATTTTGAAAGCAGCTTCTATTTAAGAGTGTGTCTGTTAACTTCTAGATAAAAATCATCACCTCTTCAGCGAGGCTTTCAGTCCTCACTCACAGTTTTTTTGGACTTTCTACCACTTGAGTTTGCTTCCATTTCAAATATCCCAGAAAAAGTATTCAATAAACACCAGTACAATACCTGGCATTTCCCTCCCAGCAGTGTAGTCATAAACTGAGCAATCCTTACTAAGGAGATGGACTTCAATGGCTGCTGTTCTGTCTTGCGTGCTCTATGGCTCCAGAAACCTACCTCTTGGGTAAAGAATAGTCTAAGGTACATATCCAGGACTGTAAAGCAGGAGAGAAGTTCCATTTCTGTAGCTACAAAAACAAGTAATAAATAGAACCTGAAAGCAGTCACAATACTGAGAATTTTAAGGTACTCACCCTATTCCCATTTCATTTTCTTCCTGAAGTCATATTCAGAAAACCTGGGAAAAAAAGATACGCTTTCTGCCATGGTCACACAGCAGTCCCTGATTTTCTATGGCTCTGACTACAAGAGAACAGATAAAGCTTTGTTTCGTAGAGATGTTTCCAGGTGAAAAGTCTACTATTACATCATTTTGCTTAAGTGAAAGTGGAGTCAAAAACAAAGCATAGTTAGTTAATGAAGCATAAGTACGTTTCCAACAAGATTTCAGATTTCACCATTTAAAATTAAAACATCATTTATTTTGAATTCATCTGAAATTTAAAGTTACAGTGATAATAGATAGACAAGCATACTCTGGAAAGTTCTGCTTTTATTTCAAGTTCAACAGCTATTGATGATCTCATACTGATGCCATAAGTGAATGTATAAAAGTGACACAAAGCCTCTCAGAACAGAAGCAGAGTTCTGCTGAGAACCGAGTTGGATAATACAGTAAAAACCCTACATGGCTTTCTACAAGGAGCCTAATGAAAATACTGTCATTTAGTGAAAAAGCCAGGATGTAGATGTTTTAAAAATATTTATAGTTTATGTGGCAAGGAAACCCTTCCCAGTAGCAGCTCCCTCCTCGGTCACCTCGGCGCATAACAATTATAGCTGAGAAGCTTGGCTAATTCACACCATTCTACCTCAGATGCTTACACAGGTGTGTGCTGCTGAACCTGGCTCTTTTGCAGACAGCTGTGAGAGAGAAAAAAACAAACAAGAAAACCCACACAACCTCTCGGACCACAGACCAAAAGCAAAGCAGGGAAGAAAGGAAAAAATCAATTGACTTCTGCTACCAAGTAAAAACTTTACAGCTGTTTTAAAAAAGTACTGAGCTACCAATTTGCTTTTCTATCACACCAGTTATTAGGCACGTTCCTGGCTTTAATAACCGTTTTCTGCTCCAACAACTTGTGTAATACAAAGGAGAATATGGAGCGAGCAAAACTTGTTTAATTAGAAATGTTGTTTGCTAAGCACCCAGAGGAGGTTACAGAATTGTTTGTTTCACCATAATAATATATAACCTAGAAAAAATTTCCTAAAATAGAGTTTGTTTCCCTTATATGATATAAATGTATTCTTAATGCTAATTACAGCTGATTCACATAATAAAGTGGCTACCATAAAATTAAAATGCGGATATATGAGCATGTTAGTGCAGGGTAAACTGGGTTATGAACCTTCAGGGTACATCACCTGTGCTGTGGTAATGCCGTGTAAATGTATTTACTCAACGGTAAATTAAAAGTAGCTGATCCTTATTCAAAGAGCTGTCGAAAGAATTTCTACTCCTTTGCCAGCTAGTCCACTGGTTTTGAACAGATGTGGTCAGAAAATATGAAACCAAGTCCTGGCAGGAACTACAAATTAAGATACTACCATTAGCAAGAAGCAGGTACCAACACTGCTTAAAACACTGTAATTCCTGTCACAGCTTCAGTGAAGACACAATTTTACCTGCTTCTTGGTTTCTACCTGAGAAGCGATGTACCGAAAATGATTAAAGTGACCTGGCCATTAATCCAGCACTTGTGTGGTTGCAGTCAAAGAGATTTCAGAAATCTCCAGTCCGAAAGTGTTTCAAATCTGTTTCTTTGCAAACGACTTGACATATGGAGAGCATTATCCTAGCAGCTCACAGTGACCTATGGTCTACATGTGTAGAGCTGTTATAACAGCAAGAAACATGTAGTTAGAAAGGAAAAGTAAAGAACAGGTTGAGTACGTACACAGATACATGGAAAAAGTTGCCAGTACTGCCTAGGGAATTTTGACACACAATATAAATAACCAAATAAGACAGTTATCTGAATCTTCCTAGATTACCCTAAAAATGTGGTTTTCTTTTTTTCCCCCCACCACGCAATATATTTTAGGTAATAGTAATAATACTTACTGGAATTAATAATTGTTTTGGTAAGCTTATTCCTGCACCTTACACAACTCAACATAAAACCTCTGGACAAGCTTTTTGATAACATACTATTGATCCAAGAACTGACCTGGAATTTGGAAACTGCTGAGTTTTTCAATTAGAATGGAAAGCATTTGAACTTTCAGAGCTATTACTCCAGGTTTTAAAATAAGATTCAGATATTCCCTTTAATGTTTCATCAGAAGCAACAGTTTAAATGCTATTATTATGCCTTGTGCCCTTTGAAGCGCTACAAATTATCAGCTAGAAAAAGACAATCACTAAACTAAATAACACCCAGTCATCTACACATCACAATTCCTTCATTTGACCAACATGACAAGAGATTTTAATGCTTGAATCTGTGAGTTGGTCATGTCTGGCCTTTTTTAAAAAAAACAAAAAAACAAAAAAACAAAAAAACTTTCATTGCTGTCTGTTCCTTGAACTGAAAGAGGGCAGCATGCTTATGATGCTTTGCTCCTCTTCACACTGTATTTTTTACATGTTCTTGTAGACCAATTTTTTCCACAAGGCCAGCATCAAACTGAATTGTTCCCCCCAGTTTTTTTGCATCACTGACACTTCCTCATTTTCATGACCTGTTTTATTTCTGTAAATCACCATACAAAAGTGGTTTCCTAGTTCCATCACAGCAACCTTTAATTTTCTTTCCTAGGGACATTTCTGGTTTTCTCCTGCAAATTCAATCACAACTGAGCAACTACACTTGGATACCTATTGTCCAGAAAGTCAGATCATAGAAGTGGAAGATCTCAAGCTGCAATATATTGGATCACACCCAATCAGCTGGTTTCCCACTTTTCCTTCCTAGTATTTAGCTACACCAAAATTGGTGCCTGACCCAAAACCCGTATTCAGTGCTTGCATTACCACCTTGGTGGCACAAGCCTTTTCACTGAATAGATTCAGCAGTATTGCTTGACTTGGTTGACCAGTCCAGTTGCTTAACTGAGCTATGATATAGAATAGAATCAATTACATTAAGACAGTTTTATGTTACTTCATTACTAGGACTTATTTAAAAGCAATGCAGGGATTTCCAAAGAGAAGAATTCGATAAACGTCTGATTTCACTCAAGTTCTTTTCCTTTCTTAACACCTTGACAAAGTTATCTCTTCTGAGAAATCTCAGAGCTTTCCTAGTCTGTGTTTCACTGAACTTCTTTTTAACAGGAGGAGCCACAAATCCATCCAAACTTATCACATTCTGCTTCACATCTGGACTTCATCATCTATCCAGATACTACTATAAGCATTTTTTGGCCCTTTCTAGGAAAACTTTACTCATTATTCTATTTCTTCTTATGAAAACTCCAGATTTAGCCACAATACTTATTGGACATTTTTTTGAGCTCCTCAAACATCTCCCAACTGCCGTCTCTCCTCTCTGACCTGAAGATGTTGGCAGACTTCAGGATCTTAGATATTTGAATGTATCAAGATAGTAGATGGATGACAGAGCAAAGTATTTTTACTGCATCTGTCCCCATTTGCAAAGATCATATAAAGTCAAGTGATCCACATGCTGCAGGAATCAAAACAGTTTCCTGTTTACCAGTCCTTTTCTAGGTAGCACTCATTCCAAATTATTTATTCCTTCTTTCTCAGTCTTCCCTTGCTAACAGAGCTTTTATGCTTTTTATGTCTATTGTTTCCTTTCTGATGTTCCTCTCATTTCTCTTTCTGCCTTGTTTTCACTGTCTGAAAAGTCTTCAAAAAAAAAATAACATTCCACTACCCATATTTACACACCACGTGCCTTTGTTTTGCAGGTCTGTGTTTGGAAAGGTTTCTAAAGTTCTGCTCTCATATTCAGTTTCCTACAAGAGACCTGCTGCCAAAAGCCATCCCCATACCTTTCAACAATTGTTTGGGACAGCATTCAAGCATGTACTCCTTCATTGCAATGGCTCAGCCATTGAGAGCAATGCTGATAAACTACAGAAACTCAGTCGTATTCCTGATCCTGAAGGAGGAGAGTCTTTGCAATATCTTCTGGAAGGAACAGTGATGTTAGCATCAACCTGAGTGCTAGCTTTTGTCTCTGGAGCATTAGTCCACTCAAAGAAAACTGTCTTTTACTATTTGAAACTAATGAGCAGACTTCAGTTCTGAAGCACTTACTCAAACTGATTAAGCTATGGCAGCCCTGCTACAACAGTGAGACAAAACATGTTGTGTTGTGTCCTTCACAAGAGTTTAAACAAAGGCATTTTATACCTTGTGTGAAAATTGATTCATTGATCATATGACATGCAACAATGGAACAAATTTACTTGACTTAATAAATGCCAAAAAACTGTCTTTTCTATACCAACAGGTCCCTCGGGAGGAAAAAGAACACAGTACTCCTCCTGTACTGTTTAGACTGAATGCAGTGCCTCCAGGCTTGGTTAATGCCATCCCAGCAGCGCATTCACTTTCAGAATCATACTCAATTCGCCTCAATGGGTAAGTTAATAACAGAGTATAAAAATAAAACAGATACTCTATTTTTTTAAGTGAAAAAGCGAATGTCTCTTTAGTTCTCAGCTCAATTTTTTTTTTCTGTTAGGAATTAATCCGGTGGTGTTTCCACAACTACGGCTTTCCAAAGCCCACACAAGAACAAACTACATGGGGTGGGAAAAAAAATTAAGACAAAAAAGTTCTGGTTTTGCAAATTACAGTAGAGTTGAACAACTGGGAAATACAGATTGTAGCAGAACAATTGCAAAATGACAAGTATTGACATTTTATTCTATAGAATATCCAGATACTATGAATATTTTCCAGCTGAAATTTGTCCAGATTTTCTTCTATCCAGTACTTTGTGTTTACTCCTGGAACACTAATGATGAAAATCTAGACAGCGTTACATTGTATGAATGATCAGATGCACGCTGATGGTACTTGGTTTTCTATTGCCTTTGGCTCAGTCAGTTCATAGAATTTAAATGATCTGTATTCTGGCTAGCATCTGCTGTCAAAAGAGTAAACAGTAAATCAAACTTAAGACCTCATTACAGAGCTGAAGTTCTGTTTTCTTACAGACCTGGTATATCACATGATGCAATCAAACACATTATTATCTGTCAAGCATCCAAAAATGGGCTAAATGACTCATAAAAGCAGTAAGATATGGTCTCTGCCCCTGAAATACCTTGCATCGTAAAATTGAAAGGCCTCCAGAAAGAAGAAAACCTGTAGTTTCTTCTGCAGGTTAGAGGGAGAACATGGATAACACAGCATTTTAAAGCACAGGTAGACTTCTGCATGGGAAGAAGAATGCAACTTAGATTGCAATAGCCACACACTAGCATAGTCTCTGTGCATATCTTTTCCCCACAGTAAATGTGAATTACCTTGTTCACTGTTCTGCTCAGATATTTCTATGCTATTCACATTTCCACGGTCAGTAGACTACAGTTTTCCCTGTAGAAAAACAAGTGTTTGCTTTCCTGCTTTTAGTGCAACCACCTATTACATTCATGAGGTTGTCTCAGGACACTTATGTATTTAACTGACTCTTTGTTAGTGAGCAGTCACTAGGTACTTCCAACTAATCAGTGCGAGCACCTCTTCTTACTACCAGTTCACACATAAATAACTCATTACAGTTGAGCTTTGAAAGCCTTGATTAAAAAAATAAAAATAAAAATCCTTCTGTGCCGCAATAACCCAAAAATCGTAACAGCAGAGCACACTCAGCAAGCTTCCCTATGATTTACAGTAGAGCCTAATAAAATTATGCCTCGTGGAGAAATGGGAAGAATTTTACTCTACCCCACAATGCCTGGCTTGCACAGCAGACAGCAGCTGCTACTTAGATAATTTACAGAAGGTAGACTATATTTCAAGGAGGCATTTAAACATCCAAACACAGCTGTACATATACATGACCATACAGACACAAAAAACCACAAAATAAAATAATAACAGGAATATCCATTAAGCTTATTGCTGTAGCTGATGTGCTGCAGCTAGGCACTAAGTACTTTCTATTTCAAATACACATGCGTTATTTTTTTTTTTATTAGGAAAGTCCAGTTGAAATATAAACAATGCATTTGCATTTTGTTAACTAAGGCTTGCTAAAATTAATTACATCTAAAAGTGAACGTACTTGTGCAACACAAAGCATGGGGCCCTGAACTTCTATTTTGATTATAATAGCCCGTGAGCACTATCATGACAGTGGAAACTCTGCCTGCTGGCAGCGACTTTTCTTGAGAGATCATACCTTCATCAACTGCAAAGGACTTCAAATATTACACAGCCAATAAAGATCATTGGTACCAATAAAGATCATTGATAACTACATTGAAACAGAATCAGATAAAGTTTGCATTGCATTTTATAAAGCCTGAAGCTTTCATTATTGCCAAATTATGTTTGCATTGAGAGGTTATGAAGGCATGTACAGTGATTTCAAGCCATAAACTCGGGGGAGTCCCTACTGGGCATGTGTTAAATGAGTTTTTCCAACTTCTTGTAACATGGCCAAGTGTCAGTAGATTTTCACTCAGTAGGAAAAGATGCATCACTAACAGAAAAGCAAACATCAGCTTTCTGCACCAAAACAAAGAACCACTACAACTTAAAAACAAAAACACAAACAAAAGGAAAAAAAAATGCTCTCATCCTGTAGCAGTGAAAAATAACATTTTTCTTTAACCTTCTTCCCAGAACTGGCAGAAATGTTTTGACTTAAACTTAATAAATCAATCAGAAATCAGATTGGATGGGTAATTAATATAGAAAACCTCAACCTAACTAGTTCATCTTTGACAAAGTTTAAAGAAGGGTCTTCCAATGGGACGCATCAGGCAAACAGCAACAACAGACACCATTATATTAAGTAATTTTTATAGTAAAAAAACACTTGCTGAGCTTGGAAAAACTATAATCATTCTGTTAACAAAAACTTAGCAGGACTTAAGAAGCTGTCATGGACAACTCTGAATGTTATTAAAACAGATTTTCCTTAGTGGATGTAGCAAAGCCCCTGCAACACTGATTTCCAAAGCAATACTTCCATGCTAGTACACAAAAATGAGAAAAAAAAAAAACTTAGTGACAAGACAGAAAACCTTGGGACCTTGAGAAATTTTATGTTATTTTAATATACTCCTAGAAACAATAATTTAGCTCTAGCCATTGCAGTGGTAATTCTTGCTGGAATTAAAATACAGAGGGGAAAATATTGTACATGAAACACAAGCAGCATTTTTTCTTTAAAATACTCGAGTGTTTAATAGTATCTAGTAGAGACTAATAGTGTTTAATTTATCACAAGAGACATTATTCACGTTATTCCATTAGCAGCCCACAAAATTTCTATAGCGTAGTGAAGGACAGGATCAGGCCCTGAGAATTCCCTGTGACTAGCTGTAATATTTACAATTTCATTTTGAAGTATTTATACTACACAATTAGGGTCAACAGTCCAAATAAATTGGACACAGAAGATGTTATAATAAAAGGTAGTTACATAAATGTAACAAATACAAACACTGTCTTCCCTCAGCACACAGGTAAGATAAATTTACTCGCTCTTAAACTGGGCAATCCTTAAACCCTCCAACAAGCACCTAATTCATGTGCCCTCTTAGATAATTTCAAGAGAACCTAATTTTTTTTACTACTAAATGCCTTAAATACAGGAAAGCTCTTTGCAATTTACTGAAGGTAACACACTCAAGGTGACATAGTTCAGGGTTGAGACCTATTTTCAATCATGAAGAATCAAAAGTACAGCGATGTGCAGCTACTTGGACATTCTATTGACTAAATATTAGCAAGCCTCTTGAGAGACACAGTAAGGAACTGCCACCTCACGAGGAATCGGCAATGTAGAAAAAGAAAGAACTCTGCCTCCCAAACGTAGTGCTATTGTCAGCGTTCTTATCTGCCAGAACCAGCTCCAGAAGGTAACGCATATTGAACACCAGCAGTGAGCACATCCTCAGCCAAGAGATAAACCCACACAATGAATAGTGTGCAAAGATTTCAAACACGCACACAAACACGCATTTGAAATACGAGTTGTGTATGAATTTGTATATGAAAAAAGCCTCCAGGTCCTGCATTTGAAAGCGTGCATGGTTTATTACCATCAAATGAGGTGTAAAAAAGCACAGATCTTGGCTGGCTGAAGTTGAGAGCAACACTAAGTGCCCATAGACTCTGCCTGCCTTGAGAAATCAGTTTCTGCTGTAAAATAACAGACTTTAACACATTCTGTAGAATGACATCACCCAAAGTGGCCTGCCAAATTGTTACTTTTACATTTCTTCAACAAGATGATTTCCTTTCACCACTCTATTTTTTGTTGGTTTTTTTATTTCTATTTTTCAAAGTGAGACAATTGTTCAGAAATAGTAAAGTTTAAGTATTTCCAGTCCTATTGATTAGCAGCTTCTAATACAAGCAACTGTCTTTTTAAAATGTTGCAATTGTACATATCTTTTTTTTAGTAGCAACAGTGATAAGTTAAAATAATACAGAAGTTGATGCAATTACTGTACAGAAATGATTTTTTCATTATGAGTCCTCACTGTGTCACTGAAGAACACTCCATTTTACATGCTTAGTGAAAGTACATCTACTTGTATCACAAGCTGCACATAATCCATTAGAAATTACAGAACAAGAGCACTAAGACAGTTGCATTTTCAAGGAAGTTGTTTAAAGCTTGCTGGGTGTCAACAGGTAATAAATTCCACAATTGAATATTGCAAACAGCAAAGAAAGCAAATGTTGCTCAGCTCTAGAAATTAGGGCTCTTTCGATGCAATATTCAAGACAAGCTCTTCACTTTTTCAATTCTGACAAAAGTTTTCAATCTTACCTTTGTAGAAGCCATAGCTGAAGCACATAGGAGTTTTTTGTTCTGCCTTCTATATCTTCAGGTGTTACCATTTTCCCACCAGCACACATGAAGAAACTTCTTTACCATAGAAATCGCCTCTTCTTAACTATGTGTGAACCTAGATAAGAGAATTCAGTATTAGTGAATGCTGTGGGATAATTTCCCTTTGAAATCCTGAAAAGGGAATAAAAAGATTGCAGTGTTCAAGCTAGGAGCAAGAGATATATGCAACTAAAATCCTTTTTTTTTTTTTTTTTTTTTCTTTTTGACTTGCATGAATGTAAATTGGAAAACCTAGATTTACACTGAATTAATTTGTCATGTATGACCCTTACTTTTTTAATATAAACTTCGAGAAATTTCCACAGTTAGTTCTGATGAAGAGTAAACAAAGGAGAAGCAGGTTTCAGGAGTACAGTTCCATGACTTACAGCCATTCATACACCAGCCAAATATGATGATTTTAGTGATGCTTCGAATTGCTTGTCTGTAGGTAACATAAAAGACTAGTACTATAACTCTCCATTAAACTGTCATTCTCATGACAAGGAAAAAGGATGAACTCACACAGTATTACACTGCACTGATCCCATTATGGCTCAGTGAAGCGAATTGAGTTTTATGCAGGTATAAAACAAACTTACCTGTTCTACGATCTATATTTCATTCCAGGTAACAGAAGAATCCATTTAGGTTAAGTACATTCATACAATAGAAAAATATTTTAAGAATACACAAAAAAAAAAACACCAACATGGACTATTCTACTGCAAGAGAACAAGAGATTTGACTCAGCTGCACACATTGTGCAGTACTCAGTAGAATTACAGTTACACTTGAAGTGAAAACAATCTCTGGGCATTCGCAGTGGCTTTACTTGCAGACCGTAGGCCCTCTTTCTTGAAAAGGCATCTCAGCAATTAAAGACTAACTTACAAAACACCATTTTGTGGTACTAACTGCAGGAAAAAGAAAAAGGAACTTTTCCCTTCAATACCTATGAAGGCTGCTGTAAGAACTTCAGTGCTAAATGCTCAGGTTACACATAATCCTCCAGCTGCGAGGTGACAATTAGCACCAAAATCTCTAGAAAAGCTTTCAGCTCTCAACAGGTGCCTCAACATTGTGTTCACGTGTAAATCAAAATCTGGCAGAGTGAATGCCCCACCTTCTGCCACCCATCCTCTATGAAACATCTCTTATTACAGCTCCTATCAGAGAAGCTCTACTCATTTTCTCCCAAAAGTTGGAACATGACTTGCACTCTTTTGTTTGAGTGCTCTTTTCAATTATCTTTCTTAACGTCTGACAAAGAGAACTGAAGGAAGGAAGCAGAATTGTTGCATATTATGGGTCTATTTCTTTCCTGGATGGAGAAAATAAGAGCAAATCCCGTGAGATCCATGTAATTACATGGATGAGAAACTGACAGAAGTAAGAAAAGTCTTCCCCTTCCTTTCGACAGTTTCAGAAAGGACTGTCCAGCAAAATCTCAGAGGTATATCAGGCAGGCTGTAAAATTAGTACAGTACCTGTTTTCAAGTCTCAGTTTCTCCATAACACTGTGCATTACACATTTTCTTCCCTAAATTCCAGAATTTCAGAAATAACTGTTAGATTAAAATTTGTTTTTCTGATTCAGAATATATTCACAAAGCAGGAAGTGCAAGGTGCTTCTTGCAATTCTGACTTGCATAGTTCTCAGAAAATTTCTCATTTCCAGAGGCACTCTCTACCCAGAAGGACTATTTATTAGGAAGAATTCCCCCCTTACAAGCCAGTCAAGCTTTCCTGATGTAGTAACAAATGCTTTTTTGCAAAATAAGCAAGTTAGAACCCTGCAATTCTCAAAGGCTGAATTAATCTTTTACATTCGTTTACACTCCAAAATTAATGCCTCCTGTCTATTTACATGGAAACTACAACAGATACAAAGAGCACAGTAACACCATTTACAGCAAATTCACAGCTACAAAACACTATTTTCCAATATAGTCACCACCATTAGCTATGCATTTTTTCCAGTGATGAATGAGTGCCTGCACGCTACGCTCGTAAAAATCTGCACCAGTGGAAATGACCCATTGTTTCACAGCTGCTATGATGGTATTATTGATGAAATGCACCACCCATTCCTCACTGCATTCACACCCACTGCTTGGCCTCCATAAACATTCAGCAAGCACCAATAAGTGGCAATGGATGCCATTTTCTCCACACTGGAATTCAGTTCTACCCCTTTGCTCCATACGTACTTCCATGTCAGATGTTATTGTGTCACACTGCCCCTCTGCTGCCATCTGCCACACACAGCAACAAAACGTAACAGGATATTGGTGGGAAGTTTTAACCTCTACTGCCATACCACCAACACCCACCTCTGGCACCACGTGCCAACACAATAAAATAAGAGGCATTACCTTAGGATATGACCTTGTATAATGAAGAAAAGGTTACAGGAGATATCAAATAAAGCGTTATAACATGATGGCTCTTAAAAGAATAAAACAATGTTGACATGTTGACCTTTGATCTAACTTGTCTCCATATGGAAGCAAGTTTGATAATACAAACCAGATATTTCTTTGGTGAAATTCAGTTTACAAAGTCAAGTTTCCACAACACAAAGAGAAAAAAGCAAGTAGATTAATCACACACAGTTTCCAATCTTGCTTTCTGCTCTGTTTCTTACAGAACCCTTTTGCCATTCCCTTTTTGGTCATCCTCATGCCTTCTTCTCCCAGTTTTTTCCTGCTTTCTGGTTTCTTTCCACCTCCTGCAGATAGATTCCAGCAGTCCACACCCTGCCCTTGGCAATCAGTCTCCAATGTACTCAGCTTCCAGGCCAATTAGGTATCATGTATATCTATGAAGAAGGCCTGCACTGCAGAATACTCAACATTGAAAACTGGCCACACTGCTAGTATCATTATTCATGCAACAAGACTTCTGGGAGTTCTTCACCTGGTCAGCACGTCAGGTTTTCCTTGTAGTTCCCAGGGCTCCTTTATTAATTTTTTCCTTGGATTTCTAATCTCTCTCATCATTCCTTTCTAGCTTCACTCTTCAGTTCTTCACTCTGCTATCTTACTCAGTACTCAATTCTGGATCCTGCCTTAATCAAGCCACCAAGCAGTAAAGCGACGCTTGGTTCATTCAGCTTTGCAGACCTAGAATTAACAATGCACAATCTGAAACTTCTGCATGACAGCAAACTGTCTGGGAGCTGCTAGATGTGCAACCTGTCTGCTGTGATTCTTTTCTGGAGTATTTGTGTTCCTGTGTTCTAGAGAGTCTCAGGTGGTATTAATCTGCCTGACTGATCAAGACTAATGGAGCGACAGTTACTCGGAAGGGCACCCTAAATTGTGAAAACGCACACATTAAGATTTTTTTTTCCCATTAATTGAATTATAATAATTAATTTCTAGTTGTGCATTTTTTTCTACCCTTGGATCTTCAGCCTCCCCTGATTCAAAAATGATGATTTTTGGGTGATTAAAATATCGTACCTTCTACTACACGCAACTGTAGCTGTACTCATATGCTACCTCACACAGGTCTTCATCTCACAGTCATTGAAATAGCTCCCGGTTATGCTGTAGTTTTCTGCCTTTTTTTTTTTTTTGGCAATTTTGGTAAAGCAGATTTTAAGAAGAAATGCACAGGCAATGGAGACAGGTATGATGGAGTCATTTCTCAGAGACAAAATAATCAAGAGAAGGCATTAGAAAGAAAGATATTAGGGGGAAAAAGGAAGAAATAAAGAAGGGAAAGAAGAGGATAAAAAGGGAAAGAGGTGGTTTAAGGACTGAACTGAAAGAGGTGCAAGAACGGCTGAGCTGTAGCCTGGTGCTTTGCAGAACTTCAGCTGTTCTGCTGAAGAGAAAGCAGAGCTGACGGATGCCGCCCAGTGTAGGATAATCCTGCAGTCAGAAAACATATGCTTTGAGTTTAATCCAACTGCACAGTTCTGGCAAACATTCTGCATTTATAGAGGCAAATGCATCAATTTTAATTTTTTACCAGCTGTACTACCCTTTAATTTTTCATACCCTGAAGTGTACATTTATACCCCCTTTCCTAACCCCTAAAAAGATTACTTAGTCCAGACGTTCTATGTGAAGCCAACTAACAGCTCTTACCCACTGGAACTTTCTTTGAGATGTGCTGTTATTTTCCGCTTGTTCTGCCTGTTTTCATCTTAATCAAACACACATTGAAGTGTCTTCCTAGGAAGGCTGAACCACACCAGCAAGAACCAAGACTCTCCATTTTAGCTGACAAGCCCCTCCCCCAAAATCCCAAATTATGCCAGAACACCTCCCACAACACAAGCTTCTCTACCCAGATCCACCAGCTGTACTTCCTCCACCATGTTTCAGTGTATCACAGCTGACTACCACCAGACCCAGTAAAAGACCACTGCTAATTGCACTTTTCCTTTCAGCCCTCATCCAAGGATTTTACTCACACACCTTAGATTGCTGCTTAAGAGCTCTCTCCACTGAGGCCACCCTGCCAGGCTTCTTTGCAAAGTACAGCAGGAGGCAATGTCTACACCTCTTCCCCAAATCCAATCAAGCCTACATACCAATTAAGCTTATTGACACCAGATTTCATGCATTCCTATTTAATGAGGGCAAATGTTTTCTTAAAGCAAACAAACCCTTTAATGTGTGAGCGTAGTGAAAGGTCCTTAAAGCTAAAATGGCAATGGCAGTCAGTTCTTGCCCAGGTTTCCAAACTTTGTGAAGCTAAAAGAAGGAAACAGATATTGCAACAGCACTGTAAAATAATAAAAATAATAATAAAAAAATAATAAAAGCAAATAGGAGAAAGCATTAATTTGTACCTATCGTTGTCTTCTTTCCCTGGTTGCAGAAGGAGGGGGAATGCTGTGGGGGAAAGGGAGAACAAGAGGGATGGCAAATGCAAAATGCCTGGGATGGCAAATGCAAAATGTTCTCCCTCCTTGTCCCATTGTCCAGGGCCACTCTGGCTGCCCATCCCAAGCCCAACCTGATGCTGCAAGGGTCCTTAGGGTGAATGCCCCATGAACAGCTACAGGGGAAAGTTTCCCCAGCTTGGTTTAAAAGTGGAGAGTGAGTTCCCCACCACCATGTACACTAACACAAATTACCTGAGAGGCAGTACAGTCTGTTGGACCACACGTGGGGTTAAATGAGTGAAAATTCAGCTTCCTGTGCCTCAGTTTTCTATTTCACAGATTCAACTAATAATACCCCAATGTGGCAAAGGATATTAACTGGCTTGTAGTATTTCTGATCACAGAGGCATTTCCCAGTGTTAGTTTTTGTACAAATTCATGTGTTCTTAAGATTACACAGGGACAAACTGCTACGTGCTACATTTACACCTGTAAATCATCCTTGCAGAAAGTGTGCACCTGCAGACCCAATTTTTTTTTATAACTGCTGAGCACACACAAACTTTGCTGATGTGAATGTGTCTAGAAGCTCAAAGCCTTTGAGTACTGGAGCCAGCTCCTAACTGGTTAAAAACCAGATGCCCCCTGGCAAGGCTCCACGGAGTCATCGATACACGTGATGCCTCAGAGCATGGCCTGTCTCTTTTTGGGCAACAGTCTGAACTTCCTTCTGTGGCACGTGGCACTGTGGCATTCCTATGAATGCACCATACTTTGGCCCACATCCAGCACACAAAGGAAATTCATCTGGCAGAGAGTGTTGGAAATGGTTTTTGTGTGGCACAGCAAACAGGCTTCCAGAAATGCTTCACTGAGACACAAATTTCAATCTTGTTTGTTCAGAAATGACTACTGCCCAATGTTGCCAAGAAAACATGGTTCTCTGAAACATTCAAGCTCTAATTATTTATTAAGATTTTGTTGGCTCTTCTTAAACCTTGCATTCTGTTTTCATTTATCAGAATAAGCACTGGTTGGCTGGACAGTGAACTAGACTGTGACCTCTGATTCACTCTTCCACCAATTCTCTTCCTATCTCTTAATTGTGTTGAAATATCCAGACTTCTGCATGGTAAGTAAAGTTACTGTTAAGTAATTGTAAAGTTAGACAGTGGAAATCCTAAAGTGATTAGATTTCTGGAGGGCTGAATGAAGCACCATCTACAAACAAAATGGAAGTAGTGGTCTGAACACACAGAATAAATGGTGAACTACTGGCTTCAAAACCTGGTTCTACCTTGCTCTTCTGTGTGTAGATTTACCTCTCAAGTTAGGGAAATAAATCCTGAATGCAACAGAGATGCTAACACTAATTAGCAGAAAAGATTTTCCCTGTTGATCTCAACACATTCAACAACAGATTGCTTTCAAAAAGACCAATTAAAAGTAAAAAATACATATTCTGGGAATAGCATTTTTAAAACAGAAAGTATTCAAGATGGAATGGCCTTGATATTGCCTACTATAGCATCACTCAGGCCAGATCACTTTGTTTTAAATTTTTTTAATAGGATTTATTTTTGGATTTTTCTGTTATAAAATAATTAGGAAAAAAAAAAACAAAAAAAAGTTGTTATAAACAAAGAGATAAAAATGAAGTTTTCTTAGTGCTGGTAAATCAAGGCATCGTTTGTAATCCTCAAGAGGGGAAGAAATTCTTTTTACTGCTATTGGAATCAAAGTGTCATGGAGTATTAGCAAGACCCCTGATAGCTGCTTGACTTCAGACTGTGCAGAAATCCCTGTCCTCACAGGACAGCTGGGTTACAGCCCAGCTCCTGACCTGAGCCACGGGTAATATCTTGAAAATGGACCTCAGAGCATTTTGGCCAAGAGATGGTGGAAAAGTGGTCACCATTTTGACCAACTAATCTCTGCTTTTTGTATAGTGAAACATTAACTTATACAGAAGAAAGGCAAAGATAATTGCCAAATCAAATCAAGATTAATTTTTTCTGTAAAATATTCAGACAGATGACAGATGAAGAAATACAAACCCAAAGCTCTTACATGACTTCCAAGGAAGGATCTATATGGGAAGAACTGGAAAATAAACAAACAGAAACCATTAGATTTCCATAGAAAAAGTGAAATTGCCAGAGTTTGGCTCCTAACATTTAACAATGTAAGGGTTTATTTTCTCTGTGTTGTGAGATTATAGACACAGATTTTAGGTAAAAATATTCCATGTCATTTTATTATAGTTTGAAAATCTAATCTTATTTGAGTCCTATTTTAAAAATAAAATGTAAAAATAATCTGTGTATTTTATGAATACGTATGTTGGAATAAGGACAAAAATGTTGATTTTCTTGTTTTTCGGCTTTTCATTTTCAAGGAAACAACTAAATAGCACTTGCATATGCCACAGAAGTCAGGTTTTCTTTCAAAGATTAACAAGAGTTGGATCTCACTCATCATTTTCCAGAAGATTAGATCCCTAAGTTCCAGTATCACATCTTAAAGAGTTATTGATATAATGCAAAACCAAAATTTTCCATCACATTAACAGCCAGCCCTGCCAAAACAGTGACCTTCTCAGTTGAAGAGTGTTAAACGATGCATGAGTATAGCTTTATACTCAGACAGAGATGTGAAATGAAGTTATAAAATGTTTTAAGGTCATCCTGGGAAAATGGTAGCAAATATGAATGGAAAGTACAGACTGATTCATTTAGGAATTATCAACAAATTTTTAATCTTTTCACGAACATAACAGAAAGAGCTGTCTGCAGAGTTAGTCAGAATAATTTGTCATTGTTTTTCTTTTCCTACTGAAAAATATACGAACAACTCCACAGACCTAAATCTGTAAGACATCTGTCTCTCAGCCATTCCTCTGACTATAAGGTACAAGTTTTTGATGATCAAAAACCAATAATAACCACATGAGCTATTTCAGAAGGGAAAAAGGAGTTGTGATTTGGGTAAATAACTAGCCACAAGAAGAATAGTTTTGATTTTATAACTTGACAGCCCCAGCCAAGGGTACAGTGGTGACAATAATTCAAATGTTGTTTGAATTCTAGAAAATATTTAACGGTTCTAAGATTTAATCTTCACAGCAAGAATAACATCCACTGATTTACAACACTGCTAGCATACACGCGATTCAGATAGCAACAGGTAAGTAAGTGCCAGGTCTTGAGGAAACAAATGAGTTACAGAATTGACAATTTGGCAGTTCTTCAGGGTTCAAGCCCTGGGTGAAATAGGAACGTAAACATGCTACAATGCAGTTTCTGGTGGTCTATGTGAAATCACTCTAGTGATCTCAGAAGAGTTTCTGGTGAACAAGCGTCTGCTGTACAAAACTATACTGTTGGCTCTGAATGTGGTTTTTGCTAACAGTCTTGGCAGAGAAACTGAGACTCGCTGATAAGAAGGAACTCTTATCTCCCGAGGTGGTCCTCAGGTCAGAGTTAAGAATGTTGGCTGGATAGCACAGTGAGCATGTGCTGCCATTGCTGGCTCAAGTACTGCAGTCTATTACTTCTGTGAGCACCTAATGCCTGATGACATAATCAGGATCAAGAGTATGGCTATATACAAACAGATCCAAATGCTTCATCAACAACAACATCAAATACTACATAACTAAGAAATAAAATTGTATTTTTAAACTATGAAAGAAGACTTAATGTAGAAATAAGTCCACAGACATGGATTTTAGATTACCAGTTATTAGAAAGGACATTTCTTTCAGGGGAAGATTTCTAAAACTAGTCACTGTCATATTTCTTGTGCCCTTTTTCCCAGCATTGGAGGCAGAACACTAGCCTAGATAATCAAAGGGAATTCATACACCAGTGTCAGAACTCATATTTACCTGTAACACACTTGTACCTAGGGAGCATTTGTAAGTTTGTAAATGCCAAAATTATTCGAGCAGCAGAAGGGAAACACAGTCATTAATGAATTACAGACCTGGTTTAATCCAGAAAGGCAGAGCAAAGAAGCAAACCCAAGTTCCCTTTAATTAAAGGCTGAGCCAACCAATATAACCCTCTGAATACTGTGAAAGCAATAGGAGCTGGAGGAGTTAGAAGCAGAACTCACATGTGGGAGTCTCCCTCCTCAACAGTATGGCAGGTTATGGCCCAACAAAATTGCACGGAAAGCCATGACTTGGAGACCAGTAGCAGCAACAGTACAGGAGCAATCAACTGTGTGAACACAGCTCACAGGGAAAAAAACATCCTGGTAGTCAGAAAATAATTTTGTTAATTTTCACATCTGAAGCAAGGTCACTTAGGCAAAGTATACATAGTTACAGAATTAGTAAGTCAAAACAGTCATTTACAGAAAATCAAAATTAAATCTTCACAATTTTGAAGCATTTGGCACTATTGCTTATTCTCCTTCAGTGAGCAGAAAATGACATCTCACTGTGTTAAGATTAAATTTTTCAGAGCAGTCTCTGAACTGCTATTTCTTCTTTCTCTGAAACCTATTGAAATTGGCCTATCTTTCCATAGAAGAGCATGTGAAATAAAGGCTGTTAGATCTGAAAATTAAACTTCTGTTTTTGCAATTGTTAGTAGTCTAAATTCCATGACATTTTAAATATATTGCAAGTCCTTCTACTACTTGAATGGACCTTAGAAGCAGGAGGGAAAGCAATTTTTTTCCCATTCCGATAGTGATAGGACAAGGGGGAATGGCTTTAAACTAAAAGAGGGGGAATTTAGGTCAGGTGATAGGAAAATAGTATTTACACAGGGGGCGGTGAGGCCCTGGCACAGCTGCCCAGGGAGCTGTGGGTGCCCCATCCCTGGAGGTGCTGAAGGCCAGGTGGGATGGGGACCAGGGCAGCCTGAGCTGGTGGGGAACAGCCAACCCATGGCCGGGGTTGGAACTGGGTAGGCTTTAGAGTCTCCTCCAACCTAAGCCATTCTATGATTCCATGATGATTATGTAAATCAGGGACATAAAATATTTGTGTCAAATATTGTACTTCTGATTTATTTATGTACTTGTACACTTGGAGTTTACTATAATATCTTCACCTCCCTGTATATTCTTCTGTTCAAGTATTCAAAACTTGATCAATGAATCTTCCTTAAGTCACTTTCAAAGTAGTACATGAGTACTTTTCCAGGCAGCACGCCCTGTGTCATGGCATGTGCGTACACATTTCTGCATGCATTTAATGTATGTATATGTGAAAACATACACAGTGCTGGTTACAGAACACACACCATCCTTAAGTCATTCCACTCATCCAGGTAAAAGCTCAGAACAGCTGCAGAGCCAAGGAGTGGCGAGCTATCTGTAAGGCCCAGCCTTGGTAATTTTTACAAATTTCCTATGTGCCTCCAGTACATTCCTGTTAATCCTATTGAAAACAAGTAAACACAAATAGCCACCAGGACATTTGAGATGACTGATATTCTTTGCTATTTAAACATATGATGTTCTGCACTTTAGACAGTGTATCAGTTAACTTTTGCATACCAGCATGGTCATTTGTGATCCAACTATGTAAATCCTTCTTTGTGGGCTGTTTACATCTGTACAATATTAGCTTCCAGAGGAACAGTTTGAGCATCTCTTAAAGGGAATGCCTCTTGTCTAAAGAAAAATCAGACATCACAGACAAGCAAAGACACAATTGTTTTAGACAGAGAACTTGAAGTGATGATTAATCTTCTCCCTGTGCAGTCTTGTCAAATGCTAATTTCACCTCTCACTTTATTCTGTTCTCAAAAACCATATGGCCTGCAGGTCATCTTTTTTGGGGGGATGGGGTTGGAGGAGTTGTACATGTTGCCTAATTTTCATTTGTAATGAAGAAAAACTGGAAACCAACGACGATGTGACTGCACCAGGTGCCTGATATTACATCATGCTATACATTATCTTGCAAAACACTCAAGTCTGTCTTTTGGCTGGAGCTTTTGGTTTTTTTTTCCAGATGACAATTGGATACACTTTTTTCTCCTTCCACATACTATTTTCCTTTCTAATACACAGAGGCCTATGAAATGAAAGAGAAAAGAATTCTCTAAAAAAGGTGTGACTATCAGTCTTTCACTTGTACCTTCATGCATCAAAATCATGTTAGCAATTCTCACATTCTATACCTACTACATGTAGCTCTCCGTTTACATAAACTGCTCATTGACACAATCAGACATCTTTCATAGTGACAAGCACAAGCACAGTTCAACGTCGGTGGAAAAAATAGGTAATGTTATGTAAAAAAAAAATCACAAACCCAACTAAGAAAAAAACAGCCGTTACAAAAAGTACTTGACACTCTTAAGCACACGGATGGATCTGGCCAAAGAAGAGAGGATAGACTTTCAGGAAAAGCAACTCTTTGCTTTGATATATGGACTTGTCTCACAGGAACATTTTATTCAGTCCGTAGAAGTTGAGCTGAATCAATATAAATAAACAAGCCCATTTCCCTATCTGGGCATTCTTCTGCCAGATCAAAAGGGTTTTCTTTGTTTCAGATGAAATCCCTTCCAAAGTAATATGCCCAGATAACATTTACTTGAATAATTTTACCAATTATTCTGCTTTACATTCCCAGTCTAGTCAAAACAAAAGGGAGATTCAAGATCGTTCTGTTGCCATTGGACTGTGATGTCAGACAGGCACTGGCAAAGGGCATTGCACCTTACCAAGCCACTGTATGTCAGACACCTTTCTCATTTGTCTTTCCCCTTTTGCTAAACATGGAACCTAGACAAATTATATATGTATACATGTTTTTAAAATAAAACTCATGCTATTTGTCTCATCACATTTTAAGCCAGCTGTGGGATCTAAGGGAAAGCAGCTCTTCTTTGAAAAAAGGTTTCAAATGATCACCAGAAATTACATTCAGAGTGCCAGGGAACTTTTGTTTGTAACTAAAAACTTTTGGCTCTTTCAATACCTTCAGTATATACAGATTATGTTACAGATTTTTGTTAAATTCTTAGTCATTGTATATTGTACATCTGGGGCTATACAGAAGTTATTGTTCGGATGCACTTTTTATTCTCTTGGTCTCCTTCACATCCAACAATTGACTAAGTGCCTAAATTATACCCAAGCCCACAAATTTTTGTAAGTCAATGTTTTTTGTCACAATAAATACACTGATTTTTTACCATTCTGTCATGTCTTGAAATTAAAAGACTCTCTTGTTCTCAGTCATTAATTAAACTCTTAGCCCTACTAAACACCCTTACTGAAACCAATTTTCAAAGGACTGTGCAGAGGCAGTATAATGTTTCACTGTGAAATCCAGAACTGTGGAGCCATGATAGGCAAAGTTTCCCAGTAAGTTTGACCCTAAATTGCAATCCAGGATATATAAACATAAATTCTCTCTCTCTCTTTTTTTTTTTAGTTTTCAATTTCTTTCCTCCTTTTGCTTATTTTTGAGGTTTATAATGTGCTGCATCATACATACAAAAAAGATTATTCTATCTCTTCACAAATGTTACTGGATTTGTATTAGCTATTATTAAAAGAGAAAGACTGATTTCAGGACTTTTCAAACAACATCAAAAATGAAATAAGCCCAAGTTCTGTGAAACAGAATAAACAAAGAATAAATGAATGAAATTAAAACGTATGTAGCAAAATGCAGTATTATAAAAATTAAAGGTTTACATGAACAGTTTGTGATCAAAGGTTTCTAACATGGTATGCAGAAAAATTCTGCTCTCTTGCTGAGCATTACAGCTCTGCTATTGTTTTCACCACAGCACTGGTCAATGAAGTAGCATAGAAAATCAATTAATGTCCTACCTGCCTCCTTCACTAATTAGAGATTCAGTCTTCCTGCCTCTCCTTCTTTGTTCTTGTTACTTGAAACTTCTCAGAAGGTGAAGACTAAGGTAGCAGCTCTCAAACTTTTCCAGAGTGTTTCCTTTTTAAACCTTTCCTTCCCTGACAAGTATGGATTTAGTTGAGGTAAAAGAGCACTAGAGAATCTTTCCATCCCTGCTGCTTTTTCTGCATTTTTATTTACTCCTTATAAACATAATCCATGCCACTTTAACACAAGTTTCTCCTTATTACCTGTTCTCCAATTTCAGTTCTAAAAATATTCAGATGTCCAGAACATAAAACCTGATTAATAGTGCTCCCCTGTGTTGTTCCAGGAAATAAATATACCACCCATGTCCCATCAGCATCTCTGTTTTTTTAATCATCTTTTAGATATAAACCAGAATTGCCTTTCTTTTTTTTCCACGAAAGAAATTCTTCAGTACATGTGCTTGAATTCACACTTGTCCCTTCTGGATGCTTGTTTTCTCCTCTCCCTCCTCACTGTCCCCCTTTAAACAGCTAATCATTTCATTATTACTATTTGTCTTCCTATACTTTCCTCTACCTTAAAACTTAACTTAGGAATGGAGGATAAATTTACCTTTGTCATCAGTGGGCTGCACATCTGTTCACGTGGAGGGCAGCTGCTATGTGATGTGCTGCTTTCTCCACCAATGCAAGCACTGGCCAGAACCAGCCCTCTTAGAAGCTCCCTCTTTCAGTCCCATGGATTGAACTGCAGCTTCTTTTTCCATTCTCCTCTACCCCTTATGTAAGCTAGCAGGCCAACTAGAATTGAAGATCTTGAAATCTGGAGATGTTTTGCACCAAAACTACAATGTGAACTCTAAATGTTATCCAGCATCTGAATAAAGCATGTACACACCATCTGAATGAAGTATATACACAATTTCCAACCTACCCAAATTATTCTAAGGGTACCAAGACTGCATTCTAGCCAAACTTGAAAATCTTTCTTTTCCTTTCACTTTCCTTTTTTTTTTCAGATACATAAATCATCCACTAGTACCAAATAAGCAATTAAATATCGCAGCCCAATCAACAAAATTTCGACAATGTGTGGCCTCAGAATCATCAATATCACTGCTGCCTTTACAAATATAGCTCAGGAAAAAGTAGGCAGCAGTGGTCAGTGGTCAAATGTTGAAAATGATATTATCTGCTTTGAGATAAAGCCACAAAATTGTCCTTTTCCATCATCACTTACATTGTTGTGTCTGTTTTATTGCTTTGAACTGTAGAAATTTGATGTTCCTCTCTAAAACAGAACATCATAGTCCCTCAAAATGTTCCACAATAAAAGAAAATATGCAAATACGAAATGTTGTATTTGCCAAAATCTGTTTCTGCACATTCAAGATGGACCTGTCTACTTGCCTCTTTCCTAGGATGTGTAAGGATGGGCATGCTCTTTCCCTTGAATTCATTTTTAATGTCAAGAGAATCATCAGTCACTATCTGCTGATTTCATAGGCTTCATGAAAAGGTTACTTGTGTATTCTTAAAATCAAACCCTAGCTGTTTTCATTCAAACACGTTTCCAATACTAGAATACAGGAATCTCATCCAATCTAATTATCAAACAAACTTATTTTTGTTTCCATTACACAATTGCACATTCCATTACCCAACTTTTTTTGTGTGTAATATACTAATTTGTTCCTTGTTGACAGAAATTCTTGGACAAGCAAGCATTTGCATGCACACATGATGAAATGCAACACAGGACTGAACCTTGCACGTGCATGTGTGGCATGCAAGGAAGGACTTGTCTGCACTTGTTTGCATTGAAAACTCTTCTGGAGTGATGCAAAGAGTTTCTAAACCAAAGTAAATTCCTATGTGTAAAAACCCTAGAAGGTCCAGTAGAAGGGCTTTTCCAGGAATTCTGATTTTGGAAGGGTTAATCCAGTACTTCATTATTCTTTGAACAAAGTACTTACGAACCACATCCGCATTAGCTCTGTACACTTCTAACACTCACCGAAGCCAGTGGGAGTCATGTCTTCTTCCAAGACTGAGCCGTACACACATAAACTAAGTTAAAATATATTGTTTACATACTGCAAACCTAATAATTCACAGAATCCCTGGCATCATACCGCAGGATTTTCCTTCAGACACAGCCACTTCTCCAGATCCAGTTTTTCACGTCTTGGTAGCAGTTGACCCCAGAACCATTTTCAGACATAAGTCAGTGTTTTCTTAACCTGCCAATGCCCTACTGTAAGCACGTTCATCATGCAGCTGCACTCTTAGTCAAAACCCCTTGGGAAGGAGCTGCAGTTACTGAGGAGTTTCACTACTGGGGTTTCAGCAATGTTAGTGCAGTGCACCCTGCTGGACTGCACGGAGACTCCTCACACCGCCTGCAACACCGCCTGTGCAGCAGCCACAATCAGGGGAATTCAGGCCCCATCCTAGAAACTTATCCAGCGTATCCCTGATGAGAACAGCTCTCACCCTTTCACTTTTCTACTGTGCTCACAATTTTCATCTGTTTATCATGAAGCTAAGCAGAAACATGCGAGAATATAAAGAAAACTGACAACAGCGATGTTGGAATTATTGCTGACAAGTCTCAAACTAGAACTTTTTGTTTGTTTGCTATGCTTTATTCACTCCTTCCTAATTTTAAACTCCAACAGAAGTTAAAAGTGGAAAACATATGTTAGATTGAGTTAATCTCCATAAAATCTATCTCAGCCTGAAATACGTTGAAATATTACCAATTAAAATACTAGTTGGCTTTTCATTTTATTTTAACCCAACTCTTACTCGTGCCAACCTCTCCTATCATGGTCCAAATTTATTTCCAGTGTAGCAGCTCCTAGCTAGAATACTAGTTCTGTGAAACTGATGAAGAGATTATCCCATAAACCAGATTTACAGAACAGTTAGCAGAGGCTTCTATTACTCAGTATTTAAGATGAATGTTGTAACTGAAATACGGGTTAATAAAAATGGCTACCTAGAGGGCAAGGTTATTGTTCTTCAAAAAAAAAAACCAACCCAAATTCTGTTTTATTATCTTTTCCAATCAGCAACATTTAGGCAGAAAGGTCATCTAAAACTTTAGCTTTTCCTTAACCATTCTTAGATGATGCTCCTAAAAATAAAAATGGCTTAATAAAAAATGAGTAACCTGAGAGAGCTGATTGTATAATTATAAAATGTTCTGATTTTCCAAAAGCAGATAGAAAAGCTTATGTTGAAAGACCTTTTTCAGAAAATGTTAGAAACATCTTTGCTGTGAATTTTACTTTAAAGGAAACAGAAAATGATATAATGGAAAAGGACAGACTCCAAACATTCTAACATTTTATTTCTGTCAGAAGCCAATTTTAGGCTTTTCAGTGAAAGGCAAAAAATCAGTTCTAAGTCTTACAGAGATTCAGAGAAAGAAGTTAAAAACCCGAGCAGGTGTTGGAAAATTGTATCTGCCCTTTTTTTCTGTTATCCAAAAATGTAAATTACTTTTTACCAGAAATCTTCCAGCTACACTTTAGCTTGAGAAAATTTAGCATTTACTCTTGCTAGTGCTGAGAGAGAAAGCCATAAATGTCAGCACACAACAGTCTGGATATTATAATCATATTTCTCAACATCCCTCTACATAATTATAGATCTAGGTAATTGTAGCAAAGTTTTAAAAAATATCCAACAATTAAATAAAATCTGGATAGAAAGTAATAGAGGAGCAAGGAAACATAAACTGGAGCTGCCAAATATGTGTAACTGGCCTCATTTTCTCAAGTAACTGCAACAGTAAGCGCCACAACTCTCAGAAGTGGGCAACTCACACTCACAAAGCATTTCTGCTTTTTCAATGGCATAAATAGTCAGAGCTTCTACATCTAGGAGCCTAACCTGCAAAATTCATCTTTCTGTAGTCAGGAGCAGAATCTTTTCCTTGTTATAGGCGATCCCACCCCCAGTTCTTAAACTTAAAGCTTTTCTCAATTTGCAGGTTTAGCTGCTGTCTTGAAGAGGGCTCTTTCTTAAAAAATTCGTTGTTACTGCAGGATGAGTCTGCTTACTCAAAGAGGATCAAGTGAGGAGTTTGACCTAAGGTTTCATGCAGCATCCATCAAAGTCAGCACCATAGATCTGCTGACATCAGTTGCCCACGACAGGGCTGCCAGTGTCATGCTCCATTCTGGCAGATAGCTGTGCTCATGAGCCACATTCTCAGTCCACAGTACAGCCTCAAAGATCTCTACAGACTTTAACCAATCCCACAAGTCCCCTTGATAGGCCATGCAAGGAACACTACGTAGATCCAAGCACTCCTAGCCTTCCACAAACACATTCCACTCCTGACCTTCAGTACCTGCCAGCTATTTCAGCCATGGGTGGTCTTCCAGCGTACTGCAAGGAGACCTGCAGCATCCATTGAAATTCCTATTCTGGGCCGAATTTAATAGAGGGACACTCTTTATTACTCAGATGGATAAGAATAGAAGAATTAAACTACTGGAACTCACATCCTTCGGGACCTTTCCAAAGGTCTTTATTTCACTTGATCTCTTTGCTGCATATTAACTGGCCAACTTAAGCCTTAGTGCATTCTAAATATCTTGGTGACGTGGCTAAAGTATTCACAGAAATATCTGATGTGGCTTTTAACCTAACTAAATAAGTGAAAAGAAATGAAGCCTGCTAGATGTGAAAGACAAGCATAAATCTCAATGGACTATCAATTTCCTTATTTTTTTCTTTAATTCTGAAGTGGTATTTTTATCATCAGCAGCCTGAAGTTGTAGCATTCTATGTTTCAGCATATTTTATTATGTCATCTGGAGATCATTTCAAACTTTCCTACCCTACAGGTTGCCTATGTGTCTCAAAAGAAATAAACTTATTCATTTGATCATGTATGACACTGAAAATATTTCTTGCTATTAAACATACTTTTTCTATTCTGGGTGCTTTAGTTTACCTCCAGAACTGGACAGTCTTAATCATCCACAATATCTTGCACCCGTTCAGGAATTGCTTGCACAAGATTCCCTTGATGACAGCTCCCATTAGCACACACTCATTTACACATACTTTTTTTTGCATTTGTGAAATTCCTTTCTTCAAGTGGATATGAAAGATTATTCCTTTAATAGTCCCCACAGGTAGATAAGTCTCATGTGAGGAAGCTGTCGCTCACCATGACCACTAGATCAAAGGGGCTCCAGCAGAAAGACTATCTCTGAATCTGTGAAGGGTCACTTGTCCTCTAAGCCCTGTTTGCCATTCATATCAAATGAAGGAACAATTTCATCCCACCTGTTTTAACATTACAGTGTGGCCAGAAGAATGGTATTTTCAGCAATGCTGCATGAGGACAGCTTACAAACGAAAAGCTTCTTTTAAAATAAAGATGACCAAAAGATTTTTGTTCTTCTGGGCATTAGAACACAAGGTGAGTCAATCACAGCTACAGACTTGCTGCACCTGAAGTTTTCTCTCTAGCCAATCAGCGTATCTCCAGTAGGACAGAGATTTCTGGTCCCTCTGAAGATTTAGTCTTGGCATTTAACTGCAGGTAGACCCTCCCATGAAAGGATAACTTGTAGGAGTTTGTTGTTTCAGTAAACAATAAAATTAAAAACTAAAAAAAGATCACGTCCTCACAAGCAGCAGAAAGTAGAAATCAATTCTACATTGGACTTTAAACTTCTTAAATTTTGCCTTTATAAGTTTTCCAAAGAGAGGTCAAATACACATATCTTAGGTTCAATAACAGCATCTTGCATGATTTTAAATTCTGTCAAGAGAACATCTGCCCAGCTGACTTTAAAAAAAAGAAGGGAAAACTACTGAGAAGCAAGTTGAAAATAAGTTTAGAATAACATTTTTTTTTACTCAGATGATCTTATGCAGTTACTCTTTCAATTCCAATTCTTAAGTTTGGAAAATTTTGTGATTCAAAAGAGCCAAGAGGTATTTTTTAATCAGAATGAAATTACTTTTTCCTCACCCTTTATATTAAAACTATATATTACACTTACGTGACATTTTCATCCTGAAGGACTGCTAAGGTCTTTACAGATTTTCTGACTTTTGAATCATCTGACATACAAAAAGCTTTTTCATGTTTTTACTGGAGGCAGAGCAGACACAACAGGACCTGGTTACATCTACATTTACAGCAGCAAACCTGTTCATATATCTGTAATCAGCTAAAACTCATGACATAGTTAGAAAAAAACAACAACATTTTTGTATCATAGCTGCACTTCTGTGAATGAACCCACTGACATCTCTAGACTTTTGCCCAAGCAAAACAACAGTTTTATTCTCTTTCTGTATTATTTTTATGAATATGCAACAAGAACCAATGGTATTAGAGAGGGAGAACTGAAATAAAAAGGTCGAATAAGTATTAGTTCATAGAGAAAAGTAAAGAATACACTGAATTTAATTTGTAACACCCTCTACTTTTAGAAAACCCTTACCTGTACTACAAGAGCACAACACCTCCAAAGGTGAGAAGAGCTTTAGTAGTAGCAATAATTACTACAACCTTTCTGTTCCAAATTATGTGAGATCACACACATATTGAAACTTTGTCTACTAATGTAATCTAAAGATCCTGCCTCTGGAAAGAACAACTTACAAGACTGGTGCCAGACTGACAACCCTAGACATTGTAGTCTTTTCTTGATCCCTAAACAAGTTTTCCTTTTGACCTTAAATGGAAAAGATGATGCTGGAACATCTTAAGAAGTCCTTACCAGCCAGCAGAATCAGGATCAGTTAGACACTGTTGCCCTCATTATTGACTGATCATCCTGTTTTCAAAAAAAGCCGATGGCCCTACATACCAGGCACTCTGAATAGGAATCCAATTACCCAATTTGCATGTAGCTTTCTTCTCTTACTGCAGTTGAGTTTCAGCTTGGAATTCAGCTGTGAGCATTTCAACATTGATGATTCACTGTTTGAAGGACCTCCAGGGAAGTCCTGAAGTACCTCCAGACAAAGTTCTCGCCTCTGGCTTTTTTTGGCTTGAGGGTTTATTACCCAACTGAGAATTTAGACTTATAACACATCCAAATACAACTTAAATTCCAGGCTCATACATGTGCTGATGGACCCCAGAGCTCCTAATTATAATTACATGCTCATATCAACTGAATGAGATGTTAAATTACAGTTCTGATCCCACACTGTGCCTCTGCAGAAAGCCACAGCTGATTGCTGATCCTCAACTGGAAGAATGGCAGGGAGTGCAGGAAGATCCAGCTTTTGCTCGTTTGACTCAAGAAACCATTTGCTATCTGATGTGAAGAATGACAAGAATAAAGTAGTGTGAGCAAAACAGCATTCTCTGCCCTGAAACCGGGGTGTCTAATGTCTTCAAACATAATGCTGTACCAAAAAGACAGTGGCACGGAATAATGGGAAATATTGCTTAACAGTAAGTCTTTTTTCAGTTCTTGCAGATTCTTACACTTGGTCTCCTCCTTGAAAATTTGTACAAAACAAACAAACAAACAAACAAAAACTTCCTACCCTTAACTTCTCTCAGGAGTAATAGGGTCAGTGCAGCATTACACATTTATCCTCTGATTCCAATAAAAAAAGTTGTTACCATAGCAAAAAAGTATTGTTGCAAAGACAACACACAATGTAAGGTTTAAAAAAACTCCAAAAATACTTCCAGTGTTCAACTATAACACAGGATATTTTCCATTTACATAAAGATGAGTGTGCTGCTACTCGTCCCACTGTGATGAAACAGACTAGGTCCTCAAAGTTGCTTTTTTTTTTTTTTTTTTTAGAACAAAATTTATAAATTATCAGCTTTTTTCAAAGTCATACAACCTATTTTAAAAATTATGTATATCACACTGCTGCTTGAGACTGGAGAAAACAGTGCCTTGCAAGGTATCGTACATGAGATATAACAGACAGGTTACATATTATAATCTGGGTTAATTTCAGGAAACAAGAGGGAAAAAGGAAAAACAACATAATGGTGAGATGAATAAAAAAATGAGGTAGTAACCATCTGAGCGCAGATGCTCCTGTAGACTGGCACAGCACTACCTGATCAGTCAGCACTGTTCATTAAACATTACAGTTCCAGCTATTTTGTGAATTGTTTCAAATAATGAGAATATTTTCAGATTTATAGGCTTTCTTAGACAGCACACATGACAGAAAGGTTGGAAGTGATTACAGGAGTAGACCATCAGGTGGAAAATCTTGCATTAACATGAGATGTTAAGACAACTGTAAATAATGATACAATACAGAGTTGTAGAACAGTATGAAAGTGGGAGAGACAAGAACATGGTGGCAGTCTGTAAAATAGTTAGGATGGAGGGCCAAAAAAATTGTCTGAGTAGCAGTTTTCTATCCATCCAGCAATGGCAAAATCATGGAAAGCATGACTGGAGAGGAGAACGCTGAGCTAGTAAAACACAAACTGAAAGGAACCTAGAAAAGCCTTTGTGTGTGAAGATACATTTTTACATAATGCAGAGATTCTCCTGCAAGTCATTTTGGAAGAAACAGAAAGATCTGCCCACAGAGCACATGGAAGTGTAAAGAAAAGAAGCCCCGGCTGAAAATGAAATCAAAATACAGCCTTTGACAGTGGGAGAATGTTATGTCTGATTACAGTAATGAATGAAAAAAAGGAAGTGTAAATGTAGGGACTGAAATGTGAGGGAGATGAGCTGAAAGTAAAAGGAACATGCAGAATTCTGGCATATGAAAAGAGTAGTAAAGAAATTCACTGAAGAGGGAAGTGATGAGAAGATGAGAGAACGCGATGTAGAAGCATACGATGAAAGCTGTAGGTGAATGGCAAATTGATATAGTAAGCAAACAGTTATAACCCACAGGCTATTAAAATGTTTTTATTCTTAATTAACCCTCATAAGACCTTTGACTTCAAAATGTAAACATTATTTTAATAGCTTGTGGAGGGAAGAGGATATTTATTTATTTGACTAAAGTCTTTAAAACACTCATACTGAAAATCAAATGTCAACATGTAGAATTCAGCCATACCAGGCAGTCACTCTACCTAGGATTCACAATATATTCTGCTCGATTTAGGAGGAGCTATAGAAGATTTTTATTGCCTAAGTTACCCTTTGCCACTAGAAATGGAGGAACAGGATGTGTTACTGGGTTTCAAAGATACTTGTTAACAAAAAAGAAAAGACTAAACTCAGGATGAATAGTTCAAAGTACAGAGAATATAAAGCACTTACTACTTACAAAGCATTTCTATCTCTACAGACATACAGGTATCTCTACAGATAGCTCCCTTTCCAATTTTTCACTAGTATGTTTTTCCCTGTTTCTATTTCCTTATCTTTCCTTGTTCTTTCTCATTACTCTTATCTCCATCCTATTGCCTCACCATTCTTCCCCCTCTACTACTGTCCTTTACCTTCTGCAGTACAGTAAGGCAGTCTGCTCTTCCTCTTCTCCACCGCCTTAGCACTAGTAAAAGAGGAGCACGGAGAGCACAGGAGAGCAGGTAATTCCTGAGTTTCGATCTGTCCAGACTTACCACAGACACGGTGCAAATAGAGAGTGCAATTACTTGCTAACTCGTCTTCAGACTCTTCTCATTTTCTCTTCTAAGTCAATTGCACGTACGCTGTTTCCACACTGAAGCTCTCTGGTGGCTTTTCCCAAAATACAGTAGGCAAATTCAAAAGACTCTCCTGTGAGAATGCTGAATTTTTATTTTCCTGATTTTAAAATACTTGGCCAAATTTCAAATTCTCACTACAGAACAAAAAAAGCAGTTCCTTATTTGCACGTCCATTTGGACATTTATACATGTATATATATACCCTGATGTATATATTTTCAAACGCAAACACAACAGTATCTTTTTTTCTCCATTTCTCGCTGAAGAAATATTTGAAGCATTTTAAACTTTCCAAAATATTTGCCCAAGGCAGACAGCATGGAAAATTTTGGCCCAAACAGTAAGTTTGGCAAAGCTATAAGCAATAGAAAACAGGATCTTATAATGGAAACTCTTGGGCAGCTTTATGCCAGACATCACTATTTGTGCTTCTTGTAAGACTTCATTTTCTTTAATAGGAGCTGCATGGCAGGGCTGTAATACCCTGGGGCTTCCTGTCTTTAATTTCCTTTGAATATAATCTTGGTCTTAAGCCTTCCTTCCTAAATAACCTCTGTCTTTAATTATTTTTTTAAGCAAATTACAACTTAACAAGCCCACATTCTTGTAAGACACAGCCTCTAATTATCAAAATGACAGTGCCTGTTAGAATCTGAATTTCACGGTAATTGAGTGACCAATTTGATAGGTCAGTAAATGATTACATCCCACCACTGAAAAAAAAAAAAAAAAAAAGGATATTATGATAAGTCATTATGGATACCTGTGCCCTGCATTACTCTGTCACCTGGATGATTCTTGCAGAGGATTATTCATAACATGAGCAGCAGGGAACTATATAGCACAGTCCCAAGTGGTCACACTATTAGTTAATATCTGGAAGATGTATTAAATTACTTTGGCTAGCAATAACTTTGAAGGTGTTCTTGGTCTTTATTTAGACAAGTCTGCCACAAGTGCATGGAGGAAACATCAGGATGTGGCTCGCCACTCTGAATTAGATAAAATTATTCTGCTAGAGGGAATTTTATGTTAACTGTCTGCAAGGAATAACCTTTAGGTCTAATTCTGTAGGATTGGCGTTGCAGATTCTCTGGAACCACAGTATCAAAGCATTGCTTCACTCAAATGGATGTGACATATAATATCTTCATGGTGAGCAGCGAGTGACCTTCAATGGTTATCAGCTTCAGACTAAGTGACTGAAAAATTCTGCACTCCTATACCAAACTTCCTGAGTTATCCATGTAACTCATCTGTAATATATTTTAAAATTATTATGCGTGCAGTATCAGGGACTTTGCCACATTAAAAAGCAAGTAGTTTCTCTTTAGCAACTAATAAAATCATGTAGCAATACCCTTAGAAAAACAATAGGCAGTTGTTTTAGGGATGTATCCAAAGTGAAAATGAGTCTGAAAATGTTAAAACTTTCCTTTCATTATCTGTAAAATCTACCGCAATGTTTTTAATCCTCAGTTTGAGTGAAAATTACTGAAACACTTGTGTTGCCTTACTCAAGGTAAAAGCCTGACTCAAGGAAAATCGGTCCACCTTGAAAGCAAACTACAAAATAAGGGCCACAGACATCTTCTGTTACACTGGTCTGAGTAAAAAGATGGCTAACAGCACCCTTGATTCAGTTTCCCACAACAGTTAGCTAAAGCATCTTGATTTATCTTTCCCTGAGAGTTTATGAATTTAAGGAAATTTGAGATCAGTTGTTTATTTGTTGTTGCTTGGTTTTGTTTGTTGTTTTTTTCCTTTATTTTAATGAACATTTGAGCACCATCTGCTGGTGTTAAAATTTGCTCCAGAAAATAAACACCAGCTACTTACTGCATTTTAAACTCTTCAAAACTTAACTCTTGCTCTTATTAGGAAAGGTTAATTGCTTGCTTTTCTACTACAGATCTCAGAATTGGATAAGTAATTTATCTGAATGAATCATTCATCCAGATGGGATATACCTTCTGGAGGTCGGATATCAGAAGCAATACGCTATTAAAGAAATACCTCATCTACAGCTACATGCAGGAGATAATGCAATTTTTTGCACTTACACAGTAAAAAACAGATACCCTTTTTCCTTAAGGGATAATCAATCAAGCTTTTTTTCACCTGATTTGTTCTGAGTTGACAAATAGAATTTAGGCTACAGAATTATGCTGTGATATTTGAGATTTGATCTCTGGTGCACACAGTATTAAAAAAAACAACAACAAAAAAAACAAAACCAAAAACCTGCTGAAATTATCTCTAAGTATCCAGTTATATAATTATGTGACTTGTTCCCATCTAATTCATCCAGTTGCTTTTTTATTTCCTCAGCTTACTTCTAGCTCAGTACCAGTTCTGTCCTGTTCAGAACCTCTAGGGACACAGTTTGCATGTGGAAATGGTCCCACGAGGTCTCAGCTGCCTTTCTGCAGCACCTCTCCTGAATACAAAAAAGTATCTTCCACCTTCAGCACAAGTTTCATCTCTGCCTTGCTTATGCCAAGCTCATAGCATTTTGCTCTAGAAGACATGCCAAATGTCTGAGTTTGACTGACAACATTGCAGTGCGCTAAGAAGTAAACATGCAAGTAAACGTGCAAAGGGAATTTCACATTTTTCTGCTATGGTTGTTCTTCAAATCAGTGACTCCTCAGAAAAGAAAAATCAGGAAAGGATGTGCAGATTATTTTTTCAGTCTTCCCTTTAAACACTTGACACTAATCATTGTGGCATCTACTTCACTGTCTGTTCCATCTTGGTGACCTCCCTCCCAGTACCATCACAGCCCTATCTATACTTATCTCATGAACTGATCTCCATAGAGAATACATCTCCTCCCTCAAGTATCTACTGCATCCATCAGTCTCCTCAGCTGACCCTTCCTTGGATGTATTAGAAAAGTCTCCACTGAGAACACTCATAGTTCAAAGCTGAAATTCAGTTGTCTGAACCTTACAATAATCTTTTCATCAAGTGCATTTCAGATTGCTGTACAAAGGTGATGGAGAAGCAACAAACAGAATGACATGACAGTTTAGCAACATGTCAAGTTGTTACAGGCTAGCAACATGACTGGAAAATGAGAAGAGTTTTTCCTTGCATTGCTGCAAGGCTGCGTGCACCCCTTCTAATAGAGATAAAAGTAGTGTCCAGTATAACAGTGTCCTATAATGGTCAACTCAGGCAACAGTTGCTCCAGCTGATTTTTTTTTCTTTCCTTGCAGCCATACACAGATAAGGTTAAGTCGAGCCCAAATCATGCACGCCCATAAATTCTCTACTAGACAGTGGTGACTGAAGACTTTTCAGATAGATGTTCTTGGGTAAGTTTTCAAAGCCATGCTCAAAAGGGTCAAGTCAAAACACAAATTCTGTTATTTGTTAGAAAGATTTGTGTGTACAGCTCCCACATTCTCTGCTTTGAAATGGACCCCTTAATGTCTAGAGGAGATGCAAAGCCTCTAGCTCTTCTAAGGTTTCAGAAGGAGGAAGAAAGGCCATGACCTTTAACAATGATTATTCTGTAGAAATACATCTACTCATTTTGCATAGTCTTTAACAAAAGAAGCTTGATGAAAATGCCATGCTATAACAGTTCCTTAAGAGCTGCAAAGAGTTAACAAGGGTCCTGACTATAGATACGTTATATACATTGAATGGAGAAACTATGATCAAGAGGTTTAGGACTGAGATCTTTCTAGCCACGATACCCTTTCTCACTGGATTGCAACATAAATGGGTATTGCTGGTGAATTCAGCTTATTTTTTAATTGCTTCTTTCCACATTATAACTCATGTCTCATTTTTATCAATATCAGGGATGAAACTCAGAAAGAAGTTTATCTAGAAGAGCTGATTAGGCTAGGAAGGTGTTGGACAACTCTGCTGTTTTAGCAAAACAGAAACCATAGGAACAAATCAACTTGGGCAAATTTCTCATTAAAACAAAGCCAAAATTATCTACATATACTTACTAAAAGATTTTAAACGCGAATTCCATTTAATTGCATTTTACTTCTGCTTTTTAAATTTAAACTAAGATGTATTCAAATAATATGTTGAAGTTGAAATGATAATTTTTCAAATTTAATAAACTGATCTCATAGACTGTATGAGTGATAGAAAGCCATCCCTGCGCCTTGGGAACTCATTGTGTACCAAGAGTCAGACAACTGAGATCTCCTGAGAGATCTCCAGATTCTTCCAGGGGCTGCAGGTAAGCTGGAAGAGAGAATGCAGTATTTTGCTAGACGTGTCACATAAGGATGTTAAGTGAGACTGACAACTGCATTAAAAGACTGCCATGTAAAGTCAGAAAATCAAGTAAGAAAGTACGTGAATTAACTGCAGCAAATTTATCCAAAGAAAACTGCATTCTCATTATATTTGCCTAGTAACATACTTTAAAGTAAGAACATTTAAAATTTGAATGTAGCTTCTGTATTTCCATTGATAAAGGAGGTAACAGAAATTTGTATCTAGAGTTCTGATTCTGCATTTCTGGTTTCTTGAGATAGAAGGTGGAATATTACTAACAAATGTGGTACAAGAGATCGATCATTCTATTTGTTTCATTAAAACCAATAGGTAAGAAATGATGGAAAATACCTAGCATTTCAGAAGTAGTAGCATTTTAATGACATGAATTGACCAGAGAATAGATGAAACAAAAGGCTTATTTTAAGTGTGTTTCTCTTTCCTTGTTTCCTCCCATAAGGCAGAGGCAAGAAATTTCAGAACAGTTTCCATTGAAAATCTGAAAGCATACCTCTCCTGATTCCGTATCCCAGAGCAAAGAACAAGACTTACTTTTGGGTCATGAGAATTCTTGAAGCCCATCCCTGTTAGTTCAGTTTCAGAGTTTGGTTTCAGAGGCGGTCACTTTGTGAAAAGGAAATGCAATACTTGTACATCTCATGGGGTTCTTTCACACTGTGGGAAAGAAGAAATATTTTTCCCCATGAATAAAACATTTCAGTGAATAACTCCTGACATAATTGCCATTTTTCCTACTCCAAGAAGTGCAAACTTGCAGTGTTAAGATATTAACAGGTCACACAGAAGAACTTCAAAGGGCAGTAAAGACAAATTCAAAGCCTGATACATGCCTCCATCATGGCTCCTCCTGCCCCCATCTTGTGTGGCTTTGCGCTAGCGCAGTCCCTGAATCATTATACTGGTCACACAATGTACTCCAATAAACAGACAGTTGAGATTACCTGCTGTAGGGAACCTGCTTTGGCAGGGGGTTGGACTCGATGATCTTTGGAGGTCCCTTCCAACCCCTACAATTCTGTGATTCTGTGATTCTGTGAGGTGGATGGAGCATACAGTTTTCCATCAGTCTTGCAAAGCATAGGTTTCACTGGGCTGGAAAAATTGGAACAATTGCTAATACAAATATGCCATTTTGTGGCTCTTCACTTTTCACTGCTGATTATTGGACATAGCCAAGAAATTCCCCATCTTTAGCTCTAATGTAACTCAGGCATCTATATTTCATGGGTATATTTGCTGCTACTGGAAAAACACAAATAGCCTTCTATTCAATTTCAACATCTTCTTGGAACTGATCCAGATTCCACTGGAAGCACCAACAAAAAAATCACTTACAAATTATAAAAGCCTTTAACATATATTATGTATTGATCTGGAAATTATATGTGTTCACATCCCAGTGAGCACTATTATTATTCACATAACTTCTCTTCCTCCAACCTGGCACAAAAGAACTGCCATTTTACTAAGTCTTTAGTTAGCTGGATAGACAGACAGAAATTTTTACTGAGATGATACTCAAATGTTCCATTTACAGCTAGAGGTCTGTGTTCTTTAGATAAAGATCCTGAGTTTCGTGGTTACCATGGTAGCAGTACTCACAGGTTACTGTGCTTGCACAGAACATGTTACACGAGAGCAGTATATTGTCATCCTACTTCAGAACATATGAGTAAAGTGAGCTGATATCTGCTAACACATAGTATTTCAGATCAGTAAACATATATACAATATGACAAAATGGAATAGCAACAGACTTCTACTTCCAAACTTTTTTTCTGTAGTAAAAGTACTTCCTAAGTTACAATAAAATCAATATGCGGTTGCAAAATTTAAAACTGGATTTCAAACTCTAAGTTCATGGAGAATTTAGAGATGGTTCTTATCCTCCCAAAAAAATACACATTCACTAGGATCAGAAGAGGAAAAGCAAGGCCAAGCTAAGTATTAGTTATATACCAAAATTACCAAAGAAACCACTGGTACACTGCAGTGAAGCCATGCTTCACTGAATGAATTCAGCAACAACAAAATATTATTTTTGTAAGGGTTTTTATTAACACAGTATAACTCAGTGGCAGAAAAAGAAGCCTCCCTGGGTCATCATTTGGTGGGGAAAAAAGAAATATATTGAAAATCTTGAGCAGAAATCCCTTTTTAAACATCATGAAAAGGTGTAAGTGCAGCTTTGGTATAGTACAAGGGAATTAAAATAGATGTCATGTACTCATGTCAGCCACATCTGTGACCCATATGGTGCATGTAATAAGAGCATATGCCTATACCTAAAGAGAACATTATATGCTGCATAAGACTAAGGCAAATGTAAAAGTGAAGTAGAACACCTTTACATTACAAACACAGTTTGTTATTTGTGTCACATCAAAGAAAGAGTGTCTAGGAATTATTGCCCTCTGAAGTCATTTAATTATGATTAAGTGAACTAAGAACTAGCATAAATGGTGTTTTATACCCCAGTGAGTTAAAGTATGAGATCTAGTCAAGGTGAATAAGATTTACAGCCAAAACTCATGCAACCTTACAGTAATTTCATGACACTTTTACTACTAGCTTAGACATTTCAGTTCTTGAAATAATTAGGAGTACACAAGTAAATTCTATTATTGGGACGCTTATAATAACGTACGAACCACGGACAGAAAAGAGAAAAGGTCGCTTCTCAAGTGATTTATGTGCTTCTACTTTTATTATAAAAGGAAAAAAAGATAATGCAGGGCAATTTTGGGGAATATTTTGGAGAATAATATAGAGAAGACAGAGAAAAAGAAGGGTATATTAGGATAATCAAAAATCTCTTTTAGTTGGATTAAATCTGACCCATAGTAAAGCCTCCCATCACAAGACTCTCACCTTTGGCTAGTAACAAATACCTGTCTGCAAAAGAACACATTTGTTACGTTGAGACCTCAGGCATAATACGATCGATTAGAATCAGCCAACTCTCTTTAAAGGTATTGAGGATCTTCTCACAGATTTTTAACTGGAAGGAAAACATTCCTAGGTATTTGCCTTCAAATAACTGCATCCAAGAAGAAATGTATAACATATCAATGAATAGTTATACTTCACAGCTTTTCCAGCTGGAAATAAACTCATTTTCCAGTGACAACTGCTAATCCACTCTCTTCTAGAGTCTGTTTGAAAGGGTCCAGGTAAAGAACAGAAACTTGGCTGACAGAAAAAAGTACCAGATGGCTGCTGGGATGGGGGGAAAAAAACAAGTGAAGAGAAGAAAACAGTGAAATACGAGTTGTAGAAATAAGGATTGAATCACAATCAAAATGTAAGTAGAGAACCAGAGCCTTTGGATTTTAACAGGAGCCATGTTAGCAAGGTAACAGCTACCCACAAATGATAAACTTGAGGGACTCAAGAGGCCCTCAAAATGCACCAGAGCATTAACAAAGTGCATAAGTTACATGCACAAATAGTGTTATTTGAACAACTACATGGCTGATGCAACCAAACACATTTTAACAAACCTGTATTTCTGTACCTAAAAATGTATAAACCTGAATATTTAGGTCATACAAGGATGTGCCTCTTACACAACCTGTGCATTTCTTTGGTCCTTTAAGAACTCCCAAATTCCCAATAATCTATTTGAAATGGAAAATTAAGAAAAGGAATAGGTAATGTATTAATGTTCAAATATGATAGTTGGCAAAGTTTATAAGTTAGTAGGATAAGAATCATAAAAGGAATCAAAACTCAGATGTTAGAGAAGCTCTAGTGTAGTTTTCATGCAGTAAATGTAGTTGCAGACCATGTCTTTAGTAGCCAACAGCACAGAAGAAAAAGGAACTCTGGGATTAAAATCTAGTTGTGAAGACAAAACACAAACGACTTAAAAACACAAGTGAGAGTCTAGGTTACAACATATATGTTCTCGGCCTCTTGCTCACCTCCTTCTAACTTTAGACAATGAAGTTAGTAAGATTTTAAAAATAAAAATCCATGCTATTTAATATCCTCAGTTTCCCTTCAGAAACACTGTCTTAAAAGAAATCTGCTAGTACTGCACTAGCATTCAAGAGTGACAGTTTTGTGTTCAATTCTGTAGCGTAATTTTGACCCCAAACTGGAGTCAAACACGACAACTGTGAACACTTAGAGAATAGTCACCACTGTCAACTCACCTGACAGGGTATCTGAGGGGATTTTTTCAAATGGTTTGGCTTACAGCTAACGCTGTTTTATGAAATAGCAAGGAGTGCACATCACTCAGAAAGCTTAGTAACAAAATGGTTGTTCATAGCTAGCTCAAACATCCATACTGAGGCACAACTCTCTGCCACTCCTTTCCAGATTGACACAGCGCTATAAAACAGCCTTTCAGAATATCTCTATTTCCCTTAGCCTTTCTTCATTTGCCTCTCCTTTCAATAGATGATCCTCAGCCTGACTGGTATGAGACTTCATTAAAAAATTCCACTTGAACTGAACTAGCTTATTCTTACTGCCAATGAAATTGCTTTTGTTAAAAAGCCCGTGTAAAAGACTAGCACCTGGAGACACTAGCTAGCTCAAGGGATTGGTAACAGGCTATGGAATATTTAACCTCTAGGGTACTGGCTTAAATCCATACTCAGGACCAAACTTGAACCATCAGACTCTTAGGCAGGCTGCCACATGACACCTTTAAAAATTATACCCCTACACTCAGGAGAGCCCTTACCAGCTTTCTGCTGAGAAACTCTCTCCTCTCTACAGTCTACAACTTACAAGTGAGAGCACTACAGGCAGGAAAGCTATAATTTAAAATTGTGCAAAAAGGGGTATTTTTTTAGTGCAATTGTATGAGCATCCCTATGGACTAGATTTAGTGGTCTTTCTGAGGACTGAATTATAGACTCACGAGTTTGTTGTCAGTATATGATATAAAATGAGAGAACTGACAGAACTTCTCTATGCTCACAACAAAGAAAACATGCAATCACACTAGTAATATTATATTAATGGATTAAAAATGCAACTGCAAAAGTCATAATAACGAATAAACAAATAAAATGTCAAGGGGATTAAAAGGTAGTAAGGGCAGAAACCATCCAAACTAAGAAAGACTGTAAGCCAAGAGACACAAGGGAAAATTATCCTGTTTTAGACAAAAGACATTCCCCTGCACCTTTTCCCATACACAGAAGCAGCTGTCTGCACTTTCTCTGTGATGGTATTAGAAAGAAAATTCCTATGCCACTCCCTTCCCTTCTTCCGTGTTATCATTGTCCACAGCAGATTTCTTCACACCCTTAATTAAGCTTGATCCTCTTGCTCTTTGAGCAAAGACAAAATTATTTCCATTTGATGTTTTGCATCACTGTTCATCTGAATGAAAATACAGTAACTCCCTCTAACAGTGACTCACAACTTAGCAGGTCTGTGACTGTACAGTATCAGTGAAAGCACAGCTGGAGAAATAAAACCCATGTAAATAGCTGAAAAGATAGGTAAAAGTCTGGGCAGTCATCCAAAAACACTAAACTACAGACTCCCAACATCTGGTTCGGGGTGGATTCCAAGAAAGACAAAAAAAGAAAGACAAAAAGGATTGATTTCTCTTTATATTTTTTACATAAGGTTTTCATATTATTTTTTAATTCATCAAAAGATTGACTCCATTATTGTGGTTTAATTTCTTCACCTGGTTGCATCCTGTTGCTTCACTGTTTTAGTCATCCTCATTAGGAGAAAGCAGTGCCTCAGACTGGAGATACAACCAGCCCTCAGTTTCATACTTGCATATTTTATTGTGATAAATGACAAAGAACTCTAAGCCTTATTATCCACCCTCTCTCTCTTATTAGCTAGAATTGGGCTTATGACATGTGTATGAGAATCCTATCCTGGTTTCATGAACTTTCAGCAAATGGTCACAACAGAGATAACCCTGTCAGACACTCAGCTTCCGTAAGCACTACAGACTCCAGAGAGCAACCCACACTTCTGAGTACCAACATGAGGCATTCAGGATCCTACCACTTCAGCTATCCCTGTGTGAAGAGTAAATCTCTTCTTTAAGCAATTTTGCTAGCTGAAAGATTCTTCTGAGTAGTTCAGAGACACTACTATTTTGAAAATCTCATATGTGACTAAAAGTCATAAAGGCTCCCTGGTTTTCAGGGATATTTCTATCCTTAATGTACGAAAGTCTTTTTCAAACTCCTGCCTTGCCTTGTTAAATGTGTGTATCACCCATTCCACATATGAATGCCTGTTCTGGCCACACACAGTCACCCAGGCTATCAACACATAGTGTCTATTACTGATATATTCACATCATCCTTCCCCTGTCTTTCTCAACAGAGAACTAAAAATGCTGTTCTGACAGATGGCTCATCTCTCTAGAAAAGCATTGCTGCCATAAGGACTCTCTCTCAGGCAGAGAGCACTCTGTTTTCTGAATGTCTTCATACATCAGAACTTTTGCTTTGCATTAAGTGTTGGTAGCAGACATGCTGCGTGCCCTCCACACTGCTTGTGCAGTAGCCCAGCCCCAAGTTTACCAAGAGTCCTACACTAGTGACCCAGTGCATGCATTGCAGGCAGGCCTGTCCCTGCAACAGCTGCCAGCATCCAAACCTCAGGAGCTCTCGATGCATGTACTCACAGTAATCATTTAATGCACAAATGAGGTAAGAAGAAGCTCTGAAGTCTGCAAACGATTTCAGATTCACCTACTTAGTGCTTCAAAGTTGCCTCACTCAGAGCTGAGCCACGAGTGCTTCTGTGCTTTTCAAGCATTATTTGATGCATATAGAGTGAAAGAAAATAATTCACTTGGGTAATTGTGAGATTCTCTTGCCCAAAGGCTAATTTTCTCAGATATCTACGCAAGGCATGCACTTACTCACTTTCTCCTCTTGCAAAACAGAATGAAGGAATGCAGAGTTCAAGATCCAGCAGAAAGTGCAGAGCTGAGCTGGACACAAAACTCTCTTTCTCACTGCCATGCTTTAGCCAGGGAAACCAAAGCATTTATTTCCATCACAAGACATTTCACAAAACGATTTGGTGGCTTCCAGACAATGCCAATAACATGGCACCAGGCCACTACTCATGCCTCTTAATCTGCGACGAGCTTTCAATTTATGAAAGGCTATCACACTGCTAAAATGGGAGTTCCATTAGGGTACTGACAGATAATACAGAGAGATGAATTCTCTCTGCTAGATACAGTCCATGAGAAATAAGGAAGCTACTGCTCTTGATGATCGGTGCAATCTGTTTTCTAAGATTAGAGCCTAAGGGTGGCAATTACATATGCATATTACCCAAACTTGAATTCTTTCCTTGAAACTGTCTCTTTAAATGATGCCAGTTTGCAAGACTGTCTCCTCTACCTGCTCATAGTTTGCTGCCACAAAAAATCAGCTTTCTCTCTCTAGCCTGCCCTCTTCATCTCAACTTCTCCCTTTGTACCAGCCCTGGTTTTGAGCTGTCCCTTTAGTGAACACATTCAACCCTCTAGACCACCAGGAAACAACTGACTTTCTCTCTGAAAATACTTGACTGATGTTCCACTGCCGTAGGCAGAAGAAAGAGAATAAAGTAGTTTGCTGCATAGTTCACAAAGCTTGAGTGCTTTGAAAAATGACTGATAGGCCCTCCACCCCATACCTTTGTGCTACCCACATCAGTCCAAATGCATTCATTCACACCCGGGCACCTAAATCACACAGTGAACTATAGGAATGGTCGCAGATGAGAGAGGTAATTTCAAATCAAACCAAATTTCCTTGAGTTACACTAACAATGTTGTACAACGAAAGCCACAGCAAAGTTGCACCCTGATACTATTGGGTACCCTTCACTCTATCTCCTCCTGCAGTTAGTAGATTCTTCTGCAGACAGTGATCTGGTAGAAAGCTAACCCAGGAAGACAGGACAGGGCAGAAAGTTTCCTCCAGAGTTTCTTTCCAATGGGTTTGGAACCTTGAATTAACTGGGCAAAAGCAGACACTACCTGCAGCTCACGGGTTAAAAAGGTGGGGAAGAAAAAGAAGAAGGTGAATGCCTAAATGCAGTGGCCATGGTTCCTATAGGGCAGAATTAATTAAAGCATTTAGCAAATATTTACCTTAGATTAGGTAAAATCCCAGCATTAGTCAGTACGCATTTTTGCAGCCCATGAAACACATGAAAAGATAAATCAAGACAGTCAAATCCACATCCATATCCTTCCTTTACAAGCTTCTCACTTAACAGTCATATTCGTAGACAAACAGACAAAAAGTTAGCCCAGACACTACAGCTTCATCCAGCACAACGAAGGCAACACACCAAGTCAGTGAAGCTTAAAGGAAGTTGCTTTTTTCTAAATCTTAGCCCTCTGGCTTTTCACCACCTGGACACCAGTTCTAAAATGATGACTTCATCATTTATCATTTTACCTTTCAGTGCTTTACTTAATACATGACCTGCTCAGTAAAATATTTGCAGACTTGGTACTCTGGTACTCTATCCCATTACAAAGGCACGCATAACATTTCACATCTCTTTCATGCAGGTGGTCCTCTGTTCTAACTCAAGGCCAAACAGAATATAAAGTTAGGCCAGTTCAGCAGTATAGGTGAAGGCATCTGAACTGAGGGGAGGGCTTATGGTAACTCCAGATGCCAAGTGTGGCTATACATTTCAAAGATAGCGCTAATTTATTTGTTTGGCTTACAGTGACCGAATCCATCTGTCCAGTACAGATGATCAACCACAAGATGTTTGAGAATCACTATGAATCTTTTTTTTTTCCTTTTTTTTTTTTTTTTTTTTTTTTTGATTAAAATTGTTCACATATGTACCAAGCAGCTACAGAAAGGTATATTAAAAATGGTCCAGTTCTTTCAGGCAATTCCACTCCATTAAATTTTATGAGTACACATGTCTGAGAAGAAGAGAGGAAAAGAAAAGAAGAAAAAAAAGGAGTATGTATCAGATACTTTCATGTTCCCAGCTTATTTTTAGAATGCCTAACGGTGCAAAACGTAATCCCTTTTCAGTTTGTTTCTCCATTTTTTTTCTCCACTCCAGGAAAATATTTCCTGTGCTAGATGATCTCTCTCTCTTTTGCTCTCTCAGTAGCTTTATCCTAGATGATCTAGTTGCAAATATATTCAGACACAGCAATTTAGATTTACAACGAGCAAATAGAATGTATCAATGGAAGTATAGGCAGGAGGCATTTTTTTTCAGCTCACTTACAGAACGCATTTGCACAACTGGTTTTGATTTCTATTTATATTCCTTGCTAAGGAGATAGATGTGAAATTCAGTGCTCATGACACTCAGTGCTGATAGGTACTGGGAATGCTGCCACCTCCAAAGAAGACACTGTAAACTAAGGACTCAGTCACATACAGGTCTCTCCCAGAGGAAGACTGCTCTTTCAAATAAGAAATCCAGCTCAGAAGAATTGGAAAAAGATTTCCTACACAGTGTAGTCTTTCTTTACCATGTCTCTGTAATTCTAGTACAGAGTTCGCCTCAGCAAAGACTCTCAAAAGAGCAAAAGGCAGATGCAAAGACAAAGGTGACAATCTGAGAGTGCAAAGTATTTTACAAAGCCTTTGTTATGAAAGGTAGCTAAGGAAATCTTTGGGTCCACAGTGATTTGCTGTACTTTCTCTTTTTTTTCAAAGGCTCAACTGTTGTGCTCCAAAATTAAGATTTGGCTTCGGCTTTTAGAAAGACACGAATAATAATAAAACCATATTGCTGCACATATGACTTATGATTAAGCAGCTCTCTGGGTTATATACAGAGGAAATGTCTGAAAAGGCACTGGCTGACACTTATCAAAGAATTTGAAAATGGAAATTACAGCAAAAGAAAGTAAATTAGCCAAGAATTTTAAAAGAAACAGGATATAATGATCAAATACACGGTATCAAATTAAAACTCCAGACCAGGAACCAACACAAAAAAAAAAAACCCAAAATCTTAGAAAGACATGCTTTTAAGCTGGTGACATCATGCTTATATATGTCGTATGTCATTCAGACATATTCTGGTGGTTTCACTAAAGATGCAAAGTGTACAATTTTGAACTCATGTATTTTTGTCTCTGTGGTACACAGTCAGCTTCCCAGGGCTTTGCAAATTAGTGAAGTACATCCCCATTCACAATTCTTCTGCTCAAATTCTTCTTAATGTTGGAGGGTAGTGCTTTGAAATGCTATACTTACTGTGAAGAAAGAGCACAGCATTTTTCAATACGTGAGTTAACAGTGAGTCATACAGTTTATGTTTCCCAAAGAAATTAATAACAACAACTAACAATTCATTCCTAAAGTTCCTGCATGCCCACAATTTCAACTGACTGCAGCAAGAGCCAGAAGCGCTCTACAGCACTGAAAACAAAAACTGTCCTGTGGTGTTTAAGCAGAAATATCGACAGATAAATCTGATGAAAGTTAAAGGGGACTCTTAACATAAATGGAAACTGCATTTTAAAAGTCCTAAACTAGTAAAACAAAACCAGCTTATTTTGGAACATTGTCTTTTGAGACAACTATACTTCAAGCAACCTGCTTCTTTGTGGCAGATACTACATTTACTGATGTTATTGACATTGATGTTGTTATTACAATCGTTTATTGTCAATTATTCCTGACAAATTATTGACAGCGTTGATAAAGAAATTGAAGTATGAAAATATTTATACCTATGAAATCACCAGAACCTGGTAAGAAAAGCTGAAACCTGAACTCATGTCCTGGATGAATCTATTTTGATTGCATTATTTAAAACATATATAAGTGTACTTGTACCTGAAGTACAGCTTGGTGTGAGGATCTCAGCATCTTTTTTAAAATACAAGATGAGTGTTAGCATTCCTTGGTATTTCTGTGGAAATATTCTGCTTTCCTGTAGAAAAAGTGGCTCAGGATGTTGCACAGGTTTCCATATTATAAAACATATCAAAGAAAGCTGCAGCAGCATGTTACATTCACAGGCCAAGCTTTGGCCTGTAAACTTCCATCATCAACACTACTGAATGACAGGGCTATGCAGTTCTTCTGGGTGAACAGCTTTTAATATTTCAATACAAGAAAGCAAAGGAGCATACGAAGTCACTTGATTCTGCAGCTGGTAGACAACTGCATTAGCTCTGCCCTGAAAAGCAATTCCCCAAGACTGATACTCCTAGAGAAATAGAGCCAGAAATAAAGATGGCCTTTTGTATAGTAAGCCTGGATGGTGGGTGAGGACAGAAGTGCTGTTTAAGCAAGGGCAGCTGGCAGTTCACCTATGCGGGGAGAGGAAGGTAGTGCAGTGAGGGTTATATAAGCAAAGTCACTTGTGGAATGTGCAGAATGTACACAGAGGGTGTGCCCAGCATGAGGGCAGCGCCGGGAGCTGGGGTGCACAGGGAAGAGACTCCAAACCCATGCGTAGCAGGTTGCCTGGCTAAAGAAATTCCCAAATGCAGCCCACGTTCTCTGCCCTTGCTGATGTTTCTGGCCTTGGACTCAATGTCACAAAAGTAATAAGATACCAGTGTGAACAGTACTATGTGTTATTTAATGCTACTAAGATAATCATAAATAAAACAGTCAACATTTCTTCAGTGCCCTCATATCCCTTCCTGAAATAGACAAGACTTCTGCGATTGTTAGCAATGAAGTACAGGCAAGACATACAGTCAAAGGCAAAGAAGAAACTTCTTACCATTTAGAGAATAGTCTGGGTTCTTGCTCTTGCTGCTTTGTATTTTTTCCCCATGATAATCCTCCCTTCCTTCAAAAAACTACCTCTAAAAATCAAGCAAGCAATACACAAAAATTGTGGATATTAGATTTGCAATGAATCTGTTCTGACTGCTGTAGCATTCTTCCTGTTTTCCTCTTAGGCTACCACTTGAAACAATCAAATCCAACTGGTAGAAGTATTACTAAATTTACAGATGTCAAATCAAAACAAGTCCTTGTCAAATCAAAGAATAAAACCTCATCCAGCTGGGGCATAAATTTATCTAACCAACGTATAAAACCAGGAATCTGTAGAAATGCGTGTGTTGAATGCATTTGCTAAATACATAGATTTTGTGGTCCTGCAGTGGGTGAAAGTTTGTGCAAGAGCATCCTCTCATTTCAGAACAAAATCAGTCAGGGGCAGAGCCCCACTCCTTCGCACTCAGAAACAACAATGCAAGTGTTCCACAACTGCCAACGAAAAATGCGAGTTAAACTATTTACAGTGGTACTTGAAGTAGCTCTACTGATCAAAACTAGATATAAGGAAAGTTCACATGTTGGATGTCAAAGATAGATCCACAGAGGAAATATAACACACGAAGCACATTCCAGACATGCTGCTTTAAAATATATATATATATATATTGAAAAAGCAAGGTCAAGGGACCCAGAATATTTCTCACAGAGATTCTGCAAGCTAAGTGGCGAAATGGCATTAAACAAATTATATAGTTTCAAATTACTAAATATGCAATGAAAAACTACAGAAGAATATGCCTGTTCAAGAGAGCCCTGCCTACTGCAGGGCAAATGTGTCTGCAGTAACCAAGAGAAAAATTATCAGATATTGTTTAATTACTGGTCATGTCTTACTTTCTGTTCTGTAAACACAAATTCTCTCCTCATCAGGAGTGAGATTTTGGATGCACTCACTAAGCAGCTCTTTTGAAACTGAGAAGACAACAGTTAGCAGGCAGTGAGAACAATACATACAGTATCACTTCACTGTACGTGCACATCCATCAGCAGTCAACAGACATGGAGACCCACAGGTTTTCCTGAAGCCCCCTCACAGTGGCTCTAGAAAGACATTATTACAGAATTAGAGCACTAAAGTACCATTAATTTAGAAGTAGTTCACAATATTTAGATTTTGCATGTCCAAAGTTTCCCATAGGACCACCATTTGCAGGGACAGTATCATGTGTTGGTTTTTGTTCGTTTGTTTGTTTAACAACAATGCTTTCAACTTCTGTGAGAAAAAGAATTCCCATTTCTTCTGGAAATTCCATATTCTCAAGTGCTATTTTTCATACAAATGGCCTCATTTTTGAGTTCATAAAAAGCAGAAAAAGCAATAAAACCTTTAGATTGGAGGTGATTTTTCATCTTGTTAGAAACACTTTAGCATAATTCTAATTCACCATCATCACAGGAAAGGCTGCCTATAGTACACTGAAAGCCAACTTGGGCATTAAGCCAGCAAAGCACTTCAGCATGATTTCATCTTTAAGCTTAGGCGTTGTATCGCTGACTTCAGTGAGACGACTTAAAAATCACTACAATTTAAAGTAAGCATAAATAGCTTGCTACCTTCTGTGTCAAGTTCCTGGAACAAGGATCTCAGCATACAGTAACGCCATTTTGAGTTTATAATGCCCTGCCACATGAGCCAACCTAAGTAAGACCCTACAGATGAGCTCCAGGTGAAATTTCATGAGAATGGACAATATTTGCAAAAGGTCTTCAGCAGAGGCCTTTGTATTCAAAAGTATCTTATCCCAGTGAAGGTGAGAGTATACTTTATACATCCCAGGAGGAAAATAACTTAGTAAGAGAGCTCTCAAAGAAAGTTAAAGAGTACAGACAGGAAAACTATTGTGCATAAATCCAGGTGGAATCATAAGTCTTATTCAAAACTCTGAAAGAATAAATCCCCCTCCCACAAGCTACACAAGATGATGTGGTTTCCATCCACAAGTGAGTGGCAAAGCAACTTCCCACATAGTCACATCTGCCTCTTCTTTTCTTCTGTTCCTTCATTTAAGCTCTGTCATAAGAGTAAATGCAGGAGGGAGCAGGGGCTGTATATGCATATCATCAGAGAAAGGGAAAAAGAAGGGAAGAGGATTTCTACCTTAGATGTTTGCACATGAATTTGGCTCAAGTCTTCCTAATGTTTACATGTCTTTGAACACTTTCTGTTTCTTTCTGCATTCTTCACTGCTCCGTTTTATTTATTTTCACCTTCTGCTTCTCAGATCTTCTGCCAGATTGCTTTTTAAGATTCTATTTGTTGCACTAAAAACACCATTGTTGTCATCCAAATTAATCCCTGAACATAATAAAAACCCCAAAATAACTCAGACAACCAGTTTTCCATCCTTTGGTCTCACTTTAAACACAGTATAAATGCCAGTACTTGAGAGCTCTGATAGTTTACATAGGACCAGTTCTAGGTATGTGGCATTAAGTAGGCAGGGAAGCTTTTTCCTTTCCTACCTATCTTTCTGTCAGTTAAGAGTCTGCAGGGGGCATACATCCACCTCCAGCCCAATTAGCCTCTTCCAATTTAATCCTTTCCAAGACTTAAAATTTTTCAAATGAACTCAGCTCTTTTTAAATATAGGTGGCCTTCTGTAAGAGGTTAGCTGGGAAGCGAGATTAGCTAAGATCACCTTTACTTTTAGGAATAAGGATAGAGAATCTCCTCTATGAGTCAGTGGTGAGGGAGCGGAGCATGCTGGCCTCAGATTTACTTTTATGTCTTCTATGTTCCTCTCTATTGCAACAGCAAAGGGGAAAAAGGAGCAGAGGAGATGAACGTGTTAGGACTAATATTTTCTCCAAACCTGTATTGCCGTTATCTTCCCTCATCCACAACATTTTTTCCCCAAGAAGGCCTCCTTGAGATAAGAAATCTGAAAGACCAAAGATTCTTTTGCTGCAGATCAAATATCTGTCCTTTTAACTGTCTTTCAGGATAGAAGGAAGCTAAAGTGAATGAACACAGTAGTCCTTGCCAGTAAAATATTCATTTCATGCACCACGGGGAACAAAAGGGCAATACCGTTCTGCTTGAGGAGCTGCATGATCTTTCTCAGGCTAAAGTTTCCAGTGCCAAATGTGCATAGGGGTACTCTGCAGAATACTGAAGAACAAGCAGAGGCAGACGAAGACACCCGGCAGATCATACAACGTGACCACGATAGGAACTAGCCAGTTTGTCAAATGTGTGATTTTTACAGAGCAAAAATAAACTTTTAGGGAAAGGGAAAAAAGAGAAAGAGTCACATGCCAAAAAATGAAGGAATGGTTAGAGGAAGAAATAACAGAATTTAAAGTACTGCATTATCTAAAGAAAGCAGTACAGGATTTTCTTTGCTTTCATAGAATGCTTTCTACTTCTTCTAGAAAGCTTTTTTGTTTCCTTGATTGGAACTGAATGGCAAGCAAATACCATAATGCAAGTTTGAACACCACATCGTCAAGAAAACTATTTACTTGAAATACAAGCAAAACACTCAAACCAGAACTACAATAATTTTTGAAGCTGTTCTTTCTTTTTTAAAAGAGGACTACGTCAGATTTCTTCTTACAGTGTCAAAGATTCCCTTCCAGTTTCTTTTTTTCTTTTATTCTTTTTTTTTTTTTTTTAACATACAGTTAAAATTAAACCTATGATTTCTTTAATCCAGTAGTACTTCTGAATTAGAAAACCAGACTGAAATTTCAGCAGCCTGAGTATTAACCCATCTCAGCTCCTCCACTCTGACAAAGCCCTGGCTAAGATATAAAAAAGAAATGCATGCCTGTTTGTTAAAAAGTATTCATGCCAATTCTTTTCCTAGTCCTTCCCCTCATTCTATGCAGTAGTAACAGATCAGAAATCATTTTAATGTCAATACAGAAAGCTTATGCAGTGGGAGAAATAAACCACAAAAATAACAATCTTTGAGCTTATGTTGTTTTAGTAAAAATAAAAAAATAAAAAAAATCCCATAGAACTTCCTAGTGTACAGATAGGTAAGATGCCACTGTAGCAATCTTCCATTGCAGAATTTCAGAATTTAGTCCTTAACAATAAAAACTGTGAATAAGCCATTTTATGCAGTCACTTTTTATAATCATGATCTCACTTTGTTTTGCCATTTGCTGATTTGGGGAAAATTCATTTTAGTTTTCTGCTTCTCTTTTGGTTCGTACTAAGTCCACTTCTTTTTGTTTGTTTGTTTTAACAACTGTGACACTGAACACAGCAAGATCAAGTTTAAATCAAATATGCAGGTTACAATGATCTAGTGGGTACATTTTCCAACTCACAGATATCTCCACTCGCACCAGACTCTGTAAAAAGCAAAACAAAAAGCAAAGGCTACCCCACATTTTAATCCTAAGGCATCTATTAGTACTTTTAATGAAGAAGGATAAAACCGCAGTAAGATCACTACATTTGTAAAGAGAAAAAAAACCAAAAACAAACCTTCTAAAATATAGCTGAAAACTGTGAATTTCTTCCAAAATACATTGTGATGCACTGAAATGAACACTTGCATCAAAAGGCCTGAGATGTGAGTAAAAGCTGTCTCTACATTTACACTTCCATCTGCAGCAGAAAAAAAATTCCTGTCATTTGAAGAAGTATTTGTCACTTTTTAGCTGTGTTCTCCCATGTTAATATGCTGTCCTAAGAACTGCTTAGAAGGGATGTTCTTCCTTACTTTAATTTATCTGCCACCAGTAAGGAGTGACAGTTGCACGAGAAAGCTGTATGCATAACTGAATCTTCACATCTCTGTTATCCTTTGAACTAGAAGCATCTCACAGCTTTCTGTGAAAGGCAATTTCTTGCACTTGGACAAGGGCTGATATCCCTAAGCCATAATGTCTATGTTCTTTCTGTCTTCCATTGCTTTCCCTCAGCACTTCCATGGGACATTTAAAAATAGAAGGTGAGACACTAACAAGACAGGAGACTATTTAGTGCCGCAGTGCTCCCAGTGGCTTGTCCATGCCTATTGCTTTTTGATGAGTAGGGGAAATACCTACTAGGTCAATCGGTGCATCTCCTCCTACTCCTGCCAGTGCAAGATTACCACAGAGTTCTCCCCCAAGCTGGCCCATGCCCAAGGGACTACAGTATCATTTACACAGGTTATGTAATGAAGGGTGCTGAGAGCTTCAGTTTTCTGAGCTGACTTGGAAAACTAAACTGATTTCTCTCATGGAGGATCCATCTGAAATGCTTCCTTCATTTATCTGACTTCCAATTCCCTTTGGATACTGCCCATGACTGTTACTGGGAGTTGCAGCACTTCTGTTTGCCCTTCCCTAATTCATGTCACCACTATTTCTCAAGCAAACATAGCTGTCTTTCCAATGCCACACTCTTAAGGACTCCTTAAGTATTGAAGTGTTCTGTTATTATAAGTCTAATACAGAAATAGTAAAAAGTACACTCTATCTAAGGCCTTTCAACCCAGAAAGCTTCCTGCAGTTCTTACCCGTTTTGTGTGGGGAATCTCCAAACACTGAGCAGTGTGAGAGACTCTCAGACTTTGTGCTGCCTTCTCACCTTTTTTCACAGGTTGCTGATGCAATGAAACAAACAATTTTTGTGCAGACTTGGAATGAGATAACACCTTAACATTACTCTGAAGAATCATTCCTAATGGTGCACGACTGATAGGCAGATGTGTGTATCCTGTGCCAGTGTTGCAGTGTCACATACATGCATTCCAGGTAGGGCAAGGTCACTCATACAGTTAAAAGACAAAACCATGCTATAACTAGAAAAAGAATGAAAAGTGGTATTGCCTCCAGCAATAGAAGGGCAAGACATGGAAGAAAGGCTACTTGAAATTGCTAGTATCAATCATCATTTTCTCCATAAACCTGCATTTACATGGCTTACAGAGCATCAGTGTTGAAGTGTACCTGATGACTTCTCACTCCAAATGCATTTTCTACAAATAATGCTTAAATACATTTAACTGTTTTTAAGCTATGTAAAGTAGAAGTGACTACACAATTTAATTGATTTTGCTAACTTGCTTTGGAAAGTCCAAATATTGATGTATTTTTCACATTTTCAACAATCACATCTAATCACAAATCATGCTGCCAATGCAGAGGTTTTTGTTTGCTCATATTCTTTTCTTTATAGAAACCAACAAAGCCATTTCTGCTTGCACTTTGCAAGACTATTTGTGTGGGTTTTTATAGTGCAAAAAAGGAAATAAACACAAATTGAAAGAAAAAAATTCTAAAAATTTCCTTTCAAGAATACACAATTCCCTCTTATTTGTGACTATGCTTTATTAAAATATTTAAGTACATAAAAGGAATGGTTTACTATCATTAAAAAGAAAATTAAAAATCATTCTATGTAATATTTTACACAAATATAAGAAATACATACTATGTGCACAATGGAGATGCAAAAACTACTGTTTCTTACCTGGAAGAAGACTGTATAGTATGCTGGTCATTAGTTACCATGTTTATGCTGTTTCCATGAGAGTTTCACTACAAATCTGTAAACAAATATACGCATGCACACTCACACACATGTATATCAGGGATACCATGGTCCTGGGGCAGTGAAAGAAAAGTATTGCAGTTCACCCTCCCGCAACATTTACAGGGACTGAGGTTTCTCACTGCTTTCTATGCAAATATATTTCATGGAAGTTGAACGTGCCTATAATCAGCAGCTTTTCAAAGTGATTTCGGGTGCATGGTACAATCAACACTGACATGCAATTCGTTCCACTGCAGTGTATCTCAGGGACCTGTACACAGCCAGCTATAACACAGCTGTTGATTGTGCCATGGGACCACTGCCATTTCTCAGGAACCATATGAATCAGAATGGTGAGGGAGGCACAGTTGAAAATACTGAAGACTCAGTGCTGTCTAAACATCCCCTTGCATTAACAAATTAGCAGGAGCTGTATTGGCTTTACATGTGTCTTGCCATTCGAAAATAATGCTTATTCACTTTGCAACAGTACCTTGCATCTGCAATAAATTGCTAACAACACGACTGCTAGCTATCAGTCCTTCTTATATCCATCAGTTGTTCCAGGCATTCTCGTTTTTCATTTCCACTTTTATTTTTTTATGGTCTTACAATTTCTTCCTACTGAAGTTTGCTGGGTTTTTCATTTTATTTTGTGACTGAGTTTTTGCCATGTGTTATGCTTGATTAGTCTTTCATTTTGCTTGCCAAACGTCCTCTCTATTTAGATTCCTTCTTAAAACCATTAATTTCTCCACATGTACTCTTTCCTTTAAACGTAACCAATGGCTTGTCTCTGTTAGACTGTAAATCTTTTTGCTACAGACTAGACTCTCAGTGTTTATTTGTACAAAATCTGATTAATTTGTAATCCTTTGAAAAATCATACTACTATTTTACTAGGTGGCTTTTTTTTCCCCCTCACACTTAAGAAGTGATGCAGTGTTTGTCTTTTCTGAAGCCAGAGAGATAAAACGGTCATCCATAACTAGATGTACAAACCACAATGGAAAAATTAGGTGGTTTCAGCCAGAAAAACTAGCAATCATGAAACTTTTGGCAGGTCTGAAATTTAACTTAAAGCTGCAAAATACATCATTTGAGACACTTTCAAGTCTTGACCAAATCTTTACTGGAAATTACAGTAGCAAAACAAAGCAGAGTCTCCTGAGGCACCCTTCATTGTTCACATCTCGGCAAACATTGTTAAATCACCTGGCAGCTTATAAGCACTTATTTCACATTAAAAGGGAATGCTCCAGATCATTTTGGAATCTGATGGAAAAGTTTGTTGAGCTCAATATTTAGAACTCTGGCAGCAGCAGTCAATGCAGAAAATATGGTTTCCCTTAAAATAATATTTCCTTCTTGTAGGGTGTAAATGCTACTACAGTGCTCCAACTTACACTTGTTCTTTGCAACTGGCTAGAAATTTTACAGACAAAACCCAAACAATTCACTGTAGGGCCCCACCATAAACAAAGTCCTATATGAATGCTATTTTTATTGCAAAAGCTGTAAATGTTTCCTGGAAACTCATCTGTGAAGTTCCTGAACACTACATACCTAATACTGCTTCTGCCTCTACATTTTCCAGCAGACAGGAAGATTTTGAGTGTCATTCTTCTGTACCAGTAGAAGTGCTCAGATTAAAAAAGGGCATGGCTACCCAGAGTCTTACAATGTTATAATTCTGATTATCAGCATTCATTTTTTCTTTAGGAAATGGCAGTAGCAACCATCCACAGATAACTTAATTGACTTTCTGACTTTTATCTCTGATTTATCATTTAAGTTCCTGCAAAAGAACACTACTGCTCTTGCCATTAATCGGTGTGACAAAGAGGAATACCTTTGCACAATGAAATAATCTAATTTCATTTACTCTCTTCTCCATCTTACTTTCTCAGCAAGAGGTGTTTCTTCATTTCTCCTCCAAGTTGTTTTTGTGCTTGCCTTCTTGTCAGTCAGACTTTAACACATAGGTCACCAACCCTGAAAAGCACTGGGGCACACACTAACACATATCTCAAAGGCAGACCTTTCCAAATGAGCTGATTCTACTTTTCTAGACCACGCTTGTATAAACAGCACCGTACCAAGTAAATGCAATTAAAGAAATAAAAATCACGACATTATATGAGCAAGCTGCAACAGTGCCATTAATTTGCTCACCTGCCTGTCTTGCCAGCTCCCACCTCAGCCCTACATCACCTCAAGATCTATCAGATATCTTCTTTGTTTAACTAACTACTGAAGACATTTTGCCCTATTCCAAATCTTATCTTTCAGTTACTTGCCTATATACTTCTTAGTGACAATGCTTAGCACATAGCCTTTTGTTTCCTTTCTAGCATCATACAGACCACCCATCGCTTCAGCTCCTTTGCCCTCCCTTCCCTCCTACAGCTCGTGGCACTCCTCTGTTGCATCTTAGGTTGATCAACACAACGTGTTCATCTCATAACTGATTTAGTTTTTAACAGATGAAGACCTGATCCTAAGAGGTCCTTGGGTGCTACCATAATACAAAGTGACACCATATATTTTGGTTTTAAAATAAGCTCCTGATTCACACTCCCCTGTTATTGACAAGACCACGTGAGCGTGACAGAAATAAACTGTGTGACCTCCATATCAGCAGCAGATCTGTTTTAGGTTGTGCTCACAGAGCAGAAACAGGAGAAGGGGGTGGCAAACAAGCAGCATTTCAGTCTTCTTATTTTTTTTTCCCCTTGGTGTTTACCTTAGCATACTGCAGTGCTGCATTAGCATCCTCAAGGGCTTCCGTCTGGCTTCAGCTTATGTTTGTATCATGGTGTCGTCTCAACATTGTGAGTGCTATCACACAAATGTGTCAACACATTTCCAAATTCTACAAAACAAACAGCAGTAGCTTATTACATCTTACAGTATAAAGACAAGTGTCAGACAGCGAACTGCTGTCAAGCAGGTGATCTGTATATATCCTTCTAAATAGAGATCACTCTACTAAATAAAAGCGTTTCAGGGCCTAGCAAGAATAATGTTTATTTTCTTACCCCCTCAATGAAGTAGAACTAATTTCTCTTAAGCTCAAGATTTTCCTCACAGAGGTTCACTTTTAGAACTGCAACTCTTAGCATTCCCAGTTGGTTCTCCCTGCAATTTAAACTTCTGCCAGCAAAAGACAGAAAACCTACTGGGTGTGGTCCACTGCCTGTCCAGAAGGTGTCTCAAACCATATGTTTTTAATTTATTTTAATCTATGATTAAAGCAATTTTAAAAAGCAAAAGGCTCTGGGAAAGAACTTTACCTAGAAATGAGAGAAAATTCAATCTTCTCTCATTTTCTGAAATGCTTAAAATGTGCCAACAAGTGTAAAACATAGAAATTTCTTACCCTTCTTACTGATCAGTGCCTTCTCTCACAAGCAGATACACCATACAGCGTAATAAACCCCTCATTTTTGCAAATCTTTTTTCTTATTTCCAATCACAGAAAAGTTTCGAGTTAGAAGACAACAGGTATGTTTGAACAGTATGTCTGTATGACATGGCACATTCAATTGTGCCCAGGCACTCAGGGTTATTTCCCTTAATTCCAAGACACAGAGTTTGTAACAATGATATCATGTTTAAGGGGAGCACAGTAACATGTAACTTCTTCCAGTCCTGGACCTCGAGTGCTTGAGATGAAGCCTGTTCAAGCCGGTAAAAGCATTTCTCAGAACAACCCAGTTTATAACAAAAATTGTTGTAACTGTGGATTGAGGACATGGCTGTTATGTGTGCCCCATAAGCACTCAGGTAAGGACAGTGCCTGACCATTACAGTTACAACTCTGGAGAGGAAAACAGGTCCTGTAGTTTCCCTTTGCTCTGAGCCTCTTCCTGCTGCAGTCTCAGAGAAGCCAGGCTCTGTCTCATCAGCCAGGTAGATGAAAACCATCACTAGCTTATTTTGCTGCAGCACAGCACATTCCTGGGACCCCAGCCCTTAGGGGGCTTACTGAACTTGCTGTGTATTATGCTCACTTGGCTGTCTCATTAAACACTACATTTGGCAAATTCTATCTGCCTTAGGCTATGTCTACACTGTAAAGCTTTGCCAAAGTTTTGCACACCCAAGGTCAGCTCAGGGCATGGAAAATGCACATCCTGTAGCTGACACTGCTACATTGGTAGGACTTCAGGGACTGATAAATATGTGCTAGCAACAGAGCCAGCGTCAGCATACTTGTGCTGTTTAGGAAGGTGAAGTCCCTAAACCTGCATAAAACCCTGTGCACAGTGCTTCCATCAAGCACTGTCTTGTAGCCACAGCAGAATAAATACTTTTTGCCAAGTACACAAGACCTGTGATTTTATGATTCTTTGACCTACTAATTGCCAGTTCAGTTACTTGTACATTCCCATTTGGTCTTCTTTGTTCACTCTCTCCTCCTCATACATCATATAGTTCCCTTGCCTTCACTTTGGAAAAGACTCACAGGTGCCTCAGGATGTAACAGAAATTCTCTCTGAATTTTTCATGTTGTGTTTACAAAATATACTGGTTAAAACATGCTTTTGGAGCTCAGTTTATTAGAGATATCAATTACACGAAAGCTCCTTTTGTTAAAAACATTATTAACATTTAATTAGGGGAGAGGTCTTCAGTGCCAAGAACATAAAGTAATGGGAGCCAAGGGAGACAAACAGCGATTTGCAAAGAGGGTAACACCAGGTCTTTTGAACTGCCACTTACACATCATGACAAACATTCCCAAACACATTCTGTGCAAAAATAAACGGTGCCCTTTCTCCTTAAAATAAACATCCTCAATATACTTACTGAAACCAGGAATGTGCCATTAGTAATGATAACGCAGTGCAGGAGACAGCTTTTCTTGAGGTTACCCAAAATATTTTTGCTGCCTCATCAGATGTATTGTTAGAGCTCACCAAACCAGAGCTGTTGTGCACCTGTTTTCCCTCAGACACATCTTATTTTTCTTCCTTGGAAGTCCCAACTGGCGCCCAGGTTTTCTTAAATTGCTACCAGAGCTAATTGCTAAATTGCTACCAGTGCAATGCCTCAAAAGATGAGGAGTTACTTTCTACAGTGAGATGTGAATAAACAGGTGGACTCAATTGACCAGAATGGCCCAGGAGAGGGCAAGAGATAGTGCTGCCATCAGCACAGGAGGCATGAGGGAAGGTGGCAGCTGCATGCAGGTGAGCAGCCACAGCAGTATCAGGGGCTTTTGCTTGAGGGTGCTGAAAGCAGGAAAATTTTAGGTAGCCTGAGGGAAGAATAGTGGTAGCTTGGGGCTAGAAAAAAAACTGGCAGAGGTCGTTCTGTTGGGAGTCACTCAGCTATGAAATCACAAATTCAGGGAAAATATTTATGAAAACCCAGATTCACTTCACCTAAGGGCACAAAAGGCAGTCTGACTTCATTTGCTTTTAATTTCTTTTTCTTGTTTGAATGTCCTGTGATATTATTCCAAAAATATTCTTAAGAGGTTTCTCATTTAGGTAGATGCTGGATTCTGCCTAATGGAATGGATTCTCAGCCTGTGGGGTTCCCAAGCACAGAAAAATGAATCCCACACCAGTAACTGCAGCAAACCCAGTAACAGAAACAGGAAGTGGCAAAAGGTTGGAAAAGATGAGGGGTTTTGAGGCTGTAGCCAGTTCAGGAGTGGAAACAGTATTCAACTCACCAAGCAAATTCACAAACTGGGAACAGCTTCATTGAAATACTTGCGGAGAAATCACTTAAAGCATCATCATGCATCTTGCTTAAAAACAAAATAAAAGAACAAACACAAATAATACTGTCACTAAGCTCCTGTTCTAAAGGGCCCAGAATAATAATAAAGTAAAATCTGGCCAACTGTGTGCACACAATAGAAGAGACTACTTCCCTATGATAATCATCACAAGAGGTTGTATCAACATTTTTACGCTCTGGCTTCAGGAAGCCAAACAAATATCTCATGTATGCAGTGAACTTTCTTCTTCCATCAAGCAAACAAAAATTATTTTCTTAACAAACACGCAATAGACAAAAGTACTACTGAGAGTGATCATAAAACTGAAAAAGAAACCAACAAAAAAACAGGTGAAAATAAAAGTTAGGGTTGATACAATGCTTTCTTCCTTCCAGACACAGGTGGCTGTTACATATGCTGATACTTATGGCTGGTGTTGCACAGAGGTAGCCTCTACATCTATGTGAGAGACTGCTATCAACACACAGGAAACAAAAGAACACTTCATGCTCCTGGGGGGAACCTAGCAGTAGTAAAAAGAAAGAAATAGGTGATGCAACCATACATCTATAAGCCTAAAATCACTGGAATGCTCAGCCAAGATTAGATAGGACTTCTCATCAGGAATTTGATCTGAAGAAGAAATTGGGTCTGTTTGAAAAAAATCCCAGACTGATAAATACCAAAATTTGATATTTTTCAGCAATTAATCATCTGAAGGATTTCAGGGAGTATCATTGTAAGACCTGCACTGCAGGGAATGCTCCCTGTGTGAAACTTGCAAAGCACATTAAAATGTAACCTGTCCTGTAAGGGACAAAACCTCTGTCCCTCTAAGTGAACACAGATCCATTAGCAATGTGAGCACAGTCAAATCATGTTAAAGTCTGCCTCATTGATCTTACACATAAAAGAGGGGTAGGGACGCTGCACCAGCAAGCAAGGAAAATAGCATACCAGGCAGTTTTAGAAGATATTTTAGGGACTTGTTAGAAAAAGAATTACACACAAAGATGGTCAGTTACTACTGAACTAAACCACACTGAAAACAGCAGAGGGGATCTGTTGCATTTCTGTAAGCGGCCCAGCATCCCTTGGTTTGTGTTTGCCCTCACATATTACCTCCCTTATGTTAGGGAATGGTATCCTCAAGAAGTCAGCCTAGCTATATTACTAACAGTAATAAACAAGCAACAAGCATTTTAAACTTAGGAAGATCTAAAATGAGATTCAAAGAAATGCTTGTGCACTTCTTTCATTTTCAGGAAAAGAAAAAGATCTTCAGTGGAATTAAAGTGGGGAGGGGGTGTCTTCCCTACAGGTTCAAATATATCTTCCAGGCAGCACAAAAAAATGTTGGTATTCTGTACCACCCAGTGCCTGCCCACTTCTATGCTTGATTACCTCGATAAATCAGAAAACCTGTTTGTTACAGGCTCTCCTTCCATTACAGCTGTTGCTCTGGTTAACATCTCCTGAATCATCCAATTCATCAGGATCACATACATAGGGTTTTAATCCTTTGATATTTTAAGTTACTTTGTTCTGGATTTTTTGCTTCATCTCCGTACTGACAGAGGAACTGTATAAAGATAAATAAGTCAGAGAAGCATTGTTTTTCTCCCCTGCTTTTTATTTTGCAGGGGGGATAGGGAGGAGGGAACAGCACTCCATTTCACAGCTCTTTAGTGGTATCACTCAGCACCGATGTTACAGCCTGAAACTCAAAGAGACTGAAAGCCAGTGCTGAACTTCTAAAGTGGTTACTCCTATTGTGCTCTCCCAGTCATTAAAATGCTATCTTTGAAAAACTGCACGTTAAACAGACAAATAGCTTGATGGCAATTCCAAGCCCTCTATCAGTGTGTTGCCTTTTAGTACTAATTTCTGTAAAAAGAACAAAACCAGGAACTGAGTTACAGCTAAAGTGTAATTGCAACATAAATTATATGGAGTGTCAAAGCTGGAAAGGGAAATGGGGAACGCAGCAGGTCAAATGCTTGCTAATGGGCTATCAAGTCATTCACCTGCTCAAATCAGAATCAGACATGAGTACCACCAGCGGAAGGACACAAGTGAACACACTCTATAACACCGTTTCTCTCAGCACCACCCTCGGATTAAAGCCCACTGACACCCCTTGCGCTCTAACAGCCATTCTCAACATGCGTGTGGGTAAAGCCATTTTGTTAGATTAACCTGCCTGATTGCTGGCAAGTAATATATGACCAAATGGCATTAAACAGTGACAACAACCCTTTGGGGAAGGCCACCTCCTCCTGCGAGAGCTGAGGCAAACAGAAAGTCTCCAACTACAGGATCAAACTTCACTCCTTGTCTGCACAGTGCCCAACATGTGGAATGCCTGTACTCTCAGCATCACTGCAGTATGAACAATAAACCATAGTAACAGCCCATAAATAAAGGGAAGGCACTCTTTCTAATGGTTTTAGGTCTTTTTTTCATAAATGCATGAATACATGAGAAGAGAGAGATGATGATTAAACCTCACAGTTTCATGATTCTAATATTGATCTGACACCCTCTGTTTTGAAAATCAGACTTATATTTATCTTGTAAGAAGTAGCTCTACAGAGCTTCCCAAGATTGAGTTTTTCCACGTCATAGCTACATTCTGGATAGAGAATTTCATCTAGACTGTTTATTAAAGCAAATGGAATTTGGTAGAGAAGGAACATCTCCTACGCTTTACATACCTCAAGCGTGACAATATTTGCACCAGCATTTACGAATTCCCAAAGAAAATATTACAGTATTTTTTTCTATCGTCCTCACTTGCCTTTTTTGCCCCTACTTTTTCCCTATAAATAACAGAAAAACCTTATGGCCCTACAAAAAGTAGTTTATTTACCAGTATAATGGATTCATGACCTGAATCTAAGGTTACCAAGTGAAAAAGTACCTGCCTAGATATATTATGCAAGAAAAAAAAATTCCTAGTTCCTAAAAAAAATTCCTAAAGTTCCTATGAATACAACAAAGAATTTTGTTTTTAATTTTTAAGAGCTACTCAGGATATGTGGATCAAAAAGAGAAATCGAAAAAGAAAGAAGTGGACAGAGTCTTTATTGGGATCTGTTGTGATAGGACAAAGCAAAATGGTTTCAAGCTAAGAGGGGAGACTTAGACCAGATAGGAAGAAGTTTTTTACAATAAGAGTGATGAGGCACAGGAATGGGTTACCCAGAGAGGCAGTGGGTGTCTCATCCCTGGAGATATTCAAGGTCAGGATGGACCTGATCAACCTGATGGAGCTGTAGGTGTCCCTGCTCACTCAGGGAAATTGAACCGGGCGACCTTTAAGGGTCCCTTCCATCTCAAACGATTCTATCTTTCTAAGATATCTATGAAAGTGCAATTTCTGGCCTTTTGTATTAAAGACAGAAAAAGAAAGACAAAGAAAACATGATTAAAAGTGAAAAATGAAGCACATACTCAAGTCTCCCGTGAAAAAGTATCTGTCTGGTATTTGCTATAGGAAAACTTAAATAGATGTTTTTGATGGAATTTATCTGGTGTATTAAACACTTGTAGAAAATACTTTGTACTAAAGGCTTTGAGCTCTTACCTTGAGAAGGCATTCCTGCCTCAAGAAAGGCATTCATCATTTTTCAGGATCACACCTGTATTCCACAAACTACAGAGAGAAAAGAATCCCTTGAACAAAATAAATCAGCCAGCTCCTGAGTGAAAAATAGTAAGGAAGATACGTGAAAGAACAGTGAGTAAAGCTGCAACACGACGGTTTAATTTTATCTTATGGTCTTCCAACAGAAAACTTTGAAACAATAAGAATATATTGCAAATCCATGATCTTCTGCCCAACGATGCTGCTATTCAGGTAGCATTACAGCCATTTGCATAATGGATAAACGGAGGTGCAGGATAGTTGACGTCAGTGATTTCAAACATAGCACTACGGATCCACAGCTTTCACTGAATTAGAGATTGACAGCACAAGTAGCTGCATTCAGTCTATTAAAAATAGGCAAAAGAAAAGTAACTTTCCACTCTCCAAATGCCTGGCTGCGAAGACTGTTAGTATCAAAAGAAGACAAAGTACCCTCACTTTATCAGAAAATGCCACCTGCTTGTTACTGTATCAAAATTCCTTCATGCAGAAAAGACAGATTCAAAAGCAGTAATATTATGCAGCATCCACCTCCAGCTGGGCAAGACAAACATAAACTGATGCCAAATTATCATGCTGTAAGAATGAAAAAGATACACACCAGGGAAAACAAAAATGCAGCGCATAGAAAGGTAACAAATAATCCAGTATGAACATTTATCAGACTGTGATGAAACTTGGACTGACAAACAGAAATGGCATTGCTCAGAAAATAGGTTGGAAAAGATGACACTTTTAGAATTGCTTGTTGAAAAAAGAAGGAAAAAAAAGCCAAGTAGCAACACATCTCTGAATATCAGACTTCAAAAATAGGGACAGACTTGGTAAAGGTCACTATTATTCTTTATAAAATTCTACTTTCAAGCCTATAATTGTACTTCAATGGAAAGTTACTTTGTAAACTCAAGAATACTGCCAAACTTTCAATATAATTTGGAGAATTGTACAACCTTTATTCAAGTCTAGTCTAGTCTGGTCTGGACACATGTTATATTTTAACAAGTACTTTGCATTGGAAAAGTAGTCAGTCCCAGCAATTTTTTAGTACCACTGGAACTAGATATTTCAAAATACATAAAGAAACAGATCATTGTAAAAGAGACATCAAAAGTTTTACCTTGAAGCTCTCCAAGACATCCAAGTATTTCATGGTAAGAATAATAAAGGTCTACTGCCTACCTCCATACCCCCCACCCTGTGGGACCACATATTTTGCAGTCCTCCATGAATGCCATTGGCTCATGAAAGCCTCAGTGGACAGTGGGTCCTCATCACATCATCATCGTAACCTTGTACAGCTGGCAGTCTTTCTTCTAAGGAAGTCAGAACACACTTAGCTCAGATATTGAATTTCCTTTCACCTCTCCAGAGTACAGACTTTCCAATTTGGGGTTAAGCTTGTTTGCAATTCATGGGGAAAAGGACTGCTGCTGTTGCTGTTTCCTGCACTATGTATGACTTATGAACCAAGAATTCTGGTTTCTAGGGCTCTTTCAATACTTTAAACAGTCACTCCCCAAATGAAACTTTCCTGACCCTCAGAACTCAACTTCATCAACATCATGGGATGAACAGCCTGGATTTAAATCATCAAAAACAAGTATTCTGCTCTTTGTTCTTAATTTATCCACATCTTGATTCAGAAGATGAGCAGTTCTGAGCCCAGAGACCTTAAACCGAACAAATCTCATCCCAAAACAACAAAACCTTTTGTGAAGGAGAACACTTCTACCACCTTCCACTCAAATCACAAAATATCTGTAGGCAAGGTTTCAGCAGTCAGTAATCTCTGTCTCAGCCAGATAGGACTGAACACACAGACCTAAGCTGAACCCCACCTCTTCTGGCGCTCTGCAGTCTCACAGCAACCCTTAGCACAGAGAGCTGGACACTCCTGCAATCATCAAAGCCATAAGCACTTCATTAAAAATAACAGTATCTTCCTCCTTGCTTGAAAATACAAGTAATAACGTTAACCTCTACTTTAATACCACGTACTATTACAGACATTCCATAAACACCCAATACCGCACAAAAGAAATTTATTAAAGCTTAAATACAGCTGTCATTCTCTGCTACTTTCCAACAGGCAAAGAGGCTCTCTCCAGACACAGTTTTGATTTTCCAGACAGTCGGGGTCTATGGTGGTCAGACAAGAAACTGAACTTTGAGAGCTCTGCAGCAATCCCTTCAGTCATCATAAAACAGCTTTGATGGGATCAAAAGGGTGGTATCAGATGGGACTCATGGGAAGTTACATCAGACCTTTATTTGCCCACAGAAGGTCAGCAAGTCAGAGGGCTCAGAAACAGCATGCAAAGCATGGCACACATTGCAGGGTGTGGATAAAGAGGAAGGATCTTTCATAAGAAAAAAAATAATTGATACGGCATATTTCATCTGGCTACAATTTTCCTCTATTTCCTGGAGAAAGCAAAGCACAGAGAGATAACAATTTGCATATATTCATGATTCATGCATAGTAATCAGAATGCATATCTCATAGTTTGCAGGACATATCCTCTTACTCCTGCCAAAATCCCATTTTGGCACTGCCTGGAAATGAATGCACTGGAGAATGTGCACTTCTAAATCTCCTGCTTTAAGTGCTATGATACTTATGCTTTTTACTCTCTTTCTTGAAAATTGAAGCAGTTCTATCTGTTAGTCTCTTTATTCACAATTCTGTTCAGTTCTAACAAGCTGTAAGCATATTTAAAACCAATGTTTTTTCTTCATCAGATCCACACAGGAGATAGAAGCACAAAGCAGCAGGCCTCCTGGCTGACTTCCCAAGAATGATGTGGATCCTCTGTTCTGGCACACCCAGCACCTGTTGAAGGATACAGACCTCACAGGGTCAGGGGTGACAGCCCAGCTCCTCCTGGCACTCCAGGAGACTGTCTATATGTAGATCTGAAAGTGCTAGCAAGTCCAACATTATTTCAACTCCTTCACAGAAACTCAGTACTAAAAATAATAATAATAATAAAAATTTTAAAAATGGAACAAGGGATGACAGTTTTCAGGTAACCATTGAGTTTGGTGATGGAAGTTAGAGTATATTATAATTCATTCTATGTAGCAAAGTATCGTCTTTGTCAGCTTTGCTGCATGCAAGATGAGATATCCATATATTAAGCCAACATGCACCAGGGCTCTATTCTGCCTATATCCTTGATCAAGAATAGCTGGAAATTATGAAAGAGCTGAGCGTGTTTTGGCTGTACAGCAGAAGATACACAATGGTCCTTTCTGCTGCAGTACTGTGCCCTAAACTCAAAGTGAGTTCTGGGAGTGAACACTTCCCAGAGCGGTCTGAAAGGAGTGGGACCATAACACTGGTTCTTTCAGCCCCACTTCTGACCTCAACTCTGTTGAGCTAAGAAGCATCGCCCTGGAGAAACTGAGCTCAGCATCCCCATTCTTTCAACTCCTTCCCCTCCCCACTAAAACTGCCAATAAATGGGCTCACTGTGGTGGTGCCTGGAAGCTTCTAAACAAATATCGTTCGAGAAACCCTTCCTAATCCTCTCCTAGAAAACAGATGCTCATTATTTCTTTCCATCTGAGTTATTATAACACATTATTGTTGTTTGTTTTTTTTTTTAAACCATGAGTTGGGATGTAGGCTCACATGGGTGAAGACTCACTGTTGCTAGATATTCACTCTAGAGTTTAAAATAAGGCCTTTTCTCTTTTAAATTCCTCTACAATGTGTATGAACTTTAACTCTCATACCACTAAAAAAGTATAACTCAGTTTTATAGAAACCTATTTAAAATGAGAGATGAATGCACCAGAAATTCTATTCTGCTGTTGAAAGGCACATCGACCTTGGGGCTTGCAATAATGTCCAGAATTAGCTTGTCAGCAGCCTAGAGATTCAATCTCCATTTTCATGGAACCATTCCCAGAGCAGGTAGATAATGCCTAGTCTTCAAAGTAACTATGTCTCAAGTTTATCAAACAAGCAGGAAAAAAAATGACACACCAAAGGGCCTATTCACTAAACAGTGGCTTACATGGATCGGCCAAGCATGTGAAGATCTATTTTTCTTGCTTGGGTGACAGAAATGTTGCACTACAAAGGGCATGAATACAACTTGTAGGTAAATTAGCTGGGTTCAGCAGGGACGGAATGAATTATTTCAGCCTGATCACAAATCCACTTTGAACACTAAGATTCAGAATTTGAGTCAAGTATTAAGTTCAATTTGATTAGTAGAGATCAAGAAAAAAAACCTGGAAAAAAAAAAAAAAAAAGAAAAAAAAAGAAAAGCTAGTAAAAAATGTAGACAGCCTCAGTAGCTCAAAAAAAGAAAAAGAAAATTCTCTTAAGCTGATTTAACACTTGCTGGAATTTCTATCTCAAGAGTAAAGAACAAGATGTTTGAGATTTATTTAAACAAAATTCAAACTCTCTTGAACAAACAAAACAAACCTACAGTATAGGCTTGAACTACAAAAAAAACAGGCTTAAAACCTCACAATAATTTGGTGCAAAAAATAATAAAAACAAAACAATCAAAAACCAACCAAGCAACAACAACAACAAAACCCCTAAATGCTTGCTCTTCAATGCAAAGAAAACTCTGTCTGTACTTCTGCACAAGTGTGGATGTATTTGGAGCATAGAAGAAATAACAGCCATGATTTTGATAGGATGACTAAACCATCGTTAGCCTAAAACAGTGACCGCATTCCTGAAGGAAGCAATGAGGACAAATCCTGATTTCTACCAATGTACTTATTTATATTCCAACAAAGGTGAGTCTAAGCCTCAATTCTCGTAGCTCTTGCTACATACATTTTATTCTCTGATGACTCTGTACATCACCAGTAGGTGTATCTAAGTGTATCACAGACTGATACACCTAGAAGTTAACATGGTTTTCAATTAATTTACTGCTTCTGAAGTCTTCATGATGAATATTGTACTCCTCACATAATTTTCCTCATCTCAGTGCATTGTTCAAGATAGCTCCAACTGCCCGCTGCCACAGGCAGGGCCACCAACCTCCCCATTTAATACCAGCCCAGGCTGCTCAGGATCCCATCCAACCTGGCCTTGAACACCTCCAGGGACGGGGCATCCACAACCTCTCTGGGCAGCTGTTCCAGCACCTCACCACTCTCATAGTAAGGAACTTCCCCCTGACATCCAACCTAAATCTTCCCTCCTTCAACTTCAAACCATTTCCCCTTGTCCTGCTGTTAGCTGCCCTTTCAAGAGTTGACTCCCCTCCTGTTTGTAGGCTCACTTTAGGTACTGGCAGGCTGCAATGAGGTCACCTTGCAGCCTTCTTTTCTCCAGGCTGAACAAGCCCAGCTCCCTCAGCCTATCTTCATAGGGGAGGTGCTCCAGCCCCCGATCATCTTCGTGGCTCTCCTCTGGACCCTCTCCAACAGCTCTCTGTCTTTCCTGTATTGGGGGCTTCAGACCTGGATGCTGCAGATGGGGCCTCGCAAGAGCAGAGCAGAGAGGGACAATCACCTCCCTGTCCCTGCTGGCCACCCCTCTTCTGATGGAGCCCAGGATACCATTTGCTTTCCCAGTTGCAAAACCACAAGCTTTTCATCCACCAGGACCCCCAGGTCCTTCTCTGGATGGCCCCTCTCCTGTCTCTTCTCTTCCTGTTCTTAGCTACTCAGCACAGTGTCTCAGAGAAGACAACCTCCTTGCCCCAGGGCTGAGTCAGCAGTAGCTGGTGTTAGCACTTACTTCAGAGACTACCAGCAATGTAGAGAGGTTTCTGATTTAATGCCTTCTTTTCAGATCTAACTTCATTTTAGTGTGAGGACAAAATAATCTATAGAAGAAAGCAAGAAAGTTGAGAGCATGATGGAAATAGGTCATAACATTTTAATCAAGTTGGGGGAAGCTAAAAGGTACACAAAGTCTCTGGTGCTCAAAGCCAGAGGATGAAGCCTTTCTGGGGCAGTCAGACGGAAGTTTCAGTGGTGGGAGAAATACTCTGAAGAAGTGCATTCTTGCCTCTCGTTCTTTCTCAAATTTTCTGAAACCAAGTTGTTTCAAACACAGATTTAAAATCCTCACCACACACAGACACTTAACATCATAAAGGGGCTAAAAGTTCTGTTAAGCTGAGAGCAACCTGAAATAGCTCCATTAATCTTGAGCGATGGAACAGCTGATAAAACGTAGACTTCCCATTTGAGGCCCAAAATCTTGTTGCTGTGCACCTCTGTCACACCTAAAATACAGCTCCATTTCAGTTCCAAACTTTAAAACAGTATCCAAGATTCAATCCAGATTTAGGCAATCCAGCCTCATCACATCCAGCCTTACGAAGAGGAAATACTTTCCCCTAAGAATATGTCAATACTCAGATAGAAGTTACCTCATGCAAAGGAATGAAGTGCTGTATTATATACAACAGGTAGATGATGCAGATAATGTGAAAAGCAAGACAGAGAAGATACACACGGAGGAGAAGGTGAAGAAGCTAACGTTATTTTAACTTACCCTAGCTTACTAACTCTTACTGTGGCTGAAGATATGAATATGGTTTCTGAACCAGGAAAGTGGTGGCTTAGTAAAGTGGAAAGAAAAAAAAGGGATTGGCATTGAAATACGGGTGGGAGAACAGCTTATAATACAGATGCCAACTGAGAGAAGAATGGAGAGGACATCTGACAAAATCAAGAGCTTAATGCATGTTAACCACACAAAATGTAATTTGTGCTCAATCTCTCAAAAACTAGTTTTTCTTTCTAAAGCTTAACAGAACTTAAATTCTAAAGAAACCACCACAAGGAAATATACTTGTTACATCTAGTCTGAACTCTCAAAGATCACAATTCAATGAACAGTACAGTAGAGATGGAACAAATGAACTTGTAGTTACATTAACATCAGAATATTCAGGAAAAATTTCTTTATAGCTTCAAAACTTAGAAAACTGACTTGCTTGAAGAGTTGGGGTCACGTCATTTCCTGTTGCTCCATTTTGGCAAAATCACAAATACAGTTTCTGAGAGAAAAATATAAAAAATACACCATCACACTATTAAGTACCAATGCAGAGAAGCAGAAAAACAGACTGGGTCAAAGCTGCAGCCTAAATGTATTTGTTTCTATCCATAATAATGATTAATATTATGGCAACACCCTGTATTGAGGATATAAAAACAAAATCCTCTCCCAGAAAATGACTCAATGTCTTCACTCTCAACTATCTGTGAGATTCCTTGGAAAGAATATGAAGTTCTTAATGCACAAGTCTCTTTCATCCAAAAAAAAAAACACCAAATTGTCAAAGCTGCAGGGCAGTGAGTGCTTCGTCACAGTCACACCTGTCACTCTACCTCTTCACAGCTACTGCAGTTTTGGAGTAGAGAAAACATCTTGCAGTTTGATACAAGGCTACCAGTACATATAAGCATTCCTTACTGAGAGAGGAATAGCAATTTTATAATGTTTTAAAAGACAAATCCAATGAACCGTGATTATGAGCCAACGCCCACTGCAGTCTATTGGAAAGCACTGCACTGCATTAGCTTTCTTTTTCTCATAGTTCAACTTTTCTCCACTCTTTTCCAGGATTATCTCAAAAAACAGAGGAATAGGACTAAGTTCTACCATTTTTTCATCTTTTTTTTTAATGGCTTCAATTACATTAACCAGGGCTTTCCATTTATACACATTTTACAAGAGAGAGTAGTATAGAAAAGGATACATGTCCCTCTTTCAACTCAATCAACTGCCTATAAAATTGAAAACATCTGACATATTCCTTTCACTCTTTGCAACTAACAAAGCTTCATTCTAATGTCTTTCCAGTTCAGTTTTCAGACACCATCTTAAATCAGATCTGCTGCTGAGTTTTGTTATAAAGGCTTAAAGAGAAAACACATCAGAACCTGACTTTTCCTATGCTAAGGCTGAAAACCCCTCCCTGCTACATGCAATTATTTCAGGCTTCTGAAAACAGACAAAGAATGCCCTAAAATCTACAGAAACAGCTGCCCAGAATAGGGCCTACGTTCCCTACGTAATGTAGGGATCATTTGAATAGTAAGCTCTTGGGATCTCTAGAAATAAAAGTTTCTCCTCAGCCTCAGCAGCACCTACCAATGTCATATTTGCACAGACATGGGGATCAAACCGTAGCTCCAATTGTGCTCAAAAAGCCTCCATCATTCGACCTTTACTTCATTTAGTGCGTGGCACTTACTTCCCCACTGGAGAAGTCAAACTGAAAATAGCATAAGAAAAAAGCTTGGCTCTCAATTTGTGCATAAAGTTCAGGAGCCAGATGAATTATACAGCATGTGCACAAAGCAAGTAGGTGAAAGGCTTTCTAGACTGAAAGTTTCACATGAGGTGAGTAGTTCAAAGGAATGTGCAGCAGCTATTGAACCTGCACTAGGTTGCAGGTCCTAGCTACAGCAGTAATCTGAAAGGAGACAGTGTCAAAGAGGAAGACAGCACTTGCAAAAGCATTCCTCTTATGAGGGCTTTTCTTTTTTCCCTTTCTTTTTCTGCAGCACAGCAGAAAATGCAGCAGGAACATGAACTACATAGACTATGCTTGCACATCAAAGAATGAAGGAGAGGATATTAATACATGAATGAGAAAGCAGATGAGAAGAAGGTAACTGGATTTAGGGCAAACTTATGTTTGTGAGCATCCAGGACTTCCTGTACCCTCTCTTTCTTTATGAGTGGAGGGGTGTCTGCCATTCTCCAAATGACATCATGGAGGGAATCGGTGCATTAGAACAGTTTAGACATTGTTGGTAGAGTATCTTTTCTATTCTTCCTTTTGGCTCAGGGCGTTTGCGTGGCCTTTGAATTTAACCTTGGAAAAACAAACAAATATATAATAAGCATGTCAGGCATCCATGTGATTAGATTTGAGTGGATAAATACTTCTTATGTTTTTCCTTATTTTAGGAAGAACTTGGATGCTGACATAAAACAACAAGTAAATGAACAAACCTGCTGGCTTTTTTCAGACACATTGGATTGGTCAGCTGTTTACACAGATGAAATCTACGCTCCAATAGAACCTTATCTGCCAGACTGATCATTTAAGTCCACAGAGGAGCCAACAGTGTATTGAATAAATAATTAACCTATGGCTTCATTTCAAGGTAGCAAAGCGAATTAGTTTTTTGAAAGAAACTATCTTCAATGCAGAAACACACTTGGATACAAATTCAAAGCAAAACAGATTCCTTAAATCTACCCAGGAACAAAGCACATCTAATATTCATTCACCTAGGAAAGATGCCATCTGACTTCCAGAGCAAACACACCACTGAACACACAAGGACTGCATACTGTGTGCTCTGCAAACAGCATTCCCATATCCCTCTAATGAAAGTACCCAAAACATCCATCTCTCAAAACAGTCTTGTGAACTTGCTTTATTAAAAAATACAATTCCTTGAAGGTAGGCAATAATTTACATTATAGCCTACATTGTCTGCAGTGACTTTTCATCTTACAGGTATCTATTTTCCCAGGTTCTGATATACGTAAATTGTAGGCACTGTGAAGTTGTGTTCAAGATTGCTGGCTCTTGAAGTTCTTAAAATAAAATTTAAAAAGTCAAAGAGAAAACATCGGACAGAGTCATGCTTTTATCCATCCCCAAATCTGATTACTTAAATTCACACATAGGCCAAATTTTGCAAAACATCTTTATAGCCAGTTCTTCAAATTACAGAACCCTATGTCAGTTGCAGCAATGAAAAATGTAACCAAAAAAATAGCTGCTTTAAGGCTGGACAAGTAGATATTTCGTGTTATCTGTCACAGCGATGAGATCATATTCAACTACCAAGCTAATACTATAATCAAAATAAGTCTTTGTTTTAGAAGGGCCACGACAGACAAATTCCTTCCTTCTGCCTTAAAGGAACAATTCTGCTTCTACAGCCATCAAGCACCTGACATTTCAGATTTTGTCAGATATTTCAGAATCATGTCTTTAGAGCTTAAGAAAGGAATACTCCTTTTACCACTATTTATTGCATAAATAAATAAATAGAAAAACAAGTTTATTTAATGAGTAGAGTACTCCTTCTACCTTGTACACATTCAGCTAATTTCCACATGGCCCACACACAGCCCTGCCTCGATGGATGAAACAGGCTTACTGAGGGGCCTTCCGCATGAAGCTCTTCACAGGCAACCTCTGATGAATTTGTGCTACAGGTCTTTGTGCCTTCTTTTTGGATGCTCTAGCAAGGTTTACTCAAGCATATTTAGCTTTCAATCTGCAGAAAGGCAGACATGTTTGCAATTAACCTTTTTTTATTATTATTTTTCTGTACATAAATCAGGAAAAGGGAAAGATACTGTTAAATGAAGACAGCTATCAAAGGGCCTATTTTGTTTCCAATTAGGTTCATAAGAAAAAAGCCTTTTCAATGACTGGTTTCCGTTGTGTCTAACTAGATGTTCTCATTTGTTTTGCAGGAGCCCAAAGATTAGCCTTTCATTAGGGCAAAGTTTAGTGAAATGGCTAATTTAAAACTCGTTCCCCTGCTCTGTAGGTTTTTGTCTTCCTTTTAACTAAGATGATTTGCTGGTAAGTCATTTATCTTCTCTGACAGGTGCAGCTGCTTAGCTTCTGATCACTTTGTAAAGTGCACGCACACTCAATAAATAAATAAATAGATTTCAAGGAAATTTTATGACACTGAAAGAAGATTAAGAAGAAGACAGTTTGATAATGGCATTGATTTTTCTAACACATTATTCAACTTCAGTAGTTAGCTAGCTACACCTTGTTTGATACAAACTCCTCTTTCACCTTTTTTCCGGTTTCATACTTCAGACACAGCTCAGATCAAACATCTTAGTCAGTATTTGACAAGGAAGACAGACTTTCTAAAAGCTCCGAAGAAACGCTGTGGAAACTCACACAGGTTGACTTGACACATCACAACTTTTCCTTTCCAAAAGCATTTTTAAAAAATTACTAAAAGTATCCTTTTCAAAGATAAGTACAAAACAGTAACTTTCACAATTTCTTGCCCTTAAAATAAATCTGTCTTACTTGAGAAAATATCTTTTGTGCAAACTATGTATCAGAAGACTTCAAGAAGGAAGAAAAAGCAACTACTTCCACATGAAAGAAGAGAAATGCTACTCTGCCCAAATTAAGTTGTACTGGAAGAATTACTTCCACCCCTTCAGACCTGCCCCATTTCATTGGGGTTTCTAATTCACTTCCTAGCTCAAACAGCTAAAATCTAGGTGCATGGTAAAACATGCTTTCATTAAATGTACAGCAGCAGTAGCAATACGCAGGCAGTTAATATAAAGATCTTTCTTCAGGCTGTAAAGTTTGTAGTTGTCATTCTAAGCAAACCACACCGTTACTCACTGCGTTCATGAACACAGCCAGTATTACTCACTCATAACTACACAATGTGGCCCTCAACAGCATATAATCACATATTACTCCTCTTCTCTGAACTATGATACCGAGAGACTCCTTTGCCCAAAGGAAAGCTGAGTAGAAACATGTTGATGCTGTTTTGCAGCTCCATGCTATTTGATTAAATCCCCACTTGTTGTGTTCTTTCGCCACTCCTTTTCTCAAGGCTGTATCTATCACACAGCTGTTGCACATTGGGTTGGGGAATTCATTTGGAGACTCAGAAAAGCAATAGCTTGGCAATTCCAGCACTGCAAAGGCCTTTATGTAGCACCTGCTGAGGAGACCCTTTACTGCCTTTATAATATGGAACAGGAGTTTGGCCCCAAGGGGAGGATCTCACTATACACATGCAAAACCCCAGGTTTTGCCTCATTATAGTTATTGGCCTACCAATTAACTGGGTTCCTGTGAGAGCTGAGAGGAAGGTATTTTATTCGTAGAGATATTCAGGCCTTACAGTTTGTGAAGCAGTTTACCTAAAGGACTACTGTGTATGTTCCTAATTGGCATTTGTCACAAATCATTCAAAATAATTTTCCTGAGCTAGATACAATACGAAGCCTCACACCCCACTCTTCTGCCAAGGGGTAAACTGAGGCACAGGACATCTCTCCACAGTAATGCAAGCACATCCACAAAAGAGCTCACTTCTCAGGACTCAGGGCACTGTGTGCAATCTGCACCCACGCAGCTTTTGTCTGCCCGGGTATCAGATAACTTCTTGTACAGAACTCTGTGGTTCTGAAAAGGATGTCAGAAATAGTCTTTCCTGGAAATGTTCTGTTTGAGAATATTTCTGGGATACCCAGTCCTTTGTGAGTTTACTCCAGGTCATTTTCAAATGTTTTTCTGGTACATCATTCAGAATCATCCGCTGGCAATACCATCTGCAACAATAAGATATTCCATTTGTAATAGGAGTGGAAAAAAGCACTAACAAATGTCCAAAATAAAACTTCTCCGCTGAATTAGCTGTGTAATGCTTGAAGACTATTTAATATAAGCAGCATCTATGACACAGCACAGGCCTACACAGTATTAAACATTGCTATCACAGTAAAACTGTCAATCTTAATTATTTAAAAACTGACTACCTGTGGGCTTCACTTTCATTACTGTTGTTAGTAGTACACCCCACACAGCTGACCAAACTGGCCAGTGCTTCCCTTTGTTCATATGCTCTTTGGCCCCTGCTCCTGATTTATCAGCCACAGAGATCAACAACAGGCTTACACTTTCTGAACAACAAAGATTTATTCTAGAAGCATCTCTCTTGCAGTCAGATAAAAATAATGTGTACCATTTCTAAAAAATCCATATAATGCCATAAACACACATCAGCATTGCAAACAAGATGATGACTATCCGTTGTGATAAAAGATGCAAATCACACCAGCTTGGCAGTTGATTTTAGCAAAGCTGACATTGCATGAGACAGTTTTCAAGCCCACTAGTTTCGTCCTTGCCCATCACTTCTCTACAAGTGCCCACACTTCTCTTTCCAAGCTCTGCCTCTGGCCCCATCTCATTCTTCACATCTTCAACTCCTATCTGAGTTGAAGTCCAGCCTATATTCAATCCATGCACCATTGAAAATAGGAATACTATCTAGTGAATCTCTGCACTGGAGTTTAACAATTTATACTACCTTCACAAGCATGACCAAAAGAATACATATGCAATCTCTGTGCTTCTACTGAATGTTAACACGCATGAAGTAATATGGCCTAGATTCTGGATTCAATCCTACTAGTGGAAATGAGGAGTAAAATACTTTATTTTAATGGATGTACTCCAGAATTTGTCTTCTCACAAACACTACAACAATTCTAAAGCTTAAGGGAAGCTTTTATCAAGAGCTATTTTAAACTAAAGCATGCTTTATGATACGCACAGGCTAGATTATATTTGATGTGATCCTACAGCTGAGATTCATATTTGCCAGATTAATTAGTCCAGCCAAAATTTTTAAAACCATTTTGCATGTGTCTGAGAGACAGAAAGACAAGAATTAATTTTCTATGAATGGGCCATTACTAACTGTGAAATTGCTTGCTGTTATCCACAACAAAGTTCTCTGTGGTCTAACTGTATTTGTTCTGCATAACAAGCGGAATGCCAGTGGTTTCCATCCACATACAGTTCTTCACTCAGGGCACTTTACATGTATGGCTGACTACCTTTACTTGTTAAAAATGGAGTAACCAGAGGCAAAGAAAGCTTTAGCAGTCAAAACCACTTCTGTGGTATAGTCAAGAATAGGACTTAGAGCTTCTAAACAATTCCCAAGGGCTGTTTTAACCACTACAAAGCACTGTGCTAGCAGTGTGCAACCACAGGTTGTTCTGCTCCAAAGTGACAAACTGTCTGTTGTCAGCTCCACTGTAGCTGAGTGCATGCATGTGAGTTGTTGAGCATGTGTACATGCACTTTTCCCTCCCAGTCCCTCAAATTTGGTGATTTGCAGGCAAGTTTTTTGTTCTTTTCTTTTCTTCTTCTTTTTTTTTTTTTTTTTTAATGTGTCAAGGGAAAATAAATGCCTGAGACATTATCTGCCCATTCCAAGAGTTCAGAGAATGTGTATGACATCATGGGCATGACTCTCCCACTAATCACATTATATGCTGTTTAACTTAACAGTGCTAAGCTTTGTCTGATAACACTGTAAATATCTTTTCATTGTAAATTAGATTACACAAACCCTTTCGGTGTTTAAGTCGATTCTTGTGTGAGGTCCTCATTTCCCCTTCTCTCTTACCCCAAATTGAATCTTTTTAGTCTCTAAGAGGGAGCATTTCTACAGGAGGAAGCACAGGAAGAAATGAAGGCTAAGCCATTATTGCAATCTGCAGTACTGACTTAGATAAGTGGACAGAAGAATCTGTACATCTGCTCTTTTTCACTTTCATTCCTCAGCATAAAATCAATAGCTTTTGTTTTTCCCTTGGAGCTGGCTGGGTTTCATTACAATCTTCCTGTGAGGTAGCACATATTTGAGATCTATCATTTCCTTCTATCAAGCCTGAGCTGAGTTATTCCAGTTAGAAGCCACTGTGTTCTTTATCCAACCTGGCCTTTACATATCTGATTTGTTTACAAAGAAAGCTGTAGAAATGTTATTTTATTTTCATTTCTGCATTTCATTCTGTTTTCTCTAACAAAAGAAGCAGATTCTAACCATGTTAAACCATAGCCTTGCCATCAGCAAGATCTCCAAAGCGATTACCACATTGATTCTTCCTTGTTTCTGAGAAGTATATTATTTAATTATATTAATTTTCACATTTTGACACTTTTTTTTTTTTTTTTTTCTGAAAGAAATATGAGAAGTTTCTAGTCTTTTAGAAGATTTCAGTTACAGGATATCTCAAGATTTTTAGACTAGTGCATGAGAAGATACTCTTCATCCGTGTTTCTGAACTTTGCCAATGCCATAAATATCCGAAGCTATTGAAGCAGAGGTCAGAGAACCCAGATTTCTGAGATCTAGGCTTACCTGTATCCAGTTCTATGTTTCTGTCCTCACTATGGTCAACACTATCTCTTGCTGTGAACTTGACTTCTGCTTCCCATCCACAAGCAAAATGTGAGGCTCACGATGCTTCAGACAGAGCTATATCGTGCAGAAACAGAACCACCAGCTCCCAACACTGAAACAGGACCTTGATTTTGGCTGTGCTAGAGCCTCTTGTCATGAAGGATTCACACTAAGCCTTTGTGCCTTCCTCGCTTCCCATACTTGAGAAAAATAAGCCTTACTACTATCACTTGAGAAAGAAACCATAAGCGAGGTTTATCCTTTCTCAGCACAGAAATAACACACAATGCAGGTGTACTTCACTGCCAGGATCCCTAGATCAAAAAACGCTCCTCAGACAGGTCACTGCACTGGATATATGCTGCAGCAAGCCAGACGGGCTGGCAGTGCATGCCCAGAAACTGCATTGCTCATGCAGAGTCCCCTGTGCTTGCTGCTCAGGACCCTATGTAGTCTTAGGACTTACCATGGTAGAAGCTCCCGAAAAGAATGGAAGCCAATCCAAGTGACTGCTTGGACTAAGACAAAGCTAACATCAGTGCTAGTAAGTCACCAGTTAACTGCACTGAAGATTGACTCTCACCTCCTTGAGCACACCACTTGTCTTTTGCATTCCTACATGTTCTCATCTAGAGAAAGGCAGCAGCAATGCTATACAAACATAGCAAAAGGTGCTGTAAAATAAATGTGTTGAGATCTAACATGAAACTCAATCTACATGAGCTGTGATTGCTATATATTGCAGCTTTGTAAGGTCAGTGCTATCCAAACTGGACTCCACTAACTCCTCATTTCTCATGACATTTTAATGAAACTACTGTCATGAAACTCAAGTAGCTCTACTGAAAAGAAACACAGCTCATCCTGAAGAAGGTTAATGCACATTTCAAAGCGTGTCCAGAAGGATAGTGCTCTCTTGAACATCTCCCTTTCCTTTGGCCACTTGAAGAACTCATCAAAAATATGCCTTTACCACGGTTTTCATAACTAGTTAATTTAATTTCTCTCTTTCCAGAAATACTGAGATGAAACAACATGACTTGTGGGGCAGTTGTTAATGGATCATGCAAATCTCATACAATGTAACATTCTTCTAATTCGAAGAACAGATGATTTTTGAAACAGGTTCATTATGCTGTATTTTAATTAATGATTCAATGGAGAAAAGAATAAGACTAATGAAGTACAGAAAATTTAGATGAAGAGAAATTACAAGACAATTAGCAAAGCAGGTTATTTACATACTCAAAAGGGTGTTGCATGTCTCCTCCTAAACAGACAGCCTACCATCATAAAAATGAACTAGAGTGATGTTACTTATGAGAAACATCAGCAACAAGTGTGATCTTCAGTGTCATCATAAAAGCTAAAACTGTCACCAATTAGCACGTTTAGGGAAAAAATTGTTTTCTTTTTCCCTTTTCTGTCTCTCTGTTCACTTTAGATTGTCCCATAAAAGATCTATTCACCCACTTCTAGAATAATGCCCAGAACAGACTGCCCAGCTTCACCTCACATACCAATACATGCCAGTTTTAGTTCTCCAGAGAACAAGCATCACTATCTTGAAAGACAGAGAAGTTCAGCTACTGAACCAAAGATCCCAAAGCAACTTGATCACAGACAAATACAAAACCCTGCTCCAACTGTAAATCTGCACTGCAAGCACAAGATGAAGTTCACAGGATCAAGAGTAGACTGAAATATCTAAAAAGCACTCCTAGGCAATAAGGCAATTGCAAGAAAGCTCAATGAATTGTTGTACCTATTTTTAATACAGAAAGCAACAGCCCTTTTACAAGGATAATGAACTTGAGGCACTAGCACAGATAAAAATAACAACCTGATACAAGGCATTAACTGATAAACCCTACAGTACCATACGGGAAATTGCCAGACTATTAGCTATGGTATGAAATCTACCTCATAAACAAACCTTGTTGTAAAAAAAAAAAAAAGAAGGACAGAAAGAAAGACAGACAGACAGAAAAAGTGACATCATAACCTGTGGGAAGATCATAGCCAAGAGAAATAGATGTTCGACATCATTGATGTAGGGAGCTCCCCACAGGACTCCAAACAGGGCTGTGAGGTGACTACTGCTGCTTTATATTCCATGAATGACCTGGGAACGTAGGCAGGTTGCTGACAATACAAAAGTAATTCCCAAAAGTGAAATTTATAACTTATTTACTGAGTGAGTGTTTGAGAGTAAATTTATTCAAAATTCATTAAAAAAATAATTCAATAAGCACGAGGAAAGAGCCACCCTCACTATTCTTTAAATCAGCTATTCCTACCCCTCACAAAATCCTGGAGAAGAGGATAATTCTCTGAAAACATCCATATGGAGTCGGAAGGTACGAAAAAAACATCCTGTTAGCAATTTTTAGGAGAATGAGAACAAAGCAGAAATTGTCATTATTCTCTCTACATATCCATTGCATACTCCTCTCTTCAATCCCGAGCGCATTTTTGGACACTGTGGAAATATACGGCTGCAGAAAAGGCAAGAACAATGGCATGCCAAAGATGCAAGTGATGTTGGAAAGTCTTAGCATAGGGAAACCTTAAACAAGCCATTGCTTTCCAGCTTGGAAAACAAGTACAATAACAACAAAGTTCTAGACAAGCTGTTACATAATGAAAAAAGTAAACAACAGTGATTATTTAAAAGCAGTCTTAACAGAAAAAGTAAGGCACCAACTCAAACTGGCAGGCAGCAAGCAGGTTCATAAGCAAACAAAAGGAAGTTCATTTTCACACAATACCTAATGATGTTGTTGAACTTACTGCCACGGGATGTCACGTCAGCCAAGAACACAAGTGGATTTCAAAAAAACAATTAGACAATTTTGTGGAAAAAAGTCCATCAAGGAGTATCAAAAACAATGATACAGCTTCAGCCTCCAGCTCAGAAAGGCCCATAAACCAGAAAACACTAGAAGCTGGGAGGGCTTGCCAAAGGAAGTATCGCTCTTTTCTTGTCCTGTTTTCCATATTCTTCCCATGCACAAGTTATTAGCCATTATCAAAAGGAAGGATATGGGGTTAGACAGACTTCTGTTGTGACTCCTTTCTACTTGAGCAGTAGTAACAGATACAAACACGCAAGCATCCATGGTCATGGATAATTCTGTTAAACCCTGGTACACTTGAGGGTATGCGCTTTTAAGTGTAAGATAATAAATGACATTTTTTCTAATTTGAGTAGGACTGGAACTGGCTACCTGAGCCTGAACGTAGTGTTTCATCAGTTATGTTCTAAGTCTATACTTTGCAGAGATGAGTTATGGTATTATCCTCCTTTTTATTACCCAACTACAGCAATAGAGACCAATTCTATAGAAGGAACTGGCTCCAAATTTCAGCTGTAAGCCACACATTGATTCACATTCTGATGAGTGAGAGCTTCTCAGCTTAAAATTATCTAGAGAAACACAAATTATAATCAAAACACAGATTATAACTTTAAGTCACGCTGTAGGTCTAAGTACAACTTGAAGCCATGGTAAGCCTTCAGCATGAGGGAATGAAACAATCCCTAAAGATCTTGTTCCTCACAGACTTCAGCATCCTGAACATGTCTTGCAACTGGAATGGCCTTCTTATCTTCTCCTTTACCAGCAGTGAAAAGAGAGAAGGAAGTGACTCACTGCAAACTCGGCAGCCCTCACTCCTTAGCAGCAATGATCCTGTGAATCAGATGAGAAGCCTGCTATAACAGATTACTTATCACCCTTTTCTTAATTGCTTCCAAAACCATGGTTTTAAAAAAATAAATAGATGACTGTGAAAGAATTTTACAAAGATACCCTTCTTCTAACTTCTGTCATGTTTCTTGATTCAACTGCACTGGGAAGGAAATGCTGCCCTTTTAGCATGACATTACAGTGTAAACTACAAGTTGCAGTTGTTCACAGTATATTGAGATGCACAATTACACAGGTAAGTTTGCTCTGGTAAGTTTGGCCAAACACAGAAACCTAATGGCAACTCTACTCCTGAAATTCTACCACTAATCCTAAGAAAAAATGTTCCTAAGAAGATCCAAACAAGGGCAACAAAGCATGTGAAAGCCTTGGAGAATATGCCCTACAAGGAGTGACTAAAAGACCTGGGGATGTTTAGTCTGGGGAAGAGGAAGCTGAGGGGAGACCTTATTGCTCTATTCAAATACCTGAAAGGTGATCGCAGCGAGAGTGAGGTTGGTCTCTTCTCACTGCTGACAGGTGACAGGACAAGGAGAAATGGCCTCAAGTTGCACCAGGGAAAGTTTAGGTGATCAGGAAAAACTTCTTTACAGAAAGGGTTGTTAAGCACTGGAATAGGCTGCCCAGGGAGGTGGCTGAGTCACCATTCCTGAATGTGTCTAAAGTCCATTTGGATGTGGTGCTCAGGAACATGATTCAGCAGAGGGTTGTTAGGGTAGTATGGCTTGGCTGCAGTTGGACTTGATCTTTAAGGTCTTTTCCAACCTGAGCTATTATATGATTCTATAATTCTAAATGGAAAGTATTGCAATTTGCACCACTCTCCCCCAATAAAGATTCCTCCTCATATTCAGCATCAGGTACTTGTAAAGGTATGAATGTCTATAATTCAAGTTAGGAATTGATCCTACACTTAGCCATAAGAAGAAAAGGGATGCTTCTCAGAGTGAATAAGCACTTCCAGTTTCCAAATGGAGAAATAAGGTAAAGCTGTGTACATGAGGATCGGTGAAGTTCTGATGTTCATTTAGACCTGCTTGTATGTGACTTGTTCCCTTAAGTTCTATAGAAAGCCATCTAAGAAGCAAGAACTGTCTGCTAATTAAGCTCATGTGAGTCCGAGGTAAGTCAGAACAATTCTGCTTACTACCTGTTAATTCATGTTGGGATTACTACAAGCAGCAAATCCGTGTCTGACACTGAAATAAACAACTGGAGAGGATGGGACTTCCCTTTTGAAAATCACATTATTCATTTAAGCACCTGATTCTAAGATCCAGGCAGGCAAGTCTAGAGCCTTATCCTTAGACCCTTTAATTCCGCCACCACTTCTAAACTCATCACAAAAATATATGCATACTTTCACATATTGATTGATCCTGTGGCTTCATTCATGTTGCCTTCCATTAGAAATCCTTTCACAGGAGAGGGCAGCAATGTTTGTAACACACTTCCTAATGCAGTATCTGGCAGAAACAGGGCCTGTGCTGGGTTTAGGACCTGGAAGTGGTACTACAAAAGATAATAATAATACTAGCCTAAGTAAAAACAACCAAAGATAAAAACCAATAAACCATCCTCTACCCCTCTTAAGAAAATTTGTTTATTCACCCCCTCACAAAGGGGTCTGCCCTGTTTATCTGCCAGGAAACCTCAGACATTCCTTGCATGTGCAGCACAGATGGTCGCCACACAACAAAAGGCAGAAGGGCTCCTTGCACATGCAGAGTGGACGTGTCTGGTTTCTGGGTATACAGATGCTTGGTGAGAGCTACTGCTCCAGCAGAGCTGCTGCACATTCAATAACCCAAACAAATGCAGAAAGACATCAATATCCTCTGAACAACATATCTGAGTGGAAAAAGAGACTGGGGAAGAGCAAATGCACAGTGATCTTAGTTGTGGGCCTTAATTCATTAGCGTACATAAACTGTTTTGAGATACAGAGGTGGGAGGTACTAGGGAAGCAGAAATATTATTTATTGAAGCACAAGGCTCTGCTGTTTCTTCTTCTTCAGATATTCTTCATGTCTCATTCTTGATTTACGGCCATTCCTACTTCACTTTCTTTTTTTTAGTTATCCTGACCTTCTCTTTGCCAAATGGGATTGCCTCAGACAAAGGATATACAAGGATCTAGGCTTACTGATATTGCATTCACTTGTTTCTTTTCTAATTAATTAATTGTTTTGACCCCAGTCCTGCTCTTTCTTCTGTTTTTATTGCAAGATACAAAATGCAGTTGCTCTTTGCATATAGCACTTATTTTGCAAATAAATGTTATTTTTTTTACTACCTTGCTAAACAGATACTTCTACAGCATATGGCAAGGGGTATGCAAGTTTCATTTTGGCCAATCAAGAATAAATATTGCTGGTTATTCTTCTGTAAATCAAAAGGCTAAGCTGTTCATCAGTAACCTTTTCCATTACCAAGGTAGAAAACACAGCCCTTAACCAAAGAATAAACCTGGGCCACCACATAAGCTAGAACACAGCAGAGCAGAAAGTTAAATCTGTAACACATGATGCACTGTGATGCAAATGGTTTACAAGCGTCTGTCTTCAAGTAATTGGTGAGTGCATAACTGTATTCTATCTCATACGTGAAAAAATAGCTAAACATATTTCTTCTTTCAAAGAAGTTATTCTAGATTTGCGTATTCAAAATACATACCTTGTCTCTTCAAACAATACAGGATACAACTCTCTCTCTGCTTTTTCCTCAGCTTAGCAAAAATGTAAACAAACCAGGAAATTAAAGACAAAAAAGAAAAGAGAAAACTACCTTTTCTGCATCCTGTTATGCTTAAATAGAACATGTTGTACCAGGCGGTACAACTTCTCAATAAAATGTATTGAGGACACTTCAAAAGCTGACCATAATCATGGAGAGTTAAGTGAGGAATGTCAGCTTGGTTGAGGGATTTCTCTGCTTTTGTTATGCATTAGTTAAGCATAGAGGTTTGTGGTTTTTACTTTATCTTGGATTTTACTGTAATGTAATTGAAATCGTTTGCCTTTTCAGTTTCCTAAGGATTCCTCTAAATGATTGTATGGATTTAGGTTTAAGGATATTGTAACAGACTCAGAGCCTCCTGAAGTCAGTGACAGAAGCCTCTGTTGAGCTTGCCCAGTCCTTTGATGAAAAAACTGTTTTTTCCTCTCTATTCAGAATACCCCTAGGATCTACCACCAGACATGTTCATAAACGAGGTGAAATTCTGGTCACTACCAATCCAGAGGCAAAATTCACACTAATTTCAACAAAATCTTGTTTTACAGAAGAGTGCATTTGATTGTATCAGGATCATTCATATTATATGGATTTCGTGCATTACATTCACAGTGTTTACAGGATTACGTTCTCAGCAGTTATTCAGCGTTTGGGATGTACACTTCTCTCACTTTCTTTAGGCACAGTGTATTTCCCTCAGTAACTCAACCACACCTGAGTCTTCATACAGAAAATGCAGGAATAAAAATACAATCTTTGCTGTGGGGTGCTTGAACGCTGCAGACAGTGTCATGTAACCATACATGACAAATAGCCAACACTCACTTCTGCAGATTTTACTACCTCGGGAACAGACTATGTTTTAAAAACACCCATGGCTTTAGGCTTCATGTGTCAAGTTCTGCATCAAATACACCCCTTTTATAGCCAGAGCCCTGACAGGAAAAAACACCCCCACCTCCAATTAAAAAACCAGATCCCTCACCCTTTGCAGATGCACGTGTGGATACTCCATGTGGTAATATCACAATTTCCTTCAGGTCTTCACAACAGAGAACTGCCTGGCCTGTGGGAAAAGGGGGCTATATGTCATGGGCCTTTCTCCCACTGCCCTGGGGCAGATGTGGGGAACGGCAGCTTTGGGGTGAGATCTCCTGAGGGGAGAGACCCTCTGAGGGGGAAGAGATCCCTCGAAGTGAGACCCTTGAGGGGACAGACCGCTGAGGGGAACATTGCTGATGGGGAGAAGACCTCCAGAGGGGTGAGTCCTCATGAATAGAGCTGCCTGCTGAGGGGAGACCCACCATAGGGGTGACGTGTGAGGGAACAGACCCACTGAGAAGAGACCCGCAGAGGGCTGAATCCTCCAGAGGGGAGCCACCCCTGAGGAGAGGGAAGCTGGCTGAGGGGCAACCCATAAGGGGAGAGAACAGACCCTCTGAGGGGAAGAGACTTGAAGGGAGCAAGTCCTCCTGAAGGGAACTCAGCGCTGAAGGGAAACACCCACGGAGGCAGGAGAGACACTCGTGAGGGGTCAAAAGAATGCGAGCTGAGGGGAGAGACCCTCTGAGGGGAAGAGACCCGCAGAGAGGTGAGGCTTCCTGAGGTCAGCTACCTGCTGACGGGAGACCCGTGAAGGGAGAAAGCCTCTGATGCGGAGGAGGCTGTCCGACAGAGGACTCGATGAGGTGCGAGTCCTTCCGAGGGGAGAGAACCAACGGCGGAGAAGAGAACCCTCTGATGTCCCCCTGCCACCGAGGCTGCGGCACGAGGAGACCCGAGCAGCACAGCCGGTGTGCTCGCGGGTTCTTTGGGGGAACTGCTCATTATTCTCTGCGGCCCACCGCGGGGCACCGCGAAACGAAGGCCGCGTCTCCCTCTCCCCACACGCGGACGGCCCCGCGCAGCGGCAGAGGCGCGAGCGGCAGCGCCGCCTGGCGGGCAGGGCGGAGCGGGGCTGAGGCGCGGACTGGGCGCGGGGCTGAGGCGCGGGGCCCAGGCTTGGCTTTCTCCCTCCCTTCGCGGCTCCTCGTGCCTGACTCCGTCTGCCTGCGGCGGCAGCCGCCGTCACGGATACGGTGTCGGAGGGCCGGGGAGGGCGCGGAAACACCTGTTTCCAACACGAGGAAGGTGGGGAGCGGGCCCGCGGCCGTTCTGGGGAGCGCCCGCCCCGGCCCCTCAGCGCCCGCCGCTCGTAAACCCGCCCGTAAAACCCGCGGGATCGCTTTTCAGAAAGATCGCTTTCGGCGCGTATGCATCCCGCTGAGAAACGCTCCTCGAGCCCCTCTCGTTTCCGCATGGTGCCCTTCGGCGGGGTGCGGGCACGGCCGGACCCGGGGGGAGCGGCCGAGGGTCGGGAAGGGACGGAGCGGGGCGGCCGGGGGTTCTGTGCTTCCGAGCTGCCGAGAGCCGCTGCGCCTCGCTGCAATGTGTAGCTTTTTCCTGCCCTTTCTTTCTTTTTTTTTTTTTTTCATAATAAAAGAGGGAGTGAAGCTTTAAAAAAAAAAAAAAAAAAAAAAAAAAAAAAAAAAAGCCAACCACAAATGGATCGAGAAGAAGGAAAAAAAAGAAAGAAAAAAAACCCCCCACACACAACCCATAGCCAAAGGGGATGCCAGTGAGGTGTGGCTTGCATTTAAATATCCAATATGTCAATGTAAGGGGAGTGTGTACGTATATAAGTGCGGTGTACATCCGAGCGCGGGACACATCCAGGATGGGAGGCGCGGGCAGCGCGGCGCAGGGCCGGGGCCGGCAGCGCGGGGCCGGGCGGCAGCAGCCCGCGCCCTGAGGGCCGCTCGGCGCTCGGAGGCCGCTCCGCGGGGCCGGCCCTGGCCGCGGCCCCATGGCCGAGGTGGGCGGCTTCCTGGGCGCGCTGGACCCCGACCTGCACGGCTTCCCCCCCGCGCTGGGCGGGCTGCCCCTCGCCGACTCGCCCGGCTTCCTCAACGAGCGCCTGGGGCAGATCGAGGGGCGGCTGCAGCGGGGCTCCCCCACCGACTTCGCGCACCTCAAGGGCATCCTGCGGCGGCGGCAGCTCTACTGCCGCACCGGCTTCCACCTGGAGATCTTCCCCAACGGCACGGTGCACGGCACCCGGCAGGACCACAGCCGCTTCGGTAAGGGCGCGGCGCGGCGGCAGGTGCCGGCCCGGCAGGTGCCCGCTCGCTGTCCGGGGCGCTGGAACCGGCCTTTCCCTGGCGGTGCGGGCGCTTTTATTTCCCGTTTGCTGCCCTCCCGGCGTTCAGCCCTTCCGCAGGTGCGAGGAACGTGCCTTAGGAAAGAGGGAAAAAAAAGGCGGAGGGGGGTGCACGGGGTGTGCAGCCGAGCTCTAGCCGTGCCGCTGAAGGTAGCAGCAAAAGAAAGGAAGGAGCACATCGGAAAATGAAATTCCTGGCTTTTTCTTTCTTTCTTTCTTTCCTTTTTTCTTTTTCCACCTTTCTTTTGGCCACCGCAGATATCTATGAGCTAATGTGATTTCTCCCCCATGCATAAATCTCATTAGAAGCTTCTCCCCCCAAAGCAGGCAGGGATCAGCTGGCTGGGTTGGTGTCAGAGCTTGGTTCTGGGAGGCTGTTGGAAAGGAGAGGGGAAGCTGAAGGGGACAAATGCTTAGGGGGCCTCTGAAAGGAGAAGATGGAGCAACAGGCAGAGCGCTGCGGATTTACCTTACTGTCTGGGATAAAGCTGGAAGACTTCCGAGACCGTATCAGTGTCACACAAGAGTAGGGATCTTTAATGAGACCATATGTAATCTTCCAAAAATGCATCCCAAGCCACAAGCGAAGGAGTACAGTTTGAGCACAGCTGAGAAAAATTCCCGCTATTTCAGCATCTAGTGCAGGTGTCTGGGTAAGCCATCAACAAGTCCCATGCCAGTGATCTCAGCTTTGTTGTCAACAGGTTGCAAGAAGTGTTCGCGAGACTTGTTACAGTTTTCAAGCAATTTAACTCCTTGCTGAAGGGAATTCTTTTTTTGACTTTAATGTTTGCAATCAGTCCTCTCTGATTCTTCAGGAACACTACTGCTGATGCTGCAGTTGTTGTTAGTTTAAGGCAGGTTTTTGGAACAATTGGAAAAGCTTATCTGCGAACTGTGCTTTTCCATAAACACCAGGTGTGTGTGTGTGTAGCGTGTCTTTGCCTAAATCAACAAGAAAGTCATAACCTGCAGGTCAGAGTAAGGTACTAATAGGCTCATGGGGCAAGTGTTCTTTAATTACCCCCGAAAGACACATATCTTTGACCTTTTAAAAGAAACTGAAAGCAAACCCATGGCATCTGTTTGCTTTTTAGTTTAATCTGCCACGTAGCCTTTATATCAGTTCTTTTTACCTATCTCTATACAGTAAACTGTTTCAGATGGCAGTGCTTCTCTCAGTTCCATTTCTTTAAAAGCTGAAAGCATTTCCAAACAAACTTTGGAAAAATGCATTAAACGGGCTAAAACTTTTCATGAATTTTGCGCACTTAAGCTTAAGTCACACAGTGTGTTCAATAAATTGAAACACTGGCATTCCCTAAGTGTTTTAGCAGTCAGCATCCAGCTACGTAAACTAGACCAGACTTCAGATATAAAATATTATAGTTTTCTGCTTCAGGGTTTTCCCAAAGGCAGTGTAAAATAAATAGTTATTTGTTGTAATTGCATGACAAAGCCCCAAAGGATTAGACTGGAATCCTCATGTTCAGATAAAGTTGGACTGAACCTTGCTTCAGCAGAGACTCAAAGCAATAACGTATTGGCACACAGTGTTCACCATCTGCGTTCAGTAGCCATGAATATTTAAATTCCAATGTTACTGGTATGGTTCATATTAGGATGTCATGTATCAATGCATTCCTAAATTTTGCGTGCAGCAGTCAGAAAGCAGTAACTTATTGCAGAAATAGGCAGCCTGCATGATTCTGGGGAACTACAGAACTATGGGTAGAGAAGTTTTCAGGGTAGCAGTTTAAAGCTGCCTGAAGTCTAGGGGCACCTGGGGAAATAGAAATCCATTATGCTGGCTTGGTGGATCTGGCACACGTGGCTGGAAGGTGCTCCCAGATCACATCAGCATATTACTCATCCGTGCTTGTTCCACAGATGGCTCCTTGGGATGCCACAGTAAAGGCACGTATCCAGCTGCAGATGGGATGTAGGTGGGAACTGGACTTTGTATCCCCATCTCTGAGTGCTGGAAAGCATTCAGGAAAAGGACAGACAGTATCTGCACCCTCCCATGCACAGCCTGCTCTGAAGTTACCAGACTTCCAGAGAAGTCTTCCAGAAAGGAAAAGAATGAGCCAAAGCCCTGGTAATGCAGAATAGAGGGACGGATTCATTTGTACCTCAGATTTCAAGGCATACACTCATGGGACACAGGAAAAGTAGCAGCAGCATCTACCCACAATGCCTGAGCAATCACAGTAACCACTGCCTCTCATCTGTCGATTGGAGCTTTTTGATGTCACACCTGTCTTCTGGAATGTGACACTTTATACTAGCAAAAATATAGATTCATACGAGAACTCAGCGTGCAGCTTATTTTTCCTAGAAGAAGCTTAGTGCAGGGTGAAGCCCTCCAGGACCATTGGAAGAAAGCTCTTTTAGATTAAGTGAGTGCCCAAATGAGTTCTCTGGACTGGAAGTTCCATCTAAGCCATTCCAGAAAAAAAAGGGAGGCATTTTTAAAACCATGTCTATTCTCACTGCGTCTGCTAGTGACCTTCCTGTATAAGGAAATAAAGGATGCTCAAAGGCTGGAGAGGGTTTGGACTGACATTGACAGCCCTATGAGAAGAATCCTGAGAAGAAAAGTGAGATAAATTCTCTAGGGAAATCTCTGCCACCAGGAAGCACTCGTTTTCTGCCTTGTGTCTGTTTTACACCAGCACTCAACAGGTGACTCCAACAGCGCTACTCTTCACTACAAGTGAAGGGAAACAGCCTCGAGTTTGTACTGGAGACTGATAAAGGGAGAAAAACAAAGCTCTCCTTGGGTACAAATCCGGTAACAGACCCGTAACAGAGTCTCTTAGAAAAGCCAGTGAAAGCTCCGGAGAAGGTTTTGCAGTAGATTTTGACATTCAGACTCTTGTGCACCTGTTATGAACAGTTGTTGAGGTTTTTTAGCCAAAGCTTTGAGTTTGTAGACATTAATACAACATCTGAGGTTGTTTCTGTAGCCCCACTCATCAATATAGTTGTGTGTGAAGAGACAGGTGCAAGGAGCTGAATTGTTCTTTGAGGGATAGTTTATAGTAATGCGAGAGCGTGGGTCTGGCTGCGACAGCGCTTGGGAGATTATGGAGTGCTTTGGTGTTAAATGAATCCAGTTGGAGTCTTAATCAAATCTCTCCGAATATCATCTAGAAAGACTCAAAGAACAAGCAGGATGAATAATCAAAGCATAAAAAATGAGGCGAGTCCTGGGGGAAGGGAAAAAGAGAAAGGGAGGAAAAAAAGTTTAAAAAGAGAGGTCTACCACCAAGACGCCGCTACAATTTGAAAGAAAATTCTCCATCTGGCCCCAGTGGCTGCTCCGTGTGTTACTGCAGATACATGTAGGAAGCTGCAATTTTGCCTAGTAATTGGAGTGAGTTAAGGACAGGGTGGATATCTGCCCACATTTTTTCAGCCTTCGCTCTATCTCCTGACTTTTGTGGGTTTAAGATACGTTCTTAATGCTATTTCAACATAGTTATCTTCAGCGCACATCTTTCAGTGCCGCTCTGAGATCAGAAAAAGGGAGTATTACAAGTGATGTGATCTCAGAAGAGATCGTCACAGGCCCACCTTGAAGAAATCTCTTTCACAAGAACGGCAAGCACTGACCTCATCTGCTCCAGGTGAGAGGTGTCTCCCCCACTCAGAGAGGGGGGTCAGTGCTGCTCCTGGGTTGCCCATACCAAGTCAGGGGATTCCTGGGTTCAGGTGCTACAGACAAGCATGCTGGTGGGTATGCTCACAAAAAGCGATCTGTTTTCCTTCCTTAATCATCCCTCTGTTGGAGGATGAGGAACATTTCCCGGCTTCCTAGGCATGAGAGAAGGTAAATTTTAAAAAAGAAAAAAACAGTTTTGCTGAGAACGACATTTCTGCCTATCTACAGCTCTCCAGATACCAGATACTTTTCACTTGATCATTGACTTGTCAGCAGCCTGGGAAACAGTCTGTTTCTAGGTATCCCTGTGGTCCTTTCCCCCATGTTAGTTTTTACTTTATTCTTCTGGATAATGATACCACTATTCAAAAAGAGGGGAGTGAAGTTATCATTATTCAGAAGCAGCAGCTGACATCATGTCTGTAGTACAGGTGGAACATGGAAGTGTACAGCAGTTCAGTAACCTGCTCCATGTTTCAGGAGTGGTGGGTAATGGAAGCAGACGAAAACTTTCATTCTGCACATCTTCCCTCCCGTGTAGACCATGCTTCTCAGACATGGATACCCAAAGCCAGATGCAATATGAGCAGAGCCAGATCCTGGTTTGCCTGCCTGGCTTGTGAAGGCACTGCCTGCTCCTGGCAAAGAGTCCCCAGGGGAGAAGGAAAAGGAAAGAGTCAGCTCTCCAGAAAGCAGATAATTCTGGATCCTGCTGGAGAGGCTTGAAGAAAACAGAGGACATTTGTGAAGACTATGCTTGCTTTCTGCTTCAGAGGATCAAATAGGCAATGCATTGATCACCACAAGCCCGAAGGAGGACAGGTTATCTTGCTCTCAGTGTGGCTGAGCATGCATTTCAGCTGGGAAAATTTCTGCACTAATCTAAACAGCATTTTCTGTTTGTTTCCCTGCTTGTTTCAAGGAATTCCAGTTCTTAAGTCCGTATTTTGTCCCACTGTGCAGCACCTGCTGGCTGCAGGGAGTGCTGGATCAGACATGCAAACTGAAGAGTAATAGGCAAGGCAAAAGGAGGACAGAAGGCCTGACAAGAGGCAGAAAGAGGAATTCTTGCCCCTAGCATGGCAGCCAGAATCTGCCTGACAATCTGCTCTGAGCAAAGGTGTCCATCGGCATGGATCTGCCCTATATTTAGGTGGTGACACGGTTACCCTCTGAAAGTCACCACATCCTCACCTGACCAAGCAGAAGATACATTTCCAAAGCTGAGAGCTGACTGCTGCTGAAGTCAGCCGGCTCAGGTGGCTGTGTGTCATGAGGTGATTTTAGACCAAGGCATACATTTAAGAGGATCAGGAGGTAACCTGATCGGAGCAGTAAGGGGCAATTGCTCAGGACTGGGCATTTTGGGAGCTATATTAAGACACCTGGAGCCAAGCTAAAGGTTAGAGCAACTTTGTCCTCTTCAATGGAGGAGACATCTCTCCTGTTCATTAGACATGCCTGGGGCTTCTCTGGAGTTTCAGTAGAGCAGATGTGGGGTGGGGGCAGGTTCATGGGGTTGGGGGGGGCGTTTCCAGCCAAAAAGATGCCTGGGAGGAAGAACCAGCAGCTCCCCAGCACCGAAGCTGCAAAGGAAGGTGCCTTTCAACCCGTGTGTATGTGAACTTTGGCTTTACCCGTGACATCTGTACACATTTGGAGATAGCAAGTAGCTCACCGGAGCTGCAGGAACAGGGAAGCCCTCACAGACACCTCTTCAGTGCCTGTTTCCTTATTACTATTGTAATGGTTACTTTAAAGTCTGTGGGACTGTCTTCTCTTACCAGAAGCCCAGCGGGGACAAGGGTCACTTTGCTTTTGTTGGAGAAATCCAAAACACTAATCAGGCAAGCACAAATGTCTGTCTTTTTTGTGTATGTGACAAAAACAATAGGTGAGCAGTCCTTTTCTCGTTAGGAAAGGTAATTCCTCTTCAAAAAACCAAGTTCATGATGCTGGGGAGAAATGGATTAAAAACTTACCAGACTGCATGCATGTAGGAGCGTCGATTTAACAACTGTGCAGTTATGAATAAAGCAGGGTCTTTGAGACGCTTTATAGCTGGAAAAGCTGTTTTGTGTTTGTCAGCTGGGCCTTGTGTGGGTTTTATCATCTGTGTGATTTGCTTTGCTGTTCTGTTTCAGGGATTTTGGAGTTCATCAGCCTGGCGGTGGGGCTGGTTAGTATCCGTGGAGTGGATTCAGGACTCTACCTCGGCATGAACGAGAGAGGCGAGCTGTATGGGTCGGTAAGTTTAAGGTCTTGTGAATGCAACTCTGTGCAAGAGACGCAGCAGTATGGGCTGTGAGGCTTCACTGGTGTCACAAGCTGTGCCTGTCCCAGGCCTCTGATGCCCTTGGGATGCCGCGTGCTTCCGTCTCACCCTGTTATTGTGTCAGTGACAGCTGTGATGTATGGGGTCACAGGGAGGGGGACACGCTGTGATGGTCCATGCTGTGGTGCAGCCCCTGAAGCGCTGCACACAGGCACCATTTGGGGCAGTGCCTGGAATGCTGTGGGGTTCGCTGTGGTTCAGCCTTTCAGAAACAGGACAGGAATGGTCAATTAAAGCTGGGTATTTGGAAATTTTGCATAAAACTAGGTGCTGATGGTGTGGTTTCATGATTAACATCAGCTTTATTGTCCACATGATAGGGATCTGCTTGTATCTGCAGATCTGACATTTATATTATAGCTTCTAATGGAAGCTGGAAGTGCGGTCTGAGTGTTGTTTTTGTTATAACATTCTGTACAACCCCTTCTGGGAGTCTGGGGGAGTTTCTCATAACTATCTGGAAGTGCCCTTTCAAGACTAGAGTTTTCTGTGTTTTGCCAAAAGCCACATGTAAACTTCTTGTTAGTTTCATTCAACACAAGCTCCTTAATACCTGTAAAATCTTCCCTAGCATCACCTATAGGATGACTCTGCCTCATTCGGGACTGCTGTAGGATACACAAAGCAGAAATACCCTGCTTCCAATCCAGGCTTAGAGGGGAAGTTTGTTTGTCATTTGCTTCCTTGACTTGGGATATGCCTTAGAGCTGGGATTCCCTGCTCTGGCAAGCAGCTCATGCTACTATAGAACCAGAAGAAATACACTTTGCTGCTTTTCTGCCCAACATTAGAGAATTTGTATTGGCCTTTATCCACCCTAAGCTAGTCCCAGAAAGAGTGCATCTGCTGGGGCTTTGCTGGGTGAAAGAAACAGCTGCATGCAGAGCAAGCACTGTGCAAAGGTGGGCCAGGGCTGCAGGGAAGGGGAGCTCTGCTGGCATTATAGTCAAAATGTCGCATCTTACTAGCTACATTTAATTAACCTAGAGGTTAATTTAATTTTAATTATTTAACTCAGTTCAATATAAAATAATTATTTTTAGCTAGCTAGAAGGATTCACTTCTATTTTGAAAACTTAGTTGCATTCTAGGTAGTTTTCACTAGTGTAAATTTTCTGTTTGATGCACTTTGTGTGTTTTTAGTCCAGATGCCCAGCACTTCTACTCCAACCCATCACACACGTGTGGTTTTTTTAAAAAGTGTCTTTCAAGATCACAGCACTGTGCTGGGTGAAGATACAGATTTTTAAGGGCGGATCACAGTGAATTTAAAGTGAAATAAAATAAACCACTTTTAAGCCAAAGTGGAAGGCACGTACTTCCTCTAACCAAGTCAGATTAATCTCAAGGTGTAGAAATTGAAACCTGTGTACTGTGCATATAGAGAAGCCTTCAGATAAACTCTGCATAGAGAACAGTAACAATAAACCCGGAGTTACTGTCATCTTTTCTTCTCCCATTCCCATCTACTGAGATTGCTGCAGTCCCCTTTGCTACTTTTGAGACACAGGTGCTGAATTTTATATGAGAGAATCAAGGAGTAGCATGGATTGTTAACCCTTCTTTATCCACTTCACTACTTTAATAACATCTACCCTAAATAAAAAGTGCAAGACAGATAAAAAGTCACCAGGATTCCATAAAACAGCACAAATATTTTAAACCACACTTCAGAAATCAGAGCTCAACCTACAACCACGCAGCAGGACTACTGTTCAGTTGCACTGTTATACTGCAAGGTTGTTCAGTAGCTCCTGGAATTGCATCTTTTTAACTCATGCCTGCCAAAAATGAGGGTACAAACTTGCTTTTATCCTTTGCTTTCAAGCCCTGCAGTTCTGATCATGAACCAACAAACAGAGTTAATTAAAATTGAGGACCTGTCTTAATGCTGCATCATAGAAATAACAAAAATAGAATTTTACAGCACAGGAATTCTGGAAGCAGAACTGGCCTTAAGATGTAATTATGGGAGCTCTGTCATTGCATCTTGTACATGAAACGCACCAGGCAGTCGCATTAGCATTACAATGGTATTTTAGGAGGCTGCAGTGGAAGGGTATTTATAAGATTTCAGCCAAGTTCACTTTTTCCTTCCATGCCCACTTTGCACGCCCTGCGTGCTGAATTAGCAGTGTCAAACACCAGTGCTGCTCCTATGGGGACAAAGCTCCCCAGTCCCCACGTCCCAGCCTTTCTGTTACACGGACACCAACTGAAGAAGTGCTAGGAGAGCACATGCACTGAGGACATCCCAGCTCTGGGAAGGAAAAAAAGTTACATCCTGCAGTCACCTCAGACTCTGAAAACATTTCATGCCACCACAGTTCCACCAAGCAACCCCAGAGAAGCAGGCACCACATGGGGATAAGGCAGCAGCATTTGCTCTTTGTCAGGCAGCAGCTTCCCATGTGTGCTGAGTAGGTGCCATTCTGGGAAAAGGGGGGTAAGCCACATCCATTCATAGGTCTGGGAAGAGAAACCTGCAGTTCCCCAGATCTCAGGTGATGAGAGCTGTGGGGTTGGCTCTTGGAGGACTCACATGTTACCTCAGGGTTGATTTAATTAGCAGCAAAACATTCAAAACAGGTTCTGAGTGCAGGTGAGCTCCTGTATCTTATTACAAAACGTCTACTGCAGGCAATAAAATTTACTTAGCACTTAGTACAGCACAGATAAGACACATTCCCTACCTAAATAGTTTACTGTGTGGGTACAGTGTTTGTAATATTAGAACATCCTACGTCTGCAGACTGCCTTTCATCTGGAAGGCCTCCAGAGCCCCTCCCAGGCCATCACATAGGGGACACCGGGTCCTCACTGGAGCACAGCCCCAGAGCTGGCATGGAGGGAGCGAGAGGAGCCCACGTGGCATCTGGGTGATGGGCAGTGCCTGAAAGCCATCACGTGCTGCTGCTCCCTGGGTGAGGGTCAGAGGGGCTGTGGCTGTGTGACAGCCGTGGCACCCATCCCTGCGCCCAGCATGGGCTGCCTCAGCCGCGCACTGGCTCTGTGCCGCTGCTGGCACGCGCTCATCGCATCACCTATCGCCGCCGTAAATCTTCCCAGGTTAGGCATCCAGACCTCCCCGAGTCTTGTTATGGCCTCACATCACAGCTATCTGCTGCTTCAGAAGATGAAAGGCCTGAGGAATGCTTTCATTCATGTTACAGTGTGTATTATTTTATTATGTGCCTTGAACTTTCAAAGTGGCACTCGCCGCTGTTTAAATCATTCCAACGCAGCGCAGTCTGCTCCTGCCGGGAGGTGCCCCTTCCACAGAGCACATTTGCTGCGTGCAGCTCTGCGTGGGCACCCCCTGCACAGCACACAAATGCTGCCGGTCCCACAGCAGTCTCCACATTTACACCCCATTGCAGACACCTGGCTGCCATGCTCAGAGTTTTGCAGCAGCCTTGTGTTGTTTCTAACGGCGAGCTTTTGCAAAATACACCTTCTCCTTCCATCCCCTTCCTCCTCCTCCTTCCAAGGCCTTTGAGCCCAGGCACGTGCCAGTTTCTAGCTCTCACCCACAGGAATCATCCCAGGCAGCACAGTCTCCACTCTCAGGGCAGCCAGCAGCAGGTAGCTAAGAAAACCATAGAATAATAAAGTGGAAGAAATAGCAAGATTTTTTCCTTTTTTTTTGACACGTATCTTTTTCTTCTCCCACCTCTGCCCCAACGCAGAAGAAGCTCACAAGGGAATGTGTTTTCCGAGAGCAGTTTGAAGAGAACTGGTACAACACGTACGCCTCCACGCTCTACAAGCACGCGGACTCGGAGAGGCATTACTACGTGGCTCTGAACAAGGACGGCTCCCCCCGCGAGGGGTACAGGACTAAGAGACATCAGAAATTCACTCACTTTTTACCAAGGCCCGTGGACCCTGCTAAAATACCTGCAATGTACAGAGACCTCTTCCACTACAGGTGATGTTTCCTGCAGCTGCCCTACCGATGTACATACTTGGGCTCCCAAGCTTTTTCCCAGAGCACTATATTAATAGTCATTCCATCATTCCTGTAAATGTAGATGACATAGGAAAGCACTTACGTTGAATCCAGACACTGCTGTTCCTCCTTGTTTCACATGTATATCAAACCTGGGTTATTTATGGGGGTGGGGATAGGGGAAGGGAGGGAACCCTACATATAATCTTTCATTTTTGTTCACTTTCTTTACTTGGTGGCTGTAAGAGAGGCCAAATAGTCAGTGTTATGGTTGCTTAAAAGAACAAACAGGCAAGCAAACTTGTTAACCAGGGAAAAAGTAAACCAACTAGAATTCAAGGGAAGGAAGGAAAACTAAAGACCACAGAACTGCTCCAGATGCCTCTGATAAGCTCGGGATGGTTTCTGGCTAAGAAGCAGCCTTTCAGATGGCACCCTGCTGCAGCAGCCCAGCAGCTTGCTACATGGATGATACTACATGGACTGGTCCTGGTGTGTGGGGTTTTTCCTGCTGTTGGGGTGGGAATGGGGTGAGGAACAATATTCAGATGTAAGCATGGATACTGTGCATAGGGACAAAACTATTTATAAAATGTATATGATATTTATTTTATATATTTATTTATTTCAAAATAATTTTATTTTTAATGAAAGATGCTATGACCGGATTTTCATCAGGAAGAATAAGGTCCTACTGAAACAGGAAAAAAAAGAGTTTTAAGAGCTTATTGGCAATAAAATTGTCTTTATATTGTAGATTTCTTGCTAGCCCTTTTTTTTTTTTGGCACTCCATAACCCAGTATTTTCTGATTGATACGAACACCATCTACAGAAAGGCTTTGGATGGTAAAGATAAATTTTATAAACTGGTACAAGGGCAACATCACAAGTGCAGCTGGAACGGAGCTGGTAAGCGTGAGCCCACTGGAATGAGTGGCTGGACATCCAACAAACCCTGGAACTGCAGATCCGGTCCTGTGAGGCAGCAGGGACAAAAGAGGTCCTCAGGCCAAGCACCAGCACAGTGCAGCCCATGGAGACCCAGATGGGATTGCTCAGGAGCTCGCCTCACTGCTGCGCAAAGGAACCTCGCTGGCACAGCCAGCGCCCTCACGTCCTTGCTGGGGTTGTCCTTACCACAGCTTCATTTCTCACACCGCAGTTTCTCAGCCTCCACTTTGCAAAGCCGTTTGGGTGAAACTTCAGCCTCTTCAGCTCTACTCCCCGTTCCCAGAAGGAACAATCCGGCTCCTTCGTAGCCCACGTACCGCTAGCGAGGCGGCCGCTCTGGGGCCCGGCGCTCCTGGCCACCTTCTGTCCTCTCTGCCACCTCCCACGTCCCCGCTGCAGCATTTGCTACCCAACGTCCCAGCCGGTGCCGCAGCTGTCACAGACAACAGTCTGCAGATTGCAATGAAAAGATTAAAGGAGCTTTACCTTGAATGATCTAGACATGGAGGAATTTAATCCCGTGTTTGAAATAAAAAATGTTTATTTACCTTTTTCCTCTGAGTCATTGCTGAAACATCTAATCCTCAGCAGCCATGGCAGGAGCACGATCGTTCACAAAAAGTGTCCTAAAGTGTACTTTTGACCTTAGCAAAGGGAAAACTCAGCTCTCCAGCTTCACTTTGCAGCCTTTCTGCCACCATCCTGGCAGCACCGTCTGCATCCTGCTGGTGCTCCTGGCTGTCTGGGGAGGCAAATCCCAGAGGGGCCACTGAGGGAGGGGGCAATGACCCTGCTGGCTGTCTGCAGCCAGTGATTTCCTTTACACCTGAAGATAAAGTTAATGCTGAAGATGCTGTTTCTCATCTTCAAACGAAGGTAAAACCTGATCTGAGCAATGCCAAGTACGTGCTTTTTGACAACCTGAAAGAGATTTGATTTGGTCCACGCCACTGAACTGGTCCTCCAACGTCAGGATCCAGGATCAGACTTGGAAGGAGGCTCCTGCTGCAAAGGGACACACGGGCGCAAGAGCGACGGCACAGAACTCCTTTTTGGGATCCGGGTTCAAAAAATAGCACTTGTAAGCAGCAAATCTGCAAAGAATTCACTGAAAACAGCTTTGTAGAGGTCGGTACCATTTCTCATGTGGGACATTCTTTAGGGGAAATTCAGCATTGTTTAATCCCACTGTAATGGTTACTTCCAGCAGGAATTTACTGAGTTAGGTTCTGGTTCAGCAAAATACTTAAACGTATGAGTAATGTGACTGTACTGGGACCTTAGCAGCAGCAGAATCGATGACCACAGACTTTGACTGTGCTCTGAGTTGCAGAGGGTGCAGCCGGCGATGCACAGCATGTGCAATACTTCCCTTTCCCTTTGTGTGTGCATGAAGACACACTCACTCCTTGCACAGAGGCAGAGCTGACCACCTTCCCCCTCAGCCATCACCCACAGCCGCTCATCCTGCCAACACCCTGCTTGACACACACTTTGGCAAACTTCAGAGATGTTGTTCCTCCTGCACAGCCTTGTGCCTGTTTTTGTTCCCACCTGAGAGGGCTGTTTCACACACAGAAACCCACAGATCTGAAAATACAACCATAAACAGAGCAAAGGACGTGGTTTTTTAGCAGTTCTCCAATTGGAGAAAGCTGGGCACGTAATAATTGAAACTTTATCCTGGGAACAGCTGTGTAAAGCAGGAGAGAGGAGGTCAGCAGCAGAGTCGGATGGTTTCCTGAGTCTCACTACAGAGGGGTGCAGACATGGAGGAAAACTCTCAGCATGAGGCCAGAGCAGCACTGAGCGCACTGCAGCACAAACCTGGCTTTGGGGTGAGCCAAGGTGTGGGGACAGCTGGGAGGAACAAATGGTGACTCCTAGGTGGCCGCAAGGACATCCTCCCAGAGACCCTGCTGCCGGAGGCTTGGGGCCACCCAGTGCCTCTGCAGGAGAGAAGTGGAGGGGATTTGCCTCCCCTACAGAACACAATGGAGAGCCCAAAGCTCCACGGCAAGGCAAGAAAGTCTGTGCTGAAAGGTGAAGAAGGTGCCCTTCTGGCTGTGCAGGGCAGAAAGAGACGTGCTATCGCTGCCAATGGTGGCCAACATAATCATGGAAGGACACTTGGCAACGGCACATCCCCCAAGGAGAAGGGCCAGATTGTTGTTAGCAAGGAACGGACACCTGCATCCCTCGGGCAGTGCTGGTGGGAGAAGTCTGGGACCTGATCTGAAGGGCGATGTCCTCTCCCCCATCCCAGCAGCTGCAGCTGACTCCTGGACTGGAGGGTTTGCTGAATATTGGCCATCTTGATGGCAGGAGCAGCGTGCGGGGCAGCGTCTGCCTGTCAGTCCAGAAAGCTTCACGAGGACAAAGGCACTGCGAGGAAATAAAGTGAGATTACTGAGTGCTCCCCTCAAGCCACAGGACACTGAGAACACTAAGGGTAGTAACTGCATTACCTGGTGCCTCTGTGCCATTTATCAGCCCACAGATGTGGGCAAATCACTTCTCCACACACTCCGGTGAACAGAACGCTTGCCAAGAGCTGGCTGGAAAATCACTGGGTCAGAAGAAACATGGGGGTGACATGTGCTGAAAGTAATTCTCATTTTGGGGCAAACATACATTGTAGGTTGATGCACTTCTTCAAATGCTGCCGTCACTGGGGCAGCCATCCCAGAGAGCCCTCCCAAGGGCAGGGCAGCTCCCTTGGGGAAGCACTCTGTGGCCTAGGCTGTACAGATGCAGCCCCTGATCCTGATCTTAAGGTAAAGTCAAAAACATCTGCCATCAGGTGGGCAGAGCAATCAGCACAAGTCAGCACAACAGCCACGATCCGCATGGCACCAGCAGCCGAAATGCTGCCCCATTCGGGAATGAGAACAAAGTCATACAGCAGGACTTCAACCAAGCAAGTTGTGCAAGACTTTGTGTTTCTCTCAAAGCAAGGAACTGCTCTGGAGCTGTGAATTCTCATCATGGGAACACAAAGCAAGAAGTTCTGTACCTGTGTTGAGTAGTTTGGTGTCAAAGATCTGCGAGGCCGGACCACTGGGGCATCCTGTGCTCCTCCCTAACCATACCTCACTGTTACCAATGTCACGTACCCAAGTGTGGCCAATGACGGTGAGGCACAACAAGCACACGTCTCTGCCTGTACTGCTTCCAGTGGGTGTCAGCAAGGATCCACAGACAACACAGATTTGTGCAATTCCATTATACAAACAGGCACTGCACTGCAATTAAGCTGAGTAAAGCCCAGGTACCACACACTGTTTCATATTCAGCATCTCCAACAGCTCCAACGTGCAACATCACCAAATACAGAACCGAAGGGGCATTTGAAGGTCAGGCTTTGATGGGGCTGAGCAAAATGAGGACATCCTTCCCTCCCTCCCTCCCTCTCTCCCCCTGCACTCAGCCCCAGCCCATCTCACCCTGCCCTCAGTCCCTCTGCCCTTCTCCAGTGCAGTTTCCTCACTTTCAACCTCAGCTCTTTGCCAAAACCTTCCTGCACCCCCACTTTCCAGACACCCCTATGTCACCACGCACAGCAAGAAGGGGGCTCTGACCTGCTGAAAAAATACTTTGTGCTGCTGCTGTGTGGCAACAGCTTGCGTGGAGACAAAGCAAGGTCCCATGCTGGAACAGAAACAACAGATCCCACATGCCTCAGGACTCAGACCCTTTGCTGCAGATCTCCTGGGCTGCAGCCACTGAAGGCAGCTCTGCAGACCTTTCTGAGCCACAGCACCTCTAAGCACAGCTGGCTTTCAGCCTTTCACAGCAGCACAGCTCTCCTGAAGCTACAGCGGGGCACGTGAGATTTAATAACTAAGAAAGTAATTAAGAAGTACAATAAAGAGGTTGAAAGACCTAAGTTCATCATTCAAACCAGAGGAAGCAGAACTTCCCCTTGCGCTCAGTGGTTTATCTCTGCTGGGCGACACCTTGCTGCTCGTGGCTTCTAACAGACCAGTGCAGAAGGCACTGCTAATGCACACAAGCTGGAAAGCTGTCCCCTCAGCTGCCCTCCCTAACAATTAACATCCACGTCCCATACCAGGAACCTCACTGAGGCAGAACAAGAGCTTGACTCGCAGCGCAGCACCAGTCCGCAGTTCTCAGCAGATGAGATCTCAGTCTACGTGGAGATGATGCGGAACTGCAAACGTAGCACAAGGCACATAGATGTATTTTGGTCACTTTATTAAATGAGATATTAAATAGTTTAAGGTTCAACTACTAAACAGCACTTTGAATGGTGAAAACACAGATACTTGATTCATACTTGAATGCTTCTCGTCCTTTAAAAACACATCTCCAGTCCTTATATATATTACAAAACAGCCTTATAGGAAGAGGTGACACCTTTTCTATAGTACTTAAGATATTTAATACAGAACTGAAAAGCCATCTAATAGAAACAAAGGCAAGTCTTCACAGCTGTATGATTTCAGCAGCCAAAGCTGGTTGATGGACTGAAACATTACTATACAACTGGGACAAAACATATACAATATCACAATACTAAGCAAAAACGCTTTACATCCAAAGGAATAAACAGGTTACAAAATGTGGAGAATTTAGCAGGCAAAATTGTATTACAAGCAACATTTTTATTCGCCGTCTTAAGCCATCTCATCTAGTTAAAACATCTAAAACAAATATAAAAATGAGCTTTTTGTTATCTTACTGATGTATGTTCTGTCTTTAAATATTTGTTAAAGCTTGATGTTATACTCAAAGCACGTTGTTATGCAGCTAAAATGTCAAGTGAGAAACATGTATGCAAAGTGGTCCAAGTTTTACTTCAACGCTTATCTCAACTTTCTTCTTATGCTTCTGTTATCCATAGTTTTGTCCAGAATGAAAAAAATGTGCCGTTAAATGTTGCCTAAAACTTCCACATTTAAGTCTTTTGAGTTACTGTAAAACTCCATTGAACATTCCCAGGTTTGGTAGAAGATACTTCTCAAGACGCATAGGAACATCAGTGAGAGTTGCCCAGAGTACATTTGCCTTCAAATGTTTGTCTCAAAGTCTCACATTCGCGTTTCTTCTAGTGTGAATACACCTGTTTTTGCTCCCTTCCCCCCAGGTTAAACCTAACAGTAGAGCTGGCAAAGCTCCAGAACACAGGAGAGGTTCATTTGTGGCATCTTGTAACAAAGAGTCCGATGGCAACGTCAGCCTCTGCAACAGATCAGAGAAACTGCCCAAACCACAAACCAAGTTTTGATCACGACATGAAATATCACGTAAGATTTGCATATTTAGATGCAAAAGAAATCTGTTCATCCAGGTCAATTAAGTTCCAGAAGCCAGAACAGTTTTAATTCATGTCAGCAAGCCAGAAGATCCAGCAACACCTACAGCAAATCCATCTGCTCCTCCAGCATTCTCTCTCTGTTCCCTGCACTCCGTACACCGTCGCCTCAAATGCTTCCGTCCTTCACTCCCAAATTACAAACGCTTTTATTCTGTGGGGGAAGAGCCAACCAAGCTATATTCAAAAAAGCCCTGTTTGGGTTTAGTTAGATCTCCACGAGCACAAAAACTGTGGCTAAAGAGAGTGCTAATGATATATAATAAACCAGAAGTTCATCTGCAGTCTATGTAAAAACAAACAAAAGAATCGAGCTCTTTGTGTACTAAGGTATGTTTTCACACAAACGAAAGGGAAGGGAGAGGAGTGCATAACCACAGCTCTGATGTAGCGGAGGAAAAGTTATTCCTCTGCCCTGGTACCTTGGGAAGCCGTGAGAGCCCCTTCCAGTGCCAAATCAGCAATGGTTGTGCCATTTTAAAGGTGATGGCATAACAGGGTTTGCCCCTGCCCACCACCAGTATTCCAACCCCCAAAAAACAGGAATTTTGTTTTCTTGGCCTGTCTCCCGCTGTCGGCAAGCAGACGAGACAGCAGCACCAGCAATAAGGAGTTAACAGAAATTTGCGCTGGACTCCGCAGAGAAAAAGGAAAAACACCTCCAGACCACCAGCTGCTATTCCATCACGTACAACTGAAAACAAAAAATGGCAAAGACTGAGGAAGATCACTCTTCTTCCCCAAGTCACTATTTAAGGCTGTATACACAGTTTCTATATAACTGCGTGACTTACAAGTTTCAGAGCAGTAGTACTTAAGAATATTGCACTCATTTCTGTTTCAGAGTGTTTTCAGTTCCTATGCTTCAGTCAGCATAGATGATACAGTATGAGTCCAGACCTCAGTCAAAAGGAAGCTGAATTATTTCTGTTACAATATTCCCACTAACTTTAAGAAATGGGTAAGCAGAAAAGTATTCCATAATTTGAGGAATCAAGTCTAATCAAGAACTCAGCTGTGCACAACTCACATATGGTTTACTGAAACGTACAGACCTGCAGTCCTTCCTAAGCTTCTCAAATCTGATGATAGCTTCACAGCTACTGAAAGCAAGCATAGGAGTTTAGACAGGAAACCTGCGGAGATACTACTGTTATGGGAGCACTTGTTTTCACTGAAAACAACTTGGCATCTCCTGTACTCAACATATGTAAGAAGATTCTAGGCAACATCACTGACAACAAGGGAAAACATTGTCCTACTTAAACAAAGCTGAAGCACTAATATGGAACATGGCATTTAAGGGGACCAACCAAACTTTTTTTTTTCATTTCTTTTTTTTTTTTTTTTTTTTTTTTTTTTTTACAGTTGAGTTCTGTTAAGCCATTGATTCCTAAAAAAATAAAAGTTCTTTCTCTGACTTTAACAATCCTTTAGGCTTTTAGTGCAAAATCACATCGATTTCCCTTGGGAAGGCCCTGCATTTTTGCCTCTCATTGGGGGTGGTGCTCGCTGTAAAGGCGGCGGCTGCATACCACCAGACACTGACTGATACATTCCTCTCATATCTATCTGTTGGTAGTTGGAAGGATTCATGATTAAATTTGGAGGCTTTGGCATCATGAGATGACTCATTGCTGTTTGCTGGTAAGACATGTGCTGTTGTTGCTGCTGATTGTACTGCTGCTGTAGTCTTCTGTTCATGAGTATCCTCTGAACACAACTGATCAACTGTGAAGGGAAAGCAGAGCTGTTAGAAGTCACGACCTGCCTCAACGCTGCAAGTATCAAGTTCAGAGTTAAAATCAATTTGTTCAGGATCGCATGGCTGAATGAAAAAGCACTATTGTTATCACCATCACTAATGCGATGGTATTCACCAGCTGATTGCTGCAGAAACCATTTAGTAACACCATTTAGGGCTAAGTTTTCTTAATGATTTGCCTATTGCATTTCATACCACGTTTGGGCAAGTTCCTACTTGCACTATCCTGTGAAATGACTCCATAGAACAAATCACAGCTTTTTTTGTCAGCTATTATTTATCAGCTCTTTGAAAGTCCTGCACGTGGATCATCACTGCACATTTGCCTAAGAGAAACTCTTCTAATAGACATCAACTGGGCAACTTCCAGATTTTGCAAAATAATTCTAAGCTAAAAGATGTTACCAATACTTTCTATGATTCATCTTTAGCTCTGGGAATTAGATTTCTCTTCAAGCTTCATTACTTTCAAGCAAACTACTTCAAGAGAAAAATCTGGTGAGGGTTTTTTTTGAAACGATCTTCTCACGGAGTCTCCCTCGATGAGGTTGAGGAATCCAATCCAGCACACTGCACAAGTCAACAACTCCCGATGTTACATCATATACACCATTACACAATGCCAGCAAATCCTTGACCCGTGGAAACACACAACCTGTGAGTAAGTATTTATGTACCTAAACATAGACCCCTATACACACACACGAAAAGTTCACACTCAATATCTCCGTTCAAACGTGGGCAGTCGATCAAATGATTATTAGACATTTTACCATCTGTTGTTTAGTCAGGACGTCGTTATAGATGGCTTCTCGTCGCTTAACATCAAGCTCTTGGCTTGCCTGTCTGCTCAGGGCCAGGGCCTGCACTTGGCTCTCTGTAAGTGTTACATTCTCTTTCCACTGAAAAGGAAAAAAATTGTCCTAGCATTAGTCATTTTGATAGAAGCATAATGGTGACTGAGGTCCTGCATTATATTCAGAGTTGCATCAGGAGTTAAAGCACAGCCCTGTTCCTACAAAATGCAAAATTATACTTCCCCAGAATTCGAACTAAGAGTTAACAGCTCTTAAAACTACCAGTTTCAGTAATACGCCTCTAGATTACTGGCAACGAGAAAGGCATGAATCCAAGATAGATTCTAAGGACAAGAAACAGGAAATGGTTCTTATTTCTGCACAATTAAGATACTTGTTTGTAGAAAGCCAGGATTTTCAGTGCAAAGCCAATATAATGGTTAAGTGTTAGGTTGGTAAGGCTCTGTGATATCCAGATGCCATGAAGGGTTACTGCAAGCTGCAGTGATAAAGGTTGGCACAAACTGGAAATCACTGTCATTAATAACACAACAATATAGCTGAATCATCACATACAACAGTCATTTATGTGATAACAACCAACATTTTCCCATCTCCCGGTCTAGACCTACAGCTGTCTGCTGTACTCACTATAGTTGAAATGATGTCTTCAAGGGGCTGAATTCTTGCTGCAGTTACACTGTTGGTTGCTTCCACAACCTTCTCTCTTCCTTGATTAATGAGGTCCTGAGAAAACATCAGTAAATTAACTGCAAATAAAGCATTTCTTTGTCATCTTGTTTATATTTGCATCTCCAGTGTACATACCTACATTTGAATTACATTTTTCTTCTCATTTGCACAAGCCAGTGAGTGAGTAACAAAATAGCTTCTAACATTCACACAAATGAAATTCACTATGTAGTAACTGAACTACGTATATCAATCCAGCAGCTTGTACTAGAGACATTATTTATATCAAAAAAATATTTAGGTACCCAAATGTTTTCAGATCATCACAAGACTGATGCTTTTCTTCACAGGCAAATCTTCCGCAGCACTGAGCTGGATGATGCTGCGGTCTCAACACATTCTGTGAGCTCAAACTGCCATGCAATATTTTAGCACAGTGCTGGCTCGCAGGGCCCATTACCACACAGATGTTTACGACATGGGTCCCCCAGTCTGCATTCTTTGTGAGCAGCTTTCAGTTCTTTCGTACAGACTCCTTAACCAGACTCTACTAGGTATCCTAAGACAACTGCGCTTCAACCACTGCAGTTACAGCCTGGCATCCTATCAGGAAGAACTGAGGGTAGCAGGGAGTGGAGCACGTATTCCTCTCTGCCATTCCTTCTCAGACACGAGACTAAGGCCCAGAAGCTCAATGTGGTAATTCACATCTGCAGAGAATGCAGAATTTCCCACAGTCCCAAGATACCACACAGGTATAGGTACTTCAGTTTATACGCACAGAACTTAGACGTCAGTTCACCAATAAGAAACTACAACAAAAAAGGTAATCATTAAAAATAGGGGACAATTATATAAAGTAGGGTATCTAAGAACGACCTTCACCACCCACGTGCAACAGGGTAACACAGGCACTCTCACAGCAACGCAGGTGTTACAATACTTGGATCACTGCTCACCTCCAGCTGCTGATTGCTCATCGCTGACAGAGCGCCCAAATTGAAAGGAATATACGGCGTTTGAGAGTTGAAATTAGTGGGAAGCATGTTGGTCCCTGTCGGCATGTTGAAACGCATGGTCAAGCCCTAAAACACAAAGCACACACCTGTCTGCACAAGCAACTGGAATACATCCCGTTCTTCACTCGCTACACGCGAATCAGCACACAGGTGAGTCCGTGCCATCAGTCAAAAGGACACGTGAAGCACGGGGAAACTTCAATCCTCCTTTTGAGCGAATACACGAGTTTAGCTTAAATATTTGGTACGCTAAGAAAAGAACGGCCAAGGTTTGTTGGTGTATTTACAGTTGTTTAAGATTCATCTTGTGATTGCAAACTACTACCTAGCATCAACACTGACTTGATTGTGACAGAATTGTGAAGAACTGAAGTGGGGAATTTATTAACAGGAATATCAAGTTTATCTCCCACTTGGATTTCTCACGGGGCAATTTCCACGCTCACTTACACTGACTGAATCTTCCTATTGCCTTCTCCTAGTCCTCCACCTGCCACTTGTTCATTCAAGGTGGTCAGCAGCACTTTACATACTCTTTTTTCTTTTTCCTTTTTCTTTTTTACTTTCAGACCTCTGATCAGGTGCAAAGACCTGAACCAAGCCTTTCAAGACATTATTTTTTTTTTTTTTATATTAAACTCCAGCTACATCAAGTTATCAAACTGCTTTTACCATACAGCTTTAACCTTTTACAGTTTAACACACGCACACACACACACTCACTCCCTAGTGCTCTCACCAAGTCATTATTTTCTTCATTCAACCACTCCATAAAGTATCCAGTAAATAAGATATAGGGAATAAGGGGGGAAAAAAAAAAAAGGCAACTCCTTTGTTGCAGATGCCTGTATGCTTGTGGGATTTTGGTGAACAGTTCTGTAATTATATACCTTTAATGGCACTACAAATATTCCTTAAATGGCAGAAGTGAGATATTACACAGGACTCCAACTGATTGTCATCATGAAATTAAAAAAAAAAAAAAAGATACCCACTAGCATAAGTAGTACAGAAATAGAAATAGCATTGAATAGCACTAGGAGAGCAAGTGAGACACAGTGTCCCCATATTTCTAGACAGCCTGCTTCACATGCCTACTTCCTAGCCTATCAGAAAAATTATTTTCCCAAAACAAACTGAAAAGGTCAGCGGTACTGAAATACAGAATGGCTATTTTTGTGTACAGCAAACTTATATAGATAACTTTACCTTCTTTTCTGCCTCATATTCTGCCCAGGCAGCCTTCCTTTCCTCTTCCGTGAGCTCCTCTTCCTCCTTATGGTCCAGGAGTGAATCATGCTCGTGATACCCTACTATATACTCCTTATTGATTTGAAGCAATTCTGCCAGGATTGTATCCTGTTCAAATGAACAAGAGATGATACAACACAAAGTCACTCGACTGCTCTATTGTGTTTACTTTTGGTGCACGCCTCACTGCTCTGACCCAATTTTCACTAATAGCAGCTCAAAGCTCTCCAGAGAAACAAAATTTAAAAAGAACTTAGAAGCACAACTTTCCTCTGAGGGAGGGTATAATGGATTAACAATCTGTTGCAGAGATGACAGTCAAATCACTTAATGAACCACAGGAATGTACTCAGATTCCACAACAATAAACGCAGTTTAAGAAACTAAAAGGAATGGAATGTGTGAAATGATTTTCCTTTGCTCAGGCTGGGTACCTGACAGGGCCCACCAGCCACCTGCATCCACCAGCCACACAGCACCTCACCGGCTTCCAAACGCTGAGCAGCACCTCAGCCCACCTGCTGGCCGCCAGCTCCGTGCAGAGGGCAGCTCTCTTAAAGCTGTCAAGATGTTTGTTCAGACAAACCGCCCCTCAGCCGCTCAGGCTACCAGAGGTCACACTGCTGTACAGCCGGGTTTCTTCAGCAGGCAGCCATTTTGCCTTCTATGCTGCACAGCACCCATAATGCTTAATTGCTTTTAAGGTTAACTGAAATGCTTACAGCATTCTTTATAACTACTAACCATTGCAGTTTTGTTTACAGATATGCTAAGATATATATTAAAATGTATTTTAAAATAAAAAAAAAAACCTACTACTGTTTTCTAAAGGGAAAGCTACTGGCAAGCTGAGCATTTCCTGGAATTGAGAATCTACTCGCCCAACTACCCAGCTAGCCTGCAGATGACATACAGCAATAGATCATTATCTCAATTAAGAGACGACATAAAAATAGAAAATGAATGGGAAGAGCTGATGTTTCAAGGTAAATAAGTTCACAATGGTTTAGCAGTCCCCATTTGCACTGAATATACAATCCTGTCTCCACAGCTGTTCAGAGATCAGCGTGCCTGAGAAAGCTCCAACACTCCTCAGCATTCAGCCTAGGGCTAATAAAACATAGACATCAATCCAGCAAACTTCCTGAACCAGCTCTGGAATGAATTACAGAGAATATGCTGAAGGGACTGTCTTTCTGCAGCACAATTGCACAGATATCTACAGACCAAACCAACACAGGCCTTTGTGCAAACAGGAACACAAGCTGTCCTCCTGGCACTTGGAAACACAGCACCTGAACAACCACGATGTCTGCAACAGCACAGAGCTGCAAGTGGATCACAACAGCTACAGGAATGTGTTCGTTTCAGTGCATGTTTAAAACACAACTGTGGTAACCATAAGCTAACGCCAAGTAACTGAGCCAGTCTGCAAGCTGTCTTTGCTTCATCCCTCTGCTATCACCTGCCTTCCTAAATCAGAACCAGTGCTTTCTGCTCTGGCTCCTCACAGAAACATTCAGGGTAATATCTCATGACTCATGGGCACAGGCAGCAAATGGGATTGTGGGATGGTGGGAGAGAAGGGCAGAGAGAAAAGGGATGCGATAATGGGAAATACAGAAAGCAGCTGGAAGAAGTGGGTGAAGAAGTCATGGAGCTATTACCAAAGCAAGGGAGCACAATTAAGGCACTCCCAACATACTGGAGCTGTACATCAGTGTGAGGAGGGTTTCTGGACATGCATATGCATTAATTTCCATGGTAACACAATTACTGAAAACAATACTGGAATATAATCCATGCTCACTTGGCCAACAGTCTTCAAAATGTGGTTTAAATTACAACCAACTGCATGTTTGCTTTTCTTTGTTTGAATTTTATTTTGCATTAAATATGATGGAACTTGAAAATTGGTATATGGAAGGTACTGCCATTTAGATAGCTGTTAAATGAAAAAAACTTACTTTTACCTCACATACAGTAGACTTACATTCCTTTTCATTTGTTTAGCTTGTCGATGAGATAATGACATAAGTTGATTAACTTTTAAGAGGAAATCCTAGCAATGCATGAAAAAGTGATGACATTTTTTAAATTATTAAGATTTTTAGAAGAGGTTTCATTTGTCCTTTTTAAATCCGGTCAGAAATTAAATGCTATGGAGAGATAAATGCATTAGAAAGGAAAACTTCCAGAGAGGAACTTCAGTTTCGCTGTAGTTAAAAATTTTTCCTCCCCTCAAACAATTTAACCAAGGTTAAAAAATAAACATATTAATAAAAAATACAAAAATACAAACGTTCTCCTGGTTCTAACTGTAATAGCTCTCCCAAAATTCACAATACTTTCCCTTGGTACAGAAGTACAGTAAGAACCATGCCCCGGTTGGGTCCCAAGATAGTATAAAATAATGATTACACTACATTCAACTGAACTGTTGTTTTAATCTGCTTTTCCAATCTGCACTACACGACCCAGCTGAGCCAAGTTCTCCTTTACCACAACCTGTGTCTGGGACTGCGTCCCGCTGACCGGGCTGCTCTGAGCACGTGCACCACAGGGACAGCGGTGCCCCCAGAGCCCGTTTTGTCTTCGTCCAGCTCCTACCTCACATCTGCTGCTCCAAATTCAATATTGCACTGGCCTAAGTGCAAACGCCTGTGGCATCGATCAGGGTCCAATTATCAGTGCTGATGGTGAAGAGTGCAGCATTAGCTATGTATCAGCCAAGGGTTCCCCAGTGCACAGTCCCGTGGGAGCTGAGTGTTAAATGCCTGAGATCTACACAAAAACGGCCCAGTCAAACCACACTACCTTTAAAGACGACTTGCAATCCATCGTTAAATTCACAGCAAAGTAAAATGAAACACCTGAAGTACAGACATCATACACTAAAGGGAATTCTCTTGCTTTACGCTTTCACTGTTTGTGTGCAGTGGTAATTTAAGAAGCACCTTACACCTCTAGCCTCCGTTAGGCAGTGAGCCACCATATTTGCATACAGCTCATGGGTGGTAACAATTACTGCTACTCAGTTCTGAACTCCAACATCACAAACCTGAATCGAGTGAACAACATCCACACTAAAACTGTCCTGTTATACATTCCTTTCCAAGATGCAGAAGTGGTTTCAGAAGGATGAGGGCAGAGAAGCAGCACTGTGAGGGCAGCGTGGCAGGGCCGTGTGCCTCTTCCCTGGAGGCTCCTCAGACAACCTGTAGGTGCTGCTCTGACTGCAATGCACACAAAACTGCTGCTGAAATTCAAATCTGACACAAAACTTTGATTAGCTTCCAGGAAAACCTCCATCTTCCACATTTGCCACGTGTCTTTTTTTTATAAAAGTACCATTCCACATCTCCTCGCTATTAACAACACTTTCTAAGAAACTGTTCCTTGATTGAACCTTGGATTATTAAAAAAGATAACATCTCATGGACACGTTTTCAAAATCAAGCAGAGTTTCTCTGAATCTGCTCTCTCAGATTCAAGCTGTGCCCCCGATTAATGAGTTTAATACAGCGACGTGCTTTCATTGCGCATTTCACACTGCCTGCATGGATTACAACGGTAATCCCTGATCTTGCTGTCTCCACAACAGTAGCATTACACAATGGTGTCACTGTTCAAGAGACTATGCTTTGAAGATGTGAAAGATACGAAGAGGCTTGAAGACAGAGAAAATCACACATGAAACCTGTGAAAAGAAGAACAAAAGCCTTCTTTTAGCCTAACTCCTCTTTCACTTTGCCAGCAACTACAGAAGAGCAGCTCAGCCTTTGCGAGCACAGGGCAGACAGCTCACTGATGGAACAGAGCAACACAGGTGAAGTTTGGGTGGCCTCTGTTTCCAGCTGAAAGCTGCAGAGATCAGGCTGGGCATGCTGAGCTTACCAGGAAAAAAACATCAGAGGATTCTAACCCTGAGGCAGTGTGCAGTAAACGGCTGTTACCATAAAACGCTTCTGTAAGCGTATCAGTCTTCATAATCAACTTTTTCCCCATACAAAAAATGCAGCAGATTTGTAATTAAATTCACCAAATCAGTGATAAAGCTGAATTGTGCATATCTACAGAGGTAAGGAATAGTGAGCTTTCTGGATGAGTAAGTTTGTATGATTTAAAGAATCATCCACCATCCACCACAGCACTTCCTACAGCTGATATCTACTTTTGACCGTTCACGTTGAATTTCTAGAGAACTGGAGAGAGCAAAAGAAATAGGAAACAAAAGTAAAACTAATGATAAATAAATTGTTGTATAATCAAACAATATAAGGATGTTATAATCACAAAATAAACAAGAGAGTTAGGCAAAGCAGACTATGACAACAAAAGAGAATAAATGGAAGGCATATCCCTATCCTGGGCTCGCTCACAAAACTCCAGCAGAGCAGATCTCCAGAAGAGATCCTTCCCCACTGGTAGCCAGCTCTTCAATAGGTCTAGGAGGGGAGGCAGCACAGTGAATTGCCTTCACCTGTGCTCCTCTGGTTGACTCATGGCTCACCTCAGGTGATCAATCAGAGGTTCAGGCCGTGACTCAGCAGTTCCCATACAATTATGAGCCACAGTTCAGATAAAAAGATCACAGAAATCAAGGAAGAAGTCACTGGACTCGCTCAGTTTGGTGTGCACAGCAAGGACAAAATGAAAATAAAACGTCCCAGTCAGCCAAGGGGAAGACAAATGCAGCAAAAACAATGATTAAGAAACAGAGATCATCAAAACAGCTAAGGAGAGTTTTGTCTTTACATTTTTCATGGTAAGTCTAAGACCAAATGAAACAAAGGTCTGATATAGATTACTTTGCAACAGTTCACTGCACTGGCACCAGCCAACCAGGCAGAGCTGCTCAATGCCAGCTCAGCACTGGGAGCCGCCCTACTCAGATCCTAAAACATCTGCATTTTGTCTTGGATCGACTACCCAGCAATCATTGATTACCTCACCTCGTTGCCCATGTGCACTAGATGGCCTTACAGGACAGACTTCACTTCTCCCCTTGGACTGCCTGGCCAAATCCCAAACCACAAGTAATGCTTTGCTCAGTGACAGCTACTGATTTTTTTATTAACATTCCTCAAGCACCTCTTTCCCCTCTGACAACCAGAAGGACTCCCCACAAGCAAAGCAATGACATGAAAACACTGGCTGCCGCACGTGGGAGGCTCCTCTGCCTCCCAGCTAGGAACGTGCACTGCAAGCTGTGTACTTCTACAACACTTCCACACCTCCAGTTCTTTTCCTCATTATCACAAAACCATGCCTAATTGTGGGACACAAGACAAGTGAAGGATAACTGGGGAGTAATAGCTACCTTCCACATTTTGTGAGGCTACCAGGAAGGCAAAACACTGCTTTCAACAAATAAATGCACAAACTGCTAAGACAAGATGAATCCAACTGATGACACCTTGTCCTTTCAACCAATCCAAAACAAAACAGGTAAGAAATGCACACAAAGATGGACAAATTTTAAAATTTGTTCAGTACCATGTGCTAAACCAAGGGGAACAGAAAAACAACAAAAATCAGAGAATTCCTATACACAGGAATTTTATTTCTAGTCAGCAACTTGGTTAAAAGCTTATATACAATTTAACTGATGTGAACCTTATGCTGATGGCTAAGCTGAATTAATGTGGAACTTAATTTCAAATCAAATACTGAACTACGTCTGGAGCTTATAAACTTCCACACATTTATGAATTGATCTATTACTGTAAATAAAAACAAGTAACTTCCAACATATAATGACTGCACTGATTATTTACCCATTGAGATGACTGTTTATTCAAAGCACTGATTAAGAAGTTAAAAAAAAATATCTGTTATCTCCAACTTACTGCTTACACTGCGAAACATCATAATAAAAGGAGCCCAGATACAGTCATTAGAGTCTGTTTTCAAGGGTTTTGAAACAAATGTGCAGCAGCAACGAACATTTATAGGGCTCCTGCTTCCCAAATCCCCCCAGCAGCTGCACGGATGCTGTAGGTGCTCTGACAGACTCAATTTCAAAGAATGGCCCAAATAATAAGAATGCCAATGCAAAGCTTAGCCACCATTTATTATCAGGGTTTACAGAGAGTCTAGAATGGAGAGCATACAATTTTTCTTTGAAAATTAATAAATTTATGAACTAGAAAACCTCCATTCCCACACCAAGACCTAAACATAACTCAGAGATGTAATCAGGAGACTAAGTGTGGGCCACACATTTAAACCTTACTCTTTACTGTTAAGCTCTTCACCAAGTGATGAGCAACAGATAACTGCACAACAACTTACTGATCAATTAGCCTCCAGAAGACCACATTAAATTAGTGTATGTGGATATCTAACACAATGAACATAAATCAGACAAGCCTAACCTCAAATACAAACAAACTTGGAAAACAGAGTAAAATAAACACTCAGTCCATTCTTTCTCCTGAACTTCACCGTGAGATAGGAATAAAAGTCTGACTATTTTCCAGTTTGGTTAGTAAGCTGTTTGGTTCCCTATGAACAGCATAGGATACTGAGCCATTACTACGCGAAGCAGGAACAACGAACCACTATCACACATGCCACAGCCATTACACAAATAGATTAAGGCAAGCCTCACTGAAAACAAACTACTGTCATCTTCAAAGTTTATTCATCATCAAGTTGGAAAAAGGTCTGACATCATTAATTCCTGTTATTTCAGAGTACAGAGGATCAGCACTCTCACCATGCAGCATACTTAGTTTGGACCCAATGATCCTTATGGGTCCCGTCCAATTCAGGGTGTTCTATCATTTAGTGTAAACAATTGTATTCACCTTATTTCTAAGTGAAAAATTCTACTCTGAAGTGACAACACAGCACTCTTTCTCCTTCCAAGGTTGAATACCCCACATTCTAAAACAGATACAAGCTTTTTTTATAGCGTTTAATTCCCAGCAATGTACGCCGACTTACTTTTGGCAGCATTGGTGTGTCCCTCTTCTTTTTCTTTTCTGAATTCGGATCATCCAGCAAATCCGGCTCAAAAGTGTACAGCTCTGTTAGCTCATTCATAGTAAAATGACGTTCCACTTGCTGCTGGTCCACAACCCGGAAAGACAGGGACTGCTTGGTGACCTGCCGATCGTAGATTTTATCTTCCATCGTACCCTAAAGATCACAGATACTCGCTTTAATACAAATACCAAACCACCTGCTATGTAGGAAAATACTAACAGAGATACAAGAGCAACAACAACATAACCTTGCTCTATTTTCCCCTTTTTTTCAATCCTTACCTACAAAGCCACCTGAAAACTTCGTTTGCTGAAAAAAAAAATGCTGCTACTGACTGTCATGAGAAATTTGTATTTCAGGAATGCCTTGAAGAAGAGAACAGTTTCCCTCCAATTCCCCAATTGTGACAAAAGCGTCAATTTTCACAGGACCTACCTTATTTTGTTGTTTTGAGCAGCCCACAAATAGGAAGACAGATACCATATTGCTGGGTAGGAAGGGCAGGGGAAGAGAAGCAGTCAAGTCTAATCTATCACAGCTGTGTAAGAACAAACTTGGTCTCTGATGAAAAAGGAATTTTTTTTCTTAAAGACGATGACTACAGAAAGTATGAGAACAGCACAGCCTGTTCTAAACACTGTAATTTAAAAAGGGTACCAACAGTTCAAAAGTGCACGAAGAGAAAAATAGACTGAAGCCTGAAGGAAAAAAAAATGCATATCTGACAGAAACATGTTACAAAAAGTAACGTATTTAAGTTGGCAAGTGAATAGTGACTTGATCATGAGTTAAGTACTGTTACTGGGAAAAGGTCTTCAGTCTATACTGTAAAAATCCTTGAACTGAAAGGTGAAGCAAGAAACTACCTATCAGAAATAATGGTGCTACTGCTTAAAAACAGCACAGATCAGTGATCATCAGAATTAGGAACAATCCTTCCGATCTTTAGGCTGCAATACAAGCTCTCCAAACATGACTGCATGCTTTCTTCTATATTAAAAACAAATCCTTAACTTTCTCCTTTGGATCTTCAGCAGCCTTGAGACCAGTCTGTAGAAGTCAGCCACACTGAGCAAATCTGCTGCCAAATGGCAACTATGCTTTGTGCAGCCATTCAAATCACAAATTTTCAGTAGTGTGCACGTTAAAACAGCAAAAGCGTTATTCTGAGTGTGTGAACCACACTGCTAAGAGTGGTGTTACACAGACTGCTAGATGAGATGGGCTTTACTGGAAATACGTTCAGTTCTTTTTAAATTCACTGCTATTTCCTTCAAGAGTTTTTTCAGTGGTTTCGCATCAAATACAGCTACCAGATTTGGGCTGGAAGGTGACTGGATCAGTGTGAATCACCACTAACGTCAACAGACATCCAAACAGTTAGAGATTACAATTCAGATTGCAGGACCAGAGTGTCACAAAATCATCACTCAGAAACGTACCTGGGCCAAAAATCTGTACACAAACACAGGTTTGCTCTGCCCAAAGCGGTAAACCCTGAAAATACTCTGGATATCATATGATGGGTTCCAAGAAGCATCAAAGATGATTACTCTATTAGCAGCCACGAGATTAATTCCAAGGGAACCTGCCTTAGTGGATATAATAAACAAGCGGCCTCTGGAACAAAGAAAAGTTGCAGATTTTTAATATTTTGGAAAAAAATTACTGTTGCTGTTATTGTAGAATTGTCATACATGGAAACTGCTCAAAAAACATCATTAAGATGTTGTACTAAGCATAAAAGAGACAAAACTTTTAGCAAAACATACCCTCAGAAATACAGATCAGGTACAAACCAATTGTTAACAGGAACTGCTGGGAAAGACTTATTTTTCTTTTTCTTTTCTTTTTTTTTTTTTTTTTTTTTTTTTAAATTTCTGCTGTTTCAAATTCACATTATATCACATTCAATAGTAATATTAGAAAAGCATACCCCATATTACTGAAACTGTTCTCTGGCTAGCTCAAAGGGTAACTCAAGCACAACTCTGTCTCTGATAAAGACTTTAGACTCAAAAGCCAAACTGAAGTACAAGTATGGATGAAAAGCTACAGTTCATCTCTACAAAGAACCTGCAGCTTCCAGTAAGTATCAATATGGAATTCAGCCACAAGTATTGAAGTAAACAAATAAGCACACTGAAGAGAGGGGACAGTCAACAGTTTCTTGCTTGAAACAACTACACGAAGCAGTGCTGCACCTGGCAGCACTGTGAAACTTCAAAGGCATAGCGTTAAAGGTCAGTAAACTAACACAAGTAACAAAGAAACATGGAACAAAAGAAAAAAGGGAAAAAATCAAGAACGTCTGTCTGAAGAGACCTCACCTCACGTTAGTTTCATCATTAAATTCTTCAGCCCATTTCTTTCTTGACTGAGCTGTAGTTGAACCATCCAAGCGATAGTAATCAATGTTTCGGAACCATTTTCCTTCACCTATAAGTAAGAATCATGATTAAAATGCTGGTTATGTAGATAACCAGACTGATAATACTGGAAATGTTCAACTCTCTCTCTCTCTCTCTCAGTGCAAGAGCAAACATGGAGCAAAAAAGACGACATTCTCTAACAATTCAAAGCAATGGGAAAAGACTAGAGGTAATTCAAGACAAAGAATCCATGATGGAAAACATTTTTTTGAAAATACAGGTGTTTCTCAAAGGCATGGCCTGAAAATTATTTAGTGAGGCTTGCGTAACAAAATATAAAACACAATATGACAGAAAATAATGGCAACTGCATTTGTGAAAACAATAAACATCTGCAAAGCAAAAAGCAAATCTCCTACATATCCTAACCCAATCCTGTCTAAAATGATTCAAAAAGCAGAGTAAATCTTGTCAATAGCATTTCACCTTAAAGAAAAAAACGTATTATTCATTATTATAGTATTACCTTAGTAGTATAATTTATTTCTTAAGATTCTGATCTTTTTGTAAAAATTAACAACTGATATTAAACAAAACAGACTGGAAATTAAAGATGCCAAGTTATAAACACGCTATGAGTCATGCCAGAACTGCCTCACAGGACTGTGAGGGCCTGGCACTGTTGCCAGAGAGCTGTGGGCACCCATCCCTGGAGGTGCTCAGTACCAGGCTGGATGGGGCCTGGGCAGCCTGAGCTGGTGGAGGCAGCCAGCTCATGGCAGAGGGAACCAGATGATCTGTAAGCTCCCCTCCAACCTAAGCCATTCTATGAATGTCTGTATATGGTAAATCTTACCATTACAGCCAGTTAATAAAAGATCTACCAAATATGCATGCGAAAAAAGTCCACAACATTAAGAATGAGCTCACACTGAAGGAACAAACATTAAAAGCAAGAAAAAAAGGATAGCAACTAATTACATGGGAAGGTAACAAACACTCAGAAGCTAAGGAAGCAGTAGGTGGGAACAAATCTGTGAGAGAGATACTGGAGATCTTCATCTAATGGCACTCATACCACCAAAGCCACATTTCTCTTATGCAAATGTTTATACATGCTTAGACTTAGAAAGAAGATATTTGAAACAAATGAGATTCAAACAAATTCTTCAATCTGCACTTATTGTGAACTGAAACTTAGCATAAGAACAAACTGCATCATCAGGAATTCGGGTAAGATCACATAGAGGAAAATAAAAAATCCTGCACAGCACAGAGTACACGTCTGGTTAGTGAGAAATTCCTTACCATTCAAGCATTGCTAGCATAGCAATTAATTAAAGACACTGCTCTCTTACAGAATCCATAACAAAATATACTGTAGCACGTATAAAGCCCAAACTCACATTCTGCATTCAGTATCCAGAGCACACCATTTGAAAGTGTTATCATTTTCCTTCATTATCTCTCTCTCTCAGTAGGAAGGACCAGAATTTGCCATGCATGAGCATACAACGTCACTTTTACACAGAATTTAATAAAATGCCTTCTCTCATTTTGGATGATGAACATTTTAACTGCCTAGGCAATATTAAGCACACATGACACAGAATGAAATCAGAAACAAGAATCCATAATAGGATAGCAGAGACCACCTGCAGAGGAGAAAAGCAGTTCTGCCAACTTCAGGAATGATAGAATGTTTCTCATGAAAGCAATTACTTCAACTCCATTCCCTTTGGAATGAAGACAGACTTGTAAAAGAATAATTTGCTTTGTAATTGCTCAAACAAGCTCACACTCACCTTTATAGATAGGAGGCTTCTCTTTGTCAGTTTTCTCCCTGTTAGCCAGCTCCAGAAAATCTTCTATCAAATCCAACGATATAAGGGACTGGCTAAACACTAGGCTGGAAACAGAAACACAGAATTCAACTCTGGGGTTAATTATTGTAACAAATTGCTCATTCTGATACAACCTTTCAAACAAACAATCTTTCTGGACACACTGAAAGACTTCATGGGAGTACATGTATGCACGCAAAAACTGCTGGAAATAGCGAGCTTCAGAAACCTGAGCTATAGCATCTAATCTCTAGATTGAATGAAAAATAGACCAACTTATTTACAAGATTGTTTAAAACACTTCTAAAACTGACTTACACTTTGTCCCCAAGCTCCTCTGCCATTCGAAGGATTTCAAAGAGAAGAACCATTTTCCCAGAGTGTTCCAACACCTCAGCATCCGCATCAGTGACAAAATCTTTGTACCAGTCTGGAGCTGGGCTACCAGGATTGGATGAGGAAGTAGCTTTACCTATGGAAACACACACACAAAAGTCAGACATAAAGGCATGGTTTCCATTTAAATGCTTTGAAATGTTATTTTTTAATGCTACAGGACATTTAGACACAGAATTCTATTATCTGCAATCCTCCCCCTAAGTATAAATTGATACCTTTGTTTCCAACAATCATGCATCTTTGAAAATTCATTTGAATTATAGCAACTGAAAAGCAACTACTCATAAAGTGATTTGAATCTGAAATAAGCACCTGAAATTCTTGAAAAGTTAATAGTTGTCTGAGTTACACCAAGACCATCTATTAAGAGAATTCACAGATGAAGCCTTCAAGTGTTCCAATAATACCTCCTGTATCACAAGATTGCGTGTCTCCTCTCACTTTCACAATACTCAGACTTAAAATCTCTTTTTCCAAAGCTAACGTAGAAGACATCAGTATATACAGCAGTACATAGAAGGGAAAAAGTCATTATTTCCCCCCTTTTATATTATTTCTCTACAAAAGGAAAATACAAATTCCACCATCATCATCTGTCTTTTTGCAAAGTTCTTTAGGAAGGTTTCTTGCCTGCTCATCTCTAACGCACCACTGCGATAACAACACCTGTAGGACGTTACATCTTCCGGGTGTAACAGTGAAGGACAAACACATTTGTTACATGTTTTCAATATTCTTTCATTAGCACAGTAAAAAAAGGGAAAAGCACCATAGTTGCCTCTTAACTTTGCATCTTTTCGTACTTCTGAATTCAAACAGTTATCAGTTGGAGCACATTATTAGAAATAGCAGGAACCGTAAGCACAGAAGGAGTACCTGGCAAATTCCCTAATTTCATTTTGCACAAAGCACAACAGCCCTCTCAAATTGCGTTTTCCAAAATGAAACTGCATGGTATTTGATTTATACTATACTATACTCACCTTCTTCTGATTTTATAACTGCTGAAGGGTTGTTACCAAGTTCTTCTGCATTTCCTTCTCCACCTCCACGAGATCTTGAATTCCAGACTTTAATGACTTCAACATCGTTATCGCTGCCACTCCCACTTGAACTACATTCTTTCTTCCCTTTTTTCCCCTTGGATTTTTTTTTCCTAGAGAGATAGCATTACACACCTATGTATTTATCTTTTTGAATCACGTTGCTAGAGGACATACATGTAAAAATACATTTAATTTTAGAGAGATCATTTACTTTTATAGACATCCTCTTCTATTAGGGAGATAAATCCAACAACAAACAATAAATAAAAACTTAATTACTTTGCATAATCATCAGAACTTAAACTCATTGAAGTTTCATCAGAATCTGAAGCTATGAAGTCATCCATACTGTCTTCATCAAAGTAGCCCTTAAAAGAGAAAAAACAGAAATTTTACTGTTTGTTCATCTAGAAGCTTTTATTAAATCTTCAGCCATCTGCTTGTTCGCCATTAAGACAATGTTAAGTTGCACAAAAAGACAGCCTTTCAAAATGTTTTTAAGAATGACAACATATGCTGAAACTAAAAATATGACAAAAACAGCAGTAAAATTACCCCACAGCAACAAAGATTTCCATTAATTTGATGAAACTTTACCCAACATTTGGCATAGCTTATTTGGAAAGTTCTTTATAGAGAGTATTTTGATACATCTAATTTACCTTATTTTCTTTGCTAATATAGTCCAGTTGCAAACACCAGGGATGAGTCCATATTCTGCTCAGCATCTGGAAATCCTGGAACAGTTTAGCTCCAGCTTTGCCTCGTCCACCCTCATTGCCGCCACCTACACCTGACAAAGAAGTTCAGGTTTGAGAATGAAACCTTGAGGTACATCAGCCATATACTGCTCCTCCTTTGAATGATCTGCTAGCACAGTACTGAGTGTTCTTTCCAGATGCACACCATATTGTAACATCTCTTGTAGAACAGGTGAAATTACTCAGTCAAAGGAGTTCTTCTCCCAGTTAAAGTTGTCAAAATTAGTTGTTCCCTTTTTTCTCGACCATGAGAAACATGATACCAATCTTACATCAATACACTTTTCTCCCCAATACAGGAATGAATCCAAATCCTCCTAGAAGGGCTATCACGTCTATTTAGATCGTATAATCAGCTCTCATAAAGCAGCCCAACTAGAAAACAAAACAAAATTTGCTATTTATTTTCATTTTGGTTTTCCCTCATTAACTCATAACACCGCACTGATCTGTTACAATAAAGAATTTCAAAATGGCCAGCATATTTGCATTGCCCAAGCACAAATCAGCACTACTTCACAGAATGTTCAAAGTCGGACATTTTTTGTAGTTTCAAGTACCATCAAGCAGCAAAATAACTCTTGGTTCTTGAAACAGATTGGTTTTTGTATTTACTGTATAAAAAATATAAGGCATGTATGCCTACAAGAGAACAGTATTTGCTACATCAAAATGATCAAATGTCTATGGCACAGCAGGCACAAAGCTTACTCAGAGCATTTGCTCAATAGATAAGGGAATGCCAGAATATGTGTAAAAAATATTTTAACAAATCAACTTCTTGCTTTGTTTTAATCATAAAACAGCCTTAAGAAATTTCACATTTATGCCTCCCTATGATGCTGAGAAAAGGAAATATAAGATAGCCATTCTTAAGTTCAACTTTGCTAAACTTAACCTGATAAACTTGCTGTATCAAACACAAAGTCAATGTCTCCTTACAGACTTGTTCAGAAGTGAAAGTAGAACAATATAATTTGTTTGTTAAATGAAGGAAAAACTGAAAGTTTTAGAAAATAGCATCTAAAATGTGATTTTAGTTACATGCCTCTATTATGAGGCACAGGAAAACAATTTTAAGCATTTGCAGATGAGAAGCAGTCATTCTTCTATATTTGCTTTTTTATTTAATGAAAATCAGAGAGCATGTCCTTTTCTGGAAGAACTCCTTAAATACGTAAGTAATCCAGAGAACTAACATGGGCCTCCACAACCATTACAGAGATCTCCTATAAGAACCTGGGCCAGGGCTAGCTCACACAGCTCTCTTCTCATTAGAGGCAGTTCTTCCTTCCTTTCCCCCAGTTCTCTGTTTCCCATCTCACCTGTGGCACCGACCGCTGGATGAGCTGACTGTGCTTACCATACTGGCAGGACACTAACCCAAGATCCAGAGAGAGAAAGGAAATGATGCTGTCTGATAGTTCAGGGGGCTGAAGCAGCTCAACAAGGCTGCTAAGTCATGAAACAGTACCACCCATTCTGACAGCTGCAGGCTTAGGTTCAAAGAATTTTATCAAGCCCTCCGAAGTCTAGACAGATTAACCGAACTTCTAGGGAGTGCATTTTCTTATAGTTAGTTGCACACACAATCTATTAATAAATAGACTGTTCCAACAATTAAGCAAATTTGAAGCACACTGTAACAAGCTTTTTGCCAGAACAGATCTTTCCCTTAGCTTTAACAAATAGTGGATTAAGGCCTACCTCCTCTTGGAAGCTGCCTGCCCTATTGAAAAAGGAGGAACTGAAAGACAGCATCTGTAAACATTTCTGTACACAGTAAAATAGTTGTAAACATCCAACACTGATTTTTATGCTCATCAATTATCCATAAAGGTTTTACTTTTCCATCTAAAAGCATGGCAGACCAACAGTCAGGCTCAGAGAGGCTGAAAATAACTAAAACAAAACAAAAAAACCAATCTTGCTTTGTAGTAGAAATAGGCCAAAGATAACCTACAGAACCACTCCAACTCTGTAATTAGCAGCTGCTATGAAGAACTACAGTCACAGAATGGTTCTCCCAGTCCTAAGCCCTGCTGTGGGCAGATTACAAGATGTCCAGTTACCACTGGAGATACCAATGGAAGTGAAATTACCTTTGCTTCAAAACTCTTACTGCCATGACTTGCACCAAACAGCAGCATCACACACAGCACAACTACAGAAGGGACACATAGTTGGCAGTTTGTCTAGGAGATTGCAAGCTGCACTGCCCAGAACCTACAGTCATTAAGGCAACACAGTGAATTTCACACTGCTATAAATTACAGCTTGACGAGCTACAATGAATCTTTCCTTCTGAGAATATCAAGAATAGAAAAAAATTTTAAAAAAATCCTGCCACAGCAAGAGACAGGTGGCTTAACAGGTGGGAAAAAACACAACAGACTATGTAATATATTTCATAGCCATTGCCAAAACTGAACACAGCTTTTAAAGCTTTGGCAAAAGCCTATCAGCAGCACCTTAGACATTGCTTTGGAATTCAGCACATTCCCATTCTAGTAGTCCTATATGGTGCTACAAGCTGCTACAAGGTGTTGACGCTTGGACACCCTGATACATTGAAATTACAAGCTGAGAGTTTTATCTCTCACATAAGGGAACAATAGTTAAGTCCACAGTAACATTTTTTTTTCCCCCTTAGGCACCTTCTAATTTCAATTAAACAAGATTGCATTAATTGGGAAGAAGCACAAATGGTTACTGTGTAAAACAGACTCGAGGGTTTAGAAAGAGTGTTCCAAAAAAGAGACATTTGTCAAATAATAGTTTCAGCTGGGATAGCAGAAAAGGAAATTGACAGTTAGCAGTGAGCTTTCACCAGTGCATCTCAATTTTTAATTTTCTTCCTCCGGTCTCACTGCCAGTATCTTAGTTCTTGGAAGAACAAAACATGAAATAAAATACATTTTATGTTTAGAAAACAAAAAAAAAGAAAGATGAACCACAACCTGGAAGTAGACTACTACTGAAATGCATGCATTACAATTCCCCCCCCAAAATATTCATGTGCAATCAAATGTTTTGCAGCAATTCAAATTTCAGAGTTAAGGTAAGTCTTAGATGAAGCAGAAAAATTCATCTGTAGGGTACATAATACATACTAAAAAAACCCAAACCAATGACCATTAATCTTGTTACCTGAAGGAGCGGCAGACACATACCTGTCAAATGATCCAAGTAATACTGGTAGAGCTTGCACTGAATAGGTGTCATTCTAACTTCTAGAACATACTCATATTTTGGTGGGAGGAACTTTGTTAATGCTGTGTAATCTTTCCTCTGTAATTTTACAAGTGAGATTTTAGTCATTATAAACATGAAAAGCGATTACTGAGATTACTTAAGAACTTCTGGCTACTTGATCAACAAGGCATTAATCATGCATAAATCACAATTATTCAGATGCTCACCTACCACAAAGGGGGAAAAAAAATAACCCACTATATCACTCTATCAATCTATTTAACAGGCACTGTCTGTAGAAGCCCACCTTAAGTAATAAACATAGATGTCCAATTAAAAAGGAGAAGGACCCATCAACCGCATGCCTCCAGATCAACCTCAGCTCCAAATCCCTCAGAAGTTGACAGCAGCTTCAATAACTGCCCAGGTGCTTTTATGTTTCATTTTTTTAATTATAAAACCATTCCTGGGAAAGCATGGGTACGTCAAGCAGCTCATACCAATGCTTTTATTGCAGGTGAATGTGCACTCATGGTAACTATCCTCTGGTTTAGAGTATGTCATTTCTGAATACCTCCTTGTTTGAGGCAAAGCAAAACTTATTCGTTTTTTCTACTTTACAGACTGATTCTCTTGCTATCTGCCCCTCCATCCAAACAGTACCTGGTGTACTGATCCTGACCAAGACACTATTCAGGAGCAGGTGACCCCAGCAGCCCTGGGAGGTGTTGGTCAGTGCTGCACACACAGCACAGCTTTCAAGCTTCAGCTGCACAGCACAAATTCCTTGGCTGCAGGATGACCTCAGCCAGCTCGCTGTCAGAGAGGAGCCTGTGGGCAGCTCCCACTTGGTACTGGAGATAAACCACCTGCAAGGCCTTGCCTTTATCTGAGAAGGCAGCATCCCTTGGGAACAGAATTTTCTTGTAAAGAAACTGCACAGCTGACCCAACAAGAGCTTCCCTCCACAGACAGGATCTGCTCTGTGCAGTGTGGCATAGGAAAACTCTCCCAGGCTCCATCCAATGCTGCATGAGTGCAGGGCGCTCAGCACCTGAAGGGACCTAGGATTTGCTCACAATCTACGTCCTCTCCAGCCCAGAAAAGACAGTAAGGGCATTGGCTAATAGGACTGATTTTGCAGCAGGATCACTTTCTCTGTAACAGGTCCTAAGTCTACTGATTCCAGTTTTAGGGAATTAAATGTTTCATTATATTTACAATAGGGGCATCCGTTCTACTTGTCTCTTCCATAACATAAGTAAATTGTAATGAGGACTGGTTTGTGCTCCTGTGCTGCTGTGCTAATATTTGTATTTCCAGTATCATCATCTTCCTATAGGAAGTCCTTCACCACTTTTACACACTGCCATAAACCTTTCTATTTCTTTGGAGGTGAGCTAACTGCACATGGGACCATCCACTGTGACCACTTCACCCAGCTCCCTGGGACTGTTTAATCAACTATCAGTGACTGCAGCTACACAGAACACACTGCAGAACAAACAAACCTGTTCATGAAATACTCCAATAACAAATGTAAAGATTTTTGAGTGCTTTCATCAGAACAAGATGGAATAACTCTTCCCTCTCCCCACAGCTATTTCAATTAATTAGTTAAGTTGCAACTGTTCTCACCTGAACGCATCCAGCTAACATCTCGTAGAGAATATGCGCCCGCTTCTTCATTACTCTGACATCCACCAGAGTGGAGTCTGCACACTGACCGTTCTGAATTGGATTTATAAATCGATTTCGGAATTCTTTAATTGAACCAAGCAAATTCTCCTTAATAAAGTTAACCATGCAGTGATCTAGAACAAAAAGATCAAGTTCCAACTGTTCAAAAGCACAAGTACAATATTGGGATTAATTCTAAACCAAAATTAATGTGTTATACCTAAGCTAAGAACTTCTTGTTACGCAGAAATGCTCAAATGCAACATTTTCAGAAAAGGGCATCTTAAATTGATACACACTGTAAGCAGAAAAGTAACTTCTAAATTTAATGTCAGATTTAAAACTTCCTCATCTTGGATGCTAACTAGTTTGAGGGCCTCTGTACACCAAAGCAATTACACGGTAACACATATTTGTAAAGATTCTGAAATAGATTCAATAACATATTAATTATTAAAAAACTATTACAGCATGCTATGAGACAGAAATATGGCATATAAATAGCTAATACAGAATGTTCCTGAGACAGCAAACAGAAATTACTGTTTTAACAAATTTACTAAGAACATTGCTCTGCAATAGTTAAGAACAATTCAAACTGATGCTCCGGCAAGACCAGGTCTACTTAATTTCCATGGAAGCACATCTTCAGACAATAATTAGATATGAAAAATGCAGGAAGCCTTTACTGGACTTTTTTTCCCCCCCCGGTATAAACACAGCAAAACATCTTCATCATGTCAAATTCTTTTCTTCTATTCAAACGAAATCTATCTGTAATTATATATTGCTGAAAGGTAAGAGTACATCCAAAGAAATAAACACATCTTAAACAAGAGAACTACTCACATTCTATAAGATTATTTTGCAGTGGTGTTCCTGTCAGAATTATTCTTCTCCTAGAACGAATTGAATTCATTGCCTTAGAAACAGCAGATGCTTCATTTTTTAGTATGTGCCCTTCGTCACAAACAACAAAGTCAGGGCCTAGGAAGAAGTAAGAACATTAGATCTTTTCCACCTTTTATAACCTCAAAGAAACTGGCAGCCTAAAGAAGCTAATTTTTTTTTCTATTAACAGTTATTATGTTTTGTTTTGTTTTTTGAAGCATTATTTAGTTCCTTTTTTACCATTTACACAGGCATTCCCAGAAACCAATCTGGTAAACTGCAGACTGTTACTTGTAAAATCTTCAGGGAAGGATTAAACACAGCTTTCTAACACAGTCCTTTACAGACCGTCTATCCACACAGCTAGGGCATGCCTGCGTTTTCATTCACTCTACCCCAACTCCTGAAAGCTGTTCTTTAAATTCAGCTTATGCTGCCACCTACTGATGCTCAGTCAATTAAAACAAAAAATAACGTAGACACTAGTTTTTCAGTAGGGCAACAGGTCATTATCAATAATAAGGGTAAGCAGGGCAATGGAAAGTCTTACCTAAGACATACAAACACAATTAAATCTGATCTGAATTAAAGACAAGTGAATTCACAAAGATTTGCAGCATCTCCCCACCAGATTTGACAGCTTATACGTTAATACAGCACTCAGACATTGATTTGGTCTAGTGTATTTCCTTTACAATCAAACTCAAAGTACATTAGCAAGAAAGGAAAATAAAATATTAATGATGCAAGTAAAATGTTGCCAATACTCAACAATTCAGTTTGCAGTAAAGGCTGCAATTTTAACTTGAACAAAGTTAATTTACAACAAAGCAAAACCCCCTCCTGCTTAGACTAAGTAAATGACAGTCAAAATATGAAAAAAATATCTTAGTATATTTTTTCTTCATTTATTTGGCAGTCACGTAGCAATGCTATCTGAACTAACATCTTGGCTACAATTCAGTGACAGACTGTCATACATTTGTAGATTTTTCTTGTTCTTAAAAAAAGAATTTCATTATGGGCAATACATTTCTGAAATTATCCAAAGAGAATGTAAAATATAGAGACCTTGAGGGACCATTTAGCCCATTTTCTTCATCTGACATAGCAGTTAGGAAAACGGGACGTCTTCTCCCTGAGAGAAGTGAAACTCGGTGACCTCTAATACACTTCCTGATACCCAATGTAAACGATCTCTGGGGCCAATGAAGATACATTCTATCTTCTCCTTTGTCCAACTGATGTAAAAAGCAACACATCACACAGTCTGCTACTAACCAGCTTTTACACGATGGAAAATTCACCGGTTTAGTCATCATTTTCCAGGCTAGGAAGCCTCCAACCTTCCTTCAGACCATAGGCTTCTCTTTCCTAACCTAGCTGTACTTGCCCTCATTCATGCACACTCATTGATAGATACATAGGAATATAAACACACAATTCTCCTTTTATTTCGAAGCCTACAAGAAATTAAGCCTGCTTTATACAAATGTTGATTAAAGATCTTTTTAAGTTAAACAGTGATGGAAGCTTTAGCAGTAGCAAGAAAAGCCCACAGAATTACTGATTCATTGAAAGCACAGCAGTGCAGCTAGCAATACACCAAACAATTTTATCAGTTGCAAAAAGCAGTATGGGAAATAATTTACTGCTTTGCATGAGCACACCATCCTTCTATTATTTCACATGACAGAGCTAGTTAATTAACAAAATCATTTCCCACACTATTTCCCCACCCATAAACTTTGGCTAAACCTTTCCCCTCTGGTTCTCTCCTCTGTAATATACAGTGCCATATAAGCTTCCGCTACAGAACACGTCTACCCTAACAATATTAATTTTAACCAGACACAAATCATTAAATTATTGCTCAAATATCAAATTTGCAACTTTTTAAATTAAAAATGCTCCCAGAAGCAAAAGTTTCCCTATTTGGTGTCACAGCAGTAAGCCAGCACACTGCTTCATAACTCTTCTACTGGCAGGCTGCTCTCTAGCCAGCACTGTGAATCACAGATATCAAGAAACAAATAATGGTTGGTCCAAGATCCTTCTCTTCGATTTTGACAATCCAAATGTGTTTAAAAGTAATGACTAGTAACAGAAGAATATTTCTGTCTCTTTGCAATTAATTTAAAAAGAGAAGGATTTGAAGCAACATAAAAACATACTGAGTTGTTTCAACGTTGGTGCTCATGCTCTGCATCCCCCCTACCAAGTAACCAAAGCAAGTTTCCGTGTTCACATGGTCCAAAACCAACAGGGCACACTGTGCTGCAGTTTGTGGACCTGCTTAAACCGACAGAAGTTAACAACCTCATCACAAATACTGCTCAGTCACACTGTCCTAAGCTGTCTACACAGGATCAGAACAGACCAACACATCCACAAGCAGGGTTCAGGAAGCAAAAGAGATTCACAAGCGATGGCACAGGAACCATCACACAAGACACCGGGTCTCTTCCCTAAAATTCCACAGCCAGCAAGCCACCTCACTTCACAGTTTGATGAAGGAAGGGACAATACTACTATAAATACACATACTATCAACTCTTACGCCATGGTTCCCTTACATTTTCCAGAAGAAAAGTAACCTACAAAAAAATCAGTAATTCTGAAACTCCTCTATTCTTTGCTGCAGTCAACGGAAATTTAGAGATCTTCCTGATAAGATTCTTAACTCCTGAGCAAAGCAGATACAGAGTGAGAGAACTGACACACAGGGTTGGTTTTTTTCCAAGCTCAATTGTGGCATTAACAGAAGAACCCAGAGAACCTCCTGGCAAAACTGTATTTTCTTCACTGCTTAAATAATGCCTGTAGCTTCACCACGATCACAAAAATACCTCGCCGGCTATTGTACAGGAGCTACCCTGAGTCCAATTAGCAGAAAAACAGTATTTTCACTTCTCGAACTGGCTCTCTACAGAAGTAACCATGTCAATTCTGCTCAGAAGGCAGGGGATGAAGCACATGAAGAGTATTGGTAGAGAAAAGGCTCAACTCCTCTACAGCTCAGCAAAGCCATTAGATCATTTTAGCTGTAGTATCAAACCACACCTCCAGGAGGCCCAACACAAATACAACCAGCACAGATTTCAGAACTTCACAAAAATCAAGCTCACCAAGAACAATTACAAGCCAAACCACGGCTGTAAGAAAACTTGTAAAAAAAAAAAAAAAAAAAAAAAAAAAGAGTTATCTACCGCACTCTCAAGTCAAGTAACCTGAAATCCAGTCAGATAATTAAAATCTAGGAAAATCTGCTTCTGGAATCACATACGTTATTTCCCTTACTACCACATCAGCATTCCCCAATCTAATTGACTTTAACACAATATCAAACTTAAGGCAAAGGTATTTTTTAAATAGAGTACTTAAAATATACTGTGCTGTGAATAACTTTACTTAGTTCAGGTATCTGTTCCCACATCAGAACATGAAATCCTGAATTTCCAGTTATTTTTTCTTGGTGATCACCAAGCAGAATGGTTTTCACATATGCATCTTAAAAAAAGCCTGCTGATGTCAGCTGAGCTTAAAACCAAACACCCATTCCATAGGCTGAAAAAGTGAGAGGAAAAAAAAAAAAGCTTTATCTGCAATCAATTAGCACTTAAATAATGTGTATTTGTTCACATTTCTGTGGCATATTTTCAACTATTCTTCATGAGTAGATACTCCACTAACTGCGGAATCCTAGTGAGAACAAAGTAGTTTTACGGTTGTAACAAATTTGCAGATTAAAATAACCAGCAGTTCACACTTGCAATATATTCCCTGCGTTGTTTCCATACTGGACCTAATAGAAAGACCATTACAGTCTATTTACAAAGGACATGGGGTATTTTCTCAACAACCACTTCCATAACTCATTAAAGGGCAACTAGAGATAACCAAACTATTGTGATCTTGGTAATGTCACGTGTATAACGCATGTTTACTCAGCTCATATACTCCAATCTGAAAACACAGTAGACAAAATGCATATTTGCATTAATTTTCCACTTACCTGGATCCACTAAAGCTTTATTAAATATTTCTTTCAGTTTTCTACTCTTCACATTCCTGCCTTGTGCAAGATTACGATACATCTCATAGCCTATTATCATCACACCTCCTTCATCTTGCCAACGCTGCAGCATATAGCTTCTCTCTTGAGGGCGTTTCACAGTTGCTAACTCACAGACCTTTCAAAGTAGGAAAAATATGCTTGAGTTTCTCTTAAAATTCCAAAGCAGTGGTGTAACTTAAATACCTAAGGTATTCAATGCAAGTAAATTTTTCACATAGTTAACATACATTCCTTAGCTCGTATTTTGAGTGGTGGAGCTTCCCAATTATGTAAAACACTCAGCTATTTCAATTTCAAGAACACTTTTTAAGCCTTAAAATACCTCTAATTTCTCATCGTCTTCTAAACCTTCCTGCCATTTCTCAAACTCATTCAACCAGTTCAAGGCAGTGTTCAGGGGACACACTACAAGAGCCGTCCGGAAATTCAGCTTGTCACACAGCAAGACTGTGTGCAGAAAGCTCACTACCTGCGAGAGGAACAACAAATAGAATAACAAATGAAACACTCAGCATTGAAGGACAAAAAGAAACAAACATATGTATATTTTCACGTATAAAACTTCCCAACAGTGATCTTATTTTCTGTTACACAACTTGCTGCTTAAAATCTACTACGTATGTATTCTAAACTCACATACTTACTGCTTTTGTGTTACACGGCTGCTTAAATTCTTTTTCTAGTGATAGAAGTTTCAACTTCTATAACTGAATTATTTGTACAGATAAACTATTCCACAAGAACCCCTCCCCCCTTTACATTTCATCAATCATTTTCATAAATTATAATGCTCTATTAGGCAATATATAGGCATTCTCTCAATACTCACCCCAAACCTTAAATAAATTTACTTCTTTGGACTGCATAACTGCATTAAGTTTCTTAAAAGTGACCTTCAGTCTTATGTTTTTAGCAGCTTTTCCAATGTAGGACAAATTCTGCACTGCATTTATCAGGTTTTCCAGGATTTAAACCCTGGTAGCAAAATCAGGAATGAATTCTAAAGCAGGTTAGTGAAATACTTTCCAAATATTCACCCCCCTACAAAGCCTACCTGACAGATGAGAACACTTTCTTAAGGCTTAGCAAAAAAAACCTCTTTTGATGCCACTCCAGAATACTTCTGCTGGGCTGTTTTTTAGGAGTAGCAAATAAAGATAGGATTGGGGGTAGCACGTAAAAAGCTGACACAAAACAGAAAGTGATCCCAAAACAGCTAAAAGCTCTCAGATCGCCCTTTTAAGGGTGACAGCTGCCCTGTAACCAACAGCTGTAGAACACCTTGAAAGTTCTCTGGATCAAAACTCAGTATGTTATAACTCTCATTTAATACACCACATCAAACTGCATGGCTTGCTGAAGCACTGCATGCAACTGTTTTCAGATGCTCACATGTCAAAAGTGGTTTTACTACCAGTACAAAAGCATTTTATGTTCAGATGCAGAAAGAAACTTCCCACGAAGACTGAACACAGAAGTCCTACACCTCCAAGAACCAGCAAGTCAGTAAGTCCCTGTTTCATTTCCCTAACCATTTACTGACCATCTTCTCTGCAGTTCACAAAATCTGCTTAGAACGTATCTTTGATTGATTTCTTAGGTGCGAACTATAAATGCCATTATTGAGTACAGCAGGACTGGAAAATAATCACGTAAGAAATGATTACTGAAGCTACAAAAAGGAACCACAAAAACGTTTGATAAATCATTTATAGTTGTGGCTTTTTGCAGTTATCAAGTTTGAGACAAAAAGACTGTCATGATCACACGTAGAAGTAACTTCTACCATGATGTATTTCAAACGATTTACTGTATACAGTACATAAAGCCTAAAACACAAAGCAATCTGGATTGGATTGCTATGCTGAAAGTTCTTCTATTCTGCTGTATTTTGAAAATCTCCAGTATAAAGTATAATCTAACTCCTAAATAACTACATGTAAATCAGAATCAAGCATGCAAAAACATGCTCTTCAAAGCAAACATCCACTTCTACAGGCTCCTGGATTGTCAACAGTTGAGGTCCATTGCCTCAGTTCTTATTAGAAGAGTGAAGCAAAATACATTGCAGCTGGAGTTCTTAAAATACGCACTGCCCAGATGTTGTGCACCACAGACAAGCAAGACTGCTGCTTGTTAGACCTAAGCAGTACATACAGGGAATGAATGCAGTTTCTCTGTTCATCTACAGCTTTATATTACTCAAATAAACAAATAGCTAAAAATAAAATTAAAAATAGTAACACCAATGCCAAGCCTCCTTTGATTTCCTTTTTTATGGAAGAATCCAAGGAATCTAAAGAATCTCAGGGAGCTACCCTAAGCGCTCTGTGTAACTATGTCCTGTAATTCTCAGGTCACGAAAAAAGATTTCTCATGATCAACAAGCCTTAAATAAAATTTGTACCAATCAGAGTATGGCAGAAATAGATATTTCCTACTTAACTCCATTTGTTGAAGAATCCTAAAAGAATCCATTGCGGACATAGGAATGGAAGAATCCATCTTCAGTAATGGATTAGAGGGAAGACACAAGAATCGGGAAAACACCTGACCCATCAAGACACAGCTAATTCTAGCAAAGAGCAACAGATCCTGCCTGCTAGATTCTCGCTGAAGAGTTTGTCTTAGAGCATACCTCAGCCTCACTTAAAGCTAATGGAGGACATCAAGTCCAGCCAAGTCTGTTGTCCAGCAGCGTTTTCATGTGCTGACTATGCCAAATATCAACTGGTAAGGCAAAGAGCAACTAGAGACCTCATATTGAATATAAATATATCAATGATCAGCTGACCATCAACAGCACCTTACAGCATTTTGTTTGGGGAGTTACTAACAAGGTTCTATTACTGACTGCTGTCACCTGCGGGTTATGAAACCAGCTATGGCACAAAAATCTTTCATACAGCTTGGAATTCCGGTACATTGATATACTGACCTCTCTATGAATGAACAGATCTTGAGCCTTCAGGTCAGGTGATAGGGCTTCCCAACCCAATGGGGGAAGCTTTCACCACAACAGATCAAGATGGAAGAGGATGGTGAAATGGCATTTCCTCACAGACGCTTTGAGGATCCCATCCTCACTGTAGGAAAAAAATAACCTCTTTGAGAACCATCATCAGCACGCTAAAGAGACTGCACTCCAGAGAATGACTGAAGTGCATCCAAATTTGGCACATTTGAAGAGAGAATTTAGAATGAGGCATTGTACAAGTGCTGCCTGCTCCATCATCTAGTCTTGCCACTCACAAACTCACCAGAGCACTTGGCATATCTCCTGTCAAATGATGTTACAAATAAGAAATGCTCCTGGCAAAGAAAGGTCCTGACTGAATTCACGTTGAAATCAATTCTGATCAATTCCTACATCTTCACAAGCGGCAAATTAGTTTTCTCGTGATTCAAAAAGGTTCGCAATAACTCATTTCAGAAGCCAGATATCCTGATAAGGGTATAGCTCCCATCTCCAGAAGTGAGGAAGCATTGTATCAGTGAAGGCCAATGACAGGAAGTCCAAAGTGGCTCTGCTTTTCATCAGCAGCGATCTTAGTCTAATAGTAAATGGCAGATTTTTCCAGGAAGAAATACTAATGGCCACCTTCCAGTAGGTCAAGAGACACAAAGAAGATTCCGAAGGCAACTGATAACACCAGATAAGGGCACACTCTTGCACCTATGAAAATAAGGATTCAGCCTCTCTAAGCATAGCTAAGACAGTTAAAGCTTCTTTCTTCTTCAGAGTTCTCACAAAAATTCTCACTTGTCTTCCCCAGAATAAAAGGGAGAATTTTCTTCTGTCACTAACTTTTGCTAAAGAAATTCTTGGGCACAAATTGACAGCAGAGCAGCAAGAAAAGCAACTCACCAGTCCTCTGCTCAAAGTACTTGCAATGATGCTAAATGCAAACCCATAATTTTCGTTATGAGGATAGACACATGGAAATAAGAAAACAGAAAAGTAAGCACTCCTTATTCCTCCAAAAGGGTACTGAGATGCAGAGAATTCAAGAAAACTGCTTTTGATCTTTCCTGTTTTGAAGGCCAAGGTAACCCGACATCTGCAATGGTTAAAAGAGACCCAAGAAAAAGAGCCTCGAAGCACTGGTTTAGAGCAACTGCTTGGGTGATCAGTTTCAGAAGAAATATTTTAAGATGAGGATTGAGGTTCTGGTTTTACAGACCAAGCAGAAAAGGGGATCTGCTCACCGTGTAACTTTTAACGTGGCAGAAAAGCCAATTGATTCAAACACAGAAATCTTTTTTAAAAAATATGCTACAGTAGTCTATAAGACTTTTAAAAAGCAATCCTCAGTGGTGTAAAAGAGAAGGAATACATGCTGAAATGACAATGGGGGCTTGAAACAGAAGATCCCAGAAAGCCAAGAGCTCTAAAGCCAAAGAAAAGAAACTAACAAGTGATAAAAAGGATTGAAAACATACTGTATGTTTTACTGCCACGGCAGGGAAAATCTGTAGTCTTTTATTGTTTGTGATGCACAACAATCCGAAAATACGAACGTACATTAGTGATGTAAAAAACAAACCAACACTCCCCTTCTCCAATCCAGAAAACTCTGGATTGTAACAAAATGCTGTTGATATTAAGTCACAAAGAATCTGAATACAGGTACTAAGAGCCCAACATTAAACAAAAAGAATAATTAAAAAAACCCGACAGACTCCTACTTTATCAATGCAGCAAATAAGTCCAAAAAACAACGAAGAAAAAAGAAAACAATCTGAAGAGAATGAATGGGAATGACTGTAAAGAGCAAAACATTTGTTCAAAACAAAGGTTTAAGGTTATTAAGCTGGCTTAGGAACATAGTTCTCTAAACCCTGTCTCCTATTAGCTTTATTTTGATATACAGAGCTGCAAGTAAGCTTCACATCACTTACAAATGCATATGAACTTCTCAAGTGAACCTCAGCAATTATTTAATCTTGTTTGTTTTTTTTTAAGCAAAAGCACAAGTGTTGATCAGAACTTGCACTACTACATACTACCAAACATTAACTGCTTTTTGAAAACCTTTCTACAAAACATTTATCCTCCAACAGCCCTCTCCAAGTCACTGCCAAGGAAATAATAAGTTTTCACTATGTTCTGAAAGTCATTAAAATTGCCTTCTGATGGATCAGCTTTTAAAAGCTACAAACCAGAAACCAAGACTTCTGTTTCTTACCTGTAATGTCTTCCCCAGACCCATACAGTGAGCAAGAATGCATCCAGAACCAGGAGATGTCTTTGTCTTTTTAACAGATTCACAACAGCAATCCCACATGAACTGAACACCTGAATAAAATTTTTGAAAATTTTCTCAGTAAACATTCACTTTATTAAAGTTCAGTTGGTAAGAGTGATCACTGCAAGATCATCTCTCTCACAAAAGCAGTTCTTGGGGTAATTAGTGATCCATTTCTGTCAACTAGTGTTTGAGATGAGTTTTGCTTTGAAATCAATTACACTCACAGATTCTGCTGATGATACAACTGGATTAAAAAATACTGTTGCGAGGACTGCAGATTACTTCAACCTTGGGGACAGGGAGAAAAGAGGAAACAGAACAGCACTGGCAAAGGTACTGCAGAAGGACTGCCATGATCTTGGTAATCAGCAAGGAGAAATTTAAATCAAGACAAATCATATGTACAGCTTTATACTTAAAAAGAATGAAGAAAGAACAATGACAGCAGAAGAAGGATAGAAAATATAATTCTAAATTGAAAAAGGGTCTAGTAGGTGATTTTTTTTTTTTGTTCTTTGCTGCTTATATGTTGGGGGAGTTGTACTCTCCCATGCTATACTCAGAACAGATGAATCTTCAGCTCTGTTGTGTCTGGTTCAGAGCACCTCCCTTTAAGAGCTGATCTGAGTACCAGAGGTTCTTCTTGAAATGGAAGTAGTGGATATCATGAACTTGGGGGAAGATTCCAATGAACAGAATTGGGTGATTGATAGCATCATGATTGGTCATTCTCCTTTTCTTCATTAAATCACAAAAAAACCCCTCAAAAAACAGAAAATGCAATCAAGATATATCAGGTATTAGGAAAAATATTCCTGATAAGAAAGCCAGGAAAATATTGTGAGATTTTAAAATCCTGATTAAGAACTATGAAAATCAAATTCCTCAACAGTATGGTATACTTATATCTGACCAATGCACAGTGCACAGAATTACACAGTGCACAGAATTACAGAATTACAAGATATGGTTTAGTAGCTTGTGGTACTGGGAATGGGAGGGTGGTTGGAATAAATGATCTTGCAGGTCATTTCCAACCTTGAGATTCTATGATTCTATGACATAATACTAAGGGCCCTTCTAACTTCAAATTTTTAGGACTCAGCCTGTAAAATATAACTACAAGTTGTTGTTCATTTAATTTTGTTCAGATCTTCCAAAAGCACAACATTAAACATGACATTCTGGCATTTGCCTGCCAAGAAGTTTTTATTATTCCAATTTCAGATTGTGTACGACACTCAGCCAGAATAAAAATAAAATTAAAAAAGAATTTTACAAGTGTTTTAAATCTTTTTTCTTACCATCTACTTGGTGTGGTTTCAGTCTGGTAACTATACTCCTGTGAACCTGCACTAATGGTTCTTTTGTTTCTTCATCTTCATCTAAAACCAGCTTAGTTGTAATGGGACATTTCAGAGGTGAAGCATCTTCTATCTCTATCACCTATAATCAGAAACAGTGCATCACAGGAATACTTCACATGTGAATAATATGTCAAGCATTTGACAGTCACTATCTTCAGCAAAAATGGAAATCATTAATTACGAGAAATCTTTAATTCTTTACCGTGCATCATTAGCTTGCTCTGGGAGATGGCTTTTCCCCCATGGAAAGCGAAGCAACAGGCAACTGAAACAGCTTTCAAAGGATCTCAATAGCCTTGAATAAAAGCCACTAATGTTAAGCTGCAAACTACAAGTAACTTACAAGGCTAGAAGTGAGCATCCTTAAAATTACTTTAAAATTAAACTAGAAATATGACATCTTGAACATCATCATCAATTCAACCTCCTACCATTTTACAATAAAAAGAGAACGTACCTCTCTCAGCTTCTCTCTCTCCCGTTCTCTTTCTGCTATACGTTTTCTTCTTTCTTCTTCCTCTTTAAGTGCATTTTGTGTCTCTGTTCTAAGCTTATCGTCTTTAATAATCTTCCTAATTTTCTTTCTGCCTTTTCCAGGAGATTTTGAATCATCATTTTCCTCATCTTCAGAATTACTCTATTACAAATTAAATAAATAAAGTCTTAACAGGAAAGTTATGACAGACCATCAAATCCTTGATTTTCAATTAAGCCCTAAGAAATTCTTATACACACTGGTGGATTTTAGTTCATAGGAAAAAAAAGATATTGTGGTTGCTTTTTTTTTTTTTTTAAATCAGGTAGTCTGTATGCAAAAAAGAAGTGCCACCTTAACTATAATGTATTCTGAGAAAAGCCCAGTTGTGCAAAAGCAGTATTGAAGATACTGTTATCATATAATATTAAATAATGAGTTAATAAATAACTGTTTTGCTGCTCTGCTGGTGCTAAAGTGGTTCAGCAGAGCCTACACTTTTGTTATCTTCTGAATTTAATTCTAGAAATTCCATCTACTCAAAATATATTGCCCATTTAAAACATATATATTTTAATCAACATCTAAACAGGAAATGGGTTCAGTTAACCATGTTTTTTTCTGTCCATAGTGATGCCATTTTACAAATTTTAACTTACTTACCATTGAGAGAAGTTATAATTTTTTACTGTACTTTGCACAGAGAAATTTGAGATACCCAAGTCCCTAGATCAGTTGACATGAGAAACAGGAACTCCTTTCCCCAGCTATTAATTCAAAGCACAATGCACTACCTTATTGTTGTTTTCACTTGAAGAATCATCTGGAACTTTTATACGTCTTCGTTTCTTTTTCTGTTTGTAACTGCGCTGATTTTCTTCTGCCTCAGCTTTCTTGGCAGACCTATAAAAAAACACGAATCTTACTGACACATAATGGTAACTGATTGCCTCACTGATAGATAACAACATACAATCACAGGATCTACACTGCTATGTAAGAACACATACTCCTTTTGTGCAGTCAGTTTTTCTTCTCTCTCCTTCCCCTTGCTCACTGGACACACACAGTCACAGTCTTTTCCACACAACTCTGAAGAACTTCAGTCACGAAGTACCAGTTTGCTACTGCAATCCACCATTCCATGATCAACGTAACTAGCACAAAAACACTCATTTTTTCCTGAACATTCTTCCTATTGCCTCATCAAATTGCCCTGTACCACACACTGCAGTACAAGTGCAGAATAGTTGCATTTTCTGCAAAGTTAATTAGTAGATACCAAAGATGTATCAAAGGTTTTAAAAACTGATCCAAAGTCACATAAGTCACCAGAAGCCTTCACATTTTACAATCTCACTGCCTAGATGGCACTACTGAAAAACATAAACCAAGACCCGAACATAACATAAGCACAGTTAAGTCTCTGCATACCTTGTTCTTGGACGTTGGTCATCTTCAGACTCACTGACTTCTTCACTAACTGCAGATTCATGAAACTCTGAGCCATTTGAATCATCGCTGCTCACTTTAAAAGTGAAGTAGGATTTCATATTGAATATTATTACAAAGTAAGCAAGCAACATTACATATTTTCTAATTGTACAACAAGCACTCAAGAGCAACAAGCAATACAAAAGTTCGTATAAGGAACTATGGGACCCACCTCGCATATGGAGAAGTAACAGTAATAATAAGGGGGTACAGAGTAGAAACCACATAAGCACTGAGCCCTGATGGGAGGCATGTTTTGCCAGCAAGACTTAAGTTCTTTTTATGTTAACACACCTAAGCATAGCTTAAGAGCAAATGATAGACAGCATTATATTGGAAAGCTTCGCATTTCAAAGATAATGAGTGATAGGGAACAGAAAGAAGCTGACAGAACAAAAGATGATCTTCAGTTAAATAAAAGCTTTTGTTTCCAGTGTTTCAGATATCGTTATAATCCCAATCCACAATTCACACAAAAAGAACTATTTACTACCAACATACACAATTATATTGCTGTGTTTACGGGTTGAAGATCTTCAGGTAATGCAGGTATAAAAAGGACTCAAAAGACAATTACAAATATACCAAAAACATCAGCATTAGGCAATATTTCCATAACTACTTTTAGGAGTTAGTACTGGCATTTATAGGTAATTAAAATCTGCACGCTATTTAGCAACTTTTTAATTCAGTTCAACTTCGAGCACGGCTTACTAGAAAGCCAAACTTTTAGGGGCCGCAAAACTTAAAAAAAGATTGTTTCTACATACTTAGTGAAACATAATTCTACAGGACAAGATAGATTGTGAGGTGGAAGAAGTTGTACTGTTCTACTTGGGACTAATTCACAAGACTTACGCTAAAAAATGCTGAAGAAAGAAACGTTTCTGGTAGAGCAACATTAGAAAGTGAAAAGTACATCTTCAATGTGCAACCTTAGTTCTAGTGCCATGAACCACTGTCAACATTTACAATGACCAGTGTGGAAGCAAGCATTTACTTTTACCATTCCTCAGGTCCTCTGCTCAAAACAATTAAGTGCTAGGGGTTGATATCCTTTGTTCTCACATGCAACAAAGGAAAGACAAAGCTAAGACAGGCGTAACTTCATAGTGCCATCTACTGTTCAGCTAAAGCTTGCAACATTTAAACTCCAGCATGGAGTAAACGCTGATGATGCATGGGCCTATTCACAGTCCAAGGAAAGAGAAATTATACAAAGGGAAACGCTAAGTTTTCACAAATCAGAGTTACTAGGTTTCACTCTGGTATTTGAAATTAACATTCTAAGACTCAAAAAGATTAATCGAATTGAGAGGATACAGTAGTGAAGATAGATGTAACCTGCAGTCATTTATTTTAAATAGAGCTATTTACCAAATACAGAAAAGAGAATTCTAGACTTAATACACAAGGAAGCTTACACTGAGATTTTAAAAGTTACAGAGTTTCAGATCTACATTTTGACCTGCTTTGGGCTTGTATTATAGAACTAAGTATTCGGTGACAAAAATGTTTGGATTATATACCTTTCCTTCTATTTCTGCGCTTCCCTTCTTTTGTTTCTTTAGGTTTCCCCTTCTTTTCTTCACCAGATTCTCCATCACTCACTGTCAGTCTGTGCCTCAGCAGTCTGTGTCTGTATCTGGGCTTCTTTGAGTCCTCTTCCTCTGAATTCGATTCAGAATTATCTTCCTTTTCATTCTCTTCTGTCAGAGATTAAAAAAAAAAAAGTTAGTACAATATGCAAACTGGTCTTCCTTTTCTTAAATTTGGTAAGAATTACAATCAAAATGCACTTAAGCTTACTTCTGCACTATTTCAAAAAGGTATCTGACAACACAGAGTTGTTCTCTCAAACATTAAATATTTTACACTGCCTGTACACTTGCACCGCCTGTTGCAATGACTACAGCCATTAGCTGAATTATTCATTTGCATGTCTTACTGTTCTTTAGAGATTATTCCTCATAAAACCCTAGGACTTCTGAACAGGCTACACAATCAGAGTACTTGAAAAAAAACCCAAAAAACAAAACCCAACACTGTCAGAAGAGTACAAGAAATGACAGTCATAATTATGTCCTCTGTCCCTTTACTAACTAGCAATATCAATTTTGTTGTTGTTGAAAACTGAGGAAATTTTAATAATCATTTTTCTTAACAGACCTTTGAAATTATGATAGGCACTACAGCACCACTTTTTTTCTAGATGCATTTGATGCTCACCATCGTCTCCTGTGTTTTCAGTTTGCTTTCCAGTTTTCTTTTTTCCTTCATCCGACTCTTCATCAGAAGATGCATCCTCATCAGAGGAAAGATTGGCTTTGATTTCTTCTAAAAGCATTTTCTTGGCAATTCTTTGAAGTAAAACAGAAAAAACTATGTATTTCATTGTTCAAACATATCTATGAACGATAAATGTAATCCTATACCATTCAGAACTTCAAAAATAGGTTTGAAAGCTGAACAAAAAAAAGGCACGATGAAAAGTTGTGATAAGACAGGATATACAAGCAAAATCTTGACTTAAATACATTGTGTTAACTTGCTTTTAGGAAGCAGATCTGTATCATGATTCTTGAAAGTTTCACACCTTACAGTAAGACTGCAAACAGTTATAAAGCTTACAAGCAAATATTTTGTTTCATTCATGGTCTATCTGCTTTATTCTTCCCCACTCTTATCTCTCCTCATCTCTGCCAAGATAGGCACATATACAAGGTCTAATTGTAACAAAAATATTAAAGACAAAATCTTAATTCTCAAATCATTTCCTCTCTCAAAATTTAGCATTACAAGTGCCTTAATTTCTTGAGGCACTGAATCTACACAGTTAGCATTTACATAAACAGCAACAGTTTTAAAAGCAATGTATCACTGAACGTGTGTTTTAATTACAGAGAAAAAGGAATGCTGTAACATGCATTAATTCACAGGTTTAAAAAACCCTATATCTACACAGTTTGCCTTCAACTGTGTTAGCACTCCAAGTGCCTGAGCCCACCCTACAGCAAGAGAGATGCTGCATTAATGGCTGTAACACAGCGAGTCTCAAGAACTGTCAGTAAGTGCCTGGAGGGAAAGAAACCACGCTGAATCTCTTCTACAACTACAAGCACTTGCCTTCAGCAACTATACAGAAAATAACACACGTAAGTATGTGTGTGCAGGTGTCTACACAGATTCATTAAAGATTAAAAAATCTTTGATGTAAAAGGTTTATCAAACATCCTGGGACTTTTCTTCAGAAGAAAATTACCACCTTATTTCCACAAACCCCACAGCTTCCCACTTCCATCTCAGCACAGTAACGTTTTCAGCTAATGTGCAAAAAGCTACTATGGAAAAAACGGTTTCTTTACATGCTCTTGCAACATAAAAAAAGGAAAATAACAACCACCTTGTATGAATATACACATCCAAGGGAAAGTATGAAATGATGTGCCAAACAGACAGGAAAATAGTGGACTTATCTGAGAACTCCTACTTCCAGGGAAAAAAAAGTCCTGAAAGAACGAAACCCTCCTCATATAAGTATTAGAATTATTATACTTCCCATTACATGATTATCAATATTAAATGAAAAGCTTTTTTTCCTAGGTCAGATCTGGTCTGTCTTGCGTTTTGGGAGACTTAATGTATACTGCATGCACAAGTTCAGAATGGGAGAGTCTTGTTAAGTCAGAACAACCATTCAAAAACCAAAATCTAGGCTTCACTTGGAACTGGCAGACGAACGTCGATCTCTTAAAATACAGCTGCTTATGTATTAGAAAATTACACTTGTTACATTTAGGTAGTACTATAAAAATCATTTTAAAGAACATTTCATTTTGTAGCATATAGAAGATCTCTAAAACAAAACAACTTTCCGGGAGGAATTTTCCCAGGGATTTTCCATACCTTTCACACTGTTATCTTCTATTTTAACAACGCTGTTTTGCAGAAAGTTTCTAAAGCTGATGCAGATTATTATTAAAAGATGGAAGTAAAATGGTTTGGTAAACAGCATGAAGCCACTTAAGATAGCTCAACGTGTCACAAACCATCCACCATTCTAAACACCCCTCCATGCCCCCCTCCCTTTTTTTTTTTTTGTTGGAATGGCTTGCAAAGAAATAGTTAACTAAAACACAATGTTACTGGTGAGCTTTTAGTTCTATATATATCAACAGATCACACTGTGAACCCAAAGAAAAGTGGTCCATATGAAATCCATAGATGAGTAACATTCTCTTCTGAAAGTGTTTGCATTACATAGAGGATTTTGAAAAGGGACTCTTTTTTTTCTTCTCCAAATAATTATCACATCATGTATAGCATCAGGAATAAATAACTCATGCAAGAACTTAAGATTATGTTTCTTCCATCTTTTAAAGATTCAAAAGACTTTCTACAGAAACTGCTTGGAATACCACTGTCTTTCCTTTATGTTTTTAAAGCTCTTCACGCAAACTAACACTGAAACTCAGACAGCATCAGTTTAGACACCTGTCTCGTTTAAAAAATGAGAGTATCACCAGTGCTGTATTTTGGAAGAGAAAAATGCAGGAACACCAAAAAGAACTGCAAATTTTTCAAATTCGGTCCTGAAAGTACTGCCTTGTAACACTGCCTTTGGCTATGTGTCACACTCAATTGTATCAGCAAATAACAGAACTTCAGTGTGGATAACGATACTTACCTTTCACACAAGACACTTTTAAGAATGTACTGATTTGTTTTTAAACAAGATTGACTGGTTTTTAACAAGAGAAGACAAGCATTTTTATTTGACCTTTACCTTTATGAAATACTTAAGAAAAACAAAAACAGTGAACGCATCATTCACCTAGAGAAAACCCCCAGACATAAAATCTAGTAGCTATAAAAAAAAGGCGCAGCTATTTCTCTACTGACCATCGTCACAACCACCAATCAACTAAAACTCTTCACATCGGGTGAGCTTATTAGTTTCTAATTATTTAGCATAATGTTAATGAATTAGTTCTTGTTTTTATATATTTTTAACTAGGATAAAGATTCAACTACTTCTAATCAAAAGGAAATGGAACTATTTGTTGAGTGACAACAGCTACATTCTCTTTCGTGCTTTCCACTGGTATGGCATTTGGCAAAAAATGTAAGACACTGCTCAGACACGTACAGAACTCACGAGTCCTACTTTCAATGTAACCACACATCCAATCAGAATTGAAGTGTAAGCAATATTAGAACCAGGCAGATTAACTCTTGTTAATGTATCTGACAAGTGACAGATGTAATGAACAGTTTACATCATTTAGAGTAAATTCAGTACCGAATTTTTGAAACTTTAAAACAAGTTAAAATGTGCCACTCCAAGTAAGTGAGCACATTTCTATTACAAGATGTAAAGCCATCTAAAGTGACCAGGCTTCCAAGGGATGAAAACTGAACGCCCTTGATATAACATTTTAACATTTGTACCAACATCAAACTGTAAGCACCAAGAAAAACAAGTCACGATGGTGTGAAAATCCTTCCACTGCCATTCTCCCAGAGCAATCCATATGGAGCAGAAAGCACAACACACCTATGTACTATCAAAAGGTAACACGTACTTGCACCGAGGATATAAAACACATTCTTTTGCCAACTACATTTTACAGCTGAACACTGCAAAAAGCTTTAAATAAGAAAAACAGAGAACTGTATGACCTCCAGCCCAGGACTTCAGGTAGTACAGAATACCTGGTTTCATTCATTTCTACCATGCAGCTACTGTGACCTTGAGCACATCACGTTGCCTAGCCCCACTGCATCTTGTCTAAACACATCATAAGATTTGTAATAAGGACATCTTTCCAACTTTATATAGAGCTTGAAGAATGGGGCTGTAATCTCAACCAGGACATGAAAATGAACTCTTACATAAAATTATATATAGATATATTTTAATCAGGATTTAAACATCCCACACCATTGTAAGAATAACACTGAAAATATACCTTCATAAATGAATTGGTTATTATGTATTTTTCAACTGCAGTAAAGGAAAAAATGTTTTTATAAGGAGGCAAATGGGAAGTTACTTAGCAGCTGCTTATGAACAGCACAAGACTCCCTTAAGTAATCCTTCAGACATTTCAGCAAAAATGGAACACTAGGTGCACCCTCTCCTGACATGGGATTAAATCCACAAGACAATTTGCACCATCGTCATTCATGAATTCTGAAGTGCCAATATGATGGACTCGCTTAGAGCTTGCAAAAATCTTGCCCAGGGATGCTAACACTCCAATTTTCTTCAATTAGATTATATGAACTCACACGTAGTGTTCATGAATACCTACTAAAAATACGTAGAAACAAAGTTGCCCAAAAGAAGCCTATGAGAACAAAAAAGTACGTGGCTACGTGGCTAATAAAAGCCACCTTTCTTCCAGTAAAGTTCTAACGTTACTGTGTTAAACGGGCTGCTGATCCACTGCTGAACATTTAGACCCAATTAAAACATATTTTGAGATTAATCTTTGCATGGAATACCATATACGTCTTAAAAAAGTCAAAACTGCCAAACTTCTTCTGAATACTATACTGTGCTGAAACAGTCTTACTTTCAAGCTGTCAGAGTTGTATTAAATTAAATGCTTGGACAAGAAAAATGTTTTACAAAAATTTATTGCATCCATCAAATACTTAAAGGCATTCTGCATTAAATACACTATTTACTTCTTAATAAACAAAACTACTGCAAACATATTAAACAGTATCATTTAAAAGATCAGAAGGACCAATAATAGATAATTACACAATATAAGATGAAAGCATACAGCACTGTCTGTCATATTATGACCCACTTGGATATTGCATTTTGGCAAAAAATTATTTCAAGACTAGTAATATTCACGTCATGCACATCCAAAGGAATGCAAATAACAGAACATCTAAACTAGAAACTTGTAAACATGAAAGCTCCCACACTACAAATACCCAGTAGTTACTATATCCCCTCTTTGGCCTGGAAGAAAATAGGCAACTTATCTGAATAGTAGGTGAACTATTTAAACACTCTGTGTTGAGTAAACAGAAAAACAAGCTATTTATTTCTCAAATTTGTTCCATCTTTTTACATTTTATCTTTCTGATTTTGATGCTAAGTGCAACACATGCTGAATGTAAAATTAGACTGCAGTTACCAGTTAACTTGTCTGAAGGTTGACAGGACTGTTTATTGACGCATCACCTCCCCATTTCATAAAATATATATTCAGAATATTCCCTAAATAAAAACTTCAACAAAGATTCATCTTTAAATGAAATTACAGAAACTGATTTTTAAAACCTAAATCGGTATTTCTAATTTATTCAATATCAATTAGCCCAAACTAACAGTGAAGATCACTCGGTAACATTTGTACTGTGAGCACTGAACTTTGACAGTGTAGGCTGTTATCAACCAAAAAAACCAAGAACATTTAAAAAAGAAGAAAAAAAGAAGAAAAAAAAAAGAATCAAAACAGGACTGTAATTAATGAGTCTTTAAAAAAAGAAATAGCACTTGTATTACCAATGCTTACATGTTCTGCTTATGACCCTGTGCTGTCAAGACCCTAAAAAGCATTGTTCTTTAAAATTAAATTTGATGACTGAAAACAGGCAAGAGCTACATTACTAGCAACATTTTGATGCCAAACTGAGGTGCGTAAAGGATATAAAACAGCGTTTCCAAAATTTACTTCAGTCACACACCAAAACATACAACTCTGTGAAACAAGGATCCCATATTCTAAACTAGTAAGGCTCAGAAGCAGAAAAAGACTCCATCAGAAATTGTGCAAAGCTACAAAGCTGGTCCCCACACGTTCTAAATGGCAAAAAAATCAGTTTCTGAAATACTGTATAAAAATTAGTTGATCAAATTTTTAGTCTAACTACAATAACTTCAAAAAAGAAACTCCAGCTCACAGTTGAGCAATGCTTTATGTTATGCATTAACTTGTTAGGAAATGAAGCTTTTACATTTTATAGCCAGGTTACTTTTGGTAACTACAACAATATTGGTAAAATATGTCTTAATAAACTAAGTGTATCTTACATAAATTTGCTTTTATTAAACTTGAGACCGAAGCAATACATAAGCCACAAATTTGAAGATATTTATGTAAGACTTAAAATGTATAATTAAGATGTCTCTGGTATCAGCTGCCCCTTTGCACATTCTTTGTAGAATCAGGGCTTAGTTAACATATTAGTGAGTTCAATTATTCTATAATGGATTAGAACTCAGTTTAAATAAAAGCTTCAAATATCTGTAATAGTGCTTTCTATACATTTTTTCTCTTTATTGAGAAAATGTGTTTCAAATAAAAAAGCAAATTATGCAACATTAAAAACCAAACTCTATATGTGAAGATTTCAGCACTGCATACTGCACAGATAAAAAATTTTTCCTTCTACTCACGTTGTAACTAACTGAAATTCACATTTCTCAGCAGTACGTTTTTACCTGCCTGAATGAAACACTTCTCACAACACCCACATTTTCAGTATGAACATAAAATGGACAGCGGTGCAGTGCGTTTATAACACACCCTATGCAAGGTGTGTTAGTTAACACTTCTAAATACTTTCTTTGCATTTCTGGATTTTGGCCTCTGTTCTCTGGCCCCTTGTTCAAACTTGCTGGAAGCCTGTGAGCGAGTCTTTACAAGGCAGGTAGTCCTGGTTTTTACAACCTGCTTGCTCTTCCGTTGCGCCGGTTTGCGCCCACGCCTAGGGTGTGTTATATAAACCTTTTTAAGGTCCTTATGGATGCAATCATACCTATTCTCAGGATCGTCATCATCATCATCTTCCTCCTCCTCCATTGGAACAGTCCTTGATTTAGCCTCTCCCTCATCTCCTGTGTGAGGAAGGGGAAACAAAAACACTTAATAAATGTAAAACCTGTAATAAATAACACAGTGCATACATCCCTGCCCATGGCAACTGGATGATCTTCAAGGTCCATTCAAACCCAAACCATTCTATGACTCCACAATTAAGAATTCCCATATAAAAATAAGTTGTCTGATGATTGTAAGAAGCTATTAGCTCAATTTGAGGAGCTCTGTAACAAAAAGTCACCAACTAAAATTCCAGGCTGCTCTGTAGCTATTAAGACACACTTGAGAACAATAATACTTGCCTATCTCTGCTTTCAAAGTTAAAGACAAGCATGTACATTTGTTATGTACATGTGAAGACATATTTTGAGAATGACATGGGTTATCCTTACAGCAAGTATCAAAACTCAGCTGTACAATATGGTTAATGTCTCACAGCACAGGACAATTAAATGCAACACATAGCAGGGGGAGAACTATAGAAAATGACATGTGCCTCTAAGTTCATCTGTACCTCCCTAACTGACCAGAGAGGATTCCACATAGCAGATTGTTTCTAGCACACTCCCAAACCCTCCCCCTTTCTCTTCCCTGACTCACATGTAAGTCAAATTTAGTTAGTAATATCAAGCTTCAGAAAAGGAGATGCTAACATTCTACAGAACTGATATCCCCTCATTCATCATTTCCATACTTTCTTCAGACCAAAATCAGTTTGCAGAAGGCTTGCTCCCAGTTGTTTTTACATATGCCTGCCCTGGAACGAGCACTAACCAGATGTTTGACAAAACTTTAAGAGATGATTACAGAAGTCCCTCACTCCCTGGCCTGGATAAAAAGAAGCATCTTGCTGGTTAAATCAATTCTAAGCCTCACTTAACAACTTGAGCTTGTTCAACCACAGGAGAGACACGTTTACTTACTTGCCTATCAAACCACAAGCAAATTGAAAGGAAATTTGCTTTCTCTTCTAATCATATAGCAAAGTTGCATTCTCATAGAAATATACAACATAAAAGGTTACAAGAGACCACTGCATATTATCTACTCCAGCTTCTCCTCAAAGGAGAGCTAACTGCACAGTGAGATCAGTCTTCATCCGGCCTCGTCCAGTTTTGAGTATCCACAAGGTCAGGGACTCCAAAGATCAACAGGGCAACCACTTCCAGGCAATGACCACCTTCAACACGAACAATTTTCTCAGAGTATCTGATCAGAAATCTCCTTGCTGCAACTTCCATTCAGTCACCCATCCTTTCATTGTGCACCTGGCTCAGCCTTTTCTATACTCACCCAAAAGTAGTTAAGAAGACAGCAATTAAGATTCCCCAGCTTTATCACTCTCTCTTCAGACTAAATCACCCAGTTCTCTATCAGATTATTAATTATCCCACCTCACCATCTTATTCTTCCCATTTGTACATTGTTATCCCTCTATTTGATGCTGCAATGAGGCTGAGAACTGTTGAATATGTGTTACTGTCAGACTACAGTCCATTATTAATTGCTTTCATAAAGAACTCTTTGCATAACCCCTTCAGCAATGATATCACTGGAGAAGCACAATTTCAGCTGTCAGGGGAAAAAAACTGCAAATGTCAGTACTATACATCTAGTGACTTACCTAAACCCAGTTCATTGCAGGATCTTAAAACAAACTTAGCACAAGGCCATATGACATGCAAAGTAAGAAACTTATTTTCCAACTGTTATTTCTGTAATTATGTAGAATATCATTAACCCAATTTTTCTTTCCTATAGGTCTATAAATCCAAAGCTGCATTTCAGCTGCAAAAACTAACTTCTCACAAGTAAACTGGAGGAAACGCCCGTGAAGAGATGGGTATCAAGTTGGTAGGAAGAAGAAAGAATAAGATGTTTTATATACTTTTTTTTTTTCTCTCTCCCTAGAAATTACTGTCCTCACAAAAATTACCTCATTTTGCACTAAGCAGTAATATGTAGAAGGCTCTACCTACAATGAGTTTCTCTAAAAGCCAAAAGACCATCATCCTTCTGCTGTCTTCACAAATACATTACAGTGTTATCGTTTTTAACTTGCAACTTCACTAATGACTTGGAGATACCGGAGTCAACAATTACAGTAAAGTCATGGACAGAAAGTTTTCTGAAACATCATTAGAAATGAGCAAACAGAAAACAACTTCCCTGTTACAGCAATCAACAGCAAATAGTTCAGGGTTTTTTTACTCGCAAATTCATTTCTTACAGACATCTGTAGAGTCCAGGTAACAAGAAAACTACCCTTCCTTTTTAAGTTCTCTAAAACCAACCACCCAAACCCTGCAGTTCTGAACATTTCTCTTAACTTCCTGAAGATATAAGGCATTGATGAAGGAGCAATTCATCTTGAAAAAAACAGAGCAGGAATATTAAGTAAACTGCTATGAAAACAGTAAGTGATGACGTTTCTGTTAATTGACAACAGGTGCTTTAATGCTGCAAAGGTCACACGATGCACAATCTCCACGACTTTTTAAATGTATATTATAATGCCACAGGTTTTAGAGGTATCTCAACTGCATAACTATATGCTCTAAATTCATTTGAATTCTCCAGGTATCTACTTACTTAAAACTAGTTTCTGCTATCAATACTGGAGCAGCCAAAAAGAATACAAGTACTTTTGAAAGCCACGCCACAAGGAAACATCTGTTGGAATTACAGACTGTGACTACAGCTTCTTAAGCCTCTCCACCTTTCACTTCAGAAATGATGAGCTATATGGTAAGTGACATGGCCATTTCTCTATCAGAATTCAAAAACTTAACTGGCTGCAAACTTTTAAGCGTATGATTATCTCCTTACAGATAATTCAGCTGGGGATTATTAGACCGTTACCTTCAAATCTTCAAATCAAAAACTACAAATCTTACAAATGTCCATAATTCATTGGTTAATAATAGGTGTAAATAAAAATATTTTGCACACCTGATGACTGACAAAATCCTGTACCAGCAGACAGCATTAAATTTTCAGTCACTGGCATAATTTTCTGCTCATCACTGCTTCCATCACCTGTGGAATTCTGCTCTTCATTTTCTTCCTTATCAGATGAGGAGGAGGAAGAGACAATAACCTTTTTTGATATTTTCTTTTTCTCTGTTAAGCTACTCCCTTTATTTTCTTTCACGGATCCTTTTTTAATCTTTTTCTTATTGTCTTCATAAGACTCCTCATCAGAAGAGGACGACTCATTCTGCTCTTTCTTGGTAATTTTCTTTTTCTGGCTTATTTTTTTCTTTTCCTTCACTTCAGGTCGTCTTTTACTTTGCACAGCATCTTCAGAAGAACTCTCCTCTTTCAGGGGAGATTTGTCAGCATCAGAAGATAAATCAACCTGTGCTCTTTTAGGTACTTTCTCTCTTACATTCCTCCTTTTCCTTTCTTTAACCACTGTTTCATTTTTAGTCTTGTCATTTTCAGAAGAATTACAACTTCCTTTCTCTGGAGATGACTTTTCAACATCAGAAGAGGAATCCTCTTGTTCTTTCTTTAAGATTTTCTGTTTCAAATTTTCTGATTTCTTCTCTTTGTTTTCTGATCTTTTTTTGTTTTTGAATTTCTCTTTTGAAGAATCAAAACTGTGTTCCTTCTTTGCATATTGCTCAGTACTCTCTGAAGAAGAATCTTCCTGTGCCTTTTTCTTCTTAAAATCCTTGTTTTTCTTAGCTTCAGTTAGCTTAATACTTTTAGGACTACCCTCTTCTTTCTCCAGCAAAGACTTCTCAGCATCAGAAGACTCATCAAGCTTACCCTTCAAAGCTTCTTCTTTTAAGTTTTTCTTTAGTTTTTCTTTAGCAACTGACCCCACGCTAACTTTTTTATCTTCAGATGAATGATTAATCTCCTTCTCTGGAGATGACTTTTCAGCAGCATCATCTTCAGAAGATTTACCTCTTTGTTTCTTTGGAGAGACCTTTTTCTTACTGACTTTCTTCCTCTGTTCTTCTTCAGAAGAATCGTAACTATCTTCTTTCCGTGAGTATTTTTTCTTAGCTTTTTTTGCAGACTCAATTTTACTCAAATGCTTGATTTCTTTTTCTAACTCAGAATCATAGTTCGAAGAATCTGAATAGTTCTGCCGCTTCTTTTTTGCGGTAGCAGAATTTTTAGCTGACTTGCCCCTTTTGGCATCTAAATCTGAACCAGAACTGGAACTTTTTCTTTTCCGCTTTCCATTTTCATCCATTACTGGTTGATCCTTCAGAACGCTTGAAGTCTTCTGATCTTTTGCTGGTAATTCGTTATTGCTGTCGATATCTGAAGAACTGCGACTCATCATAGCTACTTCTTTAAGAACAGCTGGCATCTCATCAGAATCTGAACTATTATCTACTATAGCTGGCTTTTTTGATTTACAAAGTTTATTAGGCCTAGGGCCATCAACTGCGCTGTCAGAAGAGTTTCTTTTATCTTTTTTCCTTCTTGACTGTTTTGATGATCTTCTCTTACGTTTTTCATTGCTTGTGTCATTGCTATCTTCTTCTGAATTTGATGTTAAAGGATTAACGTCTGTTTGGCGCCTCAGAGGTGTGGTCTTCACACGGGGTGATCTCCTGAGATCGGATTCCTCTGCAATTGAGACTGTTTCATTCTCTGTGGAACGTTCGCTATCAGCATTACTATTTTGCTTTACAGAATCACATTTTTCTGTTCTTTCATCCTTGCTTCCCTTTTCCAGACTGCTGTCTTGATCTTCAGATTTAAATGGAGACTCTGAAAGGGATACAGGAGTCAATTTCACAATCAATTCCTTGGTTCCTTTAGCTGATGTTTTCAGTTTAGATCCTTTGGTATCTTTCAAAGGAGTGGTCAATTTTGTATTTGGATTCTCATGATCTGTTCCGCTATTTCCATTCCCTTGCTCATCTGCTGCAGTCTGAATTTCCATAGCAGATTCTAGAGTCTCAAAAATATCTTCAGGAACAGATGAGGGAACAGACACTATATCCATGTCTAAAGCCTCTGTACTATTAGGCTCATACTGAGGTTCCTCATTTGTGCCAGACCTTTTATCTTCACCACTTGTACGTTTGCTGTCTTTTTTTTCTACTGTCGAAACATCTTGATCCATTGGCTCATTGTCAGGCTGTTCTGATACAACTTTTTTCTGCTTCTTAACAGGGTCATCCCCTTTTAATGCCACATGTTCCTTTCCTTCATCTTTCTTCACCTCATTTTTTTCTGATCTAACATCAGTTTTTTTCTCTTTGGTATTTTTCTCTTTGATTTTAACATCCAAAGCTTGAATCTCCAGGTTCAGACCTTCTTCTAGTGCCACATGAGCTTTTTTGATGTCACCCAGCACAGATCTAAAAGCTTTTAGCTGACGAAGTTGCACAGCTGGGCTTACTTCTGAATTTTCTGCAGCCTTTTTCAAAAAGCTCACAAAACTGGAATTCATATTTGCTGTAGTCTCAACCAGTTTTTTTGTTTTCTTAAGCATGTCTTTTGGCACCATTAGTGCTTTATAAGAATATGTTAGTGAACCTGAATACGAATCATCTAGGTTTTTTTCTTCACCATTACAGTTTGAATTATTTCTCTTTGGAGAAAATTTGACTGTATTGTCGTATATTTTACTTTTTTCACTTTCAACTTTGGTCTTTTTTTTGTTTTGTTGCAGTAACTGTTCTAAATTTTCAAACACGCTGTCACACGCAGTCACCAAGTCCAATAGAGGTTCTGGATGACAGCTATAGCAATGCCACTGGTTATTTTCATCCAGTATGGTTGATAGCTCCTTTCTACCCAAGTTGCGCAAAATGCACTTTTTACAGAAGGCGTTATGGCAAAAATCACAGCAAATCAGATTTCCACCTTCAGCACACCACCTGAAACAAGACATAAGAAATACAAAAGTCTTATCTCCCTGTAATCAAGGTGACGTTTGAGAAGCTTCCATATTTTTCACTGATGATGAATCTACTTTTTAAAAATTCAGATGATAAACATCATGAAACTGAAAAGCACTCAACTGAATTACAAAGTCAGAACATTAAGGTGCTTGATTAACAGTTCAAAAAGCTGAAAAGGCCAGCAACTGCTAAACAATTTCAGCAACAACCTTAAACAAAGTAATTAAACCTGGTTTTCCATGTTCTGGCTGAGATGTATTTTTTTTTGTTTGTTTTCAAGCAAAAGAATCAGCTTAAGTCTTTCTAGCCTTCACTGGTGTATTACTGTGCATGAACGAAGGGAAAAAAACATCACCTACATTTAGATTCCATGGTCTTTGATGAAGACCTGAAAACTGACTTGATAAGCAAGTGCACAGGCAGCAAAAACTACAGAATTTTGACTGGGTTACACATCTGGAAAAGTAAGCTACTGTGACTCACAGGGTTTAGAACGTGAGATTCTACCCCCACCTTTGAATTAAAATATTTGCATGGTAACATGTAATTCAAAAACTTGGTATCTCCCAAGTGTTTACTACAAGATTTCTTTACAAAATGTTTTCCAGTTAATTATTTAAAATAACAACAAAATACCTCCAAAAAACCCACTGACTGAGCAATCCTTCATAGAAAATGATTATTGATTGAACTCTTTTGTAGTGGTCAATTTCATTAAAGCAAGAAAGAAAAAATAGCAGATCTGTGAGTGTTGTTTAAGTTTCAATACACTTACCTACACTGTTCATCCATTCCATCTGAATCACGGCTGATGTCATCGCTCATGTAATACTTGTAGCATGTCTGCAAATAAAGAGATAAAACAAGCAATTTTTTACTATGTCAAATGGATTTCAGTAACTCATACAATTTCAACATGTACTAGAGGCATTAAAAGCATCACTTGCAAAGGTACTCATTATTCTAATCTTTGAAAGTTCATTATGAACCTAAAAAACATCTTTCTTAGATACAACAGGTTTCAAATTGTGATTTCTTATTTAGATGGCATAAGGTTTTTGAAAATTAAGTAACAGATTCTTTTTTATGGCCTAATATTTGCAGATTCTAGAACATCGACTGAAAGCCTTCAACCTAGAAAAGTGTTTTCTGCCAATTTTCCAGGAACATCAATATCACATTAAGAAAGAAAATTACATCTCCCCAGCACAACCCTACATAGTTTTCTGCTACCTGTTCTTTATGTTTGCCACTGATACCACAAAATTTTAAATAGAAATGTCTTCAGTATTCATCCTGATGTTAACATCCAAGTATTCGATTTCCAGGAGCAGACTAAGTATTCTCATGGAAAAGCTGGTAACTGTAGGAAAGTAATATGCACATGTAGCAGTAGCAGTGGCTTCATCTGCTGAAGCCTTTGAATTAAATTCTGACTTTTTTTCCAGTCATCAGTAAAGAAAGCTCTCCTAAAAACTTGAAGCTCTGCTTTGCACATGGATTAATACAAGCTATCAGCTAACTTTTGCCCTTACATTCCACGAACCAGTGAACTGAGAATTCATCAGAAGTTCAGTTGCTGACATCTCTTAACTTAAAGTGATTACATCTCTTTACATGGAATGTTAAACATCCATTCAATCAAATAAAAAATAAAATAAAATAAAATAAAAACAAAGCCCACAATAAAAGCTGATGTTTCAAATCTTGACAGAATATTTGGAGTCAAGAGAACACAGTTTCTGAAGAAAGACTCCAAAGTATAGAGCTGTTTATCAGAACAGCAAGAAAGAAGACATGGAAGACACAGAACATGCGGGTAAGAACTTCCATTACTCTCTCACACAATCATATAGTCGTATTCATTAAAGATATACAAGATGGTGGGAAACAATATGTGATGTAATTAACTTGCAGACTTAACAGTCAAGAGCTGTTACGGAACCCAACACCTTAAATAAATTTCAAAAATGAACTGGATACTTGTATATATCACATGAACGAGTACCATTACAGATTAAGGATTTTCAAATCTTGGAACAAGAGGGCTCTAGCGGAGACTGAAAATAGTCATTCAGTATGCTAATTTTTCTGAGTATGTTTTATAGAAAGAAACAAGACAGAATGAGTAGAAGAAATGAACCAGAACGTTAGACTGGACATGTCTGGGATAGTATGCCAGCTGAATGTGTAACATTAACTAGGATGCAGAGAAGAAGCACAAAGAAGGAAACAAAAGGGAATGCTAAATGTGCATTGTAACTGAAATCCGCATCTCTGTATGTCTGAGACTATCTATAAACACAGAATCTCTGAAGATAGATCATATCTCTACACTTCCTTGAAAATTCAGAGTTTTCCACAGCAGGAGGTCGAAATTTCCTTCCTCCCCTGTTCCTTGTCTCTTCCATTACTGGCATTTTACAACCTAAATTGAAGTCACTATAACCTGTGTAACTGCAGGACCAGATGCTGGTTTAGGACTATGGACTAGACCATTATTACAGAGGTTGCCATAGATTATCAGTCCTGGACCTGTCCAAAACTGAAACTGAAATGGATTAAAGCTATCTTTCCACATCTTACTTTAACACTGTTCTACATATAGTGCTTTATGAGGAGATCCAGAATTGAATCTATTCTTACAATAACATCACAGATAGTCACAAATTTTAGATAGACCGTCTAACATTGAGAATTCACTGAAAGTACAGACTTACACCTGTAAAAAATGCATTACACAGTAAGTTTAGCTGGACTATACAAAAAAAATGGGAATATTAATTTCTAAGCTGTATTTACTTTTTCATTTTCTACTTCTGGTTTCCTTAGCAATTAATGACTGAAAAGTTTATAAGCTAAAGATTTACAAACTAAAAAGCAAGAACTAATCCCACAAAAATCCCACCCAAATCCACTAATCATGACATTTCAAACAAAAACAAACAACACAAACTGTAGAACTGTTTACCACATACCTTACAAATAAGAACTTTCAATGTAGGATGTCTATAGATTGAATCCTTTTGAAAATGGTTCACCTGTTGCCCACAAGCTGTACAGCTTACAATTCCATGCAGTCCTTCCTCTATAGAGAGGATTATAAACCACACGTTATTTTTTTTCATTTTGACATCTTTTTAAAACAAAATCTGTATATATACCTATTTCATTTTCTTACAGTATTTTTTCTGTTAGGTTCTTTAACACCTACCATTACAGAGACCTTTCTGTATCACTCACCATTTAAAGATGGAAATAATTTTCTTCTAGATTTTATGCTCCTAATACTTGGCACCAAAATAAGTTTTTCCATTTGGGAGATTTAATAGAGATTAGCTGGTCAACTACTGAGAATACACTTAAATATGCAAGTCACCATTAAAAAGCTTTCAAATGAACCCTGATATTCTGCACTTCTTTCCTCTTTAAATCTTAGTTCATAAAGTAACATTTCAATTAACATTTTTGTTGTGCTGATTCTCTCACATATAGTTTTAGTTTCTCAGCAAGAACTATGGAAAATCATTGTATAAATGAAATGCTTATAAATACTGTCTGAAATACACTTCTTCACTTTTTGTTCCCTTTTTGATTTTTTTTTGTTTTTAAGCTACAGTTTTCCTATAACACATATGTTCTCACCATGTTGCTGACTCCTCCAACATTCTGTGTACTACTCTGGTGCTGTACCTACATTTAGTTAAGAAAACATCTCTTAATGTTAATCCCCCAACTCATTTTCAAAGGTGGTGAATTCAGCACTGGAAGGCTTGCTACCTGCCAATCTTTCAAACCCATTAACTAGTACTACTGAGACACTTTTCAGCAGGAGTGATGCTTTCAGGGAAAAGGAAAAACATTTCAGACAGTTCATACACTAAATCTATATGCTACCAAAAACTTATTTTGGGATCAAATGGACAGAAGTTTGACACAGCCTTGTTTAACTGTAACATGCTCTGTGCTGTCACATACAGTAAGTTACACAAGGAAATTATCTCAAATAGTTAACTTCATGGTTGTAGCCTCAGTAAAGGCCATACATTAAAGAACAACTACCCCTGAATTAGAGCCAAGTATCAATACCACAATATTAAGGAACTGAGTGAAAATAGGCAAAGACAGCACAAGCTACTAGCTAGTTGCTACTGAAATACAATTTCAGATCAACTGAAGTCCAGTATGAACTAATACACTGTTACAATGCAGTGAAAATACCAGGTCTGAAATTGTGAATTCAGAGTTTGTTGTTCTCAAATGCAGTCATGCATGTACTGCAGAGCTTGTAGATCTGCAAAGCACCCCTTACAACCTCAAAAGTGCCTCTGTTCCAAATGCTGTTGGCAAATCTCTAATACTTACATGCATCATACTGTACTACTCAGAAAAGAATACTGCCTTATTTTATACCAAGCAGCATAGAAGACTACTCAGACTTTTTAAAATATGGCAGTCCTTAAATGGATACAAGAAACTGAGAGGAACAAGCTGTTTGTTGTCAATTCTCAAGCCATTTCCAGCTTCTCTACAACTTTGAGGGGAAATACTATTGCCTTCTTCCTAAAGTCTGCAAGTTGGCACTAGAAAAAAGAATCTATTCATGAGGTCAATCTTTAAATCACATCACTACTACAAAGGATAATGGTCTGAAGAAATTAAGTAACAACTAATTCATTAGCACTGAGAAAATATTTTAAAAACACTCCTAACTATGAGTTTGTTATTAAAGATACAGTCATAACCATTCTGTGGACAGGAAACCTGAAAGTAAGGACTGGCACAATGCCTTATAGTACTGCTTAAGGCCATATGAATGCTAGAAAGGCAGGACAGTTCCACTACTACTAATATTTCTTATAAAATTACACCTGTAAGACCTAATGAAAATACGAAAGATCCAACCTGCAAAGAAAAAGATGTGCTGGCTTTTTAAAAAAATACTTTATTATTTATCTATGTGTACCATGCATAGAATTCTGGATATCAAGTTACTGGGACTGCACGCTTACCTGCTTAAAGCAGTAATGCTTAATCTTGTTTGAGCACAGGCCAAGCATCCCATTCTAGCAGCAAGAGAAAGGCAGTGGCCACTTCATGTAACTTGCATGTAGCAAGTGTAGAATAAATGTATCTGCGCGACTACTTCTGTGAGTGTCACAAATCAAAACCCTTCAAATACATTCCTAATCCAGCTGCTCTTGAGGCAGACTGCAGTCAGGACTGCAGTCCTACCTTTCCTGTTCTGGAAACGGGGACAACACAGCAGCAGGCAGTACCTACCCCAATTTCTAGAAAGTAGACAGGAGCTTAACAGTCAAAGATTTACTAGCAGGGAGCTAAGCTTGACCTCAGGAAAGGCAAACTCTTGATAAGCCTGATAACTCTTGATAACTCTGGTCTAAGCAAACTCTTGATGTTCCTTGCAAAACCATTACCTCCTGCAAGGAACTAGCACAATCAGCTAGTCCCGATACACAACAGAATGCCATCAAATTCTCTAGGGATGGAAAAATAACAGCTGGGAGTGCATGTCAAATGAACTGTCCTGAGGATGCACACACAGACCATAAAGCTCAAGCAAACCGGCCCTATGCAATGTTATAGCCCTCAGGATTTTAGTTGGATCTCTTGTAAAACTGCTACCAACACAACTGTAAAAAATAACCCTCTATGCTAGATAGAAAGTATTCTATTTATATAACTGAACTAACTTTCAAAGATCAATAATTTAGAGATGCAACAGAACATAAGCACAAGCCCCTACACGCTTCCTCATAGCTGTGTTTTACTTTTCTTCATCCTCAGATAAAGAGCACTTATGAAATTGTAACACACTAAAAAGAGAGCAGGTATCTCAAATGACACAACAGGAAGATCTAATGCATGTAAAAGAGCCCATCTAACTTTTGGAAATATATAAGAGAGAGGAATTGCTACTAATTACTACCTACATAACATCTCAATTTTAGCAGAGGCTATACAAAACCAAGCTGGCAAAGCAGCTGTCCAAAGATAATCCTTAAAAGGGCACTACTGGTTGGGAATTTCCCACAAGTTTTTTCAAAAAATCTGTAAAAGCCTTTGAATTCCATCAGAGGTTTGAGCTTTCTTGTTACCACTGACAGGTAGTTATGTCTATATGTGTCCCTGCTCAAACACAATCATTTTCTTGGAGAGTGAGCATTCCCCTACCAGTGGTATTCCAATGTAATTCCTTAAAAAAAGGAATACTTGTAACATCTGCTTCCAAGTAAGCAACTATTCTGAATACAAAGCAAGAAGGGTCCATATGGAGTACCTAATGATGCATCCTATAGCTACTGAAAATAAGAGGTTTAATGAGAACTGATCTTAGCTTTCACTGCTGCATTGCAGGGGCAGCAATGGAGGCTAATATCAGCCAGCTATTATCCTTTATTGAACAAAAAGCCAGAAGAGTGGAGGTATTTTGAGGATAATTTATTAGAAATATGAACAATTTTTAGATGTACCAAATGTGGTCAAAAGCAGCAATTTAAACCCACTTCAATAAATGTTTTAAATTGTATTTACCTCCACGCTTTTTGGGGACTTCAGGTTTCATTTTAACGGTATTTCTGCTTCTAAATTCAGGCCCTTTAAAATCATCTTTGTCTTCATTCAGCACTGGCTCAGGCTGTACAACCACTGTACCTAGAATAATTTCATTTAGAAATTGGAAACCATTACACATCCAAATTAAGTGCAAAAGTCTTTTTTAAATAAATGTCAACATAGTATCTTGAAAAAAAAAAGTGCAGTTTGTTGACTAATACTCAAAAGTTTTGAATGTACAGGTGTTCACAGCACAAAAAAGGAAATAATAAATTAATAAATAAAACACCACACACTTCAAGCTGTGTCCATTTTGCAGCTGTAGAACAAAAACTGAAGACTGAAAAGGCCATGAGAAGTAAATACTGCACTGCCTACCCTGATGTGATATGTGCAGAAGAGAATTATCACACTGCTGGGAAAGCATCTCCAGCACCATGCTGCAACTAAAGGACTTCAGTTGGGTCACTTAAACCTACCGGAAGCCTTAAAGTAATTACTCTTCTCTCTATTTCCCCTTCCATCCAGTTTCCCTCATCTTATTTCAGTATGAAATAAATGAGAAAGCAAGAGAATCTTTTTTTCTTTAGTAAAATTCAGAAAAATCTACTTTTATGTTAACAAAGTACAATACTAACTGAAATTATATGAATTAAATAAAACATCTTTCCTACCTGGAACTCGGTTTTAACACTTTCGTTACAAAGGCCCTAGAAATAATTTAACATTCTGAGAAAAGGTACTTCAAGAACTGCTTCTCATGGAGTAAATAGGAGCAGTCTCTCCAAGGTTTTCTTTAACTTTCAGAGGTAAGAAATAGATGAGATTAATCAAAATCCCACTACAGTTAAAGAGAGCAGAATGTAGGTTTATAGTAATGACTATTTTAAAGGGTGCCTTAAGAATAATTGACTTCGCCCCCACATTTAGTCTCACTTTTCTATTTCTCAATAAACTCCAGAGCCAGAAGAATAAAATAAATTAAAACAAACATGATTTGCAAGTTACAGAGTTTGAGATTTCTAAGAATAGAAATTTTTTCTCTGTTACATGATGGTTTCACACAAAGGTCCATAAGCATTTGAAATTGAGCCATCAGCACATCCTGGTACATGACATCTTTAAGTACGATGGGTTCAAACTTAAAAGTGCTCGGAAACAGGATTTCCTCTTACAAGTGTTTGTAAGGGGAGGGAGACACACACGAACGTTTATATATATTTATATATAAAGTCAACAGGATCTAGGAGAGGTATTTTACTAATACATGTGCATTCTACTTAAGTACCTATGCTGCATCATAATCTTTTCTATTTGTTGAATTCAGAAACAAAGAAGGACGTGAACTACCTTTAGGCAAGCTTTTCATATCAACATCATTTTCTGAGTTTTCATTTGAATTATCTTCATTTACAGTCTCATCTAAGATTTGTTCCTCATCTGATCCAACATACTTTGTTACAACTGTAGGTTTCCTGCACAGACAGAAAAAAATCCATACTGTGACAAATATTACATATTGTGGTACAGGTAAGCCTGGTACTTTGCAAGCAGAACACCATGCCAATTGGGGAAACCTGCACTTTCATCAATTGAAAACATAAAGCAGAATGCTCTGAGTTATTATAACAAATAAGCTGCACGGCAATTTACCTGGTATTGGGACATGGAACTCTACCCTCTTAGGTGAATTAAGTAGATAAATGAATAAAGGATTAGTGTTTTTTCACATGCCTACTATACGGTTTGAGGGTTTCTGGGAGGTCAGATCAAGGTTTGATGTGTTTTTAAAAAGGTATGCAGGAAGTCACACTTTTATTTGAAATTAAAAAAAAAAAAAGCCAGAATAAAACCCAATTGGATGAATGCTCAGAAATCTTAAACATTGTTCCAATTTTAACAGGCAGCCCGAAGAGAACACACAGATATTAGCAAATGACAGCTCAGCTGAAAAGACACTTGCAAGGAAATATAGGAAGTGCAGAAAGAAATTAAAAAGCTGACTGTTTAATATGAAAACCGGTAGCCAAAATCTCACATAAAAATAATTCAGAACTGAACCCCTTAACACGAATGAATATACTATGTCATGGCAGGAAAAAATATATTAATCGATAGAGAGTAATTTACTGTGGTCTGAAGGTAATACATGAACTACTGAAGTCAATGCAGGATGCTGTTTTTCTCAGTATCAGACACAGTGCAGTAAGTGCATGAGCAACCATACCTTTAATGATAGACTGGAAGTAAAAAAAACAGGACTACTGAAAGGCTCTAAATAAAAAAGGCTGGCAGGAGAATGAATTCAGAAGGGAGAAATTAAAGTCAAACACAAAACCAAACTTGCAAATACAGAATCAAGCCAAACAGATAACAGAGAATGAAGAATGTCATTTAATTCCAACAGGCGTGATACAACGAACAAACATGGTTAACTGTAAGACTGAAAACAGAGACACAGAACACTTTGTGGAGAACACTAAGAAGGAAGCTGTTCAAGGCTGGCACTTAGAAGAGCTCACTGATCTACACAGTATACCAGGATAATAAACAAATTTGAAAAAAAAAAAAGAAAAAAAAAAAAAGCACAAAGAACATCAGCAGAATGAGCAGGAATTTTACTAGAGGAGGCTTGACTGATGCTATTTAGGTCACATACAATTTTTCTTCCGCAGTCTCAAATTGGTAAACAGTTAACTCTAGATTTTTTTTTATTTATTTATTTTTAAATCAAAGGTACAGTTCCTGCCCAGGACAACTTTTAGCACATTTTGGTTCTCCACCAATAAGGTACATAAAACTTTTTTCTGTATGCCCCAACTTACATCACTGAAAGAATCCCATGTGTTGAAAGAGCAAGAGGAAAAGTAATAATCTGTTAAATCCTGAATAGTCATAAAATGTAGGATAATCCCGCTGTATTGTTGTAAATAAAAATTAAGCTTTATGATCTCAACCTCTGACCATGAAAAATCATTTGCATTTTAAATATGGTGCAATGCCTTTGTCATACTAGAACTCTGCTAGCTCTGTGGACCTCAAATGGTGCATACTACCAGCATCTGGCACGGCACAGAGACTTCTCCATACTTTCAGATGATAGAAAGTAATTTCTTTCTTTTTGTTTTCCACACCAACCTTTTTGAGCGTGACGATCCTAAGAGCGTGACTCTTTCTGAAGAACTACCACCCTAAAAAATAAGAAAAAAAAAAAAGAGTCACCACACTTGTGATCAAGTCACCTGTCAACAGAAGCATCTTCTTGTTCCATTCACTTGAGCACCAACAATGCATCTCAGAAGTCACCACCTCTTACAAATAATTAAAAACAAATAAAAAGTGCATTAAGAAACATTTTACACAGGAATTGTTGTACATCAGACTAACAAGTAAACTTGAGTATTTCAATAATTTAAAGAAGGAGATGACGGAGAAATAAGCTGGTTTGCATGCCCATATCACAGTTTCATTCCAAATTTTAAATATTTTTAAGTGTATATTTTACAGCTGAAGTTTCTATTCAGCAAACAGGAGATTCTCTGCATATGGCTCTGTCATTATTCTTGAAGCACTTATTGCTAATGGCAATATTTCCTACACATTAGCCACTCTAGACTAGTCAAAAGCGTTTTTATTCCTACCTCTTCTCGATTGTTCTCCATTGAGGTTGGACTTCTTTCAGGTTCTCTACTTTTACCTATGGAAAGAAAAATAATCCACTGAACCCGAAGAAATATTAGCAGTTCTTCACATGCTATCTCACAGCATTTTTTATGCTTCATCAGCATTAATAAAGATGGCTGTGTGACTTTCACAGATCAACTTTTGTACAACAGTGAAATAAAACTGACTTCATGACTTAAATTTCACAGAAATCATTTTGAAATAACTTTCAGTTTTGTAGGATAGGCTGAAAGAGAGCCTATATTAAGTGAATTTCAAGACATGAGAACACAACTGTGTATGCAGGGATAACAGAGTGCTTTTTTTAATCTGTAAGAAGTTAAGGATTTCTCTTACACATGTTAATATTAAAAACACAATGTTAAATTTGGGATTATGAGCTATGCACAAACATCAGGACACGAAAGAGAATTCTCATTTCTTGATCCTAGTAGCCGTGGAATATAAAAGCTAAAGACAGGTATCTTCTGACTATCTGCTTCATCCAGCAGTCCAGGTGATGGAAGGGAATGTTTTAGTTCAGTGGTTTAATGACATTTGCACGAAGTTGCTTGAAAGGTATAAAAATAGTAGTATTGTAACAGATGTACTACTGAGAATCATGCAAGTGACAGTATAACAGAAAACAGAAACACTGAATAAATATCATCATTTCCTCCTATAACATTAGACTGTTAGCATTGTAACTTAGTCTTTCCTGACATACTACACTTGGGGAAAAGCTGAACAATTTTATTTTGCTTTAGACAAAAAAAAATTACTAGAAAATTTCATGCTGGGTATTTGACTTAAAACTGAATTGTATGGACAAATTTTAGTATAAATTATCCAGCCATTTCTGCACGCCAAGCTTTTGTCCCCTTTAAAAAAGGGAAATTTCCTCTGGAATATTGTAGGCATTCCACCACACGAAGGAGTAAACCTGAAACGTGGCAGAAGAGTTCCATTTCCTTTGGGGGTGGGACTCAGTCCACCTTCTGTTTGTGCCTCATTTTGGATCAACTACTAAATCTCTGGGACATGCCACAGTCTGTACAGGCTCAGTACGGATTTATGCCGGTAGATCAAGGCTGTGCAGACTCTGCCCTCAGACTGCACGTGCGCTACTCCCAAAGGCAACTGAACGAACATGCTCCTCCATCTCACAGCTCCTGGGTGTGACTGGACTGTACATGCGCCATCCCCACAGAATGACCAAGCATGCCGAACCCCCTCACAGCTCCTAGTGCTGACCAAACTGCACATGCTCCATCCACTCCACGGCTATGAGAGCGCAGAATTTCCCCTGTGACTGCTGCTCCCGGGCAGAGGCTGGTCACTTGATACAAGAGCAGGAAGTCAGTCTCTCCTACGCTCTCTCAATGATCCTCCTGCTGGCACCCACGCAATGTAGAGGAGAGAGACATCCGATACGAATGCAGAGGATAAAGAAACAACATAAGGCTGTAAAGTCAAGTACTCAAAATTTAAGAAAAGCCAGAATTAAGGTTATCCGTGCAAGTTCACTTATTGCTGCTACCACATACGCATCACAGTACACTAAATTCCACATGATCAAGTACTCCATAAGCATCTGTTACACATTTCAGTTGATTTATGTGTGTGTCATGGACATGTCCCAAATCCTGTGAGCCACACAATCATCTCCATCATCATCTCTTACCCTTTACAACACCTAATAATTAATTTATCCTCCATACTCTGCACAAAAATGAGATCCATTAATATGTAAACCTGATTTGGCTCCAATCACGTCAATCATTTATACACTGAAAAAGCAGTCAGTGGAGAAAAAAAAAAGCGTGAATAGGGTACTTCCAAGAGACATCATGTTATGCACAAAAAGCTAGGAAGTAAGCTTGCACAGTTAATTCCAGCATTTTCTAATATTTAAGTGTTTAATCCTTCATGCTTCAACTTTAATATGCTCTTTCTTTGGAAAAAATACATATCTAAACAATAATGAAGCACGTCTTCTATTAATTAGTCAGTGTAGAATTACAGCATCACAGAATGGCCTGGATTGGAAGGGACCCCAAGGATCAGCAAGTTCCAACCCCTCTGCCACACGCAGGGCCACCAACCTCCAGATCTGGTACCAGACCAAGATGTGCAGTGCCTCATCCAACCTGGCCTTGAACACCTCCAGGGACGGGGCATCTACAGCCTCTCTAGGCAGCCTGTTCCAGCACCTCACCACTCTCATTGTAAAGAACTTCCCCTTGACATCCAACCTAAACCTTCCCTCCTTAAGCTTAAAACCATTCCCTCTTGTGCTACTCACTATCTACTCAAGTAAAAAGTTGATTCCCCTCCTTTTTATTAACCCCTCATTTAAATACGGGTAGGCTGCAATGAGGTCTCCCTGCAGCCTTCTTTTCTCCAGGCTGAACAAGCCCAGCTCCCTCAGCCTGTCTTCATAAGGGAAGCACTCCAGACTTCTGAGCATCTTTGTGACCCTCCTCTGGACCCACTCCAACAGCTCCACAACCTCTGTGTACTTCTGTCTCACAGTATGTTTGAATTCTGAGACAAGCAGCCAAATTCTATTTGATATCTATACAGGATAAAGGGAAAAAAAAATAATCAATAAATTAAAAAAAAAAAGTATGCTATGTAGCAAAATCTCACCTTAAATGCATGCATCTACAGCAGTTCGATTTCTTATTCTGTTTAAGAAATTATTTGTGTGCTACTTTCTCCTTTGTTAACAGTTCAGTCAGATGCTGACACAAGGCAGACGGGACCACATGGCAGTACATTCTCAAGATAAACATCAAAAGGAAAACTGCACACCAGCAAACACACAGCTTTATTACTTACAACAACAGTTTAAAAATAAACTCCACACCACAGCCAACACACTCCCATTCTCCTGCACTCTATCATTTCAGTATAATTTTTAGCTCATGAAACAGCAGTGCCTGGAAAGTTGTGTACCTGTACCCAGTCAAATTTGGACACAAATTGTATATGGTACTGCTATGAAAAATTTCTGCTTCTTATGAATGCAATCACGCTATTTAAAATTTATTACTTATGTTTAACTTGTAAGTACAAATTTCTAATGCCATATTTGATTTAGTCCAGCATGTTTTTTCAGTTATTTTGTTTCTGAATGTTTCCAAATAAATATAGGCATCTTTTTCAGATAATTATGAAAGCACAATCTCAACATCTTCTGCCCCAACCACAAGGACTGCAAAAAGTTCACTGCCGCAAAAGAAACAAAATACTGCCCTCACATTCAGGAAAGATGAAAAAGGAACCACCACCACAGGCAAATGCATGCATGTTTGCCATCTCACGTTTCAGAGAAGGCAAACTACCAGCAGAATTAGCTTTATTCACATTTAAACGCATTATTTTAACTGAAAGAAATCTTGTGTCAAAGGCTGTATGTATTTATCAAAATAGAACCACTTAACTAAATCATACTGGGATTTTGCATAACTGTGCCCTGGTGAAGCGTGATACAATGAAATCACAACACAAAGATATGTGACTTCAGAATCATATATGTTTAAACTTAAAACATAAAATGCCATTTTACCTAGGCTTTTGGTTTTAGATAGTGCTGGAGGAGAGTTTGTGTCCTCAGATTCCTCTGATGAGTGAGCCAAGAAGTCATGGAGTTTCTGCACCAATGTATTCAACTTGCTTTCACTGTCAAAATAGAAGTGAAACTTGAAGTTACTGTAGGTCTCACGCTAATTTAGCATGCCTGAAAGGAGTGATGTTGAATCTCAATTAACACACATCTACAGGGGAAAGTTACTCATGACCTGAACACTTAATACTACAAAGCAAATAAAAACCATACAATTTTATTAAACCTTACACTAAAAAGAAACAAAAACCAAAACAACAAAGTAGCCTTTTTGATACATACACAAAAAAGCACTGAAGACTCTTAGGAAGAGCCAACAGACTCTTAAAGACAATAAACATTTTAAGCTGGTTTTAGCTAGGTGAACATGTGAGATTGTTCTTACCCAAAGCTTATATTAAACCAACTACATACATATACATACATACATAAATATATATATAATGCATTCTGCATTTATTTTGTCAAATACGACCAAGCACAATCAGATCAGTTCATGAGTATTATGCTTGGAATTTTCACCAGGCAGTTTTAGACACCAAGAATCACCTGTTTCCTCAATCATCACAGTAAAAAGGCAACAGTTTTGCCCCATGCTTTTGCTATAAAGGCATACTCCTTCATGATTCATACACATTCTATTCCCTTGCATTTTATGTCACCTATTTCATGCTCATTTTTTCCACCTATAGCATCCACAATTTCCTGGACAGGTGCCTTTTCCTGGCTGCAGTTATCCTGAGTAAGACCAAGGGCAGTCATGTCCTCAGACCCTGTTATCACAAGCTGCCACTCTCAGCTGTTGGTTGCTGCTTCCCTTCCAGACGCTATCAACTCCCAGAAATCTGCCAGCTGATAAGTCTGAGTCATCAGACCTTGTCTGCTATTAGATATGGTTTCTCAAACTGCTCAACTGTGTTATCCACTCCATAAGTCAGCCCAGTTAAAGGCTACAGACGTCTCTCCTTTTCACTTTTTTCTCCCCCCATCTCCCCGTTACTTTCAAAATTGTCTTTTGACAGCAACAGGAAATAATGTTCTCTTGCCCTGTTCTACAGCTTGTAGTGTCCTTTGAGTATTTATCAGAAGCTCAATCCCCTTGCTGTCACCATCTCCACTGTTTTCTGAACACATCAATAAATATCAACTCCCAACTTTCAACTTAACTATTATTTAGAAATAACTTGTCTCTCTTTATTATCTTCTAAAATGCTGTTACTGAAACAAGTTATAATATTCTTGTTCTCTATATAAAACATTCAGAACACTACGTGTGTCTTTGTGACTAATAGCTTAGAACATGATCAGCTACCAACTACTGCCTCTCATCCTAACTAGTCTAGAAGCATCATTTCCAGAACAAAAACGTTCATGCTAGCACATTAAAAGAATGTACAAACTAATACTAAAATGCCTCCTCAGCTTGCTTTTCCTCGGGATTATTCAGCATTTTGTAGCATCAGCCTGTATTAAGGAGTAACAGATTAAACTTAACTAAGGGTTACTGCACCTCTACCCGAAGGAATTACAGCAATGCTTTCCCTGCTTTTGTATAAAACCTTTTACAGCAAAATCCTTGTTCTTTTTAACATATTGTCACAAACTGACACAATAAATAGATCACAACATTTAAAATGTGCATTAAAAAATGCACAGGAGTCTAAAATTTAATAACATCTTAGAAGTAATAAGCAAAGCAAGTCTCACTCTGCCATGAATCAACCATCTCTATGCTATTTCCTAGCCATTTCAGGCTTGCACATATAAAGGAAAAGCTTCACCATCAGTCTAGAACTACTGCAACACAGTTTAGCTTAATTAGAACAAGAATGAAAGAAGACATGTCCTACTATTACTGGTTTTGCCATGAACTTGATTTGTGACCTTGAGAAACTATCACCCAAGAATACAATTCCTCACCTAAATTCAGAGCAAGTTCTGTAACCTTAACCAGCAACGGCTGGGACACCATTTATCCCAGTAACGAGTGAGACAGTCTGCATTATGTTAACTGCTATGACAAATGAACACAACGCAGAAGAACAAGGAGGGAGTGCAGGGGAGAGGTGAAGTGCTGTGTCCTCACCTAGCTAGACACAACAGACTGAATTCACTCTGCCTGCTAATTACTGTCCCCCTGTGCTTAACCCATCAACCACATTACCTAATGATCACTCTGTGTGGAACGAGTCAAACCACCTCCGACAAAATAAAATGCTACAGAACTGTTTCCATTTGCACCACATTCACGGGACAGCTGTGTCTCGTTGCAGGAGAGGTGCTGCAAATTCATGGCCAGGGCACAGGGAAGGGCAGGACTGCTCATTTCGGCAGCAAACCGGGTCATGTTGGATTACATTGTGAAACTGCGCTGGAAGAAACTTGTTATCACCTTCTATTTCTATTTATTCTCCCCTCAGATAGCTCTTTTTTTTTTTTTTTAAACGTAGGTAGAGAATGTTCCACCTATTGTCAAAATCTGGAAGAATGTTTTAGAGCCGTTTTTAAAAAACAAAACACACAGGATCCCACCACCTTCCAGACAAAGTTGGGTTACAAATGGCTCTGTAAGCCAGCAATACAGGAGCGCTTTCCAGCTTTTTATCCAACTCCACCAGTTTGGTTACAAACACGCTTTTGCGAAATGTTTTGCTTTTAAGTTCTCAGCTGCCTTAAAGATTTTAGGCAAATTCACTTTTAAACCATCTTTACAGTTGCTTCAACTTAAATTATTTTTCACCTTGGCATTTCCAAAGAAATACTGCAGAGTAGCAACTATTAAGCAGACAAAACTAAACAATACTTGAAAAAATAAAGAAAATTAAGACCAGATGATCTTTAAAACCACCAGACTGTAGGCCAACATCATCTATTTCTAACAGTATCTCTGTGATGGACAAACGTAACAACCCATAGCAGAAGTCTGAATATTTTAATTAAGACCAGAGGAAGAGGAAAATAGAGAAAAAGACCAGGCTTCCATCAGAGCACAAGACTTGACAACAGCTGCTACCCACTACCACACTACACGCGTTGCTCGAACTCAGTTACAGCCCAGTCCTGCAGACTGCTCAGGCATTCACAGCTGGAGCACACCAGGACTGCTGCAGCACATCTTTCAGCTCAGTTCTACCCAGAAGAAACCTGTTCATGCACTCCAAGGCCCCTTGTGTTATCAAGCAGACAGACTCTTCAAAAATGAACTTGTTTTAAATGCTAGCAGAGGTGCATCCAAAGCCCTGACGGAGACAAGAAATGACTTTTGAAAGCCTTCCTGTATCTAATACATTACTAACAAGAACATCTTTAAAAAATAACTGTTTTACTATAAGTAAAGCCAAAGCTGATGTCATTTAATTCAACATACAGATCCAGAACAGTTACAAGGTATCCTTCCTTCCCCCCAGCATGTAATTTGCCTTCACATCGCTAAAGTCTTGATATAATCAGGCCAGTATTCTGTCACCTGCAAACCCTCATAGACGTTTTTCATGATTGTAAGGAAAAGCGTTAAGACTAAGCCTGATATAAGGATGTATTGTGGTTGAACACACATGAACAAAATGGCACAAGACCTGTAGGAGAGCAAAGGATGACAAAATCTGGGAAAGAATTTGTTCCCTAATCAGAAGTCTGCCTCTCTGAGAAAATACATAACCAGAAAATAAAAGGAGACTATCACTACACCTATGCCACACTCACTGTATAAGCAATCGTTTTAACCTAAGCACAGAAACCAACCCAGATTACTAGCAGCCATTTCTTCTGCTGAACCTAGACCTGCTCTCTGACCTAACTCACTGCCCCTTTGCACAAATCTTTCTGCAAGCACAGGTGACAGAGGATATTAATCACAGTCTCAGTTGGAGAAGTTTATAAACTTCAGAAGTAGCAATATGATACCTGAACTTGCAACAGCAAAATCACAGTTGGCAGGTATGTGACACTAAGAACCAGGGAAGCACTGAGGCTGGGAGATCCCTTCCAGCTCTGAAGATCCCCTAGTGAGATCTCCTGCACAAGCAGGATCAGCTACAGCAGCTGCCAGAAACACAGCCAGGCCAGCGGGGCCGAGCACCTTCATTGCTGGAGCCTGCAGAGCCTCCCTGCTCAACTTGTTCCAATGCCTGGCCATTCTCGCAGTAAAACAACTTTCCTGTGCTCAGATGGCATTGGATTACACTGAACTCATTGGATACAGCCAGAAGGAGCCTGAATACTGAAGCTCTGACTGAAAAGAGGTAGACCTCTAGCACTACACTGAACTTGCAGACACTATGGTTAAGGCTTCATTAACACAGACTCGCTCTTTTCATGTTGGTTAGGATTGTTCTTTGGTCCTCAGGGCTCAATCAAGTAATACCTAATAGAGTTCAAGACATTTGATTATAAGGATTAAGTAACTTTGGAGTATAAGCACAGCACAAGAGGTTCACACAAGTGAACAGACTGAGTTCTCTCCAGACACACAGGGGGAAAGGTTCAAAATCACTAAGAGACCCTTTATTACGTTCAAAGAAGATTACACAATGTCTTTTTCTTGAGATGGCATCCAAACAACTGTAACAGGATTTGGCTGAGGGCTACCATGCCTTGCTGGGAAGTGAAGGGTCTTTTTTGTTTGGTTCTTGGTTTGTTTTTACAACTGCATTTTTAGTAGGCTTGAATACTATATGGAAGTCTGTAATTTCAATGGTAAAATAGCCTGTAAACTTAAAAACAGAAGTCAACCATGTGAAAACCTAAATATAGTATTTTCACCTGAGACAAAAATGATGGCATACTGTGTATTTTAATACATTAATTCAGGAAAGGAAGCTGAAACTAGCATACATGTAACCTACAAGACAAAGTACTGTCACAAAAGCTGAAGTGTGCTTTGCTTGAAGGGAAAGAAAGACTCCACACAATGGCTTTTAGTCTCTAATTCTAAGACTATCTTCTCCTTTGTTTCATTTGTCCTCCACTTTCTGAAGTTTGTAAAAGGTTCTCAATAAGACATCATTCATCACAAACCCTAAGAATTAAAGCTGGTTCCTTAGTTTCCCAGATCTACAACTACCAATCAGACCCATTACCCACTTTTCAGGGTTATGGCCCTGCTGAAGCACAGTTCTTTTATTTTCCAAAAATACAGCCATCTCAGATTGCCCCACTAACAATGCTGAATTTATTGCCAGAATTGTTGTTTCTACATTCTAGCAGATCTATCTGCTCAATACAGCTTCTAGCATTAGATGTATTAAGACAGAAAATTCTACAGCTATGCAGCGTGCAGATAAATAAACTGCCTTTCCTGAACGGCACTGAAGCCGACTCTGGGCAACAACCTGTGAACTGAAGTTGGTTTTTGTTCCATGGTTACGCTCCTGTTCTTAAAAAATAACACTAAAGATTCACACTGATCAATCCTTTATCTGTCTTGCATGAAAACTTTTTGTGGCTGGACATCACAAAAAAATTCTGACAGCTTAGTACTGCCCTTTAGTTAATTAGAGAACTTTACCTACTCACTATCTTTTAAGTCAATATTAAGTCTCCCATTATACCTGCCAGTGAATTTTGACAATTTTGTCTTCCCCCTCCTGACTTGCCACCAGAATTTGCAACACTGACCGACTCGTGAACCGATTCGTATTTCTAAACCACCTGCAGGCACAGACTCCAGCGATATGAAATGGGATTTCATGAGGGTCAGCAGTATCCCTAGGCCTCCCTGCTTACAAAAGGCCTATCTAGTGATCCCATCTACAAGCATCATTTGTCACAGCCGTTTGTTCTCGTGGTGAACATAGCGTGTTAGCACTGTCTTCTGTTCAGGCACTTTCTTTTGGTGAGCTATATACAAGGAAAAAGCATCAACCTTTACTTCCTTCATTACAGGTGTTGCAAGTGCACACGGAATCTGTGATGAAAATGGGAACTTCAAGTTTCAGTAAGGTTAGGGCCATTCCTTTCTCACACCACATTATCTCAGAGGAGAATAAGGCACCTCTACTTAAGCCCCACAGAAACCACAACACAAAGTACACAAAACCATAACAGACAGTACTATACAGAAACAGAAGCAACAGCCACTGCAGTAAGACTCTCTGGGAGGAATTTCACTTCTGTGTGAACACGTTGGCTCAAGGACACATCTGGCACACAAGGTGACAGCCAGCCTAAAGTTTTGACTATTTCCTCAAGAAAAGCACAGAATCTGCTTACACCCATTTGACAAGATTGTGTGACAGCCTACTAACTTGCACTGTGCCTTCAGACAACACGGACAATTACTATGGACTTATTTACTGTTAGATTATTGGGGCATTAAATAGCATGCCTCGTACAATCCTGAAATATAACTCACACAGAACAAAGAAATTCAAGTGATTAAGGAATACAGAACCCATATTGCACATTGGGAAGACTAAAGCATAAAAAGTTAACCTGAAAATTATAGGTAATGTTGGAACACCGCCTCCAGGATGGTCCAAGACTCAAAATTTGTTCTCTTTTTCTATTGTGCTTATTCCCTTCAATGTATGAAATGACTGGTAGGACCAACCCGGACTTTACAACAAAGATCCCTCCATTTTAAAAAGAAAAATAAAGCAAGTTTTATGTGAAACTGTGGTCCAAAAATCTCAATAAACAAACAAGCAGGGAGATGGTGCACGATGACAGAAAAGCAGCAGCTGGCAGATCAGCATGGCTTGCTGGAAATGAGAGCAAAGAACACTTTGTGTGAGCAGAGAAACGTGCCTGCATGTGTGTGCAAACAAGTGGAGAGCACCTCTGCCTCTGTTCCAATGCATCAATACATCAAGAGTGCATTCATAGTGCTTTCCTCTACCCTCCCATTCTCTCTAGTATTAGCAGAACTTGAACTGATAAAATAAGAGAAAAGCTCTTGCAATCAATGTGCTCATAACCCTGAAACCACAGCACCAAACAACATAATGCTTGATACCTAGCACAGAACTTTTCCCGTACATTAAAAAACTCATGATGAGCTCTGTGTGGAACAAGGATCATCCAAGACACCTGCACTGACTGAGAACTGAGTTAATGAGCAGAATAAGTCTGGAGCACCAAAAAATACTGTGTGCAGCTACGTACAAGTTGTTTGTCATAGGGCCTACTTACTGCATGGACATTCAACCCAGAGATTACATACAAACTCAAATCCACCTTGAACATACTTCCTCAACTTCAAGCATATAAGTGAAACTCTTGAAGTAATCCAATTTAACCTTTCCACCTGCAGGTAAAGGTCTGACCTTCAGTATTATCTAAACTCCACTGCAACGTATTCTAAAGCAGCCTTTTCCCATTAATTCCTGTGCTACGTCAACACAAGAATATTGAAGCAAAATCTTTATGCCATACAGAAATCAAACTCCACTCCTGCTCTTCAAAGACTGAAGATGAAAGAAGAAAATTCCTCTATTTGCATTTCAGCCTACAAATAAAATAATCAATCCAACAAAAAGCTGGTATAAACTGTCCCAATGCTGTAAAGGCGTGGGGAGGAGGGAGAGATGGGCAACCCCTGTTTTACAACATGAAGCACGCAGAAGAAATTGGTAGCTGCTGGGAAGTCATGCAGCACATAACGTATGTTTGTAGTGCTTATGACTTGCATCTAGCACGTGATCAGCATCAGTAACAACGATACTATAATTTTTTTCAGTTAGAATCTACGTACATACATTGTTTCCTCTGAAATTCTGAGGCATTAAAATCAAGCAGTACAAAAGAGCGAAAAAAAAAAATAAATAAAAATTTCCCACCTTTTAACTTCTGTTAAACTCAGTGGTCATCACTGAACGGCTCAGGGGAAGTCTGAAACCGGGGGTGAAGAAACACAAATACAACCTCAGAAGAAACTTGGCGGCTCGGTACCTACGACAGCATGCTGCTCCTCTTTCTTAACATCTTGTTTGATGCTGAAGTCAGACGCAACATTTTTGAGGGCTCAGAAACAATGCTTTATTGTTTACGATCTGCCTCAGGCATGTGGAATATTTCTGTGCGACTGACAGCGCTGATCAGCCCCTTCAGCCTAACTACAGACCGAAAACATCCAAGCCCAACTCTGCATTAAGGCTTTAACATGGCGCCTGGCGGCACCGGCTCGGTTTATACCAGCTTATTTAGTTTACGCAGCCGAATGGGAACGGTTCATCCCCGTCGGCGCGTCGGGAGCCGCCCCTCAGCGAGAGCGGGACGCGCTAGCGAAGGGCGCGGGAAGGCGCGGGCAGAGTACTACGAGCGGACACGTGGGGCGGGGGCTGACAGCCGCAGGGCACGGCGCCGCGGCGCCCACCGGCCGGGAGCGAGGACCGGGACGGAGTGGGGCGGAGCGGCGCGGCCCCGCTCCCCGCCCGACGACGATAGCCGCGCGCGGCGGTTACCAGAAGAGCGCCCGCCGCCGTCCCGCGCCCGGCCGCCTCCGCCGCCGTCCCCTCCCCCTGCGCTTCCCGCTCGGCCTCCCGCCGCCGCCCCCTCCCCCAGCCCGGCCTCCGCCGGCCCCGCCGCCTCGAGCACCGGCCCGGCCCCGCCCTGGCAGAACCGAGCCGAGCGGTGGCGCCGCCGAGGTCGGCCGACGGCAACGGCCGCGCACGCGGCGGGAGCGATGCGCGCCGCCGGCCCCTCCTCCCCTCGGCGGGGCCGGCGAGGGCCGCCGCCCGACGCCCCGGCGGTTGCGGGCCCCGGGTCGTACCTCATGGGCTCTGCGGTCATGTCTCCGCCGCCGCTGCTCGGTGCGGCCGGGTCGGGCCGGGACCGGCTCAGGCGCTGAAAGGAGACAAAGCCGTTATTGCCGCCATCGCCAGCGCCGCCGCCATCTTGTAGGAGAGAGGATGAGGGAGACCTGCCTCCTGCCGCCTTCCTCTTTCGCCGACTCCCATTGGCTCCTTGCCGCCCCCAGCGATTTTCTAATTGGGCCGCTCCGACGGGGGCTGTTGCTAGGGTCGTTTACGTCACGGTCCCGGCTTCCTCCGCTCCGATTGGCTGGGGGGAGGGTTACATCAGCGGGGGGGAGGGGCTGACGTCACGCACCGAGTCCCATGACATCATTTCAAAACAAAGTGCACTGACGAGTTTGACCGGCAGGGGGCTCCACCGATGGCGCCTCGGTGCGCCCGGCCCTGGGAGCCACGTGCCCACGCAGGAGGAACGTCGTGACAGGGCGCGCAGGGCCGTGGCCACAGGGGCCTTGGCCTCAGCCAGGCTTCTGCTGCTCCACACCCCTTCTTCAGAGCACAGCAGGGAAGAGCAGCTGGGTGGGTTTTTTTCCCAACCCAAGTCGTTCTTATTCTGTGATTCTATTCTGGGATTCCCGGACAGCAAGGTGTGACAAATGCACCCCAATAACCAAGGTAGACCTTGTTGAGCATGTTGAGTTGTTCTCCTCACTAGAGCTCAGCGCTGCTAGAATTTACATGTTGTTTTTTTTTAAAACAGTTCTTCAGGTAAAGAAGCCTAGTGATCAGTCCTTGCTGGCAGCATCATGTAAGATCTAGGTACGCCAAGACGACTTTCCCTGCTTCTACCAGCAGACCCCATGTTCCTATTAGATGTCAAAATCTGTATGAACAGCAGAGGACCAGGAGAGACTGCTGCTCAGAGGGGAAGAAGTGATGTGCTCCCATAAGAACGCTGCCAACCTGCAGTGCCTGGAGCAGCCTGGCACTTGTATCTCTCCACAAGGCCAAGAGAGAAGAATGGGTCACCAACACCAAGTCCAGCATGGGGTAGAATTAGAAACAGATGACAATTAGTCACTTCTTAAAATATAACCAGCCTTGAAAATTAAGGTTTTCTTCCTATAGAAATATAAAAGGTACCCACTCACCTAGGTTCCTAACAGTGTGCAAAATGAGGAAAGAAACATTAAGTGGAAGCCTTGTCAACTGAAGTATAACCTCTCCTTAGCATGTATTTCATTCTAAAAGGCAAGTGCAATGAAACAAATAGCATTTCCAAACTTCAGAACACGCACGCCCACATATCTCAGATAAATTCTACAAACAAGTCTAGAATTTGCTTTAAAACGTAGCTTTTTAGCCAAAAACTGCACCCAGCATTTACTGAATGCTATTACTAGCCAAAAAAACTGATTTCATAGCTTTTGTTCCTAGATTCTATCTCACAGTCAAAGCTGTAGTTCTAAAAGACCAAACCATCACTCGCTTTTATCTAGGTGCTGAAAATCAGTGCTAATTCTGACTGCAACAAATTCCATTAATAAACACAAAAAGCCATCTTAATCTGTTGCCACCCAATAGGTATATTAAACTGGAAGCACTACCTATTCTTAGTTCTGCATTAGTACTTCAATTGAGTGATTTAAGTAAGACAAAACGTTTATTTTCAAGGGATTGAGCCTGCTTTATGGCAGAGTCTACATTAGAACTATGAAGTAAAAAGATAAAGTAATCAATAAAGTTCAATATTCTTGGGAAATGCAAGAGGTATTTTTTAAAAATAAATTTGTCTTGAATTCACAGCTTATAACCAAAGATACACGTTATATAGCAATTGTGAGGAAAGGGCAGCATAAAACAACAGATCTCCCAACAATTAGTCCAGAAGACAAAACCTGACCCTATCATCAAATCGTCAAAATACAAGTTGCGGGAGCTCACCCAAATCCACATATGGATCTGTGTGCACCTCTGGAAAAACATTCTGCACATCCAGCGTACCTGCAGTCAAGCTCACCTCTACATAGGGCCACCTCCCCCAAGGCTCTAATGGGCACTGCTGATCCAGTATACTTGGAAGAATAAAGATTCAGAGCAAGTTAGTAAATCACAGACTACAGTTGAACCTTATCGTTGCCTGATTTCTGTCATAGGGGCAGTAATTAGTTTTCTTAAGTAGATATTAGCCTACTTTAAAAAAACATGGCTAAAGACATGTACAGTTATCAATTATTTTAATAAGTGTATATGCTCCTGACCTAGAAATATCAAGTATGTATACGTTTTTTCAGATCATTCTGCAGTAGTACAGTTAAAGTACTACTATTAAGTAGTACAGTTAAACCAGAACAAGACAACACTGTTTAAATTCATTTTACAGGAATGGTCAAGATGTGAGCTTTTAAGTAGAGCAGAAAATGTGCAACAAAGCTCATTCTTTGTTTATCAGAAGATAAGCATGGTAAGAAATGGAAACATGGACAGGAGCACCTGTTACAAGGAAAGGCAGAAGGAGCTGGGCTTGTTCACCCTGAAGAAGACAGAAGGGGTCTGGATCAATGCACTATGCTAACTAGTCAGGAGAGATGCATATAGCTAACTATTACCTCAACTGCTCTACAAGCCAAATAACTTTTTTCTGGAATATATGCTCTCTAGATCTGCTACAGTGGAAGCACTCAGTCTTCTTCTCACTGATCACAATTCAACCTTTCTCCACGTGCTTCATTTTCTGCCTAGAGAGCAGAAAAACTGCAGGGGGAAGACAACAAGTATTATTTTAATTCCATGTGCCAACATGGAAAGAGAAAAGTATTAAAAGTATTAAATTAAATTAAGAGAAACACCTTAAATGCAAGGCCAACATGTCCCCACCATCCACCAACACAACGCACGATTGTTTAAAGTTGGCCCATACGATAAATGCTTTTGAAAGGGACAGAATACAATAAACACAACATTTAAAAAATCTGAAAGCTTCCATAGAAAACGTTATTTCAGAACAAGATTGTGTATCGCTTTTGTTGCATTGTTAACAACTGAAGCACAACCAATCTCAAATGTTGCTGGAAGCCTTCTTAAAATGCCAATAGGGCAGGAAACTAAGTTTTTCAAGTCTGTAACTGTAGTCCCACTGGACTCCACTTTCAGGAACACCACCTGCCAAAGACCCCAGGAAGCCAAGTCTTGTCTTTGACAGCTTTCCTGAGGAACAAGTGAAAAACATACAGCCCCTGTGCTGTTCGTTGCCTACATGAGAGGACCTCTAGCAGTGATGCTTCAGGTTGTGATTTCCTGCATAAACACACACTATTAATCCCATCTACTCAGCCACGCTCAGGTTTTTACTATATATACTTATTAACACACACTGAAGCAATAGTGGAAAAAAATAGGTTTGTTATAGCTTCTTTCAGTCTGAAAGTTTGAGAGACACCAGTGTAGATTAAAAAATATTTATTGAAAGTTGTCTAAAATCCAGCCACACAACTTATCCAATCCACTAAAACTTCTCATTCTGTATGTATGGTTTCTTTAAAAAATGCATCTCCATCTCACCAACAAGTTGAAACGTCAAACAACTAAATTAGAACAGGTAAGGCACTTGAGATGTGTTAATGTAGCAAAATTGCATAATAACAACATTCTACTCTGAATGATAAATTCTTTTTGAGCTTAAATCCAAAGTATCCACATCCTGTAATCCTTAGAGACAGGCAGAAGGAGAAGCCAGTCTCATATTTTCCTCTGACTATTAACCACCAAGGCCATCATGGTCTACAAAAGGCAGTACTGCTGAATTAGGCCACAAACATTTCCTGTAGTGCAGATGCTGAATTACAAAACAGCGTGGGCTGAGGCACAAGGTCTTCAACTAGAAAATCCTTAAGGAAAAGCATCTTTGTGAGATAAAAGAGCAAAAAGCACATCCATTTAATTATAAGGCCAAGAAAGCTCTCCTAGAGTAACAACATCTGGGGTTAGATATCTCAGCCCACTCCCATATCCTTCCAAGGACACACGGCTGAAAATAATTCGGAGAAAGCAATGAATGTGAGAACTTGGATTGTGACCAGCAATCTGACAGCAGATGCTGAGCAGTAACTTTAAGGCCACTTAGCAACTTATAATTCATGCAACAGATTAGTTACCCCTTTAATTACCTTTCCATGTTTTGTAATTTTTGGAAGGGAAGTGTTATCACTGAGATAATGCTTTCTAGTGAACCAATACTTACAAATGAACTGATGTAGTTTCATTATTTGACAAGAAAGTTTTTAACAATTGAATGAGTTGCACTGTAAGAAGTAGGGACTTCAATCAAGTTATAGACAGCAAAGTTTAGCATAATTTTTGCCTATTTACTAGGGAGAAGAAGTAATACACTAAATTTTTGATTATTTTTTTCAGTCCTGAATATCAAGTATAAAATTCATTAGTAGGTCCCTGTACAATGTTGACTGAAATTTTACCATTGGAGCCATTACTACCCATTATAAAGTCTTCCTTCATCTGTGAAGCAGTCTCTTGCATCATACTGTAGTTAAATGCTCTTCTCAAAATAGACACACACATTTAGGGTATGCACATCCTGAAATGGAATCTGCAGTACGCTCCAAGGGTCACAGACTGAAGGAAGTGACATGCAGGTACATGAAGCTTCCTCAACCATGCACAGGCACAACAGAGAAGCTACTGTCACCTACAAGGATGAGCAAGAAGTATCTGAGGGGAAAAGACATGCAAAAGAGATTATCCAATAGAATTCAAAGTACCATTTCTGTTAGTCTAAGGAAACATAGTAATTCTAAATGCAAAGTTTTGCCTTCCATTAAAGTTGCATCAGAAGATGTAAAGCTTGGAAGAGAGTTTGCATCTTAATACTCTGTCCATCAATGCACATTGCATGTTATATCTAAGGCACTGCAGTCATCTTTGGTTCAGTGTTTAACTATCTCATTCAGTGTAAAGAGAGGTAGCATGAACCACACATCTTTAGTTCTTCCATTCTATTACGCAGTTTCATAATCACCATCTTCCTGGTGTTACAGATTCTGGAATCCTTTAACTCATTAGGAAACTGCAAGAACAAAAAGAAAAGCAAACATTTATTACTTCTATAAAAAGCAAAGGCCTGCAACTGCCTATTTAGCTTTCCACATATTCTCAGAAGATCAGAATGAAAAACTAAGGCGTAAATAGCTGTGGAGAAAGTTACTTAAAAGCAAGACTTCTAATACTCCTCAAGCCAAGCCAGAGCAGCAATATCACACTTGCTCCAAATTTAGAAGCAGCTCATTAAACCACTGCAAAGAACAGAATGAAAGGCAATCAGTTATTCAACAAGAAATTCTTCGTTAGAAGAATGTTTTTTCGTTAGAAGATTGTTTCTTCGTTAGAAGAGTGTTAACTCTTTTGGTGTTAGAGAAGTATTTGTGAGTATCACATTTACAAAAATGAAAGAACTGACTACTGCCATGACCTAAAGGGTTTCCCAGCCTGTGGGTGTAGAAGGAACACAACAGTGGGTTAGCAGGAGTCTGTAATTCACGGGTGATGGATATTTCTGAGGAGTTGGTGGAAGAATACTAAAAACTACAAGAGGCTTTTTGGGCAGAATTTCAGGAGCAGCAAAGCTCTGGCTAACTTCTCACAGTGTGACTGTGTGTGCTTCACTAAGAACTGTTTGGCAAGAAGCACAAGTGAGTTAGAGAGAGCAGCTGCCCTTGAGTTTCAGTGATAAGCGCCAATAATCTCAGACATTCAAAGTTATCTTCAGACCTCTGTCTTTACTACAGCAAAAATCCTCTTCATCATAGTGAGACTCATCAACTGTTTGTGTAAGGAGTGATTGGTGGTAGCTATAAATTAACAGAAATCTTGACAAAATAAACCTCCAGTGTCCACACGTACTACAGAATTCTAGGAAGGCAATGATGCTCTCACTCTGTTAATAGACACAGTAACCCATCATTATGGCTTCTCACAGAGAGAACACCATATATTTGCCAATGCCAATCAGGATTAGCCTTCCAGACACACTAGAAACTTCACAGGAGCCAAGATGGTTAGAAGCTGGCCCCTCAATATGTATTCATTCCTTCAAAATACATTAAACAAGCCCCCTATATCCATCAATATAAAAAAATAAATTAACTACTCAACAAAGATAAAAGCAATCCTGAAATATTTGCAGCTTCAAGTAATCAGTCACATTCCCTATTCCCAACAGTAAGAACTAATGATCAGAATGTAAGAGTACTGAGGGAATGTAGTAAAGAAGCACTTATTTCAATATAATTGGCTGAGATACCAACATAAGAATATAAATATTTTATAAATACATAACAGCATAAAAAGGAGTGCAGCATAATCTGCGCTTTGGCCAGAAAAAGAGTAGTATCCACCAAATGCTGTATTTCTGCACTATTAGCCAACATTGCTGCCCTGAGCAGCAAGAGCAGCTTTGATTTTAAAAGAATATTTCTCACCAAATTAGATTTCAGGGGGAGAAAAGAAATATTTAGCTTCTTTCTCCGTTCTGTTTTATATTAACATTAAGAGAAGCAAATACCAGTCCACAGGAACAGATTCATTCGTAAGCACAAGTAAAATTTCTGTTACCACTCCCAAAGCCTTCATTTGTATTTACTCCTCTTTCTCCATAACCACCTCCGGTGACACAGCTGTACCACAATGCACACAAACACAGTGACTGAAGCAGCAGAAAAGCAGTACCTGTATGGATATCCATGGTATTTTGACCTGAAGACAGATAGCAGCCAACTGAAAAAGAACACCACCAAGCCAATACCAGCAATGCACATGACTGCAAGAGATGCAGAGTAAGACAATAGTTAAGTGACAGCTCTCTCCAAAAATACCATAGTTAACAGAAATATTCTGCAATATTTACAAGTTTGGTCAGATTAAACCTGTGCTGTAGTCACTTAGAAGAGCTATACCGACATCATTCTCTTTCAAATACTTTAAGCCCATTTTCACTGAGATGATAAGCCCCTTCTCTCACTTGCTAACAAAGTGGCCCAAAAGCATCTTTACATCTGCCTATCTTGCTCTTTGCTAAGCACATCTAAAAACTGCTGAAATGACTGAAAGGTGGAAAGCATACAACAGCATCCTTCCCTGTAATGCAAGGACACAAGTAAGCACACATGCATGCAGTCCAAGAGTAAAGCAGAAATCTGTTTCACTTCATCCCCACCAGAGGTCCACATGTACTAATAATATCCAGAAACTGAAACAGCTGCTGTTGGTTTTGCTGCTGCTGTGACCCACGAGTGGAATTGGTACACATCAAAACCAGTTCCTGAGTATCTCAGCTAAGACTAGCATGGGATCTGCATGCACTTTATCCTGAAATATCCCTCATTAATAGCAATGGAGGAGAAAAAAAGACAGATCCATACACTGCGACTCAAATAATACACAAGACATATAGAACCTAATATACAGTTTATTTTTCCTTAACTGAAGCACAGAAAAACAAAATGAGATTAACATGGCCATAAAATGGGGCAGAGAAGAAAGCTGGAGCTATCTTCTCCTGGACACACAGAATAATGAAACACATAACAAGTTATTGTCGGATGCATTCAAGAGTATTTTGTTTCATGATCATTTCTTGGAGGTTGGTTTTTTTTTTTTTTTTTACTGCAGGCAACTTAAGTTGACTTGTTTTTATTTAAACAGATCACCCCAGTATTATATTAGACCACCAGGAATACTCTACTCTTATTCGTTAGCTACCATAACATTAAATCATTTGAATCATTTTTTCCCCTTCTTTAATTCTTCCTTGAAGAAAACCAATTGTGAAATAGAAACTTATTCTACTACTATTATGCAATCAACTGTAACGTTGAAAAGACCATAGAAACCCTGGATTTCATCATTTGTCTGAAACTAAATAATAAATACTAAAATTGACCAATATTCACAATTTAAAAAAAACCAGCATAAAAGCATTTCTGTTAAATACCCTGATTTTCATATAATGTGACCCCTCTAGATGGAGAGAAAAATAGCAGTACTTACTCTTTCTCTTCCCCACATCCATGTCAGAAGTAGCAGCTTCATGGAGGAGAACCATTCCTAAAGTAACACCACCATCTGTGGACACTGTTTAAGGCTATATCAACAAAATACACCGGACTTAATACAATACTTGCATTCCTAATCCTGCAAGCTTGAAAAAAATCACAAACTTCCTGCTCTAATCAACAAATCTAAGGCTAAAAAAAGCACACTGAAGTTGTTCATAATCATCAAAACCCAAGAGAAAATAAACACAAAGTTTGAAGCATAAACCAGAATATATAGTAGGTCTCAAAGCAAAGTTTAAGGTTATGCTCTCAGCCTGTAATGAAACAGGACTTCTTCCTTCTGGGAGGTAAGTCCACTCCTACCATTGTTTTACTCCCTCTCAAAAGGAATTTACAAACTGTAAACTGTTTTAACTCAACTAACAGAATTAATAAAATGAGTATTTTCATCTAACATGGAATCTTTCAAATAACAGGACTTGAGTCATTTCTAAAGCTTCAATTAAAAGAAATCATTAAAATTATCAAAAATTAAAGCAGCACAGACAAAAAAAAAGGCCTGGCATTTGCCAAGAATGAACCGTTAAGAAAAAAAATCAAACAACAAAACCAGAGAAGTTTCAGCCTCAATTCTTCTTCTGAAATGAGAACTACTTGTTGGTGCCAACAGGGGCTGAAGGAGATGACATCTAATGCAAACAGGCACCAATTAAAAATTCTGTTACATTCAACTGAATGCATCAGAAGTACAACAGTAGCAAGAAAAAGACTGGAAGTCTCTTACTAAATTGAATTTTTCAGTATTAAATAAGTATTTGATATGACATACACAGAGTTGGGAGCTTTTTTAACTCCTAACAGCGTATTTAAATTGTCCATTTTATGTCACTGAATTACAAAAAGGAAAAAAAACCCACACAAATGCATCTCTTGGTGAAATTGGGATTTTGAAAAGATTTAAGAGAAAAGGGAGAAAGATGAAGCCACTCAGTTACTAAGAACCTCACTGTTACAACAGAAGCTTGTTAGCCACTACAGAGTACTGAAGAGGACAGGTGCTTATAAAATAGTTTTGAATCATACAGTTTAAGAGAGAAACCCACTCGTGCCCATGGTAAGCATGCTGCTAAGTAGATCTGTGTACCACAAAAATGCAGACAATTTGGGACAGTGAAACTGCAAGGGAAATACCCCCTTTTATATTATATATAATATAATATAATATATATATTTATATAATATAAGTATTAAATAAGACTTATTCCCTAGTAAAAGTAAAATAAGGCACAGGCTGGCACAAGTGACAAGACAAGGAGAGCTTGATTCAAGGAAGACTCAAGTCACAGATGACGGATAAACACATGCATGTATGAGTAGAAGAGACAATGCACACACTAAAGAAACATCTTTATACAAATGAGAAGAGAAAAAACTCAAACCAGCAAGATTCTGCTTACCTCTATTGATGGCTTAATACCAGCATGAAAAAATCCTGACTTGTTAGCATGAATGAGAGCTAAGGTTAAAGGCAAAGAAGGTAAGCCAAGAAATAAGAGAAAACCCATCAGTAATAGGGGAAATAATTCAAAGCTAAAGAGAGAATTAAATGAGACTGAAAAGACAAAACATGTAAAGGAAAAGGGGCTATCCTGAAGGGCCTTATGATTCCACAAGAACCCATCCAGTTTGGTCACTGAGAAGGGAAGGTGGTGGTGAGATAGCAGTAAACACTCTTCTCAAAGATCACTGTCATTAGAAACCCATAGCTGTCAGCAGTCTCCACAAGTTCCTGCACCAGCATCAGCAGACAGATAGGAACCATGACAAAACACTTGTAGAAGAGGCAGCAGCATAAGCTAACAGAAGAACTGTCACCAACAACATGCGTCTCAGTAAGGATACTGAACAGGAGAACAATGTGTGTTTCTGCAACAAACTGGGCTTGGCTGCTTCCATGGATATAGCTCTGCAAGAGACAAAGAGCAGCTGAGTTTTAGAAAGACTGGAGTCAACTTTGAAACAATTAACAGCAGCTATAGAGCTTGGAACTGCATTTTGCAATGTCTCCTTCATGAGACAAAAGAAGTTCTAGCATGAACAATTTCATCTATTTAACATGAATTGGGCATCAGAAATACTTCCTGTACTCTCACGTGCAATCAGCCCAAAGTTCAGATTATCATAATGCAGGAGCTGCTACAACCTTCATGACCCAGATTTCCTGTTTGGATAGTTACATCCCTCTGCACCCACTGGCCTTCAAGGCTGACCCAAACCCTGACTTGGATCTTTATGCTAGGGACATTGTGCTCATCTGTGGGACAGCGTGTGAACACTGCTCACTTGGTTCAGTGCTGAGCATTTTAAATCTTTTTCATGCCATCAGAGAAAAAATACCACTACTAACATCACCCTTGAAGCTTTATTCTTCAGTCTTCGTGTTCAGATCAAAAAAAGGGTGAGGAATGTGCTAAACAGAAATAGTATTAAAAAAGAAAAGCAGAAATACTTTGAAGAAAATATTTCACAGATGAGAACTTCTGTTGACTTTGAACTTCAGTTGGCTCAAACAGGAATCTTCTGTTGCTTTCATATGTTGTTTTCATTAGAAGTCTACCAACTGGATGAGTCAACAGAAAGCTTGAAATTCATGGAAGTCAACAGATAGGTGCATGAGATATGGAAGATCAGGTTGAGTATAAAATTGCCAGGCTCAACAACAGCACTATTTAATATATAAGATCCAACACACACCTCTATTTTTCTGTTAGCTACTTAAGAACTGTCATCTCTCTTCATCACTGGAGATAAAATGTGAATGGGAGAGAAAAGGAGGAAGTATCACAGGTAATTAAATGCCGAAAAGCAAACATGAAAACAAACCTTCCTCCAAAACACTCAACTTCTTAAATACACACACACACACACACACACACACACACACACACACACACACACACACCTTCACTCTTTAGTGGGGAGGAGGTAAAGAAAAGTAGGAAATATTAAAGAAATGCTTACAGTAGCATGGGGGAAATCTCCATCCCAAATAACTTGATAGCAAAGGTGATAGCATACGGGGTTACCAAATGGCTTACCCTCCAGCATTATTTTAGCATCTTCATAGCTTTCTTTAATTACTAGAATAATCAAAGTTTCCTCACACAAAAAGAGCTTGAACTCTCTTGGTATTAAAACAAGGCAACACTTTTGAACCAGTATGTCCTGTTTTCTGCAGAGTACCTGCATCTGTATGATGGCTATTTAATGCTTTGCTGCATGAAAACACTTTGAGTTGTTTCAAACAAGAAGCTGAGCTAGATAGTTGCTAGATAGCAAATTAACCTTACTATTTCTAGCCCAATTAAGAATTAGTTATTCCAGCTCCCAAAAAGCTTATTTCTGTGAACAGAAACCAACACACGCAGAAAAAAAACTAGGCAATGACTGTCATTATTCTTCAAATACCATAAACCAGCAACATCAATCTTTTACAACTAATGAATCACTTAACTAAAAATTCTATTAATGAAGATTTAAGCCTAGGTAACCATTATCACATACCAATTACACAACAGAACATTTTGTTTCCGATTAAAATCAGTTTTTTGTGATTGCTTATTAGCAAGGTAAGAGTTTGCAGTTCCCTTTCAGCCAAGGAAAGCATAATATTAATTGTAGTTAAACCTAAATCCTGAATGGAATCCATCAGCCTTTCCATTTGAACAGCTCACCTACAAAACCCCTCTTTCACAGATATTTCAAAGAAGGCTGACCATATCTGCACTGAATATCCCCTAGCTTGCCTTGTCAAAGACCAAGTTAGCCTCACTAACTCTCTAATGAGGTCAAGAATAGAATCTGCATTCTGACTTGTCTCTTTTAGGACAGATGTTATTCTGTAGAATAGAAAGGCAGAAATATAAATAGAGAAATTAGACTTACCACTTGTCCTGTATGGGGGTTCTTATGAGCATAGGGTGGCCCTCTAATATGGTTCCACATCTGACCTGATGTCATTGCTAATACAAAACACTGAAAAGGAAAGAATAAAATACTCCTTAAGAATTTTTTTCCATTCCACTTCTTTTAACTTAATACCAGAAAGTGCTAGTTTGGAATGCCACCTCAGTCTAGGCCTTTTATTAGTATAGAAAGCATCCAATGAAGTACCCTCTGAGTTAAAAAAAAAACCAAAAAACAAAAGAGATGAAATATTAACAGGCTACTGAAAAGCTAAATGTACCTCACTGTCATCCAGCAGGTTTAAACAAAAGCTTTTCAAAAACGTTTGATTGCAATAAAACTCAGAGCAACAGGCAGACAAGAATCACAATTACTCACCAAAGCAGCAAATGCCCAGCCAGTTTTGTTATAGAGAAAATCCAGATTGCTCCCACGTAAATACACAAGGCCACCAATGACAGCCAGCAGCAGTCCTAACATCAGTGGTCCAGCATAGTTTGGTGGCCTTATCACACGAATCTGCACACAGAAGGTAACTTCATCATTTTCTCTGAACAAGATAACATGTAACATCCTTACACCTAAAAAACCCCAACATATTAGAAGAGAAAAATACCAACTCTGAAAGAAACCTCCCGTAAGTTTCTATAAGAAGCTCTGACCTGAAAAGTACGTAAAGTTTCTTCCTCCTTTACATCCCACTACCTTACCTACTAATTGAAACAATTTCCTTTCTCAGAAACACAAGAAAGATGATTTTTACCATCTTATCAGACACAGCTACACACAACATACTAAAACACGAGGTAAGGAACCTTAAAAATGTGGTTATGTGCTCAAACAGAATCTCTCAGAAGAGACACCTTCCACCAGACCAGGCTGCTCAAAGCACCATCCAGCCTTGCTTGGGACATTCTCAGGGATGGAAGACTGTGCAGGCAATAACTGTTTAGAGTATCTGAGATTGGACTTATCAACAAAACACAATTAGCAAATATCAGAGCCAGAATAACACAACAGGGCGTGCTGCAGAGGAGGCGAGGGATGAAGTCCCTCTCTGTGCACACTTACATTGACATCAGTTCTGTCAGCCACCCATCGAGCAAGCTGCTCAGCTGCAAAGCCGCGCACCTGGAGCTCATACGTGTCACCTCGCTTGGGCTTCCCTTTGGCAGGGAAATTAATGAAGGTTGGAGCAGAATTCATGTTCAGCTGCATTTAGAAAATCCACAGAAAACACAACACCATCACAGCTCTACTAAGCAACACGTGCCTCCAGTTCATCTGCATGTGCAACAGCCACCAAGTCCATTAGAAAGCACGAGTATTCAGTGAACAAGTTGCACAGACACCTTAGCAAAGTGCACCACGTACAGCAGCTTATGCTTCTGTATCTGATAAAATCAGACCAACTTCTTGCCTTTTCTAAGACAGTAATTAATACCACTCTGTACTTTCCTTCATGTAAGCCAAGCTGTTTTCTCTCTTAAGCAGTCAGAAATAACTTCTGCTCTCTGCTGCCAGCTGCTCTGGATAGTTGGGGACATTGCTGTTGTTTGCTTATTTTTTTAAACACATCTGAGTTAGTTCCTTTCTGAACTAACTGATGTTCCTTTGTCTGGAAGCATTTCAGAGGTTCCATCCAGTTAACAGGACATTACAACAATAAAAGCTTTTCGTTCATAAGGTGACATTATAGCATCTTCTTTGATTTTTGATTAACCTTTTCCTAATTAAGATCTTTCCCCAACACTATTTTCCCCAGAGCATTACAGTGTTTTTTGAAGCTATTTATTCTATACACACTATCTAGAAAGAAATCATCAGGACAGGAATATGTGCAGTAATTTATATCAGTCATAGCTTAGTGAATTAATTTTTGATGAAACACTATGGGAAAATAAAGCAAGAGTACTGAAAGTTTCCATCCTGCCTTTCCAAAAGCTTTCATCTACTGAAACAGCATTACCTAAATTGCATAGCTTTTAAATAGAAAGATGAGCATCTCTTTAAAGAAAAATTAACATTTGAAACTTATAGTGAAGGATGAATTCTCTCATTCCATGTATGCTTGCAATTGTAGTTCTCAAATGTACTTTTTATTTTGTTACTTAGTAGAACAGCAAAATAAAAAAAAAGAGTAGGAGTCAATCAGTATTGAAAAACTAATCCACTGTTCCTTTTTTAACCATTCCTAAGGACTTCAGTGTTTTCTATCTTGCCTCCTCCTATACTGTAGGAGAATCCATAAAAAAGGAGAGAGACAGACCCTAAAGCAACAGTCAGATAAGCTAGCACATCCTTTGTGCCAATTTCATATTTTTCAGTGCTATTAATGCTGCTGCTAAGTACCACTGCCCTCATCTCGTCATCTCACTCCTCATCTGAGTGGTAGCTTTTAATTTTTGAGCTCAGTAATTCGACATGTCTTTAATCACTGTGACAGGTTTTATACACATCTTTACCCTCATTCTTCAAAACGCAAGTTAAAAATAGAACAGAAAGAGAACATTACCATCTGAAACACATCTGAGCCTTCATCAAAATCTACCATAGCAAAGAAAATCTTATTGGTAAAAGCACTGGAATATCGCCAGGAGTTTGCCAGAATCTGGTATTCTTCATCAGCTTGCCTGTGAACACACAAAGTGAGATGCTGTGTGTCGTGTGTCAGCCCCAACACAAATTACTGAACAGCTGCAAGAGCAGTAGCTCTCCATCCCACTGAAAGGGGCACTCCACCCACCCCTTACATTTATTTTCTCATGTTTAAAATAAGAAATTAAAAAAAAATCAGGGCCAGCTTTACACCTTAAAAAAAAAAAAAAATCAAAGCATTTAGCACCATTGTACTTTAAAGGCCAAGATACAGGTCAAGTGTCACTGCATCCATAACCAGGAGCAATGATAATTTCCAAAGAAATTTTTGAAAAGCAGCCCAGAAACTCCTGATTTGCTAATCCTGGGGACACTGAAATGAACGGAAGCGTCCACCTGTCTGCATCAGAAAGATGGAACACCAATTATTTGAAATAATTTGGTACAGAAGTTACCTTTACAGAAGCGGGTTAAGACTAGCAAATTATCAGCGTAAATAAAATGTCAATCAACATTATTAACTAATAGCAACTTTTAGACTGCAAGGCCACCAAGTTAACCTGCAAACATTTCTTCAGTAGCACATGCCAGTAAAGTAGAGATTTCGCCCTCTCTGTGCAGAAACTCAGCACTGTGAGCATTTTCTCTGATTGACATTGATTACTTTAGGAGCAAAGTAAGTAGTGAGTACATTGTTTTCCCTCAACATAACGTAAGTACTCCCATAGAATATCAAAAATAATATATAACATACTTTAGTATCATGTACTTTTATGTGCATGAGAGAGTTACTCTTTTAAATTTAACCTCCTACAAATCACATGATGACTTTCAAGTTGCAGTTGATGAATGAAGGCCATACTTGCACACAACACATTGTCTGTGAGGCTGAAGAGCAGTGAACATCACAATCACCGAGTAGTTTCTGGGCGGTGCCTTCACAAGACGGCGGAACTTGTCGCCGTTCATTCGTATCACAGATCTCTTACTCGTCCACTCCATCAGCTGGCTCACTTTTTCTGATAACACCATCTGAAAAGAAAATCAAAGAGTGTTGGTTTTCCTGTAGGTGCTTTTCCCTCTAACCTCTCGCAGCACGGACTTGAAGATTTGCATACTGCACTGTATTCTACAAGAACACAAGCTACACATTGTGATACTTCATTCAGCTTTCAGCTCTCAAAGGCACAGAGCCTTCTACAGTCACATCATTAATAAGGATGTTAATTTACACCAAGTGCTTACACACTGATGAAAGCTGCCTGCTCCAAAGTACCTTCCTATGCTGTTAATGGTGAGGTTTGTTGCCTTGACACAAGAGAAGGCTGTGCTGCCATTCAACAGGACCTGGACAGACTGGAGAGTTGGGCGCAGAGAAAACTGGTGAGGTTCAACAAGGGCAAACATAGGTTCTGCACCTGGGGAGGAATAACTGCATGCATCAGTACAGGTTAGAGGTTAACCTGCTGGAGGAGCTTTGCAGAAAAGGAGCTAGGCGCTAGAGTAGCCAAGAAAGCCAGTGATATCCTGGTTGCATTAAAAGAGCCAACAGGATGAGGAAAGTGATCCTCTCTCCCTGTTCTGCCCTGGAAAGGCCACATCTGGAGCTCTGCACCCAGATCAGAAATGGCAAAGAACTCCAAAGAGTCCAGCAGAGAGCCACAAAGATGACGAGGGGCCTGGAGCATCTCCTGTATGGGGAAAGGCTGAGAGACCTGGGGCTGGTCAGCCTGGAGGAGAAAATGCTGAGATGGGACCTCAGCAATGTCCATAAATATCTCGACTGTGGGAATCAAACCGATGGGAGCGGGCTCTTTTTGGTGGTGTGCAGCAACAGAACAACGGGCAGGAACTGGAACGAGAGAAGTTCCATATAAACACCAGGAAGCCAAATGTAGCGCACCCCAGCAGCTCCCCAGGGCCTAAGGGCTCCTCCGCATCAACCCCGCCTCCGCCTCACCCCCCCGGCTCCGGGCACTCCGCTGAGGCCGTGATGGCCGCGCACCGCCGCCTCACCTCCTTCCTCTTCTGCCCCGCAGCGCGCGGCCCGCCGCAGGCCAGCAGCAGCAGCAGCGCCAACACCGACAGCGCCGCCATCGCTGCCCCTTACCGCCACCTCGCACCTACTGGCAGACCACAGAGTCGCGACACCACCCAGCTGCTTCCTATTGGCTGCAGCACCAGCCCGCGTCTCATTGCCGGCATTTTATTCGCGGGCTCTGCGCTCAGCTCTGGAGCGGCAGCCAATAAGGAGGAGGCAAGCTGGGGAAGCCGGATTGGTGGAGCTGCTTTGAGGGGCGGGCTCCCGCAAGGCGGGGGTGGGCGTTACGCTGCACGCGGTACGGGGAGGGTAACGCGCTGCAATTTTTTGTCATGGAGTGCTGGTGTGGCTGCGTTTATAAACACTGCGAGCTGCGGGGTGCTCGGGCTTCCCGGCTGCAGGCGAACCTCGTGCCGGGAGTCCCTCCGAAACCGAAAAGAAATATGGAATAAGACTGTGCGAAGCTTCGTCGCTCCTCAGAGCCGTCCCTGCTGTTATAAGCGCGTGTCTATCGCTGTGCCGTGTATTTGAAAGGTGGTTAAAAACGTGAAGTAAATGCATATGTAAAACCTTCGGCCGGTGGTAACGGGCTGAGTGAAATCAAGCGCTCATACTTTCCTCTGCCTGAGAACATACGTTTTATAGAACGCCGTCCTAGTGCTGCGGAGCTCACCGCGGTTTCTTATCTTGTTCAAAGTCCTTCGTCTGTACAGACAGTGTGGATGGGGACTGGTGCAGTTCGAAAGAAAAAAAAAAAAAAAAAAGTGGTGTCAGAAGTGGGATTCGAACCCACGCCTCCATTCGGAGACCAGAATACCCAACCCGCCATGGGAAGGCGCGGCACGCCTTGAGTCTGGCGCCTTAGACCACTCGGCCATCCTGACACTGCGTACATAGCGGCCGCAGGGAGGCTCTTAATCCTTTCGTCACCGGTGCGCCAGCTCATCATAGGAGGCCTGTTTTTTGGTGTTGTGCAAGGAGGCGCTCCTCAATCTGCATACTAGAGAGCGAGAGCCCCCATGTCACTCAGCTACAGAGCTTTCCCCGCTAGGGCTCCCTCGTAGCGAAAAGGCGCTTCCCTCGCCGCTCCGTGGTACCTCGGCGGAACTACATTTTCCAGAGGGCGTCACTCGGCGGCGCAGCGCACTGGCGACTTCCGGCGCGGCCATTTTGTTTTTCACCGCTCTCCAAGGGTACCCTCATCCGCCGGCCGCGGTCGGTCCGTGCTCGGCACCATGTTTCCTGTGGCCAGGGCTGCTCTCAACCTCACGGGTAAGGAAGGGGCTCTCCGGATCGCAGCCGTGCTGGGGCTCTCGGGAAGTTGGGGTAGGCCTTTTCCTCAGGGCTCCGCACGGCTTCCCGCCGTCCCTGTCAGGGCTCCCAGCGGCCCGGGTCCCTTCCCAGAGCGTCTCTGGACTCGCTTCCCTCCGTGAGGTTCATGGTGGCGGGTGGAGGCTGCCGTCTCTTCGTTCTACCTCTTCTTCCTCCTCTTTTTTACCGCCTTTAGTCGAGCTGACCTTGGGTTCCCTTGCTCGGTGCTCTTCCTCCTTGATCTGAAAGCACATCCAGATCATGTACAGTGCATGGAGAGGTACTCAGTGCTGTCAGTGCCAAATGCTTAAACTCAAGAGTAAAGCAGTCTCTCTGGTGACAGACTCAGCAGTAATTGACCCGGTCCTCTCACATTTGGTGCTGGCTCACAAGCAGTTATTGTGTCCTTTAAAGGTGCTGAGCTGTTTCAGCTGTTTTCAACATCAGAGCAGCATGCTCACCTTCACAGAGCACTCTGTGGATGTGACAGCATTTAGGGTATCATCAGGGCAGTGATGGCAGTCATGTTTTGAGACGGTATGTGTGAAACTCATATAAAAAATAGTTGCTGTATAATGGCTGTATGCACAGACCACTGTTTCATCAATTCATTTGTGTACAACTATTGTGCAATTTACTGTCTGTACTGATAGCTTGATTCATAAATAAGACTATCTTATAAGACAAATGTTACGTATATGTATTATACGTTAATGAACATACATACCTCCTATCCTCTGAAGAGATCCTCCCATATCTAATTATCTATATAATGAGAAGCTATTTCCCTTTTCTTCATCACTTCGCTTCCTTCACACCAAAAATCATAAAGGGAATGAGAAATGTGTTTCTAAAACCCACAGTCTTCAACCCCTTAATTTGATGATGGGCTTCCTCCTGAAAGTGTTTGAGTACACATACTGAAAATGAAGAATTTCTAAATATGAAATCTCAAAAACAGATTCTGAAATTAAAACTTTATTTACTCAAATTACTTTCTTAGATAAATAGTCACACAGTTTTATTAATTGAACTGCCACAATGGGGACCCACAGGAAAGAAAAAGTAACAAAGGATTTGCTTCCTGAAGCAAATTTCAGGAATAACCTTCACAGGAGAGACTGGGAAGGCTACAACAAAATGTACGGCTTTCTGGATCACAGAACAGCCTGGGTTGGAAGGGACCTCAAGGATCATGAATCTTCAACCCCCCGCCACAAGCAGGGCCACAAAAATCCCATACTTTGAATTTGTTCCAATAGGCTAAAGATAACTTTATTTCTAAAGTTTTCAATGCTGATTGTTGCCATTCTGTTGGTGGAAGATGAGCATTATGAGTAGTTTGAGCTCATATTTGAGTTGACTCCCATATTTCTAATTCTCTTTAATATTCCTTAGCTCGTGGTGTTCAGCATACCGCAGTAAGACAAGCTCATCGCAAACATGAACCGAACTTCCATGATAAATACGGAAATCTGGTGCTGATTGGCGGAGCAGCAGTTTTCGCTGCTGTCTGGGGATATGTAAGTCTTCCCTTGCTTTACCACTTTGTTGTTGTGATGCAGCTGTAAGCTTGTCAGCTATTTTCTGAAGGGCTCACCTGTTGCAAACACCTTAAGTGGTAAGAATTTTGGATTTTTTTTTAAGTCACTAGCAGTGTGATAGAAATAGAGATGGATTACTTTGTGTTTTGAGTTTTTACACACATTTCATTGATTTTTAAAATGTACTGGGAGCAAGCATTGTCTACTTCACTTGGGTCATGTAAAATCATTATGCAAATGCTGTAAAGTATTGGATGATCAATAAGCATACAGAGAAGCTAGGCTAGTAAGATTATCATATTGGAAAGGATAATCAGAGATAAATGAAAAGTACTCACCAGCATTGCAGGTTCAGAAGGAGCAATCTCCAGAGAGAGATTCTTCCCCAGCCACAGTCAGTCCTTAAATGGGGTCTGGGAGAGGCAGCCAGGCTCCACCCCTTCCAAGTAGAATTGCCTTCACCTGTGGTCCCACGGCTGACGCAGTGCTCGCCTCAGGTGGTCAATCAGAGGTTCAGGCCATGGTCCAACAGTTCCTCTACAGGTTGCCTTAGCTATTCAGGCAGAAGTTGTAGCTGAATATGTTATGGTGTTAATTTTAATTTTTACTGAAGTTATGGTGAAAACAGTTTGGATCATGTACAGGAAATGAATTTAGTGATTTACATCCTAGACCTTTGGTTCTAAAGTATTTTGAAATAGAAAACTGAAATATTTAAGTAATGTTTAAGTAAAGTAAACATTTCCCACTTCCTTACTGAAAGATGAACACAGTAACACGTTCTAGTACAAGAAATCTAAACCAAAACCAGTAGAAATATCCATGTATCAGAATGTTTCTTTGATTTCAGAGTTAATCATCTTGATTTTTATCTTCCTACAGGTGCTTACAAAATCTGGAATTGAGTGGGGCTTGTCACCAGTTGGCAGAGTCACTCCTAAAGAGTGGAGGGAGTAACTCTTTTGCTTATAATGAACTGGTCCAAGCTTTCACAGGAGAAAAAAAAACACACACGTGCATGAACATAATGGCATTTGTTCCATGGGTACCACTTGTGCTGTGGCGTTCCTGGTCTAATAAATATACCTAGAAACCTGGATGGCTCTTTGAGGTTTCCTTTATGTTGTGTCTTTGTGCTGAAGAAACATAAGAAGACTTAAATGGCCCGTATTAGATAATCCCAGCTGTTCCTTTCACTGGAGGATAATGGAGAGATCCAAAAATACAGTATAGTTGCCTGCAGAGTTCACCTTGCTGGCCTTCTGACAGCAACCTTTGTGTTTCCCTTTGGATCCTTTTCCCACATGTGCGAGTTTTGCCACCTTCTGAGTGAGCTGTGCCTCGCTCGGGGCTGACAAGCGCTGTGTGTTTCTGCTATCTCTGAATTGGTCAGACACACCCCAGGTGGCAGCCGGTAGCTCAGCGCTGCTCTTCGCTGACGTTTATTGAAATACAGGATTTCAGGTGCAAGTCTCTGCCAATGAAAATGGCGGGGGTAGTTTAGCGCTAAGTGCGGCCCCCGTGAACAGCGAAGTCACCGAAACGCGATTTCCGCGCGCTATGAAGCGGCGCACAGCTGAACCGGCCGCCCTCATCGCTGCCGGCTTAACAGGGCGGCGGGGCGGCATCACGTGGCGGCCGCGCGTGTCACGTGAGCTGGGCGCCGCTCGCTGCCGTGGCGGCGGGGCGGGGCTGTCGCTGCGCAGCGCTCGGTGCGGCTTGGCGCTCGCGGCCTGCCCGGGAGCGGCTTCTCCCTCGGAACGCGGTGCCGGAGGTAGGGGCGGCTCGCGGTGCCGGTACGGCGGTGCGGAGCTGGGCTTTGGGTGGAAGAAGCGCGTTCGGAAGCGTGCGGGGGGCGTCGCCGTGCGCTGCGGGCGGTGGGTAGGCGGGGAGCGGTGCCGCTGTCGCCCGGGGGGCTCGGAGCGCGGCTGTGGGTGAGCGGGGCGCGGCGGGAGGCTCTTCCAGCTCCTTTCCCTCCGGCTCCGAGCTGCCGTACGGACAGCTAGCATTCTGCCTTCTCTCTGCTGCGCTGTGGGTTTTTCCAATGCTTCCACCAAACACGTAGCGTCGGTGTGCTGGAAGAAGGCCAGCGCTTGTTTGTGAGGGTTTGCGGTAGATTTCCTCTATGAGGATGCGAATACAGCAAACCGTAGCCGCCCTGTGCTCATGTTCTGGAAGTTGCACGTAATTCGTTAGTGTAAACTTGTTCTTAAAAGTCTACGTAGTCACCTAAATGGTATTTCTATGCTTGGGAACCTGTTGCATTGTGATCCTGGATGTGAATAAGCCGATGGGGGGTTCTGCGGTGTGGTAATGCACCAGCTGGGTCTGTGCTGGGTGAGAGCATCAGCACGGTTTGTGTAGGAACACACAAATAAAGAGTACTTTATCCAGTTGTAGAGAAAAGACCTGGACTTGATTTTCCTCACCAGGTGATGAATAAGTGAAGGAAGAGGCAGCATAGCACAGTACTCACTGGTGTTACTCCAATTTTCCCTTCTGCAGTGCAGTATGTATTGCATCTTGAGACTAAGCCTGGGAATGGGAGCCCTGGGCTGACCTTGGTGTGCTCGTGTAGCAAGTCTTGCTAAATTATATTCTGCTCCTAATGTTCATAATGATTCCTCCAGGGGAGCATTCACGTTCTCCTAAAATCCATTTCAAAGAGTTTAGTGGAAGGACAGGAGCAGGTGAAACAATTTGAGAAGAACTTGTCTGGAATAGTTATAAAACTGTCCTTAGAACTGACATAATATATATTCAGTTTGTGCTTTTTTTTTTTTTTTCATCTGACTGCTGTAGAAATAAAACTCTTCAGGGAAGTTTCCAGTCTGCTGACCAAGCAGAAGTTGCTTAAGACTTGAGCAGCATGAATTACCCTGTATAGTCTCATACAGCTGTCTGTGATAGATATTTATTATGGATGTGCAGTTTCCCACACTGAGTGAGCCTCATTAATCTGATCGGACTTTTAGATGTAACCATTTGTCAGGGAAAGAAAAAAAAACCCACAAAACTCTTCTGTCAGACCAGGTTCCCTGTAACTTCAGTATTTTCATAAGATGATACAGCTTTGTCTTCTTATGCTGTCCTTTGTTCTTTTTGTGTGTGTGTGCGTGCTTTTGGGGCCATTTAGGCACACTCTCTTCCACGTAATGTAATTAGGAAATTCGCCTTCTGATGCCATAAATGAAGCTTTTAGGTAGGACTGAGCCGCTTGGAAACCTTATCAAGCCCCAAGGCTGTAGTTAAATCTGACAGATTCTGTGCCTGGCATTTGTTTGATGCTGCCCAGCTTTTGCTGGCATCTTTCAAAAGCTATGAATTCAAAATACGTGTAGAAAACTTTGGTGAAAGCTAAAGTTGTGTCCTTCAAGGAGTGCACTCAATCGTTCTGTGACGTATCCCTGCTGATCCATAGAACAGACACAGAGCATGTTCGCTGTGTCTGTTGCACTGTAGTGGCGTTACACTGCACTGCCCGGGTTGGCTTTGATAAACTTTGAGAAACTCTGAAGCATTTCTGGGGATGTAAAGTGGGAGTTTCAGGTTTTACCAGTAGCTTCTATTTTACGTTGCTCATCTTTTCTTGTCAATGTGAGGTTGTAACTGACAGCTTTGACTTCACCTATCTTTAGCATGCTTCAGAGTACTTTACTTACTAAAACTGCTGTTAGCAATTGGTAAGGCAGGTATATGTATAGATAATAAACTATTACAGATATTACAAGCAAATATATATTAGTAGATATTGAGACTGTAGCACTAATTAGCAGCAGCAATCAAAGGTAGTGTAAGATCAGTAATGTAATACTAGCAAAGTTGCACTGCAGGTTCAATAAAGTCACAAATACTGTGATAGCAAATGTGGATTACAAGCATAACAAGACTCTACATACGACAGCTTATGTACATATGTGTATTCCATAGAACTACCAGCACCAGGTGCATTAAGGGAGAAGTTCCAAGTTCAAACCACTGCTGTAGTACACAAAGATTGCTGAGGTGCACCCTCAGCAGTTTGTGGATAACACCAAGCTGTGGGGTGCAGTCGACACGCCTGAGGGATGGGATGCCATCCATTGAGACCTCAGACCTAGGCTGAGCACTGAGCCCAGGTGAAACTCATGAAGTTCGACAAATCCAAGTTAAATGTCTGCGCCTGAGTTGTAACAACCCTTGCTGTTAGTACGAGCTGGGGGATAGCAGGATTGAGTACGGCCTGCTGAGAAGGACATGGGGGTACTGGTGGACGGTGAGCTACATGTGAGCCAGCAGTGTGCCTTCATAACCCAGAAAGCCAACTGTATCCTGGGCTGCATCAAAAGCAGCAAGGCCTGCAGGGTGAGGGAGGGGATCTGCCCCTCTGCTCTGCACTGTGAGAGCTCACCTGGAGTGCTGCATCCAGAAGTAGAGACATGGGATCACAGCATCACCGAGGTTGGAAAAGACCTCCAAGATCACCCAGGCCAACCCTCCAGCTGTTCCTCAGTATAGGAGAGACTGGAGCTGTTGGGGCACATCCAAGGGAGAGCCTCAAAAATCCAAGGGATGGAAAACCTCCCTATGAGGATGGGCTGAGATCTGGGGCTGTGCAGCATGGAGGACAGAAGCTCCATGAGACCTGAGAGTGGCCTTTCAAGATCTAAAGGGAAGCTACAGGAAAGAAGGGGACAGACTCTTTATAGTGTCTGTTGCGACAGGGCAAGGGGAAATGGTTTTAAACAAAGAGAGGGAAGATTTAGATTGGATATATTGAAAGAAAGAAAGTTTTTACAGTAGGGGTGGTGAGAAAGTGTAGCGGGTTGCCCAGAGAGGTGGTGGTGCCCCCTCCATGGAGATGCCTTACGGTCAGTCTGGATGGGCTCTGAGCACCTGATGGAGCTGTAGGTGTCCCTGCTCATTGCAGTGGACTGATGGCCTTTAGGGCTCCCTTCCAACTAAAGCCATGCTATGATTGCTGCTCAGCCTCAGGAAGAGTATTTTGACTTCTGTATTTCTTTTCTTTTCAACTTGGTAAAATGTTAATGCACTTAAGGAGAAATGGTGTTAAACTGTCAATATTTGTGTGCCATTTGTGTACATATAATTTATTGGTGTAACACTTTTCAGGCTGCTTAGTCGTGAATATGTTGTAACTTATTGTCAGAAGGAGGAAAATGTCTTTTAAGTTTCAGCTGAAGTATTTCTTCAAGGAAGTGCTCAGAAGGGGAGGTAGAGTGTTATAGAGGAATATACACAAGTAGAATACTCTCATAGGTGTAAGAACATATTAGCTTTTAACTTGTTTTTTTAACAAGTTTTAACTTGTTATTTCCTGGGAGTTTTGTAGCAGGAGGAAAAAGGCAGTGTGTATACATTCCCTATATAGTAATGCCATCCTTTCCTTAGAAAACAAGTCTCTTAACATTGTATCAAGAGTGCTGGAAATGCAGACAAGGTTTGGATGCAGTTTGAGTGCATGTTTGAATTACAGTTCCCTCAAGGTGAGGATTTTCTCTACTGTGTTTATACTTATACATGTGCTTAATGGAGTGGTGCCCTCATCCGTTGTTCCTAAGAGAACAGTCTTTTAAAAGCCCAAACAAACACACACAAACCCCTCCCCGGGGCAGTGAAATGAATGAAGCTTTATTGTTTCTGATTTATTATTTAAATCCAAACGCCAGCAGATTTTAAAGGAAGAACTGTGCCTATACAAAACAGTGCACATCAAATCCTCTCAAGGTAATAGGATTTCAGTGTGCTTTGTGATCTTAACGTGGCAATTCAGGTTCAGAATTACTGCAATCAAATTTTCAAATACCATATTTGAAGTCACTTTATGAACCTTGTTTAGTTATAACAGGCTAGAAAGGCAGACTAACTGCAACTGCTATTTCCTTTTCCACATATTACCCCTTAAGTGGGAAACATGAGGTTGTATGAAGAGTGGTGGAATTGACTGTATGTAGGGTCAACAGCAGATGGGGAAGGAAATAACCCCAGAAAACGGAGGAAATACTTTTCCCCATCACACACTAATAATACCAGGTCTGGGCTTTTTAAAGTATTTATAGTGTTTTCTCTCTATATATAAACAGTTAATTCTCACCTATGCATTAAAATAAATAGCAATGCTGTTAAGTATTGCAAACACTTTAATAATGTTACTTCACCCTATTGCTTGTGTAGTTGCTGTTAGTTTGACACAAGTGTACCCTTGCTGGTTGTAGGAAGTGACTGTAACCTACTGTAGCTTCACTCTTAACCCCGAGGACAGGCAGGAGCCAGCAGGCTTTCTCAGGCTGCCCTGCACTTGTATACCAGCTCATCCAAGGCAACGTATCTTACCAACCTGTGTTGTGTTAATTTTAGATAGCAGTTCACAGATATTGTTCTCCTTACTTTAATTCTCCTTACTTTAAATTTCTTCTGAATGTAGTAATAGTGCAGTTGTCAGGGCGGTCCCAAGTTTATGACAATTTAAATTCACTTCTCTGCAGACTATGAGATGACAGCTGATAGGCTGTGGTAGCTCAGTTCTCTGTGTGTCTGATTGTTGTGCTTACAAAATACCCTGCAAGTCAAGTACTTCTTGAAACTTCACCTGTACTTTAGCCTTGTGGGAAGATTCATTGCTCCCTGACTGTGGAATTACAATTACGTCTTTGTTTGTTCTTCATGGACTGAGCATTCCTCATGGAAGAACTGAAGGATCAATAAAGGCCAGGTGATGGAATGAAAGCATGTTTCCTTAGTTAGCTTTGTAGTGTTTTTTACAAAATATCCTGTGTTTTTGTGTATGCAGACAAGCCTGAGAAAGGACATATGTGAAGCTCTTAAAATGCACTATTCTACTGATTCATTACTCCCTCGTGTTTCAAGTGTGGTTCCCTATTTCTATAGATGTGTAAATATTACCTGTAACTATTTCTGTGTGTTGCTGATAATTCAGATCATCAGAATAGGCAAGAAGTGAGACCTATACTAACTCTTGATGTAGAGTTATTGTATTAGTTCACCAAGTTATAGCACACCAAGTTATCGTTTTCTGTACAGAACAGCATAACGTGATGCCTTATTTAATATAAGCTGCTGTTTTATCTTCAGAGTCAGCAGAACCCAACAGCCCAGCCAGTGCAAGTGTTAATGCTGATTTTCAGGGCTTAGCAATAACTGAAGCTGTTGTTGCCTGCTGCTTTCCCTTGGATCTCTCGGCACTGGGACCACCAAAGGATGCACGTGTTCTGCAGTGCATCCTTTCACACTCCCACTCGTGTCTGGAAGAAGAGCTACAGCAGGAAGCTGCTTTTTGCTTCTGATCCCACAGTTGCCATCAGCCTTGAGGTGCACATGCAGCCTTTTTGCTTCCCAACTTCATCGTTATTTGGATGGCAGGATGAAACATCAGCACTTCACAATATATTCTGAGTAAATATGTGATGCCTTCTAGGAAGGTCAGGTGCTGTGGGTTGTTGGGGGTGTTGGTAAGGATCTGAGCAGCTGTGGAAATGTTGCTGAGACTTCTGTGACTGTGAGGGGAAAACTTTCCTCGGTTGAACAGCTGTAAAAGCAGCTCTTCATGGTGTTCAAAGCCCTTGTGACCATGAGGTTTTCTCAGCAACTTGCTGACCATTCCTGTCCAATAGCCATGCTTATCATCGATGTGCCTGAGTTCCTGTTGTCCCTTGTGGCATACGCTGTGGTTCTTCAACAAAACTGTTATTGCCTCCTGGAATACAAAGGCTGACACTACAGTTCAGATCACTTAGCTGGTCATTTGTGGGTTTCAGGGAATGCACTAGGGAAATCCTTAAAATCAGCTTCTCAGACTATCTTTTATGATGTTTGCATGTTTATTTTGTATGCTTTGACCTAGTAATTGTAGTTAAATTTGCACGTGCTAGTATCTGGTCAACAAGTATGCAATGTGTTCCTGGCTCTTTGCATAGAATGCATTTGAATTTAATATTTATTTAATCATTGGAAATCTTACTATAATTCAAAGGTTTGCACTGTCCTCACCTGTTGGCTAAGCTTCAGCACTTGGAGATTCTATGCAGGTGAGGTAAACCTGGTTCTACAGTGAAACCTTCCAGTATTCCACATGTGGCTTCAGAGTGTCTCAAAGCAAAACCAGAAACATTCAGACGCAGTTGTGAAATGCTACCAAGGAGAGAACAAATTAATTTTGTTAAATGCTGTTCTTACTTACTGTAGTCTGGTTTCAAAGACAAGTCCCCAGGGTAATAGCCATCTAAGCACGTGTGTGACTTCAGCTGTTGGCTTAGTCATCTGAAGTTGTTGATGCTTTCAATGCAGCCAGTTTGACCGATTCTCATCCTGCTCATTAGCTGTATATGAAAATATAATGAAAAAAATGTGAATTTACAGAGGTTTAAAAAAATCTTGTCCTCTGTTACTTAATCTATGTGTTGCACAAATGAATTCTTTTGCAATTGATATTATCTCTATAGGCAAATTTCATTCAGGCTTAGTGGGAGTTTTTTTAATTTGTTTTTTGTTTTGGCTTTTTTTCCTGGTCTTGTACTGACAAGCAAAAATAATGATTATTTGAGAGGAGTAGAAATTAAATATTTCTGAATGAGATGTGGAAAAAGCTTGTTTTATTCCTGAGGACTAGTTACAGCATTACTTCCTCTTGCTAATATAGCAAAAGAGACAATTGTCCTCTGTCCCTGTGCTTTATATGCTGTCCTCTATTAATCTGGTTTTTCAAGTGCTTTCTTTTCCAAGTAATTTAATCTCACACTGGTGAGTCACAGCTTTCTTGCATGTGATTAAATGATCGTGACTATAATACAAATCAATCAATTTGTCTATCTGAAAATTCATAGGACCAAGTAGCTAAATGCCTCCTTCCTGTTAAGTCTTGCCCAACATCATATTTTGATCAGATTTTGAAATCTACTAGAGTTACGTGGCCAGGTACATCATCTGCTAAATTGCAGCAGATTGTTTTTGGGTTTGTTTTTTTAATTTAAGAAAAGAATTATAATTCTTTTTGACCAACAGAGATGAGAAGACCTGAGTAGAGTTTGACAATGGAGGCAAGATCCATAGTTATTGGTGTGGAGGGAATGACGTGCCACTCCTGCGTTCAGGCCATTGAACAGCATGTTGGGAAGATGAATGGCATCCATAACATCAAAGTAAGTAACGCTGCCCTTTTGTTAGAAAGTTTTGTTCTTATCTGGTGTAAGCAAGAGAAAAGCTAATGCTTACTGTACTGCACAGAACTGAGTTGTGCAGGGAGCCGAGTTGTCATCTGTTACTCTTCAAGTGAGATTCTGCCTCAGTTCAGTAGTGCGAATTTCAGTGCTTAATTCAGTATTGTGAAATAATGAGAAGCTTACTAAAACAAGCTAAATGTTCACGTTCTTTTGTGCTGTCCAGTAAAAGAAATAACAGCACAATTATAGTCCTGAGCAATTGATGGAGCTACTTGGTTTGCCCTTATCCAGACTTCCTTGAACTGCCTTGATGTTAACCTCTACTTGTGATGCTTTCTTGGTGCAGAGGAGATAACTTTTGATCCTACAGCTAGTTTGTGCAAGAAGGAGCAGTCCTTACAATTACAGCTGCATGAAATTGCTAAGTTTAATTACTAGATAGTGAAATCTTGCAGTAACATTCTGTAGTAGTTGATGTTTACTCTAGATAGTATTTTCTATAGGCAAATATATATTGGCAAATAGTATTTTCTTGGTTGTGTCAAATTTGTTTCCATTTTAGTGGGTATGTCAGAGATGAACACTTTCCTTAGCTATGTTTGGCACTCTGTATCTGGGGGCATACAGCTGTTGCCACTAGCTTATTTCAAAAGGTTTCTCGTGGTTCATCGTTCAGTGCAAATGATCTGTACAGCAGCAAATAAAATGCCAGTTAGTACAGTTTACTTCTGTGTGAAGTAGGAGTTCATGTATGCTTACAGAAATGTGATTTGCTTTTAGAATTTCTAAGAATTCTCTGAGAAACAAAAAGTTATGTTTATGTTGAGCAATTATGAACTAGGTGAGCCAGAGAGGTGAATACTGGATTGCTCATACAGACAAGCAGGGCTGCATTTAGGTAATTTTGCCTCCAACTGCAATGAAACCAATAAATGTCCATATTCCTAATGCTGCTAAGGCTCATAATTTGGACAAAAATGAAGACAGGTTGTTCTTAAAATCATTTATCTGGTGTGATTTAATTTTGTCTGTGGCCTTTAGGTTGTTGCTTTGCCCAGAGAAAAGATAGAATTTAATGACTGTGTTAGGCCTCTGGCAGGAGGCTTTTCCTTTTGGAACCTGCAATAATTGTATTTGATGTATCATCAGTTTGGAGCAAATTAAATTGTGGATGTTTGTACCATTGACTGTGAAAGGTTAATACTAAATCAGAAAGTTTCTGGATCACCAAAATGTACAGAGATAACAAAAAAAAAAAAAAAAAAAAAAAAAAAAAAAAAAAACCAGCTTCTTTTGGTGTTGGCCACGTATCTAATTTCAAAACTGAGTTTTGCTCCCTGAAGCCTGCAGTTTATTCCACAAAGCAGAGTAATAACCTGTGCTTAAAATGCCAAGAATTATTGGACTCCTTTCACTGCTACTTAAATATTCTGGATTTTTCAAAGAACTTTTTCTCCTATCCTTGTAATTACTCTCATATTGCTACTAACTGCAAAATTGTGCAAACGGTTAAGAATTTCTTTTTTCTCTGGGCTCATTTGCTTTCAGTTGAATTGCGCTTAGTAGTTAGAGAGTTTGACTCTGCAAGTTTTGTTTCTTTCACTATAAGATGTATTGATGTTGCCTGGATGTCTTAAGAAAACGTGGCCTGACAGATTCTTAAAGGATTCTGAAATTAGCAAGGAGAAGAAACAATCTTCTTTGTCTAGCCGTGTTGTTACAGAAGTTATTGTGTGATGGCCATTGGTATGGCTTCATGGTTCAGAGTGGGTAGTGATGGATAAAATGATACTGGACAAGTATCACTAACATCTGCAAATAATAGCTATTCATAATCCCGTGCAGGTTATTAGTTCTTATTTCTTAATGTTACAATTTGCTAAATTGGTTTTCGTTATTTTTCTCTTTGCAAGGTATCTCTAGAAGATAAGAATGCCGTCATTATTTATGACTCAAAACTGCACACTCCAGCAACGCTGCAGGAAGCAATATATGACATGGGGTTTGATGCTACATCAGCTGGTTCAAACCCACAACCTGTTTTACCTGACACAATTTTTCTTACTATTCCTACTCAATCAGCTCTAACATCTAAAGAGCTTCGTAGCGCACTGCTGAAGAACAAAGGTATCCTGGATGTTAAGATGTCTTCTGATCAAAAATCTGCAGTGGTGACTTTCCTTTCTTCGGTTGTAAATGGCAAGCAGATTGTCCAAATGGTCCCAGGAGTGGGCTTAAGTATTTCACCACCAGAAGTAACTGCAGGAACATGTGAAGATCCCAGCTGGTCTCATGCAAGTAGTGTTTTGTTGCGCCTGAAAGTGGACGGGATGACCTGCCATTCCTGCACTAGCACTATTGAAGGGAAGATTGGCAAATTGCAAGGAATTCAACGGATTAAAGGTAAAGCCTTTCTGATAGATTTTTTTTTTTTTTGTAAAAATAGATACTGTCTTCTGATGGCATTCTGGGGATACCTTGGTTTTAGATTAGTTCTGTACAGCAGTTAATTACCTATTGTGGTACAAGATGCATAGTTGCATGTTTAATTTGGACTAGAAGTGAAAGGGAAACCAAACTGTGGTGAGGATATTTCTGTTAAGTGAATGATAGCATTCAGTGGTTTGTTTTGATAGGGAAACTGGAGTAGTAGTAGAGTTCTTGACATTTATTTTCAGTCATAGAATCCTTCAATACCAGATGTCTTTTCTGTGTTGCAGTTAATATTAGTTTATATCTTCTTTCCAATTAAAATTAATATTGTCTCACAATTGTATCCAAAAGGAAATTATCTGTGTAAATAGCTTTAACATGAATGTAATGTAGCAGGCCCTGGATAAAAGAATGTATCTGTTAAGAAATAGTGATGTCATTTGTGAGCATCCTGGGGCAAGAACAAAAACTGAAAAGAAAAAAGAAAATGCAGGAATTGTGGCATTGTCCAGACAATTAATGACTGAACTTAAATCACTTTGAAACATTGAAATGTACTGGGCCACTTAAATCTTCTTTCCATTCCAGTTAAATTTCTGAATATTTGAAGATTTTTTTGTAACCCTTGATGACATCTATTGCTCTTAAAGAAGAATGCTTGTTATGCTTAAGGCAGTAATGCACACTCCTTTTTATTGTTCAATTTTCAGTGTCCTTGGACAATCAGGAAGCTGTTGTTGTGTATCAGCCTCATCTAATTACAGCAGAAGAGATCAAATGCCAAATCGAAGCTGCAGGTTTCACAGCATCTTTCAAAAAGCAGCCTAGACCTCTTAAACTCAACGCAGTTGACCTGGAAAGGTTGAAGAATACTCAGACCAAAGCTTCTGACACAGCACCACTGACAGAAAACACAAGAAATGTGAATGATACGAAGACTGCTGTCTTCAGAATCGATGGCATGCACTGCAATTCATGTGTCCTCAATATTCAAAGCACCATATCAACGCTCCCATCAGTAACAAATATAGTTGTTTCATTAGAGAATAAATCTGCTATTGTAAAATACAAACCAAACTTAATTACCATAGATGTACTGAGAAGTGCCATAGAGGCAGTGTCCCCACAGACATTTAAAGTCAGCCTTCTTGACAAATATGAAAATGTAGCACTTTTCCCTGCACTGGCGTCTCCACGGAAGTCTGTGAAGGATGCTGGCCAGCCCCTTACTCAAGTCGTTGTGATAAACATCGAGGGAATGACTTGCAATTCTTGTGTGCAGTCTATTGAGGGAGTCATTTCCCAAAAGGCTGGTGTAAAATCTATTAATGTCTCTCTGGCAAATAGTAATGGAATTATAGAATATGACCCTCTGCAGACATGCCCAGAAGATTTGCGATGCTCCATAGAAAATATGGGGTTTGATGCTTCTTTGCCAGGTAATGACATATTAAACTTCTAAAAGTAGCCTACAGACAGGAGGGGAATCAAATCTTTGAAAAGGTAAATAAGAGCTGGACAAGGGGAAATGTTTTTAGGTTGAGAGAGGGGAGATTTAGGTTGGATGTCAGGGGGAAGTTCTTTACTATGAGAGTGGTGAGGTGGTGGAACAGCTGCTCAGAGAGGTTGATGGATGCCCCATCCCTGGACGTGTTCAAGGCCAGGTTGCATGGGGCCCTGGGCAGCCTGGTCTGGTATTAAATGGGGAGGTTGGTGGCCCTGCCTGTGGCAGGGGGAGGTTGGAGATTCGTGACCTTGAGGTCCCTTCCAACCCGGACCATTCTGTGTTTATGTTTGGGATTTGATACCACTGAAGATGAAAATAGCAGTTAGCATGTTGTACTTCCTGCACGTGGAGAGAAGCTTTATGTCTTCATTGTTAGTGAATGAGTTAAGTGTACATGTAACACTTCCTTGAAGATTCTGAACTGGATAAGGAATGAGGAATATAAATAAGGAATAAGGAATATAAATAGGAATATTGATATTCAAATGGTGTCCCAATTTGCTGCTGCCTGAAATGAAATGAAATGAAATGTGGAGGGTAAAAGGGCCTTTGCATGCTGCTAAGAATAGTAGATTACTGGGCTAGTTTCTTTAGTAGCAAATTATTAGAGAAAAACTTGTGAGGAGTAACCAAAGGGCTGTAACCTGACTTTGACATGACTGAGAGTGACAAAAACCTGAAGAGTGTGGATATCAGTGAAGAAATTTAAAATGTAGCTTGCCATTATATCTGGTATGCTAAAAGTAATTGCACAGTGGGAACAGACAGCTAGGTAGCAAAATCCAGAAGGTTTACAGAGATAATCCAGGTGAGTATTAATGGGAAGAGACTTCTTGAGGGATCAATGAAGCTTCATTTTTCTTATTCAGTAAGTTTTAAGGAATAGAGCAAGTGAGATATTTTATGGCAATAACCAAAGTAATAAAGCCACGTACTCACATTTAATTCCTTTTATATTGCTCCTGCATAAATATAGCATCTGAATTGATATGAGAAGCAGCTGTCTGTGGTTTGAGAGCCATTCTCTAAAGCCAAAAACACTGAATTTCTGTACAAAATGTGTATGAACCTTGTGCCTCTGGTAAAGTCAGTAAAATTACATATAAAGCTAAGGTTGCAAAGCAGATGTCTAGCTTGCAACCTGTCAAAGAGGATAAAGGATGTACCACAAGATGGATGAATACAATGAGGAAAAGCAAGTGAAAAATTTTAACGAGACAGGCAAAGTTTCAGTGGTCTGAACACCATCTGAACTGGAAAAAATCTTTGTGATCATCAAGTGCAACCAACAACCTGACCTACAGATTCCCTTCACTGGGCCGCACACTTCATGACCAAATTGTAGTTAAACTTCTGCACTACGTAGGCACTACTTCCTTTCACCTGTTAAAATGCTGAATCAACTTGGTTTTAGGTTCTTTTGTTCTTATAATTCTGTACTTTGTGAATACAGGATTTTAAACAAGCAGCTGTCATGAAGTTGCACAGCAAATACGATACCATGAGTGCCTGAATGTTGACTGCTGTTCACTATCCTATGTTAGGAATGGGCCTGAAGACAATTTCTTCACACTTCATTGGACTGAGAAATGTTGCTTGGAACAGACAGTTAGATATGGCCATGACTTTCTTAATAGAAAAGATAAATCAAGACTGGGGGTTTTTTATGGCTCAAGTATTGCGAAAATATGTGATAAAATAATCTAGAATCTGTGCAATCTTTTTTATAATTTTTTTAGCCAGCAGTATTTCTGTAGCCTCATAAAACAATGCATCAATTACCAACTCCATCAAAGCAACTGATACTGACATCACAGACTCCTCGTTCATAAAATAGTCAAATTTTAATTTTCTGGCACGAGGATGGGGGAAAAAAAACTGCCTGTTTTTGGTTGGTACCACTTCAAGTGTACAAATCAATGCTCTATTTTTAACATGGTACTCTAAACTTAAGCTAAGTTTGATCACTTTCTGCCCCTGGCAAGGTTTAGAGTTGCTCTATTGTTGATGCAAGATGGACTTTTTTTGCCTGAAAATGTGTGTGTAGTAATGCCTTACGTAGTACCAGGTTGTAGGTAATTTCATCTTCTGTATGTAATGACACAAATTTCAATCTCTTTTTCAGAAAAGACAGGACCGCCTGTAGGAATAACTCAGCCCACACCCAAAGAGCAGCCAGAATCTGCTGTGCCTATCTCCAAAATGTCACAGGGCTTTGTTGCTAAACAGGAATCCAAGAGCTTGTCGAAGTGCTACGTCCAGGTCACAGGAATGACATGTGCTTCATGTGTAGCCAACATTGAGAGAAATTTGAGAAGAGAAGATGGTCAGTATGATCTGTTACACTTCTAAGCATTTCTTTTAGAGAACACATTTAGTTTTTGTACTGTTTGTAATTGGTGATTTGTCAAAAGAAGTACTGTTGAAACAAATTTCTTAAGAGAGAACGCAGTCTACTTTATGTTGGCTCATAGGATGAGAAGAGAATGTAATTCTTGGTTCTGTGTTGGCATGCTGGCTGGAGACTGCCCTTGCAAAAGCAGGAGCTGGGTTACTCTAAAGAGAATGTATAGACATCAAATATGAATCCTCTTGAAACTGAAACAGATCTCTTCTATTGGTGTGACTTGCCCAGATCTGCAAGCTAAAAACCAGAAGCATTTATGTCTGTATTGCAAATGAAACTATTAGAGAACGGCAGTATTAGTGTGGAAGTATTATTAGTATGGCAGTATTAAAGAGAGGTAAGCTAATTTTAGCTTTGCAAGTCAAGACAATGATGTCTGTCTTTCTGTCAGAGTGTAAATTTGCAGGAACACATAGTTGCATAAGTATAATGAGGAGTCATTATTATAGACCGTACTTAATTATCATAATGAAGATGGATATATTCCAAGTGAACCTGGAATATTGTTTTTCATCCTAAAAGCTTTTTGTACTTTCCTTTTAACTTAGTGCAGTAGGATTGCACGTTGTTAGATTTACACTTTCCAAAGCACGTTCGTTCAAATTCTCTTTTGAGCAAAGGGAATTTTGAAATGCTATAATTAAATCAGAAAAATAGGCTGAAGTACATTTTAGGTTTTTTCAAAGTGGGTCATCTTTTCATACAGAGTAAATGATTGTTTGTAATTAAGCGGTAAGCGCGAGCTGCGTGCTTTCCAGTTGCAGTAGTACTTCCATCGTTCACATCTGCACTCCCAAGCTTTTGTTGCACTGGTGATGTATCTTGCAGAAATGCTTGTTTTCATTTGTATGTACCTGAAATGTGGTAGATTCTCCACTTCATTGGATTGCTGTTGTGCTGTTACATTGTCTTAAACACCAACTATTTTCACATCCCTCTTTTCTAGGAATACATTCAGTCCTTGTTGCCCTAATGGCAGGAAAGGCAGAAGTGAGGTACAATCCTGCTGTCATACACCCTTCAGCTATTGCAGAGCTCATACGGGAACTGGGATTTGGAGCGACCGTGATGGAAAGCAGTGGTGAAGGAGATGGAATTCTGGATCTTGTTGTAAGCTAGTAATTAAAAACAACTACCCTTGTCTTTGTTTTTATCTATTGAACGTGATTGTGTAATCATTTGCTTCTTAGTGTTTGAAAAATATAATAGAGCTTAATGTAAAAAAAATAAATAAAATTCAAACCATAGGAGTGCATTAGGTACATATCACAAACTGTGTACTGATTTTAAGCTTGTCCTTCAGACTATGTTGGCTCAAACTACTATGCTGAAGTCAAAGAGAAACCCCTGTATTTTGGTGGAGTTATTCTGTACATTGCAGGATTTGTCTATTTATTATTTTGTAGCTGAGTCTAGCACAGAGGTCCCAGCTCTGGGCATGAAGAGGCAGCAGAGGTTCAGCAGAGCTTAATGACTAAGTCTTCCTCTGTAGTGCTCTCATCCTTCATAAGTGATCCTCCAGTGTTGCTGCTTCAGACCTCAGACATAAGCAATAAGTAGGTCAGGGTTGTTATAAGCACGTTTTCTTTTTCTATTTCCTAAAGATGCATTAACTTTTTGCTTTGACTAAAGGAAACCTTTATTTTACAGGTGAGAGGAATGACATCTGCTGCTTGTGTGCACAAAATAGAATCCACCCTCATGAAGACTAATGGTGTTTTATACTGCTCAGTAGCTCTTGCAACCAACAAAGCACATATTAAATACGATCCTGAGATTATAGGTCCTCGAGATATTATACAAGTGATAAAGGTTAGTTTTGTGAAGGCACCACATCTGATAAAATAACTGGTGTCTTTTGAATAGTTTCATACTCCACAACAGAGGGGAAAGCTATCAAAGGAAAAAATTCTGCTCCACCACTGTCTTGCTCTCAGTGCAGATTTCTGCAGGTAATGTAAGCGTTCTCACAGCTCAGAAACAGCGCTCCATTAAAGAGAGAGACTGGGGAAGCCAGGCTATTTGAAGTTAACCTGTAGTTTTGCAGGAGAGTAAAACACTGTAGCAGAAAAGAGATTAAATAAATTACATGACATTGTCCCTCATTTTCTGTACTTCAGGAATAATCATTTTTTGAAAGTCACGTTTCAGACTTGCATTTTAATGTTTTAGAAAAGTTGATTTGTACATCAGGCTATGACTTCTTGAGTTGACCTGTGCAGAGATAAAAGCAGTCATCTAAAACTAACAAATGAATGAAACAAGTTAATGAAACAAATCATTTGATTTGCTATGCAGGCTGGTGTTGTCAGTAATATGTGCATAAGTTACTAAGAGTGCAGTCTTTAAAATTTCACTGTTCTCATTTATTTATTTATTTATTTATTTCTCCTTAGGATTTAGATTTCACAACTGCTTTAGTGAAAAAAGATAGATCTGCTAGTCATCTAGATCACAGACAGGAAATAAGGCAGTAAGTATTCCTGAATTTATTTAGATTATATATAAACATCTTTGCTTTTTTGGTCTATTTTCTCTTTTAGTAAAGTTTATGAAATTTTGTTAGTCTGTAAGGACTTGCTAGCTAAAATGTTATTCAGCACTTGATAGCAAAACAAATGTATTTATTTTTAAACCTAAGGTGGAGAAGGTCTTTTTTTGTGAGTCTGGTTTTCTGTATTCCTGTCATGGCGATGATGATTTACATGATGGTTGTGGACAGTCAACTCTCAGATGCTCACAGACATCTCAACATGAGTAGTGAGGAAATGGAGGCCATTCACTCTTCTATGTTCTTGGAACACCAGCTCCTGCCAGGACTGTCTGTTATGAATTTTCTGTCATTCTTACTCTGTGTCCCTGTACAGGTAAGTGGCAATATGGTGAGACAACTCCAAGTTTGTTGGGGTTAGACATTCGAGACAAAACATTGGGAAATTAAATTTGACAAGTGACTGTTCTTACTCTAGAGGAAAATACTTCTGTGGTGCCACCACTGCTGCTAACATAAACAGTGCTGGGGACTGTTAAGGACAGGTCAGTCAGTGTGTGGGTGCTATGCAGTCTGACAGCATCTGGGCAGCTTGTCTAGCTGTAGCCAGTGGGCATGGGAAGGAGCTGGTAGAACTGCATGGAGATGAGGTGATCTGGGAATACTGAAGGGAAGATCTAAGATGTAGCTCTTGAGCAGAGACGGGACTTTGTTCAATAAGTGATGGAGAAGATAAATGACCAAAAACAAAAAAAAATTGCTTCTCAGCAAAATACTGCTGCTGTGTGTTACGAATGTGTGCACAGAATATAACAGGTGCCATTACTGTTACAGATATTTGGAGGCTGGCACTTCTATATACAGGCATACAAAGCACTGAAGCACAGAACTGCAAACATGGATGTGCTCATTGTTCTGGCAACCTCCATTGCGTTCGTCTACTCATTTGTAATTCTTCTAGTTGCAATGGCTGAGAAAGCAAAAGTAAACCCTGTGACTTTCTTTGACACACCTCCCATGCTGCTGGCATTCATCTCGTTGGGCCGGTGGCTGGAGCACGTTGCAAAGGTAAGGGATGTAAAAGTACTTGTGATGGGCAAAAAGAGCATAGCGTGGCAGTTGTATTTCAGACAGTTCTCAGTAGTGATGGTAGAAGGCTGAAGTTTTGTGCTGCCTACAGTACGTGGTAAATGTTTGTTCTTGACATCATTGAATGGAAAGCAGCATATCCAAGCTATAGGACACTGAGTGTAATTTCAGAGTGGTGCATACTTCAAAAATGCAAAAGCCTTGTATATTTTTTAACCTTTTTTTTGTTATAAAATAGTCCTCAATAACTGAACTAGTAAAAAATATGAAGAAATACAAATCCATTTTCAGAACTTATTTTCTTAACAGTAAATTGCAGCATATGAAGTTGTTGTTTACCCCACAATTTTTTTGCAATACCGTAGTCAGAAAAATATGAAAATTATTATTCTAGGGTAAAACCTCAGAAGCACTGGCAAGACTAATTTCATTACAAGCTACTGAAGCAACTATTGTTACCTTGGGCCCCGATAACATTCTCTTAAGGTATCTTCGTCATTTGCATTTTCTATTGTTCCATTTTTGTTGATAATTTATTAAGTTCACAGACAAATGTTATAATTCTGTAGAACTATGAAGAAAATGACTTCAGATTTGCTGGTAGATTTGTATTTGAAAATGTTAAAATGCAGAAAAGTAAGCATCACTGCAGTTTGTTTTATTGGAATCTTACTAATTTTTGCTAGTAAGGAAATAAGTGGATTTACTCAGCTGGAAAGTAAACTAACACATGATAGGCTTAGTGCTCTGTAAAACAGCCTTTGTTAAGCTCACAGTGGTAACTGGTGGAATTATGCTTTATGTGCTTTTGCCTGGGTGGCTTCAGTTAACAATGGCTTGTTTGAAAACTCTCCAGTGAGGAGCAAGTTGATGTTGAATTGGTTCAGCGGGGTGATGTTGTCAAAGTGGTGCCAGGAGGCAAATTCCCAGTGGATGGTCGTGTTATTGAAGGACACTCTATGGTAGATGAATCTCTTATCACAGGTGAGCATTTATTTTGTTTGCGAGTGTAAACATGTTTTTGTTTTCTTTTAAATGAATCTGAAGATGAAAAGTTTAACTTTTTTTCTTAATATGAGTCAGTAGTTATTACCAGAAATCACATTGCTGCAAAAGCTCCATCAGTTATCTGTTGCTGACCTTTCCTTAGGTGAAGCGATGCCTGTGACTAAGAAGCCTGGCAGCACAGTTATTGCTGGTTCCATTAATCAGAACGGATCGCTGCTGATTTCAGCAACCCATGTTGGAGCTGACACGACTCTTTCACAGATTGTTAAACTTGTGGAGGAGGCCCAGACCTCAAAGGTAGAGTAGCATCAACCTAAGCATTTGGGTTTTGTTGTAGTTGGGCATCAGCACACCAAATGGTTTGCAAAATGGCTAAGGTTGTTTAGATTTGAATTGCAGCTGGACCATGAATTTTGGTTTTGTTTTGTGTTTTGTTTTTTTTTTAAACTGAATGAGAACTTTGATATGATACACTGTTTGAAATCTCATCATTTTACAGAGTAAATATGTAGTTACAAAGCATGGTTTGCCAAATGTGCTGATATTTTGTTTATGATTATGTTTGTGTCTGAAGGCATAGAAGACAGTAAGAATGGTGTTGATGGAGCTGACACTTGTTTTTAATTTTTCCTAGGCTCCTATACAACAATTTGCAGACAAAATTAGTGGCTACTTTGTTCCTTTTATTGTGGTTGTCTCTGTGGTTACCCTCTTTGCCTGGGTTATAATTGGTTTTGTGGATTTCGAAATAGTAGAAAAATATTTTCTGGTAAGTCAGTCTCCTTCAGTGACTTCTGAAATATTTCACATATAATAAGCCTACAAATTTATTAGGCTGCAGCAGTCTCATTTTTAGATTATCCTTGCAGATTGTTGGGTGGAAATGCATGAAATTATTTTCATCCCTGTAATTTATATTTATTTTGTACTGTGACTTCGCTCTGACGTTTTCCCATACAGAATGTTCAGTAATTAATCAACTCTTAGAAGTTATTTAAAAAAAAAACTGAACAGAAAAATTAAATTGGGAAGCTTCAAGGTTTAGTATTTCCTTCTTTGTGGGGGGGCAAAAAATCATTTGCATCGTAGGCTCCCATTCTTCCTCTAGTTTTCTTAGCATAGCTGTGTGTAAATTCACCTTTGAAATCAGTGGAATTCATATCCATGTGAATGGCAGAGGAGGTTGAGAATCCTGATTTGTACCTTGGGGTTGCTTAGCTCTCCGTTTTTTTCTGTGGACTAGATTTGCAGTCAGGGTGTATTAGTTGCAGGAGAACGATCTCTGTGTCTTTGCTGTAGCATAAACTCTTGATGAGGTATGTTTTATTGAAGTTCAGAAGAGCTGTCATAGAGTGTGGTCCTTTATTTAAGAAAAGGTCATCAATAAAACAAGTCAGGAGTATAGGCTGTATGTAATGAAGTTTGGATGCTAATAATGAATTTTGTAATTAATCTTAGCTGTGGCATAATTTTCCCTATGCTTTCAGTTTTAATACTTCATCTTGCATCTTTTTTCTTTTTACATCAAGGGTGATGTGTAGTTAAATGCATTGTTTTCATTGCTGAATTTCTTTTGTAAATAAAACGAATTTCTGTCACTAGGGGTACAATAAGAGCATTTCTGCAGCTGAAGTGATAATCCGCTTTGCATTCCAAGCCTCTATCACAGTCTTGTGTATTGCATGCCCCTGTTCCCTGGGGTTAGCAACCCCCACGGCTGTGATGGTTGGTACTGGAGTAGGAGCTCAGAATGGCATACTGATCAAAGGAGGAGAGCCGTTGGAGATGGCACATAAGGTAAGAAATGGGGCTCTGCAGGCTGGTAGCAGTAGCATTTTGCCAGTTCCTGCCTGAGCAGAGTTCTACATCACTGTAAGCAGCAAATTAGAAAGTTGGATTAAAAATGAGGTTTTCCAAGCTAGCTGTGCATGGAAGCTTTTGTCATTAAATAATGTCTTCCTGTTTTGCTGCAGGTAAATGTGGTTGTATTTGACAAAACGGGTACGATTACCCATGGCACTCCAGAAGTGATGCGTGTGAAATACCTTGTAGAGAGCAATCGACTGCCACATAATAAAATGCTGGCAATTGTGGGAACTGCAGAGAGTAACAGTGAACATCCCCTTGGAGCAGCAATAACAAAATACTGCAAAAAGGTAAATGGTGTAGGCAAATTGTTTGTATTACAGATAAACCTCTCCTGCATGAATTGAGAAGCACAAATGGTCTTGAGTCATTTAGGAAACGATGGATGTATTCAAATGGAATATTGGAAATTGTGAGGCCATTGTAAATCCCTTGATCGTATTCTGGATTCAGTGGATACTCACATTTACATTTTGATGATAGATTGAATGTTTCTCTGCTCTCCTGCTTAGATTATACTTTAACTTGTGAATTTTGTAAATGTTGCATGTTTCTATATATTTAAATTTCTTTGCTTTTTTGTTTTTGTTTTTTGTGAAGGAACTGGGTTCAGAAACCCTTGGGACATGTACAGATTTTCAGGTAGTTCCAGGCTGCGGCATTAGCTGTAAAGTCACCAATATAGAACCACTGCTCTACAGGAAAAATAAAATGGTTGAAGAAAACAATATGAGAAATGTGACACTTGTAAAAGTTGAGGAACACGAGGAGGAATTGGTGCAGCCTGCTCTGATTATTGATGCTGACTTACCAAGTAAGCTGACTCCAGTTCATAGATAAAATATATTGCAAGACGCCTTTGGTTTTGGATTTTAGTCAGGATCCTTAAGAATGAGATCCTTTTCTTTCTGCCCTGGAAAACTGGGCTTGCATCAAGTCGCCTATGAAATAGAGCTGGCCATTTCTTTATTTCATGGTCACACATCACTCGGGATATTTGGATAAAAACATTCTGTTGGTATAAGTGCAACTGAAGTTATTAACTATGGAGTTGGAAAATCATGGGGAATTGTCTCTTAGCTCTCTCTTCTTTACTTACTAGTTTCATCCCAAGTTACTGTTTGCTAACCAAAATCATGTTTATTTGCACATCTGTTTTTCAATCAAGAGCAGCTCATTGTTAGATCTTTCAACTGTATTAGAACAATAAATTAAAAGAAAGAGACTTTCCTTTACTGCCCCATGACCTGTGATTCTCAGCCCACCAAAGTAGTAACTGCCTATTGCTGGTGAAATGTTAGCAGTGTTCTTGTCATGAGCACCTGAAAAGATGGATTTGAAGGGGAAAATTTGTCTCTTTCATAGTGTTTAAATTCTTCACTAATATTTCAGTGCATACTGAGAGACCACGAGTAGGATTAGCTGGCAGGAAGCTTCCTAATCATCTGTATGATGGCAAGAGTTTTTCTTTCAGCTGCAGTTACTTCTCAAAAATACTCTGTTCTCATTGGTAACCGGGAATGGATGAACAGAAATGGCCTTCTTGTTAAAAATGATGTTGACAAAGCCATGATTGAACATGAGAGGAGAGGTCGCACAGCAGTTCTCATAGCTGTTGATGGTAAGTTCATTGCCGTATCCTTCGTTCAGAGGTTGATTAGTCAGCAGTTAAATAGAAACTGATAAGTAGTAATGCCTTAACAGTTACACCTGAAGTAGACTAATGGGGTGAAAACACATGATTAGCTAAGTTTTGAAACATTTTCATATGAGAAGACCTCTTCCTGCCTTTCTCAGTTGAATAGGAGGTGTGAACTTAAGGTAAGACTTGAAGGAGAGCAAAGTAGAAGAAAGGAAGAAAAAAACAATTCTCCTGTTGGACAGTCTGTACTCCGTGGCCTTTAACACTGCTGCCCTGATAGCTGTTCACATTTCACCTTTCGTTGTCAATAGCAGTGTTTCTGCAAGTGATCACAAACCCCAAAAAAACCTAACTTACTACAAACTCCTTTGTGTTTTTAAGGAGTGCTGTGTGGCTTGATAGCTATTGCTGATACTGTAAAACCAGAAGCTGAGCTGGCAGTCTACACATTGAAGAATATGGGTTTAGAAGTTGTTCTAATGACTGGTGACAACAGCAAAACAGCAAGATCCATTGCCTCTCAGGTATGCAGTTAGGTCTCTGTTGTGGTTTGAAGCTTGCTACATCCCACTTGCAGAACAGATATTGTCATGCTGCTACTGCATGTGGCTAGCATAGAAATGATGTGTGGTGAAAAATGGTAATGTATAGTGAATAAGAAGGGGGACTGAAGAATCCTTTTTGAATGGGAGTAATGTTAGCTTTGAAATGAGACTTATTTTCATATCAGATGGGTTTGGTCTTTGGCTCATGAGCATGGCATTCGGCCTCTATAGTACAAGCTACCACCTCTAATAATGCGATAGCTAGTGAGAAAGCTATTCTGGTGGTCTCTCTCTCTGCCTTTCCCCATAGGTTGGCATCTCTAAAGTGTTTGCAGAAGTTCTTCCCTCTCATAAAGTGGCCAAAGTGAAACAGTTACAGGATGAAGGAAAACGGGTGGCCATGGTTGGAGATGGTATCAATGACTCCCCAGCTCTCGCTATGGCTAATGTGGGAATTGCTATTGGCACGGGCACTGATGTAGCCATTGAGGCAGCTGACGTGGTTCTCATTAAGGTAAGAAAGAGGTGTGTGTGATAATTTCAATTGCATTGGTGTAGCACCTTCATAAACAATTACAATTAAGTACTGTCTTTGTCTTGGTGTTTAGTAGTGTACCTGTCCTATGAAGAAATCTTTCCTTATTTTCTGCTATGAATTTGGGGGCAGTTAGAGCTTGGGAGTGGCCAAGGAACTAAAAAGTGAGGTGACTTCTGGCAGTAGTGAGTTATATTTAAGGAACATATGGGAATATCTCCAATGTTATAGTCACTTCTTCCCACATATCAACAATACCTTGACAGAGGGGTAAACATATAGAGCTGTAGCACATAGATGGTGCTGTGTATGTTCATTTGGGTTGTGGGGATGTCTGGAATAAAATTGGTGCTTATTGTATGAGCTCAATGCAGACATAATAGATCAGCCTACAGAAAGTTCAGCACGTGTAGCCTGTTAAGGTCCAGTACGTGGCAGTTAGCTTTAAAATGGGAATGTGGTGGTGGTGCACGTGTATGCTTTTTATCTCTGACATTCCCAATAAATGTAAACTTCCAGGATGACTTGATGGATGTGGTAGCAAGTATTGATTTGTCAAGGAAGACTGTCAAAAGGATCCGGATCAACTTTGTCTTTGCGCTAATTTATAATCTTGTTGGAGTTCCCATAGCTGCTGGTATGTGAATGTTTCCCTGTGATAATAAAATTGTGCTCAGTCATTAGATGACAGCAATTTATTTCTGTATGGAATAGAATCCATTTTCTTGGTTTCTGACTGACATTAAGTGCAGAGTTCTGTGCCTGCAGTGTGCAGTGATGTATTTGTGCACTGTCCTCTCTGATATTACAGCTACTATAGATGCACCTGGCACATAAACCCACTTTAAAATAAACTGTTTATTGAGTGAGCCCAATCTTGTGAACAAACATTTTGCTGAAGGCTGGCAAGGCATGCCTACTTCTATGTATCATACTATATAAACGACGAATTCAGATGTATTTGCTTATGGGTTCTGCCTGAGCTAGAATATAAATATTTACATTAAGCATTTGTCATTTAATGCTATGCTGAAAGTATATTCATAAATATAATTGAAATGGAACTAAAATTAGACAGTTTAGTGGAGTTTGGGTTTTTACAGAAGACAGTGGATTTGTACTTGGAGAATGCCATGTTCCTGCCCTGAACTCATCATTTTCTTTTTCTAGGTGTGTTCTTGCCCATTGGTCTGGTTTTGCAGCCCTGGATGGGATCTGCAGCAATGGCTGCCTCCTCTGTTTCTGTTGTGCTTTCTTCTTTGCTGCTAAAGATGTGAGTACGAGCAATGTTGTTATTTGTAGTTTAGATTTGAAGCTCAGACCTTTTTCTCTAAGTGATTGAAAATGAATGTGGGACTATGACATGTGAAACTTCTTGAAGAACATCTTTTGCACATCTGTGGTGGGTTTTCTCTTTACTGGAGAAGAGTAATCAGACCAAAAATGTTTCAGACAGTTGTGCTTAAAAACGTAATTTCTATCATGAAGAGAACTGTAAAAATCAGAAGCGTTCACAATTTAAAATTCCTTAGTGCCCTTTGTATGTTTTGGAGAAATCTCAGCACGTGCTGATTTCTGAGAAGTGAGTCTCCCAAAGCAATTCAACTGTACACAGTGCAGCAGCACTGGGGATTGTTGGTACATAAACTAAGCTGCATTTGTGAATGAATAATTTGTTCTTGCTTGGGAGCACTGGAGTAGGAATGGTGTTCTTTGCAGTTCAGTTAACATGTAGGGTTTCAGGGAGCAGTCTGCTCTCAGTAATATGCTTTGCTGATACACGTTTTGCAGATGCTCAGCACCACTAAAGCAGTTCAGTACTGAGTGGTACATGTCTGCCTTACCCGTTCTGCATCCTTGCCAAAAAGCACCAAATTAACTTCTTGTTATATAGCTTTGTGAAATCTGGAACTGTTATCACTGTTTAGTAAATGGTATTATAAATGTGTGTGTGCATAATAATAGCACTTACAAGCTAGCTTCTTTCCATATTTTAGTGTCTGTTACTTCAACCTAAGACGTGCTGACCTTCTTCTGTTTCTTCCTTTCTTTAGGTACCAGAAGCCAAGTTCTGAGAAACTGGAGCTCCGAGCCCGTGGCCAAATGAAGCAGAAGAGCCCATCAGAAATCAGTGTCCATATTGGAATTGATGACACTGGGACAGGCACTCGTAAGCTGAGTTTAATGGATCGAATCATCAATTACAGCAGAGCCTCCATCAATTCCCTCTTTTCCGATAAGCGGTCAGTGAACAGCATAGTTCTTAACGAACCAGATAAGCACTCACTGCTGGTGGGAGGTTTTGGAGAAGATGATGACACAATGTTATGAATGATTTCCAAAAGGAAAAGAGAAAGGAAGTAACAAAATGGAAAAATAATCGAAGCAACCTGAAAACTGCCTACAGGCTTGTGCAAGCAAAGATCATTTCTGGACGTCGTTACAGATGCTTTTCTGCCTTTCTGGGGTTTAATTTGATCTATACAGGTATTTCTTTAATGTAGAACATAAGTTTATTTCCAATGGCCTTCTAGTGTACTTTTTTTTTTTTTAACTAGACTTGTCAAAAAAAAAAAAGAGGCAGAAGCTTGCCAATAGAGCTGTGTTTACATGAAGCTTGAAGTGCAGCATCTTCTGGCAGAATGTCAAAATACAATTAAGGAAACTAAAGAAGCAGAAATGTGTGTTCCAGCCTTTTAAACGGGTTTCTTTATACACAGTCAGATTTAATACTGTGTTTAAAAAAAATTTTGGTATTTTACAGATGTGGCAATTTGTAAGTTCTGTGTTTGCAGATAGATGTGCCTTACTTAAAAACTTCTAGGACTGCTCTTGTTTCCACAGCCTGCATTGTACCAGAAATCATTCCTCTCGAATGCCACCATCTCTTTTATAAATGTCTGGTTCCAACTTTTCTTGCTCCTACTTTCAAAAGAGATTTAGTGATTGCTTCCTAACATCAGGTTAAACCTGGGTTTAACACTATACATCCTTGCCCCAGTACACTCCTACAAAGACTGTGTGTTTGAAGATCAAACGGGCTGGGAGGCTTGCTCTTTCTCAACTCGCAATCTCTTCAACAAAGATCTGAGCATTGAATGTGATGTGCTGTTTGCTGAAATGCTGAGCTTTTAAAAAGGCAGCAACGTAGCCAGTGCTTACTGCCAAAATCAGCTAGCACTCCTTAAACAAGCCAGAGTAGTTTGGTGTCACACAGACTACCTTTAAAATATTTACAGGTCAGTCTCTGGGGATATCTAACCTCATCAGAGAACTTATTTTTCAGATACTGCACTAACACCAGTTGCCTGTAGAGATAAGTGGGCCAGGAATGGTCCGGGATCTGCTCCATCAATCCAAACCTTTTTAGTTTGGGATGTTCAGATTTAGGCTTTGTGAATTAAGACCAACTTCATTTGTTACAGAACTGAAATCTCAAAATGCAAGTTTGATCATTTAATCATGAATATTAAAAATATTCTCAATGAGAACTAAAGTTGGTGTTCATCACCCAGTAGCTAGCTACCTATTTGGTATTTAGGAAACCTTGTTTTTAAGTCCTATGCTGAGACAGCAATCTAAAACAATTATTAAGTTCAATACTGTTGAATTTAATCATAAGATACAAATAATGGTGTAAACATGTGATTCCAAACAGTGCCACTAAAATGTAATATCCAATTCAGAATAGGACAGGGATCTCTGTAATGGTCTAATTTTTAACTTAATCTGTGAGTGCACAGATTGAGCACGTAATAAGTCAAAAGCAGTTTTTACTTTTTTTTTTTTTTTTTTTTAACTTTTTTTTAACACACAGGAAAAATACCAGTGTAAAAACAACAGAACTGTGCTGTGGGTTATGTTGTTGTTAGTAGATCGGTATACGTTGCTATATTGCAGTGAGGACAAACAAAATTGATTGCTGCCACAAATTTAAGAAACAAAATATTTCTGTCTCAGAATTAGGCTCTTAATATCTCTATGTGAGTACAGGTTTTCACTCCCATTAGATTGTACATATATGTTGTGTTATGAAATTCTGAGATGCACTACTGCAAAGCCATTTCACGAAGATGTTTTTCTTGGTTTTCAGCAACAAAGCTATTTCTTTCAAACTGGATACTTACCTAAAGGCCAACAGAATGCTCTCAAGCAGCTTTTTGTGCTTTAAGGCTGTGTAAACAGTTTCCAAAGATTTCAGTTGTCGTGTTAAATGTTGTTCATTCTCAGTGTTGTTCTCAGCAAGGTTCTGCAGATGAAACAGGAAATGTTTTGCAAGTTATTGTCTGAGTTTTGCTGATAACGGGTCATCTAAATCACACAAAGGCACAAGGCAGATCCTGACATTCTTTCAGTGACTTCCACTGCTGCGGGTGCTGCTTCAGCCCCTGCTATGGTGCATGTGGTCTGTAAGTGACAGACATCGTGCCCTTACTGCAAAGATACAGCAGTTACATGGGATCTCATCCCTGCTCCGTAGATAAAGCTGCATGAGGAGTTTGTTCCGTTCTTTCAAAATACACTTTTAGAGCTGGTATGGGTAGAAACCAAACCTCTGACAGAAGCTCACATGAAGCCATGCCTCTTGCTAACAGCACTGGTCAGGACTGAGCCTGGAAGTCCTTTTCAATCCAGTTTTCCTCTGTAAGAAAACCTGCCTGTAAATGTCTTTTGAACTTGAATTTAGTACACAGTGCATTTAGTGCAGCATAGCTGATTAAGGAAGTCCAGGTCTTTGAGAACAGTTTGTCTGTGCAGCCCTGCTTCTCACTCACCTGATGTGTAATACTGACTTGCAGAAAGCTGTTCTTGTGATGAAAATATCTTACAAGGTGCTTTACAGTGAAGAACCAAAATATTTTTCAGTTTGAATGTACAGTGCAAGTGAAATAATGTGGGAGGTAAATGTGTTCTTAAATGTAAATGTTTTACTATGTAAGTCCCTTACTCCTCTTGTAGACTGTTTGAGTTCAAGAATCTAAAATATCTCTTGGAAACATAGTTACAAATGGAATTATGTATTACTCGTTTGTTTTGTTTTCTGTAACTATTTATAAAATGTGTTTTATTTAAAGATATATATATATATACACACACACTCTTAAGGCTTTAAGCATCACTCCGAATCTTACCAATAAAGTTTTAAAAGTGTAGACACTTGAAATTTTAAATGGAAAAGAATGTGAAGCTGGCAGAACTCAGTGAAGGCAAGCAATTTTATTTATTACAGATGTTGCTTAAAACAAGTTCCATCCTAATGCTTTAAATTTGAATGGAAGAAAGAACGCTATTATGGAATGTTAATTTAGTACTGTTACACTTCTTTATATTGAGGAAAATGCAGTTTCATAATTCTTATTCTTTTAAGATTGTTCCTCCATTATTATAGTGATAATTATAAACTGTGTAATAAAAGATCTATCTTTAATCATGTTCTGTGATCTCCTTTACTTTGTGTGCTGACTTCTGATTCTGACTTCTGCTGACAGATTCTGCAGCTAGCTGTTCAAAATTTGTTCCCATCCCTTCCTCCACACTGTTAAATTAAAGGGCAACACGTGGCATCTCTGGGACATGGTGATGTTGGATTCACCGTGCAGCAGGTTGAAGTGTGTGTGTACAGGATGATTCTGAAGGCCTTTCATATTGCATGCATTTTGTCTTCGCCAAGTAAGAACTCACTCTGAAACTGGAAAGGTGAAGCAGCGTTGTTTTGGGTTTTTTTCCCCTGATTTGGCTAAGGGATGAGTAGTAGGGTTTTGTTACATGTGCTTCCAGCGCTACTCAGCTGCATGCCCTTCAGCAGCGTGCCCAGCCTACTTGAAAGAGTGTGTTTGAGTGAAAGCTGGGAAATTGGGGAATAATCCTTACATAAAGGACATCTCATTATTACAGAATGAGAGCAGTTGGTGTTGGAAGGCTGCTGAAGATTGTGAATGGAGCACAAGAAGTGCAGATCTTACCAAAGCAGGTGCCACAGCAGGTTGCCCAGTGCTGAGTCTCGTCAAACCTTTCAGTGTCTCCACCACTGCTCAGAGCAGGGGAAGGAAAAAAAAGCTTTCCTATTTTGAGATGAAACAGGAATTCCTGTGTTTCAGTTCGTGCCTGTTGTCTCTTGCCCTTTTTGCCTTTACTATGGAGAAGAGCCTGGCTGAAGCGCTGTCATTCAGGCAGTCACACCATGTCTCAAGGAAAAGTGCCAGGCACGAACCTGTGAAAGAGCTCAGTGTGAGTACTCCTGTCTTTCTGTAGTGGAGGTGGCCAGGCTCCATCCACAGAATACTTCTTGGACTGGGCACAAATCCCCTGCAGCAGCACAGGAATTACTCTGATCAATATTTGAAGAAGTGAGGACTGGTAAGTGAGGAAGGCTCCCTTCTCAGCTCTTCTGTCCAGCTGCCCTTTTTACTTCACTGTAACCCTAACCTGGTCCTCAGGCTCTGGTCTCTGGCTGGCGTTTTCTCCAGGGTATTTTCTACTTTCCACTGCCAGCCCACCAACATCTGCATCTTGACATTGTGAGCCAACAGAATAAAACAGGAGGCATTACTTTCAGAGCAATCCTCATGTTTGTTTTTAATCCCTGCCCTTTTTTTATTTTTGTGCTTTTATTTTAGTATAGCTTTTAGTACAGCTAAATTTATTTTAAATGCATTCTTCCCTGTTTTTTTTTCCAGTAGTGTTTATAGAAAATGTCTCAGCAGAGCAGTCTGAGAGCCCTGAAGGTCAGGCTTTGAGGCAAAATTCAGCATCTGCCCAGATGCCAGAGCTGTGCTACTGTCAGTGTTCTTTTTTTTTTTCCTTCTAGTTAACTGGATAATTTTAGTAGCTGTGAATTTGTATCATGTCTTCCAGATGACAAGTGAGAACTCCTGAAGAGGATAAGATTTTTGTATCCCATTAAGTGCATAACTAAAATGAACTGCTGAACAAGAGCTTGAGAGCTGTGTGCATACACGTCCAGATGCAAGAAAAGAGAGAGGACTTGTATAGAGCAGGATTCTGCACAGAGCTGTGGTTGGCTGATGCTTCTGAGAAATGGAAGAACATTCCTTGCTGTAAAATGCTTGAGTTCAAAATAGGTACAGTCTGCTGAGCCACTGAACTCAATAGGCATCTTCAGGGAACAGAGAACAGGCTGCAAATAATTGTGTCTTTGTCAGAGAGGCCTTATCTGCCGGAGCAGCAGAGCAGTCTCCCATGGCCAGTTTCACAAGATAAAAGCAGCAAAGAAGGAAATCAGTGCTACCTTCTTTCTCCTCTGTTGTATCCCGTGCTTCCACAGCCTGCCTGCCCAGCTATGTGAACTTTGGTTTGTGCTCAAAGCAAATGTCCTCATTAAGAAGGTAAGAGAAACAGGCAAAAAGGACCAGATTATTTCAGCGTTCAGCAGTTAGTGAGCAATTAACAAATCAACAAAGCAGACATTACGTCAGGAAGTTTAAGAGCAATTAAAGAAATGTATTAAAACATAATAAAGCAAATCGGAAAACAAAGTGAAAAGGATTGGGCGATGAACACAGAGGGAGCACCTGGCACAGTCTGGGGAGGAATACTTGCAATGGGAGGCAGAAAAACCTTTTCGTTGTTCCTTGCTGGAGCAGTGAAACCCCTGGGCAAGTGCTGGCACGCCATTAGTGCCCAGTGAGCAATCGCGGAGCTCCCCGCAGGGGGCCCTGCTCCTTAAAACGTCTGGAAGCGGCATCTGCTGCGCGGAAAGCCTGGGCGCAGCGGGGGCCGGGCCGGGCTTCTGTCGGTTCACCCTGCGTTCCGAACTGCACAGTAAGTTACGTTCTGCTCGCCGTCCGATCGATGACGGAGCTATTGCGGCAATAAGTGGGGATTTCTCTTTTTATTATTTCCTGACTGTTGGTTACACTGATTTGTTGTCCCTTTTTTGATTTAGGCAGTAGTAAATGTCAAGAGCAAAACGCAGCTGGTTGAATTACAATAGAGAAAGGTGCAGTTCAGGTTCCTTCCTGAACATCTTCCATTTCAAGGAGAAAGTTAAAAAGCACCCTCATAGCTTTCTTACAAAATTATCTTGCAAATTCCACTGAAACCTGTTGGTTGTTTTTTTTTTTAAGTATAAACATAAACTACAGACAGTAGTTCTAAAAACAGGATGGCTGCATCACGTGGCACAGAAGACCCAGATAACCGGCCTCCAAGCCCTTCTGCTCATTTCATTTAAACACAAAGGCCGGTGCACAAAAGCCCACAGTCTGTCTAAACTTGCCGCGATCTCATTCCTTTTGGTGAAAGCAGACAGGATGGTGCAGATGATGGCTGCGTCCCTGAAAACTACATTTCTGCTTCATGTTCCCAGAAATGACTCACCACAGTGCTCACACCACATCCTTTTTTGCTTTTTTTTTTTTTTTCTTTTTTTTATTATTTTAGTTTACCTGTTCTTTGCCCTCCTGAGTTTGTTGTAGCAGTTACTTTAAAAGCACAGGTTTTGAACTGTTTGCACGGGCTTTTTTCTTTAAATATTTGCAGTATATTGTAGATATTTCACAACACAGGAAGGACAGAAAGGTGACTCAAACGTGGAAATCAGCTTTGAGTCTTGAACACACATCTGTAATGCTTCTCCTTTCTTTAATTTCTTGACAACGCACACATTCCCAGCCATATCCCATTTGAAATTATATTCTTCCTCCTCCCCACAAGTTCTTAAGTGACTTCCTCCCACCCTTTCCCTCCTGCCTGATTCCTAACAAACAGAGAAAGAAACAAGCAAACCTGAGTCCACCTTACAAATGATGCCTGCAGTGATGCCCAAAATCAATGGACCCTTATAGCTGCACTAAGATCCTAATTTCAGATTATCAAAGACATTACACGGTACTGGCCTCTCATACATATATATTTGTAGTGGATTTAGCCCTAGTGAATTGCATTTTATTGGTTGTTTTCTATTATTCTTATCCTTGTAGGATACTGCACTGGAAGAACATGAACGCTATTCCTGTATTTCTATTCCTGTATTTCACTGCTATGTTGGAAATAGTTTTGAAGTATTTTTACTATTTGATTCTTCCCAAATCCAGTCAAAATGACTTGTGCAGTCCTTTATTCCTGACCACTCTCTGCAAACTGAGGGCTAGCAAGAGTCTCACTGCCCCTTCTCCTCAAGGAGCTTTGCCATAAAACCGCCTTGCATCTTGTATTACTGCGGGTGCTCAGGTTACTGTGTGCACTATGACATTTCTCCTTCATGCTTTTTTACTGCTAAGAGATGGCACACAAGCTTTTCAAAAGAAGGCCTTGTAATACTGAATAAATTCAAGTACTGAAGAAAGCAAATCTGGACTGTGGGAAAGCTGGATTTGGGACCAGTTCAGCATTTGATTTGGTGGTGATCAGCACTATAGCATCAGTGGTGCTAGACTGCCCAGCTTACTGGTGATACAGCGCTGCACTCTGATCTCTGCCTTACAAGATCCCTGCTGGCTACTGGAGGTTCAGAGCAGGTTTACTAATCTGAACTCGCAGGAGGGGCCCTTGGATCCATTCTAGGTTTACTTTGCAGTGTATTGAGACCGTTATCTGACCTATTTTAATTTGAACCCAGACTACTTTAAAGTTGTAGATAATGCCAGGGGGACTGGCAAATAACTTGGTTGTATGGACGTTTCTGACCTGCCTTGAGGCCTGTCCACCTTCTCGGAGCCTTCAGACACCTCTCACACCACAGGGCTCCTCAGCTTCTGCTCCAGCACTGGTGGGATGTTTCAGTCCACACGTGAGGGAATGCGTTAGTTTTGCTCTCTGCATACCTTCATGTTTTGATTCTTGTAAGCGCACTTTTTGTGTCCCCTTCTCGCTGTTCTGTTGCAGACTGCTCAGCCACGTGTAGCCCTGCCTTCAGTAAAGAGCAGAGCAAAGATCAAGCATTTGACTTGCTAACAGGCCTTCCTCACAAGCGTCTGTTGAGTGAGAATGGCAACGCATCAACCTGCCGACAAACGTTAGGCCGAGCCACGAGTCGTCCGTTCTGCTCTTGGTCCTTCAGCCCCAGCTCAGCGGGTCGGTGCCCACCTTGCAGCTCAAGGCTCCCCTCCCGCGGGCACGTCTTCGCCCTTTCTGTAGAACTAGCCCTAAAATAACACCTAGAAGCATTCATTTCGATGAGACTGGAAATGAAGGGGATTCATTTCAGCGCAGCACCGCGAGGACGAGGCCCGAAGCGCCGCACGCCCCTCCTCACCCCGCGCCGCCCCCACGCGGCGGCGGCTCCGTGCGGGACGTGACCAGGCCTCCGCCGCAGCGCGGCCTCTCGCGGAGGCGGGCGGATGGCTGACGGGCGGGCGGCTCGTCCAATAGGAGCACGCCGCGGACCCCGTGGGTCCAATCAGCAGCGGGCGCGGACGAGACGGCCGGCGTAGCGGCGGCGCGGACGGGTAGCGCGGCAGAGTGAGGGCGGCGGCGGCACGGAACGGACGGCGGGGTCGGCATCGGTGGTAATCATGTCTCTCTCCAACAAGCTCACCCTGGACAAGGTGGATGTGAAGGGCAAGCGGGTCGTCATGAGGTGAGCAGCCGGGCCGCGCCCCGTGCGTGTAAACGGGGACGGCAAGGCCCCGGCTGCGGTCCCGCCGAGCGAATCCGCGTGCTGCGTTACGAGAGACGCGTTGCGGCTCCCAGCGCCTCCCGGTCGCTGTGCAGCACGCGCCGGTTTCGCTGTTCGGGGGGCGCGCCGTGCTCTGCGCTGCTCTGTGCTGCTCTGTTGCGCCCCGTTGGGGAATGACGGCGCGGTAACGGTGCTCTTGCGTCCGGTTTGTAGACTTAGTTCGTTGTGCTTGGCTGCCGGGTCGATTTGTTTCTGCTCATCTCCTCCCGCTTTGCTGGCGGCTTTTGTCGTTCCCGTGTGTCTCCGTGTCGAGCAGGCAGCAAGAAAATCCAAGGACTACTAAATGGGGGTGTTTTTGGTGCAGGTGTGGAATAACGAAGGATAAACTGTAGCGTGCGTTTGACTGGGTCTGATACTCCGTTACAGCCGGTTAGGCGTTCCCTTCCTCCTCGGGAGGAAAAAGATGGTGCTGCTCAGCGCCGTGCCTTGGCCACGCTTTCCCTGCGTGAGTCAGGGAGAAGAGAAGCCGCTCTGCGAATAATTTCTGCCCTGAGCTGTTACACAACCGGTTTCCTGCTGCTCACCACGTGGGCACGAGGTATGCTAGGCAGAAATGGCTGGCGGAACTCCTCCCCTTTATCCTTTCCTCTGGCGTGTGTAGGGGAAGCTACCTCTCCATCTAGGTACGGTCTTCCCTACGGCCGTAGTGCTCGGCTCCGAGGGGATTGGAGCTGCGAAGAACGGAAAGCTCCCAGGCGGTGATCTGAGAGCATGGGTTTCACAAGGAGAAGTGGGGCAGCTCGTTCAGTCTCAGTTTTATTTTGTGCCTTGGCATCGTTGCTGCTGTGGTCGTGAGAGTTGGCTTGTATTGGTGGTATGCAGCCTGCTGCTCGTTCTCCAGTTGTACTGTCGTTACAAGAATAAATGGCTAATAACACACGGGTCTTTGTAACAGAACTTGTGCACAAAGCAGCTGAAAATCTGACTCTAATCTTAATGATACTGCATTTCCAGATAGATGCTTTACTTTCAAGTTTCTTCATTCTTTGTTAATTTACTTGTTTGTTTGTTTTCTGCTTTTTTTTAGGGTTGATTTCAATGTTCCAATGAAGGATCACAAAATAACCAACAATCAAAGGTGAGACCCAATTTTCATCCAAAATGAAGACCCAAAGTCCATTTTCTCTCTCATTTTATCCCAATTCTGTTAGCAGTACCTGGAGTGGTACCGTGGTTACACTGTCCCTGCTGGTACCTGAGTATTAGAGTTGACTCAGAATGGTTATTTAAATGCTTCTGCAGTTGTTTGCAAACAACGCTTACCACAGAGCTTCTCACTGTAGAGAGCACATTAAAAATACCACTTAACTGTATGGATCCTAACCATTATTTCTGAAGTATGGTTGCAGTATTATGGCCACGTTACAGCCAAATGTCTGTTTGGCTCTGATTGCTGTACTTGATGGTGGCATCCAGAAGACTTTTTGCTCTCCTTACTCTGTGAACTTGTTGGTTTACATCAGCATAGTTGTTCTGGAGCTGCACATGAAAACACAGGGCTTAGAATTAGGGATATACAATGTCTTTTTATCTTGCTTGTCCATCATTTGTAGGCAGATAACAGTTTTGGTCAGCATTCCCATCGTTTCTTATTGATTCAATATCAGTGATTAGATCAGGAGCCCAGTAGTATTCGTATGCTTCCTGACAATTTTTAGCTACGAGCTATCAGCAGCATTTGGATGACAGGATGCATTTGACTTCCATCTCCTGTTATCATGGAAGATCACAGCAGAAAACCTGAAAACACTGTGGGATAGGGAAATTATTTGGTATATGATGCGTAATGACTGTGCTTCAGGGATTGTCAGTTTCCCTGGGAAGGAAATAGGCTGGGTTAGCACCAGGGCAGCTGTGCTCTGTGAAGTGTGGTAGTCTCCTAGATGTTTGTCCTAGCAAGTGTAGGTTGCTGAGAAGCCCAGTGTCCCTTTTAGGAATGTACTGGTGGCGATGCCCTGCTGTCTTCAGAAGTACACTGAACTATGTGAACATGAGAGGTAGGATGTTAAGTAATCGTTCTACCTAGCTCTCGTGTTCTCTTTCTGTTACCTTTTTGAAGAACAACTTCCAGGACTCTTGTGTGAGTGATTATCAAGTCTACTTGTGTGGCAAACTCTAGCTGAATCCTTTTTCATTTGGTTTTCTCTGCCGTTCCAGAATCAAGGCAGCTGTCCCTACCATCAAGCACTGCTTGGATCATGGAGCCAAATCAGTGGTTTTGATGAGTCACCTGGGCCGCCCAGATGGAGTTCCCATGCCTGACAAGTTCTCCTTGGCTCCAGTAGCTGTGGAGCTTAAAGCTCTCTTGGGCAGGTGAGGTAGCAGAACAGTTCAGTGTGCATCAGTCCCTCCCTGTGAGCAGACCTGGATGCTTTCCTTTTGGAAAGAGAGTCACTAATGGGATGACAGTGTATATCTTGTCTTTGCAGGGAAGTCTTATTCCTGAAGGATTGTGTTGGTCCTGAGGTGGAGAAGGCCTGTGCTAATCCTGCAAATGGCTCCATCATCCTGCTGGAGAACCTCCGATTCCATGTAGAAGAAGAAGGGAAAGGGAAGGATGCTTCAGGGAACAAGGTGAAACTTCAAGTTTAGGTTCTGCGTGTGCCTCCTCTGGTCTTAATACCTTGGTTGCAGCAGATTGACAATGAACTAGTTGCTCATTCAAAATGCTGTTTATGATTTCATTCTCAGAAGGGAACCAGAGAGAAAACCTTTGTTCAACAAGTCTGACGCCTGCACTATGCAGTGGAAAAGTCTGAGTCAAATGCTTTGAATATCCAAGATGAAACAGCTTAAGTGAAAGGCTGTAAATGATTGCCAGGGGTCTGTAGTCTGTAAAAGGAATGAAATAGGGTGTCCAGGAAGCTGTGGAGATGTCTAAAATAAAATTCTGCATCTGTTGGAGATTGTCATTCTCACAGCACTAGCCACAGTGAATTTTTCAATTTTGTCTCAGCTAGTTCTTTAGTGTGCTGATCAAATGTTCTGCAACATAGAAATTATCAAACCCCGTTATAAGCCTGTCTGCTCTTATGGTAGCCATCAAGAATCTGGCTGCCTTGTACCTCTGACATTTTCTTGAAGGTCAAGAAGAATGTTTGCTCCAGACAGCTGCTTTTCTTAGCGATAGTGACCGTGGTGACTTTACATAGATTTTTGGCTCCTTTCATATTCAGCGCGTGGAGGGGAGTGCTGACACCGTGTGGTGCCCTTTAGAGGCTGGTGCAGGAATCCAGTAGCTTAAGAAAATAGCCCAGAGTAGCTTAGTAAGTCTGTGCAGATGAAAATAAGAAATTGAGTGAGTTTGAAGTTAACCACAGTCATGTGCAACTGGAAGTCAGTGTGGTGGCGGGGAGAAGAATGGGACAAGAACTTAATTTGCTTTGAGAAACAGTCCCTTCATTTTGTGTACTAGTGTGCATACAGAAGCATGTGTTGCAGCTGGGCAATGCAGAAGGGTACTGCTGACAGACGAGTTTCTCAGCTTAACTATCATGCCCTGCCCACAGGGGAGGGAAGGGGTGTCCAGATACAAATTTGTCGGTTATCAGCTGATGCTTGGAAAATGTCTGTCCAAAGCAAATCAAGTGGTAGTGGTTCCTTCATTCAGAGTCTCATGTTCTGCTTACAGATGCTCTAACAGAAGCATTTCATCTCTTGGTACAGCCAGGCAATTTAATGAGTGAAGGAACAGTTCTAGCATTGTTCTAGAATCTGCATGGTCCCTCTAGCTTGTGTTCTGCTCAGGCTGTGTTAATAAAAGGGCATGCAAAGCTGAACTACTTCCCATTTAGGATTTGGTAGGATGCCTGGATGATGGAGGAAGTCCCTTAACAGAAATGTGTCTGTTCTTGCCTACTACGTGCTAAGCTCATTTCCAGTGTTCCTATGTTGGCTGCTGTCACTGTGGCCTGTTGTAGTGTGCAGGCTATTTATAAGTTAATCCTCAGTGCAGGGATGGAAAATGAATCCATCAGCTCACTGTTTTACCTGTAGTGCTTAGAGACCACGCTTTCTTTGTTCAGTAAATGGCTTTGAATGAGTTTTGTCTCATCTCAGCACTGACTTCTCTTGCATACCTTTTATGTGTTAGCTGTTTCACCTCATGTAAGTAGAAATCTGTTGGAGAGAGCAAAAGGTTGCAGTCCATGCCTGCTTTACTGATGCAGCTGGAAATGGCAGTGGTCCTCAGGGCTTTAATAGTAAGCTCTCAGAGTTTAATACAGAGTTAAAACTATTTAAACATCTTTTTTGTTTCTACTGGACTGGTAAAGAGCATACGAAATGAAGACACCCACAGTTGAATTTCTTCAGCTGATCTGTCTTTGCGGGTTTTTTTCTTTTTTTTAGAAGCCCATTGCTTATAAATTGCTGGATTTCACTTTAGTTTTGTGTGAGTAGCACAGACTTGTCATTCTTTTTCTTTTTAGATCAAAGCTGATGCTGCAAAAGTGGAGGCTTTCAGAGCCTCTCTTTCTAAATTGGGAGATGTTTATGTCAATGATGCTTTTGGAACTGCCCACCGTGCTCACAGGTATGTATCTGTTTTCATTCCATAGGCAGAACTGTAGAATTATGCCTGCTGTGGAAAAACAAGCTTTGTCCTCACTGAAGTTTAGCTTCTTGAGGCTATTCCATTATTGTTCTGCTATATTTATTCCTGAGAGATACTTAGTGGAGGTAATTGTCTATAGTGTGTATGATTTAAAGTTTCTCCCTGAGAGCAGGAGACAACTGAGCTCTCAAGACTAGAATTCACTTTTTTGGTTGTTAGTGATGCCACATTTTTTCCTTTCCTCACTCTTACCTTTATTCTGCAGCTCCATGGTAGGTGTTCATCTTCCTCAGAAGGCTGCTGGCTTCCTGATGAAGAAAGAACTGGATTATTTTGCAAAGGCCCTTGAGAGTCCAGAGAGACCCTTCTTAGCAATTCTTGGAGGGTAAGGCTCAAGAACATACCAACCATACCCATACTTATTTTTCTTTAACAGCTCTGGAATAAATGATAAGTTCTTCTGGCTTTGTTCAAACAAATACTTTCCTTTGAACTGAACCTGCAGTTCAGATGTTCAGGTAATTCCTGAAATCTCTGGATTATTTGGAGGCTAGCTTACTGTGTTCGCCCTTGTGATGACTGAGTCTGCTCATCATATCTTAGATTTGCTTATGTTCCCTAAGTAAGGGACAGTCCACAGCAATTTGCTGTACAGTTGACCCAGAAGAGCTGATACACTTGATGGCCCTGAAACACTGTCAGTGACCTTTCCTCCATGGTTCAGAGTACAGGCATCCTGCAAGCTCAGCACTGTGTAAGTTGACACGGTCTGTCTAATGCAGTGCTGACCTACTGTAGCTTGCTGAGCCTCTGCTCTTCAGCAGCAGCCAGTGTACAAAGAGAATTGAAGGCACAACACCAAATGTCTGATTTGCACGTAGAAATAAGTGTTCCAGTTTGCCAAGTGAATTTAAATACTTTGAACAGTAACACAAAGCTTGGTCAACATTGCATTTCCTCGATGATAAAAGTATGTGGCTTATTCCTGCTCTTTATACCAATAAATATACTTTCAAAGAAGTAAGGCTCACTTCTTGCATCAAATTTTAAATGTTTCAATGGTCTTGATTACAACGAGCAGTGCTTGCTTTTCATTGGTACCTCTCCAAGACTTAGAGCTGCATGTGAATCAGCTGTGGATTGGCTACTGCTTATGTATAACAAAACTGGACCCGGAAGATTAACTGAGGATAACTGTATTAATAAATGAGGTGAAGATGAACTGTGTTGGCAAACAAAAAGCCACGTGCAGGGAAGTAATTTCTAGTAATTTCAGCACTAGGAGCAGGATTGTACACAAAGGAAAGAAAAGAAAAATCTAAATCACTTTCACGTTTCATTTGCCTGGAGCTTCACAAAGGAAGATGCATCCTGCAGGTTTTTGCCTTGGGTCTGTACCTCCCATCAATCCTTTATCATACAGTTCCCACAGTGTGGCAGCATTAGCAACTTCACTGCTTAAACTGGGGCTGAGGGCTGATTCACATCAGAGATCTCCACAGCTGCTAAGGTTAGGATGGTAGAGGGAATATATATTCCTAATGATTAGGTCTGAAAGCATTTTATTAATGAAATCTGTGTCATTATAATTGTTCTAGAGATGAGTTAACTAAAGGAAAAAAAATGTTGTTAGGTAAAGCAGAGCCAAACTGAGGCTGTAAAGCAAGTCTCTTCAGTACCAGCCATAGTTTTGCCTAATTTCCTAAGTAATTTCCTAAGGCCTTCATGAAGCACTCTTTTGAGTAACAACATGTGACATAAAAGAGGACAGATTTGTCTACTTAGTGCTGCTTATTGCCACTCCTACAAAAAGTGACTGTGGCACTGTTATTCTGTTATCATTCATATCTTGTGCTAAAAGCAGCCATCTGCTTTTGGGCAGGGCTGTTTGTCCTACTAGTTTGAATCTGTGTTGTGAGTTTGGGTTTGGGACCTGAACTGATTACAGGAGTTTAGTCTGTGGTAGAGATCCACTGGTACAGTAGATCTAGATTTGGACAGTAGTTGTGAATGGCAGTGCTCTGATCCCTGCTGTGTGTTGCTGGATAGTCAAAAAGTGCCAAGCTAAATTTATATTTAAATGGGAGAAAAATTGAGGGCTTCTTATTCTATTTTTATCAGATACTGTTTAATGCTGGCCTGCTGAGTTGCCACATTCTTTCTGCCCACTCCCCGTAACTTCTTTGTTGAATCATTCTCTCAGAATGACCTTGCAATATCTCAGTATTGCCGTTACTGAATAGCAGTTGAAAAATTCTGCTTTATACTTCTATGCAGTAAGTCCTTCCTTCAGGCTTTGTTCTGTCTTAATTAAAGATAGAGTAAGGTCTGCCTGAGGAGTCTGGGGTGGAGACTACACTGTTCATTCTTTCCTTTTCTTTTCCAGAGCTAAAGTTCAGGATAAGATCCAGCTGATCAGTAACATGTTAGATAAGGTCAACGAGATGATCATTGGCGGTGGAATGGCATTCACCTTTCTTAAAGTGTTAAACAACATGCAGGTATGAAAGAGAATTGTGTCTGCTTCTAGTAAAGGATGACCCATATATATAGCTAGAGAGTATACCCTATAGAGAGTAGGGAGGACCCAGAAATTGCTCAACAGCCTGTTTGCAAAAATTGCCTTGCTGTGTATGTCTTAGTGCTCTAATAGAGCTCTCCAGAATTGCTGTCTGAATGGTATGGCTGCTGTTCATCTCATAGATAATGTCCAGTAACTTAACAGATGCTTCTTTTATTTTTTTCCACATAATTATTTTGTAGATTGGCAACTCTCTGTTTGATGAAGAGGGATCAAAAATTGTCAAGGACCTGATGGCCAAGGCGGAGAAGAACGGTGTGAAGATTACCTTGCCAGTGGACTTCATCACTGCAGACAAATTCGATGAGCATGCACAGACTGGGGAAGCCACTGTGGCTTCAGGCATTCCTGCTGGCTGGATGGTAGGTGTTAATAGATGAGGGACTAGAAATAGTAACAGGAAGCACTGAGGTGAGAAAAACACTTCTTGTAGGAATTATAAGAGTAACTGTGATCCTTTGCAAATGTTTCTGAAGGGCAGTCTAACTGCATGAAATACTTTTGTTTCATAAAATGAAAACCATGTGGTTTCTCCTGATACAATTTTAAGTCTTAAAGTAGCTTTTGTGGGATTTGGATTAAAACGACAACATTCCTCTAAATCTTTGAGTTCTAAATGGAGTGTAAGTCCCTTTTATTTGACTGGAACTTAATTAGAGTTTGCAAAAGTTTCTAAGTAAGGCTTCATGCATCTGACATTGATATTTTGTTATTATTTTTTTTTAATGACTTATTTGTACTCAGAATATAAATACCACACCAGATTCCACCCCACAGAAGTAACTTCTGGCAGATCTCTATTCCTTGGTATTCAGTGCTGAGAGAAACTCTTGCTTTGTGATTAGTCTGCAGTATCTGAACTGGCAGCAAACTTGGGGGCACAAAATCAGCACCATCAGGCCTTCCAAGAGCCTTGTTAACTTCAGTGTCAAATGAAAGAGGAGGGGGGAAAAAAGCAGTTGAGGATCCCATCAGTAAGGCATTGGTGATTCTAGGTAAGATGCTAGAAAGCTTCTCTCTGAATTCTCTTACTTGTCGTAGGGCTTGGACTGTGGCCATGAAAGTGTTAAGAAGTTTGTTGAAGTTGTAGGAAGAGCCAAGCAAATAGTGTGGAATGGTCCAGTTGGAGTCTTTGAATGGGACAAGTTCTCCAAAGGAACCAAAGCCTTGATGGACAAAGTAGTGGAAGTAACTGGAAAGGGCTGCATCACCATTATTGGTAAGTAGTTGCACATGATTGTTCTTGTCTTTATAAAAGCAGTAAGTTTCTGCCTGCTAAGCACCACATTAACAATAGTTCGCAAATTGTTTTATGGCAATGCTTTCATCTCCCCCTCAGCTTGCAGATATGACTTTAAAAACTGCTGTATGAACTAATGTTGAGGATTTGGGAGCACCACCAGCCTGTAGCAAGGCTATGTCCCTTAAGCTGAACAAACTGAATTTCTTGCCTTGCTCATTTTTAATTTTTCTTGTACTACAGGTGGTGGAGATACTGCTACATGCTGTGCAAAGTGGAACACTGAAGATAAAGTTAGCCATGTCAGCACTGGAGGTGGTGCCAGCCTGGAACTGCTAGAGGGTAACTGTTTTTTTCTTTTGACTTGCTTGAGCAAATTAGGTAATTCTGGGTGCTATGCCTTGTGTTGATATTCAGGAAGGCACAACAACAGAATAACTGTCGTCTTGTTTCAACAAATGGAGTTGCATATAAGATCCTCCTAGCTCTTTTTTTGTCCCCTAGAGGAAGAGAAAAGAAAATGGAATATTCCTGCAAAGAGCATAGACTGTCACTCCCACGCAGCAATAAAAGCTGTAAAAGAAAGTAGTACAGCTCTCAGAGCAGCTCCTGGCTTATCGATGATTCCCTGAAACATGCTAAGCAGACTGTTTGCAATGCTCAGTTTGAGTTAGGGATCAGAATAACTTCAAATTTTGGTTAGAAGCTTCCTTTTGAGGGCATCGTTGGAAATCCCCTGGTTTGGGGAGCCCTCTAGCGATCACTTAACAAACCTGCACAAGAGTACTGACAATCCAAAATGGTGAGGATTAGAGCTCTTCCAGTGAGTTACATTGTTCTCTAAATGGGTTTTCATTTCCTCTGGTAATTATCTGTTTCCCAGTATGTGTAAAGTATCTAATACTGTCAGCGTCTCTGTAGAAGAGAAACTGTAACAAACTGCATTGCAGCTGTTGGTTTCCAGCAGTTGTATGTGAGACAGAGCTTTTGTTTCTGTTGCCTAGGGAGTGGTGGTAGAGGGAAAGAATGCAGATGGCTAGAAGGAAGCACTGTGCAACTGATTTATTCAAAAGGACAAAATCGTCTAAGTTTTGGCCCAAAATGTGGGCTTGTGTGTGATCTTTTAAATGTAACGGAAGTCTAGCTAACTAGAGGATCTTCTGAAGAATCTATATATTAAAAAAAAAAAAAAAGGCTACTAAAACAACTAGTGGGCTGTGAACAGTGTTAAAATTCAGTACTGTTGTACAGCTCAAGCATTCAAAAGTAGTGGGGTTTTTTTGGGGGGTAGGGTGGTAAGAAAATATCCTTCTTTGATAATGAAGAACAACAAAGAGCTAAGAAAATGCCTCAGAGAACATTGCACTTCAGTAATTTGGGGACCCATACCCAAAGATGAGCGTGTTCCTTACTCTTGCCCTTTGCAATGATGTATCTAATTATCAGGACACAGATGTTTTAGTCACAGTAGAAGACTCAAGTCTTGGAGAAGGTAGTGTTTATTTTTCTTAATTCACTCATTAAATTTCCACCACACACTCCAAAATCCTATGTACATGCTGCTGGGGATTAAAGGAAATATGCAACAACTTCCCAGATCCTATCAAAAATCTGTTTGCCATCAAATTTAATGGAAGAATATCTGAAAGTATTTGGATCTGCCCCTAGCAGGAACTTGGACAGAAACAACTGTTATCATTAACTGAACACTGATGATTGTTGGCTGCTAAGAATCTGTCTGCAGATATGCTCTGGATACTTACTAGAACCCTAAAATGTATTTACTGTGTGGAACAGTTTAATCCATATGTGGTGATTGCCACAAACAGCAGCAGGAATGCATGTAGAAACAATGTGACCTATAGTTTGAGGTGTTTTGGGGGGGATTTTGTTTCTGGTTTTTGAATATGTGTAAACATTGCAGTTGTAAGCATAAAGCCAAGTACTTCTCTTTCTGAACTTTATTGGAATTCTTCAACTACTCACAGGTAAAGTTCTTCCTGGCGTGGATGCCTTGAGCAACGTGTAGAGAACAGCTTATCACCCCAGTTCCTGTTACTGTGCACAGCCCCTGAGATTCAACACTTCTATGCTTCTGTATTTCAACTCTGCCATAGACAGATCACAGAATGTAAACCGAAACTGGACAGGATTTGAGAAGACAACAGATATCTTATGGCTGCAGTTTACATGATCTGGATTTGTTCACTCTTATCCCACTTGAATTACTGTAGTGCGTTTAAACTGTTGTTGTGGATTTAGAGTGTATATATTTATATTTTGCCTTCTCAGAGAGATTAATCCCTGTTAGACATGTCTGTTTCTCAGAAAGGAGTGCACCATGTAGCTTCTTCGATGTTCCTAGCAGGCATTTCTGTCACTTGACACGGTTCAGAAACAAAAGGGGACTCCAATTTTTTGGAGGCAGACTGTTATAGCTGCTGAATAAACATATTTAAAATGCTGACAGCTGGTATGTAGTCTTTCTTTCAGATTTTATGTTAAAAATACCATTATTGTACAACAGGAGTCAGATCTTTCTCCTTGCACTAAATATAATGTTAGTAAATTATTTATTCTACCCCATGGATCTGTAAGCATCCAGTCATCATGAATGTGAACTTTGTTGGTGAGGAAGTTATTAAACATCTACTGTTACATCAAAGCTTTCATGTCATCAAGTAAGAGAGAAGATGAAATTTTAAATAGCAGGAGTAGTAAAAAATGGGCAAATCTTAAAATGTGGTTCTTGTAGAGAGAAATGGCTGCATAGTAGACAGCTGATGTCTCTAACCTAAATATTTTGGAACGTTTGAAGACAGGTAAGAACTCAAGATTTTTACCTTCCCCCTTACGTATGCAAACAGAACAGCAATACTCTTGTTGATGTAAAGTCAACCACTAAAAGTGGTAAAAAAAGCATAGTAAAATACAGTTTGAATAATCAGGCTTGTGTTTACAGATGAAGCATGCTGCAGAACTACAAGCATTGTCAGTGGAGGAGCACCAACATGGTGCAAATGTATAAAGTTGGGATTCTGATCTTGGCTGTTCTAGGTTGGCTCCTGTGCTTGCTACAGGGTTAGGGTTAGCATGAGGTGGCCCTGAATGAAACCTAGCAATATACCAAAATCAGACTGGCTACAAACACTCCAAAGTGTTTTGGATTCAGTCAGCAGTCATAAGGCCAAGTGCAGGGTGCTGCACTTGGGTCTGAGCAATTACAGGTCTTTATACAAACTGGGCGAAGATCTCCTTGAGAGCAGCCCTGTGGAGAAGGACTTGTGGAGGGCCTGATAGATGAGAAGCTGGACACAAGCCAGCAGTGTGCATGTGCAGCCCAGAAGGCCAACTGTATTCTGGGCTGCGTTGGAAAAGGGGTGGCCAGCAGGGAAGGGGAGGTGATTGTCCCTGCTCAGCTCTTGTGAGACCCCACCTGGTGTACTGCATACAGGAAGGATGTGGAGTTCTTGGATCGGGTCCAGAAGATGGCCACTAATGATCAGAGGGCTGGAGCACCTCTCCTATGAGGAAAGGTTGAGGGAATTGGGATTGTTTAGCTTGGAGAAGAAAAGGTTCCAGTGAGACCTCATTATGGCCTTCCAGTACTTGAAAGGAGCACATAAACAGGAGGGGGAATATCTGCTTACAAGGTGGATAGTGACAGAACAAGGGGGAATGGTTTTGAACTAAGACAGGGGAGATTTAGGTTAAATATTAGAAGTAAGTTTTCCACACAGAGGGTGATGACACACTGGAACAGGTTGCCCAAGGAGATTCTGGATGCCCCATCTCTGAAGGCATTCAAGGCCAGGCTGGATGTGGCTCTGGGCAGCCTGGTCTGCTGGTTGGTGACCCTGTACTTAGTAGGGGGTTGAAACTGGATGAGCACTGTGGTCCTTTTCAACCCAGGCTGTTCTATAATCCTATGAACTACAAGAATGCAGTGCTTCAAATGAGCTGCCTGTGTATCTTCCTCCTGGATCACCGAACAGAAACGTGTAAAGCAGTGATTGTCTGCTCCTACACCTAGTGGCTTCCCTGCAGTATCGCACTGCCATCCTGGGTGTTAGGTGTGGCCTGAGCTGAACAAAGCATCCAGGATGAGCTGTGGAGAGAATCTTTGAGGTAAGCAGTAAGCTGCAATACAGAGTATGCTTTCAAGTTAAAGTAAATATGTATACAATACTACCAAGACAAAATGGAGGTATGTGTTATAAACAGACATGGTCTATTTGCCAAATGTTACTTGGTCACCACAGGATGCAAATTAAAACCCAATTGAGCTAAAGCACAAAGTTCTATATGAAAATTACACTTAATGCATTTTAATCCTAAAAGTGACACTTGCAAAGCAACTAGAAATAATGTAAATGATTGCAGCATTGTGAGTTTTCTCTGCCTCCTCCCTCCTTTGTAAATCTCCCAAGCATTTGTCTGATTACGCATGAATGATGCAGATTTTTGCTAGGATTGCTTTCTAGCTGCTGCTCATGTTTTCCAGGCAGGGGTGCAGACCTCCGACAGCTGCAGTAACGAGGCAAAGAAAAGAGTGAGCTTGTCAGCCACAAAAAGACTATGGATTTTGGAAATCCAGTACTACAATAACAAATATTCCACCATGTTTTGTAACGGTCCATTCTTGTCTGACTCTGGCAAACAAGGCCTTGTTAGAGCACGGCTCATTTTAGTCTCACTCTTGGAACCCTGTGTTGCTGACTCCCCATGGAGCAAAAACAAGACTTACCCTCAATATCTCCTTTGGTATTCACAGTGAAAGGTCAATGTGTGGTCGCTACCTCCTCTTTTTTCTTCCTCCTCTTCATCAAAAGCAAGCATCTGTAATCAAATATGGCAAGGAGTTGTAATGTGCCATGAACACAAATGCATGCACTTAAAAATATTTTTGCACTGACTTTGGATGCTTGCTACTCATATCTTAGAATGTTTTGTTTGTTTGTTTCCATGTCTTATTCTAATTACTACCACTCTCAGGTCCATGTGTCAGAACAAACCAACAGCAAAACTAGATAGATGCTTAGTTTTTCAGATGTCAAAGCAAAGGGGATGAAACGTCCTTGCACAAGACTGCAGGAGCTGTGCACTTGACCAGCAGCTGATTAACAACAATTTCCAGATATTTAACCTTTGCCTGTAGCATTTTTTAGTAATTAACTATTGCAGTGGTAAAACGTTTTCGAGGTATCCAGAAGTGCTTCCATTACTCTGTTTTTCATCCTCTTGAATCACACTGTTCTCTCTAGATTATTTTTGTTTGCATACCTAACTCATACAGAAACAGTGTACTCAGCAGAACCAGGAAGGTGCTTGTCCTGACTCAGCCCTCCCTTGAGTAATGTCCTCAGTTTTGGGCCCCACAATACAACAGAGGCCTCAAAGCCTCTGGAGCACAAGTCTTACGGAGACTGGTTGAGGGAACTTGGATTGTTCAATCTGGAGAAGGCTCAGGACAGACCTTATCACTCTCTAGAATTACCCCAAAGGAGGTGTGGTGGGGTGGAGGTTGCCCTCTTCTCCCAGGTAATAGCAATAGGACAAGAGGGAATGGGCTTTAAGTTGTGCCAGGGGAGGTTCAGGTTGGATATTACAATAAACAGCTTCTCAGAAAGAGCAGTGATGCATTGAACAGGCTGCCCAGGGAGGTGGTTGAGTCAGTGTCCCTGAAGGTGTTCAAGAAACGTGTAGATGTGGTACTGAGGGACACAGTAGCGGCCAGTATTAGTGGTAGGTAGATGGTTGGACTGGATGATCTCAGAGGTCTTTTCCAAACATAATGGTTCTATGATCTGAGACAATTTTTCTAGATACGCATCTCCAACAGTTGTGCTTTTAGGTGTCCAGTACTTTTGAGAATGGTTTTGGGGTAACGCTGCTGAGTAGAAACAGAAAGAGGTTATAAGATAAAGTGGTTGCAGAAAGCTTGCAACGTGATAAAGGTAGTATATTTAGCATATACACTGACTGATAATAAATGTAATAATAAGGCAAAAAATGCGAAGAACTCATGGCTGAGATCATCAAATGTCAAGGTGAAATACTAAATTTGCAGTTGGCAGTAAAATAATAATAAGCACAAAAACATGTGCTTTCTTATTGATTTCTCTATGTATCATGTAAAATCTGCTGTAAATAGCAGGAGGTAGAGAAAGTGTTTCTGTGTAGAAAAAAAAAGTGTAATTGATAGCATTTGCCAGTAATGAAACCTAGGGTCATAGCACTGGTGACTCGAGGTATCAGGAGGGGACGTCAGCCTTCATTTGGCAGAGCGGGGCAGAAGCTCTGTAATGGCTGGAGGCCTGGCTGGCCAGAGGTCAGCTGTAGAAAAGGTACCCTTATAACCACACAACCATCAAAACTTGAGCCTTTCCAACAAGGATATGAAGCTGAGAGGAGTGTCTGACACACTAGAAGGCTATGCTGACATTCAGCAAGATCTGGACTGGGCACAGAGGATCAAGGGCAAGCCCAGAGTCCTACAGCTGAGGAGGAGTAACTGCATGCATCAGTACAGGTTATAGAGGCTGATCTGCTGCAAAGGAGCTCTGCAGAGAAGGATATGGGTGTGCTGGCGGATAACAGGGTGGCCATGGGCCAGCAGTGTGGCCTGGTGGCCAAGAATGCCAATGATATCCTGGGTGTATTGAAAAGAGCATGGCCAGGAGGACGTGGGAAGCATTTTCTCCCAATGCTCTGCCTTGGTAAGGCCACATCTGGAGCACCGTGTCCAGTTCATAAAAGGCAAAGATCATTGAGTGAGTCCAGCGGAGAGCCACAAAGATGAAGAGAGGCCTGGAGCATCTCCTTTACGAGGAAAGGCTGAGAGACCTGGAGCTGTTCAGGTAAGAGAATGGTGAGAGGGGATCTCACCGCTGTTTATGAAGATCTCAGGTGAGGGAATCAAGTCAATGGGAGCACACCATCACTGCGGGGAGCCTGCTCTAGCAGGGGGTTGGACCCGATGGTGCCCCGAGGTCCCTTCCAACCCTTGCAGTTCTGTGACTCTGTGAGGGGCCTCCAGTGGGGCAGCAGCCATTTTGTGAGCCCGGCCACCCCACTCACCTTGGAGGTACGGGTGAGCCCTGGGTCCTTTTGTTCTCCCTGCGCGCTCTCCTTGGCGTTCCTCACCGCGTTATCTGCGGTAACGACGGGCCCCTTCGGCGTTTTGAGGAGGACTTCTCAGCTTTTAGCCCCGCCAAGTCCCGCGCAGACCAGCCGTCCCTTCGCTCGCCGAAAAGCCGCAGCCCGAAGGCGTCCAGCAGACATCGCTGTGCCGGCCGGGTGCCCGCAGCGCCGAGGCGGGGCGGACGGACTACGCCTCCCGGCAGCCACTGCAGGGCCCGGCCCAGCGGGGGATGTCGGGCGCCGCCGCCGCCGCCCGGTGAAAGTTAACCACCCGACCTGGGGAAGGCGCCTCCCAGAGCCGCGCGGCGCCTCCCGTTGCCATGCCGGCTTTGTCGCCTCGGCGGGGAAAGCGGCAGGATGGATGAGCGGGCGGCCGCCGGGGCAGGCGCCCGCCGGGTAAGGAGCGGGAAGGGAGAGAGCGAAGGGAGGCGCGGGCCGCCGCGGTGAGGCCGGTTCTCCGCGCCTCGGAGGGGCCGCGGCCGCCCCGCCCGCTGGGATGCCGGGCTCGGGCAGGTGCGGAGGAGCGGCGCGGGGCTCCACAGGCAGAAGGGCCGCTGGGGGGAGAGAGAGGGGAACGCGGCGCCGGCTCCCGCCTCCCGGCCGCGGCCCTCCCTCAGGGGCTGCCCGCCGCCCCGCGCCCGGCCTGAGGGCACGGCTGCCGCTCCGCCCCGCCTCGGGCCCCGCGGGCTGCCGCGGCTCTCCGCTGTCCCGGGGAGGGAGGCGAGACTGGGCTCAGCCCGACCTTGCGAGTCCCGAGGAAGACTCCTGGGAAAGCTTTGAGGAGCGGAGAAGGCTATGAGGGTTTGCTGTGAGTACCTGCTTTGGGATCAGAGGGGTGCGTGTGTGTGTGTGTGTGAAGGGGAGAACAGAGCTGTCCTGGTCCTTCCCATGTCTGTTTTCTGTAGTGCCAGGGGACGCTTTGCTCCTGCAGTCCCATAGAGGAGCCCTGGGGCCCCAATGCCTCCTGGCCCACCTCTCCCATTCCTGCTGGTCCACAGCACCTGCTGGTCTGCCTCTGCCTGAATTCCAAATTAAGCAGAAAGGACTCAAAACCCTCCGACTTTGGCCCCGAGAGAAGAAAACATCAGTCTGTGGCTGATGATCCCAGAAGTGTTGGAAGCTGTGTATCTGCATCCCTGCTCCTTAGAGATGCAAGGCTCCAGCAGCCCCCTGAAGTCTGGGTTCAGCCATCCCTGTGCTGCCTCAGGTAGAAAGATTGGGCCTTTATAGGCAGGCTGCTTAAGGTAGGCGTATAAATATCCTCAGTGAGACTCGCCATATGGTGGGAGCAGAGCCACAAGTCCCATCTGTGCTAATTCCAAAATATCTTTTTGAGAGAGTGGAAGGCCGGAAGGCTGAATCTGTAGTCATGCAGGAACCTGGCAGCTGTTGCTTTTGCTTGATGTTGTAGGTAGCCAGAATCCAGTGGAGCCACCAGTGGGTGCCAGGATACCCAGTGTTTCCATGGCACAGGTGCCTGGGGGCTGTTTTCACATCTGGTCCCAGGCTCTGGCCCTTGGCGTCCTTGCTTGGAGTCCTCCACCATGAGGAGCATAAAGAAGATGCCCATTTGATTTTGAGGTTAAAAGTTTCTGTGTCACCTCTAATAAATGATCCTCTGCTCATCCCTAATGCAATAGAAAATAGAAAATTCTATTTTAATTCAGTCCTCATTCTTATTCCACGTTTTAATAATAGTTTTTCATTAAACATCTAATCCTGTCCTAGCACCTCTAATCAGTAAGGCCCAAGGTGCTTTACAAAAGAGGTAAAGGAAAAAAAAAGTAACTATTCCAATTATCCTCGTTAAGGCTGATATCTTTTGGCTTTGGGCAGCAGATAATATAGGTCATAAATAATTAATAATACAATCTAATTAAAAGAAATCCCAGTTGTAAACCAGAGGGCCACACTGAAGAAGCCAGTCTTCAAAGGCATGGCCTTGTAACCTAACCTCTCTGATCAGAGCAGAGTCCCATTAGCCTGCAGCTCTTTGCCCTCCTGACCTGTGTGCCCCAGCAGCAGGTACTGCCAGGTGCCTGTGCAGGACCCCAGAGAGGGAGAGGGTCAGGGTGTCTGTGACAAAAAGCATTCTGGTTTGAATAAGTCTAATGTTTAGAGAGCTACTGAAACCCGCAGTCTGAACTGAGTAAAGTTGGAGGTGGAACTAATGTAGTTTTTTTAGCACAAGAGAAATAATTACTGGAAATCAGAAATGCTGCTCAAACTGGAGTCCAGAAGATAGTTAAAGAAAGTGGTGTCCTGAATCAAGTTCATACATGACCTAAATAGAATTATGACCCGAAACTCACTCTGAATGCTATCTTCATTAAAGTTGGATGTGAACTTTCATGTCTGGGAGTTTAGGCTCTAGATTGCTTGTACTAAACTGGATCTCTGTGTTTTACCTGCATGCCTCCTCTGGAAGCTGACTATCTCAAGTCTGCTCTTTATCTGTATAATTCAACAGTAGGACTGTGTGGATGAAATTCCTGTTCTCATTCCTAGAACCTGCTGTCACATATATTAATTATTCTGTGGCAATATTTGTGCTCTGATTCCTGGTTACACAGCATTCAGTGATGACCTAATTGCAATGTTCTCATTAGCAGAGAAATTTCTGAGTTTGACTTTCTAGTTCACCTTGTCTGTAAGTCATAATACATTTTGCCATCAGTACTGTCACTTTAGTCTGTTTTGTGGGGCATCGTAAGACATTTGAAATACATCTGTAACAGCTTCTCACACTATCCTGTTGTAACATGTGACTTAATTCAGAGAGAGAGCAGACTGTCTTGTAGGTGAAAATGGCAGAATCTGAAGAGCTGTATCAGCTTTCCTACCACTAAAGAAACCACACCTGTGTTAGTTTGGTGTTGGGTAATTTCCTTGAAAGCTGGGAATACACAAGCAGCTACGAACAAACCTAAAGCTGCCAGACTCCTTTTAGATTGCCTCGTACAGAGGTTTAGTCTCAGCCAGGAGATGTAGGTGTAATTTTCAAACTCAAAGGGGTGCTGACTGCAAGTTACATTAACTGAGTCCCCTAGGGCTTAGGAGAGGTCTGATTTTGATCTATCTGTGCCGTAACTTCTTCGTTTGTCAAACCCAAATGTTTTGTGTTAAACTGTAATTGTTTCATATGCATGGAGCTCAGAATAGTAAGGGATGGCTGGAGCTCTGGGAAGCACTGGCGACACTGAACATGCACTGCACGTGGCAAGAGGGCACCCACAGCAGTAAGGCAGTGGGGCATGCGAGCACTGGGAGCTGCAGAGAGGGAGGATGAGAGCAGGAGAAAGGGGGAAGGGTCAAAGGAAGAAAAAGTATAACATTAGAAACAGTGTATGGGGCAGATGGCCGACAGAAAGCCTTGGAAGAGCAGGTCTGGAAGGATGTAGGAAGAAAACTAAACCAGCGCAGTTGTGGATGCCAATTGCAGTGCTGCGTGGACAAGGCTTTGCCTTTGCATGTGATAACATTCTTAGAAAAACTTGATGCCACTTATGGGAGAAGCAAGGGGAGAGGATTCCTGGAAAAGTATATATACACACAAAGAAGCCTTTGGTTTCTTCTCTTGCACATTTGTAGAGAGCTCACGTCTTTCTCTTACCCCAGGAGACATTCCTATTTCCTTTCATTTACCAGTGTTTGGAAGGCGGAAGGAGATGAGGCACTGTTGGATTCCCTTATTAACTTAATCTGTGGGAAGCCCCACTTAAATCATTGAATTTCCCAGTCTTGATAGAACGAAGTATTTGTACAGTGAAGTCAAACAGAAGATGGAGGTTCCTGCACAGGGAGGCTTTGACGCTGTTCCAGTCCTGTGCCTGTGACTCTTACGCGTGCATTTCTTTGAAGTCTGAAGCTTAGGAGTCTGCATTAATGATCAAGGGACAGAGCTGAATACAGAATTTGAATGTTACAAAGCAAAGGTGTGGATATGAATGTGGAAAGAGAATGTTTAAGAGTAGTCTGGCTGTATGGTTAATATTAAAAAAGAAAAAAAAAAAAGCATGTTAATTTCCTACAGTTACTCAAGTTCTTGGGGCTTTTAGCATCTTCTCATTTAATGTAGATCAATGGTCTCCTGCTCAGTCCTGTCATATTCAAAATACTAACTTAACAGGTAGAAAACTTGAGGTCTGAAACCTTTAGCCATTTTGCACGATGGGAAACTTGCTCTGACGCCTTAGGCAGGAATCTGTTCCTCACACAGTGTTTTAGAATGTTCTGCTTGGCATTTGGCTGCTGCTGCTGGCCCTGCTCTGCCAGGTGATCCCTAAACGCTTTCAAAGTTCCTTAGGACTCTCAGTGGATGCAAAGCACTTCTGAAGCTCAGATTTGTCAGGAACAGAATGCATTAGAACAATTATTTCTGACTTTGACTTGCAATTGTGTTAAAATTACCTACTTTCCCACCTTGTTTGTTCTTTTTAGGGCTCTCAGCTGTTGCTCTAATTTGAGAACCCTTTTTCTTACTTTTTATTTCAAAAAGTAAAATAGTCAAAGGAAAATGCAGCACATCTTGCTGAACTTGGTAGATAGATATCTGTTGCCTCAAACAGTGAAATAGAACCTTAGTTTCAATTTCCAGCATACTATTTCAACTGCTTTTCCCAGAACTCCGCCAGCAAATCGACTCCCCTGTAAGAATTACTTGAATTCTGCTTTGTTGGGGACCCAAAGGATGGACTTTGAGGCTCAATTTTCAATACTCTTCTGATCTGTAGGGACCTCAATAAGAGATCCTAATGTTACCACATTAATGTCCTACGCGAGACGGAGCTGCTCCTGAAGCCCTGGCACCAGAAGGTTGGCGTGCTTGCTCTGAGTGTCTCCCAAGCGGTGGATGGCTGCAGACGTACCATGGGTACTCGCTGATGCCTCTTGTGCTCCTCCATCACTCACTGGGCTCTGGATAGGCTTGTGCCCCAGGCTCTGCTCTGAGTGACTGAGACCTCTTTCTCCAGATCAGATTTCCCTATTTAATACCGTAATGTAAATGAGTATTTGTAGAGGAGTGTGGGGTCTGTGGATCAGCTATGTCATACAAAGCTCTGACCCAAAGCCCACCGTAGCCCAGCAGAAAACTATCTCTGACGTTGCTTTAGTGTCCCCAGGAGTTAAAAAGACAAATTACTGTAAGCAGTTCCACATGTACTGTGGAACTGTAGTTTGTTAGTTTGAGTATAATGTCTTTCCACAAAACTGAAGAACAAAAAGCTACCTTGAAAAAAATAGCCATCGGGAAGCAGGGCAGCAAAAGCCAAGAAACTTGAGCCCTTTGCTAATGAATACTCTGTCCTTAACTCACATTGTCTCTTTTGTTTCCCACACTTTCATGAGCTGCACATGGATTCAATTTGCCAGTCTTAACCCTTCTTGCTGATGCCTGATCTGTACATAGTTTGGAAACTGGGACAGCTGTCACTTAGGTACTTGGCTTTGCTTTTATTATTTTGTTTTGCTGTCAACGTGTTTGCCCCGTGCAGTCTCTGGCATGGATGCAGAGAGGGAGCCCACAAGGTGCAGGTAACGTGTGGATGTGTGTGGGGAGAGGGAGAGAAGTCTTCCTGGGGAGGGGTGTAACAAGGATGGGCTCAGAGCAGGTTTGCTTGGGTTGAAGCGTGGTAGCTTCAGGGGAAGATGCCGGTGCTGCACTGGGCTTCTTTAAGAAGAGCTGTTTTTCTTGGCATAGCTCTGAAATTGATGGAAAGTCAGGAAGGAGCCAAGGAAGGAATCTGGCATCCTGGGAACTTCTCACACCAGCTTGTCTTTGTGCTGCAGCTCAGCAAAGTGCTTTCTGCAAAGCGAAGCATTAAACATCAGATGTTTATTTGCAACAGTGAAATTTATTCCAGCAAACGATGATTGACTGTAGTAAATACACTTCTTAGTAATGACTGTATTGTTTCCAGAAACATAACTAGCTCTTAGTTGCTGTTTGCTCAGTTGGTAGGGATCTAATTAATCATCCTCTTACTGCAAAAATGGCATTTCACATTAAAAAACAATGCATTTTCTTGCCTCATTTCTCCTCTAGATAACTATTGAACAAAGATGACCAGCAGAGAGTGCTGGTGCTCTTCCAGAATCCTGCAGAAGCTCCTGAAATGGTGTAAAATCAAATCAGATTTTGTTCTGTAATTCTATTTTTAGTTTTTTTTAACATAAAATGCTAATGAACTATCTGTTACTTGATATCTTGCTGCCGCCTCTAATTATGAATCTTTCTGTAGCTCACTAAAGGAGAAAGACTGCTTTCAGAAGAGCACTATACGCAGAGAAACTGTAATTGCCACTTTTTGAAGCAATTATTTAATAGAATTTTGTTTTGCTCTAATGCATTGGCTCTTTTTTATACACAGTATTTTCTCTCCTTTTATTCCTCCTCTTTATTTTTCATTGAAAGTAATCTGTTTTCTGTTCAGCACAGCTTCTGCTAGTGGAAGAAGGTAGCCCCGTTCCTGCAGACAGCAGAACTCTAGCATCTTTTAGGTGCTCATTGTATCACTCAGACCAATTTTAGGACCTCCCAAGGCAACGAGAGATTTCTCCCAGCCAAATGTTACTTTTAGTTGGGCCTCTTCCACGTCTCAGTCTGATTCTGATGGCAGTATCAAAAATGAATTGCAAAACTTGAAATCAAAAAGGGTTGCTGCCTCCCTCCCTTGTTTCTGTGGGAGACACAAGATATATATTGATAATTGTTGGCACCATTATTAGTCCTGGAGATGTGAAAGTGGTTAGGATTTTTGGTGTTAAATCAGGCATGTTTTTCCCCTCCTAATCATTTTGGCCATATCAGGATTATTAAATGTTTTTGTGCAGAACCTGCTGTACATCTCTCTCTCCTGTGACTTCATACATTCTTTAGCCATCAAGAGCAAACAAAGACTGTGTAGAAGTTTGGGGCCTCTTTGCCTGATTCATGCATGGCACTCGGATCCAAATCCTTTGGAAGTTTAGGGAATTTCTTAATTCATTCATCAGAATTTAAGGAGAGATCTCTTTAGAAAATCATAATAAAAAAAAGCCTTAAGAGACAAGGGAGATGGTCAGCTTTCATACATCAAGGATCTTACCATGTGATAGACATTAAAGGCTTCCAGGCTGTACTGCAGGAGAATAAGGATCATGTAAGGAAATCTCTTTGTCCAGACTGATATTGAAGCCCTTATTTTGTCAAGCTGATACAGTGTAGAGGACTGGGCTGCGAATGCAGGTAGAGCAAAGCTGAACACTTTGTTTGTTTCTGATGTAGCTAGCTGATGTTCAGCGTTCTTCCGGTTACACACCTGCTTCCAAAATGCTCCATGAAAAGAGGCCAAGTTTCACCAGATAGAGGAATTCTTCCCTGGAGTTCCTCAAAAGCCACTTGGACACAACCCTGGGCTATGTGCCAGGGGATCCTTCTTGAGTAGGGGGTTGGGATGGGTAATCTCCAGAGATGCCTTCTTGCCTCGACTGTTCTATGATTCTGTAATTAAGAGCTTAGAGGGAAGGGCAGAGGAGCATGTAGTAACTCTTCCTGTTCTTGTGTTTTGAAAAGTAGAGTTTTTCTGGCATTTCCATAAACTTTGTCTTACAATGGTTGATTCTGGTGGTGGTGCATGAATGCTTATCTGTCGTTGCCCCCTGACAGTGAATGAGAACTGGCTTTGCACCTAATGCAAACATGAATTTAATGTAGGGCCATTATTTCACTCAACAGTGAATTTGCAGATTGGACACAGAATTCCCAGCCTTGGTGGTGGAGGGAACGCCTTGTCTGATCCAGCAGCTCCCTGGCACTTCTCAGTGTTGTTAAGGGTTTATTTTTTACATACCAGAAGAAAAGCACTGTGAAATTGGCGCAGGACCAGGGATGAACAGAAATTAATCTGCACTCCTCTCACCGTGCTGGATGGATGTGGGATCGGGTGGGGATTCCTGCCTGTAGGCGAAGGATAATGCGAGCAGCTTCCTGAGCTCCAGCTGCTGTGGACAAAGGACACAGAGCAGCAGAGATTCCTGGAGGGAGGAACTTTAAGATGGAGGAATTGTGAAGAATGCGAAGGACAACCTCTTAAAAAATTGTAGGTGGAGCAATTCCATGTCATCCAAGTGCTTTGTAAGCTTGAGATTGACTTTCCTACTTTGAAATAGCTGCTGTTGTGACACTTTCTTTTGTGCTTTTTAACATTGACTGTGACCTCTGTGTGATTGCATAAATTGGCCCGAGTGCTCTGGAACAGTTATTAGGAGCCCCTTTCTTGTGTCGTTTCCTGAATTCCCACATTGTGGCGTGATGTGTGTGGAAACTGCTGGCTTCCTCCAGTGGCAGCCGTTCCTCCAGCCTGTGTGTGCTGGGATCCTGGCAGAGGGAGCTGCGGGAGGACAGGATTGTTAGAGAGGGAATCTGCATTTCGTGCATCTTTGTTCTTTTCCAGCTCCGATAAAGCTGTTATCTCCAACTGTGTGGGCTAAGCACGAGCAGCTAGTGCCCTGTAGAATAAACAGCAGCGAATGACTTAAGGTTAACGTGCCTCGGGCAAGGCTAGCTGCTCTTCAGTGCCTGAATGAAGCAATATTTTCATCTTCCAATGACTCTACCTTCTCTCTTTACTCCCCACTCCATTTTCTTGTGGTGTGTGGGAGGAAGGTAGGATGTGTGATTGAAGCATAGTTTATAACTCCTTAATTGACTGTAGCTGTGTAATTCCCTTACAAATCCACCCCAAGCATCTAGCAAATATGTGTTTCATTAATTTGTTCTGTCCTCTTTTTTTTTTTCCTTTTTCTTTTTTGCAAACTCTAAGGTCATGTGATGTTAATGAGTTGTTTACATATGTTTCTGCATTTATTCCACCAGCGTTCCAGTGCATGGAAATCAATTACAGGGGAAAAGAATCAATGTTTATATATGGCTGCATTTCTGAAGTTTAACTTCCTGAACTTTTTTTCCAGATTCTTCTTTTAAACAGTAAGAGTTGTGAATGTTGGAAAGGAGTCATTTCCTTTGCGCAGCTGAAGGGTCAATGGCTGGACCAGGTTATCTTTTCTCGCACGAAGAGCTTGGATGAATTCAAGTCTGTAGGCCAAGTTTCACAGCACAGAGATTTGACATATGGATGCTTTTGGCACGCTGAGTCCTTTGTAAATGGATCGCTAGGCCAAGCCTTACTGAGCAGGCGCTGCTTAATGGGTTCCGTATTTGCAGTCAGGTCTTAACATACCTGACCTGCTGTGGGTGCGCTGCGGCTGCTTCTCCATCCTCCTTTGGCTCCTTTCTGAAGCCATGTGGCTTCAGAAGGAGCCAGGCTGGGAGCTGCCACATTGTGCCTGTCCTCCTGTGCCCGCAGCTGGCAGTGACCTCAGCAGAAGGGTCCGGCTGTGCTGTGTGCACAGGCCAGGGGAGGCAGCGGTGCATGGCGAGGAAGGCAGAGTACTGTGGTTTGTACACAAACACGTCTGTGTTGAAGACCTAGCTTGTTATCTGGCTCTCGTTTAAGGCTGGGGATTTGCCTGCGTTACAGCATCAGAGATGGTAAAGGTGCTCACCCCGTTTCAAAACCGGGGCTTTGGCACTCAGCAGCAGGAGTTGGTGTCGTGAGAGCAGCGCTGCCCTCTAGCACGAGGTCCTCCTAAGCAGGAAAGCTGCATCTCCCTGATGCAGCTGAAATGCTGATCCTCACAGCCACCTGGGGCCCTTTTACCCCTTTGGGAGGAGGTGGGCACAAGGGAGGCCGGCTCATGTGTGTAAAGCCACGCTATGTTGTAAGCTGAAATCCTCCAGGAGCTGAAGCCTTCAGTGAAAATCACCTCTGTGTGGTTACTCCTACGGAGGAAAACGAGGAGGGCTCACAGCCACCCTCGGGTTCTGCCGTGTCGGGCTGGTAGGGGGCCGCAGATGCTCAGAGCGAAACAACGAGTAATGGATGTTTTCGTTTTAAGCGGAATGCGATACGGGGGGAACTCCTTTAATATCCCGTCTCTACGCGGTTGGCCACGTATGCTGGCCTCACTTTCCACTATCTCCAGCGTCCGAGCAGCAGAGCGCGGGGCGGGGCGGCCCGGGGGCGGGGCGGGGCGGGCCGTGCTTCTTGCCCGCCTTGCCGGAGTGCCGCCCGCGGGGCGCTCCGCGCACAGAGAGGCGGGAGAGGCGCGGAGCGGAGCAGTGTGCGAGCACCGCGGGACGCCTCTGCCCTGCCCCGCCCTGCCTCGCCGCTCTCGGCCGGCTCAGGTAACCGCGGGACGAGGCGCGGAGTGGAGGGAGCCCGGCTGTCTGCCCCAGCCGCGATGCTGCGGGCCCCCGCTCCCCGCTGACGGCGCGGCCCGGGACGCGGGGCTGTTCTGCTCGCTCGTTCCGCCGTTCTCGAGGCGCCGAGGGCTGTGCTCGCGGCCCGGCTGGCTGCGTCGGAGCGCTGCCCTCCGTCCCGGTCGCCCGTCTCTGAGCGCGTTCGTTTCCAATAAAAAGAAAAATCCAGCCGCGGATCCGCCTCCCACCGCTTCCAAGCCCCTGCGGAACCTGGTACATTTGTGCCGCTAACATAGTTTGCTTCCCTCTTCGGTTTTATTGACGCTGAGGATGAAGAAGGATTTGCAAGCAAAAGCGCCTTGAAGCCAACATCATTTGGAGAGAGCCCTGCAGCTCACCCGTTGGGTCTCGAATTCCACCCTTTGCCCCTGCTGAATCCGCTGCTCTGCCCTTTACTCTCCAGGGTAAAAAACCAAACAACAACAAAAACCCGAGGAAAAGAATACCTTTGGCAGCAGGGCAGCTTTGTGTGGCCACCCCGGCGAGCTCCAAGTGTCCAGTTTCTGAAAAGAAGAAAATCCTTTTGTCTTCAGCAGATCAGTAGGTAAGAGACTCTCTCATGGCACAGAGATGCAGCCAGAGCTGAGAGACAGGCCGGCTCTGTGGGCTTTTGGCAGTTGTTTCTCTCCTGCAAAGACTGCTCTTCATCTTGCAAACCGACACATAAAATACCCTTACCGTTTCACCGCTGTCACTAAATATTAACTAAAACTAATAGTTGTGTGCTTGTGTGTACTTGGAGAAGCAAAATTTTTTGGAAGGCACTGAAGTGGGTCTGTGTCAGCCACATTTCTTGTGGCTTTCTTTTCAGAAAGCAAACACTGTTGTTGTGCTTGTTGTAATCCACGTGTCCAGGCTGTCGTTGCTTGTGGTGCTCTGCAGAGAATCTTGTACATTGATCTATGCATGCATGTGAGTAGGGCTGCTGCCATCAGTTGCAATTTCTCATTCCATGCTGGAGTTTGTTTTCCTTTAAGTGCTGTAATCCTTGTGTCACAAGGTGTGGAAGTGTTGAGCCTGTAATTAAGGTGTATTCACGTCTTATCAGCCTATTGGATGTGGCTGGTAACAAGCTTGGCACTGTACAGAGTTGAACATGAAGATATTTTCTTTGTTTTTTGTGTTTTTCAAGTAAGGCTGAAAGTGCAGCAGGGACATGTGCACATAATAACTGGAAGGAGGCCCAATCTGTGCAGGGAAACATGTTTTTGAGCATACTTCTTTCTCTAGGGGCCAAGTGCTGGATGTGTGCTGTTTTACAAGTGGAAATACTGCTGTGAGTTTCTTATCCTTCTTTCTCCCCCAGCTCTGTCTTTGTCCCCGCTTTCCTAGGCCAGAGTTCCATTGCTGCTGGGCTTTTGTGCAAGGGAAGAACCTGTGGAATTCACGTGGCTCATAGTCGGACTCCTCCTTTGCAGGGAGGATTGTATTGTTCCCCGTGGAAGCACGCAGCATCCCCCAGCAGGAGGATCTGGCTGTTTATATAGTGAAACCAGCCTTGACATCATGCTCTTCCCCACTGCGTGGGTTGTTCCTGCTGATGATACAGGAAATGCTAAAGATCGGTCCGCTCTGCTCCCTGTTCCTCTTTTTTTTTTCTTTTTCCTGTTCCTCTCCTCCTTAGGAATGTAGGTGGGAAAAGAGAGTGGAAAAGGTGTTCTGTTCTCCTTACGAGGGAGGGCAGAAGCTGACAGACCCTCAGAGCTGAGGTGTAAGAGCTTGCCTGGGGCAGATGTCCAACCCAGCTCCATCAGAGGACAGGACACAGGTTTTGGCTGCTGTCTCACTGTTTTCCACCATCATGACTTCTTCTGATGACCAGGTCTCTCTACCAAACCACAGGTGGGATCACAAGAACTATTTTCTCAAGCTTATGCTGCGGCTGCATTAGTGATGGCAACACTGCGTTGGTTGTTCAGGACTGCTAGAAAAAAAGGAACCTTACCGCTGAGCCCATGACCCTTTTAAATCTTTGGGTCATATTTGGACCAGGGCTCTCTCATTGACTGCTGCTTCTAGCAGTAGGTTGGTTCATGGCTAGCCCTTAAAAAACTAGTCCTGTGGTAGAAGTCAGGGTTGGGGGTTTATCCAGAGTGCTTGATCTCCCTCTTTTTCTCCAAGACTGTTAGTTGCAACAGAACCTCTATCCTTAAAACATCAATGGGAACCTCAAACACAATGCAGAATGGTTTCTTTTTGCTGTCCTTGAACAAAGGAAAGGATTCCCATGCGGACAGAAGGAGGAGTCTGGTCTCCCTGAACTCGCTGTTACTGCACTATGAGCAGGCAGCGGGGGCCATCCAGTGGGACATGGGGCTGTGGGTTCCTTTGGCAGAGGAACCTCATCATTTTGGTAGTGTTTGCACGAAGCATATTTGAGTTGTGGTGGCTGATTAATGTGCTGATATCGTGGTCTTTATTCTACCTGCTTGTGGTGATGCGCGACATCGGATTGTGCCATAAACTTTGAGGAATCAGAGTATTGCTCTTTTGCAAAGCATATTTGAGTGACTCTGGACTAACCCGTGGCCTGCTTTGCACTGCAGAGCAACGCAGATGTACCACAAGGTTTTCATACGCCTGTAATACGAATGTATAAAAATTCTGTCCGGTCTGTAATGCAGCTCAAAGGGCAGCTGATTTAGATGTGCTTGAGTGTTAAGGTCAGGAGATCACATTCCACAGGTTACTAGATGAAAGTGCTTGAAGAGGGTATAGCATAAATATTTGATTCATATAGAAGGGATTGGTGCAAATCCTTTTGTTCCTTCTCCGAAGATATTCTGTAGGCAAGGCCCTGGTAGGGGAAAAAAGAACTGACAAAAGCGTGCAACTTCTTTGTGCTGGAGGAAGTAGGACGGAAACATAGTGCATTGTTAAATTCCACAAAAATTCTTCTCTTGGGATACTCCATCTTCAGTTACAGCTAAGAGAACTAATGTTTTTAAATGTGAAATGACTCATAATGCATGAGCTCTTGAAGTTGGGTTTAACACTGTATGCAAACATTGCCAGCTGGTGGGGATTTTTCTGGATAAATAAGAGCTATATTTGTCCAAGAAGACTTGAATGATATATTTCAGATGCGTCCTGATTAGCATAAGCCATTCACTTTGTAAAAGTACAACAAGAATCTCAGAAGTGTAGATAACTTAATAGTCCTCTTGTTCTCTTTCTCCTGTGCACCAGCAGTCTGACTGCTCTTTTGGTGTATTTAGAAGTGAGGTTGCATTGCCTTACTGCTGTGTTTTCCGAACCCTGACAATGAAATTGAGAATCTGCAATCCCTATATTCTCCAAACATAAACCTTTTCCCCCTTTTATCTTTTATATTTTCTTTTTTTTTTTTTTTCTTTTTTTTTTTTTTTTTAACTTCCAGTTGAGTGTAATGTGGGTTGTTTGGTTTTGGTATTTTTTTGTTGTTGTTGGAAAAACATTCACTATTTAACTCTGTACAGCGTTCAGCACATGATGTCTTGGCCCCTGGTTCAGGCTCACTGTCACTATAATGAAGTAGAATTTCAGCTCATTAAAGGCTTTCTTTTCTTAATGTAGAGCAAAATCTGGCATAGGTTTTGGTTGTTGCCATATCAATGTATATGCAGAAATAAGTCTTTAATTCTAATAATTAATAAGTCTTGAATTATCAACAGCCCAAGTACATGTTAATGTAAAATACTTCTAGCTGTGAATAGGTCTGTCTGTTCATATCTCTCCGGGGCACAGCTCTGGATTGCAGTTCTTGCTTCATACTGACAGCTCTTGAAGAGCTGCAGAACTGTAACCCAATGGAAAGAAGAAGCCCAATGTAAGAAAGTTCTTATGTGTTAAGCTTTTGTATTAAACTAACTAAAGCCTGGTTCCAAACACCTGTAAATTATGAGATTCTGTGTGCAGGGTAGAACAGGGTGTGTTAGGCTCTGTTCTGAATTAGAAAGCTCTGACCTCGTTCTTGGCAAAAGATTCTTGGATTATTAGACGTTCCCACATTGGAGTGAAGTGTAAATGCTTTCAGAATAAAGTAAGATGCCTTTTTTCCCCCATCCAACTTTTGTTGGACATTCCCATATTTCAGGGTATTTTCAGACACTTGTGAAGAGGCTTTCTGAAAGGTTTCCTAACGGAAGCTTCCTAACAGATTTCTTTCCTTGCTATTGTGGACGATATAGTGGGAGTGGAATGTCCTTACTTGCCAATGTTTGCTGCTAGGTATCCCCCCTCCATGGAGACCAGAAGTTTAGAATAGTGTGAGAACAGCCATTCTTGATGATTGGCAAAGAGGCTGAAGGCTCTCTTTCTCCTCTTCTTTGCCCTGAAAAACAAGGGAGAACTTGAATCTCTTGGTTTTTCAGAGAAGTGTTCCAAATTGCCCATTGCCGGGGCTGTAAAGTTACAGGAAGCAGTAGAGGATTTGTCAGAATGATTTAGTCCATTGTGCTGAATCTGGGCCACAGGCAATTTCTGTGAGCTTGTTTTCTGCTGGCTGGGATTCTTTGCTTCTCTTGCTTTCCGACGTGCAGTTGCTTTTTCGATCAGACTTCTGCCTTCCTCGTATGTATGATCTTCTCTCTATGTGTACCCATATATGTCATCTTCGTGTCATGGGCTCTAAGTCATGATCTTTCTGAACAAATAGGCTCACAGCTGCCCTGTGATCCCAGGCTGGCTGCAGGAGCTCCACAGTTGTTAACCTGTTAGACAGGAGGGAGCACGTTCCCAACCGGCTCTGGAACGCAGTGCTGGCCGCAGGAAGTTGCACCGCGGCCTCTGTGTCATGGTCATATCAACTGCTCTGTGTAAGCATTTGGTTTGTGCTTTAAGGAGATCTGATGCTGAGACCGTATCCGTGTGAAAATGTTGCACTGTTGGGTAGGAGAACTCTCCAGTCAGCAGATATCCAAATCTTGCATGTTGCTTGGCTCTCCTGAGTAGTTCTGAAATGTAGTCTTCAAGAAAAACATCTCAGCAACTTTGGAGAATGATAGTGTGAAGGAGGCCCGAGGAGCAAATCATTTTCAAGTATGCAGCATAGTATTTGTCTTGCTTACTATGCCTGTAGGTGAGAGGAGTTTTTCACGAGTACTGCAATTTGCATTTACCTAGATACTCAAATTTAATTTTTAAGTAATGATATATTTGAAACTTGCCTGTGTGAATCTGTATGTAAATGGCCATTCAGGGCAAACCAGGCACCTGATTTAAGTGAGAGATGGGTTCATACGATGAGTTGGTGAGCAAATAGGAATAGGTGAATGAAAAGAAAAGGTTCTGCACAAAGCAGAAAACAAAGAACAAAATGAAAAGACCCGTGGAAGCAGAATTCTCAGGGCTTCAATATACTGTAGTTGAGTCACAGCAGTGTGAGCACATAGCTTAAGCGAAGGAAGAACTTATGTTGCAGGTTTGTGCAACACCTCAGGATCACAGGTTGTGGTTGTCATTTGTAGCAGTTGTCATGGTTGGTTGTGAGCAGCTCCTCTACTGCTGGCGCTGAAGAACTGAGGGCTCTCTTCCTTCAAAGAGCTGAATCTTCCTGTGCTGTGCTGACACACCACCTGCACTCTTGGTCCTGTGGAATAAATGGATAATGCCTATCATACCTATTGCTGCTTTTACTCTTTTGTTGTCTCATAGAGTGACTTGTTGAGGTTGGTTGTCGAAGCATAAAATAGCCTTTTCTTCATCAAAACCTGTATTTGAAAACCTCTTTGGGAGGTTTTGCAGGTCTTTGGTCATTTTCCTTGAAAACTACTTTTGAAGTGTATCACGTTCATCACTGTTGGTTAGCAGATGGAAATGGGGCTCACTGATAGAATAAAACTGGCTGGTATTTGTGTCAGTATAATGCTCGTAACGTCTGATTGTAGACTGAGATATTGCTGAGCAGTTCTCTTATATGAATGCCTATGAAATAAGCCAATTTGAGCTTTTGATTAATTAGATTTTGTAGCATCCTTTCTGTGCTAGAAATTGCATTGCAGCAATTCTCATTTGCTTTAAAATGCTTTATGTCTCTATGCAGCTTATTTTTAAGTAGATTAGTTAACCTTTTTAACCTTTCAGGATTATTCTTTGCGACTCTCAGAGAAAGTAATTGCACATTTCAGTGGCTCCTTTCACTTCAGGGTTTGGTGGACTTCTCTTCGTCTGCTCATCTGGACAGTTCTGTGGCCTGCTGGAGCAAATGGTGCTGCTTCATACTAGGGCTGGCCTGTCTGCTGTGGGCTGGGGAGAACAGAGTGGGAAAGCTTCCCTTGGTTTGCTAATTGTTTTATATTTTATTTTTTTTAAGAACCAAAACTGAAACGTCTTCCATATTTTTGGAGACAGAACATGAAAGCAGTGTCAGATAGCCTGTAGCAGTGCCCAAGGAACTGGTCATCTGTAGTTCACTGAAGTAGTCACAAGTGAATGCTTCTTGTTGCTGTGTACAATTTGTATTAGGTAAAAATGACTTTGAAACTCTTTTTTACTACAGAATAATAAAGATTTAAGAGTCTGCGAGCAGTTGCATAGTCCTCTCCACCTTTGGGTAAGTCAAGGGGACCTTGGAGAGCAGGAGGAAAAGCACTCCAAAGGTGCATGAAAATACCAGCCCTTTGCCTTTAGGATGGGAATGGAGCACTTGGATCCTGTTTAAAAAAAATAAAATAAAAATCTTGGCATCCACGGTGTGCTATGAGCTCCTAACGCTGCCCCACTGCAACTGGAACGTGTACGTGCCTTCCACTAGAGGAATATTGCATAGCTCTAATTTCCTTTTTCTGCAGCCACCAGGAATACTTTGCAAGTGCTTCTTCTCCAGCTGTAGATAATATTCAGAGTTCCCTGCACAGGTTCTAGGATGTCCACGTCCTCAACATTTAGGCAGAATCTGTACTTGAAACATTTGCTGCTTCTGTTATTATGAAAAATCCTTCTAGTAGTGATGAAGTTTATATTAGCAAGGACATTTTGCTGAGTAATGTACCTCAACTCCATTATTTCCTATCATAGCTGCATCTGCTTTAGAGTGGTTGCTGGAATAGTTACATAGAAAAAAACCAATTCCTGAGTGACGTAGCTGGGGCAGCAAAACCATCCGTGTAGGCCAGGGCTGAGCCAATCGCACTGTGCTAAGGTGAGCTTCATAATATCTGCCTCCCAGTGTGGTGGTGAGGCTTAATTAATCATCCTACAAGTAATTAAAGATTTTTACAAGGTGCGCATGAGAAACCCAAGTGGTTATGATAAAAGAACAACACCCAAACCACTTCTACGACACCTTTGCTTTCTAAAAATGTGGTGGTCTGGATGGTTGCGTTTTGTTTGAACGACAAAAAAAAAGGCAGTTCATCTTTTATCCGCTGAGGTCACAGAATGGGCTCCGCAGTCCTGGCTCATCCCAGCATTGCAGCAGGGCTTGCTCCCTTCCTGCAGCATCCCAGAGCAGCGTTGCCAGCTTGGTCAGGTGAGCAGCAGCTGGGATGTGGGCTGAGGTTTCACTGTTTTTCTTTAGTAAGAAAAGAAAAATAGACAACCCTTGGAAAAACAATTGCTTTCCTTGCTCTATGACTATTCCCACTGAATTCTTTAGAACTGCTTTGTAAAATGAGAAGAGTTTCTCCTTTTAAAAAAGGGCTTAACATAGTTTAAATTGTAGTGCTTGAAAAAGCCAGCAAATTCCATGCTAGTGTTAGGCATGCTGATTTCTTCCCTACACCCTTCTCTGCCTGCAAGTTTTATTTGTATCAACTCTTGACACAAATTTTCAGATGTCACAACTGGCATCTGAGGAAAAACAGCCTTAAAGTAGCATCAAAGGGCTACAGCTGTTCCAGGAGTGTTTTCCTCCTGTTTTCAGGGCTTAAGCTTTTGGGTTTGATTTTTGCCTTCATTTTTGATGCAGATGCCGATTGTAATTTTTTTTTTAATCTCGGCAGCAATTAACGCAGCCTGATCCTATCGGCAGGGACAAATGATGCGCTGTCAACATTTTGCTCACTTCTGATAATGCACATGAAACTGGTTTGCATGTTTGAAGATTACATTTTACTCTCACATGGTTTCCATTATCTGCGAGCCCTGAGGAGAGGCCTGGACTAAATCAGTGAAGGAATGGAGAAACCACACAATGCAATGAAAACGGTGCGGGGCATTCTTGGGATAGCTGTGGGACAGGGGCTGCTGACGACAGAAGCAGGGCACTGCCTTAGTGCTGGCAGCAGAAAGAAGCAGAGCATTCTACAAAGACAAAACAAAGCTCTATGCTGAATTAAAACTGTGGCTTGGGTTTATGACAAATCCTAAATTCGACAAGGATAATTACTGGAAATCTGTGAAGTTTGAAGCAGATGAATGTTGTTCAGTGTGCGCTGGGAGGCAGATCTCTGAAACAAGACCTGGTGTGACTAAAGCGGTGTAAGCTCGATGGTTTTATTGAGATGACATCTAAAAGGTGAGATCTTGGCCTTTATGAAGCTAGCAGCAGAGCTCCTGCTGCCTCTTTTGGAGCTGGTGTTTCATGAAATATGCAGAAATGGCAGTACGTGCTGCTGAAGGGCCGTCTGCACTGATGTGTCAATATGCCTGGTAGTGCTGCATAGCAGTTTAAATAAGGGAATGGTATGGTATTCACTTAGAAATATTTCCAGTACAGACAGCTGGATGAGTGTACCTAGACTGGTTTTTCTGTTAGAGCAGTGTATTCAGAAAAAGCGTCTCTCTGAGTTTTACTTTCAAAATTTTATTGAGCTTTCTGAAGTTCCATAATGTTCTTATCAAAATGCCTCAAGTCATGAAGCACTCCTATTTATACCAGCTTCTGTGAGTCCTTCTTCTTTTTTCTTTTTTTCTAATGCCAAGCCTAAATTATGTCAGTTAAGATTATAGGTACCTCTTTGTGAAGAAATTGATACTTTCCAGTGAGAGAGAAGTAATTCTAAGGCCTTTTGAGTTTTTCCATGGTGCTGTTATTTAGAGGGGCTTTTCCTGTGTTGGTGTTCTGACTTCTTTCCAAGTCCAAATGACTTGCTGCTTTTCTTTAAAGCCTTCCAGGCTTCCTTGCACTGTTCTGTGGCCGAGGCCTGGTCCCACAAGCGCTGGAGGGGAACGGGTGGTGGCTCGGGCAAGGTAGGGCCAAGGTGGGCTCAGAGTCATTAGAGCTGGGACCAGTGCTTGGGTGTTCTGGTGGCTCTCACTATCATTGCCAGATGAGCTAATTTAAAGGGTATGTGCATTATTTGCACCCCTCCGGGTGACGTTGTTCTTGTTTTTAGTTAAAAGAAGGAAGTTTTTCTTGTTTGCCCAGTGACTCTGTCCCTCTGGTATGAAGATGAGTAATGCTGGCTCTGCTCCATGCACCTGCTCAGTGCCACCCTCCAAGATCACCTGAGACACAGTCAGCAGATCCAGGCAAGCAGGGATGGGATGCTTGAGTGGAAGCTGTGGAAGTGCTTATGGCTGGAGCCTAAAGCTTCTTTTGGCTTGGAGCAGGTACTGAAGCACTATCAGAGCTGTGGCATTTGTTGTGTGCTGCCTCATGGGTATTGGCCTTGGGAACATTTATTCTTAGAGACTCTCTCAGTCTATGTGTTCTCCCTTCCTCCTACTTGGGTAGGGCTGCAATGAAATGGAGAGCATGCAGTGATAGTCTGGTCTAATTTTTGGACCCCACCCTTATGAGACCTGTGCTCCTAACCATTCAAAGGGAGTGTGTGTGCAGAAGAGCTGTGTTTCCAGTGGTCTTACAGGCATTGTGAATTTTGCAGTATGAAGCAATCTGCATGCTGAGTTTCGCATAGGCTGTGTAGTGAGGGCATATTCCTGTTAAACAGTGAGTGGCTTAGCATGTGAGCTGCTCTCTGCTATTGCTCGAGGACTTTACAGGCTGTTCTTTCCGTGCCATCTCTGGTTTGTGTTCCCTTTCTCTATTACAGCATGCAGGTATGTTTGGAGATAACTCTGTACCTAAAAAAACAACTTAGGACTTCATCTAACTGATAAGCATCCCATCACCTGTTGGCAGCCAGGCTTAGTATTACATGTGAAACACAGAATTACTTAGCAAAACCTTTGGGCCCCTTAGAAACTTTCTGTCTGAAGAAGCTATGTTTGCTGAGTGCTCGAGTTTGAAATCTGACTGTCACTGGATTGTTCTGTCTGTATATGACTGACGCAAAGTTTGGTAGTAAAACTGAAAGTGCTTAACTGTACTATAGAGCTTTTGAGGTGATGAACCTGTTTCTATCCCACCTGATGCGTAAGCTAATTAGCTTCTTGGCTAAGCAGTCACTCCGGGCAAGTGTATACAGGCTGCCCTCACAGGGACTCTTGCATTCCTCCTTGTTTCACAAGCTAGAGATGCTTCTCTTCGCTTGTGAGGTTATTATTGCTCCATGCAGGTTAATTGTGCTATAGCATTATAGCCACTCATCAAGCAGTGGTGAGTACCTCACTTGTCTAAGCTTGTTTATTTTTGTAATGCTGAAAAATATTTGCATGCTGTACAGAAATGTGCTGCTTTGGTTCCTGACAGCCTGGCAGCATTATCTTTTTAAAATCTTCATTAATTTCTCTTCCTTGTGATGGTCTGGCACGGTTCCTGTGCACAACTGCATGATGTTTCACACAGAAGCTTTGGTTACTACACTTTTACACAATGCCCTGCAAAAACTGGCCTTTTCTTTGTTAAATAGCACCTGTTAAGCTCTCCTTTATGCTCATTCTCTGCCTCATCATGGCTGCATCCAACACTTTGCAGTTCTTGTGTTAGTTCAACCAGTTCTGGGCTTGGAAACATGCAGATACAAACAGACCAGGGGTAATTTCAGGAGTAGGGATTGGGGCAAAATGGCAGGATTATCAGCCATGAGGTATGACGCACAGGAGCAAACTGCCAAGTCTTTTCAGCCTGGGAACTCTACACCGCGGTGGCTCCTTAAAGCAGAATTGTTTGAAAACTGAATGTTCCACTTGGAAAGCAAAGTATTGCTAGGCTTTGTGGTTATGAAGAATGTATCATGCAGTGCATAAGCCAGTAGTTTTGCAAGATTTGATAGACTGAAATGAACCGAGTGTAGTCAACTATTCAACCTTGTCCATCTTAATAAATTTAGGCTAAACTCAAAAAGATGTCTGCTTAGAATATTTACACAACCTATCAATTTTCTTCCAACTCTATCATAACAACTTTTCCAGTGCACCTCACTAATTTCAGTGTTTGGCACACTAGTATTGAAATTGCTGGAAGAGCCAAACGCAAATAGAATTTGATGTCCAAAGAAATAGCACATGGGCTTCAGAACCTTGATGCTGTTTATTTTTGTGTTTTGTTACATAAAAAAGCCCTGCTAACTGGTCTGTGCCACGAGTTTCCAACTTGCCCAGAAAGAGGATTCCAAGAATGCTGCCACCCAAGTTAATTGCACAAGATTTTCTTTATTAATTAAAAATAATAGGGTAGAATTGAAAAAAAGCTAGGCTTCGTGCTGACAGTCTTACGGTTAAGACAAAGAGAATCTTTGGTTGGAAAGGCAGCGTGGTGCAAAGAAACTGGGTTTGTTGGCCAGAGGACCTTTGTATTGCATCCCCATCCACCTCTTTCTCTGGATTTCTGAGCTGATTTTTGCATCTGCCCTGAAATTGGTAGTATTCATTCCCAGCAGATCCTTGCAGTGTGAACCGTGCCCATCCATCTTCTGATCAGAAGCAGCAGAAGCAGAGCAGAAGGAGCTCATGTGGCTGTGAGGTGGAGCGGTGTGTGTGAGATGGTTACATACAGCACCGCTTCCTTCGGCGTTTGCGTGAGTTCAGCGTGCACAGATTGCGTTTGTCTGTGGAGAGAATCTTTGAGGCAGAGGCAGAATCTCAAGCTGGGTTATATCTTTGTATTAAGAAAATAAACACCACCAGCCCCCCTCCCCCTACATTTTTCCAGTAGAGACAAAAGAAATCTTTGGGTGGAAAGGCAGCATCATATTGCATAATAAAAGCCTTTTTATGCTCTAATAAAATAGGTTGCTTAGGGCAACTTTGTTTTTTGTTGGCTTTTTTTTTTTGTTGTTGTTGTTGGTTTTGTTTTTTTTTAAAGAGAGAAAAAGAAGAGTCAGCTCTACCAGCTTGGGGGAGAAAGGAATCCTTCACTTCTGTTGTGCAAAACTGGGAAAAGAGGCAAGAAACTGCTCTAGTTATATGCTATCTTAATGCCTGGTTTAAGGTTCTTTGCTGCATATTTGCTGGCAGCTGTTTTCAATATATCCCTCTCGAGCTCAGTCACCAGTTAAGAATTTGACATTAGAAGTTTTTTTCAGCCACCATCTTGAAGTACCACACCACACAACACAGCCTTGTTCCCTGGTTAGATATTGTTCATGTGCCTTGAAATTGCTGTTGACACCTCAAGTATTTAACTTGCAGATGTGAGATAATTTTTCTTGGGTGTGTTGTGTGCTGTAAGGAGATGGTGGCAGAAGTGTCCATGTCTGCATTCCTCTGCTACGTCTGCTTATTTTATTTTTCACAGCGTTCCAGGAAATTAAGTCAAAATATACATCCCACTGAATATTTTTAATTTTGCTAGTTTTAATTGCTTACCCTTACAGTACAAACACAGTGTTCTCAAGCAAGTTTCACTTCTTTCGCTTCTTTGCCTTTTTGCTCAGGACACGTTTAGTAGTAGATTTAACTACATGTGAATAATGTACCTAGAAGCACGTTTTTCTGATTCTCCCCTTAATGGTTAAAGTTTCTTTAGCTCTTTATGTTCAGAAAGGGAAAAGTAACGTAATGAAAGAATGTTTGGGGAATTAGAGCTGGGATCTGCAGTGTATTTCTGGCATAGACTTTGGCAGTGTCTTTTTCTTTCTCTCACTTTCCCAGTCTGTAAAATAAAGCTAATGCTTATATACTGATCATTCTCAGTCATTTCTGAAGCATAATTTGTAGTAAGTTTCTGAAGCACGTAAGCACAGCACCTCTCGTCGAAGAATTTCTGCTCTAATTTGCCATATACAGTACCACTGAAAAAAGGAGCTGTAAGCACAGAGTACTGTCATCTGTGCTGCAGCTTTCATTCTTAGCAAAAAAATAAAACAATGGAGTTAAAGAATTAGTGGGTTTTAATCACTGTTTCACTTGGAGGCGCAGATGGAACAGAGCATTGTTGGCAGCATTTAATCTTGGAGCAGAAATTGTCATGATTAAAGCAGCAGCTGGAGTAGATTGTTAGGGACATGGGGGTTCATTCATCCTAAAGCAATCAGAATTGCCGGGCTCTGGGAGAAAATAAGGAACTACAAAGAAAAATATTAAATATGGGCCAAGGTTTGTTATTTCTAGGGTCTCGTCTGCCGATTAAAATGATGTTTTCAATGCTTTCCTCAGAATTATTTTGGAAGCGAGGAGAGTATCAAGTGATCTGTCCCACTGAAGAGGAGACTGAAGCCATCTCTGAGTGGAAATTTTGGACGTGCGGGAGGAAGGCTGTGTCCCCCCATGTGCCAGAACTGCTCCTCCTTCCCAAGGAAGTCGAAGTGAAGGACGTAGGTATGTGCCGCTTCAAACAGGATTTCAGAAGAATCACATTTTTGGCCATTCAGTGAGGCCCAAATTCATAGTTTGATGAGGCAGCTCGGGGCTGAGGTGGATTTTACCTTTCTCTTCATTAACTTATGCGGAAGGGTTCTGTCTGCCTGAACCATCGAGGCCTTTGTTCCAGGGGAAGACTCGAGTGGTGGGCAGTGCTGAGGGAGGAAACTGGCTGGTTGTGGAGACCTGGAACAAAGCAAACCTCCAGGTCTCCTGACTCCTGCAGCTCATCCCTGGGTCTGCCTGAGAACGAGCTAGCGTGAGTAAATTGCCTCTTCCTAAGGGACAATGTTGTACAGAAAAAAAGATGTCAGAAGGTAGTGCCAGAATACTGATGTGTGTTTGTAAAGCATGCTCTGTTCTGAACTGTTCTAGCTCAGAAGTAGTTCTGCTTCTAGTTAAATGCCACAGAGATGTTACTCATTTTGGATATTTCAGCTTATGCAAGGCCGATGGGTATGAGCTTCCTTGACAAACTCCTGACTTTACTGGGAGACTGAGTGAGGGCTAACTGCTGTTGATTACTGCCTGTTGAATCTCTTCACTCTTTGAATTTCTCTCCTTGGTTCAGTGTTTTTTCCTGTCACTTGTCTGATCTAAGGCACAAAAAAGATTACAACTACTTTCCTCTTGCATTTGCATGTGTTCAGCTGATATTAAGATGTGTGAGGATTTGGTTGCCTTTGTATAGCAGGAAGTTATGGAGTCCTCACTTGCCCCATTATGTACTATTTTCTGCAGTAGGGAGACTAGGAACTGATCTCACTCTGCGTATTTATTAACTCTAAAAATCTGCTGGCTATCCAGGTATTCATTACTTGCTTTAACTGATCTAAACTAAGAGATGCATCTACTTCCTGTGATCCATATACAATCTCAACTGAACTTTTTTTTTCCCCTTCCTTAAAGCTGACAATTTGCTGATTTCACCCTTTTATCTTTGCCTGCCTGCAAATATGGGGAACTTATTTCACTGTTGGTAGCTATAAGTGCAAAACAAACAAGAGTCAGGCTTTTTTACCATCATCCTGTGAATTATGGGTCTCCTTTCTCCTGAAAGCAGCCTTGCTGTCTGAGGTATTCAGCCTGCATCCCTGCAGCTTGCAGTCGATTGATATTCCTATAGACTTGCAAGTCACCTTTCATCACCTTTGAGTCTTTGCCCCCTAGCATGCAAGTCTTTCGAAGGTCTAAGGGCCTTAATGACCCTCATTGTTATGGGAACCTTTGGTAATCTAACCTGCCTTTTTCTTCTGTATTTTAAGCTATTGCTCTTAAATGTCTTCTGCTTGATCTACTCAGGCGCTAATAACCGTGTCTCCTTTCCTTAGGTCAAGGGCAGCTTTTACATTCCACCCAAAAGGCACCACAGTTTGAGATGAGGAATTCAGAAGAACAAGCAGCTACGACAGTTTTACAACGCCTGCTGCAGGAGCAGCTCAGATACGGAAACCCAAATGACAACCGTAACCTTCTTGCCTTACACCAGCAAGCCACAGGAAATGCCCCCCCTTTCAACAGCACTGGGAGTCCAGCATCTCAGAACGAAGGGCTGAACTCCCAGGACCATCAGCTCGTGACTCATGCTGCCCGTCAGGAGCCCCAGGGCCAGGAAATACAGGTGGACAACAGCATCATGGAGAAGCAGCTCTCCCCGCGACTCCAGAACAGCGAGGATCTCCCGACCTATGAGGAAGCCAAAGTGCAGTCACAGTATTTCAGGGGCCAGCCGCATGCTAGTGTCGGGGCAGCGTTTTATGTAACGGGGGTGACCAACCAAAAAATGAGGACTGAAGGGCGGCCCACAGTTCAGCGGGTGAGCCCAGGGAAGGTCCACCAGGATGAAGGACTTAAGGACCTCAAGCAAGGACACGTCCGTTCCCTGAGCGAGAGGCTGATGCAGCTGTCCTTGGCCACCAGTGGTGTCAAGGCGCACGCGCCCGTCACGAGCGCACCGCTCTCCCCTCTCTCTCCACTTTCTCCTCAGCAGTCGAGCGACCCTTATAAAAATTCTGGCTCCAGTGAGTTCTACAAGAACTCTGTGCAGCCACCTTCCCAGCCCAGCATGAAAGGGATGGAGCAGAGGGGTCCTCCTCCGGAGTATCCTTACAAAAATGTGTCCACCCCATCTATGAACTGCAAACCTCAGGACTCGGGGCATTTCTATAGTGATCATCGCGTGAGCCAGCAGGGAAGATCCGATGGGCCTATGATGAGGTATCAACATCCCCCTGAGTATGGGTCAGTCAGGTAAGCAAGATTCTTAAAATGGCAGCCAGATAAGAAAAGAAAGCATAAAACTCAGTCCACTGTTTTCACTCCTGAGGTAGATTATCTTTCAGCAAAGATTTCATCTCTTTTATATGAGACCATGTATTGTGTTCAGCTGCAGACGGTGTCTGGAAGAACTGTAAGCTCTTTCACTGGCTTAGCTAGAGAGACCTGACGCCTTTTAGAGAGGAAAAAAATGCACAACCAAAAAAAAACCACCCAAACAAAAAACAACAGACCAGCTTGATTTTATGGCAAGGGGAAGTTTAATGCAGCTCCAGAGCCACGCAGAAGGCTTGCTCTAAGGAAAGGGGAAAAAAAGGTTGTGGTGTGATTCATTCTAGAAACTTGCAGTTACTTATTGCAGTACTTAAGCTGTGCTTTAATTACATCTGCCAAGGGAAAGTATTTTTTTTTTTTTTTTTTAGGCTCAAGCTGCACCTAAATGCCACATAGTAAAGAAGAAAGTGAGTGAAATCAGTAATGGTGTGGGGAACAAAAATGGCCAGAGCTTCCCTTAGAGTTTTCCAGATTTTTCAGTGGGCCAGCACGTAGGAGTAGAAAGCGTGTGCTTTGTTTCTCATTCAAGACTTGCTTGTTTGGCTTTTGTTAATTTTCCTTGCACAATTTGAAATCCCAGCCTGTTCTGGTTCTCTCTAGATTAGAAAGTAGATTTGGCTTGAGCCAAACGCTGATGGCCACGTGGGTGAAGATGAAGTTTTATTCACGTGGATTGAAAATATGGCTCTCCTTTACCTGCTTTCTTACTGTCTCATCTCTATCCAAGGCTGGGGAGAGGGAACTTCGGTATTATGATTTTGGCCTGGCTTTGAACCTAAAAGAGTAATACAAAGGAGCAACGGGAGGGTATTGCTACAGAAGAAAATGGTGAGGTCTCTCTGCATTTATGTTTGCACATACTGTGTTGTGTTTTCAGGGGAGTGGGAGGAAGAAACCAGTCTGTATTTGGGAACAGAGTCTGAGCTTGGGAGAATTTGAATCTGCTCAAAACCTTCTTAGTCCTATGGGGAGCTATTTTCAGAGTTTGTCCACCATTGTTTGTGATCTGAAATGACTTCAGCAGCATACAAGCCTGATGAAAAGGCCCTTTGATCTGGCTAAATAAATAATAAAGAGGCCAGGAAGAGGGGAAGTAAAGGGTTTGGGGGGGGGTGGTAGTGATTGTCGAAGCTCATTGCAAATCTTTTTGAAAATTCAAAGGCCTCAAATCTGCACACAGGGGAAGGAAACAGATCCTTAGTGCTTGTGCTGCATCATAAATGCTCCTAATATTTAATATAGTGAGTCTGAGACATTGCCTGCTTGCTGTGCAAGGGAGAGGTATTTGAAAACATGCCAACAGTCAGCTCCTCTAGACAGGGTGATTTTTGTCTGTATTGGATGGATCCTGGCTGCTTGGAAAAAAGAGGGGGGAGGAGGAGAAAGGTTCAGCTGGCGAGGTTTCCAGTAGGGGAAGCAACTGAAATTTGTCTTCAAAGCACTAGGAATCTAATGAGGTTACTTTTTAACCTAAATAGCTGTACAGAGAAGAGGTTTCCTTTGCAAGCGAATGCTGAAGCAGTAGAACAATTGCAAGACTAATCCATAAATTACAGAGCGGCGTAGTGAAGGAAGGGAGCGAGTCCTCTCCCATATTAAGAGAAACAGTCATTTAGACAAGAAATCTTCTCTGCTACCGAAGGTGCAGCTGGCAGTGGCATGAGCATTTTAAAGGCACATGACTGTGAGGAGTGTGTTTGCCTGGCACCTGACAGTGCGTCTTTGCAGCCCCTCTGCAGCGATAAAGTATTTTCAGCCGCTGCAGCTTTCCTGGGCTGCAGCTCTGTTTATCAGGATTAATTGGGATTGGTAAACGTGTGCATTTTTTGAACTGCACGGCAAGGAAACAAAGCCCCTTCTTTCTGCTGGCAAAGCCACACCCTTTTCTGCGGGTTTTCCCCTCATTGTTCAGGGGAATTTGAGGGTGACCTAACGATGCGGTTAAATAAAACCCGTTGAGCAAGATAAACATTGGGGAATTCACGACATTCTCATGCTTCACCCTCCCCGCTCTGGGAAAGGAATGGGCTGTGTGGTAAGTTTAAACCAGTCTGCAAACAGTTTGCCTCACCTGCTCCTGGGCGGCGTAAGTTTGGGAACATGTATGTGTTCGTAGCAGTGTTGGTTTAATGTAAATACTGGGCATGCCAGCGGCATCTGCGCTGCTATTTGGAAATTGTAAAGTTCAGAAGAGGACTGGCTGCATGCAAAGCTCCAGAATCCCATTCTCTCCTTAACATCTCCGTTGTACCTAAGCACCGGTGATGCCACGAACGTTCAGGTCTAAGAGGAGCCCTGGCCTCAGCGTGCAGCGGTCGTGTCCCCCATGGCAGAACTGGGATGAAGGGGCTGGTTGGATTCAGCCTTGTGCACTGAGGAGCCTTGCTGCCTCCGATTCCAGCGCCATCCCCCGCCCAAGTGACCGAGTGCTGCTGGGATTAATCCCGCTGACTGCACAGAAACTTTTTAAGAGTTTGTCCCATAATTAGTAAATCCCTTCTGTGTCCCACGTTCCCCCGAGCAGCATCAAAGCGGGGATAATCAGGTGCGGCATGGAGGCAGAACAAAACCGCATCAGTTTGATTTCAGCCGCCTGGCTGAGCGGAGCCTGCTCCCTCCTGCACTCTGTGTCCTGGCTCACAGGGAGGGCTGGAGGCAATGGGGACCCGTGATGGCTTGAGCCTGATGTAGCAGGAGAAGCTGGGAAGGCAAAAATGATTTTTAACAAGCCAGAGACCTTTTCCGCTCTCTTCATTTTTCTGCCCTCCCCGCTTTGCTCCTCTGTGCATAGATCTTCTGCATGGCTTGGTTCCTGTAATCCTGGCAGCCTCTGCACTCCTGTTGGCTGGGTTTGCTTGCAGAGCCGTATCTCTATCTTTGTGACTTAAAAGCTAATGTGACCCTTGTAGTTGCGGAGCCATAAATCCACAGTTGTACTTGGCCTGCGTGGCGTGTTTCTCCAGTGTTTGCCAGGGACTGTAAAGGAAGTGGAGATTCTTGTGTCATAGCATTCAAAATGAAGTGGCCCTTGAAGTTCTTTTCTCAAGCTTAAACATTTCTAGGAATTATTGCAGGGTTGTTTTCAGGGTTTGAGGTGTTTATGACAGCAAGGCAAATTGAAAGATACTGAGTAATTTTGTTTTTCAAGTATTTCAAGAGTCTGTCTGCATTTTTGCATGATATAATTGCAATTACTGCTGCAGGTTACCTGAGGACAGTTTCTCTCATGTAGAAGAGTTTCTGCTACCTTTCTATCAGCAGTTCTGTGAAGTGACCCCAGGAGTGATTTGTACCTGAAGATTTAGGACTCTGACTTAAAAAAATCTCAAGCAGTACCATTGGGTTCATCTGCCTTCCTAAATAAACTCCACAATTCTCACATTAATCTGAGGGAAGGGTCTCAGAGCTGGGTATTTTGAAGTGTATATATGAGAAGAATATATATGAGAAGAATACGTATGTAAGTATTTTGTGAGACAGAATTGAAGGTAGCGAGGATGCTAAAACGTTCTGTAAATGTGCAGATGAAGGTTTTCATAGAAGATCTTAAAAGGCTGAGACGTCACTGGGGGGTTACTGGGAAATATTTCTTTTAAACATGGGCTGTATCAGCCCTGTTGGATAATCTTGCTGGGAATTTGTGTCACTTTGGAAACTCTGAAGCTGTTGGTAATGCAAGAAAATTGGGGCTTCCAGCTCTCATGTTGTAGCTTGAACCTGCGAGATTGCTGTATTCTGAAGATGTGAGAGGCTTTGGATGTGAGTGCCAAAATGCTGGAAATGTTGGAAATATATCTTGTTTAGAAATAGTTGGCCATGATTTCCTGGAGTTCTTTACAATAGATATTTTTTTTTAAAGTTGTTTTTGAGCATGTCAGTACAAGGAGGGTCCCTTCAGAATTTAGCTGCCACTGTTGCATCTTCGACCTCCTTTCCTTTGAGTTCCTCTCTTTAGGGCTCGGATGCTGTGGAAACAGCAAGGTTTTGATGGCAGGATGACGAGATGCATTTACTGAAATATCCCAGATTGTCAGCATCCCTATCTAAAGAGTCCCCAGGCTTATATTACCAGCACATGCAGATTGGGTTAATCCTATCTGAATAACTGCTTCAAGTTGTTTTCAAAAAGAGTTTTGTGGATTCAAAATGGGAAAGGTTTGTTTTCAGCCAGGAGGCAGACTGGCAACATATGTATTTTGATCTAACCTCTGCAGGCCATCACAGATTAATTGTCACAACAAGATTAGTCCTTAATTGATTAAAAAATCAGAGGAACATGACATCATGTAAAGAGAGAGTTGGAGGAACTGGAGAGTGTGTGAAGATGCAAAGTTTTAACTAACCTGAGTGAGCTGAGAACGGTGTTGGAAACCATCTGAGACAAACTAGATGACCTTGAGCACATCCTGTGTTGGTTTTTGCCTTATTCTTCGTTGTGAGAACTGATGAATAAAAGTAATGAAATAAATGCATTAAGTGGGGCTGACCTGCCAGGAGAGGAAGAACCAAATTGTTGCTACTAATTTGAACATTCCTGAGGAAATTACTTGCACAACTGTCTTATGCGTAACCCCTGAGATCCTTGTGCCACATGTAATCATTCCTGGGAAAATGCAGCTCCTGAAATGATGATGCTGTTGGGGGCCACAGTCACCTGAGTGGGAGGAAGGGAAGAACAGTAACTAGAGCAGTAATTATTTGTTTCTTCCCAAGTGTGAGAATGAGTAGGTTTGTTTCCCCATTAAAGAACTTGAATGTCACCTTGAGGGTTTCTCTGCACCTTCTCTGCTGGAAAGCAGGGAAAATGAGATGCAGCTCTGAAATGGTGAACCCTGCCTGAGAACGTATTGACTCCTACGTGCACTGGCAGCCAGATGTGAGTAATACAGACGTTTCCTCTTTGGACGGGTATGAAGAGTTGATGCGTTCGCTCTGCACAGGACAGGAAGGATGATGCCGAGTGTTTGCACATAGGCCGAGAAGCCCGTTGTGTAACCCTTTGGTTTCCAGTTCAGGTCCACATCTGCTGCCATTAACTGACACATGGCTAACCCTCCTGGTGTGGTGGGAGAGCAGTGCTGGGGGCTGCTGTGAACATCAGTATCCCTGGTGTGCTCAGCACAGCCATTCCGTAGGGTCCTTCCTGTGAGCACAAACAACCATGGGGGTATTCTGCAGCAGCTCCAGACAGGTGGAGCAGTGTGTACTTTTCCAGCTGCAGGGTTCAACTGCAGCCCAGAGGATAGGAAATTTTATCAGAACAGAACTGCAGAACTGAACTGCCAGAGTGGGTCTGCATCAGCCTGAGTTCTATGCTTGAGAAGAGACTGGCTGGAGAGGGTAGACCTCAGCTGCTAGTGTAAAGAATGTCTAGAGAAGTTAGAGATTGAATGTCATGGGAAGAAGCAGCAAAGCCTGCCCTCTGAGATCATCCAAGTACGGTAAATCCACGGTTTCTAAAAAAGGTTTTTTCAATAGCAGAGCTTAAAATGGGGATCTCCAGAGTCCATGAAACGTGAGCTGGAGTTAGTTCTCTGCAAGCGTGTTGCAGATGTCTAGATCTGTGCTTGATATCCTCTGGACGTTACTGTTAGGAACAGTGAGCACACTTGGTACGTTGGACAAAAGGCTCCTTCTGACTCTTAGGTTTGTTTTCACGTCCTTTAACTGTCTGATTTGACCAGGCGTGTTGGTTGATGCTTGGGAAAGCTTGCACCACTGGTGCTGGCCTGGCAACAGGGAGCTAAGCCAATTCCTTTAACTTCGTATCCTTAATTACTGAAGAAGATTAATTGTTTTCTATTTAAGAGATTGCATTTTTCAGGACAAAAGAGAAGTCCTCAGCTCAGCCATTTTATTCACAGTGTGTGGAAAAAAAGTTGTAAAAATAATTTTTGCCAGTGGTTGCTGATGGAATTTCTCTTAGTGTTTCTATATAAAATAGACACACGATTACGACCATCACATACTTAGAATTGATTTTCTGGTACCAGATTGATTTTTGAAGCATTTATTTAAACAAGTGTATATTCAAAGCCCTGAACATGAGAGGTTTCTATGTGGAAATACCTGTGAATAGGAGCTATACAGCTCATGCCTTTATCACTTGGTTCATGCATCATCTATGTGACTTTGATGGAGTTTCTGTTCTCTGTTTTCCAGGCAGAACCCAGATGTACAGCTGCAGTTACAACAGAGACCACCTCACCATCACAGTCCAACTTCTTCCTTGACATCTTTGGGATCTTTGACCTTGCTTCAGTCTCCACCACCATCCAGGCTGTCCCCTTCCCAGCACCAGCAACCCCTGACTCCAAGCCAGGGAGATCCTGGCATTCTGCCACGGACCCAGCAGCCTTTCTTGTCAAACCAAGTCCATCAGGGAGATTTGTACCGACTATGCCAGCCTTTCCTTGGCCCGCAGCAGCAGCAAGGCGATTCCTATTCAGTGATGTCCCGGGCTCAGCAGATACCTTCCCCATATCAGCAAATGCAAGTAGATCCTTTTGCCATAGTTTCCAGGGCCCAGCAAATGGTGGAAATCCTGTCGGAAGAAAACCGGTCTCTACGACAGGAGCTGGATGGGTGTTATGAGAAGGTAGCCCGGCTGCAGAAGGTGGGTGTTCTTGAATGTCAGACACTCTCCTGTGTCTGGTATCATCCATAATTGAATAATCTAATCTGCAGTTGTTAACGTTGCTTGCTTAAGGGATTGATGTATCCACTTCAGTCTTTTATATGTAGATAGAATAATTGTATCCTGTCCCTTTGGGCAGTCCTTAACTTCATCGGAAGATGGAATCAAAGCCTTCAGTTTTATTCTGACAGGTAATTGACCATGCTCAAAAGAGCATCCTCATCAGTTGTCTCAAATAGGCTGGCTGCGTGGCTTGCTTAATTAAAGCTAGTGTTTTTATTTCCAGGATAGCAGCAGACTTTGTTTTCCCATCAGTTTGAAAGAGTTTAGAGACTGTGGGAAGGGTTCATCTGAGCTGACTTGAGTACATGGTCACACAAGTAGACAACAGGGAGCATGACTGCGAAACTGGCTGGCAGGACATAGTGCAGGAGAAGTACTGCTGCTATGGCTACATTAGAGACATTTGGAGATTGCAGGGCTGAAACTAACACTTTGTCACTGGAGTCACTTAAACAGCCTTCCCTCAGTACTGCACAACTGCTACGAAAACTTAGAAGTCTCTTTGGATCAAGCTATTTACCACCTTTGGCTTTATGGAACAAGTAGAATAGGTGATGATAAAGCCCTTCTCCCGTACATTAAAAACAGTAATAAAAAGCTCCAATGAGAGCCATCACTAATAAGCTTGAGGGATATTTTCATTGCAGCCTTTTAGAAATAACTTCTGGATGACCAACAGTTTAAAGTTGCACAGCCAGTCAGCCTTGCTTTGCTTTGCAGCTGTGAAAAGGCTAATGCTGCTTGTAGCCTAGGACTTTGTGGGCCTTTCTGTGCTCTTTGCACTGAGCAGTCTCCAGGACCATAAAAATGTGTGTCTGATTAAAACACTTGTTTGAGTTCAGATGACCAGTGTGGCTTCCCACGCTGATTTATTTTCTACGTTGCCTCTTTCCAGGGACATATGTTCATTGTGTTGTATTTTATTTGGAAGGTTCCTCACCAGGAAATGCTTTAGACAAATGTTTGACTGCTTCCTGATAATGAAAGAAGGATACCAATGATTTCCCTTCCATGCCCCTATTGATCTCTTAGTACGTGCATCCATACTTCTGTAGCAGTGCAAAGCTGTGCCTGGCAAGGAGAGTTAGAAGTGAATGTTCCCCTGCTCTGGGTGATCAGCTGCTTGCTGCAGCTTAAATCAAGCAGCTTTACACTGAAGGCTAGAAGGAAGGAGAAAACTTATTTTACTACAGTTGTTTATGTGTGCCTTTGTTCCACCCTACCCCCAAGTTACGTAGATGGAATATTTTAAAATACAACTAAGATGTGGAAGTGTAATCATAGAACATCAGGAGGTTTTATTGTGAATTTTGGACTGTAACAATTACAGATCAGCAGAGTTCATCAGCAGTGTAGGATCTGCTACTAGCATTTTTTACTATAGGTTGACTTTCTTGTTTTATTTTATTTAACCAACTCAGTATCACATTAGCTATTTCTTCAGTATATATCTTCTTTTTTTTTGCCCAAACTGATACTAGTATCAAACAGTTCTGGACATACAAAAAAAAAGTAGATGACATTTGCACTTCTTCAGTTCACTGTATTAGTGCTCTGATTGTGTTGGGGAAGTAGAACTAGAGACTGGAAGCAGGGTCCAGATTTTTGTTCCAGCCACTGGTATTCTTAAGGAGGATCCCTCAGAAAATGAGATTCTGTCATTTCGTTTGATGTGTAGCTGCATTTTATCTCAACAAAGAAAACAAGAGAAGGCAATCTCTTCTGAGATTAAATGAAACGAATTGTAAGTGATAAAATAGTGTGTGCTTGTTTTCACTTCCACTGCAGCTGGAAACAGAAATTCAGCAAGTTTCAGAGGCATACAAAAACCTGGAGAAATCATCCTCTAAGCGGGATGCCCTGGAGAAGGCCATGAGAAACAAGCTGGAAGGAGAAATTCGTAGGCTTCATGATTTCAACAGGGATCTGAGAGGTGAATGAAGTAAAACTTTTCTTCAGTATTGTATTTTTACTGTTGTTCTTACTCATCAAGCCAGTGTGTTGCCATGGGAGTCGTCGTGTCTGCTGACGCAGTTGGATGTGACTGGATACTCGGGTATATTCAGTAGTCTGGGATTTTAAGCATTTGCTGAGAGTATGAGAAGACAGGTTTAGGAGAGTGCTGGTGTCTCATTTCTAGCCTGTTTCTCATTGAGAAGAAATGTGATAAGCCAAATGCCATAAACCAGATGCAGGCCTGGAATTCTCTTGTCTTATTATCCTAGACAAAATTTGTACAATTTGTTCAGTTTATCCAAATGGGAAGATGCTTTGCTGACTGCCTAATCCCACACCAGGCATGTTCACTTTATTTCCTGTCCAATGACCTCTCTGCACTGACATACAAATTGCAGTGTCTGTTCTTCCTGAAGGTCTTGTCATTCCTTATCAACATAGGCATCTGTTTTTTTGGATCCCTTTTCCAAAGTGAGATGTTGTTAGTGTCTGGTTCTTGCTAAGAGGCTGAGGCTGCAAAATGGCTGGCAGTGGAGAGCGGTGTTGAATGGTATTTGACCTTAATATGAGTCAAAGTTTTTAACATTAGTTTGAAAGATGAAAAACAACTGCAATGTTAGATCTGTGAAAGTGTATAATTGGTCTTGTAAAATGTACGTTTAGTTTTTTTCCGAAAGCCATCTGATTGTCCTACATGTCATCTTCTTTCTCTGTCTGTAGTCTTGGAGTAAGATCACGTTTTCAGAAGCTAAATAATATGCATCCAAAATATGAGGCCATAAATTGCCCAGTGCTAGTGAGAGAGACAGTACACAAAGGCCCACATTAAATAATTTTATTCATAATAAAACACTGCATAAATATTTCATTTTTATTTTCATAATCTGATACAAATTTCTAGTAGCCTACAGCAGCAGAACTGCTAATCTATCCCTGGGATTTTATGTTTTTCTCTGAAGTCAGGTAATTAGACGACAGTGGTTTAATCTTCAAACTATTAAGATGTAGTGGAGGATTATAAGGGAATCTTTTAATTACGTGGGGAGATTTGTTTGTGTGGGAAAATGAGTTTATTTGAAGAGATTTTTGAAACCATTTTTTATGAAATTTATGACACAGAAGACTGAAATGTATCAGCTCTTCATACTGAATCCTATAGAGAATCTCAACATCTATAAAAATAGAAAAAAACAAACATAAATTAGGTTACAGTTGTTTAAAGGATTTTTTTAAACTCTGTTTAATCTGTTTTGTCTCCTTCAGAATATTTTCTGAAGGATGTAATTAGAAACATTTAAGAAATGAGTGGCAGCTTTTGATAGTCTTTTCACTTTTGACTGTGTAGAAGATCCACTCCCTGAGCTTGCGAGTCTTTAATGCTTGAAAGTTTTTTGATTCTTTAGCATTTCTTCTCTTGACAAATTCTGCAGAACGCATGGAGACAGCCAACAAGCAGCTTGCGGAGAAGGAATTTGAGGGGTCTGAAGACAATCGGAAAACCATCTCTCAACTCTTTGCACAAAGTGAGTTATACAGTCATTATAGGTCATTAGGAGTGCTCTGGTCACTCTTAAAAGGATAAACATGCAGCAGATGAATGTAGGAAACTGACAGATCTGACCTACCAGGACTGAAACTGGGGCACTGGCAGTCCAAAACTGGCAGTGCAGAGAGGAGGACAAATTTAAGAATGATTCTTCTGTCAGTATGTACAGTCTATCTGATGGTGTTTGCTAGAGATTTTGGAGCAAATGTAGTGTACGGTTGCGTTGTAAAAATAGTGTTTACTCCATAATGTGTAATAGAGTTTGAGCAACTATTTTCTTCCCTGAAAGCTTTGGAATTAAACCTTCCCAGACTGCCAAAAATCCTGGCATGACTTAGGGACAGTGGGACTGGAACCCTGAAGGTCTCCCATCTCTCTCTCCTCTTTAATTTGCTGCTCACTATCCGGCTCAGCACAAGCAGGGGGAGTTAAAAATGCCTGCAGTATGTTGTGCTGCGTGTCATGAATTCTGTGTGCAGCAGTGGATTTATCACAGGGCAAACCAAAATGACAGATGTGAAATGCTGCTTTTCCTTTGTACAAAAATGTCTCAAGGCTGATGGCAGCGAGCCAACTTTCCTTTCATTCCGTGCTGCGCCCCACCCTTCTGACAATGCTTACTTTTTCACAATTGTTATATAAAGGTAATGCAATAGAAAGTAACATTGCAAAATAGTGATTTTCTATGACGTAACACGAGCTGCTTCTGCTCTGACAGATGATGGTATCCCCCCTCTTGTGTTGTCTATAACTTATTCCTTCTGGCTTACATTGCAAGCAAAAAGCTGTCAGTGTGTGGGTTCTGCTCTCCTGGTGGTAGTGGGAAATCTGTGATTGTACTCTGGCTTTTAGGATTTCATAGGTTTGCCCAGGGAGGTGGGAAGGCCAAAGCTGTGAAGCCTTAGGTGCCATTTCTACTTCTGGATGCATGTGGAAAGCTTAGTGCTGTGTTTTATCGATCCCAGCATTTCTTGGGATACTGTAGGCACTTGTTGGTGAGGCAGAACTCATTTGAAGAAAAATCTGGAATAAAACCTCCAAAAGCTTTGCTGCAAGCACTTACAGATTAACAGAGTGCCAGCACTGATTGATACCTTCTGGCATAATGCCACCCTACCTCATCTCTGCCCATCTTCTGCGATACGTTTTAAACATGCTGACACTGTCAGTGGCTCATTTCCTGGGTGGAGGAGAAGTGCTAGGATGGGAAAGATGGGGAACTGAACAGAATAGGCTGGTACTGGCATTAGCCTTTATCCTTGTCTCTTATGTCCAAGGTTAGCTCTGAATTGCAGTTGGAATTTGCAATGCAGAGCTCTGAGGTGCTGCTGGTTGAGAGGTTTCTTCTGTAACCTATGTGTGGGCTGCATCAGTTCCCTAGCAAAAGGGAATCTTTAGCTGTTCTGTATTGCTAAAGCTTTGCTCTTGGCTCTTCTGCTGGCAGAAGGAAGGGAGTAATTGTGGTTCTGTAAATATAGTTATGCACATGCTTGCACAAATGTGCCTGTGTACTCCATATGCAGTCTGTCCTAACACCCAGAATCTAGTTCCTGTTTTTCAAGCCTTACTCTCCTTGTCCTCATTCCTTTGTCGTGGGATATTACTTTCTGGAATGTAGTTTCTCTGGTGTTGTCAGTGCTGGGTGTAGATCACTGCAGGGAGTATTCTGTGGTTATGTATCCAGTGAGTATGTTAATGTTATCATTGTAGCTGGTTGGCATGAGCTGGGAATGACAGCCTAGGCAGAGGACATCAGCTTTGTGTTGTGGCTTTGCTTTACACTCTTGTGTGATAATTTCATCAGTTCCAAGTTATTTTATCCTGCATGTTTTGGGTTTTTTTGTTTGTTTTTTTTTTAATGAAAGCAGTTAAACTGTTCCTGACACACAAAGCATGGGCACTCCCACTATGTCCAGCACTTTCTGGAGTGCAGCAGAAAGGGAATAAGTGCATGCATCAGTACAGGTTAGGGGCTGACCTGCTGCAAAGGAGCTCTGCAGGGAAGGACCTGGGTGTCCTGGTGAATAACAGGATGGCCATGAGCAAGCAGTGATCCCTGATGGCCAAGAGAGAGTCCAGTGGAGGGCCACAAAGATGAAGAGGGGCCTGGAGCATCTCCTGTACAAAAAAAGGCTGAGAGACCTGGGGCTGTTCAGTCTGGAGGAGAGAAGGCTGAGAGGGGATTTCAGCACTGTTTACATAAATATCTAATGGGCAGTATCAAGTGGATGGGGCCAGGCTCTTTTCAGTGGAGCTCAACAACATGATGGGCACAGACTGGAACAGAGGAAATTCCATGTGAACATGAGAAAATGCTTAGAGGGTGACAGCAGTGGAACAGGCTGTCAGAGAGACTGGAGTCTAATTCTCTGGAGTTATTCAGAATCACAGAATTGTAGGGGTTGGAAGGGACCTCTGGAGATCATCGAGACCAACCCCCCTGCCAAAGCAAGTTCACAACCCAGCTGGATGCTTTCTTGTGCAACCTTCTACAGGGAACCTGCTTTAGCAGGGGGGTTGGACTCAGTCATCTCCAGAGGTCCCTTCCAACTCCTGTGATTCTGTGACCAGCCACTGTGCTTGGAGTGGCTTTAGAGCACTAAGCATGAGCTCTCAGTACTGTGCAGAAAGCTTTGTTGAACTGCAGGTGTGTTTTAAGTAGTGATAGGACAAATACAGGTGCGTAGGTCCTGGCCCAAATGATTTTAAGGGCAGTAGAGGAGGACCAAGGAGTTTTCCTTGCTTGTTCCTCTGGTGAAGCTGACTGCCAAGTGGGGTGAGTGCATGTTCTCTTGAGAAGGTGGGCAACTGCCCCAAGCAGAACACCTTTTCTTCACACCATGTCCATAAGCAGGAGTACAACGTCTTCAGTCACAAAAGCTTACCATCTATCCTCCCCAGCCAGGGATATTAAAACTACCCAGTTTGTTTTCTAGTGTTGAAAGCTCAGAGGTGAAGAGGTGCCAAGTTTTGCTAACCATCTGTATAATCAGAGCAAATTACCTAACTGTACTGAGTGATACATCTTCTATTCCTCCATGCTAGCATTGTGGCATATTGTTACTTGAAGGTAACATGCTTGTTTTTCAGGGTTACAAATTCTTCCTTGAAAGCCACATAATTTTTATCCCTTAAGCAATAGATTTGCGTTCTGTGTCTTGCGAGAAGTTGCCCCATCTTTCCTTCACCTCTGAAGTAAAGAACTCCTGAAAGTTGAGTAGAGAAGAGTGCCTTCTGTTGGTAACTCTCACTTCCTTTTGGTAGACAAAGAAACACAGCGGGAAAAGGAGAAACTGGAAATAGAACTGGCTGCTGCACGCTCCACCAATGAAGACCAGCGAAGACACATTGAGATCCGAGACCAGGCCTTGAACAATGCTCAGGCCAAGGTGGTGAAACTGGAGGAGGAGGTAAGGAGGCTGGGAGAGAGAAACTGGGGTAATCTGCATTCCAGTAAAAGTGACTCTGGAAATAAGTTTATGTTGTGAAATAATAAGGAAATCTGCTAGCTTCAAAGCTGTTTATATCGGCTTAGCTTTGTGTTGGTTAGCTAAGCCTCTGAACTGCTCACAGATAAGCCACAAATATGTATTTTCTTGGAATTTCTGTCATCTGAGCAGCCACGTTTCATTTTCTTTTTGTTTTAACTGATAAAAATGGGCTGGAACTGAAATCCCAGCCCTCACAGATTCTTGAATTTGGCAGAAATTCAGATCTGGATGGACTTCTAATTAATAGCGAATGAATGCAGTTTGTCCCCTAGCCAGGTGTTCCACTCACACCAGGTTATCATGGCGCACAGTGCCGATCACTGTATGTGCCTAGTGTTTGTAATAAGCTGTGCATGACATGACCTTGGTTGTTTTCTTTCCCTTTCCTCCCAGGGGGGATAATGCAGTTGAGCTGCTTAGCTGGACAGCTTTCACAGTAGTTTCTTTTGTAGCCTTGTCCCTGTCATTCATGGCTCCCACTTCACAGCCCTTCTGCGTCATACTAACTGTCCTGCCTACTCCTTTCCTCTCAAAGGCTCCATTTCCTTGTCCCAGCCTCTGCTTCCTCTACTCCTACTCTTCCTCCATAGAGAGCCCCTGGAGGAAATTTCATGACCAGGCAGACTTCCTCTGCTGCAGGTTTGTTCTTTTCTTCAGTTCTGCCATCTGCCTGCCTACCAGCACTCATGATCACCCTCAGGAGGGCTATGCTTACATTCACCTGCAACTTGCTGTCTCGGAGACATTCCTCAGACCCCTCTCCTTTTCTGTTTTTCTTCTTCTCTGTTCAGGATCCATTAGTGCCAACAGAGGAGGAGTGGTCCAATACTTACTGAGCATCTTCCTGTCATAACTTGCCTGTTTTCATTCTCTTCCAGGTACATATGCACTCATCTTATTTTAGTCTTCTCTAAGCTTTGTATTTGCCTCAGTAGTTTGTCCCCAAACCTCCTGTTGTTTCTTTCCCTGCTGTCCTTCATTTTTCCCCTTGCAGTATCATTTTAATCTCTACAGCTTCATGGAGGCCCTCCCTCAGTATCTCCTCTCCTGGAATTGCTCTGCCCATGTAGGATATGGATGCTGGGTTACCAGTCATCACGCTTCAGTTATCTTTATTTGCCATTCTCCATCTCTCTTTCCTATCTCCATCACATTAAATGTATTTCCAGACCCACACACCATGGTTTATGCCATCCTGTTTCTCTTCTCCCCATTTTACTGATAGGATGTCTCTCACCTTCGTTCGTTCCCAATTTCAAATAACCCCATCTTCCCCACCCCAAACAAGCACTGCTTTCTCCCAGATTGCCCTCAGATTTGCTGCAAACCACTGGCAAGGCCACTTCAAAAGCATCCTGTGCTGGAATGCTTGCAGAGCTTAGTCCAGTGCTTAGTATCAACAAACTGGGGAGCCAGCTTCTGCACAAAACAAATTGTGATAGTGAGGAAAGACGAGCAGATTCAGAGGAATGCTTAAATATCACTGGCCACATTCAGCCTCATGCACAGCTGACAAGTGCAGTGATTTCATTAGGATGGCAGTATTTCCTTGCGGACTTGCACCTTGGTGTCTCTGGGGACAGGGAGCATTAGGTATAGGGAAAACATGTGAAATGTTCTGTTTGGCTCTTTCAAACTCTTCTGTCAGTTGGTCCTGCAATGTGTGGAATATGCTTGCCTCCTATTCGGATTTCAGCAACTTAATGATTCTAAGAGTCTCACATATGACGAATCTAAGTACCCAGGACAACTTCATGGGTTCTCTCAAACTATTCACATGCTTGGAGCTGATTTGTGTGGAGATGCTATAATCAGCCAGGACCGGCATACATAGCAGTTGACTAGGTCAAACTTCTATGTAGGGTTTCAGTCTTCAGAGGCAATAATAATTGTATAGTTTTTTTTCAAAAGACATATCGTTTTACTACAAAAAGTGGTTTCGGTGCTGATGCAAAGAACAGGGAAATAGGTAGGTAAATATGACTGGATTGCATAATAGCTTAAAAAATACCCAAACACACCTATTCTGGTACAGAGTGAAATGCCCTACTTCAGATTGCATGAGGGTTTGTGGTCATTTGCATCCGACCTTTGCTCAGATCCCAGGGTGTACAGGAAGTGCCACCCTTCCTGTTGTAGATGAATATGGAACTGTCTCAGTGAGGGAGCTGAAATTAACTGTGCTTTTTCCTAGAGATGAGGGGGAATAAGGGAAAAAAGAAGGGATGAAGACTCACTTTTGCAGATTTTCCAAATCACTTTTTAATGAAATACTTAGGATTAGAAAGCATTTGTTGCCTCATTAGCTTTAAATTGTGGGAACTTCTAAAATCCCTGAGCTGTATGGTAACTTGCCGACAGACAGCCAAGCAAGCTGTGCTCAGGGCACCGTTCACAAGGGAGTCTGAATGTCAGCCTGAGTCAGTGGTGTTCAGTGACCAAGATATATAAACAATTTGTCAATTATTTCTTCTGTTCCTGCCAGCCTCATCTGGGTTGCTGGTCCCTGTAATTGTCAGGAATTTCCAAACTAGTCCTGCAGAAGAGGGTGGAGTTTCTTACGCTAAGGCTTGGCAGCCGCTCTGGCTCAAGGCCTGAGGGGAGTGTGCATATTTCAGTTGCATCCTGTAATGCGAGTTTTCAGCTTTTTTTCCCTTCCGTTTTGACTTCCTATTGAGCAGAGTACTCTGCCTTGTATTCAGCAGAACCTTTGTGAAAAGAATATTTTATTTCTGTTGTAATGAGACTTACAAGCCATGTATCACAATGACTGAATTTGCGTTGGTATTGGAACTTACGTGTTCCATTTAAAACCCTTTGCCTGAATTGTGGGTTTGAGCAAAGCCACCCATGTATAAAACGTATGTACTTCTCTACTCCTATGGAGCTTTGGGAGTTTTATGCACGCTGGATTTTTAGCATTCAAATTAGAGAGTAGGAAGAGATAAAGGAGTGGTAAAAGCAATGGAGAAAGGAATGGTCTTGGAGATACTTTGCTTTTGGAAGCAAAAATAGAAATTCAGAGTATTTCCCATGTCTATTAGCAATGGTGAAATGACTCGTCAAGTTCAGAACGATCTGCCATTAAAATTATGGAATTTGTTTTTGCCAGGTGCTAAAAGGGGTGAGTGATCATGGGTATTTAAAACAAACTTAAATATGCCTCTAGACAGGCTTGCAAAGTATGTGTATGTTATATATGTTATTTTTAAACTTTACTACTTCTCTTCTATACATAAAAATATCCAGTAATTAACCCGTGTTCACATCTCTATTTTCATTCTTCCCTTTAATAAATGTTGCACAATAATGCTTAAGTCAGCAGCTTATTAAAATTATTGTTAGTGAAGTATGTCTGTTGTTTTTTGTTTTTTTTTATCAGAACTTCAGGTTATTTCCATTACATGCAAGACTTTTGAGATAAATCCAATGTCTGTGAGGTAAAATGCTTGTTGGCTTAAAAATGTGTATCACAGAGATGGCTGGTGATAATATCTGCAGCTAATGCAGCTAAAATTTCTCACTTTGGAGCACAGGTTGCCACGACGGTCTCCATTCTGATTTGAATGGCTGCAGTGTGCAGCAGATGTGTAGCTGGGGGGTAGTCAAAGATGGCCCATGTCTGTCAAACTGTCATATTTCCATGCTTTAACCAGCATCTGGTAGCACACACCTTGAGAGCCTTTGGCAAGCAAAGCAGGTGGTTCAGCTTTGCTCTGGGCCAAAGGCAGAAAGGACTGTCCTGACCAGCCTGAGGCTCTGGGTAAGGACTGCTGTGTTGTGAGTCCTTGCCAGGCTGGTAGTATTGTACCAGGGAGTTTGGTGCAAAGTACTTGGCCTAGATATTGGGAGTTCAACTGCTACTACTTTTACACCTTTTTTTTTTTTAAAAAAAAAAAAAAAAAAGAAAGGGAATTTCAGAGCTTTTATTGGACTCTGACATTTCTACTCACCCTGGTTGTTTCATACCATGGAAGACAACAGTTCAACTTAGCAAAATTATTTCATTTTTGTTTTAGTGCTTTGATCTGTACTCCCTTGCTTCACTACTTTACAAAACCACCATTTTAATGAGTGCTTTAAGGAGGCAGTTTTGAAAAATAGCGACTACAACCAAGAAAACATTTATAGCTATTCTTTGCTATTCTCATGCCTATTCCTTTCAATAGAAAAGACTCAGCATTCTATTTCATGATTGCCAGTTAGGGGTTAGAGGAAGGGAAGAAGCTTGAGTGAATTATTTTTTCTCCAAGTGGCTTGTATTTAGAGACTGTAAGATCTGTCAGCTATCACAGTTCAACATAAAACAGATATCAGAGCTAAGATACTATATTCATTTCCAACTCAGCTGTTGTGAAGAGGAATTGTGCACTGTGTCTGATAACACCGGGGGTTCTGTTTGAGAGGGGACATAGAAAGATCCATTTGAAATGACAGCTATTGTACTTCATTTATTATATCTGAGATACTTTCAGAACAGAGCTGTGGCTTGTAAGGAAGTAACCCATAGGAGAGTTTGTGTGCTTGAAGGTTTGTCTTTTTTTTCTTTTTTCTTTTTCCCTAATTACTTCTGGGTCTATAAAAAGATATTCCAGGCTTTGTAACCTCTCCTTTCAGGACAGAGTTGCTTTCAAAGGGAACAACTTTTTGGATGTTTTCTTGTTGTGGATGAGTAGGGTAGTCAGGAGAGAAAACTCCCCTTCTTCCCTGTAACTGCTGTGTGTGTCTAATGACCTGTTCTTGTAACGACGCAGAACTGGCTTTTTATTGCCGTGTCTCTACCTCCCATATTCTGCCTGTTAGTAATTTTCCAGAGGTGGCTGTGAAAGTTCTAACTTCTTTTAACACAAATGAATGGAGAGACAACATTATGACATTCCCATGCAACAAACATTGCTCCCCAGTAAGAGGATAGTGTTACTAAATTGCTTCAGCATGCATTCTTGCTGAAGCCAGTGGCGCCTTATTGGGCCTAAATTCAAACACTGAGGGTTCAAAGGCATCCTAGAGGAATATATTCCAACTGCAGGAGGGAGAGGTGGTTTAAACATGCTCGTTGTCCTTTTTCTGTACTACATTTCTGCCATAGCAGTCAAATTCTTGTGGGGAAACACATTTTCAGCTGCATATGAATGGATTCAGCTTTAGAATAAGTCCAGAATGTATTGAAAACACCCTGAATATATTAAACAAAGGACTTTGAAGACATCAGAAGTAGTGGGTGGGAGATGAGCAGATGCTGGCAAGTGTTACCAATTTGGTGAAATCGGAGCTGTCCAAGATGAAGAAGAAGGGTTTGTCAGAGTGCCTGGGAGGCTTTCTGAATCATTGCTAGCCGTACAGGAAGTCTTCTTCCTCAAAAAAACTCTGTGCTCAGTAACGCATCTGGAAGTGGTGAATCTCTCTGCAAAAGAAGTTCTTTTCTTCCCCCTCACCTGCTTTGCCCAGGAGCACATTTGTACTGCAGAGGCAGCTCCAGTCTGGAGGATGTTACAGCCTTTGCCTCCCTTGCATCCAGCGACTTGCAGTGAAAATTGCTCATCCCTGCATATCCTTGCATACCCCTGCTCTGTGCACTGTGTGCATGAAACCTCCATGCCTTCTTCAGAGCCTTTTCTTCTGCAAGGACCAGGATCCCTAACAGCAGTAGTGTGTTTTGCTGAAGACTTTACTGAGAAGTCTACCTTCAGTGAAGGAGGACAGAGTTGGTTGGACTTCTAGAATGTTAATCCCTTTTTGGCTGGACAGAGTAATAATTGTCCAATTCTGATAGGAGCACCTTGTCCTTGACCCTTGTTTTTAGACCATGCAAATGCTCTCTGTAGCAGAGAAACCTTCACGTTGTCTTCTGCCAAGCATTACATCATCTTAAGAAATCTTTTCTTCAGCAGAAAAATTCTTATGACAAGTTTCAGTTTTCTAGGTTTAGTGAATGCATTTGTTTAATCATTTCATTCCTGAATGTTTATAGTGGTTGATTCATTTTCCATTGCTGGAAGCCCCACAGTTCAGGGCTACTGGTGTGCAGACATTTTCAGACTGTAAATCTTTCTGACTAACTTGGAGACAGTTTGCTGTTCAGGTCAGCCAGACTCAGAGCAACAAAGCCTTTGAATCCCAGGTGTATCCTGCTTCTCCTAGCTGCCTCTCAACTGCAGAGAGCAATCTTGACAAGGAAGAGGAGAAATGAAATGAAAACAGAAATGCTTGATCAGGATGCCAGGGAGTCTTTCTAGGCATATTCCCTGCATCGTGGTTTTGATCCCCTGCATCAAAACCAAAGCTATGGACTTCTGCAGCATTGCTTTCCTTTATTTTTCTCATCCTCGGTCTTGTGAACATCACAGTGGATGTGAACTGGAGAGTGACTGCTCTTGTTCTAAATGATTTAATTAGAACATCTTGTTGATAAAGCTTGGCTTCTGATACCTCACTAAGATGTTTTCTAGCATAGTCACAGACTGACCATGAGAACTTATCTGCACTAATAGACTTGTGCCATATGCTGTAGGAAACATTGGGAAGGAACGTAGTCACGCCAAAGTGCACTGCTTTGCTTCCAGACATGCACCGAGGTTATTTGAGATCGTATGGTCTTCCAGAGATGCTATAATAAAGATATTATTATAAATAAAATGCTCTGTGTTTTCACAGCACCCTTCAAGGCAAAATAGTTACAATACATTATGTGTGCATGAGCTTGCTTCTTAGTTAAATGTGGTACCATCAAAAGGAAAATTACTATCTTGTCAAATTTGTTTAAAATTATAGATGGAAGGGTGTGACTGCATCCTTGTAAAGCTTCAGGAATGAATTCTTATCTAGAGCACGTGTTCACTGCAAGGTCTGTTGCAGAAGAAGGAATTCCAGCGTCCTTTGATGCCATCTCCCCTGTGGTAGATGTTACCGTGGCCCTTGGCACACAGCAGCCAGTTTGGGTTCTCTGCTGTGTGAGTGAGGGTGGGGAATCCTTGGCAGCTGACCAGGAACAAGCCTCAGCGTGTTGGCTTTTCTCCTTCCTCCCATCTCTCTTATGTCTGCAGCACACTGGCGATAGGAAATTCTGTTTCCAATTCCTGTCTTAGGAAAACACGATCATACTGTCAGTTTATGGTAATGAAATCCCTCTGTGCTTGGAAGAATTATTTCTGGTCCTCTTTACATCAAGAGGACAGATAAAATCAGAGTTAATTCTGTGTTCAAAAAAGAATACGCAAAAGCCCTAAGTTTTCTCACGTTCACAATTTCTGTTGATGCAGGAAGTTGAAGTGCATTTTGTGAGGGGGAATAAAAAGACTGTATGAAAAGCCACGAAACAAGCTGTGCCTGTACTTTAGGTCTGGTGCATGAGTTAGGCATGTGCAGGCAGTGCAATTAAGTTGGGCAACAGCTTGTGTTGCAACGTTTCACCTGCAGGTTCGGCTGATGGGAGCACTTATGAAGTGAACGTTTCAGCGGAATTTCTGTGTCCTAATTCTTTTTTGGCTGGGTGCTTGCTATTCTTTGAATGCTTGCCAAAAAGCTAATCCACCTGTATATGTTCTCAGGTTCATTAATTATGAAACTAGGAAAATGGTATTGTCGGGTACCTTTTGCAAAGCGTGCTTACACTGTGTTAGAAGACTGAACAGAGTTTTAAGCACTTGGCAGTAGATAGTGAGAAACCAAAGATCTGTCCTTCCCCCTTGCCCTTAATTCTGTGCGCAGAAGAGTGGGAGATCATGTTTTCACTTATTGTTCTGCTTGATGCACAGTATTTCTCTGCTGATTGAGTCATTTCTTACTCTTGTGCAGGTAAGCAGGCTCCCATGTAATGCCAAGGCACTCGCCATGTCCTGGTTCTGCTGCAGACTCATGGGTTGTCATTTCTGCCTAGCTACATAACTACTTGGAGCTACTGTTAATCAGACTGTAACACTGCTGTACTTATTGGAGTCGTAAATCAGCTAAGACCTGGAATAAAAAGATCTATTAAATGTAACATTTTCATTGATTTTCTGCAGAGCAGCAGTTGACTCTTTAGTTGTTTTAAAATGTCTTTGTCCCTCCCCTCCCAAACGAGTTTGAAATCTTGAGCAATCAAAGCATAAAAATACCTTTCTACTGTACATGCACTGGTGGGAAGGCCTTTGGCTGGATTACTCACTTATTACTGTAACTTTTATTATAAAATAGCTGTTTGGGGAAAATCCTCTAGGGCAGCAGCATTCATGCTGTGAGGTTAGGTGCCTGCTGACTTTAGGAAGAGAAGAAAGGGATACCATGTCTGGGATTAATAGTGTTTGGAGACTTCTCTCTCCGCAGTCTCTGGGTTGCCTCAAGGAATAGGAGTATGAAAAGGGAAGATTTTGAAGAAACACGTGATAAGACCTTTCCGGAGGGAAGGCACAATGTGAGAACAACTCATTTCATTCTGATCAAAGCCCCACAAGCCTGGTATCCTGTTTGCACCATAACTTCCAGCAGATTCCTAGGGAACGCATAAATAGGACCAACAAATGGTACTTTCCCAGAATACTTTCCAATTCCAAGAAGGACTTCCTGAGCGCAAAGTAATGTTCTTTAGTATCTCTCAATGGACTTTTCTTCCATGAGGCTGTAGAGCAGCCTTTGAAGCTGCGTAAGAGAATCCGTTTTGTGCTGTGCTGCTACGCTAGGCTTTGGTTGTGGCTGTTGGGAAAAGTTGCCTTCTTCCTACTACTTTGTATTTCAGACTTTATGACATTCACAGCTAAAAAAGCAGTGCCCTGGGTTTGCTGTGGAAGGTCGGCTAATTGCAATTTTCATAATAATTTCCTTAGCAGAAAACTATGTCCCTAAGTGTGCAGTATTCTGCCTGTTGGAGCAGAGTTAGGCCTGGGGTTGGTTCTGGCTTTTTATTCATATTTTATTCACATTTTGGTTCATTTCTGCTCTGTGTGACCCCTGAACTGACCTTGCTGAGATGGTTCCTGGGGTTTCAGCACTGAAATTTTCATTGTTGTGGTGAGGTAGCATAGCAGTTGTTTGCAGGATGGGCAATGGAGAGCAGTGGCAGGGATGGAGCAGGCCCCCTCAGCTCACAGCAGGCCAAGATGGTAGGTGAATGCCAGGACTGCCAGCATAAGCCAGGCTGCCTCTATACGTGCTTTCATCTTGTTCATTATTCTAGTGTTGAACAGCTGGAATAGGATACCACCAGTAGCTTTCAATGTTACACTGAAAAAGCTGTTCCCAACTTGTAGGTGTCCTGGTATTCCAGATCATGACATCCCACGGCAGGCTGTTGTGTGCAGAGGCACAGTGCACTGTGGAGCTGTGTTTCCTGGTTTCTCATGAGTTCTGACTCTCCAAGAGGAAGATGCACTGGGATGTGCTGCATTTCCCAGGAGCCTCCACATGATTTCCAATCCTGGGTGATGGGGGAAAAGCTTTCTTGTCTTTTCTGGGATGCGAGCTGTGGGGGGCTGCTGATAAAGACTCAGACTGATTCTCTCTCCTCTGCTTTTATTTTTGGTTCGTTTTGATTTATTACGCTTAATTATTCTGTATTATCTTGCATTCCTTTTAGTAAATCGGTTTTTCTTATCTCAGTTGTTTTTTTTCCCCTCTTCCTTTTCCCCCTTTCTCCCTAGGGGAGGGATGAGTGTCACGTGATTAACTCTTCAAACCATGACAGCAGGCCAGCTCTATTTGCTGTCTTTGCTACAGGTACCTCAATAGCATGCACCAACTCACTTAAATGCCTTCGTCACCAATTTAGGTGCCCTTCCCAGCCTGTTAATGCTCTCAGTCTTTCACAGTAGATCCATACCTCAGTTTCCCCATCACTACCATGGGGATGCTGAGGACAAGAAGGAGAAATAAACCTAGCAGGAAAGTGGAGATGGGAAGGGCTTGTAACAGCAGGCTTGTTTGGAGTCCAGGTTACCCTGACAGCAGTAATGTGAACGTGATCCTTCTGGCTGCTAGTGCTGTGTTCTGCAAGGCATACAGAGCCAAAAGTTCCCCTTATTTAACTCATGTTATGTTTTTTTTCTTTTTGTTTCAGCTCAAAAAGAAGCAGGTCTATGTTGAGAAAGTGGAGAAGATGCAACAGGCCTTGGTTCAGCTGCAGGCAGCGTGTGAGAAACGGGAACAGCTGGAGCATAGGCTGCGGACCCGGCTGGAGCGAGAGCTGGAATCTCTCCGGATGCAGCAGGTATCCTGTCTTTCTCTGGGCCCTGGCTAGGCTTCTTGTAGGATTTGACACTACAACATGTGCAAAAGAAAGGCAGTGTTTTTTTTTCATCTTGTAAAATCAGCAAATTTTTTCTTTTGGAAACGATTATGTTGGCCTCTGTTTTGACTTGATTTATTATTTCTTTCTAACCAGAAAATTTAGATAAAAGAGCAACAGTCTGTGCATCCTGTGATAAGAGAGCCATACAGCTAGATGGTGTTGTAATTTTAGGCAACCTGGTTGTATTATTCTTATTAATTCTTATATTATTCTTAAAATATTCTTTACAGTTTGAAATTTTAAGTAAAAGTCAGTAACAACTGGACTGAAATGAAAGGCCCTTCAAAAAACTTTTATATGAAGAAAAAAAAAAAACGTACACAAAACTGCCAAAACCACAAAACCAGTTCTGTAAATGCAGTTGTTGGAAACAGGAGCTTCATGTAGAATATGTTCTTGTAGCGTGAGTCTTTTTCAGTGGGGGAAAAAAAATGGATGAGAAGTAGATTGTGCAGAGGCGTTGTAAATTGGGTGGGAGGTTTTAGTTTTATTTCAGCTTGCATCCAATGTAGGCCTGCATCATATTTCCAGAATAACTTGCAAACCCGACAGTTCACCTATAATCTAATTTATGTTTAGTTTAAATTTGGTCCTCAACTGCCATATCTGTGTAGGAGCAGATATTTACATTATAATTATATTTTGTAGTGCTTTTAGTGGTAGTTAACATAATTTGGTAAATTTTCTTCCATGCTACCTTTGGAAGAGGAAGTAATCTGAACGCCCAACTTCTGATTTTGAGCCTTAGTCAAAGCAAAAAATTAACTTTCTTGTCATGGTTTAAGAATTCGGAGCCGAATGTAAAGCGGATGACCTGCCCAATTTGTCTTCAAGTCAAGTGTCACACAAATCCCAGATAAGATGCATTTTATCTTTGAACTTTCAGCACAGCAGATCTCCATTTTTTTTAATATTGACTTATGAGAAAAGGTTGTCTGTCTTCCAGATCTTCTGTTAGAACTAAATTATTTTTAACCACCAGCTACTTAGTCCACAGGTATACAAAGATCATATTGATTTAGTATTCAAATGCTATAAAAATATTTGGATTTTTTTAAAACTGATAAATCTTGTACACTAGTTACTGTTTTGCTGGAATGGATGTAAGTGTGATTACTTTAGGCAGTGAGAACGGGCTAGAGACATCAGACCTGAGGAGCATATCCAGCTCTCTGACATGTTCTTGTGGCTTTGCACGTGGAAAAAAGCCTTAAGGAGTATTTTCCATCTCAGATACCCACTTGTTAGTGTTACCAGCTCTGGAGTAGCACAAAGAAGTGCTCTACCACAAGTGCTGTGACTTAAGTTGTCTTTCTTGGGAGCAGTTCTTGGTATTTTATGGCTTTTGAGCTTCAACATGTGGATATAGAAGGAGCCTGGCTTGCATTGCATTTTTTTCCAGGTTTGGACGTAGGGAGGTATATTAGGCCAGACTGCCTCGAGTGGCATAGCCACTGCAAATTCACTCTGGGGGGTTCTTGCACCAGCCCCTGCCACTCAGAGAAAAGCAGACCAACCAACCCTGAGTCTAACACGTGCATCCTGAAACTTCTCTTTGCTTTGTGTTTCACAATCAGCGTCAGGGTACATCTCAGGCTGCCAACGTCTCTGAGTACAATGCCACAGCGCTTATGGAACTCCTGCGTGAGAAGGAAGAAAGGATTCTTGCTCTGGAAGCTGACATGACCAAGTGGGAACAGAAGTACCTGGAGGAGAGTGTGATGAGACAGTTTGCTTTAGATGCAGCTGCAACTGTGGCTGCTCAGAGGTAAATTAAACTATTCACAGTACAGGGATTATTTTCTTTTTCCTGTTGGATGTCATATTTTCCACAAAACAGTGTTTTCCACAAAACAGTGTTGTCACATCACCTTCCCACAATACCTCTCCTTGTGGTCTGCACATCTTCACAAACCTCTGCATACAAATGGAGCGTGGCTGCTTTTCCTGGGAGCTGTGTGACTGTTAACTGTAAGAAGCGTTTTTGCAAGGGAAGGTTCCACCACATGCCAGAGCCATTCTCCAGACTAGAGTTGTCCTAAGCCATTCCTAGAAGCTGTTGCTTCAAAAGTAGATGTGTGAGGAGGGTTGTTTTTTTCTTTCTTTTTTTTTTTCTTTTCACACAGGAGTCAGTCCTTGCTGAAGTCATGTGGGATGGGGTGAGATTGGTGATTCACATCATTTTCCCTGAATGGCTTGCTTGTTCTCCAGAATGTTTTTGCAAATCACTTTGTGGTATTGTCCTCAACATGGTTACTAACCAGAAACATCTACTAGGAAATTCTGCTCAAAACATTCTGTTGTGTGTGGAGAGTAGTTCTTGTGGGAGGGGGAAGGGAAGGGTGTCTGAAATTGGGTAACAAGCTCACATTCCAATGCAGCTGTATAGAAGCAGTTATTATGGTTATAAATAGGCCCAAGTCTTCAGCTAGCTGGTAAACAAGTGCTGTTATTGGAGAGCAGCTCTTTAACTTCAGGTAGTGCTTACATGTAATTTCATTGATCACTAGTTTCTGTCTCTTAACAGCAGATTTTATTTTAGATTGTTTCACGAACGAGATTCAAATAGGGATGTTATCACAGCTGGCTTCCTAGCACATAAGATCATACTGAAATTACAGGGGGAAAGTTGCAGATCTGCTGTGTTAGCATTTGAAGACTTACCTTGCTCCCCAAGCAGGCTGTTATTTTGGGGTATTGAGTTTCTTGTGAACTGTTTTCTGCCTCCCTAGAGATTCTCTAAAGGCTCTTGATGCTGCTTGGCCCTGGAGGCTATGTTATATTTTCAGCATGCATTGATAAATAGGGGTCTGGTCTATTGTTTATCGTGGAATGAGAGGGGATGTGTTAGGACTGTTTAGGTTTTGTTAAAAGAACAAAGAATGCTTTCCAGTCAGGAAAGAGCAAACCTCTACTTTTCCGTTTCCTTCTAGCTCCTTCTCCCTTAAAATAAACTGTTCCATCAGTACTGCTGCCAGTTTACATGCTGTTTATTATAGCCTTCTCAACAACAGGCTGTAAGGGATTTCACTAATTTCAGTGGTAACCTCATCTACACTGCACACGAATTTGCTTTCCTTTTTCTTTGGTGGTAGAAAATAGCATCCCTTAGGAAGATGGAGTTGCAGGAAGGATGCTTTACAGCACAGGCAGGAACCCGGGTCAAGTTAGGGTTCTTTGATGAGTGACCTTCCTATGCCCTTCACGCTGCTGTGCTGCTGTTCCTGATCTGAACTTCTACAGGGTTAAATGTGCATTTACCACACAGTTCTTAGGGCTGCTGGGTCTAAGAGAGCAAGTTTTTTATTACAATGAATTGCAGCTATTGATGACTTCAGCTAATTTTTTAATTATTACTGTGTTAACACAGCTATGTCAGTAACATGCTCCTAAGCGTTAGGAATCATACAGTGGTTTAGAGCATAGTACAGTGACTTCATTCTGACTGTACAGCAACAAATAGAATGGCATATTATGTTTTGGTTAATCGAGTGAACAACCATTACAGTGTTAACATTGGGCATTACATGGAATTGATCTTAAATTGTTTTCAGCCCCACTCTTAAGTTTTTTGGATCAAGTTGTGTAGAATTACTTAAGAAACTTCAATGCCTAGTTCCCTTTGATACTTAGATACCCACTTCTTGGAAGAGAAGGGGAAAAAACCTTGCATCTGAAGCAAAGTTTGTACTTTTCCAGTGGAAGAAAAGTGCCTAACATTCTATGTTATCTTTTCCTGTTCCTCTCCTTGGATTTGCCCCATCAATCTGTTTAAGTTAGCACAGTAAATCAGTTAGATCATAGACTGGCCTGAGATAGACAGCAAGTTGACTGTTAGTATTATTTGCATATTTTCTTTCATTAGGGACTGGGAGTGGGATTTTCAAAAGACACTGAACCAGCCTAAACTCAGAAACAGTAGTTGTTCTTGTTTGTTACTTTTGAGCAATCATTTAGCACTGCTAGAAGGAAAGCAGCATGATTAGCTTGCCCTTCATCTGCTCTACTGCTCTCTCCCAGGGATACAACAGTGATCAGCCACTCACCTAACCCTAGCTATGACACCTCGCTGGAAGCTCGCATTCAGAAGGAGGAAGAAGAGATCCTGCTTGCCAACAGGAGGTGTCTGGACATGGAGGGAAGGTAAAATGCAGTTTGTTCTTATTTGGCTACTTTAGGACAGGGATTCTAATTATTCAGGCAGATGCCTCAGAATAAGAAGTTCACATGTCTTCACCAATTACAACACTGTAGAATGCCAGACATTTGTTTGGCCAAGGAAGTAACTGCACAGCAATCCAAAATCTGTATTTAGATTTCGTGCCTAGCTCTCTCTTCAGGGCATCTTCATCAGACCCCAAGTTTGAGCCACTTCTTTATTGTTTCACTGTTTTTCCCCAGGCTTTTTCCACTGCAGACTCCCCAGACTTTGTGAATATTCTTTTTCTTTTCTTTTCTTTCTGTCAGCCTCATGCCCCACCCATAACTCTCAGCCTTGCTTCAGAACTTCTCCCATGCCTGTTCAGAGTAATTTCCAGTAGCCAGAGGTGAGGGGGTGTCTCAGTGAAGTTTTCTGTGTACATGTGCAGGAGGCCTCATACACTATGCCATGGAGGGTATTTAGGGTGTCCTCTCCGTGCCTCCCTGAATGCCCAGGGGAGTTCAGGTCACAGCTGTGGGGTGCTGAGGCCTCAGTCCAAAGCGATGGAAGTTCAAGCACATTGTCGTCCTTTGTTCTTCTCAAAAAGGATCAAGACTCTGCACGCTCAGATCATAGAGAAGGATGCCATGATCAAAGTCCTGCAGCAGCGCTCCCGGAAGGAGCCTGGTAAGACAGACCAGCTCTCCTCCATGAGGCCTGCCAAGTCACTGATGTCAATCTCAAATGCTGGCTCGGGCTTGCTGTCCCACTCATCCACTCTGAGCAGCACTCCCATCCTGGAAGAGAAGAGGGAGGACAAGAGCTGGAAAGGCAGCCTAGGTAATTTTTAAATAATGGTGGCAATTAAGGTACACCAGTCACTGCCTATAGGGGAGGCAGGAACAGCAGAAGGTAGATGTCTGACAGACAGATTGACTGGCTTAGCATGCAGGAAAACTGCCTGCAAGCAGAATGGAACACACTTGCAGCAGCTGCTTGCTTTAATCATTTTTGGGGAAGCGGTGACTTCTGATGTCCAGGCTCAGTCATGAAAATTTTTCAGCCTTAATTCCCACTTGGTTTGGTACCTGATATAAGCAATATTTGAGATCTGGTTTTCAGAGTTCCCAGGCACTTGCTTTCAGCTGGGCTGTTACAGCTGTCTGAAGGTGTAAAGTCTCCTTCAGTCAGCAGAGACACAAATCAGGATTGCTGTCCTGTAGAGTTGTGCCCATGCTAACATGACTTCTGCCTGGAATGGCTTGGCACTATTGTTTGGAGAAAGGAAATCATATCAAAGGGAATCTTAGATGATGTTTTTCTTTCTGGAAAGAAGTTGGACCCATAAGCTTTCCCTAAGTTTCTGATAAGTAAATGAAAATCTCTTGCAGCTGATTTCAGGGTGTGCAGATTTATCCATCCGCAACTGAGCAACTGCTCAGAGTCAGGGAATTAAGATGGTAGAGCCAGCTCGCTTAGCTTTGCATGCAGCAACATGAGAACACTGCTACTCTTCAGGTACTTCAGCACCAAGTGGTGAAAGGTGCTATGGAAAGGTAAATTAAAGCTGGCAGCTAAAGTGTAGATCCTAGAGCAAGTACTACATAGATGGGGAGAACTGATTCCAGTTAGTTTTTTGGGATTGTGAAATTTCCTTCTCTTTTTCCACACAGGTGTTCTGCTGGGAACAGAGTATCGTTCCGAATCCATTCCCTCCACGCCCTCTCCTGTCCTTCCTTCCACCCCGTTGCTGTCAGCCCACTCTAAAACAGGCAGCCGGGACTGCAGCACCCAGACTGACCGAGGCAACGAGCAAAGCAAAGCTGCACCTTCCCCTGGAGCCCCCACACCAGCACGGCTCCCCACTGCCAGCCTGCCCTATAGTGCTGACAAAACAGGTAAGGAAGCTCAGCTTCTCTCCCAGAGGGCCCTGTGCCACTGGCTCACTGACTGTTCTGCTCCATGGGGCAGGCTCTGCTGTCCCTTCTTCTCTTCGGGAAAGCTGGGTTTACTTGTTGTGGGTTTCAGAGGCAAGAATTAGCCCTGTTCTGAGAAATCTCAAACACTCTGAAGAAAAAAATAATGCCTTCAGAGTGGTGCGATAAGCATGGACACACTGAGTAGAGAAGTACAGCGTGATTTCAGAGTTGGAGCAGGTATATGGGCAAGTCTCCTCTGAAGTAAGTTGAGGGTGGTCTGTGGGCTTTAAATAGCATATGAAAATGAGCTGTAGAAACTGGCCATCAGGTTTTAGTGAGTTTTCAGAGCAAAGTGGACTCAGTTAAGGGGGAGACCAAAGAAGGAAGGGTAACTACCATGATAAAGCTGTCTCGTTATTACACTGTCCCATTGCAGGGCCAACTTCAGCAGTGGTGTAAGTAGATCATGTTGACAGTGACTATCACAGAGGCTGAATTTGCTTCCCACAGAGCTCTGAGCTGGCAAGAACTGCTCGTTTTCCAGTCCACTCTGCCAAATCAATGCAGATTATACAACCTTGCCTCTTCTACTTGCAGACACATTGCAATTATGTTGCTCTTTATGGAAGAGTGAATTTGGCTGGTTTGCTGCGCATCTTGCATTGAGAGAAGCAGGGGAACAGATTTTGTTTGTGGTGAAAGTGTACACTAGCTGCATTAGTTTAAATGAAATTTCTCCCATTTTATATGATGTTGTGTATCCATGAGAGATGCTGAAAGGGAATTTCAGAAAATACCTGACGTATTTTAGAATAGTGGGTTTTACTAACTAACCAATAAGTTGTTAGCTGCCTTTTGGCCAATGACAGAAGATGGCTTACAATGTTAACCTCACTTTTCTGATCCTGTGCTCACAGTTCATCTGTGATTGAAGTTATAGCTATTATTGTCTCTCTTGTTTTCCCTCATCACGTAGATGGGCCACTCTTCCACTCCAGTACTCTCGAAAGAAAAGCCCCTGTTCAAACCATGGGGCAGGACCTCCCAGATGGAGAGATGGTAGAATACCTCATCTGAAAGCCCGTACCGGATCTGAACTCGGATTCAATAGCAAGAATTTTTTTAAAAGACAATTTTATTGGGAAAAAATTGTAGTACCTGAGTAATAAAAGAACACTCAGCTGTTTGCTCTTGTATATTATGTCTCAAAAGTATGGACAGGTTAATTTATAATTTGTTCTAAATTATAAAAAAAAAAAAAAAATCCACAGTGCTTGTTATTTGAAAGTATCCCCTTTATTTGTTGAATACTGGATCTGGTAATGCCTGGATAAAAATCAATAACTTAGGTGCACTACATCTTATATTTCATATCAGTATTTTTAAAGTCGTCTCTTAAGCAGAAGTACCTACTCTCATAGGTGTTGGTTGTTTGTCCAATGTGAACACAGTAAGAGGGGCAGATTGGGCTTGTAGTGATGGAGCCAGGGTCTTATTTGGAAGCATCACTTGATGGCTCCAGGATGCAAGTATTCTCAAGCTGAGGAGCTTTCATAAATATGAGCTATGATCACAGGAGTTTATCTTTTCACTCTGGGTAAGAATAGGTATTTGTCATTCATAACCTGGAAAGATTTCCATTTTCAGTATGGTAACTTTTTTTTCCAGATTGTATTATGTCTTTAAAAAAAAAACAACAACAACAACAACAAAAAGACTCCAGTGATTAATGTAACATTTCACATTTTCAGTTTGCATCGAAAAAGTTGCCGTAGTCTTATACGTAAGTACTTGTTCAATAATTTATACAGTGGATAGTAAGTAATATATTGCATTCATGTTTTACATAAATGAAAAAAGGACATTTTGCTGACTCAGTCCTGATCTGTTAGATCAGATTTCTGCCATTGTAATTCCATTGGAGTTAGTGGAGCTTCCCCCGGTTTACAGTAGTGCAAGTGGCAAGCCCTGTTGCTTTCCAGTGTTACAACTTAACCTACTGCATCCTTAGCAGGTTTTTCTTTACTTCCCATGCCCTCCTTTGTTCTGGGAGAGAGAATAGATTCTTTTTTACATAGCAAAGCCTCCGAGGTAGAGGTTTAAACAAGAGCTGTGTGTAAAGTTTCAGATGGCAAATTCTGTCCTTCCAAAATATATATTCTTTAACTAACTGAAGAAAGCAGCTTAAATAAAGACCAAGAGGCATTACAGAAGGAAGTTACACATTCTAATTGTCAGGTTCTCAGATCCTTGGGGACTAGCAAGAATACAGCACTGCTTTGATTGCAGATGCTGTAAGGAAATACTAAGACCAATAGACGTAAATGTTTAAGTATTTTTCTTACTGTCTTTGCATTTTATTAAAACAGTTCAATATTAATTTCTATTAAAATCTTTTTGTCTTTTTTTTTTTTTTTTTACTTGAATGTTAAAATGTTTAATTAGCCAGTAGTCACAGGTCTGCAACCTGGCTAGCCTCAGCTTTCTGGACATCATTAGAGTAGCCAGATTTTTATTTCAGATCATTTCACTTCAGAAAAAAAGGAAAATCATCAATTAATCATCCAACAGCTAGTGAATGTCCTCAATTCCTACGTAGCTGACACTACTGATAAGGTGTCCAGTTGAAATGGCCTTACCATTCAACAGGTGTAATGTGAATGTTACCATGGAGGGGTGTGAGCTGAAGGGAAGTGCCTTCTCCCTGCTGCACAGGTAACGTAGCAGTGCCTGACAGTCAGCCCTGAGTTGGTTTCTGTTTGTCCTCCCCAGTGACAGTCACTTGGAAAAGCAAGGCAAACAGTTCCTGTTGCTTCTAGCAAATCTCCTGCTTGTTGGTATTCCTCAGCCTGCCTAACCCCCAGAAGTCAGTTGGCAAAATGCATATTATGTACAAAATTCAGGCGAAAGCTAAGTGACCTGGAATTACCAGTGATCTCTCTAGCAGGCTGCCCAGTCTCCCTTCCATCTCTGCCACGTGACGTGCTTCAGAGCTGCACTTTAAGGCTTGGACTGCCTCTTCCTAATGGGTCCACACTGCTCTGCAGCATACAGTAGACCTTTCCTAAGGGTATTCTAATAATCAGTTTGATTTAATTCTCCACCCCTTTCTAGACAAACTGCTTACAGCCTCTTTGCTCTCATTCCTTATGTTTATTTCTCTTGACTTAATTTCATCCCATTATATGAAGTAGTGCTCACTCTGATGGTTTTGAGTGATTTCTCTTCCTCCTCTGCAATTGCTGGAAATGCAGGAGAAGCTTTTCTTGTTAGGCCACTATATTCATCTTTCTACCATTTCAGCATCATTTTCTGTATTATATTTTGTGGTTTGGGCTTAGACTGAGCAATAAGGGAGATGGGATGCCACTGGGATATCTGTGAGAGAGGAGGGAAAAAGTGTTTTTTCTATTCTTTTAAAGTCAGGAAAAGTGACATTCCATTTTTACAAGTGTTTCTTAGCAGTTAGAAAGAAGTTCTGCACCTGCAGGGCTCTGCACAAACAGTTCCAGCTCACTTGATTCTCATTGATTCCACAGTGTCTAGGAACATTCTGATCATTTATTGATACAATGTGTTTTGTCATTCTGCTTTTCCACAGTTGGTGTTGGCTGTTTGGCTGGGCTAGGTAAAATAGTTTGTTTATTCTCTGTCACTCACTGGTTTCAAACTGAACTCCACCACATCCTATTTTTACAAACAAAAAATAGGAGATAAGAGGATAGATTCTGCACAGTGGCTGTCTCCTCCGGACAGGGCAGCCAGGTGCTCTTTGACAGTCCATGCCATCAGGACTGCAGTGATCTCAGTGGTTCTGTGCTAATGGAAGCCAATCTGGAAGCAAATGATGCGTTTTCACATTCCTTCAGCTGAGTTCTTTGCCCTACTTTATGGTTCTGATTTCTCCCAAAAACAAAACCCCCAAAACGTTTGACAGGGAAGTTTGAGGTCATCTTCCTGAGCTGACAAACACGGCCATCAGGAATGTAGTCCTCCCCTCGAGCTTCCTCAGAGCCACCCTCATGTGAATGTAATAGCGCTGCTTTCTTTGAGGAAGATGTGTACTATAGTCCTCAGTCTCCCTGTACAGATTTTTATTTTGTTTTTAAACAGAAACCGCTTTAAGGAGACAAACTGCACACCTAGATCCTTTTTCTTCAGTAGAGCTTGTTTCTAGTAGAATGTGATTTTTAACACAGTGATTGCAATGACTTTCTTTGCAAACCAAAATTCTAGACTAAGAGTTTTTCTTAAACTCGGATATTAGAAGCAGAATTGTAGCTTTTCTTAAAAAAAAAAAAAAAAAAAAAAAAAAAGCCACATATTCTTCTTTGTAGAGCAAAACAAGAAAATCAAGTGTAGTTACTTTTCCTCTTTCCTTTCCCTACTTACAGAATGGCCAAACTCACAAGTCCTTTCCTCGGGCAGTTCCTTTGAGATGTGATATTCAGGGGGCAGGCTGGGGTTGGGAAGCTTTTCTTCCCAGCTGTCCCAGTCTCCTTGTTAACTCTGAGCAGCTCCTTTCTGGCAGCTCCTGGTCTACAGCTGTCATTGTCTGAGGTCTGGGGGATCCCTGGGGATCCGAGCTGCTCCCCAGGAGGCTGCAGGGGGTGGCTGAGGTAAGCAAAGACTGGCAGGGAGCTGAAATGCAGTGTGGCCTGTGCCTCTGCAGGCAATCGGAAGAATGTGAGGCCCTAGCATTAGCTTTGCTTTGATTTTGAGGCTGCCTGAGAGAAGGGAACTTGCGGGGCTTTAGGCCAGAATAATTTCCAAGGATACCTCCTGCTCCGTGATCCCGTGCTGAGTGTGCCGACCGCATCCGCGAGTCAGGACAGAGCATAGGAGCCACTGCTGGTACCCATGTGGCAAATCCTGGTAACTGTGGCCAAAGGATGTGCTCTTCCATTGCTTACAAAATGGTGGCCACATGGGGGAGTGAGGACAGCAAAGCTCCAGGGCGCTTGGGCATCCCCTGCCTCTGGGGCTGGCGCGGCTCAGGCTGGGGTGGGGGCTGTGGGGTGGGCTTCTCTTCCATGTATTTGTATAGGAACTGTTTTTTAAAAGCTAGCATTCTTATGTCTAGAAAGTAAAAAGACATTGTAAAATGTAATTGTACTGTATTTATGAAGAAAATACATTTCTTTTCAAAAAGACTTTACCCTAAGTTTGTTTTAGAGTCTGACTTCCAACAACACCATTTTGAGGCTTTCGGAAGCATTGAAACCCATCTGCTTTGCACTTTTGTGTCTAACTCTACTCTGAGGGCTGTGCTAGACTATTGAGGTTTAAGGAAAAAACAACCGCCTTCCCTTCTAACTCAAGCAGAATCCCTGTGTTACTCCAAATTCTGAGGTGTTTGAATACTTGCTTTTGCTCAGCATGGTCTCTGCTCAGCATCAGCAGTGGTGATGCTTAGATAACTGGGCACCAGTGGGAGCAGCGCGGTGTCTGAGCTTTGCCTCTGGAGAGAGCAGGGCCAGAGCTGCTGTTTGCACTCTGAGCTGCAGCATGGCTTCTGCTGCCTGCAGAGCAGGACGGATCCCCAGAGGGGTGTTGGTCAGGACTCTGCCCTGGGATTCGAGTCTCCGGTCACAGAGTAGCAGCTCAGTGGGGGAAATGGCTGAAAGCCCGTTTCCCTTTCAGCAGACCTGCGGTCTGAACGGCCAGAAACAAGTGAGCAGTGAACTGCTTTACTCCTGAGTCCAAACCAACAAAGCACAGATCGAAATTCTAGAAGTTCAACATTTCACAACTTCAGAAAATGCATCGAGAGAATGATGTTTTTAATATAAATTTATATTGAAGTGAGTTTTGTGGATTATTTTCCCTCTTTATTTAAACCCAGCTTATTTTGTAATTTCTGACCGAGCTGTCTTGTAATTCAACTGTTGAAACAGTCCTGAAGTCTTTGAAGATAATGGTAGCTCTAATTCTAAGAAAGAAAAATTAAGTTTAAATATATATATAGATACTTTATAAGTGTCTGTCATTATGTTTGTAGCTAGCTATAAAAGTATTTTGTGTGTTTTTAACAGATCCTGTGTTTTCAATTTTTTTCCATTGATCAGCTTGTTTTATGATTGATTTTCTAAATATGAAGACCTTATTGACCATAAAATGAACATAATCACCTCATCTAATTCTTGCTGCCGCATGCATCCGTCTTCATGTTTTCACCCGATAGCAGATTTTGCAAGATAAAGTAGTTGTTCATTCCAGTCTCTTCCTTCAACCGTCACTGTTGGATTTCTCTCTGAGCAGTCCTGCAGCTGCACACAGAGCTGCAGACTTCCCTCGTTCAATCGTCAGACCAACAGCACAGCTTACAGCAGCCTGCAGCTGCAGAGCCTCTGCCCATCGTCTCTCCTTTGGCTGCTGCAGTGCTTTTCAGAAGCCCACGTCTAACCTGAAGCCGTGGATGTTCTACATGTCAGCCTCCAGTAGACCAACATATTTTCTGTTCAGGTATTGGTCCTTTCTTCTTTTTTTTTTTTTTTGGCCTCCAATTTATTTTTCCTCTCCCATCACGCTGCGAGGGGGAAGGAGCAGGGGTTGTGGGGAAGGAAGCTTATTGAAAGTGGTCACTGGATGCATGGATGCATTTTTTCACTGTTGACTTTTGGAATTGATCTTAACATAGTTACAGCCACCCTTGGTTGCCAGTGCTTTAATAAATAGCAGCTTGACAAATCTGGAGGCTGCTGGTCAGCTTAGTGCATATATCCCCTGCACTTTTGGGCTTTTGATGTTGTTTCTGTAAATCTCTCTGGCATGCCAGAGCTGAAACAAGACCCCCGAAAAACCCATCCAAAAACAGAACAAAAACCCAGTGCAGCTACAGAAGCTTGCTAATAGCCAGCTTATTCAGCAAACCAACTGTGGCCCATCTGCAAATGGGTGTGAGCAGAGTGTTTGGACGTTTTGCAACAAGCACCCTGGTAGCAGCCCAGCTGGGAGGAAGCTGCTGCCAAACAGCTCGCAGTGAGCTCGGGCTGACTGGGCTCTGTGCAGCATTGGTTTGGGTTTCCACATCACCTGGTCTCCCTTGGGAATGTGCTGACCTGCCCTCTTGGACATCACCATCCTTCAGAGGCTGTCCCAGGTACATCTGTCCCAGGTGCATCACAGTAAATGCGTCTCCCTCAGCATGACGAGGTTCGGGCCTTAGAAAAGGAGAAAAAGATTAAAAGGTTGACCTCTGTAGGAGCAGATTTTTTGCCTTCCCTTCCTGCTCCCCAAGAAAAACAAAGCGGATGCACATTATATAGTTAGGAACACTGCTCTGAATTTTGCAAGGAGTAAAATGTGATGGCAGCAAAGGACTGGCCTTGCAAAGGCTCCTTCAGGGTGGTGGTTAGATCTAGGGAAGTGACTGAAGGAGATAATCTTCACTTGGTGTGTTAGAGGAAAAGTTCTGGGGGAAACCTCCACTGATCCTTTGCCAAGAGAAGTGCAAGCCTCTGAAGTGTAAGGCCTGCATGTAGATCTACATGCACACGTTCAGCAGGATGCCAGAGCCATCAGTAGTTGGATGCAGGGTGTGTGGTTATGGCTCACACAGGCTGGTTTTTAAATGCCATATTGTTCCAGGAATGTCGCCTCTTGGGGGAAAAAGCTGCTTCCTGGGCCTACCCTGTCCCCTGCCAGTCCCATCCCCGGGGCAATGACGGCCCGACGAGAGGCACCAGGAGCTTCCAAAAAATAGAGAAAGCAGAAGGATTGAGGATTGCTTAATTAGAAACAGTTTTCTCCTTTAATGTTCTGCAATTACTTTGAGGTCAGCAGAATTATTAGTATTATTAATCACTGAATTTCCAGAGAACTAAAGTTAATAGTACCATAATTGGGCTATGCCATACGGCGGTAATTGCTGAGTGCCAGCAACCGGCTAATTAGGAATTAAGACTTCCAGCCCTTCTTTCAAAGCAGATCCTGTTTCTCCCAGTTCTGCACCATGGGTAATTCGGCCTCAGAGGGGTAAAACTCGGAAAGGTCAGGGTGGCTGGGGCCTGGTGATGACTGCTTGTCCCACATCCTACTCCTGCTGCCCAGGGGGAGGCTCTGCAGAGGTGCTTTGGAAGGAACATGGGGTGTGAAGGGGAACAAAGTCACAAAGGAAAGAGAAGAGGAGCAGGAACAGAAGAGCAGCTTGGTTCTCTGTTCCACACCCTGGCCTTGGCTACCAGTAAGCTCAGGATCATGGTGAAGGGTGAGCTCATCCTTCTAAATCACACATGGGAGACCTCCCTCCTTCTCCTCCTCAAACCTGCTTTGTGGACTCTGACACAGCAAACCCTTGCACTGTGCATCCTAAGTCTAGAAGCAAATAATCATTAGAATGTAATTGCATTAGTGCCAGTGCAAATTATCTGAAAGCAGAGGTGGTGACAGCTAAGTAAGAACACGACATGGAGCTGTAACAGCCAGCACAGCTGTGGGCATTGTGCTTGCATTGTGACTTGGTGGCTTTGAGTGCAGCAGCACGGCTCAGCTTGGTGCCCCTTGAGCACAGAGCAGCAGCACCGCTGGGGATGCACATTTGGGGCTGGTTTTCCTTTTTCTGATGGGGTGTGTGTGTGTGAATGAAAGAAGAAACAAAACCATATGTCTGGGGACACCAGGGATGGATTCCAGGGAAGTTTTCGTGGGTAATGTTAAAAATGTCACTGGCGCTTTATTCTCCATACGTGTGTGTGGGGTTGGCCTTTGTTTTAAGGAGGCCGCTGTAGCCCAGAGCAAATAAACCCCAAACAAAGCATCTCAGCAGCTCTCAGAGCTCGGTTCAACCTCTTGCCTCTTTTTCCTTTGTGTAGGGGCCGCTGGGGAAAGAAAGCAATGTTTATCTTTGAGACACAGAGCTGGGCTGAAATCATCTGTATTTTTTTAATTATGGGGGATTTGAAGCCCAAAAATGTTATTAGAGAGCTGAAGTTCCTCTTGCTTTTCCTGCAGCCATTAGTGCAGGAGAGGAGATGTCTCTGGGAAAATGCTGAGGCAGGGATGCATTTTGGAAAATATCCCATCTGGTTCCCCTCTTGTTTGTCATTTAGAAGCACAGCTCCCTCCTGGTGAGAGATGATGGACAAACAGCTGCAATCCCAAATGGGGCTTAGTTCACAGCAGTCACCCAGGGACCATTCCTGGTTGACCAGTGCCACTGCATTACCAGAGGGCACAGTGGAGCGACACAACCAAAGGTCAAAGCTGTGGGGCTGCTCCTCTCAGTTACCCTGCAGTGTGGTCCTCACCTGCCTGAGGCACTGGAGCTGCAGAGTGTCCTGCACTGAGAAAATCTCAGTGCTTCAAAAATCACCCTCTGTTTTCCTCCAAACCAAGGAGGCACAGGGCCATTGCCTGGACATGGTGATGGGGACACACGTCTGGCCTGTTCTGTGCTGGTCTGGCCTTGCGGTGTTTGGCACCTCGTTGCTGTGATTTGGATGCAAACTGGAGGCAAGCTGCATCTCCTGCTGCTTTGTGGTCCCAGAGCACAGCACAGCCCCGCAGCTATCCCTGCTGTGTCTGATGAGTGCTTTGAAGGAAGTACTTTGCCACTGCCGGGGCCAGCGGGTGGGCTCATGGAAAGCAACATCTGCCCCGTGGAGGTTCAACCAGAGCACTGCATTTAGCAGCAGCATTTGGTTTTGCACCGGCATCTCCACCTGGAGCTGAGCAGAACCGCTTCCAGCTGTCGGCGGGAAGGAACGGGCCGCTGACTTTCCTCAATATTGATGCTTGTAAAATGACACTTTCGTGCTTCATAAACAGCTGAGCGAGGGGCACGTCTCATCTGCCACCCAAACGGTGCCGACAGTGCTGCGGGCGGGCCGTGTTCTCGGCGAACGTACCGCCGGCGAAGCACGGCCCGCGGGGCAGGGGACCTGAGGGAGCTCCTCCGGCGGAGGGCGGCCGCGGGAGCAGAGCGGCGGGCTGCCCCTAGGTGGCGCTCGGCTGCAGCGGAGGGACGGAGCGGGAAGGGCGAGAGGTGCAGCGTCCGGGCGGAGCCTTTGTCCTGCGGCGCGGCTGGAGCGCCCGCCGTGCCCCTCTGGTCTGCTAGAAAAGGCTCCTTTCCCATCGCAGATGCGCGTGCAAGCGTGCTTCTAAGTGTGAAACACCCGGCTTTAGGCGGAGCGCTGGCTGCCCTCGGCGATGTGCCGAGCGTCACTCGTGGCGCGCGATTTGGCCCAGCTGCGCGGCTCGCGGCCGCCCGCACTGCCGGTGCTGCACGCGCAGCCGCCCCCACGCGGGGCTTTTCCCGCAGCGCTGGGGCCGGAGCGCGGCTCTTTGTGCAGCCCGGCAGCAGCTGCTCGGCACCGTGCGGGAGCCGCCTGCAGTGCGGGACCGGGTTTCCCTGGTGCACAAGAAGGGTTTGCCCTGAAGCTGGAGGTTCGTTCGGCAGCAAGGCGAGAGGAACAACAAATAATGCAGTAAGAGGTGATGAATTACCTTCATTCCTGCCGCACAGCCTGGCTATCCATTTCAGTGCGTTTTCAGCTCCGTCAGGGCTTGTCTGCTTTCCCCCTTCCCCTCTCCGACAGCTGTCGGCAGCACGTGGCCAGGCGCTGCGGCCCTACGGCCGTCCCGTGCTGCCCTGGGAGCAGCAGCACTGACACGGCCGGGTCCTGCACCGGTGCAGTGATGTCACGGACACCAGATGTCTGTTACTGCCCAATTTAACAGTGCCTAATGAGGTCGCTTCCATAAAAGCGGCAATTATTTCCTGGGAGCCATTTACTAACGTAATTAAGCCAGCTTTTGCGCCTGGTTTTGGAAACCAGCTGAGGGAAGGCCGGACCCACCCCGAGTCGTGTCCTCCATCCAGGACGGGATCTCTTTGGGTTGCCTTCCTAGGAGCAGCTCGGCTCCGGCAGTGCCTGCGTGGGGAACTGGGCCGGCTGGGCTTCTGCTGCTGGTTGGGCTGGGGCCATGTGGGAGCAGGGACATGTAATGGCCTGTGTGTGGCACCCATGGCGCTGCTCAGCCAGGCTGCTACTACTGCAGCTCTGCACTTCTGTTTTCTCCGGAGGGATGCCACGTGCACTGTAATTCATAAGCATCAAAGATGAGTTTTAATGACTTGGATGTCTCAGGGGCAAGTGGAGCCCGTGAGAGTTTTTTTGCTTCTTGTTTCTTAGAATGTTGACTTATTACAGGTGCCACTCTGGGTATTTTCCTTCCAGTGAATCAGAAGCAGCCAACAGCGGGGCTGTGCCCCAGCAGCCATCCCGCCCTGCTGCCCAGTCTGGGGCTGACACAACCACAAGTGTCTGCTGGGGGTACAGCAACTCTTCCCCTTCCTGCCCCAGCACAGCTTAAATTAAAAATTAACTGTCAGACACCATAAAAAATTAAAACTTACATGTGCTCTCGGGGAATCCTTTGTGGGGTATCAGGCAAAGCCTGGCTGTGGCCAGGGGACGTACATAGGAGGGGATTTGACAAAATGCAGTCCTGGTTCCCTGCCAGGCTGCTGGTACGTTGTATAAACTCTGAAAAAATGGCCCAGTGTATGTCATATGTTGAACCACCCCAGCTCTGCCTGCAGCCTCGGGCTCTCCTTTGTATTTGTCTCCATTTTGCTGTTGCTTCTCTCACTTGAAGGCAGACATCCCCTTGCATCCCCCAGCATGCAGACTCACCCAGATCTCGAGTGTGCTGCTGCTCATGTGTGATGATTGCTTCTAATTACATCTTTCACAGAAGCCAGATGCTGAGCCACCCGCCCTGGGCACTGCTCGGCGCTTGCCCTGCTGCCCGCAGCCATTGGCAGGGATGCTGCCCTTGGCAAACCGAGGCTGACGACCATAAGCAGAGCTGGCTGGAAACCACAGCTCTTCTGGAGGAGAGAGCTGGGATCTTAAACACATCGAGGCTCCTGCTGGACACCGCAGGAACAGGGAATATTCCTCAATGCTCTCCTTCCTACTGATGTTCTGGTATTTACGATTCAGAGAACAGGTATGCAGCATCCCGCTGCTCTGAGATCGAGGGGTGCAGGGGTAGAATGTGGCTCCTACACTTGGGTTTGTTGTCCTGGTGTCCCCTACCTGCGCGCTGCTCCTCGCTGCTCCACTACGTGTAGCCTCTCACTGTTTTATTATCACGCACAGAAGGGTGAGACATAAATTACAGCCCAATGGGTTTTAATTGCACGTTTTAATACATAGGCCTCGTTGCTAATTATCCCTGTTCTCCCAACCAGCTTAAAATTCAGAAGCCCCGAACTATGGCTTCCAAGGAGCAAGGCTGCCAAGGCAGGAGTGTGAGCCCCTTCTTGCCTCAAAGAGGGCTGAAATGTGACTGTAAACATGAAAACAGCTGCTTCTTCCCCAGCTTCAACCTGCTCAGAGACTGATACCCTCCTAGGGGATGTGCCAGAGGCTGTGGCAGAAAAAGAGGCAGAAGAATGTCTTCACTGTGAGGTGGTCTGTAGGACGAGTTGCCACCTATGCTTGGTTTGCACGAGTTAGGGAACAGAATCAGGGAACCATCTGTAAAAATAACTGCGGGTGTTAATTGCACATGGCAGCAGCTCTGCACGCTACTGCCGAAACCTCAGGTGAACCTGGAACTGAGCAGATAACACACGATCGTTGCACAGCTTGCTGGAGACTGTGGCTTTTTTGCTTTTAACATTGTTTTTAAAGAGGTATTCCACCATTTACCTGGTGTACCACTGAGATGCTTGGATTTCCTGCATGTGGGCTGCAAGGGTTTGAAATGAAAGCAATTGCTTCTTTTATTACTAGTTAACTAGAGGAGACGTTTCAGTGTCTGTTAACATCACCACCCTGTGCTGATGGTGCAGCCCTACTTATTGAGCCCCACTGGAATATTTTTTCTCCCTTTTACCTGAATTTCTGTTCCCTGAGGTCTGAGCACCAAATATTGTCCTCTGCATGCCAGGAGCTCATGGCGAGCTCATGGAGACCCTGCTGCCGGTGAAATGCTAATTGGTGTATGCAGTGATGGATAGCCTACATGCCGTTGCTAACTGCCTGAACTGCTGCAGAAGAAAGGTGAACTAAACCACGTGTGATTTATACTCACTGGCGGCATCACAGCAAAAAGAACCCAGATTTTATGCGGCTTTTTCCTCTCAAAAGGTATGTGAGCTTCATTTCTTATGGGCTGGTAATGTAATCAAGTGGCTTTTTGCTTGGAACGTGCTGATGAGGTCGCTTCTGTTGGCTGTAAGGCTGGCAGCGTTGCTGCTTCCGCATGCTGTGGCTCCAGGCTTTGATCCATCCCTGCTCCACGGCGGCCAGGTAACAATTTCCTCTGACCTCGGCTCTCAGTGTGGCTTCAGTGAGCTGCTTGGATTCAGCTTGGCACTCTCACAGCAGCTGGCAGGATATCCAGCAGCACACCTGTGCCAACCCTGTGTCCCTGTGAACTGCCAGTGTGCTCCAGGGCACACATTGGCCAAGCGTTGGACCGGGATGCTCAGGGATGTGGTGGAGTCCCCATCCCTGGAGGCACTGCAGTGATGTGGCTGTGGCACTGAGGACACAGTTTAGAGGTGTGACAGGCTGGGTTCGTGTTTGGGCTGGCTGATGAAGGTCTCTCCATGCTGGATGATTCAGTGGTTCTGTAGCATGGGTTCTGCTCCTTGGGCATTGCTCCGTGTCCACAGGAAAAGAAACATGAAACACTGCATCTGAGCAGCTGAGGGAGAGCTAAAAATTGTATTATCTTGGAAGAACAAAGGACATAAACACTGAGAACACCACCCACTTCAGCCTGGTCCAACAGCCCCAAGCAGCTCCCAGCCCTTCCCTTCCTCATCCAGGTGCAAGCCAGGCTCCAAAATCCGTAGCTTTGAAAGAAATTTTGAGAGTGTGATGCTGGAATGAAAACAGGATTGATTTTGTGCATATGAAAACTAGAATGGCTTTTTAGAGTTAATTCTAAATACTAATTGGCTTAGGACAAGTCTGTGCAGTTGTTAGGGCAGCTAAGTGAAGGTGGTACTTTGGTCACTCACAGCAAAGCACTCTTGCAGCCCCAGCCTTGCGGTGAACCCTGGGAAGGCCAAGGAGGTCCATCTGTCTGTCTGTCTGTCTGTCTGTGTGTGGGCAGGGCTTCTCAGGAGTGAAACTGCCTGTGAGGGTTAATGAATTTTTAATGTTAGCAGCCTTTTCTTTGGAGCGTGTGGCGGTCCATCAAGTAGCAGAGGGCAGCTAAGGCACCTTCTTACCCATAGCAGCATCTGTGGCTCTGCCAGCAATGTCTTGCGACAATTATATATGTGAATGCAATTTCCTCTTCTTTATAGCTCTACCCTGTAATCTAGGGAAAGCAACATTTTGCACTGCACAATGTGGGTTCAGCTTTTTCTCCGACGATGTCTCCTCTGCCAATAGATTTCTCCTGGTGGCATATGGCAGGCAGTGTTACATCTGCTCTGATTTCCAAAAGATACACAACCCTTTGTTGAATTTTTACAAATGCTATCAGTCTAAATACTCCAGCAGGCTGCTATGGCAACAAAATGAGAACTCGCCTTCTTGCTCTCCCTTTTTTTTGTGTGTAACCCTGGAACACAAGGGAGAGAGGGATGCTGGGTTTCCAGCTGCAGTACAGCAGTGCTTTCCACGCCTCTGTGGGGCCTGGGTACAAAGCAACCCCCAGGAGCAGTTTTGGACAATTTGAGGAAGGTGTGAGCTTTCCAAAAGGAGTTCACCAAGTGTTTCCAAAGGCTGGAGAGCCCCATGGCCAGTGTTGTGTCCCGAACGCTTTTGAGAGTTTGGCCTTGCTTGTGGGCATTCCTTGCTGTGAGGAGCAAAACTGGCATGTGGCAGTGGCCAAGGGCCAGCTCTGGCTCTGATTCAGATTTCTGTGTTAAATATTTGCCACCAATGCTGTTAACTGGCATTTTTTTTTAATCCATACTTCTGTTTCTCCTGAATACATGAAAATGAGCCTGGGTCAGTGCGTGAGGGGTAGAGCCTGTCTTTGCTGCAAGCTGCTGGTGGTGCTGATGCTGCTCTCTGTCATCCCTGTTTTCATAAGATGCCACAGACAAAAGTGTGGAGAACCCATCTCTGTAGAGCTGCTCTAAGTCTGCTTGTCAAATATTCCCCAGCTTTCTGTATCAGTTTGGGACAGTTGTCTCCCCTGCACCATCCCAGCTGCCCATGTGCTATGTCCCTGAAGTGTCACCACACTTCCCTTGAGTACGGCTGAGCACGCAGCTGGCCCCTGCCAACTCCAGCACCGCTGAGGCAGCATCCCATCTTGCACATGCAAGGCATCTTACACATACAAGCAAAGGCATGAGCATGAGTGTATGAGAGGGTGTTTTGGAAAGTCACTGCATGGGTGTAAGTGCACAGGAAGATGGGTATCAAGCTCAAGACATCTATGTATGTATGTATGTGTGTATATACATACACATACACAAGATATGTTTCCTCACTTGGGTGAGTGCCAGGCTCCCCTCTACTAACTCATCCCCTCTGTCCCAGGGTACAAAATGGATGGTGCAGGAGATCTGCTCAAAAGACATGGCAATTAATCATAAGCAATCCAAAAGTAGTCTTTCTTGAAGGGTACGGTGCAATCTAATCACCAGTCCTCTTCCATCCAACAAAGCACACTTGATGGGACATGGCAGCAGTGGGTTTGCAGTGACCTACTTGGAGCAGTGTGCAAAGGGAGAAGAGTAAATGCCCAATTCCTGATTCAGTGAGCTCATATCCCAAACTCACAGAAATTCAAGAGATGTAGGGTGGAGTTTCAGCTGTTTCCTTCATCCAAATCCTGCTGCCCTCCTCCAAGTTTTCACCTGTTGTGAGACCCAAAAATACAGCTCTCCTGCTGTGAATTTTTGCATCCAGTGTTCAGAAAACTGCTTATCATGGGCAGAAGCTGGGCTGATAACATGCTTTTGCTATAAGGATGCCTGCGCCATCAGGGCTGTTGTGCTACGATCTGTGGCAGCTGCAAACACAAAAGAAAGCAGTGATAACTCTAAAACGTAGAGTCTGGCCTGGCTTGTGGTCTGGCAATCTTTAGTGGCCAGGCTGTTGTGGACAAAATGCCATTCTGTGCTAAGAATGGGATCTTCACGGATGCCATCAGTCTGCATTCGGTTTGCTCAAAGTTGTGGGAAGGATGTGGCTGCGTCCTTTCCTGGTCGGAAGGCGGAAAGGCCTTGCTGAGCAGCAGTGCCGTACAAGTGATAACCCTGCAGCCCGCTGTGCCAGCTTCTCTGCAGAGTGAAGATCAGCTTGTAGATAACACAGCGTTTATAAAGCAGCATAGCTGATAACCTGCTACATTACTGCCTTACCACCCCTGCTGCCGGCCTGGAACTAGCCCAAATAAATGATGGTTGCTCAAGAAAATAACACAGAAATATGGCTCCAGTATTGCTCCAGAAATTGCTAATGTCTTTTTAAAAGTACTTTGGCAATTCTGACAGATTTGGCAATGCGCGTTACCTGCATTACTGAAAATAATGATGTGTGTTTGCCTGCTCGAGCGGGCATGGGTTTGCCTGTGGTTTGTGTGCATGGAAGTTACAGCCTAGATGGATCGGCCCTAATTTTGTGTCCATCTTAAGCAGATTGTTTCAATCGATTCCTCTCCCATTTTTAGCGAGCAACAAACATCTTTATCTTGGCTTCTCCTAAAGCTATGCCTTGATTTGGAGTGAAGCAACCCCAAATGTGCCATAGTAATCCCCCACCAAAGTGAGCATCTCCCACCTCTTGCCAGATATGAATGATAAGAAAAGAAATGCCTCTTTAAAGTAAATTCCAGAGCTGTGGTACCTTCTGGATAAAAGTAATGATTAGGAAGTCATACCAGTTCTCAGCACAGAGAACAAAGCAGCATTTTATTTTTGCTGCAGTTAAGAGTAAGAACATTGATACAATTACCTGCAGCGCAGGACAGAAAACAAGGAGGAGGCAGCAAGTGTAATGAGACCTCAGGCAAGGAAGAAAATCTAGTTTTGAAAGATAAGGCTTCAGGGGATGCAGGGTTTGCTGATAATAATAATAAAAAAAAAAAAAAAAAAAACTTGTTCATAGCTGGGAGCACAGCCTGAATCTGTTGAAACCCACCTGTGGGGGAATAGCTGAGGGAAGGGACTCATGGTACTGGTTTGATTTTACTGGGGAGAAAAAGATGACAGACATGAGGGATGGCTGGTGGGAGCATGGGGCAGAAGTGCTGCAGTTTGTCCAGGGTTTCCCCATCCCTGTGTTCATACCGTGGGTCCAGCTGGGGCCTGGAGGCTGCTGGGGGCTGCAGGAGGCATCACTGGAGAGAGCAACATCTACGGGGGGTGACACCAATGCCCTCCTCAGTCAGAGGTTACTGACAAGACTCATTCCTTCCTAAGTGCTGTAGTACAGTGATTCCCAGAGTAGTGCAGCTTTATGACTAGAAGAAAATAATAATTACATCTTATTTGTTAGTTTTCATATTTATGTGTGTGGATGTGCATGGCATGTTAAGCTTTGCTGAGCAGGAAGGTGAAGCACCTGGAAGCCTTGAAGACCATGCTCAGGTGCCATACAGCACTGCTGCTGTTGGCATTGGGACTGGACATGGCTCTGGATGAGGTCTCCAGGTCTCTAAGAGCTTTAATAACATCCCCAATCCTTGTGCTTAGAAATGTGTCACAGGCAGGTCAGTACTGGGGTTAACACAGCATGGGCTTATTAGATACTTCCTGTTCCAAGCCCTTGGTCTCTTTTTCTGTGACTTTTCAATTAAATGTTGGGTTCAGGTCTCTATAACTCCTTGCTCCATCCCATATGCTTCTGCCCGTATGTAATTGTGATGCCAAAGTCTCGGGTGACGGTGCTTCCTGACCCAGAATAAATGGTAACCGCAGAGCAAACACCATAATGCTCCATGGCATTGTTCTTTAACAAGTTAGTTAGTGTTACAACCGTTAGTGCTGCCTCCTGAGAGCAGACTTCAGAATGCCATTAATATGTCCAGGACATCTATCAGTGCATTTCACGTGTTTCTGACTCATTTGCAGGTTGGAAATCATTTCAATTGTCAATATATACTTGAGTTGCACTTGTAGAAGGGTGGAAATTATGTCCTCGTCTGTCGGTGTTAGATTCTCTGCTGGAGTTTTGCACCAATGCAAAGATTATTTAACTTAGAAAACAAAAGTAAATTGTATTCATCGCACCCCACAGGCAGTTACTTTTAAAGAAATTAAGGTACCGATAGTTGTAATTTAGAGTCTCTCACATGCACAGTAAAAAGCAGTGAAAAATAAGAGGTACTCTGCTTGATGCCTGGGGAAAAGGCATTGTGAATTATTCAGGATGGTTTGTCTCACCGCTAGCGTGCACCGAGTGCCTCCATCAATCCTCAGCCCTTGGAGCGGGTGTGGGGAGCAGTGGTGGTTCTGAGCACCCCCAGCTCTGCCCCAATGGAGTCTAAACAGGATTTGGAGAATCAAACAACCTGGTGGCCTCTCTACCTCTCTGCTTCTCTCATCTGTCACCTGGGCAAAGAAATCTCCTGAATTTAGTGCTGCATAGAACAACACACACAGGTGGGCAGGTCAGGCTTGGCTGGAGCCCCACGCTGCGTTCCAGCCTCACTGGCCTCTGAGAAGCAAGGAAGAAGTCTGAAAACTTGACTTTACATTACAGTCCAGCTTTGTATTTTTTGATTTGGAGGGAACAAGTGCAGTGCTGGTCGTTGCAGCAGGGATGGAGCATCTGAGCTGGGCACCATGGGACACTGCCTGCAAGGACACGTCCCCCAGCATCCCTCTAAGCTCGTCCCTGTGCCAGCCCAACGATGCCAGTTCTTTAGGGGCTGAGAAGAAGTTAATAAGTATTCTCCACCTGATGAAATCCATTTTAATGTCTTGGAAGGGAATGCGGCGGTGGGCCCATCTCCTCTCCAGGCATTTTTCAGGCAATAAATATATGGTTGTTATAAAACCAGGTTTTACGATCCTCCCTTGGTGAAATAATGAAATCGCATCCCCAGTGTCCTATGTACCAGACACTGTAATTCATAGGTGCAACGAGCTTGTGCTTGCAGAACAGAGAAGGACAGAAGGCAGATTTGTTTAGGGTCTAGGGATTTTTTTTCTGCTACTGCACTTCATTTTATCATGTAGATTCCCATTCTACATTCAGCACTAATTCACGTGGAATTATTTGAGAATTTATAAAATAAAACCAGTGAACTACGTACAGGGTGAGTGTTTCATGTGTGTGCAGAATTGCTCTGCTGAATCTGTTTTATCCGCTTTTGAGTGCTTCTTTTTCCTATATTTCAAAGTTTTAAATCGCATTTTTATTAGAGTGTTTAGAGTTTAAGGAGATAAAACTCATGTGAGTGATGCTTTGTGGAGGTCTCTGGCATTTAAGAAGCTAAAGCAGTGTATCTGAGCTGGCTTAGCTCTTTCAGCTCTAAAGGCAGCACCATGCCTGGCTGGGCTGCTGCAGCTTTGCCCTGTCCTCTAATTAATTCACTAATGAGCTGTGGATGGGGTGCACTCACCATTTCACTCACCGACCCTGCACCATCAGAGACTTCTGCCCCTTGCATTTCACTTCAGTAGCTTGCAAAAAGCTTCCCAGAATAAGGCTTGCTCTTGCTTCATATGTTAGGTTTTTCTGCTGCTTTAACAGTACCTGCCACAAGATGCGTCAGCGCCTTATGCTTTGGGAATTGCTGTACATTAATAACGTATCATGCATTTCCTGCATCTTCATCTGCGCAGAGAAGCTGCAGCTCAGTGGTGGCAGAATAATTTTAAAGAGAAAAAAAAAAAACATACATGAGAAATACTATGAATGCAGGGGCTTAGAACAGAATTTATTTTTATAGTGTGTATTATTTTACCTACATGGAATAGATTACTGCAGAAAACTGTAGCTTCCTAACTGGTGGTGTTGAGACAAATCTTGTTGCCAGATAGAGACACAACTGAGGCCCTGGAAGGGTGGCTGTGTTTAGGCAGTCCTGCAAAGCAGGCATCGACCAGATCAACCAAATGGGGACAGACATGACCTTAGGGACAGAGAGGTGATGAGGAGTGGTTATATGGGTATTCAGCCACTCTCAGTTTCATAGGTCTTGCTAGAGGAACACGTATACAGGCATCTTGAGAGCTGTAAAATCTGCTCAAAGACACAGTTTGGCAAAGACCGTAAGCTTGTGAGATGTTCATTCCTGCTCACTGCAGCACTTGAGCCACTTTGGAGATGTATTTGACATTATGCATGGCCATAAATCTAGCAGATGAGGAGATGGGATCCATGTTCATATAGCCAAATACATACTTAAATGCTTACATACTCAAAACCTTGAGTGGGTACAACTGACACTAAAGTTGGCCCTCCACCTGTACCGATCTAAAATGTGGCAGCCTGTTACACCTGGAATCCCACCTGCAGGAACATGAACTCAGATCCCACCAGGGATGTACCCCAGTTGATGCCACACTGGCTGCATAGCAGCGTGCGGCAGTCTGGTCTGCTGAATAAATAGGAGATTTACTTTCTCCCTGTCAATCCTCTGAATTTCCGTGCTTCCTGCTCATTCATGGTGCAGTGTTTTGAAGACAGGAGAAGAAAAATTGATGGATGCATGTGGTTGCAGAGGACAAATGTCAGATGGGAAGTTTGGATAGATACTGAAAGCTCATCCAGTTTTCAGCCAACTGTAACTTCATTTTGTGGCAGACAGATCGTTAGAGGATGAGAAAGGAAAAAATAACCCAAACCATTTTCTGGAGAAGATAGGGGGATTTCACACGTTGCATGGAAACTCCTGGATGTAATGCAGGTGATTTGACATGGTCACTTAGGTTTCCAACTCATGTGAAGAAGATGTGTTTCCCATAGTAGACATGTATAGCACGGTGGCCAAGTCCTATTAATCCTTATTTAATCTGCTAACCATATTGTCAAATCTTATTCCACAACTGACAGCGTTGGCATTTGTGGAGCCTTATTTATCACCATGCCAGATGAGCTAAAGGAAAAGCTGGTGCCGAAGAGCTGCAGAAGGATGATCCTGGTTCAAGGGCCCTGATGCCAAGGAGCAGAAAGAAATAGTTAAGGAATGAGGCTTCATAATTTAGTTCCCAAAAAGTCTCAAGGAGAAGGAGATTCACAGGTCCCACAGCCCTCATCCCCTGTGTGCTGGCCAAAGAGCTCATCGTGTTCGTCCAGCAGTACGACTTCTGCTCCCTGCCCCTGGAAATCAGCGATGCCCTCACACACCGTGCTGTCAAGTGACTAAGAAATTTGCTTCCCCAAACCAGACGCAGTGCTTGGTCTACTCCTCTGAATCCATATTGTCTTAATCAAAATGAATGGTACAGCATTTATCCTCCCCTTGTTTATTATTTCTGAGTTGTCTTTAAGCATATATCTCATTTAGGGCAAACCAAGTCATAGCTAGATTACATTACAGCAAGGAAATCGGATTATTTTAAGTAGATAATATAAAACATGTCTATGGAAACTCCATGATAATTGCATTATCTTTGGTACATTGTGAGAGAATTATCTGTATTGTATTAGGTGGGGGAAGCATGCCAAAATGCTATTTAAAATGTGAGTGGGTTATGGTGACGAGTCAGTCATTGGTCACAAATAAATTAAAAGGCAGAATATGTTTACATTCATAATTTCTAGCTTTCATTTTGTCCCTCCCACTCCTGCAGCCATGGCAAGCAACAATATGCTGACAGCTGAAACACAGAGTGAAGTGCCTGTGATTGTGTGTGCCATAAGAAAGCCCCGGACTCAGAATCACATGTTTGAGGCTGGAAGGAACCTCTACATCCTCTGTAGATGTAGATTCATCGTCTGCTTAACCAAGGCACCCAGAGCAGGGTGCCCACGCCGATGTCCAGAACCTTTCAAACATCCTCAAGGAGTCTCCACAACGTCTCTGAGGGCCTGTGCAGGGCTCCATCACCTGCACAGCAAAGAAGTGCTTCCTGATGTTCAGGCAGAACTTCCCATGGTCTGGTTTTCTTGTCATGGCTCTGGGCACCACTGACAGGAGCCTGGCTCTGCTCTCTCTGCACTCTCCCTTCAGATAATTATGGACACGGGTGAGATATTCCCCTGAGCCTCCTCTTCCCCAGGCTGAGCAGCCCCTTTGCTCTCAGCCCCTTCTCACAGGAGAGGTGCTCCAGGCCCTTCATCACCTTGGTGACCCTGTGTTGGACTCTTCCCAGTACGTCCAAGTCTCTCTTGCACTGGCATGCCCAGAACTGGACTCAGCACTTCAGGCATGGCCTCACCAGTACTGAGCAGAGCGGCAGGAACACCTCTCCCAACCTGCTGGTAATACTTTGACAAATGAAGCCAAGAATGCCATTAGCCTTCTCAGTAGCAGGGGCACATTGTTGACTCATGTTCAGCTGGGTGTCTACCAGGACTCCTATGTCTTTTTCTGCACTTTTCCTTCACTCTTAGCTGTCTATAAGACCTCTGGTTTGACTACATACAGTAAGCACAGAAAGCAAGCACAAGCAAAGACCACTTGTAGCCAGTGATTCTGTTTTCATGAAGCATTAAGTTTTCCATCCTAATTTGTCCAATCTGGACTGAATGACAGTGACAAAATCTGTAATGACTTTTTTATCTGCTGACAACTGGCTGGGAATAACAGGCGGCTGTCAGCAGCACTGTGGTGTGTCAGGAGCTGGAGCCCAACCAAGCATCATCAGCGGGATCAGAGATAATTGATATGACAGGCTACTAATGGGCCTAAATATGACAACAAAAATGAGTTTCTAACCTGCCCAAGAGCTTGGAAAATGAAGAACCTGCTTAGACTCTAAGTCTGGGGGAATCATGCTGCCCTCAGCTCCCCAGCTCATAATTGCTGAAGATTCAGAAGAAAATTGAAAAAATTAGTGAATCTCCAGCAATTTGGCTGACACAGCCAAGAGTCAGGCTGTGGTGCTGGCAGCCCAGTTCTCTCATCTGTTGCCATCTCTGCCAAGTCTCACCATGAAGCCCTGGGCAACTGACCTCCATTTTCTTCTGAAGGTGGATTAAAGTGATTCCCCCTTTAAAAAAGCCTCATTTAAATACAAAGTCATATTGTTGTTACTGTGGGAGACTGCACATTGCAGTAGCACTGTGGAGTGAAGCTCTTAACCTGGGTCTTGCAGGTGTTATCTTGCTCAAAATGCACAATATTTTTTCTTTCACATTGTTCTCTATCATAATGGCCAAATTCTTCAGAAAAGAAACCTCAAATATGCAGCCTTGTTTTGATGACCATCTGAAACAGTACAGAGTGACTTGAGGATGTTGTGAAAGACCGGTGTTATTTAGGAATATTGGTAATAATCATTCACTGAATTCAGGCAGCGCAGAAGCTGCCGGCTCACTTAGGATGTTGCTCCCACAGAGATCATTTCACTGCTGAATGTTGTATCCTCTCTGAATGTGTCTGCTTTCAGGTGGCCAACACATTTGGCATCCTAATGCCTGTGGTCAGTGGGGCCTCCCATGCCAGGGCATTGGGTAGGTATTTATGGTCAGATAGTATTGATGCAAGAGCATCGCACCAGCCAAGAAGCCTACAGGAGCAGAGGGGCTGCTGCTCCCACAGTACCTCCCACCAGTAGCTCCCACATGCCAGAGCCACTGCTGAATTTATGACATTCATGTCTAGCCGCTGCTCCAGCCTCAGAATAACAGCTAAAACCCTGCACTAGCAACCTAAAAGCTATTCTGTTATCAGTAAACCTGGCTGCCTGCTGGGAATGTACTTGGAACTATTTACTCTTAAAATGTCTTTTGGGAGCTGATTCCTGTTCCAGTGTGGCTCCAGAGAGCTTATGAACACGGGGGCTGAACGCTAAGCAAAGAACCTTTCCCATCAACTGGAGAGATGCAAAGAAATGCAGATTTCTCTGTCTGCCAGTGTGCGCACCCTCCTTCTGTGACTCAAATGCTCTAGGGGCCACCAGCGCTGGCAGGGCAATGGGACATCCTAATGGCCCCAACAGCACGGTCCTGGCAGGGCAGCACCACTGAGTGACCTTTGAGTCTTCAGTTTTCTTAACAAGGATGGGGACAATGCTCATGTGCAGTTATTTTAATGCATTGCGGTGTAAACAATGGTGTAACTATCAGAAGGGATTAGCTTCTTATCTGATTCCTTGCTTTAGACTCATCTGGATCCAGAAGATCTTTGTAGGTGGAATTGTTCATCATAAAGCACAGATCAGACAGATCATTGGTGAATCTCGTCTGAATGCATCTAGCAATTGTGGCTTGCAGGAAAGGGAGATGGGGAATTTAATTTTTTTTGAAGAAGGTCAAAACCTTGAAGATTAACAAAATTACATTATTCTACAGTCTTAGCTTGTACCAGGAGAGGATTAGACTGGATGGAAGGAAGACTTTCTTCACAGAAATTCTGGTAAAGCATTGGGCCAGGCTGACTGGTGAAGCAGTGGAGTCCTCATCTCAAACTGTTTCAGGGATGTGGTTTAATGATGGGACACGGTAGGTCAGGATGGGGGTCTGGAAGGCGTTTTCCAACCCAGATGATTATTTGATTCCACAGAAAACTGACCTTGGTTTTTAGAAAGACCAAAGAAACAATGTCAGCTTTTCTCTTTAGAACTGTGGAAAGACCTCAGGTCACTCCGTTCTTCATCCTCCAAAGCTCCGTGCAGCTCCTGGCTCATTCCACAAGGACGTTTTCTCTCCTCACCCCCTTTTTCACCACAGCCGCATGCCAGCAGACCCTGTGGGCCCCCGAGGGCCAGGACAAGCCCCAGACATCAAAGCAGCTCAGCACACCGCTCCCCTGTCCCCTCCAGGTGTCCATGCTGCCACGCTTTGCTGGGAGACAGCTAGCAGGCACAATTAAACTGCTCATATAATATAAATCCTTGCAAGTGCTGCCCAGGTTGCTCCCAGGGCTCGTGCATTAATTATTCACTTTTCTGGGTTTTTGGTGGGCCTTTTATAAAAGGAGGCAAAATTAAAAGTGTATTCTCCTCTCAGAATCTCAGTCCTGGCCCTTTTTGTGCTGATCGTTCTGTGGTGCTGCCCCTCGGAGCCGCAGAAGCCTTGTGGTCGGAGGGGCTGTGCCAGCTGAGGCACACTGCTGGGGGGCCCGCAGCACCTCTCAGCAAATGCTCGAGGCACGTGGGGAAATGCCTGGGATATCTGCTGCAGATAAACGATTCTGGGAATGTTTCTGAGGGCTTTCACCCTTTTTTGGCAAGATTTTGCAGTCTGCCACCAGTGAGCATCAGGGAGTGGTGAACGCCTGGTGAATGGCCTGTGAAAATGCCATCCAGTTTTATACGAGATTTGGTAATGATGGCACTGCATGACAGCTGTTGGTGGAAGTTCTGTGGTCATTGTTTTGTATCTCTTGTCCTTACTTTAATCAGCAGTTTGTTGTGATACCATCGCCTTCTAAGAGAAGCAATGAAAGAAATAGCCTTAAATTCAGCAAAACATTCTTGAGCAAGAGATTTCAGCAGGACAGCTAGCTGCAGATTAGCTTTTATTTTATTTATTTATTTGTTTGTTTACTTATTGTATGAAAAGCTTGTTATTTTGAAGATAAGTTTCCAAAGAAAATTTTCCATTTGAAAACCTTCATGGAAGAATGTCTCCATTTTCTGTGTTGTTATACAAGTAGTGCTGCTCCATGAGCAGTGGATTAAGATATTCATCAAATGCCTCAGTGTCTGTGTATCAAATATCTAATTTCAAATCTGATGCAGAAATCGTTCTTTTAAAACTTTGGTTTCCAATAGGAACATGTCATTCCTGGTAAATGAGGATAAAGTCCATTATTTTCCTTTAGCTGTACATGTGGTATAAAACATTAAAAGCACTTTCAAAATGCTATCGATTTCTCCATAAAAGTGACAATTCCAACAAATGACACCTTCAGAATATACGATGTATCATTACAGCCTTTCCGGGTAGTGACCCTGTTAGAGATATCTGCTGCCAGAACGCACAGAAAACACTATCAAGCCAATTTTTCCCCCTGCAAATATGCTGCAGGCCAGGGATATGCATTTGCTGAGCTGCAGTCGGTGATCTGAGGCACTCAGGAGTGCTGGTACCTTCTCCGCTCGTGGCCCAGTGCTGCCTCTGCTTTTTTAGGCAGCCTGGTCAGTTTGAAACTACATTAAAAATTGCCATATGGCTGCAGGAAACCACGGGGCAGACATCTCCCAGTTGTTCTCCCCAGCTGTTCCCATTGTCCTCAGGACTAATGCATGGCAGGAGCAGCTGGAATACCTTTGATGAAGCAGAATCACAGAATCACAGAATTGTAGGGGTTGGAAGGGACCTCCAGAGATCATGGAGTCCAACCCCCTGCCAAAGCAGGTTCCCTACAGCAGGTCGCACAGGTCGGCATCCAGGCAGGTCTTGAACATCTCCAGAGAAGGAGACTCCACCACCTCCCTGGGCAGCCTGTTCCAGTGCTCCGTCACCTCACTGTGCGCACATTTGTGCAGAACTTCCTATGCTGCAGTTTCCAGCCGTTTCCCCTTGTCCTGTCTCCATTCACCACAGAAAAGAGTCCGTCCTCACCACTCTGCCCCCCACACCTTAGATACTGATAGACCTGGATCAGATCCCCTCTCAGTCTTTCTTTCTCAAGGCTGAACAGACCCAGTTCACTCAGCCTTTCTTTATAAGAGAGATGCTCCAGGCCCTTCGCCATCTTCGTGGCCCTCTGCTGGACTCTTTCCAAGAGATCCCTGTCTGTGATAGCAGACTGTGATAACTGGGCAGGTTTTGCAAGTGACAGCAAAAATGCCATTTTGTCCCTCCTGAAGATGTTTTGCCCCCACCACCCAGAAGTGTAAAGATGCTGAGTGCAAGGGTTGCTTTGATTCCAGATGTTTGGGGCTCTCAGAGGACACAGCTGTAAAAGGGCACCCAGTGTACCCTGTGTTTGGCTCTCGCACTGCACTCAGATATTCTTGGGGATGAGACTGTGGAGCCATCTCTTTCCTCCACCTTTTCCTCCTTTTACTGTTTTATTACAATTCCTTGGGCTGCAGCTGGGATAATCCATAAAGAACAGGTGGGCTGGGAGAGTACAGATAAAGGATGTGCTTTATATTCAGCTTTTGAGCAAGAGCAATAGTTCTGTGCACTTCAAAGGATGTCTACCAAGAAGCTGGGCTGTACACGAGTTTAATTAATTTGAAAAATGGGCTTTTGCTTTTCTGTGTTATTATTCTTTTAATATCATTCTGCCTTTTCCCAGTTAAATATATGTCAAGAGCTGTTTGCTTGGAGCAAAAATCCTGTTTCCTTTCCTGTTTCTGTTCTTGTTCTCTACACAATATTGAGACTGTAAGAACACCACAGATGTACAGCCATGCCACAGTGTTTAGTCTCTACATGAAAATAGACCTAAGCACGTATACCTATATAGGTAGACATACTAGTGTATATATATATATATGTATGTATATATATACTGTATATACATATATATATATACACAAATGTGCATGCAATGTTTTGACATCAGGACTGGATGGTTTCTTGCCATAGACACCCTGAAGACCCTCGAGAGCTCTTAGAGGGATGTGTCCCAATTTCTGTACATGAAAGTCAGCAGTCTCCAAGCAGAGGGAGGTAAGAAGCCAGAAACAGGTAATTACATCATTTTTCTTTTACAGAACCTCCTCTTTTTTTTTTTACAGCAAACTGCGCAAGAAGTAGGATTCTCATCAGACAGAGAAGCATGCTGCTACCGCGTCCTGAGCCATGCCTCTGGACACTGTATAAGCTTCATTTCCCCTTCTTCTGACAGTCCATATGCTTACAAGCAGCTGCACATCAGAAGTTCAGAGAGAACATGATGTGTGGGTATGAGACAACACTTCTCTGTGGGCAGCATACAGATTTGTTTTCTCCTTCACCACCACCTGAACTGCATAAAAACGTTCCACCTGGTTTGAGAGCAGGAAAATTCCACACTGGGAGATTATTCACCAGCATTGCTGGCTCAATTCATGTGGCTCTGCAACAGGACTGACACAGAGAGGATAAATGCTTTGGCAAGGCTCTGTGGGACCCTGTGGCTTGCCTGGGTTTATCCCAGGACAGGTACCACTTGTCAGCAGATGTTGGGTGTGTTCACTGAGGCACCAGGTACAGCAAGAAGCACTGGAAGCAAATGATGAGCTCCTCCCTGGCTGAAGTAGCCCCACCAGGGCAGAGCTGCTGCTGCTTCTTTGCTGCTGTCCAGGACCCCAAAAAACTGCAGTTAGTGACCAGACTTTATTCATTCTTGTTTCAGTCTTTAATTTTGATGATTTCCAAGGGGAATCTTTCTGAGACATAAGACTTGAAAGTAAAGCACAATGCAGGAAAACGAGCACACGTTCAGTATACAGCTAATGAAGCAGACAACTTCCTCCTGCACAAATTGTATTATATACAGGAAATGATTTCATCTTTAGCTATGGGGGAACATATTATAACTACTGTTTACTAGAGGATCCCAACACAATGCCTGTCCCTCCAAACACCACCCAGTCTGGCAGATTGCTGTGTGCTCTTCACAGCCCTCACTGCAGCCTGCACACCACACGGCTGGAAGTGCCACAGGGACCACAGATGAAAGGGTGAGGAATGCAAATCTGGAAGCTCAAACGGATCAGTTATTGTCTTTAATAGCTAATTTACTGCCATGAGGAAACCATGCCTTTCTTTTGGTCAGAGCTCCCTGGAAAGTATCATCTAAGAGATGGAAGACACTCTAACGATTTGGGTGTAGTGAATCAGTGAAAAAAAAATCTCGAAGTGTTAACCTTACTTTGGGGCAGAAGTCTTTGCAGCTACTTTCAGACTTTTAAAAAGAGAACAGGCCTTTTTGTCGCTGTGCAAACTTAGTGGATTGTCATCACTGGAGCAATTTTTGTGCTGCAGCAGGTTCTATGCTGCATGAGGATCAAGGTGAATTTCCTTCCACACAGACCTCTCGCTGGCAACTCTTGCTGTTACTGAAAATGGTCCTTAAGCAGCAGCCTTGTCCTGCTCCCTGCAGAGGTCCAGAGACCAGCAAATGCTTTTCGGGTTCTGGGAGAGAGTAAGTTAGATCTGTACCAGATGCAGATGCTTAAAACTGTCTTCTGCTTCTCCCATGGAACTAGGTCTAGAAAACAACAAAAACAAAACAAAACCATGACCAGACTAATTACTTTGTCTGCCGTGGGCTAATTGGCAGAAGCTGTGGGTGTCTGGGACGTGGTGGGATCGCTGTGAATGTTTCCTGTGTACCCAGATTTTCCCAAAGGATCCTGGAGGGCCTATTCCCAGCCAGTGTTTGGGGAGCGTCGGCGCACTGTCCCCCCGCTTGGGCGCAGTGCTGAGTTTCTCCCTGGCACAGAGGTGTCTGGGAGATATTTGAAGCCCTGGATGCCTCCAATTTTGTCTTCAACTTAAATTGGTTTTGTACCACATGAAGTATGAGTCTGGGCTGCTAGGGAAGGCTGGTGCTATGCTGCAGGAAGAGTCTCATTGCTGTGTTATTCCTCACGCTCATCTTTCAGTCAAGTGACTGCAGTCAGACCCCACAGAGAGTATATCTGCAGAGAAAATGGATATAGCAGCATCTTTATGAAAGCTCTCTGCATGGATTGAGGCAAACGCAGGGAACTGGTCTTGGTGAGAATGGAGATGGGTGGCTCTCCCTGTGGCTCACCAGTAGCAAGATTTTAACTGCTCCCTGCACAGCTGTTTTTTATAACATTATTTTCACTTGGTTGGTGGAGGTAGTTGTGCTGCACACACGAGAAGTGATTGCTGGGGCTGTGAGTCCAGCTGATGCGTCACTGTCAGTTCTGTGGCAGATCTGTGCACTCTCCATCTGAAGACTAGGACCACAGACCACCTGGGACTGCAGAAAACAGACCAGTTACTGTGTGCGTATGAACATAATGCAATTTCTAATTATGCATCTGATCCTTTAAAAAGGCTGTGACAGACAGAACATGGAGCCTTTGCTTTGCAAAAAACCAGCTTGCACAAATCTCATCTCATCTGGGTGAGTTCCACAGTGCTCACACAGGAATAGAATGAACATTGCATGCAAGTTTGTCAGGACCTATTGAACCAATGTGATGCTGAAGGTGCTGTCGTAGCAGCTGTGAAACAGTGGATCACCTCTGCTGGTACAGATTTTTACAAGCTTGGCATACAGGTTCTTGTTGGCAAAAATACATAGCTAATGGTAGGACTGTGTTGAAAAATAGCATTTTGTAGCTGAGAATTTGTTCTACCAAATAGTGTTATCATACTCTTTGTAGCTGTTGTAGTTTCCATTGAAATAAATAAGAGGCATTACTTTTGGAGCGACCTGCACATGTATTTTAGAGGCCCCAGGGATTTGATTTTTGTAACACAGACACCTGAGGTTTCTGAAGGCTCTTTGTTTTGGCCAACCTCTATGCCCTGTGCTATGCTTAGTGGATCTGCTCCTTGGGAACTCTGCTGCAGACGTGTGGGGTCACATCATCTCCTGAGCTGTTGGAGCTTCTGTGTCAATAGTGGCCAAACTGTACTAAACTGTCTCCTCGTTTCCATAGAGACATTTCTGCCTATATGAGTAATTTTGGGCTTTTCCTTGTCACACTCAAAAACACAGAGCAGAAATGAGAAATCGCAGGCAGCATAGCTGCTGTGCATCGTGCACATGGCCCACCTAGGACCAATGGAGCTGTGTCCAAAGGGGACCATGCCATGCAGACACTTTCCCAGGACAGCACAACTACATGCATTTCTGCCTCCCATTTTCTGGAGTACAAATACCCCAAGGAGCAAATGCTCTTCTGCTTTGCTTGCATGGATGGTGATGCTTGCTATTAAGCTCAGATATGAGCTTACTGGTACTGGTGGTTCAGCCTCCAGCTCTGTGTGGTGTCTTGTACCAGCGTGATCGGAGTTGCACTTCTGCTCTTTCATGTTCACTCAGAGCTGTAGCTACATCCTTGCTTTATCCTTGTGTAAGCAAGTGAAAAAACAGCAACTTGCGGTTAGATGTGTGCTGCCAAATCCATGTTCTCTAATTGCAAAAGAGACTCCGCAGTCCAAGGAGCAAAAGATCAGGGTCTGGTAAGCAACACGATAAATTTGGCCATGTGTGCTCTGTTTGCACAGTATAGTACAGTTGTCAAATGATGTGCTTCTAGGCTCTGTGGAACAAATTAATTTTGTATCCTTTAATAAAAAAAAACTTACATTTTTCAAAACAATATCCACTTTTCCTTCCCCAAGGGCCCTGCAAAGCATAAAGCAATGCACAGAAAGGAGAAATAGATAGAGAAAATAAACAAAGTGACAACATGACAGATCTTTATAATCTGGTAGAAATTTCTTTCTTTTTTTTATTGCTGCATGAATCTGAGCCCTGAGTTCTGTTATCTGCTGTGGTAAATAAGGATAAATTAATGTGAAAAAGAAGTGTATTTATAGCATGAATATACTGCTGAGTAATATACTTGTTTTTGCTGCTTGGGAACACAGAGACCAAGTCTTTCTCCACTCAGACACTTCTGAAACCCTGCCAGCTGTGTCCTGCAGGCACATCCTGAGAGCATGAACAGCCAGGGCTATAGGATTTCCTATGGAGCAGTCAACCAGTAGGAATGGACAGTAAGTAGATGGTCAGTTCAAAAAGGAATTGGTTTTGGTTTGTGTTCTCCTCTTTTTTTTCAGAGAATATGTAAATTAGCAGTGGAGTACCTTGCTGGAGGGTGCTGTGGGTGCCAGGAGATGACAGAGTTCAAAAGAAAGCAGAAAAGCTTAGAGAAAGAAAAGACCATTGAGGTAGCTCAAGTAGAAAGCCAGCATCTGAGGACTGGGAAGCCCTAAGGGTGCAAGCTGAGGAAGTTTGGAAGCATTTCCTAGGAAGTGTTAACACTTGGGTGGCCCTTTTGGAACTCTCCTGCCAGCTAGCCAGATCTTCAGTGTGAGCCAGCGTGGTCACTGCCCCCTTCTGACTGAAGGCTTCACAACCTGTACTGAACATGACTGGTGTGTGCCTAAAATGGCCAAAAAGCAGCCGTGGATCTCTGGTCCCTGGGCATTGGTGCCATTCATTAGAGACAGAGAGCACAAGGAGTTAAACTGCTCAGATAAGGCCCTCATACTGTCAGTATTATGCTGAAGACACAAGATGTGACTCTCGTAAATAGTGACTTGGAGAGCTGGAAACCTCTGAGGAAGCCTGGCCACAGCATTTCAAAGTTTTCTAACACAGGATGAGCCCAGTCTTTATCAAGCCTGTCTTGCCTCAGAATGTTTTTCCAAGTAAGCCATACTCTAGGTATCTTTATATTTATTCTCTGTGATGAAGCTTTCCTAACGCTCAGCCAGGTGCAATTTTATTTTTAATAGCCTTGCTGCCTCAGCAGTCTCATATGGATGAAAAAGAAAACTGAACACATCTCTCCTTTTCTCTTATCTCATTCTGGAGTGTCAGGAGAGAATAGAAACAAGTTGAATTACCTTTCTACCTATTTCAAACAAATTGCTGTTTTCTCAGGTAAGCGTGGTTGAAAGGAGCTCTTGTTCAGGCTCCCAAGGAGCTGGTTAACAAGTAGGGAAAGAGGAAGCAGGCTTGTGTAAGAAATAGTGTTGCTAGCAGGAGCAGTGAGGTGATCATCCCCCTGCACTCCACTTTGGTGAGGCTGCACCCTGAGAACTCTGCTCAGTTCTGGGCCCCTTAGTACAAGACAGACATTGAGGCCCTGGAGTGTGTTCAGAGAAGGGCAATGAAGCTGAGGGACTGGGACACAAGTCTTATGGGGACTGGCTGAGGGAGCTGGGACTGTTCAGTCTGGGGAAGAGGAAGTTCAGGACCTTATAGCTCTCTACAACTCCCTGAAAGCAGTTTTTGGTGGGCTGGGGGTTGGCCTGTTTTCCCACGTAAGTAGTGATAGGACCAGAGGAAATGGTCTCAAGCACCAGGGGAGGTTGAGGTTGGAAATAAAATTTCTTTTCCAAAGGAGTGGTGATGCACTGGAACAGGCTGCCTGGGGAAGTGGTTGAGTTACCAGGCCTGAAGTTATTAAAGAAATACTTAGATGTTGTTCTAATATAAGGGGCTTAGTGGGGAGATATTGGTGGTAGGTGGGCAATTGAACCAGATGACCTTAGAAGTCTTTTCCAACCTTGGTCATCTCTGCTTCTATGATGTTAAAGTCGGTAGCTTTGTATACTGCAAATGCAGAACAAGAGCTGGCAAATCTCCCTCTAGCCCCAGTGGGAACAGAACCATTGCTGGGTTACACTGCTTTCTATGTCATTAATCATCTGAACCACTCATCTCATGGCTAAGTAAATAGAAGGCTCGTCTTTACAGGGGATTCACAACAACATTTTGGCTTCACTGTTATTGCAGACCTTAATTCTGATCTAGATTAGGGAACACACTTCCATAAATACCTGGTTGTCTGCAAGTGAAATAACCACAAGAGACCTCCTGTGTGCTGAGGATCAGACACGCACCTAGCCTGGCAAATCAAGGTCTGCAGTTTTGCCTTTCTGAAGCAAACACAATGCACAGAGATGAAAGACGTGCAGCAGACAGCATTATACATACATTTGAATTAGTGATTGGCATTTTATGAGGAATGATGGATATTTCTGCATATTACCTGAAAGGAATATGTTTAGGGAATATATTTGGCAGCAGAATTCATAAAACTAGATCTCAAGTACTGAGCGAACATATAGGGTACCCCAAGGCTTTTGAACACCTCATCATTTGCCACCAACAAACATTAAATAGAAAGCAGCAATAACGATCCTCGCAGAAACACCAGTGTTGATTTAAGAATGCTGGAAGGTGCCTCACTGGACTCCTGCTGATGGTCAGAGAGCTGCTTCTGAGACTCCCCGGGTCAGCTCTGCCACCTGCCAGCAGCGTGGGGGAAGCAGCGGGGACAGTGGCTGCTGCCAACACATTTCGCACTGGCAAAACTGCCATTATGCAGAGCGAGGTTTCTTCCCAGAGCAGCGAGGAAGGCCTCCCTACTTTGGCGAGATGTCAGAGCACCCAGTTATTACTCACTGCAATTAAGCTTATGCTCAAAATTACAGATCAAAACCTATCCACAAGTTCTGCAAAGAATAGCAGATAAATTCTGTCTATGCTCTGCTTTAATTCTTTCTGATAAATGTTGCTTTTTATACTAAGCATATGGTGCGCTAGATTTCAAGTCCCATTGATAAAGGCTCTAATCTCTGTAGTCTCTTTATTATATTTTTCTCATTTCTGCTGAGTTGGAAAAAGGCATTGCATACCATCTGTCAGCCTGATCGCAGTGCAATCTGCCGAAGTTTCAGACTAGCACAGCATCGGCAGCAGCCTGCAGTTCTCCTCCAGTCTTGAGTTCTTGTGGAAGCAATATAGCCCCATTAAACACTTCCTTCACAAACAAAACCTCATTTGTGCAGCATGCTAATGACAATAATGCAAATGAATCTGTCATGTTCATAGCTACTATCCCTAACCACTGTAGTCATGAATATATGGTAATTAAGCTATTACTGATAATATAACTATGTCAGCACTGCTAAATTAAGGGCTGTACTGTAAATAAAAATGGGGTCATAAAAAGAAAAGAAAGTATTAAAAGATAATGGGTAGAAGTACTAAGGGGAAGGCTTTGCACAAGCAAAGGAATTTATTTTAAAGGCTCCTTCTAAAGGATCTGTTTTGATGTCATAGCTTGAAATTGCAGCTAGAAGCTGAAATATGAAACAAGCTGTTCCTTTTGTCCTTGGTGTCCTTCTAAATCCCATGACACTGGCAGTTTTGTGATAGAATTGTCATAAGAGATAATCAAGTTGTTATCTTTCTGATGTGGCTCCATCTCTAAACTCATAAATAACCACACAGAGTATGGAAAGATGACAGAACAGATCCCTTTTGTAAAAGTTTGCAATAGAAAAATGCGAGGTTTCTGTGAGCAAGTAATAATCTTAGACTGAACTACGCAAAATCAGGATTTTTCTTATTTAGTAAAATCAGTCCTACTGTATACTTTCTGCTCTCTTATACTGTCCCCGGGGCAGTCAGTTTTAGCAGCAGTGCAAAATTACTCCCATCTGAAGAACCCTATTTCCATTACACAGAGAAGAGAAATTGAGTATTTGTAGCAGAAGCAATTTTGTTACACAAATGTTCATCTTGAGAAACTCCACTGAAATCAATATTTTGTTTAGGCTAAATCTGCATGTAAATGAAATCAGCGTGGCTGTGGGTGACCAAGCCCAAGGGTACAGCATCAGATTTGCTGGTGGGCTCTGGTCCATCACCATTCTGCTTCAGCTCAAGGGGATGAAGGTTTGAAGAGCTGGAAAGAAAGTGTCCTGAATTATAATGCAAGTTCATTCCAGGGGAAAGAAGGGAAAGATGAGGATGATTCAGTATGGGAAGGTAGCAGACAGGGCAAGACTCAGGAAGAGGGCTACAGGTTCAGGAGCCATATACTGCATGTTCTGTATTCATGTGTTTTCTGTGATTTAACAGAACTCAAAACCAAAGAACACACTGATCAAAACTGCAAGACACCGCCTTTAAGGCAGACAAAGGCTGGCAAAGAAAGCAACCGTCCATAATTAGACTGTGATGTGTAGCAGATAGGTAGCACTGAAGATGGCACGTGGCAAGATCTCTCTGTTAGGTGAGAGTTTCCTCCACTGCATCAGACAGAAGCAGTCTGTATGTTTCTGAGGGGTGTAATCCCTCATGCTTCAGCATAGAAACTGACTGCCAGCAGACACGGGAGGATGCCTGTTCTCCAGGCTGTTTATTCCAGTTGTATCCACAATGCCTTTTTCTCTAACTCAGCCTGAACAGAGCCCTGACAAGGATAGAGCACTGGATTTGATGTCCCCAGTATGCAATTCCTAATTAAACACGGATGACGATAAGCTGCGTCAATTTGCTGGTAGGCTCCCTGGAGGCTGATGCATATAGGAAGAGGCACAGTATCCAGCTATGTGGTTCAGCAGCGTTTTGAGATACTGCCTGGGAAGCTGCGAGCTGGCTGAACCCTTAAATCCACATCAGCTGGCAGCCACCACCCGTAGCTGATCCCCGTCAAAATCTCTCTGCTGTGACCTGCTGAGCGACTGAACTGGAGCCAAGTGTAGATTTTGCAAATGGCCCTTCTGTTTCTAAAGCACTGGGAACAAAGTGTCCAGTAGAAATGTTGTCACCCTCCAGCTTCACATTTCACCCCAAATCCTGTCTTCTTTCTTGCCTCTAGGGTCCCCTTAGGGCTTGCCCTGAGGCTGTAAATGGGGAGCATGACGGTGGGGACAGGTGCTGCAGATCAAGCCACCAGGGAAACCTTCTTTGCAATCAAGCATTTGTCAGTGCTGTCTTTTGCCCAGCTGGCATAGGATGAAAAAAAATGACTTTGCCAATTGTTTCCCAATTCTATCTCGAGATTTGGTGGCTTTCTTGAAATGCAGTGTTGTTTAGGGTAGCTGGAGAAAGGAAGCTTGTAAGCCAAGGACAAAACGTAACCATAATAATGCAAGGCAGCGAGGGAATATAAAATAGTTTCAGTCTCTTAATCCAAAGTAAACCGTGACTAGTTTGGGAGTTACCACTTATTTTTAAAACTTTATTTTTAAAGAATTAAGAATTATATTCTAAAGGAAAAAACCAAGTTCAAACACAGTTATCCAGATCACAGCTAGAGAGCATAAATGCAGAATTTCACAGGCATTCATTCTAATGGCTAAAATGAGAGGGGTTCTGTGTGCCCCACAGATTTCTGTGTGCATGGCAAGCAGGGAGCAGAGCTCAGCAAACACCCTGCACCCTGTGGCTGCAGTGAGCAACAGGCACAAGCACACAAGTAGCAAACAAAACTAAAGAGCAGCAATCTGTGAGCAGTGGTGTGTCTGTGGCTCACGGTCATCTGTCTCCTGTTGGCTACTGCAGCAAGCAGCACTCGTGCAGTGATGCACAGAGATGCACAGATCCTGAGTGTAACAGGATGAAAGCCAGCGTGGCTTGTGCTAAAGGATTGGAGAAAAAGTTAAAATAGAAACGATGGCTTTCTAAGTGTAATTTTGGTCATTTTGCCAGCTGTACAGCTTCGTGTTAGCATTGCCAGCAAACAACTGTTCTGATGGGAGCAGCTAAACAGAGCATAGCACATCTGTGTGCAAACAGAAAATCCAGATGCAAAATATTGTTACATTTAAAACATACAAAGTGTATAAAAATGTATTAGGGAAAAAAGGGACTGTGAATCTTACAAGTACATAAAGAAATGGCCCTTGAGCTAACACATCCACTGCAGGATAAAAGCAGTATCGCGACAACAGGATGTAAACTTGCATTTCCATGCAGTTTGGTGGGAGCAGCAGGTGTACATCCTGGGGCCTGAATGCCTGAACTTCCCCTGATGTGACTCCTTGCTCTGCACATCAAATGAACCAGGCTGTCCTGACCATACACCAACAAAGCATGTGCCCTGGGGTTCCTGCTCAGTATGCGTTTGCTGGAGTGAAAAGGATGAAACCCAAACAAAAAACAGTAATAATAATAAGAATGATAATGGGGAGAAAAAGTAAAACTAAAGAAGAGAAAGCAGCTCACATCTGTATCACCAGCTGTAGCCCCAAATATCTTGTCAAGCTGTATTTCATCAAGCTGCACCACTTCCTCCAAACACGAGTGAAATGGCAGCCCCGCAGGGATTAGCCAGTGCCCAGTTAACAGTGAAAAGATTTTGAAGTGCAGAAAGTTAAAAAGATTTCCACTTTCCCAGTTTAACTTCCATGTTCTGATGACCTGAAGTTATCTAAGGCAGAGATATAAAAAAAAAAAAAAAAGAAAAAGAAATAAATAAAGAAAAAATCCACGGCATTTTCTTAAGGGACAAATTATTTTTAGCCATGGAGATTTAAAGCTCCCTCCAGGTTCCTGAACTTTGAGAACTTTTCCTCACTAAAGAGCTTGACAGCAAAGTAGATTCTCTTTTTCCCAACCTTTCAGCTATTCTAATTAAAATATATAAAATCTCCCTTTCTGCATGATGAAGGAATAGGCTTTCTTTTCCAGTGAGATACAAGGCATTTTCCAGAGGCACTATTTCTAAGAATAATTGTTCCCTTCTCTGTTTTGAGGGCTCAGGCGCTGTCCTGTTTCACTTTGTGGTGGAGAAATGGAAAACAAAGTCTCACCCACTTTCCTTGGTTTTGGTCTAGAGATTACTAGCACCAGGCAGTTTTTCTAAGACAAAAAAATTGGGTGTAAATCCTTCACGAAAACCACACTGCTTTTTAATCACACACGTTTACTCACAATAGCTACCCAAATGCTGCTGGAGAAAGCTCTGCCAATGAACAGGCTACCTGATAGGCATGAAAAAGTAGGCAGCTGGACTCGGATTTTTAGAGGTGTTTGCAGTGCTATTTTGAGTGACGCTGCCCTCTGCCACCACCTTGGCTCAGCTTTTCCCTGCTTGCCAGTGCTTTGGGCTGCCTGTATGTGCAGCACACAGCTCCAGCAGTTTCTGGTTGCTTCGCACCCTGCACATCATGCACACACCCTCCAGGCACTGCTGCCCTTCTCTGGGCAGAACCTGGGGCTGCTCTGAGATGCAAAATATCCTCAAAATATAATATATTGCTATATATTAAAAAATAATCCTAAGGACAAAAGGAAATGAATCCAACAAATCAGAAGGTACTGCTTGAGAAACCCTGACTGTCACCATGCAACGACCTGAGGCTTTTGCCTGGGATTTAAAAGCAAGTTCTGAAACACGGGTTGACTGAACCCAAGCAGGAAGAAAATCATTTTGTGTTCTTGGACTGACAGAAAATGTAGGCTGAAGTTTTGAATAAATGATTTGCTCTGAATCATTTACTCAGCACTACTTGGTACCTCAGAGGACATGAAGGGCTCTTAAACAAGTGCCGTGATGAAATATTGAATCGGAGCTGATGCTGCTTTGCTGGGAAAGCAGCATTCTGCCGATGCCCTTGCTGATGTGGTCTGTGCACTGCTGGCATGGTGGCTGGGTGCTGCTGGGCCTCCTCAGCACCAGCCTTACCTCACCTCACAGGTGGGCACCTCTGCCATAAGGGCTGATGCCGGCAAAGCGCCTTCTTATGAAAAAGTGCAGCAAGTTGAGTGCTACTGTGCATTATTCATCTTTCAATAATAGCACAGCAAAGCCTAGGGGAGCATGGCAACAACGGTGGTCACACAGTGGGAAGGGACGTTGGTTTGGGGTGCCCACAAGGCCAGTGACAAACTCGCTGAGCATCATGCCTTGGTTTCAATACAGAGACAAGAAAGACTCGTGGTGCTTGCAGAGGACAAACAAGCTAACGGTGGGCTCTGCTGTGACGGAGCCAGAAAGGATCCATGATGGGCAGCAGCAAAGGATGTCAGCGCGCTCCCACGTGTGCTGCCAGGACGGCGTAAGGAAAGCTCGTCTGGAATCCACTGGACTCTGCCAGTCAGCGAGCAACCCACTGTGCAATAGGTTTCGATGCCCATGTGTCAAAACGCCTGGTTAGCAGCGAGGAGCCGAGTACCCCGAGCTCGGGAACATTCACGCTCCGTGTCACCCGACGGAGCACCACAACGTGACGGGATACGCGGCTGGATGAGGCCGGGCCTTCAGACCGCTGCGTCGCCAGCGGGGGTCAGGCGCGGTTCCAGAGGGTCACGGCCGGCCATCGGGTCGGGCCGGGCGCAGCCCCGCGCCATCTCGCTGCCCGGGGCCGGGCTGGGGCGCGAGGGGCGCCGGAGGACCGGCTGTGAGGGGCGCGCGTGCGAGGGGCGGGCGTGGGCGCGCGAGTGTGAGGGGCGGCGTATTGGCGCGAGGGGCGGCGTGCGCCCGGGAGGGAGCGCGAGGGAACCGCGTGCGTCTTCGCCCAGCTCCGCTCCGGCCCCGGTCCCGGCCCGGCTGCCGCCCGGGGGCCGTGAAAGGCGGCGCCGCGACCACCCGGCTCACCGGGGAGCTCTGCCCGGCGTCCCCCTCCTCCCCGCCGCCGGGGCGAGGAGCGCGATGCCGCGCCCGCCCTGCCCTGCCGGCCGGCGGCCCCGCGGCTCCGCGCCTCGGGCAGCGGTGTAGCCGGCCGGGCTGAGGCGCGCCGGCTGGGCTGCGCGAGCGGCGGAGCGCGGGCGGGGCGGCATGGGGGCTCCCGCCCCCGCGGCGTTCGGCGCGGAGCGGATTACAAATGAGCGGCGCGGCCCGGCGGCCCCGGCCCCCGGGCATCCCGGCGTGTAGAGCTTGACGGAGAGCGCGGAGGTGAGCGGCACCCGGGGCGGGCGGGTGGGTGGGCGCCCATCTCGCAGCCGCGGCCGGTCAGCGCTGCGCTCCGCCCGCGGGAAGCCACCTGCTGGGGCGGCGGCCCCGCTTTGCTTCTGCCGGAGCCGCGGGACGTGGCGGGTGCCGGGTTCGGGCCGCCTGGCGGAGCCGAAATGGTCCTTAACGAAGTGGTCCTCTGCCCAAACCGCGAGTGATCGGCCGAGCTGCGGGCCCCGGAGTCGGGAAAGGTAACCGCGGTGCGGAGCTCCTCTGCTGCGGTGCAGGACGGTGCCTCGGCGCTCGGTCCGCGGCTTCCTGCCGTTCGTAGTTAGCGAATTCCCCGGCCCGAAAAAGTCGGCGCTGATTTCAGGACTCCTCCCGAGTTCATTTGTTTACTACGGAGCTGTGACTCCTGTGGTCTCTTTGGTGTGAAAACATTCTGCTTGCGTGATGTTTTTGGCGGCTTTGACAACAGATTTGTTAGTCATGGTTATGAATATGGTAATACACCGCTCTGCCATTAAATTCCTCGTGCCCTGAATAGCGTGGCTGAACGGTCCTGAACGGCCTTGAGTTTTGCTGCTGCGTTGGAGGAGTGAGGTTGCTGCGAACTTCCGTCCGGCTCATCCCTTCCTCTTAACTTTTCTCTGATTTTGTGAAAACGTTTGGTCTTTCAGCTGGTGAGGTGTGAACCCCAAGTTTTGTGCGAGGTGCACCTCCCTGCAAGGAGGCTTATGCAATACGGAACAGAAAGGGAAAATGGAAGGAAGATGTGGGGAAAGGATGGTCAGGCAGTGACACTGCGGCGTATGCGGGCTTCCAGGTGACAAAACCTGAGGGTTGCTTCCATTTGCTGTGGGCATTCTGCCCTACTGTGGGCAGGTCTCATGATCCTTGTGGTGCTGCTTGCGTTCTGCATAAGATAGTGGCTTCTCCTGTGCTGCTACGTCTCAGGGCTGTGAAGCTATTCAGAAGCCCTTGAAAATGCTTTTCAGCCAGGAGGTACTGTGTGAATGCAGATGACTACAGTAATACGTTACTGTTTCTGAAATGCTTTTCAGAAGTTACATCAGTGTCCTTAGGAAGTTTATTGAAAATACGTGACCAAATGTATTTTCAGACATCTCCAAAGCAGGCTGAAGGAGCTATTTTCTGGAGTGTTAATCCCCTGCAAGTGTCATTTTTTATTTTTTTTTTTTCAAGGAAAAAAAATCTATCGCTTTTGGATGTCACCATGTCACTCCATGTTCAAGCTGCGAATTTTTACCCTCTAGTTTCTTTCCATGTAGCCCAGTGATAATTATCAGCTGAGGAAACACCTCTGTCTCGTACTGCTTCAGCCAGAAGTGCTGACTGAAGGCATGGAACAGCTCACCCCAACCATGGCATCACATCGGCCCAGCGTGAGCCCGCTGGTCTGTGGTGTAGCTTTGCTGTTGTGTTTGACTGCACTTTAATTCTGAGATGCAGTACAAATCAGTCTGTTATCTGCTCAGAGCGAGCCTTCCTAAGATAGAACCGCGTCTCAGGGACTACTGCAGAGTGCATTTCTAGCACTTAAACTAAAGAAAAAGGTCTGAGTGTTGTTGTTAGGCTGTGAAAAGAAACTAAATGGAAATGGACTTGAGTTTGACAGTGATCTCTGACCAGCTTTAATTTGTCTTGCAAACATGTAGAATGTTAACATAATTTCATATTTTGGTTGCTGGGAGTCTAAGAGAGTTTCTGAATTCAGCTGCATTGTTTTCATTTGAGCATATTGAAATCTCATTGTTCTTGTAATGTATTTTTTTTGAAGGCCTTGCTATTTTTCTTAACTACTTTCTGCTTTTGTAGGATCTCTGCATTTGAGGTAATGCGAGTCACACCTTCTTTGATTAATTGGCTTTTTGCAAACTAATTTATTTTCAGGCAGCCTTTAAAAATCTTAGAATGTCGGTTCTGAGATCTTCTCATGCTGGGGGTTTAATAGACAAGGCACTGTCAGCTGAGTTATGAGTCCTTCTAGTAATATGATTACACTGGTTTTTGAGGGATGGAGTTCTTGAAAACATACTCAGAGGAGAAAATTTGCAAAAGCTATGTGCAAATAAATTTTTTTCTGCAACAGATGGAAGAGCTTGATAATCACTACTCAAGAGTGGCTAAAATTAGTTTGAAACAGAAAGATTGTTCCTACAAGCGCAGTAGTATAACTTGTACAAAACGAGCCAAATTCTACTAATTGTTATGCTGGTGTAAATAGAGACTGATTTCTTTGCCTGGAGTTCCTCCTTTTTTCATAAAGCAACATAAGGGATTATGACGATGTTGGCTTGTTAAGTGTTTGTAACAAAGGTGAGTTCTTCCTGAATCCCAGAGGTAGACTGGCCTACAGTTTAGTGCACTGTTCGTGTATTCAGAACAGCAGAGATCCCAATTGAAAACCTGCTGTAATGTGATTGTGGGAAGAGGGTTGCTGAATGACTTGAACGAACAGCTCAGAGTAAACAAACATGTAAATCATTTCTGGCTAGAGAAAGAGAAGGGATAAAGGGAGAGAAAAGAGAAAAGCCATTCCCATGGGTGAGATGGTTGTAGTGACTTGATCAGCAGGGACCACCGAGCTCAGCAGGATTGATCTGTCAGACGCTCAGGACTGAATCTACAGCAGTCTTTTACCTTGGCAACAAGAGGAACCTGTAGAAAACGGGTGCCCTAATGCAAGTATTGCAGCCAAGCAGAGTTTTCCAGCTGTTTGGGCTGATAGTCTGGCACAGAGGTGAGCTGGCTTGTGTCAAAGGCACACCTAGGTGGCCTGCACAAGAGTGGGTAACCAGGAATACTGCCTCTTGGTTGGATTAGATGATCTTAACGGTCTTTTTCCAACCTTAATGATTCTGTGATTCTCTCTGAGAGAGGGAGGATCTCTTGATGATTGGTAGTCTCCACAGCATCCAGTTTGGGAAAAATTACAAGCTAGCAAGTGGTTCCCAGAAGTTTCTGAACCTGAAATACTGGTTAATATTGTGGTATCAGTATGAACTGCAGAAGGATCAAGATCCGCCTTACTGTTCAGATTAGGAAGTACCAGAGCAGATCTGTGGCTTTATATCAACGGTAGATTTCTTTTTTGCTAGCTGAGTCCCTAGGACAAAATTGGAGCAAGCAAAGGCTATTCTCATTTGCTTTCCCTGCCAAGGGAGATACCCAGGAGGCACAAATCACTGCAGCAGAGCATCTTGCCAGTCAGATCCCCCTTAGTGTGCCCAGGTTCAATGCAGAGGAGGACAGTATCACAGGGAAGAAGCACAGGAAGATGAGCTGTCTGTATGGTGGTGAAGACTGCAGCCATGAGTCTGGGGCAGGCTTTTTATCCCATTCAGCTGTCTGAGCTGTTACGCTTTGGTGTGTCTTCAGGATAAGTTAGGTTAATGCTCCTGGGGAAGTGAGAAATGTGTTGGCATCCAGGGTTGAGATGAGCACTGGGTCTGGTCCCTTCTGCTGTGGGACAATCCTTGCCCCAGAGCTCTGCCTTCCTGCTGCCTTGCCTGCCTCTGGCTTTGTCCGCTTCTGCCATCATCTTAAAGAGAGGCTGCTGTGTTGTTGCGTGCCCCTGTTCAACCTGCTCCTGCTGAGATATGGCTCTTGTCAGGGAGGAGTCTCAGAAGTCAAGCATGGCTGTAGGCATCTCTGTCAGATGATAGCTGTGAAGGGAAGGAGCTGCGTTTCTGTGTCTGTGTAGCAGGTAGACCTCAGTCCTCCTTTCTCTATTTTTTCTTTTTCTTTACAGTACGTCAGGTTTTATACAGCACTGGTCACAGCAGTGGCCATGATGAGAGACTCAGGCAGTAGGACTGACTGACAAAGCTCTCAGATCACATCCTTGCTAATAGGAATTATGGGTGTTTGTGTTAGATTGTTGGACATGTATTATTATTTATTCTTGGCGCAGTCTCTGGATCCATGCCAGGAAGCTATTTTGCCCTTATTTCATTCTCCCTCCTCTCAGTCTCCTTTTTTTTCACATGCAGTGAACATGTTCCAGTCAGAACTAAGGCGATTTCCTGGCCCCTTTCATGTGCCCTGCATCCCTTTTGTATCCTTAGCTGGGAACCTGACCCACTGTTTGAGAAACACTGACTTCAGCACCTGAATGCAATCAGATATGTTTCCCATGTCCGATAATTAAATTGTAGCACTCATTAGCACAGGATGCCCAGCAGAGCAAAAGAAGGTTAAAAAAGGTGAGGTGAGTTCACAAAGAACAGAGTGGATAGGAGGCACAATGGTCTGGATGTGACCTCTGGCTCTCAGTACAGATTGCCAGATGCAGGGGAATGCAGAAGGGACCAGCTGCTGTCAAAGCAGTGGCACACACTGCCTCCCACCGCTGGAGAGGCAGCGTCCTGAGCTGAAAGGCAGGGCTGGGGGTCTGAGCTGTGCCTCCGTTCTGAACCAACACCCATAGCCTGCTGAAACAGAGCAATTTGTGTCCTTTTTGGTAAAATAAAGAGTAAAGAACACGAACAGAATTTATTGAGCATTTTGGTACCAGAATGATATCAGAGTAGAGATGTCAGCTTGCTCTCACAGGTATTAATGGATTAGTGTAGAACGCTGTGAGGATTTTATTGTGTGAAGCCTTATTGGCGAAGTAGTGTGAGAGCAAGAAGCCATCTGGGGCTCAGGGCTACATTTGGGACAAGAGGATAAAATAATTCTACTTTCTCATTCGATCTTTATGTCTTGCTCAGTCTATGTTGTACTGTAGTCTGAAATGGAGGTGCTGATCTCTTAGCCCTGAGCTGCAGTTAATGGAAGTATCTGTACTGTGTATGGGAGCAGTTGAAAATTTCCAGGTAGAGAGATGTCCAGGTCTCTACGATTGTCCTAGTGTCCTAAAATTGTTCCTACTGGGAACAAAAGGAATAAAGATTCCCAGCTCTTCATCACTGGCACTTCACCCAGTTCCCCTGGGAAATCAGACTGGGTGTGGGGATGCACTCACCCGGTAACTGGGGAGGGCAGTAGGGCAGGTTCCCATGGTGCAGCCAAGAAGGCTGTTTCAAAGAGAAGCATCTTCTGCAAGAGCGGGATTTTTTTAATGGTAGAGGAGAAATTACACTGGTGAAGGAAGTAAAGGCAGATCTGGAGATGAGGAAGAGGGCAGGATAGCTTAGAGAATGTGTGAACACAAGGTGTGAAGTCTCTGCAGTATATTTAAGGCTGTAGTGAAAATCCTTTACCCAAATCTTTCTTTCCTGTATAAGACCATCGAGATCCTCAGGCTACGGCTCCTAAAAGTTGTCTTAAGCCTGCTTCTCCTACAGTACCTTTTTTCTTCGTGAAAACAAAGAACTGTCTTCCTCTTACAAAGGTCCCTAGAGGTTGATTTGGAAGCTCACTGTTTCCAGTGGCTTCAGAAGGATTGCAGGAGGGAATAGGGCTGTTATTTGCCCGGCTCCCTGGCAGGGAGAGCGGCTCCTATGAGTCTCAGCTGATGCCCTGCTGCCAGCAGGATGCACAACAGGAGATAAATGCAACTTGGCTAAGTCCCTGTTCCTGACAGGCACCAAGTGCCCTCTCAGTGCTGTACGTGTAGGGACATAACCTGAACTCAAAGCAGGGGTATGCTTTATGGCTGGGAAAAGAGCTTCCGACTTCTCTGACTCCAGGTCTCACATAAGTGTACACCTTCAAATGTACATCTTTGTTGAATGGCAGAGCGAAAGCCAGAGCTCTGTGTTTATGGAGTGTTAGGGCAAATGTTCTGACACTTGTCTGTGGGATTCGGTTGATCTTGAAATCATGCCAAGTTTGAAGTGGAACCTCTGTGGCTCTCCTGTTTCTTCACTGTGTCCAGGGATTGCTGCTGGTGTGCATGTATGTGCACACCACTGAGGTTACGTGGAGGCGTGATGACGGGGAGCACTAAGTTGTGGATTTGCATGCATACATGCCTGCACACAAAATGGCTTCACTTCCATGTTAGTTCCCGCAGTTTTCCCTGCACCCTGTCTGTAACCTAATCAAACAGGCTGAGCAGCTGGTGAGTGGGCGCCGTGCCTGTCAAAGACATGGGTATGAATATCAGCAGTCAACAAGCCATCACATTAGCTATTGGCACAAAATGTAATTAGTGAGGGTAGGCACCCCTCCCCAAAATAAACCCATTGCTGTCCACAGAAGCCACTTGAACCCCTGGTTGGCTGAAATAGTTTTTGCAAAAGAAGTTGAAGGGTGGTTTGGCTGAAAGTAATGCAGGCAGGATGCTACAACAGATGAAAGGAAGCGGTGTTTTAGAAGTCTTCTAGTTCTCCATGCAAGGCTTTATGCCTGACCTCCAGCACAAATAGTTTACTTGCACTGACCATATCCCTGCAGAGAGGCTCAGGTAGTATGCGTGCTGGCGCATCTTCCTCAGTTGTCTTCCCTCGTTGACAAAGGTTTGGATGTACTTCTGAATAGAACAAATTGGGATTCTTATTCCTCCAAAAAATGTACAGATTCCAAAAATCTTGTTCATCTTCAGCCTGCAAACGTAACAGACACCAAGGCTGGAAAATATGTAATTATCTGCATGAAATTGAACATGTAGAGAAGCCAAGACCCTGGTAGTTAAATTGCTCATCAGAGGGCTGGGGAAAGAAAAGGAAAGGCTGGGATTCAGGCCACCAAGACAAGGGTGGGCCTGGCCTGAAGGCTTTTTGTCAGATTTGTCAGAGCTATTAGCCCTGTTTGGTCCCTGCTCAGTGTTTTATTTTGGTTGTCCTCTAAGTAGTTTACTTGGTTTTGTGGTTTCATTCTTTTTTAATACTCGCTAGCCGATGGCACCAAAGTGAAGTGTGAAGTATTTGGGATGTAAAAAAGCAGTAGGGCTGCTGCTGTGACCTTCCAATGTGTTGGTTTAATCTTTTTCTCTTACAAAAGTCATCTGGAGACAAAGATCCCTACCTTATCACTGACCTATGTGGAGGAGGCCAGGTAAGGGCTTTTTTGTGTGTTTGCTTTTTTGGGATCAGAGTTGTTCTTTTTTTTTTTTTTCTTGTTTCTGCACTCAGAGCTTCCCCTCCGTGGCTGTGTTTGTGGAGCAGGACGCTGCCTTCACTACCATGCCAGGCAGGTAGAGATGACCTCTTCAGAGCATCACAGTGTGCCTCCCTGGGCAGGGGATGACAGTGTGGCTGTGGGGCTGTGCTCAGGTCAGCCCTGGGCAGGCACAGAGTGGTCAGGTAAAAGCTGAGCTCTTGTCTTTGCGCTGTGTCTTTGTGATGGGATCTGGGGCTTGTTCCACATGGTGTCACACATTAGTCCTGCACCAATGCACCTTTCATGGCAGTGCTTTTTCGTGTCTTTTAAACTGGTTGTTCTGCCCAGCTGAAGACCTTGAGTGCTGTGAGCAGTGGCACAGTCTGAGGTCCCTGATTGTTGGACCCGAATCCTATGTTTGAACCAAGATAAGACCACAAAGTCCTGTCAAGTTTCCACTGCTGTCAGGTTATTCACAGCAATTATGTTGTTAGATGGATTTTGTTGGTGTGGTTTATGGGCATTTGAGAATCTGATCCCACTTCTACAAATGGATCCTGTCTGTATTCCTGTCTGTTTGGCCAAACACATTTTTAGCAGCAGTGGCTTGTAGGTTGCTCTGTCACTGCTGTGGTGCCTGGAGGAAGATGTGGGCAGCTGCAGGATGCAGCTTTTCCAAACCAGACATGGATACTTGGTCTTGGGAGCTGCTCAAATGCCTGTCAGCAACCAGATGCCCTTCCTGCACAAAGGACAGCATGGGGCTTCCTCCCTTTTTGAGTGGTAGCTTTTCAAATGTGAGTGGGAACACAGTGGTGGTACAGCCTTGTACGTACAGCACGGGCTGTTCTGCAGCGTGCTCCTGAGCTTAGCTGTTGAAGCATTATGGAGGGAATGTGGAGTTCAACAGAAATTGAATTAGGCTTTTAGTTCGTGTTCATTTCTGTAAAACCTAAAGTATGTTAAATGATATCAATACTGTGCCCATATTGCTGTTTAAATCTGCTTTATGGGTTAAGCCTCTTAGCGAGCAGTTAGGGGAGATGAACATCAGCATCACCCATTCACAGACAAGGAAGCAAGCTCAGTAGCATCCGTAGTCATGCAAGATCCAGAGGCAGGAGATGGATCTTTCTGCTTTCCTGATGCTGTGCCACACAGAGCTGTCACTGAGTTCAGTTTATTAATTCAGAAGCAAAAGCACAGTTTGCTACTAATAGTGTGGTTACATGAGGGAAACCAACATGCTGCCTAGATTTTGTAATGGATGGATTCCTATTTTAATCATCTTTTATAGCCCAAACATATACAGCATGCCTTACTGAGTGGTGAATGGGGACTCAGGTCATAAAAAACTCAGTGGGGGGCACAGAGCTCAGCCTGCTCCCCACAAGGAGACCTTTAGCTGTTGAGCCTGCATCATGTTGTTAGGAACAGCTTAAACTCAATAGTAAACATGTGTCCAGTGCTAAAATGGGACCAGCAGCTGAGAAGTTAGAAAAGTGAAGTAGGATGCTGATAAAAAGGTTATGAAGCCCTCTTAGAGGGAGAATTTGAGCAAGAGAGTTTGTAGAAGCTCCTGCAGCATGCTGATGGGGGCTTAATGCTGCTCAAGTCTGCCCAAAGCAGGGTAAATAGCTCTGAATTCTCATCTGTAAGTATAAAATGGGAATAATATGAGCAGGCCTTCTTTTCAGTGAAGTCTTTTACAGGAAAGATCATTTAAAATTATCATGGGTAACTGATGCTATTCGAATGTACTGGTTTGTTCCCAAATTAACCAACACATCAGTAGACCTACTCTTTTCTCATTTAAATTCATTCATTTTTATTATTGGTTTGGATCCAGAGCCCTTATCTACTGTTTTTGGTCCAGCACTCCTGCTGATTCCATATGGATCAATTATCTTTATTGAGAGTGTCAGGTGGGTCCTAAGCAGAACCTCTTGCACTTGAAAAATGAACCCTGGAAACAACTTCCTCTGATCAGAAAATGTTTCCAGCCCATGTGGATTGCATCTGTGCACTGGAGATGCTGGAGACAGAGCTGTTTGAATACCATTTTATTTTATCTCATTTTTAATTTGACCGTCTCAGTTTTCACAGATGTTTGCATGACCGCCTGAGTCTGTGGAACTGTTGAATACTACAGAAGAATGAGTTTGGTTTTAGACCAGCCTAGTATGTATTCACAGCACTGGTGACAGTGCCTTTCGTGTCTGGGCAGCTGGGGAGACCTTATGGGGCAGAACAGGCTTAGCCCATGGGGAATGCTAGAACCCAGCCATGTGTGGTTCCCTGTAGAATTCAGTTTGTATTTGTTACAGCTCAGGAACATGCCATGGCCGGAGCATCCTTCTTCACCCTCATGTATAGAGTTATCACAGCACTGGCAGAGAACCTTCCAGTGCCACCCTATCTCTGTATACACATATATAAGGTGCCAGGAGATGGTGCTGCAAATTTGTACTTTATTTGGTCCTAAAGCTGCCTTGTTGCACATATCTGAGCCCAGCAGAGCACTGGTGACGTATAGATAGGAACGTATTCCTCAGTTGGCACTTGATCTCTTCTCTCGCCTTTTTGGGGTGGTACTGAGTTGGGAAGATAGAGCTCAGAAGCGAGTGACAATAGCCTGACTCAAAAGGTAGCGGGCTCTGGGGCTGAGAACTGAAGGAGTTACATAACAGCATGTGACAGACGACATCAGTGGGACTTGAAAGAACAGGCAAAGCATGGAGATGCTTTGAAGTGCTACCAAAGCTTTGTGGTGCCTTCCCTGCTGAGTTAGAGGAGAGTTTTAATTTGGTGAGTTTAGTCAGCGGCAGTGGCCCAGCGTAATGGAACAGGAAGGAATCCAGAATAGCAGCTTCTCTTTTCAGTTCTACTTGTGCAATTAGGAATTATGTCACTGAAGTCAGCAAGGCAAGTGAATCTGCATAGGCGCAGTGAGATGCAGAGTGTGTAAGAGGCATTTGAAACAATTTAGCCTTGTGTTAGCTGAAGTAATGTGAAGAAAGAGCATAGTAAATTAATAGCTAACACTCAAAAGGGAAAAGGAAGGGGAAGTTAAAAGAAAGGAGAGCTCTGAGTGTTTTGCTGCAGTAAGATGACATAAATATACACGGACTATTAATTAGGAGAAGATTATCTGAAATCTGAAATCTAGCTCTCAGCTTCTCACTTTCCCACAGTATTTTGTTACAGCCCAGTATCAGAACAGCAGTCTGTTAAAACAAATTTAGTCATCCAGTCGTGCAGGTGCTGCAGTGAAACAGTGCTGTTTCCCAAACTTGCTTCCCAATTTTTTTGTTCAACTTAACTTTTCTATTGTATTCTTTTTCACCATCTCCTTTTTTAATAAGCAGTTTTCATCTGGTGCACCTTAACATCAGTTTGTTCTGTTGTCTTTGCACTGATCCCAGCAGACTGCAAACATGTCATGAGATTTCATCCTGCATTTTATATGTGATTTTCCCCAAGGGGAGTATTTTCCCTGGGATGTTTTCAGTTGCAGTGCTGCAGTTGCTTATATTGTTTGCTTAGATTTCTCTTTGTGCCCTAAGGATTTGCAGTCCTATGCTAATGTAATACGTAAAGTAGAGTCACCTTGACTTCACATTTGACAGCTTATGCAAGTGCTAACCTTTTACTGCACTGCAACAGAAATGTCACTGCTGTTCAGCCTCGAGATGACAAACAAACAGCTTCATTGTCAGCAACGGATTTAGGAGACTGCCTGGCTCATTGGCTGGTGCAATGGGTTTGGGAGGACAGCTCTGGTCAAATACTACACAAACCAGAATGTCTGATCCTTCTTTTTTTCCCCTAGGGAGAAATTGTGTGTGTGTGTGTGAGTGGTTTCACCTTTTTCAGGCTTGAAGAAGGGCATTTCTTGCCAGCTTTTAACTCATCCTCTGTGGCATTATTTAGTGCAGTGTTTGAACTTATTTTGGGGCAGCTCAAACAGTAGCATCCTTGGCAGGAGTGCGGTATCCCTACAGCTATTATTGCAGCTGATACAGCTGTATTCCTACAGCTATTATTGCCCCACATTTGCTTTTACAGAAAGTTGAAGTCCAGAATGGAAATTAAGAAACATATAGATAGCAGTTGACTTTTTCAACCCGAAATGCCAGCCAAGTAGCATTTATGGAACCAGTGTAGCCCGCTGATAGTGTGTGACAGCTTACCTGACATGTAGGGGAGGTGCTGGAGGAGTCCATCTTCTTCATCCAGACCTCCTGCTCCTGTAACTGCTTGATGGCAGTGCCTGGTATCTGGGAGAAATTGTTGGCACTAGCATGGTACTTGGGGGAGGTTTGTTGGCTTTAGAGGGTGTTGCACCAGCTGACTGGGGCACTGTTTGTTTTATCTGAGTGGACTTGAAGGGCTTGAATGCTGCTGCCATTAAAAGCACTACAGAAAATTCAAAGCGTGAATGAAGAGAAATTGGACAATAATCCATACAGGGGAACAAAAAAATCTTCAAGGCTCAGAATGTACTCTTTGCAAAACATTTTGAATTTGCCAAGGAAAATAAGTCATCCATGACTCGAGCAAGGTTGGACTGTTCTGTGACACCTCAAGGATGGAACAAAATCCAGAGTACTAGGACAAAAAAGGAAGATGTGGGGTAGAAAAGCATCTGCTACTTGGAATCCCTCCTAATTGCATCTGCCATATAAAAAAAAAAAAAAAGCCACAGGGAGTCTCAGGGTCTGGCCTTGAAGAAAGGTGCAATGACTGCAGTGCTTGCATTCGCTTTGCACAACCATGCAGGCAGGAGGCAAGTAGGCACTGCGGGGGCAAAGAACAACAGGAGGGATACAATAACAAATGCTGTGCTGGGGGGCAGTTGCTTCAGAAGCAAGCAGTATCTTTAATTATTTTATAGTGGAGCTTGGAGCAGTACAGAACGAGGAGCTGCAGTCATCATAATAGGGTAGAGCCCTACATTTCCATAGGAAAGACAAAGGGGCAACCGGTGGGCAAATACCAAAATACAAAAGATGTATCCAAGTAACTCATTTCTAACAAACACAGAAGTGCTTGGTTTCATCATGAGGGGACACTTACTAAGCTGACATGGAATTAATCCCAGAAAAGCTTGAGTGTATTTCTGGAAATGAGAAGTCCATGAGCGGATCAAACATTTTGAAGAGATGCACCAGTTCTCCCTTCAAGTAAAACACCCCTCTTGCAAGAAGAAAGGCTGACAATGGAGCACATGTGTTCTTGCCCTAGGAACTGTACAGTGATATTTTCCTGTGCTTGCATATGCTTGTAAAAGTTGCATCTGTCTTGGTTTCTGCATGCATCTATTCTGGTTGGAGACACTGCAGGAGTGATTGTGGCTGTCGGAGTTGTTTGCTGTTAGTCAGCAAGGACTGCACTACAGTCTTTTGATCAGTAATCAGTAAAGATGGACATGACCTGTAGCTCTGAAAATAAGCTTGGAAGGAAGGAGCCAGACCTGCTGCCCAAAGGTACACAAACAAGAAAGCAAATAGCGGGTAACTGGCCTAAAGCATTTTACACAAAATTGGAAAGAGCTCTTCACTGACAGGAAAATCCAGCTGAAAAAGAGAACGCGAGGGCTCCTCAGATTGCTGGAGGGCATAGGAAAATCAGTGCTGAGTCTGACTTCCCACTCAAGAGCTGTTCTGTGCAAAGGTATCTGATGGGCAGGGGATGAAAATCTCAGAAACGAGGACTGGAGAAGCTGAGGAAAGATACTTAGGCCAGAAGCACTGAAACATGAAATAGAAAGATTCTGGTCTGTTATGGCACTTTAGGACACAGGGCTCAGGAAATGTAACCGCAGGATGTTGATAATTTGGTCTTAATTCATCAGTGTAAAAATTTCATGATTTAATTTATTTTTGCATGCTTGTGCTGGCTGGAACTAGCTTCTAAATACAAAGCCATTCATTTATTATAGTTATAAAAACAGGCCCAAAGAATGAAAAGGTCTTGAGAGAACTGTGGACCTGACTACTTTTGTTGAAGCTGTGTCAAGTTCTGTGTATAATGAAGCTAGTAGGGATGTAGGATTATTCTAAAGAGTAGATTGAGGTTAAGATTTTTGTCAGTGTGCCCACTAGCAAAATCAGGCTTATGATTTCCATCAGTCATGCAGTTCATCCAGGAACAATTCTGAATTTGAGCAATCTCAATTTTCTCTTGCACCGATGCATGTAACATTGTCTTTCATGGATACTCTTTTTTTCAGTCATTTTTGCTATACTGTTACAAAAATTTGATTGTAGGTGATAAAATTTAATGGGCAGCATTTAAGAATGCTAACAGTCAGTTAGATAAAGAAAAAAAATATGTATGTAGAATGGGATTGTTGCTAACCATAGAGCTTGAAATTACAGAACTGTACACGGTCATTACGTACATGCCCACTGAAAATGTAACTGAAGAAATCCGCGGGTCTCCATTTAGTATCCTTGCCGTTGTTTGTCGTACAAGCTGAGTTTATCCTTTTGGATCTGTTTTTTAATCAGACGCTTTATCTCTTTTATGTGTCTGTAAAGAACAGTGCTGACAGTATCTTGAAAGTGAGAGCTATGCAGTGAGAGCAAGTTGTTGAAGGTGGGAGGAAGCTGAAAAAATGAGTTTTATGAACTATATAAATTCCTGTTACAGAAAGCAAGACCAGGGCGTTTCACTGTACTTCTCTGTAGATCCTAGTGATGCTGTTTGTTTACCCTAAAACCAAATGAGAGAAACAAACAGAAGCACAGATCTGAAGGATTATTTGCCCAAAGGTACACCAGAAAGGCAGCTGAGAAATCTTCAGTCTCTCATGTGACTGAGATGTGGCTGCCTGATAGATCAAATCCTGCTGCTAAAACTCCCAGCTAGAATCCCAGGTTTTTTTTTTCCAACCCTTGGGAAACAAAAAGTCACCTTGAGAATTTTACCCACCTTTATGACAGACAGGCCTGATTGTGGTGGGAGCTGCCTGACTCTTCGCAGCTCTGACAGGAGAAGTAAAAGTCAGAGCAGAGCTGGGGACTAATCTCTTTTCCCACACGTTAATTCTACTTGTTTTGCCTTAGACTTGATGATCAGTGAGAAGCTATACTGATCTGGTTATGCTGATTCTGTGGATCCCACAGGTTGTCCCCAGCCCTCCTGACAGCTTTGAAGATTTGCAGAAAGCTAAGCCTCAGGTAGCTAGACAGTGGGGATCTTAGCTTGATACTCATTTCTCCAGTCAGTGTCAAAAGAGCAACTCCTCAAGAAGTAACTCTGCAAGTAAGGATTACTTTGAATGCTGAATTGACAGTAGGAGGTAGTTTTGAGTCCTGAACAGGGGTCAGACCAAGCAAGCAAAATGTAAAAGTGCTTCACTGGTCTTTGTTCATAAAAGTAGTATAAGGCAGAGGAAACAGCGTCTGAGTGGCACCTGGTGTCTGCACTGGTCCCTCCAGCAGTATGCATTGTAATTTAAATCCACTGGCTCTGAGTTTTCTCCTTTTCAGTGAGCACCTTCAGCCTGACACCTTTTCTGTTCAGTTCACATACGCCCAAGGCTTGGACATGTGGCCTCAGCTGTATCAAGCAAAATACCAGAGGGTATTTTCAAACATCACTCAAATATAGAAGGCTAAGTAATGGAAACTCTTGTGTAAGGACTGTACTCACAATCTGCATTGATACCTTGATGACTGTGTCCCAGAATCAACCCTTCACTAAATGGAGTGGGGCATCTCTGAGCCTTTTGCCCCTTTCCCAGGCTCTCTGCTAGTTTGTGTAGCTGTCTAAGCATCAGATATCCATGTTTTCTAGACCCCTTCACTGCTATAATAGATGGAGGCTTTCAGATGAGAGATCAAGAGAGGAAAAAATCAAGAGGTAGCTGAAAGTAAATGAAGACTCAAGAGAACAGTGTCTGTCAGAAGAAACTGGTGGTGTGCTGTCACAGTACATCTGCTGCTCCAGTGCTTTGTTCTAGAGAAAACATCAGCAGGGAAAACAGCTGTGCTGCCCTGGAGCCTTACTGTGCTGCTGTCTGCCTCATGTGCTTCAGTTGTCGATTGATGGTAAAGGTGAGCTTGGACAGAAATGACTTGCTGGACCTGGGCTTCTGTCCAAAGTCTCCTGGCTTTTCTTTGCCTGGAAATGGGGGTGATGATATTTTGCATCTTGCAGGGATCTTTAGTGAGAATTGCTAGTAAGCAAAAGCTGTTTTTGTGAGATGAGGGCTCTTAAACCTAGGACCATGAAGAAAAATGAAGGAAATTTGAAAACATTGCCTGTCTGGTAATGTAGATGCTATTTGCGTTTCTGTCTATAGCTGCAGTTATGGCTATGCTTAAATAAAGCTGTCTCATGTGTAACACACTTTTTCAGCTGATTTTAAGCTCTGTGTGGCAGTAATAGAAGTGTCTTGCAGTAGAGAAGCCTCAGCAGGCATTGGCTATAAGTGGGCATGTGTGGAAATGCATTTCTTCTCTGTCAGAAGTGGTGTTAAATTGGTGGTTGTTTTGTCTGATTGAATCAAAGGGATCCTCTCAGACTGCATGTGAACAAGGTTGTATGATATCTAGTTGGCAGGATTCAATGGATTTACAAAGCTGTTTTCATGAAGAACACTCAGTAATTGCTTCTGAACTGTGTTGACGGACTGATAACACCCTTGTAGTTTAATAAATAGCAGAGTGGGCAATCTTTAAGTGTGTAAGCATGAATCAGAGTACAAAATGCCAGTTCTGCTCTGACCTGCCTGGGACCACAGCAGAGCACAAAGACATCCCTTGCTGTACAGACAATGCTATTTGCTGCCAGCCAGAAGGGGACTCGCAGAGAAGGTGGTGCTGTGTCCTGCAGAGAAGGTTTGGTGTGCCGTAGTCAGGCAGCCACAGTACTGCCAAGGCCATGGCCTCCAAAACCACAGATCTCTTCTCTCTACTCCACACCTCAGATCTGCAAACTTTGGCTTAATGTTAATAAGGTTTTTAAACCTAGAATTTGGGACACTTTCTGCCTGGTTTCTGCATCAGTAAAGTTCACTCAGTGACTCACACTCTTTACTTCACATCCTAGAGGCTAGAACTCCCCTTTTTTTTCTATTCCCCCCAAAGTATTTTTTTTTCTTTCAATTTTTAAGACGACGACATTTTCTTGTAATTATTGAACTCCCAAAGCTCAAGGCTGAAAATAAACCCTAGAAAATGTGGCTAGATTCCCAAGGAAGTGACAAGCATGGTATGACTGTAATCTAGTGGCGTCTAGTCGTGCAGACTGAGAATAGTTATAAAGACTGTGCAACCCTGGGGAAAGGTGCTTTCTTGGGGTGGAATAACTCCTTGATATGCTGGTGGGAGCGATACTGCTTAAATGGCCTTCTTGAGGCTTGCTCGGCCCTGACTCTGTGTTTTGGTTTATCCTCAATGCCAAAACACTTCCTTTCAGTCACTTTACAGAGAGTGCATTGCTGCTCCATTGGCAGAGATCAGTATCTGTAAGCCATCTGTACTGTAAGAAACAATGCTATCTTCTTAGGGAGATGGTGAGAACGATACCCTGCATGTTGTAGATCTATGATTTTAGCAGCTCTGTGTAGGCATCCAGGAAAGACAGGCACATAAGAAGAATAGCAAAAGTTGCAGCAGGAATGCACATGAAGGAAGGTAAACCAAGAAGCCAAGAGCAAAGATGTTTTGCCTATGGATGTTGTTTGGGTAAATTAAGCAATTAGTCACCTTTCTTCTTTGCTGGTTCAGTGTTCACTCTTTTCTCGTGCAATAAGCCACAATTTTGATGTGCGTCTCCCATGGCTCTGACCTACATTTTATGTGGAAGCCAGGAAAACAAACTGGTTCTGCAAAGCAGCATTCAGGGAAAGCAGAAGAGCAATGTCTTGAACTTGTAGGTATATGGGGAGGAGAGACCACAGCTACCACTTTGTAGGGACCATGCAGTGATTTTATGCTGCATTTCTTTGCCAGAAGTGTAACTCTCCTGCCTGGCAGAGAGATGTGAGAGGTGCCTGAAGGACACAAAGGGGACAGAGGACACTGGCATCCTTGATAATTTGCAGCATATTTCAGACACAAGTTGGGAGCACCAGCTGGAAGAGAGTAGAAGCAAAGATCCTTCACAGTGCCTTGGAGGAGAGAGGAGATCGATATCAAGAGAGGAAAAGGAAACTAGTAGAGACAGCTGTGGTAATTACCAGTTCAGGGGTGATTCTCATTAACCTGCAAGATCTTCCTCTCGGCACGTATCAGATAGAAAAGGGAAAAGTGAAGCTGTGTCAGAAGAGATGCAAGAGGGAGAACTGTTTATCTACTTGAGAGTCTAGGACAGTGAAAGTAACACCCTGGACCAGTCTGTAAATCCAACACTGTAAGCAGACCCAGGAGTAAGGTATTTATTAACTGTTTTCTTCTTGAAGTTTGTGAAACATTAATACTTTAAATACTTTATCCTTCATTAACATAATTAAGAATGCACAAGCCTAAACTGACTGAAAACAGAATTAAGAAATTAGCAGGTGCAGGGATGTGGAAGCTAGTTTTGGGAAAACATGACTTGCAAATATCGGCATTAAGTAGAGCAGTGAAATTGTGCCAAGCCTTATTTATGGATTTGTGCATTTTCTTTGCATAGCTCCACTCCTGCAGCCAGTGGAATACAGCTCAGTTTAAACATGAACCCCCTGCAGTTATACTGTAGCTGAGCCTAAACCTGGGAGCGTACAAAATAAATCTCTTCTGAAGAACTGATGAGCCTTACCTTAGATATCTTTTGATAGCTGAGATATCTTGAATGAACACATAACTGAAGAGGGAAGCAAACTGCAAAATGAAATCCAAAAGAAAATGGGAGAAAATCTTAGAATAGTATCTTAAAGAAAGAAAATACAGAAGAAGAAGCAGCAGCAGCAGCATTTTGTCACGCTGCAGACAAGAACTTGGGACGGAAGAAGAAAGCATCCTAGGCCCATAGGAGAAGTTTCCCTTAGGGAGACCGGGGCTGATATCCAAGACAGCGTCCTGTAGATTTTGCAGCTTGTGACACAATTGCCCTGTGGAATATTTAAAATAAGGTGTTGTTTTAACAAGGTGAGATATTTCCGTTTCTCATCATCACTTCTTGTACTTCCTTTTGTGGGGACAGAACTACAGCCCCTCAGGAGGATGGCCCATAGGAGCGGAAAATCACTGTTGTCAGGTTTCTGAATGGTTGGAGAAAGATTGGAACAGAGGGCTAGAAGCCTTCCAACAGCAAGATCATGGGCTGGAAGTCATCTGCACTTCAGGCTCATGCCCAAAGAAGAGGGACAGCAGTACTGCTGTTACCATATCCTTGGCCTGCAAGGTAAGGAGCATGTGTGGGCAGAGGGCAGGGGAAGAGCATTTCACATTCCTCTAAAGGGGATCAGTGACTCAGCTTTCCCAGAGGCATTCAGGCTCCAGATTGCTCTGACACTGTGCTATGTCTGAGTAGACGCTGAAGGGTCTGTTACACATGCAGAGCTATGTGTGTGCGTGTGTGCATTTCTGTGCGATTCTGGCCAGTTGTCACTTGTTTTCATGAAAGGGTGATGCAAATGCCTTTCTTTCTGTTTGCTGCAGATTTCTTATTTATCCTCTCAGGAGAGAATGAATACTTTGTCCTATTAAAAGTACTCTCAGATGTGTGGCTGAAAAGCCATACAAGAACTAGATGTTATTATAGTTGTTAGCCGATGGGCACGTTTTAAGTATGCAAAGATTAAGAAATAACATGGTTACTCCTTCACATCTCTGACCCAAATCTCTGGCTTTGTAAGTATGATCTGGTGATTGAACAGACAGGTTTTATGCTGGAGATGTTAAGGAACCTTATTAGGGCATTAATATAAGCAGCTCTGTGTCCTATGCATTTCTTTGCTTACCAGTACTGTAACAGCATTACTCCTGGTTTGCTCTGTGCAGCATTTGTTTGTGTCTTGTAGGTTCATGTGCTTAATTCTCTTGAGAATACTTCTCAGTTGTAAATGGACATGTTTTATGTCCTCTGGTTTTTCTGCAGATCTTCAAAAACTGTCCAGTTTGTGGTTCCTGAGCTATCTTAATGAATGGGATTTGGCTTTGCATGTTTGTTTTATCTGCAGACTGTTGCTTGTTATCACTCTCAGGGGAAGCTCCCTTCCACCTTCTTTCTACAAAGATTTTTTTCCCCCAAATGGTTTTTCTGTCTCCTCATGAAACACGCTCCTGTAGCACACAGCGGAGGTGTTGAGACAAGGCATTGTCTCAACAGAAGTGGCAGTGAAGGTTGCTCGCACCAGGCCCGACTTGTGCAAAAAAGATGACAAAGATGGGCTGTGGTTGCAGTGCCATTGGAATCCACAAGGCTTGGTCTCCACCATTTTGTAGCGGGTCTTTCCAGTCAGGCAGGAGGTGGTCAGCAGAGGGGCTGCAGGTGATGGCTGCTGTACCGATGAGCGCAGTTCCAGCATGGCTTCTTCAGAACTATAGCTGGTAACCACTAATAAATCTGCCTATTACTGAGATAAGAAACAGAGCCAAACCAGCTGTCACTGTTAGTAGTTTACAGCTTGCTGCTACTGCCCTTTCCTCATCCTGACAAGTGTGCCATAATCTTGTATTTTCCTTCAATGAGTGGGTGGTTTACTTGCACTTTCAGCTAGACTGAGGCAGGTCTAACAGCCCATACTGCCATCAGCTCTCCCTGAGATGATGTTGAGAGATTATCTTGTTGATTGAAGAAATGATTACAACGTTTGTTGAGCAGAAGTGAGAACAGGAACAAAATCTCTTCTAGCTACAGCAGCCCAAGATTGCAAGCAGCAGGCACAGAAACAGTGGACGTGGAGCACAGAAATGATAATGATGTCATGCCACATTAGTGCTGCATTAGCAAATAAGACAATGGGGTGGATTGCTTGACAGTATTTCTCAGATAGGTTGGCATCTCTTTTCTGTTTTCAGAAGGTGGAAATGAATAGATAGCCCATCTCAAAAAAGTAGGGGGTAGAGCAGTGATGTCAGACAGGCAAAATAAGCTTTCCATTTTGTCTGCAGTTGCAAAGATGCACACTGTGAATGTATTCCTTGGCTGCTTTTTTTTTTTTTTTTTTTTTTTTTTTTTAAAAAATAAAGAAGAAAAAAAACCGAAAGCTCCTCACAGTACATTTTATATACTCACACCTGTGTGGTGGCTGTGAGGAAAGAAGGGGGAAAATTGCAAACTGTAAATACTTTATTGTAATAGTAGCTAAAAGCATGCACTGGAGGCCATTCCATTCCCAGGAGGTCAGTTAGTAGTCCAGACAGGAGCTTTGCAGTTGATCTTTACCTTAGATTTTTTTCTTTCATCCTTTCCATTACACCGTAATGGAAGTTGTGTGTTGCTTTCAGCACAGGTGTAACTAAGTCTAGGCTACCCAGACCCTGCCGTGGTCAGGCTTGGAGGTGGGTGGGCTGCTGCTTGTCCCGAACTCATGGCTCTTGTCCCACTGAGCTGCTAAGGCTGCACACTCATCACCCACGTAAGGACTGGTTGTCCTTTTTATTACTGTTCAGAGATGACTGAAGGTACTCTGAAGTCAGACATTAGCAATTTTCCTGGAATGCAAACATTTAGAACACGTGTACATAGAATTTGTTTTGATAAATTCAGGCAAGTCTTGACTTTCACCATCATTTCCTAAGTAAAGGAAATTGCTGTTGAATTGGCTTGCAGAGTATAAGGCTGATAGCCTGGTACAGGCTTGCTCCCAGGCTGTGATGGGTTCTGGTTTAAGCCCACATACCCAGGGCTTTTCCAGATTTATATGAAATGCTGCAACAACTTGTATACAACTGGACTGAAAGAAGCATTTATACAGGCACTGAAATGGCAGCTAACGGAGGCTGTAACACAAATTAAGGTGTTCCCAGTACTGTTTCTGTGGTGATTTTTCACCTGTGTATGACACCAGTATATCGTGCCTCAGGCAGGAGGCCTTGGGAGCTGTGTGCAAATGGACGAGTAGGAAACAAATATGCTGAGCTGAGCCAGGCAAATGCAAGTCGTTTTCTTCCATGGAAAGGCAGAGAAGTGTTTTTCCCATGCACTGTTAAAACTCAGGGCATTATTCATCTGGATGAATTAAGCAGACTGCCCACAAAATATAGCAAGCGTGTGTGTACTGAATTGTTGTTTTTCTGTGTGTTTTAAAATGCGGTTAAAATACTCAGAAATGCATGTTAAATAAGTTTCCCATTGAGGAAATGCAAGCTTATGTAAGTCACAGAGGTATAAACCTTAAAACTGGACAATGTCTTTCTGGAATACAGTTCTGCTGAAGGGCACATCAATCTCAGCAGGTGGAGATGGGGAACAGAGAGAGAAGAGTGATGTTTCTGGGTTGCTAGCAGTGGGCCAGTAGGAGCCAGCTGCAGCTCCTCAGAAAAGAGCTTTATGGCAATGTCCTCATCCTGTGAAGTGATGGGCTGCTCTTGTCCCCACTCTATGAAGATATGGAAGCTATAGATTCAGCAGAAGAACCTAGCAAGAACAAAGCAGAATTCAGAGTTGGCCTGAAGGGCCAGGAGAATCAGGAGCCCGACCTTTCTAAATGTGTGAGCTTATCAGGCAAGTTCTTCTCTATGGTCAGGTCAGTTCCGGTGTGGAAACAAACTTATCATGCTGACATACCTGTCAGCTTTGTTTCTGGTGGCAGCAGATAGAAAACCTTTTTCTATTTGTTCTACACATTTTCTGTTCTTACATCTGTAGGTGAATGAAGTAGTGGTATTCTTTTCTCTCCACCCTGAAAACCAGCTCTGGCTGCCTGCTAACTGGCTTTGGTCCTATAGAGATACGCCGAGGTTGAGCCTTGCATCTACAAAAGCCCCTACAAAACCCGTGGAATGTTTTAGGCCTGCAGAACTCAGCCTGGTACTGAAGCCAGTTGCACTGTGTTCTCTATAGGTTCCTGAAGTCTTTAGTCATCACCAGAACATGAGAGCCTTTCAGCTCTTTACCAAGACAACATGACTCACATTACGTGCTGTATTTTAAAGCTTTAGGATTTAAGCATATGTAGTGGATCACATTGGATTGTTATTTTCCCTTGAAATACATAGTTAACTCCTTAGCTTGAGAAGGCAAGGTCAGGCCAATTGGGAAAGTGGTAGATGTAACAGTGCTCCTAGTGTCCTGGGCAAGTCTGATCCACAGTCATACTGGCTCTCAAAAAGGCTTTGTCCAGTAGGGAGAGCTTTTTGTCTCATAGGTAGTTCAGCTGTGCCAAGACTTCCATCCTCCAGCATTAGGTAGCCTTATAGGTGTCCTGGACTGACACAGTTTAGCACACTATTGCCAGAAGACTGAGAATTGAGTTACATACCTAAGTTTCATTGATTGCTTAGAGAAAAACAGGTGCTTTCATGAGCCTGACAATGTACTACGTGCATGATATCTTTTGTAATGATTTTTTAAATACATATATCTATATGTATCTATGCATACATATGCAGTTGGTCATGACTCATTGACTGTGCAGCAGAAGAGAATTATACCAAAGAATTGGCCTTTCCAAACCAAACATATATATCTTTGATAGTTGTCATCCTACCCAGGAAGAGCAGAATTGCAATTGGGACTTGAGTCAAATAATGACATTTTGAGTTATTGGCAGAGAATTCTTTTTTGGCTTCTGTAAATCTATAATCTGAAGCTTAAGGCTGTGTTCTTTAAAAAAAAATAATAAAAAAAATCTCAGATTAGAAGGTTACGTGCAGTACTCCAATGACTGTATTTATTCTTAACTGTGCCTTAAGTGATGATGAGCAAAAAATGTTCTAAAGAGAGTTTTTCTCCTCATCTTCTAAGGACGTATCCACCAATGTGAATCATGAACAACTGCAGCCTCGCATTTTTATCACTTTCTCTATTAGTGCTCTCCCTTTCACTCAGCTTGGGCAGTGAAACTAGACCACTCATCTTCAGTTTTATTAGCTGTCAATTTCTCATTTTCATGTTGGACTGCAACTCTGCAAGCTTTGGGAAGCACTTATTCCAGGGGAATGATATATCTTTTATAACTTAGGAGCTGAATATAAACTTTGAGATCATAAAGCTTTTGCTAAAGGAAACTTACACTGGTGTGTATACCAGAAGGCCATTGCAATTTTATAATATTCAGAAACTTACGAGGTCATGGAGCAGTGGCTGTTCTTGCATTTAGCAGTACAGGAAAAACTTCTTGCTTCTGATGAGAGGACTGGTGAGCGTGATACGGAGATGTCATGAGATGCAATGAAACTTAGGGTAGCAATCTAGTTTCCACCAAACTTGATAGAAAAAGCAATTTTCTGGGACAAAAGAGTATCTTTGCAGAAGAAAACCAATTGCACAATGTTATAAAGTAAGTTTTATTTCCTCGGATTATAGCAGGCATGAGACCAGTCAAGCATTGTTAGTAAATAAGATCTAGAGCACTTAAAAGAAGGATCCAATCACAAGTTCAATTGGTCCATTAACTGAATGTAATATTATTTGCCTAAGTGGCCCTTATGGACTATTTCATAACTCAGGTTTATGACCTTTTCCAAAATGATCGATATTGCTGCATGCACAGCCACAGGGCTTGATGGAGGAGACTGGCCATTAGAGCAGCAGTGGTCTGTACTGGTCTGTGATTGCCACAGCTGAAGGTCCAGCTTGGAAATACCGAATGAGGAGAATGCTTTCCCAGAAATACTAAAAAGAAGTAGCAGCTCTGGAGAGAAGGATGGAGTGAGAGAGTGAGGTCACATGCAGGAGATCAGCTCTTCTATTGGGCTTGAAAAAAAGGCTTTCCAGCACGTAAACCTTTCTGCAGATCTGAGCAAGAAGCTGTGGTGACATTTACAGCCACACACACAGGTTTGCCAACATGTATCAGAGTGAATCTCCAGTGGGAGGGAACAACCAGCCACTCTATTTGCAACTTGGCAGATGGGGTGTTCTGTTGTCTGCTCTAACGTGTGATGTGAGTTGGCTGCTCACATGGAGTCATATCAAGTGGAAAGGTAGCTCTTGTCTATTGATCTGCATTCACGATCTGCTATTTGATTTGCTCTCATCAGCTGGGAGCAATGAGCTCCTACAGCTGAATTCAGAACCCCTGCAAATCGCTGCTCCTTCCACGCACGGAGAGCTCAGCAATCAGATGCTTTTCCTCTGCTCCATCAGCATCAAGAAAAGTCAAATGAAAATAAAAGTAAATAAAAGCTAGGAAGGATGTCAAGAGGCCTGGTGGTTGCCTGGTTGTAAACTGGCATTGGTTCCCACCATTTCAATTTTATTCCTTCTGTTTTGTGAAGGTTATTCTCATTCCCATGAGATGCGGAGGCGTGTGGGTGTGCATTGCTTGTCAAGTATGATACAAGGGAGGGCAGTTCCTAAAAAAGTCTGTAGTGAAAACTCATGGAAAATTTCAGTGGGGAAAGGCAGTGCTGCTGAGAGACCTTTGCCTATCTGTCCTCATTATCCATATCCCTCTAACGGATGGCAGCCATTCAGTGCTGCTCCCTGGCCCTTTTTCCTCTCTGCCCCTGCCTCATGTGGCTCAGCTTGCCCTTTCTCATGCTGCTGCATGTGGATCTGAACTTGGTGCCGTTTTCATGTTGTTCTCTCCTACAAGAAACAGTAGAAAAAAAAGGTATTTTTCATTCTTTCTGCTGCTCTCTAATGAAGTAAAACAGTTCCCTTGTGATCTTAATGTGTCCATCTCAAGAGTCTGGTCCAAATGCAGGTGGCAGGAGGACTCTCAAACACAGCAGTTGCAGCTCTAATGCCATTTCTCTCTCCAGAGAGAGAAATTTGTCACTTTTGATGCGGGCATGGCTGTGTCTGACCTGAGTCTTCGATGATGCTGAGAAATTTTTGCTGGGATAGAAAAGTTATTTAGTGTCATTAGATGAATGCAGTTGGAAACCTTCCTTCCGCATGCCAGACAAGCTGTTTCTGCCAGGTATGGCTGCTTTTCAAAGGCTCAAGCTCTCATTTCTTTGCCACACAGCACATAAGCTGCATGTGGCAGGCTGAAGTGGCTTGGAGACTTGGACTAATAGTTTACAGGGAAGAGAGACTCAACTGCAGGGAGATAATAGTTTAAAATGAGTGATAAATGATCTTCCTCTTATCTTTGCTATGTGGTTCTCTCCATTTTCTGCCCTTGTTTGTGCTGCAGATAGCCAGCCACTGGATTTTCTCTAATGCCCCTGCAATCAAGTGTAAATAAACAAAAAACTTCCCTTGCCCCAAATATTAACTCAGGTAGTAGAAAATGCCTCTCTAGACAGAGATGTCGTATGGAAAAATGTGTGTTTTCAGGCTTTCTGCAGATGGAAAAATTTTAATGCGACTTTTAATTTTTGCTGCTTTCAAGTACTTAAATGTTTTTTCTCTGTAGGTATCTGACAATTGCCTTCCCCTTTTCTTATCAGGACTTCATCAACGTTTTTTGTCACTTCTCATTTGTTAAGCAGGCAGTATTACCAATCTGGAAAAAACAAGTGGTCCAGGATATACTTGTGTTGATTGTTTCTTTCACCAAGTGATGCTGCTTCCAGGAGATCAGTGACACTGGGAGGAGACTATGAGAGAGACTATGATCCTTGATGTCACTAGAGTCGATTGTTCCATGTTGCAGTGCATGCACTTGCTTGGCTGATGCTTTGTTCTCTGGTTTCAGGAGAGAAAGGCATCAGGTTTGGAAAATCTGTCTGTTGTGCTGGATCTCACCTGATTGGTTGCTCAAAAGCTCAATGTTCAGCTAAAGTTGTCCATGTAACCCAGGCAGAAGTATATTAGTTCTGACATTCGCATGCATCATTTCCAAGCATAGCAGACAATCTGCATTAGGCTGTACATGATTGCATGAGAAGAATTCAGGGCAAATCGCCTTGTGAGTCTTTATCCTAGAATCCTAGAAATACTCAGGTTGGAAAGGACCTCAAGGATCATCAAGTCCAACCGCAGCCTAACCACAGTACCCTAACTCTAGTAACCCTCTGCTAAATCGTATCTCCGAGCACCACATCGAAACGGCTCCTAACACATCCAGGGACGGTGACTCAACCACCTCCCTGGGGAGCCCATTCCAATGTTTAGCCACCCTTTCTGTAAAGAAGTTTCCTAACGTCCAACCTAAACTTACCTTGGCGCAATTTGAGGCCATTTCCCCTCGTCTTGTCACCTGTCAGCAGTGAGAAGAGACCTACCCCGCTCTCACTGTAAGCACCTTTCAGGTACTTCTCTTCCTGCTATTCCTCTGCACCCTTCAGGACTTTCCCTCACATCCTAGCCTAATCTGTTCCCTTTTGGGGTGACTTTTAACATGTCTTTGGAGGAGGGTCATAAACATCATCGTTGTATATTCTTCTTGGAGTGTGTAATCCTCCTTAGGGCTATGAATTTTAACATTAACTTCAGCCTCCTCCACGTCAGTTGTTAGTCATTAGCTCTTCCTGTCTTAATTATTGGTTGGTTGGGGCCGTACGTTGCCTTTCCCTTTTCTGGCCAATGCACTTGCAGAAGGAAGCCTTTGTTAGTCTTCATGTCCCTTGCCAAAGCCGCCTCCAAGCATGCTTTGCAGAGTGTTGGCAGCCAAGTGGCTTTTCTGCAGGGCTGCTTTCCAGCTGGTCACTCCTCACGTGCCCTGGTGCCCCGGGTTGTTCCTCCCCGAGGACAGGACTTTGCACTTGCCCTTGTGCAGTCCTTGAGATTCCCCTCAAGCCGTTTCTCCAGCACGCCCGGATCCCTCTGGATGGCTGCACGGCCTTCTGCTGCATCAGCCGCTCCTCCCAGTTTGGGATCCTGCGCGGCCCTGTGCAGGTACGCTGCGTTCCGTCACTCCAGATAGTCCTGGAGGCTCTTCTGTGGGACTGGACCCACTTTTGACCCCTGCAAAGAGCCTGCAGGGTGGCTGCAGTTCTTCCAAATTCAGGCAGAGCAGCAGATCTGCAGAGGTGCCAAGGGGCACAGGTATCTCAGCTTGGCATTGTTTGCAGATTGCCCCGAGTCATTTTCCAGGTGAAGTTGGTTCGTGGCACAGTTACAACTGTATCCCAAAGGCTACACTTACTGATGGCCCTGCTAGCACGTAAGCATCTCATGCTGCCATCTGAATGTGGTCATTCAGCTTGCAGCCCTGTCTCTTAGCTTCATTTCCCTACCTCAGGTCCCTGCCTCACGTCACAGACTCGCATTTCACTCCTGTAGCCTGATCTCTGCAGTGAATCACTGCACATTAATAGTCTGAAACTTTCAGATTTCCCTCCCCTGCAGACTTCCCTGGGAGCAATTCTAAGCACCGCTGCATCTCTCCGTATGCTTAGACTCATATGATGGCTTCGGTTGGGAAGGACCTTCAAGCCCGCTCAGTTCCAGCCCTTTGCCATGGCCAGGGTTTCCATGCGGCAGCTCAGGCATCACAGGCTCCATCCAACGTGGCCTTGAATGCCTCTGGGGGCAGGGCCCCCCCACTCCTCTGGGCAGCAGCGCCAGGGCCTCAGCGCCCTCTGAGTAAAGAGATTTCTCTTTGCGTGGAACCTAAATCTCCCTCTGTTTTGCTGAAAACTGTTCCCCCTGGTCCTGTCTCTGTCTGACAGTGTGAGCAGTTGCTCTCTCTCCTGTTAAGCTCCCTTTAAGTGCTGGAAGACTTGGAATCCAGACGCAAGAGGCATGAGATTTGCTTGTAAGCATAGCTGGGTACAGACTGAATGCCTGCACGGGCAGGTGAGCCTCACAAGCAGTAATGAGCCGCTTGGTGGGGCAGAGTCAGCGCCATGATGGCAGGGGATGGCTGCAGGATGGGCTGGGCTGTGTGCCAGCGGGCTGGAATGCCAAGGCTCAGCTGCTTACAGCCGTGATGGGAATTAGTGTTGCTGAATGTAGCGTGAGAGGTTGGTCGAGCTGTGGTGTTTCTTGTTGGAATAAAACCCAGGGAGGTTTGCTTAGTCTAAAGTGTGTGTAGGGTGGCCCTCACGTGATGCATCTTGCAAGTGTTGTAGCAACAGCAGAGATCAGATTTACGCAAGGGAAGGCAACTTTTCTTACTTTCTGGAGGCAGAAATTGAGGGGAGGTGTTTGGAAATGCTGCTACACATGGATGATTCAAAAGAGGTTGCAGTAACATCATGTCCAAGATTTTTCTTGGTTGCCCAAGGAAACCAGGTGCCAGGCCTCGTGCTCGCTGTGTTGGATTCAATGCCTATCGTGTACATCCAGGTGGTGGCTTACAGTAGCACCTCAGGCTGTTTTCTGGGAGGAACACAAGCCATGTCAGCACTCTCCTGACTAATACAACTGTCTTGCTTGCAAGGGGCTGCTGTCTGTGTGCTGCGGGCACACCTTACCTGCTCTGACTTGGCATTCCATGGTGCCATTTAAGCCCTCTGCCCCCCTGGTGCGTGCTGCCATGCAGTCACAGAGCTCGGGCTCTCAGGGTTCTGGAAGTCAATGGCTGGTTTCTCCAGCCGACCCCTTCCTCATTCCCCGTCCCTGTTTTGCACTGGGATTCCAGGCTTATGGTTTAGCTTCCCGAAAGAACTAGACGCAACAACTGCTCATTTGAGGGTGTGTGGATGTTTATTGGAATGTTTATGCCCATATCCCCCCGCGCCCTCTCTGTGGCCTCCAGGAGGGCCATCCCAGCGCCGTCCTTGTAGTGGAGATGTTGTGTTCTTCCACCACTCGGCTGCCATTTGCTGGGCTCCGTGCAGTGCCTGGGTGGCTGGTAGCGGCAGCCCCAACCTGGGCACTGTGGGCTGACGGAGGCCGATCAGCGGGGTACGGAAGGATGAGCTGGAGCTGCTGGTGGTCTGCTCCAGTAGGGCAGGGAAGTGATGGTAAGAAGTGATGGTCTGTCCCTGTGCCGTTCCCGGCTGAGGTTGGGCCGCCTGCTCACAAGTGGGGCCCGTCGGGGTTCCGCGTGGGCTCTCCGGCGCCCATCTGCCGCTCCCGTGCCACCCGCCTCAGCCACTTGCGGTCCTCGTCCTGCCGCGGCAGTTCTTCAAAGCGGCTGCGCTGGTTGAGCTCCCCGTGCCACGAGGAGCTGCGCACCAGCCAGCGGGGGGACCTGGAGCGGCTGCGCGGCGGGCTGCATGGTGGGACGCTGCGGGAGCGCCGGGCAGATCTTGCCTCCTGCCGCTCCCTGGTGCGCTGCAGCTTCCCCTGGGGCGAGCAGGTCGGGGGCAGAGCCGAGGGGCACCAGTCCAGCCGCTGCTTGGCGAATATTCTCTGCCGACACAGGGGGCAGCGAGGGCTGTTGGCCATCCATTCCTCAATGCACTCCCTGCAGAAGATGTGCCTGCAGGGCAGAGTGTGGATGGTGTCGGTGACCTGGTCCAGGCAAATGGGGCACCGGTCCTCGCGGGCCTCCACCAGCCAGACCCACGCCTTGCGCCTGTGGTTGGGAGCCGCCTCCTGGCTCATGGCTGCGGCTGCCCTGGCGCTGTGGGGCTCCAAGGATGGATTCGGAGCCCCAAGGATGGATTTGCTGGAGGCTGCCTCTTGCGGAGCAGTCAGCAGCCTCTGCGCCTCCACTCACAATCCACTCGCAAGACTCCTGTCTCATGCACTGGCCAAGTCTCAGTGTCTCGTGCTCCCTCAGGAAGACACTCACACCTCGAGAGTCGCCAGCAAGACTCAAGGCAGGCTGGGCCCGCTGGGTATTTATAGGCACCCGGCCCATTGTGAGCTCAAGGGCTGACTGTGACTCTGCGATGCCGTTGCCAAGGGCGCGCATAGGGGGAGCTTTGCTGTTGGCTTGTTGTGGCGTTGCTGTTGTTGGCATTTGCCTGCCCGAGTCCAGCCAAGGACTTTCTGTGGGACATTTTCACAAGCGGTGACAAATAAACGATTGGTTGAAGCAACCGATGGAATGGGTTTGGTGTTGCCATTGATCAGTGCCGTAGCTGTGACCGTGCTGGTGTTTGATAGCCGTGCTAGCAAAGCAAATGCTATCCTGGGTATTTTTCACCAAGAAGGGAAGGGAAGGGGCAGAGCTTAGCTAATCATCTATCTATATATATCTATCTATAATCATCATTTTCAGTAGTTTGTATGTAGATCTTAAGTGTGCCATCAAATTGAAGCACATCTGCATAGAACTGTAATTCCTGAAATGCAACAAACAAAAACTTTCCTCACGCTTGTAAGGAACCACGACACTAGAAGAACACATTTTTTTGGTATGCCAAACTTGTTACAAATCTGTGGCTCGCCAGGAAACTCGCAGATGTAACTGTGCTGTGTGCTGCAGCCACCCACTGTGCTGCAGTGTCAGCTGGGCTGGAGCTCAGATCCACCCACTTCCTCTGCACCAGGCCCATAACTCTGGAGCTGAAGGCAAAATGCAAATAGGCTGTGCTGAATATGGTTGCCTTCTGGCAAGCAGAGGGATGGCGAAAGTAGAACCCCCAGCATCTCATTCCTTCTTCAACTTCTGAACCACAAGGTCGTGCTTTTCATTACCTCTTTCCCCTGGAAAGAGAAATAAAATGGAATAAAAATCAGGCTAATTTTCTACAGAAACAGGGGAAAGGAAATGGAAAAGATCATCCAATTAGTTGAATTAGTTACAGCTGCCTAAACCCCTGGTCCTGATTTGGTGTGGTTTGTTGATGCCAAACAGAGGTAGATTACCATAGTTGTTTTTTTTTGGTTTTTTTTTTTTGGCGTGTGTGTGTGAGAGAGTGAATGCCTTCCCTGTGACTTCTAGGCTTTCTGAGCCATGGAACAATCATTCCTTCACCTTGCTGCACTCTTTCCAGGGCAGGATTTACTACTTCTTACTTTTTTAGACTACAAGAAACATCACTGCTCCTGGAATACAAGGTGGGGACTTTCTCCATCAACCTATCTAGATTGTATTTATAAATGTAGAGTGAGAAATTATGTTAAAAAAAACATACATAGTTCAAAAAAAAACTCTGTGACCTAGTCAAAAAGTAAACATTATGGAAAAATGAAAACTATTTCAAGAGATTGAAAAAGAGAAGTGAAAATAATCAGAAGAAATCTTGTTGCTGTAAATAAGGGATGTAAGTCAGCAGCTCTTATCACTGGTAGTTCCAATTTTGAGAACCTGGCTCAATAAAAAGTAGGAGAGAAGAACAGTAAGCAATGAAAAAAAGAACAAAGATGAGAAATCTACCAAATTAAGGTGATAGATAATCCATAAACAAGATCACTCCTTTTCAGAATGAAAAAAAACCAATGAAATAATGTCCCATGCCTTATTTAAACTACCAGGTGTCTGTCATTCTCTTTTGAGCTGTAGTGGAGCCTTAATTTTTTCAGGTAGCCCCTTAATGTGGGATTGGTCAGGGAGCATTGCAGTCATTTTGTTGAAAATGAAACACCTTAAAGAGTGATCAGAAGCTTTTACTGCAACAGACCTTTGTAAATTTGTCCCCCATAATGAGAAGACAAGGGTTGCTTGTCTGTTTTTATCACTTATGTGTACTTATTTTTCCCCCACAGGTTGTCTGGTCACTATGAACAATGGCCCAGCTATACTACAAAAAGGTAAACTATTCACCATACAGAGATCGGATCCCACTGCAGATTGTGCGAGCAGAGGCAGAGCTCTCAGTGGAAGAGAAGGCCTACCTCAGTGCTGTGGAGAAGGGGGACTATGCCAGTGTGAAACATGCCTTACAAGAGGCAGAGATCTACTACAACATCAACATTAACTGTATGGATCCTCTTGGTCGCAGTGCCCTTCTAATAGCCATAGAGAATGAAAATCTGGAGATCATGGAGTTACTTCTGAGCCACTGCGTGTATGTGGGAGATGCTCTGCTGTATGCAATACGGAAAGAGGTGGTGGGAGCTGTGGAGCTGCTGCTGAATTACAGGAAGCCAAGTGGTGAAAAACAGGTTGGTCAGGCGTTTCAGTTCAGACTTAAGCTGTTACTTTAATAAAAACTTGTGTTAGGAAAGAGATTCTCCACAGTGAAGGTGCTGTTCAAGAGTCATAAAACGAACTCCTTAATGTGCATTCATTGCTTTAAATGCCCAGAGCGAAAGAGGTACTTTGATAACTTTCTTGTCTGAGCAAACGTGCTCAGCCTGACTTAACTCGACATTTTCGATTTCACTCAGTGTTCTTCTTAGTCTTACAGTGTTTGTGGACATAGGGATTTCTAGGCTGATTTATAGACACACACTTTGTAAAGGAACTTGGAGCTGTCTGAAATTATATTACAATCTATAAATATGAAGTACTGCCATGCTCTCACACTGGTATTAATAAGTGGAATTGCTTTTTGTAAGTAAATCCTGAAAACATATAAGCTTATAAATAATAGTAACCAAGGAAGCAGTCTGCTAGCTTTCAGTACTTAGCTATAGTACAGACATGTATCTTGGTCTCCATCTCTGGGGAATCTAGTTCAGTAATGCAGAGGCAGTACATAACATTGCAGCATGAGCTGAGGTGCTGTATATCTGCACAATGAACAGCTATGTCTTGTAGGAAAGATTGTTAGTTACAAAGCCACCACTAAGGCATATAAGAATCTTTGTGAAAAGACACAAAGTACAAATCTTACCATTTTAAGTGTCATGTACCACATTGTCCCTAGCTTTTTTCATCTGTGCTTAACACTGCCAATAACTGTGATAGTTTATATGCATTACTGACCACTGTCAATTTTTATAAGCTCAGTGCTTTGAAAGGAACTTTCAGAACTGATGGTCCTGATTTCTCAAATCCTCTTTTGAGATCTACTTGGATGCAGCCCTTTGTGTGTGAAGGAAGAAAAAGATTACTGTCGCTTAGCCGTAAGAATTTCTTCAATGGGTGGGCCTTGGTACATCGTTTTTAAATAGCAGTTTTACGTAGCCAAAGCAAAAAAGGAAACACTGAAGGCTAACCCTGACCACACTGAAGAGTACTCAGTTTAGTAGTTAGAAACATCAACTTGCAGCGTGCTATAACAATGTGATGTAAGTCCTAAAGAGATGGAGAATCTCTTCTACTAGACCTAAACATTGAAACATTAGTCTATAGGCTTTAAAGTGTCTAAATGTAAGTAGCAAGACATGAGCCACAGATGAAGAATGAGCCTTTTTTTTTTATCCATCTTCTAGAAAGTTTGATCATCCTGTGCCCCAATGTAGCAGAAAGTAAAATAGAAGGATAGATCATGTTACTAAATGTTTTCCAAGGTAGCATGAGGCACTGTGAATAATTGTTGCAGACTAATGACAAGTTTCTCTTAAAATATCATGAAAAGCAAGAGATGGGGTTCTTGTGGTTTTCTGTAAGATTTCTTGAACACCACAACTTCTGTCCAATCAAATTCAAAGCCTTGGTGGCATAACTTGATGGGAACAGACGCCCGTGAAATAAGATGGCTTTATTGCGTCTCATCTCCAGCATCTCTCTGTCAGTGATGCGTTTCATAGTAGGCCTGTGTCTTTATTTTTCTATATTTACCAGTGTGAAGCTTTCGTTCTCTAGCTAGTTTTATATCTGCTGCAAAGTTTACAACTTGAAGGGGAATATGTGTGGGAGAAGAGATGCAGAGCTAGTTTCAGCTTTATTTACAAGGTTAGTTGCAAGACCAGATTTCATTGGTACAGTTTTCAGCTGGTGCTGGCTTGATGCATGATCCTGTGTGGAAATCAGAATTTACTTCTCCGGCTTATGGTTCATGGTCTTCTGTGGACTGCAGGAAATGCTGTCAGCAGAAGGCTGCAGGACTGGCCTTTCACTTTTCCAGTTTCACTGATAGTCCATGCAATGATGGTAATTAAAATTTATTTCATGTACAGTCAATACTACAACAATTGTAAAGAAGTACTTAGTTAAGCAAAGGTGGGATGCACAGGTGAGCTTGTCAAATCACAAAAGTAATATATGAGAGCTTTTAGAATGTGACTTCCTAAGGCTAATTTGAGACTAGTATCAGCACACATTCAGTAATTATCTTTGTTGGACCCTTTCTCAGAAAGTCCTTTGGGAATCCCAAATCTAATTACTTTCACAGAAAGCACCTGTTAAATCAGATTAGCACAACATTTCCTAATCAATTACTCATATCTTTAAAAAACATACAGAAACCTGCTTTTTTTGGTTGAGTAATTACCAAAATTTGTATATCTTGGAATAGTTTCTGCTTGGATGAGGAATTTGTAAGATAGTAAAATAATTAATATTGGTACTTGGTACTTTGATAACTTTCTTGTCTGAGCAAACATGCTTGTATATAAGGTGTAAGTTAATCTGTTCATGAAACCTACGTAAGGTTCAGTTTTCCTGAACAAACCTGTGAAGGCAGCTCCTTGGCTGAGGCGTAGCAGCCTGTGTCCAGTTGGGCTGGCTCTTTGTCTCTGTTGTACACCAGGCAGAAGTGAAAAGGACGCATCTTCTGACTGTGCTCCTAAAATGCAAAATGCACCTCCTCCTTCATCTAACAGAGCCTGGGGCTTGCCAAAACCTCCTAGCTCCCATTTTCTTATTTTCTACTTCTGAGAGGTTGTTTTTTGCCTCCATACCAAAATCTTGTTTCTTGAACTGTCAGGCATGAGGAGCTGCTCTTTTTTGTGCTTGTTCATGTCAGCTCAGTTAATTATTCTTTGCATCTCCAAGGCAGCTGAGCAGCACAATCCATTTTACAGGCATTTATTTTGCTCGTTCCCACAACCTTATCCTTGTATTGCAACCCCAACTGAAAATGTCACAGGTTGCATTATGCCAGCCTCTTGTGGGGCTACAAATAGCAAAAGATCTAGATAGCTAGATAACAAAAGATGCACCCAAACACAGCACAAGGGGTAGAAAACACTGTGTTCCCATTCAGACTTAACCTCAAAGCTTGGCTCACCAACTACAGAGCCTGCAAAAGGTGATGTGTCCTAGGCACTGCAGACCTGGCTCTCCATCTGCCTGAGGGGAAGAGCTCTGCTTTCTCTTGTGTGATGACCTTCCCAGGGAACAGAAGTCAGAAAATCTTATATCTGAAGTGACCTTTGTTGTGTTCCTTGTGGAAGACTCTGGGTCTTGTTCATGATGTAAGGGACAGTTAGAAATAGCTGAGAAGACCATGCAACAGAGATGTTCACATCCTGTTTTTGAAGGACTGCAAGCACTCGTCATTTCACAAACCTTTGCTATGCTGCTGTTTAAGCACCATTTACTGAAAATACTGTGACAATGGCAGGGGTAAGTCATAGCCAGTAACTATAACAACAGAAATCTCCTGCACTGCAGCCGTTTGCGTAAGGGGTGTCTTGGGAGGGGAAGAAGTGACTTTGTTTACATGTAGAGTGTGTGAGAGGCAGGAGCACAAATCAGCCCTTCTCTAAACACCTCTACAAAGCACAAGATAAACGAGCGTGCTGAACAGTGATGTGTTCAGGTAGATATATTTTCTTTTAGAACTTTTCTCCTCAAATCTGTTCTGCCTGGTCCTGACATCTTAGTGCATGTTTTTGTGTAATGTTTTTAGAGTCTCTTGAAAAAGCTGGGGAGAAAACTTCTCTAGTTACAGTCAGAATAGCTCTGTGGCTAATGAAATTGCTGATGTTGGGAAAGATGCTGTCACCTCTGGTAGATAAGAGCTGTTATGGTTCAAGTATCTATTCTTGCTGTCACAGGAAGACCATGCAGTCATGCTCACATACGCCACTGGATTTGGAGTTAATAGGGAATATGAAGTGACTTCTTTCATTTTTGAAATGAATACTGCTGTAGGAGTGAGGGAATATATATGTACATGAAGCCTCGTGAAAAAAATTCTCCTTCCCAGTAAAATCTTCTGTCTCCCCATCTGTTTGATTTTCAAGTTTGGTGTGTTGTTTTTGTGCTGGAAGTCATATTAGAAATTTTTTTGGCCATTCAAATATCAGTACATTGGATTGTGGTTTCAGCCAGGCTGTGGTCTGCACCTAAACAGCTCTAAGGAGGAAGAGGAAATGTAAGGCTGAAAATTCACATTTTCCCATGCATTTAAATCATATTCAATTTATCATTAATAATAGTTTTATTTCTGCAATTTTTGAATCCCGCTGAAATCGGTACAGAGTTTCCTTTTTACTTCAGATGAAGTCTTAGGAACATTCAGGAATTTTCAGAAGCTTCCTGTGTCAATTCTGCAACATGGCCCTGGCTCCCTGTTAAACATGCATCACGGCTCACAGGGCAGCTCACTCAGCTTGCACAGATCTCACATTGTTTCTTGCCTTGTTACAGTGGGTATTTGCAGTGCAATGGGCACAATCTGTGCTGACTGCTGAGCCACTTCTGTTCTTTAAGAAGCAGTAATCAGCTGTCTGAATGACTCCATGTGCATGGTGTGGCCATAAGCACCTTTATTGGTAGCTGTTTTCTTCACAACAATCAGAGCTGACATCAAATGTTTACATAAGGAAGATACTAGCATCTCTCTGGTATCTGCCAAAATTAGCAATTTGCTCATGGCAGATGGTTTCGAATTCACAGATGGGACTACAAATGCAATTCCTCAATAATGAGAATAAAAAGAAAAGGGACCTCAGTATTTATGACCATGATTCAATTTGTAGCGACCGTCCAAAGGCCTTATGAGTCAACGGAATTTCAACAGCTACCTATCTCTGTGTCTTTCAAAAGAAGAATCTTAACAAGAAACTAGCCCTGGATACCATTGTAGAGGGGAAACTAGAGAATAAGAGGCAAGTTTTGAAGTTTTAGTTGCTAATCCTCACATACTTGCTGATATAAGGTTGATATACTTGATAGTATTTTCAAACTTAAAATTTGACATCAAAAATCCCCTTTTAGATGAATTAATGAGTGAAAATCTGTTGCAGTGTAAATATAATGGATCAGCAGCCAAGAAGAAACTGTCCTCTTGTGAACCAGAAATTAAATGGTGCATTAAACCACTTTGTTCTTGTCCATATCCAGTAACTTTCTGATATAGTGTGGTTTAACTGAGTTTTCTTACTCATATAGGGTTCTTCTTCCTCTATGCACAGTCCAGTGCAAAGTTGAATCCTTCCTACCAACAGCCCATGACTTCTGCAAACTTGCTGATGTAGGATGTCTAAGCTCCCTGCTAGCACTGTCAGACCTGTGCAGTCACTGACAAGAGTTCTTACATCAAAGGAAGCAGATGAGTTGTCAGTTATGTAGGAGTTAAATTCTGCAGAGAATCAGAGAAGGGTTTTAGAAGTTGCTGATATTCCTTATGGCTTGCCTGAGTGGTTACTGTGGATCTGTGTTACCTGCAGGCAAAGTGCATGGAGGTGCCTATGGTAGGACCAGAGGACCTAGGATTTGTGGCCATGAGAAATATTACCTAATTTTCTGCAGTTAAAAGGTCGGTTTCCTTGATACTTATTATGGTTAAAGGCAAAGAAGAGACTTGTGGATGGACTTCCTGTCTAAAATTGCTAAGCCTTATAGAACTCACTCTTTACCCATGAGCTGAGGATGGATGCAGGTAGAGGATTCTTCATACAGACTAGGTGGAGATGATGTCTTGTTTGGTAGTGCTAACATATTCTGCATGTACACTCCTTTTCTGGGGCATTATGGATAAGGCGTGTGCCAGCAAATACAGGGTGTTACAGAGGCATGGGGTACAGCAAAGGAATCAAAACGAGGCCAGAATGCCCCTCTGCAGTGTTGGTCAGTACATACAGGCAGCATTTATGTTCTTCCATGATTTTACAGGAACAGCTAATTTAGGGAGGCTGAAGTGCTGGGTTCCTGAAACCCAGAAGTTTGTATCAGGAAAGTGCATAGGCTTGACCTGATCTGACAGTGCTCCACAGCAAAAACTCAGTAACAAAGAAGGTAAGAGGCAAGGTGATATGACTCAGTACAGATACTTTGCCCTTTGGTATGACTCAGACCAGCTGTTTCCATGTTAATGGGAGGTGCAGAAAGGGGAATGCTGAACCTGGGTGGATGTGCTTGCAGCCAGAGGAGGTAATGAAAAACTGAAGCAAAAGAGAAAAACCAGCCTTGGGTTCTCAGTATGAAAATATTTGAAATGCACTATAAGGAAGAAAGATTGTCTGAAAATGGAAAACTAGCTGTTACTGCTCCAAAGCTAATGGCTCTGCCAGCATCCAGGCTTTTCATTATTTTTATTGATGCAGTAATAATTCACAGCTATAGTTAACATGCCTTTGACATCAGCGGCTGCCTCCAAAATGAATTCCGTCTAATTAAACTAAACAGAGAAATCAAAGATCGCTTCAGTTAATGATTATATCTATCTGGGAATCTCTTTTCTCCCTCCCCAGTGCCTTCCTCCCAGAATAATCTTAAATCTATGAGAAGGTACAAGGCAAAAACAGTATAACTCAGTGCCTTATCACAGAACTAATGAGCAGCCTCAGAACAGAGGCTTGCAGGCTGTGGTGCCAGCAGCAAATAAGTCTGGCTCCTTTGCCAGGGTCAACACCAGGTCTGTTATTAGCTCCTAGGGGGGCTTTTGGGGTTAGTCCAAGAACTGCATCGCAGCACACACAGCCATGTTGTACTTGTCATCTAGTGTATAGACAGCTGGGAGAGTCAGGGAAGTGCTCTTATATGAGGTGCTTCCCGGGCAGTTTTCTTTATTCATTTATGGGTGTGATCTCAGTACTTTGTCTGCTTCAGCTCATAAAAGCAGAAATGCAGCGCAATGAACTGGCTACTGATGGTCTGAAATCCTGCAAGTAGAGAGTGTTCTATGCACTAACGTGTGTGTTTTCAGTTGGGAGTGATATTAATGTATGGATGGACTGCCTGGAGCAAAGTATTTGTAGGGAAAAATAGTCCTGTTTGGATTGCTACATAAGCCTTTGGTCTCTCTATAGATATGCTGATTAAGGTGTTAAATTTTGGGGGAAAAAAAAATTGTTTACCCACTTAGCATCCAAGAATGCATCTTGTTTACTCACTACCCTTTACTCCTGGGTCCTGATTACGGCATTAGCTGCTCCCTTGCATCAGTACTTCAGTGTCACAGAGCACATTTTTGCCTCTGGTCTGCATGACTTCTGGCACCCAGAAAGGGCATTTGAAATGACTATCCAGACTTCACCGACCTGAATGTGCTGGGGAGTCTGCCTGCTGCTAGAGTGGTAACACATTGTCAGGGGGAAGCTGGTTTGTGTGGGGAAATAGAACTGAAATTACAGGTTCCCCTGTAGCAGATGTCTAGGATTTATCAAGAACTGCAGAACTGTTTATAGGAGACCCCTAACCCCAATTAGGCTGTTGAATGTAGCTGTGCTTGTGTGTGCAAGTTAGAACAGCATCTTTATGTCTTGTTCATCCCTGTGATGATCTGGGATATGGCAGTGATGATCAGGCTGTTATGAGCAGAGCCTTTTGGTGGCAATGAGAGTGGGGGAAATCAAAAAGGTATCAACTGTGAACAAAAGTATTCTGTCTGGTCAACCCTGTGTTGTTACATGGAGGGAACTCAGCACATCTGAGTTCTCTGCTCCATCATTGCCTTGGAAAAGCACACGGGAACCACTCTAGGCCTGCAAGAGGCTCATAGTCACATGCACTGTTGGTACGTCACTTGTGGAGTGAGGACCTGTGTGCTCCACTTAGAGATTCTTAAGGCAGACATACAAGCTAGAGCTGGCCTCTACAGCAGGAGGGGTATATCATCTGCTTGGTGTTTTCATCTACTTTGCAGTAGGAGTAACAAAGGCTGTCACTGCCAAAGTAGTAGTACAGGAGGATCACAACCACACAGATTTCAGTCTTGTGTGGGACCATGCCACCTCTCCAGGTTGTCACTTCTTTGCTAGCACAAATGCTGGGAGCTTTTCAGAATTAGCAGTCTTCTTGGTTAGTAAAAAACAGAAGCCAAAAAGCATGACCTAAAAGTCAAAATGGAGGGAAACAGCCACCTGCTTTGTGAGCATCAAGATGTCTTTTGTGCAGCATCACGTAGCACAGGCTGCCACCAGATGCACTCATTCTGCTTTGTGATGTTGTCTTACGATGAAATCTGATTTTTTTAAAATTATTTTTTAAAGTTATATGATTCAGTAGCAACATAACCCTCCACCCCCATTTCCCAGCCCTGTTAGCAACATATTACCTCACCTAAACTCCCTGAAACCTCTCTCATCCACACAGTAATAAATTACGTGAAATGGTGACATTTTATGTACAAAGATGATATGAAAGGCTACAGCTGGCATGATTATTGGACTATTCTAGCACATCTTGTCCTTGTTACCACTAAGTCAGAAAAGAAGAATACAGAGATCAGATAAAATTAATTAAAAAGTTGGACAACTCTTCCCTCTTAGGAAAAATATCTAGAAAATGTTTGAAAGATGGTCATAATAAAACAGAGAAGACTTTGAAAGCAGAGCCTGCAAATTTTGAGCTAACTCTGGACTGTATTTAAGCACGTTTGAGGTCAGGCGAGAATTTATACATAAATTTTTTTTTTAAAGTCTGTAAGAGACAGTGACATTCAAGGCCTTTAATGTAGTTGAGAAATTACCAGGACTGGATTAAGCAAGCTCTGTAACAAAACTAACTTCCAGGCATAAAAACAACATTAAAAATCGTCAAGGTCTTTTTTATTTAAAAAAAAAACCAACAACCCCACAAAACAAAACCCAACAAAACAGCAGCTCCTGCCACAGAGCAACTGTTCAAATGGCAATGAAAAGTAGTGAAAAATGAGTGAACAGGTTTATGGTTTCAAATGGGGAAAAAACTGCTTCAGGCATACGATCCAGTCTGCCTATCTGAACGTAAGGAGAGAATTCAGTTTACTCCTGGAAGCAATACTAGATTTGTAGCCAACTTGGTGTCACAGGATATCAGGAAACAAATTAGCAAGTGGCCAGGAATTCCTGCATTTTGGTGAGGCCAGGGGTAGATCCATAGCAAACATTTCAGTTATGCCACGTTTTCTATAGCAGCTTAAATAAGGTCCAGACTTGTAATATTCCAGAATTTTTGTACCTTGTTGGTTTTAATTGGGCAAGTATTGTTATTCAGCAAGCCCCAAGCCATGAAAGCATATGAGAAAACCAAGATTTATTTGATGGTTGGTCATATGAGAGATAACGTGACAAAATGGATAATGAACAGTCAAGTTCTCCACCACTCTTAAACTGCTGAAAAAAGTCACAGCCAGAAGAGGGTGCAGTTGCTCATGGCACACCACCTCTGAACAAGAGCAAAATCGGGTCTTAAGACGCAGCTACTCTTCCTACTGGATTCAGCACTTCATTAGAGAAAGACAGGAATCTGGATCTCAAGATCTTAATTTAAATACAAGAAATTCAAGTACAAACCGTCTGACTCTTGTTAAAGCATCTCTGTGATCTGGAGAATAAACTACATTGGCTGCACTCTTAGTTTTAATCATCAACCTCCTCATTTTGTTTCCCCCACTTGCATGAGAAAGGGGCAGTGCTTTGGAGAAGAAAGTGCACTCGCAGGAATGAGTTGCCTCAGGCCATTTAAATGCATTTTTGCAAAATCATTTCATTCTGAAGGCTTCTCTCTGGGTTCCTTTTTTAATCCACAGAAGAAGAGAAAATTATGTAGCATGAGCCATAAGAGTGGTGACATCTTTTGACAATCTCTGGCTGCGCTGCATTCCCTGAACGCATGGCTGAACGCAGGCTCAGATGCAGCTCTGCCACAGTCACATGCACTGGGCTTTGGCTTAGCTCTGATAACCAATCTCATGGGTCTGTCTCAGCTTTTTTAGCACAAAAGCAAGAAGCTGAATTAAAACTTCTGATTAATGTATTTTGCATTTGTTTATTGGTTGCAATGAAGAAAGTTTGGTTATGTAAGAATCACAAGCCTAATTTTTTGCATTATTTCAGTAACAATGTGTTATGTCTAGTAATTTTAAATTCAGTGAAACATATTTTAATGTTAACATACCTCATCTAGTAACCTTATCATAGTGTTTAGCTTGCTACAAGGTGCCGAGACTATTTGACTTAATGTACATACAAGTTACTAAGCACATTTCGGATCAAAAGGACACTTTTCTTCAACTGGGCATCCTGGGACAGCTTTTTTGAAATTGCCAAAATACATCAACGGTAGCAGAGCTTGTCCAAAAATATGTCTGCATGAAGCAGTCTTTATGCCAGAGATAAGAACTTACTCATAACCAATACAAAACCCCTTAAAGTACATTACTTCATTATCAGTGTGTGCTGCTCAATATATTTCATTAATGAAATGATATTCAGTGAATTGCTATTTAGCTAAAAAAGACAACACCCTTTTAAATATAGAAACTGCCATCATTCTCAGTAATAAAAGATGTCTCCCAAGGAATGCCTGATGAAGATATTCAGTTATTGAAATCAACATTACTGTACCACCTAAAATGGATGCCTGGGTTTTTAGAAGTGTGCAGCATTTTCCCCTGAGCCCCACAGTTGCCCATGGTGCTCTATCAGTGAAATAGTTTGTTTCTGGGCTTAAGCAAGGAGCAAGCTGAGAATGGTCGCACCACCACAACAGACATTTTTCCACAACACTTTTGCTGGTAACATGGCTGATCTGCAGTCTAGCAACACTGTCACTCATTCTCTATTTATAGAGCTGTGTCTCAAAGTGCCACATGACTGCGATTCTGAACAAAATAGTCACTGCTAAAGCTCCTTCTGACCACTGAGCCTCATGCTGAATTGACGTAGTACAAAATCTTTCTAGAATGACAGCAATTGTCGTACAATGCTACAATGCTCGTGGATGGTGTATGCACTTCCCCCATAGGGCTGCATACAGAAAAATAAACTGCAAATAGGTAATCTTTGCTCAAAAAACTAACCAAGCTTCCGTTTCTGCTTGCATTGCATTTAAATCTTCCATGAAGTTGTTTGACTTTGTTTTGTTTAATAAAGCACTGTTTTGACACTTAGAGAAACATCTATAATCAGAGCCCAATCAAAAGGTTATCCTAGCTGAAAATAATGTTGACCAGTATATTTACATTTTGTTATGGTTATACTCACCGTTTGTTGCAGTGGCCCAGGTATGGTGCTAGTTTACAGAACTGAGATAGCCTGAGAATGTGTCAACTCCATCTGTAACAAGTAGAAGTAGTAGCACTCCTAATGAACATTTTCAGTGCATCTCAAAACAAGATGCGTATTTAAGCAGCCTCTGACCCAAGAAGCTTGCTGACAGATGAACAGAGCTGGGAGTGAAGGGGTTTGTGCTTAGGCTTTGCTGCATGATCTGTTCAGTTCAGGCCTGGAGCACTAAGGGTTTTACCTGGGGAAACAGCAGTTTTAAGCACTGCAGTCCGGGTGAGCACTGTGGAGCCCTGTACATGGAGGAGACTTGGTAGTAGGGTTACCAGGCTGTAATTAGGAGGACTGTCAGTACAAAGAGGCTGAAGACAAACAGAAAGTCATTCTCAAATAGTAGACAGAGCCAGGCTTCTTCATCAAAGCTGAATATTGTTAACCTGATGGCAAGTTTCTCTCCTGAACAGCTTTTTTCACCTACTTGTCCTTATTTGCTGAAGTGGATGATGCTGTATAAGCACCGTAGCTCCCTTTGAAATTCTTCAGTGTTTAAACATTATATTTACTTTGCCTCCATCTGAGGTATCTCTTTGTCCCCTCCATTCAGGTTGCTTTGGTTCACGTTGCTGAGCAGCATAGAACCCCTCAGCTGGATTGCTTCTCACCACTCTGACCCAGACGCTGTGCTCTGGAGGCACTCATACTACTCTAGATCTAGACCAAAGTAAAGCTGTTAAAAGGCCAATCACAGCCTTCAGTTTTTCAGTATCAGATTGGTTTGTTGTTTTTTGTTGTTGTTGTTTTTTCCTTCTTTTTGATATTTCTTCCCCTTTTACACCATACTAGTTACTAGCTTGAGCAGTGATTCCTGCTTTTCCTATCCAGAGCTTCTTTCCAGCAGCATGCTATTTAGCAGAAAACTTTTGTTTTTTTTGCTCAGAGGAGAGCTCTGCCATACTGAACAGTGCTTTTATGTGAGGTAATCCTCCAGCTTCTTCTCCTCTACAGAACTAAGCTTGTTTCACCCTCCCCTCCATTTTAAATGAGATTTTTCACTCACTGCGGTATCGTTCAGAGAAGCAGTGGTATAGTGCTGAGCAGCCTACATTTATGAGGATTAATCCAAGAAAGAAGGTACCAAGCATTTGATTGCTAGTTGTTAGTAGTGGCATCAATTTCTTGAGTGAACATTCCTAAGATAAACTACAGGGGTGGCACATGCTCCTATGCAAGCAGTGACAGTAAGGTTCTGAAGGACTCAGCTTAACAGCTTGTGTCAGCTGGTGAGGTTAATGGAAAAGAATTTGTTATTCAGGTCACTTAATGAAAATAACCTTGGGAAAGCTTAGCAGAGACCTCTGAGGGTAAAATAATTTATTCCTCTTCTGCTTCCATCACTCTAACTTAACCCAAGACACAGAAAAAGCTGATCTAAACATGAACTCAACCTGTCAGTAGTGCAGGAGGAACATCAGCAATTACAACATCTTGTTTTAAAATCTGCTGCCCCTCCGGTGACAGTAGCCTTAGGAGCAAAGGCTTTCCTTTCATAGCCCCATCTCTAAAACATGACAGTTTGTTCATTAAGATGCAAGTTATCTAAGAGCTGTGCAAGACAACAACAAAAATGATCACTGCGAGCCATGTCGTTTTTGGCTAGTGCATGGTCCTGGGGTCACCTAGACACAGGGAAGAGGCCACAGCAGCCATCCCTTACACAGTTCCTGCTCTGCGTTCTGCTGCTTTGTTTTGCTGTTCTGCTATAATCAGCAGTGAGCTTCAGTTCCTGTAATGTGAAGCATTAGGCCGATCTGTTTCCAGGCTCCAGAGAGCCCCTGTTTCTCTGCACTGCCATTGCCCTTCTTGTCCTTTTAATTAAAGTGCTGCAAGCTGCTCAGGCAAATACATCTTTTACTGAGTGGCTGCCTCATTCCTACCAAAGCAGAGCTTCACCGTGAGGGTAGGGCTTGTGATAGCAGCCAGAGTAAGGGATGGGAGATCAGTTGGCAGATACCCCCAGTCTGATCCCATGCCTTGAGACAACTCTTCTGAGAGCCCTGGATCCAGGTTTAGGAAGCCTCAGGAGCAGGACAGTAGCAGACACACTCAGCCCTGTAGCCCTGTCCCCACCTGTAACATTATCACCTTGTCTACAAGGCTTTTTCCCTTTACTGAGCAACAAGAATACCTCATCTGTACAAAGCTGAAAATTCTTTTTACAGCTCTGGGTACAGTAATTTCCATACAGGAAAACAAGATTAAATTTGACAGTAATAGGGGTGATAGAGATGGGGAAAGCGCTCTTCCCTTTGAGGCAGAGGCTCTGAACGCAGCAGCCAGCAACTGACTGAGAAAGAGGAGAAGAAAGATAAAGGCAGTTATGTAAGCAGCAGGGCTTAAAAACACTTCAGAGAGAGAAAGAAAAGAGGAACATGCACCTTTCTCTTGACATTTAAAAAACTACCTAAACCAGCGAAGCAAAGGAAAAGAAAGAATGTCACAGACCTTACAAAGAGAGCTGCTTTCAGCAGTTTGTTACCACAGATCTTAAAATACCATTATCCAACCTTGCACAGAGACACCAAGCCCTCCATGACCTGCAGAAAACCATCACTACAATTCTGTTTTCCCTGCCATGAGTTGTATTTATAGATTCCCTTCCGACTGCCTCTGTGAGAAGAGCCTTGTTACCAATGACTGCCCCTGTGTGTGATTTAACTCCTCATATGCTGCCCCTGGGGTAGCAAACTCATAGCATTTCCAGGAATGCCTCTAGGCTCCCAGTGTGCCCTGCTCCAGTAAATGACCCCATACCTCAGTGTGCTGCTGGCCTTTGGGAAAGCATTGCATGGTGAATAGGCTGAGTCCTGCTGCATGTAGAGCGTTATTAATCAGCGCCTGCCCAGGAGTCCTCAGCATTTTAGTGCTACACAGGCAATTCACTCCTAGGGAAATCAGTTTCAGTGGTCAGAGGTTCACTGTCTCACAACCTGTCTTACATCTAGCCCACAGAAAGATTGCTAGCTGCTTGCTACATGCTAATTGTCGTTACTTTACTCTTGTTTTTTTACGGACTGAGTAATGTTTCCTGTCATTAGAACTCTTTGACAGTTGTTTCTATGAAATGCCTTTGACATTTGCAAGGGGAAGCAGACCTACTGTTCACCAAAACCAGCAATCACCCCCTGAGCAGCAGGATGCCAGCTGCCGGGGCAGGAGTGGTGGGCACATGAAGTACAGTATGCCTGAGTAATGATTAACACACAACAAAGAGAGCTGCCTGTGCTGCAAATGGAAACACACTGTGTGCTTGGGATGTAAGAGCATTTGGTCTAATTTTGCACTCTGCATATAGTAATAAGACACAACAGGGTATGCATTAAGCTCATCTTTTGAGAAGTGTAACGGTAGCTGAATAATGCACACCCTGGAGTGTCTTATTTGTAGTGGACTATGGCTCATTAATTTTACATTTAAATTTTTTTTCAAACCCATTAAAATAAAAACAAATCTATTCTGAGGGCAGTTATGTAATGTATCCTTCCACTGAAAAGTAACTTCAAATAAAAATAGTAGGGAAAAGGTGAGGAAGAGCTTTGCTCAACTCTGGACCAGAGTTCAGTTTGGTTTGTATAGTGCCTGTTGCCAGTAGGTTCCTGGTCTGCTAATGCATGTATATGATGGAAATAATGATAGTTATGGGAATGTATGCAGTGTTTCTAGGCTTTTCTTCCTGTGTAATTACTTGTGCCTTTGTCTTCCTTTCTCCTATGAAAGTTCTCCTTTTGGTATATGAACCAGTAGCAATTTCAGACTGAGTTCACATATAAAGCATTCAATGGGATTGTGACTTACTTTTACACCAATCTAATCCTGTTCTGGGGGCAGAGAGTCAAGATTTGAGGCAAGATGATTTTGCCAGAATAGAATTGTATGCATACACATGAACACAAGGATTTAAGGCACATAGGTTGTTATAAAAACTTTGTATTATTATGGGATCACTTTAAAAGTATATCAGTATGAAGGAGGAACATCACTTTTCTGCTGTCCCGAATGAAATATGACCATGGTTTTTCCCTTTATATAGGTTCCGACCTTGATGATGGACACACAGTTTTCAGAATTCACTCCAGATATCACACCAATAATGCTGGCGGCTCACACCAACAACTATGAAATCATCAAACTGCTTGTCCAAAGACGGGTAACTATTCCACGCCCACATCAGATCAGATGCAATTGTGTGGAGTGTGTCTCCAGTTCGGAGGTGGACAGCCTGAGGCATTCCAGGTCAAGGCTGAACATCTACAAAGCCTTAGCCAGCCCCTCATTGATTGCCTTATCAAGTGAGGACCCCATCTTGACAGCGTTTCGACTGGGCTGGGAGCTGAAAGAGCTCAGCAAAGTGGAAAATGAGTTCAAGGCTGAATATGAAGAGCTTTCTCAGCAATGCAAGCGATTTGCTAAGGACCTTTTGGATCAAGCACGGAGTTCCCGAGAATTAGAGATTATTCTCAATCACAGAGATGATCAAAGTGAAGAGCTGGACCCCCAAAAATGTCATGATTTGGCAAAACTAAAGGTAGCAATAAAGTACCACCAGAAAGAGGTAAGAGCCATCTGAATGCAAAGGTTAGTGAGGGCTGTACATATCTGATGGAATGATTCCTTTTCCAGGTCTCCATAGGTTTGTTTAGGAAAGACATGGTTGCTAGATGGGAACCAGTAGGAGTGTATTTGGATCAAGTGGAGAACCATGTGCACATGGGTTAGTCGCAGCCCAGAGGTTTGGTGCACTGCTGTGACAGTGAGAATCTGCTAGCAGGACTGGAATCTGACAGCAGGAGTGGAACTTGCTGCAGGAAGTTATGGTTTCGATGGCACTGGCATTTTCTGTTTCAAAGATACTTTAATCCATTTTCATTGCAACCCAGCCCCACAAAGAACAACTGTCAGTTTACGGGTTTGTTTGCTCTGAAAGCTTTTCCCAGTAACTGCTCCCTTTAGACAGGACCCAAAGACTAGAAGGGTTTGTAATAGAGTTATTGACTTCAGAAAATATAGTACACTCTTCACTTCCTCCAGCCACCACACACTTCCTAGCACCCATTCAGCACTAACCTGTAAGGGCTACAGCAGTGCAAGAAAAGCAGTGCTCAGTGTCTCAGGTTCCCACATTAACAGAGGTGTTTTTTTAGTTGAAAATGCTTGTGTGATGCTAGGAAGTAGATCTCAAACATGCAAATACTTTACACCTGAAGCATATCAGGTAGGTTCTTGCTTCTTGATTCATCTGTGTCTCCAGGGTCCTAGGATCACTTCCCAAGTCAGACTTCTGCCCTCATTACCAGAAAGGAAAGATATAAAATGGGTAAAGGGCACTGAGCCTTTCAAAAGCCCTGCAGATCTAGAGATTTACAAGTTGATTCAATAAAGGCTATGAACCCAGAGAGAATGCTGACACAGTTTCATTAGTTGGCTCTGGAATTTCTTTCTCTTTCCAAACCTGGACAGAGTTTAATAGATGATATATTGCTATTGGCCAGTAATGTTCGTAGGTTATCTGAAAGAGGAATTGGTTTGCTTGGTTGAGGAAGTGAATTTCAATGTCTATTACATTTTTCTGTGTCTGGAGGGTGACAGGAATGGTGGAAAAGCTTGCACATTATTCTTCGCACTGTTTTCCCTGTATTTGAGGGTTTGTTTTTTTATACATTGACCCAGATGGGAACAGTCTGATAAGATACATTCCGCCTCCCAGAAAGGCTGCTCTTGTCACCTGAGGTAAAACAGTCAAGGAGTGAAAGATGCAGATTTTCCTTTCTTCCCTTGTGTTGGTTTTGCCTCTTGAGTGCCAGCCTCTTGCTGCAGCAAACTGGAGGTGAAGCCTCAGGCTTTCTACAATGTAACATGTGGTCACTTACTGCTCTTGCTGGTCTATTTCAGTATAGTATCACTGGCCGTACTGCTCTTCATGTCAATTTCTGCTTTTAATGCCAGCTGACAGTTCTAGGTAACACCATAAGTGCATTAGGGACACAAACAAGTAGTGAAGAATTAGTCTGGAGAATTGTAATGTAGTATATCAGTTCAGATATTCCTTGAATCTAAAAAGGTCAGGAAACTGCTTCTTTTTTACTGTCCAGGTAGCCACAGACATAACCCTCATGTGTGCCCTTCAGCAGCAGGACACCTCCAGCACTGCACAGTTTGGTATTGTGTCAGAGTTCTGGCTCACTATTGACACCAAGCACAAATTTGTGACTTCCCCTCGTCTTGTGTTCATATTAAGATATCATAAGTTGGAAGAGGTTCATTGTATTTGAGATGTAGTGCTGAACAGTCATGAGGTTCTTTTATTGTCATGTAACATACTCTTAATATAAGCTTGCTTGCTTGACAGTATTCATCCTTTTATTTTATTTTCAGGGAGATGGGGGTGGATATACTTGACTGAATTCCAAACATATGGACAAGTTCCATGTTTTGTGGGATATTCATGACAATTCCAGCACATGAATGATAGCAAATGAGCACAAACTGTGTTGCCAGCTAATGCTATTACCAGGGCAGGGACAGAATGAAGGTGCTTAGGGAACCAGCACTGCTGAACCACTCATCCTATCTGCTTATTCACAAGCGTTTTATGCAGCCTGAAGCATTATGTTTTTATGCAACAAAATCTTGCAGTAGTTTCCTCATAGTCTTAATTGGTCCAATACAAAAGACCAAGCAAGACACGAATGTCACTGCCAGCTTCTGAAAAAAAAAAAAAAAAAAAGAGTACAAATATTTAGTGGGGAGACACTGAGAAATGCCTTTTAATCATGACTGAAAAGTATCAGACTAAGAGAATTTTTGTGAGGGACAAGGTAGGAAATGGAAACAAGATTGGTTTAATGAAAGGCAGTTCTGCAGAAACTTTGTAGAAGATCATCTTGTTCCGCAGAATTATTTTATATCTTAGCATTGACAACCTTACAAGTCAAATCTCCAATAGCAATAGATGAAAATCCAGAGTGAATGTGAGTTATTTTCTGGGACTGTAAATTGTTACCGCAGTTGGCAGTTCTTTATATTCAACATAAGGAATGTGTGATCTCACATTGATTTTAGATGAATTGCAAGAGAAAATTTTCTGCAGCTTTTTCTTTTTGAGTGAAATAAATGTCAAAAAATCCCACAAAATACAAATCTATTCAATTTCAGCTTAATCAAGCAGGTATGTTCAACTTCTAGATTTTCTGTAGTGAAGCTGTTTTTAAAGGGCGTTGGTAAACAGATCATTGCCTTTGGATGGAGGTGCTATACTGTACATTTTGGAGTAGAGAGTACACTCTGACTTACTCTTGCTTTGTATCAGCATCAGTAGACTGGGAATTCAGAGTACTTTTCACCAGACATTATTCAGTGTTTTTCTCTCCAGGTCATTTGAGCTGAAACTACTGTGCCTTTTTTTGTTTCCTTTGCACATTGATACTGAAAAGTAGGTGCCAGTTTTGCTCCAGATACAGAAAAATAGCAGCCTTCAAAGTCCTGGTGCAGGTTGATGATCTCGAGCAAGTGAAAATACAGGACAGAAAAAAAGTCTTGATGGGAAAACCTAGACACCTATTGATAGTTCTTGCTCCAAACGGAATCCTTGGTGGAAAGGTTTTCAAAGCTAGTTAGTTGCTAAATATGCAGGTTAGTAGGAGATCAGATTTTAAACAGAATAATCTGGCTAAGTGCTTAAAACCTGTTGGAGATTAGATGCTTATCTTGCTGATGCAGTTTGAAATTCCACTGTTAAATTATCTGCATGTTTTGGCACCTAACTATTGGAGAAAAATCTGCTCTTGTATGTTAATTTTAGCAAGTAATTAGCAGTCTCCCCTGCCATCAATACAGCTCCCTGTTCCCTGGTTGGAATCCAATGAGCATGTTCAGGGTACATGAAACTTCATATCTTAATCTGGCACGAGCACCTCAGTCTTCACAGAAGACTGATCAAGGGCTGGTTGGTGAGGGAAACTGCATTGGTTCAGTACTTTTAACACTGGCTTCATTGCAAAGGCTCCATCCAGGTAAGTACTACTGCCATGTAAGCATCCCCCCAGGCAGGCAGTGAAAACCAGACTTCTTCAGTTCCACTTTTGGAAGAAATAATCTTCATGAGATCATATGAATTCTTGTACTAAGAGAAAAGTAGGCTTTCCTATAAATGTTCTGTAGTATAAGGGATTTATCTTCATAGAATCGTTTGAGTTGGAAGAGATCCTTAATGATCATTTAGTCCAACTCGTCTGCAATGAACAGGGACATCTACAGCTCAGTCAGGTTGCTCAGAGCCTGGTCCAATGTTATCTTCAGTGTCTCTGGTAACAGGGCTTCCACCAACTCCCTGGGCAAACTGTGCCACTGCCTCACCACCTTTATTGTAAAAAACTTCTTTCTTACATCCAGACTAAATCTCTCCTCTTTTAGTTTGAAACCATTTCTCCTTTTCCTATCACGACAGACCCTACTAAAGAGTCTGTCCCCTTCTTTCTTAGAGCCTCCCTTTAGACATTGGAAAGCCCCTCTCAGGTTTCCCAGAGCCTTCCCTTCTCCATGCCGCACAGCCCCAGCTCTCAGCCTGCTCTCGCAGGGAGGTTTTCCATCCATGGGATCACTTTTGTGGCCATCCTCTGGATGCACTCCAACAGCTCCACGTCTCTCCTGAGTACTGACAACTCCCCATCTGGATGCAGCACTCCAGGTGAGCTCTCACAGTGCAGAGCAGAGGGGCAGGTCACCTCCCTCGCCCTTCTGGCCTTGCTGCTTTTGATGCAGCCTAGGTTATGGTTGGCTTTCTGTGCTGAGAGCACATTGCTGGCTCACGGCCAGTTTGCCACCCACCAGTTCACCCAAGTCCTTTTTGGCAGGACTGTGCTCCATCCTTACATTCCCCAGCTTGAAATTCTTGTACTCATGACTAATTTTGGAAGAAAAAAAGGTGCTGAAAGCTTAACACAAAAAGGCACAGCTCAGCTGTTGGGGATCAATGTTCACTATGTTGTTCTGGCACCACGTTAGCTCTGCATTTGTTAATTTGTTTGGATTTCTAAGAAAAGATGAGGAAAGTCATGTCTTAAGATCTTGATAGTCATTTAAAGCACAGTTGTATTACAGTGTGCTGTCACTGTATTAAATAATAGAAACAGGCTGAATGCAGATATAATTTCTGTGTCCTTTAATGTATTTTAGATTGCCAAAGTACTGTAAAGCAACCATAGTACAGCAACTAATCAAGTCTAAAATAGCAGATTACTTCTTGAGGTGTAATTTAAAGTTGCATGAAGTGTATATAACAATCTGATAACCACGATAGCACCAATATGTATTCACCATATTTCGACTTTCCTGATCTCCATCACAGGTCAATCACATCTTCAAAACATCACAGTAGTGGGGTTTTAATACTTTCTATTTTTCCAGTACTAGTAGTTGGTTCAATTGATATATCTGTAAGAAACTTGCACAACACAAAGCACTCAGAAAAAATGTATTTTATCTGAGACCATTTTGCTTAGCACTTTCACTGCATTACATCAAAGGACTGCATGAAATTCCCTCTCAGAAACTGTTACCTTGGTCTCTTTTACTGACTGTACTCTAAGTACAGAAAAGAGATGGAATTGTTTGCTTTTCTAATTCAGAAACAGTGCTCTTTGCTGTTTTCTCTTCAGGATGGAGCTTCAGAAGTTCTAGTTCGTTTTTCGAAGTCATTTACATAGCCGAGTACCTCCTGAGAGACAGTACTGGAGTGAATAATCATTCCTGCCATGCCACATATTTTTTAGCTGTGTCTTGACTTTCAGCTGTGTAGCTGCAGTTAGAAGCACAGCATCATTCTCCTGGGACTGTGCATAAACCTGGTGAATTTCTAAGGGCACTTCAGTTAGTGTGTAACAGGAGCTTTTAAAAATATCACAGATGCGTGAAAAACGCCGTGCAAGGGCCATGAAAATCAAAACTCGTTTACTGCACCTTGTTTACCTGTTTTGAAAGCCATTCAGGTATCCTGACGGATAGTCAAGATCCAGTCTTTGCTTGCAGCCAGCGCTGAGTTGCTCTCCCATGGCATTGTCTGTTTTCTTGCCACACTGACTGGCAGTATGATACAGGGCTGAATATTTTTATTACATTCTTTAAGAGCACAATAAAAAGAGAGCTCTTCAGTGAGCTTGCAGAACTCAGAAGAGATTAATAAAAAGGCTTGCACTTCCAATTTTGTAGAATGAAATCATACAACATCATGAAAAGATCTTTATTAGGACTAGATGGGGCAGGCAAAGCTGCTCCTTGTGGAAGCTTTTTCCTTTTCTCATGACCTGAAAGAGCTGTATCCTTCAGAGGGAATGTTGAGGATGGTGCAGCTATGCTGTTTCCAGCTCTATCCTATGCCATAAACCTGAGCATAGGTTTAGGGATTTCTGGAGCACTCAATGCTCATCTGTCGCCTTCCATTTTCCATCAGCATTCATTCATTATTGTGCGCAGCTAAGTTGCCATCTGATGTGTGAACAGTGGCCTTTGCTAAAGGAAGCTGTTTTTTCTCAGGCTCAGTCCAATCAAACTCTTGACCGCATTGCAACATCTTCCATGTATGGGGTACTAACAGAGCTGCTATTAACAGTCTCAAGAGGAGGACTTTGAAGTGAATGATGGGGAGACCTATCTGCATTTGCACCCTTAAGATGAGATTTTTCTGTATGTATCCAGGAGCCACTGCTATATGGGCTGTGTCGTCAGATTTATTTATTCAGTTTTGGAAATTAGCATGGAAATTAACCATACAGCTGCATTGTGTTACAAAAATGAGAAGAAGTAGTGCTTAAGTGTGACTTCTTGCCAGACTTGAAAGAAGGAGAATAAATATTCAGAGGTCTGATGGTTCATCAGTTTGACAAAGTGGACTTGAATGTTTATTTGAAGAAACAGTATTATTTGATATATTATTCACGTAACACCAAAATGTTCTAACTTGATGAAGGTTAGGCGCATATTGCAGCTGTCACAGAACAGAACTGCAGAAGACTCTCTTTTGACAGCAAAATCATCTCTGACTAATCTTGTCATGCAGAGATTTTAAAAAACAACATAAGACTGTTATGTCAGTCAAGGACAAGGACTCTTTGAATTAGTGTAATGTGAATCAGGCAATAAATGCCTGGATCATTCTTGAAGTCATTTTTGGTGCCTTGTGCCTCTGACTTAAATGATCTCTTGGACAAAGACAGGAAGTATGTTGAAAGCTAAAGGGATTGTCACTGTTTTAAGAGCATTCAAGAGTGACTTATTGTGTTTGTCATTTCCCTTAGCTTCATGTATCCCATCAGTCTTCTTGCTAGCAAGAGAAGAGGCCCGAGAAGCCAAAAGTTAAAGTACAGGGTGTGATTTATTGGCTTTCTATAGACAACAGAAACTGGAAAGGAAAAGTGACATTCTTGGTATTTGTAAGCAAAGTGCTCAGTTGTACCTTGTCTGAAAGTTTAGAATGGCTTTCAGAAACAGCTTTACATCAGTCTTCAAGTAAGTATATCTTATTATTTCATATTCACTTTGAATGATAGCCCAGAACAATAAACTCTGTATAGTCTCCCTTTTGTATATAGAAATGAACATTATTAATTATCTGATTTCTATGAATTTCATCTTCACTTCTGTCTCTCAGTGAAGAGTGGTTTGAAAGTCCACAAACAAAAGAACTGAGATCCCACTCCCCTTATGCCTCTTATGTATGCATCAGATCCATCATCATCCAGATGTTCTGTGACTGGAGACATGGTTACACCACAGTTCTTCACTCCAGGGAAAGTGAGATGGATGGAGGGGTCAACCATAATCCCCCCAGCTGAGATCTTCTGCAAAACAGCAGTTAAAAGCTGAGATTGCCATTTTTGCATTCTTGTTCTTTATTCACAAACCCTGGCCACTTGGTAAACATCCTTGAGCACAGAGTATGTATTCCTCAACCCATAGCAGTGGCATCACTCAGAAACAGAGCAAGACTTCAGAGGTTCCCAAGGGTGCAAGAAGTATTTTCAATATGCTGGTCACTCCTAGATATTGGAGAAGAAGGTAAGGTAGAAAGAAAAAGGAAACCAAAGTTAAATAGTTTCAGCACAGACATTTCTCAGGTTAGAAAGGAAAAAAATAGAAAATGTTTTTAGAAGTTTTTATTAACACTAATAGGGTAAAGTAGGCATGTGTTTAAAATACTTGTGAATGACTTTTAAAATTCTTGTGTTCGCTTTACTTATCACTTTTTTAATATAAATGTTTAACATTCACTAGGGAGAATAAACTCAACCCTTTAGTTAAAAGTCAGTATCTTCTCCACTTCAGCTAAAGCCTGCGAGAGCTCCCAGTGTTCATCTGCAAGACCTGTAACTTGCTACCTGCAAGAGGACATAAGAAAGTCTGCAAGACTTGCCTCTAAGCAGTTCTTAGCCTGAGTGGTTTTTCAGTGCTCCTGTATGAGGAGTCTGTTTGGCTCTGGGAGAGCAGTTAGCGTGTTGTGGATTAACTGACCCTCTCTTAGTTGCACACTGTAGCATACTGTCTTTGGAATCTGAATTGTGCCTGCTTAACCTTTGCAACACAACTCTACTCTGAAATATTTGCTGGGATAATTCTACGTGAATTTATTTATCAGCTGCATTCTGCTATCTGCTAAAATACATACTGATTTTTTTTCTTTTCCTGCTAGAAAGCTCTGTGCTTTTGTTTGGGCTTGTGCTCAGGCTTTGACCCAGAAGAGCTGTTCTGAGGTTGCTGGTAACAGCTTGTCTCCAGAAGCACTGTTCAGCAGTTCGCCTTTATTCAAGGCTGGATTTACACCTGCACTTAAATCCTGCTGACAGAAGCCATAAATACAAATCTATAGCTAAACACACATTTAAACGCTCTGAGAAGAGATGAATTTAATGTCAAACTTAAATATTTTGTTAATTGCTTCTTCTGTGTGTGGGCACCCAGGATTTACTGGGTCTTACCTTCGTCTTAGAATATACAGGACCTCTTCTCTTTAAATGTTTAAACCAATCCAACATAAATTCATGAAAACTATGAATCTTGATGGAATGGTAGCAGGTTTTTGGCACTTGTGCAGTCTTACCTTTTGCTAGCATTCACATCACAGGGGACTTACTAGCTGCTACAGCTTGAACTCAGTTCATATCTGCTACCATCAAGACATGTTATGAATGAGAGACCTTTAGTTAAGATTCATGTGTCATCGTCACTTAAAATATTCTAAGAACAGATTAAACAAAATTCTGTATAATTTAAGGCCATATGTTCATCTGTGGAGGATCTGGAGTTTGTTTTATCCACCAGCAGAGGGATTGAGTGATTTGGGTAGCACCAGGTTTTCCTGAAGGACTCTTCCAGCTGAGCTAGTGATCTTCTAATGACAGAAATGACTGGATTTGCATCAGTGCTTCACTGTTTGAAGTAACATACATGTGAATAGCAGCTGTGTTTTCATAGGATATTCATCCTGTAATTTCCTGAGCGGAAAAAAAATTTAAAAAAACACACAGAAAAATATGATCTCTTGGAAGTGCCTGATGGAGAATGTTGAACTACAGTCTGTAGCTATGGCTGAGTTACCCAGCTTCCCCTCCAGGCTTCTTTGTTTCATTTTTTGCGTTTTTCTCTGTTGCAGAAAGTACTTAATTAACGGGATGAACAACCATTAGGTGTTTACCCTCTGCAGTTCATGCTTTAGCAGCAGAATGTAAATAACTTTGCAGTCATTAACAAGGTTGAACTTTAAAAAAAAAGTGCTAAGAAAGAGTATTTTCTTATTCATCTCACTGTTCGCAGCGCTGCACACTGGAGGGGCTGGAATTTCTTATGTAGAATATCAGATCTCACAGGGCTCGCGTTCAGCAGCAGGCTTCAAATGAGGCCACAGATAGTTTCTCTCTTCTGCTTTTGAGCTAATTTAGAAATGTAACTCTTTTGAGTTTTGCCGCTGGAATTTCACACTGATACAACAATCACGTTTCCTTTCTTCTCCTTGGTTAGAAAATGGAGGCAGAATAGTTTTTCTGTTGCATGGAAATGCATCGTGCTACTCGTGCAGGCTCTTCTGGAGGATTTGGAAGCGAAGGAGAACGATATGCTCCCCAGAGCTGTGTCAGTATGGGCTAAGAGGGGCACAGTCCTGCTGCACAGCCTGGCCTCATCTGCTCACCTGAACTGGGGCTGTGTGTGTCCTCAGAGACATCTTCACCCTGATGACTGCCCCAGGGAGAGAGCATAAGGCACTTGGCAGGATGTGTAGTGAGTGGAGAATGGCAATGGCATTTATCTTTTTCATGATATAATTAGATTCACAGGAATCCTACATTTCTTACAGAATTAGCTAAAATATATACTTAATGCCACTACATCAGACGCTGCATTTACCCAACTGTCACGCAGACTGCAAAATCCAGCTCAGTTTGTGTGACAGTCTGCCTTTTCAAAGCCAGAATAACTTTAATTGTAAAGGACAGCGCAAATAATAATACCCTCAAACACAGGAACCGTGCAGCTATGCAGCTGCCATGTTTTGGATAATTACTATGGAATATAGTCATAACATAATACCGTAATAACGTGTAATTTAATGTAGTGCAATATAATGTTTATAATAAAATAAGTAACTTACAGTATATAAAATAGCAATAACCCCAAATGCAGCTAACACTTCAAAAAGTGTTGCATCCAGCTGCTGTGTTTTGGGTAGTTGCTGTGGGGTATAGCACTATTGGTGAAGTCTAACTTATCAATATAAGTGTCTGACAGGGAGACCAAAGTTAATTTTATGGCTCTCCTGCCACATTTGGCTCTCAGTGTTAACCTCACTGGGAGCTGATGTAGCTGACTAACAGAAGAACTCGGTCCTGCTTATTAATGCAGGGCTCTGCAGTTACAAATTAGTGCTTATTCATCTATGAAGAGCATTCACTATCGCTGTCTGCAGCAAGAGTACAGAAAAGAACTCCAGCAAACTCCAAACAGAAGAGCCTGTTGGCAGCCGTCACGATAATCAGAATAAACGCAGAGAGATACTGTGCTCAGCCCCTGTGATGTCTATCAGGGAGCTATTTCAGATGCTCCCCGAGGCATTCACATCTCAGCCCATCTGTGTCTGATCCTAAATTACTTCTGACTGTGAGAGATAAGGGATTTCCCCATAGATAAGGGGAGGGGGGGTGGAATATAATTTCTGTGTTTGATATTTATATTAATGGCACAGCTTGCAGAAAGCATTTAATTCCCAAGAAATAAAATATAGGTGACATAAAAACATCAGTTAAGATTAGATATTAAGAAAAAGATACTCCATCCAGCAGCTGCTGTTTTCCCTTAAAAACATTCCCCTTGGTAGAGAATCAGGTGACAATGAGTATAATGAACATTGAGAATGAAATTCTCTAATTGCACAATCCAGATGCAAGCCAAATGTTACTGCCTGGCAGGACTGAAAGGAAAAAGGGAAAGGAAAGAACACAGAAGACTTCATACTGCAGTAGTTTCTGCCCTCAGTAGTTTCCCAATCATGAGTGAAGTTGCTGATCTCACTTCTTCAAAAGATGGAGTAATTTATCTCCATTTTCAGAGGCTAGACGAAGCGTCTTGCCCACAGAACAGCGTTGTCCTCACAAGGAAGGTACTCTGAATTGCATCTTATTGCTCATTGAATGACTGCATCTTCAGCTAAGGACAGGTTCTTCTTGTCAGATAATGAGAAGGAGCCCTGCCTGTTAGCTGCTGAAGAAATACAGAAATACAACTCATACTCGTCTTCTCAAACAGAGCACCTGGTACAGAACATCTGCCACTGATTGTGGACCACCTACAAAACTGGGACAATGTGTAATTTGTCTTAAACGGTCAAGATCTTCCCTTTTCACTGTGCAGAAACTTTAACTGATATCAAATCCTGTCACATATGGTATGTTCATGTGAAATGATAAAAGACTGTGATATGCAGTATTTCTACCTACAGCAAAAAGAAAAGGCTTTGAAAAAAAAGATGAAAAACGCTTTTGGGACCATACTTACATTGAGACAGAACTTATATTCAGGAAAGGCCTTCAAATAAGTGATACTGGAAAAGTCAGCTTGCTTTTCCAGATCTCAGTTTCGCCTATTTGCAAAATAAAAATAAGATTGTTTCCTAAACTTTGTAAATAAATTTTAAATTATAAATGAAAACAAAAGTCCCACAATTCTATTACTATTTCAGGCCATTTCACACCTAAAAAAGGCTAGAGATGAGCTTTTCCCTGTTTTGAATGTTATGTGTATTGCTATAGCCTCACTAGTGCTGGACAGTCTTTAAGGAGCTGAGCATTCAGTGGTTTAGCCAACGGGTTCTGGTAACAACACCTAGAAACAAAGATGAGACTGACATTTGCCGTAGTATGCAGGGAAGTAGCCAGATAATTGCAGTGTTTCTGCAGGTTGAAAACACTGCATTTCAGCCAGCTGTAGTCTTTGTGCCATGTGGAAGCTAAGCTGTAGTATTTACTAATTTTAACACTGTGATTAATGAGTTTTACTAAGATGAGTTAGTGAAATCCTGCAGTGGTAAGTGCTTAGACTTATCTTTAATAATGGCAACATTTGGTGGTTTATGACATTAGGAGGGCTTTTTTGAGTGTGTTGTGCTTAAATTTCCCCCAGGCCATTTTTAGTGATGTTGATATGGGCTTGATTGGAAAATGTAATGGCTTTTTCCATTTCCGCTGCCTTATGCCAACCTGATCTTTAAAGCTGTGCTTTCATGATGTGTGAATTTCTCTCCATCTGAAGAACTAACATCAGATGCAATTTGGAAATCAGATTTTATAAATGAGCTATTAGGCAGAGAGGAGGCACTTTTAAGATGCTCACAAGTTGCACAGCAACCAGAGGAACATAGTCATTTGATTTCTCAAATGACTCTGACTTTGACTCAAGGGAAAAACAGTTTGTTCTTCCCTTAAAGGTTTCTATCATATGTGATAAAGAGAAAATGCGTATATACATTTTCCCCCTCAACAAAAGTTGTGTCTCATCTCTGAGAAACAGCAGTATCTGTTACCATGCAAATGACTGCAGAACACGAGCGGTCACAGCTCCTGTTTGTGATCTGAAATGAAAAATACTGCAGTGTAGCCTTCCGTATCTTCTTGCTTTTAAACCTAACATCCTGACCCTTCTGAAACAACAGATTAAAAAACAAACCAAGTGAGAATCAATGCTTGATGTTCTTTTCCATTTCTGTAGAATTGTTTCTTTCATCACCATCCCCAGGTCTCGCATTTCACCATCACACACTTTCAGGTAGTTATGAGCAACAGGTCTTTGCTTTTTCTGGAATTTGTCTCCATATCAGCTACTGTCCAGTTTCTGCTGTATGTGTAAGTTAATCCCAAATCAGATGCACTTTTATTTTCTTTTCTCGTGCCCACTTGTGTTGTGTCGCTTCTATGTAAGATGCAGCAACCGCATTTACTGTAGTAATAACATGTAAATGTCCAACTTCAGAAATGCCTTTTATGCCTCCTGGAGATTTTGTTTTCAGTATTAATTTTGGTCAGTCCATATCTTTGAACTACCGAAAGCCAAAAGCAGTGTGATTCTGATACAGGCAGCCTGTTACAGCGTTTAAGATGCATTCACAAAATCAAAAAATACCTGCAGAAATGAATGGTTTTGTCAGACTTTGCCTGACTTCTGTCACATACTATTTTGTTTTCTTCAACACAAAAATCTTTTTTTTTTCTTCACACCAAAAATCTGTTCTAGGAAAAAATAGAGAAATACAAGAGATGCAGGAAAAGTTGTTTGGTTATTTTTTCCCCTCCCTCTGTATATTGTTCCTGGTGCTGATCCCAGACTGTGTTCAGGTCCTGTGGGAGCTCTAGAGAAGTGCCTTCAGATACTACTTGCTGTCAGAACAGCAGCTTGGGATTCCTTTGCTGACTCGTGCTTCAGGATCAGGTCCTGAGGGACCCCAGCCATGAGTTCTGCTGCCATCTTTCCTCTGATACTGAGCAAATCTTGTTTTTTCCTTCTGTTACACTTTGGTTTCCCATTTTGAACATGGCAGTGATAGTGCTCTGCCAGTATAGAATGCTGAGAATTGCATATAGAAAGTCCCTGTGCATGCTAAATAATGCTAAGCACTTCTGGCAGCGAGAGAATCTTTAAAAGATAGAGGTGTGTGCTGAAACTACCTTTAAGAAGTCTCTGTTACACCACATGTGATCTTCAGGTAACTAAGAGCTATGGCAAATTCTAGGCACAAATCAAAGATGTGTTAAGGACGGCCGGTAGCCCTGGCCTGTGTCAGCACTGTGGGGAACGGTATCTGATGGGAGCTTCTTCCAGGGTTGAACACTAAGAAGGAATCTGGTATTTAGAATCCAGGCCCTTTGCCACCACAGATCTTCCTTCCAAGAGCTGCTTTGAATTATGGGGGTGAAAGAGTACTTTGCTGATAAAATCTGGCTTCTCTGCTGGGGGATGTAGAGCATGTTAGCACTACATCCCTCACAGAGAACCCTTTTAAATATGTATGAGCCAAGTGTAATAAACAGTAGTATCATCTTCAGGTTGCTCAGAGGTTTCTTCTTGATGAATGCTGTTAGTACTACAGTCAATTGGAAGTGTGATTCTTTTGATACAGCCATGTCCTGTCACAGATGCTGTGACAGGATTGTTTTTGTTGATAGCTGTATCCATGCTCAAACAGTTGGTTATTTTTTGTTTGTTTTAAATGTAATTAGAGCAAAAATAACAGATATCCTGAAAACAGAAGTTTGCTTTTAAACTTGCAGAGCACAGTCAGAAATCTGAGTTTAAAAAGGCTGAATTGCTGAAACTGGAAGTGACCTCTGGGTCCAGCTGGTGCCACCCGTGCTCCAGCTCCAGCAGGGCCACAAGAGCAAGGTGCCCAGGCCCATGCTGAGAAGCCTTTGAAGATCTCCAAGGAGATTCTGCAGCCTCTCAGGGCAACCTGTGTCATTGCTTAGCTTCATTAATATGGGTTAAAATTCCAATACATAAATGCAACCTTCTTGATCTTGCAGATATCTCTAATTAGCTGTGGGTCTGAAAAGTTTAGGAAACCATGGGGCTGTCTAGTTATAATCAAGAACATAAGTCTTCTGGCATAGGCCAGAAATATTTTGGCTTGAGTCTGAAATTCCAAGGGTTGTTAGGTATTAAAACAGTCAGGAGTTACAACCTGAGCACTTCTTGTATGGAGTCACCGAAATGCAACGTATCACCAACACAAAGCTGTTTTATTTTACAGCGAGAAAGTAAACTTTCAAATGTCATTTTTGCTGCTGTGATCAAAGGTTTCTTTTTGCTTCTGTTTAATCTCTTATATTTTACAATTGCTCTCTTCCTTAATAAAGAGACATGTTTACAAATGTGCTGTCCTGCTTCTCAGCAGATGTCACCTGGCTGAACTTTGCATTATTGCATGCTGTCTCATGCCCAGCTCAGCCCACACACACATATGCTGGAGTCCTTGCACAAAATCATGTGCAGCACCCCACACAATTTGTAGACATCTTCTCTCCCTCTCTCTAACACATGCACACACGCACACACTTGGAGCTTTCCATCTTTTCCCTCCTGACTTCTCTTTTAGTCACTTTTTAAAGATGCTGACAGTGATTTGTTTGAGACTGTTGAAACCTAAAATGTTCTGAAAGGAAAACCATAAGAAGAGAAAAAGCTCATAGTAATTTTAGTTGTATCACTTTTGGATGAGGCTTTATATATCGCGAGTACCTGATATACTGAATGATGATTCAAATAGAAAAGATCTCTTAGAAGAAATCTGAAATCCTGTGTACAAAAGAAGAGTGGAGTTCTACCCCATATCCAGCCCAAAGTTTTGTATAAGGATCTCTGTAAGATAAGGAAGAGCATACATGAAGTACGAGTCAGTAATAAGCTTTCTTTTTTCTTCCTCCTCAGTTTGTTGCTCAGCCAAACTGCCAGCAGCTACTAGCAACACTTTGGTATGATGGTTTTCCAGGCTGGAGGCGGAAACACTGGGCAGTAAAACTCTTGACCTGTGTCACCATCGGACTGCTATTCCCTGTGCTATCTGTGGCATATCTGATTGCACCGAAGAGCAGGCTGGGACTGTTCATTAAAAAGCCATTTATAAAGTTTATCTGCCACACCGGCTCATACCTAACCTTCCTCTTCATGCTCCTGCTGGCATCGCAGCATATCGTCAGGACTGACCTTCACATGCAGGGACCACCTCCCACCATCGTGGAGTGGATGATCCTGCCCTGGGTTCTAGGTAAGTCAGGAACACAAGAATGCTTGACCTGCAGTCTCCTGCCTCGCACCCATGGCAACTGTATGGAGACTTGATCTCAGCATCATCATGTAAAGAGATTTGGCAGCCAGCTTCAGTAGCTGCATGAAACAGCTGGGCTCCTTCTGGTACAACAGATCTTGTTGGCCTAGGGCTCTTCTGCTGTCCCTTTTGCCATGTGACATGCCTTTAGAGATGACCCTGAGTAAACCTGAACAGACACAGCTCTCTCCCCGCTTCCCACATCATCTGTGCAAGAATTAGCTACTGGGTCATGGTAGTATCAAATAAAGCCACCTGAATGCTGGCTTCCTTCTGCTGGCTGATGCATGGCAGGGGGCAGAGCCAAAGGCTTTTGCCTTCTCACTGATGTGCTCTGGCAGTCAGCACACAGGTACCTGCCCTGCTTGTTCCTGGGCCACAGGATAGCAGAGAAGGGAAGATAAATCTCATTCTGCCTTATGCCTCTGTGCTGATATACACTGAACAAATCAGTATCAATCACTCCAGTATAGGCAGAAGAAGGGGTATCTAATACAGCAGGTTGAACCTCAGGTTGTTACCTGTTCTGGCTTGGGCAAGAACTGTGGGGTGCCTGGACCCCAAAGGCAGGATGCACGGGTGAGGAGGTAGCAAGGTGAGATGGGAAAAAGTAAATAAAGCCACTGGAGGAGAAGGGCAGAGAAGCAAATTTAGGTGCATTTTTGGTAAGGTGTATTTATCCTTTCAAACTGAGCTCAAAGGGAACAGAAGGTGAAAACCTAGGATTCTTAGGAATATCATCTCTCTTCTCCTTAGGCCCCCATCTCCTTTGCTCTGCCATTAGCATGTAGCACCACTGAGAGCTGAGGTGATACTATGAGGCACACTTGGGGCAATGGTTTTCATGCTCTCCTGTCTCTCTTTCAGCCTTTCTGTGCACTCTAGCTCAGTTCACAGCCCCCAGCTAGTTCTTAGTGAGCTGCAGTTTTATGCTTGGGGTCAAGGGCCTGGAAAGCCATGCTTGTGCTGTTGTAGACAACACAGTAAAGGGCATATCTCTCAGCAAACCTCCATCTCCAGAGCTCTTCTAGTGGCTCCTCACTGCTTCTTATGTGTCCACCTCTACTCTCCCTGCTGGTGCCTCTCCTGGCCTAGCGCCAGGACCCAGCTCTTCCTTTCTGTGGTGGCTCAGCAGCAAACGGGTTCTGTGCTGAGTGGACTTCACTGCGCCAAAGCTAAAACTGCTGATGGGAAATGCGTAAAGAAAAAGAGTTGCAATCACGCTCACAAATCACTTTCCATCATGACCGAGGGCATTTTGTTCTTTGTGAAGCTTCATTGCAACATAAAAAAGGTAACTCAAACCTCATTATCTCATTAAACTAAGTTATGGCATTGAAATGTATGTGCAGGTAGAAACTTCAGAATAAGCTGAGAAAACTGAATGTCTTTTCTGAACTAAGGTGATTTCTTCATTTTATCCTTTACTTCATGGTTTAAATTGAAGGAAATGGTGGGCACTTCAGCAAAATTGATGTGCAGATGAAAGGATAATCCATACAAAAAAGCCTTTCAGAATAGCCTGCTACAGTTTTCTATTCTTACTTTTGAGTTCCTTTGTTTCAGATAAATAGGGATATTGTGGGATTGCTTATTGCATGGAGAAATTAGAACAGTTTCACCCGATTAAAGGTAATTATTTATGAAATATCTTCCACTACAAAAGGAGAGAGAGTGAACAAGCACACACAGCATTGCTGTAACTATAGTAACCAGCAGTGATAACTCACTATAAATACAGTGTATGAGTTCTTCAACAGACTCTTCTCCATTGATTTATTCTATGTTTTTGTGTGCATGCAAAGATTTGGAGGCAGCTGTAATAAAATTACCTTATTGGCCTTGACATTATGCTTGTCTGACCATTGACCTGCTGACTGGAAGCTGAAGGGCTGAGACTGATATTCGGATGTTTGCAGCGGTTCATTTCAACATTATCTGCTTTTCAGATTGAACTTTCAGGTCCTAAAAATGAATTGGGAGTGGCATTTCAGTGACCACTGCAGTATTCATGGTTGGGCATGGGTAGATATTTGAGTAACTGCAGCGGTAGTACAGCTTGATGTGTATTTTGTTCTGTCTCTTTTCATGTGCATTTCAGGTCTTCATTCAAGGGTATTGTAAAGTGGCTATTTCAAAACATTTGAGAGCTCTAAGGATGTACTCAGAAACATGGTGACCTCACTTTCAAATTGGGCTTAGGTTCTTAAAAGTACTTAAATAGGTCTTAAATAAAGGGCACATAAGTTACTTATAATAAAACTGTTATGCCAGGTAGCAGTCTGATAATGAGCTATGGAAGCTCACTGTTTTACCCCTGCAGCAGCAGAGAGGTAAAGTGAAGGTTAGCAAATGCTACCAATTATTACCAGAAGGCATTTCAGAGTAAAGAGGATGGGCTATCACCATAGCTTTGGGAACAAATTCTTACCTCACAAAACCCGTAGCCGTGGTTGGCATGATGTGACTCACTGCTGAGAGATATGATGCCAAGCTGCAGTGCCCTTTTCCATGCTGAGCTGTACCTTTTAGTTTAGTTGTTTTTTTTTTTTGCCCCCTCCCCCCCCTCCAAATAGTCCCTAGGCTTTTTGTGCTGCAAGATGCATAAATGCAGTGACTGAGTGTAGTGAATGAATTCACTTCTTTCATCTCTGCTGTGGTGTTCCCAGGTCAGGGAGGGAACATACTGGTATGCAGAAGCTGGTACACTTGTGTTGTATGTTCTGCAGAGGAGGTCAGAAAAAATCTGTACTGTGCATCTGAGCCACAGATTACTGTGGAAGCAGACAATATACTAAAAACTATAGCAAATACAGTAATTTAAATACTTCATTCGTATAAAACAAATTTCATCTGAGTCAATCCACTCATGCTAGTTGCAATTAACTTCAGGTAGTTACAGCTAACTTCAGGTTTCAGATAGTGTCCTTGTGTTTGTATCTGCAGCCCTACATAGGAAATGGAGGTCTTTCTCATATCTCTCTAGATAGCATTCCTAATGAAACTAAAATGCCTCATAATCAGCACAGTTTTGCTTTCTAGAAGACAGAAGGAATGAGGCATTTTTTTCTACACAGTTAATTTATAGTTGTACCACATCACATATACACAGTGCTTTAATGGAAAATAATACCTTTCTCATGACAGTGAACTCTCTTTCTTTCAACAGGTTTTATCTGGGGAGAAATCAAGGAAATGTGGGACGGTGGATTCAATGAATACGTACATGACTGGTGGAATCTGATGGATTTTGCAATGAACTCCCTCTATCTTGCAACTATCTCCCTTAAAATTGTTGCCTATGTCAAGGTACAGTAACTTGGGAAAGAGAATTTGTAATTTGTGAGAACTGTGGTATACAGGATAGAAACAGTCAAAGCACACAATGTCCTGGTATACAGGATAGAAAGTCAAGCACACAATTACAGACGTCTAAGAATTGCTGCTACCGCAACAGTTCAGATTTGAAAATTCACCTGGAAAGCTTATCAATTTGCGTAGAGAATGACCTTCCTTCATCACTACTCCTTGACTAATATTGAATTAGGTTGTTTGGGCACTGGGTGGAAGTTTCCCCACTTGCTGTGCATTTTGTAGCTACTCAGTTGCCCACGATACCTTTTGTTTTCCATGCTGACATTGGATCTCTTTCAACAATGCTAAATTTCATGAAGGCGTGATTTTTAAATAAAGTAATAAAGGAACAAGAAGAATAGGGTTATCTGAAAACATCTACAACCAAGATTTACAATCTTTATTCACTGAGACCCATGATCTGTAGATTACTTGTCTGTGAAAAGTCTGCTGAGAGCACACCTGCTTGTAGGTGGCTTCCATCTGATGTAAAGTAGTCAGCTTCTCTTGAATATACATTCAAGGTTTAATCTGTAGGCAAGAAAATGACAAAGCAACATGCTGGATCTTTAAAACTGTATTGTTTCAGGGCCTGTTGAAAATCCGGAAGGCTGTATGGTAGTGAGTTAGTTTTTCAAGGGAAAAACTTCAAGACAGTTGCTACTCTCTGAAAAAGCAGCTCTGTGACAGCATCAAAGCAAAAAACAGGTCACATCTTTTTTTCCCAGCATTCAGAACCAGTGAGGAAATTAGAGACTTGAAAGGCTGGTCTTTAATCTGTGAGCAATACAGAAAATGTTGAAAATTGTAGCATTCACAAACAAATCCTAAAATGCTAACAATCTTTTTATTTCTCTCTCTCTCACATACAAATTAGCAAAAGAGCTGTGCATCCACAAACTTACATGGTCACACACTGAGATTTAAACTTACAGCCAAGCCAGACATACAAAGGAAGTACAGTTTCATTTATATACTTTGTAAGGACTACAGAAACACACAGACTAACTACAAAGAGCTGTACATCAGCACAAAAAAGAATACAGAATAATTGCAGGGATATATCCGTTTGAGTGCAGATCAGTGCCACTTGAATTAAACCTGGCTAACCTAAGATCTGCTCTTGATAAGGACAACGTCAAACAATACTGAGAAGCGCTTAAAACCTTCTACAGTGGTAGCTCTGAAACAGCATGCCCACAGAAGTTCTGACCTATGTCAAGTAAAGGTTGCAGTATGCTCTGAGACACGAGGATTTAAAACATTGATAATGGCTTCGAAGTCTTTTGCAACAAGACTTGTAAAGGTTTTTGCTATTTGTAGATCAGCCCAGGGCTGGAATCGGCTGGTATATATGCCAATATACCATAGTCCAACATTTCTTAGAACTCCAAAGGATTACATGGACGTTTCTGCCTTCTGCCAAATATCAGGAAAATAAATTGTATACTGACGGTTATGTTTTCCATCCTAATTTTTACGTGTAGACTTTTTTTTCCCCTGATTTGACTGGTTTCAAGTCCTGGCCTCAATATTGTCCTGTAACAATGAAATCTTCAGTCTAATTATAGGGTAAAAATACTTTCTTAATCAGTTTTCATTTTCTGCATTGAATTATCATGTAATGAGGAAGGATAAATATGCCTGTCTGTTATAACTTGTTTGAACTACTCTGTATACTTTGTTTTTCATCTTCTGAAGCCTAAATTGAACGACTCTAGCCTTTTCATTAGGTAACTCTGAAATCAGTTTCTCTGCTACCTGCAGTTGACAGTTCAAAAGTGATTGCTGTTTTCCAAGCAAGGAGCCAAAAGACAATCCTAGCAAATTGCTTTAAAAATAGATGTGAGATGAGGACCTTTTCACAGTCCTTTACATGCATCCTATCCTGGCAGAGAGCCCCAGGGCTGATGTGTTCAGTCAGCATGCAGAAGGAAGCTGTGCAAATCTTCCCTCCAGGAAGGGGAGACTTGCTGATCACATCTATCCACTCCCACTGTTGATTATTGGCAGAAAAGTTTAAAATGTCCACCTGTTTTGTAAATGTTTTAAGACCCATCTTCAAATCAAGTTAATAAGCTCAGGCTGTTATGTTCATGAAATAATGAACAGTTTGGAAATTTCAGAAGCAATCACGTGTCACATTGAAATTCTATCATGTCTCAGTGCCCTCATATGGAGGAACAGTTTAAAACTATTGTTTTTAGTTGCCTCCTTGAAAAAAATGTGAATTCATGTATTGCACCTTCAGATTTAAATGGGAAGTCCCTACAAACCCATCTGCCAGTGATATATTGATACCATTTCCTTTTAAAAAGTATTTTAAAAGTTTTTAGAGTCCTAAACATTCTGGCTACAGTACTAGCGATACAATCCTAAGTACATTATTGCCTTTTTATGTGTTAAATCAGCAGAAATAAATGCTAAAAAAGATAAATAATTCCTCGATGTTAAAATGTCTTGAACTCCATTCTCTACTGCCAGAGAAGTTGTGTGTTTACAACCAGCTCTTTCATGTTACCCATTTACATCTGGCTGCATCTGGCTCAGATAATGCTTCTGCTTTTACAGCTGCATTACAAACCAAGTTAATTTTATAACTGATGCACTCAATTGTATCCAGTATTTTGGCTGCAATTATGACCTCTGCCTAAGCAACTTTCCTAAAATTGCCACGGCAAATTAACTAATACGAAAATTAATATGAAGAACATGTTTTGGTTCTGGGCTGTTGTCGCTTTTTTGGTAGAGGGAAAGCATTCACTTCTTATGTTCCTTAGTTCATTGCTTGTCTTCTTCTCTCCTTTCTGTCTCTCTCTCACATTCATCCTGGAATAAGCAATGTTTCAAAGGTATGGTAGTATTCAGGAGGAAAAAGAGAAAAAAGGTAATTGGAAATGATCTGTACCTACTAAGGAGCAGTCAGAACCCCTTTAAATATTATAAGAGAAGGATGTTATATATCAGTGCAAGGACCTGAATTACCTACAGTTATCCAATTCCAAAGACCTGTTACCAAACTTTAGCTCAGTACAGCCCACATACCAGAAATCCCCAGAGAAAAGCTGATATCCCAAAAATATCTCTAGAGAACAGTCTAAATCTGTAGAGGATCTCATAAGAATTCATTAAAAAGATTTGTTCTGATGAACTGAGCTTCAATCGTGAATCCTGACTGATAGTGGGATCCTGATACTGTGAATTGAAAAGTACTTGTTGTGTCTTTGTCTGGTCAATGTTTATAGGTAAAGCATTAGTATTAGCAGGTTTGAGTTTCAAGTTTACCTCAAAATGATTACAACGTAATTCACTTTTATACCTGTGTTATTTCTTTCAGTACAACGGTTCGCGTCCAAGGGAGGAATGGGAAATGTGGCACCCGACTCTCATTGCAGAAGCCCTCTTTGCAATATCCAACATTTTAAGTTCTTTGCGCCTCATATCCCTGTTTACAGCAAATTCACACCTGGGACCCCTGCAGATTTCTCTGGGACGCATGCTGCTAGACATCCTTAAATTCCTTTTTATCTACTGTCTGGTGCTTCTGGCTTTTGCCAATGGACTGAACCAGCTTTATTTTTATTATGAGACCAGTGCCTCGGAGGAACCCAACAACTGCAAGGGGATCCGATGTGAGAAACAGAACAATGCCTTCTCCACGTAAGATGTTCTTTCCTGTCTGATTTTGAGAACAACTCTGTCCCCTGTTCTTACCTGCCTTTGCATGCTGTGTATCACTGCACCAAAAGCAACATTATTTATTCATTTGTAAATATCAGGTGAGCTGCTTGACTGTGCAGGAAAGGTGTGAGTTAACTGGGGCAGACATTCTGCTGAGCTTTGATGTCAGAAAGCCTCTTAGGTCTGGAAGTGAGAGACAATCATTTTAGTTCTGGTCCAGAGAGTCTCTCTGCATCATCCTGCAACTGAAATGTTATTACTGCTGCGTTCAGTTTTGGCATGTGAGAGAACAGGCATCCTTTCGCTGCAATAACTGTTTTGTCTTATTCTGGGAGAAAGGAGGGAAAGCTAAACAAAATGTAGAAATCAAGAGATGAACGTAGGAAAAAGCTGTATTAATAAATAATGTGGCAGAGCAACAACAACAACAAGAAGCTCATCTAGGCCATTTTTATCCACACATGATGTTGCAGGCTCCTCTGATTCCCTTGCAGCGGGGTGAGACTAAAATCACATCAAAATCAATTTTGCTGCAAATACTAGTACATTACTGAGATGCTGGCATGGAAATTGCTGTGATGACAGCTGGCAGGGCTGAAAGTGATAGCACATGCTGAAAAATAACATGAATTGTCTCTGTGATCTATTTGTTTTAATTACTAATAGTGGAAATAATTATAATAATCAGCCCCCCTCCAATTGTTCATGCTGCTTGCACAGTACTTAACACACAACAGGAAGAGAAATAAATAAAGCACCATCTAGAAAAGGGCCTAAGCCCTGCAAGCAAGCAAAACAAAACTGTTGTCCACCACGTCAGGCAAAATTAAATAAAACTTGTCATCATGCCCAGTAATTCTCCAGTCTTCTTCAGCTGAAGGCTGGAGGTTAAAAAAAGGATTTGTGACATTGCATTGTTATCAAAAGCAAAGACAGCTTAGGCCACATGACTAGGTTGGAAGAGGAAAGGCTCTGGTACTATCCTGTAGGCTCCATTCTTACAAGAAGAGGGAGACTTTCTAAGGATGAAGTCCAAACTCACAAGAGGTGTCCTGGTAGGCCAGGTGTGCTGCTTTTCTCCACTGCAGAGGAGGAACACCACAGACTTGATTAACTTTCTCATTAAACTCATCTATATCTGGAGGAAGTGGATGGAACTGCACTGTGCTAATGAAAAACAGAATTAAAGACTTCAGTCTTTTTTCTGTCTTAATTGCTTTGAATGCTCCAAAAATGCATTGTGCTGTCCTTGCAAAGGAGTTAAATAACAAATGCTATTTCCTTATCTACATCTATATTGATGCAGTAGCCAGAGGGAGAAATGCTTGGCAAGCACCATGTTTGTTAAGTGACAGCTTCTACCTCAGGAAGGGTCAAACCCACGAAATTTAGGACTGGAGTCTGCCTTTCCCCAGAGCGACACTGAACAGATGTGTTCCAGTTCTGCACTCTAGTTTGGACCTGTCTCCGTTACAAACTACTTTTCAGTGTTGGCAGATAAGTGAAGGAAGCAACAAGAGGATTTGACTAAAGAAAAAGAGCATTTGTTCAGCAGGAATGAGAAAAAAAAAAAAGATCTGTAAGTCAGTAAGAAGGCACAACATCTTTGGAACTAGAAATGACACAGAACCACTTAACAGAAGGAGTATGGATCGGCTTCAATACAAACCACAATTTCTCCCACCCTACCATTCAGTTTAAGCCCCCTGCCAAGGAGAACAGAGCACAGGAAGGAAATTGAGGGGGCTCAGCCTTTATGACAGAGGTTTGTTTAAAACAGAATCGCAGTGGGAGGGGATCCATTAGGACTGAGGTCTGCTGGCAGGGGACAGAATGCTCTGCAGTTACTTTTTTGTTGGAGCCTCGCTTAAGAAATTTATTTAACGTATTCTTAAAAGTTTGAATAGTCATTATTAACACCCCCAATACAAGCTGACATTTGGCCCTTGAGCAGATGCACAGCATGGGTGAATGGCTAAGAACGAGCAACCTGCAAAACAGAAAATTACACCGTTGTGCTGGAGAAAGCAAGCACGACTGCAGTGAATTCAAATCAGAGATGGTGTTGCCTCGAGTTTGCTCATAGTTCATCCCTAATGGAAGAAAAAATGTGAAAAGCTTTCAATCAGTCCCCTTTGATTCCTACCAGCATTTCTAGGCAGTCACACAATAAGATCTAATTTTGTAAGGGAAGGAAAAGCAGGGCGTTGTTCGTGTTTGTACAGCTTGTTTAAAATGTGACACCTATTTATTGCTGCATTATTTCCTATTGCTCCCGGAGGAAAAGTTTAATGTTTTTTTGGTGTGGAAGTGTTTAGCATCACAAACACAGATCATGGAGAAGTAATATTCCTTTGTGATAGCAATGAGGTGAAGTCATGAATAATTTAAGTTTTATGCTCTGCCCTAACCATCCTTTAGAAAGCGGAGTGCCTATTTTTTTAATGTAAATGAATGTTTAGCACTGTGATCCTGGTAGATGGAGAAAGGAGAGGATAGAGGAAGAGGAGGAAGGGAAGGAAGAAGCCATTACACCTGACTGTCTGGGAGGTCGTTCTCATGAAGGGTGAAGCTGACAGCTGGGATCATTTCCCTGCAGTGACTGCAGGAGGCTGGGAGAGTTCCTGGCAGAGATGGGGGCACCTGTTCTTCCTTAGCTGCTCAGGAGCATGTTGGAGCTCTGAGATTTCTCCTGTTTGCTTAAGGTCCAAAATATACTCGACAAGAGAGTGCAGTTGTATTACCAAAATTCTTTTCTTAGAAGTAGTATGAGCCTCACCTGAAACACTTAGTGAAAGAGATTGTGGTTCTCACCTGTTACTAAACAGGGACAAAAGACAAAGTCTTATTTCTATTCAAAATTGCAAAAACCAGGTGCTGTTTACACCTGCTTTCTCTGTGTACATGCCTACATGCAAATATATTGGGTGCAACCTGGTCCAATAATAGTCACGGTTATAACTGTGAATTCAAGGCAATGCACAAATCACATAGAAGGTTTATTTCAGTTTCAACCACAAGAACCTCAGTTTCTACTGAGCCTACACTCCAATCAGTACTTCTACCACCAGTAGTTAAAATAAGTTAAAAGACAGTGACTACTCCACTGTTCATAACAGCAAACTGCTCATCATTCTTTGCTTAATCCTTATTATACCATTACCTCGCTTATTTAATAAGCCCAATATCTTGACTTCTGGGAGAAAGGATATTTGCTTTAAAGAATCTTTGTGATTTTGGCCAGTGAAAACCTATGTTCACAAAACATAAAGAAACTAAATCCCCATGTAAAGCATGGCGCTATGTATGGAAAAGATGCACACAGAATTCAGGAGAATGGATTCCTGGTTTGTAACGTATCTGAATTTATTTTTATTGATTTTTCTGGTAAGAGGTCTATTGGATATTTTTGGCATTCAAAAATATCCACTGACCCTAGGCCAAAATGGAAACTCTTAAACAGGCATATAAATGTCGTTTTTTGATGATATAAATGCCACATTTTTGAAAGCCAAAACAAATGATGCCCAAATAGAGCAATTATTTAGATTGCTGATTATGTATTTGACGTGATTGCAAAAGGTCACTTGTCTGGCTGAAGCAAACAGAGACCTGGGATGATCTCATCAGCTGTAAAGCATGGGAGGTCAGGTCTAGTTCCTCTATGGATGGAAGACTTCAAATGAAGAAAACCTTTCAAGCTGAATTAATGTGATGACTCTCTTTCATCTGAGTCATTACTGATCAATTGTTGCAGTATGATGTTGAGGGCACTGCACTGTGGTGGGTGGGAGCTACTTCACAAACAAGCCATCACAACCAGTGTTTTTGGCCACGTGCAGTGCTGTCAAATGGGGTGTTAGAACACTGGCCTGGTTCACTTGCAGTCAAAGTAATGACAAGCTATCAGCCTATCCTAGTGCAGAGGTTCAAGTGGATGTGATTTCTTGCATCTCTCACCTTTTGATTCCCTGTCATAGAGCACTATTTAACTACTACGGTCATGCAGAACTAAAGCATGGACTTTCTAAGCATTTAGTTTATAGACATGTTAATGATGCATGCACTGCTTCAACAGTTATATCTATATATAACAGCAGTAACACTAGCACTCTGTGCCAACTTTAATTAAAGGGAATATACTGTGTTTGTTCTTGGCATGTATATAGAGTAGGAATAGAACCTCAGGTTTCTTCATGGCAATTAGGCTGTTGCATCTCACATGAATATGGTTCTCAAACAGGTGGTGAATTTTATTGATGTGATAAAACTCTTGCAGTCATTGGCCAGTGGGTCCTTGTGGCTGGAGTGCATACAGAATAAAGGGCACTGCTGAGCTCTGTACTGTACTGATGCTCTCCAGCTCCTGATATTGGTGTATTCCCCACCTGATGTCGGTGCTCCCAGTGATGCAGTGCTTCCAATGCTACCAATAGACCTCTCACACCAGGTGACACCCATCCTCAACAAATCCAGGGTTCCTTAAGGCATTGATTTCCATTTCCCAGAACCAAGTAGCCAAGTAAAATTCTGTTTGTTTGTTTTTCCAGACTTTTCGAGACCCTCCAGTCTCTCTTCTGGTCTGTGTTTGGACTGCTGAATCTCTACGTCACCAATGTGAAAGCCAGACATGAGTTCACAGAGTTTGTTGGGGCCACTATGTTTGGTACCTACAACGTCATCTCTCTTGTCGTGCTGCTGAACATGCTCATAGCCATGATGAACAACTCCTATCAGCTCATCGCTGTAAGTTATCCGATTCTCTCTTTGCATTCATTTTTTACTATATGCCTAATCTGTGTGCCTGGCCGTGTGTTTCTTCTGGGATGCTGACTGCTGCCCCCTTTCTTGACAAAAAATTATAGGGATTTCTGTTACTAGCCTGAATCTTGCTCATGGAGGACGTTTTGCTCTGTTATAATGTTTCTTATCTGGAAGAGGCTTATCACCTGTGTTCTGCCCTTGTCTTGTAAACTAACTTCACCAATCACCCTGTCCTTAGCAACTGACTACTTAGGAGCAAAGAGGGCACAGAAAGGGAAACCTTCCCACCACTTCCTAACACATTTGGTTCTAACTTGCATAATTTTTTTGGTATATTTTTTGCTTCTCTCCTACCACTGCTTTCTCATTTGAAGGGATATGTATTGGGCACCCAACGTGCAATTTCTTATTCCGTAGTCTTCCCACTGAAATTAGATCATTTCCATCTGGAACTCACAACCAGTCTCCTGGCAGCTAACTCTGTAAACCTGTAATGTGAGATTCCTGGGTAGCCTCAGTGCTGGATGGATCTGAACTGAGGCAGCTCATGGCTGCCAGTTGGCCGTGGAGCCATTTTCAAACTTCAAACTTTATCTTCAGTCAAATGTTCAGAATTCTACTCTTTTTCTCTACTGTAATTGCATTCTGTGTGCCTCAAACCAATCAGTACTTTTATACTTCATTCTGTCAACAGATAGAAAACTAAAGCAACATGGCTCTGCATTTTAAAAGTCTTCAGGTGAACTACTTAGAAACAATATGGAGCAAAGCTCAAAGTTGTGTGTGCAGCACTAAGGTAAACAAGTGGGTGCTTCCAGTTCTGACGCCTCGTAGGGCAGGCTTAGAGATAGTGAGCTGAAGAGGTGTATTACCGTGACAGAAACAGGTGTTAGGAAAATCGTTTGTGTCCTCAGCTGGTCACTCAGAAGGACAGCTGAAGTAGAAACTGCCTGCTCTGCATTCTATGACTGTTGAATTTACTCTAGAACAGGATGGAGCATAAAGCAGAAGAAAAGAACAGCACCAGCTCTGCTTCTGCTTCCATTCCCAGTTTCTCTGGGTAAACATATGGGTGAACTCTTTTGCTGGCTGGATGCAAAGCAGAGTATTGCATTGTCTGTTTGAACAGCTTACACAACAGCTGGTGAATACCTGCTTGATCCATGTGGCTCCTAAACACGGTTATTTGGTCAAACTGAGTACAAACCCAGACAAATTGGTGATATTTTTGAACATCTGATCTTTGCCACATTCAAAAAATGAGAGAAAAACTGGCCCCTTGACCTTCCAAACAAGGAGGAAAGCAGCTTAGCACAGAGGCATCACTCCTTTATAAGTCCGCTTCAGTGCTTAAAGAGCCTTCTCTTTGTTCACTGCTACTCATCACATTCCAGGGAGACTGGAATGAGGGGTGGAAAACAAAGATGGTTTCTTCAGCATTTTCTCCCATTCCCCTTGCTTTATTGTCATCAGATAGGCTTGTCACCAACACAAAGCCTGAACCTTGGACTGGCCTAATAATGAATGAATTTGTTATTCACTGAAATAGAAACCACTCATCATTCTTTTCCCAGAATAATTTGAGTGATGCAGTGAGACAACCCCATACGACTTAGATCCATCACAATAGTGGCACATCTGAAAGTAAATCTGGGAGACTGGTGTAACAGGTTGGAACCATGAGGCAGAGCCTAGCAAACAAGCAGCTCCTCACAGTAGTGTGGGTGGGAATGCTACAGGATGCTACTTTTTTGACACTTACCCTGCCATACTGCAATTGCTACAGAGAGCAGTGACCTTCGGGAAAACAAGAGACTGTCAGTCCCAGCCCCTGCTGGCATGTTGCACTGAAGCTTTGTTTTCTGAAACTGATGTTCTTGTGTGCTCATAATGTTCTCCTGGAGACAAGTTTGCTTCATATGCTTCTAAGGGCAAATATCAATTAATTTCTTCACTGAAGCAAATGAATTGTTAATAAATGCTGAGCTTTGCAACCGTAGGTCATTTTTCAACCTCCTGTAGTCTACCCCCCTCTGAATTACAGTTGGGCAGGTTGCTGAACAGGGCGTTTCCTCCTTCTGATATTTATATCACACTGAATGTACATTGAGTGATGGCATTCCAGGGAGAGGGGAGGAGAAGGGACATGTCACCCTTGGAGTGGGGTAAAGGTCTCCTAAAATACAGCAGGAGAAAAGCTTCTACCCCATGTAGGGCTGCAGAGAAAGCAGCCTTGTTGTATGTTCATTTACATATGCTGGAGCGGTCAGGACACATCTTTTAATTCCACTTGTTAATAGGCCAGTGGCTGCTGTGTGAGCATTCTTTCTCCCAGAAGTAAGTCTGTCAATCACTTCACAGCAGCTTTTATTCTGGTTTGCTTTTGTCTACTGTCTCATGTATGGGAACTGCTGAGTCACGGCCTGAACCTCTGATTGATCACCTGAGGCGAGCCATGAGCCAGCCAGAGGAGCACAGGTGAAGGCAATTCACTGTGCTGCCACCCATCCTGGACCTATTTAAGAGCTGGCTACCAGTGGGGAAGGATCCCTTCTGGAGATCTGCTCTGCTGGAGTTTTGTAAGTGAGCCCAGGATAGGGGTAAGCTTTCTATCTATTCTCTTTTTGTTATCGTAAGCTGCTTTGCCTAACTCTCTTGTTTATTTTGTAATTATGACATCTTAATATTCATTAAGATTCTATCCAAGAATTTCTGCTGTGAAGTTAGAGGAAGTAGAATCTGGGCTGTTCTTTCTCTGCTCTTCATCATGCCTGCCCAGTACAAGAGGTAGGGCTTGAGAGTTTGTTAAGAGCTGTATGCACCCAGTGTGACGTTGCTGGGAATCTATGCAAGGTAGATCAAGGCAAGCAAAGAGCAAAACATCTACAGAGCTTGGAGGGATTCCTGACTCACAGGAGGAAGAATTGTTCCACAATTTTTTTTAATTTTTTTTTTCTAAGCTATTTCAGACTTCAATAAACATACTTTGCTGGGGATACCCTAATGGAATTTCAATACTGACTTTTTTCATACATGATGTTTTTTGCTTTTGCCAAATCACTGTCAGTAGTGGATTACAGGAGGCATTATATTTCACTGAAAAGTAAACAAAATCCACACACGCAATGAGATGTCCATGCATTGTGGGCTGTTTCAATTTGTAAGGATCAGAATTTTCTATGCAAGCAGCACAGAATGCAAGTGGATGTCATGCACTGCTGGGTCTCTCATCAGAATACCATTCCAGATGTGACAGAAATACCATCATTTGATGTATGCAAGAGAAATATGTCATGATGACAAGAGGAAGGACAATGGGACTGATCTAGGAAAAGCCAGGTGGCTCCACCACTCATGAACAGCATGCAGTAACAGAGTGGGTAATGAGGAGATTCTATGTGATAGACTGTTTCTCATAAAATTGTTGTCTCTTTAGTTGTAGAATCCTCCTGCTAGTTTGTAATATTTTCAGAATAATGTGATTGTGGGTGCTGCTGACACCCAAGCATGCACATCTCCTATGGTCTCAGGGCACAGGAGTATTTTGGCCTTTCTGATGTAGAGTGGTGCAGGTGCATCTTGCCTGGATTTAATCTATAAGTAATATGTGTTTTTTGAAAGCATATTCCCTATGGCTCCATGAGATTCTGGGAAATCACACAAGAATTACTCACTGGATCTGTACCAACCTTTCTGACTGTACAGCCGCAGGAACAGTGGGGACAAGTTTGATGGAAGAATGGGAACTAAGATTCATTCTGGAGGAAAATGATAGGGCTGTGATCTGGATTGCAAGCAGATTAGAGCAGTAAGTGGTACACGACAGCACTGCAGCACTAAGTATCCCACTGACATGTTTAGGAGAGATGCAAGCCCTTGCATCTTCCAGAAGTTTTAGGAAAGAACAGAGATACTTCATGCCTCAGAAATAGCATCACACCAGAGCAGGTCTGGGAAAAATCGTCCTTAAATACTACTGCTGTGCATGAAAATGAAAGTGTTACTTTGGTACATTTAATTTTCTCTTGGTGTTTTGGCTAAGAAAGAATTCTACAAATCCCAAAACTTAGTTTAAAATACACAGCTGGACAGTCTGTGCACATGGCAGCGTGTGGGGTAGCAGGCTGTCCCACTGGAGAGGTAAGGCCAGCTCTGAAGTCCACACTAATTTTCAAGCTGTGTTAAGCATTGGGGTGTATTTGTCTTGTAAGCTCTGTTTCAGAACCATTAATTTAAATTTCTTAGTCAAAATTGAGATGTGTTTGTTTTTGAACTCTGTCTTATAGCAGGAAATGAAATTATGCCCTTGTATGAGCTGGGATTAGTATCTTGGAGCTTTTTATGGAGTAACAAAACAACTGGACTCTAGAAAGAGCGAGTTAAATGCCTCTCCTTTGGCTGGCAAGCTGAATGAAGTACTCTGCCATCTGTTCCCCAGTTTTATGGCCCTCTGGTGCTTGAGCCAGCGCTTCACATGCTGCTCCTCACACCTGATGTACAACCCCATGCTCTAGGTGTGGATAATGTGCTCACTTCTTTTCTCAAATCTGCAGTGTGGCTGTACTCATCCACCCCTCTCTCACTGTGCTCTCGAAACTCACTCATGCCATCAGTAATAATGAAAAGAAATCACTAACTCTCCTGAACTTACCCAGTTTCTCTGTGACATCCAGACAGCTTTCCACTGCTCCCCACTTCCCTCCTCGTGGCTGCAACGCCTCTTCTGAGGAGCAGGACTGTCTCCCCACGCTGGGTGCAGCCTCTAGAATTTGTAAGGGTTGTGGAGAACTCCCAAGGGATTCCCGTTTGAAAGTGAAGGGAAATGCACTGCAGCAACGATGTGCTATGGTACTGCCATGCAGCAAGAGGCCTGAGTGTGAAATCAGCCCTGTAGACTGGCAGTCAGCTTAATTGCTTTTTGTTAGCGAGCTGAAGGATTCATTTGAAGGTGTAGAACTGTTTGTCTTTTTGCTGGCTCTGGCCTAATTACATATAGCCCATGGACTTGAATCAAGTTGTTAATATTCGCCTGGTGTTTGCAGAGCCTCTAAATGGAAGTACTCCATGTGCTCTGACTTCATGTGCAGCATCTTTCTTCGGCTGTTAAAACAAGACCAAGCAGATTTTCCGTCCTAGGCCCAATCATTCTGCAAGGCCACACCTGTACATGTGTCAGCAGGATTGAAAAGTGAATGCTTTCTGTTGTTTTTCATCTTCATCTGACCGCATGTGCCAGAGTGTCCACACCAGTCTGGAGCTTATTCAGAGCAGTGGAAACACTACAATTAAGTAAAGAACAAGGAGAGCTTCCAATGTGCCGATTAACCCTGGTTGATCTAAGATATTATAGGGAATTTGCTGGCATTTGTGTGGGTAGCTTTTGTTTCCTCTGCTGTAGTTAGCACACCAGTGCCCCACAGGACAGGTCAATAATTCTCTGCCCATTATGTGTGAAGCAGCACAGCAAGGTTTGCTCTTGCTACATGATAGAAATGGAAGTATCCAGATGGAGCTACATAGGTTGCAGCCCCCTGCATTATCCCATCTTTTATTTAGAGCTGACAAGCTCAATTAGCATTATCTTCTGCTTCTGCATCAAGGGGATTTTTATTTATTTATTTATTTTTAGGAAAGCAGAGGAAAAAAGATTAACTGAAAGAAATGGGAGAAATATTTTTGAGGGAAGAGCAGTCAAAAATAAAAGGGATTTATCCTCTAAACTCTCACCTGGCAATGAGCAATGGGAGCAGCTATACCGAGTCCTCTGAACCATGCCTTTTTGGATTCCAGTGCTTCATGGATTTCCTCCTCAGTATACTGAAATATAGCAAATAAGATGATGCTAATTATGCAGGTGAAACAGGATGCATACATTTCCATCCAATTAAATGGGAAGATGTCTGTTATCCTGGGTGCAGTGCTGGAGGTCCTTGCCTGCAGTTCTGTGCTTGTAGAGCTTTGGTGTCCCCATGGCTGCAGACCCTGTTCCCAGGATCTTTGGGAGAAACAGGAGAAACAAGGCCTTCATCTCTTACATCAGTGCTGTGTGTCTGGCTCAAGATTCAGTTAAGGGATTTGAATGATCTCATACATTTATAATGGTTCCCTTTCTTTTGCCTCAAGGATATATTTAAACAATCAGAATACTTAGCCCTGGTTTTTCTTTTTTGAGCAATTTTTCAATTTTTTGGCAGCTAAGCTCCTGCACTCTATTTAAGCACCTATGCATGCTGATGTCTGGAGCTGTCAGCAGCTGCTTCTCCCACTAGTGGCTATGACCTTTACAGACTCATAACAGACGCAGTCTGTCTCCACTCCTGCTGAAGATAGGCAGGTCATGGCCAGTTACAAAAGCAAAAAGTTAGAAAAGCATTTGGTACCTGAATGGTTTTATTAACTCTGAAAGTTTGGGGATGTTCATACTATTCTTTTTTGGTACTTAAGGATGGAATCTAAAGCTGCAGATGTATGTGTATAAAGAGGTTGTTAAGCCTAAAGAGATACTGAGGCTCAGGGACATTCCTGCAGTACATGAAAACAGTTGTGGTCAGATCAGTAATGAATGTTCTGTTGTCGCTGCCTTTCCTGGTTAGCTGGATGAGACCAGATATTTTCCTAATACTTGTGTGGCACAGGAGTTGGTGGCAAAGAACATCAGCTGTATTTTGTGTAAAATCATAATCGGAGCTCAGATCTGAGAATTACAAATGGTTCAATCTAGATAACACATAAAATGAGCCACTGGGGCTTTAAATGCCTGCGGGAGTAGCTGACACCACATTTCCTGGGTGAAAGCACACCCTTGTGACAGCACAGACTGGATCCTGGGATCTGAGAGTCCCAAGTGGATCTGAATTGGGATTTTGTTTCTTGGGACCACTTGCTCTTATAGGAAAGAACAGTTACAGAGAAGTACGTGATTCTCCTTTATATCTGCCTCTCAGCAGTCTAGCAATAAAATTCAGGGTATTTCTTCTTCCTTTGAAGACTCAAATCCCAGGTTGATCTGCTATGCAGAAAAAATAAATGTGATATTCTGGAAATAGTGTGAGCAGAACTGAGTCTTTCTCAGTTCATTTTTGCCATGGTATATTAACGTGGTCATCAGTGCTCAAGTACTACAGGTTAGATACAGTTTTTCAGCCCACCATTTCTCCACGGGCATGTGTGAATTACTTGATTTTGACCTGGCTGGAGGTAGTTACCATTATCAGCACAGATACTCCTTATCTCTCTGACTTCCAGCTTGAAAGGATGTCCTTATCAGCAGTGATAAGGGAGAGAGTGGATGACAGGAAGAACAAAGCCTTACTGATACCTCTCTCATTGTTTCTTCTTGCCAAGGTTCTTAGAGAACTATTTGTCTACATGACCTTCACACTTCTCTATTTGACTATTAATATAAAAGCTGAACTTTGTCAGAATATGACTGAACAGAAAAGAGTAGATTCAAATAATTTAACTGCACTAAAACCAGCACAATCTACAGTTCTGTGTTCTCTCCAATACACTATTCCCTGGCCTTCTCATTAGTTATCATTGTTTCCATCCAGTGTGCTGGTGGGAGATTAAAGGTAATTGATGAAAACCTGAATACATTGTGGAATGTGGTACACTGCAAGCTATAATAAAAGTTTTAATTATGAATATATTCTGCACGTGGAAGATATAAATAGAGATGCTCAAGCATGCATTTTCCTAGTACAGATAAACTGATTCCCTGGAGCTGGGGAAATCAGTACAGAGGTGCATTTTGGGGAAGACACGGCTACGCAACAGAAACATCACTGGTTCTTCTCACTGCCCAAGAGGCCCAGAGCATATCTGGGGCAATACCCAAGCACAGAGAGAAAAAATTCCCAAAAGGACTTTATGGAAATTAACTGGGACCCATCAGACTTAACCTTGCCCGGAAAGAATGTGTGCTTGAGAAAGCAAGCAGCTAATGCTGAGGTACAATCAGATTTATATGCTAAGTCCTTGGAAAAGATTTGATAGCTCCTAATGCAGGAGTCTCTGTGAAGATGGTGAAGATAACTTGCATTTTATTTTCTTCAATACAGTTTAAAGCATTAAGACTACCATTCCTGTGGGCATTTGAGCCACCATGCTTCCTCCCGCGTTGCAGCACCAGCACAGGCTGCCCTGCTGCCACCAGCCCATGGCAGTGGACATTACTGGGGCTGTGCAGTGCAGCACACAGCTGAGTGCTGCTGAGAGGTTGCAGTCCTCTCCTGCTGGCAGGGTGAATGCTGTCTGGGCAGAGATGCAGGTAAAGCATCAGTCATGCCAGGTAGGGGTGCTGTTGTGTCTTGCACCTTTCCCACCTTCTTTCCCTCCCTTTCTGTTTCACTGCTACGTCTCATTTTCTTTGGGGGGGGGGCGTCACATTATCTTGATATGTCAGCTGCTTTATTCCTGTGCATAAGAAGGCACACTTTTGGCACAGCTGGGTCCACTGGGCACTGAAAGGCACACCATGCTGCTTCCCTGCCAGGTTCTCCTGGAGTGCTCACATCTGGATGCACTATTGTGTGCATGGTATAGTGCTGCAGTGGTGTCCTAGCAGAGAATTCCCATGCTCTTCACGTGACCTTGTGTCTTCAGAAGCCATGAGTGGTTTTCTTCTCCATTGCAACCAGTGACCAATTCCTCTTCTATATTTTTCCATCTGGTTTGACTATGCTCCAGATATGGTGTCCTTTATCCATCTTGTGACATGGAGCAATTACTGTGCTGCATGTCATACTGGCCATCTCCTTGGTCTGTTTGAAGTGATCTTGGAAGACATTGGAGACCTCAAAACAAAATCCTTTCATAGCTCTTTTTGTTAGCATGTTGTGCTATGGGCTGCACCACAGCTAGGCTTTTATCAGGCGTTCAAGTTTTAAAGGCTCAGTCTCTGAGCCCTTACTGCCTCCTGTACTTTGCTGAAATCAAGCCTTCACCTGTATCTTGGCCCAGGAATTCACTTTTCTCGTACCCCAGTGTCAGTATTTGTGCATATTTCTGAAGACCTGCATAGGCTTTATGAAAAAGCTTCTCTGTGCTGCAGCTGAGGAGCAGCACTCCCTTCCAATGCCGACACTATCCCTTCTGCTTGCCACGCTGCATGCTGTGTGCTCTGTGCTTTCCAGACATGTTCTTCCTCACCCTGGGTATTCCTCCACCCTGTGTGTGCTGCTCCATGTCTCTGCAGAGCCATCCCCCTGGCCGTGCTCCTGGCATTGCCTGCTGCTGCCCAGGGCCTGGGTGCTCTGCCTGACATGGCGCGATTCATGCCAGACAGTGCTTTCATCTCTCCTTTGTCTGCCTCATTCCCTGACTGTTCTAATTGCTTTTTCTAATGCTAGATTGTCCTCCTTTAGTAATTTTTCTTGTATTATTTTTGTGATTGATCCCATTAAGTTCTTATCCTTCAGTATGTCATCCCCAGCTTTGAAAGCAAAGTCATTTGTTGTCAGCTGCAGCTGAATTACCTATGCATTAATTGCCTTTGTAGGTCCCAGATTTTGCTCATAGATGGCTTTTTCCTTTGTACAAAATATTTCTCTTTGAAAAATATTCAGCACCAGCTCAAACAGCCTGCTTGGATTTTTGCTGCTTGCTTCTCTGAGCTTGTTATTAAGCCCCCAATCTCTGCTGATGTTATTAGCAGTTTGCACAACACATATTACAAAATTAACAGTCTTGAAACTGCAGAAAAGTTGTCTGTGTCGGGCTCTGCAAAGATTAACTTTCCCCTGGCACTCTTTCTATACTGCTTTCTGTTCAAGACACACAAGGGCATATTTTTTGTGCTAGCCTGTTTGAAAGCCATTACTGATGGATTTTCTGTGCTGTCACTCTCTGGATTTATCCTGCAAAGAGCAATAAAGAGTCAAAGGAGATAGAAATATACTAAATACAGTTTAATGACTTTCCTCTACTCTTAGCAGCTCAGCTGGTGATACAACAAAAAGCACCTTTGACATTCCTGTGCCTCTGAGGGAATGAGCCCCCCCCTTACTCACCAGCTGCAAATAAGACATGTCTGTGACCTCCTTTAAAAGTGGGTGATGCATCTCCTCCTTCTTCCCTGGAGGAAAGTAATACAGCTTGGGCCCTTCCTGACCTTTTTTGCACCTCCTGGGATAGCAGCAGAGCTGTCCATGCAGACATCCTGCTGGCTGCTGCCAGCCTTCCCTGCACAACACGCTGCCCTGCTTCTGCGGTGCTCAGCCACTGCCAGACAGCCTGGTCCTGGGGGCATTATCACAGCCATCTATATCTGCATCTGACAGGCAGCAGCCTGATTTCCAGCTTAGCCCACTGACTGTTGTGTAATAAAGCACAAGAAAGGCATACACGGCCCTTTTTTTGTGCCAGCTAGAAAGATGCCAGACATCTTTATTCATTATTCTGTGCAAAGGGGTGTGGGGAGGATTTGTATCCTAGGAACACACTTCTTTACTCCTGTTGAGTAAAGAGATAAGCCCTCGTGCAACACTTCATAGCATAAAGAAGCTGAAGCAGTTGCTTGTTTTGTGATTGTGGAAAAGTCTGAAGGTATCAGATCGCCTGAATGCCCAACTTTACTGTCATCCCTATGCTGCTCTCACTGAGTGCTTGTACCATGGCCATACGCCAGCCTCATGCAAGCTGAGCAGGGGTGCAGCATCAGTGAGTATGGAGCTGTCAGAACCCATTTCAGCCTGCAGAGGAAATGCTAAGTCACAACCTGAAGCAGTGATTGAGCACCTGGGGGGAAGGCAGGGCCAACCCAGGAGAGCTCAGGTGCATGCAATGTACTTGAGTGATTGGAAGGGGTGGAGCCAGGATCAACCCCTTTTCATACCTCATTTAAAGGTTGGCAGGAGGAGGTGAGGGTATCATGTTGGAGTTCCCTGCCTATCTGAAGTCTTGTGAAGGTAAGCAGCTGGTTTTCCTTTATTTCTGTGTCTGTGGTTGCTGTATTTGGGCTTGCTCTTGTTTGCTGTAGCTAAAAACTTATCCACCCTGCTATTATTGCTGTACTTTCCATCATATTATAGCATTACACAGACTGGAGCTGATGGAAACTCATATTCATCATAGAGCTTTCAGGGATGCTGCTTCAAGGGCCATGAGATTAGGCTCCTGTGTTTGCCAACAGGATTGTGCTAAGTTACAAGTGACAGTATTTTCCTTCAGCTTTTCAGCCACCAGGGAGCCTAGACGCTAAATCCAAGAACAAGCTGAGGAACCCAGGTGGAGTGGTAGCAGTAGCCACCTGACACAAGGATGAAAGTGCACTCTCATGCTAGCGATAGCAAGAGAGGGAATGGCCTCAGCATGCCCCAGGGGAGGTTGGGGATTGGGTGATAGGAAAAACTTCTCCAAAAAGAGTGGTCAGACACTGGCACAGACTGCCCGATGGAGTCACCATCCCTGGGAGAGCTGGAGAACTGTGAAGATGTACTTTGAGACGTGGTTCAGAGGACAGTAATTGGTGGTAGGTGGACAGCTGGACTATAGATAATGTTAGAGGTCTTTTCCAACCTTCATGTTTCTCTGCTTCTATGAGGGAGCCTCCCAGCACTGGGGCTGTGCTGGCTGGTGCAGTACCAGCCAAAAAAACAGGAAGTTATTTGGCAATGCGTGATCTAAACCATATGGCCGGTAAGGAGATGGCAGTAGTGATCTGTGTTTTAAAATAATAATAATAATAATAATTACAAGATGTAAACAACAGACTTTATATACAGAGATGAAGATGGAGATTAATGCTTGAATTATCCTGTGTAATTAGTGTAGCAGGTAATTATTTAAAATCTGGCACATCTGTGAATTCATCACTTTGACTGAATTAAAGAATCTTCACAACTGCTGCAGTAAGTTGGCTCCAGCAATCCCCCAGGGAAATCTTTATGGGAGATTAATTTAAACTTCAAATGGCAGAGATTTGCGAGAGGATTATGTGGCCACTATGACACATCTGCATTGTGATTGTAAGTGATACTTTTTTTTTTCCTCAGAGAGAAACCGAGCATTGTTTCTTTAAGTTCACGCACTCTGAGTGTGAGGGCTCAGCTCTCCTAGAAGCAGAGTGTTCTGCAGCTGAAATGAGCAGTGCTCGAAAGGAAATAGTGACAAGAGCAAAGGCAACAAAACAGGAGCCTGAGGAGAGGACAAAGAATTCCAAACTTGGATTTAAATTCCTAATGCAACAAGGTCACGCTTGCAAAGCTAACAGATGTTTCTTTAGCTTATTATAAAAGTTGCAGAAGTTGTTGTATGAAAACATTACATGATCTGCTGTGGCCCTGCAGGAGCCTTCAGACTGTCCATAGCTGTGGAGCTTTGTATGCGGTGGTCAGGCCTGGGCTGGGTATCAGGTGATTGCTGAAGTGTGGTGCTGCTGGTATTCATCACAGGGAAGTGAGTTCACAAAGCTGCTGCTTCACACGCAGGTTCACTACTCATAGCACTGAAGAGAGCTCTAACCAAGAAAACGGTGGTTTCCTGCCCCCCCCCCCCCCCCCCAACAAAACAAAACAAAAAAACAAAACAACAACAAAAAACAGTAAAACTAAAGTCTCTCTCTTCTGTGCACTTCCAGCTCAGAACTGCTGCCAGTTCTCAGCTGATTTGCTCAGGTTCTCAAAACATCAAGGTGAGTAACTGAGACAGGCTGAGTTCATCAACCCCAGGGGAATTAACAGCAGTAAAAGAGAGGAAGAGAAATAACAAAGACATGTGGAGTACAGTATGGGGTGCCTCTTTTAAATGAGGGTATACTGTGCTCTGTGACTAAGACTGTGAAGAAGTACAGGTGAAGCATGTCAGCACTCCTGATCCTGCCCCAGCACTGGCTGCAGCCAGCTGTCATGGACACTTGTAGAAGGGATGGATTTCTAGGGTGGATATCTAGCCAAACATACATCTCCCCTCTGATTCCCCATTAGGACCTTTATGTTTCTGCATTAACAAACCTGGAGTATATGTGTCTCTAAGTAACAACCTTGTGCTCTCTCTCACTGTCTTAAGCTGAACCCGCAGATATTGCTGTCAGTGTTTCCAAGTGTCTGTAGTTCCTTAAAACGTGACTGAGTAACCCAACACATCTCATGCTGCCAGGCATGATCTGCATATTTCCCTACAGAGTGCTTCAGAGACTCGATCTATCAGTGCACCAACTGTCTGCAGCCTCTTCACATGTAGTCACTGATGGATTTTTTCCCCTTTTGCCTTGCAGTGAGCGTGTCCAGGGGGAGATGCAGCTCAGGCCCTTGTATTTTGAGCTGATTCACACCATCTGCAGAGACTAATGTGCTCCTCAGCCAACAAGGCAGTTGTTTTAAATCAAGAGCTGCACGTAACTTGAGAGTGCTATTAAAATGGAGTTGAGCTGCACCTCACTGTTGAAATTGTGAGCACATTTTAGCCATGTCAGAGCATTGGAGCATAGCCAGAATGCCAGTGTAGTAATTTCTGGGGCATGATGTTCAGACATATTTAACTCCCTGTCCTACACTTCACGGTGTAGTTTTGAGGGCTGCTGCCTGCCCAGGCTCTACAGATTGAATGGCAAATACCTCAATTCAGGGATCACCATTTTGCATTTTGGAATTCAGTTTTGCAATTCATTGCAATTCATTTTTGGTGATGGTATGAACACGTATCTCTGTAGCTGTAAAATGATACAAGTAACTTTCCACCTTTACTTCATTGGGATGAAAAGCACTAGAGCAAAGCAAGCAGGCACAGTGTTGTGGTGATAGCATAAAAAAAATCAGTAAGCTGTCTCCAATTTGGTGTAGTGATATTGCAGAGGTGAGATTTAAAACATGGCATGCAGTAAAATGTTACCACTTGTTTATAAACAAGTGCTGAGTTAATAGATGCTATAAAAATATCAACAAAAACTATGAAATATCTTTTTCCAGGGAAAAGTGTGAGAATTCATTGGCTTTTGACATGAGAAACAACAGTTTGTGGTAATACAAAAACTAGCAAAAAGCGAAAGAAAAACAGTATCCCTGCTTCATTTACTGGTAAGCCTGTGATAAGCATCAACTCTAAAGATGAAGCTAAGCTTCAGCTTCTCAAACCTTTTCACTGAAAATTGCTATAATTATATTTGAGAGGATGGTATTTTTCTACTCAGCTGTTCTACACTTTCAAGTACGCTCCCAGCAAGGAGATTGAAGAAGTGATACTGCTTTGCTGCAGCCAGTTCCTTTCTTGTTCATGTCACCTCCTCAGCCACTGGTATTTGCTCCAGTAGAGCCCGCCTAAAACTGCTGATGCTCTTTTCTCCTCCCTCCCACAGGACCATGCAGACATAGAGTGGAAGTTTGCACGGACAAAGCTATGGATGAGTTACTTTGATGAAGGGGCCACCCTGCCTCCTCCCTTTAACATCATCCCAAGTCCCAAGTCTTTCTGGTACCTCTGCAAGTGGATTCACAATCAGCTGTGTCCGGGCAGTGATTCTGACAATGAGCAGAAGAGACATGAAAACCTCAAAACATTCACGGTAAGAAGCTGCGTGGTTTTAACCTTCAGTTTTTGGGAGTGCATGTTCAGGGTCACCAGGATCACCAGTACACTGGTGTGGTAGAAGGTTGCTGCTGGATCATAACTTGCCAAGAGCCATCATTACAAGTAGGATGACATGGGTAACATGCCTGTGCCTTTCTCTTTCCAGGAGCGCCATGCTGATAACCTCATCCAGAATCAACATTACCAGGTAAGCTCTCCAGCAGATCAAATTTTCACTTGCTTTTTCTTCTTCCTGCTTATTTTCTAGTACCTCATTTCTTGTTTTCTTCTGGAACATATACAAATGTAGGAACTCTGACAGGATTTTGCTTATGGATTAAAGCATTTCCTCAGTAAAGGTGACACGGTTTACTAAATCACTCCTGACTCTTCCACCTTCTCTAAAGTAGCAGAAAAATTACTGTGTGTCACGATTGCTAAGTCAGAGGCTGCATCAGCAGTGACTTCAAAGGAATCATGCTGCCATGTCACCCCAATTATAACCGTTTCTGCAGCATTTTTACATAAGGCCTCTCAAGTTGCTCTTCTACTCTCTTTTACAAGGCATCCCTAATCCTACATCAAACAGTGGTTGAGATTTCCTTCTGTTCTGGGCAGCTTAGGAAGGAGGAATTGTTCCTGTGTTCAATTCTGCTGTTTCTGTACTTTCTTAGCCTGCTGAGTTCATTATCAAGTTCATTAAATTCAACCTATGAAAGGGTGAAACTATGAAAAACACCATCTTCAGTACCTGAACTCAGTGCAGTTCAGTCATTACGCCAGCATGCTGGAAGAACCAAAAAAAGGTCTCCTGAATGTTAGGCAGTACATCAGGCTATATTGTCAAAAGCCACACAGTTCATCTTTCTTAAGACATCTCCTGTTTTCTAAAGAGTATTTGCATCTGGAGCCAATGTTTAAAATATCACTTTTGGCTGTGTACATTTGGTGCTCCCTGGTACAGGGATTTCTTAAACACCTCTCAGTAAAGCCTTGGTGCAGAGAACATCTTAGTGCTTGGTCATACTCAGACTTGGTGTCACAGTTTCTGGAACAAGGAAAATGGAGGAAAGGTTTGAGATAGTGTTTTCTGTATACAGAGATCAGCTGCTGTGTGTGCCAGATAACCATAGAAGCCTCAAACAACAGTCTGTTCATGTCAAGCCAGCAAGGAGGGACACAGACACAAAGCAAAATGGATTTCATCCTACAGAGATCTGGACTGTAACAGACATCTTCAGGTTAACACTGAGGAGTGAGAGCCTTTAGAGAAGTCACCAAAGGCAAGAATCAGTACTTCCAGTAGTGTCAGTGGATGCCACAGCAGCTTTGCAAGGAGTTCTCAAATCCACCACCAGAGGAGACCCAGGCAGCTGGGGCTTAACGTTGCCCCGTGGAGTCCTGGCTGTTCTTCAGGTTATTTGCTGATGCTGTACCATCTTTCCAGTGTTTAATGAACCATCTTAAAATGGCAAGTTTAGCTACGCAGTATACATGAGACTGGTAACCTTGAACTTTTGGCATCTGAGATTAAAAACTGCAGTGAAGGAATTTAAATACCTTGAAGATATTTAAGATAATAAGAAAATTTTGCTGAACAATTTTTACAATTAGAAAAGTGCAAAATACTTAACAGCTTTCAAGAAAAAAAAAAAAAAAAAAAAGCACTGCTAATGGTGATTTTTTTTTTTTATTTTTTCTTTAAATACATTTTAAGAGAGCAAAATAGGGAGAACCTATCTACACAAGCACTATCAGTAAGTGCTCAGTACACTAAGAATGGAATTTGCTCAGAGCCAGAATTTGAATCATTCATGTTGTTTCTTATTTCAGGAAGTGATTAGAAATCTTGTAAAAAGATATGTTGCAGCAATGATAAGAACTTCCAAAACCAATGAAGGCTTAACTGAAGAAAATTTCAAGGTAACTTTTTCTCTCATTAACGATCATGTTAATTTGAGTAGCCACTTGAAGAGTTCCCACTAATTGGGGGGAAAATGTGGAAATTCAACCATTACAGGAGCTGGTGTGCATGTGTTTTCCTTTGAGCAGAAAATACTCCTCATTCAGGTGTCTTCTAATATGGTCACTTCCACAGATTTTAATACACAATCCTGAATGTAGGCAACGGCTTTAAACAAAGTACTTGATTTGCATCAATTTCGCACTCCTAATCCCACACTGAGGCTGGATTAGTGGATGTGAAGAACACTTGTAAACAAAGTTAAAGTTGCGCCAACTAAAAGATTCCTGTAATATTTCTAAATTCCAACAGTTTCATCACTTCTATAATAAAATGCCTTATTTCAGCTTGTCCCCCACTGCTCAAGCAGGAAGAAGGGGAAAGGGGTGGTCACAAAGGCTGGGCCACAGCCTGTGGTGGTAAACAACTTGCAAACTTTCCACTTGTCAGGATTCACAATACCTTTTTTTTTTGCTTTTCCTCTGTCATCAAATAATGATGATCTATGTAGGCATTCATCTATGTGGTGTTCTTGTAAGCATGATTTGGTATCAGCACTTTGCTTACCTCTGAGCAATCCTCCCAAGAGAATGTGGTCACTCTTTCACCTCACAGATAATGGTGCTGAGCGTACCTCATTTTTCCTCTTGCCCTAGGAATTAAAACAGGACATCTCAAGTTTTCGCTATGAAGTCCTTGACCTGCTGGGAAACAGGAAGCCACAGAGGAGAAGTTATTCTACCAGTAGCACAGAGGTGTCTCAAAAGGATGAAACAAATGAGGATAGTGCTGGAGAAAAACCCAAAGTCAAAAGTGTGTCTTTCAATGTAGCCAACAAAAAAAAGGATTTCAATGTATCTGCGCTAATTAAAACAATGTCTGGGATTGATATGGTGGAAGAGAAGCCAAAAAGCAATGGGATCAGTAAGCGCTCCTTCATCCGAAATGGAAATAGAGTTCAGAGGCTTTCCAGTTCCAAGAAAGAGTCCTTTAAGAGACTGGGGCTGCTGTTCTCCAAGATGAATGGACATGTACCTGAAGCGAATTCAGAGCCCATGTACACTATTTCAGATGGAATTATTCAGCCACACTACATGTGGAAAGACATCAAATATTCTCAGATTGATAAAGAGAGAGAAGAGAATTGTTCCAAAAGTGAAATTAACCTCAATGAGGTAGACTACAGTAGGAACACAAGACTTACAGGACAGAGCAAGGAGTGCCCTGTGGTTTGTACCAGCTCCCTTCACTGTGCTTCCAGTATTTGTTCCTCTAATTCCAAACTTTTAGACTCATCAGAGGATGTGTTTGATTCATGGGGAGAGGCTTGTGACTTGTTTATAAACCAGTGGAAAGAGGGGCAAGAGGACCATGTTACAACGCGACTATAAGTAAGGCTATCCTAACGCCTGCTGGAAGATTTGGTTGTTATTATTTGTAATTGTTTGCTCTCACCTGGTTCAGCATTATGAATTCTTTTCTGCCCACAGGATGAAACAAATGTGAAACTCTGTTAGCCTATTTTACAGCTATCTGCGCCTTCTATTATTTTATTTTTGTTTTATCTTCACAAAAACTGAATGGAAGGCTTTACCATTTACAAAATCACTGTAAACCACAGTACTCATTCAGCTGCAGCCAGTCTTTGAATCCCACATAATTCAGATACACCAGTGGCAGAGTAGAGGATTCCTCCAGTGCTCTCCTCATCACCCCAGCACTGCTGGGTTATCACTCTGCCTCCTGCTTGAAGTCCTCATCAGCACATCCAGCTGGTGAGCAGTGGCTTAGCACGAGGCTGGGAGTCATGTAAAACCTTTTTAGGAAGGGTACAACTGGCTTCTTGTTTTCTTTAAGCAATACAACCTCTGATTCTTGCAGTAGTATAGTTTTCAGGTCATTATATTCATATTGTAAATTGTTACTAAGAGACACCTGTGGTCATGCAACTGGAACACGTTATGATTTGCCCTGGTAGGGAGCAGAATGGCCTCCCAGTGAGGCAGGCAGGGGAAGCCAGTAGCTGGCCTTGCTCCCAACTTCTGCATTGATGAACAACCCAAAACCAGCTGTGGCTGCCTGAGACAGAAACCTCAGTGTGGTTCTTATATCACTAATGGTAAACCAAAACCCAGCCCTGAACCTCACCCTTACACCAAGCTGCATCTGTTTTTGAAATTCTTGCTCTTATTTCCACTGCTTCATTTGCTTTTTGCTGCCTTCCCAGCCAATGTCACGTTTCAGGCAGAAGCCACCCACCTGTGATGTCTCTGGGTCCGTGAGCTGCATTCCTGAAAAGAAACTGAAGTTAGAGCAGCCCGGACTGGATCTGGCACCCTGGGAAGTCTCTGCAGTCCCTTTACGAAGGTGCAACAAAAAGGAGCATGGCAGGAAATGTTACCCTTCTGTTACTGTTTTTTCAATTGTTCGTTTTCCCCCTCCATTTCTGCTAGGCCCCGTCCAGGCACTCCCATTGTTTCATTTGCATAAGTAGCATCAAAAAGGGGAGAAGATGCCCCATCAAGAGCAAAATGGTTGACACAGTGATTTTCCACAATGCGATACTGTGCTGTTGCTGAGATACACGGGTGATTGGCACTCAGTACTGCTTAAGAACTGCTGTTAGTTGGCTGCTTGCCAGGAAGAAGTCAGTGCTGACCAGGAGCTGAGAAATGGCTGTTCCTTACACCATGGCTGTGTCAGGCTGAAGGCTCTATTCCAGGACAGGTTATGTGGGCTGGAGCACATCCTGAGGTGTACTGCCAAAAATCACCTCTCCTGCAGAGGCAGTGCAGTCCTGCATAAACGAGATGCTGGGGTGCCTTGATGCTTTGCCTGTTATGGAAAACCACCACCTTGTTGGGATCTTCCTGAGGACACCTATAGAGAACAACTTTGTGAACAGCTCTTGTAGCAGACCTGCAGATGCTGACAGGCTTGGCTAGAGGAAGCTTTGAATGCGGAACTTGAGGGGGAAAGCAGGGCTTTAGGCAAGCAACAGCATTAAGAAAAAAGAGCAACCAGGAAGAGAGACTCGGAAATGTTCTCCTTGTTAGCAGCATGCAGCATACAGCCCAAAGGATGTAAGCCTCTAGATGTGCTAGGCGTGAGAGAGCAAAAAGCACTTCAGCGTGAATAGACTTCAGGCTTTCATACTTACTGCAGGGTTATAGCAGCCTTTGACAATTGCATCTTCTCTTCCTGAAAGTGAGGCTGAGCAAAGCGTCACAAGGAGACTTGCAGAATGTTGGGGGTCAGAAGCAGTTTGCTGATTGCTCAGTGAGAAATCCAGCAGTTCTGTCTTTTACAAACAAAATTGCAAACCCACCACTGAACTGCAGTTAGAAGCAGCTAATGCAGTTCTCTAAGCAGCCCACAATAAGTGCCCACAGTTTAATAAATCTAATGTAGTCTATTTTTAGAAGCATGAACATTAATGTGAGCTGCCACAGGGAGTAAGGAGAAGGGTTTGAATTATTTTATGCCTCACCTAAACATACTGCAGCTTATGAACTCTAGGGCAGCGCATCTTTACATTACCAGTGTAACAAGTGGGCATAAAAACCACCCGAGTTTAGTTGTGCAGATGATATCAGCTGAATTGGAGGCTGGGACAGATGCAGGGCTCACATCCTCAGACAGCAGAAGAGCTTTTAAGTTTTCCACAAATCAAGCACACTGGAGCTGGCTCCGATTAAAAGGTGTCATTCAAATTCAGCCCTACGTTAACAGGTACAAGTCTCAAAATGAAATGCAAATAACTGCAGCAACGCCCCTCAAAAACATAGAAGTGGCAGAGGGTAATGCAAATCCCCTCTGTGCAAATCGTGTGAGTCATGTCCTCCTGCTGTGTCCTGAAAGGGCAGGGGTAGGAGCTGCCACATTGTAATGGCATGATGGATAAAGCACTGCAATAATCTCTTGATAGCGTTCTGTTGAACAAGAGAGGAACATCACAGGGCTGCTGGGCTGCAGCTCCTGGGGGATTTGTTTCATGACTCAGATGCTTCCCAGCTATGAAGTAGTTTGAGCTGACTTTCACATTGAACACAACTGTTTGCTTTGACTAAGCGATGAATACATTTATCCAGGAGTTTGCAAAATTGTCAGTCTGGTCTCCCCAAAAGGCCAAATTGTTTGATCACATCTATGCACCCCATTTTGTAGCAATAGGCTTTATAGGAGCTCGTGAATTATCATTACTACTGTTAAGGAGGAGCATCAGGGGAAGAAACTGAAAGATCTTGTGGAAAAAAATACATTTGATTGATCCCAGTCTTACTTTTCCTTTTTAAAATCACCTGCAGTCAGACTGTTGGGGATTTTACTTACATTCTTCCATTTTCTTACTCTTTTCTTCAGAGGAATGGTTGAAGCATCTCTCTGCAGTTTGTGCAAGCAGCTGGGGTAGGAGCTTATGAGACACTGAGCATCTTCTGTGAGGAGTTAACTTATTCTCTGGTTCAGGGTGCACAGCTGTGTCACAACTGGCCTATGCCTGGCCTCTGTGCTGGATGCTCCAACAACAATCATCATACGTATGCTATTTGGAATTTGGAATCACACAGGTCTTGATCACTTGGCCTATTCGTTTCCTGCTCTTCAAAGTAGCTTTATTTCTCACCTCCCATCCCTGGCATCACTTTCACCTGGCTTTTTAACCTACAAACAATCCCCAATAGGCAGTCAGACCCCCCAAACACGGACCGTCACAGAGCTACAAGGCAGCGTACTCAGGTCAGAGATTGAAGTTGCTTTAGAAATAAGAAATTAAGTAACATCTCTGCAGATTATTTGGATAATTGTATTTGTATATTATTCACATACTAGTATATATGTAAATACTCAACTATTTGTATATGTGGTCCCTACAGAAGCAGCATGCACAGTGACAGAGCACAGGACTAGACAACAAGCCTTGAGGTCTGTTCCCGGCTCTGCTACTGACTCACCTGTGACCTTGGGCAAGTCACACAGCCTCTCTAATGCCTCAGTTTCCCCATCTGTAAAATAGGGATAATACTCCTTACCTACCTCGCAGGGGGGTTAGTTCATTATTTACAAGCACTTTCAGATCTTCGAATCAAAGGCGCTATATACAGTAACTAGTCAATGCTCGTAGCAGTGGTACGTACTTTTGTCTTCTGAAGACTAATTCAGGTTAGGATTTCACTATGTCTGTTAAGATAGTTTCCCATGTAGAAAAAAAGCATGATTTCCCACCAGGGGATTTTAGGGCACTTCTACAGTAGACAGAGACCTGGGAGCCTAGCTAACTTCCTTGGTTTTGTGACATGTCTCACTTGGAAGCTCACCTTACTGTACACTTGTGTTTCACCCTTTTTCTAGTGATACTTGTAACAATTTTTAAACAGAAATTGCCACTGTAAGTACTTATTATATAAATGTATTCCTATATAAAACCTTACCCTTTAAATAGATTAAAGCTGGTTGTCACAACAGACTTCCAGGCATGGGGAGGTTCCACAGTCAGCCCAGCACAGTTTATGTGCACACAGAAGTAAAAAAAAAAAAACAGGAACACAAGGGAAACCTCCACTTTGGAAAAGTACTAACAGCATAAGCAGGGATTCCCTTTACTCCAGGGCTATCTCACCAAGTCAGAAAACCAGGCGAATACCAACTGCTCTCTCACTATTAGGTATAGGTCCTACAACACTTGGAACTTCTCAGTCTTGCTTTCATTTTTTTCTTTCCTTTTCTAAAGGCCAAAATCTCGCAGAAATACATATTTTATATGTATGTGGCACACACACACCAGAAAAAGGCTCCATTTTTGACTGAGTTCTCCTTTAGTCAGCTTGCACTGCAGTGTGCCAAGTGTCCCACACACGTGTCTGTGAGAAAGCTGTGCACAGCCACCACGGCGGACATCCAAAACAGCAGCATCAGCCTCCCAGCCCCATTACAATTCCACCGACATCCAGAACGGAGAAGTACAAAAAGCAAAAGGCATCCACACCACTGAGGCTGCCCAGAACAAATGAAAACTGTTACTTACCCAGTGACTCTCTGGAGCTGCCCTTGGGGTGGATGCACTGAAAGTCGCTGCCCCCCTCTGCAGCTGCACCTGCTCAGGTGTGCCAGAAGCATCAGTGATTTCCATGCATGCAAAGGGAAAATTAATTGAAATCAGTAAGACTACAGGGAATAGTAAATCAACCCACTGGAGTATCATCTAAATTAAAGTGTCACCAAAATAATCTGCAGTTTTCAGGGAACGTGTAACTTGAAACTTCACAAGTATAAAATCAATCCCTGACTGAGTTTCTGGAGGCAGTGGGAGGCACTCTGGGCTGGCCACGTTAATGTATTTTCAAACCATTTATGATTCAATTGCATTTAATTTTTACACTGCTTTCCCTGTTTCAGACCATTACACTTGTACAAACGAGTCATTTATATATTATTCACATAATTCCCTCCATCCAGAATAACTGCTGCTCTGGAGTAAACTGATGATCAAGAATGACTCTTAAAAGAGAATATGCTTTATCTAAGAGAAGTGTATTTAAAAGGCAAAAACATCTTTTGAATGTATGACAGCATGTTATGTTTCAGGGAAACTCTTCTACCTGCTCTGCTTTTATAAGGCATGCAAAGCAAAACCCCAAACCAACAACAGAAGCCCCCACCTAGCTCCCATCGCCCACTACTGTGAGGCCAACCTGACCATTCCATTCTTTACACACAGACCCTTCTCAACCTACAGCTCACCAACTATGGAGAACAGCACTGCCCATCCTGCTGGCTGGCATGTCCTCCTTCAGCATGGCTTGTTTCTTTCCTCTGGGGATTTCTTCCCCTCCCATTTAAAGCATTTCCATCAGCAATGACTCTAAGCCAGAAGAAACAATGCACTCAGAATGAGATGTGATCAGCCAAGGAGCTGGCCATTAGCACGTGAGCTAACAGAACACTGTGATACCTTTTGCCAACAGAATGAAATGCCTTTTGACTATAAATAGTTGCTTTTGAGCAAAGGGGCGCTTTTGGTGTAGCTATTTTTGAGGTATTGTACAGTTTTATTTAAAAACTACTGAATGTGTTTATAAGGTGGTTCTGGAAACTAGAGAGCTAGGGATCCTTGAGAAGTAAAGGGTGGTTGCAGATGTGTAAGTACTCAATTTTCTATTCAGGAAGCCCTGGAGAACTGGGCTTACACTGGAAATGGTTGTGGGTGTTTTGTTTCAAATCAACCCAGTTTTAATATTAATTAAATCTTCATGAAAAAGCTACCACAGAAACAGCTTCACGGCAGATCATAGTTGAAGATGTGTTTTATTTCATGGGATAAAAAAAAAAAGGTGAGGATTTTCTTCTTCTGTTTAATTTTGGTCAGAAATCAAATGGCCTTTTCCAGGCAACAGAGGTTTTAGATGTAGAGAGAATTTTGTGTATTTAATAGAGACACAGCGGGGACCTCAGCATTTACCCATTAGGTGGTAGCAGCCACCCCGAGAGAGGGGGAGATGGAGAGGGCAGAGCAAAAAGCAAAAACAAACGCTCCATTTTACGTACTTTTCTACTTGCACCTTTTCTGTCCATAGTGCAGATCCCACGTCATTCCCTCATGTAACATGTAAAAATGAAACAATGTATATAATAAATAAAATTATTTATTTTATGTGTATTTTTAGCTTAAATGTAAACTGAAGAAAAAAAAAAAGTGTTTAATCTTTTTTTCCCAAAAATGTAAGCCTATTGAAATTCAAGGTGTTTCTACCTTTTCGGATGTAACATTTCCAGCTACCTATTGATAATAAACATTTATGAACAGCAAAGCAGATGACATTCAGTAATTTCTACCACCTTCTGCACTGGAAGCCTCCTCAAGGAGCACTTCAGGGCTCCCTGTCTGTGGAGATTTACGCTGGTGTTTGAAGAGACATGGTGCAGCCCTGCTTACCTGCAGCGAAGTCAATCAGCCAGATGTGAGCAAGTGTTCCTGGGCAGCAGCTGAGCCACACCTGACTGCGCACAAGTTGAAAAAATCCCAATCATTACATCTTCTCTGCAACAGAAAGCAGCAAATCCACACTGAGCGCTGGTAAATGTAATGCACCACATGAATGCAATTACTGCAGTACAAAGGAGTCCAACTATCGTTCCATTTTAATTTGCTCCCTAAAGATATTCTTTGACCAGCGTAACTACATCATCCACTTTGGAATACGCAGCAATATAGCTAATAGCGTGAAAGAGTCATTAAGCAACAACCCAACTTCGTTAACTTAATTTGCTCATGTGAAACAGTCCTCCACGCAAATCTCATCAAGGCACCGGAGGCACGCTGTTGAAGTTCTGAAGGTTTCCATCAGCCACCAGGAGCCCCTGGTCATACCTCCAGAAGAATGGGAGTTTTCTGAAATTACACAAGGGCAGTGCCCCTCTCCTTGAAATGCAGACGATCCTGGTACAATTTGGGCAACGTGGCCCCACATGGGAACAGACAGCCCACTGTGAGAGCTGCAGCAAGGCCCAGGACTGCAGCAGTCCTCAGCTACAGAGCTGTAAACACACCAAGGATGTGAGAAGGCTGCAATTTTATTTTATTATTACTGTTGGGTTTTGTTTTCTTTTAGAGTTTGATGTGCATATTCCTTACTCCGACCATAAAACCTGGAATTTCAAAGTTGAGGCACCCTGAATCTCTAGTTGTGCTCTCTACCTCAGGAACAGAAACTGCATCTGAAAACACCTTCCGTTGTACAGTGACTACAGGGATAGAAGGATGCACTGCAGCAGAGAACACCCGGTTGGAGCAGGGAGGGAGGGAAGTGGGCTGAGACAGAAGGAGTTTTGCAGTATAATCCATCTCCTCTTACTGCACTTCCTGAAAACACAAATCATGTGCTCAAGTAATCACCATAAATATTAAACATTTTTGCTTTCAATTCTGAAAAATACAAAACAAACTGGTTTAAAAAGCAGTCTGAAACCACAGTTTGAAATTTGAATGTCAACAGGCAGGGTAGAAAACAGGAAAAATACCCAAAGGAGAGGGGCAGAGGGAGTTAGAAGGTCCACTAATTTCATCTTTGCAGGATGCACCGCTTTCTCTTGGGACCATTTTCCATAACACAGCGACGTCAAGCAGCTGTCACAGCCATGTGTGGCTCTTACCTTGCTGTTAACCTCGTGGTACGCTGGTGGCAGAGTGCTCACCTGCTCCAGCAAAGGCAATGTTCAGCAGAAGGAATACATGGAACACCATAAATGAGTTCAGTCTGTAAAAACACCCTGCTAGGGCTCAGACACGTGTTCCTGGTGCTGCAGATCAGCACGCTTGTGGCAATGACTGAACTGCTGTGAGCAGTGCCCATCGTCTGTGGCTAATGCTGGCTGGACTGCTCTGTGCTAGATTGCTGTGAGTGGCAGTGACTCGACCAGCAGGAGCTCTGCCTTGAAACATTTAAATTCTGATCTTGTTTCAAAGCCATAAAGTTCTAATTTGAGAGCTTTGCCTTCCTCCCTCTTAAGGGCGGGCACTTTGAACTGGGGGTCCGGATTTAAGATTTGAGCACCTCCCACGCATCATGCAGCCTTTGACAGTGTGATTTTATAAACGAGAAGGATTTCCAGCGCCACTGCAGAGAGAAAGGGAGGCTAAAATAAAACAACTGAGCTGGAAAAGCAACAGCCACAGGAGCCGGTTTGGTACACTTGCACAGCCATGGGGAAAAACAGCACGGGAACAGCAGCCAGCACAGCCCTGCAGGATAATGCTGCCGGCAGGCAGAATCAGCAAGATTAGTCTCTACAGCATTTGTAATAATTACCTTCAATAACAGATGGATTTTACAATTCAACAAACTCCAGAGACTTGTGCCTCCAGCACACAGCAGCGCTGTACAGAATGTTAACAAGCAGAGGAGCAGCTCACTGCCTGCAGGGAGCCGGGTGGCCCAGCACCCCTCAGCCAGCACAGGCTGCAGCCATCAGTGCATGGTGCTCAGGAACGGACGTGTGCTCTGGCACTGGCGGATCTGCAGGCAAACAGCTGGGTAAGAGCCTGCTCTAAGGGCAGAAAGGTTTGTAGCAGCTTAGAAGAGGGTGGAATACTTAAAAACACAAAGTCCACACCTGAAAACTACAGCATATCACTGCCTACTTCATCCTGCACTGCCAGGAGTGTTCTGTGCCAGGGCTCCTTCCCACAGCCTTCAGGTGATAATCCACTCCGAGCTGCTGCCTTTCATGCAGAGAAATGTGGTGTGGAAAAGGAGGTGGCAAGCATGACTGGCACAGGCTTGGCAGCACAAACCTTCTCCCTTTGGCAAGCTGAAAATTCAGCCACCAAAAAATAAAAATACACGACATCAACGCATTTCAGGATCAAATCTACTTAAAGAATTCATTATTATGCAACATATAACAAGAAACCAAAAGAGGAGAGAAAAAAAATCAATCTGAAGGAAATTATTGTTCCAATCAGAAATCAATACTCAAAGATTTTATACCTCCACTCAAATAAATGCTAAAATATGCATGTGGCTGCAAGCCATACTCCCCTGCTCGTGCCCAATGCAGCCAGGCACAAAACAGTGTTGGTCTGGTTCTGATGTGTAACTGAACCAAAGATGAGAAATTTGGACCATCATCCGACACCAGGCTCCTCACAGAAAAAAAAAAAAATACCCAAAGCCCCAATCTTGCTATTCACACTTTCACATGGTCCCAGTGAAGCCTAGGTCCTCAAAACCACTACTCCAACAGCAGCAACTCTTAGACCCTCCCTTATTTCAGTGTCTTTTTAACATTACAGCTTTATGCTGTAATACAGCAGCAACATTTTCTACCCTATAGAGAGCAGGGATGAACCTGCTCCAGCACATTAACTGCTCCACAACCCCTGCGTGCTGCTTTAAAGAATTGCTTCTGAGCCTCAACAGCCCTGATAAAAACATCACAGCTGAGATGCCTGCTTGTATCTGTTTGTATCAGATCCACGAGCAAGTTCACCAGACGCAGATTACAAGTGTAAAAATCACAGTGGTATTTCTTTTTAAATATACATCAATTGAGGTGATTAACAGGGTCACTAATGCAACTAACAAAAATCTAGCTGCTATAAGTGAGAAGAGAGAAAAACTTGACTTCCTACCACAATCGTTGGTCTGTATTTCTAAGAGGAAAAAAAGAAGTTGACTCCTGGAGACAAATAGAAAGAAAGATAAAACATAACTTCCAGCTACAATAACCATTTGCACTGAAAAAAAGCAAGGCTGTCTCACTGACAGTGTAAGGAAAGAGGCATTATTCACAGCTCAAGGAGAGATTCACTCCAGTGCTAACAGTGACTGTTTGATGTGACAGATGATGGCACTCAAGACTGAAGTGGAAACATTTGATGACTTCATGATGGAGACTGCACTTCTGAAATCTGTTCAATCTTCAGGTGCATAAAGTTAGTCACATGGTTTGTAGATTCCCTTTAGAGGTTACCTAGTGAATTATTTTTTGGAGGAAGTTTTAACAAAACTTGTGGCATTGTTCCCTGTTCTCATAAAGGCCTGTGTAAGTTAAGAGCACTCTTTCAAAATGGCAGAAATGCTGAGGCTGAAGTCCTAATGGTCTCCAGTTCCTTTGGGGAATCTTTTCCAAGCAGTACAGCAGGTCAAAATGATACCAGCTAATCAGGGATCATTTCCATTCACACCTTGATTTTCCCTCTGGTGCCTCCAACTCTAAGAGTTTTATTAAACCCCGAAGTTAAATGTACAGCAGTAATTGGAGATGTGAAGAAACAAACTAGAAGCCAAGCATACAACCTCCTAGCCAAAAGTAGTAAATAACCACTTTTATTAACAGAGGGGCAAAAAACTTCACAGTTTTATTCTAGCCTATAAAGACTCATAATGAGCAACTTTCTCCTGCTGTTTTTGGTCCAATCCCATGTTTATTGAACAGGTATACTGATGGAAGCATACTCCCCTCCCTCTGTTTAGCACAGTCACTCCTCTTTTCATCCCCGCTCAGCTGTATAAATTCAGGGGCACACGCAATTACTTTCAACTTCACCAAATAACAACTGTGCCACTTTCTGAAGCTACTGACAGCACCTCCTTATCTGTACCATATGTCCCCCACGCAGGCTGTGTTTCAATTACGATAACTCAAGTTCCCTACAAAATCTGGCAGCCGTGAGTTTCGGAAGGCAGCTCCAACACCCAAACGTTGAATTCATGTGGGGAAAAAAACAAAAAAAAAGCAAAAAAAAAAAAACCCCACAAGCCTTGGGAAACAGATTACTTTGCTCTTTTTCTGGGACCCTGGTACCAAGCCCTCCTAACCTGCACCTGTGCCCTTGCTCATTACCCCTAGAACAGGGCTATGCCACCACCCTGTCCTTGGCTGTGAGCAGGCTCCAGCTGGCAGCCACCACATGATAATTCTGCACATCAGTGCAAGGTTCTATGGAGTACAGAAACAGCTAGAGCTACTGCGGTCTCATGCTGAAAAAGCCCATGCTTTCCCACTGGAGGCAGGAAACAAACAAGACAGTACTTCTTCAATGCTGTCTGCTGTGTAACTTAGTCCCACGAACATCAAGTGCTGGTAATGAACAACCAGGGATTTCCACGGGTTAGATGCTTTTATTTTGTGCTATCAGTGCAAATCAGACACCAGAACTACCACCACTTGTGCAACAGCTTTCACAAAACGCATCTTACAAACACACACTGATATACAGTAGAACAGGTTGAAGCAGTATCTTACACTTTTAAGAGACATGAAGCCAACACAGAACAAAATCACATATTATAAATATGTGATCACCAACGGCAAACAAAGTTTTGTTTTGTGAAATCCGAGAACACCAACTTACTTCCAGCAATTCTGTCCTCTAACAAACTCTGCACCCAATTTTTTGCTGTGGTTGTAAGGGCAGCTGTGCTTGTACAAGAACCACGTGTTCAAGTGTTACAATGTACCCACTCACACGGGTATGTAATGCAATTTTCCCATAGTGACAGTATGTTTTTTTTACACATTTTTTTATGTAGTCTAACACACACATTGTGTTCCCCCGTGCTACAGTTTACGTATACGCCTCTCCTATGCTGCCTTAGATGAACTACCAAAACTTCATCCTGTCAAGCTGATTATCATTAGCATAAGCCTGGAAAGAAACATGGAATCGAACACAATTTAATCAGTCACCCCAGCCCATTGAGACAAAGACTTACAAAACAATGGAAGTTCATGAAAAAAGACATGAGAAAAACTAAGTGCAAGAAATGAGCTCACACCCTCCTGGACTTACATTCCTTGATGCACATAATGCGTTGCAGGGTTAGGTGAGGCAACATAGCTGACTTGGTGCAGCTGTCCAGAACTTACAGCGTTAGGAACTCGTGGAGAATTTCCATATGGGGGATTTAATGAATGCCACGAGCCAATACAGTGATAGGCAGGTACTAGAGAGATGCAAGAGTCAAACCCTGGAGCAGATGGCTGGTTGTAGGGGTCTGACACCACTGGGTAATACACCGTGCCATGGGACAGGGCTGGAGGCTCTGTGTTTTGGAAGTTACCTTGGAAAGAAAAGAATACATATATTTACGCAGCAGAACTGCGCCTGATGAACAGGCTGAAGTATTATCAGCATTAAGCCTGCATGCATCTGAGCAACAGCGCCGTTAAATGCGCTCCTTCCCAGCACTGATCATTCACCACATTCCTCAGATTTTGTCGAGGCAGGCATCTGACCTTCCTGACATCTTTTTCTTCATTTGATACAATCCTCTTACTGCCAAGTCTATCTACAAGCTGCTTGCACAGCCATGTGACACTAAGTTTTGCTGTAGCTTTCCACACAGAGCCTAAAGCTAAGGTTTGCAGTGTCTTTGCAGAAAGTCGCAATGCTCAGGGCTTGCCAAAACTGTGTTGTCTCTTTTACTTTAAAAACAGGCATTATTTTGATATCATAATTATTAGCTTATCAATGAGAAGATATACCTTCAACATAATTTCAGAGTAAGTTCCCCTAACTAAAAATTAGTTCACCGAGTACAAACCTAGAAAGGACTACTTCTTACTTTTCATGGTTTTAAACAGCCCTTGGTGTCAGTGCCTACAAAAGTGGCTCTAGCATTATTTTAAGGAACTCACAATAACTCATTATAATGTCTGCACTATGACCCATGCTTCCTATACTATAAAGATGTAAGAATGCAACTCCTGTGGAGCAGCCATACTCTGAAAGCCATAACCTCACTATTCACAGTTTCTGTACGTGGTCTTATAGTCAAATACTAACCATTTGTAGGCGCATCGAGGGGAACCTGATGGACCTCAGCTCGCCCAGCATCATAGAGCTGAGGTACTGACTGATCCAGGACATGAGCTGGCTCAGCATATGCTGGATAAGCCTCCACAGATGACGCTGGTGGCACCGGCTGTACATAGACCATGGAATGCCAGTAACTCTGGTGATAGTACTTTGAGGAGAAAAACAAGAAAACAAGGTCAGGCATACAACCACAGTCTCCATCCTTCCTCCAAACACCAGTTGTTTCATATCAAAGAGTAGTAATATGTGCATTTTTCCCTTCTGCTACTGTAGGATGATGTTACATACGAAGGAGAAAAAAAAGAATACAGACTGTCAGAAAATTTGCTGCAATAGCTGCAACTACCAACTCAGTTCTAACCTGTTTTAATTCTTAAGAGGGAGTTCTGATTCTCTATAATTGACTTTGTTGTATTCAAGATTTTTCCATTTCTTTAGTTGAAGAATCTGGCATAGTGCTTTTACTTCTCAGAGTTCCAGAGTCACCTATGACTGCTGGTGCACAGACAATTGTTGCATACAGTGCTCGAGCAATGGTTCCCAGACAGAGAAATGGTGCTAACTGGTCAGAGCCATGCACACCCCAGAGGACTCAAACCATTTGAGTTAGAACACCTCCAACCAAGCTTATTTGTAATGATTGTCAGCTACACAGTATGCACATTTAGCACACCTGGAAGTCTTAAATACATCAGTACATCTGACAAGAAAAGCAGCAGTTTTTACAGGCAATTTGCTGTAATCACTTTAAAAGCACTTACTTGCAATCCCAGATTAAAATAATACTGCAAGACCTTTGTATCTGAAATTAAAGGATACGGCATTAAAGAGCAGATGAGCATAAACTGATGAGCATAAAGAATTCTACATACATCGAGAATATTTTAAGTCACTTCAGTAACTATTCTAGCATTATTTTTTCTTCAGTGTTTTAAGGCTAAAAAGTATATATTGAGTTTAACTGGTTGCTATAAATACTGCATCTTTAAGCTAATCCAGTTAGATGTCTGTTTAGTATACTGGAGAACTTGCTCCCAGCAATCCCAGCAGCTTAGAGGAACTTTAAAAAGAGTTGCCAAGCATAATATGATTTTCAAAGTCTTAACAGTCCCAGAAGAGTGAAGCTGTTTAAAACCTTCCAGGTTTGCCAGTGAAAGCAGAAAAGCAAGCATGTTTTAAACCCATGATGCAGTAACAGAACAGTGCATAAGAAACTCATTTCTCAGTCTTTAATAAAGACTTGTTTTAAAGGCTCAGGAAGGACACAGCAACAGGTTAGGTCTCATTCAGTACTGAGAGGACCTGAATAAATCAAAGCAGCAAAGCAGAACAACTTGAGATAAGCAAGCCAGTAAGGATTTCAACTGTGGGTTATAAGGGAACTCTGGAAGTGTTGCTGATTTCTTACCACCTCTGTTCTTCCCTCGACTAGAGCCTCCACATGGCTTTCCTGCTTGCTATTCAGCTACTGCACACGCATGCTTTCACAGCCCTGCTCTTCTCTAGTACTGAGTATTGTTGTCTGCTGCAAGCAGGAATAGAATGGGAAATGCAAATCCCTACTTTGAAATGAATGAGGACTGGTTCCTCTTTTGCCAATTCTCAACTCTTTCACTGTTCAGCATATTGGACACATCAGGGCACAATCTACTTAAATGCAAGGAAGGATCTGTGTGCATTTGCCAAAAACAGCTAACAGCTTATGCTCAAAAGTGCTGCTGATTTGGCTCTGACATTAAACAGTTAAATATTAAAAATAACTGGAAGGCTCACACAAATGTCAGCTTCTTAGTATCTAGCTGAAGCTGCATCTACCTTGGAAAAATGATTTTTTTAATCTGATTTTGTTTTTCAATTGATTATGCAAATATATGCAAAACAAGCCTAAGAACTGAATGAAACAGCTGCTTCATAACAGAGATAACAGTGCAAAGGAGGAGCTGGGAGACTGAGGTGACAAACTAATACAGGAAATACTGATGTCTGGAGAGTTCTGCAACAGAAGCCACTACAGTAGGGGACCAGTTTTTCGTCTATATTCCTCTTTCAGATGTCTAGAAGTCAAGTCAGTCTTCAGTATAACAAAACTACCATGTGAAATAACAGCTAAGCCAGAAGAAGTTCACCACCATGGCATGAAAATATGAAGATCACATCAACTACTGATAAAATTTAATCTTAGGGTGCATGAGGACAAAGTCTGCTTTTCAGTTGAGTAGCTGAGATCAATCCTGAATGCTGCCACAGGAAAGGAGCAGTCTCCAGAACAGCAAGCAGCCTACGCAGCTGCTTCAAACGCGAGGGAGCAGATGAGAGTAAGATACCGAAGGTCACTGTGTTAATAGAAGCCATTTCACAAGCCCTAAACGTCACCAAAAATATTCCAGCAACTCTGGGAACTGGGATACAGCTGTATCAATGAATATTAAGGCACCATCTTCCTCACCAGTCTGTGACTTCAGCCCGTTAAAGTCAGATTTCAAACCATGCCAGGCCAAATACCAGTCATACAGGTTTTTTGTTTTTGTTTTTTCAAGCAAACTGCACAGAACTCTCAAGTATACACAAATATACACAAACACTTTAACATGCCCTACTCCAAAACTGCTGGATTTCTCAACCTAAAGATTATGCAGTGACACTGCAGTGACACTCAGCGTCTCCTTGCAGAAAAGGAAAAATGCTACATGCAACTTCTTATTAGCTACTAACCATAAAGTCCTGGGGAGAAAAAAAAAATTGGAGCCTATCCCCAGAAGGACATGGCCAGTATGACGATAAGAGAGCTGAAGAGGTGCAGGCAAGGGTCTGAAGAGATTATTAATCCACATCCACTGCAGATTCTTGTCAGCATACTTAACACCCAATTCTCCCAAGTGCTGAAAGCCTCAGTAAAAGGCATTTAACTGAAGCGGAAGACAATTAACTCTGATGTGTATATAAAATAATCTCCAGTGGTACTGCTGCAGTAGGGAAGCAGGAAGTCAAATACTCCAGATTAAAAAACAGCAATTGAGAATACCAGCAAAGAAGTTATTGCAAAACACATTAGCAATGCCTCTAAGAGAAGACCTTGAGCAGTCTTGCCATGAAGTTTTTGCATCCTGCTTACTTCCAGATCAACGGCTGACAAAATAAACATGTTACATGGTAAATGCAACTGAAAGAATCCTTAACGTTCTGGCCCAAAGCTGCTTTACAATCCAGCAGATGCAGCTATCTGAACTGTAGATATAAACAGTAGCTCTTTATATTATCTAAGATTGGCCCTCTAGGACTAGTACTTTCATGCGACTTCCCCACAAGGACAATGAAACTACTTCAAATGGCAGTATGCTGAACTGAGCATGAAGACAATTTGCATTACTGAAGTATTTGATGCTCCACCTTCAAATAGATTTCAGAATAAAAGTAAGAAGCTCTCTATTCTGAAGCAGTAGAACTCAGAACTGCCATACATCTAAAATACAGCCAGTTCCAAGAGCATGCTGTTTTTGTTTTGTTTTTCCAGGGTGATGGTGGTGAAGAAATCAAGTCAGATAGTGAGAGTGAAACTGTGGCGTTCAAAATGGTGGAAAAAGAAATGGATTTTACAGACCCTATAGTTATGCAGACGGTTCTTTCCCTTGTTCAACCCTAAATGAAAGGCTACTTGTCCATATTAGCAGAAGAGAAAGTGGGAGATTCAGGTATTCCAGCTAAAGGTAAGCCTTTGATAAAAGTCACAGCAGCCTCTCTGTCTCTCTAGATGGCTACAGAAACACACACAGACATTCAAACCCAGTCTTATGAGAGGAATACATAAAAAACATGTTTTTCGGCCAACGCGCAGAGATAGACCCAGTGCAAGAGCAACAAACACAAGCTGACAGTTCTGCACTGCTGCTCTCAAGTACAGGCTACAGCTCATCTTTAGCTTGGCCTCAGTACTGCCAAAAACAGCCCGTGTGCTACCTGCCAAAGGAGGCAGTGACAGCTGAAGCTGTTGTATTCGCTGCAGCTGCAACACAGGTAAGCCATGACTGAACACCAGCACTTATCCAGAGCATCTGTGCTCCAGCCTGAGCATGACACTATGACCAAATAAACCTTCCTATCACAATAAGCAGGTTGAGTAACCAAATCTGCTTTTACAGTTCTTCTAAATTTTACTCCTTAGGGCAGTTTGAGCCAGTGCACCATCAGAGGGCTGAGCATGGGGACATGCACAGGGAAGAAAGATTTTCTACAGCTGCCCAAAACTACATACAGCCATGAAATTCTTTATCAGCTGAGACAGTGCATCACAATAGTTTTATCTGCCTTTTGAGATGTGTGCAGCGATGTGATAGTGGCACACTTGGGCCTCAGAGCATTCCTACCTAGAGCAAAGCAAGATACATAGCATAACAATAAGCAGCACTGTCAATTCTTACAGCTGAGGCACTTAACTCACAGTCGAGGACAGCAGATGGCTTGATCTTTAGGTTATTAAACAGAATTCTGCAAACTCCAGGCCCAATTTGTGTCCTGAAAGCCGCAATGACAGAACAAGGGGCAATATTAATAAAATCCCAAATCAAGCACTGCTGCTGCGCTGTTTACCAAGCTATGCTGCCTGATGCAACTTTGCACAGCATGCAGGTATTAAGCAGAAAGTGCCAGCTGATTAAAGACCACCACAACGAAACTCAAGTTCAGCTGACAAAGTTGAAAGCCAATTTTGAGTGCTATGGCTACTGCATTGGTCCTTCCATGCTTGTTGCTTGGGAGCAAAAATCCACCTTAAAAAATGCTGTTATAACCAATGACAGAAAGGCTGTGCATTCACAGAACAGAAACCCTTACACTCATATTTATGATAATACAGAATGGCATCTAAGAGTAACACTTCTATATAGAAGTATATACTATATATATATTTTCTATATAGTATATAGGACAACACACAATATCCACTGAACTGTGCAATACCAGAACTTTCAATGCATTTAAAAAAAAAAAATCAAGTTATCAGAAAAATTATTCCATGCAGTGCTGATAAGATACAGAACATGCACTCTACTCTCCACTGATACCTGGATCTTTAGGATGTGGTCTAAAGTTGTGGTAAATCATGTTTGAGCCTGATACAAACTTATTATTCAGAACTAGGAATTTTTACCATAAGCATCAAAATATTTTTATCTGCCTCTGAGCTGCAGGGAGCCATTTCTTGTCACTACAGGTATTCTGTTCAGTATCATAAAGAAAATAAGTCAGAAGTGTGCTGAAGTGCAGCAATAATAGAAAGAACAAAACATCTTCATTACCTCTAGGCAGATCGTTGCCACTGGGATCACAAGAGTAAGGTGGAGGAATGGCACCAGCTTCTCCCATCTCATTGGCTGGAGGAAGAGGAGCTGAATAAATTGGGAATGGCAGTGAAGAAACTGGTACTATTAGAAGGAAACAAAAGTCAAGTTTACAATGGCTTCTTATTCGAGCAAGGAAAATGGTAAGTTACACAGTCAGGCCTGGACTTCCTTCCTTTCAGCTCAGTGACTAACTTCAATTCTCTTTAATAATTGCTTCCCTCCCACTTTAAAAGCAGCCCAAAAGAAATTTTAAAACCAGATAGGAAGGTTCCAATTTCAGATGCCTTAGCTGTTTGTCTGTTCTCAAGCTTCGTATTTCAGTTAAGAACAAACGTTTCTTTTTCAATCAGTTCTTCATACTAGAAGTAGGTCAGGCTTTTCTTACATAATTATCTGTCCTAGAACAGGGAACAGAATACTCTAAGCCATCAAAAGCATCACAATAAACCTACAAAAATAAGGCAACGTTCAAGTATCAGGCAGAAGTTTGTAGACAAATTTCTGTTGAATATTTATTAGGTGGCCCACATCTCTAGAACACTGGCAGGTTCCTCATAAAGCTGTCATCAAGTAGACAGCTTACAGAGAACTGCACCAACTGAACTCTCAAGTGCGAAAAAAAATAATCAAACAAATAGAAAAGTAGAAGGAGGGTTTCTTTTTTTCCCCTCATGCTAAACAAAAAGGTACGGAAACCAAGAAAAATCCTCTTTGTAAAAGGGAAGTCTTAAGACAAACAAATCACAAAAATGAACTGGATTCAGTGCTTGAACTCGTGACTCTTCTGGAAGATACAGTGAAACCTTGAAATTTGCACCAGTAGCCCAACATACCAGAAATTAACCATACAAAACAGGGAGAAGCAACCATGAACTTGTCTTTAAAAAGGAACCTGGTAGTGAAACACCTGGCACTGAAGGATAAAGACAGGTGGGGTGAGGGAAACAACCCCAGAGCAGAGACTGCCAGTTCCCATGCAAGAACAGAGGCAAGCATCCCCTTCAAAGCATGGAAACATGGAAGTCATCAGTAGCTGTGTAACTTTATTGCCATGTAATTTTCCACATTTATTTTGGATACGTGGAAACAAAGCAGGAGAGAAGGCGGCAACTGAAAGCTTAGACCATCAAAGACCAAAGCCTTAGCACACTCTACCTGGCCTCCCTACAGAAGTGGGAGATATAAGAACAGGTTGAATTGCTGTTTGTGGGGGAACAGCTGTTGTGACACTGGCTTGTGTGGAGGCAGAGTTTGAGGAGAAGACTGTAGGTGGAGCAGCATTAACACCTGCGGAGGTAGCGATTACTGCAGAGTTCACCATCACCTGCAAGAAAGTCAGAGTATTCAGTACACTACCTCTGTAACTCGCTGTGACAAGAGCTATGGAAACATCACAGACTCAAAAAGTTTTCACTTCACAAAAATGCATTTTGAAAGCTCTAGCTGTACAGACAGCTAGTTATCCAAGTTTCTCTAAAAACTGGCTGGAAAAATGCCAACCTAAAAATAACAGTAAGTTGCAGGAACCTGCAAACGCATCTTTTCACTCCATTATGCTGTATTTATAGAGGATTATATTCTTTGTAACAAAACCGTGTAAGAGAGGAAGAATAAAATCCCAAAGAGACCAAACACAGCAGTCATCCCTCCAAAGAGCTACCACAGTAACATACTACACGTTACCTTCTGGGGATAGCTGTAGGAAGCCACTCCATCTTGAGGTGACACAGCCAATGGCCCTTCTTCCTGAAGGGATTCCAAAGTAATGTTCCATTTTAGAAGCAGAGAAGTAACAAAACCACAAATGCTGGATTTCTAAGAATCTTCCAATTATGAACTACACTAAGCTCCTTTCGTAACTCATGAGAGATCAGTTTCATCTGATGTGCACAGGACTGGATTTCACACCCACTGTAGTTGAGCAGGTGAATGGAGAACTTGAAAGGTAGCCATTGACTAGTTTCAGATAAGAAAATTCAATGCCAGTTCTATCAAAGGTGAGATATTTTCCATCACACATTGGTGGAATGAGACTAACTAGTATATGACTTGACAAGAGGCATGGCAAAAGCAAGTGCTGTCTGGAACAGAAAAAGAAGTAAACAGTGCTCAGACAGTTGGCAGAGGGGAAAGATAGAAAGTACAGTTTAGATGTACTTATAAACTCCAACAAAAACCCTCACCATTTAAAAAGAAAGGAGATGGGAGGGGAGAACTAGAGAAGTAAAACTATCAATCCTTTGTGACAAAACCAGTTTCTGACCTACTATGTTAAGCCTGGTTCCAAAGACAGGTTCCATGAAGAATGCTACACATACCTGAAGATTAGGAATCTGAACAGGCAGGGACAAACACTTACCAAGTTTGCTGTAGGTTCTGCTGAACTAAATACTGCTGCCGTTTCACAGTCTGGATCTGAAAGACATAGGCAAAGTTAATAAAAAAAAATACAGCATTATATCTAATTGTTCAGAATCTTTTTAAAAAGTTGTAATGAGCACATACACCAAATGTAGTATCAGTAAAGACTAACATTTTATTTACCTGGAGGTGCATACAGATATTCTTCATGAAATTTCCCTAGAAGGGAGAGAACAGAAAGCTTTGATTCCAGAAAAATAGAAGTTCAAGCCAAAGTTACTAAAATTGTATTTCACTGCATTAATTAACTGAACTGCTTTCAATATCATCTTGTTTTATACAGAAAAATAGCAAGATCCAAGATCCTCTTCCCCATTTTGCTATTCCAGCAATATCAAGATTGCTATTGCCAGATCACAGAGCAGCTTGCCTTGCTACAAACCCATGTTATCAAAATAGTGATGTTCTAGCAAGCTTTAATGGAACAGTGACTTTTTTTTTCTTTTTTCTTTTTTTTTTTTAAAATCAGACAAAGATAACTAACTCTTTAAGAACTCACCATTTTCACTTGTTTCTCCTACATCCTCCTCTGAGGGATTCAGGGGCTGCTTGTTGGCTGGAACTGAGTTGGGGCCTCTTCTAGCTACCCAAAAACCTGCTGGACTGTGGACAATTGCAGTAGGGCTACCCTGGCCCTAAAAAGCAAAATAAGAAGTGTGCATTTATAAATAGTATAAGACTTTCCATATTTAACACACAGCCAAATAGAAACAGGCTGGAAAACCAAACTTGCTGTAACCAAAGCTTACTAGAATTCAGTTCCTCCATCCATCTCTTTGCACCCTGCACCCAGTAGGACATATTTCTCTTTTACCTTTCATTCCGCCTACCATCTTTTGCAAAAGTTATTTTTGAAGACTTACAGCTGTCCTACACGACAGGGTCAAGATGTGCTCAGAATGTAGCCAGCTCTGACCTTGGTTCAACCAAAGCTGAAAAAGGAAGCAGACCCCTACCAGCCACTCTCTACCTCCAGTATATACCCCTGTATTCCTCATCTTGAGGTACTCCCACCACACCAACAACCAATGAGTTCATCCAGAAATAGCACATGGCTGGCAGCTGGCGTAGCTCCCGCTGTTTGCACTAGCTGGATCCACACAGACATGCTTGTCATATTCAGAGAGCAGTGCTCATCACGTTTCCCACATTGTCTTTGTATAAAGCCAGCCCTTAGCTGGACAATTACAATCCAGAGTCCTCAAAAGGAGGAACATAGGATTATGAGAAGCATAAGTAAGAGAAACTGATTCACTCTTTTGTAATGACTATGATATTCACTCTCTCCTCAGAAGATAGGACAGCTATGAGACTGAAAAAGAGGCTTATAAGATCTCCAACAGTGAAGTACCGGTGTTGAGTCAGAAGATTCTCCCACCAGGCCTCTAGCAGGATCGCAGATTTTTCTGCAACAAACATTTATCCCCAGGACATGTTAAATTCCTTCAGTGAAGGAGACAGAAAAGATGCAGGGAAGAGACTTAGGCGTTGACACTAACAAAGTGCCTGAATGAACACGAAAAACTACTCATTGGATGCCACAGGTGTACAGCTTAGCAATGGGAAGGAAGAAAAACAAGCCAGAAATCTATCCTGATTTAATGGGAGGGGGAATGGAGAAGAAAAAGGAGCATTACAAGATATTGCCCCTACTTCTTGACAGCCTTGGAAGAAATAAGAGCAAAGATCACACATTTAATAGGCAGATGAATAAACAAAGGCTGCTGAAAAAACACTGAGCAGATTCATCCTCTCATCTATTTAAATACAAGTGTAACTTGTATTAAGCTTAGATAAAAAATGAAAGATTGATTTCACTGTTTAAAAATGTATTAGATTGAAGATGAAAGTAGCACACAATGAAGTTTTTAAAAGAAGCTAGATTTGGATTTTTCTCCCATCTCTGCAGCAGAAAAAATGGTTTCAGGAATGTTAGCCCAAAACATCTCAACTGTGAATTCCTAGGAATAATCTACGCTATCACTGTACAGCTTCTGAAACTAGTTACTCAAACCACAAATTAGGAGTACAGCGAAACAACTGAAGTACTACCTCCCGCAATACTTACAATCAGACAGACACTGACTGTAGGAAGGAATTTTTTCTCCCCCAAATCTCATTTTCAAATTGTCATGGGAAGTAAAAATACAGCCCTAATTTTATTAAAACACGCTAAAGAGAAAACAAAACAAATGCTGCTGGACAGAAAGAGGAACAAGAGAAAGAAAGGAAAAGCTTAGAAAACTAGATGCTTCAAGCAGAGCTTTCGAGATCTCCTCCAATTTCAGCCTTCCCTTCCCCTCCTGCTAAAGCTCATTCCAAGAAAAAAATAATATTTAATTATAATGCATAATTTTTTAAGAAGCTTTGAGAAGCTTCAACATACTCATCATTCATAACTTACTGCTAAAGCAGGAAAAGAAGTTTCATCCCCTTCTTCAATTTCATAGAAAGTTATTGTTTCTTCTGACCCTTGAGGCTCTTCTCCATTCTCTGGTACAAACCCATACTGACATTCCTTATTCACACACTGCATCTGACGGCGGCTACGGCTGTATGAACTTAAAAGAAAAAAAAAAAAGAAAGGTTAAGAATCACTGCTATCTGGATTTTTCACCTTAGTTTTGTTGCTTGATTTTAACTCTCTTCAGAAAGGCACAATAATCCCAGTGTTCAATACTGTGCCATTAACAGTTAACTCAGCCCTCTACATCCCTCTCCCACCACCCTCCCCAGCTCTTTTGGTGTTCAACGTTCTGTAAAGAGGTTTGTATGCACTTACCGTGACCTGCAGGAGAAACTGTCATAGCTCTGATAGCATCTCTTTCCTGGACTGGGGTAGAATGCTATTTGAGGGCCAACCATGTTGTGCCTGTTTATAAATCGGGCAGATCCCCTAAGTTTAAAGGGTAAAAGGTGCAATTACCAGGAAGTGCCTCTCAGATGGAACTCTTCTATAGAGTTATCTATTAAATAGCACAAGCTCTCTCCTAACTAGTCCACAGCAAGAACAGAGAACAAGCAGTAACCTCAGATAAGGCTTCATACCTTGGCATTCCAAATCCACGGTTATGCCTCTGGGGAGGATTCTGAGGATGATAGGGTCCATAAGGTGCCATGTTTCCACCACCCTGTGAACAGTGAACTGGAGGAGAGCGCCCTGAGGGAACACCATGCTGTAGCCGGGGTGGGAGAACTGGCTGGCCCCTACTATAAGCCATTGTCATAAAGACCTCCTTTCCACGAACTTTCTTAAGCAATCTCTTCCGTGTTTTCACATCCATTTCTGCAGTTTCAGTTAAGGACAGAAAACAAAAGTTTATACTTTAAGCAGCTTACTCTAGAGCTATGTTTTCTTTCTCTCATTTGAGAAGAGTCATTATTTAGATATATCGAAGAGAATCAACAGCCTATTCCAGGGCAGGGAAGAAGCATCCAAAACACACAAACTTCATATCCTCGTTTTGAAGAGCCTAACATGCATTCTGAACTGCATACAAGCACCTCGCTCACATGAACACATTCCCAGTTTCAACTGATCAAACCAGTATTTGCAGTATTCAAACACCTTCCTAAAAGCTACATTTATTCAATCAGAAAACCATTCTCTAAACAAAACAAATACAATTCCTGTTTACTTCAATAGCAAAACTCTAATCCTTCCATACACCTCTTCTAAGGCCAAATCTGATATACTTTTTGGCTCACGGATCGAATCTTCATAAATAGTTCTCAAATGTCAAAACTCTTCTTAAAATTCTGAGCAACATGAACCTTTCTGTGTATTTTCAAGGGGTTTGCTATTTTGCATATGGAAACTCAACCTTCTGTCTGAAGCATCAGTTTACATGAAGTCCTTGTCACAACTAGATTTTATATCACAGGCCAAGTTAAGTTACTTTCAACATCTAGAGACTGGTATTGCTAAAATTTGTCCTTCCCTATCCTACCTCTCTCTAAAGGAAGGAACACCTCTGGAAAACTTGTACAAACCTATTCCTGAGAAGTATCCACCTGCTACTTTCTGATAGCTTCCTCCTTTTCGGCTGGGAACCACATTCCAAGCAAGGACAGGTGCCACTTGTGTCACTGGTTTTAGGTTTGCCAAAGGAACGGTATGCCTACATGAAAAACACTCATGTTAGCAGCGCTGCAAGAATACATTATGTGCAGGAACACAGCAACATATGCTGAAGCAACACTACAAAAAAGAAAATAGGGAAAAGGCAAAATCATTGACTATAGGGAGCTTCGGGGGAATAAAAAAAACCTTGTTCTCTGAAGCACGTATTACTGTTACTTGTATATTTTGTACATTAGAAAAGGTAAGGTAGGATTCAGTCCCAGCTACTGACTTCACAGGTCAAGCCCTTTTTCCCTACATTGGTATACCTTCAGAAGTCCGTCCGGAAGGAATTAAAGAGACAGAATTTCTGCAAAATGTAGGTAAGCCTAACTGCAGATTTGGAGAAGGGCAAATGCTTTGAACAGCAAGGTGGTGAGTGTGATGAGATTCATCATAAACATCCATTATTTTCTGGGATTACAACATAAAAGCTTCAGAGAAACTGGTAGCAGTGAATAATTTGCTATCCAGGAGTTATGCCCAAACTGCAGAGATTCTTGAGAAGAATAAGACTCCACATAAAGCATCATAATGATTTCTGCTATTTTAAACAAGTGAATTTTTCCTGTAACATCTTAGTTGAAGAGAGATAACCAACAAAGAAGCAAGTCTCCCTCTAGCAGCCACAATTATTTCAAAGCCTCATTTCTCTTTTCTTCTTAAAGTATCTTAACAACCCTATCTTAACCATCTGTGACTGCACAGACTCCACTATAAAAAGTTCAGACATGAAACTGTCACCAGATTGCTTACTTTTCTGCCAGCTCCTCAATGAAAACAGTCACCGTGTTGCCATCCTGCCCAACTTCCTGGATATGAGCATTGTAATACTTACCTCCAGGATCCAGACGCACCTGGAGGGAGAACAAGGGAAGCCCTGAAAAAACTAAACAGCATCAGGGGACCAAATACTGCCTACAAACCAGCAAAGTTCCTACCCCCTAGCTGATTTTATGTTATGAACTGGGCTCAGCAATATCAAATACTAACAGACCAGGCAAGATAGACAGCACCATACTACTTTAAGAAAAGAAGGAAAAGAAACAGTCTTGCAAGCAATGTGTAAACTCCTGTAAAACAGGCTTAAGAAGATGGATTTCTGCCTTCTAACTTACTTTCACACACTGTGTCAAACAGATAAGGACCACTATGTAAGAACTTGAGCAGAACAAAATATAAAGCAAGAAAGCTCTAGTGAGCAAGAAGAGTCACTAAATGACTTATCAGCACCACCTCAAAGTGATTTTAAGAAGTACATCTTCACTACATACAACATGAGAACAAAAGGGAAGTTGACTTTGATTTCAGCATTTCCCAGCCACTCTTCTCTTCCCTCTCAGTTACTTAAAAGAAACCTGCTACGTTACCACTGAGAAGCAGAAGACTGGACAGACTTGCTGGTGACTTCCAGTGAAAATCTAATAGACAACTACCTCAGTTTTGCACATACTTTGCACTTTGAGCTCCCAGTGCAGAACCTCAGCACTCACATTATTTGTATCACTGGTTCTCAATGAATTTCCAAGTAGCTTTTCATTCACGCCCAATATTTAAAGAAAGATCTTTAGGAAGAAATTTAATTAAAAACTAAAATAAAATTAATAATCACAAGACAGAAAATGAGAAAAGCCCTGGAAGATTCTATGAAGTCATTTCATGGATTACCATGCTCCATGTGAAGTAGCTTTAGTAATTTACCATAACTGAACCTCCTTTGAGTACTAACCTGACACTTGTCTCCTAAATAGTACTGTCTCCCCGCAAACACCATGTAGTCAGTTTTTTGAAGCTCTAAAAACAAACGAATAAATAAATAAAAAGGAGAAAAGCCTAATAAATACTGTTCTTTCTTCAAGTACCCTATAAATACTTCATGATGACTCTCAATTACTAATTAAAGGCCAGGTGTGTTAACATTCCCTATATATATATAAGCATTCCTCACCATAATGATGAAGTAACTCTAGTTGTTCTTAGACCATAACTACCTAAGTCATAAGAGATTAACAATATCTAGCTGATGAAGTAGTAGGCCTACTTAACCTACGTACTGCAATGCTTGTGCCCTTTATGATGGTACTGTGTTAATTCAGCTTTCTCCCTTGTTTTCAGACTTCAATCTTTTCTCCCTCCCCCCTCCTCCCTCCATTCCCTGCCCAGGTTCTCTGTATATCAGTACTCAACACAGATAATTAGTTACAGTACTCCATTTCAAGAATTTAATGACAATCATTGTTACTTATGCAGCTGCGAAGATGCTGGAGTTCTTCAGTATGCAAAGCTCTCCAGGTCAAATATCAATGATGCAACTTCAAAATTCATCTTCCTTGGCAACTTGTTCACACACCAGCCACAGTGTATTGCCATAAAACAGCAACTATTGAACCCACAAAGACCACAAAATCTCTCTAGGATGCTCAAGCCCAGGAGAGCTGGGAAGCAAAAGACAACTCATTTCATGTGACACATCTCACTGCTAAAGTTGAGACCTTCATTATGACAGAACACAATCTAAAACACTGCTTTAGGAGTCCTCAGGCATACCATTAAAAATAAACACCTGTAGGCTCAAATTTGGATGACTCCCAGCACAACTGAATAGTAACACAGAATTCTGTTCTGTACTCTGCCTTGAGTCTTGGTATTTCCTACATTATAGCCATTAAGCATCAGGCATCACATTTTTAGTAACCTTACAACCATTATACAACACCAAGAACAGGACCTGGTATTTTGAAATGAAACCAAGAAGTAGCTCTGGTAAGAGGACATACAACCTACAAATATCAAGTGGATTAACTAATATCCTTCATACCTCAGCTGTGCTGAAAGAAGGTGTCAAAAGCATCAGATTCATACATTTAATACTGAGCTCACAGCAAAAATAAGGTTTGGATTTAAGGACTTTCTGATTTAAAGATACCTTTTCTGCTGTCCAGCCAAACATCAAATTCCACATTTCGATAAATCTCTGGGTCCAAAGCCTTCAGCACTTTGTAGGGGAAAGGCATTTTTGAGGAATTTTCTGGAGTCTAGAAATAGAGTTGAAATGAGCTACCATTAACAAGCACATTTAAAATGTTCAGCATAATCTCTATTCTACCAACTATGGACCATTCGTCTACACCCAAATTCCCCAAACTTTCACTTCTACTATGCAAAATAAAGACCAAGAACATAAACATGAATTTAGGAATTGAGGATTGTTCAACTCAGAAGCTAAGCTGACAGACTACAGAAAGATCAAAAACAGTCTTAAGAGAAACACTCTGCATTCCTTCAATTCTTTCTGAGTGAAGAGAAACTAGTTAGACCAATGGAGCCACAACTTAAAAATTGGTGGGAATTCCAGTTGTTATATCTGGAAACAGGCATCTAAAGGCCTTTTAAAACCTGTTCCAAAGATATTTACACTGTGCTCAAAATGAAAGTGGGCTGACTTAAGCCACTTTTCAGACAAGCAAACAGCAGACCAGGAAGTGTCTGCTGAGCTCAATTTCTGGAGGGAAAGAAAAAACCCAACAAGCCAGACATCAGCTATAAAAGAACAAGAGGATCTCAAAAAGGAGTAAGGCTTATCCAATTCAAGAAAAACTGGCACAAAATCAAAAGACAGGCAGACAGAAAGAAAAAAAGGAAAAAAAAAAAAAAGCAATCTGCTTTCAAGAAGTTATTTTTAAGAAGTAGAAACATCACCCTAACGTGGGTAACATTCTGCAACAACAGGAGGAGAAAACACAAAACACCCAACCACACACAAGAAATTCTTCCCTAATTGCCAAACCTTTGCTTCTTCAGTGCCTTGTCTGAACTTATCTTCCACTGGATTGTCAGTATCATTGCCTTCCCAGTCATCACCTCTAAACAATTTAAAATAAGATTACAAACGATGCAATGCATAAGTTCTAAGAAGGGTTAAAATAACTAACTTTTCACAAAACCTGAAAAAAGCACCATAGTGCCATCAAGTGGCAGATTTTGCCTGAAACAAAGGCTGTAAGGGAGCAGAGGACAAGTCTTTTCCTAGTTTTAAGATCATGACCCTTACCACCCCCAAACCTATCCCTAAGGATAGCCACTATTTGCATTTGGAAAGGATGAAGATGACCCCACTGAATACATCTGAACTCTCACTGCTGACTATTACACCACTCTGCTCCAGGCACTACAAAACCAGTGTCAGCTGAAAGCTTTCACTAACAGACACACTTTGCCTCAAGCCTTTGTGGTGACTTGTGATTAAAGAACATCAAGGTTTTCGGCAGGTATGCTCGCTGCTTCCCCTCACTCCAACGGATCCAGCAGACTTCAACGATTCCCCCATTTAATTGTCTATATGGGGTACAATTCAATTAAGGAAAAAATACAAATAGGTAATTTTCTCAATAAACTGTTGCCTGTACAAAGCTAAAGAGGCTGAGGAAGCTAGTAGGTCTCTCATCAAGAGAACTCTGATGACAAAGGGAAGATTTTATTTACAAACACTCATTTTACAAAGTTGCATGCAAATATAACACAGCCAGTAGCAGAGGATGTCCAATTCCATGACAATACTAAGCTCTGAAGTACACTGTCTCTTCTACACCACACTTCAGCTTTGAGCCTGTGCCATGAAACACTGTTAGTACCACGTGCGCATTCAAAGGAACTTGGAGAAATCAGCCTACTAACACACTGCCCTTAGCAAGGTTTTAAACTTTATTTATTTCAACATTTCCCTGCTACCATACAATCCCCCATCAAACACTACCTCTTTCCTGATGGATTTCTGGGTACTTTTTCATGAAGACAATCGAAGTTTGTATCCTCGCTTTCTACACAGCCACTGTTTCTGTTCTTCTTGGAACCACTTCGAAACATCTCAACTGCAGACCTTAATTCTTCCTCATCCATGAGGAACACATCTTTGTAGAGGATTTCATATAATACAGCTGGACAAACCAAGACAAAGCTCAGAACAAATTAATATCAGACGTACAACAGCTCCTATTTTCAAGGTAAGCATATCTTTAGGCAATATTTAGGGTTTACAAAACACTTTTAAAAAAAAAAAACAATTTACAAAACACTAAATATATTAAATTCAATTAAGAAGAAGATCATAAAATAATTCAGGTGAAAAAAGACAAATGGAAGGCACTTGGTTCATTATGCTACTTAACAGATAAGTATACTGAGAGTATGCGTACATTAACACAAAAAATGAGCTGCCATCTCTCGCCCTCCCTGTCTCTGGAAACCAGAATAAGCACAGCCTATAAACATACAAAAGCACACAGTTCTCTTTCATAATAAAACAAAACACAACACAATGATTTCAAATTTACCCTGGCAAATAGCAGCATTTGCTTGAAATTGTTTTGTATACACAGAGTCATAATGGCCATTGCCAGAACAGCACAGTAGTATCTGGGAAAATAAAGAAGACAAACTTTAAGGATGGAGAGACATAAAACCCAACACTCCTTACTTGATATTCTAGTTCACGTTCTATTGCATTCAATAGGCAACGTGAACTTAAGGAAACAGTAAATCTTCCAAAGATGAATATGAAAGAGCTGTACAATCAGTTTAAAACTGGATCTTATGAATTTATTTACAAACTTTACAGCTACTATATAAACAAAAACCATTCTTTTGTATATCACAATGCATTAAACAATAAATAACGTCTGTTTCCAGTTCCGCTCTGAAACCATCAGCTGCTCAAGAGGTAAAATTACCATTTATAATTATCATAAATTAAGTTACCATTTAAAACTACCATTAAAAAACAAGCCATCAAATGCAGAATCTATGAAGCACACTGTGCAAGTGTCAAAGGCACACTTCCACACTTCCCCACTGGATGGACCAGAAGAGCACCTGCTGCTCTAGCCGCCCTCCGGAAGTTTTAATAAGTTTTGCTCATACTAATCAACTTTACACTGCAGAATTTTGAGAAGCTGCATGCTTTCTGCAATATATGCACTGATACACATAGAAGATGCATGCTATCACATTCCATCTCAGCACAAGGCCACGAATAGGTAACTGCAACTGGCAAAAGCCCTTGTGCAGCTGTTGTTAGCACAGTGCCAGCAAGGATGCCTCCAGCCACCCAGTAGGATTCGAGATGCCAGGGCTCTTAATTCCATGTGCCTTCTGTTCTAGCAACACAGTCTCTCATCTCATGGTGAAATATGCAAAACCAGAAAGAACTGTAGTGCAGTCTAATAGCAGACAACTCTTAACAAAAGCTCTGGTGGTAAAATCTTTGAGGACAAATGCTCACTTAGACCATACTGCCTGATTTTTAAAGTTAGTGGATTTTGGAATGAGGTTAATCTACACAGAGGAAAAGAATATTTCAAGGGCAAGTGAAGCCCATATAAAGATAGCAGTGTATTAGCCAAGAACAGAAGAGCTAAAGCTGCACAGATTTCAGAACACGCTCACCATTTGAGCACACATAATAGCCCATCCAGAAATGTACACTGCAGCAACTTCACTGGCAGCACACTTGAGCTATTCACATAATTGCATGGGCATATCAATATAAGTCCAGAAAAAAACCAAAAGGGGTCAGATGGGATGTAATACAGAGCATTTCTTGTATAAGTTCCCTTTTTTTTTTTTTTTAAGCTGTTTCATTAGCTCCTTCTTAATGGAACTTGATCTATCATGTCAGCTAAATGAGTCACTTGTTATATTAATCCGTTTCTATCAACATCCCCTCTTCAGGGAGAAAACCTCCACATTTCAGCTGACTTTTAGATGAGAGGCACCAGGATTGGGGAGAATGCCTTCTCACATATGCTCTATTTAGTGTATACACTATACTTAGTGCACATCTCATTCTGCTCTTCCAAAACTCAACCTGGGTATCTCACTGTATCTAGTCAGTTCAGCCCACTTTCCACTAGGAAGTGTTTTCACTCAGCAAAAATTCAGAAAAATGAAATAGCATTCTGGAATTATGTTACCTCTTCCCATTAAAATTAGACTTGTTTCCAACAATGAGCAGTTGTTATAAAAAGATCAACAGGGGAACAGCACACAATCAACCCTCAGTAGCAAAGGTACTACAGTTTGATTAAATCTTGTGCAAATAATGTGCTTCTACCATGAGCAGAAGTCAGCTCTGGGAGTTTGTTCTTAAATGCACAAGGGAAGACTGAGTTAGAGCACAACTCCAGTAGGAAGTTTTCACAATTAAGTGGGACCAGAGGTATCTAGGAGTCAGGGGTAGGGATAAGAAATTGCCTCAGTTCTCCTCACCTTGTCTTCAAAGCCATTGTCTGTAGCATAAGTGGGTGGCCTTCCAGGGTACCGGTACAGAATAAAGTCTCGACTAGGTAAGCAGAGGAAAAATAAGTCTTGAAAGGGTGCACTTTCAGAAGTGTATTATAAAGAAGGCTGAAAGGAGCAGTCTGGATATTCCACTGTTTTTTTGTTTGTTTTTTTACAGAGAAACACTGAATCAGAACATTTTCCCTGACAAATGAGTGCTATCATAAAGCAAATGCTAGATGAGCAAATGACACTCATCTTGTGGAAAAGAATCTGGAAAGGACAGCTACATCTAATCATAGATTATTACACCCATCGTGTTAGATCAAGTACTTATACCCAATGGCAGAGCGCCCAACCAATAAAACAATTAAATTCAGATGATTCCATCACACTTCAGAAGGATTACAACCTCAATATAGGAATCTGGTTACGTCTTGCAAAAGTTCCATTTGCTCCTTCAGTAAGGAAACAGAACCAGCCTGCAAAGAAAGCGTTCTTCCTTTTAATCAGTGGAAATTCATTGTGCTTGTACAGGGACAGCAGCATTCGTTTTTAACTAGACCACCAGCACCTGTACAGGCTTATGCTGCCCTTGAAGAAAGCAGTAGGCGTTCCACATTGAGCAGAGCAATCGTTCCACACAACTAGAGCTCTCAAGAACACCTACACTGAGTTTTAAGCCTGCTTCTAACTACCGCAGCATTCCACTACACAGAACTCCTACTTCTTTCACCTGCTCTCCATTCCTCAACCAATGAAAGGCAACACTTTACTGAGTTTACGATTAGTTAAAGAATAACAAATACTACCGGAAACTAAACTGCCCCTTAATCCACCCTATTAGAACAGGAGCTGTGATGGCACTCATTTACAAGTTAATTGAACTAACTTCTTTAGGGTTGCATTCTTACTATGTTTCGCAAATGAGTGCTCCAGCAACAAACAAAAGGTTCCGGGGGGGAGGGGAGAAAAGGCCAGAACTCAAAACAACTGACAGTCTAAAACAAAGTGAAACTTTAAAAAAAAAAAAAAAAAAAAAAAAAAAAGAGAGAGAGAAAGACTTACTTGTAGATCACTGATAAAGCACTTATTTCCAGCTGGCCAGCACTTTCCTATGTGGGATTAGGAGATTACAAGAGGTAGAAGAGCCATCTTCAACACTAGGAACTCTATACTAGCTCTCCATAGTATTGAAACAACAATAAAATTTAGTTAAGTTTATTCAGATAAATTCAGTTAGATAAAGCAAATAAACAATGAACTGAGAGTTAAGACATCAGGATACCCAGGAAAAAAAAATGTATTTCTCCAGTGTGGAATGGCCATGGTTACCAAACTGATGGCTAAAGATAATTCTGGCAGCCACCCTTAAATACAGCACTCAAGAATTGTGGGGTTTTTAGGTTTTTTTCAATTGAATTTTTTTTTTTTTTTTAAAAAAAAAAAAAACACTGTTTCAGAGACTGCAGTGTTTACCATACTTTCTAGTTTAAGAGTATAAAGAAACAAGAATTAGAACTGTACATTTCAAGGCTGAGGCGAAGGAAGAAAAAAGGAGCTGCAGAGTCCTGTAAACACATATGATATGGTATAGAGCCCATATTTTCCTTTTTTTAAAAAAGGAAATTGCAGCTACAAATAAGGCCTACAAACATGCCTCAGCTTTATTTTCCACTCTGCACTGATAGCTTCTTTGCACCTAAATTCACCACTAAAACACACACACACACACATATGCATATAAATACTCATTACAAAAACACAATATTCCCTATGGAAATGAAACCCCAGGACTGAGGTCTATCTAGTGAAAAAAAAAACAAACGGTATTGAAAACATTATCCAACTACTTCCCTGTTCTGATCATCTCAGAATTTAATATCTACACAAGTGCTAGAGCGTTCTTACCTTTGGATCTCCCAATCGTTCAAGGTATTTCTCAAATGATCCCTCCACATACTTTCAAGAAAAACAAAAAAGAAAATAAGAACTTAGCCAAATTAAACAAACAAAAACGTGTAAAACTAAACATTGTGTCAAAGAAACATCATTACTGGCTGTTGAACAGGACATCCACTGCTGGCTGAGAGAGCAGGGGTATGCACAGAGCAAACACAGCACTGGTCTCTCAAGCCGTATCACTTCAGGCTCTGGTCTGCCTGGGGAATTACTTCAGCTGTTCCCTGTCTCAGGGCACGAGGACGATTCGGGTGTATCAGGGTAGAGAGATACCAAGAGGTCCTCAGAAGCTTAAGAACATAAGTCTGAAAAAGACTCAGCAATTCATTTCCCTCCTAGATTAAGCACTTAAACTGACTGCAGGGAAAGAAAAAAAACCCGTGGCCCTAAAACTGCACAACCCGAGAAAACATATCTCAGCTGTTCTGTTTTCGTTTCTCAGCACCTGAATTGTGGCATCATTAATTAAAACGTCTCAACCTCAGCTGCAGGCAAGTGCCTCCCTAGCCGAAGGGTGACTGCAAGTAAGCAAGGTACAAAACATTAGAGAAGTTGGCACGTTAGAGAAGTTGCTATTAAGATTCTGAGAATCATAAAAACAAAGCTATTCTGCAGAGGACCATAGAACTTCACCCGCGGTTTGCGTTTTCAAGGGAAACCTGGAACCCTGTACCAGCCCAGAACACAACCAGGACTGCAAGCTATCTGCTGCTGACATTTGTGGGTCCTCTGTAGGTAACTCCTGTCTGCGACTAGCAAATAGCAGAAGCATCTCAACGCTGTTAGGATCGTAACAGCACTACGGGTTTCTCACATCATCAGTTCTATGCTGCTTGTGCCACAGATGACGTCCTACACGAGTAACCTCTGGCCACCCAGTTCATATCAGCAGCTTTATGATTTCAGGAGCTCCAGCACCACGAGGCGACACGGAACACCTCCCAGCCACACCGGGCTGAAGGCAGCACGTGTACACGGAGGTGCTCACGGCCAGCCGCCCCGCTATTTCCAATGTACGTTCGCTGAAGCGCACAAAAACACACAAACAACCAGTACTTACGGATTCAAAGTTACGCTGATTTTGCCTCATAAACGAGACGCAAGCTTTCCTCACCTCCATGTGATGAATTTGGCACAAAAACAGCTGAAAAACAACGTTCCGTGAGAACGAAGGAGAAAGCCGCCGAGCAAACTGTCTCGCCGCTCCCAGGGCCGGCAGCGCCAGGCGCCGCACCTACGGACGGGCGGCCCCACACGCGCTCCCGCCCGGGGCGCATCCCCCCTCACCCCCCAGCCGACCCCGGCCCGCCGAGGGCCCCACCTGCTCCGAGATGGCTCTGAAGAGACAGGAGGCGTCCTTGGCCGTCAGCTTGCGGTACAGGCCGAGACTGCCCAGGTACTCGTCCATAGTCACCTCGCTGAGCGACTTCTGCCCGAAGTACTTCTTCCAGCCCTTCTGCATCGTGCCGGGAAGGCGGCGGGGCCGAGGCTCCTCGCATAGCACTGGGGAGGGCGGCGACGGCCGCCAATGAGGGTCGACGCTCGGCGCGCCCAGGTGCGGCCGCTCCCGCTGTCGGGCCCGCCTCGAGCGCGGGGATCTCGTGCCCGGCTCCGTGCGGGGGCCGCTGCTGCCGCCCGCCCCCTGCTGGGGTTGCACGGCGGAGCTCGTTAGGGAAACGCCTATACCTGCTCGTAATTGCGACTAGAAGCTGCGCTCGGGCATGAGAAGCGCCGGTTCAGGAGTTTGTTTCGCCCGTCTTAAGTGTAGCAAGAAAACCACCAAACAAGGTACTGCTAAGACGGGCCGCCAGCACCGCGTACACGCGCAGTTCTCTCGCCCTGCACACCGAGTAGCCCGCACGGACGTTGTGAAGTTCAAACCCTCTTTACTTTTAAAAGTCATTACCCGGATACATCGATGGCAGCAAAACAGTTGAATTTCCTTACATTAAATAGGAAGCTCCAGTCAGCGTCGAGCAACCAAGGCGTTTCCCTCACCGCAGCCAAATAGGTAACGATGCGATAACGCGCCCTTTCAGCCCCATTCTCCTCCTCCCATCGCCACGATTTACTCAGAAGGCAGCAGTTAATTACCCACGCCCGGCCTCTCAGCTCAGCACGTTCCCCTTACATCTTTCACTTAAGTTCTCTTTCCACTCCCAGTGTAACCACGTGAAACAAGAGCATCAACAAGGCATCCACAGAACCCAGCAGGAGGGCACAGCCATTAGCACTAGGCAACGAGAGCCGATACACCGCTACCTGCAGACTCTCTGCTAAGAAACAAAATTGTTTCTAAATAGCTTGCTCTCCATAGAGGCATTACCGAGGTTTTGGCGACGCACATAACTGCTGGCCCACGGAGACACCCGGTCTCCTGACTGAGCAAGCACTGGCACACAAGACTGGCTTAGACAAGTTATTAAATCTTGTTCAGAAAGTGAACAGAAAGAAGAAAAAAGCTGTATTTTTCAGTACCGAAATATCACTAAAGCATGTGTATAAAATCGAGAATAAGTTGTATTTATGAATTAGTTTTGTATGCTTTTTTAGTGAGTTATTCTCACAGAAATACATTATTTTCACAGAATTTAGTTTGTGAACTAGTCACAGAAGACATACACATTCTGTTGCAGACACTGTTTATTAAAACATTGTGGTTATGAAAGAAATGCCCCTTAATCCTGCAAAATAAACTTCTGCATTGTTTCTTTCACATACTTGTTGCACATTCAAAGTAACCCAACTAAACTGGGAGAAGATCAAACCTGACCATTCACAAATGCCTAGCACTGTCTATACAAATACTAACATTTGTCCAAGATTACTGTCCTTAGAGTGAAACTGAATGCCCTGGTAACACTACTGCTGTGCACAGAATTGCTTGCAGGAAGATTTTACAAAAGCTGATCCTTATGCAGTAAAATTCTAAATTGTGAATTACCCCTTCAAGGCAAACAATGAAAACAAAAAATTCAACTTGCAAAAGGAAGAAGCAAAGGATGATTCCTTTCTCTAAACCATGCTCTGATCTAGCTTTAGCTTTAACAGTAGCAAAAGCAAATGAGACTGGATGCTACATGTCCTGTCCAGTATTCGTGACTTGCATCATCAGGATCTACATTCACAGGACTCCAGCTGAATGAAACATTATTTCACGTTTTTCATTGGTGCAAACTTAGGTCAGGTATTTCACTCTTCATTTCTTCTAGGACATCTCTTAATTGCCTGACCAGCAACTCCTCTAGAATGGATGTGTTTATATTTACAAATAAATAAACTAATCAAGAAGTCCAAATATGCTTCTTCTTCTACCAGGTCAGTCAACTTGGAGTTCATACTCTCCCCTCCTTTTTGGCATGTGCTCTTTTAAGCATTAATATAGATTACTTTGAACTGGAACTGAACTGGAAACCATCAGTTGATATTAACAGGCATTTTCTTTGAATTTGTCCCAGCTGGTGGAATCTTTAGGCATGGAAGGTCTCACTGAGAGATGAGAATGGTTTTATTATGGCCTTTTTATTCCTCAAAATTGTTTATTCAAACCCAGCAACTTTATCCAAAAACAAAGCAAACTTTTCTGGTTGTCCAGGAGGAAAAGGTTTCAAAGCTGACAAGTCCATTGACTGCAGTGTCTCCACAAGTGTGCTGTAAAAACAAATGAAACAAACAAACAAACAAAAAGTTCATTCCAAAGGAGATTTCCCTCCCTGCCCCTCATTTTCTTTCTTTCATACTACTTTAACACTGAAACATGTTCTTTCAAACTACTATAAAACTAAAAATAAGGACTTAAGCTGAAATGAAAAAAGACTGCATAATTTGTGAGCCCCAGCCATCACTTGCAGAACACACATCAACATAAGGCACAGCTTTCATGGGCCACTCAGCTCTGACTTTTTAGTCTTCCATGGCTGCAATGATGGTAGACTGAATAAAGCCTGAGAATCTCCCAGTATGGTTTATGGTGAATTCATCCCATGTGAATACATGGCATTAGTCCTCCACTCAACACTGCCAGAGATAACAGCTGAATAAATCTGTTAGCTTTCAATTATCAGACTGCAAATAAGTTCAAATGCTAAGCACTGTTCAAAACTGAAATAAAAATGCCTTTCTGTTCCCAAGTTACAGACCTTTGGTTATAGCTTTTCTGAAACATGCAAAATCCTATTTGCAGGGCAAAAGAACGAGATGCAGAATAAATAACAGGAATTGCATTTCCTCTGCTTTCAGTTAAAAGGCCATTTGTTGTTTACAGAGTGCAACGGATCATAAACAATCATAAATAAAGGGAAAACAGCCAGATATGGTCAAAAGCAAGATAGCAAATGAAACTAATAGAAGCCAGGATGAATACAAACAAAAGGAGCTGCACTTTTCTTTTTTTTTTTCCTTAAGTGAAGATAGCAAGTCAGTGAAATTCCCCGTCAAACAATGTGATATGGTGGATGGACAAAATTTGGTTAAAAGGACAACTTGCTAAGTACATGGAAGACAGGCGTATTTGAAGCTACTAACCCTACAGCTTGGGTCATTCCTGAATCAAACTACTCAAGTGTTAGTGGGAAAATAATAGAAGGAAATGCTTGTTGTTCTTGTCCTATACATGGCCACTGCAGATAGGATACTGAGCTTCATGGACTCCTGATCCATATCAGTAAAGGCCATTCTTATGTTATTTTTTTTCCTAAATACTCCAGATATTTTCATTTTTTCTTATGCAGTCAACTTCAGCGCACTTCAGAAGAGAAGTCTACATGACAATACAATTAAATTGAGTACTAAGTCTGTAGGGAGCAGGTTACTTCTTGTAGCTTGTGGTTTTCAACTGTTGGTTATAGTAGTTGCAGGATTGAAAAAAGTATTAAACAGGAAAGAAAGGACAGATAAAATGAGTTAACAAAATCACATAACTGCAAGGGTTAAAAGGGACCTCTGGACATCATGAAGTCCAACCCTTCTGCTAAAGCAGGTTCCCTACAATAGGTTACACAAAAAGGCAACTTGGCAGGTCCTGAAAATTTCCACCACCTCTCTGGGCAGTCTGTTCCAGTGCTCCATCATTCTTACAGTAGAGTTCTTTCGCATGTTTTTATGGAACTTCCTGTGTTCCAGTTTCTGTGTTGCTCCTTGTTCTATTGTTGCTCACCACCAAATGGAGTCTGCTCCCATCAACTTGACTCCCACACTTCAGATATTTATAAACAGTGTTAAGATCCCCTCTCAGCCTTCTCTTCTCCAGACTGAACAACCCCAGGTCTCTCAGCCTTTCCTCATACAGGAGATGCTCCAGGCCCCTCATCATCTTTGTGGTCCTCTGCTGGACTCTTTTTTGAACAGGGGGGCTCAGAATTGGACACAGTTCTATATGTGGCCTCACCAGGGCAGAGTAAAAGGGGTAGAATCACCTCCACTGACCTTCTGGACGTACCCTTCATGATCTGACCCCAAGATACTGTTGGCCTTGGTCACAAGGGCACACTGCTGGCTCACAGCCAACTTCTTATCAACTAGGATCCCCAGGTCCTTCTCCCCGGATCACTTTGCCAGCAGGTCACCCCTAACCTGCACAGGACTCTGTCTATGGAAAATCTACCCTGCAAATAAATGAAAGACAAGCACCCCTGAGATCTGCGCCCAGTGAGGAAGCTTACTGAGGTACATGGTTAGTGTGATTTTGTTACAGAGAAAGATGTAAGTTTTCTTGCTACATTCTCAATACTGTAATAACAGTTATGCCCCTGAGCACTGCATTGGGTTGGACAGCCACAGCAGCTCCATACCTGCAGTTACAATAGAGGACGTGTCCATCTTTGTGGAGCTGACGTGCCAGCTCCAGCTGATGATTGTCCATCAGCTTCTCATTTATCACCACAAGCAGCGGCTTTCCTTCCTCTAGAGTCTCCAAACAGCTACCTGCACCTGCAGGAGAAGCAGAAAGCAATCAGCGTTTGCAGCTGATTGAAACATCGCCCTACTCGCTCCTGAAGCATCAGAGACTCCTGAACGTGAACATTTTATCCCCACAACTTTCCGCCGCGGACACGAGCATCCAATGCCAGCTCAGCCCGGTGTCTCACAGCGCAGGCCACCACCAACCTCCCCGCCCGCCCCCAGGAGCACACCTCGGCTACCCGCCGGGCCCCACCTGCGTGGCTTATGACCAGGTCGGCGCTCCGCAGATCCTCAGTCAGCGACTCCTTGAAGCGGAACACCTCCCGCACGAAGGCCGGGCCGTGCTGAGGGGCGGGCTGCAGCGCGCCCCGCCCGATCTGCAGCACCAGCTGGCGGCAGCCGCGGCTCCGCAGCACCTGCGGCGGAGGAACGGAAGCAGAGGATAGGCCACGGCCCAGGACTGCCAGCGCCTCCCGTTCCCTGCGGAACGACTCCCACCTCCCGCCCATCCGCGCGGCTTCGCGCTTCTCCCCCACAGCCGCCCCGCGCAGGCGCACGGCTGAGGCACGGCCGTGAGGGGCGGGCTGGGACCCTCCTTCTCCTCCTCCTGCCGTTCCGCCTCCTCACCTCCTCGGCCGCAGGGGAGGAAACGGCCGCGATCAGCTCGTCGAAACTGGTAGTGCCCACAGTGACGAAGACGGACTTCATGGCCGGCGACAGCACGCTCCGCCGGCGGTCGAGCTGTGCCTCAGCTGCGGGCAGACGGGCGCCAGAGGGCGCTCCAGGCCCGTTCCGGCGCTTCCCAAAATGGCGGGCGGCTGAGGGGCGGCTCCCGCTTTCCAGCTCCGCCCGCTGCGCTCCGCTCGGTCCCGCGCGGGGGAAGGAGCAGAGCAGGTGCGGATTTTCACAGAGAAAAAAAAAGTACATTGAAAAAGGGATTCCGCTCTATGAACTTTTCTCTTCAAGTGTTATTTTATTACTTGGGGTCCGCTGTAACCAGCTGTGGGACCGCTCACAACCTGCCGCTCCCACATCACAGCTGCCCGTTCTTTAATGGCTGTAACTGATCCGGGCCAGGAGGGGATCCCCGGGTTTATCCCATCCCTCCTGTGACACTGACTTGCTTCGAGAATTGCTGCCTTTGTAGATGCTACTGCCCCTTCTCCAGGAGATCAACTCTCAGAATTGAATTTGCTGAGAGCACTAACACAGATGCTGCTGCATACTGGTGTAATTGAGGTCTGGAGCCTCACAGCAGGGACTTCAGTGACAGGATGGATGCTTTCCCAGCTGGAGAGCTGAAGCACCATGGGGAGTCTTGGGTATCAGACACTGGAAAGCTAACAGAGTGAAATGCTCTCAGGGAAACAGTCTCTGAGCTTGTTGTTAGTGAAGAAAACACGAGCTATCTAAGTGAGGTAGACAAAGACATACACAGAAAATAGGAAATAAGGAATCACCAGCATCCACTGACATTTGCCTAAGGTCACGAGCTCATGTCAGTGGGCTTTTGCTGAACTGGTCTCCTCAGCATAAAGATTTTTAATAATTTGGGCTATGTACTGTGCCCAGACCCTCCCCTCTTAAAAAAAAAAAAAAAATCTGATACTGTCATAGACAGAGGAGATAAAAAATGCATAACACATTCTGATTGCAGCTCAGGAGAAAACAAAGGGAAATCAGGACTAGCAGTTCTAATCTCCCAACTTCTTTTTCTCACTTTGCCACTGACCAGTGGTAGCACCTTGAGGAGGTGTTCATCTTTATGCATCTGCAAGGTTGCATTTAGCAGCTTATCTCCCTGACTAGATTGATGCTCATAGAATTAAGTCATTTTAAAAAACATCAAATTCTTATATTTATTTTTCCCTCTTATTTCCTATTAAAAATGGCCTTTTGAAATATGTATGATTGGTATCTGAATACAGGTAGGTTTCCTTACTCCCTATTGCCTTTTCTCTAAGTGCACCTCTTTCTGTTGATGTTTCAGGCTGATCTTACTGCCTTCTTAAGAAGACTGATGAAAGTGCTCCCTTGAACAAGTGCATGTCAGCTCCCTCTGGGCTGTGATTCCAGGAGCCAGCAATAGGAAATCAAGAAGGAGCTGAGAAGGGAGATGGAAGCCTTTTCTGGAAAACATACTGTTCATTGCTAAGCTGCTTTAAATCAGTTGTGAAGATGAAGTCAGTAGTAGATTACCTCAGGTACATTTTCCCTTTTGATGAAATCCTGTTGTGGAGAGAGGAAAATGCTTATTTTCCACACAAATGAAGGAAAACAACAAAACATACAACAAAACAAACATAAAATGTGTTAAAACATAACTCCTGTTATCCTCTTGCATAAAGGGAATCGGCAGCTTTCTTAAGTGTAACACAGCATATAGTCCTATGAAGAGAAAGCTACTCAAGTTAGATATCTAAATCTATTTATTCCCTGAATTAAGTTTAATATATGCAGTCACAGCTGTATGCATTGCTGAGCATTCCAAGAAGGATGTAGAGAAGATCAAGCCAATCCTGAGGATACCTGATTGCCAAGTTAATGGCTCATTCACAATGCTCATTAGCCCCCTGTTGTTTCCATTTAGCATAATAAGCTACATTAAAATTTATTTTTTGATTAAAGCAAATGGTACTAATGGTAGACACAGGAAAAGGGTACTTTATCTCGAGTTGTTAAGCAAAACAATATCAGTCCTGAGTGCTCAGGGCCTTAGTGGCAGCCACCAGCCTCATGCTGCTCTTTATGCTCTCTCCCAGGCAAAGGAAGCCAGATGCTAAGTAGAGATGCAACACAAGCTAGGCAAAAACCTCCCCGACAGGGTGCAGCCCAGGTGCTCCAGAGAAAGGTAACCAGAGCAGCTACAACAAGTCCAGTCAGCAGTTTAGTAGCCACTGGTGAAAATAAGGTAACAAAATATCTCCAAGGTTAAACTGGGAAACCTAAACAGCAACTCAAAAACAAAACTAAGAGGGAAACCATCTCACTTCTCCCTTAACTTAGAGCCACAGCTTTAAGCAAAGCTTTTCCTACCTATTGTATGTCCTCCTACACATCACCACAACCATCAGAGGTTGTGGGATAAAGGTTCCAGGTGAGGCTGGTCAAGTCAGTCAAAACATATTAGTGTAATTTAAGGGCCTGACAGTGATAATAGGAAGTAAGAGTCTAGAACAATAGAAAGAACACTAAATTTGCAAGTGCATCAGGAATGAGTGCCAACACATCTATAAACCCTTCTGAGAAAAGATAAGGGTTAATGAAATTTTTTTCAATAAGGATAGAATTTAAATATTTTGAAATGCTTTCTTTTCTACTGCATTATTTGATATTTGGTTAGGTTTCTGTAGTTTAGCAAGTTACTTCTTGTTTGTAATTAACATACTGTATAATCAATGGATATTAAGATATTATAATCACAAAATAAAAGAGTTAGGTGAAGTAGACTAAGATAACAAAAGAGAATATGAATTGCCTTCACCTGTGCTCCTCTGGCTGGCTCATGGCTCACCTCAGGTGATCAATCAGAGGTTCAGGCCATGACTCAGCAGTTCCCATACACATACTATAACTCAGCAGTTGCAGGCTTTTGCTCTGCACAAGGGATATGTAAATCCATCATGGTGAGGTACATCCATGCATTCATTCTGCAGTTACAACAAGTTTAAAATGGTTGTCACTGTTCCTCAGCTATGATCTTGATTTCAGCTATCCAGTAGTAATTTAAAGTTCCTATGAACTAAGGCACTCCCCAGAAAACATTCTGTATACAAGCAGCAAGTTGTCTATACTTTTCCTATTTGTTCCTTCAAATTTCAACACACACATAAAGTAAAATGAAGATGCTTTTAATAGTTAGTCTTTCTGATGCTTAAGTGAGAAATCGGAGTGAAGGCTGCCCGGTATGACCATAAGTTAAATTCCACTTTCTTAACAATGCTTTGGGAGATTCACAATTTAAATGAAATACTGAAAGTTTAGGAAGATACTATTTTATACTGTTTTAACTAACAATAAACACAAGCAGGTCAAGAGAAAAACAAACAACAATCACTGCCTCTTCTTTAGAATTTTGGAAGAAATCTTATTATTAAAGTAGTGCTTTTCATCTTCTAAGAGATAGAAGATCTGATTGCACAAGAGCATAACACCTGAAGGACATTTAACTACACTCAGCAGGTTCCTAAAACAGATCCAATGCTACTAGTCAAATAGCAGCAGTCTTTCAGCTTATTCAAAAATATCAGAGTAAGCACAGTTAGGATTACACTTTACAGGCATTATAGTTGGAAAGATTATCAGTTAAAAAACAAAAGCAAACAAACAAACAAACCAAAAAAACAAACAAACAAAACAGCCAAAGAAGAAATGTTCTCCTATATCCTAGACTTACAGTAGAAAACTCCCAAAAGGAGGAATCTCTGGAAAGAAGCCCTTCTCTAGGGCCAGTCAGCTCTTAAATGGGGTCTAGGAGGGGTGGAGCCAGGCTGAATTGCCTTCACCTGTGCTCCCATGGCTGACTGAGTCCTTGCCTCAGGTGATCAATCAGTGATTCAGGCTGTGACTCTACAGTTCACATACAGCACCTATTAACAGAGAATCCTGAACACGTAATCATATTTTTTAGACCTTGTAGAAAACATTTGTAGGGAAAACTATTAGGCTGTGGCCTGAACTGACGATTGGACACCTGGTATAGGGGTGTGGCTGGCCCAGGAAGTACAGGTGCAAACAATTAACCTGTGCTTCCCACCTGAGTGGAGGCAGTGGAATGGGTCCACCCCCAACCAGACTCATTTAAGAGTTAGCCTCTGAGAGGAGATTATCTGACTGGAAGTCACTTTGTTGGGAGCATTCTGTGGCTAGAGATCCTTGCTGCTACTGGGGTAAGTCAACTTTTTTCTCTATATGTCTATTCATCTTCCTAACAATGTATTGCCTGATGTTATGAAAATGTTTTGTTGGAAGCAGTTTCACTGTTTCATAGGGGTAGCTGATGTTATGTGTGATTTTATTTGAGGTAAGGATTAAAAGCACAGCTATGATGATATTGTATACTTAGGACCATGTTTCACTATGTTTTGTGTCTAGTTCATTTGTGGTTGCTGTTATTGTAAGAGTGCTGAATTTTTCCTCTATTGGATTCTATTTTGTTCATTTGTTTTCTGGAATGAGGATTATTCAGAAATCTCTGAAAAATTTCTGAAGTGCAGAGTGTGTCTGTGTGATTTCATAGGGCTGGAGCCTACAGTAGGAGGTTGAAGGAGGTGGGCTTTTTCCCCTCTGGAGAACAGAAAGCTCTGGTCTACCTTAGCGTGGCCTTCCACTACTTACAAGGGGCTTATCAACAGGAGGAAGACTGACTTCTAGCATGAACAGGTAGCAATAGGATAGGGGGAATGGTATTAAACTGAAGGGGGAAAAGTGTACATTAGATATTAGGAGAAAATTCTTTATTCAGAGTGGTGAGATACTAGGAGAGGCTGTCCAGAGAAGCAGTGGATGCCCTGTCTGTGCAGGTATTCAAGGCCAGGCTGGCTGGGGTTGGTCAGCCTGATCTAGTGAGTGGCAATCCTGCCTACAGCAGGAGGTTGGGACTAAATCAGCTTTAAGGTCCATTCCATCTTATTCTAGCTTGATGTTTTCAACGTGTTACTGAAAAGTAACACGCTGCAGTTTATGCTCACTACATTGTGCTGTTTAGGGACTAGAGGGGGAAAAAAACCTCACAAATAATGTTACAGTGGTATAAACTTGCTTTGGAGTTTTCACTGAGTAATGGTGGATACATTCTGCTTGCACATTAAATTAGGCTCATTAAGGCAGACTTAAACTAAAATGAGTAAGAAAGGGGGAAATATTCATTGAGGGACTTAGTCCCATCCTTATTTGTAGTGTAGGCCAATAAGCAGGCTGAGTGCTTATGTATGATTCATTTATCTGTAAGAACTACAGATCAGTCACAGAATGATTTATTTGGAGCTGATCCCTACAGTTCTAAGGCAGGTAAAGGTCAGGTAATCCAGACATGGTGTTATGCTACGTTGAGGGAGTGAGAGATGTTTATTCAAAAGTATGGGGTCAAGCTGACACAATGTAATCAAGGCCCAAAAGAAAAGTTAGAAGAGGGGTGAAATAGATGATATTTTCCTGTGAGAGCTTGTGTCCATCTGTGCTTTATGTGGCATAATTTATATTCTAGTATAATCTTCACATTACAGCATCTGGGTGAGAGGCTAAAGATGGACTGAGTGCAAGCTGGTTTTTGTTAGGTGCAAGATTATGTATGCTGCTTTCTTTCTCCTTAGCATTTCTTCAAAATGTTCATGGTTTTCTTTTGATGGTTCAGTTTTGAACACTGTCTCTTTGTATTCAGCTCAGCTTGCCATAGTTTGCCCTGAAAGCTCTGTAATTATATAATTCAAGCATAAGAAAATGCATGAGAATAAACTACTTAGTTCACATCTTGCTTTTTGAAAACTACATACTGCCTTCAGTTTGCTCTTGGGGTCTAAGGACTACTCACAACTGCTATAATTAAACTTAGCCAGGAGAAAAGTAAAGAAACCTGTAAGCCTGCAATGTCTGATTTTGTTTGAAGGAAAGGGAATTTTTAATGACTAGTTAAAACCACAAGCCTGTCTTTCCTTTACTTTGCATTTCTTGTGCAGTACATTTCTCCTTTTGGCTTGTGATCCAGTGCTGCAGTGGATCACATGAGGTAGTACATTGTTTCATTTATTTTTGCACCTTTGTTAATCTCAAAGTAAGTAAAGATGAACTGGTGTTTCTTGATGACTTCATATACATTTAAATTGAAAAAATGTTCACTTTTCCTCTCTCCTCAAGCTGTGATGTGGTTCCTGTGAGGGACATTTCTGTTGCAGCAGGGAACTGTCGAAATTTTGTGGAGTATACTTGAGGGAATTATTACTTCATATTAATGTGATTTGGAGATGCCTGGTCTGGGAAAATGACAGGAACATTTGTCAAGCAGAGTTAAACTGTATACTTTGAAATATTTCATCACAACACTTCCATACACTTGAGTTGTCACTTTATGGGCTTGTTATTTTACAGTGAGGTTTTTAGGCCTGGAGATGCACAAAAGCCCTGACTAAATGTTGACAGTGAAGGGAGTGTTAAATAACCTCTTCCTCAGGGCTGACTAAGAGAGGGCAGATACTAAATATCCCCCTTCTGTGGTGGGAGAACGTGGTTTAGCTAGAGTGAGCACTGTATCAGTCCATGGTCTGGCTGCTCTCTCGGGTTCTTCTTTAAAATACTTGGTGGCACCTCCTAAAAGTTCCAGATTTTGGAGCTGTGATCATGATTTTTAAGGCTCAATTTCAGAGAGGAAATTGAGGGGGTAAATTACTCAAGTGAATCTGAAGGTCCTTAAGACTAAGGAATAAATAATACATCTTGTATATCTGTAACTATGTATCTTTTTATTGCTTCTGCTTACTTTGTATTTAAACAATGTCATGATTGTTTTGAATCCTGACTTTTGGAAGCTCTGGGCTTACTGATTCTGTGCCAGTGGTGGTCAAGTCCTACTGGACTTTGCTCCACATGTAAAGCAGATCATCTTTACAATCAGATATGGCGTGTACAGTATGAATACTTGTTGCTATAGGAAGTATGGCTCAACTGAGCTGATACTTGATGCCTCTGATAGGACAAAGTACTTGCATTATAGAACCTGAATATAGGCTTAATATGAAATAAAATTTCTCAAAGTTGATCATTTCCAATGAAAGTTGGGAGGTTGTAAAATAAATAATTTGAAGAATATTTTCAATACAGGCTGGTGTACAGGCATAGGAGGCAGTCTGAGCTCTACAGCAAGGTGTTATCCTGACTAGATATTGTGATGTCTCTTGGCAGCGGGACTCTTCAGTTCCCCAGAGAACATCTACTGGTGACAGTGTAGCGCTACTCCTTGGTGTCTGTGGAAAACATGAGCTGCTGTTCCTGCCTACTGGCTACCAGCGAGCACCTCCACAGCAAAACACTGTGTGAATGCCTTGCTATTTTATATCTCTGCATAATCCCTCTGACAACCAAATCTATTAAAATGCATTTTCATCCAGGTGAATCCAACTCCCTGAAATCAACTGAGCATTGTTCTTTGAAAGCATCTTGTGCTTGTGTGCATGTAATCAAATCCTGAGGTGGCTTTGCATGCATTCCACAAGCACCAATATACACTCTGTGTTTCAATTTTTCTTTTTGATGTTCACTTTTAAGGGAATTAGAAGATTGCACACAAGTGAACACCTTTGTATCTTTAGTAAGGATCTTTGTGTGAATGGAGTCCCTCCCTTTTCCCATCCAGTCCCTACTGTACGAGTACATAACAACATCTGTAAGCACTACGCATCATAAAAATTAACGAGAAGTCCTGTCTAAGTTTTGCCTTCTGCGTGCTTATTATTTTCTGATGGCTCTCAGCAGCAGTACTTTTTGAAGGCACTTTGAAATGTTCTTTGGAATTCTTCAGGGATTCTGAAGTCACTCTACTGAAAAAGTCGCTTTGGAGGGATGTAGACAGGCTGAATATTCCATACGGTATTCTAATCCTGCATGAGTAGAAAACCGAAAAGCATGGGAGCTGTGCAAACGTGATCAGTGGCATTCATACCACTAGAGGGCTGCCTGCAAATGCTGCACTGATCAAGAGGTATCAAGCATGTAGGCTCTTTTTGTTTAGCCATTGTGTTGTGTTATTTTTACATTTGCAATTACTTTTCTTCCTTCTCAAATTGGCTGTCAAAACCAAAGTGAAAAACTGAAAACATGATGTGCACTTCCAAGCCTACCAATGGAGATGGCCACCACAGTTCTGCAAGGGGCCTCAAATACCAAAATATGTCATGCACAGAATCTGCTTATCTGGAAAGCAATTATTGTTCAAAATGGACCGTCTGCATCCTCCCCAAGCCTTTGCACCAGAGGCAGGGGTGCTAAAAGCAGCAAAAGAGTTGATTCATTTATTTTTTTGCTTTAATAAGATGGTAAATTATTATTTACATCTCATTTTTATTGGCACTGGGGATCAAAGTGGCCACTAGATACTTGCTGAAACTGTTGCGTTCAACTTGGAGATTCTTAAAGTTCTGTTGAACCATCTTTTGTTTGTATGTAACTTTTTTGTATGTAACATCTTTTGTTTATGTAACAATCATGCTGAGGAGTACTGATGAAGAAAAATTTTTGTTATGCACACTTTATTTGTGACCTTTTTTATACCACTGGAAATGCTACAAATATTCAATGCAGAGGCAAAGAAAGATTTATATTATGCAGTAAATTTCACAGAGATGTTAATATGCTTTTTTTAATGTGCTAAGTGTGTATGTAGAGAGGTGTAACAGATTTCTGTTAACACTGAAGGCTGGTCAACTTTTGAGTGTGCATCCCAGTGCACTGTGCAAATATATACTCTTATTTAGGTATCAAAATATGGTAGAAACTTCCTCTACGATTTCTTGTGTCATAATTCCAAGATACTATTGATCAGTTTAAAATAAAACTGTTTTGTTAGAACGCATTCAAATATTGGACCAGATTAGTCCTAGGTGTGATTGTATGGACTTGGATCTAAAACAGATCTCAGTGTTGTATTTGGGAGAGTTATATTGCTGTATGCACTAATGTCAAAGCAAGACAGTTTGGGATTTTGTCCTTCAAGGAAAATGGGATTACTGAACTCATTGTAATCCCATTTTCTCTACCATACTGCACGCTTTTGCATGACCACCTGTACTTCCATCTACGGTAACACTGTCTTCATTTCTTTCATGAAAATAAGAGACTCAGATACAGTGGTTGTTCATTTATGTAAGGCTTTGTATACCAGTGTCTCCGGTTAGAGACATTATAGAGTGCTGTTCTTGTTACTGCTCATATTAAAACAGTGATCCATTGTTAAAGAAATTAGCACAAATGAAGGGCCTTGGCTTTGATTTATCTGACTTTTAAGCCTATCACAGGCTGTGCTGGCAGCTGAGAGCAGACTGAAGTCTTTAATCAATCCAAAAGAGGAGGTAGAACATACCTGGCAGAAGTACAAGTAGGTCTCTGCTGGTCCGGGAGATGGAACTGTAAGGCTGAGGAAATTCTTCCTACTTCACAGCATGGCCCACTTCTGGTAACAGCACTGAGCTTTCAGTGGAGATGTGGCCTATTAGAAACTTGACTGAGGGACTTGTGGGCTGCTGGGCAACCATTACACAGGAGTGCAGTGGGTTCCTATCAGTGTGTTGAACTTGACCCAATGCCTTCACCATGAAGCAAATAAAGTTATTTTTCTTTTCTTAATGAAATTGATATAATTGTCAGGCAGCACCCACTGTTCATACAATGACACTTCTGGCATAATTAGTAAAAATAAGTTAATTTTTCCTGAATATAATGAGTTTTGATGTTGAAATGATTCATGTTTAAGATCAAAAGGAAATGTTTTCTGAACTACAGTGTCCCACTTCCCTGCAGGGTCTTAGATTTCTGTCATGATAGGCAAAATCATTCCCTTTGGGTTCTCTGCACCTGGAAATCTGTTTTTTACTTTCTAAGGCAGTGAGTTGGTGAGGATTCAAGTGAAATTTCATGAGTTTGAGACCAGATGTATTACACAATGTATTGCTGGGATATTATGCAAGTCACTTAATGTTTTGTTTGTGAACAGTCTAACCCAAGGTGCTAATTAGCTAGAATAATTGCATATATATAGAATGCTGTTTTCTTCCATAAAAATAAATCTGTGAGGCGAATTTAACTGCAAGCTTAATTGTGTGCAACCTTGGTTTCTGAAAACAGCAGATTAATAGCAAATATTTTTGAGTGGTATTTTCAGTTTTAACCAAGTATTTGCAACTTTTTAATTGTTAATATCACTAGTCATAGTTACTGATTTGTTAGATGAAATAAACTGTTTAAATATTGTTGTTTTCCACAGAGTCTGACCTCACTATCTGTTTCTAGTGGTCAGTGTCTTATGATAGTGATCAACTGTTTACTGTGTAGTCTGGAACAATGTCTTTTGTGTGTTTTGCTTTGACATATGCGCATTTTTTGTGCCATGTTGAGTGTTCTTTTTCTGACTTGAGCTCAAAGGTGTCTGAGCAAGGAACACAGGGTTGCTGGAATCTATTGCTTATGAAACTAAGCAATACAAATGCAAGTTATTTTAAATTTGGGGCATTCTATTTTTTACATCAGACTTCTTGTATGAGTCGAGTCTTGAGGATATTTGCAGGTACCAAGTAATAAAGATGTATCAGCTTTAAATTGAGCACTGCTGCAGAAGTGGCTGCAATAGGAGGAATCAGCATGATCTCTCTAGAGTAATGTAACAAAAATGAACGCCAAATACAGTGTATTCTGTCCGCTGGGACTTAGCCCATCGTTTTGTCTAATTATGGTATGAATTCTACAATGGAAAAAACCCTTCTTCTGTAAAAAAAAAAAAAAAAAAAAAAACCTCATTTCCCTAGAAATACAAAAAAATCTTAAAGAACTCCATCCATTTCTCAATAGATAAAGAACCAGAGAGAACCTGTGCCAGCCTCTTACCAGAGTGGAAGGGGAAAAAATAAACAACAAAATAACAACAATAACAACAAAAAAAGCAACAGAAAAAGATAAAGGATTACCCTGTGAGACAAGGAGGGAATATGAAATAGTAGAAACTCCTCTCAACCTTTATCTCAGCTTTATTTAATATAAGAGCTGCCTGTTCTATGCCTAAGGAACTTTACTGTCAAGTGAAAGTTGATAGATTTATTGACATTTACTTGATGAATAATGTTGGACAATAATTGTTGGGTAATAATAGAGGGGTGTGACAAGAAAATGGCCAAAGCAATCTTCTGCTATACTCCTAATAAGTTCAGAGACACCCCAAACTAACTTGGGTAACCCAGACTGCTCAGGAATGCTTTGTGTACTGTAAATTTGTTACCAGACATGTTATTACAAGAAATGAGTTGCTTGAGATAGAAAAAGGGTAACTTCTGACTCCTCATTCCCAGACCTATTTTTCAGACTAAATTCCAGCACAGATTTGGTTGGGCTTCTGCAAATGTGAGGTGGTTCATTAAGCTCTACTGAGGGTTGTTCAAAAGACTGAACTGAACAGCAAAAAAAAAAAGCAGATGAGAGAAGGGCTGTAAAGCTTCTTCAGCACAATAGAGGGTGGTTACAAATAAGAATGACGAAGAATAGACTACAGTCACTCAGGAATGAGATAACCACATGTATGTGTGTCACGAGGCATCTGTTTATTCTGAGTTTTTAAACCTGCAGTATTTAATAAAAAAGGCAGTGTTTACCAATGAATTTGCTTAAAATATGTCTTTCCCAGCTGCCTGGTGACATTGAGTCCAAACTCTTAGTTTCATTCAACAGAAGGGTTTCACATATTTCATAATGATGATCTTTCAAACTACCCTACAAGAAAGAGTAAGCAGCCATCCCAGGAGGAGGACTGCATGTTGCTTTTATTTGCAGATCAGTCTGGGGAAGTGAAAGACTGGTAGAGCTGGAATTAATCACCTCAGAGACAGGTAACAGCTCTCATTGCTTCCTGGCCATGGAGACGCTTGTTTGCCATGTTTGTCTTTCCCAAGAGAGTAATTGATTCTGTAGATGTCTTCATCTTTGAGTCTGATACTACATGGCCCTTCTGCCTGCTCTAAAATTCTGAGCTGAATCATGAGTAGGAGAATGCTAAAGCCACATACCTATGAATGCATCTGACAATAACAGACCTTCCTTTGCTTTGCTGGCCTGCTGTATGGATTACTGTTGTGTTGTAACTGTGTGTGTGCCTACATAAAATGGATTCTGATGTAAAGTTTTAGTTGTATCTGCTGTGTGTCTTGCTCTGTCAGCTGCTTTTGAGGTGTAAGCTAGTACTCAGGCTTCCTCAGCAGAAGGAAGGAAAGAGGCAAAGTTGCTAAACTAACCAGTGTTCATAGAGTTCCTGCCTTTAATAGGCATGAGTGCCATCAACTTTGGAGTTGTCTAAAAGCACTGTCTGAACGAACAACTTGCTCATGAATATGGAAGGCAGCTGTTCACGGAAAGGCCTTCAAGAGGACATCTGGTCCATCCCACTACCTCAAAGCATAATAAATTCTTCCTAACCCCTTTGTTATTGTCTAGCATGGGCACAGCAAGCACTGAGTTTCCACTAATGTATCCATTTGGAGATATTTTAATGCTTCCAAGTCTAGCAAAATTCATGGGAAAAGTTGAAATTTCACCAATTCTCACCTAGGCCAAGTGTAGATGTGCTTGTTGTGAATGCTTAGCTGTACCTCCTGCAATGGGAGATGCTAATCCTTTCTGAACAGCCTGCATGTGGAATTAAATAGCACAATGGGGCAATAATGTGTCTGGTAGCAAACTGGTGCCTACTTGCAAACAAAAGCCAAATGAAGGCAAAACAGCCCCAGTATTCTGATCTCAGTGGCTCCTTCCAGAATAGCTTATAGTTGCACATATGGAGAATGTTGATGTGCTGTATTTGTCAGCTGTCCCTTTGGTGTTTGTTATGCTGCACAACAATAAATAGCTTCAAAACTTAGTATATAATGTAGTACAACATTGGGCAAAACCTAGGCAATTCAGAATGCTCCTGTTTTGCAGGATGCTTTCAACAACAGTGAATGACATTTCTTTCCCACCAGGTACCAATATGTACAAAGTGCAAACTGGTCTGATGTTACCACTTGGACTTCCCTTGTTGACAAATACAGCACTGTAAGGACTGTTTTGAGACTTTCCTGGTGCTGGTAGCATGAAAAAACTGTAAAGTGCAGTGAATTCACATCGGTTTAATTATATTGTGACAAGCTCTAGGATTTGCTGGTGGAAGCCTCCTACTGGCTTCCTGGGCTATTAAGTATTAATTATGCCTCAGCTATTTTGATAAGTTCCCGGTAACCTGAGAATTATTGAGTAACATTATAAAAAGTTCTGCACATTGACTACAATGAGCATGAATTAGTATGAATTAGGGTTGCTAAGGCATAAGGTATAAAACAGAGATTATCTTAAATTTAGTTTCAGCAGATGGCAACTAGGTTTGTGCCTTTCAAGCTAATATTACAAGCTCACATAGCCTTAAAAAGCCATCTCCAGTTGCATTCTGTGCCACAGTATTAGAAACAACTCCACATTAGTTCTGAGACAAATGAAGGATTCTGATGTGTATATGATGTGTAAGGGACATGTGAAGAATGATGGGGTAGGAGGTGCAGAGTGCTTGAGCCTGTAATACGTTCAAATCCAGCTCATGGGTTTGTGCTGTCCTGTAGGTAGAGCCAGCACTTGCTTGCCAACAGAGTTCAAAGGTAGCCCAAGTACAACTTGCTTCTGAATGTCCCCTGCTTTTTAAGGAAGAATTTGTCTGTCCAGTGTCAGTTCACAGTGGTGCCTGTGGTATGCAGATGTATCCCAAATAAGTCCTGCTTTCTGCCTCATCCTTCTGTAATGCTGGTAGGTATGTCTGTTCTTTGTAAAGCCACAAGGAAATATCAGCCAGTAGCTATTGATGTACAAATGTTTCAGGACTTGAAGAGAAAACAGGTTGAGGACAAAAGTCTAGATTAAAAAATATGAATTGCTTGCTTGCAGACAAGAACAGATGTCAAGTAACAAAGCACGAGGTCTCATTTGACTTGCATGTGCCTGGATGCTGTGTCTTAATTGGTTGCTGATAAATGGGACTCCTGAGTAGAACTTTGACCTTAGAGACAGGATAAATGTAGAGAGAGTCAGTTTTGGAAGATGTGGCCATTAGCTTGATTGAATTATAGTTTGAAAATGGGTTAATAAATATAGAGGAGAGGGAAGGGAGGGAAAGGGCTTCTGAATTATTCATCCTTTGTTTCTCAGTTGACAAGTTTATACAGAAATGAAATTCAAGTGGGAGTATAGAGAGTGTAATTTCACAATTATGTATGAATTGAACAGATGTTTCCATATAATATCAAGATCTGCTTTCACAACTTGTCATTACCTACAGCTGGATGAATCCAAAAAATCCAAGGCTCAAAATTCAAAATCAGTTTAAGGTTATTTTTCACTCATGGCATCAGCAGGAGGAGCCTGCATCTTTCTTGCAACGTGCTTTAATGCTTAGCTGTCTATCTGCACTGCTGTGTTACTACATGTTAGTGCAGGATGAGGGCATATTTCTTTTTCTGGTGTAGAGGAAGCATGCAACTAAGTTTTCAACTGTCGGTCTTGTCCACAACTGCAAAATGGAGGAGGTGATGAACTTAATAAACAGTCATGTTTCCAACTTCTGAATTGTAGTAAAGATGGGAGCAAACTATTGTTCAAGCAAAACTTACAAAGCCTGCTGGGGCTCTTCTTACAGAGATGCTTTCCTGAGGCCAGCAAGTAATTTGAAATCCATTGGCGCTACCTGAACCTATTTCTGCATATGAACTTGCCTCTGAGATCCGTACCTTGAGAGCATTCTGCTAGTAGTACAGAGCAATCAATGACTCACAACTGATTGTAATGTCTCTTTAATTTTGATTTTTTTTTAAATAAACTTTTTTTTTGTAGTAAGTAAATGAGAAGGAAACAAACTGATAGAAGGAGGTGGTGTGGATGTGATGCTTTCAGATCCAGCAGATCCATGCGGATGTTACAGTTAGCATTCCTAGTAGCTGACTCATGTCTCCTCAGCAAACCCAGGTCAAAACACCTCAACAATCTCTTTTCTTACAGGCATCATGTCTTGAATTTTACAAATGAAAATGAAATGGGGAGAAAAAGCATACTTTTATTTTAAATAGGAAATGCAAGCTTTAAAATTTGCTGACATTGTATGAATGACGCACTCAGTGTCTCTGAGAATGTAGATGATGCAGTGGACTGATACTTTGTTTGAAAGGAAGGAAATTTAAAGGAAGACTTAGTGGTGTTTTTTTTTTTTTTGTATTAGAAAATATGGCTTTTAGTACTGTTATGCAAATGCACAGTTTCACTAAGATATGATGTAATGATGTATAAACTATACACTGAATAACTTTTAAAGGGTTACAAGGCTCTTCTGAATTAACAAGGCAAAAAACCCAGTCCTGACTCATTTCTTGTGGCTTTTCAGTTGTGATCAGAGCCACGAGGCAGCTCAGATTCTGGTACTGTCATTTTTCATTAGTAGGCTTAATATTTTTTTGTTAATATTTGAATATTTCCTACTGCTTTTCATAAAGAAAGCTTTTCCACAGATAGTGTGCTGGAAGGTTAATGTTTCAGTTGCTGATTTGGTATGATAGTTTATTTGAATCGTAAATGAATTACAAGTACAAGCATCAAGTACACTGAGAAGTCATACAAAGCAAGCTGGATGCTGACCCTGGGCTAGACTGCACCCTGATAGCTGAATGGATGATGTGTACCAAGCCAGTTTAATCTGCGTAGGTTTTCATTACACTTAAGTGTCATCGACTAATGTAGCAGCCACATGTCTTAGCTGGGTTAATGCTCAAGTTGTCATCACATAGAATTTGGATTCTCTTGCAGTGCTGAAAGTAGCACTCCTGGAGGACCCAACCATCCTTCCTGCTGATCTGTGTTGTGCCCATGGCAGAAAGCTTGAGGATATCTAGCTTTTTACCTTCTTTTCCGGGTAGATGTGTATGGCTGCTGTATTCCTCTTACACAGTCAACATGCCATTTTACAGACTAAATGTTAGATTAGGTTAATGTTATATAAATGGTGCTATTCAATATGAGAAAGCAGGGTTTTTAAATAGCTTTGTGCCAAATACATCAGTGGACCAACCATACTTAGTGTGAATGTAATTTGTTATTCTATTCTCCCCCACAGAATTGGCTAAAAAAGCAATTTCTCATAAAAACAGCTCACCCATACACAGGCCTATAAGTGTAAGTAAAGAATCTGTGAACATGAAGCATCTGAGAAACAACTTATTGTTTCTGGCACTGACTGTGGAGAGAGTGTCATCTCTATTTGTAGCGATGTTTTTACGTGGGGAGTATGCACTTTTCAGGCCCTTAGAGGACAAAGTGAATTGACAAGAAGTGTATACAGAAAACAGTGAAAAGTACCAGAGGAGTTTATTACCATGTTAGAGATGTTCTGTAATAGAGAAGATAAGCTGGGTGAAATCCATGCTCTTCAGAGGTGTAGCAGAATATTGTTCAAAGTTTACCTCTAAGATGCAGTGAAATTGATATGCCTTATTTTATTCCATTTTTCACATTTACACAGATAAACTTATTTCTGTATCTTTCATAGGTGAGAGGATTGGGGTCAGGTTGCTGCTTCATAAATTTAAGCATTTCTCCTCATTCTTTTAACTGATTCACCAGGATATTTGAATCCAGTCCTGTCTTTTAGTGCTCAGTCTGTTTTGCTTTCTATCTGCATGTTCCCTACCAGACTATATCCAAAGCTGTTCACTCTTCATTATTGCAGTGCCAGATTTTGGCATTTCTTTAACTTTCTCTACTTTGGTAGAGGAAAAAGGAGAAAAAGAACTAGAAAAGCTTGGAAAGAAGTCATCTGTCTTTCTGTAAAGAAAACCCAACATGAATGAGATTGAAAATTATTCTGAATTTGTCTGTTAGGAAACAAATATCCATCTGATTCCCAAATGTTACAATCCATTTTAGTTACCAAGTGATACTGGGAAGGCTGGAAGATATGACTGCATCTGTAATCTTCTCAGTCAATTTAGAGAGCAACAAAGAAGTAGAGTGTCTTAACATTTTCTCTCCTGCTGCTCATTTCCTGCTGTTTTGTTTTTATTTTGCACATTTTTTTCTTTAAGTGCTCTTTCTGATATCTGTATGGGAAACAGTTCAATGTGAGAAACCAATAGTTCCAGCAGGTGATGAAACATTTGTTTACTACTGAAAGTCTGCTGTACAAACATGCCATTCAAGTAGGAAAGATGTTTCCTATTATCTTTCTTAAATAGGAGAAATGTCTGTGAATTTCCAGACCACCAGTTATTTCTGTATGTGCCCTGTAGGCTTTTTGCACTTAGTCAAATAACTTTGAATAGTCTCTTCTCAGGTGAAGAATTTAAAGGCAGAGCAATAGGACAGCAAATACAGACTCCAGTACATGTTCTGATATGCACCTCTTTGTTTTGTCTTTCCTGGTTACACTTCTCATCATATTCTGAAAGGGTTTTTAGAGGATTATGAGTCTGACAGCAGTGATTTTCATAATGTAAGTTTTATTGAGGGTCTTGCACGCGTTGCCTGGTGAACAGCCAGTGGGTCCCAGCCAGTCAGTGTCTGAGTTCATGACACCAGGTCTTTTGTGCTGCTGTTGATGGTTATGCAGGAAGTTACAGGGCTCATACAGGTGGGCAGAAGTTCCTTCCACCACATCTTTTCATGGGGGTCTCTAAGTGGTAGGAATCCTGAAGTGCATTTCCACATCTGTGAACTGCTGGCCATTCTCAGTGCTCTCTGGAGGTGTGGTGACTGGGGAAACAACATGCTTCAGGCGCAAAAGCAAGGTGAAAAGCAATATGAGAAGGATAGCCAGAACTGTTAAGAACAATCCCACATACACATAGAGACCAGAATATTTATCTGCTGCTTTGTCTACTTCTGTAGCCAGAGTTGGATAGTGAATGCGTCCAGTCAAGTTTCCATGGAATTTGAAATAAATCTCAGTCATTGCTGTCAACTTTGCTACATTTTTTTCTATTTACTTTCAACTTCAATGTCTTACCTCACTGGTCTCAAAAAGTAGGTCAAAAGAAGACAGATGGTGATATGACTTCTGTGTAAAATTCAGGAGGAAATGCTATCCTCTTGTCCTCAATCTGTTTCACAGAGTTAGCAGACTGCAAATAATAAGCCTTTGTAAACCATAGTTACTATCATAATGATAACAAGCACTAGACTTGTATTTTACATGGCCACCAATCTTCTATTTTGTTCTCAAAATCCTTGGCTGCTGCTTCTAGTAGGCCACCTCCTTCGGAAGGTGAGATGCTTTGGTTCTCCTTCCAAATTGATCTGCAAGGGGTTGTATAATCTTGGTCTTTGCAAGTGCTGCTTTCCAAAAAGAGCAAGTTTTCTACTGGCTTTTCCAACAGCAGGTGGTTTATCCCTGCATGAGAGGGGGAATGTTGGTGTCTGCTGGGAAGTTTGTGTGTTAATCCAGGGTTACTGATGCTTGCTTGGAATATAGAATTTCCAGTTTCTTGTAACGCATTGTGAAAAGTTGTCTGTCTAGAGGGAAATATGAGAGAAATGAAACCAAGTTTAAAAATAGCCTAATGTGTATGTGATAGCTTTAGGTAAGAAATGAGTTTAATCCCTTGTTGTGCTCCTGTGAGCCACTTTGGCTCAGTGCTGCTTCTGATCTATTTAACTGGAGACTTGGGCAAAGAGGAACCTTATGAGGTTCAGCAAGGGCAAGTGCAGAGTTCTACAACCATGGAGTAATAACTGCATGTGCCAGTACAGGTTAAGGGCTGACCTGTTGGGAAGGCAATCTGTGGAGAAGGACTGGGGTGTGCTGGTGGACAACAGGGTGGCCAAGGGCCAGCAGTGTGTCCTGGTGACCAAGAAGGCCAATGGGTACATCAAGAAAAGTGTCCAGCAGGTCAAAGGGAGGTGATCCTTCCTTGGAGGAGAGGTCACATCTGGAGCGCCGTGTCGAGTTCTGGGCTCACCAAACCAAGAACATTTTCTGCAGGTAACTTTTAGAGAGAGTTCAGTGGACAGCCACAATGATCATCAGGGCCTGAAGCATCTTCCTACTGAGGAAAGGCTGAAAGTTTTGTGGCTGTTCAGCCTGGAAAAGACTGAGTAGAAACCTTGTAAATATCTAATGGGCAGGAATCAAGTACATGGGGCCAGGCTCTTCTCAGTGATGCCCAGTGACAGAACAAGGGGCAATGGGCACAAAGGGGAGCATGGGAAATTACATATAAACATGAAGAAAAACTTCTTTACTTTGAGGATTACAAAGCACTGGAACAACCTGCCCAGAGAGGCTGTGGAGTCTCCTTCTCTGGAGTTGTTTAAAACTTGCCTGGATGCCTTCCTGTGTAACCTACTCTAGGGAATCTGCTTTAATGGGGGGTTGGATGATCTCCAGAGGTCTCTTCTGACCCCTATAATTACATGATTCTATGAAGTTTAGAGGAAGACCATGCGAGTCTAAATATTAGTCTCCTCTGGTTCTTACTTTAAAGGTAAGAGGAGGCTTCACAGTCTATGGCATTAGGTATCTTAGAAGGGAACAAGAATCCAGCCAGTGCCCTACACGTGTTTTTTATTTGTTAGGACCCCTTGTTTCTTTTGCTGGGTATGCTTATGTGTCCAGAATCCACTAGGTATGGTTGAAAAAAATTCCCCTGGAACTCTCTTGGGCATGTAACAACTGGGTTGTCAGGGTACCTATAAACAGCAACACCTGTTTTTGTTGGAATAACTGAAGTAAAGCATTTGCATTGTATTTCTGTAGCAAGTCTTGCAAACCGAGGTGAATGAATTTTTTATGTACAGATCATAAATCTCCCCAGACAACAATGTTTACAGTATACACAGAAATCCTCACAAACAAATGCAGATAATACTACTGTTAAAAAAAAAAAAAAAAAAAGGGTACTAGAAAGAAATTTCCAGCCCTGTCCAAGGCTAGAGTATGTATAGAAATGTTTGTTTTTCAGAATATGCAGTTTGATGCTGAACGGCTTGGGAGAACTTAAGATTTGAAAGCTTCAGTTAGGATGTGGTGGGTGCTGTATTACTCTGCCCCCCAGTGTACCAGTGACAGAACAAGCAACTCTTAAGTATGCTTAAACATCCAGAGATGCAAGCTTGCGGACTAATCTTGTTGTCTGGTCTTAGGGCAGCCTTGGGGCATCCTTCAAGGTCTCTAGCAGTGAGCAAAAATTGCAGCGTTGTTATATAGTCTGTGGCAGTGACTTGAGCAGGTTTGGAGCTGAGGCAAGAGCAGGGGATGTGAAGGCTGTGTTATAACCAAGCACTTAGCCAATTATAGGGCAATGTATCTTAACTCTGTTCTTCAGACATAAGTGACAAGTATTCCCCCATGAGGAATATTCTCATGACATAAAGCAAGTGGAAATTAATATGGCCAGTAACCTTCGTATCATTTTAAACCTTTGTATTTAAAGTAAGATTTCCTTGTTGATAATGAAATGTAGTCGATCTGGAATCTGACGCATGCGTTAAAGCACAGAGCAATGCCCATCTCATCTGCTGTCTCACTAAGAGCAAAAGTCAGAGCTGGTTTCTCTACTTAAGCCATTAGGATCTTTCCTCCTTTATAAAATTAGAATGCAGAATGCTAAGGACATTAATCTTAAGTTCAATAATTAACTATAAGCCAAGACCTTGAATTGAGAAAGCTCTGCTAATAGTATTAGCAGAGCTAATGGAGCAGATTAATAATAGAAATATTAGCAGTAGAGGCTTGGCTTTCATTTTTTTGTAGTCTCAACTATAGAACTGTCAGGGGCAACCAACTACTCAGGCTGTTGAAAGCTGTGAACTTAACTACATCTCTTTTTTTTTCCCAGAAATAATTCAGTAGCCCCAGGCAGCACTAAAGATTTCTGCTGTTCAATTTGCCAGTGATCTCAGTGAATGTATCTTTTTGGATGTTAGTAAATTCAGCTTGAACTCCCTCATTTAAGGAATGCAAACTTGAAAACTGTGGAGATCAAGGTAATGTGAAAGTAAATGGGTTCACAGAGGTTCTACAAAACCTGTGCATAAAGCAGATTAGTATTTATAACTTTGTGTAACTCATAGTACTACAGACAAAACCTCTCTGGCTACCCTTTGAAGACCAGCAGTACGAGGACAAATTAAGTAGAGATTTATTAGAGAGCAGAGCAGCGTAAGTGTTGCCAAACTTCACTGTGATCTATGTTCTTCATCAGGGCTTTGTTGCTTTGCTCTGGCTGGACAATGTATCAGTTTCTAAGGAGTGTCAAGCACCGTTAATGCTCACTAATGCTCAGTGGATACAGGCTGATTCCAAACAGACACTTCCTTTTCAGCACTTTGTGCTCATTTTATGCAAGGATTAATAACAAAAACAGAACATTTGATTTAGTAACAGAAAATGACAACAGCAAAACAACGGTAATGAAAACAGATGCCCCGAACAAAACACCAATAAAATTTCTTCTTGGAGTATGTCTTAACAAGAGAGCAAATCTGAGCCAAAACTTCATCAGTGCTGCAATTACCACCCTCCTTCTGCAGCTTCAGGAACTATCAAGATTTTCCCCATTCTTAGGAAGCCCACATGGCCCCTTCGCATCTTTGTCACCTTCTAGGTCACAGAGAAGCAGAAAAAAAATTCCTCCCTCCCCCTCAACCATGCAGACAGACATCAGAAATTTGTTTTGCAACTCGTGTCTTATCTCACTTATTTCCTTTTACTCCCAGATTGCTATGTGTCACCTGCTAGTAAGGCATCTCTGAAAGTGAGGGCAACTTTCGAGTTCTTTTGCTTTTCCAGCCAATACTAACGTTACTGCAATGAGTGAAGTGGGACAGAAGAGAATGGTTATTCCAAAGCAGTTTAAGGTGCTCTGAGCTGTCTGACAAGCACAGAAACATTTCTTTTAGAGCACAGACATTGCCAGGTGTATTCTGTCTAGGTGACTTTTAGAGATAAGACAGTGTTGAAGAAATGCAAACAAGGCATTTAAGTATCAGTTCCATCCATGGCTTGCATTTTCTTCAGGGAGTATCTGAGAGGAAAGGGGGAGTGTCTTTTATTTCAGTGGTGGTGTTTTTTGTTCTTATGCTGAAGTGCCAGATAGTATGGTAGTGTCTCAGCTGTGACAGCGCATAGGGAGAGAACAGAATAAAGCATAGTTACCTTTCAGAAGCAGGAGTTTTGGGATTAGGCACTAGAGCGGCTGGTTCGGACCATGAGCTTGCTGGTGATGTATCAAGGCATATCTCCTCCTAGGTAGTGGGATTAGTACAAAAAGATTTGCAGTCTTACTGTTGGATTCAGTGCATTTTTAGTGCATTTGGCATATCTGTTGCTGTCTTCTCCTTTGCTCTTGAATTTGTGTGGTTTAATGTCAGGTATGGCTCTTATTCCAAGTCTTGATGTCAATTTACAATCTGACTCAACAGCATCAGAGCTGGTGCTCTGTTCTTCGTAGGCAATAGAAGCAGAAAACAAGGAGATTTCTCTTTGTGTGCTTCACCGCTTGGATCGCAGCACTCCAACGCTGCTGTATCTTGGCTGCAGGAGAGGAGGGAAAGGAGGGAGGCTGCCAGCTCATCACACACAAAGTTTGTGCAAGGCTCTTAACCCTTTCGTGCTTGCAAGTGGTAAACAAGACTAAGCTGCCTTGTAGTTGAGGAGTAAGATGTGAGTCAGGAAGAAGCAGTATCAATTTCTTTCTAGTTTTCTGCAGATTGCAGAGGTTTTGTTTTGCTTTTTGCCTCTTGGGAGGGATTAGCTGGGGAGAGCTCCCAGCTGGGCTCCTGTTTGCAATCATGGGCAGGTGTCACTTTTCAGCTGGGGCCCTCAAACATTGCTCTTTGGGATTGTTGCTTTTTATGTTGTTGTTTTTTGGTTTTTTTTTTTTTTTTTTTGGTGCTTAGTGTCTGGTATTCTGGGGAGGTGTCTGTGGCTGTTTTAGCTTACAGTTCATTTATCCCCTGAGGTATTTGAAACTGTTACAAGTGTACTTGTTGAACCAGCTTGAATGCCTTGTGGCTAAAAAATTTTTTTTTGCTTGAAGCTCAGCTCTACCTGCAGAAAAGAAGCAGGAGGAATTGAAGTTGATGTGGGAACCTAAACAGTCCTGATCTCAAGTCACTTGACCTGCATTTATTACCTACCCCAAGCTGACAAATGCAGGGGTTTTGTGTCCCTGTCCAGTTACTATACAAATCAAACAGTATGAAAATTAGAATTTTCATTGTGTGCACATCTCAGGAAGGTGACAAGGATCAAGATTGCTTACTTTACACAAGGTGGCTCAGTTTTCAGGGGAGCAGATGTCAGTTGGGATGTTTGCAATGGGTTTCACCAGCAGAGGAGCACAGCTGGAGATGACCAGGATGTAGACAGGGAAGCTGCAGTTTGTGATTGCCAACCACTGAACTGCATGTAGCTGGGTTTCACATGCAGCCTGAGTATCCATTCCCCGTGTTCTTTGTGTCCTTGCTAAACCTGACCCACAGGCCCACAATTACTGTGGGTTTGCGGTAGCTTCCAGTGACCAGAGGCTGTCATTCATTCTCAACCTGTGCTTTGGGCACTGACGACAAGGTTTCCCTCTGGAAAGGAGATCCCATGCAAGTTTGGGAAAGAGCATTTTTTCTTTCAAGCATTGTGTTTGATGAGACAAACACTTTATCTCCTTAGAACAGCTCTCTCCTGGAAGTTTCCTATCTCAACTGCCTGAGCAGACGGCCCACAGGGTGATGAAAAACAGCTGCATAACTCTTTTATCCTTTTTGGAGTGAAGGAGTATGTTACAAACCCATCCTTCTCTGGATATCAATATCTGGAACTCACAAGCACAGTGTATTCTTGCAGTGCTGCACTATATAGGTAAAAGATAGTCTTTATCAAAAACTACAACTCTTCCCTCTGAAAAGCAAGGTTTTCTAAGGCAGATGTGTTGCTGATCTTACTACATGTTTTCTTTGTTGTAATCCTTTATGTACTGCCTTATTTTGCTGTTTGTGCTATGATTCCCCGAGTGTGTATTTTTACTGGAATCAGTCCAGTTTCTCCTTTAGCAACAAACTATCCAATGACACCTCAAAACCCTGGGAACGTGTCCTTTTATTTAAGGAGAAATGAGTGAGAGCACTGTTTAAACAAATTATGTTGTGGGTTGAGTTATGAAACTCAGAAGAGGCAGACAGGTGTGTGTTGAAATCCTGCAAGCCAGCTTTCTATGTAATGCTAACGAGTGTTGCTGAAATGAAAAGATCTCTCTCACCCTGCAACCCAGCTTCTCTGCTCAGCTCTTTTTCCCTTTGTTGTTGTTGCAGGAAATTCTCTCTCCCTTTTGTAGGACCAAGCTGCTCTTTGCTGGATGGGCATACTTGGATTTCTTGTTTCCTTTGTAGCAGGGTATAATAAAGACAGATGAATTTTAGATAATATCACAGTTTATACCAGCTGAAGCTAATAATTGCTTGACTGACTGCTGAATTCCTGAGTTGTTCATGTAAGGCTTTCTCTCTACGTTAATTTTTGGAACAGTCAATGACAAATTTGTGTGACATAAAGGTATACAAATTACCTTGGAAATACACAGATAAGAATCTAGTGAAAATAATTTTTCAAGCAGCCATTAGAAATTTGGAGGGTGAAGAGCAGAGTCCTCATTAGGTTCCTTCCTTCACATTGCTTGACCTGTGCAACAAGTTTTGATCAGTTAATTTTAGATATCTTTCTCATAACACTCCCACAGCTAGTGACATTTGGTTTTAACAAGGTCCAAGGAGATGTGAGTGATTATTAGTGGTTATAATCTGTTTATTTCTTCAGGGATTCTTCTGTTATCCAAATTTATGAATTCTATAAACAGACAAAAGATTACTTTGGATCTTTCAAAATTTATTTCAGTGCAGCTGCGGAGGATGAAGACAGAGTTGGGCTCTCCTCTCTCCCCATGTTTTTGCAGCTGAGACATCCCAGGTTATTCGAGCTGTCATCTGCAAAGACCTTTGATAATTCAGATCTGTGTGTGGGAGGGCCAGCATTGAGTGGAAGCCTCTTTTGCTAATGTAGATGATATCTATTGAACTCTGGAAAAAGGTGCAACTTGGTAGGTGTCCGTGCATTTGCCAAAGATGACAGAAAACGGAAACAATGTCTGAGTTTTCAGTTCTAGGGATGGAAAATGTGTTAAATTAGAGCAGATTAAACTCAGATGTCATGTCTGAAATGCTTTCTGTGTTTGGATGTGCTTTCTGCTTGCTTTGAGGTTACAGTCAATACCAGTTCATCACTTATGTATTTGTTGCTATCCTTACCTTTTCTCTTGTTAAAACAGCTTCCCTTTTCCACCTATGTGGTTAATCCCTGTAGGAGAGTTTGACTGACTGAGCTGTTGTGCACTTGGTGGGAAGGCAGGGCCAACCTGGGGAGCTCAGGTGTGTGCAATGTACTTAAGTGACCAGGAGTGGAACCAGGAACCACCTCCCAGACCTCATTTAAGGATTGGCAATAGAGGAGAGGGATTTCTAGCAAGATCCCTGCCTACCAGAGGCCTTCTAAAAGTAAGCAGGTTTTTCTTCCATATCCATGGCTGCTACATTTCATTGTTCTCATTTGCTGCAGCCTAGGATTGTGCCACTCCACTGTTATTGCTGTACTTTAGAGGAGAACACTGCAGTCAATTGGATGGCAACCCTGAAAGCAAAGGAAGTTGCCTGGAGTTTTGTTTCTTTCTTAGACCACAAAGGATCTGAAGTAAATGTACTGATTTGTCTCTACTTCATTTCTTCTTCACAGAAAGGGAAAAATTACCACCACTTCCTCAGTCTGTCAATACAAAGTGCTACGGAAATGCATGTGGCCATGTGCCCACTGCTCCAGTAGAGCTGAGTCCTTTTTCTCCTGTGCATTCCCATGCAATCTTGTTTTGCCCAGTACAGTGTGCCTCAGAATGCTCATGTGTTTGGACTGAGTCTTATTGTTTTGAAAGGCTTTGGGCTATTTTGATGACTTGGTTTTGTTTTGAACTTCATTCTTCAAAAATACTGCAATGGTTTTGTTTGTTTATAAAAACTCATTCTCCCACAGATAACTCAAGAAATTCAGCCTAGCATGATGCTACTGCTAGTTTTAAGGAACATTTCTAATCTGATTTACTGTTGTCAGTGAAGGACTGTGTTGTCCCCCAGACTGAATTCTGTCTGAAACAGTCCTAAGCTTTGTTTTCCTGAGGGAGCTTGTAAAGGTTGTCATTGCAGATCCCCTTTCTCTAGGTAAGTCCATGGGATCAGTTTAGCTCTGGTAGGGCAAGGTAGAAAGAGCAGTGTTGTATGAATGGGTTCCACACGAAATGCAAGTACGTAACTGCCTCCTTCCACTGAGGTCCCACACAGGTCCTTGCAGATCTTGAAAAAAATTAGTTGAAAAATGAGTCAGAGATAGAACTCAAACCAGATACTGTTCTCCAGCCCATGGTCTAGATTATTACCATTACTATTATTCCTAAGTAGGACAGCTCTTGCAGTACTTATTCTTAGGGACTTCAGCACAATTTCTAGACCTGAGAGCTTCAGGGAAGTCTGGAGAAGCTTTTGGATGTGCTGATCATCTATTTTTGCCTGTCCAGTTGTTAAAATACAACCAGAGTAGCCCTTGCTTGATGTTGAGTCACTGTTTCAGTTGTTTAAAGTCATTTATTTTTTTTTTAAACACTCATCAAGCTTGTCTTATGGCCCAACTGCACTACTTAGTGGATGATCTTGACATGACTGACTGTGTGCAATAATTGTTCATAACTGGGCCTTATTTTATCAGCAAGGTAAAGAATGAGCTTCCAGGAGACTAGGTTGTTCCTCTGGATGATGGACAAATCTGCACGGGCAGTGCAGGTTTTGCTGGGATTTGGGTAGCTCAGAAACTATTCTTCCCACTTCCATAGTAGGACTTGTGCTCCAGCGGAGACGTGGCATGGACGTATACGTCAAAGCCAACAGCTGATCTGTGTATATACATGAAATGTGAATGTTTTGTATTTCGGTGCTCTATGTAGTTTTCCTGAAATTCTAGATATTCTTGATGGAGCCTGAAAACACATTTGCTCATTTTTATTTTTTTTTTCTACATTCTTTGCCTTCAGTCTTGCCCCATGCCCAGGCTGTGGACAACTTAGCATTGCCTTCATTGCCACTTAGTATTGTTTTATGGCAAGTGAGTGAGTTGCTCTCGAGCTGCTGGACCTGCTGTCACTACAAGGTCCGTCTCAGTCCCCCAAGAGCAGGACCTCTCTGTGCAGGGAACCCTTTGACTCTTGTGGGCTTCACAGTGTTCTGCCTGCAGGACCAGCTTGAAGGGTTGAGGATGCGATTCCCTGAGAAGTGCTTCACAGAGCAGATGATGTTAGACATAGGGAAGAAGTTTTTCTCTCAGAGTGATCAGGCACTGGAAAGGCTGCCTGGGGAGGTGGTGGAGTCACCGTCCCTGGTGGTGTTCAAGGGGCATCTGGATGACGTGCTGTGTGATGTGGTTTAGTGCTTGCGGTGGCAATGGTGATGAGGAGACGATTGGACTAGATTTTGTAGGTGGCTTCCAACCTTGTGATTCTATGATTCTATGTTGCAACATGTGTGACTGTATCTAAAACTTTTCTCAACTGTGCCTCTCCCCTTGTTACAGTTGAAGGTACCACCTGAGCTTGCCAGGCAGTGCTGTGATTGCAAAGTCAAATGGACTTTGTTTAGAGCTCGTCCTGAGCAAACTTCCCTAAAGCTGGTGTTCACTCTTATGCAGGGTGTTATTTTGGTCTGAATGCTGAGCGTTTTTGAACTTAAGCACTTATAAACTCACTACTGGCAAGGACCCATGAGTCACTACTTTCAGAACCTTTAAAATATGATCAGATATCTTGAATTCTAACCAAATCCTCACAGGCAGACCATAAAGCTGTATGCACAGTGGGTAGAGTATAGGGAAGGCTAGCTGCAAAACAGTTAAACTCTTCTCTGAAATCTCAGATGTCACATTATTTGCATGATTCACAGTTAACAGATGGGTTTATGCCCATGTGCAGGGGGGAAACTGTTCTTCAGTTCCGGTCATTAAGTAATAATTAAAACAGTTTATACTGTAAAGAAAACAATTTTGTGATGACCCTATTACATCATTTCTTATTTCTTGGGTTTGTTTTCATTCCGATCTTGAAGAAAATCCCTTTTTTTCAGTTCTCATGTATGAAATCTGCTGCTAAGGGGACTTTGCCCACCCACACAATTTGACTTTTCAGATATCAGCATTTCCACCGAGAGCTGGATGAACGCTTTCAAAACCCGTCTGGAGTAAATACAGTTGAAATCTTTGCACAAGGAGAAGGGAAAAAAAAAAAAGTAGTAGATGCAAATGTTGCCATCTCTGCTCTGCCACCTTGTGTCATCATGATTTTGAATAAACTCAGTTTGTATCAAAGATAAAGAAAAGCGCAGTAAAGCTTAGCTGCTGTCAAATGTACTAATAGTTATCACAGTTTAAGCTAAAATGATACAAAATCAAGTGTACAAAAAAGCCATTGCTGCATTACCTGACTGGCATGGCATGGGATTAAATTGTCTAAAAATTGAGATTATTCTGTATGTGTCTGTTTCAAGTACTTTCATCTGAAGACATTCAGTCTAGCCTTCATAAACTGTGCCATAGGTCTGAAAGTGAGTGGTATCAGTGCTGCTCAACCCCCATTTTCTCCATGTGTCTGCTTGTGAATACCCATACAACACAGGAAAATTCACCTTAAAACTAAAGTGTTCCTTATGGCCTCTGTATGCATGGGGGATATAATGCCTGCTGGGACCAATGTCAAGATCACAGATGTCTGGTAGTGAGGCTTGAATTGTATTTAATGTGGAACTATTGGTCAGTGCTTATAACTGGAAAAAGTCCAAGTTATCAGTGGGAATAGTACCTGTGCCTCGTGCTGTTACTTCATAAAGTAGTTACTCAGGTATTTTTCTTTAATCCACTTCCCAGGAGTTGATCCTTCCCAGTAATAGAAATCTTTCTTGCCACGACTGAGTTCTTCTCTTGCCTCTGCCTGAAAACATCTATACCTTAATGTTTGTCATTTATGGCTGAAGAGCCCAGAGATCTGTGCTGTGATACAGACAACATATGTTGCCCTGACCCTGTATCTCGCTTTATTCTACTACACTGAAAGAGCAAGAAGAGTTATGTCAAATAAAGCAATTTTGAAATCATGTTTGACTGGATGAAAATACACTACTGTTTTTCAGCTGAGGTAGAATAGTAGGAGCAAAACATTATCAGTGATTTCAGGTTAGTTCTGAATTTAAATCCCCAATGGATGCTCTTAGAATGCAGAAGAGGAGCAGAGCAAGTAGTATGGAGGAAATTGCACAGTGTGGCTGTTTGAGTTCCCCCTGGTTTACTGGAGGCCTCTTTGTATGACAGCTTTTAGCATCTATTTCTTTCCAACAATAGCGAGACAGGATGTCAGCCTAGACATTCTCTTAGTCTTGGTTGCAACAGCTGTTGCTATGTATTTATGGCACAGCCAGGGAGTGTTTCCACTTGTTGCCTTTGTCTGATAGCAGTCACAAATTCCTTCTTCCTCAGCCTCTGGGTCTTTTACAGAACAAACTCAGTGGCCGGTTCCACTTAATTACTATTCATTTTCAGTGAAGCAAAGTTGCTGTGTGACTGTGTGCTTAGTTACTGTGTCTGAATATTAATAGCCAGTTTGGTTTTTTCCCCCAAATCTGTGTCACAAAAAAACATGCTTTCCTTCCATCTCCAGAATCAAGTTGTCTGGGAAGTCACTGTTCTGTGAAAAGTCTGGACAAAGACCTTATTGAATTTCCCTTTTTATCAGCAAACTGATCTCTCCCTTTATTTTTAGCATGTTATCAACAAAAGTTGCTTTATTGCTTCACTGCTTAAAAATGAAGATGTTTACAATACAGATAAACAGTTCTACCTAGAAAAATTTTCCACATGGTTCTCCTGATAGCACACAGCATGAAGTCTGCTGCTTGGTCATCTGGTCCTTTTCTTTTTAGGTTCAAAATACCTACTGCATCCTGCTCATTCCACACAGCCTTTCTTAGTTCCCACTGAAAATAGGAGGTGCAATTACCCTCCAGATTCACATTGCTGACCTCTCCCAGCTTCTTAAAGCCAGACTTGTCTAGTGCCTAGGCATTGATTCAAAATACCAACTGTGTAGAGATCTTATGCCATGCTCAAGTGATGCTCTTGAAGAGGTTTCTTGTCCTGGGAAGCAGCGGCCAAATAAGATGTTCGTTGCTACAGGGGAGAAGACTGAAGAAATACTTAATTGATGCTGAAAACTAGCTTTTTCTCTGGCAGGTTCCTGTTATTCCAGTACTCATTCCATGTACCAAGATTCAAAAAAATGCCAATTCTGAGCTAGATCTGCTCTCTGTACATCTATGTGACCCCACTGGTGACAGAAGCATTCAACCCTTACCCTGACAATAGCTTTAGGAAATATTACTTTGTGTCAGTGTCTGTTATGTGCCTATGCTGCCTTCTGTAAAGGGCAAATGCTTCATTTCTACTTCTTGAAGAGATAGCAGTTTTCTATTTTACTTCCTAACGCCAACAAAATCTCTTCATAGAATTTTAGTCTTGTGCAATAGCAAGAAGCACAAAATCTCTACCTGCATGCAGTTTATTGTTAACTTTTCTTCCTGCTTCAGCTGCTCTTCTAGGCTCAAAATAATCAAGAAAAAAGTAACAAGTGTACAAATAGTGCAATGAACTTTTCATCTCTTAATCTGTGACTAGACCACATATAATGTATGTGATGTTGTGGGTCTCTCAGCAGGGATGAGGCCTACAAAAATTATCCTGAGAATAAACATGTACATTTCCATGAAAGTAAAGTGTAAGAGATCAGACCTGAAGAGATCATTCACACATTCAGGTGTGAAGTCACTGTAATGATGACCAAGGATTGTGATAGCAGTGCTCTCTGTTGGGCTGCACCACAGCCAATCCTCAGTGGAGCCATGGTTTCCCTAGGCATTTTTCCACCACCTGTGTTTTCAGTTCCCAGAGTTGGGCTTCCTGGAAGAGCTGTTTGTGAATGTGATGCCAGCATCATCACCAAAGCAACTGGCTCCTTATTTGGCCTGTGCAGTCCTGAGCAAATATTGCAGTCTTAATATCACCAGCAGGTGCTACAGCTACCCTTTCTTAGCATCCCCTGTCCATTTAGGCAGATATTAGTGCTGGATTTGGTTCTTTGAGTACTAACTTGTCCACCTATGTTTGATGTATTCCTCTCGATTGTGAAAGGTGAATTGTTGAGTTCTGGAGGCTAACAGAGAGTTTGTAGCACCCAGAGGTGCATGTTTCCTTGAGGGCTGTATTGGCCTTCCAAATATCATTAGGAGGCAGACTTGCTGGAATTCACTCTATCAATATGGAACGTTACCAAAGTCCTGAGTCTGTAGTCAGATATGGGCTGGCACGGCCCTCTGACAAATTCTTGTTACTCAGCACAGAGCAGAGATTTGCATGTTATCCATGTTTCACCAAGCCTCACTTTAAAGCTTAAAATATGTCAGTTTGTGCTTATGATGCTGGAGAAGTCTTGTTCAAAACCTACTATTGAGATAAATGCTTTTACAAGGATGGAGAGAGGCTGGTCTAGAATTTAGTTCCTCAAGTCTGTGCTAGCACTCATTGCTTTGCAGTATTAACGTCTGCAATCTACAGCCTCCATCCTGTCCCTCTTAGTTTCCTTCTCTGCTCCTTATAACTCATTCTGCATATTGTCCATTCTTGTTCTTTCTAAGCTGTTCTCCTCCACCCCCAGCTCACCTAAGGCACAAAGTTCACATGAGCAGAGTCAGTTCATTGCAATGTTCATATTTCAGTGAGTGGGTCATATTGGACAGGGCTGCAATAGAAAAGCAGCAGCCAGCAGCTGTTTCCCATTTATTCATATGTAACCTCTACAGCACTGTCAGCAGAATACTAAACAAGATTTTAGCATTTGCTTTTTTGGTTGGTTGATTATCAGCCAATTGCTCTTGAATTCCAAGACAAAGTGTCTGCATGTCTCATTAGCAGGGTTAGCAAATCACTGCCACAGCGAAACCTCAGCTGCTTTTAGTTGTAGAACACAGTTGTTGGTTGCAAGTATCTGCTTCCTGTGACTCCTTTTGCCATGGACTCTTCTCTTCATGGACTGTAGGAAAGCTCTAGGCCATACCAGGTTGAAAAGAGATTGTCACACTTACAAAAATGAATGCACCTTTTCCTGGTTAAAAACAAAAACTATCAACCTAAGAAGCTTTAGTTTCTGTCCCCAGTGTAAAAATGTATTGGCTGATTCACTCTTGCTGGCCTGGAGTGACATCTAGGTACCCATGCATGTGTTTCAGGTATACCCCCAAGAAGATCCTAAAAGATCCTAAAAGATTGCTGTGGTGAGTTGAAGCTCCTTGAAGCTTCCTCACATTAGTGAATTCACACTCAACTTCTTCACCCACTGTACATTCTAGTAAGCAGTGGCTATTCAACTGGAAGTAAGGAAAAGTGGGTGGAAAAACCACATCAGAAGGGATGGATGCAGTCCTGTAAGTCCTATAATTAGAGTCTTGCTTTCTCTCTGCACCTGGTTTTGTGTCCTCCCAGCATAACTTGGTTGAACATAGTCTCATGCTGCCAGTTGTTAGGAAAAACAAGCACACACACAAAAAAAAAAAAAAAAAAAAAAAAAAAAAAAAAAAAAAAAAAACCAACAAAACAATACTTTTATCTCTGTTGTAGTGAAGGTTCCTTCCTGCAGTATATTTGCAAATACTTCAGGAAGCTACTTTTAAATAAAGCAGTTGCCATGAATTAAGAGGGCAGATAGCAAGAGTCAAATGTATTTTCTATACTCTAATTTTGGCTTGGAAAATTACTCTAACTTTTCCTGTTAGTTCCAGTGATGTAGCTAAAAATCCACTGTGTGAATCAAGTCCAGCCCTAGGAGGAAGCATCTAAACACCTTGCAGTGTAACAAACTCTACTACTTTATGTGTATGTTCTCTGAAAGGGAATTCAAGTCTCTGAATCTTCCTGATCCAGCTGATCTTATTTAAATTAGCTGGAAGATTTGTACTGCTATCTTTTCTAGCCATAAAATTTATCTTACCTTTCAACAATTTGAGGTATTTCATTTTCAGTGGCTGTAATACTACAAGTTACCTTCATATTGTATGAAATATACTCATAGTTTGTGATGTGTGGCCTGTGATACAGGGTGTTCTGCCAGCAAGTATTTCCTCCAAACAGGGCAACATTTTTTAAAGAAACAAAAACAACAGTTTTCTTTACTGCTCTTTGTCACAGAAAAACAGAGTCTCAGACGTGTTTGTAAGATAAGGCCCACAAATGAGTAGTTCAATTCAAAGGAAACCCATGTTAATAAAATTTGGAACATGTGTCTCTATATTCAGCAGTCAGGACTGTCACTTCTGGAGACAAATCCTGTTTTTTCTGGTAGTGGGACACTGAGTTTCTCAGCTCTGCTAACATGTACTGATTCTCTTTGTTGCCCTGCTTGTAACCGTCAGAGCACATCAGATTCACTGCCATTTGAGGTAAGACTTGTTTTATGCGTCTGACAAGAAACGTTCAAATGTCTGAGGTGCTTCAGGTAATTCATCTGAGAAAGAGGGTGAGTTTCCTGCACAGGAAACATGTTAACGTGCCTCAAAGAACTACAAAGAGGCAAATGAAGGGTGCACGGGAGTAGAGAAATTCCAGTGCCATTTTGTTCAAGCAGCAAGAGAAGCATTTCAGTTGTTCCAGGCTGATCTTGTTTAGGTCTCAGTACACTGAAATACCTCCCAACACTCCTGATAGCCTGAGCATGATTTTCATTTTCTCCATTGAAGCCTCTTTGTCCCTGTTTTAATCTTGAAGGCGACCAGTCTGTTAGGGAGGATGAAGCGGTTAAAGCAGTATGCCTGTTGAAAATACTTGGCAGTAAAGATAGAAACCCATTGAAATGCCCTTCTGTTTGTCTATGTCTAAAGTCATAGGCTTTAATTTAGCAGCTATTTGGTTTACTTTACTCCTAACTTTCACCCAAAGATGCTTTAGTAGCATGAAGTGGTGTGAAGCAAAGCCAAGGACTTTTCAGAAGGAAAGTTTTTCTAAAATGGTGAAACATGGAAATAAGCTGTTCTTAGATCTAGGCAGTATGCCAATTATTGCTGTCTTAAAGATAAAGATATGTACCCAGCACACAAAATACGAGGCTGAAAAGCTCTGAGTATGGGTGAAATAACATGACTGTCTCAAAAAAATACTGCAGATCTGGTCAGTGGATATCAAAGGTCTGACAGTTTGTAATCCATTTCCCTTCAGTGACAGAAAGGAGCTGGGATGTAACTGTAATATTCTAAGAAAGTGGGTAATGCTGGGATATCCACTGTTTCCATCTATTATCTACTTAGCACCACTGCTTCCCCCAGAAAACAATGGGATGCTGCCAATTTTCATGCAGCTATGGTTAAAAGATCTGAATGCATTTTTTGATTCCTCTGCTTTTGTATTCTGCATTGCTATTAGGCTGGCACAGTCCAGTTTGCCTACAACAGTCTTCTGTGGCCTTTGTCTTCCCTTGATGGTTTAAACTGGAAGGTTGGATGTCTTCTATCTTATCTTGCAAATATCTATAATAGCATAATTTTTTTCCTAGAAATTGTTCCTACTTGCTGCTAAATCAAATATCTGCACTGTTTCTGGTTATAGCTTTGAGCTTTTGTCCTAGATTTCTCTCCTAGTTCTATCCTAAGATCAGTCTTAGTTTTCTGTGCCTCAGTTTGCCACCTGTGCAACTGACTTAATTCTTTGCTCTCCCACCTTTCTGACTGATGGGTTTTTAATGTGTGATTATGGCCACCTGTCTTTTTTCTCAGGGACAAATGTGGTCTTCCATGCTCTTTTTTTCCTCTTGAATGCTTTGGTTTACATATTTATTTCTGCGTATTGCATCATGGAAAAGCTGGTGCTTGGCAACACAAATGATCACAACACATCACCAGTCCTTAATGAACTTCACTGGACATCTCCAGGTAAGGAGTGTAGCTGCCAAACTGATGCTTCCTTCAGGAAATGTTCTGTACCTCCCCTTCATTTGGAAAATCTGTGATTATTAAATCACTCCAAAGGAAAGGGATCTGTTGCTGGAATTCATTTAATAATTCAGCGTAAGCCCCAGATTTCTTTTTGCACGAATGAAATTTGCCCTGTTCACAAAAGATCAGCTCCCAGGCTTCTAGCTTACTCACACAACCCTTTCTTAATTAGGTGGCAGAAACTATCAAAGCATGGTCCTCTTTGCACCACAGATGACCTTAGGGAAACAAAAAAGCTCTTCATTGGAGAGGTCCTGGTATCCCTGCCATAAAGAAGAGACTGAGATTAATTTCTGGAAGAAGATATGAATGTATAATTGCTGTGTGGCCACTAACTACAGGCATTGTCTCCTGTTCTCAGGCAGCAGAGAGAGAAGATGGGCTCAGCTGTGACACTGTGGGACCCCTTAACCTGACTACTTACTTTTTTCTCATCACACAGCTATACTTCTCTTTGCTTTGGTAGGTTTTTTAAATACCTGGGTGAAGTCTGAATTAATGTCATCTTGGACATAAAGAGCAGTGAAGTTTGGTTTGCAAAGCATAACATTTTCCTTTGTAGCTTGAAAAGTTCCTGTGTAAGTGCAAGCAGATTCTTTTTCCCACTGCATAATCCAGTTAGTCTAGTGGGATATAGCATGTGCAAGTAGGGTGCCACTTGAAAAGAGAGCCACAGACATGATGATTCCTATTGTTTATGTCTTTAGACTAACCTTGGGTATTTTTGCATTAAAAATCATAGTGGTGTAATGGCTGTTAGCTCCAAATCCCCACTGAAGTGTTATAAAAGGATCCAACTAGGGACCTGAGTATTTAATCATTCCTTTTGCTTTTCAGAAACCATTAATCTATTGAAGAGAAATTCTACACGGCCAGGGTTTCAGGTCTATGTTAACCGGAAGACCTTGTGCCATCTTTTGTACCTGGGCTGGGGCAGGCTTTGTATGACCTGCACTGCAACAGCACCTGATGCTCATCAGTACTATGACAGCTATGCCAGCTGGTGGGCTGAAAGTAGGAGTGGGCAAGGAAGATTGTATACAAAAGCTCAAGGAAAAAAACTGCTACATCCTTTTATGGCAATGAACAATTTTTTGTCAACCTGTCCCTCTTCCCCCTGTGGATAACCTGAGAAATCTCTGCTAAATTACCTCTATGACCTATACAATGAACTACAACAACTCTCTAGAGAGTCCCCCCCTCATCTGTAAGTGTTATAGGTACTGCTTCCCTTTAGTGAACATTGCCTGCGAAGCATCTTGTTCCCAGAGACCCATTGCCTCTAAATTCAAAGTACATTTGGATTCACAATGGAAACGTTGAGTTCTTATTGAAGGTTTCCTTTAGCTGTATCCAGAAGCTTCTGATTCCTCAACCACACAAGGAGATTCCATCTGAATAAGAGGACTCCTTTTTCCTTGCTCATCCCTGTGTTTAGGAGTTCCTGAAGTGCAGAAGGTAGAACCACATTTCTGTGTTCATTTATGTGTGTAATCCCTGCGGTGATAAAGGATTTATCACATTTAAACTCTCAGCAGTAACAATTTCATTAACTTTGAGATTTCTGTCACTGAAAAAGAATGGATTGACATGCTAGAAGCCAAAAATATCAACCACGTGTTCAGTGTATATCCCATTGTTTTATTTTGTGTCAGTACTCTTTGTAAACACTAATAGGCAGTAATCAATGGGAGTATCCAGTGGCAACCACTTTATATAGTGGATTCTAGTGGGAAGTTTTGAATAACCTAAGAAATTCATTGTTTCTGGGTACTGTCAGGGATCTGAAGGCTCCAAAATGTTTTGTAAGTTACCTGACAGTAAACATTATACAAGAAGCATTTTTAAATAGAGTATAAAGATGACCCAAACTTCACAGCATGGGGCAAACACTATCAGGGGTTGGCAAAAAAAAAGGGGTACATTTGTGCCCAAGTGTTTCTTCTCACACTTTACAGTGGCTTCAGAACTATCTGTCTTGTTGTGTATGGGATACAGACCTGCGGATCTCTAACCTGACCTATTTCTATTTTCTAGTTTATAGCCAGCTCAATCAGTGTTATTTGTTGATCTCCTGATTGTCTAGTGATAAAACATTTCCTCCTTAAAATCAGCCCATTTTAGTAGCACATCTTAATTTTGTGGAAAAGGGCAAACATCTTTGTCATGTTTCCACCAGAAGACAGCTCGCCCATCCCTTACAAAGAAAGACTTGTTCTCCTGTTTGCAGAGAAAGAGATCACAGCTCTATGGCACAGCAATATCTGCAGCCCTCTGCAGGCATGACTCTCATATGTAGTTTTCTGAACAGTAATTTTTAAGGAGCCTGAGAGGGAAAAAGGGAAAAATAGAAGCGATGCTAAAGGCCTTAACTTTCCAGAAAGATAGAGCTTGATTTATTTTCTTATGCCAACAGAAGACAAACATAGTTATCTTGACTCCTATATTTATTAGGCTTTGACTACCATTCCTTACAGCTCGAAGAGTGCAGATCTTAAGAACCCACAATGGTAGGAAAGAAAAACAGCATTCCTATATAGAAAAATGCTGTAACACTTAATGTTCAAGTGTCCCAATTTTTCTACTGTAACTTGATACTGGTAAACACAAGGGGGAAAAAAAAAAAAAACCAACAACCAAACTTCTTCACCCAATTTCCTTTAAGAACTGTGAGCAGCCCCACCTGGTTTTTGCTTTTAACCAATTCTTGTCAACAGATCTGTTGAAATGGTATGTAAGCATTTACTTGGGATGTGTTGCTTGGTATATTCTGGAGGTTATTTTCTGTACTATTCAGTTGTCAAGAATTGGGAATGTGGATCATATTTTAGTATATGGTAGGTTGCTACATTTGTGTGTGAAAAAGGTCTAGTTTCTCATGACTGCTCTTCATATTACAGCATCACAATGAGGTAACAAAATGGTGAAGTGTGATGGCTTGAGCCACTTGAGCTAAAGACTCAAACAGTCTAAACGAGGTCTGTGTAAGTATCACAGAGCCTGGAATTTTCTTATTTAGAAAGATAAGCTCCATCTGTCAGTAAACTGTGTTGTGATGGTTCTCCTGTGTAGAGATAGGTGTTCGAGTCGGGGAACTTACATTTCCCAACACAGCATAATGGGTTGGCTCTTCACTACTTTATTTTACTTTATTTTATTTATCTCATAATTCTATTTCTAATAATTCTTCATTGCTAGGATCATCTCTTTCCCTAACCTTACGCTAGCAAATAAATCTTTTAAGAGCAATTCTTTTTTTTTTTTTCTTGCATGTAAGTCCCTCCCCTTGCTTTAGCCTTCTGTCTATGCTATACTTGTTCTCGTTGCTCCAACTCACCCCTGCTCTCCACCTCTTCCACAGCATCACAGCTATGTTGGCAGTGGGCCATGTAGCACTCCAGATGGCTGGCACTTGCTGCTTCTGCCACAGGCTGAGGTAATGAGCTAGTTACTTCAGAAAAAAATCCAATGCTATTTACTTCAGGGAATGGTGACACCAGAATAAGTTATTACATGCCTCATTTCTGAAGGATGTGTTCCCTGCTAGTTAAGATCTCTTTCAGTAAGGTTCCTCTAAATCTGCTCCATAACTCCCTGACTGCGGTATGGAACAGGCTGTTTTCTAATGATGGTATAGTAGCACCTCTCCTCTACTTAAGGACTGCTTACCCTTAGTATAATCCATATCATAGGTATTTTTTCCAGCTAGTGTGAAGAACATAAGGGAACAAAAGCTCTCTTGCTAGACTGTAATGCAGCCTATCCCAGTATGCAAGTAAATTAATGGTACTTGCTGAGGATGATGTAGCATTTACTCATATTGTATTCTATGTTTCAGTGCTCCAAAAAATCCTGCTTCCTTAGATTCAAGGCATTAGGTTTTGTATATTGCAGGCTTTCCTCATGAATCCTATTGTGCAGTCTCTGCATGCTCTATAACCAGTAGAGACTTCATGATAATTCAATTCATGAGCCAAACCAATGAATATTTTGCTTCTGCTGTGAAGCTGGTTTAGGCCAAGTAAAATGTATGTATATTTTTTTTCCTAGAAGGTAGTTGTGATCCATGGGAAAATGAGTAACAGCATGTGGAATAGTCACTGCATGGTAGAAGTTGTGTATGTGGTGGGGGCAGCAATAATTAATAGTTGTCTCTTCTGGGATGTTGATACTCTGCTGGACTGTGGCTAAGCTGGAGAGCTTTTGTAGAGAATAGTGAAGTTGAAACTGATGGGCAATTGGTTCCTGTTAACAAATATTCTTTGTCCTGGGGTTTGAGTTCCTTTCCCTATAGCATGAACACAACAGCAACAGTGAGTTATCATCCATCGCTGTCACAGCATGAGCTCACCCCAGTGACCTACCACAACCTCCTGCTCCGTACCAAGCGACACCTCTGACATCCACAGCCTGCTAAATCCTGCAGTGGACTGAAGAGGTAGTTACAGCAGCTGATATGAATATTAAAAAGCTGTCTTCTGAAATCTAATTGCATCTCCTTGAAATTGATAGCTATTTGGCCAATGTAAATTAAATAACTTACTGCTAATCTCTATTTTGGAAGAGAAGATAGAGAGCAGCCCTCCAATGAAATAACTCCGTATTCTAATTTAAAACAATAGTTCAGTGAATGTCTTCTCCCCTGATAATTAGCAGGATGTTACTGTAATCTCTTTCCTCACTATAACTCAAATCCCCCCCTTACAGTGGTCACTTTTTCAGTGGTCTTTCCCTGCTGTGTTCTGCTTGGTACTGATCATTCTGTATGTGAGAAAACTGATGTTTCTTGATTCCTCAGCTCTTCTCAAGAAAACTCAAATTCCTGAAGCATGGGTTTGTTGAAGAGCTAAGAAGAGTGAGCAGTTTTCAGCTTTGGATCTAAACTCTCCCTCTGTATATGCAGAAGCACAGGCTCTAGGAAAGATTAGGCTCCGCTCTGAAGAGAACAGATTCTCTGCGTGCATTCAGGTTGTGTAGCTCAGGCTGGTAAGGCCTGGTCAGCAAGCAGTATCCTTCTCATGGCTTTTAGTACAGAGCTCAGCTGAGGATGAAAAGTGTGCATACTGTGGGTTGTGGCTTGTCTGAATGTGAGTTCTGGCTCTATTCCTCTGGATTCTGTTGGGTGCCTGGAAACCCTCGTTCTGTGTTTTGATGGTGTGAAACAAAGCACTGCTCCTGCTGAGGAAGCTCTTACTTGAACTCTGAGGACTGCCAAACTTGCTGCCCTCCAGCCTTTAAAAATCTAGGGAGACTCCAAATGTTTACAGCCTTCCAAATGTTAGCTGCACATAAAACTTAAACCCTCTCATTCCATGAATTGTTGGTGGGAGGGAAATATTTGAATGGTAATTTACAGCGCAAATTAGAATTTATCATAGAGCTGGACAGAAGGAAATCTCAAGCATGGGGACTGTATGGGAACTGCTGAGTCACGGCCTGAACCTCTGATTGATCACCTGAGGTGAGCCATGAGCCAGCCAGAGGAGCACAGGTGAAGGCAATTCACTGTGCTGCCAGAAGGGGTGAAGCCAGGATGCACCCCTCCTAGACCTATTTAAGAGCTGGCTACCAGTGGGGAAGGATCTCTTCTGGAGATCGCCTCTGCTGGTGTTTTGTGGGTGAGTCCAGGATAGGGGTAAGCCTTCTATTTATTCTTTTGTTGTCATAGTCTGCTTTGCCTAACTCTTTTGTTTATTTTGTAATTATAACATCCTAGTATTCTTTGATTATACAGGGACATTTAAAAATGTGATCTAGACATGAGGGTTTATATTCTGTCTGAATTGGCAGTGTATAATTTAAACCTATACTTCAGACAGTGTTTCTTAAAAGAAACTGGTCCTTTGCAGGGGTTTTGGAAGTATAAAAGAAAACTGAGACTCTTAAATCTCAGCAATGTATGACCATGAGCAGGTTGCGTGAGCTTCTCATGTTTTAGCATTGAGAAGCCAGTAAGAATTTTACAGAACGAGTTAAACTATGAAAATGGGTTAAGGAATGCCACAGGGATGTTATTGTTACTAATACAGCGTGGCTGCAGTAGGGTTTAAAACAGCTGGATGTCTCCTGTACCCTTCCTTCGAAGTTTTAATTGCAAGGACGAAGCTTCTCTGACCCTCTGGCTGCCACCCACACTGCAGGTCTGCACGGCTCAACAGCCACTACAAACTCCTGAGCGGGTTGCCATCTGCTGGCATTGCCTTTAACTGCTTCCTCTTGGGGCAGCGAAGGGAAGGGCGTTTACAAAATACGGGGAAGCAAGTCTGACGTGAAAATGCCTGATAATGTTTTCTTTAAGTGTTTTCTAAATTCTTTAACCAATTGTCTGTGTTGGTTTAGCAGGCCTTGCATTAAGGGGAAGAAAGCTGTTGTATGAGGAGCCTGTTCCTGGTGTCTGTTGTAATTTGAAATTTCTTATCACCCAATGGGCTACATGAAACAAAACAGTAATCAGCTTCTGCAAAGCCTTCTTTTGGTCTGACGTGAATCAAACAAGTCACATTGCAGATTGTTTAAAGTTTGAGCAAGGTTCATTCTGCTTTTCAAGATCCTGTAAAGTGCAAAATGAAACAAACAAAAACAAGAGCAAATCTGTTCTCAGTTTAGGGATGTTATATCACTGAATCCTACTGTGCAAATGGAGAAAGATTTGTGTAAATCTGGCTGCGTCATTTTCAAGAAGCTGCAGTCCAGCCCTGACTACCCATTCAAGATGTCTGAGATGTTGTTAGCTTCTTGCAAGTGTATCAATGTGTGCTGAAACTTGTAGGAAGAAAAACCAGGTTATGGGAATTGATTTCCTAAGAGGAAGTTTAAACAAATCTATCAGCTATCCGTTCCTTTGAATTAAATCACTATCATTAAATACTAACTATATTGTTCAGCTTTACCTGAAATTCTGATCAGAAGTGATCCCTTGTAGTAGGAAGTAGCATCATGCTGTACAGACACTGCCTGTTGTGATGATGAATAATCATTACATGGCTCTCAGTAGCTGGGTAGCAATCAGGCTATGCTACTGCCCACCAAGTTGCAGGGAAGTGAGCGTGTTCCAGAGCTGGCAGTGTCCTTGCAAGTCATCAAGGCAAAAAGCCTGTCTGCTTGCTCCTTTCCACAAAGCAGGAAAGAAGGTGGGAAGTGCAAAGTGTAGGAGAGATCATCTGTTTCTTTTGCCATAGCAATTCATCAGATGGACTAACTGTTGTGCCTGCAAATCCTTCTTAGCATCTCACGGCACACACTACAGCACTGCTAGTGAAGCACAGTGCTGCTTACGAGCGCATGATGTCCTCCCTCTCTAGGGAGCAAATACTATGCTTGAGAGCTGCACTTCCTCCAAACTGATGAGTCCTCGAACGAGGATCGCTTCGCACTCCGATACTCAATTTCACCACATGGTGGCATCGTTGCTGTCTTACTGATGCCTACAGCCCGAGGATCAGCCCAAAGATCTATGAGGTTTGCACCGAGGTTTTCACGGGCGTCCCGACGATGATTGCTGCGGGTGCTTGAGGAGTACGACGCGGTTCCGTGGTGCTTTGTGAGGCACGGTGGAGGTACCCTTTGTGCACTGAACTTATGCATTCAGACTCACGTCTGGCTTACTGTTTCCTGTCACATCTGCCAACCTCACAGGGAACCACTCTGCACTGGTATTGCTCTCTCTGTGAATGGCCTGGATGTGGTGTGACATTCCACTCCTTTGTGATTAACGCTGTAGAAAGTAAAACTAATCTCCTTTCAGGTTCCCCTTTCGCATCTCAATAGAAAAGGCAGGGAAGGAGACTTCAAATGGATGTCCCATGATATAAAGGTGGTATGGTGACATTCTGCTGGGATTTGATGTGTACTCAGCACTAGGAACTGAAACCTGTTGTTGCAGGAGTACCTCCACTTGGCAGTTCAGCAGATGCTAACAGAGGAGAGAACAGTGGTTATGACCAACTGGACACTCATTAAAGCCAGTCTGGTACTAATATTCTTTTATTACAACTAGCAAGGATCGAATCTGATGTTTTGCACTATTACGGCGTTTCATCAGTTGATTTATCTGACTTGAGCCAACTTGCCTTTAGATATAAAGACCACCCTCAAGTTCACAGTGAGCAGAGAGCTGGTCCCATTTGAACATGCTAGGGCTTATTTTTCTGGAGTTGAGCTCACGGGAAATGTCTGTATTTCTTTATACTTTCTGAGTAGACCCTTTTTGGCTCCAGCTCTAGTGATTAATAAGTGTTAAGAATTGTGGAGTATAAAATGGAAGCCTTTTCTATCCGGTGCCTGAAATCATATAATCTTTGCTTGCTCGGAGTGTTTACATAGTTGGTTCTGGGTAACCTTTTATGAGATCTTGTTAAATTGAATATACTGGTAAGGACAACTTCAGATGAGAGATCAAGACTATCTTCTAATCTGGTTCTTGATCCAAACATTGGCTGTGAATCCTGATGTTCTGGTACAGTTCTTCTGTTCAGTCAAACAGTGGTTTACAAAGTAAAGTATGAATTTCACAATTTGCCTCAGAGGTTGAGAGCTCCAGGCTGGTGTAATTTGTCCTTTTATTACCTCTAGTCTTTTCCAGTGCTATGCTGCAGAGTTCAAAAAAAACCCAAAAACTTCCTGATGTCTCCTAAAGCCACTAAAGGTATTTTTCATCTTCCATTGAAAGTTTTAGTCTTGTAGGTCAATTATCAAGAAATTAGTAGTCTTGACCATGAGTCTCCTATGTGCTACGATGCGGCCCATAGACAACCTTTGAGGAAGGAGAGATCTAGATTTCTTGTGGCTTCATTTGTCATGGCCTTGGCTGGGGCTTGCAGACCATATATCAAGCTTAGTTTGTTCAGCAGAAACATACTGACAACGTCTGTGAGCTTCTGCATGTTCCCCAACATAGAGGCAATGCATGTGGCAGATGTTTCCATGTCTTTCTGTAAGCTTTGCAGATTTCTGTTGCGGGGAAACTGTGTCACTGAACTGCCACCAAAATTTGCCTTGTAGAACCCACTGGATGTGGCAGGATTTATAAAAGAATACCTTGGATGAGGGTGTCTTGTTTTCTCTATCAGGGAATTTGTTTTCAGCCGTGGAATATTTATTCATCTATGTGATTTGTTGCTTTGTAGAATGGAGGGAATAAGCCAGATGAAATGTAATGTTGAAGGTATTTTTTGGATGAGTGTTGTGCTTTTTAGTGCTTTATTGTATCTGGATGTGTTGGGAATGTCTTTGATGAGTCACTGAATTAATTCTTTGGGCTGCATTGTTTCCAGATACTTAAAAAGGGTTTATTAGCACAGGGAATGGCCTTTTCACTTGTAGCATGCTTCTTTTTGATCCCTCAGAGGAAGGAACAGCTCCTTTCTCCTAAACTTCAGCAGAAGTTTATCTGATGCCAAAGTCATCTGCTGAAGTTGAGGGGGATCTGCCAAGGGTGTGGGGCTGCAGCAGCACAGAAGCATTAATTCAGCACAGCTGCAGGCTGTCTCCAAAGGAGTGACAGGTCCCACCCAAAGGGTGTTGTTGCTGTGGGATGCAGGTGAGAACCTCACACCCTCTGGCTGCTGCAGGTGGCCTTGGAGCCCAGCCAAACTTGGAATCTACAGCTTCCAACCTTTCCTCCTTCCCTGGATAGAAAACTCTGTCCCTTCTGTTCCCTGGGGTTTTCAGTGATTCAGGCTACAGATGGGACTGTAACAATCTGCAGATGGTTACAAGGCAAGGAGTGGGGCAGCTATGCTGTGAAGGTAAACCTCCTACTTTCCTGGCAGTGAGCTGAATTTGGCTCACAAGCTTTGGTATTTAAAAGCCTTTCGGATGTGTGTGGTCCATATAAAAATAAGTATTCAAAGGAAACTAACACTGCGTGGTGAAAATCTGTGAAGTGCTCATTGCTTATAGTACTATGTAGGAGAACCTTAACTCTATGGGCCAATATAGGATAGTTCTTCAATGAACTATCAGCTCCTCAGGTTTAAAGGCTGTTGCTCTATAGTTTCAGGAGTGAGTTACTGGCCTTATGGATCTTAGGTTTTGACTGCCTCAACACATTTGACAGAGCCCTGAAATAGTTATTTGTGGTCTCAGAATGCTTTGGCACAAGGATCTCATCCAACAGAGCTTTGAAAGGAGTGATCAGATATGACATCTTCAAAGCAGTCCAGAAGCATGGAGGTGAAAATAAAATTCAACATGCATCTGCATAGACTGACATGACAATGATGATCCAAGTTTTCCTACAGAAGCAGTGATCACTTGATTTAATTTTTTCCAAAAATTTTATCTGTGGTGCAGCCAGATTCAGGTGATTAGCACCCTTACATTATGATGTGCTATGAATAAACAAAATTTTTATAGAGTTCAGGACATATTATTAGCAAGGCAATGGAAGGCCGACATAGAAAGTACTTAAGATTGACTCCTGATAATAGAAACTGGGTTTTGTATGTACATATGGGGAAGTTAGCACAGAAACAGTCACAGAATCTCTTTCATCTGCACTCTGCTCTTCTCTGAAGTATCACAGTTGCTTGGCAATGGCAACAAACATGTCTTTTCCCAGATTTAGTTACATAGGCAGAAGTCTAAATGCTAGCTTCCTCAGAGGAAAGATGATTCACCTGATTTAAAGCAGATATTTTAATCTGAAAAGCTATATTTGTCTTTGCTTTTTAGCAAGATGAGGCTATTGATGGGAAGAAGAATTTTTCCAATTCTCAGTACCTCACGCTGCCTAAAATGGTTTAGATTTGTCTCAGGGAATGATTCTCTTCTGAAGTAAATAGGTTTTGACCAACATCAACTCCTCGGGGCCAGTGAAGAAGTATTCATCAAGAAAGAGTTGTTTATTTCCATGCCATATTGCCCAGCCAGCGTCTGTAGAATGAGATGATCCTGCTTTCACTTGCAGAGAAGCAAATGTGGTGTGATTCCATTGGGAATGTCACATCATTCTGGCTTCAGGGCTCTTCACCTCCAATGATGCTCTGGCTGCTGAGATTCTTCTTGCCTGTGGCAGGATTAAAGGGGGACACAGTACTTCCTGTGATTTGGGCACCTTATACAAATAACTTGGTTACACCAAAGATGGACATTGTTACCGCTGACTGTAGAGACCTTATTCTTCAGTTAGGAACAAATATCAGGTTTCTTGTCAATGTGCTTAACCCTGAATGATTTTAAAAGCAAGTGCCCATGCTCAAAAGCTTATGATAGTGTCCTGAGTAGGCATGTTCATATACACACACTTCGTTTTCTCATTGGTGGATGAGGTTTTGGGGGTTAAAAAGAAGAGCTGTCTTTTAATACTGTTCGAGACTATTTGCCCTCCTCATAGACTCCATAGGAGTCAAACTTGGGAGATAATTTGTATGGCATGAATTTACATCACCCTTCCACCTTGCCACAAACTAGTATCCAAATGCCTCAGGCATGCAAGACTGAAGACTAAATTTTATTTCCTTTCCTCTATTTTTGCGGTCGCTGCTCTGAGCACATGTATCATAATTTGTCTTTGCATTTTAAAAGTATGAAAACTTAAGACAGTCTCTTGTATAGTATAGGGAAGAATTGTTTATCGTGGACAGATTATGTGCATGGTGATGAATGTCCATATATCTGATTCGGGAATGGGAAGGAGAGTAGATCTGTGGCTTCCTCTGTAGTGATTCCATGAAGCACAAGGGGAGCAGATGACAGCTTTTGCAGAGGACACAAGGGAACCTTATATGAATGAAAAGATTTCGGGGAAGAAGAAAACTTTTCACAAATGTTATGTGTGAAAATTGCTGGGAAGAGGTGCTTTGAGTGGATTCATCAGCACTGCCTGGACAATCATCTACGGGACAGACAAAGCTGGAATAAATACTATTTTTTTTCCCTGTTTAAATGCATAATGTGCCAGAATGAAGAAAATCTGATGTTTTCATTCAAAACAGAGCATTGTTAGGAAAGATCTCCTTCTACAGATGGGAAGACCCTCCCATTTCCAAGCCTTATTCCTATTTAAAGTAAAGATAATACCAGCATCAGCAGGGTTAGGAGTGGGGTTTGCAGTGCTGCTCCTTTATGTAGGATGGAAATCTCTCTTATAGTGCAGGCGAAAGATTTTGTTGTCGCAGGGAAAGAGGCTAGTGCAATTTTGAAACAGATGAATTCTCCTGTTAAGTCCGAATTCTCTTTTGTTTGTTTGGTATATAAGCCAAACTGAATCTGTTGGGTTAGGTTTGTGTTGATTGACTCCATCCTGAACCCCTTGGCTACTTGAATGCAGAGCTTTGGTTTTGATGTATATCCAGTGCTAGTGGAGAAAAATTATTCAAGTGCGCTGCATGTGTAACCACCAAGTCAATTGTCCCTTCCTGCTTGCCAGTGTAAACCATGAATGCTGTGTGAAACCAGTACAGCAGCAGGACTGGGCCCAGTGCCACTGGTTAACTTTTTTTTCTTAAATTGCTTTACTAACACACTACAGCCTTGTGCCAGTATTGTAGGACGTAGTAAGCTAGTAGCCATGACCTCCCTATACTGTAATCCTATAAAACTGGTGCATCAGTCTAATTATGCTCTATTTTCAGTGGGGCCAGATGCTTTACTGGTGAAGTTAAAGCCAAGGAGAAATTTACTTCCTTCGGAACACAAGCCCCAAACTTACCCCTTTAAACTTTTTTTGCTTAACCATCTATTAGCATATCCAGAGCTAGAATGAACACACCCTTTTTTTCCCACTCAGATACAGAGAAGATTACAGTAAGATAAATGATGATTAGAGTAAAAACCATTGAGGCAAAGTTACCATGAAGGGATCGAACAAGGCACTAGGACCTAGGAGGCGTCTCATCCACCCTGGCAGGAATTTCTTGCTTGGAGCTCAGACAACAAAGGCAGAGCGAGCCTGGTTTTCTTTCTCTCAGCATCTCCACCCTGCGCGCTGAAAACCGGTGAGTAGAGCTCTTTCGAGTGACTTGCATGCAGAAAAGTAGCAGATGTCAGATGGAAGAGGAATCTTTCTTTTAGTACCTTACAGCATCTGCGGTTCATTTTTAAACAAAACCCCCGAATCCTCTGTTTCATTCCCGAAGTTGCTTGGATGTTTCATTGTTCAGTACGTGTCACCCGACTGCATGTACCCCAGCTGGCATTGTGCGGAAAACGTTCCAAACTTGGGGTTTCTCTGCAGATTGCCTGCATTGTCATCTGCTTTACCGCAGGCTGAGGACAATGATTTTTCTCGTGCAGGTCACGGTGACATTGTAAAACACAGCGAAGCAGCAGTTCTGGCAAACGTGAGGGGTGGGGAACTGATAGCAACAGCTTTTCCTAGATTTGTACCTGGCTGCCAAATGTGGGATGTAAATCCCATTTCTGCCTCGTGTTAACATGCAAGCAACATACGTGAGTTGCATGTTTCTAGTTTACAGAGGGAATGAAAGAGCAGGACTGGGAGGATTTCTCCTCCTTTTGTGTTGGGGTTTGGTGCAGGGGAAAGGTTGTTCTTAAGCATAAACTGAAGACCATGTGAAAATTGCTGATTACTGTCTGTCAGCTCAAGTCTCTGCTTTTCTGAGCTCTTCCCTTGCGCAAGGAGCCCCCCTGTGCTCAGAACAATGAAAGGTGAGCTGGCAGGGGCGGCGTGTCCCTTGGGCAGGGGGCACTTCCAGCAATTAAATCACTTAAGACCAGGAGGGGGGAGGTTGGAAGAGTTGGAAATAGCTCCTTTATTTTCTCCTCCTCATTAAATGGGAGCTGAAATGCAATTCAGAGGAGGCTCAGGCTGCTGAAAAGGGCTCATAGAAGCCTCATTTCAATGACAGATTTTTCTTTCCAGTCATTTCTTCTTAGAGATGTAGGCTGGTCCTGGGAATTGATTGATGGGCTGGGAGGGGGCTGCGGATAGGGGGAAGGGTGGGATGGATCTCATTGTTAACCCTTATTGAACAGGCTGTCACAAAGAAACTGCTTAGTCCCCTGTGACCATTCTTTCATAAATGCCAGTTTATTCTAATGTTAAATATTCAGATGCTCTGATTCCTTCCGTGATTCGACAGATTGAAGGGCTGACTCACTGGGATCTCCTTGTTTTCTGTTGCCAAAGGAAACCTCACAGGGCTCAGAGGTTTAATTCACTGCCAACTGGTGTTTGGATGAGTTTTTGGGGGCTGAGATGCAACTCCCTTTGGCTTCAAGTCCCAATTTACTACACTCCAAAAACTCCCAGGTGTAGGAGCAGACTGTTCTCTAGTAATATGTTCCCTGCCCCCAGTAATTGGATCCCTTTCACAGCGCGGACCCCTCCTACCCTCAGTCCCCAGAATCGATACAAATCTGGGTCAGGGGAGGGGGTGCTTCTCAAATAAATCTGGCCTGCTCCAGATGCAGCTCTGTTGTTTTTTTTCTTGCTGGACTGTGGCTCTGCTTGGCTCTAACCTGTCCTCTTCGCACTCCTTTTCTTCCCGTCTTCCTGCTCAGCTTCAGATCTTTAGGGTTCACCAAACTATGGAACTTGATTTTGGACACTTTGACGAACGAGACAAGGCGTCCAGAAACATGCGAGGCTCACGTATGAATGGGTTGCCCAGTCCTACTCACAGTGCTCATTGTAGCTTCTACAGAACCAGGACCTTACAGGCACTGAGTAATGAGAAGAAAGCCAAGAAGGTGCGTTTCTATCGCAACGGGGACCGCTACTTCAAGGGAATTGTATATGCTGTGTCTTCTGACCGCTTCCGAAGTTTTGATGCTCTCCTGGCTGACCTGACCCGGTCCCTGTCTGACAACATCAATCTGCCTCAGGGAGTCCGTTACATTTACACCATTGATGGATCGCGGAAGATCGGAAGCATGGATGAGCTGGAGGAAGGTAATTGGCATTGCTGGCTGGTGCAGTGAGGAGGCGGGGTGAGAAGGGGGCTGCACCACTTTGGCCTTTTCCTTAGGTCACATTTCCTGCAGGCCCAGGGATGCTTCTGCCCCTCTGTGTTGAACCTGCCGTATCTCCTTCCCTGCACGGAGATGCAGAGGAGTGTGGCAGCCCTCAAGGTGCCTCTGGCATGCTCGCTCTAGTGCAGATGCAGAGCTTGAGGGGTGTGTCTTACTCTGGACTAGACATGGCTGTGTGCATGGCTCAGGGGGCTGTCTGAGGGCATCCCTATGTCTGTCCAAACTGGGCTAGGGTCCCACTGGGGTTGGATGCATATGAGTAGAAAGTGCTATGCCTGTACGTGTGCTGGGGTCATGCAGTGCATATGTAACAGGGTTTCTGCACAATGTATGATGGGGGTAGGAGGGATTTATGCAGTGTTTAAGGGTGTGCAGTGTGGGGCTCATGAACAATGTGTATGGGAGCACTGGCTGGGATGTGTGGGGGATTATGGAATGTTGGGATGTGGGGTGAGTGTTTAAGGAGGTGTGTTAGCTGTTCAGGAAGCATTTGAGGAGTGTGGAGGGGTGTGTCAGGAGCTTGTGCATTGCATTTGGGGGCAGTTCATGATCAACGTGTGTGCATGGAAAGGATGTTGAGAGGGGTTGCACTTGGTTAAATTTGAGGTTTTATATGTAGAGATATGTGGAAGAAGTTGTAAGGAGGGTTCCTAGAGGGGGTTCATGCTCAGGGATGTGTTGGAAGGGTTATGCTCAGGGAATGTTGTAGAGGGATGTTGGGCTTTGTGTGTAAGAGGTGGTGGAGGATTCTTGCACAGTGATGTGTAAGGAAGGAGTGTTGGGGGGGTTCATATGCTGTGTATGAGTAGGGTTCACGTGGGGTACGTACAGAAGGTAGGTATGTTGAAATGGAGTGTGCGTGTGCAAGGAAGTGTATCTGGGGAGTGTTTCTACAGAGACTGTGTGTGGTGGGGGCTGATGTGGGCCATGCTGCTGTGGTAAGTTTGTGGAAAAGTGTGGGAAGACATCTCATATGTGGGGAAAAAAGGTCTGAGTGTGCAGGAGATGCTTGGTGCAGGTCAGAGTGCCTCTCTGTTTCTAGAGAGGCTGGCAGCGTGCCTGTTCCTTTGAGCATCACCTGGGCTGTGGGATGAAGGAATTACCATGAAGTTCAGCCTCTGCAGTGGTGGGCTGCTGCTGTGGGTGCTGCCAGGAGGATGCTCAAGGCAAAAATCACTGCAAAGCCAGTCCTGCATCCTTGCCTGAGGCATGGCCACAGGTGAGCTCTGCTGGTGGCACAGCTTCAGCAGGGTGCATGGAGAACGCCCTCTCTCTTGCTCTGCTTTTCTCTTTCCAGATCAATTCAGACACTTCATCCTTTGTTTGGGCCTGGAATACCCTGATTATCTTATTGCAAAAGGAGAGGTGCTTTCCTCTCTTCTTTGTTTTCTTCCAAGTAGATGGTCTGAGGGACGTGGTGACTTCAGAAAAGCCACAAGGCTTCTGCTTTAATAGGACAGTAATGTAAGCCCCTGAACTGCTGGGGCAACCTCAGCAGGGAATCATCAAGTGACCCTGAGTTTAGCCTCTTTTCCTTATCTGTCAAGTGGGATGCTCCTTTCCCCAAAATAGTGTGTGGAGAAAAGAACACAATGGAACAATAACATTTTTCACAGAACAGTTTTACTGGGAACAAGTCAATGCTTTTCACAGAGATGATGCAATCCTAGTAGAGTTATTCTCAGCTGATTTATCATACAGCTGTCAAATGGGCGTGTGGCCTCCCTAATTTTAGAGATTCTGCCATCTTTTTCTCATCACTTTTAATATGGCCACAGCCTATCTCTGATGACGGCTCTCAGTCCTTTTTTCTTTTGTTTTGGTCAGAAGTTAACAAGACTTTCATAATTACACTTGTTTTACAATGAAATTTGTGCTGCAGATAAGAAAGTACCTAGTTCTTCAAAATACATTGTTTTATTGATTGAGGTGTAGGCAGGGGACACTGACATTTGGGTTCTGGCTTTGTTCTACCAGAACAGTGTCTGGAAACAGCACTGAAGATGTGACACTGAAACAAAAATGGGATTGACTGTGTTGCAGTATCCCCAGCAGAGCATTAGCTAGAAGGAAAATAGAAACTGATCAAAATGAAAAAAAAGATAATCTAACATTTTAAAATGCAAAAGGAGATCTATCTGCTGTTATTAACAGTTTAATGATAATATTCCCATAGTGCTAATTTAGAAAGGCAATCTTGGAGAGGCACAAATACCATGGTTGCAGACAATCCTTTGTTAAACTATGCTACTGGTCTGTGTGTTTGTGTAACTGTGTTCTAGGTACACATGAAGAAAAACAACTTGAGCATATTTGCACTGTGGCATGCAAAACAGTACAGACACTTGACAGTATGTTTGCCATATAATTAGCTTTCTGGTTAGAGACTGACAGCAACTAAAGCAGTTTCAGTTGCTAAAAGGTGACTAACTTATTGTAATTTCCAGTAAATAAGTAGAACGTAGGAAATGAAGTTATTGGAGGGGCTAATTTGAGTTTGATTTTCAGTAGCTTGTAAATTACCACTAGTCTTTCACACCGCATTCTGGGTACTTGATTATTCTGCATGATTAAAAATGTGTTTATATGGTATAGTCTGAATGTACTTCTGTAGGGTAGAGAATGATACTGCATAATACCAATAACCTCAAGACAGCAGGTATTTCATATGAACAGAAATACTTGGTGAGCTACTAACTAATGGTTCTTGAAGTAACCCTTTGGATCTCTAGGGTCAGACTTGGTAGACGACCTTCCCTGGAATTAGGGGCCATTCTCCTAAGGTTCTTGATGAATGCATGTTTTCCTTTCCAGTCTGTCTAAGATGGAATAAGTGAAGTCTCTTCTACTCTTCTGGTCACATTTTGTATCTATCAGCTGGGATGTGCCTCTTGATCTGTACTGAACTTGGCACTGTCCACTTGTTCTGTACTGCCTCCTGTGCTGGACTTGTCTATGTTCATGTCTCCCAATGACTTTTAAAGTCGTCTTCTCTGATCATTTTTTCTCTCTTGCTATCACTAATACAGATCATCTTCATTCACTGCATTCATCGTCTTAATCTTGACTCCTTCTTTTCATAATCAATTTTAATGCATCTGTAAATATGCGAAGTGCATACTGCCATTGTTTAGAACTGTGTTCTTTCTTTATCTAGATGTTGATTTAATACAGTAGAGCATCCTATTCACTGTTCACCTCATCCTGACTATACGTAAATTGCTGACAGTGTCCTCTAGTTGCATGTTCTTTTGACTGAGTCAGGAGTGAATATTGCACCCAAGTGCTGCTATCTATCGTGGTTGTTCTAATCAATAAATGAGTTTTGGGAAAGAGCACCAGGTGAATTTTATTCCTTTCATTTTATGATGAGTTCTAGTGAACTCTCCCTGCCCAGAGAAATGGTAGTCTGAATATGTCAAGGTGCAGGAAGATATTACCATTGAGGAACTGAGATAGCAGTAGGCAGCCTGGTTTGTTTGTCCTAATTTTGTAGGACAGAAGAAAATGAACAAGAAAGATCAAACCTTGACTTTCAAGTTCATTCCATTCCTCAGTCTTTTTCAGGGCCTGGTCAGGGGTCTGGAGGTATGTACTTCTATCAAGCATTTGATTTTAAAGTGGACTTTGGTCCTATTTCTGGAGTTCAATTTTTTGTGAATAAAGAGTTCTTTGTAGCACATGGTGGGGGTCAGAAATAAATATGAAATAAGCCTATATTGACTACAAATACAGTATAGATGAGGCATGGTAGGTAAGGCCAAAAATGCAAACTATGGATTAAAATCAATATTTGAGAGATGGTATGTCTCTCAAACTGCAGAGCTTCTCCTCTGTTGAGCTCCTGGTGTGCCAAAGCTATTAGGCAGGGTCAGAAGGCCCATCATATAATGGATTTATGCTCTTGTCCTGTACCGGGCTGTTCTGGTCTGAAATCAGCCCCTACCTTAGTTTAAACATTAGAAAAATCTGAATGGAATTATGTTTTGTTCAGTGGGGTTTCATTGCAAATGTTCTTGGGTTATGTATGATATTTGAGGAAGTGTTTCCAAGCTTTTGTCATACCCTGGAGAGTCTTTTCTGGAGTCTTGTTCAGGAATATTTAAAGTAGACACGGGAGAGGCTCCACCTTAGAGCTGTACAGAGCCTGGTGCGTGTTGAGACTGAGGGCTTGGTAGGAAGTGCATCAAAGTCTCCACCCAATGCATGCATGTTCCACTTTGTCTGGAAAGCTGAAGCTCCTGTAGTCCAATATTGAAACCTTGGTAACTTGGCATTGTTTGCTGTGACTGTTATCCCTAGAGCTAGGTTAATTATATCCTGTATAGCAATACATATTGTTGTTCTGTTTTATTTCCTTGATGATCTGAGCTGCCGCACTAGGATTAGTATGGTCCCTTGGAATGGAGTCAAGATTAGTAGGTAACCTGGCATGATGAATCTTTATCATATAGTTGTGAAGGCAACTGGGTAATCATGCATTTCATTTTCTCTTTCTTTTTTTTTTATTTTTATTTTTAGTTTTCCAATAGAGCATGAAGTGCTTCTCATGAGGAAGCTCCACGTGGAAGAGCCAAAGGAAGCTCTTCCACTGTTCCTTTTGCTCTGGTGAAGTAGGTCTTGAGGCAGAAGACAATCATTTTCAGTGCATAAAGTAGCAGGAAATTCACACATTTGAATTCAAGAGCCTACTTTAACACAATATATAATGAACTCTGTGAGGAGTTAAGTCCACTTAAGTCCTACTGAAGTCATAGTAAATCCCATGAAACATGAAAGCTGGGCACAGTAGCAAAGTCTCAACTTCGAGGCAGTAGAGCTAATAACCAAAATAATTGACTGCAGTCTACAGAGACAGTTTTTGGAATAACTACTAGCAGTTAGACTTTCAAAATGGCCTCAATCCAGCTTTTCCAATTTTTCTCAACTTCTGCACGGAATTCATTATACTTGAAAACTTGCTGGTGCACGGCAAAACTTGCTGATATACGTTGATAAAAGATAACTTTTTTTTTTCCTGAAAGTACAACCCGTCATTTTTAGTATTGTCAAAAGAAGCCCTTCTAAGAGGGTTGAAGGCTTAGCACCCGTCTTGAGCTTAGAATCTCTGAGAAACCTTCTCTAAGGCAAACCTTATCTTTGCTGAGATCATCCCTTCTTTAGGAGCTGAATAATCTAATCGCCTTGTGCTTCTATCAAATCAGTAGCACAGTGATGTGTAATGTAGGTATAGCCAATATGGTTGTATGATACAAGCTGTGGCTTCAGGTGGCAAACATGCTGGCTTATGGTCAAAGCTCTACATTCAGTCCATCTATTGCTAACAGTAGGATGAAAAGAATAAATAAAAGCTCTAGCTGGTCTGATGGCACAGTGGGAAACGGTGATACCTCCAGAGCACGCTGTCATGATGCCAAGTGCACAACATCCTGCAGGGCTTTGGCTTTGCAGTCCAGAAAGGGCATCTTGCACTGACCTAGCACTGCACTAGAAAAATGCTGTTCTTAGCACCGCTGCTCTCATGCCTGTAGTGCCATACTGAGCAGCAGTTTGGATGTTGCCTGGTATGTTACTTCTCATCTTTACCAAAGCCTCCACCCCCATGTGAAATTCTTTGGTGCTGCCATTTGGGGTTTTGTTCGGAAGCAGAAAAATGGCTGTTCACTGTACTCATGGCTCCAGCTGTGTTTCTGCACATGCACACAGTTGCTTATTGTCTGAATATATGTTCCTGAAAATATTTGTGTGCAGGTTTTATGTTCAGGGCTGGGGAGTAATGTACCTCTTGGAGTTACTCCTTTGACTGAATCTCATATCTGCTTCCTCCCTTTCTCTGTTATGCTGTACTCTTCTGCAACCATGTTGTACTTACCAGTTATACTTCTGGCACAAATGCACACCTTGAATTCTCATTAAAGATTCATCTACGTATTGATGTAGTAGAGAAACCACTCCTCTCTGCTAGAAATATTCCCCCGTAAGATTTCTCTCCTTGGTGAACCTATGGCCACAGTGCACATACTCAAAACTGGAAAGTTCAAATGACTTCAGACCATTCTTGCTTGATTATACTACTACTTTATGGTAAAAATGTGGGTAAAACTCAGCTGTGTAAAGTGAAATAGCAAATGTTCCTGGTTGGCAAATGGTAAAGGGGATGTGCCTTACTGAGGAATTTCATTGACATAGTTATGATTTGACAGCCAAAAACTGAGTTTAGAAATACATAAATTGTAGTTAATTTAAATTGAAACTAATGCTTCTGTGGTCAAGGAAGATGGAAATGCCTTTTCCTGGGAGCTATAAAGCCATAACTGTGGAAATGATACTAGGAAGAGCCACTATTCTGAAGGGTGGAGCAGTGTCACTGTAAGCAAACTTCTGGTCAGTTTTAGAATTCAATAAAATATCTGCTAGGAATCAGGTTAAATAAAACCAAGTGAGAATGGACAGATGATATTTTCCACTTGTGCCTGTGAGCATAATCTGAAAGTTTTATCCACAAGTACCTAGCATTGCATTTGTGGAAGCAAAGCATAGGCATGTTGCAATATGCCATTATTGCCTTTGGAGCCAGCTGTTCTAAGTACACTAAGCAACTACACAGTGCAGTGAAGAATTTCAAAGGATTCACGTGGAATTAAGAATGATAGCACTCTCCTAAACAGACCATTAATATCTTAAACTCACTTTAAAATGTGGACCTTAGTGAATTTTCCATAAATAAGACTTCATGTTTTTATAAATCACAGCATATGCCTATACTTTATTTAGTTGTGGTCTCCCAAAATATTGTGTAAAAACAAGTTATATTCAAGCCCAGCACCCCTTTGGTAGCTGATTGCTACTATTTTTCTGGTGTGGAAGCAAAGGCACAGGTCTGAACCTTTCACAGAAAAGCAGTGGTGAGAATAGGATTCAAGTCACTTCATATTGCATTTAGGTACAGAAATCCCTTTTCCCAAAGCATAATGTTACTGTTCTGTTCAGCATGCTCCCAAAGGCTCTGCTGCTTGGGAATTATCAGCTTGAGGAAGCTCAGGTTCTTAGGAGGGCTAATTCCCTGTTTGAGCATCTCAGACTCAGTGCTGTGCTTCGTACTCAGTTATGAAAGTGCTGAGAAGCATGGGCCTCCTCTGCACCAGATGTTGCTTGGCTGAAGCAGATAAACAATGGCTTATCGCTTATTAATCAGAAAGATTTAACAAATACAGCATTTCTGGAAAACAATCAGTAACTCCAGCGGGGATCCTTCATAACGTATGGAACTTTGTGAGATGTTTTTGCTTCTATTGGGTCCAATTCAAGAAGTGTGAGGCACTAAAGGAGCTTCACTTATGAGTGCTATATGAGCAGTTTATCAAGGAGTTCTGCTGATAGCACGCATACTCCAGCTATAGATTGATTGTTCACACCAATAGAGCCTCCTGCTGGGGTTCTGTTAGTCTGGAGTGCGCTAGTTAATAAATAGTATCCATCTTGAGACTTGTTAGATTTCTGCCTTCTGTGTTTCTGTCATTACTTCAGAAGGGACAACAATACCTGCTGCTTGGCGGTAAATGACTGCGGTGCTCTGCTGTTCAGGAGACAAAAGCTGCTGTTGGGGATGTAACTGCTGAGAGCACACACTGCTTTCTGGCAAGTGAAATACAAAGTCAGGGCAAAAAGAAATCCAAACAATTGAACAGCCAAACATTCTGTAGCTTTTCAGTGGATTTTTGTGAATTCAAACACCAACGGTGGCAAGGATATAAACAGTGTGCGCTCCTTTGTTTTAAGCCTTTAGTAAGGCCTCTATGTGTGTGGTGTTGGTCTCTCCATGCGTTCCGTGAGGATCATCTCACTGCATTCACTAAAAAATGCCATTTAGTCATCAGAAGGATAACAGTGTGAGCACTGTGTACAAGGTGTATGTTTCATGCTTGGATCATACATTTTTCTGTGGAAATCGGTGGGCTCTTTGGAAATCCACATTTACACCTTTGCCAAGTAGATGTAAAATCCTATCTGGAAAGATTCCATATTGAAAAGCCAGATTCAGATGCGGGGCAGGCTCTTCAAAGACAGCAGGCCATGGAGTTTGTAGGAGGTAACAGATAAGGAAATGCAACTGCTTCTGTATCTGAAGAAGGATTTTTTTTTTTTTCTTATTCAAAATGGCCTTGATATTAAAATGTAGATTTAACTCAACACCTAAAGAACTGTAGGATCAGTCCAACAAAGCACAAAAAGAAACTTTGTAAGATCCTGCAGGTACCCATTTTATATCTTCAATTCCTATTAAAATTTTATCTAATGGTGAGACAAAGGGCAAAGGCTTTTTCCTCTAACACTGTTTTACTGTTTGTCTTTTTTTTTGTTGTTGTTTTTGTTTCTGTGCATCCTCAAATGCTCAGCAGCCTGAGTCATTTCAGACTAGACAGCTCAGCTACGTTCCCTTAGGGAGACTGCTTCACAGTCTCATTCTAGTAATAAATCCTCTAGGATCCATCAGACTTGCAGGCCCCAAAGAAGCTCCTACAAATCCTTCTTTAAGGTGATTTTAAAACCTTAGGTAGATAGAATCCTATAAATTACAGATGAAGCTTGAAACTAATTTTGGATGGGATAGAGTAGGGCTTTATTTCTTTTTCTTTTTTTTCCAATGAGTTACTACTAGGATCATGTAACATTTCACCCTTCTCTACTATGTCTATATTTGGACTTAATGTATTTTTGGTTGGTACCAGCCATTTTGAAGCAAACAGTAATATTTGGTATAGTGTTCTATCTTAGCTGCTATTAGATCTGACTAATAAATCACTGACACTAAGTGAAGTGTATTTGTTATGCCTGCTAGATTTATCAAAGATGCTTTTTGACAAAGATTGTTTAGTACTGGATTTTCATAATTCTTCAGTCTTTACAGAACAGGTACTTTGTGGATGGATGTTGATATCCTCTAGGAAGGGGATGATGGGCTGAAGTAGTAACTAGGTCTGTAAAGATGGAGAAGAAGCTCACAGATTTGCAAAATAATTTCGGTGATTAAATGAATTAGATGTTTATGAACTTTTAGACAGCTTAGTGGCATTTTCAGGTAACTAATACCTTTACGAATCTCAATCTTATTTAATCCCAGGTTTATGTGACTGACAGTGTGTGTTTGCTGATGTAAGTTGTCTGACCTGCTTACACTGGGGAAATGCTAAATCATATTTTAAATAAGCATAAATCTAAAATATATAACTCACACAATGTTTTAAGAATAAGATGTCTTTGAAGTTCTAATGAAAACTGTGATGAATGTTTTACATAGTTAATGGGGGAAAATGTGTGCTTTCTGTTTCTTATCAGTCTTAGGGTAAGGACTGTATTATACTGGTGTTTGTTTCTTTTGAAAGGAGAGAGTTACGTATGCTCATCTGACAACTTCTTCAAGAAGGTGGAATACACGAAGAATGTCAATCCCAACTGGTCTGTCAACGTGAAGACATCTGCCAACCAGAAAGCACCTCAGTCTCTGGCCAGCAGCAACAGCGCCCAGGCAAAGGAGAACAAAGATTTTGTGCGTCCCAAGCTGGTAACCATCATCCGCAGTGGGGTGAAGCCCCGGAAGGCAGTCCGTGTGCTCCTGAACAAGAAGACGGCCCATTCGTTTGAGCAAGTTCTCACTGATATCACTGAAGCTATAAAGCTGGAGACAGGAGTGGTCAAAAAGCTGTATACTCTGGATGGAAAGCAGGTAGGAGATTTTACAGATGTTGCCTTTTTCTTTTTTTCTTATCTTGATGCTTTGCTGATTCAGAACAATTTTTGAAGCCTAAAATTAACCTGAGATGATCACTGCCATCTGTTCTCTTGAAGTCAGACTTCCCATGCCAGTGGTTAAGTTACTAAATTGTCACTGATATCAATATCAAGTGAAGAATGCAGCCAACCATCTGAGTGAAACAGATGCTCCATCCTGCACGCCAACGTGCATTGTGTGTCTTTCGGGCCAGCTAAATAAATAACGTGGGGAGTTCAGCTTATGGCCACCAGTTGATTTGCCTCTGAAGTAATTACAAGAGCTCTCATGCTTTGGATTCACTGAGTGAAAATGTGTTGCTTGACTTGCCCTGCCTCCCACCGTGGCCTTGCTAAGATCCATGTATGCTCTCAATAATGAGGAGGAAAAGTATGGAACTGTTGCATCATCTTGACTAAATACATGAATAGATAATGTGCAGAATGGGTCTAGGGGCAGAAATATTTAGGTGGTGGTCATAATATGCTTCGTGTCTGCATTTTCCTAGAACTGAAATAAACATCTGTGTCTTGTTAGCAACTACACAGCAATAAGGCATTTCATATTACCATATCTATGAAAACCTTTAAAAGAATGCGGAGGATAGCTCTGGGGACTGGGAAGAACTGGATTCTTCTTTAAGGAAAATTCTGATCTTGATTTAATAGTTGTGAGTCTGCTGTAATTCAGTGATAATCTTATTTTTTTTAATCTGTTTTTCTTACTCCAGCTCTTTTGTTACAGTTGGACACTGGCTCTTCTAGGATTTTATGCTGTTGCTTTAAATTAACTCTCCTATCTTTGGAGAAAATTATTCAAATACCTTGCCAACACTAAGCAGTGAGTCCAACCAACCAACATGCAGCCTTTACAAATGAAAATGTTTGTCCTTTCAGCACCCAACATTGGCTCATTAAGTGTCCAAGTCCAGATACAGTGTCTGTGAGCTGAATGTAGCTCTTGCTTTGTCCCAGCCCATACATGTTAGTATCTTTGCAGCCTGTACAACAGTTAGTGGCTGTTTATAGTTTCAAAGATAAGAAATCTCAACTGCCTATCAAAGATTTTCTTTCCACTTGCCTCAGCCCTGCTCTTGTATCATTGTAAGTCATACAGCTTATATGACATACACAGGTGGGCAATTTTCCAGCTAAGCTGACTATACAGTAGCATGTTGTAGTGATACAGGATGTGTGATGTACTGGGAGCACTGGAAGTGGTTGTGAGGATAGGGAGAGGAAGGACAAATGATTCTTTTGCACTGAGGAAAATCATATGTGGGCACAGGACCGTGCATCTTGAATCACAGCAGCTTTAAAAAAGGCCTAATAGATGGATCTGACCCAAAATCAGTTGTCTCCTGTTGTCTTGTTGCACTCACAGTTGTGAGGATGAGAATCTTAATCTGGATGAGTAGATTGCCTCTATTTTTTGAGAATAGCCGACAATTTGGAGATCAGATGCAGATTTGGATGAAGCATGGAAACTCTTGGCGCATGCCCCATTGGCATACCACCTTCTTTTCTGTTTTTAAACTATTTGCAGGAATAAACAGTGTTTTCCCCTCCGCCTCTGATGGTAAGCAAGACTGAATCAGCTCATAAACTGGACTGTGTTTATGGGCTGTTGGTTGTACTTCCTTGGGAAATTCTGTTAGTTGTTAAGCAGAAATTTGGGAAATGCTGCTTGCTTTCGAGTTACAGATTGCCTAGAGTAGTGCTGCTGCGGGGCTGAGTGCAGTCTGGTGCTGGAGTGGCTGCCTTTCGTGGAGGCATGGCTGAGGATGGAGCACTAAGATCTATGTAATTTAGCAATTTTGACTGCAAATGCATAGCAGCCACAACATATGCTTATATATCCAAAAGGAATTCAAGAACCTTGAAGGAAAGCAGCCTTGCTTTCCTCAAGTCAGCCTTAGAGATCCATAGAGAGTGGTGCCTACATTTTGTGCTTTGTTCATTGGGGCAACCTGAAAATTTCATCACTGTTTTTTGCTACAGAAATCTGATTTCAGTAAAGTCTAATTTAAGTTACCACATTTAACTTGTTTTACTAGCTTTATAATTTACCATTTTATGGAATGTGATATTACATTATGTTAGGTACCACCAGCAGTTTTACTGCATGCAAATGTACATTTTGTATTGCAGTTAATGAGAGCAATAAGATTTTGTAATTTGACAGTAATGCAATGTTTGATATTTGTGGCATCAATTATTGCTGGAGGTCCCTGAGGAGCAAATCTGATTTACCAATGCTTTGTTCTTACTGGGAAGTTTCCTTGAATGCTTATATTTTAATCTAAGCTTATTTGAAATCTCCTACCTATGTGTGTTTTCACAATGCAGTTTTCCAAGCCAAAGCCAGAAGCTTCTGCTTTGAGCACTGTGTTTGCTGTTAGGGTTTTGTGACATACTGCTCCATAAAGTCTGACCTTCAATATGATATTAAAGGTTTTTGCATGTCTGATTCTGACATTAGAAAAAAGATTCTTGAATGCCTAATTCTCATGAATAGTACTTTATTTTCAGGAGAAAATATTCACACAAATGTGCAAGCTGCTCAAAGCTGAAATACTGACAAGAATCCTGACAGTCCATCTCTTTGAGTGTCATCAGAGGCACATTACACTCTCTGCTGTGAAATGATAAAATTTACAAAAGGAACGTACAAAGGAAAATCATCTTTCCCTGCTCCATGGACTGTAATTTAATGAGAGCTGATTATTTTATTTATAGGCATTTCCATGGTGCTCATCAGTAGAGTAATCAAGATGCTTCAGAAGTACAGACAGTAGTGGCAGTGATAGACTGGTGTGTAAATAATTATATTTCTATGCACTGCAGACCTGCATTTGGAATGAGAAAGCAGTTAATTCAGAGCTGGATGGGATGAGGTACATCTGAATGAATGTAGCACTTAAAACAACAGTGGGTTAGATTTTTTTAAGGAAGTTTGTTTCTTGTTACATCTCAGATTGTTACCCTTTGGAATACTACTACCATTTTGAAATTGCGGAATTAGAATCTTGTGTTTAAGTAGCTTACTTTACTTGCTCTTGCATACATTTTTAGTGCTTTTGCCTAGTCTGCTGCTTCTCTCCTTGGAATATATCACTGCCTTATTGAAAAAAAACCCTAGAACTCAGGAGCTTCAAATTATTGACCAAAGAAGAGTCATAACAGAATCACAATACAGATTTGTTTTCAACTCTCACAGCTACATAGAATGTAGTATCTGCCAAAGAACTCAGTGCATTAAACAAAAACTTAAGACAGTAGATTAAATTCAGCACTTTGTTTCATGACTGCAACTCCTATTCTGCTGAGATAGATGTAATAAATGTGTATGTATACATGGGTGTGTGCAGGACTGAATTTGGTCTGACCTGTGGGTCATGTCATAAAGCAGTTGTATTGGCAGATTCTTTCTCTTTCTTTAAACTGTTACAGTTATATCCAGTGTCCCAAATAAGTCTGGATTCCTGGGAACACCGACTGTTTTATAAATACATGATGACAGTTCCTGCCTCATGTAGTTAAACTGAATTAGAAAGCAGAATTTGACACAGTGGATGAAGTTGCATTCAAATATTTTGAATGCAGTAGTCTAAGTAGACCTTGCAAGTGTTGTATAGACATACTGTGCCATTTGTGCTTGAGCTTCTTTCACTGTGCTGTACAATAAATAGGTGTTTAGGACAGAGGAAGCAATTTCATGACTAACAGCCCTGTGCCCACCTTCTGCCTTCTGTATCTTGCTTTGCAGGTGGTGTCTGTCAGCATTTATTCCTACTTTAAGAAATTAACTGAAAGAGTTAATGTCTTTTGTCCATACTGAACTTCTTTTATCCTAAGCTGTCTTGCATTCCAAAGTCTTAGTAATTCAGGATACATACAAAGAGGTCTATACAAAAGAAACTAGTCTGGTTTTTTTTTTTTTAATGTGAATTACTGTTATTGGATGAGTGTGCAGCTCTAGAAGAGCCAAAAATGTATGCAGTAGGTTCAGTACTATCTTATAATTAAGATGCTTTTCAATGGTATGGAATTCTTTGTCTTTTCTTTAGCAGATGTATTGCCATGTCTTAATCAACTAAATGCCCCTTTCCATCAGTTAGCATCACTGAGTAAAGAAAAAATGTACTGCTCAGGTGAGAGAGAGCTCATAGGCTCCAATTCCCCATAGATGTTCTGGTCAACAATCAGGACAACTGAATGCCATTTTTTGCCATAGTAACGTACAGTGATCTGCTTTGGATTTTAAAATCTTCAAGCACAGGGAGAGGTCATGAATATACTATTTATTTGCTTTTATCTGGCCCAGACAAAGTGCTTCTATTCCATCTGAGTGTTAGCTGTCTCACCAAATGGAATTATATACTTTTATATGTCACGGTACTTGTGAACATACTCTCAAAATCATTTCTAGTCTTAATAAAATGATCCCTTCTGGCAGTCTTTTTATTGATGAGGATTTCTTGCGGCAGGTGATGAGTGGAGTTTATCTGATTGCAAAACTGATGCAAATGCACAGGAGACCAGCCCACCTTTCCTGTTCAGAGAAGAAATTCCCATTTCATTTTAGATGATTTGCATTGAGGAAGGACAGCAGCTGCAAGGAGAAAGAAGCAGGATGACTAAGCTCACAACGTGCTAAAAGTTGATTCTTTCACGTAACAGCTAACAAAGTAGTTGGTAAAGCAGCATCTGGTGCTTCACTACTAGTGAAAATGTACCCTGGGTGCATCAAGTTGCACTGGAGAGACCAAACAAACGTTGGAGTTGTTGCACTGATTTTAAGCTGGGATTTGGAAACAAACCAGTAAAAATTTCACCACTCAAGTACCGCTGCTAGCAATGGACCAAACTCTATTGCTAGGATAATGTAGTTCTATTAATGCATTAATGAATTTTAATTAATACGACACAGAATCAGGTTTGAACCAAAATATGCAAATGCTTCCAACTGCTGTGATTTGTAATTGATGCTGGAGAAGGTGAATAAGCCCATGACTTATCTAGTAACATCTGCATTGCTGAAAGATCAGGGGTAAAAATAAAGAAAGAAATCCCCCTAGAGCCCTGGAGTGAGTTAGTTTGTGCCCTGAGGCATGAGGTTCAAGGCTGCAAAGCAAACAAATTGGTTTGCATGTTGGAACATGCAAAGAAGTTGAGGTGATGTGATGTTGAGACTAGAATGTGAAATACCTTGTCCTTGTGAGACTTTGTAACTGCCCATTTGGATTCTGAAAGGTTCCAGAACAAAGTAATTTAATTCACTTGTGAAAACTTTACCTTTTGAAGATTTACCTTCAAAACTAATGGGAGGGAGGAATAGGAGATGAGTCTATTTCTTAATCCTGCATCCTGCAAAAGGATCTGCGAAAGCTGGCACTAATGGGTGAATCCTGTCTTCCCTCCCTGCTGCCTAAAGCCATAACAATGAGACTGTATCTGTTCTGCATCTTTTTCCCAGACCTTTTTAGGGCTTCTTGTTGGCTGCTGAGACTTGGCAGGCCTTTCATAAACCTCCCATTTTGATATCAGGACAGGTCTGGCTCAGGACTAGCACAGAAATAACACAGGCAGCTCTGCCCTAGCACCGGTCACTTTGTTCTAGGATTAATTCTGTGCTTCATGCCTTCTCACTGCATTTGCAGGCTGCTCCGAATCAGGTTGTTTGTGTGACATGACTAGCAAATGCATGTCATGCAAAGAAGAGTAAGTAATAATGTATGGGCTTAAGAACTTCTGAACCCAAGCCACTTACATGGCTAGACAAGGCAGCCTGGTTCCCTATCTTTAGGGAGCTCTTAGTCTAAGCTAGAAATTCAGCTTTGCCTGATTCATGCAACGACTAGACGCTAACGCAGACAAAACCAATTTGGCCTCAGGTATCCCTTAAGGATTTTATTATATGCTAGAGTGAATAAGCCAGGCTTCCATGAACGCGTATCTAAGTACTAATGATGAAATATTCAGAAGATTTTTAAGGTATTATTCAGAAACCTTATGCTTCTTAATTTCTGTTTACATTGGTCTATGGGCTGCAGAATCAGGGATAAAAGAGCCTGTCTAGGATACTAATGGCTTCCCCAGAGTGTGCCCATCAGACACTGTTGCTGAAACTGTACCTAGCTAGTGTCTTCAGTACTGTGCCAACCACAGACAGTAGTGAAAAATGCTCTACAGCTGTAGTACTGATGCTATGATAACTTCTGCCAACAAGCAAGCTGAGAATGGTGCCTCCACTCCTTGTGAGCATAAAGAATTACTGACTCAAACACGTTTACTGAATACCTATAAAAGCTGTTATGTTCTAGCTCTTTTTTTTCCTTATAGCTGATCAATTGATTTGTATTGCGGCCTGTTTAAAAATAAATGACCGAAGAATGTCCAGCTTCAGGGATTTGGCTGATCATGGTGTCACAAGGGTTTTGACAAATGCCAGCTGACATATATGGCCTTGGATCAGTCCTTGCCAGAGGTGGCTCTGGGAATAAACAAAATTTTGCCTTAGATGTCCATGGCTGGAGCTCTCTGAGGAAGCTGCTTCTGGAGCAGTGTTAAATAAAGTGTTGAATTAAGTATGTCCCCTCCAAGGACAGACAGAAGTGCTGCAGTCTATGGACAGACTCTAGTCAGTTTTCCAGTTTCACATATTTTTGTTTTCATTATCCTTCCCTGTTGTGTGCATTTTAATGGTGGGAGAAGGTGACTTTGTTTTCTGAGAGGCTGCCCTGTGTGCAGCCTCTGAGTCCTAATTCCTGTATTTATTAAAGCAGAAGCAGTTTGATCTCAGCAGCTTAAGTCTTGATGACATTTGTTCCCACATGAGCTTTGAAGCTGGTGTGCTTGCAGTTGGTGGTGTCTCCAAAAAACTGCCAAGGCCATGTGCAGAGGCAGAGGGAGGCAGTGAAGAAGCTTATCATCTTGCAAGGTTTGGCAGATATTTTGTCATTGCTGTAGCTCAGCCTCTGGTTCTAGAAGGTGCTGTGCTCACACTTGCTGTCCAACAGGTCTCTGGCACCGTTTGTTGGCATTTTGTTGTTCTGAAAACTCTGGCTAAAGGTCTAATGCGTCTATAGTATTCTTAAAGAAGTGAGTCTCAAAGTCCAGAAGCAGGCTGTAGTGCTGCTTGCTGAAAACTGTTGGTCTTCTGGAAATACAAGCCTTGCTAGCAGACATGTATTGACCAAGATTCGCGTGAACATCTGCTCCTTCTATCACAGATGGCAGGCTGTCAAAATTATTGGAGGACACAGTCAGATCTGACCTGATGACCTAGAAGTACATGGCCCCTATCACTGAATCCTGGTGCTATTCACACCCCGAAGAAGAGAGATGTTAAAAATTCAATCCTCACCAGCATCTTTATTTTAGCAGTTCTTTCTGTCATAGAGAGTGACATGTTCCCTTTTCACTCTGAATCCCAGGAGAGAAGAGGATTATTCAATGTAGTGCCAGAGGGTTTATCTAGGAATAAATAAGCTGAAAATGAGCAAGGGAAAATTAGGCTGAATAACAGGAGCTGAGACAGGCTGAAAAGGCCAGAAGTTCCTGGTTCCTTTTATTTCTCAAGTAGAAATCTCAGAATTGTGAACAGGAGTCCCACCTGCTCTGACAGGGACCAGGTATCTGGAATTTATTCTGAGCAAACATCTACCTCAACACTTGGCTTTCAGTAGATGCCTTATTTTGATGACATAGTAGAAACACAAATTACATGTAGTTTTTTTCCCCTGTGTACTGGGGGAACGTCTTGTTTATTCTGGTAAGCCTGAGTCCTCATTTCTTATGCTCTGAATGGTGTCATATTAGGTACATTTGCTCATGTTTATCTACCTGCTCTAGTGCATCAAGCAAGGAAATACTCTCCTGACCTTACCCAGACTTCAGAATCTGATTGTGGGTGGTCCTGTATTCCACATCCCATAGTAAATTCCACCTCTTGTCTATCTGAATCCATTGCTTCCAGTGCTTCCTTTCCTTTCCATACCCTTCACAGCTCTTCTTGGCCTTTGATCAAAAGGCTGTTTTCTCTCAGTAGTGGAGAGCTACGACAGCTCATGCTTTGCTTTAGGAAGAGCTTGCACTAGATATGGCTAGAAGCAGGCAGCCAAACAATTGAGGCTGATAAGAGTGTGTGACAGTGCTCTCATCCAACACAACAGTATCTCCTTTCTTTCTTATCCCCGAAACTGCACAAAATGGAACCAGTAATTTTTATTTTTGATATATATGTGCATCTTGATGTAACTGAAGTATTAGAAAATGAATCCATGTTGCAAAGGGCCCATACTGAGCTGGAGAGGTTGTCCAAAGCCTTCCAGCCATGTGTTTTATACATAATGCTGGTGTCATTCAAACGTGTCTCTGTGGGCCAAGTGATACCTTTACTTATGTGCAGAGGGTAACAGCTTCCATCCACCCCCACGTCTGCCAGGGGTGATGAAAGATACTGGCACAGAAGCGTAATAAATGCATGTCTAAAGGAGTTTAGAAGAAAAAAAGCTGGACCCAATCCATCCAGATTGTCAGAATTGGCTAAGGTAGGCTTGCATATGTGGGAAGTGCAAAGGCAAGCCATGAAAGCTAAGGGCTGTTCCAGTTTGTGCTCAGGGCTTCCCAGGCTGCAGCAAATCGATTAGCACAGAGAGCTGGAATTGCAGGACTGCTCCTGGAAATTTGCTTAGCTCTGAATTTAAACTCAATAGGGAAAAGTGAGCAAGGCTAATAAACTGAGCATTTGCTGCTCCGAGACAAAAGACACACCCTCTCCCCTGTGAACATACAGTCACTCTTTTCTGAATTAAGCCACAATTCTAGTTTTCTTGTTAAAGCAAACAGGGTGTGTGCGAGTATATGCACATGTACTTATCTGTATGAGTATGTTTTAGTAAATATTGCAGACATAGCTCTGCAGCTCAGCTTGCTGTTTGGTAACCTAAATTCTCCTCTTACAGTAAAAAGCCACTATTTTCCTCTGAAAACGTGATCCTTGAGTGGTGTTAGTTATTGTTTTTTCTTCCTTTCCTTTAATAAACCCAAGAGCATTTTGCTGGAGTCTTTAATGTTACTTTGAAAATATATTTGATTACTTCTACATCGTGCTTTGAGATAAATGCAAATCTCATTTTCGTTAACAGTTTCAAATTTATCCACGTATTTTAAAATGCACAGGAAACTTTTGTGTGTTGGTTCACAATGCTTTACTATTACTTTCTATCTTGGAAAATAGATTGAAAAATGCATAGGATTTTTCAACTACTAAGTTGTAATCTGTTTTTCAGTAATTCTTTCTTTTCTTCCTCCAGTAATTCTTTCTTTTCTTCCTCAAAGGGAGGAACTAGTTATATGAACAAAAACTAGTAGTGAAGACAATATGCATCATTCATTAAAAGCATTTTTTTCAGGGGATTTTGCTTCAGTCAGAAGGTATGTGAGAGATCAATCATTCCAGGTCTGAGCCCTGTTATCTGGAGGACAATGAACACAACAAATACCACGTGCTTTATTGGCTCCACTGGAATAATTATGCAGCCAGTGAACCTGCTGGGCAGCAGGGGAGAAGCAGGACTGTGAGCTCCTTCCCTGTGCTCTCCTGCCCTCCCCATCTGCTCTGTGCCTACAGCTACCAGGGGCCTCAGCTCTGCTTCTGCCACTGCCTTGTGTGAACATCACTCCCTGGGTGTGGTGGAGCTCTTCAAGCCACCATGCAAAACCCCCAGCCATGCTGATACTGGGATACCAAGATGAATAGGCAGTATAATGGAAGATCATAAGTGCAGAGTAATGCACAGTGGTATAAATTACTCTCATTCTTAGCTTTTAAATTAGATGTATCTGTTCAGCTGAGAAGATTGGTCTTGATGAAGCAGCTAGTACAAATGTCTCAGCACAGATTCAGAACAAAATAACATGCTGGAACATATGGTATACATACAAAATTTAGAAAGGAACAGTTTTAAATGTTGCAGTAGTCCTTTTACCCTTCTACTTTAACTCTCCATCTCTCCACATTCACAAGTGAGCCTTGGAAGATAAGTAAATAATTTCTCCAGAGATTGTGCTGACCTGTAGGCCTCTGCAGCACTCCCATCTGCACTACAAAGGATGGAATAGCTTACACGTATGCTTGGAAACTCATTTGTAAATGTATTTGTAAGACCAGAATTCTGGTGAAATGTGAAGTAAGTTACAAATGGTCAAAGCATGTACTGTGAAGAGTTCGGTGTGAAATCACCCAGGCTTCCACTGCTCTCCATGGTTTCTACATTGTGGTATGGTTTTGTGCCTCTTTGTGTCTGGGACTCTGACTCTGGCTGAGCTATCAGGATGACGTGGCACCCTGGACATTAATTTACTTTGGAGGTTGGAGGTGTCTAGCTATGTAAAGAGCCTGAGGGATGCTGTAGGTGTGGCTTTACAGATGGGGAATGCTCTCGTTTTCTATAGACAGAGGTGACATCTGCATGATAGGAAGCATTTGAAATGGTTTTGTAAAAACTGTGTGGAGGGATTCTACTCTTTACATTTGGGGCACAAAAATACAGTGCTTGTGGAAGTTTTGCTTTTAACACGTTCTTCAGTTCATTCTTCAGATGCGATTTGTATAGCTATTAACTCAGCCATTTCTTTGATGTGCCCAATTTTCACACTGTGTTTATCTCCAAAATAGTATCATTGAAATGGAGAGAAATTACGCCTTTCATCCTGGTTCCCTACCTTGTAATATTTTAAAAGTCTGAAGTATTTTAATAACGGAAGCAGAAGCAAAACTGCAATGCAGTGACTTCAACATTCTAATAATTTTAAACCTAGAAAATGAATTACTTGGGAAAGAAATGTATCAAGCTGAGAAGAAATCTGTTTGAATCTGTTCGAAACCTTAAACCTGAGAGGCCTTCCATCATGGAGCTCAGCTTTCTGGAAAGGCAGGAAGAGGACTAAACTTCTTTTCCTCAAATGTGCACGTATCAGAAACCTTATCAACTGCTGGCAGACTGCAGGATTACATGTAAATTAAGTGTATCAAAGAGTCGGGGTAGATAGCCAACGTTAGGAGCTAAGAATGCTATTCTTGCCTAGTTGAAAGCCCTTCATAATGGATTAGAAACAAGAACTTACATCTCTTAATACCAGCAAAAAATTGAGGCATCCTTTTGCTTCTAGTGAATTTTAATACTTTCAGAATAAATGATACTGGGAATTTCTGTCATTTTAGACAACCCTAGTTGGAGAGTTGCAAAATGTGTCCCGCAAAATGAAAGCCATAAGGCTGCCTGGATTTTGTGTAAGACTCTCAATGGAGACTGTTGGTGAATGTTATTTTTAGCTCTCTATGGCAACAGAGATCTTTACATTCTTGGTGTTTCTTGCAGTTTTAAAATGGAGAGCAGTTTCCAAAATGTCTGCTTTTCCTTGAATTTTTATCCACCTCACGACCATCTCCATAAAGGTTTTACACTGCTGTTGGCACCAGGTAGTGATTTAGTGCCAAGCTGTGCAGAATTACTCCATCTTACACTGTTTCTACAGAATGCTTTTTCTCCCAGAAAGCAGATGCTGGTAACAAACAGTCCCATCTGATTCTAACATTCGTTATTTGGGTTGTTTCCAGTTGTATCTGTGAAGCATTCAGCTTAGTGTAAAATGGGCAGTAAACAACAAAAAGTAAAGTTGAGCCCAAAAGTGGATACATGAAAAACTACTGTACACATCTCATAATATTTAATACTGGTGAAAATCAACTTTTTTTTTTTTTTAATAAACATAGCTCACCTAAGACTTTCTTACTTTTGATAGTAAGGCAGTTGCTACAGGAAATATTTTATGATAGGTGACAGGCACTGTGCTTCAGAAAGTCAAATAGCAAGAGTTGGTTTTGGGGTTCCTGGCATTACTCCTAGAGTCACCTGCAGGCTGTGGCCTGGGTTAAAGCAATTAATTTAGCAATTTCAGGTGGGTATGCTTTGCCTCATTTAAACTGATGGGGTGGGGTAAAATGAGGCTAAAAGTTTTCACATGTGTCCTAGCTGTTCTTTTAGGAAAAATAGAAGATGATTCACCTGTAAGTTATGATTCATAACGCAGAGAGCTGTAGGGGTATGATATAGGTCAGGGTTTCTCAAGTCCTTTATTTATTTATTTTTCTTTCATCAAAAGACTTCCCAGATTGGATAAGAACATCCACTATGTATTGCTTACAGCTAACATTACTCTAGCAATCTAGCAATTTTTTCTCTGATTTTATTTCTTCCCTGCCTGCATGCACAGGGATTTGCCTGTTTGCTTTGCTTTCTTTGCCATATTGTTTCAATTATCAAACAATCTTTTTTCACTTCCACTTGACTTACATGTGGGTTTGACTTACAACTGGGACAATGTAGTCATTTTGGCAGATGTTTTGTGGACCGCCTTTCTGCTGGTTTTTGGGCCACCAGCTAAGTCTGGTGAAGAATGTTAATAGCACTGTAACAGATTCAATCTCTTCTTTTTGTTGCATCCAGATATAATGTATGGGATACCTGGGATTCATACCCAAAGGTCTGTCTTCTAACACAAAATAAGTGTCCAGGCTCTGCCCCCTCAGCGGGTGAAACCCATTGACAGTGATCTCTTTTTTTGTATCTAATGCTGCGTTTAGGCCAGGAGACAAAGCAGAGATTGATTCAGTCCCAACCTTCATCCCCTTCACATGTGATTCCTTTCCGTAAGTCATGCTTTCACTTCTTTTTTGCAGTCTGGCAGCTGCAAGGGCTGGTTGCTTGGTGACGTGCTCAGCAGCACAAAGAGCTCTCAGCTGGGAGGCCAGGTCTGTTGGCCACAAACAGCTGGGGTAATTTTATTTGTCTTCCTCTTGATCCTGTTAATTGCAGGGAGCTGAATCAAAGTCAACTTATAATATAAATGGGAGTACCAGCAGATACTATTTATGGCTTCTTTAACATCCCTCTTTTACTCCCTGAGTCAGGAAGGCAGCATTGTACACCAGTAGTGGTCTGTTATTACAGAGATGTAGAAATAAAGTCAAAAGGCACGAGTTACACTTCTGGTTCTGGTGAGGTTTTGGCAGACAGTATTTAAAATAAGTTGTCAGATGGGGTATTGGATTTACAAATCATTGATTTGATGTGTGAGTGCCCATTCATTGTACAAATCGTACACTGTGTGGGTCACCTTCCTGAAACAGCTGTTAATGACTTTCTTCCACCTCAGAAGGAAGTACTGCCCCTCAGATTTCATGCAAGATAAAAACAAAACTCCAAGAGTTCGGTGTTGTGATTTAATGACCCAGGAAAAGACCCCGGTATTATGAGTAGTGGTTTCTCAATTCTGCTCCTACACAGATTATATTATCCCAAGTTATTTGATATATTAGCTGTTTCATTGACATATTAAGATATACTATGGTCTCTGAAGAAATGCTGGGGGAACCTGATGGCTTTCTACTTAGGCCAGACTGTTTGGCCTAGATAAAAGACTGTGTAGATAAAAGAAAGTACAGGGGAGTGGTGACAAGGGGACATCAGTACTGCTCAGCTGGTGCTTCTGGGGTAGCAGGACCTCTCAGACATGGGTCTGAGTGCTACCAAGAGCTGAGGCATCAGCTTAGATACATCAGAGCAGTTAGGCATGTGAAGAAATTCCAGCAAGTCAGCTTGTGTGGAGGTGCACTGTAGTGTTTGAGAAGCAGTATTCAGCTCTTAGAGGGGAAAAGTAAGGAAACCCACCATGGCTGAAGCTGGTCTCACCATACTTCTACTATTATAATAATAAGGACCACTATATATATATTCCTAAATTACTGATTGTTTTTAGCTCTACTTTGCAAGACTTTTTTGTAATTTTGGGTGTAAATCAAAACTGACTCCAATCAGTTGTTAATTTTATGCTTTGGGGTAATCTAATTATGCAAATTAATATACAGTAGCTAGGCAAGTAAACTTTAACACTGAATATTTACGGTCCAGTGGTAAAACTGAATAGATGGAATAAAGAAGTTATATAAACTAAAGGATCTGCCTTTAAACTCCTAAGAGCAGAAAGCACTATAGGTTCATGCATTTTCTTCCCTGATCAAAAGCCCTGAGGTTCAAAGAAATAAAGCTACCTTTGGAGAGTTTGGGCTGCTCTGTTCCTAGGGCTAAAGTCAAGGAAGATAGAGTAATCTGAACTGAAGTGAGAATGTACCTGCTTAACACTGCTAAGGCCATCATACAGAACTGCTGAGGGAAAAGCAAAGTTTTGTGAAATCTTCTGATCCAATTGTGAAAATGAGGATTCAATTTCCATGCCTCCCATTCAGAGAGCTGTAAGCAAGTGTTAGAGAAGATACTCTGGGTTCCTTTGGACCTGCCTCTCCAAGCAGAACAACGCAAAAAGATAATGTGCATTATTTGTGAAGGGGGAGCTTTCCCCCTCCTCTGCAGCATCAGCTATTAGCCCGTCGCAGGGGCTGTGCATCAGCCTGCATACACCAACAAACCGATCCTCTGTGTCAAATCTTATGTAAATGTAGCAGCCTAATCCCCCTGTCCTAATAGGAATTTCACACCTTAATCCTCACAATGAACAGGGGCAAGGGCATTCCTACTAGGCAGTTTGATGCACCTTATTTTGAGAAAAATCACCGTGTATAAGTTCGTGGCAGTAGGGAAACTGTATTCTCCTATTTGTACAGAAGATTGAAGCATGTCATTCTAATAAAAGTGAGGGGATTGTATTCCTAAATTGTCGATGGATTCTGGGGGATTAGCTGCACCAAATGAGACCATTAGCCTGCCATGTCCTTCATTTTGCCCCTGGCCATCTTTTCTTGCTTCAGATGGAAATGCTCCCTGGGTGATACAGCTGAGTCTGTAGGGGTGGAAGGAAAAGAATTCTCTCCTGACCACTGCAGCAATCCAGGTTATACCTCACAGCTTGGCAGCTCTCATGGTGTGCTGGGCTTGCACTGCTCAAGTTGAAAGAAGTGTCAGTCAGCGCGTATGGTGTCACTCTGAATAAACCCATAGGTGAATTTATTATGTAACCTCAGAGAAGTATCACAAAGGCTGAAGTGGAGCCCACAGTGGGGCTAGGTAGTGCCTTGAACTCAGCTTTGTCTGCATAGATGTGTGTTAATCTCTCAGGCATGAAGAATATTTCTTAACCGGATGAGAAGACCAGCAGATGGGAAGACCAGCACTGTTCCTAAATTGCCACCTCGGAAAAGAAGGATGCAACAGTGCATCTCCTATCACAGCTGAGAAGTAATTGCTTTGCGCACAGACAATCCATTTCTCAGTCTCAGAAGGACCATGGCTGTGCCTCTTACATTCCTGGTTACAAAGATAATTGTGGGTGCAAATCAGGCAACTGGATGTGCTGTTACTAACCATCACATTAAGTACAGTTCCCCCAGTCTGTTTGCTAGATGCCTTTTCTGCACGCACAGGCAGGGTGGATCTTAATCAGCTGTGGATTAACCACTAACACAGAACACAATGTGTGCACAGCTTTACAAGCAACTGTGGTTTGCTGGCCATTTGGAAGAAATCTGTGTACATGTGTCCTGTAATTTGCACTGCCAAAGCTCTTCCAAATCAGCCTTTTGTTTTAGTTTATTTCTCACTGCAGAAGCTTTTTATTCCTTGTCCCACTCTCTTGTTGCAGCACCAGTCCTACTTGGCTGCTCTTTGTTTGCTCTGCTGTTACTAGACACTGCAGTTTGGACTTGCCTCTCACCGGTGCACGAATGAGGCTCTCCACAAGGCAGGCCTTTATATCTATTCTCTATAGAGTTTGTTCTACTATGCCACCCTTTGAGCATTTACATGCAAAATACCAGTGCACTGAGTCAAATCTGCCACTACACAAGAGTGCCTGAACAAACTAAGCCTTGATTTTTTCCCAGGCCATCTGACTGTGGAAACTTTTGTTCTTTGCAACTCTAAATACTTGGGTTGTTTCAAACGATATTTGACTGTAGCTCATTTAAACATCTGTGGCTTTTCCTTTGGAATGATATCACTGTCCCAGTTAGATCCTGTGGAGCAAGGATTGGAAAATCCACTTTATGAAAAACTGTAATTTTAGAGTCAGCAATGTCTCATGTAGCAAGAAATGCAGTTTTGAGGGTAGCTTCTACCCAGTTATTTAAATTCTTCTGTCATTTAGGATAAACCCATCTGTAACAACAAAGGCCATAGCATCCCCAAAAATTCTTTCTTTTTACCCATGTCTAGCATGGAGTTGAAGCAGCTTCTCTGCGTTCAGCCCCACAGAAAGGCTGTGCCCTCGTGCAGCTTTCTGTCCTGGCTGGGTTCAGTTTGCGACACTGAGGAAACACTGAGAAATCTAGAGGGAACTGAGACAATTATCAAGTCTGAGTGTGGATCCCTTGCAAATGCAGCCTTTCCTGGACTTTTGTAATGATTTTGGTAATCGTATGTCATTTTTGCAGCCTGGCTACAGCAATTTTTGTATTTCCTGTTTTGATGACCTTTGCCAGCATTTTCTTGTACTCAAGAGTCCCAAAAGTGCCAAAGCTGACTGCCCTCCTGTGTTTAACAAATGCCTTAGCCAAGAATTTAAAATAATTTATTATAAAAAATATAAGGAAGGAAAAAGTATCTCATTACTGCTCAGGCCAGAAATTACAAAACCCAGAAATTTCTTCCAGCCTTACTAGATCATGTCTTGAGCAGAAATTCAGCACCTGTGTCCAACCTGCCAGCACAAGGAAGGAGAGAAAACAGGAATGTTTACTCCCTCCAGGCCTTTCCAGCTCTGATCCCCACTAAGCACTTCACAGATGTTGTCTTGCATTGCTTTGTGCTATCAATCTCAGCTATTTCTACTTGTATCTTGTTGACTGCGAAAAAGTGTATGACTGTTGTCTCCCCTATAACACTGTACTATATTTAAGATGGTATCTGCAAGAGAGGATATACTGTGTAGTGCCTTTAAGCTTTGAGAGAGACTAAGTTCCATAAAGCTTTGCAAACCAAGACTGAGGACATCCCTACTGCTGCAGTTGTGACAGCTGCACTGTTCACAAACGCAGAATTTTAACTGTGCCACAGGCTGAGCTTTTTTGAACTCACATAACAAATAGATAAGGTTTGCTACATCCAGAGGAGTTACACCAGCTGCAAGTCCTGATGAATATAAAGGAGGTAGCAGGTAATGCATGATAGAATTTGTTTGTTTATGAGTGTACTTGCACAGACCCAATTGCTGTAGCAGCTCACTAATGTGTTGCATTGCTTTTTTCGGAAAGAAAGGTGGGAAATGAACATAATAAGCATAAGTATCCTAAAAGTTTTTATTGTTTCCATCAGGCTATGCTGAGCAGTGAGAGTAGAGAGAGCAAAGGGGCTGAGGGAGGTGGACCTGGTTGGCCTCGCTCAATATGAAGCACTTTGAGACATCATCCTTGCTGGAGTTGGCAGTGGTGTGTGCTGACAGCAGCTCCCCAGGGCATTCTGCCTGAGGCAGATGTGTGCTGCTGGTACCCCAGGGGGAGCAGATACTCAAATAGCCACTGCTGCACCATTCTGTAGGACGCAGAATGCACCTCTTTGCATGCCTGCCAGATGGTGCAGGGAGGCCTTCACTTTGCCCTCACTGCTCTGTCTTGTCTGCAGCTGCCAGTTGCTGCTTGGGAGAGACTTGATTCCCTTGGTCCCTGCACATTGGTAGAGTTAATGTCAGGTTGCACTGAGCTCTGGTGTCCTTTGGGCACCACACCTCAAGTCCTTCCTGAGAGTGCCAGCTATTTGTGTGCTGCTGTTAGGGCTAGGCTCCATGTGAGGCACAGGAAGCTGTATCCTCACATTAATTTCCAGTTAAGTGGATTTGTAACAGCAAGGCATGATACTCAATGTTTTTATTCTCCTTTTAGCTGGATAGTTGGGAGGAAGATGCCCAACTCTCAATAGAGAGCTAGAGAAAAGTTACTTGTGGGTCACACCCGTATAATTTGCCCTGAGCTGGCACAGTGGCAGAGCTGCTATTTCACTCTGAGCAAACGTATTCCCAAAGCACAATGTGTGTGGGTCTTGAACTTGCAGAAATCCATTAACAGGGCTAGTATGGGAGTTGTCTGGCTGTCACATGGGTTGTGTTTGCAAGAATCCTGTTAGAAAAAATAGATCCTTCTTGACAATGGAGTAACCCCAAGCAAGATTTTAAGATGTTGTAAATGGGAAGATCTGAGGTGCTATTTGCAGAGCAAGGCTGACATAAGCTTGGAAAGCACCATTAAAAGCAGTGCAGAATTATTGATTTACGTTAGCTGATAATGTGTTCCTAAAGCTGCTTTTTAAACCAACACACTTCCTATTGCTTGCCCTTGTCCTTTCTCACGTTGTTACTTCTGTCACTTGCTCAATGTGCTGACAATTTAAAAATGTATTTGGAAGGAGTGTTCAGTGGATTTTGAACGTGATACCATTAACAGGAGCATTGTTCTATCAGTCTTGGCAATTACGTGATTTCCTCTGCAGGGCAAATCTGCAGTCTTATCCACATGGGCAGGAGATTACCACCTTGTGAAACAACACTGCTATTTCCTCTGCCAAATCCCACCCAGCATCTGAGGGTGCTCCAGGCAGGAGGTTAGGCATTTGTCTGCTTCATTGCTGGCAAGGGGAAAAATATATATGCAGAAGAAAAATCTTTCCTGACTTCTCTGACCTGAAGAGGTCAGAATAGCTTTTAAGTAACTACATCCATGTAGCACTCTTATTTTTTAGCAGAGCAGGAGCTAATGCAGCCGGTTTGCCTAGTACTGTCCATTCAGCATCTCCGTTGATATGTTAATCACATCCTCCTCAGCAGTCTGCTAGAACCAGCAGCAATGATGTAACCGAGCTCCCAGCAAATCCTTTGTTTAAGCGATTGCTTCTGCTCTGAGCCTCTTGGGCTGCGGCAAAAAGAGCTGCATCGAACGGGAAAGAAAGGAGCTCCGAGAAATAACTTACCCCTTTGCCTTGGAAAGGCAATTTTCCTCTGAGGTGCTTTTCCAGTTATCTTGTTTGGGTTTTTATTTTTTTTTTTAACGTTTGTGCTGTTTACATACATCCAATACTGTGTTAACCATCCTATTGCTGAAAGTTTTCCATAATAGATCCCAGGATAGAGCCCTTTTCCTCCACTATATCAGCGAGGCACAGAAGAAGTAGCTTTAAAAATTTGTCTCTGGCGCAATAATTTACTCAGTGTGTGTGGAAATGTAGTAAACAGATGGACCAGATCAGTGAGGTGGGACCAGTGTCTCCAAATCTCAGCACAGAATCTGGTATGCAAAACTGGACTTTGCATCTTTTTACTCAACAGGAGACAAAACAGTCTTCTGAGGAAGAGATTCAGGTTTCTTTCATTCCTCTAAAGGTAATTAATAGACTTTACTTACTCAGAAGGCATCTGCTCCATGTTGCATTCTGCTTTTCTGGTGTGCAGAGGCCATTAGCAAGCACATGTCTTCAGCACAGTAGCAAGTGATAAGGAAATCAGACCTGGTCTTAGAAGGGTGAAGTAGAAATCTGCTTCACACGATGAAAGGCAAATGGGGAAATGGTTGACCAGAGAAGAGAAATGTCCCATCTTGAACTTCAAAACATGAATATGCTTGTACCAAAATACTTAGTAAGCTGACCTCAGAGCATCAAGTGCCACAGATCAAGTTCCTGGCCCCAGTGAGATCACATTGTACACACAACACACCTGTGATTTGGCATAAACATCCTGACATTCTGTCGTTGTCTGTGGTTTGTACTTACTTTTTATTGATGAAAGTTTTTGGGTGGAGCCTATGTCTGTAGGCAGTGTGATCTATGGAGAGACTGGACATTGTGTGTCCCCCAGAGCTACAACATCAGAAGGGAAGATAGGGCTCATTTCTTTGGTAGCACGACCAGAGGTGGCCTTGTTTAACATAGGCTGTTCTCACAGTGCTTCACTGGCTCATTTTAGTACAGCTGCCTGAGAGGTGATGAACAGCAGAGCCCATGTGCAGACATAGGATCTGGTAAGGAAGGACATGTGTTTACATACCCAGTGGGCAGGGAAGTCAGTCTCATAGAAGTAAAACACATATCAGCACAGGTGAGCAAAGAGGAGCCTGAGGGGTATGCTGCCTCCCTCTTGTAAATGTAAACGCTTTTGAGACTTCTTCTATAATAAGTAGCTGTGCTTAGAAACATATCCAATGTGGGCAAAAGGGTTTTAGAAAACTGCAATAAAAGGCCAAATCCTGCAGCCAGTATTCTAACCTAGAAAAGTTTGTCTTATTATTTTGCACAGGTTTTATCAGCAAAACTCAGAAGTTCATTTGCTTGGTTGTAAGAGACATCTAATTTAAATTTTTCAGCCTTTGCTAGAGTTGATCCTGAGTTTGAAGAGGCTTACAGGAGGTAACTTGCCCTTGCTTTACCAGAGGTTTACGCACTGAGGAGTAGGAAAAGTAATGAGTGCCTTTTTGCTTGGCAGCTGCAGCTGTGCTACTCTAAGAATTATCACAGGGTGAATCATAACAAATGTTTTGGGTCTTGGAAACTTAAAAAAAACCTCTAGGAGGCAAACATCCAGTGCTGTATTCACCGAGTTCTCTGCAGTTGGCCGTTTTTTTCTCCTTCTTACTACACCATTTATATAAGATTGGTAGACTGAAGAATAAGTTCAAAGAGTATTTGGCCCTTGAACACCAGTAATATGTATATTCAACTATATTATTCATAAAATAATATTAATCTGTGTAAACAATAAATATTTGCTTTGTGTGGAGATGCTAAAATGACTCCTCTTGCTCTCTTTCCATCCCTTTTTCCCATGGAATAACAAAAGATATATGCATATAGATATGCAATCTACCAGAGCGTGAGACTTGGATTTTTTGTATATATTTACAGAGAAGAAAGGAAAGGTATGCAGGGAGAATGTAAGTGATACACTAACTTAATGCAAATTATTTGACTGAAGTAATGGAATAAAAAGAAAACAGTGGAAGAGGAGCCAAGTGGTTTTCTTGTAGACTGCAGGAGGGAAGTTCAGTGCATCTGGAAGGCAGCAGTGCAGTGGGAAAGTCTTTGTAATTGAACTGGCATATGGCAAAAGAAGTGTTGTGGCAGATTTGCATCAAAATAAAGGTGATGTCGAGTTGAACTCAGATTTAGTAATCGTGGGTGCCAAGCGGATGAATTTAAGTTAAAAGTTAAGAATTGTTTTGATTACTGTGGTTATTCTGGGCTCCTTGTTCAGATTGTCCCAGCAGGCAGCATAAAAGATTAAAAATTTTACTACGAGGATGGTGATAGAGAAAGACATTCTCTGCTGCAGGAAGTCTACAAAGTTCACAAGATGTTGAAATGGGAAGTACTCCCAGTTCAGTCCAATACAGGACACTCAAGTTTTTTAGTCCTCAAAAAATGGCTGCTAGTTATCATAAATAGATTTATGCCTCAACAAAGTAGAATTACTTTGGATAAATGGACTTTTTAATTCAGGGGAGAAAAAATAGCCCCTTCCAGAACAAATAATTAGTCAAGCATAAGAGTATTTCAGGCCCTCATGGTTGGGTAAGATATTCAACAGAGTTGAAAATCAAGGGAAAGCAAGTACATTTGGAGAACAGCATCAAAGATTGCAGTGTTGGATGGGTAAAGCTTCATCCTCAGTAAGCACATTTCTGGAACTGCTCAGATGCGTTACAAAGAAGCATATGTTGTCCTCCTTGTGCAGATAGGAAGTGGAGTCTCAGGTTGTCCCAGCGCCCTTCTCTCATTCATCTCCAAACACCCTCAGTCTGTTTGGCTTGTTGAAGTCACTCAGCAGGTAAGACAGCTAGAGATGACTTCAGTATCCTCCACTCTCCATTGATTCTTTCTCTCTTTTCCTGCTAATGTAGAGTTGTTCCCTACACTACATGGAAGGTTTATTTCTATTTTTCCTTGTCAATTAAAATAAACTCCCAACTGCACTGTGTCAAACTCCTGCAGTATGTGAATTCCATACCTTTTCAAAATTGTCCTTCCTGGATAAAGCATATAAGCAAACTTCATTTATCATGTAAGGACTTTGGGGAAAGAGCAATTAATCTCAATTTATCCCTGGAGGACTGTGAGGTGGAAGCAAGTTTAAAGGTGTGAATAGCTGAAATAACTTGATTTTTTCACAGCTCTGAAGTGAACAAAGAATTCCTTATGGAAAAGAGGCATGCATGGAAAATAACACAAGAGGAAAGAACAGAAGAGCAAATGGGCTGGTGGCCTCAAAGCTGGGTTCACTATTTGCCCTAGTGTGGTCAGGTAGGGGAACCTCTTTTCTGCATAATCAGTCTGTCAAAGTTTGAAAGACTAGCAGAAAGAAGGAAATGGGCTAAAAGAGAGAGACACTGCTGCTTTTTCAGTACCCTTTGCAAACATAGCTGCTTATTAGTTATTACACTATTAGCTATTATTAAGAGTCATGGAAGATATTTTTCAAGCGTTTTTTTGCAGGTAAGTTTGATGGCCTTGACTGATTCTGGGGGCATTTGGATGCAAAGGGAATATCCTTACCTTCCTGCCAGTGGGAGTGGTTGGATTCTGCAGTTCATATGGCCCTGGCTGGTCTTCTGAGCCACTGTCTGCTCACCCATAATAGGTGGGGAGAGGATATCTACATCTTTGCATTATCGTGGTAGGTCTATGGAACTTTGTGTCTATGTTCCTTAGCAGTGGATGGCTGTAGCAGTGGATGGCTGTAGCAGTGGATGGCAGGGAACAAGCTGGGCTTACCTTCAGGAAGATATTGAAATGCTCTTAACTTAGTTTAGTATCTGTGCTCTTCCAGCCAGACAGCTGGAGCTCTTCTAGGCATAGTCCTGATTTCTAGTAGAACTGTGGAAAAGATCTTGAGCCTATTCTCAGTCTGCAGATACCACTGTGGAATGGGCTTTGTTCTTCACTTTGCCCATGAGATTCAGAGTCTGTGATTCATCGTCCCAAGGGACTTTTGTGGCCATCTGCTTCTGGTGATCTGGGTTTCTGTATGCTAATCCATCCTTCTGTAACCTGTGAATTTGATCTTTGTTGTCTTGTGTTCTGCTTAGGGAATGTCGGGAATTACAAAGAAAAGAAAAAGGTATAAGAGTGTTGCTTGTGCGAGCTGCAGCACCACTGCACCTTTTTTTGGTGTTGTTTTCATTTTTTTTCCCCTTTTCTTCTTTGGAGTGCAAATTCGACGTACTGGCTTGGATTTGCACATCTGCAGATAGTTCCTATGAACTCTCCTTCTACTTTGAGTGCTGAGGCACTGGCTGAGATCAGCTAGGTGTCCTGAGTGCTGCCTACATCTAATATTTGTGATAACCTCACACCGAGGGCCATCACATTTACGAGCAGCTTTCCCTAGTGGCCTATCAATGCTTGGATCCCTTGATGTTGAAGAACTGTCAATAGCTTTCTGTTTCTGTTCTGTCTGTTGTGTTTCCCTGGGATGGTTTGGTGATGACTGCAAAGATGGTAACTTTTCCCTGTACATGGAGGCAGAGAGATGAGTGTACATGTGTGGTTTTTTTTGTTAGTTTACATAAGTCTGCTTTGAGGTGTGTTGGGAAGGGGATGCATTTTGTACAGCTAAAAGTAAATACATCTGAAATTTGTATATTATATTTCTCTAAGGGAAAACAGGCTACAAGTTATGAGTTAAATTGGAGTGAAATATTATAAATGGGATTTGAGTAAAGAAACGTAACTCTGCAAGTATACAGTTTGAAATTTTTTTGTTAATTCTAATTTTTTTTCCAAATACTTTAAATCATAACACAAGTCTTTAAAAGCAGTAGTGATATCTGTAAACAGTTAAGCACTTCCTGATAGGAACTAATTTGATAGCACAGCAACTTAAATGGCTGCTTTGACCTCTGGTCCTTGAAGATCGGATGGTGAAGTTACCTTGTAGTCAGTTCCTCAGTAATATTTAAAAAAATGTATTTTTTCAGGATGTGAAATTTGCTTCGTACAGGCACACAGGTGTACAAACATACATACACATGCACTTCCTTGCAGACGTGTACTTCAGTGTGCTTTTAGAAAGCACTTTGTGGGATTAGCTTGGATTATGAAAATAGGCAGCTGAAACATCTGACTTCTCCATGTATTCTTCCTGCACTCTCAAAAGCTAAAACATTCTTGGATGTGTTAAAAAAATGTGTTGCAAAGAACGTACTTTATGAACGCTTGTGGCTTTCATTGCCTGGCTTCATGCTATGGCGCACTGCTGACAGTGGCCACTCCATGGCCTGTCTTACTTCAGAGCAACAGTTCAAAAGAAGAATAATGGTAAGCTTTGGTTTATCTTTTGTGCAAATATGATTTTTTTCTACTATTTTACCAAATAATAATTTGTATTTCTATGAATAAAACTTACTGCAACGAGGAAGACTTTGGCTGGAAGTAAACATTACAAGACCTGGTTTGTATATGTAGGTTGCAGGGTTTGGCCCTAGATGTTATGTTTAGAAAAGCTGAGCACTGTAAAGCTGCAGGAGTTGCTGTAGGAGTTGAGAAGACATGATATAGAGTAATTTATGTTATGTGTAGAATACGTACGCTAAGAAACCTGAAAAGATGGAGTGAAATTGCAAACAGTGCATAGCCACAGCAGGAGTCTGGGAGAATCGCTCCTTCCTAGGGACAGGAGGGAATCACACAAGTCACAAACATGCACTCAGGGCTGTATGCAATCATGGGTTATTAGGCACCATTGCAAAAGCGAAATGCTAGAGGAGCTGGTACAAAAAGTGCAATAAAATATGTATTAACATGATGAAATATGTATTGGAACGAATGCTAAGTGGGATAAGCATGACTCTTAAGTGAAACAAATCTGGCAGGCTCTAACTTTGACTTCTGGAGAAACCCCATTGCATGCTAGCCCTGTGCGGATGCTGGAGAGCTTCCACGCTGGAAAGCCTACACAAAGTGCTCTGTCTGTACCTTGACACTGTGCTTCAAAGGGTAATTTAGCAGCCTTTGATTCCTTCTTCAAAAGGAAGGCAGACAGTAAGCTGTATTGGTCTCCTGGGGAGGTGCTCATGCACTATCTTTGCCATAAGGGTGAATGGCCTTGACATAAAATATATTGCATACTGTGATGGTCTTTACTATGGCAGTCTTTTCAGAAAGAAAGGAGAAATATTTTCTGTAACTCATTTCCATTCCCTCACATTGAGAAGAAACTGCAGAAAAAATAAGGCATGCCCAGAACTTGTCCTGCTCATTAGAGCTCAGTGCCATGCTCTACTCTGACTTATACCATAGAATCATAGAATCATTAATGTTGGAAGGATGGTCTAACCATCATCCTTTACCTGTGACCGCTCTAGCCCATGTCTTTCAGTGCTGTATCTACTCTTTGTGAACACCTTTGAGGATGGTGACTCCACCACTTCCCTGGGCAGCCTGTTCCAGTACCTCATCACTCTTTCTGAGAAGAAATTTTTCCTAATATCCAACCTGAACCTCCCTTGGTGCAACTTAAGGTCATTGTCTCTTGTCCTATCACCAGTTATCTGGGAAAAGAGGCCAACCCCCAGACATCTTGGAACATCTTTAATGTTTTCCACTAAAAGATTAGAGGAACAGATGTAAAATCTTCCGTTTCACCAAAGTTATTAGAGTTGCTTAGGGCATAACTGAGACAATATCTTTGAATCATTCAACACACTGCAATTCTGTGAATGCAACGAGAGTCCAGTCCTGAGGCCCTTGTTATCAGCACAATGGGCTGCAGACATTCAGAAGACAGGGCTATCCCTACCAAAAAGGTCCCTTGGAGAGTAAAACCATGAGGCTCCTGTTGTCATGTTTCACAGTAGCTGTTTACAATTCTGACCATAATCCTATTGTAACTATTACTAATTAGTCATACTCTCGCAAAGCATCAGGGAAGATTTTCCAGACAGAATAACCACTAACGAATCTATAATCCAGCTTTGATCACTCATTCCTTTTGAATGCCAGTAGGTGGAGTTTACATGCCAAGATTTTCTGAATAATGAAGATGTTGCCTCTGAGGATCCTTTGGAGTTAATGTTTTAAGTATGCATCCAGTATGTACTCTGGGCTCCTGTAGTTGTTTTTCTCCTAATTGAACACCAAGAAAAAGACACTTTGACAAATTGAATTGGTCTTCAGGGTTCCACATGCACCTACTGAAATAAAAAGCAAGATTCTCTGCTTTTGGAGGAAGTTCAAGCAATGAGGTAGAAGTACTTGCAAATCAGATAGGCTGCTACCTCAGACACTCATACAAATGGCTTGAGAGTGACTGACAAAGATTTGAACCCTAATCATTCTGCGTGTTAGTTTACTGCACTGCAACATTTTGCAATGTCAGCATCTGACATCAATTATTCAGCAAATAATTATGGTCAGCTTTGACAAAGCAAAATATAAATCTCGTATCTGGTGAGGCACGAATGTCAGAATACTGTCTGTAAAGCAGCTAAGGGCTGTGTAAATTCTAATTAAAAACATTTAATTTAAGTTAATCGTCATTAGGAACATCATTATGTCCACATACAAATTGCTTCAGTGTAATTGTCACAGTTGTAAGTAACTGTGTAGTAGTTATTTAGTAATTAACCAGCTTTTTGTCAGGGACAAACTGTCTAAGAGATTATCAACTGGGTGTCTATTTGTGTATCTGTCACATGTATGTGGATGGAATTAGATGGAACTTGCTGTTCTTGTCCCCACATACACTGCAGACTGGCACCAGCTCAGACATACCCCATGGCTCCGAGTAAGTCCTTGTGCAGAGATGAGTGGATACTATCTTGATGTTCAGTAATTTATGACAATATGGTTGTAGAGAACCAGAGCCAAAGGTTTGCCCCGCAAAATGAATCAGAATTCAATTTCCAAGGGACAAAGGTGTTTTAGTCCCAAATGGCACCTGTTTCAGCCTTATACTTGTCTTATGGCACGAGCATATATGGGAAAAGTCTAGGTTTCATACAGTCATTGTTTTCTGATCAGGTTACCAATGAAATTTGTGCGTGGACTTTGTTGTGATGCCCATAGGAAAACTGCATGTTGCAGAAGCCTGGAGCTATATCCTGTCATCAACAATTCTCTGGTGGAGACAGGATGATGTCTTCCAATGGTCAAGTGGTGTCAACCAATAAATTACCGTAATTCTTTCCTTCAGATCTCTTGATTGCTGTGGGGATTTTGGGTCTGATACAACGCATATTAAAGTCAGTGGTGAATTTTCCCACTGACCTCTGTGTGGTCACAATCATACCTGCTGCAGAGGAGTGAAGGATGTGGTACATGTTGGATTCTGCTGAGAGCAACCTGGCCTGAATCTAAAGAGACTGAGAGCAGTTACTGCAAGACTTAGCTTAAAAAAGGAATGATTTATTTCACTGCCTCAGGATACAATGCCACAAATGCATGAAAGAAATTAAATAGCACATGGGAGAGGAGTAAAAATAGTCTTAAGTGGGCACGAATGCTTGAAATGGATGTTCAATAATATTGTTTAAAATTAGAAACTTCTAACTGTTGGAATGCTCTTCCCAAATAATCTATAGTGTTTCTTCTAATTAGCGTAGTAAAAATTTGCACCGAATCCATTGCTAATCGTATAAACTCATGATTTTGATAAAGTGAGTTGCTCAGGGCCAATTTTATTGTCATGCTTACATTTGCTGCCATTCATTAACCCTCAAATGGCAAGTTGGTCTTTCTCATCTAATTGAGAAAGTAATATTCATCTTCATAGTGGATAGCTGTGAGTGGAAAATAAGAATAAAATGAATACATATACAATCTAAACAACCCTCTTCATGTGTGTTGTATGCTACCTGCTGGAAAAGGGCCAGGTTCTCATCAGCACGTGCAAAATTAGATCTGGTGGAAAGAAAGTTTGTATTGAATGACATTATACTTAATAATGCTTATAGGTTAATACTCTACCCCAGGAACCACAATATGTAACAGTACTGCTCCTTGCAGCTCATTGTCTTATTCATTTAAAAGCACTTTTCATACTGTTTAAACTGTACACTTATTGCAGCAGCTATCAACCACTGATAGCATGATATCTGGGACTCAGACCTGACGATCTCATGGGGCCTATTATTATCAAAGGTAAGTTCAAAGACCAAATTCTGACACAACAATGGATGAGACATCCATCATCACTATTACAGGAGATGCAAAGTACTGAATAAGCACTGCTAGGGCTTCTGCAGACATGTCTAAGGCAGGATCAGTGTACGTCAGTGGGGCAAGGTGGAAAGGCTTGCAGTGCTGATGCCTTATTTTTCATTTGATATAGATAAGCAAGGCACCTTAAAGAGGATTACAGGAATAATGACTTGGTCTGTAAGATTTAACTTCTCTCTTTTCCATTTACATTCTGAAAAGAATAAAAGTCTGTTCAGGAAAATACCAGAACTTTCATTTGCCAACTGCTGGCCTAAATTTTACATCTGGAAGCTAGAATAACACCCAAACCTACTTTTTTTCTTAGAAGTCAATGTCATCTTGTGAAAAAATGCTTTGTTATGTGATCATTTGGTAGTCCTTAAATAATTGTACCTTGGTAGAATCTGGGTGTGCTTCCAACAAAAGAAGTTTGGATGTTAAATAGCATCTCTCTAAGCTAGCCAGGAGAGGTCAGTTTGCATGCTGCTACCAGGATGGTCTGTATTAGAGAGCTGCCTGCTGCTCTCCCAGGAATGTGGCTCCCAAGCAGCATGGTCCTGCAGCTGGCAAGAGCCCTGTGCAGAACAGGTTCTGAGTGCCAAACAGTGATTTCACTGATCAAGTCCCAACTGAAGAAGTGACTTCATGAAACACAGGGGAGGATCAGTGGCTGTAGAACCAGGTCAGATAGCCAGGGAAAATGCTTCTGAGTAAAACCTTTTATGGATAGGTCAGCTTGGAAAAGCAAATTTGCTACTTGCGTAGGTAACATAGAACAGTGTAGAGTAGCAGCAGTGAAAAATGTCTTATCATCTAAGGCTAATCTTCAGAGTGTTTTTTTTTTTAATCCAAGAGGCTGCCTTGGAGCAAAAGCTATGTAATGGTATGTATTATGTGTTCTGTTGAAGAAGAAACAAAATATTTAGACTGACTAAAAAAACCCAAAAATCTTCTAAAATTACTTCAGCATACTTGAGCTCAAGACAGGACAGTAAAAGAAAAATGCTTGTTAAATCACTCCAGTGTGCAAATATTATAGTGGATTGGTCTTCCAAGAATTGACTGCATCTGCGTGTTAATTGTCAGGATATTATTTTTTAAAGGATATAAATAAGGAAAAGAAAAAGGTCAGGTGGTTTGGTACAGTGATATCTTAGTGGGCTGACACCACATTCCCTATGGAAATGTGTTTTCTGGGCTGAACAGCATTTCTTCAGAGATGCCAAGGAAAATATAGCAAATATATTGTAGGAGAGCTCAGAGAAGTGGTCTTGTTACAATTACCTCTGCATTTATTTCTGCTCTCATGTGTGTCTGAGCGGCTGTGTGTCTGTAGCTCATTTTGAAACCGACTGGAATTACAGACATTTGATGTTTCTTAAAAAAGCCCAGCCCACGCTGTCTGAACTGGATGTGTGTTGGAGTGCTGGAGCAAATGGAAAGCACACCACTCTATCTGAGGATAGAGATCTCCTCAGGAGAGGCTGATATTGCTGGATTACCTGTCAGAAATGATCTGAGATGAAAGGAGAAGGGAGCAAAGGGAAGCTATAAAGCATTTGAGGTGGGGAAAAAGAAAAATAAAATGCAAAGTTCTGGAGGTGCTGTCGGTATATTGAATCACGGAATAAAGTCAGATGGATGCCTTGTGTAATTCTTCTGATTTTGGTAGATTTTTATCTGTACTGCCTTCTGGCAGTACAGATTTGGCCCTTTTGTTTACATTTCATTTCATAGCTGTATCTTGAGGTTTTTTGCAGTGCCTACATATGAGTTTATGTGCGAGCAGCATGTCCACCAGAAACAGACAGCAAGCACTGCCTCTTCCTTGGCATCCGCAGTAATTAAAAACAAAAACAAGCAAATGACAAACTATCTGCATCTTTTAGCTGATATAAGGTATTATCAGCTCTAACAGGAGGTTATTTAATGTCCTTCTGTTTAGGTAATAGTTGTGAAGTTACTGATCTCCACGGTCACAGTGAGGGGTAAGAAATGGTGCTTTGACCCAGGGCTCTTGGGTGCACACATGACATCAGTGTCTGACTTAAAATCTGTAAGAAAGAAGAAATACTTTATTTTCTGGAGGAATGAAGAAAGGCTCTTGCCAGGAGGAAATATTTGTAACATCTGTCCCTGGAACATAAAGGCTGCTGCAAGGTACTCTATGGGCTCAGGACTGTCTCACAGCACAGTGCTGCAGAGAAGAAAAAGCTCCATACAGTCCCTGCTAGTAGCGATGGCAGCAGGGAGAAGCCCTGCGTGTGCGGATACTGGGCCTGTGTTCTTTGCCTCAGCAGAAAGGATCCATTTGTTGTGGAAATTACAGTCTGTCTAGAGGAGTGGGGAAGAGATGGAGAGTGGATGATATGTGAAGAGCTGATGAGTTCATGCAGCAAAGGAGAAGAGAGGAAAAAGTCCAGATGTGTTTCTGCAGCTCAGATGAGAAGAGCAGTACCCAATTATCCCAGTGCCAGTGCACAAAGGGAATGTAAATGGGCATAACCATCTGCAGCCAGCTGATGTGTGAGCTCATACAGTCACCCAGCACCTGCAGAGGAGGAACTTGCTATTTCTTACAGATTGGAAAGGAAACAGATGCAGTTTTGCTCCTAAATCTCTGGCCATCTCTCGCTTCTCTTGTCGTCTCTTGGGGGAATCTTCCAGCAATTAGTTTTGAATTGCTTCAGTAGCTTACAGCTCATTTTATGAGAAATACCATCCAAATGTAATGGCTCTTGCATGTTTCAGAGCAGAAATTAATTGCATAATATTTTTAATCTCCTCTTCTTCCTGCTCTCCTTTCCTCCATCACATAACACCTTATATTTTGAAAAGAAAGATAGAACATCACAAAGGAAGGTGTTTTATCACTCAGTGTCCTGCCACTGTCGCATGCTAAGAAACAGCTTGATGTGCAATATCTTTACTATACTGATGCAATTTGAACATTACTGCCAAAATTAGTGTGGATTCTTTAATAGCTCTCCCAGGTGCTGTTCAGCTGGGGCAAGACGGCTTTAACCTTCTGCCTTTAGGAATCCCCTTGGTAAATCAGTGGCATCTTGGGATCATCTCCAAATGAAATTTGCCTGCTACACAGCAGCCAGGAGACGTGATAGGATTATAAAGCAGGACTATTTTTTCACTGCAGAAATGCTTGAACTCACTCCAGACAATTATGCAGACTGCCATTTTACACACCATCTATTTCAGTATTCCTGCATCAATTATTCCTTTAACATTACTGCATGCTAAGCTAGAATTTGCCGTGGGTCTACAGAATTGTAAGAGGTGGGACATATTTCAAATTTAAAAAAAAAAAAAAAGCACTTTCATTTGAGAGGCTTTGGGACACTCATTTCAGTATTTTCAGCCTCTCTGTATGTTCTGTGCAAAGTACTTTTTATCTCTCAGCCTGCTTAACATTTTTAATTTCTACCCTAATATGGTTTAATTCAAGACATAATGCTGAATTTTCCATGACTCTCTTAGCTGTCAGCTGAATTGAAAAGACCCGTTTAATTAGAAAAAAATAATAGCTTTATCCAAAGATTAACAGAAATTAGAGTGAAAACAAAATTGTTCTGATAGAGGGGGCATATGCATTTGCATTAAATTCAGGAAATCTCCCAAAACACAAAGAACCTGTTTAGAATTGTAATTAAGGATGGAATTCTAACTCACTGAAAGAACAGCTTGATGGCAATTGTTACTTTCCCTTAGCTTGAATGTAGCATGTAACCATTTAATTTTTAAAGGACAGCACTTTTAATTCCCATTAATCTCTAAAATTAGCAGTGTAGTACAGATCCTTGCAAGCACTGGATTTTAACAAGTCAAAATGTCCTAAGGAACTTTTTTGAAATATTTTAACTATTGAGCAATGCTTTACAGGTGGGGTGAAATGCAGAGCCAGTTTTAGCTACATACAGAACCAGCTGCATCTTCTGATCCCCTTCAAGAATTGGGCTGACTTGGATCCATAGCCTGCAAATGAAGTTGCAGCTGGAGGACAGTTCATTTATTATCAGGTTTTGGAGGTCTGTATTAGGAAGGGTTGAAGGTCCAATACTTCTTACTTGTGTCTTTTTTTCATTAACGTAGTCTGCAGTGAAAAATATTAGCTTTTTTATATCTCCTCTGAGGAAAAAGTATTTTGGATTTTGCAATTGTTGAACAAAACAGAGAGGGGCCTGTATAAAATATAAGCTCAGTGACACATCCAAAAATTAGTTAATAGACAAAGTATCTTTAGATACAATGAAAACAGCAGGCATGCTTTTGAAAGACTGTAGTTGGAGATCTAGACCAAGCAACTCAGTAGAGAGGCTGAGACACAAGTGTGTGCATGAGGTAAACTGACAAAATAGTCTTGTCTGAACAAAAAGATTTTAATTGTGACTGAGTTAAAGTTCATCTTCCCCTGGGAAAAAACCACACTGCCATAGTCCTAATCAATACATGCTTTCTACTCGACGTGCCAGGGAAGACAAGGTTATCTGCGGAGAAGTGTGTTAGTGTGCTGCTGCCACTGTGCTGGGAAAAGTGCAGCCAGCTTAAAACCTGCTGCCTTCAAAGCCAGTGGTGATGACTGACTTGAACTGAAGTGTCCTCAAGCTCTCCTGATGCGCTAATAATAATGGCAAGTCTGATGCTGATTTTACTGTAGTGCTTATTTTGGAAGGAGGCTACTGATGTCAGCAGGACACACGACAGTGTCAAATAACTGCAGTTCTCAGGCTGCCTCAGTGAGAAAAGCACATCCACTTGTTGCATGGAAACCAAATCTGTTTGTATTAAATATGATTCCCTTTGTCACTCTGAGTGATTATCAAAGACAGAATTTCCTATCTTGTGTCATCTTACACCACATCACAGAGGGGCTGTAGGAACAAATCCTTCTATTTTGTACACCTGTGTAATCCTTCATTTTGCCAGAACTTTATTCTGCCTGAAGGCATCGTGCAGGGATGCCATCCCCTGCTTCCATGGCTATACAGTAGGCAATAGTTAGGCAGAATAGGGTTGCAAGAGCAATGGACATATCCCCATAGATTGGAAATGCATGAATAAATCAGTTCTGTCCCCCTGTGAAAGTTCATCTGCAGTCTCTATAGCTGCAGTGCTGGGCTGAGGTCGCTCACTATATCCAGGTGAGTAAAACTTCACAAAGGAATCTCTTTTTTGTATCTGGCCAGTGTACTATACTTTGAAATGTTTGGGCTGAGAATTAAGTTCTTGATGCACCTAACCATGAAATAACTAACTAGTGGAAGTATTTTTATGTAGTGCTGGCTGGTAAGAGAAAGGAAAAGGAGCAAGGACATTTATATGACATTGAGGGTCAGAAAAGACATCCTTCCTAGGGCATCCATCTATCAGGTAAGGAAAGCAGAGATGTCATCCTAGTCTTTTAAGCAGGTAGTGTGCACTGCATGTGTGTTTGGGAACAGCTTTAACAGCAAAAATGGTCGTACTTCCTCCGTTCCATGCAGCTTCCACATGAGTCTGCAGGCAGAGGGGTGGAGAAGGAACTGCTTATGCTGATCTCCTCATTCACCAGGTAGACATGGATATAAGGGAGTGTATGGGGAAAAGAGCTCCTTGGGGAGGAGCTCAGCTGCAAGGCTAAGTAAAGGCTTGGCTGTTGGTCTCCTCCAGCCCCTCAGATCTTGCTTACAAGTGGAAAGTGCTTAGTGAAGCTTTTCACTCCCTTAGGCCTGTTGGTTGGCTAATGGTAGTATTATTTCTGTGCTCTCTGAAGATGGTGCAGTTGCTTGTGGGCATGCATCCAACCCATTCAGTCCTGCTACATGGGTTTATGTTGCTGGGGTTTTTGAGTCTTTTGTTTTTTAATCAGGGTGAGGATCTATTTGCCAATATCTCTCCACCACAATCAGTACCATTGTTAAAGTCAAATGAAATCTTGCACAAAGCTGAACAGCCTTTCTCTTTTATGAAGATATGCACAATAGGATCAGTGACAACTGTAGGTTTTTAAGAGCTTGTTGCTGGAAATCTCATTAACTGGAAATTTCAGCCTGTTGTTTTTTCAACCTGACCTTGAGTAGGCTGACTGACAAAGGATGCCATTTTGAGCAGCATTGCTTGACTTTGGCCATATAGTCGTGCTACATGCAAAACCTTTGATGTTCTTTTTTAAGTCCAGAAGTATGGTTTCCTCTCAAAAGTGATGAGAGGGAATGATTAACAATAAAGTTCTAAGAATTCTCTGGATTATTAAGTGCTCTCTGCGTGGGGGCAACTTGTGTTAGAAATCCTTCGCTATCTTCATCTGTTAACTAGATGTCTGATTTTATGGTTCTCTGAGTGGAGAAAGGGTAATTTTTTAATACATTGATGTTGATGGGTGGGCTGCTCATGCCTCTGCCCTGCACAGCACATTTGTCCTTCATGTAATACCATTATGAATGCAAGAAAAAGCCTTTCTTCTAGGTAAAAAGAATGAACAGCCCAAATTTCTGTCTCATAGTCCACTCCATATGCATAGAGAATGAGGATAACAAACTAACCTTTCTACCAGGGGCTAATTGGATTTCACATGGTTTGGAAGCACCACTGATTCACCAGATATATTAAATTCACTTTTAATGTTCCTACTGGGTAGCTTGTCTGGCTATTGTCCTTCCTGTCCCTACTTTTTATCCTATTCTATTTTGAACTGCTCTATTTCCAACACTTAAATAAATACATACTTTGTGCTGCAGCCCTTTTGAGAGCAGCAGTTCTTCTTGCTTGAAGCATTACAAGCTGTTTTGTATATACATGCGTGAATATTTCTTACTCCATTTGAGTAAGCATCACAAAATGAGTCCAAATAATGCATATTGGTTAGAAGTTGGTGTCCCTACTCTGCTTCAGTCACAATATAATAAAATATTCCAAGAGGCCATAAAGCTCTCATAATCAATGTACTGTACTATGCAGCCTAATGGAGAAAATCTGCATTTTTCATTGATAAAAAAATGTTAAGTAGGAGAAATGATGGAAAGTGATGTAAAAATTCCCTCATGCATCAAAGAAAACATTGATCTTGCTGTTTTGTGCAGAATTTTCTCTCCTGAAGATGAAAAAGGAAAAAAAAAACCTCCAATAAAAGAGTAAAGTAAATAGTTGATTGAAACAAATGTAGGTTTGAATGTGAACCATGGGTCTCCATAAATACAAGAGAAAGCTGAGGTCTCTGACTAACATTTTAAAGGATGGAAGTCTCACGTCAGGCTCTTGCAGAGCGAGCAAATTATGCGTGCTGAGATATAGATGGTGGAGATGATTTTTCCTTCCCCTCACAACCTGCACTGCATTGTGAGGGGCCAGCATGACCCTGCTTGTGATGAGCTTCTACAAGGGTGTCTGGCACAGAGCAGAGATGGAGGAACAGATGACAAAGTCCCCTTCCCTTACTGCAGGGTATCTCAGAGAGGGTCCCCCAAGGCACTATAACTGCACTTGCATCCCTGGGCTGGGCTGGCATGCTGGAGTGCTCCCAGTCCATTTGTGGAAACCAACATCCATACTTTTTCTGCTTATCTTTCTATTACTTATCCATTTTAAGCAGCATTTTTTCCTAAAAACAGATAAGTAATTTTCTTTCTGTGAATGCAAATGTGGAATCTATTGAGTGGGTGTGTGCATGCTTTAAAGAAGCAATTGAATCCAAATTGAATCCTTATTTTTAAATTCAGGAAACCCGAATCTAATAAAATGTAAATCAATTCAGTATCTGCTTTGGGCTAGCAGTCTTCAGACTGTTACAAAAAAACACCCTGCATTAAGTGCTGTGCATTCCAGTATTAACATCTTTATTTTCCATTATGTCTGTTTAACTATTAAGTCTGAAATCTTTTCCTTTCTGGACATGTGGTGAAAAGCTTGTCAGAGAAGAGAAAGCAATTCATTTAAAATCCATTCAGCATGTCCATTCATTGCTGATATTCACTCTGACACATGACCTTGCTGAGTCTTCTTGTGGACAAGCCTGTATATGTTTGGTTGCTGTACCATGCTTTTTTGATTGCGAGCGCACAACTGATTAATTGTACAGCAGGGCTGCCTTTGTGATTTAGAGTTGTGGTTATTCGGACATGAAATAAGCATGCCACTGCCAATTTGACTTTGAGTGCAGGTGTCGGAGTATAAGTAAGTCCACTGGATTTCCCATTTAGTTTAAACTGAGTTAAAGCACGGTTTAGTCATGTTCTCACCTTAGTAAAGTCCCAGTGCCTGTTTAGCTGCTAGTCCTGCTTCTTTAGCTCCACCTAGCACTTGAGCGTTGAATGAGAAAGGACATCAGCAAGTTTCTGAAATGCATTGTCTTCAGCTGACAATTTTATAGCAGTTACAAAAGTACCGTCAAAAATGCTTTGGAAAATGCATTTCTCCTCTTCATTCTGCTCTTAATAGGCTTTATTTGTGCATAGCATGCAAATTGGATTCTAGAGCCTTTCTGGCCTTAAAAGAAACTGCTTCTGAAGACAATTTTCCCACACTCAACTCTGGAGGCTTCTAAGCTCGGCTAGTATGATGATTTTAAGAAATCCAATAGACATCTCTTTTCTTTGAGCACAACTATTAGATCTGCAGAAAATTAAGGAACAGTTTGAAGATGGCTGTCATTTTCTGTTCTGCCATCTAAATCCCTAACAAGAAGGTTATTACAGTGGGAAGAATTAATTTTTTTTTATGACTAAAGGAACAGTAGAAATCTTGCCCTGGCTCTCTTACCCTAAGACTTACACAGAATCAAGCAGTTGGTTAAAGGTAGAAGTCCTGAGATGGGATATGGTCAGCCCCTAAGTCAGACTTGTGATTGTGTCATTCCAAATAACCTTTGCCAGATCTCTGCTAGCCATTTAAGCAGAGGTCTTTGCTCATTCCACAACATAAGGAAGAGATGGAAAATCGGAGGGCAGGAGTACGTACATAAATCACTGTTCTGAATAATCACCAGCTACATCATCTGACCATTTATCTTTCAGCCTGACCTGGCTCTGTCAAGCTAAAAATAGGAACCTTTAATAAAGGCATTTCTCAGAAAGGTGAAGAAGACAGTTCAGTTAACCCCCCTGGTGATGTATCACTCTTCACAGACACTCTCTGTGTGCTTGACAAATGGTGATGGCCAATCCAGGCTACTGGAGGTCTCCTGCCTAAGTGCCAGAGCTCAGTCCAGCAGTGGCAGCACCCACAATGCGGCTGGAGCCTTTGTTACTGCAGTGACAACCTTCACACTGCCAGCAGTAGAGTGACAGAGAGGCAACGTGTTAACCATGTGTGCTCTGCAAACTGTCATTCTGCAGGTTATGAAAGGGAACAAAAAGTGCTTGGTTAGCGTAACACCCTTATAGAGCTCAGGAGGTTCTGCACTGGTAGGTGACATAGACTAAGTCTTCAGTCTTTTGATCTGTAATTCTTTTCAGTTATTTCATTTATTACTGAATTGCAATTTTGAAATGCTCCTGCTGCCTCGTGGAGGATGGTAGGAATAGCTGGTTATTCAGCTGCACACCAATATCCTGCAAACTGACCACTCCTTTTCCAGGCAAACTACAAATATCTATATTGGAGACATTTCAGCAAACTGTGAGCTCACTTCTAGCTCCATTTTGTGAAATGGTTTGTTCTACAGATGCTGTGTTAAAGTGAACTAGAAGGCTCAGCATCGCTCCAAAGGACATATCCTTCCTTTCCACAAATAAAATGGCTGCAGCAGACACTAATGGAGAGTCAGTGCAGAAATCCCCTCCTGGAAATCCTGACTACATTGTTCTCTCAGAGAAGGTTTTTCTAATATACACACAGAAGGATTTCTTTTAATGAGGAAAGAAACCACGTTTAAAGAAAACCAAGGAACTGTGAATGGTCTTGTGCTCCCTAGAATTTCTTGATCTCTACTGACTTCTGTTTCTTCCCTAATATATGCTGTAAAGTTTAAAAAAACATCAAAACTTGACACAAAGAAAAATGTCACCAGCTGATCTATTAGAAAGAATTACTTTGTAAGAAATAAATCTGTGCTTCATCTACTGGAGTGTGAAGATTTAACTTCCTTTATTGGCTCTGCTTAAGCTGCAGGAAATGGAGAGAAAACATTTCATGCAATGTGATCTTTTCTATGTCAATATTATCATTTCTGTCTTGAATTTCAAATTAAATATTATCTTTCTTTAAACAAAGGCTTGGAAACCAATGTTATTTATTCTCTCTACTGTAATTATATACATAGGTTTAATTTTCCATTATAGATAAAATTAATAATAAAATTTGCAGATTCAAAAAGACAACATCTTACTAATTTCATGGATGCCAGTGCCATTGCAAATTGTGCATAAGAACCATAAACACAGCCACCATTTTCAGGTAGCAGCACAGGTCTGTGCACTGGCAGAGTGCTATCATTTTTCTGCCCTGTGCTTTAATGAGTTGATAGCTAACAGCAAAAGGAAGCATTTAAAACAATGATTTTCAGGTTGTCCACTGGGGTAATTTCTTTCCAGGGTTTTCATGGTGCTCCAGACTAATTATTGGATATAATTAGAGCAGTTGATTAGGGTAAGCTAAAGCAGAACATGTACTTTTAAAATAGTCTACAGTGCCTGGGGACAGACTTGTAGTATTTTTTTTTCTTCTTGAGAAAATGTGAGAAAAAAAGGCTTTCAAAGAGTAGAGATCAGAAGATTCTTAAGGTTATTCTGGAGTCACAAAAATCCCCTGAGCCAGCTAATGCAGGGTAGAAGTTCAGTACTGCTGGGCTGACACCCCTGGTGAGTTTCCATACCGGCTGATGAGGTTTCCAAGCAGCTGTCCCAGCAGAGCAGCTCGCAGTCCCTCTTCCCGGCTCCATGCCCTGCAGGGATGTGTATGTCTGGGGCTGCTCTCCTGGTGTTTTTCATCTCCTGCCCACACTTAGGCTTGGGAGCAGTAAGATCCAGCACTTAAGTCGCATGTTTTCACAAAGCAAGTTTATTCTAGCAACTTTATATAGACAGTGATGCATATGGGTTATGCTTCAGGGACATACAGCGATGACCAAGGATTTAAGTTTAATAAACAAAGGGTAAATAGGAAATACTATGCACAGTGAAGAAAAGCAATGTGTCTGACTTAGAATTGCATGAAGTGACATTATTTTCTGAATTTTTAATGTTTTCCATTGTTTGGTGAGAGAGGGGTGGGATTTTGTCTGTCTTTCCTTACAACAAAAGAGAATGAATAAAACAAATACAGAAGTTATTATTTCCGTAATATTAGGAGCACAACAAATGGGTTTTGCGGTTTTATCTATCAGCCTCCAGTGCTCAGCCAGTTTGCTGGTCACAATTATAAAACATACATATTTATCTACTACTTGAAGGGGCAAGAATGCAAGAAGGTGAATTGCAAGTATCTCTGCTTGACGTGATATCATATTTGTCCTTGTGCATCTGTCACGCTTAGATACTTGATCTGAAAGCCTCCTTGGTTGCCTGGATTTTCTTTTTGCTTGTGGTAACGGGGAAATATACCCTTTGACTTGTAACCTGGAGAGGGCGAAAGCCCCTCTGGGTTCTTTCTGATTTCATCCAAAAGACTGCGGATTTTTTGAACCCTTACGTTGTGATCTAGGTTTGCACAGCAGTTTCCATACAGAAGAGTGATCTAAGCAAACCACAGTCTTTTCCATGGAATACGTATGGTACTTAGAATTCAGATGGGAATGTGGGTATTGAGCCAACCCCAATTATTTGCAAATGAATCAGTGGCACACACCCTCAGGGGGGACTGTAATAGCAAGTGCTCATTTGAAATGTCATCATTCTGTGGGGGAATTCTCAATAAGTGATGTGTTAACTATTTGCATCCTAATTTCAGGCAAACAGAAATTGCAGCTCACTGAGTTTGTAAAGAAAATTCTGTCTTTGATCGATGCCATTGCAGATTTCATCTGGCTCCATTTTGAAAGTCGTGCAGATGTGAAAAGGAGGCTGTTCGCTAATGTTTGGCATTGCAAACAGAGCTGGCAATCCTAATCAGTGCTTTAATTATGCATTATGTTAATCAGTGTGAAATACTGAGCCCTCTTTGGACAGCCAAAAGCCTTCTTTATATTTTATTTATTAGAGTTGGAAATTAACTTTTCATAGTCCAGCTCCAATAGATCAGTAGATATGGAAATTCAGCTCTGTCTACAGTAAGTTTCTCCACTGCTGTCTCCAGGGCTTCCTCTGGTTCCTTGCGATGCATTTGACCTCTGTGAAGACCCCAGTGGCCAGGCATGGCAAAACACTGGACCTCAACAATCTGAGATCTCTGTTACAAATGTTGGTGCCAGTATTGCAGTCACTTGCAGTGGTCTGGTGAAAAAGCTGCATTTTTTTGTTTTGTTTACTTATGTCTTTCAGGTGCAGCCCTGTGCTGCTGGGCTCACCTAGGTCACAGCTGTGCTGTCATTGGGCTGATGCTGGAGATGTCTCATGCTCGTGTGCTAGCATGTTTTTCTCCTCCTGACACAGTACTTAATCAGTAGGTGGCTGGGATGCCAGGACCTTAGGATAAACTCTCAGCAGTCAGTTGTGTACAGGCACTTTGGTGTCCTCTGAGCCTGTTTCTGTACTGAACACTTGCGTTTTGAACACAAAAGGTTTGATGTTGGACTTTCCAAAGCGTTTTTTCCCCTCTTAAAAATAAGAGTTACTTTGCACTTCATGAAAGTTTTCAGAGCATTCTGTGAAGATGAAAAAACATCATCTTCCTTTGCCTCAAAAGAGCACCTGCCAGCTTGCCAGGAGTCTGATTAATTTTCTGCAATATACTGATGACAAATCTGGGTGTTTAAGGTTCTCCCTGAAGAGCAATGATGTGCACATTCTCCACATGTCCTTGCACTGAGAAGACTTGAATTAACTTTAGGTACTGGAGATAGCACAAAATCATTATCATGAGTTAATGTGTAATTACCACTGGTTCCAGCAGAATTACCCGTGGCACAGTTATCCTGCTGCTGTTGTGTTCATTAAATTGCATTCATTATTTCACTGGTAACTGCAAATTGCCATGACTGTACCTATGTAAATATCAGAATATGTCATTATTCACAATGTAGCACCTAGAAGAATGAATGTTGAATGGCCACCAGCAGTGCTGTCCTTGCTGATACAAACATCCCACAATAATGTTCCCAGTTTTTCAGGCCAACTTGCTGCACAAGTGCTGGGGGGACATGGGAAAGGAGGGAAGGCAGGTGGGATTAAGGTTTTCTGTCCAGTTCTGCAGGTCCAAAGTGATTCATAGAATCATAGAATGGCCTGGGTTGAAAAGAACCTCAAACACCATCTAGTTTCAACCACCCTTCCATGGGCAGTGTCGCCAACCACTAGACCAGGATTACCTGCTAATGGTTTTGGAAACACTTTCTGTAGGAACATGCTGTGCCCAGCCACTCTTCTTAGCAGTCCTTGAGTTTCTAGGCTCTGTTGGTACTGAAATACTTGTCAGCATGGGTGGTGGTGACAGCCATGTTTACCAACCCAGCGTGGGGGCACCCTGCTTATTATTTTAGAATTAGCTCAGGAATGCCTGTGTCATTCATTAGGATGGCTAACATAGCCTGTCAGCTCCTGAAGGGATTGGAAATTCCATACTTCATTGGATTTTGCAGGGTAGCTGCATTTTTTTTTTTTTTTAAATTACACTGTTCCACTTGATTTGCAGGAAACAGGACCATGTAGGTATGGAATTGGGGAGCAGCAGAGAGGCAGTGCCTTCCTGTTTAAATTTAAACTGAGCCATGTCAGAACGTTGCTAATTAAAAATAAAATGAATGACTTTGCTCTCTCTATAGGTGACCTGTCTCCACGATTTCTTTGGGGATGATGATGTGTTTATTGCCTGTGGTCCCGAAAAATTCCGCTATGCACAGGATGACTTTTCTCTGGATGAAAGTGGTAATGTTGAACACACACTGTTCTTCAATCTGTTCTTACTTGACTTCCATTCATTTGCTTTTAATAGGTAAAAGTGCTGCATGCTTTTGTTCTTTTCTGTATGACCCAGTACATGGAATTCATCATCCTTTGGTGACACAAAGTACAGTCAGTGGATATTGTAATTGGGCAAACACTGGCTGGGATGGCCCATTTCAAAACAGATGGACTCCTCCACTCTACCATCATTTTTACATTAATGACAAAATCTGGTACTATATATCCTTTAAACTTGTTCAAGTTCCAATCAGATTGAAACATTTTTGAGAACTGAGCAGTAGAACACTGATCTCTATTTTTCTACTTGGAACACAAATACACACAGTTTGTCACTCTTGTCCTTATGTACACATGTCAACATTAAAAATGGGAATGAGCACAGTTAAAAAGAAAAATCATTCCCTTTATTACTTTCTTCTGTTGATTAAAAAAGGAGGGCAATGTTTGTTAGGTGGGATTTGGACAGCACCATCATTTGTCCAAATAGCAACCAGAGATCTGTAACAATATGAGTCTCTTTGATCAATTAAACTACAGAATCTCTGATTTCACAGAATATGCAGAGCTTGCTTGTAGGAGTTACCCTACCTGGCAACTGTATATACCAACAGCACAGGCTGTTTGCTGGTGCCAGCAAGTGCAGCAAGAGTACATGAATGCAGTTGTGACCATTTAAACTGGAAGAAAATATGGCTTCCAAACATTACTTACAAAAGCTTTTAGGTATACTGTGTAAGGAACAGAAACTGCATGCTATCTTGTATGCTACAGACTGGCTCAGTGTTGAAGACTTAAGAGAATTTTTGCTGTCTACCAAGAGGCAAAGCAGCCTCTAAACTTCAAACACTGCATTTTTATGACTCCTTAGCAAGGCTGGATTTGTTTGATGCTGGTACTTCAGACCTGTGTACTCCAGATGAACCCATTTGGTGGTCTTGGGTATTTCAAAGTTTCCAGGAGTCAGCTGAAACTTTGCAGACAGAGGATAAAGCCTGCATCAGGCTGGTGAAGCAATCTGTAATGTGAGCTTCATATTTTATTTTAACAGTCAGGAGTTGAGTCAGCTCAGCAGGGATTTCCACATATAAAACAAATTGCACGTAATCCTAGCAGAACAACTTCATGGGAAGCTCAGCTCTCTGCCTACACTCCTGGTTTCTACTACTTTTTCCAGCTTGGATTTCTCTAACAAAAATAAGGCAAGCTTGCTGTTGGGCAGGTACTGAGCATCTGCAGCTCTCTGTTGTATTTTCAGGAGAGTGGGGATGCCATGCCCTTCCCAAGAAACGGATGGGGAGCTATTAGCCAGCAGCATTTTCCCATTATCCACCCATCATCCTTCCTTGTTATGGATCAGATGCTGCAAAGAGAACCTGAAGTCTTGTGGATGAATGTCACTTATTAAAATCTCTTCTGTCATGGATACTTTCCTGTTGGGATGACACATACTTGAATTGCTGGCTATTATGTTCGCTCTGGCAGGACATCAGGAAACAAAAAGAGAAATACCATGAGAGGATTATGTCATCTTTTTCTTTCTGACTGCCCACCACAGCTTCTGCCCTATAATCCCTGTTGCTAAGCACCTTCCAGATGTTGCTGCTCTGTCTCATTCATACTGGCTGGCTTCAGCATCAGCACACTGAAATGTCACACCCCACACTGCTAAGAGGCCTGCTGATACTGATGTCAGCACAATCAGATGTCCACATTTATTACCTTGTTACAAGGCATACTAATGCTCAGTAATTGCCTTTGGTGTGCTGACACTTGCTGATGGCTGAGCTGGAGAAATTCATCAGAGTCAGCATTTCTGTGCTGGTAAATGCAAAGCTGAGCTTCTCTGCAAGGAATTATCCTTTGGGGAGAAAATGAATTTGAATAAGCTTTTTTAAAAAGGCAACAAAATATTTTAACTTTTTTAGGTTTATATTTTAGGGAGCAATTTGGATGACTAAATACTGATGTAACATACTTTTAAATTCCCTTGGTTTCTGAGAAACCCATATCTGGTGCACAGACATTGCTGATCCAAGTGTTACACTCTTTTGTTAAGCAGCTACACGTAAAAGCCTTGAAAAACATTACTTTTGCAGTGCCTGAAGATGATTGTTCCCCATGTTTTGGTTAGGCTGATTAACACCAGAAGCAGTTATTTGCACATTCTTCCAAGTGGCTATCATAGAATTCTATGATTCTATGATTCTATCTCAGACTGCCTCATCAAACATTATTATTTAGAACCAAGGACATAAGAAAATGGGGAAGTTTCTGTTCTGAAGCCCTACAAGGCCTTCTCCTTCTCTTCTACCTGGCATCATCTGTGAGAAGTCAAGTACCTTAGGAAAACAAAACAAAACAATTTATATCCCTAATTTACAGTTTCCAGAATCTATTTATTAGGAGAGAGAATAAACTTAATATGGGTTTAATTATTATCATGCATCATCCCTGGAGCACAGGGAATCATCCCATCTGGAAGAAGAAGAGACTGACTCTTGACTGTCTGAGAATGAGGAAAGCCTGGGGAAAAGGTTTAGGGCAATTACATTTTCATATATATTCTGATATATAAATAAAATAACACATACATTTCGGACAGACTACTTGTTTTCAATTGACCAATTATGTATCCATCCACTATATTCTGCTTCAGTTACTTCCCATTAAAAAAGCCAGGTCAAGGGGATTCTCAGTGCAGCCCATGCATGCTGAGCTGAGCTTTTCTATAAAAATCTTCCTGTGAGTGGAACATCTAATTTACATCTTTAAAAAATACTTGTTTTTCGTGTGAGGACAATTGCTTATAGGAGATAAGACCAGTTAGAATTTGACAGAGAGGGAATTCCTTTTTTATTGCCAATTCTTAACTGAGATAAGTGAACTTTGGGAAGACAAACTACTTTTTCTATCAGTTCTGAATGTCAATAAACCTTGTTGTGAAGACCTGAGATGCCTGAAATCCTGGAACACATACAGATTTGTTAGCATTTCAGTTCCCTTCTGCACAACACTGTAGATCATGTTTACATTTTCCCCTCCTCCTGGCTCGTATATTTTTTTAACAAAACACAGTTGGGGCTCTCATCTGCTCATGCATTTAAACACATGAATCTATTGCATTTGTTTATGTAAACCTTTCTGAAAAAGATGACCAACCAGCACAAAGGGTGTATTTTGTAAAACCATTTTGTTGACTTTGCTTTCCACATCTGTAAAGGGCAGCTTGATGAAAACACAGAAAGAGCGTGAAAGGGCTGAAGGCCTCCTAGGTCACAGGTCCCACGCACCACTTACCTTAAAGTCATGCTACCAGCTGTTTGCTGGCTTTATGCGCCTGCATGAACAGTACTCATCGCTCCTTCTGCTGGGTCTTCATGGGAGAGTTTTGCAGATTAACTGGTTTTGACCTGTTCTTTCCTCAGTAAATGCTGACTGTTTTCATTTTGGTCTCTAGTTGGTGGGCATCAAGGCAGGGGAAAAGGCAGAAAACCCTTGGTAGGGCACATATACAAAAATGTTCCCTGCTAGGGAGAGAATCCTGATTTTAATGTACAGTCTCAGTGCCTCCTCTAGAGGCTCTTCTTTTTAACCTGTCCCTAAAATGTCTCATTTTTACCTTGGAAATGCCAGTTTTCCCCTTAGTGTTGAAGTTTTCTTACAGTTTTTTGGAAATAGAAAGCCACTAAACCACCCATGAGTTTCACAGCTAGCGCCCATAGGTTGTGAGAGTAGGTAGGGAAGTAACCATGGTTACTGTCTCTTTTCTTAGAGTGCCGGGTGATGAAAGGGAGCCCTGCAGCTGCCACGGGCAGTAAGTCATCTCCTACCCCTCAGAAGAGCTCAGCAAAGAGTCCAGCCCCAATGCGCCGCAGCAAGTCTCCAGCTGATTCAGGTAACCATCAAGACGGTGAGTGATTGTTTTCTGGATCTTAACTCTGCTCGAGATGAAAACACGTAGCGTGTGACTTTGAGAACACTGTCCTTGGATGTTTGCATTTGAGACTCTGGCATATTTTAAACACAAGATGATATTGTTAGCATACAGGATCACTAAATAAATATCGGAGAGGAAATCTCTGGTTAGTTAAGTGCAGTCAGGCTTTGGGATCATACCACCCACAGTCTCACAGCCTCTTGCCCTAAAAAAAATTTAAAAGGAAACATTTCCATTTTACAGACGGGAAATTGAGGTTTGCAGTGCTCTTGTATGTTCCCTGTAGCTACAGACTGTTTTGGAATAGCCTCTTGTGTAATGCAAATGTTAATTACTGCACAAGTCAGAAATGTCCTCTCTTAATCACCATTTAAAGAAGACAAGTGACCTTGCAGTTGAGGATCTGGTGATGGGCTTATTGATGTGATAGAGACATTCACTCAGTAATAGAAGAGAAAGAAAATGGTAATCCTCATTCACTGCAGCAGCTTTCACCATTTGAAATGCTGCCCTGCCTCTTCAGTATCAACTGGATTGGCAATATAGCACACATGGAGAGCTGCAGAGCCTGTAGATTAGAGACCTGGCTGGTAATTGGTAATTTTTAGAGTACAATGAAGAGAATGGGACTCTAGGTGTGTCATCTGTTCCACTGTCCTTTCCAAAAGAGAGCCAGGTATGGGTGTTCATTAAAAAGGCCAAATCACCACCTATATAAGCATTTCAAGATTCTACACAGCTTTATAAATTGAATTCAAAATTCAAGTGACCCACAGTATTATCACAGGCTAAAAATAAAGCAGAAATTGTTTTCACCTTCATGGACACCCACTGCATATTGCATGTGGACACCACAAAACAGCTGACCCTTCAGTAGACATTGGATTACTGGATGTAAAATTCTCCTAACGGTATTCAGTAAGATTTTCCCCATTAAGCAGTTAATTTGTTTAGGGTCTCTTGATGTTCTTTAGCTACTTAAAAAGATGATGTGAAAAAAATGTGAAATTTGCTGGCACATGCCAAGACTGCTTTAAATAATTCCTTCTCTGTGAGGTGATTCTGCACTCATACAGTTTTCCATCAACATTCCAGTATTTGCTTAAACTTGAGTTTACTGTGATCTAAGAAGTTTATGCAGAAGAAGTTGCGTGGTAGAGTCGTGTGGGTGCATTTAAGATGTAATTGAAAATCTGTTGTAGAATTAAAAAAAATAATCTCCTATTCAGCAATCTGGGAGTCAGGCCATGCATGAGTTGAGACAGCATTTAAACTCCATAAGCATCAGGTACTAATTGCTACCAGAACAAGACTTTATTACATGAGTGTATAGTCTTATGTGAAATGACAACTATTGTGTTCCTGATTTTGACTCACAGAACAAAATGGTGAGTCATCTGATGAAGCCTAATGAACAGTTAGTTTGAGCCTTTCAAAGGGAGATTGATTAAAATAACCAGAAATGTCAAACAATAGCCAGCTCCTGGAATTAAGGCCTGTAATGAAGGACAAATCAGGTTTCTTTAATTCATCTAGACAAGGGTCTTTCGTACTTTTCTGTGATTTCAGTACAGGAAAAATGGCAGCCTGTCTTTTTTAAAGAGAATAGAAAATGACTGAACTCTTTCTGTGCTGGAAGGTTAATAAAAGATAATTGTTTTCTCGGGACAGAGACAAAAAAAGAATACTACCATCTTATGTTGTTTCCTCTTGAATTTGCAATAAAGAAAGCAGGTGTGCATGTTACCTGAGAGACAATATTTATGTAAACAAACACCAGGCTTAGCTGAGTTTTAAAGTTATCACATTGAAAAAGGCAGGGAATACTGACTGAAGCTTGATTAATCAAAGATTACCTGATGCTTATTTTTTCCTTCAAAATTCTCACCTATTTCTTCTGTAAAAGGATTTTGAAGCAGTTTTATTTCAAGTATGTTCAGTATATTTCCCATGTGTTTGATCTCCCATGCATTTGTACTTTTGTCTTTGCTGTCTTTTACTCTGTTGTGATTGTCATACCAGACCTCGGAGTTTCTTAGTTTTTAATAATTAGATTTTGTTATTTTCAGTTGTTATCTCTGTAGCATTTTTCATTCTTTGAGAAATCTATTGGTAATAATGTAAATACAGATTCTGAGGTGAATCTCTAAGTTGCTTGAGTGGAAGAAGGCTGAACCTTCCTTATTACAAATTACATTATAGTGGCAGAAAAAGGTGTTATTTTATTTATTTTCTCATTCTACAAAGGCTGCTCTGAAAGTAATGCCTCCTATTTTATAATGTTGGCCCACAGTGGTGGATGGTGGTGGTACGGCAGTGAAGGTTGAACCTTCCCACCAATATCCCATTAGATGTTGTTGTCGTGTGACTGATGGCAGCTGTGGGGCAGTCTGACAGCATGGTGTGAGATGCTGAAGTGCAGATGAAGCAAAGGGGTGGAACTGAATTCCACTGTGTGAAAAAAATGGCACCTACTGCCATTCCTTGATGCTTGCTGAATGTTTCTGGAGACCAAACAGTGGGTGTGAGCACAGTGAGCTGATGGGTGGTGAAGCACTGAGCTTTGGGTGCTAGTGCAGAGTTTTGCAAGTGCAGCATGCAGGCTCTTGTTAACGGCTGGTAAAGTGTGTAATTAATGGTGGTAACTGTGTCTCCTCTCCTCTCCTCTCCTCAAAACACAAGCAAAACATTGGTTAAAAATAATCAAGACAAAAAGCTATGAACAGAAGTGGAGCTACACAGAGTACCAGCTCCAGCTGCAGTGATGCAAGTTCACTGGCTGAGTTGCTGCCTTCTGCTGGAGGTGATTTGCCTTCTGCCTAGACGTGTCAGTGCCTTGCTGTGAAAAGCTCAATTCCCTCCAGGCAGCCGGAGGCCTTCAGCTCCAGTGGTACTCAAAAAATGAGATAGCCAATCCACAGAAACGTCTTAAACACTGTTTTCTTGGTACAGTACTTTATTTACTATATGGTCATTTAAATAAATGAATGAAGATGGAATGACTGTTACGAGAAGATACAGCTCTGTGTTCATGCTGCTGTGTCCTGCAGCAGCTCACAGATGTTATGTGCTGGTGTAATTGAGAAGACCCTAATTCTAAGGTATAGTGGATATGAGGCAGCTCCCTAGTACTGTGTGGGAAGGTGGATGAAGGTACTGTATATGGTCCATGTAATTTAAATGGAATTTGGGAAGATCAGTACTAAGGATTTCTTAGTAACAGGCCACTCCAATAAGAAGTCAAACCAAACAAAAGACAAAGCTAAATGTTGGGTGAGGAATACAGTGGTAAAAATGATCATGCTATTTGCACTTACTTCTTTGTTCTAAAAACCCAAATATCTTACAGTAGCTCACATAACAAGAAAGAGTTCCATTGTACAAGTATATGTTCTGTGGTAGGAGAGTTTTAAATCCAGCAGAATCTCAGTCCCATGCAGCGCAGAGCCGCAGGTCCCTGAGCTGAAATTTGAAGATGTCTTTTCCTCATTTTTGCCTTGATTTTCCTCAGTGTCCCTATGAGATCTGAGGTACTGCTAAAGGACTTTCATTTCTTACTTCTGTAATGGGAGAGTTTGGACAGAGGGAGAGAAGCATATTCACAATGCAGCAGCAATTAGCAAAACAGATACAGAACGTCAGTCTGTCCGGAGAGCAGATCTGGCTCCCCAGGGTCATTATCTATGAATATGTCAAAAAGGCAGCAGATGTCTTTTGGATCACACATGAGATAGAGCAGCTTGTAATCCCACTTGTGCTTACTTACTTTCTGCTAGCTGACAATCTGCAGTACACATCCAGTGGACAGATCACCCTCACCAAATGTGACTGAGAGAAGGATGCCTGTGCAATCTAAACTCTTCTACTCCTAAATAAATGCTGCAATGGAGTCCTTGCAAAGTTTCCCAGATACTTCTGCCCTGCAGGGCAGGATGGCTTGTGCTCACTAAATGCGCTGTTATTTCTACGTTGGCTTTGTGCTCTCCTTGTTGTGGTTGTTCTGTCTCTTATTTCCTTGGCAACTCTTCAAAACATGACTGGGACAAAATTATCCCTGTGTTTCATGTTCTTCTTCTCTTGTGATACAAGAGCATGTGATCCCCAAACCAGAAATTCATCCCCAGATGAATGAATCCCAATTCATCCCTGAGAACCCCAGTGGAGCAAGGAGCATTAGCCATGTTTTCTAAGCTGGGAGAAGAGGCGAAATCTCCACAGATCTTAACCCTTATTGTAATCTTTGGTCCTTGCTATCTCCAGTTCTGTTCTTTGATGATCTCATTTAGAGATCATGGTACTTTACCGTTGCTGTAAATTCAGAAAAAAAAAAAATAACACAAGTTTTGCAATCAAAGGAAGTGTCATGTGCTCAAAGGAGCTTTAAAGCAAATTGAGGTTCCAAAGCAAATACTATGAAATAAGTAAGATAAAATATCCAAACAATAGTGACAGGAAAAAAAGTCAAATTAAAGCCAGTTATAAAGAATGGTTTCCGACAGCCAAGCTTACGTGAGATCCTTAGCTACCGTGAGTCATCATCAGAGTTCAGTGGAGGAACACTTGGGATCTGCTCTTTTCATCTTATTTCCTTGCATTTGAGTTCAAAAGAAGTGTATGCAAGTTTGATTATGAGCACTGTTCTTCATTAGCAGATCCAAAGAAAATTAAACCAAGCTTCTTAATTGTTGCTCCTCCTGCTGTAAAATTCCATGTGAATATCTGTAAAGATATAAACAGGTCACTCTGAAAGTAATGCCTGTTTATTTCCATAGAAACTACAACAGATAGAAAGAGTACAATAACACTATTTGATAGAGCAAATTCTTAGCTGCAAAACACTCTTTTTCAGCATAGTCACCACTATTAGCTGTGCATTTTCACCAGCTGTGAACCAGCACCTGCAGGCTGCACATCTAAAAATCTGCGCCGGCAGAGGTGCCCTGCTGTCACTTCACTACTGCTGAAATGCACCCCCCACCACCTCACTGTGCTCACATCCACTGCTTGGTCTCTATAAATGTTCAGCGAGTGTCTCCATAAATTCACTCAGCAATGAATGTCAGTGGGTGCCATTTTTTCTACACAGAGGAATTCAGTGGCACACACACAGCAACAAAATGTAACACGATATTGGTGGGAAGGTTCAACCTTTACTGCCATACCACCAACATCTACCTCTGATGTCATGGGCCAGTGTAGTAAATTAGGAGGCACTACTTTCAGAGCAGCCCTTGTGCATCTATTGTTTTGGATTTCTGATTTGGATGTCACATCTGCTTTTTCATTGGTGCTTATAAAATATTAATATTCCTGCTGTAGCACTTGAAAGTCTCACTGTATTAGAGAATTTCTGTCCTTCCCTGCAGCAATTACATCCTTTTGCTGCACAGTGACTGTTAGCTGTTATCCCAGTCTTCCTGTTTGTGGATGGGGAAATTCGGGTTCTTTGTAGAATTGTGGCATTTTTCATCTTAGAAAGGATTATTTCCTGCCTCGGGTTGAGTGATAAAGAAAGGGATTTTAGAAAGTAGAGATGGATTCCAGCTAATACAGATCATATTAGTACTATTATAGCCCACATTATATTCAGTAGAAAACCTACAGTACTTGCTCTTTTTCTGAATTGCCTTCATTATATGGCAAATAGTGAACTCCACTTTTTTCCCCTCCAAGCTCAAGGACAATTCACTTTAGAGAACTAGAGCAAAGTGAAAAGTGCCATGTGGCAGCTCAGGGTACAATGTGTCACAGTTTCTGGGGTTCTATAACTAATTTTTCTTCCTGCCGAATGAGAACGGCCTGGGTAGAACAGGTAGGTGAACGGTCAAACTATAAACCAATTATCTATAAGTCATTATTTCTAACATTTTTAAGGAATATCTATTTTCTTGATGAAGTGCATTTGCAATGGAGAAAAAACTGTTTCTCCCCATTAGTGCTTAAAACACAGAAGCAATGGATATGAAGACAGAGGTCTCACTTCACAAAGCTTCAGTTAAATCTGAGCTGCTTTAACATGCCTGCAGCTCTTCCTTTGTCCCCTGACTGACAGCACATTTCTTTACACTTATTTAAAATCAGATGTGTGATTTCTGCATTTGCACCAGTATACTAACAACCTTCACTGCTTCCCTCCTTCTCACAGGAAGATAGCAGAGCATTAAAACAGGGAATAATGAGGTAGATACCAAGGACATAAGAGCCAACCACAGATGAGTTTAAAAATATCGTAAGTTACAGATTTTAGTCTCTCAGGAATATTTTCACAATGAGAAAAAACTTGATTTAATGAAGCCAGAAGTTTTAGCAGGAAGTCTATAGCTGTAGTGACCAAAAGATATCTCAATTCCAATGTGTAATTGCCCATCGGTGGAGAAGGAAGAAGGAACATAACACATGATGTATAGGAAACACCCATTTGGCCCTGGCTCCAGTGATTTATTTATTTTTTTACATACTGAATGTTCTACAAAAGATGGAGCTTTTCTTATAGGAAGAGTAAGCATGTTGAGCACCTCCAGCTGAGTCTGAACCCAAGGCTAAGCCAGGTTCTGTCATTGGGTGCTGGAGGTGATTAATAGAGCTTATGCTTAACGGTGTCCATATAGCAGTTCCCCAAAGTAACGCACTTGAGGTTAAACATATGTCTGCTTGGTTGGGACCAGACTCTGAAAAAAGTCCTGATATAAAGGCCAGACATGTTTTAGCCTCACTGGGTGCTGTGCATGTCTGTAGATCTGGAGGTTGGGCATTTGCTTTTGTTTTTAAGAATTAAATGCAATAGAATCACTAAGGCCAAGGCTGCACACTGAGTCTTAGCTCACCTTTCTCCACCCAGGCTGGCTTCCCAGCCAGCACTACAGAGATGTCCTAATTCTTGTGTCCACTTTCTGTGTGAGTGGACATGATGAGAGGCTGCAAGGTGGGTGCAGGTTCATATTGCTGCCCCGCTTTCTGATGTTACACTTCTATCAGTTCTTTCTGATCTCACTCTTTAAAATATGACACTTGCACACAGCATTGTTACTGCATGATATTTATACATTTCTTACACTCAAATGCTTGTTTAATTGCAAGTATATAATTACACATTCAGTGATTACAATTGAAAGTGTGAGTCCTATACGTGGAAATCATCTATCTTCCTGTGCATGTGCCATTGCAGCTGGAGTAATGATACACAGAAGTAATGGGAAATTAGCAATCGGGACAGTAAGACCATTATAGGCTTGTCTTTCTGTGTGAAATATCTACACAATTAAAAATACTTTCTTTAAAGCGGTAGGGACACGTAGACTTATCTGGAAGGTAGGCAGCATCATTGCCATTTAAGGAAACAACAGAGTATTTGGTGTTTAGTTTTGTGGCTTGTGCTGAATATGTTAACATCTGGAGTAGGTTTCCAAATGTCACTTCTGTACACTTGACTGAGATGTGTAGTTTAATGCTCATAAGGTTTCTGGCTTGCTGCAGATTGGATTGCAAAAAGAAAAGACCAGAGAAAATGATATACTTAGACACAGACAGCATGAGTTGGAATTTCCCTCCCTCAGGAAATACTGCTTGCGCCAAAGGAGCTACTTGATTACAGCCCTGGTAACAAGAGCAGGGTCTGTATCCCTGGAGTTGATGTGCAGCAGATGAAGTTCTCTAGGAGCAAGTCTGTCTTTATGAAATATGTAGCATGACACTTTGAAATTATCAAAGACATTAGCTTTCTTCAGAGGACATCGATGGTAGCAAAATAATCATTTGTCTTGATAACATCTTGTTTGTCTTCACTTTTCTGTGAAATACCCTCTTTACTTTGGTTCCTTTTTAGTGCAGCACGTCGATAATAGCTGACTGAGACAGACCTCCGCTTCTTCACTTTGACCACTAGGCCCCAAGGAATAACCCTTCGTAGAGCTGTTTAGCTTAAATGGACTGGTTTTTTAATAGAACCATGGAGGTTAGCTATGCTTTCTTCAAAACAAAGTGAACAAACAGAGCACCCCTAAAGGCCAGATTTTGGTCTCTGAAAGAGGATTTTCACTTGATGCAATTTTCCCGTTCCTCCCCTGATGGACTGTGCTCATTTCTTCGCAAGCTGGTGCGGACAGCGGAGGAGTGGCAGGGTCAGCTCTGGTGTCAAGTAGTGGTACCAAGGTGAAGAGATCCCACCAAGTTACACCAGGGCTTCAGAAGGGCTCTTCTACTCATTTAATCTCTGCCACATCCATCCAGGCCATTCCAGACAGCTGTTTGTCGAATTTCTAATATGTGTCTTTGACATTTAACATTTCTTATGTAGGATCCAGGATATCTGCAGCCTCTGGCTTCCTCTCATGCTTTTTCCATGTGGTTTCAATTGTGTTAAATTGTTTGAGAGCACAGAAATTGTCTTTCTGTTTTTTTGTTGATGTATATCATGGATCAATTTGATAAATATTTGCAATGTAAAATATTGCTTCTTCAATGTATTTTGTATTTCACTGTCTTTTACAGCCAACTATTCTGAACAGCTGAAAGCCTTAAGTTGGATGAATAGTTACGTTGTTCATTTGTTTTTTTTTCCCCCTCCTGTCTCGCATGAATAAACTATAGTGTTTCTATATTGACTGTTTGGATATCTTCCATCTCCCCAAAGAAGAGAAATGATCTTCCTTTTTCTTGTCTGACTGCTAGCTTGTGTCTTGTTTTCTGACAGCAAATGGGACCTCGAGCAGTCAGCTGTCTACACCCAAATCCAAGCAGTCCCCCATCTCCACACCTACCAGCCCAGGGAGCCTCCGTAAGCACAAGGTATTATGTTTCTTATACCTTACTACATCTGTTTCTTCCTTAGTCTGCTTGAATGTGCAAGGCACTTTAAAGAAGTCTTTATTTTCTTGAAACACATCTTCAAGTGAAACAGTGGAGAATTTTTCTTGTTACCTGAAAGAACTGCCACTTTGGCCTATAGCAAGATAAGAACAGTCAGTCATGGAACTGTTCCTCCTGTTGGAGTTATTAATGTGTGCTGAAGATCATCTGTGTGGATCAGAAAAAATAACTTAGGCCTAAATTTGTATCATTTGGAAAAGCTCACAAGTCATGGATAACTTCATTTCAGTGCTCATCTCTTGAAAAGCCATAGGTGTTGGCAAGTCTAGTCCATTAAACAGCAGAGAAATGCAAACGTAACTGAAGCTCCAAGACATCACCTTAATGCAGCTTCTCAGGGATTTTTAAAATGATTTAAGGCAATGTTCTGTTTTGCAGGAAATGTGGTTTTTCTATTCCCAGTGTAGTAATTGTATTCTGATACAGTAACTTTTCCTGGTGACATCCAGAGCGTCTAACATATAGCCTGGCATCCTAGTAGAGATGAGTAATTTTGTGATGTCTCATAGTTTATTCATGTATTGATTTATTTGAACTGTATAGAAGTAGCACAGCTTTTCATGGTTCTGTTATTATTATACTGAATCCACTTTACCATTTCTGTGGGCTTTCTCATTTCTCTAATAGCTATAGCGTTGCTGTTCTCTTCCTTGAACAGTTTTTGCTTGATATAAAAAGTGGAATTTGCTTGTAAATTTAAGTATGAGTGAAGGTCAGTGGGATTTCTGCTTTAGTAATCAGAATGTACCTCAGCCCAAGTATGATATTGAAAGCATTCTCTTGAAATTGTGGAAGACTGGAAGCCTCATTAAACAATTCTAATGATGGTGAGGTTTTGCAGTCAGCTAGCTAGCCACATTCATCTCCTGTGGACTTGATTGCACAAGTGGAACTGATTTTGCTGGTAGATTATGGTTTATCTCAAAGAGAAGAGTGGTAGCTGTTGTTAGTTGGTGGAAGAAAGTGTAGCAAAGTCTCTGTGAAGTATTCCTGAAAGTCCAATGAGCTTTGGATTATAACTCTGGTATGTAAGACTTTGAACCACATCGGAGATGGGACTGAATGGTACTGGGGAAGCCTGGGGTGGAATTTGGCTTCTCAAAAATCAGATCTTTAAAATATTTCCAAGATATGAAAATCCTGTAGTCATTCATCTTTGTTTTCATGTCCTTTAACAGAGGTATAGCTAAATCAGATGAAATCAGTGTTTTTCTCAGGACTTCACTCTGGCCTCAGTCGCTCAGTTTAAAGTCTAAGGAAATGCACCAGTGTAGCACAGTGGTTCCAAATGTATTCTTAGCTTTTATTTGAGAACAGGATCTGGCCCATAGTCTGCTCTCGGCAGTTGCTTGTGTGTGTTTCTATGAAATTAATGCTATAAACTGCATTCGTTGCTTCAGCAGCCAAGGACCTAAAATACCTTCCAAACACTGTCTCATGTAGGGCTTTGGAGCTGAGGATTGGTTTTCTGGTGAAGACAAGTAAATCTCACCTTCTGCTATGTTTTATGTATGTTTTCAGTTAGCTGACTTATGACTTTCCCAGTGAAGGCCCTAGAACATTCGTAATAGAAGGTGACTGCTAAAGGCAGCTATAAACTTCTCACTAATTCAAGCCAATCAGAAAATGTGAATGTAGCATTTTAGGTTTCCTGATCATTCATGCATTGTTGTTTTCCTCCCAGGAGCAATTTCCCACTTAAAATGAAATCACTTCTCTTTTTTTTCCCCTCCTCTTCTGTCAAGATGCTTGTGAACTCCCTTTCTGTGTATTTGTGCTTTGCTTCATGTTGCTCAGTTATTCCATGTGGGGGTCAGAGTTCATAAAAGCCCAAAGAGAGCTTTAGTCCTTAAGACGGTTTGTATACCTAGATCCATGCAGGACTTCAAAGAAGCAAAATAAAATGGTTACTCAGAAAGAGGCCCTGGGAAGGCTTTGTATTCAGTATTTTATCCAAAAAATGAACTAGGCATTATGTTTTTAACTTCTGAACAGCTTTCTGAATGATCAAAAATGGCTTAAAATAAAGTATACATCACGGGAGGTGATTTTCCTAGAGATCTGTCCTAAGGGTAGCTGTCAAATAAAGGTAATACTCATTAGACTTAAGTTTAGAAAGATCTCTTTAAGGAAAGTTTCTGCTCTTTCATGCATGTTCTGCAATGGATGCACTGATCCAGAAGTGATAAAAAATTTCTTCTCAAACTTGTCACCGAACAGTCATCTTTCTTTTGGTACCAAGGTGCACATTGCTCCACTCTGCAATGGACCTTATTTTAGCCTCAAAGTAACCAGGCAACCATCCAGTAACCAGTGCATGAGAATTCCACCCCATCCCTATGAAGTGCACAGAACTGGACCCATCCAACTGTCTCCTTTTGCACGACCAAAGGTGAAAACTGATTGTGTGAGTTAACATTTTTTTCTTTCTTCCTACAGGACTTGTATCTGCCTCTGTCTTTGGATGACTCTGATTCCCTTGGAGATTCCATGTAAAGCGACATGACGTTAATAGTCCGTACTGCAAGCTATGTTTAAGATACAGTAGAGTACTTCTGCCAAACTAAGCAGATAGGTGACTGGTGCTTTCAAATCAGACAAAGGACACACAGTTATATGTCATTTTTTTTCTGTGATTTCTCCTCTCTACCACAAATCAACACCTACCAGTCTATAGAGATAGAGGGATACCATTCTTTTAAGCAGAGTTTTAGGGATGCAAAATGGACATTGCCAGCAATTTTGGGCCATTATGCCACTGATCCTGTGCACTTCCCATATTCTTCTATTATTTCTTCTTCTGCAAATATGTAATTTTCCTATGACAGCAATGGAAAGCTCCCCCAGAAGTGTGTGAATCAATCTGTTGCTGACAAATTCTGACTACTCTTTACCTCCAAACTGCCAACTCTTGCTTGTTCCTCATCTGCAGCCCTGATTTTAGCACTTGCATACTAACTAGTACTGTTTTTGTTGTTACAGGGCAGGAAGGGAAATGACTTATTAGTTTGATGCTTAATATGTCAGCAGAAGCTTGGACAAGATTAGGAATGATAACATGAGATGCTAAGTAAGGTTAGTGCAATAGTGATTTTTCAGATATTCAAATATTGGGAGTTGTTAAATAATTAAGCAAAATAATGTAAGTCAGTTGAGTTGTCTAGAGTTGAACAGATTCACATATGGTCCAGGAACACTGCTAGCTGGTAACAAACTTTTACAACCACCCTATGGTATCTCTCTATCTCTGTTTTTAAAAGTAATGCCTTGTGAACAGCCAACACTGAAAACACTGTGAGAATTTGTTTTCAGGTCTGACATCCTACAGGTCACTTTTTATAGCAAAAAATCAATACACTTTTTATAAAGGAAAACCTTGTATCTGTGTTTTGGAGTAAAGATTCAAGCTCCTTCTTTTTTATAAAAGCTGGTAATTTTGTTTTGTTTAAAAAAACACATTCAGAAAAATGAACAAAAAAAACCCCACCAACTGCAGAACAGTAATAACAACGAATCAGTTTAGAAATCTTGTCATCACTGCCAGAACAGACACTTGTAGGGGAAAAAAAAAGTCAGTTCAAAATATTGAATGTTTTGATAGTTTTTGTAATGTTTAAGATATGTATTTGTTTTTTTACACTTCTGTATTCATAACTATGGCCAGATTCTCTACTTCTATAACAAATGAAACTTTGTGTGTTTGAAAACCCATATTTTAAGAAACTCTTCTATCTGACAAAAACAAACTTATTGTATTTAGAGAAACGTTTTGCTTTTATTAATCAGCAATGACTCCTATGGAATGCAAAGTTCATCTACTCACGCAGGGCTGGTGGCTTTTACTACGCCGAAATTTTGTGATAGGCTAGCTGGCATTGCCTCTCTTTCTCATGGAACAAGCTTTTGATGAAACTGATTATTACGGAACTTTACCTAAAGGAAATCTGTGCAATCAAATATTTCTTTCTTGCTCTATTTGCCTTTGTTTCAACATATACACCTATTCCTTATTCTCTTGCAACCCCTTGTGATTAGAATGAATTATAATGTGATGTTTGATGCTATATGAATGCTGGGTTGTTCAGAAAGCCACTCCATGTTTTGTTTGCTTGCATTGCTGATACGAAACAATCTGTGCAGGCTATGTCTTTAGAGGTTCATGTGATGATACATATAATGCAACTTTAAGAAGATGCATCTGAGAGAGGACAGAATTGGGAATTGCCAAGGGGTCAGAATTATGCACCAATTTTGCACCCTGTAGTCTTAGTGCATGATCTTTTACACAGAGTTTTGTGAAAGAAATCATTTGTGCCCACAAATAACTTCATTTAATTGAGTAATTTGCTGACTATGTGACTGCTAAATGAACATTTCACCTATTGTATATAGAAACCTGGTTTCAGTTCAGAAGGCTAGAGGCTCATGTTGAAGCTGTGAAGTATAGGGGAAAGTACTGTGGATGAAGCATAGGTGTAGTCAGGAAACCTTCATTCAGTCTTTTGGCACTGATTTAGTGTCTGAAGGGGAGCAGGCCTGCTAGTAACACTGTGCCTCAATAGGTCTACCCATCCCTGTGTGGATAACACTGTTCTACCTCACTGGGGGTTGTGAATCCAAATGTTGGTTAGCATTTGTAAAGTGCTTTCAGATCCTCTAACAGAAGGTACTGAACTGTTCCGGGTGCAGATTTGGCTGTGGATGCTAATTTTTGGCTGTTTAATCCACTAGGTGCTACTGTAGAGACTAGTCTTGAGAAAACAGGGCTTTCTTAAGCATCAGGATAGCAAAGGCCATGGTGATGCCAACAATATTGTTAATTAGAACATTTATCTTAGTAAAAGCTCTAGCGAGATATATTTGGCTTGCTTTTACCCTCTTCTCTGTTCTGTTGATGTAAATCTGAAGGAGACCAAGGAGACCAGCCATAAAATTAGATCTAGGTTCTCTTGCAATTCAGCCTCAGACTCTCACCACTTTTTCACCAGGAATACCTAATTCTGTGATGCCCATAAGCAGACTGAAGTGCTAGAGTTGCTGATGATGTTAAAGGAGTCAGAGATATGCTTCCATCCAGTACCCACAAATTCAGTTTGTATAAGACAAAGCAGGATGCCAAAGGTCAAATAAACCTTTGGATGGATGGTGGTGAAGGTTGTTGTTGAGAGGTGATTCCTTTCCTTCCTGCCACAGTAGTGGTTATTTAAATATGATCTTCCTTGTAGAGTATGCTAATAAATCAGTTAGGCCTTCCTCCTGTGCTGTACTTAGTGATATACCTGAAACCTCATCCTGCAAGTACTTCCTTAGGAGTTTTTTTTTGCACTAGGATCATCCTTGGGTGAGGCTGAGCCCAGTAATTTCTTCAGGGCAGTACCAAGGGAACCTGAAAAGGCCTAAAAGAAGAAGAAAAAATCTTCAGTGGGAAGAATAGCCATTCGAACCTGCAAAAGCCACAAAGAAAACAGGGTATGAGGTCCAAATCAAAGTTTTAAAAAGCAGTTTTCTAGGTAGAACTGCTTAGGCAGTAGAAGTCAGTGAGCATTTCAGCTGTAACATATTGTTAAGTCTGCATTAATGCTATTACTGCATGAGGTCTTGTACAGAAATGCATGTGGATGTACTGTACGTTCAACACTAGGTATTTTTGGCTTTGTAGGATGCCTAACATAGATTTGATTACAAAGAGAATTAATGCACAGGTATCATTTAAATAGAGGAACAGCCTTGATTCAGCAAAGAAGTATGCTTATATTTTCACACGTGCTTTACGTTGATTTTTCATGAGATGTAAGTCTGGGTTTGGACAAAAAGCTTTCCTGAATTAGAATGAGTTAGGAATTAGTTTCACTGTGCTGTAGTAATTCCAGACCTTATGAGATCCTGGAGCAAGTGACTGCAATTCTGTTATACACTCCAGAGTTTACGTTTTATATATTTTTTACATTTGCAGGCACATAAAAAAAGCACTACAGGATGTGAGGATTTGCCATATTAATTCTGCTGTAAAAACCCTATCTGATTTCCCCCATGAGGCTGCCTTTAGTGTTTTCAGAAACTAATTGAATCATTAACACTATATTGATTTAAAACAATTCAGTATTTAAAAGCAAATTTGAGAGATTCTTAATCTGGTACAGAGCTTTGTTTCTTTGAAATCCACCTTTATTTATTTAGTACCAAGTATATTTTAGCAAATTTGAGTATTAAATTATATAAAAAAACTATTTCCACATATAATCATTAGTAAGGAATTAGAGCAATATCCTTCAGCCATAGAAAGACCAACGTGTTTAGTCTTCATACCTTTCCACGGCAGTCTCAACTGTAGAATATCAGGGCAGTGCAGCAAAGTTCTTGAGCCTTGGGAGTTTTGTCACTTGTAAAGCATTTATATTCTGAACCTTTTGATTTAAATCTCCATCTGATGTCAGATTTGGAATTAGTTTATTTCCACCCACTAGATAGCCAACCAGTACTCTACCCCTTGAAGTAATTTTGAAAGAGTTTGGTAATGAAATTCTACCTTGGTCCACTTTGCATCAGGAGATGGAATTAGCTTTTGTCTTCTGTTGTCTGTGTTTCCCACATCTGCATATTATTTACAGTATTATCAGAATCTGAAAAGCCTATTTTCATATGCAACAGAAGAATAATTCTGCTTAGAAAAGAACTTCCACATCTCTCTTTCTCATTTAGCTAGCATACATATATGCTTGCAAAGAATCACACATAGTCTAGCTGTTACTTCTCTCATTTCCCTGAATAGTGCTCTTTAAAATAAAATAAAGAGACAGGACTCATAATTTTGGCTAACAGCAAAACAGTGTTACACCCAAGCATTTCTAATAGGAAATACTGGTATAAATTTGTTAGTTCCCACTTATTGATGTGGATACTGATATTTTCTAGGCTGCCTTGTGTTTCCTTTTCCATGTCTTTGCACTGACTGCTGATCTTATTGGAAACGCAAAGAAAACCTTTTGAAATTGCTCTGTAATACCAAGCTGACTCCCTGAAATAAAGCACCATTCCAGTGACAGCTATCCCTGGAAGTTCCACCTTCTCTGCAGGGGTATGCTGTGGATTTTGCAAGTATGAGCCTTTTTTATCATAGTAAAAGCATGTGTATTTTGCTATGACCTCGGTGGCACCCCACATCCATTGAAGGCAATTGGAGAGATATCTTTGGCTACACTAAAGTAACAATTGTTTTTAGATAAAGGAGGAAAAGATAGCCAAGTAAAAGAGGTACAAAGTTAGTCGAGAAAGTTCTCCACAAGCTAAGACAGTACACAAAAGAAAAGCTATATAGAGGTGTATTTACCACACAGAAGGTGCTGATCACAACCAAGACAGAACAACACATTTTCTGTAATAGTAATTTAGGCTCAAAATTATTTTTCTGGTTACTGACAGAAGCAAATTAGAATGGTATTTGGGACTGGTGATGTTGGTTGTAGAAGCAAATGGATGGCACAGAATAAATATCTTTTTCTGCTAAGGTAGATAAAGTACGATGTAGCTCAGCCAACAGGATTAGCATGTTATACAAGATTCTAGAGGAGATCCAGCTGAATCATCACCACTTTGGTTTATTGAGGCAAAGCAGGTTAAGTCTTAAAGTGCCTTCCAACATGCGTTGGGCTTCAGTAGCAGGACTACACGTATCCAACAAGGCCTAGATTAAATGGCCTTGACAAAAGTGGGCAGGACAGATTAGCTCTTGAGCCTCTTGAGATGATCAGCCCATCTTGCTTTTATGCAGTCAGCTCTAGAAAGTGACTGTCTCCAGGATCACAGACATCTTCTGGCTGATGCCTTTGTCCCATTCCTATGAACCTGAGCAGGCCTCTCTGCAGTATCTCAAGAAATGTTAAACTGAGTTCTATGTCTTACAGTGCAGCCACTAAATATTAATAGATTGGCTGGGCTGGGTCTTGCTGCGTCAGCTATCAACCCTGTTATTCAGGTATTCTTCACCCTCCCTCTTTGCCTCGACTTGAGATCTGGTATCTCTCCTAGGTGCCTCCAGTTTAAAGCCTGAATTGACATGTCCATCCACCCCTGTGTTATTTTGCTGTTGTTATTTTTTTTTTTCCCTCTGGAAAGGTTTGAGTTGTTTGATGTTCACGGGTCTGGGACTAAGCTGACCAAAAAAAAAAAAAAAGTTACTATCCCTATTGTTTGGGAGATGCTCAGAGACAGTAAGTGGAGGGATGGAAAGGCTTTTTTTCCAGCAATGTCATTGCATAGCTGCTCTAACAGATTCCTAATTGTAGGGCAGAGTAGGAGTACTACCTCAAGGGAAGATGCAGAGCTTTAGGGTCACAGACCACTATCCCTTCATCAGGACACTGTTTAAAGAAGGTCAGAAACACTGACACCAATGTTCATCCAGTAGGTGAATTTCTGAGCAAACGAGAACCAAACCTAGTGAACGTAACAGTGGGAATTCAGAGCTACTGGTCTTTAGTGTAACTGTGAGCCGATCAGTTCTCCCTGTGCCACACTGTCCCAGTGCATAAAGAGCTGACCATAGCACTCATCTCTATCCATAAACTGCTTTGAGATCAGCTGATATACAGAGCTATAGAAGAGCTAGCTCTTAAGATTTATTCATTATTACTGAAGTTTGAAAGCCCTATAAAAGCAGATTATGGTGCACTCTCTTAGACAAGTCAGGAACTCCTGACTTTTCAGGAGTCTCCAAAAACCAAGATGTAAAAATGTTTAATTATTTTAGTAATGGTGAAAAACAGACACACCACTTCTAGTTCCCCCAAACCAATTGGGGAGCCAGCAGTGCCTCTAAGCACAAGGCCACATCCAACAACCAAGTTCTCTCATCTGGAGCTGCCACATCTGGCCTGAACACAGTCCCCAACTGCCCCTCTTTTTGTTACCTGTACACGTATGTGTCAGGGGGCAACGCAGGTTACCGTCTGAAAATGAGGCCATGTATTTTTAAATAATGAGTAAGTCTAATGATTTCAGAGGCCTTCTACCAAGAAAACAGTGGGTCTGTTGTTGAAAGCTTGCTTGTTCAGAAAGTGTTCATGGGAAAGAATTGCCTTTCAATCTTCATTGCTTAACAAACTTATTCTGGCTCTTGCTCTATCACTCAGTGAACTGTAACTCACTGGCCAGTTTAGAGCTTGCCTAGGTCTGACAGTTTGCCACTCAAACAATTGAAGCAGGAGGATTCCCAAAGGGAATTAACAAATCTTTGCAGCAATTAGAGTCTGTTGACTGAAAAAAAAAAGCTGCAGTGCTGGAGAAAGATGCCATGATGGCTATTGTCGCAGTAAACAAAGAAAAGAGACTTGTTTCCAAGAGGAATGGTAGGGGGCATTTGTTGCAAGATCTTTACGAGTGATGAAATGAGCGTGAACATCACAGAAAATCGTATGGAAGGGAGAGCATGAGGCAGTGCACTGAAAACATCAACAGCACTGATGTGTGGGAACAAAGAAAGATGAGTGCCAAGAAACTCCAAGGAGAAATAAAAGGGGTAGTGCAAGCTGTGGATCTACAGCTTGGGTCTGGATGGAAAAGCAGCAGGGGTTTCTGGCTGCATGTTGAGAGTGCTATTGCCCCTGCAGGTATCTAAGCTAGGATGCAGGCTATCTGCCACAACAGCATGTGTCCCGCTCCCACTGGCAGAAATAAGGTCACGCTTGGCCTCAGGCTGAAGAACTTGGTTTGAAATTCTTTGTCTGCCCCTGTTTTGCTCTCCTGCTGGCATATGGATGTCTGTGTCAACTCTAAAAGGGTGAAGGGAAAATCCAGCTCTTCGCTGAATGACAGCATCAAGCTACAGTTTGGTTTTATTTTTATTCCTTCCTTTAGATCAGAAATAGAATTTCATCAGCATGCACTGGCTCAGGAAAGTGCAGGTCTGGCACACTGGGGAATTGCAAGACATGTATGAAAGGATAATGAGGGCAACTCAGAACCTCCTGGCCCTTCCCGTGGAGTGCAGCAAACTGGAAGAACTATCAACCCTGCTGCACCAAGGTGATAAGTCCAGACAGGCTTCTGGAAGAGGTTACCGTGAATTGCTGTGCAGGCAGAAGGGCTGATGATGATCTTGTCCATGAAATCCCTAGCCACACATGCGAAAGCTGTTGCATTCAATAAATCAGTAGAAAGGCCATGGTGAACAAGAGGATCCGTGTTTAACACTGATTTTCTCATGATAATCTTTCTTTTAAATTCAGTGGATTTACAATACTGGTGAATTTAATGCTAAAAGGCAGAAGAGGCGATTTATTTGAATACGTTTTTTTGCTGCTTGTTCTCAGACTTTCAATTTTTTTTTTTCATAAGGATTGCAGCTCTTGGTTTCTGTAGATTCTCTGACACTCAGTGTAACACAAGCAAAACCCAAAGCTCCTAATTCTTCATTGTTTAAAACAGGCAGAAGCTCCTCTGTAATTATGGGTATTGAATCCATTTGGTCCAAGGTTGGTCTCCTATGTCAGAGATTCATTACTGTTAGTAATTACTGTGTGATGCATTAGGTAAGTGCAGATTCAGTTTCCTGGCTGACAACTGCAGACTTTGCAGAAAAAATCACATTTATCCCAGCTAGAAAGTGATCTCTTTTATAAACCTCTAATGGAAAGTTATGTATAGGAGATATTTTCTATAATTTTATTGTAATTGATGATAAAGCTAAAATAATGTCACATGTTTAATTATCTTAAAACATTTAAGATCGAAAATGAAACAAGCAGCATAGCAAATCAAGGTCTCTTCTACATTTTCTGGTCCTAGAGAGTCTACCTTGCCTTCTCACCTCAGTCCACCAAGACATGCCCTAAGCCCAACAGGCTTATAGAAAATAGCATTTCTATTTATTTTGGTATTTTTCTACCCTAATCCCATCTAGTGCCAAGCAGAATAGAGGCTTATGGTTGGGTCAGTTTTTAGAGAAAAGTATTACCAAATGTCTCTGAACATAAAAGGAAGGTTCCGTTCTGTTTTAGGTGACTTACCTAAGCTCATGGCTGCTTTTGATTTTATTCAAGCTGGTTCTTCCATCTCTACTTGCAATTAACACATGCCTAAGTTATATATAAGAAAGTTATATTAATGTGAGTCACATTTGAGCAGTGAGGAGGCTGCAGAGCAAAGTGATTTGCCTGATACATGAAGTCAGGGTGAAACATGTTGGTGGCACTTGGAAAGGGTGGACCCAAACCAAATCTTTATTCCGAATCCCCAGTTTTCTGAGGAACCCATGTGTAGAATCATACTGAAGAAATGTCTGTAATGAGCCAAATGGAGCCCTAGCTGGGTTCCAGGCCCAGTTCTAGAACTGAAGAATTTTACCTTCAGAGAATCCCTATGAAATCCCTATTCAGTGTTTTTGTGTTTTTGTTTCATTTTGGGAAATTCCAACATGGCTGCTTTTCTCCAGCAGCTTCCACCCTCTGCACAGCAGGTATAGATGGTACTCTTTAGTACTCTTCTCTTTGCAGGTGGCAGTTGGAATGGAGTGATGTTCTGTCTCCCTGTCGTGCTGACCAGAGTCACTGATGGGTTGCAGAACAGCTTTTTTTTTCTCTTTTTTTTTTTCATTCTTTATATCAGAAGAGCTTTTTCCAGATTTAGTGTGATATCTAACAATGTGTCTCCTTAAGAAGAATGTCTAGGGAACTAATTGCACTGTTAATTGGTGTTTAGAGATAAGGTGAAGCAGAAGTATTGAATGTAAGAACAAGAAAGCCTGTGAGTTATAATTACATGCTGAATTCTGACATGTAAAATTGTTGTTAGTTTGCTTCTTATTTAAATTACATGTGATCCAAGCAGTTTCACCACCGTGGCAGTACTAGTACAGCTGTGATGATCAATTTAGAAGACATCCAGGGTCTTCTAGAAAGAAGCCAATGTAGATGAATCTATTCCCTGTACAAACGCCCCTCCTTGATATTCTGTATTCTATGACACCATCTAGTCTAGAAGCACAGGACAGGAGTATCAGCTTGTTGACTTTGCTGTTACTAGCCTTTGCCTATTTTCTTAATCACAAATACAATTGCAAGCTAAGGTAAGTGGCTCTCATCAAATAAGCCAGCGTTCTTCATGCCAGTCTTCTGTGAAGAGCGTGACCTGCCTTCACTCATAGCCCTGCACTCTGCAGCTCTCTGTGAGCTGCCAGTCTGCCCACAGGTGGTTTGGAGGGAGGGAGATGCAGCTGAACTGGAACCTGATCACGGATTACTGTCTTAGGTCATTCATCGAGTTTGTATGATTTCATCATTAATAACAAAGCTGCAATATAGTATGACTGAGAGACCACAGTGTATTTTCTATTGCCATTCAGTGGGTGGGGGTTGGAGGGGCAGCTGGGTTTAAAGTTTAGCTGGTATACTTTAAACTCTGTGTACATAACCTTGGAGGACACATGGGTGGTAAGGGTTGAGTTACTGTTTTCTTGGATTGGTAAATTTCATTTTCATATTTCATTTAAATAGTAAGGTATTTAATGTCATTGTACAAAGAGCTATTAATTTAAATGATGCATTTGTTCTCCTAAAACAGATGTATCTAAACTTTCTTTTTGGCAAGCCTGCAGCAATGCTACACATAGCATTATGTTGACTTTTGTACTTTGGGGGAGTACGTGGAAGGGGAGAGGAAATGCTTTCCTCTTCAAACAGTGTTGCCCATAGTTAACTTTCTGCTTGGGTATATAACTTGAGTTCCCTTTACTCCAGATTTTAATGTGAAGTTCTCTTAAAGGGATGGAACAAGCAGAGGTTATGCCAAAAGATCTCAAATGTATCATCTTGTAATATATTGCAGCTTTATGCCAATGATTCCTTGCTTACCTGTACACAGTCCATGCATGTTTTGAACTAATTTTGCATTCTCCATTTGTGGTGAGTTATTTAGCATTTTGACCACCTTTTGTGCCATTCAACTTGTACAGAAAACATTTTTATTGACGTTTTAAAGGGAGGGGGAAGAAAAGAAAAAACCCTTCTGCTCCCTAGTTGTAGGTAGAACTCGATTACTTAGCAAACAGATGTAGATGAGTGGTTGTAGTGTTAGAAATGTTAGCTTGCTTGTGAACAAGCTTTTGAGAGTAAATGCATGGTCTTGTACTTCACTTAATTAGCTTTTCCTTTCCTCCTGGAAAGATTCTCCCCCTCTCTCTCTATTCTATCTTTGTCTCTCTCGTGGTTGTCAAGTACAGATTTGGGCATAAATAAAGTGATATACAATGAGGTTTGAAAAGCAGTTCTCAACAGATTCTCTTGGGGAACTTCTCACTGCGCTCTGCCTTGGCACTTTGGTTAGACTCTTTCAAGATAAAACAGATGGAGAACAATCACCTGTTGCCTCTGCTTGAACTGGGGAACAAGTTAATCCTTGGAAGTTTGCACCACGGGTGAACAATGAGATCTTGATGATCCATCGCAGCTGAGGCATGTGGCACGTGGGCTACTGGCCGTGGCTTCCACACCTGGTTGTTTGACATGGGACTAGTCCTCCCACGGCCCCTGATTTGCAGAGTTTGCACGCACTTTTTGATTTTCCTGGATACACAGCAGAGGGGAGATAGTGGATGATATATAGGAATTATGTTGTTATGGGTTCTGCAGGCAGCTCCTTCTCCACACTCCCAAGCTCTGGGTTGAGTACACAGGGCCTATTATTGTATAGCCGTGGTTCTGTTGGCAGATGAGGACAGGAAATAAAGGCTAGAAAAAGACAGGGGGTCACAGATAAAGATGGATTTTTTAAGAAATGGACTTAAAAATCCCCCGCAAAACCCTGCCTCAAAACCACAAAGTCTACCTTGATCCATGCATTTATTCCCCTCTTCTCCCTTAGCAGAATTTCCTTTTGTTAGAAGATTTGACTTTCTAGAAAAAAAAATCCATTTTTGTGAGGTGTTGTGAACTGTTTTTACACTTGTAAGAACCATCCCAGGTCTGAGTATTCTTGTAATGCAATGCCATGCAGCAGAGAACCTGTCCACTTTCTAGCTTTGCTCTCAATATTTGTTACTCATTGTTTTCTCATCTAAATGTACATTTGCAAGATGTGTGTAATGTCATTTTCAAGAAATAAAATTTGGTTTCAATATTTAGGCCGACAAAACCTTTCTGATGCTTTTATTTGCATAGCGTGTGTTCACTATGTCTTACAAATTACAGGGGTACTTGTTCGGTTTTCTTTGTCGACTTTCCCAAATGAATCCCAGTTGTACTTGCACAAATGCAGAAAAAAGACCAACGAAATGTGACTGTCTTAAATTAATTATGACCCACATCTGTCTGTCTGAAACAGCCTTGAGCTGTAAAGGACCCATCCTTCTCACTCAAGGGACCCAGTGTAGGAGATCTGCAGAAGCCAAGGGCAACTTCTTCCTTATGTGCAGCACTTCAGTCAAAACTGTGGATTCAAACCAGCAGGATCTGGCCCTTAGCCTGACCTCTTCCTTAGCAACAAGGTTTCAGCAGCATGGGATTTTTGGTCCCCGGTTCGCTTTGGGAGGCTTTGTAAGATTTGAGATGCTGTGTTTGTTCTGTATTTCTACACAAGCTTAAAAAATGTCTCAAGTTCTGTTTTCACAGCTACCTCATCAGAACCACAGTGAAGACAATGGCATTTTTCTTTGTAAGCCTGAAAAATAAGGCTTAGACCTCCACATTTACTTATATAGTGCAAATCACTTTGTGTTTTATCAACTTGACACCTGCAGAATTAAAAGTAAAGGTGGTTGAGTCACCTCTGTTCATTCGTGCTGTAAAACAGGCAGCGACGAAAGAGCTCCAATTCTTCTCAAAGAGACTCGCTCAGATGGAGCCCTTTATTCTTTCTTTTTCTGTGGTCACCACATTTCAGTCCAAAGAGGGCTGTGCTCTTTGCCGTCTGGATCCAGAGGAGACCCTATGCCAAGCAGCAGACAGCACTGGGGCTACCAATATATCTCTCCACACGGCTAGTTACTGGCACCCATTTGTCATTATCTTGGCATGCCCGAACAGAAAAAGCACATACAGTACAGCACTGTTTGCAGTGAAAGACCACACTAAAAAAAGTTCCCAGAATAAAACAAGTAGAAGAAAAACAGCCTTTATTTGAATGTGCATGAATTGAAACTGAAGCAAATGTTAACAGAAAGGCAGAACAAGTACTGGAAAAAATACTCTGCTTCTGTCTTTTTGCATACCAACAAAACACTCCATTGTCTTTTGGAGGAGCTGCTTATTAGATGAGATCAGTAAAAAACCATAAGAGTTAGTGTTTGTGCCTACGGAAAATATTCTGGAAATGGCAGGTTATAAACCCTCACACCACCGTGTGCATCTATCACAGCTACTCCAGAACCTATAGGTAGTCACTGGACATCCAGATGGGCACAGTGTGTACCAACAGCTGGCGCTGGAAACCTGTGGAAATGCTGCTGCTGTCTTAATATAAATCCCACCGACACGTATGGATTATTCCAGATTAACAGCCATGTAAATAAGAACGAAATTAAGTTTCTGATGTCCAGCCTTCCTGTTACATCAGCCCAGGTTTATATAGAAATGTGTGTCAGGTATTTCTGAATGTAAAGTCTCATCAGAGCAGCAAAACAGTGTTTGTTTCCAAGAGCTGTAGGTCTAAGCATGTTGGCCCTACGTGGTGTCAGTTGTTTGGACAGAAACAAACGTTTTGGCCCACTTGGAAAACCTCTGGCTGGTCTCTAGACCTAATTCCCATTACTTGATGCTCAGCCATTGCTTGCTGTACAGTATGGTTCTAATCAAAGAAAACACACTTTTTGCCTGTCAGGCTTGCCAGCTGCACATGATCCAAGTTTTCTGTGGTTGCTGGCCTTAAATTCCAGCCCAAAATATGGCAGCCAGACCAAGAGGAATAGAACTGGGCTGCGGCAGCTTAGCTCTATGAAATGCTGAACAGGGTTGTAGCATCAACTCTCTGGCTTCATTGTTATGTGGCGAAGTATAATCTTATCTCTTCTGGAAATAAAACACCTTCAAAAGAGTCAACAAATCTAAATCCTCTGCACAGTTCCTTTGGTAGTCTCAGATCTGTTCCTTGTTTTCCACAGCAGCCATCTGCTCTGCTGCCCCAGTCTTTCTCCCAAGTGCACTGAAACTTCAAAAGTATAGTTTTCCATGAAAGCATCACCTTTACCATGATGCAGGTCTTGCACACTTGCAAACAGATGTGAACCATCCAGAAAACAAGTCCATATTGCTTTCGGTTTTCTTTTTTTTTAAGGCACCAGGTCAGCAATACTGAATTTTACAGTTCCAAAATAAGTAAGAGAACTCCAATGGCTTGAAATCTGTAGGCTTTCAGCCCTGTATTTGCAATATTGTTAACATGACTAACACCCACTCAGTCTCTGTGTGATGCTCTGAATTACAGTTGGAGCCCTTGTGTTAAATCTTACAACATCAACTGTGCATTTGAGAGGGTAGGAGTAATGTCACACGCTGTATGGTTTTAATCACCATATACACATATCTGACTGAAAATAACACCAATCACTCATCTTTAATCTGTATTTTTATTCAGAAGTAGGTCTACCAAATTTCAAAGTTCTCATCAATGTTTTACATAAAACTGTTCCCCTCAGATGCCAGAAAAATCCCACTTCACAGGGTGTCTCCATTCCTCCAAAACCTGCAAGAAGCACATATATGTGATGCAAACATTTTTGTTCAGTTTACGTTGCTCTTTGAGTTTATACTGGAATGTAATAAGGCACTGAGTACCTCAAATTCTATTGATCTGCCTTGAGGTGAAGAGCATGAAAGATTTTGCAAGACACATTTTACCTCTGGATGGAGCAAGCAGCCATCAGGAACACCAGTGACATGCTCACAGTCCAAGCAGTGGGACAACTGGAGCCTGCAAAGCACCTCTCACTGTAGAATCATAGAAACATATGACTTGGAAGGGACCTTTGAAAATCATCACTCCAGCTCCCCTGCAATGAACAAGGACACCTACAGCTTGATCAGGCTCTCAGAGCCCTGTCCAGCCTGACCTTGAGTGACTCCAGGGACTGGGCACCCACCATGTCTCTGGCCAACATGTGCCAGTGCTTCATTGCCCTTATTGCAAAAAATAACATATAAAATATCCAGTCTAAATTTCCCCTTTTTAGGAGGCACAGCGCTAGCCCTGTAGTGACATCCACTCCCCCTGGCTTCTCTCACCCCTGGCTCTCATCCAAACTCCAGTTTCTAGGCCACCAACTACAGCTGGGTTTTGCTGGAGTGGTTTGTCATTGCAAAGAAGCATCTTCTCCCAAGGACATTCTCCTGTTTTGCTCAGGACAGTGTCTAGCTGGACCACCAATGTGGTATAAAACAGTGAAAACACGGGAGCCAGTAAAGGATGCTAAACGTGTAAAAATAAGTCACTTTTGCTGGAAGCTGATATATTTTAAGCATAGGTCTTCCCAGTCAGTGCACCCAAATGGATGCTGGCAGCTGAACAGCTGTTTGAAACAGATTTGAGTTGTTTCTTCTGACGACTGTGCTCTATCCCTGGTGCACGTGTCATCTTCTACTTTAAGTGTGCAGAGTATGCTTTTAGCACCCACATGCAGCCATGGGAAATGCCATTAAGATCATTAAACCTCCGTTCTTCTAGTTACCACAAGAATGACAGCTAGGATTGCAACTGGAGCTCTGGAGAAAAGGTTATTCCTGAAGGTCCCTGACAAACAGTTCAGTGGCACTCAGGCTGCCACTCACACAGCACCAATTTTTCACAGCAGCTTCACTGCTTCTAACAGAGTGTGGAGGCTGAGGGTCAATCAGAGAAGGATTTTTGATCGCTGGAAATGACGCTTTGTGCCTGTGTTCAAATCTTGGTCTTCTTGAGCCCTGGGCAACAAATTATGAGTCTGGTCACTTTCTCAGATGCTCTCTTTTACTGTGTGTCATAAAATTTTGCAATTTTGAAAAATTCTCTCAGGGGTTACTACTGCAGGCCTGCTGTTTGCTGGTCTTCAGACAACATATCAATCAGTGTTTGTCCACCTTCAAAAGCAGAGATATCCAAATGATAAGAGCATTCATCACCACAGGGAGGTCCTCCACAGAGCTGCAAAAACACATTAGTGGTCTGAACTTCCCAGTGGCAATACTTCAATTATATCAGTGTTTTATCAGTTCCATTAGGCTGACCTGCAGCTCTAGTTGCCTTAAAAGCTTAAAAAATGTGGATGTAGGAAGCAGGATTAAAAGCCTCCAGTGTGCACCAGACAGTGGGACGTGGTGCAGGGAGCTGAGCTGCAGCGCCAGCTTGGATCCCAAAGGCAGCATGAGGGCATTGCATGGCTGGGTGTTCTTGGGACACTGTAAGACTGCCAAGGTTTGGTAGAGTGCACTGGAGCAATCAGTGACTTTCTCCCCACAGACAGTGCGATCTCCTGGAGTCTTCAGTTGCTGGTGGAACAGGAAATACAACTGCCCTTCCCTGGGAACAGGAACAGGGCAAAGATGTAATTTGGTGATATATATGGCTTCAGTTTTGTTGTAAAGTATGGCAGTAAAGCTAACCCGAGCTTGTATTAATACAGTACAGCAGCCTGACAGAGAAAGTGGAAAAAATCCTACAAAGTAGGAATACTGGATCTGTTCAAGCCAAATCTATGACCGGCCTGTAAAATATGATTCTTGCAATAGTGCTTAGAAAGCTGAACAACAACTAGAACAGGATGCATTAACAGAGTCATGATAAACAGTTTACCAGCCTAGTCTTTGGAGAACAATGACTTTCTGCCCAGGAAAGAAAATCTTTGGAAAATGCTGTTCTATCACAAATTGTTCATGCTTTAATTAAGAAGTCCTCATCAGGGAAGAAGATAACTATGAGATATGTGCGGGGAGGAACACACTTGATTTATAATGAAATCAGCTCTCAAATGAGGTCGCCCACCCATGTATTACTGTGCACATACAACAGGAAGATGAGTGAAATGCAGTGAGATGAGGCCAAGCTTTTGTAGCTCTGCAAATGAATGGGTTGTCCTTTGGGTGCGAAATGGGACAGAGAGGGGAGGCAGTGTAGTTATGTGCCAGAAAAATGAGGGGAAACGTGTCCTCCTGTGCCCTTCTCACAGCTCTTTCTATAAGATACATTCTTTATGCTACCACTTCATGACAGAGCAGTCTGGGACAGATTCCCAGGCACACATGGACAAGAACAGCATCCCTGTCATTGCTTATTCCATTACACTAGAGATGGAGATTTAGATACAGAAAAACAAGTCTCCACGGAATATCCTCAATCTTGAAATCTAAATGACTCAAGATGTTCTACGGCTGATCAGAACATTAAATCAGTTGTCAGTAAAACTATTGGGCAATTGCACTAGAATAAGAGTAATTACAGTGGGCACTGGGCTATGACACAGGAGACCTGGTTTCAACTGACACAGCCACAGCATTCTGTGTGACCCGCAGCATCACCTAGGGCCAGAGCCAGAACAGGGCAGATGCCTAAAGTGGACTTGGAATTTCTTACTTCAGGTGCTGGTGGGGATGAATAACCAAGAGTTTTACATGTGACACTAAGGTAGCTGCTGCATTATCAGCACATGAGATGAGCTGCATAGCTGGGATCTGACGAGCACAGGCTTGGAGCCATTTCCAGCAGATAGCTTGTTCCACCTATCATTAGACTCCACCTTAACGTGGCGCCTTGTATTTTACCTATCATCGTGGCTGATGCGATGAAACCGATATATGGCTCAACCTATACATGGTGCTTCTGCAGCAGCATCCCAGAGACCACATGTGGGAACTGACCAAAGCCCCTTCCAACTCCTGCTGTTAAACGAGGCTATGAATTGAGCCCACTGCAGAGGTGCGTTGCTCCTGGAAGTCTCAGCTGCACAGGGAATAGAAAACGGTTCCATCCGAGAGAAGTTCTCATGACCCTGAGTCAGCAACGGCTTTATCCAAATCCCTCCAGAAACAAGAACGCTACAGGCAATGTTTTAAATATTTAATGTTTACACAACGCTCAGAATACCAACGGCAGCTCAAAGAGAAGGGAATCCTGTGTTCACTGTGAGCCTCAGGGAGTTTCCCCTTCATATGCGTTTTTCAGCCTGTCTGCCGCCTGCCTACACAAGCAGCAAAGGGCTGCGCGCGGTGTCAGCGCCGTGTGCTCTGATGAGCGCCTCATCAACGCGGCCATGCGAAGGCCGGAGGACGCGCCCAAGGGCACGGGGGGACGCGGACCCAGCTGCTCATCGCCACTCCCCGAGCCGCTTTCCTCCCTCAACACAAAGCTGCAGGAGGACACCCGGCTCTCCGCGAGACGGGCCAAAGCGGCGAATCCCCCAAACTCGGTCCGCGCTGCGCCCTCCTGCTAAAGGGCGAGCCTCAGAGGAAGATGGCGGCGGGCGGCGCCCGAGGAGGGAAGGAGGCTTGAGGAACGGCCGCGACCGTCGGGCGAGGCTGCCACCTAGCGAGCAGCGGTGGAGAGAGCAGCGGGGGAAGGAGGAGCGAGCCGCGCGCCCGAGCCGCTCCCGGGTGCTCTGGGCCCCGGCGGGGAGGTGCGCGGTGCTGATCCCGCCTGCAGCGGCTGCGAGGCAGTGGGGGAGCGTCTGTGCAGAGACCGTGCCGTTGTTTCCTCGCAGGGCCCGGCGCCGTGCTGCGGCTGTGCTCTGAGGGGCTGACGGATGATCCGCTGATGTCCATTCAGTCAAGCGCTGTGGACTTTCCCTCACGCTGTGCCTGTCCTGGAGCCATTTTCCTCTGCTCTGCTTCAGGCTCCGTTTCCTCCATGATGGACCTACCCAAAGAATAATTGCAAACACCTGTCTCAGCTCTTGTTTTAAAAGGGAATTCAGGGAGTGACGGTGTTGACTTGTTTTTTCTTTCCCCCAAATTCTGTTAAAATCGTGTTTCTTAATGTAAAATCAAGTCCTTTATTTCTGAAGATTTAGACATTCTGTGGTTAATGCAATTAGAGGATAAATCCTGTACACCTGCACTGAGAACCCTGAGTGGCCACAAAGCTTTTCCGGGAGCTGCAGTCCGAGGCAAAGCACAGCCCCTTAGAATCACAGAGCTGTTTGTGTTGGAAGGGACGCTTGTTTGCCATCAGTCCAACTGCCCTGCAGTGAGCAGGGACACCTACAGCTCCATCAGGTGCTCACAGCCTGTCCAGCCTGACCTTGAGTGTCTCCAGGACATTCCACCACCTCCCTGGGCAACCTGTACCAGTGCCTCACCGCCCTTATTGTAAAAAGCTTCTTCCTTATATCCAGTCTAAATCTCCCCTCTTTTATTTTGGAACCATTTCTTCTTGTCCTAATGTTGGAAACATCCAAATAATTTATCAGGATGGTATCTCTGATGAAAACATTTTATTCACAATTGCAGTGGCAGGCGTCCTGCAAGCAGGAGTGCTCACCGAAAACAGCGTTACATCTTCTATGCCCTATTATGATACACTTATCTCTTGCTCTTATCTATACAGAATAGCCTTTCTAGTCCATAATAGTATACCCCTACTATTCACAACATTTAAAAACTATTGCAGTTTTGCAAGCAAGAATTATCACATAATTCAGCAACTATATTTTAAAACCTGCCACTAAAACATATGGTATTTTTACTTTTTCACATCAGCTATTTCTAAGGACAAGCTACAAAATACAAATACATTGTGCTCTGCTTCCTCAGATCAGTTTCCCCTTTTCAATATCTAATGCAGAAACAACATTCCATTCCTACACTACCTCGACAGATCTGCTAAACTGCCTCCTTCTTTCTTACAGCCGCCCTTTGGGTACTGAAAGTGCTGCTGTTGAGCAGAATCAGACCTTAACTGGATATGCAACTCTGGAAGCTGTTTGTGTGCTTGGTTAGTTTTCAAGTTCTGCCTCTTGGGGTCCTCTCTGCAGAGCAGCCTAAATTAAAGAGTAGAATAAACACGTAGGCTTTAAGGAGAATCTCTGCTGGAAACCACCTGATGTTTTATTAACAAATTGCCCTGTGCATTTAGGTGAATAATAGATGAGCGTAACTCTGGTGGGACACAAGAACCTGGCAGTGCAAGGTGATTGCAAGGTGACTGGTGTCTGTGGTGTGAAATCGTGAGTTGGGCAAAGCTGCCCTGACACTGTGCAGTTGTAGCAGTTCCGACAGGCATGAAAACAGCCTCAGTACAAAACAGCCCAAATCTGGAGTGAAGATGACTGTGCTGTCATGTCCTTCTTTGTGAAGAGAGTCCTTCCCTAAGAGGAACTCTCCTGAGTCAGGGTTGGGTGGAGAAGAGAAAATCAGTGCTTGCTTCTAGATAACAATCCCTTGTAGTCATTGGCAGCCATGTCATGAGCAGTCCTACCCTGCTGCAGCTCAGCTGTGTCCTCTCTGCAGCTGTGAGGGGCCTTGGGTGAGATGCTGCTGGTCAGCACAGCACCAATCTGGCCACGTGCCGCAGTCTGGGCTATGCTGTCTTGGAGCACAGGAAAACCGTGTGCTGCAGGGATGAGGAGCAAGTCCTGTGTCTGTGCTGGCAAACCGAGGAGTTCTGAAGCAACGCTGAATCATCAGTACGAAGCAGCCTAGAAGAGCATGTGATGATGGGGCTCAGAATACCTTCCACTGGCAGGCTAAAGGCTGCTGGCAGTAGCTTCAGGGACTGTGTTTGAAAGGCCATGTTGTCCCCAGCTTGTGAAACCTCTTTCTAGACCATGCCAGTGTATGTGAGCGTGTCTTTCTGAGTACTTTGTTGCAATCCTACTGAATTACAAGGTGGGCTTTGTTTGGTCATGGTTCTGTAGTGAGAACACAGCTGTCTGCCTGCCCTTGGTTGCCTGCTTGTGAGACTCATCTTGCTTCCTTTCTAAGGGGATTTCTTATGAGACCTCAGGAGAAGCTCCTCCTCAGCCCAGATAAATTGCATGTAATTCTTGGATTATGGCACTAGATTAATACATAAAAAAGTTCTCATAGTTTTGTTCCATGGTGGATCAAAAGGCAGTTACACAAGAACATGTCTATATAAGCTGTGAAAATTATCACCTCAGAAAATAGCAGAATTTTGTTGTACCCATGTGATTTTCCATGTTCTTCCCTCAACCATGCAGATGAATCACAGCATGCATGTTGTATATAGGAGGACGTTGTTTTTTTATTATGATTTAAACTCTAGTCTGTTTACTCAATCACAAATTGAAAACACATGGCTTTGTTGTGTAGGGCTTTTCTTTTTTTTAATGCATTACATGCTAGAGCTGTAGTGGCAGCTTCCAGGGACTTTCTGTCCAAACTTCAGCATGCCTTCAAAAGGAAGCTGGGTAAGTGCTTTGTAAGAAACCAAGCAGTCCTACAGTGAGCCTTGCAGAACAGAGATTTACGATCTTATTTAACACTTTGTCTTCATAGTGTTTTTTGAATGTAACTTGTCCCCTGAGATCAAATTCCTTTAGGCAAGTAGATTTGCTGAATAGCAAGGTTTGGGAGGAGTGGGCCTATTTGCAAACTCAGGCCAGCTATGCTATAATAGGAAGAATGAAATGGAAGAATCAAAATGGGGAGAATATTTAAGACTACTGGTGCAAATGACAATTTGCAATGTCTACTGAAGTGATACTTGTTTAGGAACTGGGCTACATCTACAAAAATGTAAGTGAAAGCTGCCTAAAGATGAAGGTGAATTTTTTTTATAGTCCTCAAATGAGAACACTTTCATGTCGAGTTAACCCAAATGTTCAGGATTTACCCAGAATGAAATTGTGGCTAAGTGGAATATGCAGAGAAGCTTGTTTCACCAAAACCAATTTTAAAGGGGAATTTATTTCTGACCTTTTTAAAAAATCATCTTTCCCAGCACAGAAAAATGTGTTATTTTCCCAATTTCTATATGTGAACTGGCCTGTCTTCCCTTGTGTGACAGGGGAGAGGAGCAAGACTGGACAAGTGCGTGGGAGCCTGGGCAGTTTTGTGACATCTCAGGCACAAAGAGCTGTTTGACCCAGCTGTGGAACAGCGCTGCTTCCTGGACAACTTGGGACCTCTGGAGTTCTGAGGCTCTCCCAGGACATCTCCCCATTCAGGCTGTTTTCCCTTCTGCAAGGGAAATAGAGATAGCATCTTTTAGGCACATGCTAGACTGCAGTCAAACAAGGAGACAGAACTTGGCAGTGTGCAAGAGCCAGCCCCAAGGCTGCTCTGGGCTTGCCACAGCAATCCTGCTTGAGGGCACAAAGCCACCTGTTGGGTTTTGCAGCATCTTGTGGTCTGCTAACTGCCACCCAACTGCAAGTCCCACAGAAATGCTGTGTGATTCTTCCCCACAGCCTGGACAGGCCGCTATCAGAAGGGCCCGCTGCGGCCAAGGCATGGACAGTGGCTTCATGCAGCTGAGGAACAGTGCGCAGCCTAATAAGGAACATCATTTCTGTCATGATGCACATTAATCTGCCCTGTTTTCTGTACCAAAAAAATGCCTGCAACTCCTGCCAAGCAGCTTTGCCTCATCTCCTCCTTTAAAAATTCATTCCCAGTTACAGCCACAACTACAGATAACAATTTACCAGGAATAAACAAGACTCTGCATTTTGGGTCAGCTCAGATTGTTTCCTGGAGTCCCTTGTGACTCAACATCATTGTAAGGGTCATCCTGAAACACACCCCTCTCCTGATGTGCTCTTGGTACAATCCAAAGAGTTTCAGGTTAAGAAGCTGAGGGGATCTTTGTTTGCAGGAGTCCGTTTGGAGTTTGATGTGCCTCGGAGCAGGACCCATGTCAGCTAGGTAAGTGCAGAAGGTATTAAGGAAACCTTTATTTACTTGATTTACAGCTTCAGCACCACGATGGACACTTGTTACTAGTAACCAGCACTTCAGCAAGCACAGTGACAAAATGCTTTTGTCTACTGCTTTAAGATACATTTCTTGCAGAGCATGGCATCGCAGTTGCGTGCTAGCACTGAGCCAAGCAGTCACTGTGATTTACTGCAAAGTGTGGCTGCTCTCATTACTTCTGGAATAACCAGCCAAACACCAACACAGCCATCTTTATCAGTTATACCAAATAAGGGGGTCAGAATGATGAAGTGTGATTTAATCTCAGTTCTCATATAATTCCATTTTCCATACTGTTTCTGATCTTCTGAAATTATGCCAGTTCTCAGTGTGGATTCTTTCACTGTGGAAATTCAAGTGGGTATTTTCATCTTTCTTATTTTTTCCAGAGCAGAGACTTTTATACTGTGTCTACAATAGTAGATAAGTGGATGCATAAAATAATGGAGTAGCCTGACAGTTACCCATTAATTTGATTGTAGACCTTTTTTGAACTAGCTTTTATGAAAAGACAGGATGGAAAGATATTGGAATTCTAAAGAGAACTGTTTCCCATGATTTCAGTACAAAAGCACGGCTGGAACAAATTGGCTGACATTGCTGTTAGCATTTTCTTTACAGTTTGTTATAGATCTCTTGACTTGCATTAATGTTAATTGTAACAATCAGCATCCATCATATTAAATTACTTTCTTTTGAATTCAAAACTGGAATGGTACCTCTCTGCAATTAGCTGTAAATCTCTCTGGGATCAGGACTGTAGTGGATGCCACTGAGGGTCACGTTGTTTAAAAATATGCTGGTGCCTGTGCAGATTGGGAAATCTGGTTGGCCTGGATGTGTTTTTTAAATGTGCCCTTTGGCCACTTTGTGTCTTCACTTGCTCGTCGGTAACAAGAGAAATATGTCAGCTTAGAATCAAGATGGACAAAATTGAACTCTGTGCAACATACACAGGCCCAAACAGGTTTCCTTCCACTAGGGAAACGGCACCAAAATTAGGCGCGTGGCAATCTCTGACGTGAAAGAGAAGCAGCATCCCTGGGCATGCACTTCTAACGCACATCGGCAGTGTTGGTGCGCAGCTATTTAGAAAAGCATTTCCTGCTGTTCCACTTTTGTGCTCAGTGTTCATTCTTGTACTGTCACCCTGCCTGCTCTATAGAGCCCCTTCGAGCCCAGCTGTGCGGAGTGTTTTGAATTTCTGAATGCTGACTGAGATCTAACAAGGGACTTGTGCATCTGCAGCGGAACACAGGCAAAACACGGGTGTCTTGGGGCTAAAATGTACTCAGAAAAACTTAACTGCCTGCCGCACGTTACTCAGAGAGAGCTGCTTGGTGCAGTGTAGATTTCCACTAGTGGCTGCCAATGAAATTGCCCCGCTGGCCAAGATGCTCACGCTCTTGGTGCAAAAAGCCCTGCAGGAGTTTGATTCTTATGTTTGGATAGGGATAGGGGTCACACAAAACATGGTAGCAAAAAAACTACTGTACGTTTTTTCAGTTGGGTTGAAGGCTGTGGGGCAATCTGCTCATGCCAGGTGGAGCCTTCCTTCTCGGGCGTAATCACCTGTAAGTGCAGCTTTTCTCAGCTGCTGTTTGCTCCACCTGTGCAGCCCCAGCAGCCTCAGCTCATGCCCTCTAACACTGAACAGCTGTGCTTCCAACTGTGGGAGAGGTGGTGCAATTAGCCAGCAATTCACACTCCAAAGGATTTACTTTGCTAAAGCTGTGAATCCAGCACTGCCATTCTGCAGGGTAAGAATGCCATTTGCATTTTTGCTGGCTGTGGCCCAACTAGAAGAAAGGTTGGAAGAAAGGGGTGATGCTTCAGCACTGCATTTGTAGTTTCTCGTGTATTCCTCTGCATCTGAGAGATAACAAGACTGCTGGTCAGTACTTGCCTTGAATTACTGCTGCTGTGTGTCAGCACTCAGTGATTTAGAGCTGTGTTCTGCCCCCTCGCTGCCACCCTGCAAGCATGCTAGCAGTGGGACAGGTAGCTCTGTGTGCAGCTTGTGTCTCATGAGGGCAGGGGAATCAGTGTGGATTGCAGTGAGGATTGCAAACTGAAAACAAATAGCAAGATTCCTGGTAGGGCTCCTGTTCAGCTCTTGGGCTCACTGGAAGGGCGCAGTTGGTCTTGAAACTCCTCTCCCTGAGCCATTCTGCTGGATGTGGGCTTTGCATTAGAAGCTGTATCCTGTCTTCCAGTTACTGGTATATGAAAACTTTCTGTCTCGGTGAGCCCTGAAAAAAACCCCTGGTTGAGCACTATCATGTTGCAGTAGAAGAAAAGGAACATGTTGTGATTAATGTTATCATAGCAAAACTTTGGTTTGTAGCCAGGAGATTCTGCTGCTTCTCAATACCATCCATGAAAGCAGACTGTTGTGGCCAATCCTCCTCCTGCTATCTAGTTAGCCTCCCCCGAATTTGTGCTTGGAAGCAGATGTTCTCAGCTGAAAATATGTGATCTTTGATCTATCGATTTGAATGCAAAGTATGGCAAAACTGAGCAGCAGCAAATGTTGGCATCTTACTGTTTGTATTAGAAAAAAGAAAACCTTGCGTTTCTTTCCTGCAGTGAATTCTTGAGCTGAGACAGAGAAACCTTTATATACCTATTGAAGTACCGAGGGCCATAAATAGTGAAATTAACCTTATTTTGTAGAAAATTCAAAAGCTGGATGATAGGATGGCTAACATGGCACTGCTGTGCTGTTTCAAAGGTTGCAATAACAGTTGGTGTTTTGTCCTGTGATGAGAGCGTTGCTGTGCCAAACTGAGAAGGACCATGGTTAACATGGGACCTCAGTGCTATGAAATACCCTGTGTAGCAAATTTGATCTGAATTGAGCATGCTCTTATTAATGCAATCACATATCCACAAAATATGAATTTAACACTGACTTTGTGCTTTAAATCAGTTGATGCCAAAGAGCAGAGGATACACATTATAGCATACAGACTCCCAGTGCAGTTAGTGTGTTGAAATGTTTAAAGAATACGAATGAGTAAATTTCTCCAGTAGGAATGTTTAATGTAATGGGCAGTGATGCTGCTGATGCATTAGTAGGAAAGTAATGGTCAAGATCATGAAGCCGCTGTGTATTGAAGCAGAAGTTTTGCAACCGCTTTAAATTCCCCGACGCATAATGCAAATTTGCAGAGTCACTGTTTTGTGAGGACCTTCTGCACAGAAGGAGAAGTTATAACCTATAACAGAAGGAAATAACCTTTTCCAGCTGAAGTCCTGGAAGCATTTTCAATTAGGAGTTTTATAGGAAAACAGTTCAGAGTAATTTAAAGCTTTTGGCTGCTTTTCTGGAGGCACTCCCTGGCTTGGTTGCTCTGAAGCAAGCTAGGAGTTCTGAGGAAGAGATGTTTGCAAAAGCACTAAGCAGCTATGTTTGCAAACAGTTAAGCACTTGAGCCTCTGTGTTGCTGTTATAATCCAAACAGTGGCTCTGAGGCTGAGTGATAGATTGGTTCTGAAAGAGTAGAGCTTTGAGTTAGAGTTTTTCTGCAATATTGAGGCAGCTCACAACTCCAGCTCCAAAAGGGGAACCCGAGAACCAAATACTGGTTGTTACTGGTAATGTTGCCATTTGCACAAAAGAAAAGCAAGCTCAGTGCTAGCAAAGGGATAATATGTTAAAATTGAGGTGCCACTCCAGAGCACAGTGTGTGTTCCTGCTGGCATCCCCCTGCTCAGCCCAGGCAGGGGCTCCTGGAACAGGGGTGCAGTGCTGAGGCTGGGGATGCCGCTTGGTGGAAGGAGCAGTGTCTTGTTCCACTGTGGAGTTAAATATCAACTAGAAGTTTACTTTGCCCTTTTAGTCCTGTCACTGTGCATGAAAACTCCTTTGAATCCTTCAGTTGGAACAGAGAAGTGGGGTATGTGGCAGAATTAATGTAGCATAGCATGCCAAGACTCTTCCTTGAAGAGGAGTTCCATGTAGAATAGAGGTTTTGCAGCAGCTGCTTGGCAGCGTTCACCTTTGGAAGGAAAATTATTGCTTTCTGGAAGGCAAAACCAGCTCAGTGCTGTCCCTGCACCCCTCCTGTGGGTAGGGCAGTGAGAGGGGTTCATGTATGGGGCAGCTAGCTCCACAGCTTCAGCAACTCCTCTCTGACTTTTTATCCTGCACGTTGCTTAGTTAGTTACACACAGCAACACAAATAGGCTTAAAAGAGATGACTTTTTGTGTTAGTTCTTGTGTGTTCACTGCACGGCTTTAATGGCAGCCAGGGTGTAATTTTCACTCAGGCTGTCTGAACAGTTAGTCAGCCTTGTTTGTTGTGGACCCTCTGCGGAGCAGCTGGGAGAAGAACATTTAAGATGGGAAAATGTGAGTGTAAAGAAATAGTGGTTGACTGGGGCTCTCCAGAGTGAGAATAATACTTACAGATCTTGTGAAGAACTGCATTTCAAGTAGATGTCCCTTTAATTTAAGGCTGCCAGGAGCTGGTATTTGCAGCTCTGTTGAATGTGATTAAGACAGAGCCTTGCTCACTGTGATGGAGGAAGCATCTCTGATTGTGAACTGTGAGTAAGGGCACAGTGGTTGTACTGCCAGGCTGAGGGGAAACCTTGGGTGGAGTCCTTTGGAAGAAGGGGACCTGTAGCCACTTGGCTTCACTGTGCTGCTTGAAGTGGTTGTGCTGGTTGAAAGAAGTATTCCACTGGAAAAGGGGGGGGTAAGAGAAAGACCTTAAAGCTTGGTGTTTGAAAGTCAAGAGTTGCAGGACCTTCTATACTCCTCCTGGCTTAAGGGGCTAGTCATGGCTCCAGAGAAACCTTGGGGTCAGCTGTGCTGAACTGCTGGGGAGCTCAGCTCAGGGACCAGAAAAGAGAAAAGAACTAAGCTGTTAAATACAGACAGACAAGGAACAATCAGCAAAAGCATGATATCTAATGTTTAGAGCTGGGTTTTTGTTGTTTGGTTTTTTTTTTTGTTTTTTTTTTTTTTCCCCCTCTCTTCTTCTTTGCCTTCTGTCCTTCTAGAGTGATCTTCTTCCCTTGACAGAATGGCCAAGGGTCTTTGTATGGGAACTATTGAATCATGGCCTGAACCTCTGATTGCTCACCTGAGGTGAGCAATGAGTCAGCTGTGGGAGCACAGGTGAAGGCAATTCAGCTGTGTGATCAGAAGGGCTGGAGCCTGGCTCCACCTCTCCTAGACCCCATTTAAGGGCTGACTGCTAGAGGAGATCGTGCCTCTTGGAGTCTTTTTCTGTGAGCCCAGGACACAGGTAGGCTTTTCCATTCATTTCCCATTATCCCTTTCTAATGCAATAATCTTTCCAGCTATATGCTCTCTAAAGACCAGCCTAACTTCTCTGTATGCTTCTCATACATCTGTACACTCATTGATTATACAGTCTCTAAAATGTGGTATGATATTTTTAGGACTGCACTGCTGAGCTCTCTCTGTGCTGTACGCAGCTCATGCTATGGCACATGACAGTGTAGGGAATCCTGGACAGAGCAGCTGCCAAACCTGCCTTCGTGTTTTCCTCAAGTGCGGCTGTGTGCTGTGAGTGCCAGCAGAACCGAAGATAAATCAGTTGAAGAGCAGGGAAGGCTATCTTAATGCATACTGTGGACTTGAGATTGGACGGAGAGCACAGCTGGGTAATTTGAGAGCTTCAGTGCTCAACTGAGGGGCAGCAGTTGGGACCTGCTTTAAAACAAGTCAGTGGAGTGGGAACCGGGGGCTTTCTGCCTGTCTTGATCAAGTCGGGCTGTGTTCTGGTGGGTGAACACCCTGGGAGAGAATGAGCCCATCCCTCAGTCTCTGTGCTCTGGCTGTTTTAGAGACTGCGGTCAGCCCCTTGGTTGTGCCCAGCCCCTTGGTTGTGCCCAGCCCCTTGCTCAGGACAGCACAGGGAGTCTGCAAGAGGCTGGGTGGCAGCTTCCTTCTCCTCGGGTGCATTCCCCCTAGGGTGTGCTGCCCAGGGTAACTCAGCCAGCAGCTTGAGGTCGTCATTTCATGAATGCAATCTGTGTGTTGTTGCAATACTGGCTGTGGCGCAGTGGGTGTGGGGCTGTTAATCCTGGAATGTCTCCTGTTCAAATCCAGAAGATAGAAAGGATGGGGGAGCAAAGTCATTAAAGACCAATCTTGATGAGTTAGGCAATAGCAGCTGAAAACCTGATCAGCCTGGGGCTATTCTGAAAACAAGCGTGTCTTGCAGATAGGATCAGTTTAGAATCTTACTTAGCCTGTGGGGAGTTTTTAATAAGCAAGAATACCAGTTATCATGAGATAATCTGTATTCTACTGAGATTAGCCAAATTAATGCTTTTCTTTTGTCCCTGAGCTATCTTCTTATAATTGATAATTTGACTTTAAAGAACTGGCTGGTGAGGGGAAGCAAGTCTATTTCATCTTGGGAAACCATCTGATAAGTGAGATGTCTTGTGACGTTTTAGGGGGATAATTAAAAAGAAAATAAACATTAGAAAAAAGGACATTATTACAAATGGCAGAGTATTAGTTTGTTATTTTTTTTTTTTTGAACTGGTGATTGCATGCAGTTTTATTTCATTGAAGCTGGATAACACAGTAACAGAATATAAGGTCCTGTTCAAAAAAGGGGAAGCCTTGGCCTGGCTGAAGATACAGTAAATTTTTCTGTCCCGGTGGTATTAGGATTTGACTCCAAGTAATTACAGTCCTGATGTATGCCAACATTATTTCTGGATTTTTGGTCTAAGAGGGGATTTAAATGCCTAGAAAGGCATTTAATATTTGCTTCATCCAAATATCACGTAGACTTGTTTCTTGTTCTGTCACTTCGCTGCGTAAGATTCTGCTGATGGAAACAAGGTTGTGCTTACAGGAGAATTGCTTTGAGTGTGGTTAGGAGGCTTTGGAGTGGATGCAAGAATGGCAGTGAGTTGGAGGAGCACCCATTCCCATGAGCGCAGGCAGTAGAGCAGCACTGAACATCCTTGAAACACTACCTAGTTTGGGGCGAGAGAAGGAAAGGAGTGGAGTGGGAGAAGAAGGGAGGGAGGGTTTCAAAGCCATTCCTATGTTGTTATTTTGGCCACAGTAGCTTTCTTTCACGCACAAAAGCAGCCATCGCAAATTTGATGTTTCCAAGTGTTCCTCATTACTTGTTTCTGTTTCCTCTATTGTGTTTGCTTGCCTGCTGGGAAATGCTTGTGCCTGGCTTCGTTCAGCTTTCTGCAAATCTGTGGGATCTTATGCTGTGCGTAATGCACGTTGCTCAGGGATCACAGGCTGAGATCACTGCACCACAACACAGCAAGTAGGCTGCTAGGACAACATAACACCATTCTCTGTTGCAGGCGTGTGGTTTCAGCTCTTATAGCTGGCATGAGGTAACCTGCGTTTGTCTTTATTGCTATAGATACCTCGAGGAAAGGGGGATACATCCTTAACCCATACTAGGAAGGAAGAGGAAAGAAATTGCTGTACAAAAGTGTTCCATACAGAGTAAGTTCAAACACGCTCTTCACTTTCTTCAAATAGTGCCCTTACAAAGATGGGAGCATCTTCATCCCTCGTGTTCCCTGGGCTTCAGACTGTCCTGAGTAATTTATGTGGTCAATTTTTTGATTTTTAGAATCATCTTAAGCAACTTATTTAAGCTCTGTGACTATGACTAGACTTGCAAAGCTAGATAGTCATGATTCTTGGAACCAAGGGCTGAAAGCAAGTTTGTTTTTGTTTTTTTTTTTTCCCCCCTCTCTTTGCTAGTGGTTATTATTATTCTCAACAATATTTGCAAATGTTTGCTACTTCTGGGAATTTGGCTGCCTGGAACGTAACACGAAAATCAAGGACAGCAATGCTAGCTGAAGTGTTGTCACTTTAATTAAGATGGATAACTGTGGAAATCTGTTTTCCATTCTAAGTAGGCATAAGAGTTGCAGAAGATAATTGAAGTGCTAGTGGCCAATAGAAGAATGCAGGGATAGAGATGGCCTCGCTCTTCACGTGCACTGTAAACTGAGGGCCAAGATCCACTCTGTTACATTTCCAATCCATTAGACAAAGCAAAGTGCTATATTTGTTTCTTACCTGGAACCTGTAATTTCTTTCCTAGTAAGAGTTCTCTTCAGTCAAAAGTGGTATCCTTATACATATACACTGTTCTATATTTTTTTAGTCTACTAGATAGCACAATTGAATTTATAATCTGTTTCTTAAACAGAAATCAGTAATTAATCTTGTTTAGAACAAATTATATGCTCTGTTGTCAAATGCTTGCGAGGGCTTCACTATGCTGAGGCTTCATAATTTACGTAAGCCAATATTCATCTTACCTATACAGAAAGATGTCTTCATCAGTTCAACTCTTCAGAGATCAGAAGTACCACGAGCTGAAAAGGCAGTGTATCCAGCAGAGACGGCTCTTCGAAGATCCTGAATTTCCAGCCTCAGATGAGTCCCTTTTCTATCAAAAAGCCCCACGAGGGAAAGTTGAATGGAAGCGCCCAAAGGTAATGAGTGCTCACTCCCCAGTGATGAGGTGCTGTTCATGCTACTCCACTCCCACCATCTTCTCTATGCTGAAACAATTGTTAGTCTATTTGTCCTCCCTTTTTCCGTTCATTTCTTGTCAGTGTGCAACCCAGACAGAAGTCTATCTGTCATTTTGCTGTCCAAAATGAAAGTCGTGCCTTACTCTAGGAAGATGAAAAGGAAGCATTCAGTACAGCCTGATGATGCTTTTTTACTGTTGATGGCTCTCTAATAACAAACAGTGTGAGGTAACTCCAGCAGTAGGGCTGTTTAGATCATCCCTCTGTTTAATTAAGAATACCTATCTGTAGTACATCAGTCAAAACAGAAATATGTTCTGAGAATATATTCTTCATTTTCTGGATCTGGCTGTGAGTATGTCACTCTACAGGTTGCTCTGTTGACGAAAGCATCTCAGAAATTGTTGTGGTTTCTTAATTTCTCTTTAATACTTTTGGGGGCCTGGTGTGTAGGCAGAGTGAAGGCAAAGTAAAATCTAACTTCTTGCAATTAAATCTAGTGCCCTCACCAAGACATCAAATGTTTTGTTTGCTTCTTTTTTGTTTATTTTTTCTTAAGGAAAATACAATCTTTGTAAAAACACTATAGGAAATAAAAACGTATGAGCAGAACAGATAAATATTTGCGCCTGGAATGCTAGAAGCAAATTAATCATGCAACTCAAGTAATTGTTAATTGTAGCTCTCTCCATGTTTTCAGAGTAATTTGTAACTTGTATGTGAGGAAAGTAAAACTCAGAGTAGCAAGGGGAAATTGGTCCAATCTCAAGTAGCTGAATTGTTTATATCTATAAATGAATGGTTCGTAATTTTTCTTGGAGAACAGGAAAGAGAAGAGCCAAAACTAAGAGGAAACCATGTGTGTGTGGTTTGTTCTCAAATTTACCTTTTGTATTAACTATAAAGGAACCAAAAAGCCCAGCTATGTGCAGGTCTTAGAGGTTTGGTTGAGTCCTGTAGTATAAGGCAGGATGCTTTTGAGCTACAGGGAATACTCAACTACAGATGTGTAGCTGATGCAGAGAAGTAAAGGTATGTTCTCAAAGGTGTGTATATGCTTTTCTTCTGTACTGAATTGAACACCTTCCTCTGCTGTGTTTCAGTGATTCTAGTGAGACCTTAGCAGCACCTCTTGTCTAGATTAAATTGAGAGTTTTCTTTATTGATTGATACTGCTGGTCTCTGCATGACTTTGTTGAAGTGACTGAATTTTGCCCTTGGCTTCTATAAAACCTGGATTATGCCATAGGGACTTCATCTTCAGAATGAAAAACTATTATCTGCTTGCTCACTGCCTGTAATGTCTGTGTCTTTTTGCTTCTTCAGCTAGCACCTTAGCAGGAACTATCATGTCAGTGTCTTCTGATTGTGATTAATGTGCTGCACATTGAAACTGTTGCTATTACTTATATTTGGGATATGGTAATTGGTTTGCTCTGAAGCCTCATGCTTCACATATCTTGTTTTTATAAAGCAGTTCATGGCTGTAAACAAATAATTCAAGGAACATAAAATAATTTTCAACTTTGACCATGTGGCTTTCTGTAAGAGAGTGTAATCTGTTCTCACACTCTTTCAAGAGTAATGAAGAGCACACTGGAATCTTGTAGCTGGACGCACAAAGCATTTTTACCCTGAAGTATGATGAATTTTTCCTTAATTTATCCTTACTGTTGGGATTAGGATTTGTCTTCTGGAAGCATAAACTTGCGTGGCTTTTCTTGGAAAATGACGATGACAGCATGGTCTGCTTTTCTACATATCTGGTACTGTTCCTTGTTCTGTGTGACAGGGGATGACAGACGAGGCTGACAAAGCCTGGCCATATTTGCCAGGATAACATAAAATTGTTTCTTTTCCTCGATGGCGTTGATTTCTCACAGCGGGTTCAATACAGAACTTTTAGTAAGCAGAACAGGAGTTGCTTTCCTAAATGATGAAACTGTTTTCTCTCTTCCCATCACGCATTTGGCAGTGGATGGCGTGCCTAGATCGTGGTTTTTGTGTACTGACATGAGCAATGGGTCCCTCGGTTTAGAAACCCTTCCTATGAAGCTGTGTGAGCAACTGTGCTGTGCTGCCCAGTGCATACGGTGCCCCTGCAATTGCTTTCACTGATGCCAGTGTCACAGGAAGTACGTTTGGGATCTGGGAACTGAAAGCTTTTCTCAACTAAAAGCTAGTATTCTAGTTTCAGCTCAGAGAAGTGTCCACACTTTGTTCAGTCCGTGAATGGCTGGTGTTGGCCAGACAAAGTAAATACATAGGAAGTGTGTCTTTATGTTCAAAAAAAGTTTTATTCTGTCCTATTGAGGAAAGGAGCATGAGAGAGAGAAGAGTGGGCAGAAGGGCTTCCTCCACTGTGTTTTTTGTCCTTGGGTTTGCACCTGCAATGTTAAGTACGTTCTGTTTGCTTATTCTAGTCACAGCAATAGCCCATTAACAGTCTGACATTAATTAGTTGTTTTGTACAAGTCTTCTTAGGAAAAGGAACAAAGCCAGGGTAATGTTACTTCTGTGGCACCCTTCTATTAAGAAAGTGGAGAGCACAGAAGGCACCATGTAATTACCATGCATTCTTTCTCAGACGGTCTGACTTTCCTAGAAGAAATTTTCTTATGGCAAGATCAGCAATGAACACTACTTACATGCAATACTGGGTCCTGTTTCCTTGGCTGGGGGCAGCTGTGCTCTGCCAAGGTATAGGAGCAGCCTCTCTCCCCCCTCATCTCTGCTGGCCCTGGGACATCAGTGCCCTCCTGTGCTGGTTAACCCCTTATGAGGGTGAATGCTGCCTCTGTGTGGTGGTCTGGCTCAGAGTTGGCTCTTAGCGAGTTGCTCTAGTGAAAATACCCAGGAACTGCAATCACTCTGCTTCAAAAATATTTTGTCTGTCTTATTTTTAGCAGGGATTTGCCTCAGTTTTGCAACTGATAGAATTGACCTTACAAAGGTATTAAATCCCAAGGACATGTTTGTCTGAGTTGAACAGCTAGATCCTCTGGGCAGGACAGACATCTGTATGGAGAAAAAGCAGATAAGCTTGCTTCAGAGATAAGTGACATGTTTTAAGGTATTCAGACAGGAAAGTAATAGTCTCATCCAACAGAATGAGAGTCTTACTGTGTGCTTTCCCAGATTCCCTGCTTGATCCTCTGCTTTATAAGCCCTGGTTCTGTTTTCATCTGCATGTTTTCCTTATAAAAGGGCTATGGTTGTACCCTCGTGTTCTGGAAAGACAGAGTTAGTTTTCTTTCAGTAAGGCAGGGCACAAAGCCATTTGTGAGGTTACTGTTGAGCTGCTTCCTAAGAAGCCCCACTGGTGTCCCAGACTGCAGGAAGGACTGCTGCTGTGTCTATTGAACCACCAGCATTCCCCAGCTCTCCTGGTGCCAAAGGTCAGTTATCTGCCTGCAAGTGAGGAGTTGCTTATTCCTGGCCCACTGTCTGCCCTGTTCCTAGAAACACTGCATGGCATGGGCCTGGTTCTCCATTCTTCTCACTTATGCTTTCAGGGGCAGTTGTTACAGTAGAAGTTAAAAGGCTTGGGAAATTAGGTGCTGTGTTCTTGAGTGATACAGAAAGGGAACAAACCCAACAGTTTTCAAACTGGGCAGAATGGGAGGAGCAGGTTGCTAACTTTTCCAGGTGAGCATGAGTGGGCGAGGTGCTAGAGAATTTGGGAGCTCTCCCTTTCATTTGCTGGTGTTTCTTGGAGGTGGCACCAGCTTTTGTTTGATGCTTACTGCTGGAAGATGATCAGTTGCCTAAGAACCTAAAAAAAATACATATAAATCTTTGCATTTGCAAGTGATGGTTTGAACCCTGGAAACTCCCCCACCTCTATATTTGTCTTGGAAAATTTTGCACACCAGGGCATGCCTGCCTGTGTGAGGTTTACATATATTCGTGTTTTGTCCCATTTATGTTCTCAGAGACAGGAGTTGGGATCACAGTAAGCAGTCCTCCAGAAGGTTTAATAGCATCTCAGACCTCATAAATATTGCAAAATAAGTGTCATGAAATATTTGGGTGGTACTGCCCAGCACTGGATACACCTGGGTTAAATGTCCCTCAAGGATAATGTGTGGCTTTCTTTTGATTCCTCTTATCTTCTGTGAGCTGCAGCTTCATTCTCAATCTGTTTTCCAGTTAGACCATGAATAAGACCAGGAACTTGCTTGATTTTTTGGGATGCTGTAGTAGGAGAGGTGCTGCAAAGGAAAGCATCCAGGCATGCTGTATCTGCATCTAGTCGAGTGGTTGTCCCACATGCACTGCAGGAACAGCTTCAGAGCATGGAGCAGTGGCAGCTTCTCAGCCTGAGCTATCTGCCAGGATGGTGCCTGGAACAGTCCAGGGCTGGAGGAACAGTGGAGATAAAGGGGAATGCTGAAATTGGCACCTCAGAGCGATGTGAACTCCTAGCAGTAGAGCACAGTTACATTGCTGCCTTCCGTGTGACAAATCAGATTGTAGCGTTCACTGCGAATAGTGACACTTTCCTGACCTGTTGCATTTCCTTACCACATCCACTTATTCAACCTTATTTATTTTTTTATTACTGGCTAAGGACAAGGCCAGTGCTCTTGCTTGATGAGAGCAGCAGTTCTTGCCTCTTCTCCCCCTCCCCCTCAAGCTTTGCAGGGTCTGATTAATGCTCTTCTGTGAAACCCTGACGTGTTCTGCAAAGCTTGCTGCAACATCTGGAACCACAAGAAGCCTTTCCATTTTCTGTTTCCCTGCCTATTCCCATGTTTCTCTGTTGCTGGTGGTTTTTGACTCTTGCAGTGGAGACAAACACGAATTGAGATGCCTTGTGTGCTGTGACGTTGCATTTGTACGTGAAATACAGACCCCTATGGAACATGCTTGTATCTGAGAGGTGGGGAAATGTGTGGTTGTGAGCCTCTGACCTTTGAGGAAGCTCAGGAATCCCTTTATTTACTTCAGACATGTGGACTCTCATTGGAATACAGAGCTGGTATCAGACGTTAGGTAATGTGAGCAGTGCAACAGTGTCTTGCAGCTTGCTCACTTCTTGTTCTTCCCTGGGACATGTCTGTAGAAAAAGAGAAAAAAAAAAAAAAAAAAAAAAAAAAGCTGTAAAAGACTTGGCCTTGCATTAATATCAGATAAAGCTTGCCTGGCTTCTTATTTCTTTTGCTTCTCTCACAGCCACAGATCATAACATTGTGGATGCTGTGTTCCATAACACTGCTCAAGGGAGATTGAGATCCCAACTGTAACTTTCTGTGGTGACTTTCAGACACTGCACTCCACCACTGGTGATGCTTGGGGCTCCTAAAGGAGTACAGAACTTCCTGGATTACAGTATTTAACATTTTAACTGGCAATTAAGTATGCTGTAATTAGCTGAGTTTACATATGAATGGCCTCCTTGTTATTGCATTCATAATTGTTACAGTACTTTCACTTGCCATTAATGGCAGATTCAGCTTGAATTCTTGACCTCCAGAAAAAATTTTCTTGTTCCTAGTTTTTCATAAAGTTAGCAGATGTTTCTTTGATAAATGTGTGCATATATAAACTGAAGGGTTTTTTTTTTTTATAGTAGTGTGTAAGCCTTGTGGATGGAAGGCTTTCCTAGAAAAGATATAAAAGCCTGTAGGCAAAACACGTTTAAATGTATCTTTAAAGCATTCATCTCAAAGAAATATGATAGGAACTGGGAGGTGAAATCTGGAAAAAAGTCTGCCCTGTGAGATAATGGGAGAGGTTGGTAGGAATGTTTGTGTGCACGTGGATCTTATTTTGAGCAAGAGAAAATGGCTTTAAGTTGCACTAGAGCAAGGTTGGATATTGGGAAAAACTGCTCAGTGCTGCACTGGCATGGGCTGCCCAGGGAGGTGTGGGGTCATCATCCTGGAGGTGTTCAAGGAGAGGGTTGATGTGGCACTGAGGGATGTTGTTAGTGATGTGGTGACGAGTTGAAGGTTGCACTAGATTATCTTAGTGGTCTTTTTCAACTTTAATGGTTCTGTGATTCTAGGTTAGAATTATGGGGATGGAAGGAAGACAGTGCAGTCCTCTAGATGTGCTGCAACCTTCTGTTAGCTTGGAGGGGGCAGGCGGGGAGACAACAGCTAGACAGGAAGTCTTCAGAAGAATATTACTTTTTGGTGGTGCTCAACGCTCTGTTCCTTCGTTAGCTATGTGCACAATGAGCTGCCTACCTGCAAATGAAACCTAGCTCCGACCTTGGCCGTCTGTCCTTGTGCAGCTGTCAGCAAGCAGAGAAGCAGTGCTAGGCATGGGCTGCCCGCTGGGGCCCCTGTGCTGAAGGCAGGCAGGCTGCTCGTGGGGAGGAAGGTGTTAAATCCCCCAGCTGTGGGGGCTCTGGTGTTGGCTGTTGGCGCAGCTCCCGAAGATGAAGATGCACGTGGCAGCACAAAGGCACGCTCTTCACATGCGTTGCCCCAGCAACTGCACATTCTAGGCAGGGATTGTCAGCGTGCCCTGCAAACAGTGATGCAGCTTCAATTAAAGCAAATCATCTTCAGGTTGTTAGATTTTATTTTGAACTGGGGGGAAAGGGGTGCAATGATGGGTGAATGTTATTGATCTTAACAATGCAGTGCTATACATCTGGGACTCTGTTGTAGGCAGGGCTGTATTATGCTGTGTATTGCTTAAATGATAAAAGTAGAGCTGGCACTTGGCTTCGGAGCCTTGTTTTCTTATTGGAGAGACTAAAAATCTGCCTCTGCAGCTTTACTTATTTAGCGAGGGAGAGATTTAGTGAAGTTAGCGGTCTTTAATACTTATGTCGGCTGTCCCTGTTCTTGCCTCCTGGCAACCCACAGACTGTAACAGAAGGATTTCCAAAGGCCCCACTGGATTTGGACTCCTAGGAGAAAGTGTCAAAAACTGGAGGGAGAGCCCCTTCAAATCAAGGTCAGAACGAGTCTTGTCCTTACTGTATGGCCGTGAATCGGCTGGATCCAGCATCGGCTTTTTTGATGTCTGTGGTGAAATTGGTTGTAGATCATTTATACGCTATCAGTGGAAGTGTTAGGCAGTGTCTGAATGAGGTTGGTGCTGCTTGGTCTTGCCCTGGAGTGCTGAGCTAGAGGTGTTCAGCTGTGATTTGGCGTGTGAAAGAGGCACACATGTGAACCCACTGAAATTCAAGACCTTATAAAGCACTTAGCAGCATCCCAGCATGGCTTCAGTGTATTGAGACTAGTATTTTCCATGCTTTAAAAGCTGAACAACATTTAATTAAAGGAAAGAACATTTAACCAGTTATTGCTGATCTTCACTCTAGTTGCACTTCAGAAATGTTTTTCAAGGCAATTGAATGTTCACAGCAAGCCTGGACAGTGAAGGCTCTACAGGGTACTGCAATGAGGTGATGACTTGGAAAACCAGGTTCTCACAGTGATCGTAAATGGTCAGCTTACTGGCATGGTTAGAAAGCATAGAAATAAATAATGAGAAATAAACTGATGGTTATTTTATTATTTTAGCGTATTTTTAAATAACTTATTCATAAAAAAAATGCCTCAAGGCTTGTACGATTGTAGAATACCAACTGATTCAAGCATGTGAAGAGAGAAGTGAGTTATTAACTTACAATTCACTGTTCTATCCTCTTACAGTGTTGATGCTAACAGCTATAATAAGCTAAATAAATAAATTATGTACAGAGAATAAAGAAGTAAATGGAAGCCATTGGAAATGGAATTCTCATTCTTGCAACCTGGGTCATAACTTCTTGTATGGAGCATCGTAACAAAAGAGCACTGTCATTACTGCTACCCTAATATGATCCTGTAATCATTTAAAAATTACCAGTAGTCCTAGCTGTTCTAAGTAGTTGGTCTATTTGAGGAGCAAGCACTTTTTGGAAAAGAGTAGGGGTTGGTATTTTTTGTTGTTGGGCAAATATTCAGTGCTGCTGCTTTTCTCCAAATGCACTAATTAAAATGAAATGTTTCTTGAAGATTTTCTTGGAAGTAAGGAAACATTTTCCAGCTATAAAGGGGACTCTCTCTGTGGATCTCCCAAGGTACTCGGAATGGTGTGCTGTGATGGTGTCCAGCCAAGAAATTCCCTGAAAACCCCTCTTTTTTTTTTTTTTTTTCCCTTTTTTTTTTTTTCCCCTCCCACTATTATTTTCTCCTAAGGTCTTGAGGTTTTCTTTTCACTGAACATGTTCTGAAAAGAAAAGGGGGAAGGGAAAGCATTCAAGGGAAGATGCCTTCAATATGTTCCTTCCTTGGTTGCTTTAGGTTGCTTTATATTGTTCCTCTTTGCTCATCTTCCTTCTTTTTTGCTTAAATTCTTTGCAGAAATAAAGGAATCAAGCTGTTCAGGCAAATTATCTTTTATCTGCTGTTTGTGGTTCATTGCTAATGATCTAACCATTCTGAAAAGGGTCATGCTGGGCTTCCTCAGCCTTTTTCAACAAGTCTCTGTGCTTCAGGAACTATTTTTAGGACTTTATCAGTATAGTTGCCTTGCACAGTAAATATGTCTGACACGATGAAGGTACTAGAGTATGTGTATGTTTGTTTCTAGCTAATGGTGATGTGCTTTGATTTTGGAGGGAAGGGATGTTTCCCTGGGGAGGACAAAGAGAAAGGACCAAATGAGTGCATCTCCTGACTGGAAGGTGCTCCTACTCTGGATGCCCGTGACTTGCGTCATCTCAGTGGATCATGGAAGATGCTTGTTGCTGCTGTGTCTGTGTGCTGTGTCCTGCTGACTGAGAAATCGGGCAGATGACAGCCAAAGTGAGTTAAGAACTGAAGGAAGGACTCAAATGAGTAATACCCTTTAGCACCTTGGCAGAGGAAGATGGTGAGCTACGTGCAGCTGTTTTATACAGTCTGTTGCCCTCTCTCTATCTGGGATTGGCGAAAGTAGATTTTGAGGGGATGTGTTCTTGTGTTTCATAACTTGGAAGGTTTTGTGTGTGTGTGTGTGTGTGTGTGTGTGTGTGTGTGTGTGTGTTTTCAGCTGGCCAGAAGAGGAATAAATAAGCAGAAGAAGTTTTGCCTCCTTCTGGAGGCTAAGGAAGGAATTGGGTCAGACTCTGAGATCAGTTTGGGACAGAAATGTGTCTTTGCAGTTTAGGTTTGTAGCTGCATATAACGAAATGTTATACAGTTTGTGTTCTCAGAGAATACTTTGAAGTAAGGGCTGGGGTAGCCCAACGTGGAGCTCCTATGGGGAAGGATTCCCTCAGCAACTTGAAAATATTTTTAGGATTTAAAATTGCTGAAAGAAAAAGAAATTCTGTTCCATGGACAGTGAGGTTCAAATTAGAAGTTCCTGTAGGTATTTGGCAGTCAGCTAGGATACAAGGTTTCTAATCCTCCAGGCATCCAGCTTTGGATGCAGACATTCTTGGTGCCCAATTTGTCTTCTCTGGTGTCACTCAGAATTTATAAGGTGCAAAGTTGTTGATGCTCTTCAGCAGCACGGTGAGGAAGACAGCCAAGCTCAGAGCCACTAGAAGGTATCTTTCGTGTTATGGAAGCAGCGTTACTTCTGTATCTTGTCCAGGCACGTATTGTGTGCTTGCCAGTAGAGTAACAAATTCCTACTTTACATCTTCAGTGTCTTTAAAATGAGGTTGAGTATCAGGACAAGTTTAAGTTTATAGTTGTACTGATTTGACAATTTGCAAGGTGTTTCCCTCTTCTCTTTACACTGTCACGTTTCATGTATTCATGTTTGGTTATAGAATAATGCAAACAACGACAAAAGAGAATTTCTGTCTTCCAAGTCAGATTCAGGCCTCTGTGAGTCTCTCCCCATCTCATTCTGCTGCTGGGTCCACAAGGAATTCACACATGGAGCTGAGATGAGATATTTACGAGCTCAGCCACTTCAAAACAGCATTTAAGAAGACATATCTCACATTAGCCATGTAAATAAAGGCTGACAGTTCACAACATCTGAATGCAGCCTGGGGGAAGGGGGAGATTACAAATAATACCAAAGAGCATGTAATTGAGTCTCTTGTGTTTAAGATTCACACTATATTTGTATGCTCTTGTTAACCAGTCTTTCATGGAGTCAACTTTCCTGGAGAGAGAAGTTAAGGGCTTTTATTCCCTGAGCAGAAAAGACTCCTTACAGAGTGTCTGCCCCTCTCCCCACCTGAGGGCGTAAGAAGCTGATCACGGTGCAGGGAAGTGGCCTGAGTGGGAGGCTATCCTGGGTCAGAGGGCCAGAGGTGGGCAGTGCACTAGTTCATATTTACAGGACAGTGATCCTCTCACAGTGTCTGTGATTGCTTTGCCACAAGGCCTGTCTTATTCTCAGCAGCTGCTTTAATTGCAGTTTAGTATCAGAGGTTTGGATTAGAAAATATGTTACTGTTGTCTGAAGGTTTGTCCTGCTATTCTTCTAAAGTAACCTCTGTCACCAGAACTTCAGAATAAGAACTAGCAGACTTGTCTCTGGAAGTTTGAAATGCATTGGACTCTGCAAGAATCTTGTGAACAGTGAATATTTGATATGTTTTATGTTTTGTTGGAGAGAGAATGTTGAAGGTGAAAGTCATATTTCAGCAATATAAACCCCTCAAATCACTCATCAGCTTGTTTGCTTGCAATAGCATCTTTGCTGGAGGTAACACCAGCCCAATTCCTAATGCAAATGTCAAATATGAGGGACGGTGGGTGCCAGAGGCACTAAGAAGTTTTCTGTCTAATCCTAATATCTAATAACTGCAAGTACATCACAGTTGCACATCCCCAGAACTGGCTGACATGGATGTATGTACATGGATACTTCACAGGGACTTGGGAAGCAGAATGGTACAATGGGAGGAGGGATGAAGTTGTGCTTTGGAGTTGCATTGTTGTCCTAGGACAAAGATGTAACATTCTGCATCTTTAATGCAGGCATAGACCCAGAGTATTGACAGATATTAGCTAGTTAGCTTTTTTCTTCTTGGCAGGGGGGAGTTGTTTAAAAGAAACATGTACAAGGTGAGTCAGTATAAGCTGAGGTGAGTCAGCATTTGCATCTGCTAAGGGTGATGAAACAGTAGTATTCCTGGTGGACAGTGTAACCATCTGCTTTTCTAGGTGGTGGATCCAAGAAACACAGAAAAGTTAAGGGGCAAAGCAGTGCTCAAATGCAAAGAACAATTGCAGATGTGTTCTTATGTGATTTCTTTTGCAATTGTTTTGTTCCTGTAGTGAGGAAGTGAGCAGAGCTGTGTGTGGTGCCCTGAGGACTCTTCTCACAGAGCCAAACAAACAAGCAGGGATCTCTTAACCACCTTAATCCCTTCTGGAGTTATTGCTGGCAGCAGCTAGGGTTCAAGTCTTAGAAGAGTACATCCAGCTGCATGACCCTTGTCCAAGTCCCATTTTCCTAGACCAGAATCTGAGGTTCAAATTAAGGCTGAAATTCATCCTGCATGCTGCCACTGGGAGATGTTGTTGGGGAGTTCAAAGTGTTATGGCTCAGCCATGCTCTAAATAAGAAATCTTGAAAATATTACAGTTTTTCATTCAGACAGTCTATTTCTGTGTTTGAGAAAGTTCATCAGAAATAAGAGCAGGAGCTCTGCTTTGTTCAGAGTTCCCGCGTTTCTTCTAAACGTTCTGCATCAGCCAGATGCCTGGTTCTGACAGTGTGCATAGCTCTGAGGACCTCACAACCTCTGTTGTGCTTCTGGAGGTTAAGCAATGTGTAAACTCTGTGTGGGAGGACCTTGTGCTCCAGAACTGGGGTTGGTGAGAAATGAATGTTTGAGAAGTGCTATAGGAACTGAAACAGAATTTTATTCTTCTCAAGACATTGTTTTAGAAAACATCTTTGTCCAAAGAGTAGGAATCCATGAGTTTAGTTTAATTTACTCTGCTTCCCATCAGTGACATGATGCAGTGCATCAGAACAAGGTGCAGCTTGCCAAACGTGTTTGTGGGAGCAAAACCCTGACCCCTTGCAAAGGCCTGAGAAGTTTCGCTGTGTACAAGGCTGTCTGTCATCTTGCCTGTTCTCTGAGTATTGGAGGCATTATGATAATGTTCTTTGTCATGTTTCCATCTCGTTCTGCCTGGGTAAGCCATTCCTCACCGAATAGTCTGTCTTTAATGTTTTCATCTGGTAAAACTGTCATGCGTTCTTCTCTGGAATTGCTGAAGTGTTCCCAGAATGGAGCTGTTGCTCACTCTTATTATATTATTTCCGTAACTTTATTTTTCCTGGAAAATAAGATGAAGCTTACCCATGAGAAGAGACAAGCATGGAATTAGGAAAGCCTTCAGCCGTCAGCAATTCCCCATGTCTGACCTCTCCATTGCAGTCTGCTGACTGGGTGGACCCTGGGTGACATAAACTTGATGGCTCAGTCTTGTGTAGCTCCATAAAATTCCTTGTTCTTATTTGTGCCTTTTTGTACTGGCCGTGTCCTTACTGGAAGTAGGAACGCAGCAACACTCTGCCTGCATTCCTGCCCTCGCTCCTCTGGAAACCTTGTTGTACAGCTGTATGTTCAGTGGGTGTCCTAATACACAGCTCCATCCTTACTCCTCCTCTTACAAATACTAGGGCAGTAAGCCTTCTCTTTTTTTATGACAATATCCTTAGATATATTCAATCTTCAGTGTGTATTGCACTTATTTCCAAATGATGAAGAGGCAGCGTTCTACAAGCAGCGTCTTTCTCAATGGTATTATTCACCCAAGTCTTCCAGGGATATAATTATGAGCAAACATTTGTAAATGACATGCATACTTGCCAAGCAGACGGATCTCCAGATGCTTATGTTTTGTTGTCTTCTCTCTTGGCAATTTTTCCAGTTTATGTTTCCCTCCTTCAGACTGGATGGAGGCTTTCTTACATTGTTGCTGTGTTTTTCTCTAAAGCAAAAATGCAGGATGACCTTGGTGTCACCTCCAGAACACAACCACTTTGATTCCAAGGTCTTGAATGTTTTTTTTTTTTTTTTTTTTTTTTTTTTTCTCAAGTGTCAGGTTTTGTTTAGTTGGTTCAGTTGTCATTAAATGAAAATTGGCCTCTCAGAAAGTCAGCTTCTGTTTGTCCTGAGGCAATGTGATGATGGAAAGAGTGACATGGTAAAATTTATTTTGAGCCTGTAAAACAAAAAGCCTGAGGATCAAATCCTCAGATAGGATAAGTCTTCTTACAGTAATTGTTAGTTCATTGATTTAGTCTTCCCCAAGCACTAAATGTCTGGCTTCTGTGAAGGAAAAATTACAGCCTAAACATGCCAGTTCCAAAGAAAATTAAGGTACTGTTCTGTCAACACCTTTCTCCAAGAGTGAAAAGCATCCACATCCTGAAGTGGAGCTTCTTTAAGAGGGAATTTAAAGGAAGGCTTTGTATGTTAGGGGTTTTGTGTCATCCTCCCCGCCCCATGTTATTTCCACATTTAATAGGATCTTTAGGACAAGTAATGTCATGGCATCTGAGTGTTTTTTAAGCTATTATATTCTAGATTTGCACAGTAGTTTGAATTTTATGCTCCTATCCTACAATTTAAATCTGTTTGCTTCGAGATTAACTCTTTAAAAAATACATATGAAGCTGTGTGTTTTTATGGCTAAAAGGAAGCTTCAAAAAAATGATTCACAACTGAGGGAACCTTTTAGAAGTGTTCTCTTGCTGATACATGGCACTGTTTCTAGTTTAATCACAAGAGCTAAAACATCCCAAATTTTCTTCTTTTTGAGTTTGCAGGAAGGAAGTGTTCCTTCTCAAGAAAACAGACTGTATCTGTAAGATCAAATGTTATCTTCCAGCTTCTGAGTGAATTTTGTCTTTTGCACGTTTAAGCTTCAAATACAGTTAACTGAAACACTCTGTAGTGTGGGAGTCAGGATCCAAACTTTGGTCACTGTTGCAGGTGGTTAGGAGCCACTGTCACCTACTGATGTGCCATCAGGACATGAAATCTCCATCATCTGAGGTGTTCAAAAGATACCTATCTGGGAATGGTCCTGGCCTGCTTTAGGTACTTGCTTAGGTAGCCCTACTTGATCAGAGGTGTCGGACAAGGTGACCATCAAATGTGCCTTCCAGCCTCAAGCATTCTGTGGTCGAGGAGAGGAGAGCGGGCTGCATTGTCAGTTGTGCCGAACCACGTGCAGGCTGCAGGTTGGATGTGCCTGACTTAGCTAAAGGGCTGGGATTTACAGCTGACAATTTGGTCTGCATCTCTGCATTTGAATAAAAACTTCAGATGCAAAGAGGGGTGGTGTTCTTGGAAAAGACAGGGACGCCATGCCAAGTCACTTCTGCAGATGTTCCAAAACCTGCAAAAAGAAAAATTGAAAGTGATTATCCTCTAGTGAAAATAATGGCTGCACTGCAAATATTTAAACTGTAAGGCAAGAAAAAAATAATAGTCAAACTTCATTTAAAACAGGCTTTCCCCTACCTTTGCCTTTTGAGAGTTATGTTTCTATAGGTTTTCCACTAACTTTGACTGTTGGACCGTGATTGAATAAATTCACTGATTGATAGTGTGAGACTAGAGTTAAAAGGTGACTCATGACTTTCTTTTGGAAGTGGTCTGTGTGTCGAGCACGAGCAGTGAGATTACTGGAGACACCAACGTGCCAGAATGATTTCAGCGTCCCTGCTGGGGTTTGGTGTGAGATGTTTTTCCTGGCATGTCATAATGAAACTCAGCCTGACAGAAGAGGAGCAGTTCTGGGATGTTCTCCAGCATGTAGAGGTGGAACAGTGCGTAAGTCAAGATGAATTTGATGTCTACTTTAGTTCATGTTTGAGTTATCAACACCTCTCAAACTGCTCTTCTTAGGTGGTAAGCAGACTGTTTCCCACAATAGAGGACCTTGGGAGGTTTGTGTCTTCTCAGGTGATGAAAAGCTCAAAGTTCTACAACTTCCTAAATATTCATGGAGAACCTTCCACTTTAATGGACTATTTAAAGTGGCTTGAAAACATTTTAATAGGGATTGGAAGTCTGGTGAAGATACAGGTCTATTAGCAATGAATTCTGTGATAAAATGATTCCAGGTCTCCTGTCTGCTGTATTGCAGTTCTCTGCTTTTGACAGTTGAATAACATTCTTTGTGTTAGTTTGGTGTCAGATAGATTTAATGTTAGTGTTCACTGAAGGAATTTGACTGAAATGAAGTAGTGAATTCAAATCAGTACATCTTTATCAAGTTGGGGAAATAAATAAGATTGATAAATACAGTGAATGAGGAAACAGCACGATATAGATTAGAAAAAAAAAAAAAAGTTTCTTGCTATGTTTTTCCAAGCAAAAGGTCTCTTAAAGATGTAAATATTTTAAACAAAGATAAAACTGGTTGTAGTTCAACAGGCATAAGACAAGATTATCAATGAGTAAACACTCTAAAAAACAAACAAACAAAAAACCTTGATTGACTGCTCCTAGTGAGCTGGTGGCCTACATTCGTTCATGTCTGACTGAATCTGCTCCAGGTTTTTTTTTTGTTTGTTTGTTTGTTTTTTTTAAGTATGGAAACCAGAAAGTCTTGGTTCATGATAGGAAACACCTTGATGGTGATGGTGAAGTTGGAATCAATTGTGTTTGGCATCGAAGTACATAGAATGCTCCCAGACTGAGCACAGAAGTAAGATGGTGTATCTCTAGCCTAAAAACTGACCAGCCAAGTTATTTTGGTTTTATTTAGAGGATGCTGTGGTCTACAGGACAGGCTAATGTCTTTTGCCATCAAGGTGTTTGTTCCTTTGGCCTTTGTTCCCACAGAGGAAGTACAATTACAGTGATGTTGTCTCCAAGTGGGTATCTGTTGCCCTCTTCTCCCAGCAGTGCCTTCCTATTGAGAAGTTTCAATCCACTTTGGTAAGTGTCTTAGTGAAACTAATCACACCAAGAAGTTGAATGGGAGCAAGTTACCCTGGGGAAAGGCTTGTCCTTTATTAGTCATTGGGATGCCCACAAGAAAGGGAGGTACCAGAACAAGCTTTATAAATAGGTTTGTGGGATATAGAAGTAAATTTCTTACTGATTACTTGTGAAACATGTTGAGTTGATAACAGAAGATGGGGAAGAAAAGCAAGCGTGAGAACGTAATGAAGGTGGGTGAATGAAAAAGGAGGCTACCTGACTAAAGAGTGAATTAAAGTGAATTTATGGATATCAAGGTAATACTGGCAATCATTTGGCATCATCAGCTGCAGAGGTGGCAAATTGGTCACACTATTGCTCTGAAGAATTTTACCTTATAGCTCTTGATATTGTTCTTAAAATTTCCAGAAACTTTCCAAAATTCTGACAGAATTGGAGGGAAAGGGACTTATTCAAAATGCCTTCATTTCAGTACTCTAAGAGCAACAAGAAGTAGGTAAAATAAAAATAGCCTGCATAGAAGGCAAAGCACATAACTAATCAGATGGCAGGTGAGGCAAACGTGTCTTTGCTTAGATATCTTAGTTTAAAAATCATTGTTGGCATTCTTGCAGCTTCATAAATTTCAGAGCTCAAGAGACTTATCTCACGTGCTGATAACTTTCCTGTTAAATGAACACGATAAGATTTTAAAAGATGTTTTAGGAATGTAAGCTGCTGTTTCTTTTGAAGATGTGTAAATCTGATCCTTTCTGTAGTTTCTGTGAACTTATAAGGATGATAAACATTAATCAGTCTACCTGTGTCATAAAAATACTTTTAGCATTGAGAAGTAAAATGAATACTGCAGCCTCATTTTTGAGGCAGCGTTTTTTATAGCTTAGAATCTGAACTCTTTGTCAAGCACTGAGGTTCTTTAAAATGAAACGGTAGTTTGTTGCACAGATTGTCAGACCAGCAGGAGTCACATATTTTGGGTTCTCTCTCTCCACTGGTCTATTTGTTTTATTTATTAGCAACTTCTTTGTGTTACACCCTTTGGCTGCGAATCAGTAACAGTGGTGATGTTTCTTACCACCCTAATGGGTGCTGATATTTATGCTTGCCTGGAAACACTTGGCTGCCCTGATATCTGCTTGTGCTTCTACAGCACCAAGAGCTGATGCTGCCCTCCTGGCTGCAGCAATGCCTGTTCTGGCAATGAAAGGAGTGAGCCTACCAGAAAGGTCAATGACCTGGTGGGAAGACTCTTCTCTCCTGAAGATGAGTGGTCTGATAAGGTTCAGATGTCCTGATGGCACTAAGTGTGGTTCTCTGCACAGAATCAGGCACATCTCTGTACGTGTTCTCTCAAAACTGAGGGACTCCTCTGGCTCTGAGCGTAAGCTCAGAAGAGTGTGACTTTTCTAGCAGGAGTATAATTGGTATTTAAAAAAAAATATTAATTTCAAAATCTAAAATTTGAAAGTCGCTTAATATTTGAAGAAGCTTGTGTCTTATGAGCAGATTTCCATATACAACTTCACTGTTATTTTCATGACACAAATCAAACATGCAGTACAGAATGGCGTGGCACCTATAATAACTCTGTATCTAGGGGTTGTAATGGCTGCTTCATGCACTGTTATCCCAGGCATTAAAAAACTTAGAGCAAAGTGGGGAAGAACACTTCGGGGTGCAAAGATGAAAGATTAGGAACATCAAGACTGGGAGAGGAGGATGAAGGATTATTATTTTCATAAAGTATCAGAGGTAACTGTCACAATCGGTAGATACTGGCTTCTAGGCTGATGTCAAGCCCTGCTGGGAGGGGAACAAGGAGAGGAGCAGCTTGTTGCTTAAGAGATTTCTGCTTTTTGATGTGGTTTACATTTGAGCTTGTTAACCATTAATGTCTGTGTATTGCCATTGGATAAAGAATAAATATCTCTTTCAAGGATAAAGTAACACTTCCATCTTTATCTGAATGTTCATTTCAGACAACATTCCTTGTGTTGCCTGACTGTTTTCACTATGCAATGCCTGTTCACCATGTCATAGCATAAGACAGTGGTTTTGCTGAAATCTACTGAAATCCAAGGCTGTTTTGTAAATAGCATATTCTCTTCCTTATAAAAACAGTGATCAAGACTTCAGTCTGCATCCATTACTAATCCCTTGAGGCACAGTATAAGGTCAGACTGGACAAGCCCAGAAAGGTCCTGGCCACTGAGCTTGTTAATGGTGCTTATTATCAGGCAAAGAAAACAGCTGCTGCCAGAGACGAGTGGTCAGGCGTACAGAATTGGGAATTCTTGTTTCTGCACTGGTCCAGTGCTGAATATTTCAGTGTCATAAAAAATTGTTGAAGTTTTCCAACTTTTTTTTCCTCGCTGTTTTTATTTCCACTATTAGGAAACTAGTTGACGAACTTGACTGAAAAACATGTTTTGAGGAAGCACTAAGAACGGACAGCGAAACGATGGGTGGCCTTTTAGACTGATGAACCAAGACTAGACTTACAGCCCAGGTCTGACCTCAGCCACACCACTTGCCTGAAAGGGATATCAGACAGTTATTCTAAACTGACTGCCTCTGAACTTGGTCTTCCCTTTTTTACTTGTATATTTAATGCAGAAACATTCCCAGTGTTTGGTAGGTTGCCCTTTGCAGGAAAAGTTAGGCTGATTTATGCCACCTGATTCTCAAAATTGAAAATACCATCTGTTGCTTTCCTTTTCAGTGGAAAAAGAAGCTCAATTCTTCTGAGATCCCTTGACTACTGGCAGCCAGTTTGGAGTGGTTACAACTTGCTGAACAGTACAACCAAACAGTTATGGTACACGTGCAGACTGACTGCACAGCTCATGTGCAATGAGTCTGATTTGTCTGGAGTTCTTCCTTGTAGCTGTGTATCCCCATGCTGTCATGCACGTTCTAGTCATTAATAAAGATTTGAACTCATGACTGATTAAATGCTGAGACTTCTAATGTCCTTATAGCTGCTGGTGGGTAGCCTGTCATACAAAGCTCCTTTGAGGTCTGTGTTTACAACATTAAGTGTTGAACATCCTCCAGCCTCAAGTAAGTTCTACTACCTTAAGACAACACCTCTTCTCTTAGAGCATCACTGTCTCAACAGTAGAGAGAGCATATTACAAGAAAATATTGGCTTAGTGGCTGGAAAACGATTTATTTTCTAATAGAAAATGATGTTTCTCCAGAAATTGAAATATATAAAATTTTAGTCTATTAACGTGGCACTTTAACTACATTCTTTTCCCTGGATTGTCAAACTAGCAGTAGCTGTGGAATGGCATAGTCTGAAGTTCCACAGAAAATGTAGTTATTGATGAGTGAAACATGGAGGAAGTAAGGTAGGTATTTCAGAACAGATGGCAACATTCATTGATCCAAAGTGATCTTAGTAACAAATGCCTGCTCAGTGTCCATGTTGACTATACCAAAATAATCTTTGGAGGACTTTAATCCAAGATCACCAGTTTTATTTTTATATTTATTATTATTAATGGCAGGGGAAATAACCAATAAAATGGTTGTGTTCTAGGTTTTGACCTATGATACTTCTTTGGATGCTTTTCTGATAGTTAGCTGGGACTGCTTTTTAGTGTGTATTACTGCAGTTATTCAATGAAATCCTCATCAAAGACAGTGGGTCAGCATCTTCTGTAGCAACAGGGTTAAAAGGAATGTGTCTTTTCTGACCCGTTTACTCTTTTTTATATTGTCAATAGAGAGATCTCTCTCCAGTCTCCACACTGTGAGAGCTGAGAAGGCAACGACTGTAATTTTTCTTTGAAAGAGCTCCTGCTTTTGTTACACCCGGCTGAGAGGATGTGACTGTTTTCTGAGGTGAATCTGATCTGAAGAATGGATTCTCCAATTACTGTTCATGAGCGAAAAGTAACACAGGATGTAATACTGAATGTAGAGAAGGAAGGTTCTAAGGGAAAAAGGCAGGGAGTAAGGCTGTTGTCTTGTAAGTTCAATGAGGGAAAAACATTATCCTCAAACAAAAGTGGCTTTACTCTGAAAGCTGAGTAATGGGTGCTGCAGTGCTGTATCATGGTGGTCTAAAGCATTGCAAAATAAGATGGTGCAGCAAGAGATACTGTAATATATTTGTAGGAGAATGCATAGGGGCCAGACAGTCCTTCATCACATGTTGAGTTACTTCTGCAATGAAAGAGCAGAGAGCTCTCAGACCTTCAGTAAACACTTTGTTGCTGAGGTTCAGGAGAAGGTCAGTCCTAGGGCAGATCAGTTGTACCCGTTCCAGCAACTGTTAGTGTTCTGGATGAGAGCAGCTCCAGTGTTCCAAGGGTCAGGTGAAATCCAGTGGCAGCCAAAATACACACCATGTTGCCCAGTATTTGTTTTTTTTCTCTTCACAAACACTGATTCCAATCTTCCCTAAATACATGTGTCCTGTAGGCTGGGCAAGGCTGAAACTTGTGGCCTTTACTGAGTATTAGTCACAACTAAATTGAATGTGGAGAAGAAGAATGCTATAAAAATGTTTGTAATGCATTTAGTTTTATAACAAGATTTATTGAAGAGGAGGGAGTGTTGAGAAGAACTATTTCCCAATCCCAAAATAACATATTTTACATGTGGCTGGAGCAAACTGGTATAGTTTCCCTTGCCTGTGTATTGGTGGATTTCTCTTTTTAAGCTGTATTGGCATTATCTTGCTTTCAGGAACAGATGTTGCTGGAGGATGAGCATGAAGTTGACAGCAGAGTTATGCAGCGTGAGCTCAGTCTGTACAGACAGAAACTGAAGGACTAAATCTGCATTTTGTAGATTTACAAGCTGTAATGGGACAGATTGTAACAGCTACTTCCAGACTCTGTAAGGGTTATTTCAGCTGAAGTCATACCTGATCTGTTTCCTTTTGAAGGAAGTGTCTCTGAGAGCTGTCCTCTGAGAGGGTAGAGCTGTACCACAGTGCATGACTGTAACTCAAGAATTCTCTTTTTTCATTCCCTGAACAGTCTTCTCAGACAAAACAAGGTTGCAAAAGGCTTTTTGTGTATGTTGAAATATGTAGGACAGTTGAACTCAATTATTTTTCTTTCTAGGGCTAACTGCTATTGCCTTGGCAAGGGATTTCTATAAACATCCCAGCACATCTGGGATTTATTATTAGATAGACAATCTCTTCTACCTCTAAAGATACGTAGCTTCAAAATAAGTGTTCTCTGTGCTGCCCTCATTTAGGTGTGGCTGGTTCATAGTTAGCAGTAGATGAGATGAATTTGTGCATCCATATTCTGGAAGAATTGCCCTTCACTCTTCTTTTCCCTTACTTTCCTACACAAAACTCACTCTTTGCAAGAGCTGGTTTGGTATGATAGGAGGACAGGAGAAAAGAAAATGGGAAAGATTATCGTTTCTGACATAAATCAAACTGCTTTTAAAAAAAATGGAGGCAATGGTCTACCAGGCTCAAGCAGATCAGAGTGTTAGCATTAAGGAAAGATCCTGTCTCTGTATAAATAATGTTGGATTATTTTTATTATGTTAGGAGCAATTTTTTAAACGGTCCTGAAAAAAGTCAGCTCTAAATGCTACAGAATCCTTTGAAAATCTTATCTGCAAACACTGTAACTGCTTTTTTCTTCTTCCCTTTCACCAATTTTTTTTTGTCTGAGACAATTCACAGTCCCTAATCCATTAAAAAATGATCTTTCCCTTTTCTCATCTGTAGGAGACTTTGTAATGCTTTACAGTGCACTTTCAGTTATTGTCTGTGAAGATACGCAGTGAATTAATTAACCCTCTGAATGTCCTTCTCTATGTTTATAATCAGTATGGCTCATTTAGTTAGTTCATGGACTTATACCAACAGATGCTTCATCAGAGCTAAGGGTAACTTTTTCCTTTATCTGGATTCCTGAAAATTCCAAGTAGCCACAGCGAAATGAATTTAATGCATGAAGTTATTCAGTTTTCTCCTGCACTTCAAACCATTCCATAGATCTGGTGAAGTGGAAGTCCGTTGTCTCCTACAGCTGACACTGTTTTGAAATTTCGTAAAGATATATTATAGCAAAGTTGTCATCTTTCATGCTTGTACTGCAATCCAAACATTTGTGCTTTAGTGAAATTCCAGACCTCAATTTATCATTCCCAAGCTGATGTTGGTTCTGCATAGATTTGACTTGTTCTGGTACTGCTCAGTATGCTCATTACTGTTTGAGTAGCAGTCCAGGCACTGGACTGCTATAGGACACAGACTGGTCTAGATTCACAGTCCTGTCAACAGGATTTGGAATGTAAACTTATCTTGATGTCTTGGTAAAATAGTGTGAAAAAACAGAATGAAATTCAGCATCACGTCATTAATGCAAGCAAGTACAATGCTTTGATGTTAAGTAACTAGGCAGCAAATTCATAGGATAAGATCAGAGGATGGATCAGTATGAATACAGCCCAAATATGTGAAACTGAGGTGAAAAAGACAGAAAAAATGGCACCCCATTTTTAGTAAGCAGGAGCTACGTGTACTGCAAGGCCTTGTTTGGTGTTCCATATCTGGGCTTGGCTGCCACATTTCACCAGTGATATAAGCTGCGCAGTGCTAGATGTTGGATAGTTGGAGCCCGTATGGTGCAACAAAAACTGGAATTGATATGCATAATTTTTTTTTTTGTATATAGATGAAAGTCTGGTTGCTTGGAGCAACTAAAAGTGCTCTAAGATCCTCACAAAGAGTGGAGAGCAATATAGTTAAGTACCATATTTCTTAGTTTGTTGAGGGAACTGTGGCTTAGAGAGCTAATTCTGTCTCAGAAGTACTCTTTAGAATGTGCAACATTGCGTAAACGTTGGTAGCATTCAGCTGGCAGCTGACTGTTACTGTGCATCTCACCTAAGTCACACCGTGACAGCTATCACAGAAGCTAGTGTGACATATGTGATTAATGCCAGGAGAAGCTGAAGCAAATGTCATTTTCTTTCATGTGTTAGTCTCAGATGTCCAGGTCTTCTATGCAGTTTCAGAATCATGTCTTTACCAAGCAGGATCCTGTAGAATGTAAGGAGTGTGCTGGAAATGGTGAGGTGCTGCCTCTGAGTTCTGCTGTTCCGTGTTTGCTTTGGTCTGCAGTGGTCTGCACATGCTAATCTCACCCATATGTCTGGCGTTCAATGCTTACTGCTCTCTGTTTTTAATCTGAGGACTATGTAAGATATGAGACGTATTTCCATTAGAAAAAGAGATAGTTTAATGTGGTTATTTTTGGCAAAGAAAACCGAAGAAGGTATTTGTAATACATAGTAGTGCTTAATTTCTTGCAAAACTGATGAAAACTTTGGCTTCCTATATTGAAAGCAAAGTTTGAGCAACTTTAATCCTGGAGGGATCAATTTATCCCTTGTTTATTATAATAACATTTTGAAAGGAAAAACAAACTAGAAATCATCATTACAAGACATAAATATGAATTGGATATAAAACTTGACTCTACCCATGATGTATTTGAAATTTTTACTCCCACCATGAAGTGAAGGCCAACTGTCAACAGATACCAACCTCTGCAGCAGGAAACTGTTTCTATACATCAGCTGAAATTACCATTCCATATCAGCATCAAGGCAGGTGAACAAGCCTGTCCTTTCCGTACATGGTCAGATTTTATCACACTCACAATTTTGTTATTCAAATTTTTTACCAAGATTTGTTAATAAGCTTTGAAGCTGTTTCTGACTGAAACTACATATAAGACCTTCTGGTAGACAACAATGCCATGTAATGATCAGTCAGTTGTTTCCCAAGAGGCATTTAAAATTTTTACCAACTGTTATTTAATAAGAAATGCCTCATGCAGAAAAAAAAAAACCAAAAAACACAGACACACATTCTTAGAGAAAACAGCATCAGCTCTATGCACTGTGTACAGTGAGCCACCACAGGCTGCCATCTGCTAAACCTCTTCAGGAAAACAGGCTTTCAGCTCAGCAGTGATATTCCTTTTGTTCTCAAAAAATAAGTTCAGATGCCATTGTTTTGTCACAGTCCCTTCAAAGGGAAAGCTGAGAAGTTTTGACATGCCTTATATTTTGGGATGCAATGTCTGTAATTATCAAAGGACCGTGAGACCTCAACAGGTGAAGAGCACAGCTCCTTATTCTACTGCTAGTAACAAACTGGAGAGACTACAGTAATTGTGGAGTCTTCTACAGTATTGAGGTGAGATGAGTTATTTTTTCTGCATTTCTAATGCCAAAGTATGAGATAATTTCCTTCCAACAGTGTTGAAATTTAGGGTTATTCTTATACTGCGAAAGAACAGAATTTCTTACTGCTCTTCCATCTTCTTAAGTGGTCAGGAAAAGCAGTGATTCAGATGGAGAGCATCATGAGCAATCTTAGAGCTGGCTCTGTGTCAATTATGGGATGTTAAGATTAGCTGGTTTTTGAAGTTTTACTTGGCCTAATCTGAAACTGTGAGGCCTTATGTGTATCAGTTTAGAAGAACCCCTTCTACCAAGAGTAATCAAGACAGAATTACTGCAAAACGCATCCTTGTAGCTTTCCTGTTTGATGATACTTAGAAGTGTTCCTTCTGGTGCCTTGGTCTGGAGGCCATCATTGCTCCCCTTGAGAAAGACACAGGAAAGGGAAAGCTATGGAGGAGCAGGGAGATATTACAGCAGGAGTCAACTATGCTTTGGTGAGAATCTGCACGTAAATAGAAATGGAAACAGGAAAGCAATAGGAGAGGAGGCAAAGTGGTTCAAATAAGAGCCAAATCAATGAGAGAAAGGAGACCCAGAGACTGTAGGGTACATTTCAAAGATGTATTTTCTATGTTTTTCAGTGCTGGGTGGAGGCGTCACTGCAGCAGCTCATGCTGCCTGCAGAAGAGGGTTTCCAGGATAGCAGCCAAGGGACTAGCAATGACAGAACATAAGCTTTCCTGGTGTCAACAGCATCATTTCCAGCTACTTTCTTTGATTTTTTTGTTTTTGTTTTTGTCAGAACCTTTCTCTGTAATGCTTCCTCCTTCTCCTTTCACTTATTTTCAGCTGCTCATAAGCTTGCCCTAATGTCAAGTAACTCTAATAAATACTAAATGCATTCTAGTCCTCAAATATCACTGCAACTGAGAGAAGAAATAGGAACTCTGGCCAAAAAAAAAAAAAAAAAAGCCCAAAAGCAACTGGCTGAATTCTGACCTTTAGATAAGCCTATATAGTCTGCACATTAAAAGTATAATAATCCCATATACCCTGACTTGTAAATGTACTCTGTGTCAGGATGCTTTTGAGTTTCCTGTTACAGAAACTTGGTGTTTTGACAGGGAGAACAGCACATGTGAATGTGTAGAACACGTGTGGAGAGGGATAGCTGTGATCATCCCCAGTAATCTCTGATTTGTATTGTTAGGATCTCTGTCAAGACCCTTATCTGTTTGTGAATGGAATCAGCTCTCACGACTTGCACCAAGGCAGCTTGGGGAACTGCTGGTTTGTGGCTGCATGCTCCTGTTTGGCGCTGAGGAAGGCGCTCTGGCAGCAGGTAGGTGACCAGTGTACTTGCTGCATGAAGGGACTAATATGACTTGGATGAATGGTGAATGTTGGTGCATTCAAATCCTCCCTTTCATTAGAAGTTCATTTTTTTCAGTTATGAGACCTCCCAACCGCCTGGTTAAATTGAACACCGAAGAAAAGATGCAGCAAAGCAATGGTCGTTCTCTGCAGATCCATTCAAATATTACTTTTCTAATGGTGTCTTTAAGATAGGCTATCTTTGCACAAAATTAACCATCTTTTTCACTGCTTCATCTGTTTGAGGTCAGCTGCTGATGAAACTGAATACCAGCCCAGTGCATGTGTCAGGGCACTCAGCTCTCTGAATAAATCTTAATGTATTTAGTGAACTTTCCCTCATGTTGTTTCTTAGGTGATTCCAGACTTTCAAGAACAAGAATGGGACCCTAAAACACCAGAGAAATATGCTGGAATTTTCCGTTTCCGTTTCTGGTGCTTTGGAATATGGACAGAGGTGGTTATTGATGATCTGCTGCCAACAATTGATGGGACATTGATCTACTGCCATTCCAATGTGGAAAATGAATTCTGGAGCGCATTATTGGAGAAAGCTTATGCAAAGTATGAGCCAGTTCATTGTCCTTTTAGACCTCAGCGCTGTCCCTTCTATCTGCTTATTTTCTCTCTCAGTTTTATCATACTTTCAAGGATTTTAGGCTTGCTCTCAGTAGAGAACCTAAGAGGTTGAAAATTTCAATGCACTTTACTTTAGCGGCCCAAAGCCTTAAAGAGCTTTCCACTCCTTTCTTAGCAATGGTTTATCTGCAATTTGCGGTTTTGCTTAGTTTTGTTTTCCCTGGTGAGCCACAAATACATTATCTAAATCCATCCAAAGTAGAGCACTTCTAAAAGCACAGAATAAAATGAATTTAAATGTTCTATGTTACCTCAAGGTTGGCTGGATCTTATGAAGCCCTGGATGGAGGTAGTGCTGCAGATGCAATAGTGGATTTTACTGGAGCAGTGGCAGAATCTATTGATTTGGTACAGGGAAAATACAGTGAGACTATTTCAGAGCAGATGAAGCTGTTTGAAGATTTGCTGAAAGTGCATAAAAGAGGCGGGCTGATCAGCTGTTTCATCGCGGTATGTATGGCGAGCTGGATTTTGGAGTTTATTTTAATGAACTTTCTTACCTGGAAAAATGTGCCTACTCGATAAAAATATGTTCTGTGTGACCTTCATTTGTATGATTTGGAAAAGCTTCGTTTGGAAAAAGCTACGAAGGTGCCAGTGCTCTCAGCCAACTACAATTCCAGGAGTCACCAGAATCACAAAATCACAAAGCTATTTGTGCTGTTGGTCACTTTATTCGGGATCTGAAATACCATTCTTTGTGAATGGTCACAGTTGTGTATTGACCCAAGGTTAATGCACCTAGAATGCCCTAATTTACAGGCCAGTTAGCAGCATTCCATTTCTTTACTGCTTAGGGAAATTCATTTCACAGAATTGTAGGGGTTTGGAAGGGACCTCCAGAGATCATTGAGTCCAACCCCTGCCAAAGCAGGTTCCCTACAGCAGGTCGCACAGGTCGGCATCCAGGCAGGTCTTGAACATCTCCAGAGAAGGAGACTCCACCACCTCCCTGGCAGCCTGTTCCAGTGCTCCGTCACCTCACTGTAAAGAAGTTCTTGTGCACATTTGTGTGGAATTTCCTATGCTGCAGTTTCCGGCCATTTCTCCTTGTCCTGTCTCACACACTGCAGAAAAGAGTCCAGCCTCTCCACTCTGCCCCCCACACCTTAGATACTGATAGACCTGGATCAGGTCTCCTCTCAGTCTTTCTTTCTCAAGGCTGAACAGACCCAGTTCACTCAGCCTTTCTTCATAGCAGAGATGCTCCAGGCCCTTCACCATCTTTGTGGCCCTCCACTGGACTCTTTCCAAGAGATCTCTGTCTTTTTGTACTGGGGAACCCAGAACTGGACGCAGTGCTCCAGATGAGGCCTCACCAGGGCAGAGTAGAGGGGGAGGATCACCTCCCTTGACCTGCTGGCCACACTCTTTTTAATGCACCCTAGAATGCCATTGGCCTAAAAAGGCCAGTGGGCCAAAAAACCACGAGGGCACACTGCTGGCTCATGGCCAACCAGTTGTCCACCAGGACACCCAATTTACAGAAAGCTGTTCTCTCAGCACTAAGTTGCTGAGTCTTCTTGACTCTGGCTGTAAAGATACAGTCATCTTGCTAGTGTAACACTGGAGATGGTATGAAAGGCCAAGATCTGCTTGAATTTCCCCATCTGTAAAGCAAAGCTTGTGTTCCATTTCCAGTGTCTGTCTGTAGTGTTTAAATGGACCCTGAATTGGGCTGATTCATTCTGAGACTTGCGTGATTGTCATGGCTGTTCTGCAATTACCGAGAATAGCAGGAAATAGCTGTGTTTAGAAATTTTCCCCGTCTGTAAAGCAAAGCTCGTATTCCATTTCCAACGTCAGTCCTAGTGTGAGTACTAAATGGACTCTCAAATGCTGATTCATTTTGAAACTTGCATGAATGTCATGGCTGTTGTGTGGTTACTGAGAATAGCAGGAAATAGCTGTGTTTAGAGATGCCTATGAATCTTACATGTCTAGCTATGCCTGGCCACACACTGCCCTGTGCCAATGCCATGCTACCAAAGGCAAACACACCTGGTCCCTTGTGGGGAGTTAACTTGAACCTGAGAACTCAGCTAGGATAGGAGTCCTGAATCATCTCTTCCAGCAGCATAACACAACAGCTCAGAAACAAACTGTTTTACGTCTTTGGTGTTTGTTTTACATTTGTCACGAGATCAGAATTTGTATTTAAAAATGCAAGTCTGGTTTGCTTGGGTTAGGCTGGCAGACCAGACTTACCAGTGTGACTGTGTTTATGAAAGAATTCTTTAGTGCCAAACGCTGAGTCAGTTCAATTTCCTAACATGGATCTGTTGTAGGGGTAGACAAAATCTAGGGAGTTGTATTTTATAAATCAATTAATAAGGCAGTTGTAATCCCTTCATGTCTTCCTGGCATTATATTTCTGCCTGTCAAATTAAATGCAGATGTCTCTTAAGCTTGATTACGCAGGGGCTGTTCCTAGTGGTTTGGCTTGACTCATCTACATTTATCACTTTTTGATAGATATAGTGTACACATAATGAAGCTTGCTAGATATAGAATATTTAATCCTTGAGTGGCTTCTCTGCTAACCTAAACACATCATCATTTTCCTCATATTACAAAAAATAGCTCTGATCTTCACTGCTCAGATGTTTGAAGAACAGATGTTTAAATATCTCAGCTAAATAAATAAATAAATGGCCCCAGAAGAAGGACAGCCCAGCAGTTGAGAAAGGCCTGGAGGATAATAAAAACAGCAGAGAATATGCAGACTCCTGTACTGTGAAAGAGTCTTGTTTGCTTTTAGTTGTGAAAAATGCAAGTGGAAGTGTTACACTGGAGGAAGCCCAAACCCTTTGGAAATGTCTGCCGGTCTTGATGTAACACGTGCTGATTCTTTAGGAGCTGTTGATGGTGAAAGGCAAAGAGGTCTGGGAGAGAGTCTCACACTTGCAAGAGCATCTGTCTTTTCTGATTTGATGTAAATTTATCTTCTGCCTTTTTTTATTTTTTTTCTGATTTCTTCTCTTTGGGACTGAACACTTTAGTATCAGTGCAACACTTGCCTGAGGAGGAAGACTGGTCTGTTTAGACCAGAGAAATTTTAAAAGGGGTACAAATATTGGGAATAGTACAGTGCATTTCATAATTCTAGTAAGTCCATCTCTCTACACCAGAGCAAAGTCTTGTGACTTTTGTGAGTTACACATGAGATCTGCACTGGGTCAGATTTGCCTCTCTTGCTGTTCAAGTGAGTGTTTGAAGTGTACAGATTATGGCCCAATACAAGTGAGATTCTGGATATGGTTCATTGCAAAGCTGCCCATGCTGGCATCAAATAGCATAGGATCAGTCCAGAGGCATAACCTTTTGGGCTGTTTCTGGCTCAGAAGCAACATTATAGCACTGCCACAGCTTTACTTTTCCCACTCTCCTGCCCAGTCTATGTGCTGCTCAAAAGCAATGCTGCACTGACTTTGTAAAGGGCCAGTCATTCACGTCAGCTCCAGCATTTGTATTTGATCCCGTTTTTCTGGTGTACTTAAAAGATGTTGTTTTGGATACGTTAAATGAAATTGTGTTCTGTTTTGGTAAATTGGCAAACTCTACGTATGCTTAGATCTGCATTTCACTGAACCTAGGGCATCCAGCAGGACAGTCTACTGCCTGGTCCCTGCTGGTAACCAGGCTTCTTATTGAAGTCTATGAGAAGCAAACCCAGTTTCTAAGAAATCCTGCAGCTCTGTTAAAGAAAATTAGCCTTCCCTGTCCTGCGCCTTGAATGTATGGATGTCAAACGTCCTCAATGACATGAGTTCTCTTTTTTGTCATTTTTGGTGCTGAAGTCTTCCTCTGGAAGAGCCAATGAGGTGGAGGCAAAGACAGGTCTTGTCGCTGGTCATGCCTACTCAGTGACTGCAATTCGGAAGCTGCACCTTGGAGAAAGTCTGACATTCTCTTTTAACACAGAAAAGCTCTTCATGGTCAGGCTGAGGAATCCCTGGGGAAATAGAGAGTGGAATGGTGCCTGGAGTGACAAGTAAGTGCTGACAATCCAGTGTTAAAGGAACAAATTTGTGTTTAGGGCCACACAAAGACATAATGATAGCCTGCAGTGTTCAGTGAGATCTGAAATGTTCTGTCATCTCTTCCTGTTCTGTGAGCACATCCAGGAGAGTTATAAATTTCTGGACCTTAGTGTACATTGTTCTTCTGGCCCACTGGATCTTGAGTAGAAAAACAGCCTACGATTAAGATGATGAGTCAAGAACATGAGGTTTGTTCCCAGCTTCACCACTGAGTTTGTGACTCAGTTTCTCATCTGTAATTTCTAGCTGCTGAGGATGATACAGACCTTTCATTCTTAACAAATTTAAGCAGCTGGTGAAAAATGCTGTAAAATTACCATATTCATAATTTCTTGAGCTATTTTATATTGAGTTTTAATATGGGCCGTGAGCCTAGCAAGCACCCCTATAGAGTTGGCAATGACTGCTGGAGGTGGTGTATTCCATTGCTGGCGATTAACACATGACAAACATTTAATTAGAATGTTACAGTTCAACACTGTGCTTACCAACCACTGTTAATATTCAATAATGCAATGTTCTTAACAGTATAATAACTTTTTATCTTCCTGCTTCAGCTAGCAAAAATTATTAGTTTTAAACAAGAGGTTGGTTCAGATGAAATATTAAGCTGGCAGAATGCTAAGAAAAATACTATTTGTTAGCAGAGAAGGTCTTGCAGGGGGTATAAAGGTTGGAGGCTGTCTGAGGCAAAGTGGTCATGAAATGATAGATTTTTTTTTATCCTTGTTGAAGCACAGAGGGGAGTCAGCAGAACTGCTGCCTTGGACTTCTGGAGGGCAGATTTCGGTCTCTTTCAGACCATGGTTGAGAGAGTCACTTGGGAGGTAGTTCTGGAGGGAGCCCAAAGAGGCTGGGAATACTCTAAGGAAGGTATTTTAAAGGTGTGGGAGCTGGGGAGCTGACCATCTTCAAGTCACAGAAGACAAGCTGATAGGGAGGGAGACCTGTCTGGCTGAACAGAGACCTTTGGCTGGAACTCAGGAACAAAAGGGAAGTTTATGGTCTTTGGAAGAGGGGGGCAAGCAACTTATGAGGGTTACAAATACACAGTGAAGCTGTGCAGAGAGAAAATTAGAAAGGCCAAACCCCAGCTAAAACCAAACTTGGCCACTAATGTGAAAGACAACAATAAATATTTCTATAAATACATCAGCAGTATGAGGAGGACTAGGGAAAATCTCCATCCTTTATTGGATGCAGAGGGGAACACAGTGACCAAGGATCAGGATAAGACTGAGGTACTTAATGCCTTCTTTGCCTCAGTCTTTAATAGTAAGACTAGTTGCTCCCTGGGCATACAGCCCCTTGCACTGGAAGATAGGGGTGGGGAACAGAATAAGCCCTGCATGATCCATGATGAGATGGTTTTGGACCTGCATTGAAAGCTGGATGGTCTCAAGTCCATGGGGCCAGATGGATTGCATCCTAGAGTGCTGAGGGAGCTGGTGGATGTGGCTGCCAAGCCACTCTCCATCATTCTTTGACAGTCCTGGCTAACCGGGGATGTCCTGGTGGACTGGAGACTGGCAAATGTGATGCCTGTCTTCAGAAAGGGCTGGAAAGATTGAGCCAAGGTAAACTGTACAAATTTCAATAGGGCCAGGTGTTGGGTCCTGCATTTTGATCACAACAGCCCCAGGCAGTCCTACAGGCTTAGGGAGGAGTGCCTGGAAAGCTGCCTGATAGAAAGGGACCTTGGTGTGCTGATGGACAGTCGGCTGGATATGAGGCAGCAGTGTGCCCAGGTGGCCAAGAAGGCCGATGGCATCCTGGCTTGGATCAGGAATGCTGTGGTATGCAGGACTAGGGAAGTCATCCTGCCCACTGTACTTGGCACTGGTGAGGCCCCACCTCGAGTACTGTCTTCAGTTTCCGGCACCTTAATACAGAAAGGACATGGAGGTGCTGGAGCAGGTCCAAAAAAGGGCAGCAAGGCTTGCAAAGGTCTTGGAGAATATGCAATGTGAGGAGCAACTGAAGGAACTGGGACTGTTTAGTGTGGGGAAGAGGAGGGTGAGGGGAGAGCATATTGCTCTCTTCAAATACCTGAAAGGTGACTGCAGTGAGTGGGGTTGGTCTCTTAACTGGTGACAGGTGACAGGACAAGGGGAAAAGGCACCAGGAGAGGTTTAGGTTGGATATCAGGAAACACTTCACAGAAAGGGTTGTTGAGTTCTGAAACAGGCTCCCCAAGGAGGTGGTTGAGTCACCATCCCTGGATGTGTTTCAAAACCATTTGGATGTGGTGCTCGGGGAGGTGATTTAGCAGAGGGTTGGTAGAATCAGGGTAGTATGGTTAGGTTGTGGTAGGACTTGATAATCTTGAAGGTCTTTTCTAACCTGAATAAATTCTGTTTTTCTATGAAAATAGTATGTCTTTTTTAACTTAAGCCCTTGTGTTTCTCTGCTAGGTCTTGTCTGAGCTGTCACTCATTCCAGAGGACACTGATGTTGGCCCATTGTTTTTTAGCCTAACAGAGAACTGAGAATTTCCAAATTAAATTGAGAATTTCCAAATTGGTGAAGAAAATGTTGCTTATGACTAGCAACCTCTTTCCTTTAGCTTCACCTTTATCTTCCAAATACATATGGAAAGGGAGTGAGGAATTGTCTCCATTTTTTCCTGTTAACACATAAGGGAAGGGACTTGTACTGTATTTGATCATGTTATCTGATCTAAGCATCAGAATACTTACATGTGAAATCCTTGGCTCCCATGTAGAGAGGTGTGTTTTTCTGGGGTCAATGTAGGACATATAAATGCATGTTAGACCAGGCAATGCAGTGTAGTATTACTCTGGAAACTGGAAGCTAGGCTTACTCTGCCTAGAAGAAACAATAGTTTCTTCTCAGAGGCTCTCTGGGAAATCTATGGAGCCTTCCTGCCTCTCAAGGAGATTGAAAGACAAAGCAAATACTCTGATTTAGGAAGTGTTCAATATGCTCTTGATTAGCAAATCTGTGTTTCTTTGAAGATCCTTTAAGAAATTGAGTCAGTCTCATGTGACCTTCCAAAATAACTCTTTAACTGTCCTAAGCTAGAGTGTAACAAAGGAAATCAATGAAATTCTGCTCTAGCTGTGCCAATTTGCTGTTCACCTCTTTTATTTCTAGTATGTTTCAAATCAGTTAATGATTTTAAACTCCTTCTGCAAGCCATGTACCCTTTTCTTGAATACAATCTGCCATTTATATTCCATTGTTATTTTTATAAAGAGGGACCATGAGAGAATTTTACTTTTAATTGGTTTTCCAGATAAGAATATTTAATTTTATTTAGTACATCTTTTTTTTCTTTTTTCTTTCCAGTTCTGAAGAGTGGAAGAAAGTCAGCAATGCGGAGCGTAAACGCCTGGGACTCACTGTTGAGAATGATGGAGAGTTCTGGTGAGTGGGAGTCATGTGGAGGGGTTGGAAATAATGGCTACATTGAGTAATCACAATTATCTCTGCAATTCAACAGCTTCAAAAACAACTCTGCAATATGAATAATAGATTATCCAGTTAGCATAAGGTCTGCTTCTTTTAAACTCCCAAAAGATGACAGAGAAAACAGAGGAAAAAAAAAAAGTAGTTCTCAGTAAATATAAGCTTCAAACCCCTTCAAAATATTTCAAAATGTATTATCTACATTTATGAGAGTCGCTTATAATCTGAGATAACACGTACTGGTTTACATGACAGAACACCAAATATTGAACACGCTGTCAGTTTTGGTTAGTGACTACTGAGTCTATTTGTAGGATTTTTAAGTCCAAGGTGCCAGTAAATGCAGTTGCAGCAAATGAATTTTGGTGTCTGTCAGTTTTTTCCAGTGCAAGGACAGGAAGTGTCCATTTTCTACTGAATCTGTAGAACTCAAATCGCTTGAATCCAGCTTAAAACTGAGATCCAATCAGGCAGTCCAGCAACTTCTTCAGTTGATCATCAGAACTGCATCACATATGCTAGTAGGGCTCAGTATGGAAAATCTTCTGTACTTTGTCAGAACTGGCAAACAGAAGCTGCCTGTAGGATTTGGTCCCAGAGCATTAGTGGGCCAGTACATTATGGTAGTCCAGAGATACCAACCTGTTCTCTTGTGCAAAAAAGGAGAAATATTTTCAAACTGTCCTGAGATCCAGCCTGTTACCATGGCAGATGGAGGTTGCAGCATTGAGAAGCTATGAAAAACTATATCCAGAGCATTTAGGTTTTAATCTTGTTCATGAACAGATGTAACAAGGACCATAACAGTGTTCTGGAGGAGTGAATTTTTTATTCAGCTTTGATTGCAGGTGATCTCCTTTCTCTTTGCAAAAACTGAAGTTATCAAATCCAGCCTGGTAGATACAACCGGTCATTTTGGCTTAAAGCTCTGAGGTGATAGTTTTTTAAGTGAAATTCTAAGACAGTGTGATTGTGGCTTCATGGGTATTTCCACATGGAGAGGTTTCTGGTGATTCTGTCCTCTGGAAAGCTAAACAATGCCTGCAGTTAAATTACTGGAAGATGTCATGTGTTATTGTGGCTCTGTGGGTGAATAGCACTGTTTACTTTCAAATAAACCATGATTTTCCTGGTGTCCTGTGGAACAGGATGACATTTGAGGACTGGTGTAAGAATTTCACTGATGTGGACATCTGCCGGATTGTAAATACCTCCTACTTCAGTATCCACAAGACCTGGGAGACAAAAATGCTGCATGGGGCTTGGGCAAAGAATTCAGAGCCCCTGCTAAATCGCTGTGGCGGATGCTTTGATAACACAGAGACCTTCCTTCAGAATCCCCAGGTGAGTCTCTACTTTGCACAGTTTTGAAGTATATCCACTTAACAAGAGTTTTTGAAGCAGATAGAGAAGCAGTTCTTCACTCCTCTGATTGTCAGTGCCTCCTTTCTAGAAGGTGATTTTATTCAGATATCCCCGTGTATTAATCTGAATGTATTCCATGTATTTGTCTGGGCCTACTTGTGTTTAGCAGAGAACAAAGTATAATTGTTACGGTTGAGTGCAATGCCCGATGTAATGGAAGTTCTTCTTATTCCAGTTGCCTCTAGGCTAGTTAATTAAAAGTCTCTTAATGGCAGTGCTGAAGCACATTTATGTTAGCTTAGGGCTGTCATCAGTTACTATGGCACATACTACTGCAATCTAGAGAGACGCTCTGTTCTCCCTCTCACTGCTTGACACTGAAACCTCTTGTGAGGTTCATCTGTATCGAGGGGGGCTTTGACACTTCCAGTTCCATTAAAGTAAGTGAATTTAAGCCGCCAAGTATGTAGGCACCCCTACAGCCACCTGCTGGTTTTCAGGTTGGTACCTATTAGGACAGCTGAAATGTCTTCAGTTCAAAGATCACCGCAGCTGCACACCTCTCATCAGTCCAAGAGAGCTCTCTTGCACTCTTAAAGCTCCCCTTCCACACCTCTATTTGCTCAAGGACACCCTAGCCTGTCTGACAGTGTAACACAGTCTGCAGTTCAGAAAGGATAAGAATAAAAATGTGTCTGACTGCACGTCTCTGCATATTTTTATATGCAGAAAGAAAGAAATAAAATCCAGAGTGAGATACTTTGAGTGTTAAATTCTTTATCATATATGGAAACGCCCACTGGATGTTTTTCATCTGCATAAAGCCCACAGATTCACTTTTGAACTGATCTGGTAGAATTGCTTTAGTGCTGTATTCAATTCAAGAATCGTTTATTGAGCTAGGAATTGCTGCCTAAGCCTGAAATAATTTGCTTTGATTGGTTTTAAACCCAGGTCAATTCAAGTTTAAACAGTCTGGATAAAAGATTTGCATGTTAAAGATGCAGGAGGCCTTCTTAGTCCTTTTAACTGTGTGTTCCTAAGGCTTTCAGAAAATCTGAGAAATACTATAATTAACATTCCTGTCATTCTTATATTAAATAGAAATTGTAGATGCAAGCGTAGAAAAAAATTAACATTTGGAAGGTACCTTCCTTTGCAGGTCCTGTATGAAGATGATATTTGAAACTTACTGGCCCTTTTTAGATACTCAGCTTAAGAGAATAGTCTAAAATGAACATAGACCCTATCTGAAATCTATTGGTTTATTTTTTTATCTCACTCCTGATTTACATATTTGTAAATGAAAGTTTCAGAGTGGCTCTTCCCTTCTGCTGCTTGAACAGTTATTTTTTAACAGTCTCATGCTGCCCTGTTAGGCAATTTACCTGCTTTTTTTTTTTTATTTATATGTGTGCTTCTGTGTGTGTTTTTTTGTGTTTTTATTTTTAATTAGTATTAATTTTCAGATGTAAATTGCTGAGAAAGTGTTGTGCATAACTTTCCTGCTACCCTCAAATGTGTTTTCAGTTCCCTCCTTTTTATGCATCCATTTCCTCAGTGATAGCTTTATCCTCTGTCTAAGAAGGCTTTTTTTATCAGCTTACTGTCCTCTCTCTTATTTAGTACATCTTTGATGTTAAGAAGACAGAAGACAAAGTGTTGATCTCATTACAACAGGAGGATCGGCGCAGGAGCAAAAAAGTAGGGAAAGGAGACAACATCATCATTGGTTTTGAAATCTTCAAGGTAGGCACAACTGGTTCAGAGTTTGTTCTGAAACCTCGCTTCATTCTGGCAAATGAAACCTTTGGCAGATAGAGGCATGACTATCACAGAGGGATCTGGCTCTCCACAAGTTCTGTGTGCGTTCTGCATTCACTCACTACAGTTGACATTAGACAGACTATTTGAACTGCACTGAATTTAGTTTAGTGCAAACTCTATTTGAACTGAAGGAGCGTAAGTCTTTATTACCTACTGCAAAAGAATTCTACATGTTTTTCATTATTCCAAACTTTGGAGAGACAGATTGTTTTTTCGCAGAAAAATGTACTAATGCTTGAAACATGGAGGTTTTATTTCTTTGTCTCACTGGAGAATCCTACCTCTATTCAAGCAAATACAGCCATGTGAATGAGTTCTGAAAGTCTGCAGTTTTTCTTTTCCCACTTAGACAAGTCAAAAGTGTCAAGAGCGATTTCAATAGCTGGAGTAGTGAGTAGGAAATGAGAACATGTGAAAAGAAGCCAAAGGGATCCCAAACAGTAATTTAATTACACTCTTAGGGCAAACTGTGTAAAACAAAAACACAAGGACTAAAAGCAGAAGGAGGAAAGAAAGAGAAACAGCTATGCATCTTTTTCACCAAGGAGAGGGATTATTTTATAATCCCTTGCTATAACCAGTGGGGCTGCACTCAGGCTATGGCCCTACTTCAAAAATAGCCAGTTTTTAACAGTCAGTCACAGCTGTTGGCATCTATATCACACCTGTATGTTTGACAACCACCTGCTTACCAAATGTATTGAAAAGTGTCAATCTAGAAAGTAGCATAATCTCCCCATGCCTTGCTCATGTCTGATTGCTAGGAAGGCTTGGAAAAGAAATTGCATCTTCAGAAACATGTCAATGCTCTGTCTTTTATTTCTGTTCAATAATTTTCTTTTTTGGAAAAGTTGGAAACCACCAGATTTGTTAATACAGCTATGGGCCTTCCGAAGACCATGCTGTAAATTATCAGAAGACAAAAGAGAAATACCAGAAATGAATGCAGGGCTGTGATCAGTCACAGGAGAATAGATTTATGTTTTAACTGTGCTGTGGCAAACATTAGTTGCCTGAAGAGTGTTAATATTTAAGCACAGCTTCACAAAACAAAATGTAAATGATAATTCTCTAGCTTTTTTTTTTAATTATTCAGGGAAGGACAATGTAAATATGGCTGTGTGCATCTGTTAGTGTGCCCTGGATGGAGAGTTTGCAGTATAAGACTGAAAGGCTGTATCTCACGTGCAGAGTACAGCATGCTATAGAAAGCAGGCAGATAAATCTCATCCTCACCTAAGATGGCTTAGCAGTTGATGCCCTTGGAGTGTGCATGCATCTCTGCAAATATTCAAAGTTCTGCAGTAGCATAATGTCTGTTAGTGGACAAATGTGTCTGCCAGTCTCAAACTATCACCTCCTCTTAGGGATGTATGAGTACATGTATATGTGAAGTGCAAAGCAGCACTGCTTAGGAGCCAGTGTGGGTTAGCATTGGGAGCACTGAGTTGGCTGTCAGGAGTCTGTGTCACAACTACAGTGAGTGAACTGTGACAAACCAGCATTTTTTCTGCCCGTGAAAGGTGGCATGATATGCAGGGAAAATCCTGCCTGCTGTCTCTGATATTCGTCCTTGCTAAACTTTATATTGCTCTGTGGTTGTAGGTAGAAGATAACAGAAGCTATCGACTACACAAGCTGACTGTGCAGGAGAGAGTAGCCACATCTCCATACATCAATACACGCAATGTGTTCTTGAAGAAGACCCTTAAGCAAGGCCGTTACATCCTTATCCCAACTACATATCTTCCTGGCATCACTACAGATTTTATCCTGAGACTCTTCACTGATGTGCCGTCAAAGCTCAGGTAGTCTTGCACTCACAGTTGCATGAGATCTTCCCTTGCCTGTACTGGCTGCACTTTCCCAAAAATTGTTGCCTGGTTGCCCTCAAATATTGTTGACTCACTAGCATGTATCACTTCAGAACTCCAGAAGATGTCCTTCAAGATAGCCTGAGTCACCTCCAAGAATCTCCAGGTGGTCTACTGGCTTCTGTGTGTGCTCCAGACATTTTTGCTTGATGACTTAAGAACAACTGGAACTCTTAATCTTTTAATCTGGCTTCTGTAGTTGCCTTAAGTTTTGGTGCAGAACTCTGAATATTGGTACTTGTCTGTACAGCTGGTACTGTCTTTAATCAATCTCATTTGAAACTAGTGGTTATCTGTGAGAGCAAAACTAGTTCTTCGTAGAACGAGGCCCAGTGAATTTTTGTCTTGTTTTGACATTAATTTTCTTTAAAAAAAAAAAAATAAATAAATTCCTACCACTTTTGTTTTGCTGTCATACAAGAGATGAAATACATTCAGTGTGGTTTGCTTTGTTTTTACTTCTGCAAGTCTGTACCACAAATTTGCAACAAATGTCAAGTTCAGAAAAGGCCAACAATACAAAACCATTGATAGTCTGCTTGAAATTCATTGCTGCAATTGCTTTGCCTTGATTTTTCAGAGAGCTGACAGCAGATAAGCCTGAAATGACATGTTGGAGTCTTCTTTGTGGCTATCCACGCAGAATCACCCAAATCAAAATCCAATCTGCAGAAGGCTTACAGGAGCAAGATGGATCAGGTGGTAAGTGTAAAACAAGCCTGGAAGAATGGAAAGGGCTTCTTCAGTCCTCCAGAGCAGAGCTAAGTTGACATATAAGCAGTCAGAAATTATCCAAAGAAATTGGGTTGTTTTTTTTTTTTCCAACACATTGTAAGATCTGTTCAAAAGGAGAGCTCAGATGAATAAGATGATGTAAACTGGCAAGAGTCATGTGTCATCTATCCTGGTGCAGATGGACTGTAGTAGCCAGACTCTCTCCAGAAGCTTTTTGTAGGGATTAGTAAGAAATTAACTTTTCAGGGGTATCTGTTTTCTGAATGGAAAAATCCAGGGAGACTGTTGAGTAACACACATGACTACACATGTGGTGTATTACACTTACCTCAGTGATATCACTGATAGCTGCCAGAACACTTTGCTCTTCGTTACCACAGGTTTAATAGCACTTCAGGGGAAGAAATATGGTGTTTTGCTAAGTACACTAAAAGAGGGAGAGGTTAAATTACGAGTACAAGGCTGTGTGCCTACACATTGAAGGAAGTGTCCTGAAACAACAACACATAAATGTCTTTCTGGTACCTGATGTTGGCAGTTAATTAGGAAACACATCCAGTTGTCATTTACTTCCTGATTTTCTACTCCTATACTCCGTCATCCTTCACTTTCCATGACCAGTGAAATACAAGACCAGCACTAAGTCTCGGGAGGAGAGAAAGTAAATGAGCAGAGATAATACAGTGAACTTGGAACAGGCTGATGAAGCATCAGCTGTTTGTTCTGGATAACTCTTCAACTCTCTTTACTTTAAGGTGTGAAACTCAATTTCTTTAACGCTTTGTGGTAAAGAAATTGTTACACCTTCAGTACTGAGACTTCTGGAGCAACTGTAAGATTTCTCCCACTAGCCAGCTGCAATTTTGTTCCCTTTTCATAGTTGGTCCTTGTGCCCATTGAGCAGTGGGTAAATCTACTTTTTACTGTGCAAGTCCCTTTCTGTTAACTCTGGTTGTCTCTTCAGGGGACATGAATGCTGAAGGGAAGAAATGTATGGCATTGCTTCAGTTCATCTGACTTGTTACTTCTCTTGAAAAAGATGAGCTACAGACACCTCGGTCAAATAAACAGTATGGCTCCATGTTCTCAGAAAGGCAGGATGCTTGGATGAGATAAATGAGGGGGCTACAAGTGACAGAAATAGCAAAGCAGTTCTTTGAAAAGAGGGAGTATGTTCTTGTGCTTGCCCCGTGGAGGACATTTCCATTTTTAAGGCTTTTTTCCCTCCATTTAAAATTCCTTAGACATTTTTCTCTAACATTCCCCGCAATAAAGTAATGAAAGCCAATTCTCCACCCTTAGCATTTCACAATCCTTAGCACAATTACAATCTTGATAAGATCATTAAAACAATTGCCTGCAGCTGCCAAAGAGCATGCTTCAGCTCAGAGAGTATTGTCAGTTGGTGCATAGTGACACAGGCCTCAGGAATATACAAATGGAACATAAAACTGATGTGTAATAGATACTCCATAGTACAGCCCAAAATACTGCTAGGACCCAATGCTACCACACATATCCAGGTTGAGCAGAAATACCTGCCATTTTGATTTCAGCACCCAGAACTGGGCTCGTAACTGCCCCAACAAAAGTGAAAATGTACACTATAGTGGGAAGAACTGTATATAGAAAATTGGGCTCACAGAATTTGTTTAAACATAAGCAAAATCTGAACACAAAAGCCTAAATGAGTCTTATTGTTTGCCTTTGAATAAAATGTCACCAAAAATGTAAAAAATATTTTCCTTTTGTGTCAACACAAAGATTTTGGCAAAAGCCTTTTGTCCCTTTTCAGCCTGCAGCACCAAATCAGCCTGCAGTACCATTCATAGGTAGGGCACTGAAGGAAGGCTTGAAATCATTCTTTCCATCAGCATTCCCTGTTACCTTGAATTCTGCTGTGAAAATCTATTTGAATCTTTCTTTATCAGCATTGTTTTTCCTTTAAGATTCTCTAACTCACAGGATACGTTCATAGATTATCTTATAGTTGCCACATATTATGGCAGCTTTAGAGAAATGGAGTAGATCAAGAGCATAAATAAAAAATCATTAAGTCAAACACGCACATTTGTGCTATACATTAAAACTAAGCTGTGCAGTGACAAGTATAACATCAACAACTGCATCCTGCCTTCTGAGGGTGTCTTGTGGGGAAGTCTGCAAAGTTTCTGATTGATACTGGATTCCATTTTTAGTAAGACAAAAAGTAGAACATGGCACACGTTTCTCACCTTTGGGTTGGGATTTTTTTTTTGTACATTATAATATTTGAATACAGAAATTCCTTGAAACACAGTGCACATGTGAATTGTAAATATACACTAAAAAGTAATGAGTTAATGTATTCTGAGATTGTTTTCTAATATCGTGCAGAAGAAATTGTCATCTCTCATCTATTTGGCGTCTTCCATCTCTCTGTAGCTTCTCTAGATCCATGTCTGTTCTGTTTCCCATATTTCAAGGAGAAATAGCAGCCAAGCAATCAAAAAAGAGGTGTCTGCTTGGAGGATGTCAAATCATATGTCCCAGAGTTGAGTTTAGACCTCAGCCACATGGGTAGTTACCAAAGTAAGTCTTGCCCGCCACTCCCGGAGTATTTCCATTTCCTAGTGTGAACCAGAATTAAGAGTCAGCAGCAACCTCTTGTATAATCAATACTGTGAGCTGACACAAAATGCCACATGGCAGTTTCCATATGGAAAGACAAGTAGAAGTTTCCCTTCAGGTTAGACGCAATCAATGTTTACTCGCATAGAAAACAGTTAGATTAAGTGACTGTGTATGCTGCTAAGAGAGCCTTATGCACACGTTACTGTTACTCATTTTTGGGTGCAGATATTGATGGTAACTTGTTTCCATGTGAGCTACTGTGTCTGATTATTCCATTGCATTTTACATGGGTTTCTGGACTTCTTCGTCTACCTGTGTATTTGCATCTCAGCTCTGCTATTTCCTTCTGCTCAGTCTCTGTCATCAGTTAGCTGTATATCCCTTGGCCAGTTTGCCTGCCTGGTTTGAGTAAAGCATCACTACCATCCTTTAGTAGACAGAGAATGCAGAACTGGATGATCATGAGGGATTATATTATTCTTTCTGAAGCTTCTGAGAACTGAGGCATTTTATTACTTCTCTGTGACAAATTGCGTCCTGAAAACATCAGAGTATCTCTATACTCTGAACTGGTGTAAGGGAATGTGGAAACTAAGAGGACTCTGTACAGAGGTACCTTTTTTTTTTGATGCATCTTGCTTAGAGTGATTTTAGATTTGAATGTGCTATTCATCACATCAGCCCCTCGCTGTCATATGAGAGTTGGGCTTAGCACAAATTTCTGAGAAACTACTTGAACAAAACCAGAAGAGAATGAAGACTGCATAGCAAGTGCACTCCCAGCCTGGCTCGTAAGCTGCTTGTCATCAGAACCCTGTCCCCTGACAGAAGGTTGTTTAATCTCTGTTATAAATGTTTATTTAAAAGCTCTTCCTTGCTGCTGTCTTTAATCCATTGTCCTGTCAGAAAAAATTAATGGATGGTTTGCTGCTAGATTAGCAGATGAATCTAGTTCTGAACATATATTGGCTGCTTCTCTTGGAAGTACCTCACGCTGAGTTAGCTTGTGCTGAAGTTGATCCAGCTATTTGGGAGCCAAGTAAAGTGGCAGTTTGCAAGAAGATGGGGAAGTGCTGTGTGCTTGGATTTCAGTCTGCCTGTCATTCCCAAGTCTGTTTTAAAAATTGCTCTCCCTATTGTCTATTGCACTCTTTTCTTAACAGCTTATCTTCTGGAAAAGTCATCTTTACTTAAGCCTTTCCACTGGAATTCCATGCTGAATTCACGTGTTTAATGGCTTTTCACCATTTCTTTTCTAAACTCGGTGTATGATGTACGATGTCCCTGGTAAGGAGCGTATCTGGTGCCTTTAATGGCAGATGCCCTGGGAGTAGATCAAGAAAAGGAAAAAGAGGGCAAAAACAGCTGATAAATATCCAGGCAAAGGACAGGAAAGCTTGAATCATGTATATGATTGAGAACTGAACCTCTTCCACTACCAGAATAGAAGCTCAAGTTGTTCTCCTTCCCAACTTGTAGTGAATGCTAGGATATTTTCTTTTCCACATTAGTAGCCCTTTCTGCATTGTCACTGTACTGCACATAAACCAGGCTAGTGCTGCAGACACCCGGGCCCGTGGTAGCTGAGAACATTTCTAGTTTCATTCCACATATGCAGCTCTCCCAGTTCTTTCTTTTCTTCTAGACTTAAAGCCATTCTTCCTGCCCCATCCCTCAAGGTGTTCAAGGCCAGCCTGATTTGGTTGGGGGCAGCCCTGTCCCATTCTATGATATAAATGGCAGTTCAGTAATGCAATCGTGAGGTCATGCTGTACAATTACTTTTAATGTCTGTCTTCTGCCTTCCTATTTTTTTTCTATCTGATTCTGAGAATTTTAATGTTTCTTTTAAATGTTAACTTTCCTTTTCCATTGACTTAGCTAGTCCCTTCATTAACAGTTCTGCAATCCAGCAAATTCGCCTGTTAACTCTTAAATTTCTATGTTCTTTCCCCACCACCTCTTATGCCCTGCATCTCTTGATTTCAGTTAATGATCAGATGTTGCTTTGCTTGTAGCCTATGGCTGTTTCATGCAAGACCCCATTTTATTCAGGTTCATTTTCCAAATCTCTCAGCGAATGGTGGAGCCCTTCCATCATTGGTACATAGCATGGCGCTGCCTCGTGCCCCAGAGCTAAATCCACACCTTCAGTGACACAGAAAGTAATTGCCTCCCAGAGAAGCCAATACATTGGTACCTGATGTAGAAAGTGTGATATGTTGTCAGGGTAACGGGCTGCTACATGTCTGGCCAGATGTAATCGCAGTGCAGCATACGGAAAAATCTTTCTCGTCAGTGTAAGGAATTCCTTCTGTTTTGGATGTAGCAGCTATGTGGTTTGTTTGTGTGAGGTGTTTGAGTGATATGTTTGAGGAAAACTAAGCTGGGTATGAATTATTTAAAAGTGAAAGCTGCCCTAAAATGTTGCTGCCTTATGACTGTCATTCGAGTAGTGGCATTTTCAGGTAGATGGTCAAAATGTGCGTAAGAAATGATCGTGTATCTGAATTACACTTAAGCACATTCAGTGGGCTTATTGAAAATATGTGTTGCAAAAGTAGAAGGGACTGAAAAAATAGATATGCTGCAATTAACACTAAGAATGGATAGAAATACTTGCATTGAAATACAGAAAAATGTAGCACTTGCTTTTAAATAAAAGTAAAGTGGAGTGGTCTGTCCCATTCCAGGATAAAGACAGATTTTTTTCTTTTTTTTTTTTTTCCTCAAAGCAATTCTTGCTCCCTACTGGAATGAAAAGGAAATATCAATGTATCAAAGTGAAAATGTGAAATGTAGGAACTGTAACATATTTCTGAAATGTTGATCATCTCAGTGGGTTATGTATGATTAAAGTGTAATTTAAGTTATTAATTGGGAAGAATTATATGACAATAATTTAAACTTTAAAATAACAGAGATCAAAATAATAGAACTAAAGAAATTCTATCAGATTCACGGGAATGAAATCAAGAACTGCAGAGGACTTGCTTTGACAGCTTCCTACGGAAAATTTTGTTGAAAGCAGCATGCTCTTGTGTGTTTTGACAATATTTTGTTTTCTACAAGGGAAACTGCTTCATGAATATTACCTCCTAAAACTAATATACGACTCATATCAGAATGTGGTAGGCAGCATTTTCAACCTAGGCACTGTAAAGCTGGGCACTGAGATATGTGTTCAGTGAACTGTGGAGGATGAACAGCTTTAACCTTCCATTTTTGCCCTGTAGCCCTGAACCACATATCAGATTACATACACATGGATGCATTTTGTCTCTCGTGTCTTGAGCAGTGCTGGGAAGTGTAGTGTTTCACTTGGAAGACTTTGTGTTAAATGAGGATGTGTACAGTAAAGGGATATGGGAAGATGACAATCCCAGTCAAAGAGTTGGCTGGTTTCATGGCAAACGGTGTTCAACTTCTAGTTCTGAGCATTCGGTTGTTACTCATCAAGAATGAGGTATTTCACTTCTGTCTGTTACAGGGAGCTAGCAGTGGATGTGGTGTACTCTGGTGCCCTGTTCCATGTCACTAGCAGTTGTGCTGCCAGGCAAAGGAGGACATGGCTCCTGCTGGGTTTCTGGGCAGGTCTCAGCTACTATTCTGTGATCTAACGGCTGTGTTTCAGGAGCAGATCCCTATGTGCTCATCAAGTGTGAGAACCAAAAGGTGCGCTCCCCTGTACAACACAATACTACCAAGGCGACTTTCGACACACGAGTCATCTTCTACAGGAAGAACATCGACAGTCCCATCATTGTCCAGGTAAGGTAAACCACACTGAGTGAGCTGCCAAGGACAGGGGATAGAAAAAACAAGACAAGTGCAAGAACTGCTTCCCTTTCTGGGCTATGCTTCACACTGTTCAGCTGCTCCACTAATTCTGATTCTCTAGCCCAGATCTTTTCCATTGAACAGCAACTGCTGTTACTTAGGGAGCACTCTGAGCAGAGGGGATCTGGCTCTAACAGTCACAGGAAAAGCACTGCTAGAGAGCAGGAGGTGAGCGCAAGCTGGCAGAGTGGCACAAACAAGCTGACTGCACGTAGGTTTTTACTGCTGATAAACTCAAACTGCTGATTTTCATTCCTCTTCTAGGCAGGCTTTGACCTAGAAAGTAAAAAGCTGCATTTAGCTCCTTATTTGCATAACATATGTAAATGAGCATGCAAATCCAGAATCTCCCACTTGCTTGCTAGACAATTAGCTAAATTTAGATGTATGCCCCCTCCTCACTGCTCTTCTGAGGGGTTAATGGGAATGACCCTCCTCCAGCACAACCTTTTTGAGTAGAGTGTGAAAGAGAAGCAGTGCTTCAGCTGGGGTTATTTCTGTCCCTTTGTCTCCAGGTCTGGAACAGCAACATCTTGTGTGACCAGTTCCTTGGACAGGCGCTGCTGGCAGCTTCACCCAGTGACCCCAGAGAACAGCAGACTCTGCAACTTCGAGGGAGGGGCAGCCAAGAAGCCGAGGAGGTGCCAGGTCACATCACCGTCAAGGTTTTTTCCAGTGATGACCTCGTAGAGCTATGAAAGCCCTGCAGAGCCAGACAGAGCTGTCACCTCGCAGCAGGAGGGCTTGTCTGTGCTTTCTGTGTGAATGACTTGTAAGCAAAGGTTTCATGTACATACTCACAATTGCTTTAAAAAGAAAAAGCTCTCGAAAACTCTCCATTATTTTGGATAATGGGGAGGGAGGCTTTTAAAGGGAAAAAAAATGCATATATATATATGTTCATCATACAGCAAGCAGTAGAAAAGGTGCCAAACTAACTGTCAGCAGATGAGCTCATTAAGACATGAGCTCATAGCCATCTCCCCCAGCAGCATCCTTCAGTAGCTCGTGACATGTAAGCTGGAAGCAGACATGACTGTTCTCACAGATCATTACACGTTCCCAGCAGGCAGGTGGGAATAGCTGTATCTCCACAGCCGCATGCCAGCAGGCTGGCACGCTGGCAAGGACAAGATGGACTCACATGCCTGATGTCCTTGTTCACTGCTAGACTCCCCTTGGGAGGGGGAGTTTTTTGAGCTTTGATTGGAATTTTTTTCCCTAATACTGATTTTTTTTAAATTAATTTCACTCTTATTGATAAAGATATTTCTGTTCCTTGGCTAAAACATTGTTACTCAAGGATTTCAGTAATACGACTTAAGACCAGATGTGCCATGGCAACATTAAAATAGGGGGCACGTCTTGGAGTGATAGCTTTCCCTGCATAAAGGCTCTCTTTGTTTTTTCCTGTTGTCCACCCCAAGCTGATTCACAAGTTGATATCTTTGGCCAAGAGATGGGCATCTCACAGTTCAGTTCTGGCTTTGCCTGGAGGACAAACTCAATTATGGGAGCCACCTCCCTAAGGAGGTTTTGATTAATCTACTTTATGCTAGAATGAAAGAATGCTCCCTTTGCCTCATTAGGTGTGATGAGCAACACCAGAATGAAAGAGGAGAAAATTAGTTTATGACAGGAATGGGTCTGAAAAACAAAGATGCCATGACATAGCAGGTACCAGGTTTTTTCTTTGGAAATTTTGCATTGGTTTATTGCTGATAGAGCTCACATCTTTGAGAAACTTTAACTTGGATGTGATGGAGGTCAAGTATTGTTCGTATTTTCCTTACAGCAAGGTTCCTTGTACAAACTTCCTTTTAACTTCTGCATATAGCCTGTCAGTAGGGCTCCTTCATAGCAGACATTTCGAGTTGTCAAGCTATGCAGTGATTCTGGCAGTGTAAAAGAGGCTTACTGTGTCAGACATCTCAGAAATGGATTTTGTATGGTTGCAAATTATGGTCTTGAAAGTGAAGCTAAAGGCTTACTATTCTGCCTTCTGTACAGCCAGGAAGCTTCTATTTCTGTGTACCTCATAACTACTTCAGCCATTTTGTGCAATGTTTATAACTTATAAAATGGCCCTTGGTGGAGTTAATGTTTTCAAAAAAGGTTTGTAAGTAAGTCTGCTCGGGGCATCCAAAAGGATCAATGCTGTGGGAGGAAAAAGATTTGTCTGACATGTTAGGGCTGGAATATAAAGCTATGAAGGATGTTACGCTGCCATCAGCTTAGCTGCTGTACCAAGTACCTAAATCCAACTATTTTTTAAATAGCTTGGGCTCAAGCCATTTTGCACGCAGAGCATTTGTCAGATGTGAGCTGCACCCAGAGGCAAGTATAACTTCTCTGTAAACTCATGGCTTTAGAGTTGCTTATTCTCAGATATGACTGTAAGGTGCATTTCTTTTAAAAAATCATGCAACTTATACAGACCAGAGCTCAGGCAAGACACACAGCGAGCTGCCACTCAGTCTGGGCTGACCTGTTTATGTTACTTTTCCTCATGCACTATTTTATTCACTATAGCTCTGCCTCCTAGCAGCCCATCAGACACACCTTGCCTGCACAGGCAGAGCAGCAGGGCTGCAGAGCTGTTGAGGATCGCAGGCAGCAAAGGTGAGCACCTGGGGAGAGCAGAGTTGGTTTTGTTGCATAATCCCCTTTTCAGACAATTTTGCAGAACTCTTTCTTCTGAGATGGGTGCAGTAAAGAGGGGTTTGCTGATCTGGCTGATTGACTGGGGTCAGAGCACAGCCCAAGGAGGGTTCCTGGCAGACAGCACCCAGCTGGGCCAGGCGGCTTTCTCTGCTCAAACGCTACCAGAGCCCGGCGGTGTTTGTCAGCAGTCAGCCATACCCTGTGGGAAAATGTTGTTTCACGGTAACTGCCTGGGTGTGTGTGCGGCTTCGGTCCCCCGCAAATCCCCACATTAAAACAAGTCTGAAAAATATTTTATTTCAAATTTCAAGCTTTATTTTTTCAATACGAAGCAACCTAAACAAAAGGCTAACAAAATATAAACCCCTTGAATAATTTCTGCAATGAAACATTCTTGTTTCAGATAAAAGAAAAATCACTTCGGCGTGACCCTAACCGCCCTCAGTCAGTTTGGGGGCGGGGGGGAGAGAAAGACGCGCAGATCCCCGCACGCCTCTGTTCCCCGCGCAGCTGCTCCGCGCCGTTACCGCCCGCAGCTCCGCCTTGGGCGCGCGGCCGCATGGCGGCGCTCGAGCCGCGCGCGGATCGCCTCAGGCTGTGGTGAGGGGCTCCCGCGTGCCGCCATTCCGCGCCGTCCCCCGCAGGCGGCGCTGCGGCCGCCATCTTACCTGTCGGCCTGGCACGTGGCGCTTGGGGACTTCATGGCGCGTTTTGTGGGTGCGACTCAGGTGAGAACACGCGTGCAGAGCTCCTGGTCGTATGAACGTGTGTGTACGTGTGCACTTATAGATGTTCAGTATATAGAGTTTGTAGTTGTGTGAGGTCTGTGTAAATGTCTGTTAATGTAGACAGCAGTGTTATAAAGTTATGTAAGGAGCTGTATGCCTGTGTGTGTATGTATGTTTTTAAAAGCTTAAAAATATATGTACATGCTCACCTATATTTAAGAAAGTTGGATGGCTAGTGAGTGTGTTAGTGATGGAACACTCACTATCTCCTCCTGTATTTTAATTACATATAGATTATATCAGTATGTATTCTTATGTACTGTTTGTGTGTGTAGGCACCAATATACATATATAAAATACATGCTAGAGCTCCATATAGATGACTAGAGAGGGAGTGATGAGTCTGCATTTGTGTTTTTCTATACGTGTGTATGTATGTACCCACAGACACAAATACATACGCTGTGTCCTATGTAACGTACGCAGAGTGCATTTCAGCGTCTCTTGCGTGACTGACATATGTAGGTGTACATAGATAATACACAGCGTTGGGTTTTTGTCTCAGATCTCATCCTGTGTATCTTTTACATATGTACCTACACGCAGCTCTTTACATAAATGCCCGTATACATGATGGATTGAGGATGGTATGTATGTGTATGTATGTGTAGTTGTGTATGTATACATAGCTCTACACATGCTTACACTGTAGGTATCAGTGTGTGCGTATGTGTGTGCAGATACATATATAAAATACATACATCTATTAATTTGCACTGAGGGAGGTTCATGTTTTAGGAAAAAGTTTCTTGGAAAGAGTGGTGCTGCACTGGCACAGGCTGTGCAGGAAGGTGGTGGGTCAGCAAGCGAGGAGGTGTTCAAGAAAAGGGTCAGCATGGCACTGAGGGATGTGGTTAGTGGCACGGCAGGATAGATAGGCACTGGGACTCAGTGGTCTCAGAGGTCTTTTTCAGCCTGAATGATTCTTTGACTCTGTATGAGAAAGAGGACACTTCTGTATGTGTGTTGTGTGTGTGTATAAGCAGAGAGGTGCTCTGTGTGAGTGTACATGTACATATATATACACATACATGAAGTATGTATAGTATATAGTTTGTATTATAGATCATGTACTATAAATATGTATAAACAGTGTGATTCATATTTATAGAAGGGACTTTATATACACAATGTATAAGCTAAATACTATATTATATGTAGTTGGCTAGAGAGGGAGCGTTTTGCAGAGAGAGGGTGGTATATATGGATGCTATATATGATAATTTATGCATATAACTCTATAGCATATGCTCAATACCTTCAAATATATTGGGTATATATAGAAATGCACTCTTCATACATCTGTGTAAATACACAGTTGCGCAAACACATGTGCATCTTTTTAGCAATTTATATGCATTTATGTTCTATCTAATTACATGCACAAAATACAGTGATTTATAGTTGTGTGTATCTGTATGTGTGTGTGTGTGTGTATATATATATATACACATAAAAATACATATATGATGGAAACTGGACTGCTCCAAGTGCATAGGGCTGGATGAGATTCACCCGAGAGTGCTGAGGGAACTGGTGGAGGTGATGGGCATTTCCATTATCTATCAGCGTTCCTTGTTGACTGGTGAGGTCCCAGAAGGCTAATGTGACTCCCATCTACACGAAGAGTTGTAAGGAGGATTCAGGGAACTACAGTATTATCCTGCAGAAGCTGGCAGCCCGTGGCTTGGGCAGGTGCATTCTTGGCTGGATGAGGAGCTGGCTGGAGGGCTCAAAGAGTGGTGGTGAATGCAGTTAAATCCAGCTGGTGACAGTCACCAGTGGTGTTCCCCAGAGGTTGGTGCTGGGGCCTGTCCGCTTCAGTATCTTTATTGATGACCTGGATGAGGGCATCAAGTGCACCCTCAGCAAGTTCACAGATGACACCAAGTTGGCTGGAAGTGTGGATCTGCCTGGGGGTAGCGAGGCCTGCAGAGGGATCTGGACAGGCTGGATGGCTGGGCTGAAGCCAATGGGATGAGGTTCAATAAGGCCAAATGCTGAGTCCTGCACTATGGCCACAACAACCCCAGGCGACGCTACAGGCTTGGGGCAGAGAGGCTGGAAGACTGCATAGAGGAAATGGACCTGGGGGTGTCGATTGATGCTGGGCTGAACATGGGCCAGCAGTGTGCCCAGGTGGCCAAGAAGGCCATTGGCATCCTGGCATCAGGAACGGTGTTGCCAGCAGGAACAAGGCAGTGATTGTCCCCCTGTACTGAGCTCTGGTGAAGCCTCATCTCGAGTACTGTGTCCAGTTTTGGGCCCCTCACTGCAAGAAAAACATTGAGGCCCTGGAGCGGGTTCAAAGAAGGGGAACAAAACTGGTGAGGGGTCTGGAGCACAGGGCTTATAAGGAGCAGCTGAAGGAGCTGGGATTGTTCAATCTGGAGGAGGCTCAGGGGAGACCTCATTGCTCTTATAACTACCTGAAGGGAGGTTGTAGTGAGCTGGGGGTCGGCTTCTTCTCTCGTGTAACTGGTGATAGAACTAGAGGGAATGGCTTCAAGCTGCACCAGGGGAGATTTAGGCTGGACATTAGGAAATACTGCTTCTCTGAAAGAGCGGTCAGGCACTGGAATGGGCTGCACAGGGGGGTGGTGGTGTCACCAACCCTGGAGGTGTTCAGGGAATGTTTGGATGTTGTGTTGAGGGACATGGTGTAGTGAGAGCTATTGGTGATGGGTTGGACTGGATGATCTTGTAGGTCTTTTCCAACCTTGGTGATTCTGTGATTCTGTAAACGGGTATTACACAGCAACATAATGGTTTCTGTACACATTTGTACAATATATAGAAAATATACTGTATAACATACAGAGCATTTATAAAACTAGTATATCGGGTATTTTATTTATTTGTACACACACACAGTGCTCCAAAAGCAGTGCCTCCTATTTTGTGATGCTGGTCTGCAATGTCAGAGGCAGATGTTGGCAGTACAGCCCTAAAGGCTGAACCTTCCCACCAGTATCCTGTTATATTGTTGCTATGTGACAGATGGCAGCAGAGGGGCAGTCTGACAGCATGGCGTCTGACATGGAAACACAGATAAAGCAAAGGTGTGTATTGAATTTCCTCCTATGGAAAAATGGCACCCACTGCCATTCCTTGATGCTTGCTGAATGTTTCTGGAGAACAGAAACCTGGAGACCTTTGAGGGCCTGGAGGTAAGTGCAGACTCAGCAGAGCTGGGACACACCTTCACAGACCTGGTGGCAACAGGTAGCTGGGATCAATGTCTTGTTGTGAGTTAAACACAAGTTGGTGACACTGGGAAGCCAGGCTGAGGTCTGGGGGAGTGTGCCCATGGCTGCAGCCTGCCCCTCCCACCTTTCTCCACTGCTAGCAAAAAACCCCTCTGAGACAGAGCGTTTACTGGATGCAGTACAGCCCTGCACAGTACAGCAGGTACAGGAGTGGTGTTTCCATGGTGGCCCATATACATCTAATTTTGGTGTTGCTTAACTTTTGAGCACTTGGCCAGGTGATCTTATCACAGCTTTATGTGAGCAGCTGTATAAGAGCTTATAAAGCAGTTTAAAAGACTAACGAGGTTCTCGTAGGGGCGGACAATCACTACTGCCATCTCTGTAACTCACCACAGTCATGAGGAGGGGATGTTTTGTTTTCTTTGTTTTTTAATAAATACAGAGCAAACAGACATACAACACATTGAGAAGTTGCAGCACTCAGTGCGTTTATCCAGACCAGAGCAGCAAAGAGTCTGTTAGCTGCTGCAGACACAAGAAGCTCTAGCAGGAGAGGGTAAGTACAGGCTTAGACAAGTAAATCCTGCTTCATAACATGATGTTCTGGTGGCACAGGTGAAAGTTGAAAGTTTTTCCACACAGACAAACAGATGAAGTCTTTCTAAGGGCAGATGATTGAGGTTGGTAATCTTTATCCATCCCTGACATTTTTTGTCAGAAAGTATCAACAGAGCGTAGGAAAGGCTGCAGTTCACACTCTCCACTGGTATTTATAACTTTTATTTGCAATACTTTAGGTCCAAGTTTCAAACTGCAATATTTTTACACTCAAGACACAGTCATGCACAATCCATATTTCAATTTTCTATTGCTTCAACCACAATTTAAAATAACTTAATATTGGAAACAAAACCCAAAATCTTAAAAAAAAAAAAAAAAAAAAAAAAAAAAAAAAAAAAAGATGCTGAGGTCAGTAAGATGGATCCATGCCATCAGCACATTTACAAAGTAAATAACTTAGTTCTCTTTTTAAAAAGATCATAATTACCTCTTAATCCAAAGTTACAGAAGATTTTCACTACACATTTGTTTTTGCTTTTTATCTTTTTTGTTGTTTTTTTCTTTTTTCTTTTTTTTTTTTTTTTAAACAGATAACATGTCCTAAAAAAGGAATGTACAGCAAATGAGATACATTTCTGATAAACAATGAAAATGTAGGCTCCTCCTCTGTTTACTTTCATCTGGATACCCTGAATAAAAAACCTAGCAGACACCAGTCTAGATCTAAACTGGTTGCTTCAGACTAAACTGGAGTTCAGAGTTTGTTACATCCTGATCCAGTCAAGAGTTGCAGAATTCTTTTGCAGATCTTCCTAAAATGTATGTCTGTATGCATAGCATCCGCAGTGCAGATGCAGCACCAGTACACCAGAGCAGCTCCCAGTGTGAATTTGGCCTCACTTAGGAAGGTGGTGCTCTTTTCACCAAGGGCTACACAGTGCTTTGCTACTGGTTCCCACCTTGAGCAGCTCTCCTGCTTCAGCAGATGGCAGCAGCTTGTGAGCGTCACACCTGAAGAGCTGAGAGGCTGTTTTCTTGTTGCTGTTCTACAGACTGACTTAGCAGCATTATTTAACACTAATATAAACAGTGTGACAAAAAGCAATTGCCTCTGTGCATCTTTAGCTCAAAGGTAAAAAATCTCAGCAGATACAGATGTAAGAGAATTGCATGCTTCAAATTTTCTGTGCTGACTCACTTCTGCCATGAAAAGCTTTGCATGATGGAGCAAAAAAACAAGAAGGCTCCCTACTGTCCACCTGCTTCCTTGGCCATGCAACACCTCTAGGGACCAACCTCAGTACCTAGGGCTGTATCAGTACTTGCTTATTAAAGCAGCAAGGTGCTGCTGCTAAGGAATCCACCAACCAAATTCTCACCAACTTCAGTGGGAATAGAAGCAGTACCTGCATCTGTCCAGCACAACAGACTAAGATATCAAATGAAACACAGAATATTCAGCAGCAAAAGTATCTGACTTCAAAAAACAACCAGCTGCCACTATTCACCCATGTTTTCAATAGTGTATGTCAGCCTGTGACAACTGGTAGCCCTTGATGCAAGCGTTGACTTGAGATGGCTGGCCACAGCTCTAGGCTAAGCACAAAGTGGAGGATAACTCTGTCCAGCCCAGGCTTAAAGATTCTAAATGTTGCTGTAAACAGGCAGTTCAAAGGGCAGAAAAATGAGTACCTCAAGCACTTTATCTGAGCCAGTTAAACAATCTTGGTTAGCAGTCACTGAGCATAGAAAGAGGCAAATAAAGAAACAACACTCAGTCACAGAGATTAGAAAGAACAGGACTTTTAAAAGCTCTTTTACATGTCTCTCCTCAGAAAACAAGCTGTTTCAAGCCTCTGAAAGGATTGAAGGAAATAGAGGAGAGGTGGCACACAAATAATACTCATGTTCTCAGTTTGTACACTTCCTCCCTTAGAGCACTGTGACTGAAGTGTGCATGTGGCTGCTGGCTCTTCTGACCCACATTCACAACTGCCACCTTCAGCCACTGCATCCAGCTGTGGTCCTTGCAGCTTTGATTCCATTTGATGTGTAAGCTGGGCCAGGCAAACATCAGTGAGCCTCACAGAAACCAAGAGTGATCCCCAAGCAGTTATGAATGTGGTGCCACTCAATTAAAGCACAAGGCATCTGACACAGATATGCTAAAGCGATCTGCTGGGAAGCTGTCCAGTGCAATTTTCCACATTATCAACTTCAACAAATTATATTGCTCCCTAGTTTTCTTAGTCACATTCTAGCAGAACGAGTACTTGCTTGGAAGAATAGGTAAGCATAGAGAACAAAGTTTGCAGGCTCCTACCTTCGTGACAGACCAAAGGGAATCTGCAGTGAGCACGTAAACATCCCTCTTTCTCTTTCCTGTATTGTTTTTCCTTCTGACTTACCATCAAAGATGCATGCAACCATTGGCAGGCTCAAGAAGGTTATTGTTTATATACATGACACGTGCCTGGGATTATGGCAGTCAACTCTAACACATGTATAAGCGAGATTTTTGCAAGCTTCATCCAGAAAAAGAAATTACTCTGTCAGCTCAAGGACAGACACAAGCAAAGAAAGATTTTAAACCTGCCCCCCCCAAGAATTGCAGATTGCATCCAAAGAAACCTCAAATGTTTTGCCTTGAAATAAAGGTAGTTCTTTGCTTGTTTCCTGAAAACCAGAGCTTCAGAATTAAGGATACCTATCCACTCAGTAAAAAAAACAAAATCTGTCTTCGTCAGCTTGCCCCATCACTAAGTTACTGCATGTGTACTAACAGCAGTCTGCCAAGAACGTTTGTGGACCACTCTCTCCATATCTCTTAGCAAGGCTAAGCTGGTTAGCATACACTCTGGGTGCCAAGCAAAGAACAACTGACTCCTGTTTCATGGTAGGGGCTGGCAGAGGTCTCTCTGAATCCTTGTCCAGTTGTGACGACCAACGCCACTGAGCAGACAAAGGCATGCATGTACAAGCTCGGCGTGAGGAACGCTCTGTGGCCAAAACAGTGACTATACCACGGATAACAGCATACAGTGACATTTCCTACAGCTAGCAGAGAGGAGAGAAGAAGGTACTTCCCTTCTTGTGGTGACTGGACCATGCTTTATTTTTGGTGGCAGGATATGGGGGGGCACTAACTGAAGACCTGCTGAGGTGCAGCCGCTGGCATCAGAGAAATCCAACACAAGCAGCTAAAAAAAATAATACTTGAGCTCATTTCTGTGCAGCGCAAGTCGGCCAAACGGTATCCAAGATGGAGAACAGACACATTTACAGAAGTGCAGGACACAGAAGTAAGAATGCAACCCTGGCCCGAGTCTGTGAACAAACCCTGAGAGCACTGTGAGATCCACCCCCATGCAGGCTCCTAGGAGCGTGTGTGGAATTCTTAATAGGTACATTTGTGGGTTTTTTTTCTCGTTTTCTTTTTTTGTTAAATAAATAATCTTTTCTGTGCTTCTCAAGCTTCCCTGACGTTACTGCTGTCATACTTCTGTCCCGGAACTCATTAAAACCACAGCAAGCTAACGAGTCATTTTCACACATCTTCATTGCAGGGATAGGAATCATAGTCAAGCTCTAAGATAGTTGTGTTTTTTTTTTTTTTCCACCATTTAATGAATTTAAAAATAAAGACAATTAACCAGTTTTTTAGAACCTTGGAATGAAAATGTTTGAAACATACAACATTTGTCTATGCATTTGGCAACAAAACAGCCTATTTCTAATACTTTCAAAAATATATATAACAACTAATTGCTTAATCTGAAGATAGCAGTCCAGAAACACCCAAGATGATTCCAGAGATTTTATATTTGCTTTGTTTCTTCCTGGAAAGTTACTGCTATTGTCAGTCCTAGCTTCCTACTTGTAAATAATGTACAAGACTTGCCCCTTTCAGGACAGACTTCTTAATTACTACTTTATTCCACATTTCCCATCAGAGTTGGGAAATGATAGAAGCAGCTGCCGTCCTTCAGTACCTGATGACTGAGAACTTTGTGCCAGAGGCTGTCTGAAGGGCAGGGATGCTAGAGGTGCACTGCCCTGAATGTGAAGCAGTCCCAGATAGGCAATTAGTCACGCTGAAAAAAAGCCACTGGCAGAGATGATTTCTGTTGAATCTTCTCGTCTGCCTCACAGGATTTATTTTTAGCAGAAACATCTTTAGATTTGCAAATGCAAAGAAAAATAAATATTTAATAAAATAAAAAGTAAGGCCTCTTATTAAAGAAGTTGTATTTAAAAACCAGTGCCAACAACATCCTGTATGCTGGAGCATACACTGATCACAAAAAGAGTAATGCTATCATCAAATTTTCTGTATTTATTTGTTATCTTTTGTGAAACTGAACTGATAAAGTAGGGATGCTGAAATATGTGCTAAGGAAAATAAACAGAAAAAAAAAGAACAAGCAGTGTGATCTGTTAACATAAGGGTATTGTATGTCCAGCAAAAGTGTGCCATAAAAAAGTGCTTTCCTTCTAAAAGATGGCCATCTGTTCCTTTGTGGGTAGGAAAAAAATAAATGCTATACTGGAAGGAGAAACCGCCACTAGTTTCTTCATTACTTACGTGGAATAAAAATGCTTTATTCCGATTAATGCTTTACAGATTGAGGGCAGCTCTTCTCAAGTCCAAATGCCTCTTTTTTTTCTCAGGGAAGCCCATCTCCCAGATAGATAGCTTGAGCTGACAGAGAAGAACGTAGGCTTGCAAAAGAAACAAACATCTTTTCTTATTTGACAGCTGAAAATCAAACCTGCTGTGCTCCCCAGGAAGGTGAGACCTTGAGGCCTTTCATTACTTAAAGGGAGCTTATAAGCAGGAGCGAGATTGACTTCTTACATGGTCTGACAGTGACAGAACAAGGGTGAACAGTTTTAAACCTAAAGAGGAGAGATTTAGGTTAGATGTTAGGAGGAAATCCTTTACTCAGAGAGGGGTGAGGCACTGGCACTGCCGCCCAGAGCTGTGGGTGCCCCAACCCTGGAGGTACTCAATGCCAGGCTGGATGGGGCCCTGGGCAGCCTGAGCTGGGGTTGGACAACCAGCCCATGGCAGGGAGTTGGAGCTGGATGGGCTTTCAGGTGCCTTCCAACCCAACCCATGCTATGATTCTGTGAACTTCAATGAGCACTGCCTCTGTCGGTTGCCTCAGCAAAGACACTGGGACAGAGAGAGTGAGTGGGGGTGGGATGGTTAGCAGTATTAATGACATTTTCAACACAAAGATAGTAACTAAATAAGACGACAAAACCAGACAACCTAATGGCCTAATTCAAGAATAGCCCAAGCATCCTTCATTCGTACCGGCAAAACGTGAAGCTTTTTAGTACCTTAAAGGCTGCTTAGCCCTTTGTGGGAGCAAGCCTAAAGCATGAACTACAGCAAAAAGCTGTTTTACTCCTTTTTTGGCTCATCGGATATCGGTGTTGATTCAGTTGCTGTTTTGAAGGTCTTTGATTAGTTGTACTACTAAAATACAGTAACAAATAATCCCTACAAATGCTTTTTCTGAGTGAAGCTACACTCCTTTCTTTCAGAAAAAAATAAATAAAACACAAAGGGCATACTAAAACGGTTCTGCTCTCTTGCAAATCAGCAGACTAGTCAAGCACAATCCTGTCACATCCAGGGCTCACTCTCTCCCAGAAATTCAGAACTGCTTGCAGCAGTGCTTGCTGTGTGGAGGAGGACATATAGCAGGCTGGTTTTATGGCTCTGTATAGTTCTGCAACCTGCTCTGCATTTCCTGCTCACTGCAGAGCTCCAGGTTTAAATGCACTTTCTTCCAAAGTTGTCTGCTGGACTGACTCAGGCAGAACCAAATCCTGGAAGCCATCACTCATTTGCATCAGTGTCTCAGTTTAGGCGTGCAAGTTCTGCCATGAAAAGGACACTCACCTGCCAAAAGCCTGCAGAGTAGCCTGGCCATCGTTCCCTCTGCTAAGAGGAGCACAGATGCTACTAACCTTTCCTGGGAGCTATAAGAGCACCAGGAGAGCAGACATCCTCAGAAGTGACAGCAACACCCAGGCGGTTTTCCTCTCTTCAACTCCTGCACAAACTGAAGAAGGCTACTCCCACCACTCTGCACATGTTGCAGCAGAACTACAGTTAACTTCAAGAGCTGCCTGCTGCCAGTTTGGAGCTGACATTATGATCAGTGCAGTGCCAGGAAGAGGCGATTGCCCAGCGATGGCCTGCTGCTGCAAGCACCTTCCTCCAGTCTGGGGTCACAGACCTGAGCCTGCTCTGAACTCTGCAAAGGGGTCCATGAGGCTCAGCATTGCACAAGGCTGGGCCTGCTCTCACTTCACATTTCTCTTACAGCTTTGCATCAGACAAGCCCTTTCTGAGCAAACCAATCTTTCTGCTTTCTCAATTTAGTAAGACTCTCACCCATATTACAACTAGTTTTACAAATGAAAATGTCAAGAACAGAAACACTATATATTCACAGCTGAGCCTGTATCTCAACAGGATGTTTTGACTGCTCCACTCCTGATTTGTTTTTGATTGGAAATGCAATTTCACTTTCTTCCTCATTGAGAAGTGTAATGACTAGGCAAATACCAGTGAGTGGGCTGTATTCTAAAGGCAGTATTATCGAGTTATAAATTAAGACCCTTCTCCAATTCCAAACCGTACAAGAAAAACCCCAAAACATAAAAGGGACTTTGCATCTTTAAGAAACAACTGACAATTTAAAAGTGAATGTACAGCTTATTCACAGGGTGAGAAGGAAGGGAATCTTCCAACTGAATTTGCTTTACCTTGGAAATGGCTGAGGCAGCAAAGCATTGTCTGTCATTACCTCTGTCTTAAGCCCTGTTTCATCTTAAAAATAAATTAAGGAGCCAGAAAGCAGGAAGAAGACGTAAGTTTTTACTCCTTGAGGGACTGGAGAACAGCTGTTCTCCCCTCCTACCACCATGACTGCGACTGTTGGTCTGTCCATCCATCCATCCATCCGTCCGTCCATCCGTCCGTCCTGCAGCAGAAGAGTTGAGGTTCTATAGAGTTTTTTTTCTCAGTCCTGCTCTGGAGTGAGCTGGCATGGGAGAATGCCAGCCCAAAGCACTAGCGGCTGCTGTTCTTAATCGCTTCCTTTGCTGCAATGATCAGAGGAGTCAGGCTGGAGAGGGGCTTGGCTAATTTTAAAAATGGATGCTGCCCAAAGGAAAGAAAGAAACAAAATGTTACCTTCCAAAGTCAGTTACCTACCAAAGACAGTTATAAAGTCAGTCAGTCAAGAAGTATTTTTCTATTTAGTAGGGATACACAGGACTGTGGAGACCTTCTTTGCAAGAGCAAGATCAAGACCACCTGATGAGCACGAATTTGTACAAGTCTGTGGGGCTTCATGAAATGCAGCCTAGGGTCCCAGAGGACCTGTGCAATTGCCAAGCTACTTTCCAACATATTTGAAAAGTCATGGCTGGCTACTTGCTGTCCTAAGAGCCTAGTTCCTTTCATGGAACTTCAAATACTTAGCTTTCTTTTCTTTTCTTTCTCCTTTTTCTAAAGACACAGGCTATTTTAGTTGTCCAGGAAGACTGGGAACATAAGCCATTTCTGAGGGAACTCCAGTACCACTAGAAGTTGTGAAAGCTACTGAGGTCCAACTTTCAAGCACCGAGATTGGAGTAAGGAGACAACCTGCCCCTCCTTGTGCCCAGCTGACACTCACAGCACAGACACTCCGTGCTGCAAAACTGTCTACCAGTTTATGCCTGCCACAGAACCTGGCAGTAAAACAGTAGCAGTTCTCACCTACCCAGCTATGCCAGGCAGCAGACAGTGAGTAACAAGTCCCACTTAGCTGTCCTTATCTCAGTAGCAGAAGCCCTCAGAAGTGGGACAGGATGGATAAGCCTGAGTACTCTCACCACTGGCCCCTCTGACATTCACTTATTAACTAATGAGAATGCCATTACATATTGCACCCACTTTACTTGCAGCCACTTCCCATGTCACCTGCAAAAGCTCCTTGGCAGACCCTCGCCTGTCCACATCCATCTCCAGGCAACAGTTCAGAAAGTCACGAAACACAGCAGAGAGTCTCTCAGGGTTCTGCAGCTCTGGTGTCCCATTTGTAGCTATCAGATACAGTGCCTAGGAAAAACAGAAATGCAAGACTCCACCTGTTTCCAAGAAGACCCAGGAACATTTTTTCAGAAAGAACACAAGACTGAAGTTTGTATGTTTATCATTTCCATTTCTTAAGTAGCATGGCCAGGTAGCTGTTTGTAGCTTTTGTCTGTTCTTTCAGTCTGTATCACAGAGTTTGGGTACCAGATGGAGTGCATCCTTGTTACTGTGAGAAGAACTAAAGCTCATGCTGCACACCAGTTCTAACCTTACTAAAGATCATGTATATATGTAGATCCAAGATTAATTTCCTCAAATTCCTGTCTCCCATCAGGAATTAACTGTGTAGCATTTATCTGTTTATCCGTTATCAGTGTTTTCCTTAGTATACATTCCTCCCCTATTACAGTTTCATTTTAAGAGCTGGGATAAATTTGAAAACTTCAAAATAAAAATTCATCTATTTATTGCAAGTATCCATGCATTTTAGAAAATCATTGGTAATACAAATTATAGCATTACAGTAACCAGTGTCACTTCCTGAAAGGATGAGGTAACCAATCTACACTGACCTGTGCTTGAAAATACTTCTGCCTGCAGATATAGTTGAAACTCTTTTCATACAGACTGATCAGTGGAGAAATTTGCCACAGAAAAATCCTTGTCAGAGATGGAGCTAACAGAGATTTCACAAACTGCCTGAGAAATTCTGCATCATTAACATAAAAACCAAGGGATTTCTGAACTGGCTCCACATTACTGGTCTGTCAGGGTTCCCTCATGTTGATGTGCTCCAGTGATGTTTTTACAGGCTGTCCTTGTTGGTACCAGTCCAAGCTGACGTAACTGGGATTCTGTCTCTAAACATGGGACAGCTTAAGTAGGCAGTGGCGTCTGGTTCTATTTGTACCTTACCCTGAGAGGATTTTCATTAAGGTAAGGAGGTTCTCCTTCCACCATTTCTATTGCCATGATCCCAAGTGACCAGATGTCAACTTTGGGGCCATATGCTTTTCTTGTCACCACTTCCGGTGCCATCCAGTAAGGAGTCCCGACCATTGTGCTCCTTTTACTCTGCTCGGGGGTGATCTGAGCACAGAAGCCAAAATCAGCTGAGGACAAAAACAAGTGCTGTTAAAGCCATCTAGAAGTATGAAGACAATGTATGAAGCCAAAGTATGAACCCACTTTATGCCTAAGAACGTCTTGTTGAATCTAGCTGGGAAAGTCGTCACGGCTGTTTACACTGCAGTGACTTTTATGCACTCAAGACTTTAGATGATAAACTCTGGTTTCTGGAAAGGGCATGCACAAATAAAGGACAGATATTACACCTTCCTCCTTTCCATATTTCTCTGTGTGTTGGAACTGAGCTCCTAGCTTGCAGCAGTGCTCAGTACACTATCACAGGCACTCCTCTGGGTAACTAGCAGTCAGTCAGAAGCAGCCCTGCACCCCATCCTGGGAAAGCTGTGCTTGGCCAGGAATACCTACTCAATTTGACAGATCCATCCATTCCGAGAAGAATATTGTCACTTTTTATGTCTCTGTGAATCACTTGGTTTGAATGAAGGAAATCCAGTGCTTGCAGGCACTGATAGATACAAAAAAAAACACAAGGGTAAAAATTAATGACCTGAATTCATCAAACAAGAAAGGAAATAGCTATAAAAGATTTAATTTCTAGCAGAACTGACAGTAATGGCAGAATATGGTGTTGTCAGGAGGAATAGCTTGCTGCTTCAACACTACTAGAATAATAACTTTCTAAATGAAGGCATGTTAACTTTGGAAAACGAAACGTCAGTTATTGTTACTGACTGTCCCCTAAAAGCACAGACCAAACGACTGCTGCTAAAATGATGTGCCATTCTCATCCATTTGACAAACTACTATTTGCCAAAAAGAAAAAGTCATTTTCTTCAGGATGAAGCGGATCATTTTTGGGCGGAAGGCTGCATGACAAAGATTTTACTGTTACGTCCTACAGCAGATTTGGAAATAACATATTAGTCATTTTTCAGAAGCAAATACCATTTTGGGTGGAACGCTACCCTTTTAAGCTGAAGACTGTAATAAATGATTCTCTGTTTTTCTTTATTATTTTAAAATTCTGCCACCAGCATGTCTGCTTTTACAGGCAAGAAATGCAGTATGGATGTGCTCCAGATAAATGTTGGAAGAGGCAAAGCTGAGAACAGTAAAACTTAGAGAGAACAGTGTAATTCCAAAGCACAGCGCAGTGATACTGGCAGGCAGTTCACTGAACACTCTGTTCTTCTCCCATGTTGAAAAAGTAACACAGAAACAAAGATCTGGACACAACATCACTCCTGTTCTTCGCACCTGCTTAAAAGTACCATTCTGTCCCAGTAATCAGAAGTGCAGTTGGGATCCCTTACCTCCCTACAGACAGCTGCTATCTGCCCTTCGTCCATACATGTCTCTGTAACAACATCAGTTAGAGAGCCTCCAGCCAAGTACTCCATAACCACCCAGAGCTCATCACCTACTAGGTAGCTGAAAGAAGACAACAGTAGAGTTCATTAAGATGAATGTGTGTCACTACATTGTCTTAGGAAAATCACCACAGTTATTTTTCTTACCAGCTCATTTTTAAATGAAGACAGAATAAAATGAATGGGCGTTCCTTCTAGGCCATGGAGTACTAGAAAATACTGAAATATGGTGCTAAAAAACTGTGCAGTCCAAATGAGAAAGGCAGATAAATAAAAAATTATACATCTTAGATGGCAAGCAAGTGAAAAACATAGTTTTTAGGTAAATGTTGAACCAGAATATAACAGATCACCTGGTTTGTCATTGTAAAACACAGAAAAAGTAAGAGTAAGACAACATATCTTTCACAGTAACCACAGCAGGGATGTGTGTACCACAGAGGACAGGGAATGGCCAACAGGTTGGAAACCTTACATAAATACATTCAGAAATAGGGAAAACAGCCTAAAAACTGGCAAATTATGTGTGTCTGGAAACAAGAACCTAGTCTTTCTGGCACTCACAGCAATGGAAAACAGCCAGAAAAGCCAAAGAGCATAATTTCTATGGTGATATATTTGCATAATATGCAAAAATATGATCAACTTAAGAACAGGGAGGTAGTGGAGCTACAAGCAGTTGTTTTAGTAAGATAGGGTGGTCAAAGTCTTTGAAAATACTCTCAGAACAGCATATTCTATCTAAATAGGCACTTCTGTGCTGTACAGGTGACAGAACACTGCCCAGAGAGGTCGTGGATTCTCACTGGAGATCTTCAAAAGGTTCTGGATCTGGGCCTGGGCACCCTGCTGTGCTGGCCCTGCTGAGCAGGGGTGGGAGCAGCTGAACCCAGGGCTCCCTGCCAACCTCAATTTAGTTTGGGCTTCTGTGGCATGCCAGGGATCAACATACAAAGACCAACCTTTTCCCACACACTTATTTGCACATACACACACACATGTATGCAAACATATTTATAGAGGTCAGTTTTCTGTCAATGACCAAAGGCTTTTCTCAGTCTTTGACTTGAAGTATATAAATGAACATTTATGTGGGAATACCAGAGTCACTTACCTGTCTAAATAGTTAACAATATTGGGGTTCTTATTTTCCCTCATGACCAGGATTTCATTAATAATTAGTTCCTTTTTGGGCTGTTGTTGGAGATTCATTTGCTTTATGGCCACCTAAAATGACAGTGAAAACAGTGCATTAACTCAAGTAGTCTGTTGCACAAGCCCAGAACCAACATGGAGCCAGCATTCTTGGAACAATGTATCAGGGCAGTGCAGAGGGTCTTGTTTTTAGGCACTGCAAGTCAGTAACTTAGAACCCCCTATTTCTGTGCTTGCTTGGGTAACAGTTACAGGACACACAGTCATATGTATCTTGCCTTGTAAATCTGTGAAAGCCATCTTGAAACTATCAATCACAAATCACAAAGGTCACTCTCTGGATTCATGTTCTTCTAAGATGGCGTCAATTTATTACCCCCATTGTTATTATTCATGCACATTTTGCAAGCAGCAAATGATTTTATTACCGTGAAAATATGTAAAGAACTGTTGGAAATTCTTTAATAATTGTATCATTTTAAATGATTATGTCAGCAATTGCTGTCACTCCTGACTTGAGATTATTAAGGTTACATACACACACACACACACACACACACACAAATTCTTGCACTTCCTAACTATTTGGATTTTGATTTTGCATCTCAAAAACTGGTATTTTATGGGCACAGCTAGGGTTATGAGTATAGTCCATGGCTGCCAGACCACGTGCAGACCTCTAAGAGTGCTTACAAAGCATCCTTCTGTACAGAGAATCACTGGAGGTGGTGGAGCACCAGTGGAATCTCACAGTACCAGAGATCAGGTGTGCCTGCTGACAGCCCCCAGCAGCCTCTAAGACACTCCAGTTCCCCCACAGGGGATTTGTTCAGCCACCCCCACCTAATCCTGGCTCTTGACATGGAATGAGAACAACAACCCTCTCCCCCTCTCATTTCTGATGTCAGACAGATTCTCCAACAGGATTTGTGCATCGTTTTCAAAAACCTCTAGCTTAGAAAAGGAAACAAATGTTAAGACATCACTTTAAATCAGCCACTATCCAGACTTATCCAAGTTAACACTGCTTTTCTTCAAGATTTGTTTCTTAACCCTTGGGCCCCCAACTTCCCCACTACCAGTCCTTGCCAGGGTGAGGCTGACGTCATCAGGCAGCATCAGGAGCTGTCACTGACATCACATCCAAACACAACTTGTTGTTCAACAGAGATCGTTGCCCTTGACCCAAGTTTTCTCATTTTTCAATTTCAACCAGCTTAAGAATGTACAAAACAGAAGTGCATTCTAAATACGATTCCTCCTTAATGAGTTCTTTTATAATACTTTGAAGATTACACACACTATAGAAAAAAAGTGAAACAGTATTACTGTCTGAATCAGTGCTCAAGATAAACAGGAACAAATGACAGCAGCATCCATTAGCTAGTTGTTGCGTCCAAGTACCTAGCAATGAAAACAGTGTGCCCTTCTCTGAAGGACAGCACTTCCCTCCTGGCATTATTTCTGGCAGTTCTTACAAATTCTGCCTGAAAGCAAGCAATGCAACACAATTTATCCTCACAGCAACAGGGGAAACCGTGACCACCACTTGAGGTCCACAGTCACAGATCTTTCCGTTTTACAATTGGTGTTGCTAACTGACATGGTCAGGCCCAGAGGCAGTTTTTAGTACAGAGTTAAATTATACTCACAACGTTCTCACTAAGAGCACAATGTCATCTGTGTTTGGGAACAAAGAAATTTGGAAAATTTCTAACCTAACAGATTGACATGGGCAATAAAAACAACATTTTTTAACCAGGCCTGAAAGCTTGTTCAGATTTATTTACAGACATCTCTAAAAAATATTCATTGAGGGATGACAGACATAACAGTACTGGGATGGGACCAACAACACCATGGAGAGCACCGACCTGTTCTAAGACAAAGGAAGCACGTCGCTTAGGACCGCCCTTAGATGCTAAGGGTGAAGCATCAGCCCAGGCACTGAGTGCCCAGGGGCACCAGGACAACCCTCTCCAGGAACTCACGGGCACCTCTTCAATTGCTGATCAGCACCTCTGTGCAGTGGTTGCAGGAGAGCAGACAGCCCAATAAGCATTCAGTTACAGAGGCAGAGAACCACAATGCTACTGAAGGGCTTTCTCCAAAAAGCTGAAGACAGCAGCTGATGCACTTTGCAAGCTGACACCAGTCATGCTAAGGAGGAACAGCCTGTGTGCTGCAGACCTACAGGCACCCTGAGAACCCATCCCCAGCTCCTGCCAGAGGGGAAAACACTGAGTGCTGCAAAATCAGCTGGAGCAGCTGGTGCTTACCTCTTGTCCTGTGGCAATGTCTATTGCTGTATAAACAGTTCCTGACGCCCTAGAAACAAAACAGCAACCAAAGAATGAGAAGTGGTTTTGTGCCTTGGAGTGAGAACAAGTCCTGACAGAACATCGCTGCTGCCTGCAGTGGTCCTACCCCTCCCTCGCTCATTCAGCCCTCCAGCAGCACACACAGCACAGCCAGCCACCCTCCACTAGGAGGGGAATCTGAGATCAATGTCCAATGTGATGAGGAAGGGCAGGTGCACATCTCCAATATACCTCCTGAATTATTTTAGTTCAAAATTTAAGGAGGAAGTTGTTTTCACTCCCCCCCCCCCAAAAAAAAAACCCTGGAAAATATTCCCCAGTTTTGCTTTGCTGTTATTTTTTTGTTGTTTATTTTTTTGCCACACGCAATTTAACAAGAAATCTAGCTACACCTCCTTAGACTACTTATCTGAATTTATCTGCAAAATTGAGGCTTCTAGTCATCCTGAGAACCCAAACGCAGATGTCAGCCCTCTGAAGAAAGGATCTGGAGACAGCTTTCTTAGCATGCAAGGAACTGTTCTCCAGCCCTCCTGACATCACAGCTGGAGCAGGTTAAGGTATATGACCTCCCACATAAAACCTGAGTGTGACCTAAAACAGGGGAACCTAATGCAGCTTCTCTTTGTCAAGAGCCATTCAGCAGCTGCTCTGTTAGGTGCACCAGACATGAAGGACTCTTCATGGTGTCTGCATTGTGCTTCTACAGCAGACTTAGGTGGTGGTGTAGAGCCACCAGAAATAGGTGACCTGCAGACCAGACAGTGCTATGCACTGCCTGCCATCTGCCTCTCATTAAGAGGTTCTTCCCCTGCAGTGCTAAGAAGGTCCATCATCAGAGGAAATCCCTTTGAGTTTATCAGACAGTGTGGCCTTCTAAACTCCACTGTTTCCTTTGGGTGTGTGCTGCCATCATTTAAGAAACCCATTGCTGCACAGGCAGCAAGGCTAGGGAGAGTCTGGAGATCTGAGAAGTGGGAATGTGTGTCCTGGTATCTGAAAACACAACATCAGTTTTCCCATTTTTGCCCCAGTGCCTGGTTTGTTTCTGTTTATTTCAGGCTGAAATATTTCTGAAAGCCTTACTTCAACCAGCAGCCCTGCACAGGCTGTTGGGAACAATGCTATCATTGGACATGCTATGTACTCTTTTAATATAAATGCAAATGCGTTTTTCTATGACTAATTGTTGAGATTAATCCAATTTGTTTTCACAAAAAGCCAACACCATTTATTTAGATTTTCTAAACCGTGCTGTACCTCCTGAGTACAGTCCTGTCAGGATTTATTTAAAAACAGTTATTTAAATGAGGATGCCTTTTGGTATGCTGCAGGCCATCTGTGAAGAGCTCAGATAAAGGTGAGGCATTTAAGTGAGGCTGTGAATTAACTGCAAAGGCTCTGTGACTCTGCATTAGGGACTTCTACGTCGAAGCAGCTGTAATTTCTGATCTGTATCTAACTTTTAAACTCTTCTGTAGAATCTTCAGTTTAATGCAGTCAGGCAAGTACCAGAACCTACAAGGAGATCTGCTTCACTAAGATGCAGTGAAATACAAACTGCTAAAGCCTACAAACAAACCAGCCACCAGAAACCAGACTGCTCGTGGCTCCGTCCTGCTTCTGTCTTTCCTAGCTAAGCACAGCTGGAGCAAACACAGCCCCTTTATCAAGCACCACTTCACGAAGTTCCCTCCAGTGTCAGCAGCACCTTCAGTTCTAAACTGGACTCAAATTACAAACAAGAGATTCAGCACTGAATCAGACTTGTGCTTCAGCTGGCTGCTGTTCACTGAACATGCTAAAAAAACCATCCCATTGTTTGTTTGCTTATCAAGGCATGGAGCCACGAGGCACTACGGGCTGCTCAGTTCACTTTTCCCAGTGTAAGAATCTGCTCCTAACCACACCTCAGTTATCAACCTTGCACCCGCTCAGTGCTGCTACTGAAAAGCTGCTCACTTCCCTGCAGTGTAACACTGAGGGCCTGAATGCCAGCCCAACTCCTTTACGGACTGTGGGACGAAGTACATTACTGAGTGCAGCCACTGTTCTACTGTCAAGAAGAAAAGTTATCGTAATTTAGATTATAAAAGCTACAGCAAGTCTTAAATAAAACCTTTATGCACAGCTGAAGTCTGAGAACGGGTGTTAAAACAGTCCCACATTCATGTGTTCACTGCAATAGCAATGAAGGTCTGAAAGACACCCAGCACAGGTCTAGCTATCCACCAGGACTGCTGTTTCCATCTAACTCAACCCATAGCACTACCACAGCACACCAGCCCCCCTGTAAGAAGGGCATGCAACTTTCTGGCCGCACAACATCCCAGAGGAAACCGATCTTGATGTCCTTTCAGGGCCACTTGCCTTTCCACCAGTTGCTGAGGCACTTTTGTACAACCTCACTCCTAGCAGTGTCAAAAGACAGGACGATGGTCATTTTGTGACTGACAACAAGAATCTGTTCACATGTTTATTCTGAATCTCACTTCTTCAGCTGACACTTATCTTTGGATACTGGCATGGCTCTGAGTGTCCAGTGATATTTTTCCAAGTGATAATAAGAACCAAAGCTCAGGTAGGAAGCAATCCAGAGTCTCAGAAAGGGTTTTATGCAGTGAATGGAGAAGAAACACCTCCCCAGAAGTGTCCTATCAAATCAGATTTATCTACTGAAAAGCCTGCCAGAAAAAGAGCATGAGTGTGCCTGACTTTTTTCAGTATGTATCAGCTGTAGGACAGCCACTCTGAGATCAAACCTCACTGTGAAGGCAGAATGACACCTCCTGATGTCAGCAAGCAGCATTCTGCCACGCACAGGCAACAGCATGCTGCTGGTCTGACAGAAATGGCATCAGACCTCCTGGAATTACAACACAGCCAAGGAAGAAAACCTGGGATCAAGCAGGGAATCTGCCAATATTTGGAATGTGTCTCAGATATCTAGCTTAGGTTTTGTTTCTCTTGTTCTTGCCTCCTCACATAGGCAGCATTGCAGATCAGTCCCAATTACAGTAAGTAAGGTTTCCAAAGAGAACAGCTCAGCAGATCATTTTTGATAGAGTCCCAAATCCTGCAGGATCTCAGCAGTGATCCATCAGACAGGCAGTGAGCTTCCATGTGAAGTACACTGCACATCTACACCACCCTTACTACTGATTGTTTTTGTTTGTGCCTGTTTCAATTTCTAAACTGTGTGGTTATTTGCTCAGTCAGAGTATTTTTATTAGTACTATATTTTAAAGGGTTATTGAGAGCTTTTATTTAGCTGACAAATATCATTTGGTAAGTTGCTCCCTCACACAAGGAAGCAGATTTTTTTTCTCCTTTCCCTAGTGTGGATTTATTATTCTAAAAGACGTGTGCTGCACACTTGAGGGACAGTAGATTCCCAGTCCCATTCCTTGCTGCAGCAGCAGCAAGGGGTCTTTGACAATTCCGTCTGGCCACAGTTAAAATACTGCTAAGAAGCAAGAGGCTGGAGAATCCAAACCCAATGTCTGAGTGCACTGGAGCTTGCCCTGGTTCCCACTTTGCTATTAGAGCAGCAAAATGCCCAGCCCACATCTGTGTATGAGTTACCATGACTGGACTCACCCTTGGCCAATTTTTTCAAATCGAGTGTATTTCTTCTTAGGGTCTCCCACACTCACAATGCTCCCTGAAAGAAAGAAAAGATAAAAGATGTTCACTTGAACATGGAGATACCACCTTCGGACAGATCAGAAATGCAGCCACACTGCCCAGGGCTGCCAGCTGCATGTGGGCTGTTGGGTAACAACAGCAAAGCAGGCAGCAGCACAGACAGCCCCACAGAAACTGGCTTCCTACAGTCCTTTAGAGATTGCTCTGTGTGACAGAGAACTGACAGCACAGAAGAAAACTGATAGGAGATGGAAATCAGAAATGAGCAAGAATCAGTGCAAGTGCTTCTCTGTTTACAAACACTGATGAGATCTGAAATAACAGAGCCTTGCTTCCTTATAGACAAATACTCTGATTCTACAGAAGGTTTAATGCTCTCAAAGATTAAATGCCCCTAGGGTTCTGGAACCAATTGTTATAAACAGATGTCACTGTCAGAATAGAAAGCCTACAGTATAGTTTTTCCAGGTAGAAATCTCAGCTTTTCAGTCATTTGCCAAAATTTTGGTCCCACCCTTTAAAAAAAAAAAAAAAAAAAAAAAAAAAGTACATCTTGTAACATTATTTTTTAGAAACTATGATCCTCATAATTGATTACGGGGTTAAGTTACAAAGGAGACCTTGCTTGTGCCATTCTAACAGCTGCACTCCTTTCCTTCACTCTGATCCAGGCAACAAGCATCTGGTCTGACTCGGCAGTGCACAAATGCTGATCTTCACCATTAGGAGAGCCATGCTGCGTAAGGAGACCAGCAGTACTGCTCAGGAGCTGGCACTACAAGGACAGCTGCACCAACTACCAACAACTGCGGGCAAGTGCAGGATGCACGAAGCAGGGCAGGTGGGCTGCTGCCAAGGGCATGGGGCAGCCGAGGTCCAGAAGCAGTCTGGAGCATGTGTGCCACTGAAGGCACAACAACAACATGCACAGCTTGCTGGTTTCCTGCCCACTCAGAGATGTAGGCAGCGGGAAGGAGAGAATGCAGTAATTAGGATACTATGCTTGTACCAAGTGAAAGAGCCAAAATCTGATAAACTCAAATCCAAAGGAGTAATTCAAAAACACTATTGTTTTTTCTGGTCCAGTAGTTGCCAAAAATACAAATGGCAACACCTAAGCTGATGACTAAATGGCAGTTCAAGACTTCAAAATGAAAAGCAAAATAAAAATGGCATCAGGGCCATGCAAGAGAAGACAATTGTTTTTTCTTTATAATCTTTTATAATCTTTTCTTTATAATCAGCACAATGTAACCCACGTCCTTTGGGTGCAATTGCATTGCTTCTTTCACCTCAGTTACACTGACCTCAGTGTTGAGTTCCTTACTGCAGCTGAAGCACCCCTCAGAACAGGGTGCTCACAGACACAAGTGCTGCAGCAGAGGCAGGGATGTGCAGGCCGGTGAGTCTCACCTCCGTGCCTGGGAAGATCATGGAACAGATCCTCCTGGACAAGATGCTCGATCACATAAAGAATGAGCATGTGATCCGAGACAGCCAGCACGGCTTCACCAAAGGAAGGTCATGCCTGACTCATCTTGTGGCCTTCTATGATGGAGTGACGGCATTGGTGGACGAAGGGAAAGCGACCGATGTTATTTACCTGGACCTGAGCAAGGCCTTTGACATGGTCCCCCACCACATCCTCATCTCCAAATTGGAGGGAAGTGGATTTGATGGGTGGACGACCCGATGGATAAGCAATTGGTTGAAAGGCCGCAGACAGAGGGTGGTGGTCAATGGCTCCATGTCCAGGTGGAGGCCGGTAACAAGCGGTGTCCCCCAAGGGTCTGTCTTGGGACCGGTGCTCTTTAACATCTTTATTAATGACATCGATGAGGGAATTGAGAGCACCCTCAGCAAGTTTGCTGACGACACCAAGCTGAGCGGTGCGGTTGATACGGTGGAAGGAAGGGATGCCATTCAGAGGGACCTCGACAGGCTGGAGGGCTGGGCTCGGGTGAACCTAATGAGGTTCAACACGGCAAAGTGCAAGGTTTTGCATTTGGGCCGGAAGAACCCCAGGCACCCGTACAGGCTGGGAGGAGTGGTCCTTGAGAGCAGCTCGGCAGAGAAGGACCTGGGGGTCCTGATGGACGAGAGACTGAACATGAGCCAGCAGTGCGCTCTGGCAGCTCGAAAGGCAAATGGGATCCTGGGCTCCATCAGGAGAGGGGTGGTCAGCAGGGACAGGGAGGTGATTGTCCCTCTCTACTCGGCTCTTGTGAGGCCCCATCTGGAGTCCTGTGTCCAGGTGTGGAGCCCTCAGTACAAGAAAGACAGAGATCTTGGAAAGGGTACAGAGGAGGGCGACTGAGATGATCAGGGGGCTGGAGCACCTCCCCTATGAGGACAGGCTGAGGGAGTTGGGCTTGTTCAGCCTGGAGAAGAGAAGGCTGCGGGGTGACCTCATTGCAGCCTATCAATACCTGAAGGGAACCTACACCCAGGAGGGGAGTAAACTCTTCAGAAGGGCTGACAATAGCAGGACTAGGGGAAATGGATCCAAGTTGAAGGAGGGAAGATTTAGGTTGGATGTTAGGGGGAAGTTCTTCACAAGGAGAGTGGTTGGGCCCTGGAACGGGCTGCCCAGGGAGGTTGTGGATGCCCCGTCCTTGGACGTGTTTAAGGCCAGGTTGGACGGGGTCCTGGGCAACCTGATCTGAATGTGTGTGTTTGGTGGCCCTGATAGGCAGGGGGGTTGGAACTACATGATCCTTGAGGTCCCTTCCAACCCGGGTGATTCTGTGATTCTGTGCTGCTGCCCCTGCACACGACCTCCTCCTCACCTCCAACAGTCACAGCACCACCAGCTCTGTGTGGGCACCAGCAGCTGACCTGGGCTGTGCCATCCTTCCCAACAGGCAACCTATGCAGCAAGAGCTCACCCAGTGCCACCTTCCTGGTCTGCACCGCAACCAAGGTGGGACTCACCAAAACGTGCAACAGAAGGTGAAGCTTTTAGTCTGCTGCACAAAAATGGGCCCTCTCAATGAACTCTCTCTTCAGCCAAGAGGAATATGATCAGGGGATTCTGGGTCCCCTTTCTCTAACCAAAGGCAGGTAATAGGAAAAACCCTGTGTTGTCAGTGTCTGGTGAGGTGCTATTCTCAGCTAATGAATGGAACTGCTTCCCCATCAGGAACAAGAGCAGAAGTTCATGGAGGTTTGTGTTAGAAAAGAATACAGAAAAAAAGACTGAAAAAAAAGACATTTTGAATAACCATTTTCCAAACTTACTACCGATTTTGCAGCTCACACTTCTGCAGTTCAAAACCTGAGCGGCTGCTTCTGCCTGTTAATTGTTTGTGGCTGATTTCCTGTGACTGAGCCAACGTCTGTCCAATAGCACAGCACTGAAAGCAGCAGCCTGACTGTGTGCAGCTCCAGCTCAGAGGAGCACTCCCTGTGCAGGACCAAGACTAACACACTGACTACTGCGAGGTCTTTAAGAACTTTTTTTTATCAAGTCCTAAATTAAATGGATAAGAAAGCACAATTTGGCCACTTCTGTTTTATAACTGCAGCAGAACATATTCATGATTTCATTACAGAGAGTTTTGTTTGATCTTATCTCAATATTACAGGCTTTACTCCCTAGGAAAACGCGTAATGAAATTGTCTCTACAAAAGCCCAGCTTATTTCAAGCAGAGAAGAATTAGGAAAGCAATTTAAGATAAAAGAAGGCAGGGGACACCTTCATAAAAGAAGCATGAAATCAATTGCAGAGGAAGCCGGCAAGGTGAAGAAGTGCTGTGAGTTCAAAAGCAAACAAAAACCAACACAACGCACATGCTTTGATGTAATCAGCCCAGGACTACTGCAAACGAGCGCTGGCCACAATTTCAGATAGCTTCATGAAAGCAAAGAAAGATTTTCACTGCCCACATCTCAGTTTGCCCACGGCAGATCTTCAGACCTTGTTTAACAAACAAATTCTTAAGAAAAAAAATGAACTATGAGAGCACGTAACACTTCAGAGGCATAACCTGCAGTAACTTAAGGGCTCAGCCTCCATTTGAGGTCCATGAGTGTCAATAAATAATACGCATGCTTACACTCAAGTATGCACGTGCCTGCAGATCTCATGGCAGAAGCCTGCCTCAAACAGCCCCAGGTGAAGGAGCTATATTCTCTCCCCTTATAAGCTGACATACCTGCAGGTGAATCCCCTGCTCTGGAATAAACACCTGAATTATTTAATTACCTCCCCAGCCAAAGCCATGGAACTTGTCCCGCCACCGCCCCCTACCGGCAGTGACACCCAGTCCTACGCAGTCCTGCAGGCACAGAACACCCCAACACCAGCAGCAGCACTCACAGCTAGGAAAGGCTTCAGCCTCTGCAGCGACATGCACCATTGGTGGCAGGGAGGGAATGCGTGACACCACGGTTGGCTTTCACAGCAATCAGCCTCTGTACTGGGAAGAAGCCACAGCCAGACTGGGCGTAATATTAACAGCTTTGAGATAAACACTGAGGGCAGGAGTCAATCCACTGACTGTGCTACCAGGTAGCAGGAGACACAGAATGAACTAAGGTATCTTATGAACCCAACAGGTTACTGCCTGATAACACAGAACTGCAAGCTAGTATGTGCAAGAAGCTGATTAAATGGGTTGTGCTACAGAATCACTAAGAGCTTCATGTGTTTATATGATCCATGGAGGGCTTTAGGGACAACAGCTAGGATTCCAGTAGTAACTCACTGTGCATTAGCTATGTCACACTGCCACGAAAATTGAGGAATACACAGTGGGTACGCAGGAGGCTATAGCTCCTGAGAAACACCTGCAATGCAGTTTTACCTGGTCAGGTCACATGTGTGCCTCGTTGAAGCATCTTTATAAGTATAAAGCTAAGAAATAAAATAAAGATTGCTACAAAAAGTATTTTCTTCTGGGGTACACTGAAAAAATCTGTTCTTCTCTATCCATGGTTCTTTCAAAGGAGTCCTCTTTGACTAAATGGGAATTCTTCTAACAGCAAGCTCAGAAACAATGGTAGAAATGATGGTAACCCCAGTAACTACATCACTAGAACATCCTGGGGAGGAGACCCAACGGAGGCTGAAGGAATCTGCTTCATTCTGTAACTGTCTACAGGTTAACAAACAAACAAAAGCAACAACCAACAACACACACACACAAAAAAACCAACCAACAAATCCAAGAAATTTCTGCAAAATATGTTGGCTCCGATGACTGGTGAGAAGTCAGGAATTTAAGATAATTTAGGAAGCCAAATATTCTTTTAACTTTGGGCATCAGCACACTGGAGTTCAGTAGGACATTCACTAGGCCACAGCCTTCTGCTGAAGCAGAAATAATCTCCTCTTTAGCCTTCAGCACAGACAGAAGCTCAGGCAAATCCAACTCAGTCAGAGCTGCCCCTGGAGGCAGAAGGAATGCCCACAGTGTTCTCCCACTCCCTACAGGCACAGTAACAGTTTGCATAGGGAGTTGTGAGACCCAGCAGTGCTGAACTGGAGATGAACGCTTCTCCACGTACTTGAGATATGCACACAGGACGCTGCTTTACCAGACAGGAAAGACAGAATACATACTCAGTTTCTCTAGGATCTCCTCATCTGTCATCTTGGATTTTTTCCGCTGCCGGTCTGTGTTTCTGTACAAAGTGTTTGTGTTGGAGTTTTCAGGCTGGGGAGTGGTGGCTTCTTTAGCTGGTGCTGGTGCAGCGACAGGTTCGATTACGGAGCGCGTGTAGATCTGTGACAATGAATAGTTCATGTCAAAAAGGTGACCTGCAGAGGTGCCCTGAAACCATATTTCAAACAGAGGTGCCAGGAAGATGCTACCCGCCACATCCAGGGCTTAAAACGTTCATTTTCACTCTCCGCTTCTCTAAGCGGATAAGGAAAAACAAAGGCTACCTTTATGCAAGTTCAGGGTCAGGGCTCAATTTTCATTTATTTTCTGGAAGGTGACAAATGGTTACTTTACTGTGTTGACAGACTACAGAAAAAGATGTATTGGGGTCTGAGAGCCTTGCTCCCTTCTGCTCATCTGTTTATGTGGGATACAAAATGACTGATCTAATGGAACTCTTAAAAATTTCAGGGATGGCACCAACATAGCACTGAAGGCAACAGTTTTGCAACAGAAATACTCAGCATTAGGAGTGGTTTCATCAGTTAGGACAGCTGCCTGAACAGAAACAGAGCATTTTCCTTTTCTCATCGCAACTACTCAACTAACTTCTCACTGGTGATCTCAAGTTTTAAGTTCCACTAGGAACTGCATTCCAGTCCTTTAGACTTCTGCCTGCTCTTTACAATGCACACCTGGGTAGGATGCTTCTCACCAAACTTCTGTCATGCAAGAGTGCAACCCTAAGCAGTTTATTTAACTCCTTACATGTGGAGAGGGAGGGCTACCTCCAGGGACAGTTCTACACGTCCCACAGGAGTGTGAAAGGCACCTGATGACCGCTCTCCCTACAAAGGTCCTGTGGACCAACTTGTGCACTGTTACAGCAGTAGCACTGAACGACACAGTGCTACCTCTTATCTGACACTAAGATAAAATTCACTGTTTTAATCAGCATCACAGGAAACTCTCAACTAGACAATTAAGCTCAAGCCGATCTCCTGGCATCAGTAGGTTGGGTGAAGCAATAGCCCATGGCTGTACTGCAGCCCTCACCCACAAACACACAGCTCAGAATGGCACTGCAGCAGTGCTGCCCAAAGCCAGGACCTACTGATTTCGTGTGTTCAGGCCGCGGTGCAATAACAGGCGGAGGTTCGTTGTCATCTTCTTCTTCCTCATCTTCTTCATCCTCTTCTTCAGAAACCGATGGTGCTAATGGGGGTTCTGATGCTGTTTTTGTGCTCTGCAGACAGACAGTACCATGAGTGACAGCCACCACTGGGCACTGGGAGGTCTGGTAAGTATGAACAACTTCTGTCTGCTCAGATATCACCAACAGCCTCTGCATCCTTACAGCAAGGCCCACACCCTTCAGTCCCCCACCACCACTTACAGGTTAAAGCTTACCACGCTTTGTTAATTCCCCTCAGTGTTTTATATTTTCGCTCTGTACTTATTCATAGTGAACTACGTGTGGACTCCTGAACTGTGCCCAAACATCACTGGAGCGATAAATTATACGAAAACAACTAAAACATTCCCATCAGTTTTCTCAAAGTCTGGTTTTACCAAAAGTAGTGTTTGAATATGTCACTAGAAACCCCACCTGGCTACTAGTTAATTGCTTTGGCATTGCAAAAATGGTAGCAGTTAATTAAGTTAACAGGTGTCTGCTGGCTAGGTTAATTAACACACTTCAACACACAAAGCCTCCCGCATTGTCTTGCCAGGAATTTTATTTTGCAGGGAAAGGCTGCTCGTTTCTCTTTTATTTCACCCCTGGGGTGGTCATATTGCATGCTTTCACAGAGCCAAATTTCCCTGTTTAGCAGCTCCTTTTTCGCTGTTGTCCTCCTTCCCTAATCATAAGGCAGCAAACAGATTCCCCACTACCTCTGCCTCGCTTTGCCCTGCAGGCAGCGGGAGCCCCTCGCCATACCTGTGCTATGCCTGGCAACACACACAGCGTGCTCCATGAGACCCTGCTCCAGCACCAGCCTTTTAATGGTAAAGGGAGAAAAAGGCCACCAATATGGCCTGTATAAGTAGAGACTGATACATAAGATATTCTAAACACTGGTTTGAAGAGCAATGTTAAAGGTGTATGGCACTGTCATATATTAAATCTGCGTATCTCTTTCTGTACATCATGAGCAGTTTGCTTACATGGGGAAAAGATGATCTAGGAAAAAATAAGGAAGGGAATAATCACATTTCTGTTCTGTTCAACTCTTATTAACTACTTTTTCCACTGGGCTCCACGTTTGGTCTGACAGAACTGAACTGTGCAGCTAGAACATATACAATGTCATATTACTTAATGCCAGAGCCCCATTAAGGAGTGAAATGAAATTACAGTGACTGCAAGGGCTGCTCGCTCCTGTCGGAGCAGTTTGCTCTGCAGGACAGCATGAGCCCACATGCTGCCCATGGGCACCTCCCCAGGGCTGAGCCCCAGCACAGACCGGAGCACTGCAGCACCCTCTGGATGCCACAGATGGGGACAGATACCTGGAAGGCCCCACAGTGCCCCCATGGGACCTGAACTGCCTTTAGAAGTTTTGTTCTATGAAAGAGGCATCAACTGAAAAGCAACAACAACAAATAAAGTAAACAAAGATGATTTTCATTTAATTCTACACCGTCTGTGCTGTGTAATCACAGATCTAAAATTATGTTGCTTAGCACTTGAAAATAAAGGCCAAATTCCCACTCAATCATTTGCTATTTAAAGCAGCAACATTAACACTAATAAATCTGGTCAATATTAATGCGAATGTCATGAGTACATCTTTGGGATTGCTATGGCAATTCAGTATTAATTAGAGTGAATCATTACTTAAAACTTTCTTTCAATGGCTCCAGTGAGTTACATATCAATTATAACCTTATTCATATTCAGCTACATAACCAGCTGCACTGAGGATAAATCATGAAATTTAATAGAAACGAACTGTAAGTTGCTAAAGCTATATTAAAATGGGCTAATTAGACAGTACTGCATATTGTTGTGAATTATATATTCTACCACGGCTAAGAACAGTAAGCAATCTTCTGGCTGCAAACCCAGACTTTCATATGTAGGAAAGTTCTTAAAGGGAAAATTAGAAGATTGGTGCTCGGGGAGACACTGAGATGCTACCTCCCTGCAGCCCACCAGGCCAGCACGACCTCACGGAAGCCAAAGCTCACTGCCTGTTCTGCAGCCAAGCACTACAGAAGGAAAAGGTGACATTCACACTCACCGAAGGATGAGCTTCTATGTATCCGTGGGCACTTTTATCTGCAACGTGTAGGGAAAGCAACACAGTTACAAAGCAGTATCTGCTATGGGGAATCCCACCCAGCAGTATATTCACACTGACACTGTTTTTCTTTCACAACATCCTTGCAGTAGCAAGAGTGATTTCACAAAGAAAGCAAAGTAACAATATAGCAGGGTGTTTTTTTTTTTCCTCTGTTCCTCCAGTCTACTGCTATCCCGGCTTTGCCAGTAAATAAAATACAAAGAAAAATGGTTAAAAAAAAAAAAAAAGAAATGCAAATTGTTCTTTAACATCCAATGCTTCTGTTCCCCCGAGAGCTGTTTGTTTAATAAGCTGCACGCAGTGATGCTCTCTGGCTTGCTAAGTGTACAACCCCCAGGGGTTCTGGGGAGCCCCATGCTTTGGGCACTTTATTGCAACACAGTGCAGTAACAGCTCTGTCAAGATGTTAAGTCCTACTTTCAGTGCTGAACACAGATACACTCCTCCCTCATACTGTGGGTAATGTTGAGTTTGGGAGCAAACACTAATTATTGTGAATTCAGCACTCATCACAGAAGCACTTGCTACCTTAATGGACATTAAGTATCAAGACAGACAGTTAAATTCTTCAATTATGAACCTTAGGAAAAAGATGCTTTCCCTACAAACAATGGCAAATATTAACACCTTCTGGAAGGAACTGCACAGTTTTTAGAAGGAGCTCAGAGCTGCTGCCCCACTCTGCGTTTTGGAGGTCATATGGGTTGAACCAGCAAAGGGAGGAAATGAGAGACCCTGCTGCCAGACTTCTACAAGGAGGATTTGAACGGCTGCAGGTTAAGTCTGAAATGCTGCTGGAGGCAGACAGCCCCTCATTAGCTGAACATGTCAACACAGGCTTTACCAAAGTAAATGTACCTTGCTGGTATTTTCATTTTGAATGTGTCTCACTTATTAAGAAACAGCAGAACACATCAACACAGAACTCAGATACACTGCTTTTAGGAAATCCTCTGCTTTTTTTGCTGGATTTATTGCAAGCCAGTGCTTGTCAAGCAAAATGAAAAAAATAGGCCAAAGGAAACAAAAAAAGAGCGAACTACAGCACAGACTCACTCTTGCTTTCTTGTTTTTGCAATGCTGTACTACAATTTTGCAGACTGTACACAACCAAGAGAAAAAATGACACCAATGTCTGCAGGCTTTAGCAAGGTAATGCCTAGCTCATGAGGATCTTCCTGGAATGCTGCAGAGGTTGCTCTGGACATCATTACTGCCTTCCTTCTTCTCCCCTGTGGCCAGAGCCCATTTTGGGCTCCACTATAGCAGCCATTTGGAGTTTCTTTGCGCATTTCCAGGTAGCAGCCTTATCTTCTCTATAAAAATATCTCATGTAAAAAGCTTTAAAATTCTTCATAAAATAACACAAAAATTCCTCAGAGTTCATTGCTCTTAGGTGCCAACAGTAACTGATGGACTGAACAGACATCCTTTGTACCCCAAACTGAGAAGAAAGAAGGATGCAAAGAAGAAACAGAAAAAAGCAAACACCATTTTTGGCCACAAATGCCCGTGATGGCAGCAACCGCTCCATCTGGTGTCTTATTTAGTTCCCACAACAAGAAGTCAGAGTATCAATGACAGTCAGAGGACAAAAGGGCAAATTAACTCATCTCACACGTGGAGCATCCCACAGTGCCATTTTCTGAGGTTGACTGTTGACCACTGCACATTCCAGAACTTCAGCTGGACGTCCCCTTTTTTGCAGCAAGATGTTCACTTACCTCCTGACGTAAAGCTCATGTATTTCTGGTTGTTAACTGTTTCTTTGGAATCATAAAATTTGAGGACGTCTAGAACTGCTTGAGGATTCTTCTTCTGCTCTAGTTTTGTTATGTTGGAGGTCTGTAGTAGCCTGGCCCACTGCTCTGGAATGCCCTGCAGATGTCAAGTGGAAAGAACGTGAATTAAGAGCATAGTACAGCTGCAGCTGTACAGATCTTTACCAAGATCCCATGCTACCTGTAAGATTACTTTCAGAAATTCTGATTGATGCTTTACAATTAAAATTAGAAGCATATACAGTAGATGCAATCATTCTCTTCTCTATCAAAATACAGAGCTAAAACCAGGATCCGACTTTAAAAAGAAAAGAAAGTTATGATTGTGATAGGAAAAAAAGTGCATGAATCTCATCTTTCAATCAACATTGCTCTTCCATGGAATAATGATTTGAGGATTAGCTTGTTTTCCTGGTGATTCAGTGCAGACATGACAAGACTATTCTATATTTGTGGACAACGCCGTGTATTTTAGGAGCTTTACACTGGATTTTTAATGCTTAATAATGCAAACACATGGCTGAAATGATCACTGCTGTCTGATCAAAAGGTAAACCCCACCCTGACAATAATTTTCAGCACATCAGATACCACAGGGAGGTTAAGCCTCTGCATTTAAATTCTCAAAATTGTAACACTGAGTTGTACCGCAGCTGCTGCTGCAAAGGATGCCTCTTTTTTGAGCTCCTGCAGTGTTTTAAGTTGTCCACTGTAGAAATGCAGAAATTCAGGATGCAGGCTGAGTGCCAATGCCTCGTATGAAATCTCAAACAGCTACCAAGGAAGGCATTTGAAAATTGATCTGAACGCTGAAAGCTGCAGCTCTGCATTGGAATCGTATTAACAAAAAGATTGCTTTAAATATCCAGTATAATTTCCTAAATTTGAGAGCCTGTAATTTTCCCCATTTACTGCACGGCTACCATCTACCAGCAAACTGTAGGGCCTAGGAATGGAACACTACACCTGAAGTGCATTTAAGCTTAACCCTTGGTGCCACCCCAACAAGAGACAAACATTTCAATACAGCTTCTTCCTAAGTTCTCTGCAAAACAATGTGTGACATGGGCCTCCAGAGTTTGGGATTAATGAAAAAAGTGGGATAAGCCAAGCAACAAATCTACTGCACACACATCGACCTGCTGCTGCAGTGCTATGACATCTCAAAGAAGCACTTTGATGCAAGCTTCTTTTGGGCCTGTGACGCACCTCTGGGAGCTTCCCTGTGCACATCTGTGAGCCATAGAGATCTGGCTGTAATGGACGTAAATAAAGAAAGAAAAGAAAGTTAAAACAGAATGTGGGACAACTCAGAAGGTGGTAGGAGGTGAAACCAGTGGGCCAAAGTGGGGAAAGTCCCATCTAAAATGGGAGCTCTGAGGCAGATATCAAATAGACTGGGTGGTGGACAGGCTACAGGAAGACAGGCTTAGGAAAACAGAAAAATCACAATCATTGCAAAGTTTGGAAGCATTATTTCCCCTCTTTTCTTTTTCACACCAGTTTTTCTCTCCCTTATAAAAAACACATTGCTGAGGATCAACAGCAAGTGACTGGAAAAATTACTCAGGATTTCATTCTTAAAAATTTTTGTAATGCAAAAAGATAAATATCCAGGCTTCTGCTGATTGTCCAGTTCATAAAGCAATTCGGAATGGCTCTACACATCCAAAATGCTTCTCCAGCCCCAACATCACAGCAGGCCAGAGCATGAGTCAACAGAGTGCCATGGAGAAAGCAGCCATGGAAGTCACAACCAGATTTCACACCAGGAGGCTGTGTGCTGTCATAACCCAAATGATCAGCAAGTGCCACACAAAAATGAGGCAATTCAAAAGAAAGGCTTTATTAGAGGAACAGTGTTCAACTTCGTTGGGTCTATACCACACCTTTCTCCCACTTGCTAATATTATCATCTTGAAACTTAGAAAGTTGGAACATGTTTTGTTCTAGAATGCGGATCAGGAAACCATTTCAAAAATGAATGCCTCACAGAACTCACACCAAAGCCCTGCAAACCACGCTTCTTCCTCCATTCAGAAAACGTTTCTTCAAAATAGATCAATAAGACGCTCTAGAAGCATGCTTCCACCCAGCAGCTTCAAGCCAATTTTATTTGGAACTTTCAGTCCTATTTCTTAGCAAATGTGGTTGCCCCAAGCACGGTGAAATGGACATACGACATACATGTATGTTCAGGAGCAACAACACAGCTTGATGCTCAAACCTGAAAGCCAAAGCTTAGGAGCCCATGCAGGTGTTCCCAGCTTTGACTGGAGATGCAGCTCTGGGGAATCAGGGAATGCAGTGGAGGGTGGCTGTTAGCAAATGGCTCAATGCACTGCACAACCAGCAGAGCAAACACACACAGCAACTGTCATCATTTGAAACAAACAAACAGAAACACAAAAGCAAGCAAACAAAAGAAACCATACATTCACACTTTCGCTTACTGCACATTCCCATGGCACTTCCAAACTCCTGAAGGAGACAGTGTGGTCACCAGACAGCGAGACACTTCAGCTGACACTTCAGCCCCTTTGGTAGGACTGCCCAGCTGATACACCAGTTGTACGCAGGCTGGGACAAATCAAACATGCCCTGTGCCACATGAAATGCAGCACTTGCACACAGAGACCCTGCGGGGGCGACACAAGTTCCTAACAGAGCCGTGCTCTTGCTGGCTGACACTCTGCTCTGCTAGGACTGCAGGATGAGACCTGTGCTGGCAAGCTGCATGGGAGGAGTCACTATTCCTTTGGCTGTAAGAAGTGTTTGCAAGTGACATCTGTTTTATTCTACATATTTTAACTGTAACTGTGTTTCTTAATTACAAGAATATTTCAGTTTCACTCCTTTGAAGACAAGCTACCGTTAAGTTTTCTTTTTTTTTTCCTTTTACTGCTGCTAATGCTGCTGCAGAGTACAGAAACCCTCTGGCCTTTGGGAATGTTTTTGGTAAACAGAAGTGGCAGTAAAAGTAAAAAAGTGATAAAGAAATTCCAGAAATCAGCTGTACTTTGTCCGGGAAGATGATTTGTCCCATCCTGTGTGGTGTATGCAGCTCACACCAGTGTGACATACAGTGACAGCGCGGTCCGACCACTCAGCTCACAGGGTGCTACTGATGGCACACACAACTGCTCGTGTTTCCTCGCACCTCCACAGCTCAATCAAATGTAAACTCACTGCCATGTAAACTCACTTCACTGACAAATGGCTTCAGCACCAGGCAACAGTCTGAGAGAAAATGCTTTGAAGTCCCCTGCAGACTTCAAGGAGCTTCTATCAGACTCATTTTTCCCAGCGCTTCATGTACTTTCTGATGTAAGTAGAGCAAGCTGACTGCTACTTTATTAGCACAGAAATGCATCTGAGCACCTAACCCATGGATGTATTTTGAAGATTACGGGATTAAAATGAATGGACAACATTGCCACTTCCTGAGCACCTCCAAGAGCTGTCTGCAGAGCGGCTGGACTTTGCACATTGGGGCTGTCTGTCTGCAGAGAGACACACTATGCACTATGTGTGGGGTTTTTCAATGCTTTTCTAAAGACTGAATAACCAAGCCCTGTAGCAGCTGGTGGGATTGACAGAAGTGTACACCTGTGTTCTTCCTAGCTTTCATTTTTTGCAAACATTGCCAATAATCCTTGGAGAAAAAGCAGCCTGAATCAGAAGCAGAACACTCCAAGCCCTAAGCTCAACCAATAAAGCTCTCTCTGCAGCCTGGCTGCTGTCATCTGTAGTTTCTGGCAACAGGCAGCTATTTTACCATAAAGGAACTGGAAGTTTTAGTAAATATGCAACACAGCAGTAACTTACTGTGAATTCTCCAGTGACGGCATCAAACCCCACATGAATCGTGTGTTCAAAGTCTGAAGGAAGAGAGATCTCAGGGCGTTCTTTCTCTTTCTTCTTATTGGCTAGAAGCAAAGTGTTAACAAGCACTTATTTTCTGCACAGCTTTTTACTTAAGAAGTTTCACAATTACGTGCACTCAAAACAGTATTTTACGTGTGAAAAACAGTTCAGAGTTTATCTTACTTGACCATGAGACCCAAGTTAATGCAATACCAGCCTGTCAGCCCTTGTCTTGAGAAGGTCTAGAAGGTGATATATCTGATTTTGTTTTTTTTTTTTTTCCAAGAGGTTGCCAAAGCATGGGGCTGTAAGGTCATGGAGTCACCTCAGGTCACCTCTGAGCACTATGGATTCTATCATCAGTTCTTTTCTTCACTGGAGTTTTCATCTCTAGCCATTACATTCCTACTCTCTGGGTTCTGCAGAAGTGAAGAACTCAGGATGTGCACAGTGCCTGTTTGTACGAGTTTGTCTTCTCCAGTATGCTGTGAATCCATCCGAATCAGCCAAATAAGAGAAGAAAGGATATGAAGATAACCAGTCCCTGCAAGTTCAATGAAAGCAGGCAGCTCAGAAGGAGATGAAGGCCCTGCTCCTGCTCCTCACTCAAGCAGAAGACTGACACAGCAGCTTTTCCTGCATAAGCAACCACAGCATCTGCACAGCAACAAAATTCCATAAATGCCACTGGAAAAGCTTCATTTGAGCTTACAACTAACTATAGATATATATCCATAAAAGTCAGTTTTCAAGGAATATAAACACATTTTTGAAGCCTGTTGGCCAGCCTTCACAGACTGGGAAGTACCTTACTGAGGGAAACAGACCTGGAAGCCAGTCAGTCCACACATTTCTCCTCTCTTCCTTATCTAATACCTTATGGGAACGACATCCCTTATGGTCATCCACCTCCTTTGCTTTCAATACCAGCAAACCTCCCTTCAGCCCAGCTGCTGAAGAAAGCTGACAAAGAACAAGCAGAAGAAAGGTTGAGAGGCTGCACTGAGAATCCACGTGCAACAGTGACAGGCCTGGGCAACAGCAACGCTGGCTCTGAACTTCTCCCAAACACACAGATGAAGGCAGCACAAACCCGTGCTCAGACCCCCGCCTGCTGGCAGGCACTGAGCTTCTGGCTTGCCAAGCACCTTCTCTGCTGTGGGTGAACATAACTGTGCGGAGCTCGTTGCTGGGTCCCTTTGTGCCAGGGGCAGATTGCACACAGCTGAAGGGCAATGCCACGCTACCCAATGTGTTCATTGTTTCAGTGAGAACTTACGTGCCCACAGCTGAAGCAGAACAAATACCATGGTGCTCGCTTGCAGAATGTGAAAGTTATTAACGCGAACTCAGCTGAACACAAAGCTCACGCTGAATGAAAATAAATAAATCACATCAACTCGTGTCACTACATTGAGTTATCTACACCTTAGCATCCCACCTCTCCTCTGCTGCCCCTCCTACCCACCCCCTGCCCACCTGGTGACATGCCCTCATCACACTCTGTTGTGCCGATGTGACTTCACACTAATGACTGTGAGAGCCCCTGAGCCAGGAGGTTTGTGCTGTGCTCACCACAAGTACTCCATCAGCATCTCTAAATGCCACCACGTCACCACGATTAAGGGCAATATGAAAGCGTATACGTGTGTCATAGCGACACATCAGCAGGACAGAAAGGAGCAGTTGCTCAGTTCCCATCTTCACCTTTCACACTCCTCGTTGCGGCGTTGCTGACAGCCATGCTACACACGTCACAGCTGCGTGAAGAGTTTGTTCCTTATCTCAGACTCCAGCTTCCCTTTCTACCAACATCAGCCAGGACTCAGCTTCGTAAAACCCACCTTGTGGTGCACTGCCCTTGTAACATAAAGCAATTCTCTGCTCGTGGACATACAATCACCACTCTGCTGTGTCCCACTACTATACCTGCCCACTTGCTGAGCATCTCACCCCTGGGCTGTACCATCACCCCTCACGTCTGCTTTGCTCACAGATAGCACAGCTTCACGGAGCAAATCAGTGTAAGTAATGTTTTATCTAACAAGAAAGGAAAGCTCTCTTTGCCCATTTTTCTTCTTCTACCTTACAGCCTCATTTAGAGGAAGATACTCTGCTCTTCCTAATTAAAGTCCTTAGGATGTTTCTAATCCTTCCTCTGCACTGTTGCATTTATCCTCATTAAATAATTTAACGTCACCTTTCATCTGTACTGCAAGCTCCTCCACAATGTTAATTGATGAATTATTTTCATTTGACATTCAGTAACAATAGCAGCAATATATCACATATAACATAAAGCCTTTTAACCTTCTTTTATCTCAAAGGTGTTGTTGCTTTAATTTCCAGGATAAATGTTGCCAGTTGGAAGACGTCACTTTTGTTCAGCATATATAATTTTTTATTGTAGATAACCAAACTGGCTACTCCTACCTCATCCACTGGCAAGCACATGCAGGGAAATCTGGATTTAAAAGGCCATCAAACTCAGTTTAAAGCAACAGCCCAAAGGCATTACAGGAAATGCTCCTCAGGAGCAGCACTCCCACAGAGGACATGCATCCCAGCTCCTTCCCATGGTCTGCTCCTGCTTCACAAGCCAGACTGCACACATACTGCCTATGCTCCAAACACTGACATGGCATCAACCAGATACAGAATGAGGATTCTTCTTGCAACACTGTCTATCTCCTTCACTACCTAAAAGCTCTGACACTTCTGTCTGTGCCCTGCAACCCACACTGTTCCTGTTTTATGTAAGCTGGCAAAACAATACAATAGGGCATGAATACTTTGGAGCAGGGACTGTTTGGATTCAAGGGTTCTATACTGCATTTTATTTTCTTGTAATTGCCCCCCACACTGCGGTGCTGATGCAGAGCAGTTAGCCACAAGGGCCCACCCACGCTGCCTCAGCAGCTATTACATGGAAAGAGAACAAGCAAAGAGTGCTGTCTTCCACAGGCTGCATCATCATCTGTATTATTATTATTACTCTAAAAGAACAGTTGTTCAGCAGAGAAGTGTGAGTCAGCTGAGCAGCAGCCTTCCTCCAGAGAGGAGAAGACTGACCTCACGCCATGCCCTCCTGTTTGCTCGCCTCCTCATCCTGCCCTGCTTCTTCTTTCATCCCCTCTCCTGCAAGCCTGCTCTTCTTCCCTTCTCCTGCTTGCTGCTCTCCTCATGTCCAAGTCCTGCACCATATCCTGTTATTTCTTCCCTCTTCCCTGGATCCAGGAGCATCCAGAAAACTTAAAAGTCAGACTCCATTTCCATCTGCAGGTAAGCACTAGAAGTGACAGCATTCACTGCAGCTCTTGAGCTACAAGGAGGCTGTGAGCCATGGGGGTCTGCTGCCTACACTGTTCTTTAGCTTCAATATCCTGTAGGGCCTCTGTGGAGCCACCAGTTCAGGCACAGTGTTGATTTATTGCCCAGCACAGTAACTAAGGTAGCTTAACCAACACAAAGCAAGGACGTATTCAAACTGTTGAAGAGCACAAGTCAGCTCTTCCTGCTCTCAGTTCTCCTGAGGAAACAGCTCCCAGCTGAAAGAAAAAGCTAACACTGTGAACTCCACTACAGCTCCCACCACTGCATTACAGGGAAGAGCCAACTTCACGCTTTCATAGGGTTATGGGGAGTGGGTTTCATGCCCATGTGACGCTGGAAAGGTGTTTCAGTACCTCTGCCTTGGCTTCCTCAGCCTCCATTTCCTGGGGACACCTTCCTCAGGATGGGACAAGAGGAGCTGGGCCAAGGCACACAGGTCAAGTGCTCTGGGATGTGGCTATGAAAACACAGAGGGCCCCACAGACATCAGCAGCTTACCAAAGCAAGGCTTGAAACGCAGAAGTGCTCAAACCACAACTGAATACCAAGACACTGCACTGCTAGCATAGTGCTGCAAAACAGTGCTGGCCGCCCTGCACAGCCCTGCACCTCAGCACAGCCATCCTGCGCTCTGCCTGGCAGGCCAGTGAGCTCCTGCACATGGGTCACAAACACCCTGCCACAGCACCTCCTTCATTTCTGTGCACAAGCACTGGGCTATCGCTACAAATCCGTGAGGCTGCGAAGCACTGCACCCATGAGAGCAGCCATATTAATCATCTTCTGGTTTTATAAGCAGGATGACTCTGAAAACCGTGTCACTGAGTGTGCAGAGCACGCTTTGGGCAGCTGATGCCCTGAGCCACCAGACAAGCATGACACACAACCACCTCCAGGGCCTTGGCCAGATAAGTTAAATTTCTTCCATTTATTATTTCACTCATCAAAATTAAGCAATAAATCTTAGCTTTCTTAAATGTTACTCCCAATAACATTTAAAATCATGATACTTGCATGTTTCCTAAGACTACTCTGACTGATAATTATGTCTATTTTTAATGTCACCAAGCATTTCTGGGAGGGGTTGTTTCTAGATCTCCCATCTCTGTATGTCATGCTCAGCACCTCCTGTTTTACAGATGCTCCCTCAGAGCAGTGACATGCTGACGTGCCAGCAGTCAGGGGAAGAAGTGACCCACGTCATTCTGGGAATTAAAATCTCCCCCAGCTTGCTTGATTTTGGCCTTTAAAATGAACCAACCGAAAATTCATGTTGTTCCCAGAAGGCAGCGGTTTGGGATGCGACACAGCCAGCTCCATTTGAGGTCTGGGTCTGTCCCACCACAGACATTATGAGAGATGAGCACTCAGGACAAGGTCACTGGGCCTTGTACTGGTCACTCTGCCTCTTGTACTGGCACTGAACACCACGCAGAGAGGTCTGACCCTGTCTTCTTTACATCCTCCCACAAAGCATGGAGTGGAGGGTCGACCATATTCCTTCACCTGCTGGCAACACTTCCACATGCAGCCCAGAATGGACACAGGGGCACACTGCTGGCAGGACTGGCTTCTTGCTTGTGAGGACCCCCACAGCTTCTGCAGAAGTGCTTTCCAACAGGACGACCCCAGTGTGCACAGATGCATGGGGCCATTTGCCCCCAGGTGCAACATCTCCTCCACCATTGTGTTTCACAAGGTTCTCTCAGTACTCCTGGTCACATTCTTATCCCTTAGACGTTCACAAATGGTTTCCAGGGAAGTTTACTCCACTGTCTTCCCAGTCACCTACAGAGGCTGACTGTTGCATAGCTCCTTGGACCTTCTCCTTGAAGACAGAAGTGACATTCATCTTTTTTCCCTCTCACTGGGAAATGTGCCACCTTTCAAAGATAATCCAGAGAGGCCCTGCAGAGACATCAGTTGGCTCTCTCAGCACCCATCAGGTTGACAGCATTAAAAAAAAGAGGGTTAGTTTACCTCCTTGATTCTGCAAATAAAGTAACTCAAGACTCACTTCCTTCTGCAAACGCAATTGAAAGAATGCAACTGAAATGTTGTTTCCTGCATTTTTAAGAGACACTGTGAACATATCCAGCAGGTTGTAAAACAAGCCATTCTGCATCCATTATCACTGCAATAGAAATAAACAAGAACAGCCTTGCTCCCATCCACGGGATGCAAGAGCACTGAAATAAAGTGTCAGGCATCCTGCCTTCTCACTTCTGCAAATGTGTTTTGCAAAGCATACGATCTCATCTCTGGTTTTACTGCAAACCCAAAGCAAAATCCAAAGAAAAGGATTCCCCCAACTGAACCATAGGGGTATTTTTAAAAGGCAAGGGCACAGTGTGCGTGTGTCCCACTGCCTTCTCAGAGACAAAGCAGAAACCGCCTGAGTACCTCCTCCTCTTTTGAAACATGTTACTAGAGTAATTGGAACAGAAGGCCTCAGAAGGACTTGAATTATCATGTTCTGCATATGAAACAGAAAGAAAACGGGCAGAACGTAAACACAGCAACCAACAGAGAGCGAGAGAAGGATGCAGCCACCCAGTGCTGATACTTTACTTTTATCCCCTCCTCCCGGGAAGATGGAGCGCAGCCTGGCTTTCTTGTTCTTCTCCTCAGGGGCCATGGGGAGCGGTTTGGAGCTGTGGTTTAGTGCTGAAGAATCACGGTTGTTGCTGTTCATTCTCAACGGCGGGGCTGGAGGTTTCTCTTCAACATCCAGACTATCAGACATCTTCAGCAGCCCTCACAGCTTCCTGCAAAAGCAGAACACAAAGCACGCACGTCAGGTGAGGTGCTGGCACATGGGGAGGGGTGGAAAACCTGCTGCTAGGGAAGGAAGGCTGGGAAGGAAGGAAGGCTGTCTGTGAGAAGGCTGGCTGCCATAAATACATGCAGTTCCCAAAAATAACTGCATCAGTAGCAAAAACAAACTTTTATTTTCCTTTTTAAAAATCCCTCTTGAAGTCCTACCTTTTTTTTAATTAACTTTTATGTCCTGTAGCTGTTTACCAATTCCCTTTCTAAAACCAGACCTCCAAAGCAATGTTTACATGGCTTTCTGAAACAACCTCATACCCAGGGGTACCACTCGTGTGATATAAGACAAAGGGAGCACGCCGGGCGGCACAGGCAACAAGCACTGGGACCTCTGCTCTCCCTTAGCTTTGTTTCTGCGGAGGGTTTACTCCGGAGCATGGAGCTTCAAAAGAAACTATACTCCCAACAGAAACAGAAACCAACTAAGAACATTTTCACACACAGAAACAAGTGATACATATACTTTAAAATCCCCTACAGCCCCGAGTGGGAAAATGATGGTACCCTGAAAACAATTCAGGTGCTCCTTTCTCTGAGCTGTCACCACGCTGCCCGAGGCACCACCTGGCCCAGGCACAGTGCATTGCGAGCCCCAAGGGACAGCTGTACTGACCAAGGGAAAAGATACCCAGAAACTGCTGTACAAGCTCCATATACTGAGGAAACACAGGTAACATTTCTGGAATTCCCCATCTTTCTTCAATATTGAAATTCAAGCCTGGACTAAGCAGCTGGTTTCACAAATAAGCAACACTCAGTAAAACGAACTCCGACTGTTTTAGGACCTGAAAATAGAGCATGATTTCAAACGGATCAGATGTGACGTGGGCTCCTCTGCGTGTTGTTAAAGGTTACAGCTCGACAAGCACCTTGCCTTCCAGCAGCTCCATTTATGGCAGGCATGTGCAGATCCACGGTGAGCGTCAGGCAGAGCCTTCCCTGCACTGATTCACAGACAGCACACATTCCCGCAGCCACTCTCTTAAATCTGAGATGAAGGAACCGATGTTCTATTTTGTTTCTTAACTGCAGAAGTCACAGTGAGGCCCAATACTGTGGTACGACAGCCATGGGCACCACCGGCCAGCTGCAGCCACGAGCACAGGGCTGAGGCAAAGCCTGCAAGTACAGCACTGACCGTAGCACAGCTGACATTCTGCCAGGACTTCCAGCCTATCGATCAGCAGCAGATAATCAACCCACACTGCCCTGCTCAAGCATTCCTCCCAAACAAAAACTACATGACCAACTGGGAAAGGCAAAGATGCTCACTCTGCTCAGGTTTTCACGATGACATGAGCATTTCGGCCTGTTACCATTTTCAAATTGCTACACATAAAATAATTTTATTTTTTACTACTGTGCTTACGTTTTTAATTTGATCTAACAAAACCCACAAATGACAGAACTGAGAATCACTGAATCACAGAGTGGTTGGGCTGGAAGGGACCTGAGAGCCCCCCCAGTCCCAATCACTGCCATGGGCTGGCTGCCCCCAGACCAGACTGCCCAGGGCCTCAGCACTTCCCAAGGATGAGACATTCAAAGCATCTGCTTAAAGTCAAGACAATAAATGGAATACATAGACTCTCTTTTGCACTGGTGCAGGTGCCATAAAGACAGGTTACTGAACGTCTTGGTGCCCACAGGATCCCAGGGAGCCATCTCAGGGTCACACAGCTGAAAACCTGAACAAAAGCCAGCCCTGTCCCCCTCCCTAACACACTGAGTGGGGATTCTGGAGCCCTGATTCATAAACACCTATCAGCATTACTGACACCCACCTCTCCTGTGGAGCAGCCTGTAAGCACACACTTCCCAGCCAACTTCATCAATGAGTTTAACTGGTGATCTGAGCCAACCTGCAAGATTCTGCCTATAACAAACTAGGAAAGGCTCGAAGAACTGTTCCATGAGCAGCTCAGCACGGTGCTCCCCAGCAGAGGATGTCAGCTCAGAGCCTGCAGCCCAGAGGAACTGCTGGACCATACCTGCCCTGTGAGCTGGTCACTGCACCTGTACCCTGCAGCCAGAACCGAGCAGGTGCAGCTCCCTAGAGCCTCTGTGCCAGGAGTGTGGAAGAGATCACACACCTTTCACTAACAAAGCTGTGCACCAAGGCAACTCTCAGACAGAAAGATGCTTTGTCAATGGAACACACCATCTGGGACAGTGCCACAGCCCTGGTGCATGTCTGGTCTCAGTGAGAGGCCCTGCCAACAGCCCTGCCATCAGGGTGTGGACCTGCCCCAGTCCTAGAGAGACACACTATGGATATAGCACGGATGTAGGCAACGATGTGCTGCTCTGTGTCACCAGGGAAGAGCTGCAGTTGGGCACAGGGCAGGTTTCCACAGACCAGGATCTCCAATGCAGACCACAGCCACTCACCCGGAGAACCACACGCTTGTGTCGATTCAGGTCAAACAGTTGCCATCAACAACCTCTGCGATTTCTATCTCGAAATGCAAGAGGTCTTTAGGTAATGGCAAAAAAGAGACAGGGCTGAAAACCGCTGTAAGGAGCAGGAAAGACCACATCCTCTCCCACTGAAGGAGCACACACGAGGCCGGGTGTCACCCAGCTCCCACAGCAGACATCAGACACAGCACCGCGTGCCCCCAACCTCCCTCCGCAGTGGGGCTGCTGTGCACTCAGCTGCACATCCCTGCACACCACAGAGGTGCTCTGAGCAGACTGACAGCCCGCTCTCCCCCACACAAACAGCCCTAGCAGGCCAGGAGCTGACGGCAGCGCAGGCTCTGTCTGCCCTGCAGCCCACCTCCATGGACTTCTCCAGCATCCGCTCCGCTCGGCCGCCAGGCACAGCCCAGCCTGCAGGCAGGAGCTGGCCGTCATTCTGCAGTCTATTACACGGCACCAACCTCAGCTGTCCCTCAGAACGGGACAACCGCCTCTGTCACTGTATCTGTTTGTAAACAGTGCTGCTCTGCTCAAACAGGTCTTCCCGTGGGCTTTCACTCCACAAAGAATACTATTAACGGTTCCTGGCCCAATTTGCCTATGATGTAATTATTTCCAAGATCTTGAAAGGAACACTATATTTTGTTCAGCACTGTTTCAGGCTCAGTTTCAAGAACTGCACAAAGCTCCTTTATTCACTTCTGAACCAGAAGAGAAAAGGGGGGAAGATAGCCTCAAAGCTTTAATGGCTGATATTAACTTCCCAGAGCTGGTCTGAAGGAAAACGACAGCAAACCACGAGGCAGCACACTCACTGAGACTGAAATTTATGGTTTTCCTGATCAGAGCCCATCTGCTCTTCCATTCTTCCTGATTTTAAGAATTTCCATACACTACTCACTTCATGGACAAAGAACATTCACTCTCATACCTAACTTCGTACTAATTCACCTCAACTTAGAGAAAATGGAGTGCCAACAAGCACACAAGCAGCTTACAATCCACCAAGGGTCTTCCAAAGAAGCTCCTCAGCAGGACAAAGAAAGAAACAACCAATCTCCCACCTGTATCAGAACTACAAGCTCTAGGAGAATAATGCTGAGCTTGCAGCAGTGAGGTGCTCCATGCCCACAGGAGTGCAAAACCCACCAGACTGAAGGGATGGGAGCAGTGCTGAGGTCACTGAGCTAACACTCCACAACTCCTGCAAGAGCCAGCATGCTCTTGGTTTTCACTCCTGTCTGATTTTTCAGAATCCTCCCACAGGCCTGATGGCTAGAGGGGAAATTTAAAGCAAAAACATAACAATTCTGCAGCAGAGGTGAGATCCAAGCAAACCATTCCCCCTGCCTTCATAGTGCTGTGACAATGCATTCATCAAACGCTCCGCCACTGCAGCAGCCCCCAGGTTGTCCTTAACAACAGCTTTTGGAAGAGGCCAGCTAACATCAGCCAAAAGCAGAGCACCGTCATCAGGATCTTGTCACCTTGCTCCTCCAAGACATGCCCCTCTCACAGCAGCCAAGGCAGTGCTGGTGACAGACTGGTGAGGAAGTAATACGAGTGCAACAAAGAGATGGGCACCAGCACCCACCTCCAGAGAAGGCTCTTTTCGGTGCCCATTGGCTTTAAGGAATAGACTGTTACACTGAAAACACAGAAACAAATGCATATGTGAACACATTCGCTTCATGGCCAAGCAGCAAAACTAAAATTGCATACTCAGCGAGATCAGTCACTTCTCCATTGCAGGGTTATGGAACAAGACTTGACATCCTCCCCTATCCTACCTCTTGCAGTCATCAGTTCTGTAGCTGCAAAGACGAACATGGACCTTAAGTACACAGCATCCAGTCCCCCTCTGAACGGCCTAATTTTTAATATTTTTTGCATCTAGCTCTAGCCAAGCTAGGGAAAGGAGAGGAAGCATCCAAATGTTGTCAGAAACACACACACACACACACACACACACACACACACACAACTGCCAGTGTGTAAAAAAAAAAGTCAGTTCCAAGTTCAGAGCAGCCTCCTGCTGCGCCTTTATCCCAGACAGCCCTTCGAGGAGCACTGCTCACAGACAGGCCTGGAATCGCTCCCCTAGGTTAGTCACGTTATGTCAAAGGCTGCAGCATTCAGACAGGTCTGGTTCCAATTAGAACTCACAAAGAGCATCCTGTTCACAGAGACACTGGTGTTCGCTTTCAAAGCCTCAGAGATACGACTGCAGCTTGTGATGCAACAAAATTGTTTCTAAGATCCTTGAATGGACGGAGTCGTGCCAATTTCCAAGTAGCAGCTTTGCAAATGCAATTGAAGAAGCAATGCTCTTTTTCCCCCAGAGATCTTTGTTTATAAATATACTTCCTGCAAAATATATTTCATTACTGAGCTGTACGGGCCTCATTCTGCTCCCAGCAATACTCATCCATGCCCCAGGAATCAGCGTTGCTGTAACTGAGCAGAATTCTTTTGAGGTATGGAGCGCTGAGATGCTCTGTTACATATTGGCTCAGAAACTTACAGTATTTTCCAGTACAGTTGCTGGAGGACTGTACGTTTCTCTACAGCTGCGTGTTCATTTGTAGTCTTTTTAAAATCCACATGGAAGTGCAGCTGGTTAGCTGCACAGGATGAATGCACTCACAGCATCACTACATGCACAAGGGTTTGCTGTCTTCCCCGCTAAGCCTGGCTAAGTTACAAGACTGTCCCTAAATCCCTTCAGTAAGAAGGGCCGCCTAGAAGCAAAGCAGACCAGGGTGCATGCCCCAGTGCTGTGGGGAGCAGGAGTACTTTGTGGACCCTTTCACATCTGGGTGCTGCAGGACAGCCCTCATTGCTTCCACCCACGACCCTGAAATATCAGGGCTCATGCAAACTGCAGCTGGAGTTAAAAGCCAGCAACCAAGGCAACAACACCTCACCTTCACCTTGCCTCTCACACAGCCTCACAGCACAGCACTACTGCTCTCCAGCTCTCCTCCTGTTCCCCTTACTGGCAGGTAAACAGCGCTGAGCTGAGCAATTATTCAAACAGAGCCATTTCTTCGATGAGTGCACTCTGCTTCTGTTTGCAAACCCCCTGTAAGCAGTTTATGACTTCCTTCAGAATATTCACATACACAGAAGTTACCTCTGAAACTTGCTGCAAGGGACTCCTGGCCCCTGCAGCAGCAGCCATAAGCTGCTTTCTGCCTGCAGGTACTGCTTTCAGCTCAGGCTGTACCCAACCAGGGCTGCCCTGACACCACCTGGAACTGCTGCTTTTCCAAGGTGGGATGCTGAGAACCAAGTCTCTGTTGGAGCTTTACTAAGCAACTCCCTAACACTGGTTTGAAATTCCCTCCTGACAGCGCACAGTTCACACAGGAACACTGTGAAATAAATGAATGCAGAGGGGATGTGAATGCAGTAACAGTGAACTTAATGGCCTTATTTCACTACGTGTTTTTACAGATTTAAATTATTCTGTCCTTTCCCTGCACCCCAGGAGCCACCCAATCAGGCTGTGAAATGCAGAGAGCAGGCTGAATCTGTGCCAGGGTCCTGGCCACCCACCTGGCCTGAGCCTTGCGATGGGCTCACCATGGGGAAGAAGAAGCACATGCACAGAGAGTGTGGGCAGAAACAGCCTTCTGCACTGGGGCCAGCTCTGCTGCCCAGCCCAGCAGCCACTAGGGAACCTCTGCACTGTGCTGTGGAGTACAACATGCAAAAGAAAGGGCGTAAACAAACCAACCCAAAAGATTGTGCTCCAAGCCACTGCCTGTGGACACTGCAGACACTTCAGACAGAGCTAGAGGAGTTACAAGCGGATACAAAATGGTTACAAGTTACAAGGAATGGAAAAAAAAAAAAAAAAAAAAAAAGGAATAAGAGCTCCCAGAACGATCTGATGAAAGGCTGACCAGAAACAATGAGAAAAATACCCAGAGAAGGTATTCACATGCGAGGAATAAAAACAACATTCTTCCCACTCCACCCCTTTTTTGCTTTTTATTTACACAGCTGAAGGACTCCACGAAGTAGAGGAGGATGTCTCCAAACCCACTGTGCCCATCAAATATCCCACATTCTCTCAGATAGCATCCCTTGCCCACTCGTGAAAGCTTCTGTGTGAAATGAAGTGTGCATTTAAATCTCTGTAAATACACTCAAGTAATTCTCCACATAGACTTCATTATTCCTACCTCAGAGCTCGTGCCTCAGCCGTGCAGAACTGATAGTTCTTTTCCTTTTGCCATCTCACTTCCCCAGTGCCTGTGCTTTTGGGGGAGGCACGGTTTGTCTCCGGCACACATGCACCCACAGACCCCGCAGTTTGCACCCACCCCAAATAAAGGCAGAGCCCTGCAGCCCACCATGACAGGAGGCTGACGGCACAGAGCTGCACTCGGCCGCTCTCAAGCTCAGCTCTGAACCCGCTCTGCCTGTGTGAACAGACAGCGACCCGGGCAGAGCGCGCCAGTCGCAGCGTCTGGCAGGTTGCTCCCATCGCTGTCCTCTCTCGCATTTAAACAATAGCCAAGGAAGCCTCTCCTTGCATAGGCTTCTCTAGCAAACACTCTTTATACATACACCTAAGTCCTTGACTTCGTACTTGTTGGGCACCCTAAATTCCTACTGAACTGCAGCTGATACACTGAGACTGCTTTTCATATGCCAGCTGGCATCTTGCCTGCAATGGTTTTCATTTTGTTTACACACACACAAAAAACAACAACAACAAAAAAAAAAAAAAAAAAAAAAAAAACAACAAAAAGCAGAATTTTGAAGAAAACAAGGGAAAAAAGAAGACAAAAGGCTCCATTTCCCTGTTTCTTGTGTTCTCTGCAGGCATGGGTGCTTTCTCCACTCTTCCCGTTTGCTCTCTGCATGACACTCTCACAGCAGATGCATCACGATAAGCTCAACAGGGCCCCGCTGACCTCCAGCCCGGCCCATGTAAACGCTGTGTGCCAAAAACCAGCCCTGTCTCCTTCACAGGGACACAGCCCCACTGAGCAATGGGACACGTGTACACCCCTGCTCCATGCAGAACACAGCTCTGCACAGCCAGAGTGCTGGGCTGCTCCTGCTAGGCACCAGCAGGGCACCGTGGAACAGAGGGACTGGGAAGCAGCAGTCTAATGCCAGTGAAAACGATCACCACTTGCCTTTTCCCAGCACCTCCCAAGTCACCTTTTGGCTTGTTTTGCCTTTGCAATCTCCAGTCTGCCTTGCTGTAGTAAACAACGCTATTTAAGCCCATGTGACAGAAGAAGAACATGAAGCCATGTCTGAAAGGTGTACCTAAGGCCAAGGCAGAGAAATACCCAATGGGAGCCCTCTGCTCCCCCATACCAGGGCAGGACCCCTCCACAGGTGGCACAGGGAGGACTCAGAGGCCTCCAGACACCATCAGCACAACCTGTGCTGAGCTGTCCCAGCAATGCAGCAATGCAGCAAGGCACAGTGGAAGGACCCAGTGCCTGCCTGCAGGTGAGGAGGTGCCAAAGACCCAGCTGCCACATGCTGTTCACCAGGAGGTGGATGTGTTCCAGATTCCGCATCATCTCTGTAGGGCACTAGGGCAGGAAGGCATTCATATCCCCTTCACTTCCCCAGGGACAGCATTTTGCCTTTTATTCTTAGCCAGGCCCTTTATTTACAGCTGACTAGCTTCATATATCTAATATTTGTCTGCTATGTTAGTGATCTTATCGCGGGTAATGGCATGTCTGCTGCGGGGCACCACAGGCCTACAGCAGTTGTATGCATGTCTCCAGCACCTGCTGGACCCTGGTTCAGAGCAGAAGGGCAAGGAGCCCAAGGAGCAACACACAAATGCCATTCCTGAATAGGCTGCGGAGAGATGAAACCTGCATTCAGAGAGCTAAATAGGGCCCTCACATTGAATCTGCAGCCCTCTCAGCTACCATGCCACACTGGAGCAGAAAAGCATGGCCACAGGAGGTGGTAGCACCTCAGGGCACTCCAAGGACATCCCAGCCCCGGGCATTGTACTGGAATGCTCAAGCCAGCAGGGCACTGATTTTGGAACACGGCAGCATCCATGCTAAAAACCATGGCAGGCAGGCAAGTATTTCTCACTTCTGTGTAACATTCCAGTTTCCCACAACTTCTCAGCAGAAAAAAACGCTTTGCTGCTTTTACAGCCAAAGAAGCCTTGTCTGGGGAACATGGGAACACGTGTGCGAGTCATCAACACAAAAGGACACAAAATCTATTGCTGTAAGCAGACAGGAGCCAAGCTACATCTGCTCACCTGTCCAGACCATACAGAACAACCTGCACCTGCTGCCTCCATAAGGAACCTCCTCCAGTGCTCACTATGTGCTCCTAAAGCAGCCCGAGCTCCTCACACAAATCCCTGCAAAAGTACCAACTCCAGAGCAGCACTAACACCAATGCAATCCCATACTGTCAAAGAAACTACCAAAAATAAGGACCACCAAAAAGCATGGAAACAAGTAAACAAACAGGTACAGCCAGGAAAGAAGACAACAGCAGGACCCAAAATAGATTCCTGGTGCCAGGCACGTGTCAGATTTATAGCATAAAAGCTCAGCAAAGACACTTGTTCTTCGAACAGCTCATCAGCATTTACCCCACTGCTGGAAGGAGCCCATCACCGCTTGACGCACTCTGCTTCCCATTTACACCGACTTCAGGCCATAAAAGAAAACTGAAGTAAACTGATTAAGGATGTGATGAAGCAAGGAAACAGAGCAGCAGTATGAAAGCATAGAAGCCCAGAGCTGCCCTGCCCTCTCCCTGTAGGACACAGACAGGGTGGGATCACGTGCAGAGGCTGTGAGCATGGGGCATCACACAGCCACACACCATGTCCATTTTTCCCCACAAAGAACTCAGTTCTCCTCCTGCTGTTAGTGCAGTTTCCATATCTCCAGATCAGACTTAAAGGAACCTAATAATGAGCTGACTTAGTTTCAGGACCCTGACAACTACTCAGGTACTCAGGTCGCTAGGCAGCACACAGTACATGCAACATAGCACCTGCAGCCTGGACAGCAAGCAGAAAAGAGGGAAGAGGCCCACAAGGTGCCAGCTGGGCACAGAGCAAATGGCAGCCAGCAGGAGGCTCAGCCCTCCGGAACTGCTGGGCTGGAAGGACAGTCAGTAGCAGCACAAAGGGAACCTGCTCACTGTGCTGTCCTTGAGGAGGAAAAGACAAGAAAAATGGAGGTGGAATTATTTTATTAAGTGGCAGCAAACTAAGAGGAACGAGCAAGACACTGTTGCCAAGGACAGTGGCTACAAAGCTGAACAAGAACAAGTGATATATTGTTTGGCCTCAGACAAAATGAACCTGTCTAAAGGCACTATTGTTTAGGCAATATCACAAAGCAGAAGAAAGAATGAATGCTTTGGTTACAGAACTGTGCATCAGAGCGTCTGCATGTAACTCTAGAGGGGTTCAAGGTCTCCCAGAGAAACAGACAACTGCCTGAGATGCCCTGTGCCAATAATGGGGACCGGGGGAGCTTCAGAGAAACTGGGAGCAGCGCAGCAGTGAGCTGGGGGGCAGAACGGGGCCAGAGCTCAGGGCAATAGCATCTGCACATGGTGAGAACGTGGGGAGAGGAATCCAGGAAACACAGAGTCAGAAGCACATGGGCTTTGTGGTCCAGAGCACAGTACAAAATGCAGTACAAAAAAATCCACTCAACTCAGTGTGACAAGATGATGGACACAGGAAACACAGCATCTTAGGATGCAGCTCCCCACAGTGCGTGCAGTGACTGGGGGTGCTCCTGCAAAAGGAGGAGCGGGGCAGGCAGACAGGCTCTGCTACGCTCTGCACGAGCTGCCAGCCATTCCAGGCTACGTGTGCTGTTGTGCCATTAAATCAAAGCCCAATTTGATTCCAGATGAATTGTAGAGCCAGCTGCAGAGATAAAAGGCAATCCTAGACTACAGAAATGCCACCAAGTGTTGAAAATGTAGAACAAGGGCTGTTCTGAGGTCAGTGGGCAAATAGGAGCTGTTGATAAAACCCGACAAAACCAGTGGCGTCACTGCTCCAGCCTGACAGGCACTGACACACAGAGCCATCCACCACTTGACAGCAAGGCCATGCGAGCGTGGAATTATCTGAGGTAGAAATAATGTCACTGTCATAGGAAGATTCCTGAGGCCTCAGAAGACAAGAGGCTTTGGTTAAGAGACAAACAGCAAAAGGAAGACCACAGATCACACAAAACAAATTAAAAACCACATTATCAGGTCTCAAAGAATACAAACTACCAGTGAGTGAGCCCATCTCTATTGAGAGTAATCCCCAGTCCTGTGCTTACTCTGAGGTTAATGAAGGAATTCCTAGAGCAAAAGACATCATGGGCACCTTGCAGTACTGAGCTGGTAGAGCCCTGCAGACCCATCACCACCCCTCCACAGCTCTGGTACCCACAGCACTGAGGGATGAAGTGCAGTTCTCAGGTGCTCAGCAGCAGCTCAGCCAGCAGGGCCAGCCCACATCCCAGCCCCAGGCCCAGCCACCACTAGCACTGAGATGCAGGTGAGCCTGGAGGCAGCAGCCGGGGGCAGAGGGTGGCTGCTAGGGGCTGTACATCCAGCTCTTTGCCATCAGGAGCTGCTGGATGAGAAGCTGCTCTGCCACCAGCATGATGTGTCAGCTCCTCTCTGATCTGCAGCCCAAAGCAGGTGCCTGCTTCTCCCTGCCCAGTCCTGAGGTACCCGAGTCTCTACCAGCAGCTCCAAGCAGAAGAGAAGCAAGCCTGAGAACAGAGCTATGGAAAACAGTGAGCCATCCCCATTATCTGCTGATGCTGACAGGTCACAAAGGACACCTGCCCAGACAGTGAAGGAGCCACCGGCTACGCTCCTTGGAGTAAGACATTTCCATCCATACCTTGGAGTCACAAGCACTGTCTGGGTCTCATGCCAGGAGAAGGGACAACGCAAACATTCTGAGGAGCACATCCACAGGATAACTGCCCTGTTCTCACAGTGCACAAGCATAGGGTGCTGCCCAGATGGTCGCTAACAACAGCAAATGCACAGAAATGAGAGGCTGAACAGAACACAACACTCACATCTCAGTGGAAAAGATGACAACAGATAAACTCACCAAATTACTGCCTTGCTCTAATAGGAGACTCCAGGCATTTCAGAGTTCTGGAGGCAGTCATAAAGCACTGGCTCCATGATGGGCCAGATCACAGGCAGAAAATACTATCTTCTCTTTGCAAGACTGCATGTCATGATATAGCAGCCAGTAAAGTCCTCAGAACTTATGCTGATAATATGCACCACTGCCTACTGTTCTAATTAGTGTGCCACTGCTGCAGGTGAAACAAGTTTCGGCAACAACAACAAAGATTTGCTCAGTCCCAGCTCTGCTAGCCCCGCTCAGCAGGACGGGGCTCTGCCTCACTGCAGCACAGCACGTGTACCTGGGCTGGGAGAGTGCTGCAGGGGAAGACTGGCCAAGGAGGTACAAAAGCCAATGTTCAGGACTGTTTTTTCCTTCCTCTTGCAGTAAATTTCAGAGGGAAACCCAAGAACAGCCTCTACAGAGGGGCAGTGACCATCCACACTGCTTGTTCAGACTCCACCCCTGGAAGCAAGCATCCCCTCACTGACAAGAGATGCAGGTTCTTTCACAAAATTAATCATTCCTGGCTGCTCAAATGTTTATTTGCCATCAGAAACAAAATAAGACAATAAAAGGTTGGTACAACAGAGAAAAGCAAATATTTACCTTATAGTAAGCAAACTTCTCCCAAGGCGCAGGCACAACTGTAAACGGGAGGCAATGGTAAGAGGGAAAGAAAGAGCAGAAGCTGTTTGCAACTACACACCTCAAAGCCAGAAAGGATACGAAACTGGATCTGCTCTCTTCAGGAGTAAGGAAAATTGCCACAAAGAACCACAAATTATTTATTAAACGGAGTATGATACCATGGGAAAACAAAACCAAACCAAAAATAATCTAGATGCAGACTTTTCTGTCACGAGAAACTAGACAACAGTGTATCATTTAATTCAGTTCTGCTTATCAGCATCATCACTACGGCTAAAAGTGCAAAGACTTTAACACACTTAGAGTCTTATTCAATTCCCATTGAAGTCACAGAATAGACTCCAGCAATGCTGGATCAGGTTCCTATGGGCTCTTTCAAGCTGGGGAGCTAAACGCTCCTTTAAGAACTAACTGAATTCCTCTTCCTTGCCCTTGTTGGGAAGGCCCTGGCCGCCTGCCCTTTCCCTGACTCAGACACTTGGCCTGGCCCTCCGAGGACAGTTCCCCCTGCTCCCACTGAAGTCAAGGGCATCTCTAAGGCTCGGCGTGCTGAAAGCAGGCTGCCTGCCACAGCAGGGCCAAGTGCCAGGATGCCAGCTAGTAAATGCACAAACCTTGGGAAGAAAGCAAACAAGGCAAGCCCAGGCCTCCAGTCAGGCAGCCCAGCATCACTGCTGTGTGCTCCAGGCACATGATGTCCCGCCGCTCCGCTGGGCACTGCTCAGCTCAGCCCAGAGCCCCAGCTGGTCCATGCAGAATGGCATGCATGCTGAACGAGCCTCCGCTGGGAAACGGGGCCACCACACCACGGTTTATGGCTAGCTCATTATCTTCCAATTCAGTCCGCAACAGCTCCACAATAAACGCGGCACTTTCTGAGACTTGTTTCTGTATTACTTTCTACATTCTAAAATATTTTTCTTCTACTATCTACAAAAGATTTATACAGAATGATAACATTTTGTGCACTTGGTGAGCCATTGATCTCAGGTTTAAGAAGCTGTACAGCAGCAATAGCTAATTAAATCCCTCACCACCACATGGGTACACTTCAGTAAGGCTCATCCCTATCTCCAATAATCCCCATGCACTCCTGGAGCAATAGGTGTGTTCTTCAGAACATGGCCACTGGTCTGCACACAGCTTGCAAGTAGGAAATCAAAGCACAAGATTAAATTACAGTTCAGAATGGCCTAATAAATGTGTGGATGTAAAACCAAGATAAATTAACAAGCACACGCCATCACCTGTCCCTGCCACATGCCCCAGGAGCCCAGCTCCCCTCTTACTGTCCAGCATTGACCAGCAGCACTGTGAGCTGTCCTGCCAAGTTCCCAGGTTCCACAAATTGCATGCACAACCCTTCGCGTGTCAAACCTACAGTCTGAATTGAACTGTACACAGCATCTCCCACACTCCAGAGAACAGCAGTCACTGCCATTTGAAGACAGTGAAATCTTTTGCTCTAGCATGTTTCTGCACTTGCCAGCTACCCACCACCCAGAACACCCCAGTCCAGACAAAGATCTATGGAGAAATCAGCTCCATCATCCCTCTCTCCTCAAACAATCAAGTCAGCTTGCAGCTCTAAGTCCTAGTGCCACACAGCTGTCCCATCCTTACACAGGCACATCCTCTCTGCTACATCACCTTGATACCATGGCATTCAAGCACCCTGCCTGTATCCACAGAGGGAGGTGTAGCTGTTCATATTGCCCACTGAACGCTCCTTTGCTAGAGGCACAGACCACATCCCCTCTGTGTGTTTGCAGCTTCTGGTCCCCTTCAGCTCTATCATTCAGTGACTCACTACTTTCAAATCACTGATTCATTCCGCTATTGGCATTCCCATAATTTTTACTCTTCTCAAATGGAGCTGAGGTCTTAAAAAAAAAAAATAATAATAATAATAATAATAATACTGCTTTCAATATTCAAATAGATCCAAAATGAGAAGGTTTTTCCCATCCTGTCTCCCTGTGTAAGAGCACAGGAGGAAACACCAGGAATTGGATGCCCTCTCCTACTCCAAAAGCAACTTACCACGGGAGCACCAGCCAATTGCATAATTACAATGTGCCTCAATTCTCTCATTTCTCAGTGACTACAATTATGCTGTAACAGATCCCAGGCCACCTGAGAGCAATGCTGTACTTCTGCCTCCCTGCAGACACATCATCATCCAGCAGGCACAGGCTGCGCTCTTAGGAGCACCAAGGTCTCCAACTGGAGCTGGTCATTAATGTTTCAGGAAGTTACATGTCAGCAGCTTGGAAAAGAAAGTTTTCATGGGAACTTGCTACTGCTCAGGAAGGCTGTCAGAAGGGTGCATCTCTGGATGCAACAGAGAAATTCAAGTTTCTGCTCCCTTAGAAGAAAACGGGTTCCCGTTAACAGGAACACGGGAAAGCTGGGTTCAGAGCTCCTACCTGTCACAGGGCTTCCAGATTCCCCAGGAATAGTTTCCTCAGTCCTTTGTGTAAGTTTCATAATAGAATTTCTTCCACTCTTTCTTGTCTGAGAAGCTTTAAAATGTCCTAGAGCAATGGAAACAGCAGAGAAAACCATCTCCTGTACACAGGAGAAGAGCTCAGGGCACACAGTGAGCGCAGTACCACATGCTGAGCTCCAAAGGAGCCCCCAGAATCTGGGATCTCTGCACAGCCTTTCTCCAACCAAGGGACTGCAGCCCATGGCCTTCTCCCAGAGATCTCCTGCAAATTATTAGTTAGCTAATAGCCAGGGAGTGCTTGGAAGAGGTAGAAGGTGCTATTGCCATTATTTCCTATTACTACTGTGGCTCTCTGACAAATATGCCACAGGCAACTTGGATCTGTCCTTCCAGAGAACCTGTAATGCTGGACTCAACACAAATCAGCTCTTCCAAGAGCAGCGTGAGCAACGTTCTGGCCTAGAACCTTTTAGAAGTGCTCAGGAGACAGAGGGCACAGGGCCACGTGCTCTGAGCACACAGACACAACCACGTTACACAGCTCTATCCCATGCAAACATCTCCACCAAAGCTACTGCTCAGCTGGCAGAAGGGAAGGTGTGTCTGTACCAGACCTTCTCATGTACCAGACCACTTATGTGCAGCACCTGGTGACTCACCCTGAAGCTCCAAGGATGGGATTTGGGCTGTGACGCAGGCAGGGTGCACATTCACCCAGCCTGGCCCTAAGCATACTAACTCCCCTGACGGGGAGGAGAGGACCACCAGGATTGGGATCTGCTCACCTGCCTTCCCTCAGCTTCCACACCCAAGCTGACACCACTGAGGACACCGGTCAGACTCTCCTTAGAAAATATTTAATTACAATCTAAGCTTTATGGCTGACATGTTTAAAGTAGGCCTAATTCTTTCAGCAGTCAGCATTACTTAAATTGATGACACAACAGCACAAAGTGGATTGAAGCAAAGGCTGGGATTTGCACAAGCACGTTTAGACCCAGTCTAAATCTAGTCATCCACACCACTGGAGCAGGTGATTTACAACTGAATCAGTTAAGCCACTGCCACTTTTCTGACAAGCTCAGAGCTTACTCCTCCCAGACTGACAGGATGAATTGCCTTCATTTCTTTGTAAGTCAAAAGACCAAACAAATGCCTGCTCTGCAGCCCCAGCTGTCCCTGCAGCTCTCAGACTCAGCAGGCTGCCAGCACAGCCTGCTCCCTGCATTGAGCCCCCGGCCTGGGCCGGCTTCTGGGGCAAAGCTGTAGCCCCCCCTCCTGCTGCAGCATCAGCTCAGCCCCCAGAAGGCAGTACTGCAGCTGCTCTAGTTCCCCAGGATTCACTCACCTCAACTGTTCACCTGCCTGTACCCAAGGAAAAATCCTGCTGGCAAAAGCAACCAAAATCCAACTGGCGTGCATGTGAATGCCCTACATTTACAGAACAGAAATTACTGCACATCATCAAGCTACCTCATTAATCTCCTTCCTACCAAATTATGCAGATATGGGGTAACAGGGTATTAAGATATTTGGCTGGAGTACCAGTGCAGGCAGTGTGCAACACCTCCTTCCTAGGTGTGCATTGCCCACAGTGCCAGATTACGCTCCTCCCCCAAGGCTTTGGCAAAATACACACGTGCACTACAGAACAAAAGACAGAGGTGCAATGCATTCTCCTCTCCTTCCTTCCAAGAGATAAATAATTTGGCAAGTTGCGTGATAACAAACCAATACAGTAACATGCCATAAAGCTGCAACTAATACTGGTGGAGATAAGGGCCTGATGATTACCAACACTATCCAGCAGGAATGCTATCAAGGAAAATCTAAGATGTGGCATTAAAGCGTGCACTGAAAACAGAATGCTTCTCATAGAAATACTCAACTACATTTCAAGCCTCCATCTCTTCATGTCTTACTCAGCATGTACACTTTTCACCATATTAATTCCTCCTCTGTCAAAGTCTTTACAAACACCATCAATCAAACAAACAGAGGTCCTCCAAGTTCTCTTGGTCAAAACAAAATTCACATCAACCTTCACACAGAAAGAAATACCAACCTAACCTGCCAGCACTACCAAACCTCGCTTGCTCATGCAAGGTCTCCACCTGCAGCCAAACCATTCCCTCATTTACTGCCTAGACATCCTTGAAACAAAATGTCCATGCTTAACATCTTTTCCTCGAATTTCCTGACAGCTATGGCTGTAACTTCACTCCTTTGCTTTCAGAGAATACGATAGGATGCAGCATAGAAGGCAGCAGCTGCTGCAGGTGCACGCAGAAAGCGGAGCTCAGCTCCCACTAGCCACATGAAGAGCAAATACTGCCAAACAGGAGTTCCTCAGACTCACTCAGCACATATTCATGTAGCTTCTGGGCACGGCCAAAACTGACGTCTTCAGTGCCAAGAAGCCACCTCTATGAGTAAGGAGGGTACCAGCACTTCTCCAGCCCATCCAATTCCCAGCCTCCCCCAGTGGTCAGCACAGCAGGGGCTAAGCTGTGGTTCTGGTACTTCCAATGGCAACATCAGGCGCTGCTAAAGCACCTGGGCTGCATTCCCTCAAGTATGAAACAGAATTCTTACCACACAGCACAGATCTCTGATGCCTGATGGGCTGAAGAGGGAGGTTTCTCTTACCCTACACCTTTGACTAGTTTCATCGGTTTCTCTGAGGGAGAAGAGAAGCACAAGCACAGTTCTAATATCATCTACCTCTGATCCCACAGGTCTGTCTGTGCTAGAATGTGACTGGCCAGCCAGGCAGATTCTGGGACAGTTTTCTTGTCTTGCACCATTCTCAGCTCAGTAGAACTCACCACTGACTGCTGGGCTACTGTCAGAACAAAAGTTCTCAGCATTACTGATGGACCTCAGACATGGTTACCCAAGCAGACCATTACACCTTTTTAGCAGTTTTCATCAGCACTAATGTAACTTTGGCTGCTGCAAACTGTAGATGAGTGCTTTGATCTGATTCACATTCAACAGCACAATATCCAAGTGCAACACACACTCCCAGTCTGCACAAATGGAGATGAAATCTCTTCCTAGTCTTTACAAAAGGTTTGTTTTGCCCACAAGGAAATAAGTTTCCGTTCTTTTACGGGCTGTCTGGATGGCAGAACTGGGTGTTCTTTTCCTGTCTATAAGGAAATACCTCTTCTGAAGGACTGGCCAACACCTGCAGCCATCTGCAGAACACCCATCCCAAGAACTCTGCTTGAGAAAGGAAACATTGTGAGAGGGAGAGCAATTTGAACGGGCACTGCAGAAAGGCTGAATGTGTGCTGGGAAACATCAAATCTTGAAACCACATTCCTGCTGCAAACGCTCCTAAGGTGTCACATTGAGAGGGGAATTGATGCAAATATTTCACACTGCTATTTTATAAACATCAGTTCTGAAAATTAAATGAAAACTTGAGGTCGGGTCCCACAACTGGATGCAGGGTTTGGCCAAAGGCCATTGTTTTTTGTAAGGACTGCTTCCCAGGACAGCAGCTGTGCTGAGACCCCTTGCAGACTAAGAGAGCACTAACGACAGATTGGTTTTTGCTGAAAGCAATCTCACCAGTGAGCTCTGATACAAGCTTGCAAATTCATTTAGTTCTCAGAAGTTCAACTGCAAAATTATTTAACATGTGGGAAAAAAACCAACTCTCTACAGGTGGAGCTTACCTGGGATGCTGTGTGGAGTTGGCTTCATTTTCACCTCTCTCAATTTTAACCTGTTCACACTTACAAGAACAAAAACTATAGAGCAAAGCAATGACATTTTTCCAATGTTACAAGAACAAATGCAGAAAAGTTGGTACCCCTTAAACTGTCAGGCAGGAGCTGCAGCTCCAGGCTCACTGGTTTGCAGCACAGCTATAAAGCACCACTTGTGCTGAAAGAGATGCCACGTCTCAGGCGATAGCCTGAGTGAAAGCAAGGGCATTGGTAACTGCAGTTGGTAACTGCTTCACTGTCAAACAGCTCTAACTACAAGAGTCCCTCGAATTCAGGGATACTGAATTCCCAGGATGATGACATGAGCCCAGTGTGATCATGAACTGCTCTACCTTTTGTCTTTGGAGTGCAAAGCAGAAACGCAGCTCAGCAGGCTGCGGGATCCCGGTACCAGGAACTGCTCAGCGCTGTCTGAGGCAAAGCACAGGGAAGGGAGAGCCCAGAGGGACAGTGTCCAAGATGTGGTTCTGGCACCCACAGCTGGCTGGGATGTTACGCTGCGCCAGGAAGCTGCTCCTCTCCCCCAGATGGCTGCAGTTAGGAACACCCACACCCATCACAAAGCAGTGGGCATGCAATATGAATAGCATCAATGAGAAAATTATGAGCCCACATGAAAGCACCAGAAGTTGTTTTTCATGACATCTGGCTTTAAAACTGCGTGCAAAAGGAAAGGTATTACACTCAGCTAAGCATGTTTAGAGGACTTTAAGCTGTGATTCTGCAGTTTTCAATCGCAAGCATCTAGAGAATGACCCTTAAGGACAGGGAGAAGCTGCTGTCACAGCTATAACTCAGCAAATCACAAATTACACTAAGAAATAAAAATCAATGCTTTTCTGAAATGTACCCTGTTAGAAAAGCCAAAGCCGTGATAACTGATGGCTGCAAAGTCCTACTGTGATCACTTTTTTTATTTTCTATTTTTTATACAACATGGTCATCCCTTGGAACCTGGATCCAACAGTTCCACCAGAATTCAACAGAAGCAAACCAGTAACACAAATGAAGCAGAACAAACCAATTTGCTATAATCTTTCTAATAACAGGCAGTGATTGAAGAAGATAATTAATTAATCTAATTAGGAAATTTCCCCTCCTCCACTGAAACGTTCAGACATTCCACAAAACCAGAATCTGTTGTCACCAACGGAGGCGGCACAGCTGAAACATGGACAGAGGCCACGTCAGCAGCACATCTATGGGAAGGCTCCCGGACAGAAATGTTACCATGAGGATACAGAGGCTGTTACCACTATCTCCATGGACTGGAGAGGGGACTGCTCAGCCACAGATGGGCACAGCACAACCCAGCTCCTCTGCTCGCACTCCAAGCAACTTGCTGCCTGCATCTGCTCTGATGGCTGCGAAGGCACACGAGCACAGAAGCACTCCCACACCAACATGCACCGCGTGGCATCCAGCAGAGCGCAGTCCTGCTGACAGCTCAGGATGTCCACAAGTTCCAGCTTCTGGATACATGCTCTATTACCACAATGCCCAGAACTGGTACAGAATGGCACGCTAGTAACCACAGAGTCTTCACAAGATTCTAAATGTGTTATCTCAATAGCTCCAACACTGCAACATCTACTCGCAACGAGGGCTTGACATCTTTTAAAGCCATTTGTGAAGACCCTATCGCCTGATCTCTCACTTATTCACCACACTCTCCAAGAGACCTCAGAGCTGCACTGAAATTTTTGAGGGGCTATTTCTTCTTGGAGCAGGTAAAAGGTGGAATCAAGCACTTGTACATCCATTCCTTCTCTGCTCAGTTAACCAGTTTCATTTTGAATCAAACCCTGCTATTCTCTATTGAAACAGAGAAGACAAAACTCAGTCCCCTACGCGTGTGCAGCCTCCCTGACTTCCATGGTGTTTAGGCCAGACAGGCTGAAATTACATCACTGGCATACTGATGCAGCTTAGATGGCATCTCCTCCAGTTACAGAAACACAGGACTGGGAGAGACGTGTGGGGTCACCAAGCACAGTCCCTGCTGTCCAGGCAACTACATGACCTAATCTCCTCATAAATGAACTGAAAGAACCATACCTCATTGGGCACACCTCAGACTGGCTAAAAATGCTGCACTGTGGTGTAAGCGGACTCTGGAAGAAGTACACAGGCGCACCCAAACAAATTAGAAACTGTAGGGAGCAGGCAAAAACCTGGTCTGATGGCCAGACGGGATCAGGCCGCCGGCTCCATGCTGACCTGCCCCACTGCTCCAGCCCCAGGTTCCTCCGGGCCGACAGCACAATAATGATATGGTCCCCTCTTTGGAGATTGCTTTTAACTCAACAGACAAAAAGAGGGACGTGAGAACTTACTATTTTTATCCACTCAATCTCCTCAACAGGTTTTTAGAGCCCATCTGAAAGCCCTCCTTTGCAATTCAGCCTGTGGATAATTTGCTACCGGCATCTCTGTAAAGTTTAACCTGTCACAGCCCGGCCAAGGTGTAATTTCATCCCCAGGCTCTTCTGACTTGAGGCTCTGGAACTTCACTTTGCAGATAAAGTATCAAAGCAATAGTTCTGTGAGACAACAGCCCTTCACAGGCACAACCCATGCATTATTCTCTCTAAACGTAGTTTAACAGAGCAGAATCAGAACTTCTGCTCTCCCCTCATTTCTCCTCCCCCCACAAACACTTTAAGAGAGAACAAACACAGATAAGAGCAGGAGACAGACACAGACAGAGGATGGTTTATCCCACAGGCAGAGGATTACTGCATCGTGATGTAATGACCTCGTTCAGAAAAGAAAAAGGTTACTTACATGACAGCGTGAGTTGCAGAAACACCAGCTCCCTTCCAGAACAGGGTAAAGCAATGCCCATTTAAAGTTATGCTGAAGAAAACATGAAACACTTGCCCAATGAACTGGAGACAGAAAGAGCAAGCTTCAGCCCAACTGGCCTGGCTACAATCTGTCTCCAGCTACGCAAAAAACACTGACCCAAACAAGCAGAGTGTTCTCTGTGTTTGCTTCTCTGTAGGTCCAAGAATCTCCTCTCTCCCTTATAAAGGGGCATGGTAAAAACAGCCATTTTTGTATTTCATTTCAGGTGCAAAATGCTGTGGAGACAACCGTGTTATTCGGTCCCCACGAGGACTGCACATTAGCACTTTCTGTGGATGTTTCCTCCCCCACACATGACAGAGGGAGGAAGGCCACATGCTGCCCACATGAGACGATCCCATGGAAGAGCTCCTCCGGGCTAGCCTTGTTTTTCCCCTGTTTAGCCAGTATTTAGCTCAGCAAAGTCTCGGCCATGACTAAAACCCCAATGCTGAACTAATCACATAGATGACTACAGCTTACTCAAAGTAACTTCTTTCTAATGGACTTTCAAATGCAACAAAAAAAATACATATGGTATTTACTATTTAAAATACTGTAAAGAACGCAGAAGTTACACTGCTGGGCATTCATCCCTCACTGTTGTTATCCTGTTAAGGTGAAGCGTATGCTATTAAAGTCAATATTTACCAACAGACACTCAGGTCATGTAAGCAATACAATCTTCCAGTGTAAAATTATGCTCCCAACAGGAAATAAAAGGCATTTGGCAAGTCTTCGACTGCCAAGGGCAGCTCCTACATGTCCTGCTTCCAGGACAAGAAAGCCTTCCAGTTACCCCAGATACTTCCAGCGGTGAATGCCGAGCTTGTCTGGTAAGTTTCCCAAGCCCACTGGAAATCCCACAGCAGACACAGAGGGCTCTGAGTCTGAATTGGCACCAGATGCTTTAGAAAACAAGTGAATTTCATTTTGCTACAGGAATATGAGAAGGCCAAAAGGCTTCATTTGTCAGCACAGGAACAGTCATTCCTCTAAGAACATGAATATTCTGTTGAAGTTGTTATAAAATGAGACTCTTCCACAGAAACTCTGTGCCAAGCAACAGTACCGTGTGCCAGCTCAGACTGCCCTCTGTGCTTGCATGCAACAAGAAACGTCTTTTCTATAGCTGACGAACATCAATGACAGTCTTAACACCAGAGCAGCAAATGCTTGCCTTTCAAGAAGATGCCCACAATGTCTCCCTACCAGCTCAGAGGCTTCTGAGTACAAAGGCCAACTCAGTATCAAGCAGCTACTGCAGGCTTTCCCCTCAATCAACCTAGAAGAAGTGTATTAGACATACATCAAAACTGCACTGCAGCTAGAGCTGCCAATTACTTATGGCAAAATGGAAGGCTGATTCATTTGACTGTATGTGGGTCTTGGCCCAAAATGCTACAAGAGAAAAACCTCAGCTTCGTTCCCACCCCTCCCTCCCCCTCAAACCACTGCCAGGAGCCCCGTGCCTGCAAAAATCAACATTTCCTGGAGGATTCTTTCTCCAAATCGATCCTTTTCTAAATACAGACAAAACGCACAGCATCTCGGAATGCATTTGCATATGAGATACATGCATACAGGGACGCCTCTCCCAGACACGTGCAAGTGAAACGCAACGCAGAGCACCTAAAAAGCCCTCAAATCCCCAGCGCTGAGAGATTCCCCCCATCTCTCTCCTTACAAACCCACCACGTGACGTGCCCACAGCCACCTCACCATGCCATCACAGCGGCCTGCAGGGGCAGCTCAGCAGAAGCGAGTGGGAGTCACAAAACACAAGACTTCTGCTACACATGAGCACAATCTCCTTCCACAAGCTCCTCGTATCAGATGCATTTAACACCCAGTACATCAAACAACAACCCATCACCCAGCACGCCTCCTCAGCTACGTGCCCCAAACGAGCAGCAGGGTCTCAGGCCAGCAGGCACTGCCAGAGAGAAGTGCCACAGCTCTGCTTTCAGAAAGGACACACGCAGTTGCATGCCACATGAAGCCGCTCACAGTAGCTGCTGCTGGCCCACAGTCTGTTATCTCAGCACCTGCAGGCTGAAGTCTGTGAGCTCCCTGCCACAGCAGGTCCCCCTTTCCCCACACACAGCACAAAAATCCAATCATGTTTACTTCTCTCTGGTACCTTCCCTTGTTCTGCTGGCTCCCTGCTGATGATTGCAGCCATCTAACTTCACCTTGGGTTTTCCAAGCATCCCCAGTCAGCTGTGCACCCACAGCATCTGTCACTGGCAGCCAGCCCTCCTGACTCCACTGCCTTTCCTCCAGGCCTCAATTTTAGCCATTTCTTGCAAACCTTTATAACAGTTTTCACAGAAAAGCAGGCTTTGGGATCTTCAGGGTGCAGGATATCTGCTCCAACAGACATGTTCCCCAAACAGACAGGACCATGTTTGTCCAGCTGCACCCACAAGGCCAAGCTCTGGCATTCTGCTGGAGAACAGCAACGCAAACAACGTGAAATACAACTTAAAAAAAAAATAAAAAATTGAAAGAAACAACAACAGATAACTAACCTTTTTTCTTCTGGGAAAACCACCCATATCCAGATCCCTATTGTTTTTCTCCACTATATGGAGCCCAGCATTGACCGTGAGCATGCAGAGCGCTCCAGGACTATAGAAGACAGAGCATGGCCTGGAGAACAAGGCACGCAAAGCTGTGACTGCCCGCGTCACAGATCATGGAAGGCAGTGCCCCCTAATCAGGTGTTTTGGAGTCGTTTTTCATTATTAATGTTTCTGGAGAGGAGGACTACACATTCCTGCAGAGCAGGAAGAAGTAGGGAAAGACTGACAGAATGTGGAAAGGCACAGAGTGCAGGATGTGGGGCAGAAGCAAAAGAAAACTGTTCCCTCAGATTACTGCAGAGGCTTACAAATTTTAACCTGCTTCATTCTGGTTTGTGCATCCTACAAAGTGCAAAGTGCTTTTTCAGCAATATAACAGGGAGCAAATTCTGGCTGCTATGGTGTTTTTTCTTGCTGGAAATCTCACCTCTTCCCATCTTGGATAGCCAGAACATCTGCAATAAAGAGGGGCAAGTAACAGTATGGTGACAGAGACCACATTTGCAGGAAACAAATAATCAGGGTGCCAAGCCAAGCCTGCAAGGCTCACTAGAAGATCAAACGCGGATGTAAGCAGCTCTTTTCTGGAGCAGGCAGGCATCGTTTCAGTCACTGAAATATTCATACCCCAATAGGAGCTGTGGTATCAATGTCTGTCCCTGATACAAACAAACCTGAGCTCAAAGCATGACAATCTGTGTTGTGCAGAGCAGAATTGCAATTAAAGACACTTTCCAAGCCTCCATTTCTGCAAACACACAGTTGATGGCTTTCCTAGTGACACTATAAGCACATCCCACATCCAAGTCCATAATCTCTTGCCCGTGAAGGCAAAAGACATTAAAAAAGGGATTTTAATTGTGCCACTTCCATTCTTCCCTCCCCAGTTTACCAGCCTGTGCTGCAGCCAGCAGTGCTTGGTGCACCTGACAGATGGGAGCTGACATGTGGGCACTGCAGGTCACACCAACATGCTCTGCAGGGAAGCCTTCTCATCTGGAGGATTTTCTCCTTCACGACTGGGAATAGAGGAAAGAAACCGTAAGACCCTCCGCTCCCCTTGAATGGAAGTACTTCTGAATGCCCTTCCCAAATAAAGCAAGAGCACCAATCTACTCTAGGAAAGGAAGAGGAGGCCCACCACTGCCACCCCTCTGCCAGCACTGCCCACGGAGCCTGGATACAGGTGACATGGCAAGGCAGGTGCCCAATGCCACCTGGGCATACGTGCACCACAAAGCAGTGGGGAACCCTCTGAGGGGCCAAAGAACTTGCAATGCTTCGGATTAGAAAGAAAATGAGAAAGCCCAGGCTGTGGAATCTGTGTGGTGCTTAAATGGTACCCCAGGGCTGGACAAATCCCACACTGCAACACATGATTTCATAGGAAAGCAAAACGCAGGTGTGCAGCAAGCTGGATCAAAGCACACCTACCACTGCACAGGCACAACCTGCCCCTTTCAGAAGCCAAAGGCTTTGCTTCTATTTCTCTGAGAAAGCCCCTTCTCTTTGCCCTTAGAATTATGAAGAAACACTTTAAATTTCCCCAAATGCCCTGAACACAGTGAGGATATCTGAGGGTACCACTAAGGCGAGCCTGTCCAACCTACCACACAAAATGAAAAGTCTTTCTATCTCCAACAGATCATACATTACATTTGCTGTCAACTGCACAGGAGCCACAGCTGACGTTCATGCCCAATCACCAATCACACCTGGAAAAGATCTTCCAAACTCCAAGTGTTAATGAACCAGATAATCCCCCTCACGTTCCTCATGTTTTTCCAATACAGACTGAGCCGTGGTACGAGGAGAGGCATCAACCAGCTGAGACAAGGCTCAGCATCACCTGTGCTTGCCCAGCCCCAATGACAGCAACCAATCACTTAAATGAGAATGGCAGTTAGTGGAGCAGTAGAGGTGAACAGAAGTGCACAAAGAAGTAACAGAAGGCTTCACCCCTGGGAAGTTTAACTATTTGCGTCTGGAAAGTAAAAAGCTAAAGACAGGTGCAGGTAAAAAATGCTCGCTAAACATAAAATAGCACTGATAAGTAGAAAGACCTATTTCTGCAGGTGAACATGAATTTAAGTTTTTCTTTCTTTCTTCCACTGCCCTCTCCACCCACTCACTCTATTCTAAGAAATTCCATGGAAAAAAAAGCTTCAAGCACCTTCTGCAGGAGCTACAGCAGATAACGAAAGGGGAAGGTGACAAGGGGGTCCCGCTGCCTTATGCAGCACAGCAAAGAACAGAAACCGATGTTCATACCAGCGAAGCACAGAATGAAAGCAGCGTTAGCATCCAAAGCCATGGGGAGTGTGCCCAGAGCAGGGCTGGTAGCCACGGCCAGCAATACATCCCTCATAACTAGCCCTATGGACACAATAGAAACGAAGGAGCAGAAGGCAGACCTGAAGGACTGGCACCACAAAGCAGCTCTTTGAGAGCAATGCTGCCAGGCTCCTTACAGTGAGCAGCATATAAGAGCTCACCTGTCCTGCAGCTGCGTGCGCAAGAACTACAAAGAAACACGAGGAGCACAAGAAAGAAGACCTCATGACAGATTTCTTTCTTTTAGACCACGTGACCGACTCAGGATACACAAAATAATTGGGATTCTGACTTCCCTATGCTTTCGAATACCGACTTCTGGCCGGATCCTTACAGAGGAGCTGCCCGGAGAACAGCCGGGGCGCGGAGGTCAAACCTCTTCACTACAGCCCGCAGCAAAGCGTCCATTGGCCGCAGAGGGGCGGCGAGCCACCCAGCCAAACCGGGACGTCGTCCCGGCCGGCGTGCGCTACGAGAAGCGCGGGGCGCGTGCCAGGGCACGACGCCGGGGCACAGCAACGAGAGCGCCGAAGCGTCGCGCCCCGAGCCGTACCGCCGCTACAGCTGCGTCTAACGAGCCCGGAAACTCAACCCTCCGCTCCCCGCCCGAAGGCCGCGGCCGACGGAGCGCTGCGGCACGAGAGGCCGCCCCGGGGCTGGGGACCGCGGACGGAACGCGCCGCTCGCCCGTCGCCGCCACGAGCCCGCAGGCCGCGCCGCTCCGCGCGTCCCCTCCGCCTCAGACCGCAGCGCCGCGTGAGCCACGGGCACGCCGGCCCCGTAGGGGAGCCCCGCGGGCGGCCGCCGCGCGGGACAAAGGCGCGGCCCCGGCTCCGCGCCGCGGGTACCGGGCCCGGCCGGGCGCGGGCTGTCAATGACGGCATCGAAGCCCCGCGGTTATTTATAGCGCCGAGCCCCCGCCGCGCGGGCGGCGTCCTCGGGCGGCGGGCAGCGCTCGGCGGCCCCGCGCCGACACGACTTCGGCCCCGCCGAGGCCCTACGGACCCGGGGCTTTCCCGCAGCCGCCGCCCCCGCGCTGCGGCTGCCGCTCCCCGCGGCGCCCCCGGCCCGCTTCCCTCCCCCCCGCGCCCCGATACCTGCTCCCGGCGCTGTCATGCTGCTCCGCCGTCCCCCCGCCGCGGCCCCGCGCCGCCGCCGCCGCCCCCCCCGCCCGCCGCAGCCCATCTGCCGCGCGCCCGGCCCCTCGCGCCGCCGCCGCCGCGCGCCAATCGCCGCGCGCGCCGCCGGGACGTGCCGCCGCGCCCCGGCCCTGTCGTCACCCCGCCGCCCGCCGCGCGCCCATTGGCTGCGCCCGCCCGGCTGCGGGGAGCCCTCGGCGCGCGGGGCGAACCTTGGGCGCGCGGGGCGGCGGGAAGGGAGCGAAGGGTGGCACGCAGCGAGCGGGGAGCTCCTGGGGACGCGGTTGGAAAGGAGAAATGGGCCCGGGCCACGTGACGCTGGCCTCTTTTTTTCGGAAAGAAATAAGACGGACGGCGCGGTGAGGTTTGCCTACTCCCTCGGGTGGCCCCGCTCTGCTGCGGGGGCACCGCGCACCTCTGCCACGGTATGGGTGTGAGGGCTGCGCCGCGGCGAGCTGCTCCCAAGCCTCTCAAAGAGCCCAACTAAAACTGTGTCACCGCAAGCCGACAGTTAGCTGTTCCTATAAGCGCTGTAAGGAAATGCTCCCCGCACCCTGAGCTCGGCCCTGGCTCTGCAGAGGATCAAGTGCACGAAGCGGGGTTCAGCATCGTTCTCCTTGTGGAAGAACAGAAACGTGACTGCAGGGCTCAGAGCAGTGGAAAGCACAGAGCTGGGCCCCTGCCCTCAGCCTGCATAGGAGCTACAGCTGGTGGAAGCCACAGACACCTCGCTAAACACCAACCATGAGACAGGTTTTCCTGAAAACCACTGCGATCTGCTAACAGCACACACCTTAGGGGTTGGCATGTGAGGCTCACCGAGCCCCTCACCCACCTGTAGTGGCTCTTCTGGTGCCCAGTGCCTGGGATACTGAGCTCTGCTCCCCTCTGCCATCATGACACAGCCCCATCAGCAGCCGCGCTCCCCAGAATGCGGTCAGGTGGCCCAGCAAAGTGTCAGCTCTGCATCCCTTCCTGCAGGAAGAGACTCAAAGCCAAAGGCGATGCACCCTCACCTTTCATGTGCAACCAAACAGAGCCTCATGCACTGAGCACAGTCCTGCTGGCTCACGCTGCCTAAAACCACCGGTGCTTTGCCTATGGAAAAGGGTGTGCAAGTCTCAGTAGGAGAGGCCGAGCAGCAGCATTTATGGAACGCACACTGAGCTAAGTTGGGCAGGAAATAAGGAAAGTGTTCTTGAGAATAAGAGGAACTCCTTTGAACAGCTGCTGGATCCTGATCCTGGAGGCCACGTGCTGAGGCTGAGCAGCTCAGGAGCCCCGCTCAGCGCTGCACTGGATATGGCACAGAATAGCAAGGCATCCCAGGTGCACTTGGCAAAGGCACATGGCTCAGCATCCCTGCACTACCCTGGTGTGGTGGCAGCCCCGTGTCGGGCTGATTGGGGCGAGAAGGGACACGGATGGATGCTGAAAGCTAATGACTAAACGCTGGGGCCTGCTCAGCCATGATGTCATGGTTTGCCAGCGCCCGCCGATTGGCTGCAGGAGAGCATCTGCTGAGCCGGGGCTGGCGCTGGGCAGGCTCAGCCCTCACGGCAGCTCAGCACGGCGCGTTGTCCTGACAACAAGGCTGTCTCCTAATGGAGCAGTGTTGGGGACCCTCAGCGCTTCTGAAGGAGAAGGGACACTGGCTCCCTTGAAAGGAGCTTGGCTAGTGGGAGCCAGCACGGAACAAGATACCAGGCAGCAAGCTGCCAGCAGAGCTCCCAGCCGCAGGGATCCTCTGGGATCTGGGCACAGGGCTGGAGCCCAGGAGCTGCATGGCCTGGGCAGGTGGCAGGGCCCCGCAGCACACAAAGCTTCCCACCGGCCTCACGGGCTGCCCTGAGCCCCTCTGTGCCACAGGTGAGCTCAGCTGCAGGAACCTCTGGCACTGCAACATACCTGGACTGCAAGGCAGGGCCCAGCAGCCAGACACCTCAGTCACAGGTACCTCGTGGCCCGGCTGTCTGCAGGCCCTCCCAGAGTGCTCAGATGGGACACAGACATCCCATGGTCCTCACTGGGGACTGAGACTGGAAGATCTTCAAGATCATCCAGTCCAGCCATCCACCCATCACCAATCGTACTTACTACACCATGTCCCTCAACACAAAATCCAACCGTTCCTTGAACACCTCCAGGGTTGGTGACCCCACCACCTCCCTGGGCAGCCCATTCCAGTGCCTGACCGCTCTTTCAGAAAAGTAGCATTTTTCCATGCCTAGGCTCTGAGCTCCTGCCGTAGGAAGGAACAAAGGGATGGCAACATCTGCCTGGAGCAGGGTGTCACACTGGGGTGACAACACAAGCCAGCATTGCTTGTGCTGGAGCTCTGAAAGGCCACCCGAGCCGCAGTGAGCTCTTCTGCTCTGTGAGGTGTGCAGCCCAGCAGCACTGCTTTGCCAGTTTGGGCAGAGGTGAAACTGAGGCAGCAAGCAGAGCGGGGTGGCAGCACTGCCTCCCACAGGTCCTGCTGTCGCTCTCAGGTCCCTTTTCATTTTTCTGCAAACTGCAATTTAAACTGCCTTCCAACAGGAGCAGCAGGACCGGCAGCCTCAATGTACCCAGCCCTACCTTAATGCAGCTTGTAAACAGGACACACTGCAGCCTCCTGCAGAGCCAGGGACTTCTGAGTTTTTAAGAGATCCTTCTAGTCCAATCCCACTTGGTTTGCGTTCAGACACCTCCCAGCCTCCCACACAGGGGGCATCTATGTTTCCCCATAGGAATAGTACGGGTTCTTGTGCTGCTGGGACACACATAGGCAGGCTCAGGAGGGGACACTATGGGCTACTTTCAGGGGTCAGCTTACCTCCAGCACACAGAAGCTTGCATTGGTTTGCATCCCTAAGAAATCCTAGACCCTGAGTTCCCCGCTGGAGTCTCCACATAGGAGTGTCTGAATACTCCTTCCAAGCAGCTTGGGCTTTCATTCTGATGGTTCTTTTTCCTGTCCCCACAAATGAAACCACATCCTTGTTTCCAAAATGGCTTCTCCTGCTCATTCAGCTCTTTCAAAGATCTACTTTTCCTACAAATGTTATGCATCTGAGAACTAATCTCATACTAGGTCAGTGCCTGCTGCAGATTAAGATTCATTTTTCTAGGAGCACAATACAGAGTTGTTTCTGGTGATATTATGGTTATAGTGGTTCCATACGTAGATTATTCTGCACTTATCTATCTTCCTTAGCTCAAAATAAGACATCAGTGTTGGCTCAGACCCTCAGCAGAAGAGCACACAGACCTGATTTTGGGCACCCATGGTTTGTTCTCATACAGTTGGTAGAGTCGCTGCTATTTAATACCAATGAAAATCAAGGCCAAAACCAATTACTTAGTTTCTCTTTTGACCACTGCTCTTCAGCTGTGCCTCAGAAAGAGAAAAGGAGCAGTGTGTATGCAATAGTGTCACTGAGCTCTGATTTCACTGCTCTGATGGCAATGGAGCTCCCCCACGGGTGGATCTGAACAAAGGTGCTATGAACAGCAAACATGGGGCACTGCACGACAGCTTGTGAGAATAAACACCTGATTACCAACATGTTGCAAGGCAGATATTCAGATATTCAGATAACATCAACTCAGAGGTCCTGGAGATGAGAGACATGTTTACATGGTTCCAGCTCCACAAACAAAGACTCCATTGCCTGAAAAACATTCCATGATAGCCAGATTTTATGACTATGCTGCTCAGGGCACTGTCCTCCAACAGCTGGAAGACAAGGTTGTCTGTGCTGTCTGGAGCGCTTTCATATCAGGTTGTTAGTCTGAAGCCTCAAAATTAGGCCAAGCATGCTGGAGAATGTGTGCCTTAACTTAGAGAATACATTTCCCAAGCTTCCCACAGTTGTGACCTGCAATGTTAAAATGCAAGAAACTCTCCAGCTGCTGACCAGGCAAAGTATTTGACACTGAGTTAAAGAAGCAGTGGCTCCAGCAGACAGGCATCGGCTGAACCAGCTGAAGTGCTCCTCTTTTCTCTGCTGTACAGAATACCAGCTAGAGCAGCAGGACAGGGAGTGTTTGTGTGATAGAAACAATTTGCAGCAGCTAGGAAAAGATTCCTCTGAAACTCAGTTTAGTGAGACACTTCCAAAAAGATTCCAGGAACCAGTTCTGGAAAAAGGACTTAGCGAGACTGACAGCATCACAACAGTAGATGCAGAATGTGCCAGAAACAGACCCAGGTATACGCAGAGGAACTACTGGATCTTGAAACACAGCCTTGCTTCCAACACACCCTCACTGTAGTTACCTCTTTAGGGGACAATACTCATTCCTGCTTCTCACCTGTCTGAACCCTTCCAGCACCTTCCTCACCTTTACCCCCTGTAGCCCTCCATATGCACGTAGCACACTGTACATCAGGACACAGCCAGTAAGATGGGAGACCCATTCACAGAAAAGAACTCCCTAAGGAACTGCCAGGGATGGCAGCCTGGCCAAGGAAGTGTACAGATACAAACACCACAGGTAAGTTTGCTCCACAGATTTATCTTTCACATTCAGTCATTACTGAAGAACTTATAGTATGTTCTGACACAGCACAGTCCCAAGCACTGCTTAAGAAACAGAAGGCCACAAGCTCAGAAGAAAGCTCTCATCTTAAGTTCAGAGCAGAGTATGACTTTTCTGGGAAAATAAAGTAAAGCTTTTTCCTAAAAAAAAATAATGTCTTTCTGAGTTCAAAAGTTCCCAGGTTTGAATAGAGAAAGAATTTTTAATCAGATTATGGAAAGAGACCTTAAACCCAAATCGTCCACAGGGAGAGGGTGAGATAAGTCATGAATTAGAGGACCTTTTTAATGTCAGCTTCAGTGATTAGCTTCATTAAAATACTCAATAAAGTATTATTTTAGCTTCTATCTACAGGAGCACTTAATTCAAGGCAAATTTAAGAAAGTTTTGCTCTCCATCCAGTTCAGATCAAAATCAAATATAAAAAGAAATGGTATTTCAGGAATCACGGGCATGGCCTTTTGACCAGCTCCAGTCAAATCCATAAAGTACAGCTGTGCAGAAAGCACTGCATTTCAGCCCTCATCTCTGACTGTGGAAGTCAGGCATTCAGAGAATGCAATCAGGCTTATTAATCTGATGTCACCTAGGCGAGAACCGGGATCAGGAAGAAATCCCCAGCTGACATTTAAATGTTAAATTCAATGGACTGAATCCAATTATTATTTTTATTGGAATTGCTAATATACAGGATGGGGCTGGCAGGACTGACTTCCAAGATAAACACATGACTTCAGTGCCACTGGGGACAGCTTAGCACTGCAGTGCCAGGTCAGAGGCCCTTTACCTCAGTTCTGCTGGCATCGGGCAGCTGAGACACTCCAACAGGACAAGGGAATCGAGTCTCCATCATGGGGATGTGAGGGCTCTCATGGAGAACACAGGCTACAAACCCATGTGGTTGACCAACTGTTCCACTAACTCTCTTCTTCCATGAGGTACTTCTGCCTTTCAGTACACATGGAATCCCAGGCTCAGAGATGTATGGTTCCTGATGAACCCAGCACACAACAGAGAAACCAGCTCCTTCCATGAGCAAATGAATGTATCTGTGAAGAGAGCTGAGGGCAGACAGCCATCCCTGCAGGTTCCATGTGTGCACCCTGCAGCCAAGGTACCGAACAGCCTTCCCTGCCATGACAGTACCTGGGCACCTGGCTGGTAGGGTTCACTGCCAGAGCGAGCTCCTGCAGTGCAAGGATAAGCCTTCCTCCAAAAATCTTTGTGAGAGGAAAATGACTGGGGCGTGCTGACAGCCTTCAACTATCTGAAAATCACTTTGTGAAGTGTTACAGGGACCCAACCCAGCCAAGAACAATCACCCTTAAAATAGAAATGAAAATTAAATACCTTTGCTGTATTCTTTCATGAAACAAAAAGCAACATGCTTCACCAGGGTACCCGCTTTCTCTGTGCACTTCACTGACAACCCCTCTTAGCTTCTGCCAGTGCCCGTGGGCCAGCCAGGATGGGATCACCACGCTCAGCATCCACCTCCCTGCTCTCGACATCTGGTGAGCAGATAAAGGCTCCATACAAACCACTTTCACAACAAAAAGGTGCCATCCTGAGGGGCAGAGCTCTGGGCTCATCAGCATCCCATTGCACTCCTCATGCCATGTACCCCCACTGCGGTCCAGCAGACAGATAAATGTAATAGGTGACGGCATGGCATTACCCCAGATGACACCAGTGTAAAGCAGGCTCCTGCCATCCCTTCTCCTGTGCTGCCTGTGCTGCAGCAGCCAGTCTGAACGCCAATCCAATGTGCCTCTGGCTTACCGCGGGACCCAGACTCTTATGCTTCAGTGCATCCTTGCAGTCAAAACAAGACATTTGTTCATACATATTTTTAATCTTGTTGCTACCCTGGCTGTTCCTCATTAGCTGCCTTGCACAGCCGTTGGTTCACACCAGGGAAACAGGCCAGTTACCTCGCTCAGCCCCAGGGAGAGCTCTGCTCTGGAGGTGATGGGTGCCCACCCCAGCAGGAGGAACTGCTGCCCCATGGAGAGGGCAGGAAATGCCATAAGTTCACAGAGTCTCAGAAAAGCGAGGCGAGGAAATGCCAGATGTGTTCCTCATCGTCAGGGGAGAACAGCAGTAGGAGGCCCTACACCCAATCCCCGTGTGCAGGGTACACACAGTAAGCCCAGGCTGCAGACTGTAGCACCAATGATGTGAAGATGCAGGTGGTGTGGCTTTATCCAAGCCTACAGCTCGGTGTTCGCTTTTCCACTCAGACTTCAGAGACCCGACGCAGCCTTTGTGCCATCCCACCTGATCTTACAAAGCAGCCATGCTCCCTTCAAAACAGCACATGGTGCAGAAATGCACACCAGGCTAGTTACAGCTGTGAACACAGCACCTGGACATCTGCTATGGTGAGAGGGCCTGGCATGGCTTTGCTCTGCTGCTGCCAGCTATCTCCTGGGTGCAGAGTCCTTATCTCCATCTCTCACCATAGCTGGGCAGGAGGAGCTCTGTGGCTTTTTTCTTTTGCCTCACTAATCATTCCTGGGCTGACAAGTCCCAGGGACTGCAAACAGATTGCTCTCCTGGCTCAGAAATAGAGCCAATACCTTGCCTTCACTTTGACTGCTGCAAATGTGCCCTCAGATGGCCCTGTGATGCCATTTTTGTCTTCTAACGGGAGCTGAATGTTACTGCTCTCCCAGCAGGACCACATGCTGGCAGAGTGGAGCCCTGGTTGTGTGTTGTGCCAGGCAGAGCTGAATGGCTGTCAGGAGGAACAGCACTTCAGGGTCTTTAGGGTTCTGTTGGTTGGGGTTAAAAAAGGCAACCCCCAAACCAAAAGAGCTCTCACACAGTGTGAGTTTTCCTCTCTCTTTTGACTCCAAAAATATGAAAGCAAGGTCTACCCTAGGCAGGCTGCAGGATGAAATTGCCCCATCCCACTGTACCTCCCCTGGGGACACTGGCTCAATTCAGCAGTCAGCCTGCCATACACCTGCTCCACAGGCCTCCTATAAAGAAGACAAAGGAAAAGAGAAGAGATCCATATTATCAGCACACGGGAAATGGGGACGCACCATCAGTCCCACAGATGCGTCAGCGTTGCAGAATAACCTGCTGTACTTTGGACTCCCTGTAATGACTGTTCTACTTTGTAATTTTCTAAGCAAAAACCATTTTGTCTCTGCAATAAACTGCACACTCGAAATTGCCACCGCTGAAGCAGCAGGGCCTGAGTTACTGCACCTCCCTCCTGGGTCCCTGCACACCTAGGAGGTGAGTAGCTCTGAACAGACCCAGGGAGCGGGGATGGCCTCACACCCAGGTGCACCTCAGTTTCCTTTCTGACACACAGCCCCTGCTGCTCCCTGCTACCTGGGCTTACTGGCCCCTAACAGCTTGCAGCCATGGGTGCGAACACAGTGTGGGAATGCTATGTGTTGCACTTTTTGCTACATGCATCCTAAAGTACTGGCTGAGACCCCATGGAAACGCTGAAACAATGCTGTGTATTCAGGAATCCATCTGCTGGCACATGCTCCCTTACTTAACCTCACAGAGCCACCTGGAGGGGTGCAGAGCTCTCCAGCTGCACACATGCAGGCATGCTGGCTCCTGCCAGGTGATAACAGTAAGGAAATGAGATAATGGATTCTTCATGATGCTTCTGCTACCTGGATAAGAAGAAGTAAATGAAAAAAAAAGTCCACTAACATATATGCACTCTGGTTCCTTCCCCAAAATACTGTTTGAACCCTTGGAACCTCAGTTTCTAAGGGCTGCAGCTGCAAAGAGAACCCCAGGACTAAGATTACTTCTCACATTGTGCTGAGTGCCAGAAAGAATAGCTCTGCCATGAGGGAGGTCACAGCTGCCTATCACAACCGTACATGATAGCCATCGCAGGGACAAGCACTGGTAATCTACCTAGTTTTCCTAGGAGAGAGCAGCAAGGGGATCTTAGATCTGCACAGCATGCACAGCAGAATAAAGAGGCACAAGTCAGAAGCATTTGCTGGACACCACTGCTTCTAAATGGCAAGGAGATCAGCAGAGCCCAGGGGACTCATAAGCTCAGCCCACTGAAGCCCTGCAGCACCTAACCTCATCAGGACAGTAATTACACTCAAGGGGAATTTATCAGAGAAGCCTGGCAAAAAGAGAGAAGCTGGCAGCAGTAGGAACATGCCAATCTAACTGACAGGGCTGTCAGACAAAGGCTGCTGGGAGATGAAGAGCAAAGGACTGGAGCACAGAGAATGAAACACATCCAAAAGTACTCCAAATACACTCATATGGAGAAGCCTCCTTGACACACACTGTGGGAAGAGCAGAGCTGTGCCACAGGGGCTCAAAATTTCAGTTCTCCTTCCATGACTGTCCTGGACATCCTTTCACACTTGCAACTAACACCATACAGGGCAATCTCTCCCTTTTTCTTAGTACAGTCAGACATAAACCTTCCCTGAGACCCGCCAGAAACTGAGCTCTGAGTGCCTCTCAGCCTTCCCTCCTCTCCCCGTTTAGTCATCTCCTCCTGTTTGCTCCTTTACCCTAACACAGGAAGCAACCTTACACTTGAAGTGCAAAGAAAGAGCTCACCCTCCAGAGAGCCACCTCAACAGGAGGCCTGGATCCCTCACCCCCCAGCAGGCCTCCGCACAGCTCTGCTAAGGGGCAAAACATCCTTACTGGGCTGCCGCAGTGTCAACTCTGCTGCTTGCTCTTGAAAAGGACAATGTCCAACAGCACAGAGACAGACAAGAGACAGGACAAGAGGATTCGAAGTCTGGATATTCCATCTTGAAGAGAGAGCTGAGGTGGATCACAGCACGATCAAGGCAGCACTTCAGGAGGCAGAATATTCATGTAGCCTATCCAGGGTTTTTCCAGCAGTAACAAAAAATAAGGAGATATACAGATTGACTCATAGAGACCATATGCAGTAAACAAATCACAAAAATAAACCATTGCAATATGTAGTTTGGGAACTCCTGTGCCATTTATGTTATTATTTATTAATCGTATTCCCACAGCAATATTCCTCTGCAGCACCCCACAGCCTAAAGCTCCTCACTTTCCAAGTGTCAATTAGGGTTCACAATAAGTGCTAAAAAACAAGGGAAGCATTTTCATCTGTCTCCTACAAATGAAAGCCCCACAAGTGAAACCCAAAGGGACTTGCACAAGGTCACAAGTGAATCTGTGGCACTGCCAGAAACAGAGCACAGAACCCCCGGCTTCCAGGTTCCTCTCATAGAGAGACAAAGGTTGGCAGCAAATCCCCAAAGGTGTGGGAATGAGCAAGAACATCAGTGTGCAGCCTGGCTGTACTCACAGGTGTGTTAATTAGATCATGTTCTAATTAAAATACAGCCTTTGCATCTTGTCTTTCTTTCTTGATGATGTAGCCAATTGGTAGAGTTTGTCCACAAGTAAGTTCAAACTGTAAGACAGGAGACTGTTTCTAAGCATGAAGAGAGGGAAACTGCCCTGCAAAGGGGCAGGAAACCCAGAGGTTTTAGCGTGGCACATATATGCTCAGGGGAAACATTAGATTAAATAACGATTTGACCTCCTTACACAAAACTTAACAAGAAAGCTCTGGGGAAAGGGTTTCCAGCTACCGAAGGAAAGGACCAACCCAGGCTTCTCCTGACCCCCGAGTTCACACGAAGGTGAAATACCAGTGTCTCACAACACAGCTCTGGTGGCCAGAGGTGAGGTGCCAGAACTGATGCAAGCCCACTTGTGCAAAGCCACAGAGCCAGAGTATGCAGGAGGTGCCCAGTGCAGAACAGCACATGCACAGCGCAGGTCATTCCCTGCCTACTCAGACCCCCTCTGGGTGCAGGCAATGCTGAAATGCCCAACTGTTTGGCAGAGGAGAAGGGAAAAAAACATCTGTATGCTCTGAAAGTAAGAAACATTACTCTCAGTTAACAACTCACAGATGTATTTCTCCCGGTCTCGTCTGCCAAGCATGTCAAACCAATGTCATGTTTCCTGCTGAACGGTGATCCCCATACAAGCAAACTTGAGTGAGCAGTGGCCTGTCAGATGGCATATTGCTTTGAAGATGGAGTTTCCCAAAACATTTCAGTGGTGAGGAATGAACAGATAGAAATAGAATTTATATATATGTCCACCAGAACCGAGTTTCAAAACTATGTGGAAATCCCAGCTTCCCTGGTTTGGGCAGGAAACAGCCCTGGACAGACTGAAGGCTCTGAGGCAATTCGCTCTCAAACGCAGCACAGTCTGCAGCTGCAGCACCCCATGCAGCCATGCTGCTTGGTGTGACAGAAAGACCACAGAGTGAGAGGGAACAGAGCCAGCGAGGCATGTGTGAGCCCTGCAGCTGCACTCTGCTTCTTACAGCTCACAGGCTGACAGCAGGGAGACTGTGTGTGCACCCATGGAGAGACAGCGGTAACCACGCAGCCCCTTCTCCTGCCTGGAGGACACTATTAGATAATACTGGGGTATGTGTTAGCCAAGGAACACCGTGGATTTGTAGCCTTTACTACAAGGACTTTACCTTCCAGTGTGCCAGCAGTGAGCATCCAGCAGCTTACCTGAAGCTCAGTCAAAGCTAGAGAGAACTGGGGAGTTCATCCTGAAAGTGCAAGTGCCTGACGCCTGCTTGCTCACAGAAGAAACACTGCAGAGGGATCAGAAACACTGAAGGCTTGTAAGTAGGGCAGTGCTATACAGGCATACCAGTAACTGATGTGAAACAGCACAAAGAAACTGACTTGCAGCCCCACCCTGCCTGTGGGACAGGGAACACCAGCAGCACCACACAGTGTCTTTACAACACACAGCCTATGTCCCTACAGAACTGCCTGCCTGTGTTCCACTGCTGCATCCATCATCTTCCTCACTCATTTAGGTATGATCTCAAAAAGGTGCTGAACATCCCTTCTTCCCAAACATCACCTCCCCACCGCCTGGCTCAGATATTTCCAGGCATTGAGAAGTTAAGATACAGACAGAAGAATAGTGGAATTGCTCACTGGGTTACCAAAAACATAGGATGCAGTGCTTTCTGTTACTGTGCAGCATTTCAGGAGGCTTTCTGCTTACTCCTCTCACCCTGACACCTCCTTACACACCAGGTTCTCTCTGCCCCAACTATGCTAGAGGTCCAGCTGCAGCTGCAGGGAAACACAAGCCATTCCTCCTGCACAGCTGCCTCTGCATCCCAGCCTTATTTGTATGAGACACCGCCATCCAGCTTGATTTGCATACGTACCAAAACGTGAGATGTGCACAAAATGAAGCAGGAAAACCTTTGTCTCTCCTGCCAGAGAAGGTTAATGGCATGGCTACTTTGCAAATGTTTACTATAAAGTGTTTCCTAAGCCTCAGAGCTATAGAATTTGTACATAAAAGGAGGTTCACCCCCTTCCCCTTGTCCCACAATCCTATTTGCTTCAGATTAACACAAGTGACCTCCACTCCACTTGTGCTCCATTCATCTCCCACAGAGCAGGGCCTGGCTGTACTGAATTATTTCCCTGCCATCATGAAATGCTGCTCAGCAGCATTGGAGGGAGCAGGGCTGCAGACAGGTGCTGTGCCTTTCTGTTAACCATTTAGCTCTCAGATAAGATTTCCATTTAAACCTAGCTCAGCTTAGGAGCGCTGCAAAAATCCACAGCGTAAGTACACGATACCAGAGCTGATGCACTGGCACACTGGGCACAAACATGTGTTAGGGAAAGCAGGTGAGCTCCATGCTTGTGGCTACATGCAGTCACACACAGCAAAGGACAAAGCAGCCCTACCACAAAGCAGCCCCACTCCCGCTGTCCCCATGCCACAGTCACTGTCCTCAGAGTGCATCAGAGGCTCTGGGATGGGCGCTCCCTGAAACAGGTTAATCCAAGCTGACACATGAAGTGTCACCTCCAAATCCAGCCAGGCTGAAGAAAGCCCTTCAGGACATTCCTGTCCCTTCTTTCTCTTCCCTCTCATCCCTCAGCCCAGTGCTGGGGTATCTGCAGACTGCAGGGCAGGGGGATGTGCTCTCAGCTCGCCACTCCTCCCAGGTGGCAGCCACAGTCCTCCACAGGTCGTCACATCTCCTGTGCCAGACATAAACCCAGGTTGGTTATTCTGGCACACAAACACAGATCTGTGCTGAAAGAAGGGCCACTGGGCAATTCAGAGAATGAGCATGAAATCCATCTCACTCCTTTGTTCTCCAGGCTGCAAGACTGACTGAACCCTTTAACTTGGGAAACAACCACGAGGTGCGATCCTGCTGGCCAACAGCCACACTGTGCCATCCATTTTTCTCTCATGCTGACTGAAGCTCCGACCTCTGGCTCCAGCTGCAGCAAGCGCCTATTGGCTGCCTGCATCCCCTGACCTCCAAAAGGGCACAGCACCCTACCTGCTAATACTGCAGACTAGGGCTGGGTTCTCCCAGACCACACCGCAGCACACAGTAGAGGAACTGGACGTCTCTGGACTCCTGCAGCCTCTTTCAATAGAATTTGCAGGAATCAGAGCACAAGAGAGAAGCCTCCACCTCCAGCTCTCACTTCTCCAAGGAAATGTGCTTATTTCTTCCCCAACAAACGCTCTCCATCAACATTTACAGCGCACTGCCAAAGAGACATGGAATGAAGAAAGCAAACAAACACATCAAAGAGGGCAGAGTGTCTACTTAAAATCCTCGTTAACATTTCACAACATACAGTGCAGAGGAAGAAATGCATAAAGTCAGCTGGCTTGAAATAGGCAAAACCATTTTTTGGGATATGCTTTCTAAGCTGACAGAGTACTGGCACAGCATATAATGGAGTGCCCAAACTCATTCAGTACCTTAACGAAGGATTCAGTGCTCCAGGTTTGACATGACAGGATTCCATGCTGGATTGTATGCTGCTTTCAGTGCAGGAGACAAATGTCTCCCTGTACATCTCCACTGCCACCACCTCTGTGTCTCTCCTCAATATAATTTTCCAAACACTTTCAAAATAAACAGAAGCTCTTTTGTCAGAGTGAAATAAATACAGCAGGATTGGGTTTGCACTGTTTACTGGTCCCTTGTCTTTCCTTTCACTCTGCCTCTGCCTGAGGCAGTTTTGGAAGGTTCTGCCACGTCCTCCGTTCTGCTCTAAGCGTATCAGTAAGAGACCAAGGGTTTCTGTCCCACAGTTGCATTCTACACTCATATAGCACATTCCTCTCAGCAGCACTGTCCATCTGAAATTCTCAAGTGTGAGGAAGCAGTCTGTAGGGTTTGATGACATTCTGCATTTTGGTTATTTTTAAGGCCATCTTCACTGCTAGATCAACTGGCACTAGCTGAGTCTGTCTACCAAAGCAGCTATCAGCCCTGCCCAGGCTCGTAGCTTAGGGTAGCCAAGCAGGGGCTGTGTGAAGAGGTAGCCAAGAATTTGAGAAGTGTGTATTATATCTTAAATGAGCTGCCTTGGGTATCTCAGCACTTCTCTGGTGCCAGGCATGTGAGTGCTCCCCCTGAAGTCACAGGGCTATCTGTGGGCTCCAAAGTCAGACAGAGGTACTTTGCAGGTCAGTGCCACCTCCACCAGCCCTGTACACAGTGGTCCCATCTGCTCTGGGATCTAAGAGCTGCTGTGTCACGGAGTAACTATTCAATTGAAATGACACCATTTGAGATTGGCTCATCCTTAGCTTTTATGCTTTTCAGTTTTACCCAGAAAAGTCAATGGACACACACTGCCTCTTCTGATGCCAGGAGAAATTTTGTTACTGATGTCAAGTTCCAGCACAGAGTCCTGTGTCACTAAGTGAGGCTGTCCCAGTTTTCCTCACAGCTGCTGAGAGGAAGAGAGCTACTAGCTCTGCAGACAAAAGCACACCTGTACACAGTGCTCCTTGCAGAGGTGATAACCGCAGGAAAAGAAGAAAATAATGATTTCTTCCACAGGACCCGATGTTCCTAACAAATTCTAAAAGCAGCAGCAGTGTTCATTGACAGCTACAGCCCCATTGTTCATAGGCAGCTTTCTCCTAATCACAATTATGTATCGCTTCAGCTTTTATTTTTGTAAAGACTTTCTATATTTCTCCTTTCATCTTTCCCATCCAGGACTGCTGCCGGGCAGGCTGTGCGCTGGCAGCCAGGCGCAGCACAGCAGGGAGCAGTCCTGCAGCCTGGGAAGACTCCCGCTGCCAGCCAGAACCGCTGCCTCCGAGCTCCCAGCATGCCCACAGACATCCTTCAGGGACTGCAAGCCAGCATCGAGTCCTAGGAACAGGCTGGTACCTGCCAGCACAACCACTCCTCTGCTGCTGGGGAGAACGAGGGGCTCACTGAGTCACAGACCTTCAGCCAACCTGCCCAGTACGAGCCCCAGAACATTTGGTTCCACTTCCTCAGCCCTCTTGCAGCCCTATTTACAAATGATTTAGAAATGGAAATGCCTTGATTGGTCTCAGTATGCAGGAGGTCATTGTTAGAGCACTATTATGTGCAGCACAGAACTTTAAAACTCGTGACACTGTAATTATAATCAAGGCCATGTCTGCTATTACCTAGCATTGGGAAGAGCATAGTAGAGGGTAGTTTGGTTTAATTCCTAATCTAATTAAAATTCTACTTTGTTCCAGCAGCCAAAGCTATCTACTGTCTTAGAAGTATACCAGTGCCCACCTGTAATTGTGAACTGAGTACTTACACAGCAGAAACTCCTGCCCCTCAGATGTCCTCATGGAAAAAACATCAATTACATCTCTCACACAGAGCTTGTCAATTCTGACTCCTTACAGCCCAGTACTGTTGTAAAATAAAAAATGACGCAGGTGGAAAGCTTTGCAGGGCAAAGGCACAGCTGTATTTCATACCTGACAGAACTCATTCTGTGCAGTGCAGACCTGAAAGCAAATTCTGGGGGTGGGATGAGGAGATGCTCAAATCCCTTCACACTTGCCTAGCTCGGTTACAAAGTAATTAGCCTCATTGTGAGAGTACAAGGCAACACACCACATCCTGAATTATTCAGGAAGTCAGACTGAAGAACTGTTGCAAAGCCTTCTTGTTTTAAGTTCTGTCTCCCTCTTCCCCATACTGATCTCCTGTGACTCCACTACACACAAAGCAGAGAGCTATAAAAGAGCCAGCCACTGCAGAGAGCAGCATACAGCCCAGAGCTCCTGTCCCTCTCACCTGGTGACTCCTCGCATCCATCCCTCTCTTCTTTCTGCTAACTTGTGAATGAGAAAGGGGAACCGAAGGTGATCAGTCTCATCTCCAGACCCCAAAGCACCGTGCATCCCCAGGTTCTAAGAGAGGAGATCCCTGGAAGGCTACGCTGGTAGCATTCCTCTGCTTGGAAACACTTTGTTCAGCTGGGAGAACTTTCAAGGTGCTCAGGATCGCAGTGGAGGGATGAAATCAGAAAGTCTGACTGGGGTTTACAAATCCCCATTTAACACATGCGCACCACGATTTATGGACATGTACATTAATGGCTGGGCTCAGCATCACTAAATCAGTCCCTCCCATTACAAGTATGAAATAAAGTTGGATAAATCAGAGCATTTCATTTAGGGTGATTTTCATGGTAAATAAATCAATTGGGTGATTTGTTAATATGCTGTAGGATCTCTCATCTCCTTCTGATTTGGCATCAATCAAAACTTTCTGAAATGCCATCACTAAATCCCAGATGTAGGGGGCAGACTCAGGGCTCGGGGCAGAACTGAGCAGGCTGCCGGTGCGGCGGTGACTGGGTGAGGCTGGGCAGTGAGCCTGCGTTGCATTGGGTCCTTGCTTTGCCAGGGACTCCCAATGCAATGTGGAAGCCAAACTCGGCACACATTTGCTCTCCCATCCTGTTCACAGTTCCTCAGTCCTGTGGCCCCCTGCAGGAAAGGGAGACAGAGCATGTCCCCCTGAGGAAAAGTCTTCAGAAAAACAAAGCATGTAGAGCACCAACAGAGCTACGCTGGCAAGGCTGCCCGCAGCCCTGGGCCTGGGACTGTGAGGAGAGGGGCTGCAAGGAGACAGCATACAGGTACATGCCACAGCCACTTCCCCAGCACCTTCCTCAGGCCATGGCCATAGCTTTGGAACAGGACTCAGCAACAGGGAGGCCTCAGGGACAGCCTGCCACCTCCAACTCGTCCTGCACGGATGAGTTCTGGTCCCAGTTGCATCCTGGTCCATCCACCAGCTTCCCACATCACGCACAGTGCCAGTGTCCTCAGCTGTGAAGGGAAAATGAGGAAAGTGGCCTCATTTATAAAGCATTTTGGATGTGCTGGTTAGCTGCACACCAGAGGAGTGATTTGTTCTTCAGGCACGGATTCCTCCCCAGCAGCAGCAGCGAGCAGGCAGGCTTTTCTGCTAAACTAATGTTATTTAACATTAAACACCTAACATCAAGGTATATTTAAGCAAAATAAACCAGTGAACAAAAGCCTCAGCCTTTGCAGTTTGGAGCCCCTACAATCCCCTAATTCCCCTAATGATTTGCCAACCTAGCTGGATTTTGCCACTTCACAGTCCAGAGATGCTTGCTAAGGGTAGAGCAGAACCAAAGGGTGGAGTTTTCAAACACAACTGGATGGGATAGCTTGGGATGGTTAAGTATACTGCAGAACTATGAGCACATAACAAGCACCAGGCCTGTGAGCCTGGCCCCAGTGCTCGTGCATGCAGGCAGCTTCAAACCACACCGGGTGCAGGCAGAAGGTCCCATCACCTTCCTCATGCAGCCTCTCCCATTCTGATGACTGGAGATCTACCCTAGAAATATTTACACGCACACCTCGCACAGCAGACCAGACACAGTGAAGGAAGGCTGTGGGCACACATAATGCAGCTTACTTCCTATAGAATTGTTATGAAGTAGGAGGTGAGATTATTCAGATATTAGCCCTCAGTCACCAGGGAACTGTCTGTGATTTCTCTATTTATACTTGCAGGGCTGTCGCACAAAATACTGTGAAAGATTTTGATCTTGAAAACTAATGCAAGATTAAAAAAAAACACAATAAATTCAAACATCTGTGGCATTTCCACCTCATCCCCAGGCTGGGGAAAGCAAAGAGAGGCTCCCTGATTTCTGTTCTCCTTTTTCTTAAAACAAAAAGACGGAGTAAAGCCACAGGAGGCCCTCACATGAATGGCAATGATAAAATTGATCAGGCTATCACACAGCTGTCTTCAAGAAGCAGAAAACAGACAAATGAGCATTAGTTATTGAGTGGTCGAGCAGCCTGGCAACAGCTCTCCACCACCTCCAAGCAGTGCAGGACCTCGTGCGGCACTGGTCAGCGTGGCACCAGTCAGCACGGCTCCGGGGCTTTGCTCTGCACCACGTGTGGGAGATGAGACAAGTCTTAGATCCAGTGCCAGCTGCTGCCTGAGCACAAATATCCCCCAAAATTGCATTTCTCTATTAAGAAAATGCAGAAATCCAGACTGAAGGATGCACAGCTACATTCCAGCAGTTTTTTGCTTGTTTCTGTTTTAGAGAAGGCTTTCCCTCCCTCACCAAATGGAAGTACTGCAGGGCAGGCAGCAGGGAGCAGGGCAGGGACAGTGGGCAGCTGGCATCAGATGGAAGGGACAAAATGAAGGGCAGGGAGATGTTCAGAGAGAAGGAAATGCAGGCTGGAGCTGCGACTTTTGCAGTAACAAGACAAGAGAGCTGAAATGAGACCTGACAACTTGCTTGGGGAAGAGTGATGTGTGGAGCTGACAGGATGGAGAAGACCTGCATGGAAGAGGTTTATTTATACCCAGATTTAAAAGAAAATAAGCAGCAGCATCCTCTCCATGTGCTCTGTATGCATTTGGCAAAAACATCAAACTGAACAAAAATCTGCGGATAGCCCAAACACAGACAATAATGTAGTCAAAGCCAGCATCAATGTTTCAGGTAACTCCAAAGGGCCACATTCACTGAGACAGAGCACCATGAGCAAAGAAAACTAATGCAATTTGCTCCGAGGTCTGTGAGATTGGAATGTGTGAAGAAATTGAGTTCTGTTCCCTCACTTTAATCCCTTACATTTTCCTAAGGAAATAAATATCACAGCCCTAACAGTTGCTACTGAAACAGGGACAAACACCCTCCCCCGTTCCCTTTACCCTTCCCCAGCCTCTTCACCAGCAGTGAGTTTTTCTCAAGTGACTAAAAATGGAGGTAAAATATCCCCCAAAAACCATCAAAAAGACAATCCCAGCTCCTGCGACTGTTTGCACTGCTGGCATCCCCTGACAATCTGCCACAACGAATCACTCTGCAAGGGGAGCTGCTGAGGGATGCTGATGGACTGCAGCACTCCCAGGTCCCGTTTGGGAACAACTGGAAAGCATTTCATTGTGGATACAGAATATACCCCAGGATAACCTTTAGCCCAAATCATCAGCAGAGGTCCCAGTGGCTTTTACATACTCAGGAGCCACTTTCCTTCTCCTACTCCTCTGCTTCAAGCTTCGCATTTCCACAAACATTACTAAACCCAACCCTACAAGTCATTTATTAATGAGCCGAATTCTCTCCATTCCTCCCTTGCCTTTCCCATAGCTACTGAACACCGTTCAGACACCCTCCTGCTAGTGTTAGCAATGTATGATCACATTCCATTTCATTCAATTATAAGTAAAAGCTAGAAAAAGCCAATATGACAAACTCCACCAAACAATCTTTCACTTACCCATCACAATTCCTCCCATGAGGTCCTTTTCCCTTTTGCTTCAGGACTGCTGCCTGCCTCCCAGTTCAATTTGTTCCTCTTCAGGAAGAGAAACTGTAACTTGCCTTTTTAGTCAGAGAACTTTGGATGTACATAGAAATAAATGAATTTCTGAGATATGATATTTCTTAAATAATTGAACATTTGCTTTTTATAATGTTAAATTAGAAAAAATAACTGGTTAGTTTTCAGTATCGAGAAAGACATTAGGCTTGCTGAATGCTTTTAACAAAGAGGTGTGCAAAAAATCACTGTGCATTACACAAAGTATAAATAATGAAAATAAAATAATATAATTATATTGCCTTTTAATGGGATTTTATAATTATATTGCATTTTAATGAGACTTGGACAATTACCTCCCTTCAGCTCCTTGCAGATCTCTGCCCTAGGCTATAACCTCATGCCAATGTCCAGCCCCAACCTGTGTGGAAAACCAACTCCAGCATGACTCACAACTCCACTGCAGGATGCCCACCTGCAGGACAGCAGCACCTGCAGAGACAGAGCACTCTGCTCAGCACTAACCAACACGGGATTCTTCCACAGATGGAAGGCCAGGAGCCCAAGCTAAGGTGCCCCAACCCATCTTTTCCCCTCTGCTACACAGTGCAGCAAGGTGACCGTGCGGAAATGCACCATTTCATGAGGCACCACCATGCCGTCCCAACCCAACCCGGAGCAGGATGCTGCTTTGGGAACTACCCTCCAATACTAACCTATGCTGAACAGTTTCTCTTCCCAGAGACGGTGAGGCAGGACAAGCCCACAAAATTATGGGCCAAGAAACCTAAACCTAAACCCTCCCTGAAAACCACATTTCCAAATAAAACCCATCCTTTTAGTGCAGTGCTATTTATAAGGGCTGCAGTTCATACTGCTCTTTCCCTTTTTAGTATAGCCTTTCTCTAATATTCATTATCTCACTCCTGACTTCTCGCTGTCTGCACATCCGTTGTCACCTCTCATTCGGGAGTGACTCATTCTTAAAAGGATTTAGTCAGCTGTGAACAGCCAAACTAAGTACTGTGCATGGCATACCCAGGGAAAGAGAAACTCCAGAAATGTCTGGATTGATCTAGTTAGATAAGCCACACTGCAGACAGTGCATACAAGCAGTCCAAATAACCCACCTTGACTCTGGGAACTGCACTCCCAGAATTCAGGGTCCCATCTCTGCTGCCATGCTGCAGCTGGCAGAGCAGAGGTGCGAGGCCCACTGCAGCCCACACAGTGCCCTCAGAGCAGCAGCAACCTATGTGTGTCACCTCTAAGCCTAAGGCAAGAAGTAGAGCACATTTTACCACCTGCGCAGCAGTAATGTCCAAAAGCAGAAATCCTATCCCTCTGGATGCTATAAAACCCTTCCCTGAGGAGCACACCATCTTTTGCCCCAGCTGGGCTCATTCCAGGCACAGCTGGGCTGCCTCCAGTAGGACTCACCCAGTAATCTCTGCTCCTCACTTTGTGGCACTCTTCACCCTGAAGAACAGGATGGCGAGCAGCTCCCAGGATGGCTCACAGCACACCAGGTCATGGAGGAGCAGGGGCTGCTGTCAGGGCACTGAGGGAACAGCGTGCTGGGCAGCACTTACATCGGGGCCACGAGGAGCCAGCCCCCAAGCCCATGAGGGTGGGATGTCCTCTGCCCCTGGCCCTGTGCTTGCTCACTTGTGAGAGGAAAATGAAGCCCTACAAGAAAAAAGAACTTATTTGAAGGTTTAAGAGTGTGGCTGAGGACCACCAGGGCATCCAAAATGATGCTCTAGCAAAATGCATCCAGCCTCCTCCTCAGATGACTCTAACAAACTGGGAAAACCCTGTCAGGCTGAATATACTGTGAGTTAGTGAGGCGCACATGTAGTCCCCTGATAAGGCTGGCTTCAAGCTGCAGTTGTGTGCAGTGCAACCAAGCAGGATAACACATCACCGCAGCACCTCACTTCACTGTCGCATGAGAAGTGTTTCCACTTTGCCTGTTCCCACTTTTTGTTGTTTTTTTTTTTTCATCAGAACAAAATAACCCCACCTGATTCTACACCACCCACATACCTGAGCCCACCCAGCCTGGCTATGCCCCCTGCCAGCCCCATAGCCATGGAGCAGTCTTGTGCAGCCATGTGCACCACGAGGCCAAGATCCTGGGGCTGGCAGGACAGTCCTTGAGACAGAACAATCAAGTCTGCCCTGTACGTTTCAGTCTACAAGATAAAGCAACCCGACAAAAGCCACCCCCAAAGGGTGGTAAAGGATAGGAAGGAGCTAAGGTTCACCCTACACCTTCACCTTTCTTACCAGAAAAGGACAGAAAGAAGAACTGGTTTAGATCAGGGCCCTGTTCTAGCTGAAAGCTGTATACTTGAGGCAGGCAGATAAATGGATCTAATTTTGGCACATCCTGCTTCTTCCAGATGCGCCACATAGTACATCACCTCAAACCAATGCAGACACCAGCATAACTGGTATCACGAGAGCAGTGCTGAATTCAGGCCCTGGTTTTGTTATCTATGCCAGAAGAGAACAGTGTACACAGATGCCCACAGCAGCACAGTCATTTGGATGGTGCTGATGCTTCTTTTGCCTTCCCTCTGCCTGCATCTCCTGGCACATGATATTCCTGGGAAGAAAAACAATAACTAAAAAAACCCAGATCATGAGGGTATTGGAAAGTAAGTGTTGCATCTGCAGAGATGAGTATTTCCCTGCAGAACTGGTTCTAGAAGTTATTTTCATCCAATTAACGAAGCAAAGCAAACTGTTGCTAGGCCTGAGCGATTTGCCTAGCCAATCTATTTGGTTGTTGCTTCCACAGCTTTCTCTACAAGAAGTTGGCAGTATGTGTCCCTTCCCTGACATAAGTCACGCCAAATGAGAAATAACCTCTCAAGGATCACAACCACAAGGATGGCACCCACTGCCACTCACGCTACCTGGCAGCACAGCTGGACAATCACAGTCAGCCAGATCACAGAATGAAACCAAAAATGAAATGGGTTTCGTTGAATGCAATACAGATGGAATTTAAAATCCTTCAGGGTTTATTGCTCCACCACATTTCCAAAACAAAATAAGACTGAGGAAATCACTTGTCCTACAGAAGCAGGGAAAAAAAACAAGAGAATGGAGAACCCATTCCTGAAACAAGAGCTCCCTAAGAGTGGTTCAGCTTTCTCCCAGCACTATGGCCTGGCACTTTGACAGGCAAATCCCATGGAAAAGAGGTGGGACGGAACCTCCACCAATCTCTCTTCTCCCTTCTCAGGGTGGATTTACTTTTCAAGACGTAACTAAACCAAAAAAGTGCCAGGCAGACAGCGCAGCAGGGAGCTGCCCTTCCTGCCCCAGCTCTTCCTGCTATTATTGCAAAGTCCCAGGAGAGTCCCAAAAGAGACAATGAATCTTGTTTCATTGACCTGTCTCATTATAAGGAAATCCTTAACAACTCAGGGTGTAGACTGCATCACGAAACAAAATAAGACCTTGGAGAAGGAGAGATTTTGAACTGCAGAATAGCGGCTGTCTCAGCACAAGATGGAGGAACAAAGTCTGTTGGGAAGCTGAACATGGAGATCATCTCTTTGTCACCCAAAATCTGGTTGTATCTGGAGTATCAGCTCAAACTGAGCTCAAGATACTGCCTGGTTGCAACTCCCTGCACCAGTGAGCAAGCACTCCTGAGCAGCAGGGGCTTCTCTTCTAACAGGAACTGCTCTCCCAACTCTTACACCCCTCTTCCAGGTAATGATTCAGAAAGAGTTTGAAAAATATTCCTTGTGATTACCAATCCAGTCCAATTAGATTTTTCCTTTAGTTAAACTACGCCTGCAATCCTGGCTTTAGCTCTGGTTAACCACTGTTCGTTGGCCAGGTCCAGGACGCAGAAGATAAAAAAAGGATCCACACAAAGGGAGATTCTCTCTCAGGAGTGAATGCTGCAGCCTAAGAGCCTTATAAACAGTTGCCCTGCTCTCCAACTCTACTTCAGAGCTGCCAGTGCCACTGTCGTTTCACTACTGTTTCATATCCTGCTGGGTGGTTTGCCTTGGCAGGCAGCTCCTCCAGCCCAGCCTACTGCTTTGCGTGCAATACGGTCCTTCAGCTGTTAACCATGGGCCGTTTCTCAGTTTGAATTTCCCTTTGGAGAAGGGAAGGTCTGATCAGATTTCCTAATGAGCCTATTCAGACCATATCCTCCATTTCTATGCAGGTTTTAGAAGCAGGTAATAACACGGAAAAAGAGCAAACTTGTTAGCTCACAACACTCTTCTGAGACAACGCATGCCAACTGCCACTTTCTCCTCATTTGGGTCTCCCTAATGCCATTCCTACCAATGAAGGGTGAAGCAGTCAGGTTCAATGTCCTCCCCATCACACTGCTGAAATGAGCAAGCACATGGCGTGGGTGGACTTGCAGAGAGCTCAGTGCCTCGCTTCCAACAAACGGCCCTGATCATCTGTCCATTGATTCTCATTGCTCATTTCAAAAATAAGCTTTATTGCAGCTTAATACCTTTTGTGTCGCTGGAAATGTAGGGCTTGCCTCGCCTCTCCTATTCAATGAGGAGAGAGAGCCAATCTACCAAACTGATGTGACAGCTCTGAGTGCTTCTAATAATGCTGAAGCTTTGTGATTCTATCACCTAAACAGTAACTGATAAAGGACACAGAGAGGCAATATTGCCTGGGGAGATTGGGAGCACCAGGTAAGTTCCTTCATGCTCTGAAGTGCTCTGGGCTTACCAGCAAGGCCAGAGACCACATCACTGTGCTAGGAAACACTCAGAGCCACAGAGCCAACAGACATCAGAGGAAGAGTTCTGCTATGAAAGCCACTCAGCAAATGCCTTCCTGATTACAGTCCACCAGTCACATGGAGAGTTCCTCTGCTCCTGGAGCACACATCTCTGTGGGACTGCTGCTGGGATTGCACTGGCCGGAACTTTTGCTTCCGCTGCAGCACAGACCTCATCACCATGACAGCTGTACTTCGTAGCTTCTTCTCTGCGCACCGGATGAGAGATGAGCCCAAGGAAAAGTCTAAAAACTAAAGGCCACGTTTTCCACACCAGAATCCTCCCTTGGTTTTTAACACTTCTGAGGGTCAGCTCAACACATGCAGCACCAGCCTAGTGCAAGCCCTGCCCACCACAAGCCAGTTATCCCCTCCATCCTCCTGTCCAATACAGACAGCAACTGGGCCCAGCCCCAATCCCAAGCCTCCATGCAGCAAGCGCTTCCCAGCTGTCCTTCTCCACCTCCTCCTCCCCTCAGAGGCTGGCGGAAGCAGGAAATCTTCCTGATCTTAACAAGCCCCCTGTCACGAACCCATTTTCCAAGGGCCAGGGGGAACACTGTAATTAAAGGAGCAAATCTGCCCTGGTTTTGAATATGCAAGGCTCGGTGACACAGCCCAGCTTCTCAACCAGCTGGCTCATTGTGGGGCCAGCAGCTGCCCAATTTGTCAGGCTTTGCTGCCTGCTCAGCCCAGCACCCTGCTGTACACACAGGCTCCGACCAACACATGGAGAATCTGACTTCCCCTCCATCAAGCAGCCACATAAGCCATCCTTTAAACGGGGTCAGTGTTAATTAACCCACTTTAAGTCCCTTTATACAGAAAAAAAAAAAAAGAATACTTTTTTCTGTCTGCATATGCAGCTTCATCTGCCCATTTACCACCATGCTGTACAAACCGAGCTCTCCTATTTTCAGGGAAGGGGTTTTTGTGAACCCTTCACACTCTGGAACAACCCCAGGAGACAGAAAGAGGCTTCATACGACAGGAGAAAATGTAGGTGGAAATAGCAGCTTATGTCAGTGAAAAGCAAAAGCAGAATCGTAGAAAGGAGCTCATTGAGAGCACTGTGTTAGGGAGGTTTGGCTCTGCACTGTTCACATAGGGGCTTTTGGTTTTGGTGTATAAATATATTTATTTGAAAAACAAGTGGATAGAACACATCTCTTGTAACCACATTAAGGACTCTCCTTCCTCCACTGCTATTCACACACTCAGCTCTCTCCCATCTCCACTCAAAAGCCGCCATCTTCTCTCCTCATCAGAAGATCTGCACAGCCCAGAGAATCTGCTGCAAAGCACATTTAAGTTTATACCACCTCTTAAGTATAAAAGGTATTTCAATGTAAAGACTAAGCATGTGATTTATTAATTTGTTGCCAACAGCTCAGATTCACATGCTTCATACCAAAGTTACCCGAAAAAAAGAAAAAAGAACAACCAACTATGCCGTGACCCAAAATTTTATGTCAGATCAATACTGGCATTTTATTTGTGTTATAAACTTTTAAGCTCTTTTAAAACTACAAAACATTCAAAGCTTTGCCTGCTTCTATTAATTCTGGTAATTTGATGGCCTTGAACCTGAGCTCTCACCGAAGCCTGCCTTCAATGCAAAAAGACCAAAAACCGACTGGAAAACTCTTCCCCTCAGACTGCAGTCCAGCAGAGACACAGCACAGCAGCCCTGACCTTGAGATCGCTGAATGCGGTCACCTCCACTGGAAGTGTGCAGGCAGGCTCCGTTAGTGACCTGGGCTAACAGCAGGGGTAGTGCTAAGCCCCAGCACCTGAAAAACCAAGAGTGAGGCCTCAAAATAAACACACACAAAGAAAAAGCAGTCACAGGGCTGGGGACAGGGAAAGGTTCCTCCTCTGACATGCTGCTGGCTCAGGTTTCCACTCATTTTCTCATGGATAGGAAACACAGGAAGTGATTTCCGTAAGGGATGCTGCGAGTCTAACCTGAATTCAAGGGCAGAGGCTTTAACATAAACCTCAAACACAAACATTAATAATAACAAAACACCGCAGGACGGGCTTAGTCTCCATGAGGACTCTCCACAGGTATCCTCATGCTCCTTTTTGCAAATAAAGACAAAATTCCCAATTCACTCAGACCAAGATATTCCTTGAAGAAAGGTCCCTTCGGGCTTCTCTCTGCTACTGCATGGTCTCTCTCTACTGCCCCCTCCCTTTAACCTGATCTGTTCTTTAGATGTAAATCAGCTTGGTGGATTTCCCAACTAGTTCATAACATTTCTTATGTTAATATTTGACATTATAAGACTGTACGAAGAAGCCCCTGCTGTTAGCATTTGCCACTGCTTAACCTAGCCCATGCCTGCCATGGCACACAGTGGGCAAGGCAAAGCTCTGGCCATGCCACGGTGTCTGCATGTTTTCCCTCCACTCAGCCTGTGTGTCTGACTGCTGGATGCCAGGCACGATTTTAATTGGTGATTTTTTATAGGTGTGACAACTGGAGTGCAGTACTTAGCACTTGTGAAAATCAAGTCCTGTCTCCAAAGCCAACCTGAGCATTCAAAAACCATTAGTCAGATCCTACAAAATAATGAGATTGGCTTAGAAAACAAGATGCTTTCAGAAATGACATGCTTTATTTGCCTTATGGGGTTTCTGCATTTTGCTGCTATGTGTTCAAGTCTTCCTTTTTTTTGCCTTCACAGTAAGGACAACTACAACTTCTTTAAATGAAAACAAAGAATCTTGCCCTAAATCGTCCAAGTCTGAAGGCTGGAATTTCAGGACAAATATCGTCAGATCCGTCACCATTCACAGAAGTGAGTAAGGGTGCACATCTCCTTTAGAAATAGGCTTTGTTGTACAAGTTTCTTGCAGGTAAAAGAGGTATGGATGTGTTTTCTCTCCTTGTGGATGCTATCGGATGGATTTAATCTGTTAGTCAGTCTCTCCCAATTACCCCAATGTGGACATCTACATTCAAAAAACCAGGCACATTTCTGCTTGAATTTTCAGACTTCTATGAAACATGATTTAGAAGGAAACTCTAAAGTTGTATGCACTGTTGCACCCATTTCATCCAGCCTCCAATACTGCAGGAGACTTCTTCCCTGCTGGCTGATGAGAGACACCTCAAGGTTCTACCAACCAACAATCTATGTCTTCCCCACATTCAGCACAAGCTAAGCAAGCACTTTCAGGTCTGGCTCTTCAGGAGGCCTCAACCCAAAGCTCTGGGGAAGTTTAAAGGCAAGACAGCTTTGAATCTTACTCTTAGAAGGGTGGCAGACAGGGGAGAGCAAAACACTAACTATGTATTTCATGTTATGTTGAAACCAACCTCACCTTCCAGTATCCCCATACACCACAAACAAGCAGCAATACGTTTCTGAGCCCTAAGCTGGTGAAAGACTACCAGGCATCAAGCAGACTGATATGTGGCACAACAGAAATGGGCTTTTCTGTTCCCTGTTCGAATTAGAAAGTGGGCTTTTGCTTATATCAATATATTTGCAACACTCTTGGAGTTCTACTGCTGAACTCTCTCCTCGGCGAGGAAGGGGGACAACAAGATGACATGCTTAATGGTGGGAATAATCAAGTAAAAGCTTGGCATTAAAAAAGAGCCCATCCTCTCATGGTCTTAGACTGGTAGGAAGATAAGGCATCCATCTCCTCCCTCACTGACTGAAAAGTAACTCCCCAGCTCCATTTAAGGAGGAAAGCCAGGTATGTACAGTTTTGCTGGCATCAGCACCTGCAAGGCAACGCTACTCAGCAACAGCCTGAGCAAACAAAAAGCTCTGATGCTGCCATCACCCTGGGACACAAGGTGTCAGACTCTCAAGTTACAGCCTGAAAACTTTCAAGAGCCAGCCTGAGTTTTCTCAAGATCTTCTTCCAAGGTACAAGCCTACCTTCTCTGCCAAGGTGTTTTCTTAGAAGCAGAGAAGAAATCCCCCATTGTCATAATGACACAGGGAATCACAGGACAGAGAGCAGGACTTGGTGACTGTTCACTGATGCTTCACACCTTGCACTGTAACCAGAATTGTTTTGGCTGGAGATGGCACAGGTAAGGAGTGATCATGGTCCTACAGAAGACAACAGGAGTTAACTTTCCTACCAATTCTACCTGGGTAGCATCAGGACACAGCTATCAGTGCCATCAGAGATGGACTTAGAAAGGGTACAGAGAGGGAGGTACAGGCACTGAGAAGGAAAAAGGAACGCAGGAGCAAAGACCATCATAAGCTGTCCTGCTTAAGAGATAACTGGATAACTATCTTTGTACAGCACATTTTTGGAAGAAATATGCATACTGACTGCCTTTCATTTCTCCCTGCAAACTCCCCATGCTGCTCTAATAAGAGTCTCTGGTAAAACTAAACTAAACATACATAAATTTTCAAAGGCGGCATGAATGCCCTAAAGTAAATAATCCTTTAAGCCCCTATCCACTGCAGCACTTGCTGAGGCGGGGGGAAAACAAAAAACAAACAAAAAACTGCCTGAGGCGGGGGAAAAACAAGACAAACTGCAGCTGTGAAATATGAAATAAGACAGGAATGAGAAAACATTCCTTTCTCCTGAGGAAGCGTATGCAGAGTTGCAAGCATTTTGATCTAGCAGTTTAAATTAGGCCGTGCAAATGACTTGTCTCATGTACACGCAGAAGCCGAGAAGCAGCCCTTGCTGGTGCATGTAGTGGGGTCTGTAAGCAGGAGTGTAGCAACAAGCAGCAGTAACACCATCATGTGCTGGGAGAAGGAGCAGAGGTTTGCTTTTCAAAGCACTCGTTTAACACATTTCAGCATCTTAAAACGCCTGCCCAGGAACCAAGAACCTGGCTGAGATCAGATCAATTTGGAGGCACAGCCCCTGAGCCACCAGCAGCAGCCAGCATCCCCAGGAGCCATCCCTGTCCTGTGGCCTCCCTAGAACCATAGCAGAAGACATCCAGTAGCTGCTGACAGGGAATAAAGGAAATATGCTGTGGTGCTGAGCGAAACTACTGCAGCTTGAAGGAACTGCATTAGGCATTCCAAAAACAAGTCATTACCTATTTAACTAAAGCTGTCACTTGACAGAGCTTTGCACAGAAAAACCTAGACGCACTCATGGCAGTCCTGCCATCTCTGGATACCATTCTCTTCACAATTTCTTTTTAGCTTCGTTCCATCCACACTTCCTCTTACCAGTGTCTGTGTGTAAGTGTGACTTTCTCGAAGACAGAGCCTGCCAGGCTGCAATGCAAGGCTTACAAGGCTGCCTAGCACCCTGCCGTCTCTCCAAGAGCTTCAGCACCCTTTGCAGAAACAACTTCCCAAAAAACCTCAGTAGGTTGCAGCAGGAATTCCTACATCTCACATGATCCAGCATGCTAATAGCATTACTTTTCCTAACCAGCCACCAATGAAAAACACGAGACATATAACTCTAATGCCACCAACTCAGCCCTTCTATCAAGACTTGGCTCTAGCTGCTCCTGACTTCCCTGATGATCCTGGTGGATCCTTTCCAACTTGGGACATTCTGCAGTGCCATGACTCTAAGCTCTGGTAAAACAAAAGTCTTGCACTTTTTGAGCTTTCAGTATTTCAGTGCCTTCTACAATGAGATGAAACCTACTCCAGCCTTTTAATGCAACAGAATCATTCTGAAGCATCCACATTTAAATGGGAGCCTTTCCAATCGGGGCATGCAAACCCAGTGATTATTGTAGTGAGCTGAAATGTGACAGGTTCAAGCATCAGCCCTGATGTGAAATGAAATTGCCCTGACAGATGAGAGACCATGAACCTGTAATTCCTGGTTCAGCGCTTGCATTAGGTCTGCATATGCATCTTTAGTGCCACATTCACAAGTAGATGCACCTACACATTGAACAACTTCAATGTGCCCCTTGACTGTATCACTGCCAGCAGGCTGCCCCTCCAGTCAGGCAGCGCCCTACTTTAGCAGGAGCTGAGCCTCCTCCATCAATGAGAAATCCATGGGCAATCAGCAATCTGTAAGCTTCTCTTATGTATTCAGATCTCAACACAAGTTCAACACCTCAGCTTATAAGATCAAAAGACAGCACTCCCATCTGCCTCCCCTCCACTCCTTTGCAGAAGGTCACACTTTCCCCTTGCTCACCTCTGCCTTACACAGCGTTCCACTGACAGGGGGCTTCTGAAACAAGAACTCTTCTTCCTGTGCCAAATGCAGGAATGGAATAGGAGTGATCCCAGGGAGTGATGGTGAGGGATCCAAGGGTGAATATTACTTAGAGTGATTTCTGAAACCGTCCTTCATATCCCACTGTTCAACTCAGAGCTCTGGATAACAAATATTTTCTCCTCTGTGCACGTCCCAGGGACTTCCTTCTGCTTCTTACAACAAGGAGGCCAAAGCAAAACCAGGTAGTTTTTGGATTTAAAAAATATATGCACATATACCCAGAACATTAAGGAGTGCATACACATTTTAAATCCATTTCTGTCATATTTTACTTGTTCTTGGCACAAGCGGCACAAACACTGAGCCCTGAGAGCCTCTCTCATCTTTGTCTTCATTGCAGTGAAAGAGTTTGACTCCGCATCTGCAGCGCCCCAAAGAACACACAGGACTGAAGAACACCTGTGTTAGCTTTGCTGTTCTCTCAAGCATTTGAGACAGGGATGGGAAAGAACAGCATTGTGCAACAATCCCCATCCACAGTGTAATTAACTCTCATTTTCCCTGGCCCTGGAGTGCTTGTCTCCTTCACCCATAACTGAAAACAAAAACAGAAAGCTCTGGGGGCAAGGGAGGGGATAAAAGCAGCTATGAAAGCTGCTCTCCCTGTTGGCTGTGTGCTGCTTGTTTAGGTAACTGGAGATGGTTGGTCTGCTGTTAATTCTTTTTCATCACAGAGGTCACTGGAAATAAATTCTGCACACACATCATGCTGAAACGAGGAGATAAGGACACTCACACTTACAAACCCCAAACTATGTTTTCCCTGGGCCACCAATAGCCCTCGGCAATGTTTTCCTTTCCCACTATGCCACAAAGCGCTCTCCCACCAGGACACCACAAACCTGCCTTCAGCAGAGACTGCAGCCCATCACACTGCTTTCCCACTGCCTCCTGTTCACACTTCCATCCCTCTGTGCTTCCCCTGCAAGCAGTGTGGGGCCAGACCCGGCAAGCCGCAGTGCCTTTGGGCCTGGGGACCCCAACACAGTACCCCATACCCTGCCTGCCCAATGCAGAAGCTCGCTGGTCCCTGCTGGGGGCCGGGTGCCAGCTCAGGACCTGCCTGTGCAGCCATGAGCATGGAACAGGACTCAGACCCATAGGCTCTGCCTCTTTTGAGGCCACAGAGCGAAGGCTGCAGCTCAGGGGGATTCAGTTTGCTGCCTACCTTTAGCTCATCCTGCTCTGTTCCTCACAGGTACTAAGAATGAACAGTTTAAGTACTCAGTCAGGTACTTGAACAAAAGGAATTGCTTTCTAATTGGAGCCACAGACACCAAAAGAACTATATAGCTAATAAGCACAAACAGAATCATCATTAGAGGAGACTATATTAAGATACAACTGAGATTGCAGACATTTGTTCTGCCAATAAGCTCTGTATGCTTTAAACCCTGCCTGGCTTAATTAGATATTTGATACCCCATCACTTCGGCATTTCTAAAAATAATCACATCGTATGTCCTATTTATTAACTTTGATTTATACCAAGACTTGCCTCCATTTCTCTAGGGGGCATTTACAAAAGTTAAAATGTAGAGCCAGCCAATAAATCCATCCTGCCTGTAAGGAAATGACTTTCCTGGATGCAAAACCCAGCTCCCCAAGAAGCCAGAGAGGCCTTTATTGGCTTTGCTGGAGCTAACTGCAGCCTGAAAGGTGGCATCTTTGTCTAAGGGCTTGGAAAAATGGGTAGCTATCATGTTAGAGTGTATTATTAAAAGTGACAATTATCTCTGTATGCTTACAATTGGAACTTCTGATTTCATAGGCTCAAACAAATGCACCACTGCTGTTCTGGATGGCCTAGCATTAATAAAGCAAACCAATTTTGAATGCCCAAGGCCGGGACTTCAGGGACAGCAGATGGTGCCCAGGATACCCATTCTCACATTAGCATAAGAATAGCATGGAGTGGGTCACAGACTGCCTTTAAGCAAGCTTTCAGTTGTCCACACAGCCTCTGCCTCCTACCAAATGAGACAACAGCATTGTTTTGGTTTTCTAATTTAGGTAATCAGTGCCTCATTACGTATAATGTATTTCAGAGGCAAGCGGAGCAAGAAGGAAATCCACCTCCTTTGTGACAAGTGCACTCCGTATGCACCTCGTTCAAACTTCGGACACACAACAAAAGCAAACGAGCAGTACTCATCTGATCCATGAAAACATATCTGGACAAATGGCTTAGAGCTCTTAAAATTAGAAGGGTTTTTTCCCCTTAAATTGCCTTTTATTTCGTGTGCAATCAGTCGCAGCTGTAATTGCTTGTAAGCACAAATTGCAGCATTTAGAGATTCAGCTTGCTCACTGAGAACCAGAATACACTCCAAGTACAAAATTGGAAGCTGTGCTTCAGATTCCTTAAAACTGATTTAAATCCATGTGCTTACCTGGATTCAAAAATACAACTCACCAGATCACACAAAAGGCAAAGCTTCTCCCCACCACTAAATGCAGCCTCAGCATTAAGTAAAAAGCAGCAAGGCCAGGACGCTGCAGGCAGAAGCTCAGATCAGCAGTTGGGGCATCCTGTGCAATCCTTCATGAGGTATTTCGTCCTTCCAGTAAGCATAGACAAGTTTCAAACACTGCGTTCCACCAAATGCACACTTGCTATCTTACTATTAATAACGGACAGAGCTTTGTGTGTTTAGATGTCTTCCAAGCTGAGTTAATTCAGGTTTCTGAATTAACTAATAATTAATTTCTAATTTTTGAATTCTGCAGTTCACACTTGGTGCCCCCTGGACAGGGCTGCTAAGCCAGTCTAATTTCCTAGCTGGTTATTAAACATCAAGGAAACATTTCAACCCCACTCATCAGCCACCTCAAAACTGGTAAATCCTACATGAGAAGTCAGTCTATCAAAACAGGGAAATGCATTAACTGAGAGCTTGCCTACACCTCATGAGCACACTGCATGAAAGGCACAGGGGGGCACAGCTCACTTCTTCTTTCCCCATCCAAGAAGCAGGAAGAAGAAAAGAGGAAGGCCGTAAGTTCCACTCTCCCACAAAAGAGGTTAAGAAGAGCCGAACTAATCCACATGGAAATCTTGTGCCCCTGCAGCTCTTCTTTACCACTGCAAAACTGCAATCATGGCTTCGCTTCCTTGGGTCACTCTTGAGATCCCCACAATGGGAAATTCCAAAGTGAAGATGTGTGTTAAAAATTGGCAGGATGCAAATAGATGGTTAATCTCATTCCAGGGAAAAAGTGCAAACATCCAGGGATCACTGTGCTGTGGATTCGCCCCACATGGATGGATGCCAGCAGGCTGCCTGAGCCCCTCACCCCACAAGCTGCTCCCTGAAAAAAGCCTGCCCCTGACACAGAGCTAGCAAAGACAAGTCGCCCCACACCACAGGCACACCCCAGATTCCAGACATGGGTGATGGCGAGGCAGCTGAGAATTACACATTTACACACAACACAAACTGGCAGCAGGAACAGACAAAAATCCTTTGCTGATGTTGCTGTTTCTCATGTAACACAGTTTTCATTCCCTAAAGCTAAGGTACTAATTGCCAACTGAAAATAAGTCATCTCATCATTTCACTTGAAAAAATACCAAGAGTTCTTGAGCGTGACTGGAGAATTCAAGAAGTCATATCTGGGCAGTGAAAACACAACTATTTCTGTATCTTGTTCAGCATAATTCTTTTTGAACGAATTGCTTGAAAATCATGGGTTCTCTGGAAGCATTTTAGAACTGGGAGAAACTTCTGAAGGTCTCAAGTCACTGGGCTCTGCTGAATTATGAGTGTCCTTCCTTGCATGAGGAGTTTGAAGGAAGGCTGAGGGCTTACTGAGCTGCATAGGACTTACTTTTCAGAACGGCTGATCTTCAAGAATTTCAAATTTCATTCTATTTCCTTCCAGTCAGGTACTTACAGGAATGGAGATTCTAAACACAATAACAAATGATAGTTCACAGCCCTGCCAGTGGAACATAGCCTACTGAAAAGAACACAATACTCAGCACTGTTTAAAGGAGAGGAAACATGTATCTAGCAGCGTGTCTTGACAACACCTTTGGGAAAGAACCTTCCACCCTTGCAGTTGTCTCCTTGTGAGTGGTTCCAGCAGGCGAGCAGATGCAGAGAGGTGGTAACATTGATCGGAGGGGAACCGTCAACCTCTGCAGTCAGTGCTAAGACTTCTCACACTCATGGTGGAGACAGAACGAGAGGAAGGAAGAAGACAAACACAAACATCCCAATAAAACATTGTATTTGAAGATATTATCCTGCATTTGTGCTGGATATTTATTGTCCCTAAAAGCATTATTTTAAAATTATCTCTAAAGTTTTATTTATTCTTCTCAGATTCCACTAAGTAGCCAAGCTGGGGTGGTCTACAGGAAAAAAAAACAGAACTGTAGCTGAAGCACTGCAGGCAAGTGTTGAATGTTTTGTAAAAACATAATCAGTTTCTTGCCTGCAAATCTCCTTTCTCCCTCAGATGTCTCATCTTTCACCCCTCGGTTCCCAAGATAGTAGAATTTCCTCAGTTCTGTGGTTACCTAGAGTCTTCTCACGGAAACAAGCACCAAACGCACTATGAAGAAAACAAACAACAGGCAAAAATCCCCTAAAAACAGCCCTTCAGCTTATTCCTCCCTTATTTTTCCCCATGCAGGCTCAGAGCCAAAGATACTCCAATCACAGCTGAGATCAGTGATAAACCTTGTTAGCTGTTAGGAGAGGAAAAATTAAAGATAAATATTAAAGTAGGGTAAAAAAAACACCAAGGGAACTCTTTATCTCTTCCCTTCATTAATTAATAATATAAGCAATAAGCTGAAAACAAAAACGGACAGCTTCTCTGACCCAATGGCAAAACCCAAGGATGCAGGCAGAAGGCTCTGTCCCGTTTGTCACATGGTTGCCACCATTTGCGGGTGGTATGGCAGAAATGAAACCCCACACTGTGACGAAACCTCAAGTCATCTGTCACAGGCATGTGCTCGCCCAGCCCACGCTGTGGTGGACAACCAGCAGAGCAGGGGCCTGCCCAAAGTGCCTTGCTGAGTATGAAAGAGAAGGACGTTCCCCTTCAGGCCCTACAGTTATTAAGGGGTTCCAGTGAAACGGTAGTTAAAGATCTGTCGAGCCAAAATGTGCTGCACTTAAGGAGCTTTTATGTTTTTTGCCTCCGGATGTCTCTGCACAGAGACATTTAGCATCATTTTATGAAGATCTCAAAGAGATAAATAAAAATAAGTTTCTATCTGGAAAAGGCCAAGAGCAAAGAGGTTAATTGAACAATCCGGCCTCTCACAGCAAGGCAATGGGAGAGCTGGGGACAGAATCCAGATCAGCTGATTACAGTCCTGTGATCCTCCAGCACTCAGAGCTCTTTTGGAGAAGCGTTCCTTGTCCACGCCATGCGATGGAGGGGCCTGCGGTTCTGCGAGCACGTCCTGCAGAGCTGCAGGGGCAGAGGGGTTGCTTCAGTCCCAGCCTTCTGCGGCTGCTTCCAGAGGCAGCTGTCTCACCGCCCGCTTTGCTTTAGGCTCTTCCTGGCTTTTAATTTAATCTGAAAGACTGGATTCGTTGTTTCTTAGAAAGAAGCTGTTTTTCTTAAAAGGACTGACCAAAGTTTGATGAGGCCCTTGTGCAATGGAAAGACTGATGAGATATATTAAAGGGTAGGTGTGGAGCAGAAGTGAACATAAGGGCAAAAACTCCCACTGAGTTCAATGGAATGATTATTGTTGTTTTCATGCATATCTTTTCCCATTGCTCTAGCTTGTATTTTAGTGTATTTGTGTAACTACATTTGGCATAGGGAAATGGTAACCCCTCCCATGCTTTGCTTAGCTTCTCTTTGTTTGCCAGTATCACCGTGACACATTTTTCTGGCTGCTGCTGTGTGCCCTCACATTGGCGCTTCAATATGCTACGAAACCAGAGCTCCCACAAATAAATGGGCAGACTGAAGTAAATAAGATGTATTTTCTGCCTACATAACTAAAAGCCAGAACTCATCAACCAGGCAGTCATCCTGAAGCTGGACCAAGAACCAAACAAGATTAAAGGAGAGGATCAGAAATGCATACAAAGATTGTCCACCAAGGAATCCCAACAAGCTGTCACCCAGCTCAGCCCATGCAATCCTGCCTGTACTGCGCTGCACAGATCTGCCAACCAGCAGAAGGGGTGCTGTGCCCCAGCCCAGCTCTGCCCATGTTGCACATCCACCCACAGGTGGGGTGGAAGGGATGGTTTTGATGGCAAGATCTAGGAGAAGGACATGGAAGAGAGGTGTCCTGCAAGCAGCAGCTGCCACACAAGTGAGATATGAAAGTTCTCAGCAATATTCAGCTGATGGTGCAGACCTCAGTACCTCACTTCTGCACCTCTGCCCTAAGAAATACTTGCCTTCTTACTCCTAAAAATCTTCAGCAGTGGAGATGCTGCAGCTTCCCTGGACAGCCTGTCCAGGATTTACTATCACTGCTTTCTAACGATAAATTTTAGCAAAACAAACTTCATGCTGTCTCCGAATGCAAAAAGGAGTTGTGACGTGAGGAATGGACTAACTCCTAAGGTCCTGTAATATGGTTTCTATGCTGTCCCCTGATCCATACAGGTCCAGTGATACCAGGCTGAGACAGTAGAGGATGTGGCCTTCTGGTACGGCAGTTCTTAGGCTTGCACTAAAATAAAAGTTTGCACCAACTGCCAGCCAGCAGGTCAGTCTTTCCAGCTGATCCTCTGTCTTATTATGTAAGACACACTGTTTGATTATTGCCCTCCGCTAACCTCTGCATAAATTAGACATTAAGGACTAGAACAGAAATTATTGCTGAAAATTCAATCACTGTTAACTGATTTCTAATACATCATCTCATGTAGGTCAAAGTGCATTAACCTGCTTCAGCCTATTGAAAAAGATTTCATTAACACACTACACAACCTAACAGCACCTCTCCTGCAGAAACATGTCCCTCCTGCACCATTTGATGCCCATAGTCACAGGCCAGCCTGCAAAAAATGCCGTCAGCTGCCAGCATCCAAGGTTCAAAGTTTGCAAAATTGCTGACACTGTGGTCTGTGACTGCTTGGGGCACTTTCAGACAGCACAGCATCGGGAGAGGAAATGTCTTTGTCTTATGCCATATGAATATTAAGGGATGGATGCACTCCAAAAACAAACAAATCCCTTACAGGACATGCCAACAAATGAATTTCAAGCAGGAGGTCCCCAGAAAAAAACCTAGGTTGAAAGGAGGCACATTAATTCTGCACTTATTCCAGTCCTTTAGTACCATCTCCAGTCTGTCACACAATGCTGGAACCAAAAGCATGGCTTAGCAAACCCTGATACCTCACAGAGGATCCTTACAAGGCTACAGCTATGCTCATCTTCACCTCAGAGCAAACCCCATTTCAACCTCAAAGTACTTCATGTGATCTCACACTGCTAATACTGGTTCCAAAACCGAGCATGCAACCAGCAGCAGCTATATAAAAAAAAAAAGCCCTCTCACATCTCTCCCACCTTCAATCTCTGTATACCTTTACCTAACAAAATGGTACTGGAAAAAGTGGATTCTTGGGAGAGGTGCACAATGGAAGATAATAGCCACAGACACAAGCTGAAACACAGGAAGTTCTGATTAGATATTGGCTTTTTCGTGAGGACAATCAAACAGCAAAATGGGATCAAAGAGGCTGTGGGATTTCCTTTTTTTTCTTTTTTTTTTCCCCCCCAAATGCTCTCAATTAACTGAACAAAGTCCTGAGTAACCAGCTATAAACTAGCACAGCCTTGAGCAGGAGGCCAGGGACTGTTCCATCCTACATTACTCTATGATTTATCCTGGCTATATCTGGAACCATACCACAGGACCCTAGTAAATGTTAAGACACAATTGTAATACTGAAGTGGACCCTATGAATTGATGAAGAACGGAAGCAGACTGCAGGTGCTCAGGCAGGACGAATAATAGCTCTCCCCACAGAACATCCCTGGTGGTCAGCACTTGCGCTGAGGAGCTTTACACTCAGAACTCTTCTCTCTGCACCCTGCCAAAGCTACATCCCTCCTGGTATCACCACCTTCAGGGAGGCACTCCACACACACACCCTGCTGGGGGTTCCTTAATCCCAGTCGCAGTGAAAGCTTCTGGAACATGATGCACTGGAAGAAACTTTACCAGAGACATCAACGGGAAGAAAAAATCCCATACGTTCTCAAAATTAAGTTTATTCTATCTGAAGAACAAAGACTACAAAGACTTCAACTATGAGGACAACTTCTAGAGCCTAATCTCAGAGAGCACTGTGAGAGATTGAGTACTCACATTAACTGGAATTGCTATGATCTGATGATTTAAAGTGATGTCTATTGATGCCCAGAGGGATTTTCAGGTCCAAGCTTTCTTTGCTGGGCATCTGTTACATGCAGCAGTGACAATCTGTTTGGAAAGATCAGGGAACACAAAATCTAGAGGTGCATCGGTGTGCAAGCGCCTGCTCCAAAACCTCTTTGAAAATCACCCTAGGGAACAGCCATCAGCCAGCGATGCAGTTTGGAACCAGCTAAGATGCAAATAAAAACTCATGTCAGCTGAGGATTTTGGACTTAATGCCATTTTGCTGATGCAGATATATATTCAGATTTCCCTGGCCTCAGAGACTAAACCCAGTTTAAAAGAAAAATCTATATAATACCATTTGAACAACATCGCTGCTCTGGGGGCTTGTGGGAGCGGGAACTGGGCTGCTATCCTCGCTTTCAAAGCCCTGAATGAAAGTGTTGGAATTTACACGTCCACATTACGAGGACTCAGGAGTCACATTTCCCTACAGAGCCAGAACATCTGCTGCTCATGGCATGGGGACATGCCTACCCATGCCACACTGCTTCAGCATCGTGCTATCACCTACCTGACTACATTTCATATGCAGCTACCCCATACTGTGACACCTCCACAATGAGTAACACACCTCCTACCCGCAGAGGGAATGTTTATATGGTACACATGCCAGGCTCCCTGCTGACTGTAACCAGCTGCAGTGATGACTGCCTTTGCAAAACTCAGTTTACACAAGAGGTGCACACAGCTGTCAGACCTCACCGTGCTGTTAGGCACCTCACAGCAGTGGTTCTAATCACCTCACTTGCTTCGAGAAGGCTTTCCCCTCTGTCTGACCAAGAAGCACCTGCTATGTCCTGTCTCTGCCACAGACTGCAGTCACAGTGTGAGCAGGACGACTCTCAGAAGTTACTCAAAGGGAAGCAGAGCAAAAGAAAACTATTTCCCTTTCTCTGTGTATTCACAGATAAAAAGGTAACTGCGCGCTATGGCCCATTCTCAGAAGTCTCACAACCAGCCATGTGCCTACCATGCTGGTGGACCAAAGTCACTGCAGGCAGGATTCAGGAGCCTGATTCAGCTGCTTCAGAACAGGAACTTTTAAATTGTGTTCAGCACACCTTTAGACTTTATGGAAGGAAACGAGCAAGGCAACGGTCCTACTCAGTTATATCGCGCTCAGTTTGCGTTACCTCGCTGCTTCTTATTCCTCTTGTCCTGTTTTCAGAACTGAGCACGCTGTGCTGTATTTTTATTTCTGTAGACCATGCAGACTCAACAACTTGCACTTTCTCCTCCCTCTTGCAACTGGTTTCTGTGAAAGGGCAGGAGAGTAAGTGCTCCAGCACCACACGTGTGGCCAAGTTCAATTGGAAAGGAATGGGAAGTGTGGCCAAATGGCAGACCAGGGTCTGTGGTTTGTGGTGAATAGGTTTGTGGTGAACTCAAGCACGTCCCTTCCTTTACACGCTGCTAGACATCCATGTAATATTAAATGGAGCAAGCTTCTGGAAAGACCTCCAAAATAAAAGGCTCAGTGAGCAGTACATAGGCTTCAGACTCTGGAACTCAAGGTGCTCAGCTCTCCTAGATATCAAATCGTGTAAGGCAAATAAGGACAAATACAACGAGAATCAGTACCTTTACGATAGAGTGATACAATATATATGGCACAATAGTGCAGTTACTTCTTAAAAAGAGGCGGGGGGGAGGGGAAGCTGGGATGCGCTCCAGCGGCCAACAAGCCATCCTTGCCGGAGCTCCCAGCACCGGTAACCTCGTGCAACAAAGATTCCACCTGACGTCAGCGCAGTCCCGCTCGTCGGACGGCACGCAGTCTGACAAAGCGCCGGCGCTGCACCGGAAGGACGGCACCGAGGGCACGGGCGCACCGGATCCCAGCAGGGGGCTGCTGTAACTTTGCCTCCCAGTGAGGCAGCCGAACCGTCCCTGCGAGCCTTCAGCCCGGCGCCGAGCCGGCAGCGAGCCGCGTGCCGAGCGCCTCCAGACGCCGCGCGTCCCTCGCGTCCCTCGCGGCCGACCCGCGGCTCTCCCGCGCTCCCCGCGGCGCCTCGCTCGAGGCGGCTTCTCGGGCCCCCTGGCCGCACAGGGCGCGCGAGCTCCGGGCCGATCCGCCCCGCGGCCCGGCATAGCAGGGCCCGCGCGGCGCGAAGGCTCCGGGCCGGGAGAACGGGGCGCCGCCGCCCCTCCCGGCCGCGGCCCCGCAGAAGGCTCCGCAGCGGGGCGGGCCGCGGGCCGGGCCGTTCCCGCTGCCGGCCGGGTGCGCGGGGAACAAAGCGAAGGACAGACCTGTTCTCCGGCCTCTCCCGCGCCGGAGGCCGCGCCGCTCCTGCCGGCCGGCGGTGCTGCCCTCAGCGGCTCCGCATGGCTCTGCCCGCCGCCGCGCTTCCTCTCCCCCTCCTCCCTCCGTCTCCGGGGGAGACAAACGAGGGCCGGCGGGACCCTTCTATTCTGATTTATTCTAATATGTTCTGGGGGCTTGTGGTTCCTGCAAGCGGCGGAAGTGAAACCCGTCCTCGGCCCCCTCCTCCCTCCGTGCTGCGGTGGGTCCGGGGGCGGCGGGACCGGGGGCGGCTCCCCGTCGGCGCGGAGCCCCGGCGGCCCGAGCCGCGCCCTGCCCGACCCCGGTGCGGAGCCCGCGGAGGAGCCGACGAGAATGGGAGGACGCCTCCCCCGGGCCGCGGCGTGGCCGTGTCCGCGGGCACACCTGGCCGGGTGCTGTCGGAAGGGCGGCGGGAGGCGGCCGGGCACGAGCGTCCGGCGGCTCCGCAGTGACATCCCGCGGCACCGCTGCCCGCGGCCGGCCGAGCTCCTCTCAGCGGGGCCGACGTGGACGGGTGGGCCCGCGCACAGCTCGTCCGTCCTCGCCCGTGGATTCGGGGCACGAGGGCTGGAAAAGGTGCTCCTCAGTAGTGCAGAAGAAGCGCCCGAGAGGCGACGCAGATGTCCGGTAGACGACCAGGACGCCCGTCCCTTGGGTCCCAGGCGTCCTACAGCCACCTGCTCACAGCAGCGTGGTGGAACTCATGCTTTGTAAAATTCGAGCATTGCCCAGTGTGGGAAAAGGGAAATTTTGGTCAGTGATGCTGACACCTTGCCAGCTGGCATTGGGGTACTGCTGCTCTGGGCTCCTTGGCTCCATCTCTGTGCTTGGGTTAAACATTATGCTTAAACATTTACATTACATTAATGCTTAAACATTTTCTCCGTGTCCCACCAGCACAGGAGCAGCACATCTCACCTGTACCTGCCCCATAGCCTCAGGGCATCTGAGGTGCCCTCCTGCAGGTGGGACTGGACGTAAGGTTGTACCTCATCCTGAGGAGTGCACATCAGGGCACACTGACGCATGAATTTGTGTCTTGCAGCTTAATTACTGCAACTCCCTATGCTTTGAAATAAAGCACAGCTGGTGTAAAACACAGCAGATGTCTGCTTAGCAATGGAGATGAGCCTGATGCTTTGCTCACATTAGTTTCTTACTCAGAACTTTGGTTTTCTGACATTCAAAGCCTTTTGTAACCTTCCACAGCCAGCTCCCAGTGGAACACGGCAGCCAAAGGTGAAGGGGTAGGACCAGATAGAGAATTTGGCTTTTCCCAGGCAGTATTTCTCCACTATTGAACTGATTTTACCCCATGGGGATAGAAATAACCCCAATTCCATAGCATTCAGAAGTAAATGCAAAATTTCTCTCCTCAGCTTCATTTCTTCATGCAGAAACATGCAGGGAATGCCAGTCCAATAACCCCAAGCCATTTAAGCCAATCAAGCTTTTTCTCTTATGGGCTGGATTGAAAGCAAGACAGAGAAGGAAACAGCTTTTTTCTATTTTAAAACACTTGAGAGGCACACAAGTCCCACAGAGATGGGAGCCATCTAAATATATATAAAGACACAGCTAGATAAATGAATCCATCTGTTGTAATCTAGCAGTTTCAGAAAACCAATGAAAAAAATTGACAGTTTCATGAAAGCTCTGAAGTGCTATTGATACTTTCAAGTGTTTAAAATTCTTCTCAAATGTGTACAAGTGTAGGAAATCAACCATCCCCTATTCCTGAGATGAATGGAAAAGGAGCAAGACTGAGCATGAAACTGATGCAAACAGATCCACAATGTAATTAAAGCAAATTGCCATTAACAATCTAACACAGACTTCCCAAAATACATGCACATAATACATCAGCATACATGTGCACTGCCACCCTTCTTCAGTCCCAGAGATCTCAAAGCATGTCACAGATGTTGCTTAAGTGAAGACATGCAACACCTCCATGCCACCTCCATTCTTCGCACTGCAGACAGAGCAAAGGGACTTGCAGTCAGTTAGCAGGGAGTATGAAATGGCCAGAAAGGTGTAAGTGTCCAATCTGCACATATGCCTTGCTCTCGCTATTAGATAGCACTTCCAGGATGAGTCTGCTTGCAATTACAGAAAGCTGTTCTTTTAAAGACTGCACTGAGCACTCCACTGACAGCCTTGCAGGCAGAGGATGGCAAAGAAATAGTGTTTTGCTTCAACCCAACAAAGCAATGCCTTTTCTCACCTCTGTGCCTGAATGGTCACACGGCAGCTATGGAGCAGTGCTCATTAATGCACCACAAATTCACACCAGCTTTTGTTTGTTTCAGATGTTCATGTGTCAGTACAGTTAGGGGACAGGTATGGAGAACAGCCAAAGGTTCCCGCACATCAGGGAATCCAGCAAAACATTCAGCAGGAAAATCCGTGCAGGAGAGTCTCCCTGAGCAACCAGTGTACCTGCCACCAGCTCACAGGCATACTGCTGTGTTCTGAGAGCTGCCAGCTGTGTAAGCTGAGCCGATAAGTGGGAAAGCAATCATGCATTAGCCATTGAGCTGGTAAATCCCTGGAAGTGCTTCCCATGGAATGTGCAAGCAGGTTCTGCTTCCAGGAGCCTCAGTGTCTTCCCTTTATCACGGCCCATCTTAGTGTGATTCACGTCCAGTTCAGCTATGATCTTCCTCTGGGTAAATCTCTGTGCCCCGTTGCAACCAGAGTGTAAGAGTCTGAGGAACTGGCAGAACAGAGATTGGACAGGCTGAGTCCTGACCGTTCCTCAGCAAAAGCACAGAGATACCCACAGGCCTCAGGGAGCTACCAAACAACCCCAGCAACGTCATTAACTGAAAGAGCTGCTGTACTACTCTGTGTGCTCAGTTAATCTTCCCTGGGGAGAAGTACCCAAGAGCCAGTCCCCCTGCTACGCAGAGTCCTCACTAGGTATTACTGCAGATACTGGATACAAGGCTCCCTGGTGGCTGTGGGCATCATGGATGGCCATGAGCAAATAAACACAAGTCGAAGCTGCAGTGGTAGGTCACTTTTGGAAGTCATGTCTTGGTTACTATTTAAAGTACTCCTCTGTTTTCCTTTTGTTTCCTGTTCTTCTAGACATTGGTAAGTGATGTCTCACCTCCATTATCAGTATTTTAATAGTAATGTGCTGTCAGTGTGTATAAAAATTACATATTTCCCCCCATAAATGTTACAATATGAAAAAACAGTCTGCTGTTAATAAAACAGAGACAAATTCCCTCAGGAGGGGAATGCTCTTAAAAACCACAAGCTTGAAGTAAAAACCACTCTGCTGCATTTGAAGCAATTGCGAGAGAAAAATGAAGAAGACTGTTTCTCCTCAAAACTTGGCAATTTTTATATCATGCTACTGATATTCTTAATGAAAAATGGTGCTTTTATTCACTGCCACTTCTTTTACTTTGGCCAGTGCTGTAGCCAAACATCTGCTTGTTAAGTTAGCAGAGTAAGCTCATGGTTAGTAATGTACAAGTTTCCAAAGATCCCCACAGCCATTTCCAAAGAAAGTCCAGCTCTAAAGCTGTGTAAGGATGCACTTATGACTGGAGAAGACTATGACAAAGCATCCACGTGAATGTTCAAACCGGTTCAACTTCCCCCCTAAAAAGCCTCAGTGGATGATTCGAGATGAGTTTGCAGCTGAAGGCAGCTGAGTGCAAGATTTACACCGAGCACAGAAAAAGCCATCATGCCTGGAGAAAGTTGTGAGCACAGGAAATGAGGCTGAAAGCAGCGGTAAGGTGCAGACAGTGCACTGCTAAAAGGTTCTGTTTCTTTTTCTTCTCTCTTTAGAGAGAGGAAAATCAATCATGATTATTAGAGTTACACCTCCTGAGCCTGTTCCCGCTAACATTATGTGCATACATTCTCTATAGCAGAAAAAATCTTAGGAGGCAACCAAATACATCCCAGTACACTGAATCCTGTATATCCAGGATTAAGACAAATCCCCAAAAAGCTTGCTGTCCAAGCAGATAGAATCCAGGCACCCCGTCTCCCAGGCCCCATGCTCACACTAGCTCCACATGCAGTGCTAACATAACTCAGAACTGAGACTTTGGGACCTCCTGGGAGCAGGTATGAAAAGGGACCATGGTGTAGCCAAGCTCTAGCAGCATTTCCACCAAATGCCCTTCCTTTCCTATTGATGATGATCAGCTGTCGTACACCAGGGCTGAAAATACAACAGAAAACAGTGTATGGCAGAAATATAATTCTGAGATCTACAAGAAGTTACATGAACAGGCATGTAAATAGTCTTAATGTCCTCTAACATAAAGCAATTAGATCCATTAGAGTGAGGAGCAGAAAACAACTCTGCTAGCAGCAAGGACATCCACCACAACGCACATCATAAAATGATAAATAATTGTGGAACTGTTCTTGAGCAATACTTCCTTGCCACCACTAAGGGACAGTGTTTCCTACTTTAAAACTAAGGAGCAGCTCATCTACAAGTTCAATTTTAATTAGCAATGGCTAATGCCTCGTTTCAGTGCCTGAAGAGTTTCATTTTCTATGTTATGTTTGTTTAATAAGTTACTTTTTCAAGACAGTGAACAAATAACAGGCCCATTTATCATGCTTTCACTACTACCAGCAGGCTACATCAATAAATGAAACAAGTGTATTAGTCAAAATAATTCCTCCTATAAGGAATTCCTCTCCTATTCCTATGCCTCTCCTATAAGGAGGAATTATAAAATTATAAGCCTAAGAGAATGGCTAGTCTAAGATAACTGGTTTACAGTCCGATTTTAATCAAAAGGCATAAAAGGCTTTGCGAAACATATCATTTTGTTTCATTTTTTAATTTTCATTATTTGTGTCTGTGAAAATCTAAAGCTGCCCTCACCTGTATTAGTAATTCAAACAGCAGTAACCCTGTGCACCAGTGCTCTTTGATAGGTAGTGATCCTGCTTCCATTTATAGCAGAGACATTTCTGCCGTTGCCTTTACTCAGAGCAAAGATTGTCTGCTTTTTTCAGAGACAAAACTTTGCTACTGGTTCCTTTCCTTCAGGCATATCTTGTGTTCTGGAGAACAATCTGTGCAACTTGACAGACTCCACCAGGTAACTTCTGAACTTGTGTTTCTGAAAAGTACTGCTGAAGTCCTGCCTCCACCAGAAGGAAATACATTTACTATCAGGCTGTGGCTGACTGGGAGGAAGTGAAGGTTTTATAGGAGGATACAGCAGAGGTGCCTGGTTTCCCCTCCTTTCACACTCATACAACTGAGAAAAATCCACGCAGCAGTGGTTAATGACAACATATGACTGTATCCAGCCTGCTGCTGTACAATTTCAAGACCATATTCCAACATCTTGTCTGGAGCCTCATTCAAAGACAATCAAATATGATGGCTAGAAGATCACGAGCTTATACTGTATCCATACTGCCAAAATTCAGCCTCCTTGAGGTCTCTTCTGTGAGAGAAAGCACAAGACACATCACCCCCAATTAATACAGAGTAACTGAAAAGTTAAAAAGAAACAAACTACAACACGTCAAGAGTCCCATGAAGAGGGGGATGTCTAGACTCAGTACTCCAATGTACAATATGTCTAATCTTATCTACACAGATAATCCAGTGCAATTAGCCCTCACTGGTGCTAGCAAGAGGCAATGATACAGCCAAGAGGCAGATATTTTTACTACCCACCATCTAACCCTGCCCTGTAATTAACTGCAGAGCCCCTCAGCTTTCTGTCTGATTGGCTGCTTCAACTAATGAGAGGCTCCAGACTCAGGCAGCACGAAGTCTGAATTACCTGCCACTCATGGAGCAGCCTTTGTGGCCGCATGCAGCAAAGCACAGGTGCGGAACTGAGCTGGAGAAAGGACACAAAGAGGAAAGGGGGGCCCACATACAAACCATGCTCAGCTCCTCTGGCTTCACTCACACACATTGAGTGCTTTGGATGGTTACGCACGTAGGAGCAAAACCCAGCAGTTCCTGTATGGCCATTACCCAAGATATAAAATGTTTGACTTTTTAATTAAGATCTACAATATCGATGTCACAAAATGAGTCTGAAATTACAAGAGCAGGATCTGATCTGATTGTAAAAAGCTCAGCTATTCAATTGAAGGCCAATGCTCGGTCATAACCAGAGAAAAGTTAGGGTCAGGAGTCCAAGTTCAGGAGTGGAGAAAATAAGGAGCTGAAGGAAACATTATATCCTCCAATAATCCTTGCAGGAGATATGATTTCAGCATGAAAGGATGCTGTCTAGCTTTAAAGTTTCCAAGCAGAAATCATTCTACTATAACTCCACTGAGATAAAAGCAGACATGTGATCTAGTAATACTGGCCTCTTTGACTGGTGTTTTTATTGGTGCTGCCCTCCATCTTAAAGAAAACAAACACTCCGCTTTTAATATTGAGGATAATTCCAACAGGTCTATTTTAGAGAACCCTTCTGTGCTAATCCATTCCTTGTAATGCAGTTACCCTTGTGTAGCTTTGGAAGGTGGCCTGTAAAAGAAAAGCAAACGGTAGATTGGTTCTTTTTAGAACTTTTCCTCAGCTGGGGGGAAATATTGCTTGTTGGTTGTTTTGTTTTAATACCGCCTCCTTCTCCCTTCTCTTTTAAAAGCTCAAGGTAGAAGAATAAATAGTGCTGTATAGAGCTCACATGTGGTTGTCCCATTTAACAGGAAGGAGGACATTTGCATCCTCCTGAGACCTGAAATACCTAAAGGAATGCAAAAGTACAAGAAGGAGCACATTGAGTGGGTAGAAACATCGCTCTGCTGGTAGGACACCAAGATGAAACTCAGGAGACAGGATCTACAGTAGTTCTCCTCTAAGCCTGATGGGTAACTGCACACAGAGCATTTCTTATTATTGTGTCTCAGCTTCTTCATTTTTTAAGAAGATAACATGAAATGTAGACAAATTTCCACATTCCTTGAGATAAGTGCAGAATAAGAGCAGGTGTCACAGCCAGCCACAAACTCACCAGGTGAGCTGAGGGATGGTTTCTCCATTAGCAATGTCCCCTGTAGCCCAAAGGGACACACACGTTTTGGCAGTGCAACACGTAGCACTGAGCTGCTGCAGCTCCCACTCACTTCTCCCTCTTCATAATGTGGCTGGATGCTACACCAGCAAATAATTGTTTTGTTCTCACATTACTGCCATACACCAATGTTCTTGTACTTACATCATGCAATCAGATATTTTTAAATATTCCTTAAGCAAGTTCTGTCAGCTTGTCAAAAACCATGGCACCGAGGAACCAAAAAGCGATCAATTGCTGACATTAATGACTTCAAGTAAAATGAAGAAAAATTCTTCCTACCCATTAACACAAGCCACAAAGTTGGAATGTAAAACCTCTCATGACTGATCATCAGAAAAATACTGGTAACTTCTGAATGCACAGAGGATGAAGCTCTTTGGAGACAGAATCAGCAGGTAACTCTTCCCTCAACAAAGTGAGATGAACACACTGATTGATGAGTCATGTTTGGTATTGATACAGTTCAGCTAAGAGTTTAAGTTACTGAGTGTTATGCAATAATAACAAAGAAAGAAGGGAACAAGGACTGGCTCCAGTGTCAACAGAAAGACGAGGTGTGTTTGCTGAGACAGAAGTTGGAAACACTGTCTTTCTGTGGTGCATGTTCTTCAGCTGCTTATAGCAACAGACATCATTTGTATCAGTTCTCACTGATAAATATTTGGATCAGTTGGAGTGCAAGAAGAGATGCTGTCGCCTCAATCATTTCTGCAGCCAGAATAGGTCAAGTGCAACTTTGCGCCATTAGTAACACCAGGCTTCCAGTTTTACATGGTGGAGTCCTTATATACAGCCTGAGGACAGTTTTACACTGTGCATCTGCCCATCCCAATAGAAATTTGGGGAGAAGGCAAGAATTAACAAATTAAAACGTTCAGGAAACCATCTCCTCTATGGTTTAACAGTACCACCGCTGCTGCCCTAAACCATCTCCTCCTACAGGAGAGAGATACTGGCTGGTAATTAGCCAGACATCAAAACCTTCCTACGGAACTCCTCCTCCTGAGAGGCACACAGATCAGAAGAGGAAAGGCTGTCTAAACACAGCGAGTCTCCTCTCCCTTGCTGGGTTATTTTCTTTGTCCCTAGGGGAGCTCCAGCCAGGGGAAACTCCAGCCTGAACAGAAGGTGGCTTGGTTTCCTCCCTGTTTTCATAGCAAGAACAAGCTACGGAGGCACCCTTTCGATGATGTCCAACTCCAGAGAACTCAAATTCTCTGCATCTTAAACTTTGCTTCTGCATTCACTGCGATTTTATTTAGCTTCTGCATTTCTAACCCGCCTGGCACACCAGTACTCTGACCGAAAAGGTACTGATGTCAAACCAAAAAGTAAAAGACATTTCATGAGTCAATTCTGTGCTCACTGCAAGGAAACGTCAAAATCCCACACCAGTACTGTTTACATTCAACAAGTCAGAGTTGCAACAGCAGTAGTCATTACAGACTGAGACTGGTTTTGCTAGCATTAAGGGAGACACAGACCCAAAGGAATACAGGTTTCACCTTGTAGGAGCTCAGCTCCAATGGACGGTTGCTGAACTCATCTACTACACTTCAGATACAATGCCTGAAGGTACAGGGAAATTGTGTGCATCAGCATTAAATATGTCAGAACTAGATTACGTTTGGATGCATGCTGGCAGAGTATTTGCAATAGATTTAGAATAGTTGGGAGTTGGCCACAACCATATAATATTCCTGAAGTTGGATAAATTTAGCAGCAGTAAATTAGGGAACTTCAACAACTTCAAAGCACTACCCAAAACTTGGGCCAAAATGACGCACTGGCACTCAGATGCTCTGGAAGTGCTTTTTCCCTTTTACCAAACACTGTTGATCAGATAAGAGATGGGCTGTGGACCACAGGAACAGGGATGCTGTTGCTAGAGAAGGCTGGGCTTTGGGAAAGAGACTTTGTGTCTCTGAACTGTGATCAAAACCTAAAATACTTGCAGTTCTGTGTAAGGGGCAAAGGAGATGGGCTGCGGGGGCATCGGCACATCTCAGATGAAGAGCTCTCTGGGCAGTGGGTGTTGCTCAGAGCAGACCTGTGCTGCACTCCTCACCTCAGGGGGTTCCTCACTGGCTGGGGGCAATGCCCCCAAACGACGACCCATCTCGCTGCCTGGCCCACTGGAATGAGGGGAGTGATCTCCTAAAGCCACCAGATTGCGCGTGAGCCTCCGCAGGGGAGGCACAGCCTTGCACGGACCCTTCCCTCTGCTGCAGGATGATTCAACATGCTATTTAAAAGCTTCTCCTCATCTCTTAGAAGTGCAGGGGGGGAGGATCTGTCTGATTGTATCTGTGACCCTGGCAACTCTTCACAAGCAGAGACAGCTGAGTCACTAATATTTAGAAAAATAACATAATTGACTGTATTCAGCCCTGTGGAGGACCCCTGCTGGGTATTCACAGTTAAACATTAGCAACTCGGTCATTTCTGGCAGCCTTTGTGAAGGGTTGCCAGGGCTGTAGATTCAATTAGATGACCTCCGACAAACCTATTTCCACTGCAAATATCTTTGAAAAAATATATTAGATCCCCAATAAATACAGTGAAATTGGAGGAGACAGCCCTTCCTACCTCATTGGATGTCCCAAATCACCCTACAGACCCAGCGAGATGTCTTGCCTGGATGTCATGCATGCACGGGCTCTATTATCACCACTGCCTAATGTGATTTAGCCCTGTCTGTGGATTGCACTCTTTAAATCTGAGAATGTGACAGTGTCACAGTTGGATGCAGATTAGGATATAAAATGATGTTGAAAAGCTAAAAACATTTGCATGTATTTCTCTTTTCCTTTTCACTGGGTAGGAGTAACAGGTTTTTTACTACTATTTTTTTATCCTCAGACAGCTTTTTTCCATTACTAGTCCTTGAATTATTTTGATGTAAGAAGCATTAAGACGAATTGCTAGACCCAGTGTTTTGTATTATCCATTATAATACACTGCAGCAGTGCATTACATTGAGTCGTAATATTTACTTTCTTCTCATAAAATCTATACTAAAAGTGATTAATGTACCAGTGAGGAAAACAGAAACGAGAATTTAAAATCCTGGTTTACATATAGGCTTTTATGACAAGCCCTGCAGTAAAACACCTTATGTGGACACTGTTTGTTAACGCTATCACAATGAAATCAGCTAACACCTTAATTACACCTTGTAACAGCTTCTTACAGTGTGTAAGACATTCCTAACTCAGCTTTTAGACATCCCAACTGCAAAAGCTCCTCACTGTCCCCTCAGCCTATAGGACTTCATTTCAGGCAACATATTCTGCCCGGTAAATCAGTGCTCAGCTCAACCATTCTGTTTGCTTGGGTTTTGTATCTTAAACAGTTCCAAACAACCACCAAACCCTCGCTTTTCTCATACATGTCAACATTTGGAGGAAAATAAAGAAACGGAGCAGTGCTGGTTGCTCCCACGCCCCTCCAGAGAGAAGCTTAACAAAGCAACGTTTTAAAGTAATGCATCCTATTGTGAGGGTTAGAGTAAGATACGAATCCTACACCAGAAAATTATAAGTGGACAAAAGCTATTATGAAATGATAATCTAGAGAGCCACAGACACATTATCTCAAATGGCATTGTAGTTATTCTTGGTGCACGGTGCAAAATAAGTGTAGTTAGAGAGAGGAAACTTTTCTTTACATATAGTGTAAGTTGGGATATGGAACAGAGACACTGCATGGAGTTCAGTCCTGATTTTTTTTTCCTTCTGAATGTTCCCTGCTGAGCAGTGCCACAATTAATCAGGCTTTCTAGGTTTTAGTTAATTGCTGGACCCCAATAAATTGGTTTGTACTGGCACTGGTCCAGGTCTGATAATTTCACAACCTTGGAAACTGCTGCATGTTCACACAAGAACTGTGCAAGTGGGAAGCTGGGATAAAAAGAATAAAAGAAACTCTTGTTCTGCGAGGTTCCAGTAATACTTACAAAGCCAGCCCACTAGCAACAGCGTCTTCACTGTTTGTTTATTTTCTCCATGTGTTTTATACTGATATATATTTTTTTTTCTTAACAATTAAGGGAAATCCCCTCTTTTCCTTGTTTGAAACTTCCACAGATAATTGTTCTCAAAGAGCTATTTCCAATTTCAGCAGTATCCTCGTGGAAATTTCCACTCTGCCCATCCTCTGCTGAAAACTCGTTGTGGCTTTTTGTGGAAGCTCAGCTGTTTTTTCCCTCTTTCTGCAGCTTCCTTTGTGAAGAAGAATCACCAGAAGAAAGGCTCAACACGGGCTGGCTGACCTAGACAGGAGAGGAGCAGCCCCGTGCTCTGGGTCCCACAGTCCCCTCGTGGTCGGTCGGGTGCTGCGGAGGACATCAGGGCTGTGCCACAGTGCGCAGGTGGAACCAGGCAGCCCTCTGTCATGGGTTGGTGCCAGCCTGATGCACCAGGGCCTGTTAGGAGTAAGCACATGGTGCTGTTATCAAAGGGAACGGCAGCTTCACAGCCATCAGTTCATTTTACAGTCGGGCTCAAGGACTTTACGTCCCCAAGTCTCACTGGTAGCCATGGGATTTGTGAAGGCTCAGCCTCCGGCAGGCGCTGGCTCCATGCTGGCACACGTTTGACTTTGTTCCCCCCAGAGAAGGCTCATTTGGCAAATTCAGTTTCACTAATGGGTTTCAAAAGCACTCACACCAGCGAGTTTCTGAGGAACAGAATTACATAATAGCTGAGGTGTTCAGCAACCTCACTGTTATTGTCTTTGGCTCACCGAGGCGAGATTAGCAGTGCTAATCACAGTTCTGTAAAAGTATTTTTGAATTGCGAATGGAGCTTCATTCAGTCAGCCTGGACTCCTTCTGCCATGCCTTGGAAAACGACTGAACAGAGCTTCTCTGGTGGATCCCAGCTGTGGAGAAACGCATCAGCAAGTGGATTTTTACCATGGTATGGACAGTCTGTAGGACTTCTTACTGCTTCTCTCGTACACAGCCAGGTCCTCAGCAAGCACAAATCACTGTGATTCCTTCCAACTCCTGCACACATCTGGGTGAGATCCCTCAGTGATCCCCATGGCAGGGGAGAACATCAGCTCTTCTGTGTGAACGACACTGCTTGCTGCTGTTCTTAAGAATGCAAGGCTCTGAGAAAACAATCCAGGTGAAGCTCCTCCCTGAACTCTGAAGCCATCACTGATAAGGATGCTGGATGCTCCTTTGTGCCTACTGACTGCAGTCACCAGACAGCACTGCACTGTGGTAGAAGCCAGGAACTGTGCGTTGTGCAGGCTTCCTCCCAGATGTGCTGTCTGTGCAGGAGTTAGGGATGAGCATTTGGAATGAAGATATCTTTGATTTTTGATAACTTTACCAAAGCATCTCTCTTTGTTTGCTGACATACGTGGCATCGGCTGGTGATGAGATCTGTTTTCAACAGCTTTATCACTGTTGTGTCTCCAACACCCATTACAAGACCAAGTAATGCAAAAGAAATTAATCAATACCCTTAATGCTAAAAAATAAACTTTGAAAATCTGTCACGATTCAAATTTTCTTAATTAAGTAAAGAAATAAATAAATAAGAAGTAATTCAATTGGCTAAGCACAGAAAGGGGATAAATCAGAAGCCAATGATTTCTGCCAGAGATTACTGTGCACAACTGACAGCAACATGTATCTGATTAAGAATTTCCCAACTGGACATTTCAAGACAGGACAGACACGAATGCACTCTGGGAATGTCACTGAGATCAGCCCTCTCACAATTTCATGTATGCCAGTTCCTTGGGCTCACTTGAAAGGTTGACTGAAAATTGCTTGTACAAATCATGGTGATAACACTGTATACGTTTTTATTACTATTTCTCTGTCAGTAAACCACTGAGTATGGATGTTGTGACACACTGTGGTGAAGGATGCTTTCTGTATAGCTCATAAAGATACAAATCCTGGTCCTGCTGACTTTCTTTAATGTTAAAGGTATGAGAAAGATTTGTGGGATCAGCGCTGTATACACTGCTGTGGTGATAGAAATAAATATCTAGATTAGATTAATTAGATTGATTAGAGACAGCTGCAGATGAGCACAGTGAGATCAATGCAAAATCCAGTGGTGTTCTCAACACCTCACCTCACGAAGCATTACCTGCTCTAGGACAGACTGAAACATGGACAATTCAGGTCCCCTGCATTTTCATGTCTGTTAACTCTTATGACTGTGTTCACTTATGTATTTGGAAGTGGCATTCAGGAATATATAATGTAGTTGCATTTTTTTGATACAACAATGGAAGACTTTGAGCTGCTCTTCAGTTTCAGATGAATCAGCTTGCATAAAGGTGAGGAAGAACTGGGCCTCGATTTGACTTTTTATGTAATGTTGCTGTTGTTTTTAGCCAGCCATACCCAAGCATTTCCGACTTACCAAATCCATCTGACTCTCTGCTAAATAATTAATTTCCAGTGTTTGAGGACTGAAACCCCACCACAGATGAAGTCAGTGCTACAGGATGAGCAGGAGGGTGGAGAATGCTCATGACCATCCTATGCCATAATCACTAAATCATGCACATCTGAAGCCCTTTTTGTTTAATAGCGTATGCAAAGACTGCTTGATGAACATCCAGATTGTATTCCCAGTATGACAGTTGCAGGGCTGATCCAAACCACAAAAAGTAATTTAGAGATCATTATAAAATCCTGGGAAGAATATTTAGCATTTTAAGATACATTTTCCAAAGGGCTTAGCAGAACACAAAAATGCAGAAATTCATTAAGTTTAAGAACTTCCTTCCACGCTTTTTCAAAATTGAAAAGCTGACCAAAAACATTTTTTTCTTGAAAGGAATGAAAAAAAAGAAAAAAGACAGGGAGGTAAATGGCAGTAGTGTCACGTGCCTGCCATCTCTCCAAACTCCATATCTAATCCAATTAGGAGAGTTTTACATGGTGTATAAACATGTTAGCATTGGCATGAATCTTTTATCTTGTTTTTTTTTCCCCCCTCACAAGAGCTGAGGAGTAACAGTAGGGTAACTGCATAACTGCATGCCGTGTTTGGCCGCTGTGAGGCACAGCACAAGGAGATGCACTTCCACTCTCAGTGTCACAGCTTGTTAGCTGCATAAGGTCTGTTATCTCAAACAAGAGTTGCGTGGCTACATTTCTGTGCTCTTAAGAGTTTAGGTACCCTCAAACTTCTAATGCCCACTGCTGGGAGCCAATTTTTCCTTTCCAGACAGCAGGACACAGAGCACATTGAAACAGTGAGCTCTGCCTGAGAACGTGATGGGTAAGAGACACATCTCCAGCTTCTCTGGAGCTCTGTGTCACACGTGTGCAACAGAACTAAGCTTCAGTCACAGCCCAGCACTGAGCAAGAGCACATGGAGAGGTGGTTCCTCAGTCACAACAGCAATGCAGCCTACAGGGGAGATTCCCTAACTCAGGGCCGCATCAGCTGCAACGTCAGGCAAAGCACAGCAGGATGTGATGAGACGCAGACAGGACTACATTTAATCGTACCTGCTCCTCAGTGGCACTCGGGCAGAGCTGGGAAAAGAAGGGCTCAGGCATGTGCGCAGCACTGCCCATACGTGATGTTGTGGAACACTCAGTGAGCTCAGCAGGGGTTGCTCACCATCAGCCCACCTGCAAACGTCTCATTCACACGCAATGTCCAGAATGTGTCACTCTGCCCTTTGCACCACCAACCGTAACTCTTGCTGTGCCTCTGTACCCTGTATGGCTAAATCCAGCAGCAGCCTTTCTGCACAGTTAAACACGCACAGCCCTGGATAAGCAGCAGGAGCAGGAGTAAGGCTGGGGCATGCTGCCAATGTCCAGGTTCCCACCACGTTGCCCTATGAGTACCAAGCCCACACTCCAGGGAAAAGCCCTTTCAGCCAATTCGCTCCAACCTAGATCTGCCAAAAGGTGGGAGAAGGGCCTCCTGTGGTCTATTTCTGTGTTCACCAAAGGTCTCACACCTGAATCAATATCTCCATAGACTGCCAGAAAGTACCATCTCCTGCAGCAGCCTCGCAGCATGCAGAGTGAAGTGTTGGCATCTTAACACAGCTCTCTCAAGGCACACTTCAGGCCAAATAAGGAATTTCTCTTCAAAGAATCTCTCTGCAAAAGAATTCGGGTCACAGTCCATAGAAAACATTTAATTTCTCATTACTCCTATACCGACTACGCATGAAGGACTTTTGCTGTTCTTACCACATACACTGGGCATTGTATCGGCACAGAGGAGCAATGCACACGAAGGGCAGCAGCCAAAGCACATGTGACAGGTTGGTGCGGGGCAGGTGGGCTGTTTGGGGATGTCCATGTAGAAAGCTGAGCTCTGTCCTAACACAAAGCTACCCCCCGCTGAGGTCACACCGATGCTATGAAACCAAACGCTTCAGCCTGAATGGTGATACAGGATGATGTACAAGGATGATGACATCCTGCTCACAAAGATCTGCAGTCTCTTTTCTAGACAGATTTACATATTGTGTATGTGGTTTTCTGCTTCTAAAGTTACTGCAAGTTCACAGTTCAGAAGGACGTGTGCATACCTGTACCTGCCCCCAAGTGTGCCTGTACCTCTGCATGGCCAGAGCTCACACTGCTCTGTCAGTCCTGCCTGCCAGTGCCAATGACAAGCTTGTTTCCAACTCAGCGTCCTTTTCTTTTTCCCATTTGCCCATTCCTGTGTCGTGTGATGGCTCCCCCAAAGCCATCAGCTTGTGGCAGAGGCCACCACTTTCAGGTCTAAGAGCTTTAAGTGTTCCTTTTATTTCTTATAAACATGGATTGTGCCTGTGCGTAGCAGGGCAAAGAGTGGCACAGCAGCACAGACTTAAGCGCAGTGTTTTCAAAAAGCTCAACTCCAGAACGCAACTTCTTTTTCTTTCTCTTGGGATTCAAAAGCTACAAAGTTGTTTTTCCCTAACGCGCAGTGCTGGTAACTCACGGCGTGGCACCAGAAACCTCTCCGCAAGCCATCCGCCGCGCTCGCACTGCTGCTCCCCGCGCTGTACTTTCAGGATTTCGCCTAGCCCAGCTAACTTGAGACAGATGGAAGTTCCGCTCAGCGTTCGGCCCCCGGGAAGGCAGCGACGCGCCCGGAGGTGCGCTGTGACCTGGAGCCGCGCTCCGCGAGCAGCGCTCCCAAAGCGGGGGAAATGGGCTGACATTTGTTTCTGCGCATGATGTCTTTTCATACCTCACCCTTTTTCTCAGATCATTTGTCAAGGGTTCGCTGATCTCTTCTTATTAGTTACAGGGGCTACAACGAGACGGAACAAGAATGTTTGACCGAGCATATAATGTCATGAGTCACGGGTTTAATTTGGTCCCACCAGAATCTCCGTGTGACCCCAAAAACTTCTAACGCAGCGCGGGGGCAATCAGCAGAGGCTGCCGGCCAAACGCCGCGGACGGCGCTTCCCGGAGAGCCGCGGGGTGGCGGACCGGGGGGGGCGCGGGGCGCCGCGGGGGCGGGCGCGGTTCTCGCCCCGCCGAGCGCTGCCCCCGGCACGAAGCAAACTCCACCCCGGGCCGGGGCCGGGCGGCAGGAGCGGGGCGCGGGAGAGGAGGGGGCCGGGGCGGGAGGCGGACCGCCGGGCCGACGGCCGCACTCCGCCTCCGCCGCCGCAGTGCCGCAGGGGCCGCGCGGCAGGACCGGCCGCCGAGCATCCTCGGTCCTCGGGTGGCGGCAGGTGTCCCGGGGCGGCCCGGGGCCTCGCGGAGCGCCCGCCCCGCAGGGGTCCGGGGGAGGATCGGCGGAGCGCCGCCGCTTCGCCCCGCGCTCGACGGGGCCGGGGGCCGCCGGTGGCCGTCGGTCCCCAGCTCGTCCGCGCCGCCGCGAGAGAGAAGGGAAGAGACGAGAGCCCGGCTGAGCGGCGGGAGATTATGGCGACGTGAGCGGCGGAGCAGACCCCGACCCGAGTCCCCTCGCCCCGGCGCAGTGCAGAGGTTCCCCCGGCGCCGCCGCGGCTCGGAGCGGCCTCCGGCTCCCCAGGTTCGTGAGCCGCTCTCTCCTCGCGGGTAAGGCGCGGTGATGCCGTCGGAGCGCGGCTCGCCCCGGCTCGCCCCGCCGTCCCGCTCCCGGGAACTCCGTGCCGGGAGCCGCCGCCCGCAGCCTCCCCGGCGCGTCCCCGCCGGCCCTGAGACCCGCGCGCTGTCCGAGCCCCGCCGGCCGGGATCTGCGGCTCGGAGCCCCGCGGTCCGAAATCCTCGACGGGGCCGGCCGGAGAGCCGCGAGGCCGAGGCTGCAGGAGCGGAGCGGGCGCCCGCGGTGCGTGCCCGCTGCTGGACGGCCGCCGCTCCCGCTCCTGCCCGGCGCGGGGTGCGCGACGCCGGCGCTGCTGGGGCCGAGCGGTACGGAGCCCGAGCCTCGCTTCGGTGCAGCGAGAAGGAGATCGCTTTGCTCGTTTCTGCTAAGCGAAGCACACCAATAATTAACAGGTTAATCCTAACTGATTATTTAAATCTAGGAATATTTTTAGGACGTTGCCCTTTGGGGAAATAAAGGGAGTGTGCTAATAGTGAAAAGTATGTGTTTATATTTGGAGTAACAACAATGCAGAAATTAAAGAGAATTAAGGAAGACATCAAAAGTCCCCATCCCATCCCAGTTATTAACTCCTCCATTTCACCGCATGCAGCCTTTCTGAGCGCGAGCAGCCGAGGTGCGGCATTGAAACGGACGGCTCCTTGAGCCCCTTCTAGCCGAGGCGGCCCCGCTGGCCGACAGGTAAAGCCCGCACAAAGGATGATTGTGCTCCCTCTATAAATACGGTTTGCTCAGGCACCCCCCGAGAGGGCCGGAGCATTCAGCGCTGCCCTTTCTGCCGGTCCCAAGGATGTGCTGCTGCTGTGCTCCATGCATGCATGCTGCCCCGGGACTCAGCTGCGAGGTTTTCATTTTAAACAAGTTGTTAGAAGTTTGTTTGGCCTCGAAATGCCCTGTGTGATTTGAAGACGTTGAAAGGAAAAAATGACTTACATCTTTCTTGTGAAATTGGAATATTATTCTCAGCTTCCAAAATAAATGGAAAGTTTTATTTTCTTACTGCCATAGGGAGTGTGCTTTTAAAAAGGCATTATGGTTTTGAATGTTTTCAGATGCAATTTGCATTATTTTGAATGAGCCCCTTGAATAGAGACAGAGTTCGCTAAATAGTGACATGTGTTAAGGAAGATGTCCTCTCTGCTGGGGCTTTGGGACTGTGCAGAGAACCCCTAAACAGCTGTGATAGGAGCAGGTAATTCTCTTTCTTTGTTGAAAGATCACACCAGCAGTTTTAATAGGAAGGTTTTCTTTTTAAGCGGCTGACACATTGAGTGACTTCCTCATAGATCATCTCTGAATTTACTTAATTTCTCTATGCTATCCACCCCTTAATTTTGAATAAACATATATGAATTACTACTTCTGCTCTGGTTATCTGTCAACTAAACCAAATTTGTGTGCCGTTCTGTTATTTACATGAAATCTGAAGAGGTCAAATCAGTTTACAGAGCACGTTGGTTGTTTTTCCAGTGGTGGATCTTTTTGTCAAACTTTTATAAAACTGTGAAGCCACTTCCAAGACTCTTGAAATCAAACCCAAATCTTTCAGCACTGTAAGTTATGGACAAGTGTACTCCATGCAGTGAACTCTGACGAGCAGTAATGTATCTACAGATCTCTTAATTTAGGATCTTAAGTTGGCTATCAAAAAGAAATGGTACTTAATTATTTTTCCCTGTTTTTTTTTTCTTTATTATAAAATAATCTTTTCAAAGGAAAAAAAAAAAAAAAAAAAAAAAAAAAAGATAAAGATAAACAGAATGGAGCTTGCAGTGAGTACAATACTATCTCTGCACCTCTCAGAGAATACCTTAAGCTTTGCTCTATGTGCAAGGGTTTGATAGCTAAGATCTATTAGAATGAAGGTGGCAGTGTACTTTCAGATTTCAAGGCAACAAAAGGGTTAACTCTAGAAAAATTAATTGTACCCAATCCCAGAACAATAGTAGCTGGGAGATGGGAGGAGGGGTGAATCACACAGTTGGGGGAGAGCCTGCTAGATTGCATGAGGAGGACTCTTGTTGCCTGCAGCCTGGCCAGCACTTCTCCCTACACATGGATTTCCATGTTGCAGAGCCAAGGTACCAGCTGTGTCCAAGGGGAATCTAACGATGAAGGCATTCTGCTCAAACGAGACTTAATGAGATGTGGTACCCACTTTTCAGCTTTCATGAATGGGAGCGTGGTCTCTTTTCCAAAAATGAAATGATTCGAAGCCAAAGGTGTTTCCACAAAATGAAGATCTCTGGTACCAACAGATTTTTTGCTTTGGGCAGCTTAGGATCTCTAGGTGCTGGCTGAAAGCATGTCAGAGAACGTAGGTGTATTGCTGGATTTGAGTTGAATTCATCTTTTCTTTCCAACAGCTCAAACATTCTCTACCTTGGAGACTCTTTCTCTCCCTTTTGTTGATAAAGATGAGAAGAAAGTGGGGATTGGAGGATTTTCATTTTATCTTTTTTGGTGTGCTCTGTCTCCTGCTCATAGACGGAGGTAAACTAGAACAAGGAAAACGTAAGTACACTTCTAACAGAGCTTTCGCATTTCCCCTGACCTGACATTTTCCTTCCATTTGACAAACGCGGTTCAGAAAAGACTTCTAAGCAAGAATGTCCTGAACTGTGGAGCTGCTTTCAAAGCTTCGTGCTGTTCTTCCTCCTCCTAATCCTACATTTAGTCAAATCAGGTCACAGCCATGTTTGGGGCACATTTTCCTAAAGCCATACAGGTTTATACAGACCATAACACATCGGTTGGAGAATCTGTTTTATTTCACATACCCCGAATTGAGAGAGTGCTTAATTCTATTTTAGTGACCTCTGTAAACATCTGACAGATTATCTGGATTTTGTCCCCTGTGTAAGGCCATTGTGCTGAGCTTTTCAGTTAGTGTAAATCTTGTCCAGGACTGTTCTGCTCTGTTCCAAAAACAATCTCATATGAACTGGATTAGATACATCTTTTGAGAAAATTAAGAGCCTAAGCACAGTCAAAAACTTGATGAGAAGCACTGAAAAGAATACAAACAAAACAAAGGAATATTTCTACACAGCCTGTCATCTGCGGGAGATGTTAGCACACTTCAGGAAACGTGGCTGGGGGGAGCAGCCGTCCCAGTGAGCGTGTGGGAGCCGCAGCCTGCAGCCGTGCGCTGCTCTGCCCATCTGAGCTTTGGCCTTACAAAGCACTAAGTCCCTTGCCCTTGAAAAGCTGTTCACATTTGGGCCTCAGTGTCAGCAGCTCCTGCTTTTCAGAATGTAGATTAAAAAAAAAAAAGATTTCATTGCAAAAGGGCTGAACTTAGAGACAAAGCAGTGTGCAGGGATCCTTGTTCAAGGGAAGTGTGGGGTGAGAAATGGCCAGCCTCCGCTTCAGCCAGCCGCTCCCGGGTCCTGCATTTCATTTGTCATGCTTCTTTAGTAGCTTACCTCCCAGTTGCTACTGGTAATCCCTACCTCTTGTTACCTTCTTTTAGCCCAGCACATGTAAAAAATGTTCTTGCTTAGGTTATCTCTTGGATTGTGTTTGATGGCAAATGAATTAAACTGAATTTGGACATCAGTAAAGCAATCAAGGATTTCTCTTGTGAAAATACAGAGAACTGCATCCTCTTATTCAAGAGATTTGACTTTTTAATATGCAACTGTAATGTGACAGGGAGGACAGGGCAGTAATTGCTGATAGGCAGATGGATATCTGCAAAGCTACCTGCAAGATGATGAGTATTTAATGACTACTTTGGAAGCTATTGCATGTGTAAGACAGCACCACTTGTTTTGAAATATGAGGACAAGCTTCTTTTTATCAGGCTTTTAAAATATGGAGATACCGAACATACAGTGTAAATGCAGTGCATGCATATTCTTTCTATCAGTCCCCTTATTTACAAATCTCTACTGTACAACCTCAGATTTTTCTACGTGCAGCCAGTTGCTATGGTTTTGTGATGATGAGATTTAGTATCAACCTGCCTGAGCAATCAAGCACTTCAGTTCTGTTACCTAAGTGGGATGTGAGCCTATGCCTTAGTAGGTGTGAGAATAAACCCATCCTGTACGAACCACACTTTCAGCTATTTCAGGAGTTATAGTTTGGGAATGATGGGAGGCCATTTCATTTATTTTATTTTGAGGGATAAGAAACAATGGCCAAATTAAGAGCATTCAACTTCTAAGTGTCATCGTCCAGGGAAAGAATAAAAAATAATTCTTTACAAAATGTTTTGTATTGTCCACAAAGATAGTTTATAGAATGTATTGCACCTGTAAAAACTTCTTATCTATGGAGTGGGATCTTTAATTCGGAGCTCTTTCAATCATTCTCTGTTTTGCAGATTCAGATACATACTGTGTGTTTCAAGACAAGAAGTACCGTGTAGGAGAAAGATGGCATCCTTACCTAGAACCCTACGGACTTGTTTACTGTGTTAATTGTCTCTGCTCAGAGGTAGGACCACTGAGTTACTGATCCTACAACTTCTGCTTTGCTGAATTGACTGGAATCCTCTGTGTCGTATTGACAATTTGACAGAGCCCAGGCCTGTTTTTGCTAGGGGTAGTGATCATGCTGTGGGAAATAGAGGCAGTGAAGGGAAACATCCTTGTGAAGGGAAAACATTAACTGAGAAGGCCAGTGCTGGCAAAAATACTTGTATAGGGCAGCCACAAAAGCTTATTAAGAAGCCACAAGCTTTGTCAATGCTGAATGTTACACCATGAATAACTGGGCCCCATTAATGACATATAATACTTGTGCTTCCATCAATATAGAGGGTTATACTGAACCCACATTTCATTGTGTTCTGATTTACATACAGTGCCCACATCTTCCAAAGTGCATTTCCATAGTCAGGGTACCTCCTGCCTTAAAGTGTTGAAGAAATAACATGGTAATAATATTTGTAGAACTCTAGGATAAAGAAGAATGAAAAATGAGAATGCGGCACAGGGAGGAGAGAGAACTGCCTGGGAGATGAAAGCACGGGCCCTTGGTTTTACCATCAGCTGGTGTTTGGCACTAGAGTGCAGCTGTCATACACCCTCTGAGTATATCGTACAGTGCTGGGGAGGGACAGAAGAAGGAGCAGAATACATCCCTTGGAGTACTGCATAATGAGTAACACATGAGACACTCCAGATGCTGAGTTTTGTCTGCTGTATTTAATGTGGAATACATTTTTCTTGGCTATTTTCCTCCCTTGCAAGTGTAAGATACTGGGCTCCTGTGCAGCATTTGCTCTGGGGGATCTGCTACTACAATTTTGTGCAGAGATGCACAAACAGTAGTCCCACAAGCTTGGCTGCATCTCACATCTGTGCAGCAGAGTGCATCTGTAAGAGCAAAAGCAATGTACTATGAATAAAAATCCCTGGTTACAGCAAAAAGGAGTTCCTGCTCACTTTTGCTGTTCTATGCGCAAAGCTGGAAACTCCCTTGGAGTCAGTGTGTGGTAGAACACTGAATTGCTGGAAGGCTGTGCCTTGGGTGGGGTTGAAGTTCCCTGGAAGCCCTAGAGATCTGTGTAGAAGTCACTGCTTAGTGGTTTTTAGGTAGATGTTAGTCTGGAGAGACGAGGAAGTACATGGAGGGCTCCTCTAGAGAACAGCATTACTTTGAGGACCCATGCCCTTTCAGGCTCCAACAAATTGGGATGTGCTTTACCTCTTCCCTTCTCACATGTCCATAGAAGATCAGAGTGACAGTACAGGGCAACAAGGGAAGTAAAGAAGAAAACTTCTTGTGGTAATGATCAGTAGATACAGCTTACCAAGTGGTCCTGTACTCTGCTTGCTTGTTCTCTCTGCTTTACTTTTGTTGTACTGTGAGGGTGCAAGATATTACTAGAGCCTATTTCAGCAGTGAGGATGCTGAAGGATCTCTGGGATACAACTCTTAATGCATGGGAGGAAGACTCCAGACAACTGCAGCATCCAGCCATTCTTGTGGGCTTTGTCCCAGCCAGCAGAACGGCCATCAGAACACTGACCTCTATAGTAATGGCTCCAGATCATCACAGAACTCTCAGCAGTTCGTAATTTTGACTCAATTAAAGCTATGTAAAGCATTAGGAAACATCTTATGACATAACATAAGCACAGACTCTAAACCCAGTATTACAGCATAAAAGAATGAGACTACATTGTACACAGCCAGCAAATAAAAGAAACCTGAGTGGCACTCAACTATGATTCCCAGGCAGAAAATCAATTAGGCAAAGTATGTATATGGACAGAATCTGGAGCAACAACCTACTCCTTCACACTTCAGAGAAATGCAACAAAATCTCCAAAGGTCTACATAGCCAGGATGAGCAACATTTCATTTGTGGCCTCAAACTCTAAGATCTGTATGATCTCCACACAGATCAAGTAACACCAGCCAGGAAACAGAGACAGATCTGTGGTGTATCTCTGAACAACAGTTAATCCAGCCAGCCAGCCCATACATACCTAAAGTGTGCATGCTTAAGAAGAAAGTAAGACACATTAACTAGCTAAACAGAGGCCAAGTTATTGAGCCTGGGATTTGAAATAAAAAAAATAAATAAATAAAGGCATTCCTGGTTGTGTGTGCATAGTATTGTATTTTAACAAGTTACAATTTATGTACTCAAACCAAAAAAAAATCTAAACATAATTCAGTGTTTTTACTCTGCTCCTCCTTTCTTTCACATGTACCACCAACTGCCCCTCTTCCCAGATCAGTGGAGCTGCATGCCTTAGGGGGCTGAAGTGAATGCTGTCCAGTCAACCCTTTCCCAGCCCTTTGCAGCTCGGAAAAAGAGCTGTTACTCTGTGAGCCTGACACAGAAATTCTTTCGTGGCCCTGTCTCACAAAGGTGTGTAGCAGCTGCAGTCCCATAGCAATCTATAGGGCTTGGACTCCCAAATGTCCCTGTGAATCTAAATGTAAGGTCAGTAAAGGTCTGCAGAATTTTTATCACAGCTGAACATGCACAGAAGTAAACGTTCCTCTAGGAGATTTTACTGAACCAGGAAATAAAAAGGCAGGGATGCCATGGCACAGGTCAGGAAAGCAGTGTGAGCCAACCAGCAGACGGAGCCGGCCTTTCTTCGCAGGACAGGCTCTTGGATGATGGTCTGCTGGGCAGGGAGCCACGCAGACCAAGGGTAGCCCTCATCCTGCAAAAAGTGGGCAGAAATGTCTACACATACTAAAGCTAAGGAAGTCTGCACCTCCACTGGGAACATTTCAGTGCTCCACAAGGCACATGAAAATGAAATGGGTTTATTCCCAACACCACGTCAACCTACATAGCTGTAGCATTGTCACAGTATAGTATCAGTGTTCATACTGAAAGATTCTTTTTGCTATAAACAAGAGCAACTCAGAGCTAAATTAGGAAGATGAATTATAGATGGGAAATGGGAATCTGAAATGGATAGTCTTTTCTGGTTACAGATACTGGAGAAGGAAAATTCCCTGTGTTTTAATTATAAATCAAACTTAGATGTGGTCAAATAAAATATTATGTTAATGACATGAATAATGAACAGTATTCCCAAGACTTGCTCATATTTCTTAGAAAAATGGCTACTTACCAACTGGTGTTCTTTGTCTACCGGGGAACCCATAAAATGAAAACAAAAGACTCTCCACAGTTTTCAGGAAAAATTACAGACACTATTGTCTCCTGTGGTCTTGAACTAACCCTCAGTAGGGGATATCTCAGAGACCTACCATTCATTATCTTGTCTTAGTTTTGGAAATGCAATTCCTAAGTGCAATCTGCTCAAAAGAAAACAGAAGTGAAGGTTGTTGCAATCCATTTTTAGGCAGTTCTTCTGATTTTAAGGTTTGTATGTGTTTCTGCTACAGTCTGACCCCCAGCATAAATTCATAGGCAGCTGAAGTAGTCTGGCTTACAGTGGTGTGACATAAGCCAGAATGCTGTAAAATGGCATTTGTTTTTAAAATAGCCAAATGTGGAATAGATAACAGATTTCTAAGGTAGCCCATTTCATTAAAGTATTGTGTTATGTTCCACCTGCAGAATGGAAATGTACTGTGCAGCAGAATAAGATGTCCAAGCCTACACTGTCCTTCCCCTGTGCACGTACCACAGCTGTGCTGCCCGCGATGCCCAGGTAATTTATGTTAACGACATGCAGTCCTTTCTGAAATAGCTATTTAACATGCTCAGTAGCAGCAACATAACATGTCTGTGCTGGAAAAGTACGCATCCTTCTATATCCGTTTAGATCACGAGAAGCTTATCCTACAGCAAGTTATCTTCTGTGCTGGGTTCTTTTTAGGAGAAAGGTTTGGGAATCAGGTAAGCCATCAAGCCCAGTCCCCTACAGCTGAGGTAGAAAGTAGCAGGATTTTCATTGATAAGGTCTAGGGACTATCTGCTCCCCACTCCTTCCATTATATGTAAACTCTCTCACAATAAAACCCCATCCCACAAATTTCCTAAGTTTGTGCTTTTGGCGCTTTTCATAAGATCTGGTTATTTGCAATGGTTCTCTCTTAATAAACAATTACAGATTGCTGTGTCAACACACACTAATGCACATGCATTTGTGTAGTATCACTGTACAGCCAGCCTGGTACAATTTGTGTTCCACATCTCATGTCCAGGCATAGCTTCATTAGTAGGGACTGTTGTAAATCATAGAAGCAGTGCTGTGGAAGTTTATGACTACATAAATCCAATTGGGTACTGTATAGTAAATTCCTCCAGACTGTACACTTATTATAAGCTCATTATTAAGAGCCACTGTATGAAAGAAACTAGGCAGGATCTTTCATGAGGCTGTTACAGCATTCCCGACATGGCCTAATGGCTGGTAGATTTGGCTGGAGCTTTTCCCTAAACGTCTGTCGTAGTGGCACCCCTCATTTCTTATAAGAAAGCATTCATGCAGCATCACAGAAAGGGGTTTTATTTGACTTTCTCCAGAGTGAGTTTCATTGTCTGAGGAAAACAGCTGTTCTCCAACCAAAACCTGGGTGCAGGGGCAGCTTACAGTGGTGGAGGGAGAGGAGTGCACAAGTCAGGTTGTGTTCGCAGGGATTGCAGTGTATTGGTCACACTTACTGGAGAGCAAATGGCACCCACGAGTAAACTTCTGATAGCATTCATTTGTCACAACAATCATACACATCTGTCTATCGGATATACGAGGGCTGCTCCAAAAGTAAGGCCTCCTGTTTTATTATGTTGGCCTGCCACATCAGAGGCAGATGGTGGTGGTACAGCAGCAGAGGCTGAACTTTCCTGCCAATATCCCATTACATTTTGCTGCCGTGTGACAGATGGCAGCAGAAGGCAGCCTGACAGAATGGTTTCTGATGTGGAAGTGAGGATAAAGCAGAGGTTTGTCATTGAATTCCTTCATGCGGAAAACATGGCACCCACTGCCATTCACTGATGCTTGCTGAATGTTTCTGGAGACCAAACAGTGGGTGTGAGCACAGTGAGGGGTGGGTGGTGCATTTCAGCAGTGGTGACAGTGAGAGCAGGGTGCTTCCACTGGTGCAGATTAGTATGAGAACAGCATGCAGGCTCTTGTTCATCACTGGTGAACATGCATAGCTAGTGGTGGTGACTATATTGAAAGGTAGTGTTTTGTAGCTAACAATTTGCTCTATCAAATAGTGTTATTGTGCTCTTTGTATCTGTCGTATTTTCCATGGAAATAAATAGGAGACATTGCTTTCAGAGCCATGTATGTATCAATATCTGACCTAAGTATCTAGAATTGTATTTTAAACAGTGGTGAGGAAGCTCCTCTGGTGCCATGACAGAAATCTAAAACAGGTGGATGAACTCCATCTTGGAAGTGCTGCTATCTTTCTGTGGACTGTGAACAGAATCCGAATGCAGCTTTGAACACAGAGATCTACACCATCACTGTATAAAGGTCAGGGAAATCACTCCTGTCCTTCCTGTCATTCCTTGTCCTTTGTCACAGAGTGCCAAGAGTGCATATAATGTGAGGCAGTAACAGTTGTCAGCACACAAGGCTGGTGTTAACACACACTGCAGCAGCCTGTGCCTTTAAATGCCAGTTATTCGTTCAAGAGATGCAGCAGCTTCCTAAACTAACATGATTAATTCCTGCTCATCAGCACAGAACTGCTTCCCTCAAAACATTTCCTCATGTTCTGTTTCCTTTACATTTAAATCCCAAGCAGTATGTCTTCCCAGACATATTCTGTATAGTTGTTCCTCCGTATAGCTGTGGAAAGCAACCTAATCACATTTACAGAGGAAACAGTTAGACATACATCATAATGAGATCACTGTACCTTAATAGCTTTCTGATCACAAGGCCAGTCTCACAACAGGCCTTTCAACAGTGACCTTCTGAGCCACTGATGTACACCAGCAGTGAGCCTGATACCTGCAGTCTGTTTCTCCTGCTGTACTGCTCTTATTGGCAGCTGAGTAGGGCAGCTAAGTCTCAGGAGAAGCTCGGAGGCCCTCCAGAGATTTGAATGAACTTAGCTGCAGCTAGACTTCATCATACTGACTGACTGGGACACTGGTTGCACTTGGACTTGCTATGGGCAGGCTGACTGTTACTCAGGCAAGCTGGCAGTCACCGTTTGTTCAGGATGTAATATTATCATTTTAGGTTGAGATAATTATTGCACATTCTTTGAGTATTTTCGCTCCTCTTGTGTTCTGGGGAGAGTTTCATCCTGTTCAACTCTAGATAAAAACTTTCAGCATCTAGTTGATTTTAGTGATGATGGTCTAATACATAGGAAAAAAAGGCTGTAAGATAATACATTTCATTTCCCCAACTAGTGCAGTTAGGTAAAATAGTAAGATGCTAGGAACATGAACAACGCTTCTGTTTGCAGATCAAAAGCAGAACTGGCTTGCCCAAAAGCTCCGTCTGTTTTTCCAACTAATCCAACCTCCAGTTGGCAAGGGAATCATCTAGATACCCTTTATAGCTGTTGGAAACACAATGTCCCCTGAGGGTGATTCATCCTGCTATCCAGAAGAAGAATTTTTCCCTGGAGATGCCTGTCTGATTGTTGCCTCCACTGATTATGGAGGGAAGCACAGGCAACTAGGGTATGCTAGATGCTTACTTTTTGCACAGCTAAATATCAGAAATCCCACTCTTGCTATGCAATTAGTGTTTTGGGCAGCAACTGCTGGTTGAGGTTTTTGCATATCTCTGTACAGTATTTAGTACTGAAACATAAATGATTCTGGATTGACTGTTTTTGCTTCAGTTGCTCTTTGGCAGTGAACTGTTTGTCTTTTTTTCTGTTTGTGAAGCTGCAAACCTGATACCAATCAAGATTTTAAAACATTCTTCAATAATCTTGTAAGTAAGGGGCCCCTGTAAACTCTCAAATCTTTCCAATCAAATTCTTGCTCTTCACAGACTTGAGCTACAATTTGGTAATATATATGTTTAAATTAATAAATCCAGAAAATTATAAGGATGAGACTTTCCTGAATTCTGATCCACTATCTTCATGCTTAGATTCAAGCTATAGTCTATGTGCTACATGTGACGGGCTGCTGAACTGCCAGCTGGCAGTGGCTCATTACAAAATAGGAGTGCCAGTAAACTGTATTTTTTTTAATGGAATCTGTAATGTAGATAAATCTGCACCAATGTGTTAAGCAGAAGATGACCAGGAATCTCTTGTGATTTTAGGGATTGTTTGTATTCTGCTTTCTGCAGTGATTACGCGTTTCATATTTGGATGCTCTGTCTTCGTAAATGTTCATGTCTGATCTTTATAGATATTTCAAGCATTCCTGCACATCTTATGCCAGCTTTCCATTTCTGAGTGTCCAGCACAGGATGCCTTTTGTGCAGCATCCCTTGCTATTTAAGAGTTTCACTTGTCTGGTTCCCCAGTTATTTTATAACAGAAGGTGCCTAAGCACTGTCCAGTAGCCTTTCATCTGAATTGCCCTCCTAAATACTCATTACGTTGTGTCACCTGTGTTTCCCCTCAGTTCCTCAAGCTGCATTTCAGAAATGAGTAGTGCTAGTCACAGTCACTCCTTGCTTTCTGCTGGCCTTGTAGAGTGCAACTGCACAAATAACTGCCTCCTTATTTAATCAAGCAGAGGTAATGCCAGGAGGCAGCAACTTTCATTGGAAACTGACCTTCTTAAGCACCTACGCGGAGGAGCTGCTGAAGGGATTCCTTTGAGAAAAGTTGGCACCGCTCTCCCCTTGGAATTCATGTCTCCTGCATCCATAGTGACACTGGACTTGCTAACACAAAGAGATGCAGTGTTTGTATCCTGTCTCCCTGGCACCAGCCACCATGAATCTTAAGGAGTGGTCAGACATATATTATGAAGCATCTTCTACTTTTCACCAGAGGTTTACCCTACCAGCCTCTACCACAGGTTCATTGCTAACTTTTTGGTATTTTTTCAATTTATGCTTACTAGTACTGCCAAAATCCAGACTCTGTGTCTTCTATCCTTCTGCAGCTCTGAAAAATATTTTCTTTTACTATCTGAACTGGATTTTTATTATCACACCTTGGGACTAGAACAACTAGCTTTGCATTCATTGAGACTTCTCTTACACATTAGTGAGGCCCACAGAATCACAGAATCACAGAATCACCTGGGTTGGAAGGGACCTCAAGGATCATGTAGTTCCAACCCCCCTGCCTAGCAGGGCCACCAAACGTACACATTCAGATCAGGTTGCCCAGGACCCCGTCCAACCTGGCCTTGAACACGTCCAAGGACGGGGCATCCACATCCTCCCTGGGCAGCCCGTTCCAGGGCCCAACCACTCTCCTTGTAAAGAACTTCCCCCTAACATCCAACCTAAATCTTCCCTCCTTCAACTTGGATCCATTTCCCCTAGTCCTGCTGTTGTCAGCCCTTCTGAAGAGTTTACTCCCCTCCTGGGTGTAGGTTCCCTTCAGGTATTGATAGGCTGCAATGAGGTCACCCCGCAGCCTTCTCTTCTCCAGGCTGAACAAGCCCAACTCCCTCAGCCTGTCCTCATAGGGGAGGTGCTCCAGCCCCCTGATCATCTTAGTCGCCCTCCTCTGGACCCTTTCCAAGATCTCAGTGTCTTTTTTGTACTGAGGGCTCCACACCTGGACACAGTACTCCAGGTGGGGCCTCACAAGAGCCGAGTAGAGAGGGACAATCACCTCCCTGTCCCTGCTGACCACCCCTCTCCTGATGGAGCCCAGGATCCCATTTGCCTTTCGAGCTGCCAGAGCGCACTGCTGGCTCATGTTCAGTCTCTCGTCCATCAGGACCCCCAGGTCCTTCTCTGCCGAGCTGCTCTCAAGGCCCACTCCTCCCAGCCTGCCAGAAGCATATCACCTGCTCAGGTACACTTTCTGACAACCCACAGTCAGAGTGCTGAGCTGAGCTCAAGAGTGATCCACGCAGGTGGTTTTAAAATCATACATCTGATCAAGCAACGGCTTGAATTCTTTTCTTCTACCTCAGGATTGCTCCTGGCACATCAGGAGAGAGGTGATTTAGACTCAGGGAGATAATTCACTGTCATTCTTAGGGCTGGATCAGCTCTGGAGCTAGAGAGGATTTCACACCTGCTGCCCTCTGCCATGAAAATAAACTTCACATGCAGCTTCTGAAAGCGTTCAGTTGCAGCTGTCTTCTGTCACTACTGTGGACAGTGCTTTTACAAATGGAACGCTTATTGGAAGTTGTATCACCTCTGTATGGAACAATTGTGACTCAGAGATTTACAGTCTAGGTTTAGATTTGAAAAACACTCTGGAAGATGTAAATACAACATGGAGAATGCTGACATCAGAAGTAAAATACATGCTGCAGGATTTAGAAAGGGTTTCTACATTCCACTTGCTGGTTTGATTTCTCAGCAGATAAGGCAGGACACTGAGGTATGAATCAGCCCATCTGGCTCGAGTATTTTTTGAGCTTGCTGTCCCGACTAAACACACAGGCTTCCAGGAATGCTCATGATTAGTAACACATTTGTGTTTGAGCTCCTTTGGTACTATGATTTTTCTGTATCAAATTCAAACCACTTTTCTGATGTACTTCTTGTTGTTCTGTAGATACTGAAATAACAAAATGCCAGGTGGCACCTACAAAGAGTTGACTAACTCCAAAGGCAAACCAAATTGGGGATCTTACCGTAGTGGTATTAGAACATCACCAGCAGTGGATGAGGCTTTGTCTGCATGGTAACAGCAGCATGACTTTATAACAGCCATTATCTCTGAACTTGCTATTCGAGCCCCTGGAGGCAGCCCAGGTGGGACAGCGCAGAACTCACAGCAGTGCAAAATTCACTCAAGAAGCAGAAAAGTAAGGCTGCAATGAGCTCAGTGCTGCCTTCACTCAGTTCCTTCCAGTAGCTTCCAGTTACCCTCCAGGTAACTGATACATTGCATTCTGTAGCACCGATATTCTTAAAGACTCAGTCCTGCAACACCCTGCGTACATACTGCACCTTTTGACCTGATATAGATTATATATGTAACCAAACAACCATGTGTATAATACAGTGCATCCTGCACTGTGTTACAACCCAAATCTTCAATGTGGGCAGCTGGAGCACTCTGGAATGTTATGCCCAGCTCCTGTTTTCTACACGACTCTTGTTGCTACCATCTAGCCTTCTCATACAACTACGTGAGAAACTCAGCCCAGATCTCACTGATGCCACAAAAAGTTTTATTTGCCTCGAATATATGGGTCTCAGTAGGAAATAAAAGAGTCCATGTAAAAATAGTAATTTAAAATATGTCCAGGTGGTCTCTCACTATCAGATAGCTTTACATGCTGCTAGTAAACAGTTCTTACCTCCCATATGAAATGTATGTCTATTGATGATGCTGTATCATCTGAAATTAGTCGGAAACTCAAACAGACTATTACAGCAATACTCAGGATCAAAAATATTTGAGTAACTTGCCAAACTGCGTATCATCCTTCGACAAATTTTGCCTGAACCAGTATGCATGGTTCAAATACCTGCCCACTTTTTGAGAATTTGGAGATGATCTAGACTTCATGTGTGACTTGTGAAACTCTCTGCTGCCCAAACCAATCTCTGCCCTACCACAGAAGATCTTCAAGGTTCTCTTCTCTGACAGGTTTCAATCACAGAAACCCTTTTCTGTTATGTTAACCTGTCCCTCTAAGTCTTTGGGCAGAATTTATTCAGGAACTGTTCTTCCAGAAAGTCTGCTTTCCATATGATTCTGTAAAGGGATTTGAGACCATTGGTCATGCAGTGATGTAAGGAGTCTCTGAGCCTGTGACCTCCTTTCCTCTATGCAGTAGCAAAAGCATTAAGGGGGAAGGCGACAGGGAGATTCTCAAGAGAAGAGTGATATGCAGATAACATTTCATTCTTTAATGATTCTTAATGAAATTTCAACCTGATAGCAGCAAATACTGTAGTTGTTGAAAGTGGATAGCTGCTGTCTTTTGAGACAATAACAAGTAAAAACATCTTGCAGACCACCCAGAGAGTCAACTGTGAGATGAAAAAAAATCCAACAGAGCATCAATAGTTGCCATTTTGTGAAAGAAATTGTAGAGAAATCTTATCAAGTCCATCACTTTTGATGCCTATAAGAGATTTTGATGCTGAATCCTTAGTCCATTTCACACAGGAGGTGGGAGCATAGTGCTTGATACATGATGGACTCTCAGTGCAGCAGGGATTCAGGAATTGTGGAGAATTTCTGTAGAAGTAATTGCTTGAGAATTACTAAATCTTGGGAGGAATGTTCAGATGAAAAAAATCAAAGACAGCATAAGCATCAGTAAATCAGGCACTGGAAGTACAACAGTATAAAAATTGGGTTCCCCTTCACAGAGCCTTCACTTAGCTCAGCTATATTCATCAATCATTAGCATTGGTGAGGTTCAGACCTGTAACCTAAGTGTCATCTACAAAGTCCAGTCTATCAGTGATGGAGTAGTGTACCACATGTACAGCTGAAAGTCCTTGGCAGTGTCCCCATACAAAACACAGTGCTAAAAATGTGAGGAAAAAGAAAACTTAGTGTGCGGAGAAGAGTTCTATGCAGAACTACTGTGAGAATAAAAGAGTAGGGAAACTCAAGGTAATTATCTTTGTTAATCAAACAACTGCACTGCTTGGAAGTCCTTCTGGTTTTATTCTTTACCCAAATTCTACATTGTGCACAGTTATGGAAGCAGCCAAATTCTCTGACAGGTACTATGAGAAGTTAGACTCATGAAAATTTTGACCATTTAAAAGCATTATCCATGCTTGTCCCAATTATTTATCCACAGAATAACATCTAATTCTTCTGCAACAGATCTGTATATAGGACATATAAGTTCATAACCACCTTATCAGTGAGTCCTACTGCGACTGTTTTCCTCACACTAACTGGCACTTGAATAACAGCTGGCAAACATATTTCTTTGGAGCTACAGGCACATCTCAAATTTTAGAACAACTGGCCACATTCTCAGCATCCTGCCCACTTCTCACACCTTGTCACATGTCTGACACAAGCTTCACTTCATGGAAGAAACACTGCACATTCAGCTCCCTTTCAGTGTTCATCTCCACCTTCCCATCTTACTTTTACTTCAGCATCCGAATGATGCTGGGATCATTCAGCAATGATCCCTTAAGACCTTCGATCCCGGCTTTCACACTGCCTGCAGGCCCTGAAGCTCCACCGCTGCCTTCACTACCCATCTCTGCATTCTTCAGATGATGAAGAAGAGCCTAGAAATAACCTGTGACCCAAGCTCTCATTAGTCATAGCACAGAAGGCCCCAGAATATTTATGCTAACATGTACAGCAGCTGATATAAGTAACTGGAGAAGTAATATTATCAATCAATAATCAAATTTCTCCAGTCTGCATTTGGTTCCTCCAGGCTTAGATATGGCTACTCTGCATAGACCAACAATTTGGATATTCACATCTGGAATCTGAATGACACATAGAATCCTGAACAGTGCCAGAGAACAGTGAAATGTTCTGGTTTTTGCAGGGTCCCAACAGTGGGCTACTGCCAGATAGTTCAAATAAATAGCTTATTTGGAAATAAATGTTACTTGAAAATACAACAGTATAGGCATTCTTGGGAGGCATTTAGTTTTTTCATATTGACCTGGGCTCAAATAATTTTGTTTGATTGGTAATTTGTCTTTGTTACTGGCTTCATAAAGGAATGTTTGCTATCACAGCCAGACTGAGGTTATGACTTGTTCCCATTCCATTTCTTTGAACATTAAAAGTTCAAAAAATCAGTCTGTAAATCAGCATCCAAAATGCATTAAAAAAGCCCCATCTGCACACAAGGATGACCAGACTAGAACTTCCATTCTTTGGACTGATATGATAGGGTAGGGTAGAATCAGAATTTTTCCAAGACAAGTTCCAAGAGCTTCAAAGATGCTTCAGAGAGAGTTCTAAGTCCAGGAAAGCTTAATTCAGTTTGTTTCTCTGGCTGGGAAAATGACAGATAGAGTCATATAATAGTTCAGCTTTAGACCAGGAATTAAAATGGAGCAACCTAGAAAGTGTTTTATGACTCCTTCAGAGTTTTGCTGAGCAGTTTCTTTATGCCACTATAAAAGAAAACACAGGAAATTAAGCTGCAGAAAATATATTAAAATAATGTGAAGAGCTTGACTTTAGCCCTAGAAAGTTCAAAAACATCCAACAGCCTTTGGAGGGTTTACAGTGAAACGACATCTTTGCTTTGAATCTGTATGAAAGTTTATGCTGTCTAGATAAGGTGCTACTAGTTCCTTCAAGCAATGAGTTTCATATACTCTCTACTGGCTGGCCATACTGAAGACTGGCTGTTGCCATTACCTCTGAATTACCTTGGACTTTTTAGAGCTTAACACAGTCCTTGAAGTTATTTTAATGTAAAGCATTTTGTGGCTTAATATCTTTGACACCTGCATCTCTGAGAAGCACATATGGATTTTGTTTAGAACTTGTGTTTGCAGTTTTGGGATAGTGCACAACTTTCCAATCCAAAGTTATTGTCAGCCTCAGCCACTGCTTTAAAAACAATATCACTGCACTGTTGTTTTTTAAAGGGACCTTCACACATCATCTACATTTCTTTAAATCGCAGATTTATAAGAATTTTGATGGTGATGCATTCTGAGGGAAAAGGCTGATCCACAGTCTGCTGTAGTCAATCAACAGGTTTCCATTAGATCTGATAGTTTTTTGATGAAGCCTTCTATGAGAACAGATGCGGTTATTGACTGCGATACAATCCTCTCTCTAGAAATGCTAAGGAGCAAGCTAGAAATATGAGACAGAAGATCAAAGAGGAAACTGCCTTTATGCTGTACCACACAGAGTAGGTGTTTGGGCCAAGTTCCAAATCTACTTAGTTCAATGGACTTCAGATCAGACCTTGAGGTGACACATTCATGTGGAGTGGAAACAAAAGTAGTGGAGGGAAGAAATTAAGTAAAGGAATTTTTTATAGAAAGGAAATCCATTTGCTGTCTTACACTGTGCTATAATCCCCCAAGAACCTGTAGCCACCTAATAGCTAGGTGAGCCGCAGGAGGTAACCCTGCACTGAAACAGTGGGCAGCTTTTCTCTCTCTGAAGTTGCTGTATTCTCATGAGATGAAGGATAGGGATTTAGTTCTGGTGATAGAATAGCTTTACAGTATTTGTGTTCTTTACCCTTCTTGACATGATAGTGGTAAGAACACTTGCTCTTTCAGCAGCTGTTGGTTTTGACCTTATACAGCCAGTTTGCAATGGCAGTCTGCCAGTTTAGTTGTGCAGCCCTGAAGTTTCACTAACAGCAGATCAGGAAGAAGTAATGCTGATAGGTATCATGCTTTTCTTAGGTAAGTGTATGCACAGATAGCAAGGGAAGTTTGGCAAGTGTCTGGAAGAAAGAAAAAGCATGCATTATCCCAGGTCACCGTGACACTTGTCTTTCACAATGCTCTATGCCGCTTATCAAACACAGATCCCCTGTCTTCTCCGCTTTCTTTATCCCCTCTGAATTTGGCTCTCTCTTACCACGAAGCCCTAAACAATACACACATGCTAAGGTGGCCAGGACATTACTATGGAATGTCTCCTGCACTAAAGGCCTTTCTGGGGAAATTGAACCATGCTGGTAGAATAAGAAAATCCACATTCCCAGCTCTGTGCTTTCTTGCAAAGGCTCCTCTGGTACAAATGGATCAGAAGATGAGCATTAACTGAATCTCTGTGTACAAATCAAACCTACTGCTGTCATTTAACTTCAGTTTCACCGGCACTGCAGGAAAATAGGCAAGTGCTCTGTGTTATATGAAAGCACTGCTATTTGTGAATGAAATGCACTGCATAAATACAGACGTATATTATTTGTGTTACCCTTTTCTCATATAAACATGAGGATCTTTTTGAAAAGAATATATTAAAAAATAGTTTGGATTGAACAGGGCATTAAGGTGAGTCCAGTCACCATAGTTGTTCCAGATTTATTTAATGTAAGCATGTCAAAATCTGTTTGACTGTCCCTCTCCTAGCAAGTTGCATAATCCCTTTCTGCAGGATGCTTCCCTCACTTACTTAAGTCTTAGGCTCTGTTCTGAGTTTGTAAGGATCAGATTATCAACACATATTCATTCCTCTATTCCAAACATGTGCCTCACAGAGAATAGCTGTTTCATATGTATAATAACCATATTCCGTTGGCTTATCGCGTAGCAGAGGAAAGAGCCTAGTTCAGAGGATTTCTGCCTGCAGGCAGGTTTCTTCATCCTCGGCTTGGAATATCACTAGCATTTAGCTTCTTTCCAGGACTGGGAAGTGCTTTGGCTGAACCCACTGGAACACAGATACCAAGGCAGCAGGGGTCAAAGTACTCATTACTGCTTTTTCAGAGCTCTGATTCTGCAGGAGGAAACACAGAATCGTAAAATCGTTAAGGTTGGAAAAGACCTCTCAGGTCATCTAATCCAACCGTCCATGTACCACCAACATTGCCCACTATGCCCTGTCCCTGATAATCTACACAGTTTTGAACACGTGGACACTGCCAATTAGAACAGCTGCATGATTGCTTGCATACTATTCCATGTTTTTCAATATTGCTGTCCCTAAATTGAAATTTGTTTTTTTGTTGAATTGTTTGTTAGAGTCCCAGCCCCCAGAGTTACTCGCTGAAGAGCACTTCATTTGAGCAGTCAGTCCATAGCGCCACTGGAACCCATTTGAAAGAAATGAACTGATCTGTGCTATGGTGAGAAAGATGCTATACACCATGTGCAAGGTGCAACCTTAGGGCATATTATTACCCCTAAAACTTTAATGCTCTTCACCAGAAACTAAAAATAAAAAACAAAAAACAAAATTAAAAAGCCAAGGACTGCTTTTGCTGCTGCCAGTCTCAGCTGCACCTTCAGATAAGAGCTGGATGTTGGGGTGGGAGGCACGCTTCCTAGCCAGGACAGAGCTGTAGTCACAAGTGACAGTGCTCAGGCTGGCTAATTTCAGGAAGTCTTGCTCCACACACAAACACAAAGTGAAATCCACTCTGAGACAGATGCGCAACCCCTGTGAATGATGGCCCATTTTTTGAAAAAAATATTTCATTGGCAGAGGAAAACACTGCATTTTTCACTCCTGGAGGCCTCTGGCAATTGTAGGCTGCATTCTGGGAGAAGTGGAAGAGAGCTAGAGAGGTAACAAAGAATGTTTCCAACATCTTATCTGCAGCTCTGTCCTCCCTATATTTATGCCTCCAGCTCTTACCATGAATTACAGTTGGTGCAAACTGGCTTTTTATTCTATATTGCTGCACTGATTTTTTTCAACTCACTTTGTAATCTGCAAGATTTTATGCAGAAATACACTCTTAAGCTCACGAATAAATGATCCCATTACTGTTTTTCTGAGCTACTTCATTTCACATCTTGGGCCCTCCTGGGATTTGGTCTTCATAGTGCAACCTGACCTGGCCGTTGTATCAGCTTTTGCATTGTGGTAAAGTACCACCAGTATGAAGACTTAACGAGCAAGAATTAGCCCTGAATCTTTCTATTGATACTTGTGTAAGTTACCCTAGGGAATGGTTTTTCTTACAGGGAACAGACCTTGACTCTATGACAGCGGAAAAGTAACAAACTTTTCTGAGGGAGACCTAGAGGTATGTGCAACTCCTACACAAGCAAACAATGTTCTGAAAACAAATCCGAGGTCACCTTAAGTGCTGCCCACTGTGTTGGACAGTGTGTGGACCTAAGCTGAGTCAGGTTTCAGGTATTTTTCAATAAGCAAAATAGTGAGAAATACTCTTATACTCTAGTTCTGCTCCGCTTTGGCACCAGAAGTGCTCACAATAGGCACACTTCCAAGAATTGTTTCATTCTGATTAAGGACCTTCATAATTGCTCTTTCTGTGTTGCTTCTGAATAGTTATCCTGCAATTCTGATGCCAATTTTAAATGTCAGGGCAAGTAATATGCCTTTGCGTGATGTTATGTTGCAATTTGGGGTGACTTGATGATTTCTGTGTGGAAGCACAGTGTGCGGTGCCTGGTTAGCTGGTGTCCAAAGTCAGCTTCCTGCACTGGGATACAGCCTAGAGAGCTTGGAAGTAGCTGATGCAACTAAGCTAATTCCTCCAGTTTTGTTCAGCAAGTGTTAAAGTTCACTGGGAATGCAAATGATTACGCAGGAGAGATGGCAATGGGAATACAAGTGATTATGCAGGAGAGATGTCATTGCAAACAGTGGTCCCTGAATTGTAGCAGGATTCTATTTCTTGTCTAGTGAATAGGACTCCAAAACAAATTGCATTTTCTTGGTCTGTGCATGCTTATGCTCCATGTTGATTCAGAAAACATGTTTCATAAAATCCTGTCAGGATTGAAATTCATTATCTATCATCTACCCACTTACAACAGACCAAGGGACTATCTGCAGAACAGTTCCCAGTATGGTAAGTTTCTTAAGGCATTAAACCTCGTGATTAATTTCAGATTGTTTAGCACTTGCTTGTTTTTACAAGGGTGGTTAATAAAACAGACAAACTGCAAAAACCAAGCTAGGCTGAGTGCCTAGCATTTCTGCTTGATATTAAAAGCCCATTTTTTTCAGTAAATGACACTAGGTGACTCTGAATGTTGCAGTTTAAAAATAGTTTCTAAGTCAGCAAGCCAAGAGTCTGTAGGATTTTTAAAAAATGATCTTTGCCAGATGTTCTGATACTAAAATAAGCAATAGTGAGAGTGTTAAGCAAAGTACTAACAAGAACAGCCAGAATATTGTACAAGAAAGTATCCCATGGAGATGCAGTAAGACCCCACAGACCTTACTGAGCGCTGTGCAGGGTGCTGTCAGACCCTGCTAAGCGGTATGCAGAAGCCAGAGTTTTGCTTGCACACCTTTCTTGTCTAATTTGTACCATCTCCTCTTAGGAAGTACACTTGGTTATCATTTCAGTTTAATATTGGTTGCAGATCAGACTTCATATCATAAATAGCTCACTGATTGTCAAGCCATGACTACAGTGACTTTGAGTTGGCTTTGCCAGTTTGTTAGCTAGTTTGTTTGTTAGAAAGTGTATCCGTATGTACAGAAGGATCCAAGTTGCAGGCCTCACTGACTGTTGTAAGGACTGGATCCTGAAGCCCTTCCTCACCTCAAGCAAGTCATCTGCTGGTAACATTTCCCATAAGGTTAGTTTGCCCATGCTTTTCATTGCCTACACAGAAATATTTTCAGTGATGTTACCACTGATCCAAAGAGCAGGAACTGCCAGTGGAATTTGTCTAAGCTATTCAAGGGATTAGCTGCAGATAACTGATGCTCTTCTGCTTCATATCCAAGTAAGGATAAAGCGTCTCAGGAACAAGCTTTTGTAACAATCCAGGAAGAAATACAGTTGTAAGCAGCAAGGGTAAATGATGCCATTTCCAAAGTTGCATGTGATCCATTGACACTGTTCTGTTGTTCCCAGGAGACTGGAAGCTCCAGAAGCCAGGAAGCCCCTGGAATTCTTGGCCAGGGTCTGTGCATATCGTGCATACAAACTCACCTCCCACCCCCAATTGTCTGATGCAGGTTTCCATGAAAAATCTGTGACTGAGCCAGAAAACTTCCACTGAGCCAGAAGATTTCTGTGGTTTATCAAATTCATATCTAATTCTGTTACATCAGACTGTTAGAAAAGCATGGGCACTGCACTTCACATTAAGTTAGTGTCCCTTCATGGCAAACTTCTTCCCATGTGGTTTCTTCATGCTTCTTGTCAAAAGGACAGCATTTCATACAGTAAGCAAGCTATAGCTATGTGCAGATTTAGTTCAGAGTGAGCATTTATATCAGGCTTCACTATAAATCTGAACAGGTAGAAAATCTTGTTCTTTTCTAGATGAACAGTTCCTCCCAATACAAGCTTCCATCTCCCCAGTCAGAACCTTAGAGAGCAGAGTTACAGCAAGCACCTAGGCTGAATCCTGAAGACAAGCTTTCTGTTGGCTTGACTGAGGCCAGGATTTACCCTGTGTGTATGGCACACGAGTGAAAAACAGCCCAGGTAGACAGCAGAAGGTGGAGAGAATCCCAGATTTGGAATAAAGGAATGCTTGGTATAAGAATTCAAGCATAGTCACCACAGTATCAAATTGCTTTTTAAAATAGAAAAATTTTGAAACAAATTAATTTTTGACATGGTTGTATTCTGTTGCCTGCTTGTAAACCCTGAAACCTTCAGCCAGACTCAACCTTTACGGATACCTGCAGGGTCAGTTCAAATCCATAGCAAGTCATGTGCTCAGCCGTGGCTGCATGTTTTAGCTCCTTGTTTTTACCTAATGCTACACCTGTGATAATTCAGGGTATCCATTTTAATAACTCATAGTCTTATCTTGAACCCTGTAAAATCACAGGAAATGCAAGCATGGCCTGTCAACCTCTATTTTGAAGTCGCGCCCTTGGAGAATAAATGGCAGCCACAGAAACAAAGCCACTTCCTTTTGCATTGATGCTATAACGTCTTCAGCCTATGTTTTATATTGCTTCCTCTGACATGCTATGAATGCCAAAAATGACACCACTGAATGTAGTTAATTAAAAGGATTCACACAGATGTTTGCCCGGTACTTTATGGAGGCGGCTAATTAAACCAAGGTTAGTCAGCACCATTAAAACACCAGATAAAGCTACAGGAATGGCTGTGATTAAGAAACAAGGTTTACAAACAGGACTCTGAGCAATGGCACATGTTTGCAGTTAGCTAACCCAGCTCTCACCTACCTTAACTGAGGCACAGAGTAATGCATGCTGATATCAGCATTAATGGCATGATTTTTCAAAGTTCCAACCTGGCACTTATTACAAGAATATACAATGTCTACAATTTCACATTCTACAGGAGAATATGATATGAGGGAGTTTGAACTCCTCTAATTAGCCACGATTCAAAGAGCACTGGAAAAGAAACCAAGGCAAGCCCCAGTTGTTGAAAGTCACTCTCAGACCGATTTTCTCTCTCAAGAAGCTACACACAGGCATATGATACAAAGCTTCCTTGCAGCTTCAGATGCTGTGTTTGGAGGAGATCAACTGCACTCGTCAATATGGTCTCTCCAGTATATAACACAATGTATTTTTCTGCAGTAAGAATCATGAGGTCTTGATCTAAAACTTCTAAACCGTGTTCTGTGCAGCCAAGTAGCCCCACTCACTTAATGTGCTCAAAGATAATCACATGCACAGGTATGTGAAGCATCAGGACCAAAACCACAGTCTTACTGCCTGCCACTGAAACTGATTTTTCTTACAATTATTACATCAAATAAGACTTCCAAACAGCAATAGAATTGCCTCCCATGTTCCAAAGATAGTCTGGCATACGTGTGTTTTGGGCTGTCTGTTATGATTTAACTGTTACAGGCCTAACCTCTGTGATCAACTTTAAAAGAAATCCAGATGAACGAAACTATGCACTCCAACCACCTACTGTTGTTGGCCAAGCACTTGTATGGGTAGCTCTGTTGAAAAGGAAAACTTGTCTTTACTAGCATCTGTATCATGATTAAGATACACAGCCTCTTGATTCTTGTTACTGAAAGATCTTCCTGGCTACAATAACTCCATTCCCAGCTGAAGTGCATAACTGCATTGTGACTCTCCTGGTCCTCTGCTGATCTCAGGTGGCCACCCCACATCATTTCTGATAGATTTCTAATAGTCTCACCTGGTTTTCCACCCCTTCTGTGCCAAACCTGATGAGTCTCAGAGAGAGAATTATTGTTACCAAGGAATATATCTATCTTCTGTGTAGACTGTAATATTAAGCAAACAATACAGCAGTAATCCTGAGCTGCTGGCCTGAGCTGGTCCAGAGCAAGCCATCCTATCGCCATCTGTCCTTTTCCTCCTGCAGCAGTCTAAAGCATCATCTTTTTAATCAGTTGAAGAGATTTCTTGTGATCATCTAACCTTACAGTGTTTAAAACTAAGGCAGAAGTCAGAGTAAGCATGAGCTATATATAAGAAAAGTTTTGTGATTATTTTTCCCTCTGTTGTTCACCTTCTAATTAGAAGAGCAGCAATGATTCCTCAGCCTTGTGTTTCTTGACTCAGCTGTCATGTACCAGGGCTGTAACCCTGTAATCCAGCTGGAACCCTGCAACAGTTCAAGTGTTATTGGAAATAAATTATTGATGATATTGGGACAAATAGAAGTATATAAAGAAAACTACTATCCTCCTTGTCTTATTCAAAAGCTGCTATTTGAAGGCATTTGGAGATTTCGTAGTAATCTGAGCAATGTGGCATGTACCAAGGTAAATCTGCAGTAAAATTTACGCTCTTCATTCCAGTATTCTGATGTGTCATAACGAGTCTTTGTAAACAGCTGCAGACCACAAGCCATGTCTTTGGACAGGCATCCTACATGGGCACAGCACTGCCCTGCACAGGCTGCATGAACAGGCCCTCACATCCAGGCAAGAACCATCTGTGTTCTTTCATTCCTCCCATAATTTTCTTCCAAGTTCAACTGCTCTTCCAGTTGCCTGAGGTACAGGGGACATCTAGGGTTTGGCAATTCCTTTTTCTGCTTTCTTGTGCTTTCCAAGAAATTATGGTGGTATAACTTGTGAGAAGTGGGACTGTCCTAAAAAGCACCTCTTTATTGTGGTTTCCACTATTTGTGCCTAATGAGACAGTTGCTGAATTTGTTCCTTGAATCTTTTGCTGATGACTTTCAAATTTGTCCTAATTAGAACATGCACCTTGCTATTCCAGAATGTGCATTACCACTGAGCTGACATACATTGCATTTTCATGCCAAGCATGAGTGTCAATGCTTTGTGTAGCATGTTGGAAAGGTACCACTACACATCTCTGACTGCACCAAAATAATGCTGCATTTGTCTCTTCAGTGCTCACTCTGAGAGAAATCAAATATCAGGCCTGGGGCCCTAAATGGCCCCTCATGCATAACTTCTGCCTTTGTCCCACAGGTTCTTTGCTGACCCTCTAGATTTTCAAATACTGCAGTATGTGTATGTTCCACAGGCAGATTTGACATTTACAATTTACCAGATAACTAATATCTGATGAAACCGATGTAACAAAATACATGCTTTTATCCAAAACTCTGAATGTCAGTACAATGCCAGTCAGCGTATAATGCCAGTATGTATCACCAGAAAACTCAGCTGAGAAATTTGCACTCTGTGGCAGCATAGTTTCTCAAAAAGTAATCTCCCTACATTCATCTGATAGATAATAAAAGGGACTACAGCAGGACCTGAATTTTCAGGTCAGGTTTCTTTTACATAAAAGCCCAAACCCACTGAATGAAATTTCAGCTGCATTCCTAGAAATCTGCAGTGATTCTGGCTCCAGACAACAAATACTCCACTGTTACTTCCATAGAGCTCTTGTTCAAAATGCCTCTTCCCTTGCTGAGATGCTAAATTCATGCAAATGCAAATGTATTAGTGTTGGATTTGCTGCCCAATATGTATGGAGTGACTTACATTTCATAGGTGAAGTATAATCCCTTTGCAGAGTTTGTCAGCTGTGTGATGGTTAAACAGTCTAGGGAATGTTTTAACTTAAGATATGGATTATTTTAAGAGTAAGAAGAAAATCTGACTCGTGGTGCAGAACTCCATGTGATCTTAAGTTGAAACAAGAGGTTTCAGGATTGAACGGAAAATGGTATCTTGTGCACTTCATTGTGTGTACTCAGTTCTGCAAACAAAATGCTCTGACTTGCACATCTCACCTTACAGTGTAAGAAAAACATTGGCTTTTGGGTGGCTTTTACAGACTGCCTTTGAAAAGTTTTGCCCATTCTGAAAACAACAACAGCAGCAAAGTGTGAAGGCCATTGGGAACAAACATTTACATAGAACATAGTGCAATTATTCTTGGGCCTGTCTGCTCTTAACAGAGTTCTATCATCAGTTTCAATTCTCCTGTACACCAGAAGGTCTGCACTGTGAATGGCACAGAAGCAGCTCTGTGCTTGCCCTGTGGTACACCTGGCTAGCCTGCAACTAACTCCCACTACAAATCATTAATAAAATAATACCAGACCTAAGAAGGGGGAAACAGAGCTAGAGATGTGTTCATGTGCTACTGACAGTGGAATTCTGTGTGTATACAGGCCCTCATGCCTTCTACATTAAAACTCAAAGAGCCATGTAAATTTAACAAGTGAGCACGTAACTGCACCTGCTTATCCTAATTGTAAATTCTGTGGAAGACAGGGCAAAAGAAAAACACAGCAGCATGGGAGATGGCAGTCTGTGCTGGCCTTCATGATAAAATCCAAATCCAAAGATTAACTGAGACAGTCAACTCAAAAGTATGAATTATGAAAGTTCAGCAAAACAGCAGCATGACAATTTCACTCATATTTTGTAGCACGACAAAACTTGTCCTTTTATAATAAAGAGAAATGGGGGAGCGGGGAAGCTTTCCTATCCCTGTACTTGTGATATTGCTAGTTGTTAGGACAATCTGCATGAAATGTTCCTTTCCCATTGCTTTCAGAAGATTCGCTGTTCTCAGTAAGCAGCAAAATCACTGGAAAATCATGTGAATACAATGGCACCACCTACCATCATGGCGAAATGTTTGTGGCAGAGGGGCTTTTCCAAAACAGGCAAGCAAACCAGTGTGCCCAGTGCAGCTGCTCAGTAAGTACCACAGCTTGTCAGAGCCCTTCTCTGTCTGAGCTTCATTTCACCTTTCCAGAAGACATGGCACTGAAATGCACGCAGTCCATAGCACACAGTAGAGGCTGGGAACTGGGAGTTAATGCAGAAACTCACGAAAGTGCTACAAGCCAGTCCATGGCACCTGGTAAATGCCAGACTGCCTGCTGCTCAAACACAGAGGACAAAGCTCACCCTGTCAGACATCTACTGTAGGTAAGCATGCAGTGCATGGCATTTATAGAACATATCACTTCAACCTGACTGGAAAATACAGCACTGAGTGATGGAAAGAAACTGGATTCATTTGGGCTGAGCTGATAAGAGCCCCATGAGCTGGGACTGGACAGCTCTGTAAGACAGTGCCGAGCCCCAGACCCACTCCTGAGGTGCTACCAATTTAAATCCAGCATATTGGAGCAGTCACTCGGTGACCCTTTGGAGGCATTTTTTGAGCTGAAACATCCTTCTCAAACCAATCAGGACCTCTTCTGATCTAATTATTGTTGTATTCAACATTCACAACAAACTCAACAGGTTAGGTACTGAACAATTTTGTGTCACTGCCAAGTTCTTCCTCCAGATCAGCCGTGTGACATGACTTAGGGAGAATGGGGAAGAATTTACACCAGGTGTAAACATTAGACAGATTTTAGGCTTACAGTAATTGCAGTTCCTTCCTTTCCCACACTTCTTTACCTTTTCTCATTTTGTAAAACTAAGGGACTTCCCTCTCCATGACATACGTTTAAGAACTGCTATTCAGATTCTTCACTGGTTTAATATTCTGCTTTGGCTACTTGAGGGACATATATGTAAACATCCATACTAGATTTAAATATGTCCATAAAGGTGCGTACATGATACCATACAAACTGATGACTCCTAAATGCTCCTTGTGTTTTACTGGCAGGAAGGAAATGTGTACTGTGGGCTGAAGACCTGTCCCAAATTAACTTGCTCTTTCCCAGTTTCTGTTCCAGAGTCCTGCTGTCCAGTTTGCAGAGGTAAGTGTTACACATGCACAGGACACACATCAGCATGTACTCCTTCCCCTGTCTGTGCACCAGCACTGTCACTTAGGATGTTGTCTGCAAGTTTCCCATTTACTCAAAACCCAATGCATGCTGGAAAATTAAACGTCAAATTCCAGTAGGGCAATATTACTAGCTTTGTTTTCCTTACTTGAAACAAGGAAAGAATGCACTGATGAAGTTGCATTCCAATGATGAAGACAGTCAGAGCTTCAGATGATGAATTTAAATAGTTGCCATTGCTTTGGCTAGACAGCTTTTGAAGTAAAAGATGAGGCTCTCTCCGACAAGTTATCAATCCTGCTGAAGTTATACAAGACAGAAGAATTTCAATTTGGAGGTTAATTTCAATTCAGTTTAAATTAGGTGTCTATCTATATTCAGCAAACATTGGTATTTTATTGGCAGTTCCGCTTTTGATCCTGTAAGCATGGAGAACTTGGTTACAAGGAAGCATACTGCCAGCCTTAGTAGCCCTTCTGAATGTCTACACTTAAACATCTGCCTGCAAGCCCATCTAAATATCTGAAGATTTCTAGATGTATTGTATCTCACTATTGGTATCGTGGCATTTGAATCGCCACTTCTCAACAATCTAAGCAGCAGTGGCCAGTTCTCAGAGGTGCAAGGAGGCTAAAGGTGCCTGTGGTTTTCACAGATGCCACTCCTCTGGACCCAGTCCAGCAGCTCTGCATCCATCTTGTGCTGGGTTTCACTGTTGTCACTGTCCTTCCCGTCAGAGAAAGGATGAGGATTTCTATGTCAGGATCCAACTTCCCCTTAAGTTAAATGGAAAGTTCTCAAAAAATGCATTGGGTAGCAGAACCATGATGGATCTGACTGAGTGAAATCAAGTCAACTGCAGAACTGGAGACGCAACTGTATCAGCACCATGGCTCTCCCAAGCCAGGATCACATGCTGTTATGCTGTGGCAGCTGTCCTGTCACAGGGGCCCAAGCTTGTGCCTGGCATTGTTGCGTGCCATTCGTGAAAGCCAGCAGGTGTGCATGATGTGGTGGCACTGCACCGTGTTCCAGAGAAATTGCTCAGTACACACAGAGCTAGGCTTTGAGCCACTAGCAAAACAACTTTATCGGTACCTGCATCTGAATTCCATGCCAGGGATAAATTCCAAGGTCAGCTCCACGCTCAATGATTTCTCCTGCTCTTGTACAAGTTTTCCAAAAACCAGATATCAGTTCAAGTTCCACGGCTTGTCCTATCAAGGAACAGCTCTAAATATGTCTTTAACAACTCTTATAGCTACATTCTCTCTCTAGCCCAAAACTGATCTTTCCCTGCTGTTACGTTCACGTGGCTACTAGTTGTGCATGTGTTTATGGAGCTTGTCTTTACCCAGAAAACAGATGGATGTTACTTCTGAATAGAAACTGAGAATTTCTTCTTTTCAACTTTTCCCATCAATTACATGTTTGGCTGTGAGGGAACAGAGGCTGGCTCTGCAAGTCCCTCACACTGATTCTCAAGAGCATTCATAACTTCTACATTGTATGCACAGATTGCAAGTGCTGTAGCAAAACCTTTTCTATTTAAAAGACAAGTCAGCGTGTCCTTGCTTTGTTATGAAGGTTATTACTGTTATGAGCCTTACTTCTGTACTACTTTTATTGGCCCAACTCAAAAAGGAAAGCTTGAACATTTCATACTTTCTACATTCAAATAAAGCATCCTGTGAGCTTACATGGGATCCAGTCTTAGTGGGTCAATTTCTCATATATGACATCTCTGCCATAACTCAGTGCTGTCGATGATCACATCATATATATATATATATATTAAATAAAGCATAAAAATAAGGAAAAAGCCAACCACACATAGAGGTATAAAATGTGCAGGACTAAGTATGGCTTACATTTTCCTGACGTAATAGAATGTAAATTTTTAGTGGCTACACTTCAGAGTCAAGTTACAGTCAGTCAAGTTACATACCCACTGATCAACAGTAACTGCACTTGTGGGTCCCCTCAGCACACAGCAGATGGAAGGTCACACAGCCTTGCCTTTCTCTGTGAGCTCAGCTAAACTCATTTCTCCTTGCCTTTGTGACCACATATGTTCCAAGATATTTGGGATGTCATCTCTAAATAATCTAACACAACCAAGTCAGACTAAAGACTGACAAATTTAGCTGTAAAGCTGGATGAGACTTTTCCTCTACATATCTCCCAAATCCTTGCACGGTGACTCCCCTAACTGATACTGCTCTACTTCATGTACAGGAGATGGAGAGTTATCCTGGGAGCAGGCTGATGGAGATATCTTCCGGCAGCCAGCCAACAGGGAAGCTGTAAGTGTGACCTATGATTTAAGGACACATTTTCTGCCCATGCATGCCAGTACATTGGGGGGGAAAAGAGAGAAAAAGAAGAAAGAGGATGTTAACAGATCTGACAAGGTATAGAAATATCTACTGCAGCAAGCTCCTTAATAAACTTAACCTGAATTCATGAGTAAGTCTGAATTACAAAATGACATGAGCTCCCGTAGGCTCTGAATTTGGCCATCTGTATGTGCTCTATGAGAATAAAATTCCACAGCATTTTGTTTGCTATACAAGCAACACTTCAAAATCAGAATTACAAACTCTTATTTCCCAGTTGACATATATACGTGTGTATTTACTTTAGGGGCTTCACTGCCTCTGGGGTTAACAGTAACCACTAAAAACTTAGTCAAGAGAGGCTTTTTGTAACAGCACTTGGAGAGAACATGAAGAGCTTTTAAGCATTTTTAAGCACACTACCCAAATACATGAACCAACAGGTCTTTGGATTAGTGAGAAGAATCATGCCTCATAAAATATCTGCGTTAGTACACACTATCCCTTCATGCCCATGGGTATTTTGGAAAATAATTCTCTGAAAATAGCCAGCTCTTTTGCTATAGAAAACACACAGACTACTTTCCTCTGCAAATCAAATGAGATTTCCCAGTCTGCAAGACAGATTGAAATAAGGTTCTGCTCAGTCTGTGTAAAGTTGGCTCGCCTGACCCAGCACAAGCATTCAGAACAGCTGCATGCAAACAAGAAGCAGCCCAAGCAGAAAGCAGTTTTGATGAGGAAAACTAGACAGGCTCACCTGGTCTTAAAGCAGACGTAAGTAAAGAAGGTGTCTAGCTCTCAATTCTGTTTATCATAAATTGAGTGAAATGGGGACTTCTGGGTTGTGATTCATCTCCTGAGATCTACAACAGTTCAGATGGATCACATTCAAGAAGTACTTGATAAGGGACTTCAGATAATCAGTTTAGAGGTAGACACCTACACTGAATATACAGTCTGGTGAGGTGAGGTCCAACTGTGTATGTGTAGTTAACTTCATTGCCACGTTAAGCACCTGCAAAATCTGCTTGGCCTTCTTTTGTTTGGTGCCATTCCTTACACTTAAGGCCGGTTTGTTGATGGAGGCAACAATCATTGCCCATACTGAGTTTCTAGTACAGCCTCTTTCCTCATGCTCCCTGGAATGATACATTTACTTTCCTGCTCTCTTTCTGTCTCCAGAGACACTCTTACCACCGCTCCCACTATGAGCTGTCACCCAGCTCCACCAGGCAGGTAGTCAATGTTCCACGATTTCCAAGTGCCAGGAGTAACCGCGGAGTCCTACCAGATCCCCAGCAAGCATCAGGAACAATAGTACAGATTGTTATCAACAACAAGCACAAGCATGGACGAGGTAAAGATAAGTATTTTGTATGGTATTACTCTGGGTCAGGCATTTAACACCTACAAAAAAGTCTTCTCAAAATGTACAGCAGACTCTTGGAAATTCACACCGGTATCAGGAGACCCAAAACAAATCAGAGGGTGAAAGCAACAGACTAGTGAGGATATGAAATAAGCTCTTGACTGAGCTCACTTGTGCCTGCATTTCAGTCTGCATGGGCACAACATTATTGTGTTGCTTTCTGAATTGCTCTGTGGTATTGTACTACATAATTCAGAAAACACATGCTACTGTGACCAGCAAAGTGAGCTCTAAGTGCCTCAAAGGACACCATGATGCCCTTAGATTTGCTAACTGATTCACACAGGGACTTGAGCAGTAGGAAATAGATGGTGGTTATGTTCTTTACACTGTCTCCTATTTGGTAACTTTACTAGCTGCAAACTGCATGTATTTAAACCACCCCACAAATCTCAGGTCGTAAAACTTTGCTGTAGAATTGGAAGTCTTCTGCCTCCAAGGCTTAGCAAATTATTCCAAAGAAAGAAAATACCATGACTTCCCCCACCTTAAGCTGGTTGTCTGAGATGCAGGGGGTCCTTTTCCTCCACCATGTCTAACAGTAGATGCAGAGCAGGTAATTAGCTGAGACTGGATGTCTGAGCTGTAACCAGGCAAAGTTAACCAAAGCAATGAATTCCTCAGTGCCTTCTGATAGTATATTACATTATGTGGGCAGCAGGACTTTGAGCCTATATGGCAGACCATACACAAACATGACTAAGACATTCCTGCTGCATTGAAGGACTGACGAAAATAGAGGGAAAATATCAGTTGTCAGTTCATGGGACAGCAGGTGCTGTACAACCAAAAGGGCAGGATGCTCAGGTCCCACAGTGGGTGTATGTAAGCTAGCTGAGGTCTGCAGGAACAGGCCTAAGAAGCTATAAAATAAATAGCTGTAAAAGTACATGTTCAGAAAAGCAGTTATCCACAAACACCACTCAGCAGGCACTCAGAAACTACCCACAAAGAGTTAAAAGCCCCTGTATTAGGGCCAACTAATCTTTCAAGGTATTAACTAACAGAAGGAATGTTGGCCATAGGATCTTTATTATCCACCTGAACAACCATGAAAAAGCATTCAGATCATGCCAGTGTTTTATGCTGAATCTAGGAGTAGGAATCTCCACACAGTGCAATATCTCTGACATGTTATTCACACATAAAGACATCATCAAAGCTGTTTCTAACTGATTTGTTTCAGCAAGTAAGAAGCATACAGATGAACAGCATATTTCTGAATGCAGTGTACTAACCACTACAACTTCATACATTCACTGCCTGGAGAGTGTCTGACTGATCCCCTTGGTGGAAATCAGAATGCTGACCGTGTGTTTTCCTTTGTTCTTCCCCAATTAACAAGTAATGCATTAATTAGTGCGTATGCCCCTTGAGATACAACAACCTAAAAAATAAATACTTAGCAAATAAAATGTGATTGTATGGATACAGACATAATTCTGAATGCGAAGAACACAAAGAAAACACAGGGCATTTGGGAACTAGAAGTTATATGCCACATTTTATCTTCTTCTGAAGGCTTCATTTGCTACCCCGAACTGTTCTGTGCTAAACAGATCCTTCTCTCATTTTCAGTAAACAGATAACACATTATTTGCTTTCATGTGAGAAACAAAACTGTTTTTCACTTCTAAAATAAAGCCGTGTCTTAAGGAGTTAAAAAGTAGCAAATTATAAACCAAATGATAACATAACCTCATGAAAGATAATACATTACAAAGAACACTCCCCATAAATCTCAGCAACTCAGCAAAGTAAAAGCCAGTTGATCACATCTGTTACCAGTTAGATGTAAATTTCAGATTACAGATAAAAATTAAATTGCTTTTGAAAGTTACAGGCAAAAAAGGAACATATTTTACAAATAAAAGCATTAATAAAAATGATGGCATATTAAAAGAATTGGAAATATTTGCAGCATACCCCAGCTTCACTTCAGTTGCCTTTAGAATTCAGGCAATGCCCTTTCTTTCACCTTGTTAGGATTAGTTTGCATTTTTCTTCGTGTTTATAAAATATTTAAAAAGAAAGAAGTAAGGTTTATAGGACAAATGCAAACATGGTGTAAAGTGATATAATCCCCATTAAATGCAGGGTGACCCGAACTGGCTTCTACCAGGTAGGAATTTTTCCACTCTCCTTTTGCCAGCTGTATTTCTGTCTCTCAGGGGCACAGATGAAGAAAATACTGTGAGATGCTTAGATGCTCTTGGAATGAAATCTCAGCCCCATACACATCCTTTCAAGTTAATATTTTCTCGTGATTCCAAAGGCCAAATGTCCCTAGATACCTATAGACATACATATCCCCACAAACGGCATCAGACTTCTTTTTGTAACATTCCACTGCTTTTGCTCTGTGTTGTGTAGCTCAAGTCCTGTGTATTACAGGCCTAGGTGGCACCAATCCATCCTATCGATAGTATGCTCTCCCTGCAAAAGCCACATTCAGCTAATACTAGGAACAGCTGTTCAGATAACTTGTAGCAAATGTCCTGATTTGCCCCACTGCAGATTCAATACTAGAAGGCAGAGCCAATTTAGCAGGCTATGCCCTGTGTGTGGACTGAGATCAGCTGTAGGAAGGAGGAGTTAGTTTTGTAAGCTGGTTAATGATGCACAACTGAAATGCGTGCGCTGGAGGGGGGCTGCTCAAGTACTTGACTCAGCCACCTTCTCCACTGTCTTCAAAATAGTGGTGGACACTGGCATTGTGGGATTTGGAATCAAAGCCAATCTGCTTAGAAAAGAGTGAACACAGGCTCTGGCTCATTTTACGTGGCAAAACTCTGACTGAAGCAAACAAGTAGTGAAGTGAGCCAGAGACACTGACGAATTAGATATGGCGACACTGCTTTAAACAAATGTGCAAGAATCAAATGAATGTTCACAGAAGAACAGCCAGTGAACCTACCTTTTCCAGTCGTACTTTTTCTTCCTTTTCTCTTCTTTTGTAGTTTGTGTTTCAAATGGCAAAACATACTCCCACGGTGAATCTTGGCATCCTAATCTCCGGGCCTTTGGAATTGTAGAGTGTGTGTTGTGTACCTGCAACATCACCAAACAAGAGTGTAAGAAAATTCATTGTCCAGAACAATATCCCTGCAAATACCCTCAGAAAGTGGAAGGAAAGTGCTGTAAAGTCTGTCCAGGTAAAAGAAAGAGTTGATGATAAACCACTTTTTTTTCTGTGCATGTCAAGGATTCCAGTTACAGAATCTGATGAAAACAGCAAAGCAGTGCCCACGGTTCTGATTTATGTGCAGAGATATCCGTGTGAGACACACACAGCTGCCTGCCTAGCCCTCCCATTAACTGTTGTTACTCAGATGAAGGGCTTGTTGCATGTGGCACGTGTTCTCATCAACTCCTGCCTTTCTCTGTACTGTTTGCATGACTTCCTGATTTCCAAACAGAATTTTACAGAAACATATACAGTTCACCTCTATCAGAAGACTCTTCCATTCTTTCCCCACTGCAGTACACACAGAACATTCAAATCATCCCGTCTTCTTTCTCCCATTTTTGTCCAACTTCCAACTAGCATCAGAATAATTACAATTTCCACTTCTATGTCCTGTGACTTCTCCAGGCTGTCATGAGATAACGTGCCCTGAGCCTAGCCCAGGCTTGCACTGAACTACTGGCTTGCCACATCCTTATGTGGCCCCTGCTGCTGATCAAACTGCAGAAGATGTAGGTTCTCCCCCTACCCTTTTCCTGAACAAAGCATTAACTCGGGTTTCTTCACTCTCTCCAACCACTGATTTTCATTATTGTTTAGTAACCTCTGAGACTTCCACTGTTATTTCAGATATGCTTGGAAAGTGGACAGTGGTTCAAAAATCCTGAGGATTCTCACAGACCAGTATAGCTCAGTTCTTTATGAAATTCTTTATGGATTATAAATACAAATTTATCTCTTGCCACAAGAGGCAGGCAATGGGAACCTAGCAGAATATAACACTATTAAATGCCTATGGCTTAGCTGGAGATGGATTTCAAAGACTACATAAGTGAACATGTGATTTGGTTGAGATGATCCTTGTGGGCCCCTTCCAACCTGGGATATTCCATGACTCTATGAAAACTCTGATTTTAAACTAAGCCTGCTTGGTTTAGTGCCACGTAATTTCTGGAAGACTTGTTTACAGCTGTAGAATGTGTTTTGGGCTTTTTTCTTAAACAGAAGAAGTGCCAAGTCAAAGCTTTGACAACAAAGATTACTTCTGTGGGAAAGAGACCTTTCCCGTCTATGAATCCATTTTCACAGAGGAAGGAGAAACCATCAGAAAAATTGCAGTAGAGACTGAAAAGTCACCACAAATAGAAATACACGTGTGGACAATCAGAAAAGGTGAGTTGAACAAGTTATGTATTTTAAGTTGTATAATCTCTCATTAAAATGCCACAGCAACTTAAATTGCAAGCATTTAGGGACTGCTGTTCTCTTAGCTATTTAGGATACCAGTCCTACAGCCATGGCCACTACTACGTTTTGCTCCACCAACATCATTAATGACACACACATTTCTAGTTCTGCAAACTCCTGACCTTTATTGTGAGCAAAACAACCAAACCATGTTGGGTGTCAGTAATACCATGTGTAATCTGCGACAGAGAAGTGAACAGTGGGTTTGAACCAGGTGCTTGCTTAGCTGGATCAGAAAGGTTTCCTTTGAAATTACTGTCTGTCCTGTCTGTCCCGTCTTCCTTAGTGATACGTAACTGCATTCATGATGGCCTAGAATATTGACAACAAATGTATTAAGGATGAAAGCAGTATCTCTTATTAAGCCAACTGGTAAAATCAGGAGAAAATTCAAAAGCTTTCTGATTTGCATTACTGCAAATCCTCAACAGTTAGGACAAAAAAAAATATTATCTTCAGCTCCTTAAAGAGCCTATCTACTTAATCCAATTTAAGCAAAAAGGATGCAGTCCCCTTAGGAAAACCCCATCTAGTGCAGCCCTTTCCACGGAAATGATCTCCAGAATGCACTATAGAGCACAAAGCCAAACCCCAACTGTGAGCAGAACAGAAGTCGCAGGAGGGCTGATGGTTAATAATTACTTTATGTGTTCAAGAAGCCACAAAGCCTTGTGATGACTTGTCAGTAATGTCTGCTAACTCACGGCAGGCAAAATGGCAGCTAACAACAAAATTGTACTGTTTTTGTCCAAGATACTGAGATTTTGGCTTCTGTTGTAGTTTTACATTCGCCCATGCTAAGAAAGGTTTTAGTTATGTCAGAAAAAAATCAGCTAATTCTCACACCCCTCTGCAACTCTCTGCAATCATAAATCCTATGTAGAGCAGCACCAGAGTAGCAAACAGACAGAATAGGCCGAAAGTCCACATTACTGGTAAGGATTATTTCACAACACAAAACAGCAGTAATTCTACATAAAGACCGGGCAGCACCCCGGGCTTAGAGCAGTGTGCATGCTTCCAGTAACAGCCACTTCTTGTACCTTTGCTGAAGGGATTCTCCGTCATTTCTACATTGAGAAAATGTCCAAGAGGGAATTTGAAGAGCTTCCCTACTTCAAACAGATAACAAGGACAACCTCTAGTAAGTAAAATTCTGACACCTTCAGGCTTTCCTCCATCTACACAGCCTTGAAAAATACGCCATTTTACTCAATGCAGTCAAATGGCCTCATGTTCCTCTAGTATGTGGCTTTGTATAAAATCAAACAGTCAAAATACAGCAATTTAAAGTGTAGGTACATACAGCATGCTGTGCTAGTCTCCTGTCATTCTGAGAAAACAAATTGGCTGTTTTCTGCTTATAATGCCATGAGTCTGAAATGTGACTGAGGTCAGCACAACAGCACTATTTGACTTTATTTAAGCCCGTATACATACGTATGTTGTACTTGAAAGAAGCCTTTTCTATGTTCTTAATAGTATTTTTATTATTAAAATTTGTCTTTTGAAAAGGTATGCAACTCATTTATCACTCTTGCTTCAATTTCTTTTTTGCATTTCGTCCAGCTTGGGATATGATACCTAATTTGATGGTTTAATTAAGGTATAGGCATTTTTAGCTACTAGTTCTTCTGCACTACAAATTGTCTTTTTTCTTTTTTTGAAGTTCCAACTAGGGAAGGAAGCATTTTGACAGGAACAATCTATTCTTGATAATACAGGCTAAGTGAGAGGCAGACAGCTTTTCATCTTGAATATTTTCTAATTTGTTCCTTTCAGCCTTCTCTGCACTTTCATTGTTATCTGTACTATCACATCCTAGTTAGCAGGACTGTGAGCAATTCTACTAACCTTAGCAAAACTATACTGGAATACTGTTATCTGACACAGGTTGTATAATAAGCAGGTAGCTAGAGTTCATATTGCATGAAATGCTGACTTGTAAATGCTTTCATTTACCATCACATTTAAATTTTTATATCACTGTCACCAATCAGGGGATCTGACTTCATAAATGGTTGAAACAAATAGTATTTTTTGACTAAAGAAAAGGATATTTAGGTTCTTGTTCATCATTTATAACAAAATTGTTTTTCATGGAATATGTTAAATGACTGTAAGATACTTTGAATATTTTCCATGGGAGGATTGGACATCCACTCTTTGACCACCGTGAATCAGTTTGTCTGGAGAATGCTTGTAAGTGACTCCAAAGTTCCCTATGCCCTTCCTAAGCGAGTGTCTTTCTCCTTTGTGTTTTTGTTTTCAGGCCAGTGGAAAATATTTAGCGAGGGAGAAGCTCAGATCAGCCAAATGTGTGAAAGCAGAGTGTGCAGGACTGAGCTCGAGGATTTGGTAAAGGTTTTGTACCTTGAGAAGTCTGAAAAGGGTCACTGTTAAGGGAGACAGCACTGGAGGGAGAAACACAAGAAAACTTATGAAAACTTGGATCTGCAGCTGGACTGCAGGCTTATTTTGCTTAAGTCAACAGTTGCCCTAAAAACCAAAACTATAATGCAGTAATTATTCACATCATGCACAGCAAATTTGCTGCTTTCTGTGTAGTGGTCTGTGTCAATCGTTCAAATATCTCCTCCAGAATTCTAGGAGGCTCTGTGTTACTGGTGGGGGAAGCAGAAAGAGAGACTGTATTTTCCCAGAGTTGCATTTCTTTACAAGTTAAAAAGAGAAAACAGAATGCTTTTATTATTTGGCAAGTTTTTCAAACTAATGAAAAGAAGGACACCTAATAAATGTGCAGGAGCTGTGGAGAACATTATTTCCTGTGCCGAGCTCATACCATTTCTGGAGTTGAAATGGCTTGTGGATTTCTTTTTAAGTAGTGGAAGAAAAATACAAGTGCTACAGTACTTGTGTTGGAGACATAAAAAACAGATTTAAACTAACAAACTCCTAAGCAGCCTGCCTTTGGGATGATGTCTTGTAGTTGAACAAATGGAGTCCATAAACTGAACAGCAGGTGTTAGTGGCAATCACTCTATTTTTGTAGCAACTTGAGCAAACGTTCACTTGTAAGTGGTTTTCACTGTTTTCACCACCCACTTCTCTAAAAAAATGTAGGTATTATCTCTCAATCACAGCCCTATTAAATTCATTCTTCTGGGCCTGATTAACACGTGATTTTGGCTAATAGACTGCCTTGTAAAGCGATGCTGAAGAAGGTGGTGAAGTACTTGCAGCACTTTCAGAATTCCTAGGGCACCTCCCACTTAATAACTCCTTCGTTACAACAGAGCTTAATTTATTTGTTCTGGTTTGTTACAAAGCTAATCTGCATTTCTTTTTTGATGATGACTTCCCAATTCTCAAGCTTCAAGGACAGATTTCCCCCATGACAAATACCAAACAGCTACAGCAAGCCTTTAGAACACAGTAGCCCTATGAAAACTCTTATCTTTGTGAAAAAGAATTTTGAGATACTCTGTTAAACTTAGTATAGCCCATCTACAGTGTTTAAGAAAGGTGGCTGTCATCTGCCAAGAAAAAAAAAAAAGCAGAAGGCTGTTATTTTGAAAAATTATTTTCTCTGAAGAGTCACCATAATGCTGCACTGCCCCGGGCTGCAGTGTTCAGTGAATTCCCAAGAAGCAAACGACTCTGCCTGCTTTGCCTCCATTTTCTGCTCCACAAGTGGGAAGGAACACCGCTGTTCAAACACACGCTAGGAAACAAAGCTTTGTGGAAACAATCTGAACCAGGGGCTGGGCCTTCACAGGGAGTGAAGTCACAGCGACTGCGAGGATTTTGAGGTTTGTTGTTCTGCCAGCAACAGCACTGCAGGGTGTACCCATTTCTAAAGGGATGGAGGTGTGGGAGAGCACAGTGCTGAATGCCACCTCCCTGCAGCTCCTTCGCCAGCCTGCCAGGTGCTGCCCAAGTCCTGCTCTGCTGCAGGCAGCGTGGCCTGGGGCTACCCAGCAAAGAGGAGCAAGTAAGAAAAACAGGCTGAAAGGGGCAGGAAAGCTGGAGGGAACTGTGAGTGATCAAGGCTGTTGTAACTCCAGGATCCTGCATATAATCACCACACTGTCCCTAGGCCTGGGCGCAGAGCGGCTAACATAGAGGAACGCTTCCCTCCCTGCCGAGCGCTCGAACCAGTCCACCGTGTCAGGAAAACATGCTAAAAAGGGGAGCGTGCAGGTGGATTTGCAATAATAAAACTAGTCTGATGTCAGTAAGAACCAAACCTCATCAGGCTGCAGTGAGGACAGCTGCTCCAGCACAGGTCCTGCACAGACAGCCCTGCCAGCAGAACGGCCCAGCAAGGCCACAGGGAGCCCCTCCTGCTCTGACCTGCTGCAGGGCCACTCCTCACACTGCTGGCCATTTCACCCCTTTGGAAATCCCCTTTTCCCGAGGCGCTGCTGCTGGGCCCAGCTGTGCCTCTGCAGCCATGTGACAGCCCAGCCTCTCCTCACAGAGCCCAGCAGGACAGACACCACTACCGCTGGTAATGTGCTGCGTGCACAGAGACTGAATGGGCACCTGGCCATAAGAAAGACAGAAATTGGTTCCATTGAGTTTCCATGGTATCACTGCCTCCATAAGTGCTGTGTGCGTGTTTGGAAGTGGAGTAGGGCATCCTAACCGAGGTCGCGAGGCCTTACTGCACCAGAGGTCACTGCAAAAGAATTAACTGCGGAAGCACCTGCTTGGTCTTAGCAAAACCCACAGCACGTGACATCTATTGAGTTCGAATGTGCTGTAGAAGTGCTAAATCTCACTAGAACTCTTCTGATAAGCCATGAATTATCCTGATCTTTCCTTTGGTGAAGACGCCATAAGGAAGACTGAGGAATTGTAGTGATCTGGCGGGAAGAGCAGCAGCTGCCTTCTCACCTCACGGGCACAGTCTGTAGCAGTAGCTGGTGAACAGAGACCGAGGGGAAAGTGTACAGTGTTTGTGTTTTTATGAAGGCAGCAATCAGCTTTTTGTATTTGTGACAGGACTGGTGGAGTCCAGATTGTGTATTTATTTTATCATAAACACTTTCTAAGAAAAGCAAAAAAAATCATAAGCACCATTTAGTAAAATGCAGTGTTGCATTTTTACAGTTTTTCATCACATAGGGAAATAAAATACACTGTCATCATGCTTCCAATTCTTTTCATGGGACGTATGACTGTTACGGTACTTATTTATGTACTTGTATCACTTCAACCTGGTTTTATAAGTTAATAAACTCTAAAGTTGTTAAAAAAGCAAGCCGTTCTGCATGTGATGTTACTGGGTATGTTACAAGAGTCTTTCCATGGGAACACACTGTAGGTACACCTACCCGCTCTGCTCCCACCTCATCTTGCAGCAGCTCCTTCCTTCCCAGGCAGAGCTAGCTGAAGGTTGGCAGTCACCATCAGGCAGGACTGCACAGCTGCATTTCCATTGAATGTATTCTATTGATTTCATATCTAAGCTTTTTTTTTTTTTTTTTTTTTTTTTTTTTAAACCCACCAAACTAAACAGTTTTGCTTCTTGCTTCACCCCTATTCCCCTGTCACATAACAGATCATCTCTAACCCAACATCATTCCACAGAGCAACAAGAGGGGCAGGGTACCAAGGGAGAACTTAGAGCTGTGCTCTTCTGAAATAACTTCAGAGGATACCCATACAAGAGAAAGAGTGCCACAGTGTAAGACTCACATCCTTATACACTCTCCATTCGGAAGAAAGGTCAAACCATTTCACAATTCAGATGATGAATACTTCCAAAATAATTGATAGCACATGAAGTATTTGTGTAACATTGGTGTGCTCTGGTGCCTATTGTGTTATCCATCTAAGATAAAAGCCAAGATTTGGGAGATTTATTGTGGGAGGGGTGAAAATTGACGAAGTTAATCCTTGTTTCCATTTATTGTTTTTGTTTGGGGTTTAAGAAATGTCTTCATCTTCTCCACTGAGATTTTAGACTATTTTATTTCTTGGGTAAAGTATGTCTGCAGCAACATGAGTAGATGAATACGAACCCATAACCCTGCCCTTCTCACATAACACCAACCCAACTGTGAGTGAGAATGCAAAGCAGCCAAAGCAAAAACAAATAATTGAGTTTAACCTGAGAAAACAGCTTTCAATGTAGGCACACCGGCTGCTAAATCAGCGTGTTCAAAAAAAAAAAACAAAAACAAAAACAAAAAGCAATGAGCCTCATTTCACTACCAAAGCAAAATCTCTTGCTCTGTCCTCAGCTGACCTCAGCTCAAGAGCAGAGACAGTCCAACACACCAAGCGTTAAGCGCAGCTAACTGCTTGTCAAACAGCACCACCGATTACTTTATCTCTCCACCAAGGTTAATTTCATCTTCTAAAGACAAATTTCTCCTGTATCTTTCTTCACCCATCTCAGAATCAAAACACCAAGAAAATTTAGGTCAGGAAAAATTAAAACTACACCATATTCCCACTGAAGTAAATAGAAAAATTCTCAGTCTCCCCTGAAGAATTCTCAGTCCCCAAAGAACTTGTACTGGCACACAGTATGCAGGCATTAAGTGCATTTCAGCATGCTTTAGTGTTTTTGTGTTCCAAAGGTATATTTTCTACTTTTCACAGACAGACTCTTAGGCACACTGCTACTCAGAAGTGTGTGAACAGCTAGGATGGGGCAAATAATCATTTTAGCCTTATTCTGGGTCTTAATTTTAAAAGTATAAATAGGAGTCAAGTGATGCTTACGGTTTGTGTATCGGTGAATATTTTTGCTCTCCATCTTTAAATGGGAAGATTCAGGGTTTCCCATTAAAATACCTAACTTGACTTTAATAAGGTATTTATTTTAATTTCATCTACTAAAATGATGTGCAGAATGGCCAGACTGTGCACTGTTAACTATGCAGTTCAAGTACAAACTTTATGTAGAGTACTCAGGATGCAGGAGGAAATTCCACAGCAGCATCAAGCAAGGATAGCAACACCTTGGGACCTTATTCTTTTCGCTGGTAAAATTCTTGTGTATTGATAATGATTTTATAAACAGCTCATAAACGAGTAGACAATCATTCATCAATTAATCAACCTTAAAGTTCTTCCTAGAAGAATGAAGATTTGATCTGATTGCAAATACAGTTATTTATTTAGGAAAAAAAAATTCTTAAGTTATTATGTGTAACTCCAAGTGACAATATGTTCCAAAGCTATATTCTGGTGCCTGAGTTCATGTTCTTAATTCTGTGCTAGTAGAAAACATTTCATTGCTTCGATGACCATAATATCTATTCACATAAACTAAGTATCACAAAATCTTCACAGTTAGATCAAGCCAGACAGCGGTGTCCTCTAAAAAATGGTCCAATGACAGCACCACATAAAACATTAGAAGATATTTACAATCAGGACTCATTATCCAGTAAGTTTAACTTTGCCACTCAAATTAATGCAAAACAGTTGAAAAATCACACAAGCAAATCCTACCAGTAGCCTTTCTCACTCACTTCACACCATGTACATGACTATAAACAAGTCTAAATTTTTAAAAAAGGAGAAGTTATTTTGAGCTTCAGCAAATGTGCTAAGTTTCTGGAAATAAAAACCCCACTGCTATTTTGTTTGAAAGACTTAGTTTATAAATTATGAGTTGTTTTCACAAGCAAGAGGAAAAAAAATGCAGATTACTTAGGAATTGAAGGAAAATTTAGCTTAGTCTCTTTTATTTTGCAGTCCTACATAAGTGAAAGATTCAATTGATAATAATTGTCAAAGCCTTTCCTTTTATACAGTTATTTAAGTACTTAAAACAGCTTTTCCCAATCTGCATTTTCTTTTTAGCTCCAAGTCAGACATTTTTCAGAGCCCTTTGCACTGATGAGTCCCTGCTGAACAGACCAGGCTCTTCCCATGACATCAGCTTGCAGCAAGCTCCCAGTTTCTTTCTCATCAGCATGTGTTGAGAATTATTTACTCCATCGTAATTATACCCACAATGAGATCACTCTTATTAAGAGAAAGCTATTATAACTGCCACGTTCGTGATGACCACAGTTCACATTAATAAATGCGAGTGCCTAACAAAACACAGTTACTGATAGTTCACTTTTCAAGCAAGAATTTAAGCAAACCATAGAGAAACTGAGGAACAGAAAATACACGTGGCAACTGCAGAACCTGCACTTGACTGATGGCTAAAAACTGGAGTTCTGTAGTCTGGCTTCTCCATCAAGTAGTTTCTTTCTTAAGAGATGTTTTATCTTTCTGCTAATTATTAAAATGTTGAAAGGCGCGTTTGCTGGAAGAGTACCTCTAGAATGAATCTCCTGTAACGTGGGTCTGCTGGAAGATTCTTAAAGCCATGAATCCAATAACAAGCAGAGTTCTTCAGATTTCTGGTGACACAGCTCAAATCCACCAGAAACTCAGTACCTGCTGCTGCTCTCTTAAAAATTTATTTCCCTGTAAATCAACATCACACTCACAATAAACTCAAAAAGTTTCAGTGAAACTCAGTAGAAAAGATACACCAAGTAGGATTTCAAATTAACAGGCCAAATTCTGTGGAAATCAGCCTATTAGCACTTTAGAGGAACATCTGACCATACAGAGGAATAAGCACTTCAATCCGGACCAAAGGCATAGGTAAAAGAAGTGAGGGAAGATGTGACAACTGCTGTCAGCGTAAGGAGAAAGATTTTTCTCATCTTCTTGTCTTCTTTCCTCTTAAACTGCTGCTTTCAGAGCCATTGCAACTCTTTCATCACAAGCCCTGCTGGACAATCTGTGAAATCAGATTCCTAAGCAGAGCTTCTAAGGGCACTGCTTAGCTCAAAGGATTACTGAAGACAGTAGAGATGTCACTGCTCTCAGTTCTACTTCAGGGCAGTGGGATGAACACAACCTTTAAGGACAATTCTGCCTTTTATTTCCATCTCACAAAACACAATCAAGGACCTTACTTGTAATTAAAGATCTCTCTGCTCTCATACATGTCAGACAGTCAAAATAAAATATGGGATCTCCTCTGGGATTACCTCTATGGCCAACGTATCTTAAAGTCCCTGGTAAAATAGTCCAGTTCAGTAGAACAGACACATTAACACACACAGTGAAAAACAATAGAGACATTTCCCTTGCATCAAAATAACCCGATTTCTATCAAGTGTCTCCTCCTTTTCAGCTTCCTCCTAGTCCTAGACTTAAGGATACTTTCTTGTACTTATTCTGCTTTGGGGAATTTTCAGATTAAAAAAACAAACAAACAAACAAACAAACCTGTGGCTAAAACAAGCAGAAGAAATGACATCTACCACTTAAGAGCTTCTGCTGTTCTTGCTAGGAGAAATTCTTAACAATTCCAGCTCTACTGGAAATCAAAAAGGGTCCCAACGTTCTTCTGCAAATGCATGGGAAAAGCCAGTCTGCTGCTGCCAAAAGTGTAACTTATCACCACAAACTGTCAACTGAGAGAGGATCCTAAAAGAAAGTTGGTTTTTAGGCTTGGGAGATCTCAGGATGATGTAATGTTTGACAAAAAGCTTTTGACTTAGGGTAATCCAAAAATTAACAAATGTATTGAATTAAAATATTTTAATGATCAAAGAGTTTGCCTTTCTGACAAAGTTTCAACTGCAGTATAATCATCAACTTTTCACTTTGGAGGTTTGACTAGAGCATAGGAGATGCCAAAAATCAAGAAGGAAATGAGAAAATAGCCTCTGCAAAATGAACTCTGGAGTAAAGAAAGATAGATTAATTTGCTTTTCTTGCATTTTGCTCTATGGACGAAATACTTTAAATATCTCTCTTTTCTCACTGTAAGATCTCATTAGCTCCTCACTGGAAGCACAGCTACCACAATCTGTCTCGTATAAAACTGATTTTTCCAAAATAACAACAAATAATAGAAGGTGAAAACAAGCTTAACACAGTGATGGAACTCTATTATGAAGTGAATAGGTGCTCCCTGTGCCAATACAGTCTATTCAATCATAGTCTAACATTTTAATTATGTATATAGCTAAGGGGACTAGCTGGCAGTGGCTTAATTACTCTGCATGATAATGCGAACAAAGGGCCTCTGTTAAAGTAATCAACAAATATTTTAGCTGGCTGAGTTTCCTCAAATGTTCCAAGACCAATGAAAGATCTGATCATTAAGCATTTACTGCCCGAGAGCTATTTTAAACCTGTGCCCTTCATATCACAGCTGGCCCTTTGAGTAGCCTCAAATTCTTTATATCTGAAAGCCCTCATAAGGCAGAACAAAAGAATGCCTCTCGTTTGGAGCAAGCTGCCTGTGTCAGCTGTGTGATGTTCACTAGCAGGAGACGTCTATCTTAATGAGCTTTTGGACAGGAACAGCGCTGCCACTTCTAACTTTTGTCCAGTTCACAGGACTCCTGATGCAGGGTGCACTGGATGTGTTAGAATTGTAAATGAACCCCAGCAATTGCACATTTCATAAGGATCCCACAGTAACAATTAAGCAATAGTCTCTGCTGCTGTGGGCTTCTCCTGCCAGCTAATTGACCACGACGGGAGCTATGCAGAGAACCACGCTGAAGGCAAGGACACATAACAGAAGTGAAGGTTCATTATCTGGCAATGAAAAGGCAGTTAGCACCAATGGGAACTGGGTTTTAAAAGACTGAAGGTTTAAGGCTTTCACGTTTTGGAGGCATTTGTCATTAATTTCTCCATTGCCTAATAGAAGCCAAAAGCTTTTAAGTATACTTCATTCTAGTGAGCCTTGGGAATCAGACCAGTGGTGTCCATGCACATGCTCCACATCTACCCAAGTAGATGGCACAAGAGTGTCCAAGAATGTCAGAAAGTTGTGCAGACCGTTCATTTACTAAAATTCCACCAAAAAAAAAGTTAGAAAACTCATGAAGGAAACTGACAGTGACATCACAGCTAGGGAGTATCTTCATGGCACCCTGTGGGAGCTGAAGTCCAAACACTTCACAGTCCCATTTGTGCCCTCACTCTCTCCCAGCAGCACAGCCTGCTCCATGGCACATGGGGACTCACCCCCACTGTGCCCTGAGTGGGCCAGCTCACGTGAGGGAGCAGGGTCAAGGGGAAGAGAGCCACGCAAGTCGTTGAGCATCATGGTGGGCATTTACGTATTTCTATGCTGAGTCATTCCTCAAATATCCACTTTCTCAATGAAAACGGAACCTTCCCACCCTCCTCCTTAAACAAATACGCCAAAATGTTGGTGATAAATCCAGCAGGCAAGTAAGATCTAAAAACCTGTTCAGTTATTACATCAGAGGAGATTTACTAGAAGGAGAACAGGGAGGTCTCCTGTACTTACAGACAGCCCAAGAATATATATTTCACACATCTGACTGAGCAGAAGCTATAGCACTATGTCATCCCCACTTCAACGCTACAGCTATTTCAATTTCACTTCCACTACATGTCAATGTTCTGAGATATTCTTCCCGTCCAGTACAAACACCTGTTCTGTGCTCCTTTCTGTGCTGTGCCCAGCATTACCCAAATCCTTCCTCCTCCCCATTACCCCAGCTAACAGGCCCTAGAATTTCCCTTAGCTCTCACAATCCGCCTTGCCTTCCAGTTCTTCTACTCTCAGACTACAAAGCCCACTCCTTTCCTAACATCTTATTTATACAGTTGATCATACCAGTGGAAAGGCAGTGGCGATAGATGATCGCTTTGAGTAAACTCATGCACAAAAGAAATAGCATAGCTGCAGGGAGAAGGTACACTGCCACTATTCTGTTATGGAGCAAAGTGCCTCTAGATGACAGCGAAATTGTTAACATGCTGCACCATTAAATAAGGCAATGATAAATATGTATTTTTTAATTCACATTCATTCAGAGTCAAAGCCACTCTAGAAGTGACAATTCCCAGGATCTGATTTCCCTCATCTACATTCTAGTCCAGTCCCTAAAGCTTTGCGCTTACCTCATTTGCATTTTTTCTCATTATTTTCTGTTTCCACAAATTCAATTAGTTTTGCCCAACAACTCAAAAGCACTAAAGGTTACTGAGAGCAGTGGGGATTTTCTGTCAACTTACTGGCACAGTTGTTAAAACATAAACCTGAAGAATAAAACGCAGCAGAACAGTGAGTGAAACTCCTACAAGGCTCCCATGGTCTCAGAGCACTGGATGTCTGTGCGGTTACTCTACTCTGGCTGGAGATGGAAGCAGGAAGAAAGCAAAGGAGGAGGAAAAAGGTCTTTTACAGTTCTGAGCAGAAGGCAAACATAAGGAAAGCATGTACAATGGAAAAGAAAAGGTGAGGAAACCACCACATCAGCCTTGTCTTGTTCATTTCTGGGTAACTACCGTTGACTGACTGCAGATTCCTGAGCAGTCTGCTGTGCAGCTCTTCACAGCCTGCCTGCATGCAAGCCTTCTGCTGTGGTCTTGGCTGCCATTTTTGTCATACTTCTGCAGGAGAAACCTCATTTCCAGACATACTTCCCCCACCACAGCCATTGGAGTGGACTATAAAACATTCATAGCCACATGATTGGGCACAGCACAAAAACGAGGTCCTTAAATTGTACACAAATAGCAACCTATATGGTACAGCATTGGTATGATCCCTTAGGGAAGAGGTCCTACTGTCAGAGCCATACTGGGCCATTCCCAGCTTTTACAGCTCATGTCTCAAAGTCACCAGGCACACGATCCCCAGCACATGCTGAAACAAACAACATTTCAACCTTCTTAGCAGCAGTTCACTAAAAAAGTGCAAATCACAGAAGTTATCGACATCATCAGATTCCTTTTTGGACTGAAGGCATCTACTGAGCTCTGAAAACATCAGATGCTCATCAAAACCCAAATGGATAAATAAATACTTTTCCATACAACAAATTCCAAATTCTGGTGTCTAACTAAGGAATTTTCCGACTGAAATTAGTTGTGTTATTCACATTCATTTATTAATGCTCATATCAGAAAATACATCTCTGTCTTAGATAGTTTCCAGTTTTCATTTGGAACTACTTACAGAATTAGTAACTTTTGGTTTCTGGGAGAAACAATTCCAATTATCCGCAGCATGGACTTGTCTAAGCACACAGCAAAAGTCAGCAAAAGGTTCTGGGGATAAAATGGTTTGGATGGATGTAAAAGGGTTAATGGTTTAAGATCAAAAAAGTTACCCTGGGAACCTGCACCCCAAGACCTTACCGAACCCTTGCTGTCCTTCTCCTTTGCTCTACTGAGGAGTAGCAAATTCAAAACTGATTTAAAACTTTCTTCTGCCAGCACAGTCTTTGAAAAAAAACTACTGCAGGAGACTGCCAATGTCCAGAGTGTTAAAAATAGATGAGAAACTTGCATGAATAAGAGAAGCAATAATTAAAACACTAATCATTTCACTTTTATAAGAGGACAGCACAAAAGAGGGAAATCAGAACTGATTTCTGGCAGTATGCACTGTTAGCATTCTGGCATCATTTTCCATATACACAGACCTACCAGAATAGAAACAACTATTAAAACAGTTTTTAAAAAAAGAAACTTGCTTTCACTAGTGATAACAACACTCCTCTCCACCCCGAAAAAGCATCCCTTTCTTTGTCAAGTCAGGAAAAGAGGTCATGACAGTTTTCATAAAATTTGGAATGTTTTCAGGCAGCTCTAACAACGACAATGACAGCTGAGAGACTTACAGCCAGTGTATGGGCAGAGATGGGAAGCTCTGCACTGAGGCATTCCCGCTTTCCTGTAATGCATTTCTGTAGTATTTACTTCTTATGAGTCTAGAAAATAATTTATACATATGGATGATCAGATCTAAAGTTATAGATGTAAGCTGCCTGAACACAGGTATGTTCCTCCTGTTTGCCCTTCCAGATCTTTACTATTAATTCCTGTCTAAGTGAATTACTCCGCAATAACTCTCAGGCTACAGTCTTCTGATGGGGGAGGGAGAAGTATGTGAAAAATATGATGACAATCCTGCTTTTCCACACTTAGCTCCCTTCTCCAATCATCTCTGTTTACTTATATGGGTGTGAAGGCACAAAAGGGGAAGATGCAGGTCAGTCTGGCTCCAGTGTCCTACTGGAAATGCCTCTTGACTCTCCTGCTCAAAGCACACATTCCATGTTTAAAGGTGCAGCATCCAGACTTACCATCACTTAGCTAACAGATTTTCTTAAGCCTCTCCTAGATTTTTAGCAGCATCCGACTTGCATGTGTGGCTCCAAAAATAATACCGCCTATTTATTCCCATGGAAACTACAACAGATATCAAGACTGCAATAGTATTATTTGACAGAGCAGATTATCAGCCACAAAACACTGCTTCTCAACACAGTCACCAACATTCCAGAGATAAACAAGAGCATGCATACTGCATTTGTAAAACTCTGCACCAGTGAAGGTGACCCACTGCTTCACAGCCGCTCCCATCACTGCTAGGAAAATGTTGCCCACACAGTTCATCTTTCATCAGCCTGAACAGATGGAAGACAGAAGGCGTCAAACCCAGTCCAACCAAGATAGGCAATGTGCTCCATGGTCTTCAAGGTGGTACAAGCCTGGCACTAGCATGTTGCAAGAGGAAGGATGTCATCCTCTCTGACCTGTCTCTGGAAGCTCAAGCTTTCACCTCAGTTACAACATAGCTGTCAGAGCCCATGGTTTATCTGAGCTGCAAGAAATCCAGAAGGATCACCCCTTTCCTATTCCAAAAGACAGCGCACATCACTTTACCTACTGAAGGCTGCATCTGCAACTTGTTTGATGAAGAACTCACACATCACTACTCCAGGAATGCCATTTTTACTCCTATTGTAGTGGTCTTGTCATCAGTAATGATGAGATTCAGGTAACTGTCACTTCAGCCCTGTATAGGCTCAGCAGGTCCTGACAAATGTGCATACGGTGTTCTTTCTGTTCTTGCGTGAGCATTCGTGGGCCCCACCTGGCACAAACTTTCTGATATTCCAACAGTGCCACTATCATTTTCAATGCACTGAAGTTGACTTCAGCTCTGTACACAATTCCTTCATCGTAATCTACCAATTCATATGGATGAGCTTCATTTCATGGCATGACAGCTGTGCATGGCCATCCAGAACATGGCTTGCCTTCCATATTGCTGCCACTGTTGCTGAAACACATCACCCACCACCTCACTGTGCTCACACCCACTGGTTGGTTCAGCAAGCATCAATGGATGTCAGTGGGTGCCATTTTTTCCTCATGGAGGAATTCAGTTCCACCCCTTGGCTTCATCCACACTTCCATGTCAGATGCCATTCTGTCAAACTGTCCCTCTGCTGCCATCTGTCACACAGCAACAAAACAATGGCATATTGGTGGGAAGGTTCAACCTCTGCTGCCAACCCACCAACATCCACCTCTGACATCCTGGACCAAAATAATGAAACAGGAGGCATTACTGTCGGAGCAGTCCTCATAGATCCATTAAGAAAGTGAGAATTTTCAAGAAGTTTCAGATCATGAAGACAAACAGCTGTAAAGCTAAGTACCAAAAAATTACAGCTCCTTTGATCAGGGTGGATTACTAAGAGTTAGCGAGAGCCAATGAAAGACTCTCCTTCCTGAACACACACGCAAAAAAAGTCAATAATCTTTCTCTACACTAGAAACCCAATAATGAAAATGATGTTAAGGTCAAAATATCTTCCCCTGTTTTTTGTCTGTGTGTTTTCTCGTATTGTTGCATTCACTGTGGCTTTCTCAGCCCTAGGGACAGTATCTCAGAGTATCCCTTGGCACACCTACCATGAAAGGTAAGTAAATGGAAAGATGAAGCATGGAGTCACTGTAGAAGTCACGGTGGTCACTTTGCGAAGAGCAAACTAGAACAATATCTATAGGGTTTGGTGCCCACGTTTCCAAATTCAGCTCTGAGTTTGTGCAGCTTCAGAGTCAGCTGGCAGAAACCTTGGAGCATCAATTCTCTAAAAAGGAGCCTTTCCTCAGTATTTCAAATTAGATACTTAAAGAATAAGTAAATCCTCAGCACTAATATTCAACTTCCTATTTTCACTAGTAGCAGCTTCTGCAAGGACAATTTAATTCTTCTGTTTCATCTAGCATTGAGGCTTGTAAACTCCTTTGAGGATGCCTACCAGGAATTCGTCAACATGAAGGATATATACTGGTAAGATCATAATCAAGTCAATCAAGGGGAGAAATTCAAAAGCTTTGCCACTAAAGGAATCAAACATAAAAGCCTCCCTGGGGGGAAGAGGTTTATGTACCATGCCTGGCCTATGTTAAGAAAATTAAAACTCGTTTCACGACATAAAAGAGCCAAAGTGTCAAGTCACTAAAAACAGTTTCCAGTACAGATGGCCTTTTCCAGACTGGTTTATGGGGGAAATCAGATTTATAATACGTTTTAAAAAACAAATCTGACAAAACCATAACTAAGGGATATATACATGGGAGACAGCGCAGAACATATATTAAACAAGGACAATTTAAATGCAATTTAGCAGCCATCCACATTGCTATAACTAGGAATACTTCCGTTTATATCCATGGCAAACTTTTGCTTTTTCAAAGGAAATGTTTGCAGAACAGATACTCCTTAGGAAACTAGCCTAACATAAAGAATTGAGATTTCATCTTCTTATTTCTCAGTCAGTTCAGAGAGAAGAATACCAGTGCATGGGAAAGTGAATCCAGACTTCTGCCAGGTACGTGTGTTAAGGAATAGAAAATGTTCTCAGGTTTATTGTTTATTAGTTCTATTAGAATAAACAGTTCTCTCCTTTCTTTTCCCTCCCCTGGTTCAGTAATTTTGTTTTGAAAGCCTCTGTTTTTAAGATGAAATATGATTTTTATAAATAAATCATTCAGAGCAGAATGGAAGGAAATCAGCTTTCTGAAGACAGCTGTCAATGCAGAATCCAGAAAAGGAGAAAAGAATATAACTGATTGTTACAGGCTACATGTCAAACAAAAAGGTATTATTTGCTTACATGCAAGAAGGATGATCTACTAGTTCCTCCCCAAAACTGCCTTCCCCTTTTGAAATTGTTTTATATAGAGGACTGCATAGAAATGAAACAAGATTCAGCTGCAGAGAGAAATGGTGCACTTTGCATTTGAGGAAGATGATTTTTAACTTTATGCCAGCAGTGCTTAAGGAAATGCAGCTACATAACTAGGTAAACATCTTATTGCCTCTAAGAAGAGCCATAATGAATCTGGTGGAGATTTTTCAAAGCTGCCTCAGGGGATGGATGTCCAATCTCCATTAAAATTAACAGAAATTGGCTCCTCAAATCCAGTCTACGGCTTTGAAGAACCAACTCCGGGGGTGAACGTATAGTATCAAAGGGTAAGGATGAGTTGGGTGGTTAACTGTATCACGTGGGAGTCACTTGCTTACTTGCTTGTTTCTCTGAATAAAAAGGAAGTGGAGAGGAGGAAGACAACAACAGCAATAATGAAGAGTAAGCATAATAATAATAAGAAAATACAAATTGAGATTGCAACAACAGCAATAATGAAGAGTAAGTGTAATAATAAACAAATTGAGATTGAACTAAATACCGGAACAGATATATATAGACATACAATTTCTTTCCAGAGGACTCTGAGGAAAGTTTTACAATGGTAACTGGAATTCCTTGCTTGAACTCAAGACTCAAATCTTTTCTGGCATGATGATCAATTTAGCAAGTAATTCTTGGCTAGAACAAAGTTATTTAAGTTTGCCACTATTCTTATTTTATTCTCTTAAAGTTGAAGAATCACAGAATCACAGAATGGCCAGGGTTGGAAGGGACCTCAAGGATCATGAATCTCCAACCCCCTGCCACATGCAGGGCCACCAACCTCCATGCTTAATGCTGAAGAGAACTTTTAGATATCCAGTAAGAAAGAGTAAATGATTGAATGATCTTCAGTTAAGTTCTGAGAACTTACAACTTGCCAAATAACAGAACTCAAGACTGAAAACTTTGGAGAACATTAATACCATTAAATACTTTGAAACAATTTCCACTAGAATTAACAAGTATTTTTAATTGAAGACTGTCTGTTCCCTTAACTTACTATAAATGTTCATCAACTGCTGTTCTTAATAAGTATTAGTATTATCGAATACAATGTAAAAGCAGGAATTTAAAAATAAATAAAAGGAAAATAATTGACACCAAACAAGAATGCCTAGAACTCACAGACACAGGAGATAGCTGAGGGAAAGCTCAGTCACTGAAATATTATTTATACGAATAAAAACCACTGCAGTTCCTTAAGATTGATTCCTCAGTACGTCTGTAGGAATTTGTCATCATTTCTTTGGGCTGTATTCCCAAAAATGCATCCTGTGTAGCAAGATGCTCCATCTGCTCAGTCCCGCTCACCTCCCCGCCTGGGCAGTGAAGGTGGCTGCTGGCAATGGCAGTGGGCATGGCCTGAGGAAAGCTGCATGGCTGGCGCAGCCAGCTCCCTCAGTTCCTCTGTCTCATTGTTTTAAAGTTACGTGCTTGTATTTCTTCTCCAGAGAAAAGCCCCTTCCCTAGAAACACTTGCACAGCAAAAGATAAAGTGGAACGCTTTGAGAATCACCCAGACTGGCCGTGTACAGAGCATTTTCTCTCAGAGTTTGGAGGTGTTCTTTGTTGCAGTGCAGAAAAATACAAGCAAGCTGAAATGAGAGCTCTGATGGTTTTAAGTTTCCCTTTCAATTACCCAGCTCCTGCCTTCAGAGACAGCACACTTGAAGAAGTGTGTCACCCAGCTTTCCTCCTGACCTCAGGCTTAAGGGCTTCATTTGTACAAAATAAACTGAGAATGAGTCCATACTTAGGTACCAAATTGGGACAGAAGTGATCACAAAAACACAAATAATGCTCGACGCTACCAGAAGTAAATTAACTCTGACTAAACAAGCCATGCAAACAGGGTAAAGTCACACTGTAAGATGGACTTTCACACAGAAGGCAGCTATAAACTGAGTGTGGCCTGCAAATCAATCAGCCCCCTGCCTCTACCTAATGAGACCTTTTTCTTTATTGCATTTTTATAGACTTATAAAAAGGGTATAGGATGGATTACAGGGGCCGTCTGTCTGCCCTGTCCATCTGTCAATGTGCTATTGGTGCTCACCCCAGCAGAACAGGATAGTACATAGCAGGGGTTGCAACTTGAGGGAATTTAGGACTGATTCGGTGACTTTTACAAAACAACAACAAATAAAACAACACTTACGCGACCTCCTCCCCAGCAAAACCTTGAATTCCAGCACTGCTAGTTCGTAAAAAGGACCGTAAAATCCAAGTGAGTCAACAGGAAAGCTTGCCTACAAACACAGCGCAATACTTGAACAGCGTTTGTGGCAGTACTCATGTGAACGTCAGTCCTAATTTATGTTAAAAGTACAGACAATTTCTCAGAACTCTAAACGGAACACAATTAGTTAAAAAAAACAAGTTCTGTCTATTTGGGTAGAATTACTTGAAAGTTCTAGGATAATGACTTCACTTAACATGCATTAAACAGAAGACATTTTTGGAGCTATTCCCGCACAATCAAAGCTTTCCTGTTCACGTAACTCATTTTTGTGATTCTTTATTTTGTCAGTGTTGCTGTAAACAATGTGCTGCCCATGGCAGGGCGGGGAGACCAGAGATTGTTTAAGGAAAAACAGTCATCCCTCCGCAGAATTCTGTAGTTACATTCACCAGCTGCATAAGTATTCTGATAAACGGCCAAAAAGGGTCGCCGTAAAGCAGTGCTCCTTTAAAGTTGTAATCCCTATTAAAGAAAATTATCTGGACTCTCTCCAGAAACATTCTGGGGGGGGGGGGGGAGGAGAAAGGGGTAAAAACTTCCGCAGAAGATCAAATGTTGTTGATTATAAATTCATTACCAGCATAGCTGCTAACTTCAGTAAATTAACAAGGAACTTTTATTACATCCAATCAAGGTCTTGTTAAAGATAACAAGTTCTTTTCATTCCTTGTATTTGTATAACAGTCACTTCTCTGGAACTCATCAAAGCTCGTTGTGAATCCATGCCAAAGTACCACTCTCTCTTTTAACAGCTTTAAGAAAAATAATGAAACCTTAAGATCACAGTGAAAAAGCACTGATTATGTAAAAATATTCAAAGATAAAAGATTTGCAGTTGCAGACAAAGCTGCCATGGCATCAGAAAAGACAGTGATATTCCACAGCAGAAAAGTCTTAAACTGATGAGTTTTTCAAGCCTGTTTTTCATTTCTTTGTTTGTACAGAATAAGCTTAGCTAAACATCCTCTACAAAATCTGATAGCATAACAGTGATCCATCACGGTTTCACTTTAGAGCAGGCTTTCACTCAAATATTAATTGCTAAAAAACCTGTTTTGCATAATCAGTTTAACCATATGATTATGTTAAGACTCTATCAAATAATCAAAAGTGGGAGGAAAGAATCCTTTGCTTTGAAGCACTTCACTAATCATACATTTTATAGCAAGTTAAGGATTTTCCAGAAAATAACTACATCAAAAGCAAACACTGTGGGACAGGCTATTGAACTGAGATCACTTTCTTACACGCCATGATCCAAACAAATATTTTTCATCCACTTCATTTGTCTGTCGTCCAAGTTTAGTAGCAATGAAAGAAACCTTTCTTGAAAACGTTAAAGGAAGTTCCAATACGTACTGAAGTCAGTGCCTGGACAAGATGAGCCCAACATGATGTCTAATTTACAGCCATCTCTACAACAGAATATGATAAAAGCATACACAATTGATAAGATTCATCATTTAATAAAGTGCAAAAACAAAAACAACCCAGTTTTTCCTCAGTCTCACACCATAGCATGCTAAAAGAAAGTAAAACCTAAAGGGTAATATATGCTTTTTTTTTTTTTTTTTTTTTAAGTAAATAAAAAGCCTTCCTATATACAGTAAGATACTTCCACATTACTTTTAAAGTTTTTTGTACAGTCAATCAGTAGCTTATTGCTTATTCCTGAGATTGTTTGAAGCCCTTTGTTCTACCAAATTACTTAAGAAGGAATTTTCACTGAAAGTGCAGTTCTTTTGTTTATTTCTTTTCTATGACTGTTGGCCAGGAAGAAATACTCATGCACAGAGAAGCTGAACATGAAGATGGCCATTTCTTCTCCTCCCAGTAGGATACAAGTTGTATCTGGGCAACCTTCCATCATCTGTTGTCCCTGCATAGAAGTGTTTGAAAATCCTCTGTAGAAGCACAGTCCAAAAGTCAAGAGGTGAAGCTGAGAGAGCAGCCACCTGCAGCCTTTTTATATCTGCATAATATCAAATACATTCAACTTAAAATGTTCTTGGAGAGCTCTTGCATCCTGTAATTACCATGTAATGCAACCCTCCTCTCCGAAGCAGCCCAAGGTTCATTGGCTCTGGTTAGATAAAAACGATCGTTGTTAATCAGGCTAACATTATGTAATGAGCTGATAGGAGGCTTATGGAGCAGCACAGAGGTTTGGAGCTCAGGCACTGCTTTGACTCAGGAGACTCAGTGCTGGAGCTGCCACTGATTCTCAGTGGAGCCTCAAGCAAGTTCCTTTGACTTTACGGCAGCTCCATGAAGACAGAGGGGAAGAGCTCTGTCACACTGCTGGTTGGATGCTGTGTCGGCCTTGCTCTTAGCCTACTCCTCTCAGCTCTCCTCAAACACGGACAGAGCTGCCATTTCCTCAGAGTCACGCCAGCAGCACGTCAGCAGCAGCACCAGCTGCGCTGTGCTTGCTGTTCTGCCAAGGCCTGCACGCAATCCCAAACAAACCTACCTGATACCTGGGCAGCTACAAGTAAAGTGGAAACTCACCTTTGTGCACAAGCAGAGGAAACCTCCTACACAACGCCAGCCTTAAAAGATGAAAACTAATTCCTCCATACACCCCCCCCCCCACTTGCTTACTGAACATGGAAAAGCCAGCTAAAGTTGAACTGCACTATGCTGTATGCTGTTTCTGGAACACAAAGGGCTCCTTGCAGATGAGACCTCCATGATGTGCTGCCCAGTTACCACAGCATGGCATCTCTCCCACAGCTTACAGGCTCTCTGCAGAATGCAAGGAAGCAATCCCTGCGTTCACAAAGCATGCTCTTGCTGCCTAAGGATGCACAGTCAAAATGAGATCTTGTAAGGAGGAAAGAGAACACACCAGATAACTAGCCTAACAGGCAAAGATGCTGGAAAGAGTCTTCCATAAAAGATGAGGGACTGATGGTAGAAGAGGAATCATAGAAAAGATGACAAGTGAATTATATTCACAGAAAGTTCCTCTTAAACAGCCAAAAGGGTGAATTGGCCCTTGGTACCAGAAATCACCACAAGTTAGCTTACTCTTCTTTATCGCATACTAGCACATTCATCTTCATGTTTAAGCAAGTCAGCTATCACTGATGGTATGTGATCTGTAACACCACGAAAACCTACAGTCAGCTCTCCCTTTAAAAACAAGGGCTTGCTACAGCAGCAGCCAAAGCTGCCAGGCATGCTCCTTTGCTTGTGGCCTCTCTCATTCTTTAAAACAAGCAAAATGTCAGAAAAGCAACACTGTCACAGTCAGCACACAATATACTGAAGGTTTTTCCTCACAGCAGCAAGCAGAAAGAGCCACTAGCAAAAACCATGCAACTCTCCAAACTAAATATAATATCAAGATTTGTTTTCTATTTTAAAAACTTAAGATGTAGCTCCCTATGAGCAGAAAACATGTAATAATCAGTTATATAACAGGACAGGTAACAAGACCCATACATACATTTCCTCCTGTGAACCACAGATTTATTTGCTGACACATGATATATTCTAGATCATGTACAAGCCAGCAAAAATGAACTCTGCAATTGATATTTATTGTGTTCAAATTCTAATTGAATTTTAGACTTCAAAAACCAGAAAATGACCTGAGTGGTCATGGGAAAAATTTTCATTATGGTACCTACAGAAATTCCACATTATTAAATACACACTACGCTCTTGTGTTGGTTTGTTGTGTTTTTCCCCCCTCCCCCCCATGCTTTCTCTGTTTGCTTCTTTTTGTACTTGCCTTTCATCCCATTAAATTCATTGGCGAATTAGTCGCTCTTATCTGTTTTAAGAATCATTTCAGAATTAGCCAAATAGAAAAAAAAAAAAAATCAGGTTGTTTCCAATTCCCTAAAACCCAAATCTAATCCACCCACTCCAGCATCTGCAGATGGTAAGCTCAGTATGTCTCCTCATTAATATCAATAATGCTAGCTGTTAATACCCACATACAACAGCCTTTTGATCTATACAGGAACTATTTGTATGGCCTAGTTCTCTACTCGTTGTTGAGGCAAAACTAACTTTCAAATCAAAGAAAGCTTGGCTCAATTAAAGTCTACCAGGAACGAGATCTTCTATTGCTCTTGGCAGTGAACACACTGGAAGAATCCCACTAAGAGGCATTGTATCATGGAGCTATATGCCTTCGCGTTCAGCGGCTGCAAGAACGAGCTTGAGCCCTGTTCCGGTAAAGCACCCACTGGTGGCAATACATGGAAACATTTTTTGCAGAGCCAACAAAAACACACGTTGAACTGGTTGAGTTCTGCTACAGCTTGACTCTCTCCTACTAACGTTAGAAGGGACATAATTAAGCAGCAATAAAACATGAGAAAAATTCAATTACATTCACTATGATATTTCTGTGTGTTCTACAGACTTAATTGAAGGGCAAAGGAAAGGACATACATGGCAAGGGAAAAGTCTTTTCTGAAATATGGAATATATTTTTGTAAGGTTTATCACTCAGTTGTATAGACTTCATACATCAGAAGGTTTCACTTTGTATTTACAAAGCCCTGGGTAGGAGGATCTGTGAATTCTGCTTCTATCAAGTTATTTCCACAAGAGATAGGCACGGGAAGGTGCTTGCTGTTGGCTTACACGATTTAGAGAACACAACCACAGGAAAATGTAGTTATTCACCAGATTAAGACTCATAAATGAACACAACTACAAGCAGCACATTTTAGTTACCCACAGTAAAACGGCACATAGTCTTGGCCAGTAGGAGATAAGGCTTCCTTGCTCAATAGCACAGAGAAGGCCTTGTCCAAAGATTGTACCAATGGAATTAAAGCAATTTGATCCCTCCAGTTTGGTTTTCATTGCGCAGGCACTAATGGAATAAAGGTGATTCTTACCTCTGGAGGATAACCTGCTTTTATTCCAGCGCCTGCATCTGAGGTATGACTAAGCATTACTGCATAATTTTAATAAAAACTCAGACCAATCTATCCATACCTCTAAAAAATTATGTGCACTCCCACCTTCAGTTCAGTGCTTGCCAAATGTCAATACCTAGAACAACCACTTTATTTTTCATTATATATAAACCATGCTTACTCAAACATGTTATCTCCTCAGAGATCTAGCTTGCCAAAGACATCTTAAGTGCACAGATACAGGAGTGTTATTTTTCCCATGGGTCATAGGCTATGTTCTGAAATATTAAGGCAAAGAAAAAGATTGTTTGATTATTAGCATTTCATTATTATACTCTAACGTGCAACAAATTTACCACCAGATTCAGGGGAAATAGATGAAAACATGCGCTCTTCATTTCAGAAAGCATGCTTATCCAATTCAATACCAACTCTAAAGGGAAATAGACACTGTCAACTCAATTAAAAAAATGCTAAACTAACATGAAGACAACAGATTATTCATGATAACTGATAGTGACTGTTTTTATCCACAATTGGAGTTTCTAAGCATCTCTTTTTGGCTCCTCACTTGCAGGTTCCCCTGCCCAGGTCCCAGTGGGTAGCTGAAAGCAAGTTATTGTCTCTCTTCCTCTCGATTTCTAACTGAAATCCATCTTGCTTGCAATATTTCATATTTCCAACAGCAATTGGTGCAAAGTCAGGATTTTCCAGGACTGAGCAAGTAACAATAAAAAGCACATAAAGATTCCTCTTCTGAATCACTGTCCAGAAGAGCCTACTTTTCTCCTATCTATGCCTTCCATCAATCTCTTCTTAGAGAGAATAGGCTAGGAACTCTGTCCCCAGGAAAATGTGTAGTGAGTTGATTTTTTTTTTTTTTTTTAAACAAACAAACTCTAACCTAGGAAAAAGATAAGTCTTCTCTTCCAGGCAGTTAGATTGGTTAATGCCCAACTGCTATACATAGAACTGGACACTGCTCTTGAGTAAGTACAGAAGAGCCTACGCACAGGCAAACATACACACAAGCACTCAAAGGCACATTAGGAGGAATATACCTGAGGTGAAAGATGATTAAATATCCTCTGGTAAAAGGGTCTTTCTGCTAACAAAACAGAAACAATATATGTCACAAAGCCTGGCCAGTCACTCTTAGGGATATATTGATAAGCATTATCACAAGTTATTATTTAACATACATGTTGCATGTTGATGACATGTAACATAGCCTTCATGAGCCATCTGAAAGTACACGGAAGGCACCTATCTGAAGCTCCAAAGCATGCTGCAGACCAGTTTCACAGCTTCTTTCCTCCATTAAGCCTTGACAAGACAGTGCTCCAGGTCCCATCAGAACACTTAAAGCCACAGCACAAGCAGAGATCACAACAGCACTAATAAAAAGTTTTCCCATTTAAGACACTGGAAAAGCCTCTATCTGAAACCCCACAAAGACATACACCGGGTCCACTATTATTGTGAAGCCATCCATAGGCTTTATCTCAACCACCTGAGTCAAGAATAATTTTTACAGTATGAAGTTCACAACCTGAAACTACAGCGTGTAAATAAAAGCACCAGATAAAATAATTACAGCAATAATGCTCTACGTTGCAAGGGACAGTATCACGGACAGAGATGTAGAACTTCTCCATTAAACACCGGTACTTAACATATCAAACCTAAACAACATTTTGGGGAATAGAGCATACACACCAAATTTTCCATTTGGTTTGAAAAAAAATATGCATTTGTTTCCCCTTAAAGCTACCAGTATTTCTACAGAATACTTTTATGAAAAGAGGCAAGACAACACCACAGCTGACATCCTAAAATCTGCAACATCTAAAACAATACTCTTAAACTTATGTTTAGAGAGAAGCTATTGTTTTACAACCTCTCTGTGGTTAACACTGCTCAAAGATTACAATTAAAGCCACTTGTAAGCATCACAACGAAAATGTTTTGTTTTGCAAGCACTCATATCAAATAGAGACCTTATTAAATTGTCTCCACATGACTTCTGTTCCCGGCTCCAGCCCTCAGAGAGCACTGCTGAGTGCTCTTTGAAAGATGGATGTTGAAAAGGCATATTCCTTCCTACTCCACAGTGAATGGCTTCTTTGAGGAAATGGGAGTATTAACTGTGATACAACTGCTCTTTTTTTTTTTTTTAAATTCTTTCTGAGAGAGATCACTGCTTCTAGGACCCACAGGCCCAGATATTATTCACAGACCACACACTGGGAGGAGATGCGCTGACCTCAGGTCTGTTACATCATATTCGTGTTACTCCACCCAGGATCTGAAGAGGTCATTTGGATGAAGTTTCAGAAGTTATCAAGAGGAGCCCACATAATAAACCACAAACTTGAGCTGATGCAATTTTGGAAGCCTACACAGCACTCAAAGAGAGGTCAATTTTTTTCCTGTTGATTGTCTTTTGGTTTTGTTTTTAATTTATATTACAGATTTCCTATTCTAATGCCAAGTCCCATAGAAATAAAAAAAACGTGTAGCTATAGTCATTTATCTCATCTATCATTTAGAACAGCCATGTAAAAAAAAAAAAAAAAAGAAAAAAAAGCCCTCAAGAAAGCAGGGCCTCCTGAACCCTGCAAGCTGGACATGAGGTTCTGCTTCACACAAGCAGAGAGCCCAGGCTCTCCCACTTCTTTCACAAACAGGCTTCCACATCCTTCTCTCTTAAAGAGGACTGAAAACACACACAGAAAAACTAAAAACTGTGCTTTCGTTTCTTTGTTTCTCAATCTACTTACACATATCATTTCATGCATCCATAGGACAGAAGGAAGAAGTAACAGAGAGGTTTAACAGCTTCACTACTGTTGACTGACATTAAAGCCAGGGCAGACATGGGCTTTCATTAAACAGCAGCTGCATGTATATAAGCCACAGCAATCTTCATCCAGGGAGCAAAAGGGTGAATACAGGTCTCTTGCAAAAACAGATATCTTTAATCTACATTTATCAACATTTTAGGGGGAAAAGGCTTTAGCAAAATTTTGCCCAGGAGCCCACAGGAGAAGGGAAGGAAAAGTATACATACACTGAAAAAAAATATATCAGAAAAAGGTATTAAGAATGTAAACAGAAAAGAATAAAAATAACCACATAGATCAAGTTACTCAGCACCAAAGCAAAACAGTAAAGTTTTCCATTACCTTTCACAGAATGGAGCTCTCCCACTCTGAGCAAGGCTCCAGCTGTTCTCTTGGTTTTCCCTTGAGCACTGATCATGCTTTACATCCTGCAAACCCCCACAAAACATGCATTTATTTGTAGAATATCCCAGCTGTTTAACAACTCAGGTACCCAATTTGCTAGAAATACCACAGAGAAAGAAATCATGAACATCAAGTTCACGCAGTTAATTCTGACCATGGTCCACTACATAGAATTTGGAGGTTTCCTCACAGGAAGCAGATGAATGCAGAGGAAGCATTGCTGCCAGACAAGGCAGGTGCTACATTCTCTGTGCAGCAAAACCCTACAGCTGCTCCCTGACAGCAGGATGAAATGGAGGCTACTCATTTAGGTCCTGAAATTCTGTTAAGCCTGGAGCCCGCACACTAATGCATGTGCTTGAGTACTACTGAGAGAACAACTTCTTGGCACTTCTTATTATCCAGGCCAGAGTGCTCATGCCCTACTCCATCACTTGGCCTGCTTATGCAGTGTAAGTAGGTGCAACGCACTCATGTTATCAGCTTCTCTCAGATCTAACACTTGAAATCTTTAACGGGATTTGAAAGTAGAGAACAGGGTGGATAATGTATACATATACTGCCAACACAACCCAGATCCCTCTTCTATGATGACTGCCCAGGTGCCATTTAGGATGCCACTACCCATTCCAATATGGATGGCAATATGGATCACTTAGATAAGAAACCCCCCAATCCTCAGAACAAAAGAGAAAGATTGCTATGCGATGGAATGCACAGCAACAGCAGCCAAGCAGCAAGGTTTGAGGCTGCAGCAAGCAACCTAGGCATTTGAGGATTTGCTCAAATGCAACAGCCACAGAAACAAAGGAAAGAAGCTGTTTACCTTCAGAAGACCTCAGGCATACAGAGATCTCCAGCAAGATTCCCTTACCTTCCCTGCCAACCTTTAAATGAGGTCTGTAAGGGGTGGAGCCAGGATCCACCCCTTCCTGTCACTCAGATGCACTGCATGCACCTGAGTTCCCTGGGTTGGCCCTGCCTTTCCACCAGGTGCTCACTGTTTCAAGACATGACCTGGCATTTCCACTACAGAGATAGAGAAAAGGTAAATCCTACCAAGAACTGCAGCAGCCCTGGAAATTCTTCTTACAAGACTGCAGCTATGCCTCATGAACAGGAAGGTAGCTCATGCAATCACTCCCATAACAGCTCTGACATACCTAATGTCCAGGCAAAGCACTGAGCATTCTTCCTACAGCACCAGGAGGCAAGCAGAGATATTTACAAATAGTAAAGCCAAATCCAATTTGATTAGGAATGTCTCATAGGAATAGACACTTCACCATGAAAAAGCTCATCACCTTTTCCCTACTGAAAAACCATGGTGGGAACTCAACACCGAGAGGACAAGAAGCTAGCAGAGCTGAAAAATCTCTGGTCCTTCATACATTTCCACAGTTATATATATAAAGAGCCTTAGGATCTTCCTTCATAATGGTGCATAAACATGGAAACTCTCATCATCCACACAGATTTTAACTGGACCATCGCTTGATGAAGATTATGATGCACCTTCTGTTTCATTTGTGCCTAAGATTCAAACTTCCTTCATTTCTCTTAAGGTCTCAGTAATGGCTTCCAGCACTTGTGTGCGCAGGAAACCAGCTAGCAATGTATTTAATAAATTGCAGCTTCTTCAATTCAACCTGTCAGCAGGAAATAGCCACTTTGTGTGTTGGTGCTTCAGGGATCAATTGCCACCATCTGATATGTTGCTCATAGACCTTAGAGATGGTGCATCAATCACAAGCACAGAGTGTATAATTTGTCAGTTAACAGCAATGCCTCCAAAAGAAATCCTTCCATCCTGATCTTCAACTACAAAATACTGTGCTATAGCCATTTCTTAAAGTCTATGCTAAGCTGCAGTTACTTTTTCATGTATCTTCCTTTGCACAAAGCACACTGGAGTGGGGAGTGATAGCAAGGTCAGGTTTGTTTTGGAAAAGTCCAAAAGCTTTTCTGCAGCACAGTTATTAGCAGGGCTGTGAGAAGGCCCAGTGGCAATGATATATAGATAAACATCTGCATTCCTTACATACCACAATCATTTTTTCTTCAAGTAGAACTTCACACTTCCAATGCTGAGCAGACCATGTATGTGTCAATTAGACACCCACATTCTCTCTCCCCATTTGGTGTCAGGTATCCATTTGATAATTTGCTTTTGTATTATGAAGAGCCATGACTGACTCAGTGATCCTTTCTTTAGATTTGGCAAAGCTCTCTTGCACACTGAGCAAACATTTAGTCCTCTTACAACACTGTGCCAGCTGAATCTTTAGTCAAAAAGTATTCTACTACCATAGAGTTGCATTGCAAAGATATCCAGCAATTTTATGCACCGTCTACATAAAAAATAAATAAAGATTGAATTACATTCCTGAGCCCAGGATCCTCTTGCACTATATGAATGTAAGTATTTAATTTGGCTTTCCCTGTTTATGTTAGTTTGTTTTAGTTGCTCTGTGTCTTACCCAGCCACAAGAATGCAACATAATTGGGCTTATTCAGTACTGTGTCTTTGGCTGCTTTTTGCTTCCCAGGAAAAAAAAGTTTTTAAAAGAAAGTCTAAAAGTGTTTTTTGTTCTTCAGTTGTGAAACTAAAAACTAGACAAACAACCAAAAGAAATTTCATACTGAGAGCCTGCAAATAAAAGCATGGAGGTTAAAAAAAAAAAAAAAAGAACTGATTGTAGCATTAGCAAAAGACAGCAGATTGCCAGCCTGCAGAGATTGAAGTCTGCTGCTCACTCTGTAGAAATGTGCTGGAGAAATATGCTGGAGATTAGAACAGCTCTCTTTTTTGGCAGCATGAGTTGGTTTATAGTGGGTACGGGGGAGAAGAGAAAGAAATCACAGGACAGTGATGCAGTAACCGTCCCTGGGAAGGTTTATTTCAGCTTGTCAGAACTGGGAAGACCAGAGACCTACTTCAGTGCCCTCTGTAGGAAACGGGAAGAGGAAACGCTGTTGGCTACAGAAGAAGAAGGTGCAGGTGGTAGGAGAGGCTCAGACAGCTGTCTCAGCACCACAGAGCCTGAAGCCCAGCAGCAGGGCAAACAGTAGCAGACCAAGCAGCTCCTTCACTGCACCTGTCCATAGTCTGCATCAGTAGGTGGGGCTGGGGGCAGCTGGCCAGCCATGAAGGCTATTGGAGGAGCTGAAACCACCTCATTACTTCACAGAATCACAGAATTGTAGGGGTTGGAAGGGACCTCCAGAGATCATCGAGTCCAACCCCCTGCCAAAGCAGGTTCCCTACAGTACTTCACATGGCTGACCAGCAAGCCTCCAGAAGCTGTGTCACTAGGAAGGTCACTTTGAGAGCAGCACCTGGCAGTGGGTTTGATGAGCTGTGGGCAGTTACCTACATGGGGCTTCTTGCAGAGCCAGACTCCAGTTCAGCAGACCTGGAATTGGGACCATACGCAAAAGCAGGTCTTTCCATTTAGCAACCCAAGGCAATGAGCTGTCAGAAGTTCAACACCTACTCTTCTACACCTAAACTTCTGACTGCCCACTCATCCTGCCATTTCACCACACTACAGTTAATTCTGTGATTAATTTGGCTTCTTAAAGAGTTTCCAAATTACAGGCTGTGCTTTTATTAGCAGACATTTTTAGTGAGAGAGAGAAAAGGCCGGTATGAACAGAGTTGTTGCTGGTGTAAGCCAGTTTGCCCCATTGGTTTCAATGGTACTGTGCCATTCTGCACTTCTTCAGAAGATGGCTTTGTTTTTTTAAACTAATTTAGAACAGTTGAACACTTGTGGGTGTTTTTTTTTTTTTCTTGGTGGAGGAAATTTGCATTAGCATCAATACCTACTGTGCCCAAGTAATGACATCAATCCAGAGAGTATCTTAAGTCTCAGGTGTTCTCTGATGGATTTCACCTTTCTGGATTCAGAGTCTGAAAGCTTTTGGGAAAAGGGAGAGGCTGGGGATGAGGGACTCTGCAGGAGGAACTGCTACTTGAAAGCCAGGCCTTGAGGGAAAGAGGGGAATCCTGGGATCCATGACACAAGGGGGAAGTTAAAGGAATAACCTTGGCCTCAGAGGTCTTGAAGGGCATCAGAAAAGTTTAAGGGAAGAAGCCACAAAATCTGAGGCAATAAGAGAGAAACTTTGTGACAAAGGTTAATTTTGTTATCTTCCCTTAGATTCACAGTTGTCAAAAGGCATATAAAGCTCTCTTTAAAGGCACTGAGGATTCCCCAATAGCACACAGTTTGTCTAGCAAGATAAACTCTGCATAACTGATCACTCACAACCAGTTCCATGTCAAGAATGCTGACAGCTTTTCAATGCAAAGTGCATGGTCAGGGTCAAGGCTGGAATGTGAAGTCTGCCCCCCAGACACAGGCAGTGTGCTGGGAGCAAGTCTAGCCAAAGGAAGCGTGGGGCAGACCCATAGATACTTGTGCCTATTTCAGTGAAAGGTGGTAAGTGAACAACAACCTTCATAAATAAAATAAATATTCAGAGAAATATATCTCAGAGGATGCATCTTCAGAGGAAGCAGAGAGCAGCACTACACCAAGCAAGCTCTCAATTAGATGTTCATAGTTTCAGATGTGCCACCCAGAAGCCCCAAATCACTTGCCACATTTTAGAATATTGATTTTCCTATGCTGAGTTCTGTGTCTTAAAAAGCTGCATCTAGACACAGAAAGCTTGTTAATTTTATTGATACTGTGGGAATTTCAGATATTTACATTTTGTAATTGTTTGTAATTGGAAATTTAGTTGTGCAAGTAAATTTATTCTATGTACTGTTTCAGTACTTGGTTGGTTATGAGTACCGTGAACAAAATTGATTCTATACTCAGCTTTTTTAAAATGCATTTACAATAAGCATTGCACCAGCAAAATAAGGAAAAGCCAGAGAAGAACAACAACATAAAGGAGAGACAAACCTTTCTGAGACAGAATGCAAAGCAACACCCATCAGCAAAAGCTGAATAATTTGTCACAACTTTTATATCCAACCATTCCCTGTTGCAGGGTCTAATGCATAAATGTTTTGTAGATGCCATCTTCTGGGGAGGTGAGAAAACTGACTGACTGTATAATGTTATGAGCTAAATAACACAACTTGGGAAACTACTCCTAAATGTCATAATTTCTTTACTTATTATGTTAGCAGTTGCACAAAGAAAAGTGAACAAGGTAACTATTCACCGAAACATTTATGATAAGCCAAAAACAAGCATAGGAGATATAGATACATGGATATTGAGATTACTGAGACCAAAATCAAAGTAGAAATAGCTTTGTTAACTGTGCCATAATCATAAAACTGAGAAAGCATTGCTATCCTTGAGAAGTTTAAACTCAGTAGCAAGATGCTTACATGCCTACAGAGGTCATACTCTCATTGTTGACGCAATGCTGCCCTCTAGCAATTGAAAAATCAAGGCACAAGATTAGCAAAGGTTTTCTCACAACACAGGTCTTTTCCTTTCAAAAAGTGTTGTTTCACACATCTGTGCTTGAAACTGCATTTTAAAGCTCTCACTTAGTAGTTTCTGTACTAGTGGTGTTTCCCCTCAGTGAGAAGAAACAGTAAAACTGGCTACTTACTTGCACTGATGAAAAAGAAACTGCATCTCACGTGGAAAATTTACCACTTTGTAAAGATACATACACCTGATTAGTCATTGTCCTCATTAGAGCATCTTAATGCATCAACAAATCAGTCTCCAGCCATTTGCCTCTGTAGTACAAGTGGCACCATGTGAAAGGCAGTCTGGAGTGAGTGCATTCAACCATTGGCTCTACATGCCTCCAAAGACTATGGCAGTACCTCGTCATTTCTTCTAGCATTCCATGTCCGGGGCACTTTCCAGTTCAAGGCTGGTACTATGAAACCCAGCCAAGCCAGACCACGGTCATGGGGTCTGGCACATTCTGCCTGTCTCACATGTTTCCCCTATAACTTGGGGTCACTCTCTGCTGCTATCTCTATGCAGTTGGAAATCACAATACCAATGAAATACACGTTCACTGAAATTAAAAATCAAATCAGTTACTTTTAAGAGTTTCCCTAAAACAGCCATTTATAATTTCAACTCTTCTCTGGACTGGTAAAACATGTCAAAATTCCCAAGCTCTGTGTGATATTCAGGTCTAGGCTAGCAAGACTCTTAAGTATATGTTTGTATGGAACTGTGAACACCACCACTGAAGTCAGTGTGAGTTACAGATACACTTACAGACTTTTCTGAATGTCTGCCATAAACAGAAGTTGAGATTCCAATCTCTGATTCAGTTGAAAGATACTGGAAAATGTTGTCATTTAGAAAATCTTGTTCTAATTATAACAAATCCAAACTGGCTCCAGACTTAAATTGGAGAGAGACATAACTAAATATTTTGTTTAAATGGCTTCTATGATTACAAAAAAATAAATACAAGTTTTCTGTTTGATTAAAAAAAAAAAAAAAAAAAAAAGCAGCCTCAGGGAAAGCATGAGAAATGCAACAAGAACAATGAAGGTAGGCTGCAACCACTTGGCTAAGGGAGGCTCTTCAGCTACCTGGAAGGCTGTTCTTTGCAATAATGTAGAAATAGAAAAGCAGAGCAAAGTAAAGGTTAGGCATTGCTAGAAATATACTCCAAAAGGCAAAGAAATATGTGTTTTACAGAGAATACTCCCTATAGACCTAGCAAAAGATCGCCACTGTCTTGAATTCAACTGAGTTGAAAAGCATGAGAGGAAGATATCAGTAAGATGCATCTGACTTTCTGCCTCCATCTCTGCAACTGCCCAAGGTGAGTGAGACTGCTCCTGGCTACAGCACCATAGTCCAGGCAGTTCAAGATGCTCATACTGACCTGCACGTCCTTTTCCTCACTGTTCAGCACAGCCTAGGGGAAGGGGTATGACTACCTGCAATAGCACACTTGCACTTGGAAATTTCAACTCCATATTTGATGAAGCTTTTGTAGTGTCCACACAGGACAGCAAAATTATTGAATATCACAGATTCAATTGACATAAAAGGGGAGAAGATGTGGTGATATTTATGTTCCTAAGAGACACCATGGCACTGAAATTTAATTTTACAGTGAACTGCTACATGGCATCTGCTAAGAACTTTGTATTAAATTCAAAGCACCTGCACCAACCTTGTTCTCATACATTTAAACCTCAGCAGAGGAAACGGCCACAAGTCGCACCAGGGCAGATTTAGATTAGATAGAAGAAAAACTTTTTCTCTCAAAGAGCAGTCAGGTACTGGAATGGGCTGCCCAGGGGGTGGTGGAGTCACTGTCCCTGGTGGTGTTCAAGAGCCATCCAGATGATGTGTTACGAGATATGGTTTAGTAGCTTAGGGATAGTAATGGTGATAGGAGGACAGTTGGAGTAGAAGATCCTATAGGTCCTTTCCAAGCTTGTGTTTCTATGATTCTACAAACAACACTACCAAAAAGCATGGTGCCGTAGCAGAAAAATGATACATGGAACAAATCCTCCACCTCTGTTTGTCTACAGAAATATTCTTTTCCATTAACCACAACACAGGAATCCCACACCACACTCTTTGAAGCTGATTGTGTGGAACAGCTTTTAAATACTACTTTTGGGCCCCTCTTTTTTAACTCATGGGACATTCTTAAAATACCATCGAATTGTTTTCCTTGATTAAAATGAATAACAATGCGTTTTAAAATGCTCAGCTTCTTGTTCGCACCTACTCTGCTGATAGATCATAATTAGATCCAAGTGGGATTCATAGTGAATAATTTTTCAGTGTGTTATAAGCAAGAATTGCCAAACAGCACGGTTAAATCTTGGGTATCACTCTACACGCCTCAGGCACAATACATTCTGTAGTCTTAAGAATTTTTCTTGAGAAAAGACTGGGCGATTGAAGTGTTGAAGGAAAATACAATTTTATAAAACCCTGGTCCATTGACACATCAGATAAAGTAGTGTTGGAAGTGGCAGGCTATCAGGACAGGAATGTAGGACCCAGTGGACCCAGCCAGATCGCTGCTTCAGCTACCTCAAAATCCTCTGGAAATCAGAAGACAGTATATGCAGGTAGAAATAGGGAGCCTGAAGAAAGGCAATGGGACAGAAATTACAATTTATGAAAATAATGTTTAAATATAGTCTTAGCAGAGGCCTAGGTATAGCCCCAGTGCAACGCAAACTCATCTCCAGATTCATTCTTAAATCCTTTCCTGACTCCCGATATTAAAGAATGCAGGCTTTCCTGTACACAGTACTGTACTGTTAAATCAGGAAAAACAAAACATCAAGACTACACAGGCACAGAAAATGCTTGGCTTCTTTACTCACAGGAAAAACACCATGAGCTGACAAAAATGCCACATCTGTGGAGAAATCAGGCACAGAGCAATGGTCTCTGAGGGAGAGCAAAGGTAGCAACAAGTCTCTGAGATGAGCAGAAGTTTGGGTGTGATGGTACACAGTGAAAATTGGTTTTGGATACTTCCAAATGTCTCCAGTTTCAAAATGTACCAGAAAGGAGCTATGCATTGAGAAGAAACACAAGCTTGGTTGTCAGGTCCTGATGTATTCTGCCAGTACAGCTCTTCAAAAGATGTTTGACTTCTCCATTTCTCCCTCATGATGAAATTGCTACCCTAACTCAAAGAACTGCTGTGATATTATCTTGTTATGCATACTTCCCCAGAATGGAAAAATAGAGATACAAAAATTTATTTAAACAAAAGAATTCTCTAAGACACCTTAGAACAGAATCACCACACTGTAGATACATGGATGCATATGACATTCTCTCTTAGACCATGAGAGAATGGCAATGCAGCAAATTTTCCCCACAGTCATATCAGATAGAACATCAGCCAGAATAACACTGCTGGGCTCCAGGCTGCAAGCTCCCACTTTAAGTGGAATCCTTCCTGATTTTTACATTTCAAAGTCAAATCAAGCCCAATTACAAAAGCCCAAACTCTTTTCGCAGAAGACCACGCATTTAGAAACTGAGACGATCAAAACTACAAGACAAAATGTCTCTCCTTTTCACCAGTGTAAATATCAAGAAAAAAAAAGATATATTAATTTTCTACTCAATTGTACTGATCTGTAAGGTTGACATTGAGAAAGATTTAGTACAAATGTTAGAGTTATTCTGACATAGCTTTACATAGAGCAGAATCAGGGCCATTTTTCATGCTAATTTCCCTAGCATTCAAAATAAAGCTTTTAGTGACAGTTAGTTGCTTTGGAGTATTCTGATGTATACTATTGCATATATAAAAAAACTGAACAAATAAAATCAGACTAAATTGTATTCCTCATAACATAAGTATACTTGTAGTTTTGGTGGTTAATAGCCATTTCTTACTAAACTCTCCCAGTTTGCTAAAGCAAACCTGCAGTGCTCAGGCCAAACAGATGCAGGACATATTAGGTTAGCACCTTAGAGCAATGAATGCAATAAGATGTTTAATTATAAACTCAGGGAAGCAAACTGTATCCCTGACATACTCTGCTCCCAGACATTGCTGAGGCAATTGATTCCTTTATGCCTCATGTGAGAATCACCAGAGAACATCTCTGGAACTAGTCATTAATCACTCAAAGCATAACAGAATCAGAATTTTTGCAATGATGCCAAGAGCAGTTGTGGAGATTTGCAGTGATGACTGTTGAGCAACATGGTGCCTGCAGGAAGGGTTGTAGCTTTCCTGTGGTTGGAGTTCTCTAATTTTCTTGTTCTCTGATTATGACAGAATCTTTACAGGGATCTCACAAAATCTACCAATCAGTCCTCTGACAAAAATTAATTTCACAAGGAGGTTTAACAAAACCAGCACCTTACCTGTAGTTACAGAGCAGCAGGCTTACCTGTCCCAATACTAGTTTCTAACCAGCCAAGGAAACCAAAATACGGGACAACAGAATGGGGCTGGAATAGAGCAGGTGGAATGAGATAGAAAGATAGTGTGCTTGGCAAGGGAGATGGGGACTACACGTGGGTTGTAAACAGAGAGGAAATGTCCCAGACAGTAGGATAAAAATGCAAAAAGAAGAGAAGAAATAAGAGGAAATGTGTAAAGCTTCTGGCAGATAACAGAAAATGTCTGCATCCAATTAGCTTTAGCTAGAATGGGATAAATATGGCATAGCGAGTCCACACGATTCGGTTCTGTGGTACAGGAAGGGCCTTACTTTTCATGGTTCTGTCATAATGGAGATACTTTGCACATCTTTTGTACACTGCCTTGATAAACAGTGCTAGCTACAGATTGTTGTACTGAATCAAAGAAAAGACATTTGTGATAATAAAAGCCATTGACCTCAGGTTGCCATACACTACCAAATGAAACCTCTTCTATTGAAACAGTTCAGCTAGACATACCCTTCAAGGCAATAACATGCATTGCTATGGTAGGCCTTGGACATTACCGATGCCTTTGAGGACATATCAGAAGGTAAAATTTACCTGCATTACTAGTAAAGCCTACTTACAGCATCACTGGAATTCCAACCAAAAGTTCATTTTTTTCCCTCCAAGTAATGATGTGAGTTCACCTTTAAAATTCTCATAGCGCAAAGCAAGATATTGCACTTTTCCCCCTCTCCCCCCAAATCATGGTCACAGTCCAAAAAAAGTCATTTTTGCATCTACTCTAGCATTGTCATAAAAACAATTATCTGACAATCCACTGGAAATTTTCCTGCTTTTGGTGAGTTATGTGCACCAGAAATAAATGATCCAGAGAGTTCTCTGAACAACAGATTGGCTACAGGAAAACCTAGATGGTCACATCCTGCTCCAGTGAAGCACATGCAACATTCACCCACATTTCTCAGTTTATCTGCTCAACAAGTTTCTGTAGCAGAGTTTTCATTCACAGCCGTGCTGGTCTGTCAGCCTGTTGCTGTGGCACAACCAGGACTTTGTTTCTCCACATCAGCCAGTACCCAGAGGCAAGAACACTCAACCATCAATGACTGCTGAAATCCACGAGTTGTGTGATGCTGAAGAAATGACAGAGATGACGAAAAGAGGATCATTTGACCATTCAGCTTTCAAAAGTGTGTTAGATACTTTATAGGATAACAATATAAAGCACCTCTTGTAGCAGAAAGAGAGCTACTTGATCCACACATTCATTTGATAGGCACCGTAAGCACGTATTTCACTATAAGAATGATGAATGTATGCTGATGTCTTTGTTTCCATGCCAAACTGCCCATCTGTTCTCTGTTCAGAAATCTGTCAAGCTCTTTTCACTTTTGCCCTATACTTAAGATTAAAAATAACAAAATAAGCTTTATCTCATAATTTCTGTTCTAGACTCTCAGTACTAATGAAATTCAACAGAGAGAATGGTTCAGAATCCCAAGTCTCCAGTTGTTTGAGGCAAAGTATGGCTTTGTTGTGTTGCATTAGCAGCCTCATCACAACAAGGAAAGACAAAAAGAGTATTTGAATTAATGGCCTCATTTGTGGAAAATAAAATCTCATTTTTTAATGCAGAGTTCATCTGGTAACACACAGATACTGGCCTCTAATGATAGTTTTATGCTGATGTATTGCCAGCAGTGTACAAGCTGTGATGAATTACCTACTAGCTGTCGTTATTATTGGCTTTAGGTTTTATTAACTCACTGAAAAGGTACCCATAAAGTCCTTTGTATCATCCTGCTGCTTCAAAGACAGGAATGGATTTGCATTAGGAGTTTTTAGGAGACTAGTAATCAGGCTTCTTGAGCTCACCATAAAATTTATGAGGTAGTTTGTACCAACGGTAGGTGAGTGTGAGCGCTTAATGCCATTTGTCTGAGTGTGAATGCTGCAGCACGAGAGTCAGAACTATTTAGGCTATAATTCCTAATGCTCTGCATTTACGTTTGATCAGCAGAAGCACTTCAGAGAGAGCACAAAAAGGATGACCAGCCTGCTTCGGGGATTGTCTCCTCTTCCAGCTTCTAAAACATCAGAACAGTTAGAACTGCAGACTGACCAAAAGGTCTGATGTAGCACCTTTTTGTCCTAAGCATCTGCAAAAAGGGAAGGTCACAGCTATGCATTTTTAGCCGCCCTTGTACATGGGCGCTTCAAACGCCTATTTATTTTCATAGGACAGAGACCTAACTCCTTAGTTCCAGAGAACTTCACTGTGAGTCTGAAACTACAGCAGCTAGCATACATTAAACACAAGCATTTGCAAGATAAAAGGTGCAGATCTTCCTAAAGAAGTAGAACTTCATCACTTAAAGTGGAGAGTCCTATCGGAACCATTAAGTGATCTCACATCACTGTGGTTGAAGCATATTAAATACGTTGTTCTCCTTAGGATGCCATTATTTCTTGGCATGATTTGAAAATGTCATGTTAAAACAAAAGCACACTCTGAAGTAAGGGCAATATTGAGCTTTTTTTCTGAGATGCACAATTGTTTTTCAAGCAGCAGTTTCTCATAATCCAGTCCCATGTGGCTGAACCTAACCCAGATACAGTACTGAAAGCAGAAAGCTGTTTCCCTTTTCAGAGTCAGTACAAAGAAAATCAGGGCTAGCTCCTAGTCCTTGCTCTGGCAGCTGTAATGCTGTCCTAAATAGGTTACTGAGGATTACTTTTGGCACTGTTTGGGAAACTCATCTGGCATCAAGCCAGCATTCCCAGTTTTGTGCCAACTGCTTCTTGTTCTCTTCTAAATCAGGGAAGTAACATCAGAAAGTGCCAGGGGACAAGATGAAGAGTGGGACTAACGCATGGCACACCCCACTGATCTGTGTAAGCACAAAGAACCCATAGTAGACAATTACAAGCCAGATAAGTGACTGTAACTTCTTCTGGGTACAGCACAGAGACTACAGTGCCTCTGCCAAGGCTGTGCCAAATGCTCGGGTGATTTATGAAATGCTGCCCGTAAGTGAGAATGTTCCTGCAACATTGAAAATGTTATGTCATCCTTTCTTCTGCAACACTTTACCTGAAATCCTTTTCACTCTGTGGGACTACAGATGACTTCAGGGGGATATTCAGTGTGCAGCCCACACCAGATCGAGGTTTCCAGAAATAAGAAGTGTGCAGTTTCCAAGATCTCTGCAAAATATCAGCTTGTCTGACTGCTTTTAAATGCATGAAGTAAAACACTGCTGTAAAATACTGTTGCTGCATCACAGACATTGCAGTTGAAATCAGCTTTTCGGCTCTGTTTCTTCTCCCATCTCCTACAGCAGAACTTTCCTCCACACCGAACTCTTAAGGGTTAACTGGAATTGGCTGGAGGAGGGGGAAGTCGGAGGTCAGCTCTTGTTCTGACACCAGCGAACTCCCGAACTCACAAGTTACTCCTTAAGCATGTGGTTTCATCCTGGCTTCTTCCTGCCAGCGATTTCTCACTTTAATCACACACCCACAGCAACCCAGATCTTTAAATTCAGCAATTCTTTCTCAGGTTTCAGCAAGTCATTGGCAGCCTGAGCTATTTTGGGGATATTTTCTCTTCTGCAGATGCAGCTTAGGAAAACGCAGGGAGCATGCTAAAGACCTGCAGCTATTTGCCTTGCACAATTTGCTCATTTCTCTTTATTTCTCTGTTTTCCTGCACCGATCACTTAAAGGACAATCTCTCTTGCAAACAAAATCCCCGGAGCCTGATTAGAGGGACCGAAGGCTCCCAGACACGGATTGCCTGCCAGCCGCAGCACGGTAAGGACATGGACACTTTTGGCTAGCCTTGCATTGCAGTTTTTTAAGCTTTGCTGAATGTTTATTTGTGTCCATCGCTTCCAAATCAACACTGCTGGCATGGCAGGCAGTCTCCAGCTCCTCGTCTCCATTTTCATTCCCTAAAATCCTCAGCACTTGTAAGTAACACGTTTATACTCACTGTCTCTTTGTGTGTTCTAGAAATCAATGACTGACACTGATTTTGATCAGTTCCAGAGTTGTTCTTTATCCTTACATTTTTGTATCTTTTAGAGATTTGTAATTGACTGAACTGAACTGAAAACTGACTGAAATTGGGGATGTTCCTATTGCCTGATCTTCCCTATTGTAGATATATTGCTGGTCTCATTATTTAGATCTGCAAATAATGCAAATCAGGGACTTGCTTCATATATTGTAGATGGAAGCATTTTTAAAAAGACCTGCTATTGCTGTTTTACAGGTATATATAGATCTTTCTTAGCCTGCATGTAGGACTATATACTATCTATGTATTACAGTTCTGCTATAACACCTTAACACTGCCACATAGCAGTGCTAACATCACAAAGACAAATACACTATAAAACCAATATAGCAGAGTTATACTGAAAATGAATAGCTTTTATTGTGCAGTTCTTTCTGTATAGACTCTCAGAAATGCATGAAGTGAGCTCTGCAGGAATGGCAAGATAGTAGTTTTACAGGATGTGCTGTTTATTGAAATACTTGTAGAAACATTTTACTGCTGCAGGAAGACGAACACAGTTCATTTCTAATGAATATACAAACCAAGTTCTAGGAATTTCTGGTGACAGAAACTGGGAAAGGGATTCTTTTGATCCTTTATTGTACTTGAGGCTCTTTAGAAAACCGGAATTGTTTTACCTCATCGGGACTAGCAATGTGATGACTGCAGAATGAGAATCCTCCTGAGGGCTTAATGCACGTTATCCAAATATCTGACTGCAACTCAGTGCATGCTGTCCTACTGAGAGGTTTTAGAAAGCCTGACTTTGCATGAGGGGGAGAAGGGGCCTTCTGATACAAGCAATCAGAAGCTGTTTGCATCTGCTGCCAGAACAGACAGGAGCATAATGGACAAATGTAGCCCCATTACTTTTCCTATAAAAATGTTTAGGCATTATCATTCATAGAAAAAGCAAAAGTTAGCACAGCCTTTGAAGCAGTATTTTAGGAGGTTTTTCAATCTTCACCTTTTGCCTTTCAATAAGGGAGATTTTTTTTGTTCATTTCCTAGCCTGCACATTTCTTGAGGGATTTAGAAAACTGATTGGAGGGATAGGGGAAATGCTATAAGTGCACAAATGGATTGAAGATCTTATGTTCACCAACAAAGGTTCAGACACTAGATTACTATTTAAGGCTTATTTTTCAGCATTGAAAAAGTTACATGGTGATACCTGAAGAATAAAAAAAAACAAAAACAAAGCAAACAAAAAGAAAACCCAACAACTCAGCAGTCATGCAGAATATAGAGCACTAGAAGCCAAAAGGAAAACTTCAGTTGCTATTAGTAGGTTTAGAATCAAGCTCTAGAGGTTATGTTTGTGCTTCAGAAAGCACCCCATCAATTTTGGTAAACAGTTTCTAAGATACTTTGTTCCCCATGAACAGCAGGCTGGTCTCTGAGCATGGCTCTCCCCACTGGCAAACCTCAGCCTCGTTTCCACTGAAGTCATGATACTAAATCAGCCTAATGAGATGGATGAATCAGTCCTTTGGTCCTCAGATCCATTTTGCACTCAATCCCAAACGCTAGCACTCAGCTTGCAGGAAATCTTGAGACTATGCGTTTCAGAGTGCAGGCAGAAAACAGTGATTATGGTCGGATGTGTTTTTGCTCAAACTTAGGAAAGCATTTGATTGTTTACTGTTAGAGGAATTGCTATGTCATCAGACAGGCTACAGGGCACGCATGTAAAATCTAGATCCCTTATTTCTCTCATAAAAAGTTATGTTCAGCACAAGCAGAAGCAAAATGAAATGAAGCTCTACTGACAGGACAAGTCTGGGCAGAGTTTGATGTTTAGGAATTTAGCAACATAAAGCTCATTATAATCATATACTTCTACAGATAGACTATTCACGTGTCACATGTTTGGGCTCACTTTAGAAAATGTCATTCTAAATTATGCCACTGCAAAAAAATCTATATTATTAGAAAGACAATGAATGTTGGAGAGAAAATAATCTGGATAATGAAGAAATTGATGTCTTCTAGGATATACTAACTTATTTTTTAAATAAACTGCTGCATATAAGAATTCTCTAATTCAATAAAGAACATAAATCACGAGGACTAACAATTCTCCAGATGTTCCAAATTGAAGATACACTCACACTGAGCTAATACATTCATTTTGGCTTCCCACTGGATCTTGCCTAGCCCCTTCATACAAAGCATTCAAGCTAGGACCACAAATAGCACCTCCCTCTGCTATGAACAGAAGCGGCTGCTTCTGGTGCTGCGTGACAGGGATCATACTTCCAGTGTACTGGCCGTGTCCTCAGAAACATGGAGGAGGCCCCGCTGGCAGGACCAGAAGAAAAACTGTCAAAGAACAGGCAGAAATCACCTCCTGCTCTTCCACCACCACTGCTCAGGCTGTGCGGGCAGCATGCACTGGTGCAGGTCACACCACGCACCTCTCCTTACCCACACTCTCTCCTGCTGAGAGGACATCTCCCACCCTTAGAGCACCAGATAACTTGTGTGACTCCTGGGGTTCACGAGAAATGCAGATCTAAGGGAAGATGACAGCAGCTCTCCATGCTGCATTGTGTGTGTGTGTGTGCATATACTTTAAATGTGCTACACACAAGACTCTGAAGATTAACTGACTCTATAAATGCACTAATTTATAATTCAGCAGCAGCAATGACGCGAGGCACTCTATAACTCATACTTGATGGCCTTTGCCTAGAGTCAAGTATATACAAGGAGCTGACAGCTATCAGAAAGGGCAGTGGCTAAAGCATAACAGATGCTGATTTACAGTAGAACTTGTTCTGAAGGCAGAATGCGAATGTAAAGCAAAATTAGTCCTTCACTTGAATAATCACAAGATTTAGTTTCTCCAGTTTTAATGACATCCTCAGATACACACTACAGTTGCTATAAAATCAGTTACTGCACATAAGCACAGCCATGGTAATTTCTTAAGTTCTCTACACCTAATGTTTTCTTGTCATTTTATTGTTTCCAATTTCAGTTTAAAAATCAGTTAAAAAAAGGTTTAATTGATCCTGCTTTACTCTCTAAAAAGCCTCCAAGTGCCTACAAGTCTCAGCGTTCAGTCAGTTCACTGACATACAATAGATTTGCATGCTGCAATGACCCGCTGAGATGGTCAAGCCCATCATTAAAATTGAAGGAACTGTCTTATCTTCTTGACTGTTACTTTGCACCAGGATAATTCTACTAGATGCAGTTGAGGGACTGAATTGAAAGAGGAAACATCAGCAAAGAGTGAATGGCACAAGAATTCATCAAGGACTGACTTTTGATTTAGATAATCTCATAGAGAGGGGCTTTGTAACAACAAACAGTGCTTTTACATTAGAGACAGAACAGACTGGGGATATCCTTTAAGTACTGTTGAGTCCTAACTAAGAATATTCTATTGTTCTGATCACTCATAGTCCAGAAAGATGAAAATGTACCCTAACAATGAACTAGAGCTAGAAGTGCTATTCACAAAGATGCCAGCAGGTGGGTTGATTATTCAAGAGGTATGACAACACTAGTCCAAGAAGAAAGAGACATAAGTCAACATCTAGAATTAGGAGAATATACTAGAGCAGTAAGATGAGAGCATGAATACACTCCATCTTTTTAAGATAGAGCATGATCAATTAAGCACTACTAGCATTGTCTGTTTCTGCAAGATGCAGCAACACTACAGCCACTGCAGGGTTGTTTCCTAGGTTACTATGGTACCCTGGATTCATGTTAATGTAAGGAAGAATCAATACCTGGATGTAATGTATGGACTAATGGATAGGTACTATAATTTGCTTCAGTACCCATTACTCTTTTTCATAGCATCTGTATTTCAACCTCTTTCAGGCACACAGATGAATCCAGCACTTTGAGTTAGGGAAGAATGAAGGGAACAGACTTGTTTTTCATTGATATTCTGAAGAATGTGGGAAATATGTTATAAGGCTGCACAGTTTAGGTCTAGTCTAGTACCTAGTCTTCAGCAAAGGCTTTAACATCTGCCACAGCATTCTCCTGGGGAAGCTGGCTGCAGCTGGAAGACTGTGCAGAGGAAAAGGACCTGGGGATGCTGGTCAATACTCAACTGAGTGTGAGCCAGCAGTGGGCCCAGGTGGCCAAAAACATAGGGTAACATAGGTGGTAGGTAGGGCATTGGACTAAATGATCTTAGAGGGCTTTTCCAACTTTAATGATTCTATGATTTTTCCACTTTTGCTCAAAAAAAAAAAAAAAAAAAAACCCACACCCAAACTGACCCAATAGTTCATGAGGCTGCCTCACTTTGGAGGGAGAAGACAAAGCCTGAGGCACATATTTTCATTTTTCCCCAAAACAAAGCTATATTTAATGCCATATGGATGAAAGAATGTAGTATAGATCTGAGCTGATTCTCTTCTTGATGCCAAAGCACAGAGCTTTTCTATCCAAACCACACCAGAATATCAGAACTCAGCTGCTGTGTAGGTCCTACAACTGCCATGCAGACTACAGTAGGTTCGACCGCTGTACTTTAGAGGTCTTTTCCACAAGCTATGATACCAACAAGAAAATGCTCTAAGTAGCTTTTATTTTGCAGTTAGCCTTTAGAAATGGATGGCTGTCATTTATAAATTAAATTTTGCAAGATATCTTTGCAAGATTAATGACTGAAATTCCATCCCTAAAATTGGAATCAGTCACTGCAAGTTTCACAATATTGAAGTGTTTATATTATCTTGAGATTTTAAGGCAGTGAGCTCCCACAGCAGCAATAGTGAGTACAATATATCAAAGAGATACATTTAAAGATGGCATGTCCAAGGCTACATAAAACAACAGTGACAAGAAACAGTTCATCTGCAGTTACTGGGCAATTTTAACTAGGTGCAAAAGATAAATCCACTGGATGAAGCAACTAGATCTGACATTTAAAATAATTTACTGCTGTGAAATAAAACTGTTGAAATAGGTAGGCTAAATACTTTAAAGCGTTACCTGTATAAAGACTTAGTTAAATCATTTAAAAAGAATATTGCTTAAAACTATTTGGGAAAACAGACTATTGTCTGTTAAAAGGCTTAAATTAAAGGCTTGTGAATTCAGTGACAGTGCTCTGCAGTCAGCAAGATGGATTGTTACAGTGCCATCTTCTGCCTTTCTAAACACTGGCTCCAGTTAAGCACAGCTGCAATAGACTCCTTACTTTTTCCCTCATCTCTGTCAACCCTTCTTCAGTCAGCTCCACTGGGTATTTCTCTAATCTTACAGATTCTTGAGTGACTTTGGCTTCACTACTTGAGATGATCAGGGAAGAAATCATATGGAGAATCATTATGAAAGGCACCTGAAAGTGGAATTCATTCCTGAAAGTTGAAGCCCCAGCCAATAAGACAAATCACCAATTTATATGAAGGACACATGCAGAACCCAATTCTTATTTCTCACTACGTAATATCACCTCCTCTACCATCTATAAGAGATTAAAGCCACCAGCTTTATCTGAAACTGAAGTGTACAAATTCAGTGTAATATCTGAACAAAGCAATGCTTTAATAAATGTAAACATCACTTTTAAAAAGAAAAAGCAAATGCAGCTAAAGTTCTGCTCTTCCTAACACTGTCTCACACTTACCCCTGAACATTTCATGATGTGACCGTGCCTTTCTTAATGCCAGACAGTGTTCAGCTGACCTCAAAATCTGCAAGCAAAAAAAAAAGGATTCAAATGAAATAATTTTCTCTGCAGAGGACAAATGCCTCAGATTATTACTATCAAGTATGTGAAGTCTTTCAGATATGACAGTGATCTAGTCATATTCATATCTAGTTAACCACTTTAGAGTTAGATATAAACAAATAATATTTCAGCCCTGCAGAACAGGCTGACCTCCCACAAGCCTCAAATTTAGTTCTTTCATGCAGTTTGTCTGTGCTGGTATTATTAATAGACACACTAAAATGGGAACTTCACCCTGGCTCAGCTTTGACTCATTGAATGGCCTTGGGCATCACATAACCTCTGTCTCCAGTCCGCTATCTGCATAATGTGTTTGTCTGTCTAGTGACTTTACAGAATTGTGGGAATATAAATGAGGCATTTCACAGTTTTTAGGTTACAATACACTGACTTCCCTCATAACCCCGGTGTATTTTTTATAATGTATCTCCTGAATTTTAACACAGACTTGTCTTTTCCATCAAGGCAACTAAACTGTTTAAGTAGAAGGAGGAATTATTTAAGACTTCCAAAATAAGCATCCTAAGATTAGTAACTTGAAGTAAAAGAAAGGAACCATAGCCATATAAAGCTTGGATTGTCACAGTCTCAAATATCTTTCTGTTGATGCTTTTAAATAAGTTCCTCACCATCCTAGGAAAAAGAAGAAAGCTTCACTTCCCAACTTTAGAAATAATAGGTAATGTGGTTAGTAAGATCTGTACCAAAAGGAAGAATCTGCTGGTTATTAATCTGGTAGTGAAAAAGAGTTGTATTATTTTGGAATCTGACCTGTTTCTGAGTGCAGGACAATCATATTCACTTCACTGCAGAGGATGTAAACCCTCAGCTGAGATCATAAAATAGCAGTTGAGTTATAAGCTTGGTTACATATTTTTTGTTCTCCACTGAAATTATTCTACACTGTGACTCCTCTGCTCTGAATATAGTCCCTTCTGTCTCAGAAAAAGGCTCCTTCCCCTTAAGGAATGCCCTCAAGGGACTTTTAAGACATTGACACGCAATACTCAGATGTTCGTTAATTTTTAATGCCAGCCTGAAGTAGATGCAAAAATATACACTCATCTGACATCAGTTCAAAACAGAAAGATGGAGCATCAAAAGTCGATTAGTTCAGCAGTGATTATTGCATCAGTGAATGCTGGAGATGATCTCCATGCAGCAGCTCTACAAGGCCCAGGCATTAGGCTGACTACTGCTGCTCCAATGGGTGCAGCCTCTGAACTTTGTCAAGATGGTATTCTCTGTATGCTCATTCAGCCATCGTTAGCTCATTTTTTTTCCCATGACTTGCCTTCCTCATTGTTCGCATTATTCCAGTCCAAAAGAACAGACAGCAATGTAAAGCAGTACAGTACAGGGTACTGTATATTGAATGGCACTGCCTCTAATTACTGGGCAGTGAATTGTTCTTCAAATTCAGGCCCTCTCAGTTATGTCATCCTGGAGCATGGTTCTCTAGACAGCACAGATCTCAGGGAATGGTAAATGCTATTCCATTTCTAATGATGTCACTAAAGTGCAGTGAGAAAAAACTGTATTACCCCAATCAGGCAACATGTAGATGTGTATGAATGCATAACAGATGCCTGGAATTGAATGTGCCTTGTCTGACCATCCATAAGGAAAGAGAATTCAGAGCTTCAATCTAACTCCCAGCTTGTGTCCTTGTGAAGCCTGGCAACAGGACAAGAAATAAGAACTCTAATGCTGATCTGATCCCTAATAATTACAGAAGTGTATGACATAACTACAGATGTTATATATAGTGTCTGAAAATGCTATTTTAAAAGATAGTTCAAATAAGAATGCAAAAATAACCAAGGTTGAATTCAGTGGCAATATTCCCATTGACTTCAATACGATATTTGCTTGTTCAGTGTAGTTGTAATTTTGGGTTAGTGTCTTTCCAGACAAAAGGAAGAAGTTACACTAGCTTAAAAACTACTCTTAAATCCAAAGCAAATAGCTCTTAGGAGCTGAGAAAAGAGCACTTTTTCCACAAAACTATTTGCATTTGGATAGAACTTTAGATATAATGCCATTGAAGCGACTTGCCCATATAAAAAGTTCTTAAAAAAAATGAAATTGAAAAGCCTCAGAGGCAGAGCAGCAAGAAGCAGTTCTGCAGTAATCTACATTACTCTTTGATATCCTGATAACCAGAAAGCAAGACTTGAAAGTTGTTCAGTGGTTGAGCAAAGTAAAGCATAACAACATGCAATCAAAAACAAGAATATACTCCACCCTACTGCAACACAAACAGTAACAGCAGCAAAGCCAGAGGGACAGTAATAGCCCACAGGCAAAATAAGAGTACTACAGCAGTTCCTGATCCTGGAAAAAATACTTATAGTTAGGGCTATTTTTATAATTGCAGTGATGATAAAGTATATATTTCAGTACTTTACCTTATTACTTTATTAGTGATGGATTTTGCCACAGAGCAACTCTGTGAAGGGGAAAAATGAAAACAACTGAAGCGTATAAGTGGCCCATTATGTCTTCTGAGAAGAAACAGTGAATTATTTATGATTAATGTGATAAGCAAAACCACTAGGTCTGGAGCTTAGCTATAAATACATCTTTTGATGCAGTTATTGATTTACCATTTAATGATGGTTGGTTAAAGGATGAGGTTGCCCAGGCTCTGTATCCATTACCATTACAAGACAAGTGCCAAGGACTTGTGGATAATTGCTGCTCTTGACTTTGATGTATCGCATACATGCTGCACCCATACTTAGTGGCTGGTTAGGTGCGGGTGTGTTCTTCAACACTGACCAAAGCAGGCAGGTGAAATCCCTGAATCAGCACTTTATATTTGAAAACGTTTAAAGAAATACGAGTTATACAAAAGTTTACAGCTTGAACGGTAGCTTTGGGAACTGCTAGGTTGCATTCAATAGCTATCAACTGTTTTCATCCACTGTCAGTATTGCTTCACGCAGAAAGCAAATAGCCTGAGCTCCACTGCCTAAACGGCACTGCGAGGTTCTGCCACTAGAGCGCGTGGAGGCATGCGTGAAGATTGAGCCTTTCAGAACCCCGTCATTAAATTCAAACTACCACCAAGACATCGGACAAAGGCAAGCAGCACCAATGTACTGTTTTTAATTATTTCCTTCTTGACTGTTAGAACTTGCCTTAAAGGTTGTCCTATGGGAAGGTGTCACCCCCGTGTTCCCCTTTTGCTGGAAGGGGGTTTTGATATGAAAACTGAATAACACAGACATCCAGAAATAGTCCTGCCAATTTTACGATGGATTACACCTGTGTTTTCAGTCCAGTGCCAGCAAAATATCACTTCTAGGCTAAGGCTTCTACTTTGGAGCCACATAATAACCCTGTTACTCTGTACTGGAAAACATACAACCAGGCAATGCTGCTGCTTGTTTCTCTCAGTGCTAGATGCATGCTGAACAGCTGCATGTTCACTTGGCAAAGGAAAACAGCAACAAAGCACATACCTATGCACAAACTGAAAATCTGCTGTTGTGCTGAGAATGCGGATGCTGCACTGCTTTAAATAAAGCAATGTGAAAAGAGCCTATAAAAGTCCCCCTCTTTTATAGTAAAAAAAAAAAAAAATAAAATAAAGAGAACAGTTAAAATTAGAAGTGCGTAGGCACAAAGCATTGCCAGGATCAAACAGAATATGTTCAAATGTACACATTTAGAAATGCTAAAAATCAGGTTCTGCCTCCATACTTTGCAGAATGAAGGCTTGGCCCCTTCTCCATCTGTAAAGCCGCTCTGACAGCACACCCTTCCCCTCTCTTTTTGCTCATTTCTTGCCTCTTCACATTGCAAACCCTTATTAGCTGTTTTGATCACACAAGCCAGGTCTTAGTAGTAGTTTTTCACCACCCATAGTGTCAACTCTGATGAAGATTTTAGCCCAAACCTATTGGCTATTCTTTAAAATACACCAAACAAGAACAATAAAACCCCACCGTATGTGTAGAGAGGATACCCATGGGACAACATTCACATCTGTAACCCCACACATCTTCAAGTGGGTTTCTGAATGGAGACAAACAGTGACTATTATCTCCCTTACTTCCCTTAGGAAAGGTCCTGCTACACCTTCCTTGGAAACGCTTTGGCCCTACAATCTTAGGAAATACTCAAGAGACTCGCTAGGCCTGTCTGTCTCCTGTCACTGTGTTCTGGTGGCTGCTGCAGTATCCTCCTGCAGTGACATCTCTACCCCCAGTGGCAGAGCCCCTCATTAACCATTTTCTACAGTTAGAGTGTGAAGCCCAGAAAGTGAACTTGCTGCTTTTACAAAGAGGGAAGAACACCCAGGAGAAGGTATTTAAAATATATCCTGAGGCAGAATGAAATTGATTTATGCCAGGGATTATTTTTATCTTTCCAGTCAAGCAGCAGTTACGCAGCAAAGTTTGCTCAGACACAGACATGCAGCACTGTTTTGGGCCAGATAGACCTGACAGCACCTGAGAATGAAGGACACTGAGCAGCAGGCAGACGCCTGCCCTCCTGCAGCCCTTCCCCACAGCACCTGCAGGGTGGGGTCCCAGATCTCTGCTCAGGCAGGTGCCAGACCTACCTTACCTGCACCATGTGGGCAGCACAGAGCAGCCTTACGCTGCTGGAGAACTGCCAAGAGGCAATTTCTGCAGGGGAGGGAACTGGGATCCTGCATCTACCTCACCACACCTGTCCCAACAGAGCAAAAAAATGGAAAGATGTGGAGGTCCCCATACTGCATTCGTTCTTCTCATATTGACAGTAAACTTCTTTGTGCATTGCGAATCACTTACCTACGAGTATCTGGGATAGGCCTCCTTCCTTTTAAGGAAAATTTAAACCCAGGAAGGAATGCATTCTCCCAGCCCTGACACCTCAATCCAAAGCCCGCTATCATCAGCATTGATTTTGAAGAGTCTGCACCAAATCCTAACAAATCACTTCTGTAGAACAACAGGGGGAAAAAAAAAAAAAAGGAAATCACCCAAAAAAGCTATCTCTGGAGGAGGAAAGGCTATGGCCTCAAGATTTTTTACTAAAAAAGAGGCAGTGTAATTAGAGTTTTAATAAATAAAAACTATGTATCCCATTGCCTGAAACAACATGATCTAATATTTTGTATTTAATTGTCATGGGTAGAGAGGGAAGATCAGTAAAAACACACCAAATAAGAAGCAGAGCAAATGTTTCCAGGCAGAATACTGAAATAAGCTATTTGGATTTTAAGGTTCTCTTGCAGTGACTGAAATATAAAAATTGCACTGCATTTTCAGTGCTTTAGAATCAGAGCAAGGTCACTACAAAAGAAAACTACAGTCTCCTATGCCACCAGAACACAGGCAGCTACATGCAAGCTCATAAGTAAGAACTTCAAATGCATTTGTATGTCAACAGAGGTACTGATATGTGTATATTTGAAGTTTAGGAGCTATATTCATCAGATAGTTAAACTACAGGGGGTGAAGAACTAATTGCATTCTCCTCATCTTGTCTGTTGCCTATGAGCGGCATATTGAAAGTTCCCTAGAACTGAAGACAACAATACAGCTGGAAAAGGAAGGATTCCTGTCCAAATGCCACGAAGTAACCTGCACTTCATGAAGGGGCTTTCAGTTTTTTCTCCCCCTTTTAAAATTTTAAGTAAAAGCGTCACTTATTTTAAGATAAGGCCTCCATACTTTCGAACAAATACAACTGAGAATCAATGAACTATGTTACAAAAAATACCATTTTAGAAAAAGCAGCTGAAAGGAATAGCTCTAGAAGAAACTGTATAATTCAATCTCTTGGAAATGTCAGAGCACATCATTACAAGAGCTAAACAATGATGCAATTTTACATTATTTAACACAGGTGTAGAGAGGCAGTGGATGTAGATGTTTTCCTACAGAACCCAGCTCTGAATTGTCATCCTCAATCAGAGCAGCAAAGAGCACTGGGACACAAGATGGTGTAATGCAAAAGTAAAAAATGAAAAAGGTAACACTTCTATACATGCTTACATTTAAATACTCAGTGCATGCATACCACCTTCAGCTTTATTCCTTTCCCAGCACAAATTTTTATGGCAAATGTTTATTCGTAGGCAGAACACAAAGATTATATATTATAGGCTTAACAAATATAAATATATTCTGCCTACTAACATTAAAAGTGTTCTTGGAATCCTGTATTATATTTGCTTCCCCCCCACGATGAGGGCAATAACACATCATTTCTAGATGATGACATCCAATAAAAGCAGATGAAATTTGCACAGCCGTTTGCAAGAAACAGAACTATTTTTCAACCTGCACTTTACATAAACAAAGCTGATAATAGAAAACCTTCTGGCAAATGAATTATTAGCAATTAGCTCTAATCTGGCTAGTGCATACTATAAGGACATCTCAGTGGTAGACAAATTTGATTTGAAAGAGGTTTTTTCCTAGCAGTAAAATAACAGGCTGAGGTCACTTTAAATGAATGTTTGAAATGCAATGTATTATTAGCATTTCAATCACTGCCAATTGCCTTTACTTACTATAATTACTGTTTCATAAGATTTTGAATATAGTTTGCTGTATGCTGCAAGAGACATATCACAAAGTAAGATAATTCAAATCGAGACTTACTGCAAGCACACCCTGAAACCAAGGCTTTAATCCCAATATCAATTATTCAAACACCCTCTCAATTGCATCTGTTTCCTTCAAAAATAAAGCAAATCTTCTATAAGTTTTTCCCTTCCTACTGAGAAGTAGGATTCCTATGATTTTGGGCATATCCATTCTAACACACTTCCTTTCCTAAGTTCCTAGAAGGCAACTTAGTAAGCACAGCTGCCTAACTTTTCAGAAGTAACTTATTTACAGTTCTCTGCAAGTGTCATGGAGTTTATGCCCTTCTTTTACAGAAGAGCTTTGCAACAGGCCACCTTGTCTTTACCTAGCAAATTAAAAGTTGGAATAACAAAATTACCAGCTAACATATTGGTAATGAACAGAAAACTGAGTGACAGCAGGGTCTGTTGTTATAGGACAAGGGGAAAATGGTTTCAAACGAAAAGAACAGATTTAGATTGGATAGGAAGGAGGGTTTTTTTTGTTTGTTTGTTTGTTACATTAAGCATGCTGAGGCATTGACACAGGTTGCCTGGAAAGGTGGCGGATGCCCTGCCCTTGAAGATATTCAAGACCAGGCTAGACAAGCTCTGAGCACCTGATGTAGCTGTAGGCATCCCTGCTCATTGCAAAGGAGTTGGACTAGATGGTTATTAAAGAGCCCTTCTAACTTACTTAAATGATTCTGTGATTCTATGATTACAATTACCTCAAATATTGATGATTACAAAGACACTAATAGTAAATGCTATATAAACAAGTAACTATCTTTCCAGAAGACATGAAATGTTTTAAAACAGAAACACTGAAAGCTTCATAACAAATGAATTCATGGTATACTGGTAGTGAACAAAACCAAGAACAAACAAACCTCTAAAAACCTTTGATTTATCTTCAGTGTGAAAGAAATGCAAAGGAGAGTTACCATGAGTGGCTTCTGTTATTTCCTTGGGCTTTTGAATTTGTCAGTGTATGAAAACAACAGTTCATACCCCTTATTTTGTATGCAGTGGATAGAATAGGCTTCCTGCATTGCCCTCATGGGGCCTTTAAGACTTGAAAGCCTGCATTATGGCAATAATTGCAATCAAACCACATACTTCAACCAGTAATCTACAGGATTCAGGAAACAGTTCATTTTCCTGATGAACAATCTGTTTTCATCTATTGGGTTTAAATACAGGCATTTTTCTTCTCCCTCTGAACCACCAGCTCAGCCCTAGCTGTCCATAGGTAAGTTCAAATGCTAGCCACGTAGATAATATCAAGAGTTATGTTATTGCATTAGAAGTAATGCAATTCAGCAGTGCATAAATCATTCTTCCACTATGCAACTTACAAAGATCTGGTAATTCTTGTTCAGAAGCAGGAAGATATTCCACCTTTATTTAATGGTTTCTCAAATAGTTCTCTGAACTCTGTATAGCCCAAAAAGCTCTTCTATTTCCCAAGTAGGACACCTATGTAAAGAGGACTAGAAAGTCCTATTATGTTAGATAACCTTGTTTTGGTCAATGTATTTCCAGCCTTTGTGATCCTTCTTATGACTGAACAGCACGATCCACAACCACACAATCCTCCCTTGGTGCACCCTCTCTGCTCTGCAATTTGTTTTTACAACCCTTTTGTCTCAAACACACTTTCAAGCTTAGTCATGGAGTCCACCCCATGACAAACCACAGCTTCAGACCTTGGAGTAAAATATAAATATGATCACATTTCATGTGGCTGCTTTTCTTACTGATGTTAGCACAGTACAGTTCATGGCAACTTGGAATGGGAACTTCAGTTAAGAAAAATGGTAATATAGGTAGCATAACTTTATAGATATTAAGAATTTGAGACCATCACGTACAGCAAAATAACTGTCTTGACTGATATTTGGCATATATACAGCCACACATCCCTCAACAGAAGAGTCCTGCAAAAAGCCAGCCTAATATATATGTCAAACAGGTTGCCCATAGGAACTTATGACACAAGTACACATCAGTAAGACACATGCACTGAACCAGTGTTATTACCAAAAAAGCTTCTTGTTCCTTTGCTTCCACAACTGAAGTCACTGATAAAGCTAAGGAAGATTGTCAGATATCTACATGACATACAGCTTGATATATAAGCTGTAGCAGAATGAGAGAATGCATTTAAAACCAAATGTATTCAAATCAGCTCAGCCACTTCCAGCAGAGTTACACAGAGCAAAGCTTAGCCTTCATAGCCAGGATGATTCAGGTTTGCAACTTTCCTAGAAGTACAAGTTTCTCTTGACAGCCATGAATTCATCTGAATAGTGATAGCTATCAAAGAAACACAATTGATGCCACTTTCAACCATAGCATATCTCCTGTTAGTATGATTTATACCAGTTCATAGAATTAAATAATAAATGCTCTTAGCACAAGCATTTTTGGCAGTAGAAATACAATGTGTTAGGACTGCTATCAGTATGTAAAAGCTCTAATAAGTAAATAAACAAATCACAACAAAGCCCACATGTTCCAAGAAACTTTTATGACATAACCTGGCCAGGTTTGACTGAGTTCCCTTCTGAAACAGACTTGAGGTGACATTGGTGTCACTTTGCTGCTGCCTATGATTTCCTACCCACAACTCCTATCAAAGCAGAGTGTGAGCTTTGTTAATTGAGTCACAGGAAAAACAGAAACAAACACACCCAAACAAAAATCCCTTCTACCTTGAGATCAGTCACTCCAGTTCTGGCCCAGCTGTCTCTGAAGCAGCTATGCTCAGTGACTGACCATTAGTTCCAGGTTACCACAGTTTCAATCTCCCACCTGGAAATACTCACACACTCAGCCTCTGCTGGGAGAGCTGCTCATTTCTGTAGGGTTGCACTGCTTTCTTGGCACTTCCCCACCAAAGAAAAACACCAGAACCCTTTGTACTTCGAGGTTGGTTGCACCACTGCTGGCCCAGCTAGCTCTGAAGCAGCTGCATTTGATGACTGCTAGTGCTAGCATTTGTCACTGCTTCTAGCACACTCTCTCCTGAGATATCCCTGCTCCACTAAATACGTATTGAGGTTAAGTACTTAGGTACCCAGGGCTGAAGCTCAATCACAGTATTTAGTGGTCCTATTTATTACATCATTTTAACTCACTCACATTTTGCCAAATCCTGTATTTTCTGATTGGATCATAGATGCCCTGTTCTTAAAGAACACGATTCCTAAATCAGTTTCTGGATACAAATTTAAAAAGATTTTTATGCATATATGCACATTCCAAATTCCTCCATTAGTAGCTTTGCCACTGATTATTAAACAGCTGTGATCCAAACTCCTGTCCTGTCCAGTAATGACAGCAAGGCAGCAAGGTTCTAGGCTACAACAAGTAAGGACTTACTTAAATGCAACAGCCATAAGCACCAAAATAAAAAACAAAAATAAATAAATAAATAAATAAATAATAATAAAAAAAAGCTGCTCACCTTTAGAAAGCCTTGGGTAGGCAGGAAACTTCAGCAAAAAACCCTCACCTCTCCCTGCCAACCCTTAAATGAGGGCTGGGAAGGGTTGATTCAGGCTCCACCCCTTCCAATCACTCAAGTACATTGCATGCACCTGAGCTCCCCTGGGTTGGCCCTGCCTTCCCAACAGGTGCTCAATCACTGCTTCAGGTTGTGACTTAGTAATTCTGCTGCAGCATGAAAAAGTTGTAAATGTGTTCGCTACTGAGATTTAAGATAAATTAAAACTAACAGAACCCTCATTTTCTAAGAGCTGCAGAAATTACAGTGTGTTGTGTACTATATGTATCAGCAATAAACAGGGTCATTTCTTGCAGCCTTACTTTGCTTGGTTCTCTTGTAGGTTCAATTATACAAGCTCTTAAAAACTTTAACATCGCTATTCTAAATCTAATTCCTTCCTTCTGTCCAATGTGAAAGTCACTAAAATATAATTTCTAAATAGCTATCTGCTTTCAGATACGTCTAAAGCAGAAATCACACAGTATTTTTACTATTGAAACATATATAAGACATGATTACTGCCCTGTGAAGTTTGAAGTAAAATTCAAACAAACAATGTGAAGATATTTCTTCTATATTGTACAGTCTGCAGTCTATAAGTAGTTTAGCAAGAGAATTAGGTTTTAAAGAGGGCCTAAATATAGACTACAATTATTATAACTGAAATATGGCCTTTAAGTGCTTCTATTTGCCAAAAGGTGCTATTTCTTTTAAGTCATTTCTGTATCCCCATGTACTGCCAAGCATATTTTTCATGCCTTAAAAGAATATCTCACAATAATGAGGAGACTTTTTCACAGATCCTGCCAAGTTAATTGAAACAAGATAAGTAATGCTAGTTGAAGCAAAGAAAGCTCAGTACCAAGGTGAAGTCATCCCCGCGTGGGGTTCGTGTTTAGTGGGCAGTCAAGCTAACAATGTTACTAAAGGGAATAAAACTTGGTGTATCAGATTTAATGATTTTGAAAGTAGAGAGATAGTATTAAAATGCAGTACTGGGACATCATCTGAGAGAGTTGATGAGCCTTTGGTTTGATTACTCACATTCACTTGTATGATTGGATGTTATATACTATGATGCAATATTCAGATGTTCAGAGCAAGGTTGTGACACTGCTATAAAAACCATGTAATGCAACAAGCATTTGTACACATAGCTTTATGCTTTTAAAGATTTTATGAAACATAACTTTTCATACTGAACGTACAGTCAGAAGACAAGACTGTGATCACCTTTACAAACTTCAGCTTTACCCTTTTAACTCTTTACGATCATCTGAAAATCTCAATCTGCTACAGTTGCCTCATTCTGTAGCCCTTCCCTCCATTACAAGTTTGTTGTTTTCTGTTCCTACCTGTAATCATGTGTTTTTCTTTCTTTAGAGATTCTAGCATGAAACATTTGTTTCTTTCTTCTTTCTGCTGGTCCTATTACAGATTAAGCTTTATTAGTAAGTTTGATTTCTATAGACTTCTACCACCTTTTTTTCACCCAAATCTCTGCACTTCCTTAGGCTTAATATACAGCATTTAATTAAAGAATAATTAATGTGGACCATCTTGAAATTGCTGCCTTTTCAGAGTTCATTAAAAGCCCTTAATTTATTCTAGTGTTAATATCCTTAGATACTTGATTAAATAGTAAGGAAAGAAATGTCTGCTCTCATATATAGATCACAGATTAGTAAAAGCAAAGAATGCCATGTTTAATCCTCATTTTACCGTGGTATTTAGGACTGTGCATCTCTCTAGATAGAACTTCTCTTGAGCCATCACTGGTTGTCGGAAGAAGTGAGCTAATTTTTAATTTTTGTTATTGTCTATTATTCTATAGGGCTTATATCCCATTGGAAGGTACTCACATTGCCTTCTTTTGCTGTACGTTCTTGGTGAGCCAGCTAGGGATCTAATCCTTGAAAGTTACCCCATCACGAGTCCCTTAAAAGTTCTAAAATTGCATTTGTAAGTAGTGAAATGGGGTGGTTTGGATGGGAAGGAGCATCCCTTTGAATGAGATCTTGCCAGTGCATATTCCAGGATTCTTAGGATCTTCATATCATGGGATTGTGTCTGTAACTGAAAAATGGGGCCCCCTGTGGGACGGTAGAAATAGCCCTGGCCTGCATGGCTGAGTATTTTCATGGCCTCAGCAAAGATACACTGATTACTGGAGAATGGCTGTTCGCCACATCCACTGTGGCGTGGCCACTGCTGATGGCTTTAAATTGATTAAAAGTGCCTGAAGAGGCTTTGGCATATGAAAATCAACTACTATGTGGCTGAGTTGAAAAACTTGACTGGCAGGTCACAATACTGACCGGGAAAAAGCCAGATCTGATCATTCCCCTACAAAAGTTCTGAAACATCTCTTCAGAAACTACTGGAGACCCTGAACGAGGGATCCAACGTTAACTAGACTCTATAAATGAAAGAACTGAAAGGTCAGATCTTGAGGTTCCACTTGAACTTGATCCTTTTGAGACCAAATGTAACTCCATGAAAAAAATGCAAGACAGACTGGTGGGGATGCCCCCCAACCAGTGCCCCTCCCCACTCAAACTACATTATATATAATGGCACACCCATACATGACAGCCAAACTTATGGATCTAGTACAGCAATTTAGGCAAAAACCCAAAGAAAGTATACCAGCCTGGCTGCTTTGGTTATGGGACATGATAGCAGAACGTGTTGTAGTAAAATGGACCAGAAATTTCAAAACTGGCATCCATTACTACTCACCCTGCCCTCAGACAAAGATTATAAGCAGAAGTCCAACACAGTGAGGAAAATCATCCATTAATTCAATGCCTGATGGCCTCATGCCAAATAACATGGCCAAATAAAAATGATATACCTTTAAACACAGTTTTATGATCACCTACAGGAGACTTACAAAATTACATTAGGACTGAAAAAGGCAATCTATGAGAATGTTTTTGAAAGTATGGATCCGATAAAATTTTCAGCAGGAATGAGAGCTCTCATCTTGCAACTAGCTCCACTACACCAGTATGGTACTTCAGTATCCATACTGACGATCCTACTGGCCATAATACAACAGGCCACCCAATTGGTGGTGGATCTGTGGGAGAAAGAGTGCCTACAAGCCAGGTGCAATCTCCAAATGGTGGTGCAGAAGTCAGAAGTCCACCTGTGACCATAATTGAGGACACCAGCCCTAATATAGTCCAATCTGGACCCATCAGGGTCTCAAGAAAACAAATGTTCTATGTCCTGATTAGGGCAGGAGTTCAATTTAAAAAGATCTAAAAACAACCTGATCAGGTCCTATTACAATTATGGAGACAGTTAACTGACAAATTACAATCTTCACCTAAAAGGGAAGGAATTAGGACTACAGAAAGGATTTCACAAAAAACATGGAATCTAGAGGATTTCACAGTCCCACCAAAAAAAGGGTAAAATCTCCTCAGGCAGCCTGGGCTGCTGCGGCTAAGCCACTGGAGGAAGAAGACTTGGGGACTGCTTAGCTAATGATGTGACAGGGGAGCTGAAATCCCCCAGGACTAGGGCCTCTAGAGGGGACCAGAGGCCCTAAATTGAAATAACAACTCACTGGTCCTGAAAGAATATGTCACGGTACTAGTGGGTACTGAGGCTGAAACATCGATTACAGATGGCAACTCAAATTTTCGGGCACTAAGGAAATGATAGGTGGGTTTGAGGGACAGATGATCTCTGTAACCCAGACATGGTTGAAATTGGGAGTTGGGCATCTTCCCACCCTGGGAGTACAGGGTGTTTATCACTCCAATTCCAGAATACACATTGGGGGTAGACATTCTGCGGGGTCCAACTCTCCGGGCCGATGTGGGAGAGTTCAGACTAAGAGAAAGATGTATTAGCATCTGTGTGGCACTGGCAATATTAAGGGGCCATGCAAAAACTGAGCTCATTTGTTTGCTGCAGCTGCACTTGATCATGAATACAAAACAATATAGACTCCTGGGTGGGCAGTGGGAGATCACTAACACTGTGCAGGAGCTGGAGAGAGTAGGGATTACACGACCTGCACACAGCCCATAAAACTCCCTCATATGGGCAAATCAGATGGTATGTGGTGAATGATGGTAGATTACAGAGAACTAAATGGAGTCACGTTGCCAATCCATGCAGCCAAATCCAACATTGTCTCCCTCATGGATACACTGAGTAGGGAAACAGAAACATATCATTGTGTTCTGAACCTAGCAAATGCATTTTTAAGCATTTCAATTGCTAAGGAACCCTAAGACCAGTTTGCATTAACATGGCAGGGCAGGCAGTGGACTTTTCAAGTCTTACCTCAGGGGTATGTGCATTTGCCTACTTTTTGCACCACTACCTGGTGGTGCCTGACTTAGCAGTTTGGAACAAATGGTCTACTGTCAAACATCTACCTCAATGATCTAATGTTAACATCTGACTCAATAAAGGCATTAGAGAAGGCAGCAACTTCACTAACTGCCCATTTACAGGAAAAAGGGTGGGCTATAAACCCATGGAAAGTACAAAGATCAGGGCTGTCAGTCAAATCTCTTGGTGTTGTCCAGTTGGGTTTTCTCCAGAGATAAGGTTCAAGTGTTCCCAGTTCCCACGACACCAAAACAGTTGCAGGAGTTTTGGGGTATAGTATTACAGAGTCTTTATGACCATCAATACTTAAGGTAATTGTTATTCATCATAGAATCACAGAATGTAATTGTGGTGTTTTGATCAGATTTTATTTCTCAGTAATTATACTTTATCCTCCTAAATTACTCATTCATTTGGAAACAAATGGTACCGGTCTTTCCTAATACACCCCAATTGCAGTGTCCTGTTAGATTGTTGCTAGGTTTCAGTGGGGGTGGCTGTATGACTGCCCTGGATAAAGAGACACCTACATATTGTTGTAAATGTATTCATTTATTAGAGCAAGCACTTTGGACTGTTCAGAAATCAGAAATGCTATTAATACACATGGTTGCTCCACAGCGGTGGAAAACATTTTGTGAAGACCAACTACAAACAGCCATGTCAAAAAATATGTCCTAAGGCTTATTATTAATGTATCAGCTACCAGAAATCACTCCACTGACCTCAATGAAACCATGGTGAATTTATAGCGTGAATACAGCTATGAAAGATACATATTCCTTTATCACCATGCACTGGAAAAATGCATTCAAAAGGATAGGATATTGCATTAGCATAATATCTGAGGAAGACTGCAGCTCACAAAATTAAGTGAAAAGAATTGCCTGAAAAAGCAACGTCTTCACCTTTCATTTATTTCAAGTGCTTTGATCTTTAGTTTTTTAATTAAATAACTTTTCTGATTCCACTGACACTTTTAAAACATAATGTTTTTACCTCTAGGTAGAGGATTGTCCAGTCCCAGATATATAAATAAACATCATTTCAGATTTTTTTGCAAACCTATGCCTAATTTTGTAGTGCAAGCACAGATGGTGTAAAAGGACCAAACTATATTTGCATAAGAGTGAAAAATGTCTGCAAAACAATGTTAATTTTAAAATAACACAGACTGGATTCAGAGCAGGGTGAAATTATGACGTAGCTCAAGATATGAAACAGGATTCCAGTAACACAACATGTGAGGACCTTTTGTCTGCTGGCTGGTATCACATCCTGAAATGAGCTTTTGTACAAGATTTTTTAGAAGAGACTTCAATAAGGCCTTAATATATATGGAACAATAGCAGGATATGGCCTCTAACTGGTAGGAACAATTACTGTTCTCAGACATGCAAGTTAGCTTTATTGGATTTGGTGAGCACTTTCTGGCCTAGATACAGAGCTGCATCCAATTTGTCATGGGCACAGCTGTGACACAGTGAGCCTACCAAAGAACAGCAACTAGTCTGTCCGAGCAGAATACACTGAAGAAAACTCACATGAGCCTCAAGAGTGTGATAAACCAGCTTGGGGATAATGCAAAAAAGCACACCAGGCTAAACCACTTTTTTCCTAGCTACACCCATAATGCCTTGGAGGCTGTAGTGCAAGGGGAGAGTTGTCTAGACAGTCTCCACAATGGGTGGGAACTCCTCAGACCAAAGGAATTCTCAGCACGTAAATCTTCCAGTTTCATGGCAGAGCCATCCAAAAAAAGATTGTTATGATGGAAAGATACAAAGATAGAATTTACCCTCTGAATTTTGGAGAATGTAAGTAGAGACTTCTCCCCTCCACAGTAAAGCTAACAACTTCATAGAGGTTCTGGCTGTATGCACTGTACAGAAGAAAAACAAAACCAAAAAATGGTGGTATAATGTTTCCTTTAGTTCTAAGAAAATGGAAAATGAGATGTTTGAAAAAGAGGACTTTCCATTTCCCTTTCTTTCAATCCCTAACTCTGACTTTTCCACAGTCTTAAGTATAAACTACTTCAGCATCAAGGCTCCTTTGTCATTCATCTCTTTCCTCCACTGCTCTTTATCACATGCATTTAAAATTCCAACACTGAAGTATAATTTCTGTCAGTTTTCCCCTAACTATGTGCAGTGCCCTGTTAGGCTGCACTTTCTCATTTTCCAACAATACTGAAAAGTTGCCTGGAGCTCGTAACTCTCAGATTTGCACAGTCCCCCCAAAATAGACCAGCACAGATTTTTGTGTCGCCTTCTGATAAACCAGATGGGAGAACTGAAAGACAATAAAGGGAAAAGAATAATTGTTTGTCAGCTTGATCCTCTTGCCTCACATCTGCACGAACACCTGCATGAACACAGAAGAATGGGTGGGACAGGAAAAAGAACAATCAGCTGAGGTAGAGCTACTTAAATCAACATTACTACTGCTGCAGAAATGCATGTGGAACCACAGCCTAAATGTGCTATTTTAAGGACTCTTTTAAATCTCTCACCTGTCACAGTCCCTATTAAAAGAATTGATACTAATAGGACAAGGATTATATCACTGCCGCTTACAATGCAGCCCAATTTTGGCTCATTGTTTCCTTGTTCTCATTGTTCTTGTTTGTAATTGCATTACAAGACACTCAGAACACTGATCATCTTTCGGCCTATATGAAAAATACCTGACTCCCCCTATAGTCAGTGCCAGTTTCATCACGGATTCCAAAGGGGTTGGACCTTTGGAACTAGACCAGTTGGACAAGCCAGTCTGTTTTGTTCTTGTCATTTAATGGAGATCTTTCAGAGCAGCTTTGGACCACTGAGAAATACCTTTTTGCAAGCAGTTTTACTTTTCTTATCACCATGACCTTAAAAGTGCTTAACAAGAATCATGGGATGTGATTTTTAGTTAAAAAATAATTGAAATCTCTTATTTGTAACAGGCGACAATTCTAAAGTCACTCAGACTTTATCTCTGTTGTTCACCTCATGTTCTAACAGCCAGTCTGAAAGAAGAGCTATCTCACACCTAATCTTCCCTGATGTAATTGCACTACCACAGTAGGCACCCCTTGTACTGCTAAAAGAATTTTTTGTACTGAATTCGCTCAGTGCGTTTGGCTTTACATGGGGCACAGGATGCCCATCAATCATCTGGAGAAAACGTGCTGAAGTTAGCAGAATACAGAAGTACTGTGTAAATGAAGGAACTCAGTGCACTCAGGTTCCTTATCTTAAGACCAGTAAAGGAACTTGAGCATTAAGTGAAGCAAAGGGTCAATGAAACAGTCGTCACAGTTAACCAAAGTCATCTAATTCAAAGAGTAAACTCTTACCCATACATAACCCGAATAATTCCACTCAGCTCTGAAAATTGTTTTGTAAATCTGCAGAGTTCTTTCCACTTTGGGATACTGACAAAAGAGTTGTGTTTCCCTGATTCCACTAAACAATAATTTCTACATTTGTGTTCACATATTTGCTTCTGTCTCAGCAAAAGATAAATTTGTATGCACAACTACTGGTAAGTGTGCAGGCAAATACAGCTAAGAACATCTGCAGAAGTGGAAAAAGTGTTTTCAATGAATGAGTAATAAAATCAATTTACCCTTTCATTCAGGGGCACTGCAGTACAGCCTTTAACCAGACAGCTGTGCACGGTTGGTGCTGCAGACACTGCACAGGCTGTCAGTCCTGGCTCCAAGACTGACTCCGAACCTCACTGTTTTCTGTCCCAGTACAGTGAGCAACTCATATTTCTACCCATATCATTAGCTTTTGCAATTGATATTTTTATACATGGTTGTGTTAAAGATCGTAGTTGAAAGACTTAGAAAAAGCCAGAATTCAATACCTGAAGAAACTATTTTCCCAAAAGCAACAGAAGGTGTCACTGCTAACTGGTTTTAAGCTAATGAATCCCACAAGGGGAAGACACTGCCTTTGTTTCTAAAAAAAAAAAAAAAAAAGTTGCTTGAAAGAGGGGAAAAGGAAAAAGAAAAAAGAAAGAAAAAAGACCGTTTTACAACATCTAATTCCTCATTTCCAACAAAACAAAGAAAACTGAATCACTAGGTAGTTTGCAACCACAAAGTCTTTCTGTAGGCTGTATTTGAGCCTAGATAGCGATTTTCATCCTCTCTAAACCTGCAGTATTTTGCTATACAGTTAACATACACTCCCTTGCCTACCTCCACGTTGTAGCGTTGCTATTCTGTGTTAAACAGCTGCTACCTCCCATGCCAGAGACATCTGCACAGCACTGATGATGATGCTTTGTGGTTGTTGTTTTTTTCCTAAGTGTACACCTAGGTTTTTAAGCACTATAGCTCCTTCGCGCAGTGCCGAGTAAAGCCAGCCCTGTGCCCACCGCCCTCGGAAGGCAAAGCAATGCCAGGGCTGTAATTCATATAAATTCAGAGGTGAACAGGACTGCGGCTTTCGGCCGTCCCGTTCCGTAGGGGCTCCCCAGCACTCCGTGCCGCTCACAGAACGCATCCCCTGCCAAGCGAGAGGCACCTGAGGTCACCTGCATTATTCAGCAGGGCGTGCGGGAGCACCAGGGGGCCGTTCTACTGCCGAGCTCGGCTCCGGGGGTTATTTTTATTCCTTCAGCACGGGGGGTGGAGTCGCTCCAGTTTCCCCGCAGAAGAAGAAACATTCGTGGGCAGAGGGGCGGCCCTGCGGGAGGGGACGGGGACCAGGATTGCCGCGGCGCCCCGCAGCGGCTCAGCGCTCGCCCTAACGCAGCTCTCTCTGTCTCTCTTCCCCCCTCCCCGCCTCCATCTTCCTCTCCCTCCCGCTCCCCATTCATTCTTCCCCTTCCCTCCGCCTCCCTCCCCGTTGCAGGCGGAGCGGGCCCGGCAGGAGGCGGAGCGGGCCGCCGCACGTCCCCCAGCCGCTCGGCCGGCCCCCCCGCCATGGGTCGGAAGCGCTGCGTGGGGGGAGACGGCTCCAAGATGGCGGCGGGTTGCTGCGGGGTGAAGAAGCAGAAACTCTCCAGTTCCCCTCCGTCGGGCTCGGCCGGCCCGGGAGGCGGCGGCGGCGGCTCCCGCTGCGGCGGGGCGGCGGCGGCGGGCGGCGAGCCGGGGGCGTTGCCCCCGCCGGGGGGCCCCCGCCTCAACGGCCTCGGGGGGCTGGCGGGGGGCGCCGCCGGCTGCGCCCTGGCCCCGCCGCTGCCGCCCAGCTGCGGCGGGGGCCCCGCCGGCCTCTCCCCGCCGGCCGCCTCGCTGCTCGCCTCCCCCGGCGCCGGCTCCGGCGGGCCCGGCTGCAGGAAGATGGTGGTGTCGGCCGAGATGTGCTGCTTCTGCTTCGATGTGCTCTACTGTCACCTGTACGGCTACCAGCCCCCGCGGAGCCCCCGCTTCACCAATGACCCCTAGTGAGTATCGCCCGACCCCGCGCCTCCCGGCCCTCCCGGGCGCCTCGCGCCGCTCCCGGCTCCCCCGGCCGGGCGCCCCGCCTGCCCTCGCCTCCGCGCCTGCCGCCGCCTGGCCCCTGTCCTCGCTCGGCCCCGCACGGCCCGCGTGGCCCCGGGCCCGGCCCGCTGGCGCCCCCGCCCCGCGCCGTGCGGGTCCGGCCGGGTCCCGCCGTTTCACTCCCTGCCGGCCCGAGGGGCGCCCAGCGGCACTCACCCCGCGGGGCGATTCCGGTGCCCCGCCGGCGCCCCGCTCCCAACGCTGAGTCCTCGTTGAAGGGTGCCGGGCCGGGCTCCGAGCGCGGCCGTCCGAGTGGCAGCGCCCCGTCCTCTCTCTCCCAGCGGGCCGCGCCGAGACCCCTCCACCAAGTGGGCGCTGAGCGCGAGTGTTCCGCGTGAGTGCGGGCTCTGCTTTGGCACGGTGTCACGGTGAGTACCTGGAGGGGAACCTGGTGTGTGAGCACTGGTGTACCGGTATGTCCCCTGTGTCAGGCACCTGAGGTGCTGCTTGGTCCAGGAGTCCTTGCTCTGTAACAACCCTCGGAGACAATCTCATATTAGATATACCAAACCCCTCAGCAATCTACCACGTCCAAATTCCAAAGTTCCGAATGGATCACAGCTAACACCTGTTAGTCACAGCCGCCTCTGCCTCCCATGCCTGCTTGTGAGAGCCTTCACTGAGGGCTTCGAGAGCCTCCACAAAGGCCCGCTTTGCGTGGAGCTGAGCTGTGCTCATTCAGTGTCTGTGTCGTGCCTGCCTGCCCTGGCAGTGCCAGTAGTGTTCCCGTGCTGCTGCCGGCAGGGTTGGGCACTCCAGGGAGTAACTTCTCCCTGCAGGAAGTTACTGCCTCCTGGCTGGGACGCTACTAATTCTGCATGCTGTGTGAATGCCAAGTTAATGTAAGGGGTTGCCGAAATCATTTCCACCGTTTTACTCTGCTTTACGATGGGATGAAGCTTGTGTGGCGAGTTTCTGGGCTTCGAAACTGAAGCTTGAGCTTCAGCTGAGGCTCAAGTGAGGGATCCACAGGAGCGCATGCACTGCCCCTTCCCAGTGCTGCATGATGTTGGGCTCTGGGCAGAACGTGCTCTTTGCTAGTATAGTGGAAGCATTTCTGTGTGTGTTCTCCATTCACGTGCACCCTCACCAGTGCAAGTGGTTACTGTGCAGTCCATGTTTCATTAATGAGATGTAGTGTATACCTCTCGGTGTTAAAAATAATGTCATGTTTTAATGATCTTGTTTGGAGTCCTTGCTGTTCTAACACCCAGGATCTATACGTCTCTTGCATACTTTCAGCTGCTGTCATGACAACCCAGCTCTGTGGATTCCTACTTAACCTGCCACCCCAGCAAGTCCTTCTTATGCTCTCTTCATAACTCCTGTGTGGTTACATCAGAGTACCAGTAATGAAAGGAGGGCAGGGAGACTCCGCTGTGAGTTTCTTTACCCAGGTAGTTTATACATCGGTGTTTGTCTTCTTGTAGATAGCGATGTTGAGGAGCTGCTGCTCTCAGTGGCCATTTTGCCTTGCAGTGTCCTCTGTCTGTTCTCCATCCCAGACTGTCAGAGGTTCCCATGTCACCTTTGTGCCCTTTCGCTCATTCATTGCCACGAGAAAGTTGAATTTTGCCCTTGTCTCTCTGTAACAGCGTTATCGTATCACCATGGTGTGTTTTTAATTGTGTCAGAATGTTTTGCTGAAGAGATTGGTGTTACTGTCTCTGTTTCATTGGGGGAATCTGACGCAGAGGTGAAGATGACCACAGAAATGCTTTTCAGCAGTACTTTGATTCCTCTGGGTGACCTTCACCTTTCTTCTCCCACTTACTACTTTAAAGGTACCATGATAACAAATTAGAGAAATACACATCATTTTACTTGAAATTCATGTGTGTGCTTAAGCATTCTCGAGGTTCGGTGCCTGACCTTGTAAAAAGGTTGCTGTGCCAGTGGCCTTCTGTAAATGGTACAGCCGTTAAAATCACTGATGCTGTTTGTGCTTACTCCCATGCTCCTGCCAGCATGCACAGTTGTACTGTGTGTCAGACTGCAAGAACGATCTAATTATCATTTTATTTTTTCCCTGGTTGGTTTTCAGAGATTGGTTCGCTTTGGATCGTTGTGTGGCTTCACAACCACTTGTGCCTGCACAAGTGTGAGGTGGGAATAGGCGGACAGATGGCAGAACTGCTGCTTTCAGCAGCCTCGTGAGCTGATTATGTTTGTGTGGTTGGGGAAGCAACTTTGAAAAAGTTGTTCAGTATTACATGTCAAATTCTAGGTCAGTGAATAATTTGCTCCAGCCAGACGTTCAGAGGCAGCCTGGCTTCCAGAGCCAGAAGGTTTGCAGGAAGGCTTATCAATAACCGGGTAGCTCACAAAGGTAGGATGTTGTCTTTGAAGCTGAGCTCCATCTTGCAGAGCACAAAGCCCGAATAAGATCTGGTATTTTTCAGTGAAAGGATGTTGCAGCTTTCTGCCAGGAATCCTTTTGCAAGTTTTGTCCACATATTAAAGTATCTGGTCTTAGAAGAGAAGCCTAAAATAAGAGTCAGAAATTGAACTCTAGAAATATATTTTTTAATTATATTAATTACAGGGAAGATGAAAGACTTGTAAGCAGGTATCCTCACCAAGCATTACTCATACTTCTTGCAGGTCTTTGAACAAGAAAGCTGGGCAGGATCAAAGAAGAGCTGGTAGCTGAATCACTTGGGCCAGAGGTTCTGGTGTGTCGCCTTCTGAACAAAGGATGCTTGCAGTCCCTCCAGATTTTTGGAAGCTTTTGCTGCTGAGCTGAGGACCACAGCAGGGCCTGAAGGGAAGGGATTTTTGACCAATTCATGGAAAGGAGACAAAAAATGCCACTTTTGAAAGGGTACAGATTTTGGACTTGAGCACAGCCCAGACACGGGTTAAATAGTTGGCATTTTTGTGTCCCTGACTGTAATTTTCAAAGCACAGAATATGGGATGGTGGTGGAGGGCATTGCTGAGAAGCTGCTGGATCAAAGACAGAGAGTCATGAATTCAGAAGAGGAGAATGGGAACATGCTGAATGTGTCCAGCACTGTCTTAGCAAGAACAGGCTTGGTAGATCCATCCTGCCACAGGCTTCCTCTTCTCTTGCAGTCTTCCACTGATCACGCAACACTTTCCTTCATTACTGTCTTAATTGAACAGTGTTCTACTTAAAATTTCACATCACTGAGATTTGCTTCCTAAGACATCCCCTCCCTTCTTCTCAGGGTGCGCTCAGCAGGACATGTCCTTGCTTCTGCCAGTGCAGTGACTCTCAAACTGCACTGGTGGGAGTGGAAAGAATGTAAAAATTATCCTGGAGGTATGAAAGCTGATGCAAAGTTTGAGAACTGCTGTAGCAAACCAAAATTGTCACTTACATAAAATATCATTCAGACATTGTTCTTGAAGCTCTGCTGGATGAGTAAAGTTATGGAACACAGCAATTAATTGAAGGCAGGTTTTTTTCCTATAGGAGTTTAGAAGTGCAAACAAAAATACAATGGAGGAGTTGCAGAAAGTGTTGTAAAACACTTTATCCCAAACCTATTTGGGAGAAGGAAAACCAAATAGCTTTTTTCCCCCATATTTTTTACCTTCTAGACAAATACCTCACATCCCAAATTTCCTTTCTGGTTTGGTTTAGTGTAACACACCCGGTTCCTCCGTGATCAGTGGAAACAATGCTGTGTCCTGCCTTCTATTGTGGAAGTGGGAAAGGGCCGCCCACCAGCAGGCCAGGGCTCAAGGTTCATGCAGCTCACTGTTTTTCTTCAGTCAGGAAGGTGCTTGAGTGGAAATGTGTTTGCATGGATGCTGTCCCAGGATGGGAACAGTGCAAAGCGTTCAGAGAGTTTAGCGGAGCTGTGCTGTGGGAGGTGAGGACTATAGCCCTTACAGACTTCTTAGATTTCTGCTTACTGTGTATATTTCCCTTAACATGCAGAAATAATCCTTCTGAATTTATGATTCTGCAATGTTTGCCTCATCTTCCTAGTTCTTCACTAGTTCTAATTCACACTGGGTAGTGTGAATGCCACTGTTTTTGTAGAGAAGGTGTCCAACAGGTAACTCATTCACCAGCTGTTTGCATCCTTCCTGAAGGGCACTTGGGAAGCGGCTACTACTTGGCAGGATGGTTTTGGTGAGCACCTTTCTTTACTTGACATAATTTGTTAGGGGAATGTGTGTTCTGCCCCCGCCAGCTAGTACTGGTAACCAAGAGCAAGGTTCTGCAGCTGGAATGGCCAATGCCACCTTGCCTGGTTTAGGAGCTCTTAGAAAAGATGTTTACCATGAGTGCCTTGCATCAAATGTCTTACTGATGGCTTGCTCATATCCTCCTCATCTTGCAGTGGGACCGTGCCAGAGGCGTTAAATGGATGCAGCTGATGTGCATACTTGTGGTGAGTCTGGTGCGGGAGGAGGCGTCCCGCCTGCGGAGGCTGCCAGCCCTGTGCACGTGCAGGGCTCCAGCCGCTAGCAGACACGGTGCTGGCAGCCGCATTCATTGCCACCACTCATCTGCCTGGCTGCACCATCTCCTGAGACTGAAGGGCTCTAAGTTAAACAGTTTTCTAGGTGATAGCATACCTTGACCCAAAGAGTTAGCTTGGAAACGTGCCAGTTCTTTTCTTTGTTGATGACTTGTAGTATTCTGCATCAGCTGCTCCGTTTGGCTGTGGGACGGAGATACAGCTCCACTGTGGGACTGGTCTACTTGACCTTTGTACTTCCTTGTGTTTCCAGGTCTACTGTCTGTCAGTTTACGTGTTCTCACAGGGTGTAAGTAGTGATCCTGCATCACCTTGGTTCTTTGTTAGCGAAATTCAGTACAGTTCTCAAATGTGCAGCTGGCTCATTTTGTGCCGACTCGTTTTCACGCTTCCAAATGAAGTTGTGATTCTGCTCAGAGTGAGTGTAAATTAACCCTGTAAGAAAGAAATAGTTCCAGAGTTTGTTCCTGGCTATCCAGGAACAGACTCGGCTGTTCTGTGGATGTATTCATGTGCTTGCACATCTGTAAATAAAAACATTATTGCTTGCAGGTTTGAAGGATTATGTGCTTCTCTCATTTTCCTGTTTCTTGACCGGTGCCTCGCTTCCTGTTTTAGTCTCTACAACTTATTGTCAGATGTGAAGCAGGAGCTGTGTGCTGGGCTCCTCATTGATGCTGGTATGTTTCTTACAAGCATTTTTGTAAAATCTGGAAACGTAACAAAGAATGGATTTCAGGATACAGCCTTTAAACAAGGAAAAAAAGAAAAAAAAAAAATACTCCTTTGCAATCCCACTCAGAGTTCAGCTGTACCAATTGAAAATGCTGTTGTTGATATCAGAAGTCTGAAATCTTGCTGTTACTCTGCCTTACTTGCGTGGCAGTGGAAACTTACTCTGTGCAATAATTTGTATTTATTGTCACACTCGGTGATGTTACACAACAGCTATAATGATTGCTTGGTCACAGCTAAAGATCAACACCAGTCATAAAACAAAAAACAGCATTGAGAAGTGCAGGCAGGGAAGTATTCTCTGGTGTCCGTATGTCTGTCTGACTTCATTCTACTGTTCATGTACGTCTTGTGATTTCTTAAAAACTTTAGCATCATCTTCTGTCCTGACTCTGTCTTTACTGTTGAACGTTAGATGCTGGAGCATGAAGTAGTGGTTCTTTCAAAGTGGTATCCTGTGGTGGAAGTTTTTAAAATACAGTGCAGTAGAAAATGTGTATTTTGGCGGGCACGAGCAGCACTCAGCAGGGAATTCCCAGCATATTTTGAAGTAGGACTGGTGACTGCAGTTTGGTACAGCAAAGGAGGAAAATGAACTGATGTATGGCTTCAGAAGAACTTGCCTTTACTGGTGAGCTTGTCTGCTGTTATGATTGGTGAATGGAGCAAATAACGCTCTGATAAACTCCAAATTAAGTTAAATATAACGTAATGAGGGCTTTTTGCTTCATAAACTCACTGTAGTGAGCTGTTCTTATGTTTCTATTAGTACAAGAGGTTGCATCACAGATGGCCTTAAGAAAGGGGCCCTGCTATTGCTATCTCAGATAAAAGCAGTCACCACAAAACTGTAAGCACTCTGCTTCACTCTAACACTGCTTGTGTAGAATTGTTTGTTCCCCTGCCCCTTGTAGGGTAGGGGTGAGGTAAGGTGAGGAGTCAGCAGCCACTTCTCTTGTGCTGTCCATCTGCTCGTTCATTTTTATTGCCTCCTGTCTTTGAGGTACATTGGGATCTTTCATCACCGTCCCTTTTACTCTATCTTCTGTTGAAGAAACTTGCTTAATAAGGATTTCTAGGGATTTTGCACATTCGATTTTTGACACTGTTTTTTATAACTCTATGTTTCTGTTTAACCTGTCTGCATGTGAGAAATTTACTGAGTATGACTTTGTGGACCTGTCCTTAATATCCTTTGCTATAAATCATTGAGAATTTAATAATTCAATGCAAATACTTCTGGTTGATCTACTAAAATCTGCAAAGCTTTGCCTTGTATTCAGTTATGAGCTGAGCGTGTTACTTCTCATAGTTGTAACGTCATGCAGCACTGAATGGTAAAACAAGATAAACGGAACTTTTTAGTTTTGTGTGTAAAGAAACAAATAGATATCATCCAACTGTATGGGCCCTTCTGGTATCATGCCTTTCTACTGCACGTTGCTGGGTAGGAATCAGCTGCTGGTGTGGACAACTGAAAGATGATAGAGAAGTATGTTTGGAAGACAGGTTTAGTGTATAGATCTAGGTTGTGATCAGTCAGTGAATGAAATATATTCATCTAGTTCACAGTTTTTTGTTCTCGAGGCTCGTGCCATGATTAATGGAGAAGGCCCAGTGTGCCAAGTTACCCATTTTTACATTAAGTACTTGTTTGCAGCTTATAGCAGACTTCCTGTAGCGTCAAGTTATTGTCTTCCAAAGGAGATGCTTGAATGCTAACACGGATATTTGAGCTGTATACTGGTGGTTTTAGTGGCAAGAGTCTCTGGAGGAATGGAAAGGTGCAAATTACACATATAAGTCATAGTGGGTTCCTCAGAGTTTGGCCAACACAGAAACTGTTGCTAGGCTGGAGGCCAAAACAAGTCCAGTCAGGCCCTGACCCTCATTAGCAAAGCGTCATGAGAATGCTTGACCTTCTTTATGGTGTTTATGCTCCTGTGGAGTGGGGTGATACGTTGGTATATTTCATTGGTATGCAGTTCAGCTTTGTGAAGTTTGCATCGAAGTAACGAGATGGAGCAGCTCTACAGCAGCTCATTCACAAATTGTCGAAAGAATGTCCTCAAAAAAAATGATGTTAGAAGTGCAGCATCTAAGATCAAAGAATGAAGATGTTTGCAGCACTGCATTTAGAGAGCAGTTACTAATTTGAACTTGGGCTGATCTGTGACATGCTTACATACCTTACTGTTAGTGCGGTGGTTTATGCTGTTTATGCTCTGGTGTCTTTCAGCTCAGCACTGGGACAAAAGTAGGCATTTATCCTCTATTTTTGTTGTAATTGTAAGGTCCCTTTGTGCCTGCTCTTCCCTTCTATTCCACACTGCCCATGTAGGATGTCTCCATTTTTGTGATCTGGCTGGGCTTTGGTAACTTTCTGAAGGCAATGCTTGTTGTGTGTGGATACTCCTTAGCCACACTGAATACTTGCAGTTGAAGTTATTAAAGTGCTGATTTCTTGAGAATGACATCTGGAATGCAGAACAGATCTGCTGAGTTGTGGCAAGGTCACTGGGACAGCAGCTGTGCAGAGAAGTGTATATCTTCCCAGAGCACGTGTGCCTTTCTGTGTTTTAAGGAGTGAGTTCTTGCATTCCTTGATGCTGTAAAAATAGTAATTTTATGCCAGTCTTTCCATTATCTTGAATTCTGGGGCATTTTTTGCAAGGTCCTCTTAGGACTACAGTGTTTGTAATACAGAAGCCCATAATTGTACTCCTGCTATTTATCTTCTGCTCTGCCAGCATGATTTCTCTTCTGCAGGCTTCTCTGACACAGAGTGGATTCAGATTTGCAACTCAGTCTGCTTGTCTAGATGGCACTTGGTGTCCATGTTGGAAACAGAAGAGGAAGAAGAGAAGGATCTGTGTCATAAACCTTTTCTAATTAGCATCAGAATTACTTCTGCTTCAACCTATCCAGAGAATTGCTTTCCTTGTTTGGACAAGCAGTCCAAGTAAATCTAAGAAGTAAATCTGGTTGTTTCCAGCCTTTTTTCCTGGTGACAATAAGAAAGTAAGGGCTGGGTGCTGCATGATTTTCCTTTCCCAGAAAGGAAGCAGAAGTTCAGCTGCCAATGAATGGCATGCTGCAAGGCAGTTCTTTTCTGTATAGATAATGGTGCTAAAACATTGACTTCTTGGAGAAGGTTGTGTGTGTTACATAGTGGTTGCTTGTAAGCTTTACAAGGGCAAAATAAAAGTATGTATTGTCTAGTCTTTGGTACTTTAAATTGATTGTAACATTATGCAGCCAGTGAATGCCAGTGAGAAGAATGTTGTGCCAACCATCTGTAAGTAGGGTTTCTGCAGGGAGGGTATTGAGGCTGGGGATGTGGCTGAAAAAAAACATAGAAAAGGTTTAGTTGTTGTAAGGGAAAGGGCCTTCCCTGGATGGCTGCAGTGCTGAGCTGTGTGGCTGTGAGTAATGCATCCCTTAGGGAGGGGGGATCGAAGCTTCAGCGACCCACTGGCCCAGATGGAGAACTGTAAGCCAGGCAATGGAAGGAGAGTTCTTTTAATACAATGTTGTATAAGCAATCATCTGAACTACAAAGAACTGAATGGAAATGTATTGAAGTAATCCCTATTAACATGTCAGGGAAATGTGGATTTTAGTGATTAGTTCTCCTCTTCGTTGAGGAGTATAATTCAAGTATTCAAGTTCTCATTCAGTTTAGTTAGAACTGAAAAGTAAGCAGATTCAGGTGGCAAGAGCCTCGTGTGGGATACGTACCACCATAATGTCTGAATTCTCAAAAATATTGGGGAGTAAGTTGAAGGAAGATAAAGATAAGTGCTATCCATTTGGAAGGAACCCTGAATAAAGGTAAGTATTAAAAATAAAAGGTTATAGAAAAGAACGAACGCAGTTTTTTCTCTTATTTCAAAGAAAAAGATATTCAAAGAGATAAATGTTCCCATGCACAGTGGCCATTCTTTCTTAACCTCAAGGATGCACTGTTTGCCATGTTTGGAATATGCTTTAGTGCAGAAATCTGTGCCATTATAGAAAGTAGTTCCCAGTAGTGCCTTTCTTGGGAGAATGTGAAACTTGTTATTTGCTGTCAGCTTTCTTTTTTTTTTTTTTTTTTCATTTCAGAGGATTTCAAGGTGTGAAGCTTTTTACATACATAATACAAGTAGAGCAGTATAACCTACTTGAAGTTTGCCTACTGCCATGTACTGCTCTGCTAATGTACGTGGGTTTTCTTCCTTTTTAAATGTGTCAGAAGCGTTCAGCAGCAGATGAGTCTTATTTGTCATGAGCTGAGAGTGGTGTCGTTACGCTATCGTTATGCTAGATAGAGTTGGTGAACGTATAAGGTGGTGAGCAGTCTCTGCTACAGCATCTTTTATGGTTGGAAATAAGGCCTTTCTGTCCTTGCTAAATGAATGGGCTATTCCTAAATGCTTCCAAGTATGATTTTCTTAAAGTTTATGCAGGCTTCTTGAGATTGTTGTAATGCATAACTTGTATTTTGTCGTCTATTTCTGAAGTTTTCATTGAAATTTTGTCTCAGTTTAAAAAAAAACTGTTCTTTTTTTTCTGTTGTTTTTTTTTTTTCCCCCCCAAGGAGAATTGCTAAGCCATTCAAAAACGTTTAGACAAGGTTTCATTGTATTCTCAAATGTTTATCATCCATCCTAGAAAACCATACGCTAAAAGTGGAGATGGGAGATATTTGCTTTACCTCAGAGCAGTAGTCGTGTAAATGTTCAGATTACAGAAATAAATCCAACGTAAGCATAACATCGTCTGTGTCCTTGGCTGTCCCTTCATGTGAAATGTTTAGTGGAAATTGCTCTGGAGGAGAAAACAGGAGAAGTCCAGAGCAGCATCTGAAATTCTGACACTGAAGTTTCTTGAAAGGAGCTTTTGCAGAGAGATCAGTAATTGTCAGATGGTTCCGGAGATAGAGCCTCTATTTGATTTTAAGTAATGGAATTAATCTAAAAAGAAAGAGGTAATCTTCCATGGAAACGTTGGACACGTGACCCATGGCTGTTTGCAGTGCTTTTCAGGTTCTGCCCAGTTTCTCTGTTTTCAAGTCTATCGGGGAGGCAATGTGACTTGAAGCATAAAGCACTGCAGTGAGGTTTGGAACAAGTGTTTAGTTCCTGACAGTGTCATTATGGTGGATAAACCTGGATGAGAGCTCGTCTGTCTGCCATATGTTCTTAGCAATAAAAGTAAGATACTTCAGTCTGCTTTTAAGTTAGTAGCAAGAAGGGCCATAGAAATTAGTTATTGTTGTTGGAATTGTTCTTTCCCCTGACTGGTTTGCCCTGAAAGGCATGCCAGGAAACTGCAGACACAGCGCAGGATATTTTTGCCTAAATTGGCAACCTAGAAAACTTGGGGGCGTTTTGGAGGCATATGCTTTGCTTTTCTTGTTTGCTTTTTTTTTTCTTCCTGTACTATTATCATTTATATCTGAAATGAATTGTAGTTGTTAGCTTGAATCCCTCAAAGGCTTTTGTTGCTTCTCAATTAAATAAATTTTCAGTGGACATTTTTTCAAGGGTAGTACTCTCCTTTTGGATACTCTTGGTCACAGGGTCTTCCTTTGTGTTTTTAGGCTACTGTTCAGTGAATCCTTTCTCTGAGCAAAGCTTAGACAGTTGCAAGTCTGCCAACACAAGTTAAAGACAAGACCTTCCATAAATTGTATTGCATAACTGCTCCAGCTCTTGATATCCTATTTGTCCAAAAAGAATGGTTTTCATGGGGCTTCTTAGAACTGAGAGAATGTTGTGATTGCCCATTTACTGCCCTGATAGAACCAGTAAACTACAGTTCTGTAGTGAAATAAGATCCATAGATTTATTGCATTTTGAAGAATGTAGATAAGGAGAAAGAAAAGATAGGGTGATTGAGGAAGCTACACGCACTGGCTACTTCCCCAAATGTTTTTTTGACCTTCACTGATTTGCAGTTTGGAATATCTTCAGCCACAAGTAATATCGTTCATGTAAATCCTCTTCCCCCTGCTGAGCGAGGGGTGGATTATAATGAAATTTTAATGAGGCAAAGTTGTGAGGCAGATCAGAGTGTTGTGCAGGAATGTTTGAAAGATTTTCAGAAATGGGATGAAAATCTATATTGAAAAATGAAAATGAAAATCATCTTTCTGTACTTAAGGGGTAATGGGGGAAAAAAAAAAACAAACCCACTTTGGAGTTCTCAGTTGAAAATCTCTATGGTTCTACTCTCAAAAGCTGTTTTCTGGTTGCAGGGCAGCCTGGGTGCTTGGAAGAAACGTGAGATCAGCTTGCAAAGGAAGAGGAGGGCTGGGCTCCTTCAGAGGATCAGAGCAATGGCTGAGGCACAAAACTAGATTGCTTGGGGTGGGCGCATGTACTGTATGCATGTGTGTGCGTATCTGCTTGTGTATATGTAACGAAGGACAAAGGACACAAACTGTTTAAATTAGATGCCAGTACTGACAACAGAAGGATGACAAAATAAATTTACATTCAGCGTGTAAGGTTTCCACTTAGTGGAGCAGTATGGCTTTAGAGTAACCTTTAAATAGGATTATTAGAGGCAGAAAATCCACGTAGTTTAGCTGTATCTTGGTCACTTTATGGTAAATACATGATGCTTTGCTTTCAATAATGTGCTCAATAGTTTGAATGGTTTAAAAGGTGCATCATCATCATCTGTGCTGGATTGGATTTGGTTTTTAGAAGTTGGTGTGGGCTTCTCCTTCTCTTCCTATGGTTCCCCTGCTGAAGGGGACTGATGGAGGGCAATAGTCCTGGTCCCTTAACAGCTTCTGCATTTGCAGAGCATTTAGAATTGAAAAATCTTCTGACAACAGTGTTTTTGAGGATGAAAACATTAGTTTTGCCATTGAAGGTCTGTTGTGACAATGTGCATCTTTTCCATGTCATATCAGTGTCTTTATTTCTGGCTTAAAAATTGTTTTTTCCATTGAAGCTTGCAGAAGTTCATAAAATGTGAACATACTTTTGTACAGTCAAAGCAGTTATTAATGATCTGTTGACACTTCTGTCATACAAGTACAGTGCTGTCACTAATAACATCAGCCTGGTGTCTGACTACTGTATTTTAAGCTGAGACATGGAGGATTTTCTGTTTTATTTTATTTTAAGCAAAGAGTATTATAAAAGAGCGGTGATGATGGATCAAGTTTGCTATCTTACCTGTGAAGACCATGGGGTGGCTTCTGAGAGAAAGTGGAAGGTCGTTTGGTTTAGTGTGAGTTCATAGTTGGCAGAGTTGATTTTGTGTGCCCTGTGTAGGCATAGCAGGATTGCTGCCGATGCGGTGGATGTTGTGCTGGTAGAGTGTGTGAACTCATGATTTAGTCTCCAGCAGGACTGTCTGATGGCAGTATAGACCCTCCTGTTGCTAACATGGGAAGAAAGGTAGGTGCCCACTTCCAGCTGCCAGATGTGCTGAACGGGAATTGCAGCCTGCAGTCTGGTCTCTGAATGGGACAGTAGTGGAATTCTGCTTTGAAGTTGGTGAAAATAGGAGGTCTGGAACCTTGAAGCATTGCATTGATACCTCCAAAAAAAGGAGCTTTGACCTCTTTCTCCAGAGAATTCAGAGCTGTTTTTTTTTTTACAATCCTATAAAAGCCATTACTATTGTGAGGGTTCTGATTTTTTAAAATTGTTGACAGTAGATATGATTGAATCTTTCATCTTCTGGAATAAAGGTTTGACTTCAGTGATTTGGACTTTAGAAACCAATACACAAACGACCAACTAATGCACAGGTTTAATTACAAAGTAATATTGCCCTTTATGTCAGTGGCTTAATTCACAGCTATTTCATTTCAGTGCATTCTCAGCATAATGACTGAGTTACGTTTGTGTGGGATCTGCTCATGGGCAGTGAGTTGTGGGGGTTTCTGTGATAGTTATACCAAATGACCACCCTTAACAGAGCTGGCTATTTCCTACTACATATTTTTGTGGCAGAACTGTAGCATGCAGCATTCTCAGAGAACCCCAGTACTACTCCTGAGAAGCTGTATATATTTTGCTGGTGCACAGCATAGCTGCAGTTATATGAGTGCTTCAGAATTGTTGTCTAATTTGCAATTTAAGATAAATGCTGTTTTCTCTTTGCTTTCATAAAGTGGTATCTGGTGGAAAAAAACAAAATAAAGCTTGAATATGCAGCTTTTAATGTGTTGAAATTAAAATGCGTCGTGGTTATTTTCCGGTGTTCCCAGGCTGATGAGATGGTTTTTGAAATTCAGTTTTGACATTTGAAGGGATCTTCCTGAAAGCGTTCTGTACATAGTTATGAGACAGCGTTTGTATCTCGTGTACTGGAGGGAATATTTAATTTTAGAAAGATGTTTAAGCTTTGTTGTGGAAACATTGTGGTCTCTTCACTTGAGGGTAGTTCTAGGTCTTCCAGAATTACTTTTTCCTTTAGTCTTGTTAGTACTGAGTAGCTGCCTTAGCAGTGCATCGTATCCTGTGAGTCACTGGAGTAATATTATAGACTTGCAGTTTTATAATCTTTTTAAGCCAGTGTATGATGGAGTTGCTACTGAAAGAAGGAATCAGACTTCTTCGTATCACATCTATTGCAAACACGATCAGTGGTGTGATCAGTGTGCTGGGCTGGATAACTAGCATGAGTTAAACTCAACTTTTGAATGGACTCCATGTCCATGGCAAAAAAACCCACACTCATGTGCCCCACACCCTCACTTCTACTACATGCATTGATCACGTTGTGCTTGCTGTGCTGTTTCTGCTTGATAAGTCAGAAGTGCCAACTGCTGCTTTTTGTCAGGCTATTTTTTCTCTGAGTTGTAAGACTTTTTGCTGAGCCTTTTAGCATGCTAAATGCCAGAGCTGCTTAAGGGATTGGGACTTCCCATACTATCTGGGAAGGGATGGGACCCTTGCAACAAGCCCTTATACCGATTTTCGGCTGCCGAGAACTGCAGATTAAGTTGCTGTAACCTGGATTTGTTTTCTGCTCTGAGAATATAACTGCCCTCTTGGTTGAGATGAGTACAGTGTTAAGGTAACAGTGGAGAGAAATACAGGAGAGTCAAAGTTGTTATTGGTTTATGTTGGTTGGTTTTTTTTTGTGTGTGTGTTTGTGTGTGTGTGTTCTCACTTCTGATTTCTCTGGCTTTGGGCAGCACCAGCAGGTAGATTGCTGTCTGAATACATCCAGAAGCTATGGGGGAGAAAGCAGTCACGACAAACTTCTTTTTGTGTATCTGCTGTTAGTGGCATTGCCAGTTGTTTGCCCTACCTCCAACTCCCTAGTCGTCAGAACAAAGCTTACAAGCTGGAATAGAAGGCTAAACAAGGTTATGGGTTTTGTTTTTTTGCTTGTTTCATTTTTTTTTTTTTCTGAGTTCATCTGAGTCCATCACGGTGCTCTTAAGCATGTGGTTGCAAACAGTGCAGTGTGCAGCAAAGCTGTGCATCATCGTTTTAAGGTGGTGACGTTTGCCAGGAGCCTGCAGTATGTAGCAGAGGAATGTGCTGACTGTCACAGCCTTGAGTGCCTCTTGGATGGCTAGGGATTACGTCTACAAGTTTTTAAAAGTAATCCCTTCCATAAGACTGTCAGGTGTTCACCTGGGATTTCTAGATGAATCAAACAAATTAGAGGTATATACACTGGTGTTAGTTGGGAAGAGAAGCTGAGGCCTTGCTAGGACTCTCATTTGTGGAAGCCGTTCATACTCTTTCCTGGCAGTCTGCATGTGAGTGCACAGTGATCTGATCTTTTAATACTTAGCAGGGATAGAAATCACATTTACTTTCTTCCCATGCCAGTCTCTGGACAGCAGTGTTATGCTTGCAACCCATCACCCAGCAGTTCCTCAATTTCAGGCTTAAAACTTTCCTGTAAACATCTGGTCCAGGTGAGCAGTACTGACTGGTCTGTCCAGTCTACTGCTCCATCTGTAATTAATTCACACTGACTTGGCCACTCTGACCTACATGCTGCAAAGATGGATGTGGATGTGCCTCCAACTGCTTCACCAGTAAAGACCAGTGCAGTTTTCTCTCTCCATGAGAGCTCACTTCTTTCTAGTTTCCTGCTTTTGAGGTTGTTAAATAACTTTGCAAGGCACTATCCAGACATCTGTAATCCTTTATTTTTAGTTTACTTTTGACCTTGTATGTGTTTTACAATCCCTTCTGCTCTCATTAAGCAAGGTTGGTCTCTTCAGAAGCTGTCCTGGTGTCCAAGATGCCCTCGGTAGCTTCCCAGTCAAGCCGCAGGTTGAGTTTTATCTAGTGCTTTGTTTTCTGTTCTGGCTGTGGTGAATGTTTTACCTGGTCTTTCAGTAGAGTTGTGAATGTTTGACTTGGACCTTGCATACAGCATGTTGTGTGCTTTGGGCTTTCTTGGGGGTGCTTTTTCATTTTCAACAGCCTCCAAGCTGTTGCAGTCTTTTTGTTTCCTGGATTGCTCTTTTCATTAAATGTTTAAATGTCCTTCACATACAGCGCCGTCCTTGCCTGGGATTCCTGTTGGAATTGCTGGCTGACCTGCTGGCTTCTCAGTGCCTTACTGTACTTTCCTCCCACCAAGTCTGGGAGATGCCTGTTGCATTGAGGGTGTCAGGTGAGGCCAAGCATCTGGGCTTCCTGTGTGTTATTGAGAAATACCTGGTGGTGGTGTAGAGGTGTTGGGAAGTTCTGAGACTCTTATTAGCATGCCAGTCAGTCTGACTCCAGTATGAGTAATGCGCATGCCTAACAAGTTCTTCCTGCTCCTATCATACCTAAATCTTTTCTCTTTGTATCTCTGATTTTCTGTTTTAGCCTTTTTCTCAGGCCTTGCGCGATGGTCTCTGACAGCATTTCAGAAAATACAGCCATGAAAATTCTGTCTTCTGATCAGTGACCTGAGCTTACTCTGCCGAGCATCCATCCTGTGTTTCCATACCCTGCCTTCTGCTACTAGCAGTGGAGCCCAGGGACTACAGGCTTTTTTTTGTGAATCATGAAGCAGCCTATGCAGATGCCTCCTGAGGTTGCCACCTTTGCATCTGACTTGCAGTATGCAGTAAGCACTGAGCTGCCACAAGCATAGCTGGCTGTGTCTGCTCAAGTTGTCCAATACCCCTATTCCACCCTTGCCTTGGAGCCTTGTCTGCTGCAAGGACAGGCCTCCTCGTTCAGCAGGGCACAGTGATAACAGCTGGAGGGTGGATTGCTTCAAAGAGATTAGCTCTGCCCCAACCTCTGACCGCAAAATGCTTGTGATGGCAAAATCCATGATGAGGCATGGGGCAGAAAATGAGTAGGCAGTATGAGAGCATCTTTTTGCAGAGGCATTACTAGTTCCAGATTATAAAACTGCAGGTTCATACAAAGCAGTATGCTTTTAACTGTTCAGATTTTTCTCTTGTAATGAAAGTATAACCCTGAGCTTGTCAGACTTCAGATACAAAAAGTGCATTTTTAATTTTTTTTTTATTTTTTTTTTTTTTTAAAGCAAATTTTTCTGTATAGTGGGCAGCATCTCTGTGTGTGAGCTTGTGTTTGGTAAGGGTCAGTAAAAGAGCTGACTGTCCCAAATGAGGATCTGTTCAGCTCTGTATGTTGTCTCCAAGGGATGGCTGGAGGCAGACACCACTAGAAGGCATCAGACCAGAGAGAGTGTGTAAAAGTGCTCCAGTGCCCCCATGTTCTGCAGCTCAAGGATGTCTTATAGCTCATGTCTCTGTGTTCATTGGATGTCCCACTGCATGGCGGTGGCATGATTTGTCATGATTTCTCATGATTTGATCTCAGTCTGGATATCTGAGAGTAATTGAGACTGCATGCTGCTGTGTCTTTCTGTCACTGACTGTAGCTTATCCCTGCAGAGGTACCAGTGATGGTCATCTGGCCTGCTGCTAGTGCACTTTGCTGCAGCCTGATTGCAAAGTGCTTTTTTCTCTCAAGGGGTTTAACTGGTTATGTTACATTATGAGCAGTTTTGTTCTGCCTTGTGCCTTGCTGCTCTGCTTAATCTGCTAAAGCAGCAACACGCCTGAGAAATCCTCTGCTTTTTCCAGCAATATTGACTGGTCTAATAAAAGTAATTGTATTTTTAAATAAACTTACGTCTCTGTGGTTCTTTTTAAGCTCTGCTGTATACATTTCCTCTCATGGGATGCAGGTGTAAGCGGTTATCTCTGCTGTGTGTCTCCACCCTTGCCTCTTCTCTTGCTTGTGCTGACTTTGCAGTGTGTGCTCCTGTACAGAGAAACAGAGCAGAGAAATTAACTGTTTTAAGTTAACCTTGCAAAACGGAGATGTATTGTTAATTAGATCAGTTTCCCAGTCACAGGTTCCTGTTCCAGAGCAGGGAAGGAGGCTGTGTGTCAGGGGATGGGGATACTGGGTGAGGCTGTTCTTAACAGGAGCTCTGAAATCCACGCTTACACAACCACCTAAGCAGTCCTTTGTGATTTAGGAGGTGGAAAGACACTGAGAGATCATCTAGTTTGAAAGCATAATATCTCTGTGCCCATCCTGAGCATCTGCTGTCTATCTTACTGGTCTTTAAAAAGATCCAATCTCTTCAGCAGACATAATTTCCAAACCAGTGAGAACTCCCTGGTTTTGAATCCTCTTTGAAAATTGAAGATTTTAGAAGCACAATTGATAGCAGGACAGCTCCATGAGGAAAATATGAATTCCATCTGACTCCAGTCTCAGCAATATGTTCAGTTTGCCTTTGAACTACACTCTTGTTAGTTCAATTACCTGGTGAAGTTCAGTGGAGGCAGTGCAAATCCTGCATTGTCTTAACAGCAGCTCTTATGACCCAGAAAATTACCCTATTCCAACTGTAGAACTGGTGAAGTTTGAATTAGAAGACAAATGTAAAACATGATGATCTTGGCTTTTCAGCTTGTCTTAAAGCCTTATCATGAGCTTCTTAAAACTGGTACCAAAATAATGTAAGGCTTACTATATCCTTAAGATAATTCATTTTTAAAAATACTATTGTATTTTAATTTAGCTTCTCATTGTACAATTCCTAGCGCCTGAAGACTCCTGCAAGCTGATGTTCCATAGCGGACCTCTAGAATATTTAGTTAAACATGAACAAGGGTCAGTGACTTTTAAAAGAATCATTCTGAATGTTTGCCTAAGTTGCAGTTTGCCCTTCTAGCTGGCAGCTTGGAATATGAATGTTATAACATACTGGTGTTAAAAAGAGTCCTGTGGACTTCCATTTTCTTCGTAGGTTTGTCTAAATAGGTCTGCTTCCTTCGAACGGTGCTCCATTTCAGCAGAAGACTTTTGTGTTAACTTCTTACAGACTTGGCATGTGATTGCCTATTGGCATCAGTGTTTTGTTCAGTTTTTTTCTACTTGTGCCTCCAGGTGTTCCTACGTCTTAGGGGGTGTCATGTATTTGGCAAATAATGGAAAGCATCTTCAAATCCACATGGATGCTGTTATGACTGTGTGTCTAGTGTCTTGCTTGTGGAAAGTCTGTGTGAATTTGAGAGCTCTTTTCCAGACCAAGCTTTGTACATTTCTTCCTGCTTCTTCTCATTCATGTAATATTTTGAAAGAAGAACTTGTCTCACAAGCAGCTGAAATGCGCTAAGATGTAAGTTATGAATCATTTCTAACAGGAGAATCCTAGTTATGTCTCTAATATAATCTTGTGTGACCTTTTAATTACTACAGTTCCTTCTTTTCATTGATGCTTTGACCAGCTGCTTCAGATAATATTTCAGCAGAATAAAAACAGTACAGAAAAACCCAGCATCCTTGTTCCTAATGGTCACTGGCAGTTTGGGCAGAAGTGTCAAGTAATTGGAAGGAAAAAATTGGTCTCTTTGGCAACGAGAACAGACTTTCTTTTAAGGTGGTATGTGTAGACTCTAAAGGTTGGAGTTCTGTTTTAAGCTGCTGTCTGAAATCTATGCAAAACAATATTCTCTGGCTCTTGGCTTGTAGTTAATATGCAGTAACTACTTCTGGGCATGCTGGAAATGGTCTCTGCATTTCCCTACCTCTTGTAGGAGTGGGAGTGATGTGGAGCTAAACTTTCAGACTTCTGTTGCCCTCAGAATGCTTTTTCAACTTTTAAGCTAGTTCTGAATCGTGTTGCTAACGACTGAAGAGTGAGTGTGTACTAGCAGCTCACCAGTCATGTTTCTGCATTCTTTCCAGTGACTTCAAAGTAGAGAGAATTCAGGGGCTGGAACTATTCTTATCTAGTGCCTTCAGCACCATCTTCACTGTTCTTCACAAGAAAGTATTTCTGGGGCCTTGTGTGGCTTTTCAAAGCACTTTGAAGGGGTGTTCTCAAAACTTTTGGTTTGGGATATATTTGACTTCATGGGATTTTAGAAGACTCGTGCTCAATCCTTTGTAATATGTCACTGGGGAAGAAACCTGCTTGAAGGAAAGTGTTTTCACTGGGAATATTGAATCTCAATTCCAGTTTGCAGGTAGAATGATCATAAACTATATATTAAACGTTTTGTAGTATTATGATAGTGGAAGTCAAAGCTTCCACTAGGATTACCAAAACTTCCAGTTACGTGTTTTAGGATGACTGTTGCATTCTTTGAAAAGTTTCCCTTTAATATTGATATCTCTAACTCAGGATACTTGCTTCTCCTTGATAGTAGACTGCATGGTATCGCTTTGGAGAGATAAGTAGCGCCAGTGCTTTTAAGTGGTGTTAATTTGGGAACTTCTGTTAATCTGACCGTGTTGGGTATGTGAGTTTTGAGGCGCAAAGTTGTTTTTCAGTGTGAGAGCAGTGTATGTTTTCAGTTGCTCTGTTTCCTTGGAAACTGGATGGGGAGGTGACTGGCTGTGTCCTATCCACTCTGAAACAACTCTAATGCAGCCAGAGTTATTAGATGCAAACTACGTGTTAAATCAAATGCAGCATTTTCCTGGTTTGGCTGTCTGCTCCTGCAGAACTGGTTTTCTGGGCTATGAGAGGTAGCAATAGGTAGGGAGAAAATACTGGCTTTGCTTTAATAGCTCTTATGAATGAAGGTGTAACAAACCAGTAGTTTTAGTGTATTACAAAGTTTAAATTCGTTAGAAGAGGTGTAGTGTATGAATAATAATAAAGGTATCAGGGTGCAGAATTACATTTCTCAGGAGTATTTACATATGCCCCATAGAAAGTCATAATCAGGTGAGTGCAGGCTATGAGGTAATAACTTCAATAATTTGTAATGACAGTGAATTGATTTATTAACTTCATAGTTACAAAGTCTGATTTTCTGCTCTGGTTCATAATTGTGCAACTGGGGAAGAACTTGCTAAAGTAGGTCAGAACATAGATGTGAACAGTTCTATAATGTAAACATGCATAACGTGCCATTTTATTAAATACTACAAGTTACTGTTTCTTAATAACCTAGAACACATTGACACCTACTCTTGCTTTCTTCTGACAGTAGAGCACAAGTTGATCTGGAGGTTTGTTCCTTGTTCCTGGGTGTGCATAGTACGTAGGTACATGCATACTGCTGCAACGCCCTCAAAAGAGGAGCCAAATTTTCACACACTTTCATTCTAAAATTCAAAATCCACCTTTTCCTAATGTTGTGCTGAGTTTTTGGGAGTGTGCTGAACGCTCCAAATGTTTCAATCAAAGTGAGGATTGTAGAATCAATGGAAGCAAGTAGGGACCCATCTGGGGAGGTCTTAAGCCGAAGAGACTTGCAATGGGTGTGTGGCAAGCAGTAGCCCAAGTACTACTTTATTTCCTCTTCTCCCTTCTCAAAAGCTGGTCACAGGAGAGAATAGACTTAGGTATAAAAACGATGCGGGAGGAAGGATGAATGCGAAAGGGAGAAAAATAAGGGAAGAAAAAGAAAAGCAAAGGATAAAAATGCTGAGAATAGGAAATGTAAAAATGAGCACGGTGAGCAGGAGGAGATGTTTTGAAGTATAATGAGTTTGGAGTCTGATGAAGGAAGAAGTAAACCCTTCAGCTGTCAGTTCACCAGTAAACAATTGGTGTTGATATTTGCATGTACCAACAAGGTTTGGCATTGAGGATGCACGGCACGCTGCTGTTTCCATAAGGAGCCATATAGAAATGAGCTTCTGTAGCTTCTTCCTCAGTGCCATTCTTTTCTTCCCCTTTCCCTTGAGCAGTAGTGACAGCGGACACTGCTGCAGCACTTCTATAAATGCTCCTTGAATAAATTGCAGTTCTGGTTATTTACTCCCATTGTATAATACCTTGTCACATCTCAAATTGTACGAGGTTGGTGGTGCTGATCTGAGGGTGTTACATGGTTATGAAACAGTGCCCAGTGAGCAAGCAGTTCCTGTGCGGGTGCTTCACAAGAGCCAGGAGGGGCTGGGTAGAGTGCAGAGCTGTCCTGTCTGCCCCCAGCATGGCTGGGCTGATAAGTGCCTGCCTGGGAGCACTGCGGGAGGTGGCCCTGGGGCTGAGCACTTCCTTTGGGCTGGTTTGGGGAGATGTGTGGGCACCTCATATGGAAAAAGCATGTAAAACAATACAGTTTTTTTGGGGGGGGAGGGGGAAGGCGGGGTGGGCAGGCAAAACTTAATGACTTACAATGTTAAAATGGATATATGTATATATTCTATTTGTTTCCAAAGTCCATATGTTTACCTTGCTGGCCTGGGCTTGAATGGGATTAGCAGAAGTTTACAAGATAGAAGGCTAAACCGACTAGCCAGAGGTAAATATGGAAGAGCGGGGGATCATGCTGTGCATGATCACAGACAGGACTGTGATAACACCCTGGTGAGGAGCTTTGGCATCACGGTTGCCACGGATGTTTTAAAGAGTGTGTAAACCCCTGTCCTGTTCTGGTAGTTCCTTTTCATTTCAATAGCTTCCATTATTTAAAGCTCGCTTTAAATACTTATTCTGCTCAGCATTCAGAGGGAGGTGAAAAAGGTGATTTGTTTTTCCTTCACTTCCACAGACTACTGGCAGGACTGTGGATTTTCACTTCTATTTCTCCTTGCTTTTCTTTTTTTTCCCCTTCCTCGTGTCTGTTCCAAAGCTGTGTCCTCTCCTCCCTTTTTTGTGTGGGTGACAGCTGCGTGCCACTGTTCTTTATCATTGCAAAGACTATTTGAAATCTGAAATGACTAATGGTTTCCCTGTTGCATGCGTGATTCTGACAAGAAATAGTAAACACTGAGGCTCTGTGAACAGTGTTGCTAAGATTGACAGCCGAAGCCCTGGAATAGCCTAGTGATGTTGCATTGCCACTACTTGGGTTGTATCTGGAAGGCTGTCTCCACTGCTCTCTCCACTGTATGGAGAGAACTGTTTCTAAGGTTTGATTTAAAAACAGCTGAGAAACCTGCTCTGCTTTATTGGGAGCTCAGGCCCCCAAACCGGCCGCTTCCCAGGACGAGCTGTTTGGATCCTCACTTAAACTCCTTAATGTCTTGGAAATATAGCTGGCTTTGGTGGCCAAAGGACAGCCTCAGGGGCTGAAGTTCTGAAGTCTACGTGACTTAATTTAGTTTAATGACTTAGCAGCTCTCCAGGTGTATAAAGCTGACATCTGCTGATGGAGATATAAAACTGCTTGATGATCTTGGAGCTCGGGGTGCTGGAGAACAGCCTGGAACATTGCTGAAATAGTGTAATCAGAGGTGGTGTGGGCTGATTAACTGGTATAACCTTCTGGGTAGTGCCTGGGTGCTTGGCCAGATGTCAGCAGACATTGCAGCCAACCAGTCCCACAAATGACTTGGTTTGTGTACAGCCTCACCTGTCATTGTGGGAATTTGGGGAAGAAACATTACATTTCAGAGGAAAATTCCAGTATCTCACTCTGAAAGCAGATACGTAGCCTTGCAGATGCATCGGTAACCCTAAGAAAGCAAGTTCTGGATGGATGCCCTGTGTGGAAGATGCTGTCCTGAGGAGATGTGTGTGCTTGGTGACCCGGTGCTGCTGCAGCCTAAGCACTCTGAGTTTGGCGCCCAGATGGCACTCTGACAAATAAAATGGTTTTCCAAGTTATTTCTTGAAAGTGCAGTTACACAGTGCTTCATGTCCTTACGTTTAGTTTCAGACATTCTTGTGGGCTGGCAACATTTAGAACCGTTGTGAGGATAGAGGTGCATAAACCTGATTTGGTTCTGAGCTGCGCTTCTCTGCCTACGTGGAATGTGACTTTTGTTGTTGGTTTTGTTCCTCCGAGGAGCTACAAGCCTTCACATCTTTGTTTTAGCGATGCTAAATAAGCCTATGTGACCAACTAGTGTGATTTCTGAGTAGGTCTGGATTTTGTTACAGGTAAATATTTATTTTAGCCAAGTGAACAATGAATTCAGAAACATATGTTGTAGAAACTCCATTTATTTCATGAAGTTGCTGGATTGTCTTATGAGAATTAGAGAGAGAAAGTGCCCAAGGCAGGCGGTGATATGGAGTAGTGTCTGACTGAGTGTCCATCTGGACGTACCAAAGTGTTCTCCATCCCCCCTCACCCTATAAATTGTTATTTCTGTCTTCACCTTCCTGGAGTGCTGCCCATCTTGTCTCAACTTGTGTAATGGTATCATACCATTGTAAGAATAGCAGCGCTGGTTCTGCTGCTGAATGAACTTATGTCACCTGATTGCATTTGAGAATTTATGTATTTTTCTCATTTTAATTTCAATTGATGAATTGAATGCAATCTTAATTATGCTATTATGGGTTTGCCTTAGAAAATGACTTTCCATTAGGCACTCCCCTTTATTTTTAACCCTGATTATGCAGTTATTTAAACTAGGTTTTCTTAAAATAGTAGCTGCTTTCTGACCTTCCTTAAGATTAGCTGCTTAGATAAGCAGAACTTGCTAACAAATTCACACCTAGCAGTTGACGTTCTGATTGCAAGGCTCATCTGTCAGGGGCACATTATGATTGCAGGAAAACCACCACAATACTAAGTCTGTTGTATGGGTGAGGAAATCTCTAAGTGGTTGTTTCTGAAATAGAGTAGTGTGAAGAGTTGCTCATTAGATCATTTAGTGTTAATAATGACTGAATACCATGCTGTGCCCTTACAAGTATTTGGTAATTTTTTCAGTAATTACATAGGTTTTAAAGTAAAAATTTGCTGATCTCACACCTGTTATCTGAAGCTGGTATGCAGTGGTTGTCTTTGGATCACTGTGTGTTGGCGATAATGAGCCTCCAGTGACTGAATGTTTGAGGAAGTAACACGGCATAGAGTCTTTGTAACAATGTCAGCATATTTCTCCGTGAGGAAGAGGAACATTATCCCAGACAAAATTACCTCCTGGAGGGGAAGTGTGTGTGTGTGTGTGTTTGTTTGTTTTTTCCCAGACATGTTCAGTCTTCTGAATTTTGCTAGAGGAAGCCTTTCTCCAGGTAAAGGGGCTGGATGTGGTGTGTGTGTGTAACTGGGCACATGGAGAGTAATGGATTTCAGACGCTACTCAGCAGCGAATTCTTTTTCCTATTGTGTAAAAGTAGTCAAGCAAGTAGTGTTTTGTGTTCTTCTACAAAATGTGTGTTAAGAGGCGCCGTAGTGGAAAAAGTAGCTGAAGGAGAAACTAGAAGCCTTTAAGGGGAGCTAGTTCTTGGGAAAGAAAAGTGACAAAAATTGCCCTACCCCTGAGAGGTTTCTTACATTGCTGTTCAGATTAGGAAAGATATCACAGTTTTCTCCAGCTTTTTACATTAGAGCCTGATTTGAACTTGTAACTAAAGGTGCTGAAGAAGCTGGCTGCTGTTTGTGATTCAGAAAATGCTTATGCTCAGAAGGAAACCTTGACTGGTACCTTGAACCTTGCTGAGGCTGCTCAGTCAGTTGTGTTCTCTGACCTTTAGAGTATAAACAGTGTTACTCATATCTCTCTGCTCATCTGTAAATGTGCAGAAGTGTTTGAGATGAATGTGCTTCTTCCTGGATGTTTTATTTCTGATTCTACAAGTTTGTAAGGACAGTTGTCAGTCCCACAGCTGAACCACTAGTTTTGTATGTGAATTGTCCCCTTGCTGTCTAAGGCTGTGTCACACAGAATCAGCAAATGAGTCTGCAGTGAACATCAGGAAGCCATTTGGTCTATTCTCTTGTTACATGGCAGAACCAGTTGTATTTACAGTATTCTCAATAGGAATGGCTTGTGGAGGCCTTCAAAGATGGTCTGATGATGATGGCCATGCATCCTTCCAGAAAGGGACTCCATGTGCTCGCATCTCTTACCATAAGGATTTTGAAAATTAATTAATGTCTGACTCAGATTTTTCCTGCCATAATTTAATCTTATTGTTTCTGAAACTGTCCACCATGGATATGGAGAACAGCTTCTTTTCACTGCCTTTGCAAAAAGCCTTTTTTCATATTTGATAGCTGTGATGCTCTTCCTGAGCTTAAACCATCTTTTCCATCTGCTTTGTTTAGGTAACAGCTAGCAGGTCTCTGGTGGCTCCTGTCACTCTCTTCTAGATGCTTTTATTAGTCAGAACCTTCACTGAAGTCATCTGGATGATGTTTTGCCTCCTTGCTTATATGATGGTATTGAAAATATCTGAAATGTAATGAGGCTGACATGTTTTAATTCTCCCTATCTGCCAAGGCTTGGTACAGAAGGCAAGTTTGGTTTGCCATGAAATATGCTTGTCAAGTTTGACTGTTGTCCATCTTGTTTTGTGGGAATTTTTCTTGTAGTGTTTTTCTATGAATTGGAGCTCATTGTGCTGAAATGAACAAAAACATCCTAAAATTCACCCAGAAAAAAGAATTTTTTCCTTTTTTTTTTTTCTTTTTTTTTTTTTTCTTTGCCTTCCCCTGTATGCCGGGAGTTTTCTTTCTTGCTGTGTCCTGGCATCTCATCCCTTGATTATGCATTGTCTAAGGCAACTATTTTTGTTCTGGGACTGCTTCAGTTACTTTAAATACAGCTAAGCTTTAACTTTAGCTGGTCCAAAGTACTTAAAAGCAATCTAATCTGTTCAAATGGTATTTCTTCCTATTCTAGCTACCAACATCTTACTTCTTTTCTGGCTGGTACTAACTATATTGGTCCAAAAATTACAGATGCTGTGGGTTGTGGGTTTTCTTTTTTTTTTTTTTTTTTTTTTCCTTTCCCATTTTTTCCTTTTGAAATTTCACCAATTCTTCTCTTTTCATAGTCACTCTCACTTAAATTTTTCCAAGTGGGAGGGAGGCAGTCAGGAAACTATTAGAATCAAATCTAGAAGGGCTTCTTAATTTAATTTGCACACCCTCTGAGATTAAAAACAAAGGAACAGAAACAACAACAGGAGGGAGAGGAGCCAGCAGCACACTGCAGGAGCTGCCTTGCATGTGTCTGGTAGGCCTGGGAGCACACCGCGTGCTTTTCTGATTGTTTTCTGTAAGGGCACCCACCAGATTTTTGTTGTTAGTGACTGGCTCCAAAATACCATCCATCAAGTTTTCCCTTTCATCACAGACCTAGATACTTTCAACATTCCTCCCCTCTCCTGCGCTGAAGAGCATGTGCGCTGATGCCCTCGCTCGGATTTATCAGTGTGTGTGGCCACACCTCCTTCATTACTAAGCTGTTTTCTCTTACATTGAGTAATGTGCATTAGCTCACTGAGTTGAGACATCCGTGCTGCAGCCTGGAGTGTAACAAAGCTTGAATTGCCTCGGTTAATAGGGAGACTGCTGTCTGTGATTCTGAGCAAGGCTGACACCGGTCGTGCGAAGGCTCTCAGCTGACTGTTCTGATGATAAACTTCAATTTCTAGTTTGAAGCAATCTGCCATGGCTGTTCAGCATTTTTACAGTTTTAGTGTGATTCTGAATAAGACATGAGTTTAAGTTAAAAAAAAAAAAAAAAAAAAAAAAAAGGCAAGTGTTCACATTTGTAAGATTCAGAAATAATAGCTTGCATTTCGGTAAGAACAAAAGGGAAAATGCTGTCTTCCACATCTTAGCTTGTCCAGAGTACTTCCTGAAGTCCTTGGAGCTGAAGTGGAAGCGCTCTGGTCCTTTGTGGATGGCGGCAGTGACTTTTTAAATGTCTGATCCTATATCCTTCCTGTTTTTTTGCATAAAAATGGTTAAACAACTACTACTAAAGTGTCCTTCTAAATACCAGTTTACTTCTGCACTCATTAAGTTAAAATAGTTTCACTTTACAAGTTTCCCATTACTTGGGAATCTTTAACTGGAACCAAGGAAGTCCTTGCTCATCTTTGATAAATAAATATCCTTGATCTGTTACCCCTCCTTTCTTCTCTTCCCTCCTTCCTCTTTTTCTTCCTGTCCATAACAAGGAGGACAAACTTCTCATAGTACTTCTCATAGTACTGGAATAAGACTCATGCTTTCATGCTTTCTGCCTCTTGTCCCATCCTCCAAATTAAAGAATTACTTCACTTTTCAGTTAAGTATGCTGGTAAATGAAAGTCAGCTTGTATTGAGTGCTGCTTTACATTAAATAATTATATTTTTAACAGTGCTAACTACCCAGTGCTTGTGTAAGCTGTTGGCATGCTGACTCTTACTGTGATAGCTGGCTGATTACTAAAATAGCTTGCACACTTTTCTTTCATTTGAGGTATTTTCAGTAGCATAAAGCAAGCAGGTCAATAATTTTTATTAGTTGGTGGGTTTTTTTGGCTTTTTTTTCTGGTAAAATGTGAGCAAGTAATATGCAAAGGGCATTGGGATAAGTACAGTGAATAAGACAATCCTTGTGTTATGTGGGTTTCTACCTCATCACCTTTGTGTGCAGTGCTCCAGTTCTGCACAGGTTGCAGTGGATTAATGCTCAACTGAAGTTACATGGCTGTCCTAGTTTCTTCATTAATGAAAACAGTGTAATAGTAGCTGAAGTGACACATGGGGCAGGGCTCTGGGTGACCCACGTTCTTGTGCTTCAGCCACGCTTTGTCTGGCTACCCTTTAAGGTCAGTATTTAGGATGAGTGGGATGCTGAGGGTATGCATGTGTTTTAGTCTGTTAAGACAGTAGCATCTCTTATTGCATTTATGTGTGCCCCTTTCAATGACAGCAGTTCTGTATCAGAAAACAATATTAGTGTAAATCTTTACAATGTGACAACTGTCTCTTCAACTCAGTTTCCCAGATGAAAGCAGGGGGCAAACAACGTGTAATCATCTGGTTACCAGCTGGTGTAGCAGATAAATGAAACAGTTGCCTGCTTTGCAAGATGTAGATTAGGGCTGGGCAAGACTTCTTGATAAATAGTAAATTAGGCAATGGCTGGTTGGAAAGTGTTTGTTATCATCGGGTCATTTGTCAATTTGCTGACAGCAGTGAGCAGCTCTAGATGGAAATATTTTTTCAATGTTTAGCTCACAATCTTGAGTCTCTCTCCCATCATAAAATGAAGACCATCATGAAAGAGAAATGATTGAGAAGTTTGCAGAAGTTTCTTAGGGTCTGGGTTTGGTCCCTCCTTCTGCCTCTGTCACTCTGGAACATCCTCCACCATTTTTCAGCTTCTGGGTATTCAGGGTGCTCCGTGCAGCTTGGGCTGTTGTGCTAACAGAAGGCTGTCTCAGAGGTCCATGTGTCAAAAGGGCTCACTCCCAAGCCCAGAGCTTTTTTGTTTTTAAATGAGATGCTTCACTTGAGCTGAGTAAGAGAATGGCATGAAGCTGAGTGTTAGTCTTCACAGGCAGTAGCTGCATCTGCTTTAATGAACGTTTAAAAAAATTTAAAAAAAAAAAACAACACAAAAACCACAACAAAATCTTCATACGAGGTGGGAGGGAGCCTGAGCCAGAAAGGTGAGAGTGCTCCTCCCCAATACTCCGGCATTCATGTGGGATATGAGGGTTCAAAGTTCTTTAGGCAAAAAGACAACCCAGTTCTCCAGCAAGCGATGTGTATCCTGTGTGCTGTGGGATAAAAGGGGCTGCTGAGCATCACGTCTGCCTCCTCTGCTGCTCCTGCTGAAGAATCTCGCTTCTATTGCTTTTCTTTCAAGTGCCTAGAGGTGCACATTTTCATTTCAGGTCTAACAAGATGATGTTTAAAAAAGCCAAACAACAACAAAAACTTTTTCTGCAGAAAAACAAAAGAGGAAAATAAGGACTTTTTGTAAGTAGAAAAGTTACATATTTACATAGCAGTTCGTGATGTCAGTATCTGGAATTAGGCACCGTACTGCAGAACTGAGCTCTGAGGCTGCTAGTTGTCAAGTTTATTCATGGATTATTGCTAGCTTTAAAACATATGAAAAGCATTGGAGGTTTGGAGAAAAGAGGCAGGAGAAACTGGGGGTGCCAGAAGATGGAAGAGCATTGCTAGAAAGAAGCGTAAATTCTTTGCATAGTTTGCTTAGTTCATATGAGCAAGTTTTGTATCTCCTCTTTAGTGTAAGGACAGAAATGCTCCCTAAAGCTGTGAATGACGGACTTTATTTTAGGCTGTGAGACTAAAAGGGAGCAGTGTGGGTAATTCAGAGATAGAAATGTTGTCAGAGCTCCTTAAAGTAACGGACAGCATTGGCAGAAGAGCAGCTGGGTGCGAGGTGACGGGAGACATTGCAGCAGGAAATCAGGATGTTTGCGGAGCTCTTCAACTTCAGTGAGGCTTTGAGGCAGCTTTGTAGTTTTTCATTTGGGGCTCTTCCCTCCATTATTTCTAGGGTTTTTTAAGGTAGAGAATCTGGATCATTTATGAAGAAAATTATATAATGTAATTTTTCTTTATGCTGTTGGCAGCCCCGAAGGTCTCTTTTGGCCTTATTTCTAGAATCTCAGCAGTTAGAATCCTAGTTGGTCTCTGTTCTCTGAACTTTGGTCTGTATTACACTTTGAAGGCATCTGGGAAGGTAATTAGGAGAAGTAATTCTGTTTGGTAGGCTTAAGTCTTCTGTGTAGACATGCTGATGCTGTAGTGGCTCCTGGGGAACAAGGCAGGAATCAGGGAACACAGAAATTGAGATGCTGCAAAAACATCTTCTGTCAGACTTTGTATTTTACATCATCTGTAGCTATGTGGTGCTTTTAACTAATGAACAGAGGTTTGAGCTTAGCACTACTCGTAGTACAAATACACAAGCTATATAACTTTCGCTATTTCTGTTGGTACTCATTGAGAAGAACTTTGAAAGCATATGTAAGTGTCTCAATCTATTTGATGTTTGGGGGTGGTCGCAGCATGTTTTCTGATATTGCCCTTTTAAAATAGCAGTAATGAGACACCCTAGAATTTCGTTTTGATGAGAAAGTAAATGTATGTTCCCCTGAATGCCCTCTGCTAGGTGTTTTAAGGTTATAAATCTCATAATCCAAAGATAAAGGTCAAGAGAATAATCCTGACATGCAATTTGAATCTTTCTTGGGCTTGTTTCTGGAGGAGAAGGTATCTTCAGTAGCATTGCAGTCTAATAATTTTGTCGATATCATTGAGGTGAATTGAGGTACCTTTCTTGGAAATGTTAATCAAATGCTACTTGTTGATTTGGGTGAAGGAGTAATAGTGTAATATCCTATTTTAGACTGTTGTCAGGTAGCAGTCCCTTGTGGCTTTACGCTTTTCAGTGTTGTTTGTTCAGAGGATAATTGAATATCCTGATCGGAAGGGACCAACAAGAATCATTGAGTCCCACTTAGTTTGGGGGAAAGGGGGGCTGGTTGTTTCTCCATTTTTCCCTGAGCAGTTTAAAAATAAAACCAAAATGGAGTAAGGAACATCCTCATGTGTGTGAGACAGCTGCAAGTGTTCTAAATGTCAGTGATGCACCTTGTGCCTCAGCTTTTGTGTAGCGTGCCTGGAGTCTTTGTATCAAGAATGATGTAGGTTTATGCCTCAGTAGCCAGCGACTTCACACAAAAATTAAAACCATACTTAAGATGGAAGGGCTGGAGGTGAGTGTTTGCTTGTTGTGTAGAAGCATAAACTTACTTGTGATCAAGAACACTTCGTGTCAAGATGTTCAGCTGAAATGACTTCTTATTTTTTAAGCCTACCAGTAAAGAAAAGAGTAGGTGTTTGTGTAATCTGCTTTGATTTGCCTGCTTTCTGGGAGGAAAAAAATAAGTATGATTTTCTTCTCTATAACCACTGTTTATCTCAAGATTGGGAGTCTCTTCTGGAGTTTAGAAGATTGATTACCCAGGAACCATGTGCACTTTCCCAACTTCCTTTAGCTTTTGATGCTTCTGTATTGATACAGTGATACAGGACAGAAAAGAAAGCTTTCATCCCCAAAAGTTGCATGGCTTCTTGTTAGCTTACTGTCTAGATTAATACAGAATTGTTTGTTAATAGAAATATTTCTTTGTAATGGTTGAACTCTTGATATGTACAGCTTACATTAGGGGTTCTGTTCTGCTTCAGTTCATTTGTGAGATTCTTGAACATGAACTGGAGATGAGTTGGGATTTGTGGAAAGAATAACCTTTGCTCAGGCAGTCCTTTACATGTGGAGAATATTCCTAAATTTGCTTGTTTTCAGAAATACTTCCTGGGTAGTTTCTTGCCATCGTTGTTAAAGACCAAAGTGTATCCAGGTGAGAACTAGCATGACACAGGTGTTTTTCCCTTCTCTGAAGGCTTCTTTATTGATTAATGTCTGACGTGAGGCTTTTCCTGTTGTCAGGAGACGTCAAGTGCAGGATGTTAAGCATCCTATCCTATCTCCTACCAGCAGAACTTTGTTCTGTGTATTAAATATTCTGCTAGTCTTTATTTTCTAACATATTACATGAGCAGCATTCCTAGAGCAGTCAAAAGAATTGCAACTTAGATACGTTAATTTATGTGTTAGTCCTCTCTTTAGTTACCCTAAAAGGAAGGGCACTGTTACTGACATTCCATGCTGTCCATAGTGCTCCTGTGATCGTGTCTTTCTTTTTTCCTTCCTAAAACAGCCCACTGTTTGTAACGTGGAAGATTGGTCGAGATAAACGATTGCGTGGATGCATAGGTACTTTTTCTGCCATGAACCTGCATTCAGGACTCAGGGAGTACACACTTACTAGGTAAGACTATGTTTTCTGCAGCTTTGACTTATGTATTTAAATACTCTGATAGGGAGATGATGGGTGTGTTTTTGTTTGTTGGTTGTTTTTTTGGCTGTATCACTGTACAGATTGATGTAAACTTCTATCTCCTTTTTATGCTAATTATTGCCTATTATTTGACTATTTGGTGTCATGAGGTTATGATTTAGTTTAAAAACTGTAACTTGAGCCTTTTTTTTACTTTATTGGTTTGGAAAACTGTTCTCCAGTAACTTACTGCAACTCACTGCTGTAGTATTTTTCCCCTGTTTCTAAACAAATTTAAGCTTAATAGTTAGTGGTAGAGCAGAAGACCAGAAAGTCAGATTTTGGGATTATCCTATTCACACTTCTAAAACAGCAGGTATTCTCACCTCTTCTCCATCAGGTGCTTCCAATCAGCATTCCAATTTAATGCTACAAATTTCCATTACATGTTACTCTTCAGATACATCCCAGCCCCTGAGTGGGAAGCTTCTGGATGAGGGAGGTAAGTGATGATAATCCTTCACTCCCCAGCAGCATAATCCTTCATTTTTTTGATCTACACCTAAATTCATTCACCTTAATATTGTTCCATTTTCTTTGCATAGAGTGAAAACTAATAAGTTGATCACTAGAGCTAGTAGCAAGCTTTCTACTTGTGTTGTTTTTTTTTTTTCTAAGAGTTTTCTTTATTTTCTAAAGAATCGATGGAATTTGGTACTCTCAGTTACAGTAGACTGTTCATGGTGCTATAAAGTAGAAACTATATATTTAGTCATTTGAAGACCTCTGAAAGGTCACCACTTAAAATAATTGGTGCCTCTCAATAGCTTTGGATTGGAGGCTTTCCTCCGTTATGAGGACTTCCTCTGCTATTAAAGCATCATGTAAATCTCAGTATGAAGTAAGATTAGTAGGGGGAATGTTCTTTGTTTCTTGTGCCACTGCTCTGTTTCAAGCTGTTCATTTTATGCTTACTTCTGCTCAGCTTGAAGAAATCAACTGCTGGAGTTCCTTGTAAACTTCTGGAAGACGTAGTTATCTTTACTGTGTTGGTTTTATTGTGTGGTCTGGAATATTTGTGTGTTCTTTAAAACCTTGGGAGGCAAACTAATCAGTGAGAAGAAGCTTATGATGTCAAAGCAATTCTTCTGTTGAAGGTTAAATGCCTTACAGTCTTAGATATTAGTGAGTCAAAACCAGAAATAACTCATAAATGACCACTGAAATGTAAAGTTCCTGTTTGAATGTACCCAAACCTGTTATTTTATCTCAATTGTTATTTTAAAAAATAGAAAGCTAGGGATACCTGAGAGCAGTTTCCTTCGTGATGATAGTCTTTCCAGCTACAGAGCTTCCAGCAGAGTATTTGAGGAGTTACAGAAGCAACTTTGACATACCTCAGAACTTTGAGAGCTCCACAAGCCTTCCTAGGAGGCGTCAGAAACCAGGAGATGTAACTTGGGCAACAGATTCCTGGAGAAGGTGCAGCAATTCCTGAAAGTGAAGAAAAACTTCTTCAGGCAAGGCAGAATTAATCAGCAAAGTAGGTAGTGTGTGAATGAACTGTCTATTTCAGAAAGTGCAACTTGACCAAAATTTTCAGTTGAGAATGTAGACAGAGACTCTTCTGAGTTTATTTTACTTTGATGCTGAAAGGTACTTTCCTTCAGTTACTCCAAGGGCATGGCACTGCTAGACTGAACCAAATTGTCTGTCTGTTCATTCTTAACCTTCTTCAGCACTCTGCATGGGATTGTGACCCAATTTTTGGTGAGAAAAATAGTGGATTCCAGCAGATGTTCTGACATGTCCTGGTGCTTAGCAATCAAAATATCAACGGTTTCTGTCAGGCAACATTTTCTTACCGATGTGCTAACAGTGTTTAGGATCACAATAAGTAAAACTTTCCTTAATTCTAGTAGTGATCTCTCACTGTACATCATATACAGTGTGTAGTGTATATGCATCTCTACCTGCACACAGTAGAGTAGCTTCTGTCAGTGACGTAGTGACGGCTCTCCTGAAGTTAACAGTTTCCTTCTGGAGGTGGAGATGCACACAAATTTAGAAAACTTTTTTTGGCTTATGTGCAGAAATGCTATGATGTGTAACCAAGGGAGTCTCTCTTCCCCATTTTGAGCTCTGTTGACTGTGGCAGTGGTATTGCCAGTACATTCTAAACAGGAAACTTATGTAGAGTGATTCATCATTAATTGGATGCATCTTGCTAATTATGAGGAGAGATGAGAATACCCATAGTTTAAAAGTGGTAATACTGTATTCCTAAATAAATAAAATCTTAGAGATCAATTTTCTCTGCATATCAGTGTAGCAAGGGAAGGAATTTTATTATTAAAATCCTAAGCAGAAATTTGTGAAGACTCAGTTTTAGTCACTTTAAAATAAGTTTACTAAGTGATTAGTTGGATAAATATCTATCTTTTTTCAAAACATTTTACACCGTTGAATAATTAGGATATAAGAAGTTCATCATGGGCAAAATAGTCCTTTAGGCTGAATGTGTGAATATCCACCTGAATGCATAAAAGTGAACCAATCCAGATTATGAAAAATACCTTGTGTTTTACAGCTCCTCGAAAGAAATACACTGAGCTTGGTAGCAAGTTACCACAGAATTTCCTCATGGGTTGATAAATTATTTTTTCATGTATTTTGTTCAGCAATAAGACTTAGGTTTTCGTGTTAAAGTTTTGAACTCCTGCTCTGTTACACTTTGGGCATTGAACAAAATGGTTTCATTTACCCTATACTTTTTAGTTTTGTTTTTCCTGCCACTTGCATATAATTCACAGTCATACTTTTACATTTAGTAGACCTAACAAGTATAGTTGTAGCTGCTTTTGTTTATCCTACCAAAGCTAGAATTTTTATATATATATATATATATTTATATTTATTTTTTTTTTTGAGGGGGGAGGGGGTTGAAATAGTAGAGACGATAGGGATAAAGAGAAACAGATTATATAAAACTCCTGTCATAGAAGGGAGCAATGAAAAGACTGGAGAGCTCCAGGCCTTGACTGGATTAGCATAATGGTAGAGAACTGGATGTAAATTTTACGGTAACATGTAACCCACCTGTCTTAACTAGCATAGACCTGTGTTTACTGACTGTATGATGGCATCAGTCTTTTTGTTGTGTGTTGTACTTAACGTTCAATGTGACAACTGAGTGCCCTCATACTTTCAGCCTTCCTTTCATAGACGAGGCTGGTAAAGAAACAAAAACAAAGAGGGAAGCTTGGGATGAGAAGCATAAGACTGAAGGAAATGAAACTTACAACCAGCTTTCTTGTAATCGACTTTGGATATAAATTTTAGATGTGGCTTTTGGCTCCCAGCAGCACCATCTACTGTGTTGTTTTTGTCAGCAATTTCAGGAGTCTCTGTTGGTGGTGTTGCCATATTACCTGCCTTCTCTCCATGAGAAATATTGGTCTATTGCTCCTTTTGAACACAGGAAAGCTAAGTAATCACCTGCAAGACTACAGTATGGCAATCTCATTTAAAAGGTAAAATAGAAAACAAAATTGATTGTGTTAAAATAGATGTTGGCCTTATTTAGTTAAGATTAGAGGCAAGTGTTTGCACAGGCAGGGTAGCTCCCCTCTCTGTTCAGCTGAGCTTACCATTCTGTTTAATCTGTTTGTTTTGACTAATCATAGTCTCTTTCAATCTGCCCTGTATCTGCCCGCACAACCCAGTGCTCACTTCACAAAGGCTTTGCTATCAGGCAGCGTTGCTATGGCTGTAGATAGGCATTCTGCTGACCCAGGCAAAGCACACCTGTGTGTACCTGTCTGTCATTTTGGGCTTGGGAAGTGGAGAAGGTGCAAGGGTGTTGTGTATGTGTTTGATGCTTCTGCTGTGACCTTTAATGTTCACAGAAGTCGGACTGAATTAATTCCTGCCAATAGCATTTCGTGTAATGTTCCAGAGCACAGTGTTGTTTCTGGGCTGCCTGCTGGTAATACTTCTCAGGCTGTCTTATCATGTGGTTTTGAGTAGACTACTTCTCAAAGTCAGCTCTTTTATTATACTGCTACTCTGTGTATGTAAGCCACCAGTGAGACCTGGTAATTGCGAGGTGAAGCTTATGCTTTCAGAGTTAAACTGTGGAGCAGCATATAGCCTTCTCAGCCTGAACTCAGCAGCCTTTTGCTATTTTGGTATGTTCAACATTACCTGCAAAGCCAGGAAGCATCATATTGCTTCTGTTGCTTCTTTTTCATTTGTTTCTGTGAAACGCAGGTGTGCAACAGGAAAGTCAGATGGCAGTGATACTGGAATTTCTAGCATTTGATTGCCTTTGAGTTTCCAGGGCATCTTAATGAGGCAGGGGGTTCAGACTGTGCTGCTGCTTGTATCCCTCACTGAGTGAGTGTGTGCAAGTCTGCAGTTAGAAGTGATTTCAGAGCACCTGAAATTCCAGGGAAAATGGGAAGTGAAATACCAAGCAGATACTTAAAACCTGGGGTCGCTGATCATTTTTCCCTTAGTCCAGGGTCAGGTGTTTGACTGTAATGAAAGTTCAAGGATACTGAACAAGTTTCAGGACTGCTCCTCTGCTAATCTGCGCTGTGAACTTCACTGAAAGTTTGGTAATTGGTAATGTCCAATTGGTAATTGGACGTGGGCATCTTCCAGGGATCAACGTAAGGTAGAGACTGTTCTTCATGTAGAATAGCGGAGAAAGTAAGTTAAGCTTGGGGATTTCTCATCATACTGTACCAATCTCCAGTCCCTAAAAGTCCTCAGTGAAAGAGGAGCGTCTGAGCCAAAGCATTGTTTGAAACAGACTTGAAAATAGTAGGCTCTATACCCATGTAATGTTACTGCTCCGAAGGAAAGGAGGACTGTCTGCTTCAGAGAGGCTGGCTTACACCTGTGGAAATGGCAGGCCAAATCAGGGCAATACGTGAACTGTTTTTTTATTCGATTGGTTTTGCAACCATCTGCAACCATCACGACTCGGAGATAAAGCGCGAGGCCAAAAGGTATGGCATCTTTAAGACATTATGTATGGCCACAGGATTTGTGAGCTGATTCAACTACCAGTAGTTGAGATTATCCTGTTTTATTAGCTGTTCTTTACTCTTGAGTAGATTTTAGGTCTGCTGTTTCTATGTACTGGTCTGCACGGTGCTTTATTTACCTTTTGTATAAATGATTTGCAAAGGTAGCTGTAATTTTCTTTCCCTTACAAGCTTAAATTGGTTTTGCCTTACGGTCCCCAGTGGTTGTCAAAACTAGGCCGTGTGCTGTTTCTTCCCTCTTTCCCCACATACACAAACTAAAATACAGGAAATGGAAGAGAAATTATATTACAAACGAGTGCATTCCAATTAAAATCAGTAATGAGAGAAGTAAGGAAAGTATTTTTTGTCAACAATAGTTGAACATTATTTTTGTTAGAATATGGATCCCTTGTGTTTCTGAAACTTGTGGCTTAAGAACAATTTAATCAGGTTGTTCTAGTGTGAGGTAGGATTTATACAGAGATAATATCTTTTATTTGGCTGATACAGTTGCAAAAATTAGATAGGCTTTTAATTCACATCTTTCTGTAAGTAAGCTGTTACAAAATCCTTTTTAGTAATTAACAAACTTTTTCTTAGAAGGGAAGTTAATTCAGTAGAAGCCTCTTCAGGTTTTCTTTGTTATATTTTTACTTTCCCTTTAAATTACATTTGTGTTCCCTTCTGATTATCTTTGAAGTTAAAACTTTGTACATGAAATGCTAACATAGGAGTAACGGGCTGCCAGAGGTGGTCTGGACATTCATAGTGTTAGTGAAGGTAAGGTGCACTGTGTTAACATTCGTATTTTTTCAATATATTTATAGAAAAATTGCAGCTGATTTAATAGAATTGTCTTAAATTCTTAAGTTGGAACCAGACCAAAGTATATTAAGAGTGTTCAGCAGTAAAGTTTGCTTTATGAATTACTGTTTTGTACATTTAATACAGTGGGATTGATCTCCAAAGGTATTACAGTCTTAGACTATTATTATTCAAAATGCTTAATAAAGTGCATAGTTTTAATATGACCTGTTGCTTCTGATAATGTGTGAAATGAAAGGTGATGTATTGACATCTTAATTTTTAAATGATAACTGATTGACCCTACTGAAATTGAGCAGCATTGTAATAAAACATTATACGGTCTCATGTTTGCCTGTCATAAGTGTAGGCATTAGGTTCTGCTGAAACCTGGAGCTGATAATATTTCTGAATCTCATTTTAGACAATAAAAACTTGCTTTGAACTATTGTAGCCATGAATTTTGCAAATACCACTTTAATTTGGGTAAATCTTTGGACGTGTCATAGTGGAATATAATTGTTTAGTAATAAAATGGATTATTTTGTAAACTCACAGTACCAGAAACTCTAAGTGAAGTATACAGATCTGAATTTATTGAGCTAGGCTTAGTTATTCTCTGAGAGTCAGTTTGGTAAGCAGGTCTGTAATGATTTTGTGCACACGGTGCCAGGTCGTTATTTCAGGAACTGTTGCTTATCAGAACTGTCTCCTGCCTTTTCTCAAAATGACAAAGCTAAATTGTGTACTGGCTCTAGGCAGTCAGGGAAAAATCCCTTTTGCTTTAATGATGGATTAAATGTTTCTCCGTATTTCATTAGGAAACGAAAATGAAATAATGTTACTGTGCAGATAGAAGAAGCACGCTTTAGTAAATATGTTTCTTGCATGTTTGTATGTGTGGGGATATAGTAACTGCCTTTTTTTTTTTTCTTTTTCATTTATTAAAAGTTGGGGGAGTGGAACAGTGACAACACTTACAGTATCAGTAAGTGTTAATGTAATTACTGGTCTATTATTCCTGAGAAAACCTTGCTAGACCTGTGTGCTTAATGGTATGTGATAGGCTGTTTCCTTAGTAACACTTCCTGAAAGAAAGCAAGGCAAAGACTGTAAATGAGAGGACAGGAAAGGAAGCGTGTAAAGATGCCTTATCAAAGCTTTTTAAATCAAAGGAGAGCTAACAAATATTGGCAACAAATTTGCTGGGAAAACAGAACTAGAGAAGATGAATTCTTGGGTCAGGGAGATGTGTTACTGCATTTGGTGGGACGAACTTATTCTGTGAGGTGACCGTGTTACGAAAGGTAATTGGGGATCTAGGAAAAATGGAATTCTGGAATTAAAAATGATCAGTACAGAGTCACTGAGTATGGCTGGGAGGCATTCTGCTGAGCCTGTCCTAATTGCCAGGTCTCAAGGTCTCAACCTTAGAATTTGATGTAACTAAGAAAACTCTCTGCAAGTAAAACACTTATTTCCTCATCATACTAAAGGGGGAGGGGGGGGGGGGGGGAGGAAGAAAAAAACAAAAACAACTGCAGGCAAAGAGAACATGCATTGAAACCCAAGGATTCCAGGAATATGATTCTTACAAAATGCCTTGCATTGGTTGACATAATTTGTAGTATCCTGACAAAATCAGATATTCCTGAAATTGAACTGAATGTCGATGAGTAACTGGGGATATCCCACGATTACTCAGACTTTCCAGATGGGTTCAGGGAGGAGCCACATCATTCGTGACTGGGCTTTCCCACGACACTCTTGTTTTTCTTGTACTTCCCACACAGTCTCCTATTTTTATGTGAACAAATGGTTACTCCCCAGGAGCTCAAAGGTGCTGGTCTAGGTGGGTTGGCACACTAATTAGGTTGAATGTCAGGTTTTTATTTCACTTTATTACTTGACATAAATAATTGGGAAGGAGGGTGTGGCTAGGGAAACGGGAAGCTCTGGTTTTCTTAGCAAAGCTTTAAATTTCATTGCCAGAACTCTGTTCTTCCATTAGTGATACGGATAGTCATTGGTACTCCAAGGGCTTTTTTGGTTAGCTTTATTGTCTAGTTGTATGACAACTCTGAGAGGGAATGTTTTTCAAATTGTTTCCTAAAATAATCTGCTAGAATGAAAATTGTTTTCAGTTCAGAGTTTCAGTGACTTCTTAGTTTCTTAAGCACTACAGAGAGGTGTCACGTTAGGAGCCAGTGCTGAGCAGCACCAGGTGAAATTGTGTTGACACAGGAGAGAAGCATAGATGGAATGTATCTCACAGCAGTTATGTTTTAAAGGAAGATTTTGCATATATGGAAACTTGTGGCTAGGGCAGAATAGGAGTTGGCATAAAGTTACCTGCTGCTGGGCAAGCTTCTCTCTCTGGCTGTTCTCAGCTCAGCAGGAAATGTTTATTTTCAATACTGAGTAGGGGACATTTCCTGCAGCTTTATTACTAAGGGGGGGGGGGAGCCCCAAACCAAACAACAAAAAAAGCACCTTCCCAGTGCACATATGGGGCAGTGCTACAAATGAGAGGAATATTCACATAGGTTGTGCCTCACTTCCTATGATGCTGGAAACTGAGGTGCAGCAGTGGTGTATTTGATACCGAGGTAGTGGAAATAAATGTAGTTTTATTCTGCTCAAGAAGCTGCATTACGTGAAATCTGCTGTTTTAGTAGATGTTATCAGGGATTAAATGAGGCTAAAGGAAAAAGAAATGTCTCATACACGTACGAGCTGTTAAAATCTTTAAACTCTCTAGCTTTGTGTGGGAAGGACTGTGGGAAAGGAGTCTCGATTAAAGTTCTCAGTCTGTCAACACCTCCTCCATTTAGGAGTTTTCTGATGCTTCCTTTTGAGACTGTATAACGAAGCCACAGCACGAACTGGGTGTGGGAGACTAGGCTCCGAAAGCCCTCATTATCTCTGTGTACTTTAACACAAAAATGTTGAAGCTCTTAAAATGTATCTTGCTATTTTCATAGTCCAGAGTAATGAGAATTAAAATGCGCTTGTCAGCTGTAGCAGGATTTTATGGGGTTTTCAGTCAGTGCCAACAGATACTTGTTTCTAAAACTCATTCCAGTTGACACCAGGAACAGGGAAGCTATACCTCGTGTCCTTTACAGAGCAGTACAGTTGAGAAGGTAGAAAAGCCCTTGGAAGAAGTGGAGCAGCCCATCTGCCTGTGGTTGGACATGAGCAGAGGTGTACAATGCTGAAGAATGTCTGAAGACTCATAAGTCTCAGAGCACCTCTGCCTGTGGTTCTCCAGAAGTCCATAACCCTCAGCAGCCCATACTTTCTGCTTCTATCATTTACATATTTGTGGGAATGCAGTCTCTTAAAAATAGGGGTAGTCTCGCTTGACTTTCATAATTGACAAGTGACTGAAGTTTTACTATTCTTTTGGTGCATTAAAATAGGAGGGATTATATATGTACCTGAGAAGAACAGCTTTTTCCTAACCTAATTTTAAAATAAAATACTAGGGACAAGAAGAGTTGAGATTAGGCTCATCTCTTTGAACTCTGGATGCCATTTTCAACTGTACTCTGTAAAAGTGAAAGATAGCAACCTGTACTCTCTTTTATATATAAAACGACTTTATATATAAAACAGACTTCTGCTTTTGTGTGAGTTTTCAAAGCTTCTTAAAAATATGAGCGTTTATAGATAACCACTGACAGTAGCTTTCTGACCATAGTGGAAAACGGGTTTTTTGACCCTTGGTACCAATTTGCAGTCTACAAGATCTCTTAGCTTACACTCAGGTTTGTTGTTCCACTGCAGTTACGGTATTTTTTACTTGTAATTTTTACTTGTAATGAAGGGCCAATAGTCATGCAAGCAGTCTCTCCATCTGTACAAGTACATATATAAATAACTCCCACGATAACTTAGGGAACTTACACAGATGTTAAGGAGTGCACTGATGAGCCTGAGCACAGCTCTTGGGGAATTCCCCATCTGTCATAAGTTGTAAGCCCAGCCTCACTGAAATAGGCCTTTGTGCAAATGGCAATTACTGGGGTGTCCTGTAAGCCGTTGTTTCAAAAGAAGGCGCTGGAAACTTTTATCACCAAGAAAGTGTGATTTTTGTTATAGTAAAGTGTTATGCTGCCTTATTTTTTAATGAGTTTTGAGTTGATTTCATGTGGTTTGGATGCGGAAGGGAAGAAAAGCTGTTGGTTTTCAGAGCAGTACAACTTTTTGCTGCTTCCTGCTCAGGTAGTTCTAATGGCTTACGCTTCTGTAACGCCATGAACTGTTACAAGCTGTCTGCAACATACAGTTCATTTGGAAGTTTAGACCCTAGCCTACCTGCTAGTAGCTGTTCTGGTATTTCATTCCACAGCAGAGGCCAGGTTAGACATACATTCACAGTGGTACATTCAAGTGGCAAGTATCAGCACAGGAGACTAGTCTTTTTTATAAGAAAATTTGCTGAAATTAATGATTTATAATGAGAATATATCTAGTGTTTGATGAAAACGTCAGCAATTCCTTTTCTTCAAACATTGGTTTGTATTCTGCTCAACTGAAGTGTCAATATAAAGCCAAGAAAAGTTTAAAGCCAAAATGGATTGACTCAGTTGTAAGCATACTGGAAGAGGCTTGAGTGATTGCATTTGAGAAGGAGACCGAAAAACAGCCATGTGTATGCATAGCTATTCTTCATAGCTTTGAGTCTTATGGAAGACAGTGAAGAGCTTTTTCTGTTACTTCTAGGCTGTTTTTTTCTAGACATTAATACCCTACAGGTATACAGGTATACAGGTAGCGTGTTGGTTCTGCCTGAAGAGAGTGTGTTTATATTTATGAATGTGTAGAAGGGAGAGGGAAAATGTGATTTTAAAGTAACTGGAAGGTCACTGCAACCTCAGCCCTCTGACAGTATCTCTGCTTTTCAGCAGAATTATTTTTACACGTTCTGTCAAGGAATCGTTTTGTTTCTGTTCCCAGAAGCTTCTACACAATTTGCAAACTAGTTAGATGGCCCTTTCTCATCTCTGCTGAGGATGCATTCTGCAGTGTGCTCACTTAGCTAGAGAGGCTTTATTTCCTTTGACCTAGACTGCTAATCCCTCATTGCAAAGTGAGGCAGCTGTGCTTTGTCTGTGGAGGTCTCTGCACCACATGCAGCCTCATTTGTTTGAGCAACCCCCTCTTTGTGTTCAGCTCTTTCAGTTAGTAAAAGGGTGACTTTCTGTTTTCTTGCTCCATGAACTTGATAGGGTTTTTCTTTTAAAGCCTACAATAGGTAAGTATTTTCAGAAATGCTGGTTTACAAGAGCTGTTATGTACAGTTTCACAAAACTGTTTGAGTCAAGTATTCCTGCCATTCAGAGGTGAACCGTTTATGAGCTGCATTCTATAGAAGGTGATGAAAACCATTTAAACGTTAAATACTTTAGATATCTAGAATTGTAGCTCTGATGGATGTAATTAAAAATAAACCAGTTTTGTGCCCATGTTGTATCCTCATTCAACACTGGATGATCAAACTTCAGTTGCTCTTGGGATAATTTGCTCAGTTAAACATTTTTAAATATATATGTAGCAGTCTAAGATGTTCAAGTAGTTTAAAGCTAAGTTAATTTGAGAACTAAACAGAATTATTTGCTCTTTTAGGCTTTTACTGCGGTGAATGGCAGAACTCCCATTGCCTTCAAAGGGAGAAGAATTTGACTTGTTCGTTTAAGAGGACATTATGTGAAATATTTAATTAGCAAGCACAAATTTGACATTTCAATTAATTTCATAGTCAAATAAATTCATGTTCATACTTTGAGTTCTAATGATCTTTTATTCTTCAGCTGAACAGAATTTTCAAATGCATGTAATGCTGCCAAGCTAAATGCATTCCTTCACCACTTATGTTACCATTTGTGAGGTTGCAGGCGGATGTAGTCCCGCCTAACCTGAACCTTTTGTCTGTTCTTTGTTTCTGAACTTTCCATTGCATTCTAGCATTTTTTTCTGCTCAAAATCTGGTTTTGAGTGGAAAACACATGGAGAGCAACAGCTGGCTGACTTGGAATTGATTGTAACATTTAGCTGAGCTTGCAAAGACTCTGTTGCTTTGGTATCTTGACCTTGGGTAGCGATCTGTGATTGCCCCATCCAGTTACTTCAATAAGCTGAATGTGTTGGCATTGAGGGTACCTCCTGAAGTCTAAAGAACTGTGGCAGAAAACGAGAGGGAGTATGGGGATGAAATAGTGAACTGATGTCGTGAGAGACAGAAGTGGTGGATTTCCTAACAGGGAAAGAGAAGGTGTCATACCGACAGCTTCCTTGTGCAGTAGGAGAAGGGAAGGAAACATGCAGACATCAAAGCCTCCAGATGTGTAGAGTGGGTGTATGTATCTAGAGCTTACTCTGCTTTTGAATTGGTGTGTAGAGGTATTGAGCAATCATAACTTAGTCTGCAAGGCGCTGGGAAACAAATGTTGACAACCTTTGTTTGTTGCCTTTAATAACAAAGTAAGTTTTGTTCTAATGCAACAATTCTTATGCGGGAGTGTCTAGAAATCAAAATGCTTTCTTCTGTGCCTATGCATTCCTGTGAAATAAGGAGTGGCTATTTCTTTCCCTGAGGTCTTACTACACATGCTGCACCACAAGGAATCCATTTTGTGCTTGTCTTTTTTTTACTGTATTTGTAAAAACACTGAGAATCAGATGCCACAAGCTCATACATTAACCTTTACGCAGAGCAGCACTCACGTTTGCATCTCCTTGTTGGTGCAGTGTGTACTCACAGTACGCGCAAGAGATTGCACTTGGGTTAGAGCAGGCAGAAAAGTACAACAAAAAAGCAGCTGCTTTAAACATAATGCAGGCTGTGAAGAGAGGTATCGATGAACAGCATACCTTAGGGAACGTGCCAGGTGCTGTTCAGCTCTCTGTGTTATGAGTGGTCATAGTCCTGTCTCTAAGGTTGTGTGGACCCTCAGGAAGCAGACTACGTTCATCTCTATCTTCATAGTTCAGAATGTTTTTTTATCTTCGTTTGTTTTCTGTGAAATGTTTAGAGTGAAACCTCATGTGAATATGATGTTTTTCTTCTCAATTCAACTACTACATATTCTAACATGCTTTTTGCTTTCCTTATTCTTAACCTGATGATAGGTAATTCCCTGATATCTGTAGTTTCAAACTATTGACCATAGAACATAGTTCCTATATTTGTAATAAGCAAGATCAAAACTGAGACTGTTAAATTCCATCCGCAACATCAACTGAATTGAATCATACAGGCAGCTTTAAATAAAAAAGCAGCTAAGAGTGTGGTCTGTAGTATTTCCTGTGACAACAGCTGTATTGAGAATATTGAGTTCTTTTTTGTTGCAGGCTTTCAAGTGTATGATAAGAATAAACTTTTTTTTAAGCAAGTCATGGGAAATTGAATGTTCAAATGATATTCCACATGTTTAGGTATCATTGCATTGCTGAATTTAGGAACATATATTTTTTCCATATCTGCTGAAGAGAAGGCTTTTGACAATGCATAAAGAACTGCAAATGTTTCTATTTTCTACTTATTTAAAATTATACTTGGGCACTTCTGTGGAGGTGAGCACTGAGCACTGTTCCATGAGTTGATGACGTGCAGGTTGAGTTTAGCAGTAAAGCGGCCCAAAAGATTTTGACTTCAGTATCTGCTTTGGGGTGAAGAGGTCAGTACTGAAAAACCTGTTGAAGATGTGAAGAATTGCAGGTGTAACTTAAGGATTTGAGTGGTCACTGTTACTCGAGCTTAAGAGTTCTGTATCTAATTGAAGAGTTCACTCTTCTTAATTATCTAAACTTTGCCATCTGCTGGAGAGCTCGTTAGTGACATTGTAAGTTAGTCCATTTGGAACTCAGTTTTGGCTTGTCTTTTATTTCATATGTTCACCAAGCAAAAGCCTGCACACCAGACCTTGGTCAGTTTTGCTGTGCAATTTTTTAATGAACATCTGGAGCGACGATGGTAAGCATACTGTGTTATGTTGTGGGATTACTCTAAGTGCTGTGGATTAGCTTTTGATGTGTATCAAAACAGGGCATCTCCGTGGCAAGTGACATCTTTCAGCTTCCTCAGTGTTGGCATAGGTATGACACGCAGGCATTCTTAAATTGCATGGTCCTCATTTATCCCAGCATGATAAAGGTGGTGGGAGGGGTGAAAGAGAATAAGAGAAAAGTCAGAAAAGAAGCTGCCACTTATGAAGAAATTATGTATGCAGCTGCTTTACCTTGTGTGACTGCAGCCAGAAAATGCTGTCAATTGCAAAACAATTCAGAATACAAGCAACTGTTTTGTATGGATTTTCTAGCTCACTCTGTTCAGTTCTAGACGTATGGAGTGCATTCGACATACCAGTTCTAGCTTCTCTTGCTGGGCTTAGGCAAATGCAAAATAATTGCACACTTCATGTTATAATTTACTACAAAGTGTGCTTCTCTGCAACTTGCCTGATCTGGTATGCAGAGAGCTGGAATTTAGTATTTCATTTGTGAATGTGTACTTGCAACCTGCTAGTGAAGCTCTGCATCTTTTAAGTTAGGTTAATTTAAGAAAAATGTAGATATTCAGTGTAATAGGCTGTTTTACAGTAATGCAGAATGACTCCCCCACTCTCTGTGGGATTAAAGCAGTATGAGAAAAATGGAATTCTAACATCCTCGTTCTTTCACAAGGAGAAAATTAATTCCTTTAGAACCACTAAAGCAGTGTAGAGATCTTTGGCTTCAGGAAGAAGTAAGAATGTTGAAGCCGTAGAAACTTGACTCTTACAAATGTAATCAGGAAACTGCAGCGTTACTGGTTGTGAGATCCTGCACAGAGAGTGGCAGTCAGTGGCTCAATGTTTGGATAGAAAGATCAGTGATGGGTGGTGTCCCTCTGGGGTTGGTGCTGGGACTGATACTCTTCAGTATCTTCACCAGTGGCATTAACAGTGGGATCAAGTGCATTGATAGCAAGTTTGTGGTGGCACCGTGCTGAGTGGTGCAGTTGACACATGTAGAGGGTGGGGTGCCATCGGACAGTTTGTGCAGTGGGCCCAGGAGAACCTCATGAGGTTCAGCAAATACGAGTGTAAGGTCTGCACCTGGGTTGTGGCAACCCCTCCTGTCAGTACAAGCTGGCAGATGTAAGGATAGAGCACAGCCTTGCCAAAAAGGACTTGGAGGTACTGGTGGATGGCAGGCTGGACAGTGTGAGCCATCAGTGTGCCCTCAGACTAGAGAGCCAACCGTACCCTTGAGATATCCTTTGTTATTCTGTACGTGTTGTGAGATTGACACAGTGCGTGTACCGTGAGTCAAGATAGCCAGAATTAGAAATCGAGATTAAAATAAAGATGTGCCTGGAAATCATAGGTATCTGTAGAAATATTCTGTGAATAACGTCTTGGTGATTTCAGCAGTTGGAAGGAAGTGAACTACAGCACTTGTTGGGGGAAAAAACAAAATTCTCAAAGTGTTATCAGCTACACCACAACGGTTTGCTTTTTAGTTGTGGGTGGGTGGCACAGCACACGTGTGTGTGCATAAGGATATGCAGATGACTCGGAACATAGCTGGCAGCTGATATGTCAGAAGGTCATGCAGCCATCTAGAGGGAACTCAACAGGCTGGAGAAAAGGACTCTTGTAGTTCAGTAAGTGCAGAGTTCCTCCCCTCAGGAGGAACAGTACAGGCACCAGAACTTGCTGGGGGCACCCAGATGGGAAGCAGTCTGGCAGCAGAAGAGGATATGGGTGCGCACCAAACAAGAGCCAGCAATGTCTCCTTGCTGCAAAGAAGGCCAATGGTATCCTGGGCGCATTAGGCAAAGTACTGCCAGTGTAAGAATGAAGGTGATCCTTCTCCCCGCTCAGCACTTGCGAGGCTGTATCTAAAGATCCAGGTTCAATTCTGGGCCTCCCAGTAAAGGGAGACCAGGATGTATTTGAGGGAGTCCAGCAAATGACCACAAAGCCCAGTGCTGAAGGGGCCACAGAGCATCTCCTGTGAGGATAGGTAGGGAGAGCTGTGGTTGTTTGCCCTGGAAAAGAGGAGGCTTTGGGGGGGATCCTCCCCTCTCACTGAAGGGAAGGTACAAAGAGGATGGAGCCAGGATCTTTTCTGTGGTGCTCGGTGTGAGGACAAAAGGCAAAGGGCACGGATTGGAATATTGAAGGCTCCATCCGAACATCAGAAAGCACTGTTGTATTGTGCAAGTGCTGGAGCAATGGCAAAGGTTGCCCAGGGAGATGGGGTCACCTCCTCTTCAAGACGTGGGCCTGGGCACCCTGCTCTGGAGGCCCTGCTAGAACATGGGTTGGTCCAGCTGGATCCAGAGGTCCCTGCCAACCGTCTGGTGATTCTTTGATAAACTGAAACCATTTCCATTTGTGGCTGCAGTCACTATCAAACTCAGGATATATTAATTTTTTTTCCTGTTTTTCTTTATTTCCATGACGCTTTACCTACGTGCTGTGATGCCTGCTATGGAAATGATTTCACACAAATTCAGTTATGGATGAGTTTGTACAGCATGAGGAACAGGTGATAAAAATATCTATATTCATGTACATGAAAAAACAGTTAATTGTGGTATATCCTAATTGTCTCTGTTCACATTTCAAGGATACTACTAATGAAATAATCCGAATTATTCTTTTTATTCCTCATGTATTTGAATTGTACTTAAGTTGGCACTTGTGTGAATATAAGCCTTTCAGTACAATACTGCAATGTTAAGAAAAATCTGTGCTTTACAGCCAGTTTTAAGACAGCTTTTGTTAACCCTTTGATTATTACATTTTCTTTTCTTCAGCATTCTTCTTAAAGTAGCCCCATTCAGTGGGGTTGTTCAGTTTTGTTGGGTTCTGTTATCACAACAGCAGTCACTTCAGGTTTGTTCCTGATCATGAGCCATTGTGGCATCACTTGCACAGCACTGCTCTCAACACAAACCCCAGCTGGGCACCTCTGTCATAACACACAGAAATGATGCCTTCCCATGGGGGAAGATGCAGTTGTTCTGCAGTAAGCTGCAGTAATGCTTCAGAACCTTGTCTGTGGTTTCTTGTAGCATGTCTCAGTGGCAGATTTAGATGAATGGCTTCCAACCAAGCACTTTAGGTGTCTAAACACTTAATTTAGGTGAGCGTTTTTAGTTGTCTTTTAGAAGAATGTTACTGTTTTCAAAACCAAAGCAACTAAATTAGTATCAGAATATTCCTTTTTTTCTCTTAAACTGGATGGCTGCAGCTAAGCTGCTGGGAGCATGAAGCCACTGGGGGGAGGAGAGACGGAGCTTTCCTGGCATACTTCAGTTTTCAGGAGGTAAGAAAATTGACTGAGGAGCCAAAATGCCAGATCAGTATTTTATTTCTCCTACCTGAAACACTGCTGCACTGTGGTCATTCATCAGGCACAGTTATAGAACTATTTCTGTGCAAAATGTCAACAAGTGCAGGGAGGGTTTATCTTTTTTTTTTCCTCCTGCTCTGTGACTGCCACTTAGCAACGTAGTGTGCAGGAAGTAGAAATGTTGTTCTTTCCCTTTCTATCTCCCAAATGTAAGGGAGGGTTCAGGAAAGGCACAGAGCACGTCATCCACAGTTGTTTTGTTTCCTGGAAATTTTGAAGTCCAACAAAGAAAAGGAAAAAAGAAAGACAATGTCATTTTGAATGAATTGCTCCTTGAAATCTCCATGTAAATGGGCAGAATCTCTCCCAGCTTAAGTTCTCTTTCCGAAGACAAGCAGGCGTACTCTGCCCTGTTCTCGCTTTAAAATAATTGCATATTGTTACACGGGAGCTGCTGAGACTGTCAGGATAGCTGATTTTGGTGACTTGCATAAGTGTTCTTCAGTTTCTTTATTGAAGTTACTGAAGAAAAAAAAAATCTCAACATCAAGTAACTGTAACTGCAGTGAGACAAACTAGAAATACTGCATTTTTTTTCTGAAATCCTGTCACTAAATGTCTTTCACTGCTGCTATCTAAAATGCAGTGAGGTTGCCAGCTGTTCATTTCAGGATGTTTTAACTGAAGAGGCCCTTTGGGCTCAGTTGATCAACACAGGACCATTTATTTGTAAAATGCATTTCCTAAGTTACCTCTGCTAAGCATATTCCTCTTGGTGAATGGAGAATAAGAGAATGACACTTGCTGAAATGAATGAGAAGGGTTTTCACCAAGTAGTTTATGAAATTTGCCTGCAATGTAAAAGTAGTGCCAACATACTGTGCTTTGGGAGAGTGCAGTAGCTCACAAAACATGGTCTTGATCCTATTGTTCATCACTGTGGTGACCGTATTCAGGAAACTGTTGTTTACTTTAGATGCCAAAAGTTAGTTTGTTTTATTTTGTGCTCCATATAGGCAAATGGATTAATTAAGAAATGATCAGTACTAGAGTGGACTCAAAAACCAATTCATTAGCCTAAGTTTATCCATTCTGTTTTGATTAACCTGGGAGTAGTGTCTGTACACTGTAGACTGAGCAGATTGTGAATGTTGTCACAGAAAGATTTTTAGGAGTCAGAGAACTTGGATTCTGTTCCTGGTTCCGTCTCTGATTCACTGCGTAAGCGTCCTAAATGGCGTGAGTCACTCCATGTCTCTGCCTCATTTACACTTCATATAAAACAGCCTGTTGCTTACATCATGCCTAGTATTTCACTGTTTCTTTTGCATCTTCTGTGTTATGTTAAAGCTCCCAAAGTAATTTCCAATATTTACACAACTGTATCCAGTTCTTCCTAACCTCTACCCGGTCTGGGTCTTCCCACAGAAATAATTTAGAGAGAAATTTAATTATTACTATGATTATATAATTATAAAATAGTAAGTATTTAATTCATTTAATGCCTTCATTTATCCACACATAAATCCCTCTTCGCTTTTTGCAGTGCCCACATGCTAGGAAACTTTATAGAAGCTTTACATTTAATCATGATGATTTTCATGCACCTCTGAACTGGTCCGTTTCTGTGTTCGATTTCTCCCATTTCTATCCTGCTGTTTGCCACCTGGCTGCCACATCACATTAAGAACCAGAGGTTCTTGAAGATTGATGTTGATTATTGTATCTCTTTTAGCATTTTTATACTCTACAAAGATTACAGCTGGAGAGCACTGTTGTGAATTGTGCACACCTGCTCATACTGCTGCTTTAGTAAAGTACTGTGAGAATATCTGAAACAAGGTGTACACCTAAGGAATATAAGCTTTAATTATATTGTCATTAAATTTCATGCTGCTACTTGTAACTCAAAATAGCTTAAACTATTTCTTTATCTTTACATCTTTTCAGTGTCTTTAAAGAGTTCACAAACCTTTTTTTATGTTCCCAAGTACAAAGAGGAGCAGAGCATGAAACATGAATTTAGTGAAAACATATTTCTGGAGAGCTTTTGGGCAAACGAGCTTCGTTTAAGCAGGAGCTGTGATGTGCATTGCATAGCTCAGCCCAAGAAAAAGTGGTTGTTGAGAGTACTTTGTGTTTCCTTGGCTGGCATTAGGTCTGTCTTAGTAGGACACCCAAGACTTCATAAATCAAGTATATTTAATGAGAAATGCTGTGTGTGCATGCATGTTGTGTCTAAAAATAGTGTTCTTTGAACAGGATTCAATTTTGACTTTGCCTGCTATGCTTTTAACATGAAGCAGAACCCCATGTGGAAAAACTAATGTCATTTTATTGGCCAGCTGAAATTCCCCCTGCTTGGCACTGCTTCTTTTCAACTCCTCACGACCAAGTACTTCTAGTTAGTCAGCAGCAGGATATGTAAATTCATCCTGGGCATTAGGAAATAAAGAACAGATGCTGTAGAAAATGTTTTTTTAATAGTGCATTTTTTCCTTTAAAGCTGCTTTTTTTCTTTTAAGTTGAACTCTGCTTTGTTTTTCCAACTTTACTAATTATTTCCACTTACCTCTCTTTCATTCTAAGCTTAAAAGAAAAAAATGTGCAGTTTATTTTTTAAACCTGGTATTACCTGTCTTTGCTCCAGTGGAATCCTTTTGTATTTCTAACAGAAGAATAGCAGAAGAATTTGGCACTGAATAAGATAGTGAAATCATGATCTAGTAACACTTCTGTCAACTAAATGCAGTGAAGTCTCTTCTGCTAAAGTTATGTAGACACTTCATTCTGAGCAGCTCAGACCAGTGATAAGTTTAAGGAAAGTGTGCACGTGTTTTCTTGTCTCTCTGCTGTGCTTGCTTAAAATCGGTCACCGTGAATCATGCTAACAGTAAAAGTGAGGTCAAAGTTTGAATTTACATATGTACATCTTTGTAGAGTGTATGAAGTGTGTAAGTGCCAAACTGTTGTCTCTAGAAACTGAAATTCTTTTTCCACAGAACAGGAGCTACAAAAGTTAAAGCTCGTGCAAACTTTCTTATGCTGGGTAAGTGCTGAGATCTGCTGGCGTTTCTGACCGTCTGTTAACCATCGCACAAAGCTAAGCTCTCAGTGTGGACAGCTGCCCTTGAGGAAGTCTGCTGGGTGCCACCCCCTTGTTGTGCTGGAGTCATCACAATAGTCAGTACATGGTGACTTACTAAATATGCCTGAGATGAATTCTAGACTTACTCTGAATAATTGCAGTCTTGAGGATTGGGGATGAATTCAGAAGTGAAACATGTCTAACAAGGTCTAAATTTCCTGTTAACCAAACGTTCAGTTCTAAGCTGGTTTTCCTAAATCTGTCACCAGATATAATTTTTTGACTCCTCTGGTCTCATACATTCAGCATAGGCAGACAGAATGTTATCTATGTAGGCAACCAATACAAATAAATGGATTCTCCTTGTCCTCTCCCTTCAGTTTGTTCTGTTGATTGTTTGTGAGGACCAATTTCTCCACCTAAATTTTGGGTTTACTTACGGGGACAAAGCTGTTCTGAATGACAGAAGCAAACTGTAACGTGGGATCTGGAGATGAAGAAAGGAGGAGCATAATATTCTATAGCGAGCAGTTGTGGTGGCATCAGGAACTTGAGTTCCAGTCTCTGATGGGTTTGTTCTGCAGATTGCTCACTTGTTTTCAGCAGCATCAGTGCTAATAGTAGACATGTGCAAGGATGTCCATAGTGCTATAGGCATTAGGGATCAAGTTCCCAGCAGGGTATACAGACCAAAAAAGAACCTAGCACTTCTGAAGGGATTGTCTCAGGTCTGGCTAAAATGGCACTGTCGTGTGATAAGCAGTGCTGTAGCTATTGTGAGGTGGTTATGTGAAAGCAAGGCCTTGTGCCAGTTTCAAATTAGCGAATAATGGAATTAGCCAGTCAAGCTTACTAATAGTGTGTGTACTACGTACTGTGCTGCTCTGCTTTCACTAAAGTTCACTACTTTGGCTGTGTTTGCCTGAGGCTTTCTGCCTTTGTCTGTCTTTCAGCTTGCACTGTGTTCACAGGAAGGTTTTGTATCACAGCTTTTTATCAGTATTCAAATTCATCATAAATCACCCACTTTGTGTTTAATTATCACTGCGTTTGAGATGTGGCTTACACGCCGTGTATGGTGTTTGTTTCTGTATAACTCACAAGTACCTTAAATTGAGGACGGCTTCCTGTCTAGCAGTGCCAGCGCAGCAGATCCTCAGTGAGTGGGACTTTGCCTGGACTTCAGCTTGTGTGGTGGTTGGGGTCGTGCAGCACACAGCCTTTGCTGCGAAACGTTGAAATTCACAAATGCATTTTGGCAGCTTTAGGAAGGGGAAATGAGTGCTGGAGAAACTCCTCAAACCAAGCTGTGCCAAAAAAAAAAAAAAAAAAAAGCCTTTTCTGTTTTTCTGAAGGGTGTAAATTCTTATAATAGGTGAAACGTTTTGCATGGTAAGACTGTTGCATACGTTATGAAAAACAGGGTTAAACATTCATGCATGCTGTTGTTTTATAAGGTAGCTGAACTTGTAGTTTGTTAATGAAATGGTGCTTGTCTCTTTGGGTGCTTTTTGGTGATGTATCCAAATAGATTGGTTATATGATAGAGGTAGAGTATACCTCAGGGAAATGAGAAATTTGCATGTAAGAAAACTTGCAGCAGCATCAGATTCTGTTTGGATTGCATTTTTGTTAATCAAAATATCAAAAGAAGTTTGGGGTTTTCTGATGAAATTTCAAGAGTGTGTTTGCATGCACTTACTAAATAAACTCACGGAGAGCTGTTCAGTGTGGAGATCCCATCTCTGGCTCCGAATTCCTAAGCTTTAAACAGCTGGATTCCCACAGCATTCCAGGCAAGCACACTCTGGGTATTTATTGTGTTCTTCTATTTATCCTTTTTGCCATCTGCTGCTGGTTACTGTTTAATACTAAGCAAGATGGACTTCTGGTTTGAGATGTCCCTGTTCAGAGTATCCCTCCCTTTATGCTTAGATGTGTTTTTCCTATGTGGAGGAATACGAAGGCTGAATTAGCCACTCATATTTTCATCATCTGTCTCTCTTCAACTGTGGCTATGTAAGTAGATCCCTAATGACTGAAATATCAGGTAACAGAGAAAGGTAACTGCCTGATTTCCTGCAGTTGAACAGCTGGCTTTGCAAATCCCATCAACAGAATCTGGAGAAGATCATCTTTGGTACATCTTCAATGAAAGTCATTACTTAAATATCATGGGCATTATGCTTTAAATCCTGTTAGTGTTCCCAGTTCTTCACATGTCTGTTTGGCACTATCCTACATAAATAAGAGATTTATCTTGGTTAGTTACGTTTTGTCCCAACATCTTCTCTCCTTGTCCGTGGCAGATTTCACTAGGCTTGCCTAGAATTACTCCAAAATACTGGGTAGAACAGACCTACCTTCTGTTTCCTAATTTTACAATGAATGTATCTCCATAATGAAAATCTGAATTTCTTATCAATTTTATAATGTAAAAATTTGGTGGAGAGCCTCCATTAATTCCAATGTTGTGTTCTTTTATTTTTGTGATTGTAACATGTCTGAGAAAAAGCCTGCTTTCCTCCCCATGTCACCAAAAAAGAAGGGGTTCTATTTTAATTCTTCAGTGTTTGGCATTCATTCAAGACAGAATGCTATTTCTGGTTAAATGCTTTTGTTAGCTCTAATGAAGTTAGACTACTGTTAATGTAAAGTGATGATACCAGCCATGTGCTAAAGGCCATAGACATGGCTGTAATTGCATTGGGCAACAGCAGCTGCTGGCTGTAGGCCAAGCAAAAGCAGTAAGAATGATCAAGTTGTTATATGAAACGTGTGAAGAACTCGGTAGTTATTTAACAAGTCTCTTAATGATAGGCTCTCCTTACGTAACAAAAAGCTTAGTTAGCAGATCACTGTTTTTGTTGGAAGTGAGCGTGCTTATATTCATATGTTGTATCTAAAATCCTAAGAAAACAAGAATTGATGGGTACCATACTTGCCTTAACCTTTTCCAATTGAACCAGTTCTTAACCAAACTCATGCAAGTAGTTCTTAGGTGTTCCTGTTGGTGGTATTGCTTACTGTCCGTTCATGCTTTGCTTTTCAACGCATCCTGGAACACAGAGAAGGTTTTTCCTGTAACTGAGTTCTGTCAATTAGACGTATGTTCATCTGTAGAATGGTACCTCAGCCTGAGATTAATGTAGCTGTTTGCAAGCTTCCATGTTACTAATCATTACCTCTGCTTTGCAGAACACCTCCAAGTCCTGTAGGTTTGCAAGCATAGAACTCCTGGATGTTTTTACCTTTCTGTTAACCTTTGCCAGTAAGCATGAATATTTTTTTGGTAGAATATTCTGTTTGATCAATTTTTTTTTTTACTGAAGAATTAAATTCCACAGTTTGGTTACTGTATTACGTGTTTGATTTCTGCAGGCTATAACATTTCCCCTCTGTATTGTACAGTTCAACCTTTTTCAAAAGGCATTTAGTAAATTGCAGGTAGAACAGCTATTGTTCAACCTCTTCCATAACTTTCTGGTGGTTCATTAATAAGTAGCAGAATCCTCTCAGGAAGGAATGGCCCTCAGAGCTCCACCTGACTGGCCAGCTGAGAAATCTGAAGCAAATGTCTAAGGAAAAGGTTGGGGATTTTGGTCAGTGTGTTATGCTGGCAGCCGGATTATCGAACTGGTCATCATTTCATCAGTTGTTGGGTTTTGATGTTTTTCTTTTTTAATGATATTTTTCAATTGAGTCATTGGATCTTTGAACTTTATTTAAAAAAAAAAAAGTGTGAAATTCTGTTTTGTCTTCAACAGTGCCCTTAAAGACAGTCGTTTCCCCCCAATGACGAGGGATGAGCTGCCACGGCTTTTCTGCTCAGTGTCTCTACTCACTAACTTTGAAGATGTATGTGACTACATGGACTGGGAGGTAAGGATTGTGCATGTCCTGTAAGAAAATGTCTTTGATAACCGTGAGCGTCTGTTAAACTCTTACTGTTTAAATCATCTGCATATATTCAGTGTAGTTGCTGTTTGGCACTCTGTGCAGGTTGTTTGGCGTAACGATTCAAGATGCCATTTTGGTAGAACTGCCATTGCCTTGAAAGCCAGAGCCGAGAAAATGGAATACAGTTGATTCCATTTGTCTTCCTTGGCTTTCAGAGCAAGTGGCCTGCAGGACAGCACAAAGCCCTGATACAGTGAGGCCATGTAACTGGCAGCTCTTGTCTTCCTGTTCTCCTTACTTAGAGCAGAATCTGTTTTACTTGACCTGTTCTAGGAAACCTTTTGAGCAGCAGCATAAAAGCCACAGATTAGGAAGCTTTTAGAGTTATTTCTGGGAAGGTGTACTGGAACGAAGTGCTATTCTGTGTTCTTATGTTCTTTCACAGATTATTGGTTTTAGATGCTTGCACAAAAGTAAATTACTGGAGTTAAGATCAACTTCTCATCTCAGCCAGGATGATTGTTTTAGTCTGTATTTGAACAGATGGAAATTGTTTTGAAGTTGTTGTCTATGCTACTGGATGTGTTACAGTGCCAGAGACACCCCACAAATTAAGAGTACTTTCATGTAAACACTGACTTCCCTACAACAGCAGCTTAGCCCTCCTAGATATTTAGGAGTTCTTAATAGCAAAAGAGGTTTCCTGTTGGGCCCACACATAACAAATGTGAATTGAATAGAAATGTCGTTTGTTGTTACAGTGGTAGGAGGCACCACAGAATGGTGCTCTTATGACTTAAGTCATAACATTCAGATTTGTTTGAAATAATGGAGGATTTTACTTTCAGCGCCCTCTTTGTGCCTTGTGCAGAATCCTCGATTCCTCGTCAATACTGTAAACAAGTTTAATGCAGAAAAGTAATTCTGTGCAGTTGTGATTTACTTTCCAGAATCTCATGATTCTTCTCACTGGAGAGTTCTGGCTTATGGAGGAAGAATGAAAGGGTCAAAAATACAATAGTTCTTGTATTATTCATTTGCTAACTTGTTCTCTCATATTTAAGGGTTTTAAACCTTCAGTAAATTCCTGGGAATTCTCCCACACAAGCCCTCAGCTCCCACCCGAGGAATATTTGGGGCAATTTTAGAGGAATTTTGATCAGTGTTCTGGTTTAGAGCTTGTGCAACTGAATATACAGACACTTAAAAGTCAGCTAAATGCATAGGTAGTTAATGTGATGTTGCTGTTGTAAGGCTAACTTCGTTTTTCCAAGTCAATTTGATTAATTGCCTATAGTAGCATTCGTTTCCGTGTCACATAACTACTTTACCAATGAGGTTTATTTGGCAAACTTGGTGATTTGTGCTTCATCAGTAGGTCCCATTTAAGCTCAACAGGTTGTCTGTTTTCCTGTGTACAGTAATAAAAACAGTTTGTGTTGATGGGACATGTTTTGAGAAGACACCACAAAACTGGTGGACTTATGGATGAATTTTTCTTTTATATTTTCTTTTGTCTAGGAATGGGAGTAAGATCAACAAAGTGTTGTTTTCTGCTAGCTTGCAAATCAAACTGTCAGCATTCTCCTAGCATGGGGCCTAAAAATGACTTGGTGACTTTGCTGAGGATTGCCCATAGAAGCAGATTGGAAACTGGTAGAAGCTTAATAGCTGACAGTGGCCCCATGGAAAGGCTTCGTGAAATTCCCTCCACGGTCTGCTTGTTAGTGCTTGCCTTTTAAATATGGCTGAACTGCTCTTGGCTGTAAGTCTGACACGACTGAGCACCCATCTTCATCTGATGGCAATAATCACACGTAGTATAGATGAGTTGAGATTGCAGAAAGCTGAGCTGTGGAGGGTTGACACGATGCTTCTCGAAGGTTGCAGGCAGGTTGTATTTTACAGCAATCTGAAATGGTGTTCTTTTAATTTGATACCGACCTTTTTCTGTTCTAAAAAAAAGCCTTTCAAAATTGATAATTGATATGGGCAGAGATGTGCAAAGGAGTGTTATTAGAATGAGATCTTTGGGACTGAAGTGCTGAACTTCATTTGCAGTGTTCTTGCAGCTGCAGAAATATACTCTGTTCTCATCTTAGCAATAAACTAAGTAGATTTTAGTCTCTAACACCACTTCTTTTTACTTTCAGGCTCCTTAAGTTCATAATTACATCATCTGAGTATACAGATTTGAACTTTGTAGTGTTTATATGTCCATTTTATGAATGTTAAGTAATAAAATACATTAAAATTGGCAGCAAATTCAATATGTTAGCCTCTAATTAATTTTTCCTTTGTAAGGAGCGGTAGTTTCATGCAGAAAGCTTATGAAGGCCATGGCCAAGACTTCTCCCATTTCTCTGTACTTATGTCACATATAAAAGTCACGGACCTTAAAAAACAAAAGTCTTAAAATAACCAAATATGTTAATTGAACAAGTGGTCATTAAGGGCTCTGTAGATGTCCCTCAGTTGTTTTTTCACTGTCATGTGGTTATGTTAAAAGCAGTTGTCACTGGAACAATTGTGTTTCGTATTAAATTTTGGGTTGAAAAACAAATGCCATGAAAAATACAGTGCGTGTGATAGCCTTTTAAATGTGAGCTCTTCATTTCCTCATGTAGAGTGGGGGACTTTGGATTTAAATAGAAATAACATTTCCGTATTTTATGCATGAAAACAAAAATATCAGCTATTAATGTTTTGAAATCCAAAGCAGCTTGTTGTCATTGTACGTTGAAACTGGCAGATCTTCAGTAATGCCCTGGAAAGGTATCTGGCCTCTTTCTTTTTTGGTAACTCCTCCATCAAATACTCCCACTGCCTTCAGATGAGTAGTTTTGGTTTCTGTAATGGCAGTCTGCCATATTGCTCTAGTAGCATGGAAAGGGAAGCTGGAAGTTGAATGCTGTCCTCATACATGAGCAGGATTTTTCAGGGTTTCAGGATCCAACTGGCAGTGACAGGTGGCACAGCAATTTTGTCAGCAGCTGCTTTTGCACCTCAGCTGGTTGTTGGTTTTGGTTTTTTTTTTTGCAGAAAGATGGTATTTGTTTTGAACATCTTCTGCAACTGTTTGCAAAATGGCATCAACCATCGAAAGGTTCACATGTCAACCTTTATCATGTTAGAAATCTCTTGTATCTCTTTTTTTAATGTACTAATAAAACTGCCAATTTCTTGCAGGTGGGTGTACATGGCATTAGAATAGAATTCATCAATGAAAAAGGATCAAAACGCACCGCCACCTACTTACCGGAGGTTGCAAAGGAGCAAGGTCATTGTTGAGCTTTATTTCATATGATCTGGTGAAGAATTTAAACATACCTGTAAATCTAAAATGCAGTATTTGACCTTGCACTGATGTCAGATGATGGAGCAATATTTAATTGTAAGAAAAGACTCTTCTATAAAATGCCAATTACGTGTCTGTCTCAAACCCCCTTGTAGGGACTCAGTAAATTGTAGCTGTTCTGATGCAAATCCTAACCATAGTGAAGGTGTAAGAAAATAACTTCTGGGTTTTGGGGTGTTGGGAAAGGATTATTTTCATACTGGAAGTCCAAAATAAGGTTACTGATTTCAATAGGACAGACTTCAGTTTGTGAATCAAGAAACTTACATATACAGTAGCTTTTGTTGAACAGCTGTTTGTTGAGCCAAACTGAAGATTTTCTCTTTGAGGCTTAGAAGTGTGTCTTAGCCTTTTGAATTTTGCATTGCCACTTCTTCATTTTCCTTCTGGTGCACTAAGTAATAGCAGTGAGACCTTCATTAACAGATAATAGATCTGGTCTCCCAATGGTCACTTGAAAGCTCAGATGCCTTCCAAGGCAGTTCTTTCCCTTTTGCTATCTCAGGTTGGCCAGTTACAAAGGGCTCTTTTGGTGAGACCTTTGGTGATCACTTACGCATGGGTTTTTTTAGTATTCTTTTAAATTCAGGAATTGGGGGAAGGGTTAAATTTCTTACTTGTGATAAACTATGCATTACAGTCTGACTCTTAAAATTTACCAAAATTGTTTTTTTCTTTTTTTTTTTCCTGCTTTAAAAATGCAGTGTGACAAACTTAATTGCATCTTTGGGAAGTAAGATGTCTATTTTAGAAATAGTGGGCTTTTTAAAATCGACGTGTAGGAGTTTTGAGTAGCATGACTTTATTGAGAACAGTAGTGAATCTGAATATTTGTTGTCACTTTTTTTAAACAAACCAGCCTGCTACATATCACAGATGTTCTGAAATTTAAAATATCACTGTTAACTTTGCAGTGATATTTATGGAGAGCCCTAATGCCTGAAGTTCTCTCCACCCATTCAGTTAATAAATCTTTTGAATTTTCTTTCATACAGAAACGAAGCTTTCCATGCTGCCAGAGCCACTTAGGATGTATGATCAGATGTGGTTAATGATCTGAACGACTCAGAAAATTGCAATTTTGTTTGTCATTGTCAGTCACCTGGATATGTGGGTGCAGTATTTCAACCACAAGATAAAAATGCATTGTTGGTAGAGCAAGCTTTATGCCTGATGAAATGCTGCTCAGCATCTTTCCCACAGCTATCTCCTGCATAGGAGAACGCCCCGTGTTTCATAGGTAACTTCAGGAGAGCAGCTGTGTTACCAGTGTCACTGCGTATCGTGCTGTGTTTTTGCAACACCTGTTCCTACTGCAGTAATGCTCATGAATTTTTACCGCTGTGAAATTCAACAGGATGGGACCACATTCAAACCATAGATTCCTTATTGAGGAAAGGAGGCTACAAAGCTCCGATTACTAATGAATTCAGGAAAACCATAAAGCTAACCAGGTATGCATCCCGGGGATACTGCAGATAAGCCCTGTTGGTTTGGTTTTAGTGTGATGAGTTCATTTCCTGGTAAGTGGTTGTTTCAGATGTTAACAGTAAGCTTTCATGTATGTATTATTAATATTTTCTTTCTTTTCACAACAGGAATACAGACTTCTGAGAATATCTGTGCCTTGCATTAAATACAGTAGAGCTTACAGGCACTAAGCAAGGAAGAAAGGGCTGCTAAGTAGCTTGCTGCATATATACCAGGGAGTATATATATTTTGTTTCATAACTGAGAAATCCTTGCAGCGTATCAGCTCTGCAGTTTTACAGTTTGCTCATTGGCTGCAGCGGATCTCAAGGGGCTGTTATTAAGGGGGATTACTTGCCATTGTCACGTTGTGTATGAGCAGTTGGTGCTGCTGCTCTGGAGGCCATGCAGTGCCCTGAGCTGTTCAGCTCTCCGAGCGGGCGCTGGGGCTTTTCCCTCCTGCAGAGTAGGAGCTTCATCTCCTAACAGGTGCTGGGCATGCAAAGTGGGGAGCTGATCTGACAGGTGGTGCGCTGGCTTGACTGCATCAGGTACTCTAGGAAGGAAGACATAAGTGCAGAGCTTTACTTCACACTCAGACACTGTTGTATGTTGTGTGCCCGCTGTAATGCTTGTTTAATACAATGTGCTCGTGAGGGCTCTTTAGCAGGTCAGAGCCAAAAGGTTAGAGAATGGGTTGCAAATGTTCCACCTATAAAATTGTAGTTGTATGGTGAAAGAGCAGGTGTCAATAGGAAGCCCTGTAAAACAACATTATTTTATAACCATGCAGTACAAAGTGACTGCTGAGCTCTTGCTGTTTATTCCATGCTTTGAGAACTAAGGATTTTATGAATCCTGTGTCATAAGGAGGCACTGACTGATAACCCATGAGGTTTCTTCTCCTCTCTTCAGGGATAACAAGCACTATTATTAATACAACTCATAAATTTGGTAGTTAGAGACCTTTATCCAACACCATTATTCTTCCTATCTTTCGTTGACTTGCAGGGACTCGCAGAGAAACGAGATTCATTTTTAATATGTTGGTTGGGTATGTTAGCATCACTTCTGTGTACTTATTTCTTTGGGAATTCTTTCCTCCTTAGTGCAGCTGGATTGGGTGTGAGCTAGACTCCACTCCCTATTTCCATAATTAAAACCCAGTCCTTTCATTTCAGACACAAAAATACTGGGCTTCTCATTATTGTTAATGTACTCTTAGAAGACAAAGAGCTGAGTGTTTTTTTTCAGTTCCCACTTTTGTCACCTACATCTAAAATGCTTGCCATTACTTAGCAGTGTTTGTTTAGACTTGGCAGAAGACAGAGCATTTCTCAGAAAACTGTTTTCACTTTAGAAGAATCTCTCCCTCACTCAGTGTTGTTTTGGGTAAGGAAAAAGACTTTGTCCCACTGACTGAAATTCTGCTTTCTAGTAGGAACCTGATTCCAGGGGAATTGCTATTGCTGAGGAAAACATGCTATTCTGAGGGTTATGACTGGGAGGAAGGTTTTATGGAATCCAGCTTAAATTTTCAAATGCAGCACCCCAATTTTCTTGCTATCTTATTCTCAAGAACATATAGAATATATGGTGATAACTTAGGGCATGAGTAGCTGTAGGAGTTCTTAAGTGAGACTTTCTGTACACCTCAGTGAATAAGGGATGTATTTTTCCGAGACACAAAACTTCTGTATAGCACGCACATTGTTCCAGCTCCATGATTTTGTTTGAAGCAATGGCATACCAGTGCAGAACAAAACAAGTGTTCTGCTTAGTATATTTAGTTCAACATCCCAACCACAAAATCACAAGCCTAATGAGTAGAATAGACAAAGCGTGTTGTTTAATATTATGATTTTTTCCATCTGTGATTCTACACAGGCTGCCCTTGGCCTGTTTTGACTCACTTAGAGCCACTGGTTGCCAAGCTTATAGTTTAGTTCCATAGTGGTGAGGGGATTAGTGCACAGATCAGCTTACTCATCAGGTGCAGGGAGTGCAGTGCTCCACTCCTATCGCTGAGAGAGGAGCTGCAGCTCAGCTGCGACCAGCAGCCGTTTAAGTTAGTACATCATTAACCAGCGCCGCCGTCGCAAGTAATTGCGGGCACTGCGGTGCACTGAAGCAAGAAGCTGTAAGCATAAGGTGTTCTGCTCTGTTCCTCTGGCAGAGGCAGCAGAAACAATTGTTTGCCACCTCAGTTGCTGCAGTTGGTAACTCAACAGCAGTTTGAATGTCTGTGTTGGGCTGTGAGTACAAGCTGTTGAGGCATGCGTTGTGCTTTTTCAGACCTAAGAGGGAAAAGAACAAACAGAGCGACTCCAGAAGAGAAATGTCATAAACAAGGGAGGTGGCAATATTTTAAACCACTGTAGCTGGATTCACCAACTCTCATCTGTAAGATCTCTTATGCAGGGGCTTATGAAGTGACATTTGTGGCAATATGGAATAGTGTTATTTTTGAGTAGATTTCACAGTTTTACAGATAAGTGTAAATGTGGCACTATGTTCCTTGTTGTCAAACAATATCAATGCAAATTTATCTGAAGTACATTTTGGGGAGTAGGGGCTGTTCTACTTTAAGCTATATGTAGTTTAAAAGGGAAATCACTTCACTTCGTATAGCTGGATTTATTTTAAAAGCAGAATGTGCTAGACATTACTTTTTAAAAACAGCTCTGGAATCAGTACTGCTTGTTTACAGGGCTTTTCTCCTAGGTTATTTGTAGAGAGTTGGCTGATAATTTGGGATGCTCAGTAAATCATCACAAGTTCAAATACCTTGAGTAAAGTAGTAGGCAGCGATTTTTTAATAGTTTTTTTTTAATTTAAAATATTTTTCTTAAGCACTTATGTTGTGACTTGTGTGATTCAAGAACAGCCCCCAAAAACATGGTAGTTCTCTCCATGCCCTTGTGCAACTAAAGTTTGTCTTATTCCTGAGACCAAAAGTACAGAGCTGTTCTCGTCATTAGATGTACACCTAGCACCATATTTTCAGTGCTGCTCATAGCTGCCCAATGAAAGTTCTTGAGTTTGCTCCTTTGCTCTTTTCTAGGTACCGTAGTGAGAAGATGACCATGAGCTACACAGAGTACCTTGCCCATCGTCAGCATCATCACTTCCCAAATGGCATTGGGCACCCCCTTCCACCATACAACCATTATTCCTGACACTGAGCCGCATGACCAGTCACTGGACCTCTCTGCAGACCTCTTCCCAGGAGACCCTGCCCCTTCTTGGTCTAGCTATCTCTATTACTGTACCATTTTATGATGATAGTTTCCGTTGCCATTTTGAGGCTTCTCCGTAGTTGGTTAAGCTCATTGTGGCAACGGGAGGGAAAACTGCATTATTACAAAGATCCCATACTTTTTTATTGAATCACTGCAGATTTTTTTGCAGCATATATAGCCCTTGGGTTTTTTATGAAATGTTAAATTTCTACTTCATTAACATTGAATTATATCAGTCAAGACTTTCTGTGACTGTGGATGGAAGGAAGAGTTTAAGGATTACAGTTGGGGATTCTTTGCTCAGAAAAAAAAAAGGCATTCATGGCTTTTTCATTAATAGCTCTGTCAGGGAATGAAACATATCAGATTCAGGTATTATATTAGACAATGAATTGCATTTTCTTAACCTTCTTAATAGTAGTCTGTGGTACAATATTTCATAGACTTTCTTCTTCCCTTTGAGTTTTCCCATGAGCTCCTTTGATCATCCGTTCAGGTCTCCTGCGGTGGTTGAGCAAGGAGCTCATTGAAAAAAAAGACAAAGGGAAGAAGAAACTCTGTGAAATGTGGAAAAAGGACCTGGCCACTTGGGAGGAATATAGGAATGCTGTCAGGACCTGCAGGGATGCAGCGAGGAAGGGTAAGGCCCACTTGGAATTAAATCTGGTGAGGGAGGTCAAGGACAGCAAGAAAGGTTGCGTTTTGTTTTTGGTTTTTTTTTTTTCAATATGTCAGTAGCAAAAGAAAATGTGGGCCTGCTACTTAATAAGGTGGTTGCCCTGGTAACAGGGGATGTTGAGAAGGTGGCGATGCTGAACACCTTCTTTGCTTCAGTCTTCACTGATTAGACTGTCCCTATGGAACCTCAGACCAAGGAGGTAAGAGAGTCTGTAGAAAAGACTTTCCCTTGGTCAGGAGGATCTGGTCAGAGATCATGTAGGCAAACTTGACTCCTACACATCCACTGATCCCGATGGGATGCACCCCCAAGTGCTGAGGAAGCTGGCAGAAGTGATTGCCAAACCACTCTATTGTCTTGGAGAATGGGAAAGGTGCCTGAAGACTGGAGGATAGCCAGTGTCACTCCAGCCTTCAAAAAGGACAAGGAGGAGCTGGAAAACCACAGGTCAGTTGGCATCACCTCTGTCCCTGGAAAGGAGATGGAACAGCTTGTTGCGTCATCACCAAGCAAGTGGAAGAGAAGGTGATTATCAGGAGCAGTCAGTGTGAATTCACCAAGAGGGAAGTCATGCTTGACCACCTTGGTAGCCTTCTGTGATGTCATCACCAGCTGGGTAGATAAGGGGAGAGCAGTGGATATTGTATACCTTGACTTCAGCAAGGCTTTAGACAAGACTTGCAGCCATTCAGCAGGACATATACAGGTTGGTGAGTTGGGCAGAGAAGAGCCTGATCAGCTTCAGCAAGAGCAAGTGTAGGGTCCTGCATCTGGGAAGGAATGACTGCACCCATCAGTTGAGGTTTAGGGGCCTGCCTGCTGGAAAGGTGTTCTGCAGAGGAAGTGGGTGCTGGCCATGAGCCAGCAGTGTGCCCTTGTGGCTGAGAAGGCCAACTTTATCTTGGAGTGCATTAAAAAGAGCATGGCCAGCAGGTCGAGGGAGGTGATCCCCCCTCTACTCTGCCCTGGTGAGGCCACATCTGGAGCGGTGTGTCCAGTTCTGGGCTCCCAGTTCAAGAAGAACAGATAACTTCTAGAGAGAGTCCAGAGAAGGGCCACAGAGATGAAGAGGGGCCTTGAGCATCTCCTGTACGAGGAAAGGCTGAGAGACCTGGGACTGTTCAGTCTGCAGAAGAGAAGGCTGAGAAGGGATCTCAGCACTGTTTATCAATATCTAAAGCGTAGGAGTCAAATGGATGAGGCCAGCCAGCTCTTTTCCAGTGGTGTGCAGCGACAGGAGGCAGTGGGCAAAGAAACTGGAACACAGGAAGTTTCATAACATGAGGAAGAACTTCTTTACTGTGGGAATAATGGATCATTGGAACAGACTGCCCAGAAAGGTGGTGGAGTCTCAATTTCTGGAGATATTCAAGACCCACCTGGATGCCTTCCTGTGTGATCTGCTTTAGGGAATCTGCTTCAGCAGGAGATTGGACTCAGTGATGTCCAGAGGCTCCTTCCAGTCCCTAGAGTTCTGTGTTTCTGTAACAGTATCTCACCCCTGCAGTAAAGATTTCATGGAGCTATAGATGTAGGTCGCTCTGAAAGTAATGCTTCCTATTTATTTACATGGAAACTACAACAAAGAGCACAGTAACACTACTTGATAGAGAAAATTCTCAGCTGCAAAACACTAGTTTTCAACGTAATTATTGCCATTAGCAGAGACTGCCCCTCTGCTGCCATCTGTCACACAGCAACAAAATGTAATGGAATATTAGGGGAAGGTTCTACCTCTGCTGCCCTCCTACCAACATCTGTCTAATTTCATGGGCCAACACCATAAAACAGGAGGCATTATTTTCAGAGTAGCCCTTGTATGTGACCTTCAGCTCGAGCACACAGCCACAATTTGAGGCTCGTATACAAAATGCTTTTCTGGATATGGAGAAGCAACTAAACGTAATAAGAGGTGAGCAGTGTGCTCAGAATCACGTGGTCTAATTGAAAGTACATGACATAATCCAGTAGGATACCTTTATCTCCTGTTCTGCACTGGAAGCCGAGGGCAGCCCAGCCCTGTCAAGCCTGCTCATCATAATGCATTTCTAATGAGACAATGCCTTTCTGATGAGCTCAAATTAGAAGTTGCATTTGTTTTTAGAAACAGATTGGTGAGTAGCAGATGTCATATTAGGAAGAAAACGGATTTAGATTTTAGTGCCTTTGACTATGACATGATTATACTTGCATATAAAATTCATAGAAAAAATATAGCAAATGTGCCAGACATTCCAGTAATCAGCGTTGAGTTCTTTGCTGCTCTGGTGTCAGGTTTTGGGGGATTTTCTAAAGTGAGATATTTTTCATTTTCTTATTTTAGAAAAGAAAAATCCCTATCTTCTTCTTGCTTGTGCTTTTGAATTTGCTGGGTTTTATCAGGTCATGGATAGTTGGGTAACTTGTTTAAAAAAAAAAAAAATTGTGTTGTGAAAGAGCACAGGACAATTATGCCATAATTTGTACATCTTTTCATCTACTACAGGAATAGTACTTGAGAGCTGTGAGTACTTCATAATAAATCTCATAATTCTCCACAAGGTAGGAGAAAGAAAACTGATGAGGACTTGTAACAACTGTAAAAATAGGATTTATTAAGTGGTGTATGTGGTATGGTTGCAAGCCAAGTATATGCCAGGAGCTACCTCCTTGCTCACGTGCCTGCAGAACTCCCACTAATAGCCACTGCAGTTCAGTGCACGTTTTAGGGGACTCCACATCCCATCTACTATGGAAAAGACCTTCCTAGCATGGGCGAGCCAACTATGGTAAGCAGAAATTCCAGTTATTTTGAATAATGAATGTTTTAAAAAATACATATATCACTCAAATAGATAAATAGAGTTAAGTTGATAAAAGGAACAACAACAACAGAAGACTAAAAACGTTCCAGAAAACAGATACGGATAAATTATCCCTTATGTGAGGATAGAATGCCACTTAATTTGTACAGAGCTTCTTGTAGAAGGTCTTTTGTATTCCTTCATCCACAGCACCCTATGTCCAAATATTTCCATTTTCAGTTGTGATGCCTTAATTTATAAGCAGAGGGCCTGAAATGTCAGGAGCCAAGAGGTGCCAGGCAGACGCTGCAGAAACTAATAGATGTTTATACAGAGGCTATTTTGGATGATACTGTTGTTTCTACTTGGGGGAGCGGTTTCAAATGGATTTGTCTTCAAGTGGAAACTGTGAACCGGTGGCTACCTGAGAGGTGTTTTGGTTTTGTTTTTTTCCTTGCCCTTATAGGGAAACTGAGCACAAACCGAATCATTCTGCTGCAAAAAACAAAACACAAAGTCATCCAACCCCATCCTTCTCTGTCATCTCGTTACACGCGCTCACAGCGCTGCGTGAGCTCATCCTTAGAAGTTTTTTAAAAAGATCTATTATATATAAAAATATATATGTATTGAAAGGTGCTAATCAACCTCAAGCAGGTCACGTGACTGGTCATGCGGATCTAAAATCATATCAGATTTTTTAAAAATCTTCGATATATGCAGATGTTATACAGAATTTCTTACCAGTGTAATAATAATATACTGATGAATAAACAATCCTGCGGGTTTTTAAGGACAAGGTCAGCAATACTCCCCACCATGGCCTGGGGGGGAAAAGGATAGTTTTGTCTCCTTTTTGTATACAGCATAATGCACAATGCATTTTTGTCTATCTCTTAGTAGCTGTTGCTTACAAATATGGTTAAAAGGGTGTTATACAAACTGTAAAGGTGTGCTTTTGACATGACTTAATGCCAGACCCTTCTGGACCAGAGTTTTGTATAACTAATTAAAAAGCTGTTACAAAGTCTGCGGTCAATCAGGTTGTATGGTATTTTTTTAGAAAAGATTGGAATAATCAGTTTATCTACAGTGTTTCTAAGGCACCTACCTCCTCAGCACGCAAGGGCTGAGAATACTGCGGATTGTTTCTGTGTAATTGTGGGGTTGTTTATACAAGATGTGCAGTTCACTGTGACATGCACTGGGACAGAATAGGTCTGTTTGCCTAAAGCGAATCGACAATTGCTTTCACAAATGCCATTCTCTGAGCTATTACCCTTTCAGATATGTTGCTGGATTTAGATCTATTAATGTTATTTTTTAATTTGGGGGCACTTCATAAGAGGTGATGGTACAACCGAGTAGCTAATTCCGCTCTTCAAGTCGGATGCTGATCTTTGATAAGCACTAATCCATTTGCCTTATTCCTTGAAGTTTTTTTTTTGATTATTCTTTTGCTAAACGTTTCTGAAGTCCTCCTTCTGAAAACTAAGTGAGACAGCAGAACCCCAGGCTGATGCGATGCTGTTGCTTAGCCGTGCCTCAAGTGGCCTTCCTTCCGCCTGGAGCGCTGCAGCACTGGCCTGGCACCATCTCGGCCCCAACGCTGGTCACAGCAGGGGGAGGGCGCCTGAGAGTTCTGACCTCAGATACAATACTAAGAGAGTCAAATCCATTTGCACACCCTGGCGTTTGTATATGGACCTCTTTACTTGTCTTCAAATGTGCGGGTTTTTAAAACTGTCGTCTGGAGTAGGTTACATCTCTTGTGTGTGTTAGATCGAACCAAAGAAGCCTCCAGCCATGCCCACATGCTGCTCCTAAAGCCTGCCTTCCAGTCCTTGCAAAAGCCCCGCAGGATTAAATGTGTTAATTTTTTTATTTTTGTACAGTTTCTAACTGATTTTTGCTAGTGATGTTAATTGAATTAAGTTTATTTGGGGAGTCTGAGTACCTCCTCCATTTAAATAAACTGGTGACTTTCCTTTTATGTTAAAAAAAAAAAAAAAAGGGAAAAAAAAAAAAAAAGGAAACCCAAAGTGTGCCTCTAAGATTTAAAGGGTTTCTGGTTACATTTATTCTTAAGACCAGCAATGATTCTTTATATAGAAAGATATGTTTTCCTCGTTTTTTATTACTGTTAAATAAAAAATAAAAACCTCTTTCTTTGCTCTGGACCCAGTAATTGCGCTGGTACATAAACGCACTGAGAAAACAAACTTTTGTTTGAAACTTTTGTAACAACTTATGACTGTTTTTGTATATCAAAGTTGATTCTTTTCAAAATATTTGGATCTAGTTTCTAAGTTATTTTAGTGTTTTATATGTTACAAAAAGAAAAAACTTTTAAATTGCTCACCAGCATCTTGAGTTATCTAATGCAGTGGTGACACACAGTGGGCTTGGAGCTGCCTGGAGTAGCTGACAAGGCCTCTCTTTTTCTTCCTTTCTTAGTAACTTGATTGATTACAAATTATATCACAGATTACCTGAACCCCCTTCCTTTATAACTAGATCCTCCTTCCTTCCACATTTAATTGCTATTAGTGTGAAGAAACTGTTGAAATGGGCATTTTAATATAAGTATGGCTTAAAAAAGATAAAATGAGGAAAAAGAAAAAAAAATTATATAGAAGGTTATCTGTGGGTCTGTGAGATATGGCTGTGGAAAGATACTGTAGTAGTTTTAACACTATTGTTATTACCTTTTAAATCATTTACCCAATAAAACAAGGAAAAAGAATCACCATTTCTTTTTGTTTCTCTGCTTAATTGTGTGGCTTTGTCAGTTGATTGCTTTTTTTTTTTTTTTAATTTAAGCATTCACTATCAGTGTTTATTTTAACAGCTAATGCTGCAGTAGGAATGTTTTCCTGGGCTGAAGTCTGCAATTGGCTGTGCGTGATGTGGGAGGCAGCTCACAGCCTGGCTCTGGAGGGAGATGCTGAGGGAGTTACAGCAGCAGGTCAGGTCTCATATGATGTCCAGTAAATACAGATTTATGTACTGGATTGAGTTCCTTATTCTCTGAAAGGTGAAATCAATCTCAACTGTTTACAAACACGATGTTGTAACCAGTACAGTGCCTGCGCCGTACAGGAAAGGAGACAAGATCAATGCAGCAAAATGCATATCAGAGAGTGCCTTGATAGCACCTGGAATAATTGCACTGCTTTTTCACATTACTTTCTAGGTGTGATTTTATAGGATACTGAAGCTTGCTTTGCCGTGAGGAATTTATCTGGTCTGGCAGAGCTAGTTGATGTGCAGGCTGACACGTTGACCTCATGGAAAGAAATGCAGTGCAGGGTTTGCACTGAGGCTCCTGTGAAGATGGAAGATTAAAGAAGTCCCTTTCCTGATGCCAGTGTTTAGTGCAGTGATAGAAAGGTATGTTTTACAGGGTAAGTGTTGGTTAAAGGGACTTTCTTTCCCCTGTAGGATAATTCCTACAGCAGTGCAAGGAATTTCCAATGTTGCCCTGGGATTCAGCTCTGAATGTGGAAATGTTTTTGTTTGCCTTTGACTAATTCATTTTCAGTAGGCTTCCCGTCTTTAGCTGAAAATACTTTGAAAACAAGAATAGTAGCCTTTAGATGTTGGTAACTCTGAAGGGAAAATCTGCTTCCACTGATGTTCTTTCGTTATTTTACAGACTTGGTATCATTTGTCTGAAATAGGTAGAAGTCTCCCCAGACCTTACAGACCATCAGAATGCAGCACTAGTTACAGCTTGCTTCCCAAAGCCCCCTGCTCTTTTTACATCAGCCAGGTATGAGGTTATCATGGAATAGAAATCAAACTAACAGATCAGTGCCAAACATTAGGTCTGTTTCAAAGAGGGCAGGTTGGTTATTCTTCCATTCAGCGTTATTGCCGTGTACTTACGTGTCCTTTTGATTACAGCCAGAAGCTTTTGGAAGTGCAGTAATGATGGCAGTTGTTTGCCATCATCTACATGTGTGAGATTGGCCAGAAAGCCATTGTAAATTATACTGTTTTGAGCTGAAAACTTTTGTACTTTTTCTGTCTTCCTCTACTGAGGTGACAGAGTATGAAACTAAAAAAGAAAACACACTCTACCAAAACTGTGGCAAGAAACTTGAAAGCAGAGTAAACATCATAATATTGTATCCAGAGCTTTTTTTACAGGAAGGAGATGAATATTTGAACAGCGACTAGAGGATTTGTGTCTTACAGCGAAGTAAACTCTGGCTTGTATTGCTTGCTAAATTACAGGCATAGGTCATACTCAAATGCTTTAAAGTTCTAGAAACAGTGATAATCATAATTGCACAGCAGAAACTGCATCATGCAAGGCAAACTAAATCTAGCTGTACAGACAGCTTAAGAAGATAAGAGAAGCTGTATTCTTATTGATCTGATGACCACTTAACAAGTCTGCGTGAATCTAACTGTTAATACTACAAATAGAAGAGGAATGTCTTTTTTTACCTACTTTAAAAACAAGACAGATGCAGTGCCTGACGTGATTACAATGACAACAAAATTACAGTACCATTAAAATGCATTTATTTGTTTTAATTCAAATGTTTAAGAACTGTTTGCCCAGTGAGCTGGACATAGGGCACTACAACCAAAAAAATCAGACCAAAATACAAAAACAAGTACACAAGTTATCCCTTATTTGTAAATGTTACCTCATAACCAAGTTTTAGCACATTAAAAAGTTTACAAAATTTATAACATTCCTACAAATTATTCAGAACTAACAGCATACGCGGCAGTTGAGCCTCTCCACAACCAGCCTTGACATTGCCATTCCATTCTGTGCCTGGGTAGCTAATGGAAACTGCAAGCTTCCAAGGACTGCTCATGTGCTTCAGTCCAGTCCCTGAGCAGTTCCACTTGCCTGGCACAGGTTGGGTGGCGAGAGCAGTGTGGGTGTGCATCCTGTTCTGCCTGCTGCGTCCTCTGCAGCATTGAGATAATGACTCAGGAAATGCAGAAATAATTTAAAAAAGTACAAAATTGACCCTGAAGAGAAACATCATCATTTTAAAAACAGCTTGGTTTTAACTAAGTTACAATAAAGCTGCAAGACAAGTATACAGCAATATCATATTGAGTACAAGATCACAAGAATCAACAGATTTGTTATGTGTATCATCACTAAAAATGAAAATATCAGCACTGATCCACCTGCTTGTAGAAGCCTTCCACCTTCTAACAGAAGGGCTGATATATGCCTTCCTGTTAGCTTTTTCTGAACTGCGTTAACCATTAGGAATAATTCAATTCTTAAGTATCCACCTGAAGTCGAACACTTTAAGGTGACAAGTGCTAGGATGCGACAAAATGGCCTCAAGTTGCACCAGGAGAGGTGTACATTGAACATTAGGAAGAATTTCTGCTCAAAAAGAGTGGTCAGGCATTGTACTGGGCTGCCCAGGGAAGTGGTGCAGTCCCCATCCCCGGAGGTATTTCAGAGATGTGTAGATGTGGCACTGAGGAACGTGGTAGGTGAGGTTAATGGTTGGACTTGATCTTGAAGGCCTTTTCCAGCCTAAATGAGCCTATGACTTGAAAACAGCAAGAAGAACATCAAAGTCTATGGTTGTCATTAGGTATAGATGCACAGGGAGCAAATGCCTATGGTGTAGACGCAAGGATTAGAATAAAGAAGTAAAATACAGTACTTGAACAGTTGCAAGTAGCCATTTCTGAAAGGAAGATACTATCAAGTTTTACAAAATGTTACAAAATATACTGAAATATCAAAACCCTGACTGTGGCTAGAGACAGAGGGATAAATCTATAATGAGGTACTCCATAGTTTTAAGATATGCAAATGAGTGACTTTTCATGTCTCCCAGCCTCAGCAAGGCAGCATCTGCTAAAGCACAAGTGAGCTTTGCTTATAAGCAGTATTTGTCAAGCCCTACGATGCTGAACCAAAACCAGAGTACATGAGTGCATTCAGAGTTTTGATTGATTTATATAATTATGATCAAGTGCTGTTAATTTCACCCTTCAGAAGAAACAAAATGCAAATCTCTAGTGCTTAAACAGAAGGAAGTTAAACAGATACAGTTCATACACTGCCTACAGTGCCTGAATCCTTAGAAAAGTTATCACTGCATGTGTACCAGACAGCTAGAACCTTGGCACAATAATTTCAATAGTCACAGGTTATCACCAGATCTTATGGTGGGTGCAGAAGTTTTAGCAGCTCATTTTTGCACTTTGAAAGGCTACTTAAAGAAGTCTGCATAAATGAACCAATGCAGCCAACTTTACTGTAGTTACTAGAGCTTCATTTATGTGTATACTGGAAGTAATTTAGACTGTCATTCAGTGACAGAAAGAGCAATCAGTTTCATTGCTCCTCATTTCTTTTGTTTGAAGTGTCTATGATACTAGAGAGTATAACATAGAGATCAGATCAGACATCTGCCCGTATCCATAATTTTCCAAAGTCCAGACTTAAGCACAGCACAGTAAGTTTTTCTGGTATTGTACATGACTTCCTAGGGGACAGCAAACCAATCCACTTTAGGGTGAGTTTCTATAACCTGCTGGAACACCTCTAAAATACAAGCTAAAAGGAGACAGTCTGCATGGCTATATCAGCCTCCTGCTCTGCACTGTATCTACTCCTAGTATCTTCACAACTGTTAGTACTGACAAAATAGATGTACTGATATTGGAGGGCCAGGACTTACCCATTCAATCATACATTGCAGTGCTCCAACGTAAAACAGCATCAGGCTGTGGTCAACAGCTTAAAGCTACTGTGACATCGATTGTGTCCGTAGTGCCAGAGAATGCCCATCAGTATTTTTGAATAGCAACATAGTTTTACTCCTTAATTTCCAGCATACATAAGAAAAAAATCACCAGAAATTCATCTAAGCAGAATAACTGCTCATTTAATAAACCATTCATGGAAAAGAAAATCTGCCAGGGAACAGATATTCCCCCATGAAGGCTAAGTATTCTGTTTTCCTTTTCAAACCAAATTCCTTCACATTGAACAAGCTCTGTCATCTGCCTCTTCCAAACTGCTATTCAAAACAACTGAAGAGTAAAGTATGTAAATTTCCATTGATGTTTCAGAAGTTCGTTCCCTTTTTGCTTCCCTTCTGCCCTGTTCTTCCCCATATGTGAAGCTTGTGCCTCAAGTGTGCTGACAATTTCTGTACAGGTACACCATAAACCAGGCTGAAAGGCTGTGTTTAAAAATGGTTTTCAGAATGTGTTGTGGGGAGTTGGAGTAGATGATCTTCTGAGGTCCCTCCCTGACATTCTGTGGATAAAAGCTCAGCCAGCTTCATTGATGGTGTACAACAAGCAAAAGAAGCCAGCACAGCTTACCATGAAGAAGAGTTTAAGCCTCTGGTGCCCTTCTTCCCTCTAGATCCCAGTGGCTCCAGTCTCCTGACAGTCATAAAATCCAGATGCTCATAAAATCCTTATTGAGTGTAACAGCCAGTTTACTTCTCCTTGCTGAATTATTACATTCAATTAGACATTTTAGCATCTTAAGCCAAAAGTTCAACATGCACCAAAACTCAAACTGGGGAAGTGTGGAAGGAAATAAGAGCTTCCCTCAACTGTAAGGTAGAAGAACTTGAAAGTTTTGCATTTTAAGAGAGACTGCACTGAGCTTGCTTCTTGCTTCCGTAGTCTTAATTGATCAGAGGCAGTCAATGGTGATAAATAGGAGCTGTTTCAAACCTGTTTCCAATGCTCTGAAGCATATGATTAGACATAGGACATGCTGCTTGTGTTTTTAAAAGCAGGAAAGATTATTCAAAAAATTGTAAAATGAGGCAAATGAGAATCTAACATTTGTAAAATTTGGCAAGATCATCCTACTGTAATAATGTTGTTTCTAAACCAGACCAGATTCAACAGAAGGCATTTTTGCCAAGCCTTAAGTAAATAAAATCAAGACAGACTTGACAGTAACTGCGGGAAGGGAAGAAGCACTGTACACGTAGCTGTCATAGGAGACAAATAGGCACGAATATTTCTGTTCACCTTAGTTCTCTCAGCACCATCATTTCATCAGCTGCAAATGAAATACTGGCTCTTGAATTGAGCATCACATCAGCAGCTAATTAAGTAGTCTTTCACAGATGGGTTCAGGCCTTCAATACCAATGCATGTTTTCTTTAGCTCACCCCTCCACAAATACACAACACATGCCCTGCTTTACTGAAGCAGTAATGAGATGGCTCAATAAAATTAATTATGTACTTAGACATTCGCAGGATCAGCAATTCACAGTCAACACTGAGACAGTAGTTGTTACTATCAAGTGCTTACCTTTCTCAGACTGAACAATGTAGTAGCTCAGTCTGTGCAACTGGGACTAGCTATACATGCTTCATAGTTTAGGTCAATCTTACATCTCAATTTATAGTAAATACAGGATGTTTACTTTCTAGACATGAAAGAAAGCCAGAAGCTAGTCTGTAAATTTGAATGCAGCAGAAAGGACTTGTATTGGGAGATCTACTTAAAAAACAAAACAAAAGAAACACACAAAGTGAAAACGTTTAGAGAAGTCATCTGTTCCTCCCCAATTATATTCTTATCTTGCAGAAAAGAAAAAAAAAAAAGTCAACCACTTATCATTCTTACTTCTCTTCTTGAGGTATAAACACTGTACCTTAACATCAAAATATATCTTCAGGTGATCCATCAAGAGGAGGTATGACGGTTTTGTTTCTATCTTACAAGTCACAGCTATAACAATGCAATGCAAGTGGCAACTAGCATTTTGTACAACACAATTCCTGCAGCCCTGAAATACAACAGGCTGCACAACAATGGATCTACAGTTAACTATCTGGAAGAACACAGTAAAGATGTCCAAGCTTTCCTCCTTACAGTTTCTCCCCTTGGCCAGTTTACTATTTATAATTCTCTCTACTTGCATCCTTTTCTACTCCAAAACTCATGTTGACAAGAAAACCTAGCCATACTAGTAAACTGGAACATTGCCTTTTCTGTAGAAGCCTGTGCTGATTTCACATTCATTTTTATACTTGTGTTCTAAAAATCAGTATGAAGAATGTACTAGAGCTATGGAGACAGAAAATAGTTTCAATTTGTTTCCTCACCAACAGCTCTACTAAGGATCAGGGTAGAACGCAGAGGAGGAGTGTTTAAAATGCTACTAAGTGAAAAAGGAGACCTGTTTACATTGTACATTGCATCTCTACTCAGTCTCCAGTCTAAGCTAAGTGACAAAAGCATTTTGTTTAAAGGCAGGTCAGCATTGCTGATTAAATACCTATCAGAACTTACACATAACATCGGCTTTTTTAATAATTTCTGTGTGGTGTTTTTCTGCTCACTCAAAATCATCTCCAGAGCATCAAGATCTGATGGGACCTCACCAGACAGACAGTTATACTTAGCAGGCCAGAAACCAAAGTATTCAGTTTTAAAAAAAACAACCAGGTATTTAGAAGAGTTGTTGTTCCCCGATATTTTCAACCAGCTTAAAGAAAATACAGTAAAACTTCATTGCTTTGCACTTACGACTAGGAGATTAAGTGTACGTTGCTCCACCATGACCATTTTGCAACATTTAAGTACTAGGAGTTAAGCCATGATGATGCATTTCAAGATGTGTTCTGTTCACACGAGTAGAGAATTGGAATTCAGCTTTAGCTCCTATTCTGTGATGTAACTGTATTAATGGAAAAATTCTACTTAGTGGAAAGTAAGTTAAAATGAGGTAGCTCTGCCACTCTTTTTGCTGGAATGTAGATAGATCCTTACCTAATTTTAAAGTGTAGATTAGCAAGATTTTACTGTAATCTACACAAAATGTACAGAACAGGAACCTCTTCCAGAATAAGGCCACTAATGTTGCCATTGGCAGTAGGCAGTGAAAAACAGCAGTTGAAAGAAAACCCCTCAATTGATAATAGAAGTGTTTGTGAGGCCATAAACTGCAGGGAGAAAAATAATAAACACATTGTCTTCTCACCCCTCCTCTTGGTTTTCCAGTATGAATATAGGGGTGTCTGCTTCCTGTACGTACTGCTCTGTGGGGAGACATTTCAGTCTATTTTCTTAGCTGGAAATCTAAGCAAGTCCACACTACATTTAAAGATGGGGTCAGCACAGTAAAACAGTAAGATTACAAGCTTCCCATGAGTCATAGTCATGATAGTCTGATGTCCAGATGCCCAAATTCGATACCAGCGCCCATAAAAAGGATCTGAAATGGCTGGGCATAACATGTTGTTCAAATTCACTTCTGTAACCTAGGAAAGGGACAACAAGTTTATAAATTAACATGATTTGCACTGCACTGATTCAGACACCAGAAATGATAATTTTAAAATTACCATGATAATCAGAGTTGCTGACCAAAGGATTATCACCTAACACAAGCAGAGCAGCTTTCAGAACGAAAGCAGATCTGAATTTAGTTGCGCATTTAATAGATGGATTTATGCAGGTACATGGCTGATTTATGAAACGTTTTGCCAATACTTGTGAGATATAAGATACAAGTGTTCATTAGAACATGCAATTAAAAATCTGCACACAAGTAATCTTATCCATGTCCATCTGGACACCTTGAAAAACTAGTCGGTGTGTTTACTTTCAGTGTACTTGCAAACTATCCATTTATTAACCTCTGTTTACTTACCAGTCCCAGAATTTGCAAGATGCTAAAGTGATATACAAACATAAACCCAGTAGATAAAAGAGCCCACCAGAAATTGGAGAGTGGTTCTGGAGTGTAGATCCCTTGAAAAGAAAGGAATACATTAGTGTTCAGTTAGTATTCAGCAGAATTGCTATGTCCATCAAACACTCATGAATAATCTTCTCTTTTCTCTGTGGATGCTAGGGCATCTGGCTTTAGCTGATAACTTACTGAATACTATTATAATAATTAATATTTGAGAGCATTATTTCTTACCTGGAGCATCCAAGATAATTTCCTCCCCTCCTCCCAGCCCAGCATTAAAATGTATACTGTGTTACCTCATTAAACATACCTATTCTTCACCAAAACCAGCGATTTTTACCTTATTTTTCCTTCTACCCCAGAAGTAACAAATCATTCTATAATGCAACAATGGTATTCAGTGAAGTCTTCAGAAATCATGCTACTCAAACTCCTGCTTCTTACGAGGACTATGAGTTAAGCATGATAAAACTAACCCAGGTAGTGGGAGGGTACAGTAGTTGTATTAGCCTTTGCTAACTGGCATATTTGAGAATTACCAGGAAGATTTAAGAGACTTCAGCATGTGCTGTGCAACTCTGCAAGGGATCCAAATTTAACTACACATGCATAGCTTGCTGTGACAGTACTCACCAGACTAAAGCTGGTACAAGCATGCCTATGTATGGTATTTTACATAGATAGAGGCAAATAATTGCTGTTATCTGCTTTGCCACACCAACGTATGGTGGTGCATGCTGTCTCAGTTTTACAGTCCCCAGAGGACTGCCGTCTCAATCCCTGTTTGCCCTGTTAACAATTTTTTTCTGCATAGTTTTCTCCCACAATTTTTGCCCATTGTGCCAATCTAGATTATTTCACGTAGCTACTTCAAAATTAATCTAATTTAAATAGAATTTTAGTGAAGCATACTAGTAAAGCAAGTAAAAGTATTCTTATCAATATTACCTACCTGCTATGTTCTAAAACTATTCATCTAGTCATTGGCCACTCAGTATTACAGCTTCTTTGTTGCTTGTCTGTAGAAACTAGGGAGTTGATTGCATGCTCGAATGACATGTCTTATATGCCCCCAATATATCACTCATTATTTATTTAACAAGCAATAAAGCCAATGTAATTATCCAAAATACAACTGCACACCATGTTTAAGTAAGCAAATTGTTACTGTGTGCTGCCACAATAAATAGGAGCAGGGAAGCTACTTTAAAAGCAGAAGGCAGCTTATAAGATTTCTTATTAAGTGGGTGGGTGAAGGTCAGAGGAAGCAAAATCCCAAGGTAGAAATGAACTCTACAAAGCGGAGTTCTGCAGTTAAAGGGAGAAAACTCACACAGCTCTAATTCTTAGAGCATGCTTGTTAAGTATATTAGAAGTGCTTGCATCCCATTTAGTATCTTATCTAGAAACCATAACCAGAAATCTTCACTTAAACAGCACCGAAATTCATTAAACTTCACTGCCTGAAAACATCAGTAAGACAGCAGGGAATTGATAATACCTTGCATATAGTTTTTCATTGTAGACCTCAAGAGAAAAGCAAGTAGCCTTGGTGTTGGGAGTTCAGGAGACCAGGACTCTACTTTTGGCCGCACTGCCAGTTTTAAGTGACCTGATCAAGCTATACAGAAAGACTCTGCATGAAGAAAACATAATCTGACATCACAGTTTTAGTGTTGTCTCTGTAGTCTTATGGGCATGTTTAATCAAGATGCAAAACAAAATAAGATTTAATTGAAGAATAGGTCTGTTGGAACACAGGCCATCAAGTCCTGGCTGCTTCAGGCTACTCAAAAGTTAACGCACTGAGGGCTTTATCCATATGCTGCTTCAACACTGACAAGCTTGAGGCATCTAAAACTGCTCTAGAACAGCTCACAGGAATTGGTAGTAGTGCTATATGTCTATTTGGTTTCACGTGAACTTGCCCTGTTGGCAGTAGCTCATGTTATACCAGAAGTTTCTGTAAAGCCTGTGAACAGACACTGCTGAGGTAAACGCTCAGGGAAGCTTGAATCCAAACACTGAGGACAATCTGTGCAGGCAGAGTATCAACACTAAAGTAGACATATGAATCCAGCTATGGAACAGGAGTAGTGAGAGAATGCAGTCATTAAAAGACGCAGTAAATCTCACGAGATGACAAAATAGATCACTGACATAGTTTGGCTTTGAACCCAAGCTTCTCGCGTCCAGCTTCAGTCCAGTCAAGGAATCATGTTTCAAAAGTCACTAAGAAGAGCTGTTCAGGTTCCTCCAGTTAAGAATTTCACACTGCTGCATCCTCTCTTTGTTACAAAACTTTAAAAAAGAAAAAACAACCCACCACCGTTGACTCTCAGCCTATACAGCCTTTCAATCTCACTGTATAATTGAAAATTTCCTCCTTGGTAGACTTGGCAATCCTGAGAACAATAGCACTATTTTCAGCAGCAGCATCACTATCTGGACATCAAGGAACAGAAAGGAAGCAATGACCTCCACATAAAAACATTTCAGAGAGCTCTGGATTCCCAAGTGTATTTTGGGGAACTAATTTTAAATTCATACCTGGGATATTTTCTGTTTCTCACTGGATAAATAATCACTATAGATTTTATTACTCTGCAGTCCTGCTATCCAACAGATGACTGTTTAACAGAGCAGTGTGATCTATTTTCTGAAGCATAGTCCTGACAAAAACACGCAAGCTGGAAAATTGAGACCCAGCTGAGTGGTTGTTTGAGTGGCCGGTGTTGGCTTTGGCAAAAGCTGTTTGCTGCTTACATGGGAAATCAATTTCAGTATGTAGCAGTGAGGTTCACTATCTTCTATCCACCAAGGATCACAGGCAGTTCTTACAAGTTAAGCGCTTTCAAAAATTTAATCCAGCTGCCAGGCTGGCACTAATCTAATTCTCAGAAATGCTCCAGACAGTGGACTGTTCCAAATCAGGGCCATCCAAGTAGGCTACAACATTTGTTCTTGTGTTGAAATGCCACAGCAGCATATCTTGCAGTTTAGATCAAACTTCAGCAGCACTGATAGGAAGGATTTCACATAGGTTGAAGGGCTTAGGGAATCATCACCAGCTTCTGAAACAAGTATTTGTATGACCTTGAACAAGCTATGCATTTAATTTTGACATATAGAAAATGGAAGCATGGCTTTAATAATCTAAAGATCAATGTAAAGACTCTTTTCTAATTTCTTTTATATTAGTTTCCATCTCTCCCCACAAAGCCTCACATTACTTGCAGTGTTATAAGTGCATCGTTAACTTATGAATTACTTATTTCAAGTTTACAAAAAATAGGATTGCAAAAATCTGAGCACAATTTAGCAGAAAGTAGAATAAGATGCAGCACAGAATTACTTCTCTGCTTGAACCAGAGAATTAGAACCTAAATATAGTACAATTTTTCTTTTTTTAATTCAGTAGTTTTAAAATCATTCTTTGCTCCTGATGTCTTGCTTTCATTCCCACTGTATTTTGTACAGATTTTTCAGCTTTGTACCCTCCAAAGTACAGCTAGGCCTGCTTAATCCAGAACTCAGCAGCTACTGCGGTTTCTTCATTTTAAAGCTTGAAGAAAAGGTGAGGGCAAGCTTGCTTCCACTTTATTTCCCTTAATTAAGGGGTTATTTCCAATAGTGCGTATGTTTTGGCCTACTAAGATAGCCTAGAGCTTCCCTTCCAGCAGTGAAAAAGATGTTCTCAAAAGGATAAGCTAGTTCTCACCTAATATCTGCTATTTCCCCCTAGCTGTTCCAAATCCATGTGTTGATTTCTTATAATGCCTTATGCCAAGAGATTTCTAGTTCTTGACTGTCAGCTATGCTTGTCAAAATCAGCCTGGGATCTTGTATTACCTATTCCCATCACAAACTACTGTTGATAACTATACGGAAGGTTCTTCCTCTTCCTTGTACATGTATGTGTAGTGATAAAATACTCTCCTAAACTTCTGTCTCTACATGCAGAGAGAAGACTAACAGATCTTGGGCCCATTCACAGAATGCCACATCACCACCCTTATTTAGTTTAAGTGTTTCACAATCGAAACCATAAGTGCTTAGTGCAAAAAGCTCAATGTGTCATGTGGCAGAGGCATCGTCACCTCCTCTTCCTCTCCAGCTTCCTTAAATCAAACAAGATTATGCTAAATGGCCGCACTACAAGGGATTGCAGTATGAGCCTACAGCCAGAGCAGCACACATCTCTTGCTGCTGAACACAAGTACCCTACTGCTCTGAGCACTCTGCTCCAAGCACAGCAGGCACTGCACCAGCCACTTACATCTAACACAGGGGATCCAGGGGCAGAGCAATGCTGGAATAGGAACGCAGGAACTGTCAAGGGAAGAGCAGGAGCATGATCAGATGAGAGTGAGACTTACACAATGCACAACACTTCACAGATCTGTAAGTAATTAGGAGTTACGGTGGAAGAGATGTACTCCTCATTATAAAGTATTTCACTGAGGCTGGAGATAAACTAGATTTATGACAACCTAACTGTATTTAAATACATAAGTTTTCCTGGATTGCTAATGTTCACTATAAACCCTGATCTGTAACTTCATTTAAAAGATATGGAAGACTATCATTAAATACAAGCAAGAGTCACAAAGTGGCAAAGTGGCTGAGAAAGGGTACAACAGCTAAAAACGTGTTTAAATGTGCTGATATCCCATTCTTGCCAGCAAGTCCTTAGCAGCAAAAAGGAGAGCACAAGTTTGGTTCTCCAGCTGCTTTACTTGTACTTTCTTGTTTACAGATACAGGAAAATTGATCCTTCCATCTGTGCCTCTTCTATGTGTCCTACATCTTACAACTCAGCCCAGCATCTCATTAGGTAAAACACACTGCAGTGTCCTTAAGAAAGCTGGCTCTACAGAGCAGCTTCTGTCCAATTTCTGAAAGATCACAGCAGCATGCTTTGTTGCAGGGGGAAGTTTGTGAGCTTCTACTGACTTTCTCACATTGCCAGAGAAATTCTTCTCTTCCATTGCCACCTTTGAAGGCAGCTAGATCAAAAAAGAGAAAGGCCTCATGACTTCAGTCAGAGAGAAAGTTTCTTTTTGCTTATGAGAAATACATATAAGTTGAAAAGCCTCTCTCTACTCCTAGCAAACAACTTACCTACTAAAGTACTGAGGATCGATCTATCTGTCCATTTGTGCACAGCTGTACAACAATCAGCTCTTAAAAAGAAACGAAGGCAGACTGACACGACTGTCCGGAGTTTGCCCAAAAGGAGATTTTTTTATTTCCTAAATTGTAGCTGAATTAATTTACCATCTCCACAGTGTGGACAACCTCCTTTTGAACTGTGAACTCTGAGAATTTGCACAGCCATTTTAGCAGAGTGAATGCTAGTGACTATCTCCCCCTGCAGGAGAAAGCGTCAGAACCATGCAGCAATTAAGTGACACCAATACAAAGGCCTCTGATTAAGCATGTAAGATCTTCAGGTATTGTTCATACACCAGATTGCTCCTTAAAGTAACAAAACCCTAAGAACACCAACATCCTTGCCTACTTCATCAAGTTATTAGATCTACCAGACTATAGTGGGGATCCCACAACTCAAGAAGGAGCATCTAAACACTGCTGTGAGGGAGTCCCTAGAAATTAACTCTTATTCCAAACCACTGTGGAATGATACCATTTGGTCACGACTTTCAGAAAATAACAATTCCACTTGAAGCTCTGAAATCAGGGGCACACCTTATCTTGTCAAATCCCTCAAAAAACCTGACCAAAGTAGCTTAAGGACTAAGATGGTCAGAAACTGAGATCTGAGGCTACTGAAGTGCAAATTGGAAACTTTTCATTGTGTTAAGAGTATACAGTTGGCAAAACTCAGTCCTCTAAGACAGAATTGAAAGTTTCTAGTACTTTGTTCTTAGAAGGTCAGGTTAATTAATGCACTGTTGAAACAGCTTTGACAGCTCATGACATCACATTTGGTCAGTTGCCATCTCCCTATGCCTTCTACCAGCCATCTGTATCCCAGTAGCAGAAAGCATACTTACTTGAGCATACTTGTATGTTTTAGAAGTCCAGCTTAGTTGTAATTAATGAGTTTTCAATGAAGAGGTTGACTCCCTGATCAAAATTCACACTCGTGTGGCTCCATCTTCTTCCTTCCACCCTGACACTTTATTTCTTTCACCTCCCTTTTGCAAGTCCTAGCATTCATCTGATGCCACAGTAATCCAATCCAGGAACTACAAAGCCATGGCATAGCTCACAGGGCAGTGAGGGTCTCACTCCCGAGGACAACAAAAAGCAGCAACCATATCCACAATTCTGCATCCATCCTATTGCTCTGGTTCAGCCTACCCAGCTATTTCAGGAATGCTGTGTCCTGCCAGAGACTAGTCTAATTTTTGGCAGAGTTCACAGGCAATATTCATCCAGCAAGAAAGCTGAGAATAGCAGATGTGTTTCATGAAAGAGCTCCCTTGAGTTGAGAATCATCTGTGCTGACCTATTATATCTGCACTTACCTCTGCTATACACAAGACCCTCTTACTGAAGTTAAGAGACATACGAACCAAATCAGCATTTAGTTTGCCTAGGCTGGCATGCGTACATATATATACATAAATACTTGCACTTTTGGAAAGGAAGCATGTTAGAAGGTTAAGTAATGAAATTTGTACTGAATCAGTGGAGAGAGATGCCTTAATCCCTGAATAGGAACACATCGTTGAGCAATGAGCCGTCAATGAGTTCACTGAGTGACACTGCTGGAGAGATGCTCAGAGCTCACCCTTCAATTTGATGCTAAGCACGGTACTGTCTGCACACTGACAAGAGGGGACATGAAGGTGATACTGGCAGCGCAACATGACCTGTCATCTCCTCTGCAAGGAGTAACACTTACTGTTACCCAGTTTCCTGTGCAAAAGAAAACACTTCAACAGGTAACTGAGTCTGTGTGCATGACTGATGTTTGATTAGCATGCCAACAAAATCTGACATGCCCTTCTCTGCCAAACCAGCCTCTAATCATCTCTGCTCAATCCTCCTTAAAGGAATATCAACACTGAGTTCCTAACAAAGCAGTCAGTGGTATCAGTAAACATCCAACAAATACTCCAATAAAAGGAGTGAAGGATGACACTTTTTCCACATAAAATCCATTCAATTTTTCCATTTTTTTCTACCAATTTTCTTCTCCCAATGATAACTAACAATTCTCTGATGGAAATTTCTGCTTAAAATACAAAAACAAAGTTGCATGACAATCAACGTCAGCGGTGATAAAGCAATTTGCATGGGATACAGTCAGAATAAAGGATATCATCTACTCAAAGCATCTTTAAGCAAGTGCGAGTAAAATGACAGTATTGGCACATGATAGTAGGCTAATTTTCACCACATTCATACATTATGTCCTGTGGCATTAGTCATAACTACTTAAAAATTTTATGGATCTTTTGTTAGTGAGATATTGCAGTCAGTGAGGTGGCCAGGAGCCGACCACATTAAGAAACTGGAGAATTATTAGTTACACAGCCTGAGGCAATCTCTATTGAAATAATTAGCCAACAGTTTGGGTAGAAACATTACTGCTATCATTTCAACATTAGGTGGCAGCAAATACCTGTACACTGATAACATGCGAACATTTACCAGAATACAGGTAATGGGTGACAACTGTACAACACAAAGCCCTTCAGACTACAGTCTTATCAGCCCCAAACAAGTATCTTGAAGCGACACATACAGGAACTTCAAAGACACCAGAAGAACTGAGCTGGTGACACCACATGAGCTGAGTGCGGCATTGCCTACAGCAGCACGTGGCTGGTTGCTCTTTGCCCTCTCCTTTCTGTAACGATTACAGGTTTGCATAATTTCTACATCTATATCACATCTTAACATTCTGACAAACTGCACTACCAAAGATGGATTAAAATAAAGCATGGCCAGCGTATGCCACTAGCAAGAGAGAAAAGGGTGGCTTATTGAATTATGGTACTTTACCCTCTGTATCACTTTTATTTAGTTTCACTCAGTAGTGGGCAGGAAAAAGGTTACAGACCTATATTGCAAATCCTAAGTGATTACTGGTATAAAGTACAAAACACCACAATGGAAGAGGCTGAGCTTGTTCTAAGTATTCTGTAAATTGTCATCACACCCCTGGTATTGTCATTAAAGGCTACTGAAAGGCTGGACCATACATTACAATACTTTATTTCCTGTATGAAACCATTCAGCTCTGATAGAAAATGCAGGTCGAGGCAAATCAACGCTGAGGGGGAGAGAGCATCACACTAGATGCAGATATACTGTATTAACTTCTAGGAAGCAATGGTCAGAGTACTGCTGCTCAGTGGAATGATTTGGGATTCCAGATTTTATGAACTATTATAGTACAACATAAAGCAAGAAAGTAGAATGAATGTCAAGCAAGCTAGCTCACAGTCCTAATGCATCTCACAAGGGACATGCAAGAAAGCAAGTCTTGAAGACACAGCACACAACTTGGAACATTACAAGATGCCAGAGGCTACTCAAGACAACACCACATTAGACCAACACATACTAGACACACAAATCTTTGTTTTATGTTATCAGAGATGCAACTCCAACATACATACCACCAGAAACTGTTAGGTAACAGCATACAGCAGAGAGCAAGAATAGACTTTGTGGTAACCATTTAGAACAGCTAGTTCAATGGCTAGAACCATTTCAACGTAGGAAGGGTAAATTGCCAACCTACCTCCTTTTCTCAGCAGATAGATGGGCACAACATAGAGCATCACATGTTGGATGTAATAAATTTCCATTTCAAATGGAAGCTGAGGAATAAGGAAAAATATTTGTGAAGAAAAATATTTGTAAACACATTTCATCATTAACAACTGGAACCATTTTCCTTATGCCCCATCACAGTGCATTCTGTTCAGTTCTTTTGTCATCTATGACTGTTACCAAAGCAATGGCAGACATTAATGGTCAGTGCTTAGAAAATGCACTTAGCTGTACCCATTCCATCTCCCTCATCACAAACACAATGCAATATTTGTCAGTGAGAATTCTCAAAATCGGTCTGAAGCACAACAAGGAGGCAAAACATAAAATTGCTCTTTTCCTTTTCCTCATTAATTTAAATTTCCAGTAACAATGCAAAACCCCAAAGTAATCAAAAAAGGAACTATATTCACAAACATGACAAACTTAGAGAAGAAAATTTTCCTGTTAGTTTGTGTGAGATAGATTTCCACAGAAATGACTTTTGCTTCCAACTATTTTAAAATACATGAAAGAAATCGCTAAGGGGTTCTGTGCAAAAATCCAAAGAACAGCTTGCTTTATGGCAATGTGCATGCATGTGTGGAACAGCCCAGTGTCTCTAACACAACAGATGACATCAGTCAGTCTTCAAGCTGCAGAAGGATGCAAATAAACAAGTAATCAGTTAGCAGTAAATCGAGTTTTCCTCACCTGCTCACAGATTTTGCAAAACTGAATTCATCATCTACATATCCATGTAACTTTTTCAGGACAAGTCAGACAGATTGTACTAAAATAATGCTCTGCTAAAAATAACCTGAACCACAACTCCCAGTTCAATCTGAGCCCCTTAATCCCAGCCCAACTAATTCTAGCTCTTGATCAGCTAGAAGAAGTGGCAGACTGCTCTGAATGTCGTTCCATCTGTAATTGCTTTTGCCTATATCTGTTAACAGATTCAAATTAAAAAATTCACAATGCAACTCTTGTAGCAGCTTCCTTACAAAGCTGAAAAAACATGGCTTACTATTTTATTTCAGATGTGAAAAAATGGACAATACTACTGAGTCTGAATTCTCATAGGAGTAAAGCAAAGCCATTAGTTTTGACTCAAATGTAGTGTCATTCTACAAGCTAACATGAAACCAGATGCAAGTACTACTTTCTTGGCTTGTGTTCCAATTTTAAACAAACAAATAACTAGGAAGAAAAAAAATCAGTAAGAGCCTTCCCTTTTTGTTATTGTTCCAAGACAATGAACTCAGAATATTGAAACAGGAACATTACAAAAATTTCTACATCAACAGAATTGAAGATAGGATCTTCACACAGTTCAGTTTTCTTCCTATAGAAAAGCTAATGAACAGCAGGTAAATAATACAGTGAGGTTTGAAATTCTAAGAAAGAAAAAAAAAAAAAAAAAGAAAAAAGATTTTTTTTAAGATGTTAAAACCATCAGCTGGATTTTTTAGTGTTGGCATCCCTAAGCTGACACCTGACACTAACACTGTCCTGTTTGCAAACTCCAAGATGCTCTGCCAGCTCCTAGGAGACAGCAAAAAAACCTTCCAATCTGCTGGGTGATTTTATTCCAAGCATTCTATACCAAAACATAAAAGTATGTGAGATAATAGCAGGCAAAAGCAAGAGCTTCACAAAAGTTGTGAGATGTAGTGAATTTGAACCTTTTCTTCTGTTGCCCACTGAAAGACACTGAGAGCAAAGAAAGGGGATCAAAAAAATTCAGAAAGAAGCTAACAGTTTTTCTCACTGGAGGAAAGATCTGTACCCCTACCTGGTGGAGCACACACATTTGAGAAACAACAGCTCCTGATACACACAACACAGCATGGGATTTACACTTACTCCTGCCAAGCAGCATGCTCTGTTCAGTCTCTGTTCTTTCAGAAGGGCTCCTGCACTCACTGAGCTGTGAGGGTCAGTTACACAAACATGATGCTCAGGACACTTCTTAGACAGAGCGACAGTTGTTTTCCTGTGGTAGTGTTGACAGTATTTTTGTTTGTGTGAAACAAAACATTCTTTTTTCCACTATGAAAGATTGTTTGTTCTGAAGATGGGTGCATTTCCTGGCATAGAGCTGAAAGTGCATAGTTTCTGTACAGCCAAGCACTCACACTGTGCAGTCAGACAACAAACAGAAGAGCACACACAAAAGATGGGCTACAAAGCTGTACGCAGCAACTGGCTCACCCAGTTCTAAAGGTCTCATCTGTAAGTTATTTCACCCATAAAACACTCATTTGCAGATTGCAGGTAGGTATCTTGTAGCTGTAAGAGAAAACTGAAAGCAAAGAGAAGGAGGAAGGGATCACCTGTTGAGCCAGGACATAAAGATCCTCTTTGCGAAAGAACCAAGCACTTCAGCAAGCGATGGAGACTGAGAAATTCAGAAATCAAAAAACCTGTTACTCACACAATATAAAGTGACTTGAAGAGCTGTGTTGGTCCATCTTGCCTTTGACTGTAGGCGCTCCCAAAGGCCACATGTGTCTGAACTTGGGCTTCGTCAATCTCAGCAGCAGGCCCTGGTGCCCGGCCCCAGGCCTGTCCTCTCCTTGTTTCTGAGAGGGAAAACCTTGCAGCCACTCTAAAGAATGGTACCCTCTCCTAGCAAACCGGTGAAGTATGGATTAAAAAAATCCTATTTTTCCATCCACCTGTTCCTACAGAGTGCCAGAAATACTGGCAATTTGCTCCCAAGAGGCACCAGCCTCAAGCTGGTATACTAATATTAACAGTCCAATTATTTAATGTATTTTTAGACTCTTCTCTCCCTTACCAGCATCATGCTTTCCTGCATTTCGTCCCGTCCCTTCCTTGAAGTTTTAGAGTAACTAATGGTACAAGACAAAAGGACAGATTATCCATTGCTGCTATTAACTTGCACTCTAGGCTCCCTGACAGTCTCAATGAATACAAAGTACAGACTACTCTGATACTGAAAGTAAGTGCTACTGATAAGTAAGCTTTTCTCCTTTAAAGATTCCTATTTGCAGAAAAGCAGATCTGCTCCTCGTTCATTCATAGGTTCTGACTTCAATATAAAATCACATACATTTCAAAATATATTAAACAACACTTTCACATTCACAACAATTCCTCTAATATAACACACAATATCAAAACATGCTAAGAAAGCACTCTGTAACCAAGTATTCAGACCTCTCATTTTTAACATGTGGTAACGATGTTTCTGTTCAAAAATAAATGGTGCCTTGTTCTTCCAGGAAGAACAGCAGCCTATGATGCAGATTCCAAAGTGCCGCACTCCCCAGGCACATGCTTAAAGGTCCTCTGCTAAGTGCCAAGAACAGCGAGCACGCACTGAGCCTCATCCCAGGGAGAGGTCAGTTACGTTCAGAGCTACTGGGCTAAACAAACACCATTTCATCGCTTGCAAATCTGAGGGAAAGAGAAACTGTCTGGAGAAGGATTAGAGCACACCTTGTTCTTTCCGAGTAAAAGTCGCAGCCTTCAACAGCAGTTCTCTGAGCGTGCAACAGGGTAACCTAACATAAACTTGGTTCTGTCCCAGGGAAGCAGTGAGCTCCTTCCATTGACTGCACTAAGCATGGGGAAAAAAATAATCTCAATTCAGTGCAGACTTAAGCTGAAAATTTAGATATTCAGATGACAGTTTCCCATCAGAAAGCGCAGCACGAGACCCATTTAAACTAGCTTAAACCCACTGTGACAAGGCAGCAGCTCTTCAGTGGACTCTGAGGTTGCTACTTTGTTGTTTTCTGAAAGCAGTACTTCTCCTTCTGTTAATTATTTATACTTCAAGCATGTATGCGTAACAACAGCTCAAGCACTATACCTACAGGAGCTCTCATTCCATCGCCCCCTAAAAGGACAGCTGAGCATGACAGAAAAAAGGAATTGAAGGATTTCTGCTTCCAGGTCCTAGCCTTTTCTATAGCACAGCCAGCACAATCTAGTCATTCTGTATCAGTTGCTTTCTTAAACATCAGCAGTAAATCAGGTTTGTAATCTTTGACAATTAGTTTCTTAAATGTGATCAGTAATCCAGAAATTAAAAACACAAACAGGTTTTTTATTTCACTAGTAAAACAAATCACAGTATAGATCAGAGAAGAGGAATACAAAGGTATACTAAATATAAAACTCGTAGGGCAAACAGCTGCTAGGCCTTGGTAGTGAGTGATGGTTACCCCTCAGCACATTCAGGATTGTGACAGCAAATGACTTACTTGGCAGAGGAGAAATAGTGCCAGAGAAGATCAGAACAGTCCAAAGACAGACGTGAAGACTTCAAACAAACAAGCAAAAAGCCAACAAAAATACACAAAGACAAAGAAGGGGCTTTTTGAAAAGAGTTTTATCAGGACTCATTTCTCCAGCAGACATTCCAACAAGACACCCAACAAGACGCTGGCAAAAGGCCAAGAAGCTGCCCAGTGCTCCAACCACTGCTACACTACCTGGGCATTTCTGCAGCTCAGGCACCTCCAGCTTACCTGACATAGAGCAGAAAAGCAACCTCCATTTATGTGAAGAGAGAGAAAGAAATGTTATGACGAAATAAAAGGAATACCGGGGCTGCAAAAAACATCTGGAGAGAAGGATTAAACATTCATGTGACGTGTGAAAGTCTGAAGCAGCTTCCAATAGTTTTACTGCAACTATTTCTTCCCATTGTATTTAGGGGCAGTGTGTCAGTTGCCTGTCACACATCCTTTTCTTTGTACATTATAAAAACATATTCTCAAAAAAGTTTCAAATAGGTGTGTCAGTCAGCATCCATCCTCACAGCTGTTCTGCACAACCCAGGCAGTACAGAGAATGAGAGCTGAATTTCCTTAAAGCAGCACTAATTTAAGGTTTATCTAGTTCTCATTTTCAGCTAACCCTGTTAGTGCAGAGAACGTATATTGAGGGAAAGAATCAGCATCTGTACTTGCTACCAAACTATTAGCAAGTGTGAGCTCAGTCTTAAGAGTTATAGGAAGGCATCTGTTATGCCTGCAGAGTAAAGATGCAGTAGATCACAGGACTAGGAAGGTGACTACTTTTACCAGACCACAAAAGCCAGAAAATCCAGGTAGGCTAAAAGCCTGCAGGATTCCAACCTATAAAACACCCAAATTCTGACAAGCTGTAAGAGACCTTTTTTTTGGTGTGCAGCTACTGAGGATGAAGTTTATTAAGAAAGCCAGGAGAACATGGAGCTCAGTGCAACACTGATCTCAACAGAATGCATTTCTCCTTCCATCAGGGTTTTGGGTATTTGACCAGCATTATACATGAGTTTTACTGTGTTTCATAAGACATCACTATCTCGCAGTCAGTCCATTTTTATCGTACAGATCAGCTCCCATTAATGACACTCTGGGCTCAATCAGGCATTTACAGAGTTAAGTGTAAAAACGTTTTAAGTAATAAATAATACCAGTTTCAGAAATAGCATTTTTCCAGTTCCTCTAGAGAGAATATTTGGACTATTTCACACCACCAGCAGGAGGTAGATTTTTATTATCAAGTAAAGGTGTGATTGTAGGTTGCATTTGCAGGTATCATTTTGATGCACATAGCAGAGGTAACTGCTGAAAGATGCAGAAATATGGGCGTTAGGACCTACTGGCAACCAAAGCAGTTTCCCCACAGACTCCAGCATGAAACTGCCCTGTTAGTTTTCCTTGTGCCAGACAGATTAGGCCAATTTAGCTATAATGCCACATGCTACCATAACTTATCCCATTTTGCTGTTCAAAGACATCTCAGGCAAACTGTTAAGTGCTGTGAATTGTTTATCACCCTAACGTGCAACAGAAATGCAGTGGACAAAGATCAGAGGTACTGCACACTGTGTACAGTAAGTACTGCTTAGAGTACGATTCTGTTCCTAAAACAGATTTAGAATGTGTAACTCTCAAGCCAAATAGCTCTAATAATAGAATTCAGCAGCTTGTGGAAACATCAGAAGTGCACCATCCCAGCTGCATCCCAGCAAGTTCAATATCTCTGGGACTTGTCCTAATTTTCACTTTATATCAAAATTTTCTGGACATCAACTGGAAAAAAAAAAGAACAAAACACAAACAACAACATTTACTTTAAAACCAGCAGCAAGTTTCCTTTAAAATTTGATCACTGCAATACGGAAGTTCAAACAATTATAGTTACTCTGAAGGCTTGGTTTATGTGGTAGTTAGACGAGTTTATTCACATAGCTAGGATATTAGAACATCCCATATAACTTAAACAGAGTAGAAAGAAGTTATTTACTTCTGTATTTCTCATTCGCTCCCAGGGTCCCACGTGGCATTCTAACAATACGATTCCTTTAGCATCATCTCTAATGTCTTAACATCTTTAGCTAAAATCTGATTGAGTTTTTCAGATGCAAGACTTCAGCATTTAAGGCTAGATCTCAAACCCTTATCACTGCTTTGTTATCACTCACTACATGAATGTGTACACTTGCCTCACAACTTGAGAAGCTAGTTGGGTAGTTCATTATGTCACATACCAGAAGACTGATGGACTCCAGATGACTTGTTCTTACCACAGCATTTTGTAGCATAAATAGGCCTATCATTCAAGCTCCTTAAATAACACAATTCCCTTCCCCTCCTGCCAAAGCGGTGCCCTTCCAGTGCTGAAAATACTAAGTTGATTAGCTGAGCATCTTAAGCACAGCAAAGCATTCATCTTATGGTAACTTATAACTCCATGCTTCAATTATGTACAAATCCACTAGTTCCTAAACATCATCCATCACCCACAAGGTGGCAATTAACTTTTCATTCCCTATCCATAAATAGCAAAATGCAGAAGATATTTACAAACAAAAAACATACTCCTAATATTTTCTCCTGCTCCTCACTCATGATTCACAATTTGCTGGTGCGTATGCGCCTACTGCTGAACTTGCCAAGCTAGCAGGCTAATTTAGCCAAGGAACTACAGTAAGCATCTGCTATCTGTAAGATAACCAAGAGGCAATCCACTTGGAAGAGAGGATAAGCAGAATGTCAGCTGAAGACAATGAAAACTATGCATCTCCTAAGCTTAAAACACATCTTATGTGATGAAAGGTAACAGCAACCACCTTAGTGCTCAGTGAAATATCCCAGTTTGGTTTTACAGGTTCACAAAGTGATGAGACAACAGTCTCCTGCTTTTCAGTGCACACAGGCCTCAGAACTCTTGCTCATCTGCCCCTAGACAGCATCTCCCTCCCCACTTCTACAGCAATAGTTGTGTCAGGTGCCCAATCTTTCATGCTCTTAGTTTGTGCCAGACACAATATATTTTAACTGTTTACAGACAATTAAGAACACAACGTCTTTGTATTGAAATGCATACACTAAAATATACATCTTAAAATACCGTACCAGTGAAATCAAAAAAAGATGAGGTATATTCTTGGCCGAGTCAAACATCTCTTCATTTAGATACTATAAAACAACATGGACAGAATTAATGTGTTTTTTGTTTGTTTGTTAATTCCTAAGTTGCAAGAGAAATTTCTTGCTTTTGTTACAACGTCAGTGTAAATGGCAGTGACATTTACAGAGCAGAATGTGTATCTACCATGACAGAATTTGGGCCAAAGCAGCCATGCTATAAAATATCACCCAAATTATTTTATGCCTGAAGAAACACTGAAAAGAGACGAGCCTGGCAAGCAGCTGTTAAGCCAAAAATAACCTAAGCTGTATTTATTCCAAAAATACTTGCTCTTGGACATTATCCTTTGCCTCCTTTATCCCTAATTAAGGACAGATTTTTATAAGCAGTCCATATTTTTCCTGTTTAACCTCCACTTCCCTCATTTAAATGAGATCTTCAAAATAGCACAGAAAACACAAGTTAATAATTAAATATTTCAACATTTTAACCAGAGAAGGTAATATAGAAAAGTATTTTATGTTAAACTTAAGAACCAGAAAGTTTGAAATACAGAGTGAGATTTGTGCTCCCACTTATCAGGAAAAAATCAGTACAGTATGTATATATATATTTTAATGCCCCTTCAGCAGGAATTAGTTTTATTAAAACACACTGACAAACTGCACTTAAGCAGCTATATACGTGTATATATATATGTACATAGACACACACATGTATACACACATGCATGAATATATATTTTTCCCCTTTGTAATGCTTTACATATTTTTCCATCTCTGTAGAAAAGAATATAAATAGTTAGCAGAGAAGGAAGGACAAAATAAAACTTGAATAAACTCTATGGTTATTTTACTACTAAAATCTGAATAATGATTGAACTTTCTGTGTATGCATGTGTTTCATACAGTGAGGAAAGTCCTTACTGATATGTAAAAGCCTACAGATGGATAATCCTCTCTCCAGTAATTAAACTGCGTCTCAGGGGAATTTTTTCTTATCTTAAACAGGGGAAGAAGGAAAGCATACACAAGTCCAAAGTAAGACTTAGTTTTCAAGTCTCCTAGATACCAGTGTGAACAGTCAACATGGCGTATCATCAAAATTCAATACAGATGCTGATTTATAGACTTAATCCTATTAAGACTGCCTAGATTTGTAAATGGACAATCACTAATGAGATTTGTAACAGAGTCTGAAGTCCCTAACAATATCATTAACTCACATGCTATGTAAATATAGATATGAATACATTATCCAGACTCTGTAAACATGAAAGCAGATGAATTTAAGTGAACTCTATTTTAAAACAGACATTTAAATGGTTGCAGAAAAGAAAAGATTTTTGCAAATTAGACATGGCCACCCAGACTAGCACATCCAAGTCTTCCATATGCTGAGGGCCCCACAGCTGAATGCAGTACTGCAGGTGGGGTTTCATAACAGCAGAGTAGAGATGAGAATCACCTCATTTGACCTGACAGCTACACTTCTGACACTGCTCAGAACACGGTTGACTCTCTGGGCAGCAAGTGCACATTTAGCAGCTCCTACTCTGTTTTACTTCCACCACATACCTCTCTGCAGGGCTCTGCAGCATTTCTCAATTGATTTGTTGCCCATCCTGTATTTGTGCTTGAGATTGCCCTGATCCAGCTGCAGGACTTTCATTTGGTCCTGTTGAACTTCACATTGTTCTCATGGGCCCACCTCTTACATCTGTCCAGGTCCCTCTGGATGGCATCCCTCCCCTCCAGTGTGTCAGTAGCACCATGCAGCTTGTGTCATGTGCAAGCTTGCTGAGAATGATCTTGATTCCACTGTCTACGTAGCCAACATGGATGTTAAATAGTGTCAGTACCAATACTAACCCCCGAGGAATACCATGTTTTACATATCTACATCTGGACCCCAAGATGTTGACTGCAACTTTTTGATTGCAGCTATCCAGACAACTCTTCATCCACTGAGTGGTTCATTCATCAAATCCACGTCTCTCCAACTTAAAAAAAAGGATGTCATGCAGGACATTTACCATACGCTATACCCAAAGCCAGGTAGGTAATACTGGTTGCTCTTTCCTTATCCACCAACGTTGTAACCTCATTGTAGAACAAATCTGTCTGGCACTATTTGCCTTTATTGAAGCTATGTTGGCTGTCACCAGTCACCTCTTTGTTTTCCACGTGCTTTAGCAGAGTTTCCAAGAGGATCTGCTCCATAGCCTTACCTTGCCAGACACGGAGGTGAGACTGACCAGCTCTGTTGTTTCCTGAGTCTTTCTTTTTACCCTTTTTAAAAAAGGAGTTAGTCTTCTCCCTTTCCAGTCACTAAGACTGCTACAGCTTCTCAAGTACAACAAACAGTTGCCTCAGCAACTTCATCCACCAGTTCTTTCAGGACCCCCAGATACATCAATTAAGTCCCATGGACTTGTGCACATGCCACACCCTATTCTATGAAGTTTCAAAGCCTCTTATGTTTTACCTCTGTTCAGAGGCCAGGCCAGTACTGTCAAAGTACTTTCTTTTACACCTAGGATAAAGCAGTGTTAACTCCCCACACTGATTTATAAAAATAATCACAAAAATTCCAGGATTGGAATTTTGGTTTCATCACAGAGGTTTGTACCAGGAATCTACAGCCTGGTAACGTGAACTACATACAGTGAAATGAACCAAAGGTGAAATGAATCAAAGGTGAAAAAACTTCTAGAAATAAATTAGGGAGCAAAAGGAAAGATACGGTACACTCACCAGGCGCGTATTAACGACAGGAAACAGCAGTGCCAAGAGAGCCCCATTCAGCATATGCATCTGCAACCTTGGAAAAGAGGAAGTGGTGTTTTCAGACTGGAAATGAAATGCAGTATTTTCACTTTTTATGTAATATCTCTTCAATAAAAAGCAGTCAGTGATTTGAGAAAATTTGAATAAAGCCACAGTTAAATGCAATAACGAGGACAAAGCCTGTCTTTAAATACACATTTAAATACTTTCCTAAGTAGGACTGTCTGTAATGAGCTTTGGATTCCTGGAAGGCCTGGGCTGCCCATTTGTGTTGATCCAGATCATGATATAGGTTGTTAAATGCTTGGAATTTTGCTGTTTATTTATCTTTCAGAGCTTGAAAGAGTATATTTGATAAGGTTTTACTCCTGCACATCTTTACATGTTTTTTTGAAGTGTACAACTTCAAAAGTAAAACAAACCCCAAATTGTTCTTCAAATACCATTTGTATATAAGAGTGTCAAAAACCAAAAAGATCAGCTGTGAGAAGCAGCAAGTATTGTGGCCACTGCTCTGCAACCAGTCTTTTGGAAGTGAGTAGGAAAACCCAGACACCAGGCGTATTTTGCACTCTCTGAGTTGAAGAGATACTATTACAGTATCCCTGCAATTGGCCTGCTCCCTGCCCCAATAAGAAACAGCAAGAACAAGTTGCAGCCACAGAGCAGCACTTCCAAAGCACTTTCATAAGGCAGACCCCCAGCATCACTTTTCCAGTCATTGCATATACGAGGACAAGAAAGAGCAGAGTGAACCGCCGTAGTGGCAACCACAGCTCTTCTTGATCACCTTTCTGTCTGGGAAACACCACCACCCTCCCCACACTCCAACTAGTTGCTCCCCATGACTACTTACTGGGCTCTTCCTGCACACTGGAAACCCTTACCGTTTCAAAAATTAGTAACAATATGTTCTAAAATACTGCTTATCTTTGGAAAAAAAATACTCAAAATCAGCAAGGATTTGCTTTAGTTAATGTTCTTTTTAAAACTGAACACACATTGCGTATGTACAGTGTTCAATGAAGACTAAACACTAATTTTTGGTGAGGATAATCAAAAGGTACGAGGCACATGAAATTGAGTAAGCAAGCACACGTTAGTCTGTGGAAGGAGGAGTGTAGTTTCAGCTGTTACTGAGCTAAGGTATATTGCTAGTGAGACCAAAACCATCAGAACAAAAGAACCACAGCTATGTGGCTGTGCAGTCAGTTTAAGCCATTACCTTTCTAAAGTACCATTTTTCAGTCTGACAGATATGCCCTTCCTACTGAATATATATCTTAATATTTTATTACTTAAACCTGTGATTAATTTCTAAAATACATCATACAAAGTAGACAGAAATGTAGTAAACAGGAGGCATTACCTGAAGAGAATCATTGCAGCCCGACATGGAGGGCAAGCAAGAAGGAAAATCTGAAACATGAGAAAGAAATTGAAGTTAATGATGTGATCTTTTAGACTCCATTATCAATACCTTTCTTTCCAAGCTCTGGATGCAACAACCCATTTCTAACCAGAAGAACTGTTTTACAGTAAAGATGGGACAGTAAAAGACTAAAAAACGTTAACAAATTCAAAGGCTTACACATTTTTATGTAAATTCACATTTTCTAGGTGTAAAAGCATTACACAGTACGAGCAGCATCTAGGGCTGAGCTTCTGCCGATGCCCATCTGATATCATTGCTATAAAAACTAAACAAAAACAGTCTTTCCAAGGCCTCACGTAAAGCAGAATACTGCACTATCAACCACTCAGCCCTCAGTCATCACAGTCCTCGCAAAGGCCTCGCTGTGCTGGTGACCAAGTGCTTACACTGACAGGCCTTCGCCTCAGCAGTGTAGGTGCCAGCTCCTGGAGCTTTAAATTGAGATGGTTCTATAAAAGCCTCTTAGTGCTTCCCACAATAAGGCTATCACAGTATTTGTTACACAGATAAGCTTAGCGGTCATCTTTAAACATGCCCACTGCATTACTCAGGAGAATATTTTCAAAGTTCTGCAAGCATGCTGCCAACTATTAGCCACCCACTTCACAAGTCCAAGAATAAGACAATACAACTGGAGAATATTATATTTGTCTTTCTTTGCGTATCACACTCCTACCATAAATAGGATCTGATTGAAATCATTATGTAGTAAACGACTGTTGCAACTATGCCCCATATAAATTCAGAAGATAATCACCATCCTTTGATACTGCTATCTAATATCTCTCACGGTGAGTTAAAGCACTTCATATCAGCAAGTCTTTAGATATGAAGAGATGACAGAAGTAGGTGCTCGGTGATAACTATATTGTATGCTACTGAAAATAAGAGAATTCCTACGCAGTTTGGTCTACTCCCCGAAAATGAAAATATTTCAGCAAATAAAGGGAATTGTGATTTTTATTGTTGTTGCCAAAATAAATTCACAATAGATCAATTCCCTGCCAACACACCAAATTATCATTAAACCACTGCAAAGCGAGAACATTTGGAGAACGTGTCTGTTTCCCGGGCAGCTCACCGGACTTCCTCTCAAGTGCTGCAGGACATATCTGTGCACATACAGACACATTCAACTACTGCCAAGCACCTCCCTGCTGCAGCAACTGCAGAAGAGCCGATGCCAGGTGATAATATTGATCCCCTGGTTCTAAGCAGGCTTTACTGTCCTTACCAAACAGTGAAAAGTAAAAGAATTCTGAATATTTTATTTCCAGTTCAGCTTAATACACAGGCATTTCATTTTCAATTTAGTTATCAGTTTTTCAAGTTTTCAGTTCAGCTATCCTATGACTTCCTTAAGCTCCTAAGTCTGACAGACAGATGCGGCTTTTGAAACATTGTTCATTCACAGCAACATGGAAAATATTCTGCTCTTTCAGTATAAAATGGATTTTCTTATCTTTCATCTTAAAAAAAAAAAAGCAGGTTCCTCTTTTCTCTGTACACACGAAATAAGAGAAACAGGAGTGTGTCTTAATCACACCACTCACTTCCTTTCCTGACACCATGCAGAGTGCTCCAAGTACCAGCCCTGCACGCTGCCTACTGGCTGAGTATCACCACGGAGGATCAACAGTGACTAATATTAAGGATTATGGCACTGTTATACAGGTTGAGATGAACATCTATGAAAGGACTTCACTCCCATGAAGACCAACAGAGAAGAGTAACAGATTCACAGCTACTCATTTCCAGGTCAGCTCCGCTGCAAGAAATAGTTCTGAGAACTAATGAGGCAAAACAAGCATTTAATATTTCCAACCATGCAACTCCCTTGGTTGGGGGAATCTTTCAGAAAACATGTTTGAGGGCAATAGAGAAAGCTAGAATGTTTATGTTCAAGCTTTGCAGTAACAGAAGAGATCTTCAAATGTTTCAGTGCTAGCAAATTAACACCAAGCACTTCCTCTCTAAACACGTAAGTACTTTCCCATGATAAAGCAACCTCATAACCTGTTAAAAGCGACTCTTCACAAGAAACATTTGTATTTGATTTTTAAAGAACTGTGCCACTGAGTAGATTTAAACATCATAAAACACATTTCTGTGAGTTCAGCTCACAGAGTAATTAATGGCCTGAAAATAATCAAGCAGACAAGCTCTAACACAAGTGTTCACATCTTCATCCCAAAATCATACTACATTTCTCTGTCATACTAGAAATAAAATCCTTTGCTTGTGGGGAAAAAAACAGCAGTGTTTTGAACACCGAACAACATCATATCAAATTAGTGCATCACTGTGAAGAATTCCCAGCCTCTGCTTCCCTGCTGGCACTCCCAAGGATTTACACGCACAGCCCATCACAGATGTTGCCCCACCTCCTCACTGGGGAAAAGCAAGCTCTAAAATACCCCTCCTTTGTGTTACATGTCATACAATAAATGCAGGGCACAGTTCTGACTGCTCCAGTCCACTCTGACCTCTTTCTCCAAAAAGCACAGAGATGACAAGCATGACCAAAAGACTCTTCAACCTGTTAAAAAATGGACAAACAAACCCTGTAGGATGTAAGTAAGACAAAGAGAAGGTACAAAATCACGAGTAGCCTTGAAGAAACGTACAGGCCAGTCCTAGGAGGGGATAGCGCTGCGAGTAAGGACATTCAAGCCTTTTCCACCAGCACAGGACCAGAAGATTACCCAGGAATAAGCCATAAAGAAATTGAGAATTGTTAGATTGGCAAACTGAGGTTTACTTCAAAAGTCAAAGTCGGAGTAATTTCCAACTGCTCTGCCATAAATACCATTGTCCATCCCAATGGGAAATATTTCTAGCATGAGAAACTGCCTGGCCAGCACCCCCTGCACAAGCCCAAGTACAAAGGTCACACCGTAACACATGACAGATCAGCAGGGCTGTTACCATTTAGAGACTGTAATGTACAGGATTGCTCTGCTTAACTGTTCCTTTACCAAGACAAAATCAGAAAGAAACTGACCTCATTACTAACTCAGAGATGGGTTGCAAATCCATCTATTCCATGCTCCCCTCCTTTGAACCATACTCTAAAAGAAAAAGTTCTAACAATACCTGTGGGATTAGGACAGACTGGAAAGTAGAAGGAAAAGGATGGTGCTTTTCTCCTGGAGCAGTAAGTTTTAAATTCTAAAGCACACACGTGTGTGGATTTGTCATCAGGTATTCCACGGATTGCCAAGAAATACCCTGTTTAAGTTCCATGAATTTTAGAGAACACTTCTTTCTTAAATCTGATTGTATTAATTGTTTATGTTGCCATAGCAAGCAGAAGAGCCTGTATGTAAAAAGCCTACTCTGAAGACTGTAAGATCATAACTTTACTTCAGTGTACTGAGAAAGCTTCTTTAACTACTAGCATGATCATGTGAAAGACCACAGATCTGACAGATGTCTTGTTTCTACCTTCACACAAAGGAACACTGACCTGCAGCAGAACGTTTCTTCATCTGGTTATAGATAAACTGTTCTCTTTTTCAATGAGTGAATACAGCAAAGTCTACTAGGGCTCACTGCACCATTAAGTGATGTCAACAGTGAGACAGAAATATGCATAACAAATATTAACTGGAGGGACAAAAAGCAATTCGAAAGGTAGCAGTGCAAGAAAAGAACAAGTCACACCACTGGTAGCCAATGACAGGACACATGGAAGTGGAACAAATCTTCACCAAGGAGGTTGAGACAGGAAACTGGGCAAGATTTCTTTACCATGAAGGTGGTAAAACACTGGGAAAGGCTTCCAAGAGAGGCAGCGATGCCCCACGCGTGCCAGCATTCGGTGGCATTTGGTCAGCATCCTCAGCAACATGCTGAACTTCTGCTTAGCCCTTTCTTATGTGCATTAAGGTAACACTCCCCACAGCTGAAGATATTTAAAGACATTTTAAAAGCTAAAGTACTTTTTAAAGGTAAGGCTAAGTATTTTTCAGTGTGAAAAAAAATTCACTCCCCTCCCCCTCCAGAGGTGAAACAAAAGACAAGGTACATTCAAAGCTGGATAATTTATGTAGAAGGCTTTAAACCCTAAAACTCATTTTTTAAAGTAAGTTCAAAGCAATCATTCAATCATTTATCAGAAAGCAGCAGTAACAGCTCCATCATACAGCTTCCATTCAGTGCCCAGGTTCAGTTTAGACACTGACCGTTTGCACACAAACTATCAATTAAGCACAAAACAGCAGTATCATTTAAAAGCCATCTGTTTGACTTCTAAAAGAAGTAACTTAAAAAAAAAAAACAAACAAAAAAACAAAAAAAAACAAGCCAAGACTAACACTGGGTTAGTGTTACTCTTCGAAACTGCCAAATCTGAGGAGAGAAAGAAGATCAGAGGATCTTACATTCTCTTTGCTAACAGCAGCAATTTGAATTTGCTTAATATTTTAGAACAAAAGTACAGCTCTCCTACTGCAGCTTAATTGGTCCTGCAGAATGTTTTATTCAGCATTAAGAATGCTCATAACTCAAAGCAGCATTACTGGCAGATAATTCAGTAATATCACAGTAGGAGTCGCTCCTGTGGTCCATAGAGCAGACTGTGAGAAATACGAGCGTGTCAGCCCTTCCTTCCAGCCTCACAGTTCCACTGAGACAAAAGCAGCACACTGAACTATTTCCATCCTCTACTCTCCAATCCAATGTTTCCTAAATTAACTACGGCCCCTTGGACATCCTTGGTTAGCCTTCCCTTCCATAGGTCTAGCTACTTTACTGACTGAACTCACCTTCTTTTACTGTCTGAGGTGAAAGATTTGTAGATTTCTCATGTTTTAGGGTTAATTAACACAGGACTAAGCTACTTCTATGGTGTGCAGTAGAATTAGTTATATTAGTTAGGATATCTTAGAAACTGGGATTTCAGAGAGAAGGTGTGACTGAGCTTATTTTCCTTCCTTGTTCTCTAATCAAATTTGCACCATCCCCTTGCTGGCAGTGGCTGACTTACTTCCTCCTCTGTTCCTAGCCTAACACAATTAGCAAAACCTGCAAAAGAAACTTATATAGGGGGGAAAAGAACAAAAAGGCTGACAAAAGAAAGTAATATTCAGTTATTAACAAAATTATTTCACATTGAATTTAGATTAATTTCTACTTATAACTTTTACTGACGCTGAGAGACCTCGCGAGGTTTCCCAGTAAGATATTCATGTGGATATTGGTCTGTCTTCACTTTTGTTATTTTCTCCCCTGAGCATAACATTCCATATCCATAACATTCCATATCCATAACATTCCATATCCATAACATTCCATATCCATAACATTCCATATCCATAACATCCCATATCCACTTCCTACAGTAGCAGAATTGATGTAATAGAGGCTTGCTCTACTCTTCCTCAACTCTCCAGTGCCAGAAGGACATCTGGAGCATTTTCTTGTGACATACAGTTATGTGCTGGATAGATGCAGCTCTTTCAAATTGAACACATAAAAGCAAATTGAATAATATTCCTGTTTTGGTTTTGTTTTGTGTTTTTCTTTTTTTGTTTTTTGTTTCTTTAATTGCTATGGCATATTTTCAAAAAGATGACATTAAAGAAATAATGTTAAAAGATCGGGGAAGCTGAAAAATTACAAAAAAAAAAAAAAAAAAGAAAAAAAGAAAAAAAAAGAAAAGTAAACTAAGAAAATCAAAGAATTAGAAACCTTAATTCATCCAGGCATTAAGTCTCAGGTCTTCAGTGAACCCATCCTACAAACAGTATCTCCTCACCACCATTCCTCCCCATCTCTCCCAAATAACAACTGTACGTTTTCAATTCTGCCTGTTCCTTCCTTCACAAAATCCAAACAAAAAACATCCTATCTCACTGTATCACAAGAGTAGTTGAAAAATAAATTACTCATGTTCACGTGGGTGAAAAAAATCGTAATTGCTACAAACAATTAGAATGTCCCACAAGAAAGTATTTTTAGCACACAACTTGAATGGTATAATGAATGTTTCTGGCTTTGTATTTTTGGCTACACTGGAACATCTTCAGCCTCAGACAGTGAAAGTAAAACACCTTTCTTTCCACACATGGAAAAGTTCAACTGCTCCCTGGTCTTTTGCAACACTGAACATAGATATAAGCCTTTGTTCAACTGAAGAAATGCAGTAAAAAAGTATGAATAGAAATGTTTTTCTCCCAGTACTCTGGGCTCACACCACAGAAGCCTAGATGGGAAAAAATAGAAGCCATTAGCACCCCCACCAACGCTTCCTAGTCAAACATCCTTAATTTGTTTCTCTTACTGGTAAGGAGGATTCTAATGGTCGATAAGGATTTCTCTGAACGTCTTCCATAAATCATTTTTCACATTCATTACTCAAGACTTGAGAGGCACAGGCTAATCTTCATGTGCATAGGAAGGCTTTACCAATGAGAAACCAAGCAAGAGTGCTTTCACTTCTTATATGTCAGAAGCTTCCAGAAAAAAGAGCACTTCAAGTTTGTGGGCTAATGCACAAGCAAGATGTCAGAAGGCTTCTACTTCTCCAAGAGGCAATTACCCAATGATTCTGTTACTGGTAACTAACTGGAAATTTGGAAATCATTTTTGGTTGCACACAGTGGACAATACCAAGTGCACATCCTACGGTGAGAAGTATCTTTAAAAACATTAAGACAATTAATGTGCAATAGTTTTATTATTACAAAAGCTCATTTTCCTCAAAGAAACAGAAATACTAATACAATCCCATAAAAAGCTACAACATATAACAACGTATTCCTGATAACGTTCCTGGAAAATGCCATCGACTGCCAAAGCATTACACTAGAAGCTATTTACTTGGCAGTCTGAACAGATGTGAACCCTTACTATCTAAAGCCCTGAGGAAGTGTCACGAGAAACAGGAGTCCTGTTACACATCCAGCAGGTTTCAAATTCATGGCACAGAACTTCCTCTGGGTGAACATCACCGCGGTTCAGGTTGCTGTACGTCATACAACTGCTGCAGTAAAGCTCACCATCTGCTACTACTGGAGCAAACACGTACAGCAGCGTGAGGGAAGCAGCAAAGGAGCATTTTGAAGAATGGAAGTCAGAAGATGAAGGTCAGCCCAATGCCTGGAACATTTACGGTATCCATACGGTCACTGCTGTTACTTCATTTATTCTACAACTCCACTGAAGTTCCTATAGGCATCAGACAGTGATTTCTGAAAGACCAGCTGAAGCTGCTAGCTAACAGTTGGCATGGAATGGTTTGTTAAACTGCAAATTAGGTAGAAATCCTAAAATGCATTATGCTTAATGGTGAAGCATTAAAGCACTGGACAGAACACTGAAACCACTCCCAAGAGCCTCGTTCTCCAAAGTAATTAAATAAGTAGATGACCTCATGCTGCTCAAACTAGATAACTTACACTGTGATTAACATTTGTATTAAATCTATGATCTTATGAAAACAATGTCCACCTGCCTAATAATTTCTCTAGTTTAGGTAATAATGCCCACTGTAAATATTTAGGCTAACTTAAGCTTTTTCCATCTACAATTTCCTATTATGCAATCTCTACTTTTATAGAGAATCATATTACTTTATTTCTCCCCTTTTTATTCTTTTCTCCTAAGAATAAGGAGAAGAGTTAGCAAAGTATGCATTCTATCCTCAAACGCAGCAGGTATTTCTGAAGCCTAGCAGTTCAGTCTGCTATACACCAGTCTGTTCAGTCTCCAACACACCAAATTCCTCAATTGGAATGCTCACTGTACCATGAGATAACGTCACGATCTGCACCACCTTGATTGAAGTAAAGCAGTGTGCATTTTCAGCTCAAGATACAGCATGTGCTGGCCAAATCTTGCCCAAGGAGCTGAGCTGTAACCTCCTCAAAGACAGCAAACTGTGACTCATGGCCTGAAAGCATTTGCTGTTCTGTTTCCAGTTATTAAAAATATTTATATTATTTGTGAATAAGAATCCTTGTCTTTCCTCATTCTGATATTTCTCAATTCCTTTTTATGCTAAACAAAAAATAAGCAAAGGAGTAAACTATGTATGCAATGTTAAACTTATCATGGAAAAGCTTCTTTCCAGCTCAAGAAACTATGATATTCATTACAGCATCAATTAGAGCCTCTAAAATATTGTAACAACTAGAAATAATCAGTTACTGAAAGGGCAGATGAAACCACTCAAGCAGCCATGTCTTCTACTAACTGAATGCCAAACTATTAGTTCAGGAGCATCCAAGACCACACATAGAGGAATTGTTGATTTGCCTCATGACACATCACCTCATCCCTGTGCCCCTGAGCTGCCATCATCCTTCCAGAAGCAAAATACACCCATAGGCAAGAAATAAGATGTGCCAGCAAGAACTACTGCTGCTTTCAGTGCTTTAATTGTTTTTCCATCTGCCCTTTTTACCGCACACTGTGATGAATTTCCTTTCTAGGAATCAGCTTTAATAGGAGATATGAAAGAGTAATTTGAAATTACAGAAAGGCTTGTGCTGTGCAGATCTGAAAACCAAGCAGCACACTTCATAGTCTGGCATGTCAGTGAGCTGTGATTATGCCCATCTTCCACTTCAGTGATGGCTACCAGACAGCATTTAAGAGCCCAGAAAGGATTGCTTGCCTCACAACAGCAGCCTCACACTCCTCCTGAATGTACAGACTTGGGAAGAAACCACGCCATACTCCAAACACTTTGCCTTCACTTTCACAAGTCTTTGTTTTTATCTCTCTTAAACCTTAAAATAACAAATTGAACTAAACCTCCGTTTTATCAGATCTCCTGAAACCTGATCCTGATTTCCAGAGTGCTTTAAAAATTGCACGTTCTGCAGGTTTTGTGTGTAAAAATACACACAAAAATTATATACATGGATGTACATATATTTTAAAGAAGAGAGTTTTAGAAATAGACATTTAGAGGTGCACATTTTGAAAAATGCATAAATTCATGTGAAACTTTGCCTTTGCTGTTTTACATCCGACACAAGGACTGTAATACATGCAGCAGCAGACAGAACTATTAATAATCTTCTCTTTGGAATACTACAATCCCTTAAGAACTGAACAACTCATTAAACCTCTACCTGGGGGCTGTTGCTTATGTTACCTAATAGCACCTGTTGGCTACAGTTTAGTGCCATTTCTATAAAAATCTCCAGTATTTCTGTAATCGGTTTCAGGATATTAATGCCTCTTCAATTTTAATTCGAGCTTTTGAAGAAACAGAAGATAGAAAACATACACAATCTAACTGGTCTCTTCCAGACATCGCAAAGCGTTAGGAGCAAGGCATACGAATGAAATCCACACTCACATGGCAGCCTGTCCTGCAGAGGACAGGAAGGATCCAGGTGACTAAGAAGCCAGAACTGGAAACAATGAACCCAGCATTTAGTATTCACTGAATTACAGGTGCACTCTGCACTGATTTTAGTTACATGAACATCGGCTCAAAAATCACTGGGTGAAACTTGGCTCTGCATTATTTTAGGCTCATCTTTTCCTTCCAGCACACAAATGCCTGTCCTGAGCTGCCTAAAGAGCATTCAGTGTGCAATTGAAAGATATTATGGTAACTGAAAGAGATTATGGCAATCTATCAGCTGAAGACCTACTTGGAATAAATTATTCTGTAAGAACACTTGCAAACAGCCTTATAGAAAGCTTCTCCTGAAGCAAAACCAACCTAAATCTCATTTTATAGGTTGGTGTTAAGTCATCACTCTGAAGTCAGGCACTGGCATATTTAAAACAAAGAAGTGGACAACTCAGAGCACACTAAGAGGACCAGCTGTACCTCTGCTGCTAACAAACCCCACAACTGGTGTATACAAATATTTTCCTACATTTTGTGCTCCAAATTCCTTGGTCACAATACAGACCAATTTCATCTCTGGGTTCTAGTTTATATTTGTCTTCATTTAGCTTTATCTGCCTGCATCTCCTGCTTGATGTCCTACGGGTTACCCAGAGACAACTCTATGCAATTTAGTTAAGTTACACTGATTGTGAGCAACAGCTGCAAAAGCCTCCTACACCAAATATCTAGAGATCAATAATGCAGTTATATGCTTTGGGATGAATCCTCCTTCTAGCTTTGCTGAAGCAGAAACTTAAAAGATTTCCTTCACATCTCTAAATTCAATGCAATAAATGGTTCCTAGAATACTTTAAACAATCGATGTCTTGAGAAAGTAACACAGCCTGCTAAACGCATGCTGGATTTTTCCTGCTGTGCAAGGAAAAAAGAGTTCACAGCACCCCAGGGGACTTCACTTAAGAAAAGAAAACCCCCTACAGCTTCTCTGTTAGTACAGCTTCTATGCTGGATTTGCAGCAGTGGCACTGATTCAGTCATTCCCCCGTATGTACTCAGTCCTGAAACGAGCACAAATTCAGAATTCCTTCAAAAACCTTTCCCCCTTTATTGCACTGTGTGCTGTCATTCTGCACCAAAACACCCCCAGCCCCACAGCAGAACAGCACATTAAACAAACATTTTCCATTTCACTTTTTGCTTAAAATGGATATAAACTTTAAAAATTCACTGATTTCTCATTGATGCTGCGCTTACAATGCTGGTCAAAAAAACAACACTGTTTCTAAGCTAAGCAAGACACCAAAAGCTATCATTGGGCTGGAAATCAGGAGCAGTGTTTGCATATTATCCAAATAGTGGGATGATGGCAACAAATTCATTCCCATAACCAGGATAACTGCTTCAGCAATTAAATACATTCATTCAACCAATGCTCCATCCTAACAGTAAGACATGCAAACTGGTTTTTCTGCTTATGGAAAAGATTTGATATGAACACAGGTCGGTGTGATAAGCAGAAATTAGACACCTGATCTAAACAGACTCATTAGTAGAGCACGGTAGCCATTATACAACACAGTTCTGTCTGCTCAAATGCACCACATGTATAATTCCCACTTCATTTCGTCATTTCATTTCAGCCTTAGGTCTTTCAAAAGCAGAAGCCTTACGCAGATGAAGTCTGAAGGACAACTTCCAGTTCCAAATATTTTTTGGCACAGAGCCCAGAGCTTTTGCTGCTGAGAAGAAACAGCCTCACATGAAGAAAACAGAAACTGAGTGGATGAAGAGAACTTTACAAACAACCACTTCTGGCTTCCCTCTGACAGGACTGCAAATGCCATAGCATGCTTCAACTCTTCACCTCCTGCCTTGTTCATCCTCACATTCCGGCCCTGCAGCTGCATAATGTACAAGATGCTGTAAGAACAGTAATGCGAGATAAATGACATTTTCATATATTTCATCTTGCCAACCTATTGCTGTCAGCAAGGTCAAGCCAGAAAAACACTTTCAAGATTCTACCTACTGTGTATTATTTTCCTGCTGACAGAGGTCAACTATCATTGTTTCTAAGCTGTTTTCTCTGCTGAAAGTGTCCATTCTGCAGCTATATTATTTCCCTACTTTAAGCCCAGGCCCATTTCTAACACATCTGTTTGAGGATGAAGGGGCATTGCTTCTGAAGTTTGCTGACATATCCGTGTTCTCAATTTCACAAAATGCAGTAACACCATTTCTAGTGAGTAATCAGCACAGCATAAGAAAGAAGGTACCACAAATGCTCTGATAGATTAAGAATTGTCCAAGTCTGACTACAGAGGTTAACTCTCTACCTCTGAGGGTAGGCATGAAGAAGTGAGCTAAACAATGTCACTCCCAATTTACCTGTAAGCACTAATTTTTCAAGGAATGGTTTGGGTTGGAAGGGAGCTTTAAGAGCATTTAATTCCAATCCCTCTGCTATAGGCAGGAACACCATCCACCAAACCTGGTTTCTCAAAGCTCCATCCACCTTGAACGCCTTCAGGGTGAGAGCATCCATAACATCATTGGACAACCTGTCCCAGTGTCTCAACACCCTCACAGTAAAGACCTTCTTCCTAATATCTCATCTAAATCTACTCTCTTCCAGTTTAAAGCCATTTCCCCTCATCCTGTCACTACCTGCCCTAATAAAAACTCCTTTTCCAGCTTTCCTGTAGGCCCCCTTCAGGTACTGGCAGGCCCTATAAGGTCCTCCCTGAGCCTTCTCTTCTCCAGGCTGAACAGCCCCAGCTCTCTCAGCTTGTCCTCACAGGAGAGGTGCTCCAGCCCTCTGATCATCTTCATGACCCCCTGGACCCCCTGCAGCAGCTCCATGGCCTTCCCGTTCTGGGGGGCCCAGAATTGGATGCAGTATTCCAGATGGGTCTCATGAGAGGGCAGCAGATGGGCAAAATCACCTCCCTCGTTCTGATGGCTACTTCTTGTTAATACCATAGTGAAATCATAAAACAATATTATAATACTGTATCAAGAGAACAAAGTATTCAAACCATAATGCTAAAATGTCATCATCATCATCTCAGAGAATTAACAGGAAACATTCCAGTAAATAGAGAGTGTTGCCAAGCAATGGAATGCGGCTATATTGTTTTATTTTTCCATTATTTGTACAGCTCTTGGAAACCTTCTGTTTTCCACTTCCTTACCAATACTAATTGATTGTGCAACAACTGTTACAACTTTATGGAAAGCATTTCTACTATGGTGTAAAATACTGACCTAGCACTGCCTCACAGCTTAGGAATTCACATAACCTACTAATTAAATTCTGGAACAGGAACTTATTTTCTGTAGATGTCCCAATTATTGCTGTAAAAGCCTGTGTGACCTCTCTTGAAAGGATCCTCTTCACCCCCAGACCTCTAGTACTATCAGATACTATCTGCAAACAGAAAAGGAATGGTATTGATCCAATTTGTTATTTCTGTCTTTTTAAACCATAACAGCTTTAAAAAAAAAAAAAAAAAAAAAAAAAAACACTTCCATATAATCTTCTATTTGTTGTTGAGTTCAAACGTTGTAAGTTACCTACCCAGTGTTGATGGTAGAGAATTAGCAAAATTAGTAAAAGGATTATTTTGACAACCTCAGTGAGCTAAGTACATGCACAGAACTGTACACAAACAGTTTGTAAGCTTCAGATATCACAGTTCACTAATTATGAATGTCTCTATTAGTTTGACAACTACACATACTGTGCATTATCATCTATCAGCAACTAAGCCATAACCTGTTAGAGCACAGTTCACCCACAGGTATCAAGCCATCTCAGTTCATTCACCACCGTGTAGAAGACAAGGATAACACCTGTTATCCTCACGCATGATCCTCACCTGCATGATCATCACGCAGCTTTTAAAATTAGAAAAGCAAAACAAGATTGTCACCAAAAGACAACTTTTGCAACTTTAACAACTTCACAAAACACATTCTCACCCCTTGCAAAAAAGCGCTGTGTAAATCACACAGGCTCTTGAGCAGTAACCTTGTTTTTAATCAAATCTGGCACAAGTTATCCCCCTGCAGCTGGTGAGAACAACATTTTCTGGTGACAAAAAAGCCTTTTCATCCACGGCGCTAGACACTGACGTTAGCTGCAGTTTCACCTTTTTCTCTCCCCACGTTCAGTTCAGCAGAGTAAAGCCAAGCTCTAAACCGTATGTACGAACCCTCGCTATTCGAACCTCCGCTACGAAGGTGCGAACCTTTACAGACCGACCGCCCCGCCAGCACAAAGCCAAAGCGAGCCTCACCTGCACGGCGGTGACCACGTGGCAGGGGTTCAGCAGGTAGATGACCGTCCTGGTGGCGAACTTGAAGCCCACCTCCAGCCCGAAGACGAGGCACAGCGCCACGAGCAGCAGGTTCTTGCCCAGGCTCTCCGTCTTGGCTCGGTGCTGCTGCAGCAGGTGCCCCTCCAGCTCCCCGCGGTGCAGCTGCCGCAGCTTGCGGAGCGCCACGAGGATCTCGGCGGCGCCCAGGCTGAGGAACACCAGGCTCTCCGCGAAGCGCTGCCGCCCGGACAGGAAGGCCGCGCACTCCGGCCCTCCGTTGCCGGCGAAGCTGGGGTCCACCCCGCCATACAGCCAGTCCAGCAGGTTGCGGAGGCCGTACCGGGACATGGCGGGACGGCGCCGCTCCTCTTCGCCGTCGCTGTCCGGGCGCGGGTGGGAGCGGGTCGGAATCAACGCCGAGATGCCGTCGGGCCGGCGGAACATGAAACGCTGGGGGTCCCGCTTCCTCCCCGCGTCTCAGAGAAGAGCTCTCTCCCTTCCCTAGGGCGCCGGCAGCCTGCGAGGAAACGGACGGAGCGACGGATGAACGGAGAGGGCGAGCCTCAGCCCGGCACCGCCGCTAACGGCCGCCCGCCCCTACCTGCCCCGCGCCGCCTTCTCCTCACGCGCCTCGGCCCGCGCGCAGCCCCGCGCTCCCCGCAGCCGCCGCCCGCCCGTTCCCGCCGCGCGGCGCTGCCCGCGAGCCGGCCCCGTGCCCGGAGCCCCCGGCCTCGGTGAACGGCGGGAAGGAGGGAGCGGCGCTGAGCCCGAGCGGGCGGGCCGCTTCCCGCCGCCCTGCCGGCCCCTTCCCGGCGCCGTAGCATCACCCCACCGACGTGCCTGCCTCACGCCGAAAAATGGACGAGCCCCCCCGGATTGGCTGAGCGCGGCAGCCCGCCCCGCCCTCGCTCCGCCCCGCGCGCTCCCGCTTCCCGCCCGTCTCCCTCCGGCCAGGGCGAGTGCGGCTTGTGAATGTAACAGATGTAAACTGTTCGTGTGATCAAAACTGAGGGAATCGGGCAGGTGTACACGCAGTCCTAGCAATAGGACGAGAGGGAAGGTCCTCGAGTTACACCAGAGGTGGTTCGAGTTGACTATCAGGAAAAAAATCATTCTCAGAAAGAACAGTGATATGCTGACACGGGCTGCACAGGCAGGACACGGTCCCTGGGGCGTCAAGATAAGGGTCAGTGTAGCACTGACAGCTGTGGTTATTGGTGGGAGGTGGGCAGCTGGGCTGGGTGATCACAGAGGTCTTTTCCAACCTTACCGATTCTGTGCATCTTGTATATAAGCAAATAATGCAGTTACTTGCCAACACTTCATCGCTGTAACCTGGTGATACAAAAGTGAGATCTGCACAAGAGAAATGGTGGCTTTGATTATGAGCAGCAGAACCCACCAGCACCATTTTGCTGTGGATAAGCATTCTGCACTCCCTTATCCATGACCCCCATTCCCTGCCTCTCCTCACACCACCCAGATGCCCTCAGAGCAGAGGGGCCCAGCAGCGCAGCACCCAGCCAGCGCTCTTATCAACACCTCCACGCGCTGGGAACCCCCAGCAGCTCAACACTGCCACACCAGCCCGTGCAGGTTTGAAATGAGATGTGCACCCATAGGCATGTCACTACTAGTCCAACAAAAGAGACGTGCTCACATCTTGATCCTCATCTCCCTTAGTCACATACCTAGGTTTCTTGCACCCACCCAGTTATGAGGAAAAGGATTGGTAGAGCATGACTGCAAGAAGTTCATTTCCTTGTGAACACAATCAAAAGAAATCCCTGCACCGGAGACAACACCACCTGACAATGCATTGCTATCCTATTTATAGATCTTTTTCACCTATAGAGACAAGAAAGACCCAGGAAGAGCCCACAGGCACTGCACATGGTGACAGACTGGAAGAAACACAGACACCTGCACTTGTAGCTGCAGAAGTTGTTCTATTGTAAGTGTCTGAGGGATGGACACATTCCAGGTTGTTCATGGCAGCAAACAACCCAGCCGGTAAGCTTCATGGGACAAATACCCTGTGCTTATCTTTGCAAGCAGCATTCCTGTATTTTGCAAATAGAGGAATAAAAGAACTGCCCAGCCCAGTTGCTTGTGTGGACATCCTACAATTGTAAGCAGACACTGTGTAGTAAAAGATGCCATAATGTGAGTATTATACAAGTATATTTAATACATAATACATTGTTTATGTTGTGTACTTCACTCAACACAAGTAACTGAAGGAAGAAAATTATAATCATAGTCAAATATACAATCAAATAAGAACCCAGTGAAATGTATGCAAGTGTTCACTTAAACACTTTCTCAGTTTATCATCGTTTAAATAACATTAGTAGTATCACTGCGTTAAAAATCCTAGGAAGATCTCTTAAAGAAGACCGTAGATCTTAATCTGAGCTTTGAGTTAGAGGACCTATAAAAATAAGAAAGTGAAATTGCAAGGGATGGTATAGCCTCTTTCAAAATTGAATAAGTGAAAACTTAACAGCAGTGCCAAATAACCCATGTTTATTATAAAACATAGAGAGAATTGTTATAAAGTCTTTTGCAAGGACAGTTTATTGCTGTATGGATTATTTCTACCTAAATATACTGGTGGGTTTCAGTTAAAATGTGTAGTCAGCAAGGCAGTGCTCTCCCAGAATTTCATTATCATTTAAATGGTAAAGAAAATCAAAGCAATCAGTGCCTTTGTTGCATCAAACTTCCAAACCAGATCACCCACAAGCAGATAGTGAGAAAAAGTAATGCCAAGAACAAAATGACTGCAGCCTGGAATAGAGAAAGAAAGGATTAAGAGCACTCAGAATACATGCTTTCAAATTGTCTGAGTCTAAAGAATATGATGTAAGGATAGTTAAAGAAATAATTGAATTAAGATGGATGAGATGCTAAGAAAAAAAAAGAAAAACATCAGCAGCAACTATCACTTCCAGTTGTTCAAGGTGGTGGGAGGTAATGAGGGAAGGGGAAAAGCCAGTGCAATATAGATTTGTCAACCTAATCAAGACAAATAGACAATCCCCCCTAGGACAAATCATCTCACAAACTATTAGTGCATAGATGATAACCAGGGAACAACAGTAGTCAGCAAGGACTTGTCAAAAATAAATCACATCAGATAACTTGATTTTCTTTCTTCCCCTTCAGTAAGGAGAGGCCTTCTGCATGGGACAGAACACGCTGTCAGTTTGATTAGGTTTTTGACAGTTACATGACATTTTCATTAGTAAGTTTGAAGAATATTGTCTGGATAAATGTATTACAGGGTCTACACAAAACTGATTGGATCACAAGTGATAGTTCACTGTCAGAAGGAGAACAATATCAGTGGGTCCTAGAATCTGCCTTTGCACTGGTTCTGTTTGGTAATGTTATTAACAATGAAGATAATGGAATAGAGAACATCCTCATCAGTTTTGCATGTGATACAAAACTGAGTGTGACTTTTTTTTCCCCCAATATTCCTGACCTTTGAGAATGATCATTAATAAACACAACAAGAAATTCAGAAGAAAAAAAAAAAAAAAAAAAAAAAGACAAGCTGAATCATAGTCCAACACGTGAAACTGGTACAAACCACAACTGCCTTTCTCTTCCCCATGCTACTCATTCTCTCTCACACTGCCCTGTGCTGGCAAAAGCTTTTCCAGGGTTGTATGGTTGTTATGGAAGAAACTGACATTACCATTTTAATCTCAAAGATGGTTGCAACCTGTAACCTGGATAGCTGCATCATTCCAGCTTTATTAAACCCTGTTTCCAGTGATGGATGAGGTGACCTCTCTGGATTTCCCCAGCCCTATTTGTCTGTGGTTATCCACTCATTGAAAAAGGAGCATCTTTGTTGTAAAACTGGGTATTCTGATATGATCAGTGCTCTTCTACAACAGCACAGAATTGTTAATTCACATTCAGGCTGTGATTCACTGTGAAGTCAAGAGATCTGGGCTCTCCAGTTCTGATCTGCTGGGCGGCTTACACACAGTTCCTTCATTATCTTTGTTTCAACTTCTCTCAAAAGCACTCTGAACTCTGTGAATAAGGATTGAGTAGTATTGACAGATCATTAAGCACTTGCTCTCTTCTGTTAGTTAACCACATCTTCTCTTCCTTTCACTAAGTAATTTACGATCTCTTTAAGATCCATTTAAACATATACAACTCATATGTCAATACAAGAGGTTCTCTAAAAGTAATAAATTCCTGTAACTAAAGTGTTTGGACAAGAGCCTGAGACTTTTTCTTTTATCTTATGTTAGATTAATTTTCCTGTCTGTGATGTCTTAAAATGGTGGAATCCACCACCAGGAGATGAAGAAATGCTGAGGCCTCAAGCTCAAAGGTCAACCACCCAGAACAGCATTACATAGACCCTCTGCAAGCACACCATCTGCCTGGGAGCTCCAGCTAAGCTCTGCCCTGGTCCCAGGGAATTTATTTGTGAAGAATAAAGCAATTACATTATGTTGAGATCACACAGGAGATCCATAGCAGCTGTAACACAATGGCATACATAACAATAACAGCACAGTAGCAAAGTCCTAGGCTACTGCAGGTGAGGATATGGTCAAATATGGACACACAAAAGGGGGAGGAAGAGAGAGCAAAGCTGTTTACCCTTAGAAGGCCTCAGGTAAGCAGGGATCTCCAGCAAGACACCCTTATCTCCACTGCCAACCCTTAAATGAGGTCTGGGAAGTGATGGATCCTGGCTCCAGCCCTTCCAATCACTCAGGTACATTGCATGCACCTGAGCTCCCCTGGTTGGCCCTGCCTTCCCACCAGGTGCTCAATCACTGCTTCAATCTGTAACTAAGCAATTCCACTGCAGGCGACAAGACAGAACTGAAAAACCTACATTTTATCTTCTTCCCTCTGCTCTTGTCTTCTCCCTCCATTGTTAGGCATTTCTTGGTTAGCTGTGAGTGATGCCAGCTTGCCAGGCTGACTGTGCATTGTGGAGAGAAAGGTTTGCTTTATTTCCTCAGCTTGTGGACTAACATTAATGTTGTTTTTTCTGCCTGATCCGGGTAGTGAGAAGCGTGCCATATGTGAATTCTTACTCTTACAGTCACAGATAGTAGGAAGGAAATGAGAAATGCCTACTTAAAACAGAAAGCAAAGAGGCCATGTGGATTGAAGGAAAAAAGCAGGAACGAAGACAAATTTTGCACAGCATTGTTAGCTGCCAGTTAAAGTACTGCAGTTTGTTTACTCAGATTTTTAATAAAACAAAATGAATACAACCTGCAGGATCTTTGATCTGATGATCTTTGGAGATGCAAGTGGTGCCTGAGTCACATATTTATCCTTCTCATCTGCTTATAACGGAAGTTGGGTTGAGTCTGCTTGTTAATCTGTCATTTCTTGTATGAAGAATAGCACTTGGCACAGTGTTGCAATCTGAAGGATGCTTTGAGCACTTAGGATGAGACTTGGAATAGCCACAGAGTAGCAGTTGCAGACTTGGCACATGAATACATTCAAGTCCTGCGCACAGAAAGCAACAAATTTCTATTGCTTAGACTTGTAAACCAGAAGGCTTGTTCCTGAACAAAGTAGAATCTGAGGCTTTGGCTTTCCAGTGGCACTCTATCTCTTTTCACCCAGTCTTTTTGCTGCATTCTTTGCTGCACAAACGAGATGAAATGTGCATTTCTTTCACAAATCTGGAAAACTGTTTTCCTACTCCGAGTAAAAGCGTATGCACATACATGCTTCTTCTTTCCAATGCTGCTTTCATTATTAGCTTGACTGTGATATACCTACCTGAGATCTACTGAGTCCTGAAATATTTTTACAGTCTTAAGAAAATTCTTTTCCTTTTTTCCACCTTTCAAAAAGGAATCAGAATAATGATCAACTGCAGAAGAAGTGCAATCTGCACCGACCATGGGAAATGCTGCTCACTTAGTTCTTTCATTTTATTGACTATGAACAAGGGAAGTAGACTGATCAATTTGGATTCTTATTGTTAGACAACTTAACTGTACTTCAGTGGCAGGGCTAGAGAATCCTAATTCTTCTCTTCAAAAATTTTCAGGTTAGGAAAAATACCTAACAGGGAGCATTCCTGTCACTGTTAGTTTTCGTAAATGTATTTCTCCTGGTTCATGCTTGATCTGAGCATGCTAACAGTTCTGAAGTAGGTCTCTACCCTTAGTTTTCAGAATAACTGTTGGTATTTAATTCGCAAGTTGTGGCAAAAAAATAAGCACTCACCCTCGTAGGGCACAATAACAAGATGCCTCTCAACATGAGCGAAACATTCAAGAGCTATAATTATATTGTCATTAATCTACAGACTAAATATTCTGCCCCCAAACAGAGATGCTTATAGACATTACACTCTTTTAAAGATGAATTGCTGACAGTTCACACTTCTAAAGCTATATTTGCAACTGGAAGTGATTACAGGAAAGCTACCTGGAAAGGTAAGAAAGTCTGACAAGCCAGTGAGTACAGTGGTGTTTTTTCCCCCTTTTCTTTCTTTTGTTGTTGTTACTGATGTTTTTCCTTACTTTAATAGCAGTACTACCATTTGTTATTCTGAATTCCCTCTGTTGAGTCAGTTCCATGCAGATATTATTTATGAATTTGAATAAAGGCTTGTTGAAGTGTAATGGTTTATTTCCTCTCAAGGAATTTTCTTGTGGGAAAGATGAAAGCCTGTATCACTTATCATATCTCTCCTTGTCAGCTAAGTTAGCTAGAACATATGCTAGACAATACAGAAAAACAGTAAATGTCAACTTGAAACATTTAAAATCAAAGCTTAAAAAGATTTCATATCTTCCTTTACACAAAAAGCTGCAATATTAATAGGCACAAAACTTGGTTGGATGCAAAAGCAGGCAGAAATAAAGAAAAACCTTCAATGTGAGAGACTAACAAGACTAACGTTTAACATTTAAGACTGCATTTAAATCACTCTCCCCACGTGGAAGTTAACAGGTGAAACTGTACTGTCAGTAGCTGGTTGCAGATGCCTCTGAGAAATGGCGTCATGTTCCTTTGTAGGCTTGTGTGTTAACTGAGTAAAGGAATTCTCTGAAGACGTGGAGTTTAGGAGAAAAATATTTTTGTTAAGATGAATATGAAAAGAAAGAATCTCATCTAAAAGAAAATCAATGTTTCCATCCAGTTACGAGCATTCCTCTCAAGCTTGAAGTACCTTCAGAACTAACAGAAGGAACAATTAATCTTTTCATACACTGGAAACTAAACATTTTATGCCTGAAGTGCTCAATGACATCGCCCCCATGTTTATGTCCTGTGTTGTTTAGCTATTTTTCAATTCTCAAGGCATTTGCTCTATTATATGTCCTGTGCCAGCACCATATTATTGCTAAGTACAACAAAAGGCATTTCACAAACAACAACAGAAACTATTTTTCTTGGAAACAGCCTCAACAGCACTTTTCTCCCTGTTTCCTTCCAAGTCAAAACATTATGCTGTTAACATAATGCACACTTACACATATCCACAATGATTCAATAACCCACCAGCATTAAGCCAGTCTTTCAACAAACCACACTCAATTAGAAGGGGATCTCTGGGACTCCTCCTATAGGCAGCCCTCAAGATGCTTCTCAAGCTGATGTCTTGGGGAAAAAAAATGGTAAAATGAAGTCAGAGAATCAAATCAGCTGACTGCCATAATAGTGTTACAAGAGCTGTTAGCCTGCTTTGGGCTTGTTAATTTTACCTGTGGCTGATATACACAGTTGGTATGTGATTCTTTAAGCCTACATAGGGAGGCCTGTGCAGGGAGAAGAGCCTGTGCTTTCCAGTTTTGTTCTATTTTGCTATAATTTATTGGACACTGGTATCCCCCCCCTTGAAGCCTTACTGAAAAACATTTCAGTTCTTATCAGTGAAACCAATCAATCAGATTGATTGGTTCAAGCAGAAGAGTTTAAATGCTAAAAGAAAGAAACAAGCTTTTAGGAGGGCTGGTAAATGATGGTAAATGGATTTTAAGAGTTTAGAAATTATGAGATTTATACAAAACTCAAATTTTTAAAATTTGCAAATCACTTTGCAGATAATCAGATGCAAATATATTGCAGATAATCATATGCAAATAATCTCAGTGTTCATCAGCTTAGATCAAAAGTGGTACATAACATGGATAACAAGAAAGAGAATTAAAGATTAAAAAGATAATGCTGTATGTAGATTCTGAATGTAGATCAGTGCTTAAAGTAAGAATTATTTTTCCAGAATTAGTTCCAGAATTATAAATTGCCCATCAAAAGCCTGAGACACACAAGTACAATTGCAAGCACTGACACGGCAGCTTATTCAAAGTCAATGAAACAAACTTCTCCTACGGAACAGAGCCTTTCCAGGCCACCAAGCTCTTGAGGAAACTTCAGTAACCAGAGTGAGCTTCAGTCACACCCTCAAGTTGGTAAAAAGAATGTCAGCCTAAAATACTCTGTATTTGTTTTCTGCTGTTGGTACTACACTGCATATTAACAGAGGAAACAAAACAACTACTGTCGTGATGATGCATATCTGTCAGTGAATTTTTCACATCTTTAAAGGTAGAAGTAAACACCTCGAATGGGGTTGTGGAGGTGAGGCCACACCATCCAAAAAGCTGAATAATCAAAGTGCTGCATCAAAACTTGTTTTGTGTGCATGAAAAGGGTGTATGTCCAAAACTACAAAGTCAAGTAACTGGAATGCTTCTAGTATGACTAGGAAAGAACTATTTTAGATCACTATGATGAAAATAGACAGTGAGTATATATATTAATTTTTAATGTCAGTAATAATTCAAATTGCCGACCATGAGAAGCTGTGGGTGTCAAGCACTTGAGTATAAACCATGATCAAAAGGAAACATAGTGTCTGCACGTGGAGGTGGCAGTGAGATGGTGAAAGTCTCTCGGCTGGTCAGACTAGTAGAATATCAGAATTTTTAGATTTGAAAGTATAGAAGCCTCATGTAAGACAAAATGACATTGAAGTTCTTTGCTTTTGGCAGACTTATCCAACCATTCTGCAACGACACTGTATGGAACAATGAGCCCTCTAGTGGTTGTTCACCTCTGACATTCTCTAATAATAATCATGCTCTAGCAATCATAATGCTCTATGCTAACTAATGCAGTTAAAATATTGTTTTCAGTAGCAGCACAACTTGTGTTGTTTTAACTCTTGAGGGCATTGCCATCACTTCTAAATGTGAGAAATGAAATAGTAAGAACTGGATCAGTTCAGTTCCAACGTCTGAAATGAGTACCTGTAGAACGGATCCAGGATTACGCCCGCTGAATAGAAGATAGTCTTCTGTAAGGGAGTTTTACTTTGAATACCAAGAAATACCAAGTTGGATTCCAGTGATGATAGAACATTTGGTCATTGGGAGCTTGGCAAGGGCCTAAATATGTCAACCTTTTTTTACTTCACATATAGATAGAACAAACTCTGGAGAAAACATTCAAAGTTTGCAGAAAGGAAGGAAGGAAGGAAGGCATTGTGTGCTCTCCTGTTATTACTGAGAGAAGGAAACAGATTGAGCAGTTCTCTAATGAGAGGGAGCAGAAAGAAGTCAGCTTCGAGTTGCAGCAGTCACTGGTCTGAAATCAGTGATAAATAATCTAATTTAAGTATTCTTGATATATTGCATTTTTATGATGCACTGACATGTAAATATAAGAGGATTTTTGCTTAGGCCAACGCAATGCAAACTGGTCAAAGGAAACAAGATAGTCAGTCTCTGCCTTTAATCCCACCTCAGCATTCAGCTGCGTCCTGCAGCCAGGAGCTCCTGTATTCCTACTGCATCAAAGGATGTATGCCAGCAGCTTTCAGTGATGCAGTGGGAGAATTGAAAGGGTTGTTTTTTTCAGGCTGGTTGTGTTGTGACTTCTAGGTAGATCAGCCCCTTCTGTTTCCTTATTCTGTTGTGTGGGTCTTGGAAATATTCATTTCTGAGCTCTCTAAATTTATCAGAGCTCAGAGTTTGTGTAAATGTAAGTGCTTTAATTGCTCGACTGATGAAATGCATCACACTTAAGACTTGTTTTCTGCTTGTTTTCTCCTCTGTGATTGCTAGGAAGAGTTTTTCCTTGCTGTCAGCTTTGACACAATCTTTCCCTGCCAGGACAGGGGCTCAAGGCTGCAGAACTCTTTACAGCCATGTTACCTTGTAGCTTGTATGGGACTTGTTAACTGATTTTCCTTTCAGAAATTGAATAATGGTGAAAAGAGGCACCCTAATTATTACCTTAGAACAAAGGATCCTTAAACAGAAACAGGAGGAAAGGAGTTAGCAGCAACTGTTCTGTGGATGCATAGCCCAAAAGGAATGGTTCGAACTCTGGAAGCACATAACTGAAAACCTGGCTCAACAAAGGGGAAAAGAAGTAACAAAAAGTGTCTCAGCTTGAAAATATTCATTTAGTTCATGTTTTCACATCCATCTGCTGCTGTTTACGAAGTCCAAGTCAGCAAGGTAAGCAAAGGAAGCTCCAAATATTGAATCACACAAACAGAATAAGGTACAGCTTTCTCATTAAAAGATTTCTATTGGATCTTCGTCATAATACTAGTGCATGCTCTCTTGTACTTGGATAATACCACTGAAAATTAAGCAAATTAAACAAGATGTATTTAAAATATATTTGTATAATTGATCTGTCTACCTGTGAAAGTATTTTCACAGAATACATTGTTACTAGTAGGCAGGGAGGTGATATTATATAGAAGGAAGTGCAGTTAAGTAATCATGCTTACTTAATTGGTGTTGCTAAAATCACAGCCTTTATTCTGATAACTATTTTGTAATACAAAAGAAACCTGACAAACAATTCATCTGAGTGGCACACAATCAAATTCAAAGCATTCTGCTGATACAATTCCAACCACAGTGTAACACTGTACCAAAGCACTGATTTCTGTGCTGAGATCCTAAGCTACCTAGCATTCTTCAGTGTCTTTCGGTGGGATGGTTTTGATAGCTGGCAGGTCTGCTCCTGCTCCCATTAAAATATGAAGCAAAAAGTTGTGCTGTCACAATGATATGAGAGAAATATGACTATACTTCAGTCTGAACTTTGCTGGATAACACCATTATTTAATCCCACCTCAGCATTCAGCTGGGTCCTGCAGCCAGGAGCTCCTGTATTCCTACTACATCAAAGGATGTATGCCAGCAGCTTTCAGTGATGCAGTGGGAGATTCTAAGGACTGAGGTGGGATCTCAGTGTTTATAAATATCTATAATAGGGAGGTGGGAGGCAAATGGATGAGGCCAGGCTCTCCTCGGTGGTGTGTAGGAAGACAAGGAACAACGGGCTGAAAATCAAACAAAGGAAGTTCCATACAAATACGCAGAAGAACATCTTTAAGGTAAGGGTGACAGAGCTCTGGAGCAGGCTGCCCAGAAAGGTTGTGGAGTCTCCTTCTATGGAGATATTCAAGAGCTGCCTGGATGCCTACCTGTGCGACTCATTGTAGGGAACCTGCTTTAAGAAAGGGGTTCGATTCAATGGTCTCTTGAGGGCCCTTCGTACCTCTGCAGTTCTGTAGCTCTGTGATTTGTTATTTTAATCTGTTCAAATCATATCCTGTCATCCAAAATCCGAGAAGAAAACTCTAACTCTAGTGTAGTATCAGAGTACCAGACACCACAAGCAGAAATTACTGACTCTCTTTCTCATATTCCTATTTCTTTCTTTCATCAATAATACCTTTATTGTTTTATTTTATCAGAGGATAAAAGTCCCATCATTCTCAAGAGCTTGTGTGAAGCATTTTAATCAGAGGTGGTGCATACAGAAGCACAAGTTCACATCGTGAAATAGAACATTTGTGATAATCTGTCCTCTTGAACCTTCCTGCTGTACTCCAAAAGTCAGAAGTTCAAGGAAGACATTTCATTCAAGGAAGAAAATTACAGTGACAACATGGGAGGCTACCAATATTCATGTGGCTTAACATATCAGTTCTCATTTAGTTAACTGTCATAACCTGACCATTTTCCAGTTTTTCTCCCTGATAGTTCCCTTCCTTCTTTCAGATGAAATATCCATAATATACTGTAAGAACAATAATTTGTAAAGTAACATTAATATGTATGGACCTCACTTTCTGGGTCTTAAGAACATGAGCAGTCAGTTTCTTCTTGCTAAATATGTTCTGATTTACTTCCAAGGCAAGTTGTTTCACGCAATAACTGTTAAAAGTGAATCTATATGCGGTATAACTTTAAACATACTAAATATATTCAATAAATTACACAATTTATACAATTTACTTTGTTATCATGTATATTTTATATCCTTAAAACTTTTTGAGTGAGCTCTCAAACAGGCACAGAAATGCTAACAGACCTGTTATAGCCCCAGGTGTTAGTAAAGCAAATGGTTAATGCTGGGAACGTGGAGATGCACAGCTATCAGTTACTGAGAGATAGAGCATTACCTTTCACAAGCTATATTTTCATCAGTGAAAACCTGGGTTAATTTTGTATTATCTGTAGGGTTAAAGGAAGTTTTTATGTACTCACATCTTTTTAAAAACAGTTTAGTTGTCAACAGTGGTTGGTATTTTGAGGCTGTTTGTTGTGCAGAGATTGAATTACACTAGGCTGTAAACATGTAGACAGCACACTCTCAAAATAATGTCATAGTCCAGAACTGTGCAACCTTCTTAACTGAGGCACCTGTCTGTTTAATTTCATATGAAAATGCAGTCAGTGCACAGCAGAAAACATACAGAGGCATGTTTTTCCGAGGTTTAGTCCACCCCCATGTGCCTAACTCTTCCTCTACAGGAGGCTCCTGGAGCCCTGAGAGCAGACTTTTAGCACCTGAAGGGTGGCTGCAAGAAAGAAGGGTATCAGGCTCTTTAGCAGGGTCTGCTGTGATAGGACAAGGGGAAATGGTTTCAAACAAAAAGAGGGGAGATTTAGATTGGGTATAAGGAAGAGAAGTTTTTCACAATAAGGGTGGCAAGGCACTGGCACAGGTTGCCCATAGAGATGGTGGCACCCCATCCCTGGAGACACCCAAGGTCAGGCTGGACTGGGCTCTCAGCACCTGATGGAGCTGAGGATGTCCTTGTTCACTGCAGGGAGGTTGGACTAGTTGACCTCTAAAGGTCCCTTCCAACTCAAACAATTATATGATTCTATGATTTTTTTTAATGGGATACAGTACTAAGTTTAGTACTAAACATCAGCATCTGCATCCTGCAACACTGCCTTTTTGTTAACAATTATTTTCATTTTTATTGATAACAAAAAATAAAGGTGCACAGCAGGTGGCAGCACAGTTCCTGCTTGATATCAGCCTCACTTGCACCTTAGAAAAGTGTATCCAGTCTGGTACAAGTTGCTGCTATTAAACAAATGGCCTTTCCTTGATAGGAAGCAGGTGATTTTTAGCAAAGAACTAGAGATGATCTGTGTCACTGCTGTACAATGACAGCACTTTCTGAAGCTGCATGCAGCAGAACTCACTAGCAGTGAGGCAGAGCTTGCTGCCTAGGTACAAGTTGCAGAACAAGCAGTGCACTGCTATGCAGACCCTGAGATATGTCTGTCTGTCTGCTAACAGAAGGAGAAGGTTTCCACGACTTATTTAAAAATGTGTAAACGTGCTCTACTGATTTCTCCCTGCTAGGCAGGCCTCCCTTGCGATCATTTGTGAAGGAGTGATAATAAAGCAAGACACTGATGGGCACACATAGCACAAGATTTTTGAACACATTTGTTGTGGCTTTGGAAAATGAATCCAAACTCGCAATTCTCAGTGCACAGACAGAAAAACAAGTGTGAAAGCTCACCAGCTTCCTTAAATTGTCTAACAGCTTGTATAGAGCACAAGGTGCTTGCTGTGGGATCCTGCCATTGACCATACTGAACTCCTACAGAGATTATGTTGTTTTTTCCCTTTTTAGGTTTATTGGACATGGCTGTATCATCTGAAATATTTTTGCTAAACTGCAAGCAGTGTCGTAGTCTAAACTTTGTAGAACGTAGAGTTTTAAAACTCTTAATCAGATCCTGAAATTAATTCCCATGTGCTTCTCTCCCACTCCTCTCTTGTTTGACCCTTCAGTGGGGTGTGTGCTGGGGAAGGGGCAGAGGGGAAGAGTTCACAGCATCTTTGTGAATGGGGTTCTCTGCTTTGAAATACCTTGGATCAGAACATTCAGAAAGTTCATTCATCAGCTCTAACAATTGTACTCATTCTGCCTCCAGGTTTGCCTACAAAATTTGATGTTATCATTGAAGGCTAAATACCCTTTTTCCTTTTTTAATTTCCTTATCTAACCTGTGGGGGGAAAAAAAAAAAAAAAAAAAAAAAAAAAAAAAAAAAAAAAAAAAAAAAAAAAAAAAAAAAGCGGATTGCTTCTGGAATTGCTTTGATCATTAGTTAAAACTTGACTGCATTTGTTCATAGAATTTTGGGTTAAGGCAGAGATTTTAATCTTGCTTTGCTAAAAGCATTTATTTACTCAGGTGTCTATTTGCCTGAATCATACATTTCAGGTCCTGGCTGAAGTATCACCTTACACCCAGGAGACTTAGGAGATTATCAGGCTTACTTGGAATTACTGTAGACCTCCTGTGGTGCTGAATATGGTTTGCTTGTTTTAAACTTTTTAATCCAGTATTAAGAGGAATTGCCACCAAGTTACACTGTAGTTCAATAATTAGCCTCAGGTAAGATCCTGAGTGGTCAGTTTAAAGCTGTTTAAGTCTCCTGGTTATCTCAAATTCTCTACCATTGTTATTCTGAACATCTGTGTGAACACCTCCCGTAGGATGCAGGCTAGATTTGTTCCCAGAGTAGGACTACAGAAGTCAGTGGGACCAGATTGGATATCAGTTTTATGTTTGACAATATTTCAGTCATCTATTGCTGACCTCCTGGTAATGTCAGAGCCCTGTGTGGCTGAAGTCAATGGAAGCTCATTAAGTGCCCAACTCTGTTTTTGGAGAGCTTTGGTTTTGTGGGAATACCTGTCCCTGTTTCTCTGCTTTGTGTGACAGCTTCCTCATATTTACTTTATATCTATTTTAAGATTAATTCCAAAAGGTCCTAAATTTTGTGTGTGGGGATAAGGTAATAGGAATGGCACAGTGGTGTCATTCACTGTTTTTACCATGCACACACAGACACATTAAAAAAAAGAGAGAGAGAGGGAGAAAAAAATAGATGAAATAAACAAAGTAAAATATTTTTCATTATATGAGTAGCATTTGCTTATCTGAAATTCCCACCAGAGGCACTGGACAAAGCCTCTCTCACAAGATAACTAGGACTGACTTAAGACTTAATTTCAAAAGCTCCAAGAGATCTACAAACAAAAAGGCATCCCGATGGAAGCTTCTCATTGTTCTTAAGCTTGTGTGCAGGCTGAAGTTCGTCAGATAACTTCTGTAAAACAGTGGAAGCAACTACATGTGACCTACATGTGACTTAGCTAGCTGAAGGCCTGAGAGTGTTTTTAAAGGTGAAATCAATATACTTTCATTGACAAGTCTCATGCAGTAAAAAATAAGAGCGAAAGATTGAGGGAGCCATATTTATGTGATAGTCTGTTCTTTAACAAATTCAAACAAGAATTCAAAATGGAATGCTAAATGTGATAAGATGTCTGTAAACTATAAAGCTTACTAAAGGCATTCTAAGACTTTCTAGGTTTTTAATAATTAAAAAAAAACAAACAAACAAACAAAAAAAAGCTAAAAAAGAAAATCGTTATCAAAAGTATTCTTCCAGAAAGGCATTTGCAAATATGGAGAGGAGAGGAGGGGAAAGGAGAGGAGAGGAATATTGATAATAGTGTGAAGTTCAGTTACCCATACGAGCTCTTTCTTTCTTATGTCCCTAGTAAAGAAAGTCTGCAGTGAGAGGCTAATCCTTATTAGGCAGATATTCCATGGAAGAAGAAAAGCTAGGGATTAAAATTTATTAAAAAATAAAAGTTAAGCTTCATTAGACCTGTTGTTTGTAGGACTGTTTATTCCTCAAAGCAAAAAATATTTCAGTCTGTAGTCATTCTCTGCTGCAGTCAGCTATTTCTGAGAAAGGAAGTGAGCATCAGCGTAACACCGAACAAGGATGTAGCTTTTAATTCTCTGTTCTTCTGCAACATTTTGTCAAGTGTTCATGTTGAACTTTAAACTTCCCAAATGTGTTACAAAAGTTAGATATGTTCCCACATTTGTACATTCTCTGCACTTCATTGGCTAATACTAAGCAGAATTTCACTTAAACGCTGCACTTGAAAATGCAAGGTGTTGCAGACACTATTGTAAGGGCTTACAGCTAAATGTGTGTCTGCCTCCAGTACCACCTGCGGGTTGAAGGGGGTGCTCAGAGAAATGCAGAACTCAGCTGCACAGTTTGTAATGACAACATTCAAACTGGGACTGGAGTGGCATATTGCTCCAAATAAACCCAGTGAAATCAAAACGCAAAGTCAGAGTTCTAATTAACTGAAAATGAAACAAATGGCTGTAGCAGTTCTGTAGTGCTCAGCCTTGTCAGAAACGCCGCTCCACTTCCAGTCATCAAAAACATCTCAAAGATACCCTTCAAAATGTTAGAATTAAAATAAAATGAGAAGATTTTGGTATTCCAATTAATCTCAGTGTATTTGTTGTTTGGTTTCAATGCTATATACAGCAAGATGATACTTGAGTTCTCCTCTTCCTAAATCAAGAAAGTCAATGTGAAGCCAAAATTCCAAATGGGTAAAGATTTGAGTGAAGACTGCTTCGCTACAAAATGATAAATGAAATATAAGTTGCAAAATCCACACAGTCATCACCTACAAATAGCTTACAGATCCTTCAGGTACTGTTTTCTAAAATCATACCCATTAACATCCTTGAACGTAGACTCAGGTGACTTGAATTCACATTTACTCACTGGTAGAGCCCAACTGTTCCTCTGAGGGCAGATGCACTGTGTGTATGGCTGTAGGCCTGCTGCCAGCGGTGTTCTCATGGGGTGGGAACCTACGGGACCCACTCTGTTACTTCATTTGTATTTGAATGTTTCTAATCGACTAAGATTTTGCCGGACTTCCTTTTCTTCTTCCCTTTTACTCATTATCTCTAGCTAATTCTTCCTTTTTCTGGAGTTCATTGGAAAAAAAAAAGCGGATGTGGAATTGTTTCAGTACAAACAAGCTGCTGCTTCTGTCACTGGACAGCCTGGGATCTTTTGTCCCGCACAGGAAGAGCCCTCTCTGGAGGTGGCTGCTGAACGGAGATCTTTGCTGGTGAATTGCCTCGATAAGCTTTCTGCTTACAGTGTTTTGTAACATTTAAATTCAACACTGCAACACTTCGTAGTGTAACTGCAAAGCCTGTGGATATTCTGGGGATATTCTTCCCCTCCACCCCACAGACTGACACGTCTGTTTTGGGGAACGTCGGCACAAAGCACATTGCATGTGACAGCACTGGAAATTCAGTGGAAGCAGACTGCAGGCTGGGTTCACAGAGAGAAAGCTGGAGTAAGTGACTTTGTGATGTGGTATGTTTAGATATAAATAATTGTGGATAGAGAGCAGAAAGAAGAAGGGAACGGAGTTAAATGATGTTCTTTTATGTTCTTTGTGAGTCTCCGTATTATAGAATTTAACTTACACTAAGAAAAATTTCCACATAAGAAGGAATGAACTTACAAGTCAGTAGACAGGGTTCGGAGATATCAGATCTTACCATAAATACATAAGTAAAGTGAGACAAACTTTATTAGAAGTGTATCTGCTTTGATTCAAGCCACCCTTTAAATTCTGAGAACACGTGCACAGTCCTCTACTACATACTCTGCATCTAAGACTTCCAAAGTTTTGCTGAGCTCCCCATGCACCAGAACTAACTGCTGCTTCAACTGTGAAGAGAGGAGAGGTGTTACTGCTGCTGTGCTCCATTGTCCTGAACTGCTGGCTTAGGCTGTGGCTGCTCCTGCCTTTTCTCCTACAGGGTGTTACTGTAAATGTTTTGATTGATGATGCCTAAAGGAAAAATAGCAATAGTGCTGTTTGTGGCGTCGATCAAGAGGTAACAAAGGCAAAGTTTGTCAAGAGCAACATCTCTTGTTATAGTGACCTGGTTGGAAGCAGTAATGAAAATAATGTTTGAAAACTTGGTAAGAGACGGGATTGCTCGGGCTGTTTGCTCACTATAAAGAATCTTCCATTACCCTGGCTATTTTGGCACTACCTATTAGTTTCCCCAAATTGCTACAAGTCCTTTATCTGAAGATGCTTCTGTTGGATATAAATGAAGAAGTGAAGTTATCTAGGCAGCATGGGCTAAAGCTGAAACTCCCCCAGCATCATCTTTCTCAACCAGCATTGTCCATTAAGAAAATGGGTCTGTAAGTGATACTATTCACCTAAACAAAAAAGAAACTGTTATCATGGCATTGGTCAGCTGTGTGTGATACTGATACCTGGGCTGCCCTTGGGAGCCAGCCATCCTTACAGATAATGTGGTGGTGTCCATTTTCAGGCAGATTTGAATCTTGAGTTTTAGAACTGCAGAGGCAGAGGAGACCTCAGAATGCAGCCCTTCACTCACAGCTCTGTTCCTATGAATATTCACAGATAGGTTTCATTCATGGGCATTTAGTTCTGTAATGGCAACAATACCAATTATTTCTGCAATGTTTTGTGTATGTAGCATCATGAATAAATCAAATTATTGGCTCTGGAATTAGAACTATTGATGAAAATGAAAGCATCACCATTAGAACCTGCATAAATGAAGCATATTCTATTTATCTTCTCATACATAATGTTACTTATTATAAAGATTATATATAACATATATGTATACTGTATTATATAAATTATTTTATAATCTATCATTATAAATGGAAACAGGTCAATTATGACCCAAAGGTTCTGACAGTGAAGCTACCATGCAAAGGAAATGTTGACTAATTGTCTGGAAAGTGCTACTAAGAGTACAGGAAATGGTTACTCTAGCATCTTTATCCATGTAAGCAAGAGCCTGCTTGGATGAGCAAGAGTCTCACCTGTGGATGAGGAGAGGTAAAACTGGGGCCATGTTTTGTGGGTGGCTTTTAAAGAGTCTGGCAAAGATGACCAAGAAAATGAAATCATACACATCTCTTACCCAATTGTAGCATAGTACATGACACTGCTATGGGGGTACAACCACTGCAAACTGGTTGGGATCCATAGAAACATTTTAAAAGGCTCTTTTCCAAAAATGTGTATGCTTTTCTCAGTGTTCCACTGATGGAAAACAATCAATGTGGGGAATCAGGGTTGATTGCAGGGATCGATCAACCTCCAAGAAGGAAGCTGCACTTGAAAAGACATGACTGAACATTTTGTTGCAAAGACAATGAAAAGATTTCAATTCCAACAAAATCCAGGCATTTTGACAAGCTAGGTCAGTGAGATTTTCTGTGCATTCTATCTTGTAAATTATGATGGAAAGGATGGAAGCTGCAAGGCTATCTTGTAAAGACTCCTTCACAAGTTTAGGAACAAGCTGAAGCAGAACTGCTGGAGCATGTCAGGGCAAACTGACAACTTGCTCTAAATTAGACATGATATGCAGAATAGTTCAAGACTGCAAGGCTACCTAGCTTCTTTAAAGCATATGTAATACTAATATCCTGGGGCTGTGAGTTTTGTATGTGGCTCTGGGCACAGAAATCTCTCAAAACAAAAAAGGAAAATAGGGATCAGTTAGTTCTGATTTGTATGAGGATATATAAGTACATGAACAAATGCTCCAAGGGACATTTACAGTTTGATTTCAAAAATTGCATAAGGGAGTCCGCAGTAACAACAAAAAATTACAAGACTTGCATAAATACATTGCAATTTTTTTCACCAGATAGTTTCCAGAAATTCTTAGACGTGGCCTTACGTGAGTAAATAAGAGAGTTCACAGTCTGCCAGTGCTGAGGACTAAAAGTAGATTCATGATTTTTGCTTTAAGGAATGGATCATCCGATAAAGAAAGAAAAATACTATTTCATTTTCAGGTATGATTAAATTATTATTACGTAGGAAGCCAGTTATTCTAAAATAAGTACTTCCCTATGCACCACAACATGTTTTGGACACAAGACTATGTCTGACCTTCATGCAGATCTGCTGATTTATGTTTGTCTCCCAAACCTGCAGGAACAACTAAAAGCACATAAGCAACAAGTTCAGTAACTCTTATCTCACCCCATTACTTCTCACATTACAAATTCCCAGAAATATGTGCACGTGTAAGAACTACTTATATGAGACTGCACTAGAAGACATTTTGTGCCTGACTATTGCACAGTCTTCTGAAGCAGACTTGAAGTGGCGGTCCGTCCGCACACACACACAATTAGGACTTGAGTATTTCTTGTAGTCACATCAGATTTTTATTAAACCAAGCCAAGATAAGAAACTGAAATAAAGTTAAGGTGAGCAGGTAGTTACCATTTTACTACACAGGTTCTAAATTTAAGAAGAGAAGTGGAAAAAGGTATTGACTGGAAGGCTGGCCTTGCTATTTCTGTCAAGACAAGCTTCTGCCATGGCATATATAAGTAGAAAATCTGTTGAGGTCAAGATCCTGAATTTTAGTCTTTGTTCTAATGAATACTCAAACAGTGTCACACCAAATTAGGGTGCCATAGTGTTAAAAATATTATGATTCACTTAAAGGAAATTGCAAAACTCAGGGATTTCCGACAACAGGACTGTGGAACAGACTGGCAGAAGACAATTATTTAGCCATACTTTTAGCCAAAATCTCTGCACATCTACTGAACTCTTCATAGTAAGCCTGGCCTGTTGTGGCTATTGCTAACTGTGGTTGTGCTTTTCTGATTGAGTTTTGTGAAAAATTAAGAAAACTTTTTATTTTCATAGCATTCTATTTTCTTTCTTTCTCATCTCTCCAGGGAGCACTGGACATACACCATTATGTGAGCTAAGGTCCTTGTAATGACCGTTCAAAGTTCACTCCAAAGTCCAGAAAATAATTTTTAGTATTCCATTTGTACAGTGATCTGACGACTGTAAGTTACACATGTTCTATTAATAAGCTGTAACTGCACCAACAGTTTTAATTCAGAGCGCCAGATCTTTTCCTAGGTTCACTGCAGTATGGAACAGGAATACCCCTGTCAGTACTGCTCTCTTTTCCTAAAATGTGCATTCATCTGTGTCCGTATAGCATCCTATTTGGGGTGCAGTACTCTGAAGCTGTGCTTCTGGTGGGGCTTTCCAGTTTTGTTATAAACTGTACATGAAGAAAACACTGAAACTCCATTCTCCTCTGACTGCTCTCAGTGGTAGTGTAGATAAAAGTGCTGATTTGACTCATGATCATTAAATAAGGTGCCCACTTGGACAGCAGAATCCATACACACACAAAAAAATGTGACAATGTGTGTCCCCACAGCTACAATACGTTGAAGCATACAGGACAGTACATATTGTCCCTGAAATGCTGCAGACACTTAGGTCTCGTTTCATAGCAGATACCTTGGTCATACTGTAAGAGATTGTCTCCCTTGCTGCCTAAAAGGCAGAAAGTTACTGCCTGTCACTACCCCTGGAGGAAATGGTCTAAACTCTGCATGGTGATGTGATGTTTTATAGAATACAAACGTTATGTCTGCAAGCAGTTACTTGTTTCCGTTTCATGCAAGAATAGGACTTAAAAACAAAGGTTCAATTACGTAATGTAAGCATCTGTTCAATGCTTGCAAGTTGCTGTAAAGTTTCCTACATCATGACTTCAGAGTGAGGTCAGATTTGTATAGAACAGAGTAACAAAACTGATTACAGTTTTTTTGTTCAGGAGACCTATCAAACTTTGCCTCCACTCACTTCTTACCTCCTCCCCAAAGCATGCTGTATGTTGGCTGCAGATAATAGATTTGATTAAAAAAAAAATCTTTATGCAAAACATACAAATTGTTTGTTTGATAGCAACTGCTATAAGCATATTTGCATGTGTTTTGTCAGTCTGGTTTAATGTATAACAGTAAGTAGGGAATTGAACAAGCTTGAAAAAATGTATCAAAGAAAGAATTAGAGCAGAAGTGGGCTCCTTCTTTTAAAACACCACTCTGTATTTAAAAGGCCTTTCCCAGTTCCAACCTGCTTGAAATTCCTCCTTGCAGTCAATGATCCTTTCTATCACATTTGTATGTCTGACTTCTATGTTGTCTGTGCTGCGTTTTCTTTCATACCCTGAATTGCTGTGAAAAAAACTGGAGTGAACAACAGCGTGCTACTCCTGATAGAAGGAGATCTAACATGCCTCAGCCTTTTGTTTTATTCATGCATCATAAGTTAATTAAGAAGTAGTAGAAACACAATTTAGAAACTTTACTGGCCTGAGACAAAACCAAGACAACTTTCTTAGGAGCGCTGGCTACAAAATACAACAGAATTTCATGTGCAAAATTCCTCTTGTTTTGATTCTGACTGTACATTCTGTGAAGAAACAAGATTGCATCAAAAAAATACTTGATCTCACCAGTCACTGCTCCTAGCATAAATAAACTGCCCACGAGTCTTCAAATATTGATTTCCTACTTAGATTAAAAGAGCTAACATTATGCAATTCTCTTGCTGAAACAGGAATGAGGTGAGAAAGTGTTGACTGTGTCAGAGGTTTCATCTCATTGTAGATGAAAAGCACAGATCTAGATTGGCTTTAGTCTCTCAGCAGAACTTTCTCTTGCTTCTTTTTGACCCTGGTGATAAATGTGAGAAGTAGAGGTGGTACAGAGCAGTGACACTGCCTGGGAAGTTCCGTTATGCTGATAACACTTCACACAAATCATTGCTGCTTTTAGCTACCAGGAAGAGACAAAGTAGTTGCAATGAGGAAAAAAAAAAAGCCCTTTCATTTAGATTTGGTTTGAAAGATAGTGTGACGTACTGTTATGTAAAGGTGGTTTTTATTTTTGGTTGCAGACTCCTAAAATATTTGCAGAGCAGTTTCAGCCCTTTTCTAATGACTATAAGCTTCCTGACAACAGGTTTGCTTTTCTTAGCTACCTTTTGGAAAGCTTTGGAAGTATTCTTCTTATCCTCAAGGTATTGCTGGTCAACCCTAACTTAATGTTTATTTACAGAGAGCAAATAAACCTGTTTCTGATTTCCTTTCAGCAGATGAAGTTTGAAAGTCTCCAAAGAACTTGTTTAAAAGTAACTATTTCTTATGACAAATAAAAGGGCATCTGCTACATCAGTTTGACTTAGTTGTTTACCCTTTTGAAGCAAATAAAATTCCCAAGTTCTTTGCTGAATTCTTAGATTGTATCATCCTACAAATCTGGCTCTTGTAACTGCTTTTACCTGATATAAGGTACCTTGCTGTGTTTAACCCAGCAGGTACCTGAGCACCACAGTCATTCTCTCACTGCCCCTTTCCCAGCAGGATGGGAAGAGAATTGGGCAGAAAAAACATAGAACTTGTGGGTTGAGATAAAACTACTTATTAAGACAAAGAGAATGAAAAGGTGCTGTGCTTTGACCATTGACAGCAATCTGACCCACAGCCACATCAGAATGCCATCCTTTCTCGCAACCACCTACAAGAAAGAACAGTTCTCTGCTGGGTTATCTAAATATCCAGCCCACTGCAGAGACAGGCATGTATGTCTGTGAGTAGGAAGGGCTCTCTGCCATCCTGCTTCAGGGACAGCTGCTAGCCCAGTCCTAATAAAACTGTCATCAGGCCCTTCAGGCATAGGAAAAGGTCAGAGAGAAGGAATGTGGAGGACACACCTCCTGCTCAACAGGACCACTGAGGGAGTTAAAAAGGCAGAACCAGGGGGGAGAGAGTACTAGGATCAAGGGATGAAGTACTAGGATCTAAGGGATAGATGCTTTCTTGAGCATGGGAGACAATGGCACTGAGCCTGAGTGTCACTCAGTAGTGCTCTGCTTGACAACATATTGATGCCAGGAATCCCCAGACCTTCTCTCTGTGGCATACATGCCTGGGCAAGCTTGCCCAGGGCTGAGATGAGCTTTCTGAGGTCCCATGCCTGCTGAGGTCTCCTTTTGGCAGGGTGTGAAGAAAGATCTGTAGTCAGCAGGAAGGCACAGCCCAGAGTGCTTAAAATTGATGTGGGAGCAAGAAGATCTGACATGAAGAGATGGAAGCCCCAGCTTGAATCTGGTTGAAACACTGTGGCACTGCACCTGGAGAGCACTAGGCCTGTCATCCCAGAGGGAAAATTGACAGTGCAGCAGTGCAAGGAACATGGTGCACATCTGCAGAACAAGGAGTGGCATGAAAAGGGTAAGAGACAATGATAATTCATGGTTAATTAGCATAAAAGTCAAGGAATATCAAGTGGAAAGGTTCTGAGCACCCTGAGATGTAGTTGTCCCTGTTCACTGCAGAATAGTCAGACTAGATGACCTTCAAGGGTCCCTGTCAATTCAAACAATTCTGTGATTATCCTATGGTGAAATACCACGCAGAAGGCTTGAAACATACAGAGTTGGTTTTCACAGAGCTTGAACACAAACTGTGGGACTACATCAGGCTGTGGATGTCAGAAGCTTGTAGAGATTAAGAAAGCAATTGGGTTTTTCTTCCACTAAGTTGTCTGTCAAGGGTAGGGATATATTACTTTTAGCTACAAATGACTGAGCTGCAGACTTCATTTCCTTCCTCAGAGATTACTGGCCACTGCTGGGAGCAGCAACTGCACAGTGTGGTCCTGGTTCTGACCTCACACAGCCATCCTGGGGCTTTCAGCACGTACAGACAAAACATGCTTCTTTGCCCGCCATGCTTCCCACCTACCTTAACTCCAAACTTAAGCCGACAGGAGGTATAAAATAGTTCTCAGCCATTCACACGCTATGAAAAGGAACTGGAGAACAAGCTAATGCATCTGTTTTAGTTGGCAGAAAGAAAAAAGAAAGTTTGTAGCAAGTCTGTAAGATTGTTTGCCTGACCTTTCCTTCATACAGAAAGGTTAGATCAAAAAATATTTAGACTGCACAGAGCACATCTGCCCTGAGGCATCTTGCACAACCCTTCATTAGCGATGACCTGACAATAAAGTAAACAATGAGGTTTGAAACAAATTGCAACAAAGTGAGAGCAATGATGCACTGCCCTAAAAATCCGGTGGCCCACGCAAAGCAAAACCTGCAGTCACACTGCTCAGCCTCCACGCAAGGAAGTGATGCACCCTTTGCTTCTCTAAGAACCACCAAACGCAACACCCACACTGCACATTCTGCTGCTGCCAGGAGCTGCTAGCTCTGCAGGCTCTGTCTTTTATAGAACAAGCACTTGTTACCAAATACAGCCACTGCCAGCTTTTCCATCTCTCACACATCCCGTCCCACTCCATATGGGGTGAGGGAGGACCGTGCCGGACTTCTGATGAGAGCAGGACACGTTTTCCCTTCTTAACACGTTGAGATGTGGCTCCGTCTCCCTGAAGGCAATATTCTGTGCGTGGAAGCAACAGACACGCACGGCCAGCGGCAAACTTTTGCGTGAATCACGGGGATATTTCTGGCCTCTGGCTCGGTGATCCGCGCTGTGAGTAATCCCAGCCGCTCCGTCAGAGCTGCGGGTGAAACCCTTTTCTCGCAGAGCAAGTGCCCGCAGGGCCCTCGGCTCAGCCTGGCGGTATCCGAGCCCCAGATTTCGGCGCGGTGAAGGTCTCGAGCACCGGCGCTCCGCCCCGGCCTCGCAGCACCGGGGGCCCCGACCCGCGCCCGCCCCCCGCCTCCGGGCGGCGCGTCAGCGAGGAGGAGGACTGGCGGCACGGCGGCGCGGGGGCTCGCTCCTCCTCCTCTCGCTTCCCCTCGCCGAGCCTTCTCCCCTCCCTCCCGCCCTCAGCCATTTTAGAGCCGCTCGCTCCGCTCGCAGCGCGGGGCCGAAGCCGGGTGGGCTGAGCTGAGGTGAGCGCACGCGGCGCAGCGTAACGGCCGGGGGGCCGAGGTGGGGCCGCTCTCTGCCCGCCGCCCGGGGGGACGAGGTGAGGGGCGCGGGACTCGGGGCGGGGTGGGGCCGCAGCCCTGCCGGCTGGGCGGGTCAGCTGAGGGGAAGCGGGGTTACGCGGGGTTACGCGGAGGCAGGGCGGCCCTTCGCAGCGCCGTGTCCGGGGCTGTGCTGGACGTGCCGGGGCTGCGGGCCTGCCCGAGGCCGCCGGCAGCGTTATCTCCTCCCTCGCCCCCCCTTGCCGATGCAGAAAAGGGGCCGGCTCGGGATGTGGTCTGATGCTGATGTAGCACGCGCAGCGGCCCGGGCTGTCTGTGATTCGTGGCTGCGAGCAGCGCGTGTTCTATTTGATGGCGTGGGGGCATCGGCTAAAGGACGGCGAGGGGGCGGCTGAGGGGTTCTGTGCTCTCACTGCTGAGCCCGGCCCATAGGATTTGCTCTGTAGGGTGAGGGTGTGCAGGAGCCTGGTGCGAGTTAGGAATTGTGTGAGGAACCTGACGGCTGCAAGCGGTGATCATCAGGCTGAAGATATTATCTCGTTATCACTTTGCTTTCTTTTTCCCTTTGGACTGTTGCAGCATAAAAAATGCAAGTGTGGCATGCTTTGTCAATTAATATTAAAGGCAAATTTGTATTTATAGCCTTGCCAATTCCCAGTGCGGAAGTTGACACACAAAGCTGCAAAGAGCAATAAGAAACACATGATTCTATGATATTTTAGGTTCTGTGCTTGAGATGTTAGGATTTGCCATCTCTCACTGACTGCAGTAATTATATGTGTGCGTTATTTTTCTCTGCTGACGTGTGAAAAATCCTAATTTCTAAACAAGCAGATCCCCAAGCTGATATTTCCTCACAAACAAAAACCATCAGTAAGAGTTCCCTAGTTTTGGAAAAATATGACTTTTCTTTTCTTTCTGGTTTTTCATCTGAAATTTGCCTTTAATACACCGCTACAAAAGCCTTAATGATTCCCACATGAAAGTTATTCTACTAACTATGCGTTTTTAACATCCTTCTCACTTCTTTGTATTTGACAGTTTCCCTTCACTGTGGTCTTCAACTATGCCATTATTTACATTTAAAATGGATGAGACTGGTTTCCTGCCCCCAGCCCTGGGGTGAATGCTGTGGTGAGGTTCCCATGGCTGGGCACTGATGGTTTGCATCTCATGGAACCTTCCCTTCTGTTATCAGTAACGCTGTACGCAGGGAGCACTCTGTGAGTGAATGGCAGCGTTGCCCAGTGCCTGAGCAACCCAACACTGATCAGTTCTCAGTGTAATAAATTACCAGTGGTCCCCCTTTCTAACAAGAAGGCTGTGCTTCAGCCCTTTTGTATAACCCTGGAACTGAGGCCAATCATTAGATACAAATATGTTCCTAGTGATGTCAGGATACACACCTGATAAAACAGATGCACCCTGCTGCACTACTTTGAATGAAGCTGATATGCAGGTGAAATATTTAAACAGTAGTATAAGCCAAATAAACACATGCAGTCTATTGAAGTTAATCATTAATACAAAGGTAGTTATTGTGACCAAACTGTACTCAGCTTGAACAGTAACTGAGTGCTTGTTGGTCTGAAAAATGTTTTTAATAAGAAATTATTTAAGCTAGAAAGACTTGGGGTTAATTATTAAGGGAAATATGCAATAAGTGTGTGCTCACTGTGCTTCAGGACATGGATGTCTTCAGGAGAAACAGAATTTTTTTCTCCCTAAATTTTGTTCCATCTGTTCATGTACTGGGTTGTTACTTAGATGGTACAATGTCTACAGAACACCATTTTAAAGGAAGACACACCATTGAATTTCCCTGTATCCTACAGCAGCTAAGGAATGACAACTGAGGCTGTCTTTGTTTCAGTTGCATCGCACCTCCTCTCCCTGCAACAGCCACTCTGTCACCTTTCCTTCTGGAAGGTCCTAGGGAAATGGGCAGGTCCTAGGGGGAAATTTAAAGGGAGTGTTTCATAGCATCGTTAAGTTGGAAGGGACCTCTAACTGTCATCTGGTCCAACTCCCCTGAACAGAGACATCTGCAGATGTCTCTTTTTCTTGCTTTACTGCAGGCAGGAATTATTAATGCTTTGTTATTGTTTTTCCTTGTTTTTCCATTTGAGGGGAAAAGGAAGCTAGGGTTGTCCGTTGTCCGTAATTCACTGGCAGCAATAGCTGCATATTTCCTCAAAATCTTGAACTCTGTAGGCATGCATGTAAAAATGAAAGCTGAGCACAGCACTAATTACTTCTGTGGCCACTTGCTCACAGGCTAACTTGTGTCACACTGAAACTGACACATTTGAAGTGGCGTGACAGGTTTCTCCCTTTTGCTTCCTCAGAGCCATGCGGTCTGCATGAAGCCTGGGGAGCTGGGGCCCTTTCTCATAGGTTGCTTTCTGCATTCTGGGGGCTGACTCCCAGGTGGCTCTCAGACAGTCAGGACATGCTGGAGCTGCGAGGAGCTTTCACAGGTTTTATGTGAAAAGCCAGACTAAAAGACACTTGCAGAATAAGGCTTGCATTGTAAAGAGGAAAGCTGACTGGTTGCCAGGATTGCTTAGGAGACGTGGTTTCAGTTTTCTTTTTCACAATAGGTACTTAATATGATCTGCATTGACCTGCTCAGCCAAGATCAACAAAAGTAATGGACAGAACCTAAATAAGCTACAGCAGATGTTCTTTCCCTTCTTCTTAGAGCTATCAGTTTCTACCTAATACTTCATTGCAATATTGATGGCAAGATATGGCTTTAATCATTCGCCAGATGAGCATAAAGTGATTTATCTGGCCGTGGGTGTGATGAAGAGGTTAGGAATGGGTGGGGGTGGCGGTTCCTTGTGCTGTTGTTATTGCCCTACATAGGAAACCCTTCCACTCTGAAGGCTGCTGTGCTGCTTTGGACATTTGCTGCCATAGCTCTTAGCAGCTCTGGAGCCAAGACTGAAGTTGGTGCTGCTTGAACCTGAACTTCTGCAAAGGTTAAATTTGGTGAGGAATGCGTGAGAGAAGTGTGTTGGTACAGTTTGCCAAGGTGTTATTTTACGTGTTAAGGTGACACTAATGATGGTAGAAACCTCTGAGGGACAATGAGCCATTTTTAAGCATGGAAACTGGATTGCACAGTTGTTCTTTGGAAATAGAGGAGCTGTGTAAGGAAATGTGGTTGTGGGCATGGAGTTAAGGGGGAAAACGTTTTCAGGTAGCCAACATGTTGCCTGAATGCTGATTTACTTAGTGGACTATTCTTAAAGTTGGTGTGTGTGAGTTGCTTATGATGGGAATGAGGGTGGACCTATCAATGCTGTGGCATCACAAAAGCAGCATGTGTTACATTTGCTTTGCTTGTCGATTAATGGCTCTGTAAGGTGAAGGACATAAGAAACTCTTCCCTCCTTGCTTCAGATAGAGCTGAGGACTTGGACTTTATGTTGAAATCAAGAAATACTTTTCACCCCAGTGAAGTGTTTTGCAAGGAATCTTAGTACTGATGATAGATCTTAGTGCAATTAATATCAAATCATTGGATGTTGTGCAGCTGGGAGACCACTGGGCTTCCAAGGGGATATTTTTTTATCTCCAAGGTGGTGGTACAGTGATCCACCAATGATTCACAGAATCACAGAATTGTAGGGGTTGGAAGGGACCTCCAGAGATCATCGAGTCCAACCCCCTGCCAAAGCAGGTTCCCTACACCAGGTAGCACAGGTTGGCATCCAGGTAGGTCTTGAACATCTCCAGAGAAGGAGACTCCACCACCTCCCTGGGCAGCCTTACAGACTTCAGAGTGTCCAAGCTCAAACCCTTGATATTTGAGACTCTTAACACCTAAATACCAGCATGAGGGGGGAAACTAGTGAACTGCCATGTCTTTCACTCTATTGAAAGAAATGTGATTATTGATTCCCTTCACTATGTTACTGTTTCATCACTTGAGCATCTTTTTCTAAAAGCACACTTGTAATCTGTCTGTTAGGCTGTAACTTTACATTTCTTTACTTCTTATTATAAATTCATTTGCCTGTCAAAACCAGCTGTTAAGCATTAGAAACCAGAGCACAATACCTGCATGTGCACCTGTTGTACTGTGTGTGATGCTCTAGTTTGTCTCATGGATTTTGCTCATTGATTTTGTTAGTGTGTGAGGAAAATGCCCTTACTTCCATTCACCGCTGATCAGGAATGCTTTTTAGCATAGATGTAGTACAGCAGTTAAATTATTAATGCATGTAGCAATGGAAAAATAATCTAGCCTGTGAAATTAGAAGCAAGTTGACATGACAAGGACAAGCTTAAAATAGCACATTACATTCTGATACTTGTGCTCTTAACACCTTTACTAAGGAAAGACTTCCAAGTTAATATTGTAATCGTTGCGATGTTCTTTTTTAGCACTACTTCATATAGGAAAGATAGCAAGTAAATTATACACTTCACAACAATGCCTGTGTTCAGCAGATTTCTTCAACATGCATTCAGATTTATAACAAATAGCTGCTCATGACATTTTCAGACTTAGGCATTGTGTTTTGTTTCCAGAAGAACCATGGATGACACATTAAAAAATAAGTTGTTAATGTCCAGCTAATGGTTGTATTTTACAGAATTTCTTCTTAGACATGTACCACAGGCATGATTTATTATTATGAGATACCTTCTGATACTGTGCAACCCATTTTCAAGAGAAAACAGTATTAATACAGCATTCTCTGTCCTTGTTCCACTTAGCCAGGTGCCTTACCTAACTGTTCAGCATTCTAAATTTAAGTCTTCTTAATATATGTCTTTGATTCTAGGAGAAACAACAGTAGACTCGCATAGAATGAAACAATGTTTTTCTTTTCTCTTTTTAAACCACTGTTGTGGTTTAAAAAATAAATAAATAAATATATATATTTACATATATATATGTATATATATAATTATATATATATAATAAGAAGTATTCTGAACTGCAACTTAACTGAGTGTTTTTCTGTGTCTCTAACCAGTTTCAGCTGCCCTTACTGGAATTAGATGTCTGGTTTATAAAACTGTTTTTCTGTGCTTTGTTGTGCAGCTTTAGATAAGTAATTTGAGTAGTAGTAGTCTCTTTAAATAGGATTCCTACCTGTATGTTCTTCCCTGGCAGTCCATAAGCACACCACAGGTGAGCAGTGAGGCTAGTTAGTGCAGCAGCAGTCCTGTACCTGGGGGCTGTGCCTGCAGGTGCTGCCATCTTCACAAAGCCTGTGGGACAGAATAAAACTCCATTAGCAACTGCAATAGCTTGTACTTGATAACAACTAGCATTGTAAATATGATAGGCAGTTTACTGTTATTCCGTTCTGCGTTTTAAGAAGAATTCAAGACCTTCCATTACTTTTGAAAAGGTGGTTGGAAGTCGATCACCTTACCCAGGTAAGCTGGAGAAGTGATTGGTCAGTGAGCAGCATTTCTCCAAGGGAGACTATGAAATTCTTGAATTCGTTCTCAGAAGGCTGCTCAGGAACATTGTTGTGTTCAAGAGAACAGTTTTTCACCAATGAAATGCTGCTCACACCTGACAGCTGAGTGAAGCTGTTAATACTGAACTCTGTGTGTGGCAGGGCACACCGTTCTCGTGCTGGTTGTACAGGTCTACCTGGAGTAGCTCTAGGCATATCTTGCTGTTCTTGAGGATCTTAATGGAGAATGAATGGCATGCCAAAATCTGAGGCAGGCACTTGAATTCTTAAAATAACAAGATACTTCAGTATAATATGATTCTTCTGAACTACTTCCAGTGCTGGGGATAGATAATCTTAGGCATAGCAGCCTATGTGAAGGGGAGCCAAAGAAGCTACAGATCCTGTTAATCACTCCTTTAATGCTATTTTTCTGTTGAGCTAATTATTTACATTCTGATCAGAACAGAGCATCCTGGGGAACAAGTGATTTCTCAGTGATATCCCCTGTGGCACTGCTTCATTCACAGGCTCTTTGCTGCGCTTGTCAGCAGGGCTGTATTATTATACACCTTCTACTCAGCTCCTGTGTCAGAAATGGAGAGCAGCACATCAAGTAATTGCATGAGTGCCATGCCTGCTGACTGCCCCTTAAGCCTTCCTAAAGGCCTTGTTTGCACAGATTCTGCTCATGGAAGTAGAATATTAGCACAGAGAAGATCTGAATACATTGCAAGTATGAAATTAGGTATGCAATTTCACAAAGAGAATTTCTTTGTTCAGTGCTGGTTGTTGTAATAAGCCGCTTTCTTTTCTATTTCCCAATTCAGTCTCTTGGAAAAGAATGTAGGAGAAACTGCAGGAAACAAATAAATGGTTTCTGCAGAGCACACATGTGCCCTGAGGCACTTCTTTTGTGGCTGTCAGAAAATCTTTATGTATCACAGGAAGAACAACGCTGACACCTGTGTTTGGTTTTCTCCAGAAGTCTGCTTGGGCAAGCACGTTTTTCTTACCCTCATTACGCCTCATTAGCACAAAAATTTTTACAGATAGAAACAGAATATTGATACACCCAATAGCTTTTCCTGTGATTATATTCCAGTTTGTCCTTTTCTTGTTGCAGGGCCCCAAACCTCTGCTGTGGACAGTGTTCTGTTGTGCAGGGCATTGTGTGCCTGCTCAGACCCATATCAGGCAACAGCATCAAGCGGGCACGCCTGTTGATTCCTGTCCTAGACGTTTTCTTACTTCAGCTACCGTTGGAGTATATGACTTATGCTGCTTGGTTCAGCATAGCGTGATGAGCTTGAAACTAAAATCAGTCTCTTGTTGATCTTTTAAAGTGAAAGCTTATGAATGTGGGCATTCTTTTTGTAGCTTAAATTCTCAGTTCAGTAGTCAGCAGCTAATTCTGTACCAGACAACAACCAGGTCGGTTATCACACTGCAGCACCTTTTCTCTAACACAGTACTTCCATGAACACAGTAAGCCTGCAGGGGCTGCAGCTGGCGCTCCTGCATCCTGCTGTGAGGGGCAGGCAGAAAAAGTGGGTGAGAGCTGCTTGTTTCAGCAGTAGCTGTTCTATGCTTGTTTAGCTTGCTTACAAAGCTACAGTGCAAAGGTGCAACTAATTCTGTGTCATCTGAACTAAACTGAGGTTGCCGCTTCCTCCTCTATACTCACGTCTGTCTGGCTGCATGAGGATCTGCTTCAGGTAACTGACCTGACTTTAGAGTCACACATGTGCCTGGCTGCTAAATGTGCTGCCCAAGGGAACGACCCCAGTGAGATCACACTGGATTTGGATTGAGCTGGCTGCCATGAACCCAAACATGAAGACTCTGTCAGAGAACCAGCAATTCATTGCTCTGTTTTCACTTCTCTGTTAGAATCTCCATTATGCTGAAGTCATATTTCTGTGAATCCAGTTATGTAATTTGCCTCAACTGTGTATATATAAAAATTGGCTTTATGATATTTAAATACTCTGATCCCTTTTCTGTTCTTAGCATGACACTTTTTACATTCTGAAAACTTAACATGCTCAAAGAATCACAATATTACATAGGTTGAATGTAGTTTACAGTGTTTTCCACAGCTTTGAATGTTACATTAAAAGAGAGCTAAGCCAAATCTGCAGCTAGGGGTAATGTCAAATGGCAGCCAAGTGATGGAACAATATGGGGGGAGTAAAAAGGAAAAAGAAGCAAGAGAGTCTGTCTGGTGCAAAAGACCACAGGCACCACCAGACATAGAAGCAGGAAATGAGGAGGGAGCAGTTTGTCTGTCCCTCGCAGCCCAGTGGTTGTTTGGTACATTACATAAAGGCAGCTGCATGTACAACTGATTCCTGCTGTGTACTTGCACAGTGTGGTTCCCTATTGCATGTAGGATAGCTGTGTTTTTGTGCCGTTGTTAGCTAGATATGTGTTTAATTTTCATGGAATGGAATGGATGGAAATGGATTCTTTGTTTATTCCGTAGGCATGCAAATAGTTTTGCATTTTTATGAGCTCTGCTGTGTTTAAACAACTTGGTCAGAAGCACTTTGGTTATGAGTTGTATCTGTGCGGGGAACAAGAGGATGGTGAGGCTAAAGTTGCTGTTTGTAATAACAGCAGGGTGAGAAAGTGGGAGTTGGAATGGGTATGAGATTATGCCCTGGAACACCACAAAGAGCATCCAGCTCGTATGAGTGCATTACTTGAATCCTAGGGCTGTCAGTACTCAGTCTGTTTGTGGATTAAACATTATCCTTGCTCTTCCAGTTGGTAACAGAGAAGCTGTATAGGCCTCTCAGTATTTCACTGACTCTTGGTCTTTAGATCGTAGTTTTCTTACAAGCCTTCAAATAACAATAATTCATAGTTTCATAAAACTGAGCAGGAAAAAACCCAAAGTACTAAACAGCCTGGGAATTTTAGTCTAACGTAAATTAAGACTAAAAACTTGTTCTAGGAAGCAGCTGGTCTTGTTATGTGCATGCTCAAAAGTGCTTTGATGAACTATGACCACGTACACAGAAGGTTATCTGATACACAGAAACAAATGCAACATTATTTGCAGATCACGCTAAGCAATAAAAAAGACAATCAGATGGTGAGCAGTCTCAGTCTGTCTCCCCCCATTTGTCACTGTAAAAATATAGCAGTTACTCAGGTGTAGCCTACGTTCACTATAAAAATATATATATATCCTATTGTTTGAAGTTCAATTCTCATGTAACATGAACCGTAACTTCTGGAAAGTATGCATGGAAATGAGACCCACACAGCTTGTGTGTGCACCGTGCTACTTTATATTTTAGGAGCACTCTTCACTGTTTTAACATTTGTTTTGCTACATCTCTGAACTGGGATCTGTGCCCAGATATAAAGGGTGGCTGGGAAAGGGGGTGATTTTATTCTCTGAAAGCCCGCAGTGGATAAGGGCTCTGTTGGCTGTTTCTCTGAGTGAATTCTTCTGGGAGACTGTTCCTCGGGCAGATAAAACAGTTTAATAGATTTGTTACATATTATCTCCTAGTTTCAGCTAAAAAGCTGATAAATGTTCCAGTAACATGGATAGCATTATCCAGATTTACCTTTAATAAGCTCATGAAAGGTAAACCTGGATCCTGGGCTACCAAAACTGTAACGCTGAGGCCATTAAAGGCAGTACAACGTCACGATACTTTCAGTCAAAAGTAAATTTTGAAGTTTTTGTCAGGCCCAGTGCATGGCAGCGAGCTGCACTTCAAATAGCAGACGGCCCTCAGTACGTGTAACTTAGGTGAAAATGTAGCACTTCAGAATGATATCGTAATGAGTTCTCCGTGGCATCCTGTGATGTAAAGTACAAGATCAGTCTGTTCCATGTTTTCAAATAGCAGGTACTATTTTGCAATTGTATAAATGAGTGCCAACAAACAGCTGACAAGGCTTGCATTACCAACCCAGAAAAAATCTTGGCTCAAACGCTCTGTTTAGATACGTCCATAACCTCAGAGATGCCCTGAATTTTCACTGTTTCATACTTTTCTTTTTCAGATTTTCATGAATTTATCTGCCTGCTCATCTAGAAACATTGAACTGCAGTTGCATTAAAGGTAAAGACTGAATTGTTTTTTGTGTGCCAGTGAGCAGACTGATGGTAGCAGGGGAAGGGCACTTAACTAACCAAAATCCTGAAACACTGAGCTTTGTCCAAGAACTGATAAACTCAGAGCAGAGACTCTATTTTTAATGGAGAAAATTCTAACACAGTATTTCTTTCTGAGTATTTCTGCATTTGTTAGCACATAAAACTCTGTGTTTTTTTGCTAGCAGTAAATTGCTTCTGTGATACACTGTGTCATATTAAGGATTTTTCTCTCACTTTTTCAGAAGAAAAACATTCCTAAAAATAAGCTGAAAGAATTGTCAGTAGTGTCAGTTTCCTCCCCTTGCTTCTTCAAAAATTAAGCCTAAGACTGCATTACAGTCCCTTTAGCTTATGGGCTGTACAAATAGTTTCATACTTTTATAGTTGCTGTTGTTACTCCTGTCAGATTCATTTTTAAAGAGATCCAGTTGCCTAAATATCAAGTCATGCCATCAAGCCTTTTTTATTTTAGATTTGTGGTCTATTGCAAATAGCGACTCAGACCCTTTTTTACATCTACTGAGCCAGCAGGGCTTGAGCAAGGTCTTTCAGGAAGCTATGGAGCTGTGCTGGCACTTGGCTGTCCCAGGCTAACAAGTTATGCTGAGGGGTAGAATGTGCTAGTGCAGGTGAATGGTGTGATCCTATGGCCACGCACCTCCCTGGCAGCGCTGGCTTGCTCTGTTCTGTCTCTGCTTTGAGCACGTGGTGCTTGACCCAGTCCTGTAAGTCTGTCCTCTGCTGAATCACCAAAGCTGCTTGGATATTTGGGACTAAGAACGTCCAAAGCTGCCTGCCTCTGAAATTGTACATGTTGAACAGGCATGCTAATGTCTGTAAGATGTTGTTATGCCTTTTAAAAGATGGCCTGTGTGTGTGACCAAGTTTTTAATAAAATCAAGCAAAATACCAATAACACCAAAACCCCTCACAGTTTAAAACTGACAGGGTCTGTTTTCCTTTTTAATTTTTATTGTTACACTTTCTAAGAACTGTGATAGTTTCTACCTTACTTTCCTGCCTTGGTAAAAACTCTCGTGTTTGGAGCACTTCGGTTTTGTTGCTCTTCTGGTGGTTTCAGAGCGATTGAGCAAAACAGTGTTCAAAGCTGTTAAATCTAAAAACTTGAACCTGCATATTACTTTATAAGATAAAATATATTGAAATATGTTTGGTCATCAAGCAACTGTTACAATACAGTTAGTCGGTAAGACTGCCTTACTTGGTAGAAAATGCACACACCACTGCTGACGTGTAAAACCCACAACTTCTTTGACTAAACTGGTGTATGTTCCATTTATTGTTTAAGTACAGCTCATCTCCAGACTACACCCCCAGATCTTCCATATGTAAGAATAAATTCTTGAGTTGCAAATAACTCTATTAGAAGAAATGTACCCTAATGATCTGCCTGTCACAAAGCACAGCATGGAAGTAGCAGAAAGCAAACTCAATAGCAAAACATTGAGAATAAAAGGAGTGAAAATTACTGTGTGAAGCTCTGTCTTAGCTAAATCTTTCTCTGTGAATTCTAGCAGTGGATGTAAAGGTGAAGGAAATGTAAATATGAATGTAGGTATGTCTGACTAGGAAGTGGGTTCACCATGTACCAATCAATACACTACGCTAAAATTTTGCTAAAATTAAGACCACGGTAAACTTCAATTCCTTAAACAGACAGAGGACATCACCAATTTTTTTCACTGAGGAATACTGTGCAAAACATTACAACATGCTTGCTCCCAAGGCTCTCAGTCCATTTTCATTAGAAGCTTAACTAGTTGCACAACGAGAATAAAATGCAAAATAGAGATGGCTTATGCTTGAAACCTCAGGGGCTTCCATCTCAAAAGGCCATGGGTGGGAACACTTTTCTTAGATGCGTTTTTAAGTACACTCCCAGTCATCTGTGTATCAGAACATCTGCATGGAGAGAGTTTCTTCAAATTGCAAATAAACTACAGCCTGATTTCCTGAAGTAATACGGAATGCTATGTAGAACCTCTGTCTTAAACTGCACAACAGTTGCTGTTGGTGAGACATTCAGAAAGAATATAATCTGCCAGGGTAACGACAGTGAAAAGGAGAAGCTGTTGCAGTGTGTTGTTGTGTATGGGTTTCAGTGGAGTGTGGGAGGTTGATTTCCCTGCAATCCTTCACTAGAGCACTGAAGATGGGATTCTGATCTGTCCTTACGCTGCAAGTTTGGCTGCCAGACCGGACTTGAGTTCGCTTTGGCATTTTAATGTTTGAGTTGCTCCATTCACAAAAAGGTTATTAGAGAGCAATGCTGATCCATTTCAGGAAATGTGTAAATGTAGGAAGTAGCTGTCAACAACCAGCTTGCCTCTGTTCACATTACTAAGCTTTTGTCAAGCGAATGTATCAGCTGAATCATATTTAAAAAAAATAAAAGAATGATTCGATTCACTTTCTCCTAACTTCTGTTCTTACATAGAAATAGATCCATATTCCTACTGTATTTTGTATTGGGAAATGCTGCTTTATTTGATATTTTTCTAGTGCATTACCACAGGAGCACATACAATTTCTTACAGGTCGTGCTGCCCAGGTGTTAGCTAACATACCAAACGTGGGGCCACCAAGCAAGCATTAATAATTAATCTGTACTATCAATAATGATTTCTCTGTCGGAAGCAAGATAGTAGTTAGGAAGCACAAATGTAACTTGTGTTTGTGCAGTAACACCCCACCACACGTTCGTTGCTATTACAGAAACAAGAACACTACATCTGACTTTGAAGGCTGTAGAACACCATATATTACTTGAAAATACAGCAAAACTGAGTTCTTAACTTTTCCTTATTTAAAAAAAACAGCTCTGAATGAATTCTCACTTTGTTATGGGTGTTCCCACCCTTAACAAAAGCAAAATCAGCCTGGCCCCTCAGTGCTGTGTGAGGGGACCTGGCGGTGTAGTTCCAGGAGCCACCTGAAGGAAGTCACCTGTGGGAGTGAGGCTGGTCCCTTCTGATGCCAAGTACGACAGCTTGACTTAACAGTGTGCCAGTTTTCTGATACTCATACTCTGTACAAAACAGTGGGAATGTCATCAAGCGCAGTGTGGAGTTTCATTTGTGCTTTTGCACTGTTTTACTTCTCCCTTTTCCAGCCCAAGCGTCTTTCTTTGGCCTGCAGTCAGCGTCTTCAATCACGTTTTCAAGTTAGAATCACCCTTGAACATGGGAGTTCTAAACAAACATGGTTATAAAAATTAGACTTTAATGTTTCCTTGTAGTTCCATATTTTACACAACTGCAGAAACAGCCTGTGATGCAGATCTCTACAGAATAGTATGGATGTTCAGTGTTTTTGTACCTGCTTCATCAGCGGCGCTGGGCAGTTCAACAAGGCTGAAGAAAGCAGTTGATCTCCTAAAAAAAGAGGACGTCTTCCAAAAGTTTGACTTGCCTGTACTCAAAGGAGACATGAATTTCATTTGGTGAAGGAAGCAGGAAAACTTTTTATTTTTGTAATTTATGAAGCTGGTTTTAATAAGAATTATTAGATTACTTGAGTAGGGTTCTAGAATTTCTCAAGGGCAGTGTTTGTGTTTTTGCCTGAAGGTTCTGGCAAGAAGCCGACAGACAATGTGGAAAATAGCCCTTTTTGTTTGTGATCAAACTGTTCTGATCTTCTAGACCACGTAATCCAACAATTTTTGGACAGTCTACCACTTCTATGTTGTTGCAAAGCAATTTATTGCTGTAAACAAAACAACAACAAACCAAAGATAAATTGCACTAGTTGGGTCCTTGGGCCTTGTAAGTCAAAGCCTTTCTATTGCAAAGTGCTGGTGTAGCAAAGCACAGATTCAGGACTGGCTGCTCTGTGCATTCTCTTACATCAACTGTTTATAAAGCTTTAGCAGAACTTCCATTGCCACACTCCTCTGAAATTTGTCCTCGGTCATGCTGCTTGCTTTTCTGTGTGCTTGTTTTCAGAAGCTGGGCGAAATGCTACCATTGCACAGCTCTGCTGCTGAAACACAGGAGTATGAGTAACATTTGCCATCATGCCTGAGTTTGGGTGTACATTCGGATGTTTAAATCAGGCTGAAATGCTTCTTTAGGAGTACAGAGTGTGTGCTTTCATTTTTGTTTTCAATTTTTGTACCCTTTAGACAGGGTATGTTTTGTAGATGTTAGAGGAGTTTTGAGGTAATATCAGTAATTTTTGAGTGTTTACTGTTTTCTATCCTCTTCTGAAATACCAATTGTTCAAGCCAGCAAGCCATACCACGTTCACTTCCCTTGGCAAGAATGCCAACAAAACCAAAGGTTGCCTTTCCATCTTTAACCACACACACACACAAAAATTGCTTTAACTTCAGTTAAACTGAGTGCTGGCACACACAGTACAGCAGAATATAAAGTGGACTGACTCGAAGCCTCATATGCTGGATCAGGTTGTGATGGATCAGGTTGCAGCATGACCAGTACAGGCTGAGAGCAGCAGTGTAAGGAAGCGCTGGAGTGAATGAGCCGAGGGATTTACAGTGCAGCTTCTGGGTAGAATGGAATGAGGCAGAAGGAACAGAGGTAGGCCTAGAGGAAATACTTTCCTAATTCAGTGTGTGCTCCGTGGACGGTTCTCAGTTGTGAAATCACGTCTCAACCTTTTATGTTCTCTGCCTTTGGGGCACACAAACAAGTCTTATCCTTTCATTAAATATTTGCTTGCTGTCCTGTAAAGATTAGGAGAGACAGTTTCACACCAGTCTGTGAGATAATTCGGAAATACAGGGTAAGCTCAGCTGGTCTGGCTTCTGCTACAGCAATGCTGGAAGTCCTGCTGATAGGTGTCTGCCAGCTCACTCTTACAGATTGATTTGAATTTTTTTGATTGATGTTCAGTGTATGGAGGTCCTGAGGCACTAAAACAATAATGATTTTTTTTCTTGACACTAAAAATAAATGTGAACTTTGCTTAGTTACTAAGTAAATCATTGCATTCACTGCTTGTTTCTTCTCCCAGGCAGCAGTAAGAGAAGCAAAACTTCCTAATACTACATTTATTCTTGCTATTTCAAATATGTATGTCGCTCTGAAAGTAATGCCTCCTATTTATTCCCATGGAAACTACAAGAGATACAAACAGCACAAAAACGCCACTTGATAGAACAAATTCTCAGCTACAAAACTTTGTTTTCCAACATAGTCACCACCATTAGCTGAGCACCTTTGCCAGCAATGAACAAACACCCGCACGCCTTGCTCATCAAAGTCTGCACTAGCGGAGGTGCCTCTGTGCCACTGTGCTCACAGCCATTGTTTGGTCCCCATAAATGTTCTGCAAGTGCTGATGACTGGCAGCAGGTGCCATGTTTTCCATACGGAGGAATTCAGTTCCACCCTTTTGCTTCATCCTCACTTCCATGTCAGACACCATTCTGTCAGGCTGTCCCTCTGCCGCCCTCTGTCACACAACAGGATGGGATGGGATATTGGCAGGAAGGCTCAGCCTCTGTGCTGTACCCCCACCATCTGCCTCTGACACTGTGGGCCAACGTCATAAAATAGGAGGCGTTATTTTCAGAACAGGCCCTTTGGAATGTATATATTTAAACAGGGACTCCAAACTTGTGTCAGGATCCCCTCTGTCTGACTTCCCAGGTGCTTATATTTGCACTGTACAGACAAAGCAAGAGCTCTTGAAACTCTCAGACTTGGAGCTGCATTGCATTTACAAAGCACGGAAGTACGTCAGACACCTGCTGGCGTTGCTCTGGAGCCTTTCACTGCCCCCTGACGTACAAAATTATGTAAGAGGAAAATATGTAGAAATGTGACTGTGAAAGGGAACAAAATTTGGACCTTGTGTACTTTTTTCACTGTGAAAAACTTGCAGTAATATTGGCAGTGTTTGCTTTTATAAATAAAAAAAAGCAACACCAATATGATGTAAACACTGAATCATTTCCCTTCGTTTTTCTTCCTTCAGCCTTTCTAAGTCCAAAAAAGTTGTAATTAGTCCAAAGATTCTGATGGCTCTTACTTGGAAATATTCTCTCCTCCTCGTGTGTGACATGGATATGTATGGAAAATCAAAAACTGTAGTGAGCTGAGTGTGCACTGCTTGTGTGCTGTGTTCAGCTTGCTGCTGTGTTCTGCCAATGCTGTATTTATTTCTCAGGCTTTCTGTAGTTTCTTTTTCTTTTTTTTTTTTTGGTATAGGCTCTGAGTTCCAGTACTGGAATGAAGACTATGAGATATTGATTAAATTCCCTTCCAGAGATGGGTCGTAATTAATAACTGATGTATTTATTCAGCTCAGTTTGGTTGGTTGGTTGTTGTTTTTTTTCAGTGTGTTATAAATGTAAGTTATAAATGCTCACTGTGCTTTCCAGACAGCTTACATCTGCCTGAATGCTACAGACATTCCAGCAACAGTTGTTATTTGTTCAAAATGGATTGTTTTGGAAGGTTTTGGTACTCCCTGAAAGGAGTCAACCTATGCTAAGGCCAGAATCGTGTCTGCATTTGAAGTGGAGCTCAGTCATAGGAAAACTGGGATTTCCTCTGGTGTTTTTAAACTAAACAACTTCTTGTGGTGCAGATCCCAGTTCTCTGTGGGTTTGGCTGTAAATCAGAATCTGCCCTTTTCCTGTCAGCATTCTTACTAGAACATTTTCCTAACTTAATGAAAAAGCATTTAAGAAGTTACAGTGAATGTTCTATGTGGATTGGTAGAAGTATGTTTTCTTCACATGATGATACTATTTGGTTTGATTCCTCTCAAACTCTTTAACATGAGAAGGAGAAAATAAATGCTGTTAGTCATGTACTTTCAGTGTTAAACCTTTACGGGGTTTGGGGTTTGGATAATTAAAGCTTTTCCTAATGAAGATAATAATTTGCTGCCTTACTGGAATTAATCTGCCTTGGATGAAGTTTCTAACCACAGGTAGTTTAGGCTTTGAGTTGCACTCAGAAGCTGTTGTAGTGCAACTGCTGGAAAACCTGATTCTGTGCTGTTCATACATTTAAAGGGAGAGAAGATAAAGGCATTTCCCATCAAGGTCATGAACTTCTCTCTGTTCCTCCCCCCTTTTGTCCTTATGTGGTCTCATAATTTTCTATTGCTTTTTTTTTTTTTTGTATATATTTAAAAAAAAAAAAAAAAATAGTTGCTACTTGTTCCTTTTATTTTCAGTTAAATGCATGAAAAAATACGGAAGGAGCAGTGTCCCATCTGTTCAGGAACCTGTCCTCTGATTTCAAACCTTGCTCCATGGCCCTGGCTGCAGGACAAGAACAAAGAGTTGCATGTTGTCTGTTCTCAGCACTGTTCTGCAGCATTTAATTGAAAATACCAATTACAACTAATGTGCATCTCTTTGGTCCAGCACAGAACTCAGCGTTGGTGCTTGTGTGAGCATTCACTCAGTTGTTTCTCCGTAGCAAACCTGAACTTCCCAAGTCTGTGAACACCCAGCATGTACTAATAGCAAGGAGGATGTGACCCCATGGATGATACGTATGCTGTAACATAACATTGTAAATGTTAAATGAACTCTAGTCTGCAGAGATACCATCTCAAATTGGATAAAAGAAACTTACTCACTAAAGGAAAATCCTTTGGAAATGCTGAAAGCACGGCTATCCAAAAGAGAAACTGTGTCTGCTTTTGATTTGGTTTGTTTTCTTAGACTTTCTTACTCATGCCTGACACACACTTACTGTTATTGCTTGGAATGTGATTTCCTACATCAAGATCTGGAAGTTCTGCAGTTTCCAAAGTAGATAGATTAGCTTCCAAACATTCTAGTTACATTGCACAATTAAGTGGAATAATAAATTTTGTATGTCAGTATAAAATGTTACGTATTCTAAATATCCTAGTATTCTAGAATAGCTTTACTTTAACATACACTGCGCTTTCTTTGCTTTGGGAGCAAAGCTCACTGACAAGATAGCCATTAGACTGTGGTGGCAGGCAGCATTTGGCGTGCCTTGTGGGTATCTGTGACTGTGCATCAGTGTGGATGTTACATCCCTCTCTCCCTTTCTCTCAGAGACTAATTTAACTTTAAAAAAGACACTGAAGGCCAGTGTAATCTGAATAGCTGTGTTTGGCTTCTAACCATGTGGGTTTGGTGTCTAGCTACGTTTGTAATTTCAGTAGTTTTGTCCTGTTATGGATTGTATTTCAAATATGATATTTACTAGGCTTGAGTATAAGATGGTCTCAATTCATATGCTATTCTTCTTCAGGAGCATTAGGGCAGAGATTCTGAAACCAGCAGCGGAAAGAATGCTTTCCTCACATCTTTCTCTCTGCAGGGCAAAAAATACCCGCCCTAAAATATACTTCCTTTTTATTTTCTGTTTGAACATAGATCTAACTGACATCAAATAACTCTTGGACCTTGCTGCCAGATACCTTGTAAGTATACGTATGTGCATATAGGTGTATATGCGTGCGTGTGCATGTATCTGTTTTTATAGCAACATCCTCAAAGGGAAAAGTAACGTTTTTCTTCTTTGCACTTAGCAAGTTTTTCAATTGCTGTTAAGAATTGCAACTGATTTATGTCAGAATAGAAACATTTTAAATTACTACGGTGAGAACAGAGTAGCTAAGTTCTCAGTTTATAAACACTTCTAAAAGTATTTCAAACTATCTGAAATTTCAGGATGAAAGTAATGAACCTTTAATGTTTGCTTATGTGACCTTTAACGTAAGTGCCTGCAAGCATACAAAGTGTGTTTGTACATGCAATGAATGCGGATGTTAAGAGTGATTTCAGGGGGGTATCATCTCAGAATGCAACCTTCTTTCCCATTCAGACCCTTTAGTCATTATTTTGTTATTTCAGGCAGATGTTCTGATGAGGTTTCTGTGTAAGTCTTAGCAATATGGGTGGCCTTTGTTTTATGTCCAAGCTCAACTGCATCTTTCGGAGCACTGAATTAACTGGGATGAGAACATCAAACAAGATTTGTGATATAAACCACTGACCTTCATTTTAGAGAACTGGTGCTTGCAGGGGAAGTGGAGTGATCTTTCTTCTGAGGCTTGTTTGCTGAGCAACTGACGATGGAGTTAACTAAAGCAGAACAGGGACATAAGCTTTGAAAAGAATGTAGAACTTTGTAGAAAAGATTCTTTCTGAACAAGTCTGAGCTTAGCTTACTACATGACACATTCAGTAGTCATTTCAGACTACAGGTTTAATTAAAAACGTAACAAGATGGTGATTGTGTTATTTGGAGTGTGCGAAGGTCTCTCAGTCTTACATTACATATTGTTGATATTGGCTACAGCACAGCTGCGAACGTTGGGAGTCTTATTAAAAACCAACAGCCTATTAATAGATCTCTGTTGTGCTGTCAGTAGCAGCTGTCTTGTTTAACCTGAAACGTTAATTGAAGCCTCCCTCACCTGGGGTGGCAATCACGTTAAGAAAGATACACTTCGGAGTGTGCCTACATTCTTTCAATGCTTGATGGAGCCCTGAAAATTTCCCTAGTCCTGTATATTTTGTTTATCAGACGTCGTCCATCAAAGACTGAGCTTTCCTATAAGCTAGTCAGCATTGCTCCCTCGTGTCTGAGGTACTGTGTTTTTGTCAGGGCTCCTTTGCCTTTCACGTTCCCTGTTCTGTGCATTCTTTGTGCTGTGTTTGCATGCCGTGTTTGCATGTTGTCCAGGTGAAGATAAGCAGCTGTGTCATCTGTGTGCCAGCACAACCAGTTACAGACAAGTGGGGTGGCCACCACTGTGGTTTGTGAGGTGGTTTTGTTCTTCTCCCCCTTCGGTCTTTGTTCGTGCCCAGTTCTCCTTAATGAAGAAAGGTTTCTGACAAAATCTTGCTAAATTGTGCTTCATCTTTAAAATAGATTCCATTTTCCATACCTGGAGTTCTAAAATGCATATACTGAAATAGGGTGTGATTATTACTATTATTTTTTTAATTTTTGGAGGGATTGTTAAATAAGTGCAGTCCCTTTTCTGAAGTCTGACATTCATAGTCAAAAATTAATTGATAATACAGATGTTGGGGTGAAGTTAATAAAGCAATGTTGGGATATTGCATTGTTCTTACATTAGAACATGAAGGTTTTTGAGGACTCTGTATCAGAATACATTTTAATCTGAATGCAAGTTGATTTAACATCCTGAAAGGCAGTAAAGACACCTACTCTATCTTTCCACTGCAATACAAATATCTGGGGGGAAAACAGCTTGCCCTTTCCCACTGATACACAACTAGCATTACACAGGCAGTTTAAACGCAGTATTAAGATGTAAGAGAACAGACTTCATATTTACAGTGCTGAACTATTCCGACAGAGATGGGAGGGAAGTCTTTGAAAAGTAAATATTTGTGGATGGAACAAACAAGTATGGAAGAGTCAACCTCTTTAATCTCAGAGCAGATGCAACCACACGTATCAGTTAATTCAGTCTCCTTGGTCTTGATGCATTTGAGGTGAAATCTCAAAGGACTAGAACTAATGGACTGACTGTAATACTAATTTAATTCTCTTTTTTTTTTTTCCTGCTCTCTGCTTGGCTCTGGTCTTCACCCACAGGTGTCCACTGCTGGCTCTCAAAGGTTACTAAAATTTTAGCAGCTGCCTTGAAAGCGAGCTACCTAAGCTTCACTTACTGTTCTTCTCCCTGCACCACACTGCACTGCTGCTTTTGCTCTTGCCTGCTCAGAACGCACTAAGAGATTTTCTTTTCCAAATACCCACAATGAAACTTAGGCTAGAAGTACGTGCCATTCTTTTGCTGCCTGTGTACGTGTTAATATCTGTATACAGTATGCTTGTATTTATTCCGTGGTATTTTCTTACCAACGCTAAGAAGAAAAAGGCCATGGCAAAGCGTTTAAAAGCTAAGCCCATCTCGGACAAACCTGGAAGCCCCTACCGTTCTGTCACTCACCTTGACTCACTAGCAAACATAAACATTCCTGGAGCAGACACGCTGGACAAACTGTTTGACCACGCGTTAGCAAAGTTTGGGAAAAAGGACTGTCTGGGGACCAGAGAAATACTGAGTGAAGAAAATGAAATGCAACCGAATGGAAAAGTTTTCAAAAAGGTACAGCTTACCATTTTGTACTTAGTTCTGATTTGGTTCTGAGCTCTTTTACATTCTGCCTCAACAGCAGAGGCAACATTAGAGATCTTCCTTAATCCTTTTTTGATTTAAAATGTGTGCTTTGTAGTAGTTAAAGAGTAATGCGCTAAGGGATGCACTAATTATTTTGCTACAAAAAAAAGGAAATGCTTGTTGTGTTGAGCACCAACTCACAAAAGCAGGGAAGAGCTGTAAGAGTTGCCTGTCATCACAAGGGTGTTTTTTCTGTTATTGCCCCCTTCTCCAGTTAATCTTAGGAACCTACAGATGGCTGTCCTATGAAGAAGTGAATCAGAAAGTGAATCGCTTGGGGAGCGGGCTGATAGCCCTGGGACTGAGCCCAAAGAGCACCGTTGTTATATTCTGTGAGACCCGAGCAGAATGGATGATCGCAGCCCTGACCTGCTTCAAGTACAACTTTCCTCGTGAGTGCTGAACTTGTGTACTTTGAATGTATTTTAGAAGTGATTTCCAGTACTGCTTTGGCTGTTAAGAATGTGTCAGTCCTGACGCTGATGGTACAGGAATTAATTAGACTTATTCTGTGTACCACCGGAGTTTTGAAGTTTCCAGTATATTCTGTACATAGTAGAGATCACTACAGTTTACTTGCTCATACTTATGAGCCCAGCCTTTGGGACTGTAGCAACATTTTAGATCTCAGTGTGACAGATAGGCAGAGTCACTCTTCAGTTTTTTTAAGTACTGTGAGGACTCAGTAGTTGCATTTTTCCCGCAGACTTTGGGATGGCTGTAGCATTTTCTGTCTATATTCTGACTTCTGTATCTGAAACATGAAATGGTTATTGGAAGAATGATAACCAAAATGAGATGCTAGGCCGAGGGGGTGGGTATTTTGGTAACATTGCCAAACTGCTCAAGTTCGTTACCATTATGTATGTGCTTTTTTTTTTTTATTTAAGCAGTCAGTATATTTAATCTGACTTGTTACATACAGCCTTCTCAGTGAAATAGGGAAGGTTGCTAGAGAATCATGTAACATTCCTTTTTTATCCTTTCTACATGATCACAACTTCACAGGAATATTAAGTTCTTTAATAGTCTTTGGAAGCTCAAATTTGAGGTACCAGTATGATACTGAAGGATTTTCCTCAACATAAAAGGTGGACTCCTCAGAGCCCGTGAGGCACTCAGTAGCATTACTGTCACCTGTCAGGATTAAAAAATAATCCCTCACCACAAAAACAGTGTAATTTCTTAGTGTGATCTCTGCCCTGCCCCAGCAGTAATTGCATGGGAACAAGAAAGCAGCTGGCACAGAGGCTGAAAGCTGGCACTCAGCTGGAAGTGCACAGCAGGAACGGTGGCTGGTGCCCTGCAGTGCGAGTGTCAGCTCCCCTGCAACATCCTGATGCACAGCGCTCAGAGGAGGAACACATTCTCAGCTGCTTACTGTGCAACTGCTTCGTGTGTTCTCATTGAGTTTTAGCAGATCTTTTTGTTTTGATGATTTCTTCTTCCATATAACTGTCCTCATTCCTGTGATCTCTTGTAGAATTCAATTCTGATTTGGGAAGATTAGAAACTGTTTTGTTTCCTAATTAAAAAAAAATTCCCATTGAGCTCATTCCCTCCACAGTGCATTGCAGCGTGCTAAAGCAAGAGCTTTTGCATTTGTTCTTGCTTTAACTTCTGTGCTCATTCCCTCTCTTCGATACAACAGTTGTTACCTTGTATGCTACGCTGGGTGAAGAGGCGGTAACCTATGGCCTCAATGAATGCGGAGCATCGTATCTGATCACCAGCGCAGAACTTCTCGAGAGCAAACTTAAGGTAACTTGGCTTCAGCTTCACCTGCTTTCAAGCAAACCTGCAGTAATTTTACAGCACAGTCATTTGCTAACAATTTTCTTTCTGTTCTGTAGGCTACACTGCCACAGATCTCCTGTCTCAAACATATAATTTATGTGGACAATAAGACTATCAATAAATCTGAATACCCTGACAATGTTGAGATTCATAGCATGCAGACAGTGGAGGAGCTGGGAGCCAAACCAGAAAACGGTAAGTGAATCACTTCAGAGGAGTGATCAAGCAATATGAAACCAGGCCTGATCAAAGATGTTGGGTAGCAGAAAAAAGTAAATGTGCCAAGTCTCAAACACAAGGGAAGTGGCAGATGGCCAGTTCATCCTCTGCCCCTTTAAAAGAATGGATAATTTGTTAGATCCCTATTTATTGTCCTGTACCTTTGTTCACATTTCAGGTATTTTGGGATAAAACTTAAAATTCAGTTTCTGAAATACAACCAGAATAAGACTCTGCCTTTATTTTGGGAAGTGAAGTAGAATCTGGTTCAGTGTTCTATTTTCTGCTTATCTTGCCTTTATTCACCTTATTTTCTCTATTTTTCCTAAGAGAAGAAAAGCACTTGAAGGTATTTTTGCTTGTTAACTTGGAAACATCTTTTTATCTGAGCCAAGCTGAGACTGGAAAACAGCTTGGACAATTGGGATAACTATTACATAACCTTACTACAGTGGGCAGCCTGCAGCAACTGTAACATCTTCAAGGAAGGAGAAAATCCAACCTTGATCATCCTTTTTCCTTACCTCAGTGCTCTGCACCTAGCCAGGAAGTAGGTTTTGAACTAATGCAACTTTTCTCTTGCATTTTGTAGCAAGCATTCAGCCAAGCAGACCTGTCCCCACAGACCTGGCTCTGGTAATGTACACCAGTGGCTCTACTGGGAGACCGAAAGGAGTGATGATGCAGCACAAGAACTTGATAGCCGGAATGACAGGACAGTGTGAGAGAATTCCTGGGCTGGGGTAAGAAACACTTTGTTGCCAAGCGCTGGGGGATAAAACAGAACCTCTAGAAGTCTGTAAGTTTATGGAGAATCTGTTGCAGGCACCAGCTATTAGCAAGTTCCTTCATTTTATTGTGAGCCAACTAATCGTTGATTTATATGAAATACACGTTGTGTTTGTGATCTCACCCTGTTCTTTGCAAAGTATGCCCTAGATGTTGTCCCACGTGCTTTTTCTGCTCTACGATTGCTTTTTTCCCTCACCTTTATCTAGAGGTCTGGGATGGATTTTGCACTCTTCTATGCATTAGAAAAAATCACCAGATGGAGAAATTACTCACCTAGTCAAATTTGGGAAAGTTTTTTGCTAGATGTTTTCAGTCAGCTAGAATCACTTTAGGAAATATACCTATACATATACCTCTTTCATTCAACTAGAGAGACTCCTGCTGGATGGATAATACATGTACTGCTGAGTCTGCTCCAGTATTCTGCACTGAAATGAGCAGAGAAATAATGAATTGTTCTGATGATAGTACAGCCATCTGCAAACTCCCTCACTAATATTCTAAGAAAATGTTTTGTGAATGTGGATGTGTCTTTGTCACTGCATTCACAAATGCAGCTACAATAACCTGCAATACACCTTTGTATGGTAGGATATAAGAGCCATTCTGACCTGACGTTGGAAGTTTCTGTATAGGTAGCAGCTCTAAGTTTATTCTTGAGAAATCTCTGCATTCCCTGATAGAATCCTCTGTTACATCAGTGATCAGCTCTCCACTAATCTGTTTGAGAAGGAGATGCTATGATGACTTAAGGATTTGAATCCTATTGGTGATAATGTAAAAACAGTGATTTCATCCTTAATTTGGCACCTGGGATGAAATCTCCCATAAGGAGAAGAAACCTGCAATGGAGCACTAAGGAAACTTGAGCTTCCTAGAAAACAAGGCAAATCCTATCATTCATACTGGTTTCAGAGAGGTAAGATTTTTACTGATTCAGTTTATAAACTGATTTATAATCACACCCCTCTTGCATGCAGAGGAGAAAGTACGTGTGACCTGAGTCTCCAGAAACACAGCTAAACACACCACGAAAAAAGTGAGGCAGCATTTCAGTGCACTCGTGCATCTCTGTTCATTAGATAATCTTTCCTTTACTAGGCCCAAGGATACTTACATTGGTTATTTGCCCCTGGCCCATGTATTGGAACTGACAGCAGAAATTTCTTGCATCACTTACGGCTGCAGGATTGGATATTCCTCTCCACTTACACTGTCAGATCAGGTGAGGGGCGGGCGGAAAGCAAAAGCAAATTTAAGCTTTCACAGTCTAAGTTCTTGATTAGCTGTTCTCTTCCTTTAAAGAAGTGCTGATACATGTGATACACTTAAATGAGATTTTTTTCAGAAAATGATGCAAATAAACATTCCTGGTGGAGCTACAGAAGCAGGTCATACTATACAAAATATTATTTAAGCTTTTGCTTTTACGATTCTTAGGAAATCTAAAAGAAAACCTAATAAATGTGTATAACGTTATCCTAGAGAAAATCAGGATGTGAACAGCTATTAAAACACCAACTGTACATAGAACCCCATAAAGTGATTTGAAGTTCTTAGTCTCGGTTTGAGTTCTTTAGTCCATTATTGCAGCTCTTCTGTTCAGCTTTTTGCCTTCGTGCAAATTAAGCTCGAGAAGAATGCTTCTGTGCATTTTGCTGGTAATTGAGAAATGGCATCAGATTTTAAAACAAACAAACAAAGAACAGCCCACCATTAATAACAAAAACATGCCACAAAAACTTCTGGAGGAATACAGAGGGATTGCAAGTACGAGAAAGAAAACAAAAAGTTACACAAGGTGGACTTGCTTTACACAGCTGGGCTTGCAAAATGTCTGATATTTTGGTTGAAGTCCTTGTTAACCACTACATTTTTCAATCACAGTGGAAAAAAAAGTATTTTAAGCAGGAAGTGTTATTTAGAGGGACGGGAAAATTACATGACAGCATATCTTCTCTTTTTTGGTCCTTTTCAGAAGAGCTGCTTGGTTTTCATCTTCATAAACTATCATTTTTTCTGTCTTACAGTCAAGTAAGATTAAGAAGGGAAGCAAAGGAGACTGCACTGTACTTAAGCCTACACTGATGGCAGCTGTGCCTGTAAGTATGCAGATATTTGAAGCAAAAACAGTGCTTTCTAAGTCATTCATGCTAGCAGGTGTATTTAAGAACTTTTCTGTTTTTGTATAAGAAACTGCTACTAATAGGCAAGAAAGCAAAACAGAAATTCCAATTATCATTGCTTGAGTTCGAGAACTTATGCTGCAAATGAGCACAGGTACCACATGGTAAAATGTCTCCTGTTCTTGGAGTAAGTAGGGCAGCTTAGTCTCCTCTTGTAAGAAAAGCTAATTGGGAGACCATAAATACTCTTTCTATAGCTTATGTTAGCTTTCTGGTGATCAAGCTTCTCTATACCACAAGGTCATGGAAGACCAAAACAAAACAAACCCCACCTAAACGAAACAAAACAACAAAAATCAGACATATCTGCTGCTTTCTGCTGAAGAAAAACCGTCACATGCCCTGGAATTACATGACTGTGTTTACCTCTTTCATCATTCTATCCATATGGCTCAGAAGACCAGAAGCATCAGCTTCTGCTACATTGATGGGTGTGATAGAAGGAGGAGGGTTTGGTTTCATCTAGTAATAGCAAGTTTTGATTGATCTGAGATTCTGTTGTTCTGCAGCCTCTTTTGTGAATAGCCAGGAGCTTTAAAATCAATTACTAACTTGAATTTTTTGTTTTTAAAATAGAAATAATGTACAGAGGTATTTTTCTTAGTAGTCCACTGAGTGATAACCAATAACATACACCCCCTTTTTTAGAATAGCTATTTAAACTATTTCTTAGGGAATACTCGACTCTTGACTGCTAGCAAAAGCAATGCTAATTTAAAATCTGGGCATAATCCCCTTCTGGGAGCAATCTGCAAAAAGCATGTGCCAAAAAAAACCCCATCCACACAGACACATTCATACGAATTAACTGCAGAATGGTCAAACAGTGATAATGCTGACCCTCACTTAAGGTTCCACAGACTCACTATCACAAAGAAATTAGAGTAAAAAAAGAAATTGAAACTACTGATCCATTTTCAGTTGCTAGCATAGAGGACCTGGAGCCCAACAATCAACAGCAAGGAGGAGAAACCTTCAGAACGCCCTGGGAAGAAAAATGCTTTGCTGCTTACCTACCATCCACCTCATAAATATTTCACTTGCTAAAAGTTTTATACTGTCATCAAAATATCAGAACATCACTAGTGATGAAAGTTTATAAGGAATGTAACAGAGAGTAATTAATTACAGGCACAAATACATCTAAATATTTGATTCAGTTAGAATGTGCTCATAGTTCCTTCTGGCCTTTGTAATTCTGAATACCTTGTCACGCCACTGCAGGCTTTCCAAAAAGCTAAACCCAAATTCAAGGTTTTATAAATCCTTTTATAAATCCTAAATACTTTGGGTTCGGTGTTACTGATAATGTAAATAATAAAACCCAAGATTTGCAGCTGTGATTGATAGAGAAGAGATCTTAAGAGCACAGGGTATGAGGTATTTTAAAACCAGATGTGGTGCTCAGAAAGCTGTTTGCAGAAATGCAGGTGGTACTGTGGATTGCTGCAATACGTCTGGAGATCTAACGTGGTTCTCAGCTATTTGCCCTTCACTTACACATCTGCCTAAGTTTGCTAAGCTAAGCTGCGTACTTGAGGGCTCTTCCTCTCTAGGGATGCTGTTGGCAACATAAGCAAATAGAGAAAAGTCAGGATAAGTCCCTCATTTTTCTGCTGCACTTTTGACACTTCAGTTCACCATTTCAAACAGCTCCAGGCTGCAATGATCTATAAATTGGCTAATTGATAACATATTAAAAGCATTAAAGTTAAGCATTGCCTAACCAATGATGCAGATATTTTCATCCATGCTGTGTTACTCATTTAAAAGGAAGAATAATAGTTGTTTTATTTTTTTTTAATTATTATTTTTAGCATGGAATTTTACTCTTCATGGTAATTTTCCTTGCTCTTTTTTTAACACTTTATAGGAAATAATGGACAGAATTTATAAAAACGTCATGAGTAAAGTTCAGGAGATGAACTATATCCAGAGAACTCTGTTCAAGATAGGCTATGACTACAAACTGGAACAAATCAAAAGAGGATACGATGCACCTCTGTGTAACATGTAAGTATGATTCATGGCCCAACTGCACTTTTTTCATTGTGATTTGTCAAAGCAGGCTAAAAGAACAATCATCTAAGCTATCCAACATCAGACAATTCTATTGCAGCACGCAAACACGATCTAATGACTAAACTGAAATAAGCCAAGTTCTTGCAGGAAACGGAGGAGATATTTAATGGCAATTATTGAATCACAGACTGTGGGGAGGAACACCCAAGGATCACCGAGTCCAACCACTGGCTCCACGCAGGACTCCCCAAACCCTACGTCTGAGGTCACTGTCCAAACACACCTCAAACTCCAGCAGCTTGGGGCTGTGCCCACTGTCCTGCACAGCTTGTTCTGTGCCCACCAACCTCTTGTGAAGAATCTTTTCCTAACACACAGCCTGACCCTCACCCAAAATGCACCCGCTGCTCAAGGGGAGGCCGCAGCAGTGCGGAGCAGGGCAGGACAATCCCTTCCCTTGGCTGGCAGCACTGGACCTGGTTGCACCTCCAGGTATGGTTGGCTCTTCTGGCTGCCAGGTCACACTGCTGGCTCAGATTTAACATGCTGCCAACAAGAGGCCCCCACATCCTTTTGCGTGGGGCTGCTCTCCTGCCTAAGTATGACCGGTTTCCTGTAAGAGCAATTAGTTTAGGAGTGAGTGGTTTCCAGGATGAATGATTAATCTCCAGTAAGAATGACAAGATGACTAGTTAGTTTTCATTGGACTTCATTTTTGTTTATAGAATTGAAAACTTTATGTAAGTTGTAGGAATTCTGCAGTCTCCAAGCATTAGACAAGAAGCTTTCAATTATCCCTGCTCTCCGCTAAAATCTGTGAACGTTATTTTTGAGGTTTTGCAGATAGGAAGGATTGCCTCATTCCTTTTCATAAAGCGAGCTGAGGGACTGATCCTTAACATACATTTTTCCCTCTTTCCAGACTGTTGTTTAAAAAAGTAAAGGCACTGCTAGGAGGGAACATCCGCATGATGCTTTCCGGAGGAGCCCCACTCTCACCCCAAACACAAAGATTCATGAATATCTGTTTTTGCTGTCCTGTGGGCCAAGGCTATGGACTAACAGAAACATGTGGAGCTGGAACAATTACAGAAGGTAGTTAAAATACTTCTGGGAGTATATTTTAAGAGTTTTTTAGAATGTAAATTCAGAATAGCTGTATCTCTTAACTGCAGTAAAGTCACTTGAGATAAGCTGTTTTCAAAGATGTAGTTTGAGTTTATACTTCAAAATGAAAAAAACTTTGTGTTTTTCCTTGTTCTTTCTCTAAGTTGCTGATTATAGCACTGGAAGAGTTGGAGCTCCTCTTATTTGCTGTGAAATCAGATTGAGAGACTGGCAAGAAGGTAAGAGCATCTGATGCTTTGACTTCAGAGCAAGTAACCAAGTAATCTAACCAGTGCTTAGCTGGTTTCCTTGCCTATCTGCTTAGCTAGGTTGTAGTATATGAAGTAACTGTTCATCTTTGATAGCAGTCATTAGTTTGTGCGTGAACTTTAAGCTGAAGTATCAAAACATTTTCTTAGCAGCAGAATGTATAATTTGAAAATAATTGTATGGGGATTTTTTTTTCCAGGGGGCTATACTAACAGAGACAAGCCTAATCCCAGAGGGGAAATTGTAATTGGTGGACCTAATGTCTCAATGGGTTATTTTAAAAATGAAGAGAAAACAGCAGAAGATTTCACCACTGATGAGAATGGTCAGAGATGGTTTTGTACCGGAGATATAGGAGAATTCCATCCAGATGGGTGTCTGCAGATCATAGGTTGGCCTCACTTCTTGCTATCTCTAACTACCGTAAGATCTTGCCTAGCCATAACTGTAAGGATGTGATTAGTCCTGTTGACTTTGACAGGGCCAATGTACCTAAGATTACCTGCTTGCAAAATCCTAGCACTTTGCACAAGAAGACTTTTCCAGAAGTCTTCACAGCTATGAGAAAATTTTGGAAGCGATGCCATTCCCTGCTACATTATCACTATTTAATTCATGTGTGCTAATGAATAAATGTAAGATCATTTTTTGGTATTTTATACAAAACTTAAAAATCAGAGTCTCCATCATGTTCATATAGGTTGCATGACAAGAAGCGTGACGCTATGTAAGCTTCCTGGCAGAAGCCTTTACAAAGTTACAAGCATACGTACATGCTGTTAGCATCTTTATAACTTGGTAAAATGCTTTACTCATTTTTATTCACTTTTACCTGGCACACCTCTAGATACATTTAAATTGGCTTTGCAAATGAGTCTGTGGAAACACAGAAGTTTAAATGGAGCAAGCACATGGTGTTTTTTTTCCTTCTTCCCCCCCCCACTCCAGATCGTAAAAAAGACTTGGTAAAGCTACAGGCTGGGGAATACGTGTCTCTGGGCAAAGTAGAGGCAGCACTGAAGAACTGTTCATTGATTGATAATATCTGTGCTTATGCTAAAAGGTAAGAGTAGTATTAACTTTGTGTAAACCGAAATACAAGCTGTGACACTTCTATACTGACATAGCATGGTTTTCATTGAACAAAAGCCCCCACCAGAGCACGAGGTGTAAGTAGCATCTCTAAAGTAACACACATAGGCTCCAAGATTCCCTGAAACTGAAAAAAGTAACTTATGCTTTTCTGTTGGCATTTCCTCTATTGTAGTTCAGTCTAGTTTTGTTAAGTGTGGGACAGGTATAATTTAGCACGTGCTTTGGCTTTCTGTCAGAATACGAAGGAAAATTCATCCAGACTTTCTGCACCAGAACTAAATCTCTGAGTTTTGGAAGTAGCCAAATAGCCCAGGCGTCTCCTCCCCCCCTGCTTATACACAGTGTGAAGGGAAGCTGCAGAGAACTAGTGAAACATATAGTTGGAAAGCTAGATTATGCTGTTGTTTCTTAGATCCTGAGCTTTGATAAGTCATCAGTTGTGAAAACCTTCAGTAAAAAAGGATTTTGTATGCAGGATTAACTGCATTTCAAGAAGCACTGTGGATCTGTGTATCTATAATCAAGCAAGCATTTTATCCTTGAAATTGAAGCTTCAACTGTTTTTTTTCCCTTCCTTCTCTTGCTATCCTGTGGTAGTGACCAGTCTTATGTGATCAGTTTTGTGGTTCCCAATCAGAAGAAGCTGACGGCATTAGCTGAGCAGAAAGGTATAAGTGGAACCTGGGTTGAGATTTGTAACAATCCTACAATGGAAGCTGAAATCCTACGAGAAATTAAGGAGGTGGCAAACAAGAGTAAGTAAAATGCCAATCTCACAGCACTTACTAAGGCAAAAGTTTTCAGTTATCCCCACTGACTGCTTTCCTTTTTCCTGTTACCTCAGTCTACCAAAACTTAGAGGAGTTTTAACAGAAAGACCACGTCAAATTCATACCTCTTATTCCACGAATAGACATACTTTTGGTCATCTTAACTACTTCCTCTTTATGTTATTTAAAAAAAAAAAAAAAAAAAAAAAAAAAGCTTTTTTTTTTCCAATTAGCTTGTAAAGAAAGGCTGCATGTTTAACGCAGTGAACTTCCCTTCCAAACCTTTTGGATCTTAACAAGACATTTGCGGCATGAAAATTAGTTAAGCAAGACATTTCAAAGCTTTTTTCCATGCAGTGTTGTGTATTACTGCTTAGAACAACTATGACCCTTATGTTTACAACAGCTTAATCCTACTGTCCTTGCTACAGAGATAAAAATGATCCAAAACCTCATCCGTTCTTTATGGGGCCAAAAAACCCCCAAGCTAACTGGGATCAGGAACCTCTCTAAAGTGCTATGCACCTCTTACATGGAAACAATAAAACAGTGTAAGCATACATTAAGCACAAGCCTCTCAAAATTTGCCTTTTGAAACCAAGAAATTTAGAATGAAAGGCAGTATTAAATCTTCCCTGAAAATAAATGAAATTTTTTTTAAGGATTTGACTGAAGTATGAACGCTTTAATCTACATGATTCCATCATGAACTAAGTAAATAACATAAAGCATTGTTGCACAAAGTCACTGTCATACATTTTTTACTTTCTAGACAATAGTCTCCCATGCAGATATAATTGCTTTGAAAGGTTTTTTCGAAAATCACCTTAAGGAGGCAGTTTTGTTTTTTAGCAGTACATACTGCACCTTTCCCAGGAGCAGACGTGTACCTGAACATGAGGAAGCAGGACGGTCCAATACCAGCTTGAAGCTGGAGACGAAGGAGCTCGTAGGCTCAGATGTCCCAGCTGTCCTACACTTGCTGCCACCTAGAGGCTGTGCTGCCACAAGTTGTGCCAGAAGCTCACAGAGAAGTCTCAGTGGGTGCTATTATAGGTCTGCACGCAGGGCCTGACAGCAAGGCCCGTGCAGTAGTGCACACGTGCAGGAGTTCCTGCCCCGTTCCTGGCGCAGGGGAGGCCCGCGGGCAATTATCCATCTCCCCCCTCACTCACCCTATAGCCTTGTGACAGCAGTCTTGCATCTTCATGGTACAAACTTACTTCTTTCAAGCTTTAGATTTTATACTCTCACATTCAATACAAGGTATAAATACAGTATCTTACTAGAATATTTGCATGCTGTAGTATTGACACTGAGCTGTGGTACACAATTAAACTTGTGTACCGTCTTTTGGGTTACTTCATCAAGTAGGTCACCATATTATACATACTAGAATACTTGCCTTAGATGTGTAGTTAGCATGAATGTTTCATTTAACAGTGTTACTCACGCTGTTGTTTCTTGCTGTCCCTGCAGTGAAATTAGAGAGGTTTGAAATACCCATCAAAGTGCGGTTAAGCCCTGAACCGTGGACTCCAGAGACTGGGTTAGTAACAGATGCTTTCAAGTTGAAAAGGAAAGAACTGAAAAATCATTACCTCAACGACATCGAAAGAATGTATGGAGGCAAATAGGCTGAATTGACTAGACAGTTGTGCAGAGGGTTCTTTATCATGCCTTGACTTTGGATGTCCTTGTATACTGTAGGTATCACATGTATTCAGAAAATACACCAAATTGATGAATGTTTCTTATCTCTAAAGAGAGCAACAGGGAAGATCTTAAACTCTAAATTCCTACTTAACAGCAGAAAATATTGATGTGTTTTGGAGTTTCATGTGATTGTTTCCAGTTTTAAGACAGACATAATTATATGAAGCAGTATGGCCGGGTAATTTCATTATTCTTTCTCTAGCATGTTCAGACTACTTGCAGTTTCTCTAATTCATTGTGAAGCCTGGCACGTAGGGAGAAAATGGGTACTTCAACTTCAACCTTCTCCATTTAAAAATAAAAAAGACCCTAGTCAAGAACATGCTAGAGATCACTAATAATGGACTGCTTAAAAATGGATGGATTCTTCCGCACATCAGTTATCTTCAATATTTACAGTGCCTATAAGAGAATAAAAAATACACTTACCTTAAATACAGGTGAACTGAAAATCTTTCTAAAGAAAAGTTATTTGAAAACATCACTCAAGAGCATTGAGTCAACTATCCCAAGTTCTACTCACCAAACACTTTTGTACTTGCCACCACATTTTAACTCCAGCAGAGCTTTCCACTGGGACATAGCTTGAAAGAAAACAAAGACTTGCCTTGCTGCAGGAGGTACTGATGAAAATGAACAGCTGAATGCAGAACGCAAAATCTGCATTCTGGCTGGCAGACAACAGCAAAATTGATGGGCAGTTGTCTCTGAACAGATTTGAAACTCAAAGGAGAATTTGTTCTTTTTCTTTTGGAGGTGGCATGGGGCTTTTATTTTAAAGGCACTGATCCTCTAGGCCTTTGCATACATGTGAATAATGGTACAAGTTATTTCCATGTGGTTTACAGGATCAGGGTCTGAGTATCTGTAGTTACCTTATGGAAAGGGATTTCTGTTCACCTTTTAAAATACAGCATCCAAAACAAAGCCAACCAGAAACCAATAGCAGGTTCTCTGTGTCTTGTTTTACTTAGACAAAGTACGCTGTGGCTGGGAAAACCTTTAAGGAACTAAAAAAAAGGGACAAATCACTATATAGAAATCCTTATTAAAAAGTGTTCTTACATTAACTGGAAATTGTAGGTGTGCTGAAATGGGAGGTTATAATTTAATAACTGTTTATCATTTTGTGTGCAGCATCCAGTACTGTGTTTCCTTTGACTTGCAGTAACTGAGCTCCCACGTCCCCGCTAGCTCTTCACACTTGAACCACAAACGCTGTAAAAAAGTGGAGACTCTTGATGCTGTTCTACTTTGCACTTTTCTTAATCCTGTGTGTTGCGTTCATTTTGTACAGGTGTGGCTCAGCTGCTATATATTACAAATTCATTTTAAGTATTTATAGATTTCTTCTATTCCTAATGTGTTGTGTATATGATGGCTAAAAAGGAAAATTATTTGTTATTGTCACTGTACAGAAAGTAAAAGGTTTTGTGTGATGCTTCTCTTTAGCATACTGGCACATCTGTGGGTTCATGAAGGCAGGAATTACTTTCCCTTCCAGTTGCAGCTTTCCAAGTGACTCAGTTCTGGAGCTATGTTAGCAGCCTCCCATGTTTCAAACCAGTCGCTGTTGCATAACCTTTAGGCAGCCTGTTAGCATCACAGAAGTTAGATGTGTAAGAAAGTTACTCGCACTTGAGTCTGTCAGCAAGTTGTAAGATTTTCTTTTTTAAACCATGAATGTATTTATATGAAATGTATTTTATCTTGATTCCTGCTATCTTCTGTGTCTCGGCTGACTGAGAGTTGCTATTTTCAATGTATATATACACACACCACGCTGACATTTCAAGAACAGAATACAGTTGAAATGGTTAACCAAGTTTGTGTTTCTGGAGTGTTTTGCATGTTGTTTCCAGTTAATGGTCAGCACCTCCCATTCTCTTTGCAATGGAGCATACCGTAACAACAGGGCTTAGCAGAAGCAGCAGCTCAGAAGAACGTACCCGAGGGTAAAAAAGAGCCCTGATGTAGCAAGTGCTGCAAAAGGATTTGTTCAATCAGCTTCTCACGTATTTTTGGAGAAGGGGGAAAAAGTGAGGGAGGGATTACACTAGGCTTGCTTCAGTTGTAGCATGGAAGTGATTTGCAAATACAGTGCTTGCATTTTGGGAAGAGCTTCTACTAATTCTCAAATCCTTTTGTGACAGAGCTTGTAGAAAAGCAAGGAATGTAGCAAACGTGATTAGCCTCAGCTACACCTAACATCACCTCAGAGGGCCAAAGGAGCTGTCTCCAGGGGACAGGAAGGAGAAACAAAGTAAGCTTACATCAAGGGTCATTTAGGAGTCAAAGCAAAGAACATTTTGAAAATAAACCCAGAGCTTTAAATTAATTCCTTATTAAATACTGAACTAGTTGCTCAGAATCACCACCACTTAAAGTCTCTACAGCATCAGAGTCAAAGGTTTAAATGAACACCTTTCAAGCATGGCTTTAACACAGGACCTCAGGTAAGAGCTGGGGGAGAGATTTGCTTCCTGTACAAGTGCAGCAGGTGCCCTTAATTGGTTTAGCATAAACAGGGAAAGTGATGGCCATTCCCTTAAGAGCAGGTTAAGTGGTGTTTAGGCAGCCCAGGCAAGCCAACACACAGAGCCCCAGTTCCCATCAAAGGCTTCCCGAGCTGCATGCATGGCACAGGACACATTCTGAGACCACGGGTCATCAGTTCTGGCAGAACCAAACCAACACCTCCCCACCTCCTGGAATGATTGTTTCTGGTAACCACGCTGCTCTAATGATGGATTAGTCACGTTCTGCAACTACAGGCAATCAAAAAATAAATTCTGGTCACGCATTTATGTATTTAAGGAGCCTGCCTATTAGTTAAGTGCTATTTACATGAGAAAATGTGTTTAAATTTTAGCCCATGAAATGGAAACTCAAGAAACTAAAAGAGACAACAAAAATGATACAAACAACAACATTCCAGTGCTGCTTTTGCATAAAATGCCACAAAGGTGGTTTACAAAATGCAATCCATAAAGCTCTCAGCCACTATTAACATGGAATGCTAAAGGCTGGGCTCAGGTATTTGACACCACTGTGAAGATACCTGAATTAATGAACAGAACGCTTTCCCAGTTAACTCAGAGCTGCTGCACAGTAGGTCATTGGTTGGTTTATTTGTTTGTATTGAACACGATGGGGTCACACTGGCCATGGCAAGCATGTTTGCTGTTGGACCATCATCGTCACTTCACTTGATTTGAACGAGTGCTGGCAGCAGAGGGCTGCTTCATCTCTGTACTGCTTTTTTGCTGGGAGCTGCAGCACACAGAACCTTGCTGCACCTGTACTGCGGAAGAGAGATGTCTGGAAGAAAAATTAGATCTGATCTATGGTGGACACTGACAAAAACAAGTGTTCTAATGAAGCCCGCAGCAAATTACCCCAGGTAATTTGTCAAATTTGCATTTACTTTGAGATGTTAGCCTTGACATGAGGCCAATGCCCATTAAAGTAAACAAAGTGAGCTCTGGGGCATGCTGATCCTCAGAGCCCTCACACTTCTAAAGAAAAGAAGCAAATACTTCAACAACAGAGCAGCACAAAACAAAAACTGTTGAATTTTCCATTTCTTCTCCAATTTTGAACTACTGCTACCAGTGAGCTGCTGAGCCTACATAGGAACTAAGCCCAGCAACATCTGCAACGAGTCTCACACCACAATGACACCTCACAGCAGAGCCCCAGGAGGTGTTGCTGGCTTGTGTTTGTTTGAGATGTGGTATCTAACCTGCCTCTTCCTGTTGGCCATGGATCAGTTCCTTACTGAGGCCCCCCCCACAGAGTGGGCACGAAGAATAGGAATACTGTTCTCCTCAGCTGCCTGCTCTACTTTACTTTTTGTTCTTGGAGTCAAAACAAACCCAGTATTTGCTCCTGCAGTTCTAAATGGTTCTGCACAATGAAATTGAGCATCTTCTTTCTACTTGCAACAGAAATGGCTGCCTGTGGCACACCTCCCTTTGGTCCTGATGAAGCACGATGCCTGCACATCCCTAACCAAGCATGGCTCTGAAGGGACGTGGTTTTGTAAAAGGGCTCTGCAGAGAAAATCAAAACGGGGCACCTACACACACAGCAGGAAGACACAGCTGTCCATATATACGGAGATAGATATATGGACAGGCTGTGCCCCTGTGCCACAGCCACCTGTGAGCACAGCAGACACTGAGCTCAGACAGCAACAGGACGGGCCAGCTGGGAACAGGGACACATGAAGAATTCATATAGAATTCAAAATCCACAGCCATGGGCACAGAGCTCTGAGGAGAAAAAAGTGAAGGGCTTACTTGTGCCACATCCTCAGTCCCTCTCCACCACACAGGTAGGGAGCAGCCCAACACCAGCCCACCGATATTCAACACTCAAGTCCTTCAGGTCCAGAGCAACAGCCTCTGCAGTTAATTACTGTTTGAATTACTCCAATTCCGCCGTATCTGAGCTGCTCTCCTTCCGGCTGAATCTTTCAAATGGATGACGTTTTCCTTTCTAGAGTAAGGATACGCATTTGACTGAGCTGTGAGGCTGTGGCACGGGCTCCCCAAACACGCTCCCAGCACCACGCTCTGCTCTGCGTGGCAGCGCTGCAGGGAGGACCTACAGCAGGAGCGCACAGCAGGAGGCAGAGCCCCGCGGCTTTGGGCGGAGCCTCAGCCCTCCCGCACGCACCGTTTCTGACCGAGCTCCGGGCGGATCGGCGCGTCGCCGCCAGAGCTCGGCGCAGCCCGCAATGAACTGCAGCGAGGCGCGGCGGCTGCAGGCGCTGCTGGGCGCAGTGCTGCGGGAGCTGCGCCGCGGAGCCAACGCCAGCGCGGCGGCCGCCGAGCCCGGGGCTGGGGGCGACGCCTCGCTGTACATCCTGCTCATCATGATCTTCTACGGCTGCCTGGCCGGGGGGCTCATCCTGGCCTACACGCGCTCGCGGAAGCTGGAGTCCAAGCACGACCCCTACCACCTCTACATCGAGCGCGACTGGGGCCGCGGCGGCCTGGGCCAGGCGGCCGAGGAGGGCGGACCGGCCGAAGAGGAGCGGCCGCTGTGAGCCCGGGACGGCAAGTTGGCGGTCCTGCCGCCCTGTAACCGGGGGCTGGCCGGTACCGCTTTCCGCAACAAAAGCCTGCGCTGCCTTGCGTCCAGAGAGCATCACGTATCCCTACAGCTGCAGACATCCCTCAAAATCGGCGCGTGGGCCGTTCTCTCACCGCACCACCGTCACGCTAGCTGCCGCTTTCTGACAGCAAAGCTACAGTTCTAAAGCCCTTCCTCAACTTGGCAGCTGCAACGTTGCAGGGAATGGCCGTACATCAGCTGCACGAGGTGACGAGGGGTTTTGTTTTTACAAAAACCCTGAAATTACAGGAGCTTCACATCATGAACCACTGCACCAGGACCACAGCAACGGGGCCTCAGTCACATCAGAGCTTCCGCAAGGAATTCCTTCAACGCAATCAGAATTAAGCTGACTACAACCAATGTTCTCCCATCACAAAGAGCAAATTACTACACATCCAAACCCTTTTCAGTCCTGTCCCAGTGAAGCGTCCACCAGCAGGACCACGGCCTCCACGAGGCGTTACAGACCAACAGCTCAGAAAGTACTGCAAACCTGCAGAGCTCACCTCAGCTGGGCAAGGATAGGGAAGGGGCTGTCACCATTTCCCAAGTACGAGACTTGCACACACTGACTTGGCACAGCCCATCCTATGTCTGCCCCCAGCCCTGCGCCACATGGCAGCAGCTCGTCACACTGAGCAGCTGGCAGGAATCGGCAATTCATCTTTGCAACTCATTCTCAGTTGATGTAAATCCATTACCTGGGAATTTTCAAAAGAAACGCACAGAGCTGCAATCAGGCATTCAGCTCAAGTACTTTCATAAGCCCTCTGTTACCAGAGAAAAACACCCCTCATCCACCATCACACCCAATTCATTGCTTTTTGCCGGTACGTGAACAACTGCTTTCGAGGAGGAAGCACAGGAGTCAAACTTCATCAGAAATCTGACAAACATGAGAGCCACTGCCACGGCACCGAGCTGACACACTGCTCTCACAAAAACAAGGTCACACATCCCATTTGTTTCATGGTTCTGTTGCTTTTTAAAAATATATTTCAATTAAAACATTAAAAGTTAAAATAAGTTCTGTTACTTATGTACATTGAGTACAGTATATATTTCACATGGGCTGCTCTGAAAGTAACGCCCCCTGTTTACGATACTGGTCCTCAACAGGGGCAGCAGCGGTGGGATGGCAGCAGAGGGCAGATACCTTCCCAGCAGTATCTCATTACCTGCTGCTGCCTGTGGCAGATGGCAGCAGAGGGGCAGTCTGACACGGTGGTGTCTGACGTGAGGTGGGATGAAGCAAAGGGGTGGAACTGAATTCCTCCATGAATGTCAGCTGCCACTCATTACTGCTCTCTGCATGTTTCCAGAGACCACGCAGCACTGTGAGCACAGTGAGGAGTGGGATTTTGATGAGCATGCAGGCTCTCGTTCATTGCTGGTGAAAACACAGCTGATAAAAAACAGTGCTTTGTAGCTGCAAATTTGCTCTATCGAGTAGTTATGTGCTCTTTGCATCTGTTGTTGCATCTGTGGAAATAATGAGGCGGCACTACTTTCAGAGACCTACATACACGTGGCCCAAAGCAATTCCTCTTCACTCAGTGTGGCCCAGGCAACCCAAGAGGTTGGACATCCATGTGTTAACGCTTCAACACATTCAGCATTTAAATGTGCTCTCAGTATGTTTTATTTAGTATCAGTCACTATTTTCCACTGCTCCATTCTACAGATTACCACACAATAGATGTGGTGGTCCCCCTGCATCAGCACCCAACCAACACCACCAACTACGTATCTTCACAACACAACTCACCCCCCAAATAACACATGATACACCACACTTAGATCCTGTCTAAAAAAAGGGCAGGCCTTGTGAAAACATTTCCAATAAGGCACAAAATCTCCTGCCAAGTAAGTAACAAAGCACCCCATTCTAATTATCTGCAGTTCCACTGGTACATTTCAACACCTGAAAGAATTACCTGGTCTCAGTCAACTGTAGCACTTTGCAACTTTCATTAGTCCATCTGTTCTGCCTTATAGTTAGGGTTCAACCAGATGTTCAAATAAGATAACACGTTATCTGCTGGTTGGAAACCTTAAAGAACAGTGATGCTTCCTGTATTTTCTATGGCTTTGAACAACAAGTCATTTTTTGGGAGCTGATTCTGGCCCTGCGGAAGCCACCACACACCATCACTGCAGAGTGCAATGCTCTCTTAAAGCACTAAAAGAGAACTTTTTTCCCTCCCCACTGAGCATATCTGAATTAAAATAATGCCTGGCCACACCATAGCTGCTGCTGCTGTCAATTTTACAGTCTCCAGGAACACCCTGGAAGCGCTTGGGGGAAGACACAGCTTTATTTCTGTTCAGGATGCAAGGTGGGTAATCACAACTCAAACACCTCAAGCCTTCACAGCCAGCTCTCACTTCACAGCCCCAGCTCCTTCCCTGCTGCACAGGTCGCCAGCCACTCTGTCCCAAACCAGCAGCACTGCATGGGGCTGTTGTGGCCAATGCACAGGACCCAGCACCGGGTCTCACTGAACCTCATACAATTGGCCTCAGCCAATCCAGATCCCGCTGTAGTCTTTCCACTCTCAAGCAGTTCAACACTTCCACCCAACCTGGTGTCATTCACAAACTTACTGAAGGTGCACTGAATCTCCTCATCCAGATCATCCATAAGGTTCTAAATTCAGTAAGTTTCTAAATTCACTTCTGCACACAAGCAAAAATAACTGGTGTTTTATCCCTAGCCATGATTTATTTTTCCCCAGCATTCCTCACTCTTTACGCTACATCAGCTACCAGAGCTCTTCTCAGAATAATTACTAAGAAGTGATTATTTGCAGTCTCACTAAAACTCATACCTTCAAACATAGCAAAAACATTACAATATAGTTAGCATTACTTGCTTCTAGAACAACACCTGTTTCTGCACAGACTCTGACCCTGTGCTGCCATCCTCTTCATTACCAGCAACCAAAAGCCATCCACACTAAGTGATCATCAGTCATTCAACATCAACAACCAAATAAACAGAATGAAGCATGTGAATTACCACATGAAACACTCCTTATTCAAGTGCCTTGTTTCTTCTTAGCACAGAAAGAGCAGAGGCTCAACAATGTGTTACCAGACTGTAAATACTTTTATATTTACAATCCAAGATTCTGGAAAAAAAATTGTTTGGCTTCATCCAAATATTTCATTCATTCAAATGTTTGTTGGACAGCAGTCAAAACAACAGTAAATTTCTATAGGAGGATGTAAGGATAGTAAGGACAGGCAACAGCAATTTTGGATCACCCAAGGGTAGCGTCCCAGCCCAGTAACAGAGGAGGAATCACTTACCCCTTCCTGAGAATCAGGGCTTGCCCAGCGCTCCAAAGGCAGCATCTCCAAGCAGATGCTTCCCTTATGGCTGCCAGCCCTTAAACGAGGTCAGAGAAGGGCAGACCCTGGGCCCACCCCTTCTGGTCACACTGGTGAATTGCTTCCACCTGTGCTCCCAGGGCTGGCTGCGCCCCTGCACCAGGTGCTCAGTCACTGGTTCAGGCCAGTGATCTCCATACAGTGGGAAACATCAATCTGAGATTGATGTTCTGGTCAGCTCAACAGCATTTACTGCTTCACAGTGCTCTTGGCATTTGCTAGAGGATTACTTATTACTCCAAGTAACTTTTCTGACACATCGCCTGTTTTGCAGTGTCCCAGCACCAGCTGCAACAATCAGAACACATAACTCACAGCTAGAACACAAGCAGTAAAGATAAAGAAGCCACAAATTATTTCCTGAACTTTAATATCTTAAGAACAAGCTACGAAAATGTCTTAAGGAAAAAAAAGGGGCTTTCTCTTTTTAAAATGGAATCTTACAAGAAGTCTTTTAACAACTCTGAAAACTTACAAAATATACCCAAGTGCTGATAAAACAGCATTTCTTTTATAATGTGCTTTTTCCCAGTCATGGTAATGAAATGCAAGCATATCAAAAGTGTCATTTGCATCACAAGAACAAACCGCTTTTCTCCATCCCGAGGAACAGTACAAGTATGTTAGGTCAATTTAACTGCAGTGTGGTCGAATAACAAAGCAACATTAAGAACAATGACTTACAAAGACAATACAGGGAAAGCACACAACACAGATCGTCTATCAAGACTTCAGCTGCCACAGCTTAGTACGTGGAAGTGCTTCACCTGGCTTTGTTTCACTGTCTGGTTGTATATTACTGACTTGGGATCAAGCAAAACTTAATAGTTTGCTTATCAAAACATATTTGTTCCTGGTTACAGTTCAGAGCATAAATATGTTCACTTCTCGGATGTCTGGCGTAAACTTCAGACATTACAGCACAGTCAACAAGAAGGAACATTAAACCAGCACTGACTGATTTGGTACGTAACGGAATAAAAAGCAGTTCTATGTTTTCTTCTGTTAACTTCTCCGCAGGAGTGATAACAAGCTGCAGCATCCCTAACTTATCCAGCTACTTGGAAAGAGGCTTTCTGTCTGTAAATAGACAGCACACAGCTAGTACTTTCCCCTGGACTAAAGCAGCTGATCTCTAATAAGCTTCCCTCCCAATATCCCCATATGCACACCAAGTCCAATTCCAGCTATACATCTTACTAAATAAGAGTATAAACCACGTCTGTGCATCTAGACAGGCAGTAAGCCTCCTACATAACACGTCTGGCAGGTCTTTTTTTTTTTAAATATTATTTGCAGAAGCCAGACCTTAAAGGCAGTGTATATTTAAATAGCACAAAAATAATCGATAGGAACAAAACGATCAAAACATTGTCTCAGATATTCAAAATCTCCCACTCTGCATAGAAAAGAGCTTCAAAATCAGTATACAAATCAGAACTTGGATCCAAACATCCAGTAAGTATTTACTCCCAGAACAAGCTTATTAGGTGCAAGTATAAGTGTGTGTCCTGGCAAATGTGTTCAGAGTTTGAAGGTAAATGTTACAGGTGCATCCATCGCTACATTTCAAGAGACAAAACCCGTTTGGTGCATGTAAGCAGGCTGTAACACTGCTGATGGAACGAAGAACAAACAAGGAAAGCACAGCACACCAGTCACAGTTCTACAGTGCTGTGTGAGAAACAGGCAAACTGAGGGTTCTCTTCTCAAATTCATAGAAGAAATGCAAATATATAAACCCCGCATATTGTTAAGAACAAACTGAATAAAGCAATCCTTTCTTCACTACACACAGACATAACAATGCATTTACAGTATTTACAATTTTCAAGAATTCTGGATTTTTTACATTGCTTGCAGAAACCAAGTATTCCTCAGGTTGAAAACAAACAGCTACACAGTAGCTTCAGAAACCACTCAGTATAGCAGCAGTTTCTGAAGCAAGTCAGGTTACCAATTCCAACGTACATCCCATGATGTAAAGAGCACCTTTACATTATATAAAGCCACTCATTTCACCTAAGTACCCCGTTATCTGTAGGATATCACACCAACCACAGGTGTTTTATACATGCTAGAAACTGCTCATTTTCACAGTTTTCCAATTTAGGTAATAGAACCAAGTGAGCTGCAGTCCTAATGGCTGCTGCTGTCACTGCAATAGTATTAACAATTTCCCCTCGTGTATTTTCATTAGCAAGCAAGTGTATTATCACATGTAAAACTATATGAAAACATCCATATTCAGATGTACTTTATAAGTTCCCAAGTTAAGATGGGCAATCTTCTAGCCTGCACCCATGAAAACTGTTTATGAAAGCTGCTGCTTAAAGCAAGAAAAAAATACAATAGAATGAATATGGAAAATGTTAAAGAAACATGAAAACTGTAATAAAAATCTGCAGACAAGGAAGGTAGTACTTGTGTTCAGACCTTCTTTTTCTAAGTTAAAAGTAATCAAGGAACCCGTTCTGAATAACAGCACCGAAGAGAAAAATTGAAGACTTCACAGTAACACACACCTTTAGTGTCTTTTTTTTATTATTATTACAATATTTTCTGAAAAAATAACAGGGATTCAAAAATTGCAGACTTTAGATGGGAAGAATATTCCGTCCTTCACAGTGACAGAACTGACAGAGCAGACAGAAATGATGTTACTGACCTATTTCTTACACTACAAGACTTCAAAACAAAAACTGCGGCTGAAGTCCTTCACATGTATTTGACAAGAGTTGTTGGCACTGAAGTTCTGAGTTATTCAGTATTCCCTAAATATGAACTAATATAAATTAACAATCACCAAATTCTGAGATGCTTAAGTCAAAAGAAAACCTGACAAGATACAGTCCTTCCATCTCAGTGAAGGTAACACTAGGTTTCCAACAGACTATTTGAGAGATTATACACTCACAGGCTGTATTTGCAACTTTCACAAAGAGCAGAAATCACTGCCAGTCCTCACAAGCCTCTTACAACCAGGAGCAGGTAGCTCTGAGAATTCTATGTACACACCGCGGGCATCGTCTTCAAAAGAGCTAAGATGCTACTGTAAAAACAGGCCTGTTCAAATTGAAGCAGTTACACGTTTGGTCAGAACTATACAATAAGAGAATTTTGTGTTCAAAGTTTCTGCGTTACATACAAAAAGTCTGTAAGTGGCAGCACAGCTGCACGTAAGGCATTTTAGGAATGATTCCAACACAGCTCATTACCTTCAGCATTTCCTTAGGTTCGACTCCTTCGGCATTTCATTACCTTCAACTAACATGAGCAACCCGTTACATTTTCAGATCGTTTATTATTAAAGCCAACGGCCACTGGGATTGAGCCTGAGACGTCCGCAGACCTTCCATAACGACAGATGCAACACGAAGACTGAGCGCAGCCCGCAGTCAGAGCGGCCAGCTGAACAGCCAGCTTCATGCCGTGCAATGAGAGGTCGCTTCCCGCACCGCTCCTCGCTAGTTGGCCCAGTCCTGAAAGCGGAAACAGTCACTCGCGATCTTCCACACCGTGCTGTTGGATGTGGCCTGTGCTGTCAGCAAGAAGTTCTGGTTGAAGTAGCGCTGCTTGTTGCCATCAAATTTTACTGTCCCACAAGTCACCACGAGGACTGTTGTCTGGCTTTGAGTAGCTTGCTCTTCACATGAAGAAAAAACAAAGAAAACAACCCAAACAAAGACTAACAGGTGAAAGAAGTAGGAAACGCGCATTTTATTCAATTCTGTTACACTAGTTACAGGCTAGCAGTTGGTTACACGTCCACGAGAAATACAGCTTTCTTACATCACTTCCATGTAGACAACGGTGTATTCACTCGCCAACAGCACTTTTCACTGGGTTTCACATTTCCATCTAATGTTGTTCATTTGAGACCACTATAAACATCCTCCCATCTTTTTAGAAAAAGCCCTCTTTGTTTGATACGTGTATGTATCCAGCAAGTTGCATACACGTTCTCCTCTCCCTCCTATATTAGCTTGTATCCTTTCACAGCAAAGGAAAGCAAGCATGCTTGACCACAGGCTTTTGCCTTATACTGCAGAAATATTCCTCAGAAGTCATTTACTAACTTCTCAATTGTGTAAGCATTTCTTTAGCAATTGCTAATTAGAAATCGAATGAACTTAGCATCTATTCAAGATGTAAAGAAGTCAGAGCACATACAGATTAATAATCTATCCCACATATTATTGCATGGCAGCAGCAGAGGCTACAGCAGAGGTCTCTCGACTCGCACACCGTCAAGGACAACATCATCTGTTAAGATCAACCTTTCCAATACATGAGAACACAACACATCTGAACACAATCTTAACAAAAAGGAACATTTTCCCAGACATGAGGTATAGTGTGGAGTTGCTGCACCTCCTGGTTTTGTGCTTTATTTATGCACAGCTTTACCTTCCAACCCTCAATATTTTCACTAATAAACAGTCCCTAGAGAAATATTGAGCACTGTTACATTGTATTTCTATATCAATACTTATAAAATGACTAAATAAATAGTAATAGAAGCTTACCATGAACAGGCTGGCAGTCCAACACATTAACCTGGAATTCACTGGATGGCAACATTTCAAAAAACTCATTCAGTGCCTCTTGTCCAGAGACTGCGTTTCCATTCCAAATTAATGTTGCTTTGTCCAAATACAGCCTGGTCAGAGCCTGAGGGATTACAAACAGACGTATTTGGGGACAGAGGGTAAGCACATACAGTGCACAACATCTCAACATAGGAGTTGAAAGAATGTTTTGTATTACCAATCACTTCTGCTCCCTGAGGAAATAAAATGCCTTCCTCAATTATTAAGTTCTAAAAAATAGTGCTCCTGAACAAAAATTGAAATAGAAGCACGTTTTGCTTTATGACTAGTAAAGTGACTTGTACCTCTAAATTTCAATACTGATGGCATTTCCTAGTGATGTAACTGAGCTGCTTGCTAACAAAAGGAAAGCGCTACCAGTGCAGAATTAGCTCACTACGATTTTGTGCACACAAATGCAACACCAGTAGTCAGAAGGTATGATTTCAGGTAAAAAGAAACAAGACTGGGAGCAGTGGAACCATGCAAGAGGACAATTATGTGCAGCAGAGCAGAACCTTCCCAGTATTTCATAAGCTGCAGCTTATGGGCCATTACCTCTCAAGGAAGCTGTTGCTACATCTGTGCCTATCCTGTCTGAGCACAATATGACTATGCAGTAACATGCAGCTGCTGATACTTTCACGTTCACCTACAGTTTTTAAATTACAACTATAATACATGGTACCTCAGAGGTCAGCTAACAAATTCTGCACCTCTAACATGTATCTGGATTTGAACTGAACTACTATGCTGAAGAACAGTGAGGTAATTGCTAACAGGGCCCCTTTCTGAACAGTGCTGTGCAGTAACACAAAGCAATCCTTTACAGGGCAGCCTAGGAGGCCAAGCTGAGACCTCTGCTCCAATGCAATTCACAGGAACAAACTTCAAGTGTAAGTACTTGAAGACTTACTTTCAAGTGTAATGGTAGCTAGAAAAGCACATGAAACTATCCAAAACAGTTCAAGGTATTGGTAAAACATGTACATACCCTTCTTCTTTTATCCATAGTCTCATAATAAATGTTGACAAATTCTTCTGCAGCTCTGCAGGCTTGATCCACATAGGTTTTGAAATCCTGGAGGTAAAAAAAAAAAAAAAAAAAAGACAAAAAGCTTAAGTATTTTTTCGTTTCATATTTAATTACAATATACTATATTATTATTTATATTCTGTGCAAACTAGCCATCTAAGCAGTAGCTCTCACTAGTGAGCAGCCAAAACCACTGTATTCTCCACTCTCACTGAAAGATGACGTCAAGCAATGCTGAAACTGATTGCAAACTGCTTTTCTACTTTCTGGAAGTATCTCATTAGCTTCCAGCAAGCCTTAGGACTCATCTCTGAATGCTGGTTTATTTACTGTATTGAAATTGAAAATGGTTGCATTGGAAAAAGGGCTCCATCTGGTTGAAGCGTTGTGAACGCACAAGCATTCAGTGAAAAGAGCTGCTGCTTTCTGTGATGGATGTTCTGAATTAAAGGAACGAAATGTATCCAACACGTTGCTGAAAATGAACTCCATCACACCACCATACTTGATTTTTTTAAACCAAATTCATAGGGGTATTTTAAAGTATCTCTATAGAAAGAGAGATATATGCAAAAAGTAATAATAGTTCTACTTGGACATATAGCAGGGAAAGAGAGTGCCCACTAGCATGCTGAACATTCTACTACTATTAATCACTCCAGTTCTGCATCCACAAGAACTAAGCACCTCTCACATCTTTTTTTAATCATTTGATGTCACAATACTGAACTGGGATCTCATTTGGTAACTTATTCAGTTTGTTTACTGAACAGCAATATCTCAATTTCCTTGCCTACAGACCTGTGAGGACTACTCCAAGAGCAATGCCTCCTATTTTGTGATGTTGGTTCACTGTGTCAGAGGCAGATGGTGGTGGTACAGCAGCAGGGCTGAACCTTCCCACCAATATCCCATTACATTTTGTGCCATGTGACAGATGGCAGCAGAAGGGCAGCCTGACATGGTGACTGACATGGAAGTGAGGATGAAGCAAGGAAGTGGAACTGAATTGCTCTGTGTGGAAGACATGGCACCTACTGCCACTCATCAACGCTTGCTGAATGTTTTTGGAGACCAATCAGTGGGTGTGAGCACAGTGGGGGGGGCAGTGCATTGCAGCAGTGGTGGCAGTGACAGCTCAGCATGCAGGCTCTTGTTCATCACTAGTGAAAAAGCACAGCTAATGGTGGTGACTGTGGTGGAAAACAGTGTTTTGTAGTTGAAAACTTGTTAGAATGGCAAGGATGGACTCTTTTCAGTGGTGAATGGAGACAGGACAAGGGGAAACGGCCGGAAACTGCAGCACAGGAAGTTCTGCACAAATGTGCGAAGGAACTTCTTTACAGTGAGGTGACGGAGCACTGGAACAGGCTGCCAGGGAGGTGGTGGAGTCTCCTTCTCTGGAGATGTTCAAGACCTGCCTGGATGCCGATCTGTGCAACCTGCTGTAGGGAACCTGCTTTGGCAGGGGTTGGACTCCATGATCTCTGGAGGTCCCTTCCAACCCCTACAATTCTGTGATTCTGTGATTCAATCACACAGCGCTATTGTGCTCCTTGTATATGTTGTAGTTCCCATGAAAACACATAGGAGGCGATACAGAGCAAGCTACTTGTAATCTTTAATTTCGTTTCGTAATGATGTTTTGTTTAAAGTGTTATAATTTCTCATTCTTCTATTTCAACATTACATTCTCAACATTTATAATCCCATCAGTACATCACAACTCCGTTATTTTTCCTGGTCGTCTTTAATGAATACATACCAAAACTACCACCAGTTCCTACATTACCCCAAGAAACACTTTTACTTGGAAAAATTTCCATGCTGCAAAATACTCACCAGCATATCAAATAACCTCTGCTTACTCTATAGGGACAAATTGTCTCGCATTACTACTTTTTTAAATTCCCTGTGGATGGACATGACACTGTTCTTCTCCATCTCCTCCAACAGTTTCTGTACCCAGAGGCCAATTCTCGAGCCAAAGGCACTGTATTCCTGCAAGTGCCAACAGAAACTGTGACACCGTGAGATAAGGAGTGTCAGAGCACCCACTGGTCAGCAGTAATCATAACCTGACTGGTTAGTTATTTGGGGCAGATGGCTGTTATTACTCCATCAGCATGCATTTGCACACACGCTTTCTAACCAGGAGCCAAACGTGCTGCCAGTTAGTCACCGCACAGACAAAACAGGTGTGATGGAGACCAACAGAGAAACACCAGGGGAAAGCAAAGAGCAGTTAGGGAACCTGTAATGTATAATCATAGAATCCCTAGAGTTGGTAGGGACCTCTGAGGGCCATGTGGTCCAACTTCCTGAAATGAACAGGGACAACAGAGCTAGATCAGGGCCTTATCCAGCCTCACCTTGAAAGTCTCTGGGGATTTTATAGGGATTTAAGTCAAACAGAAAATAAGCTGCGTAAGTTTTAATACTCAGAACAAGTTCTTTTTAATGGTAACCCTGTACACATATTTAGAAACCTCCTCACACATCTGATCTGGCCTCTCACTCAAAGGTCAGCTCTGAGGTCTGATCTAGCTTTCAAGACAGGCCTGACTACTTGGAGTCCTAGCTCTAATCACATTTTGAACATCTGTAAGGATGGAGATTTCAGTTTCTCACTGCTGCCATTCCAACACCCAACCAGCTCACAGGGAAATCTTTCTTCTTGGCATTTAACAAGAACGTGGTACTCAAATTACTACTTTTTCGGAAGACTCTGATGACAATTCCCAAACGTTAGTTTTCCCTTTAATACTCCACCACCTATTCAGGGCCAGAAGCCCTTCAGCCACAGACTGCTCAGGCGTCCTATAACTCACAAGCCCACGGCCTGGAGTACTGAGCTTCAGGCGGCCGCGGGCCCCGAACCCCGTGGGCCCCGCGTGCCCACATAGAGGGCGGGACGGGGATGGGGAGGAGCCGGCCTCTGGCCGACGGCAGTCAGAGCCGCTCGGGCAACGCGAGCAGCTAAGGAGCAGAGACTGCCCGCTGTCCCTCTCTCCCCTCCGCCGCCGCCCGCCCCACGCGGGCATCCCCTCATCTCCAGAAGCGCTGCGCCCGGGCCCGGGACGGAGAAGGCCAGGCGGAACCGCGCTCCGCTCCGGGCCGCCTCCGTGCGAGGCCGCAGCTCCCCGCCTTACAACCTTGGCCCTGAGCGGCGGCTCCTCCCGCTTCACCGCGAGGACCCTGCAGCAGTAACCGAGCCCGAGCCCCAGCCCAGGCTGTCCCCGGCGCGGCGGGCGGCGCGAGGACTTACCACAGAGGCGGCCATGAGGCGGCAGCAGGCGCTCCAGGCCCCTCCCGGCGCGAGGCGGGCGGCGGAAGTGCGCTGCGATCAACGGCCGCCACTTCCGGCCGCGCTCAGCCAAGAGCGCTTCCGGCCCGCCACTCGCTGCCTTCGGGGCCGCCGGTTCGAGACCGCGGCGGTCACGGCCGTCTGACTTGTGAAGAACTGAATGTGGTTCAAGTGCAGAGCGGCACAGGGCATGGCTCCGTTGTGGTTAATTTAATGATCTTTTCCCTGCTGCCCCTTATTGCGGCTGGAGGGCTGCGGACGTAAAACCGGGTCGCTGTCTCTGTTTTTCCCACCTGTTTCAGATCTGCTCTCGCTCCCCCTCGCGCACCCCTCGGGGACTGCCGGGGAGCGGACGGGGAATTTGGGTCAGGGCATCTGAGGCCGTGCCCTTTGGTAGATTGAATCACGTCCAGCAGCGTCAGCTGCGTGCTCATTTGTCATTGCTGTGTAGGAGTTGTAAAACTGAGAAACAACGTGACCCACTGGATTAACATCTGCTCCCTGAAGATTGCTTAACAGAAAAGTTCAGACGCCTTCCCGTTTGAAATCTCAAGTCTGTTGCCGTGTCACTGCATTACCATATTCCTTCTTTGCTTTAAATTAATAAAGTGCTTCATAATAAAAAGAAGTATCATCAATTTCCAAATAGAAAAGCAAGGTGTCGGAATGATACGGGATTTGTTCCAGATCACAAAGGGAGACAGCTGCAGAACCAAAAACTGTAATCCTAATCTTTTATCTTCACCACATAAATATCCTTGCTACACTGGATTACTAAGAATTACCCCTATCTGTTATCTTCATTCTCTATTCCCTGTTTATTTTCTTCATACAGGTGCCAATGCGTCTGAAAAGTACAATGCTGTGTTCCTTTTCTGCGGATTCAATTTGTAGGAAATGACCACCATAAATCCCAGAGGAGCAAAGGAATTACATTTGTGTTATTACAGAGACTGTGAATTGCCTGCGCTGAACAACAGAGCTGTGACAAATGCTCATTTGCATTACCCCCTCATTTACTCATATGCACCTGTGGAGCCTGGAACAGGCTTAGCAAAGCCTTTCTGCTGGCAGACTATGTGCAGTTTTCCATCTTTCAAACACATTGAGAAAAAGATTTTTTAATCTCTTTTTTTATCAGTGTCTTCTCCAGTAAACTAAGTAAGACTTTAGGAATAAAGCCAGAAATAGTAAGAACTGAAGTAGCTAATTCGTTCAAACAACCTTTCTGTCAGGTCAGGATTTCTGTCCACAGATACACTTTTTTTTTTCATTCACAAATACTTTATGATCACTGGAGGTAGGATCAGAATCCTACTTTTCCAGCAGGATTCACTGCAGACTTTCCTCTGTAAGGTAGGGAGGTGAGTAATTCAGAGATTCCCCATGCTGCTGCCTGCCTGCCTTAGCACCAGTCACTACTCAATGAAGTGTCAAATGATAGATGCATACGGGTGTGAAACTCATTTTCAGCTTCTTCTAAAGATGACACAAAATTCCAGATATTGCTTTAGAGCAATGACTTCATGTTGGGACCATCTAATTGGGGAAAGCAGGAAGAAAATTCTTTCCCTCATAGCAAGTTGTATATGAGACATTACTGTGAGAGCAGCACACAGTGGCCAAAATGTATTTAGTTCTACGCAGAGACCAAGAAACAGAAATCCACCACTACAATATTTAAAAAATAAAGGCAGTAGCAAGAAATGTAAAATGTTTGCATGCGATACGTAACTCCTCAAAGACACATTAGAAATATGAGATAGTCAGAACAAATGAATATCACTTAAAGAAATACTTCTGGAAAGATCAAAAGAGTCCAGGATACTTAATAACAAGGCAACAATAGAAAGTTAGAAGCACAAAGACATCCTCCAAAAAAATGAAAATGTTTTCAAATGAACAGGGGAGAAAAATATACTTTGGCTATGAGATTTAACAAGAAAGCAAGGCAAATCAAAATAGTTCTGAGAAACATTTTGCTAAGGCAGAAACACTATGAATGTAATCCTTTTTCATACACATCAAAAGCAAGAAGTTCTGCCAAAAATCTGCAAGGCCAACGAGCAAGCAGTGTGCATCAAAAGAAGACAAGGCTGTAAGAAAATTAAACAAACTCTTCATGTCTTTGATCAACATGAAGAAGTTTATAAAGTATCTTATATTACAACCTTTCTTAAAAGGGAAAGAAATGGAGGATATGTCACACAGAATCACAGAATTGTAGGGGTTGGAAGGGACCTCCAGAGATCATGGAGTCCAACCCCCTGCCAAAGCAGGTTCCCTACAGCAGGTCGCACAGGTCGGCATCCAGGCAGGTCTTGAACATCTCCAGAGAAGGAGACTCCACCACCTCCCTGGCAGCCTGTTCCAGTGCTCTGTCACCTCACTGTAAAGAAGTTCTTGTGCACATTTGTGTGGAATTTCCTATGCTGCAGTTTCCAGCCGTTTCCCCTTGTCCTGTCTCACACACTGCAGAAAAGAGTCCATCCTCGCCACTCTGCCCCACACACCTTAGATACTGATAGACCTGGATCAGGTCCCCTCTCGGTCTTTCTTTCTCAAGGCTGAACAGACCCAGTTCACTCAGCCTTTCTTCATAGGAGAGATGCTCCAGGCCCTTCACCATCTTTGTGGCCCTCCGCTGGACTCTTTCCAAGAGATCCCTGTCTTTTTTGTACTGGGGAGCCCAGAACTGGACGCAGTGCTCCAGATGAGGCCTCACCAGGGCAGAGTAGAGGGGGAGGATCACCTCCCTCGACCTGCTGGCCACACTCTTTTTAATGCATCCCAGAATGCCATTGGCCCTCTTGGCCACAAGGTCATGAAGTGAAATGTCAGTACGAAAGGTTTTAGAACAAATCCATAAAACAAATAGCAACTAATCGTCAAGTTGTGTGCCAGTTTATGTGCATACTAACAATGATGGCATGTAATTTGTAAATTACAATAGGCTCTGTCCTCAAGGAATAGAAAGTTGCAAATGTGGGGCTGGTTTTCTGTGAAGAGCTCCAAAATGGATCCTCAGAACAATGGACCAGTAAATCTGATGTTTGCCCTACAAAAATTGGTAGAAACTATAACAAAGAAGGTAGATACTTGATTAAACATGACATATTAGAGCAGACTCAACATGGTTATTTAGGGAAAAGTTATGCTTCGCAAATCTATTCGTTCTTCAAAATACCTAAGAATCACGTGGAGGCAGAGCCTTGCTAGTAAGCAGTTCTTCTTCTATGTGATTTCCTTAAACTCTGAGATTTTGCTAATCTGTGGTTCTAGAATTATCGTACTTGGAAGCAGATAAATAGTTTTAATATGAAATTTTTATTTTTCAAGTTCAACTACCAATCCAAGTTATGCCAGCAGAATAGTACTCACCTGTTTTATTCAACACAGGTTTGTAGTATTTTTACTGAAGTTTTTGATGATTAACCAAAATTAGACTGCTAGAACACTCAGCTAAATCTGTCTTCCTGAAAATACAATTTCCTTACTTAGAAAGTATCATTTGCAAAGGAAACAAAACACTGCATCTACCCCCTTCAGGTACTTTTCCTGAGCAAGCCTTCAATTTGGGTGTTTATGCCTTCCACTAGTATGGGCAGGCATAATTTCCATTTTCTGTCTATGCTGTATATTGTCCAAATATTCCCTAAATAGGCATTTGAATTTCGTTCAAGTAATAACCAAGCATAATTCATAACTTCTCTTCAAAAGCCCAGTTATATTCCTAAGAGTTTCTCAGCCTTTATCTCCACTCCTGTACCTCCAGCCAACCCAACCACACACCCCAACCTTTTCTGTTCTGGAAAGAATGCGTAAGGTACAAATGCCAGAATGATTCACCAGCGATGATGCTGAAGTGCTATGTGGAGGTCAAGCAGTTTACAGCAAGATGATTCACCAAAATATATCTGAAGATGATTTGTGGAATATGCAACTGTACTTACCATATGGAAGTTTAGTTTAGGTCTTACAGAACAAATCAGCAGTAAAGGCTTAACTGTCAAAGTAGCTGGGATCAGCTATTACAACTGTGAGATGAATTAGACATACGGGGTATTTTTCATTCTGTAATCAATAATACTAACAATTAAAAGTTTTTGTTGGAAAGCTTCCCAAATAGCTCCTAGTGAGAACAATGGATTAAAACTCTACTCACAAGTAAATGGCAAATGGGATGACATGCATATAGCACAAATACCTGTTTGGAGATACGAAGCAGCTTTAAGAGGTGACTGCTTTGTAACTTCAGTCAAATTTACTCAAAATATCATAATTAATAACAACTAAAAATGTATTCAGTTTACAACAACGTATTCAGCCATCTGTGTTCTACCAGTTGTTGATTTTTTTTTTCCTATCAGTTGATACTCTGTTAATTAAAAGTGTTAGCAAAGTTCTGGACGATTTCAGAATCATTGAAAAAAATAATTTTTATTGTAAGTTATTTTGATACGAGGTGAGTAATGACGACAGAATGAATGCAGAATTCATTTTTTTTCCATAATATCCTCCCATGAGGACATTATGCATTGGCACCTATGCAAAAATGAAGCCAGACTGCATAGTGCAAGGCTACTTTGCAAACCAAACTTGTACCATGATACAGAAAATGATGAGTTTTCTGTAGTGACTTCAGTAACATGCTAAGATGAGGTCAATAGGTCCTAATTACCCCCAGTAAAATGAACAGTCCTTAGTTTTGTAAAAACTCTGAAGTTAATGTGTTCGTATTTTTCATGGTTTATAATTCATTTGCCTTTAAGACTACATAATGAACACTGACAAAATTTGAAATAGCATATCCTCTATTAAAAAAGGACAAGCAAACTGCAATGCTTTTTAATTTCTTGATTTAAAGAATGTATGTAATGTTACTCAAATCATAAACACACTTGGACTCAGCAGGTTCAAAATGTTACTGCAACAAATGCATGCTGAAGGGCAAATTCAGGAGGAAGCAGAAGGCAGCGTTCTTGCAAATTACAATAACTATTCTACTGAAATTAAAAAAACAGAGACCAAGCAGTGATCCATGACCAATGTCAGCGATTAAAATTAAACTGGTAGGTTCACTTTCTCATTTGGAGTGGTTTATCAACCTTCCTTGATGAATGCCACACACAGCATCCTTGTTAACAAAGTCCAATTACAGCTCAAAGATTTAGCAGGTATAGCGATGTTGACCAGAAGGATTCCCTCAAGGTCAGTGATTCACGCAGCACTTCAGCTTCAAGCTGGTCAAGCAATATGTTTAAAAGCTCTCATGCAACACAAAGGCATGCTGTTCTCTATGACCTTGAATCTTTCTGAGCAGTGACTGATGCTTCTGAAACATGGTACTCAAAACTTTTGTTGAAGTTATCAAATGCATAAGTAATGGTAGCCATGTGTAGATAAGTTGAAGGAATTACCTCTTAAAACTAGAGAAGCAACTGACACTAGCCAAATCCAGACAGACTGTGCTTGATGTGATGCTTACAAAGTTGGATCACGACTCATTGTTTTGCCTGAGCAAGAACTGAATGAGAACTCAACAACTGGATCCACTGATTTCAGCGGGGAGCTGATCTCAGGTGCTCGGCACATTCACCCTTTGACCTATGTGCTGGATAAAAAACCAAAGCTGGATTTTGGATTTATTGCACCACAGCAAACTTAAGAAGCTCTGGTTTGGCCAGTTCATTCTCAACAAAAAATAAATATTATTTATCTGGATAAACACAGGCAGAACTTGTGTTTGTTACAGTCCCAGGAGGACTCTGAACTATGCACTGCTCCACCTCAAATTCCTGTCATACCAGAACTGGTAGAATGTAATTATACTTATCCCAGTAAACAACCCTCTTGTTTTTTAAAGAAAAACAGGTCTTGCAATATATAGAACTGGCAACCATTGGGCAGACCCCCTGGGATACAGAGAGAGATCAATTACAAATTACTATTTGAACGCAATCCATGTCAGAGCACTCCCAAGGGGGATAAATAATCAGAACAGGTCAGTGTCACCATGGTCAACAGAAGAAATTTTAAAACCCTATCCATTTCATTATGTAATGAAATGGTACATGAGCTCTTATGAAAATCCAGCCACATGTAAGTAAAAGCTGGGTAAACTTATTCGTATTGCAATGGACTCCACAGTAGCTCAAGGTAGCAAGCTGATAACTAAAATCTGTGTATGTACACATAGGTGTATTTGTATACTAGACAGAAGGGGCCCGGAGCCTTACCTTTCAGACTTGTCAGGTAGTTCTCTTTGCACTTGTCCTTACATCTCAAAATTTCAGACTGAAATTCTGACAATGGCTTCAGCAGTATATTGTATCACTTTGCAGTGTAGCACCAGCTCACAGTTGTGTCCTGTGTACACAAAACAACATTGCAAATATCCGTTACCAACACATGTGAATCATATAATGCACTGTACCATACACATCAGCTGACAAGAGGATTTTACATGCATCACTTGCAACAACAGCTATGGTTTATTTTAACTTGGGTGCAGCAGAACCAGTACAATCCATGATCATTTCTCATCAGGGTTGCAAGCACTGCAGCTGCAACAGGTTGGGTGGTCCTTTTTCATGTCTCACTTAGTATTCCTCAGTTTTTAATAAAGCCTGGGAAGAAGAGAACCTCTCTTTCTCCCTTCACATCAATTGCCCTTAAGTAGCCTGACCATGTTTTGGGGAAAAACTCCATATCTAAAATATTGGGAATCGTGCACTTTTGCAGCACTGGTATAATAAGCCCAGTTCTAGACCTCACTCTACAAGACATTTATTAGGCTCAAAGATGAAAGAAGAGCACATCAATTCAGAATTCAGTTAGCACTCTGTTTTCCAGACTTACAGAAAACTAGAAGGAAAAATATTAGCTACAACACAACTTTTTAACCTGTTCTAAATTGCACTATGTGTCTGTCAGGATCTGAGAGAAAGACACTGTCCAGCTTTTTCCTTTCCTCTGTCCCTGATGGAGTATCTGATATTTATCCCTTTTATGTGTGTTTATAAATCCTAAACAGCCTGAGTACTATTACATGTCACAAAAAATTTACTCGTAAATCACACTATTCCCAGTTTGTTCCATGTTGCTTCACTTGTGGAAAATCTGGTTCTATAGGTAGGCAAATTCATATGAAACTCTGAGTCTGTTTAACAGGAAAGTTAAGAAATCCTCCAAAAAGATTGATATTCTTCAACTAGAAATAGAATCATAGAATCAATCACTCAACAAAACAAACAAACAGACCCTGCTTATATATTAGTTCTACATTCCACATATGATTTCTTAAATCCAAACACATGTTTTTTGGAGCCAGTGAAATTCTTGGAGGCAACAGGAGGCTTTTAACATTAGAATGAACCTAAGCAAAGAGCTAATGCAAGCATTGGGTTTAGGTCATCTCAATAGATGTGCACTTTGCTGTCATGTTTTTGTGGCTTTAGCTAAGTTTGTCTCTGCTTTTAATTCACTTTCCTTCTGAGGTTCACAGGAAAGTTATAAAGGCTGTATAAATAGAAATAATCAAAATTGTTTCTGATAAACACTTCCATGCATTGATATTTCTTTTCTGTAGGGTGAGGGTATAATCCAAATACAAGTAAATCCATATTAAATGTGACACCCTTCTACATGTTTTACTGCTAGTATCTGAGTTTCCACTAGTAAAGGCTGAAAATACCAAGCCTGTGCAATCTGGATCTGGGGCTGTTGTGCAATTCAGCTCTGCAAAGCCTTCCAAAGTTCCACCTTCTTCTAAGTAATTCTGCTGTGTTTTTCAAAAGGCTGAGAAGTGAACTATTACCTGTTTTCACGGCCTAAAGGATTCCTTAGGTCATGACACCCATAAAACAAAAGCTACAAATATACTAACTAAATGGACAGTAGGCTATGGAATAAATGTAAAGCACAGAATTGTTTTGTGTTTGCTTCACTCTTGGATCTCTTCTGGCAAAGGCTGCCTATTTTAAGAAGTTCCCACAGGTCCAATAGCAGGCAGGCATAACAGGAGTTGGAAAATCAGTTTTTTTTTCCACTGATACCCTCAATAAAACCAGCTTTATTATTATTATTATTTAAAGTTAGAAAGACAAGAAAGTGTTTGTGAACAAATTTTAATCTGTCTGAGGCAAAACCCAGTTTTCCATTGTATTTTTGGTGTTTCATTGTTTCCATTCCTTGCAAAAATTTTTCCTCTTTGAGAAGCAAAGAGTCTTTTTCCGAGAATAGATCAGGTCAGCTTGTAGCATATTCTGACCTAAATTTACAACTGGCTTAGACTTAAATGCTGGGCATCCTTAGGTAGGCCACTACGTAATATTTCTCCAGGCCTGTGACCATTTAAGGAATCATTTTGCAGTAAAGAGTCATCTACTTCCACCTGGAAGTAAACCGATTTACCACTTGATTTTATTTTATTTTTCATGGAGAGTTTGAACAGTGGCTCTGTGGCCAGCTGGCACAACAGCTCTGCAGTTAAGGCAGTGGAGTTGGAATTTGGAAAGAATGAAGAATGAAGTCCACTGTTCTCACTTTGGGAATGTGGATAGCAAAGACTGCTTTTGAAAGGTACCTCACCTGAAAAATCTGGCTTATATAAATATCTCTCATGTGTCAGTACTTTCCAACAGAAGGAAAATGTAATTTTATGTAGATTGATTAAGTTCTCAACATGAGTATAAACAAGTAAATTATTCTAGGGATATATAATGGAATTGTTTTATCCTTTATATGGATCATAACACATAGATTGGAAAACAGTCAAATTTCATTCGCAAAGCCAGCACATCTATTTTTACCTACTGAGTTACTTGTCACTTGTAAATCATGGAGGAAAAGATGTTGTATTGGACTTTGCAACCTGCTTCTCTTATCCTAACCGTCTGGTAACTCACATTCTATAAGCTTCATCTGTATTTTCCCTTTGCATCTTAATGAAATTAACAAACTAAATCAGTTGAGTATATTAATTCTATACAAAGGATTCACTTTTTTTTTTTTTTTAAGTTCCTGGAAAAGGAGAAGAAATCTTTACTGAAACAGATTTGTCCTCATCTTGTCTATTTCTGTGGCCTTTTGCATGGGCAGAGTGAGGCCAGAGAAATGCACAGATGCCAGGAACCACCTAATGAACCACATCAGAGCAATCACAGCTGCAAGAAAGAACCCAAGAGACAAAATACAGCACAAGATAAGCATTATCACCCCCCAAAATTGACTCGTGTACCTTGTGCTTCACAAATAAATGTTTGTATTTGAAGAGAGATGATTGAAAAGCAACCTGCTGACAGTGGAACATTTGGTCTTGAGATATAAGGACACTGACTACAGAAAGAAGAAACAGAAATAATTTTTCATTTCTTCTTCTCAGATAATATTGATAATATTATCTCAGATAATATTGATCGTTCTTGACAGATACACATCTCAGCAGATGGTGGGAAACAGTTATTATTCCACAGAAATGGTCCATTATTTTACAGTCTGTAATTAACATCTTACAGTGTGCTTCCTGGGAAGGGGCTGTTCCAAAGAAAGCTTTAACATGTTGTCTCTTCCAGAATGCTTTACAAATAAATGCAAGACTGTGAGGAATATTCAGGGAGAGTAACTGATAAAATGTTTCCTCTTTTTTCACATAGGTATTTGAGAAGGTGAAGCATTAGGATTATTTTCTTTCTTTTTAATGAGGCAACACCAGTTGTTTGATAAATAAGCACACTGCTCAGTGTTGAATGAAACCTACACTAGGTTTTGAATTTGTACTAAAATCCAGAACCAAAAGGAACTATTTTGACCTGTGTGCCCTGACGTCATGTGCAATGCATGGCACTGCTGTAAATGCAGGGTTTTCTAACAGCAGAGTAGCAGGACTGTGCTACGCTGTGTTCCCTAAAACAGCCATAGTCCAGAGGGAAACTGCAAAAACAATGGCAAAACTCCCACTGGCTCCAACAGAAACTGGATCTTGCTTAAATATCAAATGGCAAATAAATTTCCTTCAAAATGCAACTTAAATCACTAGCTGAGGTACACAGTTTCATTGCTCGAGCTGCAGTTTTAGCAGATATCTTGGCTAAATGTCAAATAATTCCATCAGCTCTTCGAAGGCAAATATTAGACAGTATCTGAAACAGTTTCCCCAAGCACCATTCAATTAACCTACTTGGCCAGAAGGTGATGCAAAAATCAATATTGTGTAATAGATGCTTGTGTTTCAGATGAAACCAATCAATAGGAATCAGAGTAATTTCAAATTAATGACCAATATACACAAAGTAAAAATATCAGGCAATTTAGGTACCAATGTGCTGTAACTTAAAATAGCTCTATTATTTGGTGTGGGATATTCCCCTAGTTACTATTGTATTAAACTCATCATGACTTTTCTAACAGAAAAAATAAACAATTACTGTCATATTAGGAGAACTCACAAAACAGGTGTGAGATCCCCCGGTTGGTCCTGCAACAGCTGTTAATGGGAAGTGTGCATTTGGTTTGCTCTGTGTATATCAGTTTGAATAGACCTGAACATTTGGGATTTTTCTGTTTGTTTTTCACAAGCAGTTTCTCTCTCTCTATTCCTCCTAGCCATGAACATGCACATTCAGACAGAAACAACAGGGCACTCAGCCCAGAGCCCGAAGGATAAATGTGGGTATCAGAGGGACTGTTGCTCTGTATCTGCACGGGAGACCTTAAGCATGTCCATGAAACATATACAAATAAACAGAGCTGACTGAACAGTATGAAAAGTTTCTACCCACATTCCTGTTAACAGAAGGCTTGTCAGTAATAAAGAGGAACAAAATGAGCTGATTCCAACTTGTGCTTTATACTAGACATATATCCTCCAATAAAGCTTACTGAAGTAAGACACAGGGCATGCAGAAGGACTTCCAGTGCCAGTTCCCAGTTCCATGAAATCAGTGGCATGCTTCTGGCCAGCCGCTTACATCCCTTTGGCTGCAATAACAATTTGCTTTCCGGCAGAGAGGTGTACCAGTAACTTATTTTCTACACTAGATAGATAAGATAAGGGCAGAAGAGAAATGTTTTTTCCAGACGGATAAGTCCAGAATAGTAAGTAAGGGATTCTCTGCATGTAAGTTTTCCATTTTTGTAGGACAATGTGAAGGTAATCCACTCTCTACACCTCTTTTGAAACTGTCAGTGTAGCCATGGGATACCACAGAAATACTGGAGCTGCCATATGCCAGTGTTACACTAAGCTTTCTGCTCATCTGTGCTACCCAGTGATCAAATGGCAAGCCTGACATCTTTGAGAGTGAGGACTTGCATGGAGGATCCCATCTACTCTTCTTTTTTTCCAAATATTCTTAGCTCTCTGCCAGACCAGAGGTAAAACATAAGATCTGACTGTGTGCCTCCCTGCCTCCAGTTGTTTCAAGGGATATCCACTAAAACAGCAACGCTTGTCCCCCAAAAAAAGTAAGAAGCCCTTAAGAGGCAAAGCTTCCTTTTTACCTCTGTTCTGTCCCAGGTCCTGCTTATTGATGGAAACTCAAAGCTAGGTCAATACATACACATAACCTCCTAGCCCAATGTATTACCTTCGATATGCACATATGACCTGATCTATTTTTCTATTGACAAGCTGTGACCTTTGGAATGGATCTCTTTTAACACAAAGTATGTGAATCTTCCCACAACATTTTTACTATGTTTATCAAGTATTTGATAGAATTCATTTGCGTTCCCACTGGAGTTATTAATAATAAATTCTGTAATGATTCACCAAAGACCACAAAATCCAATTATCAGTTCCCATGATTGTGCTAGCTTGACAATGAGGTATTTTCTTGAAAAAACAAAGGTATGTATGGGGGAAAGTCAAATTATGAGTGATTTATAGCAACATTTCTGATTTTATCACCGAACTGCAGAGAAAAGTAAGCATTCGGAAAAAAACAAATCCTAAGACATTTATTACATTTTTTGCACTCCTTCAGAATTTGTACCAAAGGGAGGGAAGTTTGTAAAGTATCTTTAAAAATATTATTCTTCTAAGGCACCACTCTCTCGAGAATAGGTTTAAGGATGGACGTGAGGACGAGACCAGTCAGAATCCACCCTGAGGATTTCCTAGGTGACCTTTGGATTTATTTATCGAGATTATTCTGCAGGGATACTGAGAGAGATTCTTTCCTCATAGGCACTAAAACAGATCAGTTAATAGGATGATTCAGAAACTGATAAAAGGTTACAGAGTCTTACACTGATAAACTTCCAGACAAATCCATCCAACTTATTGAGGGACCTCAGTGGCATTTATTATTGATCCTAATTTAGTTCTCAGAGAGTAAACAATTTCATCAGTAGTGGTTCAGCCCTTGCTCCACCTGGCACTGTATCCCAGTCAGGAAAACAAGGAGACAAGGTTAGTGACTTGTAATTAAAAAGCTTTCTCTGCTCCTGTACAACTGTACAACAGAAATATAGAAGACAAAGTACAGGGAAAGAGAACATCTCCTATAGTCACATTTAAAAAAAATCAAAATGAACATACTCACAGAATTATTACAGGCCAGGTCTCTAAATTCTCTATTCACAATCACTGTAAAACCTCTCCCTCCTATTTAAATTCCAACACTTTAACATACAAATGTGCAAAAAAAAAAAAAAAAAAAAGGTTTCCTTAGGACAGAGAAGCTGGTAGAAGAGCCATCAAAACAGCCAAGAATAAACCAACGTGCCAACCCCACGTTGATTTATTCCAGAGCAATGCACCTGGACCCTCCAGCTGTCACACATATTCCATCTGGAGCAGCAGCTGTTTGCTCAATAGCTGTCATATTAACTGACACAAACAATTGGTTGTTAAATTTGTCATCAGCGAAAAATGGGAAATGTTACATTTTGTTCCTGTCCTTGGGTTTTGGTCATTTCTTCTTACATAGCACGAAACCTGAACGGCAGTTGGTGCAGCTGAGTATTCATAACCATAGTCAAACTTACAGATCCCGCAGCATCTCCAAAAAGGTCAGGTTCAAGGTACTTCACTGGTTGCTATGGATACTACGTAAGGAGGAGTGGAAAGCAAAGTTTAACTCCTCAGATTATGTAGCAAAGAAGATGGAAGGATCCGGTCAGATTCCCAAGAGGCCGAGAACATGAAAGTCACAAATACATTTTATACAAGTTATGGCGGTGAAGAGAGACAGAAATTTTGGATCATGGAAAGTATGGAAGATGTTACACCAGCGGGGGCTGGGGAGTGACCTAAGAGAGTCACAGCTGCGGGGAAAGAACAAACATGTTTATTGGAAATGCTATTAGGGAACATTTTGCACAAAGCGGTGGAATTTGAATGCTGGATGACTGAAGTTATTACAGAGTTGAGCAATGAGGAGGGCTGCGGTGTTATTGCCTGCGAAGAAGATATTCAACAGGAAATGAAGCAACACCGTGTGATAGGAGAGTGCTTAGAAACGGAGAGGTAGGTTTGAAAAACTTCAGAGCGTGGGCAAACTCTGAAGGTGAAGGCTGATGAAATCACCATACAAACGTGTGTAACAAGAAAATGTGGAAATTAAAGAGTCGTGTAACATCTCCAAAGAAAGGAGAGAACAGAGGTGTACCTATCAAAATAGATGTTTTATGAACTGTAAGAGATAAGTACCTGGAGCAAATGTAATAAAAAAGGTAGATAAGTAGATCTAGGCGCATCCTGAAAAAATTGCTTTTAAAATACATTCCAATGGGAAATAATAGAATCAGTAGAGCACATAATGGATGGGAAATCTAGTTAGCAGAGGTAGTACCTGCCAGACAATTATCCACCTAATTACTTCTTTGCATCTATTGTATGTGGCAAAGGAGAATTTGGAATGAATGAAATACTCAGCGTGTGAACTTACACTGCTCAAACAAACAGAGCAGCAACAGCCACCAAAATTCTCTCCAAAAACCCTTTCCTCTAACACCATGCACTATCAGAAGCACAAGTGCTTTATGAAACTCTGGGCAGAGTGCTCAGCTATACAAACAGAACTGCCTTCCCACTGAAAACGACCTGCTTTCCTCTCAGCTGTAGGCACCCGCAGTTTGCTGATGCTTCACAGCATTTCAGATTTGCTTACCTTTTTGGACTAAGCCAAAGGTTAAAAAATAAGAGATAGACCATTTGTGTGGGTTTTTTTTGCTTTTTTTTTTTTTTTTTTTTTTTTTTTTTTTAAGGATTCTTTTTGGATTAACGGTATGGACTTACAAAATAAGTTGCCCAAAATGTTATCCTTCCCAAAATGGGATCTGATTAAACATAACTAAGCTCAAAAAATCTTTAGAGAACCTGTGATGCAAAGGAACAAAGCCAAAAATAAAGCAAGCACAGATACTGATGTCATTAAAAAAAAAAAAAAAAAGCCTTCTATGGAACTTAGGTTGACTGATGTCAATGTTTACATTCACCGAATACAGAGAACACAGACAGAGAAACAAGGAAACCCAGACGTCTTCAGCTGACAGCACTGTTCCTCTTGTCGCCGACAGGCGGCCCTTTAGCTGCAGCCGAGCAGCCGCTGCACAGCGGGCACCGCAGAGATGGCAGCGCAGCGCCTTTCCGCACTCCAGCAATGATTTATAGGGTCAGGCATGGGCTACGCATTCTTAGACTACCAAGCAGTATATGGTTTGTGACTGAGGTCAAACAGCGGGGTAACATTTAGTCATCACATGTCAGAGTAAAGTCTAAAGGACAAAATTTGGTGCAATATATTTACTTTCTATCGCTGGAGAAGGAATTTTAGTTTGAAAGAGGAAGGAGCAAAGAAGCAGAAGGTGTACTTGTAAACATGTGGTACCAGAGCTATATGCCCATATTTAGCTGTGCATACTAGCGTGGCTTTCAGTTGTCTGCACATTCCTTTTTCATGTACCAGCCACCCCAGTACTGAAACAAGATGCTGGAGTGTAGGTGTTGGGAATGTATTTCCACACAACTTCCAGAATTTACAGCACGTTTATTCCGCTCAGATATTTTGCAGAGTTAAAGCTTTGAAGATGTGATGGATAAGAGTTTAAGAAGCTTAGAGCCCTGAGACAAAGCTTGAAAGCTGTTCTTAAAAGCAGGGTTTATTCCTGGTGACCACCATAGCAAAGTGCACAACTACCAATAGGACCCTACAGTAAAAACAAGTACTTTCATTCCAAGCATGGCACTTTGTAACTGAAAAAGCAAAAGAGTCAGCAAGCTCAGGGAGCTTGATATGAAAAGATATGAAAACAAAAGAAAACAACATAAATTTGAAAGTAACACGGTAATAAATGTTCTCATGCATTGGACAGTACCTCAGAGTATCTCAGAATATACAATCAAAGCAATAGTATAGGAGGATAGCCAAAAGTGAAAGCAGTACCCAGAAAGTTAATTTTTATATTGACAGTTATTTGGAATAATTCTGTAGAATTGGAATGAGTGCTTCCGAGTTCTCTCTCAGTTTAAGCAGAAAGACAAATAGGTAAAATGACATACACATCTTGTACAGGAAAAGACAAAATACACATACATTCACAATGATCATTTAAAGCAGGTTCTGGAGTATGCAGTAGATGAGTACGGAGAGGGAATTTTGGCAGTGTTCACAGCAGATGCCCTGGGCATTGAGGGCTGTTGAGAACTAAATTTAAATTTTGTCTTCGGTCTTCTTTGAAGTCTTCTCTACGCATTGAGGACATGCTTCTATTCCTCTTATCACAGAGGGTTCTGCAAGAAAAATGTCTTTCCAGCACCTTAACTTCAGTGACCACACCAGTGTTCTGCCAGAATGAATAGCACAGCCGTTGGCTCTGAGAGCAGCGCTCCCTGGTGCATTCAGCAGTATTCTATATTCAACTACCACCGTTAGCATTAGTGTCATCTGCTTCCTGGTTGGTCTCATTTGAGAAAGGAGACAGGAACGTGCACCAGGGACGTGTTCTAATTTTTATTTTTAGAGAGATCTTCATGACCTTGAACATCTATCAAGAAAAAGAAGAACCCAGTGTTGTAAACAAGCTGAACTAGAAATTCTAAGGTAATTGCATCACTCAGGCAATAGAGGCAAGGAACTGCAAAGGCTCTGAGAGGTAAAATGCTTGGTGCTTCCCACTTTCATTTCTGTTCTGGCAGAGTACCTCTCCTGCAGCCACTCACTGGCCTCACTCTGTGACACACCTCAGTGCCACCGCTTTACCAACATCTTCCACTCCTGAGACCCCACATAAGTAGATCTGTAATGTTACAGAATCCCAAAGCAAACAGATGAGAAATTCTGACTTCTCTCAAATCCCAGTGTAGTCTTGAACTATAGTGGTAACTTGCTGATGTAGAGATCCTAGAAAGAACAATGTTTTGTTAATCCCTTCAGGTAATTTTAAACTTTCTTACAGCATCATACTGGGTTACAGCCTTTAAGTGCTTAAGTGTAAAAAGGCAATAAGCTTAAAAAGCCTGACATGGAGTACATCAGCCTCCAGATAAATTCCTGTGACTGTTACCCATGATATACACAAAGTCAACTGAATACACCAGCACACGAGCGTGGGTGTTTTATGGACACAAAGAGTAAAGTAAAATAACATGATTAAGGATTTTAGGCTTAGAGTGGGTGCATGTGATGCCTACTTCTCTGAGAATACAAAATTATGGACAAAAAGTAATTTATTCACAAAACCAGCACTGCTGCTTTCCTGGATAATGCCGTGACATGTGGGCATAACAGTCAAAGCCGGAACTGCACAACATGAGCAATATGTTCTGCTGGCTGCCCCCTTCCCTCTACCCATTGTCTAAAAAAGGAGGAATCTGATAAAAACAGGTGGACTACTTGTGGATTACTTGTGGTAATGGGATGATGACATTTCAAATAACTTTAGTTAGATTTTCAACCCATTTATTCCACAAGTTGCTTAGAAGTCACTATACTACTTTTTTAATGTGTTTTACACTACACTCACAGGCAGGCTATATCTTGGATAGGCTATTTTGGAAAAACTGTAGCTGAGAAAAGAAACTGTGCAATAAGATAAGGCCTTGAATAATAACAGATTTGCTGTGCTTTGAATTGAAGGCTGAATCTGCTGATTGCATCCCCAGGCTGGCCTGACCTCTCTGCAATGTCAGACATCTGTTATTGCAGGGGCTCTGGAATCTCACAGGTTTACTTGCCACAACACACTTGCCACGATGAAGCACACAACTATTCCAAATTCACAGACATGTATCTCTTGTTTGCACTGAGGACACGCAGTTCCTCAAAACTCATTCAATAAGGCTGCATCCTAGCAGAGGAGAGGATGTGTCTGCCCTGAAAGCAGCCATGGACAGCATGAGAAAGTTTCAATTTGCAGCCCTAAAATGTCCTTTTGTATCTGTAAGACCAAACATGGAAGTTTAAACAGACAAAACAACCTGGACACTGAAAGAGAGAAAACATTCTGTGCTGCTACATTATTGTAAATCTTGAAATCAAAGTAATTACTCCCTGAACTGGAAATCATCTTCTGGAGTACAGTCTATTTTGATTCATTCCCTCATGATGATTAAAGTTAGTAGTCTCTGTACAAGAAGTGTGATGACGAAGTCAGAAGATGACAGAGCGCTAACAGTGAGGACCAACTTGTTGTCTGTGTCTGCAACAGCAATCTGCCTGTCATATCGTTGCTTCTACTTCTCAGTATTTCAATTATTGAGACACTTATGGAAAGAAAAGCAGATCTCTCTGCAGATGAGAGCAATACAAGGAAACAGCATTTTTCACGCTGCTCCAGGAAGGAACCCTCCCAGCAGTTGCCCAGCACAACGGCTGTGCTACAAGCTTCTCCACTTTGCAAAGACTGCTTAGCAGTTCAGTTTAAAAACTGAAGTGTGATCTGATTCTGCTTCTTGCTCTTTATCTTGATAATTTGTCAGGACAGCATTCTATGTCTTTCTGTGGATTCTTTTCACTTCCTTTACTTAACTTCGCAGCTCCTTTAGGGCTTTGTCTTCCCAGCTTGCCTTCTTATGGAAATTTCACAACATCTTCCTCTCTTCTTTGCAGGACCCTCTCTGCTCAGCTTCATTCACTTGTAAAAAATTCTGTATTTCATTTACACGGAAAAGAAAAGGCTGTGGGGAGACCTAATTAGGTACTTGCAATATTTAAAGGGAGGCTTTAAAAAGGAGGCAAATCAACCTTTTACATGAGTAGATAGCAATAGGACAAGGGGGAATGGTTTTAAACTAAAGGAGGAAATATTTAGATTAGATGTCAGGAGGAACGTTTTCACTTAGACAGTGGTGAGGTGCTGAAACAGGTTGTCCAGAGTGGCTGTGGATGCCCTGCACCTGGAGGTGTGCAAGGCCAGGTTGGATGGGGCACTGGGCAATCTGATCTAGTGGCTGGCAACCCCACCGCAGCAGGGGGGTGGGACTTGATCTTTGTGGTCCCTTCCAATCCATGCCATTCTATGATTTCTTCCTTCTTTCCAACATGTATTTGCTTGTATCTTAGACATAGTTATCCAAATGTGCCCCTTAGGAACCAAATGATCTGTGGGTTTTTGTTAATACCTTTTTAGCTATAGGAATTCTCAGCAGCAGATGGCTGAAAGACAGCCATTGTTGGGTTTGATCACACTGAAATGCCACATGAATAATGAAAATGGCCATTCCTGAAGATCCACCTTGCCAGATGTGTCTACATGATGATAAAACAAGGAACACCTTCAGAAGGAAGAAAACTGCAAACATGACAATTAGAGAAGGTAAAAGGTGATGCATGAGTGCATGCATGGATGGCCAGTAAGAGCTGGAGCTGCATTGCCCACTGTTGGGATACACAGAAAGCAAGAAATGAAGTAGGACCAGGAGAAGGAGCAGCAACAAAAACATGATCTCAGTGATATCAGCAAAATGAAGCTCCTACACTCCATCCCTCCTCAGTGATCACCATATGGACTCTGGCTGCTGACAGCACCTGTGTGGGGCAGAGCTTTTGCTATGGAGGCCCAGGCAGTGAAGACAGCAATATTTTTCTGGATGCTTTTAAAATTTGGGCCAGTGTTAACTACTGTTTACAGATACGGTCACACTAAGTCAGACAGCACCTAAAACCAAACAACCTTCCACACTTACCCTCAGCAGATGCAAGGAAATAGGCAACAACTGTTTCAGCATAGTCATTCAATTACTATGAAAACCAGTCACAAATTCTACAGCGAGGAAAAATTACTGGGAGGAGGGCATGACATTGTCATACTGCAGAGCAGAACACTCGGAGGGAGGATATCTTATTGCAGTGCAAAATGGTGAGGTAATGGTAACTTTATTTTATAAACTGCATACACATCAATGACAACTTTAAGCTTAATGTACCGGAATGTCTTGAAATAACAGAAGTAGTATTAATCTGACCAGATAATAGGCACAGAACATCGTTAATGACAATGCCAGCAATAAAACCAAGAGGAATTTTGTAGGCTTACATTGACCTGGGTTGCAGACCAACATTCCTCGTCTGTGTGTCAAACAGTTATTTATTCTTCCTTCCCTCAGAAGGTCAGTATAGGAAAACGTAACAGATGAATCTATCATGTGCTACTGTAGCAACAAAGACTGATGAATATCAGGTCCACATTGCCTGTACATTCTGTGAGAAAGTAAGTCAGAAGTTACTGAGTATACTTATAAAAGTAGTGCAGTATGAATGAAAATAGTATCGGTGTCCTGAGAACTGCTGCTGGACTCGCAAAGAGCTCAGTTGTTGTGCTTCCCAACAGTAACACCCAGAAAAGTGGTGTGACAGGGGAAAACAGAGGTGTGGCTAGAACCACATCCAGTGCGAAATGATGATGTTGACCATTACATGGTTTATTATTTTGCTCCTTAATAAACTTTGGTTTTGCATGGAGTACACATTCACCATTATAATACAGAGTTCTGCTAAAAGATGTATGTACTGTTTAGCAGCTCCTTTCCTGTCAACTATTTCTCTTTGAGGCTGTAAAAGATCGTGGCAGGGGGCAGACCTGCCAAACCCAGAAGCATTACTAAATAAATGACCAGTACCTCGAGCAGGGCTGTTATTGAAGTTACTTAAGTTCATTAACTGATGTCATGTTACTAATAATGCTGCCACTGATTTCTGCTGGAGCCTGTGGGGAGTAGAGCCATCCTACAATCTCCAGTGTCTGTTATCTGACCATGTGCTGGCTCAGCTGTTAGAAAACTACATTCATTCAGGATGTATTTTAATCTCACTTTATATGTTGCATTGAGCTACACACTAGTTTTTGCTCAGCTTTTGGCTTGCACTCCTTTCAAGGCATTTGCTCCTCCCTCCCTACAGTCAGCCTTGCCAGAGTCCTCCCAACACCTCCCAGCTGCCTTCAGCTGTGCTCAAGAGGCACTAGCACTTCACTTTTGTTACATTACTGTGTCTCAATATCCTACTACTAAAAAGACTTCATTATTTTTTAATATGCGTTATTTATCTTGAACTTTACAAGGGTTTGATTGTATAAAATAGTGAAAACTTTCAATTCCCATTAGCTTTATATGGAAGATAAAGATGTCCCCATCCTTCTCCTTTCTTTTCTGCTTTGCTTTTCTTTCTCTCAGACTTCTGAGTTTCCGTAATTTCCCCAAACACGTCCACTATGTTTTACCTACTGAAATGTTTTCTGTAAAGTCCTATTTGCTCCACCTCTCTCAAATAATGTCTCAGATCTCATTCACAAACATAAGTGCTTTTGCATACTATAATGTCGTTCAAGCAGTACTTCCATTCAAGCAGAAGGAAAGCTACAACTCTGCTCTTCTGAGATTCTCCTTTGAGTCCATGTACCAATTAAGGAAGTTATACTTCTAAATGAACATTCACACAGGCCAAAGAAGAACCAGTGCTGTCCATTGTATAGGGAAATAATTTGGCTGAAGAGGAAAGCAATGAACAATTCATGCTGGGAGAGCCCCTGACACCTCCTTCTAACAAGCACAGTAGTTGTATTTTCTTTATGATACAACCTTGCACATTAGTTAAAACACATGTATCATGGTACTCATCCTCTTGTTCAATGACCAAATTAAAGCCAGTGTAAAACTCAACCATTAGTAACAACTGAAATGTTATCTATTCAACACTGGTTTGGTCTGTGTTTTCTATCTTCCAGAGCACTCTCATACGCAATAGTTTAAGGATGAAGGGAAAGCTGAAAGAGGGACTGTATCAAAAAGTGAAACCAATAGGGATCCTCTCATTCATTATTATGAATCCAGTCAGTTGTTACTGACACTGGAAGAATATTTACATGCTTAGTGGAGTGTCTTCTGTGCTTATTACTATTGATATTTCCATTCTCTCTGGATTGGAAAAAATTGCCATTGAAGCAAAGTCAAAATTTGGAAATTCAGCCTTCTATTGATTTATAGTCTATAAAAATAAAAGGTAAAGAGCAAAGAACAGAGCAAATAAAGGTTGATAATAGCACATTTTAGGTACATGCTAAATCCAACACTTTCTAGGCATAATAAATTATTTTCTACAATGTTTCAATGAAGAAATTAATTCTACAATTAAGAATCATCTTAACCTTCTTAATTTGTTTGAAATGAACTATGATGATTTTCATCTGCTGTGTAAATCTCTTTCTAGCAGAAAAATAACTGTGAAGAATAATTCTCAGCATTTTTCAGAGTGATTGTCATGTCGTGGCTCAGGAGAATAACAGTACTGTGCAATCTCTAGGTACGATGCTTCCCAGCCTTGTATTTCCTTACTGACATTTGCAAATAAACGCATGATCTGAATTCTCCCCTCTCTAAATCCAACTGAAAGTTCCAGTGAGTAAACCCACATAGGTATCATCTGGAGAAAAAGTGCAAACCAGTGGCATGTGGGGAGAAGACCAAACAACAATAATAAAAGAGGCTGTGTATTTGTTTGTTATAATCTCTTCCTCTTGTTACTGCTCCACTGATAGGCAAGAAGGCACTGAGTGACTGCACACAGCAGAATCCCATGGCACCAGGAAGGCTGCATCTTCCCCCACGGGAGAGGGGTGAGCTCCGGACCCGTGGGTGAAAGCAGACACTGCCAACTCAATCACAGGCTCTTCCTTTTCTGCCAAAGAGAGCTGAAGTGACATAAAGTGCAAAAAGAGACAGAAACCACTGACTTCAGTGGAATGTGAGGCATTCTTTCTCTTTGTTTTCCAGCTTGTTTGACTGTTAAAAGAAAACACAGTCTCTAGCTTTGAACCTCTCCAACTATAATATTGGCCAAAGCAGAAAGGTGCTGAGCTCTTTCTGGGAAGGTGCAGAACTCCATTTGTTCCCATCAAGGCTCTGTAACAATAAAGGAGCAGCCTCCTGACACTCAAATGTATTTTGCAGCTTTCCAACTATAACGTTTCTGTGTCATAAAACTGCCTTGCTGGTACTAAATCTAATCAGTACCACGTGCCCCATCTCTCATGTAAGCATGTTTTGAAGAATACTTTCTACAATAGCTCATCTGTGGATTCAACCACAAATGAAATGTCTTGCTCATGTTGCACTCCCTTTCCTGCCTGCCTGCACAGAATAAAATGAAAAGCTCCTTCAGTTTCCAGACTCTCCCTCTTCTTCAGACTGAACCCATTCAGGATGCCTCCAGGGTTATTGTACTTCTACACTCCCTGTAAGCACATATATGCACACACATGCACATATAAATGTATCACAGTCGTTTCCTGTTGCTAAGGAAATTGGAAACGAATATGGAATACTTCTGATTTAAAAAAAAACTTTAAAAAAAAAACATTCTAAGAATGAAAACTGACTGGTTCTAGTATACACACATCTGAATTCAACAGAACTGTAAGAATTGCTAAATAAATCTCGTAATGAAAATAATTTCTTCCCCTTAAGACTTTAAACCTTGTAAATAAATATATATGTAAATTAAAAATTGTGTACCCATCTTCTTACATATACAGTCTTATAACAACCAAGTCACCCAGCCATTCACCAGCATCTCTGAGGGTGTTTTCTACCCACTCTTAGAGCTTATTCCTTATTACCTTGAAAAACGTTTATGAAAAGATTTTATTCTCAATTTGCAGGTTCTCCTTTTATTGATTCTCGTACTTTTTATCTCATGGATTCCTGCAAAAAGGATGTTGGCCTCTCCGTATAATTCCCTCTGCTGAAACTCCTTACACTGCCAGTTCTGCGTGCAGCAAGGTTCCCTAATTCCTGGCTACTGGGGAAACAGAAGACTGAATGGTTCCTTGTGAATATCGCCCCTGGACTGTTAGCCCAGATCTCCTCACCTCAAATGAGTCAGATTTTGACACCAGCTGCTGTTTCATTTTTAATTTAAATTTGACCAGGCTTCTGGTATGCTCATCCTCCAGTCCATATGTAAAGCACTGCTTGCTCATTTGTTTTTAATTCATAGAAAGCCCACTAGTTTTTCGAGGTTACTCGACTGCTGCTTACACTGTGTCACTCCTGAATGGCAGAGGAGGACCCTCAGACTCGACACAGGAAATCGTTCAAATTCCTGGTATTCCTGAAGCAACCTTTCCCTCAGCCTCTTCCTCTTCTCTCTTTCCTTGCACAAGGCTGCAAAGTGCAAGCTACAGTGCTGAGCTAATTTGCCATCAGATGGACCGTTCTACCTGATCAACCAGAGCTGCATTTGTAAGGTCAATCTCACATGTTCGTGAATTAATAAAACACAGATGTCATTTGCTCAATAATATTTTCCTGTTCTTAAAAGCTTTCTATCTAAGGAACTCAAAATATTTCATTAGCATTAGTGAGCTAATCTTCATAGCCCCCTTGTGAGTTATTCTCCCATTTTATAGCTGAGAAAATAAATGCAAATAGATCACATGGCTCATTTAGAGTCACAACAGAAATAGGAATATTTGTATTTCGGCAACACGCAGAGGCTGCATCTGAAATCTGTGCCCCAAGGGTTGTGCAGACATACACACTCAATTTTCAGCCCCACAGAACTTACATTCTAAATGAAGACAAACACGAGGTTGCAGCGGAAACAGAGGCACAGAGGGATGAAATGACTTTCCTTTAGTTAGACAGAAATCCAGATCTCTGATGCCACACTGAGATAAATGCAATATAAATGTCAAACCTCCTTGCTAAATACAGACCAGACGTGCAATTCCAAGCCAGAAGAAAAAAACTACCCTTTTCTTTCATCCACCCTTTATCATTCTTCCTTTTCTAATGTGGTATTAATCTCATATTGTTTTACTAATGTTTTCTGGTACTTCATGATGGTCTTGAATGGGAAACACAGCTTTAGCTTTCTCAGAGAAGAGAGGCACATTCTCCTGCGTAGCAGATACACAATCAGCCACAAAACTCTTCCTTTAGCTCTTGAAGCTACAAATATCTTCTAACGTATCTACCTACACTAATATCTTTTAGTGTTTCAGCAGAACTACTCCAGAGATAATTTTAGGGAAGCAACAAACTGGGAAACACCCAGTATAAAACTTTTTATGTGCAAGTGCACAACAAGATATATTAAGTTTGCATTTTTCCATCCTTTCTGTTTCAGTTAGCAAAATCGAAAGACTGCATCGGTCCTTTCAAATAAAACTAACAAACCAAGCAGGCTTCATAAACAACAGTGGCAATTAATGGTACGACGAAGATCAACAGGAAATTACCAGGATTATTAACGTATTCATTTTATTTTATTTTTCTCCAGTTCAATTCACTTCAGGAATTATATCAAAGATGAAGTTGCCTAAGAACAAGTTCTGGGGTATGTTACTGGGAATACTTGACTGCCAGGAGTCAAAGTCCCAGTGAAAATCATCTTGCACAATGCGTGAACCACTTTGGAGGAACTTGCTTGGCAACACAATGAGATCCATCCATTGGGAGGGGAGAAACCATCTGCCATTTTATTGTTCCTCTTTCCCCAGTCAGACAGAAAGTGTAGAGATGCAGACAGGGGGTCAACCCCCACTTTTATTCTTCCCCAGGGAAGACACTATGGGACACTATGGGAGCTTGAGCAGAATGCAAATTTTTTCTCATATTTGCAGTCCTTAAAAGAGAGAGAAAAACTGCTATGTCTTCCATAAACTACTTGGGTACAAAGGGCTACAAAGGGCTCTGAAAAAGCTATAAAAGATTATACCTTGTATGTGATGACTATTTAATACTTGAATATTTGGATATCTGTGAGAATTAAAAACAGTATTTACTTATTTTGATATCAAAAGTAAAGTCTTCCTCCTTTCCTAAGAGAAAAATAAAAGCTTTTTCTCTTTTAAGAGAAGCATTTTTGTACAAGGGCTAATTCTCGTTAAATTGGGCCTAAAGCAATTAACCTATTTCTTACTGTTGGATTTAATTGTAAATTGACCTAATTGAAGACTAAAACCTGCGGTACGCCTCTCTGCTTTTGTATCAAGTCCGGAAAACATCACATCTGGAATAGGCAGTGCACAGAGAAATTAAACTCAAATGTGGGGCTGCTGTGCTTTTTGATAAGCATTTCAGCAGCTAAGCATTTCCAGGAGATAAGGAGAAAGTCTGTTGAATTCAATGAGGACAAAATGGGTCTCTTCTGACCTCTCCCTGGGTTCCTGTCAATGAAATTACTCTAGATATATGCTGATATTAGTTGCACATGAAAGAAGCGATCTACGTTTAAGAAACGATCCAGAATCTGAAGAAAACACACGGAGAAGCTGTATTTTAATAACTTCCCATCCACTAATTTCTAAGAATTTATTCATACTACATATTGGGCTACAGCTTGATATATCCTCAGTAGATAAAGAGGAGGGGAAGAAGGCGCAGCGACTGTGCTAACGTATAGGTCTAGCTATGACTGTGTGTTGATTAGTCCACTGTGACAAGAAGCGTATCTGGAACACAACTAGATGCTCCTGCAAACTGAAATTCCTTGTTACACAGTCCATCCCCTTTTTTCTGCCAAGGGTAAATCCCACCATCAGAAATTCAGCATGTCATTTGCGTTACATCTTAGTTTAAACAAAATGGCCTGAAATATCCTTGCTATTCAACACAGTTTGTTCTGCATTTTAGTCACTGGAGTTTAATATCTGTTCCAAAAGACTAATCAGGGCATATATATAGATGTATGTATGTGTATATGTAGATGACAAAGCGTTACACCTATACGTAACTCAAAGTTCTTTTCTATACTCCATCTAGTACGTATTTGAGCTCACACAGACCTGCCTGGATGTGTCCTCGTTCCATCGCAGAGCCTTGCCCTAAATTACAGATAATTGAAAGTGGACCAAAAGCGGAAGGCAGTCTGAGTATGTGAGAAAAAGTTATAAATACTTTAAAGAGCTTGTTAGAGCAGAAGGAATCATTTGACTGGGCTGAGGTCTGCAGCATATGTCATTTTGCCCAAGGTTATTTTTACTACAGTAGATACTGCATGGAATGATTGAATACTTCGGTTTATTCCTCTTTTGCCTGAAAAATGACCAGCAACCAGAACTATCACATTTTGACAGATGGAAAACAGTGGGACAGCAGATTTTCAAGAACTTAAAGCTTTATTTTTGTTTGGGTGGGTGCTCAGAAGTATACGTTCACCTCTGCTGTGCACAAAAGTAGGACGGAACAGAGATTTTAAGGTTTGACTTAGCTCACACATACTGAGCTAAGCCTAAAGAACTGTACAAAGAGATCCTGTGGCCCCATAAATTTTGCAAGTTGCAAAAGGCCATGGATATGTCAACTGATTCATTTCTCTGGTACTGGAAAACTGACTTCGCTGCAGTAACATGTTGTACTTTAAAGGTCAGAGAGAATAGGACTCTGATAAATCAGGATGAAAACCACAGAATGAGCCCATGATAACAAAACAAGGAGCTTTAAGGCAAGCAAGTAACGAAGTATGTAAAACAGCCAGAATTCTCTTTCAGTCTGATTAGAATAGAAATACTAAGTAAGAAAGGAAGACACTGCATCCAGTTCTGGGCTCCCCAGTACAAAAAGACAGGGATCTCTTGGAAAGAGTCCAGCGGAGGGCCACAAAGATGGTGAAGGGCCTGGAGCATCTCTCCTATGAAGAAAGGCTGAGTGAACTGGGTCTGTTCAGCCTTGAGAAAGAAAGACTGAGAGGGGATCTGATCCAGGTCTATCAGTATCTAAGGTGTGGGGGGCAGAATGGCGAGGCCGGACTGTTTTCAGTGGTGAGTGGAGACAGGACAAGGGGAAACGGCTGGAAACTGCAGCATAGGAAGTTGTGCTCAAACGTGCGCAAGAACTTCTTTACAGTGAGGTGACGGAGCACTGGAACAGGCTGCCCAGGGAGGTGGTGGAGTCTCCTTCTCTGGAGATGTTCAAGACCTGCCTGGATGCCGACCTGTGCGACCTGCTGTAGGGAACCTGCTTTGGCAGGGGTTGGACTCGATGATCTCTGGAGGTCCCTTCCAACCCCTACAATTCTGTGATTCTGTGACATTTTCTGTTGCCTGTGGCATTTTTCAAGTGCCCATCACACCACTGAGATGACACTAGGATCATTTCTCCACTTCTGATTTATTGATCTGAACAGTAGTTGTTACAGTATCTGTTCCAGGAAGGAAAGAATCTCACACAGTTCTCTTTCCCATATACTTACTACTTGATTGTATGTACACAATCCGCTCATTTCTTCAGAGAAATCATTTAAATGCTTAAAAAGGAAAACGTGCTTTGAACTTCCATCCTGTAATAGCAACAGCAGTTGTCACTTATTTTAAGAATTAAAATGATGAGACCAAATACACTGAAAAAAAAAATTAAAATACTCATAACGATCTTTTGGAATACCAAAGCAATGACTGGTAGGTGGCCAAACCTGCAAGTGAGAGAGCTTGGCAAGAATAGGATTCTGGCTTTCACCGATAGCCAATAAACAAGTGTTCTGCTCTCAAGGTACATTAAATTGAGTATACTGGCTTTGATTATTAATTTTTGTGTATTTTAAGCATGTGCAGACTCACACTAAATTTATAGAATCTAGCTTGAGCACTCAGTTTGCTTATTTGTCTCAGCATCTCAGCAAAGTAGCATACAGCAACCACAACAGCTTGCTCAAACCTTCCTGTTTCTTATCACGGTTCAAACAGAAGAGCGACATTAACAAGTACAAGGCTCGTACCGAAAGCCCAGACATCGTGGAGCACTCTGTTTTATTGCAGGTTAATTTCATTCTTATATTACTATTGTAAAACAAGTCTAGAAATTGGACACCTGTCATTATCATTAATTCAGCAGGAAGATCCAGGCATTCAGCATTAACCAGAATCTGCACCTGAAGAATAACATCTATCAAAGACAAATAACCTGTGCCATAATCCTAATTACACATATCATTGAAATACAGTGGTGTTTTGCTTTTGACCAAATACATATTTACTTCAAGCCTTTCTCTGGAATTAACTTACTGTACCTCAAATTATTGCATACTATAGACCCAAACAATGGGAGAGCTGTTTTTTTCACCAACTTCTGTGAGCTAAGAATGCTAATAACGGTTAACCTGACAAATGAAGTTGGGATTGTTTTCTTTTCATTGTTACAGCAAGTACAATTACTTTGCTAGAAGCAAGAACAGGTAAAACATGAGGTACCTGGATATGTCTGCTTTGTAAAATAAGGTGCTCTGCAGAGATTCAGGAGCTCTTGAAAACCTGAACTAGTATTCTCCTGTGGCATGACACACTGCCAGTGGAGATATTTGCTTAGGTACAAAGAAGACTGAACAGAGATCTCACAATTTGCTTAGAAAAATTAGAGATTTTAGTACAAAATAAGACTGGAATACCAATACACGAGATACTCTTGCAATGCTGACAGCAAATTAGACTCTATGGCATGAATGGAGCTAAAACCATATAGGTTGGCTGCTGCAGGTTTTTTTTTTTTTTTTCTTTCTTCTTTTTTTTTTTCATAAAGAACATTCTAGATTGAAAGTACACGACCAAGTAGGCAGGCCAGAAGGGATGTTAACTGATCCCCCGTGGGGAAGCTTGTCAGAACCTGTAAATATTTCTGCTTTGATATTACAAACAAACCACTTCATACAGACTGAAATGCTTGGTTATTTGTACATGTCATCGTCATTGACGCGATTCCCAAGGCAAGTTCTAAATTTTATCAAAGACTTCCTTTCCCTCATTTAAAGCGAAATGATTTCCTTGTATGGTTTTAGCAATGGGCCAGAAAAGCTGATAAGATTGCTTCCTTCCTCTGTTAGATATACTTGGACTTCTGCCATGCCATTTTGAAAAGTAATACATCTGCTTTCCCGACCAGTGCAGGAGCAACAAAGGAGCGGCGACTGTGTCCACTCACAGCACGTGGTTAGATACCTGACGTCAGCAGCAGAGAATCAAACCGACAGGCTCGCAGGTGAACTATTCAGCTTCTCTGCTATTGCATTTACAGTGACCTACTGCTATAAGGACTACTGCAACAGCACTATGAAGGAGGAAGGTACTTCCTCCTCAGAAGATCACCTGGGAACTACCACAGACTTCCTTTACAAGGGAGGTAGTAAGGGCCCTAAGCTCTCCTGCTTCATTTCCCTTGTTATTCTGCTCCTCTCCTCTTCCCCATCACACACTTTGATACAGAGCTCTATACTTATCAGCCTTTTACACGCCAGAGTGAAGCAGGTGTGAGGAAGATGATACCATGACCTCATTTAATCCTGTGCTGTATTTCTCCTGTGAAGGTGAATTGCTAGGGCTGCAGCCAAAAGTGATTCTGCAGTTCTGTGATGATATGGGGAAGATCTTTCCTTCCCACTTCATCCGCGCAGCAGGAAGAACAAATTTAGATTCAATAGAATCTTCAGTATTTATCACACAGGCTCTTGCATCCTATATTGGACTTCAGCCCAACGTGTGAGTGAGCCAGCACAGAGAGAGCTTGGTATGACTGCTGTGTATAGATGTTAAGAGGTCTGAGTGGCTGCAGTTATCGAGGTCCTGAACACAAGCATGAAAGCAGCAGCTGTTTTTACAAGATACACACTATCACATCCTCCTGGGTATAAAAGAATCAGTCCCGTACTGCTACATAGTGCTTCAACTAAAAAGAACTCCTATTAGTTGATAAAGCTCCCATAGTTGTTTGTTGTTGTTGTTTTGGGTTTTTTTTAGCCATATTTAATTTGTGGGACAGTCTTCTAGAAAACTAACTGGTGAGACACAGCCCAGAGCATCCAGAGCACTTCAGATGCCTCCTTCTGAGGCTATACTAGAACTACCATTAAGTCCTTTGTGGTTACTCACCATCCCCACTCCAAGAAAGAGCAAAGCTCTGGGCATACCTCTGATTGCCCTAGAACCCCTATGTAATACTTACTGATCAAAAAACTGTTGTGAAGAGGGTAGAACAGCACAAATTTGCATGCAATACATTTTTTCTGCAGGGCATTATCTGCATGATAGTATAAAAAATGAACCAGGTTAGCTCTCCAGAAAAGAACGCAGCCACTATACGCACACAGACACATGTGTGCAGTTATCTGTGCAAGTACTTGTACATACATACACATATCAACTTATATAAAAGTACATCTATGCAAGTGCTGTAATTATTTGTTCCTTTGATTCCTTACATTTTATACAAGGCTAACCAAACAAATTACGTGCTCTTAGGATTGCAAAAAAAAAATAAAGTGTCATCCATTCAACTGCTGAGAGTGGCACTTGTAACAATATGGAACAAATTAAATTCCTGAGTTATGATATGATTAAGTTGAATATGGCTTGGAAAAACTGCACTTCTAGTGAAAAATCAACCTCTTGAGCAAATTTAAGAGGTGAAGTCATAGTGTGGGCTTCTCACTGCCAGAAGAAAACAATGTCAACCCACGCTGAAATGCTGACTGACCTGGCAGTAGTCTGAATATTTAGGGTATTAAAAGTATAATTCTTCAGAAGATTGTAGTTGCGTTTGTTAAAAGCTGATTTGTAACTCTAAAATCTGAACATTGTATCTTTATCACAGTACAAAGCAATACAAACAGTGTGAGAGAAGAAACAGTTCAGGAAAGCTTGCAAAGTAATGGGCTTTAATTTTCCATGACACAAAAATATGTGGTCTAGTGGTCTGGGTACTGTAGCAAGAGCCAGGAATTTCATGTTTCCCAGCCAGTCTGGAGCTCCCAGAAGCCTTAAGAAAACTGACGACCTGCACACTGTTGTTTTTCAGAGAAAATAAAGTTCAGTAAAAATCAGTGACAAAAATCTAAATTACTTTTTTTTGTTTATTTTTTACCAAAAGGGGAGAGCTCTACAAATAACTCCACATTGGGACAGAGAGATTTCTCCAAACTAAACCATTTCAGAAGAACAACAAGAAAACATAAAATAAAACATTTGCTTGGTTTGTGGATAGAAACAAAACTCTGTAGCAGAAGATTGACCTTTGCAGAAAGGGCCAATAAAACGTAGTATGGATTGAAAATCCCAAGGAAATGGAAACGTGTTCTATAGAAACGCTGCTTCTCTGAAAACGTACACAGCCTTCTAGTGAACCACAGACTCTCTCTAGGCATTCTAGAAGTTGATAGAAGAAATACCAGTTCCTGTCACTACTGAGTATTATGATTATTGTGATGAGCTGACATTCGTAAATTGTGTCTCACTTTCTCTAAGAACTGGAAAAGTGTTCTTTAAAGAAAGAATCAGACTTCTACGCCTGAAGCTCTATTTCTTGTTTAGGCTTTACAGTGAAATGTTACCTAGGAAGTTGCTTGGCCTTGCTTTTCTATTTGGCAGCAGAAATACAAGATAACGTACAGCAAGTACATAGATAAAAGATGGTGAACAAACATCAGGGTATGTTTGAAACTGACTCTTGAGGACTAGACTATTTTTGTTTTTGTTGCTTCGTGTTACAAGATTGTCAATTTTTGACTTGCTACATGTTGATAACAACTCCAAACGAGAGCACACTCCCCAAAGTCAGCGCTTCTGAGAAAGATTATGCAGCACTCTGCGCATCTGCCAGCGCACGAGTGTTTTTTGAAAGCCACTGACATCAGGCATCAGACAGCCTTCATATGAGTCATAGTGGTGGAAGAATAAGGCAGACTGCAGCTGGACAAATTTATATCCTTTCAAAAGTGCAGATTCAGAAAGCCAACTCCATACAGCCCCTTACAGTATATGTTCATCCGTACTAATTAAATCAATACCTTGAGATTGAATGTGTGCTTATGAAGTTAACCATCATTTTAAGATTGCACTGTTTGGGAATAGGGGAAGATCTCTGATTGAAACTATGAAATTAAACAAACTTAGTTGCTCATTAAATTCTGTGAGCAGAGGGTTTTCTTTTCTGTTATTTTTTATGTAACTTCTGACATGCCTTATCTGAAAACACATCCCAATCTTAATGGATTCCTGAGCATCTTTGAGTAATTTGTTTGTCTTTGGTAGAGACTTCTTCATAACTGCATTGTTTTCCAAAATGTAACTTCATACTTGGACCATCTTCTGATTTCTAGAAGCCCTGTTTAGAAGGGAAAGCTACGGAAGACCCACACAGCTCCAAATGGACAGGATAAGTTTCCTTCCAGCCATGTGTTGGCTAGCAACGTATGGCATTCCCACCTTCAGAAGCACAAATGTAAAAGTTGGAAAATGGAACAGTAGTACACAACAGAAATTACTTATTTCACGTTTTCCTGCTGTAAGCAGCTTGAACATGGAAATTGTTATTTTCCTTTACTTTAAATAATGGAATAATTATGCAAGGTAATTTGCAACTTTTCTACACAATAGTTCTTGGTCTGCTGCTTGAATAATTTTTGAGCATTTGCCATTCCAAATATGTATTTCAAATGCTGTTCCCAGAAACTTAGGTCAGCTGACAGGTTTTGTTCCTTTGTTGACAAATCAGGTAATTACAGTACGTAAGTATAGAAGAGTGATTTTATAAGTGCTGATTCTTTCTGAAGTGTTAATGCCATTTCAGTCAGTCCTTTACATTCGCTCACCCACATTCTCAAATATTTCTGTCTTCTCAGCCTACCCTTTAAATATTTTTAAAAGTCCTTTAAATCACACAGCCACCCTCCTTTTTCATAGAACCTCTTCTCTTTTCATAACAATTCAAATATTTTCAAACAATGATGGGCAGAGAGACATTAGGCTAAAACATTTGTTTCGTTTCATGCCTTATTGACCTTTTGGACCTTACTGTATTTATTCTGTCTCTATCCTGACAACGAGTTTGAGTTTCTTTGAATGCCTTACACTATGTCAGTATGATTGTTTTAATGTTACTTAGATTCTAGTGTCTAGGAATAGAAACTTCAGTTATACGTATGGCTGCACAGGGTGATAAATGATCACCCTTTATAATTTAAGACAAAAGCATTCATTTGCTCTGCTAAATTATGACAGTCCCCTTCCTTGCACTTCTAGTAGACTCTGTACATCAGTTCCTAAATATCCCAACTGATATATTTTTTTTTTCCAGCACTTCCTTTGGGAGATTATTTCACAATCCAATAGGTCTCTCTTCAGCTGAGGCTTTCAGTTCCCTTTCTGAAGTGTAGTATTTCCCTTGGTATTGCCTAATACACCACTGAGAATGGAATCCCTGTTAAGAAGGGCCACATTTGGTTTTTGATGACCGGGTTCTTTCATATTTGGGGTAACTTTATAGGATGTAATGTGGTTCTCATCGTTTTATCATTGTATATTTTGAATTACAAGTTACATAAACAAACAAATCAAGCCCTTGGACACTCAGCAACAGTATCAGTCTGCACAGCATACAACAAGTTCATCTCAGGCTTAATCTGAAATATTCCTTTATATCCTATGAAATTTGTTACTGGGTCTCTTTTCATAGAACGGCCTGGGTCAAAAAAGACCACAAACTTTCAACCCCCCTCCTATATGCAGCTGCCAACCACCAGACCAGGCTGCCCAGAGCCACATCCAGCCCGGCCTTGAATGCTCCAGGGAGCATCCCCAGCCTCTCTGGGCGACCTGTTCCAGTGTGTCACCACACTGAGTGAAAAACTTCCTCCTAATATCCAACCTCAATCTCCCATCTCAATTCAAAACTATTCTCCCTTGTCCTTTTGACCATCTTTTGATATCATCACTCTTACACACTATTTTACTGACCAACCTAACAGGTACATTGTATGATATTTATATATTTTCACTTACCTAACATTGAGTGAGTTTATTTTTCATTCCATAATTTGGAAGAGGTGATAATAATACACTCATAATCCTTGAAGAGTCTTTACAGATACGGTTTGACTTTAGATTTAAAGGACTAAGTTTATCTCTGGAGCAAACCTGCTGACAATTAACATTCTACATGAAACAAACACTCTACACTTTAAAGGAAGATGCACCAAGACCGAATGATTTAATAATGCTACTAATTTCACTTTTAAAAACCAGAACGTTTTCTCATTGATAGATTTAAACCACAGCAATGGGATCATCAGCACCGGAGCTATTGTAATGGACTACCCTATGAAGGTCTATTGGTCACCACATTGTTCAAACATCAGAAATCCTGCTTACAATTAGAGTGAAAGCAAAGTGGCTGCCAAACATCTGTAAGAAATTGAAGACTGCTCATTTATAATCTGAAACCTGAGTGGACAGCCAGTCGTTGGCCTCTTCCGTCTAGACTGCTGCTGCTCCCCACCCCCATGTGAGAGGGTCAGCCAAGATACCAGTGACCAAAGCATCTCATTCAAGTAATCAGAGCTCACTTGCGTACTCTTTTCTCCCACCTCCATCAAAACATCAGTAACAGGAAAGCATGATTTTCAAGTTGACAGCTATGAAAATAAAACGCCTGGCAGAGGTTCTAAGGAAAGGCATTCCCTGGTTTCAATTTGTGTTACGTAGAGGGCCCCTAAAAGTGGAAAAGCATGTGGGATGCTCGAGGCCCCTTGCAGCTAAAGCACTGGAAAGAGAATCAGCTCACTTATGCCCTATTTTGTTTGCAAGCTTTTTCACACGAAGGCACTTTTTAAATCTCTCAGAGTTCCCTCCTTAACCCTCTTTGGGTTTTTACTCTGTCATCTAGAGAACTCAAACTACTGAGTTTGTGAAGTGCCAGCTAAGCTTCCCAAATTGCATTTACACTGAAAAAAGATAGGGATCATATTCTTTCATATGACAGGCTGCTAATTTACGGCAATATATTTTTAGAAAAAAACTGCTAAGAGCTTCAACAGGAAGCCAGCAGGGTGCAGTGAACAGGACAAGATCTTAAAAGAGGTGATCACCAATGAAATGGAGTAATACCATTACAGCACCTGTGGCAAGAAGCTGGAGAAACACGATGTTGATGGGGTCTCATACATTTAATCCATTTTGAAAGTTCACATTTTGGTGAATAAGAGCTATTGTTCTACACTTCAACTTCTGTCTTTTTCCATCAGTGAGGGGGGAGGGTATCAATTTATCATTTAAACCAAAGCTTTTAGTATTTATTCATTATTATACAGTTTTATACACAGTAGATTATGCAAAAAAAAAAAAAGTGTATATTAACAACTATGATTAACAGGACAAAATGCCTCTTTCTAGTTCCCATGGCATTTTCCTGCAGAGAATTGGATCTCCTTTCTTTTTTGAAAAAAAGAAAAAAAAAAAGCAACAAAAAAAAAACCCCAAAAACATAGCTGTGAATTCTGTGAATAAAAATTGCATTTTTATCCTTTTTAAAAGCTTAAATGTTCTGATTCATGGGAAGTGCTTTTTGCTTTTAATGACCCAGTATTTGACAGGTTCACGTTAAATCCTTAATCATATTCCTCCTGTTTCAGTTTTTGCTTTTGGGTATAATAACAGAAATGGCCGCACAACTGCAATCATTGAGAAAGAGTTAAAAACAAATACTGATAACTGCAATGAAGATGGTTGATAAGCACATCACAGAGTTTGCAATCACACAGCTATCACCACTTTCCCCTAAATTTGAGTTGTACTTGGTATTTGACTGAGCAGGTCAGAGACACAGAGTTGCAAATAGGTTTGTACAATCAATAGGTGTACAAAGGTTAGGCTTAGCAAGATTATGGCGATGCAAAGATAATCAAAATAAATGGAAATGCTCATGGCATTGTAGGCTTGCAGTAAACTCCACAAGGAGCGATCTCCAGAAGAGATCCTTCCTGGGGGCAGTCAGCCCTTACATGGGGTCGAGGAGAGGGGCAGCCAGGCTCTCCCCCTTCCAGCAGCACAGCTGAATTGCCTTCACCCCTGCTCCTGCCGCTGACTCATTGCTCACCTCAGGTGCTCAATCAGCCGTTCAGGCCCTGCTCAACAGTTCCCACCCAAGGTTACAGCTTAATTTTAGTAAAACTATTTCTTAATTTTCAGTCTAGTGAAAAATTAAATCTTCACAGACACAAGGCAGCAGGTATACTAGATTTTTGAAAAAAGTGCTTGAGAAAACAATCTAAAAAGAGAATGAAATATGAATGGAAGGTGGTTTTTTTTTTTCCCACTGTACATTTTGGAAACTAAAATTCTGAACGACTTCAAGCTTAGCCCAAAATGTAATGATTTCTACAGGCTTTGTCTAGGCTCTTGGATTGTACCAGCACTGCTTCTAAATGTCACCCCAGTGACTGCAGACTGTACACAGAACTGTGCAAGGGGTTTTGGTGAGACACTGTGATAATGCAGGCTGCTCTGCGGGATATGTGACACAGGCAGCAGAAACACAACTGATAATTAAAGCTTTCAGGGAGATGTTGGAAGATTCTGCAAATCTGGGTATTTCCAGAGGCTCCCCTCAGTTTGCGAATAGTCTGTCTTTATGATTCCCCAACGGCAATCCAAATTTAAAATGAAAATCATCAGGGAGTATGGCCTTACAGACACTCTCATAGGCATTTTATCCACATATGTGAAGCCTAAATGAATCCTCAGTGTCATATAAGCCTTGGGATCTAAATCGAAGCTTCCCATAATTCAGAAATAACCTGTTCCTCTACTCCTTAAGAAATGAAATGGTTTAGTTCCTCCAAAAACACACAAGTGTAGATGCTTCCCTAGATCTCTGGAGTCTGCAAAAGTAGGGCAAGAAATTGCATTAAGATGTGTGACCCCAAAGGAAGTTCCACACAAGGCATGGGTGTTAAAACAGGCCTTTATCAAGTGCTCCTTTTGCTTTGAGTTCATTTTCCAGAAACCCTTTCTGTTGGTCTGATCCCATGCATGTGATCCAGGCCCGTATGTTTGAGCTGAATGGTCTCTCAGTACCACAAACAGGAGTGCATTACACTTCATAGAAGGTTAAAAAAAAACAACAAAACCATAGGTGGCCTTATTTAAGAAGACTACATTAGTGAACAAATCCAAGGCACATCCAAATGAAATTTTTGGTAAGTGTATTTTCAAATGGAGTTATTTGCTCAAAGAAAGTGTATCGTATCTAAGGCATCACTTATTTCCAGTAATGATCTCCTGATACTTAAATGAAAGAGGCTTCCTGGTGAATGCAAAACATCACTGATTTCTATACAGGCAGAATCTGCTTGTTCATTTTTTTATTTCCACTTCCTTTCCCCTCAGTGCTGCTTCATGCTCTGGCTATGGACAGCTTAGCATTGCCTTCACTGCCACTTAAATTAAGCTATCAGTGTAGATGCTGTAAGCACATGACTTCATGGATGTCTTCTCCAAGCATTTACTGCACTACTGTTCTTGAATTATTTGAAGATGTTGTTCTTTTAACAGAGATGCCCTAAAATTTAGACCTGTGCTGGCATTAGGTCTGGTAACATAGATGGAAGTAGTTCCTATGTGGCTATGCAAAGATGAATTGAATTGATCTGTTTATTCTTTTGCTCACTATAGAGTAGATCCTGCCACTTGCATACGTTAGCAATTTCCATGGTATCAAATATGATGGCAGACTACATGATGAACCACTATCATTTCATTCAAAAAAAGTCCCTGTTTAGAAAGCAGCTGCAAAAGATGTTTACTGCTTTCAGTTTTCAGTAGGGCATATTAGGCCAAAGTTTTAAAGCTATAAAATAAGTTAAACCTCACAATCTGGGACGAATACAAGTCAGAGATTTTAACAAGTAATATTCAGCCACGGGACCCCTAAAAAAAAGTGGACGTCAACGTGCCTTGCCAAACTAAGCTGCAGCTTCTGCAGACCTTAAGCAGCCTGTTAAGATCTGCACAACAAATCAAAAAGTGAAGTGTAACATTTTGACTCCTTCAGTTTGTCCTCTGTTGCACTTTGCATACTTCAATCTAAATAACAGAATTTGCAAGTTTGCAGCTTTTGACAGCTGCAGTTGCTCTGCTGCTTTATTCTTTATATGAACATATTATCTTCTTTCTCCAATAGATTTTGAAGTTTGCAACATCATAAATTATCTGCCATTATATGTACACATGCAGGTATGAGTAAATATTTAGGATTCAGATCAGAATGCAGCAATTATGATAATATTCACTGGGATCATCTCGATATTCTTTCTTTCAAGGCAATATTCTTCATTCATAGGACATGTTTATCCCCCATAACGTATCTCTAGTAGGGAAACTTAGAATCATATCACCATAGAATCACAGAATGGTTGGGTTGGAAGGGACCTTGAAGCCCATCAGGTTTCAACCCATACTATGGGCTGTCCGACCCCTTCCTCTACCTCCCTCCCCCTGCCCTGAGGCCCATCCAGCCTGGCCTTGAGCACGTCCAGGAATGGGCACCTACAGCTCCCTGAGCAACAGTGCCAGTGCCTCGCTGTCCTCTGAGTATAAGGAATTTTCCCCTTAATATCTAACCATCATTGGATTTCCTTATGTTATACATCAGGCATTCAACAAAAAAACCTGTACATATTTTTGCAATTCTGCGGCCATCTATTCCTTCCTTAAAATGGCATTGCCAACCTGCCTCTCATTCTGTTCAGATTAGGCCTATCTTTTCTGCCTGGGCCCGGAAGGTTATGTTATGCATAAGTGTGTATAAAACATTTATTTGCATATTTATACAAATATTCTATTTCTTCTGAAAGTCTATTTCACATTTAGCAATCTAATTTTACATTGAATTTTAACTCTTTTCATTTTTTACCCATCTGCTTACTTCCTTGCATCCAGCTCAACACTTACCTCACCCAACTTTAAGTATTTCCTCTTTCATTTCACATGCAGATATCATACAAACATATACTTGACTCTTTGCCCCTGCTACAGCTGTCACCTTTCCCTTCCACATGCCTACCTCACTGGCCCTGGTCTCGAGCAGCAGAGACTGCAAAGGATGATAAGGAATTTATAAGTCACCAGCTCTTACCAGCAGGAAAAAGGAAAAGCAGAGTAAGCTCCTCCATCTTGCCATTGCATCCTGCCAAGCTCTAGAAGCCTCAGATTCCTGGTGCAATGCTACTGGGAGGGTTTATACTTTTGCACACTGCTGCTGTTTCCCCCTGCAGTTGCCATGCAGCACGGAAGCACTGGGTGCACAAGCCTCTCTGCCTGCCTTTTGATGAAAGTCTCTGTGCCCCCCTTCTGCATATACAGACCAGTTTTCCACACCATATATTCAGGGCCGTGAGGACTGAATATAGAAGTAAGCTCAAGTGAAGAAATTTGGACAAATATCAGAAGACTCTCATCTGCCTGACAATTCATTATATACAATCTTTCTGTAGTAAGCACTTTTTTCTGGGCTGATGTGTCTCCTTTCCCAGTAGTACTCAGGATAAGCATGCTGTAAATTCAAGTTCCTTCTCAAGTTTGTGTTAATCAGGAGTTCCTGGGACAATATGAATGCATTTGTATTTTTAGCAGACGTCTTCTGCACCTGCAAAAGGCTAATTTACACAAGGATTCTGTCAACCAAAAAAGACTAAGTACTGTTAGCCCCACGTCTACTCTGATGATACAGAAGTCAGCAGCAGTATACTGCCAACTTGAAGATTCAACAGTCAACCCTTCCATTTCCACAGAGAAATGATAAATCAAACGTTTCCTCTATTGCAATATTGCTCATCTATGGGTTTTCATCAGTAATATTCTGCAATCTGTACTTTGTTACTATTACTGAACTGTGAATCTGAGCAGAACAAAATTGATCTCCTAGTTCATTTGTGTTAGTGCTGCTTACGAGCTGCCGAACTACTTTAAGCCAAATACCAGTAGCTACAAGAGACTTTGTGACCTACAGAAAACAAACAGAATCCTGCGTAGGTCATCTTTGCACAGCAATCTCTCCTTTACGTAATACTAATCTCATTGTCCTGGCAGTTAATTGAAAAGAGTGTTTTTGAAAAACTGTTTCAAACTCACAGCTCTGAAAAAGAATTTCATAAACTGAAGTCTACCTTCTGCTTTCATTGAACCACTCTGTAATTGATTTGCTCATATATTAAGATTTCCAGCAGTGAAGGGCCACGTTCTTTTTCAAAACATTCTTGCATCCTATGAGGGTAATGCAATATTCAGAACTAAATCTGGCTTTAATTTCCGTAATTGCTCATTACTTTTACAATAGCAACAACTTCCTGATCTATAACATTACAAGGAGGTGACTTAAGTACTGGATTCAAATTTTCTGTCTGGAGTCAAGGTCGAATATCAAAAGGACTGAATCCATCAGTTATTTTGAAAATGTGAGCTAGCAACAGATTTACTTAAAAAGAAGGGTCAGCTTTATTGATTCTACCAAAATCCAGAAGCCACTTCACTTTATTATAGGCTAAGCTATTTTATTCTTTCCAGCTGGCTGATTAGATGGGGTAGAAAGGCACTACAGAGGGACCTGGATAGGCTGATTGATGGGCCAAGGTAAACTGAATGAGCTTCAGTAGGGCTAAGTGTCCTGCATTTTGGTCACAACAACCCCAGGCAACCCCACAGGCTTGGGAAGGAGTGGCCTGATGGAAAGGGACCTTGATGTGCTGAGAGAGAGTTGGCCAGCAGTGTGCCCAGGTGGCCAAGAAGGCCAATGGCATCCTGCTTGTATCAGGAATGCTGTGGTGAGCAGGACTAGGGAAGTCATCCTGCCCACTGTACTCAGCATCAGTGAGGCCTCACCTCCAGTGCTGTGTTCAGTTTGGGGCAACAAGGTTGAGGTGCTGGAGCAGGTCCAAAGAAGGGCAGCAAGGCTGGTGAAGGACCTGGAGAATATGCAGTATGAGGAGCATGAAGAAACTGGGGCTGTTTTTGGTCTGGGGAAGAGGAGGCTGAGGGGAGACCTCATTGCTCTCTTCAAATTCCTTGAAAGTTGATTGCAGCAAGAGCAGGGTTAGTCTCTTCTCAATTGGTGATAGATGACAGGACGAGGGGAAATGTCACCAAGAGAGGTTTAGGTTGGATACCAGGAAAAACTTCTTTACATAAAGGGTTGTTAAACACTGGAATAGGCTCCCCAGGGAGGTGGATGCGCTTAAAATCCATTTGGATGTGGTGCTCAGGGATGTGATTTAGCAGTGGGTGGTTAGAGTTAGGGTAGTATGGTTAGGTTGTGGTTGGACTTGATGATCTGGAAGGCCTTTTCCAACCTGAGCAATTTTATGATTATATGATTTTTAGACTTCTGCCTTCATAGCATGGGGTAAAGAAATAGGATACCAGAAATAAAATCAAAACTTAAATTACCATCTTTTTTTTTGTATTTGTCACAAAGATAAAATGACTTCTGAACAATTTAGCAATCTAAGAAACTATTCCTCACAAAAGAAGGCAGGCTCTCAATTCCCAGCATACACCACAGATGCTGAATACATTACAGCCCTATAAGAGGGACCGTTGTTGAGCTCTGTAGTGGCCACCTCCTACAACACATAGCAGAAAGGAGGAGAAAAAGGGAAGATCCTTGCAGCAGAAGCACAGCGTACTCAGGAGAGTACACTGGTCATAACAACTCAGCTAATCACAGTCTAACCTACCCCCAGCTAAGCCGACATTGTGCTTCAGTTGATAATGCAACTTCTCAGAGCCACTGTGTTTCAGAACAAGTTGTACTTGGCAGATGGCCATGGTGCTGAGTGATCCTTCTCCTGGGGGATTCCAAACAGGTCACTTTTCACTAATATGACATAAAAGAAAGAGATGAAAAACGTCAATGTTGACACTGGATGCCTGCTGAAATCAGTATGCAGAAGCAAGCGCTGTTTACAATGCAGATACCTTAAAGGGAAACATCACACTCTTCCCCCACCCAACTTGGCCTCTCTCACACACAGACGCACTGCCACACCAATCAGCTGGCTGAAGAGAGCCTGAAAAGAATGCCCACAAATTGATGAATTTGAACTATTGCTAATGAGTGCACATCTGCTTGAGAGCAAAGCACTATGCACCCTGCTCACAGCGCGAGCCTCATCCTGCCAGTCAGTGCTACTGGAAGGAATGCACACGTAGATCACAGCAAGCACTTGGGATATTTCCCAGCCTTCTTTAAAACCAATCAGTGAAAACACCTTTTGCAACATCCTGTACGTTTGAAGGACTTTTTTTCTGCTGAAAGCTTTTTTGCTCTTCAAAGATATTTGATGAATAGAAGTCATAGTGTTTTGCCTGTAAATTAGTGTTGTGTGGATTTTTTTGTATACTTTTGTACAGTAGGTAATGCTTTAAGCTTTACTCTTTGATTTATTAATACACTTAAAAGATACTTGAGCAAATGTTGGAGAAGCACCTTTCTCTTTGCCAACCAGATTGCAACTTTCAGATCACACAAGCAAAACCAATACTTGAAGAAAACCAAATGTTACGTGTGGAAAAGTAGAATGGCACACTTGCAAAAACAACATTCTTTCTAATGTTAACAAACAGGCTCACTAAAATATATAATGGCATATGGAACATTAATTAATTAATTAATTAAAATGCTCTGGAAAGCAACCCATCAGTGTTACTGCTGATATGCTTCAGATCATGCCACAAAAGAGGGCATGTCAAAACACACAGGGGACTATTCATTTAGCTTTAGCAGGCTTACAGCTGTCTCGATTTCTCTCCCACAGATCTACTGTGTTTGTACCAAGGACAGTGGATTCTCAGAAAAAAAACACGAAACTATCAGGAGAACATGAGCAAGTTACAATTGCAGATCTAACCCACAGAATCCAGGCAAAGAATAAATAATTAAATCAATAATTAAATCAGGATGGTTTGCTTCCTAAACAGACTTCTGAAATAGGAAAAGCCTCAGCAGACCATTCAGTAGAGAGTACTATTATATGAACATCAGTAATATTTCAATCATACACCATCTTGTATATCCCAATATTTTTACATTAACAAGCAACTCATTTCACAGTAAATCTGTGAGAGGATGTTAGGAAACAAAGGAGAGAGAACATGAATTGATCAGCCAGTCTGCTTGTTTGGATTCTATACAATTCTCATGTATGTCATGCTTCTGCAGCCTCGTTGTATGGCTTCAGCAAAGCTGGTTTGCCATTGACAGCTTATACGGTTTGTTTATTTGTACCCACTTGTGTTAGCACTGGAGCTGGCTGCCTACCAATTTCCTTGTCTCCATGGATTATCTTCTCTATTCTCATACATTTTCTGGAGCTTGATGACAACTGGATATTAGAATAAAACTGGAGTGCTATATGGAATCCTTGCAGTAAATTTAGAATTTTAATCAAAATGTCTTCTATTGTGGACATGGGATTCCAAACCAATTAATATTTAATCACAATCACTTCTATTTTGGAAACAATAACAGAAATTTGTATCAGCTATTTTTAGTGGAAATGTTAGTCTTAAAAATGTTTCTGTGAAAAAACACTGTTCAATCCACAACTAAAAATGATATCTGTGCTTAAATATGTTCTGAAATCACAGCCATAGTAAGGCTAAAATTTGATTCTCAGTTGCTTTTCTATTGCTGAGTTTTTGAAACCTCTACTATGTTGGCTTGACTATATGTGTTTCACAAACATAAAAACCAGAAAAAACAGGATTCACTCTGCTTCACTAGGAGTCACACTGAGAGCAGAAGGGACAGTGGGTACAGGTTGCACTGGAAGAAGTACCATCTTGATTTAAGGATTTTTTTTGCTTTCAAGATGCAATTGGACACAGTGCCAGACAACCTCATCTAGGCTCCTTTGTCCCAGGAAAAGGTGAACCTGATAATCTTTTGAGGTCCCTTCCAACCTGGGTTGTCCTATGATTCTGTAGTTATTTATTATACTTTAATTACTGTAACTGCAACAGCTTGATCCAGTTTATCCAGCAGATAAAAGGATGGAAAGTTTGATCAATAATTGCACTCTAATTCCCTCCCAGCCCAACCAAATTCTCCGCAAAGCCCTGTCTTTCACAAATATGCAAAGCCTCCTCAGAAATCTGAGTAATCAATCAGATGGCCAGCATGCAATGAGCTGCATGTTATTACAACTACAGAACCCACTGGGACAACCAATCATCGATTTTACCTCTGTCCTTTAACCATTCACTCATCCTATTTCCCTCTTAATCTCTGACAGTTTTAGTTCTGTGGGAACTATTGGTAGGTGTGAATTTTTGTTGGCTTTGGGAAATTAAAGGAGACTGCAGTGCTTGTTTGTTTGTTTTTTCCCCCATTCATCTGCTCCGCAGCTTTTTTTAGAGATTCCAATAGATTTTTTACCAAAGCTGGGTTGACTTACACTGAACAGGTAATATTTGTTCCTGTGTGCACTACTTAGTTTCTACTAATTTGTCTTTTGTAGGTTTCAGTACTGCAAAATTACTATCCTTAGAGAGGGAAACATGATCCATACTTTCTTTTGCATATCACAAACAGAGATTTCCAAGACAAACTTTCATTTGGCTGTAACTATTGCATATCAGTTGGCAGCTGGGTTCTTGCATAAGTCACCGCTGTGTACTTGAATAGAGATGAATGATTTGAATTAAATAAAAAATCTTGAGGGAAAAAAAAAAAAACTTAAAATGAGCACATATAATTTAATTTGTATATTTTCTACCTCTTATTTTCCAGTTTTGCTCAGTTACAAATCATATAGTTCAATGAAATCAGTGTCCCACTGTCAAGTGGGCAGGGCATTTCTGACCTGTGGACTGAAGCGCAGCATGGAAATATTCAAACCTGTTTTAAGGGAATAGTTCAGGTGCCAAAAACAATCTAACTGAGGTGTCAGGGAATTCAGCATTAAGCAATTCACCAAACAGAACCCTACCCTTGTTCAAGATGACTCAAGTCACCCATTGTAACAGTAACTCAGGAATGTTGGGCAGTTTACCGTGAAGCTATCACACTTTTTGATTTAATAACAACATATTAATACATTATTTAGATTCTCTGAAGCCAAAGGTTTGCCCACAGTAGAATGCAGGGCACTGCATAAATACCTGCTACTACCTATGCCATACTAAAACCAGAGGTTACAGCGAACGTTTACGCAGCACAACACTGGGCAAAGCAGTCGTGCAGCTATTTTGCAAAGACTGTTGACCTTGTAAGTCTGAGAGTGCTCTGCTGATGTAGCTACACCGCTGTTAGGACCTGAGCTCTGTATGCTCTACACAACACCTAGTAAACATTCTTGAGACCCTCTGTTTACTCGTGGATCAGGCATGGCAAGCATAACAGCCAGGTAAACTTCTCAAATCACCCAGTAATACCCTAAGGCCCTTCTGGGGAAATACTTCTGTTGGCAAGAAGACAAACCAAGGCTTTACATTCTCTTGGTATTTGCTTCTCTACTGAGAATCTTGGCTACTTTTTACAGAGCAGCAAGCTGTGATGCGTACAGACTGAGGGGCAGCCTAGTGTCACAGGCAGACTTGCAGCTAGCTTGTGCCAGAAAGGATCCATCCCTCCCTGTCAGTTCCTGCCTCCACATTCCCAGTCTCTTTCCTGTCATGAAATAGGACTGTAAAACTCCTAGTTTCTTTCCGATTTCCTGCTATAGAAATTAAACCTTTTGCTTATGTCTTACAACTCCAGTGCTTAGCAAGTACAAAGTCTTGCTCAGTCTCCGCTGTCGTACCAAAGGAGAATCTTCTGGCCAACAAATCCTTACAACCTAAGCCTAGCCTTGCTTCATAAATGTTATTTTTTTCTTTATTTATTTTTACCAGAAATTACAATCATCTCTCTTGGGAAAAAACACTTTCTAATTATGCACTAAGCTCTTTATTCCCATTTCCTTTCATACAGCACTTGCATCTTTCCATGGTTAAAGATGCTGTGATTGTACGTAGAGAATTGCATAGGGAAAGTTCACAGTAAGCAGGAGATAGAAAGTGCGTATTTGCAAAATAAGCCTTTGCAGATTTTTGTTAGCTTTGCTTCTTTGTTTTTAGAGTAATCTTGGTTGGTTTTGGTCTTCTTGTTTTTTTTTTTATTAATAGCTTATTGTTTGTAGAGAAAGGATTTCCTTGCTTGACACAGTTACCAGTAATAATTCAGAGCAAAAATTATTCTGAGTTAGGCTCCTTTCAGTTCTATTTCCTTACGCCTTGTCAACTGTCTGCAAGATGAGCATAAATTCAGTACACAATGAACTGAGATGGTAAGCCTGCTGTCCTGACGGTGTTCAAATATACATACAGAACTGAATACAAGGTATGCTGTTCCCATAAACCATATTTCTGGATTAAAAGTGAAAGGAATCACAGACCCAGTACCTCATCTGGCCTTTGGAGTGCACTGCATCTTTGCCTTGTACCAACAAGCGATGAGGCACTGAGGAAAGCGATTGTTACTGTAGCAGTGGTAGGACACTAACAAACAAACAAAAGGTTTTCAGTGTTTCTGCTCCATAAAGCCAAGCCTGCACTTGTGAGAGGTCTTGTTGTTTTTCAATCTCTCACGCCTAACTCACAGGATTTGCTATCCTTGGTTCAGTAGCATAGCTTTACTGATGAAAAGTCATTTCCATCACTTGAGAATCTAAATCAATCTAGTATTTGAATTTTTTGTCATCTTTTATTCATGTATTCCATTCAACAGTAAAAAATCCCAGTTCAACAATAAAAACACCCAGGAGGTTTCTTTTGAGAGAAATGGAGAAGTTTTGTTGGGTCTTGCAGTCTGGTTTCAGTAACAAATAAAAACAGAGTGTATTCCTCTAAGGCAGTATTGATATGAATCATTCTATTTAAGAAAAGATGTATTAGAAGGGAATGAATCATTGTTTGCTCTGTGCAGTATTTCAGCATATGATAGGCACAAGTATTATTCATCCAGATGTGTAGGTACTTCACTAAAACACAATTCTTAAGAATTGTAGCCACGGACACATTTTCCACCTGGAATTTATAACTGCTCTCCACACACATACTGATACAACCAAAATCACTGCAAGCAAAGCAGTCTACTTAGCACTATCAAGTGCATGCATCTATTCTCCTGCTAGGCTGCCCACACAACTGAAAGCACTCAAACTGCACATCACCAATTCCTGTTAGCACTTAGATGGGAGAACATATACAGAATTAGGACTGATGTAGAACAAAGAATTGTAACTGACTATTCAATACATATTAGGCCTTGTAAACAAAAAGACTGATTTATTTAGTCCTACTGCTGATGCCAAATTCACACGGAAGCAAAAGAAAGCCTGAATTCCATGCTCTGGAATCATAATAACTTCATGGATAAATGTTATTTTCCATTTTCTAGAAAAGACAGGTAAGAAAGAGAGCAATCAGGATCATTTCTTTCTTCCCTGTGATTTCAATTAATGGTACATATATTTACAAACTATTTTCACTTTCAAAACTGAAAACACAGTGCTAACAGTTTAATTACAAGCAAAGATTTTTGCAAGGGAAAATAGAAATAACATTTCTTAAAAATACCATATTTCTTGAAACAGTGTTATTTACACTAAATCACAATTAAATTATCACTATTAAAAAGTAGCCTGTTAAAATACAATTGAAAACACGTGCAACTGAACTTAACCTAAAGATTTTCATGGTAAACATCATTTGCCTCTGTAATAGAATAAATGATGCCTATAAAGTCAGCGAGTTACATGAGAAGGGAAACAACTTCATGCCAACGGGGGAGGGGGGGGAAGATTTGCAGTGGTATATTATTGTAATTGTATCCTCTTTCTGCAAAAAGTTTGGTTTTCCCCTTACAGTAACATGGATATTTTGTACTTTATCAGTTATAAAATTCTCAGTATAGCAATTTTTTCGTGTTGATGATTCAGTGCAAGTACAAACTTCAAAATAACAATCTTTTCTACCAGCCGGCAATAGATTACTTGTATCTATTTCAGTGTTAGGCAAACAGTGCTTTGATACAGCTAACAGACCTGGAAAAAAAATCAATTGGTACTGGACCAGATTTCAGGATTCTGGAGGGACTGATTCTATGACCCTGCATAAGCTGAGCATAGTATGCCCCATACAATAAACTTAAGTGCTATGTTTCCCATGCATCCACAGCAGATGAGATGGGGTGTCCCTAACAGAAGGCATGCACACTCTCACAGAAATTAGCTTGGTCCATATTAGCAGAGTATGGAAAAGGAAATCAGAAACCACAACTTTTTTTTTTTTAAGTTCACCTCTTTGTATCAACCTTAGTTTAGTTTCTAGCTTACAGTTGAGTTTATATTGATTTTAGTTGATCTTAGTTTAACTATTTATGTTAATTGTCCACAGAATATTAGTTCCATGACTACAGTTGGCTGCATTCCAACCCATCATGCTGACTCACGAACTCAGTGACCCTCTGTCATTCATTTAAAACCTTGCTTTTGTGTGTGAGTCAAGAGCTAAGGATTCTCTTAAACAATACATTTCTCAAGTCTCATTCTTGGGTGTCAGCTAATCATTGGTGAACTCCTTGCAAATATTTAAGAAACAAGCCAGAACAGTTGTGTTGAATCACCAGTGCGCTCTACCACCTTTTGGTCAGGTAATGCACACAAGAGTCTCATTGAGGGCACTACCAAAGAGCCAAATTCTCACCCTTGCTGGTAATCCAGAGGCTGTACTTGATATTTTAGAATTTACAGGAATGTATTAAATCTTTGCCACTCATGCTTAGTTCAGCTTGTACAGGCAGGCTCTTGCCTTATATTCCCTCCAAATGAAATCCCAAACACGTGGGAACACAGAAAAATAGTGACAACTTACCCATGTTCTAATTTTTAATTCTAAATGAGTCTAAATGTCATTTTTGAAGATTTTTTTTTTAAGCATTGATTGTCACGTATACACAAGCAAAATTTCAATTTGCACAGACATCATAACCCATTATTTTAGCATTCTATAGATTCAACAGCAAGCCTGAAAATTTATCAAGAGGTATGGAAATAAAACACACCAAATTTTGCATGAGAATTTACACAAGCAAATTGCATACATCATAAAACACTTAAAAAATACTTGTGAAAAATACTGTCCCTAGCAGAGGATTAATAGGGTAGGCTTTCTCCATTGTATTTCAAATCAGAAAGTTACAGTCTCCGTTACCTGATCTCCAATTTCTGAACAAAGTTATAAGAGTTTTAGCTAAGCAACTTTAGACACCACTGGCTTTCAATTCTTTGATGCCCCAACTAGTTGCAGTTCTGCAGGAAATACTTAGTGATTATTCAGAAATCATTTCATGGAGAGCTGTATTTTCATGAAATCATTTAAGTTCAGAGATAGGGCAAATGACATACTGACAGAAACACCGAATTTGAAGATACAAATACTGTAATTGAGTGCAATTAGAAATTGTACCACTTTTTTGTCCTCAGAGGTCATACTGCCTACAAAGGTGCTCCAGAATTTGTGCACAGCCTGTAACAAAACTTTGTTTCAGAGAAAGGGGAATGAAGTAGTCATTTTCTGACACACCATAAGTTTATTTTGCAGTGAAAGCACACTTTGCCTCCCTTTTTGCTCTTAAAATGATAAAAGAGATCTCGAGCCATAACTGGCAGAAGGAAAGTCAAATAACATGCACAAGTGTAGGGCTCCACCTTAATCTCTTATTTTAGGCTGTACCCACTCCTAAAGTAGCAGTGCTTGTGCCACTCAGTGTTGGTTCGTACAACAGTAGTTCTAGGGGCAATGCTTTTATAATGGGTTGAAGATGCAGGAATATTTTATTTACTGTGTGAATATTAGAAATACATATTAATTAGGACAAAAAAATCAAGCACATTTACCAAAGTTTTTCTTTTTGTTTTTTTAAACCAGAAGTTTGAGGACAGATACAATCAATCATGTACTTTAGCTTTGCTTGTGCAAATGCAAGCAGCCTTTGGCAACCTCCTTTGTTATCTGTACTTACTCATCACTGCAACACAGTTTAATTTGCTTTACGTATTTGTTTTGTGTGGACAATATAATGACAGAATGGTTTGGACTGGAAAGACCATACAGATCATCCAGTTCAGAACCATGCAGTGACACCTCCCAGTCGATCAGGCTGGGCACTTCCAGTGATGAGGCATCCACACCTTCCCTGGGCAGCCTGCTCTTCTGCCTCACCACCCTCACAGTGAAGTAAATAAACACGTACTACTTTTGGCAAAATTTCCTTCCACCGTTTCTTCCTTTTATTTTTTAAGTAAAAAAATACAGGATTGACTAAGAAATAAAATAGAGAAACTAATGATGATCGTGTCCACCTGACCTATGCTGAAGTAAAAAAAGTCTTGAGCAATTAATAACTAAAGTGTATTTATATTATTTTAATACTACATTCCCCTGTTGGGCTTCGCATGTTTTTCATCGTTGTCATCAGGATACTGATGCAAATGCAAGACAGAATGCTTTCCTACATGTAACGTTACAGATCTAGGCTAAGCCCAACCACTGAGTGAATGTGGTATTCAGTCTAACAGAATCCTTAGCACCATAGCAGGCATGACTTCAGCACTGACTCAGCTATAATGATGAAATCTATTAGAGCTCTGACATCCTTTCTTGTGATACAATGGATATTTCTCACACATCTCCCATTCAAGTACAGACGAGGCCCAACTCTGTTTAGTTTCTGAGATATTACATGATCCTACTTCAAGCACAAAAGCAGTTCAACTAACATGCTCATTGGCTTTCTTAATGCTAAAGTCATTAACATGTTGCCTCTTGCTGATTTTGTGACTCAAATTAGACATTCAACATTGCTCACTTCCAGAGTTATTTACTTTTTCCACTATTATTGCAATAGCAATTGCTTAAAATGGGACACTGAGATACCACTTCTATAAAAATCTTGTTATGCACATTTTAATTACAGAAATCCAGTAATAGATGTGTAATAATGTATTCAGTAATAGTACTGAGCACAGACCTTACATGTTGTACAGCTTTCAGTCACAGAAAGTTCATTGGCTATCTTGGACTACAAGCACAAAAACTTAGGTTGGTCTGCACAGACATGTCCAGATCTATCCTAGTAAAATATATTATACCCATTTTGAAATCTTCATGATCTGGAAATAAATATATGGGGCCAATATCACTCATAGGTATACAAGAGCTGTCAGGAGTAACTCCTTTCTGTATTTAATTTGCAGATCATTAAACTTCAGGTTTGCTTCTCCAAATTTACACTAGTGCCCCTGAAAGCAGGATGCGCTCCTACAACATGGAGGTGATAGAAGCAACCAGTCATTTATCTCAGAACAGATCCCAGCTCAGCTGGGATTAATATTTACCCTTTAGATATTAGGTATCACTATAAAGACAGAGGAACATGTTGCTTCAACACAGAGATTTGCTGAAAAACATAGGATTAATATTACCGGAGTTCAGCTTAGTTACCTATACAACCTTTGAAAATGTGAGGAACTAATTAAGGGTGGCTACAACATTTTAATTATTTGTCTGTTCTTGACATATCTCCCTTATCTCTTCCTTCCACATTTTAACTCCCTTCCACATTCTAATTTAATCAGTTCCAGTTTTAATCTTGATTGTAGTCTTGCCACTGGACAACTGATTGCTCTCCCCGTGCTTTTAAATGGATAAGGAAAGTTTAGTCTTATTCCCTTCCTTCTTCCTTTCCTCATTTTACCTAACTGCTCAGATCCCACTTTGATAGTCTCCTAGGGATTTTAAACTACCTTGCATATCAGCAGCACTTTGATGTTAAATAGCATTACCAAGGCCATTCTGACAGAAGGATCAGGAGCAATCTGTTATGAAACCAAGTGCTCTGTTTAAATTTGTTTATTTCTGTTCTAAGTCTAGGTGCTTGGAGTTGTCATCATGACTCAGAGCAAAGTTGCAGAGCCCCAGCTCTATGAAGAGATTAGTCACTTTGTTTTTTTGCACTGAGCTGCTCTGAGTCAGTTTCACATTGTTGCACAGGGAGTACCTGGGTACATCTACAAATGGTGCAGGTAACTCCAGTGCACATTTCTGGAAGAAAAGCAGCATTTTCATATCTGAACAAACAGTTGACCAAGCCTACCTCAGTGTCCCCAGGTCAGAAGTTGGCTTTAGAATCAGAAATGATAACATGTGAATCAACATTGATATTGTTTTCCTTTACCCAAGAAGAAGCTTCAGTGTTATCACTCTGAATTTAATACACTGGGTATGCTGAATGATCAGCTGAGCTGTGCTCTTAAATCATTATCTACTTCAAGGATTATACATTTAGACACTAAAAGATTTAATTGATTTCTTGTACTTTGAATCCTGAGAAATACGTCTTTCACTTTTTACACCTTGGTATAACATGATTTTAATAAAACTGAGAACTAGGTTTACACAATTAAGTCAGCTGCTTTACTTGATTGCACACAGTGATTTTACATATAGCACGATCCTAAACAAGTGACTCACTTGTGCAGACCTACTTTTCATTTGTTGTCTGGGCTACATTTTCTCTTTTATGTGTGTATACACACACACACACACACACACACACACACACACACACACAAGACATATAAATATGTATGAATAGGAAAGGAAGGAGAGGGATGATGACCCAATCCACTTCTAAGTTACAACAAATTAGCAGTGCTCTCTCTAAGGCCATTCTGAGTTAATTCCACCACCACGAGGCCTGAGCTTGCTCCCCTCTCCTAACAGTACATTAGCTATCTATTTTTTTCCCCCCCCCTTCAGACTATTTGATGTATCCTGCTGTTTTACTAAGCATTTAGAGGGCTTCAAAATGCCTTCTAAATCGTAGCATATAAAAGAACAAGGACATGTTCAAAACATTAATATCAAAGCTTGAATGAAGATATTAAATTATTTTCCAGAGAAACATAATGGCTATTTTAAAAATTTCATTTATTTTCTAAAGAAAACAGTCTTCAAATGCCTAATCAGTGCATGAAGGACACGTTCTCTGCCACTCGTTCAGACCCTAACTTAATTTGCCCACATTTAGGGTAGGTTTTATCTGGGGTATTATAGGGGGTATTATCTGTTGTATGCATTTGTTATTTAAACTTGTGTCATTTACATTTGTGTCCTTGATTTTCTTAATCATCCATCTAAATCACACACAAAAATATAAACGCTTTTGGAATATCCTCTATCACGGTCATTGCAGTTTAGCAGCACTATTTTGAGTCATGAAGTCTATAAATCTATGGGACATTCATTTGTAAGACCAAATGAAATACAGTTTCATTACATCATATGCATACAACACTTGTATGCTGAAGGGACTGACATCCAATGCCAGATTCACCTTGCAACATTCAAAAACAATTGAAACTTGGCACATGAACACTTCAAATATGAAGTAAGAAACAGAACATTAGGTAAGATTTTGAGATCTTCTCAACGCTACTCTTCTACAAACTGTCAGGAGATGAGAAATGTGTTGCTACAAAGTGGAGTGCACACTTTATCACGGGGTTTTAGAAGTGGCACTTTATTTCAAAATGCGTCAAATGCTACTCTAAAAAAGAGAGGTAAGCCTTTGTTAATCTATGATGAAATATGTAAAACAATTTGAGACTTACTGCCCTGTATTAAGTGTTATTATGCTGCATACTATATACATATATGGAGAAATAACACTCAACTGCCAACATTATGTAACAGAATATTGCACTACTGAAATAACAGAAGGGAAGCTTCACAAGGCATGAAAGGATTGATTTTTCACTCATACAACATATTCACACACACTTTTTCCCCTCCTCTCATTCAAAAATTGTTAAATAAAAATAAGTCAGGCTGTGGATACACAGGACAATTATCCTATTCTCCAAGATGCATCATACCAAGAAGCACTGGATTAATCTTCGCTGGTGTATTAAATCAAGCATAATACAAAACAAATAATATTAAAGATGTTGCAATTACCTAAAAAGGAACTGTAGGCAATGCTTCTTCTCAGAACTTCATTAGTTGTGGGTAGTAATACTGTGGAAGTTCAGCAGACTGTCAGTTGTTCGCTGATCACATGGTGCACCACAGAGACAGTGAAGATCAGGTCTATTGGGTCTATCTATTTATCATATGGTTATATGTTAGTGTGTGACTATAAAGAACCCTATAAGCGACTTATACACATGGGCACACTGTAATGGTGATAATCACGACAAGGGTAATTTATTACTTCATCTATATTTCATTTTACATGAAGTGATAAAAAGTAAAGCTTGGCGAGCAAAAAAACTTCACAGTAACACTACAGCCCTCACAGTAGAATTTCAGGAGACAGCACAAATATTCAGTGACAATCTCCTGTTGCCACAGTCTACTGCAACATTTTTTTCTGGCTTTATCATCACCTATTGCATTTTATAACAATGTTTTGTTCTTGTGAAAACGACTTGCGGATCCGTGAAAGCTCTTTCTGACAAAGGGTAGGTGTAAGGATCACCCAGGATGGAATTCCAAGTCTCATACTTAAAACTGGATTGCACAACCTATATTCATGTTAGTGGGCAGCTGTTTGCCCAAGCATTCCTACAGGCCAGAATCAGCAAATCAATAACTTCTCTTGTACTGATAGATGTGTAATTTGTGCCTTAACTATACGGCTCAGGTAAAATGCTTTTAGAGGTCACTATAAAGGTACAAGCATAGCTGTCTGACACTGAAATGAGTCTTTCAAGATCTGCTATCCTATCTGCTTTATGTTTTCTTCCTTCATTAATGGGGGAGGAAAATAAATACTACTCAGTGCAGACGTGGCATATGATTACTGTTGCTAGCAAGTTAGGAATCGTAAATGCTTGATTCTGAGTAGATCGCAAGAATAATTAACATCTTTAACCATTAAGAAAGGCAGACCTTTGCATTGCTGATCTAATGTAACAAACAAATACTTCAACCCTTACTATTTGCAGGTAAACCAATGTTGATGTAAAAAAATCTGCTGACTAAATCTGTTATAAGACACTGTAGAGTTTGATTAGCTGATCAGATTTATTTGGTTATTACTACATCTTTTATCCAACACACAGGAAGTAGTTATTTTTGTTGGTTTGTGTCGGTACAACTTTCTTTTTTTAAAATAATCACTAAGAACTCAGCTTTGTTTCATATTTTAGTTGGTGATTACTGGTCTTGCTAGATCTGCCTCAAATCACACTCAGTGCTTTGAAGTCACGTAGGTGTTTCTAGTATATTCCCTTCACTGCAACAGATGTGCTTCTAATTTATATGGGATGATAAATGAGTGCCAAGGAAGAAGCATGAGTTTCAGATCTGGCAAGAGAGTAGCGTCCCACCAACAAATGAACAACAAAGCAAATGCCGAACACCAAGCATCAGCTGGAACAAAAAAAAAAACTTCTGGAAGTTATACGGCATTCTTGCATTTTCTCAACATCCCTCCTGAAAGCAGCACCATGAGCACTGCACTAATGAGCAAGCCTTCCAGAAGCATTGTTCCCTTCCATGAACAAGGAAAGAAGAAACTTGGGAGAAACTGGGTTGGAAGTAAACATACCCATCATTTTCCTCCTTCCTGTGTCAGCAAACAGAGCTGACTGGACAGGAGAGAGGGAACGTGCTTCATCTGGCAAAGGGCCGACAGCACACTCCCCACTTGTGCAATGCTAAAGCTCAGGGGAAATATGATTCAGAGGACTGCCTGAGTCATAACTTCTTTTTGAGCTCCTTCTGAAGTGGTAAGGCTGTTCTGTTCCATTCCAAGAATGGGACAAGCAAAGCTTCCATCTTATCCCCCATTTTGAAATGTGTCAATGAGATCAAAAGCACTAACTGTGCAAGGGGCAGCAACACATGTTTTTCTACTCACCATTACTTCACTTTGCAGTAATTAAAACAGTTATTTTACAACAGTGGAAAAAAAAAAAATCACCCACTGCTAACAAATTGAAACAGCAAAATTATTCATTATCTGTTTTTTCTAAAGTGTCTGCATTGTCCTGCTGCACAGTTGAAATATCTACATAACGTATTTAGAGAACTATACCAACTGGTCACCAAATAAGCACTAACAAAGGTTATGAATATGCAACATAACTGTGCATTATAATTTAACAGCTTTAGAACTTTAACTTCTAAAGATACAGGAGGGGAAATCATCTGCTAAAGATTATCAAATAATTCACTTAGAAACAATACTGCAATTCATTATGGATTAAAATAGGGCACAATTTATGGTGTTGTAAGCAATTAAGTTTTAAATCCCACGTCAGAGGGCAGATTGTAATCAATCTAATTTATATTGTAAATATGTTTAATTATGACACATCAAGATTGAAAACATCCTTCTTTAGCTGCACCACAATGCATCTTTGTTCTACTGTTCCAGAGTCCCCTTAGCAGGGAAAACATCGCTAAGCTTCCTAAATCATTTCCACTAAATATAATGAACAATTGTTTTTGTAATCAAGGACTACACAAATACCTCAACAACCACTGTGTTGCAAGCCATAAAAGAAAAACAGACTGATTCCTAAATCACCAATTCCCAGCAGCCTCTTTGAAGCAATACTGAAAGTATTCTAGAATAGGTTAAAATTCTACAAATTGCCTACAAAACTCTACAAAAGCCTACAGAATTAATGCTAGCACGCAGTGTAGGAAAAGGGAGTGCTGATGACCAGAAGGCCCTTCCCACTTCAAATCACATAAAAAGAGCAGATGACCTTCCTGAACAACATCTAGCACTATGTATACTATGAGTTCTTCTATAAATTCTGTCACAGTGTGAAATGCCTCTCGCAGCTGGATTACGCTTGCTATGAAGTAGTCTTTCTGTCAGTACAATGTGTCATTATTTGAAGCCCTACAACACTATGAAGCATCTCCATGTCAAATTCATGCAGCAACTAGGAAAAATTGATTTGCCTGTTTTCATCCACACTCTTCAAGTTATATACACATATATATGTGCCTATACCTATACACACATGGAATACTCAATATTAGAGAATACTACTGAACCTCAACAAAAACTTCTGCATTTTCAGATGATCCCGTAAAAATAATTTGGTTAAAAGAAGTTTGAGCTACCCAACCCTAGAGGTAGTTCACGGGTCACTAAAAGTAATCTGTATTACTCAGACATTACAAGTGAAGGTTTCAGCTTTTCCATGCAAAGTTGTTTGTTTTGTTTTGTTTTTTCCTTCTCTCCAACAGATCATAGAAAAGACAAGAGTTTGATTTGCCTTGTTTACTTTATATATCTCTCTTCGAGGCTATGCGTATGCCCGAGACGTTCAGCAGGTCTTTGTACTCAAGTAGCACTGTACAGCAGATACCACGTTGAGGTCACAAGTTCACATTACGTGCATTTCCGTGGTTTTACTTTATACTAACTTTAATTTCGGCCCATAGATTGAATGATCAGCAGCTGGAGTGCATTAAGGCTACATCTACATTAACAAGAAACACAGAACAGCACAACAGAATCTATACAGCCAAGAACCAGTGTAGAAAACTTCATGTCTACTGAACATGCATTTGGCAGTTTACCTGATAGCATGCAGCACGTTAACCATGCTACTCTACAGCAGCTTCTGGTCTTATTTCACCAGCAAGGAATTCAGTCTGCGTGCTCTTTGACTGTTCCAGATCACAAATCAAAACAAGGTAATTAGGGACAAATGAGAAATTAATTTTAAGTTCACTTAAAATGTACAAGGGCTCAAAAAATAATAATACTTATTTCTTGATGCTGATCCATTTGTCAGAGACAAATGGTGGAATTATAATAGTGGAGGTTGAACCTTCCATCCAATATCCCATTACATTTTGTTGCTCTGTGACAGAAGGCAGCAGAGGTGCAGTCTGACACAATGGCACACAGAGGTGAGGATGAAGCAAAGGGGTGGGACTGAATTCCTCCATGCAGAAAGAATGGCACCCACTGCCATCCATTGACATTTACAGAGACCAAACAGTGGTGTGAGTGATACTTCTCAGCAGCTGTGACAGCAGGACACCTTCACTGGTACAGATGTTCACAAGCAAGGCGTACAGGCTCTTGGAAAAAAAGGCTGGTAAAAATGCACAAAGCTAATGGTGGTGACTGGGTTGGAAAATAGCATTTTGTAGCTGAGATTTTCCACAATCAAATGGTGTTTTCATGCTCTTCATATCCGTTGTAGTTTCCATAGACATAAATAGGAGTCATTACCTTTGGAGTGATGGCCATCAACACACCCCAGTTATACTGCTGGAATGCATCTTAAGATTCGTCAAAAAAAAAAAAAAAGGTGCTCCAAGACCATCCTCTTCAAAAGCAATCTCTAGTCCCAAACTGCTGATACAGATAAGGCCTTTGCAATCCAGGCACACATCAGTTCTGGTTTTTTTTGCTCCACCTATGCTTCCTAGCAGAGCTCTATGAGATTGCTTTACTTCCTTACCCAAGGCAGGCATCGCCCTTTAGAAAAGACATGTTTGAGAAGCAGAACATCATTTACTAAAGCCTACATCATTCCTTGTTCAAGAGCATGAAAAAAAAATACAAAAAAACACTTCTTTACTACCTTGCATGGGCTACCACCTGTAGTGAGATAAGATTGTGCAAGAGAAACATGCAAAGCCACTACCATCCTTCCCTGAAACTGTATTGAAAAGATTTCATACAGTGAGGAGCACAGGCACTCTAGATCTGCCTTTTCCACATACCAGATGATGGAGTTCCCATGAATTATTTGTTGTCTGAAGACTAAACTCTAAGCTAGCACTTATTCTACAATGGAAATTGGCCACACAGCTAAAAAAAATAAATACTAACAAGAGCGAAGTTAAAGTATTTCATTGTGATAGCAGGTCCAGCATCTCTAGAAGTTACTTATGCTGCCTCTGTTTGAGAATCACAGAATGGCCAGGGTTGGAAAGGACCTCAACGATCATGAGTTTCCAATCCCCTGCCACAGGCAGTGCCACCAACCTCCACATTTAATAGTAGACCAGGCTGCCCAGGGCCCCATCCAACCTGGCCTTGAACACCTCTGGGGATGGGGAGAGGAAGAGGAGGCATCGAAGAGGGGGCATCTCTGAGCTGTCAGTCAAAGATACCATACCAGAAAAATAACAGCCCAAGTTCTCCAACAGAAAGTTCAGGCTCAGTTGAAGAACACAACAAGTGAGAGTTACAATCTCTGCATGGAAAAGGATTTACATGCCAGAATTTCTTCTTTAAAATACTTTCCCTTAAGTTAAATGACATTTCCTCCTCTTAGAAGTACTTTTCCGAAGTTCAGGTGTTGCTCCATTACAGAATACCACTGTTCTTTCTGACTTTATCTGACTTTACTCCACAGTATTTATCAGAAAATACAATAAGTTTAAATTAAGACCTACTCCATTAACAACAGTGCATCCCTGTGTTTTTCTCAAATTCAGTTGTTCATATGCAGTTAAAACATATGCCCTTATACAGTGAAGGATGATAATTCAGACACAGGAGAGCCCACGAGAATTATTTTCAGAAAATAGTTTCTATGACTAGCACAAGATTAGAAATTCCATGTCTCGCTGTACAGATGAGATATGTTTCTTCCACTCTTGTATTGAGAAGAAAGGACAATTTCTGTCAATTAAAAAATAAAGTGTTGAAGCTGAGTAAGAACGGCACAAGATAAAACTGCACGAGGAGCAGTCAGTTCATTGAGCACGGCTGCCGTTACCACAAGTACATGCACACTCATTCCCCGAGACAGATATTGCTGTAGAAATGCAGATTCAGATCAATCTGACCCCCAGCACACCAGTACTGATGCTCAGAGGCTGCAGCTTTTATCAGGAGATGCAGATGTATCAGACAGACAAATCTGTTTGCAAACTTGTATTTTCTACCTGTATTGCTCAAGTAACTGCCATCAGGAAAGAAACAAATTACTTGCAACTTCACTCATTTAAAAAACAAAACAAAACAAAAAAACAGATAAGTAAATAGATCTTTTTTAACCTAAGGATTTGTACAATAATTGCAGCGATGGTATCATCCAGTATAATGCTGAAACTTCTCATTTATAAATGTCCAAAGGTTATTTAATTAGACTTCCACTCTTTTGTTTTTTAATCAAAGAATTAAAGACATGCTTTCTAATCCATATATAACATCATTTCAGTAGATCACTGAGCAGTCTTTATCAAAGCAGTCTTGTATGTTACTAGGTGGCACTAACTAAAACACCTTTTATTTCCAGTTACATAAATGAGTATCTTAAATTTCTGTTCAACTGCTATTTCCCAAAGGCAATCTGTGAAACCAGTAAATACACTCTGGTTGCTTAAGTATTTTCCCTATCTTGCTGAGCTGGACATACAGCCAACAACTCTAGTTTAAAGAAGGACGCATCTACGTTTCTCTCATTATACCAGTTGCATAATATTCCACATTATCTCAAAGCTCTCATCACTAAACAACCCAAACAGCAAATAACAACTGCCCATACATCAGAAAACAAATAAGCAGAATAATCTTACTATTCATTCCTGATCCAGTGAGAAAGCGTTTTGCAAACTTGAGCATATGCATTTGAAAAACAGCATTCTGTGGTTCTTTTCACTGCATGGTGTCACTATCCCCAGTTATACAAAACAGTAAAGAAACGAAGTGTCTGAGCATCTTCTGTAGACAATTACGTGATAGGATTAGACAGTGAAAGGAATAAAATGGAACAAGTAAACAACCGGATCTCGGTCATCAGAGAGGTGCTGAGCACCCACAGCTCCCTCTGCATTAAACTGGGCACCTCTCTAAGGTGCTCACCTTCAGCCTTTGTGCCTAAGAATCTGAAAATCAAATCTAGACGTTTTCATTAATCAGGTTCAGTACCGTATTAAACACAGCAAGGAGATGTGGGTGCAGGACTTACAACCTCATGTAGTTCACACCTGGAAAGTGAACTTTTTGGGGACTCAATTCAGTGGATTCTACATAGTTGTAAGGATAAGAGAACCCTCAGGGTGGCTCTCACAATGATCTTTACATAGCTCCTGATACTGTACACAACATCTTAGGTTCACAGTCACTGAAAGAGTTTATCTCCAAAATCACTTCACGAAGAAAGCGAGGAACTTCAGTCTCTATTCAATAGCTGAAGAATTGAGAAAGGTAAACAAAAAGAATTACCCAGTCTAATGCTATAGAGTGATGGAAAGTACAACAATAATAGCAGGGTAGCAAAGTCTTAGGCTACAGCAAACGAGGACAAGCCCAAAGGCAGCAACCACAAACACAGAAACAAAGGGGAAATAAAAAAATCTGCTTACCTTTAGAAGACTAAAGGCATACAGGTATCTCCAACAAGATACCCTTGCCCCTACTGCCAACCCTTAAATGAGGTCTGGGAAGTGATGGATCCTGGCTCCACCCCTTCTGATCACTCAAGTACATTGCATGCACCTGAGCTCCCCTGGTTGGCCCTGCCTTCCCACCAGGTGCTCAATCACTGCTTCAAGCCACAACACAGCATTTCTCTGCACCCAAGAATGTAGGGCATAAATCTGAGAAAGCTTGGAATTCCTGATCTGTGCCATAAACAGCTGTTTTTTCCTCTAGACATAGAGTAATATCCTTTCATTTTCTTATTTGACTGACATGGGGTGGACGGGAAAGTTTCCCTGTTTGCAGAATAACCCAGCTATAACCTATTAACATAAAACCATTATTCCATTTGATTTCTTGAGTTTACTTTGCCTCTTGTATATATCAACTATGCCAGTGCTGAGAACGGAACTGCTAAGAAGTTAATGACAGCAGCCTACATAGGAACCACAGTGAGAAAATGAGAATTTTAAAGGAAGAGTTTGAGCCAGAAATATTTACGTATAAGAAAATTTATGGTAATTTATTTTATGAACATAGTTCAAATATTTAATAAGATGTTGGAAATGTATACAAATTTACAATTGCCAAAATAGCACCATACAAAAACCTGAAAGCTACAGAGCTTAGGTTTCACTCAATATTCTTCGTTACAGTGAACTGATAAATATTTCTGCAATATTGTTAACCTGAAATTCTACAGTAAATTTCCTTTCCATTTTATGTTGTGTGCAATACTGAGCTAAAATTGTGTTTTCCTACTTTTTTTTTCTCTTGCCATTTTTCAGGTTATTACTCTTCCAGGATTAGCTTATGATACAGGCTAGTGATAAGCAGAAGCAACGAGCCACAAGTCATGCAACGTTGTGTGCAAAACCATTCACCTTTCTACATTGTAACTGAATTAATAACATTGTTCTTTGGAATTGCAGGAGACACCCAACGGGAACCCACCATTCGTCCCTCAACATTTCTGCAGCAAATGCCACATGGCTCTCTTTGGCTCAACAGAACAAGTGTCAATCTCTTCATTACTTCATATTACAGACTTTACAACCAATTATGGAAACTATAAAGAAAGCAGTGGCTCTAAATTCTGATGTTTTACTGCACCCACCTCACATAGGCACTTGGTAGGGTAGAAACAGTCAATGAAAGAAAAGCAAACATACCTCCAGATTTCAGAATGACAGGTTCTTCTAGTCCAGTGAAGATCAAGAGACATGAAGAGGGGATCTTCATTTCCCTTTACAACTGCTGGAAGACAAATTAAGCACAGTTCAGGAAGCATTTAATACATAGGCAAGGCTGGTTTCTATAAGTAAAACTGAAGAATTTCTACAGAAAAACAGTAATTGTGATTTGATAACTACATCAAGGAACTACATTTATTTGAAAAGAGTCATAGAATGGCCTGGGTTGAAAGGGACCACATTGATCATCTCATTCCAACCCCCTGCTATCTGCAGAGTTGCCAACCAGCAGACCAGGCTGCCCAGAGCAACATCCAGCCTGGCCTTGAATGCCCCCAGGGATGGGGAATCCACAACCTCCTTGGGCAACCTGTTCCAGTGCGTTACCATCATCTGCGTGAAAAACTTCCTCCTAATATCCAATCTAGACCTCCCCTGTGTCTGTTTAAAACCACTCCCCCCTGTCTTATCACTCTCCACCCTCGTAAACAGCCGTTCCCCCTCCTGTTCATACACTCGCTTCAAGTACTGGAAGGCTGCAATGAGGTCTCCCCAGAGCCTTCTCTTCTCCAAGCTAAAAGAAATTAGATAACATTTCTATACCTCCTAATAATGGAAGCTGAGAAAGCATAAGCAAATTAAAGATTACTATGCAGTTTGGGGAAGTATGAACTAACAGTCATATACGGAAACATGAATAATTCAAGCTCTGAGGAAGGCCAAGCACTCTTCTTAGCCAAAGAAATCCCATCAGAAAGTGCTCCGTCTCCCTTACTCACAGCCCGTGCATCACAAATGGCTCCTCCCAACCCCAAATTCCTTCTAGTGAGATATGGATACATTGCTTCTAAACTCCCGAGAAAAAAAACTGTAGCTAACTGCAATGTAGTAGCATAAGACTTGTAAAAAATCACAAAACACTGATGCGTTTCTGCTTACATCCAGAGATGGCCTATTCAGAGTCTCTGCCAAGGGAGCCCACAGGTGGATGACTGAGAAGTAGAATCCATACACCAAATAGAAGCCCCACTATTCTTCTTTTAATCGTTTTCTCATTGGGAAAGAATGGAGAAGTACAAATAATGAGGCACTTGCCATCAGCAAAGCAAGCACCAGATTTGGCACGCCAGCTCCCAGTCTGTTACTGGAGGTTCCAGAAAGTATTGGTTCCCACATCCAAGAGGCAGAAAACACCGAGGAACTCATCCAAAAAACATAACAAGCGCGTGGCGGGAGCCGGTGTCGAGCACTGGTTAGAGCTGCCGGCTGAGAGCTCAGAGCAGCGCTGGGAGCAGTGCGGGCATCCGACCACGGACGTGATCTCAGCGCCGAGGGAAAGGATGATCCTGACGGGACCGACCGGCACAGCGCTCAGCGCTAACGGGACCTCGGTGGGGGAACGCCTACAGAAACGGGGACGCAGCACGGACTGCGCGGAGCGGCGGCACCCCTGCTCCCACACAGCCCAGCAGGCAGGTGAAGGGCGGGAAACGGCTCCGCGCCCTCAGCTACTTTATTTAAATGGTGGAGCCCGAAGACAACGAGCTTCGGCTGTGCCTGCGGTTTTCGGCCATCACAGAGAAAAACTTCCCGCCGAGGGGCGGCGGGGATGCCCATCACCTCGAGGCCGACGGGGCGGAGCACAGCGCGGGCTCCGGCCGCCTCTCACGCGCAGCTCCGCGTTCCGCTCCCGGCTCAGCAGCCACCCGCGCGCTGAAGGTTGTTTACTTCCCCTGCGGCGCGTGCGCGCGCACGCGCGCGCCCGCTCACCCTCCCTCTTCCCTCATCCCTGCACTCCGCCACCACCGACGCGCCCCACCGGCCAATCAGAACCGCCATTGACCGCGCGGGAGGCGGGCACCTTTTAAACAGGAGCCGGGGAATGCAGCGACACTGCCCCCCTCCCCGCTGCCTGAGGACGCGGCCGCTCATTGGGCGAGGGCCCTGCCCGTCTTCCCGAGCGCCCGCCTTCCGCTTGACTCGCGCCGCCGAGTAGCCGCAGCGCCCCGCCCCCGCCTCCCATAGCTGTGTGTGTGAGGCGCCGATTGGGCACCGCCCCACCGCTCGGCCCCCTCCCGTCAGCGCCGGCCCCGCCTCCGTCCCCACGCACCCGTCTCCAGCACAGGAAACACCCCGCCACGCCGCGGCCGGCCTGAAGCCCCCGTCAGCTCCCTTTGGCCCGCGGCGCTGTCGCTCCACTGAAGTCCCGCCTCCCCCGGATAGAGCGCGACGAAGCCCTCCCTCAGGCCTCCTCCGATTGGTCCGTTCGCCAACGGCTGCCGCTCCCCATTGGCCGTCTCTCTGCCACTCCGCCGCGCGGCTCAGCCGGTTCCCTGCTCGGGAGCTCCGCCCGCCGCCGGCCGGGACCCCGCCTCCGTCTCTCCCGGCGCGCGCCCCCGCCCTCCGCGGTCACGTGATGTTTTTGCCGTGGTGCCGCCGAGGCCGCCCGTGTGAGTGCGAGTAGCCGGGCGCCGGCGGGAGGGAGCGGGTAGGCGGGTATCGGGCACGCAAGCGGGCAGCGCCGGGTCCTCCGCGCCGTCCGGCTCCTCATGCGCGGCCCGCGGCGGGCGCTTCCCCGGTGAGGGCGGGTTCCCGCAGCCCGCCCCGTTTCCCCCCTTCTCCGGACTCTGCCTGGCCCCTAAGATGGCGAGCGGCATGAACGGCCCGGGCGGCGGCGGCGGCGGCGGCAGCAGCAGCGGCGCGGCGGTCAGGGGCGGCGAGGAGGAGCCGGGCGCCCGGCACGCGGGAGGCGGAGCCGTGCCCCAGCAGCGGGAACCCGGCGCGGCGGGAGAGGGGGAGCCGGCGGCGGGGGACGGCGGGCGCTGCCCGTCCCCGCAGCCTCACCACCTGCTGCTGCTGTTGCGGCGCTCCCCCAGCGCTTCGCTCTGTCCGCCCGCCGAGGGCTCCGCGGGCCGCGCCGCCCTGGGCCGCGGCGGGCAGCCCCCCCCTGCGGGCCGCGCCGCGCCCCCGGCCTCGTCCTACGGCGGCGACGACGTGAGGAAGTGCGGCTACCTGAGGAAGCAGAAGCACGGGCACAAGCGGTACTTCGTGCTGCGGGCCGAGAGCCCGCTGGCCCCCGCCCGGCTGGAGTACTATGACAGCGAGAAGAAGTTCAAGAGCAGCCTGCGGGCAGGGGGCGGCGGGGCGGCCCCTCTCTGCTGCCCGCCGCCCAAACGGGTCATCCCGCTCTACCAGTGCTTCACTGTCAGCCGGCGCGCCGATGCCAAGCACAAGCACATCATCGCCTTGTACACCAAGGATGAGTACTTCGCTATGCTGGCGGAGAACGAGGCTGAGCAGGAGGCCTGGTACCAAGCCATCAGCGAGCTGATGAGCCAGAGCAAAAGGGGCTGCCTGGAACAGGAGGACCAGGCGGAGCAGCAGGTGGATGAGGACGACGAGCACTACGGGGCCTCCCTGAGGCCTGGCACTGTCTTCAAGGAGGTGTGGCAGGTTAACGTGAAGCCCAAAGGGCTGGGCCAGACGAAAAACCTCACTGGAGTGTATCGGCTGTGCCTCTCCAGCAAGGCTATCCACCTCGTTAAGCTTAACTCGGAGGTGCCCTCTGTCCACCTACAGCTGATGAATATTCGCCGCTGTGGGCACTCGGAGAACTTCTTCTTCATTGAAGTGGGCAGATCGGCCTCCATCGGGCCTGGAGAGCTCTGGATGCAAGTCGATGATTCTGTGGTCGCCCAGAATATGCATGAGACTTTTTTGGAGACCATGAAAGCGCTCAAAGCCTTTGCAGAGTTTAGGCCCCGAAGCAAAAGCCAGTCTTCTGGTGGCGGTGGTGGCACCAATCCCATTTCCTTCATCACCACTAGGAGGCACCTGGGCAACCTGCCCCCCAGCCAGACGGGCTTGCAGAGAAGATCAAGAACGGAGAGTGTGGTAGGAGGGACGCCTCCAACCACCAAGAGCAGCAACTCCTACCGCTTCAGGACATCCAGTGAGGGAGAAGGAACCATGACTAGACCTTTTAGGTCAGTGACGGGGAGCCTGATCCACCTCAACACCGCAAGGATGAATTTGGGCCGGCAAGAAGGGAGTGGAAGGTACGTTAGAGCCGCATTCAGCTCGTCATATCACACTAGGTCTGCTTCGCTGCCTGTGTCTCATTTTCCCTCTACTACAAGTCCCATCAGTGTTTCTTCCAGCAGTGGCCATGGCTCTGCTTCAGACATGTTGACCAGGCCTTCTAGCTCCTCTGTTTGTGGCTCTCCAAGTGATGGGGGATTTATTTCTTCTGATGAGTATGGCTCCAGCCCTGGAGATTTCAGGTACTTTAGGGTCCGGAGTAATACACCGGATTCCTTGGGAAACACCCCACCTATCAGAGAGGAGAATTGTCTGAGTGAGTACATGTCCATGAGTAAGCAGCAAGCAGACGATAGCTCAAGAGATGATTACATGGAAGCTGAAAAGTGTTTCAGAAAAAGAACTTACTCTCTAACTAAACCAACTTCTGTAGCAGTGCAGCAGAAAACAACACAAACTACAGCTTTGTTGGATGAAGATTCTATAGGAAATCATGGACGATTACTTTACTCTGAAACATCAAAATTGAAAGGTAACCATGAATTGGAGTACAGTGACAGTAATCTTGATTCTGTATGCAACCAAAGCAGGAGTAAAGCCAGGGATGATGGATACATGCCAATGATGCCAGGCGTTGCATCCTCTCTGTCAAGTAACAGTGATTATTTGCCAATGACTCCTAAAAGTATGTCTGTTCCAAAACAGATTAACAATTCATGGTCACCATCTCAGGTTGACTCAAGAGGATATATGATGATGTTTCCAAAGGCAAGCTCTTCACCTGTACGGAGTCCTTTAACTGGATTTATTTCTAAAGGTAGTAACGAGAAGATTGTAAACAATGAATACATGGATATGTCACCTGGTAATTCAGCTCCAAAGCATCCCGGTGATTCAAATTATATACATACCAGTTCTGTTTCCAAAGGTTTCAGTTCGTATTTTTCTTTGCCTCGAAGCTTTAAGGCGTTAACAGGCCAAAATGGTGACCACAGTGAATATGTTCCAATGTCTTCACCTGGAAAGCTCCTGTATGGTGGACCAGAAAATGTAAAAAGCACCAACAGCGAAGTTCTGTCTAACGGCATCTCTAAGTCACCAGTGGCGAAAGGTTCGGATGAAGGACTGGTGCAGAACAGGGCTATGAGGCCAACAAGACTCCCCCTCGGTACAAGAGGGAGTAATACTATCCCAAGAATGTATGATCGCACAGTTCCACCTGAGCCAGCAAGTCCTGGTGAATACATCAATATTGATTTTAATGAAAAGGCAAGTAACACACCGTATTCCTTATCCGCAGAAGGATCACCGTCATCTCTGGGCTCGAGTAGTGACCACAGACAGTCCCCGCTCTCAGATTACATGAGCGTTGACTTGGATGTACAGTCACCAAAAGTAGCGAAAGAACTATCTAACTCTTTAACAGATATTTCAATTTATGCAAGTTCCAGTATTCCTAGAAGCCAACAAAATCCTGACTATGCTAGGCTCTCCTTTGGTACTGCGTGTGTTAGCACTGCGAGTAACAGGACTGATGATTACACAGAGATGACGTTCAACATGGCAGCAACACCACCTCGGCCCTTCGCTGCTGAATCCGATGATGGTGTAAAGATGGATAGTCCTTCTTCCATAGTTAACAGACTGTGCATTGTTGATCGATATGCTGGTAGCAGTAGCTTTTCTGTTCCTAGCGCTGAGCCTCCAATGGGACCGAAAGTTATCCGAGCTGATCCTCAAGGCAGGAGGAGACACAGTTCTGAAACCTTCTCTTCTGCTGGGACTGTGACGACATCCTCCTCCTTCTTTACTGATAGTAGCAAAAGACACAGCTCTGCCTCATTCGATAATGTTTGGTTAAAACCAGATGAAGGCATTTCTGATGGTCAGGAAAGCAAAATGTCCAGGGATACCTCAACTGGATTTCAGAATGGCTTAAACTACATAGCTTTGAATTTGTGTGATGATCCAATAAGCTGTGAGGCAAGTACTGGGACGCCGACTTGCCATCTCCAGAATGGTACTTCAAGTTTGGACAGTGGAGCGTACGTAAGCATAGACTTCACCAGGTCTGATGGTCTGAAGTGTAACGCTGCACGCAAAGGTTCGTAACTTTACAAGCATTTTCCTTTCATGCATGCTTAACTATAGGAATTAAATTGTAACCTAATATTAAAATGTGGTCTTAGCAATGGGGTAAATGTTGCTATATAATCTGCTCCGGTACAGCTTGTCCTGTAGGAGCGCAGTCACCTAATGACTGAACAAACACAGCAGAGGACGTGGTCCTTGGCCTGCAGGGTATAGGTTTATGTAACTCTCCTAGGCAATTAGAAGTGTTATCAAACTGCCATCTGCTCAGATATTTTTTATAAAATAATTTTGCTAGTATAAACATCTATCATTCTATGTTCTGAATTCTTGTTCTGAGGTTATGATAGCTCTTCTTTTCTCCAATTTGTTTTCTCTTCTTCCTTTCTTATACCTAGATGGTTTTCCCAACTGTTTGAAATTGAAATTAAGTATTTTGTATCGTGGATAAGGAGAGCTGAAAGCTGCTAAATTAGGTTTAGAAATCAAAAGGTGGGGCTTGGATTTGTTTACTGCAGTAAACATGGGTGAAATGCGTATTTCAGAGCTTTGTGTGTGCAAATGTGTATGCATTTATTTATTTGAATCTTAGGTAAACAAGCTCACATCTCTTTTTCTTCTGAAGGTTTGGTGTGCTACTTTTGAGCTCTGCTCTCCTGAGTATCATGGTGTCCCCTGCAGAAGCCATTCCTGGTGGCTGAGTGGGGTTGTGAGGGGCTCCCACATTTCCTGCCCTTGCACTCACTGCCAACTGAGCAACATCTGAAGGTGTCTGCTGTGCAGAGATCTGCCTGTTAGAAGGCAGTGAGAAGCACCTGTGGTAGAGGCAGAACTGACTCTGAGGGGATAAACTCTAAGTCTGAAGCTTTGGAGAGCGGGGCTGCCCACTCTCAAGCAGGCAGCAAAGTCTTGCTGAACTTAAGGTAGAGTAGTTTGAGGTGTGTGTAGAAATTTAGGATGCTGGTGATGGAGAGGAGAATATGGGCATACAGTCAGCTCTTTGCTGTTGTGGTGGGAGCAAATAATAACTGGCTGTTGATGTTATTATACATATCTCCTGGCCAAGCAGTACTGTAGGATTGTAGATCTCTCTTCTGGTACTAGTGGCCTGTACAACTCCTTGCAGTAATACACCTACCCAGGCAGAAAACCATGTGTGTTGTAAGTGTTGTTTTCTTCTCTTTGCAAATGTGTGTGTAGTCAATAATTGATGACTGCTAAGAGGAAATATTTAATCACTGTTGGACATTGATGTTTGTCTACTTGTCTGTCAATAAAGACAGCAGTAAAGGGACAGGCTGCTTCCGCTTTTTATTTTTTTTAGTTACACTCTTAAATTAAATGATACTTTTTTTCCCTAGTTTTGCTTTAAAACTGTCTGAAGACAGAAGGTATTGTAGCAGCTTAAAATTGTGTAGCCCTTAATAGGGGAAGGTGTAAGCCTGACTCAGCTAGCATGCCATTCACAGTCTGGCAGCAGTGCTTGGGGCTGCTCAGAAATGTGTGGTTTGCCTCAGTGGTTTTTTTTCCCTGCTTTGTTTTGTTGGTTGGAATCAAATTTAGAAGACGTTGAAAGTTGCCAGTCCAAGAAGTGCTTTCTTCCAAAGTTAGTCTTTCAGCACTTCAAAGATTTTTCTGCTAAGTCAAAGAGAAGCTGACTGCCGTAGTGTTTGTTTTTTTCAGAAGCACCCCCAAAGACTGCAGAATTGCTGCTTGATTTCCCTCACATAACTAAAATGTGTGTGAGTTCTCGAGAGTGGGGAAAAAAAAACAACAAAGGTGATTTCATTTAGTCTGGCCTGTAAATACTACATACTAAGAGCACTTTTCAAGAGACTGGTTAGAAAATGTACTTACTTTAAATGTTTTGTTTACTGCAGCTTCAGCAAAATATCCCCAGGCCTGTGCTTGGGTTTTTTCCTTGTCTATTACAAGTTGCAGGGGGAAGGAGCCTTGCTGCTGATGTGTTTTGCTGCCAGTCTGCTTTCTGGAAATGAAACATACATTAAAATGAAATGAAAGAAGCTGTGTATAAAAAAAAAAACAAACAAAAACATGGATGCTGGCAGGAAATTAAGCGTGAGAATAGTAAGAGCTTAGGTTGGTGTTGCCCAACTAGGCCTAAAAAGAAAACAAAATTTTGAAACTCTGCTTCAAAACAAGGCCTAAGAGTTTTCTACAAAGGGAACATAAAGTATTTATGGTGTGCAGGAGGAGGGCAGGTGGAGGTGTGGGCACATTCTCTTCCAGGTGGCTCATGGAGTGGAGAGTGGATTGCAGAGCAGCCCGGGCTAACAGGCTAACACACAGCGTTGTGAGGTGGTGGCGTATGGCCGTTTCTTTGGCATGGCTTAAAACTGTGGATTTTAAAGAGATTGTTTTTCAGTCACGTATTAAATCATGTGTTCGAGCTATAGCAAGTCTGAGTTTAGAAGTCTGTATTCCCTAACCAGCTCGCCAGTTTCTGATGCGATGAAGCTTTTATTTTAATATTTAAAAAGAACGTCTAATCCAGAAAAAGTGTTCAAGTTCCATTTTGAATAGTGAAAATAAATCCCTATTCTTAAACCTCTGATATCCTGAAGAGGAGGTGCAGTGTACCTGTGTGTAATTGATAGTTTTAATACTTTTGGGGTCTTTGCAGAATTGAGTGCTGTCTTCATTTCTGCATCCCACTTTTCTAGTCTGAAAAATGGTCTGACGTGAACGAAATACATTGTTAAGGAAAATATTTACTAGGTGCATTTACCCTTTACTTCCTAGGAGGGAGGAATATTTACTTTTATATTTATTTTTTATATCCCCATATTTATTTATTTTTATATCCCTGTATTTACTAGACTCTATCAGGGTAGAGATCTTTAATCTCCCTGAACTGCAGTTGTGCTGGAAGGAAAACACTTCCCAACTTCTGTTTGCTTTTTTTGTTTGCTTAAGTTAGATATTGTGTGCAGTGACTCAACTGCATTCTCCGAACTGCTGAGAGTAAAATGGAGAGAGATTTCCAATGCATCATTGCCCCCTCATTGTAATTCCCAAACTACTTCTGCTTCAGGTTCACTGATGCGAATCAAACTTTTTTTTTCCCCTTCTCCATTCATGAAATGGGTGGAGGAGGGGAGGGCACTAATTTGAACTGATAAACAGAGCTGGCTTGCAATTCAACCTTTATTTTAGATTTAGGCAAAATTGAGGTCAGGTTTATGTTGGATACTACGATAAAAAGAAAATAGGGTTCTGATTTTGAGTGCTTGAAGTTTAAGGAGGTCATTAGCAAAACAGTTTCATCATGAGATCGTTACACAATATTGAAGCAAGCGGTTTGCAGTTTTGATTACGTGAATCTGAGTCATGAAATTTTGTGCTAGGAGTACGGAACACAAAAGCTACTTCAAACAGGGCTTAGCTAATGTATACCTTGTTGTTGGGCCTTGTAGAAACTGGGGATGATAATGAGAACGGGGTGGTAATAAACTGCCCATTAATAAATAATGGGTCATGTATAATAAAAGTTTCTTCAGACATAATTAGAAATACTAAACCTACAAAGATACCCTGGTCTCCAAAAAACAAAACAGACTGTTCAGAGTAAATGCAGCACTCAGTGCAATACCAACCCACCTGTTTTACACCTACTCTTTAATCTTACCTCTACCTGATATCCTAATGGTATGTTCAGACATTATGTCAGAAGTTCTCTAAAGTGCAGGATTATAATTTAAATGTTCCTCACCTTTTTAATCTCCTGTGTGAGGTTGCTGTGTATGCTCTGGGAGCTGGGAGGAGGGAAAACAAGTACGGCCGTAAAGGAAAACTTTGATTCTAAATTGTCCGGGTCCTTTATGGTACTTGCGTATTTCAAATCCAAAATCTTGACTGTGATGAACAATGTGCACTTTGAGAAGTTCAGAAGCTGGAAGTTTTAGCTATTGCAAATATAGTAAATTACAGTTTACAAGATACCAGACAAATAACTGCCCCTTTGGATTTCAGAGCCGTGGTTTGTAGAAGTTTGCTTCAAACTGAGGCTCGCTTGTATCAGCAGAACAGTTGGGGTAGGGAACTGCTTAAAAATAGCTTGAACTACCCTACTGAAATGCATCTGACCGCTGCTGTGCAGCCGAAGTCTTGCAAGTAGTGTAGGGATAATAATTCTTTGAAGGAAAAAACCAAAACTTGAAGTCTTGCTGTAACAGATGCTACTTTGTCTTGAGTGACTAACTGTACAAATATAGGGTAACTTTTTCAAGTAGCATACGAGCTACTGAAGGCTGAACAGATTTTTGCCTTGCAGAGTGGGAGTGAGTTAATTATGACATATTTGACCAGGAATCAGCTGGGTTTTACTTGTACTCGGTGAGAAAATCTGCGCTGAGAATGTTCCCCTGCTGCTGGGAGCGAATGCACGCCGTGAGTGTTGGGACTCCTGGAAATCGGCTTCCCAGACTAAGGCTGCAGTTGCAGCTGATGTTCGTGTGTCTTTTGGGAAGTCTGACTTTCTGTGATTGTCCTGTAGGTTTAAAGCACTGCTATGGGACACAGGAGTTTTGGGAGGAATCTGATACCGGTGCAAACTGGCTTTTTTTTTTTTTTTTTTTTTTTCCCTTCAGTCTTTTGCTGAAATTTTAAGTATATTATTGTCCCAGCCCTTCCCTCCTGTGCTGCCACAGCGGTGGGCAGGTGGGGCTGTGGGACGCTGTTCCTTGGGCTGGCTGTGGGGCCCGGTGGCATGTTAGCAGGACATTCAGCTGGGAGCTCTGCTGGCTCTGCGTGTGCCCTTCTTTATGAAAGGATCTTTAACGAGTTTTCTTCCTATAGATGGCTGGGAAGGGAGGGTTTATGCCTTGAGGTTTCGGATGGTACAAGAAGAGGTTGTATGGCCGTGTTGTGATTGGTGTGTGCCTGTGTGCTCTCCTGGTGGGTCTGTGGTGCTCCCAGCACATGCTGAATAGTACCCACTGTGCTGACTGAAGTAACAAGGTTGTTTTTTTCCTGATCCAACGCAGGAAACAAACTCTGCAGTGATTTTAACTACTGTTGTGATCAAATGTGTCATTCTTCAATCCAAAGGAAAGTGGAATGTTAAAACTGGAAGGCAGGTGAGAGAGGAGAGCCTCCTGTTTTCTGGGGGTGTTTATTATTGCTGTTTTATCCTAAAAATGTAGTGCTTGTATGACTCATCCATCAGGGGTCTGTGAGGACCTGGTTGGAGATGAGCCCCATGGCTTTCCCTATAATTTGCTGTTTGTCTGTCTTTCACTTTTAGCTTTGGCATATCAACAGCAATCCAGTGATTGAGTTGTGCTGTTGTCTTATGAAAGAAGAACCTTGCAGTATAAAGCAATTAATAAAAAGGAAAAAGTGTGTTCTAGTTTTAATCAAGCCCTATGTCTCTGTAAAGGTCACTGTGCTTAGAGGTGGTTACATGTTAGTTGGGAGCCTTCAGCAGTTGGGATGTGTGACATTCTTGAGGGCAGGGGGAAGACAAAAGTAAACGAGCCTGACTCATCAAAGGCATCTCTGAGGCGTTGCTTGACATCACAAGGATATCTTATCTAAAAGATCTTGGACATGTGTTTGGATTTCTGGAGATTCTCTTTGGGTGGGGCACTACCCCTACAGCAGCAGTAGTAGACTGTTGGGAAGGGTTCTCTGCCTTGACCGACTGCATCTTGAGGGGCAAAGGTTGATTAATTCAGAACGCTGTTTTTCTGGCCGTTTGGCCATATTCCGGAATGCTAACAGTCCGAATTGCTAGTGTGTGTGTGCACAGGTGTGTGCTGTGTGCCAGTGATTTCTGAGTTAAGTGTGAGGGCTGATCTTCCTTAATCTTCTGGGAAGAAAGGGCTTTTGACAGAGATGGTTTATACTGAAATTAATACGGTTAAGATTTAGATGTAATTCCAAGGTGATGATACAATCTAATGCAACCAAACAAAATTCAGAGATTTTTAATTAATGCTGAAAGGTGAGCGGTGCTTCTTTTTACTGCATGATATGCATGTGTGTATCATGAGCTTACAAATGTCTCACTGAATTGTTATTTCATTTATACAATATATAAGGAGAGTATTTCTTTTCTCGCTAGGACATGAAGGACTCATAAATGTGCTAATCAATTGGAGAAGGTTTTCACTTTTAAGAGAACGGGGTTTTGCAGAATGACAGAAGATAACAACATGTTGGTTTTCTATTTCTGACAGTCACGGGAAATATGAAGTGCAAGAATTCTGGTAAAACTTGCTTCTAAATTTATAGGGGCATTAATGAATAATACCCTTCTTTTGCAGGAGATGGTGTGATTCTTTTCCATGCTTGTGCCAGGCTAGCCTGCTTTACTGTTCACAGCTCTTATTGAACAGGTGAATTTGCAGTAGGAATTTCTTGACACCTGGGTGGCTGGAGCCTGAAATGCTTTTGGATTTGGTGTTATTTTTCACACGGAGATCTTGGGGACACCTGGAGTTTGCAGAGTTCTGAATGCAAGTGATGCTTTATTAAATAAATGAGAGCCTGTCGTATACAAGACCAGGAAGAGCTACTGATGTGACCCATGTGATAACTCATTCATGTGAAACTCCCATTTAAGGTGTTGGCAAATATTACAGTTTTATGACGGCTTATTGCCAACTGAATTAATATGGCCTTGATAAGCCATTAAACAGTGCAGAAAGACACCTCCCTGAGTCCAGGCACCTTGGGTTTCCTGGTGTAAGCAGCTGGTGCTTGCTGGGGTGAATGAGCTGAGGGCACTCATAAGTATTCCAGGTCATCTCCAGCTTGTTTGTAAATAGAAGTCTAAAACAATGTGGGCTAGGGGGTCAAAAAGAAGCAAAAATAGTTTATGGAATATCATGTGTTCTAAGTTTGTTTATTAGAAATAATTGCGAGCTACTTGGTTTTCAATAATAGCATCACTGTTCAGGCTTTTGGAGCATTTGCTTTTGTATGAGGGATGTTTGGAGGTATTTACCATCTATATTTAACTCTGTGGTGTTTTTTTGGGTGGTGGTGCTGTTTTATGTTTGCTTTTAGAAACGTGTTTTTAAGTTGCAGATTGTGGTGAACAGGGTAGTAGTTTAGAATGAGCTTAAAAACTGAACAGGCTTGATTTTGAGGTCATTCAGACAGTACTGTGACAGTGAATCTGTCACCCCTACTCACACAGTTGCAGAAGCTGAGCAGGTAGGCAGGAGTGAGATCCTGTATTCGGTGCCACTAGCTTGAGTGTGTTAGTCCCCATCTTGAAGAGCCCATCAGTCAGAAGACGAAATTGGAGAGATGGATGAAATTTAATGTGCTGGGGTGGAGAGCAAGATAGTGATCGAGGTGGCTGCCATTGGTAGTGAAGATAAGCACCTGGAAGAGATAAAAGGCTGTCTGAGAAAGGTTGTGAGAGAGGAAGCTGGTGGAGTCACTTGGAAGGGCACGCACAAAGCAGGCAGTAATGGGAGGTAGAGCTATAAATACGGTGGTTGTAATGGTTTATATGACTTGAAGAGGATGAGGTAAATGTCAGAACGTGGGCCAGGTTATTAATTTTGGTGAGAGGAATGTGGGCCAACATGTATCTCCGAGTTAGGAGCGTGTCCTGGAGTTTACTTCTCCCTCTTAGATGTGGAATGTGTTGTTTTCGTTGTTGTTTTGTTTTTGTAAGTTAGGTTTCCTGCAGCCACGTGACTGATGGATTTGGTGAGGCAGGGATGTGGGGATGTGTGATGGAGCACAGAATCTCCCTGTGTGGGGTCACTGTGCATTCAGTTAACGTGATGTGGACCTGCACCTTATGATCTTTCTGAGACTTTGATCCAAAAGCAGATGAAGCTGCTCTGGCATTACTGTTTCTTTTTCGTTTCTGTTGTAGCAGATCTTTAGGCAGCGTCTCCAGATTCAGGCAATCTTCTAATGTTAGGGGCCTGGGGGTGTATTCACCTTCAGAGCTGTAATTGGTGTAAGTGCACTGCGAGCCCAGCTTAAGGAGGTCCCAGTACACACCTGATTAAAACTTGGCTGTGTATAGGCATAGTGTAACTGACCTCTTGTGAGCTCTGGAGCCGCCTCTGGGAGCTGAAGGCCCTCTGTGGCTGCTGTGTGCTGGGATTGAGAGGGCTTTGCCTCATGCATGCTGTCCAATCCTCTTCTTCCCCTCCTGCAAAAAGGAGCACTGTGGGGATTCTCTTGCAGACTCAATGACATGATAATTAGAAAATGGAAAAAAAACAATGCGTGCCACTGCTTGGTGTGGTAGCAGGCAGGGGCTGATGCAGAGCGCTCTGTGCAGGCACACGTGGGCTGAAGGCAGGGCTGAGGGCGGTGTGGTCGCCTGGTATGTGGCTGCACAGCAAGTTTCTGCCTCTGACAGTCACTTATGGCAACAGAGGTGAAAGAAGAAAAGTGCTGAATGCTTTCAAGTGTCAATGACTAAAGGGGTTGGGAAGAGCAAAGGATGAATTGGAAGATGTGAGACTTCCTTATAGAAAGGAAGTATTGTGAAAAGAGACTTGAAAGGTGTTCAGCCGTGCCATTTAGTCATGAATGACAGGGTCTTTTGTCTCTGAGTTGTGTTGGTGGGAATGGCTGCCTCCGTTCAAAGCAGACCTGCAAGCAGACATCGCCTGGCTGAGGAAGAGCAGGGCAGGCTGATAGAGCACCTCCCTAGGCATGCTCTCAGCCTCTGATGCTTTTTCAGCTTGGGGGATTTCCTGAGCCTGATGCTGTGTCTGTTTCATGACCTGGTATGGGTCTTTGCTCCAAGTACTTTTCCAGTCTCTCTGATGCTGTGTAATGCTGTGTATCTGCGGCAGCTTCTGGTCACCCAGTGCGTGCTGTACACAGGCCTCTTTGCATCTATTTTGGACCTGACTTCTTTTGGCAGCCCATCATTGTGTATTGGAGGAGATAATGAGCTCTATCTTTCCCCTCCATGCCACTTAGGATTTTGTAGATGTTGTATCCTCTTCTGCCATGCTCAGCCAGTGTGCTTTGGCGGCTTCCTGCACCTCATGCAGTGGGGACACACTGTATCTGTGTTCTTAAAATTAACTGCTGCCTTCCAGTGCCTCCATACAGGCTGGTTGCTCCAGGTCCTTTCTGAAAGCGGGAAGCAGACCTGTGCTGCCCTGTACCCGTGTTCCATGTGGCTGTGGTCTTTTTCTCGTTGTTTCCCAGCAGTTCTCAGCATCTGCCTTGCAGGAAGAGCACAGGTGGAAAACATTCCTCTCTGCTGATTATGGGCTCTCAACCTTTGTCACGAGAGTGGAGCAAACTGCAGCAGGTCGTATTGCCATAAGGCACACAAACAAGGTCTGTTTGGCTAAAATTTAGCTGTTTTCTGCCAGCTGGGAGGTCAGCCAGAGCGTGCTGCTACAGCTTTTTTTTTTTTTTTTTTCAAAAGCAGAACTTTTTTCTTCCTTCTGCAACATGGAAATTGATATGCTAAGCTCCTGTGTTTTGATGTGGACAGACATTCATTCGTAGTATCATCTTGCTGTATTGGGAAGGATGTTTAGTTTTCAAAAACAAACAAACAAACAAAAACCAAGAAAGACAGCTTATCAATCTGACTGGTTTGGTTTGACTTGATGTTCCAGCCCTGCCAGAACAGCACGTGAGCTTCCTAATTCTAGGAATAGTGTTGGTGAAGGATGGGAAACCAGGGAGTGTGCATAATGCCTTCCTAGAAACTCCAGTACTGTTCACTGTAGCAGGAAAAGAAGCCGCTGCTGCAGGAGATAAGGAATTTCTGCAAAGTAAATAAAATGATCACAGAGCATGGGAGAGGTTTTTTTAGCTTGTGAAGTTGCCCAGCACTAAGTACTGGAACCCTGCTTTGAGCTGTAGAAAGAGTATTTATTTCCAGGGTTTAGAAACACAAAGTTACTCTTACATCTTGAAGAGGATCTTAATTCACTGGGATGTGCTGTTACCAATTGCTTTGTTTAAATGGTTTGTGCAACGAAACATAGATCATGTAACAGTTTTTTTTTTTATCAAGTCATGGGTTTTTTGCTCATGGAAAGGTCAGTCAAATCACAGGCACAAAATATATTCATTAGCTTAGTTTGAACATCATTGTTTTGTTGCTGAATGGAGGAAGTATGTGAAATATGTGCTTAATGGTATGGGTATAGCTGAGTGTACACCCAAATAAGGATGTTTCTGTGTGTCAGGGCCTTGATTGGGTTACTCAGGTACAGCCACTGAGTGTGCAGCGCTCCAGTGAGAGCAAGCAGTGCTCAGTCAACGTGCCTGTTTCTCTGATACGTGTTTGTCGAGTTGGCATCCGAGCGTGCGAGTTGAGAAGAAATCCCGTACTCAGATAACGCCGCTTGCCCCTGAGTTATGCCATTAAGTTAAAACAAATCCATTCCCCCGCCAGGCTGTGCGCTGCAACGTGTTGCACCGCGGGGATGCGGCGTCCCACGGCACTCCTGCACGTGCCTGTTGTGCCCAGGTGCTGCTGTGCCCGGTGCTGTGCTGTGCAGCAGGACGCCGTTGCTCGCTGTGCGCTGCTGTTCTCGGCCTTCTGATCTGCGCCAGTCTGCTGAACGCCGACTTCCCCTAACCTGAGGTTCAGGAAACTGAGAACTTCGGTGGTGTTCTTCAGAAGGCTTTAAATTGCCTTGGTCTTTGATGTGGAGATCTTAATCATTTAATTATCTTAAATTAATATCTTCTGTAAGCAAAGCTTTTATCCTTTTAGGAATCAGTTGCAGGATTATGTCAGTAAAAGGCCTTCCTGTAAAAACATACTATTTAGGGAGGATTTCTTGGAGGGAAACAGGACGTGTCTGCTCTGCTCCTAAAACCTCGTGGTGTGTTTTAAAGCAGTCTGACTTGTGTGACCTTCGTAATTCAGGTTCAGGAAATGAAGTGTGTATTGGATATATTCTCATCTGATGCGCTTCCAAATAGAACACACAGAGTGCACAGTCTAAATAATTAAGACTGATCTAATCCTCTGCATCTAATTTCTATGAAACCATGGATTTCTTGTTCATAGAAAACACGCAGAGCTCTTTTTTAGCACATGGATTTTGAACAAAATGTTTTTCTGGGCAGTGGCTTGCTGCCATCCCAGTTCAAACATTTGCCCTCGTAGTTTCTCTTCTGTCTTCTCGGTCTTTTCCTTCTAATCATTTATTCCTTGGGAAGATGACAGCTCTGTGTAGTTTCATAATCAGATCCCATCTCAAAAGGGTAAATTTAAGTTGACTTGTGCGCTGTGGAGAACATTAGTTTAGTTTCCCAAGCTCTGCTTATGTGTTTTGAGAGGTGATCTGTGAAAGGTTTCTAGATGCTTTCTGCATTCATTCTCCATTCTGAATGCTCATAGGAAGTTGAATTTAGGAACAAAGCTGAAGTTGGAATAAACAGGAGAGTCCTGCACACAGTGCTATAGGAACTACTTCAAGTAGTGTATTTCTAGTGCTTTGAAAATAGGAGGTTTTGAGTTCAGGCTTTTTCTGTCGGTGTTGCCACAGTGACCAGTTACCAGATCTGTTTCTTACCTTGAGGTGGATTGAAGAGATCTTGGAAAAGCCCCTGAAAGCCAGAGGCGTGCTTACACCAGCTCTGAAAGCACAAATCGTCTTCAGAGCTGACCAGTGAGTTTCATTCAGTGCCATTTGTTTTGCGACCCGGGCTGCTCTATGAGCGTTGTTCCTCCCTTCCTGGCCAGCCCACACCTCTTGTCTGCTTTCCTCTTGGAAGACACGCGTTGTTTATCTGACAGCTCCCTTTGCAGTTCCATCAGTGTTGAGTCAAATACATTCACGTGGTATCGGCAACGAAGCACTAATCATGTTTCATACTGTTGATCAGCAAGTCTCAAATGTGTGTTGTGAACATGGAAAACTGTTGACTGGTGGATCTCGTTGTGGACACTGAGGTAAGAAGATCTGCCTTGCAGGGACTGTGCTGCTTTCCGTGGTGCCCTTTGTCCTGCATTAGTGTCACGGGCATGGGGAGGTGAATTCCTGCAAATCTCAGTGCCTGAGCACTGCTATAGTCCTGGGATAGAAACCACCCCTTTTCCTAAGGACCTTCTCTTGAGGAACCACTTGGAGGTGGAAATCCACAGCCCTGCTCTGGGTATTAGCAGCACTACAGGCAGCGGCCTTTTCTCCTCAACACTGCCCTGTTTCAAAGCTCTGACTGATCACTGCTCCTGTGTGTGCACAGCTTGTGCCTTCACAGAAATGGAGCCACACACACAGTCCTGTGAGCAGCTGGGTTCCTGCTGGTAGCAGCTGTAGCCCCGAGAGCTGTGGGGCATCCTGGGGGTGCCATGGGAAGCTGCTGCTGTTGGCCATGGTGCAGCTCCACAGCTCAGAAGCAGCTGCCTGGGCTGCCCTGGTGCTGCAGGGACCCCTCTGTTCGTGGGCTCAGTTTGTGGGAGGGGTGCAGGGTTGCTTCAATGTCCTGAGGGGATGTGAGCGGGGGCCCTTCCTGTACAGCTGTATCTATAGCCATAAATAAGTGCTGAGGCTTTTGTCTTGCCAGAAAAGAGGCGATGAGCAGCAGCCAGCTGTGCTGCTCCAGCTGCAGTGCTCATTTCCAGCAGTGAGGAGCTCAGAGCATTGCTGGCAGCCAGCAGCTCTGGTCTGAGATGCTCAGGGTGTCGTGAGGCTGCTGTCAGCTGTAGGTGATGTCACCTGGGGCTTTCTTCTGTTTGTTTGCAGTTCATACAACTTTGTTTTAGCTTCAAAACTAAGGGGAAATGTGAAAACTGTTGTTTATAATCATGGGAGAGGAGGAAGAAATCCTTGTGTACTGCCTGGCAAAGAGCTGGGAGTGCTGTGCGGCCCTGCCCAGGAGCACTGGGAGCTGTGACAGCTCAGCTGAGGCTGTTCTGGTTCCCTACAAACTGATGTGTCAGCTGGGGCTGCGATTTGCTCCCTCTTAGCTAGCATTAGTTACCCTGCTCCTGTGCTGTGCCGGGTTCGTTCAAAGAACCACAGTTAGGTGTGCAGCAGGTTTTCCTGCTCTTGGGCTTTTCCTTCTTTCCCTCTCAAGCATCTGAAATGCCATTTGGCAGTTTATAAAAGTTTCTACAAACTTGGAGGTATTTATAAGTACTGAGCTGTGCCACGTGGGATTATCCTGCTCAGACGGCCCGGCCCTGGCTGCTCCCGGCGCTGCGGGTGTGCTGGTGGGGATCAGAACAACTCGTCAGGCAGCTTCCAGGTGAGTGTTAGGTGTGGAGCAAAATGCACTGACAAAAGCAGAGACAGTTTTTGAAGTTCCTTTCATGTAAGCTCATAGGTGCGGAGCAGGGAAGGGGTGGGGGGTGTTGGTAGATGTTAATTTGTCCCGAATGCGGGTTTAATGCAGAAGCCTAGGCTGTTCCGATGGCTCACTGGTGTACATTGCTGAGGTGTGATCGGCCTCAGGCTGTGGTAGCGTTGTGTTTTTGTCCTTTGGTCCTACAACGAAATACTTATCTGAAGGGGAAGAGCATTTCAGAAATAACAGCTTCACTCGGCCTTTGTGAAAACAAAGCTGCAGTAACACATTGCGCCTTGTGTGTGCCGAGGAATGGCCCTTTGTAGCGATCTTAGGATGTCTGTGAAATAAGAGAAATGGGTGTATTTTTTTTTTTTCTGGCTGTGTTTTCCTCAGATTGCAGAAAACGAGTTGCTGCGTCTTTGGGGAGCGGTGCCCAGCCCTGGTGCCGGACCCAGCAGCTCAGCCCCTCTGTGCCCCGCCGTTCCGGCAGAGGCAGCGCCTGGGGCAGCCCTGCACTGCTGGCTGCTGCCTTTTGAAGAGGCGGTGTTCTCTGCAGGGCTGTGAAATCTGAGCTCCTGTAGCTTAGGGTGGAGTCGGTGTATTTAACGTGTGCGTGCTTCATGGGATGGGATATGCAAGTAAACATACAGGTTTACATTAGTATACATAACATTTGCTTGTGCTGTCGCCGTCATGTTCTTCAGCATATTCCTGGGGCAGAGTTAATTTGGTACTGAACTTTCTGTAGCAAAACGCTGAGACCCAACTGCCGTCCTTGTGGCCCCACGGAAAGCACAGCCCCTGTTGGGGCCGGGGCCCCTCTGCTGCTGCAGGCTGAGATGCCCTTTGTAGGACCGCTCTCCCAGATGGCAGGAAGCTCTCCCTGAGCAGTGGGAGCTTGTGCAGCGTGGTTTGGAGAGGGGAAGTGAGACTGCTCCTATGTTTGATGTTTCCTGAAGACTTTCTCCTTTACCCCAGCTGCCATTTGTGCTCTGGTAGCAAACCTGCTTACTTCCTCCCTGTGTGGCAGCAGGGGCCGGTCCTGCAGATGGGCAGTGTGAGGGAAGAGTCACCCAGTGCCCTGAGTGGCTGGGGGCCGTGCTGAAGAGGGGAAGGAGGACATCTGCAGATGCCATCTCTGCCAGGGGAGGAATGGTGTGGGCACAGCTGCTGGAAGAGTGGAGACTTCTTAGTAGATGCAGCCCACGTGCTTTGTGAGCATAAATGCACAATGGGAAGGGCGGTGCTGGAGATATAAGCGGTCCAGAAGGATGTACAGCTCAGGGAAGTGTTGTGCTTAGATAAGCAAAGGGTAAAAATAACAGAAGTGATGGAAGGAGACAATCTGTCAGGACTGTGATACTGTGGGTTGGCTGACAGTGGCACTCCAGAGTGTTCATACAGCTGTACTGGGAGTGGGAAGGGTTTGCAGTGAGCTGAGACGTGGCTCTCCTTATGTTCCAGTTGTGCTCTCACCACCAGGTACCTGCCTCCCCCCTTTGGGTGTTCCCATCCCAGGAGCCTGTGGAGTCACTCTTACCTTGACACACACGTGTGTAATCGCAGAGTTGGTGTTGTTCTCTGGGGCCATCTTCCCTGCCGTCCCACCTCTGTCCTGTCACCCAGAAATTCCTTCCTGCTGTACTCGAGGGTTTTCTCCTCTCCTCTTACTGAGCACTTTGTATTTTGCTTTTTCCGGTCACTTTGAGGCCACTGGTTTTAGCTGACAGCAGTAAAGATGGTTCTGGAGGTTTGTTGCTGCAGATGTGCGCTTCTGTACGGTGGGTTGCCTTTCAGAGAGACAAAAAGGAAAACTACACTCGGAGGTATTTGTTGTTACAACTAAATTATGCTTTTTCCTGAAAAGTTGAGGCCAGGGCACACAGTTGTTGTGACTTGCAGTGTTTATATTGCAGTTCTCTGCCTGTTGTGTACAGGACTGTTTGTAGTTACACCGGGGGTGCACAGCCCTGCCAGGGAGCTGCCTGCATGCAGTGCTGTCCCTTCTGCCATGAATGAGCTCCATGCATTCTCCTCACTAGCAAACATTTATTTCCCATGTAACTTGCATTTAAAATATCACCTTTTTTTTTTTTTTTTTCCCTTCCTTTCCAGACTGACTGCATTGCCATGGAAACCATAGTTGGAAGAGAAGACTTTTCTGCTGGAAACTCCAGAAACTGTGTGGTGCTTTTGGAAGCCAAGCTCAGCTCCAGCCGGCTACTTTCATTTCCACCAGCACGGACACATCCTTCCAATTAGTTTTGTCATAGACATCAGCTCTCTACAGTTGAATTAATTTGAATTGAGATTTTTTCATAGCTGTGCTTTGGTGATGGAAATTGGTCTTTCCTGTCATGTCTATCTGAGAGGCAGCACGAGTGCTAATGGGAGTTCCTTACACACCCTTCTCTTCCTCCTGCCTCTCCCATTAATTCGTTTTTATTTATATTCTGAGATGTCAAAGCTGGTTTCTGATGTCTGCTTACCGTGGGTTTTGCTTCTCTGGTACGTTAACAAGTGGTCAGCTTAAAACATGCTGTTAGTGGAATTTGGGCAGTTCGGAGCTTTCTTCGGGTGGGCGGGAGGAGGAGGGAGAGGTTGAGGGAGAACCTGCAGGGCTGAACCGGTCTGGAAAGGAGAGACCTCTTCTGCCTTTTGTTTTGTTTTGCTTTCATGGTACGAGAGACTTCTTGATCATAGGCTAGAGTACTTTAAATCAAATGTCTGTCACGGCTTAAGCTGACTTTTTTGCTCAGAATTTTGGTATGTACAAAGTAGGATTAATGGGCTGGTTGTCTCGTAGGTTGTTTTTGTTCTTACCCTCATGATACTTGTTTATAAACATGAATTGTGTAAAATGAGGTTTTGTTCATGCATTCAAATGGAGAAGTGCAGAGTCACATCCAGCGTTTGTGACTTCTGCGTTACATTTGTCAGCTGCAGCTTCTTAAAGAAAAACCACCCTAATTGATCTTACTTTCAGCCAAAGTCCCGTCTTTAATTTGGGACTGTTTTTGTTCTTTCTTTGTGGCATAATGGGAAGAAGTAAAATATTGGCTCTTCAGTTGTCTTTACCCCAGTTACAGGAGTGCAAACAGTGATTATTTGACACTTTCTAAAATAAATTGCAGAAAAATCAGGGCTTAAGTGCTTCACTCTAGTACTGATAAATATATATATATATATAATTTTTTTTGGTTGAAATGAGTTTAGGCTTTTAACACTGCTATAAACGTAAAGAGCATGACACTAGTTGTTGGTACATGCCATGTATAATGAAAGGCACTGACCATTGGAAAAGGGTTTAGAAGTGGTACATAAATCCTCATGCTGTACTGCACCACACAGCTGTACTCCTCTCCTTGTATATTGTACAACAACCAGTCGGGCTGCCTCGCTCTGACACACAACCTTTACAATAGCGGTACGGTTTGTAGAAGCCATCAGGCACCGTCACTTTTGCTCGGTGGTGTGCGCCCAAATCTGTTTTTGAGTAGGATTAAACTGTACACGTCAGGTTTTGGAGACGACTCTTTGGGAGGCTGGTACCCATCAGTTGGCGCAACGTCTGGTGACTGGAAGAACTGTTGTACAGGGTTTAAAAGCACAGATTGCGATTCTGGAAGAGAAGTTTAAGTCGGTACGGATATTTGTTGCTGCTAAACATACACTAATGAAAAATATGACCACTTTTCTAGACCATGATACTGTCTTGCCATATAGCTTTTGTTTGGTCTTGTAAATTAATAATGCAATACGTAGACGGCTTTTTATAAAGCTTTTCATCTTTTTTAAGAAACCATAATTTGGATGAAGAGATAGTTCTAAACCTTTAACGCAAAAGGAAAAGGTTGTTTTGAAGAAAAACGTACATACCTATTTCATATTAGATCCCTGAGGCTGCCATTGTACAATATACAGCACTGATTTAATAAATGCTGAATAAATAATTAAATGGGTAACCTCAACTAGAGTGGTACAAATACTAACAGGTACGGCATAATAAATATGCAATCTTTTTGAATCTCTTAGTTTACAGCAACTAATTTATTCAGTATTGTGCTGGAAGAACATTTTCAGAATATGTAAAACATATCACTATATATACTACCTTCCAGCTACCCGTTTATGCTGCTGTATAGTACAAAATACCAATGATGGAACAATGTTTGTCCTGTAAATTTAATTTGATACTGGACAGTTATCGTCTGTACAAACTAAAACATATATGGTTGAAACTGTTCATTATATTTGCTATTTCTGCTTCACAGATCTGTTTTAAAGTTGAGCTGATTGATCTGGCTTTGTCTTCCATTGTAAATATTGTTATGTTGTTTTCTTTGTAAAACACATCGCATCTGCGGTTCTGGGAGACTGGCTTGAAGCTCTGTATAGTGTTTATATTTATCTGACTTGGCTTTCCATAGAGCTACTTGCAGTAAATACGTGTTCATGTAGCTCCGTGTCTGGGTTTTATTTTTAAACAGACTTCTGTTTTCTTCCGTCGAAAATGCATTTCCTGCCGCTGCTTTCCTTACAGAGCACGTTGTCACTCTTCCTCCCTGAAGATCTGAAGGAGCTTGTAGTGTATTTCAGGGCAGCGGTTCTCAGCCTTTCCAATTTGCTCTGCCGCTTGGTGTAGAAGGTATCACAGCACAGCGCCAAGGAGCTTTCCCTGTCGGAGTTGCTGTGCTGGTTAACAGTGGAGCTTCTGAATGGTGCTGTGTGGTGTGTGTGTATGGAGGGGGGAGGGAAGGGGTGCGTGATGTTTCCTCCTTTAAGTGCAGAGTAATATGCCAGGTTTTGTTCAGAACTTCGTTTAGGACTGGGCATGGAAGTTCCATTGTCAGCACACTGTAGCCTGGGAAGGAACTTCTAGCAGAGCATCAAATAGGTGGCTCTGACCGTAGGGTAAAAGGGTCCTGCATGGCTTTGAGATGTGTTTAGGTCCCAGTATATAAAAACAAAACCTACATAGATGTCTCAATTTTCAGGTAACAGACCCACCTGTAGAAACAACGGAGCTTAAGCAGGAAATCCCAACGAGTTGTAGTGCCATTTCACACTGACTGATGTGAACAATGTGTTAATTCTGCCTAGAAATAACTTACAGCCATAGTCGTGAGCACGCCTGCTCTCCGTAAATGTGGGTGGCTACTTTGAAATGTCTTTTCTTTCTTTAAAAACACCTAATTTAACTCTGTTATTCAGAACACTGCATTAAAACAATTTGGTAGAAGTCAAGTTTGCTTGAAGAATAGAATTTTCTCCAACGAAATGGGCCCCCTTACTTAGGGCCTCATTTTATAGCTTGTAGCTTCTATTGGGAAGAAAAACAAAAACAGCCCTACCAGCAGACAACAGCGAACATCATCCAAACGCTGTCAGGACTGTTGCAACAGCCTCACATTAACTGCTTTGAGACCTCTGACTGGAAGTCTCACTGGACCTGAAATGAGCTGTGCTTGAGGGCTTTTTGTTGTTGTGTTTTATTGGTGTGTTTTGGTTTTTTGGAAGGGTGTTGGGGCTCAGGCACAGCGTTTTAGGCTGTTTTTTTCCAACTTCTTTAGATGAAGCATTGACAGAACTCACAACTTCTAGAGCATGATGAAAGCCCTCGATTGATTCCAGAAAGCGGTAGGACTTCCTATCTGAAGTCAATGCTGCAACACATGTTACAGAAATCTTTGTTTTGAAACACATTCAGCAGTGCTAGTGGGCCTTGCATCTCACTGTGCAGTGTGGTACTGGAAGTATCAAATAGCTGGGAACGAGGAGTTCATGGAGGGGAAGAACCATTTGAGAGTTATCAGGTAATATCATTTGTATTCCTTTTCGTCCCTGCACCCTCTGTTGACTGCTGCAATAGCATTCCCTCAAACATACATTTTAGTTTACGTTACAGTTTCTCTGATTTTTTTTCTCAAAGGGTCATGAAGGAACACTACAGAGGGGAGCACTGAGTTTGCTGTGTATGCATGGGAGGTAAGAACATTTTCCCCCCTCTTTTGTTAGAGGAACACACCAAAATAAGGCAGTTGCTTTGTTTCTTTGCTTTTCTTTCTGACTCAGAGTTAATTGATTTTCAATTAAATTATTTTAAGATTATTTTTATTCCCTTTTAAAGAGGAGTTTCAAGTTACAGGAGACTGATCAGGAAAGTTGAGCTCAGTGGGCACAGAAGCTACTTGCTGGCACTGGAGCAGCAGCTGCTGTTGTGCACTCCACCCCTCAGCTGTAGTGAGCACCTCCAGTGGAGCCAGCAGTTTGTTGCTGTAATAACCAGTTACTCCTGACTTGGTTGCCAGTTGGGGCTGTTAGGCATTGGTCACCAGTCTGCTGCAGATGGGTTGAGCTAATAATCTTTCCTTCTAAAGCAAAGAATCCAAGACACTTATCCTGTGCTTTAAAATGTAGCACACTGCTACTGCTCCCCGAGCTAATTACTGCTCCTGCCTGGCGCTGGCACGTGTCCTGCTTTTTGTCAATAGCCTCCTGGGAGGAGGAAGTTATTGCTGTGTCTTGCACAAAGCCCAGTGGAAGTAGCCACAGCAGCAGAAACATCCTGTGTCTGACCACACCGCTGAACTGTCTAAAGGGTGACTTCTCTGAGAAGAAGCAGTTACAAATGTCTACATAGCAGAATACTCCTCACGCTTGGAAAACAACTCCCCTGCTGCCCCTACAGTGGCACTTCTGTACCATTAGCAAAGTCCACAAAATACACAAAATACAAAGTGTACACTACAATGCACAGAATCTAGATGGCAAAATAATACTTTGGAACTTGGGCTTTGGTTGCTTGCAAGATCAGTAAGTCACTTTCAGGTTGTAAAGTTTATAAAACCGGTCCTTCCTCTGTCCTTTGAGGTGAGAAATCCGTAGCTACTGGGGGACTGGCCTCTATGGCACAGGAAAAGATACTGCATGCTTAAAAGCTTTTAAAGCTCAACATTTACATGCAGTAGTCCAGTTCACTGTATTTCAAATGTTTTATGCTTTTCTGTGTGCCCACCTTTGTTTATAGGTTGTACTGTGACTGGAGAACCATTTCAGAAATTTAAATCCCGTATTACATGTGAATTTGAGGCTGCAGGAAGCAGTTCCCTTTCAGTCCTGGAGAGTAAAAGGTATTACTAGAGAGCAAAGGAAGCTACTGAATAACCTGTGGTGTTAAGCACTATTTCATTTTTTACTACTAGAGGAAGGACCAGTATAAATGCAAGTTATGTGGAAGATTACTGTTTTTAACATTTGCAAACTAGTATTCATTTGGAAGATTTGCCTTTTTTAACTAACAACTGACAGCACCTGTTCTTGATTTCCATGCTGCAAGAAGCATTCAAAAAACTGGGCAGTGAGGGTTGATGCAATCCCCCTTCCAGCAAACTTTAATGTAAGTCCTTGCTGATGCAGGCACTTCCAGGAATTCGGTCCTCTTTCTACTTGAGCTTTCTTTCAAAGCTGTATGGTGCCCTCGAGTGGCTACAGTGCTCGTCTTTTCCCCCATACAGCTTATAAATGCAGCTGTGTTACTTCCAGGTTCCTGCTTAGGACTAACATAATTAGCCAGGGAAATTAAAACTTCAGTTAAAAACAAATCAAACCCAAGGAAAAAAAAGCCTGAGTGTAGAGAGGCCGATCCAGATCATGCTTAGGCTGAAAATGGTACACGTTCAAAACAGGGTTGTTTTTTCCACTTACAATAATAATAATACATCTGCAGACAAGGTTTTTCCTGTAGTTTAATATTATATACTGATGGATAGCACCTAGAGGCCCCAATCAACATTTGACGCCCCCCCAGTGTTGCACAGACATGTCTCTGCCCCAAAGAGCTTACAGTCTAAGCAGTCAGGAAGTGGGAGAAAATAATAACGGTGCTTGCTTTTATAGAAGAGAAACTCAGATCTAATACAGGTCAAGTGGTTTGCCTGCTCTAAGGTGCAGTATCATTTTAATCTCTACTGTGTGTCTCAGTTAAAAGATGCTCCTTCCTCTCTATCCTACTTTTAACCAAGAAAAAAAGCCAAAACAAAGTTAATGAGAACGTACCTGTCAGAAGCGTTTCTGCTTTTTTGTGGTCATTCCACAGGTTTGGGAACTACTTTGCTGCCACAAAACAAGCTGCTCTGCGTGCTATCTATGTTAGACTGGAATTATAACTCCTGTCTTGTCACTGTTCAGTGAGTTTTGCTGTGCATGCTGCAAAAGAGGCCCAATCTTAGAAAAAGCACCACTGATGCAGTACTAAGAACAAACACGTTCTGCCCTTTCCTGGATCCCCATAATCAACACAATTTCTTGGTGACAGGGAGGCAAGACAAGTGGAGTTGGTACAGACCCAAGTGAGGGCTGGATGAGCTCTTTACCCTGGGTGCTCCTTGACTGTAGCCTCTATTCTGCTTTCTGGGGCTAGGAATAAGCTCCTGTGTTCATTTTAGGCTGCTGAGGGAGGAGCATGTAGCAAGATATGGGCTTACAGCAAAAGAGACGTAAGTTTTTACTTTAGCTTTGGTAACAAGTTACTGACTTGGAGGTAGCAGCAGGTTCTGTTTATATGCATCAGCAAATCAAAATAAAATGAAGGATGTACATTGCTGAATAGGCCACTCACTACCAACATATAATTGCACTAATGGAAAAAGGATAAAGCTATTTGTGTTTTTCACTTTAAACTAAATAACCTGTTTCATACCTGAAAACTTTTGAAATCAGCACCAATCTCATTGAATAAAGCACTGCCACCTGGGTTAACCACCAGTCCTATGTCTTTGTCAAATATGCTTAAAACAAGATCTCTGATGTTCCACAGTTACAAGGACAACTGAAAGGAAAGGGTGAACAGCAATTAGCAGATAAATTATTAACAGTGGTCAAAATAAACAAATACACTTCACCTGTATAAAGCTCTATGTTGATTCACAAGTTATGTTGTATTGATAGATAGTGGAGGTGACAATATACAATGAAAGTGTTAAAGTATCAGCCTTGCTTTGGCCAGGGAGCTCTGTGTGCACATGAGTGTGAGTGGAGCAGCACTGACCATAAACGCACAACAATCATGGGCAGTTATGCATACAGAAAGTGATCACTTTTCAGCTATTGCACAGTGACACACCAAGACACAGACAGTAGGATTCTCACAAAATGGCATTAGAAAGAAGGAACTGCATGCACCATCTTTAAAGGCCTTATGTGAATGTACATACACAGGAGTTGCTATATATTGTAAATACATTGTGGATGCTTATAAATTCACATAAGATCACAAAGATTAAATGGTAAATAGGATAAGCTCAGTTTCCACCAGTTTACACTTTATTTTAGTGTTTCTTAGCATGTACACTATTTATTTTGGATAATATGTGTGACTTCACTTCAGAGTAAAGAGGTTTCACGTAAGCATAATCTTAAATGCTTTGATAACTGGATATTCCCAAGGAGCAGCTTTTTTGAACTATACCAAATATTACTAATATGTGAATGTGACTTCTATTCAGAATAGAAGGATATAGGCATATGGCTGATCATTTCATATATCTTCACAAGATAAAAAATAAACCAACAAACTCTTCAAGTGGATTGGGATCTCTAAACACAAATAAAACCACTGGTAGCATGATATATGGTATCAACATTTAAAACCCTGATCAAAATGACTTCAGAATAATTGTGCATTTCCCCATCTATGACAGGTTGGCAACTAAGGAAATGAAATATCAAATGAATGAATTGGTGTAAGAGTTGTAAATTCTCTCTGTACCGCAAATTTTGTGATAAAATACTGCTGTATATTTTAATTTCAGACATAAGCATTTTTATATCCGAGTCTGGTTTGTTTCTAAATGACTGAAAGTTTCAGCTAAAAAGGTGTTTTACACAATATACACATTTCATTACTTACAGAGAAATAAACTTAAAATTCCATATTAAAAACCTGGGATACAGTAGGGTTAGTAGCACCATGAAAAATGTTTTTCAAAACTGCAGTCTTGTTACTTTAAACATACTCAGTGCGTCGTGTTTTTCTTTACTCTCTTGACTGATCGAAAAGGTGCCATTTTGGTACAGGGAGAGAAATGAAAATTTCATCTTCGGATCCTTTGTGAACCACAAGGGTCTTTACCATTTCCAGGAGGTCAGTTCTTCCATCTCATCTTAGTCCTGTTGTCAAATATGCACCAAACAACCCTTAGCTTGGCACGAGTGAGGTACACTTGAATTTGCATGGTTAAAACAGTTTGGATTTGTTTTTTGCTTTCTTTCTGCACAGTAGCACCATTGTTACAGCTGGAGGACAGTGCATCTCAGGAATTTTCAACTGTTTTAAAACATCCTTCAAGACGTTACGTCTTCTTCATGCAAACTTGGCAGCGACTAATACGCGTCCTCAAGTCTCCAGCTTTCAGTGTCTCTGACTGAGGTTTGCTGGTTGACAGACAAAACAGGAAGGCTAGGGTTAGCTTCTTTGTTGTTCACAGAACTGTAACTTACGACTTCTGCTTAATTCCAGATTTGGAAGTAAAACAGAAAGAGGAATTAATCCTGTATTTCAGAGTTTCTACTATGAGTGATTGTTTTGTATATCCACAGCAGGTAACAGAACTTCAGTTTTGTCCAGTCCCCACTAAGCAAAACGTATGCTCAGCCCCTGCTTCTGCTCAGCTTACTGTTTGTGCTACACCATATACAGGACTGAATGATATACAGGTACATCATGGACAGTCTTGGGTCCACAGCATACATTCCCCCTGCCATGAAACAGGCACTTGTGATTTTTGGTTTCTCAGTTAAAAGGTATTACAACAATCTATCAGAAACAGTGTTAAAGGGAGATCTGTACATTTAAATTATGCATTTACCAAATAATTTGCTTCTATTCTGTAAGGAAATGGAATGAGAGGTGGTAATACAACATTGCTGTGTAATGTGTGTTCGCATGTTAAGTGCTATCCTTGATTTTTTTTTTTTAAATAAAGTAAGTTGTGTTTATGGGAAATGGCAAATGGTAGAGAGAGAAAGTTCAAAGACCCGCAGTAGTTAGTATGAATTGTCACTAATCAACTACCCTGAAAACATGGAGATGATTACTTTGTGTGCAATTAAATATGACAGTGTAGTTGTTACACAAAACCCAATTAGAGGCTATTGCTGCTATGTCACACTGCACACTGCCAGCCCTGTACAAGGCCAAATTTTTCAGGTTGATGGCAGTGGGAATATTCATGAGGTTTTCACCAGTGCAAAAACAGGGCGACAGCATTTGTTTCTGCCGGTCAATTAGAAAGGGGGAACCCTGGAGAGCTGAAATCCTTAAGGCAGAGAAGCTCGTGTCCTAATCCTCCTGCAGAGTACTGGTAAAAATGCTCGCCAGACAGGGTATGAAACCTCCTTCACACAAGGCTTTAAAAACAGATTACATGAACACCTGCTTTAAAAGGTTTAAGTACAGTTGATCCTGCACTAGGGCTGAGAATGAGACAATGCAGATTTTGTCCAGTTTCCCCTCACACCTGTTCGCCTTTTAAAATATTTGAGTAATTAAGAGCACGCAAGGAAAAAAAAACCAAAACAAACCTTTTAAAACTCCAACTACAGTCAGTACAATAGGACAACGTTCAGAGAAAGTACTACTAAATGTGAATAAGAGTCGATGTAAAAGGAATCTGACTTCTTGCAAAACAGAATGTGCCCTCACAAGTTTATACATCTTATAAAAGGCTTACCCAAGCACACACTTGAAAAACTGGTTGTGAGGGGGAAAACAAACTAAACTCTTCCCTACTTCCCTGTAAAGACTTCTCTTTTGATCTTGGGAATAAATTTGGCTTCCAAATATTTCACCCTGGAATAAAACAATGTAATAAAAACAGGTTTTCTTACCTGAACATTTCTGACACCTCTACAGTTGCCAGCCAGAAACTGTATGAATTGGCATAGTAGTTACAAGTGCCACGACCATGACACTCAATAAATGGAGCTGAGCGGAATTCTTCTAAACAGGATCCAGGTGATGCCAAGGCCTGCCCAGAGCCCTCTGCTCCAGCACTGGTGTGCTGGGGTAGTGGGCAGGAAAGAAACACACACAAAAAACTTAGAGTAGGAAATAGAAATTAATAGCACAGGATGCAATTGCTAAAAGCAGCACTGTTTGGCTAATATTGAGATAATGTGATGTCAGACACCTCTGTAACTATCCTTAGAAAGGCAGGACTTGCAAAGTGTTACCATTCTCTCTATGTACTGGAAAATTGTTGTTCATCTTGACTGCCATGGTTATTAACTTAAAATAAAGGCTTTCTAATGACTACCACTGTAGTTTTTAACAGTGTTAAAGCAGCTACTTGAAGGCACAAACAGGTAATAGTCACTTCTGGAATAGGAGGAAGTTCTTACCATCATGAAAGAGTAACCGATCCATAGGGAGTCCCAGCCTGGAGGACACGAAGGAATCTGAATGGTCTGACTGTGGACAGCTATCACCATAGCAGGAGCTTCACACACAACGCATCTGGACTCAGGGGAAGTATCAGAGAAATAAAACATACAACTTAATGTCACTTGTTAAGGGTTATTACACAGAGAAAGGGAGTCCTTGCTTGTGAGGGTCTGTCCTATTAATTTAGACTTCTCGTGTATCTTGTGAGTGCAGTAGGACAGTGTTCTGAGTACAAACTCTGCCCTTTTCTACTAACAACCACTGGGTAAAATACAGTTCCTGAAACAAGAAGTGGAAGCTCCAAGTCCCCCAGGTGAATGCCTTAATCCTAGCGCTACAGGCTCCTCTGTTTTTTCCTATTCACAGTAACCCTGCACTCATGCTTCTCAGGTGAGAAAAGCCCTTACAGCCTTTCAGCCTCTAAGGATTTCTGCTGCACTTATAGATGGGCCTTTTCAGACAACAGAAACTTTGAAACCAGCTCTTTTCCTTGTATTTCCCAGAGCAAAACATGACAAGGTCAGTCTTATTTCCAACCTACATGTTGGACTGTATGTAGTGAGATGTACTGTTTCTTCATCCAGATACTAAAAAAAGAGACTTGATGGCCTTCTTTCTCTCACCTGCTAATGAATGGCTGGATGTTCTGCCCAGTCAGTGGCTCCATGCTCATCGGCATTGGCTCTGGAGTTGACAGCCAGTAGGAATAGTCGTTCCTTGATGCAAAATTACAAACGTTGTTGATGTTGCAGAACATGAAAGGCATGGTGCTAAAGCGTCTAAGACAGCTCCCAGCAGTACCTACAGAATGAGATACATAAAATGTGACAGCCGAGTTCTCACTTCATTGTTTGTAGCAGTTTTTTGAGAAGGATAATTGTGAGTATTCAGCGTGTGTTATCAAATTTTCACATGAGGGAAAAACTTAACTCTCAATTTTGGTTTACAGTCTTTCATCTTGAGTTACTAAGTGCAGCTTCTGGATGTAGTAGATCTTAGCATGCATCCCTCATCCTCATCTAGGTAAACTCCAGGATAGTCTTATCTTCATTAAAACTGAGCATCTGGTAGAAGTATGTACAACATCTTTTCCCTTAAAGACAAAGCATACAAAATATCTCACCCAAGTCCTGGCCATGTGCTCTCTCATTTCCTTGCACATACAAAAGAGAGAATCCATCATATATTCTTGAAGTTCCTTGTGGACATAGTGGTGTATCCCTAGTCTGGCTGTGACGAGTTATAAGGAATCCATGAGCAACAGAAGCTGTTCCAGGAGGCCCAGGTGGGCCTTGTAAGCCATCAGGACCAGGGGGTCCCTGTATTCCTCGTGAACCTATTCACATGAGAGGAAACAACACCGTATTTATTAACACAATTTCTTGCTCGCTTAGGAATAACGTATCTCTGAAAGGGAGGATGGTGTAGTGAGTGAGGAGCTTGCTAGCTGAGGAGCCTGAAATCTGCTAACACCATCTTCCTTAAATTACCTTAAGCTATTTTTTTCTTCTAAGCTTGGTCAAATCATGAACAAATTAAAATAGTGCAATTTCCCTGCATCATAGGAGTATTCTGAATTTAAATACGTTTGGAGCTGTGAAGCAATAGCTTAGCAAATGCAGTGGCTATCACAGCTATTTTAAGTACAAATCAGCTTCCTAATCCCAAAACATACTTATCTGCCTATGCAGTTTGGTAAGATAAAGCTGAAACATCTTGTTCAAGATCACAAAATAAATGACAGAGCCAGAAACAGAAGAACATCTCACTCTAGGGCTTGTTCTAACAACTTCAGCTAAAACCCAAAATGAATAGAGAAACCAGTCAGTTTTGGAGCAGATGACAAAGTGCAAATAGGCTGAAACATCCTTGCATGAGAGCAAGGAAAGTGATATTACTCTGAAGAAGTAGCAGAAAAGGCATTTGTTACCGAACAGCAAAATATCAGAAATTATAACTACAAATATTTAGACTACTGTTTACATTTTTTTTTCACTTAAAATAACACCAACAGATTTCAAAGGGCTACTTAAATGAAAAACAAAAATGGCACTGTGGATTTTTGTACTGTTTTTAAACTGAATTCTAGTAGTTTTTACTCACAAGGCTGCAACATAAAGCTAATGTTTGTCTTCTGCTTTAGATTAAACTATTTAGTGCATAGTCTGTTTTCTCAGATCAGTAATTCTAAGCAATAACTTCATGGTAGCTTGACCTCTGCATATTACTTCCTTTATGAAGTCTGCTTTTCCTCATTTGTGATTCTTCATGTAAAGAGAAAATCATTTCACTAATCTCTCAATTCTGTTTCTTACTTTCTTTCCTTCTTGTTGTGTCTCATCATTGCTCCAAAGGGGATGCCATTCATCTCGAGATAAAATGTTCTGCAGTATTATTCAGCAATGACTAATAATTGTGCTGATCCCTAGAATATTCCAAACTAAAGCATGTTCAGCAGCCCTAAGAAAATCCTAAAATTATGATTTTATTCTTCTCGCAAGGCAAATGTCTCTTCCCACTGTTAGCTGGAACTCAGTAGGGAGAATCTCCTTTTCCAGTGGGTGCTCATGGGATGAACACTGTACCTGGTTGGCCTGGAAGACCCCTCTCTCCTTTACGTCCTGCTGGGCCATCGAAACCAGGGAGTCCATCTCGCCCTGGGTCACCAGGAACACCAACTGGACCTAGAACAGACAAGCAGGTAATTGAACTGAAAGCTCTTGAAACCTCACTACAGAATGGTATACACTCTCTGGGGTCATCTGATGTTTCTCCACAATACATTAGGCAAGAACAGGTCACTAAACCAGATGGTATACATCTGGGTACAATCCCAGTTTTTATTTCTTGCTGAATTCAGTCCCACGTTGCAACATGCAGTCAGCCATACTTAGTCATTTTCTATGCAACAATCTAGAATCATACCTGGCAATCCTTGTGGCCCTGCCAGTCCAGGTGGCCCTTTTGACCCAGGCAATCCTGGAGGCCCTGGAGGACCAGGGTCACCTTTGACAACAATGCTTCGTCCGATGGTACCTGGTAAACCTGGTGGACCTGAGAGAAAACAGCTCAGTATTAGATAAACCAGGATGGAAGAGAGCACTGAAGACAGTTTTGGCAGTGCACTATTTCTGTTACTTATTGCGAAGTCAGCAACCGAAAGTTTTTATAACGACAAAGAATAAGAGTAGGGGTATATAAAGGGCAAAACAAGTACTCTTGGTGACATCTTAAAGGACAGCTCTTGCAGAAGTTAATCCAAGTAGACTGGTTATAGAGTATAAAATACAGCAGGAGTACAGATGCTCTCTTAACCATTTCCATTGCTGGCTGACATCCACACAGCTCTACAGCTGCGTAACACATTCTACCACCAGGGATCAAAGTGACAGTAGTGCTACCCAAGACTCCTACCTGGTGGGCCTGGCAGCCCTTGACTGCCCATGAGGCCAGCAGGTCCTGCAGGTCCAGTGGGACCCTTCATACCTGAAAGATCAAATTAACACGGTCACGCAATGAAAGAACACGTTTTGTAAGATCTGCTGCAGTGGCCCAAATCAGGCTTCTTTCCTCCCTGAGGAGCTGCTACTGTGTCTGGATGTTTTCACTCGAAATGCTCATTAAATACCTGGGAATCCCGGAACGCCTGGAACCCCGGGGTCACCTTTCATTCCATTGAGACCAGGACGACCAGGATCTCCCTGAAGACAACAGATTCATGTTAGTCACTCATCTCCCCAGTGGTTTCAGAAAAGAAGATAACAACGGGCTAGACGACAAATTACTGCATTTGGAATCTGTGAAGTAGTGCTTGAGAAGGCTGAGGCTTTGTGCTCTGCTTGCTCACTGCCTGGTACAGCAGGTGCTGTCAGAGAACATTGGAATGTGAACCCTTCATTGGCAATTCCAGCTCCCATGGCAATATAATGGGGAAAACCTGCCTAGGTACTGGGGGATAAAGAAAAGACCCTCAATCTTGCTATGAGACAGATTATAATAACCACTGTATTTTGGTTTTTATTTTACTACAATAAAAGGCATATTTAACCTAAACAAGTTCAGTCTTTATTGCATTTAAAAATAAACCCAATTCTTGTCCTACCTGGCGTCCAGGTGGTCCTTGGTCTCCCTTTTGACCAGTCAGGCCAGGTGGGCCAGGCTGTCCTGGATTCCCTTTTTCCCCTTTGAGTCCCCCACTGCCTGGTGGCCCTCGTGGACCTTCTGGGCCTGGTGAACCTTAACATTGTGGAACAAATACAAACGTATCAGTACATGTCAACTGTTCCCCACAAGACCGTGCCTTCAGTGTAACAACAAAATAAAACACCCTAACTAAAGAGAAAACAAAGAGGGGTTATTTGTACTACCCAAATCAGGAACCAAGGCTCCTCATCCAGCTGATGAAGAGAAGCAGGTCTTTCTAGGCAGCAGTGCAAACCACCTGTGATAGGAACTTACCAGTGACCAGATAGCGACCTTCCAGCAGGAGCCAAGAAAACCTAAATTAGATGGTACAAATATACCCTCTGCTGTCCTGCATTTGCACTCACCATCTCTTAAGTGCTACGTTAACAGACACTAACACAAAAATATTGCTGCTTTTTTGCTTTTTCCAATACCTACAGAGGAGCCTGGTATCTTCCATTTAATGACTGCTCAGCAAGAGGAAGCCCCTCATTCTGTCTTCTCTAAATACTAGTTAGAGTTGCAGGCACTTTACATTCAGTGACCCTCCAGCTGGTTTGTCTGTCTTTAGTAGAATTATGCTATGTAAATTTAACAGAGGAACTGAGTCAATCTTTAAATATTTTCTTTGCAACAGTCACATTAAACCAAAAGAGAACAGTGGGTTTAAACAAAGCCCAGCTGTTCTGAGCACTGGAAAATCAGACCGTGCACCTTTATCATCTAAATAGAAGGCAACTTATAGCAAAGCAAACTGTAAGCAAACACAGCAACAGCTAAAAGCAGTTCACATGTTAGATCTCCTAATTGGATTAACAACAGGATCTCTTTGCAGGACAGTGCTATGACATTCTCCCCTGTGGTGCAACAAATTAATAACACGTAGCAGTGTGCTGGATTTTCAATTCTCCTGAATCCTCTGAGAATGCCCTTTGAAATCCTCATTGTCTATATTAGCAGATAAGCTTGATAAGCTGTAACACGGCATGCAAATCTGAGTGAAGACTTCAAATTTTTAAAGTAGGAGCAGTTTTGGACTGTATTTCACACACATCCCATTGCAGTTTCAGCTACAGAAAACATCAAGAGGCTTTTGTGTTCATTTTGTTCTTTTTCACTGGTACAGTATTGTACACATGCAAAACAACAGGCTACCATCTACCGTGAGACATGCTGAACAAAAGCACACAACTTGCAGGGTAACCACCGTCCTTAAAAAGATAATTACAGAATCACAGGAAAACATCCCTTCTTTTATATCAAATGCAATGCAGTAAAATAAAGTGACTGAGTTAAGAGTCTAACCTGGAGGACCTGGAAGGATCAGAGTTCACCAAAGCCCAATGATCGATGTTAGAAGGGTCAGACATCACACAGTACAAAACAAGATTACTAGTTAGAAATAGTACAGATGACAGCATATACACTACACATCAACCCATTTCACCAGCATATTTTGTATTTAGAATATAATCCACATGCATGCATAAGACCATACATGAGTTCACGATATGTATTTTCAGATACAAGCTATTCTGGTGACTTGGCTCTACTAGGACTGATTTGACACTCTTCATTTAATGACAAACTTAAAAGCTTTACTAAATGTGTTACTGCTTTAACACTACAGCTGAGGCCTGTGCCTGGTTAGTCCTACTCACAATGCAGTTTACACTATGAAGGCATTTCACTGACAATATTCATCACTCACAGGGCCTGGGGCTTGGCAAATACAGAGGTACACAGAGAATGACAGCTTATGCTATCTGTGAGCAAAATCCTAGGGCTGAAAAGTAGCCCAGAATAGTAACCAGAACTGACACGGATTAAAAGGGTTGTAAGTGCTATAAGCAAAAATACAAAAGCAAAATCTTAGAAAATCAGAATTTGTTAGCACTGATTTTTCTTAATAAATGTATCCCCAGATACTAATTTGCCTGTTAGAAGTTATTAAGGACAATGACATCCTTAGGAAAATCACTTCAATGTCCTTTTCTTTTTTTTTTTTAAAGGTAAGCTGGTCTTCCTCCTGAATGAATATGTATTGCAGCTCCTGTGCCGCTTGCATCTTTCATGTCAGTGAAATGATTTAAGTATATCTATGTATAACCATGCAATTTGCAGCTAAAAACTACAATAAATACATATCAGGTTTACCTTGGTGTACTATTTCTTACATATTTGGTAAATCATTTTAAATACTAGTTGTAATACAGCTGTTAAAAATAACGACATGGACATTTCATTGTTGCTGTTAAGTACTCAAACTTTCACTGTTAAATAAGTTTTGCTATGATTTCTAAATCTTTCTTTTATTTGTTGATTATTGAATGCTTTCTGGGCAGTGTCAGGGTGGAACAAAATACGAAGCAATTGGTAAGTTCCTCTCAGCATAGCCATGATGCTAATTCCCTTGGACTCTGTGGTTACTGTTTGTGTAATCACGTTTTAGTGAAAAGGCAAAGCCACATTCATATATTGTATTCTTTATTTCCAATGACTGCATAAGGCTAGATATATATTTCAGTTTTCAAGCACTGGGGGCTACCACATTTGCTACCCCCACAGTGCTTAGCACAGCGCATTACAGACTTCTCTTCTTGAATTTTGATGACAGTTCTTTGCTTCATAGAAGTCATCATAGCAAAACTTAAAGGCTGCATTATTATTAAGTAGATATACCAAGTCATTTTCAATCTAGGCACAACAGGTGAAGTCTCCCCAGAAGCTGTCCTGTGCTACGTGCTGATCGTTAGAGTTGAGAAAAGCTTGTGAAAGTTACCAGTCCTGCTCCTCCTCTCTAGTGGTAAGAAAGATAAGCCAGTGTGCTTCAGCTCAGTTTAAAGGAAGAGTTTTCCTCCTTTCCTCCAAACACGTGCTGATGAAACAAAGCAATGGAAATGGAAACTATGGAAACTATGCTGGGAACATAAAACATTTATATTTCCTGTGTAACTGCATGTGCTCCTATGGAGGCTCGTGGTATAAAAGAAACATCTTATGAAAATCACATCAGACCATCCAAAAATCATCAGCAGGTGTTACAGAAATGAATGCTGCCATTTGTCCAAGCCACAAAACAATTATGCAGCAAAGGTAGGGGAGGACAGCAAAATATGCTGGTTTTTGGTTTGTTTGTTTTAATATGAAGAGGAAAAGTAGCATATATTTTTTTCACCTCCTCTGGGAATAAGCACACTAAAGTAAATTTCATAGTTGGGACACTATAAAAGCCTTGTAAGTCTGGATCCACGTGAACTTTCAGCAGAGGGAAAGCAGTCCTTCCAGGGTCAGTCAGTCCTACAACAACATGAAACCCTATGCTTTGGAAGCCTAAGTTCTTTTCTCCCTCAAATTAAAAGGTATGTATGAAAAATGACTCAGCATATCTACATTCAGACACCAAAAAAGTACATACTTTCATCTTCATGCAAAGTTATAATTTTGGAGTTAAGGGGCTAACCTGAGGGACCTGGGAGTAGGGGTCAGAGTTCACCAAGGTCATCATTAGAACAAGGGGAAAAACATCAAAATTGTTAGAAATATCAACAAACTAACATATTCAACTAAACCTTTCTCTTTAGATTTAGCTCAATATTTCTTCACACAGTATGCAACACACCAAACTATTATTTTATTTGTTGCAATGAAAAATTGACATATGGAATAACAGAACTTTCACATTGCCCTGGCTTTATTTTATCCTTGATGAATACATCCTTCAACATCATCCATCCAAATTTGGTTTTGAGGCAATTAAGCTGAAGTCAGTGTTTCATCATGTCTGACCTCATCACGTTTACCAATCCTAGCACAAACCCAGAAGTCAACAACAGACAATGTATACATACAGCTTCTGTTTTTATTTACATCCCTAGAAGGGAGTAATTTGACAGCCAAACAGCTACTTTTATGACTAGCTGCCTTATTTGAAAGGTTATAAAAATCAGAGTTCAACAATAGACTGTTATCATTTGAAACAAAAGGTTGGAGTGCTGATTGTACCAGAACTGCAATAATAGTTTGGTTTGTCCACATTAGTTCACACATAACTGAGCGAAACAAATGCATCACTTTATACATTGCATGCAACAAAAACAGAAATAAGAAAGAGAAGAAAGAGAAACATGGCTGAGCAGAACTTCAATGGTTGTTTTTTCCCCTTGATGCTCATAAAGCTGCACAAAACACGTCCCAGCACTACTCTCACTTCCCCAGCTGATTTCAATCAGTAACCACTCAATTACAGAGAAGTGTAACCAGCATTAGAAGCTTCATCAAAACACCAATGCTCCAGCAGAGCACAGAATCTCAGTCCGTGTTTGTATTACACACACATCAGGAGATGCTTAGCCACTTTTTAATTATTCTTTTTAAAGAATGTTAAATTCTTTCCAAACATTTACTTCAAAACTATATTCTCCTTTGATATCTAAAGTGAGAAACACATGCTATCTTATAAATACACTAGCTCAAAACTGACCTTCCCAAACAAACATTAGAACAACAGAAAGATCTGATGTGAGAATTTGAGGGCAATAAATAAAAATATTGCTGCTTTATGTATATGTAGTCAACCATTAGCTGGGTGTGAAAGTACTGTCTCCTTTAAGGAGAATATCAAGCACATTAAGTGAGATGAGTCTCACTTGTGCCAAAGTACCTCTAGATTTAAGATATAGCAATAAGCCTGGGTGAGAGCTGTGCCAGACTCACCACAGTTATGTATTTTAAGAGTGTATCTTAATGTGATTAAGCACTCTATGACAAAAAATCAAATTCTAAAACAAGCCAGGAAGTTGCTCAGCAATGTTAACTCAGCACGGTAGGTTTTTCATTCCCAGAGTTAGTTGGTGCAGGAACAAAGTGCAAACATGGGATGGAAAGATGAACACGGCATGATGGTGCACTGAATCCATGGGAGCCACATGACACAATGGAGCAATGTTACGTGACATGAAGGCGAAGAGGCAGCTATCCAATTTGATCATGCTGTGATGCTAACATGAACTTGATTTTCATGGCTCTTAAGACAGTGGGGTTTGTTATGTTTGGTTTTTGTGCGCGAGGACGTGCTGATCAAGTGACAGTTCTGCAAAAGGGATCAGGTGCTCAGAAGTCGGCATCGTGCTCGCTAGGTGATTTCTGTGACAGCATGCGGAGAATTTCACGTTTATTAAAACACTGGATTTTTGCTGACAGGTATCAGAAATTAACAGAAACTGAGGATGTTTTATTCTTAAATCCCGTTACTTTTGGCAACAAAATTCTCTGATGGCCCACAAACAAGAGTTACTCCATGGGTCTTGAACTTTTCCACCCAAATGAATTGAGGAAGTACGAAAACTGATAACCTTTCAGCAAAAAAACAAAAGCACTGGTAAATCTTGATGGATATGGATCATGCCCTTACCTGGTCTTCCTGGAACGCCTGGTGGGCCAGGGCTACCTTTAGGACCTTCCAGAGGTGGCCCTGGTAATCCTGGTGGACCTGGTGGACCCTGTAGGCCAGGGAATCCTTGGAAACCTGGTTCTCCCTTCAGACCTGGAAGTCCAGGGGGTCCTGGTGGGCCAGGTAACCCCAGTTCACCTTTTTGCCCTGTAAAACCAAACAGCCATATTTACGAACACTGTTATACACTGATATATGGAAAAATTCCCATTGCGAATTTGCAAAGGTACTTCTTCCTCTCTTGATTAAGAAGGTGCAAGTCTGACCACAACTTCCCTTGTTTGTACACTGAGAAAATATAAAATTGTTGCAGCAAGTTCAGAAAAGAATTAGGGCTAATAATTTTAGCAGGAGTAAGTGCTATAGCTTCTGAAACGTTACAAAATCTTACTAAGTTTCATTTTACTACTCACTGACTCTGTAATTTATAACCATCCTCAGAGCTTATGAACCTACAAGCAATGCTTTCACAAGCTTTATATACTCACAAAGAAATCCTGTGAAAATTAAGACTTCAGTATTTTTTTGAGACACTGCTGAAAGTTCAGACATACATCCAAAATTTTCCAGTAAGTTTAAGGAATTTAGGAATGCTATTGGAATATAATACAACTGAGGTTGTGAAGTTGCTTTTGAAAACGTAGCAAGCATTTTCATGCAGCTTTGTTTGTCAACTGGTGTAGGAATGCTTTATTTACTGAGACAGATCAGCAAAGTTCCACATAGTGCAGTAGACTCAACTACCCTGTGTGGTTTTATTTTGCCTGCATAATGCTTAATTTACAATATTCAGTAGTCAGTAATGAGTGTCTTTATTACCTTGGCTAACTTAAAATGATCTGCTGTGAAAAAAACATTGCTTTTTTCTATATTCATTAGTTGCAGAAGATTTAGTGTTGGGATTTGTTTTTTTGTTTCTGTTGGTTTTTTTTATACAGGGAGTTTCCATTCAACGTTTTAGCAGCAAAAACAAAACAAAACAAAAACAAAAACAAACCCACAAAAAAAAAAAAAAACAGCTGAGAAACTCTACCTGATAATCCTGGGAGTCCCGGAGGTCCTGGGCGCCCAAAGCCTGGCAGACCTGAAAAGAAATAGCTGGAGTTCATAATGAACATTTAGCTTTCAAGTCTCTGGGAAGAGGAATACAAGGCTGAGAATGATGAAAGTGCAGTTCATCTAAAACTCAATTTCCTTGTTCACACGCAGAGTCCACAACAAAGCTGGAGGTTTTGTTACAAAATGTGTCTGTGACTCTCATAATATTATGACTATTTATAAGTATTTCCACCCACTCACAACGTGCTCTTCCAGATTTTGGCTTATAGAACATCTGTATTTCTTGTTGGGGTTCTGTGTTTAGGGAAGACATTATGCCATTTATCCACTCTCTGTCTGAGCTGAAGCAACACATGCACCATTGACTGCAAGAATAGGGGCCCGTGCTGAACCATGTCAGGGTATAAAACTCTGAGAGCTGACTGAATTCTAGTCCTGTGCTTCACAGAAGTCTTGACAGCATCCTTTGTGAACCATTCAGCAGATGGAAACTACAGAAACAGTTACAAGGTATATGGATAGTTAAAGGAAAAGAAAGGAATAGAAAAAGCAGGATGTCACAACACATACTGAAGACAACAACAAAAAAATACAACACCAGAGGACACCTAACCTGGTTCACCCTTCTGACCAGCTGGTCCAGGGATACCATCTCGACCAGGCTGCCCCTTCTCCCCAGGAGGACCAGGAGGGCCAGGACGACCAGTATCACCTAAAAAGAGCATAGAACACTTGAGCACAGTGAAACGTAGCCTACAATAAAATAAAAATAAAGCAAACAGATACATAAATGTGCCCTGCCCCCAACTGAATCTGAAGGTATGAGTGCAGTATAAATTTACAAGGGTGTAATCTTTAAATTAAAACCTCTCTCCTTTCTCTCACTTTCTCCCTTCCCATTGCCCTTGACAATTCAGAAAAAGCTTTTATGCCCATAACCATGTAAATTGTTGACTAAAACTAAGATTTCTCTTCAGCATAAATAAGATTTTTTTTTCCTATAAAACAATGTTCAGCTTGGAATACACAAGTAAAGCTAGTAGATACTGGCAGTTAACTACATGTTTTAAGGCTGGTGGTATGATTAAAACAGCAGACAAAAGATGTGAAAAGTTAAAACTTTCTTTTCCACTTCATTCCAGTAACATGTGTGCAATGGCATTTGAGCATCCATGTATGCATAGATGCATTTTCATGATGAAGAAAGAAAATGCCTTCACATGTTATGCTTTTCACAGAGGCAGGTGACATTGGTCACACTGTTCATGCTCACCTACTGGCCCAGGTGGTCCAGGCAGACCAGGGTTACCTGGAGGCCCTTCGATACCTTTTGGTCCTGGAATTCCTGGTGTTCCTGTTAAGCACAGAAGTGGCTTTTTAGCAGGTTTTGAGATACCACAGTCTGGAATGCCCTGAGTAACAAATGAGCTAACTGTATCAAGACACAGTATTTATGTCCATTTTAAAGCTGATGGAGGAGATGAACTATAAAGGAAAGAACATACAGAAACAAAACATGCTAGCATGAGTGTCCTTACTGCTACTTTCAAGACTGTCTTCTTAATTGCTGAGTGCCAGTGGCCAAGGACAGAGTCAGTCTGGCAGTCTGCTAGGAAATTACCATTTTAGAGACAGGTATTTCTTGTTGACAGCAAAGCAAAAGCATTATGAACTATGGCTGGCCAGTTCTTCCCCAGCCTTCCTAGTATTTATACCCAACTTTAACCCCTACAGCATTAGCTGAGTGGGAGGAGGAACAATGATCAACCTGTTGGAATGTGTTTATTCTGAACATCATCTGAGCCTGATCAAAGGAGTGTCCTAATACAACATTTTGACTGCCCACAGCTTTTCCACGCGTGGCATGAGGTACAGGTTAAATACTTGCAGATTTACCTCCAGGTTTTGTTCCCTGCTAAGCTTCCTGCTGCCATGACTACAGTATTACAAATTCTCTTTCTCCCTAAGTTAAAGACAGCTCAAGTATGCCTGTAGAACACCCTTTATCACTCCATAAGTACAAACCTTCATCTTTTTGACATCACGCATCAGTAAATGGAGAATTGAAAGACATGACATATATCTGTGAATAACTTAGTAATATTTCCAGAAAACAGTAAAAAGCTTAACTTCATAATGCTTCAGAAGGATTTCCCTTTATAACATCTATTTTAGACAATAAACACTACTTAAAGAAGGTTCAACTTTTCTGATTGCACTATCTTTATTGATTCATGAAGGAAAAACTTGAGCCCAAAACAGTTGTTTTGTGGGTCAGAGGAGGTAAGGAGTGGAACATATTGGTTCACACAATTACTTCCCCCCTCAAAGCAGATGGGTTGTTTCACACTGCTCTGAAGCAATGTAGTCACACACTTGTGCTTGCATTCACAGTTCCAACAGCACAAAGCTCACAAGCAGCAGATTCCTAAAAGCTTTTGAAAGTAGCAGCAGCACTCCACCACTGTATTTATATATACGTATACACTGGAAAAAAAACCTATTCAGAATTACCTGGGAATCCAGGAAGGCCCGGCTCTCCTTTTGCACCTGGACTGCCAGGCAATCCAGGCAAACCAGGATTTCCAGCTACGCCTTTACTGCCTGGACTACCTGGATATCCAGGCAAACCAAGATCACCCTAGAAAACATTAAGCAGAAATAAGAATCCAGTCTTTGTAGGACCACTGAACCCTCCTTGCACGTTCCCAGTCTCACCATCACAATCATATTTCTTATGACAATCTCAGGGGAAAAAAAACAACAAATAGCAAACCAACATTTTTGGTTTGCCAGCAATACTTTTTCCTAAGCAAATTTTCAATTGCTATTAAGAGAGCTGAGCATTTTCTCATTCTTTCATAATAGTGCTGATGCAACTCACCAGGTCCAGCTACCTTGCACGTAATACCTGTGCGATCCTGATGCATTTCTTTTTAATCCTAATTTGCTATGCTCACATACCAGTTCATTGACTGGACTTTCCCCAATTTTTTTGGTAGTCTGACATTCAAAAACCAACGACAGCTTTTAAAGTTTTAGCCATAAACAAATGTTAAATCTTAAAGGTTATTTGGGTTACCATAAACACATCTAAAATCAGAAACGGGTTGAAAGCACGGATATAAGGAATGAGCAGTAATTCAGTAAAATGCTTACAAGTAGAAGGAAAATGAGCTAATTTCTGAAATTCCACATAATTGTATGCAGGGTAATCAGAAACTGAACAAAACAGACAGGAGAACTTTGATGTTCTATAAAAAAAAAAGGACATGGTCCTGAGTAACCTGCTGTAGGTGACCCTGCTTGAGCAGGAGGGCTGGAAAAAGTAGCCTCTAGAGATCCCTGCCAAATTCAATCATTGTGTGGTTCTGTGAAAATGCAATCAAATGTTAAGAAGCCAAGATTCTTTTACCATGCAGTACCCAATGAGAGTGGGAAAGAAAAAAAGAAAAAACCCAGCAACTGTGCATTTAAATCATGCAACAGTTTTGCTAAAGTAATTGCTGCTCAACAGCAATTCCAAAGCATCAGTGAAATCAGCTAAATATTCCTTAAGTCTTTTCAACAATTCTTGAAAAATGACAGAAAATATATGTATGTTACTACAGAAGTTTTATATTAAAAATTTTAAACAGCATTAATAATGACATGTCATTCCCATGGTAATTTATTCTTAAATGCATAACCTTAACATTTTTTTCCCCACAATTAACAGCATCATTAGACATGGGAACAAAGACACTTGTATAAATCCATATCAACTGTCACAATGTCACTGAGTATCAGTGCAAACTGGAAAGTCTGGCAAACCATCTTCAGCTCTCAGCAGATTAAATTATACAAATTTTTATCCCCAGTAAAATTATAAATTTCTGCTTCTACCTGAGAAGAACAGACAACAAGAAATCTTGCTTGTTCTTAATATATTTATATACATATTTATTATTATAAATATTAAAATACAGTTCTAAAAAAAAAAATCAATACAGACTCTGATTTCCTCATGTAAATTCCTATTGAAAATTTTGTAAATGTACCTTTGGTCCAGGCAGACCAGGAATGCCAACACTTGAAAGACCAGGATCACCTTTCTCCCCTTTCAGTCCAGGAAATCCAGCAGGCCCAGGCTGCCCTGGACGTCCTGCTATTCCCTGGCTGCCTTTACTTCCTGGGGGACCTGTCAGAAATATAAGATGCAAGTTTTATCAACAGAAATAAATCTTCTGCAGTGGTTCAGAGAAGTCACTCAAATTACACCAACTGAACTAGACACGACTAACAAACTGACTTTGAATAACTGATGTTCTTTAATTTTTAATAACTAAAACAATTACCTAAGATCTTTCATGGGTTTTTCATGACATCTCTAAGATTTCTTTTTTTCCATTCTTAACATACACAAATCCAAACACCTCCTTTTATTACTTAGGCACAATCTAGTATTGCAAGAATCAGAAACAGGAGGTTTTGTTTCAGTAGGCTTTATAGAGACTCCTTTCCCTGCTATGCTTGTATCTGATGTCTGTCTAATGAAAACTGGATTTACTGAATCACCTTTTTTTTTTCCTCAACTATTTCACAGAATGGAATCTAAGAAAAAATGGAAGTTACAAAAAGCAGATCATCCTGCTTTTGCAAACACTTTAAAATTATGTGCAATATACTTGGTATTTGAATTTTCTCCTGTGCATTCCCATTTAAATGAATTCCCATGCGTTGCACAGAAACGAGTCCACTTTTGTATTACAGAAATGAAAAGCTCCAGCCTAAATGAAGTAAAATAGGAGCACAAGGACTAACCTGGAAGGCCCATCTCTCCCATGGCACCTTTTAGCCCTGGAGGTCCTGTTGGTCCTGGCTGCCCAGGAAGCCCCATGTCTCCTTTGATGCCTGGAAAAGTTGTGGGTTTAGTTAATTAATGACAGTAATTAAAAGTTTCTGATATTAATATGCCATCATACAAATATGTTTGTCACCTAATTACAAAAGGCAATGGATTTGGAGTTGCTTTAGGCTTCAAGCTTCTCCTACAAACTTTTTCCCCATCTGCAGAGAAAATTTAAACTTCTACAGTTCTTTGCCAAGATCTGATTAGAACAATTTCTTCTTTGTTCTGGAGATGAGTCTGATTAAATGGGTCAAATTTCAGCCTACGATTTAGTAGCAATCTGAAATAATTGAGTACCACTGTGACTTGTCTCTTGTGAACTGTTTTGCAGCACGAACACGTTATTTCTTCCTCATCTGCAATAGTAGTAGCTTTTATTAGAAAGTTAAATGTGACCTACAGTGTTCTAAACTAGCCTGAGTCCTGGATAGTTAAAAAATTCCCAAAGCCCAACAAGATATTTAGAGCAAGACCTATATCAGACAGTGAGCAAAGATCCCAGATTTCGGATAATTTGAGGTAACTGTAGGAAGAAGTGCAGCAAAACAGAATTTGTTTTCTTGATCCTCAGAATTCTTGAAACCAAAGATGTCACATCCAGACAGCTTTCACATTACACTCAATTGGCCATCCAAAAAGTGCAAGTATAGCAATTCATAATGTAAGATTTAAACATAAAACAAAAAATGCAAGTCCTGTTGGCAAATCCTGCAGTCGTTTTGGTTACTCAATCAGCATGCACTTCTCCAGTCAACCCAAAGGCAGCCCTCACCTTCAGTGAAATCAGCTTAGAACTGCTTTTGGTTCTGTTCAGAGGAGAAAGCTCAAAGCACTCTGCTCGGATAATAATTTTGAACAGCCCCAATCCGTGCAGCAGTTTTAAGTGCAAATCTTTAGGCTTTCCTTAGACATGCCTGTATTAACATCCCAATCCCACTATACAAAAATGCATGAATATTTTACATAACAAAACTATCCACCTGAAGCCTTGTTTACTTACCTGGCAACCCTGGTGCACCTGGTGGACCACTCAGTCCTGGTGGACCTGGGTCACCTGGGAGACCTTGATAGCCTTTCTGCCCTGATAAACCAGGAATACCTTAAAGAAAAATATACATTTTATTATTAGGACTACTACTGGATATTGGCTTTTACATTACATTATAGGATGTTTACATGTATGAATGAAAATCCAAATTGGGATTTTTCTTCAGTAAACACAATTCCTCCTACATTTGACCAAGAGAAGTATCACAGGACAAAAAAAAAATATTGCTACTAATAAATTTTAAATGACTACTAAATGAAAGCAATATGCTACATGTAGTGTAAAAAGTAACTTTTCAACTAACGTCAGTACACTTCACTCAGAAGGGACTCTTCCTGAATGAGCAGACTCTATGCTAACCTCTTCAGATTATTCATTCAGATTACTGATAAGCGTTTAATTACATCAGTACACCCAAAGCACTTCAGGATTGAGCTGTTATAAGTAACACAGGTATTTTGGCAGATTTTTTTACAACTACTATGTGGTTACTATCCCATACAATAAGTTTGTGCTGCCATACTGGCATATTTCAGTTTGGTTTCTACAGCTCTTGCTTAACAGAGAAGAAAAATAAAAAGGCAAGTGACTTAGGAGCTTACCTAGGCTTCACAGAAATTAATACAACAGATAAATTAGCACATAGTGGCTGGCATCCTGGTTCTCTCTAGGGTAGAACATTTTTACACTTCAAGACTAAATTAGAGTTCAAAGAAGAAATCAGAACACTTGTGGGGAGTGAGAAAGGGGGAGTAGAAACGCAAGCAAGAGAGAAAACAGACTGGAGTGAACTGAGAAAACCTTCAAGGCTTCCAGCTTCTTGAGATGACACACAGAGATGACATTTTGCTGAGCTGAGGGTAAGCTTACAGAGACACCCAAAGGGAGAATTTGGAGGCGACGCATGAGCAGATGACCTGCGCAATTCCATCCTACAAGGCAAAATCCCAAGGGCCTGAGAGACAGCAGCAATACAGCTAGCACAGCAGCCATGACAACTATCTCTCATCATACTTAGGAATAACAACAGAAGACTGAACCCTAACTCTGGCAAGAGCAACTTAGTGCTATTACAGTATAGCAGTAGACCAAATAACGTAACAGTTAATAAACAATAAATGTGGTTAATAAAAAAACCATGTGCCGTACCTTTGTCATAGAATTTAATAAGAAAGTTTAAAATAAAAGAACCTGACTCAACTTTCCTATTCTGAGTTTATTTTTTTCTGTAAGAAAAAATGAATTATAACGAATTCAGTTGGAGGTCATTGTTATCTACAGGGCCAAGCCACTTCCCCAGAATCCACAAACAAAGTTCCATACCTGGAATACCCGGCTCGCCCTTTTCTCCTTTTGCTCCTAGCTGCTTTGGATCAACTTTTCCAGGTGGGCCTGGCAGGCCTGCTTCACCTTTGACACCTTTCTGTCCTAATGGCCCAGGAGGCCCTGGCGGGCCAGGCAATCCATTATTACCTATAGTAGGTAAAGACAACAAAATAAAAGAATACAATCCATATGGTAAACTAATGTATTTCTAATTCTTTTTCTTACACAGGTTGACCATGACTTATTCATGAACTTTGAATTCAATGAACGATCAGTTTATAGAAAATTCTCTACAGCAACTTAAGCCCTGCGGACTGCATGGGGATGTCTGTGTTCTGCAAGCAGGCAGTCTGTCAGCTCAGAGGAAACAGCTGCCTGTGTGACCCGCACTGAGAGAGCCCTACTTGGGAACCATCAATCCAAGGACAACATTTTGAAAATAAGTGACGTTTCATGACATCGATTAAAGACTGACTGAATGCTAAGGCTTAAAATTGGAAAGCAATTACAAATATCAGAACTGTCAAGATAGCACACAGACCCCAGTAATTAATTTGTGACATTAGCATTACAAAGCCACTTTCCACACAGGACATGGAAAACTGCATTCTGCATTCTCTTCATGGTAGGATAAAACAAACAGTACCTTTCAAGCCAGGAAGGCCACTTCTTCCAGGAGTCCCTGGAGGCCCTGGAGGCCCAGGGGCTCCCATGACGCCCATCTCACCTTTGGCACCTAAACATATTGAATCACCATTGTCATTCCAAACAAACAGCCAAAACCCATCAGTACCTAACATTAACGTGCCTGTATCTTTATGGTATTAATGAACACATGCATATAAAGCCCAAACTATGTTTTAAGGAAATGACAAACACTTGGTTCTTCATTCACCTAAATTAACGGAAGAACACTTGACAGTATTACCAATTTTTCCACAGTTAAGTCCTAGAAAGAAAATTTGCAGTGCACTGTTCAGTAGAAAGTATATTTAGAACTCCAGTAAGTTTAATTCTCTGGTTTGAAAAATAAATACTTGCTTGAAAGTAAACTCAAATTTATTGAAAGCCAAGAAAACCATCACAAATACACTACTTTAAAAAACTTCTATGTGCCTCCCCCCCATGCATAAACAGAAATCCTCAAAACTTGAACTTTCTTGTCCAGAGGGAAAAAAAGACTGGTATGACTGAATAACAAACAGAAGAAATTAACATTTAAAACTATGTGCTGGATCCAGCTGACAGCATTTGTAGTTACTTCCTTAAAAAAAAAAAAAACAACAACCCACAAACAACCTAAACTGTAGCAATGACTGGAAACGAAGTCAGAAAATAAACAAGAAAGTTTTTATAATGAAAATGATAGATTTCACTTTTGCTATGAAACAGTAACATGGAGAATAGTGTATCAAGCTAAAGGGAAGAGCGGAGAGGTGAGAAGGAGTTGAATGCAACAACACTATGAAATGTAATAGTTAATGTGTATCCAACTTTAAACAAATAGGATAAACACGGAAGCTCTGGAAGCCAAGCATAAGAAATATCCACCTGTAACTACAGTTTGGCCTTTGTCAGAGGAAAAAAAGGTGAACTTACCTGGAAATCCAGGTATTCCATCCCGGCCAGGTGGACCAGGTGAACCCTGAGGGCCTGGGAGGCCAGGGGGTCCTGGATATCCTGGGGTTCCTTGGTCACCCGGAGGACCAGGAACATCGAAGCCTGGAGGACCTGGATCCCCTTTCTCTCCTGGTAGGCCCTGCAACCCTAGGCAATGTTAAGATACAATCTTTTAGCCAAAAAAACGAGGCAAGGCTGAGATCTGCGTGTCTCTGGGCATTGTACTGGAACAACAGACCAGTTTTCTCTGCAATATATTCCTAGCACTGATGAAAACCCACAAATTCTTTTAAAGCTATGTATTTTTAATGACTTCCAGGCACTAGAGGCCTTACTTCCCTGAAGATTTTCCTGAAGAGATGTACTAAAATTTTAACAAGCTGTAGCAAACTCTGAAGAAAGGTGTTTCTTTCCTTAAGTAACCATTTAATTCTGATTAATACAGTAAATATCTATGATTGATTAGATTGGTTCGTATTTTATCATTAAATATAAGGAGATTCTCAGAGGTATATTCCATTAACAATTCCATTTTATAACATTCTAAGAAAACAGCTGAATATTTTTGAAGGATAGCAAAATTTTTACATTTCTCTTAGTGAAAAACATGAACTGTCAGAATATGTTCAACATTGTTTAATGCTAGCGATTCTGAGCTTGAGGCAGTGCTGAAGCAAGCAGACAGCTTGTTTCACTTCAGTGCACTGTATCAGAGATGGTACATACTCTTGAAAGGCAAAAATTGGCTCTTCTTAAATCTGAAGCTAAGAAAAAGCTTTGGCAAAGAAACCACAGTAGCTGGGGACCCTGAGTTTCTATAAGCCAAAGAGTTAAAGCACATTGGGAAGCTGAGACAAGTAGCAGTAAGGAGTTGTAATAGTTGTTAAGTTAGGAAACAAAATAAAGCACATACAAGTTAGAGGGGAAAAAAAAGCAAACAAAATCCAAAACAGATCTAAGTACAAAGAATACAACACTAACAAGAGATTGCAGACTGAAAGGGAACCTGGGGGTCCCAGTCAAAGTGCAGCCACCACCATATGCAGAAACAAAGTAAGGTATTTTCAAGTACTAATGATACATTCTTTTACAAACTGCACTGTCCCCTCTCTCCATGTCTAGCCTTCCCTTCACAATTGAGAGGAACAAGATGTTTCTGAACTCCTACCTGAAACTATCATTACTAGATACTGGCTTGGGCAGGCACCACTTGAACACCACAGTGCATCCTATCAGACAGCTTCTTGTATCTAGTAAATTCCTTCAAATAGGGATTTTCAAAAAATATTTCTACTTTAAAACAATTACAAGAAAAAACAAACAAAAACAACCCACAAATCAAAACACTCCGTATGTGGGTTTTTTCACTGTTTCATTTTCCAAATGTACATCTTACACTTGCCCAGATGGTTTATTGCACTTTTTGTGCCTGAGCATAGCGTACTGAGATGTGAAACGTTATGCCACAAGCTCACAAATACAAGGCAGTGTTACTCTAACAGACCCCCTCTCAGCTGCAGAAACAACCTTAAGAATGATGATGTGATGTGCACTTTTCATGCTAAAAATGCAGATCATGTTTCCTTGATGGTGTAGGCTGCAGACCTCCATTTGTTAATTATAAGCATGCTCTCTATTGGCAGTTGATTACCACTGAACTAAACTATGGAGTCATGTGCCTGGAACTGCTTACTTTGCAGAGAATAAACAAGGATGGTTATGGATTGTGCATGTTCAATCAGCAAGTTGGGGGAAAAAAAAGACCAAAAATGACAAAGTAACTTTCAACCTAGTAATACAACTAACTCAGTATGTACGATGGTAAAGATACCTTGCAAATATAAATTCGAATCAAATTTCTAGTTCTCAAAAGTCTGAGCATGTCATAATCAGAATAATATAGACAATAAAATAAATTATAGATTAATCTGCTACACATTAATAAAAAAAAGTTACTGCAAACTACTTGAAGAAACAATGGTGCAGAAAAAGGAAAATTTTCCAAACTGCCTGTAAAACAGGGCCCCAGAAATATTACCCTAACATTGCATCAAGTAAAAGAATCAAAACAGACTTGAAAGACAATGAAACAAGGGATGAGATAGGAAGGTAAAGCACGAAACAGAGAAATAGCACTGCTAGAGGGAAGAACAAGGAGTTCTCAAGTGGGGAATCAACCACACAAGTAGGTTTCAGAGGAACCACACCATTAGTAGCCACAGTAGCTGGTAAGCACAAATATGAAGAGTGAAAACATAACCACTGTGGTACATCAGCTCCACTGGTAATTCTACATTTGTCAAAACCAGTATTTAGCAGGATATCACAATCACACAAAATCCAGTTTTGGCCAGTACCTGAAGACATGTTACAGGGAAAGCAAACAACATGCATTGGATGACACATACAAACCTATGCTAACATCTCCTCCCAGCAGTACACACTCCAGTTGCCTTCTGCTTCAGCTTAGCATGAAGAGCAGGTTTAGGTTCAGGAGAAGTATGGTTGAGCACAGTAAGGCAGGCAGAGGACCTGTCTGATAGCTCAGGTCTCTGTGCCTTGTTCAGACCTCTTTCTGTTTCTAGCTCTTTAGCACTCAACACATTCAAGACCTGCAGGTGCAGCAACCACATGTTCTTTTCCCAAGTGGGAAATTAGTGAAAAAATATGTTTGAGGCTCATATCAACAGAGAATGTGCTAACTGTGGTTACTGTCATGCACTTACAACATCAGGGGCTGGTGCACAGCAAGACCACACACTGAGTGCAGGAATAAAGGAACCTCTCTAAACCAGCTCTGTAAATTACATGCATGCACATGTAATCTTTGTGTACAGAGACAGAACACATATCTTCATCTATCAGCAGTCATTTTACACAAAATGCAATCAAGTCCCCTTTAGACATAGAATTCTGATTATCACTATCTTTACATCTTACTTTGTTAATCTACTTTAAACCTATCAGGACTCATAAAACTTGCAGGCCTTACAGATTTAAGAGAAGGAATCAGAATACCCTGAACTCAGAATTTCTGAGTTTTCAAGATATACTAAATTATTATACTAAATGTGTTTTCAAGATATACTTATGGCAAATTGAAGGTATATGACTTCTTCTACAGTTCTCCTCTACAAAATAATGAACAGGCTAGTTTAGAATACTCATTCTTTCTTCCTCTCCATTAACTGAGTAAAACTGTGCTTCAGCTTCCATTGTAATAAAAAGTGCCTAATCACATAAGTGAGAACCTGAATTACTCTCCTGACTTCACACTCACCATTTAAGCAGAGGATAACTAGCACTGTATAGAGGATTTAATTTGTTTGCTTTCTTTCCAAAAACATAGATTTATAGATAACAATGAAAAGAAACAGTTTAAAAACATCTGTCACCCAGTGAACTTGGAATACAGAGTTTGGAAAGATAGAAAGCTGTTTTGGAATTTAGGAACCATCTTGCTATTTGAAAGCGAAGAAATAACAGCACAACACAGGTATCTAAAGGCAGCTTTCCTCCTTTCTCTGTTCCCAGACCTCTACACTGACATTATGCTACCTTCTGTCTTATCCTGGGGTGTAAATATTGTGAAACTCCTTTACAGAGATTGTGTCACAATCTGTATACAACATTTCCTGGAATCTCTGCTGAGGCAGAGAAAAAAAAAAATAGGTTTTACAACCCAAGCTCTGTATGTCATGAAAACAGCAAGTTTGAATATGTTTCTGATTTCAGTAAAAAACATTGCACTAAGTTTCGCTCACTTCACTGTCAAGACAGCCAAGCCAACAGACACGAAATTTCCATTTTTCTTTATCTATCTGCTCAGAGGGACCTTGAATATTCCATATACCTGCTTGAAGTATGTCAATACTGAGGGTACAATTCATATGCATTTTACCTGGTGGGCCAACAGGACCTGGTGGTCCTGGAGGTCCAGGTGGCCCTTGGCCTCCAATGCCAGGGATGCCTGGTGGGCCTGGAAGGCCTGGTGGTCCGCTTGGTCCAGGGTCACCTAAAAGAACATTCTTGCTTAGTTAAATAGTGAACTCAATTCAGAGATTTTTACTTTTGGATGCATAGTAATGCTTGCATATTGTTTCTGAAATCTTGTTTTTGCAAGCAAAATAAATATGGATCTGATATAGGAAAAAAAAATACACCCCAAAGGCAAGCCAGAGATTTGCTCTCTCCTTCTCTCTGGAATATACAGAGTTTACATTTCTATACTACACAGGGACAGATAGTTGCATCATAATCCACACCTAACTTAACAGATGCTCCTTAGTAAACTGGACATACTCCACAGGGTAGTACAGGTAATTATTAATAGAACAATAGGAGATCATCAGTTGCTGACACACTGTTCTTCTACGCACAGAGTATCAAAAATGACCATTACCCTACTGCAAGTTTTACTCCCACAGAAACATGATTTGTCTCTAGATGACAGACTTTCAGAGACTGACCCACAAGTTGGTATCTACTCTCTTGCTTACTTGCCTTTTGAGAATACAAGTTTCCTTTTACACAGGGAACTCTGCTTTGGAAAAATGGATTTGAAGTAATTGCCACGTGATTCCTATTGCATTAACAGTTTTTAATCTCAAAAGAGAACAGAAAAGGGGAGACTTCTCTATACCTTTTGGTCCTGGAGTCCCATCAAAACCTGCCCGTCCTGGAAGTCCAGGGTTTCCTGGGAAGCCAGGATCACCTTTAGGTCCCTGAACTCCTTTTATGCCTGGTGGTCCTGGGGGTCCTGGTGGTCCTGGAACTCCAAATCCACGATCCCCCTGTAACAAATTCAAATCAACAGATTTTAAAATGAAGGTTTCTGAGTTTAGTCTCTCCTGGGAAGTGCTAGAGCAGTAAAGAAAAAACACACATCATCTCAAGAATTAGTTTCTTTTTGTTTACACTCATTCAAGCTTCAAGTAGAGATTTCCTCACCATGAAAAGCTAACAACAAGAGGTGAGAACCTCCCTGCCTATCAAACTTCACAGATGCAAAAGAACTTTCAATAAAATGAATCTTTACATTAAAAAAGCAAGCACAGACCTTCTGGCCTGGGAAACCAGGTGGTCCTGGAGGTCCATCTAGGCCAGGGCGACCTGGAGTTCCTGGAGCTCCGGGTGGGCCTGGAGTCCCTGGGAAACCTACACAAGACATAATGGTTAGGGCAGCAGAGGAAAAGATATCAGAGAGCATCAGAACAGCTCTTCCAAAAATGTTCAGGTAACATGAAAAGTGATTCCAGAAAAGCTCCAGGATAATCAGGAAGTACCCTTTTGGCTGAGACAGCTTGAGTATGCAGTCTTTTGCACAGAGGATCTGTGCTCTCCTCTGATCAGAGTCCCACTCGCCTTGCTGTGTGTTCTAACACCAATTATAAACAGTTCACATCCGGAACAATAAAATCCTGAGAGAACATTTGGAAATCATTTATCAATAGCTCAATCTTTCATAATTTCTCAAAGCTTTTTCCATTTGCTTTTGCATCCTTGGATTAGTGAAAAATGCAAGCTACCACAAAGGAGCAGTACAGAGATCAGAGGAATGAGAGCTCAGCACATGGTTTTCTTGCTGCCATTTCTGTAAGTCTAAAGATGTGAAGAGGCACAATCCTCAGTGTCCCCTCTTTCAGATGTTAAGTATAGCAACATAGTTGCAAACATACCTTTTGGGCCTGGTGGACCTGGAAGTCCAATGCCAGGAATACCTGGCTCTCCCTTTGCACCTGGGATGCCTGATAAGCCACGCTGACCTGGCTGACCAGGATCCCCTGTAAAAAGAAGAAAGTCAAATTAGTTACCAAAAATCAATCATAAGGAAAACAAACTGCTCTTGGAATCCCATAGACCAGTAAAGTTGCTGCTTTACCTGGAAGACCTGGGTCACCATTTCTTCCTGGAGGACCAGGGGGACCAGGAACTCCTGGTTCTGTAATAGTCTGACCAGGGTCACCTTTTGGACCTGAGACAGAAAAGCATAAATTTATATCAGTCAATGGAATTTTCTTCTCTGTATTTGAGTAGAAAGAAAAGTTGCTAGCCATATCTCAGGCTTACAAAGAACATAAACACCACAAAGACTTTACCTAATAGGCTATCTGACTCTGAGCCCCATACAGCACTTATAGGCTTAGAAGCATTATTTATGTAAGAATTTTCTGGAAGATCATTTTTTAGCTTCCTCCAAGGTACCATGATGTGAATAGTACTTTCCATAGGCAACTTCAGTACAACTTGCTTAGGATCTGTGCAGCTGACAAAGAAGTAACAAAAGCTAACCCTTGTTTCTAAAAGCAGTTGTGGTCACATCATAATTAAGCGTACACATGGAAGATACAGTGCATTTCTACTCAAGCAAATTAAAAAGTAGAAGCTTCTCTAGAGGTCAGAGCAGAAGGGAAAGTTATATTCCTATAGTAATATGAAATTCCAGCTCACTTCGCAATTCTGTGGTCACTTTCAGTAAGGGAGTGTACAAATGCCTTTGAGAAAAGCTTAAATGCAGCATTATGTTCTGAGAACTGTCCAGAGCCCATGGAGAAAAACTTACAGCTTCTGTTCAAGAACACACAGAGACTAACTCACCAGGAACTCCAGGAGGCCCTGGACGACCTGATACACCTTGGATGCCCTTTTCACCAGGTGAACCTTGTGGACCGAAACCAGGAGGTCCAGGAAGCCCTTTGTCTCCAGGAAGACCTGGTACTCCTGGGTCACCTGGAATTCCCATTTCTCCTTTGAATGCAACACTGCCCTGAAAATAAAAACAGCAGTATAAAAAAAAGGGGAGCGTTTGAATTACTTAATTTCCTCTGCTTTGAACAGAGGATTTGTCAAATTTGAATTTGACAACTTTCTTCCTTCTAACCTGCATGGCCATTAGCTGTCAGCATCTCAATAACATGGTAAAGACAAGACTTAAACCTAATTAATTCTTCATGCTATGTAGGTGAAATACAGAGAACAATGAAAAGGACCAACTGATATAATCTAAGAGTCACTGACAGGTGGCAGGGACTACTCAGTGTATCATCACTAGATTAGCATCTACCGAAGAGAATTATTGAGTTAATCACATTAAGAAAAATCTGCATTTGTCAGTCCTCTTATCTGCACAATCCCAAATGCACCCAAAACATGTATCCAATCAAGAGATCATAAAATGGGACTCACAGGCTCCCCTTTAGGGCCAGGCAGACCTGGCAATCCATCTCGTCCAGGAGTGCCATCTATTCCAGGAAGACCTGGAGGTCCAGGGAAGCCAGGCTCTCCTTTGTCACCTTTCATTCTTGGTGAAGCCAAGACATCCCCAGGGTCTCCTTTAGGACCAGGTCTCCCAGGAGCACCTGGTGGCCCGGGGAATCCCTGAGGGAAAACAAATAAACAACTTCTTTATCCTTTCAAGTCATGTCTGACATTGGCACAACATAGGAATTGTGTTCAAACTAGCTAAGGGACACACCAAAAAGTATTCACATAAGACAAGAATTTGTACACAGATCTATCAGACACAAGACAAATGAGATGTTCTGTTTTCTCAGTGAAACATAACAGTGCCACTTACTGGTGGCCCTACAAGGCCAGTTAATCCTGGAAGCCCCTTTTCACCTTTTGGCCCAGGAAAACCAGGAGAACCTGAGTAGTGCAGGAAAAGATAAAAAAGACATTAAAATATAGAAGCTGTAAATACAAAACACGCTGTTTGCACAAGATAATAGGCTAAACTGTTTAAAATCGGGTAAGGTTTAGTAAGTGAGTTTGATTTTTCTTGGGCAGAACAAAACCCATAACTCAAAAACATTCCACTTAAAAAGTTCCAGCTCTTCTATCATTCAGAAACAGCAAGTAGCAGATTTTTTTTTCTCTTTCAGCTAAATCTACAGCAAGCCATGTACCTTCAAGAGGCAGAATGCTTGTAAGCCTGTCTTTGATCAGAAAATTACTATTTTTGAAACTAGATTTAAAAAAGTGAGTGCTTATTTTACACATATGCAGCCTGTTTCCTTCTTATAGTCCCTAGCTGGGCGAGACAGGACATAAGCCACCTATATGCCTGAGACTGCAACTGTGCATCTGAATTTGAACACAATAAACAAATACTCAAATTTGAAGGTGGCTTAGTGGAATATATTACGTAAAATAGTGAAGACTACAACCTTACCTGGACTACCTGGAGGTCCTGGTGGTCCTCTCTCACCAGGAGGCCCAGATATTCCAGTTCCTATACAATTGAAACATGTGTCTCCTTGGTCACCTACAAAGAGTTGCATTAAAAAAAGAATACTTGAGCATCAGATCTCAGAAAATATTAAAAACTCTTGCTACTGATCTGTAATATCAGGTCCAAAATGACAATTTGATTTAACAATTTGATAATTTAAATATCAGAATGCTTCCCTGATGAAGGCAAAACTGAAGCTTTTTGGTCACTGTGAATCAGACAAATAATATATATGGTTAGAATGTATTTAGGGTAGTGTAGTATGAAACAAAACAAAACAAAAGCTTACAAAAATGAAGAATAAAACTGAACCTTTTTCTTGGCAATTAGTCACCTTTACAGTAGGGTCTCAACACTTCAAACTAAAATTCCAAAACACATACACTAAAATCCTGAAATTTAATTAAGATCCAAGAGGGCAAAAATCAATACTGGGAATGTTTGGTTGACTTGACAATACACTAAACATGCATACAATTAAAACAAAAAAAGTAGTTTTTTCCACAAAGTTTAAAAATTTCATTCACATACAGACTTTTCTATGACATTTGCCACTGTATTAACTAAAAGACTTCATTAAGGTTAATCAATTAATCCTTACAAAATCCATGTTTGAAATGAGTACAGAATTAAGTGAGATGCTCAAAGTCATCTAAGATGTCCATGGATGAGCCAGGAAAAGATTCTCACTTACCCATATCAGCATCCTCATTGCAAGGTTGTCTTTTTGGAGACAAGGATACACATTAAAGATACCTTTCTTTTCCTCACCAAACAAGCAGACAAACTCATTCTAGACTGACCAACCCAAATAATGAATCTTCTATTTAGAATTTCAATGCTGCTTTCCTTACAAAATGTGCATTCATTCATAAAGTATAAAATGTTCTAACATTCTCACATGGAGTTGGCAACCGCTGTTACAAGTATTTTGAGATTCTATCTATCTGGAAAGTACTTCAAAATCCAAAGCTACATTCCACATTAATGATTACCCATGCAAGGCTCACATGCAAATTGGTTACACCCTCAGTCACTTTGAGATTCCAGTGCTCTCATGCTAAAGGAGAGGCTATCCTAAGTCCTAACAAAATAGACTTCTTACTCATAAACACAAAACATCTACAGTCAACCCTACCAGGAAGAGGCACTGTTTACCCTTATTTAATGCAAGCTTTATACTGTTTAACAAGCTTTAACAAAAAGAGAGGAAAAAAAACCCCAAAATCTAGCCATGATACTGCACCTTTTTGGCCTCTCTCTCCAGCAAAGCCTTGTTGCCCTGGAATTCCTGGAGGACCTGGTGGACCCTGCTCACATAACCCTTCACCTAAGAAGAAGCAGGAAGGATTTCATGATCAAACTGTGTTAGAATACATGCGTTCTGCTAAAAAAAAAAAAAAGTACTTTGTATATATATATATACAGGACTGCTACAGCTCATGAACGTAATCTAAACTCAAAAGAAAACTACCTGTTGATACTACACAACAGTCACCAGGTTTCCTGCAAAACCTCTTTCCCACAGGCTGTACACGTCCACCTCTACACTACATTTAGCTTCAGACCATAGAAGCATGTGTATGAAATGTAATCAGTTTGAGGAGACTCAAGATGCCATTGCCATTTAGACACTGGATTCCTCTTTGAACCATGTTAACCCCTCTCCATCAGTTCCATTTCTCAACTCCATCTCCCATTCCCTAGCTTTCTTTTCCCAAAAAGAGACAGGAGCTTTCATCCTAAACGTCCGCTAGAATATTTATCAAATTACACTGGAATTCTAACTCCCCTAGTGTCATAACCCCTCCAAGCATTTATTAGATGATATCATGAAAATTAAGTTTACTCAAGAAAGCATTAAAATGGTTACCTCCTGCTCTATGTGGAAATTTTAGTGTGATTTTCATTAGTTGGATTAAAAAGGATTTAACATCAATTGGGAAAAAATATTTGATTTTATACAGCTGGGCTGGAATCAGTCTGGCCCTAGAGGACTATCATCACTGTGTAAGTTTGCACAAAGGTCCTTCTATCTGATAAGATTTCTCTTCCTCCAATCTAGCTGAATGTCACAGATCAGTCAGGGCAGGGCTCACTTGAGGTAGAAAGAGACACAACAAAACCAGAGTTCAACCCACACTAAATTCCCAAATTCTGTAATCATCTAGAGTACATCAGTTAGAACTCTCCTACAAATGTCCTGATTTGTGATGTGAGTGATTTGGGAGGCTGTATACAAATAGCTTGGAATCTCATGGGCTTCAGCTGCTGGTAAATCATATATTTGGAGGCAAAGTTAACAAAAAAATAAACAACAATAAATGAATGTCAAAAAACTGTTCAGTCTCTTTGTTGTCTATATGGTAATCACTTACCAGGAGGAACAGACGGTGCAGGTGGTCCTGGAGGACCTGGAGGCCCTGGAGGTCCCCGTGGTCCATCAAGTCCTGGTTGTCCAGGAATGGAAACACCAGGTAAACCTGGATCTCCCTTCTGCCCTCTCTCACCAGGTAAGCCAGGTGGGCCAGGAGGTCCAACAGTTGTGATCCCTAAGATGGGAAGAACTCAATTTCCTTAGAGCTCAAAGGTTTAAGCTATTAAAATGTTTAAACTACCCTTTTTATAGAGATGACATTGACATGAGATGAATAACATGCTACAGGTAAATCTATATCTTTCCATGCAAGTACAAGTAATGCTGTAATATTTTTTTATGGAAAGAAAATCTGCATGTTGATGTGCACTGTTTGACACACACATATTTTGCATTTTTCAGACATCTTATTTGAAAAATTGACCCAAGATTCATTAACTACACAAACTTTTACAAAGAAAAAACATAACCAGGACATGTGGAAGTGGGGCTGATGAAAAAAAAAAAAACAAAAAAAAACTTACATGCTGCAACACTACAGCCATTTTCTGTACATATATAAGACAAACACAGGTGTCACTATGCATTCCCACTGTAGTAGGCTCAGATCACCTCTTTGTTTAGGACTGGTCAATCTATACCAAAGACTAGATTTGATGGCCAGGTACCAGATTCCAGTACACAACACTTTCTCTGAATAATGCAATGGATAATGTACATTATAGGTAAGAGATAAGACATAAATTAAGCCCAAGGCCATAAAGCTAGTATCTGTTTGACAGCCTTGATGATTAGTGTTTTTTGTTCCCCACAGCAGGTAATGAATGTTCAGATTTCCTCATACTAATTCCACAATCTAAGAACATTTAAAGGTAGCTCTAAGTAGTTTTGCTTTCACTTTTTGATTAGTCTATCTGTCAAAAGGAGAGCAAAAAGACCACAAAATTAAACATCCATTCATACATTTGAATATACAAATTGTTTTTATGCTTGTTGTCCTACCTGGAGAGCCTGGCAAGCCAGGTGGGCCTGGCCTACCAGAGAATCCACGCTCCCCTTTGGCTCCTGGGAGTCCTGGCAATCCTTTGCTACCTTTTGGTCCTACTGTTGCATCAATGCCTGGTCTTGTAATGACCTGTAATTGTTTCACATTTATGTGAAAAAAGGCTTCAATTACAAGGCAAGAAAAGAGTAGGAAACATAAAGAGATGTAAGGGAAGAAAAGATCAATGTCCTTTGAACTTAATTCCAATGACAGGGTATTCTTCCCACTTCAATGAATTAACGTAGTAAAATTTCAGTAAGAAGTTCTCCCCCCACAGAAAGCATCTTTACTGTCAGGAGAACATTGAATAAACTTCAGTGAAACTTTCTCAATTTCTGCTGTTTTGAGGTTATAGTCTAGCATTGTTTTTGTAAGCTAGTAAATCTCAGAGCACAGGATCTATTAAGAAAGAGGGATATAATTGTTTCTATCAGTGAGCATATGAAATCTTTGCTGGTTCTGCCAGTTTTTGTTTAGACCTGGACATGCAAGCTGACTGTTACCCCAGAACTATGATGAACTAACACAGTCAACTAAACGCAGAAAGAAAAGATCACCAACTTACACTTCCAGGAGGACCAGGAGGACCAGTGTCACCTTTTTCACCCTACCAATGAAATCAAAAGCATTTTTTACTGCATATTATTATGCAAGATAATAATTGCAGATATTCCTCAACGTTTTAACAGCACAGGCAATGCAATTACTGCTCAGTCAAAACCAAAGTCAGTGATGAGAGGTTTTCAAGCTACTATAGTAATGATGACAAATAACTTGGCACACCTTTTCACCATCTCTTCCTGGAACACCATTTACTCCAGGTCCACCAGGTAAACCCTTCAAGAAAAGAAAATAATTATGCTCAGACCTTCTCCATATCAGAAGAAAAACTTAAAGATCTGGTGAGATTGAAAATGTATGAGGTACTCACATCCCTACCAGGCTGACCAGGTTCTCCATCTTTGCCCGGCTTTCCCTACAAAAACAAACATGCACGGAAATAAAATGCTTCAGTGGTGAAGAAATCTTGTGGAAATAATTTACTGACTACCCATTTTTCAAAAAACCAAACAAACCAAAAACACAAAAACAACCAAACCAAAACCAAACTCTCCAGAATGCAGTTCTTATGATCTATAGCTCAACGATACTAAACAACTATAACCAAGTTATCTTAAAGGAGGTTTTCTTCTTGAAAATGAGAGCACAAAAACACAAGTCTCAAAAAAAAAAAAAAAAAAAAAAAAGTGACCAAATACAGCATAAAACAGTATTCAATTAATTATTACTGATTCTTTGCATTTAATAAACCCCTTTAACATCAGAGAAACTCTTTGCTTGGAATACAGATCCTAACTTCCTAGACGCTACATTTAATTAGGAGATTAGTGTACTGTGACCATTCAAACTAAACCCAAACATTTGTGTGTTTAAATTTTAACTCTCCCTTAAGCTAAATGCAATTTTCCGAAGAACGCTTCCAAAATAAGAAGCTGAATTCTGCTCAGAGAAGTGACTTCAAAAAAACATGCATTTTTGCTAACCAGGTACACCTTGCTACAGTGAAAGTAGTGCAAGATCCATTTTACTCCAACCCATCCATTGGAAGAGTCAAACATAAGTCTGCTGTTAACATTACAGAATGAGAGACAACCAATGGAGCTTGACTACACTACTGATGAAGCTTCACTATAGTGCCATGATCAACTCTTAATCAGTAAGAAACTGATAATAAGAGCAGACAGATACATGCACCAGAGTATACTCTGATCTGTGCAGTCTTGAATATTAGTGATTCTGATTCTCAAAAATGAATTAAATTGAAATGGGTTTTAGTCATACAGAGTAACATGGAATGCTAAAATACAATTTTAAAGTCACTTAACAGCAAAATTGCATGTTGAATATGCAACATTCAGATGATAAGAACAAATATGTTGGTAAATAAGCTTTTAGCAGAAGGCATCTCTTACATCCATTCAGGATTTCTATCCTTTTAGGTCTTTGCAAATATATGTGGTTCCCAATTACTTTTGCAAAGAAAAGCAACTTGGCAAACACTACTCAAAATACAACAAGAGCCTCGGCTTTGTAAATCTGCCTAATTTCTCACGTGCATATGAGAAGACAAACCAAACCTCGCCTATAAATCTCAGCAACAAAAAGAATTTTATCTAGAATGCCAAAGATTTATCTTCCACAGTCTTTAATCCCTATGGACACTGAAAAAAATCTATTGCCAGCTTGTTTCTAAGCAGTGTTTATAATACAGTCTGATTAACCTGTGCAAGATCTGTGTCTTAGTCTTCAAAGGGGCCCATTATGTTGATGTAACTATAAGTTCAGAAGCTACGAAAGTGAAAATACAGATTGCTTTGAGCTGGTCGCTGCTTATATTTCTTTGCTAGTCCAATTCATGTTATTTTCATCCTACTTCTTAACACCTCTGATCGTCCTCAGATTTCCTGAGCTGTGATATTAAAATAAATTTCAACTTCAGGATGGACAGAGTGCACGCAGAGGAACAAAGTGATTAATACTGTCCCCAGATGCAGCTAGCCTGACTTGTCCCGTCTCCAGTTAGTACGTAAACAGAAGTGGTTGCCTGAGGTGTGATAAATGGACTTTTGGTCCATTTATCCAGTGTTCAGAGAATTCTTTTAGTGGCTTATCTTACAGATAAATACACTGAGAATGAGCTTACACAGACCATCCTAAAAAGACCTCACGCTGCTTGGGCAACTCAGCAAATGACTAACTGAATGAAGCCTTCTCTAAAAGGAAATAGGAAACCACTGCTTCAGCCAACTAGTCCAGGAACTTTGAAGAAGTCTTCCTTGTGTAACCAGATAACATCATTAAAATCAGGTTTTCTTGTGTCTAAAACGAAGATGTACATGTAGATAATTCTATAAGAAAGTCCTGAGATATCCACATCTAGAAGCACTGCTGTGAACCAGATGCATCACAAACTCGTTTACCAGGTTACAGGAAAAAAAAAAAAGTTTATTACCCAGAGGCTGAAGGCCTCACCTGATTTCAACATTTGCTTTATTCTCAAAGATTACATTGATTGGAAAAATAAATGTTTGGTTGAATAGACTACTTACTCTTTTGCCTGGCTCTCCTTGCTCACCTTTTTCACCCTTTATGCCACCGGGAAGACCCTGAACATATAAACATAATCTTAAATTGAGCCCATAAGCCTGTGCTGAATTAATTTACAGTTTTTGAAGAGATGCAATGAAAAAGAACTAAAATAGGTCTACTCACAGGAGGGCCTTGTGGCCCTGGAAGTCCTGGTGGCCCTGGATCACCTGGAATACCCTGTCAAACATGGACAAAAGAAAAAGAGGATTAAAGCTTCCATTATTCTATAGTGTCTCCATTTTTTATATATTAAATATATATATAAATATAATATAAAAATACAGATACTATATATAATATATATATACACACACACATTTATACATACATACATATATATATATATATATATATATATATATATATATATGGACATATTCTTGCTATCATTTAGAATTCCAAGGAGCCACATCAATCCTTCACTTGTGCAGATCTTCAAGTGAAACTTTAATTTTTATTAAATGTTCATCCTGATTATTTAGATGATTCGCTCCACTAGGACACAACTGACTCCTGTGGGTACTGCAGCTGTTGTTCTGGTGGTCTACAGCTGCTATATAATAAGGTAAGGATGGAAGGAAGGATGAAAGAAGGACATAAGATAAAAGATGGAAGACAAAAGACAGAAAGAAAGAAAAGAGGGGAACAAATGCAAAATCCTGCTGAAATTACAGGAAGAACAGTTGTTGTTGCTTGTAACTACTGAAATTGTGAGGCCACTAGGATCAATACAGAAAATTGTCACAGGATCTCCACATGAAAAATTAAGGGTTTCTATTTTGTTTTGTTACACTTTTGTAACAATAATCTAGACAAAACACTACAGGCAATTGAATCCACAAAAGCTTTCTGTGCATTTTTATGTTGTTGTTGTTCTCCCCTTCCTGGTGGACTCCCAGACTTTTTAAAAGCCCATCTTTACAGTTGATCCTCACCAGAGATCATAGGGGATTCACACCAGAACCTTGTGTATACTTTACAAAAAAATACATGTAATGTAGAATTTTTTTTACTGATTTTGTTCTATCAAGTATAACCTGTATTAAAACATTAACAAATCTTTAAACTTCAAAATCATCGTGAGTGTTGGTCAAAGATAAATGCTTTATAAGGCAAGTAGCTAGAATGCTTTGATTTTGTACATTCATATACCTGTACTTCAGCAGAATTAGTCCTTCAGATACCCCTGATGACAGAGACAAATGGCTCAGGACCGTAATAAAAATCAGCTGAATATTTACTTCAACTACAGTGCAGTAAAAATAAAAGTAAAAATTAAAAAATATTAAAAAAAGAGCTAAAACCAGACTGAAACCTTTTTAGGATGACTGCACATTGAAAATGTGCCTCAGTGGATACCTTGGTGGTGCTCAATGTTCTTCGGAAATGAAGAGTAACAAAAGATTGTAATCAAGATATAGGGCAGTAGAACTGTTCTGCACTGACAACATAAAATACTGCTGCCTACTAAAGCTTTCTTCTGATGCATTCCTCAAGATGAAAAGATGAAAAGTAAGAAATTGACCCAAACACAGATAGAAGAAACTAACAGTTCAAAATTACATAGTAGCTCTATCACCACAGTGATATTTTCAAAACAATCATAGCATAGAAACAACCATTCACCACTCCTGTGTCAAAGTATCTGCCTTCAACCTTCTACTGCTTGCACTATTCGGGGTGGTTTTTGAGCACACCACAGAAATTTCAAAGAAAAAATAAAATCCAGGCACCAATAATGACACTGGTGGTGCTCAGCTTGTCTGTAACTCGAACTCAGAATCAAACAGACAGCACTAAGAAATGATCCCCAGTGAAGTAGAAAGGAAAAAACATAACCTCAAAAATGACAACTCTCACAATGACTTTCTGGCATTTGCAGTGGGAAAGAACCCATATAAATCAACCAAGAGTTCAAGCTTACTGCCACAGTATGGCTTGATATTACTTTTGAGAGTCCAGAAACAGGAAAAGCACTTATTCGTACGACAAGTAAGAAAGATCTTGTGGCATGATTAAGGGAAACAAAAAGAAAGAAAAAAAAATGAGAAAAATAATTTAAGCTAAAACTTTTAAGACTTCTTCACAATGGATGACTAAGCTCGTTAATTAATGGGAATCATAATCCCTACAATTTTGACAATCTCAGGCTGGGTGTTCCAAGGGAAGACTTCAACTGCTTTTACCATTACTATAAATCTCCTTTGAGACAGCTTCTTCCACAGGATAGTTACTTTATTAAGAGAAGTAACTGAGCTAATGTGACTAGCATGCTTTCTATTGAAGGAAAACTACTTAGGCCCAAAACATTCTGTGCCTTTAAGAAAAATAACAGAATCTCTATATAGTCAGTAGAACGCATGCGTATATGAGCCAAACCAATGCAGACTTCAGTAATCACATCTTGATTATAGATTAGCTTCCCATTTACCTGATCTCCTTTCTGAAACTCAATGTCATTTGGTCTCTTCTGTTCTCCAATTTGTCCTGGTGGCCCTGGAGGTCCTTGGAGACCTTGTTCACCCTAACGTGTAAGAAGATGGCAGTTTGATACAGGTAGTAAATCCCAAAATGGCTAGGATAGGTATTTTGAAAGTGAAAAGCAAACATCATATCATCACCTACTCACTTTTTCACCTTTAGGTCCTTGGAAATTCAAGCCCATATTACCCTGCAAAAAGTAAATCTTGTCAGCGCTCAGAATTCACAAATAAACAGAAAAAAAACCAAAACAACTCCAACCACCATCAGCAAAAGACGGAAAATACCTTAGGTCCTGGTAGCCCTGGTGGACCAGGAGGTCCCTAATAAAAAAATGAAAACAAAAGTTACTCTTCCAAGCACTTTGCATGTCCTCTTGTGAAAAAATGAATTGTTTAGAACTAAACTGCATAGATACATGAGAAATGAGCTCTTCCTTTAAGCGAGATGTTCATTAAAAGATTAAAAATTCAGTCTAAATAAGCTAAATCTTAACTCTCAGGTTTAACGCCAATACGGTCTGCAGAAAGATTCAGTCTAATTTAAAGTAAAAAGAGCTCTGTGAACAGGCTGAATGTTTCAAAGGCATCACATTGAGATATGCACAATAGCAGCTCCAGGGTCAACTGAGTGCATGGTTGCTACTGTCTTCATATCAAGTTATGACTAAAGTAATCTCTGCATTTTGCCAATTGCTTCTGAGGACATGGAAATAAAGAAGCAACTGCCTTCTTTACCATTCTGTGGTTAACAGGCTAAGAAACTTACTGTCAAACCTGGGGGCCCTGGAGGACCAACTGGACCTGGTATTCCTATGGGACCAGGTGGACCCTGTTGAAAAATTGAAGGAAGCTATCAGAGGCAGTGTTTATGGAAAAAGACCACGAGGGGACAAGTGTGAGACCTCCAAGGTAGAAACAAAACAACAAAACAAACAAACAAACAAAAACAACAACAAAAAGCAACAAACCAAAATTAAACACCAAATGCACAGCTGGCATCCTACAGGTGTCAAATCAAAGGAGCTGACCTCTAACTTACCAATTTGCTCTAGATGAAAAGCCTAAAGAAGTGTAAGCTGTATGAAAACTGTTCTGCTCTCTACATCAATACATCTTCTTTGGCTTGGATAAAGGAAAGCTTTTTTGTTTGTTTTGAACTACTTTTGTTGTTTCTTTCTCTTGAATGCACTGAGAGAGAACAACAAAACACTTTGTATTTGATTCCATCCAAAAGCAGACAATAGGAAAGAACAGATCAGAGAAACAGCAATGCTAACAGGCTCAATCTGGTCAGAACAGTCTGAGGTTTGCCTTTCTGTAGCACAAAATGGGAGTCTCTGGCTTCTGTCCAGCACAGACCGACTGACTCATTTCTGCTCCCCTTGTCCTTCCCACTAAAGTAATGAATGGTTCAGAGGGGAAGCACAGGGCTTGAAGTCACTGCATGTTTTCACAGAAGACTGCTGGGGGAACAGAAACACTGCTCAGGAGATGCAACATGAAGAGAACAACTGAGACATTACCCTCTCTTCCCCCCAATGAAAATAGCGGCTACAGCCCAGAAGTGCAGATTATTACTCACTTCACCTCAGAGTAAGGAAGGAAAGGGAGCTCCAGAATTAATACAGAGAATATCTGGGAAGTGGCAACAGGAAAGGGAAATAGTGAAGCAAGTCAATAACTGCATACTGCTGTCTGCTGGACACTGCTTTCCTGAGTAGGGGACTTCTCTGTCCTCTGTGGGCCACCCTAATAAGAGCAACACGAAGCACTTTTGAAGCCTTCCTCACAGTGTAAATTATACGTACAGTAAATGTGAGCCTTGCCCTTTCATGTACACATAGAGATTCCCTAGCATCAAATGTTCCAACTGCGCTGTAATTGAAGTACTCTTCCTTTTACATCTTTGGTAAAACAAGTCTAACAGAACTTTATTCAACTTACAGGTATCCCTGGAAGACCTGGAAATCCTTGGTCACCCTTATGTCCTGGCAGCAAGGATGTAATTATTTCACCTGGTTCGCCCTAGAAGAAAACCAGCTGGCTTTTAATTATTAGCATATTCAACAAATCTTTATCACCATTCTGACTCCAAAGGATGAAAAAAAAAAAAAAACAACAACTCTTAAAACTATGAGAGAATTAGAGTTATTAGAGTTATGTAGAGCCATGTATGTACGCTCAGCTTAAAATTTAAGCACTAGATTCTCCAAGAAATACCTCTTTTGATTAGATTCATCATTGCATATTTAGAGAATTCTTTAAATGGCTAAACTACCATCTGCTAAGGGTTCTCTTTTTGTGTGTACAAATATATTAGCATTGATCTAAATTCCAAAAGACCATGGGGATTGAAATATAAATGCTTCACAAAAGAGACATTCAAGATCCACATACAGAAAACTTCAATGACATGACGGAAAGAAGGCTTTCAGCTTTTTCCAGTGTCCAACTTCATGAGACTAATGTTGTGTATGCTACTGTAACAGTCACACTTCATGACCTAAAGTAAAGTATTTATTACTGATTTCAACTCACATCTTTGTTTTCCATGTAAATGTTATGATCAGCTAGCATTGTAATATCTGCACAATGACTGGGATGAAAGGGGCTGAGAAAGGCAGTTTAGTTTAATAGTCATCATTTCCCAGTACCAGTGTGTTACGCTGTCCTGTCAGCAGTTTAATGGAATAACTCCGTGTGTGTGGGGTCAGGCTTCCTTTTAAATAGATGTGAATCAAAACTAATGTTTTGAGTCATGCTCTAGTAGGCCATGAATACAGTAACAAAAAAACCCCAAGCAAACAACAACAACACAACCCCCCCCCCTCCAAACTGACAAGGAATCCTCAAAGGTTCAAAATCAGACTGTGAGACTATTTACACTAGGGGGAAAAAAAGTCATTTACGTAAGTAATCTAAACAGTAGGGAAGGACATTTCCAAAAGGAATGTAAGATGTTGCACTATTCCCTTTACTGGATACCTGAGTCACTATTGCTTAACCTCTACTTGCGTTTCTGAGTGCACACACAGACTACTGGAGCATTTAGATGTTTGTAGACCTTCTGTTAACTTGGTGCCTCTCAAAACAGGTGCTGTCCTTGACATTCCCAAGGGAATGAGTTTTAGAAAACAGTTTGAAGTCAAGCTAATGCAGTTTCTAGTTAGTTGCACTGGAATGACTTAGAAGCAATAAATTTTTTTGCAGAATTTCACTCCAGATTCCAATGGATGTATATGGGCTTGTAATGAAAGCAAGCAGCTTACTTTTGCCAGATCACACTGCACACTCATGCCTGGTTAGTACTTAGATATAAGAGTAAAGAACACTTACCTTCATACCTGGCAGACCAGGGGGTCCCTTTTTTTAAAAGAAACAAAAAATGAAAGAAAGATCAACAGAAATAAGTTCTTGGTATGTTATTTGCAAACCACTGATCAGATCTACTGCATGAGACAAGCATTAAAGAGAAAAGGAAAAAAAAGAAGTACTTTGACAGTAAATATTCAGCATTATATTTCCATTTACTAGCAATTTGCTTTTTTTTTGCCTCCTATTATTCTGCCCGTTCAGTGTTCTGTTCAGCTCTGGGGCTCCCAGCATAAGGACATTGATCTGTTGGAGTGGGTCCAGAGGAGGCCACTAGGATGACCAGAGGGCTGGAGTACCTCTCCTTATGAAGACAGGCTGAGACAGTCGGGGTTCAGACTGAAGAAAAAAAGGTTCTGGAGAGACCTTATTAACAGCCTTCCAGTTACTTAAAGGGGGCCTAAAGCAAAGCTGGGGAAGGATTCTATCAGTGAGGGTAGTGACAGGACAGGGGAATAGTTTTAAACTAAAAGAGGGGAGATTTAGATTAGATATTAAGATGTTCCACACAATGAGTGTGGTGAGGCACCGACAGTGCTGCCTAAAGAAGCTGAAAACATCCCATCCCTGGGGGTGTCCTAAGTCAGGTGGGATGGGGACTCGGGCATCCTGGTCTAGAGGAAAGCATCACTGTCCTTGGCCAGTGGGTAGAACTAGATCATCATTAAGGTCCCTTTCAATCCAAACCATTCTATCTCTTCTGTCTCATTGATCATCACTAACACCATACACAAACACACACATATCAGAGGACAGTAACCAGACCTTCCCTCTCTGACACATAGGCATGCATTCGTATCTTTCTGCAGGTAAAGTATCTCAGCACGGGGGAATTCAAAAGGCTTTGTATTTGCTTTGCCACAGCATCCATCAGAAGAGCTCACTCTTTTGCTGGACATCTAAAATATTCTGATTAATCATAACCTGTTAACTGAGCTTTCACAGATTTTTTCACAGGTAGGATTTTTTCAGTGGATTACAGGCAGTTGATCTGGAAAACTTGTACTTACAGGAGGCCCTTGTAAACCTGGAAAACCTGGACTGCCTGGGAATCCACGTTCTCCCTTAGGGTTGAAGATGACAATTAGCCAAAAAGCAAAATGAAACATAACAAAAACAGATAAGCAAATGGTTACTGAAAAGCCCAGTTTCATTGTTAGCTAGCAATTGCAATAATCTGTGGGTTAAATGATTTGCAAAAATCACACAAGTGACTGAAACAGAGCTTTCCAAAGTCAGATATTTCAAACCTCCAGGCAAGCTACTATAATGCAGAGAGGGAAAAAGTACAGCACTAAAGATCAGCTTCTCAAGAAGAAAGATCATAAACTGAAGCTAAGCAACATGTTTGAATAAAATCAACCCCTTCCAACAAGGACACTGAGTCAGTATTTCAAGGTATTATTATTAAAAAGTAATAATTAAAATGTCCCACTGTTTTGTGGTAAGTTTTCTGTGGTAGCAAGAGTCTACTACAAAGATTATAGCATATTATTCTAATTATGACACATTCCTCTGTTGTCAATCAAAAAATTAAGTATTAAGAAGTACCAAAGAAGTTAACAATGATGGCTGCAGAGTACTAATGTTGTGATCAACAGTTGCTGCTTTAGATATCAGGTCATGAACTCTAGTCTCAGGTGCATGTGAATCACTCCAGAATTACATGCACAGCTCAGTAACTTTAAGTATCACAATAAATTAAACTCATTGGCCACGGTCAGAAAAGCAGGAGCTCTTTATCACATTATTGTTGTAATGTTTAGAATTTTAAAGGAATTCCACCTTCGTTCCATTGCAGCCTGGGATACCCTGAGGTCCTGGTGGCCCATCTTGTCCTGGTAAACCCTTTGAAGATGAAAACAGGATAGAACAGTTAGCTCACAGGATGGCCTACTGGGCCAGAAAGACAAAATGGATCAGTTTCATATCTATATAGCCCATTCCTACTCACAGGAAGTCCTGGTGTTCCTGGAAATCCTGGAAGCCCTGGCGGACCCTAAAAGGAAATTAACCATGAGTGTTTGAAACAGTATGGTGCCACTGGATGTATAAGAAGAATTACAAAAATACTAAAGGAAACCTATAACAAAAAAAGAAACATCAGAAGCATCTGTAAAATAAGAATGTCATACTGGGCAGCCATCAAGGTTCTTACATTTCTTTCAGGGGAATAACATAAAAACACAGAGAAGACCATGCAGAACAACTAAGATAATAGTATGCAGATGCACAAAGGGAAAAAAGCAACAACTCATGGTACAAAAGAAGACCATGTACCACTGAAGACAGTGATGCATCAATTGTTGCCAGCTGAGGAGTTCTGACAAAAAGAAGCAAATTCACAAAAAGTAAATGGTTTCCAGACAAATTAATCTCTCCCATACTGATTTGTCATACTAATATAAGATACACACAGTATTGGGATTACTCTCCTTTATGGCTTTATGAAAAATAATATAAATAACACATAAGATTGTGTACCATAATAAATTGTTGCAGTAATTAATTGTATTACACAATCTTAGATTATTTATATAAAGTAATGCAATCTTTTCTACTTGATAGATACATTACTCTCCTTAATTACTCTTTCCCCCCAGAATCACTTCTGTAAGGATCCTGTCTCATACATATTCATAATTCCAGCATATCACTAGGAAAAGGTACCAATACTTACTCTGATTCCCTTGGGGCCAATAGGTCCTGGAAGTCCATCATCACCCTAAGAAAAACCACAACAAAAACCAAAACCACACCAACAAAACAACATTCAAGTTTGCAGTCATTTTGTTCTATCAAAGTAAACCGTGTGATAAAAGTTACTCTTAATTTTTATAACAAGATGGCTAGCAGTTACATAAGTTATCACTTTCTGAGTAAAAAGGTTCAAAATAATTTCATTTTTGGCATTGGATCTCGTATTGAAAAGCATCTGTTGCATCTGATAAGCCACAACAGAGGAAATGGTTATTTCTCAACATTACTTCAACTTGCACAGAAGCACTTTCTGCTTTCCTCCATCAAATATACTGCAGTGACCTCTTGTGGGCAACACAAGATAGAAAAGATCAAACTTCATAGTAAAACGCCAAGAAGAAAGGGCATTATTAGAATACAAACACAATCATGGCTTCTAATAGAAGACCCTTTTCTTGTTTCACTGTTGTTATACTGTCAGTTTTCTCTCTCTCAGCATAGCCTTTTGATTATTCTTATCACTTACCTACTATCTCTTTTTCACATGTTTGCTATGCTTCTGTTAGTTTAAATTGCAGGTACTTGCAGATCCTGGATAAGCTTATATAAATACTAAATATGAATGCATTCAGAGAAAGGTATTTCAACATTTAAATACTATAGTATACCATCTGAACAAGGTAATGTAATTCAGTAGCAAACAAAAATAAACTGAAACTGCAGGGAACACAAGGAACATTCCTCAGCTGTCTCTGCAGAGTTCAGTGATGTCTTCATTTGCATCACCCCATCCAAACCCAGCCCAGGAATGCCACCAGATGCAAATCCTAGTTTGCAGTACTGCCCAAAATGGTGGGGCCCTCCAGGAGCTGAACACTGCTCTTATCAGTAAATCAAGTAATGCATTACTGCAAGCAGCAGTATAGCAACATCACGGAGCCTTGCCAAACCTGTTCTCTGACCTTAGCAACAGTCCTAAGGAAAGCATACAAGTGCAGGTACAGTGTTTGCAGGCACATGTAGGTGAACAATGGGAAACATAAAGCAACATTCTTATGGTTGACTGTTTCAAACAATCTAGCATACTCTAACCTGGTATACGACCTATTGAAGATTTTTACTATTAAGCTGATGATAATCAAGAATTCTGGAATGATTTGGGAACAGCATTATAAGCAAGCTAATGCTACCTAGCATTTCCATCCTGTCCAAGTGAATTGGGACTTACCTTTGCACCTCTGGGACCAGGAGGCCCTTCTGGGCCTGGGAACCCGGGCAGACCTGGCTGTCCTTCCAAGCCTGGGAATCCCCTTTCACCCTATAGAAAGGATATGTGCAGATAGTAATATGACAAAAGCAAAGGATACTTTAAAGAAGTTCATAAAATAAACTATTTTTCTGCATTTCAGTAGGAAGTTATCATAGAAACTCTAACAATGCAATTACGTATCCTACCAGCTTAGCTACAGAAATTCCTGTACACAGGCACTGCTTTTACCTACACCCCGTAAACAGGTTTCATAGATGTTTATCCACTACTTAAGCCACCTACTGACAGTACATTTCAATAGCAACTCTTCTGGGCTGATAATTTGCACAGAACTCTCCCATCTTCCTTAAAAGCATAGCTTTGTTAGTCATCAAGTCTCTCCTGAAAACTCAGCTTCCACTGCAATACCTACAGAAATGCTCAGATGGATATGGACTGCTGCTATATGGTGCTATCTATCATCATTTCACAGATACAAGATTGTTCTCTGTTGTATACAAGTAACTGAGATTGTGGCCATGCGCTGCAGGTAAAGCACTCTCTACAGACAGAATATAATGACGGTTCCAGTCCTAAGTGCTTACAATGTAAATCAAGAGAAACAGAGATAAGACAACACCAAAATAACATTTTTCATCCCTTTTACCTCACACCTCATGCTAAAATTCTAACCTCCCAAGCAGCAACCATATTTCAGTGAGTATTTATGCAATGATTAGCCATGACAGCTCAGTGTAACAGATACATCTCTACCATACACCATGGTATGCCCCTCTGTACATTGTTTGTTATAACATGCTGCTTTCCTGCAGTTTCAGGCTGTTCACAGCTGCAAATTCAAGAAATATTTACTCTTATTTCTTCTACACAATAGATTCATAAAAAAAAAAAAAACAAAAAAAAAAAACCCAACAAATCAATAAATATTACAGTTAGAATCACTATAAGGAAGTTAGGAAACACCAGAATTGGTGTGCCTTTTTCTGCATACAGGTTGTTGTATACTCTTCCATTACATCAATTTTTATTTCCTACAGCTCTACCAACCAGCAAATACACAGTACTAAGAAGCAATCACTCAGCATTATTCCTATTGCTTTATAGATACCTGCAAGGCAACTTACACAGATATACCCAAATTATTTTTTCACAGCTCCAGGAACTGCCAACAAAAGAGAGGCCTGAGCTCATTGTTGCATCCTAACAAGCACCTTATAAGCTCCAGGTTTGAGCTGTGCAGTCCTCTGTGCATTCTTTAATTCATCTTGAAGTTTCATTTTCTTGTCCCACTTCAGCAAAAATTCAAATAGCAGCTCCTGTACCTACTGCCTCTCAATGTGTCAGCTATGGTGCTCCCTAAAGAACTGGGAGGCCCCGCCTAGAGCTCCTCAGCCAGGGGAAGGAATTGAACCAGGAATTCCATATCTTCAAGAGGACAATGTTAGCAAAGAACTGAAAACTGGAGACTTCAAGACAACAGAAGCATCTACTTGCAGCCTCGAACACAATATGTGAAAGGTAACATTATGGCTTTGCTGACCTCCCTTCTACTTTCCACAGCATCTCTATGCTGATTTTAGGTACTCAGTAGGATAGCAGGGTTATTACTCTTAAATTCTGATTTTCTCACTGCACTACCTCAGCAGGTGCTCTGCATTCCACTGCAGAGGACAAGAAACTAGCAGTTATATTCAAAACACTTACAGAATGTGTTGATCAACATAAAAAAAAAAAAACAAAACAAAACAGAAACAACCCAAAAAATAGCAAGAGTAACAGGGATTCTCTTCACAACCTCTACTCTGCTGCCTGCAATACTGCTTGCTTGGAAAACAAGAAGTCCTTTAGATTATGGCTTGTATGTTGTGTGCCAAACATGAGTTGTAACTTTAGTTCTATACACAATGAGATTCAGATAAACTTCTAGGATAAGGATTATTATCTGGTCAGCTAACCCTGGTTCCTCTATTAAAATGCAAAACTGTTACTATTTTTCTTGCAGATCATTTATTGCCTTTTTTTTTAAAAAAAAAAAAAAAACAAAAAACCGGAGGACAGGTATCTTTTTCCCCCCATGGAAATGCTGATTACTACACAAATTCAGGTTAGCTTGAATTCAGCAGTGCCTTTTTGCATGCAGAACTCCAGGTTCTTCTTTCACATGGAGCTATACAGCTGATGCTGCTTCACTTGAAATGCAAGATAGGAGAAATGTTATAAGCTCAGGCCCAGATATGAAAGGGTTAGTGTGCCCTTGAAGGAGAGAGGAGGAGGAATTTGGGAGTGCCCAATAAGGAAAACATAAGGCAGAGCCAGACTTGGGAGCAAGCTCTGGCAAGAACAGTGTTTGCACTATGGAAATACATACAAGAGGCATGCCAGATGCATCAGGTACAAGCTAGGCTACACAATGCCTATTAATCTTACATTGATCACGTTTCATGCTTTCATTAGAGAAAGTGACATCTGCAAATGGATGCTAGAAAAAACTTCTAGCAGAAGGTTGGTCTTCTATGTCATCTGCTGCTGACAGATGGTTCTCTAAAGGGCAACTGCTCTGAGGTGTCCACTCCGAACAGCCACATAACTGGCAAGCCACAGCCTTTCAAAGTGAAAGAGGAAACTAAGTCAAACAGTTGAAAGAAATACAGGAGGCAACTGTGAAAACAGGATTTTCTAAGCCTAAATTCTTCTTCTCAGCTTTGAAAGTGAACAGCTACAATGTGAGCATTACATGAGGAAACCGTTGTCAGAGCAATGCCAGGGGAGTCTGCCAGCAAATGACACTCAAGAACAAGACAATTTGAAGGACTGGATTTGGAAACTGCTAAGGAGTTGTACCAAATGCTTTCTGAGGGAGCTGTACCAAACCAGATACAGAGGGAAGAGTAGGGCTATAATCACTACTTTGGATTTAAAAAAAAAATTGGTTAGAGAAATGAGCGCTGGGGGAGAAGCCAAGCTGATCCAGCTCTCCGGAATACAGATGTTGGGAGATACTTTTTTTTTCCCCCCAACAATTGTTTTCTTTTCTAGTGTTGCCAGAAAGATCCCTTAAGTGAGAAGAGTTTTCAGATACAGCTTGTTCTTACTCCAGACTTTCCTACTGTACATCTTGCATATAGGGTACTGTATGCAGCAAGATTCAGATGCTGTAATGCTGAATTTGTTAGGGAAAAGTGCCTGTGTTTCCTTGCAAGCACGTATTGAAACAGAAAAGACATATTTAACAAGTTTCCCCTGGTGACAAAGCTAGTAAAAGAACACTATGTTGTTTGGAGTGAGGTTGAAGTCTCTAGGTAACATGCACTATATTTTCTTACAGATGCAAAAAACTGTCAGTCTTGCCAGCCTGTTCTTCCTAAAGCAAAGAAAAAAAAAACAACCACAAGAAGTAAAAATAAAAATAAGTAAGTCTAAATATTTTTTGCTTCAGACTTGATGCTATTAAAATAAACAAAATAGCAAAGGTTTAGGTCAGCCCAGACCTCATGTTCCAGTCCTACAGGTACAGGATTCCGTAGCAGAATAAAGATTCATCAGCTACAAGCCATCATTACCTTTGGGAATGGGCAAGGAATTGGATCCTGATCTCAGTGATAAATTCAAAGTAGTTCCAATGCAATTGCCCTCAACCAATTACACAGATGTGGCAAAACTGTCAACTTACAAGCTTGAACACAAATGTTACTTCAGAGATGAGAATTAAAAACATTTACAAAATACCCTAAGCTTATGCTTTAAGTGACAGTTCCTATTAAAAGCATTAATAAATAGAAGTATATAATCAAGGCCATACTCAAAAACCACACACATTAGCCAGCCACAAACACAAGCAGTGTTGAAGACAGTTTAATGCTCTGGTAGAGTACAATGAAAAAAATTCACTCTAGCATGGTCTGTATTCTTCAACACAGGATTTCTTCAGCAGACCTGCTTTATCTCCCAAAAGAAGTCACAGGGGTCTGTAAACATCTCAGAATACAGGACAATGTTATTGCAGTTTAAGACATCATTTATGAAGCATGTAATTATTCATGATAGTGACTGAAGTTTGAGAAGTTTCAATTTTTTCTTAGCTATTTGTATCCAGCAATGAAAACAGCGGAGTTTGTCACACCTGCACTATATTTTATTGTGATAAATGCAGAAGAAAATTGGAACCTTGCTTGATGATTTTACTGAATTGCCTCCTGAAACTCAGAGCTCCAAATACATATATCAGAAGATTCCAAGAATAAGATTCTTTTTATTTGCTTCTGTAAGAGGCTACAGACTCCTTGCATCCAAACTGTCCTTGTAACTCAGTATTACAAGTTTTTCTTGCCAGAATCCTGTGAACTAAACTCTTACCTAGATACATTAGGATCTTGCCACAGGATTCTTCAGCACCTCTTATATTGTGATCAATAAACCCAGTTATCTTGGCATCTTCTGAAGTCCTTTTTTAAAAGGCCATAAACTAATCATACATAATAAAGGGTAGCTTCTTGACTGGTTTGTTTAGCTTACTTAGAATGGGTAGCACTAAATAAGTATGATCATCTAGAATAGCATAACATACTCCTAGTTATTTAGAGCTGGAACTGCACCTTAGAAGTTGTAAAAACAAAACAAAAAAAGCCCTGTAACACCTCCCAACTTGAACCATATGTTTCTATCACAGCTAGAGACTTGGTTTACAGCGAGATGATACATTGACAGCTCTAAACACAAGCCTCAGAGAAGGAATGGGAATACCTTACTAGGGAGAGGGAAGAAAACATTTTAACAGCACTACTTTAAAGCAAAGCCACAGTAATCTTGGAGAGCATGCCCTCTTGGGGACCAAGAGGCTGTAGCCCTTGCCATTCAGTCTTCATCAGCTGGAGCAGCACTGGAGCAGATTCATCTCATAAGTGCCAGGCAGCACTTACTTCAAACCCAATCATCATTCATTTCCTTAAGGAAGAATCAATTATTCACATGTAGTAGACCAACACAAGTAATTCTTGTAATTATCCATATATACCAGCTTAATCATTTGCTTTAATTTCCTGTATATAGCAGCTCAATTGTTTCCTTTGGTTTCAATAGGTTCTTACCAGATCCAGTTCATTAAGCAGCAGCTTATTGCAAGCACAGGACAGAATGGAGAAAGCTGTTACCAGTTTTCTCTAACTTTTCTAGTAAATTATTTGTTTATTCATGATAACATATTATACATGTTTTCCCCTATACACAATTTTCCTCCCCCCCCCCCCCCCCCCCCCCCCCAAAAAAAAAAAAAAAAAAAAGACAAAACTTACAGGGCTTTGGTGCAACAGAAAATGTACTACTGCTACAAATGCTCAAGGCAGAATCATTGATGGCATGAAGCAATTAACCAAGAGCTGCAGTTGCCCAAGGAAAAATATGAAAATAGTTTTCCTATTTGCAGTTCAATTTGTATTATTTTGTTAGAAATTGGATATCCTGGAGGGAACTCTAGGATACTTAGAAAGAAGGTTACTTCTTAGTCTGCAAAAAGACACATTAGGCTCTGCAGAGCTGAACAAAGCCGCACTTCTTAGTTGACTTAATGCAAGTGGACAGAAACTTGGATGCAGAAGCTAGTTGCAGGTCCACAAGGAAACAGAAGTTCAGGGCTCAGCTGAGTGCATTTGACAAGGCTTTTCTTGTCTTCCCAGTACATCATCAGGCTCCATACACCTGACTTCCAGTAGTCCTACAAGTACACTGTCACATTTCCAATGGAGAATCAAAGAGGGATGATTATTTAAACAGCTCCTTGCCCAACGCTGTTTATATGCCAATTAGACAAGGAACTATAGAGTCTGACTTCTGGTTCAGAGGTCACTACAGAAGGAAGCACAAACACCAAATGCCAAGCATCAAATACAAAGCAGAAGCCTGAAGCTTGCTGTGACAAGTTTACACTCAACTGATCCAAAGATAATTTGCAAGAAAGTTTGGTCGAAGAGGTATCAGACTTGAAAACCCGCATCAAATGTTTAAGTAACTGATATGCTGTGCTGGATCAGCCTCATCATCTGAGGACAGCTCTAGATATCTTGCAACTGTGTGAGATTTTAGAAAAAGTTTAGGGTTGTGGAAAAGAAAGTTAACAGAAAGCATTCTGGACATCAGTGAGGCTCTTGTATATCTTGTATACTGGTGCCTTCATAATTATAGGGAAACTAACGTAATGGCATGTGTATGATCAAACCAGTTGCATAGGCAACCTATCACACCTAAGAGTGCAGGCTTTGCTTTTCATTGTTAATTTTCTGTCATGATGGCCTGCAAGCTTCTGAAAGGCTGTTTAATAAAAATGCTGAGACCTGACAGACTTTTACACTGTTTAACTTGACTTTGGTGAAGAAGGAATCCAAATTTATCAGATCTCACAGTAAATCTTCCATTCTAAGAGTGGAAATCTGCATTATGTGCCTACCACTTTAAGAAGTGGGTGCCAAAAACACTATGTTCCCATTATTATTTTATTTAGAAGGCCAGAAAACGTACTCCGAAGTTTTTGTACCTAACTTGCCAGATAATTTTGTTTACTGAATTCACAAAATATCTGTGACTAATCCAGAAAACAGCTAACTGTACACCACAGATGGATTCTCCAAAATTGCACCTGCTATGGTTGTATTAGGAATGTAAAGCCTACTGCTGGAATGCCCTCAAACTAAACCCAAAGTACTCCTTTATTAGTGTTACGATACATCTGGTTTAGCCAGCTTTATTTGAAGGAAATGCACCAACGAGGTTTGATTGAACCTAATCAAACTCTAAACTTGCCATCAACGTTATGTTATTTTTCACTAGGTATGTATATTGTAAATATACCTGATGAACTAAAAGTAAATAAATGCCAAGGAATGACCTCATTTGCCTACAGCCATCTGGATGATAAGTACAGCACCATAAATTACTATGAGTTTTTGACATCTGCCCTCTTTAATCTCAGCCAATAGTAAAATTCTGCAATAGCATAATATTGAATCAAAGCAGTAACTTGAGATTTTGCATCACATTTGTTCTTGATGTTATACTTGTTTATACAACTTCAAAATCACCTTTGAAATGTGTCAGAAATTAATCTAGAGCATTGAAGCACTAAAAAAAAAATAATACTGAGCACGCACTATAGCCTCAAAGGATAAATTTGTTAAACTGTAAGTAGTACCAATGGTAGAATCATAATGACTGCATAAAAATACAGCAGGAGTGGAAGTCAAAGCTGTACAGAAGCAAAGGTTTGTGCATTAGTCAATCACATAAGGTATTCTTACCTTTTCTCCTTTAACTCCACTGCAATCACATTTGGTTAGAGATGTACACCCATGGCAAGCCTGTAAAGACATAAGAAAAGATTACGTTTTGAATCACTGTAAGGTAGCATCAAGTCTGCAATACTACTAAAGTTATTCTAGAACACAGGCCTACAAAGTAGGTCACCCAGACCTCATACACATGTTCAAAGCATATACAGTCTACTGAAAACATGATTAACTTTATTAAGAGACTTATGCTTTTACATGTTAGTTTCCTTAGCATTTTTATGTTTATTTTACACAAGAACTATTTATCCTAGGACAAAGTAAAACGCAACCTATGACTAAAGAACATTAACAAAACAGGTTCTTCGGCACTTGCCACCTCACTGACAGCATCCATTTATGGCTCTCACCAGTAGAGGTCAGGTTTTGAACAAGAGTTTAACCAAGCCTTATTTATGGTAAGATGGTATTATGGAAAGATCTTTAGTGCCTAATTAATTCATGCCTCCACAGCACAGTTACACAGAAGAGGTTTTAAAAAGCAAACAAAAGACCACCCAGATGTCATCTAGTTGCATTCACACTCTACCAAGCATGACAAGTCAGCTAAAACCCTCCCTCACTTAAGGGGGAGGCGAGAGGGTCTGGGAGGTGCATTGGTCAGAGGAGGGAGTTAAGGAATTTGATTCATAGCAGTGATCCAAGCCAGACAAGTTCTTGATATCACATCTGCTCAGTCTGAATGCTCCCCAGCTCCAGCATGATGCTCACTACAGTTCTGTGTTGATTTCAGAAGTGAGCAGGCTGGTGTGCTTAAAAAAAATGGAGATTTGTGGAGGAAGAAAAACTTCACAGTGTACATAAGGCAGCAATCAATTCCCACAGCTCTTAATACTTAAAAACCATGACCAGTATGAGAAGATACTCTCCCCCAAATACTTGAGGATTTAATTTGCTCTGAGGACACACGTAGCATCATAAGTAAATTACAACACATAATTAACAGTTGAAAAAGCTGAGGGTTTGGGCTTCTCCACTCAACCTCAAATAACCTGCAAAGAACAATATGTACAGAGAAAGTTTCAGCTGAGCAGGAGACGAGCCAGTTTGTCAGTACTCAATACACCCACACACCAACTCTAGCCCTCATTATCACAGAGACATGACCCATCACCTACCTGGCATTACTAACATCCTGGCTCTTAGCCTAAACACACTACCGAGTATCAGAATGAAGACACCAAAGCAGCTTAATTCACCTGGAGCTACAGAAACCCAGGATAAATAAAGTATCCTGTTTCACAAGACACAGCTTTCAGCGCCATCGCAGTAGTGCCACACAACAAAGCTAAAGCATATCTCCAAATCTTCAGCTTTTCTAATCAGTTCCTTGATTTGATGTACACAGAAATTCAAAATTCTCAGTAATCAGGAGATTATCCAGTTGTTTCCTACAGTGAAGATGAATCTTAGTAGCCAGATTAGGTTTTCAAAGATCAGACTGGACCCTGAATAACCTGGCTGACCTCATCACTGAGTCCACTTGGAGCAGAGTGTTTGGCTAATGCCCTCCTGATGTCACCTTTCAGCCCAACTGACCTTCTGAACTCAGCATCAGATCCTTCTCACTTTCAGAAGTGTATTTTAAAAAGCAAGTTCAGCTTAAACTAGTTTTAGGGTTAATCTTGCTTTACTTAGGAGATCAATCTTAGCTACACATAATACTCCCTTGCTTCACAATACAACACAAAGAGAAAGAAAGAGCAGGTACTTATCTCACTGTGCAATAGTGTCAATGTCCTATTGCAAGGAGATCACACAGATCTACTTGAAGGTCTCTGCTGCCTCCAAGAGATGGGGCAAAAAATAAATCATCAGTAATTAGAAACAAAAAGCTACACAGTGGTAAAGCACAGTCTAAAACAATGCACCATCACAATGGCACAAAGCATAATAAAGATTTGTTTAGGTTAAGGAACAGCGAGATTCATTTAGTCTTCCTCTTACATTTCGAAGAATGTTTCCTACAGAAATTTTCCTGAGTCTTCAGATAAAATAATTGGTCTGGATGGGGAAAGAATTTAGAGAAGGAAGGTGTGAGAATGTCCTTCACAAAACAAGATATTCACAAAATTTTGCAAAGATTTTAGACACAAACTCAAAAGAGTCTCTGTCCTTTGCCACTGATTCTCCATAAAAAAGCAGAAAACTGCATCATTAGTGCTGACTCATCTTCAATACTAATCCTGCCAAAGTGACAACTGCACACGATGGATACCATCAATAAAGAAAACAGATCATGAAATAAAGTACAGAAAGGATCACCCAAAGCAGGGCTGCTTTGAGCAGGCTGCACAGGACCACATCCAGCTGTACCTTGAGTAGCTCCAGTGCTGGAGACCCACAGCCTCTCCAGGCCCTGACCAGGGGCTGGCTGCCTTCATGGCAAAGAGCATCCCCAAATCTCACCAGTTCTTTATGATGAGTAGCCATAGTCTCAGCCTACACAGGGTAAGAGGAGCTTGGTTCTTACTTTACTGTACTCTTCTCTAAGAAGCAGGAAGACAACCATAAGATTCTTCTCTTCCCTGATGCCTTTTTCCTCTGAGGAAAAAAAAAGATTTTCCCAGTATCTTCCCATATGTCTTGGGTAACAGCCTCTCAAATCTGGGCATGCTGAAACAAAGCAAAATGAGCTTTAAATCAGCTCCTCGGCTGTGATACTTGTGCTGATTTTGGTCTTCACAGAGCTGACAAAGTACGTATCTTTCTTGCATATGCAGGCAATAAACATCTGTGGATGTGATGCCAAAACAGAGTGCACCCTTCCCAGCATTAAAGACTGTTATTTATTATGAGGGGTCTAAATAATCCTGTATGAAGTATTTTTAAGTGCTTCTCTCCTTGATCCCATTTTAAAGTGATTTAATCAATACAGCTCCTACCATAAACCATAACTCAAAAAAAAAAAACACCACAAAACCTGTGACTGTCATCCAAAGTCATTTATATTTCCAGACTAGATTCCTTATACTTTGAGGAGCCTCTTAACTTTGACAATTATCCCATCTCAAAGATGGATGTGTACTCACTGAATGCTTTCTGATAGATTGCTTCGCATACCCAGCTCAGATCTTTTACTTGCAGGAAAGTCTTTCTCAGACAAAAGTAACAGGAGGCTGAACAAAGTCAGTAATCAGAAAGCTCTCACCAAACACTCACTGTAATCAAATGGCAGCAGCTTTTGGCTTAAATCCTGGGAAGATCTCTTTACCCACAAGCTTATCAAGAAGCATTCCCTCCACAGAGTCACTTATCTCCCTGTACAAAAGCAGTAGTTTGGCAGATTGTATTTTTTAATCTGTAGTATTTTTACCTCCACCACGTTAATGCTTTTGAACTGAACAGTTGAAAGAGAAAAATCCCTGAGAATTTGTCCTCTATCAAGATTGACTCATGTCACTTCTGGGTCATACAGCAATATAACAAAGACTAAAGTCAAAAGTGTCAGCAGTGTAAAACAAAACAAAACACTCGAGAGCTTAGCGATCTGTTCTAAATGAGAGTTTGCTTCTTGTTTAGACTTTTCAATAGTCTCAAGGCCTTTTTTTCCTTGTGAAAGCAGGCTGAAGAACTGTGCTACAGGAGAACATGTACTGCATAACAAGCCCGTACAAGTTTGAAAGCAACTCAGCAGAAAGAGGATTCTGATATCACAGATTTAATTATGTATTTCACATGGACGCAAAAAGAAAGAATTGAATCCAGGCTGCTTACTATGAGTAGAAGTGCTGGGAATCTCTCCTTCATATAAGCAGCAAGTTTGAGAAGAGCAGATAGGATGACTACAGCACTGAAATCCTAGAAAAACCTACATTAAGACCAAGATTTGGATTACCACTGTCAGTGGTTTGCTCTGTGAGAGCTTAACCATCACTAGTTCAGGCAATTATGTGACCGGCTGCGTTTCCAGGCCTCACACTTCAGTGGAACTCAAAAGTTACATTTGTTTTATCTGTTACATATTGGAGAAAGTGAGAAGGCTGCCTGCCTTGGATCAGACAGCCAGAAGCCTTCAGCAGCAGCTTGAGTCCTAGCTCTGGTCAATATGATGCACATAACTTCAGGTGACAGGAAAGGTAATAACATTTTGGAAAACGTGAGCTAGAATAGTGAGCTGGGTGTAGATTATAAGGAGTGGGTCATGATCTTCACAACAATTAAAATCTTTTAGTTTTCAACTACAGGAGGATGGACAAGAAACGGATGCAGCTTGTAAGAAATGACTGAAACAGTGGAGATTTGCTTCTTGCCAACTGCTTTCCCCTTTAACACTCCCCTCACCACCACATACCTGTAAGGATGGACTCACTATCATTTCCATTTCCTTTGCTGTTAATAGCGTGTAGCAAGACAATCAAGGGCTCTAATTAATCTAGCCAAGTTTAGCTAATCCTTTCATTGGATTTTCCTGACAGCTTCTACTCCATTGAACTAGTGTGAGGAGAGCAAGTTCTTTTCATTAGTATATAAAAGGAGGAATGGTATTGGTTTTCTGGTCAAAGGATAATTCTTCCAGAACAAGCTTGGTCTTTTGTGCCTTACATGAACTGAGGAAAACTGCTTTATGCCACCAACAGAATGGTGTTTAGGTTTTAAAATTTTCTTTAAATTGAAATGCAAACTTAAAAAAAAAAAAAAAAGTACACATTTGAAGCCTCAGTCAATTCTTACTCTTGGCCACGTTTGTAACTGACAGCTCAGCAAAATGAATAAGCCTAAGTTATCCCCAAGGTTTGTTTTGGCTGAAAACCTGCTTTAAGCATTAGGTACACTGCCCTCTTTTCTCACCAGGCCTAGAGATGTTAGTCACAAGGCAACTGCAGCACAGCCCACTCCTCCCACCTCCCATTCACAACCACATCGGCCAAAACATTTCAGAGAACAAAAAGAAAAGCCAACACACACAAGGTAGGTAAATGTTATTCCTGGAAAGAACAGCAACTGGGGACTTCCTAAAACTGTTGTCAATAAAAGATTCTCCTAAGTTAATAAAAGTTATAGTGGGCTGGTCAAATGTTCAGATCAATTAACCTACTCATGAGCAATCAGAATCCAAGTAACAGCACAGTTAAACAACACCTCAGCTTTGGATTGTCGAGCTTTGAAGTGATTTACCATTACACACACCCAGCTGCAGGAAAGTTACTCGGCAGCAGGGGAGAGCAGATACAGGGCACATCTAAAAACCCACAAGGTGAAGTATGCAAGAGTATTTAAGTAACGTACTAGGTACTTCAACATACAGTTACTTAACAATATTTTAATGCACTTTCCACTGTAAAAACTAGAGATGAAGAGGGATGATGCTGGTCATGTAGCAGTACTTGAAGTTTACAATCAGAAATTAATAATCTAGAGAAGGAGGTGTAAATTCTTACAGAAGCACAGATAGTGAATCAATAAGGTGCCGTTATGAACAATTAAAAGTGTTCTGATGTGGCAAACGCTGCTCACAAATGAATTATTGATCTAGATCAAACAGCTGGAGAAAAGAAAGAAAAAGCACAGCCTGAGCATTTACAAACTAATTCCTTTGCTCCAGCATCCTCTTTACATATTCTTTTATTGAGAATGAATTTCCTGTGAGATTATCCCTCTCATTCCTGAAGTAGCACAGCAGCATTACTTTACCTATCTGGAAGCACAGTTTCTATCAACAGACTGTATGTTCTCTCTTGACAGCTCAGGTGGCAGCAAGAGGTCAAGCGAGAGTTGCAAATAGATAGTGGATATCCACTGCTTTTAGGTGCTGTGCTGGCCTGCAACACACTAAGCCTCTTAAATCACTTAGAGGAGCTACGGCTCAACATCTGTTTGTGCGTGAGATTAACATGCACAAGCCAGCTTCATTAGCAGGTGTCCTGAAGAGAACCATCGTTATCTGACTCCACTGCACCATAAGCCACTTTGCAGGTGAGAAGAGCCCTCCAGCAGCAAAGAGATGCAGAGAAGTCACTGAAATGAAATTCTGCCTAGGAAAAGTTGGCCAACATTTTAAAGCAAATTTAAAAGTTTGTAACTCACTTGGATCACAGGAGCATGCTTAACTGTGGATCAGCACAATTGTACTTCGTACATGCAAGAAAGTGTACAACAACAGAGATGGTTCTGCAAGGCTGGCATGTCTGCAAGTCATTCCACTACCTGCAGTAGGTTTAAATCTTCAGCTGGTAATCAATGGGCGTTATTGATAGCTGTAATTGCAGCATCAGGATGGACACGCCACAAGGTACTTCAGGCTTTATTCTTCCCCTTCCTTCCACGTACTGCAAAAAGCACATGCTCCTCATAGCAAGCCCCACACTGATCATTCAGCAACCTCCATTTCAATCCTCATGCTCCAGTATTTGCCAGCAAAACACAACTAGCTATTCTTGTTAGCAAGCTAACCAGGTAATAAAAATTAAAGGCAGTACCTTTGGAGAGCAAAGAAAAGAAAGAGCTGAATGGGACACTGTCTTGCATTCTGATAGCCATATCAAGTCACAAAGCCCACAGTCAAAAGAATAAAAGGCACATCAAGTCCCTCAGGTTCTCATCCAGCATGCCTCATCCTCACAAGATTTTTTAGAGCCAAAGAGGAAGGGAAAACTGTATAAGTGTTATTAGACTAAAATCCATGGATTTGAAGTCCTCTACTGCAGAAACAGTGACATAGGACTTCACAATTGATCAGATCTGTCTCTACACCACATATGCAGGAAAATAAATGTATTTCCTGGAATTGCTAGAATACCCAGATTACCTCAGATGTTACAACTGTAACAGTCAAGAATCAGTTTCTCAGCATCTTGCAGTTTGCCAAGCTGCTGTGCTTACTACGCATTTCCACATGAATGCCAGTGTCTTATAAGTCATGACCAAAGGCAGATGGAAGTTGATATTAGTTATTTCCATAGCAGATAACCGCAACTACCTGTCAGACAACTATAGAAGAACTGTTCCTAGAAGGAAGCTTAAATGCAGTGGGGAAGTTCTGCATCTCACACAGCTCTTCCAGCTGTGTCAGTGCCCAACCACCACTAACATCCTCAGCATTAAAACTCAACAGCTTACTCAGGAATGTAAGAATATTTTAAAACTAGAGAAAAAAGGAACACAAACAGTGGATATCTTAACTTCCCGACAACAAGACCAACTCTGCTGATAGATACTGATTAAAAGCAGTGAACTCAACATCCAGAAAAACAGTTCACAGTATCACAGAATGTCAGGGACTGGAAGGGACCTAAAAAGATCATCTAGTCCAGTCCCTCTGCCGGAGCAGTTACAGATGTCTTTGCCTTATGAGGAAGGCTACAGCACTTGACCTGCTGTGGCTATGCAGAGGTCTCAATTATTTGTATCTATATTTATAAATAAAAGAGAAACCCAACCTTGACATTCCACAAAGACAGACTAACCTTGATTTTGGTGGTGCTCCTGAAGAACATATATTTATTAGCTTGCTAAGATCTGTGTAACAAGACACCTACACACATACCTAGCTAAAGATTTGCTGCTCAACCACGTCAAAGATTTCACCGTTTATTTTCAGCAAGTATAGCTTTCCTTTCACTTGCCTGGACATGAATATAACTGAGAAACAAAAGGTTTTGTGGGAATTTGACAAGCAGAGTTAAAGCTGCTTTTGTGAGTTCTAATTATGATTCCCAGATACACAGTCTTTGGGCTTAATGAGAGTACAAGCTTGCAAATCAAAAGTTTATTGCTCAAATCTGTGCAGTCAGTTACAGCAGCACAAGCCATTGCAGTCCCAGATTTCAGATGGCCACTCTTTTCTCTCTGCATTGTATAAGGGATACTCTGAAAGTAATGCCTCCTGCATGTTGGCTCACTACGTCCAAGGTAGATGGTGGTATGGCAGTAGGGGCTGAACCTTCCCACCAATATCCCATTACATTTTGTTGTTGTGTGACAGATGGCAGCAGAAGGGCAGTCTGAAAGAATGGCATCTGACATGGAACCGAGGATGAAGCAAAAAAGGTGGAATTGAATTGCTCCATGATGAAAACATAGCACTCACTGACATTCATCAGCACTTGCTGAATGGAGACCTCACTTTGCTCACATCCACTGTTAGGGGTAGGCAGTGTGTTTAAGTAGTGGTGACAGCAAGCTGAAAGACAAGCAGTGCTCTGGATGGCCATGCACAGCTGTCACCATGAAATGAAGAGATTTTCAACCAGCTCAACTGTACAAATTAGTGCACAACAACTAAGGAACTGTGTACAGAGCTGAATATCAGCTTCAACGCATTGGAAACAATAGTGACAATGTTGGAATATCACAAAGTTTGCTCCAGGTAGGTCCCATGAATGCTCATGCACTCAGAGCAGAACGAACACCGTATGCAAGTTTGTCAGGACTTATTGAACCAATATGAGATGAAGATGACAGTTTCTTGGATTGCACCATTGCTGCTGACAAGATGTTGTATCAACAATGAGAGCAGCATCAAAATGGCAGTCCACAGGGCAGCAGTGTGTGATTCCCATCAAAGAAAAAGTTCACGGCACAGCCCAGCAGGTTAAGTGATGTGCACTGTATTTGGGGATCAGAAAGGGGTGATCCTTCTGGATGTCCTGGAGCCCAGACAAGCCATCATTACACTAAGTTGAAAGTTTGAACATCCTGGGTCAGGCCAGAAAAAAAAACACCTTTTCCTTGCAACATGGTAGCACCAGGCACAGTATCTGTTTGAAGAACAAGGAGCACACTGCTAATCTTGGCTGCAGTGTCCTACTGCAGCCACCACACAACCTTTTTTTCTTCGATCTGTTTGGGCCAATGAAAGGTGAAATGCATGGGCAGCATTCTCTAGCAACGACACCATCACAGTAGCTGTGAAACAGCAGGTCACCTGCACCAATGTAGATTTTCACAAATGAAGCATTCAGGCTCTTATGCACGGCTGGTGAAAATGCAAAGCTAATGGTGGTGACTATGTTGAAAAGCTGTTTCGTAGCTGAGAATTTGCTCTACCAAATAGCTGTTGTGCTCTTTGTACCTGCTGAGGTTTCCATGGAAATAAATAGGAAACATCACTTTTTGAGCAACCTACCTATTTACAAGCAGTAACATTTCTAAAGCAAAATCCAAATTTGAAGTGCATCATTACACACCTCATTAAGTAATCACTTCCCTCAATTCACCTAGCTAAATATAGTAAGAGAATAAGCGTCACGGTCTAAAACTTAAGAGTCAAAGCATGTGTTTGCAGAAGTTCTTGACCAACTTTTTTTAAATTAAGGAAACTTCTGACACGTAACTTAACCCGTTATACCTTAAGGTACCATCTCCATTTGAAGTCTGCACAATACAAGACCTGCTCAGACTTGTAGAGGAAGTTTTCAAGTGTAACAGTCATAGTTCTGGCCACTGTAAATGAGAACACATGAGAGAGGCAGGTAAAACAGATTGATGCTCCACAACCCTCCTTCCTCCTAAGGGCCAGTATTAGGTTTGTTGCTATTTAGATACCCAGATGTTCATAGTTTTCTTTGCTGCTTTGAAAGCAGCAGCTGTGACACAAGGATTGTCACCATAAGTTTCTAGTTAAAATAACTGCAGTACTTCCAGTAACAGACCTCTCTTTAGATCAGCTAACAATTCAACCAACAGCCACTTTCATACTTAGCCTTCTCACTGAATTCATGCCCACAATTTGTTTTTATCTTTGTCTAGCCTCAAATCACAACTATTTGCCCATGAAGATGTTTTTTCCCCCCCTATAAGCCTGAGAAACAACTCCTCTCATTTACTGGAAGCTCATAACTAAGGTTCAAGGAGGAGATCTATGGAAGTGCATAACTACAAATTTTGGCTGGGCAAGTGACCTGCCAAGCAGCTGCTAATGCTGCACAGAAGACTCAGCTATCAGCAAAGGGGAGTACGGGAGCAGGCTAATCAAATGCCTGTTTTACAAAGAGATGAAAACACGCGAAGGATTCATCTCTAGCAAGCCAGAGCTGCAAGTCAGCAGGAAGAAGCTTGCACAGAAGGTCTTGACCCTCCCAGAAGTTAAGGCCTTCCATCATTTTAGTTTTTTTGTTTGTTTGTTTTAAGGAAAAAGAAAGAGAAAGCAATGGGCTAATACACACAGAGGTTAGCCCCCAGTGCAAGGGGCAACACAGCCTGACAAAATCTGTGCGTGTTTCCTCAACCAAAGACAAGGACAAAATGCAAGCCCCAGGCGGTCAATCAGCTCCCAGGCTTTGCTGCCTTTCTCCTCACTAACAGGGGGGGGAGAAAGCTGAGAACTGCCAAGGACATGCAGAAGCTTTAAGAAGGAACTTCTGAGGAACAGAGTTGCTCTTGCAACTCCCAGGGGCTCATTCTCATTTTCTAAAGAGCATCTCATCTTAGAAAAATTATTGTTGCCTGTCTGCTTAAACGAGTGCTGCCAGCCTCACACTAAAATGTAAGCAAGAAAAAGAGCAGGGCAAGTTCTCACCACATCAGAATTCTTGTATTTCTGTAGCCTATGAGGCCCACATAACAAACTACGGGGTTCAGTGTAGTATCTTGCAGTGGGTGGGATACAAAGGAAGAAAAATAGTTACACATACAATCACAAACACTTCAAAGTTGAAACTGAAGACATCTGAAAAGCAAAATACTTCTGAACATCTCAGCATCATGCTGCATCAGTTTGGAGAACTGCCCTTAGATGGCAGTTCACGGTAAGTATGATCTTCATGCTGCCATCTGGAGGCGGTGTCTTAAAAGGATGTCTTTAGATTTGGCAAGCATCCCACTGATAAACAGTGCAAACAAAGAGAAGATAATGTAAACTACTAGATGGTCTTTTCAGCCCACTTTACCCTCAAGTTCATGAATCCACAGGTGTCCTACACAGACTCCCCTTTTCAGTATATACTGAAGAACCTGCAGGAGCCACTGAAGAGAGGGCACTAGTAGAGGAACACACACCATAGACAAAGCAACTCCTTGATTTCAAAGTCTTGCAAAAGGAGGCTTTGTGAATCGGTAGAGGACATTCTGATACCACCTCTACAGACAGACCACACTTTGCTACCATGAAGTTTAGGTCTAGTTGCTGAACATCAGATTCTTTTCCAGAAGCAATCCATGTGAAAAGCATTAGAACAGGCCTAGAATATTTTAATATCTGCTTTACATGCAGTTCCTGCTTTAACTCCCCATCATACATACAAGGAGATATTTCATGGGAAATAGCTTTATAATGATAGCACACAGCTAGAACTTGAAGTTGCGCACTGATATACAAGGGAAGTTTGAGTGCGAACACGCACGATGTGGGGAAATCTCCTATGGACTGTGGGTCATCACTCAGTATTGCAGGTCTGTTGGCTTAGTTATGATACCATAAAAGCTTGCATCAAGCCATCCTTTAGGTTACATACAGACAAGTACAGTGCAGATCAGAGGAATGGTTTGTTCTCAGCATGCCTTCATCTCCACCTGTCTGCTTACACACCTGTGATGCTTGCACTGAGACAAACATTAAGTGCCTGCCCTTCAGACAGCAGCAGTACACAGTAAGCCACTTCACTTTCAGAAGTCTCAGTTTTATTTGAATTTAACATACAAGTCCCTAATCACTAACCTCTAGAGGCTTCCTGATTTTTTCCAGATGCAAATAAAAAGTGCCATATGGCACTCATTACAGATTATGATTTACTAGCCATTTAGGACCTTTCCCAAGTGACAGGTGTTTGATGTTTCCACTTTCTATAACTATGTCCAAATGTAACAAACCTAGACCTAACTGTCAACTAGGCTTATAAGGCTCAGATATGCTTGCAAGCCAAGTAGTTTTGTCATAACACCTCTCATTCTGGCAGTCTGTTTATAATTCTTTCCTGGTTAAGGAAATGGAATAATTCCCAGAACATGTCCTGCTCCTCACCTTTATCCACATAACACGCATCAGAGGAGGCGTCAGTCCCTTAACGGATGTCACTCATTTGACATTGACAAGTGCACCTCCACGTGCATGAAGCAGACCACACAAGAACAGAACACCACTTCTTCCTCTGAGAAACTAAAGAAAATAGAACAGCATCTCAGATTATCCCAACAACCTTTCTGTGGTCTATTTTGAAACTGTAGAAAGCACTAAACTAAAGATTAAGCAAGTAGAGGTGTTGAAAAGAATAGAGGTTGTGCACAGTGATACTGTGTTGAGATGTTATCTGCAAAAGTCCACGCCTTCTTAACTGTCAGAACAAGACTTAACTCACTTGAAGCTTGGTAGTCTGGGGGAATTTTCTCCATTCTCTTTTATTTCTTGGACCAAGTATCATAGCTCCAAGGTTCTTCTATTAAGAGCTGTTTTATCATTTGTTTATGCCTGTAGCATCACCACACTCTACATGCACATTTCATTACCTAAAGCTACTGCGGTCAGTGCTTTCTCTATATGGTTCAATATAGATGAAAAGCTACCTCCAGCCTCAGGGAATCAAAGCTGAAGAACTAAGCGGCTCTGGAGTGGGCCAATTTATACAAGGAAGAATATAGAGCAGTTGTCCTAGGCCTGTAAGTCAGGAGCACCTCCTTCCAAATGAAAAGAGCATCAGCAGCTGGTGAGCTGGGAGGTCCCGTTCTTTCATCCACACAGGTTCAGACATTCCTAAAGCTGATCAAAGTAGGAGGTATTTAGTGGGAATTACACGCTTGTTGGGGAACTCACACACTTAACTTCAGCACACAAAGATTAGAATCCTGCAGATCTCAACAGTAGGCTCCTCAGTTCATTTCTAATGCACTGGCCATGTGCTAACACCAGCTCAGGGTCTCCTCAGAGCATCTGTCACCTCAAGTACAGGAAAGATTAAACTACACCTTGATATGAGAAAGTGAGCCTACAGTAACACAGAGAATAAAAACAGTCATCTCCCAGAGTATTTAAAAGAGGCAAAAAAAAAGTGGGCTTTAACCCACTTTACTGCTTTTAAAGTGATAGAAAAGACAGCTTCAGGCTAGCACCAATAGGGCACACACAAGATTTTGGAATTAGATATTTGAATTTGATTAGAAATTGATTTCATTCACCTTTAATTGAGAAATTACATGTAGAGGCTATGTATCACATTATGAGGATGCTAACGTGAGAATCATTACATTCGGTTTCAACTGATCATCACTAAGCAGAAAGCACACCCAGGGAGTTAAGCTGCACTTGTCAAAGACTTGTTACATTAAAAAAATACATTTTGAACCTATGCCAAAAAACAAGCTAGAAGGACCATAGATAAGATCTCTACAAAAGGCATTCAAAACCAAAGAGTTTTTCAAGGTATTAACACGGTTTCAGTGATAGGAAAGGCAAAATAAATCTGATCAATGCTAGAAGGAGAACAGAGGGAGGAAAATGCACCATAGATTTTTATTTCAAGCAGTTACTGATGTTTTCTCCTTTATAATTTTTTCTGTTCTTGCCTCTGCTCTTTCCCTGCCCTCTCCCAACAATGGAGAAGATAGTTTTAAAACAATGGAGTATTCATCTAAAGAGATGCAGTCAGAAAAACAGCTTAGTAGAGGCATGCTGCATATATATAAAATGTAACAGAGTTGTACTGAAGACTAATTGAGATGTGTAACCCAGATACCCCTTGTCAAAATACTTAAGAGACAGCATCCTCTTAAAATTAAAGAGCAAAATGTTACTACCAATGAATACTGTGAGAATAGCTGAGTACTACTTATATGGGAAGAGATGAAGCTTTCAGTAGTGGAGTCAAGCTTCTCCTTGCTTTAAGAAGGAAATGAGAATTATTGCTTTCTCCATCAAGTGGTTTTATTCACAGTTGCTCTCTGGAGGTTACTCAGGGGCAAGTTAAGAACTCTCAGCTTGAAGCACCTAGTTAAGGAGATTCTCTGACCACATCTCTGAAGATACCAGTAAGCAGCCATCTTTAAAGTGCTGCATTAAAGTACTGCCAGTTTCAAAACAGTGAGAGCAGGCAAAGAGAGAAGACGTGTTGTTTCCACACCCTCAACCCAAGCCTTACTAAAACTCAAGATGCAGTACAGCATGAAGTTTGGAAGGAATAAGAAACAGCCACTGGCATTTGCACACATTCCAAAACAAGAAGTCACTTTCTCTAAGGGAAAGTATTCCCTGAAGCACTCTCTCTCAGGGAGGATACCCTGCACTCCCACAAGTGCTACTTGGACATACTCCAAAAAACAATCTGCCGCAAGCCTGTGATATATGCTCTGCATCTGCAGTAACTAGTAGTTAATTGCAAGCACTAAAGATGGAGCATTTTCAGAGTTTCAGCCATATGCCTGTAGTACGCAAGGTTTGGAAAAGAAGATGCTGTTATGGTGTCCTTTTAAACTGCAGCTATGAAATAAACAGAAGTTTGAAGACAGCCCTGCTCTGAGCAAGAGGTACCCAACCTCCCTCCAGGGCAGAACAACCATACCTTCAATCTTCAGTTTTCCCAGGTCTACAGTAAGTGACAAGCTTAACATTTTAGCTTTATTTTTATTTTCTTCTCTCTGCGTTACAGCATCCCAGGAGTGTATCCTTAAGTGTATCCTACACTTACTATCTTCAGATGAGAGCAAAGATAGTAAAGGCAGTGGAGGTCTCTAGTTCTGTAGAGCTGAGTGCATACAAAACCAGGACTGAAAGAACTGCCAAGATGCACCTACAGCTCACTCAGATATATCAACTACTTCAGACATTTGATTGGTATCGGCCACTACAGTGTAAGACGAAATAAAGTGCTCAATCTGAAATAGAGAGCCAAAAAGCTAGGTCAGTTTCTCCAAATATTACAGTCCTTTGCTAGCCAATGCTGGCTGGATGAGAGTTTTCTTCTCCCAGATAAGGCATCACAGTGCTTAGAGGCAAGGCATTAGAGCTCCTCAGGCAGCATGTTTACAGTGACCAATGAAAAGTGGGGTTCATGCTTCTATTACACAGCTGCAACTCAAGGACAGCAAAATAATGCATGACTGGCCAGAGATTCCCCCTCCTCCCTCCCCCCCCATATTTCATCATCTGTTTATAATCACTGGTGCTCAGAAATCAGTTTTAATACCTAACCATCCACCCTCTTTATTTGTCCTCCAAGCCTCCCAGCTGGCAACAATACCACCTGTGCTTCAGTTCAGGATCAGTGTTTAAAGAACTTAAGAATTTGTCTCTAGCACCTTCCTGAAAAGCTCTAGGCAGTCTTCTACAAAATATATTAACTTATGCCTTTTTGCCATCAAAAAGCAAGAGTCAATGAAAAGCTTTAACGAAGTTTAGAACAGTACACCTACAGCAATTCAGCATTTCATTAAAAACATTTGCATACACTTGTTAACAAAGAAAAAAAAACCATACTATTTCCATCAAAGCCATAAATGACCACACTGTTCCTCCACAGTTATTGCCACAGTATATCAGCAATCAAAGATCACTTACTAAGTCACAGCACCTGTGTGACCGTGGGCCACTGTCAGGCACAGCACACTGCTGCTCTAAACATACACTTTCCCCAAACAAGACTTGGCCCATCAGTGAGACTCTTCTCATTCTAAAGCTACAGCACTTGTTTTCTAGGTTCATTTAAAATACGAAAATCCACTACAAGCAACTTCTCTCATTCTCTCCAGATTTTCTCCATTTTGTTTTAATATAAATAAAGAATTTTTAAAAGCAATGGCTTGGCAGAAACTTTTGCTTTCATGCCCTGGATACACAGAACCTGCATGAAGAGAGACAGGAGTAGTCAATATAAATTCCCATATTTCAAACCAGAAAGAAAGCCTCCATTCCCTCCTGAGTACCTTTGCCTTCGAGGGTTCAAGATAGATAATTTTTAGACTAATTCAGTAGAAGTCTTTTCTTTAAGTCAGAAAGGCTAACTTCTGTCAGTCTGTGTAACGGGTTCGTTCAGAGTAAGCTGAATCACAAAAGTCACTGCAACATAAAAAGAATTCCTTTAAAAAGTATTTTCAGAAACTAAGTACATCAGCTCCTTCACCCAGATACTGCTCTGCAGTGGCACTCCTCAGGAAACCATCCCCTCTGGGATCTGACTGCTCATCCAGCTCTGCCTGCAGATCACATAAGTTTTCATTGCTTTAGGTAAAGCTGCTTAATCGTCATTTTTAATAACTGCTACTTGAATTCAAGGTGTATAAAGTGCACAGTTCTTCAACCACAGTGGTCATTTTATTCTCCTCCAGGATTTCAGGACTAAATAGAAAGGTTTGCTGCTGAACAACTAATACTGTATTTAGTAAACACATACTGATACTGGATAGTCCTATGTGCGGACTGTTGAGATGTGTCTTCCTTAATAATGTAAGATTAGCCTTCATTGCTAGCCTGTGAAGCAAAAAAAAAAAAGTGCTTGACTAATTCTTGCTTAATCATGATGGTTTTCTACAGTAATTAACACTTGTTACTTTTTCACTCGGGACATGGGATTTACAGAGAAGGGCCAGAAAAAAAGAATAATAGAATTAATTACTATGAAAGACCTGTCAAAGTTCACAGCAATATCCAGAGTACTGAAGAAATCAGTTCAGTAAGTGTAATCAAAACCATTACTCTTCAGTTGCCTGGTTTGATTAGAGAATGTGGGTGAAAACAACTGCCAAGAAAACAAGAACACAGCTTAGAGCAGAGGAGAAATGGCTGTATGTTACTTGGGTATGAACTCAGAGCTACTGCTCTACACACGCAAGTGAGAAATATTGCCTGAAAGTGTTTACACTGATGTGAAGTTAATCTGTCTAGGAACAAGTAGCTCTTAAAACAGTACAGCCCACATGGCTACAGCCAAATGAAGAAATCCATCCAGCACTGGCCTCTTTTTACACATCCCCAGATTCCAAAATAATGTTTTTGTATCACGTTTATACTAGCATGCAAATTAAGAAGCAAGAGTGACATCCTTTAAGGAGAAGACAAAAATAGAAACCTCCAGTATAAAAACAGCACAAAGAAGTTTGTAACAGAAAAAAAGCTGGTAGCATTATTAGCAATCAAAGAACCCCATCCTCCTCATAAAGGAGTTACAGAGTCTTAATCACAGAGCAAAGTAACAGTACAGGAAGGGATGGACTTCCAAAATCAGAAGCTGGGAAAGAAACCTGAGCAACTGATTATCCCATACACTGTGCAAGTGAGTTGTAACACTAGTTTCACAGAGTCGAGTGCTAGGTGATTTTCTTCCTTAAGTTTCAAGTTAGGGAAGGAAACCATTTACCTTATTTCTTCCTGTTCACAGAAGAATGCAAATTGCACTTATATGTACTAGCCAAGACATACCAATGAATATTACCAGTGCTCATACACAAGTCTGATTTCTGTTTGAGAAGGTGTTAAATGAACAGCAGGCTTTCTCTTCCCAGCCATAACTACCAGCTACAGATAGCACATAGCTAATGTAGGCTATAAAACAAAATACAACACCTCTGATACCATCTACAAAATTCTTCCCTTCCACTCCACGCTGCCAATACTTTAAAGTACTTGAAGTTCCTGAAAGACTAAGAAGAAACAGGAGTCAGTCAAAAACAGCAAGAAAGTCATTCCCCCTCTCCAGCATTGCTATTCAAGCCTCACTGCTCTTCTCTCAGTATAAGCTTTGTCATGTTGCTTCGCTTTATCACAACAGCTGCCAAATAAAGCCAAATTTTAAGCTCAGCACATTAAGGCTCTTGTATTATCATCTTGCCCAGTAGCCATGCAAGAAACTGCTTAGTTAAACTGAAGATTAAGCCAGAAAGGAAGGTTTGTGTTCTGCTTAATTTTCTAAGTGCTGAAAATGCACCATAGCTCGCGTGAGACTCAGCAGTCACTTACCTCCCCAGTTTCTGGAACAATGAGGTCTTCACCTTCCTCACAAACTGCTCTACAGTCTCAACCTCTTAAAACCATTTCAAGACAGCTCAGCTGACTACTGGCCAAACAAGCAACAGAAGGGTCTTCTCTTAGCCTAGTGCAAGATGCTCAAGTGCACCAAACAGCCTTAAAGTTCTTCTACCAGCCAATGATGTGATCTAACCTGCCATAACTACCCCTCCAAATGCAACACAAAGCAGGTGAGAGAAGTTACTGTTAGAGAAAGATGGAAAGAGATGAAAGCCTCAGTTCCACGTGAGTGGAAGATTCCAACAGTAACCAAGGTTCTTCTACATGCTCATTGTTTCTTATAAGGAAGGGGTGTCTGTCATGCATGTATACCTCAGTTCTACACCTCATTTCAAAAAAAATCTGAATTCCCCTGGAAGAAGTACAGAATAAATACCTTCCTGTAAGCCAATGATGCATTTTGAAATTACGATCCACAGTGATAACAGTTAAGGGCAGTACTGCAATAAATCAGTTTCTCCAACACATTTAAGCCATTTTGGCATAAATCCTTACCAGACATGCACAAAAAAAGAAAAAATACTTACTAGGCTGTTTTCAGCTGGAGAAACAAATAGAGATCAACCCACCTAGCATACAGTGGGGTCACATTAGACAGGAAGGGAGTTTTGCAGGTCTAGTTATATGCCTCGGTAAAGAAAAACATTCATTTTGTAGACAGCTATTTGACTTCTAGTCTAAGTGCTGTATGCAAATCCTTTTCACAGTGCCAGAAGAAAAAAAGAGATTAAAATCCAACTCTTTCATTTCAATTCTCTGTAGAGATTAGGTTAAAAAAACAACAACAACCAGAAAACAATATACTGATGAGACTAAACTATTTTCTCTCCTCTCTAAAAAGAGAGACAAGAAGAAATCCAACCACAGAAGGCTGAGCAGCAGTAACTAAGAGCCTTGAAGGCTATCACCGAAGTCAGCTTGAAGCATTCATTCCCCTAAAACACACTTCAGGTCAAAAACCATCAAGGTTGCCATTACAATTTATTTTCCTTTTGTGTGCAGTATGTGCATATAAATATTTCAGCCATTCTAAGTAAACAAGATTGCCTACTCTCAACATTACAGTGCAGTTAGGATTAATTCTAGTCCACAGGATATGCAAGACATCTAACAGAAAGCACCCCTGGGAGCACGGCTAGACTCTAGTATAATTTTACACACAAGATATTGCAGGTTGGAAGAGTCCTCAGGTCATTACTCACTCCAGATTCCCTCTCAGAGCATGACAACAGAGATGCACTTCGATAAGTGAACAAAAACATCTTTAGTCTTGAAACAGATGTCGATATGGCTATAAAGCAGTTAAAGAATCAAGACTGATTTAGAGAGACAAAGGCATTAACAAATCTAAGCTGAAAATTTTACAGAGCTGTATAATTTTGAAGTTAGACAACTGCAAAATAGAGCTCCACACTAAGACATCTCCAACGAAGCCAACATACCCCCCCACAGCGTCCTCAGTGTAAGACCAATTTGGAAATTGAAGAAAAACTTCAGTTCTGCAAGACTCAGAACAAGAACAGCTTTGCATTTGACTTACAAGCGTTATTTATTTAAAACAGGACCTTTTTCTCTTCAGCTCAGCTACATTTACACTGTTGATAAGTGTTACACCAAGGCTTCTTCTCCACACGCCACACACTTGCATTTAACCAGGGCTCTCAGCAAATTTCCTTTTTTAAAAGCTGCACTGTATCAGTGATAATTAGTAGAGTTTAATTGTGTTCCTAACCTTTCACAGAGGGCAAAGGATGCTGCTTAAGGCTCCTTAAAACTACACCAGAATATACAGAATATAGCAAGTTTTCTGTATTTTGTGCCATAAATCATCTGTTCTTAGCAGAGAAGTCTGAAGCCAATATCAGATAGCCAGGCACTGGGTGCTGCAGGAACTTCAGAGCATCCCAATAGATTCAGGTATCACTGAGTCCAAACAGCTTATGAACCAGCTAAGCAAAAAGCATTTTCATTCAAAGCAATTTGTCTGGTATTACTGTTATTGGCTTTCTATTCACTGCGCTCGTGTAATCCTATTCCTAGAACATGCAAGTAGACCTTGTCTAGGTATCTTGTTAAGTGGTGATATGCAATGGAGAGTATATACAACTGGTGTGATTAGAGAAGGAAGTTTTAATTTAAGTGAATGAAAGCTTCAAGTGCCAATACACCTTCACTGCACATGCAGACTCCTGCTGCACTCTGTCCCAGATAGAAAATATGCATGTTCATTTCGTCAGGGTGTTCTTACTGATTTCAGTTGTTTTGTAATAGAGAAGTTTCTGCACGTTCCAGTAAAATTAACAGCAACCATACTGCATGATGGTAAGCACGACTCCTTCATTATTCACTGTGGAAAAAGGTCACTATGCAAGTTTATTCAGCACATAACGTAAACTAAGAAACATTTGGTCCTAAGAAAGCTTCCCTTCCAACTTCAGAAAAAGGTAAGTAGTTTTGGTAATTGATTTCAGCAAGCAGGTTAACTCATTCTTAAGGAGGAAAGTGAAAACCAAGGAGTTTCCACTGAACTATCAGTCTACCTCCATTGTGTGGAAGAACTGATTAAGATAGGTAACTGCTCCACAGAGCCACAGGAGGTCCTATTATGGCCCAAATCGGAATCAAATTAGTTCCACTCTGGATTCCTTTGATTTGTTTGCATTTTAATGTATGCCAGAACACATCTTAAGACACAACTCTTACTGTATATCTTTAAATTAACACCTATAAGAGGCCAAAAGCAAAACCCTTGACAAGAGACAAGTTGTAAGTATGAGGACTTGAGCCTTAACGTTATGAAACAGTCTTGTGCATGACTAACCAAGACATATCCATGGAATTCTGAAGGCCAGCATCCATTTCTTCCTACCCTCAGAGACCTAGCTTTTATAACTAGAAAGAGGCACAGGCAGTTATGAAACTCAAAATAACAGCAATCAATACTGCAGAAAAATCCTTGAGACAAACAAGAGAAACTAAAGGTGATCATCATTTACAAATCCAGACAGTTAAACTGTAACTAATGAGAATGTACATGCATGTGTATTTATACACAATAACATCCAAAAGACAAATTCCAGCTAAGTTTACTGACTTTCCATAAGTGCTTTACTTTAAAAACAAAAAAAAAAACAACAAACCAACCACAACAACCAACCACAAGTGACACCCATCTTGCCAGCATGCCTTCCCAAATGTTCATGGCTGAACAATTGCTTTCATTCTTGTACTTCAGGTCAAACTATAACCAAAGCAGAACACAAAGAAAGTAAAATAATGCAGAAGTTACTGACAAAGGTGACAAAAGGGGTGACAAAGGGTTGACAGAGCCTGTTTACACACTAGAAATTAAGGTCTTAAATACAAAAGTTTTTTCCCCTCCTCCAGCATAAGTCAATAAGCAGTCATTAACTGAGTTGTGCAGATTAGCACAATAATCTAATTAATCCATATTCTTTAACTAGATAGCTTTCACAATTGCAAGTTGTGCTCACTTTTCTATAACACTGTATAAATATACACCTTCCAGGAAAGGAAAAAACACCACTTGCAAGAAAAGTGAATTGGCTTATATAAACATAGATAAGTTTACATAAAAAACACTGAGTCCTTTAAGCATAAGCGCTCACACCCCAATAAAAGCACAAAACAAATAAGCACCTTTTCAGAAAAGTTACCTAGGAAATCACACCACGCGCAGATGACATCTCCCATCTCATTCATTCTCTCATTCTGAACCAGGACCTTTCTCAGACTGCCAACTGCTTGTTGCATGCAACACATCAGCACATCCCACAACAGCATCAGCCTGCACAGGAGAACATCACATGGTCCCTGCCTTACTCACCAAGTTGAGCAGATAAGTGCCATACCGTTTCCTGGTAACTCATTGCAGCGTATAAACTACACAGTCTGGAACAAATGCAATGTGAAGAAACCCATGCTCTTCAGATGGGTTTGAGTAACAACTTTGGATATTTCAGTGAGGACACCAAAGCAGCCTGAACACATCCCACCAGATCCATCCTGTTGAGGTCAGGAAATCTGACAAGGCCCCAAAACAACATTCACAAAGAGACTGTGTGTATCATGCATACTGCTGTAACGTTAATTCCAGCCCTTCTGACAATCAGAAGAGTAAAATGCTGATCTTACTTGATAAGGATCAGCATTTGTTCAGCATTGTCACCATCATGGGAAATTCAAGGACATCAGAATCCCAAAGCATTAGGAAACCAAAGTGTCAGCAGGACCCATGCAGGTTGGAAACAGAGGTGCGTCTCTATTTCCCATCCCCAAGAGCCCTCAGGTAGTGAGCTAATCTTATCCAACCATGGAGAGGTACAATGCAAGCCCAGAACACTCATGTTAAGAAGAGTGTTCAGATCCACAATCCCACCACCTCCTCCACCATTCTGTTCACTCCATCTCACTGAGGTCAGCCCAGCACAGCCCCCTTTCAAGACCCCACAGATTCCTACCAGCTAAACACAGAGATATCTCTGCTTCGCCACTTTTCTGAAAGGGGAAGGCAAAAAAGAGCCGTATGTACAACCACAAGCCTATTGATCTTCAAGTCCTAACTCCTAAAACAGTTGAGTCCCACAAGTAGGACTTCTCCAGGTCTTCCTTTGGGGGGAGGACAGGTTAAAAGGGGGGAACACAATGGGAGACAGCAGAGGCTGGGTGGCACTTCATGAAGCATCAAAAGCAGTACCACAGACAGTGTGAAGACAAGCAGTTTCAGCAACCTGCAGGCACTGACTGCACACTGGTATCGCTTACAGCTGGGTGCACACCTAGGCATCAAGGAGAGGAAAAGAGGAAAGGAGCACACTATGGCTATGCTTCAGCTTTGGAAGGGCACATGTGATGTCTGCGGAGTCTCACTGTAAAGGAATGCACTTCAAAGGTGAATTCATGACAGGATTTTGTCAGCTCTAGCTACAAAATGAGTGTGCGCATAGCGCGGCCGAAGCAGAAAGGTACTCCACACCTCCCGGCACGCCACGAATTTTTTCCGAGCAAGGTATCATCCTAGACAGCAGAGATCAAAACCGCCTTCCAAGCAAACCTTACGAAGTCAGCCTACGGAGCTGCGCGCTGAGGGCGTTGCGGCTCGGCAGGAGCTGAGGGTGCCGGCGGAGCGGCGCGCTGCAGGCGCGCTTGTGCTCAGGGCTCCTTCGGAACCGCGGCGCCGTCACCTCCCGCGCGTGCCATTCCCGCATCGCCTCCGCTCGGCGCCGCCGCCTCCAGGTGCGCCCGGCTAGTAGCGCGCCACGGCCGGGGGGCCCTTCTCCTCCTTTGTCCCGGAGCAGCCCCAGCTCGGCCCGCACAAATCCCGCCCGGACGCCCTTACCCCACAAGCACGCCGCTTCCCGGCCCGGCGCGCTCCGACGGCTCCGCGCCCCAAGGGGAGGCGGGAGAAGCCTCCAAGAACGGTGGCCCCGGCGGCACCGCGCCGCGCTGCCCGCCCCGTTCGTGCCGGCAACCCGTGGCTCCAGGAGCCCGCCCGCCCTCGGGGCCCCGAAAAGAGCCCTAAGGAGAAGGAGGCGCGCGCCTCGCACTCACCGCCGCCGCCGCCTCCCGCGGCCCCCAGCAGCCCAGCAGAAGCAGCACCACGCAGCCCACGGCCAGGCTGCGACTCCGCCACCGCCACTCCATTCTCCCACCCGCTCAGGAGCTCCGGGAGCGGCCCTGCGGCGCGGGCATACCCGGCGGGGCAGCGCGGCTCCCGCAGGCGACTCCCGCCGGCCGCCCCGACGCCAGCACCCGCCCCTCTGCCGCGCTCGCCCGCTTCTCCCGGCTCAAGTCCTACCGGGACTACTTCGCACCCACAATATTCATCCGCACCCCGCGGCGGGCGGGCGCGTGGCGTGCGTGTGCGGACAGGGCTGGGTGCCGGCTTCCAAGGAGCGGCCGCGCCTCCCCGCCTCCGCCCTTCCCTCCGGGTGCTGGGCCGTGAGCGGCTGCGAAGGCGCGCGCCGCCTCCCTCCGCTCTACACCTCCGCGGAGCGGGCGCAGCCGCCGGACCCCGCACTATTTTCTACGGCGGAGGCGGCGCGGGGTGCAGGGACCGGTGCTGCCGTCGCGGCGGCGGGGCGCACCTCGGGAGGGGCGGCGCGGTCGTCCCGTGCGGGCAGGGCTGCTCGCCCGGCCCCGCCTTCCCCTCCGCTCAGGTGCGGGACGTCCGCTCGGACCGCGCAAACTTTCTCCGCGCGTACGGGAGGCGGTCCTCCCCTTCCACCGAGCCGAGCCGCGGACCCCGGCCGCCCGAGGCATGGGCCCGGCCCCGGGGCGCGCAGGGTGAGTGCCGAGGCGCGACCCCCCGCCCCCCTGCCAGCTCTCGGCCCCGCTTGACGCCGCGCTCTCCTTTTGCCTCCCCACAGGGCGCTGCTGCTGCTGCTGCCGGTGCTGCTGCTGTGTCTGCGCGCCGAGCCGGCGAGCGCGGTAAGTGCTGCAGGGTGCCCCGCCGCCCCGCGACGCTGAGGGGGAAACGGCGCGGAGAAGCGGGGGCGCGCAGCCCCCATCAGCCCGCTCGGGATGTGAGGGATCCCGGCCCGACGCCCAACTCGCGGCTGAGAAGCCGGAACGTGCTTTGGATCCTGCGTGGCGTGCGGTAGCGGCGACTTTACGATCTGTCAGTCTAACAACTTTATGGCGTAAACACAATTCGATTTTTTCCCTCCCGCTGCTCCCAATTAATGTTTAAGGAGATTAGCGGCGGATCGCGGGCTTCCCACGCCTCGGCGGTGTCGGTTCCGTCCGTGCCGTTCCAGGCGCGCAGCGACAGGGCTGGGAGCCGCGGGCTGCAGCTGTGCGGTCGGAGCGGCGTGCGCGGGCAGCCCGAGCGCCGCGCGGTCCTTAGGAGCGATCTCTTTGTTACATTGTGATGTTAATGGGGATCGTGCGATGCTGTCCGGTCCTTGCGGTCCTTCCTCGCCTGCGAGGAGTCGATGGAAGCCGTTCGTATAACGTGCCCTACGAATGTTTATTGAAATCCAACTTTTAACAAGCTTCTAACAAAAACATTTGAAAACTCGAGCTCTTGATTTCGGAGCCAGTGTTTTCTCAGGGCTTTTGCCGCTCTTTTGATTAAAATTGTAAGGACTGAGATCTTTCCTGTACCGCTGAGAAGAAATCTTTTGAAGAGGCGTTAATGGCAGAGGGGGTTATATTTTTTTGAAACATAAAGGGCTTGTTCCTACCTTGTGCTTTTCCTGACGCATTGGGCTGGTAGAATTTCACCATCCTGATCAGGTGGTAGCTACAGGCTCTATAATCTTCCCAAAGATTAAGAGATTAGACAGCATACAGAACTGTGAGAGTTTCTTTTATAAGGTTTTGGTGTTTTTTTTTTTCCTTCAACAAAACCAACAACTGTTCTCCTGGGAGTTCCTACTGCACTGGAATCCGTGTGGAAACGCAGCAGGTATTTTCAAGGTTTGAAACAAATGCAGTGAGCAAGTTTTGCAGTCATTTGTATAAATGTGTGTAGTGCGTCAATGAGATTTGTCCTGATTGGTGCAGAAGTGACCAACAACAGAGTTTTAAACCATTCCGGTTTTGCTGTATAACTGTTAGGAAGCACATCTCAGGGTTTGGGCTTCTTTTTGTTTTTATTTGCAGTTTCTTGACAAGTTTCATTGTGTACAAAGGGACTTTGTCAAGGAAAGTCTACCAAAGAGAGTAAGAGCAACATCTGTGTGCCATTTCTGAGTCTTCCTGGCATTTTCCTTTGGAGTTAGAAAGCAAACAAAATCTCTGTTTCTGTGTGAGCTGTCTGAAAGCATGAAAGAATCAGAAATAGGCTCTTCAGTACTTTTAGCGCTTCATATGTCTGAGCAGTAAAGGTACTTACTTTTATTACAGAGCTGTCAGACGTGCTCAGCAGGAAAGAAAAGCAACTGTTTTAGTCATCTTTTCAGATATAGTGGGTAATTGACTTTCTGGTAGTGCCAAATTAAAACCAGATCTGACACAACAAGAAACCAGTTGCAATTAACGCCTTCCAGCACAAAGTAAACCATTATGAGACAACATGAACCTGCTTTTGCAGTAAGCAGATTTTTTTTCCAAAAGGTAAGAATCTCTGTAGGATTCCCAAGCAGTCCTCACTATGATTTGAGTGTTGTGAAATACAGCGTTAGCAGAATAAGCTTAAAATTTTAGATTGATAAAGATGGCATCTTCCTCCACGCTATTCAGAAATGGTCAACAGCTGAAGCACACCTTGTTGAAGGTGATGTGGCTTACAACTGTTTCCCTTTTCTTTCCTTCAGCCGATCTGATTTCAGTCATGAAACTTCATAAATGCTGCAGCAATTTGCTGAGCATTCATCTGGAACGTTATGAGAAGTAGGCAGTGGCCAGCATCTTCAATAAAGCCGTACCAAAGATGGCTTTGTCTCAGAAGTCTCTGTTACGAGTGTAACAGAGACTTACATTTGTAAGAACAGGATTTAAAAGCCTATGGCAGCAGAATTACTAAGTCAGCTTGAAGCAGTGATTGAGCACCTGGTGGGAAGGCAGGGCCAACCCGGGGAGCTCAGGTGCATGCAATGTACCTGAGTGATCAGAAGGGGTGGAGCCAGGATCCATCACTTCCCAGACCTCATTTATAGGTTGGCAGTGGAGGTGAGGGGGTCTCACTGGAGATTCCTGCCTACCTGAGGCTTTCTGAAGATAAGCAGCCTTTTTTCTTAATTTCTGTATCTGCAGCTGCTGCTTTTGAACTTGTCCTTGTTTGCTGTAGCTAAAGAATTTTTTTGCCTTGCTGTTATTGCTGTGCTTTCTATTTTGTTATAGCATTACTGTATCAAGCTTAATTTTTCTGTTGGTTTTTTTTTTTTTTCATTTGAGGTGGGTGAGGGGGTTATAAATGTAGTTCTAAATGGTGACTAATACTGAATAGTAGTATAAAATTAGGCCTGTATTGTGGCTAGTTTTATTGGTATTTCTGGGATGCCCTGTTATAAATGCAAGGTAGGGGGTGGTTGTAATGGTTAGAGGTGGTCTCCTGTAGTGAAATGTGAGTTTCTCATCCTCTTGTAAAGTTCTCAAAGAAGTTTCCTCATACCAATAGTTGCAGCAGATGTTCTATGCCTATTTGAAAGCATATATAGCTAGAGGTGAGATAACTTTTTATTTATATTCTTTTTCTTACTCTTTAGCTAGTTGCACACAACTGGAATGTGTGCTGTTATTGATGTGATAGCCTAAGGAACTGCTGTGATCCTCTTCTTGTCAGGGAGGTACTTCTGGAGCTTTTAGATAAGTTATTTTTTATGAGTTTGGGCTTCATATGTTATTGCTGCTCTTTCAAATTCTTATTTTTTTTTTTGTTTTTGATAATGAATGTGCTGATTAACTGGAGATGGCTCTTTTTCTGCTGTTTAATGTCTTGTTCAACAGTACATTAAGCTCATTTGGAAGTATCCAACCAAGGTAAATAAAAACTGCTTGGTAAAACCAGTTCTGGACAGTTTGCTTAGTTTTGAATGACTGAAGCTGAGCTAGCTTACAGTAAATTAGTAGCCCAAGTCATCCTGTTTTTCTTCTCCTAATGTACTCTAGGCTTTCTGCATGATTCTTCATCTAGGGCTTAATATATCTTCTCCTATTTCTTAATATTAATATATCTTCACCTATTTCTTAATATATTTTCATTTAATATGTACTGGACTTGCTTAATTGAACCAAGCTTGTTCTTTTCAGTTCAGGCCTTATGCTGAGGATAAATTCAGTCCTAGAGATCTGAGTGACAAGAAATGGCTGTTTAACTGGGTATTTAAAAACAGTTGTAACTCTCATCACTCCACATTATACAACAAAATTTCTGAAAATATGATTTTCTCCATTAAAATCTCTAAGTGTGTTTCTTTTTCATATTTCTCTGCCATTTTGATCTGCATTCATAGATATGTAAGCCTCCTGTTATTTGTCTTCTTACAGTTATAATATCTTTAGCTTTGAGCTTTGTAAAGAATGCAGTGATGTTTGTAATATATTTGCTTATGTAAGGAAGAGGCCTATGGAATTAAAGAAATTGTGACAAGTGATTTTTGATCTTCTTTTTTTTAAATTTTTTCAGCCTTCTAAACCTCAAGATTTCCCTACTAGATAAGGCAGCTTGTTATCAGTAAGAGTGTATGGGTTTAGAGGCACTTCTTTGGCAAAGACTTTGTATTGCATGGGGAATGACCTTTGCAAAATAACCATTTTCCTAATAGTAATATGTCTGCTAGTTCGTGTTTCTATAGCGGGGGGGAAAAAAAAGCAGTGATTTGTTCTATGTGAAGCACATTAATATGTGAAGCAGATATCGCACTGTTACTTGTCTAGCCTTTGCCAAGATATGTCAGATTTGAAGGAAAACTCTCTCCAGGTGAGTGGGGGTGTGGTACCTGAACTCCTTCCTAATTCTTCTTCCTGAGGTAACTGCAGTAAGAGCTGATGCTTACAGATTACCTGAAGTTGTGACAGCAAAAGGGTGGTGGCTTTGTCAGAGTTGCTGATGAATTTGACCTGCGCTCTTCCTCAGTGGGTTTGTGTGTCTCTTTGTGGACGATAACTTTGAATTGACTTTTGAATTCGCTTATTGCCTAAACACCAACTAAAGGGAGATTGGTAACACCTGTGTCTGCTTAAATGTTATAACAGTGACAGGCAAATTAAGAATTTTTAGGGAACTTTAGTAAATAGTTCTCAAGTTCTCGAATACTGGACTGCTTTCTCTGTAAAGAGAAAGTAAAATTCAAGCTTGTATGTTCCACTCCTGTGGAAGGAGTTGTTCTAACAGAGGGATTGGAAGGCAACAGATTCTTCTTAGAGGGTATTTGTGAAATGCAGTTGAACTTGGTTTTGTCTTGTTAATGTCTGCAGTGATATTGGAGAAAGGCAAGTCTGTGAGACAGGAGTCAGCAGCCAACATGATTAACTTTTTCTTTCTCTCAAAATATCCCCACGAAGACCCTTGCTCTCCTGAGAAAACTGTAAAAGCGGATTGAACTTGATACCTCTTTCTGCTTGCTTACCTAACAAGAAATAGCAGGTGAGGTAGCAATCAGGTTTACTACCTGATACTTGCAAAAAGGGTGTTTGAAGGTCCGGCCAAGAAAACTGAAAATGCTTGGAGAAATCAAACTATCTGTTCCTGGTTTTTTGCACAGATTTCCTGCAGGTCAGCTCTTTTTTTTTTTTTTTCCCTTTCAGTGACAGCCTTATCCATATGGAAGTTGTTGCTATAGTTTCTGGTAGCTGTATGCAACAAAATCATAGAAGGTGTTGATGTCAATGATATTACTTGTGTTCAAAGTCGTATTTTCAGAATAGCTTCTTTCCACAGGTCTAAGGAAACCAAAAGAGGAGGAACTAACATAAAATCAAAGGGTCTGTCCCATAGATCTGCTCCCCTGGCCCCTTTGCTGTTTGTTTTGTTGTTTTTTTTTCCCCACAGTTCCTGCTGGTCAGAGGAGACTGAACTCACCCTCTGATTCTACTCTTCCTCCAAACGGGTACATAGCTGTAGTAATCCCTGTGGTCTGTGCTAGCTTGCCACCTTCTTGTTGCCTCTGCAGGACTCTCTTTAGTTGGGTCAGCCTCACCAGACCACTAAACCAGCACCATCCAGTTTACTTGGTCTGTACTCATTCAATTACCTTGATACTGAGAAGATCAGCCCTGTGCAATAGGTTGGTCTGATTGTCTCAGTCCAAGGAGGTGTCAGTAGCTGCTCTGTTCCACATTTGCTTGATTTGCCCACTGGTCTGCTTACTTCTGCTCAGCAGGAACCTTCTGTACTTTCCATCACTAGCCCTTGCCTCACTGTGCTCTTATGTTCTCTTCTCTTCTCTCTCCTCATAGTCTTGAGAGGCTGCCAGTATGTTTCCTGGCATTAATCTTGCAATGCTTTTTCTGATGCCTCGCTTAGCAGCAGTGAGGACATGTCAGCGCCTGTTACCTAGGGATCTCTGTTGCACGAATCTGTTTGAGGGTTGTGCCATGTGGGTACGACTTTACCCATTATCAATAGAAACAAACAATCTTCAACACTTAGCAAGACCTTGGTCTGATATATAATGCAGGTAAAAGTCTAGATGCAATACCTAGATGATAATTGTGAACTGCCAGAGAAGGTAACACATTAGTCAAGGATTCTGTAAGAAATGAGTTGTGTTTCCCTTTCCTATGGCTTTCATATTTGTCGTGTTCCCATTTCCATAGAAGTAGCAGAAGAGAGGAAAAATGCATTTTATAAAAAGATGAAAGTGCAGTTAAAGAATGGCCTCACAAATGTTATGTGTTATCTTTATATGTTATGTTATCTTTACTCTTATTAATATTTATATTAATTATTTATGTTATCTTTACTCTTATTAAAAGAACTCTGAATACTCCTTACTGTAACAAAGTTAAATTAATTAACACAAGGAGTAAATACATGACTTTCTCAAAGAGATACAGGACCGTTTAATAGTTGTAACTGTTCTCATCAAATTGGTTGAAATATTGCTGTGAAGGAATGTATAGAAATCATTTGCTCAGTACAATACATACATTTTGAAAGCAGTTTGGAATTATTGTAGCCACTGTAGTGTGAACTCGTCAGAACAATAGGAAGGTGAATCATTGCGTTTTACTTTGATGATTAAACCTGTTCGCACAGCAGGGTGTAACAGCTAGAAGAACGTAGCCTGCAGGAGCAGAAACATTTGGCAAAAAGGAAGCTTGTAAAATTAAGAATTCATAGAAGTCTTCAGACACTTCCATAAAAGGAGCCTTTAGGCTTTCAGCTTCAGCCCTCCATGTGAGGTTGTAGACTATCAACAAAGTATGCTTGAAGGGTTGAAAAGTGTGAGCATTATCTTCAAAATTAATATATCCTTGTAAACATTCTCTACATGAACTGCAGTTAAGTGAAGTGTGGATTTAGCTGGGAAGTGCAGTTGGCAAGTTCTGCATTGCCTAGTGTGTAGTGCTCTGCGCAGAGCTGACTTTTCTGTCCTTTGTAAGAAAGAATTGAAGACTGTCTCACAGTCATGGCAGTGATGAGCTTTGGGTGCTGAAAGTGAGCTGCTTACTTTCCTGCTTTCTTTTGGAATACACGTGCTTTTTTCCTTTGATTTGCTGGGGGAATAGATGTAATGCAAACTAGTTGGTTCTTCATTTAGTAAAAGGTTTTTAATCTATTTTCATCTGAAATACAGATTTAATGGGTCTGTCTTCTTGTGAGCTATGTGATCGTTTTTGATAAGGAAGAGTATTACATTTTTTAACCTAATAAAGTAGTTTGGGCTTCAGCTGGAAACTGTTTCTGAAATCTCCTCTGAGTGGTACTGGGATTTTTTTCTGTTACTTGGAAAGGTGTAAGCTTAATAAGAAGAGAGAAAAGATGTAAATAGGGTGGTGAAGAGAAGCTCTCTAACCACATGGTAATAGGGGTGAAGTATTCTAGTTACCAAAGTAAATGATAGATCCAAAGCCTGCTTTTACCACAAGTAGATACCAGGAATGTTCTTTAAACTCCTGAGAGGTTTTGAAGCTAAATGTGTTGGTGACCATAAACAGAATACTTCAGCTGATCTCTCCAAGGTAGTGATTATATGGTTTTCTCTGTGGTACTCTTAACAAGATTAATCTCTGCGAATCTATAATCTTGTTAGTGTTAAACTAAAATCTGACTAGATAATTAGAGTGAGCTCTGAACTGTGGTTCAACCTAATACCTCTTAGTGGTACAATTTCTATGTTTAATGTGTTGGCCCTGAAGCATGTGGAATGTTGAGAACCCTCAGCAGGGTGTCTGGGAACTGAGGGCCTTCTGTGTCTCAAGCAAGCCGCAGAAAATCACCTGAGCTTGTGGGAAGGCTCTTCAGAGATGCAGTGGGCTGCAGAATGGCAGGCTAGAACGAGTCCTGGAATGGAAGTTCTGCTAACAGTTAAAATATTTGTCTGTTTCATCCTTTTTCTAGAGTTCGTATATCACAGACACACATGCATGTTTCCCTTACGTAAGTATAAAGTAAAATATCATAGCCTTAAGTTTTGAATACTGAAGCACTGGTTCCGTTGCTGTCTTTCAATCGTGATTCTGAGTACTTTGCAGGTATCCTTCAGCTGTGCCTGCCCGCATTGTTCTGTGGCAGTTTACATGGTACTGCTGCCTTCCATGTGTGAATGCAGTTTTGCCCAGGCATGGGCGGCAAATCAGCATTAGGGCTGAACTCCTTGTTCTCTGCTTAGCCAACAGAAGTTCCAGCCAGGAAATGCAAATGGCTTTTTGCATAATGACCCCGGTCTGTTAGTAGCATGGTTCTTTGAACAGTCGGACCATAATTGGCAGTGCTTTGTGTGCCCTAGGGCCCTCTGTGAGTGGAAGGCTTGTGCAGCCTGCCTTTGGAGCTGGAAGGGTTGCACTTGTAACCAGTACCGCATGGACATGTAAGAAGTTGATTGTGGTTGTTTAGAAACACTGTCCAGTTCAATTTTCTTCCATGCACTAATGTGATGGTGGGAGTTTTCCAAGATCTAGTTGGATTTCATCTTTCAGCTTCACACTGGCCAGCCAAGTTCTGCATGTGGTTCAGAGAGGAGTGGCTCAGGTTAGAAAGCTGTGTTATCTCAGCTGTGGTCTGACTGGCAGAGCAGACCTAATGAATGTCTTTATCAGACTTTCAGTGTTACTATGACTCTTCAACTCTATTCAGGGACACTTTATGAAACAGCAAGCTGCATTGTTTGCCAAGCATCCTGGATAGGAGTAAATGAATACTGTGTTAAAAACATACAAAAAGGTGATGTGATTTGTGAATGATAGGTGTTTTTTTCCCTCAAACATAAATTTGGTACTGAAAGCAGTAAATGCTGAACAAATTTCAGGAAGTTTTATTTTAAAAAGGAAAATAAAATTTGAAATTCAGTAATAAGAGTTAAATAATTTTCATGTAAGTTGTTCTCAACAGCAATATTCAGTTATTGGCTGTAACTCCCCAGGTTTTTTTTTACCCTGTTTGTTATTTTCTAGCTGTGAAACAAAGGGAAAGGAAATTGAATTATTTTAATTTTCATTATGCTACTGTCCAGATCTGGAATGACTGTTTTATGGCAGAAGACTGTCATCCTACTGATGTTGTTTATGTTATCACTGAATTTACCAGGAATTAATCTTGCTGAGATGGTTATAGCTGTGTTCTCTGTGCTTAAGAATGATTGGACAAAATCACTCCAGCACTGAGATGAGCACTAGTAATTCCCATTAAAGAAATTCCAGTGAGAAAGCTCTTTTCCTCCTCTTCATTCCGGTGCTGTGAGCTCACACACAGGAGGGCAGAGGGGTACCGGCTTTCGGCTCTGAATTCCTTTGAGGGAGGAATGTGCAGTGAGACGCAGGTACAGGCTGGCTCCACAGCATGCTTGTCTGCAGGGGCCCTTCTGCAGCCCAGCAGCGCTTACATCTCTGTTGTGCAGTGCTTCCTTAGCTGTGCATTTTTGTAATGAAAGGGTGACAGTGTTGTTAATCTTTATGAAGAATGTTGTGAGTTTTCAGATAATGGAAAGGGCTGCTTTTTTTTTCTTTCCTCTGTTATAGGTGGGTAGTGAAAGAGGCATTATAATATCCTTAAAAGTTGGATGCAGATATAAGAAAGGTAGGAACAACAACAACAAAAAATCACGCTACCACAACAACAAGCACTTAACTGTTCTGTGGTGTAGTCTGTGCTCTTGTTCTTATAGCAAGAATTGGGCCTGCACCTTACCTAGGACTTCACTGAGTGCCTTGTTGAGCTGACTGCACTGCATTTCTTTAGGAATTCTATTCATTGTCTGACATGAGTGATTCTTATTTCCTCATGTATTGACTGTCAGCTACATCCTATACTGGATTATTGGGATATTACTTGGCACTGTATCAGAGGAACATGAAGTATCTGGAAGTTGCAGAAGAGATGTAACTTGCTACAATTAAGCAAGTTCATTGTAGGGCTGCCACTGGAAAATAATTCTATTTCAAGCTTTTTCTGTGAGACGAAACTGCTACAAAGCATTCAAATATTTGGCCGAGCTGTGAAATTTACTATAACACTGTGTTTATGTCTGCTGGAGTCTCTGCTCTTGGTAAGCCCAAAGCTGCTGGTTGCTGTGTGATGGTAGAAGGACACCAATGCAGAGTACTGGCTCTGCCAGCAATGTTATGAGTATGGCAGCAGCACTCTGTGGGTAGTAGCTCAGGGATTGGTTCATATTTTCAATGTGGCTTGGTGAATGATTTCATGGGACTTTCTTGTTCCATATTGTGCTGTGTGTGTATTCCTGGTGTTCTGTATGTCCATGTTTCATGCTGAAAGAAGGTCAAGAATGGGAAGATACTTAACCTTCATAGTAGAGAAGGTTGAAGGGGGCAGGTTTGCTTCAAGAAAAGTAGCTGTTGGTAACACTGGAAGAGGTTTAGTGGGGTGGGCTATATGGTGATTTTTTTTTTTGTACATTTGTTTTGGTTTCTAAAGATGACACAAGTATTGTTTCCTTTATTTTCATGAACAATTGACCAACTCTTCTAATATTTATGAATGGAGAATCATGAGAATTTCATACCAAACATATATTTTATAAAAATTGATCCGAATGCAACATTGAGAAAGTTACCTCATAGAACTGCCCCCTAAATGTTGTACCTCCCTGTATGTATGTTCCACTGAGGTCAATAGTGGTGATTAAAAATCAGGATTATATGAAATCCTGTATTATATTAAACATGGCATCAATGTAAAGCAACAGAAAAAAGCTGGTGTTATTGTTCTAATAGCATAATGTAAATAAAAACCTTTTATATTATCAAAAGACAAGTGATGGCAGGTTTTTAAAGGTTTACAAGAGAATTAGATTTAATAGCCCTGAACATTCCATGAGTCTTAATTGTGCTAGCCTTAGAATGCTATGTTTTTAACAATGGCATGAGTGGGTTTTTTTCTGAAGGGTTAAAAAATATAAATCATGCCAATCTCTGAAAATCCCACAGAATTTGCTTTTTCTTTTTTTTTACTTAGAAAATCCGATCCTAACCTCTGGAAGATCATTAAAAATTTTTGAGTTGCGAAGGATGATCAAAGGACATCTAATCAAATGCCCTTGTGATAGACAGGGATGTGTTCTGCTTCAGGCTGCTCAGAGCCTGGTCCTACCTGACCTTGAGTGTCTCCAGGGACAGGGCATCTACATCTCTGGGCAGCCTGTTCTGCCCTTATCATAAACTTCCTTACATCCAATTAAATCTCTACTCTTTGTTTGAAACCTTTTCCTCTTGTCCTATCGCAGCGCACCCTGCTAAAGAGTCTGTCCCCTTCTTTCTTATGGCCCCACCTTAGATACTGTCAGGCCACTCTCAGGTCTCCCACAGCCTTCCCTTATCCATGCTGCACAGCCCAGCTGTCAGCCTGTCCTTTCAGGGAGGTGTTTCATTCCACAGATCAATCTTGTGGCCCTCCTCTGGACACACTCCAACAGGTCTGTATCTCTCCTGTGCTGGAGGACTCCACGTGTGGATGCTGCACACCAGGTGAGGTCTCACAGCACAGAGGTTCATCTTCCTTGTCCTTCTGGCCACACTTTTGTTGCAGCCCAGGATGTGGTTACCTTTCTGGGCTGCAAGGGCACACTGCTGGCTCATGTCCAGTACCTCCAAGCCTGCTTCTGCAGGCTGTGCGCTATCCTTATATCCTACAGATTGTATTGATAATGGGGGTTGCTGTGGCCGAGGTGCAGACCTTGCTCTTGGCTTAGAATCCCAGGAAGTTATCTTGGGCTCACTGCTTGAGCTTGTCAAGGAATCATGGTAGAATGAGAACAACCATTCTGATTTAAAGTAAAATCTCACCTTCTGTTCCAACATGTTAGGTAAAAAAATGAGAGAAACAAACTGAAAAGCATCAGTTTTTCTTTCATACCTTAAAGTCAGGTGCTTGATTTTTAGGGGACTGTTATGCAACATCTGGATGTCTGCCTTCAGCAGCACTGGGAGGTTGGGAGATGGATTCCCTGTGACTGTATGATTTCAGATCTGTCAGCTGTGGGACTTCTTGGGTCTTTGTGTGAAGCAGTTGGCACTGGGGCTGTTGAAATTAGGATCTCTGGCTGGACAGAAGAGTAGAAAATCATTTCTCTGGCCTATGGAGTGCTCTGTTTTAAATCATATTTGATACACAATGAACATGGTTAAGTGTTGAGAACAAAGTTCAGCTTTTAAAAAGATGTTGATTAATTATGTTCTTTTTAAGTATTTTTAAGTGTCTTTGCATGCACTGGTGTTTTTGTGGGAGGAGAAAGGCTGTTAAAATGGAGTAAGGAAGCCCAGCAGGGAAGCCTGCAGAGGAGGTGCCTGAAATCCTGTTCAGTGTTGCTGTTACTGGACAGGAGGCTGTCCCTGCACCATGGATGGGAGCATTTGTATGATGGAGAGGATAATTTTATTATTGAGGCAGCTCCTCAACAGCCCTGTTGTGTTCATTGTTGTGGTTTGGTGTGAATGTCTGCAACTCCACCATAGCAAATGCAAGGTGCTTTTTTCAGTATGAGGCAAGGAATGTTTCTGTAGCTGATCTAAATTGAAATAAGTTAGACCACTTATACCTTAAGACAACTTCCTTGTGCACCCTGTATTCGCCTATTGTGCCTCTTTGCCAGCCTGCATACTTAAAAGCAATCAACTAAAATGCATTAGTGTTCTCAGTGATACTTTCTGTTCTGTTAGCAAAGGTCTTAAACCCTAAATTCATTTGGACGAAAAGTCTTTAAATCCTTGTTGGGTCAGTATGTCTGACTGAAATTTGATACTGGTTAATTTAGTCTTGTTTGCTACACATCCGTGCTGTATAAGCTGCCAGTGTTAGGGCAATTCTGGAAAATCAGGAATGAAATACTTCTGAACTCACTGCTTGTGAGTGCTCGTGTAGCCTTTTGTTTGGTTTTCTATGGAATTTAATCTACAAACTTTGCTGGAAAATAACCTTTTGCCCTGATTAATGTATTCTGTACCACAGGAATCTGTGGGGTGTCAGGATGTGCAATGTACCACCCCTGTTCTATGGTTTGAAGTTGTTTGCCTCCAGGAGGGGCTCTAGGAAGTTGATGTTTGGATCAGTTCATGGGTTGAACTCTGCTCTGGGTGTATTTCTCCCACTGCAGCTCTAGGTCTTGTACCCATCATAGCCTGTGTGATTGATGTGGGAGTGTAGATAGCTGTGCCTTCTTGTGGCTAAAAGAAGGAAATGTAACATATATCAGAAATCTCAAGCATGTAGTTTTATTGAGATTTTACGTTTTAAAGATATTCTTCAGATCACGATTTTTTTGTCAACTGTGTAAAGAACTTGTGAGGTTTAAATATGACTGTGCAGATATTTAAGAAAAAATTCTGAAATGTCACCATGAGAAGTTGTTACTTTCTCTCATTTTTATTACTGCTCTTGCAATGCTGGCACCTGTGAACTTCAGTCACCAGGCCATGACCCCACTGTACTCTTACAGGTGAAGTCAGAATTGAAATACTCCAGAAGATCTGTAGTCTTCCAGATGCATACAAAACTTTGCAGAATCTCACTGCTGCTGTCCACGGCGCTGTATATGCATTGCTTTCTTGGATACTCTGATCTCCTGCCTCTTAAAACTCAGATGATGCCTGAGCTAAATGTTTTGCTGAGTGTAGATGTGAAGGTTGAGGCATGATTTTAATTTACAATCCCACAGTGCAGTGTGAAGGTGCTGAGGAAAGCCCTGAGAACATCTGTCACTTCTTCACAAACTGTTCTTTCTCCTCAGTCTTACACCGAAGCAGCAGCCAGTCCTGTGAGCTCAGAGCACAGCTGGGCTTTGTGTGGCTGGGTGTAAATAGAGACCATAAATAAGGAACCTTTCTGCAACAGCATTTTATTGTTAAGCAGATTGTTGGTGTGACAGCTCAGGTCATAAATCTTTTGAGTCAATGATCAGTTATCCGGAGGGATCATTCTCTCCTCTTCCTTGCAGCAGTAGAAATGCAAGTCTTCCGGAGAACATGAAATTACTTCATATCTTCAGGAGAAATGTTCCTGTGTGCAGCCAGAAAAAAATACAGGAAACCTGCTCAAGCCAGAAAATACATCTCAGTGTATGCTCTGGGGATAATACACATGTCTCTAACAAATGGAGAAACTAATTAGGGTCATAATCCTTGAGGAAGATTAAGATTATCCAAAGCTATTATACTTGATGGAAGTAAAAATGTGTGTGGGTGTGTGTTTATGTACAGCAATTGCTTAGTTCTGACTTATTGGAAATCTCAAATGGCAGTAAGAGCAGTTTGAAATAGTTCTTGGTGTAAGTTTGACATCCTGTCCAGATTAATTATTCAAAGTCTCATATGAAATCCTTGAATGCCTGGAAGGAGGTTGGAGGAGAGAGTATTTATCCAATCTAGTTATGAGGTAATTTATTCATTTAACTGGTGCATGACTCTGGGAATGACTATTACCAACCAGAGCCTTTCTATGGCAAAAAAAAAAAAAAGAACATTAAGAAGGATAAGCCAGGTGACTGACTGGCAGAAGACCATATATGCATGCCTCTGACACAAAGATGCAATCACAAGCATTCCTGTGAGCTGACATGTGGGTGGGCAGTATGTGAAAGATCCACAGAAAAGGGAGCATGGTAGTAACATGGTACTGCTGTTGTCTTTTTTCCTTGCAATAATGAAAAGGAAACTTCTAAGGTTTTCATCCATGTAAATTATTTCTGTGGGTTCTGTTTTTGAATATGCAGCTTTTTCACATACCATCATTATGGAGTGAGGGTTCTGTACAGTTTTCCAGGTAGCAAACCCTAATGTAGCAATTTCAGGTAACAGATAGATGAAGCAAGTGTCATTTTCTGTGGAGGACAGCATGCCAGATCTTTGCAGTGTTATGCTCTGTTTTGCAGCATGCCAACAAATGTTGCACGGTATCTTTGGATGGGCAGAAGAACACATGACTTTCCTTGAAACAGCGGTAATTTTAAGGTCAAATCTAATTGTTTGTGTTGAAATATGACCAGGACAGCATCTAGTAACCCAAATAACTTCAGTTTCCTAATGGCCACCAGGTGCCAGGACTTCAGTTGTTTTTTTTTTTAATCTCATCTGAAACAAAGGGTAAGTCACTGGGTCTCTAATAGTTCAGGAGAAGGGAGAGAGAGAGGGGTGCTTCCTGCATGTTCCAAGTCCTGCCTGTTCTGTCACTGTTTTCTGTGGAAGCTTCTTATGACAACACTGTTGTGCTGTGGTGGGGATTTCTGATGGGTTAGGTGTTAAAAGCTGCAGCTTTCCTGTGAGATACATACACTGCTGCATACAAAGGCAAGGGTCAATATTTACTTAACATAGTAAATTTAAACACATCTATCTGAAGTCCTGAAGTACTTTTAAAAATATTTGATCACTCTTACAGGAATAAATTAATGATCAGTCTTCAAACTGTGAGGATTTGTACTCAGTGATGAATTCAGAAGTAATTTTTAAGCCAGAACTAATGAGAAATCTTTTTGCTCTTAGTAATTTGAAGGAGAGATTTAGTGGCTGACACTTTGCTACTCCTTTCTGTGAGTTTTTTTTTAACCTTTAAGAAAACAATCAAATACTTGGCTGTGTGTAAGAATATTGGTGTAGAGTATTTGATCAGTCTGTATTTGTTGGCCTTGTAAGGAAAATATATAAACAGTGATGTTCCTCTGTAGTCTGAGTGATTCTGCTATCCCACTGCGCTGTTGTGCGATACCTGCACTAGGAAGCTGATAAACACCAAGCTGCAGGCTTCAAGTCACTAAGAGTATTTTAATACTTACTACCAATTTTGCCATTGCACTATGGCACTACAATTGCTTTTGGTATTTCTATAGCACCAAAATGTGTGAAATAGAAAGCCGGATATATTTCAGGCATAACTTCATGGTGTTTTGTTTAGAAGTATTGTGCTGATTTAGCACCAAGTTGCCCTTGGCTATAAAGAAAACCACTCTTCTGTACTCTCCTTCTTGTATGCTGTGTGAACAGAAGCTAGTGCAAGTCTTACTCCTAAAACTGTAGACACCAGCAGTGTTCAAAAGGGGGATGAGCAGTGACTGTAAATTCCCTTAAGAAGCCCTCAAGCAGATCGTCTGTGGTTTTTTTTATCAGCCATATAGCAAATACAGAAACTGACCGTGTATCTTCCAGTTAAGTAGCGATTTTTTTTTTTTTTTTTTTGGAGAGTGATCAAAGTACCACTTTAACTTCCTTATGGCATACCATGCATCTTTGCTACTCAGACTTGGAGGATCTTGCTCTCTCTCTCCTCTTCAGTGGCAAGTGGGACTAAATACCCAGAAAAGGCTGTGGGCATTGTAGGCAGTAATGAGCCTGTGAAGAGTCATCCTACCACCTGCTGAACCACAGGATATTGCATTCCAGCTCTTGTGCAATATCAGTGCTGTGTATTGTTTGCCTGAACTCAGTGGGACAGATCAGAAGTAGAAAGAGGAAACTATTCCTAATGTTTGTTTGAAAGTTTTCTGATCCTGTGTTTATGACTACTGTATATCTGACTTAAGAAGTCAGGGTTCAGCAGTAGTGGTAAGATTTCTAGCAATTCTGTTCTTAAGGGGGGAAAAAAGGGCATGGAGGGGATTGAATTTCTTAAGGAAGTACGTGGATGCTTTTCCCTACTTACATCCTCTTATTCTCTTGGATAAGCTTGATTGTGCAGGTCTGGACTGCATGAGAAAAGCCTGTTCTGGTTAATGCATTGAAAATCGTATAGCACTTATGTGAGGGGAAAGTAAGGTTAATTTCTCAGTGAATGAACAGAAGAGAGGCTGACTTTACAGTAGATGTATGGAGAGATGTGATGGAAATGATAAAGCTATTTTACTTTTACTACAAGTGCCACTACTGGGCTTCTGCAACAACTTTAATCTTTAAAACTTTGCAGATGAGTTTAATATACCTCAGCATTTGTGGAATAGCTATGAGCAGACTGAGTCTTTTTCCTTTCTCCTTCCAGCTAAATTCCAGCCCACTCCACTGAAAGCCGTTTTTGAGTGACCTTTGCCCTCCCTCAAAACAAGTGTTGGACAGGGCCAAGGCCAGGAATCCAGTCAGTGTCCACATCCTCCCTAAAGAATGTCATCAAACAGCTCATGGAAAAGATGATCGTGGATTTGGCAACTGTGAATTTATAACTTCTACCTTAATGGTTTCAAGGGCTTTAATTGCCCCCCCCCCCCCCCCCCCCCCTTAATAAGGGAGCTGAGCTTAAGGTTTGAGGATGGGGAGAATTTAAGACTAGACTTCTCCTTGGTTGTCAATTTATATCCAGTGGAGGTCTTCTGTTAGTGGTAACTGAAATCTGTTTGCCTTATGGAAATATCTGTAATGGTGAGATGTTGACAATGAAATTTTATACTTTATACTTTATAAAGACTTTACTTTACTTTATAAAGAAACTTGAGCCAAAAGCTAGGTGTTTCAAAGGTGAAAAATACTCGGATTGTTGAGGTAATAGTGCTGGAAGCTTCTGAGTGAAGAGAGACTTCTAACAGATGTTTTACTGCTGAATGCTCAAAATCTTCAGGATTAAATTTATATGATGTGGGTGTTAAAACAGATCTTTTTTCTGTTGTTCCGAGTCAGTGCGTGCATCTACTGCACAGTGTAAGTGATGGGCTTTGCTTAGAAACGTAGCTTAGCATGGGTATATGAGAAGTTGAGTGTTCTCCATATTCTGTCTGTTACAGTTTCTGTGTATTCTAACAGTCCTTACAGAGTGCAAAACTGGAGAGGGATAGTTTACAATAGCTAAGCTGTGAGCTAGCTACCTCTGTCTATTTTGGGGTTTTGCTGACCTATACTAATGGCAGACTTGTACGTTTGGTATGTTACTTAGATCTGCTAAGAGATAAATTTGCCTGTACTAAATTTAAAGGGTCTGAGTATAGCTCTGGGAGGTTGCTCAGGTGAAAAGACATCAGTCTTCATATTAATGATTGTTTGATCTCAGGTAAGTTTAAATGACCCATCAATCACAGTACTGTTTGTAATGAGTGTAACTGTGGTCCAGTACAGAGAAAGATGGAGACTTTTTTTCACTACATGCTGGACAGTGTCAGTACTGTACGTTAACTTACGGCGCTGAGATACATGCAGTGATTCTAAGCATGTTTCTTCCAGAGTCATAACAAGTCCAAAGAAACGTGAGGCAGAAGTAGCAAGAATGAACCAAGTCTGTTCGTAGTTGTGTTAACTTTGAAGTCTCTGCTTGCATCAGTTGGAGCTTTAGATCAAAGCCTCCATCTAAATATTTCTCTCTCAGAGCTGCAGTAAGTGGCTAGGTGTGTGCATTTTCTCTCTCCTTCTCTGTCTCTTGCATTTTTGAGAATATAGTAAGGGTGATCTGACTGGTAGGGAGAAAATATAAGAGATTGTGAGGAAGTTACCAGCCCATAAGACTCTACAGCTGTCCTAGTGAAATCAGAATTAAATGCATATGCTCTAAATGAATACTGTGGTCGAGGATGCTGTAAGGGTCAAAAAGCTGTCAAAAAGACAAGTGTCTGCTTGTATTCTTACACTTCTAGCTTCAATTGCTTGACTTCTTGTGCTGTGTTTGGACTAGGAAGAATTCACAGAACAGTTCGTTCTTGTATTCCAGCCACTGAGCTAGATGGGGAGAGTTAGTGATTTAATGGGGCCTGGAATGTCTTCACTGTTTAAAATGTCAGGGATGGTATGATTATCTTGAACTGTCTTAAGCATACTGTTCAAATTCCTCACTGGAGAAAGATAGAACTCTATTTACTGTCCTTTACAGAGACCCATTAGATTTCTTTAAGGAAAGGATACGTGTACAAACGAAGGCAGAGTTGTCCTAATCAAATTGTGGGTGGTTGGGAAATGAATAACCTTATTCTGTGAATGGATGTGAATTGCTGAGTATGGTCTCCTTAGATAATATCCTCCCAGATGTTTTCTCATCATTGTTTGCATCTGATCAGTTCCTGTTTTCTGAAAACTCGTTTGTTTCTCATTGTTGACATAAGAGGAATCTTTGAAGATAGCCTTGAGTTGTAATAAAAGTGCCAAGCTGGAGTCCAAAGAGTCTAGCTTGGCTCACAGCTGCCCATCTCTTCTGCAAGCAATTTAACTGCTCTCTGTAGCTGTCAATAGGAATAGTGATATAAGTGTTGGAAGACCATTGGCTTTGTCAAATTACGTAATTTTTCTTAATATAATTTAAGCTCCAAATATCAGCAGATGGTGTGTATGGAGAGATGTTTTGCCAGGACAAGTTTACATCATGCTTGTGCTGACAATGACTTACGCTGCCCTTCAGTCTTCCATTGTCTGTATGTTGATTTCTTTTTTTACGGTGGCTCTCTCTGAATTCAGAGATACTATTTCTGCTGCCATTCTGAAATCATCTGGTAGGAAAGGCATTTGCAGAGGAGAGGAAGGAATTTTGCTACTTATCTGAGGTATTTTTCTGCAGCAGAACACAGTAAGTAGAGAAGAGCTTTTAATGCAGCCCAGGAATTCAGATAGTGCTGAAGATCATCTTCTACTGTACATAACAGTACAGCAAAATCAGAGTGGGATGTTCTTGTGGTGGTGCTCCAGCAATGTGTTAAGAGGAGTGTGTGTGCTTTTGACCAGGGGATTTTTACGAAGTGTAATGAAGATAGCATTTATGCAAGAGGTGTCTAAGTATCATGTCTTAGAGATTCCTTTACACTTAAATTTCAGAGAAGTTATAGTTTGTCTTAAACACATGCAAGCTCCCAGGAAGTCTGGGGTGAATTCCCTGCTCAGCTAGTTTTCCCTTCTGATAGTGGTGGTAATATGAAGTGGTTGAAGTAATGTGAAATTGGAATTAGGACCCATGTTTCTTTTACTCTATCTACTTTTAAGTTAATCACCTCTGCTAGCTTTTGCTAATCCATTGTTTCACTATTTAGTGAAACTATTTACTCGCCTTCAAACAACAAGGAACTGAAATCTCTGGACTAGCTGATAGGGACAGACTTCTGAGTTCTGTCTGCTGCTTGTACTGGGTGCCTTCACCCCAGCTGGAGCTGGATTGCACCAGGTCTTAAGATTTTAATAAAAATCTTTGTTTCTAAACTAAGATTTCCATCCTCTGTGGTTTTCGACTTCTTTGATTGTGATGACTTTGCTTGTGTTCTTATGTATATTAGTAGTAAAACTTAGATATCAAAACTTAATTCATTTGAAAAGGCCCACTTGAGTCTTGTTAGTAGGACCATTTTTCGGTGCATCTCACAGTGATCAATCAGTTTGCGTATGAGAATGTTTAGGCAGGAAATGTTGAGCACTTTGCTAAAGTCGTATTAAACATCCACTTTTCCCCTCATCCATCAAGCATGTCATCTAATTGTAAAAGGATGTCAGGAAGATTAAACATCACTGCCTGTTCAGAAATGTGTGCAAACTGCTGTTGATCACGTTCTTGTTCTTCATGTGTGAAAATGGTTTCCAGGAGGATTTGTTCTTCTGGCCTGCTGCAGATTGAGGTGAGGCTGATTGATGTTTTCCCCATATCCTCTTTCTTGCCTGTTTCAAAGATGAGAGCAAAGCATGATTTCCCTCAGACCTCAAGAACCCATCCTGAGATTCAGAGATGATCAGGCCTGGCCTTGCAGTGACATAAGCCAGCTTCCTCCCTGCCCATGGGTGCATTTATCATGTCCCATAAACTTACAGATGTTCATCTTGTTTAAAAGCTTCCTATCCTGATCCTCCTCCATAGTGGCTGGGACTTGCAGATTGCAACTGGCATCTAAAATGTTTCGGATCCATGAGCAGGTTAAGGGTTAGTGGGGGCTAAAGTGTTGGCTGTAGAAATGCAGTTGCGAAATGAACAAACATTACTATTCTTTTGTGTTAGTTTAAAAAAGGACCTAATGTGACCTTTAAAACATCTGCTCATAAAGGCAGGGTGTTAAGTAGAACTATAGGCCAGAGCACTTTGTTCTTAAAATGACATTTTTGGAACTTTCATTAAAAGGACAGGCTGTTCCTTCCTTTTGAGAGAGGCCTCTTCATAACTGTACTGACATGCTAAATTCCTCTCCCACCCTGCTGCTGTTCTCCTGCCATATGCTCAGTCAGAAGGATTATTTGCTTATAGGCTTGACAATAACAAGAAAGGTACTCAAATGATGAAAGTTTACTAGTACTTACAGAAGTGTTTAGTCTTGTCTTAAAATCCAACAGCTGAGGCAAGGAAGTTTATCAATCTCAGTGTAATTATTTACTGTTTTATGATGGTGATTTTGATGGTCTAGTAGCTAATAGTTTCTGGGAAAATGACTTTTCACCATATGCAATCTTTGTGTTAAAATTCTGTATGGAAAGAGCAGCATATGTAGTCTAGTGACTCTAGTCTCGAAGCAGCATCAGTATTTTCTCCACACCACAGTTTAGTCTTGTGAGACCACTAGACTGGAGTAGATAGATGCAGTGCCTGCTGCCTCACATAGCACAGTGAGCTCATGGCAGCGCACTGCAGGGTTAGTGCAGCAACCTGGGTGCTTTTGTCCAGTGTCACACCCACCTTCTGTTCCCTTCTCTGAATAGCTGTTGGTGCTGTTTGAGATGAAATGTAACTTTTTTTCTTAGTACAAGAAGAAAGTAATTCTGATTCAGGTGAAGTAGGTCTGATCTTGAGCTGTCACTGCAGACCTTTCCAGAGCTAGAGCAGGAGGTGAATGGGAAATGCCATGTGCTAGGGAACAGCAGTGAGACAAGTGCAAGAACAAGTGAGTGGGGCAGAAAATGACTTTTGTCCTGTGAGAGAGTAAAAGAAAGCAAGGAGCTCAGAGCGTTAACCTTGTTATAATGAAATATGTTTGCAGAGATCTTCCAGTATTTTATGCTCCATAAGATACAATCTATAGTCAGTCTCCGGAAAAAATGGCATTTGGTCGTGCCTGAGGAGGACACTGGGATTACAAGCCTGATCTTGCCTCTGTTGGAGTCAACCAGAAGTTTCCATTGACTTCAGTGAATGCAGGATTAGCAAGTATTTGCAAGTCTTCAGTGAGGTCAGACATTCTGCCCCTCCTATCAATACACTCAGCAAGAAAAGGACTAATCCTGCAAAGAGCTCAGCCCATCAAAGTCAAGGAACTGTGTAAAATTTAATTCTTAAATTTGAATCTTGTATCCACTGTCATCTAGGAAGTGCAATTTATTGTACTTAATCCATCAAGCAGGGGCTTACTGCATCCTATTCATGGCTTACTGCCTTCCCTCTGCTGTATCAGGGGGTTGCAAGGTGAGCTGGATCATCTTCATGCTTGGACAGAAGTCTGGTCCCTGCTGGCAGTCTGATCTGCTGTTGCCACTAGCCTCTCATGAGTGCTCGCTGTGAAAGAGTGGGAATGAGGAATGACAAAAGAGAGAGATCTAAGAGAGTGGAAATGAGGCTTTGGGCAGTGGCCTTCAGACCTGTGCAATTCATATGGAAGTGATGATAATGTGATGATAATATTGTGAGTAATGGTTATTGGATCAAACCCTAAATCTGGCCTATATAGGTGCAGAAGCCCCTCAAAAAAACTTGCTCATGCTTAGATTGATTGAGCAGAGTGAAGGGACCAAGTCTCCTAGAACTGTGACAGTGAAGCTGCTCCTAATATTGCAGCAGCTGTGTCTTGTCCCTTACATTTGAGAGCTAACCTAGCTCCAGTTTCCAGTTGTATCAGGCTGAGACAAGCCTGGATGAACATGATTTCTCCAGTTTCGTAGTTCTTTAAGCATTGTTCTAAGTGAACTACCAAATAAATTGTATCCTTTCAAAATCTTTTCATTGATTTTTGTTGTTTAAGTTTCAGATAGAGACAGGAAGAATTACAGAGTGCAGGTTGGTGTATTGTGGGTGGGAAAGGTGGAAAAAATAGTTCAGTGTACATTCACACTCTCCCCCCTCTTCCTTTGAGATACCGACTTTCCAATCACTTCATGTCAGGACAGAGACATAATAATTTCAACTGAGGCTGTATTAGTAATGTTCCTGAAGCAAATGAGTAAGATGCAGAAGCTTTAACCTCAGAGTACTGTACAAACAAAGAGGGCCTCTCAAACATGCTTTTCTGTCCGGTGTTGCTGAAACCAGATAGTGTTGTGTGCCTTATCTCGTAGGTGATACAGGGCAGAGGTACTCAGTAGGTTGCTGCCAGCAGGATGCTGCCAGGAACTGAAGAACTGTACAGTTTTTCCCTGCTGCTGCTTGGTATGCAACCTTTGGAGCATAATGCAGTGCCTGTGTTGCGTTGTAGGCATCCTCAGTGACAGGACCTCACTGTGGCTGTTGGGACAGATGTTGGCCAGGGGGTAGAGCATCCGTTTCCTTAAGAAGTGTGACTGCTGTGAAGGATCTTAATTGTGTCATTTGTAAATGACACTTAGGGTGTGACTGCTCAAGATTTTGTAAGTGTATCTTCGATGAAAAACATTGTTTTCCGAGTTATGTTTGTTGCTGTTTGGGACTCTTTCAGCTGGAGGACATGCTTTGATGATTTCCCCCACAGTAACTGCTTGAAAAAATTTTTTGTAACTACTGTGTTCTGTTTGAGATAGGTACCTTAGAACTTTAGTGGTTGGGGAGCTCTTTCAAAAGGGAAAAGTCTGTAAGTAGTTGTTGTGCTCCCTGTGTGCCAGTGACTGAATAGCTGAAGGGCTGCTGTCTTCTGCCCCTCTGAGAAGCATCAGCCAACATACAGTTGTGTGCAGCTGATTAAGGATATGTGATAACATATATAATCTGTCTTGAAGGGCTTTGGAGTTCTTTGTGGGGGCCTTTTAAGCAATGAAAGAATTCAGAAGTACATTGTGACAATATATTTTAGTGATTTTTTTTATTTTTTTTTTTAATTCAGTTGTCCTGCAAGTTTTTCTGTGCTTCTTGTGCTGTGAGTTCAGATGAATCTTCCTTTCAAAGAAAGTGATCTTATTCACATATTCCAGGTCACTAATATTAGCTTGAAAAAAGCTGAATACTTCTGATTTTTATTTATTTATTTTTTTTTTTACCAAGAATCTCCCTGTCTTGTGTACGCTTGCTCTCTCGTGTGTTTGTAGCTGAAATAAAAAAGGAGCTAGACAAGAAAGGAGTGTAGGGAGCCTAACTAAGATAGGTTTAGCAGCAGAATGCACCTGGTCTCTTCAAAATGTGGGTGAGACAGCTGTTGTCTGTAATTACGATCTGCAAGGTAATGGCCAGCTCCATCTGTAAGCACAGGCCTGCTATAATCTTGCAGCTCTGGGATTCACATCTGCTGTGAGCTAATGAGTAAAATCATATCTGGGAAAGCAAATGTATTTTATCTGAAGTTACTAAAATAATTGTGACAAGGAGACTCATTCTTACTGGACAGTGCAAAGTACTTTCAACTCTTGCATTTTCAGTTCCAGGGAACAGGAAATTTTAATGTGTCTGTTATTGGGATCCTCTGTTTTATTCCCTAGCTTAATTCTTTCAAAAGGCTGTGCAGTGGGAATGAGGGCCTGTCACCTGGACTGGAGAAGTGTCACACAGCCTGCAGGCTGCAGTGGCTAGGGCTGGGCAGGCCATTGATGATATAACAGAAGTCTTATCTGTGCTAAGGACAGTGTAACACGAATGACCCACCTCTTTGGGTGATGGATGGTTGCTCAAAGCACAGCTGTTGGCAGGGCACCTGTGAGTCTGAGAAACAGCTGGAGAGACCTCCAAGGAAGTGGATGAGGAGGAGGTGAGGGAGCAGTGCTATCGTTTTGTTAAAGAAGTGCCTCTGTGGGCCTTACTGCTGTGAATGCTTCCTGTGTTCTATGGCCTGTGAGTTGCATTACAAAGCTGCAGTGGGGACTGGAAAGACAGCCATGGGACCATCTTCCAGATTTCATTCCAGATTTTTCCCAAAGCTGCCAATCCTAAGGCTGCCCATTCCAGGCAGCAGGACTGAAGACACATCCTCTCAGTCTGGCTCTGACGCTGCTTTCTCCTTTATTGAGCCTCTGCTCTCTAGTGAGTTGAAATTGCAGTTACGTGAGGGATTTGGTGTGGAGCACGTTGTTGTGCTAGACGAGGTCTCCCAAGGATAATAAAGACAATAGGGAAAATCTCCTCGAAGAGCAGCACTGTAAACCTAAAATCAAAACCACAAAGCTGACTTCAATGGCCAGCCGTGATCTTGATGTACTTAAACTGAAAGGTATATAAATATTCTGAAGCCCGTTCTAATGGCTATGGCAGAACCAGCTTTGGGAGATGCAGTGAATCTCAGTTTCCCATCAATTTGGAAGGATAGGATTTTTTCTGTCACCCTAAATTTCCTGGGTTTTTTTTTTTTTTTTTTTTTAATATTCCCCCCCAGTGTTTCTCCACATTTTCTTTTTTAGTATAGCATATCATCCTGGAGGCCATCCCTCTTTCCTGAATGTTCTGGGATCAGGATTCTTGGCCATCCATCGCAGATGTGTATAACCCCAATCAACGGGCAGTGGCTTTCGTTGTGCTGTGTGCTGCTCATTTCTGGGCAGGATTGAGGAGGAGGAAGTTCAATGGTAGATGGTGATAAGTTCCAAAAATCAAATCAACTTGTGCAAGGAGAATTTATGGTGTGCCTTTTCTCTTTTTCTCTCTCTGGAAAAAAAGGACTCTCTGGCAAATAATCTGAAAGAATCCAACATCTCAATAAAACAAAGTCGTCCCCCCCTTCTGCTCGGTGTTCTGAAAGGAACCATTGTTTGTGGGTTTCAAGGTGGGCTCATTGACTTTCATGTTGCCATGGAACCAGCATGTTTTTCTTCCTGAGTGATACTTGCTTGTAATCTCAGAAGCTCTTTCAGCAAATTAGCACAGGTGATCGGTGAGTGGGGTTGGTTAGAGCAAAGGCTGGCCAAGGACCTACTTGATTAACCAGATGAGGTAATGTAAGGAGTGAAAATAAAGTCCTGGGCTAAGCCTCGGTTAAAAGAGGGAGGGCAGATAAACAAGAATGCTGCTAACTCCCACTTTCTGTTCTCTGTGACACAGAAAGACTGATATTGGATTAACATGCTGGTAGACTTAAAAACAAGTAAAGCTCTTTCAGAACTTACGTTTTAAAATCCACAGCAGCACTGTGGAGCTGATTAGATGGAGAGAGGAGAGGTACTTTTGGTGGTAACTCTCACACAGTTGGAAGAAAGATGATGCTAATGTGTTTAATAAAGCCTCTCATGCATGTATGTGTTTTTCTCAGTATGTACCAGCACAGTGTGTAATACAACTGTGTTTAAAAATTTTAATGGAGTATTTTTTAGCCAAAAAAATGTTGACTTGGTGAGCTTAAGGAATTTGAAGTGATCAATTTTTGTTGATCTGTAGTACAGGAGATTATAAACATTTTGATGAAATCAAAACATTTTGCATCTAGTTCTGTCATTAGAACTTTCGTGTTTAGATATTCAAATCAAGATTGGATGATTTCCTGAGAGATGCTTTCTAGCTCAAACAGGAATTAAAGTGTGACATGGCACAAGATGGCTGCAGAAGTCCTGGTTGTGCAGCACTTGAGGATGTCAGTCTGTCAGATCCTGAGCTGGGAGGCTCAACGAAGGCTGAGGTCAGGGCTCCAGAGCGGAGGTGAGAACACAGGAGATGCTTTCCTTCACTCTGCTTTTCGTTCCCCTGGATAGCCATGCAAGCCACCGCAGCTTGGCACTGAGTAAAGCACGGTGATTTTTCAGTGATATTGTGCTAGACTCATTTGGTATTGGTTCTGATAGTCCTTGAATTGCTGAGTGTGCTCCCTCCCATTGTATGTGTGCAGATGGCTCAGCGCTTTGTGGGACAAGACCTGGGTGAGCCTACTGTCATTTGGCATTTCTCTGCATGCAGTATCAGTCGGAAATATCTGAGCCTGTTATTCTAAGCACATCTGTTTTGTGCTACAAACCATGACATCTTTCAGCTGAAGCTGGTAAAAGTTCTCAATTAAAAGATGGAGAAATCTTTTCTTAAATTAATAAAGCCTGAAGTAATCATTGTTCAGATGAAGTTTGGTCCCTCTGTGGCTGCGGTCACCTGTTGTTTTTTACCTCACTTTCTAGGTTAAATTCTGTAAGCTTGTCTGTTTTTTGTATCCAGCAGATTCACAGTAAATGAACAGAGGACAGTGAGGCATGTGGTACAGAAATGTGTAGCAGAAATTAGTAACCAATGAACACAGAAGCGTGTCCATTCTTCCATTAGTGTTTCTCCTTTCAGGAGTTATGACTTATGATGCTTGTAGCTAGAATTTTTTTTAAAAGTGTTTCTGTAGTTGGCAATGTCCTTGAAAAACGTTGTTTGGAATAGTGTGGGTGGTGTTTTCTCAGAAGAGACATCTGTGCTTAGCTAGCATGTTGCATAACCAGACACTGAATTTGTTGCTCGTAGCACTTATCTTTATTTCTTCTACAGTTTTTCATGAATTGCTGCGTTTGATCCTAGTGATAATGTTCAAGGCTGGATATTAAATTACCATGAATATTCTGGCAGCATGCTTTCTGCATTGCGTTTGGTCTCTCGCTTGGTGGGTGCATCAGTTCTCCCTATTTCAGATCTTCTGTTACCATGCTATGTCTGGTAGCTAAGAAGGAATAAATACAATCAATTTAAGAAGATTTTGGCCATGAGAATTTTTTGTGGTGTTACTGATTCTATAAGATAATCAGTTTAAATTCTAAGCATTGAATAAGGGGGCAACTGTTTCTTAAACAAGCTGCTTTCCCCTCCAAGGCCCCCATGTGTTGAGCACTCCTGACTTTCACCACAGTGATGCTCTCAGTCCTGAGGAACTGCTTGAGGGAGACAAGTTATGGAAGCTGGTCATTACATGTTAATTTCAGTGAAATTTTGTTATTTTTACCACCGTTTGTTTTTTGCAGTTCAAATGACCTCTACCTATCTTCAGCTCTATTGGGCTCTGTGAAAGATGGAGCATGGCGAAGTCTCGGACAGATTAAATGTGTTCTTATAGGTAAAATTTGTAGTTTTCCAGCATCTGTAAATAGTTACTTGCTTGGACTCCCAGGATCAAGTATTATTTAGCCTTGTCTGTTGCTTATTTCATTTTAGTTGCTTTTCCTTCCCGCACAGCTTCTTTTCATCCACCCATCTGAGATGCTGCATTATTCCAGGCAGCACTCTGGCGATGATGGATCTGGTAGGCACGTGGGGATTAAAGGGTTAAGCATTTAACAAGTCTCCATTTCAAACAGTTGCCTGGGAGGGCACACACCTAGTGATACAGATCTCTGCCTTTGGCAAAAGGGAGTTCTGCAGATTATATCAACTGGATATTTCAGTTCTAAATTGCATCAGACTCCTCAGTCTAATTTTCTAGCTTTAGTCTTCCTGATGACAGATTTTCCTTTGCATGCTTTAGTAAAGACTGGGGGGAAAAAAAACTCAAATTTTATATCAGGTTCTGTGGCAAACTGGGCAACTGAAAGCTGATGTTGCAGATGCTTATTAGGTACCTTTTATTATGTGTAAGGCAATCTGAAAACATGAACTGTGTTTTTCTTCCCTCACACACGTTTGAAATAATATTATACAATCAGAATTCTAAAGAATACATATTACATGTCTCCAAAAAAAATTAAGAGAAATCCTTTGTACTGTTGCTAAATTCTGGAGTTTTGATAACGATGCCCCAGAGGACTATCCTGTCATACTTCATAGCTGTTACTAAACATAGCTTCCCTTTGTCTCATTCTTTCCATATCCAGTACAAACTAAGCATGACATGTATTTTGTGTAATATATAATCTGAAAGCTACTAATCTGCTTAGTAGCCTAGATACGTGCTAAAAATAGGGTGTTTGTAAATAAAATCACACATTTATTCTGCCAGTTCTGTGTTTTGCCCTTTTTTGGTTTTCTTAGCACTAATGTTCATGGCACACATTATCTCAGATTTAATCAGTGCTTGTTCCTCAGCAAACAAGTTCTCATCCTGTCAAAATACTGCATCAGACCTTACCTCCTCTGATCTGTTTAATCTAGATAAATGTTAGAAAGGCATTTTGTCTCTTCCTCTTCCAGACAGGTAAGATTATCCTTAGCAGAGACTGCATTTTGGCTCGGCAGAAGTTTGCAATATCTGCAGCTGATGAATAGACATCCAGTCTGCTTGAAAGTGTTACTTGAAGTTTAATAGCTCCAACAATAAATTAAATACATGGGTACACAATGGAGCCACTTATTTCTTTTGACATTTTCTAGTTGTTTGCCTCAGTTCATATTTCCTCCCTTCCCTCACTTCTCCTTTATCCATGTCATGAGGTAGAGGAGTTAGCAGGACAGCCATGTTCTTCTCCCAGGTGAGGCACACAGCCTTATTTGGCTTCTTGACCTGCTGTCCAGCTGACATCTGGTGTAGCTCTGTAGTAGTGTCCCCTCTTGGTATGCAGGAGAAAAATCCTCAGGCAAACTGTCCTGCCCCATGGGCAGCATCAGCTGGCTGTTAGTGTACGGAGTCATTTGTCCATGGCAGGACAGCTTGTTTGCCTTCTCTTGCAAGCCAAAGCCACCTTGAAATGAGAAGAACAGCTCAGGAAATCCACCTGTACTAACAGCTGTGATGCTAAACTCAACGTTCTGTTGTGTGCACTGTGCAGTATGTGTAAGTATGGTGAGAGAGGAGTCATTCTGTGTTAAGAAAATCAATGCTTGATTTCATGTCTTAAACACACTGCAATCCTCAAAGCCTGGTGTGGACTTGCCGTAGTCATTCTGTGCTCAAGTCCAGCCAGGGCAGGGTCCAGGAATCTTGTCTGCTTGGCTGTGCCACTGCTGCTCTGCTGAGGGAAGGAGTGCTGGGAAACACTTGAATTTCCAAGTTTCTCTGCAAATTCAGCTTGTTCCCTTTGAGTTTCAGAGGCATAAAGTGCAACCTGAGGAGCTGCTGTGTGGCAGCAAAGCTGGAATGGGGAACCCAAGAAAGAGGCAACAGCTGACTGCAGGCAGCTCAGTAGTGCTCTGCTGGGGTATGAAGGAGGAAGCAGACTCAGGTCATCACTGTTTCCTCTTTGGGTAGAATTTGAAAAGGATTTTGCTTGTGTTATTTGAGTCTTGAATTCCCAGCCCCATGTCCTCCAGTCTCTTGTTCTCTGCCCTTTTTGGAGCTGTTGTCTTTTCTCTCACTCCCTCATCTTTGTCATTTGTGTCTGTATTTTGGGGTATTATTTACTTACTTCCAATAGACAGACAATTGTTTTGTTTGTCCAGATGGCATTGAAAATCCACCTTAGAATATTCTATTAGTAGGAAGTGCTGCAGAGGCAGAATGTGGAAAGTCCTTTGGAGAAGGTGGAAACTAGAAAGCTCTCTTCCTAGAAAAACTGCCTGGTTTCTGGCTGCTTTCCTCTCTTCCCTCTGCTCAGCAGACAAGGGTTCCAGCCTTCTAATTTCATATGCTGCTGAAGCAAAAGCTCCTAAGGCTTGCTTTAGGGTAAGAAAAGTGTGCCCTACATTTTATTTCCCAGTGTTTAAAACACACATTTTATTCTATCCTGAAAAGACTTCCATTTTGCAGAAGGCTTCTGATTTTTCTAGTCTGTTTTCCGTATGGAATGAGAAAACAACTGAAATGCAGTATTTCTAATAGATAAAGTTTTCTCTCTCCTGGCCTCTTCTCATCTGTAACAGAGGTGGCTTGTTTGAAAAATGCTTTGCCGGATGACCATTGCTTTTGTAGAGGACCTTGAGATAAATGTGCTAATAGATAAGCTTTGTTTAAAGCCATGTGGTTATTGTCATCACTCTAGAAAGAGATGTCTTTATTGTCAGCAGCTGTGGCAAGAAAAGGGAGTTACTTTAATAAAATCAAGTTTAATTGGACAAATGTGCTTGCATGGTAGTGTAGTCAATCTTGCATACATACAATTGTTTTTTAAACACAATTTATTTTTTCTAATTTTGCATCTTTTATGTACTCTTATTTCTAACAACTGTACTGAAACTATTAATTGTCAACTTTTTACCCTATGTTCAGGCATAAATGAGAGACCTTTAGACTTCAAAGGGCATTTTGACTTCATTTGCTGCTTGGTTGGGCCTTTTATGCAACTTTTCTCTTGCAGAGTTGCAGGGCTATAGTAAACCAACATGTCTGATTTTACTTTCTAATTTGTTTGCTCAGGCAGTTTAACGTGTGTGCAGGAGTGTATACAGTTTGAAGGTTGTATGCACCATCCGTTATTTTTAATTTTGACATGAAGGAACCAATTGTTCACTGATGTTTATGCTAGTGCAGAACTTTTGAAGATGACTCAGCTGGCCTGGTGTCATCTTACATTTTGGGTAAGGGGTAAATGACCAGTCAAGATGACAAAGTAGTCAACAGCCAAGAGTCAACAGCTGCATGTTCCTATGAGAGACACTATTTTGACATGACAAGTCAACTCCCTGAAAATTGTATACTTAGTATAGATAGAGGAATAACTCCAAAGGTATTTACTTAAATTGTGCTTACTAGGGTGGCAAAGGTTAATTAACAGCTAGAACCTATTGTGCAGTGCCTAAGACAAACAGCGGTGTCATCCTTTTCCCCTAAAGGAAACTGATACTACTCTTTGAAGTGCTTTGTGGGTGGAACACTGCTTCCCTAGTTTCTTTTGTGACCTTATTAACCAGAAACATACACTGTGCTTGGTACCTTCTGGAACTGATGTAGTAAGTCTTTACTGGAAGACTTGATGAACTCCATACAGTGAGATGTGTTGCAGTGGTATTTGGTGTAGGCTTAGTCTGTTGCTTCAATCCAGAGACAAGACCTCTAGGGATCTTAGGAGATATCCAAACAAAAGCAAGCTCATGTTTGCAGGATTACAGAGTGCAAGGTGAGCTGCAATTAGGTGACTCCCCATGGAATGAAGGAAGAAAGCCAGCAGGTGAGAGTATACAGATGTTAAAGAGTTAATGACGTTGGTACTCTAACCTATAGTCTTCTGATAGTTCCAGAAGATGGGTACGTATGTTTTTATTTAGATAAATTATAATTGTATAGACTTCTAATCTTAATGCATTTGTAACCTGTGATGCAGATCTCCTATTTCAAAAATAGGATGAAAGGTTAAATGAGGAAAAAATGATTTGTTCAGATTTTTTCAGTCCCTTCTCCAGAAGCATGGCTGGCCTGAATTTAGACATCAGTGAACTGGAAAAGATAGATAAACTTTTTGCCTTTGGGTCATAAAACTTTGCTAACTGAACTATTTCTGCCCATGGGAGTGGTTCTCACTTGGCTCCACCTGGTCTTCAGTTGATGTGTCATGCTATTTTAGAAACTTAATCTGGAGTGAGTATATTGGTAACCTGGGCAGCCAAGTGCCACCTCCATAACCATTAATTTGTGCTGCAGGAGGAGCTAATTGTTTATATACTAAACGGAAATGCCCAACCAGTCTGCCGGTAACTTCTGATCTCAGCTGCTCTGACTTCTTGCTGCAGGAACCCAGTTCTCAATCACTCGTTTTCACTTTCAAAACTCATTTTCCTGTAATTAAGATAGCATATCAGAGTTTCTTGACCAGTGTATCTTGATAATGTGTCAAAGACTTCAAGTGCAAAGCATTGTGTGAAGCTATTTAGCGCAAATTTGCAAACTGCAGTTGGTTAGCAAGAGTGCTTGCATTGCTTTCCCCAAAATATGGATTCTTATGTAATGAGAATTATTTATCAAAATAGTGTAGTTAAAGTAGCCATGCATTTTTTTTATCATATACCATATCATCAGAAAATACACAGGAGGCTTTTTGTGTACCCATTCTAGAAATAATAGCAACTATGGCTATTTCAGGATTATTTTTTGTAACTTCATTGTGGAGAAAGTGAGCTGTCTGTGTATTTTCAGTATCTGCAGAAATGTGCACGCAGGATTTTTCAGTGCTGAGGGCAACTTTTTCCTAATCCTGACAAGGGGGGAATCTGGAATATTCCAAGCAGCCTTCTTTGTCCTTTGGGCTGATCACACAAAATTTATGCCACGTTCCAGCTAAAATCTACATGTTGTATTTATTAAAAGTAGAAGTGTTAGATAAGAGTGAGTTCTGCTCACCTTCTTCCCCACGTTTGGGAGTTATTTTGCTTTTATTATGATGATAAATATATTTTCATCCATCTAAAGCTTAAGGACTTGCAATTCTTTTCTCTTTTCTTTTCAGGAATAACTGTTTTCTTCCCCTGTCGTGTTCAGAGATACCTGCAAAAGGAGGGACTAGCAGTTGTGCTGTTCTAGTTGAGGCCGAGGCAAATTTGGGGTTCTGTCATCTTTTGTGCATTGTGTATTCCTTTTTCTTTTTTGCAGGCTTGCTCTATGCTCAGGTATTGTGAGAGCTGTTTCTTAAGGCCTTCAATGAACAAAATCTAAAAAAAAAAAAAAAAGCATATACCTAAACTGATTTCTGGTTAGCAAGACACCAAACTGTGTTGTTTGGTCTCATTGAGGTCTTCAGAAATAAATATGGATCTCACTGCAATGTGGAGTTGAGTATTTTAATTTTTCTTCACTAAAAATGTTTAACAGTGAATAGCAGCACAGAGCCTTGCTTTTGAAAAGGTAGCATATTCACTGGGGAATAAAATCAAGGTAATAGCTAAAACACAATCAGAGTACTGCTGAGATGTATACTGAATGTGCATAAAATTGGAACAAAGCAGATCTAGGTAGATTTTGGCTATTTCTTTGCCCTCTAATTGATTTACTCTGTTCACAAGAAAAAAATGAGAGCCTAATTGAAGAAGCCAGCAAGAAAGTCAGTGAAGCCAGCAGTGTCCTTTTGTACAAGATGTGTCTGGGGTGTGATGGTTAAACAGGTGGGTTTTTGTTTTTTTTTTTTTTTTTTACAAGATCTTAGATGCAAACAGAAAAGTGTAACGAAGTGAGCCTGCCAAGGTTAGGTGCAAGTGTTGTTTATGCAGATGCAGTGGTGGTTAAATGTCTGTGTTTTACCATTCCCTTCTTAGTTTCAGGCTGTTTTGATGGTGGCTGGGTTAGTGAAGCTGCACACGGAGTTGTCTGAGTACAGAAGATGTTCAAAAGCCACTTGTCAAGCGGCTTCCCTCCTATTCACAGTTACATATTTCCTCAGGCTCTTCCCAGTCTTTGCTGTCTCCCCAGGAGATCAAGCATCCTTCTACCAGCTGCCTCCCACGCTTAAGGCTATATTGACTCCTAGTGTAGTTCCATTGTGGTAAGCAGCTACACTAGACTTTTTTTTCTCTGATCCAAATCTGAAAGATGGACAGAGATCAGTAGTTAGTTTTGGAGTGGAAGCTCAGGTGCAGTTTCCTCCCTTGCCTTTCAATCATCGACTTTTAGCCAAGGGCATCACTGGAAGCACAGCCAATTTCTACCAATGTTTTCATTTTAAAATGTCTTCATTTTTCAGCTCTGGAACTTGCATTTAAAAAAAACAAAACAAAACAAAAACAAACCAACAACACATTTTGTAGCTGATGGCTTTGGGGAGTTGCACATTTTAAAATAAGATGCAAATAATAAATTGCTGTAGTATTTTCAGTGTTGGTGGTTTGGGACTATAGAACTGGAGGATGAGTCACAATGGACCCACTCCAACTCTCTGGCACATGTTTTGCTGTTAAGTACTATGTGCCCTTGACATTTCTGTGAAGACTTTCCTTCTCCAGTATTTTAATTGTTAGAATCATTTACAAGATAAAGGAGCTGAGTCACTTTCAGGACTGATGCTTTTTTGCCAACCAGCTGCATCTGGAATGAATGCAGAAGTGTGGATGTGTAGTGTAGTTCTGCAAGAGGAGTTGTTGCATTCGCCTCAGATATATAAGTCTGTGAACAAACATTTTTAGCTGAAATGGATGAAGTTACTCATTTTTCTTCTGTTGTGATTGAAGGACAAGATTTTGTATTTAAAAACATTACTTTGGGGGGAAAAAAACTTCAGTAATTGACTTCTTATGTAACAGAACTGTGCAGAGAAGTCTGAGCTTATTTGTGGGAGTTCTTCAAAGTGAAATGTATTGCTTGCAAGTGCTTTGCAGTTGCTGAAGTTTGTGCTACTATTTCGGCAAGAGGTAAGAGATGAGGCAGTTTCAAAGATGGCTCTGAAAGATTATATGAGGGAGTGATAAATGTATAGTGGGACTTGAAAACTGTTCAACTGGAACTATGGAAACTTGAGTGATTTGGTAAGAAAGTGGTTCTGGAAAAATAGTTATGTTTTATCTATGACACAGCTTTTTGCAAGGTGTAGCACGATTACAAGTAAAAGGGTGGGCTGAATCATCTGGTACCTTCAGTTATGAATGGATGAATCATGAAGATTTGTTTCCAGGCTGTATACATACCTTTAAAGTTGTCTGAAAGCTCTTTATGTGTCACAGGAACATTTTAGGATAGGGAGAGCTGGTTGTCTGATGTAAGAGCATCCATTCTCTTGCTGAGAGGCTGGTATTTCTAAGAACAAATCTTATCTGATTTGCTAGTTTTGTTTATAAAGACTTGTACTAGTTTATGGTGGTATGAATCATCCATTGCATAATGTCCACCTCCTTCAACAAGGTCATCTATACTTCTTTTAACATCCTCTTGTATGAGTTTTTAGTATCCTAAATATCAATCCATTCAGCAACTTCAGTACAGTAAGTGTCTACACTGCTTGGCAGCGTGTGGATTTAGCCAGGGGTTGTGGGTGAAGTGTTACACGGGGCAGGTACAAACTTGGTAAATACCTGTGCTAAATCATATAAATAAGAGTTATTTCTGATTTTGGAATCATTACTTCAGGCTGTGCAACTCACAGCTCTGTGCAGTTAAAGAGCTAGGGCAATGCTCCTTTTCTTCACTTGGCGTATGCCCAGCTTTGATAGAAAGTAATACTAGGGAAGCAGACTATTTCTCAATATAATTTATTAGTTTATGTGCTGCATTAATATATGAATATGCTTTAAAATTCACTTAAATATAAATTTGCCAGTATCTCTGTACAAATTGATGTATTTTGGGATTCATAAACATTATCAGTAGGACTGTGCCTTTCTTGTTCTGTGAAGCAACACTGAGTTATCTGCAAGCACTTTTTCCTACATTGGGATGCAATAGTCCTCCTGTCCCTTGTTTTTGCTGCCACATTTGCATGATAATGAATTCATGGATTTTCCTCTGCTGCTTTTGCACAGTTAATGCGGAGCCCTCCAGCTCCATGGAGTGGAAGCCCCTTTCCCTGTGCTCCTTCTGAGGCACAGGCAGCTGCAGGTAAGCATGCTGCCATTTCAGCTCCATGAGTGTGTGGGCACTGCCCGCGGGACTCGCTGTTCTTTGTGCCTGGCTGCGTTCCATCTGGTAAGGAATATCTTGTGAGTCTCAACAAGTAAGAGAACCAAAAATAATGAAAGCTCCTGGACAAATGTGTATTGTTATGTATTAAAGGTTATAACTGATCTAATCGGAGCTGGCTGTGGAGTTGTTCTTGCTTTGGTTGCATTGGTGCTGCTGGAGCGGCTGTGGGTACCTGTGGGCTGCTGGCAGCCACACCTCATGGCACGCTCAGACCGGGTCGAGGCGTGAAGTGAAATGGAATTCTGTTGCTCATTTTCAGGTCCAGGTCATCCCACTTTCTCTGCTACTGAATCTTCTAAGCTACTCACACGTGTTATGAGGCCTGTGGCCACTTGTGTACCAAATACAGTACCTTTGGTTTGCTTGGCTGCTTGCATGAGTGATATGCTCTGTAAATTCTGTGCTGTGAGAATGCTTCCCTCTGCAGAAATCTGAGGTTATTTGTATGAATGAAAATCACTTGAGCAAATTTAAAAAAGGAAAAAAAAAAAAAAAGGAAAAAAAAAAAACCCAAATCTCTGCAAATTCCTCCCCAGCTTCCAGCCAGCTGGTGAGAAATACATTTCCTCAAAAAATAGGGGTCAGTAAGCTCTCTTACTGTTCAAAAGGCATTAGTTCATTTTTGCATTAACACTTCATTTTTAGTGTGCCGGCACCCCTGTCTCACTGGCAGGAATGAAAGTGGGGAGTTGAACACAGGGTTGAATTTGATTCAGAGTTTGTTGCTAGTTTCTCTAGGATTTCCTCCCAGTTTTGTAGTCTCGTGCCTCCTTGGAGTTGGAGGAGGGTTGGTTTCTGTTAGTAACTATCGGTTGGTCTCAGCTGCCAGTCATTTGCCTGCTCTATGAAATGAATGAAAATGTTTGAGAAAATTGGTTTACTGAAGAAGTCAGTGAACCTTGAAATGAATTAGTATCTTAGCTACAAATTCACATTTAATAGCTTCCTTTGAAAGGCCTTTTGTGCAGTAAGAGATAAGCTTGTGGTTGCGTGTTGTGTCCTTGCTCATGTAGGCTGTAAATAAACTGTCTGGCTTTAACTACATGCTCATTGAGCAGCAGGGTATTGAGGAACACTGCTTTATGTAGCCTATCAACTGAACTGAAAATTGCTGGGAGACAGAGCAGTGCAGAGCCAGACTTGTGTTATGCTGAAGAAGCAGTAAGTGATGTTCCTTCTGCTGGTGTGCTGGGAGGCTGTTCACTTGCATGGGACTGCAGGAAGAGGAGCAGTGCTCAGAACGATTCTGGCGTTACATGTGGTTTGTGTGTTACTGTTTAAGCTGTACGAATTCTCACTTCTTGTATTTCTTACATTTTGATTCTTACTAGTCCTTGGAAAATGCTTTTCCAGCCTTGTCACAATTTTGCACCAGGCTTCAATGTAACCAGTGATAGGAGAAACCTGTAGATGTAGAAAGTGGGTATCTGGAAGACAGTCTCCTTCAATGTTTATATTGAGGTTGACTTTTTTCATTGAACAGGATGTCTTGCTTTCTGGATAGTACTTTTGCTAACAGCAGGGACTGGAGGAAAGGTGATGCTTTGCTATGAAATGCTTTAGCAACAAAGCGAAAGTGGTAGGCAGTGAGTCTTACCCTACACTGTGACTCCATTAACAGGGATTACCAGCTCATAGAAGATGCCTCTTCATAACTGGAAGTGTGTCTGCTTAAAGATCTTATTTCTCCTCCATATGTTTAGGGAGGCTTATACATACTTCTGTACCAGTGCTGTCCTTTCCTCTGTCTGTTTAGTGTAATGTATGTAACCCAGCAGTCAGTCCCTGGTGGTCACCTGTAGAGCTGTTTACATACTCTTACCACAAAGGTCTTTCTGTTGACATGGGTTCTCAGACTGACAGTCAGAGGTGTAAAGTGCTCCTAGCAACAGAGTGGAATGCAGAACATTGTTTAGATAAGATTCATTTGCTTCTGATGTCTACCTTTTTGATGAATGTATAAATGGCACTGCATCACATCCATGTCTCGTTCTGCTGGCCTAAGTAAACGATGCTCTATAGCAGGAAAGATCTTAAACCACATGTTTGTAACGAGGGATTTTCAAGCTTTGTGCCTGTGCAGAGTTCATACTTCCTAAAACTAAGTGACAAAAAAGGTGCACTATATTCCAGCTAAAATCCTACTCACATGTGTACTATCTCATCACTATCTCTGGGATCACTTTTCCTGTGCATTTTATGTGTACAGCTGCAAGGCAGCACTAGGATGTGTGGTGTGAAAAAGATGACATCTTGGGGTGTGTCACATGTGGTCGTTTGCTCAGAGGTTTCTATCTGTCTGTTTGGTAGTCACTCAGGATTTGTTCTTAATTTGGTGTCTCCTATTGATTATTTACCCACCAGTTTGACAAAAACCCTCTAATTATTAGCTCCTATGCTTTACCTGGCTCTTCATACTCTTTAAAAAACAAAAAACAACAACAAAAAAAAACAAACACCAACTTGATAGTATGAGTCAAGTTTTGGGGTATCTGAGAAAAGAAGTGAGTTCAAACACTTGATATTCTTTGTGGGGGGGAAAAGAAAAGTCTGTATTTTAAGTTCATGCAATGTTTTGCTGATGTATTTGCACCTCTTCTCTACTTTGCTCCCAAATAAATCCCAGCAAATGCTCTCATACAATCTAACTGGGAAGCCTGTTTGTTTATTTCTGCTCTGACACCTGTGTTGGGAAGAATTACTGAAACTGCTTGCTGTGTGACATTATGCTGTCTTTGCTGGCTCGTGCTGCCACTTCTGAGTGCAGATGTTGCTGTGCTTCCTGGCTTATCAGGTTTTTTCAGTTCTGAAGGATTTGTTTTTAAGTTAGGATGGCACCTTCTTTGTAATACACACGTAACAAAGTAGAATTGACTGCTAATTTCTGAGAGAGAAGATGAACATGGGGATAAATGTTTTCAGAATTGGGTCAAAGTTCTGTAGAAATCTTAAAAGCTATGGGAGCTAATAAGGGCAATGTTACTTAGCTCATGAAGTAAACAGAGATATTATGTTTCACTTGTTTTTTTTTTACTGTGACATTTTACCAGGGTGTCTGGTACTGCAAATATAATTCCTTATTAGTCATCAGCAGATAATAGGTCCTGACTATGTGAAAAGAATTCTTTTTGCAAATTTCAGAAGTTTCCTTATGTTCCATTCCCAGGATTTTGTTCTGGACTAGAGGGATCCTTAACTGGAGATTGGAAGTTACTGGATTTAAGGCTTAGGGAAAAGTTTCTTCCTTGGCATAACTCCTTACGCCAGTCTGAGATTCTTCCACTTTGTTTTATCTTCATCTTTTCATCATTTTCTTCTTTATTTGATCATGTGCATGCTCTACTTTCGGCACGCTTTACAATCCTACAGTTTGGAATGGTGGCATTCCTTAGAATCCTTTTTTTTTCCTTCCTAAAGCTTTCCAGCTTGTGTGCCCATTATCACCACTGCTGCTTAATTTTTCTCACGTTAATGGTAGTTGCATGGTTTTCACCTTTTTGCTGCCTTTCTCCAAAACGTGCCCTCATACATTTATCTGCTGGCTTGTGGATTCACCCTTTTACCTGACAGCAGTTGTTGCCTTCAGCTAAAGTTCTCACATATTCCACGGATGATCCTTAGATTACAGAGCAGGAGAAAATTGGTCCCCAGCTCACGTGTCAGAGCTGTCTTTCCTCAAAATCTTACTTAGGTCCTCTGTTAAGAGTTTGCTCCTGTGGGTACGGTTTCTTTGGGTTTGCAGACGTTCAGTATCATCTGCTATTATGAGGTCCTGTGTGTTGCTATAGAGGAGCTGGAATGAGCATGGGTCTGGGACACCTCTTATGGCATCACAGCTGTTAGCTTCCTTTAGTGTCTTTGGCTTCGCTCCAGGGCTTGCTGAAGTCAATGGAAAGATTAAAATGGCATCCATCTGAATGAATCAGCTGGGCACAAATGCTTGAGGGTGGCACACCAGAAATGAGAGCTCAGAAGTGAAGATACCTGTGCTCTTCCACTATTGTTTTTGAATGCCTTTTTTTTAAAAAAAAAAAAACTCCTCACTAATATCAATGTTTTTTAACTGAAATGTTTTCCTATGCTGAGTGCTAGTAATACTTAAGACTGAAATAACCCAATACATGTGTTATACACCTGTGTTATAGCTGTTTTAGCTAGTTACTCAGAATCTCAGAAATTGCTATTTTTTTAATCATCAGTACTGATTTATGTTTTTTAATTTATTTTCTGCAAAACTCCTGGTCTACTTTTAGTCAGTGGAGTTGAAATCATTTGGTTAATCTTCATTTCTTTTGTGTTGTTTCTGAGGAACTGTGTTTGTCAACCTGAAACACATCTCGGGGCAGTCAGATCTCCCACTTGCATACATACACAGAACAGGTACAAAGGGCCTGTGCTCACATGTTCAGATTCCTATCTGTAAGTGTTCAAATGACCAATGCAGTTATTCATTTGAATGGAAAAAATATACTAAACCTCTTCAGAAGAGAGCACTGTACTCTAGAATATTATATGTAGTCTTTAGGTTTGTATACATCAATATTATGTACATGTCTGATTGCTATTTAAGTAGTACTGGAGTGTCTGGTGTCAGCTCCTTCCCCTAAATAAAACAGGGCAGTAACACCTGGTTTAGAGCCAGCTGGCTTAGGTTTACTTCCTTCTCAAATGCTTTCATTCATAAATAAGCAAAATGGCAACTCAAGCTATGAAAAGGAACAGAGAAACTCAATGTATACAAAATTTTACTCAAAAAATGGATGTATTTTATTTCTTTTTTTAATAACCCTCAGTGAGTCTTTGATCCAGATCCCACTGCAGTCAATGGGAATATTTATTTTGACTTTAGTAGGAATTTGATTTGGCCCGTGTGTGCTAAACCACAGGACTGTGGAGAGCAGTGCAGGCAGTGGGGATAGGAAGAATACTCAAGTTCTGTCCAGTGCTCTGCCACTGGAGGGGCCTGTTTGCCACCAGCCGTTTTGGCAAGGTGTGCTCTGATGTTGCATGAGAGCGACTGCTGTGAGACAGCAACCTGGGAGGGATCCAGCACTGGTGTGAAGTGTTTCTCTTATCTACTTCCCTCCTGGGGGAAAGCAGCATTAGCAGAGCCAGAGGAACTGAAGGTTCACAAAAATGACTGTTGGAATGAAGAATAATGTGTATGGGGGAAGGGGAGAATCAACGGAGGCTAAAATCTTGGAAGAATTTAATGCCAAGTTGAATGAGCATCTGGGAAGATGTAATCTAATTCTCCAGTGGCACAAAGCTATCTGCTAACAACGTAAATGTAAGGTTAAGCCTCAGGAATAGAGGTATACGTTGGTTTGCGATGAGACCAGATTTCCACCACAAAATATGCATATAATCAAGCAAAAGTTGTCTTGGGGCACTTTACTCAGAAGTTGTATTATCAGGACACCAGGATCACATTTTGCTAATGGCTAGAAATGCCCTTCCAGCAGTGTCTGTCAAGATGGGGACCAGTTTTCACAGAGTACATTTGTCAGTGTGCATTGCAGGCTCATATTGCTGCTTATCCTGTGCAGGCAACTCGGAGATACTCACTGCCTGTTATATATCCCACAGATGCAGTTTTTTTCCTCTTTCTTTTTTTTTTTTTTTTTTATTACCTTTGCCATGTTAAGTTTACTTTTATTTCTGACTTCCAAGGGTGAGAACCATATATTATATTCCATGTCATGGTGACTCTTGCAGTTTATCACTCTGCTAAGTGCAAGGATTACTTCTGGTGCTGCCATAGGTTACCAAATGACTAGTCTAAAAGGTCCATGTGTAGTGGGATTTAATCCAAACAGAACTGTGAATAAGTCTGTGAAGATGCAGTTTGTTTTTCATCATTTAATGCCTTTTGGACCTGCTTTGGATGTAGCATGGCTATTTTTGCCTGCTTTCGTCAGTCTGGGGGCACATAGGATTGAGGATTTTTCAATGATATCAGTTCATTCTACACTTAAGAACTGGGGATGTTGAATTTATAGCAAAACGATGCATACACTGGGATGTGAATTGATGTATTTTTATTTACCTGCACATAAGCAGAGAAATGATGCCGGACCAGTTGCTTTCTTTGAGAAAGCTGACGTAAAGGAGTTCAAAGCTGCATGAGAAACTTGCCTGACTTGCCTTTCATTTTTTACGTTCCTCACTCGACAGGTGTCAGGAAATTTTAAAGGCCTGAAAAGTATTTTCTGTGAATGCTTTTAGGAAGGAAATGTTCAAATCCAGTCTAAACTTGTTTAAGCTCTTAGTTGGTCACCTTGATGATCTTAAATTTGCTTCATTCAGACTTTGAAAACCCGAGGACAGTTGTGCAGGCGTTTGGGCTGATGCATAGTGCTGTGTGCGGCAGCGCCTTTGGCCTCCTGGTGCTGTAACTCCCTGCAGTGTAAGCAGAGGTGTTGCTTCCCCTTGTCCTTTTCTATTCTCTGTGTGGTCTTTATCCAGAACCATCTTTGTGTGAATTCATCTCCACAGCAAAACGCAATTCAGCATCAAGGGCAGAAAGTGTGTCTGAGCGTGTTAACACAGAGGGCTTAAAAGCAGAGCCTTTGTCACTACACCTGTAGGAAGAACAAGTGGTGACGAGGCCTTTTTGATTGTTCTGCTGACTTCTTTTCATAGGGAGTAAAATCCTAAGTGCTTCTTCTCCAAAATGCTGTGCATCTGTTCTCAGTTGCCCTTAATTGACAGGTGGCATTGCAAGGGCTGTAAACGCTGCTGTGGGAAGGGGATGTGGTTTGTTTAAAACTGAGCAGCTTTGTCAACACATCTGTGTTGACCGAGGTGGGGATTTTCCTATCTGTTCAAACACTGATGTTTCCCCCTGCCCGCCTCATATATCTCCTTATGGATCCGAATGCCACCTTCTCCCACCCTCTTGTCTCTGCGTCTGTGGCATTCCTGGCCAAAATGTGTAAAGGTGATGCCTTGGTATTTCTCGTGATGTGGAGATATTTGGATGTTCAGAATGACTGAGGTGCCAGTTCTATTTATGCCTAGTTAGTGTATTGTGAATCTCAAAGCAGCGTGTAACGATGTGCATTTTGGTAGCCCTAGAAAATGCTCATTGCTAACTCATGTAAATGTACTCGTCCATCATAAGTGCTTATGATTTTTTTCCAAATATTTGGTGATTCTGAAAATTATTCAATTAAGGAGAAGTAAAATTTCAAATATATTTTGCTATTTATTTCCCAGCAAATTCACACAGCAGATGTAAGATAGCTGAAAAGTTTTGAAATTTGAACATAATTTAAGATCTTCAGCAGACAAATAGTTATAAAAGTCACTTGTTTTTTTTAATAGGGTGGAAAGAAGTCTTACAGTGGGCCGTGTGGAGGACGCGACTGCAGTGCTGGATGCAAATGTTTCCCAGAGAAGGGTGCGAGGGTAAGTTGTTGTATGCTAATGCAACTATTTATCGTGCCTCTCTTATCAAGTAAAGGAAAAAGAAAATCAAGTTTGTGTAATTCTGAATCTAATGACCTCATGAAACAACAAAAGTGAAGAAGACCAACTGCATTTGTAATGTCCCTGACCAGGATTTCAAAAGCTCTTCTAAGGGCTTTCAAGTCATTAGCTTTGCAGTAAGTGTTAATGGAATCTTTCTTTATGCAGTCAGAGGCCTGGTTCAAAAGAAGTCAGATTGTCTTTAAGTAGATTACAACAATTAAAAAGAAAAATCTAATTACTGTGGGCTTCCAGTATGGATTTTATCCTTACTGTAATAGCTTCTATTAGTTTGTGAAAGTATTTTTGTCTTTGGTACTTGCTTGTGAAGAAATAAGTCTAAAGGAATCTGTTTCCCTATAAAAAAAAATAAATAGGGAAATAGCTTTTGTTAGCTAGAGCAATTCTGTCAGTTTTGCATTTGAAGAAACCAAATGTTTAAGCAATGTTTCTCTAAAACAGCTTAATTTCATTTGATTGTGTGGAAGGGTTTTAACCTTAGCATAGCTGGCTACTTCCTTTTTTAGGGCAATGAAGAGCTGCCAACTTCATTTTGCAGTTACAATTTTAATATATTTTTTCCATGTGTCTTTCAGTGATGTGTGGGTAAACTCAAGGCATTGCTTTCTAGGAGTGAGCTTAGGAAAATATTGCTGTTTAGTAATGATGTTAGACATATGCTTAAATGTTTCCCTAGTTACAGACAGACTTGAGCGTGAATTCTTAATTGATAACTGATGATGTTTGCTCTGGAAGAACAAAAATTCTTTAAAATCATTGTGTGGCAGAGTAGGAAACATGTCTGAACAGATAAGCAGAAGAACTTCGTAAGGAAATTCTCAACCTAAAATATGAGCTAATGCCGATTACTCAACACTGTGATTAGATGTGGTAAGGCACAGGCCTGGTTTGGTTCTGGAACAGAATATCCTCTAAATGCTTTGACCTTTGGATAGCAATGAGCATCATTCTTCTGTCTCTTTATATTCCTGGGGTTCAACTTGATTGTTTGAACTGGCCACAACAGTGTTGACCTTGTAGTTTGAGCTCTTGGTATCTCTTTTGTTAAGATGTCACAAAGATTTTAGTCTGTTTTCTTTGCTGACCTGAGAACTCACTTGGCTTTTAGCTTGTTCCTTACGTGACCTGTATCAGTAGATGCATTCAGGCCTTTAAACATAAGTTTCATCCTACTGAGACCTGTCTGTAGAGTAAGCTGTCAGCTAGAAGGGATAATCAGTCCCTATTACAACACTGCCTCTATCAAGCCTTCCTGAGCCCTGCTGACACCTTCTTGGACATCTGCAGACAACTACTGGAGTCCTGCCATGCTGGAGGACAGGGAGGTAACTGATGGAACTGGGAAAGGGGACAGTGTGATTATCTATCCTACAGCACTGTTTGTTTCGTGGAGGAGATCATACAGCTTGAGGCTAATTCCCTGGCTTTCTGCCTAGCTTCTCATGCATTGCTGCAAGACCTTTAAGCTTAGAAAAGGCAAATATAAGACAGGACTCTACCCATGCCCTGAATCCTTTTCATGTATTTAAAAAAAAAAAATTCAGCTGTCAGTTTGCACAACTAATCTGACGAGCATAAAGCTAAGCTTGCTTTTTAAATGAAGGAAATTGCTGAAAAACTCAAGAAAAATGGCAGTTTTTTCATGGCAGTGGGCTGACAACTCATTGAAAACAATGTAGGCAGTGTCCTTAAACGTCCTTTATATGTGCTGCTGATCAGATCAAACTGATGAACTGTGATAAATTTATTAGTGATCACACACTTAAATGAAAGGTGGAGTGGGGCAGGAACACTTGCAGAAATGTCTAAGTCTACTGCCTGTTTAGTTAGGTACTTCTAGAAATGGAATGTAGGTATGTAATACCCCGTATCTCCGTGTTCATGTTTTCATTATGGTCTGTCAATGCATGTACAAAATACTACTTTTCTTTTTGGTAACTTTCTCATTTTTAAGTTAGAACTTAGAAGAACAATCTCTGTAGCATGAATCATTTCTGTGGAAGGGTAGGGTGCTGCAGTGTTTGTCTAGCACCCTCCTGGGGAGTTCTGCCAGCAGAGTGGTACGGTGCATCTTCTGCAGCAGCAAAGGTTCCTTTCTGGTAGTTGTCCCTATAGCTTGCATTGCCTCAGGAAAGCCTTAATGCTAGCTGGTGCTCATTTTAGGCTGTTTAATGAAGTCCAATCTAATCCAGTTTACTTTCAAGCCTTCATCCTTAGCTAATGCTGTGGAATTGGCCCTTGTATGGCAAGTTGATGAAAAGCCTGGCTCTGTGTAATTTAATGGCAAAACTCATGGGCCACACTGTGGCATCTGTGCCTGTTCCTATTTGCTAAAGTTCTGTGAGTAACTGAAGTGATTATGCAGAAGTCTAGTTCTTGCTGGAAAGGTTTTACTTTCACTGGAAGGTCCCACCTAGGACCTCCTCTAGAAGTTCTGAGAGGTCTAATGAAAAGATTGGACTTAAAGAGGTAAGATATCTAAGAACTTTGGATATAATTGTTCCAGTTTCTCTAAAATGCAGTTAGAATTTGTGCTGACTTTTAATACGAAATCTAACATAATGCTATTTAAAATAAAAAGCTAGTATGAGAAACCCTCACTACAGGTAGAGTTTTTAGATCAAAGTGAGGGGTTTCTGAATCTCAGCATCTTTACACTCTTTTTTTGGCTGGCAGTGATTGTGACTTTAAAAGTAAGTCTACTCTGATCATGAAGGTACCCAAATGTACCCTGGTGCCTGTAGCCTTTTTGGAAAGGGCGACCAATCGCATGCTTACATTTTAACATACAATCCCCTTTCAGAACATCTGTTGATGGGTACAAGTAGAAAGATGGAAAAAACAACTATTAAATTTTAATGGAGTGAAAAAGCAAATGTAAAATCTGATGCTAGTCTTCTCCAATGAAAGGCTGAATTTCAAATATACGTAGTCTCTTTGTGTTTGAGTGACCTACATCTAGAACATTTTGGGGGCTATCAGAAGAAATTACTATATTTGAAACAAACTTTTCACTCCCCTTTCTCACTTTTAGATTCAATTTGTGGGCAGGGATAATGCCCTTTGTAAATCTTTTACTCTGTTGGTGATTATCTTGCTCAGAAATACACTGCACATAAATCAACAGTAACCAAGAGGACACTTTGCCCTGTCTGTCATTACAAGAAGCACTAAATAGTAATGATCTGTAACATTTCATCTGTGCAGCTCATTTTGCATTGGTTTATGGTAGTGCTGGCTTTTTTGTTTCCATGTGCTGTCATCTACCTTCAAACACTTGCAAAGATAAACTAGCAGCTGCAGTTCTCATTGCAAGTTTACCTTTTCCTGATGCCTGCTCACTTATCTTGGAATTTAAAATAGTACAAGGATTTACTTTAAACTTTACTCAACATGTTCTGGAGCTCTTCAGCTGATAATAATATTTCATTTTTTTATTAAGTCTTCTCTTCCACCTGAAGAAGAATTTCAAGGAAAAAAATATTTTGGAAATTGTTTCCAAAGCTTTTCAAATGAACCAGTAGAAATGGTGATTAAGCAGCCTTTACAGCTTAAAACTGTACATTGAGAGCTGGGTATTTTTAATTTAAATTTAATCTTTTTCTGTAATGTGATCATATCAACTAATTTCTCTCTTGCATCATGTGTTTTCTGAAGTCCATTAAAATTTGATATGATAATTGCAAGTCTACTGGTGTATCTAGAACATCTATATCAGAAAAATCTGCACTGCAGTTATTTCTAGCAGTTGATGTGATTGTGAAGGAGTGTGTTTGGCTGGAGAATTAGACAGCTGAGGACATGATGGACACTTGACACTAAATCTAGTGTGGTCACTGAGAGAGACCACTGCAGTGTATCATGCTCTGGAGCCTGTCTTCTGACCTATTCTCATTCAAAAGAAATCCTGTTTGTGTACTACTGAACTACAGTGTGAAGCAGAGCATGGTAAGTATAGGAGATTAAGCAAAATCTGCCAGACTTATTTAAAAAAAAAAATAATAATAATTAAAAAGGCAGTTGTCATCTGAATAAAAGGGTAGTGTACCAAGAGATGTGTGAGATTCCACAGGTTTTCTTTGAAGTGAAAATGTTGATAGTAAGCGTTGTGTAAGTTATCTGTGGGCAGTCCAGTTCTGTTAGTATAACTGCAAATCAAGTAGTTGGGAGATGATAGAGCCTCAACATCCATGTACTGAACTGCATAACCTGTAGTCACAACTCTGGGTGATTTAATCTAATTGTTATCTAGCATAAGCTTATGTTGCATTGGCAAGAGATCTTAACATTTGTCTGGAAATAATTATTTTCTTCTTCCTACCTATCTTGACAAGCACAGTAAGACATAGTGGTATGTGCCACTTTGATATCTACACACTGTAGGTTGACTCTCAAACCAAGCTGTAAGATACTTCCTTCAAACTAACAGTGCCAAGACAGGTTATCTTAGCATACTAACTTATTCATCAGCATAGCAGAGGTAATACTGGGATCATTTTATAGTTATTTTTGAGGGATATTTTCATATCTTAGATGAAGAGGATTATTGCATTATAGAAGTTCCTGAAAACTGTTGGCCACTTACCAGTCATTGTAATTAGTTCTTGCTGTGTGTAAGCATGATCAAGCAAGGCAGTGTCCACTAGCAAATGCTCCTGAATTCATATGCAGGATCATGGAATTAGCCATCTAGTGCATGTGAACTCAAAAAAGGAGGTTAGATGAATGAAGTGGGACTGAAATGCTGCTTAATTCGATAGTGAATTCTTCATCATCCAGGGTTGACCAATCTATGAAGTAAAACTCCATGACTTTCTCTCCTTGTTACTTGCACTCTGAGATTTCTCTGTTCATCTTCAGGATAAGAACAGCCAATTACTTTTTTTCTGTTGTAAAAGAACAGCAGTGTTTGGACCAGGCTGCATGTATGTTTTGTTATAATCTTTGAGCTTTACCTCCAGGCTTCTGTGATTGTTATTGTAGGTTCTTCCTTTCCAGCTGCAATGTAGACAGACTCCAATACAGCTATGTTAAAATCTTGTGTCCAGACCTCAGAGGTTAGGATCTGGCAGGCCTTGTTAGGCAGCAGTATTTCCCCTCCCCTGTCTTCTACAATTCCTTTCTTCTGTTTTTCCATTTGATGGAAAATGCCTCAATACAATGAGTTGTTTTTCTTTTTTCATGCTGTGTAGTTGTACATCCAACCATTATCTTTTTCCTTATGAATGTCTTTTGGTCTCCTTAAATATGCCATAAGTCAATTCCTGTGTTTAACTAAGTCCTCCTTTTCATCCTCTCTGCACTTTTCAACACCAGCATATTTTTAAGTCAGTCTGCTCTCTTAGTTGCCACTTCACCTCTTCCTGCCAGGATATAACCCATTTCTGTGATTGTTCTCAGGAACTCCTCCTCCCTGTCTTCACTATCTACATTTTAAGAATTCCTACCATCTTCTCAAAAGTGTAGTCTCCTTCCTGACCAGTGTCTGGAAATACTGCTTGAAAAAATATTCTTGGCCTGCTTTTTGTTGTCTGTGTCATTTTACTGTCCATTAGCCCTATCTGAAAAGGAAAGTTCTTGGACTTCTGCATGTTTGCTTCATGTAAGAGACTTCATCAAGCCTTTCCAACTTCTCTCCTTCCCTCCACCTTTCTGTACCAGTTGACTATGTAATATCTTTGAACTCTAAGATTGACTGACTGCATTGTAAGTGAATGCACATGGCAGCCTTGGGTGCAAGGCTGCCGTCTACCAAGGCTTCTAAGCACTAGCAGTCATTAAGGAGCTAAATACTTCTCCAAATGTGGATGTAAGAGCTGCACTTTCAAATTATTGTGATGTGTTGCAGCTTTGATAATATTGCAGTGCTGTCACCCGTAGTAAATCTGGCTCTTACATATGGAATATATGTAAATGATGGTTAATTGTTGTTTAAATCCTCTTCTGGTTAAGCAAATGAAGTGCCATTATATGACTGGGGAAGAGAGTTATCTCTAAAATTTAAAGATGTCAACCATCTGTTCTGTGTTGTTACGAAGTTTTGGCAATATTATGAGAGAAAATGAGGTAACAGTTAAGTCAAACAACTTTCATGCCAGCTGCTTTTTTAACAGTTGCCAAGATTATTTTTTTCAAGTAATAAAACTAACTTTGCCAAATTCGACATTAAGCAATTATTGTACGTGTCCTCCTGACCCAACTTAAATACACTGAGCCTACCCTTCTAATGAGAACCACACCATAGCACAAATTAAGCAGGTCTTTTTGCATTTGAAAGGATCCCTTGTGCAATGGGTTTTAAGACTAAACTTGCTCTTCTGTAAAGTCCAGTGTGATCACACATAATCTTAAGTATGTCTGAAGCCTTCTCAGGGGGACAAGCTCTTGTCTTATAGACTTAAAATTCAGTAATGGAGAACTGTGTTAAACATAACTAGGGAGATTCTGGTAGCTGCCTCCATGGTTTGTTTTTTTGTTTTGTTTTGTTTTTGCAGTTTGATTGAAGAGGTGTGTGCTGTATGAGGTAAAACACGTTCTAGGAAACATCTTGTGAAAATTTTCATTACTTCAGAAGCTTACCAGAAACCATAGCATTACTGTGTTACCAGGGTGGCTGAGTTGACTCTGTGACCTATAACTGTTTAGGTCTGTTTGTGAGGGGGGAGTATCTTGTAATTGCAGTGGGGGCCAGTGCTTATTTTTTAAGTCAACCAGAACGTAGGTTCTCAAGCTGTGCTCTACAGAGCACTTCCAGATGGCTTGGAAAATCACAGCAAAGAATTATTTGTCACTGTTTAACTTTTGTAACCTATGATGATTTGTTTCTTTTCTTTTCTTTTTGACATTTAAAAATGCTTCAGCTTACAGTACCTTGAGATGTGGTAGATTAAGAAGAAATTACATAGTCTTTCTTCACCAGGTGACTGACTGCCTTGTCTATTTCTCCTTTCTAGTCCAAAAAAAGTCTTTCTCAGAGATTCTCAGAAGTGAGGTTTTACAGATATGGATTTAAGCTGAATTGTTCCTGATTCCTGAAAGACATGAAGTCAGGTGTTGGCAGAGTTGGATTGCTCTGCCATATTCTGTGGTATGTTCTTATGATTGGAAAAAAGGATAAACTAGGGTTCCCTCTGTGCTGCTGGCACTGTGAGCCAAGGATACAGGCTTATTACTCTGGGAATAAATGCTTAATTTCTTGCTTTTACCAGCTGCCATGGCTACTGCTGGTAATTTAGGTGAGTACAGGCCTGTCCCCCTTGAAGACAATGCCATCACTCAATCCAGCTGATTTAAGTTTGTGTGTAGATAGATGGGAAGGTGCAATCAGACAACCCTTCTCCCTCCCTCCCTCCCTCCCTCCCTCCCTCCCTCCCTCTATGGAGCCTTGCCTTGGCTGACCTTGTGTTCCCACTTTATATCTTTCTCTAAGCCCGAAGATGTTAACAGTTACTTGTACTACAGTTCTGCTCCACGTGGACAAACCAGAGCTTAACAACTGTTTCCTAGTCAGTAGTCCTGCTTTTTAAGTACTGACGTGTGAAAGCATCCACCTAATTCATTATTTTTTCATTAAAAATTAAATCTTTATTGGCTATAGAATGAAGTGTTGGAATTCATGATTTTACTTTCCAAACAACTCCTCAGAATAGGATGAACACTGACTCTTTACTTTCTCTTGTTATTCATATTTCCACAGTTAATGAAGAGCTGTAAATGTTCCTAAGGTTATTTTCAATCGGCCACTTCACCTAGCAGTCAGAAAACAATTCATGGAGGGAAGAAACTTTCCAATGTTCATTCAAAGACACGAAGACCAAATGTTAATATGAACTTCAGTAGCATCTAGGTGGGCCTTTTCTTAACCAAGAATGTAGATTTTTGTCTGGTGACTACTGCAACAGTGTCTGGATTGAAAAGAGATGATTAGTGCCCTCTTACATCTGAGAGGTGGCTCAGGACTCACTTCAGTTAATAGACAAGAGCTAACCCATGTCCTGCCTTGAAATAACCCAATCAGCACTTTCTTCCATTGCATTCTATGTCATTCTTGTATGGGATTTGCCACTTAGACTGCATCTCAGCCATCAGACTGCATCTCAGCCATTTCTAGGTTATCTTTAAAATCCCATTTTCTCCCTGCCTCTCTCACTTCATCCCTAAATTGCTCAACATCTAATTAATTTTGATTGTTTCCATATTTTTGGTACTGTATATGCTACTAATTATTTTCTAAGCTTCTTAAAATGAGAAGAGGTGCCTCTTTGAAGAAACAGGAGCCTTTTTAAAAGAGTTTCCGTTGGCAGTAAATGAAAGGTATGACATTTTCTTTGTGTTCACTTGAGTAACTTAGCCTATCAGGAACAGAATTATCACAGAACCAATGTAGGAGCAGGGCCTGGTTCTAAGAGATTTGGCTGACAGTCAGGTTAGGAGGCAATTCATGAGCCAGGAAAACAGCCGACAGCAGGGATTACTACAAAACAAACTTAATTAAGCAACAGATAGGCAGGAAGTACGCCAGTCATGGAGCCTGCAGCCAGATAGAGCAAACAATTGAAGATGGTTAACTGGGCAAAACTGTTTGTAGTAGCAAAAGAGGCAGTAGTGCCAATTAGTTGAAAGTAAAGCCAAATGCATGGATCCCCCAGGCTAAGTGTCCTCATTTTCTGGGAAAAATGTGCAGTATTGGTGTGAATCACAGACTTTCTCAAGCAGGAGACCACAAACTTCAGAAGTCAGGATATCCCTGGTGCATTTCAGCTTTCCATGGTGGCTGAGACTGTAAAACTGTTTAGAGGTAGTTTCTTTTGAAGAGAAAACATGCATCTATAGTGGGAGGGGGGGGAGCAGTACTGTAAGTTAATGCTTCTTTTTGACTATGGTACTTAATACTTGTGCCATTAATGGAAATAAGCAAGCATTCTCTGAGATATTGAAAGGTAATACAAGCAGTGAAATGGAGGGGGGGGGGAAAGCAGAATGGAGGGAAAAAAAAAAAGAAAAAAAAACACACACCAAGAAAGGGGATCTGAATCCTAGGCCCATTCATTCTTTATTGGTGGGAAAGAAAAAGGTTTATTTCAAAGCTTTTATTGCTTATCAACTGGATTCTGGGGTATGTTATCTGATCCTTCTGTGTGATGCAACCTCTCTGGGAGGTTTAAAAATAAAGTTGACTTCTTCAAAAGCCATTTATATCTAGGAGTAGAAGGGAATTAATTAGCAAATAGAGCTTTCTGGGACCTTGAACATCTGAGAAAAGTCTGTGCTTGGGGGAAACAGATAGGAAGAACTTGAAGTTGTAATCTATCGCTAAACTTCATCTATATTACAAAGTGTTCTTAGAATAATTGCAGGATTGTTTTTAAAATATTATAACTTGGTCATGAATAAAAGGCAAAGAGGGAGGGGGAAGGGAGCTTCTTGTGTAGCAGGAAAGGTGAAAGAAGTCAGGGGTGACTTTGTAAATACCTAGTGGAGAAGAAAATTGAACAGGAAGAACAGGAATTATCACAACAGGCATCTCATGTAGGTGACCTTAGGAAAAAAGCAAAGGGAATGGTGGCTTTTTTGGGAGGCTTATGGAGATATCTGAATAGCTGAACAAAGTTGGAATAGAAGATGAGTGAGCAGTGTGTAGGGTGCAGACTGGTGTGGCTGAGAATCTGGTTGTTAGTGTAGGTAGTGTGAAGAAATATGTAAAAAGATGAGTGTGCAACTCTGAAGAAAGATGAGGGAACAGTGAGCAGGGATGGTGTGTTCTGAGCTTGTATGTAGGTGTGAGGGCATAACATGGTGGAGTGTTATGATAACATGATGGATAACATGTATGGCGAGTTCTAAAAGATTTTCTGTGAAAGGCTCCGAGGCTTGAGTGTGCTAAAAGAGAGCCAGTGGTATAACAAGATAAAGAAGAGTATCAATTTTCTCTCCACCTTGTTCTACAAAAATAAGAGAAACTCAATTGCATGGCAGTGTCCTCTTTTCAAGCTGTTCATTAGAGACATTTCAGCTGTTGGTACCTAGTAAGTAATAGTTCCCTTAGAGATGGTTGTAAAAATACGCTTGTTGTGTCAAATGTTAAGCTCCTTTTTGTATGACACATTTTACACAGTTTGACCTTCTGTGGGACTGCCAATGTAGAGAACTTGAAGGTTAGGTGGGAGCTGTAACAAAAAAAAGATGTATGAGTAATATCATTTTAGTAGTTTGAAAAGCATCTTAGATGTAAATGCAATTTTTAATAGTGGGTGATTTTGAAAATGTGTTTTTAATCAGTGTATTGCCAAAAATAATAAACAAAAAATCAAAGTAATTTAAAATCTGATTTTAATCCAAAATAAATACAATACCAACAGTGCACTACTTTGAAGGACTACCAGAAAGACATCTCTGGTTGTCTTTTAAAGCTTCTTGTAATTTAAGTGATCAAAGAATAATCTATAACAAAATCACTCAACATTTGCTGAATCCTCAGTGTATAGTAAATGATTTTTAGTATCCAGTGATAGTGCCATGGGTAGTGCGACTCTGCGTTATTTTGTCTTCCAGAGTTCTATAATGCTTTTGAGATAGTTTTCTCAGATCTGTGTTCACATCAGTGCATAATATTGTTCTGGGACAGAATAGCAGAACTAGCTTTGCTTTTTAGCTGAGCTGTGTCCTTTCTGCCTGCTTCTGAAGCTGGAGTATGTGTTAGCACACCAGCAAATCTGCTGCAACACCAAATGAATAATGCTCACATCTCTATTACCAGATTGGCAACGTATGCTCACTTGTGTCTGAGCATTTCATTTTCCTGTTAGTTTCCAAAAGTAAAATCAAGTGTTCTAAATGTGTGTGTGTGGGGGGGAATAACAATAGATGCATCAGACAGGATATTCTTGCCATAGCTATGTTTGTTGCAAACTGCTGCATCTTGAGAGAGAATTTGGTGGATGTCTCTCATTATATGCAGATTTTGAGTTCTGCAAAGCAGTCAGTTTACATAGGAACAGCCTGAAAATATGCTGTGTTTTAAATATCATGTAGGTCATAGAACCAGTGAGGTGTTTTGAAATGAGAATCCTCTCCCACTGATCGCGGGCTTCATGGAATTGTTCTGTTCAGTAATATTTTTATCATAAGCATAAAAATGCTTTTGTACCTTGAATTTATAACTGCAGTGACAACTTAATTGGATGGATTAACAATGAAAGACATCACTGCCTGAACAGCAGCAGTTACTCTTTCTGGAAGATGCAAAGCATTGGTGGGTCCCAGTCATTTGGAGCTGTGTGTGCTTCCCCTCAGCTCTCCCTGTGAATCACAGTGCATGCTTATCAGTCATGTTTTGTTGGAAACACGATTTACTGTAGCTCCACAAACATGTCAGGAACTGCTTACCCTGTCATCATGAATCACGCTCGGTGAACAGCTGAGCGCAGACCAGGATATTCTTACATGCGAAGTACAGATAATGGGTATTTTCTAGCAAATCTTTAAGCAGATTTTCTCTTTGTGAAGCTTGATTTCCTTTGATACTTACTGATTGTGTTGGCCATTTTGAATACTGACATGATGTTGTAATGGCATTTCTTTTATGATGACAACTAATGACTGAGGATCCCAGCTGAGATGGTGGAAGCCCTGCAGGGAGGGCAGCTACAGACCTACAGTAGGGGCCAATTGGTGCACCAAAGTGCTTTCACTCTGAGGATTATTATAGTTGTGTTTTCTCAAGTTTCAGTCAAGAAATCTGCTATTTGTTCAACTCTATTTTCAGGAAAGTAGGTGTATTTGTAGAAAATCTTTTGAAATAAAATACCAAAAACTTGATGCACTGTATTTCTTAATAATAAACCTCTGAAAATAGGAAATGTGTTCTTCTGAAACATACTTACTCTCCATGAGTTTTGAGATGTGAAAGAGAAAATAGCAGAAGACATTGTTCGTGTCTCACTTTAATTAGAGAATGTCTTCCTAGCAGTACAAAATATTTTGGGAAGGATATCAGCCTGTGGCTTACCCTAAGCTGTTGAAATATAGTCCAGCCTGCCTCACAGCAAATTCAAAGGAAAGAAATAAAGTCTGCATGCAGAATTGAAGCAGCAGGTGGTCATTCCCTGTATAACTCCAGCTGCACTTGAGCTGTAAATCCAAAAGCATTACAAAAGCAGCAACAGGACACCCGTTGGTTCCTCATAGCCTTGGATCGCTGTTCTCCAGACATTAAAGGAAGTTTTCCTAAGATTTAACATTTTCTCTTGAAGCAATAAATGACCTAAGTGTTATCTCTAGACCTTTTCCAGAGCAGTGAAGTAACTAAACTTCTCCTGTTTTTCTAACATCAGGAATAAAACCCAAACTAATCTATTCTAAGTATTCCCTTCTTTTTTTATCAGCTAGTATGTGTGTTAACTCCTGAGAAGATTTGGGTAAATAATAATTCTGCTTACAGTGGCTTTATTTTGTCCACTGTGTGACAGAAAGCTGGTGTTTGGGGTTTTTTTTTGCAGTGTTAATGTTGCTGCTGTGTTCTGCCTTGTTCTTCCATGAGCAGATGGGAGAGCATCAAGTATATCACATCTAAGTGTCTTTAGGCTTGTAACATAATTGTAATGCTATCTGCTGTAAACAATGTGCTTGCTTTCTGGTGTGCTTTTGTTACCAGTGTTATGAACCCTTCTCTATAATGAAGAGGAAAACTAAGCTCCATAGTTGTTACTAAGGGATTTACTGTCAGCTTTAAGGAGGCCAGGTCTTCACTTGCAAGCCTTCAAAGCAAATTGTTTCAGGCTTCTGTCTGCTCAAACAGCTATTTTTGTGGGCTATTCCATGTGAATTTCAGATTAGAGAAGAATATGTCCTAATGAATTCTTTTTCACACTTGATAAGGAAGCTATGTGACTGCTACATGTAGTGTGGATAGGATGCTATAGTTGGAGGCAGTGCACTTCTGTAAGCCCCATCTCTGTTGCAAAATGAGGACTTATTTTGCAAAAAGTAACTGGGTGGGTAGCTGTGGCACTTCAGAAGAGCATTCATGACACTTCACCAAGCTGTAGTTCAGGGCGTTGTGCTTGGAGGAGGTTCCAGGAGCAGTTCTGTGAGCTGGCTGCTGGGAGTGCCCAAGCTCCTGATGCTGAACATCTAATAGCACAGGTGCACATGTGAGACCCTTTTCTTGTTACAGAGACCATGCAGGGATACTCCGTGTTTCTAAGTTATTTAATATTTTTCCTGAAACAGTCCAGTGCTTAATTAGAGTAATTCACAAAGATGAAGTAAATGAAAACAGAGGTGCTTTCCTGTGGGTAGATTTGGGGTACTTGATGCAGTGTGTTTCATGTAGTTGTACGTGAGTGATCTGCTCATTTTCAGCCAGGTTAGCAGAAATGTCTTTGCTCTCTAATGGAGTTACAACTCCTTTGCTATTAAAGCTAACGTGTAAAATTCTCCTCTGATAAGGATTTTCCACTAAGCTACTTTGAAGAGAGGAACTTGCAAGCTGAATGCCCTTTTGAGGTTATCTCTGTCAGCTTCTTCTTCCTGACTTTGAAGAGAAGACTTTCCTTGAAGCATTTCATGAAGGACGTGGCTGATAAGAGACATCATTACAGGGATATGCTGACAAATGGAAACAATGTGTTTTGCTTATTCCATTATTAGGGCATTACACCGTTCTGTAACGCTGACATGGCCGTTCAATATTCACTTATTTTCATCACTCAAATTGAATAAAAAAGTAAAGCTCTCTTTTTCAAACTGTCAATATGGCATGGTATTTGATGAGGCCACGGGGAGAAAAAAAAGTACCATCTGCCTGTTAGGAGACTGAGAGGGTTGTCTTTGCTGGTAACACTCAACACTCTTTGATTTAAGTCATGACTTTGCCAAGAATTTTGATCAGTTGGAAGTGAAGGATTTTATCTTCAGATGATGGACAACCAGCAGTGGGCAGGAACATTGCTGTTATTTGTTTTGTTTTGTTTTTTTGTCTTACTGCATCACAGTTTGCCCTGGAGAAAAAAATAAGCTATGTGATGTGAAAGGGTGGTGAAGCTTGTGTAGTCCTTCTTTGAAAACTACAGATACATGATCCTTTCCAGACCTCCTCTTTGGGTAGCACAGTTCTGCTGTGTTCACATCTAGGGCTTGCAGTGCCATTACAAGAGTGGTTTCCTTGCCCTTGCCAAATGGCTTTGAGATATTTGTTATTTTCCACTTCTGAGAGATTGTGGTGCTTGTTGCATTGTTCAGTGGTACACCAACCAGTTCTGTCTGGAGAGGAAGATGAAGTCTTTGATTTTTATTTTTTTTTTCCTACCTTAGACTTTTTTCAGTAAATTCATTTATTGGCACAAGGGAAATCTGAGTGGGAGTATTTTTTGTTTAAAAGGAAATCAACAAAAACCATCCTCATTAAACAATCCTGCACTTAATTACATTTCCTTTGTTTTAACTGGACAAAATAATGGACAAAATAATGAGTTACATAAAATAAGATTCTTGAATATTACTTAGTTCTGATAAGTTCAGTGTGGCTTATGTAGTTTTTTCACTTGTGCTTTACTAACAAGCTCAGCATTTGTTTCATATTCCCTCTTTGTACTTCAGGGTTACTTATGAGTAAAGCCTAATAGATGAGAAATATTTGGCTTGAAGCCTGAAGTTCTGCCTGTAGTGTTTTTTACAACTTTATTCCTTATATATTTGAAAGCAGATGGTACAACTGGCTTCTGTCTAGTAAGTACGTGAGGACAAACAAGAATCGTAAGTTCCCTGTTTGATAATTGGGAAGATAATGAGGGGAGAAAAAAACAAACACCAGTGGCAGGTTTCCACATTGTAGTACAGCTGCAGTTCTTGTGCTGGTAGCCAACTATGTTAATAGGGATCGCTTTCAGTGCTTCAGACTGCAGCTATAAAATTCTTAGAGGACCTGGCAAAAGTTACCTTGGGGGATTCACTTCCTGTTTGTGGCTGTTTCCATTTTGTGCTGTCTCAACCGGTTATCCTAGGGCAGTGTCTTCAGGAGTGCAGATCAGCTGCTATTTCTGTCAGCAGTGACTTGGCACAGCTGTTTCAAGTCACAGACAGGCAGCTCAAGTGTCTCATCGGTGCTCACTTGTGCAGGCTGTGCCTGTTGGAGAGGGTAGCCAGTCCACCTGAGAGACACAACATGAGCTATGGAACTGCAAGGGAAGTTCAGTTAAACAGCTCAGACCAGGAAGGAGGATCTGTTCCTTCCAGGATGCATGGGAGTGAGCTTGTAATTTTCTGCTGATGTATACCCAAAGTTACCTTAAGCCCACATCTAAATGCATGTGTGCATCTGCCTGGTTGTGTACCAGTAAGCATAAGCATCAGCATAGTGTCAGCACCATGTTCAAGGCACAACCGTGAGCTATTCTGTGTGTTTTGCACCTCAAACAGTAGAGCATACAGATGGACTGAAGCTCAGAGAATAGCCTGGCCTTGTTTAAAAGGGCGTCATTTTTCAATGAAGAGTTAAAGCAGTTTCTCACGTTCCTTTTGTATGTGTAGAGATGATGATCTGAGAACTGTGAATGGGAGGATTTTAAGATACATATATGCTTCTGGGAGATTTGAAGCTGATTTTCCATCTTTTCCATCCCCATTAGAGATCAGCGATAGAAGTGTTCCCTGTAAAAATGTTGCGACTCATCAATGTTGACTGAGGAGCACTGTAGCCAATGTGGCTTTATTATATTAAAGTTTCTGACCTATAAAAACTTGCGTAAGAAAAATTGTCAGAATTACTCTCTTGTTATTCTGTCTTAAATTACAGAGCCACACAAAAACGATCTACTTTTGTAAAGATGAGTAGAATGTATACATGATACGGATGAGAATGTCTCACCACTCACCTGTTGGTGGTTTCTTGCTGAAGGGAGAATAAAACAGTAGTGAGCAGTTCCTTCTGGGATGGAGCAGAACATTTGTAATAGCTCAGATTTTTTGACTGCTCTTGTTCGTAGCTGAATTGTCTTTGAAAAATACATGTGAGTTTGGGCTTAGGTGTTTCGGAATCTTCTAAGATAAGGTAGTATCTGGTTGAGTGAAGATGCCTGAAGCACAACGGAATCTTGTCTTGGTGTCTGTCACTGATTTTTAACTGGGCTTTTTAATTTATTTATTTATTTATTTATTGTCAGTAGAGAGGAGAATGTTGTATGATATACTTCTCCTCCTATGAGAGAAGTCAGGAACAGGTGCTGTCAGGTGAGATAAGGCTGCTAAATCGGAGCTTATCCACATCTCTTCAAAATGAATCCTTCCTCTGTTCCTATACATTATATGTTATTGGTGAAATGTATCAGCAAATATTTATAGGCAAGGGGAGTTTGTACTAACACTGTCATGCAACTTATCTGTTTGTGTTATAAATAGGGAACACTAATTCAGCTCCATTTTGCTCCAGATGCAAGTATCTTGTTAAATATTTATACTTGGACTAGACTGTTTACTTTGCACCTCACAGAATGATTGTATTGGGAAGATCCAGAACACCTGGGTTTTAGTTGCAATCTTGAGCAAAGTTTACTTCAACTTTTTAAGTTAAAGATTAGGGGAGCACTGAATACTGAGTATGCGATGGAGTTTTAAGTAGGTAAATATCAACTCTAGAAGGACATTTCTAAAATTCAGGCATGTGATTAAGAAAATATTGGTGAATACCAGGTCTTGATTTCACTCTGGTTCTGCTGTATTTCTGCACTTTTCATATAGAGAACTATCAGAAACAGCAGAGAAATACCAGAGTCTACCTTTGGAGGTCTGGTGATTTACACTAGTGAAAATCTGTTGCCAGCACTGAGAAATCATTGGGCAGACTTTAGTGATGCTACCCATTGCTTATGGGAAAAGTGAATGAATGGGATCCTGAACTGCTGCAGTACAAGTGTGCTGGCTATGCAGTGCTCTGTTCTTGAGAGGCTGTAGGGTTAGCCCTCCTTTCCATCCTCAGGATGTAGCTATGCATACATAATCTCATATCCTGAAGTGAAGATAAGTATTAGAACAGTTCCACTGTCTGGGCAGAGAGCTGAAAACGAACGGACTTTATCTGCAGTGGATAATCCAGTCTGTTGGTCTTGAGAATGACTGCCCGTCTGTTCAACAATTTTGTCACTTAAAGAAACACATCAAAACCTTAACATTATTTAAAATATGTAAGTGTGAGTGAAAGTCTTTGTTGCTTTTGAGACCACGAGATACGGCTATCCAAAGAGAAAGCTTGTTTTTGAATCTAGTCCTGCTAGGTTATCCACAATGTTGAAGAGACTGGGGAGCGCTGGCCTTAACCCATCCCTCCTGGTTTTAGTGGATTTTCTCACTTTGCTCAGTTTATGTGACACTGGAAATGTTGTTGCTGTCCAATTTGTTTTTGCAAATCTGGCAAAAGCTTGCCTGATCAGCACTGTCCTCCAGCAAATCTGCTCACTTCACCATGAGATGTGAACAGATGGAGACGTAAGCATTTCTCTCAGGTGTAGCAGGGTCTTAGGCAGTTTTTATTACGAGTGCCCCCTGAACAAATCTCTTCATGTTTCTAAGATCTAGTGCCCTTTGCTTGCTCCCAAATACCACTGCGTATCATAGACTCTCTAACCTAATATTTTCTAAGTACAGCTAGCTATTCAAGTTATAGGCCTTGGAAGGCTTCCAGAAACACAGCAGGTACCACTTACTTGTCAGGACTAGTAGAGTTTACTCTTTTTTGGTAAGTATTAGCATTTGATCTGATTTTAGCTTTTCAGAGTCGACTGTTCTAACCACTGTATTCCAAGAGCCTTACTCATGCAAGGTGACAAACTACTGAAATATATTTGACTAATATGCTTAGCTTTTTTTCTCGTGAGTCTTTCTGAGTAAAAGCTTTCTAAGTTTAAATTGATTTGTGAGTAAGTAAAACCTATGGTTCTAGGTATGCACTCTTCATCTGCGTTGCCTCTGAATGTGTTTGGTTAGGATTTAAAGAGTTGTACGTGCTGTATAAAATTTGTGTTCTAGTCTCAACAAAAAGTGTATTTACAAATTGTCTGCTCAAGAATATTGGAATTTCCTGATACTCAGTGTCTAAGCCTAATTTTAAAAAAAGCACTAATGCAAACATTTTCTGTAAATTAATTACTTTTCCTTATTAGTCACTTAAATATTTAAATATTTTTCCTTGGATTTAACTTGTAGGCTACTACAAGCACTTCAGAGGTCTCTTGCACCATTTCTGTAGAAGAATCAAACAATTACATTCAATGTGAAATATCTGTACTAATGTGGAAGCAGAATGCTATTTCCAGTAGGATTAGAAGACAGCGTCCAAGTGCTTCATGCTTTAAAATGAACATTTGTGCAAAGACTGTAGTTTCTTTGGTCTGATGATTCTTTCCAATATTTACAGTATAGCTGGGCCTGGGGCCTCAGTTACGCATCAGGATCAACTGTGCTTTGTATAAACAACAGAAAAAGCCTTGCATTGAAGAACTTTTATTCTAAGCATTAAGTTTAGTGTTTTTTGCAGAAGAACACACAGCTGTGGCAAAACCATGGAATTGTCCCAAACTGTAGCTGCACATCAATGCTGATCCGGATTTTCATCCATCTGCTTTAAGCTGCAGAACATTTGTGTTCATGGCAGGCATAATAGGGATTAATGGATCCGCGTGTTTTAAATGAGATGATTCCCAATGTACAAGCAATGTTGAAGTATGAGACTATCAAGGAGCATGAGCCAGAGAAAGAGCCTGGGCATGTGTTGGTACAGAGTGACTTAGTGTTGAAATGGTCTCTGCCCTGAAGTTGAGTGGGCTGGAATGGTGAGCAGCAGAAGCATACAGCTGGCCAGGCATGACTAGGTGAGTGTGTTATAGCATGCAGAGACTGAACAGAGCTAAGGAGCAATGAAAACACCACAAGAAACTGCATTATCCTATTTTTAATCATTAGAGCATAGATCAACCCTTGGTATTCTTTTGCTTAATTGAAAGAAAAACCAACCAATTAGACTATTATTTGATGGCTGAAGGTATGTAGCTTGCATAGCTGAAACTTACTGTCAGTGGTGCAAGACAGTATTGCCTGCCTGAGGGCTAAAAACTGATCAGGATCCAATCCCTTCTTTTGTTGAAGATTGATGGTCTTAGGTATATTTATGAAAGAGCTTCTGAAGCTGCTGTTATTTTGAAAAGGCAACGTGCTTCACAGTGCTTCAGTGGGAAGGGAAATGAAATATTCAGTCTGTAGTGGAATTGTTAAGACATGGCCTGAACCAGTTCCCACCTTGTGGGAAGGCAGGGCCAGCCCAGGGGAGCTCAGGTGTGTGCAATGTACATGAGTGACTGGAAGGGGTGCAGGATCCTTCTGGATCAACCCCTTCCCAGACCTCATTTATGGGTTGGCAGTGGAGGCTGAGGGTACTTTGCTGGAGATCCCTGCCTACCTGAAGCCTTCTGAAGGTAAACAGCTTCTTTCCTTTGTTTCTGTGCCCATGGCTGTTGCATTTGAGCAAATCCTCACTTGCTGCAGCCTAGGACCTTGCTGCTCTGCTGTCTTTGCTACACTTTCAGTTGTGTTACACAGTCTCAGTTGGTTCTTTAACAAATGTTATAAAAGCAGTTAACACAAGTGGTGGAGCCACAAAGAAACTGCTGTCAAACTAGGTCTGTCAAACTAGGTAGTGCTGATTTGCAACTTGAGGTAAATCAGCACCTGAAGACTTGAAACCCCAGATTTCTTCCCCACTTTCTATTCCATCTTGTATCACAAAGATAATAAAAATACTGTATATTATATATATTATATATATATATATATATATTTTTTTTTCCCCTTAAATTTATGCAACAAAGTTTCTCGATGGCTTCTTTTTAATTCCTGGCAGAAAATAGCAGGTATTTTAGATAACAGGTAAGATGATCGACACTATGATGTTACTGGTGTCAGTAGAAAAGAATTGTTCCTGGAATTAAGGTGAGGTGAAATCCCAGTGTTTAGGAGTTAAGTCCTGTGCTTGAGTGCAACCTCTGAGAACTGGGGAAATGAAATCCAGGCTCTGCAGCCTGCCTTTGCCAGACAGTGGTGGTGAAACTGCAAGAAACTGCAATTCAGCATTTGTGATTCTTCCTTAGTTTTGCTGTTTGAAGAGGGGGTGGGGGGAAAGCAACAACAACAACAAAAAAAAAAAACATCAAAAACAGGGAGTTGGGAGTCTTGTAAAGACTCATTACGAGTCTTCCATGCCTATCCTCAGTGCTCAGGTGCATAGTGGTGGTGAGGACAGTCTGTTCCCTTGACGCAGGCAAAGACACTTTGCCTTACACTGCACATCAGGGCTGTTGTTTGGCTCTTGTGGGTTTACCTTGTGTGCTCTTTAGTCTGTGGGACAAAGGGAAGGTGGATGGTATAGCTGTGCCTCCTCTGTATTTCTTATAGCTACCTCCTTTTTATTTCTCAGATTTCTTTTCCTTTATTCTGCTTTGAAGCCCTGAACCTTTAGCCTTCCACAGTAGCATGATTCCTCTTGGGTTTGGTCTACAGATGCATTTCCAGCCAGTGACAGATGTAAGGCAACATTTCTGCTGGTGCCAAGTCATCCAAGCTAGGATCAGCTGTATGGGCAGCGCCAGTGGCAGGAAAGGAGCCATACTGGGCCTGACCCTTTGTCTCTGACATCAGTGTTGTCCTCCATTTGTCTGCAATCGGTTGTCTGCATAGATGTTGGTGAGAAGCCAAAGGAGTCTTCAGATGATCAAGAACTCCATGAGAACAAACGTTTATTCAGAGATCCAGACATAGGTGTGTTAACTCATTGGTTTGCTATTCTTACTGACTGTATGGCCATTATGAATACCTACAGGGATTGTGAACAACTTAATCCAGGGTCCCAAGGGGCCTGGTGTGTGTGTGTGGCCAAGGGCACAGTTTATTGCATACTAAGCAAATTCAGGATGGCACAAGGCTTAAAAGAACGTCCTATGGAAAAACATTGCTGTAGATAGTTGTGGTTTAACTGAAATTGGAGTCACTTCATGAACAAGAGAAGTACAAAGTTTGCAGCAGTAATCAATATGGGATTTGTTTTTCTCTATTCGTTTAAAGTGTGCTTTGCTTATTTTTCTCAAACAGCAAATGAATGCTTGTTCCCTTGCTAATGGCTCTAGGCAAAGGGCTTAGAGTAGTTTGTGTAGCTCAACAGTGGCTGCTCTGGCTGCAAAAGGAGTGCTGGCAGCAACATCCAAAGAGTCCTGCTGAGTCTGTGCAAACCAGAATCCACTTCCAGTGCCTGTTCTCCCAGGGTTTCTGGGGTTTTGCAATTCTTTTGTGAGCTGCTAGGAGGCTCTTTGCAGATCTGAGGCCGTTTTCATTTCTCTAAAATTAAATTGTCATGTCATGGTGTGTATTAACGCTCTTCTTTGATGTCATAGGATGATGCTGAACCACAGCATCACTGTATTGTAGTGTACGAGTCCATGGTCAGTATGTTTTGCTAGCACAGTTTGCCTTCTGATATAAACCCATAAGCTGGACTAAGCAGTAAACATTCTATCTCTAATGTCTTAGATAGTTTCTGTTACTTACAAATTACAGTGAGAAATGTAATATCTTTCAGGCCAATGTGGATATATCAACCTAACTGATTAAAATTGGATGATGTGATCATTTGTTGACAAACAAAGAGAAAGCAAGCAAAGAGGGGGAAAACAAGAAAGGGATAGATACCCCCTAAGGAAAAAACATCTTGTTTTGTAAAATGGATTCTCTCTCTCCATGCTTCTGACTTTCCATCCTTTACTTTTCCTGGCTACAGTAAGTAGCTACTGAACTTCTAGGCAAAGGTAGCCAAAGCTTGGAGCTACCAGTCTTCTGTATGTGAAAGCTGGATAAAAACTGTTCTCATCTGGCATATTGATGTAGATGTGTTTCAATGTCTGCATCAAAATTAAGACCTACTGAAGACTTCTGATTTTTGAAGTGCGAAGCAGTGTTACTTTTTTACATGCAGATTGATGAAAGACGTGTGTTATCTTTGAAGTGTTTATGATGTTAATTCAGGCGTTATTATCTTGGTTTTATTTTCAGTTTTTTCAGATACATAACTTGTAAGCATTCTGAAAACAATCAGAAGCAATACCAGCTTTGATTAGCAGCTAATTTAAAGTAACTGATGAGCGAGCATACCCCCTCTCTTTGGCTTGTTGGTGTGTTTGCTTAGCTGCAGGATGTATTCCTAACCCTTAGACACTTCAGTTCTGGCCAGAAGGCTGAAGGCCATTAGCTGGCTTGCAGTCTGTCAGAGCAGGGAACGGTTTCTTCTTTTCCTTTTAAGAGAGGAGTAGCTGCTGAGCTGCTTTGGAAATAGCGGGCTGGTTATTGTCTGCCTAAAGCTCCCCAGACCTGTGTGCAGGGCAGCACCAGTCAGGTTATCCTGTCATCATATACAGATCGCTGATTATCACACACCAGTGTTTGTGATCTTCTGCAGCGCTGCTTCCTTCTGCCTCTCATCAAGGCCTAATGAGCACAGACCGTGACAGGTAAAATCTTCTTCCAGACCTCAGATGCTCCCATACAAAGAGCCCTGCCTAATCCCTGGCCTAGTGTGTAATTTAGTAATCTGCATGGTCATGAATTCCAGGGATATGTGGGCAGGAAGCGCGGGGCACTGTGGGTAGCGGGGCTGGCCTACAGAGTCATTTAGGTCTTTGTTGTATTGTGTAGCAAGGGATTTTGGGGACAATGAGACCTGTCTGTCAAAGATTAAGCAGACTGGAAGTGTAGTTTATACCAACAAATGAATGAAGCTTTTTGGAGTGTTAATACAGCCACGTAGTTAATGGCCAAGGACTTAAACATACAATTTAAGTGATGACAAGCAACGCTGGAATTAATCATTTATGCTATATACCTTAGCCACTGGGAATTCAAGTAGGTGAAGAGTTCATTTCCGTCCTTATCTTGATCGTTATTAAAAACTTACTAGGAGAAATGAGGAGTCCTCTCTTGTTCTTTCCCCTTCTCCCTCGCTCTCTGACAGCAGCTGAAGTTATTTTTGCTAATTGCAGCTTATTCTCCGTCACTGCTGGGTAAACCAGCCTCTGGCTGCCTGGCGCTCCTTCTTATCAGGCGCTGCACTAAAATTTTGCCTGGACCTGCTCTGCTTAAGCCTCTAGAGATAACTGGAGTCTTGCCAAAGTGTTACGTTTGCAGGTTTACAGCATCTGCTACCCTCCACTCCTGCTTTGGTCAGTGTATTTCCAAGCAACATGCAGATGAGAATTCACAGGCTCCATTTTTTTTTTCCCCTTAAAAGTGAATTGTTTGTGTTTGCAAAACTCCCCTTGGCTCTGCTGCATAACAGATCTCTGGGAAGAGTTTTTTTTTCTCTAAATTCCCTATCTTGAATAAGCAAATGGTTCCCATCTGAGTTTTAAATCTCCTTTAATATTATCTGTTCAAACAGATAATTTTGTTTTAGTGGAGCAATCTGTGCTGGAAGGCTCTGGGAGGCAAAATACAGGGGAAACTGCTTGCAGAGATCCTATTGTTCTGCCACTGACCCCTTACTGGACAGATCTGTGAATGGCCTACTTTCCTTTCCTGCCTTCTAACTAGAAGCATCCTTAGGGGCTGAATGACCTTAATGGATAATGATAGTTTTTGCTGTGTTTCTTTCTTGTAAACAGCATGCTTAGTAAGTGAGACATGGTCCAGTGATGAAAATCGATGTGCTTTTTTTTTTCCCTCCAAGAAAAGGCTACTTTATTTACCTTGTTTATGATGTTAATATCAGATCCTGTAGTAAGGCTTAGAGGTAGCTGCATGCAGCATAGATCAGATAGCAGATTCAGACATGGTTTCAGAGTCATGCTGTATTCAGTACTAAGGTTTGGTTGTACTGACGTGAAGGCTGAATATCAGATGGGGAAGGTACAGAACAGAAGTAATGCATCAGTACGATCAGAGGGAAAAGGACAAGGCTGTTGTCCTGGAACTTCATTTTATTTGTGCCGATTTATAGGCACACATCTTCTGTGCAACAGCAGAGTTTTATAGAATAGTTACATGTTCCAGAATAAGAAAAGGGAGCTAAAAAGCAGTGTTCAGATCCTAGTCCAGTGAGGGTTTGGCTATGAATTGGAGAGCAAACTAAGTTAGGAAAGGTTCAGATTTTAAACATAGTTATCTCAGCAACTTACAGAGTTGGTCTCTCAGGAACTTGAGACAAATAGAGAGAAATTCCCAAAGGCGAGATTGGATACAGGCATTTAAACTGGCTTGTAGAGTGCCAGTGTTATTCTTAAGAACCAAGTCTGTATTGTTCATTTTCTGATGATTCACGTTATATTCTGCAGAAAAAGAGAACACGTTAATAGTCATTTTTTATTTAGATACCAAGTTAGTTGCCACCTGAAAAACCATAACTGTGTTTAATTATAGATATTAAGATCAATCTGTGCTATTTTAGTTAGTACTACGTAGTTTTTGCATTCAACTCCCCTCAATATGTTAATATTATATGATAATATTAGTATTATATGTTTTGGGAATCTGTGCAAAATAAGCAGATTCTTTGAGGTTTCTTTGATCAGAATTTCCTCAAACCCATGAATGTAATTTTATAATGGCTTGATCTGACTTTCCAGCAACCTGGAAAGGGATGAGCCTGGCCCAGAGCTCAACTCCAGAGCTAGGTTGAAAATAGCACATGGGGAGGAATGTGATTTTGCTTGCCCATAGCATAGTAGAGCAGGACCTTGTCTGTGGCCCCAGTGTTTAGCAGGGAGTCCAACTGGTGAGCATGAAATTATTTTCGTATGGATTGGTACACTTAACTTCTTTCTAGCTCCTGATGATTAGTAGCTGGTTTCTCTCTAGAAATGTGTGAGACATTAAATCTTTGCCAGAAGTCTTTCATTGTCATTTTTCCAATTGTTCTTGTGAGCCTGCGTGTTCTTTTCCATGTGGCCGCCTCTGTAAAATTACTCTTAAATTACCGGTCTCAGATTCAACTTGTAGGAATGTTATTTGCCACAATTTAAATAGACTGGGAATTTAGTTTAACTGCTGATACAAACCAAAGCTGGGAACAACTTATCTGTTGCTGAAACTGCAGTGAAGAATGCCAGTGAATGAAGTTTCCCTAAGAGGTTTGTGAACTATTTTCTTGCCTCTAGCATGAGGAGGCCCTTTAGGAAACACAGAAGAGTAAGTGAGGTAATGATCACTCGAGCTGTGTAACGTTTAGGAGATTTTGTCTTTCATTACCAGTTTCTTCATCTTCATTCCTTTCTGAACTCATTGGAAGTCATGTTTGGGGAAGTTCCAGCACAAGAGGACAGGCTCTGTTCCCACAGCATGAGGGAAATAGAAAGCTCTTTGTATCGTCTGCAGAGCGAAAGGGCCTTCCGTAATTCCTTTTCCATCTCTTCATCCCACTGTATAGTCTATGCCTCTGGTCCATTCTTATGTTATCTCCTTATCCCTGTGTTACTGGGAGAGCAGGGCATGTCCTGGCTGTGCTTGGTCTTCAATTCCTATACAGAAAGAAGAGCAGAAAGTTCTTAGTATATCATTAATGTATAGCAGAAAGCTATTAATAGATGATTAAAAAGTGTGAGCCAGTGGAAAGGTGCTTTTTATTACATACTTATTAGCAACTCCTCATTTCCTTCATTGCTATCAGTCTTTTTTTTTTTTTTAAAATCCCTTGAGAGTGCTGTAAAGGCTGATGGGCAAAGGATTATCTGAGCTCTGCAGTTCTTCCTGCTTCCTTGCTACTGAGATTTGAAAGACAGCTTTCTTGGTGAATAGGCTGGATTCTTATAGCCCGTGCCTTTGTGGGATACATGAAAGTCAGTGTCACTGTCTCTCAGAGTGACGATGAGGGTTTCACCCATCTCTGCTGAGGAGCACTGATGCTTGGAAAACACTGGTGTGGGCAGTGGCGTGGGCTCCTTGCCTACATCCCTCTGGGGAAGCCCACCTTCTTACAGGCTGTGTATACGGGAGGAACTAGAAAACTGAAATTTGGGTTTGTTGCAAAAGAGAGAGCTGGAGAGGAGCCCAAAGCAAATTAACAGATCTGGGCACAGCAGACCCTTGGGAGATTTGGAGTCTGTGTGGCTTCAGCATGTGGCTGAACCCGTCCTGCCTTTCTACATACAATGTCCCTTTAATAGTCTTAGCAGGACCCACACTGGCAAGATTTCACTTGTTCAGTTCGCTGTTCAATACAGCTAATTTTCTACTGACAACATTTTTTTGCAACAATGAATCTTCTGTCGCTTGAGTCCCTGAAGAAGGCAGCTTGGAAATGCCAGCCAGAGGGGGAGGTAGCATGAAGTTCATTGTAGCTGTTTGCTGCTCGGGTGAGTAGCTCTTTGGAAAACCATTGGACTCTTCTGGTTTGTTCTGCAGGGTGCTAGGGCCAAGTGGAAGGGAAAAAACACAATATTCCATCTTCTTCTTTTGCCATGACCTCATAGCAGGTCCTTAGAGAAGCTGTGTAAAGGAGGGTGTATCTTGGAGAGATTCAGAAGCTGTGATGTTGTGGGCAGTGCTCCTGATACAACTTGCTAACCAGAGAAATGTAATGTAATGTAGCAGCCCACCATGTCACCATGACTTTAAACTAGTTTTCCCCAAGGGACTTTGCTATCGCTGGGAAGCAACGGCATCTGCAGATCAGTCTGGCTAGAGAAAAAATGTGCAAACAAAGCCAACAGAGCCGGGGGATCTGAGCCTCTTCCTGTCCTGCCCTATCTCCTGTCGCGGGCACTGACCACCAAGGAGCTGCAGCCATGTTCTCACCGAGAGCTACTTGTTTGCGTTCTTGGGAACAAATGTTTTTTGCCAGCAGGAAGATGGAAAGAGGTCCTAGAGAAGCCCTGTATTTCCTTCCAAAGTAACTAACGTTATTGTATTAAAATTCAGCTCGTGTCTTGTGCTGCTATCAAGAGGTGTAGATAATATTCAGAAGTGCCCTTCCTTCAGTTAAGGGCACGAAAATGTTATGACAGCTGCTGTCCTAAGTGAATAGGTCGGGGAACTGTAGAGGCTTTCTAAGACATATTTTAGAGATTAGGCACCAAAAGTTGAGGGAGAGGAGATGAACTGAGGTTGCAAAAGACCATAAAATCCCATAAACCATTCAAACCCTTGGCTGCACTGTGCTCTTTTGTTACAGAAGAAATGCTTAGTTCATAAGCAAATTGAAGTCAGCTAGGCCTCGCTTTTTTGCTAAGATTTCATAATTGTGTAACACATCCTTTCAATATAAGCCTACTTTTTGGAATGTTAATGAGCGTAGCATTGTGCCAAAGCTCCAAGAGTTATGGGGAGCAGTTCTTGCCTGCTGCTGCTCACCTTCTGCCTCATGCTTCGTTTCCTCAGTTGCCCTGCCAGGCTTCAGCACGCCTGATTTCAGAGTGGTGCAGTTGTCAGTTCTCATATGCTGCCTACATGAACCGTGCTCAGTTTGTGTAGGAACCTAGCTTTGCCCTTTGAGTTTAAAGCAGAAAAGGCTCACCAAAAAACCCTCTTACTGTGGCAAGAAGTGAAAAGTTCAAGATAAAAAAACAACAGACCAACGAATCACCTGAACAAGGCTGCCTGGGGCCTCTTGGCTGATTAGCTTAAACAAACAGCGGGTAAGCTGGGGGCTCGGGGGTGATCACCTCGGATGTGATATCTCTCTCCTATATCTATTGTCCTCAAACTACAATAACTCTTACAGCTTCTTCTAAAATATGGCTTTCACTCAGATTTATGCCTTTGGTGGAAGCAATGCCATTCAAGTGTGCAGTATAGTCCCTTAAAGCAAGCTTCAACTCATAACTTCCTAACAACCATTATTCATTTAGTTGATATACAGTGTGAGACACCACCATGCTTTATAAATCTTGCTACCTGTTCCTTATCTTAAAAAAAATTTAAAAAAAATTTTAAAAAAATCCCTACGAATAGTGCCCTTAGGCTCCTGTAGTGCCTCTTTATGATGCTAGGTGCAGGAAGGCTGTTGCCTGGCCTTGGCATTGCTCAGAGAGAAGGTGCAGCCCACGAGCCTGTCTGCTTTTGCATTGTCTGTGTTCTCTGTTGCCTAGAGCCTTTCCATGTGCTCTTACTATCTTATCTACCCCAGCGATTGCAGTACATCAAAGCAAAAAAGCAATCTGAGTTGCAGACTTTTTTCTCTTTCTTTTGACTCCTAGGTTTTCTTTTAAGGAGTTTCTTTAAAGTTTGCGTTGTATAAAATGGAACAATTACTTAGATTTAGTGCTGAGTCACTCCTGGCATTGTCCGTGGTGGGGGAGAAGGACTACAGTATGTGGTCTCTGTGTGTGCTATAAACAGAAATAGCAAATATGTGGGACTGATTGGATCAACATGTTCCATAATGCTTTTTAACTGGAAATGGAGCATGAAGAGCATACTTTTCAGAGATTTAAATATCCAGTTTAAATAAAGATATGTTTTTTTTAATGTCCAGGCTATATATGCAAGTTGTGTATTTATGTGGTAAACCTTCAGTTGTAACTGTATTTGTTATTAAAGTACGGAATTCAGGAAGCAAGTCATTTATTAGAATCAAAGTGGTTGTTTTCTTGCTTTGTTTTTAAATATAAAAATAGTATATAAGGCCATATATATACACATTTAGTCTGTTTTAGTAGAAATAAGTTCTACTTCCAAGAATACTTGTTATCACATGAACTAAAATTAAAATTATTTTGGGAAACAGCTTGCTGTTGCTCATTACTATGTTAAAAGATTACTCCTGGGATGACAGCCTTGGCACTCTGCAGTGTAATGTGCCAAGCTCTGTTTGCAGAAACAGAAAACTTCCATAATCAGTGATGAAACTAAAGAATTCCACACGGTACAGGAATAACGTTTATTTTCTCTCAAAAATAAAAAAATAGTAACAAAATAGTAAAAAAAATCTGACCAACAAAGGGGGGGGTATCAAATAGAAAGACTGCAAGATTTTTGGGAAGATACTGAATGAAATAAGATTGCTGCACAGGATATTTTTCTTGTCCTTATTTCTTTGTGTGTGATAAAAGAAGCTGTGTGGAACAGCAAGCTGTATGCTAGAATTACAGAAGCTATCCTGAACATGAGTTTCCTGAGTTTGTAGAAGACTTTGGACAATAATTCTTTAAAAGTACAAAGCATTTTTCGGTAGGGAAAATAATTACTTATAGTGGAATGCAAGAATGACACTAACCTGTAATTTGGGAAAATATTGAAGGGTTTTTCATCAGTAATTATTGTTATTTCAGTAGAGCTGAGAGGCCCCAGATGAGAGCAGGGCTACTTGTGCTAGGTGCTGTGTGTCAGGCTGGGGGTGACCACTGGTGCAGAGGGGAAGGGAGGAAATGGAGGCCTAGAAAGAAGGACTGGTTGACCCAAGGGTCATGCCACTAAGAGGCCCCTATGTGCAAATGGACACTGCCTTGCTGTGATATGTCGCTTGCAGTCACTTCACCTGAGCTTGGTGTGTTGGTTGTACGTCATCTTCTGTAATGCAGCATCCCTGGATAGGGTAAGTGGCTGTGGCTTAAAGGGGGAAGGAATGACCTGTGTGAACATGCTTTGTGAATGACCTCTATCTGTATAATGTGGGAGTCAGCATATGTAGATCTTCCTTCAGAGTTTTAAGCTGGGCTCTGCCCCTTGTACTGAGGATATAAGAACATGCATTTCTAATTCCATAAAGACTAGTGGTTGGTTCTTTGGTTTACCTCAATGTAATCAGCTGAGTAATAAATGCTTTAGACTACAAACTGTGTACTTGTGAAGTAAATCTTTGTCTCTAACACATTGTATTTGGAGGAAATGATGGGTGAAGAAGAAAAAGAGTAAATAAGACCCTTTTAAAAACTGTGGTCACTAAATTCTACTTGAAAAGAAGGAGCTTGGGATTTTGTACAACTTAATATTGTGCTAGAATGGAAGTCAAAAGCCATGTTACAGAAGACATCCTTAATCTATCTGATAGATTTGTGCATTAGCTTGGGAAAGCATGAACATCTTTAAAGTCAGTGGCTTTTTATGTACACGGATCTTTATTTTACTTAAAATAATAACAATGTTTTTTCTTCGACACATGGAGTTCTTGAAACACTGATTGAAGCTGGTCTGCCCAACTTGATGAGTAGCATTCTGTTTGGTTAGTAATCAACTTGTCCAGCTTTCTGAGTTTCAGCACCCTTTTTTGCTGATGAGCCACTGAATTAATGTCTGGTATTGAGGGAGGCTAGCAGATCTGCCCCCCAGGTAGGCAGGTACTTGTATTATTTTTTTGTCCCTGAAATATGAGACTTGTTTGGTGGTTCTGTACCTCTGCTACCTGTGTTCCGTCGCACAGTGAAAGATGGAACAGATCTGCACTTGACTCTCCAAGCTAACAGAGGCACTGGGGGGAAAAAAAAAAAAAGAATGTTTGGAATTTGCAGTGCTATGTGTGAAGCTCTGCTGTAGTGGGCGAAAATTTATGTGGGGTATTAGAGCTGGCAAAATGGGAAGGGACAAGGGAGAAACTGTGATGTATTCATTGGTGCAGCAGCAGATTCCTTAAAGACTCCCCTATTCCCCACCCAACTGGCCTTCCCTTATGGCACCTGGGGGAGGCAATGGATTGCAGGATGAAGGGAAGAAGACACCTCCTGTAGAGCTCTTTCTATCTTCAAAGATGCTGTGATCAAAGTCATTTTGTTTTACCTCCCTCTGCAGGGTGGTGATGCAGAAGCAATGGGTGCTTCCTATCCCCAGCCATTTTTCCACTTTGTTGTGGAGCAACATCCTGGGTCTGAGACATCTCTGTAGTTTGAATGGTTGCAATGGCAAAGTACATAGCAGAGAAGCATGTAATGCGTGTTGAACTTGTGGCACAGAATTCTGAAATTATCTATGGAGAGGCCACAAGTATGTCTTGATACAATGCCATTTTTATTTATTTATCAGCAACATATTCATTACAGAGGAACAGACATCATAATTTGGTGCTGTTTGGGAACTAAAAGCCTGATACACAAATGTGTTGGAGAATTCATGTCATGTGTTTCGAATATATGAAATTCTAGTGGGCATTTATGGAAAGATTCACAAATTGCAGTAATTTCATAGGCTTTGTCATTGCTTGGTGTTACTAAATTTCTAAAATTTTCCATTAAAAAAAACCACACACACCAAAACAATACCATTTTCTTCAGTTCCTAATGGGTTTTCTACAGGCCACTGGACTATGTGTACATATGTGACCAAAAATGGAGGGTTTTGTTGATTCCCTGGTGTTTCTTTTTGATACAATTCACATTTGGTGATTAATCTTGTCCTCACTGCAAAGAGCTGTTTGTTCTTTTTATCCCTGGGCTAAGTGAGAAGTAAGAGCAACCCTGGTGCCAAAGCACAGTAAAGGTGAGGCACTTACCACAGTGTAAACTCACTGAAGTCACTGAACCTTGTGAGTTTACTTTGTGGGAAAACCTGAGTCTTTGTTGTGCTTTTCTCCTGGCATTGCTCCTGCATAGCACAGCGTCTGCTCTTCACAACGCTTTTGTCTTGGGACAGTTCATGGGAGTGCTGCTGAGTGATGAAAAGCACGGCTTCTTTAGCAGCAAAGTCCTTTGTTTCAGCATATAAAATATGATTTCCATCCGCACGGACTTCAAAAGAAACAGTAGGAATTCTTGAGAGCCTGATTATCATGGCATAATCACATTATCAGAGAGATTAGAAGCACTTTACTGTGTCTTTGTGGTTTGTGGTGCTCTGAGGCACTGGACAGAATCTTCCAGCGCTGTTAAAATCTCTTGTATGGTACCAAAAGAGACCTTTTAACCTGTGGATGCTGACACCACTCAGAACATGCTTCTTCTTGCTGTCAGCTCCAGAGCTGCACACATGCAGAACATAATTTCTTATCCTTTCTGTCTCCTCTGGATATATTTGTCTCAGTCATCTGCAGCAGTGCAAAACAAAAACCTCCAAAAATTCTCATAGCTATCACTTCCAGTCATTGTGGAACAGTGTCATTAAACAGGTAAACTAATTAAATGCAGGTGTTTACAATTCCAGTGGTGAGGAATTCTGTGTATTTTCCTTAGAGACCTTGATGGGTGCTGTTGCCCTCAAGGCTGGTGGCTGTCCTGCTCAGTACAGGTATCTGCACAGCTGCATTGCCTTGAGGTGAGCTGTGCTCAGCCTGTGTCTTGTAAGGGAAGCGTCGCCCACAAGGCTCTGAATAGCTTGGAAGCTTAAAGCTGAGACCAACAGCATGAGCAAAGCATGTGATTTTCACAGCGTGTTCCTTGTTTTGTGTGGTTGCTAAGGACCACTGAAGAGTTGGAGATTAATGCTACGATCGCTTGGTCCCAATATAAAGGATTCCATTGATAATTATCCCAAAGTGAAAAAAGTTATAAGTAATCAACTGAAAAGCCTTTTCAGATGGGAGCCTGTGCCCCTAGAAGCTCACAGTATGCATAGTGTGTGTGCAGAAAAGGTATGAAATGTGGAACAGCTGTACTTGACCTCTGTTAAAGACTGAGATGAAACAATCACAACAGGGAGTGATGTGAGGGAACTGCTAAAGCTTATAAGAAAACTGCTCCGAGAGTGATGGAACATGGGGTGTTATGTTTTAGCCTAAATGGGCATAAAAATGATCCTGGAAAAAGAATTTTAAAGATCTATCGTGGATTCTTTCATTTCATTTGATTGTTAACATGTAAAAATCCATTTTTAAACTAGTAGCAAAGTCTTTTACCTGCCAAGGCATGGAGTGAAGACTTTGTATGTCTCCAGCTGAGATTATTAAAACCCTTGCAGCAGGGAGCTGCATTCCTTTTGCTGTTCTAAGAAGTGAGGGAAATAGAATAAAAATACAATGCCATGGACGTGGGCACTAGAGAACTGAAAGCAGGATGTCTTTTCTTTTAAACTTCTTTCTCCGTTCTGTATCTTTTAATGTCAGGCTTGATTCTTTACATGGATAACTCCATGTAATGCACTCCATCCCTTGCATTGTCCTAAACTGCCAATTTCTACCAATACTGTGGGCTCTTAGAATCTGTTGATCCGTTTCAGATTCTCTCAAAATGAACTGAGCAGTGTAAAAATGTTAACACAAAACTCCGTGGTAAGTATTCAGCTGTCAAGTGGTAGGTTCTGAGGCTAAGAAAAAACCAGAGCGCCTACAGCATTATTTCGACAGCACTGTTTTGCTAAATAACCAAGCACCAGACTGCTCTGCACATCTGCAGTGGTAGAACAATAGGAGCTCGTCAGTCACGGATGAGTCTCTGCAGTTTTAGAAAATGTTGCCCTCTTCAGGCAATGGTGTGGCATTGCACCTTCTTCTGTTGGAAGGTCGAAATGCACACCCTGACTGGAAGGCAATCGGTGTGGAATATAAGCTAATTCACTGTGGAGTTTTAGTCTTGAGCCAACCATGGTATTAGTCTCAAATAATCCGGTGTGTTTTCTGACTGCATGTGACCCTCTCACTTCTTGCATCTTGTTTTGTCTTCTGTTGTACTTGAACTAAAGCATAAACAAAAAGCTTTTTGTATTTTGCACCTTGGAAAAAGAGTCTGCAAATTTCCTGAGCAGTAGTCAGCTTCATCTCAAAACACTGTTGTTTTACCACATTTCTACAGCACTATGGGTACTATTAAATCTTTCAGGAATAAAAGGGAGGTTTCTGTTACTCATTATCTAATTATCATTTATCTGGAATAGATCTGAAAACAATCTTTATCTGAAAATGTGAGGGGAAAACTTTAGTCCTAACTAACCTAGCAGATATCAAATTATGTTAAAGATTAAGCTGGCTGAAGCAAATGGAAGTTTATAAATATGGTGTATTGACTTATTTTTTGTTGTATTTTAGGGTCGGCCAGGGCCAATTGGGATTCAAGGACCAATAGGTGCTCCTGGATTTACTGGTCCAGAGGGTTTGCCAGGAGCAAAAGGTGAGAGAGGAGCAGTGGGCCCCCCTGGACCAGCTGGGCACAAAGGCAACAAGGTAGGTTCAACAATGAATTTTCTTTTTTTTTCCACCTGCAATAGATCTGTTGTCTTGTTTAATGTGTTTGAATATATAAGGAACATCTTGGACTGTCTGCCAAAGGACAAGGGTATTACATCAATACTTTCTGAGAATCCCCTGCTTTTATTTTGAAGTAAAAACACAGGTTCCAAAGCTGTTGAGCATTATAGCCATCCTGGTAGGTGAACCATAGCTAGAAGCACATTGCTTTTGCTAGTAGTTTCTCACTTCACCTGCCTGGAGATGGATGGATATCATTTGTGCTACATTCAGAGAGATCTGGAGCTGATTCCTATGTAGGAGATACCAAGCTGACATCTGAAAAAGGGAATGGATATTGAGTGGAACCTGCAACTCAGTTTTGCAGGTGAAAAGATATTTATAACAGAAGTAATATTATGAACTGCTATATTAAATAGTATAACCCAACATAAAGGATAGGTGTCAGTGAAGGGAATGTGCATGATTGGGCACAGTAGCAAACGTACCTTAGTGCCCTGAGGGTTTGTTCTGCTGTTCTTAGGAAGTAGCAAAGCGGGTGTTCAGACTAGGCAGGAGAGTCAGTGGAAGTATGAGCAAATACTTTCATTGATGTAGAGTGGATACATGAAGGTAGTTTACCTTAAGGAAAGTTTACATTGTGCTCTAGGCATGTGTTTGCATCGTGACTTCTGGGTTGTGCACTGAGGAATCATCATGTCCAGTTGCATAAAGTAGTGCAGAGTGTATGCTCCCACCACATAGCCTAAAAGAGGTTATATGATAGGAATGTCTGATACTGTCTAATGTATGAACTGGAATGAATTTCCCATTTTCATACATACATGCTTGGACAAAAGGAATGCTTCAAGGACAGTAGTTTGAAGTTTTGTGTTGCTTTCAAAAATCTGCAGATTTTGCAGATCTCAAAAATCTGAAGGAAATTTGGGACATCAGGACAAGGACTTGTGTTCCAGGACTGTCCAGATCATCTGACCATCTATCTGATGCAAAATGCTCAAATTATATATGCAAGTAAGAAAAAGCCAGATAGTTTAGAAACCAGGACCAGCAGACTAGAACTTGTTTTGCCACACTTTATCAGCTGCTGTAAGTGAGATAGCTAGGTGAATGCCAGATCACTTCTGCTTTATATGCTGCAGTTACATTCCGCTTTGCTTAATATTCGTCAACACATTGAAGTTCCAGTCATCCTTTCTCATAAGGCAAAGAACATAGTAAAGTGACAGTGATGACAATGAAAGTCATTGCCTCAGTATTGCATTAATTTGAAAGGCAAAGGAGTACTCAAAACAAGCACTGACTGCTGATGTGAGTGATATTTCACAGTTCTAGCAGATAACACTGAAGTTATTTCACATTTTGGAAGAGACAGAAATCTGGAATTGAAACTAGCCTCTAACAACTGAAACCAATTACCTTGCACTGAAATAGTCCTTTGTCTACTCCAGAACTTCTGTTTCTATCTATTGAAATGGCTGCACATACAATACCAACATGCAGTAAGATCCTCCCCTTCACAGAAGCAATGTACTTTACCTTTCCAAAGCAAGAATAATTTCGGGTGGATGTTTTGCTCGTGCAGCCTGTTCTACTATTATCCATAGTAGAGCAGTAGAACCAGCAAAGTGATATTCCCTTGCAACTCAGTCGGAGGTGATCTGAGTTAATAAAGCTGTCTACTTGTCCCTGGATGGAGGTATAAAAACATAGATGAATAAGAACCTTTAAGACTTGTTGAAACTCTTGGAAGATCAAGCGTCACGCTGAGAGTTAAATTTACACTGGATTGTTTATATTCCTGGCATCTTATTTTCCCCAGATGTGCAATAGGAGATTATGTTTTTCCTTTAAATTGCCTGATTAAAACATTCCTGAAACACTCATTTGGCATCTAGACAGGCTCAGATGTTCAGTGACTTCTGTGGTCAGAGGGAATCTACGTGAGATAGTTTGCTTCTTTTAGTACTGAAGGTTGAAGTCCAAGACTGAAAGTGTTGAAGTGAAAACTATTTCACCGGTGACTGAAATATACAGAATGATAATGAGAAATATAACGTGTTCTCATCTTATTTCAGGGTTCAATGGGAGTTCCAGGATTTCAAGGCATCAATGGGATCCCAGTGAGTTTAAATATGCAAACATAAGTCACTTGAATGTCTCTTCTCTCTAGAGGGAAATGGCAATTCTACATAATGTGTAATGATGGAGACTCTACTTTCTCTGTTTGAAAAAGAATCCAATTCCCTCACTTCAGTCTTTCATATTGTAGTTTATGCTGCAATTAGTTCTTATCTTGCTTGCTGTGGGCACAGGGTGCAGATTGTTCCAGTTTTCCTCGCAGTGGCCTTCTTATATGTAATAACTGTTATCAGATCTCCTTCAATCTTCTTTTCCTATGATGTGAACCAAAACAGTGATTAGGTCTGAGGCCTCTGAAGAATTCTTGCTTCCAGGCTCGGCTCTAGTAGTGATTTAGATCTGAGCCTTTCAGAAACCTAAAACTGAAAAGAGGTGAGTAGTGCATTTGCCATGTGGTAAGAGTTGGTAACTACTTTTCCTGACCATCAGGAGTCTTTGGATTGTTTCTTTACAACTTGAACTTTCTAGAAGTTGTTTCCTGCATCATACTGAAAATTATATGCCTATTTTGGTGAGCTCTCTTTTGCTTTGGTTTTCCCCAGTGATTCTTGGAGAGATGTGTTAGAAATGCTTTGCCTCAGAGGACTTTTTAGCTGGGCCAGCTTTAGAAGTTGCCCCAGATTTCCTTGTTCTCTCAGCACTATTTAGCTAGTTCTGCTTTCTCCTTCTGGTATTAGAATTATATTTTCTTTTTTAATGATATTTTTCCTGCTGTGTGCTTGTGCTTCTGAGCACTCTTATTCTCTTTCCCATCTACCTTACATTCTCAGCTGGCCAAGAGTTTCATCATGGTTGAGCTGTGTTTTCCTACTTCCTATCAAACACTGAATTGTTTTGATAGGTTGGCTGAAGATGCATAGTTGGCCCCATGAAGGAGCTCCTTTTTGGCCCCTTCTTTCCCTCAATTCATCCTTGCCTGTTTTCTCTCCTGCTCTACTCCCTTGCTGCTATTTTTTTCTTTTCCCACCAGCAGACTAACTCTCTAGCTCTGAAGAGAACAAGCTGTTCCCATAATACTTAATTTAATTGAACACGCTGTGGGAACATGCTGTTCTCAGGGTATTTTTTCAGATGAGGCTCTGGAGAAAGGGGATTCCCAACAATAAGGGAAGGATAGAGATATAGCAAAAACCACTGCCAGGTAGTTGGCAACAGCAGGCATTCCAAGGAGAGAGTGGGGGAGGCAGATGAGAGGATTCAAAGCCTCCAGCATATGCGGATCTACTCTGTCTCCTTTACAATATTGAGCAGTTGGGCCAGTGGGAAAGAAGTAGGTTTTGCTGCTTATGAGCAGTGAAATGCTCACCTTTGGCTCTTCTGTGTTACAACTGCAGGACAGAAAAAGGGCGCAGGGGAACTAATACATATTGTTTACATTCTAGCCATTGAGACAAATGCTTTAATTCTGGGTGAAAATAGCAAACACCACTGTTTGAGAAAATATTTACATTTTTGCCAGTTGCATTTCAGGATGGGGAGTAGCTTAGGTTTGTTGTGAAATGTACACAAACCGATGACATTACGTGTTTGTGTGAAATGCAGAGCAAAGGAGAAAAAGTATCCGTGTGCTGATATATCTAAGAGAGAAGTAAAAATATGTCACTATCTTTGCACAAGAATTAACATCCAAACATGAAGAGAGCATCTTCTGAGCCTGCAGGTATCTAAAGTGTGGGCAGGTATATTTTGACCGTGGCCAAAAGACTGCAAGACTGTAATTCAGAGGAGTATCCCACTGTTGACCTTAATGTAAATGGTGTTCCATAGAATTTCCCTGGGGAATACTGCTGGTAAGTAAATCATGTTGTTGCAGCTGGCCTGACTAATCCTTTTAACCTAATAAATACAGCAGCAGCATGTGTTTATTGCTAGCCCTTCTGTGTCACAGTGCAGAGGAAACCATCAAATCCTTAGCCCTACTGGGAAGTTTATTTTTTCCCATAGGACAAGATTCAAGGACACCTCTGGCAAGGGCTGAAGCTGGGGATGTATATAGCTTTTCATGAACTATCTGAAGAGTTCTGGAAAGAAGTATTTCTGTGCAGAATAAGCGCTTGTGTGTGCGATGAAAGTTAGAGTTACACAGAGAGGTGAAGTTCTCTATTTTGTGTCCCTCCTAGAGGAAATACAAGCACTTGGCAAGGCTGTAAAGAGGCCACTTTGCTGTAGCAATCCATGAACCTGCTTCTTCAATTAGTTTTGTGTTCACCCTTGATTGCATTCGTTTCCCGATTTTTAAATATTTGTTGAGCTCTCCTGTTGGGACGGCCTTTGTGCTAAGCCTGTTAGATTTAGAAAAGAGGTCGCTTGGGATCACAGCATTAGTGTATGCAGAAGAGTCAGATAAAGCAAAAGCCTAGATGAACAGTTCTGATTTCCTTATCTATGTCCTAAGGAATGACCCCTTTTGTGAGAACAGAGCACAAGTAATCTCTCCAGCCTGTTCTTAGCTCAGGTTTGTAAACTAGTTACTCTACCATGTCATCAGTAACAACTATAAAAGCTGCTTCTTCACCTTAGTCAGCTGAAGTGCTTGAGCTGAACTGATGTGTCTGACGCAGGAATTGGAGGAGCTGAGAATGAGTAAATGGAGTGGAACTTGTAGAACTAGTAGAGTGAAACTATTAACTACTTTTTTTTAGGTAAAAAAATAATTTCAGGCAGATTTTTGTGACTCCTGAGGAAGCTGGTTATGCACAATCAGTATTGCCAGAGATAAGATTGTTAAAACATAATGAATTCTGATTGCACAATAGAAAGTAGGAAAGTAGGAAATCCCATGTTTTTCTTCTAGAGCAAAAGAGACAACATGTGTCTATGTGTCCAGCTATGTCAAGCTTTGGCTCAGAACCACGGACATGGATGCCATGGGATTAAGTGACAGGGCCACAGATGTGTTTAGTGCACATAAGCACTCACTATAGTCAGCATGATGTGTATCCTGTTTGTGAGCCCTCCTCACATGTTAGGGGGATACCCAAGTCTTTTGGGCCTCTTGGACACTGTATTGTGCCACGATTTAGGAGCTCTTACCCAAAGCATTTCCCGAGACATGAGGCCCGTTGGTTAGCTGCCTGCACAGCTGGCTCTTGGCCAGCCCTGGAGGCTCAGCAGCTTGCTTCCTCATCTGTCTGAGGGGCAGATGTTGGCTCAGCTTCCCTAAACCCTGCAGTTGGCCAGCTTATGTTGTAACCAGATACATGTGCACTTATCCCGCATAGCTTCTGTATTGTTGCTGTAAACAAAAGGAAGGACCTCATAGGAATCAACCACTCTGGCCTTCCTCTGCAGTCACAGCCTGTCGCATCAGAGACTTGCTGCTCTTGGCTATGACGTACTGTGTGGATGGAGGAGGGTGGCTTGCCACTGATCTGTTCCAGATTTGGGAACTAAATGAAGTAAAAGTGGCAATAAATTGGTGCTTCAGCCCTTTCATGTCATTTGACTGGGGCCTGGAGAGTCCCCTGCTTGCATACCACAGGTGGGTGCTTTGACCAGCAGACTTTAATCATCAGGGCTACTGGTACTACATACACAGTGGTGCCTTTAGCTAATGCTTTGGGATGATTTCTCTGACTTCATTCTATGTCCTGAGGCCTTGTTACATTCAAATTTATCTCTGTCTACATCAACTGCCTAGATCCTGCAGTGGATATGGTGGATATGCACTTTGTGTTGATTCAGTTTGCACTTTACTGACTGACAGATGGCAGATCTGGGCTCTCTCCTCTCCATTTTGTTGGCACAAATTGCCACGTAGGTGTGCTGGACCAAGGAACTCATCTGGTTAAAATTAAGAAACAGAACAGTTATTTTTCTGCTGTGTTGTTGGTTTCTTGCCTGCTCTGCTTGTGCTTATGCTAGCACAGAGAAGAGTAGGTCTGAGTGGCCAGCAGCAAGCAATGGCTCTTTCAGTAGCAGCTGACACTGGTGATCAGTTTGAATGTTTAAATAATCATGTTGTAAGTTACTCTGCATCCTTTGGGAAAGTCACTAAGCTACTGTGTGACCCCAGCTTCTCATCTGTAAAATGAAGAGTCTTGCATTCTCATGTTTTAGCAAGGCTAAAGATCCTTTAAGATCTTAAAGATCCTTTTAAGATCCTTAGATCTCTACATTAATACAAAGTTCTCATTGAGCTTGGTCAGAGTATATGGTGTTGGCTTGGACTGGAAAGACCTTCAGTAACACAAATCTGATTTGTTTTATGTGTCAAGCATGAAGGATTGTTAATGTTCTGGTTTATCTCCATTTTATCCTTGTTTCTTTTTCCGTTTCCTAACATGAGTCATAACTCATTTAATGCCATACCTTAAAGATGAATCTTTGGGATCACGCAAAAACGCTCTGGGAATGATAGAAAATCAGGGTGTACTGAGGGGAGAGAGAGAACTGTCAATTACTGATTCTCACTCCCTGAATTTCATTTTTCTTCTTACCACAAAACATCATCTTTGAGTGCCACAGAGCTCCTTTCTATGAAGAGGTGGATAGGATAAAGAGTAGCTTAATACCTGGGCATTGTGACTGACAGTTTGGCCTTCCTTTGTTTTGCCAAAGTATTCCCATGTGATACTGAAGAAAAAGTAACTAAAGGCTCTAATTTTCATCTCCTTTGCATCACTATGGTGCTGAGTCAAATTAATAGAGCTATGGCAGGGCTAAATTAGTGTGAAATCAGAATTAGGTTCAACTCTTTTCCATCCTGCTTTTGATTATTAATTGACCATTACAAAAACTTTCTCTAACAACTTCTAGTTTCATTAGATCTTTCTCCGGTTGCTTTGCCTAAGGTTTTAAGTTTAATACAATGAGGAAAGCTGTTTTGTGAATGATGTGATGCTGGAGTTGGAACATCTGTTGAACTATTAAAAGAAAGAATCCACAGTGGAGAGGAAGAGAAGTCAGTGCAACTTTCATGCTTGGAACTATAACTTTGGAATTACAAATGCTCAGTATTGTTGAACCTGCTTTTTTCCTTGTTTTCACATGAGCAACTTCCATTATCGTTGTCAGGTGCACCCTCGCACTGTGCTCCGTGTCGTATGCTGTGTATTTCAGATTGTGCTTTCAGGACCTACTCATGCACAAGTTATGTACTTCAGAAAATTATCCCTTGGAGAGAAAGATAATTGAATCCAGCCGATGTTCTAGGATTTAATCTTTGGGGAGGATAAACAATGCTGGCTGAAGAACCTACTTCTACTGCAGCCTGTCATACACTGAACTTGAGTGGGAGTTGCCTGTTTCCTTTGTTTTGTGTTGCTATTTGGAAGATGGAAGTTTTCTAGGGACAGTGTTGCTAATAAAATACCACCTGTCATCATCCTCTCTTTTTCCTTTTTACACAGGGTCACCCTGGCCAGTCTGGACCCAGGGGTCCACCTGGCCTCGATGGCTGCAATGGAACCATGGGGAGTCCTGGTGCTTCTGGGACAGATGGATTTCCTGGCACACCCGGGCTGCCGGTACGTCCCAAGGCAGCTGTAGTGTTTTGTTGTCACTAAGCCAGGATTTGCTTTTCTTACCAGTGGTGGAAAAATAGCTCCCGAGTTCTTAGGAAGAACCCTATAACCACAAGTTCCTTAGTATTCTTAGAGCTCGGTGTCATTTTCTTACTGAAATTCCACTCTTATTTACTGTGTAAATGTTAACTTTTGAGGCTAAAATGAAGGTCCTGTGACAGTGTGCTCCCTATCCCTTTGTCACTGGCAACATTCAAGCTGACTGAGAAGAGACTGTGATGAAGTTTTTAAGAACTATAATGTGTCAAACATCTTCCAGTTGAAATGTTTCAGGTTAAGGAATGCTGATTCAAAAAAGGAACCGCTCGTGTCTCTTGTATGTCATCCAGACTTGAAGTTAATGTGATGTTGAAAATAACAAAGAAACAAAAGCAAGTTAAAATATGACTTTCTAAAATAACTGATTTACTCATACTTCCTGCTCAAATTTCTATTTTATAATGCGTGTGGGATTTTATTTTTGGCAAGAAAAGCTGCTTGGATCAGCTAACTCCTCTCAAATTAAGGTGGCAATTACATGAAATCACATTGGATAAACTGCATGGAATGATGAGGATTAAAATAAATGGGGTAAATCTAGAATTATAACAGCTGCTTTTTCAGAAGATTCATGCGTGCAACCTGTTGTGTGTTTTTGGGTTTTTTTTGTCTCGCTGTTTCTAAGCAAATATGGTAATGTACTGTTCTACAGAAGAGATATATACATGTACAGGCAGTTACAGCATGTCAAACAGATTCAGGGAGAATCTTAAAAGTTTTTAAAGGCCTAAAATAAAAGGAAAATCTAATATAAGCAGGAAAATACCAGAGGAAATGTTTGCAGAGTGTTGTTTTTCTAAAGCCTCAGGAAGTCTTAAGTTCTCTAATACCACTGCAGTGCTACCTTTGTAGTTTACTGGAGCAAGAAGTTCTTTATACTGAATGTAATTTCTTCCAAAACCAAATCAATGTATTGTTTACTAGAAATTTATTTTTGTCATTTATTTTTTATCAGGGTCGTCCTGGCCCAAAAGGTCTGAAAGGAGAACCTGTTTTTGCTCAAGGCAGCCTTAAAGGAATGAAGGTAAGATTTTCTATGGGAGAAAACACAGGATGAGAAACACTTTGATGTCCCACAGGTTTCAGGGCTGATGCTACAGCTTAGGCTGCTCATAATGCTAAACATGGGCTTTCTAGGTAGGTCTGAAGGCAGAGCAGAGAAAAAGACCATTCCTTAATGACAACACAGAATGCTCTCAGAACTTGCATTTGCTTCATCTTTGCAGCACTAAAACATCTTGTTTATTGCATACTGGATTGCTGGCACATAACTCATCCTGTTACTGTTCAGAGTAGTTGCTGGTCCTTCACCTGTCTCTAGACAGCTGGCACCATTCATTTGTTGGTGCCAAACATAGATATGAGGAATTTCTGGTAAGCTTACCCTGATTTACTTGAGGTAGCATATTTGTTTTCAGATGCAGAACTTCCCTGTATGTGGCATCCTCACACATGCCAGGTCTGTTGAAATAATTGCCCAGGAGACTTGCAAGCACAGATTAAGATTTCTCCTGTGAAATCCCACTTGGCCTCCCAGTGTTTTTGTATTGGGAGATATTAATAATCAGCCGGTTGTATTCTGGGTTTAAATGCATGAATACCATATTCCACTCATACTATTTCACCATTTATTGCTATGAAGTCAGAATTCTAATTCTCTGTTTAATAAGGACCTTGCCCTGAAATGTCTGTATCATGTCTGTAATTTTATTTATTATAAAGAGAATACAGACTATGGAAACATGATCACAATTTATTTTTCCAGACAGTGAGTAGGTTCTTCAATATCCTCATATAAAAATTTAGTTCTTTGTTGCCTTGAAGCAAACATTCACCAGCTTGGAGTGGTGTTAACTTTTGACAGAAGCACCAGGCTTGGGAAAAAACTGTAAAAGGTTTGGTACGTCTTGTGCTATGATCAGCAGCTTCATTTCTCATTAAATATAAAAAATATTTTAAAAGATTCTGTCATGTGAGGCCCCTCACTCTGCCCTTTTGTTGATCAAAATGACGAACTTTTCTAAAATTCTACCCATATATGTATATACAACCATACATTGGTAAAAATTAAATAGATCTTTGTTTAAATTAAGTTTGCTATTTGTGGAAAATACAAATTGTTTGAAATAACATTTGATAGTGTTTGCAATGAAAGTTTTTGCAGTGTGTTTTTCAGATTTTTTACAACTAATGCAACTTTTTAATGCCACTTCAGTTTCTTTTGCTACCTGTCAATAAAATGGTTGTTGTTATTTCAGACTTTTGGAGCCTTTCCATTTCCCAATTTAAATGTGGGAGCACAGGTGTCTCCCAGGTGTCTCCCAGAACTAAAAGTGAACATTAACTAAAAAGCAAATATTCCTGTTTAGACTAATAAATATGTATTTATAGCCCTTCATAGTTCCTTGCAGTGATACAATGGTATTTTTACTGATGTGCTTTTCATTTTTAGGGAGAAAACGGTCTTCCTGGTTTGGATGGTATTTCTGTAAGTTATTTAATTTGGGGAATTATAATTTTTAAGAATATTACTGGAAGTAGGTGCTTTCCCTTGTACTGGTTCTCAGGGACACTTTTCAAATGAATGGGCTGTGTGTTTTCTTTATACCAGTAGCTTGAATAACTCCAGTTTTCTAATGGTATGAGTCGGTCCATGTTATGGCAGCAGAAGTCAGATTTTGCTATTGTCTGTTCTGTTTTTCCCTATGAAATTCAAACTCCCTTCTACCATTCAAATCTGTAACTTTGATTTCCAACTTTTGTCTTGTAATATGAATTGGGTTCTTAAAGAATATAAATGAATGTACATAATGGGGGGCTATTACTGTATGTTTTCTGATGGGATAGGTGCTACACATTCTGTATTTCTCCTGTGTTCTTCTTATAGGGCTCCAGAGGTTTTCCAGGTCCAACAGGTCCTGCAGGCCCTATAGGATTACCAGGTTTGCAAGTAAGAGGCCCTGACTGTTGTACTTCTTGATAGAATAGTTCAAAATGTTGGCAACTTTCCATCTTGACTACATTTGTCTCATCACAATGAGCAGAGGTTTGTGTGCTTCTAAGGGGATGAAGCATGTTCTTTAGTTGTGAAATACTTGAACTCAGACTGTTTAACCTCAAGAGCCAAAGTTCTCCTCTGGAGCAGTGTTCAGAGCAACAGTCATGAATGAGAGCTCCAGCAAAGCCCTAGAGCACCATCTACAAACAGTACTTAATACTGTTCTGAAGGCTTCCTCATCTCAGAACTAGAGGAAATATTCTGATCTCTGCATGGTTAGAGCCTTTCTCATGAAATGTGCTGAAAAGTTCATTTTCTGAGACACTAGAAGAGAGTTTTATTTGGACAGCCATAAAAACAAACTAAATGTTTGTTGCTTTTGAATGAAGATTTGCTCTTAACTGACTGTAGTGCCAAAGGACTATGCTGTCTCTCATAGATATGAAGACTAGAAGATTATTTTATCACTTGCTTTTGCTCTGGGGACAGAGATGAAATGAAAGTTCAGGTACCAAATGTTGTTCCTATTATTTGCATCCTACTTAAGTCTTGATCTTGTTCACATTTAGGGTCCAGTGGGTCCTCCTGGGCCACCAGGTCCAAAAGTAAGTACCTACATTTCTGTCATATTGCCACACCTGATTGCTGGCTATTTTTTTTTTGTCATTATGGTGTGCCTAGATGATAATGATACCAATATTGCTGATGTTTTGTTATTCATTGTCATCTTTTTTCTCCCCTAGGGTAATATGGGATTAGGCTTTCAAGGAGAGAAAGGAGAAAAAGTAGGTGAATCTTGTTCTGGTACAGAAAGAGTGTAAAGTTATACTCAAGTGTTCCATCATAACTTTATCCTCTACACGGTGGCTGGACTCCAGCATTTTCTTCTTCTGTGTTTCCTTTTCTTCTTTTGGACTGAATGACAGTCCAAATACTGAAGAGTCTTGCTGGTTGCTGATAATGTTTTACAAAGAAGGGAGGATGGGAGCCTTTCCTGAATGAAGTGAGGGAAGAAAGTGTCATTTCAGTGCAGTGCTTTCATGGCAGTCAAGACACAAGGTCCTCTTTTGACACCTTTTGAATCTGTCCTTTAGTTTATATGGACCCTTAATTCTTGTACTGAATTTTTCTTTGGAATTTATGCTCTGTGCATTTCATAATATTCTTTGGATTAACTGATGCATAATTTATAGTCTTAGTATCTTAATGGACATCTTGCAGTCTGTGGGAGGAGTTTACGGTGGCATAATGGGCTTCTCAGGGGTCTCAGTTTGGGGCTTGATTCTGCTGCTGTTAAAATCAGTTATCAGTATACTACGTTTCTAGTTGTTTCTTGACTTCTTGTCTTGCACATTTTTCTTCAAATTGTTTCTGGTGTGTTTTTCTGTTGATTTTAAAGATTAGGCTTTTCCTCCCTTCCCTCCCTTCCCTCCCTTCCCTCCCTCCCTTTTTTGTCTTTACGTGATTTATATCCACAACTTCTCTGAAACAATTTTAATGCATTTTGCTAATCTTAATTTTCAGTCTGATTTTTGGCTTTCATGGCCAAATTCCTGTGCCAGTACTTAGGCACACAAATACTTTGTACAAAACATAAAATTAGACTGGATTTTTTTTTTCCTGATTCACAAGCAACTTTCATAAGAAATCAGGTGCACTCTGCCTATGTTAATACCTTCATCTTTTGCCTACAGGGTGATGTAGGACTGCCTGGCCCTCCGGGTCCCCCTCCATCGACTGGAATACTAGAATTCATGGGATTCCCAAAGGGGAAACAAGGAGAAAAGGTAAATATAACTTAGAAGCCCTCCCATCCCCTTGATACAAACGCTGAAAAAACTTATTAGACAGTGAAGGCCATTATCTTTCCAAACCATACTCATTTTCTGCACTAGTTTAATCTCCAGAGAGTTATTGAATAAAAATATTGTCAGCTCAGAGCAGTGTGGAGCGTTGTAGAATCCATACCTGTCAGAATGATAAATCTTAAAGCTATTTAAAGATTTCCATCGTTAATCCTAGAATGAATGACCTTCTTTTAGTTTTCCTTGGACCTGTGAAATATGGTTGTGTAAAAATAAATGATAAAAAACCAACAATTCCTTTCTAAAAAGTAAATTAAAAGCTCCAAGTCTTTTGCTTTCACTCTGACACACACTAACATGAAATAAGCAGATTTCTCTCACTTATTTTGTTACTCAGGCATTTACTGAGATACATGTGTAGCTCATCAGCATGTCTATAAAAGCCCTGTGGAACTTGAGTCAAAGATTCTCTGCACACATGAAGTATAGGCGTATTGGATTAGTCTAGGACACATACAGAATGGTGTGGGAGCTGATGTGAGCATAAGCCACTGCATAAGTCATGGGAGTCACTGTGTTACTTGGTGGAGTTGCATTAGTCTGAGACTCAAATAAGGGCTCACTCTTGAAGTTGTAAGCAGGATTACAGTGACTATTTTATCTCAGCGTGTGTTATTAGCCGCTTTCCATGAATTACTGTGCGTGTTCAAAGATGACAATCGGAGATGTTCTGGTTTGCCTTCCAGCAGTGGAGGAATGTAGAACAATAGTTCCAAAGTAGTGGTCTTAGAAGCCATGGGAAGTGGTCACAGACAATCCACTGCATGCATCGGCACTGGCAAATGATGACACAAATCAAGCATACTTGCTGCCAAATAAGGCCTTGCCTTAGGAGTCAGGAGTGCGATGGGTGGATTGGGGTAAATCATGCTTTCATGGACAGCAGTTTATTGTGTTTACCTTTCTCCTTTTTCAGGGTGAGCCAGGCCCTCAAGGATTGCCTGGAGACAAAGGATTGCCTGGACTGCCGGTAAGGGAGAGTTTTTAGTATGTGCCCAGTATGAGTTAGATGGCTCAGAAGCCTCTGAATAGCTCGTAAGATCTCTACAGGAGTTTCTAGGCACTTGAATATTTGAAAATCTAATACAAATGTCCACGTAATTTTGTGAAAACTGTAATCTGATCGTTTTTGTCTTGGAAAAATGAAGAAGACATTTTCCTGCTATAGGTGCTACAAAGCAGCCATCGTTTCAGTACGTCTGAACTGTGGTTTGCAAAGGAAATCTGCAAGTAGGCATAACTTTTGCTTATCCACTTGATGGTAGTGTTTCTTGATCTCCCACAGAGAGCTAGGTACATTTAAAAAATCCTCTTAGTTTAATTGTATTTAGATGTGCTTTTTGTTTCAAGTTATAAAGCACATATACTTATCTTTATGTCTGACTATCTTAATGCATATATCTAGTTTTAAAATGGGCTGTTTAACATTAGTGCTTATAAACTCAGGAATGTGTAGCATCTTCCCTCTATGAATTAACAACAACAATTTATCTCTGGATTCCAGAGAAGTCTTTCCCAGCTTATAACTTACTATAAACACAAGTTCTTTAGATAAGTTTTGGTAATAAATATTTTGTGGAACTTCTGGCCAATGAGATAAATTGTTTGCTGGTTTCTTCAGTGTACAGATGTTCTCAGTAGAATGGCGTGCGAGAACCTGTTCATGAAGCACAGTTTGTGGACATGTTCCATTATGTGCATGTTTATCTTTAAGCATCACGAGAGGCCCACAGGAGCTGGTGGGATTGAGGATATGTGTGAATTTAACCACAAGCGTAAGATATTTCAAGACTGAAGCCTGAAAATTGCCTGCCTACTGTAACTCACTGAAATTAAATCCTGGTGTTCCATCTGTGGATTTGATACTTCTTGCTGATGGGAAAACCACTAAACAGTTCCAACTGTTGAGCGTGAAAATTTTTGTGTCACTCTGAGGCTTTAGAAATTAAAAAAAAAAAAATTAAAAAAAGGTGCTCTGAGTCTTGCCTTGAGCTGCTACTGTTAAGAAATTAGATTTGAAATTACTTCTAAATGTAGAATACGATACAGAATGACAGAACTTCGCTGCTTATAGCACAGTGTTACTTGCATTTCCTGCTAAGAAACGTGCTATAGTCTAAATGGATGAAAGTCACAGGGAATGAAGAAGATAATGCACTGCACATAATACCAGCTGCTAGATTTCTTTCTGGGGGCAAAAGAAGCCCAGCAGAAACAGTCCATTTCCTTTGCATCTCTGTTGCAGTTTATGTTAAAAGATGTTTCGGTGCTCATTCTGATTTAGGATTGTTCTTTAAAGTTCCTTTCAGATCTAATGTTAATATTTTCCCTCAGGGTTTTGGTGGTGTTGGAGAAAAAGGAGAAAAAGGTGTGCCTGGTTTGCCAGGTGGCAGGGTAGGTAACCTTACAGAGTCTTTAAATGCCTGTTTTTAAACTAGTTTCATAAAGTGGACTTACCACTAACAGAAGCATTCTCAAAGCATGTAGGAGTCCCAGATACAGAATTGTGACCCATATTAGCCAGCACCATACAATAACAGAACCAACAGTTCTTCTCTCAGTAAAGTCTTAGACTAAGGGTGAAATATGAAAATAGATGAGGCAGTCCAAGAAAATCATACATGAGTACTGGAGGACTTGATACTACCAGGCCTGAGTTTTTTCCATGCTTTTTGAAAGCTTCACAGAGGCTTTGCAGGGACTTAAGGGAGCTTTTACCCCTTATCAGAATAAGCTATGAAAGAACACATAGTTGGGAATGAAGAAGTCCAGTTGGCAATAGAGATTGGTCATACTTGACAGTGAAGGTGGAAGTTAACAGCACGCTCCATCACATGCCATAGATTCTTCTAGTCACCATGAACTTGCAGCAACGTGGTGCTCATACACAACAGGAAGACCAAAGCATTCTGTTCTGCATCTGAAGAACAAAACTGTCACAGCAGAAAATATTTGTCTCTGTTAAGTTTCACAGCTTTGTAATGACGAACCACCTACCGGTCTTGTAAGTTGAGAAACACATGACTTAGTTAGCAGGATAATGACAGAAGAAGATAAGACACCTTTTTATCAGTTATCCTTCTGAATGCTTTTGACGATGATTGTTAATATTTGGAAGAGAAGGAAAACCATTAGTAGCTTCCCCTTTTGAAATTTTACCTTTTCACTCTTTGGTACTGAGATCTCAGAGCCTGGTGAAGTAAGAGCAGACTGAGATGGAGCTTCTGAAAGTTACATAATGTGTTTTCCTTTCTTAGGGTCTTTTGGGGCTGGATGGATCCAATGGCATTCCAGGGAGAAAGGTGAAATACTCTTTTTATGTTTTACTGCAGAAACCAGCTTAGGTATTATGAGTGCTGAGAAATCAGTGCAATCAGGTTACTGTTTATTCCTTCTCAGATGCTTGACAGTATGTGTAAGACAACAAACTGGCTTTGCAATACAGGTCTAAGCACTGAAGGTGTCTCAGCTATCAAATTATGCCATGTTATTGTGTCACTTCATAAAAGTGTTCATGTTTGCAACTTTGCAGGGTCATCCAGGTATTCCAGGCTATCCAGGACTGGATGGAGTTGAAGGCACAAAGGTAGCTTCTCAGATGGAAATACTAAAGCACTGCCATCGTAAATATATTTGCATGAATAAATGTCATTGCTTCAGTCGAACTTGTGGGAGTGAGTGGATGCTTAAGATAGCTGCCAGGGCTGCCACATGTCTGGAAATGGAGTGGAAAATGGCTGTAACAGTAGTTTGCTGTGAGTGAACTTAAAATCTGCCACCAACATTGATATATGGTTGGCAAACCATATGAGAAATGCAAGCAGTGAAGGACTTATTTGATGGAGAGCATGTAGTGTAGGTTTATACACAGAGCAGTGCTACTGCATGAATCATCAAAGTGCTGCACTGCTCTGGCACAACGGATTGTGTTTGTAATATGTATTTATGATGGTGATTTGGACAACAGTCAGATTTTGCACTTCCTGTTTTAAAGAGGATTTGATGCTGTGTTAGAGTGAGAGGAATTAATGATACCACAGTTTGTCACAAGTTGCTTGTTGTATTAAGTCATTTTCTGGAGAAATCCATTTCCCCCTTTTTTTCTACAGGGTGAAGTAGGTGACATTGGTCCCCCAGGCCCTCCTATCATTGTTGACAAGGAAGGTGTAGTAATTTCAGGTACACGTTTTTATTTCTTTTTTGTTTTGAAACGAGTTTAAAGCACTTTTTTTTCTGATGCAACTTGTTCTATTTCTGTATTTTAGCACTTCTCCATGCTGTGATTTGAGTCTAGCCTATCTCTTGTTATTCCTCCTTTCATTTCTGTATTGGTAACATACAGATACATTTCATACGTATATTTATACCTGAATTTGTAATAAATCTTTCATTCCTGACTTGCAAAATGATACATTTCAAGGTACAATTAAACACCTGTGAAACTGACTGTATATGAGCATGGGGAAATGTAGCCTACCTGTGTGTCTTATTTCTGTGTACCAAAGAAACGGATAGCCTGAATGTCATCCTGCTCTTATTTGTCGTTCAATGTGATAGGAATACCATTGAGAAGAGAAAATTAATGCCACAGTTGAAAGAGCTCTGGGTGACAACAGTCTTGGAGTCTGTAAAATTATGGGGACAAGTTGCATAATGCCTCATTCTCTTTCAAATGCAGTCAAGTTTGAAACAACTTCTCACTGGACTCCAGAGGAAGTTTTCCCATCATTGTTAGCTTAGCCTAACAGACTTACTAGTAACAGCTTTGCTGTCAGTGAGATCAGTGACAGAGGTAGTAAGCTGTACAGTTCTTCAGCAGAAATTCTCAAGTTTTTCTTCCTTGTCTTTCTGTATTTGTCTAACAGGTGCCCCAGGTGACCCTGGAAACCCAGGAATACCTGGTCCTCCAGGAGATGAAGGGATCAGTGGCCTACCAGGTTTTCCAGGAGCTCCAGGGTTTCCAGGCCTGGAGGGAGGTAAAGCATCTGCTGAGTGACCTTAACAGGCTGCTTTCTGTGTGTTTGTTGTGAGAAGGCTCTGGGTGGCAGGCTGGAGATGTTGAAGGTATTGCAGCGAGCCTCTCCATCCTCCTGCTGGCCTGACTTACAGGCTGCTGTGAGGTGCAGAAGGCGAGGAAGAGGCACAGGAAAACCAAGCATGTTCATTTGGGTGGGAGCAGAATTAGTCCCACGGTGATTACAATCTGTTTCAAGGCTCCAGCTCTCAATATTTGATACACAGAAGTTGTTTTGTTTGAATTCTATTTCAAATTGAATTAAATGTTCCATTTCAGTTTCAAATTGACAGACCCTTTCCTACAAATGGAACATTTTATATGTTTTTGAAAAGGAGCTTTTTTGATTGAGTCTTCATTTTTCACACAGTTACAGAAACGCAGGGGTTGGAAGGGACCTCTGGATCTCATCTAGTCCAACCCCTGTGCTAAAGCGGGTTCCCTGCAGTTCTGTTTTACAGCAGAGAGCCAGCATGTTGGCTAAGTGAAACCACTGTAGCTGGAACCCATTTGTCCCATCAAAAATCTCACTCGAGTTTCTGTTTAATGTCATTTGTGCAATCCTGGCTGCAGTGTTCCAGACACTGGTACTAAGGCAATTACCTCCACTCAAACTCAGTCTGAAAATTAATGAATCATGGTGTTCCATAGTTAATTGTCTCACCTATTAGTGAGATTTCAATACAGCCCTGTAAAGTTTTTTTATATGCAATTAGAAAATGTTCTTTACTAACATGGTTACAGTTCAAGACACAATAGTAATTTTCACAATATTAAAACTATCAGAATATGTTTGCTGCTGGATAGCTGCTAATCATGTCAGTGTTGTTTAGATGGAATGGGCCCTGGAGGGTCTCCAGGTATTCCTGGTGTGAAGGGTGAAATGGGAGAACCAGGAAGAGCAACAGTTGGATCACCAGGCGCTCCAGGAAGAGATGGTTTACCTGGTCTGCCAGGAGCACCAGGATTGCCTGGGTCATCACGTATGTACATTTTTGACATCAATTTCTACATTGAATTCATAGTGAAACAAAGCAAACAATGATTTCTGTATTTAATTATTTGCAAGTGGAGATTATTCATCTGTAAATCTTAAAAGCTTGGTTAACATCGTGTTGTAATTGTAATTCACAACCTTTGATATATTTATCTGCATTCCTCTGAAATAACAAAATGCAAATAATAGCATTAGCAAAAACTAATTATTTTTGAGGTGGGTAACCTGATAGACTGAAGCACACGGTTCTAACGGCACCATTTATGTTTGTTCTGTTCTGGTAGGATGAAACGGAGCCAATTCAGATATTGACTTCTGAGAAACATGTTTCAGTTAGGGAAAAGAAAGGAGCATATATCATACAGCATGCAGGTTGATGGGAGGAAAGCTAAATACAGTTTCCCGTGGTGTGTACTGAATTAGATAAAGAAGATCCTGTGACTTTTTGAGCACTTGGGGTAAATGACTGATCTTGCAAGTCAGTATTTAAGGTACCAGGAGTCAGATAGGATACCTGAAGAAACAGTTTATAGACACAAGGAAATGTGATTTCAATGTTATGTATTTCCAGATTGGTTTAATTATGCACTGTTTTGTTTGGTAAAGTGGTAAAGCTTGTGTTATGTTATTCTGCCATAAACTGAGTTCAAACAGTATGTTTTATTTGTTTTGTTCTAGAGAGCAAAAAGTTTCAAAATCAGAGTGTGCTCTGATTAAATGATTTTTCATGGAAAATTAAATGCTGCCTTATCAATAATTATTTGTCAGTTAAATCCTGCTGATTTTTCTGCACAGTCAGTAAAGCTCTTGGAGCTGTTTTTAGCTGATGGTTGCAGGTTGTTTCCATGGAAGATCAGATGTGTGCTGATCAGCACTGCATCTTACTGTTGTCACTGAGGGAAGGGCTTTCAGACACTGTAGTGTTAGATTATGTTAGGTCTCGTCCCTCTGCTGTTTCTGTCAGCTCATGTTTCATTGTATTCATCAGCATATAAAGAGATTCTGAGAGTAGTCCTGCAGTTGTAAAGTGAGTAATGGGATTTTCCCTTAACCTTCTGCCACTTGTTCCCTTTCCTGAACTGCATGGACTAATTTGTTTGCCCTCTGTACCACGTGTTTGCAGTTTGCTTGGTTATTTGGCCTGTTAAATCTTTGAAAAAGTGCAGTAATAGAGCAGTAGAGGAGTAAAGCTCTGTTATATCCACCTTGCAGGATCTTTGCTCTTCTATATGAGGAGCGGAAAACAAACATATGGCAGCCCACGGTCCTCTGTTCATCTTCTTGCATCACCACAAGCCATTGCTTGATCTGACACCATTTCTGCCAGTTGCATATCTCACATTATAAGTAATTAACAAGCTTTAAATCAAGCCTTCTCAGGCCTTTTTTCTTGTTTTCCACACACAGGCCCTTCATTTCTCCCAGACGGGATCCTGGATGGAAGGACTGGTGCCCCAGGGGAGCCTGGACAAAGAGGACTTCCAGGAGCTTTGGGTCCAAAAGGTTACAAAGGTAATTGACTCTTGTTTTGGAAGAGCCTTGTAACAATCAATTGACCTCACTTTAGCATGGTAAATATCCTAAGGGTGAAAGTTTCTTTATGACAAATCAGAGAAGCTTCTAGTTGGATTAAAAGAGCAGTAGCTTTTACAATTCAGAGAGAATGGTGCCCAGCCCTGCTGTTGAAATCTTGTTTTCTTCTTCCTCTGCTCAGGCAAATGAGCAAGTAAATATTTCACACTCAGTTAGCTGATCAGGTTGTGCTTCGAAGCCATAACATGTAATGAGATTTAGAAATAACATCCTTTGTGCTGCTTTTTTAATACAGGCTGAAAATGACAGAAGAACAATTTTATTCTCCTCTGTGCTAAAAAAAAAAAAAAAAAAAGATGAGAACTTGGGTTTTAGTGCATAACAGAACTAGCAGCAAAAAAAAACCAAAGCAGTATAACACAGACATCACTGCGCATTGCTGTTTGGATGTGAGCCCAGCTGCAGTTCCAGAAAAGATGAAGTTAACCAGCTGAGGGTCATTGTAACCTTCTGTGAGTGGGAGTATGGATTTGCTTTCTCTGACATGCAAACATACCTACTAAAATCCACAGGACTTTTGACCTAAACTCTCCTAAAACCATCTCCTTTAGAGAGTCTAAACCTTTGGGAAGAGGTATTAAAGTAAGCATGTTATAATACGTAATGCCTAGGATCATGCTGTGTGTGGTAGTTTGGTGGTGGGTGTTGCAGAGAAATTAGCCCAGACAGAGTTTCCCTTGCTTGATACTCCTTGAGCAAAGTAGGCAAAACAGCATATCATTTCAGAATGGTTTTGTCCTAATTGACCCAAATCCCACTTACGGAGATCTTGAAGCTGTAAAAGGGTCTTTATCCAAGCATAACTGAGTGGTGACTGTATTTTACAGGAGATGCAGGTGATTGTGCTTGTGATGGAGGAATTACAAGAGCAGGTCTAAAAGGCATCTCAGGTCCACAGGGTCCACCAGGAAGTCGTGGTGTGCCTGGGATTAAAGGTGTTAGTGGAGACCCAGGCACTGTGGGTGCACCAGGACTGCGAGGCCCTCTGGTAAGGGAGGAAGAGTTTTTACTGTTCATCCTTAATTAAAGGAGAAAAAATGTCCATGTGCAGTCACTGGTGTTGATTGCATTGAGACCTGGACACAGTTTTTGTGAAGTTTCTTGTACTTGTTTGGACAAAAAAATAAATAAACCTAGAAATTGATATGTGAAAAGGATCTGAAAGTAGAGAAATTATCATATGTAAAAATGGAGGAAGAAATGGTTCTTAAATTCTGAGAACTGCCATTTAGGAGCCAAGAGTAAAAGCAGTAACAGCCATTCATCCCAGGGCCTCTTGGCCACAAGCATGCATTAGACCCAGGGTTCTTCCTAACAGGACTGGTTGTGAAAGCAGATATGTATCCGTATGGAGAGAAAGCCTGAAATCGGACGGTGAGGTCTTTCCACACCATTGCTCATAGCTTTGAAGGCTGTGTGTCTTAGATGCAGTCTCATCAGTTGCACTACCCTAAAACTTTAGAATTTCTTTATCAATGTCAGTGAATGCAGCACACCAAGTAATAGGGAAGAAGACTTAATAATTTGAATCTGCTATAGTGTTCCCAGATGCCATCCAGGACTGCTGTCACTATAGTGACATGCACCAGCATTTGGCTTACCACTGTAAAATTGTACTGATTTAACTGAATCACTTGAAAATAATCAAAACCCCACCTCCTTTTCTTTTCTTTTCTTTTTTTTTTTTTAAAGTATAACATATACAATAGGAAACCCTTTGGAATTTATTTCTATCTCCAGTTATTGTGTCCTGATCTTGTATGATATTTCTAGAAAGCAAAGGCTCTTCTCTGCATATTCATGTGCCTGCTTTTTTTTGCTTTGTTTTGGTTTTTTTGCTTTTTTTTTAATCTGTTGGTTTCTAGGCTTCAGCTGGCCAGCAAGGTCTTCCAGGCCATAAGGGAGAAAAAGGTGATTCATCCTACGCAACAGGCAGAGGTGCTCCTGGGGACCGTGGTGCCACTGCACCCATAGGACCATCAGGCTTCCCAGGAACTCCTGGCAGGGATGGACTTCCAGGTTTGCCAGGCCCACCAGGTCCACCAGTAAGTTCAAATTCTTTTAGCAGCAGTGCTTCAGAATCCTAATGAGGAGCAGAGAGATTAAAAAGGCCTGCTCTACCAGTCCTCATCATCTGTATTATAAGTCTCCAAACACGTAAAAAATCTCATAGTCCTTGGGCACGAATTTGTCTTGGTGAAGATCAGTGATTGGAACTCATTGTGCCTCTGGCTACACAGTCAAATGATGAAGTTCTTGCAGTGGGGAAGGCCCTAATGCTTTTTTGCACTGAACAAATGAGCACAACCTTGGAACTGAAAAACCACAACAGAATATTGTAATTAAATATATACATATATATGTGCATCTTTCTGAATACTTGTACTTAGTGTGTTGGCAAATAAAATATGAAGTCTTATTTGTAGTAGTAACTGGGTCTGTCTGCATTTTGGAATAGTGGTGGCTGATTTACAGTGATTTCCACATGGTTTCCCAGGCTCATTTGAAACTCGCACAGGACTGACAAAACTTCAAGCATTTGTTAAAATGACAGTGTATACCTTCTTTCCACATCTCTTTGATTTTCTGCTGTAATTGTCTTTGTTGCTTACAGGGTGATGGTGGGCTAGGTTTCCCTGGTGAAAAAGGTCTGCCAGGATTACCTGGCTCCAAAGGCCATCCTGGAGAGATCGGTTCTCCTGGCATTGGGTATCCTGGCCCTGCTGGACTTCGTGGGCCGCCAGGTGACCCAGGGATGGATGGTTCTCCAGGACAAGCAGGTCTGCCAGGCCCTCCAGGTACGTGTTTCTCCATCTGCTACTTTGAAAGCTGCTATGTCAAGTGACAAAACAACTACTGCTGTTCTAACCAAGCCTTAAGGAGGCATTAAAGATTGCTCTTTATGTTAACTAAAGCTGGTGAGTGGGCTTACCAGACTCGACATAGCAGTCACTGCTTTCTGAAGTTGTTATTCTCAGGAGGACACAGATAATAAGCAGCAGATATCTGAGTTGAATACTCAAGTACTAATGGTGTTGAATGGAACCTACTCACCAGAGAGCCATTTTACACCACTGGTGTTGGGGAAGACAATTGAAATGAAGTCTTTAGAAAGCACGACCTACTTGGTTGTCCAGGTAAAAGTAATAACTCACTGATATTTGGGACTTCTGAATCAATTTTCAGAACTATTACTGAAATAAAAAGAGCTCCAGAACAAAGCAGTTAAGCAAATGTTCCCCTATGCATATATTCAAGCAAAATAATGAAAAAAACACTCTTATTCCCCAAAGCTCCTTTTGTGATAATCTTTTGTATGTAGTTTATCTGACTAAAAGGCTTTTAAGATCCTTTAAATTTTGATTTTTAGAACATATATCTGAGATAGCATTAATCTGAGCCAGTTACCACCATTTAGGAGCTAATTCTGTAGTTGTAGTACAGACTTCTCTTGAAATAACTGGAAGCGTTTTTGGAGTGGAAAAGCTTGAGTTAGTTTTTGTGATAATCACTGCTGTGACCATGTTAACATGACTTGACATTGTCAGTGACGAAGAGGAATGCTGGAAGTGTTTGAGATCTTTCAAGTAAATCTGATGTGCTAGCAAACTGGTAATGCCTCCTAAGTTGAATGAAAAGGGGTTGGTGGTACAGAGTGTTTATAAGAAATGAAAGGCATGCAAAGAGCTTTGCAATTGCTGAGTCATGTTTGCTGAAAGTGTTCTTACAGGCCGTGTGGCTGTTTCAAGTCTGACAGATTGCAGAAGCAGCAGTTGGAGAGCAAGACAGAAAAATAAATCCTTGCTGTTCCACCTACAGCATATGAATCTCTCTGGCATAAACTCTGGGTTCACAGTTTTTTAAACATCTATCAGTACTTTCTAGATGTGCATTCTGTCATTTATTTTAGACTTTGCACACTGTAGCATACAGTTTATGTACCACTTAGAAACATACTCAGGTTTTAAAAGTTAGGAACACCTTTCTGCTCCCACTGGTTTTGAAAGCTCCCACCCCTGCTCATAGGCATTCTGAGTCACAGACTGCCTTTTCAATACCTACTTTGCTAGTGGAAGCCATGGATATCCTGCTACTGTTACTCCACGACAGTAGTTGCAATCACTTACTGGTCACACAGTAAGTAGTAGGGATGAGATTAGACTCCAGGCTTCAAACACTTTCTTTTTAACATCATGTATTTCATATGTCAGCAGTGTTTGGTGTACTTGAGTTCACTCCCAATCACTTACATGTCCTGTGGAAAACATCTGGATACAAAATCTTTCTCTTCTGACCATCTCTCTGTGTGCACCCTCATTGTTTCTTTGTTTCAGGTATCACCTTGCCCTGCATAGTTCCTGGAGCATATGGTCCTCCTGGGACTCCCGGCCTTCCTGGGTTGCCAGGTATGGAGACAAGCTGATTGTAGTGACTACCAAGAAGTACCTATTCCTCAGAGAAGATAATACCTGCTAATTGATGTCCTATGAGTGATAGGTATTCCTGAGAGTTAACTGACAGAATAGTAGTCTTTTTCTTCAAAGGGTCTGGGCTTAAATTCCATAGAGGATCATAATGATTGCACCATTTTTTCCCTTTCAAGTAGCCTCTGAACACAAACTCTTTTCTTCTGCCTTTTTTTCTGCTGTTGAAAAAGCCATGGATTTGAGATGCGTTGTGGGTTAAGTTATGTTTTCAGTGAGTGTTTCTGCACAAGCTTTGCAGAAGAGATCTGATCCCATTTCCTGGTGCTGTGTTTGTGCCTTCCACTGTTCATTCATTAGTATTATTTTAATCCTTAGGTCCCAAAGGCAGCAAAGGCTTTCCTGGCATTCCGGGGCAGCCTGGATTACATGGATCTAAAGGACAGCCAGGGTCTCCAGGAATAATTAGCTTGCAAGGGGAACCTGGTAAGAGGTTTTATCGTATGATAAATTTGTACAGTGTTTTATCAAAAGAGTTGATTCTTCTAGGCCACGTTTCCACATGTTAAATTCACAGTGTTCTGTTGTGAACTCCACAGTGCTTCTTTCAAATGCCATCTCTGCTTTTAATATTATACTGCTGGTGTAAGGACATAAGGACAGCCAACACAGTTTGTTTCTCCAGAGGCGACCATCATATGCTTTCTAACAGTTTAGAAACTTCAAGTTGATTTTAAAACCTGTTCTAAACTATGTGATATTCTGGTAAAGACACACCGTACATCATATTTGGACTTGTTTTAGCTGTGGGAGTTTCTGATGTTTGTAGTAAATGAAGAGCGAGCTGTGGGCTGTTAGGCCACCATGTGTCCATCATTTCTCTGTGAGTATGGCTGTCAAAATCTCTTTTCACTGCATTAATGGGAGGATACGATCTTTATGGAGTCAGAGATTGCATAACGTAGCCTGTCATGCAGTGGAACACTCATACAGCAGTGCTACTTTATTTCTACTTGGTAAGTGACAAAGAGAACTTTGCAGTCCTCCTTTTACCAGGACTGCTGGTGTCTTCTGCCCCTCAGTGCCCAAAGCTGGAGGACAGAGTTAGAAAGGTGTGATTGGTATATTATCTTTGCTGCTCTTGTGCAGGGTAGTGGTAGTGGAGAAACCATTGTTTCTAGTTTGATACCAAAACATTCTGCAAGTTTCCAAACAGCCTTTGCTTGCACGGATATTTTAAAAATTTTGTTAGAGATGTTACTGGAAGCAGACAGCATGTACTTCTGATGAGTGACATTGACTATCTGTGTCCCTGAGGTTTCCCTGGACCTCGAGGAGAGCAAGGGTCACAAGGACTTCCAGGATTGGATGGGACAGACGGTTTGCCTGGGAAGATGGGTGCTTCAGGCTTAGCTGGAACTAAGGGAGCTCCTGGAGATGTATTTGGTGCTGAGAGTGGAGCTCAGGGGGAGCGTGGCCGACCTGGGCTCTCAGGGGATAAAGGACTTGCAGGTGATCTTGGGTTTCCAGGACCAAAAGGTAAGCACTGATGCTGCTTGTATCTGGGAATATCAAACTGTTTCTTTCAAAATCTCTCGTTTTTCCCATCTCTTTAAGATACTCTATTAGTGATCCTTTAAGCTGCTTGCAGGTGCATGTGTGGTGGTTTGTTTGTAGAATCTAATGTAACTCAAAGACTTTTATTGGGACTCTCATTTTTATTGAAAAAATGAATCTTGTGTTATTTACTTTGTAACCTCCCACCTCTCTGTTCCCAGGGCTGGATGGGAGACCAGGCCTCCTAGGTGTTAAAGGCGAGCTGGGTAATCCAGGGTATTCAGGTGTCCCCGGATTGCGGGGACCTCCTGGTCCTGGAGGTCCTTTTGGCATTAAGGGAAAACCAGGACCACTGGGATCAGCTGGCCTTGCAGGAGCACCAGGTGTGTAACTTCTTCAAATGAAGACAAGTAGCTGAGCTGAGCACTGCAGTGTTGAGGAAGTGTGGGAGAGATTGCCAGTCGCTGATAGAGAGCTCCTACCACTGTATAGGGGTCACAGTGCAGAATCTGAGCTCTTCACCTCTAACTACAGGAATCCTTCTGCACTGAAATGGTGCCCCAAGGTTGTAAGAAGTACAGCAAAAAGACAGGAGGAAGCACTTTGATATCTTTTCACATCTCTGCATTTACAGGCTGGCTGTATACATTCACTAATCTTCATTTCCCTTTTTTATAACGATTGATTTTTTAATATATGAGGTTGCTTGAAACGCGACTTCTGTGCAGCTTTCTGAGAAGAAGCACTTGCATGCTACTCCAGCTGGGTCAGAAAATCAATCAATTTCCCTTCACTTCACAGGAAAAAAACACTTGAATACAACAAGCTGTAATGACTAGAGTGTTTCATGATAACAGTGTATTCAAGACTTGAGAACCAAGAAGAGGGGCATCTGGGAATTAGTAGATAATGGTCTGTGATGTAATTCTGTCCTAACTTGCAGAATGACAGTGCTGAAACACAATGACAACAAATGAATGAAAGCACTAACCTGATTTGAGAAGAAAATTATAGTTGTTAAGCTTTTTATTAGAATGCCAACATGACTTTCACTTCCCTATTATTTTATGGTTTTGGACTGTATGCTACTTATGACTGTTTCCTTCAACTGTTTTTAAATACTTTCCATTGCTAGGATGATAAACTCCAAATGACTAAGATATTTCAGCTGTATTCTCTGAATCATTGATTTCTTTGTATCCTTATTCTTCCTGTTTACATATTGTATCTGTTTTTTCCTTCACCATGTTTCTATTCCATTTATCAACTCCCCATTTCTGATGTCACACTGTTTGGTAATGGGTTCTTCACATAGGCTGTCAAGGTGAGAAAATGCAGTGTAGCATAAAAGCTCATGGACTAACAACCTAGCTTTTAATGCTACAAGAATTGCATTGACTATAGGTGATACCCCTTATTATTGCTAATCAAACCAGAAGGCAAACTGTTCTAGTGAGAATGCTCAGATAACAGCAAAGCCTGAAGCTTAAAAGGAAATCCTCAACATGCACAAAATTTAAGCCTGAATTTTCTTTGTCTTTTTAAATAAAGCAGCCATTTCATCTACTTGAAAAAAATACTGGATCGTAACTTCAAATGTTTGAATACAGTGAAGCTCATATATTGGGTGCTGCTGCTGCAAATGTCATTTTTCAGAAACCAATTGATTTTTTTTTTCTTTCTTTGCTCCCTTTGGATCTAAGCATTCTCTTTTCAATGGTTTGAGCCTTTATTTAAAGTTGTAAACAGTTACAAAGCTTCAGCTTGAAACACTCTGAAGCACTTAGAGGCAAAACTGAGTATATGGTGTTGGTTTTATCACAACACTGTCAGAAGCTTGTTCCCTTAGTGAGCAATTTGCTTTTGAGAAGTAACACTTTAACTACCAAGGTGGAAAAGAAACTTGTGAAAACAAGTCTTTCAAATTGATCTCTGCTTCACTCTAAGGATGGGGTAGGTAGATGTAGCTGACATTAAAGATGCTCCCCATCCTGGTTTGGCTGCCTTGATGATAAAGGTAAGACTGGTGCTCTACGCTGTAGCGTCTGGTAAAGGAGACAAAAATGGACACATCATAAGGGGTTTCACTCTTGCCAGTGGTGTAGTGATGTAGGCAGTAACCCTCTTCATAGGTATTTTATGATTAGATCACTAATGCTTTTGCAGTTCTAAACTTTATGCCTTCTAAGTAGGCTGCATGTGCCTTGAGATCCATTTGTTGTATAGAAAACAATGCTGTGCTTAAAGAGTTTGGAAAGCAGTTCACAAAACTTCCCCAGTGTTTGTATGTCATAATCTGTTGAGTTATTGAGTTCTTTCTTGTATTGATTCAGGACTTCCTGGAGTCAAAGGAGTGACTGGGGATGTAGGTCCTCAAGGCCCTGCTGGTATGAAAGGCTTCCCAGGGCTTGATGGTGCTCCTGGACCTCCTGGGGAAAGAGGATTCTTAGGACCACCTGGACCTTTTGGTCAAGATGGACGTCCAGGTTTCTTTGGACCAAAAGGTATGTATTCCATCTGGGGAACAGTGTGAGGTTACTGCCCAGAAAAAAAAAAAGACCTTGTTGATTTTAGGCCGTACTCTACAGAAGAGACATTTCTCAACTGGTGGTAGGATATGTTTGTTTTGCTGTTGAGCTGTGAATTATGAATGATGAATTTAATAATCAAATTATAGTCATGAGGAGGTCCATGTAAGGACTAGGGCCCCTGTGGAGAATGTATCATGTACGTCAAGACAGAAAGACAAGACATTTGGAAAAATGAGGAACGGTGAGTGAAGTTGTAAAGTGAGGGAAAAGCCCATAGGAGGGAGAGAATGAAGCACAGACCAAAAGAAAAGTAAAAATGTATGGCCACCAAGTTTAAATACAGTAGTTGGTTATTTGGGGAATTCAGTGTTATTTTAGCAGGAGAGCAAAACTGATGTGTAACTGCATGTTGCTCACTTGTGGGTAATTGGATTTTACGCTCTAGTCAAAGCAGGACCACGCTCTCAAAGCCAAAAAAATGCTGGTTGAAAGTATCATGACAGAAGTGGCTCTGCTCTGCTTGCACCATCAGGTTTTACTGCCCAGATGTGGGTGACTGGCTAAACACAAATTGCCTCCACCTGGCAGCTAGGTGTGTATGTAGTGTATCAGAAGAGATTAATTTTCTCTATTTATCGACTTTTCCCTACAGGTGAAAAGGGGTCTTCTGGCCTCCTTGGTTTCCCAGGCATGCCAGGCCTGCCTGGTGTCCCTGGGGTCAATGGGTTTAAAGGAACTCCTGGCACAGTGGGAGAAAAAGGAAGCCCTGGAGTTCTGGGACTTCAAGGTCAAAAAGGTGAGAAATAGTTGAAAGGCATTTGCTGTCTATGCAGCAGAAGAACTTCAGAGGCCTTTCTGTAAATTGTAACAATAATAAAACAATTACAAACTTAAAACAATTACAATACAATAATGTTTTCTTCTATATGCTGTGTTCTATCCTTCCGTGTGAAATACTTTGGTCTGGTTACCAAAGGCTGCAGTAGGTGTACCTACTGATGAACTGACATCAGAAGATATGGCTGTTCTGTCTCTATCTGTCAGTTTCTAATGCTACTCTTTTTTTGTCAAACAATCTTACTGCAAAATAATCCAGCTTCATATTTCTTCAGGTGACAGAGGCGATGTAGGTCCACCTGGTCTTCCTGTTCTTGGGGCTCAAGAGCAGGCACTGCAGTTGAAAGGAGACAAAGGAGATCCTGGATTAGCTGGACTTGGAGGATTCCCAGGACCCAGAGGTACATCACAGCATTGTAGTATTTGTCATTTCGGTTGTCTGGGAGCTGCGTTTACTCCTGATGAAGCATGGCTTTCCTTTTGACAAAATCTGCAATGTTAGTATTTTCTGTTCTGCCATTCACATTTGAGCAAGATTTGCATATGGCAGATCTGAACTGTGAGAAAACAATTTTAGTTCCAAGTTCTGTTCTGTAGGTAATATGCCAAACCTTCCTCTCTCTAAGGCAAGCTTTGGGTGACGGGTCAGTTGGTCAAAGGAATGGTCAAATGAAATGAATGTATTATGAATTGGAATTGTACCCTTTTATATAAACTCAGGTGATAAAGGAATCCCAGGAAGCCGTGGACAGCCTGGTCTTCCTGGACCTGTTGGGTCAGCAAGCAGAGAGAGAGGTTTTCATGGTGACCAAGGCCTCCCTGGTCCATCTGGACAGCTTGGGCTGCCAGGACAGAAGGGTGCACGTGGTATAATAGGATTTCCAGGAATGCCAGGAGAGAGGGTAAATATCTCCTCAAATATCTTCATCCTCTCAAAGAGTGCTTGGGAAGATGCTGTGTTCTAATCGTACTTCTGCTGTAAAGAGGCTGGCCAGAAGCTGACAGAATTTTTCTTTGCAAAATTTTTTGTTTGTTTGTTCTATGCTGTCGAATGACACTTTGGATAATGCCTCTCCATACATTTTTGCTGTCCATTATCCCACATGACCCCAACCTAAAATGGTAAGAATAAAGAACAAAAACCAGCTTTGGGCTTTTATTTCAGGGTTCAGATGGTATCACAGGAATACTTGGATTCCCAGGACCTATTGGCCTCCCTGGTCCAAAGGGTAAGCAATCTTTCACTGTGCATTTGGTCTTTCAGTCTATGCAGTCCTAAGATTAATAGCTAAGACAAATGAGTTCTGGAAGTGTCCATTGCTCTCCAATGACTGGCTGGGAAGTAGATGTTCCCCTGGTAGGTCATTCATTCAGTCTCAAGCCAATTGCCTAAATATTTTAATATCCTTTGAAATCTTGATCATAGCACTTTATGAAACGTAGTGGACATTACAAGAGGCCCTGTTCTCTCTGGTCAACTTGAGTTAAAGATATAAAGGGCAGGATGCTGTGAAATTACAGACAAATGTTTGTCTTATCCTGACCTGAGTGCATTTGCATGCATTGCTGTTTATAAACATTTTCAAACTCCTCATGTACATTAGTTACTATTGTCTTTGTTTGCTTTGTGAATTTGCAGTGTAAGCAAGGTTTGTTTTCATAAACAACACTATTGAGCAGGCTGAGAGCTGCTCCCAGTCAGGTATAGAATGGTCTTCTCAGCTTGTCTTTCTTTTCCAGGTGACCAGGGAGAGTCTGCTGGTGTTCCTGGCACTGCTGGAGTTAAAGGAGAACGAGGGGACCCAGGATTCCCAGGTAGAGTAGCCCTTAATTGCACTTCAAGACTGCAGAATTTCAGGAATTAAGTTGGATAACTTTGCTCTGCTCAAGGTTGTTTATAATCAGTAAAGTTAGATACTTTTGTCTCGTTCTGTAGAAGAGATTTGAGAAGTCTAGTATCCAGGTAGACCACAAATCTGGATGATAATGAGCGTGTCCTAAACCCACCCAATTTGCATGCTGCATCCCATTTCACTCCCTGAAGAGCTGGGGAATTTGCACTGATGTTTGGTGTCCAGGAGGCTGCTCCAGGGCCAGCAGACCTAAGTGCTGCAGCTGCAGTTTAACATGTTTCTTTTCAGACCTACCTCCACTTACTTTACCTCGTGCTCTGGTATAGTGTATGCTTTTATCGTTTCAGGAGAGAGAGGGAGAGAAGGACTCAAGGGTGAATCAGGCTACCCAGGAAGCACTGGAGTGAACGGGGTTAAAGGTGGCCCAGGAGATCTTGGCCAAGAAGGACCAGCAGGTACTGGACTAGGCACCTAAGTTCTGCAGTTCATTGTGTAACTGTGGGACAGCCTCACCATACTGCTCCTGAGTCCTGGTCAGCCCATGTCATCTGAGGCTTACATAATAAGGTTGACAAGAAGATGGGGATTTTCTCTGACATTACTGTAAGGTGTCACCTTGTCCAGTTGAAACTGATCCTTTGGGTCGACTGTATTGTAATCCTGCACAAGTGAAACCCAAAAGAATTGCTGTAACAAACAGGGAAGACCTTAAGACTGCCCTAAAATCTCCCACTGCAACACTTTGTGGCTGTAAGTGTCTCTGAATAGTGAAGTAGCAAGTGTACTCTCAAATTGTTATTGGAATAACAGGTGGAAGGCCAGTGGAAGTTGTTGTTGGAATATTTTACTTGAAAACCAATTTAATTAGTTATTCACTAGGTGAACTTTTCCAGCCTACAGCTTAGTGGGTGATGAAGAATGTCAGTTCTGAGGGCTTTTTTTTTTTTTTTTTCAAAAATTATCAAATAAACAGTTTGATGGTGCTATTAGTGGTAGTGAAGAAGATTTTTATGTTTTTTATTATTATTTACATGGTAATTTACTCATGAGTTAAGTTAAGATCAGAAGCTGCAGGATGATGGAGCTGTGAGCTGAACTGTCTTGGATATGTAGTATGGAAACATTTTGGTGTTTGTTTCTAGGAATCCCTGGAAATGCTGGACTGAGAGGGTTCTCTGGGCCACCAGGGCCTCCAGGGCAGCCTGGATCTGTTGGATTCCCAGGAGCTCGTGGAACAGCAGGACCAAAAGGTATGTCTGGAGCCTGCGTATGGGGGAGAAATTGGGTCAGAAAACCAGGGTTTCAGCCAAGTGTATCACAGCGGGCAGGCAGCACGTTATGTGTGGGCCAGCTGTGCGTGGGAAATCAGCTCATCTCTTGGCAGTGTTAGTGCAGGCACCAGCTGCTAGAAGTGAGCTGAGGAGTGCTTGGAAAGGGGAGGTTCTTTCTTGATTTGGATCACTAATGGGATTCCACCAAGGGTAAAACCAGTGAGAGCATGAAAAGTTTACATGGAGGGGAGCTGAACGAAGGGAAGCTTTATGTGTACTGTGTTGCTCCGTGTCCTGTTTCTCACACCTGTCGTAGTTTCTGTGAAGCATGTTATGCATTTCCATCTAACTAGACTGTTTGCTTATATGCTCACTTAGTAAGTGTTCCCAATGTCTCTTCAGGGTTCCATGGATTTCCAGGTTTAAATGGTCTGAATGGCTTGCCGGGCACAAAAGGGTCTCCTGGAACACCAGGTAAAGGAAATGTATGGCCAAAGTGTCCTAGCTGGGAATATGCATTAAGTGGTCCATTATGAGAGCAGTGCTCCCCACAAAATTGCTGTTTCACCCAGTTGTGGATTAAATTACAGTATCAAAGGAAGGAAAATATCAGAATACTGAATGTGCATGAGCAAATTCTTCTTTAATGCCAGTAAGAATAGGATGCAGTCTGTGGAGTGAAGGAGGTTTTTCTTTGGGTAGTTCTCCTTGATTTCCTGAAGGACTGTGTTGCTGCTGGAAAGTCAGTGGAATGAAATCACGAAGCTCTTCCATTTCCAGTGAATGCTTGATTTTACAGGGCAGCATCAAGTACTCTCTTTGAGTTGGACTAAGTGATGCTGTTTCCTTACTGCTCTCTATTATGTGGAACTTAAGAAAAATCTCAGCAAAATTCCAGTCATAGGATGCTTTAGATTGGAAGGGACCTTTAAGATCATCTAGTTCCAGCTCCTCTGCAGGGACATCTCCTCTAGACCAGGTCGGAAGCTGATTTCTTCCATCAGATCTGAATTCTGCTTTTGGGCTCTTGCTGTACTTTTTCATATTGTTAACTGTATGAAATAGAATGTGGTTCTGTTTTGCAAAGTGTTTTGCAAAATCCAAAGGAGAAAAACCTTTCCAAAGGGGCTTGTTTGGTTACAATAATCTTGTAAAGTAGCATTTCAAAGCTAGGCTTTGAAATTTTGTATGTGAAAATAGACAGCTTTGTTGTATAAAATTAGAAGGATAGCTGTGTTCTATTAGTGTAATGAATTAACTGCTAGTAGATTATTTGAATAGGCTTTCATCTTTAACCATTTTTAATTAGGTCTGAGTGAAGTTGGACTGAAAGGCCCTGCGGGTCTCCCTGGTCTGAAGGGTGAGGAAGGTTCTCCAGGCTTGGGTAGAGGAGCTGTAGGATTCCCAGGGCCAAAAGGCTCATCAGGAGACGTGGGTAAGTAGTGATGTTTGTAAGCCTGGTGGAATGTGTTGCAACCCAGGCTGATGGGTTTGCACAGCTAGAGGAATTACCAGAGAGAACTCCTAAAGTCATAGAAGTAGACAGTAGTCTCACAGGTAAATATTAAATCTGTGATGTGGTTATATGGTTGAGAAACTCTACGTAGTTCTTACAGTGTCTGAACAGCAGAAAACAGCAATTTCTTTCCCTTTGTTCTTCTCATTATATACTTCTCAGCCACTCATTCTGTTCATATCAGCTCTATGACTGTGAGCTTGGGATATACTTTCTCACTTGGTATTTCTTATTCTAGGTCCCCCAGGTCCTGTGGGACTGCCTGGCTTGCCAGGAACTCCTGGAGTTTCTCTTCCTTCTGATATACGTGGGAGACCTGGGGATGCTGGCCATCCAGGACTTGATGGGAGTTCAGGTATGGAGACAGACCTCATAAGGGGAGTAGAGTAGCTAAGAGGATTTCTGTTAGTTTTTGTGGGTTATTTTTAATGCGCTTTCTTGAAGAACTCTTAAGGATAATGACTTAGAGTAGCATTGCTTTAATAATCTGATTTTTAGATCAAGGCTTGAGAATAAGGAGCTCTGTTTTCAGTTCCTGCTATTTAATCCTGGTTTGATATAGCCTATTAATAAAGCTCTGTGATCAATACTCATTTCACCCATTGTGATGTTGAAGACAGACTCAGGCACTAAGGTAACTACTAAGGTCCAGTGTATTATTTGGAGTGTGGTTTCTCCAGCTGTAATCATAGGCTCCTTGTGAAATTTAGAAGTTATCTGTGGGAACTGAGAGGCAGCACAACGTTGTTGCTACTCGAAGATACATAGGGAGTGATTGTTCTAAGGTCAACAGCAAGTTTACCTTGAAGTTTGAAAGATCTGTCATGATAGCATTAGTGCCTATTCATTGCCTAACAGCCTTATCGAAGAGGCTGAGACTTTTCCTGGCCAGACATTTGAAGCCACTGCTGTTGTTCTCCAAGGTAATATGTGGGTCACCAGGCTAACTACCAGCTGGGGTGAGGGCTACATGTGTTCAGGCCCAGGATTTGAAGTAAGGTGACTGTGGTCAAAAGGATTTAAAGGTTTCTCATACCTGCATTTACGTAAGTAACTGAGGCCTGATGCTTTTCCTTTGGGCGAGGATGATCTTGGAAATACAAACAGCCAAACAACGACCGTCCACTAGAATGACCCACTGGGGATAGCAATAGCATTTACTTGGCCTCAAGAGGAGATTGTGCCAATTATCACTTTGTCTCTAGGTCTTCCAGGTCCTCCGGGACCACGAGGGCCCCCTGGACCAGCTTTTGACCAAGGCGACACAGGCAATCCGGGTTTCCCTGGTGTTCCTGGCTTGCAAGGTGGTAAGGGTGATGTGGGACCTGCTGGTCCCATTGGACTCCCTGGCGTATCTGGATTCAAAGGTAATCTTGCCATGAGAAGAGTCTGGAGTCGTTTGGCAGCTGTCACCACGACAGTACGAATGGTTATTGGGTGGTGTCTGTGACTGCTTTGTGTGTGAGCACAGCTGAGCTTGTTGTCTGTCTTTCCTTTCTGTCCATGCAGGTTTTACCTACGGCTGGTAAAGTGAGGCCAGCTCCAGGTGTTAGTCAGTGTGTCCCACATGACTTTTTAATTTTCTTACTTTTTTTTTTTTCCTGGATACTTGATGTCCACATGGAAGAATATTGTCAATCAAGTGTAATTATGTAACAGTGGAAATTCTTGTCTCAAGGCTCTGCAGCCATTCTGGCCATTAATGTGAGCACAGAGTTCCTGAAGGGTCACGGTCCCTCTGTCTCAGAGCAGAAATAGCGTTCTCATTCCTGCCATCAGTGTGTTTCTCAGTGCCCAGCTGAGGAATCAGAACCTCATGATCAGCTTCTAAGGTTTCATCTGTGTACCTTTGCAGGTGTCAGAGGCGAGCCTGGTCTTATGGGGATGCCAGGTAAAGATGGGCCTCCAGGGGATCCTGGTTACCCTGGGCTGAAAGGTGAAATGGGACGCCGAGGTGAGTGCCAGAGAACTGGAAAAGCTTTACTTTGTTGCAAATGGTTTGGGGTAGAGAAAGTTCCAGAGTTCTCCTAATTGGCTTATCTGGGGGGCTTCTTGGTTTCTTAAAGAATTGAAATAAATTAGAAAGAGCTTAGTGTATCATGTTTCAGAAAGATACCCAGTGCGGATGTATTAAGGCAGCCTTAATTAAACATGCTTCTCTTTTGTGTCAGCATTATCGTCCAAGCCGTGCACCTTTTTGTGATGTACTTCCACTGTCTCTTACACTGTGTGCAGGTCTCCCTGGCCAACCAGGGGCTCCAGGTGTAACCCCACAGGCAGAAGAAATCACAGCCCCTGCAGGCTTACCAGGTCTGCCAGGGATTGATGGTGTTCCTGGCTTTGACGGAGATCCTGGATTCCAGGGCCCGGTTGGAAAGCCAGGTAAAAAAAAACCACTCAGATCACTGACATTGTGGCCTTCTGGAAGAGAAATACTACTCTCAGTGCGTTATGAAAGTTCTTCTAGCAATGGAAATCCCTCAATCCAAAAACATACAAATGCCATGTTTTACTATTGCTAAACATGCTTGATAAATTCTTGTTATGCACTTTGATAGTGCTTTCGAGTGAACGCTGCAGAATGAGGAACAGCAGCTGTGGTATAGCTGGTATAATGCCAGCTTTGGTAGCAGCAGGTAGAGTGATCCTGAAAGTGATTCACTACTGAGAATTCTTTGGAGTGTCAGTGGAATGCTGCTACTGCAGAAGTGATACAAACTTCAGCCTGGGCCACTACCACTACTTTGTATCTAGAGATGTTTAAAAGTGAGCTCTCAGACCATGGATAACAGATTTCTGCTTGTGAATATAGTTGTAGGACTGAAGGTATTGGAATGAGGAGGGAACGTTAGTAGTAACCATATTTGATTTCAGGTGCAAAGGGCCTGCCAGGCAGATCTGGTTTGAAAGGACGTGACGGTTTACCTGGATCACCCGGCATAGCTGGTGACCCGGGACCTTTGGGTGCTCCAGGACCTCAGGGATTTGAAGGTAATGGCATGATTTGCAGAGCACAGATCATTAGACTTCTCTTTGTCCACAAATTCTGAAGAAACCAAATTAGTTACCTTAGGGAGACTGGGGATGTACATGATCTTCTGCTTTGTATCTGCAGTGAAGTAAATTTTATCTTCAGTAAGGAAGATTACGTCACGTCATTGTTTTCTGTTGCTGCTGGTGTTTCCCTAGGTACAATTCTGAACATCTTTTGGTTTCAATGTTCTAAGGATGTAGGAGCCATCTTGGAGGTTTGAAGGAGCAAAATGGTACTCACAGTGAGCACAGTTGAGAGGGTTGGGTGATAGGCATGATGGAAAGAGAGAAGGGTGGGATTCTGCCACAGATTTGTACAGCTGTTGGCCTTTCTGTGTCAAAGAAATATCAACACTAAAGCACTAGAGAGAAAATGAATTTATTATGTTTCGGCTGGTGCTTTGGGATCTTCAGAATATGAGAATGTGGGTACTGTGAGATAAATGCTAACACTCTGGCATTAGAGTTGTTGGGGAAAGACAGAAAATGAAATGAGGTAGGAAATGAATGGGTGCCACAGTGAAGCAACTGCTTTTGGAACTGGTTTGCCTCGTTGGTCACACAGCCCTCCAAACTTGGCCTCTTTGTCATACAACACAATGCCAAAATCAGCTGTAGAGCCAAGTGACACCCACCCTGCCAATGGTGAGTTCTCTTCTGCCTTCTAGGTGCCGCTGGAAAGCCAGGCGCGCTCGGCTTGCCGGGAATGCCTGGTCGGAGCATGGGGGTCGGGTACACCTTGGTGAAGCACAGCCAGTCAGACCAAGTCCCGCCTTGTCCTGTTGGCATGAACAAGCTCTGGGATGGCTACAGCTTGTTGTACGTGGAGGGGCAGGAAAAATCACACAACCAGGATCTCGGTGAGTTGATGGGCTTCTCTTGGGCAGGAACGGTGCAGATCAAAACCCCTTTTCTCATGTGCGGTTTTCATTGGTACTGCTGACAGCTGCTGTAGGGAAAGTCTCCCTGACCAGAATCTGCTGTGGAAGCAGTGTTACTTGTGCCGTGCTGTGCTACTCTTGGCTAATGTGTGTGAGCTGGAACATTTGGCAGATGCTTGGTATGACTGTTTGCCCAATTCTTGCAGGTTTTGCTGGCTCTTGTTTGCCCCGCTTCAGCACTATGCCTTTTATTTACTGCAACATCAATGAAGTGTGCTACTATGCCAGCCGAAACGACAAGTCCTACTGGCTGTCCACCACCGCTCCCATCCCCATGATGCCAGTGAGCAGCAATCAGATCCCACAGTACATCAGTCGTTGCTCCGTGTGCGAAGCACCATCCCAGGCCGTGGCTGTGCACAGCCAGGATATCACCATCCCACAGTGTCCCCTTGGTTGGCGCAGCCTCTGGATAGGATACTCCTTCCTAATGGTAAGGATACCATTGCTACTGCAGTGGCAGCTTTACGTGTATTTTATATCTCCTCATCACTGAGACTGAATTAGCTGAGTTGCTCATAGCAACTTCTTTATCAGCAAGCCTGCTGCAGGCCACTTGTTCCCATTTATCTGGCCTTCTCGTATGCACTGCTCAAGTCTGGTGGTAAAATCGAAGCAGTAATTCTGCATTGCTACAGATACTCATTGTGCTTCAAAACTTTAAGTGCAGAAACACTAATTAAGCTGCAGTATTTCCTTAATCCCCTCTGTCTTCTGGAATATTATTTCCACTGTAATCCCCTTGAAGCCCAGTACTGTAAGGTCATTAGAAAACTATGAAGTCAGCATTATTGTCTTCTGATTTTCCCACTTTGCAATTGCAAAGCTGGATTTCCTTTGTACGAGGACTGCATATTCAGCATAAGCAAATGCCTTTGCTTCTTGCCTCTAGCCCTGACTCAAGACTCAGATACAGATAACCAAGTTATACATTTGGTTGCCCAGTATACTTTTCTCAACTACAGAACTTGAAGACTGCCCTATCGCCTCCTCTTCTGTTCCTTTGCACCCACTTAAATGGACATCTTTATTTCAGCACACAGCAGCTGGTGCCGAGGGTGGAGGTCAGTCCCTCGTCTCACCTGGTTCTTGCCTGGAGGATTTCCGTGCTACGCCCTTCATTGAATGCAATGGTGCCAGAGGAACGTGCCACTACTTTGCAAACAAATACAGCTTCTGGCTGACCACTGTTGAGCAGTCGCAGCAGTTTGTTGGTGCTCCTCCCTCCGAAACTCTGAAAGCAGGACAGCTTCGGACGAGGGTCAGCCGCTGCCAAGTGTGCATGAAGAACTTGTAACAGAAATGCAAACAGCAGGAACAGTCTTTGTTACCTGAGAGTAGGCATCACTGATGTGAAGGAGATAAATTCATAAACCTGTGTTGTGTGTGGTTAATAAAGGAATCAAGATGCCAGAACTCCACAAAAATCGAATGTCAAATCCAGGACTCCACACACAAGGGAAAGATCGGTGCTCAGAAAGCCATTCTATGGATCATGGTGCTATGCTATTTCTCTGCTGTTGTTTGGGGCTTCTTCTTCATTTATGGCTACCTCAGAAAGTCTCTGGGAGTTCTTTATTCAGACCGAAGCATAACTGGCATCTCACATATACCACTGCCCTGAGCAAGGCGCGCACCAACCACCACGAGACACATCTGCAAAGCTGTGCTTTGTTGGCATCTCTGCAAACAGTGCCTGGCCCAGTGCAAGGGAACGGACACACGTTCTCCTACGAAATGCAGAACTGCCCAAATGTTGTAATGCATTGGAGGTGACTTTCAAACTCTAAGCAGAAGTGGTCGATAACTGACGTGATTAGGGACATTGAGGATGAACGTTTTGCTTTGCTTATACAACAGGTGGGATGTTCTTTGGCTCCACTGGTAGGTAATCAATTCTAATCCAAACTCATATCCACAGTTGATTTTGAGTCCAAACCACCTCCAGCATTTTTCATAGCTCTAACCATATTCCAGATGAAAAGCTTCCTTCAAGGCCTGTCTTTATCTCCGTGTAGTCAAATGACGCGCAGCCACCGGAAACACTTTGTTACTGCAAACCTTCATCTTCCTTCAGAGGTTGCGTTGGCACAGTTTTGGGTAATTATACAAGCTGTGTGTGTATAAAAAGTAGAGGCCTGCTAGCTATCATGCAATGCTTCTGCAAATACAGAAGAAAGCAATTAGTTACGAGATGTACAGTTATTATTTCTACAGTCACGATCGGTTGCATTCTTCCTCTGGGCTGCTTGCTGTTTTCTGCTCGTTTTAAAAATTGTATTTCTATCATAATCCCACATTCCTAGAGGGCATAATTAAAGAGAAGTGCTACTAATTGTAATTATCCTTATGTACTTTGAGGGAAAGCCGTGAAAAAGGATGCTAACAGTTACATGACTTCATTAGGTCGGGCTAGCGGTGTGATTATTGATTTCTCTTTCTAGTGACGTGCACAAAACCCTTGTAGTGACATTCCAGGACACTGAAGGAAGTGCCTTGCAAATACACTATCGCCTCGGCTTAAAGATTTTGAAGACTAATTGAAGATTATTACTATTAATACAAGACTGAGACGTGAATTTAAAGTATTTTTTCTCTACTAGTTGCTAGAGGTCTAGCTCTATCCAGCAAAATACTTGAGCAGCTGCTGTTTTTACCTTCAGTGATTGAGGGTGGAACTGGGTGATCCGTAAGGTCCCATCCGACCCAAAGCATTCTGTGAATCTGCAACGCTTATTTATACGCATAATACGATGTTATTTTCCCAGATTGGAGTCAGAGAGCTCTGTGTGTTCAGAGTTTGAACCACAGTAGAGATGAGCAGAGAGTTTGTGACGAGAATTTTTAGTCCTTCATTTAACTCTTCCCTGCTTGTGAAAGATGCGCAGCTGCTTTGGATGTATTTTGCAGTCAGCTTTTAAGATGTTGTAGTGTTCCTGCCTGATGATCCTTCAGTGCAGAGTATCGAATTTACTTTCAGCTGTCCTTGCACAGACTGAGCACATTGTGCTCCCAGTGTAGGCAAACACAAGGTGAAAAAGCTGCTGTGTGCACACCGCAGTGCTCACCATGTGCTGAGAAAGTGCGCAGTTAACTCTGGCAAGTTGTCAGCAATTGGGCTCCCATGGTGCTGTAAGTGTCAGTCAGGTGTGTTTGCAGACTCGATTTTTGAACAGAAACACACAAAGAAGTATTTTTTTCAGGATTAGAACTTCATGCATTTAACGTGCCAGTATCTCTAGAGAAGTAGTATGCTTCTACTGCAAGAAGCTGGCTCTGTTGCTATCGATACCCGAACTTCTCTTGAGTTCCACAAATGGCCTTTTCCTGCTGCTCACCCAGAAACCACGCTCATGCAGCAAACAGCTTGCAGCTCAGGAGGAGAGCTTGGCCCTGCAGAGCTCCTTCGGCTGCTCAGAAGGCATGCAGCTAATCCCTGGGTAGAGGAGGAGAAGTGCTGTTTTTTCTAAGCGTATAGTTTCCAAACTGTGTTTAATAAACATTAAACAGGATGAAACAGGCTCTTCTAAGCTCTTTCCTTTAATATCACACTGGCCTTGTTCAGGAGGTGCAAGTGAGAGGAGACAGCATTCAGTATTTCTCCATGTGTTTTTATTGGTGAAGATGAAGCTCTGCAGTTCACGTTTATCGCACTGTCATGACAAAATGACCACCCTGGGGACTCCCTGGTAGACCTTTAGCATGGAGTAAAAGGTCTTTGCCTTAAATTAAGTGTTCTTAGGGCTGCTAGAGACATACTCTGCCTTTTAGAAACACAACCGCCCAGGCTGCTCTGATCAACCTGTAACATTAAGGCACTTAGACCACAACAGTTCTCAAAAGGCAATAACTCAAGTAACAGTGATGTAATCTGTCTATGTGTATATATTAAGTCTTAACATAACCTGCTTTGCATTTATTTCACACAAACAAATTAACAAAATATAGCAGCATACAACCTATGAAAAGCTTAAGAAATTTATTAGATGCACAGATAAAGTGCTATAACAGAAGTCTGTGTAAATCTACTTTAAAATAAATAAGGTACAGTTAAACCACCTTTGACTCTTTAGCTCTGAAAGAAATAACCTAAGTTTTAATGATTTTGATGTTAAGGTCAAGGTGAAATATGCCATAACTATAACAGTGGTTGTGATCTGTATCAACTGTCTTGAGTCTCCCGTTCCTCTCGAGGTCTCCCAGAAGCAGGAAGGCTATTGCAAAATGTATACATTAGACACAGTTCCTTTTACAGAAACATTTTTGTAATAAAGTGTGGTTGCTCAGATACATGTTAAAATATTTAACAAGGAAACAATTTTCTCATGATCCAGTCGATCTTTTAAACAAGACAACGTATTTTTTCCTATGATGCAGCCCACAGGAGGGAACAGAAGTAAACATCCTCCTTAATTGAAGACTGTTTTGCTTTAAGAACTAAACTATTGCATTATTACGAGAGCAAGAAATATCCATTTGGGTTATCCCTTTCTCCAAACAAAGAGCCCAGTGACTTGCTTATTTTTGCCTTAATCTCAAAGGCCTGTTTGTCTTCAGGTAAGATATTGAAAAGAGATTCCCATTAAGCATCTTACTACAAGAGCTTTTATTGCCTTTCCATCTGGGGAAGCTCTTGTTAAACTGTCGTTGGAGTTTTGGATGCAACTCGGATTCTGTGCTCTGTTTTTTCCATAATTTCAGGCACTTTGGGGCTAACATGGCTGTAAGTCAATGCAATGATATTAGCAATGCGTTCAGTACTCAGAAGAGTCACCGCTGTTTCCTTCATACACTCAGGATTTCAAATTCTTCTTCCAATTCAAACAGCTTGTCAGTAGATTCAATGAGTTCTGCAAAACAGAAGTAATGCTCAGTAGTGCCTGGCTATTTACCTAAAAGAAAAAACTTTGGAAAACGCATTGCAGAAAAGTATCTTGTAAGAGTGATAAAAATAAGTAAATCTACATCTGCTGGCAATTGTATGGACTGTTTGGACAGGTGGCAGATAGGTACTGCTTGACTAGGAAAGCACAGCTATTCCACCTGCAACTGTTCTTCTCTTTGCTAAGGAGGGACACTGAGCTGCACAGGAGGGCTCTCAGCCTGCACCATACCTGCTCCTGTAGTTGTCACTTCTGGCTTCGTTGGAGGTATGAATGGAGGCCAGTGGGGCGGGTGCTTCTGGACGAGCTCAAACATTCGAAGGCTCTGCTGCTTTAGAATCTCCTGAAGACAGAATACTTTCACTTTAAATGCTGCCTTGAGAGAACCCTGAAGCACAGTTAAGTGTCTGTTCAATAAAAACATCCTTTCACTACATGTATCTATCAGGAAACAAAGGCTTTATGCAGACATACTGTGAGGTCCTGTTATATTTTGAGTACCATAGATTTCTAACATTTTCCTTGTTAAAAACACACCTGGCAGACAGATCTCTTGAACTGTACTACAAGATATCACTGTCTTATAACCAGTTTTGACTTCTATACACCTGTGATTTTGTTTACTTGTAGCAGCAGACACCAAGAATGCTCAATGTTTTCTGCCTCTTAGAAGAAAAGTACCTGTGTGGAACTCTGCGATAAAAGACAGATCAGCTCCAAAAAAACCAACAGATTTGGAAGATGAGTTTTGATCAGGAGAAGCAGGCTGTTACTGAAGCCAAGTGCTACAGTTCTTCAAAGAGATGTCACTTCCTGATACATACTAGTTATATACAAACTGCTTTCCTCAGCTGTTTGCTTTTTTTTGTTTGTTTCACAGAAATGCCTTTAGAGGTGTATATACCCCTTTAAGGGTAGCTGTTTCCACCCATTTTTCAAGTGGCAGGGATCCTGGCTGCCAAAGCACTGAACAACTTCTGCTTAACAGCACAGCCCCGATGTGTTCATGCATTCTTCTCCATGGCTCTTTTCATGTGAATACAGAGATAAATGTAATGGGAGTTTCTGGTTTAGGAAAAAAAAACAACCAACAACCAACCAAAACCATGAATTCCTACAGAGTGAACAAAGATGGTCACTTGCCACTGTTACCTTTTGTACGAGACTGCACCAGTTATCAAAATCACATTCTTCTTTGCAAAAGAAGCCCTGAGGGGGGAAAAAGCAAACAACAAAAATACAACAGAGTGTTATTTGCAAATTACAAATCTGCAGTGCAGCAGGTAAAGCAGTGTGAGCAGCAATATGCTGCTATGCTGATTCCCCCTATGGCCACTCAACGAAAGACCCCACATATGTGGGCAGTTCAGGGCAAGACCCCCAAGAGTGGCACAAGGCCCTGCAAACCCCAGCAAACCAGTCCATCAAAAACATGCAGCAGCTGCTGTGTGCTGTCATGGAGCCACAGCCAGCTCCAACAGCCCAGGCATCAGCCTCACATAAAGAACAACCTGAGGACCACTTTCTGTATGGCACCTGTGCTGGAAATATTTGTTCTTCATTCTGCTTTTGTCTGGCTCACTGCATTATTCCAGATGTTGCAGAGTTACATAGATAAGTATTTTACAAAAATGAAAATACTTCCTAGAAGTAGCAGTAATAACAGCAATATGTCAGTGACTGAAAGACGCTGGTGTCTTGTTTAAAGCTATGGACACACATCTCATAGGTGACAACTGCCAAATCCCCACCAGAGGATAATGGCACAGGGTCACATTGCATTTCTTCAGATACAACAGGTGCCTACAGAACGCTGTAACATACATTGGGTGACTGTACAAATAATTCCATTCACAGATATTTATATTACGATGTAATAAATAACTTGGCCAGAGTGACCAAGCTTATAAGACAGCAATAGAGTAAAACAAGTAAGCCTGATTCCATTCCTTTAACCACTACACACATGCTGCTTGCACACAGTAAATGCACTCAACAAAGAAACTGAAGGTAGCTCCCTGCCATGCAGACAGACAGTGCCTGTGTGACCTGAGATTAATGCATCCTATGTAGTTAAGGTAGAGACAGCTATGTGTTGGAGAAGCAGCTATGTGATCTTGATGCTATGTGTTGATAAAAGACAGCTTCGTGATCTCGATCCTATTCAAGAAACACTTCTTGCCCTTAGTTTGAAATAAAATGCATGCGTTTGTTACTTTCTAACACCTACTAAAGCTACTGAAGGGTCCAAATTCATGATCTTCATTCTGTGGGGGGCTTGCTGGCAGTGGAAGCTCTGGTCATCAACTGTGCCGTTCTCTTCTGAATCTACAAAGCTTTGGGTGGTGTGAGGGTCCAAATAGATCAGCTCATTGCCTGTATGGATGACACCCATATGTTGAAAACAAACAAGTGACTTTAATGAGCACTAAGTTAACACTGACTACGGTGACAATTTATCCAGGTCTTCTGTTTAGGGATTCCTGAGGAGAATCAAAAAGCTTAGGCACAATGTTTCCACAGGATATTTACTGTAACTTTCTATTGTGACCCTATTACTGCAGATTTTCTGGTTGGTACGTTCTACCTTTCTCACATACTTTCCTTTTCCCATGTGAGATCCAGTTCTCTCTTTTTTTTAAATCTCAACTGCTGTAATCCCTAACATTCCAAGATCAAAAGATACAGGATGGCCAGAAATTAAATCTGTAATCCCATTAGGCATTCATTCAGAAATTGGAACAAAAATGCCTAAAACAGCTCAGGTTTTACAAAAGAACAAAAGGTCCATAAAACTATGGGCCAAAATCTGGATGACTGTATTTACAACAATTAAAAATGATACAAGAAGATCTGCAAAAAGGTGGAAAAGACACCACTATCAGAACACATCTGAAATACAAGAAAATGAGAGAAGTGACAGCTGCCCGATATACTTGTCGAATGCTATCGGCACCGCTGTGCTCTTTTTGCCTGTCATTACTTCCTTTTGCACCCAGCTTTGCTGTTACCTTTCTGCTTCTGTAAAGGAACACGTCATGCTGTTGCTGAAATCCTTTAGGTACGTTTCTTCATCTCTTTGACTGTACTCTGACGTTTCTTTACTTTAGAGATTCAGAATTAAACCGCATGCACTCTCCCCCCAGAAATTTCTCTTTTGATCATCTGCATATTTTGAGTAAGTTTCCCTTTCTCCTTACCTAAAAATCCTATGAAATAATAGGCATTATTTGGTTTCCCTCCTAATGCTCCCAAAGACTGTGGCATCTTAAAGCATTCCTAGGAATTCAAAGGGAAGAAAAGGAAATTATAGTTGATTTGTTTACTGATCTGACGGATACTTGAACTTATTTGACGATAACAACCCGTTCATTGGGGAAAAAAAACTTACTTTAAATGCATCAATATATACTGGATTTATGTGATTTATCCCTAGTCGTAGAGGTATAATAAGCAAGAGGGGCTTCCAGCCTGTACAGAGTCCTGCTGTGTTCCTGTTCCGGCCAAGAGCACTTCTGTGCAAATGTGCACTGCTGTGGGCTGTGCTGCTGCTCTGGGGAGGGGACCAGCACATCTTCTCTGTGGGAACAAAACCAGAAATCAGTCGGTGCACAAAGGAACACAGAGTACATCTTCCTCTCTGAGATAAATTAGGCTGCTGTGCCAGAGATCTTCACAGAGCTCCCAAGATAAAATGAGCAGGGCATGGAAATTAATTGTAGCTGTTTAGCGGAAGTAATTCTAGCAGCCAGTCTGTGCTGGCACATCGGAGTGAGACACTGCACTGATGACTGGGAGATGAAAATTTTAGCCTGACATTTATGACAGTTACTATTATATGTTGGTATTACTAACATGCTCAAGACCTGTCTGTAAAACATCACAGAACTGAAACGGCAGAGATGATGACATCAGGAACTCCTGGAGGAACTCTTTGCACCCAGCGATGTGAGCATAAAGGAAACAGGGACTGAAGTAGAAGTGGACTGTGCTTAAGCTTCACTTGTGAATCCACCTTTCTTAGGACTGTAAATTAAGCACGGCCGTGCATCTCTCAGTGCTAGGATCTGCTGCTGCTTTCCTTTTTTACCTACAAAAAGCACAACTCTTTCACAAACCCTGCATTAAAACCAATTTACATAAGCTGCAACCTCATTCCATCTCTGGGCTAAGAGTTTAGATAGCACAGACCATCTTTGTCTTCTCCCAGCTGCACAGTGGCTTTAGTTTTGGACATGCAAACTTGAGTTTGTGATTTTTTTATCCCTTTTCTTACACCAGGAAGGAATACAGGTGGCCCTGAAGTTTTTCTTCATGTTTTGATACATTTGGGGAAATGAAGTCTTATCAGAAACAGCTACAGGAGTACTGATGTTTCACTTACTGATGTCTTCAATGACCACTGTGTTGTCCATAGATACATAAACAGCTAATGAATTCCATTCATCAAATAAAGCGAGCTTCCTAGAGAACAAATTAACATGACCTGGTTAGCCCAAGAGGGTGCTTACACTCGGAAAAAACAGGTGATTCTTGAGCAATTAGAAGTTTTCTCCTTTGGAAAAGCAAACTTGTTGGATTTTTGAAAGTCTTGGTGCAATAAGGAGTAATCTTTGAATATTAAGCATTTAATATATTTGGAAAAAATAGATACTGAGTGGTACCAGGAAAAGCATATGCACTGTACAATGTGAAAACTGTTTTGTCTCATTGCCAGTTGCAGTAACAGCTCAACCACGTAATTAAGTTTGCTACTTTGTATTGCATTTAACAGCCTACGCCATGGAATCTTGCCCATCGGGTCTGTCATCGTCCAGAAAAGGAAGAATTTCCTTTGCCAGCTTTGCACATTAATTTTTGCCTAATAAGTTCTACTGAATTCAGTGGAACTATTTGTGCGTGTGTGTGCAAAGTAGAATTGGACATTAAAAGCTAAAGGAATCCGGGCATCCAAAAGTTAGGGGGGATACAGAGGTTTCTGTTCATTTGTGTGAAATCCAGACCTCTGGGGAAGGGAGCTACAGCCTGAAACTGCACAGGCAGTCAGCTGTTTGAAATAAGCCAGAAAAACCCAGATGTGAGCACTGACCCATGAAGAACTTATCAGTGAGAAGTGCTGGGGTTCAGAGTGTGCTTCAACTCCTCCCTTTCTCTAGAACACGTTCCTGTCCCAAGGCTGCAAAGAACTGCTGCTGAGCACTGAAGACCTGCAGCCTCAATGTCAGGTTACATATCCCTCTTATCCCTCCAAGAACTGGGCAAAGCCAGCTCTTCTAAGACTTCAAGACTCTGAGGAGCTGCCCATCTTTTGTGGTTGGCACAACTGCTCCCCAGAAAATGAGCAACTGCAGTTCAGTTCCCCCTTGGCCCAGCTGGCTTCCCTCTGAGGTTTCACACTGCCAGCCTAACCTACCTGGTAGAGCTCCTGACCAGCTAAAGCTGTGCCTCTATGCAGAAAGAAGCAGACATCTGTGGTGGCTACCGATTAGGGCACACAGGCAGCAGAGCAGCTGGGAACAACTTCAAGGTTCTCTTTTCCAGGCTCTCACTGCACTAAAATCTAGAGCTCACCCATTCCCAATTCAGTTTCTGCCCACCGTATCCCACGTTGCACTTGTAAACACACAGTAAATGTATCCCTGATTCTGAGACAGGCAGATGCAGCCTTTAAAACCCTGCCTGGGCCTTATCTTGATCTCTGAGCCAGGTGCCCTGAGGGAATACATTCTGAATGAGCTGGTAGGATCTGACTTACTTTAATACTTGAGCAACTGTATTTGGTCCAAACCACTCTCCAATCGATTTCCCCTCTCCAACACCCATCTGTGCTGTTTTTGTGAAGGGGAAAAAAAACAAACCGCAAACACAGAAGAAAAGAGAGATCACAAAGAATCCAATAACAAAAAGTTTTCAATGCCATGGTTAAAGAAGTTTTGAGTAACTGCAAACCGTATTTAGCAATAACAATTATTTTCTCAACCTACGCTTTTTTCAAACCCTTCCTGTTGTCAGTTCACGGGACCATAAAGCCACAGAATGCTTGGGTTGGAAGGAACCTTAAAGCCCATCACACTCCAAGCTGTGCTGTGGGCTGGCTGCCCTCCCCCCCAGGCCGCTCAGGGCCTGTGTGGCCTTGGGCACCTCCAGGGATGGGGCACCCACAGCTCTGAGCAGCAGTGGCAGGGCCTCACCGCCCTCTCAGAATGAAGAATTCCAGTTTAAAGCCATTCCCTGTTCCGACTATCAGCTGTCACCCTCCTGCTTATAAGCTGCCTCCAAGTACTGGCAGTTCCTTTAATAAAGTTTCTGAACAACAGTAAGATTTACAAATAATTATTACGAATTATTACAGATTACATCAATAAGCTCCATAACTGTCTATTCTAATATTACTGACCCTGGTACCCAAGGCTTACATAGTTTATCAGGGGACAGATTCTAGCATGTGCATTTATTTAGTCTCAGTGAATTGCATTTCTGTGCTATTATACCCCATAGCCATCTACATGCATTTTATATCTAAATACACACTGCCTTCATAACCACCACTTAGAGTTATGAATTAACAGATTTCAAATTATTAAGTTTCAGTACAGTAGGAATTTCAGTAGAAAAAGAAACAGAAAGTCTGTTCTCACCCATCTGGTGGATGGAATAACAGCAATCCTTCCTGTCTAGAAAGCATCGGAGGATTCTGTGATATTCTTCTGGTTGTTCTTTGTGTTTTTCCCATTGCCAGTCTGAGAGGAAACACAAAGATTAAAAAAACAAAATTTTCCATTATCCTGATCAAATTTCTGGAGAGTAGTAAGCCACAAAGCCAGGTGGTACAAGAGTAATCCACGAGGGCTGCTCTGAAAGCAACGCCTCCCATTTTATGATGTCAGACTTGGCGATCTGAGAGGTTTTCTCCAACCTTAATGATTCCATGATTCCCACCAATATCCCATTCCATTTTGCTGCCGTGTGACAGCATGGCATCTGACATGGAAGTGAGGATGAAGCAAAGGGGTGGGACTGAATTCTTCCATGCAGAAAAAAATGGCATCCAGTCATTCATTGAGACTTGTCTCTGGAGACCAAACAGTGGGTGTGAGCACACCACGTGGAAACAAACAGGAGGCATTACTTTCAGAGCGACCTGCATACAATTCATCTCTAAAATTTACATTTTGTTGAGAGTGTCCAGAACTCACACTTTGCTATTTCCTTTAAGCTGTCCTTTATCATCATAGGCTAAATGGCAAAGATGTCATCAACTGCAGACTTATTCTGACTGATGGCTGCTGAGCACTGAGAGCTACTGCTGTACTACTGCTCACAGTACCTGTGAGCTTCCAAGGTAATTTAAAACCACGTGCTCTATTTAAATCTTGTGAGATTTGTAGACATACATCAAATAACAATACAAGGTCCATACTGGAAAGTCCTCTCACACAGCAAATCCACAACAGCTCTGCCATGTCTGCTTCTGCCTCTAATAGGGGCAGTTTCCTTAGTTAAGGAGAGCAGCAGGATTCCCTGTCTGTTCTCTCTATTTCCCTGCTTAAAGCTGCTATGATTTCACCCAGTCAGACAAGACTAATTCGTCAGTAACTTTTATCAAAGCATCAAATAAGGTCTCATTAATAAATCTGGGTTTTGTGCTTTTATGGAATACTACACACACATGCACTGAAGGAACGTGGTCTCCAGACAATACAGATGTTCACTCAGAAGCAGTACACACCTCTTCCTAAATGCCTGCAGATCAGTGCCTGTGCCAGCATCATCTGCCCACATCTCAGCATACATCCCCAGCCAGCGTCAGACGAAGGACCGGTGCCTCCTATTAGGAAGGTTCATCACAATTAATACGGGCTTTGAACTGGAGGCAGAACCACAGAGAAACTGTCAGAGTGTAAGAGCCCAGTTAGGTCTGCTGAAATGTGCAGTAACTGTCCTGTGGATGCAATGCTTTCATTTCCACACTGCTGCTCTAATCTCTATGCAGCACAAATAAGGTTTATGTACTCCTTGTGGAGCTGACTTACTCTGCATTCTTCAACAACACTCACAGATATGCACTGCGTGCTGTACAAACACGAGCACCTGATTACGTGCAGGTGTAGATTTTAGTAACTTCAATATGCTGTTTGAATAAACAATTACAACAGTGCTTAAAACGTAATAATGTAAAAATCATTTGTCCATGAGGCCATCCCTACTCCTGCTATTTAATTTTAATGAGGCAACAGGTCTGCAGTATACTCACCAATAGGAGAAAACTTCCTTCTATACGTAAACCATAGACGAGCACTGACATCCAACAGTAACTTAGATTTGTCTGGAATGTTTTTAAAAGGAAAGAAATAAACTTTTAGAACTGGAAAATTCCAGTCGTTCCTACATAGCCTATATAAAGTGTTCACAGATTACTCCTGTTAACTTCTACTTCTTCAATACTTAGATGCTTTTTTAGCCTTTTAAACCTGAGAACTTTTGTAGACTTTTAATTAAAGTTGGATTGTTAAGAATGAAATAATTACCAGGCAATGAAGTTGTAAAAGGTGTTTAGAATGATTCTGTCTAGCTTGAATGAAATGCTATAGAGAACTACGTCCTTAGGAAAGAACTGGTAAAGCAAGTTAAGGTGAAGAATTTCTACGTGCCAAACAGCATAGAATTATGCATCACTTCTAAACCCAATACACTGTTATTTCTTGAAAGTCCCACCTGACTTAATTAATTCTTTCTTGTCTCTTCTTTTTTTCTTCTTTTTTTTTTTTTTTTTAAATATACACTTACAGAATTCTCCCAAAGGCTCACAAAGATTTCTTAAGCTCTTACCTGCTGCTTTCTCTCTGAGCTGTGCTCAGACCCACTGGCCTTTCAAAGGATCTCTCAGCCCACCAAGGCTGAGCACAGGACCCTTGGCTGTCCCAATACCATTGCTGCAATAACAGCTGCTACCACTGACATGTAACACAGGGTTATGCCCTTGTCCCCTCCCCAAGGAGCAAAACTCTGTTCTGAATCATATACAATCGCTAAAGCTAATGTTGCTTTTCACCAAATTACAGCACACAATATTTTTTATTGTGCTGATGATTTTGAAATCTCACTTTACAGCTGACAGACAGCTCCCCTCGAGGGTAAATAACATCAGCAATACCAACCATTCCCTGCAGATTTGTTTTAATTTCTGAAGCGTCTGGTGATGGGCAGGGACCAAACTCACACCTCCGCCAGTCATGCAGTCTCTGCACGAGCAGAGACAGACAGCGACACGGGGTTTCGTTCAGGTCCGAGTACCACTACCTACAGCTGGGGGTTTTGTTTCGAGGGAGGAGCTGCTGCTGCACCACAACCAGCATGTCACAGAAGAGTCTTCACGTTAGAGATACCTTCATTCAGCTGGTGCCGCCTTCCCAGAATCCACACCGGCTCATCGGTGTCGGGAAATTCTTCTAAGTATTCCGACAGAATAGTGATCTGGTTTTCATACCTGGACAGAACTGAGTACAACAGAGCAGCTCAGCCCCCGCCCCGCTCCGACAGCACGACATGGCTGCCGCCGCACGGCCCGGCTGCGGAGGGAGGGAGGGGAGGAGGGTCTGCCTGCGTCACGGGCTAACGGTAATTAATACCGATTAGAGAAGGAAGTCCGATCGCTGCAGGGTTTTGGTTTTTTTTTTTTCTTTTTCTTTCATGACTAAAGCGGGGCTCGTTGGAAGAGTAAAAATGCCCCTCGGTCGTTGTCTTTCAGACGTCAACCTGAAGAAACAGCGCCGACCGCAAGCGTGAAGCCGAAGCAGACGCGATCCTACGCCGCTCCTCACGCAGGAAGAACGACGGCGCCGCATGAGAGCGGCACAGCGCCCGCAGCTGCCACACAGCCGCCCCGCCCGCACGGCTGGACGGCAGTTCCCGGATCCTCCCGGCAAGCCCTCGCGGACCGCGCTTCCCGGAGCCGACGGCGCCGTGCCCGGCTCCCGCCCCGGCCGGAAGGCCCCGACGTCCCGCCCCGAGCCCCGAGGAGCGGGCCTCGCGCCGAGACCGGCTCGGTTTACCTCAGCGATCCCGCTGCGCGCGGCTCGCCCCGATCCCGCCGCTTCCCCTCGCCCCGCGGCCCCGTCCCGCCGCCCCTCACCTGACTCCATCCTCCCGCCGTCACCATCCTCCTCCTCGGCCAGACGCGGAGGTCCGACGCGGAGGCCGCGCGGGGCGCTCCGGGAGCTGTAGTTCCGCCGCAGAATGGCGGCGCGCCGCGCCCCGCCAAGCGGACTACAAATCCCGGCAATCCCCGCGGCGCGGAGGCGGCCTACGGACGCGATCGGCGGATTCGGCACGGCGCCCCGCTGATTGGCCGGCCCGCGGGGCGGGGCGCCGCCCTGTCGGTGGGGCGGGCTGCCGGCCGGCATGGAGGGCGCGGTGTCCAACGTCGAGGTCTGTAACCTGGCCTACGCCGGGCGCCTGGAGGAGCTGCGCGCCCAGCTGCTGCGTGACAGGGCCCTGGCCACCGCCACCGACCAGGTCAGCCGGTCGAGCGCGCCGCGGCGGGGGCGGGTCCCCTCAGGGCAACCGCGCGGCCCGGGGCCCGCTGACCGCCGCTTCCTCTCCACAGGATCGCCGCACCGCGCTGCACTGGGCCTGTTCGGCGGGACGCACGGCCGTGGCGGATCTCCTGCTGGGGCTCGGCGTGCCCGTCGGCGAGAAGGACGACGTGAGTGAGGCGGCCCGGGGCAAAAATTTGGATACGATTTTCAGCCATTTCTGTTATTCTTAAAAAAATCTTCTGTAAGCGCTGCTGTTGGTGCTGGAGGTGCCCTGCGGTGCCGCGCGCAGCTGAGCTAAGTGGTTTCTGCTGCGCGGCTGCGGCTTCTGTCGGGGCTGAGTGCGGAGCTGTGAGCGGGCCTACGACTTGTCTGCCTGCCGGCAGTAATACCAAGTGCTACAGCTAGGTGCGGTGTGACGGGTGAGCAGTCTGCTCTGCACTGGGGTTATGTTTTCTTGTGTGACATCTTTGCTGTTATAACTTCTGTGCTTGCCTCTCCAGGCTGGTTGGACTCCCTTGCACATTGCTGCATCAGCAGGCCGCGATGAGATCGTGAAGGCCCTCATTGACAAAGGGGCTCCCATCAATGCTGTCAATCAGAACGGCTGCACGCCCCTGCACTACGCAGCCTCCAAAAATAAGCAGGAGGTATGGCTGCCGGTGCTGCTGGAGTTGGTGTTGCCGTCGGAAAAAGTGTTTGGTTATATGAACTTTTCTTCAGTTTTTTTCCCCTTTTTCTCTTCCTATGCCTTCAGATTGCAGTCATGCTGTTAGAGAATGGAGCTGATCCAGATGCAACAGATCATTTTGAATCTACCCCATTGCATAGAGCAGCAGCGAAAGGCAACCTAAAAATGATACAGATTCTTCTGCGGCACAATGCATCTGTTAACATACAGGACTCAGAAGGGAACACTCCCCTGTAAGTGATTTTGTTTATTTGTTGGTTTGGGGTTTCTTTATGTTTGGTTTGAGTATAGCATAATTTCCATGAAATGAAGCTCCATCACTTCAAATTTGCTTTTTAACTTTAGGAAGCCTCAGAATACTTATTTGTGTCACATCCCCATGTAATTTAAAAAGATTTTAGAAAATAATAATCAGTGTTTTGCATAAGAGTGTCTGTACACCCATACTTTAGTTACTACATCTATTATAAAATATAGAACACCTTTTGTAATAACTTGGAATGCATTCCGTTTCCACTAGGGGGTAGAAAGCATGCTAATAACATCAAAGTCATAAGGAACTGGTCTTGTAGGCTGCCTGCTCTGGCCTGCCAAGTAAGAACTAATTTTGGAAATTTTCCTCACTTCTCTATGGAAAATGACATGCAATTTAAGTATAACCAGTCCAATGTTTGTTATTGCCTCAGAGAGCAGTTTGAATCTGTAAGAGTGAAACCTTAGCTGCTTTGAAGTTGGTGGCAGAAACCTGTCTTGTTGCATTGGAATCAAGATTTTTCCATGAATAAGATTGAGCAGGGTATTTTTGCTATACATAAAACACAGTTTATTGTAGAACATACACATTTATTTTCAGGGTAGGATGCTAAATTGAAAAAAAAGCACTTGCTGTGTTTACAGTAATTCTTTACGATTTATTTTATTGCTTTTGATTCAAATAGAGATTACTGTTTTCCAATTTCACTATGGATTTTGTGCTCCTTACCTTTGCTGACTGCAGAGCAAGGCTTTAAAGTCTTTGTAGGTGGTTGATCATGTGTGGTTTTGTTTTTCTAGGATTCTCCCCTTGTTCCCCACAACATTCTTGTTTTGCTCTTGTTTTGACAAGGCGTAATTATTGCTCTTCATAAGCTTGGACTACTTAAAAGTGGCTGTGGGTTTCTTGTTTTTATTGCAGTCATTTAGCCTGCGATGAAGAGAGAGTGGATGAGGCAAAGCTGCTGGTGTCTAATGGTGCAAGTATTCACATTGAGAATAAAGAAGAGCTGACCCCACTGAAAGTGGCAAAGGGTGGCCTGGGAGCCATACTTAAAAGAATGGCGGAGGGTTAGTGGGCTTCTGGCCTGGCTGTCTCCTCTTTTGTGCTTTGTTTAAGATTGCCAACCTCGTATTTCTATAGTTCAACAAGGATGTCATATGTGAGCATCAGCATGGTACTCAACTGTCTTCTCTCTAGGTTTGCTCAAAGTATACTGCCAGTCATTTGTACTTCCTGTTGATTAAACAGTTTACTACTTTTGATGTATTTTTGATATCTTGCCGTTTTGTTTCAGTTCACTGTATGATCTGTATACTTTAGGTTATTCCTTCTGTGTTGCAGTCCAGTTTAGGATTATTTCTTTCAAACAACTTTGGGAGTCTCAAAATGGTATTCTTGCTCTCTGTACTTCAGGTAATAATTTCAGGGATAAAGTGTGATTGTAAGGTGATTTCCTGCTGAATTCTTAAAAAATGCAAAGCAAGCATCTTTACATGTAGGATATTAAAAACAAACAAACAAACAAACTAGCAACTTCTGTGATGATTGCAATTGTAAGGGTTTGTTTGGCCAGGAGAGGATTAAAGACATCCTCTGCTTTTTAATAGGGATCATTGAGAACTTCTGTGGGCTTGTCACTAACTCATTTGTCCCTTAATTTTGTACAGGTAATCCCTGATTGAATTGATGTGGGGGAGGTTGGGATTTTCTTTTCTTGTGTGTCGCTTTTTCATGTGATTGGCATTAAATTCAGTATTTGAGCATTTAGCAATAGAGGTGAGATCACTTACAGCAAAATAAAAGAAGCTGGCTGGACAGCTGGACCCAGAGGGCAGTGAACGGAGTTAAATCCAGCTGGCAGCTGGTCATGAGTGGTGTTTCCCAGAGTTGGTACCAGGGCTGGCCCTGTGTAATATCTTTGTTGATGACCTGAACGAGGGGTTGGGGTGCACCTCCAGTGAGTCTGTGAGTGACACCAAGTTGGGAGGAATTGTGGATCTGCCTGAGAGTAGGAAGACTACAGCGGGATCTGGACAGGCTGATCACTGGGCTGAGGCCAATTGTAAGTGCTTTAACAAGACCAAGTGCTGTGTCCTACATGTTGGCCACAACAGTCCCATGCAGTGCTACAGGCTTGGGGCAGACTGACTGGAAAACTGCACAGAGAGAAAAGATCTGGGCTTCAGCATCCTGTTCTGACGTTGGTAAGATCTGTTGTAGCACTGGTGGGTGAGTTTCTGAACAAATCGTGCTGATGAAGTTCTATGAAATAAAGACACTGTCTTAAAGAGCAATCTTTGATGTTATAAAACTTTATTAAACTTGTGTAACAAAACCAATATTTCCAAAATAGCTTTTGTGCATGGGACAAAACGAGCAAGTCAGCTGAAAGCCTGCCATCTCTTCGACAGTATGGAGATAGAACGGGGTGTTTTGTTTTTTCTCAGCTGCAAGGAAGTGCTGAAGCAGAAGGTGACAGTTCCTACAGTCTACTTGATAGGAATTAAATTCTTGCACTTCATTTTGATGAGTAGGACAGAAACTTAAAACTAAAGAGGTATCCTTACCAATTACTTACTCTATCCTAGAAAGAAAAATGCAGGTTAAATTTCATTGAGAATACCAGGTGTGAGCAGTGGCAGAAGCTTGCTTTTACAGTAACCCCTGGCTCTGCAGGCCTTGTTAGAAGCAGGAACTTGACTGAGTAAATGTTTCTTACGTGTTATGCAGATGCTGCTGAAAAGTTGAATTGAGAAAAGCTGAAGATGCAGTTCTGTGTTGGTCCTTGATCTTTGTATAGAAAAGAAATAAAGAAAAACATCTAAAACTGCCCCAGTTCTGTAGCTCTGTAAATCCACATCCCTGGATGATGACTTGAGTGTTGGCTTAGTAACTGCTTTCCATGCCAATGATCCTTGCTCCCTCAGGAGGAGATAAATGGTCCATGCAGGAAAGACTTTTGGAACATCCAAGGCAAATTCTGAAAGACTGCATTCTGCATAGCTCTGCAGGGTTTTTGAGCTACATGCCATATAGCATCAGTATCTAATTTGGCTTGAGCTTTGCCAAAAGTATCACTGGAAAGCTACAGACAGTGCCCTGTTCTTTATTGTAAGTTATTTTACACAAGAGAAACTTCATAATGAGGGCAAACATCTGCGAGAAAGCTTCAGAAACATTTCTGTATTAGGAAACCCCAAACAAATGTATTTGTTATTTTCCTTAGCCCCAGCAATCTGTTCTGCTTTTTTCCGTTTGTTTCTTTGGGTTTTTGTTTTGTTGGATTGTTTTTTAACTATTGCAGTGTGCTGGGTAGAAGTAAGGGAGGGGTCGTTCATCAAGACCTTCTGTCCTTTGTTTTATATAAAGCATTAACATAACTTGAGCAAGTTCTACTTTTTAGCAAATGCGGTGGTCTAGGAAGTCTGCAATTACGTTGTACAGCTAATACAGTCACCAGAATAAGCTCCTGGTGTACTCTGGTGAGTTGTATGAGGAATAAATGCAGAGAAATGTGTAGAGATGAGGAAAACTGATGATACTGGCCACATAATGTATTTCCCCCCTTTTGCCCATGCAATCACATTGGTATCATGGAGACCTGAAATTTATACAAATAACAAAAATATAATTGACACGATGCAGGAGGTTACTTTAGAACTAGCACAACTATGAAGAGAGTTGCGTGTATTCGTCCATAAAAGACAAGAGTAGAAAAAGGCCTTTGGGCATCTGAGGAAAAGCTATTCAAAATCAATGCTAGCATCAGCCAAGGAACGAGCTTCCTTGGACCAACATTCATTTGAATTACCTCATTACGCATCATTATTGGTAAGAAACGGCACCCTCGTGGCACTCCTGCTGTTACTGGTCATGCTCAGTGACAGGTTGTTGCACGCCTATGAAACTATGCGGGTGCGAATCTGAAAAATACTAATGAAGCCTCTAAAGCTAATTGCATGGTTAGAGTTTGCAGATTTTGCATAGTAAAATCCGAGATTTAATAGAAGATGCACCTGATTAAGAAGAAGCATATGTACAGGTTGTGACTTAGGCTGGGTATTTTGGAGAGAAATGAGGGTATAGATCTGCTTATAGAATGAGGCAGTGTTGGTGTGAGTAGGGGTTTGATGTGTGTTATATCAGGAGCAGTTCTTAGCCAAAAGAGTGTTAGCAGAATATTGTAAGTGCTTTCATCCTCTAGAATGAGGCTAAAGGCTGGAACACGCGTATCTTGAAAGCTACAGAACTGTGTGGAAAGAACAATGAACACAGTTACGTTTTATGATTCAACCTGAATCTTCAGCAGGACCTCATGCCTTACATGTTGGTGAAGGTACTTAGCTGTAGCAAGTAAAAAGGAAAATTTTAGCATAGTTGTCTCTATCTCATCTATTTGAAAGATGAATGAGGCATATAACTAATGGTTACAGGCTAGGAACAGTCACCAAAGGATTTATGAATAATAGATCCAATAGGAGACTTAAATTCCCAAACACAGCAGATCCCTCAGTCAGATACGTTTTTCTGCAGTGCACAAGACTGAAAGCAGCGTCTCCTTATTTCCAGGAGTATCTGCTTCATGTCGAACATGAGGGAGCTGCTGAGTCTGAGTGTCTGTTCCTTGAACAAACCTGAACCGGAATCCCTTTGTCCTCCAGCTCTTCTGAAAGCAGAAATGGACAAAGTTATACTGGGCTAAAGAGATCAGAAGAGTAGTAGCGTGACTTTGTTGTTAAGTCATATCAGGCAGAGGAAGCTGATGTGTTTATAGCTGGCAGTATTCATTTCTGAGGTTTGAAAGCAGATACATCTGCTTTTGATGGGGAATCTGCTCCCTGTGTGCCTAGATTTGATAAAGGATCTGAGTTTCCAGCTCCCATTGTCTGGAAACCAGTCAGCTGAGGTCTGAAGTAGGTACTCAATTGCTAACTCCATTAAACTGAAAACCAGAACTGCTGAAAAGCACAGCTCAGGAACACTGATGTCTTGGGAACCTTAAAGTCAGAAGGTCATTGCTAACATAGTAGTACCCCATGTTTGGTAACAGAGTAAAAGTTTCCCTGCCTTTTATTTATTTATTTATTTTTAAACTTCATGTGGAATTCAGACTTAGAAGATTTCAGTGGTTCAAGTCTTTAAATCTGTTTTTGCACTCTGATGAAGCTTGATTGTACTTCTGAAGTACAAAACCAGATCTTTTAAACACAGCAATGTAATGGCCGTGATGGTGGATCTCAGTGCACAGGAAACGCTGTGTGGAGAAGGCTGCTGTGATTCAGAACTGCATGGACACACACAGCTTTCTTTTAATTGACTGGGAAGTTCTTACTTTCTCCAAAGATTGTGACCGCTTTCTGATTAGCTTTGCAAACTAGATTGGATGATTGCAGATGGTAGCCTTTTTATAATTACATTTATGTTTAACTAGATAATAAGTTAAATGTGGTTAACCTTAAAGGCCAAATCTGCTATTCACGAAGTACGTCTGTAACATCATTTTCAATCTGCAGTCCACTGGTTCACAATACAAATGAGTTTAGCTACAATGCTATGTTAATTCAGTGATGTTTTTTGTTGTTTTTTTTAATAATGTGATCCAAAGCCAATGAGGAAAACTGTATTAAAATGAACTTTAGGCTGTTTCTTCTTGCTGCATTTCATGCTTCTCATCATTTTCTGGTGTTTCAGACGCTGCTGCTTCATCAGCACTAGGTTGCTCACTTGTCGCATTGCTTGGTAGAACTGTGGTTGCAGGTGTATTTTCTTCATTAGGTACCTGAGCATACTCTGCATTGGAATGTTTCTGAGCCATTACTCTGCAGGAAGACAGGAGGAAAATTGTGATTTCATACATTGATGTCCTGCCTACTCTTTTGAAAGAATGAATTTTGAAGCTTTTTCATATGAACATTAGCCCCCATATTATTATTATTCTGTCATGAAAGCACCTGAGAAACTATAAAATCACTGCAAAGACTGACAGTTCTAGTGGTCTGCATCACTAGTTTTAACAGCTATACTATTAGAAAAAAGTAATAATTTTTTATGTGTTTAACTGCTAGGTCATGAAGGGAGAATGAGAAACTGAATGCTGTTGGACAGTATCTGAGAAAGGACAGCAAAACATACTGGTTAATGTGAGCTTTCAGGGAAATTGCATGCAGATCTGGGGTTCCTTTGAAATGCATAAAAATAGGGTGCAGTCAGAAAAAAGCTTTGAAGAGACTGACATCTAGAAAGATATTTTTACTAACAAATGAATTCCATTCATCTCATCAAAACAATACAACTTTCAATGTTGAAGTACTTTCACATGTAAAAAACATTAGATATGAGTGGATTAATTCCACATAGTGAGATAGAGTAGAATCCAAGCACAAACCTATATGTTAAAGCAGCTTCAGTTCAAAGCAGAAATGATGTACATGAGTGAGCAACTGGCCACTGGTCTGGGTTAGCACCAGTCCCTTCAGGAAGTCTGAGAGCTCTGCTCCAGGGCAGCGTCCAGATGACAATCTTTTCAGGCTCAGCTGTGTGTTTAGCATTTAACATCATGGGGCTACATGCAGCTCGTGTAGCATATGAAATTATCTTTATCCTGAAGATTTGGCAATTCAAGAGACAAATGAGTGACCAAAGCACAGGAAAAATCAGCTCCAGGGCAGGATCAAAATGGACATTTCGTGCTCCATTCTGTTCGTAAATCTTTGTGTCTGCTTCCATTTGAGTATCTCCTTAGAGCATCTTCAGCATGTGTCCCATAACCCATGCTCACATCTAGTTGTCAGTCAGTTAGTTTGCTGAGGAAACCCTTAGTTGCTATTCCTTTTTTATTATTTCATCCACGCACTATTAACAACCACCATTAACTTTTACATTTTAAACACCGTTTTTCCAAATTTTTCAACTTGTTTTGTTTAAAAACTTCTAAATCACTATTTTAGGAACTGCTATATGGTAACTGCATGTAAACAAGGAAGAGGGTAGTGGTAACCTGTGTTACAAGAGCAACAGTTTAAAAGTCAAAAAAAAAAAAGTCTCACTGTGGAAGTTTTCCCAAGCATTGTATTATTTACTTTTCTATAAATGTTTACAATATTTACATTCTACCTTAGCTCTGGTTTATCAACAGTACTTTACAGAAATAATTGTCTTAAAATCAAGCAAGCAAATTCTTACTGCATTTCATTACTTGATGACTTCTTTGTCCTTGCCTTTTTGGTTAAGACCCAGACGATAGCACAAATGATAACAGCTGCCAGAACTGCTCCAATTAATGCTCCAGCAACAATATTACCGTCAGAATCTGGGTGGAGGGAGAAGAAAATTTGAAAAAGATAAAGAAAGAATTACCTGAATTTTACAGCAAAATCCTATAGAAATTCAGTGGAGGAAGCTACAGCAGAAAGAAGGCACTCAGTCTGACAGGCTAAAGGCTAAAATGTGCTTTGAGGAGACCAAAGATGCTGTAGGAAAGAGAGAACTGTGCTTTTATGATCTCCACTGCCTCTCTTCTTGATAGTTAGCTCCTTACCCCCAGAAAACCCCACATTTATGACTCGGTAAGGAAAGTATTGGGCTGTTAACCTTGGCAGTAGTTGAAAAGCCTTTGCTCTTCAGTCTCTTCAAACAAATTCTGAAATGGAGGTTGTCTTTATCACTGTTGTTCAATTGAGATACAGAATGCATGCTCTGATTGTTTGTGAACACTGAAAACTTCTGTCTCCAGTACAGCTGCTAGCTCTGACTTACCATTTTCATTTTATAGACCGCTGAATGATTGAGCACCCATTTTGGGGACATATCTCATGGTTACTTATAGTAACCATGTAATTTACTGATTTACTGTTACTGGTTACATGAAAAATCTACACACAAATGTGGCTCTCCAATGCCCATGCTGTTTGTATTGCCAAAAATTTTCATTTTAAGGATATTACAGCATTTTTTCTGCAGCATACACATTGTGTAAGGGATTGCTTTCACTTACGCATTGAAGTTAGGTCGAGCTCACAAGTACTGTTCCCCATGATGTTGCTGGCTATGCATCGGTAATGTCCTGTTTCAAAGGTAGTGAGATTGCCAATGTACAGAATGCCAGTGTCTGGATCTGTGACGGGAGAGAACAGTTACAGCCTGCCATTCATATGCTTCAGAGGCAAATGGTTATCTATAACTGTTAAGAGGTGGAAAATATTATTCCTTCCTTCATTCACTTTTTTAATAGTCTTTGAATCAAAAACTTATGGCTTCCTTAAAAATTACTACAGAGTAGACTCTGCAGGAGTGTATTAGAATGTGAGAAGTATGTCCTACAGTGCAAATACATCTGTAATACTCTGTAAATAGATAATATTGCCAGTATAATTTCATAAATGAAAAGATAATGAATACTGAAGACTTTCAGGATTGAGTTCTTAGCAACTGATTGACAATTTGACCTATTTTGAATGTATGTTCATTCAGACTTTCAAGGGAGGCAAGATGTAATGGTATAAATGTTTCTCCCATTTTAACAATTCAGTGTAATGGTATAGACTTCAACATGCCACATTTTTTATTAAAACAAATAGGAAAAAACGTAGAGAACAAACAAGTTAGGTCTTTGTGACAGCTATTGGTCAATTTGAGTAAGTAAAAATAGGAATTTGTGGTATTGAGCATCAGAAGAGAAGGTATGTTTCACTGCCCTATGTGATACAAAAGGCGTGAAGTCCTAGCTGGTACTGTGACAGCACTCCTGAGCGGTGTGGTAGTCCTGTAGTTACGTACTGAAGTGTTCAGTCACCAGCGTGAGGGTGTTCTCATCTACTTTGTACCAGCGGTAGGTGGGGTGAGGCAATCCTTGGTCACACTTGCATAAGAGGTAGATTAGATGGCCTTTTTCAGGCGTTCCTTCTATTTTGCAGAAAGGCTTTGAGGGTTTGACTGTAAAATAACAATGAGAATGACACATGAGTACACGGCCAGGGCTGCGGTTTCCACACTGAGACCTGTTCTTGTGCTGCTGCAGTAAAGAATTGAACCCCAGTTACGGAGTTCCACCTGAGAGCACAGGCTTGTTTATAGATCTAGCCAAGAGATCTATAAAGATTTGAGTAATACTAAGCATACTAAATGTATATACATAGCCTAGTACTATTAGCTAGTCTTCCTTCTACATGCTAAGTTGTATTATGGAGGTGATGAAAACTATCAACTAATGATGAGTCAATCCCTGTTCATCATGAATAATTTTCTGCCACATAGCATCATTTCCTGTAGGGCCACAGGAGCTTTTCTATCTAAAAGGAGAGGGTCAAGCCTGATACTTCAGTGTCTTGTGGTTTGGAGGAAATACATTAAAAAATAAAAAATAAAAAAAATTTGGATACTGCTTTCTCATTTTATACACAAAAGACATGTTTTTACTTAGAGCTACAATTTTTCATTTCCTACATCTAATGTGCTGTTGTAGTTCTGTAGAGTGACATCAGTGAAACTATACAACCAATGAACACAGTGAAATTTTATGTGCATAAATGAATTTCTATGTGAATACTATGGTTTCTTAATTAATTGTTCTGAGATTTACTCTTTGGGGGATTTTAGATGAGGATTAGTAATTGTACTTTGAAAATGTGACTGTCAGAGATTGGATTTACATGTGTCTTTGTCTTATCCGTGGCAGATAGGTAAATCATATTGAATTTGCTTGCATACAGCTATGATTTGTAACTGCGATCAGGTATGAATTCTTAGTACAAAAGCAATGTTTAGATGGGGTTAGGGCAAACATTTCTCTTACTAGGAAGGAAGACACCTCATTCCACTTCTTTTTCCATCATCTGCTAACAGCTGAACTGGTGTTTTCTTCAATTCAAAATAGATTTAATCTTATTTCCATTCAATACTGAGTTTCTAGAGCTTCTGGAGGACAGGGTGTCGTGGAACCCTTGGCTGTCCTGCTGCCTGTCCCACATTCACACAGGTCATCACAGCTGTTATACCTCAGTCAGTGCTGGTCTTTGCTGGGCCTGGGTTATGCTGAAAGCAATGGCTTCCCAGGGGAGTTGTCACTTATGGCTAGAAGGGCTTCTTATTGTAATGAAACAGTATCCCTTCTTTTCCAACATCAAAAATCTAGTGAAGTTGGGTAGTTCCAGCTACCTGTTTAGGTAGCTTTTAGGGAGGATGAATATAAAGGCCTCTTGTGGGAGAATGGGATTTTACTGCAGGCCAAGTGAGTGGGATCAGATGAGACCTGCTTTGTCTGGAAGCTAGATGGCACCACAAGCTCTCTCTGCCTCCAAAGCCTCGGAGCAAAACTGCGTCAATACATAAATGAGCCCTTTTTCTGCATCATGGGCCTTGTTTATCACTTCTCTGCTGTTCCCCCTGCTGCTGTGACGTGAGCTCAGTTCTTGTAAAAAGGCAGGAAAAGTACAACACAGCAGCACAGAGGAAAGTTACTTACCCAGCACGTTGACAATCACTGATTTTTGACTCTGTCCAGCATCATCCTGGGGGCTGAAAACTTCACAGGTGTAGGAACCAGTGTCTGAGGGCTGCATGTTGGAGATCGTTATTGATGCGTTCCCTGGACTTGTCGAAGCTGTGATCCTGTCCTTAAACTCTCCATAGGAGTAAGACTGTCCTTCTGAATAATAGTAGATCTGTGGTACAAAACAAGCTGTTAGTTTAATAACAAGAGAATTTACTGTCCCTTTGCTACTGGTAACAGGACAGTGGTTGATTTCTCATTGAGTCAAACAAGGTGACCCCCCCCTTTCTTGCACCCTCCTCAGGAAAAGAGATGAAAACATGGTACATTTGATTACATATTTCTAATGTTTTTTATGGGGCAAGCTTTTCAGAACAGGGGTTATTTTAGTCATGTAAATGGACAGTAGCTGATTTTCTGTTCGTACTTAAGTCACAGATTGTATGTTTGCAGGAACAAAGGTGAGATCATTGATCATCATATGATAAAGCTGTAAAAATGCAATGTTATGCACAATTAATAGTGGCACTAATTAAAGCAGTGATCATTTGTGATATTGTTAATAAGCAGCTTAGTAGAAGATTATGACAGGAATGGACCTGTCATTGCAAAAAGTGGCTACAGAGCTTTCCAAATACAAAAGCTAGCAAACAGAGAACTGAATTCACACAGCATAGGTCTAAGCAAACAAGATGCCTGATCTGTTTGCAGTAAATCTGAAAGCAATAAAAATGCAGTGCAAGAACACCAAAAGAATAACCATACATGCTATTAGAGCAACCATGTGTTCTTCTTGTTTGTGTAATCAGGGTCGGAGCCAGTATCGTGACTGATCCTGATGGCTTTTTTAAGCTTATACCATAGATGGGAGTCAAGAATAGCTGGTGGCTTCAGTGCTTGAAGTGATACCTATTTGAGATCAAGAATTTCCCCTTCTACTAACCAGTAGAAAACTTCTGCAGAGTTGTAGGCACAGTAAAGAGAAATGCCTCTAAGGAATGCTACTTTTCCTCCCTAACTAGTAATTTGCTCTTTAATGTTGACTGATTCCACAGACTTCGGTAGCATTAATTGTACTTAACAGCGCTGTGGGAATAGAATTGGATTTGTAAGCTTGGAAGACCACATCTGTTGATTGAAAGGAGAGATAGTGTTCCTTGTGGAGACTGATATTTTGAGCCTTGGGCCTCAAGCCATGATACCTCATTTGCTCTAGAGCAAAAATAATAGTACTCAAGGAGTACATGCACAATCTCCTGATGAGTTTGCCTGTGAAACTGAGATCTGACAGAACAAAGCTTGGTACTGTGGAATTAATTGTTTTTTTCTCAGCTGTCAGTAGTAGCATTATATATAAGTGATAGTACTTGGGATAAGCCATGTACTCCCCAGTGCACAAACTCCATTGTCTAGGCAAACTGAATGTTTCAAGGACACCCAGCCATTTTCTCACCAGTGGTAATCACACAGAATTACAGCTTGGTACTCAAATAGATCTAACATTTGTCCTACTGACAGTACTCCAAAATCAGCAGTGTAAATATATTTATTAAAGTTGGACTGACAATATGTTTATCATGGAAATAGTTGGAAAACACTTGTTGGAAAAAGCTTCACAAACTGGTGTAAAATGTCATTCCCACTTGAGTGGTATCAAAGTTCTCTGTGGTCAAAGCTTCCTGCCAGTAGGGACACTGTAAATCCACAGTCAAGAAGTGTAATTTGCTTTACTTTGCAGATCAACTGATTGCATTTTGAATTAAGAATGCTTACTCTTAATTCTATTTATCCAGCCCGATAAAGTGTTGACTGAAATCTTTAAGCAATGTTATCTGGAAACCTTTATTAGCTTAAGGCAAGCTACACCCTAAAACTGCCAGAACATGGCTGGTGTATGCAATGATAAAGTTTTCAAATGAAGGTCAAAACACGGACTGCATAGGACCAACAGCCTCAGTTCTATAGCTTGGCCCCATCTCAAGTGCAGTTTGGTCCACTTTCCAACAAAGTTGATCTTTCCCAACTACAGAATTGCAAACACCAGGTACAATTGATGCAGGGCTCTGAATACCAAAGCTAAACTACTGTGTACACTAACAAAATGTGGGAAAGTGGTGTTGCAGGGAGGAAGGATAAGAGTTCTAATGCTAGCACAGCGCAGACTAGGTTAGAAAGTTTGCAAAACTGCTGGAAAGAATCTCCAGTTGCCATTTCTTGCATGCAAGACAATCTCTTTTAAAACTCACGTCGTGCTTTGCCAATATCTAATGCAAAATTGAAGTCTGGATGAACACCCTAGTATTTAAGAAAGAGAGGCAGTTCAAAATTAGGAGTTTGCTTTAAACAGATCACTCATCAGAAAATAAATCTACCTGTAATTTAAAAAAGCCATTGGCCCCACTTCTGTTTTCCTGTTTATCCTAATACAGGTTGCAACTGAGTATTGAACACTGCCTGATTCATGAGTTTGAAATTATAAGAACTGCAACTTCTAATTTTAAGCTTCTGTTAAACTCCATAAATCTCAGCTATGATGGACTTGCTTCTCCTCAATCAATTATGTGGTGTCCTTTTCTGCACTGTAAGGGAAGGAGCTTCCAGCAGCTTCACACTACCATGAAACTAAGCTGTAAAATGGCTTAAATTTTAAGTATTGTGTGACTTGCAGCAGCTTGAGAGGAGAGGCAGGCCCTTGTCTCATTTCATAGGGCTTTTCTATTGAAAAAAGGGCTAAATTCTCTTCAGTCTCCATTAGAGTGATTGGTATTTATGTGAGACTAAACAGTAACAGAAACTTCCCGTTGCATGCCTGCTCAGCTACAGCACATGTTTCTGCTAAACAGGACTGGCACTGTGAGCTTAAATGCAGTCAGGGCATGCCAGTAAACATCACAGAAGCAAGTGCTGAGTGAGTGTGGTTTGCTTCATCTGAAGTCCGGATGAATTACATATCTAAGCCCTTATATAATGTGCTGCAAAATTAATCCTGTGTGGTCTTCTTTTCTGAATACATGCAGGGAAAATATTTTGTGTACACTATTAAGTCTGAAGCAAGTGTCCGTACAGCAAAGAATATTTGTTTTCTTCATGGGTTTAAACCAAGTCTTTCTGTTTTAGGATATTCTTAAACTATGAATATAAGCATAGTTGCACTTCATAAGGAAATGCACTCAGTTCCCCTGCAGGCTCCTGCCTATTCTCTATTCTTCTGCTGCTGTATGATGCTTATCATAATAGCCCTGGAGTCTATTGCTTGAAGGAAGGTGGTAAACACCAAAAAGGCTGAGTAATGTTGTGATTAATTACTGAGTGTATATCTTGTCCCAGAGGTAAGGTTGCATTGTGTACACAGGAAATTTCATTTGAGAGGAACATGCTTCAGTTCACTGGCTGTGAATGCATAGCCCATTTCAAACAATACACTCAAAATGAGTATTTCAAAGCTTTGTACCAAACGTTTTTATAGTGTTGTTTAAAAGCTTATGTTTGTGCCTCTCAAAAAGCTGCAATAAAAAACTCTTTAAAATGTATCTATTCCATTTCAAAAGTCAAAAACTTGTTTTCTGTTGAAGATACAGAAGACTTTTGGTTTTCTTTTTTTTTTTTTTTAACAACTGATGTCACTTCTGACAAACACACAGCTCATCAACATTTCTTTCCATTGTACCTAAAATGTTCCTGAAAAGTGTGTATGCAAAAAGTATCAGTATAGTCAATGATAGTCTTTTGCTGGAGACCTTTTTGTAATGGTGTAATAGGTATGTTTAAAGTCCAGCATCTTGAATGTTAAATAATAATAATAATAATAATAAGGAAATCGTCTGTATTCTTCTGTATTCTCTGAAAAAAAATGAGCACTTTTTGTTCTTAAGCAAATAATGAGCAGCTCTAGTGAAGACAGTGATTTACCAGAGTATAAACAATATTGAGGATGTAGCAATGGTTCTTACTTCCAATTATCAGCTAGCTTGCCTGTGCAAGTTTTTATATAATGATGCCTTTTCACATGTCATGGGAGCAGCTGCCTGGGATGACTAATCAAAGAACTGACACACACACACACACACACAAAAGCCAAGATTATCACTCCTGAAATTGTTGTCTTTAATAACTCCACAGTCTGAAACTCCCATTTCTGCAAAACAGCTGAGCAGTTGGGAAATTCTCCTTGATCTTACAAAGGATTGCAGTTTGTTCTGTAAAACCTGTGGGCAAGGCTTTGCCTACCACCACTAGTACCAGCATCCACCCTGCCTGGATTTCTAAGGCAATGGCAGTTACTTTGCATTTCTCTGATACGTCCAGGATTCAGACTCATAGATTTCCAAAGCAGTTGAACTATTTGTGTTTGGGGAATATGAATTACAGAAAGAACAGGGAAGTGGAAATGATCATGTTAGTTGGGAAGAAAATCATGGTAACGTTCATGTTCTCCAGGTGCTGGGGACAAGATAATCTGTGGCCCAAATGCAGCAGGGTCTGGTGCCTGAACTCGTATATTATTTTCTTTTACTTCAGCCTGAGCTGTGGGAAGGCTGTTCCTCTTCTTGTGTGATGGTGAAGAAAGTACTTGCCTAAATAGGAAGCAACTGGCAATGCTGATACTGAGTTGCAGCTTTTCAAAAGCTGCCAGATGTTTGGCAGAGAACAAGGAACCCACCTCCAGGTTTTCTTTATACAACTCCCCTAGAACAATCTGACTCCTTGGGGAGTGGAGATTTTTCTGATGTGAAAAATCAGACAGTGAATTAGAAAAAACACGCCTCTGTCTGTTTCTGCTCTCTTCCTGGGGCTGGACAAACAGGTACTAAAATAGTGTAAATATGTCTTTCAAATATCTTTGGATGGACTAATTCACAATTTTCAATGCAGTATTCCTCCCATCTCCCCATCTGCTAGTACCTTCACATCACATTGCTGTTTTGTCTAGTACATCTGGATGTCAAATCTGTAAAAAGAGGTACAGCTGAAGATGCATTACAAAATGTCCCACTTAATCTCCACAGTAGCCTTGATTTCCTGACTGTGAAGCAGTCTGAGGACATGATGTCCATTCTAATACCTATCTTCTCCCCCTCCAGCCCCTTCTTGCTTTCTCCCACCAGCAGATACAAAGCTCTAGCATCCTGTCTAATGACGTTTCCTTCGCCTGGTGTATTCAGTGTCTAATTCTGATTCACAGTCCTTGCCTGGAGAGCTGTGAAGCTCAGGCATTCAGAAGCATTCAGGCCCTATCACTTTGTCATACCATTTTCTGTTTGGAGGTTTCTCAAGCAACCATAAAAAGAACTGTTGAATCCTTTCTTGCCAATAAATGCAGAGGGAGATATTAACAACTTTATCGGTTAGATGCCATCATCTTCCTGAATTCTGAGTACAGACAGAATTTATAAAATAAATTCTGAAAAAAATGTGTTCAGCACTCCCTCAAGCATCTTACCATCTAATTAGAGAGCAAATGCTGCACACTCAAAGTGTTAATTAAAGCCCAAGGCTCAGATTCTGAACTTGGCAGATAAGAAAGCAAATCCCCACGTACATACATTGTTTCCTTTGACATATGTCATATGACTAAGTCTGGCCCCAAATGCCTTTTCTCATCCACAGCTTCTTTTTACATATTTGCATTGAAACTGATATTGCCCTTCTGCAGCAGAGATATTCTGCCCTATATTATTGGGAATTTTGCTTGAGTAATTAAAGATGCCTCTTGCTGCAGTTGCACATTGGTAGAAGAGTAAAGGAATGAAGTCAGAGGCCTTAAAAGAATTGATCACCAAGCAGCTTTAATTGGCACAAAATACTCCTGGGGATCATCTCTTCTGTGTTCTCATAGTATCATTCTTGTGGCTGAACTATTAGTGAGAAATTCCTACAGTGTGTCAAACTGTATCAAACGTGCTCTCATAGCGCTTTTGGTGTAACTGCTCTTTGGCAGTTATGAAGACCTCGATTTGCATTGGGCTGCACCCTGTGAGACAGGAATCCCACTCAGTCAAAGGATTTGGAAAGGATTAAGTCTGGGAGATGGCCAGCCAGTGGCTGGGATGAAGCCACATCAGCAGGCAGCTTTGTGTTCCTCTCTGTACATCATTTTTCAAGATGTTACTTTCTAGAAAGGGGATCCAGGATGAACATTTATTTTTGCTATGTAAATATCTAGCTCCAAATTTGGGCCATTCAGACTTGCTCACATTCAACCCATGTGGACGTGTCAGTAAGATATGCTTTGGATAGAATACTCCTGAAGGATCGCGTACAAATTCAGCCACATAGAATAGCTGGAGGAAAAAGAATCCAAAAAAGTTTTGATAGAGGAAAATGCAATAAAACGTAGCGTGAGTTAAGAATTCGGAATGGTGTGTCTGATTCAGCTCATCTCAGTCATGTGCTGGTTTTTGCATTTAAATATAGAGCGTGATTACAAGTTTTTATAGCAGTGTTAATGTAGCAGAAGCTGTTTAGATTTTTTTTTTTCTTACGATTGCGGGGATTTTTTTCTTACCTTGTATCTCCAGCTACATCTTCCCCGCGCATCTGTCACATACACCATCTTTTGACATTGACTGATTGATTTTTCATCCATACTCAGAATACCATGACACGGGGAAGGCTGCATTTGAGCAAAAATGGGCTGGTCTGAGAGTTAAATGAGACTGTAAGTGTTCCCCCAAAGCGTAAGCACCTGGTTTCTGCACAGCCCCCAGAAGGCAGTGTTGCCACTCACAAGGGCAAGGTGCCCTCAGTACAGATTGGGATGCAACATCATCCTATTTCTGAGTTTTACCTACAACTGGGCAAACTAAAACTGAAGTCTAATATTTGCTCCAAACAAATGGATTGCAACCTGATCATTTGCCACTTGTTTCCACTTTCCGTGTTGTTCTGTTGCCTGCTTCAGAGGATCAGTTCATTCACCCCAGCACCAGGGAGAGCCGCAGGCAGTCGCAGTGATCCCAGTGACACACAGGGAACTGCTTGACTGCTCTGACACTGACACTGACAAGGGGTCTTTGTTCCCCTTTTCACAATTAACTGAAGCTGTGCCTCTTACAAACAACAGTCCTTCATTTCTTTTACTGCTCTAGCGAACCTAGCATTTCCATCAGTACTACGTAGTGGGCATAGCTTGGGCAGCCACATATCTCTTATAATTCCACTTTGACCGTGGGTGGCCCGGGCTGGAGGTTCAAGGTGTGAGCAGGTTGGGTTCAGGAGTTAATTTTAGGTTTGCAAGGCTGCAGCCTCGCCTTTGCAAAGTCAACAGAAGTCTCAGTCTTTCAAACATTTATTTAGCTGCTTTGCACCAAGGCCAGCCAAATGACTCAGAGCATAACATGAAACACAGATGCAGACATTAGCAGGAGCTGAGACCCTACCACAGGAAGCAGGCCAGGCTGCGGTGTACACTGTTACCCTGGGTGAGCAGAACAAGGAGCTTTTACTTCAGGTTGTCCATAGGTAAGGTAGGGAGAGTTCAGTGTTTGGAAAGCTCAAGAGCCTTGGCTGGGTATTCTGGGTATCCTTAAAAATCAAATTTATTATTTAAAAGACATATTGCTAAGGTGTAAATGGCAAGAGAAAGAAGTTAAAAATACACGTGGCATCCTATTTTCCATTAGTTGATATTTACATTATTTAGTTTCTTCACTGGAAAAACTTCTCAGCAGAATTAGGCTCCAATGAGCAAAAAGATTTCTATTCACACACTAAACATAGCTGCACTCTCTTAAAACCATCACAGTGAACACCTGCTATTCCTCTGCTTGCTGCCTCCCTTCTCACCGTACCGTCTGTGGTATCTCATCTCTCACGTGTAACTGCCACAGCTTTTAACTGCTGAGCACCTGTGCCAGCATCATGTAAGGTGGGCAAAGGGAGCAGGATGTGCAGACACCACAACAAAGAGCAAAGCACACCAGCTAGCTTTGTAGAGCAAGTGCTGGGAAGCACCAAGTCTGTGAACTCATGAGCAGCAGCAGTCTTGTCTTCAAGTAAGGTAGTATCTGCTGCTGAATACTTTCCTGCATTCAATTAACACTGTCACCAGTCCTTATTCCTCTCATTTGAGATAGAACTGTACTGGAGTTTACAGATCTCAGCACGCTGCAAAATCTACAAGATGGCAGTGTTAAATACTAGCATTCCTTTTAAAAGAATACCTGTGGGCTTGGTACTTACTGTGTCCTAAAATCGAAGGCTCTAAGGCTCACCTTCATTGATGTTACAAGCCAAAAGCATCTAAATGACATAAATTTGCCTTAATCCTAGCATTCATCAGACTTTCTTCTATTATGTGTTGCCACTGTAGAGAGAAATAGTCGTATTCCCAATTATGTAAATAAACATTATTTATAGAAATGAAGATTTATTTTCCTTGTATTTCTTATGAAAAATGCCTCTCCCCCATTAATTCTGATTATACCAATCATGTGAATAATGGAGTCATCAAGACAGCTAACATTTAGTAACATGTTGGGAGTATTTAGAATTGTGGGAGGTGGATTAAGGAGTATTTTCTGTTGTTGTTTTTTGAAAATATGTAAGTTTCTTATCTTTAAAATATTTGGCAGAAATTCTCATCTGTAAAAAATGGAAATGTTATCCATTTTTATGTTGTTGTTGAAAAATGGCCAATTCTTAATGCAAGCAGAATTTTCAAGCAAACTTTTCAGGGAAAAAGGAATTTGTAAGGAAGTGTTTATTTATTGCTGACATTTTAGAGTAATCTTAATTATTATTATAATCTGACTTAAAATGCAAGCTACTATTCTGGTAATTAGTAAACCATAGTGCCAGCATGTTTTTGTCAGCACATCAGCATATTGAATATAATTTTACCTTACATTTTAGTATTCTTTAAACAATGTAAGGCAAAGCTGGCAATCTCTCTTATTGTTGTGCATATATTTCCTGTTTGAGACAAACCATGAAATCTAACTTCAGCTGCATACTAAGCAGCCAGGGCAAAGCCAGGTTTGAAGAAACAGAGATTGTTTTTTAATTTCCCTAATTGAGTGTACTCCACAAGCAGTCACAATACTTTCTTACCAGTGTTTGTATTAACATGATGAATTTCCCTGTGAATGAGTTCCAAATGCAAAGGAATTACCACGTTCTTGTAAAAAGATATGACCAAAGGGCTGAGCAGGATGCTCAAAGCATTGTGAAGGAGCAGCACCCCAGTCCTGCAACTCTGCACACACCTGCACACCAGCAGGCAGTGGGGGCTTTCTGGGTGCCTTGCTGAACGTATGAGTTGAGAATGGGCACTGCAGGTAATGGATGGTTTGCCTCTGTCTTCTTGGAGAATGGGCTTAGCCACTAACCCATCGCCTTTCCATTGTATTGACTCTGTTTAACAAAATGCAGATCATCTGTTGCCAGTGTGCATGTACTGCATTGCAAAAATGAACTTGCCATGAAATTTGTTTCAAACAGGGAGAAAAACAGATGTCATTTTTTCCCAGTAGTGATTCTTAAGCCCTTATAGGCACAGCTTTTCCAATGACTTCAGTGGGAGCTGCTAAAACAGGGAGTACTGTAGAGACTGATCCACAAGGTTTCCCCGACAGTAGCCTCAGGTCAACTCTTGTTGAGCATTTTCTGAACCACCCACAGTATTTTACGATTACATTCCTCAGGGGATATTTTCTCATTGTTGGCCATAGTTTACAAGTTTTACCCTCCTGGTTCTTTTGACACTGTCTTCTATGCTCCCTCTGAAATACTTTGAGCTACAACGTGCTCTTTTTTCTCCGTTGTGACCAGAAAATGTATTTTGTTTTTTTGTCTTGCAATAAAGAAAATTCAATGCAAGTAAACACAAAAACTTGAGCTGATTCTGGAGAATACGAGCTCAATCCTACCTTGGTGCTATACTTCCCTGAACATACACTCCTGAACAAGTGACTAAAGTTTATGGTGCAATGTATTGGTCAAAAGTATAATATATTATACAACATACACCTTACTTGGGGAACGAAGCTACCACCATCTCATGAGTAATTATTTAAGAAAACAGTTCTGACTTGAAAAAAGCTAATGATGAGTAACAGCTATTCATACAATTAGTCAGAGAAGGTGTGAATGCATCTGTCTGGCATTTAGCTAAGAGTCAGAATTTGGGATGGGCTCACTGCTTGTACTTATCTCTGATACAGTCTTTATCTGTGGCTATGATATACTGCAGGAGGGTAAGCAGTTGTCTCAAATTGCTATTGCTGTTCAGTACTGTACATTCTGCAAATTACATGCAGTCTTATTCTGCTATGATTGGTAAACTGAATAGAAGGTGTAACTAGCAGTGGTGGCAAATCTCCTAATATAGTATTATTAACTATTAAACATAACAGGAATATCATCAATGTGGACTGTGCCAGTCTTCTAAGTCAACTTTATATCAACTGTCAGGTGATAACACTAAACAGGACTGAAATTTTAGTAGAAAAATGTTAGCAATAAGATGAGTACAGTGGAAAAGAAAAGGAATTATCTAAAACACACAAGCCTGACACAAGAGCATGGGGAAAGTCACAGTCTTCAAGGATGCAGTAGCACTTCTATAGGCATTTCTGCCTATAAGGGAAAATGTCACTGAGAGCTCAGCACCTTCCTAGGTGAGCTAACAGTAACTCACAGAACTGCATGCTATGTTATGAGTGAGATTCATGGATTCATTTCCCAACAAAACATTGGATTTAGTCATGGCTCTTGAACTCTGGGCACTGTTGTGGCGTATAGGAAGTCACACACCCCATCACTGGTTCCTTCCATGCAGACCAAGTTGCTCTACAAGGCCTTCACAGCCCCATGGGAGGCTTGAGCAGTGGTTTAAGCATGAACCTGTATAGTTCACAGTGACCCTCACTGTTCTGATGCTGTCTCCATGCTGACACTTCCTCCTACCATCCTGCAGGGAAGCACTTTTCAGCTCTGCTGCCTTTCAGGGCCTCAGGCAGTGCAGAAGCCTTTGATCCATGTTTGTTCTGCTACCACAGTGATACTTGTGGGATGCTGCAGAACACTAACACAAGCTTGATGCGGCAGATTTCCTGCTAGCACAAATTCCTGTGGAATCCAGCCAAGCTATGACCGTTTGCTTTGCACAAATAGTCTGTTGTTTGGCACCACTCCATGCAGAGCTGCCTGGCAGTGGCAGTGGTGGCTGAGCCAGGAGCTTGTATCTGACCCTTGGTTGGGGAACACGTAGTCATAGGCAAGGGCGTCTCACTAGGAAAACAGCCCTCACAATAGAAGGAAATATCTGCCAGACAAGAGAAAAGGGAGCTGGCCTAGGGCAGGAGCACTTGTGTGATTGCTGGACACCTGGACTTGGCTCCCTGTTACGCTGACTGTGTGGTTTGGAGCAAGGCATTCAACATTCGAGTCCCTTTGGCACCTTCTCATAAGCTTCAGCAAGAGCTCAGGCCGCGAGGAGGAGCTGGGAGCCGAGGCTGACTTGGTGCTCTCTCCCAAATGTCATTGCAGCTCAATCTTAAATGCAGAGACATGGTGAAGGTAACAGCACAAACTGTAATAATTTTTAAAGAACTTTCTATTTGTGATAAATAAATATCTTACGGTGTGCAGTTGGCTCTCTTTGGCGCTGTAAAAGCTCCACTGGATGAAGAAGTTTCCCAGCGGCTGAGAACTCGTGTAGGTGCAGAGAAGGGTTGCGTTCCCGCCGCTCTTGACGTTCACCGTCTTCTCAGGAACGGTCACCACAACTCCATGGACGCGACCTGTGAGCAGTGAGCGCATGAGCGGAGAGCAGCGGGGCAGCCTGGGCGCTGCGTGGATGGCCCTGCTCTGCCAAAGCAGCCTGGAGGTGTTTGTCACTCTGCTTTTAGTACAGCTCCCTTGGGCTTGCTGGGCATATGTCAGTGATAGCAAGCCCCCTTAAAACAAATATTGTTCTGGCAAAGCACAAAGCAGGCTTGCTCCCACATGCACAGACTTGCCTTCTCACTGGCAGCCTCCCTGCACTCAGCGCTCTCCTGAACCTGACGCTCTCATTCACATCTGTCCCAAGGCTTCCTGTACACCTTTCTTGCCTTCTTTTTTTGCGCTTATTCCTCAGATATCTGATCTTTATTCATGGCTCGCCATCTGCTACCTTCTTGTATTCTTACACTGACTCTGACTCGGTGGCACTGTTGGCTTCTCCCAGGCTGAAGCCCAGCAGATTTCCTCTATTTGCCTTTTGCTATTTCCTTTGAATCATAGAATCATTAAAGTTGGAAAAGACCACAAAGATCATCTAGTCCAACCAGCAACCCATCCTCACATGCCCACTAACCGCATCCTCGGTGCCACATCAACCCTTTTCTTGATCACCTCCAGAGATGGTGACTCTACCACCTCCCTGGGCAGCCTGTTTCAATGAATCACCACTCTCTGAGAAGAATTTTTTCCTAATATCTAACCTAAACCTCCCCTGGTGTAAATTAAGGCTGTTACATCTTGTTCTATCGCTGTTGCTGGGGATAACAGGCTGACTTCCACCTCACCACAACCTCCTTTGCTTTTTGTTTAGGTTTCTTATAGCTTCCTTGCAGAAGCCCTTTGTTTTCCAATATATTCACCTTGCAAATTTCAAACTGAGCTTTTTGGAAATGCTTTTATCATGTGAGTTGTGAGAAATTCTCTGGTAACCTGATCAACCCTTTCTGTCATTCTCTAAGCAGAAAAGGACTAAACATAATTGATGAACTCTTTTCTGTAATGTTCTCATCGGTCTTGGCTACAGAGCAGTGTTAACGACAGGAACTGAGTGATGTTCTACAGTATTTATCTGTTTCTGTCCTCTGTTCAAATTACTATAAATGGTGACACAAGGCAAAAAAGCTAGAGCTGTCAGTTAAAATTGAAGTCTGAATGTTAGGTCTTAGCTAGATGGCTGAGTCCAGTCTTAGGGCTACTGCCTAGAGATTCTGAAGGAGAATCTGTTCTGGACATGGTGGAAAATATATGTCGTTGGTGCTTTTTCTGATACAGTGGGCAAGGTGAGAAATTCATGTTGGCTAATTTTTGTGTAGGCAAAAATTATATTTGCCAGTGATAAAAGCAAAACATAGAAAACAACCTTCTCTTAATGGAATATCTGTGCCTTTTATGTTAGGGTGCTGCTTCTGAGAGTTTAAGCAGAACCTTCAGCAACATCAAAAAATACTTTACTCAAATTATCACCCATATGAGAAAAAACAGTGTAAGAAAGAAGGTTTGGTTGGGTTTTTTTTTTCATTTTTAACCATGTAAATATCGCAGATTCACCAGCTCTTGCAGTATGCAAGCCTATCTCAACCTAGAGTCTGAACTCTTCAAGAGTTAAAAGTTCACTGGAAAGAAGTCAGTAATCTACTTTCCATGGCAGTGGTGGCTAGGAGGAAAGCTAGCAGGCTCAAACTGCAGTGACATTTACATTAGATACGAAGACAGCCTCACAGGAGTGGCAGACTGATTCAAATCAGAGCGGATCCTGCCTTGGAGAAGGAGGGGATCCCAGTGCTATCTACAAGTCCTTCTTGTCATGTGAGTTCACAATACCTTAGTCCTTACTATAATCTAATATGAAAGCCATACAGTATTATTTTAGATGTCTCAGCTCATTGATCTTGGCTTTAACAAGTCAGACAGAAGATAATGGCTGCTTGCCACAATAATACTTGCAGTTACGTGCGTTTATTTTCTGTTCTTCATTGTAAAGGAGCTGCTGTCTTTCCACACAATGGCATTCTACTCAAAACTTCAATTTTCCTTTATCACTCTGATTCTAGAATCAAGAGTGCTACAGAGACCAGATATTTTCCAGGAGAAGTTAGCAGAAATGACTCCAGCTTCCTTAAGTGATTCCAGCTTCCATAAAGCTGCATGTTTTGAATAAACACATACAGCTTGCTTAGTTCTAAAGGCCAAAACCAATAAAACTTTCTTTGTCCAGCAAGGTTGTTAAACGCCACTACTAATTCTAAGATGGTGCTTTTGACTGAAAATGGAGCAGACTGGACCTGCCCAGCCTGTTCCACACCACGGAAGTTAATGAGAATTTGTCTTTGTGTTTAATCCACTGTTTCAAACTTATAATCCCATTTCATACATACAGGCCTTTTGATTGCAATGAAAAAAGGGCATGAGTAAGAAGTTACACATTAAAAAGGCAAGTGAGAACAGGGCATAACTTACTGTTAAAAATAGTTGGCCTGTATCTTTTACTCAACATTACTGTGAGAGTATTTCCTTGTTAAAGAGAAGTGGCTGCTGTTAATTGAGAATCATTCACTTTCATTGCAGACCCATGCAGTTCTTAGTGTTAACAAAGCAAATACCAGTTGCTGATTTTTTCCTGACTGCCACAGACGCCCTGTCAGTGATTTCCCTTGCTACAGCCACAGTGTTAGTCTTAAATCCAAACCCTTGAAATTAGAGCACATTAGAGTCTGGCAAAATATATGTACTAGTGCTGAATTTCTCTTCACTTTTAAGGCAAAAATCTGTGGGGTGAGAGCGATAGCACTGAAACACCACGAGCAACCATTTAAAATATTTATTTGGCTTCCAAACAGATAATTCCGTCTTGAAAAGAAAATGTTGGACACTAGCTTCCAATCTTTTTAGTGAAATTGGAGGCTGTTCATTAGATTTAAAATGCCCACCTCTGTATATATTAAAAACAGAGCTTAGCCCAATACATTGCCTTTGAAACAGTAATAAAATATTATCTTTAGTGTACCATATAGTTTCTAGATTCCATGAGGTATTACATCCTCACTTCATGGAATTCCAAAGGACTATTTGCATGCTTAAGATTAGCATCCCCAAAAAAGTTTTAAATGGGGTGGATGCAAGGCATCATTTCCCAGCATATTGTGAAGGGGAGACAAAAGGCGAATGTGAGAAAGCCAACCACGAAGGACCCAAGCGTTGTGTGTGAGCGCTTTGCCTCTTCTCAGCTCTAAAGCAAAGTATTAGTTTACCAAAGCTAAAATTCCGTTCTTGAGCAAAAAATTATTACCAGTTAGGGGTCATCCTGCTGATTTCGACAAAAGGACACGTCAGTGTAGCCATGATCTTCATTACATCTAGAAAGAAGTCCTGAATGTTCTCCTAGTTTGCCAGTCAGGGTCACCTGCTGTCTTACTGCAGCAAGTTCTTCTACTTTAGCGTTATTTCAATCAGTTTTTTTTTCTTACCTGCAAGAGTGGCTAGAATTGGAAATATCTTCAGCATCGTTGGAAACATCTTCTTGACGTTTGGAGAGAAAAGTGACCAGATGCAGCTTCTGGCTTCAACTAAAACTCATCTGTGTGGGCTTTTTTTTTCAAGTGGCTTTTTGTTTTTCTTATCAGCTGTGTATCAGCACGTCAGCGAGCTTTTTCATTCTCCTTTATCGCATGTATGCCTTTCTCCGACTAGTGGTGTGATTATTCAGTTGAAACCACTTTGTGGGGTGAAAGCAAATGAGTGTTTTGTTAATAATAAACCTTTGAATCCAAGAAGCCCCGATGCTCCCACCTATACCTGCTATGCCAGCAATATTTGCCCATGTAAATAGTCCTACTGAGCACAACAAAAGAATTTGTAGAGCTACATCTGATGACCAGCATTGCCAGTGGTCAGTGGGATTACCAGCATTGGAGTCATGCCTTGTATGAGTATGGAATAATCTTTATTTCCTGTTAATTATATCACATATTTTTGTAAAATGGGCATCTGAAGATAATACTTTGTTAGTACATTTCCATTTTTAGAAGTATTTCTCATACAGTGTCATACAGAATGATTACATTGAACTTATGATTGACTTGAAATTTCTGTACTGAATTCACAAAAAGATAACACACCAAAATAAAGAAATATTTGTATTTATATATATATTTATATAAAATAAAGGTAAAGCAAAACACAGTCTATCTTCTCAACAAACAATGCAGTTGGTTTCATCTGGTTTTAATCCTTGAAATTGGATGCTACTAATACAAATGACAAAGTGAATATATTGATTTTTATTTAAATCTTAATATCTGATATATGTAGTGAAAAAGCAGTGGATGAAGGTTAGAAATAATTACAATAACTTACAGTAGATTAGTTTGCCCTTAATGAATGCAGAATACCTTGTCCAGTTGTCTAAAGCTCGCGAGGAATACAGGGTGCTCAGGTGCTTGGAGAAGGCTGCTCTGCTTTCCATCTCATTTGATTGAAGCTGATTCAATGCCTGGTACTGAGATGGGAGTAGCTGGTTGTGCATGTGCAGCCACGTGGTAGTAGCTGAAGACATCACAGAGGGCAGCATTGCCTTTTAGATGTATTCCTGTACCTGCATGACCGAGACAATGAAAATGCCCTGAGACTTATTTCTGTGCTTGGTGAAAACATGGGCCAACCTTTCTATGGCAGGGACCATCCTGCAGAAGGGAATCGCGAGTTGTTTATTGGTCAGTTATCATTGGGCTCAGGCTTAAAGATTTAGGTGAATTTTATTCTTCCTACTACTTCTGTGGATGGCAGATCCCTGAATCACTCTATATAGAGGTCAGGGTTTGATTGTATTTTGCATGAACTACCTCAAAAAGTTTCATGAAAGATGCCTTTTTCTTAGCTCTGTCAGTGCTTCTTTCAGTGTCCCCATAGGATAGGCAGCACGCGCCAGTTAGTGACAAGGAGGATGGGACCTGGAACAGATTCATCTCTTGCCATGGATGCACAGGAGATACAGTGTTAGAGAGGAATATGTCAATTCAAAGCCTGAATATCAAATTCAGGTTTGTTATAAATGTGAACAGTGTTTAGATTGACCTTCTGTAAGGAAGTATGAAGGCATCCCAAAGTCACCTGGAATTCTCACTGGGTTAGCCAGCATCAGGCTGAAATGGAACTGCTGCTGTCTACTCAGTGAGCTGCAGAAACTGGTTGTGAGTGTGGCCACACTGCAATAGCCAGTGGTAACTTTGTAGTATGCACAAGCTCCTATTAGACAGAGCACTGATCCTTTCCAAAACCAGTAATTTTTAAGAAGGTGCACAAAATGTTGCCACCCAGCTGCAGGTCAGCACACACCTGTGTGATCTTGTGCCTTTAGCACAATGTCAACATGTCCTCTGGTTGCCCCTTCATTTATCAACACTGTCTTTGTCTGGTGCTTAAAGCTCTCTCAGCTAATATATATTTTCTCCCTATTAAGCTCCCTTTTTATGAATTAAATCTCTAGAAGATGCCAACTACATTCCTGGAGGGTGACATGCTCAGTGTGAGCAGAGGCCTGGAGCCAGCAACGCAATGTCTGTGCTGCTACATGCCCAGCAAGGCCTGGGCTGCAGGCCCGAGACGGCTGCTTCTGGAGCAGTGTACCTCCTAGTGAATGATTACACCCCTCCATCCTGCTTTGCAGAGGATGCTGAGCACCAGTCGTATTCACTTTCGGCAGTTAGCAGCCCGGGGCTCATTTCACACCATCAGGTTGGTAGTGTGTATCCTCATGTGCATCGTGCAAGCTACCTGGGATCATGCTGCTGTGAGGGAAGCAGGAGGGGCCTGCCGGCTGCTGCTTGTGTCTGGCTCAGTGCTGCTGGAGCAGTTCTGCCTGCCCAAATGCAAACTTAGGAGAAGAACAGAATGTAGAAAGCAAAATTTCCTTTGGTCTGATTGCAGCTGAAGTGACGGGATGATGTGGAAGCTTTTGTCACACTGCAGGTTGTCAGCCCAGAGCACAGCAACAGCAGTCACTTTGTCACAGGTGGAGCAAAGACTCTTATCTTGAGATAAAATGAACGGGGCTGGTACCAGGAACTATGTGTTAACACACTTCATGACTCAAATCTATGTACACTGCAGTGTTCCCTTCCAAGCAACTCCCTTGTACTCACTCTATAAACAGAAGTGGTGGTCATTTGAAAAATGGAGCCCAGCAGCACACCTGGGAAAAGCAGCAAGCCTTTCTAGGCTGCATCACCTACACAGGCAATTAGATGGCTCTTAAGGGTTGCTTCTATTCCAATACCCAATTTAAAAAATTCCTGTAGAGTCCTGCCTTTAACTTGACTAATCTCAGCAGCACATCGAGCGTGTGGTGTTTCTGAAACATGCTAAATGCATCATTATTCAACAACACCAAATCCAGCAGAATGGGGTGCACAAAGCTCCCTGTTTCAACATCACATCTAGTTGCCGGAGATGCAGAGAATGTAATCAAAGATTTAAACAAGTACAGTACAAGAGCCATTAGGTTGACTTTCAAATGCACTTTATAGTTTTCTTGCTTATTACACAGCCCCATTTGTTGTCTAAAAAGTATTTATAAAGTGCATTTGCTGGAGTGTTTGCTGCCTAAAAGATAGGTCATTAACTCACTGTATTTTCAGGCACTTGGAGAGCTATGAAGGTCTTGAACAGGGCCACATATAGAAACAGAACCCCACATCAAATACCTTTGCATTCACTGAACCCGATATCACCTGAATGCGTATTCCAGCATCATGCAGAACAGTTGAATGCACATGCTCTGATTTTTTCAGCTTGGGCTCATTCTTGGCTGAGTTACACTTTCCCCTGAGTTCACCAGCCTAGGAAATGACTGGGTCACCCTTAGAGCTGCTTTACTCTCCTGCTTCCAGGCATAGCTGAGCACTGCCTCCCTGCCAGGCCTTTTCCCAAGTGTTCATTCTTTTTGGTTGTTCCAGGTAACCATTTCCTGGAGGAATCAGTGTGTGTGGGTGAAGCTGCTCCCACACCTGGTGCTGCAGTGTGGCTGCCCCCTGAGGAACCTGAATTTAGTGAGACTGCATGGCCTTCTCTTTGCAAGAGGTGGAAATACAAATCCTATATGCCATTAATTATGTATTAGTGGCTGTACAGCTCCTTGTCCCTTCTCAGTTTGAGTTCTAGGGACCCCAGCAGCCTGGTTCTGCTCTCCTCTGGCTCTGTGGTGATGGGATGAGACAGAGCACTTGCCTGGGCCCTCTCTGGGTATGGATTCCCTGAGGATGGACAGTGCTTTGGAGGTGCTGCACGACATGAAGGTGAACGAGCCCATGGAAGCTGAGCTCTGCTTGCTTAGCACCTGGTTTTGATGTGACTTTTCCTTTTGGTTCCCAGGAGCATCGTGCTGAGAGAAGGTTGCATGTTTCATTGATTTTTGTTTTCAGAGAATGATATGATGCTTCCTATCCAGCTTTGTTAATCATCACATTATAGCTTTCTTAATTATCTTAATTACACTGAGCATGGCAGAATACAGTGGTGCCATGTGGTGAAGCTGTCTGACAGAGGATCAGCTGTCCTGGATATACAGACCATGCAGAAGACTGACAGAGACAAACATAAGAATATTTTTATCGTGTCTTTGGTTTTCTGGAAGTTCACCATCTCAGGGCTCAAGGCTTGGATCCTGCAGCCCAGCAGTTTTGCTGTACAGCTTGCACTAGCAGCTCAAATTCCTTGCAAGCACTTGTTATCTTTTGATGGTCAAATAGGCAGTGAGTTTGCAAACTGGGGGGAAGTAATGAAAAATGAGACTGTCAGCAGCCAGTATGTCATGGGAGCAGCAAGGAGAGCAAGCAGTCAGTGACCTCATGTGAAAAACACATGAATGTTAATGGTGTGCAGGGTGTAACCTTTGCATAGCAGCTGTCTCACCCAGTGGCACACAGCAGTGTGATTCCAATGAACTATAAAAGCAGTGAGTACAGCTATGGCACAGCTGCGTCCCACCCTTCCTCGCAGCAGTAGGATTTGCAGCCCAACAAACACGTGCTGTCAGTAAAGAAAGCACTGATCCATGGCCACGGCTGAGGCTCAGTGCACATCACTGCTGGCCTTGTGCTGCAAGTCCTCTGACACAGAGCGTATTTGGGTCGTGTGCCTGCAGCCAGCCTGTGTCCCGTGCCGACAACTCTTCGCTCTTTTCTGTAATTAGTAAATGAATTAGTAAATTAGTAAACTAAAATGTTCTTGGAGCCTTTTGAAATATTGAAGAGCTTCTAATTCAATAAGCAGACAGGCCTCAGAAAGAAATAATGGCTTATTTCATGGACTTATTTCACCCATACCACTGACATGATTGGCATTTAACAAGCACCGACTCTTCATTCTGCCCTGAGACCCAGGTGAGTGCTGGAAGTCCACTCAGCATCCCTTCAGGCACTGTCTGTCCATCTCTACAAAAAACTTGTTTTCACTTTGCTGTGATTTTTGCACCAAGACTGTCAAATTTATCATCAGCCTTGAGATGATGTTTTCTCCTAACTCTCTAGCTCCGGGCATGGTGGCAGTGAATGATGTCATGAATAGTCAGTTTGTATTTACTTTTTCCTTGAGGAAAGGATCCTTTTAGTTGCATGAAAAAAATCTCCATATGGTTCCAAATATACCCTAAAAGAACAAAAAGCAGAAAACAAATTAACTAGGTACATAATTTTAAAATATTTTAAAAAATATTTCAGAAAACTTTGGGGGTATTTGTATGGCTCTGTTCATAGTTTTCTGACTGTTTGGAATGGCCAATCATCAATGTGGTTTCTAGGAAGGATGCCCCATCCCTGAAGGCATTCAAGGCCAGGCTGGATGTGGCTCTGGGCAGCCTGGTCTGGTGGTTGGCGACCCTGCACATAGCAGGGGGGTTAAAACTAGATGATCATTGTGGTCCTTTTCAACCCAGCCCATCCTATGATTCTATGATTCTAAGTATCAAAAAGGATAGCAGCTTTTTGCAATTTGGGCTGTAAAGCCAACCAGAATGCTTCTTCCCAATCTTTCTACTTCAACGTCGTACTAACAATAATAATAATAGTATATCTGACAGCTAGCTGATAACTTGTAATAAGAAACCTATTTAAGTAATATAATCTCATTTGCTGTTCAAATATTGTTTGTAGGCTACTTTTCTTTTTTGAAATGTTTCTGCTTTTGAAATATGAGCTGACCAAATAGGTAGGTGCAGTGCAGTGGGAGGGACTGGCTCTTGATACCTACTAAGGACTTGCTTAATTTGGATTACGCACAACTCCATGGGCATTATCCCTCATTGTAGCAGCTTAATTTGCACTTGCAAAGAATACACAGCAAACATTTCCTATTTCCTTAGAAAATGCTATTTCTTTTTGCTGGGCCTTTAGTGTATGTGCTACATCTTGTGCTGGAGCACAATTCCATATTGCTAAGCAACACTGCTGCTTAGATTTCTTATTTCCTTCTCTTTTAAAAGCCCATAACAGCACACTTGTGTTGGCTACTTGCTGATGTGGAGGGAGTGTGCAGTGCATCCATACAGCAAGGATGGGACACCACAGGAAAGGGGTGTCAGGCAGTGGCACTTCACCATCCACAACACTTCACTTGTCTGAAATAGGAAAATGCTTGCTAACTGCCTCTCTTGAAGCTGTCACCTGCTCCTTGTTGTCTCCTGCTAGTAGGAGCTAGGCTGCTGCATGTGTTGGAAGCCAGAGAACAGATTTCTCAAGATATTTTTGCCATTGGCACTGTGTTTCTGGCCTGAAATTATGGCTCATCAGTTCAGCGCAGCAAACCTGGAGTGACAGCGGAGTTCAGATGAGCTGCACAGTTTCCTTTTCAGTGGTGAGTTCACTCTGCTGTACATTGCCTGCGGCCTAAACATGCATGGCCACAGATAAATGCATTGCCTCCAGAGCAGTATGTCTGCACAGGATCAATGCTATACCATTTTGTGCATATCTAAACTTTGTCATTTCCTCTGCTAACACTGATTAGTGCCAGTCTCCATGTGTGATTAGAGGTCTCAGGCTTCAAGATCTCCTTTCCAGAAAGATTTTCCTTTTGCCTGCCAGGCTTTATTTTTTTGCCATTGGGATGAAAGAAGCCTTCAAACCTACCTGGCTGTGTTGTCTCAGCCCCTCACATAGTTGGTGAATGAATGTGAGGCAGTGCAGTATGGAAGTGCATAGCGCTCCTCACCTGCTGTCAGATGGGGCCACTCAGCCCAACATGCATTCCCCCCTTTCCTACAGGAAAACCAACCCTTGGCAGCAGCTCCTGCCTGCAGGTGTGGGTCAGAGCAGTGCCCCAGCTGTGCCTGGGGCTGCAGCTGCACCTGCTTTGAAATCGTGCTGTTGCTGGCAGGTAGGAGGAATGTGGACCTCTGAAAAACTGTTGGGTTTGTGATTAGTGGGTGATCAGCAACATCTTTTCCATGTGACTGGGGCCACGTGGTTTATAAGCATCTCAGAAGGTTCCCTATAGCATGAGCTAATATCTTTTAAAATTGTCATTGAATGGAAGAAAAAAATATCATACAATACTAACAGCTCATCCAGACAGCATCAAAAATCCTCTGTAGCTTTTGCTGCTAACCAACACATTTGTATATTACTTTGGAAAGAACACAGAGCCGTAGTTTTTGGTTAAAACAACTTGGTGAACATCAGTGAAAACTGAGGTCTATATTGCCAAATCAAATGTAAAAAGGCAGGTTTTTAGCTGGTTTAAACTAAATGGGCTCCATGTAGCTTCAGTGGACCTGCCCCAGATTTCTCTTGCTGGATTTTAGCTGTTGTGTGACTTTCCCTCTCTAACCAAGATATACAACAGGCTTGCAGGGGATCGCTCTAAGAAGACACATTGCTATTCTGTACCTGTTCAGTCCCAGACTCACAGCTCCTGCAGATGCAAGCAGATCCTGCTCAGATGCTTGATATTGCTTTTTTTTGGACTCTGAAGTTAAGTTTATGGCTCGCTGGTGGAATGTCTGCAGTAACGGATGGGGAATTTTTATCTCTTTATTCTGGCAAGCTGCAAGCTAAAATTTTAACACCCAGTAATTCAAGCTGAGAGCCAGTTTGCTCTCAAAATAATATTTTTGTGACAAGACAGTGGGAAGTGAATTGCATCACAGGCACATGCTCCCAATAATTTTAGTACTGCAGTTAAGTAGCTAAGGAGGAACGTTGCAGAGATCCACCAAGGTAGCAAAAACCTGAACGATATACCCCAGTGAAACACTAGTGATTTTTGTCATGCTTCCATATTTAGTTAGAGAACACCAAGATGAATCACAGAGAAATGCCGAGAGCATTAATCACACTGCTCTATAGTTTTCAGCTATCTTTTGGCAGCGTTCTGAAAGTCACAGCTAAAAATACTGAAAACACTCCAGGCCTAATGAGAGTCGAGTTAAGAGAAAGGACTGCATGGAAACAAAAGGACTGAGAGGGAAAAGCTGTGCCTTGGCTGAGCTCACTGAGGTTCAGACATAGGTGAGATACCAACAGGAACATTTGGTTGAGCTGAAGGTGCACCCAATCCACAAAGGAGCCAGCCAAAGCTGTGTAGATCTCAGGGACATTTTTTCCTTACTGGAACACGAATGAGCAAACTTTTGTCGCTTCAACTATGGCACAAGGGGCAGAAGCAGCCCAGAGACAGATCTCTGGCAGAGCTGTAGTGCCTGACATTTACTGAAGAAGCACAGGTGCCTTGAAACAAACTCAGCACTGTTTTAAACCAACTGAGGACTTAAAGAGCTCTGCATCTTCACTTCTCCCTGCTGAGGCCACAGAAGGACCAAGCCCACCCTGCAGAGTTGGGCGCTCCTTTCCCAAAGGCGCTCCATGCACTGGGGCAGTGTTGTCCTAACATGAGCCCCAGGGCTGCAGGGCTGCACTGCTCCATGCATGGTAGTGCCAGACAATCACAAAGGATGGTCCTACTGTTTGACATGGCTTCTGCCACTTGTTCTCACAAAAACCTTAAAAGACTGAAGGTGAGAAAAGCATAGGAGCAGCTGACTGCAGTAATAATATGTCTTTTCCCTTCATTTTGCAGGCTGTTGTGGAGTTGTTCCCATGTGATGGTATTTACTCACTTCAAGGTGCCGTATTTTGCTGCAACCAAGCAGGGCTGGCCAGTAATCAAACCTTCATAAACTATTGCTTTTTTTCCCACTCACTGTGCACTTGCTACTTGCTAGCATCCAGAAATCCATGCACACAGTGATGTTTGGAGGCCCTATAAAGCTGTCGCTGCTCATTTCTTGCATGTTGCAGGGTTGCTATTTTATACTCATTGCAGGGCACAGGCTGTAATGCCGTGGGGTTAAGGTTTAAGGCTAAAAATGTGAAAATACAGGCTGTAAATCCAAGCTGCACTTTACCCCACCTCAGTTACCTCTGTTCTACCTGCAGTTGCCAAATCCCACAGCCAGAGCTCCTGGGTGACCACAGCTCTGCATGCCCAAGGTGGAGGACACACACAGCTGCCGTTATACCTATCTCAGTTAATTCAGACTGCTAAATGACAGCTGGTTTTGCAGGTAATTGGTGTTTACAGCAGGAAAACAAATGCTCCAGTGCAAATATTCCCATATCCTGAAGCTTTATTGGTGCTCTTAAAAAAAAAAAGAAAGAAAGAAAGCTTAATCCCTTTGCACAGAGGCTGGGCTCCTGTAAGGCACCTTATGTAGCAACCAGCACTTCACACGGACTGAACGCACGTGTGACCGCAGTGCCCGCGTCCGCGTGGCCCCGCCTCCACCCGGCGCATGGCCACGCCCCTTCCCGAAGCCACGCCTCCATTCCCGAAAGCCACGCCTCCAGGGGCGGCAGCGAGCTCCTCCCTCTATCCCCCGTGGGTGCAGAGGTGCGCGTGGTGGCTCCCAGCTGTCTCTCGTTTGAGGTATCGCTCCCCGCTGCCCTCCCTGCTCCCTCTCCTCTGGCTGCGCCCGGGACCTTCCGGGTCCGCCAAGCCGCCCCTCGCTTGACGCCGTGTGCCGCAGGTGGGAGCCCGCCGAGCTGCCGCTGCTTCCCCACCGCTTCTCCTGCGTCCGTGTCCCGCAGCTCTCCTCCGCTCCGGCTCCACGGACTTCCTTATTTGCGTCTCGCTGTTGCCAGCAGCTGACATAGCCGCGGGGCTGCGTTCTGGTGGGCCGCTCCCTTTGCCGACAGCTCCTGGCTGCGCCGCGCGCTGTTGCAGGAGCTGTGCCGTTTCTACTTCGTTCCCGTTTCCTTTCGTTGCTGCGTACGGCTGCCAACAGCAGCTCGCAGTGCGCTTGCCTTCCCCAGCCATGGCGCGGACGGCCCTGTCTCGGTCCGGGCTGCCGGTGATGCTGCTGGGGGCCGTGGGGCCGAGCGCTCCGTTCCCTTCTCGCTGTCTGTCTGCCTCTCCATCCTCCTTGACAGAACATCCGAGCCGCTCCACGTGGGAGCCTTACGCTGTGCTGGGCTTTTTCTTGCCGGCAGCATCGCGTAGTGAGGTCTGGCAGAGAGTTGTCACCGCTCATATAAAAAGCTCCTAACCCTTACGGACCTTGAGCATCTTGACATAAGACAGCATTTTTCAGGTGACCTTGTTACTCTTACCTGGAAAGCTGCCTTTCTCACCTCATTGCAGGTTGTGTGGGTATTCGTGTAGCAGCACAGGTGGCAGAAACACCGTGTGTGTGTAAGAAGATTGGTATCAGATGATCATATGAAGCTGATTTTATGTTTAGCGATTTAATTAAATCTGTGCAATCTGTGCTTGGATTTCTTGTTTGAATTTACCTGGACTTCTCGTGAGCTAGATTAAATGACAGATTTCCTTATGCGGATTTGTGCTACTTGTGCTAAGTACATCTGTCTTACCTGCAGTCAGTGAGCTTCGTGTAACTTCTCCCTATCCTCATGTCTGTGAATCACCCTTTGCTGGGAATGCATAAACACGAGATCTTTCACATAACTGTGAGCACAGACAGTAGAATCAGGTGTTTGGGTTTTTCTTCTTGTTCTGAATGACAAGAGTTTCCAAAAGTATTTCATGTCCCACTCAAGTTATCCAGCTTGAGCACATAAATGGCTCCAATGACTGAATTCATGCCTGAGCCTGTGTTAGCGCTGGAAAGTTGCATTATTCCTGGAAGAAAATTGGCCAATCTATTTTTCCTCTTGCAAAAAGGCCTGTGACAGAAGGTGTAGGTGCAGCTTCAGTAATGGAGTTGCTCTCCCTAGAGTTCCCTTTCAGTGTCTTGTGTTCACAGAACAAACCCAGTGCACTGCAGGTGGGAGCACTGCATGTCTCTGTACTCAGCCAGGAACAGCACGGCCCAGTCCAGGCCTCAGCTCAGTTTGGAAATCCAGAGATGACAGAGCGTGGTGTGGTGTGTGGATGGTGGATGAGACGTGGTTGTGAGCTTTATTTTTCTCTCATGATGTGGGGCTGACCTCAGAATCTGGCTGTAGCCTTTCTGTGCTTTGGTATCAGGAACTGGAATTACGGATCAGGAATTCAATTCCTGAAAGGCTGTTTTCAAAGCTTCCCTTTTCCCAGATGCTGAAAGGAATTACATTTTCTGAGTGTACCTTGTTTTAAACCATGATGAGAAGCACCCCAGTTACCTTCATTCTATTTTTTTAGTTATTTCAGGCATGGCTGAGGCTTGGGATGCCACCACTGATACAGAAGGAAGAAACTACTGCATACAAACTTTCCTCAACAAGCAGTCCTGCTTTCCCATGGCTTTCAGCATCAAACTTTGTCTCAGATCACTGAGCTCAGTAGGCACAGGAGTACAAAGGAATTGGGCTCCATGTGTGTTTGACTTCTGAGCTCATGCCACCTTAAAGAAATAGCTGTTTTTTTCTATTTGTTTGTTTGCAAATAGCCTCAGATTCTGAGGCTGTGCCCTCAATGCCAAGTCCCAGTTGCCGGAGGAGTGGGAGGGATAAATCACGGACCCCCCTCCCCCCCCCAGGAGAAATGTGGGCAGTGCTGGGGTGCAGCTCTCCTGGTTTAACTGAGCCGTGCATCCCAACCCACTGCCAAGTGCCAGGTAGGCAGTGCAAACGTGGTGTTACTGGGGCGTAACAGGCAGGGTCAGGACAGCAATTTATGACATGTCACACTTGAAAGCAAGCATGGGGAAATCGTGGTGAAATGAAAGCAGAGTTGAGGTCAGCAAATATTTTTGAGGGTCAAAAAAAAAAAAGAGACAAGTTGTCACGCATGGTTGCTTTGTCCTGCATCCTTAGCTGTGCCTTTTGTTTGTTGGAACTTGGCCAAAGCATGCTTTCCAGCTTTCCTGACCATTAAAAGTACACAGGTTGTGAGGATGAGTAAGAAACGAGATCAGGGGGTTGGTTGGTCTCTGTATGTGACTGCCACCTGTGGGGTCTGGCTTTAAGCTGCTTCTGGTTTCTAACATGCAGCTACCAGATATTGGTTTGTTGTTGCATTTTCAAGCATGTCACAAATTAATGGCTAAGAAGAAGCTTTGAGGAGTATCTTTTGTAGCATGAAGACTCCTAGCAGGAGAGCTGGGTTCTTCAAGGCTGCTGTCCTCCCTTGGTGGGAGGGAAGGCTGAACAACAGGTGTTTCTCTGATGGGAACGTCTGAGCAGCAGAAACGTAGGGGGGTTGTATGGGGAGCTCAACACTCATCCCCTGTGAAGGTATGGGAATGGTGGGTTGTTGCAAACCAACAATCAGAGAACTGCAAATTCTTTTAAAACTCCTTTTGTCTCGAGGATGGAAGGGCAAGCATAGCACAAACCTCAGCACAAAACTCAGCACAAGCCCCTGCCTCCTCCCCACAGCCAGGTGTACTTCAGGACACTGTGTGAGCGCTTCCCTCTTGCCTCTGAGCTGTGGCTCCCAACCTATGCTGGGCTGGATGGAGCACGTCTGGCTGGGTGGCTCTTACAGCAAAGCCTCTGAAATGTTGGCATCCTCTCACAGCTGGGAGAGGATGGCAATCCTGGATCTGTGAGGTATGAGAGGTTTGCTTGGTGTCCCAGGGGCTGTGCTTGTTTATTTGTGCTCTGGCAGTGTGCAGAATTACAGTGAACTACGTCCTGCAAGATCTGCAAATAGTTCCCACCTATGAAATAAACACAAGTCTCAAATATTTAAACTAAAACTTTGGATTGCTAGTTTTATACCACTAAGAGGCTTTATTGACCTTACAGAGCCTGAGTCACACCTCTCCTCTGATGGTGCTGACTCTAAGAAATAACAGCAAAGAACCAAGAACCTCAGTCCTTCGTTTACCCTGGGTGGGATGAGTCATTGAATTAAAAATGGATAGAAGGAAGTAAATTGCATGTAATGCAAATTTCACCTGTGCAATCCTGGCTGGAGGGAGGTAGATAGTGTGGGTGATTAATCACAAAACAGTTAGGTTAGGTTGGGTAGAAGTGCGCAGGGGACAGAAGTGCTCATGCAGCATTCTTCAGAAGGAAGCTTGACAGGACTTCATGTAATATTGTGCTCTCATACTTTCTCTAGAAGCACAGGGGTAAATGCAAATAAACAGAGTTCATTTCTTATGTGGTCAGCGGAGCACTTCCTCAATTATGTGTTCTCCATGTGCACAGAATAGAGGACTTTACTAATTCTTCTGCCTGCCATTGTATTGTTGCTCTCAATTGTTTAATTCCAGCTGCTCTCATGGGGTTGGGTTAAGACCTACAGCTCTGATACGTTCCTGCGTTCCTTTATCCCAAAGCACATCTTGGGGCATTCCTGATCAGTGGATATCCTTTCCTGAAGCTGCCCAGGGGGAGGAGGAAGGAAAAGGTAACAGGAAAGCAGCTGGATTCTGTCATTTCTGGAAAGTGAGGTACAGACTGAAAGCTAGGGAAACCATGCATGGCTGTGCTCTTGATGAACTGAACAGTGTTTTTATTCCTGGGATACAGGTGGGAGAAAGAAGCCATCACTTGGGGCACGGCTGCCACCCTCCCACCTGCTCTGGGGTGGAGTGACAAAGTCAGGTGCAACTTTCACTGAGTGGAGAAAGATCAGTGTCAAATGCATGGGGAGTTGAACTTGAGTAATTTTGCTTTTTGGAGATAGCTGAAAAGAAACCAGTCTGGTATTGCCAGAATTCAGCCTTGACTGTTTGATGGTAACAGATGCATTTATGTGTGGACTGCACAACTGCCTGCTTTGTTTGGAGGCAGTCCTTATCAGCTGTCACTCAGCTGAAGGCCGCTCAGCTGCTTGGGATTTCGTTGGGTAGGAACAGCAGAGCTCTTCTGTCCTTTCAGTGGGACAGCTCAGACAAAATATCATTGCAGGCAGTGCAACCGAGCTTTTTTAGTAGAAAAGCTTTTCAGAAAGCAGTTGTATTAAATCTGTTCTCCTGGCTCACGACCACTGTGGGTCTGTGAATGACTGGGCAGCTCATAGCCATAAGCGGTGCACTGCAGAGCAAGAGGAAAAGGTGCACCTCGGAAGGGCTCCTGTGATGCCTTGCAGCAGAGCATTGCAGCAGCTAACCAAAAGGCATCACCTTGTTTTGTGACAGGAAAAAGGGAGATGTGTGTTTTCAGCCCATTCCTCCCAGGGCCATCCTGTAGTTTGCTTTTTTTTTTTTTTAATCTCTCTGCTGATGAAGGTCAGTCAGATGTCGCATCGTTCTGCTTGTGAGCACCATGATGGCCATCCTTGTTTTGGCTGTATAGTACCAATGGTAATGCCACTGTGTATTCCATGGTGCTGACACCAGAAGTAAGATGGGAGGGAGAGTGGGGCTTAGCATGAGACAGGATTGTTGACTGCGTACAGGTATAGCAGTTTCGGTGCTAGGTATTTCTTCTCCTGTTCAGTAGAGCAGACATTGGGATCTGTGGTGCCAGGATCACATCCATCATCATTAGAGCAGTGCCATTCTTGGCTTCACCTGCCATACAAGAGTTGTCTTAACTAATAAGGGCACTGGGAAGTGTTCACACATTGTAAGGCGTAAGGAGGTTATTTCCTTATATTGTAACAGGATGTGTGATAACAAGGTATGGACAGAGGCAAGCAGCCTTTCCTGCTCACTGCTATTTTCATCAGGCTATGAATAGCCTGGTGAGATCAGTGTTATCTGTTCCTGGTTTTGTTGTGTCGTGGGCAGGGGTGTTGTCATATCTTTATTATACGGACCTCTGCTCAGCCCCAGCAATGAGGCGGATCTGCGTGATCCCATGCTGACCCAGCTGTTGAAATCAAGGTGTTAAATGCTCCATTATCAGAAGAGCGTCCTGGCTGGCTGATTGGCAGGTTAAAGTTCCTAAACCTTTCCTCTTCCTTTAAATGCAAAGCAGTGTCTGGTCACAGCGATTGCTTGGCTTGCAGCGAGTGATGTTAGACTGGACAACATGTCCCAGCACTCAGTGCTTGGCATGGGTATCTAGAGGGGTGCACTGGGAAACCAGAGCAGGTTTGGGCAGCTGAGCACGGGGCTGGTGGTGAAGAGCAGAGACGTAGTTCTGTTTGGTGCTGGAGCTCAGGGAAATCTCCCAGAAATAAAATGGATATCCAGCATAACGGAGGCATCCCTCTCAGCATCTGTCTGTCCAAAAGGAGCTATTTTGTGCCCGCCAGGCTAAGCAAGCATTTAATTTTCACCCAATAAAACTGTTTGAAAGAGTGTTACCTAGAAAAACAAACAAAACTCCCCCAAATGTTACCCTTCTCTGTAATGAGAAGAAAACTAACTTGAAGATAGAGGAAGCAGTCACTCAGGTTTGTAACGTACCCTCCTTCATAACTAGCTGTTGCTGCTGCAGAAGCCTCACCTGGGAGCGGAGGCACTGTTTGTTTTACAAAGCTCACAGGGCTGCACCTGATGGAGCAGCTCCTGCTGCCTGTGGCCCTGTGCAGCACTGCCGTGTGGGGATCCTGGCAGCTCGGGTCACGTGTGGGCATAGCTGCCAAGGGATGAGGAAATGAGCGTTGTCCAGGCTGCTTTTACTTGGTGTGCGCAGCGCTGCTATGCGCCCCGTGAGACGGTGCTGCGCTCTGCTGAAACGAGGTTGGTGTTTATTTGTTCCTTTGGGGTTGGTGCTGCTGCTGATGCTTTGCTGAAAGGAGAAAAGTACAGTCTGGGGCAGCTCGCTGCTGTTTGTATCTTGGCTCTGTAAAATGGGGATTCTTAGCACCTGGACTTTCCCTGGCTGTCAGCTCCACAGCTTGCAGGACTGCTCATCGCCAGCGCACAGCTGGCAACAGGAAGGCTTATTCCTTTAGTGATTACCTCTCTTAGCTTTTCTGCTGGTGCTCGGTGCTCCCCTCTGTCCTGGGGCCTGCAGGCTGCTTGCTCTGGCATTGCCCAGCTCCTCCTGCCACAGGCACGGCTCACGCTGCTTCTCTGCCAAGCTAGGGAAGGGAGCAGGGGTTGCTACTGTTGAGAAGAGTCTTTTTGCATCTAAATACTGGTGGGTAGTTCTGTAGTAAGCTGAATCAGGCACGGAGAGGGGTGAGAGGAATGATGAAAGCTCCCTGAATAACACCTAGACAGGAGAAACATCAAACTCCCTTCTAGATGAGAAACCACAGCAGTGACACAGGTCTGCAAAAGGAGCAGCACAGAGTAGGTGAAAGCAGAGTAAACATCACTGGATTTTTGCAATCAAATGCATGGGGATATCAAATGAAGCAAGCAGGTGGTGGGTCAAAACACAACAAGGGCACATACTTTTTCATTTCAGGCATAGTGAGTCTGTGGGGCTATGAGAGCATCACAAATGCTTGAAATTAATGTGAGCTCTGCAAGTAATCCTGGAAATCTGCAAAATGTACAGATATTGCTCTTGTTTTAGGGAGCTGTGACCTGCAGGATGCCTGGTGCAGGCTGTGTGCTGTCTTCTCCCAGCTGCATGCTGTCGTCCTCGGAGAAGATGAGCAGTGACACAGGGGCCTGCAGCCTAGTCCTGTGTGGCCACTCCTCTGTTGCTAAACTGCACACTGATATTCTCTGCTCATTGAAGTATGTGCTGCTTCTTGGTGTGGTGGCCAAAAGAAACCAGAAATCAGCACAGTAGGAGATGCAGGCAGTTCTGCCCCCAAGCAGGTCGTGCTTCTGCTTGTCTCTGCACCCACAGCTCTCATACTGCAGAGCAGGTGTTGACCTCCTTGTGATTATCGCTATCTCTAAAAAGCAGTTAGATGGAAGGAAGTGCTTTGCATCTGACCTCCTCCTCTGCTCAGATTCAGTTGTCACTGGAGATGTGGTGAAACACTTGCCTGCCTTTGTGTCATGACACACAGCAGGACCTCAGGCTGTTCCCCAGCACAGGGCATCACAGTGCTGCAGCACCTGTGGGCAGCCTGCCTTTGCCCTGCACGGCTCCCAGTGGGTGCCATTATCACTGACACAGGCACTTCTCACTTTCTGGACTCTCCAGGTCAGTGTCTGCTGCCAGGAGCTGTGTCCTCAGAGGGTGAGCTGGGAACCTTCCTGTGTCAGGGGCTGCTGGAATGCAGCACCTTTCTTCCCCAGCAAGCCTGGGAGGCGCTTTGCTTTTTGACTCTTGAAACAAAAGGAGTTGGCTGTTTGGGTTCTGTTAACCTTTTCCTCTCAGGTAACCGTTACAGTAAGACAAAACTTTCTCAGGGGAAAAAAAAAAAAAATAACCATTTACAAGTAAGTAGTATTTTTCTGATTGACTTCTGGACTAGTAAATAAATATGAGTCTGCTGAAAAGGTTTGCTGAAGTAATTTCAAGTTCTCGAAGGGCAAATACTGTGAGAAATGTGTCACTGGATCCTTTTTGTTTGCTTGTTTTGTTTCCCCAATAAAATCCCTCCCAGAAACTTTTGTAAACTTGTACTTCTAGAAGTAAGGTTGTGCCTGAGAGAGTTAGCTGAGCATAACGAAAGTGCCAGTGCCCTGCTGGGCTGGACAAACTGCAGGTTTTGGCGGAGAAACAGATTTTTATTACTGCTCTTGTTTTCAATAATGTGGTGTCAGTAGTTTCCTAGATGATAAAGGCTGTAGTTGCAGTGTGACATACGCATGTTAAGCTTTTTTCTGTCCAAAAATTATTTTATAATAATTACAGAGTTGTTATGTTCATTCATTACTTAGCCTTTTTTTGTGTATGTCCTGACAGTTGCTGTGCTTCATGTTAGACCATTTTGAGAAAAAGAACAAACACTTGGGGATGTATCAGCTGTCAAATAATGTAGATCTATAAAACGATGTTTCATCAACAAAGTCCAGCTGAAACTCCTATGCTTGGCTCTGGCATGCCAGTCCAAGAGGTGCATTGTGTGGATGCAGGCTGAAGGGGGATCAGAAATAATCTGAACCACGGCTCTGAGGAGCACCTGCAGGACCTGGAGATGTTGAATGTGGAGGCTGAGGGCAGATAAGGCAGACACGCTGAGAGTGATAGAGGCCTTGAGGTCAGGGAATGGGCATGATGATTGTCAGATGATAATTGCCATGAAAACTGGGATTTGTTCATTTTCAGTATTCTGGCTACAAGGCTGTGGCTTTGGTAGAAAAAGCCAAGGATGATGAAATCCACAGTCACCCGATGGGCTTTGACTCAGTGGGAAAGTCCCACCTGATGAGCTGGGAAGTATTTACATGGACTCCAGCAGAACTTTTCCTCCCTTGGAGGTGCACTTTACTGCCCTCCAGTTGGCCGGGGGGAAGACAAGGAGTAAAGCAGCACTGCAAAACGTAATTTACCTTCCCTCCACACCATGCAGCCTCTGGCCATTACTGGTCTCTGCTGAAATGCTGAGCAATCTGCACATATGCTGTCTGAAGAGCAAATATCAGTTCAGTACAAGGCGGAGTGCGCTGATACTAGAAAATGAGCAGCCTCTGGTATTTCATGGCCTAACATGCAGCAATAATACCTGCAGATCGCATTTTCCAATTGCTTTACAAAGGCTGACTGCTTCCTCTGTTTCATTTAAGGCAGGAAGGAATAAGGAATAGGAAAAATGTAGATAAAAAACAAGTAGGCAGTTTGGCAGTTCATATGCATGTCTTGCTTAAAGCATGCTGAGTCAGCTGTTTACCTGTAAGCAGGAAAGCAGCTAAAATAAAACCCCATCTTGGAGAGGTTAGTGCTGTGCGAGATGCTGTAGGATGATGAGGAAAGTAGGGCAGCTTGATTTGGAACTTGTGCTGAAGAACAAATACAAACCCCCTGTGTACACATTTGGTTACCATATGTCGCACTTATCAGAAAGGCGTCTTGATGTTGTTTCTTTGCAGGGATGCTTGAACTCCACGGAGGCAGACTTCTCTGCTGAAGGAGGCGCGTACCAGAGGTGCTGGGGCTGCGCTGAGCTTTCGTGCCTGTTGAGGCAGGCGGTGAGCTTGCTTCTCACTGTGCTTGCCTGTTTGATTGACGCTGGCTTCCAAATTGCTACGACTGTGCCTGAAGGAAAGCAGAGGAGCCTCATTTTGCTGAGAGTATTTTCCTGGCAGGGGAAGGCACGCAAAGCAGCAAAACGTGCCCGGGAAGAGCTGCCCACAGCCTGGAAGTGTAGGTCCAAATGCTAACGCGACTTCCATTCAAGCCATGCTGTTGTGAATGAAGCCCTTTTTGCTCCAGCCTTGTCTTGCTCAGCACACTGGGGTCTGCCCATGGCATTGCAGCAGGCTGAGCTGGATTAGTTGCCGGTGTGTCATTGCTCCATCTGTCTGAACTGCTGAAGAACGTTGCAGGGAACATGTTGGACTTGAGCTTCCTGACTGAGGAGGAGTATGAGAAGCTGATGAAGGTTCTGCAGAGAGATGCAGAGCTGAAGAAGAAAGATGGGGATCGCATCAGGTGAGACAGCGTTCAATAACAGCAAGTCGTGAGCTCCCACCTGGGGGATATTTTACTTCTTATAGAGGAGTGTGTGTATGCGTGGGCACAGGAAGGGGTGCAGGCTGCAGCAGTACTGTCCCTTCATGCCTGGATCATGAAAGATCTTTTCCTTGCACATCCTGCTTTTCAGCCTGCATGCTGTCACCTCTCTGCAGGACTGTTGGGCTGGTCTCTCCTTTGGAGTTAGGGAGTACCCTGTAGAGATGTGAAGGGGACTCCTCCCTTTCCTGCTTTGGGAAAGGTGCTGATTTCTCAGTGGCAGAGGTCAGTGCAGGAGACTATCTGCTGCCTTATATTCCTCATCCAGTAGCACAGAAATCTCTCAGTGTTTTTAAATGAGGCTTTACATTCTCACCTCCAAGGTGGGTGTGCACGCAGTATCCATCATGCAGGCAGAGAGAGGGGCAATGAGAGGTCCCACGAACAGCTCAATTTTTGCAGGGCATCCTAGGGCTGGGGCCAGCTAATTTGGATTGCTTGGTGCTGTAGTCACTTTTTAAATGCCATCCATGTTGACAGTATGCTCCAGGCTTGGCAAGCTGGCACCAAATTCTCCACTGCTGGAAAGAAATAGTTCAGTGGGTGTGGATGGCACTGTGCCTGGCTACCCCTGATAAGGATGTCTTTGACTTCTTGGTAAGCTGAAAAAGAGGAAAGCCTGTGTTGGAGGGATGCTTAGGGCTTGAAGGGGGAATGGGCAGTCTTGCAACAGGCTCTTGCTTCTCACCCAAATTGAAGCATTAAAAAAAAAAAAAATCCATTGTTTTTCTTTGTTAAGTTTTGTTAGGGTATTCTTTCTTACTTTTTTTTCCCCTTTATTTCTGAAATGTAGTAAAATTTCTGCTTTGTTGTGGAGGTTTAAGGGAAAGTGTTGGATGATTTTGCTTCGCTCTTTGGGAGACATTGCACAAAAGGCTTTCATTTGGGAGCCAGGTGAGTTAGATCCTCCAGAGAGCAGTGCCAAATGCCACTTGCTATGAGTGCAGCTGACTGCAGTGAGACCTCCTGTGCCAATGTGAACATATTTGGCTCTACCACAGCCAGCTTGCTGAGGGAGACCAACTCAATGGCATTACACTGATCTGGTGTCAGCAGGATTAAAATATGTGCTTGAATCTCCTCTGGCCCAGCACCCTGATGGGGCACATGGCCTCTCAGGTCTCAGGGACTCTCAGCTGTAGTAACTGGGAGACAGTGGCAGCCAAAGGTTTTTACACCAAGAAGTCATATAAAAACAAATTTGCTGGAAAAGAGTTAAAAATACAGGCTAGCAAATGAAACACTGAGAGATTTAGGTGCCAAAAACCAGCCCTGGGTGTGCCCAAGCTAGTTACAGTAAGAAAAGCTGTGCTCAGGAAGGAGAGCTAACTGTTTGTGTGCCAACGTCAGCATGGCAGCGGGAGGGAGCAGGAAGAGAAGCATGCAGGGAGAATGCTGAAGAGCCAGGTTGGTCTCCTGAATTGCATAATTTATTTCCACAGTTTGCAGATCTGATCCAAAAAGGTTTGTAGTTCATAAAGGGATTAATAGACAAATAAAACAAAGAAGCACAAGACTTGTAAACAATCCCACCCCTTCCCAAACCCTGAGAGCTGCAAATGAAATAGTCAAATCTTATGAGGTGACTCAATTTTGAACATGTAGTTTGTAAAAGATGAAGATCTTTGCTTGCAAGGTGCTGTTTGTTTTGTTTTGTTTTTAAAGCAACTTAGCAACTTTAATTTTTATGTTAGTTTGGCCCTTGTGATTGCAGAGAATAATCTCAGCATCCTTTGTAATAGCAGATGGGGGAACTGTGTGTACAGCTGTTATGAGAGTAGCTCAGGGAAAGTTGAAACCTTGGAGATAGTTTAAGCATGTAACATCTCCCTTGACTTTCAGACGGATACAAGGCTCCATCAAGGATGAAAAGAAGAAGAAGTTTGTGACAGGTGAATGGTTTTCAGAAGTGAAGGCAAAACGGTTTCAGGAAGACTTAGAGGGCTCGGATCTGCTTCGGGCATCAATCAGAAGGAAAAAGGGCAAACTAGAAAGTAAGTATATTAATGTGTCTTAAGAAACCAAACTGATGGACCAGAAAAAGGTGGTCAGTATGTGGGTCTCTCTGTACTGGGAGCCTTCTGGGAGCCAAATTTCAGTTTAAGAAACAGATTTTGCGCCAAATTTTCAGTACTGGAAAAAATATCTGTTTATCAAAACCAGGGCCTAAGGGAAAAAATACAGCATGGCAGAAGACCAAGATAAAAGTTGTTTGCCAGCTACTTGCAGTAAATGCTTTCTCCCTGTTTCTGCTTGTTTATTCCAAAATGTCTTATTTGTCAGAAGTCACCAGTATCATTTCTTGTCACAGAAGCAAGGAGGAAGGGAGATAATGAGAGGCAATTTCTAGCATCAAATTGATATGTGTGGGTCAGAGACCCCTCCATATCCCAGACTAATCTGGTAACAACCACCATGCAGCTGCTCTGGCAGGCCTCCAGGATGGTGAGGTCAGTCACATCTCTGCAAAGGCAGAGTGCCTCTCATCTTCTGGCAGAGATTTGCTCTCTCTTAGAGAGAAGTGAAAGCCTAGGTTTTTATTTTTATATACAACTGATCAAATAGGATTTTACGACTCATGACAGTGAGAGGAGAGCAGCCCTGTGCCAAATGAGCAGGCCTGTGCTTTGAGTCCAAATTTAACCAGCCTGATGCTGGCACTTGGTGCTGAACACTTGTACAAAGCAGAACTGATTCACATCTTATCCTCACCATGAAGACAAGCCAGCCAGCCCCATAGCAGGATGTTAAGAAGTTGTGTGGAGACATCCTATCTGTCAGGGTGGGTAGTCACAGACATGGCCAGTGAATTGGTTGGTGGCTGCTGCTGCTCCAAGGAAGAAGTAACCCTGATAGTCAGCTCTTCACAAAGTCTACCACCATTCCTAATACAAGGACCTTATAGCTGGGCTCTGTTCTTTTGTCGTAAGATCAGGGTTGTCTTCCATCTGTCCGGAACTCAAATGCCATCTCTACTAGTTTGGTTCATCTGTCTTCCCTGGCTTTGGCTGTATTTCTTTCTGTGGGGCTGCAGTAATATAGATCGCTCCTTTGTTTGCCAGGCCTCAGTGGCCAGGATCTAATTAATGTAACAATTTTTCCCCTTTCTGAGCCCCAGTTTAGTTTATTCTTCTCAGCTCCTCATTATTCAGACACATACTTGAAGCTAAACAGTGGCCAAGGACCATCTTAGAGCCTCATTTCCCTTTGCATTTTGTAGCTTAGCATAGATTCATTGGAACCTCTGATGCAGAACTGGCCCATCATATTTCATATGAAATATTGGTATTGAGTATTCATTATGTCATTACATTTACTATTTTGACATCTCTCCAGAATGCTAAAACATGTTAAAAACCTTTTACTGTTTGGCAGGATTGCCTGGCCATTTCTACAGGGTGTGCTCTGCTTTTTGAGGATGTACATTGGTGATTTAACTCTTACTACTAATATGTATTATTACACGGCCTAAGGTTATCACCTAAAATAATCTCCTTATTAAAATAGCATTCATATACAAGTTATGTATTTTCACAGAATCACAGAACTGTAGGGGCTGGAAGGGACTTCTGGATGGTCCAAGCCCCTGCTAAAGCAGGTTCCCTGTTCCAGTGCTGTCACCCTCACAAAAAAAGAATTTCTACCTCATTTTCAGTGCTAGACAAATGCTGCTTTAAGAAGGGTGAAGCAAATGTTACTGAATTACTGTAGCAATTATGCTTAGATATAGCCTTTTTTCTTCCCTCACTTTCTCTTTTTCAATTCCTAGCCTTGCTATGGAAAAGCACAGCTACAGTATGACAATGTTGCTTGCTCTTACTTTTCCCACTGCTGTTTTACAGCAACAGTTGAGAATCAAGACTCAGCAGCTGCTCTTTTCACCTTGCTGTTACTTTCCATATGTTCAGCTCCCACAGTGATTAACACACAAGGCTTGCTTCCTTTCACCCATGAGGGTGAGCACTTCTCTTGTGATGTGCCATCATCATTGCCTCAGTGAGAGTAGTGTTTGCCCCATCAGGGAACCATACGAGGCTCTGTATGAATGATTTGAGCATGTAGCTGACCTGCAGTAGATGATGTAAGGCCATCATGTTTGCTGGCCATCCTGATAGCTTTTCAAAGTGGCAAAGATGTGTGTCTTTATTTAATGAGATAAATGTAATGTGCTCATGACTTCAGGGCTGTTAAACCTTATTTATGTATTCGGGAATGAAATGAGAAAATTCCTAGTTGGAAAAACCCCACAGTATTCGCTGGCAATTGTTGGCATTCCTTCTGCGTGGCAAATGGGCTGAGGAAAGAGAACATTTGTTCCTGCAGAGAAAAAGACCCAGTGACCTTTTCTTGAGGAGGGTTTTAACTTTCAGAAAAAAGGATTTTGTGGCTCCCTAAGGACTTTTCACTTTTGCTATTGATTATAGTAGAAGGTGGTAATAATCAGCAGCAGTATAGATCTATTAAGTACACAGATGCTCTCTGAATTCCATCTACTGTGTTCAGAGCAGCACAGATGAATGAATTTGGTGATAAATTGTCCTTGAGCTTGTGTGCAGGGGATGAGAGCTACGTATTGTCTTGTGGAGAGGCCATGTTATCCCCTGGCCAAGCACATCAGTCCTGACAGCACATCAGTGCTCCCTTCCCCAAGGTCGAGTGTCTGTGTTTTAGAGTAATAGGAAATGGGTAAAGCAGCTAATGTATTAAAAGTGGCTCTATAAATGCACATTTATGTACAAACAAGTTTAACTGTTCAGGTGACTCCTAAGTTCTGCTGGAATTTGCCTTCTTTTCTATCTGATGCTGAAGTTACCAAGGGCACTTTGTTGGGATGCATTATAATGTACTGTTGACCTCTGTGTTTGGCTCTAACAGCCGGGTATAGCTGTGCCAGTGGCTGAACCATTTTGAAGGGTGGTGATGTGGAGGAGGTGAACACCTCCAGCTCCTGCCAGCTGGGAGATGGGAGATCTGTCTGAGAAAGTCTGAGGGGGAAGTGCCAGTGAGAAGCAGATTTGCTGCAATACCTTTGGAAGTGATGTGACAAATGAGTGCAGCCTTTGGTTGTTAAGGTCTTTTCAGTCATGGCAGGCAGAGGGAGAACATGGGTGCTCTGTGTTTGGATCTTCTCATTCTCAAGCAGCTATCTGCTGGCATCTCTCTACCTGGACTAGAGCAGAAGAGGATATGTGGCTCATTGTGTAAATAAATGGTCCTTGACTGCTTTCCTCTGCCTGCATGTAACATGGCCTGCATGTGCCACCAGATATGGCACAACTTTTCTGACCTAAAGCAATACTCAGTGATGCTTTTTGCACACCAGCCTTCACATGAACAAAACACTGAATTCCCACTACTGCAGAAGCCATGGGGCCACTCAGTTGCCACAGCACGCCTTGTGCCAAATGCGTGGTCCTTGTGCAAACAGGCCCAAGCAGCACCCTCTGCAGACCCTCAGCACTGCAGGGACGTGGAACAGCAGTGCTGGGTGCTGACAGGCAGGAAGGCTGTGGCTGTAGCATTTGTGTCAGCAGTGAGGCACAACAGTGGAGAGTGGAGCTCCATCTCCAGATCCGCCATTATCCATAGCTGACTGTACTGGCTCTGCACGGCATTTCACAAGACACAAAGGGTGGAACCAGGTGATCTTTAAGGTCCCTTACAACCTAAGCTATTTTGGATTACTTTAGTGCTGTTTTCTAAACAGCAAGGCTATGTTATTTCATGTCACACCTGAATGTTCCTGAACCTCTTGGTGGGAACTGGGGGAGCAAAGCCCGCCACGGTAAGGGCAGAGCAAATCCAGGACCACTTTGTGAGACCCAATGTGTACAAGCCTATGGGGCCAGACAGCATGCACACCAGGGTCCTAATGGAGCTGGCTGATGTGGTTGCCAAGCTGCTTTGCATCATATTTGAAAAGTCATGGCTGTCAGATGAAGTTACAGTGACTGGAAAAAAGGGAAACATAACTCCCATTTGTGAGAAAGGGAGGATGACCTGAGGAACTGCAGACCAGTGAGCCTCACATCTGTGCTTGGGAAGATCATGGAGCAGATCCTCCTAGAAGACACATAAAGGCATATGAGGCACAAGCAGGTTATCTGAGACAGCCAGCATGGCTTCACCGAGGGAAGGTCATGCCTGCCCAATCTAACAGCCTTGCATGGTGGAGTAATGGCATCAGTGGACAAAGGAAGGCAATTGGTGTCATCTTCCCAGACTTCTGCAAGGCTTTTGATGTGGTCCCTCACCACATCCTTGTCTCTAAATTGGAGAGATATGGATTTGAAGGGTGTACTGTTCAGTGGGTCAGGAATTGGTTGGAAGATCAGAGGGTTGTGGTGAAATGGCTCTATGTCCAGGTGGAGACTAGTGACAAGTGGTGTCCCCCAAGGGTTTGTCTTGGGACTGATGTTCTTTAACATCTTTATCAATGATGGAATCGAGTGCATCCTCAGCAGGTTTGCTGATGACATCAAACTGAGTGTTGCAGTTGATATGGCAGAAGACAGTGATGACATCCAGAGGGACCTTGATGAACTGGAAAGGTTGGCTCTTGTGAACCTAATGAAGTTCAACAAAGCAAAGTGCAAGGTTTTGTACTTGTGTCAGGGTAATCTCAGGTATCTATACAGGCTGAGAGAAGAACCCCTTGAGCGTATCACTGCTGAGAAGAACTTAGGGGTCCTGTACATGAAAAACTTAACATGAACCTGCAATGTGTGCTTGCAGCCTGGAAGGCCATTGGTACACTGGGCTGCATCAGGAAAGAAGTGGCCTGCAGGGTGAGGGAAGTGATTGTCTCTCTGTGTCACGAGTGTTTTGCCCTTGTGAGGCCCTGTCTGGAATACTGAATCCAGAGGAAGACCACAAAAATGATCCAGAGGGCTGGAGCACCTGTCCTGTGAAGACAGGCTGAAGGAACTGGGCTTGTTCTGTCTGGAGAAAAGTGTGGGGTCATCTCGTTATGGTTTTCCAGCATTTAAAGGGAGATTATAAACAGGAAGGAAATATTTTTTTTTTACATGGGTAGATAGTGATAGGACAAGGGGGAATGATTTTAAGCTAAAGGAGGGAAGATTTAGATTAGATGTTAGGGGGAAGTTTTTCACTGAGAAGATGGTGAGATGCTGAAACAGGTTGCCCAGAGAGGTTGTGGATGCCCTGTACCTGGAGGTGTGCAAGGCCAGGTTGCATGGGGCCCTAGGCAACCCAATCTAGTACTTGATCTAGTGGTTGGCAGCCCAGCCTGGAGCAGGGGGGTTGGAACTTGATGATGCTTTAGGTCCCTTCCATCCCAAGCCATTCTATGAGCCCATGAGCCTCTGCTTCTATTATACGATGAAATATGACCAAAAGAGATACAGCAGTTTTTATAACAGATACATTTACTCTTTAAATTAGCTCTTATATGAATGTAATGAATAAATATGTGCAGACCTTGTAGGATTTTGTTGTTGTTTGTTTGTTTTTTTACCAAAGTAAGCTTGCTTTTTCATTGCTGTTTTAGAGATTAATCCTGTTGGTTGTGCAGTAGCAAGAGCTTGTTTGCCAGTTAGATGGCTAATGCAACCTTATACCGTGGCAGCCTGCTTTAAAGGTCACTGTCTTCTATTGTTTTTTTCCTTCAGGGTCTTTGAGAGCTCAGAAGACATAGCTGAGCCTTGTGCCAATAAAAATAACAAGGATCTCCTCATTAACTCTATTGGCCTCCTCCTTTGTTTGCCAAGATCAGATGACTTTGAGTAAAAACAGGAAATGGCTGAATTTAAATCCTGGAACGGATTAACTTCACTGACAACTAGGGCATTGTCTTCTGAAGGTTTCCAGCAAAGCAGCAGCTCCTGGCATGAGCCAGGCTTTGGGCAGCTGTCTTTGGGCATGCAGATTCGTGGGGCCTGGGGGTGCCGTGGCCTCTGGGGAGTGTGAATGATGCTGCCATGAAGCACCCCCCCCTGCAGGAGCAGCCCCCGCTAAATCCCCAGGGTTTCTGCTGTGGGACTCATTTAACAAGCTTTTGCTGTCTTCAGATAAAACACAATGCTGTTGCAAGCTCAATTACATGTACTTTCTTGATTGTCTCTGTTAACATTACAGATGAGGTCAACGAGCACATCGGGAGAAGTCTGGAAAGCAAAGATGCCCCAGGTCCTCCCTTCCATGAGCATGCTGCTGGCACAGGAGAGGAGAGGTATCTGCCACTGCTTGTTTTTAGCGAAAATTGAATGCCACCCATTAAATCATGTTCTTTACCTGAGCTTCCAGGACTGTATTAGTAACAGGCTATATAGAATGCTTTTAAAACCCTTTTTCCAGGAATTGTCAGAGTATCAATCCTCCCCTAATTGCTAAGAGCTAATGTGCTTATGCCAGAAAGGTCTTTTCCTGCATGATTTGATAAGGAGTCAGTAAAGTGGAAGCTGTCTCTCATGTCAGGTTATTCTGGGTAGTTTTTCAAAGTAATTATGATTTTTATTTGTTTAATTTTTCCCATGGAGCAATGCTAACAAAATGAACTATTTTAGGAAACCGCTCATTTCCTGCTGGTGCCAACCACTGCCCTCAGTGCTCAGCACTCACCATCGTGGCTTGGTAGATGTCATGTTGTGCTGACTGTGCACAAATACACAATAAAAGAACTTCAGCAAGCAAATGAGTGACCTCACTCAATGTTTGTGAGCTATGGAGAATCCATTAAAATATCCACTTTTTTATTCATTGTTGCTTCCATCTCATTTGCATTCTTCTGTCAGCAGAATGAGGAATCATACTTCACAGGTGGCAACTGCTGCAATTATTAAATGTGAGCCTTGAAAACACTTCCAGACCTCCCGCAGCTGAACAATGGGTGTTGTTTAATAAAGGACACAGTCAACATGCTTTAGTAGCATAGCAATGGTCCTAATGATTTATTGTGGGAGTCCTGTAAACGTTGCTTTGTTTCTCTCATTCAACCCTAAATGCAAAACATTCCCATCTGAAATCTCACCAGTGGCCCAACCTGACTGCTCTTCTCCATCTGGAGGGCAGCTGTCACTGGAAACTCCCAAAGACAGCAGAACTAGTCAGGCAAACTGCCCGTGATATATGTTCATTTTATCTATGTACCAAGCACTTAGTAATTAACTTATGATACAAGTGTGAAGGCTTTTATCCCCTATCGTTGATGGCTTAATAATTCCTGTAGTTTCTAAGTTCTCAATTAATCCAGATGTGCCTGTGGCCTGGCCTGTGGTGTGGGGATAGGCATGGCCTGTTCCTTCCTGGACCAAGCCTGAAAGGGCATCTCCCTCTTGTGTGGCTTTTGGACTGTTTTGGCACTATCACATTCTGTGTTTTTCTCTATAGTTTTCTCCCAGAAAGGAAGATCTGAATAAATTCTGGGTGACACCTAGAAGGTGTCACCATTGTTTTTGTTGATCAAGTTCTCTACTGACTGTAGTGGTAGATTCATATTTACTCCAAGCTGGGACAATTTAATATGGCCCCCAGTCCTTCCAAAGAAGAAAATGAATGAAGGCACTAGTTCTGGGCAGCCTCATATTGGGCAGAGTCAGTAGAAAAAAAGTGACAAAGCAGCTGAGCAGAACTGAATCAATGTTGAAGGCTGCCAGACTGCCTATGCAGTGGATGCCTTATCCAGTGCATCCCTACCACTGATCTCCTTGCTTAGATGTTTTTCTACTCTATAGATCCAACACACCTGCTCTTGATACTGCAGAGGAGCATAAAATCTTGCCAAAACCAAAGCCGAGACTTTCTGCCATGCTGTCTGCATCACACAAGGTACTACTGCCGTATCTTCTGTGTTCAGTTTTGTTATTTCTTGGGTCTTCACACAGTCTGTATCTACTGACCAGGGGCTCCACAGACTGTCCTCTCTATATCTGTGCTCAAATAAATGACACTTTTTCCAGTCTTGTGAATGGATATACATTGACAGAGTTTATTTTCCATTCAGAAATTCAGTATATATGATGTTTCTTCCTCGGAGAGTGACACTGGAGCAAGTCCATTTGCAGCTGCAACAGACAACTTGCATTTGTCTAGAAAAGGTAAAGTTTTTGTTCAGTGAACCACTGACATTTTCATTGTTTAGAGTCAAACACCAAGAAACATGTTGCTTTTTTTGTGTGTACAAATGGATAACAAAGAGCTTTTCTTAGCTTGGCCTGTAAGAATGGGCTGCCAAAATTCATATGAATTATATACAAGGCGGAAAGAATCAAGAAAAAAAAATCCTCAGTGACTAAAACTCCTCCTGGCTCTCAGTATGGTTAACTGAGTGCTTGGCTAACAATTCCTTAATGAACAGATCCAAGTTACATTTCTTTAGTCTCCTGCTTTGAATATGTAGTGTATTTTGGAATGTAGCAAATAGGCAGTATGACATCTGTCAAGCAGAATGTGAAGCTGTGAACAAATCCCCAACTCACAGCAACAATTTAGAGCTCAGTGAAATTTTTCCCTTCCTTGGTGCAAAAAGAAGGGCTGAGTTTTTCAGGCTTTTCCTTCACATGAAAGGGAACTTGCTGGACTCTCAAAATAGGAAAGAATTGGGAACATATTGGTGGTTTCTAGAAAGTCCTTCTGGCTTCCCTTTGAGGACCTTCAGCCCAGACCTTCCAGGGAGTTAGGATATGGTGTGGTGGGATGGGTTTTGAGCATTTGTTGTTGCTGTAGGTAATGGACTGTCTCCACCGCCTGCCAAGCTTTCAGACGATGCTGTGCCACAGCCCAGCTGTGCAACTGGAGAAGCTGCTGATGGGGCCGCTGGCACCACAGCAAGACCAAAAAATGCACCCGAAGCAGCTTATGCTCCCAGCAAGATACCTGTTAAGAGGAAACCAAGCAGAAGTCTCTCCAGATCAGAGCAGTTTGTGAATCACCTGGGGCCAGCAGAGAACAACCTTGAAAAGAGAGAGTTACTGGCAAGCTCGAGATTGCTGACTACAGAAGGGGAAAGCAGCCAGGCAGTGAAGCCAGGCGTGAACTACACAATCTCATCAATGAGTAATAAAGAGGAGGACATTGGCCTTGATCGTGAGCACTTCAAGAATTTGAAGAACTTCTGGGAGAAGGGAGCAGACTCGGTGATGATGGGAAGTGTGCCAGAGTCCCCAGGCTCGCTGGAGGCAGATGGCAGGCAGTTCAAGCTGTGCCGCTCGCTCTCTGTGCAGTCAGACCATGGCCAGAACAGTGAAGAAAAACCTGGAGCCTTCACTAAAACAAGAAGCCCTTACAAAAGGACAATAACTTTATCTTCCAGTGAGGAGGAACCAAGCTATGTAGCTCCTGTGAGGAAGGGATCCATTTCCATTGCTCCGAGGTCTACATATGCCAAGAGCAAAGGAGGCCTGGTTACAAGAAATAATTCGCTGGGCGAAAGCAGTGGGAAGCCGTCAGTGCCAGAGGAAGAGAAGGCAGCACAGCACAGCTCCAAGAAATCCAGATTGCCTGTGCGAGTGCCTTCCATCAAAATCGAGTCTCCTACCAAGGAAGTATCTGGCAGCATGTTTGAGCCAGAGACGCCTACAGAGAAGTTGATTGTGGCAGAGGAGCGCAAGCGCACAGAGAGCTCTTTGGCAAGCAGGGTGCAGACACTGATTGAGCCTGCGCCTGCAGGTGGTGACAAAAATGATGAGAAAGCACAAAGACCTGATGTGGGCACTCATGACAACATGGAAATAAATGGAGAGCTACCTGAGGAAAATACATGCCAGTCTTCAGAACAGCCAACAGGCAGCGTGATGGCTGGAGGGAGAGAAGCTGTTCGGAAGATGGACTTGTCTGTTCACTCAGGTACTGAGGGCTGTAACTGCACCCTGGGGAACCCCATTGAGTGTCACCTCTAAGCCTGTTTTCTTCCCTAATGCTTCCAATTTTGCATGTTTTCTTTCCTTCTACATCTATACTGTATTAAAATTGGTACAGGGTTAGCATGTGTGGAATGTGTTTAACCAGCAGCTATGGAAACAACTGTTCTTTGTAGTGCAGTGAGATGTAAAATTGGGCAATGTGATGTCCCTTTGCCTTTCTCACCACTGCCTGTTCTCATACTTTGCCTTCAAGCACCTCAGCTAGGGACAGATCTCCAGTTCTTTAGCCCTGACTACAGCAGGTTGCAGGAACTTTACTAACTGAGAGCGCTACACTTTTTTCAAATGCAGATCTGCCAGAATTCCTTGTGCTGGTAAAGATAGGTCTGATGCAAATAGCAGAAATAAAACTTGAAGCAAAGCGTTTAATAAATACATTGACCTTTGCCCTACTTCGATATGGCTACTGGCAGTCAGGATTTGAATGACACTTTGGGCCTTTTGGGAGTCCACCAGTAAGCCGCAAACAGAATGGACTGGACAAGGAGTCTGGGCTTTGTGGGTTCTGATACCACATTCTCCATCACAGTGGAGTCTACTTTGGAGTGGACTTTATAGTGAGTCTACACAGTGGAGTACTACCACTTTATCAGCCTTTTCCTCTGGGTTTGACAGGCTCTTGTAAGGACTGATAATATGGGCAAAAGTTCATGTTAAAACAAAATGTGAGCTCTGATTGCCCACAGCTCCTTTCCCTGCCAAGCAAAGACCTAGGAAAAGAGAGTTCCATGTCTCCTTTTTCTGCATCTTTTATCCTCTTGTACCTAATTGAGACCCATTTGAGAGGATTTTCCATACATTTAGCTGATTTTATTTTGACTTAGTCATTTCTTGGCTTATTTCCTACCTTTTATAACATTTCCATTAAAATCTTGAGTTGCATTTCAGGTAAACGTGAGCATTTCTTTTATATACCAGTCATTCTTGTATTGCTCAGGGTATTTTTTCCATTATTATTACAGTTGTTACAGATTGATATTAGCAGATGGCTGTATTCCACTGGAAGTTCTTTCTAAGTGTCAATCTCTTTTGGGGTCTGGGTTACTCCAGTGTTTACATTTCTCATCATAGTGCAAAGAGCTTTTCTCAGGGAGAGATGTTGCAGCCAATGATTTGAAAGCAACTTTGTGTAACTGTACAACTGCAGCATGCACTAAGCAGAAGGAGTAGCTGGGAGAGAGACATTCATGCTTGCTGACATTCTGCCCATTTGTGTTTGTTTACTCACTATGTCAACTTGACTTTTCATATATTCCAGAGGAAGATGGAGATCATTCTCCTGCTGCTCAAACCTCGGCCCAAGCAAACAGCATTAATCTTGCAAAGAGCATGGTGAACATTTACACAACCACAGAGAGTGAGTAATGCTTTTCTTTCTGCATTTTAGTTTAAGTTTCTTGAAGGCAATGTATTATGTATGAATTTTGCATCCCTGGTGCTTCTGTGCTAGAACAGAAGGAAGGAAAGCAAGGAAAATGACATATTGTTTCATCATCAAATTAGAGAGCTTATAGTACCTAAAATTAAATTCAAGGCCAGGAAATTACAGCTAGATTGATGATATGTCACTCAGTGTGCGCAGCAAAACGCAAACAGGCTTCAAACGGTTGGCAAGAACCTCATCTCCTCTTCCACCACTGAGTACCATGGGACCTATATGGCAGCCTGCTCAGTGGATCAATCAGACGTAGCAGACCTTGCATCCAGCATGCGAGCTGTGCCACAGGCTGCTGTCACATGCTTTCTTGAGCCTATATCTGGGCCTTTCCCAGAGCAGCCCCAGGTTGCTAGCCTGATTTCCTCAGCTACCAGCTGGGACACACTTCATGTTGGCAGTTCCTCTTGGGGAAACCAAGAGAAACTGAAGAGAAGGCAACCAAGAAAGCAGCAGCAAAAGCTGAAGAAGCCCATGGCCAAGAAACCTGTCTGTGCCACCAAGTAGCCCAAGAAAGCATCAGCCAAGGGAGAGGGCCTGAAGGAAGACGGCAGCAGCCTCTGTGGCCAGGAAAACCAGTACATGTCCCCAAAAGAGGAAAGCTGCCAAGCTCAAGAAAACAGCCTTGAGCTTGTCTAAAAGCAAAGGGGTATGGCCAAGTATGCTGGGACTGAGCTGGGGAGGTTGGGGGTTGCCCAGAGTAGGGTAAAGCAGCTTAGAGGAAACAATAAGGCCAAGTTTAAGTCAACCTGATCCCTTGTTATGGGATGGAGGGGAGTCCCCTTTGGGCTGTCCCAAGCAGCTGGTGAATGGGGCATGCTGCATTGACCTGTCTGCGTGCAACTGACCCACGCTGTCCTTGTGCAAATGTATGCCCTGTCATTTGAAGCAGCAATGCAAGTCATAAAACACGATGGCTCAAAGCTTCAAGTCCCACGTGCATTGCCATTCAGTGATGTAGTCTTCATGCAGATGACAAAGATTTTAGCCTTTCCCCATTGCAGCTTATTTAGAGCCACAAACCTCATCCTAGGAAACCTTCTACCGAGTTGCATTTGTTTACAGTATAACAAATAGCCTGCAGAAAAGGCTATTTAACACTTTACTGGCTGTTGGAGATATCAAACAGCCTTTTGGTATTCTGAGCATTGAGTAGTGTATCATCACAGCTAACGCTCAGCAATGATGTATATGTGCGTATGTCATCTGAAAACAAGCCAGTCATTTTGGAATGATATTCATCGAGGAAGTTACTGAGAAAAGATAAATATGGAGCAGATAGGCCTTATTTAAACATTTAAGCAGTTCAGTGGCCATCTTCTTAGGTTGTTGTGGAAGTTGGTCCTGTTTTGAACCTGATTTTTTTTTTATATATAACAGACTATTTCCACCTCTTTGTCCATCTAGCAGTATGTTTGAGAGGTGGTTGCAGCAGTGAAATTATAGGTCTAAGTATTTTACAGATCGTTTGGACAGGGAAATATTGTTTACACATGCAATGAGATGGAAATGTGAGGTTTCTTTGATGGGGGGTGGATCTGCATGCTTTTGTTCTAAATTAAACCTACATAGCTGGAGGATGTAGAGCAAAGAAGTTACACGTGCTTCGGGCAGTGGATAAATTGAATTAGCCACTAGAGGGAGTTTGGACACTCCTACTCAGGAATGACAGCACGCTGAGAGTAGCTTTCACAGCATTAGCTAGCCAGCAGCCTGTGTCCTGGGGAGGGCTCACCTTCAGTGACTGGTGGCAGAGCTGGAGGAAATGCCTCCCACAATCTTTTCCTCCCGCCTTGTGCCTTTAAACAAACAAACAAACAAGTGTCTTTCTTACATCTTCCTGACTCTGACAGTTTATCTTGATGCCTCTATTCTATTTGTACTTACAGCGTACAGTAAACCTCTTTTGATACCCCATCAATTTCTTGAACCTGAAAGAGTCAAAGAACTGAGCAGATCCTCTCCTCTCCTGTTGTCTGAGGTAGGATAGATACCAGAAATGACTGAAATAATTTCCCTAGCATCCCTTAAACAGCAGTCGGGTCCATGAGAATCTTTTTCTGGGACACTGGCAGTACTTGCCCTAAAGAATGCTTTGCTTATGTCATTTAAAAAAAAAAGATAAAAATTCTAACAGCTGTAAGAAAAGGGTCCCTAGTAATCCACACCAACCTTTTGGTCCTGTAGGAGTTTTGGTCTTTCCCTCTGTCTCAAATCACAATGCTACGTGCCCTTCCCAAGAGCCCAGGTGGTTTGGAGGCAGTTAATGATGACGTTTGCTGCCGGTCAGAGGCAGTGCCTCTGGGGAGATTCCCTGCACTCCCCTCCGCTCTCCTAACCTGCTTTCTGCTTAATGGGACTCTGCTGAGCTATTGGTTTTCCTCTGTAGTGTTGGGAAGTGCTTATACGGCAGAGCATAAAGATGCTTGTTATTTTCTGAGCAGACAGAATCAGACACGGCTTCGGAAATCAGCTTCCAGTTTAGCAAGCACAAAAAGACTCCTAGCATTGGCAGCCACTCCTCCGACATGGCATCTGTCTCCTCGGTAGGTATTTAATGTGTATGTTTTGCTCGAAAGCATTTCTCAGTTGGATGCAGTGACGCTGCATTTAGGCTGATGCGGATGACGTGGCCTCGAGTATCACGTTGGTTTCTGCGTGGTACTTGATTTAAAAGAACAGTGATGGCTAATTACCTGCCTTAAAGAAGTGTCTTCAGGTACTATCTCAAATTAGAAATCCTCATTAGGTCCTTGTTAGACAAATTCAGAGTAAGAGGCAGCCTCTGCTCCAAAGTGTGGAGCAAAGTGTGCTGCAGCCTGGCAGAGAGGAGTGGCCTTTCTCTAGGTGGGGGAATTACACACAGCTATTGAGTGGCTCTGAGAGGGCTGGACTGCAGACTGGTGCCCTCTGCAAGCTTCTCCTTCACTTAATCAACAAATTAAAGGGAGCTCAGAATTTGATAGCAACAGGATGGTTTAGAAGTTCAGCTTCTAAGGAAAGCTGACGAAAGCTGAGGATTCCTTAGAGACAGTGTTCTGTGGGGGGGTGTTTAAAAGTGCTTTAATTTGGTGTATTACTAGTATAGGTAGTTCCAAAGTGTATATGTGAGATTTAAAGAATATGTGTGAAGAAAAGCTAGTAGGGAAAGGTCAGGAATGTCAGTAAATATGTTATTTAAAAAGCTTTAGCTTGGGGGTGCATTAGTCCTTTTAGTCTGGAGAATCTGGGAGCTATAAATGAGCCTTTTTTGACAAGTGACATAAATGCTTTTGAAAATCTAATTTAGAATTCTCTGTTGGGTTGAATATCCTGATGAGATGAGGAATGTATCTCCTCAGATTGAGAGAAGATATTTAGCAGATTCTTATAGGTTACCATAGCATTTAATTCAGAAAGAAAAGGAACGGGGGGGAGAAAGAAAAGAATTGGGTTAATTACTAGGAAAGTTTTTTGATAAATATTCATGATTGTACCACAGAAGAGTCCCAAGAAGTTTAATTATTTGCTTTGTAAACTGCATTAGCTTTTATGGTATCCCATCAATAATCGTAAGTGATTGGTGCAATAGAAAATTCTCATCTTTTTGGAGCTATATTTTATTTCCTTTTCTTGACTTTCTATTCGAGAAAGATTGGAAGCCTTGGAAAGAGAAGCTCAAGGCCTTTGGGCAAATCCAGTTTGTTCTGGGAAAGCAAGTGGCTCTTGAGTGCCTCGTTCCTGGTTGATACCTGAATAAAACTCATTTTCCTCTGCATTTGTGACAGGTGTTTTCCCATAAAGTGGGACAGTGCCTCTTCAGGACAGGATATATTTGTTTCTGTTCTCTACAGCTCTCTGCAATTTGTCAGCAAGCAACAAGACAGTAATGGTCATTTTTTTTCTATATTTCTAATCTGATGTCGTTCTTAGTAGCCTGTTTTTAAAACTGAATGACAATAGGGTGACTATCTCTACCATAAATAATAAGTGTATATGAAGATAGTTAAAGTTCTGTCAATATATTTCTTAGTGATGAGCCTGGTTCAGAATAGCAGCCCTTAGTATGGGTAGCACCAGGAAAGGGATAAGACTTGTGTGCTCTTACTAGTGATATTTAACTGTTTCCCAAAGCTTTGGGCACTTGGGAAATCAGTGCTTCTTAGTCCTGTTATAGGGTACTGCATCTTTGTGAGACCTTTATTCGTGTCCTCAAACCCTTGCCTGTGCAAGCTGCAGATGTTCACCATTTCTGTATCAAGGATGCCGTAATACTTGAAGACAGAGGGAGAGATCATTTCTCCAGGAATGCACATGTTGGTCCAGAAAACAGATTAGCAAAGTGCTTATTTCAGTGGTGTGAGCTTTTTCTTCCACCTGGCAGGTGAGTGGCAGTGTGCTCAGTGTGTACAGCGGCGATTTTGGGAGTGTGGATGCCCAGGGTACTGTGGAATTTGCACTAGACTACGATGAGAAGAACCGTGAGTTCCAGGTTCATGTGTCCCAGTGCAAGGACCTGGCTGTTGTGGATGAGAAGAAAGACAGGACTGACCCGTGAGTGATGTTTCACTTTGATTCCTCGTGACTTCTCTGCTGCTAAACTTTGTGTTCTGAAGAACTTTCTTTTTTTCTTACGAATTTTCTCATAAAATCCCATCTTTTCTTCCTACCTCTCGACTTCTGGACTGCTGGCTGTTTCCTAGCAGTAACCACTAACCTTCTTGATGTATTTAGAGCCACAAACATCAGTAAATATGTTGCCACAGATACATATCTGAATAAGATTGAGAAAACCTTGCTCGCTACAGGAGCAATTCCTTTTATTATTGAAATATATTCTCTATGTAACCATGTGAAACTTGGTCTCCCCATGGTGAATACACTTTAGTAGTAACTCTGGTGATGTAGACACATGTTTATGTGGAAAGAAAGTCTGAAAAGAAGCACCGTTGTGTGGCACAATGGTAATTGTATGGTAATCTGTTTTAAAAGACGATAAAAATAACCTTGGATATGAATTTTGAAAAGGAGGGATTTATAATCAGGCTTCTTGAGACATTCCACCTCTTCTAATTACACCCAGATTTTGAATGCACAGATTTGCTATAGTTACGGGTACTTCAGAAAATTGATAGATGTCCTTGCTGGCTTTCCACACTGCTTAGAGAACTGCTTGTTCTGTTCTGAAGGTTGGTGGCATCCATCCATCCCTAGTGAGATTTATAACTTCATGTGCAAGACAAGTTAATATCCCAGCAGGTTTCTCAATTAGTTCTGCCCTTACAGAGTCAACTTGCTTCCATGAAGTCCATTTTACCATCCAGAAGTCTTGCTTGCTTGGCAATATTGAATAGTATTCAGCTGTTGTTTTTGGTTTTGTTTTCCAGGTATGTTAAAACTTACCTGCTCCCAGACAAAGCGAGAATGGGTAAGAGGAAAACCTCAGTGAAGAAAAGGACTGTGAATCCTGTTTACAATGAAGTGCTAAGGGTAAGAACACATACATGCTCTGAAAACCTGTGTTGTAGCAGGCACCTATCCCTGGTCAGGTCTGGAAGGAGCCTATCTGCTGGGCTCCTTCTCCTGTCTCCTGCTGCGCTGCTCTTCCCTTGGTTTCGTGAGGGCAGAGATATTGAAAGTTCTTCTGTACTCACTTGGGTGGCACACAAGATTTCTGTGATGAAACTATACAGTGACCTTTGGAAGAAGAGAACTGTGAGCCTGTGCTGCTGTCAGAACAAGAAGGTATTCTTACCTTCTCTGGCTTGCAGTTACAAGACATGGCACTATTAAGAAAGGTCCTTATCCTGTGATCCCGCTTACCAAAGCATGGAGGATTAAACAATGCCCAAGCCTGTGTTAATAATTCTTGAAAAAATGTTATTTCTTGATGAAGAATGAAGCACTGAATTTCCCTGTGCTCAGCAGACAAGCATTGTCAGGCTCATGGTGGCTGACTGTCAGGCTGCAGCACAAAAAGAGATGTTCAGAATGGGGCCAGTTCTTTAGAGTATGTGTGGAGTAGGTTTAAGTGTCTTAGAGTAATTCAAGTTTTTGAGTAGTATATTTCCAGTTGTGAGAAAAACTGAAGAAAAAAAAAAAGAGCAACCTGATTTCTCTTTCTTCCTCTAGTATAAAATAGAGAAAATGGTATTGCTGATCCAAAAATTGAATCTCTCTGTTTGGCACAATGACCCATTGGGACGTAATAGTTTCTTGGGAGAGATTGAATTAGACTTGGCCAGCTGGGACTGGAGCAACCGAAAACTCAACTGGTATCCACTGAAGCCCCGGGTAAGTGCATCTCAGCTGCAATTCTGCTTCCCAGCCCAACCCCAAAGCCTTTAGCAGTGGCAGAAATCCTTCTTGGCTGCTTGAGCCATGCACTTTTAACTCAGGGCTTTTCCTGCTGAGCCCCATCTGCCACGTCTTTGGTGTAAGTGGGCATCTGGCTGGTAGCCAGTGGTCCCTGCAGCTGGGACTTGTATGCCCTAGCCAGAGGGAAGGGAAGACTCCTCAGACATCTTTGGGTGGTGTTTAGAAGCCCAGATCTTGCCTAGGGAAGCACTGGAAACACCCACAAGCCCTAGACTTGTTAGCACAGTGTTTAGTGCTCTGAACGCAGGCCTTCTTGGGTCTTACTTGGTGACACTTTCATAAATGTGATCTGACACTAATCAGCAGAAACTCTGACGTGGCTGCCTCTCTGTCTTGTCACATAAAAGACCATCCCTTAAAAAACAGACACCAGTGTACCAGGTGATGCAGCCAGACATGCCTTGACAGGTAAATACTCAGATGCCACCTTTTGTAAAACTGGTACAGCTTCCTGCCTGCTCCTGTGTTCAGAGGTCTGACCTAAGATCCCTTTTCATAAAATAAAGGCTTTCAGAAAAAAGGTGATTTTGTCCAACTGGACATTTCTGGAAGGGCAACCCTGCTCTGAATCCTGAAGCGTTATGTTCCAAGGGACTGAGTTTGAGAACAAAGTCACAAAGTAGCCCTGAGAATAGACTGTGCCAGCTATAAGAAGCAGAGCTGGTATATTTGTTCCCCTGTATTTGAATCAAAAGCTGTTTGCCATGCTATCTTAACACAAGCCCTTGTTTATCTCTTTCTATTTCAGAGTCTTTCTGCTGTAAATGGTGTGGATCATCGAGGAGTGATGAATTTGTCTATTAAGTATGTCCCTCCAGGAAGCCTAGGTAAGATGTATTTCATAAATTAAGAAGTATTGCCTGTATGTTGGTATGTAGCTTGTAATGCTTCATCGTTTTGTGGGCTAGTTAAAGAGTAATCTCATTAGAGCAAGATTGTAGAGATCAGCACAAAGGGACAACCACAGTGCTTGACAGCACCGTCTGCAGATTACGTCTGTTTTTCACATATTGCATTTACTGGCAAATTGTACAGAGAGGAAGAGCTCAACAAGCTAAAACTCGCCAGCTGTCATGGGCACGGTGGGGTGTTGTGATGCTGTAGCAGCAGCACACAGCTCCTCTTACTTTGGGACAGGCAGAAGGTTGGGTTTCCCCAGTAGTTCCTTCTCCTTTCCTGCATCAATGCATCACTGGCAGGTTGTGTCAGGAGCCTCCTGCAACCGTGGTCATGGCACTGTGGTGCCCAACAGAGCACGGCTCCAGGGGAGTGGTGTGCAGAGAGGTCGTATCACTGCTCCCTCGGGTCCCGGAGAGGAAGCTCATTGCCTTGCTAGCTATTGCTGGGTCTGTCATGAGAGCTTTCTGTTGTACTGCATGGCAGGTCCCAAGAATCCTCCCTCTGGTGAAGTTCACATTTGGGTCAAAGATGTCAAGGACCTTCTGCAGTTGCGTCCTTCTGGAGTTGACTCCTTTGTGAAATGGTAAGTGTCCATTATAAAATATCCTCTTGAGCATCCAAATGATGGAATTAGAACCCATTTTTTAGTGTAAAATATCACTTTGGAAAAAAAAATAAGAAGAAGAAGAAGAAAAAAGAAACCTTTTTCCTAAAGCAGGATCTGTTAAGCATCCTTCCTTTCTAAGAATCTTTGCTTACAAAATTGATTTTCTTGGGAAAAGAAATTTTACTCCAAGGATTGTAAAGATTCCCCATTAAATTTACAGGAATTTCTTATGTTGAGACCCAATTACTCCTTACTTCAGATCTGAGGCCTGTTTAGGCCCAGAAAGTTTGTAGACACTAATGAAACCTCATGTGATATTTTACACTACTTGCTGTATTTTTTTTCCTCTCAAAGCTATGTGCTTCCAGACACGAGTAAGAAGAGCTACCAAAAGACCCGAGTCGTAAAAAGAGACACAAACCCTGTTTTCAATCACACTATTGTGTATGATGGCTTTCATACAGAGGACTTGAAGGATGCTTGTGTTGAACTGACTGTGTGGGATCATGAAAAACTAACCAACCATTTCCTTGGAGGAATCAGGCTGGGCCTTGGGACAGGTGAGTGATTTCCTTTACGTTAAATGAATACCATTATACTGCTGCTGAGCCAAGTGGTATAATGGAAAGTTGCTGAGCATTTTGCTGTTAGGGAGAAACCAGATATGGAGAGTGTCTAGCTATTAAGGGGCTTCATACTTGCACTGTGTCTGAGATGGAAGGGGCCCTGGTATTGTGATAGTAACCCTCTGTGCCCCCATTCTCTGCCATGTCAACCCGCAGGTCTGACAAAACTCAAGAATCAGCGTGGGTCCAGCAGAGAATTTTCCTGCTGCTGCAGGAAAAGAGGCAGCATTGTAAATCAATGTTATTTTGCTGTTCCTCCCAGTGCAAAGTGCTCAGAGCTGAAGACAAAGAACTTGAAAGCCATGTGGGACAGCACCACCTGGTGACTCTGTCCTCATCTCCTTCATTGAAATACTACAGTAGCAGGAATAACTAATATTTGGAAAACAGAGCTTGATGCAGTAGTTGTTCTATCTCAGTCATTACTGAGACAACATCAACAGTTTGGAAATTGAGTTGTTTAGGTGTAGATTAAGGTGTTCTTATTTTTTAAATTACTTCTCTTAGTTTAGATTATGAAGTGCTCAAAGAGCACAGCAGAGGTGCCATTTGCTAACCATGCTATCCTAACTTTCAGTGTACCTCATGCCTAGCTTTGACAGGTAGTATGTTTGTAGTTGGTAGGTAGGAGATGTAAGGATTTGTAAGCTAGCTGTACTTACTGTTAAGCAATAGGGGTCTCTGAAAGATGAAAGACAAGCAGAAGATTTCAGGGTGGGGGATGTAATAAAAGGTGACTGTTCCTTGAGGGACTCAGGAAGAGCCTTATTGTAGCTTGAAGATCTGCCTTGCAGGTACTCATTTATTGGATACAGGTACACATTTATTGGATTTGACTGTGTGATCTCTGTTTTCAATCTCTAACATGTCACCAAGAGAGTTGTGAACTAACCAGTGGGAAGTTCACATAGAAATATCAAACCCAGGATTAGTTGTGACCCAAGTTTAGACTTTTATCTATTCGACAAGTAGTTGGCACGTGAAAATGTGGTTGGAAAATCAGTTTGGAATTAATATACACACTTTTACACTATCATATATTTGATTCCTGTACAAATGAAGTGTAGAGCAAAAGAATTTTAACAAATACCTGTCTCTTCATAACAAATCAGGAGGAATACCAAACCTTGTAGACCTTCTTTACCACATCAAAAAAAGCAGTACTGGACTTGAGCCCAACCTTGTTTTCCTTGCTAGGTTATTTTTAGGATTCTTGTGTTTTGTGGCTTTTATACTGAATTCTGGTGTAAAATGGAGATCATTAGCAGAAGAACGGGAGGTGATTACAGTGCAACTTCCTGACAGGAACTCAGCACCTTTTAGGTTAAGGCCCTACCTGCAGCAGTTGTTCCTCAGTGAGTACTTTTCTGTATGGAGTGGAAGCTCCTTATGCAGCTCCCAACGTTACCATCTCCTCGTTTCTCTTCAGGTTTGAGCTACGGCATCCCCGTGGACTGGATGGACTCAACACAAGAGGAGGTGGCCTTTTGGCAGGAGATGATGTCTGCTACCAATGAGTGGATTGAGGGGTTGCTGCCATTACGCTCATTGGCAGGGAGGAAAAAGCTGAAATAACCTACTGTGTGTTCTAGGGCAAGGCTGAACGTGTTTGTTAGATATAGGAAACTTCCCACCCCGAGGTGATAGAGACCATGGGGCTGGCAATCGTAAGGTTAGTAAGGCAGTTCATGGGCAGCACTTTGGAGATGTTAAATGTTAACAATTTGTTCCCTGATGGAAGACCTGGAAAGTGCCAAACTGATGCTATGCTTGATTTTGAACAAGAAGAAATGTTACCTTTTTATTTAATGAGTGTGTTTGAATCCATTAAGCACTGGTAACATCAGCAGGAAAGAGGAAATCCAGATATTTATTTTTTTACTCTTGCTTGTACTGTGGTGTTTTTTTTAACCCATGCAGAGATGTAGTTGTACTGAAGCTTCGCTATGGTATCATGCATATTTACCTGCAGGTGGTACACTTTGTACTTTATGTAGAATTGTTCCAAGTCACCAGGCAGCACAGGCTGAAAATGAGAGCTTTGCATTTGTCACTGGTGGCAACACATCTGTACCATGAAAGAAATTGAGATCCAGAGTGAATCTAAAGAAAGAGAGGACTGTTTGAAACAGAAAATGAAGCAATCCAAGGAGGATAACAACCAGGAATTCAATATGTTAAATCCTTTCTGCTTTAATACAAAAGAGCAAAGAGATGGTCCTGCAGCTAGTAAGATTTTGCAATCAAGAGCTGCTTTCCTAGCTTTCCCACTGGCTTCATCAGTGACCTCAGGCAAGTTACTCTATTAAAACAGTTCCAGTGCAATATGAATTGAAGTGCTTGCCTAACTGTAAAATAACATTACATTGCTAATGGACCTAATAGCATCTTTGAAATGCCTTGTGTGCAAAACATTTCAATATAAAATAATGATGTAGGGAGCAGTCTTGCGTTAGCCTGGCATAATGGGCCAGGAAAAATGGTCAGAACTGCAGTGGAACCCAGGAGATCCTGGGAGAGGTAAGCAGGGAGTGAACAAATGCCAAGGGGAGCTGCAGAGCTGAGGACTAGGGTAACCACCTGCCTCCATATGTCCTGCTCCCCTTCTTGTCTGCCTCTCACCTGATGCCTGTCAGATAGTTGTCCAGAGCTAGAGCAACCTTCTTGTCAGTAATTGCAAGAGTTTTGTGTCTGGCACACTCTAACAGTGGTAGAGTGATGTTATGAATGCATTTTCAAATGTAGCTCTGTGATTTGTACCTTGGATGTACATATTGTGATTAAATAGAATGTTTTTCTTTAGTCATCAGCTGGTCTCCTTGTGCCTGTCTTTAGCATGGTCTGAGTAATGACATTGCAAGCAAAAGAGGTGTTATATTTTATCGTGTCAGAATGACCCTTTTTTGCCCAAGGGTAAGTGAAATGTTGTGGAGAAATATATATATATATATTCGTAGTTGTCCCATTTTAGATTTTGGTTCTGTGAATATTCTGATATTCTTTAATGTGTTGATTGTATTTTTTAACTCAAACAGCACTAATATTCAGCTGAGCAAAATGGTTCTAAATAAATGAAAGAAAACTTTTATGGTTAAAATAACCAGAGTTTTTCATGAAATGAAGACATCTGGGAGATAATCAACAGCTGTCAGGGCAAACAACAAAGATTGTGGTTTTGCAGTTGGAGAAAGATAATACTTGAAAATGTACCAGTTATGGTACTGAAAGCACTAAGAGAAAGTCCATAGGGCAGCAGAATTAATTAATGACTAACCTAATGAAGGACTTGGTCTATATAGCATGTCAAGCCAAAGAGACTTTACATGGGTTCTAGCCTGGTGTCACTTCAGTACCTCCATGGGATAAAACAGCAGCATGTAAATATTTATGCATACATACAAGAGAACTTCCACAAAAAGGCCTGCTTGTTGGTGGCTGCAGTGAGTTACCTGCAGGACTGCTGCTCTCACCCCAAATGTTTCCTTATCCGTGTTCCCCCCGGGGGGATTTCTGCTATACCTGCAGATGTGGATGGTGCTGCAGGAGCCTCCAGCCAGGCAGGCCCAGCTCTTCCTCCAGAAGGTTTGCCTGACTGCTTTCCATGTGAGCACAGAGCCATCCCTCCTGCTGCTCCTCATGTGCAGCAGTTGGGACAAGCACTGCTGTTACACAACTAGAGCTGGAAGTGTTTGTTTGGTCTTTCAGAAAATTATTGTCTTTTTCACCAGTGGTGCCAATAAAGGGGATAAAGGGTGTCAGTGGCCCAGCTTCATGCCGGAGTGGTGGCTGCTATGGACTTGGCCCAGGATTTTGTGAGCAGGTTGTTTCTGTATTCAGACTTCTTTGAGGATTTTTGTTAATCTTTCAGTAGCTTGTTTATTTAAATTAAGCCCTGATTAACTTAAGGAGCTTTCTTTGGCATTTAATGGTTTATCAGAGTAAAAGATTACACTGCCAAACCACATATGCATTTGCAACACGGCTGTATTTGAGGCAGTAAAATTTGCCCTGTCTTATCTGTGTCACTTACTATGCAGAAAGCACTTTATCTGGGGGAAAAAAGCCACAAAACTAAGGCACTTTTGTTGTCAGTGACACACGGGGGAGTGGAGGAGCTTGTGAATATAAGGTCAGTGCCTGTTTGCATGTGGCTTATGATGCTGACATTTGTTGTCTGTGCCTGCTACATATGTAAACTCAGGGCCATAGGCTTACGAGAACGTGAGTTTAATAGTAATTGGTAAAAAAAAAAAAAAAAGTTGAAATATTTCTGCCTATATTTACTAGTTCATTGTAGAGTGGGTTAAGCAGAGTTCTATAAGAAGATATATGAAAGTATAAGACTCAGTGCATGCACTAAGTGTGTTTAAAAATTCATTTCTAAGACTACAAGCAGGCAAGTACCAGTGCTGCATGTTCCAGCAGGGATCCCTGCTGATGCAGCTCCTGGGGCCGAGTCCTGTGGTCACTGATCCCTTGCTGGGTACAGAGGTAACCCCAGGGGCTGGGCAGGCTGATGTGTTGCAGGGTGCTACCTTTAGGCACAATCTGCTTAAAATAAAAGAAAAATATCATTGTCTGCAGTTGAGCTGGGCAGCTACTTTCTATGAATGGTCTGCATTTGAGAGTAAATGGGCTCCTTTTGAGTTTATACCTTATCTATGTAACTTTTTCTTTGAAATCTTGTAAGCAAGAAGAGAAGAGAAGGCAAGATTCTGGAAATTATTTCTTCCTCCTCATGCACGTATAATCTGTGGCCTGTATGTATTCAAAACTTTCATATCACAGGTATCAAACTATCAAAAATAATTGGGAAACTAAAGAAAAAAATAACTGCTGAATCTTGAACAACATCCAGCGGATGAGTGTCTCAGAGGAGATGGAAAACAAGTGGTAGAGTTAATTATCCATTACTAATATTTGCTCGGCTCTATCCTTCACCAAGACAGGGGAAAAAAAAGAAATACTGTGATGATTCAGGGAGAAAATTGTGCTGCCTGAATAAACCCATGTAGTAACATCTATTTAAATGAGATTTACTGTATTTTTGAAGGCTTGTCAAATTGACTCAAAAATGTATCAAATAGAAAACCTGAATAAAGAATCACACTTCCATTCCTGATAACTGAAACTGTGTGTATTCAGCACAAAGTTGGTTGGGTAGTTTGTATTATTTGGCCATTTTGTACTTGTATAGCTTCCATAGGCCAATATTTTTTTTGTTCAGCTGCCTGTTTTCCACCAGTCAGGTGTCATGGCTGTGTGCTCTTGGTGTTCCAACAGATGCCTGGGAGAAGTCCCTCGCTGTGTTGCCACAGAGGTTGTCAGAAGACACTGGGATTGCAAAGATGCCATAAGGTCTGTGTTACTGGAGCTGCTCACTCAGCAGCACTGCTGCACAAGATATTACTGATGCGTAGAAATCTCCCAGAATAGAGGTCCCTTCCCATGGGATCATCCTGGAGGATCAGCCACTTCTCCCTAGGGAGTGTGCTCTATGTAGAGGCATTTTGTACCTGCAGCTTTGCCGTGAGGAACAGGGCATCAGCGAGGGGCTGGCTGAACTCCCTGGGGCCACGAGGGCACTCTGAGTGGTATTGCAGAGCCAGCTCTTGATCTGCTGTGTGAGCAGGAGAGGGCTCGTGTGATGAGGTTGAAGCAAAAGTGGGTGGCTTAAGGGAACCTGTTCCCACTTTTGGAGTGCTTGTCAGCTTCTCCCATCCTTCTGAATGTGCCAGTGTTTGGAGGGTGCTGGATCAGCTCAGAACAGCACAAAACTGAGCGCCAGCCTCCAGGAGGGCTGTGGAGAGAAGTCACTGTTAATGGCTTTGGATAAACACCGGTGGGAGCAAAGGCCCAACCTGCAAGGTTTGGTGGTCGCACCAGGTTGGTGCTGGTGTGTTCTGGGTTGCGGTCCTGCTGTGAACAGCCTGCTGGTGGCGGCACATTCATTTCCTTGTAAGGCACTTAAGCAGGTGCTTGCTTAAGCAGAAAGATGCTTGCATTTTAAAATTCTATAAAATCTCATTATACTTGTCTTTGGGCTGTGTACCTAAGTCTGCTAAACCATCCCTGCTTTGTTGGATTGTCCTAGGAGGAAAGGAGGAAGACCTGAGGATGACAGCAGTTCTGCTGCTTAGCTTCCAGGTTTTTTTCCAGGGCTGCATTAAGGATTAGAAATTGGTGCTCTGTGTTACATGAAGCACCAAATATATAGTACCATGCAACCAGTCCCACTGCCTGCAGCATGAAGACCCCCACAATTAGCCTACAGCAAGAACTACAGCTTCTGATAAAGGCTTGTGTTTAGAGGCATAGAACAAAGTGAACGGAAATATATTTTGTTTTTTCTTGCTCTGCAAAACTGCCGGTGCTGCAATAGACTATAAACATGAGACGCTACTGATAGGAGCAGAAAACAGATTTCATGCATCTAGCAACCTATAATGCCATCCTCCTGGCTTGCAAACAATCCAAAGCAGCTCTTGACCTGCAAGCTCAAGTGCTGGGCTCAGAGGGGAAGCTTAGGAGCTGCTTTCTGGCAGTGTAAGTAGTTCAGACACCCACTCTGTAGGAAGAAAAAACACAATAACCTCTTCTCTCCTCCTCTCTCTCCCACTCACCATTACTAATTTATCCTGATTGTAATGGCTTCTATTTGCTCTAAGCAGATCCTGTTCCCTTCCTAAGAAGACCTGAACAGCTACAGGGACATAATATTCCCAGTGGAGGATCTGTTCTTCAATTCAGGCAGACATAATGATGGGAGCCCCCGTTTTTCAGTCAGCCAACCCATGGCCTTCTTAATGTGATTGTAATCTGAGATAAGACACCTGGTGCTGCAGCTGGAGAAACCCATCCCATGGTATTGAGCTGCCTTTTAATTTACTGTCACAGGGAAATGTTTTGCAAGTATTTTACATATCTTCAGGAGCCCAGCCACCACTCTGCACAAGCTGGTGTGGCCGGAGGCTATCCCATGTTTGCGCTGTGTGGCACCAGAGCAGCCCTTCCATTTGCAGGGGTGCAAGGACAAGCTTATCCTCTGTGCACTCCCACCCATGGGGTTCAGAGTGTACCAGATTTTCACTTCCCTGTCCATTCTGGTTGCAAAATAAATGCTAACACTGCCTCGGAGCACTGCTTGTAACCTCTCTGGTTACTTCTGAGTGATGGTCCTGTTCAGCCTGTGCCTGCTCTGCTGCTTCTGATGTGATCCCAGTGTGACACTGGGGGATCTCTGCAAGGTGCCACCTTGTAGCCCCAGCCAGAACCCAGGGTGGGACAGAAGCTTCCCCGCATGTCTCCTGGTGGTCAGCCCTGCTGTTGGAGTTAGGGCTGTCACTTTGTCACAAAGTCCTAAATCACGCTCCCAGTGCTTGCTGTCAACGTGGCTGTCAGTTCCTAAGCACCATGTGGTACCCTTGGCTTTACACTCACCTGCACTGCCATGACTAACTGTGAGCATCATATAAATAATAAACATAAATCACTCAGTGCTTCCCCTTGCTCTCAATTTACAGAGGTGTGCAGCAGCCAGCAGGTCAGGAGGGCAACATGTTGCTGCCAGTGGTGCAGTATCTCAGTGTCACACCTCCTAGGCATGCCTAATTTAACAGGGATGCTTTTTAACAGAGAACTAGCTAATCAAGCTGCTATCTGTGGTGGGCCAGCCCCCTTCTCATCTCCCATCACCCCAGCGTGTGGCCATGACTCTTCAGAAAGCTCCCAGTCTGACCAGTTTGGTGGTATGCACTTCCATGGTTCCCTTGGGCTGGTCTCTGCATGTGGCCAGGTGACACAACCCCAAGGGTTAGGGGGCATCTGCCTCTGGGTTTGGGCATGTGTGAAATGGGTGCCAGAATGGGTGCCAGCAGGGCCATACTGTGAGGGGCAGAACACAGACAGTCATTTTTGTAGTCTTGGAAACCAAAAGGTCACTTAAATTGCATGGTGCAGTGGCAATGCTGTCACAGCCTGAAACGGTGATTGAGCACCTGGTGGGAAGGCAGGGCCAAGCTGGGGGAGCTCAGGTCCATGCAGTGCACCTGAGTATCAGAAGGGGTGGAGCCAGGATCCACCCCATTCCCAGACCTCATTTAAGGGTTGGCAGGGGAGGTGAGGGGATCTCACTGGAGATCCCTGCCTCCCAGAGGAATTCCAAAGGTAAGCATCCATGTTGCCAGTCATTGTTTCTGTATCTGTGGCTGCTGCCTTTGGGCTTGTTCTCATTTGCTGTAGCCTAAGGTTATGCCACCCTGCTACTATTGCTGTCCTTTCCATCACATTAAAGCATTACACATTGTGGGTGCAGTGATGAGGCACTCTGCTCCTTCTAGCGCTGCCATGGCCTGGAGGCAGCTCCAACCTATGGCGGGCAGTCAAGAGATGCAGAGGGAGGGGTTTTGGAAGAAGACTGAAGTGTAAGTGAAGAGCGAAATGGAGGAAGGAGCTGTGAGTGATGCTGAGGGAGGATCTGGTTTGAGCCATCCAACCTGGTTTAGCTGTCTCTTGGTGCTTCTGCCTGTGACACAGGGCTACAGTGAGCCTGGGCACCTAGCAGGAACCTGGTCTAGCCTGTCCCCTACCACCAAACCTGCTTCTGCATCAACTCCAGGTTACTCTCAGACACCAGATTTTCCATTTCTGCAACGATACCAGCACAAAGGCTCCTCCAGGATTCCATTTTCTCCTACCTTCTCAGTTGCTGCTAATTAATATGATGGAAACCCAGTTACATAGCATGCATCCGACTATGTGAGTGTGTTAGAGGGGATGAAAGCACTGCACCCAGACCTGCAACAGGAATGGTGAGGCTGGAGGTGGGGAGGAGCGAGGCACGGCTCAGAGAAACTAAAGTTGTGGGCTGAGATTCATGGGCATGGCATATCACAAATGACACAGCTCAGTGCCGCACATGAGTGCTGGCTGTGAGTCACCGGTAACAATCTGATAACTCAGATTTATAGGTTTAATATTTGTCTGTGGCTGTGCAGATTGCTTCATCAGTTTTCTATCCCGTCCTGAGGTACTGTAAAATAGGATCTTTGAGTCTGTTGGTTTTTAATAAATGTGCTGCATTTCAAAGGATACTGAAAACTTTCCCTGCCGTTTGTTACTGAGGCCCGAGCTGTGACGTCCGGCCCCGTTTGCAGGCTGGTTGCACGGCTGGTGCAGAGCCGCGCTGTGAGGATCGGCTGAACGTCATTGTCACCGTGAGCGCACCGATTTCAGCTCATGCAGCCTCTTTGTAAACTTAAGAAAACAAAACTTTTAAAATGTGGCTTTTTAGCCAAGTTGTTTTTAATAATTCAGTGATCCTTTTCTCTTCCCGTGACCCAAGCCCCGCTCAGGTGGCTGCCGACCAAGGCAAAGCTCGGGCATCCCGCTGCCTGCTGGGCTCCGTGCGGGTTGCGGTGCGCGCACGTCCTGCGCACTGAGGACAGTCAGGCTTGCCGAGCTCGCGGCCAGCAGCCCCAGCCCCGCGCCGTCCTCCTCCGGGCTCTCCCCGCGCCCCCCGCCTCCCTCGGTCCCGCCCCGCCCCGCCCCGCTCGGCTCCGGCGGCGGTTCGGGGGTGGCGGCTCCTCCCGGCAGTGCGGTAGAGCGCGGCCGCCATTGCATCGCGGCTCGGCCGGGCCTCCGCCCGCGGCCCGGGAGGACGGGGGGCGGCGCGGCCACCCGCAGGCGGCTCTGAGGCGGACGGAGCGCGGCCGGCCCCGCGCCGAGCGGCGGCCCGGGGCCGGCCTGGCGCTGCCCCCTGCGGGCCGGGCATGGGCGGGCGCTGAGCGGGCGGCATGGAGGCCATCTGGCTCTACCAGTTCCGCCTCATCGTCATCGGCGACTCCACCGTGGGCAAGTCCTGCCTCATCCGCCGCTTCACCGAAGGCCGCTTCGCGCAGATCTCCGATCCCACGGTGGGCGTGGATTTCTTCTCCAGGCTGGTGGAGATCGAGCCGGGCAAGAGGATCAAGCTGCAGATCTGGGACACGGCCGGGCAGGAGCGGTTCCGGTAGGGCTGCGGGCGGCACGAAGGAGGGCCGCCAAGCCGTTTATTTACGCCCTTCGTTTCTGCCGGGCGAAAGCCGGGGCGCGGCCCGGCGGGCCGAGGGATGCGGGGCTCCGGCCGCGTGCGGGGCGGTGCGGGGCGCGGGTCTGCAGCTGCGGATCCCGCCGTCTGCAGGGCAGGGCGGTGCGGGGATGAGGTTTGGGGGTGAGGTTATGAGAGCGGCCCCGAACCCCGGCTCATCGCGTGGGCGCGCTTCTGTTTTTCGCCCATCTTTGACCCGCTTTCCTCCCGCTCCCTCCGGAAGCGTTTTCCTTTCTCTGCGTCTCCGCACAGCATCGCGGAGCCGCGCTGCCGTAACGCTTCCATTCACACGTCGATGAACGCTGCCCGCTCCCGCCCCCCCGCCTCCCATCCCGACCCCCAGGGCCGCGCTCGGTCCTTGCACACGGACAGGCTTTTTGCCGAGGCCGGGAGTCGCTGCTTTATTCCGCTGGCTGAGAGGAGGCACCGGAGAGCTCGGTTGCGTCAGATTCCGAAACACGGCCGTGTGTGATCCCGCGCCAGTGCCCTGCTGTGAGGAGGGGAAGCTGTTGGACGCCTCTGGTTTCCCATCTTGGAAAATGGAGGGAAGTCTGGGGCCCCGGAGCTGCTTGCTCTTCTTGCTGATGCCTGAACCTGCATGTAGACGTGGTGGCAGGCGACCTTCAGCACAAGGGCAGCAGCGCTCAGCACCAGCAGTGCGAGGGGCAGGAGGGTCGCTGGCATAGGAACGCATCCTGCCGCTTGGAAGTGCCCTTGCCTAAGTGCTGACTTAAATTCCCAAAACGAGAAGGTAGAGGGAAGCAAGCAAGCACAGCTACCTTTATGGTATACTGTCTGCTGTGACGAAAGTCTGTTTTGCATTTGTCCCTATTAAATCCCAGTTAACCCTGTCATGCGTTGTGCCCCATGAAGCTGGCAGCTCCTAGGCTTCCCCTTCTTGGTAAAAGGCAAAACACTGCTGACACTGGGGTAAGCTGAAGTTGTAAGTGCAGGCAAGAAGCGTAGCACTGCATGTACTCTCCAGAACTGTTACACTTGTTTGTCACAGTGCAAGGAATTTCTTAACAAGGAAATTCTTAGGAAAGAACTCCGGTATTTCATGGAGTTCTCAATTTTGAGCATTTGCAGCTGCTCTGCAGTAAGTTGACAGGTGTCCCATGAGGAGGAAAGCACTGCCATTGCCTTGATACACCGTGATGGTATCTGCTGGTCTGCATCTCTGCTGCAGTTTTGCTCTTCCTGACTGTTGTGAGTTCTCTCACTCTCCATCAATGAGAATCTATTCCTGTGCAGTCAGGGCTTAAACTACAGTTAAGCACATGCCTCTGTTTTGTCATCTCGGCCACAAAATGGTGCTCTTTGGGTCAGTGTTGAGGCTGTTTTGGAGTTGTAGAACAGCAGGGTTCCATTCTTCCTGGATCCAGCAGGTTGTGCCCTTCTCAGGTTGCTCAAATACTCCAGTTTCTTGCCTGAAACATGACATCGTGTAATGCTAACAAAAGCAAAAGCATGTGCAGCCCTCCCTGGCTGGAAATGCGTACCAGCACCTACAGAAGAGCTGTTCCCTTCCAGTGAGAGGGAAGGGCTGGGGTGGGCGGTGAGGACCCCAGGTAGAGGCAGGGAGAAGAAGAGGTCTTGCACAGAGGCAGTGCCTTTGTTTAAAACTTGGTCAGAGTGGCTGTGAGTCACAGCACTGCTCTGCTGCGCCGAGGGACGGGAAGGGGTGGGCAGGGGTCCCGTGGGGAGCTGGGCAGCGAGGCGCAGAGTGAAGGCAGCGTCGCGTGCTTCCTGCGGAGCGGTAAGGAGATGTCTGTGGAAAGGCACCCAGACCTTCACCTCGTTTTGCCTCAGCGCAGCGCTCTGCTCAGATCCCGTCATGTCTCTCAGAAGTACCTGAGGCACTGCTGATGCTGGCAGGAGCAGCCAGGGCTGGTGTGCTGGCACACAGGAGAAGCAGAAGTGCCTGTGACAGCATGGGGGTGAATTCAGAGTGCCAGTGTCTGTCTGCAGCTGGCCAGAGAGCAAACAGCAGAGCTGATTCCCTTGTTTCCAAATGTGCAGAGCTGTTCTTGTCCCTGGGCCAGATAACTGGAGAGCAAAAGTTAGCCAAGTCAACTCTTTTTTTTTTTTCCTTCCTTCCTTCCTTCCATTTTTTTTTTTTTTCCTTTTTTTTTTTCAGTTCTGGCTTTCTTCAGTTGGATTTTCACCTATCATTGCATGACTTTTGATAAAGCAGATCTTGAAAATGCCTTTGAATCATTTCTGGGGGTAGCTCTGCAGGATAAGCACACTGCAGGGCAGAATAGCCTCTAACAACAGACTTGCATGGTGGAGGAAGAGTTGTCCCAAGGTAGAAGTAGCGGTGCTTACATTTTCCCAGAAGAAGAAGTTCAGGTCCCTGTCTAAGTTCCTCCAGGGACTGAAATCAATGAGTGCTTCTGGATTTAGAATAATTCGTGACTTTGCAGAAACAGTACAGTTGTACAGCTTCTTGTTTTTTCTATATGTAGTAGCTGTTGGACTGTAGCTCTGCTCAGCTTCGTGTTCTCTGTAGATCTTTGTTGGCTGATTCCACGTGCTGCTTCAGGCTGCCTCAGACCGTGGAGAATGCTTTCCATTTCTCAGCCTGAGGGTCTGCGGGACCTTTTGGGGTCTTTTTAGGGGCACAGCTCCACCTTCTGCCTTCTGACCTGTGGCCTCTCTCTTTGCCTTTTATGTATCTGCCAGGAGGTGTTTGGCTCTGGGTAAATCCTTTAAGCTGTTACAATGCTTCTAAACCAGTGGGGCAACCAAACCATGCAGAGTACTGATTTGGTGTGGTGGGGGCTCGTTAGGCCAATGGCAGAGAATATGGAAATGTGTGATAGAGAAACTAGAAATGGTGGTGGAGTTATGGCAAATCCATGAGGCAGTTACCCAGGGCTGAAGTTTTAAGCCAAGATTAGTTGTCTTTGTGACTGACGAGATGTGCAGAGCACAAGTCAAAGCTGTGAGATGTGACTGAGTGGCATTCTCTGTCCTGTATTCTGCGGGATAGATGGGGTAGCAGAAATGCTACCTTTTAGAGCAGAGGCTTAGGTACAGAAGTGCCACATTGCAATTAAGAAAAAAGAATCAAAAGAAACAAGCAGGAAGAAAAAGAAGTGAAACCTACTCTGCCCTTCTTCCCAAATAGCAGTGACTTACATGTCTGGATCATTTTTTTCCAGGTCCATCACCAGAGCCTACTACAGGAACTCGGTTGGTGGACTCCTCCTCTTTGACATTACAAACCGCAGGTCCTTCCAGAACGTCCACGAGTGGCTAGAAGAGACCAAGGTGCACGTCCAGCCCTACCAGATCGTCTTTGTTTTGGTGGGTCACAAGTGTGACCTTGACACACAGCGGCAAGTCACCAGGCACGAGGCCGAGAAACTGGCTGCTGCATATGGTATGAAGTACATTGAGACCTCTGCTCGGGATGCCATTAACGTGGAGAAGGCCTTCACTGATCTGACTCGAGATATATACGAGCTTGTTAAAAGGGGGGAAATTTCGATCCAGGAGGGATGGGAAGGGGTAAAGAGTGGGTTTGTCCCAAACGTAGTGCACTCTTCAGAAGAAGTGGTGAAATCAGATAGGAGGTGCTTGTGCTGAGCTCTTCTAGTGAGAGAAGTGGTGATGAACTCTACTAACCAAACGTACTTTACTAAGTGAACTCAGTGTGCCAGAAGGGAGAGCAACGCTCCCGTTGTGAACAGCCTCCCACAGTCTTTTGGATACGAGAACAGACCCAGGGAATGAGTGTTCTGTTCCATACAACTTTTCAGAACTGGGGGCTACAAACCTAACAGAGTGAGTGAGGGTGCATGTAGATTTTGTAATGAGACAGCAAGCAGAAGTGAGGGACAGCAGAAGGGGGCAGAGCACACAGTTAGATCTGAATGGGCCAGCATGTGCCACAGTGCTGTACGTGTCCTGTTTTAAGCAAATCTGTAGCGCCATGCTGGGTGCTGGAGCCATGGCATGGATAGTGCTGTAGTATGAGAAGCAGCAGAGAGAAAGATGACATCTTAATTTGCATCAGCTGCTTATTAGCAGGAAGGTGTAAAGGCAGCAAGGGTACCATTCCTTCCTAAGGCCAGTGGCATAGGGAAAGTTTACTGGTGTGGTATGCATACTTCTGAATTTTTTTCTTACATTCTTGAACCTAGTTCAATAGTAGAGTTCTCTGTGGCATTTAAAGAGGAGAACAGTAGTTATTTGATTGGTAATTACAATTCAAATGATTTCCCCTAGTGTTTTTCATGCTGTAAACTGGGATTCTAAGTAGCAATGCCTGCTGCATTAGTAATTATTCAGTACATTTTTAAACTATTTACTGCCTCAATGTGTACCTCAGTGTACCCTCAGTTCAGGGCTTTCCTGAATAATTAAGTGATCCGGAGCATAAAGAGAAAAACTTGTGCTCATCTGCTGAATCTTGAGGCTGGAGTATGGCACCCAGGTGGGACACACCAACATTTGTCTGCTAACAGCACTGTGCTAATGTTTCGGGTGCCTTGTCAGCTGGGGCCACAAGGAAGAATGGAATGAAGTTGGGCAGGGCAGGGGAAACTTGAAAAGCTTAACTAAGGTGCATCCACGAGGTGAGATTTGCTTTTAAAGAAGTTGAATAGCATGGAAAGCAATGGCTTCCATCACTATCTGCTGTTAAAGTGTCATTTTCTTTCTTGGCATCTGTGGAAGAAGAGAACTAGAACTGAGGAGGAGGAGCACAGAAGTGTGTGAGCAGGAGGAAAAGGAAAGCCCAAGACAAGCTCAAGAGTAAAATTTGTTTTCCTCCTTGTTTTAATTTGACTGGAGATGATCCTTATCAGGTTGGTCATTGCGGGTGGAAGCAGTTGTTATAAAGGCTGTATGTGGGTGGCCATTTTCTGGGCATGCTTTGTTTCCTCTAAGTTTCAACCAGCTTTACAATTGCAGCAGGGTAACCTGTAGCAAAGTTCAACCTATTTAAAACAAACAGAAACAATAGTGACCTTTTTACTTGAGTTTGCAAGCTTTACACAACAAACTAATGGGCAGGAGGGAGTAGGTAGAACTACAGGAAGCACCTGGTGTTTGATTTTTAGGCCTCGATGTAGAAAAAAGGTACTTGTTACAGCTTTTTTTAAGCTACCTCCATCTTGAGTGAGTCTTGAGTGCTGTTGAATTCAGACTGACTGCCCCAAGCCTCTTCGCATAGTTTGCAGTACTTGTGCTGGTCTGTACGAATGAAAGATTCCTGTGTATAAAAAAAGAACTCACCCTGAAGTTGGATTACATTTTCATTTGAGTACTCTTGGAACAATTTCAGTTCCTGAGCACTGCAGAGGAGGGCACTGGTAGCAAATTAGAGTGAAGGAGGGATGGCACTGGCCTAGCACCTGTTGTAAGCTGCCCGCTGCTGCACAACCCGGCCCCTCTTGGACAGGCTGTAGCTACACTGAGAGCCCTGTGCTAAGGCCCGCTGAGCTCCAGGCAGACTCGGTGCTGGTCAAGCTGAGTAACCTGAAGGTTCAAAAAAGAAATCTCTTAAAAAATCTCTTTCTAGGTAAGTGAAGCTGGAGAAGATTGATGCAGAGCACCACAGGAGCTGGGCTACCATGGGCTCTCTACCTTCAGCTTCTGCTGACGCCAGTGGGGAGCACAAGGTTTGCTCAGACCGGGACTGCTAGTCCTGTTCTCACAAAGACGAGGGCAAACAGGTATGAAAGGGTCAGTTTTCTTTTTCTTTCTTTCTTTCAAGGCCTGGCTATTCACAGGTGTGGCTTAGGTCGCCTTGCTGACTAGCAGCTGTCCTAAGGGCAGAGCTTGAGTGCTCCATTAAAGGCAGGTGAACCTTTAGAAAAGATCAGTTTTAGCAAGAGTAAAACCCGTGAGCCTCAGTGCAGGAAAAGCTCAGTTTTCCCAAGACAGCTGCTGGTTTATTTGATGGCTTTGGACATTGCGCTTCTCTCTCTCTCAGTCTTTCTGCTCCCAGAGGGAAATTCCAGGAAACCTAAATAAGCACGTATATTCAGGCCTTCAGAGTAAGTACTTGATTTACAAACACGTGTCATAATGCTGAGGAGAAACAGTACAGAAGAAAATGTATGCAGTCTTAACTACTTAGAGGTAATAAATGGTTATATTAAATGATAGATAAATCGTTATATACATCTTTTTCTAACTCCTTGCATTTTTTAGGCAGCTTATTAAAATATAGGAAATGTAGATTCCTCTGTACAAAATTTGGAATGTTTTTTCTAAGACGAAGAACTTATAGGATATGCTAAGCATTCTTTTCTAACAACTGGTTTTAACGCTTTGACTTCTGGTGCAAGAGGGATTTAGAGAAATCAAAGGTCACAACCTTCCACAGGATAAAGGTCAGGAGCTCTTTTACTCTAGGTCAAAAAGAGAAACAAGAAAAGCTAACTTAAAACAATCTGCATGTTAGATTCAAATTGCTCTGAACCTCCAGAATAAAAAACATACTATACACTTTCCTCGCTTTCTGTTATGCACTGTAATGAAATGTGAAAATAATGCTGTATTTAGCTGTCTGTATGTGACTGGAAATATGCTTGTACTTAGCAAAATGGTTACCATGTGATACTGTGAAATTTAAAACTTGTAAAGAGACTGTTGGTTTTTTTCCTTCTCCCCTCCCTGTTCCTTATCAGTAAGCTATCTCATATCTGTACCGCTTCTGTACAGCAGCCCTAACTGGAAATCTGGTACGGACCAGCTCAACAATAAACAGGATCTTTGCAATGGCACCTGCTGTACATCTTTCTGTAACGGCCACCGGGTCACATCTGCAAAACCAGCAGGCTGGGTGCTGAGAAAAGCAGAGCAGCTGCAGAAATATCAGCCTGCTCCTTGCAGCAGTAGCCAGAGGAGCCATAGCTGCTCCTGGAGCCTGGCAGGCGGCATTTGGCACACTGCAGAAACTGCTCTAGCTCCTGTGTAAGACCTTTCTGTTCTTAATCCAAGCAACAAAAATGTGTCAGTAAACAACAGGGCAGTACTGGATGAAGATCGGTCATATGGAAGCCAGAGTTGTCTATGAAGTTTTTAGCTTTGTGCTAAGCAAACAACAAAACCCTGTATTGAAAACCAAGGGTTGTGTGTTATTCCAAGGCCAGCTCTCGCCCTACCAACCTGATACATTTTGATCCTGCTGAGTGCTTGCAGTCCTAATGCTGCCTCCCCCCTCACACTGACACCCAGCATTAGGTCATTGGAAGCTGCGCCCAGTAGGGTTTTCTGATAGTGCATAAATGCTTAACTCATCATTTCATTGTGCACAACAAAGAGAAGCAATTGCTGCCTTAGGACCAGCTAGAAAAGCAGTGGTGTGGGGAAGTGCTTTAGCCTGCTGGGATCTCATTAATCCATACAGAAGATAAAATTGCAAGAGAAATCAGGACGTTTGCAGCTGCCTTTCTTGTCATTCCTGATGCTCTCAAAAAGGGAGAGAAGCACAGCTTCAACCAAGCATAGCAAGGGGTAGAGATACATGCTAGTCAGATAATGCATTGGTTTAAAGATCTCTCCCAGCCAAAGACACTAGAAAAAAACCAGCACCTCCCTGCAGATAAAGGTGTGAATGAGCCCAGCCCAGGTCTGTATTGTGAGCACAGCTAAGGACTTACCTCTTTCATTCCCATCCCTACAGCTCTTGCTGATTTTCAGCCACAGTGTTACAAATCAATTGCTTCTGTTCCCAGATTCAGGTGTGGTGACTCACAGCCCCATTTCACTCACACCAGTATCCAGCTTTCCACAGCTTCAACTTCTCGCTCCCCTGCCCCCAGTGACAAGATGGAAACATAGAACATCATACCTCAAATTCATGACTCCTACAAAGAAAGATGCACAAAAACTGGTGTTTGCCACAACTGTTTAGTTTTACTATTTTAATATAATGAAATAAAAGTACAAAAACTTTACAGGTATGTTGTTTCTTACATGAAGTTCCAACAGTGAACATTTGCATTTATTTTGCAGCAAAACCTGTACTCTTAAATGTGCATATTAGCCACTGACATCAGCACTGAGCATTTCATTTTAGACAGAAACTGCAGAGGTAAAAGGCAACAATCTCGCAAGGCTTCGTAAGAACCAAAAAAATATTCCACCTGTTAACACCAGAAGCCAGACTGCAGTCAACCATCCTCATCTAATACAGGTTTCACCACCTGGGAGGCTGAGTGTGAAGACATTTGAACGACATCTTGTCTAAGGGATTGCAAGTAGGGTTTTTTTTCATTTACAGGCTGCCAGCATTTTGGTGTCCTTGTTCAATACGTTTGCAAAAGTAAGCCATGTGTGCACGTGTGTGGAAAAAGAACAGGGTGAGAGCACCTGCAGGCTTGACAGAGCTTGTGCTGTTTACTCCATTCAGCATTCTTTTCTGAAGACAAGTCACAAAGTGTTGCATGTAAAGTGCTGAGAGTTCGGCAACAGGCAGTCAACTAACAATCATTAAAATCAAGTTTATCCAAAGTGGAATGCTTGTATAAGAAGTAACTGACTGAGACAAAATCCAGGGCTCCGCTGTTTGTCCTTTTTCCTAGGACATGACAGCTGTGTCTTCCCAGCCCACGCTGACTTTACCTTCGTCAGCTGCACACAGAAATGAAAAGTAAACCCTGCATGACCTTCACCTGCCATCATGCTGTCAGTTTCATACATGCACCCTCACCTTTTCAGACAAACATTCAGGCAGAAATTTACTTATAGCAGACTGGTCTGATCCAAATATTACGTCCTTTGCTGGACTGCGTGGTATCTTCTCAAACAATCTATACTTTCATGAAGCATGCATGAAACCAAATTTTGAGTTCACAAATAAATAAAATGTCGCTCACCATTAGTTTTTATATATTTTACCATTTACTGCACTGCTTAAAGTAACTCAGTCCCTTAAGAATGAATTTCAGGGGTATTTAAATAAAAAATATTTTGAAATTGAAACCACATTTAAAACTGGCAAAACTATGCTTTGTTTTTGGAAGGGTCTTCCTTGTTTCTTCTCTTTACATCCCAATTATAAACTCTAGCCATATCTGAGGGTGTGAAATTAAGGAAACAGAAGTGTTCAGTGGAAAGAGAAAAGGGGAAAAGCTGGATATCCTGTTGATCATACATACTTCATTTAACTTGCAGCAGACTACAGAAACCTTTTAATGAAAGAGCTGATGTGCTGCAAAGCCTTAACTTACAGGCGTATCAGTAACTAAGAAAGTAGGAAGAGTTGTTTCACTTTGAAACACGAGCAGGTACCTGTACATTACCTTCCACATCACTCCTGCATATTAAAAGGATACTGACTTCTGTAGTGGTGAACTGATCCCTAAGAAAATCCAGGTCTTCCTCTAGAGAATCAAGGTTTCTCGTGGCTGTTGACAGGTTCTTCTCTAGCAGAGCCTGAGCTTCATCAATATCATATTCAAGCATCACGTTGGCCTGCACAACAAAAAGATTCATACAAGCTTTTACACTTGCACTGTAAGGAATAAGACTGTTTATGGCTCATCACGTTAACACTGATGAGCCTAGGCAAGGTTCAGGGCAAGCAACGTCAGAAGCCACTTGAGGCTCCACCACTTCAGTAACAGAGTAATAAATCCCCCCAGTGACTTGGAAAGAAGTTTTCCTCCTCTTCCTGAGCAATAGGGGATTTCTGTGTATTGCATTCAATCTTTTATGCGCCAGTATCTCATCTCCACCACATCTGAAAAGCAAGACACTCCTCATTCCTTCACAGCATCTCCAGTGTCACACAGCTCTACAAACAATTCTTGCTGCATTCAAGATTCACCTCAGGATCTGTGCAGAATACAGACAAACAGCTGGTGGCACTGCTTACTAACAAAAAGTATTACAAGATACAACGTGTATGAAAGTCCAATCTGGCATCAGGGTGGTTTTTAATCAGTACATTTCAGCAAGGAAGCCACCATGTAAAAAAGAATAGAACCAAATGAAGATGCACCCGTGTAGCTTTGTTCCATCCAAGAATTGTGTACTGAACAGAGCCACATAAATCTTAATCAGACAGGATTGCAGGGAACACTGTGCAAGAACTATATATGCAGTGCTTTCCTCTTTTTTGGTTGTTTTTTAAATAACTGCAAGGTGGTTTCTGCAACAGTACTGATATGCACAGCCCAGCACAGAGACTGTAAGCAACACGATGGATGAAGAGTTAAAGGCCCAAGAAACCCTAAGTACAACTAACAAATCGTTTGTGGTGCTTCACGACAGCTTTTCTGTATGAACCAAGATGAACTTCCTTTGACAATCTATGATAGAAGAAACCTGGTAGACCTGGTTGACCTGGATGTCAATGGTTGTGAATCCTGAAGGAAGTAACCTGAAAGCAAAATGAAGCAGACAGAAATCTTCTGTTTTTACAACAGAAAAGAATTTGGTGAAGCTGTGAGGAACTGCCAGACCAGCCAGGATGCAACGCATACCAACAACGCTGCTGCTCTAAGCGGGCTGTTGTGTTCGGCAGCCAGCGTGTGAGAACACCAGGGATTTACAGGTCTCAAAATAAACATTAGCAGGTTATCTCCACAGATAACGGGGCCTCTGCTCCTGAATATCCCAGCTTTATATTACTTTGGTACTTAGAAACGTGACTCAAGCTCTGATCCCACCAATCTAGCACAAATTCCACTCTAAAAGCTGGCAGGTACCTCTGAGGAACCCAAATCCTACCCTTCCCCAGAAAGCTTGCATGGAAGCAAGCTAAATACAAATAACAAGAAGACTGGAAGTTAGTTCTCAAGCTAAGTAGTTTTGTTGGGCATATTCATTCCGATGCCAAGCAAGGTTGCCTGGTAATGTGAAGCACAGTGTGACAGGGAAACATTCACAAATACACTTTTTTGATAAAACAGTTCAGCAAGATTACAGTTCTCTGCCATTTTACTATGTTCAGGCACTAAGGAAAATGAAAAACAAAACCATGAAAACTCCACGAGCATGTTGGAATACTGCTATGTTTGCTGCACTGAAATGACACGGCTCTCCCTGCACACATGGAGCATTACACTTGTCCTAACCAGGACAGCTGAGCCAGCAGTGAACACCATCTGCTGGAAGATACAGTCACATAAACCATCTCAGAAAAGGTCCCATGTTACTTACCCCCAGCCACAAACAAACTTTGTCTGTAGGAGGAACTGAAGCTTTGCAGTAGAGATTATCTGCCAATAAAAATCGGGTTTCCATTGGATTTGTGGATTCCTTAAGAGAAATGATAAAGCTTAACACTCGCATTTCACTGGAAACTCACAGAAGAGACAAAGTTTACAGTAAGGAGTGCACTTTTCTGCTTTTTTGCCATTGATACAGTATTAGCTTGGGTGAAACTGCATGTATGTTTACTTCAACACTGAAGTGCCAAGACTAAGGCATTCTTTAAAGTATTTAAAAGCAACGTGGAAATCTCTATAAGGACTAAAATCCAAGCTTAGCTGCAATCTACACGCTACCGAAGGGAAGCTTGCATTACAAACGTTACTGGTTTTGAACAAGCTTTCAGAAAGTGCTACATACCTTTAAAACAATTCTGTTATTTATAAAGGCATATTAAGTGTGCTCTCCAAAACATTTCTTGCAATGTGTTCTGTTAGGGTGGAAAGGCAGTTAGCTTTTCTCATACTCGTTAGATATTCAAAATAGTTTACCTTTTTCTTCTGCATGTGTTTTAAAATTTCTAATGTCTGTTTAATTTCGGGAATCTGACCTTTTAGCCTGTGAATTAACAACAGTCATCATTTATTATTTTACAGAGACACAAAGTTTCCTAACAAGTGACGAGCTCTATTACACAATTCAACCTCTTTTAAAACTTGATGCCCTGAACAAACAGCTTTCTGAGCTTACAAATGCACGTTTAAAAGATGAAGGCAGGTACAGGCACCTCGTGCACGGCTTCCCCAGCCCCTCAGCACGGGCTCAGCAGTCCCACAGCGAGCAGAGCACGCAGCTTTCCAGCTGTGACACGCACTGACAACAAGGTGCACCTGCTGGGCATGTTTTGGTGAATTTCTGGTCCCCACGGGGCAGAGGGAAACATCTGCAAAAACGCAGGTAAAGACCATAGCACTCAAAACAAGTGCGGGGCTTTTGGCCTTAGAGGCTCCTGACCAGATCAGCAGTACTGTCATTTCTTGTTGGGCATGATTCTCAGGAAGAAAAGGAAAGCTGTTTCTTTGTCCTGAAAGTACTGCCAATATCAGCTCTCCTAAAACCAACTTTGTACTTCTTGGGATATTGAAATTAACACAACTTTAATTAAAAAAAAATTGAACGGTGCCAAACATTTCCCAGTTCTGCACAAACATAACTTACCTTCGTTTCTTCTGAGCAAGATTAAGTTCCAAAAACTTGTACTTCTGGTACTGCTCATCCAACTTCTTCAGAACTACATCTGCTGTCTCGTTTCCGGGCTGTCTCATAAAAGAATCCACGTCTTCCTTGAAGGGGAGAAAAAACCCTCAGCGTTACGAGAGCTTTACAGAAATGCTCAGTATCGTCAAGCAGAGAGCTGCATCAAAGACGAAAGGAGTATTTCACAGCTGTATTTACTGGGGCCTTCTTAGCAGCAGCATCAGCCCTGCCGATGCTGAATGACATCCAACAGGAGCAGCCCTCAGACCAGGGCTAACTTTCAGTTCCCCGTGTGCAAAGTAGGGATGGCACTTCTCTGGTTTCTCAGATTAGAGCTGCTTAGGATAAGAGCGACAAAGCAAAAGGGTCAGGCTGAGCCTGAGCCAGGCTACGTGATGGCAGAGAGAGGCCAAGGGGAGAAAGCTGTGCTAACAGCTCAGTGCAGCTTTGTGCTAGTAACATGTCTTCGGAGGAGCCTCCTGCAGGCAGCAGAGCCACGGGAAGCCCTGCAGGACAAAACAAGCCAGGCCCAGGGAGCAGCACCTCGGATGGCAGCTGGAGCAGCAGGACGCTGACCTCTGCCAGGCCCAGGAAGCAGCTCAGCTGCCTCAACCCGCGCTGCAGCCTCCTGAAAGGTGCGTGGGCCAAGGGATGGGCTGCAGCTTCTGACCCAACAGCAGCTACCGGCGCGCAATGGCCTGAGGAGCACCTCCAGTTACTGAGCCAGCAGCACACAGCAAGGGACACAGCTGCCTCCTAGAACCATAGAATTGCTCAGGTTGGAAAAGACCTTCAAGATCATCGAGTCCAACCACATCCTCGCCATGCTTTCCTAACTCCAACAACCCACTGCTGAATCATGTCCCTGAGCACCACATCCAAACAGTTTTTAAACACATCCAGGGATGTCAACCACCACTCAACCACCTCCCTGGGGAGCCTATTCCAGTATTTAATGACCTACAAAGAAGTTTTTCCTGATATCCAACCTAAACCTCTCCTGGCACAACTTGAGGCCGTTTCCCCTCGTCCTGTCACTTGTCACCAGTGAGAAGAGACCAATCCCACTCTCACTGCAATCACCTTTCAGGTATAGGAAGCGAGCTATATGGTCTTCCCACAGCCTCCTCTTCCCCAGACCAAAAACAGCCCCAGATCCTTCAGTCTCTTCTCACAGAACACATCCTCCAGGCCCTTCACCAGCCTTGTCGCCCTTCTCTGGACCTGCTCCAGCACCTCCATGTCCTTTCTGTACTGAGGTGCCCAAAACTGAACACAGCACTGGAGGTGAGGCCTCACCAGTGCCGAGTGCAGGGCAGGATGACATCCCTGGTGCTGCTCACCACAGCATTCCTGATCCAAGTCAGGATGCCATTGGCCTTCTTGGCCACCTGGGCACACTGCCGGCTCATCTTCAGCCCACTGCCCATCAGCACACCAAGGTCCCTTTCCATCAGGCAGCTTTCCAGCCACTCCTCCCCAATCCTGTAGGGTTGCCTGGCGTTTGTTGTGACACTTGGCCCTACTGAAACTCGTACAGTTTATCTCGGCGCATCAATGCAGTCTATCCCTCTGCAGTGCCTTTCTACCCTCTGGCAGATCAATGCTTCCTCCAAACTTGTCATCTGCAAATTTTTGAGAGTGCACTCAATCCTCTTATCAAGATCATTAATAAAGATGTTGAATAGGAGTGGCCCCAGTACTGAGCCCTGGGGGATGCTGCTTGTGACCGGTTGCCAACTGGATTTAACTCCATTGACTACAACTCTTTGGGCCCAGCCATGCAGCCAGTGTTGCAGCCAGCAGAGCATGTGCCCATCCAAACCGTGGGCAGCCAGCTTCTTCACCAAGGTGTTGTGGGGACAGTGTCAAAGGCTTTACTGAAGTCCAGGTAGACCACACAACAGCCTTACCTTCATCCACTGAGAGGGTCACCTTGCCATAAAATGAAGTCAGGTTTGTCAAACAGGATCTACCATTCATGAACCCATGCTGACTGGGCCTGATGCCCTGGTTGACTTTTAATTGATCCATGATGGCTCCCGAGACAGTCCACTCCATAACTTTCCCTGGCACCGAGGTGAGACTGATAGGTCTGTAGCTACCAGGATCATCTTTCTGGCTCTTTCTGAGGACAGGCATCACATTTGCCAGTCTCCAGTCCACGAGGACATCCCCAGTTAGCCAGGACTGTTGAAGGATGGTGGAGAGTGGCTTGGCAACCACATCCACCAACTCCCTCAGCACTCTGGGGTGCGATCAACCTCATGGACTTGTGAGTGCCCAGTTTTCAGAGCAGGTCCAAAACCATCTCATCATGGATCATGCAGGGCTTATTCTGTTCCCCACCCCTATCTTCCAGAGCAAGGGGCTGTGTGCCCAGGGAGCAACTAGTCTTACTATTAAAGACTGAGGCAAAGAAGGCATTAAGTACCTCAGCCTTATCCTGGCCCTTGCTCACTGTTTGCCACTGCATCCAACAAAGAATGGAGATTCTCCCTAGCCCTCCTCTTACTGCCGATATATTAATAGAAATATTTATTGTTGTCTTTCACCTTAGTGACCAAGTTCAGTTCTAGCTGGGCTTTGGCCTTTCTAATTTTCTCCCTGCACAGTGCTCCTGACAGAGCCTGCAGCAAAGTGCAGGCTGAAAAGACGAAGACAAGACCAAGCATTGCGAAAACCAGACTGGAAATGGTCTGACACAAAACTCCCTCTTGTGGAAGCAGTTCTGCTTGTGTAGATCACTAGGGAACAAAAAGCAGCACTGAGTGTGTTGTTCAACTCCAGGGAAAGCCAAGTTAGCTACGTGCCACGCGGTGCTTGGGGAGCCATGAAAGACCACAGAGCAGCTTGGCCTTTATCCATGCCTATGAAGCAGTGTGTGCCAAAAAGGCACTGAAAAATTCCCTCCAAACCGAGGTGATTCATGAAACATTCTTCAAAAGTAACGCTGCCCAGGCAGCATAGGAGGGGGAACAAGTGAGTCACAAGTAGGTCTTTACTGCAACAGCACAGTTTTGTCTCTGAAGCCTATTTTCTCAAGAAAAAAACCCCAAACAAATCATTAATAAAACCCATACCCTCATAACTATTTTGCCACTTTGAGCAACAAGACAGCACTAAATGCTTCTTAACGCATGCTTCCTTTGGATAAAGTTAAGCGTCCCCTAATGTGTACATGCTCAAACCTCGCCACTGCAGAGACCATTCTGGATCTGATGTGAGCATCTCTCAAAGACAAGGACTGGGATGCCAGTTCGTAAGGCTGCAAAGAGGCACGGAGTGAAGTCACAGCCCGGGCTGCAAAGCACGCAAGAAACGTGTGAAGCACGCAGTATCACAGAATGGTGCCGGGTGGAAGGGACCTCTGGACATCATCCAGTCCAAACCCCGCTACAGCAGGTTCCCTAGGGCAGGACGCACGGCAAGGAGGCCAAGAGGGTTGGGACACGGGCAGAGAAAGGCAGCGCGCAGCCCGTCGGGCAGCCTGCTCCAGCAGCGGCTCTGCCGCCCTCCAGGGAAGGGAGCCGTGCAGCCCGACAGACGGCGGAGGAGCCGCACGCACCGACACGCGCGTGGCGCCCCGGTCCTCCGACAGCTCGGCTCGGGGGCAAAAGCTGGCGAGACGAGACGAGCACAGAGCTTCTGGCCGGAGCGCGAAAGCACCCCGACCGCCACTTCGAGAAAGGGCGAAGGAGGCAGCGCCCCGAGCGGCGGCTCCGGGCACGAGGCCGCGGCCCCGCACGGTACAGCGCTCGGGGTACCGAGCCGAGCAGCCCCCTTCAGACAGCGCTCGCGACCGCCGCCCGCCCGCGCTCCGCTCGGGGCCTCGCGGCCCAACCCGCCGTGCCGAGGAGGCGCAGCGCCCGCCGTCACGGAGCGGCCAACCGGCCGGGCGGCGCGGAGACCCGCATCCTACAGGGCGGGCCCGGGGCCGAGCCGCGCCGCCCCCCGCGCTCCCCGGGGCGAGGGGACCGCCTCGCGAAGCCGAGCCCCGCCGTCGCCCGCGCCTCCGCCGCTCACCACGAAGACGGCCTCGGGGATGCCGAGGGGCCCCCGCTTGCCGCCCGCCGCCGCCTCGCCGCAGCCCGGCCCGCTGCCGCTGGCCGCCGCCATCTTGGAGTTCCGACGCCGCGCGCGCACGCGGCCCGCGACGAGACGCTGCAGGCGAGCGTCAGCGCGTCAGCGCCGCCCTCAGAGCGACGGGAGGCGGGGCGGCCGCCAGCCGAGAGCGTCGCCTGCTGGCGGAACGCCGCCAGCCACGAGTGCGGGAGGGGCCGAGCAGCGGCGGCGTTTCCGGCAGCGGCGGGCGCTCTGCGATTCGAGGGGCTCCGCCTGGCGGAGTGCGGGGCTGGACGCCGCTGGCTGGTCGGCGTGCGATTTCCAAGAATAAAAACCGCCAGCCGCCACCTCGTGTGGAGCTGTGCCGAACTGCGCCCCGCAGAGCCCGCACCCTGCCCGGGGCCGCCGTTTGCCCAGACCCCGCCCATACCCGAGGCCCGGGCTGCGCCTCACCCCGCGGGCAGACGGCAGAGGCCCAGGACAGACCCTCAAGTACCAGAAAGGAGAGGAGATGCATACTGGCTTGACATGCATTTGCCATTTTATTGTTCAGCCTTCTTCGGTCATCGTCTTTTCCTGGCCTGCCTTCTGGAAGCAGAGTCCTGATGGAGCACCTGAACAGCCCTTTCATCTTTGCATCCCGTGTGAAGTCTTCCGCTTCCCCAAAGCAGCAGCCGCTTCTGTAGCTTCTCAGGCAGTGCCTGGAGGCCACAGAGAGCACTGGGCCCTTCGCTGTCCTCCAGCTGTCCAGAGCAGCTCTGCAGGGGATTCCAGTCCCAGTCCAACCCTCTCTTTCAGGGTTCACTCTGAGGTTGCATGGAGCTTGCTTGTAGCTGCCTGCTGCACTTCTGTTGTCCTGGCTCAGGTCACCAGTGCCAGTCTTTCCCTTCTCCTCTGGTGTGAGGGGAGAGGTCTTGGGAAAGAAAGAGGGATGAGAAGGAAAGGGTGAGAGGGAGCAGCAGCATGGGCTCTCAGGTGGATGGTGACTCCTCTACAGCCAGATGAAAAGCGAGAGCCCTTGGAGCACTGTTCCCAGAGCCCATGACTTCCACAGGCAAGCACAGTCTTACAGCACCTGCACAGTCCCACTGGGGGCTGATCCACCTCCATCAGTTCCTCCTCTGGAGGTAGGCCCACCTCTATAGGCTCGATGTTGCTCTCCACACAGTCGACCTCCATGGGTTCAGGCTCTGGCAATGCCTCTTCAGGGGAAAAGGAATCACTCTCCTCCACCACAGTGCTCACCCCATACAGGGAGGAAAGTCACAAGCTGCTCCTTCTGACAGCAGAAGACTGGCCGGAAAGGCACAGGTCTTGCTGTGCAGAGGTTCTGGTCCCCATATTGATAGGGGTCCAGGAGGGAGGAGGCTCGTGAAATCCCATAGCTGTGGCATGGTGACCCTAAGAATGTCCCATGATGACCAAAACAGACCATTGGGAGGGTGGAGGCCATAGGCCTAAGGTTCCCCTCGTACCACTACTGGAGTTCTGCAGCCCTGGTTCAAACCATTCTCTGTAATGTTTTCATACATGACTCCAATAAGGATACGAACTTTCTATCAAAAAGCAGTGTGCTCACACGATGCTGAACTGGGACGAGCATTGACTCCCTGGGATGGGGCAGCCCTGGCTCTATGTACCGGTCAGGGGAAAAGGGGCTGGAGAGCAGTGCTGCAGAAGGGATCACGGGGTCATGGTTGGTGGCACGTTGAATCTGAGCAGGCTCTCAGATCCACCACATTTGGGCCCCCCCATGAGGATGACTTGTGTAAGGCACACCACCACATCCAATGCAAATGCAGAAAAGCAGGAAACTCAGGGGCTGCGAGGACCACAGAAACCCTCCTGCCTCAGACTGCTTTCAAGGAACAGCCTCTCTCCTCTCTCCTCTCTCCCACACACACACACACGCACCCCCATCCCTCAGGTGTTCCAAAGTTTATTTTTCAAAACATTTCTAATGATTGGATATGAGCAGCAATCTTAAAGAAAAACAAAACAATTAACAAGTTGTAAAGGCCCAGTCAAAATATCAACAGAGCCCACAGCCAACTTTGGGCTTCGGCTTCATTTTTATTTTTATTTTTCCTTAAAGAAGAAAAGAAGTTGGTAGAATGCAAACCCTCAGTACTTTTCCTATAAGTTTCCCCTCCAGCTTGTGGATGGTATTTTCCCACACCTTATATCCTTAGAAAATGAAGCAACTCACGTACAGGAACAAGCTGTACAAAACATCTGAGAAAAGCCTCAACAGCCTGAATGAGAGTAGGTCCTTTGAAATAAATATCCAATAAAGGCACAAACCTGTTCTGGGGAAAAACATCACATAGAAAACAAGACCTACTAAGTAAACAGTGGAGGAGGTGAGGAGGAAGAAGCTATTCCAGCACCTGCTGCTCCATTACTCCCAAGAGAAATTCTGGACAGATGCCTGGGAAAGGATGAAGTGTGAGCGATGTGAGGGTGCACGTTTCAGACAGACCAAAGACCTGCTGGCACAACTCTCCTAACTGCAGAGGTTACTGCCATCTCTTTAAAGACCGCCTTACTGAGCAGTTCCTTTAATGTAAATATCAACGACAAATCAGGCACCTGCTGAGTAACAGCACGCTCTTCTCTCTTCATAGCTGCCAGCAGATGTACAAATGATCACACGTACAGTTTCCATTGCTCAAAAATATAATCTTTAAAATGGAAATAAAAGACCGAGACGCAGTGCCTTTAAATGTTGCCCTTATAATACAAACTGCCCAAAACACAAGTGTTCCTTTTTATATACAAATTAAGCACCGATCCACAGCGCTTACTATTCAAATTGCAACCCACCCCCCACCCCCCACGTCCCTGCCACAGAAAAAAAACTGATGTGGATACACCCTGTAGTCGATCTCGTAGTTGGGGGCTTTATTGTTAGTTTTTTCCTTCTCCATTAGCAATGTCTGCTTGCATTTTTCCCCTACACTCATTGCATCTCTATGTGCACAGAACTGAGATTTCTTTAGTAAATAATTTGTCTGAATTCAAAAAAAGTCAAAGTCTGTCACTTTGTGGAGGCAAAGTCGAACTAGACCTGAAGAGCATTAGAAAACGCGGCTATTTAAAAAGAGGTTCACTTGTCGAGTGCAAGAGGCCTAACGCCAACCTTCCCCAACAGCCCAGCCACCTTACTGTACACGCCATGGAACACAGCCCTCCTGCAGCACTGCTGAGTCCCGGCTGCCAGCCTCAAACCAACCGCTCAAGTACAGCGGCGCAAGGCACACAGCACACTGTGAAGCTTTCCTCCTGTTCTGCCACACATGGAGTGACCGCGGATAACAAGCATTCAGAGCGGGATTCTGAGCAACTTCTTCCAACTCCTTTGAGTTGGAAGACAAAAGGGAAAGAAAGTGACATTCATCTCCATCTCTCTTCCCAGTTTCACTCCGCAGAACTGCCCCCACCACTTGCGCCCGCCATCTCTTCTTCCCAAGGATAAAGCTGAGCTAACAGTTCTCACGTGCCCAGCATTGCAAACGAGACTAAAAGCGGAGCTTCGCAGGTCTGCAGGGGGCACTGTGCGGCCATCTCCCCTTTTCCAGTAGGAAGCTGCTCTCACATTGCTTTGCTACAAGGACACTAAAGAAATGCAGAGCAAAGCACAAGGCAGAGTAGCACTACAACTGCTGGCTGGTCTCATTAGTACCTCCTTTTGCAGCAAAGTCTGTCCATTCTGGATATTCCAAATGCTCTGCAACTGTTTCAGTTTTAAACAAACATACTGTTAGCAGATATTTATTTGCAGATTTGAATAACGGAACAGATCTTTACTTCAGCAACGCCGTATCAGAGGAGACCTCACAGTTCCTGGTGCTGGAAACTGCCTGGCTGCAGCACTCGCAGCTCCATCATTTCTTACTAGAAACGCTGCAACTCTGAACTCAAGACTGTTCCGTGCTGGATATATCCAAGGAAGTACCTATCTCCTAAAAAACAGCCTCCTCAGCACAGTGATCCCTTCTCAGTGGCATCTGTTCCTCATCACCCAGAGGGCAACTACAGGCATCGCAGAATTCACTGCCTTTAAACTGTACCATTGCTCAGCCCAAGAGAGCTGGAGGAAAGCTCTTCTGTAATTCAAACAGGCGTGGAACTGCAGCATACCAGGTTACGTCTGCCAGTAAGCTGGGCTGTTGTGTTTTCCTCTTCTGCCGTTGTTTTCATCTAATTATTTTTTAACTGTTTCACTTGACAAGTGTGTTTCTGTAGCATTTCTTCTGCGCTCCTGGGACATAATGAAGCATTCAAAAAGAAAGCTCATCTCCGCAACGTGAAAAGCACTGCTCTTCCAAGTTCTTCTGGAAAGGACAGACTGACAGGACTTCCAGGCCTATCTGCATTTATAGCAGGTCAGATTTCTGCAGTTCTGTTGTCAATTACACCCAGATTAACAGCACTGTACTCTCAAGGCCTACTTAGGGTATAGAAGCAGAAGACTGATGTTGTTTTGAAAACCCACCTTTCACATTGATCACTGGTAGCATTACAGTTGGCAGGAGAGGTTTTCCTTGCATTCTGCTCCCTATTCCGTTCAACCAATACTCGTCCATTTCCCTCCTCCCTTTTTGCAATATGCTATCACTTTGCATTGGACAACAAAAAAATACAAGGCAGCATTTTCATAGCCCACCTAAACTTTGGAGAAAGACTTAAATATGCAGGATGTGCCAGAAGCACAGACAACTGCCTCACCAGCAACAGCACACGTCAGGAATTATTTCACATACAAGGTATTCCTCTCAAGCCTCTATTTCTTAAGAAAGCATTTTTGTCTTGAAAATACTACAGAAGGAAAAGATTACCGCAGCATGAAAGAAAACCTTATTTACAAGTTTGCACATATTTACATATTTAAAAATCATTCCTTTTATTCTGGTTGCAAGTAGATTCTTGTTTCAGAAAAGGAGCACAAGCACTTCACCAGAGCAAGACTATTTCTGTAAAACTGCCAGTTCTGAAACACCAGCATTATGGCAAAGCTTGCTTTCTAAAAAAGTCTGTAAGCTCAAAGGGAAGGGTTTTTTAGTGGACGTCTTCTCCCACCGCCCTTTCAAATTGGATAGCTTACCTCTTCTGTAGCTAGCAACCAGAGCTCTGAGCTGCTCTCGTCTGCTGCTGCTTGGGGGATCTACGTTCACTGTAACAGGATCTACTCTCCCTTCAGCTGTGAAGGATGCCCTTTGTGGAGAAGACACTCAGTGAAAGTGCGCCTGCTGTCACCTGTTGGAGGCTGTCCGTGCTGTTGTGACACACTTGTATCCCTACCCTACGGCAGCCCTTGCCAGAGCCAGGCTCTTTCAACTAGCCGTGATTTCAACCAGCTGTGTAACACTGCCATCCCAGTGGTGCAATCACTTACTTGACTCTGCATTTCTGAATATGTAGAGATCTTGTTGATTCACAGCATTTAAAACTCACATTATAAAGGCTGTAGATTACCCTCAGCTATTCTGATGTCAGAGCTGTCTGATTTCATACAACATTGGCATTAGGATAACACAAATATTACTCTATCAGAGTATTTCTTTAAGTGTACAAAAAAGCTATTGCTCAGCTTTGAGTTGTGTCTTGGTTACAACAGCCACCTCATTTACGGAGAGAATAAAGAGTTAGCGTTTTCCATTCATTTCTTAACACAATTCACTGAAGAACCAGGTTGCAAAGCAATCGTGTAACCCTCTCAGCTCTGAAGAGAAGAATCCAGTTTGTGCCTTCCAAGTCAACCTTCAGCCTCTGAGAACACAGTTTCCTGCCAAGCAATCTTGAAATTGGTGACCAAGACCATTTCACACAGCAGTGACTGTTATAAACAAGAATCCCTAAAGCACGGCAATTCAAAACAACATTATGTCGCACAGGGGAGAAACAGTCACCCTGTTCAGGAATCCAGAAATCACAGAAAGATTTCTTCTTTCGTTTTACCAGTATTTGGTTCTTCTCACATCTTGCAGCTTTGGCGGCTCTACATGAACTGTATCTGTAAAACAGGGATTACGTGTTAATGCTGCTTACATAGCACATGGTTACTCACAGGTTCAGAATTCTACATCTGTTCACACGCCCAGTTACCTCCAAGCTGGGTTTTGTCCTGAAGAACATTAAGACCAACATATTTGAATGACAATTCCTTCAGCTTGAACAATCGCTCGTCCATCCCTTTTTACCTCCCCACCACATAGGCCTTCAGAGAGCTTTCCTCATTCCTCTACCCAGTAAGGCAAACCCATGTATCCAGCTAACATCCGAGGAAGTCTACGTGCCAATGCCATTCCCCTTTTCCTAATACTGACATGGTGAAAAGCTAACCACAACATTTCTGAATTTTACTTTCCTTCCCACACTTGCATGCTTTCACCCGCTGAATTTGCTTTCTGACCAGCAAAAGCTGACACTTCTGACTGAAGAACCCCTTGCTTTCAGATGCAGAAATACATCAAGGAACACTGGGTTGCTTTCATTCAGACTCAAGTTTCAGTGTGGCCTTTCATTTAAAAAGAACAGTTTACCTGTGTTCCAGAAACAGGTGCAAAAGGATTTGTCGGCCTTAGACCGGGCTGCGTATATATCACTGACTGGGGTGCCATCAAAGGAGCAGCTCCCATCTGAGAAGGGACCTGCTGGGAGACAAAAAGAAAGCAACAAACCCAAAAACCAGTTACACGAAAATTAAAACTGGTTCTAGAAGTGGTATCTTTTTGCATTGTAAACATAGTAGAAAATAAGCAGGGAGATGCAGACGCACATAGTAGAGCTTTTAAAAAAATCTTCCTGTCTAAGATTTAATACCACCTCTTGCAGGTGTGTGGTGACAAAACCATCTGCTTTCACGTACTATTAACTTGATGAAGTTATATGCAAGTCACAGTGCTGTTTGAGGAATGACTCCTGCCACAAACCCAGCAGACACTCAGGTTTTCAGGGACAGGAGACTGTCACAGTTCTTACCATTCCATAGACAGGCACTTGAGGCGTAGTCACTTGGTATGCAACTGGAGCAGGCACCTTCAATCAAGAAAATTGCAGTGTATATTAGATAAGTTCACGCCTACTAGTCAGGCATACAAAACATTTTTCAAGTAATTACTACAACCAGCATTCACAAGAAAGTGACTTACATGTCCAGGATAATGTACTCTGTTCTGGCACAGCAAAAGGAGTAAGGACAGAAAATTGTGCAAGGAGGTATTCAGATTGGATATTGTAACCAAGGGAGACGGATTCCAATCTAATACTGCAACTACCTATGCTCAACCCACTGATTTAAGATGGGGATGAGGAAGCTCAAGGGCAGTATACCATCAGTAGCATCCTACTTTCCCTGACGAGATCTCCAGCAAAGGTAAAACTTATTATGTTCAGCCAGATTTTAATATACTGCAGCCAGGTGCTGCTCGCATACCACATTTCTGATGTCAGCAACACACTGCAAAATATTTGATAAAAAAAATGACAAGCGTCTCAAGCTGGCAGTCAGTTTTATGAGGTTATGTACGTAGACATGGTGACGTGTGCCCTTCATATTGCTCTGTCTCAACTGGTAGAGGTAATGATCTTACTAAGGGAATGCTGGGTGTTGTTTTATGAAGGAGTATGAACACTACGCGTGAATTGGAGAGTTACTATGAATGCCACAGGCCAAGCTGCAATGCCTGGACCTCTCCAGTACTTGGGCACTGATTTTAAAGCTGTTCATAGCCAAGTTAGTTCTTTGCACCGGGAATGGTTGAAATTCCAAGCCAATGGGTGAGGAGATGCCTGGCACAGGGCACTCAACCATCTAAGAAAAGCATCTCATGTGACAATGCAAAACAAACAAAAAAATCAACTGAAACCCACAGTGAGCCACATCAACTGAGGTTTCATCCTTCTATCAAAAACAGAAACACAACAGGCACTTTTAACATGAGATGTTCCAGAATGTGAAGAAAGGATGAAAAGATCTGGCACGAGACTTCTGAGATGGTAAGTACTGCAATCCTCTAACTAGAACATTTGGGTTTCATTTCAGTCCAGTGCTGTCTATTAAGCTGCTTAAATTTTCAGTGAGCGTACTTGTATAAGCTGAAGGAAAAAGGCATCACAGGCAAATCTACTCCAATTGGAAGCACTAAATCAGATGGCTGTCCGAAACTCATTGTAAGTTCTGCAACTACTGTAGTTATAAGCAACTGGGAGGAACAATTTATTTCCCTCCAAGGCAGCTATATTTCAAAAGAAGTTTGCACTTGTATGAATACAGTGGAATGGAAGACACCTGGCAAGTGACTGAAAAGCCAGCTGCCTACAGACAGCCCTCCAAGAAGTGGAAGTCCTTCACAGAAGCAACTCCTTTAGAGTTATTGTGTGTTGTGCGACTCTGTATTTGTGCGTTGTGTTGGAAAAGTGATGACACTGCTGTTAAGCATGATTACAAGCCTGAAGTGCTGCTTGAAACAATAATTAAGTTGCCCTGCAGGGGTGCAATATCATTTCAAATAATACAACTAAAACGCAGCACAAACCAGAAGTAATACTGTTCTTCTTCTACTCCTGAAACAAGTTCTTTGGATTCTTAAAAGGTGCACATGTACGTGCTCAAGTCTCTCAATCGTACCTTGACGTTGTTGTTTTGAGATCAACTCAGCTCATAAAGAACTCACAAACGGTTCAAGGTCTCAAGTGCGAGGATTCCCAACCCTGCTCCAAAGTCTTTAACAGGGAAAGAAATACACTGCAACACACTTTCTTGAGTTTGGGAAGTGGCCCTGCGTGCAGTTTTGCCCCCCACTCCTGTCCAAGGCAGGTTTTGCTATTATTTTCCAACTGATTCATGCAGTGCAGAAACATTTCCTGGAACAAAGAGCAATTCCAGCAGTACAGCAGTTACCATATGTGGCAGCGTGGGTAAGGGAGTAGGGTTCCATGTGGTCGATGTGCTCGTTTTTGCTTGCCAGTTTGTTCCACCAGTAAGTTTTTTCTCTGCAGGCTGGGTCCACTGCATATCAGACCTGAAAGGAAACTGTGGTATTAGTTTTCAGACAGAGCCAGAGAGAACAACAAGAACAACGATGTCACAGAACACAGGAAAACACATCTTAAGTCAGGCAGGCATTTGAAATCTATGGGTAGTAAAAAAAAACTAAAGGATTTAATTCTCTCCTTACATTTCTCTGCTGCAGCAAGTAGGAAGTCCAAGGGTTCTGTTTTGGGTTAAAAGCTCCCTACCATTTCACCATACGGTGCAATAGCTCACAAGAATTTGACTTAACCACAAGATCTTTTGTAGTGACTCAAAAACACTTCCAAGCACAGCAGCTAAAAGATGAAATGAACTCAAATGTTAAGGCCGATTGTTACGGTGACTGACTACAGACTCACTCTTCCAACACTATTCTTGGTAGCAGATTACTCTGAACTGAGACTGTTGTCATCAATGTCAGTGCTGTGAAACTGTGCTACTGCCTACTAAGGAGTCGTGTAGGAGTATCCTAAATAGACAGACACACTTACTTTTTGGATGGAGTTCCTCCAAAGCCAAGACCTGGGAGGGTGGGAAAAACATAGATATGTAAGTCCCAGGTATTTTTATTTATCTATTTATTTTACTTGTGAGAAGAAAAATCATTTGCTTGTTTGATTTTGTTACTAAAAACAAGTGAAAAGCTTCATGCTTACTTCCCACTAGATTAGCGAGAGAAGAATCAAGGTCATTTGCCAGAATTTTTCCACTTGGCTGGTTGGCTGAGGTGGCTCTTTGACTTGGCGGTGGTACTGTGGGTTGCAAAACATCATCTAGATATTTAATAGCTAAAAAAAAAGAACAAAAAACCAGCTCTTAACAAAGGTGACACTGAACTTAATAAAATAGTCTATCCTAAGCTAGAAAGGCAGAGAACCCTAAGCAACATTAAGTATTTCTTACATACCGAGGCAAAACATGCTGGAAGCACTAAGGGGTAAGCAGAAGCATCATTTCACTTTCATTTCTTAAGGAATGCTGTTTGCCTATCTGGTAAAGTCTTCAGTTATGCTTCAGCAGTAACTGACAGAATTTCTAAATTAAGCAAACCCTCCTAAAAGAACCTCAAGAACAAAGTCACCCAAGACAGTTTCAAGGCATTCTTGGAACCGCCAGCAGTAATTTCATGGTACTGCTGGCATCTGGAACGTTCACAAGAGTTCCTACATGTTTATAAGGACTTTAAGAGAAAACAGCCCCAAGAAAAGAGATCAGAACTTAAGTTATTCCAAAAGCAAAGCATACCCACAACTACTCTTGCATTCTTTTAGGTGCAGTGCCTCCCAGTGAAGCTCAAGGGAACTCACTGTCACGTGTTAATAATATTAACATCGAAGTCAGGAGCACTGAAACAGAGTAATGTAAGCTTACCCATTAAGAGACATCCACGGGGCCAACGTTTGTCCCCCCAAAAAGAAAGAGGAAACAATCAGTAGGCAGAAGGAAACAAGTCAGAGCTAAATTTAAATAACTAATTAAACTGATGGCTTGTTATCAACTTACAAATGTATTAAGTCATTAAGTTATTAACTTCCACACCACAAGAGCAATTCTACTAACAGATTTGAAGGGTAGGCCTGGGTGAACCTAATGAGGTTCAACACAGCAATGTTGAAGATTTTGCACTTGGGCCGGAGTAATTCCAGGCATTTATATAGACTGGAAGGAGCTCCTTGAAAGCAGCCCTGCAGAGAAGGACCTGAGGGTCCTGATGGATGAAAAACTGAACATGAGCCAGCAGTGTGCATTGCAGTTTGGAAAGCAAATGGGATCCTGGGCTCCACCAGAAGACGAGTGGCCAGCAGGGACAGGGAGGTGATTTTGTCCCTCCCTACTCTGCTCTTGTGAGGCCCCATCTGGAGCCCCGTGTCCAGGTCTGGAGCCCCAGAACAGGAAAGACAGAGAGCTGTTGGAAACAGTCCACAGGAGAGCCACAAAGATGATCAGGGGACTGGAGGACCTCCTCTACAAGGACAGGCTGAGGGAGCTGGGCTTGTTCAGCCTAGAGAAAAGAAGGCTGTGGGGTGACCTCACTGCAGCCTTTCAGTACCTAAAGGGAGCCTACGAACAAGAAGGGAACAATCCTCTTTGAAAGAGTAGATAACAGCAGGACAACGGGAAATGGTTTCAAGTTGAGGGAGGGGAGATTTAGGCTGGATGTCAGGGGGAAGTTCTTTACAGAGAGAGTGGTGAGGTGCTGGAACAGCTGCCCAGAGAGGCTGTGGATGCCCCGTCCCTAAAGGTGTTCAAAGGCCAGGTTGGATGGGGCCCTGGGCAGCCTGGTCTAGTATTAAATGTGGAGGTTGGTGGCCCTGCCTGTGGCAGGGGGGTTGGAGATTCATGATCCTTGAGGTCCCTTCCAACCTGGGCCATTCTCTAATTCTGTGTGCCTGCAGGGTGCAAACTAATTGTAAGACAGTTTTTACCACTTGCAGTCCTGTACTGCGGTGCTGTAGATTTTCCTCCAAAAACAGCATCAAAGTCCACATTGATTGCTGAAGGGGTGGCACTTGGAGGAGCTGAATGAAGAGGGAAACCTAAAAAAAAAATACAGGGGAATCAGGTACACCCATGAAACAACATCACTCTTTTCAGCAAAAACAAAGTCAAAAAAATAAAGAGATCAAATTACCATCAACAGACAGAGGATGATACACAGAGGTATAGGTAGGTTTACGGCCACTGAAGTCATCTTGGCAAAAAGAAAAAACAAAGCAAAGATCAGCTTAAGAGAGAAAACGGAAGAAAGTGCTCTAAACTTTAGGTCTGCAGTTAAAATTTAAGAACTGCTGGCAAGTTCCAGCAGTGAAAGTAACTTGCCCTCCCCACTACAAAAGTAAAACCAAGTTGCAGTTTGCAAAGTCAACAAAATTTTCAGCTAAAAGACAGTTTTCAATGGTCTAGGTTGGGGAAACTGAACTTGAGAAATACATGTTTAAGGAACCACATTTACTACTGGAACTAATGCACCACTTTCATGTGTTAAGAACAGATTGGTCCCAACAACACAAAGACAGCACCACCCAGTTTACTAGTAGCATTATCTCCACTTGCAAAGAAATGAGATGCTTTGGTTTTGATTTTTACCACTAAATAGTTCCACTGTGTGTCTGGAAGACAAGCTAGCACTGATGAAAGGGGCAGTAGATTTTACAGCTTCTTCAACTGGCTTCATGTCAAAGATGTCCAGATGAGGTGGAGACTCAACACAACCATTTGAGGACGAGAAAGGACCTTGCAGATGCAGAAGTAAAGGAAAGAATACAGAGTACACAGACAGGGAAGAACGACAGGACAGATGACTGCATGTGAGATGTTCTACACAAAGCCAAACTGTAGACCTGCCACACAGTGGCCTGTCAAGAGATAGGAATTCTGACTTTTGGATAAAATCATTCACCGCCTTCTTCATTTAGGGAAAATAATTTCATTATTGCCACAGGGAGGGGAGGGGAAAAAAGACAGTTACCTACTAAGAAAAAAAAGCAGCCATTACATCTTTGGCTTCATAAATCTAGCATTTTAATATGGAACTACTAAGCATCGATTCTGCCTATTGAAATACGAACCCCTCACTTCCTTGTTTCAGTGTTTAAGGCATTTGACATCTCTCCTGACAAATCTTTAGAACAAGCAGGGCTATAATGAGTGCTGTGCCCAAGAAACAGTCAACTCATTTCAACAATGAATTCACAGTTGTTATTCTGGGCAGGCTGCAGGCATGGCCTTTGCTGGGGACACAGGTTCAGTACCTATACCACAGAAAGTGTTGGTTGGCAGTTTTTATTCTTTCCCTCAGAAATTGCGCCCAAAATACAAAGACTGCTTTGTGGTTTGTCAGAGGATGAAGCACTGAAGTACAGGTACGTTTATGACCACTGAAGTCATCTTGGTGGAAAAAACAAACAAACAAAGATCAGAATAAGGGAGAAGATGGAAGAAAGTACTCTAAAAATTAGGTCTGCAGTTGCAATTTAAAAATTTTCAGAACTTTCAGATTAGCTGCTCTGTACTCTGACAGGCTCCAAGATATCTGGATGCAAAAAAATTCTGTCTCCTAAGCCCCAATTATTTCACTGTGAACTCAATTCAACTATGAACTCATTGGAGTTACTCCTATATTCTAAGGAATCACCCATCAAACCAAAGTAATCACCCAGTCAAACTAAATAAGCTTACCTCCCCAAGCACTGCCTGCTGACGTTGCTGTAGCTGCAGTACCCTGTACAGTTGGAACAAACACAGGCTGAAGATCAAAAAGATCACTGGAAAGGTTGGGCATGCTGAAAAGAAAGAAAGAGACACAATATGTCTTGTATTCTTGAGTTACACACAAATTCACAGTGATATCTCAGTTGTTTCTTGTTCACCAGGAGCTAGCCACAAATAACAGTACAAAACAATATATTTTCTTTTAAAGTATTTCTTAGCAAGTGATACCAAAAACCCCATCAATGCTCCAAGAAAGTAGGAAGTTACCCTCAAGAAGTACTTAAAATTGTGAGCTGCCAGACCAGCCCAGCATTCAGGCTTACTTCAGAAAACAGAATCTCTCTCACCTATTTGTTGTGGGTGCCGATACTGAAAAGAGGTCAACAGCTGCAGTGGTATTCACACTTTTTCCTGATAAGGTGCTTGGGGATGCTGATGTGGAAGTAGAATTTGATACTACAGAAATCTCTCTTAATCGCTGCTCCTGAAAGTCCAGATATACAGTTTGGAGTTCAGTGTTATTACTTTGTTTGCCCTTCAGACCCTTTCAAAAAAAATAGTTCAACTATGTTCCTTAAATTAAAAAAAAAAAAAAGACTCAAAATCATCTTTTCCACAAAATCAAGGAAACAGAAAGCTGATTTCAGGTTTGTTTTAACGTAGCCACAAAAGGCTTCACAAAAACCATCCTGAAAGCCTCAAGTCTCACCTTGGCATCTAGAGCAACGTATATGAGGCTCCCTCCCTTCCAAAAGATGCATTTCTCTGCTGCCAGGATCCCTTAGAGCTCAAATCAAATCACCAGAAACCTAAACTGATGTGTGTCTGAACACCTACCTATGAGGTGTTACTCGTCTTTTTTATACAATTAGTTTTAGGTCACATCCCTCGGTTACAGCTGGATCGCACCTCCCTTGGTTACAGCTCACTGCATTTACACACAACGTGTCAAATCACAGTTTCCTAGCACATTCCTCAAGTAAAAGAAACTCAGTCAGTTTGTAAGTTTCTCACCCAACCCAAATGCGTTTCCTATTAATCCATTTAACTTGTCAGTGACAGCAGCTACAACTTCTGTTATAACAGAAACAGCACAGGGGAGACATCTGATAGAACTCCCAAAGGAAAAGGAAAAAAAAAAAAATCACAAAATAACCAACCAAAACAGCTGCATCACAATACCAGCCAAGATTTTTTGGTGAAGCAGCTCAACAGTGAGTAGCAAGGGACACTAAGATTATACATGTATACATATACAGACATGTGCATATATAGAATACCTTAAGAGCTTGCAGTCTAGCTTGTTCCTCCTCCAACGCCTGCTGCTTCTCTTTCTCATCCATCCTGCTCAATGACATCCCAGTGTTGGCAAGCGTGGAAACAGCACAGGACAGAGCACTAGCCCTAAAAAACAGCAGGAAGTTTTTATTAACCAAAATCAGCCAGGCACAGATCTCATAGTTTAAGCATTAAGTGTTAGTTGTGCTACTCCCCCTGCCACCGCAGCCTTCTCTTACCTTGCTCTTTGGTACAGAATAATAGCATTATTGAAGATGGAGAAGACCTTCAACATCATCAAGTCCAACCACAACCCTCACCTACCCAGCCTCATCACGTGCCACACATGTGACAGGAACACACAGGATTACTCCCCAGGTTTCTGTGGTAGGAACTGTCAAGTAGTGAACATACCAGTTTTCTATTCATATTAGCATCATGTTGATTAGACTTCAGTTCTGCTCCACTGAAGTGGCAGAGGCACAGAAAGCTTGCATGGGAGGGGGGAGGGGGGGCCCACAGTAGGACAGAGCAAGAAGCAACACACCAAAGTTATTCCCAATACTGCACGCTTTAGTGGAATACTGCCATGGAAAATCATCAGATACTTTAAAAAAAAAAAAAAGAAAAAAAGAAATCTGAGGCATAAGACAGGTACTCAGGAATGCACTTTACACTGATACCTTCCTTCATCAGAGTCTGCCCACATATTTAAGGGGGTTCCCCCTTAGATGTATGCATATATTGGTGTACGCCCAAACCAAACCTTTTGCCCTTCAATCAAAACACATTCATACACACCAGTACTCTCCCTCTTCTCCTGACAGAAATAATTCCTGTCAGCACAAAGTATCAAAGCTCATTTGGCAGCTCTGAGACTGAAGAACTTTCATAGGCAGGTTAAAGCATTCATGACTGAAGAAGTAAATAACTGGCAACGAAGATGAACACCAGCCTAACAGCAGAAAGCCTTGAACTCCAAATACCATGCAAGTCTTATGAGCCAGAGGATTCAAACAAAGAAAAAAGTGCAAGGAATAATACACAATGTCTCTGCTCAGTGGTTTATTACAATACAGCAAGATACCTGTCAGACAAAAGCACACATCTAAGGAGCAAGTGCAGTGGAGCTCTCAGACTATTACTCACCAGATACAACATTTATACTGTCTGGGAAGATAGAGCTGGAAGCCAATAAAATTCAAGAGGAGAACCTCAATGACTGAATCCTAAAACTTCTTAGGATGATGACAACAAATCTTAAGTAGAGGCACAGGTGCCATTCATTTGGTGCTCACCTGCTGGCAGCAGAGACTTCTTTTGTTTTCTTCCCCTCCAGAGAAGCCAAATGCTGCTCCAGTGCTTCAAGCAAGCTGCTGGGTGCCTGAAATTAGAGTATTTGTGAAGCTCTACTTTTAGACAAGGACTTCTTGTTTAGTACACAGATGAGTTTTCCCATCAACTAAGAACCAACGTGATCACTTCAGTGACAGCACCTTGATGTCATTCATCCTGCACAACTGTGTTCCACCTAGCCAGCTGTGGTTCTTGGCTCCCATCAGGAACACTTGACAACAGGGAGTGAAGTTCGATTACAAAAAAGCAATCAAATTCAGCCTTATCCCAACAATACATTCTCAGGCAGAAGCATCTATTCGGCACAAGATGATACAATAACCCAACCCAATTTCACCCAAATCTTTGGCATACAAAACATAAGAAACTAGAGTGAAAGATCACTTCAAATTAAGCTGCAGAAACTCTCCCCTCCATTCCCTCCCCCCCCCCAGAACAGTGTCACCTAGGAGAAGACTGCAAACATTCAATGCTCTTCTTTGATTTAAAAAATTCTAAAAGCAGACTTAACTCCATTTAAATCCAGCAGAAAGCCAGGCATTAGTACGTCACACTGAACACAAGGTGAAAGCTTAGGAAATGCAAACATAACGTAAGGAACTCCCGAAGATGTCTGAGAACACAGCAACGACATGCTAAAACCTACCTGCATGGAAAAATACTTTTTTTTTTTTTTTTTTTTTTTTAACTCTCTAACTCATCCCTCTCCTCAACCATAAAATCCAGTACCTTTCTACACACTTGCTCATTGTTGCAGATATTCAACACAGGTTTTGTTTTTAAATTCATTTGAGCAAACAGAATTTAGTTTTATGGCAGAAAAGATGCTGGAGCTAAAACAGATATTATGACCTGAATAAGTCTGCTTTTCCTGACTCAGACTCACTTCTCCTAACCAAAGCCATGTCAGACTGACATCCCAAACAGACGTAAGAGACTGAATTGCATTTATAAAGAATACAGTCCCAGCTACAAACAGAAAGGAAGCAACAACATAATGAAACAGGACATCTACTAAGGACAGTGATTTTCTCTTTACATAAATTGGCAGAAATTGAATCAGAATCAAGGAAGGAAACAAAAAGTTACACAGCAGCAGTAGTAAAAATTTCTCAGGAGAAATTAATTGCTCTCAGGAACAGCTTAGACAGACACCAAAATATGGACATCCACACAAGAAATCTAAGTACTTTGAACAAACAAACAGGTAAATGAGTGACCAGACTATGAACAAAAGGCTATCATTACAAGCTGTCATCCATCATCCTGTCTGAACTCGCTGGTGCTGCAAACACAGCAAAAACTGATGTTTTTTTTTTCAAAGTCCAAAACTAAGAAATGTCAGGGAATTGTTTTGAGTTGGCACAAGGCCGATGTAGAATTACTCAACCTAATTAAATGTCATGAAATTTAGTATGGAGTGGAATTGGACTGATTCACTGACGATGGCACTGAAGTTGCCAAAATACACAAGATGCTGATACCACCACCACATTTCAGAGAGCTGCCTAAGAATTGTGCTTGCAATAAAATAACTGAGCTATTAAGAAAAAAAAAAAGTGTTCCAGCTGTAACTGTGAAAAGTTGTGCTCATAAAAATTTTAGAAATAAAGAGCAAAATTAAATTTCCTGTCCTCAGTAAATCAGAAAAAAGCCTCATGATTTGAAGACTTCTGTAACTCCTTGGTTAATGTGCAAGTGAGTGCACACAAACCCAGCATGCAAGCCCCTGTCATCTCTGAAGTATCACCTCACACTTCAGTGTTCTCATTAGGGAACACAGGCCAGCTGCACATACTGTACTCGTCAGAGGTAAGCTGCTAAGATCAAACATCACAAAACATCACACTGCTGTGTTCATTCATTTCTTGCCCTCACTCTGCTGGCTACGGTCACATTTTTTTTTTTCCTACTGCAAAGGGCGTCAAGTTCTTTGCAAGGGAAACACGAGTTGCGAGGAGCAAGTATGAGAGATGTGTACATGTGGCAAGATGCCTGTGCCTTAGAAGCCAATTAATCCTTTGTCATGAGACAAAAAGCAGAACTTCCAAAAAAAAAAAAAACCAAACAAAAAACACCTTTATCACTTTAAACAATCCAAAAATAAAAGCTGCAAAGTTAAGTACCAAGTACACATGATCCAAGGGAAAAGTGCACACCTGCATTTCCTGTATAGGTGTATGGAATAGAATACATCCAAGGTGATTGTTATGGTACATACCAGTCATAAGAAACGTGGAGGACAAAATAATTGAATGATATCAGCACGATACGTACACTGACCTGAGTAAGATCTGGAATGTCCCCCTGATCGATTCCAACTTGCTGGGTTTACAAAAGAGGAAAAAAATAAAGTATGTTATGCTTTACACAGTGGCAATGGAAATAAAAACTGAGGTCTGAATGTTTTATAGAAGCTAACAGACTAAAATGGGCATTAATCACCTTCTGAATTAGTATGAGTTCAGTGAAAAACACGTCTCAGAAATCTGAAGCACGTTGCTTTGCATCTAAAAGCAAAGCCAAGCCTTTATCCAGCCATTTTTTCCATACAGAAAATCTACTTGGAGCACTAGAAATATCTGCATTGCTTACTGGAACTACTTCTCCACTTCGAGCAGTTACAGCAAAGAACAGCAGTGTAAATACACTAACAGTTCATTCTGGACCATTCATCAAATTTATAACAGCACTTCAGAAAGCTGTTACTACATTGTTTGGCTAATGAAAAAGATGCCTGACAATCTCACTTCACATTACTCAGAGTAACTGGAGTTTAAAATGCACTATCTGGGGAATTGCTCTCTGTACAGCAAAGGTGACGTTACAAAATTATGAATACAGACTGCTGTTGTAGTACAGTAGCTTGGAATTCATCTTTTCATAGGCATCAAATTATTTACCTCTGCTACTTTGAGGAATTCTGACAATTTAGTCATTCTGGATAGGAATTTCTTGTACATATCCAAGCCTTCTTTACACTGGTTCTTCTTCATATCAAAATATTTTTCTGAGGATGCAAATAAAAACACTTTTGTAAGCTAACACCACCCCAGGCAAAACTGGCACCATTATATATTACTATATTATTATATTACTGATACGAGCTTCAGGGATAGAGTAGACAGTGGTAACTCAAAGCTATTCAAGTTTCCACGCTGACATGAATACTTGTCACTGCTACAGTAAAGCACTCAGCAGAGAGAGGAGCCATCTGCGAGATTCAGCGTCTCAGAATATAACACAAAGCTTGACAAAATGGATGCAAACACATGCAATTATTGAATTAGACAGTTCAGGTAACATTCTAAGGAAATCACCTTACTACCTGAAAACGATATTCTTGTCTATATTCTTGTCTACATATTCTTCTACATATTTAGACCCAATATTAATATGTTTTGTTGTTTTTAAGTCAGCCTAACATCCAAAACACATCAAAATGACCACTAATGTGATTCGTGCACTGAACTGATCTGCGAAAATAAAAAGACCCAGCAACCACAGCCTTCACTTTTTCTTATTTTGCTCCATATATCTGCAGATATCTCAATGAGAAAAAAAATACAGCAGACTAACAAAACAAACTGATCAGGTAATGTTTCACTCAGAAATTTGTTTGAATAGTCATTATTAGGCTTTCCCAATTGCTGGTCACTCTTGAGCAAAAAAACCACATGCCACATATGAAGCTTGTGTAGACTCAAATACCAGCTAGAAGCAAATAGGCAAGCTATAAAGAAAGTGTGGGAAATCTTAAGTCAGTTGTGCTGCGTGTGCACGTTCAAGAACATTCAACACTCCAGGCCTGCTAACTGTAACAGGCCAACAGTGCCTTTGTTTTTTCCCCTCACAGTCAGCCTCTGACTTCAATCTATGTTTCAGGTCGTAATCTTCAGGTAAAAGCATGTATTTAAGCACGTGCCAGTTGTGGTTAACACAACTTTTGCTGTTAACAACTACACTAAACAATTTACTAGCTATTATAGTCAGAAGTTGTCCTTTATTTTGCTCAACAACTTGCGTGAAAGAACGAAAGCTAAGAAGAATTGTCACATACCTAAAAGATTAATAATCCCCTCATTGTATGCTGCAAAAAGTCTAATGGAATCTTTGAAGAGGAGCATAAAGGCAGCATTAATGACACCATTTGTTAGTTCATTTGGATTTGCCTGTGTAGAAAGCAACAAGAAAGTAAATCAGTACTTAATAAAATAATACAACTTACTTCAAAATGAGAGACCGTTACTCAAAACTGAGCCTAGAGTACTTACATCAAAATCAAGGAGTGCATCATGCTGGTTCTGTATGATTGGAAGAGTTTTTAGGAGCTTTTCAGCATTCATGGTTCTCATTACTCCATCTATCCTACAGGTTAAAAGACATGTTTACAGGTCACCAAGAAACCTCAGCAATATTATGCTGTTTCCACACTATTAGATTACTTCAAAGGGTCAAAAGGAATACCATCACGATAAGCTCAAGAATAACCAGAATAAACAAGCAGTAAAATCTCTTACCCTCTTTTCATTTTGGTGAAGTCAACTGCTACAAGTCTGTATGAAAGTGCTTTTTCATTCAAGTATCTGCTATACCGCCTAATGAAGGTAGACATATCATAGCCTAAAAGTTAAGTGTTTGCAGGTTAGATATTTTGAATGATGCAGTTTCCTCCAAGTTCTTTTCAAGAACTACTCTCCTACATTTCACATTGACTTGCTGGAGAGCAGCGCTTCACAGACTTATTCCAGGGCTTTGAGATTCACCATTTTCCTCTTTGACATGTAGAGTTACAGCTTCTTCCCAGCTTGCTAAGGTTAGGAATGCATTCCTTGCAATTATGACAATAAGTGCCCACAACACCAAGAAGTAGGCAAAAACCAAGCAGCTCTCATTACAACATTCTAATCTGAAATCGGATTGAAAACATACTCCTAGTAGAGCATTGAGGCCTCTGGTAATTTATCTCACCAGCCATGCAGCACATTCCATGCACCTTAACAGTTCACGTTTACTTCTCAGATACTGAAGTGCAATCAAAGTTTAAAGAGACCAGTGTGCTGATATTCGTCAGGTCTACTCTACATAGTACAAGCTTATTTCAAACTTGCAGCTCTGTAAGGATGATACACACATTACAGGCAAACTTCAGCACTCAGTTAACTCAATTTCACCTTCTTAGGATACACGCTTGGTCAGATATTTTTGGTGCTTCACACAATACAAATCATAATACTCTCACCTCAATGTCACTTGTCCCCCAGAGTACACCAACACAGGTACCAATCACAGAGCAAAAAAGCAATCAAGGATCCTTACCCTGCATGGCACTTTTGTCCAGGTAGTTGTTTAAATTGAACAATGTGTTTCGAGATGCAAGATACTGGATAAAGCGCTGTTGGTGGAAAAAAAAGTGGAGTCAAATTTTTGTTGCAACAGTCAAAGCATCCAGGCAGAAAACTACAATTCATAATTGATTCTCGTAACCTCCAACAACAGATACTAGATCAAGAGTCAGAAAACCTTGAAACTACTGATCAGCAACATTTCTAACATACAAAATAGCAGATTTGGTAAAAGCATGACTTAGAAGAAAAAGACATGGCTGCCCAGGCAGGAGGGGAGTGGGCTGCGTTAACGTCATAGGTTTACAACAGCCAAGCTAGAAAATGCAAAGTGAGAGCTCCACCTAAGTTATGAGTTCCCACACTTTACTCCCGTTGTACAAGTCAGAGACAGGTTTCTTCCCTTAAGTAACAACATAATTTATAATAATGCTACTAGAACTGTGGTAAAGAGCAGCACTCGGTATAATTCAGATTTACAACATACTGATCAGAATAAAGAACATTTAAGTTCTGAAAAATAATAGCTAGCTCAGCAAATAATAGAAGAGTAAGAAACAAAACATTTAGACAGCAAGGCATTTTAAACGTTTTTCTTTCAAGTTGCCCATACACAACTCCAACAACTGCAGCTTCTGTGCTTTTTAGCTTCCTGACCCATGTTTGAGTCCATAAACGATCACAATCATCGGGGACTCAGGACTTCTGGGGCTAGTGACACCTCTGATCTGAACCCCAGATGCACCTATTCAAAGGTAAGGAAGTTTCAGTACACACATAAAAATACAGCTCTTCTCTGCTGTAAAATATTACATGAAAAAAATAGATACCAATTGCTAACCCAGGACTCTTAGCTTCAATTTTTCTTATAGTTCAACATTGGATTTTATTGTTTCTTTTTTTTTTTTTTTCCTTCACATTTCAGCATGCAGGTATCAACTGTATTAGAAGAAGGGAGCAAAATACACACAGTGATTTACAGCATTCAGTTTAGCTTTGTAGTTGCAATAAGTAGTGCCTTCCAAGCAGTGAATTTCACTTCAGATTATCTCCTAATTTCAACCTACTACCTGTTGAAATATAAAAACCACCATTAAAGAGGCCTTTACAGAACTAATTACATCTTACCTCATTTCCATACATCATGAGGTGGTGTGTTGTAATTAGAGCTTTGAACACTACAACCCAGCTACTGTTTGCAGTTCTCTCAAAGAGCGTGTCTGCCAGCTGTGGAATATTCACATTCATTTCATTTGTGCACTGTATGAGATCTACATTTAAGAAGGAAATAAAACACAACACAGCATTGCAATGAGTTATGCACTCCAAGAAGATCACCAGGTTTTGTAGTTTTACACAGAGAATTCATACTGTAAGTTTTATCTTCAGTTCTTCCTTTAAGAAATAATTGAACTATTTTACATCTCCAGCTCAAACTCACTCCATTTTGGCAAAAGACATGAATGTGAATTTAAAAGCATTTTGACTGTTTTAAGGAGTCCCAATATCACAAAAAACCCTTGCTCCTGCAGATACGCTGTGCCCAAATTGCCGTTCAAAAGCCAGTGCAGACACAGAAATCACACAGAATCACAGAATTGTAGGGGTTGGAAGGGACCTCCAGAGATCATCGAGTCCAACCCCCTGCCAAAGCAGGTTCCCTACAGCAGGTCGCACAGGTAGGCATCCAGGCAGGTCTTGAACATCTCCAGACCTCCCTGGCAGCCTGTTCCAGTGCTCCGTCACCCTCACTGTAAAGAAGTTCTTGTGCACATTGGTGCAGAACTTCCTATGCTGCAGTTTCCAGCCGTTTCCCCTTGTCCTGTCTCCACTCACCACTGAAAACAGTCTGGCCTCGCCATTCTGCCCCCCACACCTTAGATATTTATAGACCTGGATCAGGTCCCCTCTCAGTCTCCTTTTCTCAAGGCTGAATAGACCCAGTTCACTCAGCCTTTCCTCATAGGAGAGATGCTCCAGGCCCTTCACCATCTTTGTGGCCCTCCGCTGGACTCTTTCCAAGAGATCCTTGTCTCATCAAATTCATCAATTCATCAAATTCATCAAATCATTCCATCCAAACAAAACTGAGAAGCTGAGGAGTGGGAAAGCAGAGACACCTCCTGAGATCAAGCAGCAAGCATTCGAGAACTTTGATCTTAGCCTGAGAACTGACTCACCTGGCAGCCAGATGCTGCAAACCTGAACTAAGCCTCTTTTCTGTGAGATTTCAGAGGACGAATCGGCCCACACCCATCTTTCCATACAGTTAAATTGACCCAATCACCAACGTGCTGAGCATATTGTGGGGGATCACAGCAGGTCTCAAGCAGTTTGTGTCAAAGACTGATCATAAACTCAATAGTTAAACGTTTACTAGGAAGAACAGAGAGCTTCAGATCTCTGCCTGAGTACCAGAACAAAACCAGAGCACGCTCCAGCGAACACCTGGGGAGAAAGGTACTGCTGAGAAGGAAGCAAGAATGTTCTAACCCCCCCTCAGGACATACACATTTCATTTAATTCCCTGTGAGCTAGCTTGGTCTCAGGTGTGATCAAAGCACAGCTCAATGACTGGGCAAGGCCAGTACTACAAACACCTCATTTGAAAACCTCCTCTGCAGCCTCTTACTGAAGGCAAGTCCCTGAGCAGGCTGCTGGCTGTGGATCAGCATTACTGCTCATGTGGTCCTTCTGTGCAAGTGCTTGAAGGCCAGCACCCAGGTACTAACAGTGAGGTGTCAACACAGCCAGCTTCTGAAGTCTATCTTCAGCTATTTAAACGTTTCTACCTATTCACGTGCACAGAATATATTACAGATGTACCCTGACTACAAATCTGTTTAAGGATCACCAACATTCACTTTGAGTCAATTAATAACAAGATAACTTGGAAAGTGAAGAATTTTAGAGAGCCTTCTGCTTCAGTAAGGTACAGAAAACATTAACTGCTTACTGATTCCACTTTGATGTCAGAAGTTTCAAAATAGGTAGAAAACATTCAAGTCGGGTGAAAGTTTTCATTCCACCTATAAGCGACACACAAACACTGAAATAACTATACAAAAAGAAGAGCTCTAAGAAGAAGTTTGAAACAAGCTTCACATCAAAACCTTATTGTTAAGTATTAAAAGACGCCCCTGTCCAATTCTCAAACAGCAGGTCATTCGGTAGACACTTCAACTTTTGGCTGTGTCATCCTCAGACACAGTGTCAAATTTAAAAACATTTTTAGGATTTTGGTAAGCTCAAACAATCCACAGACAGTTACTGCTCCACGTAACAAAACAAGTTCCCATTCCAAGATTTATACACAGGAAGAAAGTCAATTTTAACTCCAAAGCTTCCTCTCTTGAACAACCTTGTTATAATGTTTCTAAGTAATTATCTCAAAGCACAATGAGGTAAGTAAGTCTTCTTGAATCCACGTTGTTTATAAGCAAGTATTATTAAGACTGTCGCTTGCTTTATCACAGCACGTTTTATATAACTGAAGGGTCTGCAACCAGCAGAGAAGTGCTGCAGAACTCTTATGAGTTGTAAGCTGAGAATAGGAATTACAAACAAACCCAACAAACAAACCCACAGACTATGCTGAGCAGTGTCTGTAACATTACCAACAGGTGCCAATTAAGGAAGTTCCATTAAACGTTGAGGTCCATGACCACATAGAGAGCCTAATGAAAACAGCATTCCTGCACAAAGCTCTCCTTCACAAAACAAGTCAATTTTACTATTCAGTATCTCCACTGAAGAGACTGCTTATCAAATAACAAGCAGGACTTGAAGGAAAGATGTAGGTTAAAAAACAACTTTTGATCTCCAAGACAGAAACAGCAGACAGACAGATCATATCATTCATATTTTACTGGAGAGATTTTGGCCCCACCTGCAAGTCTTGTCTTCCTTCAGACAAAGTCTACCAGCAGATGTTCCAGTAAAGCCTTCTATGAACACCTGGGAGATTTCTTGCATGCTTCAGATCGACAGCAAACACATGCTTAGAGGTGTTACTCTATCAAGATATGATGGAATTCTACTGTTAGCAACTATACCAAATGCTCTAACTGATCAACTCTCCCTAAACTATTCATTCATTTAAAAAAAATAAAAAAGGGAAACAAACCAGGGCTTATTCCATTGTAACGGTTTATGGTGATAAAAAGCCAGCCTGGTGTCAACCTTCAGAAGGGAGCCAATGCCCTCTGCTTTCTGAGAAGGCTAGAAGTACTTTTCTGTCAAATGACAACACAGCAAATGTTGAAAAAGCCCACGTGCATTCGGGAAGCTCGCGCCACTGGATTCCACACTACTTCACATGATTGAGAAATGCAGGTCCAGTATTCTGTGCAAGAGCTAGTGAGGTTTTCCAGGATGACCAACTTGCTTCTTGGAGATGTGAGCCCAACCACTTTAGGAATTCTGCATATGAAGTGCTACTCATAGCCTGATCCAAGCTGTGCTTGAGGTTATGGGACCTGAGCAAGAATTGAACAGAGTTCAGAAGTATGTTAACACAGAAAAAAAAATTAAAGTCACCTGGCTTTAAAGCAGAAGAGGATTTCTGTACAGGATTTCAAGCAGCCTGAAAGAGCTGTGGAAATCTTACTGCCTAGAAGAGTACAAAGGCCATCTCCCCCGCAGCCCATCTGAAATACTGGCACATCATCTCCAAAGCCACACAGGTCTCCAGAGCAGCATGCACGGATTTGCCATCAGCCCTTCAGAAACTCCTCAGTCCAGCATTGACAAAAACCTGGTATTTTGCAACTTCCAAGCAAGGAAGTCACCATTTCCTTAGTTCAGGAATACTCCTTTCAAGACAACTGTCAATACAGAAGTTGAGACAACTACAACTGCTCAATATCCCCCTAATTTTTCTCTTCTGTCACAGGACAGAAGCCGCTCTATGAATAGCAGAGAGAAGATTAGAGACCAATTTTCTTAACCCTGGAGTCTTAAAAAATAAATAAACAAAACGCATTTACTTTTTGGAAGTTGCTTGTAAAACAAAACAAAATAAACCCTTAGGCAGAGTTTCTCAATGCAGCCTGTAAGGTTTTGTTTTAAAAAGCCTTAAGCAATTGCCACATTAAATGTGCACAGACAGAAAGATACCAACATCAGCTGTGTTCTGGGCCTTTTTTCTTCAGGTCAAATTGAAATTCAGGGACTAGATGACCCTTAAAGGTCCTTTCTAACTCAAGTGATTCTATGATTAAAGACAGACACCCTCCTGCCTGGGGGAGCATTTGAGATCGTTTCTTCATGTTCTATCTCAACACACGTATCTCTGACCAGCAGCTGCCAGCAGTAAGGCTGGCAGACAGAAAACAGCCCAGAACTGCAACAGTCAGCACGTGACATGATGGGCAAAACATGAATCCGCAATGGCTCAGTGGAGACCTGAGCTTTCACCTGAAGCGAACAGGTGAACAGCCTAGTTTTGTTACATAACGCAGTTTTGAAGTAACTGAATTACCACTTCTAAGAATATTTCTAAGCCTGCATGCATACAGTAGTTATAAGTTTATATGAACATCAACTGCTTCCCCCCCACGTGTCAGTTAAGTGGGCTGTATACAAGTTATAAGGAGAGAAATAACTCCAGTTTTACTGAGTGCTCAGTTGCACGTTTAATGCAGCATTTCTTCAGAGGTTTGTTTTCTAAACTTTGGGCTACACCCAAGTGCATCACAGCTAACAGCTCGGCTACAACTTTTTCTTTTTTGAAGTAGCCTTCCCATAGTTACCCAGGAAGAGATGTCACCAAAGGAGCAGCTCCCCCCATTCCACTGCAATACTAACCTTAGAAGACTGCATGGCACAGCAAGAGAACCAACATACTAGGGAAGGGGAGACAAGACTCTCAAGCACTCCACTGAGGAAAATGAAGAAACATCACATAATGTTTTATTTTATCCTAAAATATTACAAAATACTACAGAAATAGATCTGCTGACTTATTTAGGACACTGTGACCTACTTTAAGAGAAAAAAAACACACATATGAAATATTCTCATTGACACTTAGGTTTCTTCTCTTTAAGAAGAATGCAACTTTACTACCCAGCAACAAGCAGATAGAACTCAAGCCTCCCAATAATCCCAGTCGACACGCCGTGTGCAGAACGCCTTCCCACTCATACCATGCTGTAACGTTCAAGCTCTCTTTGCCAAGGGAATTGGGCAACAAGAGGAATTTTAAGAATTAATCTGAATGGAATCTGGAGACAGGTACTGCTCCAGATCCTCGACACAACTGTCAACTCTCAAAACACGTTTTTTAAGCAGCAACTACAGTAACACCAGATGGAGCAGCGTTTTTAATGACACACAAGTAGGGACACTAAGGAACAAGCAGCAGTGCTTTGCATTAAACCCAGGCTATGTTTTATTTCAAGTTTTACTTAACTTGGGAAGTACTTGCACTGTAGCTTTGAAACTATATTGTGTGACAGATCACAGTATTTGAACTTGTATTAAAGGCAGACAGATGAGATACAACTAAGTTTTGCTTACAGATGGACAAGAAAAATTATCAGGAAATGCCACGCAAAGTCTTGTGAATGTTAGAAATGAAGCAACCCAGTGTGCTCAGTGAAGGTGGGAGAATGGCATTTATTTTATTTTTTAACTCCTTTTGCAGAGGTACTTCTGGTACCACATTTCTCATCTTTTTTGTTCATCTCTTAGAGCCCCTCCATTTCAAGATATACTGTTAGCACAACAAGCTTTTTCTTAATTTCAAACAAAAATGATAGAAAACAAGTTACATCAAAACACAGAACTTGTGGCACAGGAGGACCTTCAGGAGAATGACAGCTCTGAACAGACTTGTATCAAGAGACATTCAGAAGAATGTCACAGCACAAGTTTATGCTGTTCTCACGTTACACAGTCCTTCCACCTGTCCATTTGCTTATTCTGTGAGGGTAACTTCCAGTAAACGACATGATTTTCAACCAATGAATTCCATCTTTTAAGCTTCAGAAACTTTTAAACTATTGAGCAACCACTTCCTGGCTTCCTGCCATGATGCCATTTCTGACCTTAAGGGTTACCTCGCAAAACTGTTCTACCTCAGGCAGAAAACAAGATAAAGCGATGCTCCTATTCATTATACCGCTCATTATTCAGCTATGAGGCTTTCAATTTCAGCCTGGTAGCTGCAGTATTTACTTCCACAGCCGGCTTCCGCACATCCAGATCAATAAGAAATACATTTGCACCGGCTGTAACTATGTGACCCACATCCAGAGCTCTCAAACAAAAAGTCTGTTTCAACAGACGCACGCCACAGCAGAGCCAAACCGCCTCCAAACTGCAACAGCCCGAACAGCACTCTCCTTAGCACCATCACCCGACAGTCCCACCTGCACCCGTGCCTCGGAGGTGAGCTGTGCGCAGCTCCACGTCCCCTCCCCGGTGTGAGCGCACACGGCGCACAGCTCACCGCGCTTCACGCAGCCGCTGCACGCTACGAAGTCGGAAGCGTTCAGCACAGGTTTGAGCAGTTAAAGACCAACTAAAATCGAAACAAAGCAACAACTCCGATGATTCTGTAGATACCGGAGGCAGCTTCCTGCACTTCGTGGCACCCGAGTTGTTTTAGCACTCAATTTACGCGTACGAGCAGCAGCAGAGCAGTCTCGTTTTGGAGAGACGCGTTGGATCCACCTTCTCCCAACCCCTCACCTCACTCCAAGCCTTTTAGCAAAGCCCAAAGAACACCGCGACAAGCCACTACGAACGGCCGCACCCCCCCGGATGCGCAGAGAAGAAAACCGAGACCCGAAGCTCCCGGCAGCGATGCCGCACGCCAGCCCCCCGCTCAGCACGGCGGTGCCTACAGGCGCTGCTCCGGCGGGCACGGCGCTCCCGGTTCGCCCGTTTCCGCGGGCGGTACAAAGCTCGCTCGTTCCACGTGGAAGCCGCTCCGGCAGCGCAGCGCAGCCCGGCCCAACAGCTCGCCCGGCGCCCCTCGGAGCCCCGCCCGCCCCAGGCCTCGGGAGGGCCGTACTCACAGTCCAGGTGCTTCTTCTTGGGGCCCATCACCTCGTGGGTCGTGGCCTTGCAGACGGCTTTGGCCACGGCCGAGCCGGTGACGCTGTGCTGCGCCGCCGTGATGCGGTCGGTGATCGACTGCCCCGACATCGCGGCGAGGCCGGGTGGCGGGAGCGGCTCCCCGGGGAAGGGCGGCGGGGAGGAGTCCTCGGAGCGCCGCAGCCGAGGGCAGGACGGGAGCGGGGGCGGTCCGCGGTGAGGCCGTCCGTCCGTCGCTGCAGACCGCGTCCCGGAGGAAAGCGGCCGGCTCCGCCGTGCCTCCCGCCGCGGGCTGCGCCGAGGCTTTCCCTTTCACATTTCCACTCCCAGACAAAATGGCGGCGGCGGCGGCATCAGGTGACCGCGCGCCCGCCCCGCCCCGCCCCGCTTGGGCGAGCTCCGGGCCGTGCGGGGCTGCGCCCGCGGGGTGTGAGGCGAGCCGGGCCGGCGCCGCGGGAAGCGGCTGCGGAGCGAGCCGGGGCTGAGCCGGCAGCGAGACGATCCCGGCGGAGATGTGCCGCCCAGCGGTGTCACAACGCTTTTTTCCGCTGCTTCTCGTGAGGCGGGTTCTCCCCGCGGGGTGAGGAGCGCCGGTTCGCTGTGCTGTGCTCCGTTCGTCGTTCAGCTGAGAGCAAACGAGCGCTGCGCAGCTCGTGCCAAGCGTGGCAGCGGTTTCCGCCACAGGGCCCCGTGTCAGCTGGACCAGGGTCTGACCACGCATCCTCCGGTGGCCGCACCTTGCCGGCGGGCTGGGACGCCGGGCCTGCTCCTCGGGCTCTGTCCCTCAGCAGCAGCTCCGTCCGTGCTGCTGTCCCTGCTGCCCTCCCACCTCCTCGTTACCTTCCAGCTAACCACCTTGTCGGTGGGCTGCAATAGGACGGCAGTTTGAGCAGCGTCACAGCCGAGCAGAGCTGCCCCGTGCCAGGGGCTCGGCCGTCCTGCTGCTGGGACTGGGCTCGCTCACACCAAGCATCGCGGCTTCATTTTCGAAACATTCCTCAATAAGCTGTCTTGTCTCCGTGCCCTCAGAAATGACGGCAGTCCCTGAAGTAAGAGGAGTGAGAGAAAAGGACTTCTGCAGTAACTCTGATAGGACTTGCTCCTTTGTCTGTGTGCACACTTTGTGAATGAGTGTGGGGCTTCAGTCCAAAATGAGGAATTTCTCTTTCACACCAGAGTCCAATTGTATCAGTAACACGAGGGCACGTTACTCCAAACTGAACATCACTGAGGTACTGCTTGAGGAAAAAAGAAAAAGTCAATTTATGATGAAAAAGGCACCCAGCACAGAAAGCAAATGCTCAATTCCAGTATTCTGAGCTGCTCCTCATGTCCCTCTAAATCACTGTTGTGATATTATCATTACTCTCCTAGCGTTATGGTTTCCAAAGACAGTATTTCCCTGAGGGACAATGAGGAAGTTTCGCTGCTGCTGTACAAATCATTAATTGTTTTTCTGTCATGCCTCGAGGACTTGGCGAGGACCCCTTGCATTGCACTCCGCTCCTAAGGAGAATTTGGAAGAGGCATTCCTGCTGCTTCAGGTGCTGCATTCTCAGTCAGTGTCTTTGGATTTGATTTCATCTAAAAAACAAGCAGCCATTTGTCCTTCACAACATGCACATGATGATGATACTTCCGAAAAGCATTATGGCATGGTAGAAATATTAACAGCCTTAGGATCTGCAGTGGATAAATTTGTGAATGGAGGATTTCTATAACCCTAAGGGCATAAATGCATTAAAACATGGTCACTGCTGTAAAGATATTGAACATTTCCTGTGCTGGAAAAAGTTATAAACGTTTTATTCCCACTGGCAACGGTCAATTTATAGCTGCCTTATTTTTGCCTTGAGGCTTATAGTTTCTGGAAAAAATCATTTTGACTTTTCAAAGTCTGAGAAAACATCAAAACAGTAAGAAAATAAGAGATGGAAAGATTAAATACTCATTATAAATGTCTCAATCTCTTAGGGCTTGTCTAAACAGGGAAGTTGTTTCGAAATAAGTGAGGGTGTGAGCTGAAGCACAGCAGCTATTCTGTGCTACCTCCACCCCCAACAGGCAATTTCCTGTATTGTTCTGTTTCAGTAAGCCTGAATTTCTAGTAAGTACTGGAGTCCAGTGAGTCCCATTGGCTACACAGCTATATTTCTGTCTGTACTCAGTTTACTAGCCAGGCCCAACTATGTCTAGTAAATAACGTTTAGATGTGGTAATAAGGGATGTCGTTTAGTGGGGAAATATTGGTGGTAGGTGGATGGTTGGACTAGATGATCTCGGAAGTCTTTTCCTGCCTCAATTATTCTATGATTCTATGGATTCTATGGAGCTCAAATTTTATCCTGAACTCACTAGCTTACTCCAAATATGGCCCATTCTGCACTCAGTGTGGGTCACTGAAGATCCCGACCTTCAGTGTGAACTTCTGCCCATGACCTACTCATAGAACATCAAGAATCCAGCAGATAGGAAATACTAGTCAGTTTTTTCCTGGTTTATTAGGCAATCTGTGTTATTCGTATCCACTGTCAATACAGGGTTGTTCACATTTTCCAGAAAGAGCAAAATTTGTGCAGGTAAGGTATCTTTTGAGACAACTGATAGTGAATTTTGGCAATGTTTAACAGAAGGGCAAAAATCACTCGTATTGTTATTCTTGCAAGTTTCATGGAAATGCTGTGGTCAAGAAGACCAAGCTAGCCTGACAGAAGGAAACTCAGAGGCATTAGTACACATTGTATATAATGTCAGAGTACTCACTTGGGAAAGAATTTTTCTAAGTATCTACATTGGCTAAAACATCTATCAGAAGCTGCTTTCTTTGTGACACTGAAGTTATTCTGCTATGCAAGGTAATTTATATACATAAGGAAAGCAGGTACTTGCAGAACCACCTGTTTTCCAGGTGCGTATGTTTTTAGATATGCGAGAAAATACTTACAATAATACAAAAGTGCTTGATAAATAATAAAAATAATTTGGAGGAATTTGGTATTTGCACTTCTCTGAGATGTTGCACTCTGCCACCTCTTACATCCTGCAGTTCCCACTGTCTGTAGGCAAAAAGGGATTCATGTTGGTGTGAAGGCGAAGAAATCAGTGACAAGCCAATCAGTAGGATGTCAGCAATCTTGAGATACACATCTACATTTTTAATGAAATGCAGAACTTTATAACAGGTGCATCTGGGTGAAATTCTATACCCTTTGAAAGAGACAAGAATGAAGAAGTCTCAGCCACCACCTCCTAGGGTGGAGTGACAAGGTGCATTCATCACCCTCAATTACAGACATACTTACAGAGGGTTGTGCCATGACACCATGAAAGATGCTTAAATCACTGAATAGAAATCTAATTGGGAGGTATGCAAATAAGGAGTGATGGAGTGGGGCCGTACCCACCTCTCCTTGGTTTGCCAGTGCTGAGTGCATCATCAGTCCTGAGGAGACAGGAAAACATGAATGATTTTAGCGCTGATGTTTCCCTCTCACCTCACCTACTGGCTCTGCAGTGTGTTTCTGCAGAAACCATTCAGACTGGTCTGCTTGTCTTTGCACTTGTGCTTGTGGCAGACTGCAACCAGGAGCACAACACACTTTACTTTACATGAAGTAGCTGGCAGTTCCTGAGTTTGCACCAAATCCATACCTCTTTATAATGCTTCTTGCCTCAGTCTCATTAATGTGAAAGCTGTACATGATATAGTTTTGCTCATTAGTAAATGTCCTGTCCTAGACAGTCTTCCTGTGCCTGTGGACTTAAGTTCACATTTGTGAAGATTTAAAACTGGAAATATGTCTGTTTTCCATCTTGATTGATGAATTTTGCTGTTGTTTACTGCAAGGTGCACAAGGAGGGCTTCTGAAGAAAGGAGCCAGGAAACACAGTCTACATGTGGCAACAAATAAGCAGTTTTGGGGAGGTGGTGATGTCAGAGAGATGGGATGTTTCTGGACGTCTGCTGTAACCATATGACACAGATTGTTTTCTGGTATAAAGAACATTTTCATAATGAGCAGTGAATATGCTTCAGTCTGGCTGCACCTACAGCCCCAAGAATAAGCAGTCTAGAGGTAGGTTTGTCAATAAATACCATCTGCTTAGCAGCATGGAATCCAAACTATTGCAGAATGCACCTTAATGGTGGCTGCTGTTTTGCTAGATGTAGATGAGACAAAAATGTCAACAAAATACTTTTTTGTAAATAGTGTGATTCTGATCTCAAAAATATGACACTAAGTGTAATGGGACTTGTTCAATCTCAGTTTGAGTCTGAGAGAATCAGATGAACAGCTGCAGTTAGCTTCTTTCCTGAAGGACAGCAAAGCACTCCCACAGACACATAAGCTGCAAGTGGAGTTGCTTCTCACAGAGATTCGGACACTGATGTGTCTGAAATACGCCTTGCTTCCACTCCTGCCCACAAGGGAAGGAAATGCAACTTTGCAAGCAGCAGAAGTAGCAGAGCCTGGTTTCCTCGCTGCTGCCATGGAGGCTCCCAGATGGTTTCCTGAGCATGCTGACAGCCGATAAGAGGAGAATTCCTGCTGCAGCCGTTCTCTCTGCAGAGGAACTGGTAATCCTTGCTGCTTGGCTGCTTGTTTTCCAGTAATTTCATAAAAGTAGAGCATCTGTGGGATCATTACACCTCCAAGGTTCAGTTGACATTGGGTGTTGGCTTCAAAGGTCTTTAAGAGAGAAATGAGACATGAGCATCATCTAAAGAGTCTGAAACCAAAATGAGAACTTCAGCCTGTTAGATGACTAATTCTGCCCCGAGCTGAGACATGAAAGAAAAAAATGCTGCACTGTAGTCCAGCTTGGATTGATGGGTGTGATATTTTGCCAATCTTTTTAAAAAGTCTTCATTTCCCTCTGTCTGTATTGTAAAATATGAATAAGAGGTTCAGGTACGTAACTGGGAAGGCTAAATTCTTCCAAATCTTGCATAACTGCAAAACATCAACAGATCAGATCGAGAATTTGTCATAGAAACTGCCTGGCTGGAACCTGGAGTCATTTTTATGTCAGTTGTTTTTTGTAGTGGAGGATCAGGGAGGATTCCAGGGAAAGACAGACCTGAATAAGCAACTCTTGAAGACACAAATTTAATTTAAAAAATGTAGTGTAAGAGTAATGAAACAAGGAAGAGGGTGAAGATGCAAAAAGGTGGTCAGTGCTGAGGAGCGCAATCCACAGCTCATTTTCTGTGTGGAAGGACAGAAGTGATGTACAAAGTGGAATCGTAAAAGGGGTGGGAAGAGAAACGTTTTCTGAGCAAGTAAACCATAAAAGGTCTTTTCAGACGGAGCATGCTTACTTTTATGTAAATCTGCAGCAGATCTACTTGCTTCTGGGTTTCACTGACAATTAAGTTTCAGAGACATACGAAGTTGCAAATGGATATTGCCTGAAAACAGCAACAGAGAAATTGGTTGGGATATATTTACTCCCAGAAAAAGTAGCACAGAGCTAGGAGTGCCATGAGAAAAGTGTATTTCTTGAAAGCACAAGGGAAAATAGCTTCAACACGTCGTGTAAGTGTGTTTCTCTGAAGTCCAAAAGAGAGCTGCTTCCAGGTTCCAAAGCTAAAGCTTGCTTTCGCTAAAAAGCTTGACATCAAGAGTCATGGCTACACGGCAGTCAGCCATGCCAAGGGCAGTTTGGATCCTTCTAAGAGGACACCTGTCCCACCCCAGCCTGCTCCAGCACTCAGAATGACCCCAACACCTGTGGGGAAGTCCAGCCGTGCTCAGCGTTCACAGCAAGCCCTCCTGTGCTAATCCTCTTTGATTCTCCAGGACAATGAAGAGACCCTGAGTTGTGATCAAGTTTGCTTCAGGGCTGGTTTTAGACACCGCCAGATGTCCAGAACTGGACACCATCACAGGGCCTTTCAGCCCCTTTTCAAAGTGCTCTAGAAATACGAACTCTGTGCTCAGCAATGTTTGATTGGTGTAAGCCGCTCTTTAATTTTCTCATCTTCTGTCACATGAGAGCAAGTCATGCTTCCTCTGCCTCTTCCTTCCGAAGCTCCTGTGGACACAAGTGGAATGGGGAAGCGCTGGTGCTTGGAGCTGGCAGCCCTTCTCTCCAGGCTGTCTCCAACTTCTGCCTTCCAAGCTGCCACTGAGGGTTGAACTTTGAAATTGCTGACTTTGAATAGAAAAAGAAGAAAAGAAAGAGAAGAAAAACAAGAAACAATCTATGCCCTTTGCCTTCTCTCCTTGAAAATGCAAATTTGTGTGTGTGTGTTTTTAAGGAGAAGTCAAAATAAATGTTACAATATGAAGTAAATGCTGCTTTATATATATATTTGTATTATATAATATATATTATGTATATACTAACATGTTGCAGTTTGGTCAGTTACATTATGAGTTTAATAATAGCTCATCAGTTCAGAAAAGCAGAAGCTGATCTAGGAGGCTCCTGCAAGTTCAGGATCTGATGTTTAGGCTCAAGGATTAGTCCTGGTGTAATGGCAGGGGTCTGGAGCTCTGCCTCGGCTTTGGAGCTCTCCCAGGATGAGCTGTTTGTTTGCTGTATGTATACATGTGAGTAGCTGTGATTGTGATAGTCACTGCCAGCATTACCTGACACCTAATAAAAAGTAATTGCTACCTGAGAAAATAGCTTTGCTAGCCCTCCTCCACGTATTTCAGGGGTATGGGGCTGACAGCTGGCTGATGCATTTCTCAGTCCATTCTCTTCCCATCACCCCAACACTCATTTCAGGGGGCCTCTCTGCAAGAGGCAATTTGGGGAACTTAGCTAACAGCATCGCACAAGTGCAGGTGCTGCAGCCATATGTCTGGGGCTGATTTGGCTGTAAATGGGGAATTTTCAAACACCTTTCCAAACAGGAGAGGGGGATACTTGCTGCAGTGGCTTGCAAACCATTCCTGTCAGCCTGAAGCCAGTTGGACACCGTGGTTTCGAAGGGTCTGATTTTCAGAGTGGAATAACCAAAGTTGTCTTTCAGAGAAAAAGGGCAGAAATGCAATTTATCCTTTAAAGCAGCCTGTGGTTTTTGGTAGACTCTTGTTTTGGCCAGTGAAACCAGTATTTTGAGTGTGCGTTTGCTTTCTGGATATGCTTGGAAGTAAGGTGTGAAGTTTGGAGAACCCTTGGTCAGGACCAGTCCCTGTGTTCTGCTCTGACACTGGCCATTTTAACCACAGATGTAATAAATCCAGAGAACAAAGACAGCTAAATTCATCAGCTAATAAGATTACACCAGTTGTTGTATTGGGCCGAAGAGCATCTGAGATGTCTCCACTGCCACCAGGGAAGTGGTGTGTACCTGCTTTACAGAAGGATATGGGGCTGTGGCACTGATTGCATTGTGGGGCTGCCACCATGACAACAGATGAAGGAACCAACAGCGGAGCCTTCAGACACGTATAAAACTGACAGTAACAAAAAATCTTGCATCAAAATGAGCTTAAAGCAGTCCTGGAAATTACAGTCCTGAGGGCATTATTTGCATGCCAAATAAATGAATGAAAATGAAGAATGATGGCTATGTATGAGGCATTTGGCTAAGCATGAATAAATAGGGACAAAGCTGGAGAAGTCTATAAAGGAAAATCTCATAACACATAAAATTCCTTCATTGTGCAGGAAAACAGAAGATAAGGGCAAGCCAGCACGTATCTTTTATCTAGAGTGTCAAAAAAAATAAAGAAGTCATGGATAAATGAACTCAGGCACTCGTGAATGCCCTCGAGGCATCTCGCTGTTACTAGGTGCTCACCAACCTCTGATGAGATGATTCTGAGAGGAAGACATTGAAGTGGTTGTACATGGTACAGAGTTACAAGTGTTTGAAACCAAACTGCTTATTTTAATTTCCTGTCATTGTTGATGAAACAAGAAGTCAGTGCCATTGCAACTACCTGGATTCAAAATTGCCAAGGAGATGGATTTTTTAGAGAATGGAAAATTAACTCAATTAAGTACTGGCAAGACCAGGAACTTTGGTGGAATGAGGGGCTCACAGAGCACCTGGAGGCAAATGAAGGGTGGGAGCCTGAGCTGCTGTGTGCTACCTGCCAGTCCTCTCTCTTTCTTTCACCTGTTCTCATGGGAAAATGATGGTAGAACTAAGAGATTGATCAGTAATAACTTCTGTGGGTTTGTGTCTTTGTCAGGCTGGATTCTCTAAGGTTGCAGCATTGCTCTGCTGTTTGTAAGACATCAGGTAAACTATCCTTTATGATCGTCCTAAACACAGGAAAAGCTCAATGGGAGCTCACACTGTGTTAATCACCAGGGAATCCACATGAGGAAGAAACCTGGCCTGAAGCATGGCTTTCCCAGTGGCTAACAAGACATGCATCCCACTAAAGCTTTTCCTAGGGTTCAATTCATTCATTGCCTGTTTCTTGGTTACAGATCCTCTTTTGTCACACCTCTCTTTCCTACCACTGGAGCACAGGTAAGCTGGGGTACTGAGTGAGCACTGTGTCTTCACAGGCCGCTTGGGCCTGGCTGCTAAAAGCCCTGCAGTAGGTTTTCACACATGTTTCTGAGATCTGACTCCTGCTCATGTTAACTGCACCCCAAGTTAGGCTGTGCTGCCTGCTGCTGCACCAGGGCAGGTCAAGGGGCTGTGTGCAACTTCAGATTATCTGTGTTGGGCTAATCTCATCACCCTGCACTCTTGGCATCACCCTACACTGGGTGCTTTGGAAAAAGCCCAAAGACCACAAAAGCCTACATGCCACTGGGTGAAAATGTGATTAGTGCGGACATTTGTCTGCTTGTGTGAAAGAGTGATAGTGAGAACAAGAACAGGGGCTGCAAAGTAAATCCCATATGCAGCATGTAGGCAGGTCTGGATAAGGGGTGAGGCACGGCCACCCCAGTGCCAGCTCTCTGTGCTGGCTGGGTCCTGTGACAGTTCCCAAGGTGGTTTTCTAAAATCCCAGCAGGGCTTGCTTTTGCCTGGAATGGCCTCAATCTGGGACCAGGAACTCCGTGCCTGCCCCAGCCTTGGCCCTTTGTACCCTGATGGATTGCACGAGGGGAAGCGGGCAGTGTCCCGGAAAGCAGTTGGGCTACTGTGACAAACAGGTTGCTCAACACTGGGCTGACGTTACTGACCACATCTCTCGCTGGCTGCTCAGTGTCTGTAGGCAGTCTCTCAGCTGACCTTGATTCCTTTTGCCTCCTCCTGAGGCTGCAGGTTTCCCTGTGCATGTGCAAGGAAGAGACCCAGGTGCTTAGAGGGGTAGAAGAAGCCAGCAGCAGGATGTGATTTCCTTCTCATTCATGCAGCAAAGGAGCTGGCACAGGGCTTTCAGGCTAATGTGACAGCTTATGTATCCATCAAACGACAACCAGTTCCCGTGTTCCAAGATCTCTGCACACTGAGAGCTGTCGCCACAGGAAGGCTCTTCACAACTGTGCAGTGGGATCTGCTGTGCCTTTCAGAGGCTGGAGGAGCTTGTGGGGCCCTTTGAGCCTGCTGGTCCCCGGACCAGAAAAAATAACCCCCAAAAATGTGTATTTTCAGAGTTGGGACATCACTTATTTTTCTGACAGCAAAGGTTGTTTTCCTTATTTGTGTTACAGTTGTTTTGAGTGCTGCAAGCATGGGCTGGGGTTTTGCTGTCTGGGATGCCAAAGAGCCCCTGAAGTTGAGCCCTAAAGACTGGATCTGCTTTATATGGTGAAGCACAAGGCAGAAAGCTCGGGATGATGAAAAAAAAAGAGCTTAAAAATGCAAAAAGAAAAAAAAAAAACACCGACAAAACAAACAAACAAACAAACACCTGCAACAGAATAATGCAAAGCAGAAAGTTTTATGAATAAGTGTTTGTTTCCAGAACAAACCCATGAAGCTGAATTTTAGGGTTATTCACGTTACGTTTCTATGCAGTATCTCATCTACAGGAATGACACTTTGTATGAACAGCTGCCCTCCTCTTGCATGTCCCGGTGTCTCACCTCCCAGTTCCTCTTTGCTTTGTCTCCCTGCCCCTCACTTCACGTGCAGTCCTTGCTCAAGCTGTCCCTGTGGCATTGCTCAGCTCTTTGCCTGGGATCCCAGCAGCCCGCCTCGCCGCTCCGTCTGTGTGCATGCGCTCCTTATGCTGAGCATGCAGTTTGGGAAGGATTTCCTTAGCTGGCACTTCCTGATGATTTCTGACTATCTGTAGAGGAAGTTCAACCAAAGAAATGATGAATCTTCATTTTTTAAAATATTTTTTAAAATAACTTAAAAACCCTGACGTCTTACTTTTGCACGGCAAACAGGCTGCCTGCTCCCTGCTCCCTGCTCATGGCCTCGTCCTCACAGATAAAACACACACCAAAGCCAAATCCACCTTCTGCTGGGAAGCCCTTGTCCTCTTCTGGGAGCTGTATTTGCTGGCTTCAGTCCATCGGGGCTTGCCCAGCACTCTTAAGGAAGTAGTTTGTAGCCTGAAAGAATGCTCCCTCAGATTTCATCTCTTTCAGAAATTAAATTCCATGCTCAAGAACTTGCAGCAAAGTTTTTATGCAAGGGAGCACCTCAAGGCTCCTCTTCTAGAGGCTTTCTCTCTTGGTCTCTCTTAGCCTGCACAAGTGTCAGTGCTCCTTGTGAACGTGCGCCTGGAAATCCCACGCCAGGACAGTGAGGTCTCCCCATGCTCTGTGATGCCCAGGTGGGGAGAGGAGGGAAGCGAAGAAATAAGAGCAGCAATGGCAACAGCAACCATCTCTAGATTGCAGCACAGCCACGGGCACTCCCAGGAGCTCAGCTCTTGGGCAAAGCATGAAGTATGTTTGAATGCAATCCAAAATGCAACAACAACAAACATATGCAAGGAAAACATTTGCATTTATCACGAAAAAAAGTGATTTAACAGGCTGCATTAACCTATAAAACTCTTGGCAGAGCAAGGGCAGTGCAGGAGTGCAGACGGAGCTGAGTCCCTGGCAGGCAGCTCATAAGGAACGCTGGAAGCGCTGCTGCCACCACCCCAGGTACTGCAGTCACTGTGTAACAGCCAGCTCCCTCTGTGCTGGCTGCCCAAAGCAGCCAGGAGAGGAGCTCCATGTGCTGTTTGATGGAGAAATACAGATCTTAAGAGCCATCAAAAACCAGCCTGTTACTTGGTGGCAGAAGGCTACGGCTCCACGGACCCTGCGGCATTCTGCTGCTGGTGCTGGCCTTGGGTTGGTCTCTTCCTCACCAAATGCACTTTGTAAAATCACCAAAGTAGTTTGCAGAGAGGCATGAGAAACCGAAGAGCATCCTCATTATATCCAAACAAGTCACAGCTTAATAAGGGACTGAAAATGGAAAATGAAATGAAAAATGAGGTAAGTTTCCTGTTGTTTATCAAAATAATTTAAGATCACAGCTACATTTTATATTAATTTATTAGAAAAAAGAATACACGGTTGAATGTGCAAATATATACAACAAATATCACAACAAAACATCAGGAAGGGAGAGCTCCTCCCCTCTGTCAATGGCTTTCCCCCTGGCAACAGTGATGACTGCTTAATGCTTCCCCACAGATTTACAGACACAAAAAAAGTGTAATGCTCCATTTGCACGAGATGTAAGTTTTATTTGAACAAAAAATATTCTGGCTTTGAAACGACAAAAGTCTGCTATTTTGGTGGTTTTCTTTTTTTTTAACCTGAGCAATTTTTCCGGAACAGGGGAACAAAAGGAAGGCATTGCCCTGTGCTTCATTCTCATCACAGCATCTGATGGTCTTTGAATTACTAAACCACTGAATCACATAAAGTTAATGCAACTCCCAAACCCACACCTGTGGTGCAATCAGTGGGATGGAGGAGCGCGGGCTCTGCCCTTGGCAAAGGGAGCTGGTGGGAACCACCTGGCTCAATTCAATGGCTGTAAGCATTCTCAGGTGAAGTGTTCCTATCCGACAATAAGGTACTTAATGCCATCTCCTGCAGTAAGGAGTTATACATGTAAAACACAGTTCAGTCCGAAAAACGAAGAGTCCTGGATCCTGCTACGCTCTTTGCTCATTGCGTGATCAGTGAATGACTGAAGAACTGCTGTATTAATTCCCAATTGAGTAAAGGCCTTGGGAATGAGTGCAACTCCCAATAAGCACTCCTGCTGTCTTCAGGAAAGAAGTTCAGAGCAGATTAACTCTTTATGATCTGCAGGATTTATTTCAGGCAGGTGTTTTTGTGCCCCTGGCCATAGGCAATGACACCGCTCAGCTTGCTGTCCTCCTTGTCATGCCATCAGCTGCATCAGCAAGCTCCATGGAGCAACACAGCTGAGTAAACCGAGCCCCCTCTGCCTGCTTAATGCTCCTCTCCACTTTGAATGAGAACCCCCAGGGATGCTGGAGAAGGCACTATAGGTCCTGAGCTGGGCAATGCTGGGTCCCCAGGGGACAGGAGCTTCACAAGGGGCTGCCGGCTTCCCATGCTCATCAAGGTGCAGAGCCTCCCTCTGCACCAGCTCCCCTGATACCCTCCAAGAAATACAGACAAATAACAAAACAATAGCCCTACAGCAAACAGAAGATGCTACAAGGAGTGTGCCTGGTCTCCTGCCTGTATTGCATTTTCAGACACGACACGTCAAAGGCTGATTCAGTTCCCAGGTGCTTTTACAGTTTTTCTTTTGCCTTTGGCCAAGGAGCAGAATGAACCAAGCATTGGCTCCTTTTCCCTCCAGCATCTCCCCTCCTGCCAGCAGGATGCAGGGATGCAGCCAGCAGCCACCAAGTCCATCACCGACAGACCACAGCAGGGCTGCTGCTTCATTTTAGACTGTCCCCAGTGATGGCGGTGACTGCAGAAGACTTGGCTTTTGTCATCTTCATGCCATTCTCCTTTTCTTTGCCCTCTTTGGATTACTGCAGAATTTGACTACATGGGAGAAGAAAAAAAAAGCCTTTGGGGAGGACTGTTCTGCTTTTAAACTTCTTCTGCCATTTTTTTTTAATTCTCCTGTTTAGTATATTGTACTTGCACAAGAATGCATCTCATGGGCTCTGGAGCAGTCGGACCTTAAATAACAAGCCTGAACATAACCCCAAACTTAACTCTGAGTTTAAAAGTGTAAGTTAGAAACCAGTAAGCTGTATCTGATGGGGACAAGACAGCTCTGGGAGCAGAAAGGAGACATGCAGAAGTTTAAGGGGGGACTGACTGAAGGACAGCCACATCCAAACTGAACTTCTATGTCTTTTTAAGAAAACTGAACCAGAAGAACTTGCTCTTTCTGACTGACCCAGTAGACAAGTTTTGTCCAAGTTTAAACAGTTTTACAACAAACCACGATAACAAACGTGTCAGTTGTCCTCAACAGCTTGGTATTTTTCTACTTTCGAAGATTTTCTGACAGCATGAAAAGAAATGCTCCAGTAGAACATGAGCTGATTTGCACGCTACTGCAGTCTGAATCAGAGGCTAGCATGCCATTGCTTCACAATTTGGGCTCTGCAGAAGCTTAGCATAATTGATCTTGTCCTTTACAGATGCCTTCTGTACTTCACAAGGCTCCTCAGTGTGACGATCCCCTACCACAATACACACCTCATCTGAGTGTTAACTCTGTACTGCAGTATACCTTGCAAGCTCTCAGTGACATTTTATCATTTGTATGCTTTATGACAGCAGTTTGTGTGAGCAGAAAGGCCAAAGTCCTTGTGAGCATGGCCCTGTGAGCTGCGCTTTCTTGCATCCCCCGGAGGTGTGGATCCCCACAGTCCGGTTCCCCTCTCCCACAGCCCCATTTGGGACATGGCTGTCCAGCACTTGCCTGCATTGGGTTTAGTTTAGGACCAAAAAAAAAAAGAGGGTTCAGAAACTAAATTTCACTCCAGATCTTATGCTGAAAAGCCTGGATTCTTTATGAAACTTTTCTGGACATCAACTTTCATTTTAGTGCTTTGGGAGGGGAGAAGAGGGAACATCCTGGAGCACAAATCCAATTTTCTAAGCATCTCTAACCCAGGACAATTTCTGCCTATGAGACCAGCTGCCCACTTTGCCCCAGGGTCAGTAGAGGTGCTGGCAAATCTCACTGCAGGGTGTTACCCAGGTACCCAACTCTGCATTTGATCTAAGTAAACAGCAAGACTTGCTAGCACTTCAGCTGTCTTGAGGTAGGAGGAAAGCAGCATTTCTGCTTTTGAGGCAGCCCCTTCCTGTAGGACATGCAACTCAGCCCACCTGGTGAGCCCAGGGGTGGAGGGAGAGCAGTAAGGAGGGACCTTCAGTGCCAGCGATGTCTGCAGTGATGTTTCCATGGCCACTGCTTGGTCACTCAGCATTTTGAGCAGGTCTGACGATAACGCGGTACAACAGGCACACGAGGGGGCCGGTGACTTGGCTTTGTCAAAGAAATCTTCCATGCTGGCAGGATCAGGCATCTATGGCCAGTGGAACTTACCTGCATGAGCAAAGATCAAATCCGGTGTGGGTCACTGCACTGCAAACTGCCAGTTCTGCAGTGGCTATATGCCATCTTAAAATAGACTGCAGCCAAGCTTTTTCAGTTAAATATGTCAAACTATACACATACATGATCCTGAGATAGTGTCCCTAACAAGACCCAAGGTAGATAAGCTTCCTGAACCCAGAGGTCCTCATGCCGTGCTGTTGTTTCCTAGCAGGCCTGCTAGCCCCTCACAGACCAAGCTGCATTTCTTAATTTTCCATTTTTTGGGGTGAGTGATGAAACAATCAGTTTGACAATTGCTACCAGCAATTCCAATTGCATTTCTTCTGCAGTTTGAATGAAAGCATTCTTGATCCTTTGCCAGGCCTCCCAAGACTTGCAGAAACAGGCTCACAGCTTCCCTTTCTATTTTTCAGCCAGCTGAGAGCTGCGTGTCAGCAGTCTCCTGCTAGAGGAGCAGCTGTGCTGTGCTGAGGACGCTCCTCAAGACACGAAGAAAACATCAGTAGTAATCAGAGCGAGAGGTGACAAGAATAAGCCACAGCAGAGAGAAACTTAACACGATGGTCATCAACCAGAGGGTCAATGCCCACATGTCCCAGACCCATCAGTACATAGTCTTGTTTTGAGCTTCTGACAGCTCAGAGTCAGAGCTTTTAAACACAGGGGAAAAATATGTTCCAAAATTCTCTTTGCTTGAGTGCTGTACATTTTAAAAGTTCTTTTTACTGTTTCAGTATTTTAGCCCTTAGTTGATTAGTCATCAATATCTGTCAGATGCTTGCTGCCACAGGCAGCCTGAGCACCCACAGTGTTTGTAAGGAATATAAAAAAATAGCTTTAGCAACTAGGAATGATACAACAGAGGGAAAAGACAAGACCAACTAGATTAATGCAACTTGTAGTGGATTTGTTAACATTAAGTGTCTGACTTGTCCCAAAGTTATGCCAGAAATGGTACCATGTAGCTTACCAGTAAGGGCAGTAACAAGAGTAATGCATTACTTCAATCAGTGAAGCACTCACTCATTTAACATACTATTTCCAAATGAAATCAAAGACTTCTGGTAAAAATGCCACTCCTCCAGAGACTGCAAGCATCTTGCAGCTTCTTCACTCTCTCTGCCTTTGAACTCTGTGATAGCTGCTTCATTGACATCATGGTTCCAGTGCAAACAAACCACCTCCTCCGGATCCAAATCTTCTTCCTTTAAACTTTTGATTGCCTCTCATCTGTCCATTCCTGCTTAGTGTTCTGTAAAGCCTGAGTCTTCTGTTCATCTACCTGGACATAGTCCACTCTCTGCTCCTCAGAAAGAAATGGTTTCTGTGAGAGACAAGGGAAAAAAATATTACATTCATTTCAGGGCGAGATGTTAGTGAAACCTGGCTCGATTTTCTGCTATCCCTTATTCTCTGTTTGCCTCACTTCACCCTGAAGCTCGCAGTGACATCAGCTGACAAAAGCGTTGCGTTGCAGCCTGCCTGAGCGACAGTCAACCATCCACCACCCTAATGCTCAGCCCAGATGTGAGTGAGGAAAATGGCTGTCCGGGCTATTTTCATGCAGATTACCATCCTCATCAAGCCAGCAGTCCTGCTGCTGGGATAACCTGCCTGCACTCTAACCAGAGGGATGGTTTTCATTTAAAAAGGCTTCGGTGGGCTAAGTCTTTTGCCTCCAGCAGTGCTAGTTGACAGGGAAAATGGTCTATGGGACACAAAACTTCCTAAACACACAGTGTTCTTTGGTTGCAGTGGTACCTGCTCATCACCTGGGCAGGCTGTAAGCTCTCTGGAACAAGGACTGCATTTTCTCAGCATTGCTAAAGAAATTATAATGTTTTCAGAGATGCAAGAGTAGGATGCACATTTTGCTGTGTTATGAGAGATGGTACAGTTTTACCTGGTGAATATATCATAGGCTGTAAAGTTGTTACTGCAAAGAGATTTGGGGGAAAACTAGCAGGAGAGGGTTTGTGGAGACACAGTGAAAATGGGAGAGCATGCAGAGATCCTGCAAGCACCAAACAAACCTGCCCACAAGCCCTCACTGCTGCACATCCCTAGGGCACCTGGCAGGCTCTGGATCCTGTTTTCCTCCCAGTAGATACAGAGTGAGGAGGTTTGGGGTTCTTCGCAGGGACTCATACCTTCTGTACAGGGGATGGGGAAGCAGAATTAAAATCCAATGCTAAGTAATCAAGGTTAGATTTCCTTGTCCATGGAAAAGCACCACTGTATGGAGATGTAGCCTGTCTGTGCTCCTGTCAGGAAAGAAGAGAAACTTTTAATGCTCATAAAATACGATCCCAGGAGGAAGCAGGACAACCTTGGAAGCAGGGACTCTCTCGACAGCACAAAGAAGGACAGCCAGCACCCACAGGGCAGTCTGTGCCAAAGGTGCATCTGGTGACTAACTGAAGGGTACTGCTGATTAGCTGTCACATGCCATGAGGGAATGGAGAGTGCCTTTTCCTCCTGGTAATTATAGCAAAGCAAGCAAATCGTGCTGAATTTCATTCTGATTTAGACAGTATTCTCAGGAGGGAGCTCAGCTTCTCACCCCAAGACCCTGGAAGGTTCAGGTTTGCAGGGGTGCCATCTGAACCATCGTGGGGGTAACTCTTCCAAATCTAGCAACTGCGAGCGTCAGGGAATGAACAGACGATCGCCATCACGTGGAGAGTTCTAACTGACTGGAAAAATCAAAAGGGGAGCAGTTACACCTGGAACTTTCGAGCAGGTTATGATCTAGTGAGGATGTGGGTTAAAATTTGAGATGACTGTTTAAGTCTTCTGTGGTCAGTTTTGCAATGTATTTGAAGAGCCTTTGCTGTCGGGCTTTAGCTCTGGAGCCAAATGTGTAAACAGTGGCTCAGAATGAGGGATTTGAGATGAATTTCTACCCAAAACTCAAAGGAAACTGAGGTTCTGGTCTTTTGCAAGATATGGCTAGAGAGTGAATGAAGAAAAGGAAGCCACAAAGCCAGATGTTCTTCTCTCGTGGGATGGGAAGTGGGGTTAGTGCCACCAGCCAAAGCAGAAGCAATAGGAGACTGCAATGGGCATTCTGTTTCTGCACAATATTTGGTGTGTTTCTTTAGGAAGTGCGCTAACGGCTTTCTGTCATTTCCTTGGAGATTTTGCAGGGCACACTTTTGAAAGGCGAAAAGATTTAATTTGCCTTTGCCTTAGTGAGTTCTCATGTAAATATGGCTGATCCCTGTGATCTCTTGGAACTGCTCAGCAACATTCGTGGGCAAACAGCTGAGTTCTGCAGAGCAGAAGAAGGGCTCCCCTTATCTCTCTGTAAATTGGTCCCACTGTCTTTGGTTTAAAACCGTTTCATCATTTTTGTTAAAACAGAAGGCAAAGGACAAACCTCCTCAACATTTTTTTCTTAGAAAACAAACTTCTACATTCTCCATCAGTGTGACAGCACAGAATAAAGCAAAGGATGGCTGTGTGAAAATGAAGATTACCATATGAATGTAACTTTCTTCCTCTTCTCCGGAAACTGAATTGGCAAATATTCTTGCTGAATTAATACCGTCTCTTTCTGGTGAGATAAAGCTCATTCGATTGCTATGAAGAAAAACACAGGAGAGGTTAAGGAAGCATCTTACAGATGCTCTGAAATGAAGCCAAAGCCTGACACAGTCCATATGGTGAATAAACTCACACTAACGCTGCAGCCTTTATGGAAAGGATGTCCAAAAATATTCCTTAGTTCAGGAAAAAGTGTTATAATCTTGTAAGTGTCTTGGTTGATTTCATTTTATTTTTTAATGAATGTTTACCATCTCTGCTACGACAGAAAGCATAAAATATTGTAGCCATCCTCCATCAAGGGGCACAAACAGAGAACGTTCGTTTGGATAACAAGTGCCAGTGGGGCAGTTTGTTGTGCGGCTACCCGCTTCTTGGAGATTAACACAAATTAATTAGCTACTGGAGGGGAATGCAGAGGGACTTGGCTGGCTCTGAGCACCATGTAAACACATGCTGTCTGTGTGTAGAGATGGCTGCAACTCAGCCCTTGTTCAGGGAAATCTCTTCACTAACATTGCTGTCAGAGGTATATCATGAGTGAATTACTGCAGGCTGGCACAATGGGGTTAGTTACTAGGGAGCTGGATGGCTACTTCGTGCAGCATGAACAGTGCAATTCCTTCTGCTTTATTAGTTCTGGATATAGTCCTTTTTTAGTTTTGTTAATGCGAAACATGCAAACTCCCTCTGAGCTCATTATCCTCCAGGACTCTGCACTGTGTCAGCACTCATCAACTGTGGCACTCTGGCAGGAATGCTGGGAAGGGAGGCTACTGGTTCTCCCTCAGACAGACTGTGGCAGGCAGCTGAGGGGTTACCAGCTTTCAAGGGTTGTGCTGGGGATTGGGATTGGTAGGCCAGGCTTTCCCCCAGGCATCTCGCCCTGACTTCCCCAGCTCATGAATTCCCTGAAGTTGAAGTTTAGCCATCACAACAAGCACTTCAGAGCACAGGTTAGCTCTGGTCTTTTCAAAAGGAACCTTCAAAAGTCAATGAGTTTTGAGCAAACACTAATCTGGCAAGATACCCAACCCACATCCCTCCTGGCAGCACCGCATGATGCTCAGCTCACTGGAGCTACCTGGCTTGACAGGGAGCATCGACTTTTAGAGACAGCAAAAGCCTGGGGGATGTTGGAAGGAACCCTGTGAAATTCTGGTTTGTGGACTTCGCCCGGAAACTGTATCTCAAGGAATGTGATCAGTTATTTTTAATTCCATTGCACAGTGTTAATGCTTGAAAGATTGGAGCAATGGGTTTCACGTTGACTTACTAAGGCACAGTCCACATCCTGGTCACAGCAGCATGCTCTCGGATTGTGGAGAGGTTTCTCAAGTCCAAAGGAGGTGGCCGTGCTACGAAGAGATACAAAAGGAGCTACATTTGCAAGAGCAAGACTCACAAAAAGCATGGGTTGATTAGGAAAATGCAAAGTTTTAATAACACTAAGAAACTAACAGAGTATTTCACAAAACTTAATTGATAGAAATCAGTAACAGGTGACTGCTTCAGTCAGTGCAGGAAAGCAAAGTCCCTCATTAGTCCAAAACCAACAGAATAAATACAACAGGCATCAGGAAAACAAATGCCCTACAAGACCCCTGTCCATGCCTCAACAAGGAGAACCCAGTTCACCTTCAGGTCAAGGCTCTGGGCTCTCTTCTAAACCCAAAGGTGCTACATGTGGAGAGGACGACACCTCACACTAGGGTACCTTTTCCACCCAGTTCTCAAAACCCTCTAAGAAAGAAGCTGAGCTTGCTCTGCTTTCTGGCAGCACTCTAAATTTCTCTCCCTGCTTCATGTAGCATTTCTTCAACAAATTTCTGAGCAACTCTGGATCTGTAGCCCAAAGTGCTTAAATACAAACTTGGATTCAGCAATTTCTTCTCTGCAGAGCTAAATTTTGTCCCCAGTATATCCTCTGAAAATGCAACTCAAATTTCGGAAGAGCCATGAGAAGCACAAAGGAAACTTTAAGGAAGATTTAACCAAAAGTCCACATCAGGTGTGGGGATTTGTGTGCTTGGCTGTCCTGCTCCTCAGGGGCAGGGCAGCTGGTGAGGCAGAAGTTTAGCCTCCTGTCTCCCAAACTACACCCACGTGGCCATTTGCAGAGTTGATCCACACTCCTGCATATACTAACACAAATGAAATGTACCAGGGCCACTCCCAGAGGAGGCCTCCTGTGTCCCTTCTATCAGGGCACTTGCCTAGTGGCTGCTCTTTAAGTCTGGCCTTACATTTCCTGCGAGGCTTGAGGTCTCGGTTCACTGGGGGCGGCTCCAGGTCGGAGGGCAGCTCAGGTAAGGGGCTGGTGACTTTTTCAGTGTTGACTACAGGGAAGGTGAAGGTTGCCGAGCTGGGGCTCATGGGGATGTAGCCATCAGGGGAGCAGTCGGAGCCGGGTGCCGAGGGAGAGGTGCTGGGGCGCATGGGCACATAGTTGTCTTCTGCTCCATCCACAGCCGTCGAGTAGAGCGGGGAGAAGGGGCAGGGCTTCAGTGGTGAGGGAGGAAAGGAGAGAGAAATGCTGGTGAACAAACAGCTTGCTCTGAGCAAACCGAGAGGTCTTGGCGAGACCTCAGCAAGAAGTGTGAGCTGGAAGGACAGGAGAAACACACATGTTCAGATGCTCATGCCAGAAGTGGAGCTCGTGTCACAGCTGAGCTCAGCCACTCACTGCTGGAAAGTAAGAGCAAATTTACGGGTAACTTCAGTAGGTTCAATACTTTGACTTCAGCAAGGCTGCATTTGCCTTTTCCAGCAGCAATTCTGTCCTATGACATGCAGGAGGCCCTTTTATATGAAAACATTCAAAAGGAGAACACCTGATCAACTAGATTTTTGCAAATGTAGGAGCTAAGAGAGCAAAGGCACAGACATACAAGTTATTTCTGACAGCTGGGAACAAACGCTAGAGATTCATTTCATGCAGGCTGGTGCTGGCTGAGCATTGAGGAGAGAGGATCATCAACGCTGCAAGCTTTCAAAGGGAGGTAGGCATCAGCTGCACACCACCAGGGCTTGCAGATGAGCAGCAAAGGAACTCCCACTCAGAAAACAGTGTTCAGTGCCAAGCAGAAGGCTGGCTGCATGATGCCTGATGGTGCTACACGTAACCCACGTCTGTCAAAAGCTCAGGCAGGACCTTTGGGCTTGCAGAGTTCTGAATCACAGGGGCTTTGAGGCAGAGACTTCCCTATGTCCTGAGAAGAGATGTTCCTTGGGATCAGGAAATGATAGGCTTCTTTAGACCTCTTTTTTTTTCAAGAGAGAAGCAGTTTTCTCAGGTGCTTGTGGTCAACAGGTTCATTCTAGAGTTACTGCTGTCCTTCACAGCAGACCTGCCTTTGTCTGCCTTAAAAGCAGGTTCTCCATGTTGTGACCTTCCCCTCTCCTTGGCCTCAAAGAAGTGACACAGAAATTGTCAAAGGCCAAGGGCTTCCTCCATTTTCTAGATTGCTGAGCACAGGAGAGAAGTGACTGTCTATCAGGATATGAAATGACTCACCTCTGGAAGTCTGTCATGCACCTGTGTTTAAATTTATGCAGACTACTTACCAAATTCAAGCTAAGTCTCTTGTCCCGACTTCTTAAAGAACTGCCTTCCATGTCTGCTGCAAGGAAAAAAAGTGATTAAAAATATGGCAAGCCAGAGCAACCTCATGGAGCTCATTCCAGAATAAAGCGTATGGCTTTGAAATAACCACGGCTACACAGAGATTGCAGAACTCCTGCTATTTACCCTAAACAAGGAAATTCAATGATATGTAGGAGCAGGACTAACTTGGTAATGTTTCAAGAACAATTACAGCTGCTTTAAGCATGATGAAACCAAGGAAATTACTCACATGTAATTCTGCTGTAAATGACCTTCCCATAGACACAAGCAGTTTGCTGGGCAGAAAGACTGGTGTGCAGAGCAAGCAACCAAGCAGACCAATGCTTAAACCCAACACCTGCTCTAGTCCCTCTATTGCCCATCTATCATATAACACCCATAGTAACTGGACTGGATGGAAGATTATTTTGTTATTGTTCAGAAAGCCACTTAGGTGCCTAGGGCATGAGGTGCCAGGAAGCATGTGTTGTACTGAAGCTGTGTGAACAAACATAATACAGGGGAGAAATTATCTCTGCCACCCAGAAATGTTGATGTGATGCACGTGCCTTGTGCTGGTGGAGGACAAACAGCCAGAGAGAAGGCTGCTGGTCACAGTGTCCCTTGCCTGGATTGTCTTAGTGTAGGTCAACGTCATTTTTTAAGGAAAAGGTGCAAAAGAATGTTGTTCAGTGTGTAGAATGTATAGTGGAGGGAAATGCTGGGAGGTTTCTTCTCTGTGTGGTGAGATTTCACTCTAAAAAATGGAAGACTGTTACACTTTGTTTTCAAGGACAGAAAATAGAAACAGAGAGATTTGGAGGAAACAGAAGTGCTGTCACTCCTACCTACCACGTGTATTTGAATATATACACATATACGTGCACACACAGGCATGTATAATTCTACCTATGCATACATCTATCATCCTATTCTGGAAAATGATTTTCTTTGCAGAAAACTGTTTTTCTGTGCTCTACAGACTCCCTGGGCAGCAGCATCATGAGCCTGCACCCTTCCCTGCCTAGGAGACATCAATGCTGCACTGCAGTGTGGCGTGGGACAATGCCAATGGTGGCAGAAATGCTAAGCAGGAAGGTTAGTGTGGGCACAGGTGGATTTGGATCAGCAGACACTGACTGTATTTAGTTATTTTGGCAAAAAGGCATTCAGGCACCAGCAGGTGCCACAACATAGGTGCTCTGCCTGCACATGCTGCCTTTGTAACAGGTTGACTAACAGCAGCTCAGTATTTACAGGTTACCAAAGGCAAAAAAATGAACTAAACTGCAGGAGCCCATAAGGAGCAGCTGCTTTCTCCCTATTTCTTTCTCAGATCTTTCTCTGTGAAGCACATTTTATTTCGGAATTTAACCTTTCAAATACTTTCAGCTGCATTCAGGAGAAGAAAAAAAAAAAATAGCAGCACTTATTAATTCATTGCTGCCCCCTGTCAGGCAGAGATAACCTTGCAGCATGGTAGCAGAGCATGACATTTGGGCACTTAATCCTCTTAACAGCATTTTGGCATAAATCGTGATGGAGAAACGTTAACCATCTCAAGCATGCTGCTGGTGTCAGAGCAGTGTATGCGTGGAAGCAGAAGAAATGTTTCTCAGAGAGCAAGCAGACGTAACAGATAATGAAGAACAGCATTTCCACTGATGGGTGTTTCTGCAAAAACCTTCCAAGAATTGTTTGTGCATTGATAAACAGCCTGGGGCAGAGGTGTCCTTGCTCTAGTGCTTGAGCTTCAAGGGCAAGATCTAACAGCCCCAGACACTGAGTGTGCTGGACTAGATGATCCTAGTGGTCTTTTCCAAACTTAATGACTCGATGATTCCTACAGGGGGCTGGAGGACACTTATCCATAAAGCCCTGCATTTTCTTTGTCATCCAAAAAAACGTGTCATTCCAAAATAAGTGATGCTTTCCAGCTGGGTATTTCAGCTGCTCTTCTTTGTTCTGTGGCTCCACAGAATAAAACTCTCATATACTGTGTGTGCTGGACTTTGACATCTGTACGTTCCGGGTTATTTTGAAATGTTATTTTGAAATGACTGTATTTTAAGAACAAGTGGAAATGCACCTCACCAGGAACCTGAGCTTGCTTTGCAGCAGTCTAGCTCTGCAGTAAGTTTTCAGGTTAGCCAGAAAGCAATGCAAGGACAGAGGGGATTTGCTGAAGGACACAATTACCCTGGTTCAGTCAGGATTACATCCCACCCCCAGCATCTCCCTGGCTTCCTGTTCTTTAAGCATGTGGAAAGACTGCTGCTTTTACTGAGAGGACTCTGAGCAGCACAGCCACAAAGACATTTCTCCTGTACAAGCCCACATTTTGACCTTCAGAGGCAGAGAGGGACAAGAACTGAATACATTGGTAGATAGGTCAGAACACTGCTTGCAAACTGGTTTGGAGCAAACCCTTTGGGATGCAGTTTTGCACTCACCTTTCCAGTTCCTCATGTTGTCTAGGCTGGACAGGGAGATTCTCCTGGGCACCAGTGCCACTGGAGCACGGCAGGTCCCCGCGTGGCCATTCTGTAGCACCCCACCACCTGCCTCATCCCCTCGCCTGTCCGAGAAGTGGGTGGGCTTGGGGGGCCGTGGCGGGGGTGTGTTGGAGAGCACGTCCAGCTGGCTCACGCCATAGGGCAGCGTGCTTTGGCTCTGCTCCATTGGAAAGGTTGGTGTCAGCGGTGTCCCCAGCAGTGGAGAGGAGGACAAGTCGCTGGCTGTCCCACTCATGTCCGTGCTCCTGGGCACCACACCAGGGTTTGCCAGCGGGGCCCCATCCTGGTGCATGGTGCCGGATGGCTGCACGAGGTACAAGGAGGGCTGGGACTGCAGAGAGTCGATGAAAACATCATCTGATGAGGTCTGCTCCAGCGATCTGTCTGAGTTGGACCAGCTGTCACACCTGCGTGGGGTACAGAGCAGGACCGGCATTGCCTTTTCTCCTTGTAACTGGATGAATGCATGTGTGGGGACTTGGGGGTGCAATCCACTGGGAGCAGCTCCATGGGCTGCTTTTCACTCCCAGTTGGAAAATGCCCACTGATCCCTTAATGCTGTTTGCTTTCTGCTTGAGCTTGGCCCAGCGCATGCCCCATTTTTGCCTCCCAGCAAAATGCATGTCTGTCAGCCCAGGGCTTCAATCCCCTGCATCAGCAGTGAAGAGACCAAGCCCTCAGTGTCCACAAGAAGCATTCATGCCACCACTTCTCAAGTTTTAATCTTTATGCTGCAGAATCCACTAAATACCTATATCTACAAAGTCTGGTTCCCAGGCAAGAGGAGAAGCAGCTCCCAGAGCAAGACAACTGTCGTGTTTCAGGAACCCAAGTTAAAAACCAGAGGAACTTTCAGAGAAGGAAGGGGAGGAGCGAGAGCACTGTTCTGCTGAGACTTCACCATTTCTTTCCTCCTGAGTGATACTGCATGACAAAAAGCACAGTTTGAGCCAAAATCTGTCCCTTCCCTACAGCCATGGTATGTATGCCTCCTGAGCTGGGGCATGGGGTGCTTTGTGGAGCATCCTGGGCAGCAGCAGGCAGAAAGAGCACTTGGAGGAAGATTGCATGGGCCAAGACCAACAGATGATGCTTGACTGCTCACCTTCATTATAAAAAGACCTTGTAAACTGGATTAGGCTGATGGCCCCCTGTTGGTCTCAAAAGCCTCCCTGGAGCTGCAGGACTCAGGGACCAGTTTGCCCCCTGTTATTACCTATAGTATCGCTGGGTAGGCAGTGGTGGCTGCAACCTGACATGTGCACAGACCCCAGTTACCTGGTGTGGCTGAGCTTGCCCGACTCGCAGTTGGAGAGGAAGAGGTAGTCGGGGAGGAAGACCGACTCCGACTCACTAGGGGTCTCCTCTGCAGCAGAAGCATCGGTGGCAGTGTGGTCAACCGAGAAGGAGGGATCGGCGATGCGGGATGTGTGGGTGGAGGCAGCTGGTGAAGGCTGGGGGGACGAGGTTGTGTGGGACAGGCTTTCCACTGAACCTGCAAGGGGAAACAGCAGCAGGGTTTGGTGAGTGGCAGCAGGGTGAGGTGATAACTGATGGCAGGGAGCATGCCTCTGTGGGCCAGGTCCTGCACTGCACTGCAAAATGTGAGATACTCAGCAGGGCAACCCAGCCCTCAGCACAGCGAGAGCCTGCATCCTCCTCTAAGCCAAAAGAAGCAGGAGAAAGTGGTGTTTTGCCTTTAAAGTGGGGAGGGAGTCATCTTTTTTCTTCCCCATCAGCTCTGACTTGCTGCTGCTTCCCCCTGTGTACTTGGAGGTATGGCATAGCAGCGAACCCCAGGTTACAAAGCACCAATGCACATGCTTAAATTCAAGCTTCCTGAACAAAGCATTTGCATAATATTAGACAGGTGTTCACAGCAATGTGACTTCAGCAGCCCTCTTTGCCCCAGTGATCACCTGAAAGACACAGGGATCAAGAGTTTTCATGCTTGTGGAGCAGGGCTGACAGCTGAAGCCTTCCCAGCTGAAAAATAACTTTTCTCTTTTTCATTCTGCTGGCTCAGGCAGTAACTCAGATTGCAGATACTGGACTTAGAGCTGTCTTGCAAGCTGAGTGTGATCAAATATGCATCAGGCTAATTCCATAGAGACCTCAGCAAAGCATGTTCATGTCACCTTCTGACCAGTATTTAAAAAAATTAAAAAACCCACAATGTACAAGAAAAATTAATGACATTCTGGATTATTAACATAGAGAGTGAACAGGCCTGAGCTCCATCTGGTACTTGCAGAGTTTAGCCTCAGATTATCCCATCAGGAAAGGCTGCGGGCTGCACAACACATGGCAGATCTGCACCATCCCCATCCCTCCCGCTTGCTGTGTGGCTGCTCTTTTCTGGCCTTCAGGGGCTTGGAAACCCACAGCCAGCTCCTAACAGATCGTTCCCTTCCCTGCCAGCTCTGCTGGTAACCGAACCAGTGTGCATTAAAGTTGTGCTGTGACAGCAGTTGGGGAGAATAAATTATGCATGCCCATTTTCTAGAGAGCAGGCAAAGAATTGGTTTGGTGCCTGTCTCCCTCTTTGCCACTGTGACAGAAGATGGCTTCATCTGCCAAAATAGCTGTTTTGGTGGGTAATAGCCCCAAATTTTCTGCCTTGCATTGACAAAGATGCTGCAAAGGATGCTCTGTCCATCAATACAGGGCCACTGCTTGAAATAGCAGGAGGGAAAAGCTTTGTTTCAGGCTGCAGCCCCAAAATGATCATTGAGCAATGGCAGCATGAGGACACAGTGAAAGTGGGGGGGTCCCTGTGCGCAGCATCCCCCACACCAGGCTGCATGGAAGTGGAAACGCAGCAATGGCTGACATGAAAGAGCAGCCTTGAGGAGCACTGGGAGGGATTTCCTCCTACAGAGGAGGCCTGGGAGGAGCAGTCACACTTCCCCTTGACTCCACTCAAGAGCCAGGCACTGCCCTGCTTGTTTTGTACGGAGTAGAGGGGGGAAATAAAGCAGTGACCTTAAGGGGAAAGCATTTCTGAGAGGAGAGTGTGATCCTTTTGGGAACAGAGCTTCTGGTTTCCCATGCTGCCAACACGCTGCCTTGGCTGGCTGAGATGTGCCCAGAGTGGCTGCAGCAAGGCACTAGTGAGTCAAACTAGCCCCCTGTCCTGGCAAGGTTGAAAAGAAGCAAAGAAACCGTTAGAGAGCAGCAGGAAGGGAGAAGGTCTCAGCTATGTGCAAATATGGGTGCAAGCAACAGTGACCAGAACCACAGAGAGGTGAGAGAGCAGTGGATTGGATGGAGTACCAGAAATGCTACTATCCAAGCACCAGCATCCCAGGGGGACACAGGGTAAACAATTGCTTCAGGGGATGCTGCTGACTGGACATCAGGCCCCAGTGTGGTCCTGGCTGCTGTCAGAGAAGGCAGAGCAACTGGAGATGAGTAGGGATCATAAGGAACTGCACAGGGAAGGAGGCAAGGCATTCACATGGGCTGTAGAGCAATACCTGAAGCCCATGGAAGAAATGAAGAGGAAATCCAAGACAAAATGTCCTTCTTGGGCTTAGGAGCTGCCTGCCAAGGTGTGGCCCTGGGGAACACTTTATGCACAGCTGTAGTCTTTAAAGAATGGCTTCCTAATGATCATGAGATGAAAACCAACTTTCTCCCATCAGAAGCTGCTACACTGCGTTGCATCCACCACTTTCAGTATGCGTATGAGATGTCAGGTAGCCATGGAATTCCCTGGCCACCTCATCTCATCCCAAACCATGAAGTGGGGGCTCCCCCTCCTGCAGTGCCTCCCAGAGATGGTGCCAGCCTCACATCGCATCCCGCAATGCTGTGGGGTGAGGGCGGCTGCTGGCCTGGGTGCCTGCTGCCTGCCCAGGTGCTTCCTGACAGCTGCTGGAGCTCATGCTTCCTCTCCACCGGCTCATGTTGACTAAAAGATTTTCCTGACATGGCCAGCAGAGGTTCTGATAGCTTTGGTCTGGGTCTGGCTGCTTAAATGCCAAACCAGAGGCCACTGGTGAAGAAGGCCTGATGGAGTCCAGCTTCCCTGCTGCTGGAAGGATTGAGAACTGGGTGGTGTTTGGGACTGAGTCACTGCCCACACCCTGCTGCACTCTGTGCATTAAGCAGAGAAAGCATTAGGTTTGGGATTGGCCTCAGAGTCAGCCTCAGAGCAGATTTTGAGAAAGATTGAGAGGATTGAGAGTGATTGATTTCATATTATAATACTGGCTTTGATAGTCATTTTAATACACTGAACAGCTTATTAAAATTTCCTGCAATGCATGCGTTTTTGATGATTCATTTTAGGGACTGTTATTTTTTGTAACAGTAGCATGCATGTTAAAAAAGTATATGGCATTTAATAGAGCTTTTCTCTTCTCATGCTACTTTTTAAGGGTAATTTGTTTGAACCTACAGCCTCTTGGGGGATTTAGGTGCTCCCCCCCCCCAAAAAAAAAGGAGCAATTATCTTTTTGAGATGTACTGTGCAGCCTGTGGAACTATGCAGACTTAAATCAGAGGGCAGGAATAGGATCTGAACGTGCCCTGTGGCCTGACTCGAACACACCCCAGACCCAACCACATCAACAGGAACTGCAGGATAAATCAGCTGTTTGCCATTAGAGATACAGAGGTCATGCCTGGAAGCTTTGTTTGCACTGTCTGTGATGCAGGCTGCAGGTTCAGATGCCATACTTTATAATGACCCAAGCAAATGCTCTGCACTGTGGGGGATATTTGCCTTGAGGAACAGAGCAGAAAGCAAGGATGCCAGCTTTCCAGCCTGCCACAGCAAAGGCTGTCACTTTTGGTCCATCAACACCTACACTGGTGGTCTTCGTTTGGAGAGAAATAATACTGTGTGATATTGCCAGTACTGCCCACGTGCAGCCATTGTGCAGGGAATGTTGTGCTCTACCAGAATAACAACAAAGTTTTCCAGCAAAAATACATCTATTCCAGATACAGTCTTAGCTCCCCTGCCACAGATCCTATCTCCCTGTGCATATCCTCAGTACTGTGCCAGAAGTCTGAATGCACATTTGAGATGAAGAAATACATTTGTTTTCTTTATTTTGCATGAGAAGACTTGACATCATTTCAGACTAATTGGTAAAAATTATAACCCACATAATACTGCAGCAAAAGCAGCAACACAAGAGCTACACCTGAGTTTCAACAAGGGCAGATGAGTAGGAAGTGGATTCTTTACCGGCCCCTGGTTACCCACAAGCTTGGAAGGACCATTGACTGCTATCACAAAAGGCAACCAGCTCAAATTTGCAAGTTCTAATGGCACAAAAAGATTTCCTAGAGGTCTCTGAGATTAATGCAAAGACATCAGTTTTTAACAGGAACACTGCAGAGCTCTTCCCACTCCCATTTCCCCTCAGAATGAACTACTGAAAAAGTTATTAAAGAAGGCTAGCAACTGTAACAGGTTAAAACAAAACATCTAATTACCTTTTGCTTCCTCTTGCTACCAGGTAGCGATATGTCCAAGTAGCAATTGCCATCACCAGGATTAACACATGGATTAGGGCAGGACAGTCTGCTCAGTCACACTGTGACACCCCTGAACATATTGCTGCCCTTTGAGTTATCTTGGATGGGGCCAGGTCTCTCCATCACCGCCCTTTTTGCTCTTCTGCTAGCTTTTGTCACGGCAAAGGACTTTATTCTGACTCACTTCCTACAAAGCTCTCAAATTGCTGCTCTATCTGCCCCTTGGAAATGTCAAGGGAAAGACAGATTGTTGTTATCTGAGCCCAGTTTTCTCGTTTGAAAGGCAGGTTAATGATGACACAGGTCCCGGCTTTAATTACTGGCTAGATCCATCTTGGAGTGGTTAACTCCTGGAAGCTGTCCAAGAAACTCACCCTCCTGCCTACACACAGGCACAGGGCCTGGCAGAACAGGCCGGCTTCGTGCTGCACGGAAGGACCATCTCTTCAGTCTAGGCATGTTCTCCCAGCGCTCTTCTGTCCTCTGCCTTTGCTTTATTTTTCTTCTCATTAATAGGCAAAGATAAATCAATGACAAAAATACTGAGCTATGTATACATACACCCAAATCTGTGCACTTTCCACATCCAACAAAGCCTGAGAAAATACAAGTTTTGCAGGACACTTTCCAGGAACAGGTGTCTTGCATTAAGCCAAACTAAATAAATATGGGACGTGTAATGAAATAAACGGCCCCAGAAGATAACAGTCAGCTTTTCACATAAACAGTACCTTTTCTTATTAAAGGCCTGATGTTTATTCTAGCAGAAATTGCTTCATCGATGTGAGACCAAGTGGCCAGCTATTATTTCCACCCAGCAGAAGCCAGTCCCCTGATAATCTTCAAATCAGGCTCTAGCATCACCTCAGAGCTGCTCCACGGTCTACATTTCCTTTTGCCCCAAGCAATGCTATGGAAGAGCCCAAACCCACGGCAGCCTGCAGCCCCCAAGACAAGCATGGTCCTACCTGTGCCATCTTCTAAATGCCCGAAGTTGCAGATCTGGCTGATGTTGCGCACCCAGATTTGCATCTCCTCCTCAGTTTTGGCCACCAGGTAGAAGGTGCGGTAGGTGGTTCTCACGATGAAGACAAAGTTGTTCTGGAACTCCTTCTTGATGAAGTTGGGCCCCGAGTGCTTGAGCACCTCGCACTCATTGAGGTCGATGATGCGGATGGGCTTCTTGGCGTGGCTGTTCCTGTAGTACTCCAGCACGTCTGGGTTCCCGCTCATGCGCCCTCTGCGCAGCACGAACCAGCGCTTCCGCCAGGCCTGCGGGCAGCACAGACAGGGCCCCGTTAGCGTAGCACAGCAATCGCACGCACGCCTGCTTTTCTCTCAGGTTTTACGAGTGTTTCACTAAGCTGGCTGAAGTGTGACTTCCATCCAAAGCGCTTACTATCAGCTGGTGCTTGCGGTAGGAGGCAGAGGGCTGTCAGCTGGGAGGCCATGAGGAACAAGGCTTCTCCCTCCTCTCCCCCTCGGCCTGCCAGCATGGCGCAGCTCCTCTGATGCTTCACCTGCCTTTAGCTGCCGTGGGTGAACCAGGAAAAGATAATGCATTTCCCTCTGTGAAATGAAAATATCTGGGCCCACCCTGCATGCTGTAGCACATAAGCTAACACCTGGCAACAAGGATCTCCTGCCCAAAGTGAGGCCTGCAGGTGACCTGCTGGTTTCCAGGGGCAGTAAAAACCTGTTAATGAGCTGTCAGCTACATCTGGAAGCCCAGCACTAACCTTATGGGAGCTGTAGTGCTTGAAGTTAAACAAGAACCTCCCAAACAGTGTAGAACAACATCTGCTTACACAGATGCTGCTTCCAGTGACTCTTAACCTGAACCAAGCCCTGTCAGCACCAGCGCCTCCTTAGCTGCTATGGCTGAAGGTATGGATCCTGTACAGGCTTAAATGAAGCTCTGGGAGGACAAAGATGCTGCATCACTTCATTAAGCCACATGCACGTTTCTAGGAACAAAACAACATTCCCCACTTTTACAGCAGCTGTTTTAGCTCATCAGCACTGTAAGTGTCCCTCTGTTGATTAGAGCTGTCACCAACACGCTTACTTCAAGCGCCAGACGGAATCCACCCCGAGCTCAGCTCTGCAGAGGAAAGCTGAAACAAGGTGCTGGCGCTTGCCCCTCATCCAACTCCACACAAATGGCACTGGGGCTCCTGGCTGCATGGGGTGAAGGGGCTCACATGCCGTTCAGGTGCGCAGGCACCATACAGCATACAGCTGGCTGCTCTAATCGCTGCAGCAGTTACGAGTTCTACAAGGAATCATCTGAACAACCAGGACCACCTCCCTGCCTGAGTGCTATTCACGTTCTCACTGCAAAGCGATTCATCACAACGCAGACCTGGGCAACAGCTTGGGTTCAAATTCACGCTTGTTTTTCAGAGTGACCATTTTTAAACTGTCAGATCCAACCATCTGGCCCCGATGCAAAACAGCTCGTTTCAGGATGTTTTCACTAACATGTACAAGTTCTTTCTGGGACACTCAGGGATCAGCACTACACATTTCACCTGCAGTTCCTGTGGATACACCGATGATGAAAACAATCAACAAAAAATAGCCATTAGTCAAGAAAAAGTGGTTGTTTTTTTTCCTCTACTCGAGAGGCTTTCTTGCAGGGCAAAGCTTTTCAGTGTTTTCATACTCACACAATATTTTATCTATAAATATATCTACTCAGCTTGGCAGTTCTTTAATCTATTTTGAAAGCAAAGGACAAATCAAAAACATCACCCAGGAACCAGAGGCTGCAGTATTTAGAGTTCTTGCAAGGCTGAATGAGTGTGCAGCAGCCTAGGGAAAGGAGTGGCTCTCAAAGGGGAGGTTGTATTGGAACAGACACAAAGCAGAATTGAAGTGCAAAGTATTGAACAAAGCAAATTTATGACCTGACCAGGTTTGAAAGAGATTTAGTCTCTGCTGGAATTAGCTGGAGGTAACATCAGATTACTGATAATTACCCAAGTTGCCCAAGATATTGTGTGGGAGCCAAGAAAAAAAAAACGTTCCCCCACCCAAAAATAAAAGAAATGGAAGCAAAGAAAGAAGTGTTTGTGGAGAAAATGCTTCTTTAAGTAGCTAATTCCAACAGTGGGGCACAGCTCAGCAGACATCTTGCTTTGTACAGTCCTAGGTGGAGTTCACACCTCCACCACCCTCAATCCAAGCACCATGCATGCTTCATGCATATCCTGCAGATGCACCGGGACAGCCAGGTCAGCTTTCCTAGCACATTCTCACCCCTAAGCAACAAGAAGAGAAATACCTTTGGAAGAAGATTTAGTGAGTCTAAAGGCCTGTAGGATTCAGAAGAACCTGGGCAATCAGTAGGAGAGCCAAAGCCACAGCTGCGCATTGTGCGAGCCAAAGGGCGGCCTGATGCCCTGCTCCCTGCAGACAGACAGCCTGAGCAGGATGATGGGAACAGCGAGTGGAGGTGAGGGGCTGCCTGGTGCTCACACTGCTGGGAGAGGAGAGCGGCAATGATGCTGAGTGAGAAACTGGTCATCACGTGTGGTCAGAGGATAGTGCTAGGTGGAAATAACAAAATCAGTGTGGGTGCAAGGGGAGGGTGAGCTACTGAGGACTTTGCTGGGGGCTGCTCCTTACCTGCTGCCAAGGGAGCAAAACCAACAGAAACTGATGAATCCCCCATTGCAGGGTGGGCACCATCTCTCCCACTTCTTACTCTATTTTACATTCCTAGTCCTACCACTCTCTTCTCCAAAATAGCTCGTTTCCATCCTGAAGCTTTCACCAAGCTCTACTTGCAAAATTTGTGCTTGAAACCATTTTTGCTTATCTAGGTGCTGCCTGACCCGGTTCTTTGCTGTGACCTGTCCCATGGAGCAGGACATGGTGTGGAGCAGCATGAGCCTTCCTCCTCATCCTCATCCCTCAGCCCGCCTGGGGCTGCCCCGCACCACGGCCGTGCTCCTCCATCCTGGGCAGTGCTGTTTGTGAGAAGGCTGTATCAGAACAGCACAGCTGTAATCAGACAAGAGCCAGTGCCAATCCAGAACAATTTTCATTTGCCCTTCATAAGTGGGAGCGCTCGGTGCCAAAAGGAAGCCGGAGCTTGCGGCGGCGCTGGTTGGGTGCCAGCCCGTGGCTCGGGTCAGCACAGACTAGCAGTGTTTTCTCTATACTTCTGAATTTCTCACTTTAGATGTGGCAGAGCTGCTTCTAGAGGGGAGAGGAGTGACTCTGTTTCATTTTGGGAGGGATTTTAAGAAATCGATAGCTGCCTACACACCCTGGTGTCTCCAGCATGGAGCTGAACACGGGCTGCTGCTGCACATGGGCAGCTGCTGTGCAGGAGCACTGGAGGCAGTGCCAGATAAAACAGGCCACAAGCAAACCTGTGAGGTTTTTACCAAGAGCCAGCTGGTAAACAGGGGACAGTGGGAGCTGGGAGCCGGCACAGGAGGGCTTCAGCCAAGGCTGCCTACCTCCTGCCAGGGAACACGTGTTGGTGTGAGATAACCAGTGTCTGAGCACGTAGAAGCTGCACAAGGTAAACTGACTTGAAATATTATGTGTCCTGTGAGTTTTGTGTTTTTTTTTCTGGTTGTAATAACAAAACACAGAATAGCCAAAAACTTTGATGTTCTTTACCAGCTAAGTTAATGCTCATGACTCCCCCATGAGGATAATCTTTACTGTACAGAGCAAAGCCACAGGGATGGCGAGGGCAGCAGGATGAGCAGCAGCCACGTGCTGGTAGTGTGCGGTCCCACAGGGAGGTCCAGAGGAAAAAAGGCCAAGGGCTCAGTGGAGAGCAGGACAGCAAGGCTGGCTTTGAGCCACACACCCTCTGAGGCCAAACCACAGGGTATCCCTGGGGATGGCCACCAGCAAAACCATGGGGTGACTGTCCTGCAGCAGTGCCAGTATTTGGGACAGAAGACTTCAAATAATTATTTTTAGTTGTCTTATTTTAAGGGAAAAAAAAAACAGAGGTGGAACTTGATATCATTTCCTATAAATGATTTCAAAGAGAAAGTCAAAATTCATACATGGACAGCCTTGTGAAAAGCAGGGTTGGAGCTGCCCACCTACAGCGCAGAGTATTAGGAAGGGTCAAACCAGCTCACCACAGAATCCTCGTGCTCCAGGAGCCCAGGATGCCGCTGGGCGCTCCTCCTGCCAGACTTTGCAGGAGCAAAGACTGTCTGCCTGCCCTGCTGGGCAATTAGCTCAATTGCGGAAATCTGAGATGAAGAAGACCTCTTAAAGCACCCAGCCTTTCCCCAGCTGGAGCGACGGCTTTGCTATTTCAGTCCTGGCTGCTGGGCGGCGGATCCCATCAGCTCTGCATAATAAATCTCCTTAATGAGACCGCCTGCGTGCCCCTTTGCTGAGGACAGCTGAGCTCCCTGCCCATCACCCACGGGCTCAGCTTGGGTTTTGTCTCTCTTGCTTGCTGTTTCCTCCTATTCTCTGCTCTGAAGTTACCACCTTGTTCATCAGCGAGAGGCTGAAACTCACAGTTTACGGCTGGGAAAGAAAAATCAATGTATATTCAATTCCAGAGAGGAATACTCCTCCTTTGGGATTGTTCCTCCACCTCCATCAGCATGCAGCACTAATGTGACCTCTAGAGCAGAAAGCGACATTTTCTGCAGCAGTTTTTCTCCATTAGCTGGCCACTGGTGATGCTCCCAAAGGCTGCTCCCTTCTTGGCTGTGCCAAGCCATGTCTTTGGGAGCTGGACTCCCAGCAGCTCTCAGCACAGGTTGGTAATGCAGTTTGGACTACAATGCAATGATTTTGGGACAGACTACCGTCTAACACTCTATCTGCTAAGTAGTGACTCACTTACTGAGTCACTTGTCTATCTGCTCATGGTAGTTTCACTATGACTCTAAACGAATCTTATTTCAGGAAAGGCAGCATGAGCTCTCCTCGGAGGAGATGCCACAGGTGTGAAGTGTAAGGGGAAATACCTTCTCTGCAAGATGGTGCAGATACACTCATTGACTAAAAATGCAAACCTAAAAATTTCCTGGACTGTAAATACAGTGAAAGCTTCGTCATAAAGCATTGACAGTGACGTCCTTTAGAAGCAGGGAGCTTTTCCTTTGTTGCTGTTTCTCATAAAAAGGAGCCTGCGGTCTGTGCAGAAAAAATGACACACACTGAAACAACAAAGAAAAAGACCCAGACTCAAATGTTGCCTGCTAACCTACACATCTTCGCACTGCCTGCTCCACATCCCAATCCATTATATTTATGGTGCTTTACATATGGAAACATCTGCAACAGAATGAGTCACTGCTGTTTGATAAACATGCAGATTCTTTGTAAAGCAAATGGGTACAGTTGGGTTCAGAGGGTCAAAGGCATAGTGACCTTGAAACTTGGGAGGTTTAGGTTCTTAGAAACCTTGTAGAAGATAAGAAAACAAGTTCTGAAAGCAAAATTCAAAGTGACATCACTCATAAATACAGAAAGTAATTCCACCAATGTGTCCGTCTGTGTTTCACTGGGATCAACGTGGCAGGGAAGACTGTCTCATGGGTTTTTAGAAGAGGCATCTGTGCCTACAGGTGGGACTGTGCCTGGGCTGCCATCACTCTCAGCAGCCTGTCACTTGTCTTGATGGCCCTACAAGAGGCTAGCCAGAGCCAAAGGCAGCCTGCCCTGGGCCCTGCCCCTGCCTGTGGACAGCAGTCACACCCTGTGCTCTCCCCACCTTCTCATTTTGTCTGCTTTTCACATCTGACAGAGATGTCAGGCAGATTGTGGTTCAGAGGAGACACCCCAGCAATAGAAGACAGCCCCAGAACGATCAGGCTTGGTTTAAAGACACTGAAGCATCTTTTCCCACCAAGGCCCTCCTCTCGGCTGGGGCACGCTTCTTCCTTCCCGAGGGCAGGCTCAGCAAAGCACTCATCCCTCCTCACTGCCCCCCAGATGCCCTCCTGGCTGTTGCTCTTTTTCTGCAGGCAGTTAAGCTCCCTGACAGTGAAGACTCACAGGCTGGGCCCTTCACACGAGGATGTTTACAGCCTCACCAGCCAGCCAAGAGTTTTAGTTCCATATTCCTTCACAGCACTCTTATGTGCAGCATCTAAAATGACATTATTATTATCATCCTGAACACAGCATGAATTTCTAGAGTGCTTTCTTTCACCTTGAGCCCTGAGTCACTTGACAGCTGGTACAGGGCTGTTACACAGCACATATGCGTTGACCAGTTCACCTGCTATGGGTACACCTGCTCCTGATGCTCAGCACGCCTGCCTGCACATTGGAGCTGTGCACTCACCCCTGTGTGCTGTCTGCCTTTGGGCAGGCTGTGGTGCAGCTCTTCCTTCTGAAATCCTTATTTACCCGTGATATGGCAGAGGGCAGCGGGTAGCAGCCCACTCCTCTGGCTTACTGCCACTCCTTCACCAGCTGCAAAGCAGAATCCTGGTTTCTTGCGACGGGTTGGGCTGGGCTTTTTGCAGAAATCAGTTCAGAACAGGGCGATAGAAGAAACCAACACATTTTCACAGGCCCTCCTGCGTTTAACATCAAAACTTCATTTTCTGTCAGCAGAAAAGGGGCCACTGAAACCTCATGCAGCATAGCAGGGATTCCTACAGCTGCATGAAAACTACCTGTGTAAAACTTATGTAAAAGCCTGGAAACCTTTCAGATCTTTCTAAATTGTTTGCAATAAATTCTTTAATACCGACACAGTAATGAGATAGCATCTTGCCTAGAGGTAAGTTCAAGTTCTTGGAAAGGCTTTAATACAAAACTCTTGCTCAATCTGAAAGGATTTTTACAAGGCTCTGTGTGGATCCTTGAGATCTTACTACAAGCAAGGCTGCCTGCAGGTTGTTCAGGGAGTACAGTCATATGCTGGATGGCTGAAGATACTCAAGTCAAAGGACTTTCTAGTTATTTTTGGAAGCAAACGTAGCAGAATGTATACAGTGAAGAGACTGAAGTTTGAACAAATTTTCAGCAAATTTGCTAAACTAATAGCTTTTATGGAAGAGCTCCAAAACTCCCCTGCTAAAGAAAGAAAAACTCGCCTTGGGGCTAATCCCCTTCCTTGTAAGTCACCAGCACAATGTAAATACAGATGTGCCAAGCATTTATTGCCCAGAAGGAGCTGCAGGTTCCTCAAGCCTAGAGATTGAACCCCACCTCTGGCTATCTGGAATCTCTCTCTTCTACTGAGAACTGGCAGTTTTCTTAGTATTTTTACACAAACAGAACAAATTTTGCTGTTTCACCTTGTTAACTGAACATGTGGTGTGAGGTCAGCAACAGTCATGCAGCCTATCTATAACTGTCTGAGCTCACATGATGCTACGGCTCTGAAGAGAAGGAACATAAACAGGAAATTGGGCAAAGTGACTCTTTTAGTAGGGGACCACAGCACCATTTTTTGGTGGTTTTTTTTAGTAACTCAACTCTTTAACAACACCCTGCTGGATCTGATGAAGAAAACCAGAGTGGCCGGCACGATCAGAAAGAAAGCCACAGATGTTTACGCTGCAACACTTCTGCCCAACGATGACAGCATGGCTCAGTGCAGGGATGGGCTGGTGTCACACACATCTCCACATCCACCGTGGGCCAGATCTCTTGTGCACCCACATCAAACTCCCCACTTCATGCTGCAAAGGTTTTGACATTTGCACTCTGTTTCTCTCCCAGAATTGCCTGGAGCAAGGAAGAGTGAAGGAAGAAGCAGCAGAGTGGGGAGGAGGCCACATGCATGGGAGGGCTTGTTTTGGGGAGCAGGCCAAGAGCACTGGAAACAAGAACCAACCTTTCTGATGGAGATAAATAGAAAAAGAGAGAGATCCAACATCACAGCAGTAACCACCAGTGCCCAGAAGAGTTCTGGACCCTGCTGTGTGAGGAGCGCTAGTTCCCAGTAGATTGGTGCACTCCCTGTTGTGCAGACACAGGAGATCTCTGCTAGGATCTACGTGCTGGCTTGCAGTCCTTCCCGTGGGAGCCACCGGCCTTTGAGATGACATTTAGACTCTATTGAAGTAAATGGCAAAGCTCCCATTTGCTTGGAGAGGGCCAGGTCCTCCTCTTGACAGGAAGTACTGAGAAATTGAGAGATTCCCAAAAATGGAAACACGAGCTGAAGGAATTATCCCAATGAAGAAAATCTGTCTCGGACTGATGAGCAGCCTGTCTATCAGTTACATCAGTTACAGACAATGAACTCACTGCTTGTGTGTCTAACCTGGGGTACGCGTGTTACACACCAGCTGCCCCCAGCCCCAACTTTTCTGCAGCTGGACTGCAAACGTCTTCTGTATCACGGCAACAGAGGCCCTCCTACAGCTGGGTGCTATCTGCCCCACACTGTAGTAAAAACCATAACTGTACTTAAGGGTATGCTAAGTGTGTGGGTGAAACCAAGTGATACACATGGGGCTGAAATGCACGGGGCGAGCTCTTTCGCTGTGGATGTGTAGGGACTGAGCTGGGCCAGGCTGAGCCGCACAGCGCTGCAGGAGGACAGCTGGGTTTTCACCCAATTGCTCATTTCAAAGTACAGCGTTAGAAAGCCAGTGCTAGGGAGTTTAGATATCTATTTTGATTGCAGTTCTGCTGTTTTCAGCTGCCTTGCCATCAACTACATGGCTAGTTTACCCCTCAGTATTCTGCTAGGCAGCGGTGCGTTTTAAGAACTGGTTTTCCTTCTTTTTTAAAAGCTCTTCTAAATTAATCTTCTCTGCTTTACATTTCACAGGAGACTGAGCTGGTTCTTAGACATTTTTAGAATTATTTTTTTCTTTCTCCTTAGTTTGTGGAAAAGTGGTCATCACTCATATGGCTCATAACACACAACATCTCCTGCCCATCATTTTTTATTTTAAAATACATAAATGTTAGGAAAAATATAAACAGAGCTCCCCGTGCCAGGTTTTCTTTTGTTTGTTTAAGAATCCTCTCGGAGCTGTCAGAGTTCTTCTGTTGCTGCTGCGTCCCACGTCTCCTCCCAGCAAACAGGGTGTGCAGGGCGATGCTGCGGGCTCGTACCTCAACAGCTCGAGGTGTGCATCACCAAGTCAGCTGGCTCCAGTCAGCCCCAGTATCCAAACAGCCATCGTATAAACTTGCCATGCTTTGGGGCGAGCTGCACATTTCTTTGCTCTGCAGTGGGACGACGCTGCTGCCTGTGAAATTCTGCAGACCCACGCATTTTTTCTCACTGTGCTGCTTTGCTCTCTGCCAGCCTCACATCGACACACAAAGCGAGGTGCTCCAGAGCTGGCACTGCTCCCAACCTGCATCGCTCATTCTCAGTCCTTTTTCTTCTCCCCTCCTGATGCGGGACGTTCAAGCTGCGAGCTGCAGATCAGTTAAGTTTCCTCAGATCCCTGTTAGTGTAGTGCTGCAGCCTTGGCTCATTCTGAAGACATCTCTGTGCCCTTGGCTAGCACCTCTGCATGGTGCTGCTATTCATTTATAACTCCTGAGCCACACGGTCAGAAAGCAGCATGGCAAATCCAGCACCAAGAGAGTATTAAATGTTTATCTTAATTTGCATGCCTTCTCAAACTTCCCTTGCTGAACCCAGCGATGAAATCACAACATGTTCAGAAATATTAAATCATTTCCTCAGCCTCTGAATATAACGGGCTGCAAAAGGAAAACAATCACATTTGGCACGTTGTATGCTTTTGCCTCAATGCTCCAAATTCTGGAGTGCCTTCATGCTGCAGATTTGCACTCTGATCACAGCAGCTCTGAAAACAACTATGTGCCGTGATTTATTCCTAGGAAATCCCCAGACTTGCCAAACAGCAGCTTTGCCTGGAAGCCTGAGTGCCACAGCAGCACCCAGACCAGCCATGAGCCCAGGGTGCCCCAAAGCTGCTTCCTGGTCCTGGCCATGGGCAGCAGTCAGTGCCCTTCAGCCTGACCATCCCTATGGTGTGGAAAGCCAAAATTCAGCATGGCACTAACATGACAGGGTTCCAACCTCCCTGCTGCAGCTTGCAGAGGATGGGCCGGTTTTCCTGAGCAGGTGCCTTCTCTGTGGGGTTACATTCGGGCAGTCGTCAGTATTTTGTAATGCAGACTCTGTGTGAGCGCAGCAGGAGTGAAGCTCTCTGCCAAACTCCACGAAGAGTGGAACGGTTTGGGAGTGAAAACAGATTTCAGAAACGAAAGTTCAGCTTGATCTATCAGGAACAACGTGCAATTAACGTTCTCAACAGTATCTCAAATTTGAGCAACGTGGGAGAACGGTAATAGCTCCCTTTCCATCATTTTTCAGCCTGTCAGAGCACTGATCTACTAAACACCAAAAGCTAAATCCGTAGCAAATGGAAACTGGTAAACTGGGAGGCAGGCAGCAGTGGTGTGCAGCTTACCCAGACCCCCTCCCCCCCCTTTTTTTAACAGTAAAACTATGAACAGAGAATGTGCTTGTGGGACGGTGAAATAGGATCAATGTTACTGTTACAAAAGTGAGGACAAAGAGCCAGCTGGGTTTTTCCACAGTCGTTTTCAAAACTACAGTGTTTATTTCTGCTTTTCTGCAGCTTTTCTCTCTTTTCTCATCCCTTCCCTATCCCCTCTTTCATGAGTTTATGCACGTCAAACTACACCCAGAAAAGGAGGCCACCAGCCAGCTCTCAGGACAGGGATGCTGCCTTGTGCCTTTGCACCACTTGCTGCTGGTCCGGGTGCCAGCAGCACCGTCACAGCGCTTCTTCCCCCCAACCCCAAAAGGAGGCACCTGAAGCACGGCTGCAACTCCAGCAGCTCTGTTCTCCTCTGATGGGGAGGCTTTGCCAGATGGCTTCTTACTGATTTTAAAGTCATTCTCTTCTGCCTAATCCAGACAAAATTTCTTAAATTCTCAGATCCAAAAATGCGCAGTCCAGAGTGCAGACTGCAGCACTTGCATGTGCTTGAGAAGGAAGTGAATTTAAGAGCAGCTAATGCTAATGCTGACGCTGTCAACCTGCACTGCTAAACAGGATCTGAAGTGAAATTCAGGCGAGCTCAGAGTTCCTCTGTGATTTTTGAAATCATATAACCCCATTTTCAGTTTTTAAGTGCTTTTTGTTTCATCTAACTCCATGGGAAAGATCCACAAAGAAGGAGAACGCAATAGCACAAATGCTGAAACACCCTTGTATACTGGATCTGCTCAAAGCACGCAGCAGATGACCAAAACCTCCTGGTGTTCCACGGGTGCCACTGCTTCCAGATCAGTGAGGAATGAGAGCACAACTCGTCCACAAGTTCGTGTGGCCACGCTCTGCCCTGCCTGGACTCTCCCACTTCTCCAAGCAAAATGGTTCAACTACCAAAGGTTTCCCCCACTCCCTTTGCTGTCAGCCTTCAGCAGCAGCACAGCTGTGCCGCTTGCAGGCAGCAGCATGCGGAAAGATGAGGGCTGTGTTTAAGCAGGGCTGGTGTCGGGGGTTATTGTCCTAGCAGCAAAGCAGAAGTAGGTGACTGTGAGAGATTTCAAAAGGAAAGCTAAAGTGAAAGCTTAAGGAGACCCAAACCAGCAAGAAACTTGGAAAAGCAGGAATGAGAAGAAGGACAAACAAAACAGGCATGTGTGGGGAGAGATGCACTGCAGCATCACCAGGCCGTGGCTGGTTGTTGCGGTGTTTGGGAGGGTCTTCTTGCCAGTGCCAAACAGAAAGGAAAGCAACACAACAGGAGGGAAAGGGTTTCAGGAGGGAAGGTGCCATTCCCGAAACCCTGTGAGGACAGCAGGGATCGACAAGAGATTCCTTGTGTTGCAGTAGGGACCAAAGCACAGCCTTCCTGGGTCTGGACAGACCGGGACCACACAGCCGCTGCTGGAGAACGACCTAGAGCCCCAGAAACCTCCTGTTTTGCTAGCACACTGTGAGCGTAGGGAAGGAGCTAATCAGGACTTGTGCTAATTGCGCTGCCTCTTGCCGGCAGCGGGTGGGGAGGTGGCTGGGAGCCAGCAGCAGGGCGGGTGGGCCTGCAAGCACGCTGGCTCCCCTGTGACCTGGCTCCCCAACCCGGGGGCTGCACTCCCCTTCCCCTGCTGGGCCTCCTGTGGGCCCAGGCCGGCCGTGACCGAGCCCCCAGAGCCCCAGTGCCTCAGCCCTGCCCTGCAGGGACGCAGCTTGCTCCAGCTGCGCTGGGGCTGCTGGGATTACTGCTGCTGGCACTGCTACAGCCTGGTGTTTTTTGACCTTTTACTCTTCCAGAGATAGAAATGGGGTTTGTCTGAGGCTTGGAATAACTTCCTGCGATTGTGCTAGGGAGGGCTAGTCTGACTTGCTAGATAGCTGTGTCTGTCGGGCTGGCTTAGGAATGGAGAAGGCCTCAGCTCTGTGTCTGGGCTGAAGACAGATTTAAAAGACCCCAAAGACACTGGATGTGCCTCAGTGAAAAATAAGCGGACAGCACTGCATGCTGTCCTTGGTGGGGCAGCGGGGCCTGGGCAGCCATTAACAGCCCCTAAAGCAAATGGTGTCCCTACAGGGATGTTTATTCCTCAGGTGGTAATGCACAAATCCTTCCCAGATCAGTGAGGTACATGTGCTTGCACGTGTGGGAAAGCAGATAATGGCTTGAAAATTGATCCTTTGGGATGATGTGAGCAAATTGCATTGTGCAACCCTCCCCCCCTCCTCCAGCTTTTCCCTACCACAGTCTTCTGGGGCTGCAGCAAAGAGCTGCTCTGCTCTCATTGCACCTTTAGCAGCTCTTGTGCATCTTTCCATTACATTCCCTGACTTTAAAAAGCAGCCTTCATGAGCAGCATTGCAAGTCAAATGTGTTCAGCTCACCATATGGTTGAGGAGGTGAAGTAGCCCAAGGCCTGTGCCGTGCTGTTGTTCTGGCACTGTGGGGCACATAGGAGAAGGCTGGAGCTCCTCTTTGAACAGTGATGGAAGCTAGTGCCTTCAGTCTGGTAAACTTGTGCACCAGTGGGAATCCAAAAAGGACTTGGTGCAGATCTTGTGTGGCACTCTTTGATGGTCTTCATCCATCACCCTGTTGTGCTAGACAAAAATACTGAAACCTAGGAGTTTTGCAAACACAGCCAGTGCACGGGAGCTCACGGTGGTCCTTGCAAGATCTCCACTTGCTACCAGGTAAAGAAGTGCCAACCAGCTCCAGCCATAGCCAGTGAAGTAAAAGCTGGTAGTGAACTTCAGTGCAAATGCTGTGATTGCTGTCCTATCCCCACACTGTGCCATTACTGGGAGAGACAAAGCATGGCCTAACCCAGATGGCCTCTTGTCGTTTGGCTGAAATGCTGGAACCTCCCCAAAAATTAAGAAAATACGTATTTTAAACAAAGACTTTTAGATGTTTCTTGTATTTTACTCATCAGAAGGCAAAATCACTGTGCACAAGTCATGTGCACTAGTTTCTTTGTGTGACTCACTCAACTGGCTGCTTCTGATTCTCTTTGAAATTTGCAGTAGGAATGATCTTTGCTTTTTACTTAAAATCCTTTAAACAGCTGATCATACTGTCACCTGGTGGGCAGGATCCTGGGCTGAAAAAAGCAGGTTAGCACTCCTCTGACCCATAGTCTCCAAGCAGAATTTGCTGAAAATGCCATGTGCATGCGGTGTGGCCACAGCCCTGTCTGCTCCCTGAACAGCTCTCCTGGGATGAGGCTCTTCCCACCCTACAGCCAGTGGCTGTATCTGTGCCTTCCCCCAGTGAATGTTTCAGAGAGGTTAAGTCATAACGGAGCCAGCTGTTCTTGACAGGCAAAAGCCCAGCTACCCAAAGCCACATCACATTTGTGCTGCAAGCACTAAAACACAAGACCAATGCATTGAGCACTTCCATGCATGGACACTGTTCATAGGTTTTTAGCTTCAAGGAAATTCAGGATGAATGTCAACATAGGTGATTTACAACATGGTTTTGTAGTATGGCATGAAAGGGAACATCGAGCCCAGGGCTTGGGCTGAAGTGCACAGTAGTTCTCTTAAAGAGCTGAAGGAAGCTGCAATGGGCTTCACAGTTCATCAGCTAGCACTACAGTTCTGGCTCCTATGTGCATTCCACGTACTTCTTCCTAAACAACAGCATAAAAGAAACTGGAATTTTGTATTCAAATTGTTTTTTAAGACAAAGAAAAGTAGTGCAATCAAAGAGGGATTGCACTTTGTATAAAAACCATCTAGCTTATTTGTAGGGAATTTCACATAAATAATTAATCTTAAGTGCTTTAATTCTTTTGTGCAGTTCTACTGAATTCCAGTTTCATTCAAATGCAGCTTGTTTCAAGTCACATAAAATAATCCCTACTGAGGGAGTAAAAGCTTTGCATAACGCTTACTCTCTAATTTCAAAATGTAAATATAAAAACATGAGTAACTGTATACTAAGCCACACTAGGCTGAGGTAGTTGTGAAGAGATACAGAGCATCCTCATTTGCAAAAATAAGTGCCAGATTTTTTCTTAAAACTACATTTAGAGGTAAACCATTAGACAGGAACTAATGACTGTGTTTTGATGAAAAAATTGAGAAGTACCCATAGAAAAAAAAATGATATCAACACATTCTAATTTAATGTAAAGATTTTCACCTTCTCATTTAAATTGTGATCAAAATCTGTGGTCACACTCATCATCAGCAACTAACGCTGTACATAGGGAAACTATCCAAGGGACTGATCTAGTTAAGGGAAGCAGCTGAAAATAAAAGTACAGGTGCCAACAGTCTGAAGAAAACATGCAGCCCATGATAAATGGCGCTGCGTGCAGTGCTCCTTTTCCACCCCAATCACTTATGTCAAAAGCAGAGTGATGGATTGTCACAGCACAGAGCATCTATTCACCCACTATTTAAAGGCATCGGAGGGCTGAGTAATTAGTCCTTCTCATCTCACTTTCATTCCAACAATTTGACCAATTCTTTTGGTTGCTGAGTGGTAAGAAACCACCATATATCTTCACAAGTACCATGAGAACAATTCACGTCAACAGATTCTTCTGAGTTTCTCATACGTGTGGGTTTTTCCCTCCTGCCCTGTTAGCAGAGCCTGAACGGGTGACTGCAGACACACCTCCCTGTTTATTTAAGGACCAATATGCAATTACACCTCATATCACTTTTGCCATTGAAAAGACCACACTAGTGGCATGTACATGATTGTTCACGCTTCAGTAAGGGTGCGTGAAGCAAGCCTGTGGTGCAGTACAACATAACGCCATGCGTAGGTGTGAGAGCAGCCTTACCAGCCCAAAACCAACAGCGGATTCCCCAAAGAATCAACACAAATGTCAGTTCAAAACACTGCAGCTCAGCTCCCCAAAGGCTCTCTGCTACCCTAGAAAATCAAAGCTGCAAACAGAGCACCTGCTGATCAGACTTGCTTCAGACTTCAGCTCCCTTTCCCTGCAGTTTCACTCCCCAAGGTGAAGCATTGCTGGATTTGCCAACTTTTCCAAACTCAGTCCTCTGACACAAACTCAACCGGGCATCCTGCACCACGGCTCTGAGTGATCCATCAGCATCAAGGTACTCTTATGGCAGCAGGCAAATTTAGTGTCAGCAGAAGTGTTTGATTATGCTGAATATCTGCATGTGCTCTTTCGAAGTTCCTAAAGTCTGCAAAAAAAGAAAGATCTGTAGTTTGGCCCAATGCCCCGTTCCCAAAGACGCACATCTTCTCATACTGAGACAACGATTTGCTTTTGCTGCTTGACCCAGTTCCTGGCTTGGCCACAGAGCAGGAAACTGTGCCCATGGTACCGTATCTTCACAGTAACAACAAAACTCAACACGATCTGCTCCATCTACAGAGCGCAAGAAGCAGCGATTGTGTCAGGAGCTAGAAGCAGAAGCGTGAAGTTCACAGGCACTGTTTTTGCTAGCTGAGTCCCACAAAAAGTGATGTGAGATAAGAGCAGTTTGAGTGCAGAGCAAACAAACAAACACCCTAAAGCATTTTGGTCCTGAGGCTTCAGGACGGTTGGAAGCATTAAGAAAGGCCTTCTCTCCTGAGAGGCATCCCAAAGGATATGATACTCATTTATCCTAAAGAATAAGCACGCTATTTAACCTCTCAAACTCAACCTGACAGAAAGTGTTTTGATGCAGCCTGTTTCCTGAAGGTACCAAAAAAGCCAAATCATTTAGAACCAAATCACTTGCTTTCCCACTTTAGATCCCAGCTCTAGAATGTACTCACACTCTTCACAGCAAGTTCAGGAACAGTCTTTTAGCTTCAGTTAAACTGAAATACTTTGAGGAATTGAGCCTGACTCCTTCGGGCTGCAGTCCAAGTCCTCCCCACCATTTTCACTACCTGAAGCCTGTTCAGTGCCTGGCAAGATGAAGTGAGAATCTTGACTCCAACCAACTGCCGTTAAACCACCTTCTTTTTTTTCTTTCTGAAAAATGCAATTTCACAGTATTCATTTGAAATGTAGATGTTGGGTATAGTGTCATGAAACTGAGTGGACATTCCCTCTTCTTGCGTGAACGCAAGGCACCATGGAAAGCCATGCAAGCACCATACACAAATGTGTGTGTGAGATATGAGGAAATCTTTCTCAGCTGAATGTTGGATGACCAACATTGGATGGCAAGTAGGCCATGCAACGCCAACAGGAATGCCTGACTTCTCCCCGGACAGAAGAAGGCATCTCCCTGAGGGGCAGCAATGAGCAGTGAGCACCAGGCAGGGTTTGCCTCTGCAGGCCTTGCAGAGGTCCATTCAGTTTCTTTGGATTTGAGAGGGATCTTGGAGTATGGGAGCTTGGGATGTAGAAATAGAAAAGCTGTTTGTGCTTTGAGTAAGGAAGTTTAAATCTGACCTGCAGTCAGGCTGTGCAGAGGAAGGGCTTTATCCACTGCTGTGCTCAGAGCAATCTCTCTTTTGTCTCAAAGGCCACTGCGCTATGACTCACACAGCCATCAGGCTATTAACACTTTTATTCCAACTAGTTATTTCTGGATTTCAGCAGTCAAAATAACTAAAGCCTAGAGTGCTTCCAGTGTAACTATAGAAATTACAAAAACAAACAGCAGCTCAGCCCATGGGTCAGCTGAAGCCAAGCTCTGAATCACACTTTTATTTTTTACCTATAGATATGAAGACAACAAATCAGTACAATTCTCAGCCACCTAGCAGACGCTCAGGTTGAGCTCAGTGCAGATGCTTCTCCATCTGTGGGAGATGCTTCCCATGGGACAGGTCCTGCACAGCTGCCTTGAAACAACAGGCAACCCCAACCAGAATATCATCAGACACGATCTGTAGATCCATTTGAGGCTAATAAATGTTGTGAGTTCATCTTTCTTCAACTGTATCCATAATCTGCTTTTTTTTTTTTTTAAAGAGAGCTCCTTATAGTGTTATCACAATACTACTTTCTTAACGAATGGGAAAGGATTCTGGATGTCTTCAACTTCTCCCTCTCTCTTAGAGTACAAATTTACCATATTTTGATCTTCAACGTTACTATAAAGGAGATCTCAGTGACCAAATACTCCTCAAGTATGCAAACCAAAGGCTGAAGTGCAACGTGAGAAACCCGATTAATCACAAACGAAGAACAAAGTGGTTTCAACTTACGCATGCTTAACTTTTAATTGTATGAATGACTGAACTAGCCTCTGGAGACTTCTCAAAGTGCAAAGAATGCCTAACGACTCTGAATGTAAAGGATAATATATATTTAAAACAAGGAGAATGGTTGTCAGTTTTTTATTAGTGTTTATTTATCCTCTACAAAACCTCTCTATCAAACCTTCCAGCAGGGCACAGACCGAGGGAGTGGAAGAGAAAAGCTAACACAGCCTACAGTTCTTTAAAGTCATGTGCCTCATCCTAACTGAAAATACTCAGAGCTCAACTCAATGCAAAAGCTCCAAGTTGAGAAAACCAACACATTAAAGAAGAAAAGGAAAAATAAAATGAATTATTTTTTCTTCTGCTTTCACAAAAACGTACCAATGCAAAGTGCTGTCTGCAGTCTGGTAGCCACGTTACAGAGAGGAGGGAAATGTTGTCCTGTGAAGGCTGAAATAATGCCTGCACGTGTTCCCAGAAGGGTCCCAGCTGAGAATACAGGTTGTGTGTGGTGTCACTGGGGTGTAACACGCTGCCATAGTGCCGAGAGCAGCACACAGGAAGCACAACTGTAAAACCATGGGTGTTGGCAAGGGAGCTCAGGGATGGGCACTGTGTTTGAAACCTTTGTAGCTTTCTACTGTAGATTAGTTGACATTTTGAATAACAAATCCTCTCTGTTCTGCAGGGAAAGGCAAGGTCCATCCTCATGCCCTATGGTGGGTCCTTGCTGATTGCCGGGGCAGGGATATTGTGGGAGTTGCCTTTCAAGGAAAAAACCAGGCCAGTGAAATCCCTTCCTTTGATCCCTCCTCCCCAACAATGCAGAAAACTGCTCGTTTTTGAGTAAAGATGGAGCCATAGTCACAAGCAGTAGCAGACACAAAAGAGACATCTGAAAGCAGTGGTTGTACACAGAAAGCAGTAACTGCTTTCCATTTTTAGATTTCACGGCTTATTTGTTTAAACCACAAGAAGACATTTGCATGCTACCCAATTCTGGTCAGACAAGAAAAAATAAAATAGAAATAAATGCAGAATGAAAAACAGCATGCTAACTTTCAAGGTTAATTTTAACAATGAAACACTTCAGCAAAAGTCCGTCATTGGAATTTGCTTTTTTTTTTTAAGAGGTAAGGAATATTATCAAAGCTGACTTTTCAAAGAGGTGGAAAGAAACAACAGAACCCTAACTATTATCTCCTCTTATTTTAAACTGCATCCTACACTTGACACAAACTTAGATCCGAATGCGGGATTACTCCTACTCTTCTCCTTCGCTTGTGACTCTTTCTCACCATGTTTTTCAGAGAAGCGGTTTGTAAATGTGACTCGCTGGGATGAAGTGCACCAGGAAGGTCTGTGCCACAATGGTTCAATGAACCAGGCTGTTCCTCAACCTCCTAGACTTACTGCTCAGTTCAGATGAAGCCAACTGGGAGGTCAAGTACCTGCTGGTGAGAAGGAAGATGTGTGATGCGGAAGTGCTGAACTTGGCAACTTCTGGCAAGTAAGCAGACTCTTAAACAGGAATTCATGGAGGTGCTTCAGCCATGCAGTATACATGGCTGCAACGTTGGCCTTTGGAGAACAAGTTTGGCTGTGGTGCTGATGGATGTAGGAAGCTTTTGAAGGGCAGGAGAAGAGATGCGGCAAGAGTCAAGGATATATGTGAACTTGAAAGTTTAACTACTGATAATATAAAAGCCTTTTTTAGTAGAAAATCATTTTTATAATGGCCTGGAAGAATCACATGCTAATACTTGCTTGTTTGCTGTGTTGGAAGCCAATGCAAAATCCCAGGGAGCTGCTTCCCCTGAGTCACGGAGGAAACTGACAAAGCTTCCAAAGAAGGCAAGGGAGAATTTTTCTGATGGTCTTGGTATATACAGCATACAACACAAAGAGTTTTGCTCGGCCTTTGCTGCCAACAGGCAAAAGCTGCAACATTTGATCAGCTGGGTTCCAGCAGATAATAAAAAAAAAAGCAACCTTACTATTTTTTTCTGGTTTTCTATCTGCGTCTTGGTTTAGAGGAAGCAATTCTTGTGCCACTTTTTAATTCTCATATCAAGAAAGGACTGCTTGCTGCCAATTTCCATTTACCCTACCTTTCATATACTGTTTCACTTTTTATTGTGAGGTCAAATCATCATCATCAAAAAGGTAATATGCGAAACAAAATGGATTGAGATACTTAGACAACTCATGCAATATTAAAATTCTTACAATCTATGCTGGAAGCAACAGGATATTTTTAACTTCATTACTAAAAAGACACCCATAAACCAGTAACACGGCAAACTAATGGTGTCACGCTCTTCTGCCCATTTCTGGTCTGCTTGGCAAAAAGTAAATCTTAATTATTTTCTCACTTCTGAAAAGCTTGATGTGTGCCTTCCAATAATTTATTCATGCAGTGTAATCAAGCACAGAATCTGACCCAGCTCAGCAGAGGCTTGATTTCCAGCTCTGTGGTTTCCACCGCTGCGCGTATTTGCTGTTTCCTTACCAGCAATTGTATCTCTTGCTTTGAATTCTACTGCAGGAAGAAGTTTCTAGTTGGTTTCTTTAACCTTCTTTAACCCTGAGGAAGTCTTCATTTCAAGGCTGAGGTGAATGGTGAATTGCCATGAACAGATAATATGACCATTTGCAATATTCTTCTTAATGACTGCTCGCTAAGTTAGCCATTATTCACTTGTGCCTGAAGTGCCCTGGCCAACAATTCTTTTCTGCTCACGAAGAATATTTTGTTGTTGTTTAACACACCCTATACCCAAAGAGACAAATGCTTGGAAGTGTTTACAATTGTTACTTGTTTCTTGGAAATAATGATCCATAGATAAAAAGAGCAGTTCTGCACTTACAGAGCTTCTGGTCTTACTGATTGTTTGAACTCACTTTTGAAACCCATCATGTTTGTATTTTATTCTGTGCCTTTGTTATTCCTTAAAGTTAAGTATTATGGGGCATACAGTACACTATCGTTATACTATAGCAGTACGGTTGTCGTGGAGTTGCAGTACATACACAATGATTCATTTGTTTCAATTCTTACTGAAATCAAGCAGAATAATCTGATTGCCTTGAAAGGAAGCTGGAGCTGGATGAGGACTTTGCATTTGATCAAGTCAAGACTCCTCCTCAGAGGCAGATTCTGTGCTCAGTCCTAACTGACAAATAAAACAACTCCCAGTTTTATTTGTAGTGAAAAGCTACAGGTGCACAGAGTGTAAGACTCATGTTTCGGTTTTGCCTTGCACTGCCACAGCAGAGAGCTGCTGCCTCTGTCCTGCTCCGGGGTCCCCATGCCAATGCAGCTGCCTGCAGACCCACATCACTTTCCCCATAACATCATATGAAGTGAATGGCAATTATGAATTGATTACATTTATGACATGAATGACCAAAAAGCTGAGCAAATCAAGGAACGACGTCAAGCCGGCTGTGTGCCACAGTCAGACATGCCTTGCAAAACGAGAGAGGAGCAGAGCTGGCTGGGCCTTCAGCAGGGAGATGGCGATCTGGATAGCGGTACTGGGAAGAGGCGGCACCACCCGGCGCTAGCAGGGTGATAACTGCACATCGCCGGTGCTGCGCACTGGCTGGAAGGGCTCAGGCCAGAAGGGTATCTGTGATGGCAGAGCCCTTGTCAGCAGCCATCAGCCTCTCCTCTCACCCTCCAGACCCCTCCAAAAGCAGAAGGATGAAAGCTGGGCCTGATAATGTCTGCGTCAAAGTAAAGAGGACAAAGTAGCCCTGTGGATTTTGTGGCCACAAGATGAGCCATGTTGGAACTGTGGGTGCTGAATCCTGCTCAGAGGATTCACACCGGTGAGATTCTGCTCTCGGAGCAGACCTTCAAGCAGAAGGTGGCTGTTTTTCCAGCATTTAGGCATTTCTTTTTGCTGCTATGCAGCCTTCTTCAGTGCCTTCCCTGTTCTCACAAAGCTGGGGATGGGGTCTGAGACCAGGGACTGAGAGCCTGGTGCAGACAGGGAGCTGTTGGAAAGGGTCCAGAAGAGAGCCATGAAGATGATCAGGGGGCTGGAGCACCTCCCTATGAAGACAGGCTGAGGGAGCTGGGCTTGTTCAGCCTGGAGAAAAGAAGGCTGCAAAGTGACCTCATTGCAGCATTTCAATTCCTACGAAGAGGAGGGGAATCAACTCTTTGAAAGGGTTGATAACTGCAGGACAACGGGAAATGGTCTGAAGTTGAGGGAGGGGACATTCAGGTTGGATGTCAGGGGGAAGTTCTTTACAGAGAGAGCAGTGAGGTGCTGGAACAGCTGCCCAGAGAGGCTGTGGATCCCTGTCCCTAAAGGTGCTCAAGGCCAGGTTGGATGGGGCCCTGGGCAGCCTGGTCTGGTATTAAATGTGGAGGTTGGTGGCCCTGCCTGTGGCAGGGGGGTTGGAGATTCATGATCCTTGAGGTCCCTTCCAACCCTGGCCATTCTGTGATTCTGCGATTCTGTGACAACAGAAGGATCAGTTTGACAAAATGGTGCCTGACATGGAAGATCAGTGCCATCTCCAAGTACAAATGGTGGCAAACTAGTTTGGTTTTGTCTTGTCATATGCCTTCCTGGCACAAACCACCTTACCCAAGCAAATAAAGCAAGTTTTTGGTTCTTTGGAGGGGATTTCTTCACTGGACCAATTCACTGAGTATGTGTCACCTATTGATTCACTGAATTCATGTAGCATTTACTTTTTAGATGATCACTAGTGTCCAAGCATGGAGGAAACATGGTCAGAACATTGCATTCTGACTCTTCCATTGCACAAGTCCGTTATGAAAGAAAGAGTTATGTAAAATTCATGGCGGATTTCACTATTTCCTATTTAACCGTTCTGCAATAAGCATGTACAATATCCCAGAAACTCACTTCACGTACAATAAATGTGAGTCAGAATAACATAGCTTTTAACATCCTTACAGTAAAACAGAGGATGATGCTGAACTTTTCCTCTGCTAACACAAAACCTTCCACTTTGACTCACAGTCCTGAAGCTGGCAGATACTCTGTAGTGTATTATTTAACAAACAGCGAATACAGATCTGGAATATTTTTATTGTTGTTTGGCTGCTGTATGTACAGAATGTAATTACAGCAGATCGTTATTAGTATGGTATAGAATTTTCTGGAAAAAACATTTTCCTGTGCATTGCCAGCACATAGCAGTCTCTCTGCTAAGGACACTCTAAAGGTCCAGTAGTGAAATATCCCTGCTGCCAATGCTGGTTCCACTCCATTCCATCCCATCCACCATCACTGGGGCTCCCAGAAGCAGCTGGCCCTATGACCAGCCCACCCAGATGGAAGCTGGGGTTTCCCCTTGGACAAGCTCAGTGCCTTTGGTAGCTTCAGTGCTGGCTCCATGGGGACCATAACAAATACAGGAGGAATTCAAGGCTCTCTTTGTTTGCAGTCCAAATAAATACAGCAAGGGCAAAAGATCCACAGAAACTGAACTGTGGTCTTAAGACAGAAGATAATAAAAGGAATTTTGTCAAGATAGTACGCCGGGAAGTGGGGTTTACCACTGCTCTTGTTGTTACTGTTTGAATCCAAGGGCTTTTCTGCAGTTTTACAAGCACAGCCAAGCTGCCACGTATCTGCTGGCATAGCTGTGATAGCAGAAAAAAGAGCATTTTTCCTGGTTTAGTTTATATTGTCTAGAAGTGGCTTAAGATAAAGGAAAAACATGTCACTTTTCCTAAGAACATTTAAGCAAGAAATTTATCAGCATAGTAATATGGGTTTAAATTAATGCGTCAGCATATTTGCATACAATCTTCCTGCAGATTGCACTGGAAGTGGAGCTTCTTGAGACAACGTAGCAGTTGTCTTTTCACCAGCATTATCTGTAAACTGTTTGGTGGGACAGAATTCTGCTGTATCACAAAGCCTGGATTACTGCTGTTTCCCATGGGAATATATATCCCTGGAATAAGAGTTTTGTTAGAAAGCCACGGGGGAAAAAGGCAGCTGCTAACACCACTGATAGTGCACAGCAGTGCAGTGTGACAGCAAACTGGCAATGGCTGCTATGGGCTATTCGTTCTAAAGATGCTTTTTTTCAGAATCTAGCTCGAATGGCATCGCTGCAGAGGGAGCCCAGCAGCCACAGCAACAGCATGCAACATAAGAGGATGTCCTAGAGAAAGAGGGTGCAAACGGGTCAGTTTTTACACAAAGAATGGATTTTTTGAGATTTTCTGAAATGGATCAGTGCTTCCCTAAAACTCCCAAAAGGCTGCAGTTGTCAGGGAAGGTGCATGAGATCTCTCTGGCCACTGGATTTCACTACTGGAGGAACTGGAATCGCTGGGGCTGTCGGCCACAGCAGCTGCTTGGCAGCCTCTGTCTTGTCTCAGGCTCTTTGGATGAACAACTTGACGCAACAGGGAGATGTGACCTGCACTTGCCTCCCACCGTGGGTGCTGCCCCATCAAACAGGATCACCATTCAAAGATGCAATGGGAACTCCCCAGCACCTTTTGTATCATGCATGATGACTTCTAGGCCCTCGCTGCGCTTGGTGCATGAGTCATGCAAATCTTATGCCACGCAAAGCAAAAATGGCTCCACCATGCACAGATTTTATCTCTCAAATAGAAAGTGATTTTTTTTTTTTGGTGACTTTACTCCTTTGAAGAACTTATCGATTTCTGTGAAATCACCATAGAACTGTCTGGCTCTCATCTCTCTGAATGGAAACATTTTGTTGAAAGACATAACGCAAAATGAACCGAAACCCTGCATTTTAACATCCATGGCTTTCAGTTTCCAGTTACTAGCTAATGGAACTGCAGATCCCATATCTCACACCACACCTCCTAGTTTCACTGACTGGAGCTCTCATGACAGCAGATCCCTCCTCTTCCCATCCCATTGCTGCTTAGAATCACAGCTCTGCCCTTGATCTCTGTTGACCCAATTGATGCAAAAGCTGATAGCCCACTGAAGCCTGGTGCTCAACTCTGACATTCAGTTTCAGTGTTTAATGAAGGAAAGCTATCACCAGTTATAAGGTGCTGCGCTTAGTAGTAAGGAATATGTGGGGGAAACTGCTCAGATTATTTAAATTTTGCCCAGAAGTGCAGTCCTACTGATTTAGAATGTGAGACTCGCATTTTTTGGCTCCTGGTTTCTCTGTAAGCTCTGATATTGCTAAAGAATATGAGACGCCATTTCTATTTCAGGACTTTTTTTCTGATGAGTCCAGCCAAATACTTGTATCTGAAATCCCTTCAGAGAGGACAAAAAGGTTTTTCAAGCAGATTTGTGCAAGCTGATAAATTTAAATGAAAGCGTCAGATCTAACGCTCCAGTCTGACTGCACACCTGCTCAATTCCGGCAGCTTATTAAAGACAGTGCTTACTTGGTCTTTCTGTCCATTATGGATGCAATTTATTTAGCAAAAGAAAAGTTTATTGCCTATCAGTTGCATCACTGTGACTACTTGGTGCTATTGTTCTGCTGCATCATTTGCCTTTTCTTGCTGGTTCAAGCAAGGACCCATGAAGATCCCACCACACTCTGAGACAGAACCAGATGTGGAGTGAATTTGCATTACCATTTTCTAATCCAAACAGGTATCTTGACTGCATCAACCGGATGTGCAGCCAGAAGTGGCTGGCTGCCCTGCTACAAAATGATCCTGTGTACCTGAACCATCAATACACCAAGGCTTTCTATCTGGATTTGCTTTCCCTTGCTCTACGTCTTTTACTCCAAAGCTCAGATGATGTGTTAAAACACTTTCTGTCTTCAAAAAAAAAACCCCAACCTCTGAACTAAAATCCACAATGTTATGATCATATAGAGATCCAAGTTACGTTTCCAAATCCAGTGAACCTGAGTCAAACCAAAACGTGCCTGTGGGTGCACAGTAAGTTCTGAACAATGAGAACTGGGGCTGACGCTGTTGAAATCTCCACCTAGCCCACGCTGTTAAATTGCATGCAACTCATTTGCCTAGAAATATGCCTGAGACATATCACTTGGGTGCATCTCTGTGACTCTCCCTCTTCATCCCTGCTCTGGAAAGATCAGCATGGTGAAATGTTCAAGCAGGTCTGCCCGGCCCTTCATCCGCAGGTTGTGTCCCCTGTTCTTGGATGGTGGGTTTCACCAAAGCCTCTCTGGGGCCACCACGAGGTAAGTGCTGAGGTAAGGGGAGCTCCTGGGGACTTAAAGCAGCAGTCTAAACAAACATATCTTTTCCTGGCTAGCTATAGTATATTTGAAACCTGGTTGTATCAGGCATCTTCTGCCTGACAAAATTTCATTCCGTTTTAACATTCAAGCTACTGACTCCAACAAAGAGAAGAGGCAAATGTCATTGTCCACTAGGAATCCTCTAATAGCAAACAGCTTTAACTCACCTTCCAGCACACCAAGTTTATTTATAGAATTTTGAAGATCATTTCAGGCACAAAAGACGTGGAAATACAAGAGACAAATAGGTCCTTTAGGAGAAGAACACAACAGAGCTGCAGAGGATGTAATTCACTCTTCTTTCCATTTAGCAGTGCTGCTAGTGATGGTGAAGTCTGGGCAATGTGCTGTGTGTGAGCAACACAGTCCTGGATAGGATGGGCTGTAGGTTGCAATTCTCCTGGCTGGAGATTTCCATGCAGAAAACGCCTGATAAAATCTTATTCACTCTGAAGACAGATAAATCATTGTAATTGTTCTTCAGAGCCTGAAATAAATGCAGCCTCTGGTAAGGGTACAGAATCTGAGTGGGCTCAAAACGGAGCTTGAACTCCACAGGAGACAAGAAAGCCTGTGACACTCACCCCCTCAGCATAAGGTTGAACATAACTCTGGCTGTGCACAAAAAAACGTCTCCAAACATGGCAGCACCAAACTCTTTGCACAGATAAATAAACGACCCTGATGGTCACGTGCTGACACCAAACCTTGTTCATGGACATGGCTCAAGGTCTAAGGCACTGGGGATTGGCTTCTGGCTGAAAATTAGTAAAGCTTCTTATTAAACCAGCTATTCAAATCCATCATGTAAAGAAATATTCCTAGCCATTCTGATTCCAGCACTCCTTTCAAGAAGTGTTAACAAATAAAAAGAGAATTGCAAAAGCCCTGCAATTCAGGAGCAAGGAAACCTGTACTTAGCATCACTAATTCTTGCCTTACCCTATAATTTAGTTCTCCTCTTTAAGTTTTATGGTAAACGTGGGATTTTCTGGAATGCCTCAGATTTCCACTTTGGATCCAAAGGTCTCTTGGGTAGGGAGTACATTCACATGTTTTGTTAGTAGGAAAGCAGATTTGTGGAGGTACAAAGCACCACAAAAAAAGATCTCTAATGGGTTGCTTGCACCAGACTGGTTTAGGTTTTGGCTGTGGGCTTCTTCCTAATTCACAAGGCAATCAGACACTCCTTGTTGTGCCAGATCAACAATTTGTTTTCAACAGCTCCGTTGGTGGCTGTGCTGTAATCACAGCAGGGGACACCACTGGAGATGCCTTTGTGTGAGTGTGGCCCAGCTCTTGTGCACGTTCACCAGCCTGAAGTGCATCCAAGTGTTCAAGCAGGTACCCAGGGACACTTGTGTGAGGACCTACACATGTTGTTGTGTGCCTGGGCCTTGGTCACTGGCCAGACTGTCCCAAAAAGGACAATGGATTCAGATTTCCTGTTTCTAGCTTCACAGAGGCATGTTTTCTCAAAGCTTCTTCTCTTTGTCGTGCTTTCCCTCCCCAGCACACCTTTCCAGAGAGAATTCTCAGCTATGCTCTATCCCCCACATGTCCTGGAGCACATGTTCTGAAGTGCACGAGCTGCCACACTTTTGCCAGAGTTGCCCTTGAAAATTCAGTCATGTAAGAAACAAAACAAAACGTCTCAGTGAAATTCCATAGGTGTCGATTTAAAAATTGACTACTACTGCTAAAGTACTCTCACATACCATGAAATTCTATTGTAATTTCCTTCTAAGCAGCCTGGGGTTAATGAGGCTGAAGAGAATGATAGGAAGGAAATTATATATTCTTTTTTTCTCATCATGTCCCAAATGTCACCTTTGACCTGTCTTTCTATTTCTGGCATGGACTAAACTGCCTCTATTTATTTAGCAGCCTACACACCATCACAGTAACATAGCAACAGTACTTTCAGTTGTGAATTCGGAAAAAAAAAAACAGAGAAAAAAGAACACGTTTTTCATAAGCAAACTGTTAAGGCTTTACAATCTAGTAACTACAATAAATGCTTCTGTTTTCCCTTTTACAAGCCAGTACTATGAGGTTCCCACTCTGCAAAGCCAGTGGAGAGATGCCTGAAGGAAGTGGGCAGCATCACCACTGAGATGGCTTCTAGCTGTGCTAGTCACGCTTGCCCCTGACCTTCTTGTTTGCTTGTCCTAATGGTGTTTCAGCTCAAACAGTTCTCAAGCTGAGCAGAGATGAAAGCAGGAGTTTGGGGACGATACTGAAATAATGATGGAATGTATTTGGTGTTTTCCCTTCAGGTTTCAAGAACAGTTTCCCATTATCTTATGATCTGCAGCTCAGGTGATCTGTCCAGAAGCGGCGCAACAGAAGACAGTGAAATGAAATAGGAGCAACAGTCCCATTTACAGCCAACATTTAGCAGATCAAATCTCACTACAGGAAGAGTAAGTGAGCGGAGAGCCATAAAGCACCCGTCACATCAGAGGGGTACTGCCTAAGGACACTTTGCAAACCACATCTAGTGGGAGCAAGGTGCCCGAGTACCTCAGAAAAGCAGTTCCCTCAGCAGTGCTACTTATTTTTAAGCCTAGGGCCTCAGTGAGAACTCAATCACTTTATTAGGATGGGTTCAAAATGTTGGATTTATTAAAAATAAAACTACCTACGATTGCAAAGCTCCTACTATAAATATTAGTAAACAACACAGATGCAGTAGCTGGAGCAGTAGTGAGCGCTTCACGCAGCAGTGTGGGCCTTGTGCAAGTGTGGCCTCATTGCTTCTGTAAGCCCAGCTGGTACCTCTTCACTTAGTGCTCCTCTGCAGAGCTCCGGGCAGCGCACGGCCACCCAGCCTGCCAGCAGCTCTGCAATGTGTGCCTACACACCTACAGGCATGAGCGTCCAGCCTGCCCAGCCCCTGCAGAGCAGGATCTCACAAGGCATCAGCTCAGTGCTTCTGTTTTAGAGGCTTTATCACCCAGACCATGAAATCTGCAAGTAACAAATGGATGACTGCTCCCAACTACTGGCTTCTTCTTCTTGGCACCACCAGCTCCTGTCAGCTTAAACAAATGTCTCCACAACTGCAAGATCCTTGACCTTCCACAAACAGTTTGTAAGTTTGGTATGTGAAAACAGACTGTCCGCAAACTATGCACTGTGCTGAGATTACAACGGGTGCACATTTAGAAAGGGCCCCATTATGACCATTATTCTGCTCAACAGAAATGCAAATGCAGAACCCGCAGTCCCCAGGGCTTGGGATTCACAGGGCAAATAACATTTGCCATTAACAAGGCTCACAGAAACTACTGTCTTTTAAAACGAGCTGCCAAAAATGAGTCAAAAGCTTTCAGGTGTCAATCCGAGTTCCATTTAAATTAACACCTTCATTTAAGTAATTTTGAACTCATACTAGTAATGACATTTTACTGTCTTTTCATCAAAAGTTCCATAGGAACAGATACTGAGCAGCTGCCATGCACTGCTCCAGGCTCTGGTGGAAAGCTGTGAGGTGGTTTTGACTGCAAGGCTCAGTGGGGTTTCTGGCATCAGCTACTTTAGAAGAAGGGAAATAGCAAAATCTCTAAGAACAGTGGTTTCATTCTGGCTATTAGAAAGCTATTAATGAGTTAAGCTCAGAAAGGAAAGAGAATGTTGTGCTGCTGTGAAGGCTAGACACAGGTTTTGTTTTATTTTTAACGAATATCAAGTACTAAATTATGCAGCAGATTTTAAAACCAAACTTTGCATGGCTTTTAGGGCTTCTTTTTCCTGACATAACACCTACAAGAACAAGTGAGGAATTTTATAAAACAGAAAATAAGAAAAGGTTGAAATCTAGCATTTTATTCAACAATAGGTGAGAAAGAGGAAAATCTATTTTATCTGGCTGCTTGTAATGTTTTGACATGCAAATTTCATTTCAAACATGGCATTCTTTCCTTGTCTTATCTCATTGTTAATTCATTTCCAACTCAAATGAAAAGGACAAGCAAACAAATAAAAGAGACTGTTTCTCTACAAAGTGATGCCATAGGAGTAAACTCACCCTTTCCCCTGAAAACATCACGCGGGCATAATGTGCATTCATAGCATTTTGACACATCGTCGATAAAAGTAATGTGTTTATTCACATTACACTTTCCATGCTACAAATAGTTCACCGAAGTGCTACTTTTAATGCTTTTTCCTCCAATATATGTTCAGTTGCATCACCAGTTTAATTACCACTCAAGTTAACATTTCCTTCTCAATTTCAAACATGTTTTTTTTAAGTCTTTACTTTTGAATGCAAAGAACTGATAAGTTGGCTTTCTGTTTTGAATAGAAACCAATAGCTGGACATTCCTGTGCTCTGAAAACATGTAGGCAAAGATTAAACTGGGGCTTCAGAGCTATTACAGCCCCACCCAAATAAATAGTCTGAGGGAAGTTATTCTGCTTAACATTCTGATACTCAGGTTGCCAAGAACAGCAGTGTTTTTTAGAAATTATTTTTTCTTAGAAGTCAGCCTATCTCGTTGAACATTGTATTTGAACTACCAAAATGCAGTCAAGATGGAAGAAAATGGTCTAGAATAAACACTGTGCTTAACCTACCGAAGCGCGATCAAATGGCGGAACGTGGTCCGGTTTGCATCACTAACACATCACACTAATTATAAACATTTAAGGATGGAAGCTCCTCCCTAAAATACATTTTCTGTTGTTGTTTTACCTGTGAGATCTGTTTGTTCAGTGTTTCACAAAGAAGGAGATCAGCTAAAAGGCTCCATAATCTTCATCACAGGGCACTCTAATTCCCACCTTCCCCAGATTTGCACACATTATCTAAACGCACTCCATTATCTCAATGCAATTTGGGGATGTGGATTCCAGCAGGGTATGAAAGGTGGCCATAGCTCTCTGTTCAGAGAGGGCAGAGCATGAGAGGCTCTGTAGGAACATCTGGAAATGAACAGACTGATGGACAGAAGTTACATTCTAGTTATTTTTTTGCAAAAATACCCCAGCTCCCAAACAGCAGCAGAAGTATCTGAGTCACACAGCACTTGGGGATTTCTTTCAGACATGGCAGTGTCTCTACACGACACTAGAGCAGAGAGCAGCTCCACGTCCCACCCGCCCCTCGCTGTGCTGAGTGATTCTTGTTCCTATTCTTTGAGCAAATTCTTCCATAGTTCTACTTTACTTTTTCTTCTTAGTGGCCAGTAACTTCCCATTTGCTCTCCTGATAAACATCAGAACTTCAGTTAAAAATGAGGAAGTCATCTAAATTCTCTTATCTCGTACAACCATAGCGATGGGCACAATGGTCAAGTCTCGGCCAATCCCCCAGCAGAGGCAGCCATCTCGTGCTACCTGCTGTGCCCTTCTGATGGCCCTTCCCACGCAGACAGCAGCAGGGACACTACTTTCCTACCTTTTTGATTTATGACACTGCTAATTTTGGTTCTGTGAACCTACCCAACTTGCTGTGGAAGCCGTAACTCCACAGGCCATCTTTTAAACTTCACTTACCAGAACTTGCCTGCAGACACCCTGTATGGCACAAATCCCATACCCAAAAATCCAAATGGATGTAAACTCTTAGTTTCAACCTGGTCAAGCTGCTCATCTGATGCTAGCTGAGCCCTCTACCTTTGCAGCTCCGACACTCCAAGAAGTAGAGTGTTAAGAAGTGCAAAGCTGAATTTTCTCCCCTTTATTTTATTTTGGACTCTTGTTCTAGAGATGCTGAGAAGGAATTTAGATTTTCAGTAGTGTCTGAAGAATCCAGTTCATCAAGTAAAGCGAGTGACTTGGTTTTTTTTTTTGAGCAAGTGGTCTTTCCTCATCAGTTTGTACAGTACTGGAGATTAAAAATAGTTCTTCAGCTGGGGTACAGCTGTGCAGAGCTGGCTTAATGGAGCTGCACAGACCCACACCAAGCAAGGGTCTATGTGCAGCCTTCCCTCCTGCAGCCCACCTAAGGAGCACTCACGGAGCAGCAGGTGGGCTGCTGCCTGTCACTGCTGCTCCTGAGCAGGAGGAGCTACAGCACAACGGCTCAAGGGTGGGTTCAGATCAGCTGCCTGCTAAAAATCTGATCTTCATCTCCTTATCAGCACATGAAAAGCATACCTTCTCCACGGCATTTATCTCTTACTTCATTAAGCACCCTCTCTGCCCTTGCCATGCTTTTATTTCCCTCGCTGTGACATTCTGCACTGCCTGTAAAATGCCCTTGTTTTCCAGACCATGAAGCGATTTTCTCCCTATTTCACTAAGCAGAAAACAACTATTACGATTCAGTGATCAGGTACATCTCAACATGAAAAGCAACATAAAGCTTCATGTTCAAGGCCGATGTTACAGAACTGGGCTACAACACCGCCCTGATGTTGTGATTCTCATCTGTAACACAGACTTTCTCCACTTGAGGTTCTTTCTGCCTAATCCAACCCCTTGGCTGGAAGCATTTAGCTCTAACTCAAGGCACAGAGCAACCACTGGACTTGCAGCAGGTTCTTCCATGCCATCTAATTTCCTGCAGAGGCTGGTACTCGCGATCCACTAATGCCCATAACAGACATCTCTAGTGGGGCCAGGTTTTCTTCCCTGAGTCTGCCTGAAACTGCATTTTCAGCCTCGAGCAGGACAGACTTCACCTCGCCATGCCACTTCCCAGTTTTGCAGAGCGCCTTCTTCCTCTCTTGCCCGCCCCACGCTCGGCTCCCCTGAGCCCCCAGCACACATGGCCCCAATGGGCAACAGACCCTAAAACAAAGTGGGGAAATGAGAGCAGCACAGCTTTCAGGTCACACATAGGGGATAAAGAATGGCAGCAAACACCCACAGTTCTCCCTGGAGAGTCCTCTGCCTCCCCAGCCAGGCTGCTATGGCAGACTCACATTTCAGGTGTCAGGCAGAGGAGCAGAACTGCTTGTACTATGAGCACAGTATCAGAGTATTTGCCTGCTGGAGCGAGGCTCCCTGTGCTTTCTAATGAATTCTCAGTGTTTAGCACTAAGCGCTCTGTTTTTACAGAAAGTTACATGCGGGTAATTAATCTCATGTTCGTTTCCTGCACATGTAAGGGAGCAGCCTTTGTTAGGGAATGATAAGACACTTCTAAGAATAGTACTACTGAGAGCATCAGCTTTGCGAGACTTTACAGGAAAAATACATACTCCTAACACCTGCTTTTTGTTTCTCAAAGTTTTGAAAATAACTGCTAACCTAGAGCCAAATCCTGCCCTTGTTTATGCATGGAAAGCCTGATTGGTCTCAGTAAAGAGCAATTAAAAAGGAGGGCATGTTTTGGTCTTTAGGGTCCCATTTTTCAAAGGCACGCTGCCGTAATTTTATAAACATTAAACATTCCCACTGGTTTCAGGGGGACTATCTGCAGTTCCCAGTTCCCAAATTCATCATTTTGCCCAGATCCCAATGAATGTCGTGGGACTTTCTTAGTGATGGGTAAAGCCTGAGGAGCAAGAAGGGATCCATGCTCAGGCACAGCTTGGGCCTGATGCTGAACTCAGGGAGATGTATGTTGGGAGGTGACACAGAGGGATGCAGCAGGCCGTGGGCAGCTCTGCTGCAGGTGGTGCCAGCAGGCAGGAGGGCTGCTGCCATGCTGATGTGTGGCTGTCGGCTGCTCTGTGGAGCCAGCACCAGGCTGATGCTTGATGCCTCCTGAAGCCTGTTGAAGCAGGCTTTGTTTTCCAGCTCCGCTGTTTTCAAGCAGGCAGGGCGGTTCGGCTGTGCTGCCTTCCAGCCCTGAGCGAGATGTGCAAGCTGCCACACTGGTGGAAGTATGAGAAGTGAACACAACGTCTTGCAGCACGTGAGGGACGTTTTCCATTTGGTTTGCATCATCTCCTCTGTCACCAGTCATATGAGAGGGAACACCAGCCTTAGCTGTGCTTACAGCAGATCTTTTTCTGCTTTATTGTAGACAAAGGAGTAGTACATCCTCCTAATCAGAAAACAAAGTCTAATCTGAAGAGATCCAGCTAATCTAGTCCTGCTGGAAGAGTAGCACAGAGCCACTGCGCCAAGGTACGTAGTGCAAAACCCAGTGGGGGTGAGCTGCAGGCAGTGCCGCACTACTTGGAGCCCCTGTCGCGGCCGTCCCCCTGCCTGCATAATGGGGGCTTTCAAACCCAGCTTTACCACTTTCTGTTTTCTCTGCTTTGTCCTTTTATGAATATTGAGTCATCAAAAATAGCTTCAGTGGCAGAGTTATTAATGGTACCAGCTGGGTGAATCAGTGGCTCCTGTGCTGTCTGGTGCATGCTGCACGGGGCTATTAGCACCCCTGGGACAACACACGATGAGAATTACATGTCCATATTTTATCTGCAGCTCCCTTGAGACACATCACTGTGCTTATTTTAGAACTGGAAAACGTTAGTGGAACAAAGCAAATATTCGGCCATTTCAATGGTGTACTACAATCTAAGAGAAGAAACTCCAGCTTACAGTAAGTCAAAAGTAAATCCAATCCTAACCTCAGTAAATTTGCCTTTCTCCTAGTTTTAGCAGAAAGGAAAAACTACACCACTAAATGATCTCTGCCACGTTCTTCATAAGGCACTTATTCCTCATACGATACGAAAAAGCTCACATCAGCAGTCTGGCAAAAAAACGCTGATAAACAGAAGCGAATACGACGAATGACGTGAGCTGCGCTCGGCAGCGCGGTGCCCGGGGCAGGGCAGGCCGGCAGGGCGCATAGCGCAGCGTGAGCATCAGCGCAGCACCTGCACGGGGATCATCAGGGCGCAGGACGGCCCCCGACGGGCTTACGGTTTGATCGCTGTCCCAAGCGATTTTATTTATTTGTGAAGGATATTACCCGGAATACCTTCCTTGCAGCTCTGCAGCGATGCAGTTTCTTATGTTTGCAACGCACACCCGTTGTTTCTTTTTGTTTGTTTCGGTTTTTTTGTTTGTTGGGTTGTTTTTTTTTTGTTTTTTTTTTTTTGTTTTTTTTGCAGAAAAACAGATGCAACGCGGAGCGGGAGCCGTTCGCGCGGAGCAGCGCCAGTCCCCGTACCCGCAGCCAGCAGGGGCTGGGCAGCACGGCCCCCTGCCGTCCCTGCTCCCCTGCCCCAGCCGCCCCGGCAGCACCGTTAAGTGTCCGCCTCTGGCGCACTGAGCTGCTAAATAAAAGTATCCCGACCGCAGCCGTTAGCAAGCGTTACAGGCATCTTAACAAAGCTGAGCCTCCGAATGGAATGTGCTGGCTTTTTTTTTTTTCTTCTTTTTTTCAGGGGATTTTGCGCTCTTCCATGGGGAAAACGCGTCCGAAATTCTTACGAGGCTGTTGGTTACGGTAACGTTAACTGAAAGCGAGCTGCGGTTTTTAACCTAGAGCACGTTGCATAACAACAGCGGGGCTGCACGCGGACGGGGCACCGCAGCCCGCGGGCGCACAGACGGACCGCGGCTCCGTCCGCTCGGTCGGGACGCGCCGGGAACGGCAGCCCGCCGGGGACGGACGGGCTCCGCGCGCACTTACGTATCGCTTCAGCTTCCTTTCAGGGGGCGACTTGATGAGCCAGCCGGTGCAAACGACGTCCCCGGAGCTCATCTTCCCCCCGCTCCGCGCGCGGGTCCGCGGGAGCGCGGCCGCGCCTCGTTCCCCGGCGATCGGCGAGCTTCCTCCGGCCCCGCTCCCACTGCGCTCCGGCCCGGGGAGGAAGTCATGACATTGATCACTGACACGGCCGGCCCTCCTCCCTCCGCCGCGAACACAATGCAGCACACCGAGCACGTGATGGGGACGACGGGGACCGACGGCCGGGCGGGGTCCCGCCGGTGGCCCCGCCCGAAAGATGCGGCGCCGCGGGCGGTGAGCGCGAGGGGCGGCCCGGGGGTGGGGCGGTACCCGAGGATGCTGCCGGTACCCGGGGATGCCGCCGGGCTCGCGGCTCCCGCCCTCCCGAGCACCTGCCTGCAACACAACGTGCCTCGCCGCTTCTTCGCTTGGCTGAGGGTTTTTGTTTATCCTCCTCTCCTCACCTCACCTCTCCTCTCCTCACCTCTCCTCTCCTCTCCTCTCCTCTCCTCTCCTCTCCTCTCCTCTCCTCTCCTCTCCTCTCCTCTCCTCTCCTCTCCTCTCCTCTCCTCTCCTCTCCTCTCCTCTCCTCTCCTCTCCTCTCCTCTCCTCTCCTCTCCTCTCCTCTCCTCTCCTCTCCTCTCCTCTCCTCTCCTCTCCTCTCCTCTCCTCTCCTCTCCTCTCCTCTGTATCCCATGCGGTCATAGAAATTTTCTAGAATAAATGCGTAAACTGAGGAGCCTGGGCACTGTTAGAGAACACAGAACTGAAGCACTGAGGTCCTCACCAGACTGATCTGATACGTGCCACTGGCAAAGACCAGCAAAGGGGCATCAGTCTGACCCCAAACACAGGCACACTTCATCTCAGCCAGTACCTAAGAGGAGTTCTCTGCTTGCAGTTTTCTCTACTTCCCCTTCTCAGGCTCTTAATGTTTCAAAGAAAAACAACCCCTGACTACTGGTAAGCCAGAAGAGAACAAATTGCCTGATTGCATTTTGTGGAAAGCAGGAAGGGGAGTGATTTTTTACATGATGTAATACAGATAGGACAAGGGAGAACAGCTTTAAACTATAAGAGGGGCACATTTAGGTCAGATGTGAGGAGGAAAGTCTGTACTCAGAGGACGCTGAGGCCCTGGCACTGCTGCACAGAGCTGTGGGTGCCCCATCCCTGGAGGTGTGTAGGGCCATTGGAATGGTCCCTGGTCCCTGTGCTGGGGGGCAGCCAGCCCACGGCAGGGGTTGGATCTCCGTGATCTTTGAGGTCCCTTCCAACCTCAGCCATTCTATGATTCCCCCATGTCCCCACAGGCACCTGACTGGAACACACAGGTGTGCTATTTGAACCTGCTCGTTTCCATATCGCAGAGCTAATGGTGCTGTGAGGAATGCTGAGCACAGTGTGAAAGCCCTCACTGCACTGCTGAGAGGAGCAATCAGGAAGGAAAGGAAAGGCAGAACAGGAGGACTTATTTGGTTGACAAATGTGTGGGTATCAAAACAGGAAGAGATGCCACAGTAATCTGGGCTGACATTCCCACAAGCAAACGTTTCTCCCAGGTCTGGACTAAAGCACATCTTTTAAAGAGCTATCTAATCTGACCTTCAGTATATCAAGCAATGGTGAGAGAAAAGATTTCCTTGTAGCCTGTTCCTGTGCTCTTCTACAGAGTATGTTACATTTTATTTGAAACCTAAATTCAACTAAATTTGACCTTCTGGTTATTTTCTCTTGCTCTGTGACTTTTATTTCATTAGAAAGTTCACCACTACAAATACCAAGCACGTCTCACTGTGCAGGGATCACATCACCCCTTACCTTCCCTTCTGCAGCCAGTGGCTGAGCTCCCATGCAGCTATTTATAAGGATTGTTTTCTACTGTCTGGGTAATATTTATGTTTTCCCTTCAAATTCTCTCCAGCTATTTCTATCTCCCTGTTGGCATACAGAGACCAAAACTGGCATCCACCACTGTTAGTCCCCATTTCACTCATACTGACTTGCACTTCCCTAGGCCACCTTTTTACAAAAACAACAGTATTGTTTTTTCCCTCAGTGTGTTGCTCTAATAACTAATCTTCAGGCAACCAAAATGTTGGCACTACGACACTCCTCGGACACTGATTTAGAAGATGTGCCCCTATCACACGACCTGTGCTCTTTTGTCTCTGCTACTTGTCTGCATTAGATGATAGAGTACTGCGCTTAACTATTCAACCCCTGTTGCTTGATGAAGCTGTTTCCACAGACACGCAGCTACAGACAGCAAAGAAACCCACTGTTGGGAGCAATTCTGCCTCTGCATCTTTTTCTGGCCTGTTGGTTGTCCTTCCTTGTCTTTTTCTGTTCTGCTCTTGCGTGCCCTCAGCTGAGCATCCCTGATAGAGTTCCTATTCTCTTGCACTAGGTTAATAATACAAATAACCTCACAGGGACATCTAGGAATAGTATGCAGAGTAAGAAATGCTATTTGACCACAGCTGTACCCTCTCTGATATCCAACCAAAGTACACATTCAAGCGGGAAACACATCCAAAGTGTCTAGCTAGCAACTTACCCCATGCTGACCTATAAAGCCTTGCAGAGGTTGAGTGCAGCTGAGAGGCAGCTCCACTCTGGGGAACAGCCCATTCTTTCACCCGGTGGTTGAACCCTGCTTACATGTGGGGCTCCCACCACACTTACTCAGCAAAATGCTGGCATGCCTCTGCAGCATTCCCACAGCCAGCAGAATGCCCCGTGCCACTAAAAAGCCATGACAGTGTATATGTGTTCCAGCTGCTCCTGACAGCTCCCACCCTGCTCCCCCACAGACAGCATGTTTCACTCTATCCGTTCACGAGGACACATTCAGCCACGTTACAGGAAACGTTCAGCCCCTCCCCTCCCCTCGGTATCCCATGGGGAAATACTGTGTGCAGTTACCATGGAGTAGAGGGTACTGCAGCAAAGAGAGTGCATTTCAGGCAGCACAGGCTTCTGAACCATATCTGTGAGTGCAGGGAAGGAAGAACAATTTGGTGGCAGCTTTGTGCTTGAGATTGTTGCAGAAAAGGAAGGCTGATGGCAGGATGAGGAAGAAAGAAGCCAGGCAGGCAGGGAAGCACAGCACAAGGCATGGGGAGCAGAAGCAGATTCTCTGTAGGCTTTAATAAGTGAGCCAGAGCTACTCCAGCTTAACAGCTCCTGAAGCAGAAACTGGTAATGCTTTGGAAAACATGAAAGGTGTAGTCTGGTCTTCCATTGTGAGTGGATGTTGGCAAATAAAAGCATCCAAACAGGATGAAAGCAAGAGGACTTCCACAGCATGATAAAGCCTGTGGCTTACTGCTGTGATGGCTATTGGCCTCAGGAATGTGTCGGCCATGCTTGCAAGACTGTGCTTTGCAGCATCCTTCCGCACATTGCTTGGACTCAAAGGAAATCCTGGTACATCCTAAAATCTTTGTATGAGCACTGTTACATTTACAAATACTCTGTGATATGCTAAGTGATAACAGTGAAATCAATCACCAGAATATGCTCTTGCTTAAGACAATTTATTTTGGGAAGAGAATTTGTGAAAAAACTGTTTCAGGAAGCTTTAAAGAGAGATCAAGCCTATACTGTACTGACCTGCTTGCTCAATACTCACAAACACTCAACGTTTTGTAATATGCTGTCTCTTTGTAGGCAGGTTATTTATAGGTTTTCAATACTGCCAAATCATTGTATTTCTGTTGGAAAAATCCATTTTGACCACTTTTGCTTTGATCTAAAAAACACTTTTGAAGTGTCTTTCACTTCCAATGAAACTAGGATCCTGGCCTGTTGAATACACAGGACATCACTGTGCATAGGTGGGCAAAATCAGTGGTTCAGGGCAGCACACACAGTGGTACCATTGCTTGTTATAGCCTGGTTTATGGCTGCCTCAACAGATGTGGCTTAGAGTGGCCACAGCCCTGGCCTCTACCTGCCCTGCTGTATTGGTACCAGGCAGTGTCCTGGGCAGCTGGGGTGATGTGCTGAGCAGAGCTGAGAGGCAACTAGCAGATCTCTCCACTGGGCTGGATTTTTGGACACTACTACTAGCAATTTTCTTATTTTTCACTGCTGAATGATGTCTTGTTTGTATGTTCTCTTGTCCACTCTGGAGACTGTCCATAGAGCAAAGTGAAAACTGGATACAGGAAACTGAGGCGTGAGTATGGTGCTTATAACTCAAACCAAAACAAAAGCAAAACCAACAAGGCCCCTTCTGTATGAACAGTTCATGTTAAGGCTGTTGCCTGTGCCCATAACTGAGATGCTCTCGAGTGACCTCATGGCAGCTGGTGATACCAGGCTCCCTCAGGCCAGCATGGGGCTCTGCATGGGGCTGCCATTTGGGGGCCTGCTTTTGGCAGGCAGGTGCAGGCTGTGGGTGCTGTGCCGGGCTGAGCAGCATGCAGGACTTGGATGAGGATGGCCGCAGACAAGAGGCAGTCCTTGCAGGCCTCTCTGGCCATGCTCTATGGTTCAAAGAGCCCGGCTGGTTTCCCAGTGGTCGTGATGTCAACTGCTGACGCTGGCAGGCCTCATGTGCCATTTATAGTCTAAGTTTTCACTGATACATTTAAATGAGGAAAAACTAGTGCTGCAGGGGTGGATTTTGGTCTAAAGTGCTCAATGGGAAGTCTGTATGATGCATAAGGGAACAAACAAACAGATTAATAACCAGAGGTATGGCACCCGGCCCCTTCTAACAATGCACAATGGGTTCCCCCAGTACTGCTGCATAATGCAGTGCTGAGTATGACTATACAGCAGCAGGTGCAAGAGGCCTTACACATCTGCCTTGCATTATCCTTTTCCTTTCCATGATCAAACCAGCCATATGATTGGGCAGCTTCCCACTGCTCTGCAGCCTCCATCCAGCCCGTGGTGTGGCAATGCCACCTAGTGACATCGGGCAGGGTGCTGCTGCCTGCTGCACTTCAATTCCTTTTCACATCAGAGAACGATCAAATCACAACCTGTAGTTGCAATGCCTTTCCTTACTTGCGTTGCTGTTGCTGACAGAACTGACATTTCACTGCTGGCAGCAGGTAACTGCTCATGAGGAGCATACGTGTATTTCCTTGCATGGTTCAATTTTTAAAAGTTACACCAAAGCAATGTCTCTGTGTTAGAGAAATTACGACCAGCACAATTAGTCTTCTGTTCTCCAGAATCGCTCTGTATTTGGGAGAAGAGTATCTACAGACCAGGATCTCAGAAGTCTTGCATTCTGGATAGTAATAGAAATGCCTCACCAACTTTTATGTATGTCTGTAGTGCCTGATATGTAAAAATGAATAACGATGTGCCTAAGGACAGCATAGCTTTGTTTACACAACATGCCACCTGAATTGGACAAAGCACTGTTATGAACTCTGAGTGCAAGGCACAGCACATGCAGCCCTGCCAATTGTGTTTGCAGACTGAAATGAGAGGAGGGTAAAAGAGGAAAAGCAAAGAGCCAGCAGCTCATTCTTTACATGGCAACTAGCTCCTTGCCTCCCAGCCATGGAAAAATGAAGAAGAATTTGGGGAAATTCTGTGGGGTTTTGCAAATGCTTTTGAAAACATGTTGTGTAAGAAGGAAAAATAGTAAATACAAAACACACCTCCATATATTTTTGGTAATTTATTAGATTACTGCTTGGTAATAGCACTGTGTGAGTCTTTTTCAGCCCATGGCCTGCAGAACCACAGGAGCGTCCAGCATAGCCTGCGAGGAGCGAGCACTTCTCAGCTAATTGCTGAATGCAGATGTCAGGCACGCGAGCAATAATATCCGAAGGGGATCTTTCATGACAGCAGCAGCTTGATTGCTGGGTACTGTGTGTAACGTTCCTGCGAACTGCCAGCAAAAAGCAAGCTGTGAGGAACTCTAGAGCATTTCCCGTAAACAGAAGGTAGGAGCGTTTGATGCTGCAGTGGGACAGCCGATATTAAGAATCGCTGGTAAGCTGTTTTCCATCGAGCCTCAGAACGGGCTCATCGCAGAGAGGGATTTTTCCGCTAGAGCGATCGCGGCTCTCGCTGCCGCAAGCCGCGGCTCGGAGGCAGCTCTGAGGAGCGCCGCCTGCAGCGTTCGCAGTGGGGAGAGGGCAGCTGGGAGCTTCGTGCTTCCGTGCGGGACCGCCATCTGGATGCTGCGGTTCAGGGCGCTCCGCCAGCGGCGAGAAAGTCGCATCGCCCGCTCCGGAGCTCGACCCGTCCCGCCAAATCGGCCCGGCGGGTCTCGCCGAAGCCTCGCGAGGGCTGAGCGGGGCGGGGCCGCCCCGTGTTTGGGGGCGGAGGGGCCGCTCCTCCCGCCCCCGCCGCGCACAAAATGGAGCAGGGAGCCGCAGCCGCCTGTGCCCGCTTGGACGGCGAAGTGCCCTCCACCTCCGCGGCCTCCGCGCAGGAGCCCGGCGCCGAGGAGGTACCGCTGCGGGAGGCGGGAAATGGGGGGCGGCGGAGCCGCCGGGCCCGCGCGGAGGCCGCGGTGCGGCACGGCCCGGCCCGGTCCGGCCTGCGTGGCGGCCCCGGGCCCAGAGCCGTGCTCCGTGCGCTCTGCCCCGGTGCTGGCGCCTCGCCCGCAGCCTCCGTCCGCAGCGCGGGCTCCGTGAGAGAGGGCGGCGGGCGGGGCGGCCTCGGTGGCCTTGGGAGCCGCGCGTGGTCCGGCGGGAGCTCGGCGTGAGAGCGCGGACCGCGTGTGACCCATCATCGCGATTCGGCTCGCAAATACCGATAGTGGGGACAGCGGGGTTTCGGTGCGTGGAAGTCTGGCTGAAAAGCACGCCTGACCCGTTGGTTCGTTGCTCTTGTGCAGGAAGGCTGTGAAATATGGCAGTTCTCAGCGTTAGCCGGACGTTTGGGAGGCGAAGCTTAAGGGTTATTTTTGCAGGGGAATGCCCTCTATTCTGTAAGACTGGTTGGGATGTAATACCAATGCATTGGTTGTAACACCTGCAGAAAGCAGAGAATGATTCAGATGGCTGCCAGCCTGTGCCTGCCCCTCCGTGCCTCTCTGAGGGCTGGAAGGATGGGTGCTGGAGCTCCTGCCCAGGCTGTGAGACCCCCTCTGTTGGGCTGCAGGTCCTCTTCACAGTTCTGTAGTTAAAAAGCTGCAGGGTAACTGAATATAATGGAACCTGTGGTGCCCCTTTCCTCTTGTGCTGCTTTACTTCACCGTCAGTTGTAGCCCAAACAGTTATTTGAAGTGTATTTCCGCTTTGCATGCACATGGTGGATGCCCAAGTGTTTGCTTGTTATGATTCATAGTGCGTTCTCAAAGTACTTAATTGCAAGAGTGGAGTGAACCAAAGCTGCCCGCAATGCTTAGAGTGTGTGGTGACCCACCTGGCTTAGGACTGTTGCAGTCAGGGCTTTGTTGGTCTGGCTGGCACAGATGTCAAAGGCAGCATTTTGGATCCTTGAAGCGGTCAATTTCTGTTGTTTCTGGACTGTGATGCTTGTTCCTGCTGCCTGTCAGTTCCACAGCACAGAACTGTAGCACTCCAGTGGAAGTACAGCATGCTTTTCTCCTGCTAAGTGATCAGGAGGGTCTTGTGCTGTGTGTCTTACACTGCTGTCATCATGTTTTGGTAATCTGCTTTGGTTTGTTTGGGTTCCCCTACTATTTTGGTGCCATCAGCAGAAACACTGTAATGAGAAACAAGGGGCAGCAGGGCCATAGATGTGTTCTGCCTTGAACACATGAAGTGTAGGCTGTGCAATTGCACTGCTGAAGCTGCATGAATTTCACACCTCTGTTCATCTACTTCCTTAACTCAGAAAATAAATATGTATATCAAGAGTGACTTAATGTAGAATGTTTTGAATGCAACTAAATTGCTTAGTCTTGTGCAACTGAACACAGGCAATTATAAAATCACTGAATAGTCAAACAACTTAATTATATACTTAATACTGCTCATCACCACAGAGGTTTGTATCTTTGGGCCAAAACTTTAAAAACATTCTTCAGCATCAGGAATTGTTTGTCCCATTTGCATCTCTCTGCCTGAAGTTAAAGAGTGGCGCAGATTCTTTTATCAGTAACAGTTCTGAAATGTAAGTAAGCATAATTCTGCTTGACAAGCTGTTGGATATTTAGTTCTGTTTTGCTACCAGGCCCTGAATAGTTTAGTTTACAATTTCACTTTAAGGTTTTTGAACTCCAGTTGTTCACCTGGAAGTGCTAACAATAAGAGTGAAGGCATTTACTTCCAGTTTTCACATTTATTCTTTAAATGTCTTTTCAAGATACTGAATTTATGCGTTTCAAGTAAGATCTCTGTGATAAACTGAACTTGGCCCTCTCCTGGTGCTTTGCTTCAGTCCTTCCAACTTGGATCCTACTTGTAAATTGAAGCTGAGTCTCATCCTCGTTCGTTTTTACATTTTTATCTGGCCATCTCTCCTACTTTTTAGTAACATTGTGAATTCTATTCTGGGTAAAGTAATGCAATCACTTGCTGTTGAAATATTTAGTTTTTAAAGTTTATCTTTGCTTTGTTAAATGAAGATGGTGATATTTGCAATTTGAATTCCAGAAAAATGATCCTCCATTTCAACTCAAGCTTCCTCCTAAGGCAGCCAGGCCTGAAAAAGAGATTGACCCAGAATATGAAGAGAAGATGGTAAGTAATTTCCCAAGAAAAGGTGCTGCAGCTTTTTTTTACCGTTTGTTTGCCTGAACTGTATCAGTGAAGTTGCAAGTAATAAGAAGTTCCCACAGGCAGGATATGTAGGAAAGAGAAAACAAGTGGGACCTCTGGGGGACATCACCTGACAGTGGCCTCCACCTGGGTGTGAAGCTGTTGACCACAGCCCTCAGGCTGCGACCATCCGACCAGTTGTTATCTACCAAATAGTTCAACCTTCAAATCTGTATTTCCCCAATTTAGAGATGAGGATGTTGTGTGGAACCCTGTCAGAAGCCTTGCTGAAGTCCAGGTAGGCAACATCAGTTGCCTTCCCTTTGTCCATTCCTCTATCTTAGAAGGGCCAGCAGGTTGGTCAGGCACGCTCTGCCCATGGTGAAGCTGTGCTGGCCATCTTGGGTCACCTCTCCATCTCATGTGTGCCTTAACGTATCTTCCAGGAGGATCTGTTCCACGATCTTCCCCTGTGCAGAGGTGAGGCTCACTGGCCTGTAGTTCCCTAGTCTTCCTTTCTCCTTTTCCTAGAAACAAGAGTGTTGTTTCTCTTTTCCCAGTCACCAAATGAAAAGAGGTCACTTACATGAAAGCAGTATTGAAGCTGCTAGTTTCTTATATAAAAATACAAAGGTTTCAAATATTGATATGCCTCATAATATATACTCAGTGCAAAAGAGGATCTGTCTAGGACAAAAATTAAGGGAGCACTGAAGAAGAGAGATAATTGGGTAACTTTTGTATTAAAGAAGTAAAAATGGACTTTGCAATACCTTGTTCATGTAGTTAAGTTCTTGGTTGGCTGCTTTTTTTTTTTCTTTTTTTTTTTCTTTCTCCTTAGAAGCTTTAATATTAAATGGATGCCTAATAATTGCAGTAGTGTTTGTAAAGCCACAAGAGCCAGGGAAGAGTATCATTGTTAGATGTAGAAAAGTTGACCTGCCTGAATGACTACTTAATTTTTAGACATCTGCTTGTTGATGAGCTGAATGATGAACTGGAGTGTTGTGTGCTAAAATCAGTGTATTGTGAATACATTGCCCTCATGTGGCGAGACGTTGCCTTGCATACCAGATTCATTCACTGCCTTTTTCTTAGACTGATTGGTGCTGTGGCACGTGCTTTTATGTGTAAGTTACCTACAGAGAAGCATTCCGTTGTTCACATTTTTTTAGGAAATATATGGTACAAAACTGTGGTTTAACTTCATGTATCACCATAACCTACAAAATTAATCACGTGAGAACTGAGCATTATGTGATGCTTAGAAATGGCATAAAAGAAGTGATAGCAATAGTATTCAACCTGATAGGTTTTGCATTTTGTCCTATTTTTCTTTTTAAAAATATTTGAGTTGTGTATATATAGATGCTGTGCTCATATAGTGAAGTGCATGTGCCACTAACTTCAGTGCAAGCAGTATTGACCTTGTGCATCCCTGTTACTTCTGTCATACTTCTAAAAGCAGAGCTACCACAGTGTTGTCTTGGGTGAGGTCCAGAAAGTCTTGATGCTGACAAGTGAAAGGCTAAGATTCAGAACTGATGTTTTCAGAATATCATCTGAAGCACACCCTTGCAGTTACTGGGGTACCGTGTCAGTGTAAGCAATATATCCAAGTAAATTTTGAGTTGTTTTTATTGATTTTGGGTTTTGAAGGGAGATGAGTTGTGGGGATGAGGTTATCAGCTCTTGATTGTATTCCAGATTACTGTGGTTTTTGTGAAGGACCTTTTGAACGACAGCAAATTACAATTAGATGCTCTAAAGATGCAAAGTTGTAAGCAGTAGGAGCTCAAGAGCTGCTTTGTGGTGCCTGTAGCCCTCTTGGTTGAGAGTAGGCAGAGAGTCTTCTGAGTCTATGCTCAGAAGTTGTCTTCATGAATATCTGAATTCTGTTTCTTAAGAAAAATACACTTTTTTTTTTCCTGTGAAGAACAGTTACTGATTTTATTTCTCTCTGGAAACTAGAAAGCAGATCGTGCAAAAAGATTTGAATTCCTCCTGAAGCAGACAGAACTCTTCGCTCATTTTATCCAGCCTGCAGCACAAAAGTCACCAACATCTCCACTGAAAGTCAAGCTGGGACGTCCACGGATAAAGAAGGATGAAAAGCAGAGTTTGATCTCAGCTGGGGAGTATGTTTAATTGTTATTTCTGACTTGAAGCTTTTAAGAAAATTATTCATTTTAATGTATCTATTCAGTAATAGAGATTGTGCTTTAAGTCAGAACTTTTGTAGTCAGTGGTGTATCACCGTTTCTTTAAAAGTGGATTTGTGTGTGCACGTTGGATCCTCTGCATCAGTATGATCTTGGATCAGGAGAGCACCTCTAAAGTAAAATCCTTGGTTATTGCTATTTACTGTGCTCTGGTCTGTGCTGTGAAGGTGGCATGAGCTGAGTTTCTTCTGCATGACACTCCACTACAAGATGCTCTCCAGGAACACACCAGGTCTGTTCCAGCTACTCGTGGACATGTTAGTGGGCCCAGAGCAGAGGTAGACCAAGTTCAAACAGTGCCAGGTAGTGCTGGGCTTGGATCCTCAGCATGAACTGCCTCTCTTCACAGGTCTTTCTATGCTAGTTCCTAATCGACATCTGCGCTGCGTGCAGTGCTGCTGAGGGGTTATGTATGAATGAACACAACGTTTTTGAAGCATTTACAAAATAAAACTTCTTTTATCAATTAAATATTTTTGGAATCAAGTAAATGCGTTTTCTTAACGGTATACTTAACAAGTAATTCTAAGTTCACCACTGATGTGGGTGTTGTAGTGTTAAGGAGTGTTTGATATCTGTTGGTGTAGCTATGGCTCTGGAAGAGAGAGATGCATATCAGACTTCTGAGTTACAGCTGGAATGGACCAGGACTAACAGATGATACACAGTACGTGATTTTGGCCAAAGATCAGGAACATACATGCTCATTGTGGGTGGACAGTCATTTCTGTGGTAACTTCTTTTTAGGCTTCATAACCAGTGTTTTGAATTTTTCCTGTACACATCTCGTGTTCTTCAGTTATCGTCACAGGCGCACGGAACAGGAAGAAGATGAAGAACTGTTATCAGAAAGTCGAAAAACATCGAACGTGTGCATTCGATTTGAGGAGTCTCCTTCATGTGAGTATTCTTTTGGTGCTTTGGAGTGATGAGAAGCTGATGAGCAGAACACAAAGTGTTGTACTTAGTGTTCTTCTACTTAGAGAAGTGTTACATTTGCAGATGTGAAAGGAGGAACGCTAAGAGATTATCAAGTCAGAGGTCTGAACTGGATGATCTCACTGTATGAAAATGGCGTTAATGGCATTCTGGCAGATGAAATGGTAAGCAGTGATCTTTGGAAATTTCTGTGGGAATTGACCATCCTTTTCTGCCACTTCAAATTAATTTGTATATTATATTTTATATCCTTCAGTTTCCCATCAGTGAATGTACATTGTGTGCTTTGTGCATTACATTATTCTTAGTAAAAAATACACGGAAGAGATATTATTCAAGGAGTTACTACTCCAGTTATATAAATAGTAAATGGGAGTCCATGTGTAATTCGAATAGATAGAAATAGATTTGCATTTATTTGTTTTGTATGTGACTAGTATGTTCATAAGTAACAACAGTGTGCATGTTCCTTCCTTCAGCACTGCCCAGAAGGGTGAGTTTGTGCAGCCTCGAAGTCCAAGATTTTCATGCTTGATTTTGCTTTAATTTTGTTTCAAAAACAAAATTAGTTTCTTTAGTTTCTTTGCATCTGGAGTTCAAGTTACTATATCTTCAGAGTATTTGAAGAGTTCTTTGGTCAAAATAGAATAATTATGAATGATGAAACAAGATATGTGTAAGATAACATGAATTTCAATAGATGTTGCTTTGGGCAAAATTCTAACACTGTACCTCTAGTATTTACTGTATGTACAGCAAGCAGTATGTGCCATTTTGCAGCAGTTACATTTTTTCACATCTGGATCTGTAAATAGTGAAAGATACCATATAGCAAACTTCTGTTGTGTACCTTGCAATAAAGTGCTACACTGGGGAAATTGTTTGAAGCTCTTTCTGTACCGTGTTTTGTTTCAGAAAGTTTTTTTCCCTTCTTTGTCAATGTAGGGTCTTGGTAAGACTCTGCAAACAATAGCATTGTTGGGCTATCTGAAGCATTATCGAAACATTCCCGGGCCACATATGGTCCTGGTTCCAAAATCAACTCTGCACAATTGGATGAATGAATTTAAACGCTGGGTTCCTTCATTACGTGCCGTTTGCCTTATTGGAGATAAAGATGCCAGAGTAAGTGTTCTACATTAAAACCATGTCTGTGTTTTTCTATCAGAAACCACCATCTGGGGGCATGGAACCCTTCCTAGGCCGCTTTCTTAATTACAGCATTTTTCAGTGGTCTTTAACTATGTTAGCATTGAAAATGCAAAATGCTATACTTGTAACTTGAGGATAAAATGCAAATTAGTAATTGAAATAATAAATTGGTATTGAAGTACAGCTGTCTGTGACTGACTTTTCCTCCTTGATTTTTGCACTATCTTGGATCTCCTCTGTATTTGCAACGTGACAGTTCTGTTCATTTTCCTTTATTGTTCTCACCTTGTTGCCTCTGTCTTCACCTGCTTCAGGTGATGCTCCCACATTGTACTTGCATCCAGTGTCCATGCTCACCCCTCTAATTAGGCTCCTGTTGCAGAGCTTCCATTTCTCATAGTGTAGGCATTGAGTTCAGTGGAGGGTGGCTTGTTGCTTGAAGTGGGGAATGACTTCTTTGGCTCTCCAGATGGACTGCATGGATCTCTATTGCTAATAGCACCTTTATGAAGAGGGGTGGAGGGGGAATAGATGGGCTGTTTTAAAACCACTTTCCTGTTAGTGGGGGTGTTTTGGACTGGGTAGTTTAGTGTGGTGTTTCTTTTGCACCCTTAGTAATTTGTACTGTACTTACTTCAACTACAGAAAAAAAATACCCTAAGGAGCAAATATCTAATTCTGTACAGAATAATTTCCCCCATAAAGTGGGAAGGATTGAAAGTGGTAGTAACTTTCAGTTATACTAAGCATTTTTCAGAGTTGTTTTGTGCACTTGGTGCTTCAATGCTGCTGGCAGAGAGAGATTCTCATGAGTTGCAAAGATGCTTCTACTTCATAAAAGCTTATTAATTCACTTGCTGTACTGTAGGCTGCTTTTATCCGCGATGTTATGATGCCTGGTGAGTGGGATGTTTGTGTTACATCATATGAAATGGTCATTAAAGAGAAATCAGTCTTCAAAAAATTTAACTGGAGGTACCTAGTAATCGATGAAGCACACAGAATAAAGAATGAGAAGTCTAAGGTAAGTTCAGATGTTTGATCTTTTTAAGGTATTTTTATACAATGTTCTCTCTGGTTTTAGCAGTTTTTTAGTGTTAAGTATGTGGGTTTTTTTTTTTTTTTTGCTATGAGCTCATGGGCTGTAAATATTTTTTAATATTTTTAATATTTTTTAATATTCCCCGTCTTTAAATTCAGTTCATGTGATTTCATGTTTCAGAAACCAGTGAAAACAGGTTATGTTACATGTACATTATGATGACAACTATTTGTTGTATTCCCAGCTGTCAGAGATTGTCCGGGAGTTCAAGACAACAAACAGATTGCTGCTTACAGGGACTCCCTTACAGAATAACCTCCATGAACTGTGGGCATTGCTTAATTTTCTTCTACCTGATGTCTTTAATTCTGCAGATGTAAGTAGAGTTTGGAAGTAAAATCTTGTTTTGATTCTCAAGGTGCTTTTTGCGGAAGAGAATGTTCAGCCTAGCAAGAGACATCAGATGTAGAAAACTTGGATTCAGTAGGAGCTCTGTGACTTTGCCTAACTCTGGACCTTTCTCTTCTTTTATTTTTTTATTTTTTTGCTGAGGTTAAAATAGTGTGTTACATTAGTGTGCAGGTAAGGCCTCAGACTGGCATTAACAATTTAATACTTCAGAAAAATAGAGTTTTGCAAAATGGAGTAGAACTGTGTAAGGTAATACAGAACGGAGACTGGGCACATCCAAATGTGCATAAGCTTTCTTCGTTGAGAATTGGAGTCATCTTTCACTGTTTATATTCCCATGTCTGTGCATTACTTGCATTGTTGTTGCTGTCATGTTTTCTATCACGTTTATTTCTTCAGGCTTTTGTCTTTTTTAACTCTTGCCCCATCGTTAAACAAGCACTAAAGGCAAGAATGTGCATATTCCAGTGGTGAGCATGGAGTAACACTGGAAATGGAACATAGTAGTAAAGTTTTCATCAGTGGAGTTACTCAGTTGACTTTAAATGTTGTAACCTTCTGGGCAGCTGGCAGAGAATTGTGGCCCCACTTCTCTTTCACTCATAGAAATCGTTTGTCAGTCAGCTGGAGTGAAAGCGAATCAACGTGTCTGTTATCACCACAGATGGTAAACATAGTTCATGCTACTTGTGCTGCTTCTTCCCACAGGATTTTGACTCCTGGTTTGATACCAAAAATTGTCTTGGTGATCAGAAACTTGTAGAAAGACTTCATGCTGTAAGTAAAGCTTCTATCAATGTCATCATTAGCATACGTGGTGTGAAATAAGTAAATAAAAGAATATTTCTCCTTTTGTCTAAGTCAAAGTTAAGATGAATGTAAAGATACTGAGTTACAGAAACACCCAGATAAATCTTATGAATGAAATGCTGGAACTTGCTGTTTAGTCACTGCTTTTTGTAGTGTTACTGTTTTGAAGCAGAGCAAATCTGTGCTTAAAATACAAAATGGATTTTGAGGCCTTTGGAAACAACTTATCCTGAGTACTAAACTTATACAGGCTTCATGCAAGCCTTGAGAGTCATGTCTTTATCTTTGGTTTGCTATGAATGAGACAACTTCCCCATTTGTTTTATCGCTTACAACAAAAGAAGTCTAATACACAGTGCTTATCTTTGGAATCTTGATGTAATTTGCTTACATCTCTAGAGGGGGGAAAAACAGACTATAAAGGGAAATAGACTTTTATAAGGATTTGGTTCTTGCTCAGGACAGCGGCTGGAATGAGTAAGGCAATCTGTAACACTGCACATCTTTAGTGTGAACTTGGGAGCATAGTAGTGGATGCTTCATTTTTGCAGACTGTAGCAGAATTGTTCAGAAGGAGTCACTGTGATAGCAACAGATATTGATTAGTTTGAAGTAAATGTCACAGAAATTAATGACTTTGTATTTCAGGTGATCAGTTTTAAGTATCTTTGTGTCTTTGAAAAAACTCTTAATTTTTGTAGGTTTTGAAGCCATTTTTATTGCGTCGCATAAAGGCTGAAGTTGAAAAGAGTTTGCCTCCAAAGAAAGAAGTAAAAATTTATCTTGGGCTCAGCAAAATGCAGAGGGAATGGTGAGTTACTTGCATTAAAGTAAGATTTTTCTCTGATACGGAACACTACGACTCTTCGTGAAGATTTTTTTTCTTGGTAGCTGCACACAAAGGCAGTCAAACGGAGAAGCCTATTTGTAGCTATTTTGGGGGCATTGTAAAGGTACACAAGCTGTGAAGAACTCAGGAACTGTCATAAAAGGGGATGGGAAGAATAAAGCAGAGCTTTTCTTTCCTTAAGTTTATTTGAAAAAATGTATGCCTGTTAAGTTTATTTTTATTTCTGTTAAATGCAACTAGGTATGTGCCAGTAAGTCTCAGAGTTGAAACTACCAGTGGCCACAGGAGCCATGTACCCAAGGAAAAGTGAAAATGAAAATGGCAGGTCAGCGTAGCAGCTTCAGGAGAATCAATGAGATCTTTAATCAACTTCATAGTCATATGTAAGAAAAGCTGAAGAAATGCCTGTGAGTGACAGATCACTGACACTTGCAGGCAAGTTGCCGTTCATGTTAGGTATTGATTTATAAGTGCTTAGTATCAGTCAGATGTTTTCTTCAGGTTTGATAATAAAATGACTCATTATTTAAGTAAACAGAAACAGCTCCTGCTTCTGGAAATTAGTAATTGGGATTAGCAGATTTCATTCATGCTTTGAATATGAAATAAAAACTGAGAGTTATTCAAAATTGCCTGTAAAACTTCAGGTATACAAGGATCTTGATGAAAGATATTGATATCCTAAATTCAGCTGGGAAAATGGATAAGATGCGTCTGCTGAACATTCTGATGCAGTTACGGAAATGCTGTAACCATCCGTACCTGTTTGATGGTGCTGAGCCCGGCCCTCCTTACACCACTGACACACATCTCATCACTAACAGTGGTAAAATGTTAGTTCTGGATAAACTGCTGGCAAAACTCAGAGAGCAAGGTGAGTTGAGCAGAAACAATCGAAGCAGTGCTCATAGGTAAAAATTACCTTTTTAAAGCATGTGGAGACGCGTTGTCTTCAGTGAACGTGTTTGTTATTTTCAGTGAGGTTTTGTTTGGAAAATCAGTTTTCAGTAGACCTTAATGCATGGAGGGCTGCAAGGAAGCCGTATAAGAATGGTGAGGAAGACTAGTGATACAATTAAGGAGAAGGGAAAAGTTTCTACTGCTAGAGAAGAGACTAAACTTCTCTGAGAGGATTGGTGTCTGTGCACATCTTAGCATGTTTTTAAGTTGTATATTTCTTCTATAGAGAATATCAAATAACCTGTTTTACTTTTCTGATATTGGTTTAACTTCTCCTCAACTTTATGAAGAGAGTTATTTAAATTAGTGCAATATCTCTATGAAAATTAACTTGAAAACATAAAACTGACTGAAGCTCCTGTGTTGTCAGGCTCCAGAGTGCTGCTTTTCAGTCAGATGACCCGTTTATTGGATATTTTGGAAGACTATTGCATGTGGCGTGGGTATGAGTACTGCCGACTCGATGGGCAGACGCCACATGAAGAAAGAGAGGTAAGAAGTATATGAGAGCAAGAAATGCCTGGTTTACACCTCAATTTGTTATTAAACTGTTGTTGTGATCAAGTATATAGTACGTCAAGAATGATGTTTGTCATTCCTTAAAAGGAATTATTCATTAAAATAAAGAAAATGCTACAGTTTAGAAAGGCAGCTAAGACCTTTTTTCTAATCAAAAGTGCATAGCAAAGTAGATTTCATGCATTCCTCAACTAACTGAACAACAGTGTTTTGTTCACTCTGAGTAGGTTTGCACAGGCAAAACTATCCACATGGTTGCTTCTGGTGCTGTCATAGAACACTGTTTTTAAACTTTGAAGGCGTCTCTTTGAAAACTCACCAGTGTTTTGGAGACAACTGTAATGCATTAAAAATACTCTTCTCTTTCAGGAAGCAATAGATACCTTCAATGCTCCCAACAGCAGTAAATTCATTTTCATGTTGAGTACCAGAGCTGGGGGTCTAGGAATTAATTTGGCAACTGCTGATGTGGTTATCTTGTATGATTCAGATTGGAACCCTCAAGTAGACCTGCAAGCCATGGTGAGTTAATCATCTGACACATGGTGGTTTTGTTGAAGTTGTTGTTCAAGTTGGAGCATTTCAGAACTTTCTTTCCAGTTATTTTTTTGTTACTTTTTACAATCTATTACCAGCAAACTAAGGAGTCAATCAAAGTACTTTGGCTGTTTCCAAAGTAATAGGAAAAGAACAAAATCATCCAGCATTGTATTGAACCTTTCTGGAAACATTATGCTTCTGCAAATTCCTTTTATATTTTTTCCTGCAGAAGTGTAACATCATTACTTGTAAGGAAGGGCAAAGAAACCCTAGTGTTTGATTTTAAATGTTTCCTCTTTCTGACTGCTAATTAATTTCTAAAATGAAGTTATGTAATTTGTGGATTAAAAATGTCATGAGCCTTCTTGCATGCTTTGGACAGTTCTGCTTTTGAGTGTTAAGTGCATTAAGTATTTACTGTGACTGTCTCACACGTCCTTCTGAGATGCATGTTGTTTACCAGTTGTAGATGAAATTCCTGCAAACTGCTGAGCGTGATTTGTGTGCTTTAGGAATTTCAGGAATACCATACATAGATCTTGTTTAAAAGGACAGTCAGAATGCTGGTGCAGCACTTGAAAGGACCATTTTTTTAAATTGAAGACAAAATATTTGTATTCATATTTTGTAGAGAGAATAACCACCTGTTCTGATACATGTAAATACAGAATGTTACTTGTAGCTTCATATACTGTACACTGTGAGCTCTATACTGCTGATTTATTGTAGCCAACTTGGGACAGCTATGATATTGAAGCTGTAGCTGCATGGCCTTTGCATGTGGAATTAATGCTGTCAAGCCAAGGATGCTGTTTCAGTGCTTCTGTTGTGAACTGAATGTAGTGTGGGCTTGTATACGTATATCCCACAGCTGCAGTTTACACAGACATTTAATTATGTGCATTTACAGTGAAGCAGATGTATTTCTTGCAATAGAAAGACCTCAAATTTAGAAGGTGTAATAACCAGCAATGTAGCTAGGCAACTTTTGTGTTCTGCTGAATAAGCAAGGAGCCAAGAAATTCATGCTAGCTTCAGCTTGATGTTTCTGCCTATGTAGCAAGTTAACTGTCTATTGCTTGTGAGTTCTGTTGCTGAACACTCAATTTATTTTTGTTAGGATCGTGCGCATCGTATTGGTCAAAAGAAACCAGTACGGGTGTTCCGCCTTATCACTGATAATACTGTTGAAGAGAGGATTGTAGAAAGAGCTGAAATAAAACTGAGGCTGGACTCTATAGTTATACAACAAGGTATCAACTGCTATGTATTTTTTTCTGCAACAGAGTTGTTCAGTACCTTCAAGTATTTGTTAAACTGCTGTACAGAAGTGCAGCCAGAGAGAAAGCAGGCCTTGTGTACAGTAACAGTATGCTAAATTCAAGTATGATGCAGAAGTTATTCAGTTGTTCAGCTGAAATTTTTGAAGCAACTGTTTCCTTGAGTGATGTGAGTATAGATTCAAAGAGATTCTAACTGAGCAAGGTACTGAAGAATAGCTGTACTTACCACATCACAGCTTAGTAAAGATCAAAGCTGCTTTGTGTGACTTTGTTTAAAAGCTCAGGGAGAACAGTTTGACAAAAACCAAAGTTCTGTAGCTGAGTTTGTGAAGTTTGTGAGCCATTGGATTGTTCCTTTCTGAAAGAATGGGCTGCTGAATGAATAATGGTCAAAATTGTGATGGTCTGTGGAGACCAGGCTGGTGAAATTTTGGCACAGAGAATAGAGGTCTGTGAAAAATTAAAGCATTCACAGATGGGTCAAAATCAGTGAAGTGAGTGTTAAAAGAGATTGAATTCTACTCAGTGGTTATTCTAGAACAATTTGTCATTCTTAATTTTGAAATAGGGTCTTAATATTAAGTTTAGCTAACTTTGCAAGAGTAATGCCTTAAACACAAAATGGATTATCTGACTGAAATTGTTTGCTGTGGCTTGATCCATGGCCCATTGTTGCATTCTGTATTTTCCTAGAAGTCCCCAATTTCTGTTTGTTTTTAGCTTCAGTTAAATGCAACTTTTTTCTTTGGTTCTTTGTTTTTTGTTTTTTCTTTGCTGCCAGAGAACTGTAAAAATCCTCTGTATTCATGGTTTTATTGGAACTTTTACCTTTTCTGTAGCTTTCCTAATATTTCTTCTAATTCTAGGGAGGCTCATAGACCAGCAGTCTAACAAATTGGCAAAAGATGAAATGCTGCAAATGATCCGGCATGGAGCTACTCATGTCTTTGCTTCCAAAGACAGTGAGCTGACAGAAGAAGACATAACCACTATTTTAGAAAGAGGAGAAAAGAAGGTTAGAGCAGTTTTATATAGATCTTGAAGTGTGTCAAACATGAAAAATAGATATGCAAAGTGTATTTTACTGAAGAAGACAAGAATGGTGTAATTATATGTAAATCTGCTTTATATGCCCACCTATTACTTTATTATTCATAAATATTTCAAAGCTAGGAAGGAGTAAGAGTAGTGAGTTGTAATTACTTCCACCATTTCAGACTGAGCACTGCATCTTAAGCATCATTTAATTCATGGGGTTTTTAGAAACGTGTAAATTTTATGCCAACAATTCTAATCGACACAAAATCTTTATGGAACTTCACTGAGGAATGGGTAGCTTTGTGGGGAAAAAAACATGAACTAGCACTTCAGCTCCAAACTGTTGGGCATAAATTTCATTTAAATCTGAAGTGAAATCATATAATTGTAGGGCCACATCATGGCATTTATAGTTTCAGTTTGATGGGAAGGCTTAGAGTCAGTTCAAAATTGGAAAACGCAGTGGGCATCTCTCCTGGATAATAAGAAAAATGTAAGTAAAAGTGTAAAGCATAAAAATATGAAAAATGATTTTAATAATGAATGCTTTTTTCTTTGAAAACAGAGCAAATTGAATAAACCTAGAAATGTCTTTTTGTGTTTTAGACAGCTGAAATGAATGAACGACTGCAGAAAATGGGGGAGAGCTCTTTAAGAAATTTCACTATGGACACAGAGATGAGCTTATACAACTTTGAAGGTGAAGATTATAGAGAAAAACAAAAGGTAATTTTCCTTAGGATGACAAGTCTTTGAGAGCTCAGTTTAGCATAGCCTGTATGCTTGGACCTCTAGAAATGTTGTGGCTAACAAGGCTGTGCTAGAGAAGGTAGAAATCACTGAGCAATTCACTTAGCTCTGCACAAACATCAGGATTTTTCTTGGTAACTTCATTACAAGAAGTCAGCTTAATACAATGTAGTTTTGAAGTATGATTTTGTAAGTTTAATAATGTTGAATTGAAGTCCTTCAGTAAGATTAATTCACTGCTACTAATGGATTTTTTTTGCCAACGTTGTAGTTCTCGTAGAGCTTATTAATTGGGATATTTAGAGAAGCAATTCAGTTGTATCATATTAGATGATGGAATTTAGAGCCTGAGACCATCAATGGCGTTTGAGTAGTAAAGTCATAACTTCCCTCAAGTGACCAAAGTCAGTAAATACTGTAAAGGTATCTGGCCATACCGTAGCAAGACTATGGCCTGCCCTAACTGTTCTTCAGTATGTTGTCATTCAATTCTGTTTGTAGCTGAGCATGATGGAATGGATAGAGCCTCCTAAACGAGAACGCAAAGCTAATTACGCAGTTGATGCGTATTTCAGAGAAGCCCTGCGTGTTAGTGAACCCAAAGTCCCAAAGGTAAGAAACTGCCGAGTGTGGAAATCATTTCTGTGCTGCTTTGGCTCTTCTCCCCTGTTGCATGCCCTGCTCTCATCCTATACTGGAAATAAAATCAGTGTCTTCAGTGATGGCGGTTTAAATACTCAGAATCAAGCTTATGGAATGTTAATGTACCTATCTGTGTTTAAAGGCTCCACGACCTCCAAAACAGCCAAATATTCAGGATTTTCAGTTTTTCCCACCGCGGTTATTTGAACTTCTGGAAAAAGAAATTCTGTATTATCGTAAGACGATAGGGTATAAGGTAAGGCTTTTTCTTCCCTCCTCTGCCTCCCCACCCCCACTTCAAATTCATAGTTGGCATTTTTATTCATCCTTGCAAATTCTCTTGAAAAGAGCTAAATAAAGTAAATAAGACTGTATGAAGTTATTGTTCTGGTCTTATTTCTTTTTAATGTGTTTCTCATTTTGAATGAAAATGGCTTGAAGTCTCTCCTCCTGTTTCTGTTCCATAATAGAGTAGAAAAAGCGGTCTGTAATTCCTTCCTCTATTAAAAATGTCCTATGTGGGTATCCTTGTGCTTTGTGGTGGGTTCCTAGCAATAAGACTGAGTGGAAAAACTGAAGGCAGTTCTGATGCTTAATATACTTTTCCTCACAAAAAAAATGTGCTTTAAAGTGAGAAAATAGTTTTTGACAAATACAAGATCACCTTCCTGAGTACAGGCTGTGGGTTTTCATAGTTGCGTGTCTTATGCAGAAAATAACTTCAGGTAATATTGAAATCAGCTTTGTGTTGATAGGATGGTAAACGAAGTGACATCAATTTTCCTCGCATTTTGTTGGGATATAAAATGTTTAAAGATGTCAAGTCTGGATGCATTACCGTTACAAAAGAAAAGAGACTTACATTTTTTTCCCTACTGTGTGTTAGCACAATTTCCCCCTCTCCTGGCTGACATTACCAGGCAAACAGGAGCGTTGTGTTCTGATGTTGATTTTCATTGCTTGTGCCGCTGCTGGTTGATGAACTGGATTAGATCCCCCTACTTCCAGACATGTACCTTACTGCAAAACAACCGTGTCTCATGAGGGATTGTGATAAGAGGAAAGCATTTGTAAAATGTGGTGGAGAACATAAACTAATAAATACAAGGCAAGATTGGAAACTGCCGTTGCAAAAGAGTAGAACAAATATTGGCAACATGTTTTGCTGTTGTTGTTGTTTGTTTGTTTTTAAGGAAAGGTAGAAAGTGTCTTAAAGCCTAGTAGGAAGCAAAAAGATTTTTCTGTAAGGCAAGATAGATGAGAATTAAAGGAAGTAAAATTAGCTGAGAGGAGTTCTTCAATGAATGCTTCAATGAGGTTGAGAGTTGAAATTGGAATTGGGAAGACTGAAACTCAAGGCCTGGAAAGGAGGAAGGATGTTCTGGTCACTGCTCACTTCTGAAAACTGAAGGAATGCCAGGTGAAAGAAGTGTAAGACTTCTAGAAATGAAACGTGAATACAGGAAAATGGATTAAGGCTGTTAGATGGCTAGACATAGGAAGCATACAATTATATACAAATAGTACAATTTTGTTGATGCAAAGCTTTTATTTGCAGTAGCAGTTCACCTACCTGTTAAAGTATGTACACAGAAAAGTTCCTAAAGTACGTTTTAGACAGGAGAGGACAACAGATTGAAGATACCTCGATAAACTGAAGCTTCTTGAAGAAAAGTAGAGTAGGATCCTTTTATTACTTACAGGTGAAGCAACTTTCCATTTCTTACCTGAGACAAGAAGGAACAAGCAGAGATAAAGACATTGCCTTGTCTTACAGGAGGATATTCAATTTTGTGGTAGTTAAATAGCTGCAAAAGTATTTTAGTAATCTGGTATTTAAAAATATTTTTATTATGGGTTTGTTCCTTCAGGGTAGCCAAGGTGTGGGATGCTGTTTGGATTTGCTCTGTGATAACAGATATTTAATGGGTGCAGATTAACACCTCAGTCTGTGAGATTTAACGTGCACTTCTAGATGGTAAAGCAGGATTCATCACAACGTGTCTTTAGTAACGTTTCATTGTTGCTTGTTGATGCCTCGGATCTTAGGTTCCCAGGAATCCTGACCTCCCCAATGCAGCTCAGGTGCAAAAAGAAGAACAAAAGAAGATAGATGAGTCTATGCCTCTGAATCCTGAAGAAACTGAAGAGAAAGAGAAACTACTAACGCAGGTAAAATAAGGACAGGTCAAGTATTACATTGTGTGTGTATGAATATAATTATTTTTACTGGCATGGAACATAAATACAAAGTAATAATGATGCCACATGCAAAGGAAAGCTGCACTGAAGTTACAGAGATACAACAATTCTGACTTGCTTTTCTTTTGAGTGACCTTTCCTTGAGTCTTAGCTTTCCTAGTCAGCTCTTGTTCCCTGAATGTCTGCAGTATTTCTGAGGCAAACATTGTGTGGTCAGTGTCCTGCCAAGCAGTCCCTGGAGAAACCAGGCAATGGCTTCCTTCTACCTGCAGCTGACTGTTGATTTTTGTCTAAAAAGGTTTTGGAGAGGACAAGTTGCTATCAACATGAGCTTTTCACACAGCTGTATAAAGCAATGTCATGAATTCTGCCCCAGTTTAGTTTGGTATGTGCTTTTTCTGCCATGGCTGTCTCTGTCACTGGCTAGTTTCTTGACAGTCTGGACTGTACATTGCTGAATAAGGCTTATTAAAAACAAATTTGTAAGGAGAAAGGTATATCTCAAAGTAATAAGTTTTCTCTGAAACAATTGAGCTTAGTGTACCTTGAAATTTGCAAGGTAACAATTTGTTAATCTGTTAATCTCACCTGTTTATAGTAGAGGGAATATTTAAGTTGTTGTATGTGTCAGTACTGCTGTTCATGATTGATTAAAAATCTTTCTGTTGTGTATATTAAACTTGTAACGAAGCTGTCTAGTAGTAGAGTCAGCTGTAGAACTGACAGAGTTCCTGGAAGTGCATTTTTTTCATCACAGAAATACTCTTACAAGTTGCTGTTAAGGCACATGGCTTGTATTTGACGTTGTTGTTTTCTTCTCTCCCTGTCTTGAAAATGTCTTTCTTGAATGATGATTTTGTGCATTGCATTTCACTTAACTGTTGTTCAGTTCTGAATTCACTTCAGTACACAACATGTTTTCTATTTGACAGTGCTATAGAATTTGACTGCGTCTTTTCAGACGAGATTTTTTTCCTGACATAGTTAAATTTTCATCCAACTGTTTGGTTCAGAATTTGTGGATGTTGTAAATAGCAGCAACTGCTTTAGCTGTGTGCATTGCTTGAGGAACTTGGAATGACACTTGCAATGGAGCTTTCTCCACTCCTAAAACTTTTTGTTGCTTTTTTGGTGAAGGGTGATTTAGGTGAAGCTACACTGACCTGTCAGTGAGATTTTTCTTTGCAGAAGTACTGTAGAGAAGATTTTTAACAGGAAAAAAACTAAGAAGCTCTTATTAATGCATGTGGAGTCATGCAAAGCAAACAAACAAACAAAAAAATAAAAATGAAAAACCAACTCTCAAACTCATTAGACTTCTAATGACTCTCTAATAGCCCTGGGTAATAGAAGTTAAGGAAATCCTGCAGAACTGTTAGCCACTGTGACTGTGTGGCACTGCAGAGGCATTGTCAGTTGGAACTAATGGCACATACATAAGACAAAACTTGTTGCCTTTCTCCTTAGTAATGGCTTCTTGATCTCTTGCTGCTTACAGGGTTTTACAAACTGGAATAAGAGGGATTTTAATCAGTTCATTAAAGCTAATGAGAAATACGGTCGTGACGATATAGATAATATTGCCCGTGAGGTGGAGGGGAAATCGCCTGAGGAGGTCATTGAGTACTCAGGTATGTGGATCTGTTGAGATAAATTTCTTAGTTCTGATATCCGTAATTTTTGCTGCATATTCTTCTGTAAGATTAGGATTTGGTTGTGTATTGGAAGAACTCTTTGAACTGTTGTAATTCTTCCTAAATGACTTAGTTATGTTGTCTGCAGCATACAACATCTGCAGCTGTCCTTATCCATCCCTCAGTTGAAATCTAAAAGGTGGCATAGTTGACCTTGATGCTATGGTCTTGCAGATTCATAAGGTTGTATTTTAGAAGCTACGTAACTCTTTATAGATATATTTGTTATTCTAGCTAGGTATTTATGCAGTATCTTTTAATTTGGTCAGAATTCTTTGCTTCATTCTTATATTAATTTTGCTGAAATCCTTCATTAAATTGAACTTTGCAGTGTTCTCCCTGTTGCTTTAAAAAAAACAAAACAAAAAAAAAAAAACAAAACAACCACAAACAGTTAATCAAGAGTTCCCTATAAAGTGCTGAATTATTGAGTTAATAAAAAGATGTGATGGGAGGAAGCCACAAATTAAAGTTCTTTGTATAACTGAAGTATCGGGTAGTCCCAGCAAGTGAGAGCTGACATTAAATTATGTCTACTCATGTTATTAACCAGTTTCACCATTGTTATAAGAAGCCCACTTAAAGGTTTTTCAGTTTTATGTAATTCAGTTAATTATTTTGGATATAGATCATCTTGCAGTTGTTAGTAATCATTGCTTATATGAAGGCTGCTCTCCAAGTAATTCCACCTATTTTATGATCTTGGCCTCAAGATCCGAGGTGGATGTTGGTGGGATGGCAGTAGAAGTTGAACCTTCCCACCAGTGTCCTGTTACAGTTTGTTGCTGTGTGACAGACAGCAGCAGAGGGGCAGTCTGACATAGAAGGGTGTATGAAGCAAAGGGGTGGAACTGAATTCCTCCGTATGGAAGAAATGGTACCCACTGACATTCATTGACACTTGCTGAACATTTGTGGTAGCCAAGCAGTGGATGTGAGCACAGTGAGAGGTGGGAGGGGTAAGTTTCAGTAGTGGCAACAGTGAACAGGGCTCATCTCTGCTGGTGCAGATGTTCACAGGTGTGGCATGCAGGCTCTTGTTTGCCATTGAAAATGCGGAGCTGATGATGGTGACTGTTGAAAAGTAGTGTTTTGTAGCTGAGAATTTGTTCTATTGATGGTGTTACTGTGCTCTTTGCATCCATTGTAGCTTCCAAGGAAATAAATAGGAGGCATTACTTCTGGAGCAACCTGTGTAGTTGCCTGTAAAGATGGTGAATGAAGGTTTGTGTGAGCTGTCTTTGGCTAGCACAGTGAAAGGGAGAGTATTACCAATTCCTTAAAACTTCACACATCTACAAACTGCACTACATCTTCTGCTGCAGTGCTTTAATGGAGGAAAGGCGTAAGAATAAAGGGGAAGACTTTATTTTGCTAATTGTTTTGGTTTGTGTTTTTCAGCTGTTTTCTGGGAACGTTGCAATGAACTGCAGGACATTGAGAGAATTATGGCTCAAATTGAACGAGGAGAGGCAAGAATTCAACGGAGGATCAGTATCAAGAAAGCCCTTGATGCCAAAGTAATTACTGCAAGATTTTTTTAATTTAGGGTGATTGCTTCTTACTGTGCCTGTGGTTACAGGGATAGAATCTTCTGAATCCTTTCAGAAAGGGGGCAGCTGGGGTTGGGAGTTCTAGCTTTTTACTTAGTAACCATGTGTGTGTGATCAGCATTAATGTGTAATAAATCCATGGTGACATGCTGTGTGTTTAACAGTGGTTGTTTCTCTTCAGATCGCGAGGTATAAAGCACCTTTTCATCAGTTGCGTATTCAGTATGGAACAAACAAAGGGAAAAATTACACAGAGGAGGAAGACAGATTTTTGATCTGCATGCTGCACAAGATGGGCTTTGACAAAGAAAATGTGTATGAGGAATTAAGGCAGTGTGTGCGCAACGCTCCTCAGTTCAGATTTGACTGGTTCATCAAATCCAGAACAGCAATGGTAGGTATTGGCTACATGATCTAAGTCATTAGATTAAGTCATTACTAAGTGCAGCTTTCCTTGGATCACATACTTTGGATTCATGCCAGAATACTGGAAATTAAGAAAAACATGCTGAGAAAGTAGTGTTGGCTTTCACTGTCACTTGTTTTCTAAAAACAACCTATTCCTGTAGTACAGCAAACAACACAGTGCACAGAAAATCTTCTGAGTCACGTGCTACCAAAGGGACTAATGCAGAAGAAAGCTAGCCTTACAAGTAGCAGAGGTACTGCTGTTGCAAGCTGGAAGTTTCAATGTTATCTCTTAAAATGTGTCTGCTCTTCAGAATTATTGGACAACGTTAAAATCTGAAAACATCTGAATTGGATATTTAGAGGGAATTTCAGCTTTTCTAACTTTGCTCTTTGATTTTTAAATGCCCAGGGAAGTTTTCAGAGCTAAATGTGAGCTAATCATTAGTTTAAAATTATCTTTAGTTTTTAATAGGGATTTCATATGTAAGTGCTTTTTAGTTAACATTTTCTGGAGATTTTTGTTCATTCTTGGAAAACGAATCCAAGTTCAGTAGATAAATACATGAATACTCTGAATTTTGGTTGAGAGCCTATTCATGAGTACAGTGTGCAGGTCTGCACTATGTAAAGAACAAATGCATTTGTATCTTGTGTGTGATCATATAAACATGGGAAACATGTCCTTCCAGTTTTCTTATAATAACATCAAGTGATCTTCTAAGGTGTGAGAGCTAGGCATGATGGCATGGCTGAGACACCTCGGGGAAGTACCCTCTTCTAGATGCAGCTGTCCCAGATATTCCCTCTTGCCCTGTGAACCAGTTTCTAATTCAGTGTTACATTGTGGTCATGTAACTCACATACTGTTTTGTATGCAAAGTTCAGTGCAGCAGAACAACTTGTGCATTACTTAATGCAGTCTCCTTCAGGATGTCAATGAAATGTTTTTTCAGAATTGTGGGTACAGTACTAAGAATAATAGAACAAGTTGAAATATTTCAGGTGTGTTTTTGAATGTGTACTTTGCCACTGTTACAGCTTCACAGTCCAATTTTTGCCTGACATTTCAGCAATTGAAGTGTTTCGTGATAGTCCAGTGGTTACCCTTAATTAAAAAGGATAGCAAGCTTTTCTTGCTGAAATGTCAGTTTGAAGAATTACTGATGGTAAAATTGTAACCATAAAGAAGCCTCCAGTATTAAGTCCAGTTAATTTTAAGTTGTCTATGGAGAGATCCATGCAAGTCAGTCATAGAAACTGGTACTAGAAATTAAAAATATGGCTCAACATTTAATTTTGGTTGGCATATTTAAGTCAGAGGTAGTGTTAAATCTTACGTTTAAATCTTCCTAATCATACATTCACTCAAATTTTTATTTTTGAAGGAGAAAGGAGTCATTTTCTAAAGTGCAGAAATGTTTTACTATTGCTGAAACCAAGGGAGGGGCATACAGTGAATTCTGTATTATTTTCTCATAAAACTATATACAGTAATACTGATTTGTTTTTCTACTGTTAGCTGAAGGAGTGGTGTGAAAATACAGAGAAAATAATCTTTCACTTCATATATGTATTTATTTTTCTTAATGGTTTTAAATTGTTAGGATAGTTAAGATTAAACTGCCAATAATCGTGTATTTTATGCATACAGATATGGTGATATTTGTGGAAGCATTCACTTCTGTGGATCTGTTTTGTGCAGGCTTGATACTTTCTGTGAAGAGAAGTGCTGGAGGGTAACTTGGTTCCAAGAATTACATACTAAGAATAAATAGAAATCATTACAGAGGGATATGTGTAGTAAGTTTAGTGGAAGTGGATAAAACCCCTCCTTAGAACACTGAAATTCACAAGTAACCTCAAAGTTACCTTGTATTACATTCAAACTCATGAAACAAGTTAAGCAGGGAGTGTAATTCTGATAACTTGTGATTGGGCTTTCCAGGAAGACTTTGCATTCTACTATCCACTAGATGTCTCTTGAATTCCACATAAATAGCTGATTTATCTTCCATCTTATTTTTCTTCTGTAAATTTTCTCACAGGAAAGCAAAAATAAATTGTTTCATTGACTCATTCCACTAACAGTTTTTTTATTTTTAATCTAAAATGTAAGTTTGCAGAGGGAGAGCTTAGGTGCTCTTTAAAGTGATAAAGTTCTTAACATGGCGTGGAGGCATGCATGTTTGATTTGTTTCTGTCTTATGTAGGAAGAATGCAGAATATTGTGACAATAATGAATCATCTCTGTTTTCTGGGCATAATTTGTGCATGCCCTCTGGCTTTTCTGCAGACCCTGCCCAGTGTAAGAAAAATGACCCACTGTACGTACAGGAATATTCAGACCTGTTGACAGAGCCTTGAACTTCTACTTTCACACTCATGCCAACATCTTTGCGTTCAGTCATGCAGAAGGAGGTGATGGTTCATTGCACCCGTCTTATTTCCTGCAATACTAGCTGTTATAGCCATGAAAGCAGGGAGCAGAGTACATCTTATCTCTTTCAATCCTAAAGAGGAAAGTATCAGGCCATACTGAATGAAATTGCATCTGCAAAGGTGCAAGGCGTTTCAGACGGAGTGTACTTTCATAGCACTAAAATGAGGTGGATCAGCCCATACAGTACTTCTTGTAGTGGAAGGCAGACTTCATCATGCTGTGATAGTAGGTGTAGCAGAAGTCCATGTGCATGCTACTTATTGATGTCAAATGCTTCTGTGATTCTCCTGAGAAAGCTGTTTTTGAGTCCTTTGTCCACAGCATGCTCTGGAGTGGCAGTCCATCTGGGAATCCCCAAGTGTGAACCTGAATGTGTCTATGCAGACATTTTTTACCTGAGAAATTAGAGTATTTGTCTCTTGAGGCAAATGATGCATGGTTATTTCTCAACACCTTTCTGATAATGGTTTGTCTTGAATTTAGCACAAGCCAATTTCTTACATTCATACAGGTTGAAGTAATGGTTTTTGTGTGGAACAGGTCGTCACTGGTCTTTACCTACAGTTCTGAAGTCCCTGAGTGCAATGTACACAGATTCCAACAATGTGAAGTGCCTCTGCCACGTGGATGATCATCTTTCTACTCTTCTCTGCTTTTAGTCATCCCTAGGGGTCTAAAGAGAGTGGTGTATTTGGGAAGACAAACACACCACTGGCCTTGCTCGCACCCAAGCTTTCTCATACTTGCTGACTGTTAATTTGAATGCCAGTGTTTGTGTGGAATTTGAAGGTTTGTAGTGGTCGAATTGTGAAGATTTTTGGTTTTTCTTTTGCTGTGGGGTTTCTTCCACATGAGTGTGATAGAAAATATTTATTTATTTATTTATTCTTTGAGCAGAAAAGAAAAGCAGTGGAATTGCTGTTCCCAACACGCGTAAAACATAATATCAGTAGTATGTACTTATTCTGTATTTCATAGGAGACTTTTCATTCTCAGATGGGATACAAAGAAGAATCAAATGGATTTTTCTTTACCAAGCCAGCTTGGTGGCAGTTGTACTGAAGAATGTTATTTATAGTTTAAAAAAAAAAAAAAAAAAGAAAAATCATATGACTTAATCTAGATTGCTTTCAGATGCCACGGGAGACTTGCTACTTACAAGTATTGAAGGCCTCCTACTTTCTGGGTGCTTTTTGACCAAAATTCAGCACTGAGTTCTAAGCTTAAAGCTGCACAGGTCTTTGCTAGTTTGGAGCTCTGCACTGTGTTCTCTCTTTGCAAAGAGATTCTGTGTGTCACAGCAAAGTAATGCTGCAGATGGTTTGGATTTCTTTTCTCTCTGTGTTAAAGATGTACCTTAAGACCTCTCTTTCTAAAATCTGGCGAAGTGTGCTGGCAGGCAGTGTATTATTTGCTTCACATAAACAAGACAAAAGACTGGGTCAGTCTGTAGTTGGTTCAGAAGAAAAAGACAACTCTGTAAAAATGGAGTACTTTGGAAGTCAAGAATTTCAGCTATTTTTGTTAATTAGTTTTATTTAGAACTTGTTTTCTGTTTCCTCAGGAGTTTCAGAGACGCTGCAATACTCTCATATCTTTAATAGAGAAAGAAAACATGGAAATTGAGGAAAAAGAAAGAGCTGAAAAGAAGAAAAGAGGAGCGAAAGTCACATCGGTATGTTGAGCAGCACCTTACTTCTAGTGGGGCTGAATTCCATTGTATCTTGTTAGAAAACGAAGATAATAGCATCTGATGGCTTCAAGTATATACCATTAGTTGAGAGATTAAACAAATACCTGTGTTAACAACTCCCCTAGATTTGTTGTTGATATTCCCAATTCATCCAGCTTGGGTCTTTCCATTTTTTTTTTTCCTCAGAAGAGGCTTTAGTGTAAGTAACTGAGGAGCTAGTAAGAAAACAAAGCTTTTGTTCCTGCCTATGTGTATACATGATATATTGGCTCTAATTGAGTCTAAGGATTGTCATTGCTCCCTTTGTAGTAGTTCCTGGAGGAAGAAATTAGAAGTGTTCTGTTTACTTGCTTTAAAGATGACAATCCTTTAAAATAAAACAAATTGTGGTCCTGATTGTATCTAATTTGTGCTGTATGGTATCTGTGCCATTGAGACCGTTTTGTGCAGGTCTTAAGGAAAGCAGAAGGGGTGGCAGAATTCTGTCTGTGGCTAAGATTGTTTTGTTCACCCTGCTGTTTTGGCCTGTAAAATTTGAATTGGAACTTACAGTACATCAATGTTGCTAATCTTTTTGATTAGTTAACATACTGCAAAAAAGCAATGTTATGTTACCATTTCTATGAATTTATTAATCTTAAAATAATTTTCTCCCTTTTAGTCACAAAAGAGAAAAGCAGACCTGGCTGCTGAAAACTCTGGAAAGAAAGATGCTAAGAAAGTTAAATCGTGAACTTGGAAAACAAATTCAAAATATAAAGCTGTCTCTTTCTTCTCTTCATCTACAAGTATTAATTGCCAACTTCTCTGTATTCATGGTACCCACCCACAAATCCCTTGGCTTAATTTTGCAATTTTGTATATTTTACAATGTCATTCTTTACCTAGAATGTGTAGCTTTATATTTTATGCATTCCAGTATTTTTGTGTATTGTATTTTGTGAAATCATGTCTTCAGCAAAAGTCACTCAGTCCTTGTTTTTTTTAAGCTTGTGCTGAGGTTTTAGCTTTTATATGTTTTATATGCTGCTGCTTTGAAAGAAGAACTAGATTCTATAGCTGTATTATTGTTGTTTCATATTTTAAATTTATATGGCTGTGGGAAAATAAAATTATTTGAACAGAAACATACTTCATCTTCGTTTTCCCTCCCCTCTTTTCTGCATAGCCTCATTTAAAGTGAATGTTAAGGTTTGTACAATTGTGCCTTCATCATCAATCAGATTTTTTTTTGGAGTATATAGACAGCATCAGGAGCATGACAAAACAAAATCTAATGAAGCTGATGTCATTGTTTGGTGTCAGTATCAGATGGGTGTTTTTCTCAGAAGTACTCCGAAGGAAATGCTGCAGATAAGTTTTTCTGTTTTCCTAGTCACTGGTTTCTATTAGGCTGCATGTGTGCTTAAGCACAGGGTGAAGTGTTTCCTGGAATGACCTCCAGATCAAACCTTTTCTATGCCTCATGAATGGAAGTGCACAACTAATAGCTTCGTTAAGTAGCAAACAAAATAACTCCTCTCTTGGTTGGTAGGCTGCTCAGATATGATGCCTTGTGCTAGATGATCTGTTGCTGTAATTAGCTCTTAATTCTTTCTCCTTTCACCTTTGATTCAGCACGTCAGTCAGAAGCAATGGGGATATGCTATGGAGTGCTCCTTTTTAGTATTTCCATTTTAATGAGGGGATGAAAGTGTTGGATGTACCTTTTCTTGACTTTGTGAGAATGGCCTTTATTAAGCAGGTTCATAGTTTCTGCTCACCTTGGAGTCTCTGCCTTTCTCAGATAAGTAGAACAGTGACTGTGACATCTAATGTTTTACTTTAATCTTCTGTCTCTGATCTGGTGTTTAGTATGGACCTTGCCACAGCAACACATGACCTTATAATGTCAAGTGTAGATTAATGCAGTGTGCTTTACATGGTACCTTCCTTGAAGATGTGTAAGTTTCTTCTAGTGCAGTTTGCTTCCTTCGTGAGTTGTTTGAGATGATAATGTTGCCTTGTATTTCATGCTTTTGTTGGCTACTTTCTTCTGAATTTTGTAAAACTTAAGCTTTAATAAAAACTTACTGAGTTCTAGGACAGAGTTCTGTCCACATTTTTGTGTTAATTAAAATCTGCTGGAATGTGTCTGAGGCTTTCTGGGATTAATGTCTGTACATTTGATGAACGATTACCAGTCTTTCCTGATGGTCTGCGTAGAAGGTTTTGTACAAAAATGGGTGTGATGGCTTGGCTGGGCACTTGGAAAGATGCTGTTCTTTTGGCTTTCGTATTTCAGAATGGAGCTTTTGTCCAGGGACCCAGTCATTAATTGCTTGCCCTGGGCTTTTATTTGTAAGATTTGTAGTTCAACAGAGTATTTATTGTTGAGATCTGAGTTGAGAGCCATGCCTAGTAATGATGGGGCACAGCTTTCAGGCAGCAGGCTAACGATGGGTGTCAGCATACTTTTAACTGAGTATGCAACCACAGTGGGCTAGAGTGCATGTGGAGAAGGATGGCTTTCCAAATAGTATTGCTGGTATCAGAGTAGTCGGTGTCCTATTTTGTCCTTGGCAGGAGGACATCTAGTGTAATTATGGTCTGTAAATTGTTATGCAGCTACCTACATATAAATCACAAATCTCTGGAGCATTGCTATTAATAGAGGAAGATGCCTTATTTACATTTGCTTTTCAGCTCCTGTGTCACTCAGTAACTTTACTGCCTGAAGTTATAACAGCGTGTATAAAGAGGAAGGGAAATAAACTGGAAGAGCCAAATTAATTTTTACTTAATTATGTCAGCTAGGGGTAGAACCCTATTCCTTCGCTACTATTTGGTGTAATCAGGTAATATTTTTAATGCTTTAAGTCTTAAAATACATGAAATCTGTTTTTCTATTTATTGGAGATTAGCTTTGTTACACTTACGTTCTTGTTTATGTTCTTGTGTATCCAGTTTCTCTGCACTATTTGCAAAGTATATGGGAAGTTTTGAAATATTAAAACCTCAACTTGTTCTTTTATGCAGATTTCTTGGTTTTGGTTACCTCAAATTAATACTGCTCCTTCAGTGATGTGATACAGTAGCTGCATAGCACAAGATCATGCAGTCCTTTCAGATACTACCCTTGTGATCAGACAGCTTCTCTGAAGCATGATAGATACTCCCAGGAAATATGTTATCTCGTACAGTCTGTGGTTCCTGGTTAAACTAAATGTGGTGCTGAACAACATCCTTGAGAGCACTTGTATACTATATTCTAGTTCCTCAGCATATTGAGTCTTCCTATTCATCATGTCCCACAGTGATAACTAAAGAAAATTGCTAACAGGTGCTGGTCAGGATTAAAATAAAATGGATCTTTCTTTTCCTTTTCTGTTCTTCTAGTTGTAGATATAACCACAGTATGTGCCTAGCAGAATCTAAGTGATATGCTGCTGTGGCTCAAAATTAGGTGGGCTGAAAGAAAGGAATCACTTAGTTTTAACTACTTTTATCTTAGATGAGGAATACTGCCTGTGAGAAATTTGTAAGCACTGAATGTAATGTCACACAAAGAACTCCTGAAAACTCTGGGCCTTCAGACAATTGGGTAGTTGTTGGAGAAATATGATATGAAAAGTTTGAAAGGAATTTCTTGTCTCCTATTGAGTACACAACTAAAATTTGGTGATGGTTGTGTTGGGGCTGAAGAAAGTAATGCACAATCATCCAGCACTTCTCAAAGTGCACGTATCCTCTTTGGAGAGGGCACAACAGCTCTTATTGTTTCAAATTAGCCACCCTTTATTTTTGAGTTATGTTTGTGGTGATAAACTTACATGGCTGAATCTTCATTGTTTTTAATTCCTATTTCTCATAATGACATCTAGAAGGAAGGGTTTTCTCCCTGCTAGTAATGTGAAACCATCTTCAGGTGCCATTTGAACAAGTAGCATCACTGTGCTAGAATAGATTTTTTTGTTGTTGTAAATTTGCATTGCTCCTTGAATTTATTGCTAATACTGGTTATGGTTTAGAAAGAAAAATAGTTTTCACTCCTTGATATCATAAGCAAAGGAATGCAGTATATAAAGGTAAATCCATCTGAATGCCTGATGGAAGAAACTTCCTATGCATTTCCTACAGCACCTGCACTTCTTGCTGTGTGCTGTCACAGACCCTGGCACTGGCCATAGGCTCTCACTGTGCCTGCCTCTTCCCCAGGCTCACTGCTGGGTTTAAGCACGTTCAGTGATGACAGATTTATAACAAAGCTACTGAAGGGAAAAAAAAGAGCCCCAACTAACAACAGCCAAAACCTCCAAGGGCCTTACAGGTTGGAAAAGCATGGAATTTTTCAGCCAGCAGTAGTTTGAAAGGATGAAATGACAGATGTGACACTGACACCCTTGCTGATGTTGGGTTGGAAAGAGTTGATCTCTGTAGTTCATACCTGTTAAGAACTGAAGACTGATTGCTAAATTTTATGTGAGTTTATCTAGTCCGTGTACTTCAAGCACATATGTAAAAGCTTTGCTGAATCACAGTTAGAATGTTTGCTTTTAGTTTTTCCAAAAGAGTAGAATTGAACTCGGTTTGCATATTTTGAAATGTGTTAATTGCATTTGCATGCTATCCAGCCTCTACATTCAGCATCTACGTGTTCAGTCTGCATTGCGTTGAAAGGTAACTTCTGAACTTCTTAAAAATGAGATTTACATTGTACACAAAAATTGATATGAACTATTGTCTTCCATTAACTGCACTCTGGTGCTGACTGGCCCATGCACTTGGGGTGCTGTTCAAAATAGTTTGGTTTATTTCCATTTCTCTCGTACCTCTCAGAGCTTTCAGGCTATTACAGCTGAATGCAAGGTGTGTGTGTGGCTGCTCCACATCTGCTTTCAAAATCTAATTTCCTATAATCTTGAAGTGTTAGTGTCTGTATCTTTGTGACAGCCTTACCTGTTGTTGTCTCAAAATATGTTGATGCTTTATTAAAGTATATTGCAGTTTTTCAGTTTTTTCATCCCTTTGGTGGGTTACTGAAATAAAATACCTTGGAGCTTATGTCCTCTTGATGTAGAGTAGTAAGAACCAGGCATTGTATCACTGCAGCCTTTGATCACCAGTAGATGTGACTCCACAATCTCATTCCTCAGCTCAGTTTAATTCCCAGCTGAGGATGATCTGTAGCTACTTGCTACTTTCATACTGTCTATGAGCACTGATGCCTATCATTTACAGAATGTTTTGGAAGCTGGACCTGTTAAGTCTTCTGAAGAAGCTTCTGTGCTCAAATAAGAGGACTTGTAAAGGGAGCAGCTGTCCTGCCTGCAGGTATAGTTGGTAGTTTCCCCTTATGGAGGACTAGAAAAACTTGGGGCAGATCTGTCCCATCTGGAGAGATACTAAACTGTTGTAATAAAACAGTTTGTTATAAACAAAGATCTCTGTAGTCATTCTTGAAGAGAATGTTTCCACATCGCTCTCAACTATAACAGTTGTGTGACCTATGCTTTTATAGGTGCTATGAGAGCACTTCCACTAGGGACTAGGGAAAGCAAATGGGGTGGGAGGGGAGTGGGGATGTCCCCATTTAAGCTGGGAAGCTGGAGGAACTTGGTGCTTTGCTTGCAGGACTTGAGATCTGCTACAGTGCACAGATTATCTGGAAAACAGCGCAGGAGAGTTGGGGCAGGTGGAAAGGGGGTGAGCAGCTGCAGCTGTGGGAGCAGCCAGAAGAGCAGTGGTGGTTGGGTTGTGTGAGGTTTTCTCACTGCAGCCCTCAGTGTCTGGGAAGGCCATCTTTCTCAGGGAACAGAACTTGCTGCTTCTATCTGGCAGTTTCATGCCTTAAGAAAACAGTGTGAAAAGTTACCTTCTTTTATTTTATCCATTGTTAATTAGTTGGATGCTGCCTAAGGCCACAGATTCTTCAGGATTGTTTTTTGAGTGCTTTCTTTGCCTCTTATTTTGTGATCTCTGCTGGGGGAAAGAACACTTGATTATGGAGTATTTTAAATCATAGCAATCCTAAGCCCTGCCACTAATGAGAAGCTGAGATTTTGTGCCAGTAATGCCAAATGCTGCATACTGGTGGCTTTGGAATTTCATGGAGCTTCTACACAATTCCAAGAGTAAATCCAACAACATCCATTATGTTGGTGGTGAGTCATGTTTTCTAAATGAGCGTAATACAGCAGTGTTCAGGTAGCAACTGCATTATAGCTTAAGATTCTCAAAGGAATTGGCTGTTATAAATTTTTAATTGTAATGCACCTTGAGGAACTGGTTATACAACCATGATGGTACGACTACTAACTATATTGGTAAACCGTAAACTTTTAATATTTATTAGCTGTGTCAATAGCTGTATTTATATACTTATGGATAGAACTCCAACTTTGCTAATTGCTTCTTTTTTTTTTCTGCCTGAGCTCCCTGTTCATCAACTAATGCTTTTTTTAATGAACTCATTCTGTGGTAGTAGGCACAGTAAGAACATGGGATAATAGGAGTTTGTTTGGCTCTTCACTGATATAGAGTCCTGTCTTTTATTTATACAGAACTTCTGAATAGATACTGTTCACAAGGTGCTCTTCTGGAAAGAATAGCTGCTCATTAGAGGCTGATACACCTTATTCATTGACAACACATTTGTTGCTGAGTGTTTTTTAATACTGTTCAACAGATGGGGGGGGCCTGCCTCTATGTGTTGGTGAATGTATTAATCACTCTGCGGCAGGGGCAAACTAGACCACTGATTTGGCATCTGATTTGAGTGATACCACTGATCAGTTAACTCTTTCCAACCGTGTTTGACTTAAAAGCCTACTTTGGTTGCATGTGGGAAACTGCATGTACTTTATACCATCAACTCTGCTTCAGTCATCCCCTCTAAATAAAACAAGATGATGTGGTGCTTGCTTCCTTCTTGTTGTGGTTGGAAATCCCTGGTGCCCTCACATGATTTTAAATGAGGATTCATATTTTCATTCAGTACCTTGTTCCTCATCGCTGGAGGTTGTTGGCTGTCTGATTTCCTTGTGCTCTGCAGTTGGTTGGTAGGAACATCCCTGGGTGCTTCCACCCTTCTCAGAGCTGTTTGTAGCTCTCCTGCTTGGCGTCTGTGACCTTGCCACAGCTTGAGTTCAAGCAGCCCTGGAGATGATCAGCTTATGCCAGGCTGTGCTGCTGATTGATGCTTCCATGGCTGCAAAAACTGAATCATAGAATGGCTTGGGTTGAAAAGGACCTCAAAGATTTAGTTTCAAGCCCCCTGCCGTGGGCAGGGTTGCCAACCGCTAGGAGGAGAGACAGGAGTTGTAGCTTATTACTGCCACTTGAAATACTGCTTGGTGTTTGGATTGTAGGGTGGTCAAGTCTCTGTAATGAACAGAGATGCATGAGTGTGTGAGATGTGCTCAATAAAAATGTGCTTCTGATTTGAGAGGAAGATTTTGCATCCAAGCCTTAATTCAAATCCTGCTGGGCTGGCTGGCATCATGGATATTTTCATGAGGAGGTTCCTTGGAAACCTGTCCAAATTAACAGATTGGGATCTTGGCAGGTTTCTGAGCTGTTGTGAGGGCTGCTCTCACAGCGGGCCTCTCTGCTAACACTGGAAATGAAGAGGGAAAAGGTTGTGGCTTCAAAACAGTTACCTGTGCTGGGAAACTTGGTGTGCAGTTATCTGGCAAGTAGCGATAAAATCTATGTTTTATTGGTAAAAAACTGAAATTTGAAGTAAAGCTGCTGCAACTTGCTGCTGAGAGTGTTATCTCAGTACTGAGGTGCTTGGGGCTTTAGTTTAGATTTGCCTCAGCAAGGCCATAGTCCTGCGCTCCCCTCCCAGTTGCTCGGTCCTTACCAAAAGTACCCGCATGGATGGTGTCGTGAGGGATGAGCCGGGTGCCCCTTCCTGCTCCAGCCCCGCAGGTTTTCAACTTGAAGGGCTCTGCTGCTTCAGCTCCTGGTGGATGTGGTGCTCCCTGTGCCCACCTGCTCTCGCCTGGAGCGGAGGCCTCTGCCAAAAAGCGGCATAAACATCCCAGCATTGCTCAGTGTGCCGCAGGGCTGGGCTTCAGTGACTTGCTGCTAGAGTTGTTGCTGGAATGAAAAACAAAGGAAACAACACCTGCCCCTTTCAGAACAGGCTTTCAGCATCACTTCATAGCTTCTATGGGTATGTACTTCAGAAATGATTTTAATTATTTACATTACGAAGTGATTTTAGTAGGCTTTGAAATTCACCTTTTGATGATTCCCACTGCTTGAATGCTCGTGCGGAAGAGGTACAAGAAGTTTCCTTTGTTCAAACATCAGCCCTGGAGATTCAACATTTCCCTTCCATACTGAAAAAGAAACTTAATTTTTGCCTATTTGGTATTCTGTGGTAATGAACTCCTCCATATGCTGTATCTTATTATTATACAGACCTGAAGATTTTGTGCTGGTAACAAAAGGAAAATCAATTTCAACAAATACAGTTGTTGCCTTCTTATTAGGTTACGGTACTCAATGCAAATTAATGTTTTGAATTTGTTGTTAGTCATTAGGTGCAATTATTGATTTAGGACTTACGAGGTAAAAGTGAATAAATAAGCTTTTGATTTTGTTTTTGTACTGTGACAACATGACCAAGTTTATGGAGCTGCAAGTTATTTTGTGGTGAATCAGAAACAGAATCAGAGACAACCTATTTTTTTCAGCACTGACAGGTGCTCCATTTTAGAAGTGTACTCAGGGACCTGAAAAGTAAGAGCTGACTGAGCACCAGTCCTGATTCCTATCCAGTGTTCTGTGGGAACTCATCTTGGGTGCAATGCTTTTACGTGTGGTTTTGTGCCTTTTGTGTAGATGTGCTGGGTTGCAGGTGCTGGTAGAGCCATCACAGGCAGAGAGAATGACCCTTGTGTGCCATCATGTTTGCTCAAGCACTTCTTTATGAGGATCCTGACAAGCAGAAGTTTTGATGGATGAGTGAGAAATCGGCCAAAACACACTGAAAAGCAGGATGCAGATACATCATCAGGTTTTCTGTTAATAAAAGCACCAACTACCATACACAGTGGCAAAGCTTGTTCTTTGGTGCTCAGTGTTTTGTTTCAACAATAAAGGTGATTTGAATTGGAAAGGCAGGTACAATGGTGTTATAAAAAGACTGAATCTCTGGCAGAAGTAGAAACAGGCATCAGTTATTTGCTGTAAGATTTATGGTATTCTGTACATTGGTAATTTACTTTTTTATTTTCTTTCTGCAGAGTTACATCCAACCCTAATGGTCTTTCTGTATTGACCGATTGCTGCAGTCACTTTGTTTAACAATCCCTATTCTACTCTGTTGATTTGTGTACAAGACACATCTAATAAGGGCTCCCCAGAGCCAGACATTACCTAAAGCAAACGTTGCTGACTCTCAGATTTTGTACCAATCTCCATCATTCTGCATCAGATGCCTTGCTGCGTGCTGCCCTCTCGTTCGTTTTCTGTTTGCAGAGTCACATAAACATTTATGTACTTTGTGGAGTGTTTGAGGTTTACTGTAGTCTTAGGTGCAGAGGCAGAAAATTAGGATTGTGGACAGTAATTCACTTGAAAACAGGAGCACAGTGTTGTCGAGTTGTACTTTGTAAAGAAAATGGCTCTGTCTTCCACATGGGTATTTTGAGATACAGAACTCTTTAGAAAAGTATGTTCGGTGGCATTCAACCATCCTGAGGTCTGCCTGATTTACTTAATGTTTACCTCCAGCTTTCTCAGGTCATCTGCCTTTAGAATCCTGTGCATGGGCTGGCTGCATCACTCTTGAAAAAAACACATCTTTCACGCACAATTTTCTTGGTACTGTGTTGAAGGTAGGCTGTCTGAACATGGTCAGAAAGTCTTCATCAGCAGAGGAAACTAAAAGTAACACGTAGTTAACTACATCTATTAACAAAATAGATGGAAAATATTCTTTCCCACCCCCCCCCCCAACAGGGATATTAAACTGTTACAGTAAGTTATTCCAGTGGTTTTGAATGGTTGCTGTATCCCTTGCTCACGCCTAGATGCTCCTGAAGTAGACTAGGTGAGGCAACCTAAACAGCCAGCCCTTCAGTCAGAGCCTGTTTGCGTGTGCCAAGGGTGCTGGAGAGTTAAGGAGAGCCTGCTTTGCAATTAATGCAGTACAGTATGTTTGTGTTGACATACAGCTTTGATGAGAATGTCAGCAATTTACTACCTGCTTTTTTAAAGCCATTTCTCAAGGAAGAATGGTGCCTGGAACCTAAGATGAGCAGCACTGTTAGCTTGCCTATGTACTCAGTTTGTTTTTTATTTAGCTTAGAGGCCTTCTTTGGAGGGTTGCTATAGAAATGATTGTTCTCATTGGGAATTAGCTGTTGTAATAAAAGTTGTGAAATTACAGTATTTTTACTGCTCTCATGGATTTGGGTCAATGCCTTTAAAAATAGACCAGAAAGCAAGGAGAAGAGTTGATTGAAGACTTAGTACCCTTGATCAAATGGAAGCAGAACCTGGCTGGCAGGAAACCTATTAAAATAAAAGACAAAATAAGACAGACAGTTTTGTCAGATGAGGACCACATTCCTGCTGGAGATCTGCTATGATTGATGTGAATCCTCTGAAGTTGCTGGAGGTTATAAATAGTAGGTCCTCTGCGAAGACTGTGGGTTATGTCTGTATCTTAGATAGCTAGAAATAGATACAGATACCTTGTCAAAGACTCAGTGGCATCATAAGGAAAAGTATATATGAACAGATCTATCACAATACTGAGTTCAGTAGATGCTTTTCCTTCTGAAGCAAAGTTGGGGAGGGTATGTCTAAAGGTTGCTACATTTATCAATGAGAAAAATGAAGATAACATCTTACAGTTTACTAGTTATCTAATAGTCATCAAAAATAGTCACCACACAACTTTTAGTATGATTTTTTTTTTTTTTTGGCAGCTTACATTTATCTGTTCGCTGAGAGCTATCTTGTGTTCTGTCTCGTGCAAGTGCTATTGGCCTTCTCTAGTCAGTTTTTGGTACTACCTGGCCTCTTTTATCTTCTTGGCTCTGTTATTTTATGTGTGGGACTGTCTTTTCTTCTTCCTGTGTAGTGTCTACTGCCCTTGGCCTTGGCCAGGATTTGGGCTTCTTAAGGAAGAGACCCAAGAGCTGATCAATTCCCCTATATTGCAAGCACTGCTCCTTAGTGTGTGTGCTCTGCTCACCATTTACACTTGCTGCGCACATAATGGAAGAGTCATTGAATAGCTTGAGTTGGAAGGGAGTGAGACCTTTCCCACTTGTCTCTTTCTCCAGCCCCTTCCCCTCCTTTGAACACCCTAATAGTTTTAATCTCTTCACGTTGCAGCATGTTATACTCAGTACTCAAGTCGGTACCAGTGCACAGCAGAGTGGGGCAGGCCCTTCCCTTGTCCAGACGGCAGTGCTGGGGCTGGTGCAACCCAGGGGATGGTTGCCCCTCTGGCTGCCAGGGCATGCTGCTGGCTCAGGTTCAATTTGCTGCCAACAGGCTGTGGGCACAGCCTGTGCTGGGCCTTGGCTGAGCATGGAAGGCCAAGAAGGAGGGAAGGAGGGCCGTGGTGGTTCCCTCTTCTCTAGGTGCAGGGCAGCACCGAGGGACTGGAGAGGCCTTGGCAACCTCCTGCACGTGGAACCTGTCTGGTTGTAACACAGCTCACAGGCAATGTGTGTCTGGCCAAGCTACAAACTTTCCTCTCTGGTTACCACTCTACCTCAGCAATTTTTGACTGGTTAAAGCAGAAATGTTGGAGTGATGCAGAGTTTTCACAGGCTTCAGAGGTGTTCTCAGCATGTCCCCTTTTACACATTCATGTAACTCAGGCTCTGATAAGTGTGTTTTGCAGGATCTCTGCTGCTAGCTCATGAAGACTGCCTTTCTGCAGCCCACGGTATCAATCCATGGCTCTCTAAGTTTGAGTAGCGTCTGCTTATGTTCCTGATTATGGAGCAGTGACATTCCTGATTGAATTCTGTGCTGTGCACAAAGCAGGTATCTGCTCCTCAATAGCTGGCATTAATTTCTTGTTGATTTCATCAGAATGAAATAAAAGCTAGTGTTTCAGGATCAAAGTGACTCTTAAAAGCCAGAAGCCCTGTGAAGAGCCCTTGACTGCTGGGGTGGATTCTTGTTTCCTACAGCTCAGACGGGGTTGGCCTGCTGGCTCCCCCCTGGAGCTCCCAGTTGACTCCATGGTCCTGAGCCGACTTAACTGGACACATGACTTAACTGGGCTTTAAGATCACACAGTCTGGCTTTCCTTGTTTGTGTATTGTCTATGGCTTTGTAGCCAGGCTCTCTGACAGAGTGAATACAGACAGATACCAAGAAGGGGATTGCATTTTCTTTCCAATAGCTCCTTTGATCAAGCTCGGCAGGATTTCTTTGGCTGCAGCTCTAGAGGCATTGAGCTCGTTGTGTCTGGGCATCACCCCAAGATGAGTGCAAAATGGATAGTTCCCCTTCCCTGCACAGAGTGTCATGTGCACCTAAGTTGGGTAAAGATGCACAGAAATATCCAGAAACACCCGTGTGCCCATGATGCACTCGTAGTTCCTCTGTGACAACAAGCTCCTTCCTCTGCAGCTTGCTCACCTTCTCTTCTTGTCCACAGCAGTCTGTGCTGTGTGTATCCTTTAGGGTTAGGATGGATATTGAGCTCTGTGTTACAACGCTGAGCGAAATGGGCTGCGATCTTGGCTGGGGTCTCTAGGTGCTGCAGTAATTTTAATAAGAGACAGGTAATAAGATTCAGTGTTTGCAGCTTTTTCCCATTCTTGTCTGTTCTCAGCACTCAGAGAAGCAGGGACATAGCTGAATAGAACAGTAAGTAATTGATTTGCTTCCTATTGAATAAGTGATGTGCTGGTGGAATGATTAATGACAAAGAAATCACAAGTGTCACTGACACAAAAATGGGGATAATCATTCCCTTGACAATTTTTTTTTTCTAGTTGAGTTTAACTTTCTAGTGGGAAATAGTTTTGCTAATTCAACAACACCACCCCATAAATAACTCATCATTTCTTATAAATGTCAGCTAGGGAAATTTGTATTGAAGCACTGGGAAATGACACCTGTAAAAGAAACATTGCCACAAATAATGGGAAAATTGCAGATGTATTTTATACCTATCCTGAAAATCAAAAGGTCTCATAAATACAGTCTGTAAAAATGTCTGCAGAAGAGTTAACGTAACAGTACAAGCAATAAGCCTGACCTTTCACTGTAATTTATTTTAGATTTGCTCAATCCTTTTTTATTAAAACTAGCACATCTGAAGCAGAATTAAATCCCATTATACCGGCTCTGTGATTGTATCAATTTTTCTCTGCCATGGCACACTTTATTAAAAGTTACTTTGTTTCATATTGGCTAATGCAATCAGGGGAGTAAATGAGGTTTTGTGTTCTTCAGTAGAGAAAGAAGCGTGTGGTTTCTGTCCTTGACAGTGGTATGAATTGCCACGAGGCCGGGCTGCGTTCCAGCTTTACAGCCCCCAGTTCAGGTGTTTCGTCCTGGCACTTCTGCTGGTGCTGGGAGGACACAGGTGCCATCCTGCGCCAGTCTGCTCCACTCCTGGCCCTGCCTTACATGGGGCAGCAGCTTAACACAGGGGTTAAAAGCAGCGTATGCATCTCTAAGGCCTTGGATTCACCCTATCAGAGATGCTGTGGAGTCTGGGATTGATGACTTTTTCTGGGATTCATATCAGCTTCGGACCCCCAGGCCCTGAATTCTGTTTCCTAAATTAGATAGATCTTTGCTCTGGACCAGGAGGTGTGCTCGAGTAACCTTTGCCTGCATTCCTTGTCTCCATTCCTTGTCTCTTGTCTTTTAGTGGAGCCTGTTTTTCATGCCATTTGTTTGCTCTAGGAGCCAGCAGTCACTGAAGTGACAGTGCATTTGCTGCCCTGTGTGGATTTTCGCTGGCTGTTTTCTCCCGTGGTTTCTTGCAGTGCAGAGCTGTGGGATGTAAGGAGGGCATTTAGATGGAGCCAAGCATTTTCCAGGTTTAAAGCCTGTCCAGAGTTACATAACTGAATAAGGTCTCCTGCACTTTGGAGTATTTACTGCTTCTATTTAATGGACTGTTTAATATTTCAGTACAGAGTTCTGTAGCCTAGCAGGGCCATATTTCCATACTTATGGCATGTTTACAGTGAATAATAATAATGGGCACAATTTACGTGTACGGCTTAATGCCCCCAAATCTGGTGCTATAAATTGTTATGTGTGGGCACCTGGGGCAAGAACCTTTACCCCATCTGCAGTTTGTTCTGTATAGCATTAGGGAGAGAGCTCGCAAACGTGAGCTTGCTTTTTGTTTCTTCTCCTTATTGTAGATGTGATCTGGTGTAGCCTCTCTTTCCCTCTCCCGTGTAGAGTGCACAGGGTAAGAAAGAGGTATGGCTGGAGCTCCCCTGAAAAGATGTGTCATTTGCAGAAGAAAATCAGGAAAGCCTCACAGCAACTCTTAGTTCTCTTGAGGATCACATTGCTGTGTGTCACCGAGGAAGCTGCTGAAGCCAGGAGCATGCAGCTGCCTCTGCAGTCTCTGTGCAACACCTTCCCTTCTCTGCAAAGCACCGCATCCAGCACAGCTCTACTTGGTGCCTGGCTGTGTCCTCAGAGCAGCATTTATGGGAGCAGTGCTCCTCCCCCTCATTAACACTGAGTGCTCTCAAGCTCTGGACTTCAAACGAGTTTTCCAATTTTGAAAAAATCCAGCAGCTTTCTGCCTTTAAAATAAAAGTGTTATCTCACAGGAGTAAAAGCAACTTCAAATGTATATCGGGTACAGAATGAGGCCTCTCGGCAGTGTTATGGTGTAGGACTATGTAAGGGACAAACAACTTGCTGCTTATTTCTGTCTGCCCACAGCTGACATTTCCAGGTGCAGCGTGCCCTGTCTGTTGCATCTGCAAATGGTCCAGAGCAGCCCACAGCCTCCTAGATTTTGAACTTACCATTTCTTCAGCCAAACTCAAATATCTGCAAGTGGTGGGGAAAAAAAAAAAAGGAGAAACTTTGGAGGGGGATTGCTTATTCACCACTGAATAACCACCTTGTTTCTAAGAGGGCCTGTTTGGTATTAATTCTGTCTTGAATGCTTGCTTAAAAATAATTTTGGCGACAAGAATTGAGCTGACAAGCCCTGATGCTGTGCAACTGCCTGTTTTGTTCCTGGGCAGCTGTATAGCAGCCAGCTCAGGCGTGGATCTTCCATCACAGTAAGGGCGCTCTTGGGAAGTGAGGAATCGCTGCTCACTGTACCCACCCAACCCTTGGCCTCAGCCACTGCTCAGGCACTCACTGTGATACCTGGAGTGAACCTGCACACACAAAACTCGTTTCACGTGGGCCACTGAACAACCATTAGACGTGAAAAATGTTCCTACCCTCAGGCTGTGTTTGAACCAGTGACCTGGAGGTGCAACATGCTGCACCTCCTGCAGCTGTGGAGCACTTTGGCTGTATCTAAAAGCAAATTAATCTGCCACTCCATCATACTAATTGTGCTGTTAATCATTTAAACTTTTTTTTTTTTCCACAGATCAGCACAAACATAAAAGAACTATTTGAGAAAACCTTTACGCCGAGTTTCAAATGTCCAAATCTTTTTTGTCTGCTGGCTTACATTTTTCTGCATGTAAAGTCAATCATATACTTTTGATCTGGACAACTTTCATATAAGTAAAAAGGTTGCCAACAGCAATTCTCTCTGATAATGTAGAACCTTCCCCTTCTACCAGGCAAGCTTCTTTTTCTTCTTCTTCTTCTTCTTTTTTTTTTTTTTTTTTTTTTTTTTTTTTTCTTTTCTCTTTAATTTAAAAGCAGAACAGATAGAAGAAAAGTTATCCCCATAAATACCATACACCCCTTCGCATTGTGGAGTTTCTGGTAGATATAGCAACAGACAGACCCAGCTGTAATCCCAGTCACTGTGGGTGACTGAATCTCCAGTTTCCTTTTGAGCACGGGAAGAACTGAGGATGCAAGTAATTAGAAGTGCAACTGCAAACCAGCAGAAATCTTTATTATGACAGAAATCCTGACACTTTTTAGCTGTTTTGAACTGCTGGCACTCCACTAAATTCATGTAGACACATCAATAGATTTGGTTTTATACAGGTAAGACTCCTCAGATGACTGGTGTGGGCACTTTGTCATCTTGTACAGTGGCTGAAGATCCTGATCATGTGAACGCTGATTTCAGCTCACCTATCCGAGTGGAGCACTAAGCAGCAGCTCACTGCTAAGGAGTTCACTTTGTGATGTCTCCGGGCAATACATGCTAGAGATGCTTGTTGCATTCCTGCAGTTTATATCAAATGCCCACGATGATGTGGACAAGAATAATTAGTTAAATAAATATTCCGGTGTCAATGCTCTGGCAGGAGATACCATGGGAATTATCTGTATGCAAAAGGATAATTTAAGTTGAGAGCATCTACAAGACTGATCAATGCCAAATCTACTGTTACCATTGATTTAGGCATAATTAGTATGAATGAAGACAAAAGACTGTCATCAAAAGTAATAACTTGAAGCATAGCAGGTACTTCAACAGGCAGAAACCTCCATCAGAGGTGTTTAGGAAAGGTGTTTTGATCTCGTGCCCTGATGACAGGACTCAATGTGTTGACTCTGGCTGGATTTGCTGGTTGGTTTGCTCTGTCTGGCATAGATGCTGTGTTACAACAAATCTATTCTGTCTCTTCCAGAACAGCATTAGCTTACTGTCTTTTTTTTTCATTGGTGTATTTGAAGAGCTCTGCACTGAAACAACCCTTCTGTCCTGGTACTGTGTTAAAGATCTCTATTTTTTTTTTTTCTTTAAAATTCAGTTGAAGATTGGCTTTGATTTTTGGATCTGCTACTTGTTTTTGAAGTCTCCTACAGCCTCTCTCTATCTGTTCCCAAGCTTTTGCAGCTGGCTCATAGCTATCCTCAGTTTCTTACTACTGCCCTTTCATTGGTACATGCTGTGCAGATTTCCTCCTACCCAGTGGACCAGGCTTTCCTTGCGCTCTGTTCCCCACTTGCCCTGCAGCTTGTTTGTCATCTGTAAAGTCTAGCCCACAGTAGTCGTATGGTGCCCTAATCCTCTGGAGAATGTGTGTGCCAGGTCTGGGTTGACAGATAGAGATCTGTGTTATAGACGCAGCTACTGCCAAGTGCCAGAGTTTATTCTTTCTCATGCTATATTACCTTCAGTATTCACTATCAAGAGATCTCCAGTTCCCAACTTCTGTACCAGCCATGCTGCTTGTATCCTACTGATGTGTTGCTTTATCTGTTACCCATCCAGTGTCTGTACCCAGCTGCAGCTGGCTTTACAGGGTGCCAAGCTGATGGACACCGTTGCAAACAGCGGGCAGCCCAGGATAGCAACCCATTTGAAATCTGCGTGCTTGATATTCCCTCATATTCAGAGGGAGAAAGAACTAACAGCGGGCTGGCACAGCCTCTACTTAAGGCTGTGGCTTTAGCTGAATTGACCAGAATTTTCCCTATTTGTCCAGAATGAGTTGCTGACCTGGCACTCAATTGCAAGTGGCCTGCTGACTTCAGCTGGGCCGTGTTGGCTTTTCCTGGTTGCAGACCTGATCCTGTGCTGGTTTTGATCGATTCAGGGATCAGGTCAGCCGCCTTGATGTTGGCTGACAAGGGAGGTTCAGGAGCCCCATGAGTAAGGTGCACTGAGTAAATGATCTGTTCTTTCACCATCAGCCTTGAAAAGTGTTAGATGAGCAACAGTGTGTTGAAAATTTGTCCTTCAGCTTGCTGTCAGCATGACTTTCCCTTAGGGAAAGCAGCGTACTGGACTGCCAAGAGCCAGCACAGACTGTGGAAAATGGTGAACAGGGGTGGCAGGGCCAGAGGTGAGAGAGCACTGTTCAGCTGGGCAGCTCTCCAGGCAGTCCAACTGCACCTCAGTGGAAGTAAATGACTTCCACCCTTTCTACTGAGATTTTCTTCGCACAATAAAAGGTCATTACTTGATTTCTGGCTGAGCAGCAGAACTGCTTCCAGGCTGAATAAATGTAATGTGGCCTTTCATTACTTTGTGTGGCTGCTTCTACCAAAGAGCACCTCTTTATTGTTGGAGATTGCCATTGGGACAGCACTGTTTTGAGCCAAAGGGAAGAGGAGTGCTAGCTCAGACACTCTGCCTGGGATTGAGATATCAAAATACCAGAGAAGGTGTAGAGTCTGCACTAGTAAATGAATTTAATCTCTACATTCTTTAATCAGGAGCCTGTTCCTCAGGTATTGTGTGTCTCTGTAACTTTCTAGTACCAGGAGGAGTTTGTGCTGATAGAGGAGTTGGTTTGTATACATATATATGATTTAGTTTTCATTTTGCCTCTCTGTCTTTCATTTCTGAATTAAGCATAAACAAGGCCACTTAGGAGAGCATCTTTGTGAGGCAGGAAAAATCTCCAAGTTCAAATTCATAGGTGTTGGAACTGGGTATTTTGAGGAATTGGCTTTGTCCTTCACTGGCATCCCCTTCTGTATGGTGCACGTGGGCGCAAGAAGGTGCTGGGTGGTAGTACTGGATTTCCTGGGAAATCATCTACCCCCTGAATAAGAAGAAAATGAAGGATGAGTGCTGTCCTGACTTATTCATAGCTCAAGGTGATGGACTTTCCTTCTTAAAAGAAGATTGATTCTGGTTGTGAGGGGAAGAAACAACACGACTGTGCATCTGCTTTCCAAGTCCTGGATGGCATTTTGACTCCTGCTGAAGCAGCAGCTCTGCTGTTCTGCCTTCTCCCTTCTGCCTGCTTCCTATAAAGTCAATCCTAAGGATCGTTGAAGAGTTAAACATTTTAAAAGCAAGGATTCCAGGAAATGCAAACAAGGTAGTTTATAATGGGAAAGTATAAATTAACTATGGAGAAGGAAATAGCATGTTGAAAATAGATTAATAAGGAACACGACTAAGGATGCCTGGATAGCTTTACCAGCTAGTCAATTAGAGCCAATTATCGTCCTTAAACTCCTAGCACTGTGTTTAGTATGCTTGTAGTGCATCCAATTTAGCTTGCACTGTTTCTAGGTTTACAATTTTCTTTCTGTGTCTGAAATGATCTAGCTGGAGACACCATGAAAGTGCCAAGCATTAAGTATATAACAATTGTAATTCTTTTGACTGAAACCTGATTTGATTCAGTTGAAAATGACTTTAGTGTATTGGATTTACGGTTCATTTAACAAGTGCTGTAGATGTCAATGCATTAGTGTAAACCTGATGCAGGTAGTAATTTGGTTTCTAATGAGGTTCCCCAGCAGTATCCAACTATGAAAAATGGGACAGTCTTCAGTGGAGCACAAAGCACACCTGCTTGGTCACAGATGTTGTCTGAGGCCCTGCCTCCCGACTTCCTAGGAACAGCGGCGTTATGTCTTGCAATGGGCTTTAAAAATGCCTCAAGTTGATAGAACATTGGAAGCACAGATTGAGAAGTATACAAGATAACTCTTGAGAAGTTTTGTTTTAATTATAGGCTTAAATTACAACTTAAACTCCTGTAGTCTTAATTGTGCATTTGTTGCACAATTGTGCAGATGCAAAATTCCAGCCAGATTTAATGAAACTGCAGCAGCTGAGATCAAGAGAAACCTTTTATCGTTATGGGGCTGTGTGATAAGACCTCCTTACCTTACTGCTGCCTCCAGAATGTGTCATGGAATGATCTTTTCAGTGAAGGAGCTGTTTTGTAGTAAATGTTTAGGTTGTGGTGGAAACAAAAGCACTGGAGAAAGGGCAGGACAGAAGGCAATGAGGTTCCCCTGCTGCTTGGCCCACCTTTCTTCTGGACATGAGATATGTTTCAGAAAAGCAGTTGTGGAGGATGTGAGTGAGGATAAGCCACAGAAATGCGGACAGCAAGGTCTGAAGGATGAATCAGCGATGTTGGTACAAGCTGCACCTCAAAAGTAGGATGTGGTTTTGAAGATGTATCTGCCCATGGTGTGTTTCTGTTTTCTTAGGCTTTTAGCTTTGGACTCCTAGGGTCTCTTCTCAGACAGCAGCTCTTGGACTCACTGCCGTGCCCAGGGAGCTTCCAGGGATGTAGGTCTCCATGCATGTCCCTCCAGTTTGTCATCCCTTTCCAGGGTGATGCAGGTGACTGAAAGCGTTGTTGGTCCTGCAGCAGCTCTCAGTGGCTTTTTTCCCTGTGGGAAGGGCCCTTCCAGGCTTCTGGCCACCGTCTTTCAGTGTGATTTTGTTCTCACAAAATATTTAAAAACTTTTACACGCAGCATCCCAGCAAGTAGCTTATCAGCATCAAGCTGATTTCCAGAAGCTGAGACATATTGATCAGTATGGGGTATACCAGAGCCTGACCCCAGCAAACGGTGTTGGTGTGATTAACTGTATGGAGAATAGCTTCAATCCTATGCAGAGAAGCCCTTCACTGTCTTTTGATTCACTTCATGTCTCAGCTGGAAATACAATGCTCTTCTTAATTCCCTCCCTTTGCTGTTATTTAGCTGCTAAGTGCTACGTGCTGCTGTAGATAATGGAAGAAGCTGTTCAGAATGAACAGAAGAAGTGGTGAGCTGTGGAAGGTGTTAAAATACAAACTTTGCCTTGTGAACCTCCAATGGGTAAGTCTATTTTAGTTCAAGTTGGCTATGCCCATGCTATTCGCTACATCTGGGTTCATTAAACATGTATGCTATACTCTATGAGATGCTAAAACTAACATACAGGACCCATCTGCAAATTTGTTCATGCAATCCCAGCTTAAGGCTAAGACAACAGCACAAGATGCCTCTTCTAGCAGCTTGCAGTGGTTTCCACCAGTCAGAACAATCAATCCCAAACGGCTGCTGATACAGACTGAGTTATTTAACTGAAAGCATTACATGTCTAATGCTGTTAGCAGCTACTAATGACAGAGGAATAAAATTTGCATAGAAATTATTATGTAGCGCATCCTCTCCCTATAATGATGTTGGTCTCCCAGTGACTTTTGCAGGTGCTTCTAATTGATTTATTTGGAAGCAGCTCTGGATAGCACAACCATTCAACTGAGATGCCAGAGAGAGCACAGACTGTTGGCTTCAGTTGCCTTGGGAGATCTATAAATATACGTGCTATTTCATAGTATCAGAAAAGTGTGTTAAGTTGTTTGGATATGTTAATATTTAATATGCAAAGTCAAAGCAATCTTGCATTTTCTACTTTTGTGTGTTCTGAATTTAAGACTGAATAATTGTTTAAAACATGCTGTCCAGAATCCTACTCTCACCAACAAACCTGAAGACTGAGCTGAAGTTAAGGCTGAGCAGTGAGCATTGCAAAGTATGGCACAGCCACCCTCTGAGGTGGGGCCACAGGGAGGAGACAAACTGTCACTGAAATGGAGAAACGCAGAGCTGGGCACTTGCCAGATCAGATCTAACAGCTCAAATTGAAAGGCATGTTTAAACTGCATTGAGTCCCTGCATCATTCAACATTGAAATAACTTTAATTGAATGAAGCTTAATTAATTTCCAATCGCAGAAAAATTAGCAACTTAGGTTCTGAAGAAACGAGTCTACAGAAAAATGTTGATCATTCTATTTAAATGCCATTTTGGCATAATTTTCTTCAGAGCTCTTGTGTAAAGTGGCATTTGGAGACTGCAGTGTACATGGTGTGGGATGTGCTCTTACCCAGCCTGCAACGCTAGGCACGCTCTGTGCTGTAAGTGAACTCCATTTACTGAGTCCTTCCTCCAGTGACAAACCCCAGACACCTTTTAAGGGCAACCGTGTGGGAGCATCCCTGCTGACACCATGTCCACACACTGGCTGAGGGTGGTGTTCCCAGCTTACTGATCCCAGAGTCAACAGAAAACACAAGGGCCAGCATGCGACTGCAAGGCACGCCTTGGCTGGGATAAGCTGGGAAGTTCATATTTATTTTATAAAGTTTACAAAAGGGCATAAAATGCCATGCCATTTCATTCTGAACAGCTTCTTCCATCTTGCACTGCAGCACATAGCGCTTAGCAGCTAAATAACAGCAAAGGGAAGAAAGTAAGAAGCACAGAGGACAGAAGGGTGCTGTATTTCCAGCTGAGACACGAGTACTCAGGATGAGAAGAGCCAGAGCTAAGGCTGCTCTGCCTGTCCACGTAATGGCTTCCTTCAGGGCTGCAGCAAACAGCCCCTTCCCTTCATCAGTGTGTGTTTTTTCTACAGCCACCAGGTGACAGTAACACCTGCACGATGTAGCAGCCAGGGCCTGTCTGATTTTTGCTTCTTTATCCTTTTTACTTAGGTCCAGGCTTGCAGAACAGTGAAGATGTGTCACAGCAGAAATACAGGCATGGTCATCTCCTCATGGTCCAAAATCAAGAGGGAAGTAAAAAATATTGCAAGATTATGGTAATTAAATTCATTTGAAGTTATTTTTTCTTGTCTTAACCTTTTTACTTGCACAATTCCTTTCTCCAGGCCTTTCTCCAGGCCGCGGGTATTTCTGTGCACTGGAAAGTTGGAATACGGAGACTTATTTGTATCTGAGAGGTGGCAAACCTGCTTCTTCCCTCCTGGTCCCTTTCATCATGCAGACTGGGAGAAATATTTTGTTTGTTACTTAAAAAAGTGTATTTTTTTTTCTTGTTAAAGTTAATTTTCAAGTTAATTTTTTTTTCATGTAAATACTCACTCTCTCTTGTTATTACATTAGCTATTCTACTTTGTTCTTCCACGAAGCAAGTTTCAGTTTACAGGTACATCTGCTTTCTATTCCACAGCTTTAAGTCGTCAGGAAAATCTTAAAACCTACTTAATGAAGCCTTTTAAATGCTCACCCTGCACTTTTGAGTGAAGTGCAATTTATATTTCATAAAAGTAGAAGCTGAGCTGCAAGCTGTAAGTAATTATCATATAATTAAATGTCTACTATGAAAGAAATGAAAACTCACGCTTCTTGGGAAGCTTCCGTGACTGGTTTGTGCAATAGCAAATTAAATTACACTTCTTCACCTCATGAACATTCTGCAGGTACATTAACCCAGTTTGGAAATGCACCTGTGAGACTGCTAAGCTGTTTTGAGAGGGGAAGGAAGTTGATCAAAGCAGCAGATTCCATGGGCCAGGTAGAAGAACATGTAAATATGTGATGGGTTCTGCAAACCGGACTGTTTGCCTTGTGGGCAACAGTGTGGGAACACTAGCAGTTAATAATGAAGAAATCAACCCTCTGAAAAGTAGTTTAAGTGAGCTATCCTGTTATTAGATTATTGATACACTGCTGGGTTCCAGCAGATGTGGTCTTTCTCTGCAGGAGAGAAAAACATTCAATTTGCTGCGTATTTTTGGGTAGGAAATCTGGACAGAGGAGAAACTCTTCATGTATTCGGATATCCTATGTCCTAAGCTATGAATCCCCTCCTGCTGCCCAAGGAGGGCAGCGAATTCACGGACAATGCACCTGGTGAAGCTTGTGGTGAGGAACTCCAGCTCTGGGTGTGAACTGTTCCTTTCATTTGACAGCTGCTTTTAACAGCTGCTTCTGTTAATCATTATTCAAATAACGGTATTCTACAATGAAAATTTCATGACAAGGAAGGATAGGAAGTAGCATACCAACATGTACGTTCTGTGTTCTTGCTATTCGTGTTTTCGGCGGTTCATGGCTGGAGGGATGTAGCTGGCTTAGTTTCACCTGAAAGCAGCAAAAACTGAATTATTTAAAGATGAGAAGCTCTGACATGGAGCTGTTCTAATGCAAGGAGCTGCTGCAGTAATAGTCTGTTACGGCTTTATGCAGATGATGAATGAAATATTTTTGTGTGCTGATGGAATTTAAGAGAAGTTTCTGTATGACTTACCTTAAAGAACAGAAAGAATGAATGTTTCATCATATTTCTTAGTACTCTGATCTCACACACAACTTGTGTTCCTGTACTGCAAAAAGAGAAGACTGAGCATAGACTGTGAGAAGCTCTACTACTTTGCTGCTTGAGGGTCTAATGAGCCCCATTTTTATCTCCTCAAAAGAAGATACAGCTCCTGCTGCCTCCAGTGTATAGCATAGTGATAGTCAAAAATCTTAGTTCTCTATTGTATACAAGGTGGTGATGACAATGTAGTGGTATCCTTCATGGCATGCCAAGGGGACATACAGTTGCATTGGCTTTTTTTCCCCTCTCACTTTTTTCCTAAGGTTAACAACTTAACCTTGACTTCAGGCTGTATTTTTTTCTCATTACACTTCTCCATTACACATTATTTGGTTTGGTTACAGTCACTAGAGTTTAACTGCTCTGACATATTAATTTTAAGGGCATAAATGACTTCATTAAAATGATGTCCTTCAGGTAAGTGTACTTCGCACTGTGATTGGAAGTGGACAAAAAGAAATATGAAGCATCAGCTCTTCTGTGTTACTAATATATTATAGAAACCAAAACCAGTACAATGTATAGATATAAAAAGCTGTTTAGTTAACTTGAGGTTGCCCAGGCCCCTTAAATCCTTTGGGGATGGAATAGCTGTTGGATGAGGTCACTCCTAAGGGTTAAGATTTCCTTAATAAAACAAGCCCAGAGCCCCAGTGTGAGTTGGGTCCATCAGACACCCCTTGATGCATTGCCACAAAAAGTGCCCAGGACGAAACTTACAGTCCTCTGGCAGCCCTTTTGGAAATAGAAAGCAAAACCCAAAAAAACCTTCAATATGTAGCTTACATCTTTCCATTATGATCAATCATTTGTATAACCATCAGGATTTTCCTTCGTAATGTGCTTTTAGGCAAACCTTTGCTTTATGTTTGGAATCTCTCTTCATTTATATGCAGTGCTGGTTTCTTAGTCTCCCTGCTTATTCAGCCTTATTTCTTAGCAATAATCACATTCTTGTTAGGAATCAGAAACAAACAGGAATGTTGTTTGTTGTATCCTGATAGGAGATGTTCATGGGAAGTAGGTTAGATTTAGAATAGGTGCTTGGAAACCAAGGCTGCTCTTGTGTTGCCACTGCTAGACTCCCTGCTTCAGACTCTAACCCTGAGAAGTCACAGTAAATTCAGTTAAAAGGGGAATGTAGGTTCTGCTGCTGGATGATACCAAGAGAAGAAGGAGCAGCAGGCAGCCTCTCCAAACTAAGAATTGCTTTTTCTGAAAAGGACCTGCAACACCCCTGGCCAAGAAGCACACAGTAAACACTCCCAGCAAACCTCCAAGGTGAGGCTGAGATGTACGGCATTACAGCGATGCAGCCTGAGAACAGACCATCCAGATACACCGACAAGTTTCCTTTCTGCCAGACCTTTCTCCCCAGCGTGATCCTGTGTTGCCTGGTCTGCAGCTGGGCCTGGTCCCTGAGGCTCCATGGGGGACTCCCATGTGTTGCCTCAGCTTCTTATGATGTGACAAACAGTATGAGCCTGCTCTTGAAGGTGTTTTGGGTGCATCCTTAGTGCAGCTGACATTTTAGCTGAGTGCTAACTCCTGCTTGCCCCTCCTTCTCCAGGGCTGTCTGGCCTCTTGTAAGGGCTCCGAGCTTCCTTCATGAATCACCAGGCTTGGATGTGCAAAACGCCTTGAGGTAGTATCTGGACATGTGTGGATGGACATGTCCTGAAATCCAGTGTTACAAAGCAGCACTTGTGCCTGACAGTGGGGGCTGAGGGGACCTGGGCTGAACCCCTCGCAGCCAGGCAGCAGGCAGACAGCAGCTCTGTGGCTGAGTCCTTGGCTGCTTCCCTCAGACCTGCAGGAGCAAGGCAAGGCAAAAAGTGCCGGGCTGCTGCAGATGAAAAACCCTTCCTAAAAAATGAAGTTAAAATTGAAGCTGACCTGAGTTAAAAAGCAATTTTCTGAGAATGCAGAGGTGCGAGAGGAAGTGCTTGAATGCACTGTTAAGTGGGGCTGTGAGTGTGGGAGCCAGGGGGCAGCAGGGAAGGGCTGCTGGGGAGCCCTGCCATGCACCCGGAGCACGTCTCCATCATGGAGCACGTTTCGTGTGACCACTGAATTCTGCCTGCATAAATGGATTTTAGAAGAATATATGTAATTTTTGAAACCACTTGACAAGGTAGTAATAAATCTGCCAGCGTTTCTACTTTGACCAAAGCTGAGCTGTAATTTGGGTTTCATTTCAATACCTAATGCCATTTTGGGGTGGGAAGAGACCTTCCTAGCTTTGGAATTAGATTTCTCTACAACAAGTATTATACTCAAACCTGTATCATTGCCTTTGAGGAACAGCAGTATTTAAAATCCTCTGTAATGCAATAAGCCTGAGCTCCAGCTAAGCGTGTGCTGTGCTGGTATAATGCTGCACTGGTGGTGGCTCTTGTTATGATATCGAATGTGAGGTAAACACAGGGCTTTCTTCAGGAGTAATTAATAATTTAACCTCTGTGAAGTAGAGGTGGCACTTCATTTATCCCAAGTGTTCTTTGATTTTCTCTGTGGCCCATTTCAGCTGGCATCTCTGCCTTTCTCCCTTTCTCACCCACGCTGGCTGCCTTCCTAATAAGCTTTTTCAGCAAAGTCCAGCTTTTTTATTTTTCTGATAGCACTAAGCTTTTATTTCACATAAAAATCGTGTCCTATTATAAAAGACACCCTCTTTTGAGCAGATCACTGATATGATGGGGAGCTGCAACCCTTGCAGTGGCTGCTGCAAAGCTGTACTCACTTTGCTAAGCACAGCACCTGGACCAGACCATGGAGTACCCAAGTCTGTCTGTCCACCTGTGTGTGAAGCTGAAAAGAATCTGTAGGGGAACTGTTAGCTCAAGGCCTGAACTGGTGATTGAGCACCTGGTGAGGGCTGTGGCTTCCCAGGGAGCACAGGCAAATTGCAGCTGTGCTCCCCAAGCGACTGAAAGGGGTGGAACCCGGGTGCAACCACCCTGGGCTCATATAAGGGTCAGCCATGGAATGGAAAGTATATCTTGAAGCTAGACTGCTTCTCAGGCAGTGGTGCTGCACAGCCAGAGATCCCCTACTCCAGTTGAGTAAGTTTGACTTTTTTTTTCCTTTGTTTTTTTTCTTTGTATGACTGGTGGCCTACCTGTGAATATTTTGCCTGCTGTCACCAAGAATTGTTGAGAAGCAGTTTTGCTTCTTTGTGAACAGGATAGAATTGCAGTGAATTAATTTGGTGTTTGTTCTGCTTTCAGATCTGCACAAAGTCTTGGAGCTGCTTGGCTCTAGGAGACATGAACCTGTACCCTGTGTGTGCAGTGCTACAGTAATTCACCAACCTGATGTCTTTGTGCTAGACCAAGTCTTGGTGATCATAACTTGTCTAGATCTGCCCCAAAGCAAGGTAAACCAGATGAACAAAGCACTTACTGCTTTCTAAAATGTGATCTTATTTTTTTTTTAACTTTATAACTAGTATTTTCTACAAGCAAGTGCAGTCACAAAGCTTTGTTTTCTGTGAATTTGTATTTCGTACTTGAATTTTGCTTGTGAATGGGTAACTTTGGAAACTTTCCTGTTGTTTGAGTATTTCTTAACATCTCCCTTGTGTGGATTTCCTAGTATCGGAGGTGCAAAGTTAATGGTATGCTTTTTCCCTTAAGGAAACCAGAGTCTTGCTCTTTGCAGCCACTCAGTTTCAAGCACTGTTACTGAAGTGATATAAGATGATGGAAGTCAAGTATTAGGAGAATAAGCAGGAAGGCATGCAGAATGAACGAATTGATTAGAATGTTCCAATGACTGTAAGATAATTGTAAAGGAATCTCATTCTGTAGTACTGGAAAATTGTATCTGGAAGGAGCATGACTGCGTTTTGAATAGGAGCGATCACAGATGGCAGCTCACTGGTTGGAGGTAGTCCTTTCCCTGGATTTCCAGTGCTTCTTGTTTGTCAGTGGAAGACAGGATACGTGAAAATCTCCCATCACAAGCACAGCTCTACTACTTACCCTTTTGTCATTCAACTTCCACAGGGACAACTTGGCTGGTGGGCACGACTCCAAAACTGCCCCAGGGCCTTTGGTCTCTGATGTTCCAGGTGCAAACCTGGTGAGGTGTGAAGGCTTTGCAGCAAAGGCAGGTGAGAGTTGGGGCCCTGGAGCAGAGGGCATGCTGCCTGGCAGTCTGCTGCCGCCCTTCTGCATGATCAAATAAGGAGTCCTGGGGGCTGTTTCCATTAGCAGGATTTGTTTAAAAAGCTCATTTATTTTTGATGTACCATTCTTATTTTAAAAGAATGCATGAAGTTCTGTTTTATTGAGCATGGCAGGAGTTTGAGCAGTGGGAGACATACTTTCTCTCCCTTACCTTTGCATTTTTAAGTCCTTCTTAACCAATCCAAAAAAAGCCTCTAAGTGGCTGTTGGTGTTCATCCAGAATGTGTTCAGGTTTCCTTGTGCGTTCTGCCCATTATCCTGGTTTCTGCTGTCTGTTTTCCAGGCATACGAGTCACCATAAAGTAGTACCTAACAAAACATCTCCCCAGCTACACAGGATTTGAGCGAGAGTTTTTTCTTCTCTGGAGAGTTACTCTTGTTCCAGATGCCTACATCCATACTTAATAACTTGCAGAGAATCATCCAGCTCTTCAGAGTTGATAAACCTTTCTTATGTCAGGATAAAGTCTTATTTATGTCCAATACATATTTCACTGTATTTATTTCCAAAGCAACATAACGATGAAGGTTATTTAGCATTATTTTTTTTCTTGTTTCCTGTAGTGTTTAGTCTTTAGTAATAAATCTATTTCCATTTTGAAGTGCTGCTGGCACTTCACAGGATCTGAGCAGAGCTTTGCTCAGCCTTTCCCCAGGCTGATGTGAAGATGCTGGTGCGTACCCATGTGTGATGCTTTGGGCCTTGTTTCAGCTGTGGGAAAAGCCTGTGCCACGCAGGTGTCACTGGAGGTGAATGTTGAGGCAACCGATGGCAGTGATTCAGAGTATCAGCAGGGAGACAAGGTGGGGAGATGTGACCCTAGATTATTTTTACCCCATAATGTGCAAGCAACTTAGCAATTCTAGCAGGTTCCAGTTTCAGAGCAACTGATGATTATTTTCAATATACGTTTCCAGAGTATTTTCTTCCCCAAATTTAATTTGAGCAAAGAATGCTTTCAGCACTACAAACTAAATTGGTTGCAGCACTGTCACGTTGGCTTTATGTATTGCTGTTCCCATTTCTGGTGGCTAGGACACTTGTGCTTTTGTTTTACAATTAATATTTTGATGAAACCTCGTAAGGTACCGTAGGCATAAATATTTAATACCTTCCTCTCCATGTTTCTTTATTGCTGAGCTTGGTGATAAGTTAGTACTTCAGAGTGAAATGCAGATAAAACAGTAATGTGAGCAGTTTAAATCTGCATTTTTTCCAATGCTTCTCTGGTCAAGACAACTGTGTTGCAGTAGGAGTATTGCTGTTTAAAATTGTTTACCTCTGTGCTTCAGCTGAATGCTGCTGTATGTGATAAATGAGGTAAATAAAGGTGCCTTTCGGGTCCCAATAACTGCACAAGAAACCTAATCATTCTCACTAACATAAAATAATTTAACAAATGGAACGGTGCCATAGCAGCCTAATAAGAAATTTCTGAGTACTGCACCACATATGGCCAGAGACTCTTCAGGCATAATTCATGCTCCCCCCAGCTTTATGGTAGGCTTGTGTTTTATGTTTAACGTGGAATAAAATGTTGCACGTGGCATCCACAACACTCCCACTTTTTTTTTTTCTTTTAAGGATATAGTTAACCTTTGATCTGGGTGTGAAGCAGTATGGGTTTTTTTTTTCCCATGATAAGTGGAATTGCTTTACCTTAGGGATAAGATGTGTTGGAGTTGAGGGTAGGGGGATGGGAGGGAAGCAGGCTTAAACCATTAGGTGTGGATTTTCATCTCCTTAGAGACATTACAATGTCATTTAAGTAAAACAGAACGGTGCCTTTAAAGATGGATACTGACATGTCCGTCCTCTTCCACCTCCTGCCTCCTTCCCTGATTCCCCCAGAAGAAAGCTGTTTCTGAACAGATGAAGTTATTACTATTTAATAAGAGTGATTTTTTTTTTTTTTTTGCACAACACTAATGGGTTTCTGCTAGCCAAGATTGTGTCATCTGGCTTTGTTTGTATCTTTAAAATGATGTTGCTTAACAGAATAGAATTTGAGATAAGAGGAAGTTAATCCCCTGTCTTGTTAGGGTGATCTGGGTTACCTCCTGTAGAGAAGTGTTTGCATGTTCCATGCACGTCCTCAGAGATTTGATCTGGAATTCAACCACCTCTGCATCTTGCTTACATATGATAAACATCTTGTGTTCCTGCCTCGAGTACATGCTAGTAGGAGCACCAAGGAGAGAGCTAACAAAACTTCCAATTCCAAAGCGCAGTTTTGTTGCAGGCTTTATGTATTTATGCGGAGTCAACCTGTGTTCTTACCCTGTGCTTCCAAGCCTTTGTCTTGCAGATGCCGAGGCAGCAATGCAAATAAAAATAGAGCAGAGAGAAACGTGACTTCATTAAAGGTTTGGGAACTTGAAGATGTGCTTATCCCAAAGTCTGCTGGTTAAAATAAACATAGGAACTGGTCGTGAGAGTGTCTCAATTCTAGCTGTTTCAATTGAACTGTTGCTTCAGATCAATGGGCACTGGCAGCTCCTTGGCCTTGCTACCTCTTGCAGCAGGTGAGGCTGGGTGCCGTGGGGGCTTTGCAGAGCTGTGCACAGGGAGCTGTGGCTGCCACAGAGATGCTGCTGTCCTGGGCTGCCCTCAGCCTCTGAGCTGTAGGGGTGGAGAAATCACTGCTGTGCCTTTGAAGAGCAGGAGTTGTGTTTCATTAACACCAGCCTGAGTGTCATGGTGGAAGCACAGATGGTGCGTTTTAAAAAACAAACCAGGAAACACTTTAAAATAAATGAGAAGCAGTTATTCTCTCCTTTGGTGCCTATTGTAAGCAAGTGTTAATGTGGCTGGGCAGAGTCTGTATAAAGGCTAGATATTTCTGTTTTTGGTGCAATGGGAATGAATGAAGGCAAAGAGGGAATTCATCTGAATACAGCTACTCATCCCAAACATCAGTGCCCCCATCTGAGCCTTGCTAATGAGCAGCTCTGCCAGAATGGGGCAGGGCTGTAAGTGCTGACCATGAGCACCACCATGCTGCAGAAGGATGGCTGGGTGTCTCCCAGCAGGTGGGCACTGCAGGCAAGTTTTGAGGGGGCCATGGTAAGAATCATGAGGCTCTCACCGGTCAGTATGGAGCTGGTAGGGTGTTTTTCTGCTGAAGCCTGTTTACAGGAGCACAGTTGCAGTAAATTTCTCATTCTAAATATGGCTTCAGTTCATAGTGTTTTTTTCCTTGACATTTAAATTTCTTCACAATCAATTAAGGCAAATGTCTATATTAAACTAAAACTAAAAAAGGCCAAAACCTCACTACAAGCTAATTTTCAAGCCACTAAAGTAACATTTTTCAGTAAGCATTTACTTTTCATGTGGATATCCTATACCTTGTCAATACACTCTCATCCTGCTTTCTACATGTTCCTCTCCCCAAGAAGTCCCATACAGCCTAATGGATCACTGGGATTTCCCCCACATGATAAACTGTTTCTCTTACTCCCATTAGTTTGTTTGGGAAGTTGAAAAGCTGGAGTAATCAAAAATAATCATTGGTGTCAAAACTATTATGAATTATTAAAAGAGGCACAGCAATGGGAGCTACAGATTATTCCTCATTCTGAAAATGAGCACGTCTTACGTTATTGCTGCAGTAATTACCTAAAAATACCTAATACTTAATTACTTCCAAGGTGTCGATCTTCATAACTGTTTATTAGAAAATTCTAATGCGTGGAGCAGCTGCTTCAGCAAGCAAATCTAGTTGTGCTGAACCTGACATTCTGCTCTAAATATTATTCCATTTTGATCAACATTATTTCTCTGTGCGTATCTTGTTACAGCTGTTACAGATTGGGAAGGGAGGGTTTATCCAGCTGCAGTGGGAATTGCTTTGCTCACTCACGGCTGTCAATTTCCAACTGCTGGAGCAAGTAAAAATGTTTGTAACCAATTTGAAATGAGGAAGAAGCTAGAAGAGTTGGTTTGTGACCCTGTGCTTGATTTCTTGGTGGTGTTTCAGCTGTATAAATGCCTGGTTCAGTTTACAAAGGCTTCCCTTTCAGGGAATGATCAACTGTGCGTGGAGGGATGATGCTGGGGAAAGGGTGTGGAGCAGTGGGATGTGGATCAGCAGCATGCTGTGCCTTTGCGGAGTCCCCGTGCACTTGTTATTACTGGTGTTGGCTGCTAGAAGAACACTTGGCATTTTGAGTAGACAGCTTCAGTCTAGAGCACTTGTGAGGTTATCCTGTGTGAATTGCAGTGGAAACTGTGAGTGAATTAGGACAAAATGTAGCCTAGAAGTGTAAAATCTATCTGTTGTTTTGTGCAGTAAATGTTTAAGAAGTCCACAGTGAATGAGCACAATAGAAGCAACTGAAAAGCAGTAGGCCCTAGAAGCAAGCTCTTCAATTACCTGGCTAATACAGAATTCTATAAACCAGTGACTTCAAACTCTTGTGTATTGCTGTTTTCTGTGGGTTTTTTTTCCTATTTTCTTTTGGTGCTGGATCAGGTATTGTTAAGAAGCCCTGGGCCATCTCTTCTTCACTTCAGCAGCGGGAGATCTGTGCCTTTGAAGCACAAGGATTTCAGTTCCGCCCTCCCACCTCTGCAGTTTCTTTGGAGACCAAGGCAGTGTTGCAATGCACTCCATTAGGCCTCATGCTATCCTTGGTGCTTTGCCAGTGGCTGATGCACTAAGTGTCCTTTACTCTCCGTGCTGTTCCTCAAACATCCCCACAGCTGAGGCTGGGTTGGGGCTTTGCCACACTGCCTCGATCCATCCTGGCACATTCTGGGACAGCAGCACTGTGCAACCAGGGAGGTCTGCCTGCTGCTGAGAGACAGCAAGAACTCACCCATGACCTAACGGTGATGTCTGCACTTATTTCTGATAGTTTGCTACTAAATCTGAGAGTAAACAGCAGGTGTCTGGAGGCATGGGGCTTGTTGGGAAACCTGTATATTTTGTTCAATGCTGTGGATGTTTATCTCTATGGCCTTAGTTCAGACCTGTTACACTGCATTATGTGTGTGTTGCATTGTGTTTAATGGGTATTCACTTTTTTGAAGAGCACCTGGTTCATTGCAAATCTCTTTGTGGCAGGTGCCTTGCAGGAACAAAATCCTCGAGCAGTGTCAGCAAACTGAGCTGACTTTGTGCAAATTTTGTGTTATCTGGCCTTTGTGTTTGTAGAAAATAACTAAGCCACAGTTTTCATTCGTTGGAGGGGAAATGAGTTTTTGTTAAATGTACGTGTAAGGCTGGAGCTGGGTCACCCTGAGAAACAAGGGAGAACCAGATGGTAAGGAGTCGGCTTGATTTCAGGAACAGTGGCTGTGCATGAGGAGTGCCACTGGCTTCCATGGGCTGTGCTGCAGCAGTCACCATGCAAATCCTCAAGGCATGGGTAAATATCACCTTTCTGTGGATTACCTGTGACATCTGTAGGGAAGATATCACAGAAGAGAAAGCTTGTAAATGACTGTAAAGCAAATGCCATCCTTAGGCTGATGCAAGACCACGCACCTGTACCAGCTGCAATACAATCTCGTTTTCTGATGAATTCTGCCACATGGAACCCAAACCTTTGGGCTTTTATCCCAAATGAAAACTACAGCCTGTAGCAAGCAAGCACTCCTAGCACAGAGCTGCTTACTGATGGGAAACCTTCCTGCTCTTGAGTTCCTTATTTTCCTGTGTGCAGTACATTTAACTGCTAAATCCTCACCCTTTAGTAATCTCTGTGGATACCATTGCTATGGTAAAAATGAGAATAAGAGTAGTCACCAATGGTGATGTCCATGAAATGGGTAAACCCAAGGCAGGGCTTTGTCTGAGGCTCTCTCTGGCTGTTGATTCCTGCACTTTGTTCCTCCCCTTAAAGGCTTTGGTGTCTGAAACAGGCTGTAAGGTTGGGGCCACAACTACTTTTAAGAATTACCTGTAGATTTTTCACTGTTCAGAGTTCAACAATGCTGACCATGCCTGCTATTCAGAGTTGTCTAGACATGGTGAAAAATATTCTAAGTCATCCTGCCCCTTCCTCCTCTCAAATTGTTCCCTTTCATTCTGAGAAAAATTCAAAATTGAAATGTTTAAAAACAAATTTTAAAAAAAATCCTGTTCTAGCAGATCCATTTACTGAATTACCTCCTGTTCTGTACCAAAAAGGTCGGATTTTACTTTTTTTTTTTTTAATTTGGAAAACAGATCAAAAGTAAAGGGATCCAGAGGAGCTTAGAACTCAGTTACAGCTTTATGAAAACTAAATAAAGCAAATGCATTGTGGTGGTTTGTTGTATTTTACCTTGGGAAAAGGGGGGGCTACTGTGAGCAGGTCACATTCTGCAGCAGACCCAGTTTATTCTCTTTTATCCTGGATAATGACTGTGATTCAGAAAAGAATGCAAATGTTTTTTCTTATTTCCTGTCTCTAAAATTGGGGCAGGGAGTTTGTTTAAAAGATAACAAAAGGATTAAAATGGGATGCAAAACGTGCAATTATCTGTGATAAGCAGTGCTTTATGTTTTGGTTTGTGGGTTGTAAGTCTGTCACTGAAGTGTTCTTCAGCACGTGTAATATTTTGTGTGACTGCATTGCTTTTCAATTATACAGCTCAGAGGAAAGTTTCCACGGACAAAAACAGTGAAAGCTCATTGCTTTTAGTATTGGTTTTGCTTTTTTTTTTTTTTTTTTTTTTTTTTGCTTTTTTTCCTCTTGGTTTTTTCTTTTATATGTCTCAAATGCCTCTTCAAATACAAGTCCAAATGACAGGAGTCCAAGAGTTTGGAAGTTATTAGAGAGGTATGGATATATGCAGCTAATGAAATATGCTTGCTTACAATATATCAAGACATGCAGAACACCGAGGAAAGCTCAGCAGTTCCAATATTTAATATAAGCTGAAGTTTAAGTATTATATTTTTTTTTTTTTACAAATGCAGCACATGCTAATCTATCCCTGAGCATTTGTCAGCAGATTCAATTTCCACTCATAATTTTTCATTTACTTGTTTCTCTTTCACATCAACACAGTTGTGTGTTCTGAGCAGTGCTGGTGAGATCTGAAGTGATGCAGCACATGGTGAAGCTAGGTGATGAACTGTGGCCAGGCAGTGTGCTGTTCAGGGGCTGTGCAGAGCAAGCTCGGCTTCTAACTATTGGTTCTACTTTAAATCCATCTTTCTCAAGTTTTCATCTGTGGTACTGAAGATGCACCAATGAGTGTCTGATGAAGGACCACATTGAGCCATGTTGCAGCTCAGACAGAACGAGCAGTTTCTGCTGCAGTTGGCCCCAAACACTGATAACATGTGAATAAATTCAATTGCAGCACTGCTATGTGATGAGGGTGGTGTGATGCTGGTGAAGACCCAGCTGCTGCTCTCCCTGGCAGCAGCACATCTCATCACACGAGCCTTTCTGAGGCCTATCTGGTAATGAACCAGCTTGCAATTTTGAAGGCAGAATGAGAAATAATTGTTTTATTTAAAATGTAGTACTGAGTCTGCCACTTGACGTGCAGCAGCTTGTTCTGGAGTGGTTCTTGTCAAATTGTTCAAAACACAAGTTGTTTTTTTTTAAAAAAAAAAACAACTTTCCATCTCTGAACGCTTCCTTGCTGTGCAGTGTGTCTGGTAATCAGTGTGTATTTCGTGCTGCATTCCCCACCAGGCTACCTCCCCAAGTGCAGGGTGTTGGAGCAGCTGTGCAAGAGGGCTGTTGGTTTCTTTCTGGCCTTCCTGCAGCATGGATGATCCACGTCCAGGGCTGGGTGTCTGTGCTGGCAGGGCTGTGCTTCGCTTCTAATCCTTAGTGCTTGCATTAATAAAATCTAGTGTTCACCTACAAGCCTTCTCTTCAGGGTGTCCTTTACCTATTTTGGCTAAACACCACCACAGCAGCTTTTTAAACACGTACACTGCTCTCTCTTCTGTAGCTTGTACTGCTACTGTGAAAGCTGTTTTGCTTGTGAGCCCTTTTTTCTAGCTTGGTGTCAGCTTTGGCTCATGGGGCATTTCACCCCTGCAATAGTTTGAGATCACACAGTGACGCTGAGGGAAGGCTTGTATCTCAAGGCAAGAAATAAAGGTATGTGCAGTGCGTTCCTATACCCGAGGGGCTTGGCCTTTGCAGCCCAGGCAGTGATGCTTGGCAGGGCACAAACACAGCTTGTGGCTGCTTCTGGGTGAGAAGTATCACAAGAGGACCCTGCTTATTGCCAAGTCCCACAACCAGCCCTGAGGTGCTTTCCTGTTGTTCCCACCCTGCACAGGTTCAGAGGTGAGCTCTGTCAGAGAAATGGAGCTTGTGTGCCTGGCAGTGGTGTCTGCCTTGGGAAGTGCCTGAGCTGTGAGTTGTCACAGGATGAAGGATCACTTGACACCAGCCTTGCTCTCGCATGTTTTTCTGGGCATTCACTGCTGGTAATAGTTGGAAGTGGAACAGTGGGGTAGTTAAATCCTTGGGCTGATCCAGTGCAGCATTCCCGTGTTCCTAAATAATTGGCATGCTAAACACTGCTGCTGTTAATTGCACTGGTACTTGCAACTATTAATTCTAATTACTATTCATTATTTCTGTAGCGTGTCAAATGTGCTAGAAACAATATCTGTTGGTACTGAGGATTAAGATATGGTTACAGTAAGAGATAATGACGGGTTTTTTTTCTCTTTTGTGCAGAGGTGGAGCCTGTGTGCGTGGGGACACTTGCCTGGGTAATGTGATGCAAAGGGGTTGGCCTTCCAGGTGAGCTGCTATCTCTTGTGGCTGGTGGAATCTCACTGTTTTACTCCCAGGTTGAACGTGGCCCCTGGTTTTGTGTGCCCATCCTGAGAACTGCTGTTACCAGAGCTGCTGACCAGTCAGCTTTGTTTTCTGGAGACGCTGGTGGGAGGAGGATCTTCTCATCTGCTAATTAGTAGATCCATTATTGTTCACTTTCTGTGCCATCAGTTGCTGGAGGAGAGCAGGTGTCAGCTTCTAGACAGAATTCCCTGTTGGAATGCTTGGTAAATGTTACCTGTTACAGCTGCACTTGCTTGTAACTTAGTACTGGCAGGGTGAGGATGAGCCAGTGAGGCAAATGCAGCTTTTGGGCAGCTCATTGCAGCTGATAATTTGAAGACTTTTGATGCAGACAATCGATGTGCAGAATTTTAGTCCTCATGTAGGTGTTTTATTTCAGTTTTTACTTCCTCTGGCAATCTTGTCTGAATTAACATACAACCAAATAGCTGCTGACTGGAGCTGCATAGGCATTGGTTGTGATGTAATACTTGGCCTCTGGGTAGACCTGCAGCAATTCTTAAACATGAGAATGGAGACGAGGTGATGACACGCAGTCACAGATCTCACTTAAAAGGAATCTCTGATTTCAGCAGAATTAAAAGGGCAGATGGGGTATGAGCATTTTCCAAACCTTGTCTCGCTGAACAGAGAATTAGCAAGATCATTAAACTGCCTCATTATTACCATGGTAATTACAAGATTAACACACTTCTCTTCAGGATCTCTAATTTGTTTTGTAATATAAGCAAGATGGGGGGATGACTTTACTATATTTGAAGTCGTAGGACCAATAGTGTCTGAGGAATAAGGAGGGGGTTAGCGGCACAGAATGATGCATATCAAATAGATATCAAACAGCTACATATGCTAATATGCGATGTATATGTGAGCTGCAGAGATCATTTATTTCAGAGAGTGGCAAGTAGGTGCTAGGTTTGATCAGATTATCAAAGGTACCTGAGGACCTGTCAAGCGCAGCCCTTCCATGTTCTTCTGAGACTTTAACATGAAAAGACAAGGCAGAAATGGGTCTGACATTACTAATGATGACAAGATCTGCAGATCCTTCCCTGGCACTCCTTGTTAATTTTCTTTTAAGGAGTCCTGGTGGGCATCCACTACTGCTGAAGCTGCTGGCTGGGTGCTGCCTGGTCCTTATGTTTGTAGGTCCTTAGTGGTGGGGCACCATCACAAGCTTGAATTTGTCACAAACAGATGTAACACTGGTGTGTTGGTCTCAGAGCGGAGTGAGACTGCAGCTGGTGAACACAAACGGCATGGGAAACATTGAGGAAAACTGCTATGCAGCGGATGAAAATTAGTGTCCTCTCTTTAAAGTAAACTGCTTATTGCTGTGCAGCTGCTGGATCTTCTACTTCCAGACTTTATAAACCTGCATCTTGAGTTGAATCCCTGTTTTTCTTCTCTTGCTGTTATTTATTGTGACTTACTGTTTGGTGTCCACTTATGCACAGTCTCATATGAAAGCTCAGTTATTTTAGTCTGGCTAGAGGGGAGTTTTTAGGTGTTTGTTTAAAGCTGACCGTGATTGTGTTGAGATCTGCCCAATAGCAGATGAATCAGGCCCATGCTGCACAAGGGTGGGACAGAAACACCTTTCCTTTGTCTCGGGCTGGTGATGCCAGCAAGAATCCCTGCAGCAGCAGGCCCCAGGCAGCATCCTTGTTCCAGCCCAGGGGCTGTGGCTTTTCCATATCTAGCATTTGAGCAGCAGATGGAGCAAGGGATCAGACAAATGCTTGCTGGATCATTGTGCTCCAAAAAGGGGAAGCAGAGGAGAGGAGGCTGTTGCAGCAGTGGTTTTGCTGTTTAATTCCACAGCCTGGAGAAGACCGCTTGTCTTAGCCATGGTCAGTTTTGTGTGCCTCCCCTCACCATGTGAAGACCCCCCTGAGCTCACCTCTCCCTTGGTCCGGCAGCCACAACAGAAGAAAATGAGCCCAAATGGGTACCAAGTGCTCATCTCTTGCACTGCCAAAAGCATCCGAGTGGGGAACAAGTGGGAGGGCTGTCTGAAGGGTTACAGGTGGTCACTGCTTCTGGTTGTAGCAAACAAAGCAAATAAAGATGTTGCTGGGAGAAAACATCTGCTTCTGCTTCTCGAGTTCCAGCGTGTGGAGTTGGGTGATTATGAAGAGCTATCAAATCCTGTTAACATGCAATCATACTATCTTAGGCTCGGAAGTACAAACTTTCAGGGTTTAGAAAATAAAATGAAAGATCTCAAAAAACATCTGTTGCATTTTTTCCCTTTTTTTTTTTTATTTATAAGCAAAACCCAAAATATAGTGATTTTTGGGGTCCTGACATGTGACTTTTAAAGACTTCCATCTGGCAAGGTGAGCTGGTGTTGTTGGTGTTGTTACTATAGCATTGGAATGGGTTAGGTAAGGATTCAGCAAGCAGGAGGGCTTTATTTATTGTAATAATTTTGCCAAAGGTGAGTGGAGAGCATCTCTGCTGTGGTTTCTGTGTGAAGGCCGAGGGTCAGACAGGACTGATTCCGTGACTTTTTTTTTTTTCCTGCCTCCTCCTCTGAAGCAACTTCTCTGTGCCAAGAGCTTCTGCAAAAGGGGAGAAATACTGCTTTGACTTTCAGGTACGTTTCTAATGTGATTCACATAATTCAAACTTAAACTTTCTCTCAAAGTGAGAGGGAGCAATTGCTGGCTTGCTGAAGGGCCAATCTGCCCTTTTGTTTTATATGCATGCGCTTGCTCATTAGATAACTAAGCAGCACAACATTTAATGATTTATTTAGGATAATGAGTGTGAAATGTGAAATTTCCGTGAGCCTTCACAAAGTACTGCCTGTCAAGTGTATTAAAAAGCATTTGCTACCTACTCTGAAACAACTGCAAAGCTATATATTTTAAAATTATCTCCTAAACAGTGACTACTTCTGTGAGTTATTGGTTCATATCACATTTACTGTGTTATCACAATAAGTCATTTTTTCCTGAGCACCTAGATGTTTCTCTTGTAGACCCAATTGCAATTTTCTTTCAATCCATTTATATTGCTATTAAGTTTGGCTGAAAGGTGTCACATTTTTTTTGCTCTGCCTGGATTCAGTGCTGACAGTTATACCAATGAACTGAAGCAGCTATTCCGTCTGCAGTCAGGCACCCATGATATCATTCCCTGCTAGTCAGTAAATTAAAAATGCTAAAATCTCTGCTCTTCTTTGGCCTGCTGCCTGTACTTTGGAGGTGTTTATTGCCATCTCGTACCCCAAGATTGCATGGTGCTTTGCATTTGATAGCTTTACCAATACACTGGAAAGGTAATTGTTTCCTTAATGCTGCAGATGCTGCAGAAACCAGACTTGAATAGAAACATGGGTACAGAGGAGCTTTCCAGACCTTGTCTTCTCAAAAAGCTGGTGTTTCACATCAGTGTCTCTGCCAAGTCTTTGCCTTCAGGATCTGATATACTGATTAAAAGGCTGGCCTAACCCCTACTCCATGCATCTCCTAATACTTGTCTCTTGCGTGTGATACTTCTCTCTTAAATCTTACGCTGAATTGTATGACAATTAAGCAGCCCTTAACCTTTTCATGGCCATTTTAATCATGTCAGGGCTCTCATTTATGGGTTACATTTGATCTGGACATTAAATGATCAAGTTAATCATGAAAAGGGGAAAAGTTCTCAGTATTCATTCTTTTGTCAGATGTTCTGCTTTGCCAGTGACTTCATCCATTTTAATGTGGCCAATTTGCTTGTTGAGTGCCATCAAGTGCTGTCAGACCAATGCAGCCCGCTAATCATTCATAAGATTCTGTAAACTTGGTCCTTTTCTTCTTCATGAGTTATAACCTTTTTGGAAGTCATTTATTAGTTGATGAGATTATTTGTGGAAATGTATTTAAGGCTGTGTGCTGATGAATAAAGCAGGTCCTTGGTCTATTCATAACATGCTAAGACTGATATTGCAGTCCTGCTAGCAAGCTGCTGGACTGTTCTGCCTGCTAATACAGGATTTGCTTATCTGCAAGATCAGTGTTTTTAAAAATATTTTTTAAAGGTAAATTTCAGTAGTTGTAATGGTTGCACTTCCATCATACCCCTCCTTGCCTTGGTCCAGCCACAGGGCAGCTCTCCCCATGGTGGGATGGGATGTGGGGGTGTCCTGGCGGGCATGGTGGCACAGCAGCACCTGGTCCTGGTGGAGGAGCTGCATCTGTGGGTCTCTGCAGTTGTTTGTTTAGCAATAATAGGTGCTAATGAGATATGGAAACTGTGCATTATGTTGCCTTGTTTCCATTCAAATGAATGAAGGACAACCATTCCCCAGACATCTATGCGTATACAAATCCACTTGTGAAAATATTTGTGGACTGCAGATAAAACAGGGAGGTAGGAAGTCAGACCCAGCAGAATCAAATGGGAGAGGATTTTAGACTCCTGCCCTCTGTGTGGCCATCTTTCCATTGCTCTCTGCGGGAAAGGGAGGGAAAGAAGCTGCCTGAGTTAAACTCCAGTAAGATGTGGGACCTGTTCTCAGCTTACTGTGAAGAAAACCTGCTCAGGAAGCAGTCTCTTATTTTTCCCAGCAGAAACCTGGGCGTTGCACCAGGCAGGTCTGGGTTAGGTTGCTGGAGGAGGGAGATGCCCAGAGAAGTGGATGGGAGCTCAGGGGATGTGAAGCTGGTGATAGTGAAATTCCAACTCCTGTCTTTGGCACATAACCCCTGTTACTGATTTACCCATGATCTGTAAGTTTGTAACTGCATCTGCCAGAGGAAGAAGAGCTATTCCTGCCCCCGCACTGCTTTGAAAAGGAAATAGCCCTGAAGAGTAAATATGACACAGCTGAAGGACAGCGATCCCTCAGCCTTGCTGGTGGGCAGATTTCATTAACTTTTCAAAACACATCATGGATGCTCTTGTCTGAAGCCACCGATCACACTGAGGGAGATCTCGTATGGGTCAGAAAACACCAAATGGAGCCCCTGTTACAGGGGGTGTGGACAAATCCTGGGGGAAAGTTGAGTGGGGCTGTCATTTGGTTCACACTTCAGGTCAGCTGTAACTTGGACACCTCTGAACTGAGGCATTTTGAAATGAGATTTTAGGGAAATGGTTTTGTTTTCCTTAAGCCCACCACACAAACCATGCTTGGACTGGCTCTCTATCAGCTGGGCTATGAAGCTTTTTGAAATCTCAGGAGTTTGCTCCCCTGGCAGTTCAGACAAGGACACCAGAGAGCACAATCTGCATAAGGATGTCCTCAGCCCACGTGTAGGCACTTGAGTATTGTCCCTGCCATGTCATTGCATGCACCAGGTTGATTACTTCAGAGGTCTGGGTGCAGTAATAAAAATGTGCAGCACTTAATTCTGCTACTTGGCACATTTTCCTTAAAGAAGACAAAGTCAATTTCTCAGTGTCATTGGGGCCCTAAATTATATGGTGAGTGTCAGAAATAATTAAGAGAAATGATGCTGAACACTGCAACCTCAGAAATAGACGTTATTTGCAACTAACTTTCAGCTAAATTCATGAAAATTTGCTGAAGTAGATGAGCTGTCGTTTACTGTTCTTAGCAGCACTCACTATTCCCTGGCCGTTGGTGCAATGTGGAATCAAGCAATTTCCTTCTGAATGGCTGGCAGGAATCTCCGGAATATTATTTCTTCACTTCCAGTTGATAGCTGCCAAATTGTTTTCAAGATGTGCTGCAAGCTCAGCATACTGGGATGCCCCATAAGAGAGGGTGCCATGTGGGATTAGGTTTTGGCAGGCTTTGAGTCAAAGTCTCTCTTCCCTTTTTTCCCCTGTTGGGCTGTTTCTTTCTCCTTTCACATCCTTGCTGGGCATCAGCCTGCCTCCAGCTCACTGGCCCCAACAGAAGCAGAGGTCCTCCCTGCTCTCTCCTGGTGTTTTCAGCTGGTTGCAGCACAGTGCAGTTTTCCTGCAGATGAAATGGCAGTGAGTTGTTGTGCAGCAACGAAGTAGCACTGGGTTTTGGCAGTGAAGGTAAAGCCCTGAGAGCAGAGGCTTGTGGCTCTTGGTAACTTTGCACGCAGCATAAAGCAGAACATCTGCTGCTGCTTGGGAAATCACTCTGTGTGATGGAAGGTCATTCTTTAATCCATTGGGGGGGGGGGGGGAGAGGAGAGAAGACCTGTAGAAATCAGATGATATGGAAGGAGTGTGAGGTGGCAAGGCAGAGTGATGAAAGCAAAGCAGAGAGGTGGGGTGAGGACTGCCCAGCCACGGTCCCTCTGGGTACGTGTGTGCCCGTTGAGCACTATGAGATTTTCTACACTGTATCAGAGGCACTGGGCCCCGTGGGCAGGAGTACATGACTTGCTGTTGCTGGTCAGCATGTGCCACATAAGGTGATGAACAGCACAGAAGAGCAGCACAGAAATAATTAGTCGCTACTGACAGGCAGCCTCCTCTCCCTGCCCGAACCCAGGGTGCCAACGGGGGATCTTCTCAGCAGTGTGTGATGATGCAAGGAGATGCAGCTAGGCTGTAAGGATGTTCTCAGCTGGACGCTGCTGCTTCTGAGAGCTGCCCCCAGCAGGTTTATGGTGTTTTAATTGTAGTTGTTTGAGTAGCACTTATCTGCTAAGAGCTGGAGAGCTGTCTTTGTTTTTGGTGCTGGTGATCACTAGAAGGTAACAAGATGGATGTGCAGAACAATAAAGCAAAGCCTGGATTTTGTTCAAGTTTCCCCAGAAAACTGAGAGTTCATTTTCTGGATTTAAAAAGGGAATTAATAAAATCTCGTCCCCATTTCTCTCCCAGTGTTTCAGACCTGTGGGGATTAATCCGAATTCTCCCCATTAGGTTTCCACTGTAGATTTGTTACAAAATGGATAGGTTGTATAATATTAGTTGGAAATTTTAATTTTAAGGGGAAATGGTTTTAAGTTCAGAGAGGGAAGATTGAGGTTGGATGTTGGGGGAAGTTCTTTACAGAGAGAAAATGGTGAGGTGCTGGAACAGCTGCCAGAGAGGCTGTGGATGCCCCGTCCCTAAAGGTGCTCAAGGCCAGGTTGGATGGGGCCCTGGGCAGCCTGGTCTGGTATTAAATGTGGAGGTTGGTGGCCCTGCGTGTGGCAGGGGGTTGGAGATTCATGATCCTTGAGGTCCCTTCCAACCCTGGCCATTCTGTGAAATCGGGGCTAGGAAGTCCCATTTGAGTCCATGATTCAGAATCTTTCAGTTGAAAGGCTGAGCGTTCCACGTTGATGGACATTTGAGAAGTGGACATTTAAACTGGATATTAAGGTGTTAAGAGGCATCAAAACAGCTTGGATTTGTTGCTCTCTGGCAGAGTGGCTGTAAATCATTTAAGCACTGAGGGTTTTTTCTTTTTTGTATTTGATGTATTTTTTCTGATGGATCACAGAGGGCTTTTAAACAAGGACATAGTAATGCTAGGAACAAACTAATTTTCCACGGTCTCTTGTTGAAGCTTCTCAGAGCTGCTGAGAAGTGCTGTATTTACACTGCCCAAATACACATTCAGCAGGGAGAGGGAAATGAAAAGGATTTATTGTATGGTAGTTTATCAAAGGTCAAGTATATAAAACAAATTCTCTTTTATTTCATGTAGAAAGAAATAATCTAGGTAGTAGTCTGAACTTTCTTGTTCTGAAAGACACTTTTTCTTCATGTAAAAGAAATAAAAATGTCAACTGGCAGCAGGCAAAGTTTTTTTTCTGAATAAAAAAAATGTGCATCAGCCTAGTACCTAAACAAGTTTGATTGTTAACTTTGTAGAGCTGTTCTTTAATATAATCTTATTTAATTCCATCTCGTTCTGCAGAACAGGGAAATAATAAAACGTGCTGCTCCTGTATTAGTGCTCTGGAGAAACATTTCAGTGGCACAGAGCAATTGCACAACGTTTCTGTTCCCTCTGGGCATTTCAGAGTAGGAGTAAATGCCCTCTTCTGCAGGATGAAATCAAACGTACCAAGATTCAGGGGCTAATGGGAGTGCTGGCTCTCCAGGCTGGCTTTGGCCACTGCACATCCCAGCATATAGATAAAGACAGTAGAACATCTACAAATCACTTGTAGAAGCACGATGATGATGAGTGAAATTTATCTGATACTTATTCATGTACATAAATGTGCTACTGATGGGCACAGCCTGCCTGTTGTTTCCCCAGTACATGTATGTGACAGCATGACTTCATTCCTCATGCTCTGGTTTACAGAAGATTGCTAAAGGGTCTTTGTTCCACTGGCTCTGGCACTATATGTGCAAGAGTCACCCAGAGTATTGCATATCTTTATGCACTTTCCTGCAGTCCTTAAGAACACACAGATAAGTATCAATACCAACAACACAAATTTATCAGCATGATGTTCCCTCTCCTGTAGCAGGGAAAAGCTTGGAATTTTGTGGGTATGTGAAAGCTACCACAGTTGAAAATCTCTAAAAAATATATAAGAAAATGTAAATGTAAGGGTGCAAGAGGCTCCTTCCTTTAGAAGATAGTTGCCCAGTTTTGGGCCAGCTATTGTTTATCAATTCATTCTGTTGCTTCTGTCTTCCTTACTGATGTGGATTTCTTTTCTTGTTACACGTATGGTGTTACTTGCTATTGCAATGCAAACCACCACATATGGAAGCTGGCCAAGAAACAAGGGAGCTTAAATGAACCAGCAGTCCCCAGGACTTCTCACAGGCAATGGCATGAGGGGAGAGGTGCATGTTAGTTATAGAAGCTGACCTGACTTTCCATTGCCTGATTAGTTTTCTTCTCGGCGTACACGTGTTAGAGCTGCTTGGGGTCGGTATTCTCTGTGTCTCTGGGATCAGTCTACTGCCTCAGAAAGCAATTACTCCTTTCATTTTGTTTTGGGATCTCCCACTTGCAGGCAGGAGATGAAGTTCGAAGTGGCTGTGTGGGATGAGGGGGAGGTTGAGCCTTCAGCTGGGTCCCAGGAACTTGGTGGCAGACCTGTCTGATGCTGGGCACAGAGCCCCTCCTGCACTGGGTCCCCACCCCAAGCTGCTCACAGCTAGGCACTGTGCTGTGTATTCTTATGGAAACAGTTTTTGTAATGGTCTCTGGAAAGGTAAAGCCCATTTTGCAGCAGGGTGATTTCTGCTGAAAGTGTTTGCAAATAGTTCTTTGCATGCAAAGTTTTAATGCTGACTTGATCCACGGCAGGGGAGTATGCAAAAGCCCAGCATGGGTGGATTGACAGCTATTATTCCAGAAGCTAAAATATGAATCTCAAATGTTTGTCAGACATTTTGCCCCATTCTTGGTGAAGATGTACAGTTTAATCAATAAAAATGAATAATTTAAATTCAATATCTTCTTGTCACTATCAATAATACTTTTGTGAGTGATGCATTACTATCATAATTCAATTTGTCAGACACCACCAATTTTACCTGACAGTTTGCTAAAATTTTAAACTTAATTTAGTATAGGCGTTTGACTCAGGCTGTTTAAATTACATTGAAGTTTTATCTTAAAAACATTGATTTTGCTTGAAGCATCTTTTCTGCCTTTGTGCTTATCACATTAATAACCAGTGAGAAGAAAACTTTGGTGGGCAAGCATGGGGAGAGCTGGAGGCTCATCTCCCACCACTCAAGCTACTTGTGTTAGAGCAAGTTTTATAGATTGCCAAGTGGTGATGAGTTAATTTACAGGGATAATTACTCATCACAGAGATGTCCAGATCTCATTCCTCCTCATTTCTCTTCTTGCTTTTGGTGCTCTTGTCCTGGCCCACCTTTCTCCAGCAGCTGGGTTCCAGCCTCAGCTGTTGGTGTTACCGGGTGCGAGGTTCCTGCTCCCGTTAGGTGTAGATGGTCCCTCATACTTTACAGAGCTCCTTGGATGAATACAGTAAAGTAAGACAGGTGACCACTGGAAGCTGAAAGAGCTCTCCATGTGCATTCAGGAAAATGAATTCTATTTAAATCTATGCATAACAATGTATTTCACAGAAATAACCACCTTTAGAAAGCTGAACTTAACATCCTAAAACATTTGGTTAAAATGATTGATGTTTTTGTCCACTGCACAGAAGGAAATAATCAGGCAATCCCAGTAATCCTGAGAAGGAGGTGGGAGGGCTGGAAAGCGTGGCATTCGGCAGTGAGCTCCTCCACGGAGAGCTAAAGGCACAGTGTGATGCCCAAAGGCAGCCTTTGAGGATTCGCAGTGTGTGGCAGCTCCTGTTGGCTTTTTCCTCTGCTTTGTTCTGGAGTCATAATGCAATCTGAGTAATTGCATCCTGTAAAAAGAAAGCACATGGCAGGGATTTGATGGCTGCAGTGATGGTCTGGTAGCAAAGCTTCCTGTCTGCGTGAGAATGGTTGTACTGCAAAGAGCTGAGGCCCTGCTGAGGGCAAACAGAGTCTGTGTGCCACTCAGAGTGATCCGGGCTAATGTTGCCTGTGTGTAGGTGGTTCTTCTCCCTCTGTGTGGGGATACATTTCCTCAGCTGTATTCTTGCGGAAACCATGTTCTCCCCACAAAGTTAAATGCTCCATCTCCATGCTAGGATCAGTTTTACGTAGTAGCGTTACCCAAGTACAAGTGACTGGACTGAGTCCCTTACATCTTGTTTCACCGTTAATATAATGTCTTTGGCATGATATTTATGAGTTAAAGGCTAGCAGAAACACTGGCAGAGGAGCTAAATGAGCACGTGCCTGAGCTATTCACAATTCACCCCTGCTTACCGTTTTCTTACTCCTGGTGCCAGAGAACACTGGAGCATTGCTCATGTGCAGCCCTGGTGGAGTAAGCAGTGCCTGGCCAGGAGTCGTAGCCTAGGGCAGGAAGCAGCTGTTGGATGCAGTGTGGGGAAATGTGGGGCAGCGTTAGCCATGGTGGGTGGTAGCAGTGTGCAATGGGACTCTGCTGTCACTGAGAAGTTCAGAAGGACTGTGGAGAGGAAAGGAGGCCCAGGAGTGGTATTTACATGGTGGCAACATACTAGATGCTGGCAGCTGCCTGCTTCGTTTCTGCTCTGGCACCCAGGCTTCCTCTTGAGTACTCATCAGGGCTGTATTTTCTTCTCCTTGCCACAAGAATTTTCACAGCATCCTGCTGTAACTACGCAAAGAGGATTATGACTTCAAGTGCAAAGTTAAAAAATAGCAGCAGCAACGGATGAACTTTTTGAAGACTGAAGATGCTATTTTTCATGCAAATGTTAGTAATGAAGACTGAGAGGAAAGGAAAAACGGCACATACATCACGCAGAGGCAATACTGTTTCAAAATAGGACATTTTTCATAGGTTGCCAGGAAGCGTCAGGTGCTTTTTGGAAGTGACTTGGTGATGTACTGGGCAGCACTGCACTGAGTGCAGGTATGGGATGGAGCAATATCATTGTTTCACACAGGTACCTAATTGCTGCATCCCAATTTCAGAGGAGGATGCATGACTACTGCCAAGTGACTGATGTGAGAAGCAATAGAGTAATCAAATCTACCATATGTGTAATGAAAGCTGGTACTTAATTTCTGTGTATCAGCAGTAGTAGGTGTTTTACTCTGAAATAGGATGAATGCCATTCACTATCAGTAATAAGAGTATATCAAGACAAGGGTGACTAAAGGCTTGACTTGCCCTATAAGTCAGGGATAATAATGAGTGTTTCGCTACTGTCTTGTCAGGTTTTGTCGGAGTGCATTCATTGTCTTGCCTGTTATTTCAGCATCGCTGCAACTTCCTGGCCTGGAAGGTTTTTGGGAATTGAGACATCCTGTCTGCTGATGGTCCTTTTTTTCAAGGAGCAGAGGCAGTTCAAGGGCTGGCGCCACCCACATCCTTGAACAGAGCAACACTGGTGCTGCCCTTTTGCTCTTTTCATTTCCTTGTTGGATTGAACCAGGATGGAGGTGGGACTGAGAAATGAAAAAGCATGTTGCCTATAAGTAGTAAAGCTGGTACTGTTTGGTGTTCAGATGAAAATCCCCATTTTTGGTGTTTTTTTATAGGGTGAACTTGAAGTGTATGATAATTTCACTAACAGATAAATGGAATTGGGGATTTACCTAGGGAAGAATCTTCTTTAGAGCCTCGGAAGCATCCCCTGCTTATTTATGTCTAAATACTTCTGTTTTTGTCTGGCCCTGCTGAAAAAGCAGTTTCATGTTAGCAGCAGTCAGATGCTACAGAGGCTGCTTTGGATGCATTGGTAATCGGAAGTTTTTCTGATATCATTAGTGAATTTCAAGTGTAAACACTGGAGCAGTTTTAATTACTTTGTAATTTAATGTGGGCAGGATTTACTGCTGTATTTTGTGACCTGTAATTTATTTGGTGTATTGCACCATGCCTAATAGAAGATCTCATGGTGGTGCAAGAAAGAGCACATGTTGCTACAGTAATTATATACCCAAACCTTTAAATCTCCCTGCCTTATTCATTAAAACTTCTAAGCTTTCTACTACAGGTGTTACTGATGTGTGCATGAAAGGCTCAAATTCACTGCAAAAGGAAAGCTGCTGAATCTCTGAGGTGTTCTGGTGAAGTGCCAGAGATGCAGCAGCCGAGAGATTTCTTGCTCAGGGCTCACACATGCACTTGGAACAGGCCCTTTGAGCACCTCCTCAATCAGCAGGACTCTCTGGAAGTGCTGCAATTCAAGAGAGAGTTAACAACACTTCCATTTCCACCTAAGGAGAAGCAGCTTTGTCTGTGTGCACGATGCAGCTAGGCCCAATGCGCGTGGAAGCCTCGGTGCCTGGCCCTGTGACGAGTATTTGGTCTCTCCATTGCTCTTCCATGCACAAGCTACGGGTGCTGTGTTCAGGCAGAAGTGATATGAACTCTGAGCAGCTTGTATGATTTCTGTAGCAGAGCTCGTTTACAATGTAGGTGAGAAGCTCCAGTAAACTATTGGGCTCTGTGAGCATTTATAGCCATCGGCTGTGATTACCTGGCCATGGAAACAGCCACTGAGCAGGTATTAATTTTGTTTTTGAATAACACTGGGGAACCCTGGTATGAAGTGAGGCAGAAGGGGGAATAGTTGAGTTTTGGAATGGTCAGGCATCAAAGAAGCCGATTTTATTCATCTCGAGATCAAAAAGAGAAGGGCTTCCTATCCTGGAGTTATGAACTAGTCCTACTGACACTGCGAACTTGAGCCCTGTGCTTCAAATTAACGATTATAAGTTTTCTGTAAAAATGAAAACTATTTCAGAAAATGCTTGCTGAAATGCTTGCTGAATGTACAGAGTTGAACATCCAGGGTACGTGCAGGTGCTCTGTCTGCTTGGGCTGGGAGGCTTTGTGTCTTCCTGTTATGTTTTACAATCAGGACACAAACTGATTGCCTCTCTCTTCTCCTCCTTCACCTGAGAACTCTCTAAGTGCAAGGAATGCTTCCCCAACCAGCAATTACTTTCTGAAGGCAAAGTAGTTAATGTAGGGTATGCTACTCTGAAGTGTGCTGTATGGAGTGGCAGCCCTTGGAGAAAGTGTGATCCAGACTCAGAGGAGAACCAGTACCAGTGCTCCTATATCTGGGGCTTTCTTAGCACGCCCATTACCAGGGCAGCTGCATGTCCCCAGGCATGGCACAGCCTCAGCCTTTGCTGTTGAGACGGCCTAGATATAGGCAAATGAACTTTATTCCATAATTCCCTATCTAGTTGCAGATCTAACACCAAACCAAGTGGCTAGACTTCATTCTGTTCTAAGAAGAAGATACAGTGGAGTCCTCCACCATTACAGAGGTCTTTTCTACCTGTCCCATCTCATTTCTGTGTGCAGTTCTCTGCAAAGAAGATAGGTAGAGTCTCAAAGAGCCACATAATCGTAAAGCTGGCCTTTGTTTTTTTTGAGCTCCTTCTACACTGACGTAGCCTTGTATATGTTTCAAGTGAGGGACAGTGAAGTAGAGTATTTTGGGAAATCCAGATGGAATTTTGTTAGGCTGCAAAGGCTGAAGAGCATTAGGAATTAGATTTTTTCCCCCTCAGTGGAATTTTTGCAGGATGTTGCACCAAAAGGCATGCTATGTGCAAGATGCTGATGTGAGGAAGAGCTTTGTCTGACACCTTTTTCTTAACGCCCCTCTTGCCACTCTTTGTTTGGAAGGAACAAGGCCAACTGATAATGAACTATTTTCTATTCAAGGCTACAAGTCAAATGTTCGTTGCTCATTAATAATTCAATGTGACAAATTTATTACCTTGAAGGTGCTGTGAGGCAATTAGACAATGGGAAATTGTGTCTTCCTTTCAGCCCATTTAATTGGCTTTCATGTTGGCATTCATCAAAACCTCGACTTTACATGTAAACTTTTCATTCTGCAAGACTGCGGAACTACGAGCGCTCGTCAAAATTCACCTGGAAGGTACTTTCACTTTTTCTTTTAATAACAAGGAGAACCGGAAGGAGAGTCTGTGAGAGAGTCTACATGAAGCTTAATTAAAGTCAGTGGAGAAATTATCATCTCTTGGTACTTTTCACATGACAAAATGGCCTGTGGTTATATGTAATTTTGGAATTATAGCTGTTTGCTCTCTCTCTCATGGAGTGTTACAAAATTGTCAGTGAAATTAACATCTTTATCCTTTCTCTTCAGTTTTTTATGTATTGTTTGGGATAGAATAGAATGAATTTGTTTTAAATATCATCTTTTGTACTCGAGGTATTTTAAAGCACTCCACAAAGTAATGATATGTTATTAAACAGTGATAGAGAAGAGATTACCTTTCTAATAAGGACCCCTGGGCAAACAGATCATTTGAACACTGGATTTCATATTCTTGGACTACTTTTCCAATGTGACTGACTTCACTACTGACCTTTAAAAGACTGCCGTATGAGCTCTTGAGTCTGAGGAGAGACTTTGACTACAGTAATTTATTTTGCAGCAGCTGCATGTATGTTTTCAATTGCTGACATTCACCCTGAGGTTTTTTTTGTTGTTGTTGTTATTTATGTGGCTTTCTTTTCTATCCTGTAACTTATTTGTATATGGCTTCAGTCTTTCATGGACACCCTTGAAAATGGAATTGTTAGTTTCAAAGGTCTGATTTGTCCTTGTAAACTTAAGCACAATTGAAAATTGCATGAGTAGCTTTAAGAATGTGCAAGGTTCAACAATTTTTTGATTCCTTCACTTCATGATAACAATTTTTTCTTTTTTTTTTTTTGAAAACCCTTGTCTCTCGCATCTTCTCCCACTTACAGAGTACTTTTAAAAATAATTTGAAGAACTTTCATCTGCCATATTACATAGTCTTTCTGTTTGCATATGTTCAGCCTTTTGTTTCTCATGCTTGCTCCCCGGAAAATACAATGGTGCTGCTGCAACGTACTTTTTCGTGTATGAGTTGAATTTTGTGCCCTTATTGTCTTTCCTGGGTTTTTCATGCAGTGGTAAACTTGCTGATGAGGCCCTCTGTCCCTTTACTCAAGTCACTGATGAATGAATTAAATAATACTGGACCCAGCATCGACCCCTGCTGAGCACCAGTAGCTGCAGGCCTCCAGCTAGACACTGTGCCGCTGATCCCGGCTGTTTGTCCCACTGTAGAAAGCAATCAGGTTGTTTAAACATGATTTTTCTTTGGTTAATGTATGCTGACTGCTCCTGAACACCTTCTTGTCTTCCACACGTAGATCAACACATTATTCTTCTCACGTCGAGAGAGTGGACATGAATATCTGGCAGATGTATAATAACGTGAAATACTGGGCCCCTGAGTGCTGGCTGGCAATATGTTCCATCAGAACTAGAATGAAGCAGTAAGTTCCCAAGAGAAAAGCTGAATATTTATTACCAAATTGGCATACCATTTTATTGATATGGAGCCATTGCTTTTTGGTTTGTCTGGAGAAATTAAAAAAAAAAAAAGAAAGGCAAAATGATTGCTGCATTCAGCAGCAGCTGCCTCTGCCCTGAATGGCTGGTAGATTTTTGCAGTGTTGTGCAGTTTGGAAGCTTTGTGGGGTCAGATTTGGTGGTGTTAATACTGTGTGAGCAGCTTTCTGGTGTGTGGTTGAGTTTAAAGCACTGCATAAGAAGTCAGTATATGTTTTTTGAGAGGGGCTAAGCAGAAACTTGTAGGTAATGCAAGTACTTTGGCTAATAGATTGAGAAGAGTTATTTTAAGCTTGTATTGAATATTTTGCTGAAATGTGGGTTTTGATGATTGATATCCATGTCTCCTTATGAACCACGATAATCCATCTGACGTATCTTACAGTGAAAGTTGGTAAAATGTTCTGCCAAAATACCCGTTGCCTTAATGTCCATCTGGATCTAACTGTGTATGTCTGTGTCCAGCAGTGATTTGTACTATAGGCTCTAGACAGTGGTGTCAGGGAAGACTTCTAGTATCCAAAAAGTTCCCTTCAATTAATATCTTGTCTTTCTGTTGCAGTTCTCATTGGAGACCTTGAAACGCTCCTTGATTAGGCAGGTGTTATTAATCTTGTGTTGTCTGACATTAAACCTCAGACAGGTAAGACAGTATCTACTATTGACTCTACATGCTGTGGACTTCAAATATTTATTAATATTTATACCTTCATGGGGTTTTGCACTGCTTTGGAAGCAGGCTTAAGCCCTCCCTGGGCTCAGTTGGATTGGAGCCAGGTCTTTGATTTGGTTGCATTTGCGTGGGAGCCAAAGTTGTTTAACAGGAGGATATAAAAAATGTCTACAAGAAACAAGATATTGGTCTCCCTCATCCTCTGTTTCAGAATATTCTTTCCTACATTTGCCAGGGTCTGTGTGCTTTGGCATATCAAGTCTACTGTGGATTTGATAAGCATGGACTATGGATGAAGTGGAATTTAGGCAGCCAGAATATTTGTGCATCAAAAATAAATTTAACTTGTTTCTTAAATGGGAGCACAAAATTCAACCTGTTAGAGAATGAAAATTATGAGAAAAATATTGATGGCAATTTTTGTATTTACAACAGCTTGTTTTTGCTTTGTTAAAAAAACTCCTTACTAAACACTCATTTTCTAAAGCTTTTGTTGCATTAAACCATCATTAACATGTCAAAATCAATCTTCTTCCTTTCTATTCCTTTCAAGTCAATCAAAAATTTTCTATTGTCAACTAGAGAAGGGGGAAAACAAAGGTCAGCATTGCATCAGTCTTTCCAAAAAGCTCTGTATTGTAAATTATTTAGGTGCTCGAATAAATCCATTTTTTCTTTTCAGTGGTGGGACAATAAAAGCAAGATTTACTGTGGCAAGTGAATAAAAAAAAATTAGCAAAAAACAAACAAAAAGCTGCTTGCTTGGCAACCTTTTGCGTTAATCAAAACCTGAAGACTCGACCGAAAGATCAATATTTGGCTTCAAGATGAAACATAGCAAAGCTTCCATTAAAAAAAAAAATTCTGAATAAAAAGGAACATAGGCTGTGTTAATCGAAAAGAGGCAAATACAAAAATCCATATAGTCTTTTGGTTATCTGTGATAAAATGGCCCCATTGGAGCTTGACAAATTACAGTATTTTTATGCACATATCAAAGTTCAACTTGATTGTCTCATATGGGGGAAAAGACCATCTGTCTGTATTCTAGAAATAATCTGCATAATTGACTTTCAAACAAGCCTCAAAGAAGCAGGCATTTATCACCTTAATTGTGACAGGCAGAATGTGTGTCCCTGCTATTTTATCAAGATAATAATAACAGCATTGTGGATACCTGGTATCCTGTCTTGCTCTAAATTTTTTTCTGTTTGTGTGGGTGGGAACTGGGTCCTTTGAGTCATGATTACTTTGATAAACGACATGGGAGGCAGTATCACCTAGGACAAAAATAGCAGAGTGAGATGCCACCAAAGGCTGGACTTGCTGTGCAGAGCTTAAGATAATAGCTTGCTGGAATTTGGAGGATGTAGCAGGAAATTTGTAAGTGAGCAGCTTGAACATGGACTGCAGCTGCAGTATGCACATATAAATTCCCCTTATTAAGGGATTTCCTTGGGTTTTGAACACAGAGGCTTCTGCAGTTGCTGCTTAGAAAGTGACACAGGGTGGTCCCTGGGGACAAGCAGCCAGTGGGAGCAGGAGGAGCTCAGGGAGCAGTGCTGTCCTGTGTGGGCAGGGTGGCTCTAACTTTCCCTTTGCAATAACTTACTGAATTTATTTAGTTGTTTTTTTTTTTTCTTTTGCAAGTGATAGATAAATCTGCATTGGTTTTCTAGTTTAAGGTTAAGTTATACTCCATTGATTTAAGCTATACTGAAAAATAACCTGAAATAAGTATAAGCTTGCAAGCACTCATGAATTCATCGAGGATGTTTGCTGCTGCTTTGACATTTTGGTAACATAAAGTCCATACTTTATTTTTGATTTTTTGTATTCTTTTGCTGCTCAGATTTTCATTTTTAGAGTAACTCACTGTCTACAGTCTCATTTTTCACACAGAGCACAGTCTGTAGAAGTTTTGTAGTCATTCTACGTTTCACTCTCTTACCACCGAAACAGGTGTGCAAAGTCAAATTCAGTGCTGTGGTGCTGCTGACTGTCACTGCTGGCCTCCAAGCCAAAGTGTTCTGGTAAGTCTTATTTGGATCTTTTTGTGGATGGAGAATTTGGCTTTTATAAGCCAGCAGCAGAAGTAACTCTAGAATTCAAGACCAGTGATTGAGAATAACGAAATATGCTTAAAACTGGCCAGAGGGTAGAAGTCTTGGCATCAGTGCCTGAAACCATGACGGCACAGTGGGCTGTTTATAAAACCTCTCTCCTGCACGAGTACCTAAGCTTCTCACTCTATAAAACTTTTTAATAACAACCTCTTTATGACTTACACCTGGTTATAGCATAAGGGATTGATTAGGTCTCGAATCTGACAAGGAGAGTAGTCAGCATCTAAAATATGTGTATCTTTGCACAAGATGAGCCAACGTGCTCTCCTGTGAAGTCAAGCTAGTGAGCATGGCAGGGACTCAGGGCAGTAAATAAAGGGATGCTGGCTGTGCACGCTCGTGTCCTCCGGGCCATGAGTCTGCTCCTCTGAGCTGGAGTAGAATTACTAGAACTAACAGTAGCACTTCCCACCACGCTCACTTTTTATTTATGCTTTGCTCTCCTGTTGAAGGATCGCAGGGAAGATCACCCACTCTCCCCCCTGTTCTGCATTTGGCAAGTTTATGTTAATGTGGCCTGGTATTTACAAGTGGGGCATAAACGACTGACAATTTTATGGTGCTAATAAACAAGCTTTTTTATATGTGGAATGTTCTGTTGTTATATTCGGAAATCCAATTCAGAGATGTACACTTGCATGTGGGAAATATCAGAGGTGCTGTGTAAATCTGAGCTGAAATAACATTACACGTGCATATGGTATCTGGTAAGGAAATTGCTGAGAGAAATAAAATCAGCACACATAGGCATTGCTGGAAGCAGTGTTTCTAGTAGTGTGAACGAGGTAATGCAGGCTGCGGGGGAGGATACTAATGAGGTGGACAAAAGAATGATAACATTGTTTGGAAGACCTGAAAGATGTTCATCACCACACCAATGACCTTTGTCTGAAGGGATTTTTCCCCTATACTAAATGCTGACTTTAATTGTGTACATCACATTTCTTTAGAAAGATTTAATGTTTTAATTAATTTTTATGTATTGTTCTTCTGTAAATGTGAATTATTTCTTTGTGCACTGAATTTCAACCAAGGTGGTAGAGCAGGTTGGTAGGTGAGGTGGACTCTTAGATAGGTGTGAACTGCTAGTGGAAGACATGGGAGCCGTATTGATTGACAGCCCCAGCCCAGGGGATCCCTGCTACTTTTCGGGCTGTTCAGCTCCAGGGAAATCAGCTCCAGGAGCTGTGAATCCATGTGAAAATGGACTTGGTGGCCACTGTTGTTGGAAGGAGTCTTTTAATGTTAATAAAGTAACTTTCAGTGTATAAAAAGCATGGAGGAAGGTAGATTTCAGTCTGAGCACATCAGAGTTACTAGGCTAGGAAGAGAAAAGATCCCAACAGAGGTGCTGATGGTTCAGGTTTTAGCAGTTATATGTATTGCTCATTAGATGAACACTTCCAAGTTTTCTTAACTATGTCAGTCAGCTTATTGTAAATTCTTCATAGGCCTGCTTGTATTTTTGCCCTTAGCCTTCAAAAAGGCTGCATAAAATAACCTGAGGCAAATTCCTTTCTTGGTATTATTTCATTCAGCTCTAGCAGAGCTGGTGGAAGGGGGGAGGAGGTCTTGTGATGCATGCTAAGAATACTGCATAACAAATCTTTGGAAACAAACAAACAGAAGTTTTAATTTGACATGGGAACATAGTGTTAGGTTCTTGTGTTCACCTGTTTTGTAGATGTTTCTATGAGATATGATGTTCAGTTTAATGCTGTCACTGTATCTGTATCCGTTCTCTTCGTCAACAATCTAATAACTGCCAATATGCTATTAAGCTTATTTGCTAGTTTGTTTGGTCTTGTAAATTTGATAATTAAAACAGCTTACTTCATTTAGAAGGTACTGTCAGAGCTTGCAGTTGGATAAATATTGGGGAAAAAAAAAAAAAAAAGGATTTATAACAGAAGAGGAATTCTGTTTAGGAGTCTTAGTGTACTGCTTTTGTTTCCTGATATTTATGCATACAGATCTAGAAAGATGTGTTGTGTCTATACTTCCACCATGCTTTTTCCTAGCATTTGATGCCCTTTGCTTCTTCTCAGAAAACTGTAGAACTTGTTTTCTTTGCATCCTGATATGCCCTGGGGCATCAGGAACTGATTTGTGTATATTTGGAAGATCTTTGGATATTTCCCATGACAGGCAGAGATTTGAATCATAGAATCATACAATGGCCTTGGTTGAAAAGGACCACAATGACCATCTAGTTTCAACCCTCCTGCTATGTGCAGGGTCACCAACCACCATACCAGGCTGCCCAGAGCCACATCCAGCTTGGCCTTGAATGCCTCCAGGGATGGGGCATCCACAGCCTCCTTGGGCAACCTGTTCCAGTGCCTCACCACTCTCTGAGTGAAAAACTTCTTCCTAATATCCAACCTAAACCTTCCCGTGTTTAAAACCATTCCCCTTGTCCTATCACTGTCCACCCTCATAAGCAGCCATTCCTCCTCCTGTTTACATGCTCCCATCAAGTATTGGAATGAGGTCTCCCCGGACTTCTGCATCTTTATTTTAAGAAGTATTTACTTTTTTTTTCTTTTTTTTTCCTTTTTTTTTTTTGTGTGTGTCCAGAGTTTGTGATTCATCAGGACTTTGTCATCTGCTCACCACACAGACAAGCAAATGGAAAGACCAGCTTGGATGTGGTAGGATCACCAGGTGAAGCCTTACCAGGTGTTTGAGCAATTCAGTTTTTAACAAACTGGATTGTTCCAACACGTGCTGCTTGCTGAGGTTTGTGCTGCTGCCACCTGCTCCCTTGGCTCTGGGGCTGCCTGCTCTGCTCTCGTCCCTGCGTGCAGCAGGCATGGAGGGGCCCTGCGGGGTTGGTCTGATGGGCTGGCAGCAAGCAGCAGTCTTGAGGGTTTGTTCCACAGCCCCTTGAAGGCTCAAGCCAGGCAGCTCATGCATCAGCTCAGAACAGGTCTCATTGGTAGGCAGGATTTGATGCTTTTTGCAGCAATAACTGATTTGTGGTTAATAAAATACTGCCCCATAGTTTAACCATAGGAGACTTGCCTTGACTTGGAAACTGGCTCAGACCACATGAGTTCCTCAGGAATATATCCACAGTGTGCTGTTTGCACCTGATAAATGAGATCTGAAGCTTGTTCTGTTTTATGGCACTTCTCCTTGTTTTCCATTTGTGTGGTAGAATTGGAGATAGTCCTGTCTGCAGCTTCAGCTGTAGTAGTGGAGGAATTCATCAGAACCCATTGCTGTAATAAAAGGAAGAAATTGTGAATTAAACTTTCCCCTCATAGACAAAAACTTTGAAACGTGTTTTTTGTTGCAATGTTTTTCCACACTGCAAAAAGTTGAAAGTTGTTATCCACAGATTCTTCTACTTCAGATCACATATGTTTCAGAGCAGGGATCTGTCACACTTTTACTTATTTTTAAAGCCCTATTCACACCTTACATCTAGTTTAAATAATGCTAATAGTAAACAGAAACATGCCATTTGTCCCAGCTGACTTTTCATTAGTACTATTGCTACCTAAAGGACTGTATATCCGTTGACACATTGAGCATACGGGAAATGATGTTATTTTTTTCATTGTTTTGTAGTTTAATGTTGTTTTTGTTTTGCAGTAAATTTGTAGTGCCCTGGTAGGCTTTATTCATAGCTTGCTTTAACATAATTTCCAAGTATGAAATTATTTGTTACAGAAAAATATTTGCTTGATTTGTAAATGTGGGTGCCCCAGGATTCCCACTTGTGCATATTGGTGAAAAAGTGAAAGGCACAAATGTGCCAGTTTGGTGGCACTTGAGCGTTCAAATGGAGATAGAATATCAGAATTTATGTACTCACTCATTTGGATGACAACACGCATAGGGCTGAATCTGTCCCAGCTCTTGTCTTACACCACCACGATAATGAATGGCATGGCAAGCAATGTAGGTCAAGATGATATTTTACTTCCCTCATATGATGTAACTCATATGTAAGGGCCAAGATCTAGAGCTTTACTCTGTGCTTTCAGATTTGCATTTGTTTTTCAAGCTCATTTTGATCTGTTCAGAGGATGCCACTGTATTAGCAATGCAGTACTTTACTTCTGTCTCTCTTCATTTTGCTTTACCTTCCCAACCCAGCTGGAGTTGTCTCTCGTAAATCCTCAGCTGGCCTCAAAATTATAACGTATGTATGTAAGATGCATGCTTATTCTTCTCTGTAGGGAATCATATTTAATGAAGTTTATGGTTAGGATTCAGCAAGCCATACGAGCAGCACGTCACAAGCAACTACAGCGTGGAGTGCTGCAGGCCTTATTTGAAAGACTATTCCTTCAGTGCTCATTTTGCCAAGTTTTCCTACACCTGCCAAATGCAGAATGCTTTTTGAAGCTTCAGTGCATCTCACTGGTATTAATGAGAGATTATGGTACACTGTGTAGTGAAAAACAGACCCGTAATGGCCAGAGATGCTATGAATCAACTATGATGAAATGAGAGCAAAAACATACAGTGTTAACTAAGAACTAACATTTCTGTAACCACATTGTCTTTAGAGATCTTCCCAAAGCATCTGAAATAAATATCATTTCTTACAATCTGAGTAAGACCTTAGTTCTTCTAAGGCAGCTGTTTTTCATCAGTGCTTCATATGAAGTTGATCCTCGTTTGTGAATGCTGGAATCCTTAATGACAGATAGTCTATTACTTTATTTTCATCTGCTGTACATTTCTTACCAGGACTCTATGTGCAGTTTGTCCATGACATTATGGTAATTTACTGTTGAGTCCAGAGTGTGTATTGAAACCTAAAGGATGTGCACTGCATGTGGTGTACTTTGTTCTATTGGTGGACATCTTTCTACCTTTGGGCCAATGTTTCTCTTCCAAGCTCTTCACTTATCATGCCTACAAATCTTTTTACCACAATTTTTGGGTTAGATATTAGGAGGAAGTTTTTCATAAGAGGGTGATGATGCATTAGAATAGGTTGCCCAAGAAAGTTGTGGATGCCCCATCCCTGGAGGCATTCAAGGCCAGGCTGGATGTGGCTCTGGGCAGCCTGGTCTGGTGGTAGATGATCTTTGATGTTGTTTTCAGCGAGGCCATTCTATGATTCTATGATTTTTCATTGCTGGTAATAACATTAACCATATTCACTTCCTTGTTTCTATTAGAAGAGCTACTTTTCTTTTCTTTGTTTAATTTTGCTAGTAGATGTCACCCTATTTTAATAGGCTGTCCTAGTTAGGACTAAACTTTTTTGATCTGTAAAGGTTTTCATTCTGTAGTAATTCTGCAATTGAAATGGCAGGCAATGGGAGTTCAGAGCCCTATTATTTCAACTTAATATGCAATAGTACATGCTCTTCATGTTGGAAAGCTGTAGGATCTTAGATGTGAAATGCATGGAATAATTCTCAGTGCATGGCTGGGGGTATTTACAGAATGTCAAAGCCATCTTGCAAATCTATCCCAAACCACAAGAATCACGCTTTCAGTGGTACAGGCCTGGAGATGTGTAGGTTCTTCCTTAACCTGCATTTTCAAAACCCAAGTTCAAACTCTCAGCAGATTTCTTTGCCGTGGCAGGTCAATTATGTGCATTCTCATACTTCAATAATGTAAAACAAAGCAATGTGAGTCTGGGAACAAGATACAACGCAAAACTGCTGTGTTGTGCCACATGAGCATTTAGAGACTGGCAGTATCCTGGCAAGCACTGTTGTTGCCCCTGCAGTTAAAAATTACAAAAGTTTATGCTTATAAAATAAAGTTTTATTAACAATCACAGAAAATAGAACTTGAACTGAATTACTAAATTGTGAGTATTCAGGTACACAAATTTGGGTGAGGTCAACTGTTGTATTCTCTGCAGGCTTCCATAGGAGGTTTCACTTAATGCAGTACAGGTTGGATATTGAAATAGATGGGGTCAAATGTTAGATTTGCTCTCTTTCTTCTTAACAGTGTGTCAGTGATTAATTGAAAATGCAAGAAAAACAGAATGCAAGTCTCAGTGTAAAATGGTGATGACTACTTGTCAGCTGGTCTTGGAAGAGGGACTTGGACATTGGTATTAAACTTCAAAATGCTGGAAGACTTGCCCTCTATTGACTAAATAGTATTTGGCATAACAGAAAGCTGTAAAAGGGCTACTTGTAGAAGTGGAGGCCAGAGGCAAGCTTCAAGGAAAGTTATGCTCTGGTAATAAAGGCAGATGTGGAAGGAGCTAGTTCTGGTGTTGGTCAAATTGACGCTCAGAATCCCAGAGTTAAGAGATTTGGCTTTACATCGTGGCAATGCCCTGATATAAGCTAGAGCAAAGTATCAAATTTTAGCCCTGTATTTCTTTAGTCATAGTAATCACGCAAACTGTTGTTTTCTGTAGTTTTTTTTCCTTTTTTTTTTCTGAGCATGGGTCACAGACTTCACCTCAAAATGTGACTGAGTTTAGGCAGAATTAGAGAGAAAGCAGAGCCCTGATTCATAGCACACCATTTAATCTCGGTCTTCTAGAGGGAAGGGAATTGTTTTACTAGTTCTGCTCATGAATCCCTTTTTCAAGACACACATATAGTGAGTTAATGTTATGCTAATGCATCTCCATCTCAAGGGAGTATCAAAATGCAGAAGATCAACCACGTTACGATTTATCCTCCTTCCCTGCCCAAGTTGGAGGTAGGCAGTTCCTCAGTTGCAGGTGAAGATATAAAATGATCTTTTCAAAACGTTGAGAAGCATGAGCAGTGTCCTGCAGCTGACTTTATGCTGCCAAGCCTAGTTTGTTCTACTTAGTCATTACAGCTGTTGACTCTGTGTGTTACTGCATAGAACATGTAGATACTGCTGCCTTAAGACCTGGCAGTAGGATACGGGGTATTCTGTGATCTTGCAGTAGAATTTCCATGGGTAATCAGCAAGTCTTAATGACATGGAAAGGGCAATTAACATTTTGTTAATGGAAAACATATTTGATCTGTATCCATATACTTATCGTATGCATTGATATAAAGTTAATACAGAGACTTTCTGGAATGGAGATAATTGCAGAACAGTTCTGTTTTTTTTTTCCAGCTGACAAGCAATTTGTGAAAATGATAATAAATTATTGCACGATGCGTGGAAAGCATAGACACAGTCAGATCAAGCATTTCAAAGTGTTCTCTTGTTTAAACAGCTTATTAAATTGTTAATGACTCTGAAAGTTTTGCATATTGTTATTTAAAAACAAAACCTGTATGTGTACTGTGTACTTAATGATGAATTAAAATTTTACATTGCTTACTGCATTGCAACCGCTATAATATGGCTTGGGATTATGTGAACATATTTGTTTTGTCCTAGATTGAAACTTGGATAAAATTGTTAAACACATTATGTTACCATAAATTTTGCACACGTTGAGCGGTATATTTTCCTTTGTCTTTTCACATCAGTTAAGTAAATACGGTCCTGGTTAGTTGAGGAGAATTACTCGATTCATGAGCCTATTTGCATGACACATGGGATGGGAGAGCTGCATTTTGTGGAATCATGAAAACACTCGGTCTTGAAAAGGTCTCGCCTACGGGTTTTGAATATAGATGCATGTAAAAAATGAATCTTAGACTGGATTAATTCCTGTTCTTCAGTGTCTGAATCTGCAGAAGGTCCCCAGAAAGCTAGGACAAAAGTATATGCCCTTATTTCTGCAGACTATGCATAGATATATGCAGAAAGTTCTTTTAACTGTCAAACACATATCAGCATATGCTGATATGCTTAATTTTAAAATTAAGCATACGTTTCTATGCCTTCTGAAAAGAAGTGCCTGAAGTCAAGGCAATGCTGAAGTACAGGCTTAATGCTGGCTATGCAAGTGTTCGGCACCACAAGGACTTTTCTGTAACAGCCCAGCAGAACAGCCCTGTAGACAGCCAAGGATCAGTCTTCACAAATAAATTTGAGTTCAGTTTTGAAGGGTACTAACCTAGTGAAAAATTACTTCCTCAGAGGGAGCTAAACAAACTGGAACAAAAATACTGTCTTTCAACTCACAACAGAATGCATCTTATTTTTATTTACATCATTGTTAAATGGATTTCTTAATTCTGAGTATATTGCTTTGCAGTCATTAGAGCATGTTACCTGGCATTCTCCCGGTCATTCCACCAACATGTAAGACGTATGTGCACACCAAATGTGTGCTGAATGGCAATGAGGGGTATTCTAGAGCCTTGGTATTAATATTTCAAATGTTTTTGTTTCGTTGTCTTACTTAATATTTTATTATCAGATTTTTACTCATTATGCGTATGGCCCTATTCCCTGTGTGAACTGATGAAGTTATGCAGCAGTAAATTGAAAAAGAGAGCTATACATACAGGATGATTTACTGTTAATGTGAAATTCAGCATAAACCTGCAAATGCACTAGCAGAAATCCCTAGCTTTTTCAAAATTCATATTATGAGACAGACAATCAGCTGCCCAACAAACAGAACATCTTGTACTCTATTAATCCTGCAGTGACAGATCCCCTTGCACGCATTTAGTTTTTCAAATAATACAAACATATGTCACCATTTTGTTTTTATTGATTTTGGACTTTCAGAGTACAGCTACAGCAAAGGCATTATGAAGACATTTATTGCAGAGTTTGCTTTGATTTGTTGCAGTCAATTGAAATTGTGTCAAAGTAAAGTCTTTAATATTAAATATGATGAATTCCCTTGGGCCCTTATCGTGCAGCATCATCCAACTCAAGGTGACTCCTGCCACTGGAGCACAGGAGCTCTGGGCTGGGAAGTGCTTCCCAAAGCACTGCCCACCTGCTGGCCAGAGCAGGAAATTATCATTCATTTCGTGTCAGATGAAATAATCCCATTCACAAATATGTTAAACTCAGTCTTAGGATACTTTCCTTCTTGCTGTTGCCATTATTTTGAAGACTTTTCTAGAGTTTTCTTTATGTACCCATTTATTTTGGGGGCAAAAGTAGCTCTTAGCCACAAGAGACTTCCTTTAATGACCAGTTTAAAGTTAACCAGTGTTATTCTCAGCTTTGCGTTCTCTCCTGTGCTTGGAGAGTTTCGTTAGTATATCTGTGTCCCTGCTGAGCTGGCTGGTGGAGCCATGCTAGCACCGTGCTGGCTGTTTCTGTAGTCACACACCCAGGCTTTTCTCTTTCTTAAACCTCTCTTGATGTTAATTTTCTACTTTAATCAAAACCGTTGTTGTTCTTAAATTCAGCTTTGATCTTGTAGCTCTTCCTGTGTGATGTTCCATTCCTCCTTTGTATTGATCAGATCTCCTAACCTGACATCATCAGCTAATGATTTTTCATTAGCACACTCTTAATAGTATCCTGACTCGTGAATAAATATATTAAATAAAGAAAAGCACTCAGTTCTTGCAAAATTGTTCAAGTTCCTCCTTTCCACCTTGGCTGTCCTATCATCTTCTCCTTACATTAGTTCCTCACTCTTAACAAATATTTTCCATTTGGTGTCCTGGTGTTGGAGTTGTGAACTGCATTCTTTTCTACCAGCACAGGCTCATGCTCTCCAGGCAGAAGTCAGCTTTTACACCATGCTGTTTTGAAGATCTCTGTAAGTGGGGTGGGTGGCTTTAACAGCATTGTCTCTCAGGAAGGATGGGTGCTGCTTTTTCTTAATTCTGCTCTACATCATGAGATGAGGGAATGGCAGCTATTTTCAAATTGAAATTGGTTGCCTCAATTCTCAGCTTGTCATTCAGCTTGGCAAGTGAAATCAGATACATCAATTTTGGGTTGGTTCCCAGTGGTCTCATCTACTAGCCCAACCATTTGGCCTCATATCTTAAAGCAGAATATTATAATATTTAAAATATATATATATATTAGCTTAGAAGATGGTTTTGTGTAAAACTGTTCATGTGAAATCATTTGATCTAGAAAGCCTAGTATTTCTTTAGAGTAATTTTACTGTCTGGAAGCTGTGGGAAAGATGTAAGATTGAGGGGGCATTTCTTGCAACCTGCCATGGCCTGCAAAGAATGGTTATTGTGTGGAATGGGCTGTGAGCAGTTGTCCCTTGCAGGCTGACAGTTTATAAACTGAAAATAAGGGAGATTTTTCAATAAAGGAAATATTCTGCTGCCTGGATAGTCGGCTTTGATTTTATGTAGCCTACAGTAAGGGAATAGCACTGAGGAAGTAGCAAGGATAAAAAGGAATCAGGGATTTTGGCAAAGGAAAAACAGACATTACAGTGAGTTCAATAACATTTTATCAGCAGAGAATTAATGGGGTTTATCCCTTTAACTCACAAAATGCAGCCAATAGCAAGCTAAATTTCATTGTAACGTTTGTGAAAAAGGAGGTATAAAATGTCGGTTTCCACTTCTAGATATAGCTCTGAGAGCTATGTTAAATAACAGAATCATTTATCTGTTGACCTGGGCCGTGGCAATATTCATTAAAGTTTATTTGTATCTTCCCAGTGACTATAGTGAGAGTAAACCTCTGCTACTGACCATAAATGTGTTTAAGTGGGATGAGGTGAAAACAGCAGCAAGTATGGATTCTGGTCCCATTCCCCTGGCCCTTGCAGCCTGCTGGCAAGTTTTGAGGGGTATGCACTTGGAGTGCACAACTGAGCCCTTTGTTTCTGAGTATCAAAAGCTGATTTCAGACATACAGTGCCATGCAAGCTTACTGCTTGCTGCTGTGGGGCTCTGCTGAATTTGAGGCAAGGCAGGATGAGGATTACTCCTGCTGCCTGCGCCAGGCAAAAGGGCAGTAGGGCTTTCAAATATCAGGCTGACAGTAACTTTGTAGATGCTGCCACTGCTATGGACTGGCAGAGGGGAGCAGGCTGTCTTTCTCGTAAGGCAGGTGGTAATTCCTGTCATTTCCCTTCCTCTTCACAGCTCCTGCATCACCCTGTCCCCACATCACACTGCATGGTTGCTCCTCTGGGGAAAGGCCCCAAGGTTGCCCAGTGGGTCAGCCAGCCCCCTTTAGTCCTGGGCAGGATGCCCAAGCTTTGGTATGCTGTGATTGATCGCAATTTATGCTGGAGTGCAAGGAAAGAGGGGATGCTAAGAGTGCCAGTGCTCTCTTAGAATTATAAAATAGCCTGAGTTGGAAGGGACCTTAATGATCATCTAGTTCAAAATCCTAGCCATGGACAAGGTCACCACCCAGTAGATCAGGCTGCCCAGGGCCCCATGTAACCTGGCCTTCCTTCTCAGCCTCTTGTCATCAGCGGAGGGCAAGCTCAGTCTTACTGTACAGGTCTTTGATAAAGATGTACTAGTCCCAAGACAGAGCCCACTCATTCCCAGCCTCCACCTGGACGTAGAGATTTTGACCACAACACTCTGTGACCGTTCAATCAACTCCTTATTCACTGAGTAGTCCGCTGTTCCTGAAATATATCAACTGATGAATTTCAGTGTGTCAGAGATGGATTCCTGCCTGTGTTGACAGAGGTTTCTGAAGTTTTCTGAGCTATGCCAAATAGCACAAATCCATTGATCAAGACAAAATATGTTTGTTTTCTTACAGAGGTGTTTAATGTTACTTCCAAGGAATAAGCACAAGTGCTACTTTGATGTTTACTGGGTGGTTTGGGAAATTTCCTGGGATCCTGAAGAGACTTGCTCCTGTTGGAGAATCCTCATTCCCCTTTCCCAAACTCCCTTGTTTCTTTCACAGGTGGTGAATCACACCTTGAGCAGATAAAATAGCCATCTGCTGGGGGGAACACCAATTCTGGTTTCATCCATCCAAAAATGAGAAACCCTTTTGGACAGTTTGACCGATTCAAAAAGAAAAATAGTTAACCCCCCATAATAATACTCTGATGGAAGATATTTTGAAAATCCATTTGCCAGTTATCGTTCACTTTGACAAAAAAATAAGCATGTCGTTATTTGCCAATTACAGATTATATTCCTGACCCAAACAAAGGTTGTAAAATAATCCATTTTTTAAACTTAGAGCCTGCAGTGTAAATACTAACAGAAGATCTCTCTGAATTTTCCTACTGTGATGCTGAAACAGCATAATTTGAAGATGGTTTTGAAAGATGTCAGTAAAAGGCTGTATTTCTTATTTTGATTATTGGAAACAGCATCAAAGTAGAAATCAAAGCCATACCAATAGAAAGCAAGCTGAAAATAGAAATGAAAATTTGTGATGGATCACTTGAAAATGCCAACATTGTTTTCACCTCCCCAGCTGGAAAAATAGGACCACAGGATGCTCAGCAGGTATAAAACATCCAGGTTGGTTTAGTGTGAGTGTTAGAAATAGTTGTGCTGTTTAAAGTGTCAGCAATCACAGAGAAAACCAGTTGGCAATTCAGGAGTGGCTGTTGAAGAAAGAGGACAGTAGTGGATGTTTTCTTTAATGCCCATCTTCTAATTTATTAGCAGTGGTGAGAGCAGTACAGGGAGTCTGTTCAACTAAGCATGGGCAGAGGAATACCTATTAAATTAAGTGATGAGGGGAACGCTGTTGTGGAGTGTCAGCAGCAGCTGTAACACCAAGCAGCAGGAAGCAGAGTTTTGCAGAACCCTGCACGCTGTGGTGTGGTGGCTTGGCTGTGGCTGGCTGGCAGAAGGCGCCCAGCTGCTTGCTCCCTTCCTCAACAGACAGGGATAGAATAACATAAAAAGCTGGACAGTACAGACAGATAGGGGTATTGCATGGCAGTTACTGTCATGAGCAAGACAATTTTGACCTGGGGAGAACTAGTTTACTGCCAATTAAAACCTGATGGGTACAGCCATGCCCTGTAGTGGGGCAGCTGGAATCACCTGGGACAGCTGGGATGGGTCTGTGGCAGCCCCAGTCTTCCCTTGCAGGGCCATGCAGCCCTGTGGGCATGGACACCAAGCACAGGTGGGCACACCTTGGCTTACTTGGGTAATCAAGAGCTTCAGTGGTTATTCCAGCTCAGTGTAATGGCTGCAGATGGTGCCTCACAGGCACTTCCCAAATGTTTTTCATTTTCACACATCATGTGAAATATATATTTGTCACCTGTTTGGCTAGAGCTCCTATGTACCGACTTTCTGAGTTCAGCTTTACAGACGTATAAGATAGCACTAAAAATCTGGCTGCATTTCCTTTATAGAGAACAATCACTTCTATGCTACTGGTGGGATTTGTTTTACATCTTTACCTGTTTAATACAGATGGGGCCCCCTAGTCTCTCTGGATTCAATGGACAGGCACTTGTGGGGTATAGTTTATGAGTCCTGTTTCAGCTGTCTGCTTCAGGAAAACCATCCTTGGTGCTTTAATTGCTACAAGGTTAATCTATGATGGACTGATCAGTCTTGGTCAGGGAAAGCAGTTTATTGAATAATGTGTTATTTTGGAGGGGGGGCATATATGAACATTATTTTCTTGTCCGTTAAGAAATACCATATTTTGATAAAGTGAAATGTCACTACTGTGATTTTAATGATATTTAGAGGAAAATACTAAAAAACTTTAAAATCTCCTCAAAACAAACTATTTTTGAATACTCTGCAAAAGAATTTCAGGAAGCTGAGCTTTTAATGAAACTGATTTTATTCCTCTTTCACCTCAGTTTTGGTTACATTAATTATGTCACAAGTACCATCTTATTCTCATTTTAGTACGGTTTTGAATGGGAATCTCATGTCTGGAGGATAGATGGGTATGGTGAAGCGTAGTAGGAAACTTTTGGAGCTTATGGTGAAATCACAGCAGGCCAGACTCTATTCTTTCTGCAACTTTACCTCTCCTCACTTGATTTGTTATCTGTATTTGTTTACTACTGCAGGTCTTACGCTATGAGTTTGTTCCTTCTGAAACAACAAGGCATGAGAAGCACAAATGAGACTGCCTTGGTATGTAATGTTTATCACCTTCAAGTAGTGCTTGATTGTGATAGAACTGGAACGCAAAAGCAAGGTAGAAATGCCTAAAAGCAAGAGCTACTTTGATTATCTGTAAAGGAGCAAAATGCAGCAGTGACTCAGAGGCGCTGGGAGTATATTTTGGAAAAGCTGCTAGGTGACAAAACCATGTTGCTCGAGTTGTTAGAAACCCCTGGTAACAATAGCTGCATGGATTATATACATATGTTTGTTCACCGAGAGTCGTCTTATCACTGTGTTGTGTGCTCTCGAGTTCTTTATTTTTATTTTTCTTTAAAGTGCTCATCTTTTAAAGATACTTGTTTATGCTTTATACCTTGCACTGTGAGCTCGAATGTTTGATTGCACTAATGCAGTTCAGAGGGGTGAGTGCACCTCTGCTTATGCACAGCTTTCAATAACAAGACATCTGTTGCTTTCAGTGCCAGCAGAGTAATCCGCTTTTACCATTTAAGAGCTAGGTGCTACTTTCTTTCATTCTCTGAATCTAAATTGCCTCTATTTGAAAGACACGAGTGCTATTTCACTAGGCATGTGTAGAAGGGCAGTGGAAGATAGCCCGTTGCAGCATTTATATTTCCTGTTTGACGTTCCAAGCTCTTGGAGTATTTATGTGTAGCCTTCTAATCCCCCAGGGAAGCATTCAGATTTACAATTTTAAGCCACTGCTCGTCCAAATTTTGACATTCAGTCAAACAGAAATTTGTTGTAATTTATAATGCTTGTTAATGAGGAGCATCAAAAATTAATGCTCATTAGGATGCTCATTAATATGCATTGTTGTCTCACTTTTGACTTAATTAAGTAAAGCAGCACTTCATAGAGGTATTGTGTCACTGCAGTAAAAGAAAAAAGAAGTTGAAAACCATGCTGCAGTAACAGGATGGAGAACGCTCCCTTTGGAGAGCATTACCCTTCATTTTGTTGCAGGCTCACCTGCCACTCCAGCTTCCTGACAGCTAACAAGAAGAGCTGCTGCAGAGCTACCATCCGTATTTGTTATTCAGTGCTGCTGCTACTTGCATTCCTCAGAGTTTTCTGAATACAGTGCACAGTGCAGAAGTAGTTATTAGATAGATTCATGAGTGTATGTGCATGCTCTGACATAACTTTGGTAAAGATTATTTCAGGGGAGGCCTCAGGAGCTTCTCTTCTTTCTAAGGGCATTAGAGGTCCCTGAAATCCATAGCGTGGGTTTAAATCAGCGTTGTCAAAAGTATTGCTGTAGGCACTGATCTGCCTGGCACATGTAAGGAAATGTGCAGTAAGCAGCTACCCATAGCCATAACCACAGCTACTGTCCTGAGCTCAGTTGTATGTATTGGTTTGAAGCATCCTGTGTGAAGTTCGCAGCCCAAGGATCTTGCTTGGATTCACTGCCTGACTGGAGCACAGTCAACATATCTAAATGCAGTTCAGAGCATGGCAGGACTTCTTCCTTGGAGTATTAATTAATTAATTAAACAGCTGCCATTAACTCCTTTCCACGCAAGCCATGGGAAATTCAAGAGTAATTAAAAATAAAAGCAAATGTCCACTTGGGAGTGTGAACTTGTCAGCAAGGCTTAGTGCTCACTCAGCACACCAGCTAAGGGTTTCCTGGCTCCACGTGCTCTTCTCTGCCTGCCTTGCAGCCCATGTCCTGAAAATGGCTGCAGCTCTTGTCTGCTCTCCTGACACAGGGAGTGCTGCATAGAGAAGGGTCTCCTGCTGCAGCATGAGATGTGGGCTGAGAGGAGTCAGTGTGAGAGCTGACAAGATGTGAAGAAAAGCTAGAATTCATGTTGGGGAAGAACTGAGACTGGTACTGGTTCCAAATAATTGACTTGGATGAAAGATATCCAGAGTTAATGCGGCAAGGACAGGGCAGAGCTGTGAGGCTGTCCCATCAGAACAAGGTCAAGAGCAGGTTCCCCATTTCTCTCAGAAACATCTCTAGTCTAGTAACCTCTGCTAGGTACATAACAAGCTTTGTTTTTTCTTCTTGCTCTATTCAGCTTTGTTGTCTCCCATCCTTTATTAAAAATTAAATAAAATACAGTACAACATGGGAAATAGGAATAACATATCCTGTTTAACTCCCCACTCACTTCATCCTTTTCTGTGCCATAGTCTCTGTCTCTACTTTTTGCATGCTTCAGACTTTAGCCTGATGGCAAAGCAGAATGGGGTATCAATTCACAAAGTCGGCTTTGGACATCATCTGTTGGTACCGTTCTTGATGGTTTTTACAGGACTTGGAAGAGGAATATGTCCAAATCAAACACTGTGGATCTTCTCCAAACAGTGTGGGTAGGCTCAGAGAGATGGGGCAGTTCAGCCTGGTGAGGAGAAGGCTCTGTGGGCACCAGAAGGTGGCCTATCAGAATCTAAATGGAGGCTGTAAGAAGGAAGGGGACAGACTCCTTAACGAGACCTGCTATGACAGGACAAGGGGAAATGGTTTCAAACTAAAAGGGAAGAGATTTAGTTTGGTTGTATGGAAGTTTTTTACAACAGTGGTGAGGCACTGGCACAGGTTGCCCAGAGAGGTGATGGGTGGCTCATCTCTGGAGACACTCAAGGTCAGGCTGGACCAGGCTCTGAGCACCTGGTGGAGCTGTGGGTGTCCCTGCTCACTACAGAGGAGTTGGACTAAATGGCCTTTAAAGGCCCTTCAAATTCAAATGACTCTATGATTCATGGGAAGAGTTCAATAGTTTCAGTTGTTCCTGAAACACTTAATTGCCAGAATCTCTTGTTTTCTTGAGCTAGTAAGTGCAGAAAGTTGAATACTTTTCCCCTTAGGGAACTGATTCTTTATGGTCCTGTGCAGCAGGCAGTTCTGAGTGAGTCTGAAATGCCATCTTGTTCCAACAGAGAGAAGAATGGTTTCTGGAAGTGTTTCATACTTGCTTTGGACACATGGTGTTCGTAATATAATGGACATGGCTACAAGTAACTACTACTGACATCCCAGGAGTTATTTCCAACTGATGTGTGTGCCAAATTAGATCAAGATGAGAGCTTTCAGAACCCTACAGAGCCCCAGAGCCATACTGCTCTAGAAAAAGGTGTGATGGTGGGTGTTTAGATGAGCTGGATTCAAATCCCAAGTTTCCCTCTGTAACTTCTCAAATTCTAGAGTGTTTCTAGTAGCTGAAGGGCTCCCCCTTGAGCAGAGAGAGGTCATCTATTTGAACACCTGAGCATAACATGAAAGCATCTGATCTTGTTCTATCAAATAGAGAAAAGCAAACAAACCAGTTCTTCCCAAAAACTGAATGCCAGTGGTCCTTTAGTGAGCCTGAGAAACTACGGACCTGATTGCTTTCCCATGAAGCACTGGCTTTTTCTTGGATGTTTGTCTATTGCCTTTGCATTTAGATTCAAAGCCAAAATGTTCTTTCCATACCAGCCCACTTTAGGTGATAAGCAAGCAGAGTGAGGAGCTGAGTCTCTGCATTTTCAGAGCACATCAGCACAGAGTTATTTAGCAGAGGAGATTGTCTGATTTTGATTCACTGAGAGAGCTCACGAAGTCCACAAGCTCTGATTCCACCAGTGCGGTGCTCTGGCATATTTTTAATAGTCAGAACTATAATAAACAACACGCATGCAGGCACAGTGACTAATTCAGGCTTTGACATAGTGATATTCCATTTCCTTATTCATCCAGGTGCCTTTCATTTGCTTCTAAACTCCTTTTCATTGTGATTCGGGAATGGATTAAACAACATTGGCATTAAAGGTGCTGGTGGAAATTACATACTTCTGCAGAAGCTGTGGAACGGCTGACTAAAAAATACAGCTTAATACAGCCCTGCAGCCACAGAGGAACAAAAGAGAAATTCGATCTTCCAGCCTGAGGTGATCAAATGCCCCCCACCATATAGCCAACTGCAAAGCCAACAATCTGTGCAGCCCAGGTGAAAATGCTATAGAGAATAGATTGCAATTTCTATAGTGTGTGCAAGCATCCTATGAAGTTTTGGGATAGATGTGATCTGTAGAATTTGGTGTCTTTTCTTTTTGCTGTCTTTCTTTTAAACCAAAGTCAATCTGCAGGGTGGGGAGGAGCTGTTGCCTTGTGGCCTGAGCACTGCCACACAGGAATAGTATTCCTACAGAAAGAGCAAGTGGATCTGAGGAGGATGGAGTCGACCCCCTTTGCACAGGCTATTGAGGGTGGCCCTTCTACAACAGGAGCCTTCGGTATGGCACCTCATCTTCTGTCCATTACCAATTAGTAACAGTGAATCTTTCTGAAAAAATGCTGCAATTCTGCTCCTTGAAATTTGGTCATTTTGTCAGAACAAAAGCAGAACAAACTTCTCTGGATGTTCTGCAGCTGATGTTTCGGGCAGTTTCCCGTACTGACCTGTGAACCTACTTAGTAAATCGGTGTTTGCAGCAATGTGGGATTTAGATTTTTTGCAGGGAGTGTGGTGCATACATGTAGCCTCACCAGTGTGCCACAGGGCGCAGTGCCTGTTAACAGGAAAAAAATGAATCACAGATTCACAGAATGGCCAGTGTTGGAAGGGAACTCAAGGATCATGAATCTCCAACCCCCTGCCACATGCAGGGCCACCAACCTCCCCATTTAATACTAGACCAGGCTGCCCAGGGCCCCATCCAATCCGAATGAGATTGAAATGAGATGTCTATGAAGCAAGAACTTGAAATGTGGATAGTTTAGCTATTCTCAGAAAAGACACCTATCCTCACACCAGTGACCTTAGTAATAGCTGTACTTCCTGACCAGTTTTTCTAAATTCACACAGTCTGGGCAGCTCAGAGAAGCATTAAAATGTTCATCTCTTCATTTAATCAGATTTTGTTAGAAGAACTTGTCTCTATATAGGTATTTGTGGTTTCCATTCTGATCGCTAGCTTGATGCCTCCCTGTGTACCTTAAGGTAATGGGGCATCCCTCTACAGCATGCAAGAACTGCATGTTTTGGGCACATACATAAGGAATTACATGTGAACACAGCAGAATGGGCTGACGTGATTTATGCAGGCAGTTGCAATCTAGAGATCTGCAGTTCACTGAAGAAACGAAACGTGCTGTTCTGCATGGCTTTCACGGCAAGATTTGCAGCCATTACCATTTCCTCACAATCCATCCCTGAAAAAAGTGTTAGGAACAGATACTTGAGTTCATTCTTTTTCTGTCAATATAGGGAAACTCTTACTAATTTTCCTCCCACTGAAGGTGTATGCATCAGCTTTGCATGCAAACAGCAATTACTGGCAGGATAAAGGACTTCAGTGTAGTATTGATTTTAAGTCAGGGAATTTTCTCTGGCTGAGTACTTGTAGGATTTTCTGAATACAATAATATATAAGGAGTGGCATCAACTCCTGACATCTGATGCTGTCAGAATTCCATTTTGGCCCCTTTTCATTAAATGTGATCCCTCTAACAGGGTTTTTCTTCTACTAAGAAAGCAAAGACCTAGTTTGCAAGGAGCAGGAGGCAGCAAAAAAAGAGAGGCTTGTGCTTTCTTGGAACCGTATCATCTGCTCGAGATACTGAAGTAGCCTGACTTCTCTATGTTCTGAACCATGAAAATAATGCTCAAAATATTCTTGAAAAATAGTCTGTAAATATTTTCTTATGTTTGTTTGTTTTTGGGTCATTTTAAAACACAGTTTTATGTTAGTCCTCCAGGATTCCTTATTTGGTTGAGCTTGTCAAAATGTCTCCTGCAGGTTTTCCAATTTTGGTCCCCATTTCTATTAGCACTTTTGAATGAGCATCACCTGAACTTGATGCCTTGTCAATTGGAAGATTCTCTGACCTTTTAATAACCATTTTGAACTCTTGTCTGCACGGTAGATATGCTGAATGGGAGAGTCAGTTGATACCCACTTTGCATCTGCCTGCCACTTTTATTTAGGGAAGCAGGTACTGATACACCCCTGGGAAATTCAGGGAAAGGAAATACTTCTGATGAAGTTAACAGACAACTTGATGTCAGTACTGATGTATACAGATGTAGCTGAAAGAAGAGATGTGTGGATTAATTAATCAGAAAACAGTCGCTACTTGTGTCTTCCCAAGGGGATCCCTATGTGCTCAGCATATAGAAATGTCAATTCAGAGAAGCTATGTTTCCCTATTAGTAAACCAATACTTTTGGCACTACATTTTTTTCACTGGAAAAATCTGTCTGAAGAGATCAGCAAGTTGAATGACACGATACAGCATCTCTCCTGAGATTGAGCAGCGGGGACAGATAAGCAATTTATTCTCATCTCAGCACCTGCTAGCTAATGGGTTCCTGCCCAATTCCTGAAGCCACTGCTGTTAAAAAGCCAACTCTTGCCAACATTTGTTATATAATGCCCTCTAAACTGTTTCATGTCTTTCTCTTTCCATGTGTCTACTTACATTAGCACACAGTACATAGTACTTCCTTTCCTACTGATGTTCTGCCTCAATGCAAAGTACAACCTCGTCTGGTTGGGTTTTTTTAAGTGTTGGTGAAGTATACCAGGCGGTGATTACTATTTTTAAGATCCATCCGTGGTAAAAGGGAGAGTGCTTTTAAAATTCTCAGTAAATGCTGAGATGAAAAACTCTTTGGCTGTATAAATCATTACAGTTCCCGATCCGCCTGACACCTGGCATTCCACAATTGTTGCCTAGTGAGGTTAGACCACAGAATTTTAATGCTGACATTGAAGGCCTGTTGATGTGTTTTTTATAAAAAAGAAAAATAAAATAAAATAAAAATTCCCCTTTGCTTGCATTTTGAGGTATTTAGCTTAAGTTAGCTGACCTGTGTTGCCACACTTGCCTAACACAGATGCATCAAGGAAAGCTAAAAAGCTGCTAAATTATATGTAATCATTCAACAATGCAAATTACCTGTCAGGCTGGAATTTTTCAATTGCATTCCTCCTGTGAAGAAGAATCAGGTGGAGGTCTTCAGTCAAGTCTACCCTGGCTTTAGGCAGCTCCTTTAGGCTTTGGCAGCCTTTCCAGCTGCTGTTTTTCTGCTGTGAATTCTCAGTGAAACTAATGAGCACCATGCAGGTAACAAGATGGGCTGGGTTAATCTTCATGTTCTTTTCAGAAATAAATGACTTAATGCATTTACGTGAGTTTTGTGATAACCTGAAATATGGCTGCTTGTTAGGTTCTCTTTCTGTTAACTTGTACAGAAGCTTATCCTTTGTGTTTTCCTTTGTCTCTCCTTTCCCATGAGAGTATTCAGCTTTTGTGTTTAGGCCTTACCCAGAGCCATTTCTCCCTGAGGTTTCCTAAGTCTTTTTGGTCTCCTTTGTTAAGGAAGAAGATGTGCTACAACACAAGCTTGATAAGAGCTTATTACTGCTTATAATACTTCGAGGTGCCTAAAAGGTTTTAGAAAACAGGGCTTTCTTCAGGCTAGGGGAGGCACTAGGCAGTCACTAGGAGAAGGGCTGTTTACCTGTACAACCTGTCTGAATCACATCACGTTAAATATTTTGGGCTCTTGGTGCAAAGAACACTTCTATGTAGCCCTGTGCAGATTTCTTGTTTGATTTTTCACTCAAAAAGGGGTTGGAGGGAAGCACATGAGAACAGTATACGCTAGCAAAAATCTTTTTTTCTTTTTTTTCTAGGAGCTGTTTTAAAATATATCGTCAAGCTTCTGTATTTTTAAGAAGACCTAACAGCTGTAAATATGGCTTGCAGTTTATGTAGGAAGTGGATCTGTCATCCCCAGCAGAAGGCTTGCTGGGTCTGGTCTGGGTGCTTGCCAGCTCTCCAGCTAGTAAGTACCTGGTGCAGTTAAGCTCTAGATTCCCTTCAGACATCCATGTTGTTAGTGATGGGAACTGTGAGAACTGGGAAAGTGCTCAGGATATTTTTGTGCTCCTCTGCAGTGGGTTGGCATCCTTGCTTTTGCAAACTCTCTTTAGAAAGGCTGTTCTAACAATACCTGTGAAAGGACAGGAATTAAGGCAACTTTTTGCCTTTAGAAGAACAGTGGGTTCAGGAGTTTGTGAGAAATCACAGATCAGACGCTTCCTTTTTTTTTTTTTCCTCTTTGCACTTGAACTGAGTTTACTCCACGTGGCTCCCTTGACATCAGATGAGTTATTCCTGGTTGATGGCAGAGTAGGCAAGCAAAGAACTTGATTTTCATTACGTGTGTAATGCTGGACACGTGGGCAGTCACTTGGTAGAACAGAATTATTTATAACTGAGATTTGACATTAGAGTCAGGTTGGTTATGTTTGTATTTTACAAAGCTAATAGACAACCACAGAGCATGCTGTCCTATGGCAGCTCCACATATTATTGAGCAGATGAACGATGGGAACTTTTATCACTGAATTAAGTTCAGAACAGTAATTGAGATTTTCAAGCCACACAGGAGGTTTACCTTTCATTCATTTTGATGGAACATGTGTATTTAAATCCCATGGAGTTGCTCAGCCTCATTTCTGCAACCTGTGTGCTCCCAGAGCTCCCATTGACTTGAAAGAAAGATTATCTGTGCATGACTATTAGGTTGACTCTAGGTTAGTCTCAAAGAAACTGGGGAACTATACCACAGAGCACAGAAAATATTTTAAATTACAGTGAATAATAGATGATTTTTATGATGGATAGCCAGCTAGTAGGCATAGACAAAAGAAAGCTTAGTGTATTATTTTCTTTTAGCAAAATGAAACTTGCTCCTGCTTTTTTCTTCCTCTACCCCGCTTTGCTTCTCCCACTCCCCTCCCCCATTTCACGGTGACCAGAAATACTTCCAACACCTTGCTTGTATTGTCCTAAACTGGTCATTTATTCCGAGTCTTCAACAGGATTCAATGCTGCTCATGTATTTTAATGAGATTTTACAGTACCTTTATTCAGGAAATAAATAGACGTTAATTATTGTCTCAGGAACTGTGTTTTGATGTGTAATGTCTACTAATTATTGGTGTTGGAAACACAGTCTGAAAAGGATTTTGCACTCTTTGGCCTCAATGCACTCATATTTTAAACTGCTAGTAGTAAAATTCATATCTGAATACAAACATCAACTATATTAAAACCTCCAGCTAGACCAGCTGAAGCATGCGTCTAATTAAGCAGCAAAGTGAGCTTTGGTGTATCTGTAGCTGAGCTCTTTCTTAGAAATACTCACAGTCCAAATTTGTCTTTATTGAGGCCTTGTCCAAATGATAAATATATACTACCTGCTTGGTATCTGCCACTTGGAAATAAATCACGTTAAGATTGACTTGCTAACAGCTTTCTTCTCTCTGTGTGTTCTGCTGCCCAGTAGGACATGCTGGAGTTCCTTGCAAAAGCACTCAAATAAGTTGAGCTGCGAGGAGAAAACTAACAACTGTGTGACAGAACACCACCGTTTATTCACTAGCATGGATGTCATCGTGATTGTTGTTAATTAAAAAGTTGTGAAAGTGCATAACTTACTATCATTTGCATAGGGTTTGCTGGCAATCCTGTTTCAAGATTGTTCTGCACGGGCATGAAACTTGAGCATGGATCTGTACAGCTCAGCTTCCTGCCTTCCCCAGGTGTTAAAATTGCCCGCACATAGGAGTGCAGTTTTACAATCCTATATGTGATGAACCATTGTGCTGTAAAACAGGCAACTGTGGAATCTGGATTGCTTTCTAATTTTTGGGCAGCTTAAACTGAAGTTCTTATGCTATGAATCTATTTGAGGCAGAGACTGCTTTTTTGAAGGGATGAAGTAAATTCTAAAATATTAATGCTTCCAAACATTAGGAGCAAACAATATTGCTCGTAAACTCAGATTCATTTTTATTGCTGTGGTTCATCTCTCTCTGTATGCAGAAAGGCAGATATGGAGATGCAGCTGCAACACGTATAACTTGGTAAGGGAAATGGGTAGTAGAGAAGTGCCAGGGGTGGCAGTGGTAGAAATATGCCTTCAGTGGCACATGTGGGACCTAAAGCTGCTTCGGCAGGGTTCATGGTCCCTTCCAGCTAACAGCCATGTGGATTTTCATCTTCTGTCAGGGGGCAAAGGCAGACTATTGCAATGTTAGTAAAAACAGGGTCCAAGTGCTTTGAATCTGAAGAAATCCCCTTGCCAAGGACGTACAGCCACAGCTCTTACTAGCATTGGCTCAGGAGAGCCTTCAGTATGTGCTTGAAATTAACATGTGCTTAAAATTAACATGAGCTGAAGTGCTCTCAGGAGCTGGGGTGGTGCAAGTCAGATGTTTAAACTTGGGTACTTGAGAAAGGTTTTGGCTAACACTGGGCCGAAACAGGATTTTATAGAAGTGATTCTGAAAGCAGATGGAATTCAAAAGAGACTGAGATAGCTTTGAAATTCTTGAAACTTGTAGTACTAGTTAGAAGAAAAATAATCTTGCTCTAAATAATCAGTTCTAAAAAGCCCATTATGTTTTATAAAATTCCTTAGAGGTTTTCCATAATTGTATTTAATTTGATGTCTATGGCAGCACATGGTGGGCCTGTGCTACTGCCTACTTCCATGTTAGTACAGCCCTTTACTTTGTTACTACAGCCCTGCTTTACTGACATTGCATTTTGGAGAAGCAAGAATTACACTGAAATGCAGCAATTTTCTATTATATACGAACAGAATTTCAGAAATAATCTAGTTAACCTGAAAAGCTCCGAGAGTTTGATCTTGGAATAAATAAAAGAAAGTGCTTTTGCATTTTGGTCTGGTACACAGAACTGAACTAAAAAAAACGTCTCTTGTTTTTCTTAGGGCAGCTATGTTGTACAACTGTGTAATAACTGAAGATGAACATTTTGGTTCATATAGGTGTGTAACATGCTTTGAGCGAGATGGAGCCATGTGGAATTGACCAGCTTGTACACAGTGGGTTCTTTCTGAGTTAGTTGTGGCAGGTGACTTTACAGCCACACTTTTAGACATGAGGAAAACCATCTGAGACATGTTTAATAAAATCACTGTAAGGCCTATGTAATAAACTCTGGGATTTACATCTCTTTTATTTAAAAATACAAATCAATCCTAGACAAAGCAGGCTGATTAATAGAACTGTAATTTTAAAATTGAGAAACCTTTGACCTTTAAATGCTCTACTGAATTAACTGTTTATCAGCAAGGGTGTGACAGGTGAACAAGAAGACTGAGATACTTTTCTATACATAATATGGTACCTATTTATTCTCCACTAGGATACTGACTACTGCATATTAGTTTCTTCTTGTTGGAAGCAGAAAGTTTCCACCCAGTGCTGCCGTGAAAACATACCTGTTTAACTAGAAAGAGAATTAGAAGAATTTACTTTATACTTCCTCTCTCACTGGTTTCTTTCTTTCTTTCTTTTTCTTTTTTTTTTTTCCTCCTTAACTACATGTTTGCTTAAAGCGGATGTCAATATTGAAATGTTTTTTCCAGATAGTGGTTGGATCTTGAGAGTTATAACAAACAAATAGAGATGGGCAATTGTCTATAGCTGCTTATGGGAAAGCATGTGTTTCTTTGTAATTTTGCCAAGTACTGGTTCCTGTAATAGATTCATCCCTTAAAGACAGCAGTGAAATCAATAATAATGATTGCTAGGATGGAATGTGGATGTGTATCTTTTCCTAACTTTTCCCCACGTTCAGTTTTCTTTTGCTTATTTGCTCATATCAGAGGTTTCCCTGCAGCCCTCCACAGCCACTGGGGGAGACTGGCAGTTCTCAGCTTGGCAGGGCTTTATGTCAGTTTGTCCCTCCTGTCTTCATTGCAGCTCAGGAGCTGACTGCCATCTCTGATTCTGCTTGGCGCTGCCGTGCTCTGCAAGGCCGTTTACACCAAGCAGCGGCTGTTTCTGGAAGCTGTTCTGCCAAGTGGCTCTTTTACATAAGAATCGGACAGCTTTTTCCTGACTAATTATCTTCTAACTACTCCTAATGACACTGAAGGTGCTGAGGAGAAAGGAGGAGCGAAAATATCGGTTTGAAAAGGCTGCCCACACCACGCGACGGGGCCCAGGATGCTGCCTCACCACAGGGCGAGAGGCCCGGGCCCCGCAACGTGGCTGCCGTGAGGGCGGGGCGCACGGTGTCCCTGCCGTGCTGACTGGCAGGACTGGCGGCTAAAGGAGAATTCTTTTACAAACTCGCTTCCCAAGAGAGAAGAGGCTGTCGCTTCTGCATGCTGCAAAAGCATTGCTGACGGCTGTGTTACTGGTGTGTAAAACCAACAGGGAGCTGAATGCTGAAAGCTCACAGAAGCCCTGCAGAGCTCAGCAACCCAGGGTAAGTGTGCTGGGGCATGGATGAGGCTGTTCTTCAGGGCCTCGCATCCTGCCCTGGCTGTGGCACGAGGCAGCATGGCCCTGGAAGGTCGTCGGGGTACTTCTCTGACATCTCAGAACCTTGTGGTGGCCCAAGGTGCAGTTCCACGGGCTTACTTTCCACTGCCAGGCTTTTCCAAACCTGTTCACTTTTCAGCTGAATCGGTAAACTAAATAAACAGTGTATGACATAGAAGAGGAGGTGGGATGCGCGTGCAGGGATAGATGGGAAAAAGACAGTGTCTGTTCCTTCTGGCTGCAGCAGCCTTAGCTTGAGAGATCACAGCCCAGAAACCTCGAAGCAGCCCCTGTTGGTGTGGGGCTGCTCTGCTCGCTCCTTGGCCAATCCCAACATACCTTTTATATTGAGGCAATTTTCTGGCTTCTTTGTTCTGCCTGAATTGATGATAATTAGGTATCAGCATACACATTGTGCCATACAGCGCTGCTTGGGTGATTTCCGTATGGACTTAATTAATTAAGCTAAGTGCAAAAGGTTTAAATTCTGTATTTGTAAAAGTAAAGTGCTGGATTCCATTTTCAGAAAGATTTTATTCTCTGGAAACTGTTAATATATTTCTACTGCTATCACACTTTAAATGAACTCACGAGTTAAGAACAGTGACAGAGAATAAATTATCATACAGCTGGTAGGAGAAAGATAAATAAAAGGATATACATAAAAATTAATGGATTCTGTCCCTGTGTGTGCGGAAGAACCAGTCCTTGATGATGAAAGGCTATTAACTAGCTTAGTGTAATTAACTGTTTTGCTTCAGGAAGAGGGGTTTGCAGTTCTTTCTTTGAAGCCAAGTGTCACAAGCATGTGCAGAGTGCAATAACCACTTTTCTGCATTGAAAAAATGCTTTAGGAAATGTGTAGAGGAAGGTGGGGAGATTTGGAACAGAATGGTCACTTCACTCTTCAACAAAGGTAAAAAATGAAGTCAGCTGAGAGGCTGTGCCAGCGAAACAGTGCATTTGAAACTGAATTTGAGACTCTGAGCATCACCTTACTACAGTCTCCAGGCCAATGGGAAGGTCCCCCAACTTGTCCAATTCTAGGACCAGTCATTAAGTGCCCTTTATAAGGAGTACATTTCATTCTGAGTTGTAGGCAGAAAAAATTACAAGGGCAGCTCACAATTCTTAGCTGTTTAATTCATGGTATATATTGAATTTGGGAAATGTACCTACTGAAGTTAATGGAGGAATGTTAGAAGGTCTGAGTTGACACCATGGTATGTTATGCAGCTCCTTTCTTTTCTCACAAGCGAGGCCTGTGGGAGAGACAGATGTGATGGAAGGTGCTGTGGCAGCAGTACACCATGCAGTCACCTTGACCAGACAGAGTTCCTTTTTTGCTTTTTTGGGAGTTCAAATCAGCTGACAGAGGTGAAGGCATGGCCCATCTTGGTTTGGTATCTTGACGTATTGACACCTAGTGAAAGCAAGCTTTGCAGTTCGAGAAAATAGCTGCTCTTACTGATGAATCAGCACCATTTTTTTTCACTTAAGAAAATGAAGCATATGGCATGATAGTGCTTGCTGTCATACCTGCTGCTTATCTGTGACAGAGAAACTGTCAAACGTACAGCCTGTATGAAGTGGTTGTGACACAGGGATAGCGTTTCAGAGAGGTGGATGGTCCTGAAAACTCCTTGAGCAAACTAAGCAAACAGAAGAACGGACGAGAAAGATTCCAGCTCAGCCCACTCATTTTGTGACACTGGGCAGCTCTTCCCAGCAGCTTTGCAGGTTTAATCAGAGTTTTCTGTGAAACTCTTCCTAAACAATGGGGCAGCTCTGTAAAGTCGTGAGCCCCTTCTCTCAAAGCAGGGCAAGCACTTCTTCCTTCTGCTCCTTCCTCACCTTGCAATGCCCCTTTCTGCTCTGAGCCAAGTGCAGCACCAGGAACTGCTGTGCTGCTGTGGGTGAAGTACTGCAGCAAGTGGGCAAGGGAGCCTGGCATCACTTTGAGTCTCTTCTGCTGATACTGACTTAAGGGATATGGCTGTGTCCTGGCCGGCTCTTCTTTTTGCACTGTGGGGATTCTGATTTCTTTTCAAAAACCTGCATCACCACAGAAATTATCTGGGCTGCTGAGGGGTGTCTGGGTGAAGTGGCAGGAGGAAAGACTGGGGCCAAACCTGCTTCACCTGGGTAATGGAGGAACAAAACCATGGTAAAATTAGGGTGCAATGAAGATGGATATCAAAAACTCAGATTGCAGAAAAAGGACATCTGAATAGTCCTGTAAGAAAGACTTGAAGTTAGTCATTTTCCCTTCTCTCCCCAAAAAGGAATGTAACCACGTATCTTTACATAGTTTTTTGTTTCTTTAAATCCAGAAGATGTGCATGCCCCTATCATTTCATTAGTGAAATTTAAGAAATGGATACCTTAAAGTATTTCCAGATTCTGCACTGAAAGTCTGCAGAAATGAGAAGTATTTCTGTATTATTCAGTGCCATTCTTGGGGTGGGCTTGAAGGCTGGTGTTGTGCTGAGATTTTCCCACCAAATAAAGCTGTGATCGTCTTTTTCCTTCTATTACCTGTTCTGCAAACAGAAGAACCTATTCTGCACTGGAAATTACTCTGTATAGAAAGGATGGACTCAAGATTTAATGGGATCAATAAAAATTAAAATGTAGTTTGGATGTTATTTCACATACCCAAACAATTTTCTTGTGGCTAATTTCTAGGTTAAAATGTTTCCCTGAATGCATTTCTTGAATCACTTGAATTTCTTTTTATTCTTTGTCTTGAATTCCTTAAAACCAAATGATTTATTTCACTGACGTTTACTTCTGTCATGTCCCAACACTCTCAAAAAAAAGGCTGTGCAGAAGGGTACAAAATCGATATGTAGAGAAGTGCTGGTGTTTGCCTGTGTCCATGAACACGAATAATCCTTTTTTCTCTTCTGTTCTTTCTCCTCCCATCTAAGGCAGAACAGTCTGTCTGTCCTTTAAATGCACAGTGAAGTGTCATTTCACATCAAATCTTTGTCCAGTGGCAGGGTAATGTGATGTTCACTGAAAGGATAAGAAGGCTTGACAAGCTTCAGATCACCAAAATGGTAATGTTCATCACTGCCTGAATCTAATTTGAGTTTCCTTTCTAGTTCAGTTTCCAGGGAAGAAGACATGAGGGACTGAGTATGTAGAGGCTGTGTGTTGAGAGGCTTTGTTACAAAGGAGTAGTGAAAGAGAGCTGCCTTCTGAAAGAGCTGAAAAATTTTCCATCACTTTCTCTTGTTTGTTATTAGAAAATCAGCTAACAACAAAACAGCCTTGGAACTCAAGAAGAATGGCTAAAATAATCTGTGGATTTTATATTTTCTGCTGCCCTTTGGACAACCATGGAGTTGTTTATCAGTTGTCTTTTACACTAGCAAGTTAGTATGCCTACTACGCTTTATATGCTTGATTTTTTTTTTTTTCCTAAAACATAGATCAAACAGCTTTTTTCATTTTCACCCTGAAAACTTGTTATGGATCAATCCTATTGACCTTCTTACACTTTGACAAAAACTTTAATTAAGTCTCCTGCACAAAATCTCATGTAAAAGGAGAAAAGCTCAATACGCAGGTATTTTTGTTTATAGCACTCTGGGCCAAGGACACCCAACTGTTGCCAAGTCCTTACTGATCATTTCTGAAACACTTGTTCAAAGAGCCGATCTACCACAGATTTTGCATTTTTTTTCCCGGGGGTCTTGCAAACAATGAGGTTTCCATTTTCAGTTTAGGTTCAGACATCTTCTGGCAACGGTAGTCATGGAACTATCTGCTTCTTACTAAAGATGTAACAGAGTTGAGGAAGCCAGCGGGATTCTGCTCATGATGCTTCCTAAAGGTAATGGGCCGAATCTTTCATACATTGGCTAAGGTTTATTAGCTTCAGTGTTTACCCTATGCCTCATTTAGGGGTATATTTTAAAAACTTACAAACAAACTCTTATTAAGAAACCAAAAAAACCCCAAAAACTTACTAGTCATTGTTTTTGAAAGCAGTTTCATCAGGCATCCATGCAGTACTGGTGTAAAGTTCATGATGACGAGTGTGTTATTGCAGGACAATTTCCATCCAATAAACTTAGGCCACGCACAGAGATGTTTGCTCACTAATTCCACTGCTTCCAGAGGAAAAGGCAAAATTTGACTCATCCCTTGTCATTCCTTAAAGTGTGTGGAGGCTTGTGAGCAGAGTACTGTCTATAAATTAAGCAGTAATACTAATTGTGTGGAATGTGGCAGTTGGGCTGTGACTGGGGGATGATGTCTGCCGTGCTCTCAGCACATCCACCTTTGGTCCTTGCTGTGCAGATTAGGAGCAGCGTTTAAAATGGTCACGTAACAGAGCTGTCACAAAGGTTTATCATAATGATTAGGGAGCACATAATTAAGGCCACTCCCAAGTCAAAAAGCATTCTCAGCAGACTTCAAAACTCCTAAAATGCTTGTTTATTCAATAATTATGGAGCATAATTATGGTAATGAGGTTAGCTCAGATTTACATATTAGCAATGCATTTTAATGATCTGATTATGCAAAAGTGAGATACAATAGATTAAATTTTATATGGAAAATTTGTTGCCAGACTGGAATCATAGGAAAAGAAAAAAACTGCAAACAAAACAACAAATAGATTTATAAGAGCTTGGGGAATTACCATGTAATAAATCCTATGGTTGTAGTGAAATAACTAGAGCAGAAACAAATTCAAATCATTCTATGAACAGAAATCCCCAGCTGCAGAACTGCTGCTGAGTGACATTAAAAAATACAGTTTTTTCTTCAAATCACATATATGTATATTTTTAAATCATCAAATGGCTACAGAGTCCTTAGAGACAATTTTGGGAAGAAGAGTCACTGCTTTTGTTTTCTGAACAGTGAAGTTAGCAAGTCTAGATGAAGGCAATGACCCCTCCAGCTCTCATCTTTTCTTTCATCTGTCTCTTCTTTTCTTCCTTTCATCTGGTTTTTGCTTCTCTTGCTTTCATTCAGTGGTGTTCTCTCAAAAAGCCCTGCTAGGTTTTCTACCAATAACATCAGTATTTCTATGGTTGCAGTAATTGTATTTTCTTTATGTATGGCTTTTTGCTTTTTTTTTTTTTTTTTTTCTTTCCTTTTTGGGTTCTGTAAAGCTTTCAAATTTTATTTTGAAGGAACAATTCAGTTCCTCTAATCTTTGCTTTGGTAATACAATATTGTCTTTGACTCATTAAATACCCTCCTTTTGTTGTTTTAAGAGGTTAGTGATTTATTTTGTGCAGCATTGCAGCAAATTGGATGATCCTTACGTCAGGGAAATCAAAGCAAGGCTGCAAGTGATGCACTAACTTGCAAAAGGGGAGGGGGTAGTATGCTGAAATATTCCGTTTGTATTTGATGGGCTTGATCTTGTTAGTGGTTTTTTGTTGTTGCTTTAAAAAAATAATTACAAGATCAGGTGGAATAGTGCGAATAATTGTGACATTAAAATGTGAGAATTAAACAAACTTGAGGATGCTGAGACTGAGATAGTGATGTCTCTCCACACGACAGCGATACATCGTGCTTTTGTTGGCGGGATTCAGTCTGTGCACCAGCTTAGCCCTGCTGGAAATCCCCTCTGCTGCAGCTCGTTGCTCTGGGTTCAAGGACTGCTTAACCACAGGGGCTCCCGTGGTGAAGGGAAACTGCTCAGCAGGCAGGGACACAGAGATATGTGTAAGAAGTAACAACTTTGGAAACAGTAATGCTGGTTTGCTACCAGCCTGGGAAGCTCAGCTCTGCCCACAGTTTGTAGCAGCAGCCATTAGAAACTCCCCTTTGCTTTATGAATGCCAATCTGCAGCATCACTTCTAAAAAAAATTTGCACTGAAGTTGAGTTCCAAGTCTGAAAAGTAGAATCCTTACATGAAGTAAATTTTAAGAAGAGCATCCTTATGCTTTCTGGGGTGCCTGCAGTTGTAGCTCCTGAGGTGAGGAGGATGGAATGGAAAACGCACTGGAAGCAGGAGAAGTTTTGCTGAGGTTCAGGTAAATCTTGTTTTTAAGCATCCATATTGTCAGCTCTTATTCTTTGCAGCAGTAAATGGGTACTGCTGAAGAGTTTTTTACTGGTACTTCATTCCACACAATACTACATACATAGTCTAAACATCTGTTTTTATGCACATCTCCAAAATTTCATGAAAAAGCAGATTCCCCTGAGGTTGTACTTCCAAGCTGGTCCTTAGCTGAGCCATTATTATATTATTTTTTAGATTTTTCTTTTTTTAAGTTGCATTGATAACATTATTCGTTCTTTCAGACATCAGCTTTTGAAAATCTATTATTTGAAGTCTATAGGCTAGAAAACACAGGCTGTCATTTTAAAAGTAAGATTTTTGTGTTCTCTTTTGCATGTTTATGTTTTCCTGCAGCAGGGGTCATTTCAACCTTGTTTGTCAGTGCTCTAGGGAAGGATTTGCCCAGATCTTGTGATCTCTTTTTCTCAGAGAGAGAAACATACAGGAGCTCTGGTGCAAAGATAATTGTGCTGCTTGCTGAGACTTTTTGCCCTGGATTTAGGGTTTGCTTGCTGCTTGCCATGTGCCAGGGAAGAAGACTGAATTGTGCTGCTTACGCTGTTCTCTGCTTGTGCTGGACAAAGGTTCATTTCAAACCCAAAGCATGAGGCACTGATTGGCATATTGTTGTATGGGTCTCTATTAAATGAGGAAGTCTCTGTTTTAACTCTTTGTAGTGGAACTTGCAAGAACTAAACCCGCTCTGTTCCAAATGCCCCTTCTCTTTCATGGGTTATAATACTTTATTCATGTGACACTAGTCCCAGAAAAGTTCCACCTGAGCATCCCTTTCTTTCCTCAGTATTACTAATTTTAAAGAATTTACTAGTTTTGGATTTAGCATTGGAAGGTGCCCTTGTTAAAACTCCATGAGAAGTATTATTTACATTAAAGGTTTCTGTTTCCTACTGAAATCAGTAGGAGATGAGTCACAAAAGTGCAAAGATGGCAAAAAGCCAGTGTTTGTGGAGATTGAGCTCTTTATCTTCCTTCTCCAGAGCTCCTTGCAGGAACAGCTCCAGCGGTTGTCCTGGAAGCGGTTTCATTGTCACACATTCAATACAACCTTCCCTTTTAACAGAAGACATGCGTTTCTTTATCTCGCTAATTAAAGCTCAGACTTCATAGCATCATGCATTGTCTGTGGCTCCAGCCATCTTCTAAAAGAAGAAGAATAACCCTTTCTTTTTTTGGGGGAAAAAAATCTCAGTGCCATCTATACTTCATGGATTTTGAAGTCAGCACATGAACATTGTGAATTGCATAAATCCAGTGGATGTTTCATGCTTCAGCACAAAAACTTGTCACCCAGGACATTATTGCCTGAGGCTTGGAACAGAGAGGCTGCAAGTCCCTGCCAGATGCACTGCAGACATACTGATGTATCTCTGCAATGTATTTTTACTGTCCAAATACTAGCTTGATAAGTTCATGTAAAAGTCAAGCAATAAAAATATCTCCACACCAGGCTAAGGGTATTCATATCATTTCTCTTCAAAGTCAAATACAAATGATTGTGCTCATTTAAAAACCTCCCTGCTGTGGTGCCCCAGCCTATTTCTCTTATCTTATGACTCTAACCATGCTCATTGTCCCACACTTGCTATTTTGAGGATGCTAGAGGTGGAGAGCATTCAGCTTTTTCATCTCTGTGTCCTGCTCCTGGATATGCTGTATGACATATTTTTTTCTAAGCCAACTTGGCTAAACAGCTTTTATTTTAAGGCACGTTTGCTGAGCTATTCAGCTTTCAGATACTTCTTCCTGAGAAGGCTTTGGTTAGTGGGAAGATGGTGAGACTTCAGGCCATGCAAAAGTAATTGAACTTTAAGAACTTTCATCTGTCCATGAACTGAGTTTGTGAGTCCAACTTATTAGCTCTGCTACCTTTGAGCTGCCTTTGAGTGAGGCTGGTTGATGCCAGCTGGTTAGCTCTAATTGGGAGTGAAACATTTTTGTAATCTTTTTGGTATGAAGGATGCTAGACAAGCAATAAATTACTCCATGTTTGGCTTTATGAAACACATGAAAAATGTAGTGAAAATAGAATGACTCTATAAATCCAGATCCTCCAAATCCAAAACGTGATTTCCTGCAAGGTGACTGTTAAGATGACTGTGTCTCTCAGCATTTTTATTAGGGATAACAGTCTCACAGTAAGTCAAATACATGGCAAATATATACATTCACATTTGTGTGTATATATATGTACACTAATATACTACTTCTCTTTTCTTCCAAAAAAAAGCCTGTTACCTTTTTCTCCTCCTTCAGACTTTAGGTACAGCTCCAAGAGTGTGCCGGAGAAGGGGTGAATTTCTCCAGGTGACAATGGGCAGGTAGGGCCAATTCCTGCAGAAGCAGAAAGCAAATAGCCTGGCTGGTTCTGAGGCTGAATGCTATGCCCTAGGGAAGCAGTGCCTGCTGAATGCTATGCCCTGACAGACTCCCAGGTGGGCATTGGCCCTGCCTGAGCTGTTGCAGTGGTGCTGCTCTCAGCCTCCTCAGTGGGTTCTCCTGTAAGCCCAAACTGATTGTATTTCTTCCGCTCTGAATAATCAACCCTGAGTTACTCAAAATAATAATAAATCTGATCTCTGATGATACATATGATGATACCTTGCAGCTTAGGGGGCTGCAGTGAAAGGGAACAGTCCTTGAATATGTTTTTGTGATAACTTTGTTTTTAGTTTCACACTTTGCAAGCTATAAACTTGGCACCAAGTGCATGGTGAAACTTTAGTGACTTCAGCTTCTTATTGCCATCATTGATGAAGACTGGTTCCAGTAGGATGCCCTTACCAGGTAGAAGAGAGACAGGAAATTTCCTCACTGAAAATGAGCAAAATTGCAAATTGATGATCTGTTGCCCTTCTTTCCTGAGATCTCAGACAGCTGATATTTCACATGGATCAACAGTAGGGTATAATACTTCATCTGAGTATCTCAGGTTTCTGTAGAGGATAACTGAGGTGCACGAGAGAAAGAAGATGCTGAAAGCCTCACTCAAGTCTCGCACTTGGTTTGTGAAGAGAATCTAGGTCCTCCGATGCCCCATTTCTATTGTAGCATTCAAGCCATTCTGCAGTCAAATTCTGCTTTTGTCTTACTTGCTGCAGGAAAGATACAGAGTGGTAAACAGCTGCTGGGAATAAACGAGCTTGTCATGCTGAGTGTAATCCTAGAGGGGTGCTGTGCTACCTCTTTTTTCTTTGTAAAAAACAGCTGGCCCACAGTAGCTGTAGGATCTAATGCTACAATGAGAGCAGAATTCAGGTCCATCAGTCCTAACAGAGCATCTCAAGCTGCTTTGTTGTCTGCTGTCAGTTGAGAGCACCTGAGGCTCTATTGCAATCAGCATGTAAGTGAACGCGTTCATTAATTAATAGCTTCTGCTACGTAGGTTGCTCCAAAAGTAATGCCTCCTATTTATTTCCATGGAAATTACAACAGGTACAAAGAATACAACAAAAAGCTATTTGATAGAGCAAATTTTCAGCTACAAAACACTATTTTTAAACATAGTCACCATGTAGGGGAACTGTTAGGTCGTGGCTTGAGCTGGTGATCAAGCACATGGTGAAGGGGTGTGACTGACCCAGGGAGAACAGGCAAACTGTTTGCACCTGGCTTGCTTCTTGAATGCCATTGCTGTAACAGTAATTGGAGCAACAGTAGTTGTAGTGCGTCTTGAAGCAAACAGTCATTAATTGGTCTTAAAATTTGCTATGTAGAGAGATTTTAACATATTATTAAACAGAACTAATTTTAATGAGTTCTCTGCATAATCCAACATAACTTGTTGTATGCTAATATTCAGTTTGCAAGATTCCAGGTTTTCATAGGTATTCATGGCTGATGGTGTTGTATTATCTTAGTGCTTTGTCTATAATTACTACTGCTGTCCATAAAGCAGGTAAATTCATCTTATTTCATAGATGAAGAACCAAGATGCATCCAAAATGCTGATTCTCAAGTTCTGCTTAGCTGTCACTCAGCCTCAAAGACAGTCATGTCTTATCGTTGACTCACATCTTTGTTTTAATTTTCTTTTCCAGGTTTAAGAGTTCTACCTCAGTCCAGAGAGATTCTGTCTTCATGGAACTAAGACAGGAGATTCCTGCTTCTTTCTCAGTTAACTAAGGATTCATAAGGTAGGCATCCTTCTATTTGTGACTTCTGATGTACTTTTGACATATGCCCAACGCACAGTAAGTGAAGATTTTCTCTTTCAAAATTCATGCTTGATTTGTCTTGCTCCTTGTGTATTGTATAGGCAATACAGGGGAAAAAATGGCATTCAGACTCTTTTACCAAGACCTGATGGTATGAGGTTGCACTACTTGCTTTTAGCTACAAATTCATTTGTGTTTCTGCTTATAGGGAACTGCTTGGAGTAAAAAAGTTTTTGAAATTGTAATGTATTTCTTAGGAGAAATGTTCAGCCACAGGTACATATATGTGCGCCTTCAATTTGTTGTAGGCATTCACCTGCTGAGATTGGCAGGGGAAAAAATGTTTCTTGATTAATTGAGATAGTTGGAAACGTGAGTGGTGAGGTGACTTAATGGGTTATGGACATATATTCAATTCATGGTGTACTTCTGAACTTTTAGCACACTGTTAAGATCTTCACCTGAAAGGTATATAGTCGTATAACTTTTTTTTTGCTGGTGGTTAGCCATATGATATTTTACATGGTGTTGTTTATCCTAACTCTGCTGCAATAAGATCTATAATGGCATAAAACTAGTTCCTTACTCAGGTTTTTTTTTTTTAAGTTCTTCCTGTGTGTATGTATTTTTAAGCTTTTTTTTCTTTAAGCTTTACTCCTTTGAGGCTGGAATTGTTTCCTCCATTTGTGTGTGTGTGTATTTATTTATTTTGTATGTGCGTGTGTTTTTCCCTGATCTGAAAATGCAGAAGCAGCAGCGAAGGAGATTTGCTGCAAAAGCTGTGCAAATATTCAAATAAATCAGCCAGCTTCCTTAGCAAATACGCTCTTGGTATTATGCATCCCTTTTAACATTTCACACACAAACATTTTTTTTTTCCCCTAAAACTCCTTCCTGTGACATTCTAGAAGGTTTTTCAGAGAACAAGCCTACTGCTGTTGAAATGTGGTATGGTACTTATTTGAGAACACACTCCTAAGGAAGGGCATATCCAGGCATTGCAATGTGTTTGAGATAAGAATGAAGCTCTGTGCCTTTGGTAAACAGAACCCAAGCTTAGTTTGAATAAATGCCATGTGCAGCTTCTTTAAGGAACCACTAATTATACACCATTAGAAAATAGGGATGGGATGGGTAATCTGCTGCTGCTCCATCTTCTGCAGTGTGCATTGTGTTTGCAGCTCTTGGAATCCCTCTTTCAGCTATTTTCAGTGCTTTACATTAATGGGATTATCTACTCTTCCAGTTGGTTTACTTGAGAAAAAAATAGTTCTGACTTGTATTTTATTTCATTATGTTCCTGAGAAAACACTTTATTTTACAGTGATTTAAATAGTTGCCATTAAATTGGGCTTGTATTTGGCTGCATTTTCACTATCCATAGGGATTGGAGTGCCTCTTCTCCAGGGTGGAGCTTGGCTTGAGAGGCTGAGCAGAGCCATAAAGGGAAATGGGCTCAATGAACAGTTTTTCTTTTGTTACCTTCACAGATAGAATTAGACCTGTAAAGCTAAATCCCCCTGTGGAATTAAGCAGTTTGGGAGAGAAAGACCTGAGAGAATGGCGCAGTACCCTTGGTTACAGACTATGTAACAGCAGGGACAGTTTGTTTTCTAGTTTGTAAAAGATTTTGTCTGTTTTTCTCACTTCATGTCCTTCTCTTATAAATACTTATTTTCTTCTAAGTACTTAGTGGTCTCAGGTGCAGGAGGATGTGAAGAATAAAGTGCAGGTGCACAGGACTGAGACAACAGGCTGCTGGCTGCTGCCTAGACCTGTGCAGGTCACAAAGAAGTCTCTGCTTCCCAGTCACTAAGTCAGAGAGAATTGTCTTCCATCTTTCTCTTTTGGAATTTAGGGACAAAAAAGATTTTGTTCACATGGTGTCTTTCACAGTTAACGTATCTCTTGTTCCATTGATTACATGGCCCTGTCTTTATGAATGACAAGCATGTTTTTGGAAGAGGTATCTCACAGAGCATGCAAGTATCACAACAAAATTGCTGCAGCTTTCTCAGTACTTCTTTGTTTGTCATTCAAGCTTCAAGTAGTTGACAGCTGTGAACAAATTAGGTATTTCTGTGTTTTGCTCTTCATTACTGATTATTAATACATACATACATAAATATGGTCTATTATGGAGAATTTGTGCTTTTTACAGAAATCCTGGTGACCAGTGGATGCCAACAGGTGCTTTGTGGTTTCTATAGCTTTTGAATTGGTTCGTGAATATTAGACCAGGAGTAGGATTGCTGACCTTTATGGGATGATATGCTTGGGATATTTTGGGGATTTGCTGAATATCTGTGAAGTTTGGAACATGTGAGGGTGAGAGGATTGCAGCATTAGCCCAAATAAGTGAGCTTATTCATCATCAGCACCCATGTTGTCAGAACTTGAATAAATGTCAGTAGGTGCCTGTAGGGGAGCTGTTAGGGCTTGAGCGGGTGATTGAGCATCTGGTGAAGGGCTGTGGCTGCCCAGGGAGCGTAGATAAATTGTTTGCACCTGTGCTTCCCAAGTGACCAGAAGGGGGGACCGAGGGTGCAACCACTCTGGGCTCACGTAAGGGCCAGCCATGGACGGGAGAGTGTCTCTTGGAGCTAGGCTCCTTCTTGAGGAGGAGTGCTGTTTAGTCGGAGATTCCCTTCACCAGCTGGGTGATGTCAGCTTTCCTTTCTATATATGACTATTGGCCTACCTGCAAAAACTTTGCTTGGTGTCACCAGGAAAAGCAATTTTTCTTCCTTGTGAGCAGAACAGAGCCTTAACGTGTTTATTGAAATGCATCGCTTTTAGCACGTTGAGCTTTTTGTTGTGCACACTGTTCTTCTCAGATGTGACTCTGAGTATCTTATTAGAAATACGGAAGGGAGTTAGAGAAAGGGCCCAGCTCTTAGGTATTCATTGTAAATGCAACTGAGAATTGCACTGACAGTTAACATCTCACTTTTTGATTCTTTCTATCTGTAGCCCCATTCAACAAGAGAATGAATTTAACTGTGCAGCTCTCCTTTCCCTTGCTGCATGTTGGTGGAAGGGCTGTTCATACAGTACCAAGCCTCACTGCTCCCTTTGCCCCTCTCTCCTTGCTCCTGCCTCACGCTCTGGATTTTCAGGCAATGTGGAAGACACTGATAATAGACTCACCAATCTGTCTGCCTGATGTGATTTTCATACAGCTCTCCCCCTGCAGCTTGTCTGACCACTCTTGAGAATTAGCTGACCTGAGCAGAAAGTAAAGGGCAGCTAATTCCCTCTTTCTGACTTGTTAGAGAGCACACTTACACCAGCTATCCATGCCCATTTTGAGGGGCAGGGTGGCAAAAGGTAGTGCATAGATTGTTATGCAGGAGTACAAGGTGGCAGAAGGCCAGGCAAGCTTGCTACAATTAATCTCTTCAGGGAAGATGCAATCCTGAATGTTCATGTACTCTCCTCTGTTTGCTGATTCATGGCTGGAATAACTATCAGCCTTTTTTTTCCCTTTTTTTTCTTTTTTTCTGGCTGGAGGTAATAATGAGAAAGAAACTGGCATTATTGGGAAAGGAAATGGAGCCAGATTGAATCAACAATATAAGACTCAAACCCTAATGTTTGCAAGGGAAAGTATTTGGCTCCGATTTCCACTTATTGTTTGTCCTACTTGGAATGTGTAAATGAAGATTATCTCTGATTTATTTTTGGTGATTGAGTTTAGTATCTAAAGCTATGTGCTTGAGATGAGCAGTTGGGTGTCTGTTACGTGCTGGAGTGGGGCACCACAGAGAACCTGTGCTGTCCTGCTCCCTCCTTCTGCGTCTGCACCTCTGGTGACACAGCAATGGCAGGGTGTGAGGAAGCTGTTTCTGAAATTGTTAAACACGGTGCTGCCTTGAGGTACTTCGCATCTGCTCAGGTGCCCACTTGACTTTATGAGCATATAATGAACTATTATTCAACCAAAGAAAAAGAAGTCTCATTTGCTTTATGTTCGTAAGGATACAGAAGAGTGTTCAGCGCTATTATTACTAGTACAGTGCCATTCAGTTCTGAGGGAGTTGGGTAGAACCATCTGCATTGGTTTCAGTCAGTGCAGTAGACTAAAGTGATGAATCCAACAAGGCCTGCCCAGCAAACTAGCACTGAACTAATATATTCTTTTCTCTCCCTTAAGAATTGTTTCCACTGATGTATAATCTCTGCAGAACAGGAAGCTCTTAAATCTTCAGACAGTGGATAATAGATGCAAATTTGTGACTGTCATGTGAAGTGAACTAATAAGCTTGGCTGATCAGGAAACACGACAAGTGTGACGCTTTATCAGGCAGTAAAAGCTGATTAGTTTGTGCGTGTTTAGCTGTCCATATGCCTCGTTATTGGAAAGGCTTTAGATAGTAGTAATAATTGGAATGGATGTTGCTTCATTTCCTTCGACGTAGAAAAGGGAAGAAAGAAAAAAGAAAGTGAATGCAAAGCATTGATTTTTTTTTTCACCCTTGGAGTGAAACAGATTGAGAAGAGTAATCCTGGAGGAGTCACACTGACTGGGTCTTTGGCTGCAACTGTACGTTGAGTGACAACAGCCGTTTCAGCATGTTGCAGTTTGTGGTGGATCTGTGAGAAGCTGGAGGAGGTGGCCCTATTGCAGAAGTCCCCCTGTGGGTTGGCTGTGGTAGGTGAATGGGTCAAGTGAGTTGATGGCAGCATCAACCATCAGGAGGAGAAAAAAAGCACAGTCTCACTGATGTTATCTGCAGATAAATACAGAGCCAGAAATAAGTTATTTTAATAGCAAACATCTCTACCAGTTCATGCTGCTTGTCATTAAGCCTGGAGTGGAGTCTTTTCTGTGCCATCAAGTATCACTCAGGTGCAGTCAAGGCTGTGCTGTCCTTGTCCATCATGGGCTGACTGAAGTTGTTGCTACTTGTATGTTTGTCATCCAGTTTTTTTTTGTCTGTGGAGGAATGTTTAAGGCAGTAAATAAAATGATCTCAAGCCACTGAATGATGTGTATGATCCCACAAGGTTTTAGCCATAAAAAAAGACTCTTGAAGTTCTAAAAATCTGTGTTAGGCATTGGAGAAGGAAGTATAGTTGTAGCAGGACTGGGGCACTCAGAGGGACAGGAAATAGCTTTGGAGAATCTCCTAGCGTCAGCTATGACTACCAGGAGAATGAAAAGCAGCTCTATGAATACAGCAATTTGGGTTAGGAAATCTCAGGTGAAGCTCAGTCAGAGGTCACAGATGTCTGCCTGTGTTAATTTAATTATTACTTTTTTCAGGCTGTTACAGATCAGTATGAGCCTTGCAGGTGATATAGGCTAAAGATAAAAGCGAACCATAAATTTTCATGTAGGTTTCAACCAGGAGTCTTTGAAGGATGTGACTCTCCTTGAGCTGATCCAATAAGGCCAGTGTGAGAAGCAGAGAAATAGAGGCTTGGTGTGACTAAGGCAGCAACTCTTGCATTTCATTTTTGGACAACTTTTAATTTTGCTATCTCTTCTGACTGGCGTGAGGTAGGGACTACTGAATTCCACTGTGTTGTTCAATAGAAAACACAGCCTAGTTCAGAGGTGGAAGCTTGTTTTGTTGTGTGGACTTGCAGGAACATGCAGAAGGGTGCAAGAAGAATCTGGATTCCAAAGTGAGTGTCTCTGCTTGTTGAATGGAGCAGAAAGCCATTTTAACCTTGGTGATTTTGCCACCCACGTGAAAATTTTCTTACTGCACAGGTAGGATCCTGGTCAGCTCTATGAAAATTCATTAAGTACTTGCTTGGGCCATGTCCCAAATTAAAGTGATGATGCTTTAAAACCTGTTCTATAATCATGGAGTATTCTTAGAAATGCTTCTTTTTCAGAAATCAGCTTTGGCTGATTCTGCGTATTCTTCCTCTGAGCCCCTGTGACACTAAAGTCAATAATGCATTCACCCCGAAGTGCGTTTCTGCACCTGCCACCTATGTGCAATTTAGACATCTTTCACTTGTAATAATAGATATGATTTTAATGTGAGAACAGCCGTTCTCCTTCTGAGGCAAGCTGAGAAATGTTGCGTCACAGATGAGGCTGGCTCATCAGTGTTACACAGTGCAAGTTCACTGCCCCAAGGCCCTGTAGTGAATGGAGACAAATTGGTTATCCAGCACTGACTTTCCTTTTGTTCAAAACAGTGCATTATCCAAGGAGCTGCGCTGAGGGCCTGGGGCTATGCCCTGATCACCCATTTTGTCCCCTGTATGTATTCTTGATTCTGTTGGATCTTCCTCCTGCAGCTTTGACTTTGGCTGCTGGAGTGCAGAAATGCTTGCCAACATCTTGGATGGAGTAATGAATCTGTTGTGTTTCTCAGAAAACCTTTATTTTTTAAATCCAGTGTTTGAAATGTCATGAGTTCACAGCTCTAGCTAGTTCTTGTTCCCTTTATATCCAACAGAAAGGGAGGAGTGGCAGCTCTTTCTGTTGAAGTGCATCTTTAGTCATTCTGTCTCTCATTGCGAGTCTTCACTGCTTCTCAGTAATTCTTAGAAATACTGTCAGCAAGGACATCAGAAAGCCACTTAGTTTGCTCGAGGGGCTCTGTTTTTCTGGGTTTGATTACTAGTTCAATACGTACTTCACTAAATCAGATCACTTGATTGTACAGATATCAGATGAAAAAAACCCCTTGTATACTTCAGCAGCAAAGATGCATTTGGACTAGAATTTCAAATGTGTTCAGCACTTACCTAAGGACGTGTTCTTTCTGTCTGTCAATATTAGTACACCTTTTCCTCATTAACATTAAGATCTTTTGTTGAAAAAAATGAAACTTTCAGTTTAGCTTTTTGACAAAAATGCTGAGGTCCTAAAGAGAAAATTATCAAAGATTGTTAAAAATGTTCAGGGAAGATTTAAGAGTTGTGCTGCTAAAGGCCCGTAGGGCTCTGTTTTTTTCTTACATTATTTTTACTCAACAGCTCTTGCTGAGACCTTTGTTGATTTGAAGTGGTCACACCACATATTCTAGGAAGATGGGTGGATGTAAAGATGTGGTAGCAGTATTCTTAGGGCAAATACAGAAATCTAGAGAGAAAACTCTCTAACTGAAGTTAGAGATGTGGTCTTAGAAGGCAGCGTTCCTTTATTCCTCACGATATGTACTGGGTGACTTGATGAATCGAGCGTGCGCTCTCAGAGTTCAAGTTCTACGTTTAAACGGTTAAGACATACATATGCAATACATTGGCATCCATATTCATTCTTTTCCAAGAACTCATTAATATATGGTAATGTTCTTCTGGGCATGTGTGGTAGTGGCCTGTGGTGGTCTCAGATCACTTAATTCCTCCACGTTTTTCCATTATCAGCTGCATTGTGGTGACTTTAGCTGTTTTTCCCCAACCTGGCAAATTTCCATTGCTTGTTATAGCATAACATGCAACTTTCTATCTTAATGCACTGTAACCCAAAATGGTATACTTGCAATTCAAGGAAAAAATCCTTGCTCCTGGTAGATGCAAAGATGAAAGTAGTCTGCTGTGACTCCAGTGCTCCTGTGAAGCAGGATAGTTGAAAAGAACAAGGCTGTTCACACACCAAGTGAAACTAAACTGGGAAGTTTTAGGACCTGCGCTCATTGGTTCTTTTTGCTAAACTAATATGTTGGTCCTTTAATATACTGATCCTGATTGTTAAGCCAGCCTATATCAGTACACAAGCCAGTGTTACGCGGGGTGACCCAAAAGTACTGATGGTATCTCACTTGTTATTTACCAAAGGCCACATTTCCTTTGGAAGTCTATTTTATTTGTGCTGCTAATCTCTAAGTCATAGATATTTCACTTGACAGAATATTGAAATACACCATTATAATCAAACGGTTTAAAACACATTTGATCAAATAGCAGTTTAAATTTCAGGAAAGAAAAGTAATAAATATATGAAACAATTGCAGGGGTCTGAACAACAAGGAGGTGTTACGTATGCATGGGTCTGGTGCCAGCTGACAAGTAGGATGGTACTGGATTGATTGCCTCTGGGAAATACTCAAAGCCGTGCACTTCACAGTCCTTCTTTAATTGCTTGTTTATTTTTTACTTTTGTTTAGCTGCAGATCTTCTGCGTGCTTGTCGTTGCCATCACTCAGTCTGTTGGGTTTGTATACCTCCATTTCAGGTATACAAATCTGAACCATTATGCACGTAACCTCTTTGTATTGCACAGGTACTCAGGTTTTCAAAAATCCTTGAATTGTTTAAAGTATGAATTTCTTTGCAACTTTACCTCGAAATTAGCATGTAGATTTTTCTCTTATGTTTTGCACAAAGGCTGTTTCCTTGTTTCTAGGCATAACCTCAGTTTTGCATTGCAAACTGAGATATCACAGCTTTTTCTCTTACATCAGACCTGAGGTAGCTGTGTCACCCTGCAGAGAAGGAATTAGTGCCTTCTGCATTATTGCCCCATTTGTGAATCCAGCGATGTGAGCTCAAATTCTTCTCTGGGGGTATGGGTAAGCTTACATGGGAGGGCTGGCCTTGGACTGAAAAGACAAATGCTTCTGCAGGCAGAACAGAAGAAATGGTGCATGGTAAACATGACATTTTCTGGCATCATTTTCCTTAAGACTTCTTCTGGAGGTTCACTTTGGCTTTCTGTTCCTCATGCTGGTGGAATAACAACACAAAACTGCACACCCTGCTGAGAGAGTGTTTCCCAGTGTGTTTATTTGTTCTTGAAGCTTTTGGCACAATGCAGGGTTCTCTGGAGAGGAAGCAAAATGAGAAGTTGCATTTGGAGTAAGAAAAAACACTAGTAGGTGTGAATGCGTGGGGGTAATTATGGAAAAGAACTGGTTGGGTGTGATATATGCTAAAAAGCAAGGACTGAAAATAGAACAGACCTAAGTTTAGACAGGAGTCATAAAATGAACTGTTTACAAAGAACCAAGGTGGCTGGAAGTAGCAGTAACTTAGGACAGTTTTCTTCTCTAGATGACTGAGGTAAATTTGACGCATGCATGAAAAGTGACTGAAAATGCTTTGAATGGAAAGAAAATGGCAGCTTGAATGAATAACACTAGAGATTTTCTGATCTTGTTCGTAGTGGTTTATTCTACTGCATTGTGTTGAAGATCTTTGGGGTAATTAAAAGAATAAAAATGAAGAATGAATAATCAGTTGGGGATGAACATCACACTGAGTTTGGATGTGGTTCACCTAGACTCCCTAGGGGTGGGTTTGAGAAGGTATGTTGGAAGAGCTTTTAATTCTACCTTACGTTTTAGCTTTCTTTGAAAAATGAAATAACGCTTTGGGTTGTTGAATCTCAGTCCTTTCAAACTGCATCTCAGCTCTCCAAGGATCTAAAACATACACTGGGTGTGGAAGTCTCTGGCATTTGGGGGGGAATCCTTCTGAAGACCCCTGACAATGCCCCACCCCCAAGAAAGTACATGAGTGAGGTGCTAATCTAAAGCTGTTGTTAAAAATGGATGTTTTTGTTGCTGAAAGTTCCTTCAGTTGAGGGCAGCGCTGACGATTTTAGTCAGTCTCCCTACAGAGTCTCCAAAATCCATTAGATGCAGAAAATGTCATGATTTTGGAGGTTTCAACTACAAGTGTAAAAATGTCCTTTGACAAAATAAAGTAAGTCCCATGGCCCATAAGGGCTTACAGACTGCAATGAGTGCCAAGTGATAGCTTTCATGTGTATACTTCTCATTTGAACCTGATTTTCCAAAATGTCCATTGTTTCAGCTGAAAAATTTCCTTAGTCTCTAAGTTGTCCTTGACTCAATAGTGACATTTTTGAATCAGATAAAACTCAAATCTAGAGGAGGACACTTACAGTTTTCTAAATATTTAACCTCCCCTTTCAGATTTCATGTTCTCAGTTTAGGCCATTTGTCGCTGATCATTTATTTTATCCTCATTTCTGTATCATAAAGTTCAAGGCATGCACGGGGAAAAAAGGGAGTCCCAGAATGGCACTGAATGGTGCGTTTATTACAGACCATCACTGCAGTTGTTTAAGTCATTGTATTTTAGGGAGCAATGATCAGGCACTTTTATCACCCTCTTTCCTTATACAGAAATGTACCCTGCAGGGATGCCGTCTGTCATGTGCTATTGGATTGTGCATAAAGATTCCCTCTGACTGCCTTACCCAGGGAGGTGCACTGCTTGCCCTTGGGTCTCTCAGTGGGGATAAGATGCAGTGAAAAGGCTGGCACTTCTCTGCCCACCGTGGGTCAGTGGAGGGTGCTTGAGCCAGTTGTCACAAAAGGATGAAGCTGAGCCAGGACGTCTTTGTGATTTGGGGGTGGGCTCCCTCCTCTGGTCCCAGGGTTCCAGATTCAGTAAGAGGTTTCTTTGGATGTGAAGTGTGTTTTCTGAATAGTAATGGATGAAGAAGGGAAGTCTGTAAGGGACTGTTGCAGACCACCTTGAGAGCTTATTTCAGGGATGCTGAATCATGTCGTGTTACTTCAAACTAGAAGTAATTTTAGAGCAGCAGCATATCATAGAAGAGCATATCATAACAGACAGTAGCCCCCTGGCTGCAGGACATGGGTTGAGTGTTAGGAAAACTGCTCACACCTAAGATCTCCCTGGCATTGAAAAGTGTGGAAATGAGTGGTGTAGCAACAGCAAGAAGGCATCTTGCAGAGCACTCAAGAACAGGGCTATTTGCTGCTGGCAAAAGGAGCAGACAGCATAATGAGGTGGGTGGAAGCAGGGGCTGCAGCAGCTGCCTGGGGATCCTGGGCACATGTGGAGCAGTGGCACAGGGGTGGTAATGTGGTCCCATGGTGCCACGCTCCTGCCTTGTGCCACTGTTGCTGCAGGCTGATGTTGTCCTGGGCAGGTTGGTAAAATGGGATCTGAGGGGAGAAAAAGAAAGAATAGAGAATGTCAGCACTTAGCACCCTGGTCACTGCTGTAGGGTGCGTAGCAAAACACTTTGCAGGGTTACTGGCAGGCCTCTGTCTCAGTCTGAGAGCTGGAGAGGAAAGTTTGCTGCAGTTCAGCTTTCCTCTGAGAATCTTATATGCTTAGCAAGAGTGAGTGCTGCAAATGTGTCCCGCTCTTCTCCTGGGGGGAAGGTGAGCCCTGTGAGCATTACAGTTGCTTGCTCAAGGTCAATGTGAAGTAAAACTGAAATCTCAGTTCCTTAATTGTTGTTGCATCTCTGGGAATTTGCTACATGCACTAAGAGCTTGCTTTTATGAGTCGGTCATGTTAATGGAATAGATGCTCAATGCGAAGAAAATAATTAACATTTAAAGCAAATCATGTCACTCTGATTTATACACGAGAATCTGACTGCAAAAATGTGTTTTAAAAAAAAGAATTCCTAACCTTTCATCAAATGACACAGTGTGATTTATAATTAGATAATAGCCGTTGTCTCCTGGGGGTACTGACAACCTGAGATGATTTTCACCAGATTATTGTGGGATCAATATTAGCTGAATAATTAAAATTCAATACCACTATGTCTCTATCAATAACGCTGTAGGAATGATGTATGACAGATTTAATTGAATCTGTCAGGCAGCGTGGCTACATGCATAGATCACGGGGATATTTTTAGTGTTTTGTGTTTCAGTTTTTGCTTAGACTTACTTTGTACCTTTAACATTCACGGTTACTTCTAAGAAGTAAGGCTGTGTGCTCAGGGGGCACTGGGAAACTGCAAACAGTGACCCTGAGTTTATGCTGAACTTTTAGTCTAAATGTTAAGAGTCATAATGCAGACTTGTAATTAATTGAGAGTACCTGTTAAAGTACAAAAGGGTGACACAGTGGAGGAAACAAATTATTATTTTTCTTTTCTTTTTCATGGTGGCTGGTTTGTTAACTCCTTCATTACTCGCCCAGCAGTAGCTAGGCAGCTTGTATCTCATTCAGCTACCTCAGAAATTGAAGGTATGGAATAATGAAGGATGGTGGAAGGCTACGTGCATTCACTGAGCATCCAGGGTTAATGCTTTTCGAGGAGTGGGTTGCACTGTATATTTTCTTGTTGCATGAAGTAGGAATGGCTGTGTTTTGATCCTGTCCAGCCAAGATAAATGCTGTGTTCCTTGTATTTGAACAGTCTGTCCAGTTAGTACTTGCTGAATAGCTGGCCATGACTTGGGATGGAGTGAAGCACTTTTTCATGCTGTAATGCCAAGAGACACTGGGGAATGGAGAGGTAACATCTCCACAAATTGGTCATCATTTCCTTGGATAAAGGCGTGCTTCCTTTGTTGCTTATTGTGTTCTGATAAACTGCACTGTGCTGTGAATTCGAACGCCAGCTTTAAATATTTAGCGGTGCGATGGCCCACAGCAGTGCTGCCACAAAGAAGCTCCTGCTGAGGTTGGCACACTGCTCAGTGTGTGACACTGTGATTAACATTTACGTAAAGAATGGGCTATCTTCCCCTATGAAAAAGGGAAAGAAAAGTAAGTTCAGGTGTCCCTAAGTATTTATAATTCTCCCACTGATTGTCATCAGTTGCAGTATTAGATTTCGTCGTTGGTCTTGCTGATATTTATGCGGTTCATTTCTGTTCATCTGTTCTACCTGGTGTCATGCATCTGGATGAGATTTGCCTCTTGCTCCCTCCCGCCAGCAGTGATGTGGGCTCACACTCTGTGCCCTAGGCTGATGCAGTTACCCATGCCAAGCTCCTGCGCTGTCTGCTTTCCATCCTCAAGCTCACATTTCCCTCTTTTATAAAATGTTTTTTTTTTTTAATTTGTTTTCTGCATTGAGATCATTGTACTTACAGTAAATCTTTCTCCTGCCAACTTGAGAACTGAAGATTTTGTTTATAAATTAAAGCTGATGTTTTCACAAGGCACTAAATGTTGAGACTTCAGGGAAAGCCTTTCCTGAAGCGTTCAAGAGCTGAGCCCTCTCAGAGGTGACAGCCAATGGTGAGCAGTTCTGAGGCTGCCCCCAGGATGGTGGGCTGAAGATATGAATCAGGTTATGACTTTACAGCTATTGCAGACAAGGTTGTACTTTTCCAAAATATTAATTGGGAATCAAAAACTGCCAGGAAAGATGGAGGAGGAAAATTGTGATAATTCAATTTATTTATGAACCTCATGATGTTGTACATACGACAATGGCATTATGTCCTGGGCTGGAGACTTAGAGTCAGCATGTGTGTTCTTTTGCCATGCTCTTCTTTTGCTACTTTTTTTTCCTGCACAACTTCTTTGTTTTTGAGTTCTCTTCAAAAAGTAGTCAGCATTTATTTTCCCCCGAGCTTTCATCCTTACAAATGTATTGCTTTTATCTTTGCTGATATGGTTTTTTTTTCTTGCAAATACTCCACACCAAATAGCATAATCTCATCTGTCTATATAACATCTAGCTTTACACAGAACACTTTTCCCTGACATAAAAACTCGGTTGGCTGCTGAGGATCTGCTTGATCACTGTGTCCAGGTCTAATCCGTTACCATCACATAGTTTCTTAAGATGTTTTCCCAGTTTTAAAGGGAAGAGTAAAATGTATTCACACCCTTACTGCCTCCATCTTTTTCTGATCATTCCGAATGTTTTCATAACTTTTTTTCACTTCTCCATTCATTAGTATGCGTGGTTTTGAATCTGTTCTGATGGCTGTCCCAATGTTATACTGATGAGGAAGTTTTGTACTCTCACGTAAGCAGGCCAAACAAGTTATTTAATTTTGCTTTTGCAATCAGCCTTTTCAGTTAACATTTCTTTCCTTGTTAATATGGGCACCCCAAAGTGCAGACAAGACTTTCACTTCCCGTCTCAGAGCTGGAAATAGCATTTCTGATATGCAAAAGATTTTTGTTGTGGTGATGGTTTATGGTCAGGTCTTCTTGCTTTTTCACTTGTTCCCAGTTGATAACTGTGTTGCTTTGGGTGATGTCACTCAAAAGGGGACCCTTTTTGTTCTAATGAAGCAATTAGGAAGAAAAATGAGAGAAGAGAAAGAGAGAAGGCCAGGTTAGATCAGAAAGAGGAAAGACTAATTCTGAATATATGTAAGGCCATTTATGAGAAGCAAATGGATGCTAGTTATTCTGTAACCTGGAGGAAGAAAAAGTTTTAGAACGCAGCAGCAAATATGGGGTGAGAGGGAAAATGTTAATACATGTGACACAATGATATGAAATGTGCAATTGTAAGAGGAGAAGCACCTCGAGTGGCGTTCGCTGGCAGGAGGAAAAAAAATGAACCTGAAAGCAACATTCTAATCATGGTACAGCTATTTGACCTGGGGCCGGTACCTGGTGTAGGATCACTGTGGGAAGCAAAAGGTTCTGCAGAGCTCTGAGATGAAGGGAATCACCAGCCGGAGTGGAGCTTTATAAAAAATATATATTTTTTCAGATTATTATTATTACATGAGCAGTCACACAGAAAATGTTATTAATTTGGTTTATTGGAGTTGTATGCTATCTGCCAGGAGGGAGAACTTGAATAATGTTATTTTCTCTCTGGGTTGGAGTTCCTTACGGTTTCAGTGGCTCGCAGGCTTTGCTGTAAAGTAACTAAAACAAGACTTGTTGGAAATTAGGAAAAAAAAAATCAAGGTTATCTCAAAATAACGTTCAGAGATAAAAATCAGGAGGAATCAGTATGACATCTGCAGCTGTATCCCAAAGCGTTTCATATCTGTGGCTTCGCTTCTTATCTGAAAGCTATTCTCAGGCACGCTGAGATTAGTGCTCAGTTAAAGGTTCTCTGTTTTGTTAGCTTTGCTCGGGGTCAGGCAGTTCACATCTAAATATTTAAATAAAACAAATGGAGGCAGAGAAGTTCAGATGTGTATCAGAATGATCTCTGCTGGCATTCACGGGTTCTTCACCTATCCTTGGGGCAGTGCTGGATCTATCAAAGCTGTTGCCTGGTGCAGCAGTTTCGGCCCATGCTGCATCAGTGAACTCATCTATCTGATACAGCCAAAGGATTTGTGATTCATGTACCTGATCACACGTTTTTCTGGGTCACCTCATCTGGCAGCTGGCCTTCAGAGGGCATCTCTTGCATGATTATACATGTTTTTTCATGGAAGTTTAGGTATCTGTCTTTATACAGAACGTAGATTAACAGTGGCTAATGGGATTGCCATTAAACAAGTTGCACAACTCATTTTCAGCTAAAAACAAGTTATGCGGTCAACTCTTCTTTTTTTTATTGCCTACCAGAGCTCGTTCCTGTGTGACACATCCTACCAATAGCCAAGCTGTCCTTTGTCCTGAACAGCTATGTTGGTCCCACCTTGTTCTTAAAACAAATGAACCAAAAACCTCAGCAAAGCAGCCTGGGGCATAATCAGGGCTGATTTCTACCAGCTTTGTGATTTCACTTAGGACACTTAGCTCAGTGCACTGGTAAACACGCAGTATTTACACTACTATAGTGGGAACAACAACAAAAACAGTCACCTGTTCTTTCTTTTTGGGTGAGGGTTAACCAACGTAAAGAATATTCAAGTGCCCACTTCTGAGGTTTATATCAGTTAAACAAATCTGAAGCTTAATGTACTGCGTTGTCACTAGGCACTTGGCATTGTGTGAAATGTAAGTGAAAATACTGCTGTGACATGTGTAAACAAAGCTGCTGTCACAAAGCCTGTTGGATGCCAAAGTTCACTCTTAAGTTTTCTAAAAATCAAAAAGGAGTAAAACAACTTGGGGCCAATAAGTTATCTGAGATAGTAACTGACTCAAAAGCCTGAGGTCAAGCATCAGCCTTGAAGGCATTCATATATGGACTTCTCACAACTGCTTTTGTTTATGGCAATAATTCTTGAAATATGAAACGCAGCAACAATAGCAGGTTTCTTCTGATTATGTAGGGATATCAGCTTTATATCAGAATTAAGTAGGATAATCGGAATTAAGTAGGAATGGAAGGATTAAAAAGATAGAAAAATGGTTGATTTGTATTTCCAGAGCTTATAAATGCGGATTTTGATGGCCCATGTGGTCTCTTGTGTCTTCGATACTGCACTTAGTGTTTCTGCCATGCTGATATCCCTAATCTTTATTTTAATAGTTTTTAAATGTTCTTGTTTATAGAAGAGAGGAAATAGTCAGTAGACACAGGACTGGAAAAGGCCTGTCTGCCATGCAGAATGCTCTGTGTGCAGAGGGGAGCCCGTAGGGTGGCCTGTGTGCCAGAACTTCTTGTGTAGACAGAGTGCGGCACCCCTCTCCTTTTACCACACATACAGTTGATACTTTCTATAGTGAAATTCAATACATCTTAATTCTCTTCTTCCTCACATCATATCTTGGGCTGTGTGCTGCAGTATGAACTAGATTTCCAATTTGGGGACTAATTTACTCTTTGTGGTATTATTACTGGAGTCTGACATTTAAATGCAGTCTCGGTTCATAACAGGTACAATATAGGAGGGGAATGATCTAAAAAATTTGCTATGGGTCCTTGAGGATGCAAGGTTGAGTACTGTTTGCAAAAGTCAATAGGGTTGTTGTATGCAGGCTTTGTGTGTGTGAGCACAGGAGGCTGAAACAAATCAATTTCCATTGACTTGTCTAGCAAAGGAGCCATTATTTAGAGCTGAATAGCCATTGCTCCTGTAATATAATGTGAAAACTTATTGTAGTTTTACTGAGAAGTGTGTTATGATGAAATTATTTGTTTAAAAGCAAAGTGGAGATGCTTTGTGAATATAAACTTTAGAGGTATTGATAAAAACTGGTTGACGAATAGATCACATTTATTTTTTTTTTAAGCTGTTCAAAAACAGTATCAGTCTGTTATTGACAACAGAGTTTATTGGTAAAAACAATTTGCTACTTTTATTTGAATAACTGTCAGCAATTACTGTCCTAGGGAAATGCAGCGCTTCAAGGAAATGCAGTGCAGAAGTGTGGAGCAGCAGCTCCTCCACCTTTAAAAGGCGGCTGGACTCATAAATCCAGTTCAGCAGCCCATCCCTTGTAAGAGTGCTTGCCCTGGGCTCTGCTCTTTCCATTAGCTCAGTATGTTACCAGTAAATCGTTGAAAATTCCCTGTAGTACTAACATTTAAGGCCTGAATTGCTAAAGTTTTTATGCTTCCTTTTGTGCATGGTTTACATTAACAGGAGAAGATGTTGGAGTTCTGAGAAAGATTTATGCAGTAAAGTGGGCTGATGACATCTTTTCTGTATTCTCCTTGCCTCTTCATGCATCTTTTCCCAACCTGTGATGCAGCTCAGGGTATAAACAGTAACTCAGTGGAGTTCCGGGGAATTACTATAAAAGGAATAACTACCAGCAAACCAGCGACATCACAGCAGATGATGCTAACAGAAAAAAAGAATTTTAACAAAAAGTTAAATGAAAAGTGTAACAATTGGCTCTTGCAGTAGGAAAACTTGGTCGAAAGGAATAATCTTCATTTCAAGAAGCGTGATGTAAATATGAGATAAGAGCCCATGCGCTATGTTTCTGCTCATTATTCATCTTTTGGTGGTGGGGGGTTGAAAAGCCCTAAAACAAAAAAACCACCAAAACATTACTTTTGCAGTGAAGTTATGCATTTAAATGGACTCCACTACTAGATGGCTCAGAACATGCCCAGCTTCAGCAGAGTGAGATTTCCCCATAGTGTCAGTATAAAAATGCCGTTCCATCCATTTTCATTTGTGTCCAGAATGAATGTGCAGCAAAGGGAATTGCGCTGGATCTTGGGTTTACATAGAACTGCTTCTCTTTTGAGTGAGAGAAAATGTATTCAAGTTGGAAACCAAAATCCACAGTTTCAACTACCATAGGTCAAAGGAGCTGTCCTGAATTAAGCCAAATAAGAATCTAGAACATAAAATGAGTGTAGTATTTTAATTCCTGTCACTATCTGTCAAAGCAGCGGAGGAGATGGATGAGGGATGTCACTGATGACGAGCCAGCGTTCAGCCATGTGAAATGTATTTTCTAAATCAAGTGCTTTGTCTTCTGATTCTGGGGTTTGTTCTTTAAGAGGTGCTGAAAGCTTGACAAAGTGAAGGCCAGGTGATGTACCTGTGGCTGGGTTTTGTTGTCTGCCATGTAACGTGTGCTGCAGCTGAGTGCCCAAGGGAGATGGGGAACAAGAGCAGCAAGGGCTGGATATTCTGAAGGCTGCTCTGGATATCATCTGGCAAGAGCTGTGTGCAATTGTAGTTCCCAGCCCTTTCTTCCTCACTCATTTAGCATGGGAGCACTGATTGGATGTCCTGGTAATGTCCTGTACAAAAACAAAATTAAATGGTTTACAGTGCTTTCTGATCTATCAGCATGGAATACCAAAGAAGATGAGAAATGCTGAGTTTGAAGAGGAAATGTCTATACTTTTTTGGATCTGTACTCTGTATGGTTACGACATAACTCTGCTGTTGGCACCTCCCAGCTTCACACCGTCACAGCAAAGAGCTGATTGAGCTGGCTGCCCACTCCTGTACTTAATTAACATATTCTTTTGACATTCTGTGTATGCAGCATGTGTTTTAAATTTTAATAAAACACAGACCTTATGCTGCTTGTTTGTCAGCATTCTCCTTAAGAATTCTCTATACGGAAGAAAAATTGAGTGAAGCTTATTGCAAGTCAAACAATGCCATTTGTAAGCCTCTGCTTTCAGATGTTAATTATTGTTTATACACCAGAGCCTCTGTAGCAGCCTCAAAAGTTACAAGGAAAATGAGTTGAGTGAGATTCACGGTGGTGGGAGACTGCAGAACCATGTGCTGTAAGGAACACTGGTGCAAAGGGCTGTAGATATTCTGTCTCTTGGGTTGTCATTAGTGTGCTGAATCCATGCTTGAAAGATCTGTGCTGGGCCCGATTTTGTTCTGATGTAAGGGTTCAGGTTTCTGAGAGAAGCTCTGCAGGATGAGGCAGCTGCACTGGGGAAAGGGCAGGATGGGCACATGGCTGAGGACTGGGTAGGAGCAAGGATGGGGCAGAATTGATTCTTCCTGTTGCAGCTGGCTTAATGCACTGGTCTAACCAAAGGCCCAAAGTCCCCTTTTAAAGAACTAAAGAGTTTGGATTTATAGCAGCTCTCTAGGCCGATTAACACAGGGCCTCAACCTCTCTTGTTGCTTTATGCACACAAATCTGATTGTGATAGAGTATTTACTTATGTAATACATAAATACCATTCCTCAGTTCACACATAAAAAGGAGCACAAGAACTGCCCAGGTGAAATTTACTGCAGTTGTGCAAGTCAGATCTGAAAATGATTTAGGGATTATATATCCCAGCACAGTGCACACTTTGATATAGAGAATGTACAGAACAGGGAGGACAAGAAGTTTACTGCATGCTTTAGATAAATAAGGACAAAACTTTGACTGTGCCAGTATCAAATAATTAGGTAATTTTCAGCATTCTCACTGATTCAGAGTTTGAAAGCACCGCTTTGGCAGGCTGCTCACGGCTCTGGGCTTGAGCTTGGGTCACATTTTTTGAGCTGTAATGTACTGTCTGACCAGGGCATGGTCCCACTTGACAAGGAAGGTGTTCCCTCCATCCCCACCTTTGCTGTTTTACTCTCTCTGTTTGGTGCGAGTGCAGGACGCAGCCCAAGTCTTACCCTGGATTTTGTGGCTCAGATTTCCTGTATTTCTCTGCTCATACCTTGTAATAGGGTAACATGAGACAGAACAATGCACATCAAAACCTGAATAACAGAACTGGACAATCCAGTTTTTACTTAAGTCAAAGGTGAGCATGACAGCTTAACCAGTCCCATTGAACTGAAGGGGCATGTGATATTACTGCTCCTTGCGATGTCTTCCATATACCAGCTGATGAACTTTTTCCATAGTCAAGTCAAATTTTTGTTTTAATGTGTCAGATGTCACCCTAAGTACGAGGGAAGGAAATAAAACGGTTATTGGCATACTTAAGGATGCCAGTAAGTTCCTGGAGTACAGTGGGAATTCAGAGGCCACTGGGGAGCTGATAAACGGCTCTCCATGATCACAGTCAATGGAAGCACATAGATGCTGTACTAATGTTAGGATGAAATTCATATGCATCTGTGCAGCTTAAGGGAAATGTTAACAAAAAGTGGTTTATGCTGGTTTGTAGTGTTGCCACGTTACCTGCCATGTAGATTCACTGAAATTACTGTCTTGGTGGTAGTAAGCAGACAGGAGTACAAAGTACACAACAGCAAAGGAAAGGAGACCACACAGCCATGGCCCAGAGGAGGCATAAAAGCTTTTTTCCTTGGTCGTATAATCAGGTCTGTGTCAGTTGATCACTGAAGCTGTATCACAGTGAGACTTTCTATGGTTATTTAATACAAAACCCTGGACACCACAGTGTGTGCAGAACCCATTAAAAGAAGCATTTGGAAAAATGAGTGTGGTACTGTACAGCCTTTGAAATTGCTTTCCATAAGTTGTCTCTTACTAATCAAATAGAATCTGGAAGGGAAGAAAAGGAACCAAGTGGGATGTGACAGGTATTTAGTTTAAAAAGAAAATAGGCATATCTGTGTTATTGTTTTCTGCTACAGCAATATTCAGAAAAATACCTTTGCAAGTGATTTTCTGCACTCCGCATTCAAGTGGGAATCTGTAGTTACCACTTTTATGGCATTACACTCTGCCCCCCACCTCTAAAACAACCAAAGTAGTCCACTTCAGATGCCGCTGTCTCCTTGTCTCTTAGTTCCTGTCTCTTGCACTGCGGTGTGTGTTTGTGGGTTGGGATGACACATAGCTTTATGCCATGCTGTGAGATGTGTGTAAGGCTGCACTGTGGCTCTGCACCAGAAATATCCAGGGTTGTGTGCAAAGATGTTGGCAGCTTTTGTGATGTTTTCTGGGGGTGCAGAAGCAGCATTCAACCAGCATGCCCAGCACTCCTCTGCAGTTGTCTGTTGTAGGAAGGAGTGCCCTGGACATGGAAGGCATAGCTCAGCCTCCAGGCACATAAGATAGAGTAGGCAAGCAGGTGGCTGTGTCTGTGGGGAGGCATGCAAATACTGGGTTTGACTTGCCCAGAGAGGACCATGTAGCCCTTTCTGGCTTAGCGGTCAGAACAGAAATCCAGTTAGGGATCAGATGGTCAGTGCTTCTCCGCCTGGAAGCTGTCGTATCTTATGCTTGGGCAGAGTGATGCTGAAAGCACCCTGGTATGACTGCGATGAAAAGCTCTTCAATGGAAAGCAGCCTTAGACTCCTATACTATATATACACATATCTATCTATCTCTCTATAGATATGTATGCCATATATATATGTGTCTAAACAAAACTTTATAGATGACATATTGGCAAAACACTGCCAGAATGTATTTTTATGTGGGTATAAAAATATGCTCAGTGGGTGTAAATTTTATATGCGTTTCAAAGTCTAAACTTGACAAACTGATGGGTTTGCAGGGCATATCTATATTCTTTCTTTCTTCTTTAAGGTGATAAAAAATTCAAGAGGTGTAGGCTCAGATAAAAATAAATGTGATCACATAATGTATTTGATTTAATTCATGAAGCACTACCTGTCCTCCTCCCTTAACAGGCTACTCAAGACATGTTAAAATGCTCTAATGCTATGAGTGTGTGAGCTTATCGCCTGGGAATGTTAATGCATTCGTTAACATTAAGTGCTGTCCTTGGTTATAAGTGTAGATGGCACTTTTGCACCACTGTTTACCTGTGCTTGCTATTATTCACTGTTCTTTTGCTTCTTTCTCAGCTTTGATGCTGTCCTGTTACGGTTTCTTTCCCTTGACAGTTCCTATTATCAACTTCTATTGTACAACTGTGGTGGGATTGTAAGGAAAAAGCCTTTTCACGTCCATTCTGTGATCTTTCCCTTCCTTTCTGCATTGCAGTTTGCTTTCTTTCTTGATTCTGCCAGAAAGATATTGAAGTACTGCAATATCTTCATTAATATCTGCTGATCTTTCTGCACATTTCCACTCTGCTTGTCTGACAGAGGCAAAGCCTGTCTCCTGACTTTGTATGTTGCACTGCCCTAGGGCATGTTCTGCAGAAGCTCCTGAAGAAACACTATGTTGACCCTTTATCTCTTAGTCTTGAGTTTGTAAACTTTCTAGTTTTAGATATAAAAAAATGCACAAAATCTGCATTCACATTTCAGTGGCCCTGGGAGCAGCTGTAATGGCAGGGCAGGACCACCCTCAGGTCTTCCATGACACATCAGTTCTGCTGCAGGAGTAGAACTAGGGTTTTGGTTTTTTTTCTTTTTCTTTTTTCCTTGCCACCAGATGAAGCACTGCTAGTGGGTTAGATAACAGTTAGTAAAACTTCCCTGAATCCCAGTCAGGTCTTGTGACCCGTGTCAGCATCTCTGGGATGGACTATGCAATGCAGGTTGTTGCTACCAAGTGCTTGCTACTAGCTGTAAATGCCTCTTTTCTTATCTGTCACTGAAAAGAAGCAGAGGAAACTACTGATGGAACATGTATTTCACCATCTGAGCTGCAGATGTAGTATGAAGTGGGCACCTGATTTTTGTAGCGTTTCCTGGTGATTAATATGGTCTTTCTTATACAGTTGTCCACTGACTTCATGCTGGTTCATTGCTCTAAGCCTTCTGCACCATCAAATTTGGTGATCAGGTTGCCTATAATAGCGTATCTGTGCCAGGAAATAATTCTGGTTGTTTGATGGGAGCTGACTGATGGAGGAGCAAACTTCAGGCTGGTCGCTGCACTCCTGCAGCCTGGCATGGCTTTACTTTGACCTGGGGAGACAAATGTTGAGCTGTGCATCCAACAGTTAAGGAGGGGGCTGGCAAATTCACTTGTGTTTGCAGAAAGCACCCAGAGTATGCAGCCTGCATGGCTGCAAGACAGCCTGACTGCTGTAAAGGCTGGCAGTGAGAAATGGAGAACAGTGTGAACACATCACTTAAACCCTCCAGCTAGTACATATCTTGAGACAGATGTTTGATGGAAAGCATTTGCTGGAGAGAAGCTGAAATAAACAAACATCATTCGTTCAAAAGACAGTGATGAGAACTATGAAGCTGGTGGTGGGAGTGAGGGTCAGTAAAAGTTAATTTGGAAAATGTATCTTTGCCAAAATGAAACAATTAGTGTATCTAGAGAAAGCATGGCTCTGTTGGAACCTGGAAATATTCTTGGCAGACTCATGGTCATATTCTGCACGCTTCTGTTTATGAACAAATGTGGAGCTTTGATTTTTGCCTGCTGTGATATTCAGTACTTTGACCCTTCAAGTAAATTTGCTTCTAAGCAAGATTTACATTTTAATTAAAATTTTAAAAAGTGATTGGGTAAATTCTAATTTTGCACAGTATGTATTGAGCAGTTTAGTTTTTTACATCGAAGGTGTGACTTTTTTAAAAACATATTTATACCACGATCCTGTTTCAACCTATCGATATCAGCCTGAACTGCAGAACTGATGTAAGGCTTTTAGATCGGGTGTTGTGCATTTCTCTTCAAGACATATTGGTAGATTTTGTTTATAAATTACTTCGCACTTGGGTAACCTGGGCACTGCAAACTCAATATCGTTTTAGGAGAGGGAGGCGAATTCTGCTTCTTGTACAAATGAAACCATGTGTTAAGTACTAATTCTTCGTTATTGATTGCTCAATACTCTTTGCCAGTGATTTCTGTGAAATAGGAAGACATATCACTTCATTTTCAGTTCCCAGGTTACAGTTACAGCTGATAGTCAAAGCAAAATGAAAACTGCTGCAACAAAACAAAGTTGGAAACAGAACACCTTTTATGTAGGAGTTAAAAAGGGGATTTTTCCAATACTAGCTCATGAAATATACCAATATTTAATAAAAAAGATGAGCTCTTTGCTGATTTGGAATACCAGGATTTGGTACAAGAATGTAATGTTGTGATCACACTGGTTTCTGAAATGAAATACCTAATTCTTTGCTCTATGTCAACATGATCTCTAAGGAAACTTGCAGTTGGTGCCTGTTATTTTCTCTGTGTATACAGTGTTTTAACCGCCTTACTGGAATACTTGACTTAGTTTTGCAATATCATTTGCAGTTGTGCTACATATATTAACTTCTTGTTGTTTTTTCATTTGTTTCTGTGTGTTTTATGAACAGTGAACTGATGCAGAAAATGCCTTGGATGTGAAAATCTTAGAACAGTAGCAAAGATCATTATGGATACAAAGACATATATGAGATGAGATTCCACCTTTTCCTTTTTTTAGAGAAACGAAGAAGAAAACATAGAAATGATTAGGTTAAAATATCAAGGTTATTAAGTTTCCAATGACAGGTTAGATCAATGCATGCTGATTTTAGGTTTGTGGTGCAGAAACATTTCTGTTTTGTCTGTTTCTGTAATAGATAGCAAGTGTTGCAAGCCTTAGAATAACCCTGCTTGTAGGGATCTGCTGAGAAGAGCAGGGGATGTTTGAATACTGGAGTATTTAATGAGAAATTTACTCTGCAGGTGCTAGAATGGGGTACAGCCCATTAGCATGCTGGATTTGGAGAGCTGGGATGGAGGCATGGAGAATATGGATGACATGACCAATCTGTTCCTTAGATATATGATATACTGCAGGCTGTTAAAAAAGGAGGAGGAGACAGACTCCAGGAGTGGAGGAAACGAGTGCTGCTTTCAAGACTTTACAGTAAGTTATTTTTGGTTTCAGACAGGCTGCAGAAAGTGAATTTTCCTGAAAGGTACAACTTTGAGTTTGGCTGGGAAGACTGATCAAATGACACGGACACACCTTTAAAAGTGGGACATGGAAATTATCAGTCAGAAGGACAAGAATGTTTTCCCTCCTTTTGACCCTGTGCTGCAGAAGAAAGCTCCCCACAACGTGCAGAGGTGACTTGTCTGTCTTACCTCCAAGAGAGAGGTATTTCAAAAGGCTGCTTGCTTGGGCTTAAAGTGCATTTTTCTTTGTGCATTGAGTTCAAAGCAAGCCTAAAATTGCAAGCAGAACTCAAAGCCATTGTGGTTTCACCTCATTTTTACACGGAGCCCATTGAGATTTGAGTGATTTAATCCTAAAGCTGTAAGTCTGGGTAGGTTCACACAGAACTTAGTAAAAGGTTATTTGAAAGAATTGCAAACTCCAAAAGATGTCAGAGAACTGTGGCTAAGCTCGTTACTTGCAAGTAAAGGAACAGGAGGTCAGGGAACTTTTCTGGGAATTTCAGAATTGCTGGGAAGTTTTTTTCATAGCTCTGTTTCTGTTAATAGTGACCAACTGCATCGCAGGTCCACACGCTCGGTCAGAATCCCTGTGCTGAATGTAGAGCAGGGGACATTCGTGGATCTCGTGATCTACAAGTGCCCTACATTTCAAAGAGGAGAATGAAAACAAGGCAAAATTGCTAAGCCAGAGTTGTTCTTTCAGTGTGGTTTGAAACTAAAAATCAGAGAAGAGAATGAAGGGAATGGAGTGTTGCATGCAAAGTCGTGGAGCAAGGGCTGCTCGGGAATCAGCGCCCCAGGCTTCTGTCACTACCTCAGTGCATTTCCTTCAGCTCTTTACCTGCTGCCACAGCCCATACAGTGGCAGCAGCTCATTTCCCAGTGTGTATCTGTGTGTTCTGTGAGATGCTCTTAACTGGCTGTGCTGCAAGGCTTGTGCTCAGCTCGCGCTTTAAGTGAAACTTTCTCTTGTGCACCGTGGTAGACCTGACAATTGTGTTAGCTGCTAGTAAAAAATAAATAAAACAGAAACTATTGGATAATAACACTCTTCATGAGGGTCAACCTCTAGCAAGCTTCCTTTCTCTCTTGCTGACTTCTTAGTTCTTTTCAGATCAGTAGCACGCTCTGAACTGCTGTTTGGTTCCAGACCTTCCTGACCCATGTATTCCACCTCTATGAACATCACAGCCCAGGTGACTGTGGGCAGGGGTGTTCTCTCCTCACTGATTTATACGTCTATAGTGTATTTCAGAGGTGGAATGGATCATCCCTTACTGATTAGGTGCATGGAGGTCCTAGGTCTGCATATGGAAATGCTTGCAATTGTACAGATAACTTTGGTAGATGGCAGAATTTTCCTTCCTCCTTCTAACAAACCCAGAAAAATGAAGAGAAAATAACTTTGAATAGAATTCTTTTGTCTTCAAAATATTTTCTCTTTAAAACAACGGTGTTAAATGCAGATTTAATATTTTGTCTTAAGATGGAAGTCATTTATACAGCTTACTCAATGTTAATTAACATTTTTATGTCTTATTTCAGTAACACCATTGTGATTTTAAGTCATCCGTGTAAAATATTTCCAGAACAGGGATGTCTGGTGGAAAAACCATGAGGAAATAGGTATGGAGCTGAGATGTCAGAACTGCTTATTGTTTCCAAAAATCTTGGTGAAGCTTGTCCCTGAGTATAGAGGAGGAACTGAAGCAGACAGTGTACATTTCTTGGGAACATTATTTGCTTTAATGACTAAAATAGTTCTTTTTTTTTTTTTTTTTGAAACTGTCATATGTTTTGGGTCATTATCTTTTAATCAAGCTTGTATGCTACTCCTCAGAAAAATACCATCTGTAGGAATAGAGCTGCAGAAATATCTTGGATTTTGTACTGAGTTCTTTTGACCTTTTAAAAGGAAAAAAATACAACTGAGATTTTGCTCTTGGTCTTGCTGGCATCGATCTCAGATGAGAATACTGGTCAATACACTTACATCAGCTCAACACTGGTGGCAGTTATGTAAATATCTGGCTTAATATCCAAGACTTTCTTTCTCAAAAGCCAAGTAGATTGTTACCACATCTGTGATAACTCTGCTGAATCCTACTAACCAGATCAATCTTTCACTACCTTTGAAAATCTATGGGACATTGTTACAGTAATGACAGGAGCCTTCCTTTACGCTCATAATCAGTATTGATTATAATATGAGATGAAGAGTCCTCTGGTAGAATAACATTACCATCTGATTTAATAAGATAATTGCTATCTTTATTCATAAGTATTGTTTTATTGCTTTCTGTTAGTGTGGCACTTGTGGGATTCATAATTCATTTCAATTACACCAGTCATCAGAGAAGCTAGTGAAATGTGATATTAGCAATTCTGCTTTTACTGTACCAGCATAGATTTTCTGGAAATGGACAGAGACTCATTTCTTCAGGACAAGAGCTCTCTTCACCCTTCTTTTAAATGCACCAGGTGTGTCTGAATAGCAAGGGAAAATTAATCCCTCTCACTTTGCTGGGAATGTGAGATAAAAGGAAGATGAGAGGGATAAAAGAGGAAGAAAGAAATGGGGAACTGAAAGAGTAGGCAGGAGAGAAGGGGTGAGAAAGGTGGGACGAGTCAGAGTTGAAGAAGACAGCTAAGGAAGGGCAAAGGTATGAAGTGTTACAGAAGCAGTTGGAGAACTACAAAAGTGTTACTGTATGCACAAAAGCCACAGCTAGACAAAAGGGCTGGTAGGCAGTAATGAAAGGATGAGAAGGAAATGCTCCTTTCTTCCAATTCCTACATTTGTGGGTTCACGTAATTTTCACTCCTTAAGAAATGCAACACTCCCCAGCTTTATGCAGCTCTGCTTCACAGCTTCGTGTTGCAGCCCAGTTCCTGAGTCATATCCTCCCTCTCACTAGACCTGAGGAGAAGCTCGATTAGTAATGGACATGCTCATGCCTTTCAGGTTCTATTTTGGGTTCCTCTGGTTTCTGCGTTATTGCTGGGACACAGATATAGCCCTTTCCATGAGCTTGCAGCAGGGTCTAAGTAGCAGCTAGGCATCCTCGGTTGGCAGGAAGAGGTCAGCTAAGGAGCACCCACAGTTCACAGGAGACCTCTTTAGGGGCTGCCCTTGAAAGAAGAATGGAAGGAAATCGAGCAGAAAAGAGGGATTTTGTTAGAAGTGACATTTCTAGCAGGTGCTTAGGAGGTGTTGCAGAGAACCAGCCTTGCAGTGCTGCCCTCTCCTCCCTCTCTTTGTCCGAAGGGCAAAGCCTCTCAGACTCTGTATGGGTTTTAGTGAGGTATCTGATGGGTCTCCTCCTTCCATTTTTAAGCCCATTTGGCTCAGTAAGTTTTCTCCTCTCAGTGCGCAGTTTTGCAGTGGAAATCAGAGCAGTAATAGATGTTTGCATAATTTCAGGAATGTGTTGATGTGTTTCTGTCCATGCTTTAAAGTCATTTATTTTACAGTCTTGGAAGTCTGCGAAGGACCAGCCAACTTGACAGAGCTCCTCAGAATGCCAGTGGGGCAGAACTTGCAGAAATTTTTCTTGAAGCTATAGCAGATTTATACTGATAAAAAACCAAAAAACAAACAAAAAAAACCCCACGTGTTTCTCAGGTGGAATGTGATGCACTTTTGGCATTATACAGCTTTCAAGCAGCCTAATGTAATGCCCCCTGTCTTTTATTATTTATACAAGAGATTTGTGTTTTTGCCATGCTGGAAAAGACCATTCTGTTACTCTGAAGTTCAGGCAGGACAGAAGAGAATATGGGAAACTGAACTTTTCAACCTGGTGGCCCCTGCTGGCATGGCAGGCAGCGGTCTGACAGGAACACAAGTACAGCAGTACAGAGTAATAATGAAAAATGTAGCACTGCAACTTTTCTCTGTCAATAACAAAGCTCATCTTTTTGTGCCAGCAAGACATTGCATGCAGCACACATTTCAAATTCAGTTAATCTCGAAATAATTCAAAAATCAAAGAGCTTATTCAACCATCAAGACATACCAGATTGACTCGCTGTGTATTCATGGAGGGGATAGCAGAGAAAAAAAGAATTCAATATCAGAATCAGTAAAAGCAGCGCTAGTTTTTTGTTCAGTCTAAATTGTTTTTAGACCACACGAGCACGCTATGAATGCTAAAAGAGGTACCAAAAGAATATTTTATGATAGCATTGTTTGCGTTACTCGTCTAGGAATAAAATTCACAGAGGTTGCAGTGGTACATATGTGCACATGCTCTTTCTGCTTCTCTTCAAGAACTCAGATATCTTGAACGTTATTCCAGGGCTGTGAATGCATCTGCTGTCATTAAATGTTAGATCACAGCACACCTAGCATTCAAATCTGGTGGTAAAGAGCATGTGCACGTACAGCTGATGGGCACACAGATTCTGCTATGGGGGTAGTATAGTATTGCCTTACCAAGTCTTGGTGTTTCCTGTTTTGAACCTTGTGTGCAGAATAGTGCAGTTGTCATTAAGAATGGAGTTGCTGCCACCAAATTCATATGTATTTATGAGAGGGCATCTGCCAGAGTTCAGCACTCACTATAGCAGGTGAAGGTACCTGCTTCTCACTACGCAGAAAGTATACGTTTACTTGTAAGCAGATGAGGATGCAGGACTGCCCCTTGGCTGGATGAGTGACACTGATATTGCTCAGTGCCATGCTGCAGCGGTCAGCATTGGCTCTCCATGTGGCTTGAGTCCCTGAGATTAGGACCAAGCACTGTGAGAACTGAACGGGGAAGAAGTGGAGGAGGCTGTCCTTGCAGCTGAGTGGAGCCCGTGGGATACCCCTGGTCATGCCTCTTGCCTGGTGCCCACATAAGGCTGAGCTGCTGTAGGATATTTGAATCAAAAGGTTCTTCTCGCCATTCCACCACACCCTTCCTCTAAGCAAGAGTAGATTATATGGGAATAAACTGCTCTCCTCTCTTAAGCTCTAAATTTATGTAATTCCTCCTTTATCTCTTCTGTACATTTTAGAAGTTTTCCAGATGCTGAGCTCTGAATTGCTGCAGACACACAGCCTTGTTTCGCCATGCTCCTGAATGAAGTGTGAAGGACATTATTCTTGAAATCTGTAGACAGCTGGATAAACTGATTTTTTTGTTCTACCTGTTAGTTGTTGAGGCTTTGTTTGTCTCCAGAAAACCTTCATGTGATTTTTGTGTAACCCAGGAAGATTATTCCTTTTCCTTCATGTATCTCACGCAGTAATTCACTACTGGGTGGTGGGGGTGCTGTCGATGAAGAAAGGCTTAGGCCTGTTGTCTTGGTTTGTGCAACTGTGAGTAAGCTATTGAACTGATTTTGAGCCCACTCAGTCTGGGAGAAAAAAGTTTGGAAATGCCACTTAACTGTACGTGTTAAAAGGAATAGTATTTTAAGAACAGATGGATGGATCATATGGGGGGGGATCAGGTTCTCTTTCCTATCTGTGGCAGTGTCAAAACATCAATTTACAGAGACAAGATATTTTTTTTCTTGCAGTCTCCAGCAGTCAGATATTCTCACTGGTCTGTAGATATTTGGAAACTGCTAAGGGAGTGTAGATTTCCTTGCACATCTCCGTGCTTATTAGCTGTGTCTACCACTCATGGGATCTTCAGATCCTGTCTGAGTTGTGGTCAGCAATGGCAGGTCATGGCAGAGGGAGTGTGAAGGTAGGGCTCTGAGTGAGTTTGCTGTGTACAGGTGTCCCATAGACCAGGCCTTAGTACGTTTTGGCAAGATTTAATGAGTGTCCCTACTTGAAAGACTTCATCTTGCTTCAATATAGTTAAAATCACCAGACCTGTGTTTCCTTCTCAGGCAGCTCTGGTGCTGCTGCTCTCACTGTCAGTCTGTGGAGATTTATGCAATGGGTCACATCTACAGGGAAGAACAAAAGATAAAAGCAGATTACAATAGCATATTTGATATTGAACTTCTGGTTTAATTGTTCCCTGTTACCATGAGTACTGGTATATGTTCTTTATGTTTGCATCAATTATTTACCTTCCTTTGGCAATGTACCACTCTTCCATCTGCTTTCAAGTGACTGATGTGGGGAAATAACGAGAGGTGGCATCTTGATGAGAGTAGTGTGAGCTCCTGATGTATGCTCAAACTTTTACACATACATGTATTTTTTCAGCAACATAGAGAGGACCACTCACAATGTGTGTATTTTTCCTTGCTCATGAAGAAGCCCATAGACCTGTTCAGTTTGTTTGTTTCCTGCTCTACAAAAGTGCGTGTGACACAGAGGAGATTAACAAAGCAAGGGCTGGTGTCTCCACTGGTCCCTTATTTTTCCCTTCAGTGCATAAAGGTGTTCCTTGGCAAAGCCATCCAGTGCTTGCTCACACAGTAACAAGAGCTCCAGGAAGTATTGACAGGTCCCTGCTCCCTGACTACTAATAAAATAAAAGCCACTAAAACTCTTAATGGCCTCTTGTGCACTATGTGAGCATTGATTAGGGAGGATTACAGTTGTAGCTATTGACAAACTGAATCAAATTTAAAAGCTGCTACTGACTGTTCTAGCTCGTTGGTGAGTGAAGGGGACAGGGGCTGGTGCTTCTCTTGCTTTCCAAAAGTGATGTGGAAGAGTAACCCCAATGAATTTGGACAAAGCATTAATGAAGCGGAAAACAGCTCAAGGTTCATCCTGTAGTGATCAACTCTGCAAAGTTGCATCTTTCTTTTCTCCTTTAAGTTCAAAGTTATAGATTTTTTTTTTTTTTTCTATTTGATACTACCAAGTGAAATTGCTTGCAATCAAACCTTTTAGCTGTCTAGCTGGCACCATTTATTTTTAATGTTAAAGACATAGGCAATTTACAACAAATAGTAATGGAAATGTATTATAAATGTTAGAGGTTTTGAGTAGGCAATATGTTATAAAACTTTATGTACCCATTTTACACATGCACGGCTCTCTTCCTTTGTAATGAAAAGGCCTAGTTAACATTATTTCCTGATATCTTCATTCTCATTAGTGCTATTTTTCACCTCCCTGCACACACTAGTTCATCAGCTGTCATGTTAGAAATACATATATTTTTATATAACGTAAGGAGACAACCTTAAGTTCTGTAAAGCTTTCTTATTTCTAGAGGCTACTGGCTGCCTTGTAGAATGGCAGTTTGGTGTGCCAGCTTCCAAAAGTTCTGAGGAAGAGATGATCTCTAGCAAAACCTTCAGAATTCAGCCAGGCTTCGTAATTTGTGCGGTCCAAAAAGAACAGCATCTCCAACTTTATTTGTAAAAGTTAAAAAAGAATATATTAAGTGGTCTAGATTTTAAGGTTGAATCTGTTTTGGTTTTGAACTTACAGCTATTGCTCTTTCTAAAACATTAGATCAAATATACAAATGCTTTGTTTTATGTGGCTTTGTGCCAAATTGCTAGCCATTGTAAGGTCCAAGATAGGTCTTACATTAGCTGTGGGAATCCAGTCTGTCACATCTACTACAGGGAACAGAGCATGTTTCTTCTGAAAAGAGGGCTTGGATGAGATTAGTTGTTCTAGGTTCTACTAAAAGTTTAAAGTTCATTACAAAATCCATCATCTACTCCTTGCTGTTGGGTGTGATGGAAATCCCTTGCCTTCTGTAATGATCTGTATTTCAAGTGCATGTGATGCTCTTTATTGGCTTCACAGAAAGAGCAGAGTGCAGGGATCCACTAATGTTGCTGTTCAAATGTATTGTCCCTTAGGTGTCTGGGAATGTAAGTCCGTGACTAGAATTACATCCACATCTGTGGAATATGGATTTAATATTCTGCTTATTCTGTTCTGATACCTTGGTTTCTTATCTTCATACAAGATACCTCCTGTTACATGTGTCAGGCAGGCCCAGGTGACTGATGTGGCAGCTGCAGCCACATGTCCCAGCAGTGCATCAGTTATGTGAGTTGTAGTCTGGAATGAGCAGGGGCAGGATATGGAAATTAGAGTGTAGAAAAACTGATAATGGTGGGTTGCTCAAAGCAGATATTTTTCCAAAATCTTTCTTTCCAAGGTTTTCTTCTGCTCGTTCCCCAGTCAGTATCAGCAGGAGTTGGTTGTTGGACTGTAAAGAGATCCTTAGAACCTTTTCTTCTTCAAGTACAACTGTGGGGTGCTTAAACAGAGTCACTCACATCTATCTTTATAAAGGAATCTAAACATGCATGCTTTAGCAGAAGTCTATAGTGGGAAGAGCAAAGCTATGCTCACTAATCTCAAATTGGAACATGAGTTCTGAATGCTAGAAACACAAATGTTCTGCTTACATGAGCCATTAGAAATTTCTGTGATACATCTGAGTGCATGAGCAGCTATGCTGGACTGATTTTCAGGGAGATTTGGATACATAGGATTCACACAGGCACTTCTGAAATGCCATCTGGGTGGTCTTAACAAAAAGCTGTGACATTTTTTGTATACACCTGTCCTGACTTTGCATCTGTTGATCTTTTTGAAAAGAATGATGGTTGACATACTGGTAGCATTGAAGAAAATTAGAAAGAATTAAAAAGCTAAAACCTTTGAAAAAGAGGATGACGTTTCCTTTGTACTTCAAACAACTTATTTTTGGGGTAGCACCCATTGATGCCATTAGCACTGTTGGGAGGAAGGGAAAAAGAAAAGCTAACCACAAAACAAGGCAAAAGTGAAAGACAGTTTAATTTATACAGAGGGGGGTGAGGGCTGTGTTTGTGTTTGTGAAAACGAGTAACTGAAATGAATATCTGTGAATCCTTTCCCTTTTAGAAATCATTCTAACACATGTAAGTCTCTTCTGGGTGCAATTTTCTAATTAAAACAGAGTTTGTAATTGATAACTTAGTTGATCAAATCTACTGTTTCATTTACCAATTCACCATTAGCAAATGCTTTGCTTTCCAAATTAATCCATCAAATGAGCCTGGTAAAGAATACTCCACGTGTTCTTCGGTTGTGAGCGGTTTTTCGTAAACCACGTCCACCAAAAGTAAGAAGCCTATTTTGAGTGAATGCACAGATCCCACAATATTGTGTGGGTGTTCCTGAACTAGATCTGGTTCTGGGGTCACATTTCCTTTTGCCAGTATTTTTCCTGGTCTTTTTCTGGCACCTGTCCGAACTTTCAAGGGTATTGAGGCCAAGGAAGAAAAGTTCGCAGTGTCTTTGAATCTTTTAGCAACTTGGCAGTTAAGCACAAAACGGCTCCAACATGATGGACAGTTAAATGATAAAATACCTTTCTAGTAGCTACTCAAGATGGGAAATATTATGTGAAAGGGGCAGGAAGTGTTTCAAAGGGCAGTTGATAATAAAGGGTCTGCAAGTGTTATTTGTAAGTGATTTATTGATCTGTTCAGTGTAGCATGTGAGACTGTACTGATTTATATGGAGCATGTACAGGAGCTGTGTCATTACAAACTGCAAACCAATCTTGAAAATTAGTTACTGTCCAATAGCTTTTGGAAGGATATACCTGTCCTGTTGCCACCAGCCCAGAGCACGATGATTAGTTGCAGATGAAAGCTGATGCGAGTGGATCAAAGCTCGGTATATTAGGTTAAGCTTTTTAAACATAGATTTATGAACCATCCGAGTTCATTTTGTGTACTCTTGGGAAAGAAAAATTGAAGCACTCCAAGGATCTTCTGTTTAAATACCTGGAATTTTCCAGCTCTTTCCTAATGGGATTTCCCTTTTCTCTGCTTTTGCTACTCTTTCCAACCTCTTCCTTTATTTTTGCATCTACTCTTGGGGTGCCAGTGCACTGTAAGCTATAGATCTTAAGTGTCTTCACCAGTCTGCAGCTATGACTATTGTATAGACTGTATGTCAAGATGCAAAGCCTATTTTTTGATTCTAGATGTTCAGTATTCAGCCCTTACTAATAACCAAGATGAATGTTGATATAATTTTTCTCGTCATAAATCTTCATTTTATGGTAGGCATACAAATATTAACCTCGCTGGGCAATTAGCGTTTGCAAAGCATAGGAAATGGAGACTACTGAAGAACTGATTTTTGTAAGGCATGAAGATCTTCAACTCTAGAGGAAAGTCTGTTGCTCTGGAAATGGTTGCTAGGGCAAAGAAGTGGCTTTTTGAACAGATTTCTGATCTTTAAAAGCAAAACTCTGATGATATGAAGTGAAATCTTGTGGCTTATGTGTTTCTTAAAGGATGCCCAGGACCTCTGCCATTTCATATTTCTCCAGTATGAAAGCTTTTACTTGTCAATATCTGATACTTTGAAAATCCTTTGAGCTGTAGCACTCACCAGTGGAATGACAAGAGCCTGGGTTGGTAAATACATGGCACTCGCTGATGCATGTATGTGATCTGTGCAACCAGCATGGAGCTGGAGCCCAGCTTCCACGTGATGCCTTCAGTGAGCAGCAGCGCAGCCAAGAGCAGAGGAGAAGGCAGTGGTCTTGTTTGGTTTTCGTTGCCACAGTGCCCAAAAACACTTGGTTAGAAGAAGCCTTGGGTGAGAAAGGATTGAAATGTCCTGTACACCTTGCAACAATGAATTGTTTTTGTGGGATGAGACAGAACTGGTTACAAAAGACAAGAACACAAAGAAACAGTGCGAAGGCAGTAGATGGCGTGTTGTGTCTCAGCACAGAGCTGCCCAAGGTTGGTTGTTCTCTACCTGCAGCAACAAGGAAATCCTCATGGAGAGAGCTGAGGGAGCGGAAGAGGTGACTTTGGAGATGCTTGAAGTGCATTGCTCCTGGCAGAAAGGATGAAGCTGCTGTTGTGTTTTTGTAGTGAGTGGATGCTGAAGGCTGAAATCACCAGCTGAAGTGATGCCGACAGCCTGTTTCACAGTGTGGAATGAGAGATGGCAAGGCAGGGACAGGCCAGAAGGGCTTAGGAAGTGAAGGTGTCTTTTGTTTGATACAACATAGAAGAAGGAGCCAAAAGAGAACAGACAGAGAGGGTTATGTGGTTTAAGTGACAGGCTTGGGAAGTCAGCTTTTCAGACTCACTGTAAATGGATGTGAGCAGGGCACGAATTGCATTTGTCAAGCTTGGGAAAAAGATGTTTTAATAGAGGTAAAAAGTGTTGGGAGCCTGGAGAGAGCTTTTCCCGGGTGATTCCGTAAGAAAATCCAGAAATGAATTCATTATGTAGAGAAAGATCATCTGCAGGATTGGCACATATGCTGGGTTTAGTGACTAAGAAAGGTCTGAGCCAACGGCTACCCCAGGGTATGGAGTGCAGTGAGTGGCATGGCACTGAACAGTGACCAAGGAAAGGAGGGAAAAGATTTGGGGATAATTGCTATGCTAAGCTTAAAATAATGATGAGGTATCTCTGAATAGAGCTTAATTTAGACAGGACAGGTTGGAGCAGAGAGGTGTTTTTGGGAGTTGCTAGGATAAAAATGTAAATTGAATGTATGTTTACAGATCATCTCTGGACAGTTAAAGTTGTTTGTTCCTCTCTCATAGGAAGAGAAAACATCTGGGATTCACCAGTGGAAAACTTGGCACAGTCCACATCACTTGTGACTGGTCACTGAGCGTGGGGTGGTTTGGTGGGGCTCATGGAATACAGGGAGAGGTGGCTGTGGATACACCCGTGCTTTTGTAGCCACGCAGTGTAGTTAGTTGGGCTGTTGCTCTTTTAGTGAATGTAGATGCTGCCTGCAGGCGCAATTCAAAGTGCTGTTTTATCCTCAGGAAGAGGAGCAGGAAGAATACTCTGTAGCAGTGTATTTTTCTCACTGTATCAATTTTTCATCTGCCTGTTGAATATAATTGCTGAGTCCAATGCATATGTTATTTCTTCTTGGTCTTTGTATCCTTAATTTTAATTTCTGTCATAGACTGGGAATCTGAGCCTTCCTTTGGTTTTCAGCATATTAACGAGAGACAGGAGGTTAGAGGAAACAGGAATAGTTTGAGTCTGGTGCCTTCTATTTAGTATTCTGTGTGTTCTGTGTGCTTCCTTAGCTGAAACTTTAACAATGTGTGTTTGTATTTTTGTTTTGTTTTTAATAAAGTCGGAATTCTGAAAATGTACATTGTATACCCACTAGGTACACATGCTAATCTTCGGCAGTGCTGGTGTCTGTGCTGAAAAATTCCTATTACCTTCACCAGAATGGTGTTCCTGGACTGGATGAGACTGGGACAATCCAGGCTGGTGAAAAACAAATGCAAATAGCGAGTGCCCTCATGTCACTGCATTTCAAGCATCTCTAACTTTCCTCTGCATTGTCTTCTCTGCCGTTGCTGTTCGCATAGCATTTAATTATGCAATTTTAAGGACTTTTACTCCATGCTAGGCTAAATTAAATTGCCATGGCACCCACACTGTCTGCTTGCTCTACCTCTTTATGAGACAGTTTTCCCTTAGGGAAAACTTCTCTATTGCAGTAAACATCTTCTGAAACATCCTTGCTGCTGAGTCTTAAATCTGAGTGGTAACAAAAATCATTACCTGAATGCATAGAAAACCATAGCAGCAGATTTTTTAGAAAGAAACCTTCAATGTTGGGGTTGCCAGCACTTTTATTGTGCCTGAGCAGCCTCGGTGTAAAGCTGCGCACCTCCAAAGTATTGACACTTGTGTCAGTGTTTGTATCATTCATGGACTCTGCAGCCAGTCGTGTTTCTCTAGTATTGCTAACAGTCAGATTTAAAACCTGAGAAAAATGAAGCCAAATTAGAAGAGAAATAACTGACTGATCTGTTTGGGATTTATAATGATACACTGAATTGTAATATTTCTATCAAACTCAATTAAATTTAGACTTCTCCTTATCTGTTCCTCTTGAAAAAACAAATATTGTCTCTCAGTGCATTATTGCAATTAATGAGAATCAGGTGTTGCTGTGTGTCCACTAATCAAGATTTTTCTGGCCAGCTTCTCATTGCTACCAGGCAAAGAGTTCTCAGGCTTCTTCTGAAGCTTATTCGTGTACTTCCATTTTCTCTGCATGAATTCAGAAACCAGATCGGAGAAGTTCTTAATGTAAAGTATAATTTATGATAACTTTCTGGCACCGCCAAGGTTTATCACAGAAAAATGTAAATATGAGAGCTTCATTTCCTTCTCGTAGTGTTTGCTGCTGGAGTTTAACTGCGGGACTTCTTTCTGAAGACACTAATTGGATTTTCAACAGGATGTTCATGAGTCAAGGGTGGTGCTAAACAGTGAGGCTGGGTTATTATTATTATCTTTTTTTTTTTTTCCCCCACTTTTAGTAGACCTGCTTAATGAAATGTATAAAAAGTCTTCTATTGTTCTGTCAGAATGGAAATAATGTGCTTACTCTGTTTCCTGCTGTGATCAACCGATCTGGTAATTTAAATCTAAATGTGCCATAATCTTGAACACCAGGAGGATTAGAAAAAATCATAAAGAGAACACCCACATTTACATTTAATAGATGGCCTTTTGAGCTCATTTGCAATTTAGTGCTGTCCTTCCTTGTTGAAAACAAAAACAAATTTCCTGAAAACAGTATCAAAACAGCAAAAGTGCATCAATTAAGCCACAAGATGCAACAGGGCACATTTTAATGGACCATTAGTCCCGGGGTGTATTGTGAAGTACCAAAGTAAAGGACTGATTACTTAAAGTACCACAAAACATATTAATGATTCATTAAAACATGCTATGTTAACAAATGGCCCTGTTATAACTAAGTGTCCTGATTGTGCAGTGGTTTTTGGTGGTGTGTTAAAGTAGCAAACCTGCAAACGGGAAGTTAAGAATTGGGTCCCCAGCCATTTAAATGGATGAGTAAATATATTTTTAAAACCCAAAATACATAATATGTACTTCAATTAACACTGTTTTTCCCAGCAATATTCCTCCACCGCTGAGGGAAACAAAAAGTTTTGTTGCTTGAATTTTCAAGAGCAGTAATTTGGTTAAATGCTTACTCTATGTGCGCAGGTATTTTCAAACACCCTCTTTGTTGTTTTCTCTAACCAGAAAACTAAATGCTCTTTTCAACTTGAATAAAAGACCAAATTGAGAAGTCTCTTGGGCACATTCTTAGCTGTCAGTAGGAGTAAGAGACATTGCTAATGCAACCAGGAGGGCATTTGGTTGAAATCCAGCCTTTAGCTGCAGTGTGTTTTGGTCAGACTTGAAATACTTGAGCACAAATTAAATGTGTTACAATGCTTTTTTTATTTATTATTTATTTATGCTTTACAATTAGATCGCTTATTTGGCTTTTTGCTAGTATTGAATGCCTCCTCAGTTGAGGTTCTTCCCATCAGAAACATTAACTGAACCCTCTGCAAACTGAGGAGAAATCTGGAAAATGCAGTTGCAGAAAGCATTTCTTCCTTTTCAGTTTACATCGAGTACAACAGCAGTAGTCTGAAAAGCAGATACCCTGTGGTTTTAGGAGAATCCAGAGTTAGTATTTTCAAGGGGTGTTTTTTATTTATCTTTAATAGACGTAATTCAAAGTGGATAAAAATAAATCCTGGGTTGGGAGATGGAAAGCAACAGTTCTGTCCCCAGTTGGTGAATTCATTCACGTGCGAGTGTCTAAGACTAAACATAGCTCTGGCATGTGTACTTTAGTGGCTGGTGATTTCCAATTATTTCTTCTCATGGAAGGACTTGTAATAAACTTTTTCTTTTTACTTGGCTGCATCAATTCACAGAAAATGGATTGCAGTGAAATCTAAGATTGCGGCAGTCTCCTGCGTAACGCCATCCCTTACTCACTGGGAATCAACTGCAATAATGGGCATTATACCCATGTCTCCCAAGAAGCCATTTGCACTCTGTAGTTGGTCCATCATTTGTGTGGATCAAGACGATAAAAAAGAGAAAATAAAAAAGCACATTGAAAACAATGTGGGCCGCATGTAATTTCTTCTTGATGGCTTTTAATGTATTACTGATCTTAGCATATGGCAAATAGTGCAGGTTCTTTCTTTTTAGTAGTGCTGCCTCTGTTAAGGCATTTTTACCCTGTCTTTAAATGGTGTGTGTTCTTAAGCCTCCACCTACTAAATATCTGTAATAGAGAGGTATAAAGAGCTTTTTAGTGTGTGGTACTTACTGTGCCTGCTTCAGCTACTCTAGAGCACAAAGAGACTTGTGAAACTGTTGCTTGTAAGAACAAACTAAATAAAACCTTTATTTTAAAAACAAGGGACACCATCATGAGTAATTGCTGGTGCTGGTGCCTGGAATACAGAAATGCCCTATTGGTAAATGTTGGTGCTGATAAGTGAGATGACCTTTTATTTGGTCACCATTAAAATGAAACATCCTGGAGAAAAAAGAAGCTGTGTATATTTAGTCCCAGTTTCCTTTTGCAAAACCAGAAATTACCCAGTAAATTTTTATTAAAGTATAACTCCCTCCTCACCTGTTATTTGCTTTTTGTATAGATGGGTTTCATTTATTTTTTTCCTTTTATTTTTCCTATTGGGGATGGAAAGTATTCATTAAAATGTTCATTCTGTTTCTCTATGCAGTTCTTCCATTTCCTCCCAGCACTTCTATTCCCCTGAAAACATGCATTTGCAGCTTTCCTCCTAAGCACTTTGCTTCTTCAGAGCAATCTACCACTCATTTCTGTCTCCTGCACTTCTGCTGCTTCTTTCCCTTCTACAGTACTCACAATTTTCGTCTTTCCCTTCTCATTGAATTCAGTAGCAAAACTGCCAGACTCCTCTCAGAGCTGGGCTGACCTGGTGCTGCTGTCTGGCCCATAACTCTCCCCTCTTTAAAGGTCTTGGAGCTCTGCTGCATACTCCCTTGCTCTGAGCAGCCTCTTCTTTGACCCTGTAATACGTTAAAGGTTGCATATAACATAACATGAAATCTCACCTGAAAAGCAAACCAAGTCATTATTATCTAACCTTGGTGCTCTGCAGGGTCAGCAAGAGGCAGCTGTTACTGCTGGTGTGTGAGGCAATGCAGGGATGCTCTCAGTTCTCTATAAAGTAGTGGAAAAAAAAAACAAACACTTTGGGCAACAGCCATGTTTCCCTTCTAATAAGCAGATAAATACATGTATAGAAGAAAGAAGTGCAGCAGCACAGTAGGCGTTACCCAGCTTTTAAAAATGTCTTCTCTGATGCAGTCTCTAAACACCAGCAGGCTTCTGGATCAATGCATGGGGCTTCAAGGGCAGAAGATCAATGCATGGGGCTCTGCAGTGGCTTGGGCTCCAGCAGCCAAGTGCTCTGCTGGCATGGCTGCTCCTGATCTCTCCTGTGTAGGTTTATGTGGCTGAAGTTTTGTAACCAACTTGGCTACTAGACGCTTTCAGTATCTAAAGGAGGGATGTGAGAGTGAAAAAGACCGACTTTTGGGTTGGTCAGCAGGGCCTTTTGTGATAGGATGAGGGGAAGTAGATTCAGACTAAAAGAGGGGAGATTTAGACTTAAGGAAGCTGCTGCTTTGGCTCTTCGTATAGGGCCAAAACGCATGGGCTGTGCACTTCTGTCAACCACACTGAGAAGTGTGAGCTCACTCTCATTCTTTTTCACCTTTCTCTGCCCTCAGGAGGAACCACCCTCTGCACCTCTGGGTGCAGCACATTGTGAGCAGGTCTCCAGGCATCTGAAGAATTAATCCAGGCTGTTTTCCACTTCTGGCATGCATAAACATTGTTTTTAAAAACTGCTTTTAGGCAAGCCCTTCAGCTTGGAAGGTACTCAAATGATTCCATATCTTTGTAGGATGGGTGACGCTAGGTATGCAGGAGATGATGGTCTGATTATCATCTTGTAGCTGTACGGTAAGAAGTTGTTCTGAGAAATGTTGGCAGTTTTAATAGTTTTTTCCTGCTCCTCTGGTTTCCAGAGCCACATAAGCCTCTGAGGCTTTTTGAATCTTCAACAGCTGCTGGTGTTATAAGTACTTTTTAATCACGTATTTTGGAAAGGCTATAATGGCCCAGTGATTTCCTAGATTTGTAGGCCAGAAGGCATCACCGTGATCATCCACTCTGACTTCCCCCAGAGGTGGAGGAATCACTGGGTGAAATTCTACTAAATGGATTAAACAGTAAATGTGAAATTAAAATGATAGTAAAACTTGATATTTTTACTTGGTACTGGTCCAGGACTTAAGGTAGTGAGGTAGTACACTGTAAAAGCACCAGATTTCCATGTTCTCTTCTTATACTGTGTTGCAGAAAGAAAAGTTCTCTTTTACCATTTAGCAAACACTGCCTTTTTGTCTTCCAAAGACTCGTGCTTTGATATGGAAATGTAATCCTTCTAGAGGACGCTAGGATATCCACACTTTGTTAAGTCCCTGGGAAATGGTCCCTGTCACAGCTCTGCCCATAGCCTGAGATTTCAGATGAACGTTGCACATCACTTACCAAGATGATGTGCAAGGAAGTGTACTGGTTCCTCAGGATCCAGGAGCAGATCTGATACCAACGCTGTATCTGATATATTAACTGCTGCTGACACCAGCGTAAAGCTGAATGCACCCCAGAATCCCTCATTGGAGAGATCACTTATGTGTCCTGTAGGTCACCCAACCTGAGAGCAGCCCTAGAAGTGCCTTGTCAAGTGCCATAGTACAGATCTTTTTTTTTTGAGCTCCCCGTTTCTCTTAACCTGCTCTTTCCCCTGCAAAGGCTCAGATATCATCGCTCTTTCCATTATCTTTTCTTTTTTTTCTCCTAGCAGTGCAGTCGTTTATGCTGGTGAAGAAAATGGCAACAATCTAGTATCACGATAGTCACACTAATGAGGTGAAAGTAACTCTCAGGCTGACATAGTTTAAATTCCAGTAAAGGGTATGTCAATAGCAACACAACTTAAAGTATTTGCTTCTTCTGCAATTGATTTTGCATTTCCTGTCCCTCCTGACTTTGCAGAAATGAATTACAGTCAGTGGTGCAACCTGTTCCTTTTTGTCAGCCAGAGAAGCTGTTGGTCTTGTACTCATTCCCTGCAGAGGTGGGGAAGCCTTCAGAGCACAGGAAATTTCTCTGGTGCATAAATGCACAGGGTGTCATTTGTTGCTCAAATAAAAGCTACTTTGTTAACTGAGGAGTAAAGTTAAAGCAAAATATTTCTCAGTTGTTTTAACTTAACCTACTCTATTGAAAACCAGACTTGCCAAGAAAGAAAGAAACGTTTTGTGTTTCTGGACTTGCAAACTGGACGCCTGTAATGTATGTAATGAGGGGAACAAATGTTTTCACTGAGAGCAAATAGCCAGTCAGAGAAGAGCCTTGCCAGGAGGATAAAGAAAAGTTTGGTTTTGCCCTGGCTACTGGAGCAGTGGGTGACCTGGCATAGCAGGTGTTCATGCTGCATTGGCTTTCCTCCAGGTGCCCATTTCCAAAATACCCATCATCTGACACAGTGTGTTTCCTTCAGCAATGCCAAGGTTGTGTATTTATCTACCCAGAGATGCCAAGCAAACTGGAATTGTAAGAGGTGCTCGAAGAGGGTAATGAATTAACATGCTGGAAGGGTAAGCAAGATTAGAGCTAAGTGCCTTCTGGGGCTGTGCAAAAATAAGAATAGTCAAAGGCTAATTGCAAAGGAGTGGGTGAGGCAAGTCTGTAAATTAAAAAGGGTGAGACTGGAAAATGGAGAGGCCAGGTGGTAGCATGGTCAGGTAAAACAAGAAAGGGAGGAAAAAGAGGTAAAAAAACAAAATACAGTATTTTAGTAGATAAAAAACTCACAGGAACATGTGGTGATGAAATAGTGGGTACAGCAAAGAGTTTCTCGTAAAAAAGAGTATAAAAGACGATAAAATGGCATATAGGATAAACCAGTGAAGGATAAAAGATCAGACTGAGGAAACAAGAGAGATCAAAAAGGCAGAGAAATTTGAAACATGGTATCTGAAGTTGAGAATTAATATCTGCTGTAATATTTAGGGAAGAATAGAAAACTGAAAATGGAAGATAGCTTTGATCAAGTGGAAAAAAAAAGGTAGGGAGGAAAAATTAGTATCTTGCTGTGCAGAAACTAAAAATGTTTTGTATTTTGAAGGGCCCAAGGTATCCAAAAAGCAGGAGGGATGTCAAAACTCCTTTCATAGTCCTTACACAGCTTCAAAGAGCTTTATGAATATTACTGTTCCTACATGCAAGGTGTATAGCAAATGAGAAAAGATGTCTTTCCCCCCAACAGCTTGGGGGAAGCCAAGTTTTCTAGTCTTCAGCAGAAGTCACTACTGCAATATCAGTTTCAGTATCTATTAAATCTGTAAATGATAGTATCAAGGCACAAAAAATTAGGCTATCTGTATATAGATACATGTATTGCATTGTGCAGAGCATTTTATCCTGTTACATGTAGCTGCTTTTCTGTTAGTAGTTAGTTCAGCAGCATTGCATCTCCTGGAAAAAGGCGATGAAAGCCAAGAAGCAGAAAGACTGAAGAAACTGATACTATTAGTTTCAGCATAGATGCTTATCTGGAAAGCTTTGATGTTTTGAATGCTCTGGAAGATAAAGAGGGTTTGGTATTTCAAGCTTTCAGAACCAAACCAATTTTTCCATATAAAGGCCGTTGTCTCCTTTAGTTCTTCATTGCATTTGAGAACTGGATCTGGGATGTCCTAGTATCCCAAATCTGAAGAAGGCAAAAAAATGAAGTCAAGCATTTGGCTGCAATTTGAACGTGAAATCCAGCCACATCTTTGTCTGTTGAACCTCAGCATCTACTTAAGTGTTGGTTTTTTGTTTTTTTTTATTACTAGTTTCTGGACTTATGAATAAACATCATCATGTTCTTCTTGACTTACTGCTAAGATGAAAGGGCACTGGGGAATAAATGAAGTACGTGATGAGAACTACAGCAGCAGAAATATGTCTTCTGCATCTGCGACAGCTGAAATAGAGATGTGCCCAAGGCTTGTTGGGTTCTTGCTTCTGTCTTCTGACAGCTTTGGTTCGTACCCCTGAGGTCAGCATGTGATCTTCTGCATAGAGAGAGAAGCTGGATTATTTTCCAGTTTGTTTCTTCTGAGGAAGTGTGGAATTGCTCTGAGGGCTAAATCAGAACACAGTCTAGAAGTAGTAGAATGGCACCTCTAAATTTTCACCTCTAAATTTCTAATGCTCTCACCTCCTTTTCTCTGTTTTATTCTTCTCCCTCCTCTTCCTTCCCTGTCCTCCAGGACCTGAAATGTTGATGAACTGAGTATAATGACAATTTCTCTTCTGACTTTGGGCTAGAGGTAGTAAAGGGATTAAGCTGAAAAGCTTAATAGTGGACATTATGCAAGCACACAGGAAGTGTTGTTGACTGAGCAAGTATCAAAGCCTATTGATTAGCTGCTACATAAGCTGTAATAAAACTGTCGTTATTAATTATGATGGAAAACCATACATGTCTCCAGGTAGCAAGTTACCTTTTTTCTTAATTCGTTGCTGAGGCATAGTAGATAATTTGTAAATCATCTTTGCATTTTTAGAGCAAATAATCTGACTTTGCTGCATGATTTCAGACCAAAGGGAACATCTTATTGTCTTCCCAATTTTTACTGCAAGAAATCGTTACTAAAATTTGTGAGCTGTTTTCCACATAGAAATCACTGATTTTATAACCTCTATAATACAGGAGAGTAGTAATCTGTTTTTCAATGTTAGGTCAAGTTGCTCTCATCTAATCTTGTGTGTTCCTTTCTTATGATTTCTATGCTAGAAATTGTAAAAGGAAATGCTCTTATAAAAGATATGTTTATGGAGGGAAGATTAGTTATTTGGCATTATTGACAGTGTGGGGATGTTATCTGTTATAAAATACTGGATCAAGTGTTCTGTTTTACATACACATTATCATCTGTGTATTTTACAGTATTGAACCTCTAACAGTGATTCTCTGTGAGGAGAAATATAGGTTTCCTGTGAAAATAAACCTATAGCTCAGGCTACTTTTCTGTATTTTGCATAATTTATGTAAAACACTGGTATGTGAATAAAAGAAGGTCTGGCACAAAATAAAATACTGGGTGAGGGAAAAAAGATTACTTGTACTCATAAAAGAGATAAATTCCTATATTCCTCCTTAAGGTACATATGGGCCTTTTTGTTCATGTATCACATAGACAAGAGATCTTCCAAATTAATTCTCTTGTCCTCTGTGTCCTCAAACAATGCTAGAAGAGCTATTGCTTGGGAAGGAGAATCAATTGTGTTTTAAACTTCTTACTCTTCTACTTACTTTACTCATCCCTTCCACTGTCCCCTCTCAAAAGGTGCAATGCCAAAATAAGTAATTATCTGTAAGGAACAATGCTGATTAATTTATGTGAGAGTACCAGGGAATGAAGGAGCTGCAAGGACATGTTCCTCAATAAGGATCTGATGCAAAAGCACAGTTATCAGGTGTGTTGTCTTTAGGCTTACAATACAGTATTCTTTTTTTTGCATTGGAGATACGTCCTCAGCTGAAGTTGGTGTGCACAAGTGACTTGCAGTGAGGGTAGTTATGTCAGCTTGGTCCTCTGCCTGTTCCGCTGGCAAGCACTGCAGATCCAGCTGCTGCTCCTTCCTGTTGGATTGGTGGTTTAAGCTGCACTTTCCTTTTTGGTAAGAATTTGAGCCCTTTGGAAACAGGACAACTTCTGTGTTGAGTCCCCATGTGCATTGGGATGCCATGGATGCCCTCACTGTTGCTTTACAATGCTTTAATGTAAAAGCAGGGGTTGTTTTAAGCTGCATTCCTCTTTTCTACTTTTGCTTCCAAGTGGTGCCTCTGGATTGATAGGGAGAAGGGGAGTGTACAACACAACTGTGGAGGCAACTGCAGGGCTTTTCCTTTATGTTCAGAGCTTAAATTCGGTTTCAGAGCCTGAATGAATAGAATGATAGAAGTCTTAAGTTGGGAAATGGCCACTGAGATCCTCTAGTCCTACGATGAGCCCAACTCTACATGTCTGCTAACCCATGTCCCTCAGTGTTACATTGGCCTTTTCCTTGAACGCTTCCCTGGGCAGCCTGTTCCAAGTTTTGTTTAAAGAGAAACTGTGTAGGTAATTAGAGTCAGGTTTATTGCTGCTCCTGTTCCCTGGAATTGTTCGTTCCTAAAGGCCTGTTCCTGCGCCTCAGACATAAAGAAGTACAGATATAAGCAGTGATACTGTAGTTAAAATTTTGTTCTGCCCTGTGAGTTTTGCAGAGGAAAAGGAAGAGAAATTGATGATGCTTTTCCCGTTCATGCTGATACAAAGCTATACTAATAGAGCAATTAAATAATTATTTTCAGCATCTTTATTCAGAAAATGAGAAGATTCAAGAAAAAGTATGAGTACAACTCTTCAAATTTCCTTCCTTTCCTGAAGTCTACATGTAAATCATTTTCCTGTCCTGTATTCATACTGCAGTCTAATAAGCTGCACTTGCTTCAGCCACCTGCCAGTAATTTCCTTGTAGGCTGTCCTCTCCACATTCCTGTAAGGAGAAGGATGGTGACTTCTTGTCTTTCTCTTTTCATCTCTTTCTTGCTGTACCTACAGCTCCACATGTGTTTTGTTGCGTTTTTAATTTAGATCATTCCAGCTGCTTTAGAAATGTGTATCCTTCCAAACTGCATTTTTTAACTTACTTTAATGAAATACTTTGGGAAATAACAAAAACAAAGTAGAGGATCAAGGGTGGCTTATTGCAGGGTGCCTGAATGAGAATGACAGAGCCATAGAGGTGATGGTATAAGTGAAACAAAAGGAGAATGAATACAAACTGTAATTTTCACATTGTATTTTGGAGAAGAAACTGATTATCTTATTATTTTCTCAGATATTAGTGCTGGAATGGAAAATCACAATACTATTACAGCTCCCTGTGCTTTTCACATCTGTAGCAAGGGGATGTGCTATGCTGGAGGCACCTCTTGTGCTTCTGGCTGAGTCTTAAAGGAGAAGAAAGCACTCAGCTTCCTGTTCTCATCTGAGGTGGATTCCAAGCCTCTAATTTCATATCTGCTTTATATTCTTTTCATCCTTCAGCATCCTCCTCTCAAGGTATAGCATCCAAGTCTTTACCATCCCCATTCCATGAGAGCTCTGCTCTGCTTCTAGAACTTCTGATGGTGCTTAAAAACCTTTGGTGGGCAACTGCAGGGTGTGAAGTAATGCTGTTACTGCAGAGAGCAGCTATGTTTTGTTGTGATGGAGGTTCTGTGTTTAAAAGTACACAGTGAGTTTTTAGGGCATAGTTACACCATTGCAGTAAGATCTGTCTGTTAGGAATGCTTTTGTGGGCAAAGGGTTTGAATAATTATCCTTTAAGAGAAGTAGTTTCATGAGAGAAAATGGAGTTTATCTGTATTTGAGATATTTGTGCAACACCATTAGGGTATATTCATTAAAGTTATATGTTAAAAAGTGTGATTCTCAATTGCAAGGTCAAGAATTGGAGAACTAGGAAAATGTAAATTTATAGGGTTCTTTTTTTCTTTCCAATCTTATTCCTATGCATGCTGGATTTGTTCCAACACTTATCTTCCAGCACTGAGCTCTTATCTTGCTCAAAGTATTTGCAAAAGCAGTTCAGACTGTGTGATCCAGGCAAACGTATCATGATCCTGAAAGGGCAGAATGAAAGTCCACCATTTCCTAAGGTATCACTGCTTTATTCATAGCAACATTTATTCGATGCAGTTAAGAATGACACTCCCAGAATATAATGTATTTTTATTTGTTTAAGTTTATAAACAGAATATCACCTTTCTGAATGAAATCTCATTCAGGTTCTGTCATGTCACTGATAATTGTTATTAATGGCATATGTGTTACTCTTCCTAGTAGACCTGCTGGGCCAAAGAATAAAAATCTAAGGGGGTAGAATTAATAATTCCACTGCAATGCATCATACAGATAAGCCAGTAATTGAAAGGTCAGATGGGCATACATAGATAGATGGTTAACTGGTTGTGCTATAATGAAAGCAGGGACCTTTTACATACGTTTATGAATAATGTTTCTCATAAAGACACTAGATTGATTGTCTGCAAAGACATCATCTGAACCAGAAACGATCAACAATCATGGTAATGAAATATTAAAGATAAATCTGCAAATCTGTATAAGAAGTAAATTTCAAGACCTTGTAACATGCTACATAGTAGTTTTTCATTCCTGCAATTAGATAAATGCAAAATTCTGATGAAAGAACGTCATATCTCCTTCTGTTAACATATTTACCAATATCTATGTAACTGATGTGCCTTTTCTGTAAGCTAAATGAATAAAAAGAAAGCTTCAAATCACCAACAGAGGGGGTTCTGAAAAACACAAAGCGTGAGTTTCTCTGAGAGAATCACTATATAATTATATTTTTGTGTTATAAGAGCCACAGGAATTAGATTTGGTGGTTTCCTAGCAACTAAGGGTCTCGAGGTTTTCAAGCTGGAGATCAAACTTCTATCACCTGCTTAGAAGGAGACAGATGTGTATTAATAAAAACAGTTTCTGAAATAATTTCAATATAAGCCACTGAAGTACTTTATAGCAGGCTAAAAATAATAATATCTGGCTTTCTAGATCAATATCAACCCTAATCACAGGCTGGCAATAACTAATGTCTTTCTCATGTTATTCTAGATATTTATCAAAATCTGTTAAATGTGTCCTTTGAGCCTTTTTGGGGAAAAAATATGATCAGCCACAGGGAGGAAGGAGGTCAGGAGTTCAGAAAGAACCCCTTCCACTTTTGGCTACAGGTGTGCATCTGATTGTACAATGAAACACTGGTTTTGTGCAGTCCTTTCTCATATCAGTCCTTTTCTGTGCTCTGTCATTCAGACTCCAATTCGACTCCCGTTGCTAAAATCCCTCTCAGCATTAGGGCACGCAGTTGGTATGTGACACCTTCCCCACCCATGTGTCCCACTGCCTAAACGCCGAATGCTTGCTTCAGGACGATGGGATGCTCTGCGGGCACCTGCAGTCTGAACTGCATGCTCTCAAGTCACGGGTGCCCTGGCAGGCAGCTGAGCTCAGTGCTGGCCTGGTGCTTCCAGCTGGGGCTCGCAGTGACCCTGCTCTGCAGGCACTGACCGCCGGGCTTTGCTCCCTAGAATGTGCTCCCCTTCATGCAGGTGATGGCAGTGGCTTACCGGCCCTCTGCTTCAAAGCTGGCAAACGAGCGCTGCGGGACTCTTCTTCAGGCGAGGTCTGGGTTGATGAAGGCAGGCGCTTACCCTTGTCACTTTGTTCCTGCATTTTAACGTAGAAGCTGAAGTCTTCGCAAATGAAGGTTGGTGAACAATGGGAAGGCAGAAAAAAATTTGCAGGAAATAGTAAGAAAATCATGCCAAATGGTTGGAAATTGTGATGCGTACAAGTGGAAAAAAAGTGAAAAATTCAAGTGTATGGTTAAACCGGTGTTTCTAAAATCATAGAGTCACCAAGACTGGCAAAGACCTCCAAGGTCATCCAGTCCAACCACCCACTTACAGCCAATCTTTCCTCACCAAACAGTGTCCCTCAGTACAACATCTAAGCGTTTCTTGAACATAAGAAAATCCACTCATGAGGCAGAATAATTATTATTTAAGACACATTGTCCTACTTACTTTCCCTAAGCATTTGCCCAGCTTTTAGGAAGTACTGAAAGAGCCTGCATTTAAAAAATAGTACTATGTAAAAGTAAATAATTAGTGATAGTGTATTTTAGGATCAATACTAAATGGTGTTAGCAGTAGTTCCTTGCAATTCAGAAAACCTTTCCTATTTATTTATTATGGGTAAGTAATATCAATGGCATTTCTTGTGGAAAAGGATTTTATCAACACAATATGGCAAAATCCATCTCTTAAATTCCTGTGATACCAGTGATAGGGAATGAGTAGTAAGAGAGGCTGTTTTCATTAGTAAATGTGAATGCTTTGTGGCAAGAGTATGGCTAGACTTCATTCATCTGACTTCTTCATTTTTCCTGACTTCTGGTCTAGCTCAGAAACCATCATTTTGCCCAGACAATGAAGATTCTGCCATGCAGAAGCTACAGTTATGTTGCCTTGAAACTTTTCACAAGCTGGGTGCCAGGAACTTGGCCTAAGGATGCAGCTCTCCCTACACAGTAATGTGAACTATTAAGCAAATGGCACAGAGTAATGTTCTTTTGCTGAGCAAAAATGCTCTCATTTAGGTAAAATTTCAGCCTGCTGTTGCTTGTTACAAGCCAAAATGGCAAAGAGAAATAAAATGCAAAAGCAATATGAGTTTGAATCAAATTATGATAAGAGTCAGATGGTGCCATTACCCAGATATCCCCATAGGCAAGCATTAGTAAAATTCACCATAATGGTATACTGAAATAAAATTCTCTGGTGGGAAGGACACTCAGTTCTAAAATTGACGTTTAACTCTTTCACAGTCTTCAAACAATCTGGACCCTTAGGCAGAGAGCTGAGACCCTAAAAGCAGGGCGCTGTGTGCAGTGCTAGGTTGGAGCTATGGGCTGAATGGGCCACATTTCTCTAGTGAATCTATTGCATTGGATTGGATGGCATTCTTCTCCAAGGAGAAATCTTGGTCAGGCTAGTGACCAAAAGAAACACAGATGACAGAAAAAAGCCCTACCAAAAGGAATAGGTGAACCATGTGTGCCGTTGATTTCTTACTGTTGCAAACAACCCCATTAAATGCAATCAGATTTCTTTTGTGAGTGTCTTGAAAAAGTGAAGAGTTTGCAGTCTGAACCATAAACACAAGTGCTTTGTACAGCAGGAATGTGGAAAGTTAAATGAGTGTGACTAATTCGAGTGTTCTAAAGTAGGGTATGTTTTCTCCAGGCTTGAATTTGGTTGGTTTTGTTGTCAGCTGCTGGAAAGAGTTTAGGCATGCGTGCATTCTACATCCACATGTTTTCCTTAGAGCAGGAATATTAGGGTGGATTTGATGAATTTTCAGAATGGATGAAACTCTATAGATTTATGCAAAGCAAGATACGTCCCAGTGCAGTCCTGTGAGGCATTTGAATTTCACTCTGCAAGCAGCATTATGGCTAGAGGAAGCAACGAGACCCAAAGTGCTGGTCACTGGGCTAATGCTCAAGAGGTTTGACTACTGAGTGCAGAGCTGCTCCATCAGCCATCAGCTGCCTTTGAACCTCTGTTCCTGTATTTGCCATCTGTCTTCTCCAAACACAACCTAAACTCCCTGGGGCAAATGCTGTTTACTCTCCTGTTTGTACAGTGCCTTGCTCAGTGACACTTTGCTCCCCGTTGCATTGCGAATATTAAAAAAAATATATTGGAAAGAAGCCTAAGTTGGATGTAATAAAAGCACTGGCTTTGCACAAGTCACAGACTACTTGGGATAACTGCTGCTTAAGCTTTTTGTTCTTCTCTTCATATCAGATTTTACTGTTTTGCATTTTTGCATCGCTTCTGTTTAAGAAATGCTTTTTCCTCAGTTTTAAAATTTATGATTGCTCATCTCTTGCTAGCAAGTTGTCTGGGAGCTCCTGCAACTCCTGACATTGTTTATTGAACTATCTTGAAAGGATTTATAGAGACGAGGAGTATTTTCTACAGAAATGGTGAGCACCATAAAACAGGCCAGATGAGTGCCTGACTACAGCAAACATCCTTGACAGCTTCTGCTGTTCTGCTGCTGCCTGGTGAGAGGTGGTGGAAGAGTTTGTTGCTTCTGAGATCTCAGCAGAGACTGGAGCACTTTATTTCTCCAAGATGCTTTTGTCTCCAGCCTAGGCTGGTTTACAGACTGGCTGAGAAGAATATGCTTGGAGTGTGTCCACTTGGGATTATGTTGTTAGCTTTACATTTATTAGCTTGTCCTTTTGTTTCTAAGAGGCCAAATAGCATTTCTGTGCTGTGTGAGCAGCCACTTCAGGAAGGGCTCAGTGTGAGGGAGGGGAACCAGAAGAAAACATACTTCAAGGTGTGAAAAAGATTAGATTTCTTTCTCCCGGTTCCTCTCTAGAAGTAGACATCACCCTGCCTCACTGCACACCCTTCACACATGCTATTCCTTGAGTTTAATGCCTCTGTTTTTGTTTTAAGCACCCCATTAAGTGTGCCAGACTCCTCATGCCTTTGCTGGAGGAGAGAGAGGACTGGCATTGATCTGCAGCATCTGCTATGGTAACAGGACTTGGAGGCTTTGTCTGTTTCCCATGCTCCAAAGAAGTGCTTTGGAAATACTTCTTTTCAGGTGACCTTACTTGAGCACAAGTATTGCTTTTAAGAACTCTTTGGTGGAAGTTGGAAATAGTGTAACAGTGGAGTTACATTCCCATGAACAGCATGTGGATATGAATACCCTTACCTACACGAATGACTTATAGAGTCCTGTATGTGGTGCTGACGAGGCCTTGAAAGCAAAAAGTCAAACTCTGTCTTTAAGCTCCATGTGTTTCAATATTCTGCTTGAACTGTGTAACTGTTACAGCTATGTCATTTGCACAAGCTGTCTCAAGTGAATGTGTGGATAGTAGTTATGGGAAAACATGTATTTCAGGATGAAATTTGCAGAAAAGCATGTGACTGAGGCTTACTGTTCTGCAGGTGTTTAAAGGAAAGAACTTCAGTAAAAGGCTTTTCTGTACTGGGGCATCTTAACCCTTGTCTTGCTTCACCTTGATGACACCTAATGATGATCTCCATCTAACCAAGCCTGGGCATCCTCACACTACAGTAATTCATGCTAACTGCAAAAATCTGTTTATGAGGAGGGCTGACAGCAACAGAATGGTGGAGGCCTGCTTTGTGATATAGCCTGCATTAAAAAGGGATGGACATCGCTGGTGTCAAGCTTAATGCCTTTTGTTTTTTTATGGAAAGATTATGCCGAAGCACCAAGAATCCAATTTCCTATTGTAATTTTTTTTTACTAGACTAGCTATCAAATTAGGTTAAGTATTTGTACTACAATAACTCAGGATTGACTGGTGGAAATCTTATGATCCAGGAACGTGACCCAGCACAATATCATCCTAATTCCCTCACTGAGGATTAATTCTGCTGTTTTCTTCCTCCATGACGGTGAATAGAGCATGCGACAGGTACTGCAAGTAAACGCATCCTAATCTTCCTTAATCTTTGCAAACACTTTCAAGTGACCTTTTTGTTGAATGTCCTTTAACAGCTTCTAGGATATTATCAAAAGTAGCCAAAGGAATTACTGACAAGGCGAGCAGGACTTTGTTTCTTCTCAAGATTTTCTGTGCAGCTCACATCTATGGAAAGTTTTGCTCTCTTTACTGATTCAGCTTGTTTTAATTTTCTCAACACCAATCAACTTTAGTTTTCAACTAAAACTGAGTTGAATGGATGCTAAAGGAAGAGCTCCTGAGCGTGCGTGGGGGCAGCCTGCCTGCCATCCTGTGCACTGGGGTGCGTGCGTGGCAGCGTGACCTGGTGTGAACTTTTGTGGCAACACCCCTCCACCCACAGCCCCCACCAGGTAGGTGATGAGATGTTAGGGATGTCAGCAGCGAACTGCTCGGATCTCTGTTGGCAGACGTACGTTGTACCACTTCTCCTGCCCACTTATTGCACTTTCTACAAGGCACAGCTTCCAATATGGGCACTTTGTTAGCCTCTTCACCTCTGTAAATGGACTTTATTTTTGCCTGACTAGACACAGGGTTTATTTTTGGCCAGGAAGGCCTTTTACTGGAGCGCCCCAGAAACCTTAAGCATGTCAAACATGCTGGGTCACTCCAGGGTACCCACGAGGCCCTCAGAGTCTGGTTGTGCAGCAGGAATGCTTGTGTCAAGAAAAATACTTCACCAGGTTCTTAAACACCTGCGATTCTGCCTAATAAAGTCTCTGTAGCACTAGCTTTTATACTAAAGTTAATGATGCTTTAAGGCAGTGTGGTAGGTCTGGGCTCGGGCTGGAACAGCTGCCATCAATTTCCCCTTGTGCTGTCGGTTTGTGTGTTTGACAATCTATCCATTTGTTGCCTTGGTCTCATCCATCATTTTCTTGCAGTGCTTCCCAGCAGTTGTTGTCTCTGTTACCAACCTCTAATTTCACCTTCTTAAATTCATCCCACAGGCTGTATTTATCCCGATTGGGAATTCATTACAATTACTCCTGCAATGGAGATCAAGTTTGGTGAAAAAAACAAAACAAAACAAAAAAAAGGTCTTTTCATGTGTTGTAGCTTACCTAAAACCGATGAGCGCTGCTGGGTATGAATGGAAACCCAGTGGAAATGGAGCCTTTCTGAGGCAGGTCTTACAACCAAGCCTTTCCCTAACACTTGGCCCAAACCCTGCTTAAGGCTTCTTACCCTGGGAGGCAGGGAGAGGCGGCTTGCTTTGCTCAAGGTTGTGGCCATGATGTCTCCTCCTGGCTCCTGCTTAGCTTGATCTGTTTGCATGCATCAGGTGCTCATCTAGCCTCTCAAGCTTCTGTCACTATGACAGCTGAATTCTGCTGTCCTTGATGTTATGTAAGTTTCTTATTTCAATATACAGAGTTTGAAATGCTGTATGGAGAAATTACAGGATCTATTGGTGCCCACAAACAGCCGAGGGGGCCAGGACTGCCCCATCTCTGCCCTGCAGCTTGGTTTTGGTTTGACACACCAACATATGAGGAAATAACCTGGTATATTCTTTCTCTTTATCAGTTATGTGGCTCTTCCAAGAGAATGCAGACTTGGGCTGAGCATTTGTGATAGTTGTCATGGTTTGACCATGTTCTGCCTGCATTTACTGAATGCATTTCTCAGTTAGCGAGTTGGGGTGCAGAAGGAAGAAGTGCCAGGATCTAAAAGGGAGGACAGAGAAGGATTTATCACCCTCGCAGCCCCTGGCAGGCCCAAAAGATTTGCTGAGCTTGGTGCGGCCAGTATACCCCTCCGTGCTGCAAGAGGCTCTGCCCCATGCCTCTATCTGGGGACTCTGCTCAGGGCTTCTTCAGCTGCCCCTAGCCCTCTCTGACCCTCTCTCACTCGTGCTCCCTATAGCAGCAAGTAATGTTGCTTTCCTTTCCAGACATTTCTACTTACCCATCCCCTGTTTCTGGAAATCCTCTCGTACAATTATGGACAAAATCATTTGTTGGAAGGGCATTTGCTCATTTTGGAAAAGGAACTGAAAACACAAAGGAGTGAGAAACTACATCAGAGACTCATTACAGTAAATGCTGCATTCAGCTGTGTTGCCACATAATCACAACTCCACATTCTTTACACCAAAGCAGGAAAAGCAGTGACCTTGTTACCTCTGCTATGGGGTAAAGAAATGAAGCGTGGGGAGCTAACGGGACTGAAGTTCCCACGAGGAGCCTGTGCCATAAGCAAGGCTTCTCCTAGATTCTCCAGAGCCATTTCCTCTCTTACCAAGGAGCTTTTTTCCTCCTTGATTTTCATAAGGAGTTTTAAAGTGTGGTCTATGCTTTTGTTTTCTTGATGAGATGATTGCAGCATTCATGAAGCCTGCAGTTCTGAGGCTTGTCTGGGCAAGCAGGATAAATTACTGGTGATTTTTCAAAGGGTCTGCAATGTGTTCTGTCAATTTAAAAGTAGAAACTAGTTCCTATATGGTTAAAATACAAGGAAGCGTATGTTGCTTATCCAGTAATTATACACCAATTTTTATTATGTAAATGTGCAAAGCACTTTTCTGAAAAGTCCCTGTTTTATAGCATCCAGTCTGAAGCCTGTCCTTTTTCCTAAGTAATCCCCTGAAACTTGCAAGGAGGTTTCCTTGACTTTGGCTTTTCTTTCTCTCTCTGTCTTTTTTTAGTTCACTTTGTGAGAGAAAAGAGGACACATCTTTCACATTTTTCTTGGTCACTTCAAATCCCATCAATACCTTTCTGCCAAGCAGAGGTTTCAGGTGGTCCAGAACAATTTTCTATTCATCTTCCTTTCCTGTCCGAGCAGTTATTGACCTTCTTTCAATCCTTCTCTTTGATGATATTTAACCTTGTCCCTTGCATGTTTCTTTGTCTGATTTCTGGCTTTTTAATAGGCACTTAGTTCTACAGTTTCTCAAGTGTGAGTTTGGCACTTCACTTCATTGGTATAGCTTTCATCTTTTTTTCTGATTGCAGACTGTAATAACTTCCCATTTTGATAGCAGAAATGCTCTCTGATGTCACTGAGCCAAGCTTCTGTGCTTCACAGCTCTTACAGACAGTCCCCGTTCTTTATTTCTGGAGGCATTTTTCTTTCTCCTCAGGCCTCCTGCTTTCCCAGTGCTCTGCAAGGGGAAGGCTCTTTGTTGTTCCTTATGTCCTCAAGTGGAACAGAAGTGTTATGACATTACAATAAACCTTCAGTTAAGCTGTTTCCAGAAAAGGAAGGGTAACAAAAACCTGCTTTTATTAATCAGAATCCCTTATGATTCCTTTGTACTTACATAGTTTCTTACCCAATGACAATTGTTTGTGAGTGGAATCATAGAATCGTTTGAGTTGGAAGGGACCTTTAAAGGCCACCTGGTCCAACCCCCCTGCGATGAACAGGGACACCTACAGCTCCATGAGGAGCTCAGAGCTCGGTCCAGCCTGACCTTGAGTGTCTCCAGGGATGGGGCACCCCCACCTCTCTGGACAACCAGTGCCAGTGCCTCACCTCTCTCACTATAAAAAAAATTCCTTATATCCAACCTAAATCTCCTCCCTTTTAGTTTTAAACCATTTCTCTTTGTCTTATCACAACAGACCCTGCACAAGAGTCTGTTCCCTCTTTCTTACAGCCTCTCTAGTTAGTGACAGGCTGCTCTCAGGTCTTCCTGGAGCCTTCCCTTCTCCACGATGCACAGCCCAGCTCTCAGCCTGTCCTCGTATGGAGGTGTTCCATCCCTCGTGTCATTTTTGTGGCCCTCCTGTACTGAGGACTCCATATCCGGATGAGGAGGGCAGGGTTGGAGGGTTACACCCAATCTGAGACTGCCCAGAGATTTTTCTCTCAGCTGAGTTACAGCCTTACACGTGCTCACCTTGTAATCCCCGGGTGGGACTGAGAGCCTCCAGCCAGCACCTGCTGAGCACAGGACGATGCTGCTGCGATCTTACCTCTCCTCACTGCCTTCCATAGACTTCCCATTTTATTTCATGTCATCTGTGAACCCATTCCTATACTCAGCCTAATTTCCATCTCAGCAATGACGTCTAAATTTAAATTTCTCTTTCTGAACTCTCACTTCTTGATGCTTATAATTCCAGAGCTTTCCCTTAATGCTCAGGACTTCCAAGAGGGCTTCAGGCTAGGCAGCAATGCTGCCATTTGGTTTCACTTCATCTGTAAATCAGGCTCCCTAATGAACGCGAGCACAATGGGCCTCCTCCAGAGCTGCTTTGTTAGCTGCTTCCAAACCTGGAACTCGTTATCATGCAAAGTGAGAGTCTCTCCTGCACGCGGGGCAGAGTGTAGTGTTTTTTGTGTGCCACCAAGAGCCACCTGTCTTGAAGTAGCTTGCAGTCATCAGGGGAAATCTTGTCTCTGTTGTGATGATGTGCTCCCGAGTTAAAAATTTCTTTGGCAGGTTGCTTTTAGCCACCTCACCCATTTACCTGGCAGGAGGATAATGGCAGATTGATGTTTTGTAGGAGGGAGTAAGCCCAAACAACGGGGACTGAATATTTTTCTACGCTGGTTTTCTTATCTTTTTCTTTCCACATGCTACAATAGGGTAATTATAAAAGAGGTTGCCAGCCCTGAGATGCTCACTGAAGCACCCTCCCTGGGCTTTATTCTTCTTTTCTGAGAAACGCTTTGCAAGCAAGATGTGACGGACAGGCAGATGAGCATGCAGTTTAACAGGCGCTCCTTCCCCCCTTCCCCCCGTAGCAAAGTGCTTTCTCTCTCCTGTTGATGAGAGTGGGCTTTGTCCTGCAAAAACAGGTCACCTGCCCCATTGCTAAGTGCTCTTTTTAAAAATAGCATCTCTATTGCAAGTTCTGTTGAATGGGCACCATAACATCACCTGAGATGCCTATACCTCAATCCGTCAGGAGAGAACAGGGACTTTAATAATGCAGATCTTTTATGAAAACTTAATGAGGCTGTATATTAAGAGTAAAGATGTACGGTTCTCGCTGAAACCGTAATTCTCAGAAATCAACTCACAGAGGTGCTGTGTGGTCCCTTTGTATTGGGTCGGCTTCCAAGAATGTTGCCAGATAGTTGGAATTGAGGGATCTCTTTGGGGAAACCCACCTGGTGAATGGGCTTCTTCCAAGTTTTCTAAGTATGTGCCTTGCTTACAAATGCTGTGAGATTAAAGTAAGATTGAAAAACTCTGGAGTTAACACAGCAGCAGAGCAAAAATTGATGCATTTTTAAAAGAAGCAGAACTAAAGATAATCTTGTTTTTTACAGCTGACTAAAGTTTCACTTTCCCTGCCATGTCTTTTATCAAACTTGTGCCTTTGCCAAAAGCTTGAACCCCTCTGACCTGCTTCTAAATAGCTCCCATGGCTGTACTGGTGCAGGGCTCTGGCAGATGCTCCTTGAGCTCCTGGCTTTTGGCACTCAGGTAGCAGCCTGTTCTCAGGGACCTGTTGAAGTGGCAGTTTTAGAGCCAGCTGAATTACGATGCCATGTGCCAGATGAGAACGTAACCTCTCTGGCTTAAGCTTTTAGACATGTAGATCTGTTTTGATTGGCTTCCAAAATGTTGTCAGTGGGCCTCAGTGTGGGAACTGGCTGAAGCACAAAGCAAGTGGCTTGTTACAGTTTCTAATAATCTTCTCAAAGACATTTTTTTTAGTGTTTCAACAGTGTGTTTTGAAACGGAAAATATTTTTTCATGCTTTAAGCCAACTCCTCTATTTGCCCTGTGGTTAAAGGTCTGATTCGCAGTGCAGGACACAGGGCCATGTGGTGCAGCTCTGTGCTGGCTCCATGCTGGCTATAAGGATACCACCATCATATGAAAATCCAACCCCACTTGATGGGGTTTCCCTTCCCAGCTGCAGCCTGCTCTTGTTCTTCCATAGGGTTGAAGGTTTCCCAGCAATCCCAGAGGAGCAATGATGCTGTGTTACATTGCCAGCAGAGGTCTTTGCCTGGGGAGCACATGTGCCAACAAATGCAGATGGTAAATCTATGACAGAAGTCTAAATATTATTCCAAATATATATAAATTCTACACTGTCTTTGGAGGAAGCTCTCTCAAATCTCTCAACAAGTGTAAATCTCCCAGCACGTGTAACTAATTACTGTCATGCTGTCACTTCTTTGAAGACATTGAATTTCAAATGGAGGGAACTGCAGAATGTTCAAGAGATTTTTGAGATTTAAACATTTGGACTTTTTGGCTGGTAATGGATCTGAGATTTGAAGTGGAGTGACTTATGGAGGGTGACAACCTGTGTGGGGAAGTCGGCGGCAGCACAAACACAGTGCTGACATATCCCTGCAGGAGCAACCAGAGCCGGGCTTTTGTGGGGGAATTGTAGGGCATTCCTCCAACTTAGTCTTGTTGTAAGTCTCCAACTTAGTTGAACTTACAGTTCAGGGATAGTTATCCCATGAGGATGGTAAAACACCAATAGCACCTGCGGGCTCAGGCAGCTGTCATATTAGTTATTTGTTAGGCACAGCACTATAATCCCATTAAATGCAATTGGAATAGCATAGGTCAAACTAACAAGGGGGGGAAAAAAAAAGAGAGCTTGCTCTTTGGAGTACAGATATAATTAATTCCAAATCACTGCTGAAGTTTTCTCTAAGAAGAATTTGGTCCAAAACCATTAAAAAAGAACCTCACAGAAGTGCTAATGATGCAGGTAATTTTTTTCCCCTCCCCTAGAAAATCAATACAAGAGTTTGCTTGAAATGTTTGATTTTCATAGAAGGCACCTACAGAGCTGTTTGTCTCAGCAAATAGCACCGTGCATGCTGGGAGCACAGGAAACATAGCCTCTCTCTCGTCACCTTTCTTTTTACGAATTAATAAATAGGACCATTTAGTACTTTCCATTTTGTTCCATCAACATTTTAAATTCAGCAGATTGAATTTCACAGCGGGTCTGGTGTAAGCCTTTAATCTTAATAGCGATCCCTTGATCTACCATGGTCTGTCCAGCTTGGAGGTTGTTAGAGGTCCCTTCTGGGAGCTTTCCAGCTGTTTCTGTTTAGTTCATGTGTATCTGTTTACATGACTTTTTAACCCCATTTGATACCAGAAAAATATGATGTGGTTTAACTGCAACTACTGTTGATCATTTTCCAGAGAACTAAGTAGAGCAGAGGAAAAGCAACATATGGCACCGTTTTCTTTACTGAATGTTTATTATGTACTGTTGTGACCTCATCAGTGCCTTTGACTGTACTGCTGCGGGTTAAAGAAAAACACTTGTGTGTTTTTCCCCTTAAGCTTTCAGACAAAAGCAAATGTGACCTGAAGGTAAATCGCGTGCATTGCACACCACGCACAAAAGAGCATAATTTTTGGCTGGGAAAATGAAACAGACTTTTTAGTACTGTTTTTCTAATTGATTTTTTGCGTGCTTCTATCAGGTTGGTCTCAGCTTTCTGTGTCACTGTCGTGTTTGTGATGGGAGCAAAAAAATACCCTCACAACTGAATTCAGCTAACGGCCTCTGAATTTAATATTGACATTTGTGCCTGTAACACCATAACAGGATTATTTCTAACGTAATTATTGTTGGAATTGTTCTGCTATTCCAGCATGGAGTAGAATGGTGTACAGTAGGATGTGAATACAGTTAAAACTTGCAAAATTCCTTTGACTTCAGTAATACACTGATGAAATTTTACCCCTTTTAATAAACAGGCAAACATCCCCTCCCAGAGGACGCACACAGATGCACGGGCAGATATGTCTATGTTCCCTTTTGGTAGGGAATGAAACAAAACCTATTTGAAGCCGAAGGGCAGACAGGACTGCCTGCATCTGGAATTCGCTCTTCAGTGCAGCGATGAGCGCGGTGCAGCACCTGCCTTGGTTTCAGTGGGGTGAAACAGGTAGCCAGCCTTTCAAGTGAAGGCCTTACTGAATAGATTACCTATTTGGATACGTCTGTGGATATCTTTTTAGCGTGTTTAAAATAGGTAATCATGAGAATATGTGCAAAATGTGCTGTACAAGTCTGCTGTTTGAGTAGACAGTAGTTTACTAGGGGAAAAAGCTTGAAGGTTGCTTTTTTATTTCTTTCTCTCTCTCATGCAGAATTTTTTTAACGCTGATATTATGTGTTGTTCCCTCTGTTGTTATGGCAGCCTGTGATTTTGAGGTATGTAATGCTCCCTACCATGGCAAACAGCCTTCAGTTTCGGTATTAAAATTGTACTGTCAGACTCCTGCACAACTATGTCAATACCGCTCTCCAGTGAAAAAACAAACATTGACATTGAGGCTGCAGGGCCTTATGGAAACAGGAGAAAAAGAGGTTGCAGAGGAAGCTGTCTCAGGGTTCATGCCTTTGACTCAACAAATTTGAAGGCTGCAATGCAAGAACGCTCATCTCCCTGAGAAAGGGAAAATCAAAGCGGGTGTGTGGGTGTCCGCAGGGAGTGGTTGGTGTGAGCGTGGATGGATGGCTCTGACAGAAGGCCAATGAAAAACCATAGATTATAATCATTTGCACCAAACTGACTGAGGAAATGGACAGAAATTTCAGGGAGGAGGTTGCAGAAGATACAAGGCAAATACTCCTCTCAGTTATGGCTGAGTGGTTTTGTTGTCTCCCCAGTCCATCAGTGCCACACCACTGAGCTGCCGGTGGTACTTTGTCCCATGAAGATTAATGACCTGGGGAGAATAGAAGAATTAGTTGGTTTGATTTTTCAGACTGCCTGATTCAACTTGTTCCTGTGCAGAATTTTGAAAGCGGTGGACCAGCACTTCCAAACATAGTATCATGGGCATTTGAGGTAATTAATGACAGTATGTATGAAATTTTAAAAATGCTCTGATATGATAAACACATTAATTTCTGTGCTATTGATTTGCAAAAGCACTATGTAGCCAAAAGGTCAGGGGCCTGTTATGTGATCGCATCCTGACTCGTTCCAGGAAAAGCTTGCTGGTAGTGAAGCAGTGTTAACTTTAGTGGCTTGATAAAAACAAAATAGGGAACTTGGCAGCTTGCGTTCAGTGGCCTTTGGCTTCCAGCTTCCTTACCTGCAGGTATAATGCAATTTCTAATTGAATTATTAGACATCAACTATGTTTCACGTAGACAAGATGTTACGTACCTGATCCTTACACTAATTTGTATACATTAATGTATAAATGGTGGCAGATAAAATATATTTTTTTCTGACATATGCTGAATGTGAAAAAGAAACCACCAACTTTTGCTAATATAAAATGGAGGGGGAAAACAGTGAAGAATACCTATGAAATCTGCATTGAGAAAGAGGTTCGTAATTCTTTGATATCTGTCTTGATATTCTGTGGGCTGCTGGCCTTTCTTGCATTATTAAAGACACCTTGACTAATATTGCACAGCATCTCTGGCAGATGTTGATGGTAATATGCTCTGGAGAGTCTTCCAGTCTTCCATAGACAAAGACTGCTAGCAGCACTAGGACAGGGAAGCCTCCAAAGACTGAGTTTGAAACATGTCATGAGAATTATATATTCCGTATATTCAGGTGTAAGCGCAGGGAGTAATTTAAATTTGAGGAGTGAAAAAATAATCTTGTAAAAAGAATCCCTGGAGAGGACAGAGGGTTATGGAAATAGTGCTGAGGCAAATGGAGACTGTGCTAATTACCTCAGAGATGCTACCCACACATTCAGTATCCACAGAAAAATTAACAGAGGTGAATAAATTGAAAATATTCTTTTTTTCTTGTGATTGAAGAATAGCGTTGCGTATGACATAGTATAGAATAATATAGATGCCTAGCACACGCAAATTCAGATTCAAGTCCAAAGTAAAGATGAGGTTGTGAGGTTTGGATTTAATGACATTCGAATCTTTAGAAGGTGTCTCAGTGCATACGATTTGAAGTTCATTTTCAATTTTTTAGCTACTTGAAGGAGAATTGGAATTCCTACAAGATCTCCCTGCTCTGTAGATGTGGCTTCAAGCCAGAACCTCCTTTTGGGGAGCAGGTTTGGAGGTGGAATATTACACGCCTTGTAGTCTTGGATCTGAGCTCAGGATTCTTTGTCCTAAAAGCTCTGTTCCCATCCTCATGCGGGCAGCACAGCGCTGCTGTCACACTGCTTCCAATCTGGCAGACGAGGCTGATGCCAAAACAAGTCTGTGGAAACACAGAAGGATAAACATGGTAAATAGCTCTATCTGATCTCTGCAAAGAGCTGCTTTAAAAGCCTGACTGCAGGTCTAGCAAATCGAGCGCATGGGTAGGCCTGAAAGGATCTGGGGAATAATAATCCCTATAAAGATGCTGGAGGACACTGGGAGAGGCAATTTGTTTGGGCTTGAAAAAGCATCCAGAACTGCAACCGTGTAAGTCCAGCAATCAGGTATGAGTAGTGGAGGGATTAGAGCTGTGCTTCAGAGGCCTGAGAATAGATGGCTCTGCAGGTGAGCAGCTTAACAGGCTGTTAATTGGATAGTGGGTGAATGAACAGGAAACGTGGAGAATATGTCTCAGGGATTTTGCTGCTAAAGGAACAGTGTGAATGCTATCGACAAAATCTGTAATAAAGACTAGTTGGAGTTTATGGTTCCCTCTTGCAGATACGGCTGCCAATTTCTTATGCGATATATGTAACTTTATAGATGAAAATGTGAGTTGGGTGAATAAGCAGCGTGTTAATATTCCACCCCAGCTCACACAAACGGGCACCAAAAAATGCAATAATATATTTTACCAATTTGAGTCACGGATACTTAATAATAAATTTGGTTAGCAGTGAGAAAGTGATGAATCTGTTTTGTAGCATGCTCCAAGCATTTCAGACTGTTTGTTTGAGATTATTACAGTGGCATGTGCTGTGTTTGTTTGGGGAATGTAAGGCAGTACAGCATAAGAGCCTTCGTAATCCCTTCTTTTAACCCTGGCAGATCCTGCCAGAAGTGCTCCTTGTTGTCGGAGGCCATGGCACTGGCTAACTTAGCAGGTGCATTCACCATATGCCAGAGCCCTGCAACTGATCACAGACATATGTGCAGAAATTAGCAATAAAGCAATGCAAAGTCTACAGTTCAATATCCTAACAGTGGCTGTGGTTGAGATTTAATCCTCTGCTGTGCTGGGCTTATTGTCGCTGCTGTGCCAGAGCATCTGAACGTGTGTTTAGCTTCAAGCCTGCCATCAGTCCTGGAGAAGTCAATGCAAAACCCAAACCTCAAATGCCCTGGATGGTAAACATTAGGCAACGAGTGAGAAGGGAAAAAATACACTGGTGATGGGGTTTGGGCTCTTTCTGCAATGCATTCAGCCACCTTGTTTGTGCTAGGTGCTGCCCCGTTCTTTGCATTGTCCAGAGGCACAAAAACAGTAGTCTCCACTGTGCTGAGAAAAGCATGGAGCAGAAAGATGAATTATTGCCCTAAAGTACTTAAGTCTAAAAAGACCTAAAACTGGCAGCTCTCCTCCCTTCCAATTCTGGTGGCTAAGCTGGCTGCAAGCACTGCAGACAGGCCGTGCAGCTTTATCCTCCCCTATTATCTGAGGGACTTTTGAAATTTCCCCTTGTGCCCTCTGCCCTGGCAGCTAAGAAGCACAGCTCTCTTTGCTCTCCTTCCCCCATTTCCATACCATGGCTCTCTGCTTTCTAAGCTGTGGCATCTCATTGCTGCTTTCACTTCATGCAGGACTGGATTCTCCTCGAGTCTCTTCATTTCTCTGTGTCAGTTATTTCTGCTCTGGGAATAACTAGAGCTTCCAGCGCTGAAGTTTTCCTGGGCAGGTGGGCAGAGCTGAGATGGGGCTCCTGTGGGGGCTGCAGCAAAGAGCCTTCTGCTGTGTAGGGTGTTACCAATGTGCTTGTGATTATGGCTCTGCCTGCTAGGGTGATTGCAGGGACACTTCATCTTCCTAAACTGCTCAGAGCTTTTTGTTGTTGTTATTTGTTCATTTTCCAGAGTTTTTTTTATAAAAATCAAATTGATTCTCATCTGCCATGCTTGTACCATCCCCAGAAATACGGGATTTCATCAGGTGCAGGGTGTAAAGTTTCTATGTTCAGCTTACAAAGCAGAGAAGTGCAGAAAAAGGGAGCATGAGACCATACCAGTTTTGTGACTAGTGCCCTGTCTGGTGACAACGGTGTGGACCATTTGTTATGTTCCTGCATTTAATCTCTTTCCATATGTCTCCTGAAATGTATGAGAGGAGGGGAAAAAAGGAGGAAAACGCAGTGAAGCCATTTCTACTGCTCCTTAGCAATGACTGTAAAACTGAATTTCTGGGTATAGCTACTGTGATATGCAGAAGGGTAGAAATTTAAATTGAAGTTGATGACAAGAGACTCGGCTTTGTTCCCTTATGGGTAGAAGACTTAATCTATGTGAAACAGGGAAAGTCTGTCCACTTAAATTCAAGATATTGTGTTGAACTCGTAATTTGTAACTGACAAAAACAATTAAGATTCTGTAAAGAAACCAACAAAGACAGACCTTGCTGCTAGAGTCCAATATTAGTTATATTAATCTGAATTTGAACCAGTGAAAACGACAAGAGACAGTGGGAATGAAAACCACATTTCTCAGTGTTCTTGTAAGCAGGTATCGTGGAAGACTTGCCACTCAAAGTGGAGAGACTCAATGAAAGAGCTTCAGCAGGCAATGAATGCTTCTGGCACAGGGAATGATGTTTCCTGAAGGCGGCTCTTAGTTACTTGATAATATTTCACACTAGAGAACATTGTTAGAAGCTTGAACAATTATAGGTGCTAAAACTGCTTTGGTCAGATCATTGTCCTCGTAATTAAACATGTATCATAGCAATCAATGAGCGATGATAATGTGTAAAGCCAATAGAAAGGCTGCTATTAGAGCTTTTTAGTTTGCTGTTTGTTTATGTGTGTATGTGGGGGAGTGTGTTGTGGGACTTCCCATTATGGAGAATGGTGTCTTATTATTTAAGCTTTTTTACTAGATCGTTCCAATTTGACGTTAATTGCACTTGGCATAAAGAATAAAAACAGTATTATGCTGTTGGGTGACTGATCAGATCTAAGACAGATTTGTATTTCTCTTTTTAGTTTAATGGGAACCTAAGCGTTATGTTTCTTACTAGGTTACCAAATTTCATATTCCTTTGTGATCTCCGATGATGCAAAACTTTCTGTTTCTACCTTCTCTTCCATACAGTGTATTTTCATTTCTGTTTCAAGCCTGTCTCAGGAAGGTTTGGTTAGTAAAACCTTTGGATGCAGACAACAAGTCTTGAGTCTACCAAATTTGTGAAGCAACTCCTTTGAAAAGGCTTTTTGGAGCAGATGTAACATTTCAGTTAGGGTGCTCAATTCAGCGTCACTGAAGTCAATGAAAATGTGCCCTAGAATTTGGATGGGTGTGGGAGTGACCTCAGCATCTTTGCTCCCAGGGCAAAAATTTGGAACACCTTTTGGGGCAAACAGTGAACCTCATAGACCTTCTCTCTAAAAAAAGCCCCAGTGTGTTGCAGTCTGGCACTGCTAGTTTGACATTGCCAGTAGAAATCCATATTTGAAACACAGCTTTGTGCAGTTTCACCGCATCTTTAAGGTGGGTATACACATTATATATATATATCTATCTATATATGTATAAAAAGACTGAAATTAGTGCATCAATTCATTCACTTACATGTTATGATGCAGAAGTAAAAGTATTTATTGTTGACTTAGTAAGGTGTTCCTAGTAAATGAAATTGTATCTGAGCAGTGAACGCCGTTAACCTGACAACATGTGTGATATTCTAGCCCTGGATTGAAAAAGACTCAGTTATATTATTTCTTATCTCAGTAAGGTAAGAACTACTTAGTATTTATCTGATAGTTAAAGTCTACAATAAAAAAAAAAGCCTAAGTGGAACAGAACATGGAAGCCTCTGTGGATACAATATTTTGTGGGTGTGATGAGGAGGCTACTGCTTTCAGTAACTTATCATCTGAAAGTATTTCTTATGGTTTAGTGATCTTGTAAATCGGAGAATGGGAACGTGGTTTTGTAAAATGGCCATCAGTCAGATACAGAATGTGAAAGGGTCAAATTGCAGCTCCTCCTCTTATACAGTTTGAGAACTAGTGCATGTGAAACACCAGCATATAGCTCCTCTGTCTAATAACATTGATTTTTAGTGAGAGATGAAAACAGTTCATCAATCAACTCTTGTGTCAAGCGCAACAAGAAATCTTGCAAGGGCAAATTTTCCTCCCTTGGGAGGTAAGATGTTTTACAGGCTGAGTTTTGAGCACACTGTTCACAGTTAAGAGCTTCTTTTCAGGGCATTAGGAGAATTTTCTTGGATGTGAAGTTCTTAGTAACAAGAAAGCAGAAATACTTAACTTGCTTGCCTCCATTCAGAATATTTGTATCTTTTCATTTTGTTCAGGACTACAGCTTCTCCTTAAATGAACATTTTTATTTTATGTTATTTTAAATGTCATATAACTCTTTTCTTACTATTTTTTATTGCTATAGAAAATTCAGACCTCTTCCACTCCCCTCCCTCGAGAAATAGGATTTTCAAAAAACAGTACCAGAAAGTTTGGTTTTGAAAATGTTGAAAAGTTTAGCACTTTTGCCTATTTCTCTATTATTGTCCAAATATTTAAGCAGTTTTAATCACAACTTTTCCATGGCGGCAGCGCTACTATTGGAGATTCATCCCAGATGTGATCTGCAGCTAAAGAGGGGGCTGTGCATGCAGTGCTTCCCTAGAGCTTACATGGCCAGCTGCTGAGGAGCAATGTGCCCACCTACAGCACCTTCTGATATAACCCAGAAAACTGTCCAAAATACCTTGCACTTCTTCAAGGGAAAATGAAATGATATCACACTGCCTGAAGCAATAGAAGAAATTCTGCAGGAGCAGGAACAGGTATTTGAAGGGATGTTATAGGTATTGTTAGCTAAAATGCTCAAGATCAAGTATTGAAATATACTTTCTTCAGAAGAATGAAAAGCAATGGAGCAGTCGAGGTGAAGGTTAGAATATAACAATAAAATGAAAAGAGGGATCATAGGGGATAGTGGAATAAATGAATTTCATAATAGATCCACAAAAAGTGTGCTAACAATGTACAGGCTGTTATCTGCTATTTACACACCACTGTATTGGACTTCAGTGTCAGTAAAGCAGTGGGTTTTGTGAACGAAGGAAACTGAAGCCAACCATCTCTGGGACTTGCAGGTATTAATTCCCAGGCAAGGCCACCAACATTTCTGTGAGTCCATGCCAAACACTGGGCTATATGAAATGGCAGTGCTTTTTGGATACGTGCTTCTCCCATGCATTTATCAACCAGAAATTGTCTGTCTGGAAAACAACAAAAGCAATATGAAAAGTAAGACTGGGACAAAATAAATTAAGGACAGAGCAGGTCAACTCCTTAAATTGTATCACACGTATTTCCTCCTGATGAGTTGAGGAAAATCCAAGAGTGGCAGGAGGTATGGGAGAACAGAAGAAGAGAGATCTGGGATTTAACAGAAACAAGCAGAAAAACAAAACAAAGTCAAAAAGGTGTGGAAGATGTGTGTGATAAGGAAAGAAGCACAGTAGAAAAAAAACTTAGAAAAGCCACAGACTTTTCTTGGATGTTGGACTATGCCTAAAACCTAGATTTTGTCACTGCCTTACAAGGAGCAGGTACATTTGGACTGGTTAAAGTGTTTATTGATGACAGTTCTGAAAGGCTGAAGGGAAAGATGGCATGTAAAAAGCAAACTACTGCAACTCTGGATCTTAGTGCTGCAATATAAACTAATTGGATTGTATTGGCATAAAGTAAATGAAATTCTGTCATAAAAATATAAGATAGTGTAGTGTAAGAGCAGGAATGCATGAGCCACCCTATGGAGATAGATGAATTAGACCAGACAACTTTTTTCGTGCTAATTCTTAGCATCAGCACTTGAACAGTGAAGAATAACAACACAAAGGCACCCTAGCTCTTGGGCTGCCCTTGCCATTAGGCCGTCCAAGCCACGCAAGAAGGGTGTGAGCACTGCTGCTGCAAGGCAGAGGCTGGATCAGAGCTAGGATTTGTCCTGTGGAGCTGAGGAGATGTCTTAACATGTGAGAAGGCAAAGCTTAATACTAACATTCAGTATAGACAGCTATATAAACCTGTTACAAAATCATAGCCAGCCTTGCTGCTGTGTAGACATGCCAGCTTCTATCTGCATAGCTTGCTTCTGCACTCACATTGGGATGGAGAGCTGTTAAAGTGAGAAATGCAAAAATAAGATATATGGTGAGTACTGGAGGAGACTGACTGCTGCTAACACTGCCTGAGGGAGATTTCCACAGGGCTTGCCAGGGAGAGGTCTGCTCAGGTTTTCAAGCTGAAGTGTTGCCTGCAAAAAGGTACAAAGTATGTAGGGCAAATGAAGCAGCAGGACCCCATTCCTGGGGGTGAATCTGTCAAGGTGGGTGCATTTGTACTTTCATTTTGTAATGGCTGCTGCTTCTATGTGGGGTCCTGGCTGTCTTCAACTTTTAAGTGCTGCTATGCTGCATAACATGTGGCTCTAGCAGCAGCTGCCTGCTGTTAGGTGAGATCATGCTGTGCCAGGCCATGAGGAAGCCTGGGGTGGCAAGTTCACATCCCTGTGCCTGCTTCAGGTCCCGTTGCTTCTGGATATCCTGTCTGGCCCAAGCCCTTATAGCCCATGAACAATAGGCAGCCCTGTGGAAAGGCCTAAGTGTTGTCACACATTCATTTCAGTATTCAACATTCAGTCTCGGGCATTTTGGCATTACATCCTTCTAGTTCTTCTTTTCTGTATTGCTGTTCCTTCTCATCTAAAATGAAGGCTGTTCTGTACTTAGTATCAGGGACTCTGGAAGGCAGTTTGGAGAATGCACCATGTGGCATGCTAAAGCCATTGGTGCTTTCTTTTTTAACTTTTAAGGAGATTTCTTTATGCCATCAACCAGCTTGATTCCTCCAGAAATGCCTGGGCTGCCTGCTCTGCAATTCATTTTTGAGCAGCTGTCTTGAGAGGGAAATCTTGGAGTTCCATAAACCATTCTCTAATCACTGTAGTCTTCTCAGACGCTAATCTCTACATCTCATCCTAAACCTTACGGTTGTAGAATCATTAAGTTTGGAAATGACCTTTAAGGTCATCTAGTCCAACCACCAAACCTTCGTGACACAGGAGATGGAGATGACCTCGGAGTCATCATCTCAGTTTAATTCTTTTCCTGATCTGCAGGCAGCAGTTATTCATTATTGTTGTCCAGCCACAGCACGACAGTCCTTACAGGCATCCATACATAGGCAGTGTGCAGAAGAATACTCTTCCACTTGCCATAGATGAAGCAAGCAGGTGGTTTCAGACAGTGAGTGAAACTACAAGTCAGGAAAGCATGTAGAGCAAAACTCTTGCATGGTGGGCACTGGTGAGGTAATTTGTTCATTCAAGGCAGACAACTGAGAGTGTGGTAGGTGGTAACACACTGCAGTCTGGATGCAGAGATCTGCAGAGTGTCTGTTAGGTCAGTGTGTCTTCCTGCCACGGGGATTTGGATGGTAGGTGGTAGGAGGTGTTCCAGAGTGTGGTGACCCTCAGTGAATAGTGAGCATAGCAGCAGCAGCAAGCTCAGGCCATGGCTTGATTTGCAGCATGAAACAGCATTCTATCATAGGTGCAGCCTGATGATTCTTACTCCCTTTTGTCAGCTGTGGTATGAGATATGAAAGGAAGAAGCAGAAGATATAGAAGAGCCCAGTGGAAACAGCAAATCATTAGAAAAGTATAGGAGAGACAGTTTAGGGTTAGATTTCTTGTTTAGATCCAGACTGTTATGTCAGTGGGCTGAAAAGGGAATAGTTCTTTCCTCCCCTTACACTGCAGACTGAAAGCAAGGGAATTTGCCTTTAATGGTCCGCCAGCATTTTAGCAGTGGAAATACCAGTTTGTACAGAACTGTGTTAATACCCTGCAATGTTAAATTTACAGAATGCATCTTTCTAGAGAGAGAAACATCTCTTACATATGCAGTTCTGTTCTAGCTTCTGGCTAGAGGAGTCTGTTTAGCAAGCATGATAACGAATGCAGAGATCACTTCTCCTGAACTGTGGGCAGAATAACTATATACTCACTCTCTGAGTGCTAACTAATTTGTATTAATGTTGCATTCAGCCCTGGAGTCAGTAAACTAGGAGTTCAACCCCTTATATTTATGCACAACCAGGAAGAGAGAAGTAGAGAATGGTCTTCATATAAGAAAGAAAATAAAGAGATTGCCATGGTAAGAAAATGCTGCGGGAGCTGGAATGACTGTGTCATTGAAGCTAGCATTGATCTCACCCTTTTTATTTTTTTTCTTTCTAAAGCTAACTGAAAGTGAGTTGCAAAAGAAAATCAATTCTGAGAATCATTAGGGTTGGAAGGAACCTCTCCTGGGTCGCACAGTCCATCACTCCTATGATTGTTCCTAAACCAGCTCTAACAACTGGGTATCTACTCACATCTTTTATGATGGCTCTACATTTTTCTTCCACTGGTTGCAACCATAATGTTAAAACAAACATTCTTTAAAAAAGAAGCATTGCAATGCAAGCCCTTGGGTACGTTTTAGCTGACAGATAATCTTCAAGGCTCATTTACTTTTAAAAAGTTACAGTCTCCAAGCATCAATGTGTATTTACCTTTGCTGGTGCCAGGAAAATTAGAAATATTACTGCCCCTTTTCTTTGCTGTGAGCAGACCTCTCTCAGCCTCTCTCAGGCCTTCCTACTGATGTTTGTTAAGTGAATGGAAAAATGTCCAGTGTTCTTGAAAGTGTTGGATTATGAGGCAGTGTTCGTAGTTCTTTTCAAGGACAGGGAAACCTTGCTTTGAGACAGAACTGCAAGCTAAACAACAAATATGTACTGGACACAGAGAGGACGCTTCCAGGAAGGTGTCACTGCTTTGTTTTGTGGGAGATTCGGTTTAAATCTCATAGCAGCTGCAGGTTAATTGCTGTAGCATATTGTCACTGCTCTCTTAGGCTGCTTGGTGCCTCCTCCTGTGTGCCACCAGCTTCCTCCCTCACCCTCACCCTATCCTGTTTTGTTTTCAGAAAGCAAGATACATTAAAATGTCTCTCTAGTGCAAAATGCAAAGGTGCTTTATTTGAAAGCTTGGACGAGGAAAGTCCAACTGTCTAGTCTTTACCTTTCATTATGTGCTGCCCTTCTAATACCAGGAGGATATAATATAGTAGTAGGATAATGCTACAGTAGTGTAACTAATATTCTTCCTTTCCAGTGTAAGACCTCTTCTGAACATAGACGAGATGACCATGTCTGCACAAAAGGTAGGACTTCTGGCTGAGTGATATTGCACCCAGAAATGTGCTTTGTGGCAAAAACACCAGTCTTCCCATTCTACTTTATTTATTAAACAGATGAGAGTCTATGCAATTCAGAATGATGTTATGATGGCTGCGTTTCAAAGTGAAATATTGCATTCTAGCCGGGAAATTTCTAATTGGTATTTTGTAATCCAGTGACGTTGCCTCCAAGAATCTTTCCAGGGTTATTATGGATGAGACACATGGTCCACAAACTTGTGGGTTTCCTGAATGGCAAATAAGAAACACCTGCGTAGGTTGCTCTGAAAGTAATACCTCCTACTTATTTCTATAGAAACTGCACCAGCTATGAAGAGCACAGTAACACTATCAGAAAAAGCAAATTCTCATCTGCAAAATTCTGCTTTTTGATAGAGACCACAATGTAGCTACCCTTTTTCATTAGCAATGAATAAGGTCCTGCATGTCATGCTTCTGAAAATCTGCACCACTGGAGGAGACCCACTGTTTCATGGCTGCTATGATGGTATAATTGCTAGGAAAGTGTTGTCCAGCAGCCTGAACAGATAGAAGTCAGAAGGTGCCTTATGTGGACTATACAGCGGCTGTGGTAGGACGCTCCAGCCAAGACTGGCAGTGTGTTCCATGGCGTTCAAACTGGTACGGGACCTGACGTTACCTTGTTGCAAGGGAGGGGTTGTCTTCTTCTCTGTTTTGATGCTGGAAATGTGAGCCTTCAGCTTAGTTAGCATCAGAGTTGATGATTTGTCTGGGTTCCAGGAAATCCAGAAGGATCACCCCTTTTCTATCCCAACAATGCACATCACTTTACCAGCTGAGGGCTGTGTCTTGAATTTTTTAGTTGATGGGAGAATTCATGTGTTGCTACTCCAAGATCTGCTGCTACTTTGGCTTGTAGTGGTAACATCATGTCTCGGCACCAGCAATGATATGATCCAGAAAACTGTTGCCTTCACCTTTGTATTTGTTCAATAGGTCCTGCCAAACTTGCAGACAATGTTCTTTCTGTTTCTGCATGAGCATTCGTGGGCCTCACGAGGCAAAAACTTTGCGATATTTCAACACTGCTACAGTAGTTTCCAACACGCTGAAGATAATGTTCTGCTCTGTACATAGTTGATCATGATCTGATAATTTGCATGGACGTGCTGATCGAGATGCTGTTCATTTCATGGTGTGACAGATGTGCATGGCCGTCCAGAACATGGCTTGTCTCTAACGTTGCACTCGCTACTGCTAACACGCACCACCCACTGCCTCACTGTGCTCACACCCTCAGACCCACTGTGTTGGTCTCCAGAAACGTTCAGCAAGCACTGATGAATGTTGATGGGTGCCATGTTTTCCACATGGAGCAATTCAGTTCCACCCCTTTGCTTCGTCTGCACTTCTGTGTCAGATGCCATTCCACCAGACTGCCCCTCTGCTGCCATCTGTCACATGGCAACCGAATGTAATGGGATACTGGTGGGAAGGTTCAGCCTCTGCTGCCATACCACCAACATCTGCGTCTGATGTACTGGACCAACATCATAAACTACAAAATGTTACTTTCAGAACAGCTTTTCCATTAAGTTTTCTATTAACAATATGTTTGAGTATTCCTGTGCAGAAATTAAACCTTTACACGTAGGCTCAGTTATGGGGATGCAAGTCAGAGAAAGGGGCTGATGAACACTCCTTTCCCAATCTTGGATGTTACCTTTTTAAAGCAGTAGAAGAGTGAACCCAGAGAAGAGTTTTTTGGGAGCTGGCATGCAGCACTGCACAGTGGGCTGTGGATTTGTCCCTTTGCTTATCACTGTCTAGTCTCAGAGATAAAAGATGAAATAATTCAGTAATAACCTAATGCTTTGCACTAATCTGATATCTCACACTTTTATGATTTAGAAAAGAGGCAGTTAAATTATAATATCAAGAAAGCTGCAGCATAAAGCTTTACTTCGATTGCATAATTTTGCAGCAGCAATTACCTCAGCTACAAATTTAATTTAAAAACTCTTTGAAAGCACAGTCTGTGTTATCGCAGAATATACTTGAAATCACTGAAGGATGATTTCATTCCAAGTCTGGAGATAGTATTTAATAGCCAGGAGAGAAACCTGTGCGCAGCCACACCTTCTTACTTATTAATAAGTTCTGCTGTAGCAATTACAAATCCTGACTTCCACAGATTCATTTACACTTGGCCAAATGTGAATTATAAACAATGTTTGCCAACTTAATGCAGTTGCATTCTTTCACCTAGCTGGAAAATAGATGGGAACTATTGAAAATGATCCTAATCATGATGCTATTAAGAAAGATGCAGAGAAAATACTCTGATAAACATCGCAGTGTCTGCCTACCATTATCTTATATTTTCCTTCATGATTCATGGTATCTTAGCAACCATATAGGCCTGATAGCTCTAATGTCTCTAAAAATGATGCACTTGGAAATCTATCACTTAAGGTCTGCTGCTCAAATAACGACAGTCTTTTCTTTGATGGCAGGTTTCAAGCCAAATAAATACACAAGAATTAGAGCAGCTTTCTTTGGCTGGATCTTCATTTTTGCACCGTTATTCAAACTGGGCAAGGAAAGGATTTTGTAATCCAGGCTTAATCTGTATAGATTTTGGATGTGCATATATATATTAATTAACTATATGGATTCAAAAGAATGTCAGAAGAGCGCTGGGTTATTGATTGACAGAGAGTTGTCTTTGTGCATTTATCAGCGGGGGTGAAAATGTGAGTCTCCTATCAGGACAAGGAAAAAGTTATGGATTTATCGTGTGTGTGAGACTCCGGGCATCCCCCTGTTTGCTGTAGAGCTATTAACTGCTTGATTGCTACTGACCAGACCTGATTGAAGAGGTAATCTGTTGACTGTATGAATACCCTTGATATTAAGAGTGGGCTTCCCAGCTTGTGCCATATGTACGACAGGCAGTTCACTTCAGATGCTTTTAGAAGATGTGTTCTGGCCTGTGACTTTCCCTCAGAGGAGGACTGGCTGCTGGGGTGGGAGTGCTGCTGAGCCAAGCCTGAATTGCCATCTTTGGGAGAGGACAGAGCAGGAGATATGCACCTGTGTACAGGTTACCAGCACTGCGTCACAGGGAACTCCATCACCTCTCATAAAGGCGTCAGCACCTGGGGAGATTGTGTCCGAAACCCCCAAACCTGAGAAACAGAACCAGCTGCATTTCTGAATTGTTTCCTCTTTGCACTATGAATATTATCCCGATAAAAACTGTTGAATCAGATGTTTTGCAATTCTTCAGAACAGAGGATTGAATGTCGATGATGTTTGCTAACTGCCGCAGGCATAATTCTATTAGATGCTGAGCAGACCACATTTACATTTAAAAATACAAGTAATCAATGTATGTTAATGTATGCCCTTCATGCATTTTGTGCCAAAGCATTTTTGTAGCTTTTCAAAATGGTCATGCTTTTGCGGGAAAAAACCTTTCAGAAACGCATCAGCAACACTGGCTGTTGGTTTAGCTTGTTTTTCTGAGGTATCAGTAAGCACACACAAGGAGAGGCACAAGTGGCACATGTGAGCACAGCATGCAGGCCAGCACACAGCCATGCAGATATTCCCAACAAGCGTTTACCTTCTCTTGTTGTTAAGCCTTGGGAGTGCTTATGCTTTGCAAATCTGATTAGCAAAATGTTCACGATCGTAATTCCAAAACAAAGTGACACCTGCTGTGATCCTGTTAGTGAAATTTGACACGAGTCTGTGTTACTTTCAGGTACGTTGGCAGATGATGACATTACTGCAGGAGAAGGTAAGTTGCGAATCCATGAGAACTCATAGCAGCTGTTTGCATTATAACCTCAGCATCAGTGTGAAGTAAGTGAAGAGCACTAGAATGATTACCCTTCGAAAGATATGTCATCTATGTCTTGTTTAACCCTGAGTGGGTTGGGGTTACAGCACCTGAGGATGGTGTGTGGGTCACTCTCACCCATTCTTGCCAGAACTTATTTTGCAGCATCTCTATGAGTCGTAATTCCATGAGAATTATGAAACTCAGTGTGCTGTCAATGTGCTGTATGAAAGAAATTGCTGCAGGCTTTGCCTGAGCTCACTGCTGTGCCTGTGTATCTCAGTTGTTTCTCTCCCTTTTAGAGCTTACTGGCATGTTCATAATGGATAGTGCTCCATTCTTCCTTGGCTAGAAACACACAGGTCCCTTTTGGTGAAGAAATTGTGACTTTGGACCTCAAGTCAAAACCTGCTTTGTTACAAACCATGGGAAGTACAGTCTGTGAGTGTTGATCCCAGTTAATCTGGTGTTTGCTGCCCACCTCTCTGTGTCGTGATCCATATGGAGCAGCACTGGGTGACCATGCACTGCGCCGGACTTTCGGATGTTGAGAAATGTCCTGAAGGCAGATTGTTTGACAAAATGTTTGAAAAAAACTTCCCTGATCAGAGCCATTGTGATCTTGATGGTCCTAAAGCCCTGAAAAAGGAGGCGAGGCTTGGCAGAGCATCTAAGACTACATATGGTTTACAAAATGCCTCAAAAAAGCTTGGAATGGGCCTGTATCAGACTTTAGCCCTTCCTGACTGTACTTCCAGAGTTTCTACCATTTTTTTGAGGCCTCTTTATATTTTATTCTCAAAAACTCTGCTAACAAAGCCACCTTTGTTGAGCTATTATGTATTGACATCCAAAGAACATTTTGAATTGTACATGAAGGAAGGCTAATTCTGCACATGGTTCCTGGAATATTTTGGCTATGATGTGATTTTGATGCAAAGTTTGGAAACTGTGCTACAAGGTGCCTTTTTAAAAAAAAAAACAAAAAAAAACCCCAGGCACACTGTCAGAAATTCATCAGCAGTTCCTCCTGAGTAATGTACTTTTCCAGAGACAAGTGAAAAAATGTCAAAACCAAATAAAGAATAGCTGTGTTATAGGAGCTATTCGAGATCCAATTTAGCCTTTCTTATAAGTTTCCCTTCCAGTAAGCTGCTCTTCTCATGTTTTCTTCCAGTAAATGAGATGTGCATAACTCAATCGTATTAGAGAATTGATCCCTTTCAAAAACATGCCAACAAACAAACAAACAGAAACTTCTGAATTGCAAAAGAGGAAAAAATAAAGGGTGCCAGTTTCCTAACCCTTTGGCTCACGTTCCTGGCTTGTCCAGCTCTCCCTCCATTCGCAGGAGGATCTGCAGAGTTACACTGATAAGAATTCAGGTCACAGGAGATTTCTAGTAATGGTCTAGATTAAATCCATCCATACATTCATCTTTCTGTACACTAGATGCGAGTCTTGGATATAAAAGCTGCCGATCCCCAATTTTTCATTTCTGAATAAACCATTTGGAAGGATTTTCCTCTTTCTTCCACTGGCGTATACTGGAAGTAACTTCTTTCAAGCAAATAATATTATGCTGGCAGTTACAGCGGCAAGAGGAGCAATAGGGCAGAGACAGAGTTTTGTGATGTGTTATATTTTAAAATGACACATTTGTCTGGTATGGGGTGGCTGAAATGCAGATTCAAGACTGAATAGAAATATTTCTGCATTAAATTCAGTATTTCTGCCACAAATCTTCTGTTGGTATAAGCAGATGAAGCACTCCTGATTTCAACAGCCCCCTGAGGCGCTGACCCACGGTATTTATTTCTAATCCGTTCTGGGCTTTGTGACCTTGCTTGGTTCATTTGCCTGTTACGTGCAAATACTCCTTGCAGATTCTACAGCAGGGGTGAAGCCAAGCTCTGGCAGGTCAGAAAGTGTGCTGTGAGCAAGTGTGCTTTACTGAAGGGGAAAGGAAAAACACAGCTTTTGTACAGTATGGTCCATTGCCACTTCCAATGGGGTTAATAGGGCAACTACAGGCAAATGGCATGGCAGGAGAGGAATTAATGATTTGGTTGTGTCTCATAAACTGCTTTAGGAATCTGATGGTATTTTTGGTTGTAACAAAATATTTACATAGGCTGCTCTGAAAGTAATGCTTCCTATTTATTTCCATGGAAATTACTACAAAGAGCACTGTAGCGCTAGTTGGCAGGGCAAGTTCTCAGCTACAAACTGCTCTTTTTCAACATAGCCACCACCATGAGCTGTGCATTTTTACCAGTGATAAATGCCTACGTATTGCACTCATACAAATCTACATGGCAGTGGAGGTGCCCTACTGTTGCTGTTGCAGCTGTTGAAATGCACCACCCACCACTTCATTGCGCTCACACAGCTATTTGGTCTCCAGAAAGATTCAGCCAGCACTGGTGAGTGGTGGGGGGCTGGCAGTGGAGTGAGGCCAGCTCCTCAGGAGGATTGAAATGTTGTGGGCATTGTGACCTGGTAACCCTCCTGTTCAGAAACCCTCTGCCACTGTGATCCTTTAGAACTGAGACATAAGGCTGAGGAGTTTTCCAGTTAGTTGTTTTAAAGGAGACTGATGTGTAGCAGTGCCTAGAAGTTGGCTGCCCAGTTCGTGAATGGTTTCTGCTGCTAGCGCTATTTCAGAACAGCACTTTTCTGACTGCATAGGAGGTGCAAGCTCAGAGCCACTCACGTAAGCTTTGCCTTAGGGGTATCAGCAGTAGTAGAGTCTCTAATGAAAAAAAAGCACCTGAAACAACAACAAGAGAAATGAGGAAAATGAAGATTTTCAGACAACATGTCTTTTATCTGTGCCTCTGCTGGGTGAGGTGAGTGCTTCTGTTCTGTGTTATAGCTGAAGTCACAGCTATATGCAGAGGGGGTGCTGGGAGGCTGTTCTAATTAAAACTGGCTCTGACTTATGAAATTCAGGATGCTGGGAGGAAGCTGTCCAGGATGATTAAAACACTATCTGAATGTTGACACAGATCAGTTTGAGATCCATTTCTAAGCCTTTCTTTAGTTGTGATATTGTCTGTGGTTTTTGTAGCTGCTGTTTGTTTGCTGGGTTTCTTTTTTTCTCCAGCATTGGAAACCACATTGAATATTTTCTCTTCAGTGAAAGATCAGGCTGACCGCTGCAGGTGCTACAATATAAAATACAATCTGTTGCCAGCAGATTTTTCTTTTTCTTTCTTTTCCCAGGAAGAAGCCCATATCCTCCTTGAGCCCTCCGCCTGGTTGTGTGCAATTCTGTAGCAATTCATTTCTTCATGAATAGTAAGAAGAAACATAAGAGAAGTGCTAGAATTGGGCTGGCTTTTTTTGTCTCACTTGCATGGTTTGAAGCACTTCTCAGCCTTCTCATCCCCATAGCAGCAGGCAGAATGGCAGTCCTATATCCCATCCTGCTGGCTGCTTGTAACACCCTCACTGACCTCTGCTTTCCTCTTCCCCGTTCCTTCACCTGCTGGCATTGTGAGATGTAAGGCGTGCTTCTTCAGGAGTGCAGCTTGGACACTGTGCTGAGTGTGTTTTCCATCTTCCTCCCACCCACCACATCTCAGTTAATTCTGCAGCCAGCCTTATTTTTCCTTTTCCCTGTGTCCTGTTACTTGCCTCAGCAGTATCTCAGGTAGAATTTCAGACAGAATTTCAGGTGGTCAGGCAGGTTAACTTCAGCTGAGAATCTTGAAGGACAAATAGTAGACGCAGCACCAAACCTGCTACTTATGTCAGTATGTCAGTATAGACTGGAGCTGGAGTTCAGCAACAAAATTCATCTTAAGCATTGTCTTTAAGTCAAGACTAAGTCGTAGGTTTAAATGGCAAATAATTGTTCAACAACTACGTGAGATTTTATTTGCTGTGATGAATCACTTGGAAAATTTCACTAGTCTCTGATGCCAGAGGGCACATTCACATTTGTCAGCAGATCAGTAAATATTTATGTGAGATGCACAAAGTGGCTATAAGCTCCAATTTTTTGGAAATGGCAGATCTTTACCAATAGGTGTGAAGCTTCCTGGTCCCACGCAGCCTCTGCACCTCTATCTCATGAAAGTTTCAACTCAGAATTTGAAAGCTTCTGTGTTTAATTAAACTTTTCATGAGTTCTACTCTGTGTATCAAGTGCAGCATTTTGCTGCAAACCTGTCTCTAGCAGCAGTCTCCTTTCTGACAGTAAATCTGGCTCAGAAGTTCCAGCTCTGTCCCTTTCATTCTGCCCCTCTCTGCAGATGGTAACCCCAACCCTTTTGCCATTTTTTGGTTTTGCAGAACCACTGAAATGATCTGGACTAAAAAAATCCAACATGACCCAACTCTCAAAGCACCCCTAAGACTTCTTTCTTTATTTATTATTTTTATGTAGTTTGCTGATGTGCAACTCCCAAATCACTGCAATGATGCCGACTTCGTTCAAATTTGAAATGAATTAATTAATAATTTGCCAAAAATGAGGCGAGACTTCACTTTTTCTGGCTCCTCCTTCCCTTCTCTCCTCCCAGGAAAAGACTGTGTGAATAGCTGACTCGTGTTCAGCTTTGATGTCATATTGTTTGGGTAACCTCCTGAAGCTTCAGAGGCACTCTTCGGCAGAGCAGCACAGCCAGCCAGCAGATGGGGAGGAGCGCTTGGATTTCTGTGAAACAAATGTGTTTTGTTATGCCAAGGGATGGCATTCAAGCAGATAAATAATACGCATACTGCACGCGAAGATGTGGAAGTGGAAACGTACAGAACTAGCGCTGGAGTCAGTGCTCCCTGCGAGGGAGCCTGCAACACACTGCAGTCCGCTTTGCTGAGCGCACCAGTGCCAACCAGGAGCTGATGGCGCAGCTGAGATCAAGAAGTGTTTTAATCTCTTAATAAATTTCACAGCTAGATGGCTTTTTCATTTGTACACTGTAGACAGAGCAGTTTTTGCATCCCTTGCTTTACTGTTGACTTATTCAGGAATTCCTGAAGAATGGCAAATACTTTGCAGTAGTTTTATTTTGGATGGAATCTGAATGAAATTCCTTGAGAAACTCAGAAGTTTCTGGAAGCCAGATTTTCTTGTGGTTTGGAAGGCTTTCTGTCACTTTGTGCTACGTTGGTGTAACCAGTATACATGAGTTCTAGTATGTGCACAGTGCTGAGATGAAACTCTTTCCAAACCCTCTCTGAGGCTGTCTGGTCAGGGGAGGTTCAGGTTGGTTACTGGGGAAGATGTCTTCTCAGAAAGAGTGGTGATGCACTGGCACAGACTGCTGGTGGTGAGTGGTGGGGTCACTGTCCCTGGAGGTGTTCAAGAAAATGGACATGTGACACTGAGCAACATGGTTCAGCGGGCATGTGGGGATGAGTTGATGGTTGGACTAGATGATATGAGAGGTCTTTTCCAGTCCTAATGATTCTATCATTCTCTGGTCCTCTTTATCCAAACCTGTCTCCTGTCTGAGCAATGGGGACAACTGGGAATATTCCACAGCAGTTTCCACTGGACATAGAGTGTGTTCCTGCCCCACAAGGAGGGAGAGATTAGATTCAGTGAGAGCAAAAAGCACAAACTGTCAGTTGCCATGAGAGGAACACTAAAAGGTCTAATTTAATCCATCTCCTCCTGTTGGTGCGCTTCGTCCCAGAAAGCTTCCTTCTGTTCACCTGTGTGGAATAAAACACTTGGAGACAGCAATTACTGGGAGATGATAAATTAGATTGTGCCTGCCACTTGGGAAAGAATGTTTCCCAACTAACGAGCCTCTGCTTCGGGGACGTTTGCAAAGCTGTGTGCTCCAGTGGCTCTGACACACTCCTGGTTATGGTCGCACACGGCTCGGCACTGCGTTCTAGACAGCTGAGCATGGAACTCTGTTGCTTTTGGGAGAGGCTGGCTAATTAATTCCTAATTTATTAGGATTTTGTGATCAGTGACAACACTTAATTGGCTTAAATGTGACCTTAGTTTTAATGGTACTTGTTACTGTCGCGACCTCAATGTCTTCTGCATCTCATGGGCTGCGGGGCAACCAAGGCAGGGAGCTTACCTTCCTATGCACAGGCAGAGTGACTGTAGTGGCTTTGGAAAACAGGAGACACCATTTATTTGTTACTCTTATTCACAGGAATTTTCCCCCTTTTATTCTCACTGGATATATGTATTTTTAAAAAGATGCAATTTAAACCATGCAGCATTTAATTTCCCATCTACTAGGTCCTCAATCTATTGTATTTTTTAGTGCTGTTACTTTGTAAATGGTTACCAAGTGAATAACTGCTCTCATAAATAGTCACAGCAAGAAATTACTTTAGCTTCCTATGCTAATAGACAGTGGATCTTATTAGTAGGGCTTATTAATTGGTTTGGTATCTTATTTAGTTAAAATTGGTGTGGCAGTGAGTGGAAAAATAAATCCTCGTTAGGCCAGTGGGTTCCTTATTGTATGCCCTTGTATGTATCATATTCAGAGAACTTTAGAAACAGTGGGTAAGGCTCCAAACACTGGTGACAGTTTCTCAGGTACTATATAGATTTTTAAAGGGGGAGAATAAGAACCAGCATTAGAGTTATACTTCAGATGTGCATGTAACCAGCTCCCGGTCCTGTATGTAAATAGCATGGTTTGATCAGCTTTGCCAAAACAGCCTATTTGCTTCTGCAGAATGCTTCCAGAGCTGGCTGCTCATGTCCCGGGGTGGCACAGTGAGCCCATGTGTGCTGTGCATTGCTGTGGGTGTTGGTGGGAGCTGGGAGTGCTGTAGTGTGTGGGTACTGCAAGCAGTGTTTTGTTTGCCAACAGAACTGTGGTGTCTGTCAGAAAGCACCCCTCCACTCTTCAAGTTAAGATGCTCCTTGTGTCCAGAGTTATCTGCATCTCTGATAAATCAGTCCTGACTTGTTTTTCCACTTTTTTTTTTCTTCTTTCTTTTTTCCCTCTCCTTTAAAAAAAATAACAAAAGTGCTAAATGTGCAGTTATGCTGCAGCGTCAGCCAAAAGCATAATTAATGCTGCAAACATAATATGATTTTAAAAGATTATCTCTGGTACTGACAAAATATCAGCAAGTCAGTCTGTACTGAGGTACAAAATCCATACCTTCAACGTATCTGGGGTCTTTGGGTTATGTCAGCGCACGTCTTTTTGTACCTGTTCTTATTGGTGTGGTTTCGTTGTTGTTGTTGGATTGTGTTGGTTTTTTCTTTTTCTTTTTTGATATAAAAATAATATTTTACTTTTATTTTTAAAATAGCAGCACTTCCGTTTCTGTATTCTCCTCCTCTTGCTGCTCAGCTCCCATTGGTTCCTGTACAGAGACACTCACAGGCCTGACCTTGGTTGGAGAACAAATCTCTCCTAATCTCGCCTCGCCTCTCATCACCCAAGTTTCAGCCTGGGAGGGCTTTGGGTAGACCTGTGGAGAATGTGTCATGGGTTTACTTAGTCTGTGTGATGCTTTGGAGAGGACAGTCAGCAGGAGATTGCAGTCTGTGTCCTGTGAGATGATGGTAGAGCTTGAGCATGCATGAAAAATCCAGCGCCTTTGGGTTTTTAACTGTTGTTTCATGAGAGAGGCAATGTTCTGGGTGGCAGTGGACAGAAAGTAAAGTTAAAAAAAAAAGCAAAAAAAAAAAGCTTCTGGTCTGATGAAAACATCTCTTAACCTTGATCAAATGGGATCATTTGATACGTGCCCTGCTGAACCCAGAATCTTTTGTACCAGCAAGAGGGGCCACCAAGGGCAGAAAACAACAGACTTGTAACAAAGGGAGTGCTCCTTCGTGTCAGCACTGCTCAAAGGTCGCACTGTTTCTGTGCAGAAAGGCTTACAGTCTCACTAAGACCTTTGCTAACTCTTCATTCCTATGTGAAGACACAACTCTGAACATGTGAAATTGTTGAACTTCTAGCAGTAAGAAAGATACAGACAGTTTATTACATTCCGTGCTTGATTCCTGATTGGAACGAAGTGGTGGGATCCTAATGGATATGAAGCCCTCAGTCTCTTTCACTCCACAATTCTCCTCACGCTGGAGTTTGAAAGAAATTTTGTTTGTCAGCTTTTGAATCTGTGGTTTGCAGCTGTAGCAAAACATTTGGAGAGAAAACCTATTTTCTAAAATCTACTTAGGGTAAAATGGCCTTTTTTTATTGTTTACTTCCTGCATTTGAAAGAAGTTTTGTTAAAGCCCAGCTTCTGCACCTGCGTTCCTCCAGAAAACTGTCTCTTCAAATTCTCCAGACTGATTTGTCATTTTCTTACGTGCCAGAACCGGTTGTATCTCTTATTGCATTACACTGCTGACATCGGGTAATGCCTCATGACAGATGCGGCTGCACATCACTGCACTGAGGAGCTGCAGGAGGAGCGGAGGCCCAGCTCCAGGGAAGGGCTGATATCTCCTGCACGAGTTGTACTTACAGAACTTTAAGTCCAGTGGGCAGTCGTGTTTGTTATCTTTCTCTTTCTTCTTCTTCTCTCTTTTTTTTTTTTAATACAAGTGTGAAGGAAGATCAAAGTCTGGGAAAGGCTGAGTGATAGGCATCTTTCTGCTTGCTTTTCTCTCTGTGCACATATCTACCTCATCTCTCAGCTTCCCGCCGGTGAGGGCTGAACAGAAGGTCTCCTTGAAATCCACGTTGTGTGTTGACCAGCAGCAGTCTTCAGAATTCAGTCCAAGTTCCTCTCGGCCTTTGCTGGCCTGATTTAATCAAAGCAGAGGGCACCTGCTCGTATTGCCAGATGAAAGATTTAGACAGAAAACTTGTTCTGGACAAAAGGGTTTCCATGTCAGCCAAAATTCTCTCGCTTTTGTTTTTTGGGTGTTGTGCTTTAGATAAAAAGGGTGAAGTAACGCTTCTGCCTTGTGAAGGCCCTGCAAAACGGAATGGGTACAGTGTCATCTAGGGATTTCATAGCAAATAGGGTGTTCTGGGACCTGCACCAACAGAAATAAACGTGGCCTTGTGGAAAAAAATTATTTAGAAAAACACCGGCCTTCATTTAAATACCTCACATAGTGGAAAATGTACAGTATTGCTCCCTTTATAATTTAGTGGATTAATTCCCTCCTAGTTAACAGTTCTTTAGTTCTACTTTGGCAATAACGAATTTCAGTCTTCACCCCATGATCCTCATATCTGTAAAAGCACATAGCAAAAATCCCCTTGTTGGACATGATGACTAAACTTGTGGTTTACATGGTCTGTAGTACCATTAGCATTGCTTTTTCTCCTGTCTTCTACAGCAGGAGTCGAACAAGACACAGAAGGCATGTGCCCTCCCAGGTGTGTGTACTGTGAGTGGCACAGCACTGCTCAGGGTGCTTTCCATCCTTTCCAGCCCCACTGGCCATTGTGCATTTCAGCTTCTCGTCTCTTACTGTTGTGCATGCTCTCCGTTCCATGACATGTTCAGTAACTGTGATAGCCTGACATTCTGGAGCTGAGTTAGCTTTTGCCATTTCATACCCTCCTTCAAATATGCAGTACCCTAGAAGGATAATTGTTCTTATGTTTCCATTTCTTATGTTCTGTTTTCCTATTTTATTTCTCTCCTATTGCTGTGATGGTTTTCCTTTCTGGCTCTTAACTTAAGAAAATGCTCTATAATTGCTTTGATTTTATAGCACTTAAAGGATACTGATGCACTCAGAAAAAGAATAAAGCAAAGCAACCCAAACCTAAACACCCCCCTGGCTCTCTCCAGCCATGCACACCTATTTACCTTCCAAGGGAGTTTCTTACAAGCCTGCAGGAGCTGTAGGGAGACACAGAGCTCAGCGGGGCATGGCCAACAGGAGGCTCACGCAGACGTAGAGGGACTGCTCAAGCTGAGCAACATGTCATAACTGGATTTCATTATGTTCTCACAGTTCTCTTATAGCTGAAATTTTTTCTGAGATTTGATGAGAGCTGAGATAGCTTTCTGTTTTTCCGTAGAGCTTCAACTTTGTATCAGAGAGAAAGAAAAAGAGAATTGAGAATAAGATGCTTGTTCGTTCCCTTTTGCCTGACAGATACGTCTGAGCTAGATCTGCAGTAGATTATAAGTAGACGTTTGCCTGGACTTTCTTCCCCTCATGCCTCAGATGCAGTTCTTCTTTTGCAGTTCGTTTTCCTTAGTTGTTAAGTGATGCTGTCACTGTGTGTGAGAGAATGCTTTTGCCAACTGTTCTGTAATGAACTGAGGGGAATTCTGCTTGTCACATGGGTGGTCAGTCTCACGCTTTCTCTCCTGTGCTCTTCTGTGGGGTCTAACCTCTACAAAATATAAATCAATATGCTGAGTTCAGGAACGTCAATTCAGTAAATGCATTAATGTCAAAGCAAATGGCAGTCTTACCAGCCCTGCTGATACACGTGATTATTCTGTTTATGCTTAAATATACCGTACTGCTTCCAGAGAGCCTGCTGTGTCTTACCCTTCCAAAAAGAATATAAATCTGTGACTGTCAGCAGACAGCTTTTCCTCAGCCTTCCAAAGCAAGCACGTGGCAACTTCTGTGCTATAGTAATCATGAGGGAGGCTTCTTCAAGGTAAAAGCTGGAGCCTTATGATGGAGCACAAAAAGGTGCCAGCACAATGTTGAGCACTTGAGAGTGCACATGCATAGCACAGCAAGCTGCTACTCTGTCGTTCTCAAACTCTAGCTTTTTAATAATAGCATTGTTTGTATATTACAGTACCGTTGGGTATACGTTTATGTACATTTGCCAATGAGCTGGCGAGCTGCATTGCAGCATTGTGATGAGGCAAAAAAGTAAGAGCTGTTGTTCCCAACGTTGGAAACAACTGTGGCTTAGCCACCATCTTGTGATGAATTTTCTAGGAAAGCTCTAGCTTTAGTTATGTCAAACAAGAGGGGTCTCTGTTAAAACATCTGAAAGGGCGTCAGTTGTCACGATTTTTAAATAAGCCAACTTTTATTTATGCATGTAGCAATAGTTACAAATCAGTGGGCTGCAAGCATGGATCCTCCATCTTCTCCACAGGATGGAATAAAACCTTTCCCACCCTTTCGCATGAAGGCAACAGGTAAAATATTGGCTCCATTACAGCTGGAAGGACAGAAACTGGCATCCTATTTCCTGAAGATTGCAAAGCAAATGGATTTTAGGAAAACAAAATCCTCCAGCAACCTTCTGCCCCTTTCTGCGGATGTGGCTGGATGAGCAGAGTGCATCAGTATGTTATTTGTGGGTACAGGGAAGTGCTCTGTAGACATGGGCTGTGATGAAGACTGAGAAGCTGCTGATGTTTGTGTATTTATGCTTAATGGGAATCTTGTTCTTTACGTAATCCTCTTTGGCCATCAATGGGGGGTGGCAACTGGGCCACTCACAATTCTGTGGATAAAAAGCTCTCTGTGCTTTTATCTGAGCTCCAATGGATGGGTTTGCTGTGGGATCTATTTAAGTTTGTTTTGGCTTATGTGCTTCACTGTTTAGACTGTTGAACTGTTTAACAACGTACCTTGCAGGAATACTGTCAAATGTTCGCCGTGTTCAGCTGTGCTTGGAAGAAAGTTTAATTTAAATTTCTCAGTCTAATCATAAAAGTTGGCAGTACGGCTTTAGGGCTGGGGGTTGTTATTCTGAAAGCTGAGTGGTTCACAAGGTTATGTGCAAAGCAGGGCTAACAAGATGCTGAGAAATAATAGTCTCATATGGGAGAGGCTTCAGTCTGTAGAGAGTACGGCACCGAGATTTAACACAGTTTAGATGCACTCGAAAATCATCTCTGTTTTTTCCTTTTTCTAGTCAGTGTTCTTCCTGACCTTGAAAATACCTTATGGGTGGTTTGCAAATAACAATCTAAACATCACTGTAATCAGAAAAAATACGCATTGGTGTTCTATTTGTCATTATATTCTACCTATCTTTTCCATTATTTGAAGTCTTAAATGGTTTCAGTGATAGGCATATAGGCTGCCATCAGCACAGCAGATTTTTTAAAGAGATTAGATGAGAGAATTGGGCTGCTTTTTATAGAGCATTTTGCTTTACTTTTCTGTCTCTTCTTTCTTTCCTTTTTTTTTTTTTTTTTTTTTTTTAAGATATCTTTTTATCAAGTGTGAATACTAACAATGTTGATATGGGGTGACAGTCTGACCAAACAACCATAGCAACAGTAACTGTTTTCCTTGTGATAACAGCGAAGCTAAAGGTTATGCGTATTGCTGCATCTCTCAATCTATTTGCTCCACGGCACAGTGCCAGACAAAAGTAAGAATATAGAAAGCTGTAACCAAAATATGCAGTTGTTTAGATGAGGCATGAGCTACAGACCATGGGTTGAAGTATAAATGTGGACAATATTTCCCTTCTAATGGATCATTTTTGAAAAGAAATATCACACGTTCAATGCTAATGATATTCTGCTGCGCAAATATTTAATTTGAAAACTTGCTAAGTAATCATCTTCCTTTAGGAAAGGGAAAAATAGAAGCCTAGAGGCTGCTTTAAGGAAATCATTTGGTTTTTTTCTTTTCAGGAGTAACGTCGGGCTTGCACAGTTGACCTAGACAATATTTAGTATTGACCTCAAGTTTTCAGCATGCGTCCCCAGAGCTCAGACTGCTTGAAGGACACAAACAAACACAAATCTCAGCACTGTGGGAGCTTCTTATTTTTCCCAACTTAGAACCGATTTAAGCAGATGCGTGACATATTGTTTGTTTTTTTGTTGTATCCAAGAGCAGTTTTCATGCTGAGTTGGCTCTACCACAACTGTAATAGCAGTGCCTCACACCTGATAATTGGTGGTATTTCCATATTTTCTAATTTTTTTTTTTAATCAGGGTAATTTCAGCCTAGAGAGTCGCATTGCACTGTGTTTCTCCAGCACCGAATCAAACTCAGTGTTTTTTGTGTTTGGTGTTGGAATAAGTTTCCTGCTGGAAAATGTCACATTTCAGAGTGACCAAGTCCTTGTTTTGGAAGACTTTTCTTCCTTAAAATTACCTTCTGGTGTAAGGAGAAAAATGACATCAGGTGGCTCCTGAGCAGAATTAGTCAAGGAAGAGGAGAACATGACAGAGCTCTGCCCGTGACGTATTGATCGTGGGAACAGCCGACTGGCACCTGTTATCATGGTAGCAAGTCACAGTTTTCTCCTAGAAATCCATTCGCTAGACAAAATTCAGAGCAGTGATCATGAAAATTTGGAATGTGGCTGTGAGGCTGATTTTCCATTTCTAATGAATGCTGTCAGACTCGGGGTCTTAAGCTTTTTATTATTTCCCATGAGGAAAGCAAAATACATGGAACCCTTAAGGGATCTTCTTGCTTTAATTTAGCGCTGTTATTTTATTTAATAGCACAACACATGTCAAAATTGAAAGAGCTGTGCTGCCTTTTTTGATATATTTACCTTATAATGAAAGATTCTCTTTGCAGTTTGAAAGGGCCTATTTTACTTTTCTTCTGCTTGAAGCTGCTAGTAAGATCTGCTTCCCAATCATGGGTTCATGCCAAATAAGCACGTGTCCCTCTTGCTGGAAATGTTTGGTATATGTCACATTATGCTGCAGGCTGGGGCTTGGTTCTTATCTGATCATTCTTGTGCCAGGTGAGGGAAGTAGGAGTCCCTCAGTTAATGAGTTTACTTCTGTTTGTTTTTAAATCCAGTCTTAACAAATTATTTTATCAGGGAGGATAGAATCCCACTCACAGTCGCACCTTTTATCCTCTTGTGAATGTAATGGCGTTTAGCAAGTGTGATTGAGGTCAGTGTCATCAGTATCCAAGTGATGGAAAGCGACTGCAACACATTCCTGCAGGTAGACTCTGGGCTGTGTGTTGGGGGAAAAATTCATGGTGTAATGGGAGTTCTTGCAGTACCAGAACGTGAAACCAAATTGTGATTTATAGAGCTACAATGATCACAGCTGAGCTTGGATCAGTGTGTTGACTTCCCATGATCTAAAACAGGACATTGTTTCTGCCAGGAAGAAACTTGGAGTTTCTCAAAATCCATCTCTGTCTTTTTTTTTTTTTTTTTTTTCCAAGTGAACTTTGAATAACAAAGAGCCACCTCCAGCATTTCATAACTCTTTGTAATTACAGAAATGATTATGAGAATGATAGATATCTAATTAAAATCTGTGAAATCTGCAGTCAGCAAGAAATGAGAATTAGCTCCCCAAATTGCAATTTTCTCCTGAGTTTAAGCACATTTCAAGGCTGCTTCCTGACAATGTGGCATTTTTCTCTTGTCTGTCACAGTGACTCACCTCAATAGGTCATGACTAATTTTAACAGGGACCAAAAGAGCACGGGAGAATTTTGGTTAGAAATGAGAGAAAGGGAAGAAGAATTTTCATTAGATGTTTTTACTTTAATGATACTGGCGTTAAGCAACTTTCACTGGTTTCAACTGATTTCAAGCTGTGAAACAGCAAACAAACGAGGGTTACTAAATTTTGGCTAACCTTAGATCTCTTGTCAAGACAGTCATGAAAACTGCATAGGATGGAATCAATGCATCCCTAACCAGCACTGGTTAGGGCTTGAGTTTCCTTGTCCTTCTTTGCTTCCTCTCCCTGTTTACCTACACTGTGCCAGCGCTGTACATGTGTTCACTCAGCAGCTAATTACATCAGGTTCCCCATGACAGTGAATAACAATTTTGATGCCTACTACAGACAGCTCTGTGCCAGCAGAGATGCCCAGGAGCCTAATACTCAAATCTGTTGTCTCTTCTGCAGCAAGACTGGACAGAGCAGCATATTGCTTCCAGCACTATGTAAGTACCCACAAAATGCTGACTGCATTCTGTTGGAGACGATGTAAAGTCCAAGTGCCCAGAAAGGCAGAGCAACTGGTAAGCTTCACATCTACGCCTGGAGCTGTGCTGGGCAGTGTGGCTGGGGGCAGAGCTGTATGCTGGGGAGAAGCTGAGGAAAGGCTGAAATCACGCTTCTGTCCTGCTCTGGATAGATTATTCCTAGCAATCACTTATATCATTTCCTGAAATGGTGTGCTTTTTAGTTCTTGGCACAAAGCCTCTTCTGGTAAGATTATTTTGGGTTTGGGATTAGGAGAAGAGCCTGTTGAAAGGAAAAAAAGAGCAAAAAACCTCAGTGAGGCAGTAATCTAATAAGAAAAAAACAATATAACCATCAATATCCAGCTCTGGCAGACATCTGATCCTGGTGCTTCAGAGGTTATTACACAGCATTCTCAGGAGCTTTTCTCTTCCACCTGGAGCCGCCGCGTGCCTCCATTCCTGCCGAGAGCCAGAGGGCTGCCGGGTGCCTGGGCTGTGCCTCCCCCAGCTGCTGTGCCCTGCTGATTATGCTGTGTGTCAAGAAATACATCCCTACGCTTTTATATTTCTGCTTTAACTACAGTCTGCTCTTACCACGATGTGAAAGAGTCTCCCTTAACCTTAATTGCTGTGCTAGAGCCCATCTAACTTTTATTCTTTAAGGACAGGTTATCTGGGTTTTAGTAGCCTTTCTTAAATGGAAATTTCACTGCCGACATAACCTGTTTTATTTCCTTTTTTTTCAATTATTCTCTTACTTGTCTTTGAAACTCACTAAGTGGCTATTATGTATGGGCAGAATGAGTCAGAACAAAGGGATATTTGTTATGTATGAGCGTTGGAGTCAATTGGCGAGCCTTTGAGCAATCTTTTGGACCCCTGTTTACAGTCCAAATGTATTTGCTTTTTGAAAATGTGTTTGTTTTTTACCTCCTATAATGAAACTGCTGTCTTCCTGGGAAACATTTTACTTATCATTTCTGGCATCCGCTTTCATGTCTTCCCATTATCTGAAAGCCATTTTACACCGTGTTAGCGGCATCACATTTTAGCCTGTTATTTCACTTAAAGTGTAAAAGATACTCCTTTAATGTGCTACCCTTTTTTCTTTTTTTTTTTTTACCCTCCATAATTTTTTTATTCCTTACGGAAAGAAAAAGAATGAGCACAAGTTTAAGCTTTCCAGCTATTGTATGAAGAACACAGTGCAGTTGTTTGATTGTTCATAGGGAGAGAATAGCACTTGGGGCCTGAAGCCCTATACTTATTCACCACCTAATCATAGCAATAAATGGAACTCTGCAAGTGGGAGTGAAACATGGGTTATTTCATAGATAGCAGCCTAAGCAGGGAGGACAATTACTGATACGCTCTGTGAAAGCTTGGATACACAGATGACTTCTGGCATTATTTTGTTTGGGAAAATGTTAGTACTTCTCTTTGGATAAGCACACAGAAATAAGACTTCTTGCTGTATGCTTCAAGTGTTAAAAATGAGGCTGGCAGCAGTGTAAGGACTTGCTGTGGTTTCTGAGCTTTCTCCTGCCCAGGATGTCTTTCTGAAAGAGCTGAAGCTGCCCAAGATTTAGCCGTGTTTGTTACAATTAGCTGTATTGATGGCAATTTAAAGATCGACTTGTAATGTAACTTCTGTTAGAATAAGTTCCATTTCCTAACCTGTACTTCAGAAAACATCTCACAGAACACCTCGATAGGCATTTGTTTTCTTCCTTTTTTTTATGTTTAATTTCCAACTTTATCTGAGAACTCAAACGCAGATGTGTTTTCTTTTTGAAGTTCTGACCCAAGTATGAACATCTTGTCTTGAATTTGTGTCTGCTGATTCAGAGGCATTTTAAACTTCAGATTTCCAAGTATCAGCCATGTAACCATGGCTACTGGATAAAATGAAGGTAACATGAATGCCATTGCCATGATTCCTGTGTTATACCATGTTCATGTTTTCAAGGTATTGTTATTTACACTCTCTTCAATGAACACATTCCTGACTTGTACATTTATGTGCAATCCATGTTAGGGCTCTCTCTGTGCACGTCTTTAAAACAATTTCCCACTCCAGCAATACCAACATTCTCCAATTTTACTCAATCATTTTGTACAACAGCATGATTTTAACACTGGAAATTGTACTTGCTGAAACTATTCTATTCCCTTGTTTTAAAATATCTTCAAATTATAATGAGAGTTAGGAAGCACACTACATCAGAGGGACCCATCCAGGACACATGTGTGTTATAGTATTAAAATGTCCATAGTAATCAGTGAACAGGTTATTGATTTTGAGTCTGTTATGCTACTTTTTTCCAGCCTCACATTTAAATCAGAAGTGCAATAGGTGCATGACCAGTGGTGAAGACATAAAAAGAAGCAGGGAAATTTTAATCCTATATACCCTTTCTCAGATCTGTTAACACCTGGGAAGGTCACTAACTGTCCAAAGTTGTTTATTTCATGCATGTAACCTGTGCAATTGTTGTCTGAGAACATACTCATGAGGAACAGGACTTTTTTTTGCAAACACAGTTCTTTTTGTAGCACTGAGCAGGAGAAATTTGTAGATGTTTGATTCTGTATTTCATTTTAAGGGTTATGTATCTGTCAAGTATCTGTGGAGAGTGGAATATGGAAAGGGAAGGGTGCTCTCCTAAGGAAGGTACTTACTGAAATTTCCCTCATAAGGAAGATTCCTCCATGATTTTGAAATTACCACTAATCTTGTAGGTTCCAGACCTGGTATCTGTTTTACTTCCTTCCCTGGTTTGCTTTATGTGGAGTGCTGTTGATCCCTGATGACTGCTGGAGGAAGGGGAGATAGAGAAGGCTGTGGTGGGTGGGGATGGGTGGCACAGGAGTTGAGGACTTTAATGTGGGGAGAGAAATCAGGTATGTTTTTCTGTGCACAGTGCCATCCTTGCAATGTTATGTCCTAGTCTAGGTGAGAGAATCTGTACTGGGCTTGACCTCTCTGTTCTTGGACGCTTCTATGGTCTCTGAAGAGAGCACTGGGAATTGATCTGGGTTGGAGTTCATTACTTTGTTCCCAGGATGTATTTTTTTACTTATTTCCAGTTAGCAACTTGCTGTATTTCCAAATTTTTGTGCCTCCTTCTCAGGAAGAATGAGGCTTTCAGTGTGAGATCATGGTGCTTCAGGATGTCCCCAGCCCCCAGCCTTGCTCTTGTCTACAGGCTTCCTGTAATGGCTCTGTTTACACCAGGCTCAGGCTCTGATCCTCACGGGGCACCTCCCAAGTAGGGTGTAATGGGGTTATTTTTATGGGGGATATACAGAAACTCAAATCCAGTCAAATTTTGAAGCGCAGTCAGTTCAGGAGCTGATATTGTCTTGGGCTTTATCAAGGCTTCCCATAAGCAAGGGGCCCTAGGTCAGCAGCTGTTCAAACTCTGCAAGGCAGAGGGTGCATTTTGTGCCAGATTTGACAATTGGAAAGGTTTGATTCTTCCACTCATATAGCCCTAATTATAAGCAATATGGAAAGTTTCTCCTAACTAGTCAGATATGGCCCAGCTATGGAAGAGTTAAAAATTTGAGGAGCTCAGCATCAATTTCTTGGAAGCTTTTAACAGAGACTTGACATTTCTAATTAGGAAATTTTACATACAGGCAAGCGAATTTACCCCCAGCTGGGAAAACATGGCTTAGCAAGAGTTTTACATCCGCCCTCATTGATCTACAGATTATCTCACATTTGAGACTGTGGAGCCACTGGGATTTGCAAAGATGAGAAACAAATGTGGGAAAGTGTATGTAATTTCTTTCACTTCAGGGTTAGATAGCAAAAAACTGAGAAGTCAGAAATGGAGAGGTAAGATTATTTTCTTTCTTTTTCATGCATTATCGTTACAGAGGTCAAAAAAAAAAAAATCCAACAAAAAAACCTTACAGAGAAGCCAATAACATGTTGGCACTGGCGAGCAGCTGTCATCTTGGTCAAACTCTGAAAGCAGTGTTTTGGAAATCAGAATTAAGACAGCAAAGAAATACAGATCTTTATTTTTTTTTTTCAAGCTATTGTAACTGTTAACAGTTGAGGAGCAAAATGTCTGCATGTGAGCTCACTTACACAGACAGGTATTGTGTGCCTGGTGCTTCAGTGTCTGACTCTTGAGATAATCCCTTAGATTTGGTCTGTTGTTAGCCATATATATTTTACATTTTTGAGACCATTTTGTCTTTAAATAGGAATAACTACAGAAGAGCAAAATGTCAATGAACTGGATGTTATCCTAGTTGAAAATGCTGTATTAATGTAAGGTTTTGGTACATTTGTGTTGTGCAAATCAGACTCGAAAAGTCAGATGTAGCAGACCTGGCTAAGTAGAGCTTTTACTGATTTCTTTTGATGTGAAAATGCTGTACAGCTCATTTTGCTTCTGTGTTCAGATGGATTCTATTGTGTAGGCAAACAACTCAGTATATGCTGCTAAGACTATGGTTTAAATGCAGTAAAAATGAAATAGTTTTTTTTTTTCCTGTGTATATTTTCATTAATTTGAAAATTTTAATTCTAGATAGATAATTCCTTCTAATGAAGGAGAAATTATTTCTGTGTTGGCAGAAAACCAGATAAGCAAACAAACCATGAATTACAGTCTATGAGGTATTATGAAAACATGCGCATGGCTTACTGTAGTTAAGTTACCAGCATTCATCCTCAAGAAGGTATGTGCATCACTGTTATGTGACAAAGAATGTAAAAGTAGATGATCAAAATAAACACAGAAATATCAACTATGTACAGCTAGAAGGTGACACAGTAAATTGGGTTTAAAGACGTTCCAACTGATCCATAACAAGGCTGTGGATTTTAATGACTTTGGTGTTAACAAGAGGTGATGGAAGTTTCAACTTCATTGAATGCTGTTCTCTTTTAGTGTGGGGCATGGTGTCCTGGAAGTAGGAATCTCAGGTGTTGAACTGAGACTGCTCCTACCTTGGCAAAAGGGTTGGGAATGATCCAAGAAAATACAGGTGCAGCTTAGGCTTCTTTTAGAACTGTGAGCTTGTCCAGCACTGTGAGAAGTTAAATCCTTAGACTATTTCAGTCATAGAAACAGGTGTAAAACAAAATTCCAGATATTAGATGTGCTGCTAGAATAGGACTGGATAACAGGACCTGCACAGAAATGCAGCTCATCATGTGGTAAACTCTACCACCTGCGTGGTTTACAAGCACACTGTAGTAGTATATATTTGGTAGTACATGTTTCAAAGCTATTTATTACATAGCTACTGCTGATACCTGGGTAGCACTGTGCTCAGTGCTTACAGTTTTTTTTAAAGAATAAGCCACAAAGACAGAAAAAATCTGTAAGTTTCAATGTCCTTTTGTCTCTGCTTTAGTCATGGTGTGAACATGGGTATCTGTAAATTCCTTTGGTTAAGAAAACATGCAGAATTTAACCCGTTGTTCTAGGTACGACAGATTTAATTTGAAAGGCATCTATTTCAAAATGTAGGAAGTTAGGAAAACATCCTTTTCCTTTTCCTTTTCCTTTTCCTTTTCCTTTTCCTTTTCCTTTTCCTTTTCCTTTTCCTTTTCCTTTTCCTTTTCCTTTTCCTTTTCCTTTTCCTTTTCCTTTTCCTTTTCCTTTTCCTTTTCCTTTTCCTTTTCCTTTTCCTTTTCCTTTTCCTTTTCCTTTTTTTCTTTTTTTTGTCTTTTTCTTAAAAAAAAAAAAAAAGGAACATTTTATTTTGTTTGCCTAAACCTCCTTTTGTGGTTTTTTAATGTGACTCCTTGTACTCCTTTCAAATTTATTTCTGTCTCTATTTTTATAACTGTGGAGTCACAACTAGGTGAGAAAGCCCTGCAGTCTGCCTTTTACTTCCAGTTTTAAGTATTCATTTCTTCACAAAATATAACTAGGCACTTTGGTCGCTTACTTCCATAATGGCTTTGACAGAGAGTCATTGGTGCAGAGTTCACCTATTTCAGAGTAATAAAATTAATATATTTTATGACAAATACTATCACAGTATAACAGACTGACCTTTTTTCTCTTGGTCACATTTAAGAATAATTCTTTTTCCATGAACTGAGCAGTGTGTGTGTATGTATATATATAATATATAATATATATATATATATATACTCCAGTAGTCTTAGTAAGCACAGTTTGGAAGCTTTTTGCTATGAACGATCTTTGAGGTGAGTGATTCCATAACTTATGATTTGATGAGATTTGAATTCTGATAGTGCTCTGGCCCCATTCTTAGTGAAGACATAAAAAGGTCACTTTTCCTTTGTCATTTTTGCATGTTGTTGCTGACTAGTGTTAATAATTTAATTAAAAGGTCAGATCACTCATCCTCTTCTTACACTTGGTATCACTGTCATTATTTTCTTTGCAAATTAGCTGATTTAGTATTATTTGATTATAATGGGTTTTTCTAATAATCCTCAGAAGAAGTGGAAATTCTCTTTGAAGGCATACAAGCTTTGAAGGTTCGAATAAAGTGAAAATAGCCAGAAATGTTTGAGGTATTTCTCCATTAAATATCATTAAAGCCATGGGAAGTTTTTAATGAGAGCATCCAAGTGCTTGCCTATCGTGCCTTTTGCCACTGTTTGGCAGGACTGCTGGGAAGCAGGAGTGCTATTAATGACAAAAGGCAGCAAAAAGCACATTACATTCATTAAGGTATGGGGATTCGTGGGGCTGGAACGTGGCGGGCAGGTGTGGGGATTGCTTTGGCACAGCACCTCAGGAGGCTCCTGCTGAGGTCTGCAGAGATTTGCAGTTTCCCTTCTCTCCATAGAGGCCATCTGCTGTAAATAAAAGCGAGGTGTGGAGCTCGCAGAGGCGTTCTCTCCTCGCTGTTTACTCTCTGAGCAGCCTTATTCTCACAACCGCCGTGTTCCACCTGGTTTAAATCTTTAATGGAAAACATCTTCCACTCATTCGTACCTTCAAAAAGCAGAGAGAGAGCTTCAGAGAAAAGGCACATCCTTGATCTGCCTTTATAACACTGTGGTATTTCTCAAGCTGTTCTCAGACTGCAAATTGAAGGTTTAAGCCGAGACACTGATTTCTATCAGGCAGCCTGCAGAACGTGCACAAGTTCTCGGAAACTTTCGTACATCAAATTATGACACTGTTTTTAATGAGTGATGAAAGTTAGTAGAAAAACATCATCAAGTGGAGGAACAAGCTGTGATCTGGGTCGCTTGAGTAGTGGGTTGTGCTGAGCTCTGCAAGAATCCCCACACGTAATGCCACGTGGGTTTAGCTGGAAGAGGCGATGTGATTAAGGGCAGGCCTGTGATTAGCAGGAATTGGACAGGATGCATTTGATTGTGGGGCGTTCTGGGAGAAGTGCCTCTCTCAAAACTAAGCCACAGCCTGTCGTATTGGAGAACTTAGGATTCGCGTGCTGGGAATCATGAAGAAACAACTTCAATTGGCAAAAATTAAAAAGTAGGAAATGAAGAGCTTGGTTCCAAAGAACTGGGGTGGTAGACTTGTTTTTTGTTCAATAGCAGTTTCTAATTTTAATAGTATGAGCTGGGTCCAGCCTATCTCTTGGGCATTTTATGAGCATATCTCAGTGCAGAGCAGCTGAGCTATCACGAGCTGAACTGGAGATGAACCAGTTATTAGTCAGGCATCCCTAAATGGATGCCAACCAGCAACAGGGAAGGTCGGGGCAGTTGTGCTGTTTACTGAGCATGCAGTTAATTCTTCATTTCATGAAATTCAGGAATACCATATCCTTTATGCAATGCAAAAAATCTCTGGGTCCTGCAGTTAGAGTTCAGTAGGTACTTAATAACTGCAAAATTATTGTATTAGGTGCTCCAGTGTTTTAATTTAGCATAATTTTACATGTGGCCTATGGTGTAAACTATAATTTCTTTTTAGTTACTACAGGAAGAATGCTAAGTACCTTTATTGCCCTTAGAAACTATCCTGGAAGGAGAATGAGACTCAGGCTCGTATTTTTGCTTTTTATTTAAACTCCATTTTCATATGTGGAGGAGTGATATGATGCCTGTGGCTCACAGTGTCCTTTCTTGAATTGTTTCCGATGGTGATGAAGTGGGAAATTTGGGGAAAATGGGAATCTCTTGCTGATCTGCCTCTGTGTATTCAGAGATTTACAGCAATACCCTGTTTCTACTCTTTCTCATCCTGCTAGCATTTTTCAAACAGTAACGAGACAGACTTTATTCTTCCTTATTCCATAATCAGGAATGGTTGTTAAGAACCTCTAATTTGTGAGACAGACACTTTGAACACACTCATTATAGCAACAGGATGACTCCTGAATGTGCCAGGGCAAGGTAAGATAAGTTAAATTATCAATTACACCACTGCACAGCTGAATGGTAGTGATAGAGGGGTAAGCCTGCACGTCTGGGTCTGATGTAGAAAAATACCTCTTCCTGCACTCACTGAGAGCAATCCTTGAGGAAAAATCATCGTTCTCCTTTTTTCTGGTAGTGCATTTGAATAATAGCTTAGGACTGCTGTATTCAGTAACTTCAACCTTTGCTCCATTCGGAAAAAAAAACAAGCTTCTGTTTCCCTAATTTTTCAAGTTTATGTGGAGACAGGGATATGGGAAGGGAATGGTGTTCTCCTGAGGAAAGTACTAACTGAGATTTCCCTCAAGTTTATGTTCTCATTCATTCTATTCCAACCTGTGCTAGTCAATATTCAAGTGAAAAAAAAGCTATTTTATCACACTTATAGTAAGTCCACAGGAAATGCTCTGATTCACCCATGTTTGGTGCTTATATACTTTTCACCGTCTCTCACAGAAAATCCTGCTGGGAGTGTGCCATTTCTGTAAAGAAACTTCATCAAATCATGGAATCGTTTGAGTTGGAAGGGACCTTTAAAGGCCACCTGGTCCAACCCCCCTGCGATGAACAGGGACACCTACAGCTCCATGAGGAGCTCAGAGCTCGGCCCAGCCTGACCCTGTGTGTCTCCAGGGATGGGGCACCCCCACCTCTCTGGGTAACCTGTGCCAGTGCCTCACTGCCCTTATCATGAGAAACTTCTTCCTTATATCCAACCTAAATCTCCTCTCTTTTAGTCTGAAGCCATTTCCCCCTGTCCTGTCACAACAGCTAAAGAGTCTGTCCCCTTCGGGTCCTCATTGCTTCTCTCCTCCCTGCAGCAGCACCCAGGGCAGGACAAGGGCTGCAGTGTTGATGTGAGGTGCGGCTGCTTGCTGCTCCCCCTGCAACTCTTGCATCTTCTGAGGGCCTTCCCTTAGCATTTCTCTCTCTTTGGTGAAGTGGTCATTTCTTGCCAGCCAGCAGATCCTGCTTTCACACTTATCGCTGCTTTTACTAATCGCAATTGGAGTTCAAGATAAAAATTCTGCCTTAAAATGAATGGAAATTAAAAAAAATGAGCTGGTAATGAGAGCAATTAATCAGATCAGCCTGCAGCCTCAGTAGCACTACTTAGTTTGGTGGAGTGAGAGGGACAGAACAAGTGGGGGCTGATGAGGAATGAGAAAAATGAATTATTCTGGCCCTGATGAGGCAACCTTCTGCAGGAGGCACAGGAGGTGTTAGGAGATGCTCCCACTCCTTTCAATTGCATGAAAGGGGCTGTCCTGTGGGAATCCCAACTTTCTCATGAATACAGCAATTACTCCCTGCCAGCATTGCAGGGCAGGTTCTGTGACCCTGGAGGTGTCACAGTTTCTGTGGGAAACAAGCTTATTTGCACATCCTAAGTTGACGTGTTATTAGTTGCATGATCACTGGGTTCGTCCCTACAGCACAGCAGTCAGCCCAGGTCTGCAGAGGCACTGGCACTGAATTAAAGAGGGATTAGAACCACATGATCTGTTTTGATCCTTTTGTTTTTGCAAGCCATATCCAGGTTTAGCAAACATCTAGAGCCAGATTCTGAACAGACTGAACTTAATAGTTTTTTTGGGGCAGAGTTTTTTTTTTTGGCATCTTTTGAGAGCTGAGTAGTGTTGTGTGTTTTTGGTTCTTTGTTTCCTGTTTATTTATTTTTTCTATCAGAAGTATACTCAATGAGATTTTAGTATGTCTCCACACTAGATGAATAATTCAGAGAATCATAGAATTATTTCATTTGGAAGGAACCTTTTAAAGTTATCTGGTCCAACTCCTCTGCAGTGAACAGGGACACCCACAGCTCCATCAGGTTCTCAGAACCCTGTTCAGCCTGACCTTGAGTGTCTCCAAGGATGTCACTCATCACTTCTCTGGGCAACCTGTGCCAGTGCCTCACCACCCTTATTGTAAAAAACTTATTTCTTATATCCTGTCCAAATCTCGCCTCTTTTAGTTTGAAACCATTTCTCCTTGTCCTGTCATAGCAGACCCTGCTCAAGAGTCTGTCCCCTTCTTTCTTACAGCCCCCCTTTAAATACTCACAGACTGCTCTCAGGTCTCAAGCTGCACAGCCCAGCTCTCAGCCTGTTCTCACAGGGAAGTGTTCCATCCCTCGGATAATTTTTGTGACCCTCCTCTGGGCACGCTCCAACAGCTCCGTGTCTCTCCTGTATTGAAAACTACACATGTGTACACAGTACTCCAGGTAAAGAGTCTCACAGCACAGAGCAGAGGGCCAGGGCATTCCTTCCCTCACCCTGCTGGCCATGCTGCTCCAAGGATCTGGCTGACTTTCTGGGCTGCGAAGGCACAGTGCTGACTCACGTCCAGCTGCTATTCACCAGTACCCCAAGTCTTTCTTGGCAGGGCTACACTCAGTCCTTTTGTCCCCCAGCTTGTATTGTTAGTGGGAGTTGTCGCAACTCAGGCACCAGACTTTGCCCTTGGGTTTGTATGCCCAAATGAAGGAAAAAAATTACTGGAACCCTGTGGTATACAGCAGTGCTTTAGTCAGACTGTGATGCATGCTGTCCTTAGAGAGCATCTGCTGGTCCCATCCTCTGCATGAAAAGCTACGTCAGATATTCCCAAAGCAAATTTTTGATTCTGTTTCTCTGAGCTCCCTTCCAAACTGTAACACAGAGCCAGATCTGCCGGGCCAGGCTCTCCTCTCTGTGGATTAGTAGCAGCCAAGATTAATTAGCACCCAAAGCGTTTCCAGCTGTACTGCTCATGCGAAGCTGCTGCCATGATGCATGTAGGCACCCCTCCCCAGGTCTGTGATTCATTGCACTGTCAGTGGTTTGAGATACAGTGTATGAAAATGCCATATAAATGCAAATATAAATACAAACACTGAATTTCCCCTGTTGGCTACTGATAAGGTGCTCATCCAGATGACACACTGCGATCTGAAAGTGGAAAGTAATATTTGGAAGGAGGAGAAACTCAATGATTGTTCTTAAAACAGCTTTCTTTTCCTTAAAAAGCTTTAACTGAAGAAGAAACAAGAAGCTTTGCCTTTCTCCATGGCTACCTGTGTGACAGACTGGGAGGATACCTCAGTGATTAATTAAATTAGAATGAGGGTAAGTTTTGAAGTGGGGTTGGAAGGTGCTGTGATTTGTAGCACGCGGGAGCGTGCTTTCCCAGGGGCTGAACTGAATGAGGTCTGGTTGTGGTCTGAGTTCGTGCAGGCAGTGGCAGGATGTTATTCTGCTTTATTCCCTGATGCCTGTACTGTCTAGTGGTGTAGGAATGTGTCCTGCCCAAGGGACATCTTGGACAACCAAAGGGGAAGGCTTTTGTGTGATTACAACATAGCAGATGCTTTGAATTGCTTACTCTTTAGGTACATAAACTTAATGTAAAATTAATAATTCTCTTCCAAAATTAATTTTGTCCTGAAGGTATCTATGTAAGCAGCTCAATCCTATTTATGTCTCTAATGTTATAAGGATCGAGGGCACAGGCTTCTTAGTTTTCTGTGTTATATGGTATTAGTGCTGTTGTGTGTTTAAAGTTCTCATGTATATATTGAGATCAGCCTCCCACACAGGTAAACTGAAAGGGATGTTTGCAGTGTTAGGTTGACATATCTTTTGTCCTGGTGCTTTGCTGTTGCAGGTGCCAACGTGGGGTTTTAGTTTAATCTTGGTGTAGGAAGATTTTACCATGTGTGGATTTGTGTTCAGTTCTGGGCTCCCAGTTCAAGAAAGACAGGGAACTTCTAGAGAGAGTCCAGTGGAGGGCCGCAAAGATGAAGAGGGGCCTGGAGCATCTCCTGTATGAGGAAAGGCTGAGAGACCTGGGGCTATTCAGTCTGGAGGAAAGAAGGCTGAGAGGGGATCTCAGCACTGTTTATAAAGATCTGAAGTGTGGGAGTCAAGTAGAGGAGGAGCGGATTCTTTGGTGATGTGCAGCAATAGAACAAAGGACAATGGGCAGAAACTGGAACATTTTATAGAGTTCTATATGAACACAAGGAAAAACTTGACTGTGAGAGTGATGGAGTGCTGAAACAGATTTCCCACAGAGGTGGTGGAGCGTCCGTCCCTCTCTGGAGGTATTCAAGATCAGTCTGAATGCCTTCCTGTGTGACCAGCAGTAGGGAACTGCTTTAGCAGGGGGTTGGACTAGATGACCTCCACAGGCCCCTTAAAACCCCTATGATTCTGTGGAAATTTGGAGGGGACTAGTGTATGTTGCTGTACCTCCAGAAGGATTAGGACTCTGATGGATACGTATCTACCTAAGCTCCAGGATTCTAGAGTAGTTGAAGAATCACTAAAGTCTCTACTAATATCCCATCCCCTCCCGTTTTTCTTCAAGTGCTTTTGCTGGCATGAAGTATGAGGTTGCTATATTTCATTCATGGTTGTCAGAGCCAATTCTTTAAATGAGTATAACAACTGTGAACGTTTTCAATGTTAACTCACTTCTACATGTTGAGCCCCCAACTGCACAGAACTTGAATTATTAAGACTTGAATTAATAAGTCATTTTCCTGAAATGCATCCAGTTTATGCAATGCAAAGATGTTGGAAAGGCAACAAGCGCAGTGATGGATGCTAGATTACTTGCTAATTCCTCTGTATTACACTAAAGTTTGTTTTTTGTATTTTTTTAAGAAGAGAAGCAAGAAAATTTGGAATATTTTTCTAGTTGAACTATAGCTGCAAAGCATCAGAGGGCTTGGCTGATTATCACAAACTCTTCTCTGAACACAAAATAAGGATTGCAGTACGTGTGGTAAGAAGGTGTTAAGGAAATGAAACTCAAAAATGTAGGGCTGGATGATGAATGGTCTTGTAAGAATAATGTGTTCTGTGGGAGCAGATGAAGATAGATGGCAGCCTGGAGAGAAGGGATCAGTAGGAGACAGATGTAAGATTAGGAGTGAAAGGAAAGATGCAGAGCCACGTGGTGGGTGGGAAATGGGCAGGGAAAGGTTCAGGAGACTGCAAGAACAAGGAGTTAGTGTGATTTGGACTGAGCAGTGCAGAGTGTTGTCAGAGCAGCGGGAGAGGCTTTTATTAGTAACATTTGAGAAGACTGTTGTAAGAAAAATAGCTCGTTAGTCGATGCAAACAGTAATGGAGACCTTAGCATGAGTTTTGGCATCAGCAGTAGTACATAGTATGGTATATTTTGTGTGGTAGAAACACATCCAGATCAGGTGGAAAACTGGGTATTTTTTCATCGTTACCTGGTTCATGACATGCAGATTGACAGTGCCTGTCTTGCTGTTTATGAAGTGATTGCCTTCTTTTCTGGTTTAATTGAGCTGTTCTCTCACTCCAATTGCTACCCACTGTCGGATTTAACCTGTGGCAAAAACAGCGCTCCATCATCACTGCCTGTTCTGTTTCCATGTTGTATCTCCTCCATTTCTCCAGCTGGGTTCTCGTTTATTATGTTCCCCCAGCAACCTGAGAGAAGGTCTGCCGGGACTGAAGCTTTGACTTCACAATTAATACAGGTGCCAAATATTGCCTCTGACTCTTTCCCTGCTCTTTTCCTACTCTTTGCCCAACTCCTCATCTCTGCTTTTTTTTTTTCTTCTTTTTTTGTAAACTGAAGCTTGGGATGCTGCTTGTGTCTAGAATATGTGAACCCTGAAGCTCAGGTTGTTTGTCTCCTCAGCAACTCAACAGGGGGGAAGATTTTAAAAGCAATTACCTTCAGGTGTATTATTCTGTAATATTTGCATGCTCTCCTCACAGAACAGGCTTTTAGGACGTTTTCATAACTGCTTTTCCTTTCTCTCCATTTGCCCTACAGCTTATTTATGTTGATGGCTTCTTCTCTGAGTTTCTGCTTTCATTACGTAGCCTGTTGTTAATAGTAAAATGTGATAAGGTAAGATAGTGTGGAGAGGCATTTTTGCTTGGTGGTGAATGCAACAACTAACTGAAAAATAAAATATAGCATTTGTTAACTGCGTAATCTGACTAAAGAGAGTAACTTGCAGATCTTGAACCAGACAACAAAATATCAGTTTTTTAAGTAGTTTAAGTAACCAAGACTATTAGCAGTAGAAATGTCAGGCGCAGTTTCGAGCTGGTCAGTTTTAGGTTTTGTCAGCTTCCTGACTTTGAAATGAATCTTTGTTTACTCTGGCATGTGCTGGAAAAAAGGGCATGTTTGCAGAGCCTGTGTGGATGGAGATGTTCAGAAATAGGACTCCCTTGGCTGAATGAACATGGGTTACGTTGTGCTTCTAGACTAAGATAAATAACACTGTAGTTGGTACAGCTAGTGCCATGAAAAATGACTTCTGGGTTCAGAAACTCAGTCCTGTGATGATGCTGAGAGTATTCAGAAATAAGAAGTCTAAAAATGAAGAGAATTTTAAAAACTGACTGGAATCGAGGCTGTGCTGTGCTAGCTGTGCTTTCTGACCCATCTTTTATTGTCATCAACTCAGTACTGTCACTGAGATTTCCTCCGTGGAGGGTCTGAGCTACAATAGGTTGTGGCTGGCTGACCTGATAGTAAGTTAATATTCAGCAGTGTATGTAGAGGATGTTTTTCTTTGACAGTGTTTAGTTCTGGTTTAGCTTTGCTCTCACTGGAACATCCTCCTTTTGAGGGTATGTAGGTGCTTTGGCTGCTGCTGTAACCCTATCAACTCATTAGCAGCACCAGACTGAGGGGAGGATTCCTTTCCCTTTGTCTTCATTAGTCTCCTGACATGAGAGCAATTTATTGTGCCCTTGGACAGCATAGCAGGGATTTGAAGCTGTATTTCACCCCAAGTCCTTGATTATTCAAAAATTTCCATTCAAACTCAATAGGTTTTCTAGAGTTTTCTAGAGCTGCGGGATCAGGTCTGCTGTCTTCAGTGGCAAAAATGCAGGAAACTGCAGGCTTGAACTGCTGTTTTGACAGATTGAATGCTTTCTGTTTCTTCTCTAAAACAAACTTCATAACTGTATTACAAAAAAGTTCTTCAAGTTTAGCAAGGCTGCAAGTCAAGGGTATATTATACAGCGTTAATGAGGAAAGGAAATCTGGCAACTCAGTTGGAGGGAGGAAAAAAGTTTATTATCTTTCTGTATTTAAGGAAGGTCTAGATAGAAAAGCTTTACATTGTGTAAAAAGGGATTTTGCTTTGAGTATATGCCTAAGAGATATATTAGGAGAATTCTTTTTGATGAGGACCTTGAGAAAACAAATGACAAGATAGCAGAGAGCAATCTGAAAGTATCCTTCAGGAACATGTGACAGTGTTTTCAACCCTATTAAATAGCAAAGAAATTCCTCAAGGCTTCAGCCATCTTCATCTAAGAGCTCCTCTAACCTGCTCTTGCTCAGTTTCTGGGAGATCCTTCAGTGCAGAATATGACAGATGCTGTTTTCAGTTCCCAGCACCCTGGGTTAGGAATGACTGGTGTACTTTACATCATGCTTAGTTTCTATAGAGTAAGCTGCATGATTCTTGCCTATCAGCTCATTGCAAACAGAACCCACATGCAAACATTTCCTTATATCAGCTCTTGTGTGTTGGGAATAACGTCACTTCAACACTTTTTTGAGGAAATGAATCTATCAAGACAGACTTAAAAAAGGCTCTGATTACTCCCAGCAAAACTGCTGTAGAGTGTGTAACTGTCAGGTGTGAACTTTTCTTCCATGCAGAAAAGTAATGTTTCACCTATGAAAATTTATCCAAATTGTTTGCAGTGCCCAACTGGCAGGTGAACTTGGCTTCTCCCGCCTCCCTCTCTCCCAGGTTTACCTCATGCAGGTTTGTGAATGGAGCACGTTGAGCCTTTCTGCAGCTCTTCCTGGCCATTGGGAGCCTTTTGAGCCTCTTCTTGGTAGCGTGAGAAATGCTACATCAGGGCTGTTTGCAGTGTAGCACTGGTGTGTGCACCTTAATGCAGCAGGGTACAGGCTGAAGTACAGGCAGGGTGCAGAGCTGCTCGCTGTGCTGCTGCAGCCAGGCTTGTGGCACTGATGAAGGTGGTTCAGGAGTCACAAGATGGCAGTTTTGGAAATGAAGGCAGATCTTTCAAGTCTGGGAGATTTCAGTTATTTGCAGATGAAAATACAAGACTGCTAAAGACTAAAGTAGCTACATATCCTATCATGTACTGGAACCCAAGCTGCTTTTCTTTAGTAATTTGAATCAGATGCAATTTTTGCAAAATGAATGAAGAAGAAAATTTCTGATTAGTTAGGTTAAGCTGCATACCAAGAATAAATGTCTCTGTTCCGTTAATCTGATTTACTTGCCTCTGCCCCTATTCTGACTCCATATCAGATAAAGAAGAAAACTTCTTTGTCAAAACATGTAATTCAATAGTATTACCAAGGTCCCACTGCTCTGTATGTGAGGTTTCCTGTTCCTATTTTCCCTCTGCTATACAACAGGTTGCCATCAGGCTGTCTGCATACTGAACTGGAATAAATTCCCTTTCGACAAGCGATGAGGATGCAGAGGTCTTGTTGTAGGTGATGGAGCCATCTCTTGTAAGGTCCAAGAACGTACGTGTCCACCAGGAGTGCACGGACTGAGCTGAACAGAACCTGGAAACAGTGCCCATGCTCCAGGCCCATCCGTCAGTGCTCAATTACATTTAGCTCCTGAGGATTTGGGTTCAAAATAAGAGTCATTATGTACCAGTGAAGAAAAGGATCAGCTGGCCGTGGTACAGCACAGATGGCTGTAGTAAAGAAGCCACCTGCCGAGGCAGGCTGGACTGACTGAAGGCTGGCTCCTTCTTCACCAGTAAGATCAAAGATGTCAGTCTGGGAGAGAAAGAAGCAGCTATCAAGAAGTGGGTGTAATGCACAGTGAGAGTTCAGCAAGAGGCAGGGCTGCCCTGAGGAAAATGTGTGTTTGGAGGAAAACGTGCTTTGGAAGAACCTGTCTTGATATTTTAATGAATCCATTCAAAGTGTATTTTAAATCTACTTTTGGCTGCTTTTGTCTACAGTCTTCAAGAAACCAAGGAGTCAGTTCTGCACAGTAAAACTCTATGTTCTCAGATTAATAGAAAGAAATTGTGGTAGAAAATTCTTAAAATCTATGCAGCAATAATGATTTGCATCTGCTGAGTTGAGCTGTAGAACAGCAAGATACAAGGCAAGAATATGCTTTGAAGTCTTCGGACTGAACACAGCTGTGACCCACAAGAAAGAACAGGCATGAAATAGAAATGCATTGTTCCAGGTTTTGGAGAGATGAAAGTTTTAGGGATAAACTACTGCCAAAAGCAGTGTTGACAGCGCAAAAGCATGGGTGTTAGCACAGAGCACAATTACACTACTCAGTGGCAAAAGTTGGTCAGAGGGGTTGAATATTGAAGAAATTTCATTTGTGAAGGGAATAATTTAGGTTTGGAGACTGTGTTTTTAAGCCAAATTGAAGTCTTTTTAGTGCATTTTGAGATGACAGAACAAGTAAATTCAAAAGGAATGGCTTCAGAGGGCAAAGATGACAGTGAACTGTGTCAGAGAATAAGGCAGATATGTCAAGATGTGCTAAGGAGGACTTGCTGGAAGCTCCTTGTCCTTTTCCTGTCAGTGACTGTGGGAAAAGATGGAGAATGACCGAGACAAAGAACTGCAGCCTAAAGCAGTGAATCAGGAAAAGCTGAGATGGTGCACAATGGTTTTTGCTGCCTGAATTGACGATACAGAAAGTAAAAGATTTACTTGAGGAGATAATAAAAAATACTGTTCTGTGCTGCTCTTCTTGGGCTCCTTTTCATTTAAGTTCTTACTGTGTGGAGGGGAAAATGGACTACCTGAATATTTGTGTGATGCAGCTACGTGGAGAAATGTTGTGATGGGCTACTGATGGAGGCCTTGATGTACTTTCTCTAGAGGTTTTTTTTCTTTCCACTAAATGGGGTGAGGTGAGTGATTCCTTCCCTTTCCATAGATATTGCTATGTAACCTCCTGACACAGAGGTAATTTTTCCTCCAAGTTTGTGTAATACTCTTGAAAAGCACCAGTGGATGTCCCCAGGAAATATTCCAAAATCCATAGAAGTTTTTAAAACTCCTCTTAAACTTAGCACTCTATTTTGTGTGTCGGCTGAGCTCAGCAGGGAACCTGAAAGGGCTGTTCTTTGCATTTGGCTTGGCTTTCTACATCCAGGCAAAACCCAGTTATTCCTGTCAAAGTCTGTAGGATTCCTGTGACAGAGATTACAGCTGGCTGTGGTGAAAGAAGATGAGCAAGTGTTTGTCCCTGGTCTCTTCATGAGAGAGGCAATAAATCCCCCAAATCAATCTAAGGGGACGTATTTTACAAGACCAATTAAAAAAAGAAAAGGTGAAACTGCTTTGTGACCTGATGGAAAGTCAGGAATGGAAATAGCACTGTATTTTGTGCTCTGAACATGAAAGCTGCATGAAAGGAATCTCCAGAGATGATCTCAGAACAAGAAAAACTCAGCCAGGCTGAATTTGTGTATGCAGACTGTGGTGAGAGACAGCTTTAAATATGTACAGGGTTGCTTCCATGATAAATTCATGTCCTCCATTCTCATGGTAGATACAAGAGGTATGCAACATACCCTGGTGTGTTATTGCTGAGACAGAAAGAGAGTGTCTTCCAGACAAAGTCGTTGCAAGTGTGTTCATAGCTGGTTGAAAATGCACAGAAAATAGTCATCGTGTCAATAACAAGTCAGTCATGGGCATATACTAATTAAAGTCTAGTTGGTCTGGTTCACTTCTGTATTTTCACCAATGTCTTGGCTGCTGGATTTGAATGCATCTTACATAGTTTGTAGGCTATAACAGTTATAGAAGGGGCTTCAGATGCTTCGTGTAAGAGGATCAGAATTCTTGATAAATTTGGGAACTCTCTGCAGAACATTAAGGTCAAGTTTTTAAATACTCCTGCAAAGTACACTTGGGATGAAAAACCCCAAAGTGCAATGCTCAAAAAGGGAATAATTAGGCATAATTAGTTGACCAAGAGCTCAGTTTTTCCATCACAAACTAAATGTGAGTGGACATTTCCTTATTATGGCAAAGGCAAGCACAACTCTGGGAAGAATCCAAGAACTGATAGATGTCCAGTCCCTGGAGACATTCAAGTCAGACTGGACTGGGCTCTGAGCAACATGATCAAGCTGTGGGTGTCCCTGTTCGTTACAGGAGAGTAGGACTAGATGACCTTTAAGAGTCCCTTCCAAATCAAACGATTCTATGAACTGTAAGACACTCCTTGCATCTTCTCTGGTGTTGTGGGAGCCTTATCTCAGCTTCTGTCTAACACAAATGATAGATGTCAACAAGGGAGTCCAGATGGGAATGACAGTAGGTTTTTGTTTTGCCTCCAAATGTTAAACACTGGAATCACAGAATCACAGAAGAACTAGTGAGTGTAATTTAGTTTGGGACAAAGGAAACTGAGGATTTATATCATCTTAGGATATGTGGAAAATGTGCCACAGAGAGGGGGAAAAAATTCCTTATGCTCATTGTGAAAAGGTATGATAGACTTGGCAAGAGGTAACGGCCTTAACTTGCACTAAGGGAGGTTCAGACAGGTTGTCAAGAAAAACTCAGAAAGAATGGTGATGCATTGGAATAGGCTGCCCAGGGAGGTGGTGGAGTCACTGCCCCTGGAAGTGCTCAAGAAATGTTGATGTGGCACTGAGGAGCATGGTTCAGTGGGCATGTGGTTAGTGGGTTAGAGGTTGACAGTTGGACTGTTTGATCTTAGTGATCTTTACCAACCTTAATGATTCTGTAATTCTATTCTAAGTGTCTATGTATACGTGCAGACAGGCATACTTAGATCAGACTTCAGCAAAGTTTTCTACTGCTAATGCTGTAAGTACTGTGCTTGCCCAGACAGGTTATTTTGTTTTTAAGGACAGCATAGATAAATACTGGTTGATGTGTTTATGTGTAATTCACCAGCTTTGGGATGAATCAAGTAACTTTTTGGAGTCTTTGCTGAACAGATCTTTCAGAAGTGACAGGGAACAAAGCATTTCTGTCCTGTGAAGGCTTGAAAATTGAGAGCCTGAAGAAGTGTGAAGCATGATCTGCTCTACAGCCATGTCACCTGGTTTGCATGGCTGCAGACAGCTGCTGTAACGCAGCATGCTCATGTCAATGTGCTTGTGAGAGGTTCTGGAGCAGATAGAAAGCAGAACAGAAAACAGAACAAACAGGGAGGCTTCAAAAATAATGTGAAGTGATGGCAGTGTTCCCTCTGCAGGTGTCTAAATTCTGCAGAATTACAGTTAAGTAAGTCGCCAACAAGTGTGGATGCATAGCTGAGGGCAATAGATTGATGCCTGAAGAAGAGTGGGAAGAGATGAAGTGCTGAACTTTCTAACCAGTACGTGGGAGGGGCTTTCATAAATCCTGTCAACAAATAATAGGATTGGAAATCGTGTGGCTGTATCTCCCAAGCACTACTTTAAATCCTCTTATGTATTCTCTGTCAGATAACTTTACAGCACCTGCATCATACCTAAGAATGCAACTCGCATGTTCATATTGAATGAGGCCCTTTCTTCCAGGGAGGATAAGGATGTCTCCCTTATTGCCTGGCCCATGAACTTGTCACACCACCCCTGAGAAAGGGACTGGAAGGGTAAAGGATGTTCTTCAAATCTGATCTTCATAATGAAAGTATCAACATTATTCTTCTATTGTGCATTTGGATTTTCAGCTCTGTTCAGAGGCTGGACCAGTTCTTTTGAATTATTCTCCTGTCACAATTTTCCCAAATGTAGTTGAGACAGTGGAGCTGCTGAATCGCCCTGAGCAGTCCCTTTCCTTCTCATAAATACATATAGATGTCACTGAACAGAAGTTGGATGCCTGGAATTAGGTGGGATGAAGCTGATCCTCTGGTTACACAAAGAATAGATGCTGTAGAAAGGCAGGGAGGAGCACTAAAAATAGGAGGTAAAATCTTGGTTCTTTGGAAACCAGTGAAAATTGTTGGTGACTTGGGGGTGAAGATTTCACAGTGGTTCTTACCTCTTGGCACAAATTAGTCAAGGTGCATTAACTTCACAGGAGCCGTGCTGGTGTACAGTCAAACACGGTTTTAATAATCCGGGGGTTTGCGAAAAAGGTGTTTCAACATGTGGATTGCTCAGTTGTTAACTGAAACACACTGCAAGGACAATCTGCAAAGCTAATCTCAAGGAACAAAGCAAACATGCTCCTGGAGCAACCCCAGGATTTGAAGCCAGTGTAATTCTTAAAAGATGAACATAATTTTGATAGATATTAAATAGTTTTTAAAAGCTCACAGCACTCCTTTGTAGAGGAGCATCTTACTACTTTTTTCAATGGAAATGAAATCTTTGCTGCAGAACGAGCATTGGGTTGATCAAGCTTCAGTGTATTCACAAATACAACTTAGTACTGCAGTTTGTTATTTTTATAGCACCAGCAATGCTCGTAGTAATTTGCAGGTAGGTATGACTACAAAAGTTGTTCCCTAAAGGAAGTATGCCTTAATATAATACATACCTTTTGTTAGATTAAAGAACATCAGATATGGCGTGTAGCGTACAGCATCCTGAATAGGTACATGCTCTATAATGAACTCGGGTATGGTGCAGGAACCAGGAGGGTGCAAATAATTTCTGTTTCTCCACTGCTGTATTTTCTAGAGTTCCTATTGCGTTTTCTTCATTGTTTCACTGCATTAATGCCTGTATATGACATAGCACCTCTTTCACGTTGAGCATAGGTAACCAGATCAGCAGTGTTATTCCAGGAGAGGGACTGCCTTGTGCTCAGTGGCTGTGAGCAGCTTGCCGTCCCCATGTGGGCTCTGGTGTTGCTGGCAGTGGTTCCCAGCCAATCCTACAAGAGAGGCGATGGCCACGTGCTCTACATGTTTAGCTCTGCTCTACTGTGGTGGTCAACAGCATTGTGGTACGTGCTGGAGACTGTCCTGGGCTCTGGAACTTGTGTTCTCTGGGGACACTGTGGAGACAGGAGAAAGGCCACAGATTTACATGTTAACTTGCACTGTGCAAAGTTGGCTGAAGTCTTGCTGCTGTAAATGAACTTCAAGAACAGTTTTTCAGTCAACAAAAGAGTGACAAAAACTTTTGTTTTTCCCTCAGAAAAAGTTTTGCCAAGTATTGGGCACTTTCCAGTGGCAATGCAGGAAAAGGGAATGGAGGCGTTTGTGCTGTTTGAGATGGACATCAAATGAGTTTAATGCAGAAAAACAGCAATTCATGTATTACCCTCTGTGCTGGGAAACCAAAGCGAGTTCTGCTTCTGAACTAATGGTACCTTGTAATGGTCCCTTCTAGAAATTGGGCACAGCTCATCCGCTCCTTTCATGTGCACCCCATGCAGCCCCAGTGAGCTGGGAATTATGGCTTTGTCATTGTATTTACTACTGTGCCTAGGTAGGTACGAGCTGAAACCTCAGAAAATGAAAAGGCTGATAAACCATTTGCTATCCTTTATGCCACTGAACAATTTTTTCTTCATCATCGTCGTCATTCTGTTTTCCAAGTCAGACAACACTGCTGAATAAAATAGGCTTTGGAAACCAAACTCAAGCACATGTTGCAAGGGCAGAGGCAGACTCTGCTGCTGTGGCAGGTGAAAATTGGTTCTGAAGGTGACTGGAATTGTCATACTGAACTGCCTCCTTTCTTTTCTTGTGTAGGTATTCTTTGGCTTCTTTCTGTTCCTCTTGGGTTTTGCTTTCTTTTTGTTTTACTTGCTGACTGCAATCTGCAGCTGTTTGTAGAGACAGTTAAAAAGGGAAGCACATAAATTAATGGGTTGGTTTGCAGCAAAAGGTTGTACACACTGCTGTACGCAGACATCTTCTCAGGTCTTCCTTTTCTGACTGGCTGTAAGAGCTCCTGCATCGTTTTCCTTACAGTGTTGGTACACTGAATCAGTATATGTATTGAGCCCATTCCCGTGAGATCTGTGATGGTAGTTCAGACTTCCAAATGATTATAGTCAGACAACATTCACACCTGTTTGTTTTTTTTTTCCTTTCTTTGTGTTCTCTGGACAACCCTTTGGGGTGGGATAGAGGGGCAAAGTTTACTATGAAATCTCATTTGAAAGGAATCGTTTTAGAGTCAGTATATGAAGCAAATTTTGCATTTAGAATTGTGAAATGTTAGAAATGGAAATCAGTTTTTGAAAGTTTTTTTTTTTTAGTAAAATGAGAAATTACCATGTGAGCAATAGATCATCCTGTGATTGTTTGTGGATAAAGCTTTTCGCATTTGCAAGGAGCTCAATACTTTACTGAGTTTACATGCCTAGTCATTAACATGTGGAAATGTTAATGTTTGAGTAAGAAAAGTGGTATTTGACAAATTATTCACAGTCTAGGTAAGAGGGACTCAATTTATATTTTATTATTGTGATCTTTTGGTCTGACCTCCTTTATAACACAGAAGATGAGACTTAGGTTAATTAATTCTTAACTGAAGCACAGCAGAAAGGTGTCATGTCCTGCTTTAAAAAATGAATGCGGTGGAGATCCCTGCATAAAATGCCACAGAGGTTATTTGTCATCTTTTGTTAGAATTGTGCCTTATTTCTAACCTGAATTACACTGATTGTGGTGTTATGCCATTGTATCTGAGTTTATAATTGTTTGTTGCATTGAAGAACCTGTTATTAATAGCTTTTCCCTCATGTCAGTATTCCAGTCATTTCACTTTGTAATATGCTGTCCTGACAAATGAAGCAGATGCCAGCATGACTCAGATTCTTCTAAGTACCAGATTATTATATATTATTAATATGCATTTTTATTGTTGTTTTTATTTTACATTTGTTGGTAAAACTGTTTTTTCAGGAAAGATCTTTACAGTATTTTGTAATTGCTTAGTCTGTGATGTATTTTTGGCATTCACATTCAAGAAGTACTTTGAAATTTGCCAGAATGGTCTTCCTTGGGCATGGCTTTCTCCCAGCAGGACCAGTCAGGGTATTGAAAGTCTTCCCTTGCAGCACTGGTCCAGGCAGGGGCTCCTTAATGCCCCACATCTCCCAGTAGCCATCCAGACATCTATACCACCTCATGATATATTTGTATGAGCTTATTGCTCACCTACATAACTTTGACTGAGCTAGGTGAGCTAGTCACTTAGGTAATGTGCCAGTGCTCCCCCCCTTCCCCCCTTTTTTTCTTTTCCTGTGTATATTGTTCTGCAATACCCTCTCCAATCCTTTCTCTCAACATCCAAACACCTGCACATACTCTTCTTTGGAAATACATCCTGCATTTCTTCAAGTGTATGTGTTTTTTCACAAGCTGATGGAAAAATGAAACATTTTATGGCACTATAAATCTTGGCCTTAGGACATTAAAAGAAAGTTTTGATAACTGTGGGAGTTGAGGAGGGGGAAAACGTGGATCTGTGTGGGACCAGGACCAGGATGACCCTCTCAGTGGTTTAAATATAAAATATAAAACCCTAACTTAGTAGCTGAGTAAGAGGTCTAAAGATAGTGAGTGCCCCTGTAGAGTAGCCAGATGGCAATTTCTACAGCTGTAGCCAATTGCTGAGCTAGATCAGCTTTCCAGTTGATTTATGAGGTGAGACTTTGTCATACAGAACTGTCGTTACAGTGAACGCAAGCCTTTAGTTTTACCTTTGATAGGCATGAACAACACCATACTTGCCCTGCTCACTCCTGAAAGTTAGTGCATATTGGTGAATTATTTAAAAAGTGTGGTCTGTTTTCAGTAAATTCTTGTAATTCAATAAAAAGGCTTTGTAGACCCCCGCATCCTCCACCTTTTACACTAATTTTGAACTTGGTGCTGGAGCAGAAAAATGCTTCCCTGTTTGTTTCTTGTTCCTTCACGTGAATGTTAAGATCAATTGGAAATCCACACTCAGTAAGTTATATGACAATGTTCTGGAGTATTTTTTTTTCTTTCATTAGCAGGTTTAATCAATCTCTTTTTCTAAATCAGGTGAGAATTAAATACGAATTTTGTCTCTTTTGCAGTGAAATATTGTGTCAAGACTGAAAAGATTTCACCATTGTTTACAGATTGTGTTCCACCTTTAGGTGATTCCCAATTTCCTCCCTTAGATGGTGCTAATAGGGTACAAAAAGCACAGCCAGATTGCAGTGTTTCAGAAAGAACACGGAGTACAAGGAAGGCTTGTTTGGGTTCTCTGAGCTATTTCTTTCCTCTTCTGTGTGCTACCGTTGTGCCTTATTTGCTCTTATTCAAGCTCCAGAATGGCACTATATAAAGTATTGAAATTGGTAAACAATTACATCTGATGACTATATGCTCATTTTGGAAAAATAGAAGAACAAATGTTGTCTGCATCTGAGCTGCAAAAGGAACAGACTTTTTATCAGCTTTGTGCTTGCATGGGGAAGGCATACTGCTAGTATCTCAATTCTGGGAAAATGGACTTTTTATTCATGTCTGGTGTTACTCTCCAGTAATTACGTCCCCTTGCAAGCAACTCTTTCTTAAGAGCATAGCAGTAATCCTGAATCCTCAATGCACAGATGTTTAGAGGAATCTGCTCAGTAGAAAATGAGGGAAAAGAGAATGTCTGGCTGTTTTCCCTCTTGGTACAAGTGAAAAGGAGTTGCTGACTCTCATGGGTGACCATGTTTATATTTTTCCTAAACATAATTCTGAGCATCCAGGAGTAAAAGAGCACTTGTTTTTTGAAATTTCAGTTTCAGGTGAAGCCCTGAGGTGATGTTTTGTTGCTTACTGATTTTTACCCTTTCCCTGGAAAATTTAAAATACAAGCTGTATGTCTTGCTGCTTTACATGTCCAATATGAAGGTTGCAACTTTTGGAAGTACATTTGTGCCCCAGAGACCAGAATCAGCAGCATCTGCAAGGCAAGTGGCAGTTCATCACTCATCTCAGCCTGTCCATACGTTTGGCAGCAGAATTATCCTTTCCTTGTCTTTCCTCCAATCTCACTCCCCCCAGTTCACCATTGCTTTCCTCTTCCAGGCAATGAGAGTTTTCGGCCTGCCTGGTCACTTGGGATGTCTGTTACTGTGTAATTGATGGTGACTGCCCATCACTGCTTGGGAAAAGAGAGAGCGCTTGGCAGGGCAGGGCTGCTGTGGGTCCAGGTCCCAATGCCCTGGAAATACGAGTGCCTGGGAAATGTGTGCAGTGTCAACACTGGTATGCCTGGGGATCTTGCCAGGGTGTAATTGGCACTTCACTCTTAAAAACAGTGTAATTAATTAAGTTGAACTAAAGTAGAGGGAGGGGAGAGACTTCACTGTTTATCAAATCGAGTTATTTTGATTTAAACTATCTAGCTTAGGCCAGCAGTAGGTCTGTTTCTTTCTTGACCTTTCACTCATATTCACTATTGATTTTTTTCCTGAAGGATGTCAAGGCAATTACTGCATGCCACTTTATTTTATCCTATCCAGAAGAACCTTGAATGAAATTTTAGGACACTATGAAATAAATCAAGGAACATTCACTCTAGTCAGACATAGTCTACACTTTTTGTTTCCTTTGAGATAAAAGTTTAAAGTGCAGTCCTGATTAGAGTGCCTCTGTGATTGCTAATGTATGGTGAGTCCCACATTTCTATAGCCCATCTACCTCACGTGGCTCACTTTGACGGGCTGAAGTACATTTATACTGGTCTCGTTGAGTTTAGACTTGCTCAGGGATGAATCCATTGTCTGTCTTCAACTCTGTCTATTGAAGACCAATTTATGCTGCTTGTAGCAACCAGACCTAAAATCTAAACATCAAAGCTTTACTTTACCCTTCCATTACCTAATCTTAGCTTTCAGATGGTCAGTGAAATGGGTGGTTTTACAGAACGATGTGAAACCAGGCTTTTGTCTGCTGAAGGTTGTTACATTCATGGTTTGTAAGGATTCTTTCTTGCTGCTTTCCTAACTTAGACTTCCTCCTTCAGCACCAGGCTTTGTTCATAATAATCACACACACAAGTGTGCCAAGAACATTACTGGTTTCCAAAGACATGCCCACAGTGTTGTTGTTTTTATTTTTTTAAGTGGCAGAATCAGGGGTTGTGCTATCTTGCGTATCTGATGATGAAATTTTAATTAAGCATATTCTATTTGACACTGAGCCCCAGTCTCATGCAGTAGACGTGCTGGACAGGGATCAGTTAATGAGCAGATGTTCAGTTTTGGTTTTCCTCAGTGTGTGGCCTTGAGCTGCATTTGTCAGTTTCCCACATGTCTGCTGAAAATTTCTAATTTTCTCTTGAGTTACTGTGTGCTGCTTGTCATAGCATTAGGGCAGATTCCAGTTACATGTCCAGCAAATGAACCCCTTGCTTTCTTTGCTTTGCTAAGTGTGTTTAATTCTGAAATAGTTCTCCTTATATGTAATTCCTAATGTTGACCTTCATTCACTGACTTTTCTCTCAAAATCTTTCTCAGAATTTATACTGCATCCTTTTTTGTTCCTTGTGCTATTTTCAGCCAGTGGTCTTTTTGTGATAAACCATATTAACGTTTTCTCAAGCTCTCATTTAATGGAACAGCGTATCTACTGCAGAGTTGTGTGATTTTAATCTTGCCTTTAGGTCATAATTTGGGTGATGAAGATATAATGTAACTGAAAAGGTTATTGTTATCCACTGTAAATACTCTCAAGTTGCTGCTTTCACATCCATTAGGTCCTTCGGAGAAGCTGGATTTTGCTGAGGTGTTGAATCTCATGGTTGTGTTTTGGCTGTGAGGCTCAGGGGAAGAATTCCCTCTGGGAGCTCATCTCCTGGTCAGTAGAAAGTCAACACCAGCGTCCTTTCTTTCCGACTGTATATCTATCCATTGTTGCACATACTGACTAGTTTTTTTTGGCAGATGACATTGGATAATTATAAATGGGGTCAGAATCGTCACTTTTTGGTATTAACCTGGTGCATCTTGCTTCCAATTTCCTTCTTTAAAACTGTCATCATTTTTTTTTACCCCCTTGGGAAAACACTGAGGTCAAGTGGACGTTGCATCAGATTGGACAAAAGGCTTTTAGCTAGGAGCTGAACAGTGGCTCTTCCTGCATTAAGGTGCTTGAGGTGTTGATTTTTTTATTTTTAAATGTAATGTTCTTCGAGAAACCTCATGCTTTTGTGTATTTTGTTGATAGTTACTCTCCATGTAAGGAGAAATACAGTTTGAATAGAAATTTGTAAGGACAAAATTAGGATCAATGGGATGGAACGTTTACACTAACAAATATCAGTTCAAAAAAGAACTTGTCATAATTTCAAGATCCAGAGAGTACTTTTTTCAAGTGAAACTTTGAATGCAGATGCTCTTAACAAATAGTTTCCCTGTGATAGTTTTAATTCCTAGTAGTGTTAATACAGAGACTAAATATAAAAACCTTTAAAGCATTTTCACTTGCTTAGCTCACAAGGTTTGACGATGTTGTTAAATTATGCAAGATGGCGGCTCTTGTGAAGCTGGTGTAATAACCAGTCCTGAAGAGCTATTTCTGCAAAGACTCGCTGGAGTATTTTTAAGAGCCCTGAACCATTACCAAGTTCTGCTTTCCACGTACATTTTGTTAGCGTTTAAACAATAGCTGTCACGCTTAGAAGAATGTTGCAAGATGCCTGGCCCAGTAAATTACTGAACAGTACTTAAAGGCAGTGGCTAGAGAATACTTCTATGAACAGAAAGGACTTTGTTCATTGTGATTTGTGAGCTATCTTAATGATGATTTCTTAATTCTTGGACTCCTATCACCTTTGTTTCAAGAATTCTGACGGAAGTGTTTTCTGACTTGATAATTGTCTCTTGGATTCTTTATTCTTTACACCCTTCATATTAGGGTTCATTATTCTCCTCTTTAAAACAGTTGTTGTCCAATAAAAATGCAGAAATAATTACCTGTGCCCCTGGTGACCAATCATACAACATCAATAATGAATAGCAAATATTCATACATAGCTATCAATTGTTTACAACTAACAGGTTGAAAATTTATTCATTGAAACTAATTGGGGAATATTTATGAACTGCAAATAACTTCCTAGTAATCAGGGCTAGCTCACAAATGAGTTGCCAACCCAAAGAGGGGTGAAGTTTGTCAAGGATATTATTTTGTGCAATTTGTTTCGCTGTCATTAGCTGTAAATATTACTTGAAACATGTGACTGGTGTAAACTACATGCATTCTGCATTGAATGTAATTATCTCCAGTTCTGCTGTGCTGGAAAGGCTTGAAACTCAGTGCCAACAACACGCAGGGCACACCATTCGGGCTGCAATATGGAACTTCACCTTCTTTCATGTAACAAGTTAGAATGCATGAAGCTTTCTCAGTCTTTTGGATACTGAAAATTAAACAAATGTGAGTTTTAAGTGAACACAGGTGTGTATATGAATAATTCAGTCTGTACATACAGTTATGTGGTGTGCAAGGGAGAAACAGGAACAAAGAGGTGTTTTTGTGACTTAGCTGCATCCCCAGCTGGAGCTGGTCTCAGGATGGCTCAGCTCTTTTGAAGAAAGAAGCTTCAGACATTTTAATTCTGACCTAAGTGTGGTTCACTGAAAAACAGCCTCAAAAGCTTCATCAGGGGTGTTTGCTGAATTTGCTCCTCTTTCGGAGTGAAAACTACCATCAGCCAAGTAATTGTGTTATTCCTATCAATATTTGATTTGACCAGCAAGAAGCAATTAACAGTGGCAAGCACCTGTCTGACAGCTTTTTTCCTGTCTCCAGAAAGAGGAAAGTTCTCCCTGAGTCCCTGTAAAAGCATCAGACCAAAATGCATGAAATAACACTAATCTGTTTCTTGTGCAAAGGCACCACTGAGAGAATAGTTGTGCTGCTAGACTTTCCTGAAATTATGGTCAAACTTTCTTCTGTTACAATTCAGTTTTCAAGGTTTTGGATCCTCTGGAAGTTATGACAATGAAGATTATATAGGAGGCAATGCTAATTTTGGCTTATACAGAAAGCTGGAAAAAAAAACACTGCAAAACCCTGTGAAAAACAAATATGGGATGGGGTAAGCCTCATGACAAGAAATGTCGAAACAGGAAGATGTCAGAAGTCAAGCAGCATTTCTAGCAGTCAGGCAAAGCTCTGGGCTTCAGCGCTGCCCTGTTTGGCTGTTGCAAAAACAAGAGCCATTGAAAGGGTAGTGAACAGAAATGTTCTTAAATGGAAATGACTAAGTGTCTCATTTGAAAACAACCTTTCTTCCATTTAGGTGAGGGAGAGCAGTGGGTTTATGGTGTTGTTTTGTTTTTTTTTTCTGTAGCTGACAGACTTCAATTTGTTACTCAAGCCAAGTTTTATAAATGTTCTTTCGTTGGCTAATGTATAAATGTGAATGACCAAAGCTGCAGCAGCTTGAAAAGAGACCATCAGCCACCAGAGCAGCTACACCTTTGCAGTAACAGGCAGGAGGGAGTCAAAGAGCCACATTTTTAATGTGATGCTTTCCCAGTGAGAAGAATATGTTCCCTGCTAACAGGGTGAGGAGGAAACACACAGCAACAAGTGGAGGCTGCCACAGGGGGCCCCAAAAGTAGCAATGTAATGATTATTTGACAAGGCTTCCTGGATTCTAACAATCCCATTAAAAATAAGTTGGCAAAAACATTAGGATCCTGAACTGACTGAAAATGAAACAAGAAAAATGAGGAGGGATTAAAGTAAAGCTCAGAAATAAAGAACTACCGCTGTGTGTGTCCACTGTGGGAGTCTGTCAACCTGATGGGAAGCTCTTGGTAATTAGCTAGTCGACTTCTTTCTTTTAAAGTACTTTATTTTTTTCTTTTCTCTCTCTATTCCTCCTCCCTTCCCTCCCCCCCCCATCTCCTCCCCCCAGTTCCTTCCATTTTTCTTTTTTTCATTTTTTGTAAAGCATGAATACTGCGAGGGCACAGAAACACCAGGACTCAGCTTTAGGTACTGCACATACATATTGTTAGGTGTTATTCTTGCCCATAGAACTTGAAATCCATGTGAACAAGGCACATGGTAACACAGCTTTATAGATGGGAAGCTGAGGCACAGAGGGGCAAGGAGGTGGTTTTGGAAGTGTTCATTTTTCACCTGAACTCCCATAGGAGGGCTCTTCAATACATGCCAGCTCCCCTCAGAGCTGGTTGGACAAAGCATGAAGCAAGTGGAGACACAAGGACAGAGTCACTCCCTCCCATGCTCTGCCTTAGCCTCATTATGCACAGTCCTGGGCTCACGCTGCATAAGCCAGTCCTGCTCCTGTGATATCTTTCTTCATAATCTGGTATTTATAATTACTCTTTGGTAGTTCTCTTTCAACTGCATAGACAGGCATTGCAGCGTACACAGCTTCCTCTTGGTCTAATTGATAGAAAAAGCAAGAACAACTTCTGTGTGACTGCTACAAAAAATAATTGGAGATAGGGATTGTTATATAATGCATATGCGTGTTAAAAACAACCCCCTTTCACTTACACAGCAACGTTTCTGAAAGGTCTGGGAGCACTGTTGGGTTTGGATTAGGAGCAAGGGAGTGGGTAGTGCTCACCCAGCCCTGCGTCCCCTTGCACCTCCCAGCACCAGAGCTGCCAGAGCCGTGCCTGCGAGCTGCTCGCTGCCTCCAGGGGCAGCTGCAGCACCTGCTGGTGTCCTGTGCATGGCATGAGTCTGCGTGTACGTGGATGTGTTGGCAGGGCTTTGCAGGGATGGTCAGCGGGGGATGGAGTGAGTGTGCACTACATTTCCTCCTGAAAAGTGTCATGAGAACAAACTACAGGGAGGGAAAAATACTTAATTCATCAGGGAGAACTCTGTGACGTAGTGAAGGACAACGCTGTCTGGCCTTAAGTTGGCTGCTAACTATAGTCTAACTTTTTTTTTTTTAGTAACAAGAACTTGGAATTGAATGCACTGTAACAAATTATTCCTATCAAGTGACATGACTTCAGCTTCAGGGTAACAGGAAGATCAGACTCTGGCCTCTTATCTCTGCTTATTTCCATTCTATCTCCAAATCTTTTCTGGCATCTCTTGAACATTCAATCTGGTGGAATATTTACATGATTTTATTGTGAACGATAGGAAAAAAATTGCGCTGAAAATATTTTCCCAGTAGATGTTGCGATAGAGTCTTGAGCCTTGTAAGCAGACTCGGTATGTCTGTTTTTCAATTTGCTACTGTACGTGTTCTCTAAAAATAGTCATTGGAGGGGAAACAAAGCACCAAACAGATCACCTGTTTTGTAAGGCTGTGAGTAAGGCTTGACAAGGCCCTGACAAAAGTTGGCTTGCTCTTAGACAGAGGTTGCATGAGATAACCTCCACAGACTCCAGCCAACATAAATTATTCCGCGAGTCCGTGATTAATTGTAATTTTGTTCCCAAAGCCCACAGTTCTGAAATACTGAGGGTTTTTTTCTTCAGAATTTATGGTTCACGGAAAAAAAGGCTTTCCATCTTTGCCATTGTCACGTTTCTCACATGAGTAACTGCAAAAGACAAATGGGCAGTTGCATCTGATTTGTTACTTCATTCTACATGGACGAGTTGTTTTGTGGAGAAGCAGGAAGGGGTTCTTTAATCAAAGAGCAGCCGGGTGTTTTACGAGCTGTTAATGCAACCTGGGTGGGAGTTCAGACAGCTGCAGGATCCGGGGTTCAGGCCCTGCCTCCAAACCAGGCCTGGCCCAGCAGATGGTTCTCATTGGTCTCAGATGCCATGCACTCGGCGTTGAGTCTTGCTAGTTCTTGGTAAAGGCCCTAAAATAAATCCAGAGATCTTGCCTCCCTTTTTAATGTGCACGTGAAAGACCAATGTTTGCCAAGAAGAAATGGAGTAAAACAGGTGCACCTCAGCTGTGCTTAGCATTCCGGCCAAGTGCTGAGAAAGAGCTGGGGCTCGTGCCCATTTCAATGTGATGTGTTGGAGTCAAAGCCAAGGAGGGGGCAGATAAAGTCAACTCCAGGACTTCACTGTGTAGTCCCAGGGAGGTGCAGTGAGATTGAACAGAACAATTGATTATAAATTTAGACGCCCACTGCCTAACCGAAAATGTTCTCCATAGCCATTGTCCCATTAGAGAAGTAGAATAAAAATGGTGGTGATAGGGAACAGTGTTGCTTAATACAAAGAGTATTGCCCTAAGAAGTGAAATAGCACATTCTAGCTCTTGTTCTGTCTCTAATTTCCTGGGCCACCTTGGGACCCCCTGTGCCATTTGCTGTACCTAATTTCCAAACTGGCAGATGGATAATTACCTACTGATCCCAGAGGGTTGCGGTTGGGGTAGGGTTAATAAGCAAGGCCTATTCTCGATCAACTAGATCAACCTTGTATCACTGTTGAGGCCTTTCCCATGGGTGTAAACACATTGTTTTTCTCCTGTTTTTCTGGTTGTTTTTTTTTTTTTTTTTTCTGATTTATTAAAAGCAGAACTTTCTTCTGACTGAAAAGACATTTGAGTAAGTAATTCATCTCACAGCCATGTTTCCAATGTCAGACTCGTGGTCAGGACAATATTCCTACTTCCAGACACTGGTATGTACTGGGACAGGAGCAAGGCTCAGTAATTCTCATAGTCCCACATTTCCCCTAGGATCAGGCATTGGAGCATCTGATGCACTTGTTTGTATCTCAGGTTATGTAACCATTAAATCTCTTTTCTCTCATCCTGCTCCCCCCAGAAATCTGTTACTGAAAGAAAGGAAAAGGGAAAATGTTTTTAAGTGGGCAAATTGAGAAATTCAGTGTTGCAAATAGTTTGTGATCAGGATAGAGTTGCCTAGGGCTGTTTTATGAGTCTCACATGGGGCTGTAAATCAATTTAAAGTAGTAGGAGTCAGGCAAAAACCAGAGAACTCTGTGTGTGTGTCAGCTGTGTTCTGTACGAATGGCTGGTATTGTATATAGGGTTTATTGCAAATCCTGTTGTGACCCATTTTTCTAATGTAACTTGGTTAATTTTTCTCTTGACAAAAAAAATTAAGTAAGGTCCGATGTTTGCTGTGTATATGAAGTGTCAGTTCTTGGTGGTTTTGAACGCTGAATGCATTACCAAGCACCTCCATGCAGAATTACTTTTAATCAAAAACAGCTCAAAACAAAACCTGTTTTTAGTGGAATAAAATTCAAATAATTCCAAGAATTTCTGCTATTTCTTCTATACAAATAACTGTATAGTGGTTTTTTTTTTGTTGTTTGATTGATTATTTATTTATTTATTTTACCACTTTCATAATTCAATCCGAAAACCTGGGACAGCTGTCATGTTTAATCTGAAGCAGTAAACTTAGACCAGAATATTGTTTGCGTGAACATCTTCCAGTTCAAATACGACTTTAGAGCGATCTTGCATGAAACCGGTCTGAAGAGCAACATCCCTGAGTGCAAATGGGAGCATGGATCTTCTTGGTCAATTTTCCTTTGTTTTCCTCCTGCACAGGAATTCGGGGTATGGGTAAATTATTTCCAACATCGTGGATGTGCAGCAGATGACCAGGCATATGGGCCAGTCTGGGTCTGCAGAGTCAAAACAGAGTCTGCAGAGCAATACTGCAGAAAGAGCAGAATCTGGGACTGTGAAATGGTAGCAGTGGTTTGTCACAGTTTGAACAGTTTTGAGACATGATGATATAATAAGCAGGCTTCATCTGCAGAACCCACAGTAGATGAGGGAGCTCTGAATAAGAGTGATTCGTTCATGTTGCAAAGTATTGGCTGGTTTTTGGTATCTTTTCTGTGTATGTGTGTGTTTGTTTTTCCACAGTGCCGACTTTGACCTAATCAGGAATCCTGAAACATAACCAAACTGCAGTAGTGTCCATAATAGCACACCCTACTCAATATCTCAGGATATTTCTCTCCATAGGGCTGAGAAAAAGTGACAAAACTGCAGTGTGTGTCATGAAAGCATCCTCAGTTTCCTCTGTGTGAGGAAGCAGCTCTTCCCAAGACAGGAACAGTGGAGCCCAGCCCTCAAGTGACAGGGTCAAGACAAAAGTTCCTCTCACTGAGGGAATAATCTGTTTCAGTCGTGGAAATTAATGACAGAAGGGAGTTCTCAGCCTGCCCATTGCTATGACCAGTTTCTCGTGGTGGTGGCCATGGTTTTGTGAGCACAAATGTAGTTGACTGCATTAATTATATTTGCACTGGGAGCTTAATTTAATGGGCTTTGAAGCAAAATATTTCAAACAGCTCTATGTCTAGGCAATGAGTTTGAGCACACTTTTCCCCCTCATGGAGAGAGCTTTCTCTTTTCCAGCTGTCAGAACACAAGGGTCATTTGAGTATTCTTGTCAAGTTTTCCAAATGCTTGTTTTGAATTGATGGGTTTGAACAGGAGCAATTTGTTATACTGGCACTTCCCCCCTCCAACTGCAGAAAGTCAGCCCTTTGCAGATACATTATCATCTGCATGAGAAGCTGCATGTCTTAAGATAGAGCGAATGGGCTGGAAGATTTTAGGTCTGAAGCAAAGGTCAAACCTGAATGATAGCTGCAGAAGGGAGTGGGGATGTGTAGACTTGCCTGGGTGGTAGATATTTCTTGTGTGCATGTGTGTGCTGATAAGGCTGGATGGATTGTTTGGCACTTTGGCTGAAGTATGTTTCTTCCTCTGTTTTGGAAATATTTCTTTCATTGTTAGAAGGATGCTTTAATGTCAAAGTATAAGCAATACAGTAAAGAGCAAAAGTATGTTGAAGTTCATTATTTTGGCTTGCAGCTAGCAAAACTCCTTACTTGTAAATTTCAAGCTGAATTTTTTTTTTCTTATGGTACTACTATCTAGTATGCATATACTCACTGAACTTATGCTGCTCCTGGAGAAGATGGAAATGGGGCGCCCAGCAGTGCTGGCCAGCAGGACTGGGTAGAAGAACCACGGTGCTGGAGGGAAGGGATGGTGGGAAGTGGGGAGATGCCGTGCCCTGAAATGTTTCATAGTGATCTTTTCTGGTCAACATGGTTTCCAGATGTGGAGAAAAATGAATTCTGTTAGTATAGGAACCTGTATCACAGATATGAAAAATATACAGTTACACCAGAGCTACTGTTTAGACTCAGAAAAATAAACCAGAAAAGGAAATAAAGCCTCATTTGGAAGAGCCATACCAGATTCATGACCTGTACTGGGACCAAACCTTTGGACTCATATAGGTAATGCATTATCTGACTGGCCCTGCTGAGAAATCTGGTGTCAGGCTTATTGGTGATTATAGACAATTAAAGCATTTTACAAATATTTAAAGCAATTAACAGGTCAACCACATTGCAAGAAGGTTCTCTGCAGCTGAGGGTGAAAGTAAATGTCACACATGGCATTTCTATGCTGCTTCACCTTTTTTTAACCGGAGATTTTTGGCTAATGTCAAGTGTGTTAATGTGGAAACAATTTTACAGGCGTAACAGTAAAACAGAAACTTGTAAATGAATCTTATGTTTGTATTGCAAAAATTGTTACAGGTCACATTGCCTCAGGAGGAATTGGAGCCTCCTTCATAGTAAGGCTCATGCTTGCTGAGTACGAGGATTACGTGCAATTTTAACCTGCTCCTGGCATCTCATCATTTTGTGATAATTTCCAGGTGTATTTTCAAACAGGTCCAGAAACTATGAATTCACTGGGTCAGCTCTGCTGAAAGCTTCTGAAGCTGTAAGACAAAGGAGCTGTACTAGTCCTTAAGACTCTTGGCTAAGTTTTCTGCTTTCCTGAAGCCTCCTCTTGTCACCAACATTCTTACACTCTGAAATGCAGTGGGATGCCAAAACCTCAGTAAGACAAGAGAGCAGTCACTGAGCAGCAGCCATAGGTAGATTTCCTGTTGTGTGCGAGGTTGAAGCACAGGTTTCACTTAGAGGCAAATTCATTTTTCTTGTTCTCTTCAGTTCTTACTTCCATTGCTGGTACAATGACTGATGGAGCCCACAGAAACCTTTCTGGTACTCTTGGTGACCTTAGATTAGGCAGTACTTGCACGTGTTTATCAGGAAAAAGCAGGTGAAGATGAAATTGTTGCCAAGATTAGCTGAACTGGTTTTCACACCAGTATTTACCGAAACATCTCAAACGACTTGTGCAGAATTTAAATAAGGGTTAAGCTGCCTCAGTTCCTATCTGGTTTGGAAAGCAGTGCATTTCTATTCTTGTTTCCTGCACACAGGGATTTTTCTATTCTAGTGCCATCTTAACGATACAAAAGTGTCTGTATTGTTAATTATGTTTGCTTTGCAGTCTGATCATAACTAATTTTTGAGTTGCATTTAAAACCTACCTATCAGGCTTGGAAATGACTGCGAACGTGAAAAGGACTGCTTTTCCAAATGGTCCTATATGAGCAAACCTAACCCAGCTAGGAGGGATGTGACAGCCCTCTAATTCTGGTGCTCGTAATGAGCTGGCTCTCTGACATCTACTCATTTGAATAGATATACTAAAAAATGAAAGTAACTTTCCTCAGGTCATGATAACTTAGTTAAAGATGGTCCTGCTAAGAAGACTGTAATAAAAGTGGCCCGGGTAGTGATTACATTAGCTCTTTTGGGCTATTGCACAGCATTTATCCCTTAATGATTCTTGTGTTTTCCAAACCTGTGCGCAATTAATATTACTCAACCTACATAAGAGTGTTCACTGGACATTTATTCAGCAAATAAAATATTTTTAATAGCTGCAGTATAAAACTTTAAGCAAATGAGTTTCCCCAATAACATTCTCTTCTTCAAAGTAGGTATTCTCAAATGGTGCCCGTTAAATTTTTGACTGCAGATATCACCTTTAATGTATGCTTCGGTGGCTGCTGGGGGCTGAAAAAAAATCATTACTAATTGATATGCCTTAATGGCTTGAGAGCTTTCAGAGTTGGATGAGCCCAAGAGAAACACTCGGAGGCAGATATTTGATTCTAATTATGCCTGAGTAGGTACAAGCAAAAAGTAGAAGCATCATGACAGCCATATCATTGTCAAATTGCTATACCTCAGGTTTTCTACTAATTTGACACTATTACAAAACATTGCTTCAATGAACCCGTGAAAGGCAAAGACAGAGGATGGAAGCACAGAAAAAGAGGTCTGTGCTGGTATCTGTATTTACTAAGACAGCCACTGAGGAGAAGAGGGCTCTGGGATTTGTAAACGATCTGCTAATTAGCTTGTGGTATCATTTTATTCCATCCCATGTCCTGAATATCTAATATATTTTTAAGAACACAGCAGTTATGAATTTTTCATCTAACTGTGATGCTGCACCAAGCTCATCTGTTTATTTCCCGTGCCAGCTGCACCAGCTCCTTCCACTGCTGCATCCCCAACCCTATGCTGCACACGCACAGAACGTGAGAAAGGGCAAGCAATTAAGATCTGGTTGTTTTTTCAGGTATGAACCACATGAAATGGTTTATTCACCTGTAAAAATGCATTGTTTGTAGCTTCGTCCAGACCCTTAGGTCTTGCAGTGACCTACTGATGAGTTTCTGTGAGCATCAAAGGCAGGTTCTGCCCATTTGCCCCCACTGATGGGAATGGGAGTGGCATTTTTTATGGGAACTAGGGTTTAATTGGGGGTGTGCTTTACCATCAGGGTTCAGGGCCTGTGGCTTCCCTACTATTTTCCACCGTTAGTAACATCTTTGAGACCTAAGGGAAAAAAACTATTGTTTCTAGTAAATACGTGCTTTGTGTGTATGAGTGAAACAGAAGAATCAATAACTCTCTTTACAACCAATTTTTATTATTGGCCAAATATATTTGTATTTTATTCAGCAGTAAATGATGCTTTTCCTTATGAATCTCCTCGGATGTCTTGTAGGCTCATTAAGACAGAGCTAATGAGTCCTGTTTTTGTGGTGAAACTGCTGAATCCTGGGAAGGATTTTGGCAGGCAGCACAGGCACCCAGCGTTCTGCCATTCACAGGCTGGGATGAAAACCGTGATGGTGATGAAGGAAAGGATTAAGAAGATTTAGGGAGGAACATACAAAAATTCAAAGAAAGAAAATTTGAAATATGCTTCCTTCCTTAACCAGTTCATTGAACTGTGGGAAAAGCAAAGACCGAGGAAGTGACCTGAGTTAGGGAGAGGCCAAAATGAGCGATCAGAGCAGGCTGCTGAACGCATGGGAGGATTATGTGACCTCAGGGCAAGAAAAATACAGATTATTTTTGTCTGGATCTGGTAATACCCTTGCTGCCTAAATCCAGAGGTTTATGTAACTATCTAAACCCAGATTAATTGTGTTTACAAAGCCTCACAAAAAAAGACACAACAAAATAACATAAGACAAATAGTTGTCTCTTTTACACTCACCTGTAGAAACAGACATCTTGTCGTATGAAATGTACAGCTGAAGGATACAATCTACAGGTTATTTTTGTAAACGTAGATTGAATTTATGTACCAAGAAAGCTCAAGTTCATTGTAGATCTGGGAGGTCATGCTATGAGAAATGGTGAGAATATTTGAAAATTTCTTGAAACCAAGGAAGTCCATATGTGCAGGAACCAATTTCCCAAATTGAAATGAGATTTGGGGTATTTTAGCAGATTTCCCTAGGTGCTGTGCCTTGGATGTGTATGGATTGACAAAGAGTAGAAAGCTGCCCCTGAAATTGGCTTCATGGGTTTTTGCAATGGAACTGGGGACCTGGACAGAGGAAAAGACTGAGTAGATAGGGGTTGGTGGTGGACCTTGCACCTGTGTACAAAAACCAAGTGTTTCTGTGGGCTGATGCTCTCCTGGTACCTGACCATGAGAGGAAAGCTGCAGTTAAAAGGAAGGCATCACAATGAGCATCTACAGTTATTCACCTTAAAAGTATCTTTAAAGGATCCAAATTTGTGGAGATTTTAATACAGGGATAACTGCAGATTTTTGGACCACTCTGTATGTTTTTACAACACATTTAATACTTGCCTTCTAAATTCTGTATTTTTGATTATCCATGATACACTTCTGTTAAATTAGTGATAGCATGATGGTAGATCTCAAATGTGTTGTGTTCTTTGTGGAGGAAGATGAGACAAGAGTGAGATCAGGCAATGTTCTCTTCAGGGTTGTGTACTTTATTAACAGATCTCTCTTGGCAAGGATGAATTGGAATAAATTATGCAAAAAGATGTGTGCTAATTGAGGTGATTTAAGGTGAAGAGAAGGCTCTGCATCAAGGGGTGGAGAAGGGAGGTGTACTGCTGGCCCTGGTTCCCATCACACCGAGGGGTGTGTGTGGGGATATGGGCTGCAAAGAAGGGGCCACACTACACACTTCCTTCCCCATCATCCTAAACAACTGGGATTTGTAATGAACTGGACAGACCAACATTTGAACTGTTGCTTCTTAATCTCACACTGGGTATACGTATGTCAAAGAACCTCCTCTCCCTCCTGTAAACTGGAGTGGGACAGCCCCCCCCCCCCCCCCATCTCTGTATCCTTCCTTACCCAGTCCCTTCCCTGTGCTCTCCGCTCTGAACGGTCAAAGAGGATCGTGTCCTTCAAGAGAAATGAGTGGGAACAGACTTTTCTTCTTATGTAGGCTTACCTACCTGCCCAAAAAGCTGATTTGGTCCAACTTGTTGATTCAATGCTATTTACACTTGTCTCATGCAGGTGTAAATATAGAGAAAAGATTGCGTGAATTTGGAAAATCAGGGTCTCTGGTTTGCAGTGATGCTTAATGTTTTGGTCAGGATTTACTGGTATCTTGTCCAGTTTCTGGCTTTTATTGACTTGCTTGCACTCACTGAATCCGATTTACAGCTCTTCCCGTGGCCAGAACTAGTAAATCTAGTGCATTAAATCAGTGAGCTGGATTTTTTTCTTTATTAAATCAACAAATACGGATTAATTCTGGTCTTTGGAAGTGTTTCTATTAAACAAAAACTAGTTAGTTTAATATCTAGAATATGTCTTTTGATGGCTTGGAGACCTTTTAAAATTTTCTCTCCCAAAGGCCAGTTTGAATGTCTCTGCAGAATATGAATATCATATATATATATTTTCTCTCTCACATTGATACTAATGTGAAATGCTGGAGCCAAATTCTTTTAGTAACTGCTCCGGATTTTTTTTTTAATGGTCTGGGTGAGTAAGAAGTGACGGAAACCTTCATTTTCATAGCCCCATGTTGATACGTGCCCATCTCTCTGTTATTCAAATGACATATACTTCTTTTTTTCCCCCCAAATACACTCTAGTTTGAGATAATACCATTAAAAAAAAAAGAAAAGAGAGACAGGAAATTTGTTAAAGTTGATGTGGATGGGAGCTGTGCTGGATGGTGTGGGTGGAAGTGTTTGAAGTGCTAATCTTTTCCCTGGGATGGCGGTGTGACAGAGAGGGTGTCAGGTTTTGATAACTGGCAACTGCAAGGGAATGTGAGTTTCAATCTGTGTTTGGGTTCGTTGTATCATTCTTACTGTCACCCCAGATTCTTCTCTTTCTTTCTTCATTCTGATGTTCAGGTGGTTTGCCAGCAATTTACATTGCATGCTGTTTTGGGAGATTTTTGTGAAGATAGCTGCAGTGTGTGTCTGCAATGTGCTGATTTTCCTCTTCAAACTACATACTTGCTTAAAAAATAATTTTTGTTAATTGAGGCTGTATTTCAGTTGCAGCCTATTTTTATAATGCCGGGAAACAAAACCCGTCTCTTACTGCTTGAGTAGTGCTTTGTGTTTGTCAAATGTTGCTCTGTCACATACTTGTTCTGTCAAATCTTGTACGTGCATATCTACTCTGTTTACAACTATCTTCTAAATCACTTTTTCATTGTTCAACCCATGCTGATCTTCCCAAAGTATCTGTTAAGTGAAACACACTTTTCATAGACAGTAGCTCTAAAATACGTGGTTTCTATTCACTTCTGGACAACTTGGGGTTTGGTTGCCTTTAGGAAACGTGAAAAGTATAAAGCTCTCAAAGGCTGGGATATCATTAGATACCAGTAAGGTTATAAATACAGACATTGCCTTATTGGCACTCTCATTTTCAGAGGCAGGAGGAGTACAGTATGCCATTCACAGAAACATCTTCCAAAACATCTTGAAGAGATTGCCAGCTCCTAAAGCAGTGCAATGGGCATGACTGCATCCTCCGGCAGGGAGGAAAAGTACAGCCAAGGACCACAAGACAAGCCTTTTTAGTGTCCTAAGGACCTGTCTTAAATTCAATCACTCATTTGTTTTCTTGTCTTCAGTCCTGGGTTGCTTGACTGTCTGGAAAATTAAATTCTATGTGATGTGAAAGGCAGCTATGTGGTTTTGTATTTGGCTTGTGTGCGTAGCAAACCTCTCCACCTGTCCAAGGGGGAATGGAGGAGATAAGTGCTAGTTCCTTCCCAATAAATGCTCACAGGAGTGTACATATCCCAAATGCATGCATTTCCCTGGATGCCAAAAACAAAACACAACACCGAACCAGGACAACGAAATGAAAGTCCTTACCAAGGTGAAGTCTCCTTCCGTGTAAGAGCAACTCCTTAATGGAGTGTTATTCCTAATGAGAAATTATTTGCATGTAGCAAATATAGATAGAAAGTTGCAAATGTCATCACACAGTTTTTGGCTTCAGTGTGGATATTCTGGATGTGTCTGCAGAGTACCCACTAATTAGAGTAGAAAATGTTAAATTGATTATGATCATTATAGGTGAAAATGTCTTCTGTCAGCTGTAGAAAAGATTAAGTTCTTTTTAACAAATTTATTAAAGTTCTGCACAATTTCTTTTGCTATTTACTTAATTGCATATCACAATTAGGTAATTACATGTCATAATGATGTGATTATGTGTATTTGCTCAAAATGTACAATTAGATGTAATTACACACTAAGAAAATGGAAAAAAATCAAGGGCTAAGTTAGATAATTCACAAAATTTGGAGCCCGTTAGCACTGTAATGTTTACTCCAGCTTGACAAACAGAGTATGGAGATGGAGGTGGCTGTGATTCTGGATACTCCTCGCTGGCAGAAATTGACATGAAAATGTATTTGAAGGGTGGGAAATGGAGAAAAGCCTTTACAAAAGTATTCTGGAGGCCCTGGTTTGATTGTTTCACTGCCAGTGTGTGAAAATTTAGGAACATTTGAGCAAGTCTTATCTTGCCCATGGTAAAGAAAGCATTGCAGCGGGCTCATGGTGTTTTACATCACTCAGATGTAACTTGCAGAAACCAGGTAACATTTTAAAACAGTGTTAGGTATTTCTTTCCATAGTCTTCCTCCTGCTCCCCAGCAGCCCCAGGGCTGGATGAGCCATGTTTTCCACAGCTCAGTGCGATCTGAGGAACAGAGCTGCATTTTGCTCTTTTCTGTGCAGAAAATGCACCTTCTTGGTGCAGGTGCTTGCCTTCAGCTGCTGGCCATTGGGAAATAACATCCAGTGCTATGCAGTTTGCACTAAGCTTGCACGAGCTGCCTGCTTGGCGTCTGTATTGATAAATCAAGTGAAACTTGGTTTATTTTTTGATGTAACCACTGGTCCTTTTTCTCCTTTGGTTTTCTTGCTGCATTTTTCCCCTTGGTGAGAGCAGTGCCAAATCCAGAGCTGTGGGGTTAATGAAACAGTGTTCACATTGCTGGGTGTTAGCCTTTCCACTCTCTTTTTCTGACGTGCTTTAACCCTGTCACAGAAGGGCCTGCTGTCCCAGTTGGGTGGGAGCTGTTCAATCCCTGCTTTTCCTGCAGATGTGTATTTGTGCAGCAGATCGTTGCTTTTAAACACTTACTGCTTTTAAACACGGCGTGTGGCCTTCATAACAAGAGCATTTAAGGAAAAGTTGTTCTGTTCTGTGTTTTTTTTTTAAGTTGCATGTCAGGTGTATCTTTGCAGCCACCTCCTGGTTCCCCATCCAGAGCACTGCAGCAGAACTGAGTTGTCCAAGCCATCCTCATGCTGCTGTAGTGAGTGGAGGACGAGAAATGCAGAGTTCAGCCGCAGGCTTACTCTCTCCTGCAAAGCTTTCCACAGGTCTGTGTGCTTTTCTACCTGGTATTTTATTTAATACTGAGGAAATACAAAAGAAGAAAGTCACATGTACCACTTGGTTTCTGTCCAGCCCTGCTGTCTTGCTACAGGACAATCTGATGTGGCTTTTTCAGCTGTTCACCTATAGATGAAGGTTATGCCAAAGAGAATCAGACTTCATGAACTGATTTTCTTGGCTGATTTGAGAGAATAGGCCTGGAACAGATAGGATACCTGGATTCAAAAAAATAAAATCTAATTAATTCCAATCAAAACACTGTTATTATTAGAGTAACCTATTCATTATTATGAAATAAATAGTAAAAAAATTATTCTGCAAAAAAAAAAAATCTATATAAATGAAATTATTTTCTAGATTTGTTTTGACTACATTTGACCAATGCTAGCTGCTTTGTGGTTGAATAATGTATTCACAGTTGCATCCTCATTTTCTGTGTTATAAGGAAGTGAAACTGCCTTTTAAATCAACAGGAGACTGGAATGAACAAAAAATGAAGGACTGAACCCCCACATCTGGAAAATTTTCTACTATCTTGCCTCCATAAATAGGAAGCTCAGCTACATTATCTTCTTTTGGTTCCCATGGTGAGCATATCAATGTTTGTATCAAGGAAAACACCAACAGTTTTGAACTGATGGATGTTCAAGACTTCAGTAGTTCAAAGCCTACCCAAACTTGCTAGATATGTCACAGCAGAAAACCTGCACACAAAGTAATAGGCATTAAAGAGCTTTTTTGAGCTAGCTTTTATTGCATTGCAACAACAAGAGTCTTAGAAATACACTAGGACATGTCAGGCATGTTCTAGTAATAATGAATGCATTCTTTTAATATTGTGGAGTCCCCACACGATGAATTACAGCAGTGGTAGCTGTGCAGTTGAGGCAGGGAGGAGTTTGAGAAAGTGCCTGATACATACTGAAATATTAGATGAATTAGATGGTGGCTGCCCAGGTCCCTTAAATACTTCAAAAGATGCCCCTTCCAAAGAACCCCCTGCATTGAAGTGGAGGTGCTAGGAAATATCTGAATATATGTCATCTAAAATATTTTGCACAAATGAGCATTTTGTCCTGTTAATGACTGAGTGTGCTTTACTGTGTGGTTAAAGGACATGGAGCTCTTGGAGTGGGTCCAGAGGAGGGCCACTAAGATGATCAGAGGGCTGGAGCACCCCTCCTATAAAGGAAGGTTGAGAGAACTGGGGTTGTTCAGCTTGGAGAAGGGAATGCTCCAGGGAGACCTCATTGTGGCCTTCCAGTACTTGATGGGAACACATGAACAGGAGGGGGAACAGCTGTTTATGAGGATGGAGAGTGATAGGACAAGGGGCAATGGTTCTAAACTGAGACAGGGGAGGTTTAGGTTGGATATTAAGAGGAAGACTTTCATCCAGAGGGTGGTGACGCACTGGAACAGGCTGCCCAAGGAGGTTGTGGATGCCCCATCCCTGGAGGCATTCAAGGCCAGGCTGGATGTGGCTCTGGGCAGCCTGGTCTGATGGTTGGTGACCCTGTACATAGCAGGGGGGTTGAAACTAGATGAGCATTGTGGTCCTTTTCAACCCAGGCCATTCTATAATTCTATGATTAGCTGTGTTGTAACTCCATGGTAGGTATTGCTTGCCAATAGGAAAATCCACGATTTAATCCTGAAGAAACTAGAGAAAGGCTTATAAAAAAATGAATTACAAACTGCCAAAAGAATTCTGGACTTTCTACTGAGCATCATAAAGCATTTGCTAATGCACAGTGTAGCTTTTAATTCTGGTATTTCTCCACATGAAGAAACTTGCTTGGAAGTGCAGTGTGAAGTCCTGGGTTTGGGATGAGCATGGCCCTGGAGGCAGGCCTTGTGTTTCCCAGGTGTGGTCGGGTGTAGGGACTTGGTGCAGGATGTGGTCTTTGGAGTCCTGCTGTGTTCTTGGGATAGAGATGCCCTGGGGAGGCACAGACCCTCATAGAAACAGCTAATGAGAAGCAAAAATCCATAGAGGTAAAACAAACAGACTCTGCCTGGTGAGAGATTGGAGCACTTCAGTTGTCTGAGACCCAAAGCACTCCTTTTATACTCTACCCTGTGGTTTTTTAACTGTTTTACACCTTGTCATGTACTTTCTGAGATCTGGTGCTTTCCTCTGGTTATTTTCCAGCTTCTTTAGTTTCTTACTTTGACTGACCAGCAATGGTTTTGTAAGCACAGAAATCAAGATAAGCTCTTTAGGAGAATTCTGCTAGGTTGCTCTTGCCTTGCTTTTCCAGAATTAAGTCACAGGCATGTTTCCAGCAATAAGGGAAAGTGAAGCTATTCATAGCCAGGCACATCTCCATTTCAGAAGGACTGGAAGATGAAACAATTCATGATTTTCTTTCCTCTTCAGTGTTCTTCAAAGAGCTTGGAATACTGTGATTTCTTGAACCTTTAAATTTGAGACAAAGCAATCTTATCTACAGCACATTTGAAGTCTTCTTTTCATCTCTCACAATTATTATTATTATTTTTAAGATCTATTCCTTTCTTCAGATCTGAGAAATTAATCCTTAGTTAAGAATTCTTGCCTTGGTAGTTCTGGATTTTTGGTGTCGTGCTTTTGATATTACAGATTTGATTTTTACAGATGCTATGGTGGCCCTGGGTCCCTAGAATGTGGATGGAATATTAGATATTCAGCGTCTGTGAAAAGTCAGGAATCAAGATCAGCAATAGAAAATGTTAACCTTCTGATTCCCTGACTTGTATTGAAAATGAAAATAAAGTGCTGATTCATTTTTTTAAAGTAGATTTTAGTAATTCTGCAGTCATTTATGTGAAGTAGATATTCATCTATCACTTCACACATGATGGAGATACCAGTGGTAGAAATTACAATGAAAGTTATCTAAATGCTGTCTTGCAGTGATACTGGGAACTGTATTTATTGAATCTTGCGAATGGCTGCGTTCTGTACTTGTTTGTGTGACACATGTATAGTAAAGAGAAAAGGAAAATACAGTTGCATCATTCTAGGACACCAGTTGAAAATCTCTTTTCCTAAGAGCTTATTATCTACTTTTAAATAATCTATGCACAGCTACTGTGAGTCAATCAGAAAACCTTACATTGACGTGCTAAGTCTTGGACAACAAGACTCGTACATCTTTACGTCTAAAGCAAAGGTTAATCCATTCTTGGTTATTTGAGAGAGCTAAAAAACAGTAACTCATTTTCATCATGGATTAAACCTGCTGAGCAGAGTAACTGCTATGTTATTGAAATTTGGTTATTTTCCATGAGCTTTGACAATGCAAGGACCAGTGTGAGGTGGTGGATGCTTTCAGCAGATGCTGATTGGTGACATAATGCTTACTGTGACTTGGTGAGCACCTGTGTGTTATTAGCACAACGCTTGGCGTTGAGAATGGTGGCATATGAACACAGCCCATTTACATGAGAATATTCAGGATGTGATTCCAGTCACTTTGCACTTCCATTTTCCCAAGTGAAGAATGTTTGTGTTTAACACTTGTCTATAGGTGGCAGCAACTGCAATGCTTTTATAGGCTACAATTAAGCCCAGGAAGTTGTACAAGGAAAGTTTAGCAGCTTCAATATGTTCTGATGCAGCTGTCCCCCTCAGAGAGCTGCAGAGAGGAGAGAGGTAGGGAAGGTGTGTAATAGTGGAATTGCCATTCAAGTAACTGGAAAACTCCAATATCCTGAGCCAAAAGGCAACGGCTTATATTCTTTCATGGCTTTGATTAGCTTCAGTTGATGGGAGCATTTAAATATCTATTTGTATCTTTGTTCTCAGTTGTGTTTGCAGTTAAATGGTAAAACTGTTAATATAATGATGTCAAGTGAGCGCCGTTCAGATCACAATTTCAGAGTTCTTGGGTATTTGTGTAAGAAATGATCTGCCTTGACTTGAGTTTGGACGTCCAGCTAGGTGACTGCAAAGCATGGATTAATGATCACCCATTGCCCTGAGCAGGATCACACGAGCTCTGTGGGAGCGCTGCTGGGAGGTGAATGAGGCATGTGTAATGTGAAGCATAATAGGAAACGAGGCTCAGTTTTTCTTTGCTTTTGAAACATACATGTGGGTAATGTTAAAAGCTGAAAGAAACTTTGGGGGATTGTAGCTGCTGTCATCTTTATTGTCTAAAGAACTGAATGTAGCATCTTGACTCCACTGTGCTGGGCACTGAACAAACGGATTCGTTTCATGCTTAGCAGTTTTGTGCTCAGATGTCGGTGACCCAGTTCTGGTTGTTCCAGTTCTGTGAGTTTGCTGCTGCAGGCCTTGTACTCTGCAAAGAGAAATATTGCTGTTTCTGCTGTTTGCCCCAGGGGTTTCCTACACAGTCAAAGGGAGATGCGTCTGTTATCTGCTCTTAAACTCCCTTAAACCCATGAGCTTACTCCCTCTGCAGGCTTGCCACCTCCTCCAGAGCAGCATTGGGTGCTGTGTGCAGACCAAGGGGACCTGGGCTCCAGGTGTGCTGCCTCTGCTGCTGACTGGGCATACTGCTTGCTCTCTGATACCTGCAATGCTCGTGTGCTCTGGGAAAGCAACATGAGAGATAGTGCATGACATGAAGGGCATGAGAGGAGGAGGCGTCCTATACAGATTTATTTTAACATTCCCCGAGGTTGCCTGAAGTTGCTAGGAAAGCAGATGGATAATGATAGCCCTGGGGACTTCTTCCCTGATTTTTCAATGAGATATTTTTTGACTGAAAGAGTTTAATATAGCATAGAAAATGTCACTTGACTACAACTTGTTGTTAGCACCCAATGAGTTGGACCCAGGCTCTTAAATTAGCCTAGTATCCCACCAGCTATGGGAGGTGCCTAAAGCTGTTGGTGCCAATATCCAGGGCAAAGGCAGACATGAGTGGTAGGTGCGTGTCAAGTTGGGAAGGGGCAGAGCAGTGGTTGACCTCTGTCTCAGTGACCACAGCTTTCCTACACTGTGTCTTGAGAATTGCCAAAGGTAAATAATGGAAATGGCTGAGAAAAAGGCATGCACTGATAAAATTGTGAATGTCTTTCAAATCATTTCGTTTTGTTTCATGAACAAAGCCTGCTATGCTGGACTTTGGTTTGCAGGCCAGGTGACTTTGAAGAGAGATCTTTTTCTCTGAAGAGAGCTCGTTCAGCAGAGTGCCACCTTCCTCACCTGGCCTTAAGCTACTCCAGCAATTTTACATTATATTCTTATGATATTCATATAATGGTGAGTTAGGATCCCTTTGGCCAAGATTGGGAAGCTCACGGTCTCAGATAGCTGCAGGATGTTTGTTAAGCCACATGCTGCAGATAAAGCATAGGTGTTTCATTTTTGTGAGTGATGTATGCATAGCTAGATATGTGCACACACACCCTGAAAGCCCCACAACTGTGTACATGTATGTTTAAGGTGGTCCTTACAAGCTGTTCTTTTAGGGGTTCATGATGAGAACTTGATGACTATAGAAAGGAAGCCAGCATTGGTGTTTGATACCCAATCTTGCAGATGAAATAGAATTTAATGATGACATTGAGTTTAATTATGACTATGCTATGTTACCAAAGCTATTTGATGTATTGCAGTTCAGCCCCTTTCCTGGAGTGTATGAAAGCTCACACTTGGTCAGGCATGTCAGATAGTGGAGCAGCAAGAGATGAGCCCCTACCCAGCAGCTGGCAGGAAGGGAGGAAAGCATCTGTTTGCTGCTCCATGGATGGCCATCTTCAGACCAATGACCTGGAACTTCAGAGTAGATTGTTGTAGAAGTTTCTGTGCATTTTTAAATCATGCACTGAAAATAGCCCAGAGTTCTTATAACAGAAGCTGACATGCAGTGTCACACTTTTAGCTTGGCTTTGCTTAGCTGTTTGCATTTATATTTAGTTGTTTTCTGATTGCTCCTATTTCGTAGGCTGTATAGAATACAAGCGGTTTGAAGTGTGACAGGTTGGTTGCTTTGTTTTTAAGTTCTGTCCTTTCTTCTCCCCAGGTTAAGCTGCAAACTTTTTGTTGGAAATCCTAGCTTTTAGAAAGCACATAGCTTATTAGCACCTTTTCTCCTCAGAAACAACGACTGAGCCTGAGTTACAGAGCCCACGCCTCCTCCTGGAGCAAAGCAGTTAAAGCTGTGTTTCTGCAGTCACTGGAGCACAGCTGGGGATGGTGCACAGCCTAGCAGTGTGCAGATAGGATCCTCCTCACTGTGCATGAAGCTGTTCCATCCCCAGCATGGCAGCTCGCACACCTGCTGACGGCCCTCAAAAGTGTTTTCCCAGGGCTTGTTAATGGGACATCCACACTTGGTGACACAGCCCAATTTTCGTTCATTTGCTCACCTGCTTGTGGGAACACAAACTAGGAATGTCAGAGTTTTTCCTCCAGAGTTGTCACACACAGTCCTTCTCCAGGGGACACCTTTCCAATTCAGTGCTTAGGTCAATTAATGCTCATATTATCAGTAATTGAGTTGCTCCAGGAGCTACAAAGAAAATCAAATGGGACATAGAGACAATTACTCCAGGAGCTCTGTGTGCCCAAGACAATTTGGAGCATCACAGCCTCCTTGTCTTTCTGGGGACGTGTCCCTTGGATGGAAAAGTTTGCTCAGGAGAGCATTTCAACTCCGCAGAGGAGCTTGCTGCTCTTCTACTCATCTCACCTAGAGAAATCCCAACCACGAGCAGCACAGGGTGCCCAGGTAACAATAATGAAGCATTTACGTGCCCAATGGGCAAAGTGGGAAGCAAAGAAAAAGTGGCACCAATTAATCCTGCTGCCATCCTGGTTATTACCTATATTCAGAATGCAGTCATTAAAACACTGGGCTTCTCCAATTAGCTCAGAGTGCACTGGGCCTCATTAGTGCCCATGTGCAATTGATAATTGAGGTGTCTTCCTGCACCCAATCATAAAATGTAGGAAAACCAAAGGAAAGTTATGAAAGCCGGATAAGCACACAGCATGTGAGATTTTTATTTTCATAGAGAGGAAATACAGCTTCAGTTTTATTTTCCAGTTCATTGCTTGGGGGAAAGCATAGAAACACAGAATTAACATCAACAAAATCGTGCGGGGAGCGGCAAGCCTTTGCTATGGGGAATAATTTATCTGGCTTTTTTGATGTATGTTTTTCTTTTTTTAATGGAGACCAAACAGTGGATGTCAGCACAGCGAGGTGGTGGGTGGGACATTTCAGCAGGGGCAACAGTGATGTGAAAGTCAATCCGTGTTCATGATGGCCATGCAGATTTACAGCTACCTGCATGCAAGTTCTTGTTCATCAGTGGCAAAGACACAAGCTTATGGTGGCATTTTGTAGCTGAGAATTTGCTCTATCAAATAATGCTATTGTACTCTTTGTATCTGTCATAGGTTTCATGGCAATAAAGAGAAGGCATTACTTTCAGAGCAATCAACATAAGAACACCTGGGGAAGAAGAGGCCAGGGCCCAGGAGGTCTCACTCCTGTACAGTGCAAGTGATTTGTGTGAGGCATCAGTGTAGTACAAGATGAACAGAATGATCAGGATAAAGCATGAAAGACCAGGACTGAATAAAAGTGATATTATGGGCCTGAAATATATATATATATAAAAATCCCTATTGATAGGGTAAGGAAAAAAGCATTTTTTTTCTCCTTAAGATCAGGCAATCCTTACTTGCAGTGTTGAAAAGCATGGAGTTGTCATCTACACGGCAAAGGGCTGTGATGATCTGACTGAAGACAAATCTGTCTGGGGACAAGCAAAGATGCACATGAATATAAAACAGAGAGAAGCATTTTCAGACTTCCCTGTTACGAAAAACTTGTCTTAAAAGACACAGTATGCTGTGAGGACTTCCAGAATCTTGTGCTATTTGTAATCTCACCTTTAAACCATCCACTGGAAGGCTGTTAGTAAATTTATGAAGCTGTTTCTCTCTTTCACACACAGCTGGGAGTGCACACCTCTTTCCTATCCACTCAGGTACCCAAGATCTATTTCCCAACTCCTTTTCCACAGAAGTAAATGTAGAAATGGTGGAAAGATATTTATGATCACAGTCATAATTGGTACCAATGGGGACACTGAGATATTTTCAGTGAATTACAGCCATGAAAATGTGAGTTCCAGACACTGCTTTGCTGGACATGTCCGATAACTGTGGCTGTTCACCAAGTGCCAAGAGCATTAGCACAAAGGCAGGTATTTACACATCTCAGTTCCTTAGATTAGAAGGACCATAGTCATTTTCTTAATTATAAAATGTGCAAATGTTGGCTTAGACAAACATTTGGCAGAATGAACACTTGTTAGAAGCTGGAAGAAAGCTTCATCGATCTAATTGTTTGATAATATGAAAAGAATTTTCCTGGTGTAGAAGATCAGGAAGGTGTGAATTGGTCTGCTTCAGCATCTCCTATCCTCAGAACAGGACCCTAGGAAAATGGGGCCCTGTGCAGAGCTCAGGCCGTGCTGTGCAATTGTTTGTAGGTGCTGAGCAGTGATAGGACGAGGAGCAATGGCCTAAAACTTGAACATAGGAAGTTCCATATAAATATGCAGAAGAACTTCTTTACAGTAAGGGTGACAGAGCACTGGAACAGGCTGCCCACAGAGGTGGTGGAGTCTCCTTCTATGGAGGTATTCAAGATGTGGCTGTATGCCTACCTGTGCAACCTGCTACAGGGAGCCTGCTTTAGCAGAGGCTTTGGACTTGGTGATGTCTTGAGGTCCTTTCTAATCCCTGCAGTGCTGTGATTCCATGATCCTGCTGCAGCCTGAGTAGGTATGGCTTGAATAAATTTAAGATCTTGGCTTTTGTTGGGTTGGTTGGTTTGGTTGTTTTTTTTTTGAGGGGGGGCTTATATTATTTCCTTTTATTTCAAAGAGGAAAACATATTTATGTTACATTTTTGAAAATTCTAGATGAAACTGTTCAAATGGCTCCTCACACTTGACAAAAGACCTATAGATAATGCACTAAAGCTAAGTATTAGCAAAATTACTGCAAATTGTGCTAAGAGCATCATAACTTCAACTGATGTATAAATAAGTGAGGGATTTCTGAAAAGCAATGCATCCACTTAACACTTATATCGAAAAACTAAGTGTACAAAATACACAGGGAAATAAAAACAAAGGGCTTCTTATGATGTTTTCTCTTCCTTTTTCCTTGACAAGACTTTATTAAGCATTACAAGGTGGAAAAGTCATTGTTATTCCAAAGAGAATTCCTTTGTTAAAAATACAAGCAAAAAACATAATAACTGTTAGCATAGTGCAAGCACTCTCTGAACAATCTTTTTATCCCTGTGAGTTGTTAATGTTTCTCTGGCTGTGGTCTGGTTTCTCTTTAACCTAACCATGAAGCACAGGCAGTGTAATGTGTTCATGCTCGGTCCAGTGTTTGGTAGTAAAAAAGGGAAATGTGGCTTTTGAAATCTATTATGCCAGTGTAAATCTAGAGGCGTAGGACTGAGTTCAGTGATATTTCTCAAGGCTTAAATTAGTTCAGAGATGAGCGGAATTTTCCTCCTTGCTTTCACATATAAGTGAAGCACCAGCCCAGCCAGCAGCCTTAACTGCTGCATGCCTTACGTCTTAAAAGTGCCTGCTGTGAGCAGCCATACATAGTGAATAGCCCATTCTTTAATTATTTAATGACCCAGGGCATAAAGTTAAAAAAAAGAAAAAGAAAAAAAGAAAAGAAAGAAGAAAAAGTCAGGTAATGCTTTGTTACAGTGACCTTAGTGTAACTCTCATACATCTATACACACAATGCAAACACCATTCTGAACTGGTAGTGTAAGTGCATGTAAGAGTTTTGTTTGAATCAGTCCTAAAAAAGGGGAAATAACAAATAATCAAAACCAGGTTCAAAGGCATCCTGAAATTGCACCACCACAGGGTGGCTCCGAGGAGCCTGCTCTTTTATTTTTAATGCTCCTGCGTTAAGCGTTAAAAATCAATTGTTAATCTTGTAAGAACTGTTCACTTCATTACACACATGACTTGACAGTGTAAACCTCTAACTTGAGTTAGAAGAGGTCCTTAGGGTATAGAAGGAACTTCTCAATAGTGTTAAAGGAGAATAAATGAAAGACAGCAGATAGCTTTGGATTTATTAGTCATGACTTCGAGAGCTGCTCCTCAGCACGCGCTGAAAGCTGGGTGCAAGGGGTGTTAGTGATGCACAGGGCTGAAGAAACTTAGAACTCATTGCTTCTGTTCTACCTTTGCATGGAAGAAAGAGCCTTCCCCTCTGCTTGCCAGCATGTATTTCATGCAGCATGGAAGAGGCCAGAAGGAAGACTTCTTACTGCCCAGTGAGGGCTGCAGACATAGCACAGATGGAACAAGGCTTTGTTGGTCTGAGTATGCAGGAGAAGACCTTGCACTGCTTGCTGGCAATGCAGGCATGAAAGGTTGGGGAAGTAAGAAAGATGCCCTGGCAGATGTTTTGTATAGTGATAATGCTCAGTTTTCCATACCATGCAAGACATATACACTTGATATTAGCAATTCAAATAGGAGTTGTCTGTTTGATTAGAGGTGAGTGCTGCCATAGAAGAGGAGAGGATATGTGCTTTCCTGGAAAGGAGTATGCAGCATTTTTGAAGGAGGTGGCTTTGGTACTGTTGTTCCTGCCTGTGAACAGCTCTGAAATTCTACAGTTTTGGTCTTTAGAGAAATGTACTTTTGCGGTGAACAAAATTGATCTAAATATCTACTTAGATATAGATTTTTTTCCTTGCACATCTGAATCTACCCAGAGACTAGGTATGGACTAGCTCTGCACTGAACCATTTACTTTCACTTCAGTGCTCAAAACAAGTATTTTCTTCAACCCTGTTAAGTCTCATCTTGTGACATGTCCTTCAGCAAGAGGATTGGGCCCTGCTGGATTGTTCACATCTGTAATTTTAAGGCAGTGTAGAAGATTTTAGCTAGGTCTCCCAAAGGGGTCTCACCTTCCATCCATGATCCACTATTTCTTCTGCAAACTGTCACAAGTGAGGTATAGCAAGCTGTGTGTATCAATAACCAGATTCATCTTGCTGGCTTGCATTTACTAATAGTATTTAGCTGTAGCAATGAGACAGAGGACGCTGATAACCACAAATTGGAAAGTTCTCTGTTTTAAAAAGGCATTTCTATCAGGCTGGTAGGAAAATACTCATCAGTCAATTAGGACTGTCCCGGGAATGTATTAAGTTTTACATGAGCTGTTATTTCTGCCTAATTATATTACAGATAAACAGCTATAAGGGGAGATTCGGTGCTCTGAATAAGCATGTAGCTACATTCTTTGCTATTTTCTGGTCTTCGACAGCTCAGTAGTTAAGCTAGATGAACGTAGAGTATAGTACATGAAAATGGATTAGAAAGAAATTGATAATGTGGCACATTTTCTCCATTTCCGTCTGAAACGCTTAGAGAAAAACAATCAGTTCTAAAAAACTCTGCCCATGTATTAGTTAATCGATAGGAATGTTCAGCCTGCTCCAAGATATTTTAACACCTGTCAGAGCTAACTCACCGTGATTGTTCAAATCTTACATGGAGGCGAAAACCACAACAGAAAGCCTTTCCCATCTCTGGGGGAAAAAAAGGATGTGGAGCTGGTTGCTAGAAATGAGAGGGGAAAGAAAGATCCAATTCTCAGCTGATCCCGTTATTAGAAAAACGATGTAAAAAAAAAAAAGTAAAACAGAGCTGGGAGAGTGAGGAATTTAATCATGATAATCTCCCTCTTGTGAGGCAGTGTGAAAATATGCCAAACCCACCTTGGCTTGGTTACCCCTCATTTGTGTGAGAGGGAAGGAGATGTCAATGGGAGGTGATGTATTGGAGGGGCACTGTGATGGAGCACGGCATGGCAACTAATTGCCACTTGCACTGGGAAAAAAGTTCCTTTCCAAGTCTTTTGTGATATTATTAATGAACTATGAGGCTCTTGTAAGGAATTTGGGTCTGTGTGTTGCTATTACTGCTGCATGGCAGAGCAGAATATAGCTGTGTTTGCTGAGGAGTTAACAAAAATCCTTGACTTGTATATGCCATCTCCTCTTCCCATTACGTACTGCGTTCAATATCTCATCTCTGTAATTCTCTATCTTTACAGTGCCTGTCATATGTTATCTCCTTATAATGTCTATCCTTAGTATTGCCTCTTTATAACAATAAACACATTAGTTGGCAGTTTTCATATTTTCTCTCATTCAAATTACATTTTACTTGACAAACAAGTGCAAGGAATAATCACAGAATCACAGAATTGTAGGGGTTGGAAGGGACCTCCAGAGATCATCGAGTCCAACCCCCACTTTTCTGTGGTTTTAAAACACAGGTATCTGAAGTCCTTACAGCTTCAGACAGAATTTGAAATAAAACATGCAAGTTCTGATACTTTCCTTTCAGAAAGGGAAGTAGGGATGCTGTCTTGACACTCAGTTTGTATTGATGTAGTACATTGTTTTTATGTATGAATTAACAAATTATATGAGTATATGGGTTTGTGTTTGTCATTTATTGTGACTTAGTACTGCTAAGAGGGATGCTGAAGTCCCACAATCAGGTACATGTGAGCTTCCCAGGGATATGGAGGACTGTTCTTGGTGGCTCCATTCCTGGTGCCCTCATCACCTGCAGGGAACTAATCCAGGTCCATCAGAACTGGTTTCTTGTTTTCTTTCTTTTTTTTTTTTTGGTGTTATTAATGTATTTCTATGTATGCATTTTTGTGTGTGCATCTCCTTTTTTCTTTTTTTTTTCTTCTTCTTCTTTTTTTTTTTTTTTAAATTTTTTTTATTTTTTTACCCAGCAGCAGACCAGTCCAGCAAGAAGAGAATTGGGCTGGTTTGATGGCTGCATCCTGGTGGCTGGGTACAGGGATCTCATGATCTCAGTGAATGTGCAGCATCACCTCTTGTAAGCGGTGTCCTCCAGTTATGTTCTGTTCAGACCTTTGCAAAATGTAGGGATTGTTTGTTTTGGGGTCATAAATGGATGTGTAGTGGTGAAAAATGCCATCTTGACAGTAGTGAAAACTGGGGTGTAACTGTCTTCCCTCAGGCTGGGCACATGCAATGCAAACTGCAAACCCAAAGGCATCTTTTGTCAAAGCCGAAGATTTCTTTACAGGGACATAAGGGATATTTTTTTTCTGTGGGAATTTGTTTCCATATTGTACCAGGATTCATTTACATGGACTTCAAGCTGTGCGAAGCAGAAGAGCTTTCTTCTCTTGCGCAGCACAGACAAATGATTTGCAGGTTCTCAACTCCTCTTCCTCAGCTGGTGAACCTGACAACCAAACCTATGGCCACGGATTAAAAACCAAAAAGCAGAATGAAACCAAACCTCCACAAAATCATAGGAACTCTTTCCTTATGTGGAGTAATCTAATTGCTATTTCTGAGGCTGAGAGAAAAAAAGCATCCATCGTTATACTGCTGGATAAATCAGTGATAAATACATATACCATGTGTAATCCTGCTTAGCCTAGTCTGTAGCAGATCTAGAAAAGACAGAGAGACTGACCATAAAAATGAAACGGCATCTGCTTGTTGTGAACATTAAATGGAATAGAGCTTTCTGAATCAGAAAAGTGATGGATGCAGTAAGGATGTAACGGAAGCCAACAAAATTATGGGAGAGAATTGTGAGTAATGAATTGTTTGCTGTCCGTAAAGTAGAGATGTTAGAAGATTCCTAGTTGGAGAAATACGTTTCCCAGTGAAAACATTAGGCAACCGTCTTTACAAGGAGGGGCTGTTCTCCCACACAGGTAATGCAATTACGGATCTGACTGCCACAGGGGGTTGTCATGCTGGCAGAAATAATGAATGGGTTCGAAAGGGAATTCATTCATAGCAGTAAACAGTGTTATTTTGATGGAAGCTATGTTGTATGTATATGTGTGTGTGTGTGTGTGTGTGTGTGTGTGTGAATATTTTCAGAGAGAGGAGAGATTTTTAGTTGTGGTGTATTAAAGCTGTTTCCACCTCTGGGCATGAATAAAGTAAAAGAACCATTTATAAGGTATGGGAAATGAAGTTCCTCCAGCACAGACAAGGTTTCCCTCCTCCTGTTAGGATGTTTCCCTGCCTGCTGAACGCTGCTCAGCAGCAGCAGGCACTCGCTGCTTTCATGAAATCTGAGAGCACTGTGGATCAGAGTCAGCATTAGCTGTATGGGTAAAAAGTAGTCCTGACAACGTGCAAGGCTGCCAACACCATGGGTGCCTGCTCATCTCTTCCCTAGAGGATATGCTGGCACTGAGCTCTGATCCTGCAGCCGCTCCATGGCGTTCACACGAGCTTCTTCAGTGACATTAATATGAAACATGTCTCTACATTCAACTGCTGTCAAAGTGACGCTACTCCTATCTAGACAGAGAGATGTAACAGCTTCCTTAGACATGCTTTCATAACAGTATAACTGCATTGAGTGGGGTTTTCTTGCCCCAGGGGAAAACAGACCATGAACGCTGGGGGCAGAAACTGGAAACTGGATGTTCTGTGCAAACACAAGGAGAAACTTCTGTACTTCTGTACTGTGAGGGCAGAGCATGCTGCTTGGAGAGCTGGTGGAATCTCCTCAAGACCCATCTGGACACTCTCCTATATGTAAGGTATGGTAGGGAACCTGCTTATAGCAGTGCTGGGACTGAAATTCTCCAAGATTCCTTCCAGCCCCTTTTGTTCTGCAGTTCTGTGAGATGCTTACTCTTGTTTGTAGACCAGTGACAGCAAGAATAGTAACTGAGAAAGCTTTGCTGAAACGGAAAAGTAACTTGGAGCTCCAAAATGCTTCCGCACAACCCTATGCTGCTGCAGGTTTCCCACTTCCAATCTGCTGCTACCTGTATTGTTGTTGAAGAATCTCCTTTTTGGAGGGGTATCCATAGAGATCTTAGAGCAGACTGCAGTTAATGCTGTGCTCTCTAATGAAACTCATTTAAGTAGGTGGCCCAGGCTTGGAAGTTGCTTTGGTGACAAATATTCACTCAGAAATGTGCTGAACTGGTGGTATGAAGAGCTCTGGTTTTGAGCAAATTTTGCATATTTAGATATGGCCAAGCATAAATTCAGTATTTAACGTTTCAGCTAATTGTCCTACTTTCTTACATTAATAATGATCTTTGGGAAACTCTGTAATTAAGTAACTGTTAGTAAACTTTCCTGTCAGCGTTGCATTAGAACAGGGTGCTGCAGAGTCAGTGCCAGCAGGTGCAGAAATCCCAAAATAAATAAGTAAACAAATATGTTAGAAAATAAATAAAAAGTAAGCTGTTCCAGCTAGTTCTGTTCTCAGTTCTTGGGGAAGCTCAAGATAATTGAGCTACATATCACTATTAGAGATTCAATTACCTGTAATTGCTGCCTTTAAAAGCAAGCTTTTGTTTAGAAAAAAGTATAAAGATGAATTTTGTCTCTGTACACAAGTGGCGAATTGGCTTTAGTTTAGTAATCCCAACTGGCACATGAAAAATAGCTTGTGCTGTTAAATCTTTGAGAGGCCAAACTGCTTGGTTACACCAGGAGGAGTCCAGATCAGTCCAACAGGATCCATTGTATTGGTCTGGGATGTCTGCAGCTGCAATTTGTCCTACAGCAGAGAATAGATAATAATAATTATTTTGTAAATAAAAAGCAAAAGTAAAGTGGGGCTCTTGATCAATTTAGATGCTAAAAGCCTCAACGCTCTTCCGGTGATTACTGTGGATTTACATTGCATTTTTGTGCAGAGGTTTCAGATCCTTCTTATTTATTGGCACAACAGAACTTTCCTTAATGACACTTAAGGTTGCCGGTTCCATCCCTCACCTGTGAGCTCAAGGGGAAAGTCTTCATCAATAACCATCAGCTTAATATCACCTGCATGGCAGACAATAATGCGCTCTGTGGGTTTGCAGCTTTACGGAGCCCATGTATAACATTAGTCTGTGTTGTTAATACTGCCGGGTCACCATGAAAGTTCTGCAGTAAGTAGCAAGTTTGTTAGAATGCCTTTAAGAATAGCAGTAAATAACAGAAAAATGTAAGGGAAGTCAGCAGATTTTGATGTAGGTGAAGAAACCGTTTGTACTACCAGACACACACATAGAATATGTAATATTTCATTTCTGAGCCAGAAAAAAGATTCCGTGCAGATTAAGCCCCCGCTGTAAATACTTTTATTATTTTTGTAAAAGTTACAAACAGCTAAAAATACGACTTCATAATGAAATTGCTGACAGGCCTTAACTACAGCGCAAGAATGCAATGCTGTAATACAGTTGTGCCAAGCTACATTATGTGGCTGCAGTGATTAATTCACTGCTGGTTTTGCTGAAGCTGTGCTCTGCAGAAACATCCGTAGGGCTGCTTAATCCATATCTGGGAGCGGGAGAGGGGATGTGTCAGAGTAAGCACAGAGCTGAGCTGTAGCACTGTGCAGGACCTTTGGTAGCAGCGGGTCGTTGCAGCACTTTGTACTAACAGGATCAGAAGTCATTAGGAGGTTTGTATGTAATTATTTGTGGACTGAAGGTGAGTGGGTCTTCCAGGGCTCCTTTCTAGAGCTCCCAGCAGCCAGGAGCGCTGGCTAGCAGGTAACCCAGAGCCAGCACTGCCAGCTCAAAGTGCTCCTCTATGTACTGGAGTCATTGGGGCACTGGTTACAGCAACAGCACCCAGGGATGAAATGGTTTTCTGGGGCACATCAGAGTAGAGCAGAAGCTGTTCCCTGCAATGAAGCCCACACTTATTTCCCGTGGCACTGCCCCTGTCCTCCCAGCCCCTTCAGAGTATTTTCACAGTTTGTCTTGCAGCCCGTACAGTGTGAAAGTCTGTTTACACATTTATGGCCAAAAGAAGAGAAGGTTGTTTATTACTGGTGCTGGTCAACATATCCGATCCCTTGGAAAAAGTTATTATTGTCATCATTATTGTAATTTCTGTCACTTGTTTCTGTTGTTACCTGCCATGATGTACATTTGCCACGTGTTCTGTTTCAGCATTGCATTAGATATATACTTAAGTGCATTCAGTTCAGTTTCAGGACATGAACAGATTTCTAGATCTTTGCAAAAGAAAGAAAATTGCCTGGTCTGCTGTCAGACCAGGCAATTTTACTTTGCTCATTGCATAGACTAGCTTCATTGGGAAAGATCTGAAGGAGCTGAACCTTTCTAATATCATTGTAAATGTGAACAGAATAGTTATGAAGCAATTATCTTAATTAAAGTTAATTAACACATATTAATGCGAGATAAAAAGCCTGTGACAGTAGGAGAATACAATGGAGGCACAAGGAACAGAGGGTCCAGCCCTTATGGCTGATGTGAGCTGCTGCAGCTGCCCAGAGCTCACCAGGCCCTGCTGATGGGGGCTGGTGCAGGAAGACCTGGATTGCTCGATTCCCTGATCATGAGTGCTTGTGTGATGAGATTACCACTCTTTCATAAATAATCTTTCTTTGTATGTGAATGAGAGACTTTTTTTTTCCATAGTCTGTTGTTAGAAGAGCGCTTATACACACAATTGGTATGGAAGCAATGTCCTATGGCTGGCTGACCGACCGCAGGGAGCGGTCAGAATGGAAGCCTGAGGCTGATATACTGACCTAAAAGCATTTACCTGTGCCTTTGTCCAATGGTTAAAAATATGAACACGTATGGCAAAACTGGGATCAGCTCTCTGCATTTAAGATGCAAAAAGTGCATTACATTTACAGGAAACAGTCTGTAAAAGTAGTAACACAAAATGAATGTGTACATTAATATATGTGGTGATAACTTGTTGTTGGCAAATGAAAGCACTCTTGATGGGAAGCTTCTCAAAGAGGAGGGGTTTAAAGAGGTTGCTTAGTTTTATAAAGAGTTTCTACACAAGCATGCATGCACGCCCATTTTTTGGCTAGTTCTCCTGAGCTGTCTCCATATTTCATCTGGCAGGGATCAAGCCATTATCTTTTCTTTGTGTGCTGCTGCTCTATTGTGGGGCATCAACTCCAACGTTGGGGGGAAAAACACCCTGCAGTAGTGATTCCATCCAGCCATGTCCTGTGGCTTTTTTGCAGTTTTCCTTCAACCCTAGGATGTGGGAGAGGTGGCCGTGCGTGGAGGCTCTCCTGCGAAGCACGGGGAGGTCTGTTAGTTACTTTGCTCCTTACCAAAGCGATGTGCTAGAGCGTAGTGTGGTTATCACAGAGCAGTTGCAGCAAATGCTTTGAAAATACACTGAACGGGTGAGAGAGCAGGAATGCCACTGTATCACAGAACTGTCTGTGTCAAAAGGGACCTCTGGGGAGCACCAAGTCCAACCCCTGCTAAGGCAGTTCCCTAGAGCAGGCCGCAGTTAAGAATTGCAAGAAAGCAATACAAATTTGTAAAGCAATCAGAACGGTGAGCTCTGCACCCTTCTATAACAGAAGTTGTCTGAAAGCCATAGTGGGGAAAGGGAAAGCAGAGACACGTAGAATGTGCCAAAAAGCAGAGCTGAGGGGCTCTGCCATGAGGGATGGCTGCTCTTTGGTGTGAGCTGCAAAATACATTTTAATATGAGTTGGAAAAAAAAGGGGCCAAACAGAATGATGACCTACATATCATTCAGTGGAGAGAAACTGTAGAAAAACTTCCACAAATGCACAGTTCACCATTTTATTTACTTAAATATATAAAGATATAAAGGTACATTTGGGCAAAAGTGGAGAATGAACACAAGGAATCCAGGCAGTGGGGCAAGAATATGAATGTGCTGATATGTGTACCTTCCTTCAGACGTGGCAGTGTCTATAAAAGCAAGAAACCTCAAAGACTCTTCCTGGGCTCACACATGGAGCTCTGTGCAGCTTTCTGGTGCAGGTGCTCACCCTGTGAGCACAATTAGTCTCTGCTGGCACCGCGCACTTAATTACTGAAACAAAGGTGCTACAGTTTGATCCTGGGATTACCGTGAGTTTGCTGCAGGAAACTTAAGTTACTGACTCTGGCTTGACGGCTTCTAGTATGCTTTCTCAATTAAGCTGTGCGTGCCCCCAAATTAAATAGCAATTCATAGCTGCTGCAAATTGATTTCCACCCAGGCTGTGGTTGGAGCTGCCAAATGAAATGTCGGAGAGGAGCGTGTTCTTAATTTAGAATATTACACAGATTTTCTTTAAAAAAAAAAAGTCTCTGCATTTATAAGCGCTTGGTAAGTAAACTTCAGCCATTTACCCACTCTTTTCTTCATGATGTATAGATGAGCCTCAGTGATTTACCATTCCATAAGGTTTATTGTACTGCCTTCTTGTGTATTTAGGGCCAGTTAATATGATCCATAGAGCGGACTAGAGAGCAATTTAAATTTTAATATATTGCAGTCAAGCAGCGTCACTAAGTTATTTCTGTCTGTGAAAAGGTACCAGTTCTCTGACTGACTGATTATGGCAAAAAAGGAAAAACCCTGTCCCTCAGATGCATTGGAAAAACACGTAAAATGTACTTGAAGTTGTCAGTTGATTATGTCATCACAGACAGTGCCAGCAATTGCCCAGCGTCTGTGTGTCACTGGTATCTGTGAGGATTAGTGACTCTGGATCAGTCACCTAGAAGTGATGCGGAAAGACCTGACTTGGCCTTTGAGTTCAGCATATTTCCTGTGCAATGCAGCCCTGAGCCCTTTGTAAATCCTGAGCTGCTCAGAGGATATCTGAAGGGAGACAAGGGCATTCTTCTTGCCAGCCTGCATGCTTCGCTCCCGCTCTTCACTTGCCATGCTCTGTCCCCATGCATCTCCCAGCCCTGCTCCTTGCCTATTATCAAATAGACTAATTGCCAAGTATGGAAACATACCAATGACTGACCATTAGCCCACCTACTGAACACATAGAAAACAATTTTTGCAATGGAAAAGAGTAATGTTTTTTTCTGGATTTTCCTTCTCTGCTGAGTTAGTCAGCAATTGTAATATAAGCTGTCATTTGTTATCCCTTATACAGTAAAGTTCAGCCTTCGATGTCTTTAAAAAGTAAAGTTTTGATTTCTTTTTTTTGAGCAAGTACATTTAATGAGTGGGATTTACTTACAGGAATGGAGTCTGTGTACATCTACAAATGGTACATGTGATGAAGCTTTTGAAGTTTTATTTATTTATACCAGCTAGAGATATGCCTGCTTTTTTAACAAAAAGGCAAGTGTCTTAATGATAGATTTGTTGCTACCTGGTAATAATAAGCTAAATCTGGACTCTGATTACAAATCTCCTAGATAAACGTGAATGCAGTATCTTGCTGTTCTCGTTCTACGTGACGCTTAGAGCTGAGTTTGGAACCGGCCATAAAGTTTTTGCAACTCATTAATATATAGAATATTTTAGACCCTTCCCCATGTACCATGTATTGGTACTTTCTGCATTTGAACAAAATATTCAGGGTAACAGCCCTTGTGTGATTTATTCATGAAGTCCAGTAGCCATCTGCAGCAGCGAGCAATAACTGAGAAGGAGGCAATCATCTTTCATAATCACAACTCACCAAGTGTACATCTGTGCATCCCATTTGTTATAAAACTCTTGGTTTATTGTCACAAATAAACTCAGGGGCCAAACTCTCCCTTACAAACAGGAGCAAAGAGGATTTGCAGCTCAGGTGGCTGCAGGCTCCCAGCGGGCACACACAAAACCACGGCTCATGTATCTCTCCGTGTTGGGTGTCTAAGCGTGCTGCTGACTGTGCACACAGAGCTGGGCCAACAGTAAGGCAAAGAGGAAAATGCAAAGGTGTTGTGGCTGGCAGGAATGGTACTGAGTTGTGGGATTATAATGGTAAAAGCCTTTGAGAAAAAGATGACCACACCTGAACAAAGTGTTTTAGAGACACCTGGGCTGGGCTGGCTGTAACGATGCCACTGGAGGAGAATGAAAGTCCTCACTAATGTCCTCCTTTTGTATTATTAAATGCAGGGAATGTCCAGTAGGTTCTGACACTGCTGGGAATGTTCTGTACAATTAAAACTGTAAGAGCATGTGGTGTGTAGATTTAAATAAAAACCCAAATGGCTGGATCTGAAAACACTGACATGTCATTAGCCATAACCTTTGAATATGTAACATCTCCGAAATTGTAGAAAGAAGTCTGGTGTGTACATTACATCACAGTGTGACTGTGAAGCCCCAAAGCTTGGCAGTAGCAGTATGTAAGCATTGCTGTAACTATTATCCTGAGGGGGATGTGCTTCTACAAACGTGCTTCACTCCTGTAGCACTGGACAAAATGTGACTCTTCTGGTGATCCTGGCCATCCCCACCTTTCAGAAGTGAGCTGGAAAGGTGCAGGAAGGACATTTCTTCCACCACCCTTCCCCGCTGTGTGACTTCTATGTGGACTTACTGTCTGCTCACAAAAGATGGTGCAAGGACATCTGTAGAAACGTGTAACAACACGCGGCTGTGATTGAGGGCAAAAAAAACTACTGAAACAAAGAATAAAATCTGCACAACTCTGGGTCTGAAATCTGTGTGCCTGTCTGCAGTGTGAAGCCATTCTTCTTCCTCACCAAGGTGAGGAGCTCATGGTCTGCCTCCCACACAGCACTGTGCTGGGGCACAGTGGGGTTGAATGCTCCTTGGTGGATGTGGGTGATGCTCACTTTCAGTTCCTTCTTGTTGTGACTTCCAGAGAAAAGTCCATCCTCATTGCCTGATATCCTAAAGCTGTTTGGGCAGAATGTAGTGCCTCAGTACAACGTTCCTCCCTATCAGCTTTCATGGACATTAAGGCTCTATTTTCGTTCCACCTGGTGCTTCCTGGCCTCTCGCACTCTACATCTGAAAGAAGTCAGATGGAAGAAATTTCTTCTAAGGCTAACTTGAAAAACAATCAGTTCTTTTAAAATGTTGCCTTCATTATAGCTGTGTATTCCTTATCACAGCGTTCTTTCTTCAAACCCAGTTACCTCCCCCAAAAGCAAGCAACTGATCCAAGCAGATGTTTTCTTATCAAGAATTCATACCAGACCTATTTATTCTGAATTAGCATATCTCATTAACTGTCTCAAGGACACTGGCTGAATTCATCTTTTAATGACTATCTCAAAAATCTAGCTTTTCAAAAGCGGAATGTAAATGCAGAGAACTATACAATTAACCCCCTCGCTTCCAGCACCTGGGTAAGAAGATGATGGAGGATGGGGTTTTCCACCTGGCCTTTGAGTGAAGCCATGTGGACCTTTGGTGTTTTGGTGTGTGACATGCCAGCCTGTCCTGAGGCCTGTGCAGATGTGGGGCTGCTGAAGCAGTCACTGGAGATGCTGAAGAGCAGGACAATCCATGGGCCTGATGCAGGAGGTGCTGAGGGCTGCCTCCATCCAACAACCCAGGGCCAATCTTAGAGGTCAGGTGCTGCTCCTCGACACTTCAACAACCAACATTTTGGGGTCCTGAGGTGAGGAAATGAGCACTGACAAGAGCAGGTGTGCCTCCTTCGCATCCACTGCATGGCTTGCAGGTATGTGTATTCCTTCTGCTTCTTCTCTGATTGTATTTTCCCCATAAATAGCAGCACTAGAATTATTTTGGTACAATATTTAATCATTCAAAAGAAAACCACTGAATGATGTGGTATTTCACTTGGATATAATCCAACAAACCCACTCTTTTTTTTTTTTTTTTCTAATGTGTGAGTATTAGTGAAGCTAGAATGCCTCCAAGGCTTCCTGGATTGCTTTTTTTTGTTCTGAAACAAAGGCCTCAACAAGCTTGTATGATGTTGTCTGTGTATGCTCATGCACAGAAACGCATGGTGGTGGAGTGCTTATTGAAGGAAACACAGTTACACCAGAAAGGCTAAAATATGACACTGACTGTGGGGTCTGCAGAAACCTCCAAAGGGCTCTGAGGGCTGCTTTAAAGGCAGGGCCCAGAACCAGCAGAACGCGGTGCATTGCACCGGGCCGCTGTGCCTTATGCCTTGTGAAAGGGCATGGAGAGAGGGAGGGCTGGAGAACAGCAGGGGTCAGAGGAATTGTGAGGAATGAGAGGGCGTTTAGAGAAGAAGGAAGATCCAAGGGCAACGATGTTACAAATGAAGAGATTTCAATTTCAAAGAAAGCCGCAAAAATAAAAAATGTAGGAAACCAACGTGGAAATTCTGTTCGTGCACGGGATGATTGATTTGTGAGCCATTCCCAGCGCTGCGGCTGTATACTTACCCCTTCCGATGGCTCATTTGAATTTCATAGCATTTATTTTGATCCGAGCAGTGTATCACCCCGGAACGGTGTTGCTGAAATTGTATTTCAAGGCGATCGGACCTTGATTCTGCAGGGTCAGTGTGGCTCAATCCACTTAGCGCGGCACCACAGCTCGTGAGGATGTCGTTAAGGATGTGCCAGCACTTCCATTACACACCCCATTTTCAAGGGTTTAAACTTGCAGAGTCCTTTAGCAATATACTATACCGGCAGCAGCGCTGGGGGAAAAATCAATATTATAATTCAAAAAGTAAGTAAAAAGTACCCTTTGCTAATGAAAGCAAGGACAGATGTGACTGCTGGAAGAAAACGAATAGCGCCTAAGCAACAGGCAAAGCATATACTAATTCAAACCTATTCACATTTAAAAATAGCACACCTAAATTTAACAGGATTGAAGCAGATGGAGGTAATACATAAAAACATTAACATTTCTGCAGCCTGGATATTCACAACAGCAAAGAAACAGGATCAGAGATCGCTCCCTGCTTCGCATCCCTTTAAATGCTAATGGCAGTTGAATGGATGCACTTGGAGAGGAACTTGGAGTCTCCAAAGGAGTTACATTACTTGCTTAAATGTATATGGATTTATTTTTCTCTAGAGAAAGCTGTTAGGTATGCTCTTAGATAAAAACAACACAAAGCCTTATGGTGGGGTGTTATTATGTAGAATATGTTGCTCTGTTTAAGCCATTATCCCATTAGGATTTGAAGCACCTAAAGCCCTGGAGATGAGGGAGAGTGAAATCAGTGGCATTCAAGCATTTGCGTGAGAAACAGTTTTGGTGGGGAAGGGAAATTTGGCATCAAGCAGCTTTGAATGTTATTATTGAGAAAGTAAATAAACACTAGGTATATATAAATTATTTAGAGAGTGTCCTAAAGATGCCATCCTTCCCATGGGAAATGGGGAAGGAAAATAACAGAGTAAATTTCCATAGGAAAACTAACTCCCCATCAAACAAGCAGCATGCCTTGGATTTTCATTTATCACTTAGGTGCAATATGCATTACACTAGTGCAATTATATGCTAGTTTTGTCAAGTGTGTTTGTGTTGCTTTCTTTAGTCCCATAAGGATGGGCTGAGAGTGAAAACAGAAACTCATTTCAGGGAGCCACATCCAAACTTCCTTGAAAGCAAAGGGAGTTGGCCTCTGGTACCAAAGTCTGCCAGAGTGCATTTTGGGGACCTTCAGCCATTGCCTTGCTTTGAGCACCTTGTTCCACAACTCTGAATACAGATGTGCTCTGCGAGGCAGACTCCAGCGCGCAGGCAAATACATGGCTTCAGGGGCTGCTGCAGCAACGTAGGCGAGCAGACTGACTTATTCTCACCACCCCTGCCCTGGCAGCTCAAATAAATCTTGAAGCAGCATTTCTTTGAGGTGTGTGTGTAGCCTCATTGCCTTGCGTGAATGAGAACAGGCGAATTCCCACTCAGACTGAAGAGCCTTTTCAGCAAACTGGAATTTCTTTCACATAAATGTGCATCACAGCCATCCTGCTTCCAGAGTCTCCACTGGACCTGTGCAGCATGCACCCTGTACTTGGCTTGTGCACAGCACCTATCTGCAAAGGAGTGGGCTTTCACATCAGCAGCCACTATAGCACAGACCTGATGGCCTTTGGAAGCACTGCTGCACAAGCTGATGTCCAACTCATTGCTTCTTAAGTGGGATCTGTTGTTTTTCCTGGATAGTGACAGGGGTACAGGAGACCAAGACACAACATAGCTCTTTTAAGAGGGTAGCTTTAGAATCATAGAATCATAGACTCATGGATTGTGGGTTGCAAAGGACCACAATAAACACGTAGTTTCAACCCCCTGCTATGTGCAGGGTCACCAACCACCAGTCCAGGCTGTCCAGAGCCACATCCAGCCTGGCCTTGAATGCCTCCATGGATGGGGCATCCACAGCCTCCTTGGGCAACCTGTTCCAGTGCGTCACCATCCTCTGTGTGAAAAACCTCCTCCTAATATCCAACCTAAACCTCCACTGTCTCAGTTTAAGACCTCCCCACTTGTTCTATCACTATCCATCCTTGTAAACAGCTGTTCCCCCTCCTGTTTATATGCCTCCATCAAGTATTGGAGGGTCACGATGAGGTCTCCCTGGAGGCTTCTCTTCTCCAAGCTAAACAATCCCAGTGCTCTCAATCTTTCTTCATAGGAGAGGTGCTCCAGCCCTCTGATCATCTTAGTGGCCCTCCTCTGGAACCAATCCAAGAGCTCTGCATCTTTCTTGTACTGGGGGCTCCAGGCCTGGATGCAGTACTGCAGATGGGGTTTAGATTAGATATAAGGAAAAAATCTGTTACAGTGAAAGTGTTGAGGCACTGGAACAGGTTGCCTAGAGATGTGGTTGATGCCCCATCCCTGGAGACTTTCAAGGTGAGGCTGCATCAGGCCCTGGGCAACCTGATCTAGCTGTGGTGACCCTGTTCATTGCAGGGGAGTTGGACTGGACAGCTTTTAAGGTCCCTTCTAACTCTAAGGTTTCTATGATTCTAATCGTGGCCTTCTACAATAATTTTTAATCAAACATTTTGAATTCAATTCCTGTTGCAACAAGGACAGCAAAACAAACCAAATTTATTTCCCAAATTCCACTTCTATGTGCTCACAATCTGTTGCACATTAGTGGGACGATGTGTATGTAATTATTATTCTTTTCTTTAGAAAAATTAATGGAGACGAAAAGGAAACCTAAACAAATGTTTCTTTAAAGAGAACCTGACATTTCTCTGTTTGCCAGGAGTTAATTAGCCAAGGGGTTAAAAATCCTTTTATTTAATACTGCAAAAGTGAAGAAAAATATGCAAATAAGTCCCAACAAAGTATAGTATGAAAATGGAAGAAATATCCACCCGCCACCAATTAAGATGATTTTTTTCACAAGAAAATGATGGTTGATTTTACTAATTTTACCCTTGTGGTAATTGTCACTAATCTTCAGCATATTGTATGTGTCTTGCTCTTATGAATCCCATATCCCCTTGTACCATAAATATTTCATAAAATATTCAAAACCAGTCCACAGCCAAGTAATAACAAATGTCAAATGACACATTAGGAAGATTCATAGCGATTTTAAGTATGAATTTTATATAAAAGCCTAACTCATTTATTGTGGTCAGCATTAAGGATTGATTTCAACAAAGAAATGCTCCGCAATTAGTATCAGCACCTTTATTGCCAGCTTGCTATTAAAGCAGAATTAATAGATTAGCCAGAGCTCTTGGTAGAGGACTGCAAACACTGCTCTGCTCAGTTGCGTTGGGATCTTGATCTCCAAAGGCCTCATTCAGGACCGCTTTAGCATACGTGAAGATGTCTGTTGAGTTTTATATCCTTTTACATCTTTAATTAGTTTTCAGTGTCTCCTTTTCCTGCAGCAGTTTTTGCCAGTGATTCCTTCACTAACATCAGCTCAAAACCTTTTTCCCTCCTTCTTTCTCTATAAAAATTTCAGGCTTTGTTGGTTAAAGCACAGTTTCAGACTTCCTTACTTTTATCAGCTAGGAAAACATAAAGCACTAGGAAAAACCAGACTTACTTTTCCCCTTCTGTGTGAGTTTATTGAACTTGGCTGGTGGTAATCAGCCCAAAGTAGGGTGGGTGTCTGCAAGCAGGTGCATGCTCAGGTGGAATGGAGCCCATGTGTATGGCATGATCACTAACAACTCGCCTGAGGAGTGAGGAAACAGCCCATGAAAGTGCTTCTCAGAGGTAGTTGGGCCCTCTGAAATGAGGTGTTGTTTGAGGCCTGGGTTGGGAGCGGGATGAGAAAGCTTGTGGTGTCACCTTGTTGGCTGTGTGCTGTATCTCTCGTGGTTAGGTTCTTTGGGGTGCACTGGCTGCTAGTATGATGACTGAATGAGGGTTAAGTGATAGCTGGAGTAAAGCTAGAAGGTGCTGATTGCATGTGAGGTTTTGTCCCTGTTTTCCTGCTGTGCTTTAGATCAGTACTTGATAGCATTTCTATTGAGGCAGCACTTGATGTAGTTGAGTACAGAGAGATGGGCAGCATGCTGTTGGGTTTTGAAACTGAGCTCTCTGAGCAAGGTAGGTGATAGTTACTCTAGCTGCGTCCCTGAACTGTAAGAGTTTGCCCATGTTATGGAGGGGGTGGTGCACTGCAGGAGGTTCTCGTAACTGATTTGACTTTATTCAGAGGTGTGTATCTACTATAATTTCACTTAAAGAATATTTACTCTCAGTACTAGAAAGAAGCCCTTGATTTACAAACGATGGTTGAAGTTATCTTTGTGGTTATAAATCAGGATGAAAGCAGATAATGAGTTTATGGTAGAGGGAAGTGGAGGTGCTATGTTACTCTGGGTAGGATGGCTTGTCCCCTTAGTGACCTCTCCTTTGCCTCTTTGGTTCTTAATTCTCTGTGTTTAATATTGCACTTATTTATTTCATGATTAAACAAACCCAAAATACTGGGAATGTTAAGAATTTTCTTCTGTGTTTTATGGAAGCTACATACTTATAAGCTTCAGTTGAACTTCTCTCTGGCATTCTGTATGCATTCTGAGCAGCTCCATATCCCTGTAGCTCTGCAGCATGTCATTTTGCTCTTCTTTCTATCCTGAAAATACAGAGCGACTATCTAAACGTGTATAAAGACTTGTACTTAATTGCTTTTACTTCATTATGCATTGTATCCTAGATTCCTCATATAATTAATAATGCATCAAATGGCTTGCTAGAATAATAGAAGATGCTATACTCTGTTACCTATTATAAAAGTAAGACCTTACTATAATTTAAAAAGTAAAATGTCTGTCTCTCATCTTCTACTTGGTTGGGGTGCTCTGCCCTGGGAGTCTGGCAGAGGTGAGCAGGGGCCATTCTAGGTGTGTTAATTCAAGCTGCTGGCATGTGTAGGCTGGGGTCAGGCCAAAACAGGGCCGGCCACCTTCTTCATGTTCTTGTCACAAGTCAGCAGATCTTGCCCAGCAAAATCCTGTCATTGTGGGCAAATTCATTCAGCACTGATCTGGGGAAGGTGGCACAGAGATGCACAGTGCCTGAGTGAGCAGCATCCTTTGTCATTTGCAGCCCAGGGAATTGCCTTGTTGCTTGCTGCGCTTGGAGGGCATCCAGTATTGATGTGAGTTGCTCCAGGAATTAGATAATTGAACAGGTATTAAGAATCTTAAGGCAAATTATTGGGAAGCTGAGCCAAACTGAGTAGGGAAGTGGGGGTGCCTAAAACTTGGAGAAAGCAATGAACTGCAGATAGGCTCAACTTGGCAATTGCCTTTTGTTTTAGGAGCCTGTTACAAGGATCTTGGTGGAATAATGTTTAAGCCAAATATGAAAACAGCTTGGAGACCCTTCTTTACCCTGAACAGGTGAACATTTGCACAAATATATTCCTGTTAGCAAATGTAACAAAATACTCTGGCCTGTAGTTCTGTGTAATTGTTTCTCCAAACACTTACTGCTCAGCAAGTAGGAAAGGACTATGGCCATGATCAGGCATGTGTGGGTCCTGTTTGTGGGCTTTTGCTGTGGAAACCAGTGAACTTAACAAGCACTTCTCCAGCTGACTGTTTTCTGGTGGTCACTGGGAGTCTGTGTGTGCTCTGGGAGGGAACAGAGGTCTGAGGGCACTGTTGTGGCCAACCAGTAAATGGGATGTGAGGGGCTGCTGGATCTGCAGAACAACTGCTGCAGTGCTGCAGCTGTGTCCTCCTGTATCTGTGAGCATGGCCTTTCTGCTTTATGTCTCTTGGCTGGATGCTTGCTGCGCTTGCAGATTCCCATTTTAGGAGTATTTAAATGAACGTATTTTAGCCATTATGGGAATGAATTCAGGAGAAACTACAACTTGGTGTGTGTTAGGTACTTCTCCTTGAAATGGTGGTTTCCTGTTTAATTTGGAGGGGAGGTTGGAGTCTGGCAGCTAAGTGTCACCTTCGTCAAGTGTGCCTTTGTGTTTTCAGGAACAGGTCTGGATCTCGTGGCTGCAGAAAATATCCCTGTAATACTTGCTGGTTTGGTGAGTAACTTCTGCTGATCCTACATTACTTCATGATCTCACATGGGAAATTCTGGAACAGTAAATGATATACTAAGTGCATGTGGATGCCCCATCCCTGGAGGCATTCAGGGCCAGGCTGGATGTGGCTCTGGGCGGTCTGGTCTGGTGGTTGGTGACCCTGTACGTTGCAGGAGGCTGAAACTAGATGATCATTATGGTCCTTTCTCAACCCAGGCTATTCTGTGTTTCTAATATGGTTGTTAAATGTCCCTAGAGGTGTGAGCTGAGGTCACAAAGCTGATTTCTGACACTCTCTCAACTTCAGGTCTCTGCTTTACCTCTCGATGTCATTAGCGATTTCATTTATGGAGCTCTATGTATAGTGATTAATAAAAAATAGCCAGAAATCCCACCCTATTCACAGAGGCAGTGGCTGTGCAGGGTTGGAGGAGGGCAGAGAGATGGGACTCCTTAGTGTTTTTCTCCCCTTCTTCTCACCTGCCCCAGCAAAACCCTCAAATTCATCCTTCTATAGAAATCTGCATTTCCTGGCTATTTCTGGTACCTGCTTCGCACTCCCATTCTCTGCCCTGATGTGATTTCTCTGCTTCTGCTGCTGCTTCTGCTTCTCCTATTGTTGCAGCCTCCTGCAAGGAGAGGAGTGTTCAATGGTCAGTGGAATTTTGAGCAGTTTCTCTTGAGTTGTGTGCCTGGGGTTTCATTGCAGAGGAAAGTATATGGCATGAAGCTATTGCTTTTTCTGTCCTTTCCTTGTCCAGACTTTTACTCTGACATCTCCAAATCAACAGGGTCTGAATCATGGCTTTTGTTACATGAAAAGCAGATGAAGGGTTTGGTCAAAAAAACAGCTCTTGGGAAGAGCTTTGTTCTCTCTGCTTGAGTCCAGCTGGGGTTTCATGTCTTCCCAGCCCCTTTTTGCTCACTTTTCTCCTTACTTGTGCTGTGCAGTGTTGGAGATGAAGAAGGGACTGCTCTTGGGGGCTGGACTGGGAGTGGGATCATGGCTGATTTTTGAGTAACTGAGTGCTTGTGTCCTCACAAAGCATGCTACCTGCAAATAGCCCCAAATCACCGATGGAAGGAATGAGGGATGTTATTTTTAAACCTCTGAACCTTGAACCCTCGGCTGAACCTAACGATGCTGCAGCAATTAGCACGTATTCAGCAACTCTGAACATCAGTCACACTGAAGTGATAAGCAGCACAAACTTTTTTATAGTCAGTCCTGTGGCTCTTTTGTTTAATCATGAGCTGATAACAATTAGCCATTTCAATCTACTGCTTAATTTAAACACTAGACTAATTTCCAATCTGAGGCACTATTCAGAATCAACATTATAATTAATTCTATGGATACTTCTTTGGGGGATAAAGTATCTAAAGGTATAGCAGGCTTCATCTAGGGATTAATGTTATTGCTGGCGAATGTCAGGTGTATGGACGATGTTACAGCCTACTTGCTTTCTTCAGATGTGTGAGTTATTGATTGCTTCATCGATGGCTGGTTCCTAGCTGTGTTTCATTATGCTGTGCAGCAGAGGGTTGTTTGTGTTTTGTTGGGTACGTTTGACCTGTGATTGCCCTATGATAAGTAGTGGAGAAAGCAGGCTTTTTTTTTTTTTCCTTCTACTGTTGCTACTTTTTAAGTCTAGTCAATATGCATATGCTGCTCTGGTATGACCCTGTTAACCTGCATTGGATTAAAGACTGGATAATTTAAAAAGCTTTTATATTTAATTACATTTAATAAGCAAAAGAATTCAGAAGAAAGCACATTGTCCCCCATCAGTAATGGGTCTGGTGCTGAGGCTGACCCTCAGTCTGGCTCACCTGGCCACACAACACCAGTGTTACCCCTTACTGATTTATGTAGTGTGTGTGGGGTCGGCCCCCTCAGTGTGAAGCAGTGCAATAGGATGTGCACGGCCTCCTGGTGCAGAGAGGGGAAGCTGTATGTCTGCTGCCTTTGTACTGGGACTCTCCAGCAGCTTTAAACGTCTCTGAACCCCCAGGCAGTTTTTGGGAGTGCAAATCTGCTTATGAATGAGAAAAACTTTAGTGGGACCTAATCATTTATCCCCCACACTGCATTTTCTTTTGAACAGCTCTGATAATTCTTGCAGCAAGACTTAAATTGGTTGTCTCCTTCACTTCAATAAATTAAAACTACTGCCAGTGTGGCAGTCAGTGCTTTGAGTGATGTGGCTTTACGTGACTTCCCACCTAAGCTGTGCTGCAGTGCCAGCGGAGCAGCTTCCAGATAATTTCTCTTTGCTGCACTGCAGCCTGAAGTGATGCTGTACACCATGGAGAAGGAAATTCATCAATATAAGTAGGCAGCACCTCCAGAAAAGACAGTACTCTTACCTTGAGAACTTTTAATCATTTATCTCCCGTGTTCAAACTTACTATCACGATTGTCCCAGTTTCACCGTAACCTCAATGGTTCTTGAGTAAATGTTGAAATAAGGGCAGCTTTGATGTTTGAAAACTAACAGAAGGTGGGCAGTGCTGCTGACTCTGGAGAATGTTTGAGGTCCCTCCCGTGTGGCTGCGCTGAGTGGCTGTGGGCAGGGAGCAGCGGGTGATGTGGGAGCCTGGAAACAGCAAGAGTTTAATTATCCCCTCGGGTTACAACTTAGCAGAATAGCTGCTGATGTTAATGGGAACAATGCACAGAGGAGGAGGTGTGCTTGTGAGCTTGTTCTCTCCCTTCTCATCTTTTCAGTGGTGAGTTCTTTTCAATGCTTTTCCATGTGGCAATAATAGAGAGGATGGCAGGATGTAATCGAAGTCCATTGCCCCATGCAGCAGAGTCTGAGGGACTGAGGATAGTTTGGGTGAGCATGTGCAGGGCTGGGGAACAAGTCTGACAGCAGTATGTTGAACAGGCTGTGGCTTCAAACCTTCCCCAGACAGCTCTCCTGCTGGGAGAGGGTACAGCCTGGGCATGTTCTGGGGGAAACATTGGCATATTATTCCTCCCGAGGCCTATACCTCTCAGGTACTGTGGATGCTATTGCTTTCATCAACCAACTGGAAGGAGGTTGTGGTGAGACAGGGGCCAGCATCTTCTTCCAGGTGACAGTGATGGGTTGAGGGAACGGCCTCAAGTTACACTAGGAAGGTTCAGGTATTAGGAAACATTCCAGAGTGGTGTTGCACTGGCACTTGCTGCCCAGGATGTGGTGTGGTCACCATTCCTGGAGGTGTTCAAGAAACATGGAGATGTGGCACCAAGGATCGTGGTTTAGTGGGCAGCGTTGATGGATGATTGGACTAGATGATCTTAGCTCTTTTCCAAACTTAATTATTTTATGATTCTGTGATTGCCTCCAGCTCATTAATTCTCAGCATGTTGAACAGATTCTGCATTTGAATTTTTACTGTCTGGTTTGTTTATCTTAAGAGAATCCTCCAGATTGCCTACTACAATACATAAAATACTACTTATTCTTACACTTTTCCTTCTGATGTTGGAATGATTGCATGTAAAAACTACTGCTTAAGGAACAGAGAAGGCTTTTCTGGAAGCAAGCTAGAGTATGTCCAGATGGAGCTGAAAAAGGCCTCTTGACTGGCAACAGTGAAGCAGTTGAAGATTCCCAAAGAATTATTTCTCCACTTGTTAGTGGAATGTTAATTCCTGTAATGCCATGTGCAGTAGAGCTCATGTTGAACTACAGATCTGAGATAAATCTGTTTTTTCTGCTTTTGAATTGCTCCCGCCAATTTGCAGAGAGAAATGTTCTCTTCCTTCTCTTGTATCCTGAAACACAGCATTTATTCTGATACAAAAAATCATTTCACTACTTCTAGAGCGCTTGGTCTTCTCCTGGGGAAATAATGATCTTTTGCTGATTCTGTCTTGCTTCATAGGGGTCAGGACTTAAAAGCAGTGTAGCAGTGGATGCTGTAGGCTGAGCCCCTTGTGCCTGTTGCATCTGTCCCCAGTTCTCAGCTGGAACTGCACAGCCTGAGAACTGTAGGGACTTAACTTTTCAGCAATCCACTGCTCACAGCTTGCCCGTCTTATTAGAATGACTCACCAGTTTAGCTGGTTTTGAAGTTCACTTTTAATCTCCTAGGTGCTTGGGTTTCAATCCATAATGTGAAGCACCCTAATTGGTTTCAGTTTTGTTGTATTATTTTTCTTTGGTTACTTTATTCCCACAACTGGGCACTTAATGTCTCCTTGGAGATGGCTGTGGTTGTTTTCTGCGACCTGTTGTGGGCTGTCTTTGTAATTTGTCTTACCTTCAGAAGGAAAAATACCTAATTGCTAAGAGGATAACCAATGTATAAATCACTAAATGAAATCAATGAGAACATCTAATAAAATCAAAAAACTCATTAGAGTTTTGAAGATGAAGTGAGGCTCCATGCAGTCTTGCAAGGAGATTAACAGGAGATGGGCTCCAATTTACGGTCTTTATCAGTCCTTTGAAGAGAAGTCACCTAGAGGAGCTAGGGATTTGCTTCTGAGAAGTGTCTAATATGAAATTCTTTCTTCTGTTTTAAACACAGCTGTGTATGTTGTGAGGTAACTCATTTAGGTACAGCAGAGCTTCAGCCTGGCAGGAAGCTCCAGCAGATGTACATAGAGCACTTTCTTGAACTGAAAGTTGCAGAAGTTGACCTTATAAAGTAGTTTAATGAGCCCATCTGCCACCCGACTCTTGCAGTATTGAAGTTCTGCTTCTATTTCTATTCTGTTGGGTATTCCACTCACTTGTGTAATAAATATATCTGCCTGTGTTGGGGGAAAAAAAAGCAAATTTACAAAGCAAATCCAAAGCATCCTCCTATTAGGTTTATGCAGTCTACATACTGGAATGCAACTGAGTTATATTGACTTATAAACTTACCACGGATCATTTTTAGGTATTTAGTTCCCTCTGTAGTCATCTTTAACTATCTGAACATAATCCTTAGACCCTCACAGAAATACCAACAGAAAAGATCACTTTATTGCATTTCAAAGGAAAAATAAATCACTTGCTTGTCTTGCTGTGAGGGGTTGTATTTTTGTCCTGTTTTCTTTAATCTGACATGCCTGGTCTCAAATTCAGGTCTTAATTTTGGAGCTTCTCTCCTGTATTTACTCTTAAACTCAAAGGGTCTATCTGTGTAAGAACATAATCTCACTTAGTAGGCTTTATGTATTTTGGTTTCATGTTTTGAATGCACTCAATCTAATTATTTCTTTTCCATAGCATAGGCGAATAGAAGTAATATCACTGGTACCACATAGGTATAAAACTAGGGAAGGGGAAGAAATTGAATCAAACTCTTCTTCTGGGGGGTAATGCTCTGCACCTTTCCTTACTCTATATTTTTGATTAGTGTATTCACAGTCATCTCATGTTTCTGTGCAGATTGAGTTGGATATCAGCCAAGCTCTAACTAAACTGCTTTGGGAAAATATAAAGTGAGTGTAGGCATTCATTAAGGAAGAACAGCCTTTCCTTGGGGAGAGATAGACCTGGAATGCAGTGTTAAATGTCTGACCTGAATAGGTGAGAATGTCGAGTCTACTCCATGCTCACCTCAAGTCAAAAGTTTAATGCAAGGTGATGCAATCTATGGATTTTTTTAATTGGATCACTACTGCATGTAGCTGTCATCATGCACATGAGCAGTATATTTTTTGACTTGACACCATCCATAAAGGAGCTCTGTGGAGGAAGTGAATGTTGTCCATGCCCAGGTAGAGGCAGTGGCCTCTGTGATAAGGGTGCAACCCCACAGCACTGATCAACTCAGAGCTGGGGGAGAACAGCTGCAGAGACACTCACAAAGTTGCCCAAGGAGGCTTAGGGCTGTTGACATGCAGGCCATGAGGATGTGTGGCAGTAACAGGCTGCGAGGATGGCCTCCTAATCAGCTGTGGGGTTGAGAGCTGGGACCTGTTCTACTTTGGTAGCAACAGACAGCTAATGTATGGGACTGGAGTATCTATGCTTACAACAAATAGCTGTGGCAATTTGCAAGTACAATAAATGGAGAGATAAGTAATCAAAATGAATATATGATACAGTAGCCCGATCTGAGAGAGCTTAAATACTGTAAGCTGTTTTTTTTTCTTTCTGCAGTATAGATCAACATCCCAGCAGCATGTATCCTGATTTAGATGTAAACTGTGGATTATCAAATTCAATGTGCATCTGTCTCTTGCAACAAATGTTGCTTTCTGCTGTATTTTTTCCTCAATTAGAGAGACAGTTATGTCCTGTCTAAACACTCTTCCTTCTGTAAGGCTTCCCAAATCTCCTCAGTAACCCAGTGTGAAGGTAGGTGCAGGTCATCTAGACCAGTAGATACTGATGCAATATATAGGGAAGATGCCACCATTTGAACAGCCTTAGTTTTTGGCAAAGTATGTAGCAAGAAGCAGAGTACCGTTGCCCTGAATATCCTTCCTTTTTTAGGATTAATTCCAAACAAGGAGAAATCTGAAAGCCCCAGCACACCGACTGCCTTTCTGTACATACATCTTGCGTGTGTTTTAGGCTTCTCATGTCCAGTGCTGGTGCACCTCCTGACCTGATGGTGCTTCATAAATGCCACCACTTAACCTTCTGTCAACTTGTCTTGGCTACAGAACCGTAAATCTTAGGCTCTGCTTGGGGCAGTGTTGATACTTCTCATTTTCTTGCTTTAAGCCAAATGGTGCTCTTTTCTTCCCACAAAACATTGCTGTAGTCAACAGTGTAATGCTTGCTTTTTCTAACACTTATCTGAAATTCTCTGCAGGCGAAAGAGAAGAGGGGGTGCTGTGACTCACAGCTGAATGCATGCTGCTGCTTTGGAGCAGCAATGGCTCAGCTCCAAAGCACAATAAAACTGAAGGCCAGAAAAGGACAGGCAGATCATATACTTGCTTAAGCATATCTCACATCACTTGAAGACAAAGGCAGAAGTATTGCTTACCCTTCTGACCTCAGATGAACATTTTTATGTTGAAGAGATAAAGGTGAGAACGCTTTTCACCCTGCCCACTTATCTTGAATATAGCTTACGAGTATCCCACAGCTTTTACAGTAAAAAGATGATACTGAATACTAGGCAACTTGAAGTAGGTTATTTAGACATGAATGGCATACCCAGTTCAGACGGTTTCAACACCTTTAATGGTACTGTGCTTCAGACCCCACAGGATCTGTTAAAGAGCAGCATTGCAGTACTGAGAAACGTGGTCAATATTTTTGAGACTTCCAGAAACTACTGGAAATTTTTGAAGCACAACTTCAAATATTCTGCAGAGGAGAATCTCTGTACAACACATAAAACATTTCTTTAAATGTCACTAGTTTGATTTCTTTATTCAAAACAGAATATCAGATAATCATTAGGAGTAGTAATGAGTTATTTGCAGGAAAACTTGAGACAATCTGCAGGAGGAGGTGTGCTGGCTGGTTGGCAACCTCTGGGCAGCAACACCAGTGTCTGCTGCATAGACAGCCCAAGTTGCTGCGTGACAGCCCCAGATGCTGTGGAAGGTTTGAGGAACTGCTGTCACTGACACTAAGCCTTAAAAAATCTCTAGCATCCCTTATGATGCTCCAATAAATGTATTTCATTTTAGTCTACGGCAGGCTGCCTACCTTTAAAATAGACTCTACGCTGATAGCAGTGTTTGGAACAGTTTAAGTGACTGAAGCAGAACAGATTGCTAGCTGTTTCAAAAATTTTCTGATTTTTTTTTTTTTTTTCCAGTTTTACCTACCTGAGATAAAAGTTTTTCCAATATCAAACTTTTTTTTTTTTTGGTGATATAGGATGGTTTTTGAACCTGTACGTGTGATGCTGACTCCACAAACATTTTCTTAGCTCAAGCAGTGAAGAAATAGCTCCAGTGCTTTCTCCAGGAAAAGAATTCTTCTCTAATATCAAGTATTTGTGAAAGATGAGTGAATACTCCTGACAGATGTCACCAGGGAAAATGAGCCTGTAGATACTAATGAGCTGGATGACGTTGTTCTGAGAGCAAGCTCAGCTCAGTCCCAGGCCAGACAGGCAGCAAGGCCTGGGAAAGACATAAATACCAACCAACAAACTGAAGGTTGTGTGTAATGGTGTTCCTCAAAGTTCCACTTGTTTATGGAGACTTTGTCATCTTGTTGTCTGAAAATCCCAGGCACTTTGTTTTCCAACTCAGTACTGCTGCTCTGAAATGTGTAAGCAGTGATTTCTTCTCTCTCTTTTATTCCAGATCAGTTTTAAGTGTTTCTGTTGTCTGTGCGAAAGGAGACTTATAATATCATTTAGAAGTGTCAATTGTTCTGTCATCTTGCTTTTACCAGAGGAGTCTCTTTGAGCTGTTATTTGTCCTTTAGAAAAGATGTTCCATCTTCTCAAGATGTATTTCATATTATGAGGGAAATTTGATGTTAGCTAAATAATAGACATCACAGTGCATCTTGAATACTAGTAACAGGTGAAATGTAAATTGTGTGATTAGCATGCAGCTATAGATGCAGCAAAGAAGCAAACGGCTATACTTTGATTGCTCTAATTGCGTGCAAGTTTAATCGTATATTTGATGCCCCTGAACAATAGCAATGAATAACTGTCATGCTTTTTTCAAGTGGACTCTCTAGTTGACGAAGTTTTTGTATTATAGCCTTTGTGTTGAAGGGAAATCAATATCTGAAGAGGAAGTGCTGAGTATATTCTGTTAAGTCTGTCCTCAGCTTTGATCTAAGAAGATCCCCAAGTATTAGAAAAGCCTACTAGTAGAAATAAGGCTTATTCTCTATAATTAAGGCTTTCAATTACCTTGTCTTAGTAGGTAAAATAGAATTATTTTTTCCTCCAACATGGGACTCTGAACTTCCTGTAATTATTTAATAGTAGGAATTGGTCTCCAGCAGTAGATCAGGAAATATCCTGGGACACCTAGTTAGTCCTTAAGCAATGGGTAGCTCGTGAGGGGGAAATAACATGCTGATTTGCAGTTATAATTGGAGAAAATTGCTCAAGAGGATTCTGAGAGTACAGAAAATAGGCCAATTAGTAACCCGGCTCTGATCCTCCTATGATTCATGATTGCTTCCATTTAATTTTGCTGTCACTTATGAAGCAAGGTTAAGAATAGATAAGCTAAGAGATGGCTCAAAGAAGCTAACTTCTGCTTGACTTTGGGTGGTGGGGTAGGAGAATGCAGGATTTTTTCCCCCCTCTATGGCTGTATGACTTGAGTATTAAAATTTCTTAATGTTGCACTTCACACTTATTCGTTATAGTGGAATAAATTATGATTAAACTCTTCACATACACATGATTTTTCCAAAGATAAAATGTAGCCCAGCAGTAAGTTAGTCACACTTTAACACTGTTATCTAAGGGCATTCCACCATAATCAATGTTAAACTAAAGGAACTTAAAGAGAAATAAAGAGCTCGAACTGCAGCCACAGGGAATATCCTGCAGCTCAGCCTTGAGCAGCAGTCAGCTGTAATGTGGAGGCTTCAAAACATCAGGGAAGGCATCCAAAGGGCAGCACAGGGAGGCTGCTCCCTGTGAGTGTAGGACTGTGCCTCCCAAGTGGTTCTGTCCCATTGCCCCTTCAGTGCTGGGATTAATTTGGACACAGGTGTAGCTCCTCATCAGCTCTTCTGTTCACCAGCTCCTTTCTCCATAGCTCGTTCTGCTGCAGGTCGCTGCGTGTGGGAGCAGAACCCTGAGGAAGCACAGGCCAAGCGCTGCAGGTTTCCATCTCTGGTATGTGCAGAGGCCCAGCCAAATGGTGACCAAGTGCCTGTGTCTGGCCTTGCATGCAGCCCCTGTTTGCCAGGCATTGCTCTGACCTGCATCTGCCTGGGGCCTGTCCTAGAGATCACCTGTTCTGGAACTGTGTATCATTCATGGCTTGATGGATGTGCTGTCGTTCTTAAGTGCACAACAGCTGGATCTGTTGCCATCCCATTTATTTCATGAATTTTATCACAAATTGGGTATCTCTTAAAGTGAATAATGAATTGCCCTATTAGTGTTTACTTTAGATAGATCAGCGTTGTCACAATAATGGTTATGTTACAAGAACTGAATGCATTAGAACACCAAACCAGCCTGTTCTTTTACTTTAGAAATCCACATTGCTTGCTAAATACAGAATCACAGAATCACAGAATTGTAGGGGTTGGAAGGGACCTCCAGAGATCATGGAGTCCAACCCCTGCCAAAGCAGGTTCCCTACAGCAGGTCGCATAGGTCGGCATCCAGGCAGGTCTTGAACATCTCCAGAGAAGGAGACTCCACCACCTCCCTGGGCAGCCTGTTCCAGTGGTACTCAGAAGTCTTGGCAGCGTGCTCCTCCCACAAATACTGGCCATGAATATAGACAGGGAAACAGGGTGATCGTGAGTTATACTCAGCAACTGTGGCTGCAATGCATGGCTAACAGTTGAGGAAATGTGCTTTCAAACAACTACGAAGCAGAGTGTCTGTTTGCTTTCCCTAGACACAGAACACAGTCCCCTGGAGGGGCTTGGGCTCAGCTGTTGGCTGTGTGGGACAGACAGGAGATCCTGTCTCAGGAGTGGCCTGGCAGGTGAAATTCTTCCATAGCAACACAGATCACTTGCATGCACAGTTCTTACATTTCAAGAGCGCTTTTGAGTTTTATTGCGTCAGTTTAAAGAAGGAGGAGTAATGTGTACTTTTTTGGTGAGAAAACAGTTTCTTGTTTTTCAAGCATGTGTGTTTTAGCTACTAACGTACCATGGGAAAGGCTTTAATTCAGACTGAGCTAAAGCTTTCCATATCCACGCCTCAAGTGCCATTTTCCGAGGCTCTCGTGGGAGCAGTGTCCTCTCTTCATAGGGAGCACAGGTTGTGAGTGGGCAAGTGCAAAGACTGCAATGTGTGCTTGTAACAAGCAGGAATAAAAGCAGAAAGTACTGCTTGGAGCATTAAGAGTTGAAAACATTTTGATTTGACAGCGTAACTTTTTGTAACAAGTACTGTTTGCTACTTATAGCTGATTTGATTTCATTGACTTTTTCTATATACTATATAATAAAAATTAAGGAGTAGAACAAAAACAACTTGCAGTTTGGAGCAAGTTAATAGTGTTTCATTAACAAACTGTAAATAGTAACAGCATAAGCTAGATGTGAAACTGCTTTCACAGGCCATAAATGCTTAATGTTTATTACCAATAAAAGTCAAAGGAGCATTTAGCAAAGCAGTTTACCAAACAAACATTAAATACTTTAATGCATTAGATTCAGTGGACAGAATCAGGTTATTTAATTAACAATGAGTAATCTGTAAGGGCTTTATTCACCACAAATGATCTACAGTTTCACACATTAAAAGGGCTCATGGAAGCTGTCCAGTGATGGAAGAAAACTTGGAGGTGCCAGGTGCAAAAATCCCCTATTGGCTTCCTGTCTTGGTACTGTTGGTTGGTACCGTATGGCCTTACCCTGTGCTAGTCTAGACTTCAGGTATTTCTGATGGTGCAAGTATTCTGGAAGAAGAATTGTGAAAGTCTTTTAGACACAATCTCAATCTCAGTTATGTTCTCAGTCACGATCTTATGCATGACATTTAGTTAATCTTTCCAAAAAGATGCAACAAATGCCATGCAACAAATGGCTAATGAGAATAATTCTGTATTTAAGATGTTAATCTCAGTGGTAAAGTCTTCCTAATTAGAAACAGTGACTTCCAAAACAAGCATTTGGGATGAAACCAGTGCTCTGGAAGCAGAGCTGACGGTCTCTTTGGCCTTGCTGACTTTGTTTGAATTTCAGTAAATGAAGAAAACTGTAGAAAATGAATACTTCTGTACGGTGATCCTGTGACATAGGACAAAACTGTGCTGAGCTTTTCATATATTTTAGTAAAGGAAGTTAGGCATTAGTGCCTGATCTAGCGTAGGCAAAGAGCTTTTAACCATTAATCTCAACGCAATTCTCCTGTTGAGACATGAGAGTCCTGTCTTGAGAAAGATTCGTCTTCTCCTCAATTCCGTGGTCAGAAAGATTGAGTTTTAATCAAAACGGATCACCAGAAACATTTCAAAGAGGAATGTTCTTGCAGAATCTCAAACACCTTCCTTTTATCGTGATGAATTCTTTGGTAATGCTGCCTTCTCTTCATGATGGAAATGGTGTGTCTGCCTGATACGGACAGCTGACGCACGTGGTCAGCACATGCTGGATCGGATGAATCCCTCTAAATTTGTGGATTCGGATGCAAAGCTGCTCTGATTTCAGAGCTGTTCTGGTTTCTTCTCAGTGTTTCTTGAGAAGGTAACCTAATTCAGATAAGCATTTTAGCATTTTGGAAGGTTGGAAATGTGGCCATTTTAGCCACCTGTCTTGAGTGCATTCAAATCAAACCAAGTACGTGTACGTAAAACAGCTGTAGTGGAAGTTACCTGTGAAACTTCAATATGTCACCTGTTGTGAAGTTACAACTATGGCAGAAATTAAACGAATCTTTCTAAAGAGGAAGATAAGTATTGTTCAGTGTGAACTTCATAACTTCAGTGTTTGAAGCCTTATTCAGTCTTCCATTTGATAGCAGTTTATGATTATTATAATCATGTGGCTAATGTTCTGTAATTCAATTACTGCACTGTTGTGAACATTAACAATTATGTAGCAGAACTGAAACGCAGTGGGACAAACTGGCAGTATTCATATTTCAGTTAGTTACAGCCTATTGCATAATTACTGCAGATAAGTTACTGTTTTATCCATAGCAACATAAGGAATGAATTACAACAATAATTATGTAGTTAATACTGTCTCTTAAAATGAATAAAACGTGGAAAATGTTTTTTTTACCAAAATTATTATTATTTTTTTTTGGTAAGCCAGTTTAAGACCTTGCATACTGCTTTGGTGACTGGTGCCCATCACTTTTGACTTGCAATGAAAACTGCACTGATTTGAAGAATGTTGCCCGATGCTTCATGTGTGTACTGTGATTATTATTGGTGTTGTTCAACAAGTTACCACCTTCAAAAGTGCCCACTTCTTTCATCCTTCAAATGTTTGTATTTCACTCAATGTCAGAGTAAATTGCATGATTGATGTTCTAGTCCATTTATCAAGGAACTCATGCATTCCCTTTTAAAAATCAATATTTAGGAATAAAATAGCCTTGCAATAATTTATCAGTGTAAGAAAAATGTTGTCTAATGTTTTACTTGGGTAACTAACTTTTGAAGATTAAATAAATGGCAAACCTCATGTCAGGCTTGGCTACCTCAGCAGTCCTTGCATTGGCTCTGTTCATGCAAGAAACAGGGCAGAAGTGGAACTATTATCTATGGGTGAGCAGTGTGCAAAAAACCTGTCATTTGTTCCAAAAACACTATAGTGATTTTACTGGAGAGACCACAAAAGTAGCTGCTTCACTTGGTTCTCCAACCTGCATTGATTTGAATCTAAAAGTGTATCTTGTTGGAAAAAGCTGAAAATATACTTAATAAAAACTGGCTTTAAAGCTAGAGAAAAAAGACAAAGTGGTCATTGAAGTTCAAACTGCAGTGTGGCTTGTGGGCAAAGTTTCAAGTTTTTTGGACCCGCGTTCCAGCAGCCCTCAGATACAGAATGGTCAAAGAATATCAGGACTATTAAAGATCTCTTGTATGGTCAAGAAAACAAGAAAACAGCCAAGTCAATTACTTTCATTCAGGTATTTGTACTTCTGATAGGCCTTTATATCTGAAAATATAGTCTCCCTATTATGGATATTTATATATATTTAAATATTTTTGTTAACTTACAGTTAACATCTGTAACTGGTTTCACTAACGCCTTGCTTACAGTTGTTCTGCTTTTGGATTTGTGTGGAGCACTGCCGTGAGGCTTCTGTATCTGATAATGGCTTACGTACTTCTATTGATATAAATGGCTCTTGAGAAAGGTTCGGTACTTGTTCTGTATTTTTTCTGATTTTCTGGGTGTAATAAAAAATCAAATGATAACATGTTACTATAACCTCACATTAAGAAAGGTATACTTTTGTTAGGACTCCTTATTACTATCTTGAATTCCTAATTTCTGCCTGAATGATATAAAGTGAAAGCGCTCTCTTCTAATTTGCTCCTAGTCATAAGACAGATCTGGGGCAATCAAACAGTATTTAAGTGCGAATGCAGCTGCTGAAGGCCCAGATGATTTTCAGACCCCTTGTGAAAGCACTGGCATGTACAAGTAGCAATACTCTCCCTGTACAGAAATCTCTTCGTGTCCTTGTACTTTTACAGGAGTGTTTTCAGCTTCTTTCCATCCTCCCTTTGTAATTTTGCTAGAGCTGTCCCCTAGTGCTAGGTGGAAAATGGAAACTTCTGTTTGAGTATGCTTTGAACTCATGCTGTAGTTCAGTGTTGAGTACAGCAAGAACCAGGACAACTCCCCTGATTAGGCTCTTAACTCTCTTTCTGGTTGGTAGGTTGGCTTACCCATTGAGGATTTTTGCTACAAAAAACAGAGCTCATTATTTTTAGACTGTAGGAATTGCTAGCTGTCAAAAAACAGCCAAAGTAAGCTTGATTATCCTAATGCCACTCAGTATAAATGTGCACGTGGGTTTGTGTATTCAGAAATAAGTTAGTATACGAACACACATGAGAAATCTTTAGAGACATTTAGACATCTGTATTCGTTGACTTCTTTAGGCTTGTCTGCATGTAGGCTTGTGATCCTCTGAAAGGTATTGGGATTTTTAGAGAAACCTGAGTTGCAATGTTCTTCAGATCCGTGTTCCCTCAACTCAACTGTGTAGTTACACAGCAAATCTATTTTCTCTATATGCTTGTGTCACTAAGCATTCTAACTGTAAATCATTGTGTTCGTACAGAACGACTTGCCAACTCATCACAGTAGAGAGCACTTGCTGGATTTGTGAAATGTGTTAGTATGCAACAGTCGTGTGTAATTTCACCTAATTACAAATAGTGAGGAGTTCTTTTTGTGTGAGAAATACATTTTCTGTATTTGGGTTCTTCCTCACTCCTGACGTTTAACAAGGGACTGGCAATTCATAGTCTGACTCAATTTGCCACAGTGTTGAGAAGAAAAGTTTTACTAAACAAAGACTTTGGAAGTCTAATGTGAGAACATGGGCAAGTTTTTGATGTTAATGTTAAATATGTGGCAGTGAGCACTTTGTATTCAAGTATGTGTATCTCATACAGAGTGATTTTGGTGCTGATGAGAAGAATGTTCTGTAGCAAAGCATCTCACTTGGCCTTATTTTAAAGATGCTGCAGCTGAGGAAATCTAACCTTTGACTAATGTTTTTGAGGCTGTAATGCTGTCTTTCATAAAATCTAGTCAATGTTATAAGCAATGATCAGAAAATATTTCCTTGAAAGCTTGGTTAAGGTATCCCTCTTCTTTCTTCAGGAAATGTCTCTATTTGGGATCCATTTTTACTGCAAGTAGCCTTTACTCAGAAGATAAGCTTTATGTTCAGTTTGCATGCTAAATTGCAGATCAGCACATAAAGCTCTTTGTTAGAAAACAGTAGATATGCACCAAGAAGATATGTAGAATGAGCGTTTAGACTCCCTGAAATCTCAGCCTCGTTGTTAAAAATTGCAAAGTGTAGTTAAATACTTATGTCAGTCACCCAACCAAAATCATCAAAGTTTGACATGCAATCAGGATTATATTGTTAAAAGCTTATCCTGTGCCAGGAGGAATCATTTTACTGTTCTCTTTGTCAGGACCTATGTGATTAAAAGTTGGATGCATACACATTGTTCCACTAGCAATGTGTGCGGTGCCTTCTGAGCAACAGATTAAAGAATTCCTGTATTTTAAATATATTTCTTTTCTCCACAGTATGAATCACATAATCCCCCTCTTATCCATTTTAATAAGCTGTGCTTTATGCTGATCTAGTGACTGAACATTTGATAAGGATTATAAAAATGTGTTACGTTTATGTTAAATCACCAACACTGCTCTTTGAATCAGGCTTCAATAAAGAATATGGAGATAGATGTATTTCCTTTCCTTGGCCACTTTCTAAAGCACTGATCCCTCGAGTTAGGCTGCTGTACCACAGCCTCCAATTATAACATAACTCGTTACGATCGCGCCCATTAGGACTGCTTCCCCAGTGCAGGGCTCTATGTGCTTGACTCCCTGGCTGCGATGGGAGGACAGGGTATTTGCTTACAGATCACTTGCAGTAGGATGGACTAGAGCAAGTAGTGCTAATGATGAGCCTCTGCATAATGTGCAGAGCAGAAGGAGCACGCCCTGCTCCCCGTTTGTCTTTGCAAAAAGCTGTCTGCAAGTTTCCAGATCCTGGCATTTTGGAAAAAAGTGGTAGCTTCGTGTCTCGTTATGTCGGCAGTGGGTGTGGATGAGTGTACAGGAACAGCAGAAATTTGTGATGCAGAGAAATGAATCAGATAAATCTGAAGCTGTGCAAACTCCTCCTTCAATTTTACTGAGTTTCTGCCATGCTTTACTTGTGGCCGTGATCTATTACTGAAACTATTCACAAACACGGGGCACCTTGGCCCTGGCTGTTCCCCATAACTGTACCACCCAGGGCCTGTAGGGAGCTGGTTGGTACCCCTGCTAGAGAAACCCCTCTGACACATGTTAAATACTGGGCTGTGGCTCAGCTCAGCTGACAAGAAAAAAGTGAGAAGCTGGTCAGCTCTGCACTGTCCTGGGAGCTTTCTCTGTCACTGGATGCTACCTACCTTCACACCTCCTGAGCAGACCCCAGTGCTCTGCTCCTCACAGTGCAGCCCTGGTTATAGGCACCAAAACCGGACCTGTGACTCTGGGCTGAATCTCACTAAGATGTCAGATTCCAGCAGGAAAGTGTTACATTTCTGTGTACATGCATGATTCTATGATTCTGTGACCTTCGTGTTGTCTTGATACTTTTCCCATCAGTCCCAGTGATCACTGAGGAGAGCAGAAGGCTGTCTTGTACATCAAATAAACTATTCCACGTTAGGTTAAGATTTCAATATCTGGTTTACTCCAAGACTGTTTTGCAAAGAAGAAAGGATTTCCAGCCTCAGGGAGTCTCAGACCAGATGTTAGTACAGCAAGACATCCAGAGCACTTCAAGTTTACAGTGGCATGCAGGAGCCTGGCAGGAATGTGCACAGAGAGCTGCAGCTCTCACCCGGGCACGGCAGGTGGGTGGTGGAGTTAAGCTGCATAGATTCCTTCATGAGCTTTTGTTCATGGTGCACTGAGCAGCCTTGAACTGCTCCCTGAGCAGGCAGTTTGGGGCTGGGGAATGCTCCAGCAGATCCTGCCCGTGTTGTGTCCAAATGCTTTTCTCCTTGACAGGTGTATTGAATCCATGTCTTGGTATTAAGGGGCTTCTGCCTTTTATGGGGCTGTGCCAAGATGTATTACTCCACAGTCTCTTCAGAAAAATCTCATTATAGCCATCTGGGAAGAACTCAGATGAGAGATTAAAGAACTTCTCTGCCGCTGCCAGCTGCTTTGTTTATCTCTGCTCCTCAATCCACTGGGTCTGGATTGCTCTCTGTGGGCCTGGATCTCTCTAATGTTCAATTTAAATGTATCTTGCCAGGTTTTGTTGTGGATACTTTGCACTGCTGTTCTTCAAGTGGAGAATTAAAAGTGAAGCTTAAAAAATCCACAAATGTCTTCCAAGTGAACCTGGGCACCAACAGGGAGGAATTCACACATGCAGAATCCAAATAATCCATTGCTTTCAGTGACAGCAATCCCAATAGTCCAGCCCTGGAATAATAGGATGAAACACCATCCTTTATACAAATGGATTATGAATAGAAAAGCTATAAAGAAATGTCTTAATAATACTTCAAACATCAAATAACCACGAGTCTGCATAAATAAAACATGAAAAAGAACCTCTGGTTCTGTATTCTCTTATTTGTGTGTGTAGCTTTAGCTCAAGTACATAGGCAAGTACTGTTACAGTCAGCAAAGAAATGTGAATGATTGATGGGTGTGAGTAAAGGGCTTCATATGAGAGTCTGAGCCCATCTACATAATGTATTTGTATCACAAGTGACTGTGTGGAACCAGAACTGAAGACCTATGTAAACTGCAATAATAATGAATAAGTCAGCCATATAACCCTTGCAAGTCAGTCAAAAATAATCATTATTAGGCCTTTTTAATTTGTATGTGATCGCTCAGTAAGACTGAGCACTTAATTCTTTTAAAGAGATAACGCTGTTATAGAAATATAGGACCCAAAGGATGTAACATTAAAAAATGTTTCCACGTAAGTCAGTAAGCAAAAATCACTGCATTCAGAGCAGCCCTGTCTTGAGACCCAGTGCCTCTGGGAAAACTGCAGGCTCCTTTTCACCTTGGTGCGTGTAAGCTGTGATGCTATGGTCTCTTAGGGCTCAAACCTGAATGAAAACAGCACCCCACGTGTTGTCCAGGTTACAAAGAGAGAAAGCAGAGCTGACATCTCATTTACTGCCAGAGAGAGAGCTGGAAATGGGAGAATATTTTACATGCATGTGTTATCTTGGGGGAAAAAAGTGTGGGGCTTTGCCTGATGCTCAATTGAAGTATCAGGATTAACCTTTCATGGGAAAATCTATCAAGTCCATTGAATCTTTCTGATACTAATTAGCAAGCACTTGATGGCTGATTGTCATGTAATCATGAAAAGGTCAATGAACCTACAAGCTGGTAGAGAGATGTTCCTTCCATGTCAGCTCTCCTTGCTGCAGTGCGTGCAGTGTGAGTTGGGTATTCCAGCCTTAGCTGGATTAAGGCCACAATAATTAATTAATTGGATTAATTAATCATCTGGTCTGTTCTATGGCTGTAGCCGTTCCCAGGTTTGCATTAGGACTTTGTTAATGACACATCCAGGTTTTTTCCTGTCAAGTACTGTCTTGAAATGCTGGACGATAGCATTTCTATGAAAAATGTACTCTAGTTATCTGTCTGTCTAATTGAAGCAAAACTGTTGGTTTCTGGACTAGCATAAACAATATTTCCCTTATCCTCAGAGAGCATCTGTGATTGGATTTAGGGCTATTGATGGTACTTGTCTAATACAGAAGATGGTATCATTAACATTTAAAAGCACTCCTGAGCACACCTAAGATTTTTCAATAAATTATAGCGTGCATACAGCACACCTGATGGCACACTATAATTAAACCAGCACCGTCAGCACTCATCTGCAATGCCTTCACCCACTGTCAAATTCAAGCAGGCAAATCTGCCTTCTGAGCCTTGAAGCTCTGGGTTTGGCTTAAAAATAGTATTTTGTTTTAATATTATATTCTCCCTGTATGTCGCTGTGTATGTACAGTTTAGGTGAACGTGTATGAATGTGTGCATGAATTCAAGTGCAGAAAAACAGCTAGAATAGGTGCAGATATTGGCTACGCAGCAAAGGATGTAGGAACATCAGTGGTACAATTAGTAACACAATAATCTTGTGAAGGGCAACCTTATTTCACTGATTGTCTTCAGGAAAAGAGCTCTGCTTTCTTTTCTGCTGTGAGAATTATCTGAGAGCTCTTGCTGAATTTCCCTAGCTATGTTGCTGAGGGCTTTTTTTTTTCTGCCATGACCAATAAAAGGCATTCTTGAAGTTATGGGAGGCAAAGAAAGAGAGAAAGAAAGAAAGAAAAAAAAGAAACCAAATGAGGCTGTTATTGCCTGGGAAGTCACTTTGCAATGGATAAAAGGTCACAGCAGTTTTTCGTCAGTGGATTTTCCTGTTGGGAGTATTTATCATCTATAAAGTGCTGCATCTGCGACCTTTGTGAGTATTTTATCAATAACAAAGAACTGAATAATTCTACCATTTTTGAAAAACCGCTCATCTATATTTAAACAGCGTGGAGTAGAAAATGTTTGGGCTGAGAGCTTTGGAAGCGAGGTGCATGCAGCAAATGCTGTTGCTTATGGCCTTTAATAACTTAACTCGCTGCATTTGGTCAAAGAGGCAGTAAGGTGTAAATAACCTCATATTCAAAAAGAAAACCTGCAGCAGGTCTGCAGGAGATCTAGAACCTTCTAGAAACGTCCATCCTGATTTGATCTGAGATCTGTTACCAACGCATGTGGTTGACGGGAAATGGTCAAAACCCATTTTGGGGGAAAACAACTCGATCTTAGAAAGTGTGTTTTGAAAGTCAAAAAGTGTTTGTCTAGAAGGAGGAGTACACTGCAAGAATAATTAAAAGGCTGCTTGTATTATTAATAATCTGATTAAATAGAAATGAACACTCAACCGGTTTCTAATTCTAAGATTAATTGCAGTGGGTTAGCTAATTAGCAGGCATTGAATAAACCTGTAAGAATGACTTGCTTTTTTGAAACTTTTATCAGAGGCAAAGCTGAGGCAGGCTCCCAGTCTCATTAACAGTGTAAATAGCCCCAGTGGCTGCGTTGCAGCCAGGCAGCAGCACTCCACTGCTCTCCAGTTATTGCAGGAATTGTCACAAAGGCATGGGAAGCCTATTTTTCTTAATGAGATAATGCAGTCTAATGCTATGCACTGTGGTGTTCAGTGGTAACGTGAATTAATGGAGCAGCAGTTTTGGGGTGCTGCTCACACTACTGTATTCATTGAGACTGGCTTGTGGTTAAAGACTGCGGCACTTTGTTTTTATGGCTTCTTACAGTGCTTATTCTTCTTCCCAACTTGTTGTCCACTTTGATATTTGGGCTATTGAAGTTTGATGCCCACTGCTGTAGCCTGGGATTTGTATGAGGGCTGCTGTGTGGGGGTGGTGGATTCAAAGGCTACTGAGGTATGGAGAGGTGTTTTTTGATTGATGTGAATTACATTTTGAGAAGAACGTCAATATATCCAGAAGCATGTTCTGGAGTTCTCCATCTAATAGTGCATGCTTGGAGCTATTGCCTTTGGTACGGTTTTCTGAGTTTCTTTCTCTGTGCAGTAAATACCAAGTTGCGTACTTCTTTTCTATGGAATCAGAATAACCAAGGGAAGAGATAGATATTGTGTTCAGGATATCTGCCTTTTTTTATCTCGTGGTGTGCTGAGAAAAAGCTCTATTTTCCTGGCTCAGATAACCTACATCTCAGGAGGGTTTCATAGCTGTGTGAGGTGTCAAAGGGAGGTAGCTCTGCATCAGGGCTCTCTAGGGACAACAGATTTCATTGTAGGAGTTGGCAGAATGTGTATACGTGTGTATGTATTTTATATAAATGTGTATGTATGTATTTAGTTCTGGTCAGGCAGTATTCTCTCTTTTACTCTCTTTTGCTCATTGTATTATACTTGATATTTAGATATGTTTTTCTCTTCCGTGTTCCTCAAAAGACCACAGTGAGTGCATCAGACAGACCATTAATGGATGTAAATTTCCTGCCACTCACAAGGCTCTTGCGAAGAATTATAATACTTTATAGGTAGTATTAAGCCAGGGATGCCAAAACTACATTAAAGTGGCTCTCTGCTAACATTTGAGTGTAATAACCAGTGTCTGAGCTGAAGTGATGACCAGCTGCAAATATTTTTTCAATTGATGTTTTCAGCCAGTAAAATCTTAACATAAAAAGCTCTCCAGAAAAACAGGAAGACCAAACTCAAGAGAAAGGTCATAGGGGGTTGGGGGGAAGATGATGATTGCTTCCTAATATATAACCACATTCCACTTCTGTATTTTGAGTTAGGAAGAGTTACATCTTCTAAAGCACTTGCTCCCTCAGAAATGTTAAGGCTGTATCACAGGGATTGTAGTAGCTCAGAAAATACTGAGGGAACTGAAGGTAAGATTTGAACTTGGTGAGAACCCAGAAGTTCTGCTTTTCGAAAAAAAAAATTATGAGAAAAATTGCAGTATTTATATGTTGTATTCAACAGAATGTTGGAAATGTTCAAATAATTTTGTCAGGACAGTATCTCTGATTAAAGCAGATTTTAATTGCAACAGTGGGTGTCCCACAAGCAGGAGAGTGTGCTTATGGGCACAACATGGCAGTTTTTATACCTTGTTTCCCCCCTTGCCTCCCCCTGATTCTCAAATCTTTTAGATATTTGCTCTTGCAGGTGAGAAGTTGCAGCAAAATAACTTAGCGCATTTGCTGAAGAAAAATAAACAAAAAATGTCACTATTCTTCTATTATTTCTGCTTCTGTATTCTTCTAGTGTTTAGAGGCTGGATTTTAAATAATTAATGCTTCCAGAAAATAAATTTCAAGGTTATGTGAATGAGAATCATTTTTGAGGCCACATCTGCAGAAGCATTATTCTGCTGGGTGAAGTATCTATCTGTGTATATTTAAGCGACCTAATATCTCAACACATGCATACAAAACAATCCAAGCTGCCTTCATTCATTCAGTGCTTTTCATATTTGAATTCTGTCCTTAATTCTAAAGTCTTTATGAGAAGAGCTGTCAATTTCCCTAACTCTGGGTCTCCTAAAGTCACAGACCCGTTTCTGGGGGCATAGAGTTGTCCCTGAGCCATGAGTGTTGATGGAAGTGCTAACACAGTCACTAATTTGGGAACACAAATGCTGTCATATGATTTATATATATAACTATATATACAATTTATGAATAATGATGGTGAGCACGTTTTAAATTCTTAAAATGGACTAATGGGTTTTATTTACTGATTTGAAATAGCGTGATTCAGACAGGCTTGAGGGTGAGCTAGAAGTCAAGGTTCACTACATACGGATATGGAATGGACATTCTGCTCTGCAAAAGTTGGTGAATTGAATTGTGCTTTCTCACTCTGTCACTGAATTGATGCAGTTACATAAAATGAAAAGTAACCCTGAGATGTCCGAAATTTAGCTCGGTGTTATATAGGAACTATGGCAAAAGAAGCTTGGCTGGCACAGCTGCAGAATATGAAATAGTGGAATAAAATAGCTGTAGCCAAAAAGGACACTGTGTTCTAATAACAGTGGAGTGCAATCAAGAGAAAACAGAGTTATTTTAGACAATGTGTCAGAAACTAAAAGTCATGGAGTGACCCTCCCAAACCTGATTAATGCAGTTTGACTCAACCTATTGTTTAATCTCACTTGTCAGATCTGCAAAACACATTCTCAATCATCTTGAGATGCTTGTCATCTCAAGGCAGCATCTCCAGCAGCAGTTTTTGGCAAATGAGTCAGAGAAGTAATTAAGAAAATGAGTCAGTGCTATTGCTAGCCAAAGAGAAAATTGTCAAGGAAACAGAATGAAGGCAAACATTTAAGAAGTGATTTCAGAGTTCTTAAGCTGTCATTAGAGCCCCATTCATCTGACTTGGTGGTAGAGGCCTACAGGTAGTGATTGTTCACCTCCTTCCAGCTTTGGGTTGCTTTGTACTGGAGATCTGACATGCTGAGTCTGAATTCAACAGGGAAAACTTGGGATAAGCACATACTGTGCTCAAAGGGTTAATGAGCAGAGCTCAGAAGTACTCCTTTTCTTTACATCTGACCAGCTTATAGTAATCATGGTTCACGCAACAGAATGTTGTCTTCCCGGAATGGTGCACAATATGCTACTCTTCTTCTAAGCTTATGTTATTTTATTATGAATAATCAGCAAAACGGTGTCAAATTCCTTTTGCAGTTTTGTTGTTTGTTTCAAGCTGTTAACTTTACTGAGGACTTGAGCACTGTAGCACAATAGAGCATTTTTCTTAGTATCTGTGTTTATAAATGTGTGTGTATCTATACATGTGTGAAGTTTGCATGATGCTATTTGTGCAGCACGTTGTGGTGTTCATAGTGATAGAGCCCTTGGCACAGATCAATCTGAATTGTAAGAAGGATTTGCTGACTATTTGCCCATGTTTTAGAGTCAGACTCTGGATAACTGAGCTTTTTCACTCCAATTCTCATAATGTTAGAAATATGAGCTAAAAGCCATCTGAAGCAACACCTAAGGTTGTACAGAATGAATCCGAATGTTACAGCTCTTCATTTCCACCCAAGTCTAGAAGAATAGACTGAATTGCTGTATATTTGTTGAACTCTTTGCATTTGTAGACAAATGAAGTCTTGGCAGATGGCTGAGCTTTTAAGATAGAATGACATTCATTCCATCCAACCAGTGTCAACTATTCTGGATGCATCTGGAGATGCAGCATCGTTTACTTTAAGACTCCAGAGCCAGCCCAGCTAGCTGCAAGGAGCTCTGTAAATTCTCTCCCCTCTTCTCCACAAAGGACTGTTCAGTGCTCAGTGTCTCAAAAGCTTAACAGAATCTTCCTTACTATAAATTTTAATTTGATGGAACTCTAAAATATCAAAATGTCTCTATATATTTTCTAAATAGTTACCATGTTCAATTATTTAGATCACATCCAGGGTTCCCTTGAAATAATTTTAAAGTTTTACAAAGAACAATGTAAAGTAAACTGTACAAACAGGTTTGTGAACTGACACCACTGAACGCAGAAGAGATTGCAGTCAGATTTTGAATTAAAATTCAAGGGATTTTTCACATGCCAAATCAGATAAAAGTACTAAAAATTACAAAGGAACTGGAAATGTTTTATTAATGCTTTGGCTTTTCTTTACCAATAATGTTTTTGTTTTTTTCTTCTGACATTATTCTGTACACATTATTTTTCTTTTGCAGTTTTGTTGAGAGCTCTTAAATAAATAAAAATTTAATCTGGACTTGTGTATACTGGGAATTTTAGTCCACAGGCATTAACGTTAAAATATTTCAACTTTTGCAAGTAATTTCTCCATGTGGGTTCCGGACTCTGAGCAGTTGTGAGGAGAGAGGAGACAGAGATGTTTAGGCCTCTGCAGGCAGGTAAGAAGAGTCCTAGGTAGCATGAGGAGTTTAAAAAATGTAGCTGCTTCTTTTCCTGCTAATAGGGGGCTGCAGGAGAGCTCGCCTTGCTTCCAGCCTTTGTGTGCTCCTCACAATCCAACTTCCATCTTTTCTACTGATGATTCTTGGTGCTCATGCTGGTTGAGGCTGAGCTGTTTCATTACTCTGCAGCTCTCAGGGAGGGCACTTCTGTTTAGGACCAGATGGCAGTCGCATTGTTTTGCTGATTCTTCATGGTGTGGTAACCACTGGGTTGTAATGCCAAAAGGATTCTTTGGGTTTCAGTCTCTTCAAAAGCTGCACTAATCATTGACAGTTCACAGATATTGTTATCCTTCCCTAGGGTAATAAAATCTACCTAAATGCGTGCTAATCCTTTGAGTTTTGCTTCAATTACGTAAGCACAGGATTGAATGACTGCCTTTACTTATTTGATAATAAGCAATGAGGAATAAGGTTATTCTGTGGTAATGAGACTCTGTGGAGTTGTATGATTTGTGATATAGATGAGTCCTTGAATTCCAGTATAGGATTAGCTACCAATCCTTCCACTTCGGGATGCTGCCTCAACAAAACGTCCCACGCCTGACGCTTTGATGCTTCGCCCCATGTTATATCATGTCATTCATAGAGATGCAGTGCACTTGATGTACAAACGTGTTTATATTCCCCCTTTTTTCAACACAGCAAGAACACTGATGAGTTTGGTTTGTGTCCCGTTTTAAATTTGCAGTTGTAATTTTGCCTCAAGCCCTACTACAGAAAACTCAGATCATGAGAATGGTGAGTCAGATTTTAAAATAGCAAGCAGCAAAACTCCATCTATGCTTCTCTTCTTTTTGGTTGGATCGTATTTCCTTAATCTCAGTCATTCTGGCTTATTTTGGACGCCAGTCAGACTGATGCACCTGCAGAAAGCAGCATTTTCTCCACTGTGGTTTATTTGGAGGTGCACGAGCTGCAGAAATCCAAGATGCTCCACTTGCCCCTTTGCTCTCCCAGCTCCGGACACTGGGATGTCTTGGTGGCACTCTGCAGCACCTCTCCCCACTGCCAGCTCTGCCTTGCTGCTCCGCAGTACAGTCAACAAAGCAAGTGGTAAATTTGACTTAATTAGAAACAGTAATCCAAGCACTTAAAAATAGGCTGTGCTTGATTTTGTTTTTTAATCTTAAAAGAGAAGCTTTTGTACTAGATTTGTTCAGTATTCATAAAATGCATCTTGGGGTTTACTTATTTATTACACACTGTATTTATTCTCCTGCTTGATATTTAAGGAAAAAATTAAGAAGTCTTGAATCAGAACCTATCAGCTCACAGTTTTACTTGTTGCATCTAAATCTGCTGCCTCCAGAAGCCTGCCCCTTACAAAAGAAAAAAAATAAAAATCAGAAGATGCAAATCCCCCAAACACCAGCAAGTCAGAGATCAGCTCAGCAGGGAGAACTCCCATCCTACAATCAGGGAATAATAGAATCATTAAGTTTGAAAAAGATCACTAGGATCATCTAGTCCAGCTGTGAGCCCATCCCCACTAAACCATGGCCCTCAGTGCCCCATTGATGTCTTTCTTCAACATCTCCAGGGGCAGTGACTCCAGCACCTCCATGGGCAGCCTGTTCCAGTGCCCAGCCACTCTTTTCTCCTCCATCGCTGGCAAACACTGTCCAAAGAAGCCCTTGAGAGTGGTTCCAGTGACCGGGATCAGTTTCAAAGCAGGTCTGGGTGATTCCAGTGAGAAACCTGGTCTGGAGATGAAAAATGCAATATTCCTGCTGTTGTAGTTCCTTCTCCTACCTTTTAAAATGGAGGGAACTATGGCCCGAATCCTTGCTATTTTTACCTTCTCCCCTATGCTGTACTCGAGCAGAGTTTAATGGCAATCTTTATAACCCTTGTCAAAACTTATACTTTTAAAACGATAGGAGGAGAATTGTCAGGGGGATGCATGTCTGGTGTGGGGCAATTTTACTTTCTGGCTAAAAGGAGAATCCAGGACATTTAAAAATATAAAGCAATTTCTACCGGTTATTTTTCACTTTAAGACACTGAGGCAGCTTGTAAAGCCCATCAAATGCCTGATGTGAGCTCTAATGAGTTTTAACCTTGCTTTTTTGCACAAAAAGCTTTGCAGGCTTCCTGTGCTCATTGAAAAATGTGGTATTTATGGATGCACAAATTGTTTCAAAACCACTCAGTAAAATCCCTGTGGACATGAGCACTGCTAATATTCATGTACTAGCATTTGAATCTTCCTAGAAATGCAGGTTTCAGCTCCAGTTTTTGCTTTCTACAATATTTGAGAGCCGAGTTAATCTGTGACTGCATCAACACGAGGCTACCGTTGCAAGGATGTCGTTTCTTCTTAGTGGCCCTGCAGTTCTCCAGTGTTCACCTAGAATTCAGATGAGGGGGAATTGCTTTGCTCCCCTTGATCAGGTATTCTAGAAGGAGAGATGGACCTGAGCACAATGTCATACATTTAAAATGCTGACAGACTGATTTAGTACTTGCTGACAACTTGGGTACACACTATAATCTCACTTCAGACACTGTGTAGAGCAGTACTGTCGAAATAGTGTTTGGGACGTCACTCTTCCAGCAGTCTTAGTGACAAACTTCAGGATTAAACTCACACAGGGCGTAAGTTTCTTTTTAAGGAGCTGAATGCAGAAGGCATTGCCATAAGCTGTGGCCGTGCCCCTTCTCATTTTATAGGTAAATGGTCTGTGGGTTCCATAGTGTTGATATGCACGCAATATAGTATGAAATACTGAATGTTGAATGTAAAGTGGAAGCATCGCCAAATGTGTGTACGATTGTTGTGGTTTAACTAAAGCAAAGATTTAAAAATGAAGAAATAAAGACAGGGGCTGTTGCCTATCTCCAGAGGCTGAAATTTAAGAAGGAAACCTGACTTTCCTCCTACTGGAGATGAATGCTCTCCTTATGATGTGGAGGCCCAGAAATAGGCTGTTTGGGGACACAGAAAGTAAGCCTGTAAGGTGGTGAGTCATGGTCAAGGGTGGAGAGGGATTGGTGGAGGAGTGGTTGGACTAGGTGTGTCTGTGGTTAAGGTGATTATTAATAAATAGAGACTGCATTGCTTTCAGGAATAATCAGCTTCTCACAATGAGAATGATCTTTTTTCAGTTCAAAGGAAAGAGAGTTAGCCTGGGGACTAGAGCAGTGGGATGGGTTTGGATAGTGATGGAAGGACAAAAGGGCATTTATTTTAAACCCCTTTAATTCCTGTTTATATCTTCAGAGATACTATAACTAGCACACAATGAGGCTGTTCCTCTCTCTGTTGAACGTGGGGAACTTTGCCCCCATCTCTTCTTTCTCTGCTGCTACCCTGATTGAATTGCAAAACCCCAAATCAGCTTATGTCTCAAGTATGATGGACCACTTCGCTTTGTTTTAAGCTGTATTACCTTTCCCTGTTTGAGTAGTATTTACATATCCTTATTTGTTGATTTAAGTTCCAGCATAGCAGAATACATATTTACTTCCCTTTTTTTTTTCCTGTCCTCCTGTCTCCCTCCATTAACCCCTCATATGCTGCAGAACTTCTTGCATTTTGGCCATCTGTACTGTGGGTCTGCATCTTCACCTCTGCTAAGCTGGAGAGAGAGATGAGAGAACACATGAACCAATTCAGACTGATGATAATTTTTATAAGTGTCCAAATAATCCAGTGGCAAATGAACCCCTCATATGCACATTTACTTGGTAGGTACATACATATAAACAATTCTTATGCTGCCTTAACAAACTTCCCCTTCTACCTGCTATCCGTATGTTTGGAGTGCCTCAACACACAGGTCATCCAGCTGCAGCCTCTCTTTCACTTGGTTTAGCAGGTCTGTGAAGAGTAGTTGTGGAAAGAGCAGCACGCACCTTACAAACGTGGGTCAGCTCATAGCTGAATCCTTGGTGATAGATATGCTTTTCTTTTTGTTTTCTTTACTTACATAGTAAGCAGTACTGACCAGAATAGGAAAGATTGCTGTGTAGGAATAAATAAAATTCACAGTGCCTTGTTTCTGCAAACTTGAGTGTGTCAAGGAGCGGGGGGGAAAAAAGGCAGGAACTGGACATGCTTCCTCAGTAGGTGTTGCTCTGAATGTGCAGTGCCACCAGGCTCTAATGCTGCTCCCTGCACGACCCACTCTTGCTGGGGCTCACTGCCTGCTTGCAGGAGTGGGGGGGACCCAAATTCAGACTCAGTTCCTTGTGGTACTGTCTAATCCATCTCAGAACTTTGTGCTATGTCAGGGTGTCTTATCCCTGCACTCAGCAGGACTGCTCACCACCATCTCCATCTGTCACGAACTTGGTTGCAATATCACCTGCTTGATCCTCAATGTTATTACAGAACACAAGGAGAAATTAGAGTATAAACTGAGAAATGGAGCATTGCTTTGTATGATTACATACCTGGCAGTTTGCCTCAGTTCAGTATATTTAGTTTTTTCCCAATGTCTGCCTCACATTAATAATTGAATATAATTTCAAATAACGCAGGATGAAATCTCTACATTTGGTAACCCCTGCGTCAGCTTCTGGGGAGGAGATGGTGCTTCCCTGCTGTGTGTGTTCAGACAGCCTGAGGAGCTTCACTTCAGTAAAGATTGTGATGCAGGGCCTTGAGATATGTAGTTCTGTGTTAATTTAAAGCATTCATAAAAATTCAGGTGTTTAAACTTCATAATGCACCAGTTAAGAAAAAAAAACCACACAAGTATAGCATTAAAAATTTCTTCAGCTGGGAAAAAGTAGTTTTCTAATCTACCTTTCTGTTTTTACCACTTGTAGCAGTGATCACTTTTCTAATCATTAATTATGCATCTTAATTACTTTGGTCTTTACTAAAACACTGTGATCTTGTTACCTTTTGAGAGGGAGAGATTTGTTCCTAGTCAGCAAGCAATAGGAGTGATGCGGTGTTTAGTCAATGTATGAAGGCAGGAAGAAAAATCAAGAACATAATAAGCAATCAAAAAGTGAGCCGTGAGTCTTACCATTACCAATAAAATTTTACCTTGTACATAAAAGCATGTGTGTGCCTCTCAGGTCAAATCTACTGTACTTCATGTTTTATTAGTGCCTTTGATGTCAAAGGAGCTAACCTGAGCTGTTGAAAATACAGCAGGAATTACATCTTTGTGCGATGAAATATAATTTATTGTTTCCAAAAGCTCCATCTATTCTGTGTACCCTTGGCAGGCTGGATATTTTTATACCTTTGGAAACCCAATAAGCAGTGTATATTTTCACTGCTGGCCCATCAGAGTCTATAACCTACATAAACTGTACCTAAGGATTCCTGTTGAATATCTGTTCTGTTCTATCTCTATTTACCTCTGATTACTTGTGATATTATGGATTTATTCTGGATGTGAGTGCTAGTTGCAAGACAAGGTATTGATTCAGAATACCTGGTAATAGAACAGTAATTGCTTTGCTTTGAAATTAAGTGACCATTCTCATTTTAGAATCTATAGTATTTCATCATTTCTACTAGTATCTCATGATATGAAGTAGAAGAGAATTCACACCCAATTACCCTCACAGAAACAATAACTCATGTTGCATTTTGAAAACAAATGCCCGTCATGAGAAAATAATAAAAGAATTAGGTATTAGAATTAGGTACATTCTGTAGGTTTTTATGAGTACAAATGCAATACAAAACAATAGCCTGCAGTGAATGATAGGCTTTTCCCTCCATTACCATATTTAACAAGACAAAGGGGGGGGAGGAGGGAGGGGAGGGATGCTGTTTCCAGTACTGATTAACTGCGTTAAGTTGGAAATGGGGCCTGATGCATTTTTCTGTTTTCCAAGATTAAATTCCCCGTGATACATAAACTGAATTGTGAAGTCGTTTGCATTTTTAAAAACATCTGTTTATGAATATCTTTGTGATAATAATTACTATTTAGAAGGTTTTAATCAGGAGAGTGAGATTTTAAATGAAAAACACTGGCAGGAACAGACTTTTACCTGCTGGTCATTATTGGCACAGTTCATTCTCCTGCAGTCTGTCAGTTCATTTTCTTTCCCCCCTTACTCATTTTATCTCCTCTTTCAGTGCATTCTTCCTTTCTCATTCTAATGTTTGGGTTTTTTTCACCTCTAACCAGGGGCACAAAAATCCAAGAACAATGCTATTGTTTTGCTTACAAACAAGGCCTCCTTTGAGAGGGGATGAGAGGAATGATTTACTGAGGGGTTTTTACCTTCAAAATGCTTAAAGTGGTCTTCCATAAATTTGTGTGGAATGGGAAACCTGGTGTGGCTGCTGGACATGTAGCAAACGTGGAATTGCCACCAAAAATGTAACAGTTAACAATAAATTTGGTCAGAATACTGCCAGGAATCTAAGGAAAAACGCAGAGATGGCCACATCTCTGTTCGTTCTTTTTCCTCATCTCTGCTTAGCTTGTACATTGCTGTAACTTGTTCTAGTAGGTGCTGCATAAATCTGTGCTGTCCAAGGCAGCCTGCAAAAAACACTGAGATGGACCAAAGTGTAGCACGTGTTCACAGTGCTCTCTATAGCTCTGTTAGTGGCTTGAGTCATCCAGCTACCAATTAACTTGGAGTAGAACACTTTAAGGAAAAACACCTTAAAAAAACAAGCTTTTTATACGTGCAAGGAGAATATGATATTATAATGTTGAGCCATTATGCTATCATAGGATTCTGACTACACAGAAATAAATCTGAAAGAGTAAAACTTCTGTGCTGTTTATTTTTCACAGCACAGTGCATGGTTTTTTATACAGTGTTCATCATTACAGTAGTCAAATTGTTCCTGTTAGTTCATGGAGCAATATTAGCATCAAGATTGTGAGATTTTTCTCTTTCATTTCAGGGTGTCAGTGGTTTACAGGGTTGTTCAGCCCAGTTCCATGACTGCTGGGGTGGGGGAACACATGGATCTGATCCATGCCCTGAAAAGGGGAAAAAGGGAAAAGGGTAGAGAGAGATGAGCCTAAGTACAAAACAGTGGCAACAATCTGAGAAGAAACAAACTTATTTACTAAATATGATATCAGAATGCAAGATAACGCACTGTAATACAATATAGTTAGAATTGTAGCTAATAAATATAATGAGAGGGAGTGTCTGAAAGCTGAAGGCCTCACTCCAGTGCTGAGGCAAGATGTGCAGTTGTGGAAGCAGAAAGGAAGAGGGAGAGGTCTTGTGACTTCGCCTGGAGTTTTATCTCCTCTCTGAGCTAAAAGTCCTCTGGGATATGTAGTTCTCCTCTCCTGGACAGGCACCTGGAACTGGAGCATTAATTCCCAGTGCACTACACGATGTTATTATGTGGAATACTGATAACCAAAAATCATAAAACCATGACGCATGGATGTCATGTTCAAGGCTAGGAGTGAAACGTTTCTCTTGCTTTTTAGATGTTTTTCTTTTTTCCCAGCTTCTAGGAAAAGTAGGCTTGAGGAAGCGTATATTTTATCCAGAGCAGAAGGAAGGGGTTTGGGTTTGCATGTGAGAGTTAACTTCAGAGTTGCGGACTTTGGCCACAGCAGTGACTCAGATTTTCCCAGAAACTTCCAATGATGAAACTTGATTAGAATTGAAATATTTCACCTGCTTTGTAGAGGTAAAGCATTTTGGGGTTTGTTGTTCATGAATTTATTAGCATCCACCTAACCTGGTGGGGATATAACGTGGGAACAGACTGAATGCTTCATACTTGTCCTTCTCCAGCAGGTCAAAATTTTAATTGAAACTTCTGAAGCTACATCCTCTGGCTTCCAGCAGAACAGACTCTCCTCTGCACAGAACTGCACGGATGCTGTGGGGAATTAGCAGTGTAGTGGTGAGAGGTCCCCCAGAGCCGTTGCCTTCTAGCACTGAAGTGTCAGTGGTTGCATGGTGGTTTGGAAGGAAATGAACAATTCCCACATTTTCAAACTTAAAGTTGTCTAGAAAACCTGTACAATACATTGATTGCTTCACTTTTTATTCTCGATCTAAAATATCAAAATATTGGCATTCTTGTAGAACTGAAGATGAAATTTTGCTTAGCTCAGGCAGAGGGGAATAGAAGTCATACTTTAAACTCTCTGCAAGAGGGCTCATTACTTGTAGATATTGCTTCCTGTTCAGTTTGCAGAAGGAAATGCTTGAAAAACTTGGCATCATTATCACACCTTCATATTTCCTCTTGTATTCTCTGTCTTGGTGTTTGAGCATCACTGACTTGTCTACCTTCCTTTTTTCTGGTTTCTGTAGCTGTGATTGCAGAAAGCCCCAGGCGATACATTGCTAACAGCAAGAATGCTTTTAAGAATGCTCCAGGAGTAGTCAGGTACCCCATGTAGCATGTATGCATGTTATCCCTCCTCAGACTTGCTGTTGCTTATTCTGCTGATGCTTATGGTGGAGAGTTTCACTCCTGATAGCCTTTCTGTGCAATCTAACACTCCATCTTTGAGCTCCCCTTGTCCTTATCCAACAGGGAGCCCTGTTAGCATTACAGGAATCAAGCATTTCTGGAGAAAGTAAGAAAACCCCTGACAATATAAAGGAGATCTAACAGAAGAAATAAATTGAGGTAGTGGGGGAAAGAGGAGGAGAAGCGTGAAGACGAATCATAAAGGCAGAAGAAGGAAGAGGATCAAACAGAAGGGGAGATGAAAAGCAAGAGCAAAACTGTAGGGGAGACATAAAGGGGAACATTGGAATAGCAACACCAAAAAGCTTAGAGACTGTAAAAAAAAGTGTTGGTATGTTGAGAAATTGACTTTTCTTCAGCTGTGTGGGGTAACAGTATGTGCAAGCTTAGCTTTTGAGTCTGCGTAAGCAGCAAAGAAACAACCTTAACTATTGTTGTGCCAAGACTGATAGTGAGACCTTGCTCTGTGTAATGGTAGATGTCTCCACTGGGGGAAAAAGACTAAACTGTCCTTTATCAGGGCTCCTGAAGCTACTCTACATATTGCAGATATATTATAGAACTAGATGTGTAAGCTGTGTCACACATGACCTGAAGTCAGTTCTTGTCTGCTCAAATTTGTCCAAGAAATGACAGATATTCCTTTAGATCATCAGTTAGATTGGGTGTCTGCCTCTTTAAATTTAAGAATAAGAGTGTAAGTGGTGCCTAACTTCTTGTCTTTTCAGCTGCCATTTAACTTTTCCAGGCAGCTGAGTATGTACTGGGAATGAAAGGGTAGGAGGGTGCTTTTTGTCTTATCTCTGTGATTTATTGCTGAACTCTCTAACCATTGGATTCAGTCACCTAAAACCCACACTCGTCTTACCAAGACTGAAAAGTGCTGCTAGTTTTGATTTATTCTAGAAATATGTATCTTTTTCTTATCATGGAGCACAAATTTAGTATAATGTCTTTCAGATCCCTATGGAGAAGCTTTTCCAACCTGATTCATGTATTGATAATGTAATAGAATATATTTTTCCCTTCAGTTTTAAAACCCAGGTCTCAAAAATTGATCTTAAGGAGAGAGAGAGAGGGCAAAAAAAAAAAAAGGGAAAGACAAATCCATTTGAGACTTGAGTTACTCTACAGATGTGATTTGTGTAAGCTACTGAGACGGATGTCTGCAGCCTACACTGTCTGTATCTGGTGGGAAATGGCACCTCCACATTAGCAGTGCTAGCGGAAATGGAGTATATCTAATATGTAGTTTTAGAAATGTTTCATTTGTGTTTTTGTTTTTTTTTTTAAAGCAACATTTGTTATCTAACTCTCTAAAGTGATGGGCATGGCACTGTGTGACTCACCACAATGTGATGTGTCAAGAAAAACACCTCGAAGATACAATAAAGTTATCAGAATATGAGCATTTTTGGTATTAAAAACATATAAGGCCATAGTCTAGAGATTTAAATTCATGTGTCTCCTGTTGGAATAAACGTGATTTGTTTGGATAAGAAGTGAAGAGTATGAGTGCTTAAAATAGTCAGTGATAACACATGATATGGCTTAGCATGGTCGTATGGCTAAAATCACCTCCCTCAGGTCTGTGGGAGTGTTCAACCACCAGCATGAATAAATATGGGGCCAAACACTGATGTCTGTGCTCTGGAACAGGGGAGAACCTGGCTGAGGTGTGAAGAAGCTCCTGTGCTCCAGAGCTCAGGCTGTGTGCTATTCTGGAGAACATCAGAATAAATGCTTCCCTGTGGTGGGACTCAATGCTGCATGCTCACTCCCATTCCTTGATAAGACAGATGGAGAAAACAAGGTAAAAAAAAGTCTGGGGGTAAGATGAACACAGGGAGATTGCTTGCTGTTTGTTTGTTTTTTTTTTCAGGCGAAGTAGACAATGTAGGGAAAACAATCCCTAGCAGAACTTCTGTTCTCCATCTTCCACATGCTCCTCTGCTTCTGTGTGTGTCCTCCACAGCCAGGGTCCTGCCAGCAGAACCTGCCAGTGTGGGCTTTCCGCAGGGCAGAGGGAGCACCTGCCCTGCTGCTCTGAACCCTTCCAAAGAACTCTTCCTCACTCTTCCCTTCTTGCTGCCAGCAGGTTTTTGCCTCTGTACAGAGCAGCCTTCCCTGAGGTGCTGCCAGTGCTGCGGTGCCCGGCCCTGTGCTGGGGCCTTGGTGCCAACAGGGCTGTGGAATGGCTGCCTCCAACAGCATGTCATGGAGGTGCCAGGTGGAGCCGAGACCTTGTAAGATGGGTTGCAGAGCAGCGAGGTGCCTTGTGGGACTTGTTCTTACAACCCCCCTTCCCGAACCCAGTGGTAAAGGCAAAGCCCAGGCTTCTCTCAGCTCTTTCTAGCAGTGGAAGCCCATATCAGAGCCAGGCCAGGGCAGCAACTGTGTCACCAGCCATGTGCCTGGGACCAGCAGTGCTCTCCTGCCTCTGCTGGGACAAGACAGGCAGCAGAAGGGAGTTGCAGGTTGGGCTGGAGGAAGAAGGGATTTGCCTGTGAGGTGGGGAGCGTTCCTAGAGCGATGGGCCTTCCTGCAGCCTTGGTCAGCAGCCCTGGGCTCTGCCATGTTGGCTGGAAAACCATTCTGTTCCTGTAAAAGCTGAGGTTTTCAGAAGTATTCACTTGGTTTGCTTGGAGCTACAAAAAAGGAGAGCTACTGATCTGGCTAACCCTTCAGGGCCTTTGAGGAAATACAGCACGCTCCTAATTCATATCATATAAGCATCTGAGAAGCTTAAAAACATGATTACAACACCTCCATCTTCAGTGCAGCCATTTGGCAGGCCTTTGGAAATACATAGGAGGATTTTGACTCCAGCTTCTGCTGTAAGTTTGCAATCTTTTTGCTGAATGTTCTGTAACTGCACGTTTACATTTTGCTGGCATGTGGCAGGTTTAAAAGCTCACGAAGCTACCAGCAGTGTTCTCCCTTATTTCAGACGTTTTTATTGGCTTCATGGTAAATGCTCCCTCTGGTACGTGTGTTTTCAAGAATATATTTGGGAAATGGGAAAGACAAGGTCTTTCCTTGTGAGTCTGTAGAAATTCTTTCTACAGTATTAATCCTGGCCAGTAGTCAGGAGAAGTGGCCATGGAGGTGGGAGGGGGACTGCAATCCCCCGTCTGCTGGTGAGCAAACCTCAGTAAAAACCACCCAGGGCTGTTGTTGAGGTAAACCACCTGTAAGTCCACACATGCAATAGAAACATTTCTGAAACTTAACCCAAACTGAGATTCACTTCAGCAGCATGGAGATTCAAACTATTTGGATAATCTTTTTTATTTCATTGGTTTCACGCTGTTCTCTTTATTGTGATTCTGTGAGAGGATAATGATAAAGGGTGAGAGCCAGGCACTAATGCAGGCCTTTGCTCCAGTAAATGCCAAATAATCTTCCCCCAATGGCCTGTTATCAGTCTTGCTGGAGGATATCCTGTAAACAGATCTACTAACAGTGCCAGAGAAGATAAATTGTCTCTAGTGGCCACCCAAGAGCAAAGTTTCCCTGCTTTGCTTGTTCCCATAGCATGAAGCATGGCTCAGTTAAGAACACTGTTTATGTGGGGAGTTGCAGGCCTGCAGGCCTGGTGATGCTAAAGGAGGAAGCAGCCCTGCACTGGATTTCCCATACGCTCCTTTCCTGTGTCTGCCAGCATCCTGGCATGTCGGTGCCATGGCAGGGGTACGTGAGCACCTACTTTTGTGTCATTTGCTGGGAGAGAGATATGTAGTGACAGCTGAACTTCCCTCCCTACAGGGTTTTCATTCAGGCTGTTGGGTAACTGCCTGAATGCTCAGTGCATCTGAATGCTTCTCTATCCATTCTTTATACTTAATTCTGTTCTTTACTGGAGCTATTAGAGGCATCAGGGCCTTATCTGTCCCCAGAGGCACTCTGGATAGGAATGCTGTGAAGCAGCGCAGACAGCCTGTGTGCTGATGGCTGCCCAGGGAATATACTGAGGGCTGGAGCTGGTGGAAGTGGTTAATCTGAGGCATTTCAAAGTAAGTTGGTGCTGAACTTTTCACTTGATGGATTGGAACAGGTGTATAGTGGTCAAAGGTGTTATAGCAGTGGCTACTGCAAAAACGAATAACAGTTACTATGTTCTGATACCAGGGATTCCACTGATGTTTTCTGCTGTCTATGCAGGACATATAACCCCGACTCTGAAATTAGAATAGGGAGGAAAAGTGGGATGGCAACTCTTGGAAAGGTTTAACTTGGAAATCAAATGCACAGAATACCAAATGCTGTTAGTTCATATGGCAAATGAACTTACAAGGAAAGGAGTTAAAGGAGAGAAGGTTAATAAGCTTGATTTGTCCTTTAAAAACAGCAGTTTTCAGAATTAACTTTCAAAATGCAGCTGTGGTCCACACAGAGTTGTTTTTGAATGGTGCTCCCTCACAATAAATGTAGAAATAATACTATAACCACAGTAGGAGTTATGTATTCATCCTATTGTCAGAGCTGGAGTACTTCATGCCTCCAAACATTTGTAAAAGGAAGGTTGCTGTGGCAGCTGAGGTTGTTGAGCAAATATTCTGGGATGGAGCATCTTCATCCTCTGTGTGACCTTGGTTTGTATGGAGGTCTTTTCCAAACTGAAAGATGCTCTGTGTTTGAAAATAATAATAATAATAATACAATAAAGAGTAGTTTCCCTCATTTTTTTTCTTGGTCCAAAAAAAAAACCAAACACCTGGTGCCAGCCCCAGAAATGCAGAAGAATCAACCGAGTTTTCCAATAATTTCAAGGTGCTCTGGCATTTTAGTGCTTAACAGACTGAATGAGAGCTCTGCAGCAACAACTGCAAAGGGCAGATTCTGACCGCAGCATCTCGGAGGGAGAGGTCTGCACAGCTAAACCCTGCTATTCTGGGATTGCTGAACATATGGCCCTTTTTCTAAGTTCCATGTCTTATTAGTAAAAGAAAATGTCTTCCAACAGCGATGGAGGGAGGAAAAGAGAGGCTGAGGAATAAGATAGCCACGTGCAAATGGGACTGCTTGAATTTACAGTGGTTTTGATCAAAAGAACACAAGGTGAGACCCAATTCTACAGCATATGTGCTGTAGAAGTCGTAGTTCATTTCAAAGATGGGCAGCAGTCCACATCTCTGTAGCTCATTTGTTCAAGTTATACTGATGAATTGTAAGGATACTCTGCTCTGACAATCTGATGTTTTGCTTACAGAAGTGATGCAGTTCTAAATAAAATTAGTTTGAGACCTTGCCAACATGAAAACTATTATCCAACAAGAAACTGCTTTGCATCAAGAATAGTGGTTTAATGTTCTTGAGAAATAAACAAAACATTCTTTTTTGAGCTCTCTTGTGTGAAACTCAGGATGGAAGAAAAGTTGTGTTTCATGTAACTTCAGTCCCACCTTCTGGGCCAGCTGGCAGCCTTGGAATTTGCGGATTGTAGTTGCTTCTTTAATTGTTTTCCAATTATTCACTTTAAGATTTTTAAAGGTAATCCCAGGCCATTCAATTAACATCACTTCACAGTGCACGCACACTGCCATCCATCTGCTCAAGTTGTCTTTAAATGACACCGTCTTGTATCTGCTGTTCATAACAATCAAACATACCTCCAACATAATCCACCTTCTGTTCCCAGCTAGAAAACAGATTTCGCCATTTTTTATTCTAACACCTGTGCAGCTATCAACATTTTTCCACTGGAGATTTGTCATTGGTGGTTGTGCATGTTGGGAACTGAAGTTACACTGATAGATTTGCTGACTGATAATTTTAAAGCCAGAAAGGATTGTCATCCACTTGATCCTCTTCTGTAACGCAGACTGTAGAATTTCCTAGCTCTAGTTCCTGATACTGTGATGGAACTGGTTTAATAATAATAATGATACTTAAGACAAAGTATGTCTCTTTTCAAAAATCAGTTTCTACTTAACATTTAACCGATAATAAATCCACGTAGTTATCCTGGATATTACCTAACCTCACTGACAGGAATTTGCACCTTATTTCTCACTCTAAAAATGTTGAATTTTGACTGCAAGGCTTTGATTTTCTTTAGAATGGAAAGCTTTTCCATTCACTTCCTGGCTTTTGATTTGTTTCTTGTGCTGGTTTGTCATATTTCGCCTTCTCTTTGAATGAATAAATAGATTTACATCCCTATATATTTATCGTGAGGCATATTTCTAGCTATTGATTATTCTTGGACCTGTAAATGCAAATTAAATTTGAATTACTTTTCCATAAAATGTGATTATAGAAAGAAGACAGTACGTTGGCTATTGGGTGCAGTAGTTGCGAATGTGAAATAGCATAGCCTCCCTAGTCTGACCTTAATCTTAAGAGTAACAGCAATTTACTGTTTGTACTGTTCACTGCGCACTATGATTTTATGATCTCTTATTCTGTGGCTGCTGGTAGTTCCATAGGAGGAATAGGTATTTCCCAGGAGTATCTCTATCCATAGGTAGTTCCCAGGAGGAGACATCCTTGGAACCCAAGGTGCTGCAGGGCTCTGTGCATGGCAAAGGCATGTAAATGTCTCAAAAAATTAAATAGCCTAGACCAAAGTTGGTTTTTTTTCTTTTTTTTTTTCCCACATAGTGTAATTGAATAGTGGCACTTGCTGTTAATGGACGTTCTGACTACTGAAAGTTGATGAGTTCAAAGAAATGAACAGACGAGGCTATTGGGTGGATGAGTCTACCCAGGGCTGTTAAACACCAAAAACGTTTGATTCAAGGTGTCTCTCGCCCAGAGATTATCTGAAGCTATGGAAATGTCTTAGGAATGATGCAACTGCTGTCTTTCCTTTATATGCACGTTGTAAGGGCTCATGGGGGCGGTGGTGGTGGTGACTTGGAGGCATGTGGGGCAGATTTCAGGGGATGTTGCGGTGAGCTGGGTGTTAGGAACTTGCAGTTTAACCTGTGTGGTTACAGTAGGGAGGGGGCTGGCTGCTGTTCTCGTGGAGCACCCTGCTATCAAAGGATGGGTGTAGTGTTTACTCCATGGACATGAAAGCTTTGAGCACTTTGTCTTTCACGAGGATTTATTGATTGCCGAGAGACCTTTCTGCATATGAAGTGTTGTTCTTCAGAGTAGGCTGCAAAAAGCATCGTAAGATCTCCTGCCCCAAGTTGTGCCCTGCGTCACCTTTCCTGGGCTACAGAGTGACTCTTTTTCTTCCTTTTTTACCGTTGTTTTGCTTAAGTTTGAGGAGATTTGGAGGAAGCTATGCTAAAAATATGCTATATTTTTGTAATGATTACTGAATCTGTGTAAGCAGTCTTTGCCCTTGGTTTTCCTGTATTATCCTTAAAAGGGAATTGGATCTCTATTTCTGGTGTGAGCTAAAAGGGTAACTTGTGCCTGAACAATTTTACAGATTTTCTGTATGTAGATGTCTGTGCAATGTTGGTATTTCTTTAACACTACAGGTGATTTCTTGTCCCTGTGACATTTAGAGATTTCTAAAAGCAACCATTGTAGTATTTTCTCGTTGTGGCATATAATAAGATATTTTTATGCAAGGTCTTTCTTTTTAAGACCTTGTATGTAACATCTTAGTCTTAGGAAACAGTTTTTATTTAATGAACCATTTGGGTTCCTCCGGAATTATATTCCTCTGATGTTAGAGGTGACAGCATATAAGGTATAACTCTCCTCCATACATAGGCAGTGTATTTAATTTTTATAAGAAATATTGGCCTCGATCACATGCTCAAACAGTATTTTTTTATATCACTTCCCAATAATGATGAATAGCCGTATTGAGCGTATGTCTGATAAGCAGAAGTATCATCTTATCCATCCTTTCTCTGTTTTCCATCCACACCCTCTAAATTTGCCCTTTGAGAAACCCTCAAGGGCTGACTTCTTTCAGCACTTGCCTACAGATAGCAGCGGTCTCACTGCTGTCACCACTGCTGCCCCTTTTCAGGATCATCAGCGATGAAGGTAGGACCCTGTCATACATTCAACAGCAAAGCTACTTTGAAGTAAATGTGCATTAGGAATTAGAAATGCACTGCAAACTCTTAAAGTTGGGCTACAAATTCAAACAGAAGCTAGGAGATGTAGGACTGATTAGGTTTTTTGAAAGGGTATGCTGTGCTACAGACCTAATTTCATCCTTGCATGTTGCTTTTTCGCGTATTGTAGATTTTTCTAAGTGATACAATTTCTGTGTATTTTGCAGTTTGCATAAATAAGGAGACATAGAGGCAGAGCTGTTGGCAAGCAGAAGGAGATCTGGGTGAGGAGGGGAAACGAGGTATGAACACCAGCTGAGGATTACTTGCTCACTGGGCAGAGGATTCCAGCTCTGTTGGCTGCTGATCCTCACACTGTGGCAGTCTGTGAGGGTTTTATAGGGATGCATCATGCCCTTAGTCTCTATTCTTGGCTGTTCTGGATGTGCTGTGGAACAACTGCGATCCTGCTTTCAGCCCTGAGCCTGACAGGGATGTGGCTAATACTGACAGAAATATCACAGGCACTCTTGACATAGAGTGTTACTTCAGCATGCTGATGTACGTATTTTGTACTAAACCTGTCTACATTATCTAGTGATCTTTGTCTTGTATTTATGCATGCTGGTTTTTAATGTAGCTGCTGTCTATCTATTATAACTGTTATAATTAAAGTTAGCTGGTAGAATGGGGAGCTCCATATTGCTCCTGTACTCAAGCAGAACTGTGCTGCTGTGCTGGGCTGCATGCGTTGTTACCTTAAAGCAGTACCATTTTTCAATGCCTCAAACCCACAGAGTCCAGTTCTGCAAACCATAGGCCACATGAGCAATCCCGTGTCCACTGAAATCAATGGAATCACTTGTGAGAATAAGGATTATGCTAGTGAATAAAGGGTTTTCAGATCAGGGCCCTAACCCTTTTTTAATTAACCTTCTAAGAAAGAATTTATACAGGAAAACTCTGTCTCAGTGGTGAGCGGTCAATAAACCATGTCTTTGTAATTCCTTCCTTCCTTTATGGGCCCTTTGTGTGAGGCTTAAGTGAAATGGATCTCACTGTCTCTATCCTTTCCTTGCTTCCCTCCTGCCCAAGCCGATCACTTTATAAATGTCAGAGTTTCTCTTTCTTGTTCCCTTTTTGTTATATTTGCTCTTGTTGCTTTTGATGACTACTAGCATAACAGTTTCTTTTTACACAGAAGTAACATAGATGAAAGCAGACTGAATTGTCAGATAGTGAGATTACATCTTATTTTATCCTTTGGGGATCAAAATATTAATTTTTATATCAAGAACCCAGCAAGTAATTTTTATATTTTCCTTCTTATTGCTGCCTAGTAGTTTTTACTTCCTACTGTTCAATGTTAGAGAGGATCTGTCCTAAATATAAACTTCTAAGATTTGGAGTATTATCTTTAACATAATATCAAGTAATCTTCCATCTTCAGGTTCACTTCAGTGCCTTAAAAATATCAGTTACTGTTTGCCCTTACAGATTAACTGTGAATCTGAAGCCCAGAATCAAGTCTAGCAAACAATAGAAAACAGAATGAAAGGTAAGATGTGTCTGTTTAACTAAAGCATTTCCTGATAACATTACAGACTGGAGAGTCAGAAGTGGCAGGAAATGAGATGGAGAAAAACAAAGATCTCCATTGTGCAAGCTCTGCTACAATCTGCAGGCCTTAAGGTGTTTTCAAATGCTGCAACCCATGTAAGGCTGCTTTCTCACTGCTGAAATTGATCAGAAAGATGTTCTTTATTTCAGTTAACAGAAATATTTAGTTATTCCTATTTTTCTATTACCTACAAGCAGAGTTTTAATTTGAGAGCTTTTGTAATTACCTGTGTACTGAAAACATTCATCCTACCATGTGCTGTCTGCTTTTTTTTTGTGAGTAGTTGGGACTTTATTCCTTGGTGTAATGATAATTCTGCTTTCTAACTAATTGCTAGTTAACAGGAACATTTCTTAGGGAGCAGAGACACATTATGGTTAGACACATGCAAGTCAGACTGCAGAATGATTTATGAATAGAAAATCTCCATTCATGTAAATATTTATAGGTGTATAGGAGTAAGAGTTATGAATATCTTAAATTAAGGCAGCAACAGGGTCAAACGTTCATTTGTTTTTCTTTTGTTGGTTCATTTTTATTTTTATGAAGATGTTGAATTAGCTGATAAGTGGCTTGGTTGATGCTGAGAAGCATTGTCAGTGTGAGAGAGACTCTTACGCTGTAGAATAAAAGAGATGTCAATTAGTGCTCATATTGGCTGTGGTCCAGTTCTTTCTGAAGGTACCTTATGCTGTCTTCATTGGTCATTCTCAAACAGATTCCACCCCTCCCTTCCCCCCCCATTCATGATTTGTTCAAAGGAATTGGTGTGGCTTTGTAAGGATCAAATTTCTTTTTCAATTTATAGACTGCATTTCCTTTTAAATGACAAATGCAAGTACAGAAACACAGTGGACATCTTCTGGAAGTCCAGCTTCAGTGGGATCTATCCTTGGAGAAGTGATTAGTGGAGTTTCTCTCCATTTAAACTGTTCTCAGCAAACAGTATTCTTCCCCTTCTTTGGGTATCCTGGGCCCAGGTTTATGGCTAAGCATTCAACAGCTTGACAAACAGCTTGTTAAGAAAAACTTTTGGTCTTATCTCTCTGGGTGCCTGTTCTTTAGTGGAAATAAACACTCCGCAGTCTCTAACTTTGCAACTGGTCTAATGGTGTTCTGAACTCATACATTCTGTTAAGAATCTGCTGGCAGACATTTGTTGGAAATGAAGGAAATTCTTTGTTTTTAGCCATTCTTGAGTCAAAGAGAAGTGACAATATTGTGTGCACCTACAAGTTTATGTCCAAACTGTGACTTGGACTGAGCACTAGTCCTGTCCTTCTGGTATGGGGCAGTGGGATTCACCTTGTTAAGAATATGACTACGTATTGCTTAAGTATTTTCCTACTCTTTTGATGTACAAGCTGAGATGGATGAAAGCTATTATTGAGGGCCTACAAGTATTATAATACTCGAGTATTTTCTTTATTTTGCTGATTGATTTTTGTCATGGTATTTCCTGGTCTTTGAATTCCTTTGTCCTCTAATGCTCCTTTCTTAGATCTTCAGTACAATATTTCATTTCTGCTTAGACAAGCTGTTGTCTAATCTCAAAATTTCTCTCTGCCTCTAACTTGCATTTCCTTCTACTAGTTTGTTGCACCATATTTGCAAATCCTTTGCTTACGCTATCTGCATTTCCTAGAGTTTATCTCTTGGTCTCAGAAAGGAATTAATAATCCTTCTAGCAACTTTATCCAGTTAGCCTTTCACCCTAATTTCATCTCAGGCAAATTCTTACAGCCGAAAATCTCCTTGTATGAAGTAATATATGGCTTTGAACTCTTTGCCTTCCATGACTATCATCTTAAGGCAAGAAGAAGCTCTGAAGCTGAATTTCTGGAAGCTGTCTGCTGTGCTTTCATACTTGGACCTGTTATTTAAGAGGAAATATACGGTTTATGTATTACACCATTTTGATTACCCAGTAAGTCTCAAGTTTAAAAATTTAACCTTGATTTATCACTATTTTAAAAACTGATTTATTTACTAGGAATTACCTATTTTTATGCTCAACCTTTAAACACACACAAAATGGTTCCTTAAATCTGTAAGTTATCACCTTCCTTCAAAACAGATGCTTTTAAAGGGCTGAATCAGTATTTTAAATTCAAAAGCACTCTCAGTATTTTGGCTTTCAAAATAAGTTTAAGATTTTTTTTTTAGCCTAAAAGAAATTATTATGGGTGTCTTGCACAGATGGAAGAAAAACTTTCGTAAATTTAATTTTGATCCATACTAATTGGATAAACAGTGATAAGTGCATTTCTAGCCATCTCTCAAGAACATCTGCAATATCATCAATGCAGTTCAGAAAGTTCGGAGTCTTCTCAAGATGCTTTTCTCAGTGCTGATAAGTTGTAGCAATTCAAACCTTTAGCTACTTTCCAAGTGGGCTCTTGCCAAATGCAATCTATAAGCTGCCTCAGGATATGTGGTTAGTGCCTCAAGTACAGTACTCTTGAATACGACCTTATGTCTTTCAGAGTAAGTACAGACTGAATGAAATTGAGCTTTTATTTAAAAATTATCATTGGATCTTTTAAGCCCAGTCAGGCTATTCTTTTTAGTATCCCTTTAAAGTGCTTATAAATTTCTAACAGCTCGATTTCCTTGGTAGAATGCACCAGGTTCTGACAAGAGCGCCTGTATGTCTAGTCACTCTATATTTATCTGAAATTACTAAAAACAGGTTTTAGAATTCAGCTTTGTCTGTGGAGCTTCCTTGTAACGTGAAGAGAGAAAATGTGCATGGAAGCTCAATTCGGGTGTGCAGCACTGGTTTAACACCATGAGGATGGCAATCACAGTGCACAGACAGGTGCTCCCAAGGACCATGGAAAGCTTCCTTGTTGATAACTCAATAGACAGCTCATCTATGTCAGGAGATTGGAACAATGTGTTACAGCTAATGATACTGATGATGAGAAAAAGGTGGCACTTTTACAGAGTTTAATGAGGGCTAAAACTTATAACTTGCTGTATTGCTTAACAGCTGGCATTAAATCAGCAGACAAAATATTTGCTGAGATCGTGGAAAGTCTACAGAATTACCTCTTTGGTTTCTGCAGAATGTACTTGTTTTTATAAAGAGAGTCAAAAGAGAAAATGAGACAATTCTTGAATTTGTCAGTTCAGGAAGAATTTAAATGATGTGTTAAGAGACTGGATAGTGTATTGTATGCAAAAATGAAACAGTCCAAAAATGGTTATTGACTGGAGTAATTGATCGAAAGCCGCGCATAAGGAAGAGAGCAGGGCAGGGCAGCACAGGACTCTGAAAAGCTGCAGGCAACCACTGCAGCTGTGCTGCTGTGTTCCTAGCAGAGCTCAAAGAAGATGAATAAAGCAGAATGGTTTGTCTCCATCGTATGAAAACGAGAACTGATCTGAAGTAGCTAAGGATGGGATACGCAGAGGGTATGAGGTTTGGTCACTGTCACCTGCCACCCCTAATGAAGAACAATGAGGTTGCGGATGTTAATGTCTGCTGTGGTCTACTGTAATCCCATGGATATCTTTACAGCTATTTCACTTAATGTACAGTAACAAAAATGCTGTTGGGCTTTGTCAGAAAAATCATAGGATCATTAAGGTTGGAAAAGACCCCTCAGATCATGTAGTTCAACTGTCAGCCCATTCCTACATGCCCACTAAACCATGTCCCTCAGTGGCACATCTCCAAGTTTCTTGAACACCTCCAGAGATGGGGACTCCAAGAGCACCCTGGACAGCCTGTACCAGTACCTCACCACTCTTTCTGAGAAGAAATTTTCCCTAAGGTTCAGACTGAACCCCACCTGGTGCAACTTAAGGCCATTGCTTGTTGGACCTATTGTTGTTATGTGGGGAATAACGCTGACATCCACCTTGCCACAACCTCCTTACAGGGAAGTGTAGAGAGCAATAAGGTCTCCCCTCATTCTCCGACCAAACAATTCCTGCTCCTTCAGCTGCTCCCCATAAAACTTGTGCTCCAGACACCTTGTGGCTCCACTGCAATTCTCTGGGCACACTCCAGAGCTTCAGTGCCTTTCTTGTAGGAAGGGTCCAGAACTGAACACAGCACTCAAGATGCAGCCCCATCAGTGCTGAGTATAATGGGATGATCACCTCACTCCTGTTTCCAACCAAACTATTTCTGATACAAGCCAAGATGCCATTGTCCTTTCTTGCTACTTGGGCATACTGCTGGCTCTTTTTCATCTGACTGTTAGCTAACACCCTTTTCCTCTTCTGCCACTTATCTTTGTGGCCGCTCTGCCCCAAGCCTGTAGAATTTCACGGAGTTGTTGTAACCAACAAGACCTGTCGCTTGGTCTTGTTAAAGCTCATACAATTAGTATCAGCCCAGTGATCCAGCCTATCCAGATCCCACTACAGAGCCTTTCTCCTCTCAAGCAGATCAACACTCCCTCCCAACTTGGTGTCACCTTCAAACTTGCTGAGAATGCACCCAATTCTCTTGTCCAGATCAATGAAGATGTTGAATAGGGCTGGCCCCGGTACCAATCCTGAGGAACACCACTAGGACCAATTACCAGCTGGATTTAACTCCTTTCCACAGCTCTCTGGACCTGCTTTAAGAGTGGGAGTAGAATCTGAAATACATTTTAGCAGAATTCTCAGGCACTACCAACAAGGAAGCAGAAAGACTTGATGCTTCAAATTAGTAGGAAGAAAATATGCATCTTCTAAGCAAATGATATGTCCTGCTCTAACATGCTATGAAGTGAGGATGTTGTAAATTACTGTTGATTATGTGATTTAGGCAGCTTGAGAGAGATTATTACTTCCCCAGGCTTACCCAGGCTGGGTGTTGGGGGGAAGTGAAATGTGATGCCCAGTTGAAATATGCCTTCCCACAAACATTAGGATCTTATATTTCTTCGAGGAAAAATCTCATACATCTTCCTAAGCCTCTTCAGTACTTAGGAAAGCCTTCCCACTAGCTGTGATGAAAATGGGTGAAGCCCTGTATATCTAAATGAACCTCATAATTAAGTCATACTTGAAATTAAGTGATTTTAACTGAAATGGTGAATGAACTTACTCCATTAGCTGATAGTAAGTACTCCTCTCGAGTCTACCTAGAGCAATATGTCTATAAAAAAGGAGGTTTGAAGTTGATGGCAAACAACATCACCTGAAAGATGTGTAATACCATCAGTTAATCTCATAAATAACCTAGTACTTTTATTTATTTGGAAATGGACAATTAAAAGGGTGTTTAATGACATTTCTGGCAGTTAGTATTATGTAGAAACATGGATTATACGGCACCTTAAATAGTTCTACTGAAAAATTGTCATGAATTGCAAGAAAACTAAGAAAACTTGAATTGTTTTGAAGATTTGAGTATGTTATGACTGGCAGAGTGTTTTTTTAAGCCTTACAATTTATCTTTAGAAACTTTAACCTTCAGCTGTTCCTCATGTACATTCCTTTCCTTCCCCCTTACTCCCCCCCCCCCCCTTTTTTTTTCCAAATAGTTACTTCTGCAGGTTTTGCCTGTAGCAGTAACAGCATTTGATCTGCAGAATGAACTGTTGCAGAATGAATAGAAATACATCGATTCACATGGCATTTTAGGACTTCCTTTGAGTAATGGTGCTCATATTGTGCGAGAGAGTCCTTACACATCTTTGTCTATAAAGCTGTGTTATGATTCTTTTCTAAGTGAAATAGGAGCAGTAATTTCATCTCTCATGGAAGATGAGAGTGAAAGGTCCATTGCCTTTGCCTCCAAATTCCTTACCTTGGCAAAATGAGGCTGCATGGAAATTGAGGAAGAATCTCTGAGCTGTTCCTGACAGTTAAAACTTTTCACCAGTTGTATAGATAATGATTTATGCTAGTTGAAGATCAAGTTTTAGCTTTAATCCTACAGAAAGAAGTTTCAGCCGTAAGTGCTACAGAGTGTTCAGCTCACTGTACTGATAGTGGTTTCAAAACTACCAGCAGCCTCATGAATGCAGATCGTCTGACAAACTTGCCATTGAAAAATCACCTGTAAGAGTACTTGAAATGGGGTCAGAGGCAGTCTGTAGGCTCTGCATGGCACAAGTTACACTCTTAATTAATGCATGAAAATCCAACAGTAATCTCAGATGACTGAAATTTACCCAATGTAAATTGTGTGGGAATTTATGTAGAGAGCTGACTCGTGTGAGCAGCAGCTCTAATAGATCCTTATTCCTATGAATGTTGTTTTCTATGACTTTCACAACTCCATCCTTCCCATAGTGTTCTGTATCCCCTAATTTCTTCTATTGTGGTGAAGGTAAGATCCCAACCAAGTTGTGTTGGTCTTTTCATTGAACTAGGTCAATGGATCCAGAAGTTGCTGGAGTGTTAAAAAGAGTAAAACAGTACAAAAAATTCAACCTCAGGCATGTCATCCTGCTCAGCATATGAGAACTTACAGGGCAATCCTGGTAAAATTTGATTGCACCTCTTTAACTAAAGCTTTTCTTTCATGATGTATTACAAGGCCTATTGCAATCACTAATGTGGGATTTGCAGTGCCTGTTTTTCTTGTATTTCTGAAAACTTGAGAACTCCAAGGTATTGTTATTGGAAACTGATTTCTAGAAAGCCAGGTGAAGTCTGTCTGCCTCCCTGACCTCTGTAGCTGGGACTTCCATAGAGATAGAGGATATAGCATAATTGCCCTGAGGATTTTACTAAATGTACCTAATATACCTAAATATTTTCATTTGCACCTGAGTTTTTGCAAGCACTGTCTTGTTTAGACTGTGTTAGGCCATTTATCAAGGCATGTGTATCTCTCTATTGAGAGGCTTTCATTTCTTTCTTTAATTAGATATTCACTCCTAATGCCCAGGATATAGCAGTGCTGAGAATGGAAAGAGTAAAGCTCTCATTTCTGAAACAAAGAGCTCCTGGATAAACTGCAGGCTAGAGCAGAATATAATGCTTTCTTTAAGATCTCTAATTGTTTTTCTGAAATAAGTAGGATAAAAAATGTCACAGGAGCTCTTTACCACACTGACATTGTACATCACCAGAAAGATGTATTAATGCTTTCAAGGAAGGAGTCATTCACACTGTAACTGTAGGCAAACAGAACACAATATTAGGTTTCTGTAGGGCAGCTGGAATACAGAGCAGAGTATTACCCATCAGATGTCAGCTACTGCACTGAAAATCTGCAGTTTGAACTCTCTCAAGATGTTTTCTTTTCTTTTTTTGTTTTTTTCTTCTCTTTTTTCTCTTTTTTTTTTTTTTTTTTTCTTTTCTCCAGCCAAGCATATTGAGGGGTATTGGAAAGAAACAGAGTAATAGGAAGTTTCCAAGAATATTGCATTTACATAGGAGGAAAATGAGAGTGAGATGCAGAAGAAATAATTTGTGGGAATTTAGAGTGATAATGTCAGAATTTTAACCATTTGCCTCGTTAAGCTGGTGTGATGTTGAATGTGATGTAGAAAAGTCAGGTATTTACTTAGATGCTCTGCAGGAGAGAGACTGAAAAAATGGGCTCACAGTGCGGTGGGTGATGTGTGCTTGTACCAGTGAGTTTCATGTTTCTGTTTTTACTTAAAGTAACTCCTTTTGAGATATGTGCTGCAGAGTAAGAAAGTATTGCTGAAGCAAAGACCTCTGAAAATGCTGCAGTATTTCTCTCTATCATTTGCTAGCCATACTTAAGACGTACTGCTACATCTCCTACCAGACTGCTTGTGCTTCACAGTGTTTGTCTACCCAGGTTTTGATAGTTGAGACTGGAGATGTATTTAGTGCCTTGTTTCTCAGAGTGCTCACCTTGCCTAGCAGGAAAGCCTGCTAATGAGCACAGAGCAGACACTTGGAGCCCTGCAGAGTGCCTGTGGCTCTGGCAGCATGCAGGAGGGCACAACAGCAGTCTGGGGTGGTTTTTCATACCAGCAGCAGGATGTGCTCATTTTCCATCCGGAGTACTTCCCTGTGCTACATGTTTTTGGAGAAATGTTTGTGTATGATAATTGTGCCATGATCAGCAAGAGACTAAAGAATATCACAGGTCAGCTCTGGATACATGTAAAATGCATAGTTAGGCTTTTTATGATATAACACTGCAAGTGCTGATTGAAAACCTTGCTTCTGCTTTTGAGTAGAGTGTAATGACACCTGGCAATATGCAGAGTAATAGAACTGGCACTGCATCCATCAAGTGGATTTAATTTTAGAAGTGTTTACCAGATAATCTGGATGCTCAGAAAATCTGAACTCGTTATGGAAGAAAAAGGTATTTCTGCTCTTAAATCAGTTAGTCTAGCAATCTTTGCTGTTACCCTTGCAGCAGTCTGCTCAGCGCTTACCCGATTGAGGTTTAAAAGCTGTGTAGAAGTGCAACTTGGATCCTAAGGGAAAAGCTTTAACAACACGTTGATAGATCTCATGATAATTTTGGACTCTGGTGAAGCCATGATGACTCTTTACTGATTCTAAACCGAGACATAGAAGATTTCAGAACCTGGCATGTTTAAGGTAAACATGATTTTAACTGCCTTTTGATAAATCTTACTTTCATATGTTGCTGTTGACACTTTGGAAAAGAGCAATGAGGTGGGAATGTCAAGCAGATATGAGTCAGTCCAAAAATACAGTGGAGTGTGTGCAGCAGCTCCTCGTCCTGATACCCATGTGGTGTTTGCATCGTAGTCAGGTTGCCCCTGTTGAAATGCTTCCCTGAAATGCTTCCAGAACACCATTCTTCATTAAATCATATAAAAACTCCTTTCTCACATGGTTAATAAACAGTTAATAAACTGTTAATAAAACAGCTTTTTATTTATGCTTATTTTTTGAACTTAACTTTGATAGGAACGAAGTCCACAAGATGGCCCTTCTGTCTTGTCAGGTTTTGGGTCACGGGTGAGGTGGACAACCAGCAGTGTAGGCATTTATCTCTTCTGTCCTGAAATTATATGTTTAGAAACACAAATTGAAATCATATATTTAGAAACACAAACTGATTTGTTTTGTTCATTAACATCTGTGTTGTCTTCTCCATGATAATATCCTGCTTGTGTCTTGCTCAAAAATAGGCATAGATTAATGTGATGTTGACAGCAAAATCGCTAAGGAAGAAAACTGCTGCATTAGATAAACTTTGTAGGTCATGTTCCCTCAGTTTGCAAGTAGTCAGAGATGACTATTTGTGTAACAAGGCGTGCAAGGGATTGTGATTATCATAAAATAATCAAACCCTGGAGTATTTTAAAAGGTACAAAGCAGAACTGCCAGTGTTTGATTTCTGAATATGATTATCTGCTAATACCCTGCATCATCTGATTTGAGAGATCTCTATTCCTGTCTAATTAGTAACTACATAGGTGCTTGATAATATCTATGCATATAAATACACACGAGCATGAAAATACAGTGGTTTATTGAAAGAAAAGCATCAAGAAATTGTAACTGAAAAAATGCAAAGCACTTCCATGCTGAAGAGCTGAGGTTTACATCTTGCATGCAGTATCAATAATGAGAAGAATTGTTAGTCCATTTCTGATGAAAGTATAGGGATACTTTGCACTGAAGTAAGCTGCATCAGAAGTGAATGTGAGGGGTTTCTGAACATGCCAGAGGTGACGGTTAGTGTAATAACAGTCACAGCCTGATGCCAGTTGGGGAATTTCTTAGCTGTGTACATCTACCTGTTATAGACATCTGAACATCATTAGGACTTTGCAGGTAGCTGCTCATGGCACGATCTCATCTTTCACTTGCCAGTGTGGAAGGCAGTGCATATCAAACAGGCTTATTTGTTTGTGCACAGCACACACTGAACTGAACCAGCACGGCAGTGTTCCTGTTCAGGTTCTGAGGTTTTGTTGGTCTGAGTTAGGCACCTACGTTTTGTGTTCTTCAGCACTGATCTGTAACTGCTTTCTCACAGGCTAATGTGAACTTCAGGAAGTGCCGAATGGCTAAATATATTTCCTCTCCTTGTTCTTCATATCTGCCCCCTTAGAAGCATGAGGGTCAGTGCAAAACTTCAGGGCTGCTTTTATCAGATGCAGGAGGAACCAGGCGTGTCCTCAGCCCGAAGGATAGTTAGAACGTGGCAACCAGGAGAGGAACTACCCTTAGTATCATCAAGGAGGTATTTTTCTTGCAGTAAGAATCAATAGGAATTTGGAAGGCATTCAACTATATTTAAAAAGACTCAATAATGAGATTCTTCTGAAAGAATTTGGCCACTGGACAAATTGAATCTCTTCAGGGGGTGTCTTAGAAGAGCCTTTTAATAACGTATTTCTTACTGGACATAATTTTTCAGTGCTTACAGACTTTTTCCTCGTCTCAAATTAATTATTACCAAGTACTGTCTTTAACATCAGTTTATTAGCTAGTATACTCCTGTGCCATATGTAGTCCTTTGTGAAAACTAGGTTCGGTTATAAAATTTGATTTTGAATTCAAACATTTGCAATGTTCAAAAAAAGCTTAGAATTGTATTTAGAGTTGAGGTAAAACTCAATGTAATCTTTCTAATGAAAAGCACAGATTCCTGTAGGTCATTACACTGAATTTCACTGGCGTGAATCTTAGGTCAGTGGAGACATATTTGGTAGACATCAGCATGAGGTAATTATTGCCCTGATCTTATAATACAGCAGAGATAATCTGCATATTTGAAGCTGAGCATCATTTTGAGCTCTTAATTCTCATGGGCTGACCGAATGCTGTAGGTTTGAACACCACTCATTTTGATAGATGGGTGGCATGTGCATATTAAATAGTTTGTTATTTAGGATGCAGCGTTGGCTTATTTGCATAAGCTTCTGCATTACTGCAGTAAGTCAGTCACAAAAGCATATACTGTGTTTTGGATCACATTAGCAAAGCTGTAGACGTGTTACACTTGTCATTAAGACAAATGTTCTCTGTTCATGGAGGAAAGGTCACACCTGTGGAGAAGAGCATCTACAAGACTGCTTACATATCACCTCAGTAGATGATTCCCAGGTTTATACATTTACCAAGGTTAGAAGTGGCTGAGATGTTAGATTTCTGACATTTTGTTTTGGGTTTGCTGATAGACGCGTGGAGCTAAGTCTACAAAGACAAATGTACGCAACACAGTTCTTGGTAAAATTATGCTGATGACTCTCCAGGCCAGTGATCCTGAGGAGTTTTATATTAAAAATAGACTGTCATCCTGCAGTATTTCACTTGATCATCAGGTTTTTACATGAATCATCACTTTTTTTTTTAACATTACAAAGCACACTTCATCTACAGACCAGCTGCAGAACGCTTGCAATGGCCTTGAAAAGTGCAAGGCACTGTTTGAGGCTAATTTTTAAGGCCTGAGAGACTGAATGTACATTATTTGTTGTTTCTTCCAGCTGTTGATGTAATGCTTATTGCTCACTAAACCTAGTAGTATGACAGTGCAGGACTAATTATCATTAGCATTTGGGTGCTGCTAGTAGTTTTCTGGATGGTTTGTAAACAAATGTAAGCATATACGAGAAGATGCAAACAAATTAGCAAGGCAGGTGAGTTTTAGTGATGGCAAAAGCAACTTGATGCATGTAACGAGGTTACAAATTAGCTGTATCTACGTTCTACCAAACACAGAATTAATCTATGGAACTCATTGCCACAAAATAGTAAGCTTTGAGTGCAGTCTATTGGCTGTGTATTTATATGGCTATTGAATGTCTGCAGACGTGATAACATGACCCTCTGTTTTACCCTATGGCCTACTTGCTCAGTGCCTGGGAATTGAGAAGAAACCTTCCCCAGAAGTAAGTCATTCACAAACATCCATAGTAGGATCTGCTCCCTTTTTGCTCTGGGAGGTGTGTTATGCCTGATGGAACATTGAGTTGTGAGGTTAAAATCAGTCTCAGTAGTGATTTAAGGAAGAAACTGGCCGCCTTAAATGCCCAGTGTGATCAATGCTGGTTGGGCTTTTGTCTGGAAGCAACTGAGAGGTGGTAGGCAACCATTTATTGAATGTCTTGGTGCCATAAATTAGAGTACAGAGAGAAACAAAGCTTTGTTCTGCTGAGAGCAGAGGGAACCTATTTTTGCCTCTGATGTTTTCTACTGGTGTGATGGAACTGTGTGTTACCCTGCAGCCCTTCCACAGAGCTGCTGAGTGCCATGGCCAACATCAGGCTGCTCTGATGGAGATGCACATGTCCCTAGCTGCCAATTTCCCAAACTTGTTGGCAGTATAAGGGAGCAGTAAGATGCTGGATCTGAGGCACCCCTGAACACAGCACAGCTGGGCTCCCGAGTTCTCATGCTTGCAGGAGGATGTGCTCTTTCTGAAGGCACGCACCCTCAGTCTGCACCCTCCTCCTTAAAATCAGAAGTACTGAAATTTTCTCTCAGTTCAGCTTAGCTTACCAGGATCCCTTGTGGCCTGTCTTACTTCGTTACCTTTAGGAAGGTAAAATTGTTTTACATTGTACAGTGTATTTTTTTTTTTAATAAAGAAAATGGGGCTGTATTGGAAGAAATCAGAAATGAAAGTAAACTTAACGATTTGAGTAGGAAAAACCTCTCCTTGGAAGGTGAATTGGTAAAAGGAGAACTGGTGTTTGCACAAGAATAAGTCGTTATGTCTAAATAAACAGAAGACTTTTGCTTTGTGCTGTGCAGCTTCTGAAGATTTAGAATGAAAGGGTAACTTAGCAAATTTATGGTTATTTGAATATTCATATTTAATAAGCAATGCACTTCAACAAGGCAAATTGTTGTAATATTGTGTAATAAGGAGTATTAAAAGGTAAGGATGGCTTTAATGTCATTTATCATTCACTCTTTGTAATCAGAGCAAGTAAAAAGCACCAGTTACATAAAGTGATGGTGGAGGATTGGGTGGATTGCCAGCAAGTCTGACAAACTCACACCTGCAGCAGTGATGGTGCTGGGCCTCAGATGTGAGGGACGCATAAAGGACCTCATAGTTCTGTCTGTGGTCATGGTTAACAACAGGTCTTCTGGCCTCTGGAGCCACTGGATACCTACCAATGTGCTGCTTTAAAAAACTGTCTATTTTAACCAGTGTGAATTTGCAACCCAAAATATCTGGGGATTCTGACCCTGTTTTTTCATCATCCTCCTGTGACTATGGTAGCTTCTCCAAAGATTTTGTTATATTATGCAGCTGTAAAGGAGATAGAATGCAAGCCTTTAAAGAGGCTCACTTACAGTTACCTATCACAAACAAGTTACAAAACTTGATTAAAAAAAAAAAAAAAAAGGCAAAAAAGCCCTCTATCTTTTATAAATTAGCAGCTTTCTCCTGCGATTTTATCAGGACTGATGAAGAGAGTTTCAAAAGTTTCTGTTCTCTTTACAGCTATCTTGTTCATTAATGAAGCCTCTCCTCCCAATACGCAGAACTGTTGTTTCTTACTCTGCGCTCAGGAGAACATGGTGATATTGCAGCTGTAAATTAATGTCTTCTTTCTCTTTGTTACCAGCTGGATTGTTGGCTTAGAATATAATGCAGCAAAATGAAATACTGAGGGTAGTGTGTAAACTGGTCAATGTGTTTTTCAGGCACCTTTGCCAGGAATGATTAAGTTTGTGTAGCATTTACTTGAGTTTTTATATTTGGCTGCATCTCTTTCAATTTGTCTTCCAAATTCCTCATTAAAGTTCTTGAGTGTTTAGGACTACATAATTAAAATACCATTACACTTGATGGAGAGTGGAAAAATCCTTTAAAAAAAAAAATCCCATCAAGAGGTGATATTGCATTAGTATTCAATACTATTAAAGCATGTTGGAAGTGGTAAGAATGAAACCAATTCATTTTATGATACCACCTCTAGGAACTCCAACTGCCTCTCAGTGCAAGCGTGGAACTATCCCAGAACTAGACCCAACTTCCAACTGGGGATTTGAATAAGGCAACTTGAGTTTTCTGAACAATGAAGTTGACTTCCCATTGGAAAGCTGCAGTTCATGTGACAGATCACAAATTTGTTTTGTTTTGTTCTGTTCATTTTTCCCCTCCTCCCCCTTCCTTTTTAATGACGGGGTAAAGACACAGCTGCTGGCACTCATGGGATGGGGCAGATGATGATGATCTCTTAGCAGGATGGAGAAGTGTATGTCTCCAATGGGGCTGCTGCAAGCAGTGTTGAGTACAAATCCTGAGAAAAAACAAATTGCTGTATTTTTTTATATTTGCAACAAACAAACAAAAAAACCAGGATACGTTGCATTTGGAAAATGTTTATTTATAATCTGAGCCCACGTAGAATAGGCACTAGCAGAATTAAATCTTTTTCTCTTTCCTTTATATTGCCTTTTAAAATAATTGCATCCTTTAGGATTTACAGTGATTTGTTCTATTGCATTTACAGTTAATTATATATTTTTGATTAATGTATTCAATTTTGAAATCGTTTGCTTAGAATATCTGATTGGGGTTTAATTTCCAAGCTATTGGTCTTCTAAGCAATGTGAGGAATTGGATTCCAGATAGTGATATTAATAGGCTTAGATGAAAAGTATTATAGTCCAAGATAATTCACTGTATTGCAATAAGTTAGTTTTATTATGTCAAGTAATACCAAATATTACATCCTAATTAAAATGAAAATGAAATCAGGTAAACTTGATTCTTGCGAAAACCACTGGCAAGAGCCAAATCCAGAGTCAGAGCTTTTAAAAGACTGGCAAATGAAAGCAGCCTAGAAATGCCAAAGGTACGTGGGCTGTCTCTGTAAGAGAGACACAAAGCAAGATGTGGAGTTCTGTCTTTGTGCCCATTCTGACTCTGGTCTTATGAAAGAATCATACATGTTGAACTGCTTTATTTCAGGCATTTCTGTTATTTTATTTAATTTTCCCAAAGTTTAGATGGCCCCTTCAAAGCCCAAGAGTTGCTAGTTTCTGAGGTTACTTTAATTTTCTTTACTTGAAGAGGTTCAGTGGCTTTAACATTTAGACAAATGGTAAGGGAAAAAAGTGTACTTTCACGTCAAGAAGAAAACATGAAACACCAAACGTACCCATGTTTTTAAATCACACCAGGTGTTTCTTTATGGTACCTGCGTAGAGTCATATCTTTATTTTCCAGGGTGACTGAATTAGATTAGATATCTGTATCTAGAGATAAAATTATGAATCTTTCCATTTCCACGAGAAACCTGTCTTTGAATTTAAATTTCTCAGTGCCCAAGCCAAGGAAAAGAGAGAAGAGTATTGTTGTTCACCTTGTAGAAAGTAAGCAGCAGGAAAAAAAAGGGGGGGGAAGGAGTGGGCATTAAATAACTGCATCTCAGTTACATATTATTCCAATTAATGCATTATATTCCCACATTATGAGAATATGGCACCTAAGCACTGGTACCTTTTTTTTTTTTCTTCTGAACATCATTATGATTGGGCATTCCTTGAGTTCCTGGGCATGGAGAGAAGCAAAACATACAAGAACGTTCAGGTAATTGAGAAGCTAATTCAACAGCACTGCTATCTGAAGGAAACCCAGTTTCATTTTAATGAGATTTGCAGGATTTGGAACTGTTTCCGTGGTTAATGCAGTCTTTCCTCTCTACCTTCAGTGCTCAGCCACTGGAGCACTGGTGGAAATCATTTCATGTTTAACTCACTAAGAATTCTCTTCTGAGAAAACCCTTTCCCAGGACATTTCTTGTCTTTCAGGCATTGCCAATTTGGTTTCTATTAAAAGGTATTGATATGGTATCTGACTTTTTTCAGGCTGAACTCGATTTTTCGTGAGCTGCTGGTTGTGGCTCACAACTTTTACGTTTCAACAGCTCTTGCTGTCTTTGCAGGTAAATCTATTTCCTTCTGTCTTAAAATATTTATGTTGTTCTCTTGTGGTAGTCTGCTAAATGATTTCTGCGTATGATATTTCTCCTTTCATAAGATATTATCTTTTTAGCAAAATTAATTCTCCAGAAATATAGCTGAAACTTCAAATGATACCAAAATGCCTTATGCTGTTCATATGTGTGAGTTTCTTGGTATAGGTGTTAAAGCTAACAAAAAACCACCTTTCATAAGTAATGTGAATTATTGTTACTGCTTCCTAACGTGAACACTTCCTTCTAAATGACCTAAGGTGCAAAGTACACTTCAGACAGCTGAGTATTTCTAATGCAATTTCAGTACTCCTAGACATAGTCATTTGCAATTTTAAGTTAATTAATTGTGGCTCTGTGGTCAAAGAATAGACAAGCTCTACAACAGAAAGTACCAAAGAAGGTAACTGAAAATGGGAGTTACATTTGCCTTTGATACTTTCCTTTGGATCAATCTAGTGACCAATAACAATCTAAATACTTGTTCATATCTAACTAAACCAGACATTCTGATTTTTCTCATTTATTTTATTTTACACGGTGTTGAGAAATCAAAAGTTGCAGTTAGTGGAAGCTGTGATAGCTCAGCATTCTTGGAAACTGGTTTCAAGGATGAAGGAGGATCTGACAGTGATGTGGCCCAAAAGCCATTGAGAAAAGATCCACCCAACATTGTTTCCTTTTTTAAGCCAGGAAAGAAATCTCCAATATAAGCAATCCTAAACTATACATTTTAATTGCCAGTTTATTGAAAAACTTGATTAAACCAAGTATTTTTGCCCCCTGGAACTGGAGAAAATAAACATTCAAAATGACCTCTGTCTAAAAGGTTTGACTTTCTCTGGCCTCTCCTGATAACAAAGGAATTCCTCATCTATCAAGATGAGAATATACCAAAAGTGCATTTCTATACATGAGTGTATATGTAAAAATATATGGGCACTTAAAATTTTTGGATAATAAAACCTTCCTGTGCTGGCAAGCTTTTCACTACTGTTGTTAAATAATGATTGCATTCCGTGGTGTGTGGGATAAATATTCCAGCTATCTGCATGAGGAAAATTTAATTTAGTGCATACAACTAGCACCCTCAGATGGATCAGTAAACAGAAGACAGCAGTCTTATTTTGTCAGTTTTTTCTTCATCATGTTTTATAATTGAATAGGTAGTACAGATAATTAGTTTCCTTTATGAATTTTATTAGGTTTTTAAATCTACTGATGGGTTCAGTGTAAAGCATCTAGAAATCTGGTGGTGTTGGACTTCTTATATTTTTATCTGCTAATATATCTGATTTTAAATTATTGTGTGTAATGTGATGGAAGCATTTTTATTCTTATCATTTCTTGTCCATAAACTCCTTATTAGGTTGCTGCTGAATGGTGTGAGAGGGAGGGATGAGCTAAATGTGTTGGGCTTCATAACCTGTGGAGTGCTGACAGGCTGTCCCCGTGTCCTGGGGTTGCTCTGCTGCCCTGTGGCCTCCCAGGGACGTTTTGGCAGCTGTTATAAATCACAGCGGCCTTGTGCTCTTTCATTGTCTTCCATCTACAGAGAACTCCAATGCAGTGCATCACCGGTTGTCCCCTTCTCCTCCTCCTCCAGACTCAAGGTGAGGAGTGCTAGGTGTCAGCTGCTGGCCTTCCACCTGGCCAGAGCTGGGGCTGTCTTTTGCACTTTGTCATCGTACTGCAACACAGTGGCACTGAGCAACATCACTTAGCGGGCATGGTTGTGAAGGGCCTGTGTTTGGACTTGGTGATCTTAGAGATCTTTTCCAACCTTTGTGACTCTATGGGACTCTGTCTATGGTCTTGTCTACAATAACACAAAATATTTGAGCTAGTTCTCAAAATAGGCTCCTTCTCTGTGGAGTTTGATCTAAAACAAACTCTGAACAGAAACCCATGTAGAAGAAACGTTATACGAAACGTTAAACGAATATAGAAGAAACGTTGCTGTTTTACAGCTTCATTTTATGTATAATCACTTAATAGTATAGGTATTTAATATTTTCCATAGCTGTTTCAACTAGATTCCTGTTATCTGCTGTTCTTTCTCTCCAGTATTTTTTAACTGGTTTTTCTGTTCTAAATCCCTGCAACAAGTCAGCTGCTACTTAGTGCACCAAATGAGCACAGTGTTGTACAAAACCTCAAGCTCTATCCACAACTGAAGCTCTGTCTATCCTCAAGCACTGAACTTGTGAAGATGATCTGAATCGCTTGAGATCCAGAAAAACTGGAGGGCTGCAAAACTGTTCCTTCCGTCCTAGCGTGAGCAGGGAGGTCGTATTAAAGGCCAGCAGGATCAGCTTCTTTCTCATTTAAAGCACAAAACCCCAAACCTCTCCTCAGCACACATGTTAAAAACACACATTATTGCAAAATGTTTGGTTTTAAATCTATAATCTGGCAGACGTCACGGCCTTTGGGATTTGTGGAAATCTTCAGATGTGGAATCTGCAGCATTAGCTTCTGTAGGATTTATGGTCATTTTTGTTCTCAAAGAGGAAAAAATGTTTCAGACCAGAAAATGTACACCCCATATGTTAAGGTATTATTTAGGAATTTACAAAAGGGAGGTCAAAAAAGGGACTCACAGGGCAAACAGGGACTCCTTCGATATAGAGCTTCCCCAGTGATAGTGTTCTTTGGACATGAGTTTTTGTTTCAGAACAGGTGTTGGATGGGCTTTGGATGATGCAGAAACATGGGCTATGCAGAACCAGTGTGAAGCTGTGCAAGCTTCTCAGAGATAGCTGAGCAGCTACAAACTGAAATGTATAAAATGTTTTCAGGAATATTCACATGAGAAATTGCTCATATTGGTCCAGCCATTAAACAGTTGGTTCTCTCAGTATCTGAAATCAGAAGGCAATGCATTTGTTATCATTTATGAGGCCTCAGCAGCAGTAAGCGCTTCCTGCAGAGCCCCAGCTCTTCCTGCAGAGTCTCTCTCTGCTCCCTTATAGCTTGTCTGTAAAAGAACAAAAAGCAGTAACATGTTCTGCTCTATTTGACAGTCAAAGTATATAACTGGCTGCATGGCTGTGCTTTGGGAAGAATGCTTTAGGGATTTCCAGCAGCCATGTTCCTTGCAGTTCTGTTTTCTCATATTTACTGTGCATCCCTTGTGGTCTGGCTGCTCATTTGTGGCAGCCTTTCTAGCCATCCACTTCAGGCTGCCCTTTGGTTCCTCCCCACATTCGCCAGAGTGAGTTAGAGGGCTCAGTGGGCTGTCACCAAAGTTGCTGCATTTTGGTCAGGTGCTTTCACAGAACCCACCAATTTCCATGCTATCAGTGGTAGCAGTACCAACTAGCTGTCACCAAGTATTTAATATTCCTCTATAAAATTACTTTTTTTTTTTATAGTTCTTTTTGGTGCATCCATGATGCTCCATTTTAGCTAACTTATTTTCCTTTCCCCTTGCTATTTTTTTTTAATACAGTGTGCTAGTACCATGTTCAACCTTCCTGCTTAAACATTCACAGGGCAGAAAATGATTTTGCAGGATTATAAAGTACCTGTAATATGGCTGGTGAACAACCCAAAAGTGAAAAGTGCTTTCAGGAATCAGTGCAGAGAATATATATACAAAACCAATGGCTCTCATTATAAGATGCACTTAAAAGTCCACTTTGAAAACATTTTCCCACCTCAGTTTTTATTTTTTTCTTCTTTGCTTACTCCCACCCTGGAATATATGCAAACTTGTGGTACTTTTTCTTGTTGCAGTAATATTACTTAAAAAAACAAACTTCTTGGATGTCCTCTAAGGACCATGGCAGAGATTCTGGTAACATTTATTGAAGTTTTCAGGGTAATTGAGCTTTGATGGAGCACAGACATAGAAATGAGCTGGAAAGCTGCCAGCAGCCATTCCTTAAGTGCAAGGAGTGCAGTCTGGGGAAGCAATATGCACCGAACACACACAGTACAGCGAATGCTGACAGGATAAATCCCAGCTATAGGTCAGCAGCATTATCATTGTGTGGGGTTAAAACTGGGGTTTTACACAAAGCAGTTCTAAATGAGTTTTAAAGAAATTAAAGAATGAAAAATTGCTAGATTTATTACTGCAGAATCTGTGATTATTACAGAGTTCTCCAGCTATAAATGGAGTGCTGTCCTTGGTTTCTCACTTTACTGAGGCTTCTGTTAGCTGATTTATTATTTTTTAAGTTTTACTTACCTTTGTTCCCCTTCCATCAAAGGAGGACTGATCTGTTATGGCACAGGTCTGGAAATGAAGGGGAAAAAAGTGCTGTTACCACTTAACTACCTGTGAGGCGTGTAGTGATGAAGGTAGAAACCCAAGTAATTACACTGAAATCTGCTAGTCACATTTGTCACAGTTGGCGGTAAATGGGTGTGTTATTGCAGAGAGGTGGTATGAATGCACAAACTATTGCTTGGCCAACAGCGTGAGTGCTGGATGTGGATAGCATGTTCAGTACCCACCTCTGCATCAGCTGATGGCTGCTGGATACCACTGCCTTTCTGGGCACTTGTTTCTCACATCAGAAAGCGGCAGGTTTTTGGCAGCAGCCACAGTCTGCGTTACGATGCTGCAAACAGGCCCCTCTTCAGGTCTGGCATGGGTTCCTGCTGCTTTTCCTGCCTGCAGAAATTTGTAGTGGGGTGTGTTTCTTCATCTCAAGCACTTTGCTTTGCACAGTCTCAAACTGATGGGAATTCCATAGTAGGAAAAGAAAAGAAGGGAGGGGAAGGAGAGAAATCATGAATTCATGTAAGCATATGGCTCTGTGCAGCCTGAAACAACTGTAAATTAGAGGGTGGCACACAGCCATCACTCAGCACCATCCCTGCTGGGCAGACAGTGCCTGACTTTGTAGGATGTGGATGGACTGAGGGTTGCTTGATGTGCCCTCCATCACAGTTCACAGGTGGCTCCTGAGGGTGCAGACTGGGAGAAGGTGAGGCTGGAGAGAGCTCTGTCCTGCAGGTGTGTGCTTGTATTAATGGGGTCAAGGCCCAGCAGAAATGCAGCAGCAGTTTTCATTCATAGGGCATTCTCCATTGACAGTTTGGAGCTGGATTAAGGCCTCTTTGAGCCACTTAGGTGGTATGAAGATGAATCCCAGAATGAGCACAACTCTTAATAATATCGCTTATTCTCACCAGGCACATTTTCTCCCCCTCCTGGCACATACACGCAAATCCGGCACTTATGATTCTTGGTTTGTAATAGCTGATGGATAATATTCTGTTTTGCTAATGCATTTTGCCATCTAAATCTGGGTCAGGGAAAGAGGCAGGAATTGTGCTACTTGCTCTACTTGAGTTAGTAGACACAGGGACACTTGGCAAACCCTTTTCATTTCACGTCTCTTTGCCCCTCTGGAGAAACAGACCATTAATGATAACAGCCATTGCAGTTCTGGTAATGCGAATGTAAGTCAAGATATGCTGAAGTTTCATTGTGACAAACTAATTTCAAATTATTTCTCTTGATTAATAGAGAACTTGAAGTCAGGTGCGGAAGATCAGGCATATTCTGGAGTCCTCTGTCTGCCTCTGTGCTTCCAAATAAAATAAGCCTGTCACAGTATTTCCCCTGTTGCTCTGCTCACATAAGAGAAGCTCTTTGTAAACATCTGCAAGCATCCTGCTCCACAGCTCCCTTTGAGATCTCCTGTGCTAGAAAGGCTGCAAAAACTTGACAAGAAGGAGACAGTGGGTGATTTAGTATCAGCACTGCCTCCCCTGCTGAGCAGGATGCTCTCGGAGGCTTTGGTGATCCCTTTGTTTTTCCTGTCTCCACCTGTTGTATATTGCATGGGCTCTCAGGAGGAAAGAAGCCATCTTTTCGTGTTGTCGTTATTGGTTTATTCGACAGCGGGGACAGCCAGCTTCTGATCCCATGGCTGTAGCTCCACGTATTATTCAAGTGCAGCTAAATAAATATGCACTGTGGATATTCGGGAAGGAAGCGTGTGGCTCTTGTAAAGCGTTCCCAGTCCCTCGTAGACGTACTTGGAGACATTTTCTTTATGGCTGTTGTCAGATGTGGAAGCAAGTGAGGATTAAAATGAACAAATATAAAGAAATTCCTTGTTTAAATGGCCAATTTTTTCTTCTGATTTTGTTGCATTGATATAATTTTGAAATCCTGATGGGGATGTTTTAGTGAGGACTGACGTATGTATAGTTCATCAAATCCAAATGGAATATACTTCATATTGTGCTTGCTGCATAATAACATAGAGGTTTTGTCTCTTGTGTGTTGATGTGGAGGAGAAAAGGGAGATCTGGTACTATTTCAGTAATTTCCACACATCCAGGAAGAAAGGAGAAGAAAAAATTCTCTATCTATTTGTCAGGCACACCTGGCTCCTGCACTAATTTCCTTTAATATAGGTACTCGTTTGCACAATATGCTGTTGCATAGTCTTTTATGCATGCAATTTCAGGCTGCAGACAAAAGGTTTACTTTGGGACTGCCTCTCAGCTTAGAGTTATGCAGCATTTCTCTATGCAATTTGCATAAAAATCAGGCAAACTTCAGAATCAATGTTTGCATTCTGTAAATTCTCCTATGCATGAATTTCACATACTCCAAAAAGCCATTTGGGAAAAGCTCCTTTGGTGATGTGATGGAAAAGTGTCACAATGACTGCATAATGTTTGCTGTGTACTGGTCAGTAGCACAGCAGGCAGGCTTGAGGGCACCAGATCAGTTCAGTGTGTATTAGTTCACATGCCCTTACTTAGTGTTAAGTTACAATGTCTTACAGTATAACAATGGCATGGCTGCATGAGCAAATGGAGACTGTATTTGCATACTAACAATAAGAAGGGATATAAACACCATTTCACAGAAAGGCAGAATTAGGAGCCAAAACAGTAAGTGTAAATTACGTGATTAGATTCATTACTACCAAGCTATCTAGGCTTGCTTCTCATTGGCAGGATCTGCTAGCCCGCTTTTTTTGCAGCAGGGAGAAATACAGTAGTCCTGTGCAGCCTGTTATGTTTCCTCCCACCTCCTGAGAGGTGCCTTTGGGCATTTTATAGGGCTTGGCTGGGATTCTAAGGTATGAGCTTTCTCTTGCTTCATGGGAAAATCACAAAATATTCTGTGGTAGCCAGAGGCAGAGGAGAGGATCAAAGGTGTCTGAAAGAAAGCTTGATGCTGTCACTCATCAGAGAGAGCAGAGAGCAGGAGCGTTGTTGTCCCCTGGCTTCTGTTGGACTACCTGGTCTCTGTCCGGGTTGTTGTTTGTTTTGTTGTGGTTAGCTTTTCTCTTCATTAACAAACAAACAATGCCTTTTACTTGGGAAAGGTTGATCAGCTGGCATAGCTTTATAGTGCAGCTTGATATGTTCTTCGTTTATCTTCCTTCGTAAGCAAATAGCTTTTTTTTTTTTTTTGCCTTTTTTTTTTCCCATCAAAGTATTCTGTGTTTTCTGTTTTTCTGCTACAGTACTTTCTACAAGCATCTTCATTTGCTAGAGCATTACAGAAACAAAACATAAAAGCCCACCAAGGCAAGCAAATTCAGCATTCTGTTTGAATGAATGTTTACAGACCCTTTAAAATGAGTGTTTACTATTTTCTAATTCTCTGTGTATGGTGAGTCTGTGGAAACTGTTCATACATCAAAACTAATCAAACCTTCTAGTATAGCTGGTGAATTTACTGGCTATAAGAAGAAGCAGAGCTGCAAAGGTCCTGCAGAGAGACAGCATGTATGTCTGTGCCGTCTTGCCACTCTGACCTCAGAACAACGTATAGTTTTCTAATGGAGTAGCTGGTTAGCAGTTCCCAAGAACTGTAAGGATGAGAGTGCAATGGATTGGGTATTTCTTAGACTCTGAAACTGGGATCGAGGAAGGGTGTCCCATATGCAGAGGTTCTGCAATAGCTACGATGGAGACATGGCTTGTTAGGGATTCGTCTTAGCTCATAGACCATTCCTTTAGGTCTGTGCATGTTTGTGCTATAATTTGTGCCCTGTATCTGTACAGGGTGAGGATGTAGATAGACCATTAAGGGAGGAGTACAAAATGGGGTCTTCCTTATCCCAGAGGTTGGCTACTGTGTAGTAAAATTGGGTTCAGCTGAGAATGAATGAGATCCAAGCTTTGCTTCTGAGAGTATATTTCAGATACATGATGCCTATCATTTGGGAGTTATTGAAGGTTGTGCTTCAGCCTGTGCAGTGTTTGTATGGCAGCATCAGCTTGAACGCCTCTAATGAATGATACCAGCCCTAGATGAGGCCCTGTTTTCCAGACTTTTCTTTCAATAGTACTGATAACTGCGATAAAGAAAGGAGTTGAATCATCTTCCTTGTCAAACACAATGGCTAACATCTTGTTGTCATTTTCCCAATATTCATTGCTCTTTTGACTTTTTCACTCTCCCTCTTAAACTTATGTTCTTTTTTTTTTTAGTGTTGGCTTATATATGCATTATTATTATTTATATAAATATTATATGCACATATATGGCTACATCTGGCTTAACTTCTGGAAGAGCACTTGAGGTGTCTGCTACTATCAGTCTCTCTCCTATTAAAACAGCTCAAGATTCTCTGCAGATAATAATTCTGTACCCATGAGAACTCATTTTCATTTTATTTTGAAATGAAAACAAGGAGAAGAGGCACTGATTTGGATTATATTGATTAAAATTTATTTTCCTTCACTAAAGTCAAATAGGGTTTTCTCACAATATTAATTCTGTGATGATTCTGAAGCTTCACGTAGGAGGACCACAAGAGAAAACAGAGTATGGAAAGATATAACATCAGATCCAATAGATCTTCTCCATTCCAATAATTCCTAAACGTATGGAGGTAAATTTGTGGAGCTAAACTTTCTTCTAAGTATCAAAATTTCTGTATTTATGCAGAGAATTGGCTAGACTCCTAAATAGCTTTCTACCATTTCTTGTTTGATGGCAAGCTACAAAGCCCCCTCATTTGTAGGGAAAATATTTAGTCCACAAAATTTAGTTCAAAAGATCTAAAATTTGAAAGTTTTTTCTGACAAGTTTTGCATCAATTGGATCTTATAGCTGCATTTTGATGCTCAAATTGGCAAAAGAGGTGAAAAGAGGAGAGGAAGAAGGAAAAGTTAGATTGACCAGTAGAATAAAAATAAAATACTTGGGATACCTGGATATTGAATTAAATGTAATTTAGTTTCACTTTTTCTCCATTAATGTTTTATGACTTACTCTGACATTACTGAACGTAGAGGAAGGAACGTGAGTATTTTTGAGTGAGTTCTACAGTACGAGTTATAAATTCTTATCTTTGCAAAGGTCATGGAGTCAGGACTTTCTCACTTGTGGAGGAACTTGAAATAAGGAATGGGAGTAAAAATAACTTACTTGACTGTCTCAAACATTGGTTAAAATATGAGTCCTTCTGCTACCATGTGTAGTACAATATGAAGAAAACCAGTTTGAAATCATTTGCAGTTACCTAAGCAACACAAGCTCACATCAATAAAACATCAGGCAGAACTTTGTTCCTTTACAAGCCTTAAATTCAGGGGTTTTTGTCCCTTACGTGGTCACTGAAAGGGAAGAGAAGATGGAGCATTTTAGTGGGAGCATATTTTCAATGTCTTGTCAGCTGAGACTTGAGCTTTCTGAGATGTATCACAACTTCAGCCTCCGGCTTTACCTCCAATTTTAGTGTGATTCCACATGAATTGTAATTGTACCATGGCAGCAGTGAACTGCCTGGTGCCCGGGTCTGTGTGTGAACTGCCTGATGCACTGCACTCCAGTCTTGTAGCTCCAGCAGGAGCTTTCAGAATGCAATTTTGGCGTGGAGCACCAAAACTTTCCTCTATGCTGGAGGTTTGTTTTCCTGAAGAAGGCACTGTTTTCAATGGAGCCATTGCCTTTCTTCCGTCAAGAAAAAGACCTTAGACTAAGTGCTTGCGGAGGAAATGGTGCAAATGCAAGAAGGAAATACGCTTTCCACATTCTGAAAACAGGCATAAAATCAAGATTTCAGGGTTAGTCTTATGCTTTTAAATCCAAAAATACAATCAACTTCATATATTATTTCTGATGAACTTATTAAGAGCGAAATAAAATTTGAGTTAATTAAAAAAAATGCTTGATGCCTTAGCAAAGCACTGTAGAGCCACTGGTGGTAGAATTGCTGAAAAAGTAATAATGTCTCATGATTACATACTAGTGTTTTCCAGCTGTGCTGTTTTCACCACACTGCTAGGAGTAGATGCTTTGTTTTCTCTGGGGTGATACAACCTGATTTAAAAAGGAAGTCATAAACTATAACATATAATACTGAGAAATAAGGTTATTAAACAAATTAGCAGACAGTAAAGCTGCTGAAGGTTATTGGGTCTATAAAATTAGAGAGGAAATGATATTTGTTGGCGGTTGTTTTATTTTTGGTGACCGAGGACAGCAAATTCAAATGGTGTAGCTATAGGATTCTGGTTACCTCTAAGGAAGCATGAGTGCTTTTATAAAAAATATGCATTTGACAGAAGTGCAGAAGTGGTGGTGGAAAGGCTGAGTGAAAAGTGTTTCTGATCTGTGCAAACAATAGTGATCAGGTAATCTAAATTGAAATCTGAGAGACAAATGCTCCCTGCTAACTACCCAGCAAAGATAAGCTTTGTGACCATTTTGCAGTGTTGCTGCCACTGCCCTCCAAACCATCTGGTCCTAACTCTTGCCTGTACTGTGGTTGAGAGGATGCATGCCTCATAGGTTACAAATGCTCTATCAGCTCTTTCCAGCAATGACTTACAAGGAAGGCAATAATAAACAGGATTTCTTCTTTCTTTTTCTTTTTTTTCCCATTCCTCTGTCTATATTGGGAAGCTAATTCAGTTTGGAGGATGCAAGCCAATATAAAGAGGAAACAACCCAGAAAACTCTGTGCTTAAGAATTATTTGAAACCACTGATCTTCTCCATCCTTTTTACTTTAGGAATCAAGGGACTGATTGTGCCTTGTAGGCCCCGGAGTGGCGTTAAATAGTTTTAGATCTGCTTCGGGTTTTGCCTAGCTATTCATGGCCCGAAGAGAGAGCCTCTGCCACTACATTTCTGCTGTCCTGGCTCCATCTGTGCCTTCGGGCCCATAGTTCCACACAGGCAGAGGCAGAATGACAAACTGCAGTCCCTTCATGACATGATGTATGTAGCTAAACCATTACATATATGGGGATGTTACTATTTTTTATTTCAGCAAAAATATTCCCATTATCCAAACTGTTCATTTTGGTTTTGGAGGACAGATACGTGGCTGAAAGGACTTTCTTTTTTTTAATGTTGTTGAATAAGCAATGTGTTTTCCCTCTGGGGACACAAGGGGATTAATGTGCTGTGTTATACATCTCTGCATAAATCTCTCTGAGAAGTCAAAATTGATTCACTGCAATTGTGGTTATGCCCTGAAATTTCATTGAAAAAATGCTGTAGTTCCAAATCTTTCTGTCCACATTCACAATTCTAAAAGACTGAAATAAGATCAGATAATCTCATTGGGACCAATTTTCTTCTGTCATATTTAAGCACTACAGAGGTTTTAACGATTTAATAGCTATATTTCACTGCTTAACAAGAGAAACACCTTAATATTTCTCATCCTGTTATGAGTGTCCCTCTCTTGGTGCTGTTATTAAATATAGATCAGCTTTCCTGAGAAGAAAAAGAAGTGCTACCTTGTTCTGATGTTTTGAATTGTTCTGTTTTCTTAAATAGTTAGAAAAGAAGAAGAAATCCTGCAAAGCCACAGCACGATCACTTCTATTTTGAATATTTAAATGCAGAGTAACACTGTTAAAATAACTTTTTGATCAAAGTAGTTCTGTGCAAAGTTTTCTAGCCATCTCCCAGTGGCTTGTATCCAAATGTAATGGAACGTGGTACTCCACTCTTCTGTGTCCCTAGGAAAATAGATATTGGAAGATATGGGATTGTTCTCCTAGTGTGGAGATGGAGAAAATGCAAATTCAAACAGTTGGACTGAATTCCATTGGTTACAGTGATTTCATTCTAATGATGTTCTTTACACAGAATGGAGAATCAGAGCTAATCATATGGAGCACTTTTTTGGCCTTCAGCCTTTTTACACTTAAGCTCTGTCAGGTAATGAACAGGAACATTCTTTTCAAATATAGCCAATGTTTAATGAAGAATCATAAAAATTTGCCTATTGCAAAAACAAATTCAGCATGAGAGACAGAAAAAGGGGCATTTTTTCCTCCATCTTTTTCCAATTAATGGGTAGCAAACGCTTTAATATTTATTCTGGTCATGTGCCAGTCACTAAGCAGACTTCTCTTGTGTAACTTTGCAGTCCGTATATATTATAGGATATCCATAGAGGTTCTTGACTTGAAATTGAAACAATCTCAGACTTGCCTTAGTGGGCCAGCGCACTGTGTCCCTTTTGAGCAGGTAAAAGGGTGAGATCAGCTTCGTGGCATTGCCCCATCTCCAGTTGTCTGTTTACATCAAAATGTCATGTTTGTATGGTTATCGTGCATTGAAATTATTACCAACACATTTTATAACCGTGGAATGGTGATATTACCTGCAATACGACTTTGGAAAGTTATACTCTGAGAGTACAGAACTTTTTTTTGCCTTTGTCATTTGTCAACATTAGTAAGGAAGGAAGCACAAAGATACTTGAAACGTGCATATCACAGTTTCATAGGCAATGATTAAAGTCTAGCCATATGAGATAGTAATACTAAGTTACTCCAGACAGCAGTACTAAGGTCACTATGGGTAATATAACATCCTTCTATTCCAGCCTTTTGACTTCAAATTTGTATGAAATTGTTTTTGGGTGACTTCATTTTGAATATATGCTTTCTCTGCATTCTTTCTGGGAAAGCAGATGTTTTTCAAAAGTCTCTGTTTCTGTTAATCTATCCGGTTGCGTAGCCTTTAGCTTTAGGTAGCCTGGGTGAGCATTTGACCTTTTTACTTCAATGGAACCAGATGTATTATTTTATTTATTTATATTTTTATATGTTTATTTTAGAGTGACTGCTTCCCTTCACCTTTCCTGTCCCCCTCCAAAAACAAACAAGCAAAAGCATCTTAATTTGATGTCGGTGGGAACTGATCGTACTGTAAATCTTCTAGTCAACTTCAAAAATGCAAGCTGAAGTTTTGAGGGAAGTCATGATCAGTGTTTAGAAAATAGTATAGTTCACAAAATAGTATAGTGTTTTGTGTCCATTCCTGGAAAGAGTGAGGGTGACAGGCATATTTTATGCTCTATTTCAACATCTATATTTCTCAATAGGTTGTGACTGCCAGCTGTTTCCCGATATCCTTCTCAGGAACAGGAGGACTTTCTCTACTGGTCCATAAAGATATACCTCTGCTGTTGCCACTAAACTTTATGTAAGCCATAAAATATCTTTTGGCTCTAGTTTGAAACAAGGCGAGTGTTTGCACAATGAACATCAGACATACTCAGTGTTAATGTGTAATGTCTGTTGGCAGAGTTGTCTGTAAAGATTTTTTAGCCAGCCAAATGTTACTTCTGTTTCACTCAGCACTCATGTCTGTCATGGGATAGGAAGAATAACAGGTTGTATTAAAATTGGCTGCAGGCAGTCTCATTTTTTCCTTGTTGCTAGCCTTTTGAGTAACTCCTGGCAGCAATTACGTATAAAACACATTCCTTTTTTCAAGCTTTCTTTAAGTGGCTGTAGATAGAGAAGTGCTCTACTGACAAACTTATGACAATAAAAGTAAAAATGAGTGTGTATATGTGTTTGTATATGTGTGTGTATATATATGTAGCTATACGCTCGGATGTGTGATAGATACCAGATCTCTTCAAAGTGATATGTATGGTCTTTAACAAAAAGTCATGAAGGAACTGTCAAGTTCTGCAATGTGCTTTAACAGATCCTGACTTCTTATCCTAAATATCCTAGGTGAAAACACGTGAATCAGTTTGGGCTATATTTGGAATAGAGATCTCAGACTTGATAATTGATATTGCACTGAAAACATCTTTTAATAGATTCAACACTATGCATGGTGAAAGAGAAAGAGAAGAAAGAGCTAACAATATACTTTTGTCTTTTGTCGTCTTTTATCTTGTAAGGTTGTGAGGCTTCAGTGCCCGCCAACGTGAATAATGCAGATGTATTATCAGGGACCTACCTATGCGTGCACACATGTATGGAAAGTATGAACTCTTCAAGTACTTCAGATTTTAATTACAGAATTATAAATCAGAACTGTAGCCTCTCCTCAAGAAGTAGCAAGAATCCATATGTGGGGTTTTTAGTTTGTTTTGCTTTTAACAAAGTTAAGGTTACTCTTATGAGAATTTTCACTCCAGATATTCGACTGAAAAGGGAGTTTGTTATGTACATGCACAGGTGTAAAGTTAGTCATTATTCTTTATGACACTGTGGAGCAGAATATCAAGCAGAGATCTTTTGCAGTAGTTTTTTCTGAACCTAAACTACATCCAAACACTTTTTCCCGGCTTGAAGACCATCCACGTAATAGGCAGAAGTAATGGGCTGGAAGAAACATGCGAATGGAATTCATCAAGAATCAGCCCTGGGACCAATTAAAAACATATTTTCAAGAATGATCCTTGTATAGATGTTGTGCTGATGAATTCTGCTGCACGTAAAGATAAGAGGCACTGTCTGTACGAACGAGTATTAGAATATCAAACACACAATAAAGGGAGCTGTAAGAATTGTGGGAATAAAGGTAAATAAAACTTACTACTAATAATAACATGTGCTACACACAAGAAATCCTACCACTGCCTTCTGCCGTAAAGTCAGAACTTACCCAATGGGAAGGCTTTTGGTGTACAAATAGAGAATGAGATGACTAATGCTGCCAGAGTGATTGAGCCATAAAAAGGCAAATGTGATTTTTTTCAAGCACTGAAAATTATTTTCAGTAGAAAACCAAGTATATGAATGCTGATTTTCAATTGTCTGTTGGAGCTCCAGGCCCAGTTCTGGTCACTCATGTGCAAGATGGTGTGTGGGCTGTGGGGAAACAGTAGGTTTGAGTCCTTCCTTGATGTCCTACTGTGTAAGCCATCTCCTTTCTTGTTCAAATGGATGAGTCTTTACTCCAGGAGGGGAAATGAACAACTGAGGGCTGTTACAGAGGTCATAAGCAAGAACTACATTTTGAATATCTTTCCCTGCACGGGAAAACAGACATATCAAGGCCCTCCACGTCAGCCACAAAAGCTGAAAGCCGTGTGGTCATTTCTTGTGTTTATCAAACAAACAAACCAAAACATGCTAGGAATAAATCTATCCATGCATCCTCTTAAGGAACTTGATACATAATTCTGGGTAGTGTTTCTGACAGTAATTCACGCAAGATGATCAATGTTTTAACATCTATTCTCACTGTTAACTGTGGGTTTATGTTTACTGGAAAGCTGCTTAGGAGCAGGCAGCAACATTACCCATATACTAGTGGAGTGATATTGACTGAACCTTTCCTTCACCCTGTGGGAGAGAAGCAAGCCCAAGAAAATCAAACCAAAATGCAGGAAAGAAGCATGTTCTCGGGCTCAGTAGTAAGGCAATTGGTATAAATGATTTGTGCTGCACACCCATGTAGGCATTCAGCTACTGCACTAATCATAAGGGAAAAACTGGGCCCCAAAATCTCATCCACCCCGAGATCCTCCTGCACAGTCAAAAAATGAGCAATTTTTTAAATGCTTTGTAACCAAGAAGTGAATCACTGATTTAAAAAAAAAAAAAAAAATGTAAGCAGCTCACTGCTGTTTTCTTACTCCAGTGCAACAAATGGGATTTTTGTCTTAGTATTCTTGCACACTACTGTGAGCGTGTGTGTGAGCCGCTAGCACAGGGAGATAGGCCAGAGGCAAATCCCCAGATTCAGGCTCTTCTGAGCTGTAGACTGCTCAAAATCCAAATTAGGGTTTTACAGCCTGATCTCTTCTCTAATATTTATTCAGATTTATGATAAATGTAGTACTTTAGAGCTAATTCTTGTTCATAATGTAGCTGTTGTTCAGCCGTGACTATAGTGTGTAAAAACCCCGCATTTATCTTGGATCCTGTAGACATTTAAGCCTCTGTTCTTCAAGGCTGTATTTGTTTGTTTCGTCCTTTCCTCGTTTGATAGATGGCAGCAGATAAATGTTTCCTAACTGGGGATTTCTCATTAGTTTTTGCTTTTAGTATAATCTGTCATATGACAACAAATAACAGGGAATTTTTACACGTTCATGAGTCTGTATTGCGTTTTCACTTAAAGCTGCTTCTGTCTTTTCACAGGTGAGGTGATGTACAAATATAACCTTATCCTTAAATACTATCTTCAAAGAAAATGCATGTGTGCTGTAAGCAGAGCCCTGTCGCCTTGTCATTACAGCCCCAGTGTTTTCGAAGAAGCAGTCTCGCTCTGCGATACAGAAGGTGGAGACTGGGAAGCTGGCTCTGCTAAGCCTTGCCTAATGCAAACTGCTTTAGTATGCACATCACATCATGCCGGCTATACTGCAGGGAGCAGGCAGTTATCGCACAAGCGTGCATCCTCAGAGCCAGGATAAACATCCGATACTCTACCTCTAAACTGCTCTTCTGGGAGGGACAGAAAATAAATAGGGAGCGAGAGAGGCATTTGAAGTAACCTTTATAAGGAGGAGGCAGCAACCAATAGAGCCTTTCTTTCTATTTCTTTTTTTTTTTTTTCCTCCTTTTTTTTTTTTTTTTTTTTCCTACTTCTTACTTGAGAAATCCGTGTTATCTCAGCAATTAAGGAGAAGAGCCAGCGTCTAGGGCTCCAAGCTGAGGGGGAGTAGCAACTTGTACAGGTAGGAAGCCCTTTCAACATCCTCTTTAATTCATGCAGCTCAGTTACTACTTGCTATGTTGCTGTACGGTGGCTGACTTCTGGAGACCTTGTGTCTGTTAGCCACCGTACCCCAAGTGAAAGAGACCTTGGGGAGCTTTAATTGCCAATGACCTTCAGGCTATTTCTTAGAAAGGCACTGGTACTTAGTGTTGTGAAGTAAAGCAATCTATACTTCCATCTGACTGCTTCGAGGTGTGCATTTAGCATCAGGATGCAGCTGGGTGAAACTGCAGCTGTTACCCATCTACAAAACCATGTCACAAAATGAGTAAAAATTAGCCATTTTATAATAACTGAAGCAGCTGCTCTGCATTTTTAGCAACACTGCTGTATTACTTTCCAAAACTTATTACCATAAATTCTTTGTGTGAATAGTAAGCAGATATGCTGTAGCATATTTGAAGTTATTTTAACCATTGCCTACTGTATTTTCAGAGTAATTATGCATGTTTTATCAAGACTTTTCTAAACTTTCCTTAGGCAGCCATGTCTTGTGTGGCACATGAATATTTTCTGCTAATAGATGGATATAATAATTGTGAGCTGGTTACAGTATTTGCCTCACAGTTCTTCCTACTGAGAGCATGCAGGAATGCAGACACTGACTGCCACTGCTGAGGGCTGGGGTGAGATGGATCCCTGGGTCACATCTGCTCATTTTATCTGCCTTAATACTGCAGAGGGACAAAGAGAGGAAAAACCTGCAATTGGGCTTTGTGATCTTTGCTGTAGTGTTTTCTTCCTAGTGTTTGTATTTGTGTGCATCCACATGAATGAGCACGTAGGTGGCATTGGTTCAGCCTTTCTGGATCATGACAGTCATGTGACTTAATAAGTTTATAAAGGGCAAGAGTAGCAGTTGTGTGCCATGAGGAAGCAAGGTCACAGTTCAGGATTTGACCCTGTGAGGCATACTGTCATGTCTGCAAGACTCCAAAAGTTTCAGTATTCGATCAATTTAAGTTGCAGTAAGGGACTCAGAGGCAAACTTTTGCAAGGTTTAGCATTCTCTTCTGAAACAGACCAACTACAGGGAGTTATTAAGGGTAAATATATATGTATGTATGCGTGTGCATGTATTTTTAACGTGTAAGCAATTGTGTGAGCATGGATGCCATGTCTAAAGATTCAGTTGCTTACAGGAAAACCTCAGAGCAATGTTCAAAACAGAGCTTAGGCACCACTGTTGTAATCAGAAATAAATACTGATAATAGTAGAGCTTTCTTTGATGATCGTAACCATGCAATTTCTTCCTACATAATTGCTCTAGGCACAAATAGTCTCCTGTATATTGTTTAAAGGTATCCTGTGATTTGTATCTGTCAAAACTATTGAGGAGGTGTAAATCCATAGTCCTCTTCCACTGAGCATAATGAAAAAACAATTCCAGGAAAATGAGAATTATATCTGATAGTAATAAAGCCTAAGGAGGTAAAAAAGAGAGAGCCTTGGAATTCAAAGCTGTGAAATAGAGGTGAGCCCGGTCAGTGGCAGGGGTTTGTTAGCAGACCTGGCAGCAGGTGAGAAGAGTTTTGCCATGTGTTTCATCTGCTTGAGCAATTCAGTGCTTGGGAGAATTCATGCTTACAACGAACTGGTTAAACAGATCAACTAAAATAGAAAGGAAGCTAGAATGGGAAAGTGATACCTTGGCTATTATTTTTCTTAATATATAAACTGTATGATAAAGAAAATTATACCTGTGCCCTTCTATTATTTTAATGAGTAATGATGAAATACCAAAATGAATTATTACCTTAAAGAGGAAAAGTGGGGTAGCAAGTTGAACGCACCTTAATGCATTTGATTGGAAACTCTTGTAAAACGCAAGTTTCAGAGAAGGTGAAGGCAAATGCTGACTGGCTGGTGGCTTTTTGTTGTTGTTTTTAATTTTAATTTTAATTCCAATATGTTACATCCTCATACATTCAGTAAAACTGATGAATAAACTCAGGCCTTACATTTTATCTTACATTTATTTATTCATTGGCACACTCTGTAAATCTCTGAGAAACGAATCATTAGAAGACTGCATTGGGTTAAATGATTTTTTTTCTCAGCTTGGCAGTGCTTGCAGGTCTCCCTACATTTCTGTGATTCACTTTGCTCTTATGTATACGTGTTGGCAGCTGCCTGTTTTGAAGCATACTGTGTAGTGGAGTTTTCAGATTATCCTCATTCACAAAAGCAGTGCTTTATGTAGAATTGCTTTTTTACAACTCGAGGTCACCGTATGAATTTGACTCCAATAACCTTTCTTTTTACATTACGTGTAGCTTACACTCCTACAACCCTGCTGAACAGCCGCTGTCTCCTTCATGACTGAGCTCTTGCTTCGTTTACAAAACAGGTGGTAGAAATCCCTTTGTGCTTCAGCCCCACCTTAAAGAAGTTGCCTTTACTGCAGGTAGCTCAGTGAGGTTTGTGGAATGCTCGCTGTCCCACGGGGGAATCCTCTGAACTTTAATGAGGCTCCTCAAGATCTCCAGTCGCTGCTAGCAAATCTAAGAAAAAAAGTGCTCCTGATGGTGATAGGGTTTGTTAGTCAGATAAGTAGACTGATCTGGCAACCAGAGAAGTTACTAGCAGGCATCCCTGGTTGTTGTAAGACACTATGTAGGTACCCCCTTATTTCAGTGCCTTTGATCAGATGACCAAAGCTCCTAACTTTCTGCTGGTTCCCAGACCTGATAGGTGATGTTTTTCCAGTATCCATGTGGTACAGAGGAGGGTCAGCTAGTGCTATCGGAAATAAGGTGAGAAAGTCTCAGTTTTGTTACTGGGGTCTCATTTTATGACATGAAACATAAGGTCCTTCACTAAAGAGCAAAAGTAACTGGTGTTTCTTGGTGCTTTCTGCCACTATACTGCGGTATTGTTCTCTGACATCAAGAAATCAGCCTTTCTGGAGGGTATGTTGCAGTGTATGAAATTTTGGGTGTCAGTGTAATTCTATATCATTATGGGGCTCCAGAGTGACCGTTGTCTTTTGATCTAATTTTAGTTAGTTTTAATAAGCATTCTGGTTTTGGAAGCAAAACAGTCCCATTAATATATGATGACTCTACAAATACACACATAAGGATTTTCAAAAAACAACTCAGTGAGCATTTGAGAGGCAAGGGCTGCATACTTCTGTTGAACAGATGTGCCCACACTTGGGCATGAATTCTTTCTGTTGTGAGCATGGAACAGAGCATGAGAGTAGCTTTCCTTTGTCCACTGTAAAGGCACCTGAGGTTAAGGTGCTTTTGCACTTTGCTTTGTATGGAGACAGGAGGTAGGAATTAATGGCTGACACAGGGGTTCAGAATTCTTAGTAAGGCTGACTACCGTTGAACTTGACTGTCTTAAGAAAATAGTATGTTACAAGAGCACAGAACTTTTGAGATTTATTTAGGCAATAATCCCTAAGAAGCCAATTATTACTAGCAATTAACTGCTGGTTTGTTGGTTGCTGGACCGTTAATGCAATAACAAACTGGCTGTTAACTGAAATAATGTAAAAGTAAATTCTGACGTGGGTGTTTTCTCCAGCTGTGTGTTCAGCATGGTATATCTTCCTCTGCCCTAACCTTATTAGCAGCTAGCAACTTGCTAATTCTTTTCTTTTCTTCCCTGTTAGTATTTTTAATGCTAGATAGAAAAGCTGTGATGCTGAAGTTGGATTTATAGTATCTTTAAGGCGGTAGATTTGACAAAATGTTCTGTTTTGCTTTTTTTTTCCTTCTGAAATTTCATTGCAATTTCTGTTAGCACATTCTTATTTAAAAAAAAAAACAACAAAAACAAACAAAAAGCACAAAACCAAAACAACAATGAAAAATCCAAACTTGTCTGACCTATTTTCTGTATAATTGAAATTAGGAGTTTTGATAGAAACTTATTCCCAGCCAAATTCAAGCAGTCCTGGTAGCAGTGCTTAGCGCAGTGATGCTTCTCCGGCATTGGTCGTGCTTTGGAAAGACAGAATTAGAAAAAAATATGAGTTGTTTTGGTCTTCTCATTATCCTCAGGCTGGTTCAGAGTTCAAAACTGCACTGAAACACTGAAAGCAAAACTTGAATGGTGAGAGACCCAGAAAATAAACTGTCAGCTGAGCAACTGCTATTTTAGTGGGTTTATTTAAAGTCTCAAGGCTGTTTAATGTTGCATTTTCTATTTCAGTGCTTTACTTTTCAGTGGCCAGAAAAAAAGAGGAAGAAACAAGACAGATATTTTGTTAAAATACTAGAGCTATTTTATCTCTGCAGGCTTCACTAGCCTGGTCCAGGAACAGTCACTAGCTCAGGGTTTAAGTTGGTTGTGTTGACTTTTCATTGATGGAATCGAGGTGGGCAGCTCTACTAGTATGATTAGAACCATCACAAAATCTGCCATGTTACAATGAAATGAAGGGAGATGGATTTAGGTCAGTATCTAATGAGTCCCACATGCACTATTGGCAGAAGAAAAAGAGGACCTCACAAGTAAAGTCTATAATCTAAGTAACTCAGAAAAATAGTAATAAGAAAAAAGGCACTGGCTTTTGGGAGTCTTTACTGCAGATTTCATGTTGTAGGGAAAAAAAAAAAAAAAAGATATCTTTCTGAATCAAAAGGAAATACTCATATTTGCACCGTAAAGGGATTAAACTCAGAAAACGTGATATCCAGTTAGCATTTAGTATATGCTTTATGCAAAAACTAAGCACTGTCTGTACAGTTTGCAAGATCTTTTTTTTATTTTTTCAAATGTTTAAGTAACCAGGTTGTGTTGTCAGCCAGTGACGCAGCTGTCACCAGCTTATTCCAGGGCCAGCAACATGTGTAAGGATTGAGCTTCCTTACACACTGAGCTGCAAGAGAGGTGGAGAGCTGGGAGAGTGATTTTTTTTTATTGCGTTACAGTGTTAGTTTTCTACAATAAACATTGCTTTTCAGTACCTGTTTGGATAAACAAACTTATTGTTAAAAGTATAGGGGGTGGGGAGAAGGAGGAATTTTTCTGTTCAGCACCCTCCCTAGCAAGATGTATAGCAGTAGGGAGTTATCAGAAAAGAAATGTAAACAACTGAAATTTCAAGAAAGAAATCAGCTTTGTGAAAAGGCTGTGCTGCTGGGTGTATTTTCCTTCTGCGCTTGTTCCTTGTTTGCTTCAGTGTCAATCAGATGGATGTTCTGGAGTGGCTGGTGCCTTTATTTAAATTTGCCTGTAAAACACCTGCCAGATTTAATATCAAACGTGTGTGTACTATAATGAGATCTTTAGGTCTGCCTTAATGAGTGATACTTCTGTATTTTTTTGCTTTAAAAAAAAAAAAAAGAAAAAAAACAAACTACTTTAAGATACTGTAGTGGAAATGCTACGTCACAGCTTGAAGCAGTGATTGAGCACCTGGTGGGAAGGCAGGGCCAATCCGGAGGAACTCAGGTGCATGCAATGTACTTGAGTGATTGGAAGGGATGGAGCCAGGATCCATCACTCTATCACTTCCCAGGTTGGCAGTGGAGGTGAGGGTATCTCGCTGGTGACCCCTGCATATTTTAAGTCTTCTGGAGGTAAGTAGCTTCTTTCTTTCTTTGCCCACAGCTGTTGCATTTGAGCAAATCCTCACTTGCTGCAGCTTGGGACCTTGCTGCTCTTCTGTCATTGCTGTGCTTTCCATCACATGAAGGATGCTAAAACAGAATACCAGTTTGCATAGAATGGAACTCATTTGGCTTTATAAATACTTAACCTGTAAGTCTTCTAAAACCAAGAAGGAATAGACTACTCATCACACATAGATAAAATCATTGGATCCTGGCTTACAAATATTGCCTTTAAGTACACAAACGTTTGCAATAAACTGTTCTTCAGTATATTAATACAAGTTAATCATCTACAATCAACGTTTTTGTAAGTGGGCATAATTCAGGCAGAGGAATTATATACGGCACTGTCATGAAACCCAAGCAGTTCAGCATGATTTTATTGCAAGAGAAACCAAAGGTCTACTGCTTGGAGCCGAATTACCAGCTGTGGTGGAATTTTCACTCTGTATTTATCCTTGGGTGCCTCTGTAGCCACACATACACACACAAATCCCAAAACTACCTGCACGTGAATTTTTCTCACAGTTGAAGAGGAAAACTGCCCAAATACTTAGCAGAGTTTCCTGAAAAGCTATTTTTGTAGTGGTCTTAACATGAGGGATTTTGAATTTCCTACCCTATTCTCTGGCCAACCATGTGAAGTTTGTTTCTTTTCTGCTGTTGGGTGTAATAACAGCCTACTGGAGCATCTGTGCTGCTGTTGTATTTGTTTCAATTCATAGGACACTCTGTAGAGCTCTGTAGGTACTTTTAAGATGTTGTTCAGAAAATATTTATTTGAGCTCATTCCCCCAAAATGGCCCTTGAAATACACTTTGTGATTAGAATTTACAGACTTAAAGAAGAGGCTACTGTTGTTTCCAGGTAGTACTGTACAGAAACCAATACTTGGTGGAAAGTACGTGATAAATAACAGCAAAGTGAGGATGATGCTTCCTTTGTGTGCTATGTCCTTGAGTAGTGCTGGCTCTCTGAATAGCATCCCTTTGGTATGCTGGGTGAAGTATACCAAATGTAGCTGTTGTCAGTTTAGCTTCAGAAGATTCTCTTGGTGGTTAACTGCTAGCTTGTGGAAGTGTGATGGCTGCAAACTCAGATGAAATCTTCAGTCCTGGCATCTTCAATAGCAATAGAAATTCATATACATAGGTGGGATGGAGTTCTTTACCTGCACTTAAGCCAGCAGCACTGAAATCTCTCCTTCCATTCCTTATCATTTCCATATCACTCCTTCCATTCCATATCAATTCCTTCCATTTGCTCAGTTTTCACTTCTCATTAGGGACTGTATCGCTATTATATCAATTTTCATAGTGAAGAAGTTGTCCAATTCATGTAAAAGGGATTTGGGTATCTGTACCAATGATACTACCATGAGGGACCTTACTATGGTGTTTTGCAAGTAAGTCACTTCTCCATGTGGCCCGTTAATTTCTATCTCTGTTGGTACGTATGGAAGTGTGGTACGTTGGGTAGTCGTGGGAGTAGTGATGAATGCCGCCTTTCACTGGGGACCTGTTCAGGTATGAGGAGATGAGAGGCAGTGGAAGGGGTTTGTTAAGTTTGAGTATGTGAGAAACAACATTTGAAATCTTGTAATTCTGGTCATAGAATGATTTTGTGAGAGACTGGGAGTAGTCTCTGAAATCTGGGGATATCTGAATTTCAGGTGTGGTACGCTTCATTCCTCGAGGTTCTTTAGCTAAAAACCATATCAAATACATTATCGGTAATTATTGTCAGGATTTCAACTTATATGTAATTTAACAGTCTAAGGGTTAAAACCAAGTCAACAGATGTCAAGTAACAAACACAGAATGTGTTCTTTTTCTATTGTTTATTGACATCTAGTCTTAGTGTATAGTGGTGCACCTCACAAAGTTTTCTTTTGTCCTTATAGAACAAATGATGACTAATCAATTATTTTCTTGTGTGTGTGGTTTCTGTCAAGATGTTTCAGTTTGCATTGATACTTGATGAGTTGTATACTTAAAACAAATCAAAAACATGCTCAGGTGCTAGAGAGTATAGGAGGAAAAAAGAAATATCAGTGTGGTATAAGTCATGGGCAATGATAGATGTGTAAGCTGCAAAATACTCTTTTTGGTTACTGAGTTGCAAATAACAAGATCATGTCAATTTGCTGTTGATTCTTTATTTAAATGTATGTTTAAATAAAGCTGCCCTATTTAATGGGCTGAATTTTGGGCTAGTTTGACTATCCTTGGACATTAAACATTTTTACTGTCTTGACTGTTGTAATTCTTAAGAGATTTACAGTAGGACATGTACTCCAAGGGCCTGTATCTGCTTCTGCCATAGTGCTCAGAATAGTCTTTCTTCACGTGTGTCTTTACTCTTGAATTTCCTCTTGAATTGTTTCAGACAATTTGACAGGGAGCTGTACTATTTCTTTATTCAAAAACTAAATATATGGTATTATGCACAGAAATGATAGGGAGGAGATCAGGTCTTAAAAATCTTCAAATCATGCCTATAAATGGCATATCTAAAAGGAAAAATAAAAACAACAAAAACTGTAAGAGTTCTACTTGCCCTTATGTCCATTTACATTTTCAGAATCTCAGTTATTACCTTTGGACTGGTGTGTTCAGTGGCTGTTTTGACAATGGGAGAGTTCTGCTATTAGTCTCAGGTGAATCCTCTGGGAGGCTCTGGGAAGAACTCCAGTTCTTCCTCTTTTTTTATCAATTAATTATGCTCTTCCTTGAAGTTCATGATGCTTGCATAATTATTTTGAAGTACTTCTCCCTAAAATGTAAATGTAAACACTGTATGTGGAAATAGAGACCAGTGAACACCGTATATCAAGGAACTGAGATTCTTAAATATGCTGTATCACTTTAGGAGAATTAAGAATTGGTGTACAAATCTGCATGATGCCTATCCTGCATCTTGACAAGTGCGTCAACTGAGTAAATCTATACTGGGCTTTACAAGGGGTGATCAGTTAGATGTGTCCATCCTCCTAAAACATGGTCAGAACAGTGCACCCAAGGGCATGGTAAAAGGATGTGTGTTCTCCACATGTGTTTCCAAAGGAAAAAGGCTGTTGAGATGGGAATGGAGAAGAAGACATGATTCCTAGAGGGTGCTGCTTTTTCAGTGCAGCAGAACAGCTGTTCCTACTTCTACATTCATTATTTTTTTTGTAATGTGTAATAGGAGAATGGCCATTTCACTTGCATCTTTCTTCATGGTGCACGGAGACTTCTGAATTTCAAAACTCTGATTTGTGGTTACTTAGATAAAGCAAGGGCAGAAGTGATAAATAGTTTAAATACTTTTGATGTCCTGGCTAAGGAGTAGAAGTGACTTTCTTCACTCTTCAGTTTTTCTTTCATTATTATTGGTTACACAGCTGAACTTTCTTATGTGTACCACTCACATTTTCTGAATGTTTTCAAGTTGCCCAATGACCATGCAGTTTTACTCCAAACTTAAAGTGCCACTGAAATAAGGCAAATTTAAAGTGCCCCAAAATAAGATTAGATTTATCTCTATGATATACAGCTCAACAATTCTGCTGCTGTGAGGTTTTCAGAGCTTTGGTTTGGACTGCGCTGTGTATGCGCTTTCCCAGGAATGTGAAAGGTGTATAAAGCATATGATGCCAAGTGAAATTAAGTGAAATGCTCACATGTCTGTGAGAGCTTTGGTACTTTTTCAGTGTTCTTGAATATTGCTTCTATTTCATTCAAAGTCATCTTGGTAATGATATCTATTATTTTAATCTTCTGGAGATGAACTGAGATTATACTAAGAGTGCTATCACGGGGTTACCTGAAGGTCCTTCAAGAATTATTTCTTGCTTAAAGACATACCGTTAATTCCTTTGTCCATTTCTTTTGTGGAAAAGCAATTTTTCTGATCCCCACGAAGTTTTGTAGACACTGCCACATAGGTAGTTTGGAATACCATACAGGAAGAATAAGATGACCTTGAAGACTACAGTAATAGTAGCTGAATGAAAAGCTATAGGACAAAATGCAAGATAGTATACAGAAACTATATATTTCCTGTTTAAGTTAGGAGCTTGCTAATTGGACGTGACAGAGGAGGGGAATGTCACAGCATGACTGCAACCACCAGTACAACTCATCAGTGAAAAGGGCATATAAAGTCTTAAGTGGTGTTGGGTAAGGTATTTGCATTAGCAAAGGAAATAGCAAATATCTTTGCATGAGTTCTTGCAGAACCCTTAATGAAGGATACTTTCAGTAGTTCTTTTTGCCTGCTTTTAGATAAGGTGTACTCAAACTGGAACAGGTGGGAAGAAAGGTAAATAGGACGCTTGGAGAATGGGAAACCTTTCATAAGAGGCTGATAGACTGTCTTGTTTTGTCCAGCCAAGTAAACTTATTGGAATGTGAACAGTAAGTTAAAGGCTAAGGTAAATACATTTAAGATGGAAATAAGTAGGCATCTGACTCTCACAGATTTGATATTCTGGAGCAACTTGTAATGGCAGCTAAAAAAATACCCACAAAAACAATAACTCCCTCTCCCCCAAAATAAACAAACAAACAAACAAAAAAACCACCAGTTTTTCAGCTGGAGAAATACCTTTTTTTTAAGGGGAAAACCTAATTCACCTGCCTATTCTTGAAGGGTTCTAGCCTCAAGAGCAATCTTTCCAGCTCTTGCTTCCAAGCACTTAAAAGAAGATGCTAATGTTGAAATCAGTTGTATAATTCAGATATTGTAATGTTTAGATGTGGTTCAGTCTTGATTTACTTGGATTGCAATGAAGATAGGAGAAATCAGCATAAAACAAAAATTGCTAGAACAGCATTGTTTGACTGGAAAAAGTTTCAGTGTTGCAGTGGCATTGATAGTGTAGCTGAAGTTCACCCATATGTTCTTTATTCATTCCTTAAAGGTGTACTGCACTAAGATCTTACTGCATTTTTTTTTGTTGTTGTTTGGATAAATACTTGGTATCAATCTACTTCTAATCTGATTGTTCTTTAATCCCATGTCTTAGATCCAAGTGGGCCACAAGTTAATTGCAAATAAAACTAAGACAAGCTTGAACACCTTTCCCTTACTTCAGAATATGCCTTAATATATTGATAGGTTCCCATAAAATTGCTATCTCCTTCCCATGCTGCTAATCTGAATATTTAGCTGTTAAGTTTTGTGGGATTTTAGGGTTTTTTTGTTCTTTTTTTTTTCTCTCCTCATAATAAACTCAATCTAATTTATTGCTGCTCTTGATCTTGGACACTTCTCCCTTGCTGAGCTGAATTGGTACTCTGGAAAATAGCATCTCATTCTGGTGTGTGAAATCATGGAGCATGGAATGGGAGGAGGTGGTTTGTACCATTCAGTACAGCAGGGGGAAGCTGACTGGAGAGAAAAGAGAGAGTGAAGGCCTCAAGTAACAATGGCAAAGGAGGAACTAGAGTGAAGATGGAATAAGCTGGATGACAAGAATATTGTCAAGGAAAAATGGAAAGGAGGGAAAAAATTAGAAGACAGACCAGGATAAATGTGGCAAATCATCCGTTTTAAATACCCATTTAGACCAAGAGAAATTGTTACACTGTAAAATATATAAACATTGTATTTTTTACTTTTTTACTGAAAACCTCGCGGAAAGCTAAATATGAAATAACTAGCCTGTGTGCTGGCACAGGAGCACTGTTGGATTAGGGAGTCCCCAAAATACGTGTATGGCTTCACTTAGCTCTTGTGATACTGAAAGATTATCTCATTCCTTCCCAAGGTTTCACTTCAGCATCCATGTCAATTTAAGCTTAGTAACCTTGGGTGAGTGTCTTTTATTCTTTTACTCTAGAATACTTGTGGCAGAAAGCATCTCTCTCTGATCCCTGCCTGCATACATCCAGGAGATAGTAATAGAAATTTATCCTTTTATTCCACAATGCCTGAGGGTACTGGAGTGGCTCTGAGAATAGATAATAACTGAAGTCCCTCAAATACTGTCAAATGGTAATTGTGGGCTTAAATTGTGGTTTTATTATCACAGCACAGTATTGCCGAGAGGGACTTCTTAGAATCACCATGCCTGAGTATAGGCTTTTTTTTTTCCCCTCTTTTTTCCCCTCCCCCACTGGATTATTATTTGTATTTTACCATCGGTATCATGATCTGTTTCTCTTTGATTTTGCTGCTTATTAGTTGTACCTTGTTAATGGATAGCATCTAGGCCAGCAACATCAAGAACCAGATATATGATCCTTTAGAACGTGTGACTGAAGATGAGGAAGAATTTCTCACAAGATATAATCCTATCCGAGCATAATGTTTTGTTTTGTTGTTTTTATGTTGACCCTACACAAGTTGTTCTAAAAATGGAGGTCATAGCAGGAAGTAATTTTCTATGCGTACTTTCTCAACCAGTCAGTCCCAGTGACAAGAAGACAACTCCTCCATTAGTGCAAAGTAACCTTGTCCGTTGTTTTCAGAAAATAAATAAAATGCAACTCTTCAGCAGGCTAAAAGGCTGCTATAAAAACAAAGAGCTCCCAAATCCCTCAGCTGTCTCCTCAAAATACATTAGTTGAAAAGACAGACTTGATTTTGATGGCAGCTTGAGTACTTGAGAAGAAGTAGCAAATAAGGGGAGCCTTGTCTTTAGAGAGAAGTATTCCAACATAATAATTTAAAACTTCAAACTCAAGTATTCTTCAGTGAAAACTGAAAGTTCTATTTCTTATGGTATTATGTAGAGAATCACTGCACCGTATGGAAAAACTGTGAAGGACTGATAAGGAAATATATACTTCTAGTACATTCAGTATCAGAAAAAGCAGATGATTCCAGAAGGCCAAGTGTACAGAAATGACTCTTCATGTCTGCCACCTCTCCTCACACCTTTTGAGATCTCTGCCTGCGCCTCATAAAGGGTTTCGGTTCTTCTCTATTAAGAATCTGTAACTTGAATCACACAAACTTCCGTATGATTTTATCTCAGAGCATTGCTTGAGTTGATTTCGGATGAAGTGTCCTACTTCAGAGAGACGTGGGTCTTAACCTGGGCTTTTTGAAGTAATTATTTTTGTGCAGGTGTGAAGAATACATGATTGTGTTAAAATCTGACTGCTTTACAAGCCCCAGTAGTGAACAAGGGAGAAAAAATAAGCCCAACAAGAAGGTAAAGCCCTACCATGGAGGATATCCAGAGGTGTAAGACCGAGACAGACTTGCATTATGTTAGCTTAACTGATAGACTTAGCGATGCTAGAATAAGATACCTGTTTGGAGGCAATAGTCACAGATTAATTACAGAGAAATGTCAGTGTCAGATTTACACAAGACTTTTCCAGTTGCCAATGCCAAACATTCATGTTACAGAACTGCAGGTGAAGAGAGCATGATATTAATTGCAGCCGAATGCCGATATATCTTATTATTATTATATTATTATTATATATATCTATATCTATCTATCTATCTATATATAATATTATATATATATATAATAATATATATATTATTATTATATTATTATTATATATATCTTATTATTAATTACTTTTAATCCTTTTAGACACTTTAAAAATGCATTCAGTGGACCCAATTCTTTGCATCTTTTGTTAAGGTGTTTGAACTTCTTAATGGGGATAAAATGTAGAAAGGAGATGAAAGCAGTGAAAGAGAAAATGAATTCCATGACAACAATCGAGGTGTTTCTTAGGCTTTTCCAAGAAAAATCTCGGCTGTCTTAAAGCACGTAATTTATTATTGAAAATATCTGCACAGTGAAAAGTGAGCTCTGTTCAGTAGTGTATGTCAGGCGATTTATTTGGAAAATGGAGTGCTGCTTTTGTTGTGATACTGATGTGGATGTTCCCAGGGTTGCAAGAAAAGCAAACTGTCCTCCCAGAGTTTGCAGTTCCTTACAGTAGTTTCTCTCGTACTCTTTGAGAGTAGGAAACCAAAGGGCTCTGGTGGTGCCCCAGTGTGGAAAAGTGAAAGAGGTAATACCTGCTAGACTGCTGTTGTTGCACCTGTTGTTGCTGAGCTCCTTTGTTTACTCCTCTCCTCTTCTGCAGCAAACAATCCTGCTAGGCTAGCACTTGTGGCATCTGCTCCTGTCACAGTGACAAAACAGAACTGCACGATGGCAGGGAGGAGAGCAGTGCTTCTCTGCTCTATTTCTTTGTTTCTCATTGAACCTCTTTCTCAGCTGTTAGTTCTAGCAAGCATTCTCCATATGCGTTCAGTATTTTCACCTATGTCTGTATATTTAGTTGTTTGCAGTAGACTCTTTCCATCTTCTTACTTTGTGTAAACTGTCTAGATTTTACGTTAATGTAAAAGAGAGCCACTTCTTTGTGTCCACTCCTACACAACATCCACTAAGATGCAACCCTGCAGTTAATCGGAGGTTCTGAATAATCTCACTGTCAGAGAAGTATAATTACTGATAGTATTTTTGTTGTTGTTGTTGCTATATTTTTTAATGTAACTTTCTGTTCAGGGAAGATCAAAGCAAGGAAGCTAATTCATATACATAACCACTTTTCTTAACAAGCTTGTGTGGATTCCTGCAACTCACACAGAAAGAAACCCACCAGGAGAAAGCATCGAAACCGTGGTATCTCTGTAGCTGACGTTTTAATGGTGCCCCAGTACTTGTGCTAGCTGTAAAATCTCATTGTTCATGTTTCTGAGAAGACTTTTGGCTATCCTTAAATAGAAAGGGCTGACTATGATGTCAAAAAGGCAATAGTGCTTGTTTCCTGAAGGATGCTCTGTGGAGATGTGTTGTATGTGAAAGCTGTTGTCCAGAACACAGTATGAAATATTTACTGGCAAATGCTGTATTACTGTAGCAGTACTCAAATGCTTTGGAATACTGAGTTTAGCCTCGGGAGCTGTTCGTTATTCACTGGTGTTTATCTTGCTGCTTTGTTTGGATACAAACTGATGCTATAACTAGATTTTGTTAATGATTATGACATTCAGCAAGCAGATGAGATAAAGTATTATTTTTGATACATTTTTTTCTTTAAACTTCAAAACAGAAGTCCTTTGGGGAAAAAGAAAAAAAAAATAAAATAGTTCTCCAGGTTCTTAGGCTCTTTCTCTAAATATATCTTCAGTATTTGCACTTCTAATATTTGTACGTCTTATACTAAGAATGGAAATACCAAACGTACTTGGCAAATGCCAAGTTTTCTTAGTAAGAAAGTCTGTACTTAATAAAAGTTGCTCGTTCCACAGTTAGCACACGCTATCTTCAAAATACGTTAGTGCTAGACACCTTTCAGAGATGAGGAGATGTACTTTCCCTGAGAATTGCTGCTATGAACTGTTTAAGATAAATGTGAATCTGTCTTCCTGTCCTTTTTCATGACAGGAGCAATGGGAAAGCGCCAATCAGTTTGTTAATGAATCCGTGTGATAACTTCATGACTCTTCATTTTCTCCCACACCATCGGTGCTTTTAGCAGCTCTAGAGATGTTAATCTCTCAACGTTTGCACAGGAGAGGTCTGTGCTTGAGAGAGGTCTTTACATGCTCAGCGTGTCAAAAAGCACCACTGTTGATCTGATCTGTGTCTGATTAGTTCCAGCAAGTCCATTGCCTGTCCCGGTGAGCTGTCACGCTTGCCTTTCTGAATCTACCACTCAGATGTCACTTTGGGTATGATCACTGCTCCATCATCCCTGTTCCTGTCAAGCTGCTCTTTGTGCATTTGCCGTGCTGGTCGCAGATCAGAGCCTGGTTCCCTGACTCTCCTTGTGGGCAGGCCTCCCCGGGTCTCTGTGTGGGGCAGGAGGAGCTGAGTTGCTCAGGTTAATCGTCTGAGCTCGGGCAACATGCATACGCATACTTCTACTCTCTAGATTTGCCTTTTTGTTTACAGTTTCAGATGTCCATTTAAAGATGTTAATAATTTGATATGAAACACATTTCAGGTCTTTACTTTAGGATTCAGAAAGTATTCTAATTTGGTGTGAGAGCTTTTATCTTGTCTGGTTGGGATATGATGTCCTTATGCAAATGCCTTTTTGTTAGCGTGCTCTTACCAGAATTTGACAAACTCACTTTTTGAATTTGCATACTGCATAAAGTGCTCCTTAGATCATCATGAAGTCAAGGGATTTTCTTATAAATAACTGTTTCTGAGATGGTAGGTAATATTCTGGTTTTTACTTGGGGACTGGCTGAATGTTCTCTATAAGATTTTTATTGACTGAAATATATACTGGTAGTTACTGTCAGTCGTCAGTAGTGATGTTATGATACTTGGGGGATGGGAGAGAGGTTGGACAGTGGTGACAATAGTGAGGGAATAGTTTACTGCCATGTGTATATCCTCATCATTTTATCCTCACGTATACCAAAAACAAAACCAACAATGGTTGTCAAAAGGAGGTCTGTCAAAGATATGGAGCAGTCTGGGAACGAGACAAAAATGGGATACATAGGCCATGTCTTGGAAACTATAAATAACAGAGCAGGTGGATTGTGGATGACTTCAGTCTTTCGTGCACTGTAAGAAATCCTTGCAGGAGGGTGACGTTTACAGAATTTTGGTTCTCTATTCTGCTTAATCTATGGGGTGCGAAAGTTTTGTATGTATTCACAAGCTGATTAAACGAGTCCCTAAAACTCCAGAACTGCTGAAGACTATCAACCAAAGGTGTGGTTTCTGATCTGATATAATCATGAAACTAGAGCCCAGAAAGATACAGGGGAAATATCACCAAACATTTTCAGTTATTTCATGCTTTTTTACTCCTTTCTGATTTCCATTGATACACACTGCTTGGGAAATCATGCTAGTGCCTTCATCTTAAAAATGACGTTTTTACTATCTTGAAATATCTGAAGATAATCCTAATTTTCTGCATTTATAAAAATCATTAGTTTTAAACATTCTTATACGTATATCCAAAGGTAGTTAACGGTATTAGGGAGAATATAGGCACCATGGTTCGAAAATTCTTTCATGGTTGAGTTTGTTTTCATTTTTTTGTGTGTTTATGGTTCTTCATACTCGGATTATTGTCTAACTAGTGTGGCATTACAATGATCCCAAACCACCCACAGTGCAGAGATATGGTTGATGCATGCGCTTTGGAGAAAATAATCAAGTAACAAGTAGTTACTAATGATCTTGCTTATATATTTAATAATTATTGCACTATAATAATTGCTATTCTTTATGTTTAAATTTCTGAATTCATTTGGATTAACAGTATGAAAAATTGTTTTTTTTTTTCAAGCAATGCTGCACTAAGCCCAATTATTCTTTTCCTGTTTGATACTGCCATCAATCTTAAGTGAATAAATTGTTTCTGCGCAATGAGGAACCTTTCTTTTTTTGTTCAGCCATAGCTTAAATGCAAAATGTGCCACTATATTATCCCGCTGTGCATATTGTGATGATCGGAGTGGCATGGCTGCAGCACTGTTGATCCTATTGTAGGGCTGTTAAATGAATAAGTAAGGGCTGACAACTGGCAGCAAAATCGATATGTGCTCTTTTAAGGTAGTGCTCATTATTGCTGGACACAACAGACCAGAACTTGCTGTTAGTATCAGGAGACTATTTCAAATACTGCCAAGGTCAAAGCCAATATACTACAGACTATTTTGTATGGGTGAAAAAACCCAAACAGTGTAATCACTAAAATTGCTCATTTCAAATTCTCACAGGAGTGAACACTTTATAGATGCTAAAGCTACTGGGAGGGGGAGGCACTTGGAAAGTCAGCCTCCTCCCAGCACTCTGTACTTGTGAGCCCATATGATGCCTGAAGGGGCAGGCTGTGCTAGCAAGGCTGGGATACCTCTTCTCTTTTTTCCCCCCTAACAGCTTAGGTATCTCTTTCCCTTCTTCACCCTCTTTCAGAGGCTGGGAACAGTGACCTTTTCGTGGTTCATTTCCCCTTTAACTGGAAAATCTCACATTTGCATGACTTGAGAGTCCTCCCTGGACAAGGCTGAAGACATCAAGACGTGATCCGACTCCTGCCAGACTCAGGGCTAACAGCTTAGGGCCCTCACTGCTCAACTAGAGCAGGAGAAGGGCTGTGTGAAACCCTTGGAGTATTAAATTAATGCAGGAGTCCATTTCAGTCTGCTCTTGGTACATGGTTCTGCATAACAATGGGCCCAAGTCTGTCCTCTGTTTACTGTGGCCTGGTCCAAAGCACATAATGATACAAGAGGTGCACAGCTTGATGAAACATTATGTGACGTATTAGTTAATGTCTTAAGAGAAGTTTGGGAGTCTGCTGCAGAGGCACTACATTTAAAATAGTATAATTTCAGAGTGATGCTGTAGTAACTTTGAGAAAGAAAGCATAATTTTTCTTAAAAAATGCTTTGTAATTTTCATAGTTTGGATACTAAACAGAGTATTGACTACAATAACAATGAAAGCCTTAGAATAGATTAAAAATCATGTCAAGTTCAACTTCTGCCAGAAAATGATGTAACCCAGTCTACAAAACCAAAGTGTGCCAAATAATAAATAAAATAGAGGTAAACAGCTTACAAGAGCAAGGAGATTATGTTTATAATGCCGTAAGAATGGATAAATGCACTATTTTCTGCACTTCTAACTCTCCAATATGTGAATAAAAGTACACTCAAAGCATTAAAATTCCATGATAACTTTTTCATAATACAAATTCTAAATTCAATACAATATGACCTAAAATTAATCCATTCTAGTTGATAAATACTGTAATGCAAACACGTAAGAGACACTGTGAGCTAGTCTAGCTTCTGACAGTCTTCTTTGTGACTTTTTTCCTGTGTGAGTTATTTGCAAGATGGTTGGAACATGATTGAATGAAGGTTGTTGATTTCATTTTGTGTGGGTCAGTGTTCTTGAAAATACTGTATATAGGAGCAGAATATTAGGAATACCACAAAAAGCATCATGTTCCTCAAAGCTAAATGCTAGAGATATATGCACCACTTAATTATTTTTTCTTTCTATTGTCTTTCTGCTCTTTTTCAGTCACCAGTGAGCAACAGTTCTTCATTCCTGTTATCCATATTTCCCCCTCTTTCTGACTTCTCTGAATGGCAGTTATAAATGACCAAGTGCAACTAATCCTCAGGCATTGTGCAACTGCTGCTATCCACGTAATATCCTAGACATGCTAGCCATGCAATTTTTGTTCTTTCAGGATCATCACAACTGCTCTTTAACAACAACAACAGTATTTATTTTGGAATGGCAAAAGCAAATGTGAGTCAATCAAGTAATGCAAGTAATGACTCTATGCTTAATGTCTTTTATTTCTGACAATACTGCGAAGTTCATGTGGATACTCAGAAAGGGCTGCCTCATCTCTTTCCTCCTATACTGACAGCTCAAGCTGTTTAACTGGAATGTGCCTGAGGTATATATGTGTAACCGTGACTGCAGTAATACGGTGGAAAAATCACCATTGTGAAGCAATAATCTCAAAATATTGTAAAAACTTTTGCAAGGAAGATGCTGAAGGTACCCTAAGCTCTTCTATGTTGACCAAAAAGCTGACTGAAGCATAGTACTGCTTCCATATTTGAATATGAAATACTGCCAATTGTGACTCCCATAAATACACGTGATAACCTGGATCTGTGGACCCAGCTCAGAATCACTCGCTAGGGCCATGTTGAAAATTGATTTTCAGATTTTTCTAACCATACCAAAGATTGTGGAAGCACTCCAAAATGCCTCCCTGAAATGCTTTAGAGTACAGGTCTTATCTGATGTGTCTGAATCAAGACTGTTGTTAAGTCCCTTCATTATCCTGTGTGCCCTCCCTGCTTCTGTCCTTTTCTCCTTTGCCTATGCTGTCAAGCCGTTGGCTTAGGGATGATTTAGGCAAACTCCTAAGAATTCTCTTTACACGCTGAATGAAACAATTGCTGGTGCTGACTAGTTTATCTTACGAGCACAAATTTCACTGCACGCTTAGTGGCCTTCTGAGCATTAAATAACGTGCAGTCAAGCGGCTTGTCAGGCTGTATCATTACTGTATTTGTAACTGACTCTGCAAAGAGATCACATAGCTGCTCAAGGAAACAGTTAATAGGGTAATTGCCTCATTTATCTGGAAGGGGGAATAAAACTGATGGGTTGGGTATTGCCCTATTATGGAGGTTAAAAAATAAGTTGAAAAATCTGTCAATTTCAGGTGTAGTAGACAGCTAGGTAATCCACAGCAGTGGATAACAGATCTGTGATTACATTGAAATATTTCACTAGATGGGTTATATTCCTCTGAAGTATTTCCCACTTGTCTATGCAACACACATCTAAACAAAATATTCAGGTTAGAGTACTGTGTGGACAAGTTGACATATTGCTTTCCAACTCTCACTACTTTTGGTACATTTATGCTGGCAGTGTACAATTTGGTTTCTAGATTTTAATGCCAAATAGCAGATCTTTTTGATTTATAGCTGTCAGAATGAACGCTAGAAACTGCTTTAGGAAGTGTAAGATGACAGCACGTTGGTTATTTTTAAGCATTATATTGGTATATACATACTGGAAGTGATTAGGAGTACTTTCTCTTTTTCTTGTCTCCTTGTTTCTGCATCCCTTTCTTCTTCCAAAGTTTTCTTGGTGGCTGTCAGTCAATCACGTCTTCTGTACTTTCACTTTGTCATTCTTGTTATTCAGTGCTGTAGCCTTCATCTTGTACGTATTATTCTCAGGCATTTTTCCTAGTTTACATCCGGATTTGTACATAGAAAGGTAGTTGTACGTAATAATGGATTATGCCAGTGTCTGTGGACTGTAAGTTCATACATAGAGATTTGACTATACATAGCCGTGAAGAAGGTATAGATGAAGAGGTTTTACTTAACTTTGACTATTATTGTAAGTCTTCTCACTGTTCCTATTTTCATTTGAGACAGAACAAGCTACATTTATTTGCCTACACACTTGTCTCTACTCAAACTTACTGGCTCTGCAATATTTACATGCAAATGAGATTTAGGCATAACATAGATATTAGTACAGACTTTTGAGAATGTTTGTTTTAAAATATATTCATGGTTTTTAAAAAGCAGTAAGAAATGAGAAGGTTTGACATTCTAATGTGAACTAGAGCTTTTTCTTCCTTACTCAAATAGAGTGAACTATATAATAGGATGAACTAACTCAATACATACCCATGTCTGTTGAAATTATACCTCGCTTCTTAGGACTCAGTCTCCTGAGGAGATGAGATCCTTCTTATAGGTTAACTAGACATTATATTTCCTACTTAATTAGACTGCATTTCAAGTCTCCCTGATTCAGAGTCAATTTAAACATGCAGTCATTTGATGCACTGAGGTTAATGGACCGTGGAGGAGGTCCCAATTCAGTAGGTCGTAAGCTCCTTGTCAGCTGTGTTGATGTTCCTCTCGCGTGATGATTTCTGTTTCTTTTTGTTATCCCAATGACTTTATCATTCAAATGATCATGATTCATTTGAAAATACTACCTTACATGTGAATTCATTAATGCTTTAATTCTGAAGTAATCCAAGGTAACTCAACTAAATTTATAATTGCCTTGAGTTATATAGAAACTCATGACCTCCATGACCTATGCTCTTAATTCTTGTTACCAAGAGAGATGTGATGTTTTCTTAATAACTACTAACTGCAAATCACATTTAGGCAGCTATTAACTGTCAGGTGAGGATATGAATGCCAAAAGAGGCTTTGCTCTTATGTTAAGGCAGGCTTGTAGTACAAGACTATTCCTACATTTCTCCATCTGTAAGAAATTCAGGATAAACCTGTCGCTTACACATTTGAGAAATATGTTAGTTTAAACTGTATTCAAATGCAGCTCCAACATGTTTACCAAAGAGCATTTCTTGACATAACTCGCGCTGCTTGACCAATTCAATTTTGTAGAGACTGATTACATTTTCAGAAGCCTTCTCACAGGCAATAGTTACCAGAATCATTATATAGCTGAAATGTTATTAAAGTAAAAGGAAGACGAAAGTAAGCAATACCACTGAGGCATTCTCAGATTCTTATTTAAGCCTTGTGTCTTCCTACACTGCCACTGGGTCTAGTAATTATTCAGTTTTAATGTGAGATTTTAAATTAAAAATCTGTTAGAAAAGTATTGTGCTGTATTTCTATCAAATCTTCAAAGTCTGCTTCGTTATCAAGGCCTGCTTCTGATGTTTTTTATCTTCTTTTATCTTCTTCTCTCTTTGTTTCAAAGATATTTTGAAGTATAAAACAGGTGAGGTATCTTTTGTAATGGATTTGTGAAAAGGAAGCTGAAAGAGAAGATCTGTAAGGTAGATGAAATGCAGCAGAGGGACATTTGAAAGAATGAAATGGAAAATGATAATGGAATTGTGCCAAATCACAGGCACAAACAAATTCATCTGCATGGTTTACATATCAGGAAATCAACAAGTGCCATGTTAAAAATTATATTCTAGTATTTGTATAAGCTATGTTAAAACAAAGTAATCCCCTCAAGTCTTTTGAGCATAAAGTCGTAAACTCATACACAATGAAGAACTGTAGAGATATAAAACTTCCCTTTCTGTTTCATGTAAGTTAAGAGTTCTAGAGCATCTCTCATTAAATTAACAACTTAGAAATGGATGTCTTCCATTAACTTTCATTAAGAACTATTAAGCTTTGTACATAAGTGCAGAAATAGAGACCTATTCTTTGCAGTTTAACTTTTCTTGTGCGTTATCCTTGACTAAAATCTTCTCTTACTGCAGTTATCTTCTGAAGATATGGAGATCCTACAGCTCTGATCAGTACCAAGTGAGCCATGGTTCTGAGCTTATTTCATAAGCACTTCAATCTGGAATCAACATATACTTTACCCATTTGGTTATTCTCAACTCTTCCGTTGCTTTTTGTATTGAGAAATGATAACTAGTTTTACGATAGTTTTAATAGTTTTAAATATATATATATTTTTGTCTGCTTTCTAGTTAAACTCAGAACAGAGGACATCTTCAGTAAGAAAATTTGCTGCAATCTGTGATAAGTTTGACCTCTTTGTAAATTTGGAACAGAAAGTAATTAAGCATATAATAGCAAACTACCTCAATGAGAATACGGCTGAGATACAAAGGGAAAGCTATTGTTTTAGGAGCCAAAAAAGAAGTGCTAAGGTGCTGAAGGTTAAAAAAAACATACTACCAGTGTAACATTTCTATGTGTTAGAGCTTGATGGTGACATCAGTGTGGTATCTTTGAGTGCAGGAGCAATTTGTTGTACAGGGGGTCTAGTATAGGGAGACTGAACAAGAACATCTCTTACTGAATGGATGAGATGCTGTAAATATGTCCCATATTTGAAATTAGGTTCAGTCATGGATTTTGTACAATCCAACTAATGACTATAAAATGTGCACTTAGTCACTTTAAGTTGTTAATAAAAAAAAAAAAACCAATAAGTAGTGAGATTTTGTTTTAACTAGTGTCATCTTTGAAGCAGGATAATTGTCACCTGAGTCAATCAGGGTATAAATGAAAGAACGAAAGCTTGCTAGAATGGCGTAAGGGAATGTTATTCATTGACTTAATTCTCCTTGGTCATTTTAACAGCCTTAACTGCACTTCATCACTGGTCCCTGGAATCCTAATGATACAGGGCACATATTAAAAGGAAGTCAGTCACCTTCACCTAGAGGTGTATTGAGCACACAACTTTCTTCTCTCCTAATCACAGAATGGATTAGTTTGGAAGAGATATTAAAGATCATCTTGTTCCAACACCTCTGCAGTGGATAAGGTTGCCATCCATTAGATCAGTCTGTCCAGAGGCCTTATCATGCCTGGCCTTGAGTGCTTTCATGGATGAGGCAACCACAACTTCTCTGGGCAACATATTTCAGTGCCTTGCCACCCTCTGGGTAAATAATTTTTTCCTACCATCTAATCCAAATCTCCCCTTTTTTTTTTAGTTTAAAGTCATTCCCCGTTGTCCAATCACTATCTGCCTATGTAAAAAGTTGGTCTCTCTCCTGCTTACAAGTTCCCTTGAAGTACAAGAAGGCCATACTGAGATCTCCCTGGAACTTTTTTTTTCTCTGAACTGAATAAGCACAGCTCCATCAACCTTTCGTCTTATCAGAGGTGCTTCTTTGATCATCTGCCCTTTGATCATCTTTGTGACGTCCTCTGGACCTGCTCTGAAAGCTTGGTATCTTCCTTGTGCTGGGGGCCTTAGGCTTGGACTCAGCACTCCAGATGGGGGTCCTGCAAGGGCAGATCTTGCCCTGCTGTTACACTCTTTTGATGCAGCCCAGGGATACCGTTGGCCTTCTGAACTGAAAGTGCGAGCTTACTGGCTCATGTCCAGCTCTTTGTCCACTAAGTTCTTCTCTGCTCTCAATGAATTCTTCTCTCGGTCAGTATACACATCTGGGATTGCCCAGCCCAAGTGCAACACTTTGCACTTGGCCTAGTTGAAAGTCATTAAGATTGTGTGACCACTTTTCAAGCCTATCCAGGACATTCTGGATGGCATCACTTCCTTCTGTTGTGTCAACTGCACCACTCAGCTTGGTCTCATCTACAGACTTGCTGAGAGTATACTCAGTCTCGCTATGTCATAGTGAAAAAGTTATTGACGAGCACCAGTCTCGAGACAGACTCCTGGGGGACACCAGTCTTGGCTGGCCTTCATCTGCACCTACTCATTGACCACAACACTCTGGCTGCAACCATCCAACCAATTCTTTATCTGCAAAATAGTTTAGACTTCAAATCCATATCTCTCCAATTTAAAGATAAGGATGTGGTCAAAGGCCTAGCAGAAGTCCAGGCAGATGACATCAGTTGCATTTCCTTTGTTCATTAATGCCGTTGCTTTACTGTAGAAAGCCACCAGATTGGTCAGGCATGACCTGCCCTTGATGAAGCCAAGAGGATTACATCCTCTTTGGCTCTAGTATCTTCTGACCAATATATCTATAGAATCCCTTGTTACTTTTCATATTCCTTATTAAGTCTAGTTCTATCTGCAAATTGGCTTTCTTAGGAAAAAATTTCTACATATCCAGATGATATCCCTGTATTCTTCCCTGCTTCCACTGCCTTTACTTTTCCCTCTTTTCTCTCAGTTTTACCCACAGATCCTTGCTCAGCTGTGCTAGTTTCCTGCCTCCTCTGGTTGATTTCTTATGCTGAGGGATGGAGATCTCTTGTCCTCTCATAAAGGCATGCTTAAAGAGCTTCCAGCTCTTTACCATTCCTCTGTCCCTAAGGACAGTTTCCCAGGGGATCTCATCCAATAATTCCTTAAACATGATCCTGGTTTTGCTCTTTTCCAGGCCCCTATTTCTTGAGGTCACAAGCTTTTCTGGGGCATGGTTGCTGCAGCCTGGGCTGTCTCCAGTCTTAATCTCTTCAATGATCTGTTCCACATTGGCGAGCAACAGGACCTCTGGTTGGTCTGTCCAATAGCTGAGTGAGGAATTTGTCTTCAACAGATTTCAAGAGTCTCCTTGCTTACAGCTTGCTGTGTTGTTTTAGATATCTGGGAGGTTGAAATCCCGCATCAGCATGGGAGCCTGCGAGCACAATGCCTCATGCAGCTGAAGAAAGAGGACCCCGTAAACTGGCTCCTCTTGTTCAGATGACTTGTAGCAGTCCCTCACCACCAGATGTCCTTTATTGATCTGGCTCTTAATTTTAACTCACAAAATCTCAGATGTGTCATGGCTGTTTCTCAGGCAACTCTTTGCAATTTATCCACTTATTAAAGTAGAGGTCAACTCCCCTGCCCTTCTTGCCCTTTTTATTCCTTCTAAAAATCTTGTCATCCTCGTTTGTAGTATCCCAATTATGTAATTCATCCCACCATGTTTCTGTGATAGTAATTAGGTCATAGCTTTCTAGTCGCACCATGTTTTCCATCTCCTCCTGCTTATTTCTTATGCTATGTGCATTGATGTAGAGCTAGGCTATTGGTCACACTACTTTCTTGGTGGAGTTCCATCAGATTCCTTTGGGACAAATTTTAGGTTTTCCCTTTCTCCTTCTTAAAGTGATAATGTTCCCTGGCTCTTTCCTGTCACTCAGCTACAGCTTGAAGTGTTATCTATATGGCCGGTGCTTAAGCTTGGGCACTTGTGTGGACAACTGGAAATTGCATTGCTTGTTGAGGTGACTGTGCTATTTTCCTGGTGTTGATGGACACTTATAAAAGAAGCTTACGGAGAGCCTATCTTTACGTCTTGACTCAATTTTATTTACACAAGTGTATACATGGAAATGGAGCAGGCTGAGTTGTGTCCTTACCATTCAAAGAGAAAAAACAGGTATCATGTGGGAGCCTATGAATGCAACTATAAAAGCTAGCACAACATCTTGTAACCTGCTGGATAATGATTAGGAATTAAATGTGCTTTTAAAGTAATCCGATGTCATGTTGTCAAAAAGCTTTCAGGAGAAAATCTTATTCTAACACCCAAACAGCATGGAACACATGTTAACTAGCAAACCCCATATTCAGAGCTGTGCTGACGTCCTTAATTACACCATCAATTATGCTAATTTTAATGCATACTTGAGAATGTGATAAAAATAAACCAGAGGAGATTATTCGTTAGCTGCAGTTTCATGGCTGAAATTGAGCTGAACACTTGACATGAGTCTGGATGCAACACTACATAATGTGCCATAGGGAACAATTCCACATAAGCAGCAAGTAGAGCAGGGTGGGAACTAATAGTTCTTCCATCTTAGTTCTATTTTTTGACTCTTTGGCAAGAAATAGTAGCTTGGATTCTTTTTTTTCTTCCCCCCTCTTTTTTTTTTTTTTTTTTGTTTCCTCCTGTCTCAAGGGTGCTGTAAGCTCTTAGCTGGAGCCAGGACAAAAATAAGCATCTTACAAAGAAAAAAAGCTTGCTGCATTTGGGCTTACAAGAGATGATGCACTTGGTGTTGACAATATTGATATGATCATAATAATATCAGCTGAATGAACGGAGGATAATGTTTCTGCCAGGAGAAATGTCTGAATTCTTCAATTCTTCCTACCCTTTCTGTCACAGAAAGCTGCTGTATTTGAAAGATCAGGGTCAAATGCCAAGTTTTCACAGAGCTGGTTTTGTGTATTATCTTAAGTATTCTTAGAAAGAAACCTTCTATCAACATCTCTTTAGTGGAGTTTGGCTACGCAGAAACACATATAATCTAGGTTACTCTTACTGTGTATCCAGTACTGTGTGTTGTTCAGTAAATCATTCTTACAGCCAGACAGTGCAAACAAGGCATGTCCAACCCACAGGTTGAACATGGACTGGTCCAGCCCCGTGCCATGGAGTGGCAGCTCTGCCCTGGGCATTGACCCATCTCTCACAACCACGCATTGGTGTGCAGTGGGCACTGTCTGGACTGAAAGCAGGGCATGAAGAAGGTTCAGGGTAGTGCTGACTCAAGCGATAGTGAATAATTTTGTGCATTTTGATACATAGTCCAGTGAACAGTGAAAAATACGTGGCCATTTCTATATTGATAAGGGAATTTGAAAATAGATTTCAAGACCGGTGAAAAAAATCATGAATTTTTTGGTGTATTTGTGACTCCATTTTTAGTTGACATAAGTACATTACCTGCAAAATTTGAAATGGAATAGAGTTGCAATCAGACATTCAGCTCAAAAATTTGATCGTGTCTCTTTACCAGACTTCCATAAGCCCTATCTTAGCAGAGAAAAATATCCCTCACTTCACAATCTTCCTAATTCAAGTCAGTGCTTTTTGGCAGTATGTACATCTGTGAACAACTGTTTTGGATGAAGTACAGAAGAAGTAAAATGTCATCAAAAATCTCTGACAAGCACCTTGAGAGCTGACTGAGAGTTGCAACCACTGCCATCGAACCAGACTGATGCGCTTGTTTCACAAAAGCAAGGTCACATATCCCACTAGTTGTATTGTTTTACTGCTCTCTCTTTCTCTCTCTTTTTGTTTTTTATTTTTTTTTAATAAAATAACCTATATATACACAGTTCAGGCATATCAAAAGGTTGGGCACTCATGATGTAAAACATTACATGGTTCCTACTTACGCTGACATCTGGCAGAATGATGTTCTGTCCCTGGTGATGAGTTCCACAGAAATTTTAGTTTTGTCATGTCTCTAAGGATTTTACTGGTTTTTGGTTCTGTTGATAAGTTAAAGTTGAAGCAGTTGTGTGCTTGCCAAGAAACAGACCAGGAGCCTTATTAAGACCATTGCTTTATTAACTATGCTATTTCTGTATAACCTGCTACTCCCATTTAGATACTCTAGGTGCATTGAATCAATGTGTTCTTCCAAAGTTTTAATAGCCTGAAGCACAGGATAAAATGAAAACTGCTGATGTCAAAGTAGAATTAGTCTAAACAACTTCAGCGTCTGGACTCACAGGTAATGACAAACGTAGTCTGTCTATCTGTAGTTTGTCCCCAAATGGTTTGCTGCTCCTTGCTTGAGGTGCCTGTCAAGTTATTCTATGTTTCACTTTCTTAGCCTGATGCTTAACACTTCCAGGTGTTTTTATGCTTTCAGGGCACTAATGCACATGTAGATTAAAACTGCCTTAGGCAAGATACAGAGGTGAGTAAAACAAAACTTACTTGTTACGATAAAACTGCTAAAATCCTAATGCGTTAGCTTGCAGTTTTATGCATTTCCTTTCCCTTAAGAAGCCACTGAAACAAACAAACTTTGAATTACAGAATGTCTGTCAAATGTTTGAATACATAGATGGTGCCTGACTGCCGTTCGAGAGGCCAGTGACATGGGCTGTGAAACATAAAAGTGGGAGTGCGTGCTTTGGCTGGGGATGCAGGGGAAGGGGAGAGTGGGAGCTTCAAAGCTGTAAAGACTGTATCCTGAACAAGCAGAATCTACTGAACAATTGTTTATAACAAAAGGAGAGATGGAAACTTTGATTCCTGTTTTTTTGCAACCAAACTGGTTTTTATTTATTTATTTTAAATAACAATTATCCTATGATGACTCCTTAGAAATAAATACGACTCTAAAGGACATCAAAACCTTTGATTATCATTTTTGATTTATAAGCTTCTTTTAGAACTCCCTGCAATTACTCTCCTCCCTGGCTTCAAAAACTGCTATAAAGGAAATGGCGCTGGCAAATAAGGATTTTATAAATGTGTCTCTGCCTTAACATGTTCTTGTCTTTAAGCTTTTTAAGTGTTTTTCTCATTGTGGGAAGTGATCGGTCACAGAGGGGAAGGCAGCTCAGAAACAAAGCTATTTCTTACTGAGGTTGGAGCTAGCAGGAGGAGGTAATATGGGGGTTTGTTTGTCCTGCTGTGTAAAATAAAACCGTTCTGTTTTGCACACAGCTTAAAGTACTGCCTGGTAGATATACACAGAGAACAATCATCATTGCAAGAATATGAAGAATTGCGAAATCTGGTTTAGCTGTAAATCACAGAACGTGGATCAGAACTTTTCAACCGGTATTTTATTTATACTCATCCTCTGAAATCTAACTTCATTCCAAATATATTTTTAAACTTCTTTAGATTTCGTGGGTGTCACTTTGTTCTTGAAGTTGAGTGGCTATGTGACTTTATTCTTTGGCTGTGATGAGGAGGCGAGAGAAGACTGAAAGAAGGCAAGTTACCTTCTTTTTCTCTAAAGAAATGGCTATTGATGCAGGATTTGAGGTTTGAAGTAGCGGAGCTAATGAAAAAAAACTGTGTGAAGAAGGTGATGATATAATATTACCCTCAAGTGGGTGCTTGACAACATTTGTTTTCACATGAAGTGTTGGCTGAAAACCAGTGGAATCTTTAAGAATGAGATTCTAGGATTAGAGATCTACTTGGAAACAGAGTTTAAGAACACGAGGGAGGGGTGGAAAAAGGGTATAATGGGCAGCTAACTCTTTTTTGATAGATGTCTAGGCAGAGGACCTAGGCAGACCTTTATGTAAGTAGTGTAACTGTGGAGGCACATGGTCTTCAACATATGGCAGAGAGAAGTGAAGGGAAATGTAGCGTTAAAACTATTTCAGCAGATGATGTGGAAAATGAAAAGGCAGCTGGGTGAGCAGGCATGTAAGTCAGGTGGTTCTAGAAATCAACAGGGAGAAAGAGAGAATGTGTCAGAGCCTGATGCCCAGGAGATAATAGAGGTCGTATCTTCAAATCAGAGAGGTGAGAAGACTGGATCTTTGGAGAAGTGGGGGGAGAAAAAGGAAGGGAGTAGGAGTTAATCAGATCAGCTGCAATTCAGTTGTGTGATGGGAAATCCTTTCTTAAGAGTTGACATTTTTGTCATCAGAGCACATTTGGGAACAAGAGACTGTACTCGATTGGCAAATATAGGGAATATGAAACTAAAACGTGGGAAGGCCCCCAGGCGGTGATAGACAATATCCACTGTTTGCTCGCTTTCTCTTCGGATGTAAGTGATCTCAGGAAACTCACTGCTATGAGAAGGTCGCTTCATCAAGACCGGCAAGGTGGAAACTTCATTTTTAATGAAATCTGCTGAACCTCTTTTAAGAAAGGAAAAAGTGTTAAAACTGATGACAGAAGGATCTATGCTGTGAGAGATGTTCCACATTTATACGTATAATGAAATGAATTTCACAAGGGCTATCTAAGTAACCATAGAGTCTTTTACTATGGTCACCTTAACATGCTCTTCTCTGCCATGTCCTTCAGTTATCCACAAGTTCACTTGTTGGGTCTATATTTGACTCTGGAATGTAAACCATCAAACTGTCCTATGTATCTAGCTGTTGGTTTGGGTGAGAATTTGTGTTTGCAGCACTGTTGGGTAATTATGAATGCAGGGCTTTGATTTTAGCATTAACTTCAGTATTTGTGATTACATCAAAGGGTTTTGTGTGGGTAGGGATGGAGCCATGTACATAAACGTCCAACACACAAAACATGAACTTAATCCTAATTGCATCTAACGTATGAATGTAAATGGTCATTTGACTACAGTTGTTTTATTTGTGTTTTAATGTGATTTACTCATTTATGCCTTTGTACAAAGCTTGGATCTCATAGTTTAAGGCACCACAGAGTTGTTTTTCCATATGTGCGTAAGAGCCTGAAATTTCTGTGCTGTTTTAGAGGAATTATCCATAGATTTTAGGGGTACTAATGCATGGCTTTTTGGAAAAAAAAAGAAAAAAAAAAAAAAAAGAAAAAAAAAAAAAAAAAAAGTGTTTCTAGTGTTTCTAAACCTAAATCTGATGTCGTCGCAGCTATTGATAGAAATGTTTGTGCACTTCTGCTAACATGATGCAATGTCAACCTGAAAAGGAGAACGACAAGCTTTTGTTCGTGGTGGGAGGAGTCTGGTTTTGTTTTTCTTCGAAGTATGTTTGAAAGATGAGTTTCTTCTTTCTTTCTTGAAATGCAGTATACTTTGATAGTATATTTTGACAAGCTTAAGCTTTGAAGCTTAAGAGCTGGTGGAAATAAACATGACATTAAAAAGTGTGTCTCTATGACACACAACAAAGTGATGTGAAATGGTAATGAAAAGGTCAGTTTTGGAAAGGTTACAGAACAGTAGTTCAAAAGACATTTAGCAGCTCGCTGAGCTCCAGACCACAACACTAATTGGTGACAGTGCGCAAGCAGCCTCCAGAGGGAGGATGAATGTCTTTCCAGCAAGCTGTGAACAGCCTACTGGGCTACCCTGGACCACCGGATCAATTGAAGTATTCTTTCTTCTTTGCCTTTGTGTTACTTTTTTTTTTTTTCCTTCCACTTTTTCCTACTTCCAGTTCCTCTCATACTTTATTTGTAAAGAAATGAGATCTTACAGAAGCACACCCAGCACTAGCGACTGTGCTAGAGATATACTAGCAGCATGCTGGTCACTTAAGTGTCTTGTTACTGACATGAACTCATCTCAAGTTGAGTTTGAAAAATCCACGTTTTACCTAGATAGCATTGCTTTCTGGGAAGAATGCAAACTAAGATATTTACCAAACCAAATTACCAGAGCAAATAACCTGAAAGAGATTTTACCTGAAAAAAATGATCCTTTTAAAAACAAATTTTTATTTTTATAATGTTTGTACTAAAATCTCTTTATTTCCCATGACCTATGAGCTGCTTTACTCTTCACTATGAAACTGCAGTTCTCTCTCTAGCTTGTCTCTCTTGAACGACATGTGCTAAGCATGAGGGGAATGGTAAAAATAAGTTGTTATTGCTTTTTGAGTCCACATGTAAAAGTTGTGGGGTAAATGCAAACCTTGTTCATGATGACAGCAGCAGTCAGTCCACCGTAGCACTTCTGTATTTATGGACTTTAAAAATACATAGACTACTGAGCAAAGGAGAGGCTAAAAAGTTTTACATGTGGTAGCTGATACCTGTAATTCCGATGGTTGCAGAATGAGAGTTGTGTTAGGAGCATGAGATCAAACTGCATGGGATTAAACTAAAACTGCAGATGTTCTTGCTCTCTGTGTTGCTGAAAGAGAGTGGAAGAATTCCAGAGAGGCTGTTTGAGAGACTTTGTTCAGACATTATCAAAGGACATTCTCTTTTGTAGTTCTGTATTCATAATAAATATTCTGCTTCTTCCATAATTCAAGTAAAACCACGTTAAAAGTGAGTTGTTAGGTTTTTCCACTGGAAACTATTTTGACTCTTTATGACCAAGCTGTGATTTATACAAATGCTAATGCAAATTAGTCTTAATCATAATAAGGAAATCTCTGTGTTGAAGGACCTGCCTGTCAAGTGCTGTTGGTTATCAGCTAGCATCAAGCATATCTACATGAGGGTTCATCTCCCCCTGATCCTGTCAGTTTGTTCAGATCCCAGATTTCACTGGGAGGAAAGCACTGCATGGCTTGTTCACCAACCAATAGCCTTCCACAGGTAGGTGCAGAAAGGATGCTGTTTGAGAAGGTGGCTGTCATGCATCATTTCCACAATATGCTCCACTTCAAGTTGAAATGAAAGAAACAGGCAGATATCTGGAGCTATTTCCAAAGTCTAGAACATCCTATTTGGTTTGTTGATATTTTTCCCCCGGTGTTTAAAACTGCTGCAGTATGGTCTTCCTGTTCATACGGCCCTGGGACAAAGCAGGAGGATGAAAGATCAGGAGGATAAAACAAAATATGAAGTGATCAAGAAAGTTGGTTTTCCTGTTACTTCTCTTTGCAAATCTCTGGGGTTTCAGTGCAGAGTACTACAGTGAAAGCATCTAGCCCAGCAGCTGCCAGGTTCTTCTCTTCTGTCATGTTTTTGCAGAGCTTGTTTGCTTCTTCAAGTGTTTTTTATAACCCAAACAATCTTCGGGGTCACTTTAAAGTAGACGATTCTTTGCCAGCAATTCAGCAGTTGCAAGCACTCTTCCAATACCAAAGTTTGCCTTCTACTCCTTTTAATGGGGTAGAAAATGTCAGGAAGGAAATTTCCGTAATTATCATCGTTCACAGTTTTAAACTGCAGCACATAAAAGCCAAGCTAGATGATGCACACATTTAAAGACCCTCAACAGTTGATGGAGAGGCTATTTTTTTTATTCACAGCTTCTTTTTCCTAGGTATTGTGGTCCATTTGCAATCATGACTATTAGTACTTTTCTAAAACTGGTTCTCATTCTTGCAGCACTTAGAAAAACATTTGATGTCTTGAAACATAATAGGGTTATGCAAGCAAAATGTAAAATACCTGTATCTAAGTGCTGCAAAAGTCCCACAAGCTTTGGGAAAGCATCCGTGGTAGTGTTTTTTGATGGTATTTTGTTGAATTTTATCCCTATGGCAGTTGTTTGTTTGTATCACTACTGCTTTTGTGTATTATAAGAAGTTAACACGTATCATTAGATATCCCATACTGGAAATTAGGAGTTATTTTTCAAACAGAGACTTTTTTTTTTCATTTGAGTAAAAAAGGATCTCTGCCAACACTTAGACTGCAAGGTGAGGCACTGGACTTCCACTGAAATTTTCTGTTTTTATGCCCTGTTTGTAGCCTAGAATTTTGTTTTCAGTCTTCAGTTCTGTTGAGTACATCAGCATACTGGCCCTCCACATTGCAAGCTGGCCCAAATTCATGACTGCATTGCTTAAGTCTCCACAGGCTTCATATCTAGAACATTCATATCTCTTATTTCTCTCCCTGCTTTGATAAACTTGTGAACATATAATAAATTTTGTCCGCATCTAATTTTTCAGCATATTATGTTTTGTTACAGTTCATTATGGGGTAGAACATATGCTGGGTATAAAGAAATTATTGGAGACTTATGGAAAGTAGCACTTGATAAACCTCTTTTGTAAAAAGAAAAAAAAAAAAGTACTAAATACACCTTCTTTGTTTCATAGATATTGCATTATTTTTGTAAAGCTTGTTTTAGATGCATTCCAGACTGAATCTGAAAGTACTACAGATTCTTTTTTTCTGGAACATGCTATCTTTATTTTTCCAGTATTATAATAAGTACAGTGTATTCTTGCAGTGAAGAACGTTCTCATTTAAAGTGCGTTGGTTCCTGAAGATAATTGCAGTCTACTGTATGCAGAATATTCATATTGTTAATAAACTGATATATTCATTTCAAGTCTTGTAACCCATGAAAACCATTCATGGCTTTTGCCCTCTTTATTAAGGAGACAGTGAACTTTTATCTGCAGTGCAGTTTTAGTTTGAAAATGTTATTTACCAACAGGAAGGCATTGGGTTTTTAAAATAAAAAAAAAAAATCAGTTTAGTTTCTCGAGCAGATTTAGAAGGTCTGAATCTTACGGAAGACCCAATGAAATGATTGTACAAAAGTCATAGTAAATCATACCCTTTTCTTCATAATATGTGTCTGTATATGCCTACATTGATATTATGCTATGTATCACCTTTGGGCTTGACCCCTAAAATTCTGTTTTCTCCTGATCAGTGCTGTACAACTTCTGTTGGGCTGGTCAGGCAGACTTTCACTCTGTTCTTCCCATTCATAGCCAAGCTGATTCAGCTAAAGTGCGAAACTAAATTGTACTGCAGAAATTTAAGCAATGACTAAAAGTCAGGAAAACAAACAAACAAACCTTTGTAAATATTTTCAGCTTGCATAACTTTTGAAAGTGCACAAATAAGAGGAAGAAAGTGCTAATTTTGAGTTAAGGGTAATACATGCAGTTCTGGGCTATGGTCTTATATATATGACTGTGCGTGATGGATTTCCACACATCTCAGAATTCACAGAAACTGAATTTGTAACAAAAGCATAAGACATAGTAAGAATCCTCATATAAGGAATAAGAATCCTCAATCCCATAGTAAGGATTTTCTTCATTGCTGATGCAATTGGAAGGTTACTGAATTTTTTTCTTTCTACTTTCTGGGAAGATCAGTCTGTTCTTTTTTTAATCAAAGTGGGGAACCCAAAAGGCTGTGCAAACTCACACGAGAGTCCCAGAAGAAATTTACAGAACCAACTGTAATCATTTAACAAAAAAAATCCAGTTATATAATTTCAATAAACAAAATTAGACAACAGAGAGTACTGTTAGTAATAGAAAAGAGTTTCACGAAAGATTTCATGTGCAAAAGCAAAGGAAGAAAAACATTTTTAAGATTCTACTCCAAATATTCATGTTTGAATGAAGTAAAAAGCATGAAGTGCTCAAACAGATATCAGAGTATGATTTGATCCTTCTTAACAGTGGCAGCAATTGTAGTTTGCCACTGAGATTTGTGAGATCCAAATGCCAGCACGAATGTCTGTTTCTGGAATTATAAGATTAGAATAGCGATGAGTTTACCATTGGTCGGCATGGATATCAAGTGAAACAAAAGAAAATATTAATGTGTACTTTTGGGTTTTGATCACATCAACCATCAAAGTCCAATCCAATTTTCAGAATGTTAGCTAAATATCTCAGCTTTCCTTTTGTGAAACAAGTTACTGTTTCTAAATCTCTTACACACGCTAAAAGAAGAAGGCAAATACTTTGTCAACTTTGTGTTTAAAGATTTTTTCCCGTTGAGGGTCTATTTAAAGTAATAGCATGCATTATTCCTTCATTAAATAGCCTTTCCTAATTTAGTATGTTCATCCAAAAAATGACTACAAGACTTGTAATTGAAAATAACTTTTTGAAATGTTACCAAATGTAGACCATCATGTAAGACAAATTTCCACTGCACTGACAAAGAACCAAAAATACAGAAATTTGTCAGGTTCTGCTGAGCAGTGAATTCAATGAACTTGACCAGCAGTTTACAATATATTCCACATCAACATTTTGATTTCTTGTTAGCTGTTTAATGAAAGTCTAGATAAACTTTAAAGAAAAAAAAAAGTTTCATATACATGAAGCACTTCCTACAATAGTATTTCTAAATAATCTGAAATATGTTCATTCTGTCATATGAACCATCATAGTCCTCTTCTACAGTTTTTCTAATTTTACTTCTGAAATCAGTATTTCTACAAATAAGTGTATCTCCTTCTTTGAGTTTTATCACACCTGATACTTTCTTTGATTAAACTTTGTGATCTTATGCAGTCTTAAAGGATTGACTACATATAGTAAAAGTCTTCTGATAGCAATTGTGGCAGTATGTATAACCTTACTCAACCTTACTGAAATTCTAGACTCTTTTTAAATCTTCATTTCTAGTAGTGTAGATCTAGTGATCTCTAAATGATGTATCCTGATCTACAGTGAGCCATGACAATTAATGAAAGATTATTATCTGCATTACTGTATTACTGTAAAGGTTCTTTCTCTGTTGTCCTCCGAAGATAATAATGACATTCATAGTTTTATTTGCCCATATCTTTAGTTAAATATTAGACAGTAAAGACAGCAGTGGTTTCCTGTTTCAGGTACGAAGTCTTCTGGCTTCTTCTATGCTATTGTTTTCAGTTCTTTGTAAAGTTTACCTGATCTATTAACGCACAGATACTTTTCATAGCAGTAGTTTCATAGATAGAGGACACTGTCGTTTCTAGAATGTTTAAATGTCCATAAAAATATTCAAAAGGAATCAAAACCATCACAGAAAAAAGTGTAAAGATTCAATGTGATGCAGAGTTCTCTTTCTAGAAAAAAAAAATCTTTAATATGGTTCCTGGAAATATTTTTATTTCTCTGTTAATCGGAGAATTATTTATCATAGGAGCATCATGTTTTGTTTTGTACTCTTATTTGGAAACAATCTACATGGTTAAGAATGTCAGGACCAGAATAGTTCTCTTTCAAGAGCCTAAATTATTTTTCCCCTTGATAATTATTTGGTTTGGAAAATATCAGCTTTTTTAGCAAGGTAACAAACTCTGTAAGCCAGAAATGTGGAAGAAATGCTGCAACAATATTTTGTAGATTAAATGTAGACAGCTGTGATAACAATGGGAATGCCAGACTTGTGCTGGCATTAAACAAAATGATGAATCAGCTCAGACTTGATTAAATGTATAAATCAGCAATGGCAGCATGAGCAAGCTTTTCATTTTGAGCTTATGAAGACCATTGTTTTTATGACAATAATTTTACTGTCCGAATTAAAGTGTAAAAATAATACGCGTAGAGCCACGAATGATGTTTGATTTGATGCTGTAAAGGATTTGGTATGAGACAGCAGAATTGTACAAATTAATGATGGTAAATGTTTAACTGACTAGAAAACACAGTATCAGTAGAGGTATATGATTAATGAGGTATGTGCTGTCAGCCCTTCATGAGTTTTAGTACGTAGTACTGGCTTGGAATAAAACATAAAATCAGCTCTGCTTCTGTTTATATATTGTGGAGAAATCAGAGAAACACTAAATGAGAAAAAATGAGGTAAATGAAGGAGGATATTAATACCAGTTAAATAATTATAATGAACTCTTTAGCTTCGTAAATTATTCTTGCAATTATTTCTTTCAGTGCAAACATAATTGTTGTCTAGAAGATTCTACATTAAATAAAAATCATTAAAGAATATCCTTTGCAAGACTTGCTTGTAGAAGATATATCAAGCAAAGTATCAACCACTACGGGAGTTTATTGTAAAAGTTCAAATAGGGTTTCTGCTGTATGTTTGTCTCCATAGCTTTTAATTAAAGAGTCTAGGAAAATCATCTAACATCATGAAAATAATACTTCCCTGACATTCAGAGAAACATCATACAGGAATATTGTTTATGTTCCTTATAAAATATATCCTTGAATATTGTTTATGTTCCTTATAAAACATATCCTTGTTTCAAAGTTTTATTCTTCATTCAAGAAAGTTATGGTTTAAACAAAGTGATCAGTTGGAAATGCAATACATGAAAGTGCTGGAAGTGTGGGAAGGAAAACTTGGTAAATATATCAATTTGGCCAGGACTGGTCTACTACAGTGGAGTCCTTGTTTATTTCATGAAGAACGTTTAATTAGTGCCCAAATTGAAAAAATATCTTTATTGGCTTTGTGCTCTTTGTGGTGGTAGTGGAATTACCATTCAATTTCTTCTAGAGTGTTCAAAATAATTTCTGGTTTGGGCTCTTGTCATTTTTTTTGGAGGTAGCCGTCTAAACATTTTTATATCAAGCCTTTGCAAATGTTTTCTCAACTCACTACATCTTGCTTATGATGTTACATTGCCCATGGATCTTCTTGCATGTACAGAATCTGGAGCATCATTTTGGTATCTTCATCGACCAATCTGTTCTTGCAGCAAAACAGCATCCAGCACTCCACTTCATGTTTGGTACAGAGGAAAAAAAATATTCCAAACAGTTAAAAAAAACAACCCCCCAAACAAACAAAACAAAAGTTTTTATACACCTTCACCAAGGTAGATTGTGGCTTGTGTTTGGTCTTTTTGTGTTTGCTCAGGAAAAAGACTGCTAATAAATACATTTTCTTTGTGGTAACCTTTCAGTTATCTGACTTTTTCAGATTAAAAATTCCTGTCGTAATATTGAGAAGAATGAGAAAAGATTTGGTCCAGATTAAAAAAAAAAATCCTATTGGAAAAAATGGACAAAGAATGCTCCTTATCTTTACCCGGCTGGGAGCAGCAAGGAGGAATCTTTCTTCCCTAATGGCATACACAATAAATGTGTTCACTTCAGTCAATACACTTCCCCATTTTCCTCTTTCTCTATTGACTGCGTGTTCTTTTTCCTTTTATTGGTGGTACTATAAATGTATGAACTGAAGGGATTTTCTGGGTCAAGTCACAGTATCCGTTTATTTCAGCCAGGAACATCATATATCTTTCCTTCTAAAATTAGTTAGGTGCCTTTCACTTGCTCACCTCTCCATCAGAAGGCTACTTCAAACTCTTGACTGCAGGGCTTAGAAACTGCCTTCTCTTTTCTTAGATAATTTATTTTTTTGGTTCTCCATTTATACCTATTTGTTTTAAATCAGAATTGTCCTTCAGTTTAAATAGTTCTGCTTCTCTTCTGGTCTTTATTTCAGATAAGAGTGGAGAGCACTCAATCCTATCTCCATTCAAATTTGCAAGCTAAAAAAGACAGGTATATTCTAGGACAGGCATTTGCATTCTCTGGTCTATCTTTCTAGCTCTTGTCTAGCCATAGGAATTTCTGCTTGTTTTTGGCAAGATCAATGGCCAGAGTTGTTCACACTATTTCCTATGCTACCTGGACTAACCAAAGCTCTACAGCCATTATCTGTCCCCTTGGATGCCTCCAGCAGTTCTGTTGTCTGTACTTCTGAAGATCTGAGGTCAAGCTACTCATTGAGGCAATACTGTTATGTATCTCCTAATGTGTTTCGTCCACGCTGTAGATGTCCTTCTTTCATCAGCTCCATCATATTTCACTTTACTAACTGTGGTATCATCTTTTTCTTATTTTCTGCATGTTTGTGTGTGTGTGTGTGTGTGTTTTAAAATACCTGTTCTTTTTCAGATAGGGCTTTTTTTTCTTCGTAACATCTCATTCTTGAGCCTAATCTTCAATTTATCGATGGATCAAAAGCATTATTATACATTTTCCATAAGGTGGTGATTAGTATTAGTCTTCATGAACTATGCTGTTCCTCATGATGTGTTGAATTTTGTCAGTAAGGTAGCAAATTGGAATGCTGAGCATAGTATAATTTGATGCCCCACCTCAGCAGACAACTTTCTCTTTCAACCTACACAATGTTTGCATAATTAAAATAATGACAGATAAAATAATAACATATTTTTACTTTCTAAGGGGAAATCGTATTTCAAGTGAGTTTGGGGATAATGTATTTCAAGGAAATTTGTCCTACTGATAATTTCATGTAAAAGTCCAGACTCACTATAATTCTCAAAAGCAGTTTTCCAATCTTCTCTTAATTCATGTGCATTTCTAAATGTAAATCTGTAAAGAAAATCATGCTTAAGATTAAGGCAAAGTAATTTACCGCGATGATTTTGTGATATGAAGCAACGGGTTTCTTGAGTTTAATAAATGTAGGTAAAATGCATGGTAGCAGCCTGTGAAACTACCATGTAGCTCAGGAGATGGCTGATCATGTGATAAATGGAATGGCATTTGTACTTGCACTGTGCTGCAGATTGCAAGAGAGACTTCTGTGGCATTTGGCTTAGTGTACGAAATAAATAAATAATTCAACAATCCAGTGGTTAAATAATTAACCTCATTAATGCACTGTCAAAGAGAACTTCCAGGAAGTGTAGCGGTTGCTATGAATTGATATGCGTACAGACAGGTCCCCTGGGGTTACCTGTGAGACAGCATCATCTACTGGGTGACTTTTCTCATCATAGCTTCAGCACAGTGCATAAACATGACTGGTGCAGAAGGAAACGTGTTTGATAATTCTTGATTTCTTCACCCAAACCTTGCTACTAAACCACCAGTTTTTAGCAACAAAGAGTAATCAGAGATCAGTGGTACAGTGCGTGCAGAATGAATATATGAGGGCTGCTCTGAAAGTAATGCTTCCGATTTTATTGTGCTGGCCCATAATGTCAGAGGCAGATGTTGGTATTATGGCAGTAGAGGCTGAACCTTCCCACCACCATTCCCCTACATGCTGTTGCCATGTGGCAGATGGCAGCAGAGAGGCAGTTTGACAAAACTGCATCTGACATGGAAATGTATATGGAGCAAGGGTGTGAAACAATTCCTTTATGCAAAAAAGAAAATGGAATCCATTGACATTCCTTTGTGCTTGCTGAATATTGATGGAGACCAAGCAGAAGCTGGTTCATTTCAGCAGTGGTGATAGTACAGTGGGCCACCTCCACTAGAGCAGATTTTTATGAGTGTGGCACAAAGACTCTTGTTCATAACTGGTGAAAATGCAGAGCTCGTGGTGGTGTCTGTTTTGAAAAATAGTATTTTGTAGCTGAGAAATTATCAATCTGTGTTACTGTGCATTACTTTTGGAGCTGCCTACATATTATGTAAAACAGGTTTCATACAAATGTGATTTTTGGAAAAGGAATTCCACCTATAGACACGGATTAAACATACCTCTGACAAAGCAATTTTTTTAACATTAGAAATGCTCTGATATTTGATTGAAGATTAGAATGAGTGATCAGGGAGATGAATAATTAGACAATGGACCTAACAAATGTGTTGAGTATATTTTTGTCTTGATATGCAGCTCACTATACGGATTCATATTTTTTTCACGAGTGATACACGTATGTTCTAAATATTAAGGCGATACTTAAAATACAGTTTTTCCTTCCTTGAGATGACTGCACTGTTGAATCATTTGAGTGAAGAAATTACCACCACGTAGTTGTGCGTGTATTTTTGGAACATGATCTCATAGACAACTGAGGGGTTTGTTTCAAGGCTACTTTCCTCTACGAAAGGAACATCTTTAAAAGGAGAGAAGCAGTTAGTTGTGAAACCTTTTTTTTTGTGCGTAACCTTCAGTTTTTATTAAAGCTTCTTTTTTTTTGCTGCGTTTACAAGCTAAACCAGCTGTGAAAGGTGCAAGCATATAGTTTGTATTCAGCAAAGATCTGTCATTTTGTGCTTACTGCGAGGCAAGTGGCTCTGCCAGTTGGGGCTACAATTTATCAAGCTGGCAGAGTGACAATTTTCATTGCTTTTCAAAATTTATCATGGGTAGTCATTTTTGAAGGGTTGACTCTTTTGTTTGAGCAGGCTTCTTACATTCAGATTTACAAAAATGGCAATTATTAATGCTATTAACCCACGAGGCAAAGATCAGTTTTGCTCCTGGAACCTTGAGTATGTCTTCTTGACAAAGATATTTATCTGCTTCTGTGGCTTCCAGGGTTGGTGAATTTAGAGAACAGATGTAATATACCGAAACACCATCTCCCTAAAGAACAATGAAAGCCATTTTCATCCCAGCTGTTATAGCAGAAGAACCGGGTAGAGAAGGTTGAAAAAGGTAAAATATTAAATATTGACAGTCAAAATTATTTAACATTCTCAATTCTGACTTCCTTTTTTCTCTTTAGAGGCTTAGAGAAAGACTCATTTTGAGAGGGTTAGTAACATCTCTATAAACATGCTTCATCAATATCGCTTTCTTTCATGCTGTATTGTAGACAGTAATGCATGTACCAGCAGTGAATGAACTCAGACACAGCTCTGTGAAGTATTAAGAAACTCTTCAGAGACACAAAGCATTCTCAGCTTTCACTGACCTCAATTGAAGATGCTGTACGTCCTGCAGGATCAGGATCATGATAAAACTTTTCTGGTGGAGCAGACCACCTAAAATCTCATGTCAAAAGGAGAATTGTCTGATGCGATAGAATTTGTTAAAATGATATTGTGTAGGTATCTGCATTTGCATTTTCTCATACCAGATATACAGAGATGTAATGTCTACTCATGAGTTAAAGGCAGCGTGTTCAACACCAAAAATGAGGTATGACCTTTAACATTTCTACTGTTAGAGAAACAAATCGAGTAGAGGTATCTTAGAAAAGAAATTTTCCTACCTCCCACATTTTCTGTGTTTGCTTCGTGAAAATACTGTTTTAATGTAGAGTCAGTATCAACTATTACAATGCTTCTTTGCTGGAATGGGAAGGATATTCCTTACAGCAGCATTATGTGTATTTGGTGGAAGCAAAATACCCTCTGGCATATTGCAAGGCCACAAGAACTGAGATTCCTCTTTCTGCCACTGATCTGAAACTCTATGTAATGACAGATACCCATTTCCTCAGCAATTTCCTTCCTTTTTCTCATCGTGGGCGTATTTGTGTTATTTGTCCTTGTTTTCATTGGTAGTGGTGGTTGGCTGAGGGATTTTTTTTTTTTTTTTGAAACGTAGTTTTTCCTGAACAGCTCTAAGATAGAATACAAATAAGTTCTAACGTAGAGCAACTGAAAAATAAATGTGAACCACCATAAAGACTCTGTGAGTTCTCCAAGATGGAGCGTCCTGCCCAGGCAACAGCCCTGGCTGGCACCAGGCCTCTCCTGCCATCTTCCTGACCACCTTTTAAAACTTTGTCTCTCCTCCTTTTTAAAGCTTTCTCAATCAAAGCATTTATAATTACTGCTTTGCTTCTCATACAGCAGCAGTCCCTTCACAAACAAGGTGTTAATGTTAAATGCCATTCCCAAAGGAGACAAAAATGTTTTAATGTAATAAGAAGGTAAATGCACCTTATTTTTCAGAAAATTTTGTCATACAAAAAAGCACCTTTTTCCCCCATTATTCAAGAAAATTATGGTTCCTGTCCAAAAAGTGTTGCAATATGTAGTTTTGTTCCAGTAAGAATATCATGCATGTTACTAAGAACATCATATGTTTTTAGACTCTTGTGTGTAACCAAATAAATCACAAGCTTGAAATGCATTAATACTCTTTGGAAATTAGGAGAGTTACAGCACAGTATGTTTTTATGTCCCCTGCATCAAGTTAAAAACAAATATAAAAAAATATTAAAAATATTAAAATCTTATAATTGCTCAGACCCAAGAGAAGTCAGCACATTAGCAAAGGGGAAATCAGGGAAAGTAATTATCCAAGGAACAAAATAAAGCTTTTCCGTGTGGGATCCATGGATGGCATATTATCTGCGTGATCTGTCAAGTCTCTCTGCATCTGCTAATGTTGCAGTCTCCCTCTTTAGCCAAACAGATTGTCCTCTCCAAAATCACTTATTTTGCCTAACTTAAAAGGTGTCTTCTTCATGCTTCTCTTCTTTTGCTTTTGTATGAATGATAGACTGCTTTCTGGTATAAAAATCCCAGACTGCTTTTTCACTCGGAGGATGTTTGGTATGTCTACTGTGTTTTGTTGGTTTTTTTTTTTCCTTTTTGCCATTGCTGCATGTACCCCACAAAGTCAATGAACTCTGCACCTGCTCTGGGGTCTCACAATTCATATGAATAAAGCTTACAGTCTAGTTTCAAATGTCAAATCATAAAGCAAAACACTGACAATTAATAGAGCTGAGGCCTTCAAGAAGGGTGAGTCCATAAAGTCCAAAGGGAATGAATTTATCAGGTACATCTATCTAACCTTGCATTTCTGAGAATGTCATCTGAGGATAATGCTCATCTAAACTAGCATTTCAACAAAAGTTAGCAATCAACTGAATTAAGTGGCACAGATTCTAAGAAAAGATCTTATCCTTTGCAAAAGATGTTACAGTGTTGCCCTTGATTGTGTCTGAAAAGCTTTCAGCATTCATAGTGATAAGGACCTGTAAGGAACTGAGCATCTAAATCTGAAGTTTGGTGTTGTATTTGGACCTTCTCTCTAAAAGGTACTGAAGTAACAAAAAAGCAGAAGACATTAAAGACTTGAGGATAGTTTTGTACTTAGCATCTATTTCTGTAGCTTAGGTTTGTCTTTATTGAAGCTGACATCAACACAACAGTTTTGGACCATGTGGATCTTTAGAATAAATCCAGATCTTCCAGCAGTAGTGGTGTGCTCAGTGTAGAGGCAGGTATTGGCACTGTGGATAGGAATTGCACCTTATTTGATCCTTTGACATTTAAATTTCTACTTTCTATCCTGTGTCTTTTTTTAGAATTAATGGTAGGAGTGTCTGTTTTGATGAACCAGCATTATCAGTCTGTTTAGTTCTGTTGTTGTCATATTTATTATATTTTATTTATATTAACTTTGATTATGGTTTCTCATATAGCTATAAAATCTAATGTTTAAAAGGAATGCTTTTTCATGCACAGGACAGCAAATGTCAGATTGACTTAAGGGTTGTTCTTCACTAAGTTTCCTTTGGGCTTTCCTTTAAGTGAGATGAATGTGAGTTGTTTGGGATAGTATTAAATCTTCATAAATCATGTTTCACTCTTTTTTTTTCTTTTCTTGTCAAAAACGCTATGATTTCACTTGTCAATGGGAAATTCCCATTTTTGAGATGGTCTTTAACCTTGAGAGCACTGGTCTCTAACAAGAAAGTGTGCCATGTGCAGGAGTGAACAGTAAGAGTTTTGGAATATTTGGCTTTTTATGCAAGGTATGTGACTGGTATTTGCATCTCTTTAGGCCAGCACCGCAAGAGCGCTAATACCTCTGACTTCATAGAATACAGCCAGGTATTTTTCCTAGCTAGAAAGTCATCCTTCAGTGTTGGCCATACGTTATCCCTGAGCCTTCTGCTATTACTGGCTTGAAAATTGAATTGAGTCATTAATAAGTTGTCATTATCTTTTATGGTTTGGGTTAGATTGGAGTTCCTTATTGTGTCAGCTATCATGTATCTGTGACAGTCATATTGTAGATGTTTTCTTTATCTTCTTTTCCTTCTATCTCAGTGTCTTGCTGAATGTGGAAGGACTATAGCTTTTTTCACCATCCAGAAACAGACTATATGACCTTCTGCTTTCCACGTGGATGAAAGTATTCATTGTAACAGCAAGTACTGATCAGTAACAATGCTGTATTGTGTAATTAGGTACTAGAGGACACGAGATGAGCATGTTTTCTCTTTTCTTGTTGCTATATGTAAAAAAGGGCACAGTATGCATAATTTTAGAGATTGTCTTCCAAGGATCATTTCACAGTCCTTATTGTGGGAGTGAGTAGAATATAATTTCAATATGTGAAAAGAAGGTGTTTGAGAGAATTTTCATCATTATGGGCAGAGCTGTCAATTTTGAGAAAATGCCAGGAGGTGACTGGGTTACAGCCGTGGCCTTGGGACATTTGAATATCAGGTGAGGAAGGGAAGGTTAGAAATGTTTCACCTTGGTGTTTGTGCATTTGCTTCTGTTTGTAAAAATTCAGGTTGTGCTGCCTCCCTATTTCACAGTCACTGGTTTTTTAAGGAGGCTAGGATTTGCTAGTAACAGTAGAATTCTTTGGTCACAAAACATAGCATATATCAAAACATTGGTTGAAATTCAGGCACCTGGATGTTCAAGGGGGCAATTCTTTTTTTAATATTTTTAAAAATAAACAATAATAATTATACCTTTATATAAAATAATCTTCTATTTTCCAAGTGAGAAAGAGGAGGCTTCAGAAAACACATCGATTCTCAGGTATTCTAACTAGTCTATTCATTTCAGTACATTTCACAGGAAATTTGATAGAAATATATCCATCAGTTACTTACAAATAAAAACCACAGAACTTTATTTTTTAAAATATGTATCTTGTTTATATTTTTCCTAATGAGATTGCAGAAGATCACATATTGAGTCAAGTGGGAAGGATGACTTTTTCTAGAAAATTCTTCAGTAGTTGTTAATTCGCAAAATTATAAGGGCATTAGTATGAAAGTATTTGAACTAAATTATGCTGTGGAAATTGCAAAGTTCATTTAGCAATGGATTTCCAGTCTTGCAGAAATGTAACAAATAACTTCACATGTAATGTTTTTAAAGAATTGCAGATATTTCAGATATTGCTTGGCTTTTTCATTGAAGTTCATGGATATACAGTTTTAATGAACACATCAATTAATTCTGAATATCTAAAGTGATTAAAAAAAAACACACAAAACCAAAAAAAAAGCGTGTACTAATGGTCAGCAAATGAAATACCAATTTAATAAATTAAAATGAAGATGCTCTGTTGAGTTATCCAGCACTCATTAAATTTAGGATAATTCCTATGTAGTCTTTGGAGAGTGCTCAGGATGATTACTATTTCTCAAATGACCATTTTGATTAGCAGAGAAACAAAATTAAGTTCAATGTTTAGACAGTTAGTGCAAAGGGATTTCAGCTACTGAAGTCTGACTGGGCTGGATAAAAGAGGTTCTAAATTTTTTCTGCTTTTTTTTTTTCTTCAGCTGCTTGATATCCTTCAGGGCTAGGTATAAAATAGGATTTAGGTGAAAAGTAGAGGCTGGAATTATAAACCTTACAGCACCACTTAGTTGCAACTCAACATGCTGCAGATCCTTCCAGCTTAAAATCTCCCCACGCAGAGATGTCTCTAGGCTAATGACCTAATTATATGAATTAGATAAAGACTATTATTTGACAACCTTTAATACTAATAGCAGTGTTTTAAAGTAAAAGTGCCATTCTATTCAGCTCTTCAAAAGAAGTTGAATACTACTCTTCGACCACTGCAGCTATTGCCCAGCAGAAAGAAGCATCCTAATGCAGCTCTAAGTAGAGCATCTGGCAGGTCAAACTTAAGATTTATTCTTATACTAAGTAAAATGATGATTCTGGTAGGAGAAACTACTTGCCTCTGAAGCTCTTACCCCAGTTTTAAAGGGTCTCTGCTCTCATGTGTTGCACAAGATTTCTATGTACCTAACACAGAATTGCAGTCTTATCCCATAGGGGCAGAAATCTGAATCAGTACTAAAACTCTTAATAGATCTAACTCTTGAATCCACTTTAAAGCACATATTTAAATGTATTCTATTCAGTGAGGCTTTTAAAGATATATATATATATATATGATTCTGTTCAGCTTTCATCACATGACCTGTTGGATACCATAATGAAGGGTCTGAAGCACTGAATCTCCTTTGTAATCTATTATTCAAATTTTACTTGTTAATGTAGATATCTTGTTTAACTTTTCTCATAGACTAATCACATTTGCTATGAAAAATGTTGATCATTATCTATGGGTTCCAGTCTGAAACCCAAATCGTGGTTCAATTTTGCTCGTGTATTCACTCAGAAGATAATCTGCTTGGACTGAGTGTCTGATCTGAGAAGCAGCAGAGTTGCGTGTTTGAAGCCCAAAGCGAATGTTAAAAACCAGTTGATCGCTTAATGGCTTTCTTAACTGTGATGGGAAAAGGAGGGCTACAATTATAGTCCCACTTAGACTGAATGGTAGTAATAAATCCTTTGATTGCCATCATTTCTGCTTGTGATCTAGACTTTTGTGTGACCACCACAACGGATGTATTCCCTCCAGTTAGTTAGAAAAATAACGCAGGTCAGCTCACGAAGAGATGTTTTATATGGAAGGAACCCAGTCATGCTTTTAGCAATAATTGAAAAGGCTTCAAAATTGGAATAATTTGTGAAGAGAAGGTGATAGAGTACTTCTTTCATTTTAATTGGTAGGAAAAAAAACTGTATAGCAACAAGATGTAATTTTGTGTATTTGGGCTGGTGGTTCCCCAGCCCTTTCCACTGAACACCATGTATTGGTTTCTATGTTATCATTCCTCTGCTGCCATCAGCTGCAAAATCCCTCTATATATTGCATAGAAAAGCTTTAATATTTCTTAACCTGATTAGGATTTTGTTCTTGAGGCATTTGCGCTGCATTCCAGGGAGCAAAGAAGTGACATACTACTCCGTTTGACAGCAGGTATTGCCTGGCACAAGCAATTTAACTAGACTTCATTTTCAGTCAAAGCTCAAAGACATGCTTTTCTGTTGGATCGATATTTATATATTTAACATTTGGGGGTTTGTGCTGAGTTGGCTCCAATTTACTTGATTAGCATGACAACTTATAATTTATAACAAGGTGAAAACAGGTTTGGCAAACTCTACTGTTCCTATTAAGTGCACTTTGTGCTGCTTCCTTTCTCTTATTTTCATTCTTGAACATGCTTTTTCCTTCAGAATATCAGTATTGTTGCATGAACATGTACGGTTTTGTAAGCGATGTGTTTTCGGTTCATGTATCAGAGCCATGACAGCCTCCCCCACTAGAGGTTGCTGGGGTCCCTGCCCTGCTTCACCAGGACTTTATTACATACAGACACCCACCACTCTTCAGTGGGAACTACTTCCCTAGTAAAGACTGCAGAACAAATAGTGTATCTCTCTGTGTCTGCTTGATATAAATATTTGCTATAAATTATTTAGTGCATTCTCCTCATTATAATTTGTAGACCCAAAGCTTGTTTCTATTAAAATATGTCATTGCACATTCTGAAAAAAAAAAAGAAAGAAAGAAAGACAGAATCTGATTCGGTGATGCACATCTTGGCGCATCATGAGATAATGCTGAATCAGTCAGAAGTTTTAATATTATTGTACCTGAACATTTTCCTTATAATGTGCCTCCCCAATAGACTAAGGGCTACCTAATAGAGATAAAAGCAATCAGTTCTGAATGCACAGAGTTCTATCTCTAACTGATACGTCCTTGCAGGTGAGTCCTTGCTTTCATGTTTGATTACAGTAGCAGCTTTCTGAGTTGTGGCAAACCCTGCCCCATGCCTCCACTTCCTTCCATCACCACTGAAGTTTGTACACTATCTGCAGGCCTCCTGCTCTTGCTGTGACCACCTCCTCTCATTCTTTTGCCAGCTGCCTGTGGATCTGTCTCCCTCAGGCGTATCAGATATGTTGCTCAGGACAATCTCTGTCTTTCCAGATAAATGCCCTGGCCCAACTGTGCTTAAATAAATGTGTCACACATACTGAGAGAAAGAAAAATCAATTAGAGCCCATTACATTTTCATACCTTCATGTTTATTATATCACCAGTAAACTGGTGCTTTTTTTATCCTACTTGAAGTTAAAAATGAAAATTTCAGATAGACCTGATATTGCTTGTTAGAAAGTATGTGATGTTTGTTATTTCTCAGCATGCCGATTTTCAGAAGGGATCTTTGGGTAGAAGAAATGATTCCCTCTTTCTCAAAGAGATTTAAAAAATAAAAATAAAAAAAAAAATTACTGTCCTTCAGACCTTTTTCCAAAGTTGCTCCCTATTATTTCTGTCTTCCTAACAAATTTTAATCTCTTTCAAGGTATTCATCTCATTTGTTGTCCCCTAGGTTACCGAAACATTCCCTCTCAATTTGATGTGAGGAAATACCTAAATCACAAGCTTCTGCAAGCCTGCCAAGAACAAAAATTTAATTTTTGTTCTGTTTAATTTATTAATTCCCAAGATGGAAGACGTAATACAAAGTTGAAGCCAGGTCTGTGATTAAATAATAGAGGACCAGAACTGAAAGAAAAACAGTATGAGCTATTATTTTATTGTGATGAGCCAAATCATTCCATCTATTTTCTGACATGAAAGACAAGAAAGAAAAAGGAGATTCTAACAAATAACAAAGAGGAGAAAGAGCAGAATGGAGTGAAAATTTTCCAAATGTCAGAGGAAATTAAATAGTGAACTTTAAAGGAAGCAGTGCCCATTTTGCTCAGTGGAGCCTTCTCAAAGCTGTCGTCTTGGAAAAAATGGAAAGGCTCAGAAATGCATTTTCAACCTGTTTGTGTGGAAATCTGGATTTCTTAGACCTGTTAACAGCACATGTCTTTCCTTAGCAGTCATTATTCATGTAGCCTCACAATGCATTTCAATTTATAAAGGAAGAGGTATATAAACCCTTCTGTACTGCATTAAATAGATAAAATATATGACTGCTTTGAGCTTGTAATGCCATAGCTATAGCTTGAATATTATTTGCCTGCTGCAGCTGATGGACAGATGAGTTGCAAATAAGTTTTCTTTTGGGGAATGTGCCGATTAACAGAATTCTTCTGGATGTCATCGTATTTTACAGGAGTGTAATATACGTTCTGTATTGCTATTAATTGGTCTCTTCTTCAAATCTCAAATGAATCAGTTAAATGGAAATGTTTCATTTTCTCCCAGCGCTATTCTCTACCTCTAATAGTGTGTACAGGCCAAATCCTGTTGGTTACTGAAAGATTCAGCTCATTCATAGGCTGGCTCTTGAGGTCCTTAACCTTTGTTCAAGCGAGTTCCCGCTGACTTCTGTGCAGGACCTGCGTGAGCCAGGCCTGAGGTAAAATTGAACTCCCAATCCTGTTTCACTGAAAGCAGAACAAAGCTTTTGTCATTCATGTCGGTGGGAGTTGAAGCAGAACTAAAATTTAACCTCAGAATTTTACCCATTAACATCAATGGGATTGTAAGATATAGCAGCTTATGATATCCATTACTAAAAAATAGAGCCCAAGCAGCAAGTCATTTCTCAGCATGAAGTGCTGCATTTTAAAGGGGCAGACTCCTCCTGGACATCAGCTGCTGTGGCTCACATGCTGAGAGATCCCTTCAGATAGTTCAAAGATGAAAGACTGAAGGATTAAACGACTAAACCATTACCAGAGGAATTTTTTTAATATACCTACATCTCCATTCCATGACAGTCTGATAAAGGGCTCTAACAGGGGGGAAAAAGTGGACCCAAACTTTTAAATGTGTTCAGTTCTTGGCAATTCCTGTTACCTATGAGCAAGGGGACGCAGAGCATCTGTCCAAACCGTCAGTTCTATGTAGCGAGTTTTATATCACCTTTTTCATGAGACAAGATCCTGAGAGCTGCTGAAGTCATTCTGAGTTCTGGACTAGATTTTATTTAGTCTTTTCTCCAGTGAATTTGCATGGGAGTTTTGTAGCATAAGGAACAGACTTCTCACTAGCCCAAAGACTTCAATGAGAATGGTAGATTAAAAGAGAGCTGGAGCAAGCTGTGCTATTAAAATAGGCATGAGCAGTTATTGTGATGATTCCTGATGGGTTTATGTCAATATAAGGATGTGGTGGTTAGTTTTCTCTAGCTACGTTTTCCTGCTGCCTACATGAAAAGTTGAGGTTTCATGCTGAGTTAACTTGGCTTGTTGGACCATGTGGATTGACCCTACTAAAAACATGAGTAATTTTCATCCACTGACTGTCACTTCTCTTTGGACAAGAACCAATATTGGTAAGGGAGAGGCTTCCGGTGTATAGCACACACTATACAACGGAATACTACTGCTACTTGAAAATACAAACATAGAACTTCCAGCCAATTAATTGAATTTGCACTGTTCCTTCCCTACAAAAAGCTCAGTAGAGCAGATTGCAGTCTTTAACTCTCCCCAAAATCCCCTTACTTTTTTTCTTCCTGTCTATCAAATGATGTTGCTAAATATGCACGCAGTTGTTATCAAATCCCACGATGCAGTCATTGTTGACTTGTATTGTATTGTATTGTATGTGTTTGGGTGTGTTTCACAGCACTGGGGAGACTACTGAACAGAAATGTATTCAGAAAACTGTTGCAGAGTTACTTACAAGTACAGAGAGTCGGATGTATCTTCATCACTCAGACTCAAACATGAATGAAGGCTGCTGATCTGGAGTAGCACTGGCATCTTTGACCCTATACGTTTTTTGCATCTCAAAAGAGAGAGGCAAAGGGTCAAACGGGCAAGCATACTTATTTTGTTTTTGTATGAATGATGATACAGGGGAAATTAGTTCATAGGTAGGTATGAGGGTGTAGTCCCCTTGCATTGCCATTTTGTATTGATTAAAGAAATTAAAGGATCTCTATGTATTTTTTTCTGTATGTTTTAATTAAAATTTTATTTTAAAACAACTTTTTTTAAAAAATAGTTGCATATATGATTTTTTTGGTAACCTTTAAACATACTGCTTGTGTTTGTTATCTGCAGACAGTTTCTGTAAGTTGAAGCACCAAAGTAAACTGCTGAACCTCATTCATAGCACTCTGGGAAAAAATAATCACCCTTTGGCTAAAAAGTAGAATAAGTAATTAGTTTGTGAAGTCATGTTTTGGAGAACAAATTACCATGGAGAGTGAGTTTGCAACCACTCAGTTCAGGAACATTGCATATATATATTGCTCCCATGAGACCTAGGAAATAAATGTTTGCTTTAGGTATCTCAAAACATGCAGAGAACTCAGTGACCCATAGTCAGCACAGATCTCATCTGTCTGCAGTGAAGTTCCGCTGTCAAAGCCACAACACCAGTCTAGTTAAGAGCCTATATTTGCATCAGAGTTGCAGAAAGGTGTGTGCACAGTGTAGAGATCTTTATTTGGAGTTCGTTGGTGGTGTAACAAAGTCTTTTGCAATGGATCTCTTGATCAAGGTTAATAATCTGTACCGCTACATCAAGGCGAACATAAAGATTAACTATCCTTCACAAGAAAAGTTAGGAAGTAACTTATGTAACTAATTTCATATTGAATGAGTATTAAAATGAAGCTAGGTTTCTATAAAGGAATATATGAATGCATCAGCAATAAAAGAAATGGGAGCTAAAGGACAATATGAGTAAAGAATGATTTTAAGATGTCAAATCTTAGCTTGTCCGTACTATCTTGACTGGAAAAGATAATGTTATGATACGCCTAAAGCAGGGCACAGGCTGGGCTGGCTTCATTGAGCTTTGGATGGCTGATGTTTGTTTAGTCAGATTGCTTCCTTTTTCAGTGATTTGAAAAACAAGCTCTTTAGCTTAGCCTTTACTTGAAAGAAAACCACTATGCTTTTAATCATTTTTTAATTTACGTTTTTCACTTTTTTTTTTTTTTTTTTTTTTTTCCTCCAGAAGAAGGGAGGAAGGAGATATTTCCTCCCACCTCTAAACAGAGAGTTCCCTTGGTAGCCACCTCTCAATTTAGTCCTTAAAAATGATATTGATTTTGTCTGTGTGCCAGGTTTCTTGCAGTTATCACTTCAGATACTGATGTCCCTTGGTAGAGAACGCGCTGTAATGTCAGGAACAGGAAGAAGCAAAGGTAACAACAAAGGCATCCTGAAGTGAGGGGTTCCTTTGATAAGACAAGCTAAATACCTAAAACAAAAATCTAATATCTCTTCTCTTTATTTTTAACAAGTCCCTTGGTAAATAATGGGGAAGCTTAAGAGAGAAATCTCCAAATGTCAGCTTGTCTGAAATATCCTGAACAGTTTCTTACTTTTTAAAAATAAGAAAGTCCCTGCAGGGTAAATAAGAGAAAGCTCTCCTTCACCAGGAGTTTGCCCCCCAGCCAGTAAAGAGCCAACCCTTGTAAAGCCGGGCATATCTTATAAAGCATGTGTGTTAACATAACCCCTTCTTGGCAGTGCTGCAATCAGCCATCAGTGAAGGAAGGGTGATCCCTAGATACTGAGGTTGGATTCTGTAGCTGTAAGTCTTGCACTTGCTTTCAAATATGCAGGCTCTTCACTTTGTCCTTCAGAAAGTTGGCTGTGGTGTGATCACTTTAGAGAGAGAGACTGTAAAAAAAGGACTGCAAGAAAAGTCTACATTAATAGAGTGTGTAAAAATGGTAAAATATTACATTGGTAGCTCCCACAATGAAGAAAGACACAGGAAGATATCCAATTCTTTGAAAACTCATCCTGCAGCCATTCTCAAAGCTAAATGAGTCCATATAAAAGAGCAGCAAAAATTGCAGTGATCAATTCTTTAGTAGCATACACAGACCAGCCTTTTCAGTGGCATTGGTCACAAAGCAGCATAAAGGTCCATCCTGTCCCTTCATCTGATTCCAACACTACTGCAGCAGCCGGACACGGTGGTGCCTCTACTACAGCCTAGTATAGTAGACCAACAGGTGCTCTTTTGTCGTGTGTCACTTCCACCATGTTTTGACCCAACAGAAGCAGGTCTAACTCAGTTCTGTATATCAATTCACAACATGCAAAGTCCAGTTTTCTATGAAAATGAATTTAACCTCTACAGCTATTAACATTTGAAATAAGGCTCATTTCCCCAATTATAGCCATCACTTGTGTTGATTAAATTTGCACTCTTAAATCATTTGAAATATTTAGCCCTACTGTCTGTAAATCTGGCAATATTAACATGTATTTCATCAGGAGAATCAGCAGAAGAAAGTTTGCAGACTTCTTCTTATGCTAAGTTCCCTGATATTTGCTACTAGGGATTTAAAGAAAATATCTTTGTATAAATCCACATTTGCACCTGAATTCAAAGTACAAGGATTAAGGCCACAATCCAGACATTTAATCCCTTTGTGGATGTTCTGATGGTTATACATCCCTACAAAATGATGTAATTTTAAATACTCTCTCTATTTGCTATGGGCAGTCAGCAGTAACAACTCACTTTGAAGTGACCAGTTTGGAAGCAAGCTTTCAAACTTAATGTGTCTTGTTCTTTATTAAAGCGATGAAGCTGATGTTAGTAATTGACTAAATCCTGTTTGAAGTTCTGTGCTGGTTTAAGGCATCGACCAACAGTTAAATAGATGTGATGCTTTCCTCTTTCACTGTTCAATATTATTCATGTTCAATAATATTCATGACCTTACATTCATGAATATTAGCCTGGACTCCTCTGAAGCTTTTCCACAATCATGGACAGCATTATGTCCTATGCTGAGCATTCTCTTTGCTTCAGTAAAGACTGTCCAAATACTGTATTCATTTAGTATACTGATGTTAAATGAATACTACTTCACAGTAGAGTTGTTTTTGTTTCTAACAGGGAAGTAGTCCCCCAGCTAGTAAACACCTAAATACAGGCTGAAATGTCTTTGTGATTTTTTTGCTTGTATGTTTGTTTTTGTGTTGTTGTTTTTCCCTCTCTCTCTCCAGATGGCTTTAGTAAGGCTGCTCTTGTTTTGCATCTCGAGCTTCCCCTGTTGTACAGGGTCCTCAGTGATTACATACAGTATGTGCCTGTTTAAACTGTTTCCAGACACTCTGAATTTCAAATTTGAATCTTTTATGAGAAACACTACAATAAAACCCTCTGAAATTAAAATATAGACATATATATATGCTAAAGTAATCTATGTAGTTTCTCCTGAACGTTATCTTTTAGCTTCCGTATTGTCAGTCAAGCACAAGCTGATACCTTGTGCTAAATGTAGCAACACTTCTTCCACTTACACTGGAAAGTTAAAAGAATACGAGGACTGCTCTGAAAGTAGTGCCTTCTATTTCATGATGTTGGCCCATGATGTCAGAGGCAGGTGTTGGTGGGATGGCAGTGGAGGTTGAACTTCCCACCACTATCCCATTAGGTTTTGTTGTCACGTGACAGATGGCAGCAGAGGGGCGGTCTGACAGAGCAACGTTTGACTTGGAAGGGTGTGTGGAGCAGAAGAGTGATTGAACTCCTCTATGCAGAAAAAATGGCACTCACTGACATTCATCAACATTTACTGAATGTCGAGGAAGACCAAACGGTCGGTGTGAGCACAGTGAGGCGATGGATGGAGCGTTTCAGCAGTGTTATGTTCCTCCATTATATTGCTAGTCATATGGATGTTCTGCTCTCAGCTGCAGAGGAACTGTTAGCTCAGGGCTTGTGGTGATTGAGCACCTGGTGAAGGGGTGTGGCTGGCCAGGGAGTGCAAGCAAATCGTTTGCACCTGTGCTCCCCAAGGGACTAGAAGGGGTGGACCCAGGTGCAATCACTCTGGGCTCATACAAGGGCTGGCCAGGGAAGGAGAAGATCACTTGGAGCTAGGCTGCTTCTTGAGCAGGAGTGCTGGATAGCCATGGATTCCCTTCACCAGCTGGGTGAGTTCTACTCTTCGTTCTGTATGTGGCTACTGACCTACCTGTGTGTTCTTTACCTCTGTGTTGCCAAGAACCTGTCAGAACCATTTTTCTGCTTCGTGAGCAGAACAGATCCATTTGCCCTTATGTGAGCCTGAACGTGCCCAGTTGGCCTCAGCTCTTCCTCCAGAAGAGAACAAATAACAGGATCGTCTGGCTTTCATTTGTTTCAGCCTACGTGTTCTGGGAGCTTTGTTTCTTCTCATCTCACTAAATACCTAAGCAGTAGTGGAACTGATCCTATGCTTTTTGTCAATGCTTACTTAGAGGTAGAGTCAGAATCCTATTTCTTGCTCCTGGTAATGTCTGTAGCGACCAGAGATTAAAGTTTCTGCTATGTAGGTGGTTTCCATGATATTGTTTGCATATTTCAATCTTGGGAATTTTATATCAGGTGTCCTTTAGTTGAGTTGAATTTGCCTCCTTCTAAAACTGTTCATCTGTAATATAAAATATTAAATAATCGTTCTTATGGGAGGAAAGAAAATGACAGAGAAGCTCCATATTTCCAATTGAAATGAGTAATTTTTATCACTTGTATTGCTCTTATCCAATCATCTTCTGTGTTTTGTTTCATTGTTATTTTTAATAGAAAGCCTGAACAGATGAGGTTACTATGCTTCTTTTTGTTTAACCTAATAATTAAAGGTGTTTAGTGTTTTATATAATGTGTGTGTGACAAGTGAGGGCTGTAATCATAGGTTATTATTTCTTCCTTCTCTTTATTTTCAGACTACTCTAATACTCTATTCTAAGTCAGTGTTATCAGCTCTTACTCTGGAATCACTGAATTCTACAGCATGTTTCTTCAGCCATTTCAAAAGCTTAACATGATGTGTTTATTATTAAGAGAAAAGGAATGGACAGCTTTCCCATGCTCTCAAATGCTTAAAGGAATGATGCTTCCAGGTTGTACTGTCTGAATTTGGATGTTAGAGATATTATAGTGCATTTCAGATTTTGTGCTTGAGGATGAGCCATTGCTGACCCAGTAATAACAAATTGAATTTTAATGAAGAGTTTTTTTTTTTTTTTTTTTTAATTTAAGAAACACTATCAGAAGAAATGGCAGCACAAGCAATACTTTTTACAGTTAGCTCTGTAATTAAGGATAATTAAAGACTTAAAACTGAAAATAAGAACTAATGCACAGATTCACTATTTATTGTATTAGTTAAAAACAAAAAACAAAAACAAACAAACAAAAAAAGCCAAATAGATGGCATATGAGAGGTGAAGCATGGCTGGTAGTTCAGGAGCTATCCTTCCACATGCTCTGTGGCCAAGGGGACGCTTTGTACAATTCCTTTTACGATGCCAAAAAGGAATACGGGCTGTTTTTAGTGAGTCTTCTGAGCCTGTGACTTGTGAGATTGAGTTTGTAGTAAACTTCCAAATTGCTACAATGATTATTTGACTTGTTGAACTCGGAGTACATGGCAGTTGTGTGGGGAGAGCATGGTCTCTCTGTTGTACTGTGCAAGGACTCAGATTTAACACACCATCTTGTAAGAGGTGCTTACTGAAACATGAGCTGCTTTATTTATTGGTCTTATCAGTGATGTCTGTTGCTGTGCACACCTGCTGTGATATTTCAGAAGGGGTTTAGTTCAGACTGTTTTAGCTGCATGGTTGCACTCTGTGCTCTTGAACATATCCTTCTCTTTTTACTGTTTGAATGCTTAACTTTTTTTTCCTTCCCACAATAAAGTAGTAGGTCAAGTCTTTGTTATGTGTTATCTTCTGTACAACTGCATAAAAGTATTCATGAAGCTTAATATCTCTCTTATTTTGAAGTTTAACAACTGAACATCTGTATGATCCCTTTCTCACCCCCTACTAATGTAGTGAAAACTAGTGGTATGTGAGAACAGAAAGTTTGAGAGCATCTGGAGGAAATCTCATTTAAAGTTTTGGAAGAGCTGTTCCATAATAATGGGTTTATTTCTCTTTGGAGAGTGGGTGGAAGAAGTTCTTTTTCATGGCAGTCTCTTAGGTGAGCTCCATAGCCTCCCTTCTTGTTTTACGTACTGCATAGTCTTTAAGTATGCAGTGCTGCAACAAACAATTCACTTGTTTTTTGCATCACTTGTGATGTTCCGTCTGCATGGTTTGCCCTTTGAATCTTCTGGCTTTGGCTTTAAAGTGAAGATACAAACTTCAATTGAAATCTTCAAATCCCAAGAGTGAGACAAGTCTGTGATTGACATCTCCGTGTACATTCTGTAGGGTATACATACTGACTATGGAGATCTGCTCATTTCGACAGTATACCAATCAACTCAACACTTACTCTCACTTTGTCTATTCCAATGTTACTGTTTTATGTCCTGTTCCATTCTGCTAACAGCAGATTAGTCTTCAGTGAGACCAGCTTCCATTTATTTCTTTCCAGATGTTAGTTCTGTCTCATCTCTTTTTTGTGGCACCTGCAAGTCAGAGAAACTTGGCGATTTTTCAACTACAGTGATCTTTGTTCTGCAGCCACTACAACATAAGAGGGCTGATCTCTTTGAATCTCCCAGGAACATTATGTTCTCGTAGGGCAGAATTTTTTGTCTTAGTCTCGTTAGAAAGGGAAAGGTGTTACTGCATCTTTTACATGAAGATGTGACGTGTCAGCAGGTTTAGTTTAATTCTCTGTTGGTTTGATAGCAGTGGAATGATCCACTCTTGGAATTGCCATCAGCAAATCCATGAAGCTGCTAATTAGGAGCAGATTTACAGGTGGGGTAATGTCTTTAATTAAACTAACTATACCTCGAAAAAAAAAAAAAGAGCAGATAAGCTTTTGGGCATGTAAGTAGTTCTTCAGGTCTGAAACAGAAGCAGTAAACTTCAAAGCAAAATTCAGGTTGGAAGAAACTGCTCTGACTTAATTAGGGAATGACTTACAAAATACTTCTCAAAGTCTGGCAATTTGGATTCATAACTTGGTAGATATCAAAAACCATGGATTCACTGGAAATTCTGTTTTACTGGTCCGTTACCTGCAAGTCCCTGTCCCCTGCCCACTCCCATCTACTATTAAGGTCACATTTGTCCACAAGGTATAAATTTTATCTAGCTCTAACCCCTGGAAGGCAATGACCTCTTACCTCTCCTCCCTGATGAGTCTCTTTGACTCCCCAGGCACACCTTCCTCTTCTCCTGGATAGTTTAATACATATTTAATGGAATTCAGAGTAATTGATCTCAGTGTCTTAATTACATTTCACTTTTTAATTTTATTCTTTTGTTTCAGATCTTAACAACTACTTGCATGCCAGAAATAGTGCTTCTTCCAGTCCTGTCGGTCTAATAAAAATATTTTCTTGATCTATAAAAGATTGGACTGTATTTTTAGACCACTTATCTGTAGTGATTTCCAAGGCTTACTGCCCTCCACTTCCTTGTAACACATGTATGGTGGTACTCTTTTTTTATTTTTTAGTATTGCTTTATTTTGTCCTCCTCCTTCCTTTGTTTAGTAGTGTGGTTCTCGATCGTAAACATTACCATACACATTAAATGTTCCTGAGCTTTAATATCAACAATCGTTGGATGAAACAACTGTTTAACTTCCTTCTAAAATAGGAATCAAAACACATTTCAAGGGTAAAATAGATGTTTCAGTTTTATGATATTACTGCGTAAATCTGTATAGCTGTAAATAATGTACTATAAATTGAAGATTTCTTATTTGTGATGTTCAATTTTTCTATCACAAAGTGATGGAAAAAGGACCATAATCATGATCATTATGATGAGATGTCTGACAGCCTTGTGCATCTGCAAGTGGCTTTGACAATCTTGAAATCTTGAAGTACTATATATAGCTATATATATATCTATATCTATCTACTTATATATAAAAAATATACACACTTTTTTTTTTTTTTAATCAACTGTTCTGATATGAAGGTATCAAGGTATATCGGGATATAGAGCTCTGGATTTGAGTGACTCAAATTGCCTCTACTATTGCAGAAGCAATAGCAAGGGAAAACCCATTCTGACATTGTCTCCTGTGGAAAGCTATACTGATTTGAAATTAAGTCACTTATATTCAACTCCTGTTTCTAATAGGAACAGGGTCAAATGTGTCTGCTATGTTATGAACGTGAAAGCTTGCCCTGTTAAAGAACAAGACCACGTTCTAAAAGCTGTAAGAAACATAAGGCAATTGATTTTAACAGCTTTTTTGTACCCGGAAATCTCAATTTTGAGATGATTAAAACCGTTTTCCAAACCTGTTTACCACCAATAGCTGGAAAACAATACTTTGGATTTAGAGTACAGTTTCTTGAGTGTTATTAACTAACTTGCAGAGAACTGCTCCGTTAAACTATTTAGAATGAGGCTCTAATACACTCAACCCAAGTACCATTGGTTTCATTTTTCAATATTAGTCGCATAAATGATCCAATGCCAACTCTTGGAGTGAATAAAACTTGCTATCAAATCATGAGATGTTACGTATCAGGCTACAATTCCTTCTTGTAAAAGAACCTGGTTGTTTTTTGTTTTTGTTTTTTGGTCAGATTACTTGGTTCTGACTTGTGCCTCCTCTGTTAAAGTCATTGTTGCGTAGTCAAAGTGAATCAACTTTTGGGAAACAGGCGTATGGAAGAGTCCTGTATCCATCGGGTGGAGTGGTAAGTCACTCCTCAAGTGTTCTCATAACTGAACCTTGATAACAATAGTAAGGGCAACAAATGTGTTACTAAATACTTGAAACATCTATATCTATTTCTAATTTCGTACTGGCCTTAGGCAGGTTAGATGTGAAAATAAATTAAAAATAATTTATGACTTTCAGTCTTTCAATTAAATTACGACCTGCAATATGCTACAAAACAGAAAAAAGTAGAGGAGTGTGCATAAGTGTATGCATTCACCTGTGAAGGAACGAGCTTACTTGTCATTATCAAAGCAAGCTTTTTGGCCAGCTATTTCTGTAGATTATTTTGTAAAATGAGAAAATGTTTGGCAGCCACAAAAAAGTAAAGTTGAAATAAATAATGAATCTAAAAAAAAATAGAGCTGGATGATCTTTCAGACCTCTGGCAGAACATACGTAGTGTCCAGCATTCTGCCTCACTCTTTTCCCTCAAGCCCCCTGAAAGGTACTTTCTGACACAACACTGTTAGCAAGGTAAAAAATTCTGTTAATAATGCATGTCTCATTACATTTCAAATACCTGGAGGAATATTTCTCTATAATTCTTTGTCAAAAGCAATAACTGTCCAGGAATCGGAAGCATAGAAGAAAATAGCTTGTGGTACTGTGAGCGTTTTGACGCTTGCTTGATTCTCTAATCATGATTCAGTGCCTGAGGTCTACTATAAAAACACTTTTTTTTTTTTGTTTTTTTTCTCCTCATTCTTAAATGCAGAAAATCAATTGGTTTAAGATTATTATGAAAATATTTGCTTATCCAAAACCTACACACAATGATAATTTTGATAGAGGTACTTGGCTTGCAAGGATTTTCTAAAAGGTTGTATCCTGGGATTATTACCAGGTACAGGAAATACAGAACAGACAGTTCTTCATATACTACTACTAAGGTGTAGCTTATTCCTTTAAAAGAAAGCATAAATAATTTCAAAAATAGCACTTTAATGTATCAGTACTGAGCCAAGGGTTTTTTTTTTTTTTTTTTTAAAATAAGTCTGCAGCATCCCATACTTGCATTTATTACTTGTTTTGAATGCATCAGAGTGTGAGGTGCTGTTGATTGGATGTTGAATGAGTTATCTCTTTTGATATATTTTTACCCCCTACTTGTGACCCAAATTTTTTGTTAAGCTAGGCTGTTCTTTGATTCATGTTTCTTGTCAGTGACGAGGCTAGATATCTCTTGGGTATCGGAAGCTTAACCTTTTATTCCTCTAAAATAGAATTATCCAGTGGATATTCTTAAGGCAATTCAACGTCATTTATTTCCTTGCACTTCTGCATATACTTTGTACGCCACCTTGTTTGTGAAGGTCAAACTATTGACTTCTGGAAAACTTCAACTTGCATGTATTATCAAAATACATGTTAATATGCTTAAAGTTTCTCATTAGTACAGAAACTGCCTTACTGGTTTGTGTGCAGAGTGGACGCGTGATAAGCATGTGATAGTGATAAGCATGTGTGTACAAAATGGGGGCATTCCACTACCATCGCCCTTCTGCTGGGGACTGCCCATGGGAAAGGTTCCCAGCACTCTTGTAAGCACTTATTCACCTGTTCTGATTTCTCCATGTGTATGTGTAAGCATTTTGTTGACACCTTTTCTCTCTATGATACTTGCATGTATCTACTGAATTCTGTGGGATAAAAAGGCTCATGGAATATTGAGTGCAGTATTATGACTTCCTTCTGACGCAGCATCATGGTGTCCCTTTATGCTATCATGTATATGTATGTTTATTTGTTAATAGAAACTATGTAGCAGAGTCTTGAGAATATTGAATAATGATTTTCTCTTCGATATTATCTAATTGAATTACACTTTCTTTCCAGCTATGAAAGAAAGAATAAAATTTACGGACTGTCACTGCTTCTCCCAAAATTGAGCATTTCAGTTAGACTCATTTCTGCATTTCTTTGGTTGCCCATTTTTCAGTATTTGACAGAGGTTGAGAAATATCAGTGATAAACTCCGAAATCAGGTTGCTGTGTGGAGGAGAAAGACCCTTGCTTATTAACCTGAAAGTTAATTTTTTTTCTTTGTAATAGTTTTATTCTTAATAAGCATCAGAAATGTCACATGGAGATCTGGAAACTGCGCTTTGTGACTTCTCAAAAATCTACATTTTTAACTCTGATTAAAAGAAAATAACTCTTCTTGTGACTGGGAAATGCTGTTAATAGTCAACAGATCGATGAGGCAGGACTAACAATGAGAAACATAAAGGTTTTTTGTCTATATTTTCTGAGTACAGTGATGCTTCATGTAATTAAAATTCAGCCAGTATTGAAATTGGTAGGCTGGTTATGATATTGGTTTGGGGTATCTTTGTGTTAGTAGGCTAAGTAAATAACTGGAAAACAGAAATCATTAAGAGTTCATGGGAAAACTAACTCTGGTGTTCAGAGGTAGTATTTTGGGTATCATTTAATATTAATGGAAAACTTACTGCAGCAAATTTAATCAGAAGGTCAGTCACAGCTCAGTTAAATAGAAAAAACTATCCTGATTTAGCCCTCCTTATCTTGAATTATGGAAAAAAAAATCATAATATATATATAGCATGTGGTCTAGAATGTTTGGAATGCTGACAACAGCTCTGTCCTTTGTTGAATAACTACCTACTTATGAAGAAGTTTGAAAACGTTTCCACTATTTAACAGTGTTCAGTGTAACAAATTAATGTTCATTTTTCCTTCTCTTGCAGCCTGTTGCCTCTAGCCAGAAGCCTCTCTTTGCGGGCAGAGTGAGTCTTGTTTCTTGTCATTCACCACAACGTGAGTATCCATTTTCTTTTCTTTTTTTGAACCTCAATGTTTTTAGGAATGTTTCTTTTGAAAGGTTTTAAGTACATCTCAGAGAATGCAGAACAAAACAGTCTGTTTTCCTTCACTTGTAAGAAAGAATTAAATTTCAGGGTCCTTTTTAATCTAATGAATACTATATTATTCAAAATAATTAAATGTTTTGCAGCCCACAGAGTGTTTGATCCCATTCTGCCCTAGTTCTGGTGAGTTGCATGCTGAGAATAAGAGATTAACAATGCTTCTGGAAGTATGAGAGTGCGTTAAACTTGTGTAGGCCAGATAAAATTATCTGCAATGTATAAACTAGTGAAGAACTCAAAGCTATTTCTTCTCTTGAGATGAAGAAGAAATTGAGTTTATTTGAGATGCTTGAAAGCTTGTTCTTAGATTTGTTTTGAATCTGAAGGTATAAACAATTAATGCTGGATTTAGATTGATGTGTAAGCCAAACATTACGTATTCCTTGCAGTTCTCTATAAAACTTAGTCATTCTATGCTTTCTCACATAAATGTCATACCAAATAAAACCCTGCTTACATCTTCTGAATGATGAGAATAATTCAGAGAACAGTGATATTGTTTCATTGGGATTTGTACACTGTAACTACAATAACTACCCAAGAGATCACACAGGCATGTGAGCTTGACTGTTCTGTATGTGTGGGAAGAGGTTTGAGGATTTAAATATATCCATATAAACAATTTATGAAGTTTTAGTCCAGCTTTCCCTTTCTTCTCAGCATGTTCATTATTATGTGAGATTTTTCTGCCTTATGTTTGTTGTTGCAGTGACACTGAAATAGTGTCAAAAAAATCAACTATGTTATATGTTAATAGACTGTAATTCATGTGCTTACGTCTAGGTTCTGTGCACTTAGTTCTATAAAATGTTCTTAAATATTTTTTTCATTGGTTTATGAAAAAACTTCAGTGATGTTTTTTAGTGTAATTTCATAGTTCCCTGTTAGAATGGACTTTATGACTTGGTCACTTTGAGCACTGTCAGAAAAATAGACTGATAGCTCTGAGATGGGAGGGAAGTTTTCTCATCTCAAATATCGCTTCAGTAAGGACATTCCTTAGTCTGAAATAGAAATTTTACTGTCTTCTTTTTAGGAAATATTAAGATTATATTTTATTCCACAAGAAGTATTTGTTGCACCAATACATTATCAGGATATGTGAACAGTTTTAGAATGTGAGAAAGTGCATTATTCTCTATGGGAGCCAAATGTATACTTCAGTAAAGGTGGATGTCTGGCCTTTCAGATATTCTGCAAGATATATATTATTTGCACTGCTCCTCTGGCAGAGTGAAAAATGTTTAATATAAGTTTTTCAAGGCATGGAAATAGTTTGGAATTCATCTTCCTGTGAATATTTGTTTGAGGGGAGCACTTAATAAAAGTGAAAATCTAGATTTCTTCTGAAAGTCTTTCTACCTTTTCTTACCAGTGACAACGAAACCTTAAAGTTATAAGCCATCTTTCACAATTGGCCATCAGTAACCAGGCAATATGGGTAAAAAGAGAGATCCAAAGTCGCTTTTCAAGGATCCTTTTGAAGGGACTACTGAACTTGTGTTTGGGGTATGCAGTATTTTCCTTGGTACCATCTTTTGCAGGCAGAATTTTTTGTTCTCAGCGCTTACTTAGGAGCAATGAAGGTGAAACTATTGGTAATCGGGGGCAACTCACTGAAATTGGTATTTTATAATAATTTCATTGTGTGCTTGAATATTTCATTTTGTTCTGATTTAAGATTACTTTATTTACCGATGTGATATTAATTATTTGGGGGTTGTTTTTAATGACTCTTACAGATAAATGGAATTCCTAAGAGAGGGGAAACTTTATGCTTCATTATGGATATATGCACTGGCTATTCACAGCAGAATGTCAATCAGAAAAATTTTAAGTGAGAAACAAGCAACGTTAAGATGCGTCATATGCATTAAACTCTTACATTTTACAGTGCTCAAATAACAGTAAATTAGCAATGACAATTTCTGTAATTTAAGAGTATGTGCAGATACTTAACTAATGGAAATCATCAAATGAATTCTGTCCCTTTACTGCTTGAAATTGTAACATCTGAACTCAATCTTCTACAGTCAACGAAAGATTAATTTTTCGGTCTTTATTTACTTAATCTACTTTAATTTTCATATTATGCATACTTATATGTTTCCACTTTTCCAAGTGATTCTGGCCTTATGAGTGAACGTAAAGATGAAACATAATTAAAAGACCTAAACAAGGTCTCATCTTTCTCAAAGATCTCCTCATCTTTAACTATAAAATGGCCTGCCATCTCATTCGTATTATAAGAAGCATTGACCAGCGTCACAACTGGGGACTACAAAGGCACTGATTTAATCTTTTAAGAGGTATCTGAGGAATTAATTTGCTTCTAACCCCATAAACCTGTTCAATATTTGCAAATTTTGAGTATTGTGTCATACCATCAAATGGTATTTGAACATTTAAAAAATTATATCTAATGCAGTGGCTCTGAAATCAACAAGAGTTATGTCATTGTATTCACTGGGTCTGGAATAGCTTATAATGTGCTAGAAGTTTGTTCTTGGGGGGGAGAAAGAAACCCAACAAACCAGCGAGGCAAAACACATACTTTGAGATTTTTGAGTTTGTTTCATATTTGGTGGGTGTTTCCTTGTTCCTGAACTTTCATAAATCAGGGCCTACAAAATCATTTTGTCCATGACTGTCACGCCAAATCATGAAGAGATCCTGTCTTTCTCAAGTTTCTTACACCTTGTTGTACTCACAGTTTTCTTAGCATGTTGGTTTTTACAGAAGGTACCTGGAATGCCATTATTGCTTTGCATCTGCCTATGATTGTGTTGGGAAGCCCAAGTCCTGCAATGTCTATCAGAGATAGCATTGATAGAAATTATAGTGTAGGCAGGACTTGAGCCTGAGAGCATTTGAAAGAAGTGATGATGGCATCACGAGACATTTCACTAAGTAGAAAATCTTTCATCTTATTTCTAACCCTGTTTAAATGCTTATGGTTGTGATAATAACATCTTGCTAGTGTGGCTACTTCATGAAGTTGGGTACAGTGATCTGCTTCTGGTCTTACACTAAGTTCAAACATGTTGCATAGTAACAAGGTTTTGATTTGCAGATATGAAAACAATTTCTACAATTATTATTTTGCTGAAAAAAATCAGAGTCTTAAATATAGATGCTTTTTTTTTTTTTACTTAAGTCTCAACTAACTGAATAAAAAATGTAATTGGTCACGAGGTCTGAGGGGTCTCTGTTAGATATGTGGAGTAAAAGTGAGATACAGGCAGTATTAAATCAACTAAAAATTAGCAGGCGATCCAGATTCAGTGCCTGTCCATTTATTATGATGTGCATTTACTAATGGAGTAGATTGGCTCTTGGGATTTCCGTCCCTGGGAAAAGTAGGTGCTTTGATATGTGCTTCCTCTGAGATCAATATGGGAATTCAAAATAACAAAAGCACAGCAGGAAATGTAGCACCTTTTTATTTGAAAAATAAAAACAAAATAACTGATTCTGCCTTGAAATCTTCTACTTCAATGCCTTTCTGCCAGCAGTTTAATGTTTTCACTCCAAATTGCGTAATAATTGCATTTTAAATAATATTTACTATTTTACGTAGTTCAAAAACATAAAGCTGTGTTGATATTCACAAGGACAGAGGATGAAGAACTTTTCCATAGGCTTGTCAGACGTGCAATGCAGCAGGATGGCTGTGCATCTGACAGTGCTTATGTTCCCTTGCATTTCCATGCCAGGAGCTTACAGGGTGGTTCTGCACCTTCCCTCTCACAGTGACCTCTGCTTCAGATACAGTTGCTGAACTTCTTTGGTACTAAAGGCAGTGCTGTCTGCTGGAGCCTTAAAAATAACTCTGTTATCATCATACAAAAATGATGGCTAAGAATCCAGGGAAAATAGCTAACTCTTTTCCTTGTAGAACTGCAGAGAGGATTTATAAAATTAAGGGGTGGCATTGGGAACTTTCAACCCCAAAAGATCTTTCAAAGTGTCAGTCTTGGAGTTCTGGGGTGCTTTCACCTGAGAATGCAATGGCCACTGCTTATACTGCATTTAAATTAGCGTTTCTTCTGTAATCCAAAGAAAACATTTTTGTTGAAATTAGTGGTAAAGGGAACTAAGTATCAAGATAGGATTTTATCCATTTTAAATAAAATTAGCTTAAATCGCCTAGCACCTTTAGTTTTACATTCAGTTGTGCAACTGACAGTTGCTGGTAATTAATCCAAGGGTGGTTTTCTAGATGAAATATTATGTGAAATGGTATTTTATGCAGAGGAGGTTGAAACAGGTCAAATTGCTTCACTTAGTCTTGTTTTCATCATGCGTTTCTGCAACTAGTGCGTATTGACAGACTTAACTGCAATTGCTTGAAAAGCTAGAGGCTACTTATTTTGCCAAAGACTTTTCATACAAACATGGCATTAATAATGTGTATTTTAATTAAGTTGCAGATAGCTTTTTAGCAGGCTATTTGCTGAAGCTTGACAAGAAGAAAACAATAATAGTTGAGCTGATGGAAACAGAATTTGTGAAAAGAATGAAGTGTTTACCACTGTGTTTTATTTAATGCAAGTAATAATATACACGAAGAACATTTCAGGCTTTGATAATAGCAGCGTGTCAATGAAACGTGTGGATTAAGCCTTCCAAAAAGAGAACATACAGCTTTGGTTCTCAGTTCCTTTGGGCTGCTGAAGATAATGAGTGACAGATTTCAGAGCCTTCCTGGAGAAGATTCCTTCTTCTTATGTCTAAAGTGGCTCTTCAGACTGTCTTAGGACAATCACTAGCCATGTTTTATCTTCCTGTGAAGCACTGAGCAGTTGAAGCAATCTTGATGTAATAAGTAATTCCTTTCATTTCCTAATTACACCCAGCTTCTGATTACTCATAATGAATAAGCTATGTGTTAGTACAGCTCAATGCTGCCCTGTCTACCACAAAAGGATGGCTCTGCTGGTTTATTTTCTCTGTAGTAAAGCACAGGATGTTTGCAATGCTATAGATCATTCTGCTCTCTTTGTGGCAGACTGTTTCTGGGTTTTGGCCTTCCGAGTGAATTCTAAGTTGATTATCTGCGTTGGAAATGTTTTAAGGAGACATATGGACCTTTCTGGTCTGAAAATCTATTGTAAGATTGCCAGTTTGCAGTTCATCTCCCCAGGGACAGGTGGTAGTTTTAGCACACAATTTGAAGGCTTAACGAATGGTTCCAGGACTAATCACTTTTCACTTTAGATGGAGGGGGGGAAAAAGCACCACCTAAACACCTTTGTTCCTTTGTGGTATCCTTCAGGCACTGGATTGGTGTCCTGCCAGGGTCTGAAGCTCCTGCACTTAATTGTTTCTCCTTCAAATCATGACCTGCTAGGTCTGATCAGATTCCCTGATCTTAGTCACTCTCTGTTGAAGAAAGCAACACAAAATATCCTCTGCACTTAGAAATCATTGCAGTTAACCTGTGAAGCTTTTTTTTTTTTTTTTTTTTTTTTTTAATTACCCTGCTTTAGGCTTTGAATATTACAAAATATGTAATGCTGTGGGGAGTCCACCCATAGCCTTTCTGATTTGAGGTGATTGCAGAAGTGTTGTGTGTTCTTGGTGGTGTGTTTCTGGTTGTTGTTTTTTTTCCCTCCTTATAAATGTATGGGAGATAAAGGTGCAAATGGAGGAGGGGAAGGTGGGTGTGATATTTTCTTCCTGATGACGTGAAAAGCTGTGAAGAAAGAATGGTTGGATTTGGGTGTCTGTGTTTTTTAAAATGGCAATCTCTTAAAGACAGATTTAAGTAATAAAGAATAAGTTTTTAATTAAACACAGCAGGCATTTGTGTATTCATTTGTTCATTAAGCTTCTCTCTCTTCTCCTCTGTTTCTGCAGTAGTTATACGTGTTACAGAATTTTAACCACAAAAAAGGAAAAAGTAGGCCAAATACATAAATTAATGTGCTGCTCTTTTCTTCCTCTCTGTTTGGTGGAGTAATTAACATAATGAATCAATAATGGCTGTATTTTTATGCTGTAATCTGGTGACATCGATAATGCTTTATGGCGGAATAACGAATCTTCTCAATAGCTTTGGTATGGAGAGTCTAACTAATAAAATACAGAAGATAAACTTCTAATTTTTATTTTTTTAAATATAAGGGTAATTTGTTTCCATCAGGAGATATTATCTATCCTTCAAGGATGAGTGGATATAATTGCCCATCATGTAAATATCTTGACAAGTAGTGCCCTTAGGCAGCATGACACTAATAATTATTCAATTACAGACTTTCAAGTTTTCAAATGGCCAGAGTCATTATTGTACACCTTGTTAATAGAAATAAAGGCATAGTTTCAAGACAGGAAAAATATTATTCTTGAGAAAATGAGTTCATCTTTACAATTAAGGTCTTTTTTAATTACCTGTAATGTTTTTAATAACCGTGATTGAATCCCCTTAACAATAATTGCTCTGTTTACTAAAAAAGAAATATATATTAGGACATTCAAATTTCTAATAATATACTAAGGTCATATTGTCCTTTTTAAAAATTCTGTTTGTTCTACCTATATAGCTTCACTGTATTATAAATGTTTCAAGGAGATCAAATTTATTCTGTAAGCCAACATAAGCATCAGATAACTAAAGATTACACTACTGACTTCTGGACTTCATTTTGATGCTCTCAGTTTTGAAATTTAAAGACAGCAGAGTTTGGCTGAAATTGATGATCCAACAACTCCTTCAGGTTAGGACAGTTCTTGGATGCTATTCCTTACAATGTTATTTCTCTGTTTTCCTTCCACTTACTGTATAAGTAGTGGGGAGGGAGCTTAGATGAGCTCTCTGGGTCTGACAAAGTCTACTGCAGAACCCAAGAGAATCACAGAATGCCCAGGGCTGGAGGGAGCCTCAAGGATCATGAGTCTCCAACCCACTGCCACATGCAGGGCCACCAACCTCCCTATTTAATGCTAGACCAGTTTGCCCAGGGCCCCATTCAACCTGGCCTTGAACTCCTCTAGGGATGGGGCATCCACAACCCCTCTGGATCTCTGCTTTAAAAACTGCCCAACACAGACATAAATATTTCTCTCCTTGCCTATGTCAGTCACCATCAATGTCTTTCATTTATTTCACTGTATTATTATTAATTATAAGGTATTATTTTGTTTAGATGACGTTAAATATATATTATCAAATGAAAAACTGTCCTACCCGCAGATATTGTAGTCTGGTGATTTGATCTGGAAATATCACTGCTGGTCCTCCTGTGTACTTTTCATGTTTTTTCGTGAATTTCAGCAACATGTAAACCCAAGGCAAAATAGCAGGTTTTCATAGGAATATAATAGAGTGATTGTGTGTGTTTAGTTTTTTTCATTATTGCTACTGAGAGAAGATCAAAGAATTTTCTTAAAACTCTGTTATCAATGTAATTAGAAACAAAGTATGATTTCTGAATAATCTGATGTGGGCAGCTGGAAAGAGGATTGGTTAAATTTTTCTTACTATTACGACTGAATTGTCACAATGGTGTTTGTATTTTTAAATTGCTTTTTTGTATACTTCTGTAATAAACACATTTAGGGGTTTCAACTTACTTCAACTTATTGGTTGGGGAAATTCTAGAAGCTTCAGAGCACTTTGCAGTGAGTCTCCCTGATTCTTATGAAAGCCTCAGGGTGGGATCATCAGAGTGCAGAAAATTACATTCTTCAGCCTAGGACAATACCCATGGAGTATCTCAACACATAGAAGAAAGAAGGATGTTGGTTCCTCTTTCATATACTTACGTGTCGTTTAGTCTCAATTTTATTCTATTTTTACCTCTGTTGCTCAAGATTTGATGTAAGGTTTGATTTTTGAGTGGTACTGTGTGGAGTTGGACTGGTTCTTCGTGGTCCTTTTCAGCTGAGTCTATGATATTTAATCAAGTATTGGTGGCAATAGCTGTTGTAATGGCTATGTAGCTTTTGGAGAGTATCTTCTTTCTAGCCTCAGAATGCATCTGAAATAAGAATACTGGGTGATAGCTAGGGAGGCCATGCTTATATTCCTGGTCTAGAAGGCTTTCAAAAGAGAATGACTGCAGAACAACCTGGCTAACATTAGTAGCACAGGAGCTGATTCCTGCTTCTGAAAACAGATGCTTACTTAGCAGGCTAAGGGTTAAGAATGGATCTGCTCATGGAAGGAAATAATGCATTGGGAACTGTGTATGGCATTAGAGTTGTTTAAAAAGATTTGAGATCTACTTTAAAACAAGATGATATTTCTGTGTAATTTACAAACCTTTTCAAAATCAATAGAGCCATCCCAACTTCATCTAACTTTCAAATTTTTGTGTTTCTGACATATTTTCAGAATTATTTCCTAACTCTTTTGTAATAATTCGCATTGATTGCGTGCACTTGATCAGAGTCAAAGCTGTTGCTATAGTCAGCACATAGAGTAGTTATAGCTCATCTGGTCTTTTTGCTGTTAAGACACATTTCGCCTCTGAAATAAGAATTTTCAGAGCTGTCTTGAACTTTCAGAACTCCTTAGAATTTGAAATAGGCTGAGGAGCTCTGGATAAGCAAAATTAGCTGAGATGCTAAAAAACGTGTTAGACGTGTTTATTTCACAACACCGTGCAGAAGCTTTTGTGCAAATATGCTCATCTCTTCAGCTTTTAGAAATAGCACTTGACTCTGATTTTCTCATAGTGAGAAGTAGTTTCACCTCTCTCGTGTGTACAATATGAACTTAAAGCATAGCTGCTTCAATTCCTCTCAAGCCCAACTGATATTTACAATAACTTTATGTAAATACTTGATTATAATTACATTTCAGAGGTTTCCATTATTCTTTCTAGTTGTTTTTTTTTCCCCACATAGAGCAAGATAGAAGTCAGTAACTCTAACACATATAGGGTATGGCTGTCCTATGGCACAGCTTACCTGTTGGTGTCCTTTCCGCTTTGCAGATTCTAGGAGTGGTTGTACTGATGGCCATATAGCTGTCTTTTGATCCTTTCCTTGATAAAATCTGCACTGAACAGAAACTGATTAAGCTGAATGCTTTGTCTTTGATGCATGTGTTGTTATGAGAAACATGTACATTGGTGCACATCTGCTGGGCCTGAGAATCACTGCAGCATGGTACTCATGTTCCTCAGGAGATCTAAGCCTGAATGCCCACACAGAAAATGTTACCACTACAAAAGACATGTTGTCCTTTCATGCCACTTGATCCTGTTTGTCAATCACTTGTGCCCTGAGGATTTTTTTTTGCACAGCAGTGTAGGAACTGACTTCATGGTAGGCTTCCCCGAGACAACAATTATTATGTTACAGGAATAAGTGTGCTGTGTGAGTTTTGTAGGGGAAAAGGAGGTATAGGAACAGTTTTAAATGGTCCATTCTGACTTAATGAATACACTGGCCTAATTATGCAGTTATGTTTTTAAAACTGGGAAACTGTTGAAATAGTGAAAATAGGAGTGAAATGTTAGCTGCTTACTCTATAATCAGTGCAGATTAAAAAGAACAAAAGAAGGTAAATACAGCTGTTCTGTAAACTGCTGGCTTGAAAAACCAGTGGGAAACATTACTACAGCTGGTTGAAGAGTTGTGAGAATATTAAAAGGAACTAAGCATACTTACACATGCAATGAAAAGTAGAATCATATGGCATTTAGCTGTTCCTTTTGCTAAATTTTGCAGTCTGCCAATGTGCCTGCAAATATCACAGTTCTGTGCTTGCTGCAACTAGAACTCTTGGTTCAGAAAATTGTCTCTAAATGGTGATATTACTTCCATTTGAATCAAGTTATTTAACATATACTGGTAATGGTCAGAACGTAAAGTCACGTGGTCCCTAGTTGTCATATTTATATCTTGTGTTAATTATCAGCTTCTAAATTCACTTAAAGTCAGATTGTATTTTGCTGCCCACTGATCCTCAGGGCTTGCCTGAAGGCAAGTTTGCAGGACACCCAAAATATGTGGTAGCAATCAAAAGCTTGCTTGTTTTGAAAACAAGAAGCACTGCTGGGTCATCACATCTGAGTTCTGTGTTAGAACAGTTACTTGTGCCACCAGGCCTTGGAGAGGAGCGAATGAGCAAAGGCTGCCTGACCCTTGATATCTTGAACATGATGGGAGCTTAAAGAAGTGCAGACTTTCAGAGTGCTTCACAGATAGAAGAGCAGGTACTGCTGGCTGGTGTAGTAGTTTGTGGTTGTACTAGAATGCCACCTTATTCCCTTTCCTATTTATTCAGTCTTTGTTAATGATGCAGCATGCATGTATACTTGCATCTATATGTGCTGCTCCAAAGGAGCTCTGGTGGTCACGGTTGGGCTGGCATCAAGCAGTATCACGTTCAGGCAAGAAGCGATTTACTTGCAATCCTTAAAGCTGGATAATCTCCAAAGCCTCCTGCATTAAGGTCTGAATTCATGTCTCTTTGTGCTGTTTCAGAAGTAATAGAAGGGCAAGTCCCTAAATTACAAAGTTTAGGGCTTTGAGTAATGGTGAAGCTGAGAAATGGCCCAGAGTAAATACAGATTTATAATGCAGGGGGGAAGCGGTGTATACAATCTCTGCTATTGCCCTGTGTGGCTACTTTATACTATTCAGTCTATCCCTAAGGATTTTTAAAATGTCATACCTACACGTGTCACTTACTGTCCTTCCTGCAATTCAGTCTAATGTATCACTCTGAGTCAGAGAGTTTTGTTTAAAAAACATGAAAATTTCATGATACAGTGATAACCTCTTGTTTGAACAGATATTGGTGCTTCTTTCTCAAACATGTTGCTCATTGAAAAGTCTCAGCACTTCCTTCTCTCTGGTACAGAGTTTTTATACAGCTAGTAATATTGTCCTTGAAGATTCCTTTTAATTCCTTCACAATACTAGTTGTCTTTATATGGAACAATATGCAAGTAAAGGGAACAAAGTTGGACTTCAGATTATAACAGTGTGATGCATGCACCATTGTAGTTCACATAAAGCTGTGTTCTGCATGGCAGATTACAACACACAGGATGTATTTCTGAAGTCAGAATGTGAGTATGAAGGTAGATTAAGAACTAGGTTGTTAAAATAGTGGGCTCTGAGTACTTAAGCATACAGATTTACTACAGGTTTAGCTGCAGAGAGAATTAAATGCATTCTTGGAGAAGTCACTTGTTAGCTCCATTCCTAATCTGCATGAATAGCCTAAGCAGAGGAATCTAAACATGAAGCAGCAAATTTGCTGATTATTCCAAACTTCAGGGAGTAATGAATGCAAAGTTTACCAAGGATGGGATGCGAAAGAACTGTGAATTACTTTCTAATTAAGCGGGCTTGTGGATTTTCAGAACAGTACGGTTAGGTAATGAGAAGTAATACACTGTGCAAAAATAATAAATGTGTACTTCAGGAACAGCCCAAGCAAACTGGAAAGGGTTTGCTGGACAGGAGAAACCTTTTTCCTAGTTATGTACATCTGATGACTTGCTGTGAGTCTGCTCTTGTTTTTAAAACCCATGTTTATTTTAAACAGATGATGTCTTTCAGTTCTGTAGCAAATCTTGATCTGCGTTTTCAAGTAATTTAGAGCTCCAGTCTTCAATTTCTGAAACTTTCTCACATCCCTGGAAGATTTTCTGCACACCATGATGTTGCATAGCACAGGGGTATCCCAATCAGGTGATCGGTGCTCTTTTTAACCTAATTCATGCTGCTTAAAGACATTTTGCTGTCATGGTTGTGTTTTATACTTGCCATAGCATTTAGGGCTAGTGTGGCTAGCTGCCCAGACCTGCTGAGTGCTGCTGAGGCCTACCTGAAAATAAAGTAGAACTTAATTCCAAAGGTATTTTTGAGTGCTTCACCTTTGAAAGAGTCAGCCAAAAAGTAATGATTTGACAGCTGTTTATTCAAAAATACAGGAAATAATAGTCTATACAGTCAACTTAGATGTTTTACAGGAATCATGCAATCATAGAATGGCTTGGGTTGGAAGGGGCCACAAGGATCATTGAGTTCCAAACCCCTGCTACAGACAGGGCCAACAGCCTCTATATCTGGTACTGGACCAAGTTGCCCAGAGCCTCATCCAACCTGATTTTGAACATCTTTGGGAACGGAGCATCCATAGCCTCTCTGGGCAGCCTGTTCCAGCACCTCACCACTCTCTCTGTAAAGAACTTTCCCCTGATATCCAATCTAAACCTTCCCTCCTTCAGCTTGAAACCATTCCCCTTGTCATATCCCTGCCTACCCTTACAAAAAGTTGATTTGCAAATCATTTATCTTTCATTTTGGAAGATGTCTGTTGTAATGGTTTAAAACACATACTTTAAAAAAAAAAAATCTTGCCATTTTTAGATTGTGGATAAAAACTGATTTTTTTTGAACCCAAGTGCGTATGTGTTAATTTATACTTCTTTTCATTCTCAAGTAAGATTGTAAAAATAAGAAATTAGAGTAAATAGGAAAGTGGTGTCTGTGACACTCTGGCATTTTCTTGCATGTGAACAACCTGTTTTTTATACAGAAGGAGAGAGCTGGGAACAGTATTTGCATAATTGAGTGTAAAATTTGACCTGCTCTGTTACTTTCAGTATCTCAGACCAGCAGGAAGAAAATCCTGTTGTGGAGATGACCTCCTCATCTCTCATTTAGTGAAAGAGAGGACTGTCCTTATGCACAGTAGTCATGCTGATCTGTTGGGTAGATGCACCTTGTAGAAGATGTAAATCCTGCATGTTTTTCTTTTCAGCAGTGTCTGTTCAGATGGTGCCTGTCAAAGCTAGGGATGTTTCCTTGGCAGAAGGGTAATACATTCAGGCAGGTAGTAAAGAAAGTTGGAATGAAAGAGGATTTAAAGATACAGGAAGAATTTTTAATGTTGCATCTGGTTTTCATCTCTAAGAATGCATAGTTGTGTTTCGTTTTGTTTATTTTGTCTGAATGAATGAGAACAGTGATAGGCTTGCTGATACTTTTTTTTAATATATATGTATATTGATGGAGTGATAGATATCAATCAAAAATAGTTTTCTTGTTCAGACTTCAAACTTGTGGTGTGTTTTCAATTCAACTTCATAAGGGATTTTTTAAAGTTAAATTAAAGGAATAATATTTTATTTTGGTGTGATTTCAAACATCTGGTGAAGATCTTTTTAAAAAGTGAAAGTCCTTTAAGAAATCATTGGGCCAGAGCTTTGGTTGACGTAACTGTTCAGTGAAAACAGTGTGGTGTACATATGCTCGATTGTCAGCTAGTGGTTTCTTGTAATATTTTAATTCCACATTTCTTTTTTTTTTCTTTTTTTTTTTTCATGCAATTGGTTTTAGAAATGTATTCAATGTAATTACTAGCTGTGAAGATACTTGAAATCTAAATTCAAGTTCTGTAGCATTGCATGAATTTGTGGAAGCTGTAACCATGAATGGCAGTTAATAGTATATGTGCTGTTGTGCTGGAATCCATTACTGTTTGCATTGAGCAGCATTTGTGTGAGGAGCATAAGTGTGGAGGTAGGGCAAGGGACGCTGACTCTGTGGTCACGGTGTCACTAAGAAACTAGAAACCATAGGCTGAGGCTTTCTCCAACTAATTAGTACTAGGATGGAGTGCTAGATGAATCCTTATCATCTGCTTCATAGGAAAGCTAGCAGTTGAATTTGAACAGTCTTCCTGACTGCTTTAAACTGGAACGACTATCCTGCAATACGTGCTTTCTTCTGCGTGGGTTCCTTTTTTCTCCAATGGATGGACAGTAATGATAATAATTGAAAGTTCTTAAACTGCCTCAAAAAATTCATAAGAAGATTTTTTCCATGTGTAAGTTGAAGTAATTTGCAGTTTCTTCATTGTCTACTATTTATGACTATTTGGGCTTGCATCAGCTGAGAATCAATATATACATTTTTTTAAATTAAACCTTGGCATCTTCTAATGAGAAAAGAGTGAAGGAAGTATGTGCTGTTGATGAGGCAGGATGTTATGTATATTAGTTTATCTAGTCAAAACATGGAAAGAGAAGAAAGCTAGGAGTTCATGCTCTCCTCTCCCTGTGCGCTTCACACCAAAGGCACTGCACAAGAAAACGTGGAAATAAACAAATGAAACTATATGCAACATATGCATAAAGCTGACTGCAGCCAGCTGAATTCCTCCTTCTTTGCTGTGTGCTTCTTGTGGAAAATTCAGTTCCTTTGCTGAAAGCCAGCAGCCCTTTATTTATTGTCTTTGTTTTCAGTTCGCCTTCTTCCCGTCACTCATAACTTTTATAAATTGCCTTATTCTCTTGACGTTAACAGCTCTTTTATGCATTTTACATGCTTCTGAGCATTTGTATATATATTGTGTGCTATTATTCATGATTCATTTTTGTGTATCTTGATGGACTGGACTTTAAGATGGTAGAAAATAATTAATGATGAGTATCCTTACTCCTGACTGAATTTCTTTCATTCATATCTATACAGAAGTAGTTGTTTGAAGACCAGGTAGCTGCAGTATTCTTGACAAGCCAACTAGGTATATACTAACAGGTAAGTCAGGAAGCAGTTGCTTTGTGTATGCTATTTGGCAGAACTGAATGACTACTTGTTCCTTGTTCTGAAAAATGAATTTACAAAGATTAAAGATGCTAAGCTTTGAACTGAGGTGCATAAAGCATGTTGATATTTGAAATATCTTTTGCATCGTTGTTTTAAAAGTGAAGGGAAGGAAAATGTGTCTGCTGACTAAACATCTACCATTTACTGACTGCAGTGCCAAAAATCAGTCAGTTTAATAGCTCATGGTCAGGTTGAAACTCAGAAAAGGCACATGGAGAACATTAGTTAATAACATGTTAAATGTTTTCTCAATAAAAAAAAATGCAGAGTGACTTTATACTCTGAGCTGAATAAAACACATGCAAACAATGTGGCTTCATATACTTACTTTGATGCCTAAGTTTTAAAAGGGATTTCATTGTCAGAAAAGACCTTCCAAAACAGCTTTCTCAAGTGTGTATTTTTATCCCTTAATGTCTTCCAATCACATGCTTGATTATCTGATAATACATTTAGGAAACCTTACGCTGTTGGTTAGCAATGCGTTCCCATTACCAGGATATTAATAGCAGTGCAAAGCCATCTGCATCAATATGGGAGCTTCATCTTGGAAGCGTCTGAAGTAACTTAAGCTTTAACATTGGACGACTCCACAGATGTCTTATCAGAACATTTGAACTTCAAATTCCCTCATTACCTCAGCTACAAACACTTCAAGTTAAAAAATGAATGCTCTACGTTATCAATTACTTTATTCCATGAAAAACACATGCTATCACTTTATTAAAAGTTGAACTATTCCCAACTTAGTAAATGCTTACGTCTGTTATAGAAATAATAGCACTTTCAACTAGTTCCTCAAGTTTCATACATAAGTGCACAAACACACCACAAAATTAATTCTAAACCCTATAGAAGTAGCAGAAGAAACAGAAGTTGCCTCAAGAGTTCAAATTTTTTATTTCTGAATTTGACAAATTGCTCATGATTATATGAACTGGTAGGATAAATTGTTTGTAGTTAGTTCAAGGTATGCTTAAAGTTAATTGTAAGATAGGGACTGGTATTGAGAAAGTAGAGTTTGAGCAGGTAAGTTTATGCCTTTCAGAAGATTTATGAGTATGGAAGTACATTGTGAACTGAGATCCTCAGCCTCTGCTTTCCAAATCACCTTTAATTCTAGATATAACCATAGTCTAGTGGATATATGTCTGCTTAAAGCTAAGCATAAACCATATGTCCTGTCTTGCACAAGCATTCATTCTAGTTTGGACTGCCTTTCAGGGTCCAGCAATAAATGTTTGTCTTCCGTAGTAAATTCAAACCTATTTCAAACTCTACCATTAGCATTTTTCAGTCTTCTTAAACAGTAATTTTTGCAGGTGTTGCTATACTGTTAGTCTTGCAGCCTTGCAAGATTGACTAAATACATCAAGATCTGCTGTACCTTTCCCAAGCCCTAGATCAAAGCTTAGACCTAAGAAAACCTTGTAACATCCTTTGAATAGGGTGAACAGGTAGTTGCTATTCTGGGCCACCACTTGGGACAGAAATAGGATGAAGTCCAGAGAGAATGCCAATGGAAACTTGATCAAAATTCATGGCTAGTTAAGGAGTCCAAAGTTAAGTAAAACTTAGGATTTTTGTTTGGATTTTCTGAATTAGTGCTCATAGTGTATGTAAATTGGTATTACAGTTCTTGACATTAGAGATGAGTAGACCCGTGTCCCTTGGTATTGAAGGGAAAGACTGCTCGGGATTTCAGATAGAAAAAGAAAAAACTAGAGTCACAGTGAAAGACCTTGGAGTTAAGATCAGAATGGCTGCTAGAAGTCACTAGTCTTTCCTAACTAGCTCAGGTGACCAGACGAGGTCTCTGGACTTAGGGCTTTACAGGGAAGAAGTTCTAGTTCTATCACTGCATCCTTCAAGGTCCACCTGCCTGGAACGATGCCTTGTGGCTGACATCCACTGCCATGCTGAAAATGTGGATTATGGATTTGGGAATGAGGGGCTGAGATTTGGGCCAAAGAGCCAGATGTTGTGGGGCTTAGCTCAAGTCCTGTGTAAGCCTCGAGTATGTGTCTCATGATTTTGTTGAGGATTGCTTCCACAAAGTCCTGTAGACTGAGGGAGGAGTGGGTGCTGTTAGCCTGTGACTTATTCTTTAGTAGAGGATGCCTTGAGTTTGTTTAGATATTGTGTAGTGCCAAGGCCATTGGACATTGCGGATCCTGAATTGATTTTTAAAAAAATAAAATAATAAAGTTTGTGCCTGGGATTCTGGAAGTTTATCTGGGATGAAATGTGAGCAGGAAGGAAGGAGCTTGTCATTAGTTTCAGAGAAGGCTAGTATTTGAGAGTAAATCTCGGGCTTACTTGGTAGCTCAGAAGGGCTTACTGGTTTTCAGTGTGGGAGAGTATTTTTAACAGTAAAGGGTTATGGTAAATTCTGGGTAACTGGTTTTCTGGGCTTGCCTGAGGGGAGGGATTTTTGTATGGTTAGGACCAAAGCTGAAAGCTTAATACTGAGTCTTACAGGTCTTACGTGGTTGAGCAAAGGCAAATGGATTGGTTTTAGATCTATTAGAACTTCTAATTTCATTTAGAATGGAACCAGTTCTTGCATTTGACTTAGAAACTCTAGGGACAGGACAGATAAGAATAGTATTACGTGTCTGCAAGATGCAGCAGATTTGGGTGAATATCAGTGCTAAGAGGCAGAGATTATGTAACAGTGTAGATAGAAATGGCCATTGCCTTGTCTGGCAGAAAAGACACCAAGATTTAGGTCTAAATATGTACATAAAGTTAAAGGTGGAACTGCCACACCTTCAGTCCAGGTTTCCTACTAGGATCTCATAGTCATAATTTTTATCAACCAGAGATAGAGGTAGGCAGTATGTTAAATTCTACAGAGGAACAAAACAAAAAACGTAAACACAAATCCCAGGGAGTTCCATGTTGCTATCCACTGCTTCTGCTGCAGTCCTTGAAACTAAATAGAAAACTAGTAAAGTTAATATAAATATAGATGGGAGAACAGAGGAAAGATGATTTCTACAGATTATTGGATGAAGTGGCAGTGTCCTTAGAGCCTCCAATGGAAAGTCATGATAAACTGAACTTATCTTTCATCTCTATTTCATGCCCTTTTTTATCTAGCACTGTTCTGATACGCTCATTAGGCACACTTGGCACAAACGGAGGTAGGTGCACTCTTTCACAGAGGAGTAACTGGTGACTCCTTGACCAGCTGTAACAACTGCTGGCAGAAATATGTCAGAGTGGAAACAAAACGAATCAGGATAACGTTACAGTGGTTTAATCAAGTTTTATTGTATAATTTGAAACATGTAAAAAGGCCTTTCTTCTGCCAAGGTGAGGATTATTCAAATAAATTCCTTTCAAATGCTCTATTTCTTTTTTTTTTTTTTTTTTTTTTTTTTTTTTTTTTTTTTTTTTTAGAGAGGGTTAAAGATGAGATCCCAATATAACCAAACCATAAAAGGCTTTTGCACAGTCCAGCTTGGAACTTAACAAATCTTCCTATTGTTCAGGGACTGTTCACAGTGCTCTAAACTTTGTATATTGATACTTAGTGGCATGGGTCACTGTCAAATATTGTGCCAGGAAATGCTACCCCATAGTCATCATACTAAATGGAAATTTCAGAGATAGCCAACACCTGTAACTGAAGAACAGGAGTCCCGGTGTTACTAGAATGCAGGGAACTTCAAAATATGTATTGCTAAAATTAGTGTTATTAATTTTACGCACACATTTTTCTACATGCCTTCAGATAGCTTTTGTATTCCAGTTTAGGCTTATTCATTTTAAGTTTACTTAACTTTTATGAATAAAAATGAATTAAGAATTCATCTACAATCCAACCAGCACACAGCGAAAATTCCTGCGATATGTATTTTATTACTTACAGAAATACTTCCAAATATATGACTAAATATGTTAAAATAAACCATAATAACAATATTTGTCATGATTTGCGCTGGTAAATACTTTGTGATTACTGGCAAAATACAACAAAGAAAATATTGGTGACTGTCTTAATTCGGTGTTCTTTAGAGTAACTGTATAGTTACTCTACAGTTTCCATGAGTCTTTAATAGTAATAGTAATGACAGTAATATAAGCTGAATATGTTCTTTAGGAAATGATTGAATCTCAAGCTTACATCTCTGCTGAATACTGTGAAGAATCCTATACCTGCTTAACAGCATGTATTTATAGCATGTTTTAAATCAGAGCCTTTATGTTGCTTAGTTGAAGGTGCTGGAAGTACATCTGCAGTAAGCACACGGTCGTGTAAGAGGCTGACAATCTAATAGGAGGCAGTGGCAGCTTTTCCCCAGAGTTGTGAAGCTCAGCACTTCTGGAAAAATTATGCTGTGATTTAGGAGCTAAATGTTAGTGTGGTCTGCAGGTCACAATATAAATGCAGGAAGAATATTCAAGAAAGCATGAACTCTGTGTAATTGGCTAATAACTGCTGGCATATTCAGCTGTGAATCATACTCAGCTGAGGGAGACTGACTGTAAAAGATATCAAACAGATGTAAAGCAATTTTTAAAATTCTGGACGAGTAGCATTAATCCCCAAACAGCATAGTGAGGATTCCCGTATGACTACTTTGCATATAGCTCATCAAGTGAAAGCTGTAACTTCTTGTAAAATGATAGTTTGTTCAGCCTCATATATGATTTTTCTTTTAGCTGTATCCAACAAGCTATTACTAAATTCATTTAACTTGTAATGATTTGTGCAGGGGAGTGGGAATTATTTTCCAATCAGTTGGGGAAAAAAGTTTTTAAAAGCTATACTGTGTTGAAATGTTAAGATATGTTTTATTCAACCCTTGATATCCATCCTCAACAGATGCAGCCATTCTGTGATTGCACTGCCTACATTCTACTACTGGAAGCAACACCCAGAGACTTTTCTGTATAAAACAAAACCAGCTTTTTTCCTAATTATACAAAAGATACATACGTATGTTCAGTTTTAGAACTTACTAATACTTATTTTTAATAGCTACGGGCAGAACCTGGTAGTTTGCTTGCTACAAATATTGAGTGGTGACTTCTCTCGTGCAATGCTATGTTCTGCCTTAAAAATAATGGTGTTCGTGTTTCCCATCTGTATGTATGTTTTTATCTTGGGCATGCACACTTCACAAGTAGGATTTTAATAAATAAAAGGTGAGATCCCATTCTTTAAAGTCTCACCTTTCCCAGCGGAAGGCTTTGAATAATTCATGTTTGATATAGTCAGACCGAGAGCATGAAGCAGTGAAATGGAGCTCAGGAGGGTGGGCTCCCTCTCTGTCTCATCTAAAGTTCTGTGGATTAGCCTTTGGTAAGCTTTTGGACTTGTTAATTTTTCTCCTCCTCTCTCACTGCCTGCTGCAGAGAAGGAAGTTGTAATTGTACAAAGAATTACATATTTTACTAGAAGGAAATGCGGGATTTCATGCTTTCTTAGAAACCTCAGATAAAACCTCAAACTCTCACCATGTTTATGAAATCAGTAGCAGTGGACCATTTTATAGCTGTTTCATTGCCTTGATTTGAGTATTTGTTGCTTCTCATCACTTAGACATGCCTAGGCATTTATCTGAACATGTAGTAAACTTTTAATATCTTTTTCTTAATATTTCTGAGGAGACTTACAGAATCACTATACCTTAGTATGTCAGTTAATGACAAGGCCATAAGGATCTCTGTTGTGCATCACCCTAGCTTGTTTTTCAATGGCATTATTCATCTTGCTAGCTTTTTAGTTCTTTGTCTGTACATCATACTTAGATGACCTGTAGCTTTAATTACTGCAGCTCACTTTGTTTTGGAATGCAGCAATAGTATTAGAAAAAGAACAGTACACAGATTCAACAACTTATCTTCAGAGTAATGTTGCTGTTTAAATACCACTCAACATCTGTATTCAGTAGCTTGTTCCACCACTACAAATTATGCTCTCCCTGTTTCCATCTACTGCTTAAAGCTTTCTCTTGGGAGGGGAAAAAAAAAGTGAAAAACAAAAGCTTAACAAACAAGAGGATAAAAAGTGCAAAGCAATTAACCAGCGGGAAAAATTTTTACCTTAGATCTTGAGAGCAGAGCACAAGCTGTAAGAGGCATTCCCACAAGAATGATGTATTCATGGAACCACTGAAAGGCTTGAGTTGGAAGGGACTTTGAGGCTCATCAAGTTCCAACTCCCCTGCCGCATGCAGGGTTGCCAACTGCTAGATCAGGTACTGGATGAGGTTGCCCTGGGGACCATCCATCCTGGCCTTGAACACTTCCAAGGACAAGGTACCCGTGACCTCTCTGAGCAACCTGTTCCAGTATCTGACTGCTGTCAGTAAAAACCTGCCCAACATCTAGTCTGAGTCTTACCTCCTTTTGTTTAAAGCTGGTCCTATTGCTATCTACCTGTGTAAAAAGCTGTTTTCCCTCTCCCTTTAAATATACGAAGGCCACAAGTCTAGCTTTGAATATTTGTTTCCTTGCAGTTGTGTTGTATTGTTCTGCTGATTATTGGTAGTCCTGTTCCAGGTATTCTGCAGGAGAAGTCATACGTGAAGCCCACAGCTCACTTCACCCCAAGTGATTTCCAATCAGCTGCTCTTTTTATCTCCATGCAAACTCAGGGCATTGGTCTCTCAAGAGAGCTGCAGGGGCAGCAGATCCCAGGGACGAGGATGTAAGGAAACATCTCTCATCTTTCTCATGAAGGGGTGGTTGATAAACAAGCTCTTCTTTTCCATAAAACAGTGATGATTACAGCTAGATTTTGGCTTTGTATTTTTTTTTTTTTTTTTGGGGGGGGGTGGAGGGGGGGCAATTGAAGTCTAGAACTCCAAAAGATAAATGGTTAAAAAAGAATTAGATCACTTGAGTAAAAAGGATATAGAGCATGTTGATGGAATATCATGAAAAAGACCTTCCTAGTTTATTTTTTGACACCTTAAATATGGATTTGCAGCTGTAGAGAATAAAATAGCATTCCCTCTCCATGTCGGGTGAAATGTCTGTCACTTAATAGCTGTTATGGCAGTGAGGGGAAAGAGAATAGAATAAATTAATCTTGTGAGTGGTGGTGATCGCCTACCTTCCACACAACCCTGACATCTCTCAGCTAAATTGATTAGACTGGAAGGACCCAGATGTTGTTTAATCTACTTAAACATGTAATGGGTTTAAATCTGCCTTTGCCTGCTCCAGATTTTGTAGGCCTTAGGAGCTTTCTTGTCTGCTGTGGTAATCTGGATAAAATTAAGGAATCTTTCAGAGTCCATTACTCAGAAGTAGACTCTGTAGCACTTGTGTTATAAAATCTCAGTATCCATTCATCTGCCTGGAATCCCATTGCTGGATGCTCGTAGCAGACCATTGTGCAGACTCCTCTTTTGCTGCAAGCAAAGTCAGTTCTGCCCACTGCAAGTTATTTTTTGAGTCAGAAACATTAACGTGCCTTAATAACATGTTCAGACTGTCAGTGCTTTCCCAGGAAAAAATCCTCATAGAGATTATTTTATTTTCCTGTTAAGGTTTTGATTTGTAGCCTGGGGTTGGGCATCCTTTGTGTGTGAAACCAGTTACAGATAAAAGTGACAGCACTTAGTGATACAAGTCATGGATGCAATGTTGCAATCAAGAGGTTGAGGCCTAGATGAAGTAATTGTGCTTTACAGTTAATTGCCACCTTGACTGATCACAGTCAGCACTGAGAGGTAACTGATTAACTAGTCTCAATTTAGTGTCAGTGCAATAACTGAACTTCAGACTTCAGTCAGAGACAACACCAAGAATAAATAAGTGACCTAATAGCTGTGGCAGAGAATAAGCAAAGCAAGTTTGTTTATTTTTTATGCACACTTTTGAGTGGTAATGGATAACATACCCCGTGGTTTTAGCAAGAACTGCTGGTATTTGAAAGGAAAACTTTTAATACAAAATGTCAACATGATCTTTGCATATGTGTACTGCACAGTTCAGCAGAGGTGAAAAAGGCATATTGCATCTCTCTCTGTAGGAATGTGGTTGGTCTGATGTGGTTTTTATTGATCCTTAGCTGTTGCTGAGTGTTTCACAGGAGTATTGGGCTGGGTCTAGGCATCTCCAGCTAGTTTGCAGTTTTCAAAGCTTGCTGAATTTGCAGTGATCCCATGTAGCTTATCATGCATTTATCCCTACAGCATGAAAAGCTATTTTCTAGCAGGCTGGATTTGGTACTGCGCTGGATTCATCAGTTAGGTGTAAAATTCCTATCTGTGTTGCCTTTGCCAAAAAAAAAGAAAGAAGTTTCCATGGCTAGTTCTGCTTCATCAACTTTCATAACCATTCCAAGCATTTGGACATGGCAACGTGTTGATTGTTTTTATGAAAAACGATTTTTTTCTATACTCTTTGCTGTGTGTATTATATTATTTTTAACAATATTTTTTAGGGGCTTCTTGGTAATCTTCTGATATCGGAATGCCTTCCCAGCTTGCATAGTGTTCCTGAAACTTATGAAGATAATAGGGTTCCATTTTCTATGTAGACTTATACACCACCAGCACAAACAGGCACTCAGGTGCTCATTGTTAGGATTCTTCTCTAGTAGGCAGAAAAAAAAAATCAAGGAATTGTTGACTGATGCAGACCTGGGAGGGGCTGAGAAATTACAGTGTATAAATCAGTGAATTTACAGTGTCTAAAATCTTGTGAATGTCAGCTCTTCACAGAGATTCTGGATCACAAGTATCTCTGCATTGCATTCATAGGAGAGACAAAGCAGGGGGATCGTTGAGTTGGTCTGCTCTTAAAGTAGAGTGGATGAAATAATCTGTTTTAATTGTAATTAAGTAATTAACTTGTAGTTTTCAGATGACTGTGAGAAGCTTTGCTCAGGGTTCAAATGCCTCTTTGCACATTTGTGAGTCACCACAGAGTGTATTTGAGCTTTTATGATTCCCAGCTATTAGTGGTCATGTATCAATATCAGTTTTTTAATTGAAACAGTCTTTTACTCCTTGGTTAAAAATCTGTTAAAGATTTTTCTCAAGACAGGTGGTTAAGTTGTCCATATAGATACAGTCAATATATTTGGTATCTCCTTCATCTGTTCTATTTGACTTTTGGTTTGTGATGTGATATTAAATGGTTTCATATAGAAAGCAGTTGCTTTAATTCCCTCATGATTGATTTAGGGGGAATAATTGGTTCTAGTCCACTCAATTAACAACTTCTTAGTATCTGTACAGAGATAATTTTTTCTCTGGTTTGTAACTCAACATTTTATCCTAATTTTGATCTTGTTAGAATCTCTATAACCATCCCATTAGAATCTGCATTATATATTGTTTCAAAATGCTGGAATAGTCTGATTACAGCCAGGACTTAAAATTTAGGGAAACTGAATTCACTGAGGTTTCTTTGGACTTTAAATAAAGCCTGAAGACATTAGGAATGTGTAATATATCAATAATTTTATTATAATAGATTTATCAGTGGTTACAAATTGCAGAGGAACTTCATTTGTCAACATCAGCTGGTTCCCTTGGTGGGAAATACAAATGCACTTAAATGGCAAACTGTCATTTGAAAAAAGGAAATCCAGAACGTATGGAGTCAGGAGTTATATTTGTACACTGACATGAGTATCCATTGTGCATTCTGTAAACACAAAACATAAAATATGACACGTGAATAGTTTGACTTGTATGTTATGTTGCATCTTGCTTATCAGCAGTAATATAATAAGATATGAATAAATATACTTATCTTCACCTTTTTTCTTCTTACACCAGGCTTGTGGCTTTGTGCACATCTTAAAGCTGTGCTGGTACTCTTGAGTGTAGAGCTTGTCTGCACTTAACTTTCCGTTGATTTTCTGCGTATTTCATAAAATCAGTGTTAGCAAATGCATTATGAAATATTGCTGGAGAATCATTTTTACATGTCTATATAGATACAGAATAATACTGGCTGCCAAGAATCCATGTTCATGTAACTTCCATGCCACAAATGGATTGGAAACTTTACAGATGATGGATAATTGCCCTCATCCCCAGTATATCCACATGATTAATTAGCATTATTTTGCAAGAGCATTTTTCCAGGAACATTATGTGCTGGAATTAAAAAATTGTTTCAGGAATGAATGGAATGTGCAATATCTGAAAGCTAAACTGTGATCTAACACATTTAAGAAATTGGAGAGCTGTATCTTTGTTTTATTATAGTTTTGTAAGAAATAACATTTTGTATTTTCTTTTCCTGGGGAGGCAGAGTGCTGGTGGCTGAGTTTAGGGAGGTTGTCAGAACTTGGCAGAAGAACAGCTGAGCTGGAAGCCCCCAGGAAGGCTGTTGTATCTGACTGGACTGCCATTGATTATGCACCAGTCTGAGGCTGACCTGGAGGTCTTACTGCCCTGTCCTACAGCCTGCGGAGTAGAATCCTATATCCTTCTGTGTCTCTGTTTTAACAGGCTTAATCTTGAGGCTTAAAAATTCTCTCTTTCATTGAGGGTATTTTTTTTTGTTGTTGTTGGAAGTACTTCATTTAGTGTGTTGGATCCACTGTGTACAACCTCTCTGAATCTAGCAGATGCTGAATCTTTTAGTTTGGCTATGCAGAATGAAAGAGGAAAATCTATTAAAGTATTATGGAAATAAATCAGGAGAATAACAGTGTGAAAGGTGCCACTCATGGAGCACATCTTCAGCTGTTAGTAGCCAGCAGCAAAATTGGGTGGTAGTGGCATGATGAAAACAGGAGCAGTCAGTAGGGAGGGACCAGGGGTATGGCTTGGAAAAAGCAGAGGAGAAACAGCTGCACTGGAAAGGGGCAATGGGTAGGAACAATCTCTGTCATAGGAAAAGTGGTGATCTTGAAGGAAACCTTTAATCTGTGTAGCTAGCATCAGTCATGGGTGCTGGAAGATTTCTGAGGCCTGGCGTGGAATGTAGACATTAGTTTTCTTCCAAGAGAAAACTTTTTGGTTGTTTGAATTTGAAGCCATGTGGTAGGAAAATGATAAATTGTTATCAGATTTTCCCAATGTTTATGTTCAAATGTTGTTTCAACACTCTCTCGAGTCTGCTGTTCTTCTCTTTAATTCGGTATAATGTTCTTCGGTACAGAACAAAGGGAAAGAAATCTCTAGTGAAAGAGAGAGGGTTCATTGCTTAAGACAGAGAATTTAGATGTTGTCAGAAACCACTCCCTTATACCTGCTGATACCAGATGAGATTTTTTTTTTTTTTTAATTTCCTGGAAAGTGTATTTTGCTTTAATTTGATTATTGAACTCTTTCCACAATCAAATGATAGTTGAATACTCAGAAAACATTACATGAAACTTACTCAAAGATGGCAAGACTTAGTTCATCAATTTTTCATATATACACATCTTTGTTGTTATATAAGAGCTCTGGAAGTACCTGAATCTCTTTTCTGTCAACAGGAAAGTATGTGATGATGGCATTGGATGGGATCCTATTGTGTAGATTTTGTTGGAAGAAGTTGCATCTGAAAACAATTTCTCACTGATTTGCCATGTTCTAGAAAGTCTTTGCATAACAGTTGGAGCATCCAAACACAGCTGAGCAGAGATCCCCTCCTGCAGTAGGGAATGTTGCATTTACCCAGTGTTGCAGTAGCTGCCACAAGGAGTAGCTGCAAACCCATCGCTTGCAGTGTAGCATCTCTTCATGAGCGCATCTGCTGCTTGGCCAAAGATGGGGCTGTTGGATGCTCTTTTCTGTGGTTGTAGTGAGCCGTTTTGCTGCATGGTAGAAGGCCTATACTGCCAGTCATCCCGTGTTTCACTCAGCTGTGAGTCGAATTTATCATTGCTTGCAAAGCTCCACAGAGAACAGCAAATTTTAACACGAGACCAAACCACTTACTAAGGCTTGAATATGTCAACTTGCATACCTGCAACTCAGATGGCTTACAAAATGTTTTCTGTGCTGCATGGAAGGTATGAAGTAAATACCTTGCTTAGCCAGCATCTTCTGACTTGTTATAAAAAAAAAAAAAAAAAAGCAAAAAAAAAAAAAAAGCAAGCACTTACAGAGTAAACTCTGCAGTTGAGATATCTGATATTAGCAGCTTTTTAAACGAGTTGTAACTTCATACAGACTTCTTGCTTTCTTTTCTTGCCTTTCTCTTAAAAGCCTAGCTATTCAATGGATCTGCTATGAGCAATTCTGCAGGAGAATATGATAAAATGCATTGCTCCTTATATTAAAATATATGTTGCTTTAATATTTTGGAGCATGTCTTCCTCCATGTTCCGAAATTATAATTTCTCTGGGTTATCCATCTTCAAATAACTGCAGTAATAACCATCAGCTATGACACGCAGAACAGTGTTGTTTAATCTTTTACTCAACGTTTTCTTTTGATTTTTCTGTCTCCTGCAATAACAATCCCATTGGCTGCATCTCCTGACTTGTACTGAAAAAGATGTACCTCCCATTGCTTTGTGAATGCAAACTACTTTCACCTTTCACTTTTACTTTGCAGAAACATGGCATTTCTCTTGGTATTTCGTAGCTGATACATAGATATGTATCCACACAGAAAAGATGCTAGGTGCAGCACGCTTTTTGCTAAGACAAGAAGCTGTAGATATTTGGCTTTTGTGGCCTTATGCAAACACTGAGAGTGCTTTATGCAATACCAGAACATAGGGAAGGTTTACAGTTATGGAAAAGCTGAGGCTAACTGGAGAAATACCTGTGTGCACGTCAGTGGGAACTTCTACCACAGGAGCTGTATACTGTTTGTATTTACTGATTTTTGTGCCAAGTTTCAGATCTTCAATATTAACCTATATGGAAACTCAATTAACAATATTTGCATAGGCTTAAATTTATACAACACTTTTCTGCTATGCTTGTGCCTAGCAGGTCATTGTGTCAGTGTGACATGAATGCCTTCTAGCTGGGCACGGTCATACCATAGCTGTAGCTGCAGTGTCTGTATGGAGCACACAGAGCTCTCCCAAGGCTGAGTGCCCAGCAGTGCCTGACCCTGCTCACCTCTGCCACAGCAATGTTGTGGAAGGCCTAGGGGTTTCTGATCCTATTTCAGGGTAGGAGGATAAGGACCTGTTTTGCTTTTATGAAGAGAGAACTGCCAAGGGGACTTTACAGATGTGTTTAACTTTGTCCCTTCCCTGCTAGTGGTAGAAGCTATTAAAACAAACAAACAAAAAACCTAAGTGTCATCTCTCTTCTACTGCTGTGCTTAATGTTGAATTACCTTTCGTTGTAGCCAGGGCTGGACAGTGATTGAATGTCATCTAGTGCTTATTAATATTAATTTTGTCATCTGTCATCTCAGTCATTGCTGTCATTTGGTCATTCCAGTTTGTGTTATAGTGGACACGGTGCTGCTGGCTTTCTATCTTCCATCTCCTCTGCAGATTCATCAATTATTTAAGTTAACATACTGGAGGTAGTTGCTAGGAAAAGATGATGTTTGTCTAAAAACCATGTTTGCTGCATATATACCTTATTGCTCGTACTCCATGATTTTTAGGAGAGAAGAGCATCAAGTTTGTTTTGGTCCATGGGGTATGTTGTAATTCTATTTCCATTTTGTTCCATAAGAGAATAAAAGTTCCATAATGTCATTGCATGAGCAACAAAAAAACCTTTGGTCTTCCTAATTAATTGGGTTATTTTGGTGTAGTCAGGAGAACACTGTCTGTCTGAAATATCATATTTAAATTCTTACTCCTATCTTCAGAAAGCTAAAGGGAAATACTATTAACAAAAATAATCTCATGCTTCTCTTATCTAGAGTGAAGGTAAATTAGGTTCATGGAACCCAGGAATTTTATTCTACAACTGAAGTAAAGTGGAATGCCTTTTTGAATAATAGAGGAAAGAAACTGCTGAGAAAATAAATAAAAGTAAAATAAATTCTAAATAAGACTCTCTAACGTGGTTGGATTTGCATGAAATTAGCCATATCATAAGACATTATTTTTAGAATGCAGACACCCCTGCTTAGGTTGAAATAGTTGTTGGTTTTTGTTTTTTTTTTTAAATCAGAACTTCATTTCTGCGATAACTTGAATTGTTTGAATGTATGCCAGCTGAGTACTAGGTGTATATTTAGTGAGGAATAAGAGCTGTGCATTACAGAAACTGGTATGCTTCCTGCAGAGATAGAGTATGCACGTGCCTTATCCTGTCATGGGCTTCTCTTCTGAGATTTGCGTTGAGAGTGAAGGAGCTGAATCTACCTGCTTGCTCTGCTCTCCAGCTTACTCCAAAGACAAGCTAACTCTTCAACATACATTGAAGGGAAATCTAACTAATGAGGTCTTAATTGAGGAGAAGAAATTAGCTTATTAATTGGGTAGAACACAGAAAGAGCTTTCCTGTGATTCAGTGAACACCTACAGACCTCTTGTGGAGTGTCAAGGAGTGAATTTGTGTCCAGAGAAAATGGCCCCATTCTCTGGGTTGAGGGATTAGGTTGTAATGCAAAGCCTACAACCTTAGGTTGTAAACAGGAGAGAACACTGCATCCAATGAGGGGCCAACTGGATACCAGAATTCTGCTGGAGCAGTGTGGAGTGCACAAGCCAAAAGAAAAACAGTGCTACACAAGAAATACAGGTACGTAGCTTTCCCAAGTAATGAGGAATACAAGAAAACAGTCTTAAAAATCTACAAGTATTACAGATGTCAAATATATTGTTAAAAGGAGTGTGAAGCTGAAATATCTCCTAGTGTATTCAGAAATGCCAAGTTGTATAAATGTTATGCATGTATTAATATTTTAGGACCATTTGGTCCATGTATTTTGGGGTTTAGGTTTCTTTTTTTTCCATCCGTCATCATCCCTTGTAAGTTTTGTGAATGTCTCTGTTGGGGGATAATGGCTTAAAGAAATGCTGATAACAAGGGAATTCAGCTTGAATGTTCATTTCTTTTTCTTTACAGAGCTACTATACAATATCTGTATTCATTCTTCCAAAAGTTATATCTACTTTTTCTCTTTTTTTTTAAAGTCATATGAAGACACTTTTTCATTTCTGCTAGGCAAGAATGAACTGCTTTTTCTGCCTTTATTGAGTAAACCATCCTGCTTTAGTGTCTTCAAAACCATCTTCCCATAACTTAATTAAAATTCAGCCTTATTGCTAAATCATAGGAACTTTATTGCTCCAGTTTTGTAGTTTGTACTTTGTTTACAAAATAATGCAATAAAGCAGTAGAAGTTCATTACAGTAGCTGATAAATAATCAGATGAAGTGCAAAATGCAGTAATAAAAATGATCAATAGAAAAATAATTAAATTATCATGACTAATGTGTAGTTTTAACTGCCTAAGCTATCTTTCCATTGAAAATAAGCTTCTGAATAGCTTGAGAAAATTTGAGGGAAGCAAAATTACATGATTTTATTTGCCTGTAACACGTGAAGTCCAGAGAAAATGGACAATAAGTGTTTTCAAAAGAAAAGACATCTGATCTGATTTAGTGTCTGGTGGCGGGGTGGGGCTCTGTTTTATTGACTCTGTTGCCATTGATTTCATCGATGTCTCAGGATATTTCAATTTATTTTTACTCTTTAAATCTAATTCTGGGCATGGAAAATCTCTCTTTGTAAAAATATATTATTTTAAAGTCTATAGCATTTTAAAAACCTACATTTATCTTTACTAGTGTCCTGGCTATGTCAAGAATAATATCTGAGTTAGGAACATAATGGGCAACAGCTAATCTACGAAGCCTGAACTGGAGGTGAATGCTGTAGTGTCCATCCAGGCATTTACTTTGAAGCATTCTCTTTTTCAGGTGATATTTCTATGACTTGTAGTGGAAGAAGTACTCGTGGTGCAGCTCTATTGCAATTTATTATAAAAGTCAGTTCACAAATAGAGGGAAATCTGCAAAAAACAACAACAAATAAAAACATTTTATTTCTGGTATTCATTCAAATATTTGTAGAATTATAACATGCCTTCAGCTGAGATGTCATTTCTAGTCCTCTTTTGCACTGATCTGTCTGGAATAGGATTTTGTTATGGATCAAAATGCACGTTGGCTTGTTTAACTGTAGCAGTAGATAGACGTGGTAATTGTAAGAAAGCTATCAGTACTGACAGTAGAGGTATTGCAATCAGACTTAATTTTGACACAAATGACAATGTTTTCTTCAGGTGAGTATGTCTCATGAAGAGGAATAAGACCTTTATAGTTTGTGTGCAAGACAGAACCAGAAACAAAACCAAAAATACTCTCGCGGATCTGTTGGGTTTATGTAAGGCCAATTTGGGACTTTGCATCCCATTTCCAGAATTAGGGTTACTGAGAATCAAAGTTTAGATATGTTGTACAGTTCTGAATGGGCTCAGTGAGAACTAGCTAGGTTTTTAGCTCTGACACGGTCCAAGTTTAACTAGAGAAACAGTGAGGAAGTAACAGCAGGTGAGCTGCAGCATCAGGGAAAACAATGTGGAGGGCAAAGAGCTAAGCTCAGAGTGCAAAGAATTTTTCCAATTATCTTAAGTAAAGTTTCACTAGGAAAGAGTGCAGAAAAACAAGTGATTTGAGATGTATTTCTTGAGTATAATGCTATGTAAACCTTTCTACAAATCTCTAAAATGGAAGTGTTTGACAAAACAAAATAAAACAAAAAAAAATTACACCATTTGGAGAAATTGGCAGTTGAAAGGTAGAACTGCATTACGCACGCTGAATTACATGTAATTCACTGTTTTCCCTCCATTTGTTTTGAGGTTCAGCGTGGCTCAATTGCACAAAATCATGCTTAATTTGCTTCATGATGGTATTTTTTGCCTTAGTTCTGCAGTTTGTCTTCACAGCTGGATTTATTTATTAAAAGAGTTTTATCCAGTGTTCATGTAATTGGTAGACCTAGTTAAAGTCTTCCTCTAACTTTTTTGGTTTTTTTATTGTTTTCTCTTTTTTGTTGGAACTGGTCCATGAAAGTAATAAATATTTGGAGGAAACTCAATATTCATCTTACTGTGAAAGGTAAAACATAAAAAGTTGACCAAGTTATGCTTGTTGTATATGTAGATCAAACTGAAAGTAATGTCTCATATTTATTTTTATGGGATCTACAACAGATACAGAAAGCACAATGACACTGTTTGATAGGACTACAAAACACTATTTTTCAACGTAGCCACCACCATTAGCTCTGCCAGTGATTAGCAAGAGCCTGTGTGTCATGCTCATACAGATCTGCACCAGTGGAGGTGACTCACTGTCACCACTGCTGAAACACATCACCCACCTACTCAGTGTGCTCACATCCACTGTTTGGTCTCAATAACCATCCAGCAAGCATCAACAAATGTCAGTGGATGCAATTTTATCTGCAGGGAGGAATTCAGTTCCACCTCTATGCTCTTTCTGTGTTTCCATGTCAGACACCATTCTACCAGACTGCCCCTCTGCTGCCATCTGATACACAGAAACAAAATGTAATGGGATATTGGTGGGAAGGTTCAGCCTCTGCTGCCATACCACCAACATCCACCTCTGATACAGTGGGCCAACAGAATAAAATAGGACTCATTACTTTTGGAGCAGCCCACTTATACATAAATTGATAGACCAAGTTCTATCTTGTTTCCATTGGCGCAAGAGGAGGTACGTGTGTCCTCTAATGGCTGTAATCAGTTATTAAAAGTTGGCAAATGCTGAATTACTTTTGTGGAGCAGGATGATCATATGATGTTTTAATCAGTGCATTTTGAAAGCACATGTGTGACTCCGTGCGTTGTGGTTGCTTAGCAGCAGAGACCTGAGACTGAGTAAAGGAACGCAAACTTGACTTGAATTTGAGCAGAGTTGATGTTTTAGAAGGGACTGAGGTCATCCTTGGCAACTATGACTTTACTATGATGACGTTATTGAATTCTCTAGGATCCTTTCTAAAAGGAAAATATATTTTCTGACAGAACTGTTCAGGCTTACTGTCCCTTCAAGGTGAAAGATATTATGAGTTTCTCTCTTCTTTTAATCCTGATATTCATTGTTATAGTTTGAAGCATTCAGAGCTGCTAACAGGCCTGGCTAATCACCACACTGGGACATAGCGTCCCAATAACTTAGCAGTTTTATTACACAATGGTTACAGTAACCTTTAAGCACATGAGAAAAGACTGATGTGCACTGCACTGCATGTCTCGATCATGCAGCTGGAAAATATGGGCCCCTTTCCTCGTATCCAGCTTCCCCTTCTCATTTAATTGAGCTATTGACATTTCAGAAACAATTATTGCAGAGCAAGTCCTACAGTTTTGGGCTGTAGATAGCACTGTGTGTATCTGAATGAAAGGCATGTTACTTTCATGAGAACTTCCTTAAAACATGATCTTCCTGGATTTGCATTTGTGGATCTTTGTGCTATTTTCTCATGTAGAGGGGATACAAATCCCTGCTGAGGGGTGCTGTCTTGTGAAAACATTGAGAAACTCATTCATCCCATTGCAGAGGTCATCCCTAGTTCTGTACAGCAGGGTTTGCTCATGTTCGTGGCACCTACTTTGTTATTCAATAACCTGTGGAATGTTTATTTCTAAATGAAAATATTATTGCTTGAACTTCCTCAGGCAAGAGTTTTCTGATTGAGCTTCTTTTGAGGCTAACATCTATGCAGGGGTTTGCTCAGCTTAATACTAGAGCCTCCTAACCCCTAGGACCCTATTCTAAAATAAACTATTGTGGTATTTTTTTAAAAACTGTAGATATCTGCAATTTGTGGCTTACATATCCATGATTTTCAATTCCAGCATTATACAATAGATCAGATATCAAGGAGCTCTGCTGAGATTTTCAGATTATCTAGAACACAGTTCAGAAGGAGTCTCTGTTTCGGGGTCTGGGGTCTTAAATGAAGAACACAAACCAGTGTAGTTGGAACAGGACATCTTAAATGAAACTGGCTGTGTGTGTATCTTCCAGATCACCCAGGCCTTGCTCGAGGGTAATACTCCAATCCTGGTGTTAGGGGCTGAGTGGGTGTTAGATTATGTGTGGGTCAGCCAGCAGGCACACTCAGCCTCTTCCCTTATCTCTTCTAAATCATTCCCAGGTAGTGTTGCAAGTAATTTGTTGTTCTTAGTGTGAGTGCTTTATTTTTCCTGCAATTCTTAAAAATAAAAGCTATTTAATGGAGCCTTTCTGTTTCTATCATTCTGGTGGAATATTTTTGCTATATGTGATTAATATTGCAGAAACAAGAATAAATTGTTGGATGTGCATAAACGTGTTCTTATCCCAAGTGAAACAGTAGTTGCAAAATCACAGACTTCTTATATGATAATACCTACAGCCTCAGAAGCACAAACAAAGGTGAAGTATTCTCCATGGGATTTTGTCTCACAACATTGAATGTCTATTGTGATTTCCTGAAAAATGAAATTGAAATTCCTTTGAGGAAACGTTAGAGCTCTTATATCTGAATGCATTAGCAACTGCAATTTCATGTGTTATTTTACTTTCTCCGAGATAGAATTTGCTTGAACTGATTTAAAAAAAAAAAAAGAAAAAAAAAGCCTTTTCTATTAAGTGCATAAAATTACAAAAAAAGGCAAGAAACTTAAACATAAAGGAACTTAGTATTGAAAACTAACAGAAACCTGAAAATAAAGATCTTACTTTATACAACTGCAATCCATTGATGTTCTGTGAACGTTTTATCTCCTATTGTAAGTTGCCAGAATCAACCAGGAGTTGTGGGCTGCAGGTATGTAAGGAGCGCAAGTGTAAGGGAGAAAAAAAGTGGCAGAACTTGATTGCCCAGATGTCTTCTATTTGACAGTTCTCTTGAGTGCACTTAGGAAAAAAAAAACAAACAACATTTGCACTGAGGAGCAAGGAGGTAAATGTTTTCTGCTTTGTTCCTGCTCAGATTAAAACATCAGCATGTTCCCAGTCCTTATCTGATGGGGCCTTCTCCTCGTTAGTTATTTTTACTTTCAAAAATCAAATCCAAAGCGTGTGGTTGGAATGGTGGAAAAAAAAAGAGGAGAGATTAAGGCTGGGAAATGAAGTACTGCAAATACTGTAAATCTCTTGGAGACATGAATGAGGTATGAACGTTTTGGCACTTTCAGAGAATTCAAACAAAAATTAACAAAACTTAAAACAAGCCAACAAAAAAACCCTACCACCAAATGCAAGATTTCAAGTACTGAACAGCTGACATCTATAGTCCCTGTTACATACAGCTAGCGTTTGAAACGTGAATAATCTTTAGTCAGTCTTGAAAGATGTGTTTTATTGAACATGAAGAGTAATTTATTCTGAGAAGACACTCAATTTAAAATGTTTCTTACAATTTAGTTATTGAAAGAAATTTGTTTTGCTTTATTATCGTTCATGATTTTAAGGTTATTTTTCTTCTGTACAGTGATATTTAAACTTTGTATGGATCACTCCTCTTTTCTACTTCCTTCATATTTCCTTTACAGTGCAGTAAGATTCTTCTGTGTGTTTAAGTGCTATGTTACTCTATTAGATATTTGGGCTCTTGTGAGTAATGCAGTTGGGTAGCCCAAGCATGTTTAGGGTGAAATGATATCATAACATATGAAGGGGGCAGGGAGCAGGAAATCAGATCATGAAGTGCCACTGTTTAAGAACTCCCTTTACTTCCAGCAAGTATTTGGAGGAAATGCATGAACTTTGGAGCAGAAATGTAATACTTGCTGAAAAGTGTAGTGCAAAATGATTAATTTTACATGTCCACAAAGGAAAAGCCCTCCGAGTACAAAAATATGAGCAGGATTATTCCTTATCTTCAGAGTCTGAGGACCTGCAGTAGTTCAAGATGATAAATCTCAGGAGGGGAAGAAAGAGCGTAACGCTTTCATTTTGAAGGCTTAGCCTTCTTGATGACCTTTCACTGTATTCAAAATTTGTTCTGTGAAAAGATTTTTTTAGGTTTATCACTGATTGAACAAACCAACCTCTCTTAACCTACAAGTGAACATTAGAAACATATATCTAGATGCTCAGAAAATGAATAAGAATCCTGTAATCTTTCTGTGTCTTTATCAGGAAACGTAGTCCTTTCATAGCATTTAAGTTCAAATTTCAGTTTGTTTTTCAGCAGTGTTATTGGAAATACTATGCATGTACTTGATAATAAATACTATGCATGTACTTGATTAGTTGCTTGCTTCTCTGAAGACTCAAAACAGATTTTCCAGTGAAATAGTATGGCAGTAAGATGTGATGGAACCTCACCAAGAACCTAAATAGCATGTTACAACAGAGTATTTTTTTGTTCTCTCTCATATTTAACACTTTCTCATAGGAAAAGTAATTTTGTTCATATAGATAGAAAAAATTTAGTTCTTCTCAAATAAATGGCCCTTTTGCCTAATATACAAAATACACCCAAATTAGTCACACCGTTCTCTAAAGTGAAACAAGTGGAAGCATAAGGAAGTGCTTGTGTATTACAGGCAGAGTATCAGAGGACCATACAGTCATATTGTACAGAGGTTTACTTGATATCTAATTAACAAAAAACTGAAGAAAGGAGGAGATTAAAGCCAGGAACTTTTGGATATTTTTCCACTTCCTGAGAATTGAAGCAATTAGTAAATGCATCACTATCTGCAAATGGTTTCAATTGTTATTTCCCACATGTATCTCTTGCAATCATAAAAGTTCCGTCAATGATAAAATATTTTATCTCATTTGTAATAAAACAAAACTGTCCTACTGGTATTAGTATGAATGATATCATTTTTCATAAAAGAAGTTGTTTATATCATAATTTCTTGATAGTGTATTCAGGGTTGTTTTGGGTCCCGTGGGATAACACCAAAACTTCTGCACCAGTGGAAGAGCGTGCCGTTATAGAGATCCTCAAGTTTCCATTTGGAGGAGTGATCTGTTCATTCCAGTGTGTTGTCTCTGATATGAGTCACTCTAAGATAGTCTAGCTCTACAGAGACAACATCAATGTACAGGAAGGTGTTCTGAAGGATGTAGATTTATGCTTACTTGCATTTTAATTATTTAATTTTTATTACTAGGACCTTCTCATGATGAAATGGCTGCTGTGTTTTAAATCAAGCTCTTTATTAATTAATATGCACTGCTAGTGTCCAGAAATTTGGCTCAGCTGAAAATGTTTTATGTTGTTCTGCAAACTGTATGCACAATAAAATGCAATCCCTGCAATTTAAGGGAGCAACAGCAAACACCACAATTTTCCCCATGGTGCAGTTTCCTCAAATCAGCCATATTATGGTCAGTTTTTGCCTGAAATCTTGCAAACAGTACACAGCTATTTACTTCCTTGCTTTATCTCTTAATGGTTTGAAATAATTCACTTTTCTTTTGGTGAAGCATAAGAATTTTTGCGGACTTAAGGAAGAGAACCAATGTTAGTATTTCTTAACTGTTTAAACATTGTATGCTAAAAGATGTCAGCATGTGTTCTGGGTCGTTGTTTGTGTGTCCATTTGCATAATGTCTTAAGTAGGATGAGAAGGCAGTGTGAGGGATTCCTCATAGCCTAGCCACTGGAACTTGTGCAGCTTTTCTTTCCTTGTTCTTTGCATTCTTTGATCAGCAAGTAAAAATGAAGAAGCAGTTCTGTCAAAAAGTTTGTTGTGCTTCCATTCGTGTACAAATACCGAGTTGTTGTTTTCTGCACGGAAGATAGGCATTCCAGCCTTTGAATTTATGAAGATGAACAGAGCATAGATTAGATTTTGTAGATGGTTGTTTAATGATAGCTCTTCCCGGATGGCAAGGTTTCTGTAAAACTAACTTCTTTTGCAATCTAGAAGAATATTTCGAAAGCACTTTCTGCCTTTTCATTGAATTCATTGTAATCATGTGTATTTTAATAATATACATATATTTTTGAATAGAGATATTACTACTATTGAAAGGAATAGAGGAAGAATGCCTTATTGTAGGTTACGTGGGTAGTCAGCTGATTATGGGAAATGCCTGGTTTAAAAAATAATGAATGCATGAATGTGGATTCTTACTGGTCCTTTTATCTTAAAAATAAGCAACAGTAGTAACTAGTTATTCAAGTAGTTATTCACTGAACTCAGTAAAGTTGTCAACGTTCCAGTTTTTATGATTTTCTTTTCCATTGGTACAGAAATACTCTGTAGTATTTTACCATTACATTGAAGCAAATGATACTGGATTACAGATTCTACTTTCTCTCTTTCTGTTGTTTCCATCCAATTTAATGACCCGTTATGTGAGGTGCTTATGTATGATGCATCTATGTGTGTGTATATATATGTACATAAATACTGCTATGTGATATTTCTGAAAATATGTTCTGGAGCCTGGGGACTGTTGTTTTGTGCTAGCTGTATAGGAAGGGCAAGCCAATGTGTGTGCCCTTCAACAGGGAAAGAACTGGCACAATGACTCTGAAATAAAAGGTGACAGAAGCCAGAGAGTTGTAAATATAAAATACATGTGGTGCATAAACTTTATAGAACACAATTTGCTCTCAATTTCCTTACTTCCATATACTCTCAGGAAAAAAAAAAAAAAAAAAAGGAATAAAAATCTCTCCATTCTCATGGAAGCAGTTTCTCTACGTTATTTGCTACTTTCTGTATTAAGTAGGTGTAAAGATTGTATTAAATACTTCCCTCTCCTGTCTATTCCTAAACTCTTTATAAATCAAAGATTTTATGTTCTTTCATGCTAATAATATGGATTTTCCAACTTACCAGTTATCTCTCAGACAATCAGTCACAGTCAAACTTAAGTTTAAAAAGACCCAGTTAAGCTTTGAATAAATAATGTAGATACTGATACGTGCCTATAGCTCTTTTCTGAGTAATTGAAATGTGAGTTTTTTGTTAACACCTGATTTCTCTCTTGGAACTTCAGAATTTACCGCAGTACTTTCTTTTGTTATTTTGGATGTCTGCCTTGGCACAGTCCATTAACGTGGAATGAGTATTGATATTTCTAAATTATAAGGTACAGTGAAATGGAGAGTGTCTTCTCTTCAAACTTAGTCCAACTTATGGCTGCTTTATTCATCAAGAGCAACAATCCTTGCTCAAAGAGAATGTTTTTGGAAAGTAAATGTAGTGGAAATATTTTAATTTACACTGCTGAGATTCTGACAACACTTCTCTCTTATGGGGATAGTATGAACATAAAATAAGCAAATATCTTGCAGTGAAGATTGTTGTTGCTGTTAATTGTACTGAGAAATTTAGCACAGAGAGAGAGAGAAAAAAACAACCTAGAATATTCTGTGTCTTTGGAAATAGTCTAAATAACCACAGCCTTTTATGTGAATGCAAACAGTTTCTCAGAGACGGTTCTCTGGATGATTGCATGTGTATTAGGACCATAAGAAATGCTGGACCACTGTTGCGTGCTTGGCTTCCACTGTAATCAAAATCTGCAAGCACTTCTTTGATTGATCCTTGAAATGGAGTACGTGATTCTGTTACATAGCCATTGGTAATCAGATTTGGGATTTTTGTTACACCTTTTTTTGGTTTATCACTGTGGAGTTACGATGGTGTGAAGATAAATACATCTTTAAGTGTAATACCTGGATACCATCTTTCATTTTACGTGCACGTCATGTAAATCTCTGCATCTGCTCTGGAATGTTCTGTTAAACACTGCAGAAACCTCTCTTATTGGTTCAGTGTTATGTTCTGATGCATATGAGAAATCATCTACAAGACAAACAGTCAAACCTGTGCAAGATGCATTTCAAATGCATAAGATGGAATTTCAGTTGTGTTTTTGTTGCTACCCTCAATGGTTTTCTAGCATGGCTAATTCATTAAAAAGTGTTAAAAAATTAGAGCTAGCTATTTACCCACCAGTGCAAGAAAAGAATAATGTATTCAGAATAGAAAGGATTTGTCTGAATGTGTTAATCAGCTCGATATACCTTCCAATTATGCTTATCATCTCTGTTAAAGAATTTTGCTATATTTATATATTTTTAATTTCGAAGTCAATGCAATATTTAAAACACAATTATGTTTTGGTTTGCTATGCTCTTGCCAATTTCTTGTGTTTTGAAGTCTCTCAATGATTGCGTCTCATTTTTCATTACTGATGGCCCCTTCAGACAGGCAGGCTCCAAGCTAATTAGCAATGCTTTGTTCTTGAATGCTTGTTTCCTCCAAAAACTCTGCAGGAAGGAAACTCATGAACAGTAGTACACAATCTGCAGTTTCAGAGGCTATAATGTTAACAGTAATGTGCTGCAACGTTTAAACTAAAATCCGCCACTTTAGAAATTATTAATTCATGCTCAGTGATGGGAAGGTTTATAGTCCAGAGGATATCTCAGTCGGATTGTACATTGCTACGACTTTGTAATAATCAAAATCTGGCATGAAAAAATGGTGTCAGTGTCTAAAACTTCCTTTTGAAATCCGTATGAAATGTTGTGGTTAGGCCCTCAAGCTGGGCTATTTTTTAGTCAGCATTTGGCAAGAACCAAGCTGTTTTGTTTTTGTCTTGCGTTGTTCATTTTTTGATTTGTGTGCCAACTCACTGCTTAAACAAATTGTGTCCCAAAGTGGCAAAAGGCTGTGCTCTGCCTTCTGTCAAGGTTAAGATAGAGGAATGTAGCAATGCACGATGGGTGAGATGCAGGACAGGTGTGAGTATGGCAAGAGGATGAGCTGGGCTTTGGGGGACAAAATCTAGTGTCTCCAGGATGAAAGTGGCTGCGTGACATGAAGGGCTTCCGGTCATCGTTGGAAACTTTTGGCAAAGGACGCTGATTTGGTAGCTGGGAGTCAGTATTCCTCTCCATTTACCTGCAATTACTTTCATGGCATCCTCATTCTGTTGTTTGAGCCACGATAGTCCTTGTTCAGCTAGCTTCAGCTCAGGAGGACATTATTTCTTGAGGGATAATTTTCAGCACTGTGGTCAAGGTTGTTGCGCATATCCAGCTACTGTACTGCTGCATTAGATTTTTTTTCCCATTTTTCTGTTTTTTTCTCTATATACTTTTAATGTATTCATATTAAATGACCAATAATCTGCAAAGGAAAGTATCGACAACAGCACTGAAGGTATGCAGTGCCCTTCTGGTTGGTATTTCTCAGCAGATCTTGAGCCAGGGCATGACCATTGGGCCTGCTCATGCTATTGCCATGTAAAGAATCCACCAGCTACAACATGAATCCAATAAAAGTCATTTACAGAATTATAATGACTATGCAAACATGTAAGGCATGGAGGAATTCGTTATCTTCCAGAGTGAGTGCTTACCCAGGTGAGTGCTTTGGAAGAGGGAGTAGCATTTTACCTGCTATACATTAAATTATAGAGGAAAACATCAGTTCTTGCTGTTTCAAAGAAAACCTGGAATATTGATTAAGAGCTGGCTTCTGAAAAGATGTATGTTAATCCTTTTGAAGTCAATGTTTATTGAAGGAGGTTTCAGCAGAGATTGCCTGTAAATTTGATATTGCTTTAAGCGATGGGTAGAATACGTATTTCCTTGACAGGAAGTATAACATATTTGTTCCATTAAAATATGAGTATATATTTTGTTAGCTTGTCATTTTGTAGTTAAAACTTCTTGAGACCAGTCGATACGATGTGCTTTACAGTTGTAAATACTTTCTAACATGGATTAAGATTTGAGAGGCAGTAGTTTTGATTAAAATCAACATATGGAATGATGGTTACTAAAATGAAGATTAAAAAGTAGTACAAAGAATTAATAACAATTGCTGATAACAGAATGGCCATCACTTAATGTTTTATGTAGTTTAATAAAACATCTTTCAAATTTTGAATCAACAGCTGGTTAAAAAAAAAAATCAATAGTAATGAGTTCATTTGTATGTAAATGAATGTCATTCTATTCTAGGCTACCCATACTTTATGGTATCTTCGTAGGTAGGTATCACTAAGTGTGGTCATGAAAACAGGGCTGTTCAAGAAACCCTTTTTAAAAAATCAATTTAAATGCAAAGTCTTTGCCTGGCTTTTAAGTTTTAAAAAGTCATTCATAAGATTCTATCAGCCTGAATGTTCTGTGTATTTGTATTTAAAATAATAATTCAGTACATTATCAGGAGTGGAATATCATACAAACAGGGAGCCCTAGGACAATCAGACGATTTCAGAAACTCACTGAACATCCCTTTGCATGTTCCAACTCATTTTGAAAAACTGATCAAACTAGGAGGCTGTGAGCCTGTGTGCTTGCAGGTGCAAAGTAAATGCACATAAGAAAATACTGTCTCTCCAGATAAGGGAAATGTCTTATAACTGTTGCAAAATGGGAAACACTCTAGGGGCGCTTGCGGTCTTCGACAATAGTAGGGTCTGCTATGCTCATGTTTGGACAGCAGTGTTGAGTAGTTGCTGAAATAGCTTAGTGGGGTTTAAACAAAATAATTAAAAAATCCAAGATGTGAATCAAGCATGAATGTATATTTTAAATCTCTCTCTCTAAACTACCAGCTTTTTTCATGTGTAATGGATTCTTGTAAAAATGGAACATGTTTAGGTTGGCAGGATGAGCTGATGGATTTGCAGCTTAAGCTTCGTAAGTGTATTTCCAGTTAAAGTCATATTTTCAGGAAACAAAAGAAACTGGGGTTTGGAAATTTATTGCTATGTACAGAGCAGTAGTCTTCCAATGTTTTCTTGTTAGAAAAGTAAGTTTTCAAGTATTTGGAGCAAATTTGATCTCAGTAAACCTTCAGTTTACCTGGACTCTAAAGGAATGGATCAGCTTTGTATCAGAAGTAAAAAAAAAAAAAATCACCCACATCTGCGCAATTACTCAGTATTTCTTACTTTTAATGAAGTGTTGTTGAATTAGGCTCTAAGTCCACATATTTTGGAGATTAGGAGAGGACATTAACATGAAATCCAGAAAGAAATGTTTTGATTGATAGCTCAGAAGGAAATGCCAAAGATAAATATAAATACTGTTGATTGCAGTTGATGTGGGCAAGTGGTAATCAGCTGCAAATTTAAACAAACAAGATTCCAGCAGATATTTCAACTCTTCACCTTTCCACTTGTCTTTCAGTTGCCTTTCCCAACCCCATTTTACAAGTAAATACTTCTGATGTTTCTCATACATTCTTTACCCCATGGGATAGTTAAGTACCCTTTTTTGGGGAGGGAGGGAAGTATATAGATGAAGAGAATGGTCATGATTGGAAGAGAAAATATCATTTTGGTCAACTTCAGAGAAAGCTATTCTCAGATTATTTTATTTATTTCCTTCCTGAAAGCTGATTTTTCTTACTACTCAAAATTGGGGCATATCTACCCCATGAAATGGTGTAATTTGCATTTGTAACACAGTAGCAGACACAGGGAAGGTTCTCTCAAGTGCTTGAAAATACAGAGTGATTGAGAAGGGTAAATGGAGCATTTTGTGTTCTGGCTTATTTTTGTAAATCCTGGAAATTCAGGAAACTCAACTGCAACTGAGGTGGTAGGATCTAAAACAATTAGGAGAAATCTGTAAGCTGACCCCAAGAGACCTCATCTTACCTTACTCACACAGATTTTTAGTGCTTTGAAATTTAATATAAAGAAAAACCCAATTTTCAGACTGTCATAAAGAACAACAAGTCCTAATAAAGCATACATTGCTACATTTGAAAGTCTCTAAAGGCTAGTTTATAGTCCATGTAGTTTGTTAAAAAGCTTTTAGAGTCATCATGGTCGATTTTATCAGTGTAGTTATTGTAAATGAGCAGTAAGTCAACATTAAAGTCCTTATGAAATTTTAATGCCAAAAAATTAAAAGCACGAGTGTAATCAGTTCATAAAACAAAATATTTGAGTCTCTGCTCCTGCCCTGCCAAGTGAGGATCAATTATTGCAGTACTGTTCTCTTACCTTCCCCTGCAGTAGATCTGTGTATTCCTTAGTATTCTTCTTGGTCCGTTTCTTACTGACTTGACCTCTGGCAGATCAAGTTCTGCAATTTTGGGTTTTGTTTTGTTTTTTTTTCCAAGCTTCTTTATTTTTTTTCCTGTTGAGTTGTAATTTCTTCTTTGAAACCCAATGCAGAATACTTATTTTCTCCCAATTTATCTTAGCTTATGTCAATTCTGTATCAAATCAGAGTATTTCAATCTCGATTCTTTCAATTGATTATCTGTTTGCGACAGCATAATACGCCAGAGTTGGTCACCATGCCCACATGCTCAGTTTCTCTGAAAGTACTGAATAACAGTGTAAATAAAGACTGAAAGCAATGGAATATGTGGCTGGTACTTAAAATACCCCAACGATACTCAATGCTGAAGTGATATAAGAGGCTTAAGGAAGAAACATGTGACTTTTTTTTAGCATGCAGATAGATTAGAAAGCAAAATGTCGAGACCCCCACACAGTATTACAACAGTAAACAAATTTTATGGCTTCTTTAAAAACATAGAGGGGCAGAAAATTAAAAATGTAAACAGGTCTTAATTTGTAGTGTTTGCATGCAGGACACAATCAATTAGCTAAAATGCAAAGTTAGTTTAGAAATGTAATTAGGTATATTCACATTCAAATCAGACTAGGGTATGGATGGAAAAAAATAGTGTAGAAAACCTGTGTCCTAGCTGTAATTTTTTCAGAGGTTGGGGAAAACTATTAGGAAACTTTAAACATTGAATAATTTGGAAAAAAAAAAAAAAAAACCAAACAAAAAAAGCCCCTAGACTATTATGATATACATCATCTTGAAGTAACAGTGGCATGTAACCTTGTTAGCTACAGAGAAGTAAATTACTGTATTCCTGAAACAGTCATTTGCAAAGGTGTTACCAAGAAATAATGGCTAGATCAATTTTAGTAGAAATGGAGATTATGGATTATAAATAATTACAGTTCACGGAATTGTTTGTTTTCTTAGTGGCAATGACAGTGTGGTCCTGATAGGTGCAATGCAAAGCTGCAAAGACACATCTGAGTTCAAAATCTCACCATCCAAAATGCAAAAGAGTTAAATAATACCAAGCAAATGATTCCAATGTGGTGTTTTCCAAGCCTGTGTCCTTCTGCTCACTCTAGTTGCCTAGAGCAGTATGCTGCAGGGCCAATGCCAGTGTGGCTGTGCACTCTGTGAGATACCAGTAGGGATTCCAGCCAGGTATTGGTGATGAATTTTGTGCTGTGATCTGTTTTAGAGCAACAGGATGTCGTCTTAAGTCTCTTGTCCAGAACAGATTGGGAGTACATTGTTTCAGCCATTCATTCAAGAAGTGGGAATAGACAAAACTCTCCAATGGGACTGAAAAAGTTGTATAATATTTCCATAAAACATCAACTTAACAATTGGAAATAAGGCTTTTGACTCATCAACACTCTAAGTTGAGTTCTCATGGGTTTAATATTTTTGTAGCCTCATAAATCCAATAGATTTTAAAATCTCCTTAATAAGTCAGAAGTTGTATTTGTTTTTGGAAACTGTTAAAAATTCTGCCCTAAATTAAATGTGTGTTCCTTATTGTAATAATTTTGCATGTAGGAGATACTGTAGATGGAGAATCCTCTACAGGTAAATAATCAAATACTAAATATCTCCTTCAAAATTCAGCATGAAAATAAACAGATACTGCTTCAGAATATGTGCAAATGCCTATGTTAATTGAATGTATTAATTCTCTAAGTCCTGGGGATTGCAGATTTTCATTGCAGATATTTTCTGTGTTGCAAACCTGTAGACATTTATACTGGAGTTTGGCTCTGGTCCTGCACAGAGCCCAGCACACTGTGTCCTTTGTGCCTGCAGTGAATGCTAATGGAACTTGTGGGAACACCTGAAAGAGGCAAGGGAATTTAAGCCAAGCAAAACCTCTGTCCTGGATGATTTGGACATCGGTATCTCTTGCATTTTTAAGTCTCCAGTTTATACTTAATTTTACCAAAACAAACTCAGAGAAAATAAGTTATAAGAAGTAAAAAGCAGGGATAGTATTATGATAATCCCCACTGTACCTAACATGAAATTTCAGTTTCACTGTGTTTAGAATAAGATGGAGGCAGCTTTTCCCCAAGAGATGCTGGAGAAGCAGAGCTTATAGAACTACATATTGGAAAGTGCACCCGGTGATGGAAAGAGATGAAATCTGGTAAGAAACTGAGTAAGGATAAAGAAGTAATAATGGAGAAGCACTTGGGAGCAAAGACAGAGAGTGGAAGAGTAAAGGAAGCAGAGCAATTGGATGAGATCATAAGAATTTATTTTAGGAAGTAAAAGAAAGGCAAAAGAGAAGGCTGTGAAGGGAAGAAGTGTGAGTTTTGGGAGAGGTCATAAGGGAAAGATGCAGATGTACTGCATCCAGATTTGGCTTAAAAAAATAACAGAACTTTTCCTTGAGTGTTTTATTTTATTTATTTATTTATTTATTTGTTTAGTGTTTTTTCTATGCAGCTCTGATACTGAGTCTTGCCTCAAGAGCAGCTGCCTTCACACTGCCCTTCCCGTCACATCTGGAGTGATTTTTGACATCCGTAAAGGCAGTGATAATTTTAAAGATCTTGGTGATTGTACACTCGCAGTGCCTGATGGGGTCATTAAAACCTGATGAGTTTGAGATATTGGTTAATGTGAAGAAAGTACAATCATCTCAGGACAAAGACATAAATGGAACAAGATGGATACTTTTTTTTTTTTAAATATATTTTTAAATATCTTTTAAACTGTAACTTCAAAGTCTTTCTATAACTTAAGTCCTGACTGTGATATTTGCAGCTTCTGTGGGGTTGTGAGCAGCTGAGTTTTCCTGCTGATTTCCCAAGGCAGAGGTGAATGCAGGCAATCCAGAGTTCAGGCGACATCTCAAGGCTTCTCTTCAGAGAGGCCAAGAGATGACTCAGTAACATTTTCCTTATATATATTCTTTCTATATGCTATGCTTCATCTAGCACTATTTGCCAGATGAAGCATAGCAGGATGCTTGTCACCTTGTTAAATGGTTAGTGGGCATTTAGAGAGGTGATAAGAAATTACAGACCTGTATAGTGTTATGTATGATGTTTTCCTTCGCATATATGGCTCTGTTCGGTGCCATCCTTTTATATTTGATCAAATGGAAGATTTCATGTCAAATATGTTCTTTGTTATGTGTGAAGAAAACAGAAGTGCCATAAATGTGGTTTACTCCATACTAGATATTGTCATTACATTAAAAAACCAAAAAAAGTTATTTGCAAATCTTGTAGTAAAGCTGTGGAGAAGCAATAGCTTAGCAAATTAAATCAGTGTAGATACAGTTGTATTTCCCCTAATGAAATACTCTTGACTTGCAAGCTGGAAATCTGGTGGTAAATGTGAGCTAGCAAACCTTATGGCAGTGTTTGATCTTTGCTTTAAGAACTTCAGTGTTATTAATTTCTGACGGTAGGATGGAATAGCTTTTGCAGTCTGACCATACTGTGTCATGCTGAAGTTTTGCCTGCATCCCAGTAGGTGCTTGAACATAGAGAAGAATGGAATGCTCCCCTGACACTACATGGGAGCTAATGTTCTTTGCCTGCACTTCATCTTTTTTCCCATGCCATGTGCCTCATCTCCTGGTCTTGCTATGTTTACAGGCCTTTTAGCTGATGAATTTCACCCACACCAGAACACAAATGTTGATGCTAACAAGGAAAAATCTAATTTGAAAAAAAAAAAAAGCATTTTTAGGGCCTTCATCTGGTAAATTGAAACTGAGCGTAGCGTTTAGTCATGGTTCATAGAAACAAAGTCTGACTAGAGAGCTGTTTATCTTCAGCAAATACAGCAGGCATATACAAAATCTAAAGCAGTGATCTGACTGAAAAATGGCTCCTGGACAGCTTCACATTTCACACTGGGCACATTTTCAGATTCCTAAAAATCTTGATCAAAACAGTAAATGACATTTTAAACGAACTCAGAATTTGATCTTTTAGATCCAAATAGTGTGCAGGGTGTTGTCTTGATCTTCTCAATCCATGTAACAAAACTCGTATCCAATTCTAGGCAATGCAGTATCTGACTGTAAATGGTATTTAATCAAATTCCACGATATGGAAAAATCATGCAGTTGCTGTTAATTTCATTGTAAAGTGACTTAATAACATTTTTTAAATCATTATCATATCAAAACAACCATCCTACCTACTAACATAGTTCTTAGTACGTGCAGATCATTAAGGAAATTATACCTTGTTACTGTGCTTTTCTGTTAGGAAAAAACAAGTGAAAGGTTTTGGGGAGATCCTCTCTCACAGGGAAAGTGTAAAACTAAGTAGCTGAGCAAATATCAGTTGTGAATTTCACCCCACGTTTAATTTTGTGAATGATATGGAGGTCCCATCATGAAAACTAATAGACGGGGGAAAAAAAAATTAAGTGATGTTGTGTAGTCTAATTGCAAAATACTTCAGACAGTTTTCTTTTGAAATATGCAGCATCATGTGTTGCCAGTAAGGGCAGTCAAGTATCCTGTAATATACATCAGTGTTGTGCCATTAAAGTTTTCTGTTTAGGGAAATGGTTGGCAGCTTGAAGCACCTATTCCTCAATTAACATTGTAATATATTGTTATATATTATGTGTTAATGAAATTAATAGAGCTATATCCAAAGTAGTTAGCATTTTGAAACAGAAGGTACATTTCCCAGAAAAACACCACATTTTTAAACATTTATTGCAAGAAATCCACACTAGGTTAGTTATTACTCATGAGCATAACAATCTCAAATTTACAATTAAATTGAGTCACAGAAATTATTTTTTTTTTTTAGAAACAAAACAAAAACCAAACTGTACTTTATTGGGAGCATTATGTAGATAGTGGTAGTTTGTTTTTTGTTTTCCTAACCATGGAGTCATATGTATGATTACCATCTCCTTTGATAACAGCTATACGTGATCTTATGTAGACACCCCAGGGCATCTCCAGCTGTGACAGGTAACAGAGTCCTGCCCACCATGATGAAGAGAAGGCACAGATTAGTGTACAGAACATAAATGCCATATTTCCTTCAGTCTTTTGCTTTGTGCACTCTCAGGGAAGACTGGGACAGCCTCTGTTCAAGATAATTACCAGCTTCAGGTCCTCTGTGTCGAGGCTGAGAAGCTCATTCATTCTAATGCAGTAGAGTGCATTGGAACAGGAAGAAAAACACTTGACATTACTTTCGAACAAACATCATTTGTTCCAGAAAAAAAATATTCATTATGCTAAATTGGAGCTCAGTATGTTGTAAAGAGACTTCTGTTTTACTCTTTACGTTTTCAGATAGTTGTGCATTGCAGTAGCAAATGTTTGCAAATCCTTAGATTTATGAGTCGTGTCCTTCCTAAAACTGCCTTACCTTAACATTTTCACTGTATTTCCCATTTTTTTAAATTGCCCATCTGGCTTCTGCAGAGCCTGATACCTGCCTAGTTCAGTTCTCTCTATTGATCACACTGAAGAGATGTTGGAGAAAGTAGAACATATTATTGTTTTGGAAAAAGCTGGTAAGATGATTTCATACAATGTATCTCCATTGTTCATAGCCATTGAAATAGAGGCTTTGCAAGTTGTAGGTTGTATCTAACTTATAATGAGAGTTGGGATGATGACTGGATTCAATTCTTTAATAGTCTCTCCATCTCATTGTCAGGCATCAAACCTGAAAAACTCGTGCTGTAGTCTGTAATGGGAACTTGGGGTGGAGGAGCAGAAGAGAATAAAGACAGGAAGGCAGTAATAGATTTTTTTGTGATTTTAATGAAAGTCAGTTCCTTATCCCAAGATGGGCAGCAATAGAACCAACAATAATACCTGGTGGGTTTGTTGGATTTTTTTTTTTTTTTTTTTTGCCTTCTGTTTTGAAAGCAGTAAATGGTTTTCAGTGTTGTAAGTCTCTCACATAGTATTTTCAGATGCCCATGTAAAATAAATATTGTAATAAATAGCAATTCCATAAGAGCTGTATTTTTCTTAAAGTGAAATTGGGCTGTGTGATGCATGCGGACAAAATCTATTTACAATTAATGTATTTAGGCACTGTTAGCCACAAGTTGGTGACAGTGGATAACAAAGCACCTGAATGAGTTGAATGCTAAAACTCCATCTGTAATTAAACTTATTGTTTGTAAAACTCATACATGCTACAGACATCTTTAATTTGTGAAGTGCTGTTACTAGCTCTGTGACAGCTATAGAATTACTAGCTTTATGATGCCTAGTGGAGTGAAAACAGTAGAGGCAGCCAAAACCCAAAATGAGCCATGGGTTCTTGAGCTGGTATTTGTTGATCTGAACTTCTGCACTATTGATAACTGTGACCCTGTGGACCTGGTGTATACCACCATCCCGTCACTCTGTAGGTGGTCTAGCTACATAATAACTGAGTGTTAAATATCAGCATTGAATTTTCAGTTTGAGTAGCTCAGCTCCTGGTCCCAGTCTTTGGGTTGCAAAGTGTGGATTCTCAATGGAAAAGGTTTGAGATAAATGGACGTGGAGACCAATTGTGAGGGAAAGGCTACCGAGGGAATAAGCCTCTTTTACGTGGCTGTAGAAAGTTCTGCATGAGATCGATCTGTATGTTACTTCTGCGTTTCTCAGGATTCAGTCACCTGCCTTAATAGTTCAAACATGTCACAGTTACAAAGTGGGGAACTTAAACCATGTTAAATCTAACTATTTTGGTTACGCAGTGACTGATTTCTTGCATTTTCAAAAGGCTATATGGAATAAGAATTTAGGCCCAGATGTTTTGATGGGGACAAATGTGTCGTTTTGAAGCTGAATAGGAAAGCATTTAGCTAATTTTTCACAATTTGTTTGGACTAAGAAATCAACTGCTAGAATTGCCTATAAATTTAATTATCATAAATTTACTTATAAATAAATGAAACAAAAGAAAAGGAAAATCTAAATGTCAAAACACTTGGATTTGAGAGTTTAAGAAAAAATCTTTTTTACTCTGTTGTTGGAAAACTGAAGGATATTTTCCATTGAAACTCCACATGATTTAAGCTTTACATTGCTATTAAGGTATTTTAGTGAGGCAAATTCCCTTACTGCTTGCAATTTCTCTGTTAAAAAGGAGAGGAGAGGTGGGGAAGGGTGTTATAAACTGCAGAGAGTTGAGGTAAAGTGGAATCCATTCCTGGAGTGACTAAGCAGCTTAGAGGAAGGGAGCTGAGCCCTGCATCTGCCTTTGGTTGTCACAGTGAAACCACCCGGTTTATTTCTGTGCATAGCAGAACTTCAGCTATAACAATTTCCACAGCATTCTGCTGCTATAACTTCCCTCCTTATTCCCAGAAGTGTTCTGGAGGGGTATGGAGAGGGAAGCGATGGCATTAATAGGGTTCAGTGGGAGGGATCGTTCTCCTGCTGTCATTGGGGCTGCTGATCCATTACCCTAATTCTGTAGCCTTAGAAAGTTGACATGAGTTCCTTGTCCTTTGTAGATAACAGATTGTTCTGTTTCCACATCCCTTTGTACTCTGTGCTCTCCTATCCTAGTGCAGCTGTTTTCTGTGCCTAGGCAAGTTAGCCGTGGAAAGATAACTGGGAAGCTTCACTCATGCTTGTGTAGAACCACAGCTTCAGTGCCAGCCAACCAGCAGCTGGTAATAGTTGATGAATGTATTGAGGCTGAGAGCTGGCATTCTGAACAGTTTTGGCATGTCCAACTAGTTTAAATTGTTTTATCTGCTGATTAAGAGATAAGCCAAAGCAAAATGTGTTATGAAGCCTTCTATAGCTTCTCTTCTTCAGTCTCATACTATTTTTTTAAAAAGAATTGAAAACTGGACCTAAGTGTATTTATTTTTGTGAATTCCTTCATTTGATTACCTTTTTGTTAGAGCTGCATAGTCTGTGCCCAGATTTTTCTCAGGCTCACCTCTACTATTACCAGTTTTCATGTAGCTCTTTACATAGCACAGGGGAAGACATGAGTACAGTTGTAAGGGTGGCACTTGCAGAAGTAGCATCCTGCATGGATGGCACTTGTAGTGAAAAAGGACAGCTGACCATAGGGATGAAAGGAGAAAACCTAGACAGAGCAGGGGGAAAAATGAATAGAAAAGAGGTACATCCCCAGATCACTGAGCAATCGCTGGGGGGGGGGGGTAAAAAGCAAACATCTGTATGTTTTCCTTACAGTCATTCAGAGTTCCAATTATATATATGACATATGATAAAATGTTATGACGTGCTATAGCATATATTTTTAACATATAATGTGTATTTAGTATATGAAAATAGAGTGTTTTCAGTGGTAAGGTTTTTTTCTGTGTTTTGGTTTCATCTTCTTTTGTGAATATTTTTTTGGGGAGGTGCCAACACACCTGCATTCAAGGTGCACGATCAACAAGGCAAGGTTACCAATTTGTTTGCCATTTCTCCATACCTATACTCAGAAAACATCTAAGCTGCTATGGGGGCACGTGAAAGGTTTTTATGTCTGCCCTGCTCTCCCTGTTTTGCTGGTAGCATTTGTTCTCTAATTTGCCTTCTCCCTCCCAAGTGCATTTCATGGTTGGAAGTAACACCTGTGGCCACTCTGCTCTGACAGCTGCAAGACTCAGATGCCAAGCTCTTGAATGTATTTTTCCTGTTGCTGTCATCTGGGTTAGAGGATAGCTTCCAGGCAGACATCTCAGTCATGTCTGTGTTCATTGCTTGTTGTTGGGCAGGGCTGGGATCAAGGTGTCATTGGATTGGTTAACTTTTCACAATTTCATTTATAGTATGCGCAGTGGTGGCTAAGAATTTGCTTTCTGGTATGAGCTTTTGTAAGGAATGAATTCTCACCCACTGTTCAGCAATTTTAAAGCTCTATTTAGACCATCGTGTGCTCTGGACAAGGTTGATATCTTTCTAAAATTCTGGACTAGGAAACTCCCTGATGAATCTCAGCTCATCTAAGTTGAGAAAGAAGAAGGCAGCCATGGCAGGTTTAAGCCTGTACCTTTTCTGCCGTTTTTGCAGGAAGACTTGAATGAGGAATTATGAAGTGATTGTGTTTGGAAATTCCTAATTTCAAATGATCTTGCTTGCAAGCAGTGATGCCTTGTGTTTCAGAAGAGGCATTTCCAAAGAACATAATAAATCAGACTCTGGTATCCTAGTTTAAAAACCCGTCGCCTCGGTTCACAGAGAGGTATTTCAGAAGCATGGCTGACACAGGCAGATTTCTCAGTGGCACTGGGTAAGATGTAGCTAGTAAAACTAGGTAGTCTTGACTTTATGACCTTATTGCTATTGCAACCTATTGCTACTGAATGTGATGGTACATGACGGGTTTCCTATAGCCTTGTAACTGTTCTGGACAGGAAAAGGCTCCCGAAAGTAGCATGGTTTGCTGCATCCTAGAAAAGGTATTGGATGACAGCTGCTGGAACAAGATATTCAAACGGACTTGTTGGAAAATCCATTTCTCTGAGGTTGGCTGTAAAATTGAAAAGCAGATTCTGAAACAAATTAGAATTAAGATTTGATCAATTCAAGTTAGAAATATAAATAACTTCTTTCCTACTGGAAAGTCCAGCAAGAAATATCTTCTATTTCTCTTCAGGAATGCAAGATGGAGAAGTGGCAAATGCAACTTTCTGCATGAGGTACAAAACGATTTGCAATAAATTATATTTCCATGCAGGCTTACGCTCTGCATTCTGCTCAGCTCTTTAATGCTGAAGTTTGCATACCAAGATCCCAGTTTCAATATTCACATAATATCCTTCTGAAGACAATTAATTTATACATGCTCTCTTGTACAGAGCTCTAGGCTTCAGAAAACTTTTTGTGGAAAATGGACACGCAAATTAATTTGACTCATGCAATTTACCAAGGCAACATCATGGAAAATATTGTCTCTTTTCTGTTGTAAGCAAAATGTGTTACGGGGACAGATGACCTTCAAAGATAAGGCTGAAATGAAGCAAAAATGCATTTACTTCTTATTTCACGTTGAGGGCTGATTTCGATCGGAGCACTTGGATACGTTTGGAAGTGGAGTTTAAGGATAGGAATGGACCTTCAAATGTACCCGTGTGACTCAGCATTGGCCTGTTATTTTTCTTCTGCTTGTTGTATAGGATTTTTTTGAAGTGAAAGCTCAGCATGGTCAGTTTGTTTAAATTCCTTTGCAGTCTGCAGTAGGTGTTGCCGCGTGTCTAAGTGTGGAATCTTTCTTTCTTCAAAAAAAAAAAAAACAGAAACCAAAACAAAAACCAACCCCCAAAAAAACACACATGAAACCCACTAAAGTGAAGTTTTTTAATATATATGAATATATATGAATGTTTTTAAAGATCAGTTCTTGTGCATACGTGCAAAAACGTATTTCAGTGTTCATTACCCCCACAGTAAGCACTCGTTAACGTTTTTATCTTTTGCTTCTTGTATGGTTGAGCCCCAAGTGACGCACAAGACTGGTGTAAAGGCCTGCACAGTCACTTGCAGACAGCGCAAGAGATTGTCAGCTTTTGTATTGCTTTACCCAGAACAAAGATCTCTTTAATGCCAGCAATCCTCTCCTCCTCCCTGTAAATTGCACTGCTGCTGGAGCTGATGCTCTTGCTGGCAGGCATGTCTACCCCTGCAGCTGGGCTATTAGCTTGAACTAATATGGGCTTGAGCACTTGGCAGAGAGCACGTGTTAGGATTGGGTACCCGGGATCAATATGTTGGCTTTGAGCATGTCATGCATTTCTCTGTGTGCACAACTTTGTTTTCCTCCAGCCACTGCAAGGCATAGCTCCTCTAGTCCCTGGTTGTTTTTGTAGGGCACAATATTCTTAACTGCTGAGACAACTGACAAAACAAAACAGACTGCTTTTCCCCTGAATTACATGGGCTATGATTCCTGTTCTTTCTGGTAGTGCCGCACTCTGCCACACACTGGATGCTGTCAAACCCAGAAGTCCTTCATTGGGGCTTTATTCAAAAGATGGGGAAAAAAGAATCTACTCTCCTCTCTTACTCTTCACTGGGGCAGACTCACATTTAGTCTGATGTGTGTGAATTGGTCGCGCGCCATTTCCTTTTCTACAGAAGTTGATGCTGGTGATCTCCTATCTTGAAGTGAGCGTCAGCCCATCTGAAGTGTGTGGTATCTCTGGTTTCTACCACTTGTGATACACGAAATAGTGACACAGCTCATCATTTCAGCAGAGAGGCAAAGCTGGAAGGTGAAGAGCTGCTGCTCAAGATGTGGCTCTGCCAGTCTGAGTTAAGTGCTTTACATTGGAAATAGCAGTGTGACAGTTCCCATGCAGCTTGCTTCTCTGAGTATTTGGCCATGAGAATTCTCCAACTGGCCATGAAAAAGGAAAAAATATTTACTAGGAATTTAAAAGGATAAATGGCCCTTATGTGCTTTTACTTGTCAGAATTTTTGCCTCAGTTTTGAGTGGGATTTTAGAAAGGGATCTGCTTTAAAAGAGGTTGGGTTTTTTTTTTTCTATCAGTTACCATGTAAAAATCGAAGTGTTTTAGATGCTTTCCTGGCTTTGATTTGTTTTGTATTCCCATGAATACCTACTGTTTTGAGGGTTAGGGGAGATGCATCCATGGCAAGTAATGTGCTGAGTTCTGTAATGCTGGCATTGCTGAGGATGGCTTAAATCTCATCTGTGAACTTACATTAGTACTGCAGGAGAGAGGATTTTAAAGGTCCCATTGCAAGCGTTCCTGGCTGCTGCTCTGCAGCCCAGACACTCAGACTGCAGTCCCCCATCACTCACCAAGGGAAGCAGATGCCTTTGCCAGCTTGGAGCCAATGCCAGAAGGATCAGATGGGCACCAGAAGAGTTCTTAGAAATTTGTTAGTGACTTGCACGTTAATAACACTAAAATACTTCATCATGCTACAGTAACCAGAAGCACTTAGGGTCCACCTGAATTTATGGTTTTCCAGAAGTGTCTGAGGGTTACAGTGCTTTCTTTTACCTGCTGTGCTTACACATACAGAATTATTAGAGAGCATTCTTGTTGAAGCATCAGAGGGATGGTCAGGCATGTTTTTTTAAGTGATACTTCCTTAAATGCAAACAGCTCTGCCCTGCCATGGTCATACCTATCTTCAAAAAGATATGCTTAGTACGGCACAGATACCTGCGCAGCTGACTGCAGGGACATCTTATACCTGGCTACTCCATCCCTGATGTAATGGTTTTTCTGTCAGTTTTGCTTTTGAAAGACTTCTTATATACAAAAAAAAAGATTTCTTTAAATTCATTGTCAGTTTGTATGAGACCTTAGAGCTTTTTCTTTCTCCTGCTCTCCTTTCACCAGAAATCTATGTGATGTTGCACAGGTTAGGAGCTGGCCTGATGTTGTCACACCCAGTCACATCACTCACATTGGCAGGCATTACTGATACAGCCTAATGCAATCTGACTGATGTAATCAGACATGATGTCTCTCACAGTGCTGTGTCACCCTGAAAGATCTGGAGAGATGCAGGTTTCACAAAAACACTGTTAGGAAAACAGATAACCCAGGGCATCGTTTCTAGCAATGGGCACCCAAAAGAAATGGGTTATGGTCAGAACAGCACCAGCATGCTGGCTTCATTTCCTGAGGGAGCTGATGTTTTCTTCAGACCACTTCAATGAACCTCATTTAGAAAAGAATTAAAATAACTTTTTTTCAATATTAGCTGTTCCTCTCCTAAAGCACAGTGGCTTCTAAAACTGATTTCCAGTGCCTTCCACTTTGGGATATGCAGCTTTTGAAATGTGTTGGGTTTCAAGGAGCTGATGTGACTTGTGCCATGTTTGGTGCTCACAAGGGCAGATAGCCCCATGGGCTATATTTCAAATGCACAGAAATTTGGAAGGGATTGTATAGCATGAGCATCATGGTTTCTGTGCACCTTAGGTGTGGAGCCTGATAGCATTTTTACTATTATTACTAATAGTAATAGTGATTACTAATACTAATGGTATTTTTACTTTTCTTGCAGCTCATCTACTGTAATTGAAATGTCTCAGTTGCAAACGAAGCTTGGATTCTCACTCTTTGTGTAATCAGAACAGGGATAATTTTTCTCTTATCATTAGCAGCAGAATCCAGATTTGAAATGTTTTGAAATGACAGTTTTCTGAGTTGATCTGGATCACTACATTCAAGGTTCAATTGTAGCCTTTGTGACTTGTGGAGCAGAACATGAAGCTGTAGGTTCACTGAGGTCATTGCCAAGCTTCCCAGTTACTTTAGCATGGCAAGGTCGAGCACACTTAAGAAACTGACTGAACTTGTAGAAAGAAAATTGTCCAGCTTGTTAAAGTAAGGATTGGCTTAGGAATGCTGTGTGAAATACCACTAAAGCATGTGTTAATCAGCCTCATTTTTGTCCCTCTAAACAAGTGAGAATGGAAAATTCCATTGGAAGAGGGGAAACAAAGACCAAGAACAATGAGAGAAATAGTTAGCTGTCCTAAGATAATATTGCTTGCAGTCTTCTTTTGATTTAGTTTGACTTTCTCTTACAGATTTTGCATTTTAAGCTTGTTTAAACATATTAAAATATGTATCAGAGATTTGGGGTCATGTCAGTGTGTACAGTGCCAAACACAGTGAGGTCCTAAGTCCTCATTTGGGATTAATTCATGTGACTAAAATTAAAATAATGAATATTAATTTTGTTCTGGATTCATAAATTAGTTATTTCAGAGGTACCACCAAGCTTACAGGGAAGGCTGTAATTATATCAGATCTTTAAATTAATGGGTTGGACATAACTGTGACTATCAAAATTGTTTTAAAAATATAGCACTTCATCTGCACTTCAGTCTTCATCTCCAGAAATATCTTTTCATTTATGTTTTTAAACCCGTGTTTCTAACTTGAAGTTTTTTTTTTCCTTGAAGTGAATATCAATGCAAGTAATTTGTGCTTAAAATAAAATATGGGAAAACAAATGTATCTCTATTTGCATGTCTGTCACCCGCATTTTAATGATCTCTTTACAACTTTGCTGTCTCTGAAGTTCGACCCACTTCAGGATCCTCAGCTTAATTTGCATTCAGCATTATTTTGCTATTTTTGGGAAAGATTGGTTTAGGAAGCAATTTTTATACAATGTCTGTGTAAAATATGAGAGCATGACCACAGATTTGCTCAGCTCAGGGACCCACTGATACCTCAGCAAAAAGTCGTCATGGCAATATCCTGACCTTGCTTACTGTTGGAATAGTCCAGGTGGAAGAGACCTCTAAAGAATGTAACATATCACAAAGCATGCTTCTGTTTTGTCCTTTTGGAGGGGGCTGTCTGAACATGTTGCAGTGCCAGTCCTGTGCTCCTTGGGAGAGCCAGGTGGGTTGTGTTTGGTGGGCATCACAATTATGCTCTAATTATTAAGTAATCTGTAGTGTTCAATGATGTGGTGGGTGAAAAAGGCCCTCTATTTTCCTCATTAATTACACAGGGGCAGCAGCTGGAATGCTAAGTATGCTGTGTCATTCTAGGTGCAAATTAATTAACACCAGCAGGCAAGGCACCCCATGGTGTCACTGTTTAGTCAGTTTTCTGTGGAGATTCACACTTTAATTGGAAAAACAGTCTTGTTTTGGTGTTCTCAAGACACAATAAAAACAAATGAAAAAAAAAATGAGTAACTGATATGTCACCTTATCACAGGTCTTCTAATGAAGAGGCGATTCTTCTGTGACAAACGTTCTCCTGTCATTAATGAAGGAAAATGAGGAGGGGGAAATAAAAACAACAACAACAAAAATCTAGCAGAAGCTAAGCAAAGGAAATAAAAATCAAGCAAATGCTATCACTTTCCATTGCAGACACTGCCAACTCCTGCTCAGAAAACCAGCATCTGAACTGGTTCATCCATGCTTTTTGATGATACGTTAGAGTAATTTGCAATTATTGAGGAAATCTGGTTCTGCAACAGAATCACCTGGATGGAAGCAAGAGCTGTCAGGAGCATTTTAAATGCTCACACTGATGCTGTGTGACAATATGCTGGTCAGACACAACATTGTAAGTCTCTAAATTACTGTGCTAAGTCTCCTAGAGGAAAAAGAAACTGCTTTAAAAAAGTAACAAGAGCAATTCTGTGATAAATACAGTGACTGGAACAGATAGAGCAATGAAGTTTGTTCATATGTTAAATGTATTTGGTTACGGTTGATCAGAAAGTATAAAATGTGCTATCAGTGTGGCTAATATGTGTGCTCAGAGATAAAAAGTCTTTCTGGTTTCCCATTGGTAAGCATTTAAGAGGAGTGTTGGAAGAAAGTTTATTTAAAGCCAGGTTGCAGAGGTGTGGTTCTGAAATATTAGGAGATTTTCTTCTCTGGTTTGCTGACAAAAGTATATTTGAGAACTCGTGTGCAAGAAGGCAGCCCATGGAAATCCATGCCATGGAAATAATTGTCTTTACCAGTGTGTGTAAACACCAAGCGGCAGCACACGTGCTGTCATGCTGTGCTTTGGGTCATTTGACTTGTCTGTCATTGTGCATTTGGAAGAGAGAGAATTTGTGGCACAGAGAAGGACTGAGAGAAAGAATAGCAGTGATTTTATCCATTACTGCTTCCACTAGATTCTTTCCTCCCCTTCCTTTCTGTGAATTGGTAAACTAATGCTAGTAGCCACAATCAAGCCTCCCACCCACACATTTGGCCAAATCTGTCATGTTGCTGGCAACACTCTTTTCTACAGAGCGTGTCAGCATGCTCATGTTAATAAACAGAAAGATCAGAGTTGTTGGGGAGTTTTATTGTAAAATTTGTGTCTGAAGGGTTGCTGAGTTTTTCTTGTTAATCTGAAAAGTTTTAAAAATCAGAAACAAATTTTGCTGCAAAGGGTCGGAAGCAAATAAAACTGATGTAGAGGAGCATGCTGCTAATGGGGATTACTGTTAAAGAAAGACTTAGCTTTTTCATCTCTACCCTTGGATAAATCCACGTCTGTTAACCCTGCTGATATTCCAGTAACAGGTTCTAGGATTTTTCTTCCATCTCATCAGCTGCAACTATGATCATAGGCTGTTACATCTGCAAGGATATTTTCAGGTGTATTTATTTAGTGCATAGGTTGCTCCAAAAGTAATGTTTCCTATTTATTTCCATGGAAACTACAACGGAAGAACACAATGATAGAACAAATTCTCAGCTACAAAGCACTATTTTTCAATATAGTCACTATCATTAGCTGTGCATTTTTGCTAGTGATGAACAAGAGCCTGCGTGCCACATTCGTACAAATGTGGACCAGTGAAGGTGACCTGCTTTTTCACAGTTGCTATGATGGTGTCACTGCTGGAAAAATGGTTGCCCACAGAATCCATCCTTCATTGGCCCAAATCTGTTTGGAAGTTAAAAGGTGCCAAATATGGTAGGTGTGGCAGGTCCAGCTGAGATTGACAATGTACTCCACGGTGTTCTAACTGAAATGGGGCCTGGCACTACCATGATGAAAAAGAAAGATTGTCTTGTTCTCTGGCCTGCCTCTGGAAGTTTGAGCCTCCAGCTTAGTCAGCATCAGGATGGCGTGGCTGGAGTTGGTGGTTTGTCTGAATTCCAGGAAATCCAGAAGGATCACCTCTTTCTTATCCCCAAAAACAGTGCATGTGAACTTACACACTGCGGGGCTGCGTTCTGCAGTTTTTGTTTGATGGTGAAGTCACATGTCACCACTCCATGGGTGTGCTGTTTTGACTCTGGCTTGTAGTGCCACCGCATCTTGTCACCAGTAATGATGTGATCCAGGAAACTGTCACTTTTACTTCACTTTAGTTCAATGGGTTTTGACAAACTTGCATACAGTGTTCCTTCTGATCCTCTGTGAGCATTTGGGGAACCCACTTGGTGTAAACTTTGTGATATTCCCATGTTTCCACCATAGTTTCCAATGTTTTGGAGCTGATATTCAGCTCCATACACAGTTCCTTCGTCATAAGCCCCCAGTTCGTGTGGATGAGCTGACTGAAATGCTCTTCCTTTCATGGTGTGACAGCTGTGCATGGAACGTGGCTTGTCTTTCCCATTTGTGCCGTCACTGCAGAAACACGCCTCACGGTGCTGACATTCACTGTTTGGTCTCAATAACCATTCAGCAAGTGAATGTTAGTGGGTGCCATTTTATCTGCAGGGGGGAATTCAGTTCCACCCCTTTGATCCATATGCTCTTCCATATTAGACACCATTCTGTCAGACTGCCTCTCTGCTGCCATCTGTTACATGGCAACAAAATGTAATGGGATATGGGTGGGAAGGTTCAGCCTCTACTCCCATCCCACCAGCATCAGCCCCTGATGTTATGGGCAAGCGTCATAACATAGATTGCATTGCTTTCAGAGCAAGCCTCGTGTATCTACTTGAACATAAAGACAAATGAACGCATATAGAGCCTGTTTTCTACAATGCCACAAGTGACATTTCAGACTGGCTATGCCTTAATATAAAGTTTGAGATTGTTGTACAAGTACTCAGTGATTTTCCTAATTCATGAATAATTCCCTAGATTATGTAGAAGAGAAATCACTTTAAGCAATAGAAAATGCTGTGATCGTGACTGTAAATGGGTTAGGGGAGATTCCCAGAAGTTTGTTGTGTCTGAAGTAGCTTTAATTCTTCTTTTTTGGAGCTGCTGTCACTTGTGCTTCCTCAGAGCACGCATATGCTTGTTCTCAAGTCACGGGCTTGCCCAGCTATGGACTGGATGAGGAGGATAGGCAGGCAATAAGAATTGATTTGTAATCCTTCACATTTTCCTTCCAGATGGAGGAGGGACAATTTCAAATTAAAGCAACTTTTCTTCTGCAGAAAGCAGATATATGCTTGTATCACTCCAAATTAGTATTAGACAATATTTTATCATTGAGAAGTGTCATGCTGCTACTCTGAATAATGCAACGTGGGCTGACCTACTTTAATGTTGAAACACTGATTCACCTGTCAACATTTGAGAGGAAATGGAAATATTTGTTCTTGTCTTCAGATGGAAGTACAAAACAAAAGCAGATGTTTGCAGGCGTGTGCAAACCTCAGTGGGCCAAGATGTGTTTTTACTGGATATTGAAACCTGCTAATTCATAGGGACTACTCTACACCTGGCATGATAGGGCAGAAAGCCAGGATCTTCATCACAAAAATTCATTGCTGTAGTTGAGTATGGCACTTTAGTAATTAATACCTGCTGCACCTATTGCTTGGGTGGGTTCATATTATATTGTAAAGGTTAAATATTGGCTGTATACCTGTTTTGAAATTTTGCATAGAGTAAGTAGCAAAGGAATGAATAGTTGAGCTGCTGAGTTAAAGGGCAAATGTTTGTGTTCTATAAAAGGAGACAACATGTCCAAGCATTTGTTATGTAGGTGTCTTTTTAACTACTCAATTTCTGTATTGAAAGAGTTCCCCAATTTTTTATTAGCCATCTGTCTATAGTAGATATATACTTGTTTTTTTTCTTCCATTTTACTGCAATTTCTGCTCTGACAATCAAGAACAAGTTAAAACTGTGGCTTGTCCTCCTGAAAGATCTGCTTTCCTTGCATACAGCTGTGTTTGTTAAATAGGGACCGCTTGCTCCAGCCACCTTAAGTGGTGAGCACTCAGCATCATCTCCAGAAATGAGGCATGCAGGCACATTAACAGTAGCACTAATTGTCTGCATTATCTGCTGGCTGGAGCCCTTGCTACATATATAAACTTTCAGATTATTGCTGCCTGCCTAGCTTGTTGCTAGCAAACTTCCACTGCCATCTCCTTGCATAGAAAATGAAATATTCTTTGTAGGTAGTGGTTTACCTTTTCACTTGTTGATTACAATAATTGGGGGTTACAATAATGGCAAATGTTTTCATGTTTACTGTACTGAATTGCATGCTGTACGTGTTCGCCTGGCCTTTCAACAAACAATATAAATGGTTTTGCATGAAAACTGTCGGAGAGGGTGGATTATGCACAAGTTTTTTTATAGAAAAGGGATGGTGGAGGATGGGAATCTACTCTATTCCTGAGAAGCAGGTTCAGCTCATGGCACAAACCTGTTCTAGGAAATGCTTTGATTCTGTCAGATCACAGCACCTGGAGTAATTACAGCTGATTTCTGACATGCAAGATAAAACTCATGTCCTTGACGTTGCATTGTGCTGACATCTCTTCTGGGCCCCGTGTCCTCACGCTTGGGAGGAGTGGACTGCTGGCTTCCCACTTCCAGCCTCATACTTGGACATCCTTAGCTCTAAGTAAGGAATGGCGAGGCGGCACTGCTGAGGCTGCTCCTGCTGCTTGTTGGTGTTCCAAGGGCAGCAGCCTTGCCTTGCATGTGGGACCACAGCTTCAAGTGTGGTGGAACTCCCACCTGCGCTGCTCAGAGGCACTGAGGCTGGCCAGACCTCAGCCATGGGCACAGCTCTGCAGTTTGTTGGGCCTTTTTGAGACAAAACTCTCCAGAGATCCTCTTTTCCTCCCATCTCAATGAACACTGATCTCCTTAAGGCTGTGAATGAGCTCAGGCTAGTTCTCAGTTCTTAAATGTTTGTGCCTAGAGTATCTTTTGCTTTTTAGATAATGAAGTAGATGGGAGAAGCTAGGTGGAAGAGGGAAACTAGGGAGTGATTGCTGCAAAACACACTTCTGTTTCTGATCCAGATACTTTCAGACACTACTCAAAAAAAGCTTGTGAGATTTTTCTCTCTCTTACCTGAGCCGCTCACCACGCAGTTAATTATTACCCATCTAAAATTCTGCACAGCTCAAATAATTATGTTGTCATTTCTGTTCCTCCACCTCTTTCTCCTTTTTTTACTAACGTTTAGAACACTTCCAGTTCTACATCTCTCCGATACTTAAGTTGAGGTTTCAACCGTGTATTCTGAATAATCTGTCAGAATTAATGAGCAAGTTTACCCACAAGTGTGTCATTTTTCACTGCGTTCAAAATAAGCAGGAAGGGCATATTTTAGTACCTACAGGCTGCTGTAGGTATAACATTATTGTGATGTATGGCACAGCCTCCTTAATAAGATCATTGTGGGAGTATTTTGCATGTGGTAGGTGCGTAATATGCAGATGATATTTGTAGCTGACAGCAGCTATCACACTGATTCATACAACATTTGTGCTGTAAATTTTTCTGGGCAGCAGACACATAAGCAGTATCTCTTACATGCCCAAAGCTCATATTGCATGTATTCTCTGCTATAATCAAGCAGTCCTGTGGTCAAGTCTGCTCTGCCTTTTGGAACTCTGTTGTAATGATAGAGTTTTACTCAAGTCTATACAGCAAAAATGAGGAAAAGGTATCACTTACTAGAATAAAAAACATTTGGTAGAAAATTATTTTGCCAAAGATGAGACATCCTCAGGCTTACTGGTGTGAACTTGCAGATTAATTTCTGTTAAATAGTTTAGGTTGGGCTTGGGCTGGGCAGATGTCCAGAGCTGCTGCCATTGTACTCACACACATTGACAAAGTATGAGCAGTAAATGCAGCCTGAGCTTAAATAGATGTGGTAGGGAATCAGAAGGGGGTTATGGAGCCCCATACACCAGTAATTTGCTTCCTGATTTTCTTCTTGGGCTTATGCTGTGAAGAATGTCTGAGAGTAACCTGAGGCAGTTTCCTGAATTTGTGGCTTTTGGTCATTGCCTTCAGCCATGACACAGGGAAAGTTTTGGATACTTTTAGTGTCTTTCAGAGGAAAATCAGACAAGTTGACATAAACAAGTACTCAGAGACCTTTTTAAACTACCAGATGGACTCCATGCTGAAATGACTGAGGACACACATTGTTTCAGTCTTCGCTTAGGACAAGCTCCTAGCAGAGAATTAGTCTCTAGATTCAGCTGCATGAACACTGAGAAAAAGCACTGGGAAATGGTCACAGACCTGGTAGGGCCTGCAGAGCTGCAGTGTGGATATATAGTGCATTAAGGTACAGTCTTGATTATATTTTAGGTTTATTTGCATCCAACTTCCCCTTCAACATATTAGAAGGCTGGAACTGAGTTCTGATATGTTGTTTAAGTGCAGCATTCCTAACACTGTGGCTGCTGGTGTAGCTCCTTAGGAAACTTGGTTAAGCTGGATGCTTAACCAAGGGTTTAAGGAAAAGAGCTGATACAGAGTGCTGCCATCTGTGGGTGATGGACTGGAAGTGATACAGAGAACCCTACTTTTCCATCTTACCTTTGGTGCTTTTGGAAATTCAGCCTTTTTAGGGAGTTGCAAGTTAAGCATTTGGCGTCTCTTTTGGTATGTGCTGTGAATACAGCCGAACACCAAAATACAGTAGTAGAGATTTGCTTTGTAATGCAGTTTATGTCCCCTGAGAAGTCACATGAATTTTGTTTCTTTGGGTTGCGGAGGTAATTCCAAGTGGGCTCTATAAGTGTAACTTCATAGCCTTCAAACAAAGGAGTTTGCTCAGTGCCATCTGTTGTGGCTCTCACCTCCAAAAATATCTTTAAAGTTTATTTTAGTTGCTTGCTTGTGGTGGTATTCTTTTCAGTGAGGTTGACAAATGATCAGGTTCTGGTATGACTTCATGCCTGAGATTTGAATGTTACTCCTGTTGATTTAGTGGGATTACAAGCTGGAAAAAATAATTTTGACTGTAATTACTGGCAATAATTCCACTTAAATGAAGTTGAGAGTTCTTTTAAACAGAGTGCATCTTAAGCCTAAGAATATAGTGCAAGGTACAGTTACTAAATTTGTTAGGCCAGTGTTTTGTCCCATATCTGCTGTTAGGTGTCTCACAGAACACTTTGTTTCTCCAAAAGCAAGCTCAAGGTTCAATGTTTTTTAATACACTACATTGCTCTTGCAGTTTTCTTGAGTCTAATGAAATATATCTAAGCATTAAAACTGATTAAGTTGAAAATAGCAGTTTTTGTAATGAGGAAAGAGCATAAAAGTGATTTGGGACCAAGATACTGATTAGATTTTAAAGGCAAAATCTAACTAATGAGACCTGCCAATTTGATAAGTGATATTTAGATGTAATTTTAATGAAGACAAGCCCTTTTTTTGAGCTAAAGGGATGCTAGGTTAATAGTGTTAATACCAAGTTATTTTCATGATTTTGTTTACCTTGGAGAGTATATTAGTTACAGTGATGACACCTGCAAATTCTTGAGACTTGTCATATCTCTTCCAGCAATTAAATTATGGCCTCAGGAAGCTGAGTGATAGAGCACTTATTAACTTCAGAGAAGTTAGGATTTTGCCCTGAAGCTTAATATTAATATGTGATATGTTATCAGGCAGTATATATAAAATGAAGGTAATACGACGAAGGAAGGACTTTGAAGGATGTTAGAGAGGAATCTGGGAGAGGAATGAAAAGTGATCTTCCTTTCCTGACACAGCAAAAGAAAGCGATACAACCACTCTGTGCTGGAGGGTATTTTCCATCTTTCTTCTTAGTTTTGTATTTTATGTGCCTTATCAAGCGTATATGTGATTGAACAGTCAGATTAGCCTGAAACTTGCTCTGTTTGAGGAATTCACTGGTGGAAGGCAATTACTAGACTACCTGGGAACCAAGTGACTAACTTGCTACTCCTGCAAGTATATTTCATAGGGAGGTGCAGGCCGTCAATGCTGTGCAAACCCATGTTTTCTTCAAAAACTTGTGTGACTCTCTTCATATTTATCTTCCTTATGCACTGGAAGTGAAAACTGCAAGTGTACCAGAGTGCCAGATATTTACCACACCTCTTTGATCAGTGTCTGGAGGTGAGGACAGTGCAGCCTGGGTCATGCCTTGACATATAGCGCAGTGTCTTTTGCATCTGATATAACTGATGCGAGTTTTATGGTCCATGAGCTGTGAATGGAAATTTTGAGAAAAACAGACACATCTATATATCATTTTTACTTCCTTACTTTGTTCTGTCTGCAGGATTTTTTTTTTAATTTTTATTTTTTGTTCCTAGATCTTCCTAAAGAATGAAGTAGAAATATTCTTGAGTAATGTCAAATTGCACTTCTGTGTGTATTTTTTGGTTTATCAGATGCTCCATCAGCTATAAGGCTGCTGAAATATCTAAGTGAGTGCTTGGACAATGGCCACACTTCATACTTGAAAGTAAAATAAACAAATTAAAGCATGAAGCCAGTTCTGTTAGGTCTGTGCAAAGGAAAATAACTGTTTCCTAGAGTAGGACCTAATTTACCTCAATATACTTCCCATTTTCTGAATCAGAAATCCTCCTTTGCGTTACTTATGGATGCAGAGCTCATTGCTTCTCTCATTGATGTAAATCTAGAGTTATATCTACCAAAAATAAATAAATAAATAAATAAATAAATTCAAAGTAGTGGTCAAATTATGCTTCTGTTGTGTTTTGAAATATTTGAGGTTTGGGTATTACATTTTCAATGTAAAAATATTCATTTTCTGTAGAAAATGGCTTTTTGTCATCATTTGCAAATTTTAATCATTGAGACTTCAAGTTGGTAGCTTTGCTCTTAGTTTCATGAAAACATGACTTTCTGGAAAGAGAATGGTACCAAGCTGAACAGTTTTCTGACTGTTTATCGATTCTTTTTTCTAATAGGAGATATTACTAAACTTCAAATAAATCTTGTGAATGCTCTCTAATGCACAAATTAATTTTGAATAACTTGTTAGGAAACATTTTTGTAACAACTACAATTTATTTTTGTATTTATGAGAAATAATGGCCAACTCATGATCAGTTTAATTTCTTACATTTCTGTGTTGCTTTTCAAATTATAACTAGTCAAATTATAAGAATGATTACAGAATAGCAAAGGATATACTACCTCCAAACACAGTGGGATCTTGTTATTTTTAAACCTGATGAAAATTCAAGGTAATTTTTTTATGGAATTGAACTTTGTCAAGATTGATTTGAAAAGAACTGTGGTAAAAAACTGAAAAAAACCTGTGAAATACCCAGAGAGTAGCTGAGTAAGGATAATCCTAGCTATATGATTAAACAGAAATATGAAATAGAAAGAGGCCTGAAAGGTCAATTGTAGAGAGAAATTACTAGCTCCGCTAGCTGTTTCATGTCCTATAGTTTGTTGCTTAGATTAAAATGATATATATTCAATACGTGTCTCACCTGACCTCTAGGAAATTGCTTTGGAAATAGAGCTGAGTGGAAAAATTGATTAGCAGGTGGTATGGGTGGTTAGATGGAAGTGTTTGGAGGTTTGGAACAGGAAAGTTCAACAAATAATCCATAATGTATCACTTCATTTTTATGGAATTTGACCTAAAAATGAACATGAAAGCAAAAATGCTTTATAGATTTTTTAAATTTATTTGACCTTTCAAGTATTTCTGAAGTGAAATTCCATTTCAAGCTAAAATTAAAAAATGCTTTTTGGAAGTAAGTTAAGCAAAAATTATGATAGTTATTAAGAGAAGCCTTTCATTTATAAAATATCAACTTTTTACTTGTTTGTTTGTTTGTTGTCACTGCTGCTCCAGATTTTTCCACAATAAAACATGAGTAGATTTCTTGGCAAAGTCAATTTTAATTCTTCTGGATCTCTAAACATCTTCAGTAGAAAAAAGACCTTCTCAAAAAAGAGTAAGGTTAAGTTTGCTAAAGGAACTTGTGGTGCAAGTGTCTTTCAGTCTTCATTTTCTTAAGACTCTCAGGGAACTGTCTGGATATACAGCTTTTGTTGTTGTTGTTGTTGTTGTTGTTGTTGTGTGTGTATGGCTTTGTGAAATTGTATCCTGGAAGGGGCAATCTATTTTGGGCAGCTATTTCTGTGAATTAAGTTACTTATTCACAGTGCAAAGATGACAAGCATCTTTTGGCCAAACAGGAAATATTTTTTGTCTTTGTGGGACTAACCGAAGTCAAGGAGAAGAGCCAGTCCATACATTTGATGTATGGGCCATTCCAGTGGTTGTCAGCAAAGAACATGCTGCGTGATGACATTTTAGTGAAAGCTGAGCTGAAAGCTGCTTTTTGCTTTTTTTTTTTTATTTTTTTTTAAATTATTATTATTTTTTTTTTTTGCATTGCAAATAAGCTCATCTAAATTGAGATGAAAAAAAAAAAACCCCCGAAAATCTGTTTGCCTGCTGTTTATGGAATTAATTTTCCCTATATATCATCTGAAAGTATTTTTGATGTAGATGAATCAATGTATTCTTCCCAGTAAAGTGTGATGCTGAAATAAAGTGATGCATTTGGGATGTCTTATCAGGTCAGTTTATCAATTGATCCTTAGCAATGCGGATTGTTAGATGAAGTAGTGAGTGTTCTATCTGCTTGAAACCAGTGCCAGCTTTAAGATAATAATTTTTTGTGGTGTCTTGCAGCTGTTCTGAATATATTTATATCCATAGCATGAATGTACAGTATTTTTATGCGTATCAGAAAAAACTAGAACAATCGAAAAAAATACTATGGTGCAAATGTAAACAAATTCAATTTTCTAGGTAGGTTCAATTTTCTAGGTTGAAAGTTCAATTTTCTAGGTAGAAAGTTCAATTTTCTAGGTACCTCTTCTAGGTAGAAGAGAATTACGGTGTAGCCTGATCCTAGAAAAGCAGTATGTGTGAATAAAATTAGATTTGTCTTTGAGTCTCCAGAAAGGAAAGACATCTGGAACTAATAATTAGGTGAGTTTAAAAGAAGCAGCTGCAGCAACATTTTGCTATGAATCCCTTTGTCAGAGATATTGTATCAGATTCAAGTCTGGGAAAAATTTACGTAATGACTAAAATAGACCAGTGAATTATTAGAGACAAGTATATTCTAAATATTTTATTCCTTGTAGGCTGATTTGTATAGAACTTGAATTTCCTTCCATTTATTTAAAATTCTATTCTAAATAATATTTAATGTACAGATTGCATGTGCACGGATTTTATTATGAGCAAAGACTATCAGCTCAAAATTTTTTGTCAGCAAACTGGGTTGGTCTTGTAGTCAACAAGTTTCTTTACTTCAAAGGAATGGCCATTGCTTTCAAAACAAGTTTAAAATACAATCAGAATTATTAGCTGAGAACTTGCTTTCCAAGTATACGTGTGCATAGATTTTAGTTTTTTAAAAATCAGCATTGCATACTTCCTAACTGCGACTTGGTGTTGTGAGAAAAAAGAAAGAGATTAGCAGCATAAAGACAATGAAACTGAAAAATTTGGGAATTTAACTGAAAATTCACACTGTTTGGAAAAATCTGTTCAAAATTAATTGCTGGTGAAATACCTAATTTTAATTTTGTTCTCAAGTCTCACACTTTTATTTGAACCAGTGAGGTTACCAGAAAAGGGTTATGTTCTGACCTGGTTAGTCTGTTCTACATTTGATGTTCCAGAGGCTTTAAATAATTGTCTATTCACATCAGCATTGCCCTTTCCTGCTTGGGAGAGATTTCTTCACATATTGATGTTCTTCTGTCCTTTCTGATTGCCCTCCACTCACATCTGTTTCGGACTGGGCACAGCCACGTGTCATGAGTACTGTAGTTTGTTCTTGATGAAAAAACTGCTGTTTCTCTTGTACAAGAAAAAGTGAAAATATACACAGTACCTTCCCTGAAAAGTTCATCAGTGCCACAGAGTTTTGGAAGAATTGTTACTACAGTTGAATTTCTCTGCAAATAAACCCAATGCTTCAGACCAAGTCTTGGACTGTTTTCCAATTCATAGAGTTTATTCCTGGTTAACAGGAATACTTGGGATCCTCATCATATCTAGTCTGTGAAAAACAGTTTGAACAGTGCTCCAATTTTAGTTAGAATTTGTTAGTTTAGTTATTTGTTTAGTTAAAATAAAAAGGTTGAGGCCAAATATGATTTTACTAAAAGTATGCATGAAGTGTTGAAACAAATGAATAAAAAGGGGAACTAATGTTGGAGAGCTGTCTATTTTTCTCACCTCTGCATTTAGCTAAAAGTGAAGGAGTTTGTTTCAGGGTGGAACTGACTATGACCATATTTCCCTTTGTTTCTGTAATTTCTTCCAGAGTTGGTATATGGCAGGAAAAACAGACTTAAAATTACAGAGTGTTTTGCTGAATAAAATCCTTCAAGTTATGGTAAAACTGCAAGCAATTCCATTCCATACTTCAGTTCTATGCACAGATTTAATGAATATGCAGGTATAAAGAGGTTGCTTTAGTGCTAACTACACACAGTGTGCATTTTTGTTTGTTTGTTTGCTGCTTTTTTTCCTTCTTTTTCCTCCTGAATTTCCTTTTCTGGTTGAGTTTAGTAATATGGTAAGTTCTATCAAGCAAAGACTGGTTTTATTTAGAGAAATGGTTGCATGTTTGCATAGGGCATGTCTCAACAGGAAACTCTTAAGAGGAATAAAAACCTCTCGGTTATCACAGTGAAGCTCAAGGAGAAGCATAAATACATGACCTGGAGCATAGCCTGATAGGAAAGGAGACAGGGCTTGAAATAACAGAGGATGGCATTGAACACAGAGGTGATAAATATGACAGCCAATGTTCTCCTAGGGCCAGGAGGGAAAAACTTACATGACCAGTGTGAGTCAGTGGAGATGTGAATACATTGTGAAAGGTTTTTCTAAGCAGCATTATCAAGTGGTATTTTTATATGCAATACTATTTAACTAATCTGTTCTGTTGCAGCAAAATCAGTAGACAGAAAGAGGTTAGAGTCTGTTCTATTAAACTGCACACAGATTGAGTAACCTAGGCTCAAGCATACTGTCCCATTAACTTCAACACAAATGGTACCTGGACTTTTAGTTTATGAGCATATTAGAAATACTACAGGCTAGAAGGATCAATCACAGTGTTGTTTTTGTTGTGATCAATAGAAGACCTGTGTGACAATAAGCCGGGAAATGGTTTTCCAGAACAGCTTATATGTCTAAAGAGTAAAATATGTTCCTTCATGTGGCGCTGCTACCAAATACGGGATTTAATTCAGCTATTATTTTCTCTGTAGAGAGCAGCGTGTTGTAGCCTACTGATCTGACCCTCAGCATTGTTTACTTCCTCATTAGAGTCCTATGAGTGCACTGCCCTTTGATATAGTGCATGCAGGATGCAGTAATAAATTTCCTTGACAAGCACTGTATCTGGTTTATCAAGTGAACACCGTTATCAAGATCCCAATTGTGGCAAAACCCCTTGGCTGTAACTCTTTGTTACGTTGGAATTTATTGTTTAAAAAGTTACAAAATAGTCAGGAGCCTCCATGAATAGAGCAGATAGATCATTCATATTCTTGTGTTTTTAAATCTCTTAAGAGAAAGCAAATTGATTATTTTAGTGTTGTGTTGCGTTGGAGTCTGCATTAAACCTAATGGTTAAATTTCAGAGTGGACGTAGAGGAACTGTGTAGCTGTTTGTGTATGCAGACACACAAGCACTCACACTTAGGTATCTGGAAAAACTATGACATGCAAATCATGGAGTTCCAGTTCAGCCCAGTCAATGGAACACTTAATTTGTCAACAGATGTGATTTTTACTGCAGGGTTAAACTGTAGTATTGACTAAAAAACTGAGAAACTGCAGAATAACAACTACTTCTGTAATTACAACAGCAGAGATACTTTAAAGTTATCTAATCATCTAAGAAATAGATGCACCTGGAGCTTTACGTAGTGAATACAATTTTGTCTCTTTATTTTCAAACAGTTTTCAATTATTTTTTTTTTCTGCAGTGTTTTGTATTTTTAATTAACTCTGTGAATTGTGATTATTTTCCCTGGAATTGAAGCAACAAAGGTCAAATGTAATTGTAGTAATGACTGCTCTCTCAAGAGGAGTTTATAACGTAAACTTCCTTGTTTTCAAAAAAGTAAGACTGTTTACCCAGCAAAGCAAAACTGATTGACTAACAGATGCTTTAAGCTAAAAGTCCTTTGTGTTCTAAAACATCTAAACCATATTTTCAGGGAACTGGTTTACTAGATTAAAAAAAAAAAAATTAGGATCGTGTTAATTTGCTATAACAGACTGGAAAACAGGCCTTTAAAACAAACTTTTTTACTGTACATCCTGAAAATCTAATGTATTTTTACTCCTTTCAGAAAAGAACTGCCATTAGCGAGACACGCAGGAAAAAGTCTCACATCATCCTTAGCACTTTGTGAGTGCTTTGCCTTTCAGTGGGTTCCTTTTAGGAATGTTACATTATAGATGCAATTCATGACAACTTTGTAAAGAGAAGTGCAATAACTTCAGCTCCAGAGGCAAGAGTTTTAAATTTAGATACAGACCTGTAGCAGTCAGAACCTTACGCTGTTTTCCCTGGAAGTTTTGTAAATGTTGAAGATTCTTTTAAGTCAATTACAAATCAATGGGAGCAGTGTTTGTATCTTCCTGAAGTTGAGCAGAAAATGTTCTAATGTTGTTCATACCTTCTCTTCTCTGTAAAGAAAAGCAATGAATTGTTTGTACAGATGAAAGTTCTGATAATTTTGGGGAAAGGCCAATTGTTTTGGCCAGTTGTCTGTTTCTAAGTTAATGTCCTTGAATATCTCTCTCAGTATTACAGCACTGGTGTAAAGTCTCTAAGACCAGCTTGCTTCTTGGGGTGGTTCTGTATTTGTGGAAAAGAAATTACCTGTTTCTTGGCAGACAAAATAAGTTATTCATCAGGTACGGTAATCATAAGTAGAAGCTATATTTATCAACCATTTTTATTCTGCAAGTATTTGAAATACCTCCTTGTTTCTGACAATGAGAAAGTTCTTTTTGGTAACAAAGTAGTAAATAATTATCTGCCACTTTTACATGTATCTGCTGTGGTTTGCTTCTATGATGATAACACAATGCCATTGTAAGTGGCAACCAAGTCTGGTTAGGTAGATCCAATAGTTTATTTGATAGATCTGGTTGAGGATCCAAACCTTTTAAGCTATTTATCAAATTGAATGAAGAGGGGAAACAAGTACAACTGGAAGTGAAGGATTTATATTTGGTGTTGGCCATTTCCTGTTGTGTCAAGATGTGGATAATCATAAATTTGATCATTTGGACAAGCATATAATTTTATATAAAACGCTAATAAAAATTCTTATTAAGCCATGAAATGGAAAACTTAGGCTTAGTTTACTTACTAGTAAGCCTTGTGCCTTGTGCTCTTAAATGAGTCAGCCTATATATTTGTAAAATTGATTATAGAATTATTGGATAAGAAGGGTTGCATCAAATATGTTCTGTAATAGCACTGACCCTGAACAGTAGCTCCAGCACTCCTTCACTTCAGAGTACTCTGTTTGATGGGGGTGGTACCTATATAGCATTAACAAAGGCTGTAACTGTTCTAAATGATCAACATGACTTTATACCATGTATAAAGAAGAATTCATCACACTACGAAACAGTATGAAAAATTACTGTTCTGATTTCATAAGACATATGTAGGTGTAGATAAGAGATACTGTTTCTTTAACATTTTATCATATTATGACAATTTAATTTCCTGCTGAGCATGAATAATTTTACTGTGAAATAATTTATCACCAGTATTGCTTCGTTTGTTGGATGGTCTCTCAAATCAGCTAGTTGCATTACTGAAATCCCACAGATTTTCTTCTAGTTTGATGAATTGAAGTAATCTCATTAATATCGTATTATTTTTCAAAGAGAACTATGTTTCTTACCTTAAAAAGCAAAATAATTCACAGTCAAAACGAGATGAGTATTGATTTTGACTGGAAAAATTTGACTGGGAAAATTTGGAAAGGCAGTTCCTCTGTCAGTTAACTCCATGTAATCAAGTGGCAAATGATCATAAAATGAATATAATCTTTGTTGCCTTGAAAAATAAACACACATACACTAGGATCTAGGCATGAAAAACCTTGTATTTATCAAATCAGAATCTTGTGCTTATGGCTTAAAAATCCAGCACTCAGAATCAAGGAAATTACTGGATGAAGGCTGTTCTCCTAATATAACACTCACTGTTTTCAGCAATTTGGCCCTGCTTGTCCCTAAGGAGCATGGTGAAAATTAATTTGTTTGTGAATAAATTAGATACCATAGTGATGAGTACTCTAGAATAACATAGACAAAACTAATTATTACATTTCGTTTCACAGTTTGCATTTTGTACAGCAAGCATCAGACGGTGTGCAAAAACATTAAATGTTTGCTCATTAACCTGCTAATGCCCATGCTGTTTGTTGAGCAACTCTGCCTTATTCATAAATGATAAAGGGAAAGATTCATGCTGGAAGAAGAACTCTAATTCTTTACCTTCTAATCTTTTATCTGCAGTCATTTTTTTAATTCTAAGGTACCAGGGGTAAACACAAATGAAAGCCACTGTGAGGAGCACAACAACAGAGCAGTAAAACATACTTATGAATCAATTGTCATGAGGATTTGCACCAAAGCTTAAACTTCACTTAGCAATTCAATGGATTTTTCTTACTCAGCAAAATTCTGACATAATTGTCTATTTTTAAGCTGCTTGGAATCCTTCTCTAATGTGAAATGTGCTAATATGAGAGTAGGGTACCTTTTCTTACTTACCTAGCTCTTGTCATCCCCAAACATTTACCTCAGTGCCGTATGTAGTGCTAATTCATGGATCAACTGAATGCATGACGATTTTGGCTGGATTTTGAGCTTTGTACAAAAAGAGTTTCCCAGGAAAAGGAACGTTAATGGACTTAGTTGGAGCTCCTTCAAGCAACTATTCACTTTGATCTTTAAAATGAATAATCTTCACATCTCAGTGATGTTCACTGGCCAAGGCTTAGAGCTTAGAGAGGTTTGACTGAGCTGTGCAGAGTCTGCAAGATAACGAGCCTACATGCTAGGATTACCTGGCAATTTCCATCGAGGCTGTCTGGAAAGTTAAGGAAATGCTTTGCCATCTTAGTTTATCCTTGTTTGTGCCTCCCTGCCAGAGTTAGCTTTTTGCTTTGGAGATATCAGTCCTACAACAGTAGAATTTGATTCTTATTATCCTGCTGATGTCCTACTACTAGCTTTTAAATTCAGCTCATTTCATTATATATTCCATTGCTTCTATGTTGTCCCTTGCATAGCACTGATACAAAATATGTAATGTTTTTGTTCAGCACTTTTAGAATGCTATCTGTTGGATTTGGATGATGTAGAATCAGTGGAACTGCAGTTAGAAATGTTATTATGAAAATAGAATAGCTATTGCCTGAAGTCTAAAAACAAGAATTGGAATGTTTGATGATTTGCTGAACAAAGTAAGTTATTATTCATAGACTGATGGGGAGATTTTACCTATTCTCAACTATACTGGATGTTTTCTGGCCCCCTTAAAACAAAAGAGCAAACAATAACAAAAACATTACGTTAAAGAGGATGAACGTTATCAGCATTTTGCCATTTTTCAAGGCAAAGCATAACATTTAAATGCCACCTCAGAACTTTATACGTAATTTTCTGTTTTATTTTTAATCTTACAATGGGAGATGAGGAGAAAGAATTCTCTAGAATTTGCTGAGCTAAAAACACCCCTTGTTCCAAATGTTCAACTTGTGATGTTATTTTCAGCTTCTCACAACTAGAAATTGCTTATGCTGTGAAGCTGTCTTTTAGACGAGCTGCATACAGATGAGTGACCAAATTTTTACCATATTCTGTTTATCATACGTGATAATTTTTTTCAGTGAAAAACACAGACTGAACAAACAATCAGTGCAACAACACATCATCAGTAGGGTAAAACTAACCTATCTCACGACAGTCTAACCCAGCTCACGTTCCCTATTAGTGCTAGGGAAGCAAGGTTTTGCTTGTGATATCATCACATTCCCAAAAGGGGGGTGACAGACTCTAAAATCACTAAGTGCAATTTTATCATTCTGTCTTGTGTAGAGATGTAATTAAAAACCTATGTGTTTGTGTGTGGTTTGTGGGTTTTTTTGGTGTTTTTTTTTTTTGTTTTTTTGTTTGTTTGTTTGTTTGTTTTTTAACAGTTAAGCTGTGTATTATATATAAATATTCAAAGCAGGACTCCTAACAACAAATTATATTTGTGGCAGTTTTCAAAAACCGTATAGAAAATGTGAAACTCAAGCAACCATCAAGTCTTATTTTATAAGACTATAGCCTTTATTTTCTGTTCCTGGAGCTGGAAAACAGATGAATGGTGTTTTAAGTACAATTCATGAGGAAAAAGAAACTCACATCTTTGTAAACAAGGACTGGGAATTTTCCAGAAACAATCATTAAGAATTCTTGAATTCAGTCTTGTTAGTATTACAGGTGAACTGAGATGTAGCTTTACTTTCTTTCTTCCTCCATTATTTTTTTTTCACACACTTCAAGTTTTAGAACACATTTGTTGCAGTTAGGGCCAGGCGTAAGATTGAAGTGTAAACCATTTTGCATATGAGAAAAAAAATCCCTTTTTACAATGTGTGGAATAAAATCCCTATTTTAACTCTCATTGAAGTTTAACTGCATGTCCTAGGAGACTGAAGTGCTCCATGCAGTAAGCACTGAAACAGCAAATAAGATTGATTTTGTGCACAGCTTTACCATTTATTCCTCTCATCTGTAGAATAGAATTATTAATCTTCCTTACCATTATAAAGGACTTCTGAATCCACTGATGACTGTGAAATTATTAGTGGGCATACTATTATTTGTTTCTCATTTTTAAATGCTTCATTCCACCAGAATGGAGATCTGTCCTCCCAAAAGGATGTTTGCTTCTAGAAATCTGTTTCTTAAGTAAAAGCTTAGAAAAATAGCTGAAAATAGACTGCATGGACTGCCCGCTCAGAATTAGTCCTACTGTGACAGGAGTGTTAAATTGTTACCTTTGGGACTCTGATACTGCTATGCTTTTGAACCTCATGACTCTTCTGGCTACTGGCAATCTTTCTGTAGAGCTCAGCAAAATATCTGTAATGGATTACACTAATGTCCAATCTTGCTGAGTATTCCAGGTCATGCTTGGGTGATAGTGAACACATGGTTGGAGACATTTGCTGATAAGTCTGTTGAGGACTTGCCTGTGTTCTGAGGAAAAGGGGCTCTTTGTTTATGATAGCTTGTCAGACATTTCTCTCACAAGTATTTCCCAAAATCTGTGAATCCGTGTATGTTTTTAGCATTTGCAACATCTCATGTCAGGAGATGCCACTGCTCACTTTTGCCTTATGTGAACAACTACACAGCTAATTTTTGATGAACTTCCACGTGCTCATTTTCTGCTGAGGCTGTCCTGTTGCAATAGAAGAGGCAGCTTGGTTATCCCTTCTCCTCCTTATCTGCTGTGATTTTTACCTATCTCTGTGTTGGCTCTTTTCTAGATTAAGAGCCCCAGCTCTTACAGATCATCCTCTTGTGAGAGTTATTTGGTTACCTTTGATCATCTTTGTCCACCTTTTTTCTAATTCTACTCTGTACTTCTTCTAGATGAAAGGACCAGAATTATACATAACAATCAAGATATGATCATAGCATTGACTTTGCACAAAAACATTACGTTCTCTGAGATTTTCCTCTGATAATGATTCCTGAGCTGCTGAACTGATATTTTCGAAAGGCTGTTATTTTGTCTGATGTAGCAGTGAATTCAGAATCAATCACTGGGCACAGTGTGAGCTGTTTTTTGCCAAGTTCATTACTTTACATTTGTGTAGCCTGAATGTCGTCTGACATTTTATCCCCAATCACTCAGTGCCACAGAGTCTTTCTGCAACTCTCTTTTTTGCAGTCAGTTTCTGTTTTTCTTACTATGAAAACTTAGCAGTAACAGCAAACTTAATCTCCTCTCCATTCTCTTCTCCTGATCAGCCCCGAGCATGTTGAGCAGCTTTGGCCCCAGTGAAGATCCCTGTGGGATGCCAGTGGTGCCTTCCATTCACTGAGTAAATTGACCATTTATTGCAGCTCTTTGTTTCCAATCTTTTAGTTAGTTATCCCTGTGAGGATCTTCCCTCTTATCTCATGTTAGCTTAATTTAAGACCCTTTGGTGACTGGAGCTAGCTGAATACTGAATGGAAATCGGAGTTGGTTGTGTCAGCTAGCTTAGCCTGCCTTAACTCAGAGCCCTTGTGTTTTCTGTCAGAAAATTCTAGTGGATGGTGAGAGAAGGCTGTTAATAAAAAGAAGTCAGGGTGATTTTCTTCTGAAGTACATGATAAAGAGGGCAGATTAATGGCCTACTTAACTACAAGTTTGCTTATTTTGTCTTGAAAATATTTATTTATGATGTCTTGATTCAAGAGATATACAATGTGTGCTTGATATTTTGCTTCAGTAAGGAGTTTCCAATGAAATATTGTATACAGGACTTTCTCGGGATAATGAAAACACATCAGGTCTTAATTTAACCCTGAGTCTCGTAATAAGTACTAATGATACCTCTGTATCTGACAGAATTATGTCATTTTAGACAGTCTGGAATCATAGCAAAATGTGCATTCTGGGGCTTGGCACAAAACCTGTATCTGCGCGGCCACATTACAAAGAAAAGGATTGACCTCTACTATTTGCAGTACAGATCAAGCCCTACTAATATGAAGACAGGGATTAAGGATGGTGTGACACTTCACTAATTTAATATCATAAATGCACATTTCTTAGGGTAAAAGGAAAACTAGAGTCAAAATCATTTTAAAATGGTTTTTAAGATTAGTCTGTTTTTAGAAAAACACCATTTCTCACTAGCTGTTACTGGTGGCTTGTCCAATTGCTCATGTTGCTGTACTTTGACTTCCAGTTTTGTAAATATCTGGGTCACAAGAAAGTCCTGTCTCCTGAGACTTCATATGGGTAACTATGCTGTGCTGTCAGACACCTAATAAACATAGATACTTCTCATACTTCTCATCATGTTTGCATTGAGGATAAAGGACGAAAAGAGTTGCATTTTAAAAAACATACATAGTTTGCTGTGGTCATAATTTGTTGGTAATTAGAAGAGAAAACAGCAATGGCTAAAAACAGTGCTATCTTATAAGCTAGCTCATGTGAACACTATTGCAAAATGAAGTGAAAACAAATTGAGACTATGTGGAATTTACAGCGTTGCTCAGGGTTCCTTCTACCTTCTTGTAATAGTGATTTATTTAATCAAATCTAATGCCACTTTTCAGCTTTCATCATAAGTTTTGTCTTACAATTCTTCAAACTTCCAAATGTACCTTATATTCTGAGAGAGAACTGGAATAGAATACATAATAGAGACTGGAAAAGTAATTAGATAATCTCTGTACTACTTTTTAACATAAATATCTGTCATATCCAATAGGAATTTAAGCAAAGTAAACTCTAATATAAATCTGATACTTGTTTTGTGAAGGACAAAAAAGTGCTTCTAAAAGAAATGCAGGAAATTTACTACATTTGGCACATAAAAATTTTGTTGTCTGAAGATAGTTGTAATCATTGTAAACAATAATGTATGGAATCATAGAATTGCCAAGGTTGGAAAAAACCTATGAGCCCATTCCAGCATCTGATGAATCTCCCCTGGAGCAACTTGAGGCCATTCCCTCTAGTTCTATCACCAGTTACACGAGAGAAGGGGCTGACCACCAACTCACTACAACCTCCCTTCAGGTAGTTATAGAGAGCAATAAGGTCTCTCCTGAGCCTCCTCCAGGCTGAACAATCCCATAGTCTCTGAAGATTTCTACTTCATTTACATTTGTTGTTACATAGTCCATAATGAATTGTTAATTGGAGAAATAGTCTCAAGCTAAAGAGTGAACAAAATATTTTATATACAAATATACGTGCAAAGTTTTCACAAAGCTTGAATTAACAATTTTTATCTGTTTCAAATCAACTTTGTTCCATGACTGTATTTAGGCCTGAATATTTATCCAGTTAATTCAGCCTTACATAGAGTTGTAAAACACTCTTTAACCAGTTAAGCATTTGTCACACAGGAGCTGCTCTTCAGATGTGGCTGCAGAAGCCAGATCTCCATTGCATGGCCTTAAAACTCTGGAAAATATTCAACTATGTTAACAGTAAAAAGAGAAAATGAGCTAACAAGGCATAAAAAGACCCTGGCAACAATAGAATGAACTATAGCTAGTGATCTTTCAGAAAAGCACCTACAGAAGCAGCATTTTCTAAAATACAAATAACTTATTTCCCAGTGTGGAATCCAGTCATTATTAATAAATTAATTACTAAAAAATCCTTCAAAGTTACTACTCACAATGATCTGTATTGTGAATTTGGTTTCTGGTTGATGGTGCAGTGAGTAGCCATTGAGTGCAGAATAATCGCTGTCACAAAGCTGCGAGATCAGATCTTTCTATGAATGCAAACAATTTTGCATAAGCAGTTATAGGAGTAGGCACAGGTAAATCTTATCTGAAAACAGTTTAGTAAATGCAGTGTAAATGGCAAGAATGTTAATAGAAAAAAACCAAACCAAACCAAAACAAAACAAAAGCAGCTCTTGAATTGTTCTCATGAATCTGGTTATTTATATTTAAAGTGTTTCCACCTGACCAGTTCTACCAATGTGCTGGATATTTGAGCAGTGAGAAAGGATGCTGAAAGTGCATACCTCTTTCACAAAAACAAATGCAATTGCTGCTAAAACCTGAAAGGAGGGTAACTAAACATTTATTTTCAAGTCAAGTCTCTACGGGATGTATTTCTCTCTTGAAAGAGAAAAAAAGTGCAACAGTTGGTAAGTGCTGTAAATCACTGCCTAAATCTTTTGAATATTTAGGATTTAACAAATTCTTTGTTGTCTCTAGAATTATTTTATATTCCTGTTCTAATTCACCTCTTTGTTTTTAAATTTTCTTCGACAGAAGAGAATAACACCAGTGGGTCTTTTAAGGAGGTTTTTCTTCAGAAAACTCTCTGTAGCTGATGGACTGAGTGTGTTTTTTTTTTTAATAGTGTAAAAGATCAAAGAAATTGGATTTGAGGTGTTTAATTAAGTCTGTTCACAGACAAATGGTCTTGATGAGTGACAGGCTGGCACGGTGGAGTCCACCAGGAAAAGCAGCAATTAGAATGAACCTGTGGACTCTGCATCATGGTCTTTTTCAAGTTCAAGCCACAGAGCAGATTTAGAAAAGAACTAACATGATGTTGACAGACAATCGATAATGAAAGCCACCACACGATATTTCACTAAGGTGAAGTTGCTTTAACCCCCCCTGTAATTCAGCGCTCTTTCAAATTGTGCGCAATTCTAGTTCTTCTGTGGCAGTATTTTATGAATATGCATACATGTGATTTTTTTCCTCCTTTCAAAAAAGCATTGGAGAAAAAAATTATTATGAATTTAAGAACTCTAGTGAAATCACTGAACTTTATATATACTTAACATACATCAAGTAAATTTGAGTCCCATTGGAGATAGTGACAAATACTTCCTGTGACTTCGCTTAGGATAGAAATTATTAACGTAATGCAAAGCAGTGTAACATAAATGATTCTGTCTCTAGGACTAAGACAAATGGTCGCATTTGTATATCTGCTGAGAGCAATTAAATCCCTTAACAGCAGAGCCAACTAAGCAGATGAAATGCCAGGTATCATTTTTATTTTGCTAAGACATGAGAGAATATACTATCCTGATTTTGTGGAAATAGGAGAGGATTTGGGAAGGCCTGCGCGAAACACAGACAGTCAGCATTCAACAGAGTGGTGTTTGCTTTTCTGTTTTTTAATGTGCTCTTGTAGTGAATGTATTTGGTTATTCATTTATGTATTTTAATTGAATTTTTTTGTGAGCACAGACTAATATGCACAGTGCCCTTTTTAGTAAATGAGCAGAATGACACTCATTAAATTCGCTTATAATAAAAAGCCCACAAATATTGAGGGTAGATATATAGGAAGAAGCAAAAGCTGATCCATGTCTACCTTTAGTTCTTTTAGGAATGCCACCTATTTACTGTCTAAGCAGTTTCTCTGTTTATCATCTTAGCATACTTATTTATTGTCATTCATTATTATGCAAAATATATCTTCTGTATTCCATGTATGCATCTATGTTTATTTAAGACGAACCAATGTAAGACTGAAATTCAGCTTGTTGCCTGAATAAATAGCAGTTCCAGGTTTAAATACTTTAATTTTAATCCAAAATTGAGAATGTTACCCTGAAGAACAAGAGGCAAAATCAAAACTTAGAGAACATTTTACAGATTCAGCAAAATGTTGTTCAGGTAAGCTCAGCTTTGATGGAGGGGATCTTAAAAGCACTTCAAATTGATACCAGCAGGCCATCATTCATTAGTAATATCATATTCTTCGTTCTTCTGCTCTCTCCTTCCTAGCTCTCTGCCACCTGCCTTCCTTTTTCTTCCCCTTGCAGAATATTGCCAAAATATCCCAGATTCTTTTATACTCAAAAAGCCTTTTTTCCCCCAAAACTGGGTAAGCAAGAAGTCTAAAATGCCATAGTCTATTTACACACTTATCAAACATAACCTTGTCATGCATAGGAAGCCAAAAGTATCAGAGTTAAGAGACATTTCTTAAAAAGTCATCTACAGAAGCAAACCAGGCTGACAGAGGATACGCAAGCCTTCTTGGTCTGCCCATCCAACTGAGTGGTGTGCTTCTGGCTGGATAGTCACACGGCTGGACTGCAAACTCTCTGCCCGTGTATGACCTAAATGCCTGCTAATAAGCAATATGCATGTTATTGTGAAACGTTAAGCGCTATTTTTCCAGTAGATTTTTTTCCATCCACTCTTTTATAATGAAATCACTATTGGATATCTGTTAAGAAGCACAACAGTTGGTGCTAGGAAAAGGGTTATCCTAGTAGATGAGATGTGGCAAAAATCTTCCAGTAAACATGTCTTGAGATGTCTTGGATAATTGGATGTGAAGGATCACATCCTCCCTCTTTCTCTGTGACCTTTACCCAGGAAAAGACCAATTGGTTAAATGCCAGGCACTTTGCTCCAAAACGACTGCACAGGAACAGAAGTTTAATTTAAAAGTTTATTTTATGGCAGTGGTGTGTAGCAGGGAACCTGAAGCAATTGGATTCCTGTTGGCAGATGGCAGAATGCAGAAGCAGTGATGCTTACCTTAAAACACAGTTGTTTGAGAAAACCTTTGTGTTCACCACAGGATATCCTCTATCACGTTTTCCTGAGAGATTAGAATTAACTTACCATTCTGGAGGGGGAAAACAGATGACAGTTGTTCTTGCTTAAAGGAGTTCAAATCCTTTGATTTGGAAGTACTGTGAGGACCGAGTGAAAGCTTTTTCTCCATGCAAAGCCGTGCTGTCAGCTAAGGGGCAACTATAAAGAACGTGGTTTCTGCACATGCTCTGTCTATTCCATGGGATTGTGTATTTCTTTCTATTGTTAGTGTGCTCCTCACTTACTCTTAAGATTTAATTTCAAAGCAATTCTTTCTAGCTGAGGGGGAAGAGTAGTGCACGTGGGATTCTCTGAAATGGGGCCTATTGAGTTCACTCTCACTAGATATTTGCTAAATCTTTATGATACTGAAACAAGTTTCTTGGAATTAATGTGTGGCAGTTATTTCAATTAAACATTTACTAAGGCTTTTAATGTCCTTATCTGTAAAATTCACTGTAATGTCTTAGATTAATTTGTTCATGATTGTGTAGTGCTTTGGAAATGCAAACTACTAAGTAAGAAAGAAAAGCTACTACTATACAATCTTACAGCTTCTGAAGTCTCATGACTCCTTTCTGCTAAGGCTTCCTTCCAAGGCTGGAACTATTTTGCTTAGAGCTTAACTTATCTAACAGAAATACTGATCAATATCAGTTTATGTGCAGGATAATTTGCACAATTTTATAAGATAAACAAAAGTCTGTGTATTAAGGCTTATATTTAGCTCTAACAAGCTCTAGGATATTTAAAGCTTGACAAGGGCAGATGAAACAATCCCAGCTATAGAAAAATATGCATCTCCATTAAACAAAATGAAGAGTAAAACAAAACAAACAAAACAAAACAACACTCTGGCAGCATTTCAAGAAGGTACAGAATTTTATGCTGATGTCTAATAATCTGTTACACTCAGACTTTGAATTGTTCAAAACAATTGTTTTCAGTTTCAGAATTTGAATTTCACTTAAAAGCTTAAGAAAAAACCTTTTGTTGTTGTGGTTGTTGCAATATATGAGGTTCCTATAGGGCTTTCAGCTATGGAAAAGGCCCACATGAATTCTCTTTTTTTCAGAAACAGTATAGAATCATAGCATATCCCAAGTTGGAAGAGACCCATAAGGATCATTGAGTCCAACCTCTGGCTTCACAGAGGACCATCCAAAACAATCAGATCATAGGACTGAGAGCATTTTCCAGATGCTTGTTGAACTCTGGCAAGCTCAGTGCCATTATACTTCCCTGGGGAGCCTTTTCCAGTGCCTGATCACCCTCTTGTTGAAGAACCTTTTCTTGACAATCAATCTGCCTTTCACTGATGTAGCTCCATGCTGCTCCCTCTGTTCCTGTTCCTGTCACCAGAGAGCAGAGATTAGCACCTGCTCTTCTTCTTCCCCTTGTGAGGAAGCAATAGGCTGCCATGACGTTTCCCCTCATTCTCTATTGTGGACTGAACAAACCAGGGGACTTCAGCTGCTCCTAATACCTCTTCCTAGCTAGACCTGTCACCATCTCTTTAGCCCTCCTTTGGATGTTCTCTAATAGTGGTATGTCCTTTACGTGCTGCAGTGCCTCAAACTGCACCCAGTACTCAAGATGAGGCTGCACCAGGGCCATGTAGAGTGGGGCAATCTACTCTACATCAATCCTTGACCATGCTTGATTCCAGGATACAATTGGCCTTCCTGTCCACCTGGGCACACTGCTGACTCATGTTCAACTTGCTGTCAACCATGACTCCGAGATTCCTTTCAACTGGGCCGCTCTTCAGCATCTCATCCTCCAGTTTGTATGTATAGCCAGCTGTGCCCCTTCCCAGGTGCAGAATCCAGCTCTTGCTCTTCGTGCAGTTGGTGGTGGTACAGCTCTCTAATTTGTCTAGACTTCTCTGCAAGGCCACTCTATCCCTGATGGAGTCAGCAGCTTCTCCCAATTCAATATTGTTAGCAAACTTGCTCTAAACACCTTCCAGTCCTACATCCAAGTCATTTATGAAAACATTAAAGAGAGGTGGCCCAATAATGGAGCCCTGGGGAACCCCACTAGTGGCTGGTTCTTCTTCTTTGGGTCTTTGACCTAAACCATCAGCCAGTTGCTCATCTATTGCTTTATGTTTTTTTGTCTGGCTGTATGCTGGACATTTTGACCACAAGAATACTGAGAGAAAGAGTATCTAAAGCTTTACCCAGACCCAAAATAGATAACATCAATTGGCTTTCCTTAGTCAACTGTATTTAATACCTAGAGTCCTAATTAGATTTTCATTTAATCTGATATTTAACTGTCATAGGTCACATTAGCTCTTAAGCAAATGTTTATATTTTGTTTTCTTTCCTGAGCACACAGCTCTGCCAAAAAAATGCTCTAGCCAGGGCTGCAGAGCTAGAAACCTTGCCCCAGCCTCTCTCCCAGTTAGAACTATTGCTAATCTATGTAGGTTTTGAATCTTTAAATTCAGAAGAAGTCATGTGTAGCTTGACAGTAAAATGTTTGCCTGGGAATAGACAAGTTCAAATAGTAGAAAAAATGCCTAAAAATAGCCATTTTCCTTTTTTTTTTTTTTTCCCTCTAAAATAGCACGTGACTGCAGCAATGTTATCATTTCATACAGATTTATCAAAAGAGAACAAACTCTCTTTCAGCATGAGGTATTTTCCATTTTTCTTAGCTACCTAAGACTCATTTGTTGCATTCATTTGGATTGATGAATCTCAGAACCAAGTAAGACTCTTGCATCTTGCACGGCAATGTTACACGGGTTTTGCTCCACGTTTGGAATTTTCTGTGATGACTATGGCAGTGTTTCCAACCTCAGTGACTGTTTCTTCCCAGTTTCAGTTACAAGGATTTCCTCCATCATCTGTCATTTTTTATACTCATAAGAACCCACTGTGCAAGCAACTGTGGCAGATCTGTTCATTAGTAGATTCACCATTTTTGTCTTTTTTCTTTCTTTTCTTCCTTTTCTAAGGTGTTCTATCAGTGTTACCAGCTGTGTCCTATTTCCAGTGCTTCATCTACAAGCACAAAACAGCTTGCAACACCAAGGTAGATTTTAGCAGATTAAAGACTGCACTGTAATACACTAGACTTAATCCTAACACCAGTAAACTCTTTATATGCTATCCTCCCCTCAGGATTACAAAGATTTATGTAACCATATTTTTTTCACATCCCAAGGAGCTTAAAGGAATAGACGTAGATTGCTCTGGGTGTTGAATAAAAGCAGTAAGCCCAGATAAAGTATTTTTTGTTCCTCAGATAATGTACCAGAATGTAGCATTTTCAAATTGAGTGGTCATAGAAGACACAGCTGAAAGGGCTGATGGAGCAAGTACAATTATTTCTGAATAGTAATAACCACACTGGCAAAGTGTGGTTATCCTGAAACTGAATTATCTGCTTTTTCTTTTTTCTTTAAATGGAATATGTACGTAGGACACTCCACAAGTAATGCCTCCTCTTTATTTCCATGGAATATACAAAGATACAAAGAGCACAATAAGACTACTTGATAGATCAAGTTCTCAACTATAAAAACATTATTTTTCAAAATAGATACAACTGTAAGCTATGCATTTTTGCTAGTGATGAACAAGATCCTGAGTGCTGTGCTTGTGAAAATCCTCTGGATTTTCTGGATAACTGTCTGGAATGTGGCTTATTTTCATGTTGCTGTTGACACTGCTAAAATGCACCACCCACCACCTCAGTCTGTGTATACCCACTGTTTGACATCCATAAACATTCAGCAAGCATCAGTGAGTGTCAGTGGGTGCCTTTTTTTTTCCTAAATGGAGGAACTGAATTCCATTCCTTTGCTTCATCTGCACTTCCATGTCAGACCCATTCTGTCAGACTGTCCTTCTGCTGCCATCTGTTACACAACAACAAAATGTAGTGGGATTCTGATGTGGAAGTTCAACCTCTATTGCCATATCACCAATATCCACCTTTGACACTGTGGGCCAACATCAGAAGGTAGGAGTCATTGCCTTCAGAGTAATTATCATATATTGAAGAATAGGCTGAAATTTGCTGTTTGAAATTCTGTTTGTAATTCTGTTAGGAATTAGTCTAAATAGATAAGACCAATTTTTTTTTTTCTTTTTTTGATGGTTTGTTGTTGTTGTTTTTGAGAACTTGAAGCTTTTTTTTAGCATGGAGCTGAGCATCTGAACATGAGTACCTGCCCTTAGCTTCCAGTTTCATAACTTTCAGGTTTTTTTCTCATACAAATGCAGCTGCTCACATCAAGCAGCACTGGGTTTCTATTCTTTGTTTTTCAGCTTAGAAAATGCGGACAAATTTTGGCATCTCAAAGCAACAGCTACAGACATCAGAAAGGAGTAGTATGTACATATAGCAATTACATGTCTCTGTTGCAGGAAAAAATATTTTCAAAACCCCAAGTGTCATGTTTTCAGCTTATTCACAATGCTGCTATCTGTGTTGGTTGCTTCTGACATTGATCTTACTTCCAGAAATTGACACTGAACAACTTTGAACGTGGCTAAGAGACTAACTGTCATTCTTCTAGTAGTTTTGGATGGCATCCCATGGAAATGAACTAAAAAAAAAAAAAAATCAAAACAAGAAATCCATTTTCCCTCTTCTAAGTCATTCCTTAAATCTTTTTTTTTTTTTATTTTATTTTTATAAATCTTACCATCTTGTTCCACACAGAAGCTAAGAAATGCAGAATGTTGGTTTGTTTTATATTCTCATACTAAACCTAATAGCATTATTTATAATATTTTTTTACAGAGGAAAGCTACAAATTTATGGGAAGTTAATTCAACTGATGACATATCTGCCAATTCGTCAGTTTAGATAAATCAGCAGGAATTATTTACTGGAGTAAATGCAACAATTTTCACAGTCTGGAAATGAATCCCAGAAAGAGAAGAATGTAACAGCTATAATTCTGCAGAAGGCACAGGAAGGCCTAAAGTGTCCTTATTTGTATGCACTCATAAAATATGCACATTTCTGCAAAGATTACAGGAACTAGCAGAAACTCTTCCAAAAATCTTCCTTTACAAATTTTACTGAAATAGCAGTAACATTTTGTTTCAGCATAATGAGAGCAGTGTTGTGAACATCTGACGTAGGATGAGGCGTATGAAAAGGAGGCAGCTAGCAAATTTTAGGTTAAATGGAGGTAGAAATTGAATTAGAGGGTGTAGACTGAGAGGACAGTGTGATCTACAGAAATATGGAAAAAACATGGAGACAAGGCATGCACGTAAAGGAATTTACAAGAGCAAAGACACTGTCACCTAAAGGCATTTGGGGCCTTTTAGCATCTTTCCCCTGTGTCCCAGCTAGAAAGGGTCCAGGAGGCAGATATCTTGGCTAACACTTAGGAACAGAATGCAGCCTAACTGAAATCAAATTAGTGCAAGAGATCTCTTTTCAGTGTGTGTACCGCCAACACAAAAGATGTGAGTTTTACTCCTCCATATGTTTAGGTAGCAATGGGCAAAAGGATGGGCATCAATTGCTAACTTTCACTTGTAGAGGTAGAGAGGTCTCAGTCACTGAAGGCAGGAATGTTCTAATCAAGTAGATTTGAAAAATTAGAGAAGATTTCTTTCGAAAAATGATAATAAAAAATCTTCCAGTGTTTGATCTTAGACTTCGCTTATGCTGAATTTGCATGCCTTCACATTGTAGTGGTGTGTGCTCTCCTTAATGTTTATAATAACAGAACTTGTAAAAAATATCTTTGATACAGAACTTTTTTTTTTTTCTAAAACTACTAAATGACATATGAATCTTATTTCTGAAGATTTGTTTCCAATATATTTTAACTTTAAATATTTGGAAACTATCACCTTGGTGAGGTAAGTGTGTAATAGATTATTTTTGCCTATCAGATTTCTGCATCACATTATGTAGGCAGCGTACTAAGGTTTGCAATCAAAGTTGTTTTACAGCCAGCAATGTATCAGGACTTGTCATGTGTTTTTATGTCTTGCCTACTGGAGAAGCTCTTTAAATAACATTATCAGAACCATGAATATTCTAAGTGCTGATGTTCTCTCAGTGCAGATATGTTGCTTGAGGTTTTAAAATTTTAAGGGATGTAATTGCACATGCGATTTGCTGTCTTCAGTTCTCTTTGATGGAAGGTTAGTGTAGCAGAGCATATCTCTAACTTAAAGATTGATTTCTACTGTTTTCAGGGTGAGTGGAAGCCTTTACCTTTTGTTTACCCATACCATTTTGGCATGATTTACTTCTTTCCTCTGTGTTTTGACACAATCTAGTCTGCAGAATTTTGACTGTATTTTGGGAGGTTTGTTTTGAGAAGGAATACGTTAGAGTTAAATGTGATCCCAAGAGATTATGAATCTTTCTACTGAACAGGACAACTACTCAAATGGGATTTGGTCTATTAGGATGACATTTGTCACTACCAGAGGATTTTTTTTTTTTTTTTAATAAAAATGTAATTTTAATTGACTTTTGGAGGAACGAAAGTGTAATAAAGTAGCACTACTCCCCAGACGCCTATCTGAAACCTCCAAAGTCAGTGCTAACATGTGAAAAACTGGAAGAAAACATAATCCTGGCATACCACAATAGATGGAAACATATTAGAAGACTGTAGCCAACTCTCATTATCTTTAAAATGAGTAGAGAGACAGAACAATGTTTGATTTCACTATGCTTCTTGAATTGCTTCAGCAAGGTGCTTATTCAGTGGGCAGAATCATAGGAAAGAAGAAAGGACGATAGAAAAGCATCTGTTGTACAAAGCAAAGTCTATTTATATCTGGTATCTCAACAATGACTTTTATATAAAGGAAAAGATAGAAAATGTTGAAGTGTCTCTTGCAAAAAATGGTCATTTTAAAAAGTGGAATTTCATCACCTTTTCAGAAGTGCCTGGAGCCTTTGACAGCTGTTCTGTAACTAAATGCACAGAGATATATGAAATGCAGCACTTAGCATTTTATCAGCCATACAAGAAAAAATAAATGCCTAGTTTGTCGCTTTTATAAAATGAGTGAAAAATGTTCCCATTTTTGGTGATGCCTTACAATTCAAAATATGTGTTCTGCTTTTCTCCTGTATTTTTCTGTTAAAAAATATACTTACTTAATGCTAATTTGGATTCAACAAATGGATTTAATGTTGCAGGATATATGTAGTACAAGAAATATCTTTGTAGAAGAGGAAAAATGTTATTTAGAAAGCATTTCAGTGTTCTCGTGCTTCTTATGCTGTCTAAATCCTGCGTAAACCTGTGTCAATTAGGTCTGTTTTTAAACATACATCAAATGTAATAATTGCAGTGTTACCCTGAAACTCTTAGTGCCTTGATAAAAATATGTCTTAAGGGGCAGAGTCTTCATTCCTATTGGCAAACATGGAGGTGAGCACTGAACAATGCAGGGGAATTACAGTAATGGCCAGTGTCCACCTGTCTTGGATTTTTTATCACAAAATTATTTGGAAAGAATTGTAAAGCTTGGTGCCAGTGATGGAGGCTACAGTTAAACCATTCATTTAGAACAAAAGTCACTGCAGTACTTTCAGATGTAATATATCAAATAGTGCAGTTTTGCCAGCTATTTTTCAATGTATTGGTGAATAGTTATAAACCTAGATTAATTTAATTGTATGCCTATGGTTAGTCATGAGGTGATAGTCCTACCTGCTTTAGTGTAGATGTATTTAATTGCTCTCCCTGAGAAGAAACAAAAGTTAATACACGCTACAGATAGATAATATATGACAGCTTCCCTCTGCAAACATCATCCATCTGGCAGGAAATATCCAGCATGTCTCTTCTTCAGTTATCCCATCAGAAACGGGTTCATGTTAACCCAAAGGATGGAAATTGTTAGCCAGAGTCCTTTGAAATAACTGTGGTAAAATGAGCTTCAGTGATGTGATGAGTTCTCTTAATCGGTTGCCTAGTCTTGGGTATGAAATTGCCTTTCTTACTGATACGTGTGGATGAAACAGATACAATATTATTTTCACCAGGTACTGCATAATTAACTGTGCCTATTTATCCACATGCAAACCATTAGTAACAACTGCAAAACTCAGCTGAGAACCAGGTAAAAGAAGAAAATACAGAAATTAGTAAGAAAGATCTGAAACTGAGCTGAAATATCTTTACATCTGAATACTTGTTTTCAAGACTTTTTGGAAGAACCTTATCTTTATTATTGTTTACACAGGCTGGTAATTTTTATGCTAACAAAAAGTTAGCATTTTCCTCCGTAAAGATACTCAAATGCCTGGCAGGAGTGGTTATATACAGTGGTTATGTTTTGTTGCCTTTTTCATTCTCTGAAAAAAATAAGTTGTCAGCCTTTGAAATCAGAAGTCATAATAGATATGCTGGAAGCTAGTTGACTTAGAAATTCATTTGATGCAGATGCACATTCTTTGTAATTAGATTAACAGATGTTATTAACAGGCTTTGGGGTGTGGATATTCTAATATCTCACGAGATGGCAAGACAGTTCCATCTGCTTCTGGGTGCCGAATGAGTAGCAGTGCTTACTTCTAAGCTCATTATCCTCCACAATAGAAATTCTTGATTTACCCTAGTGTTAGCTGAATGTAGTAGTGGTTTTATTAATGAGCAGTACCTATTCTACTCATGGGCTACGGTGGTAGAACAATTTTTTGTGTGATCTTAGAGAAACATGATCACAGCCTGTGTGTTTGACGTGCGTAGCAAGTGCAAATCTGTTGCACAGTTCTGCAGAATGAACATATTTTATACGTGATAATTCCTCTTCTTCATTCAGCTAGGAGAAATGAATGGAGCAATTCTCGTCTTACAGGCAGAGATAGACTATCCACCAAATATCTTTATCTTCATTCATACAAAGATTAGCCAAAGCAATTGCTCCACTCTGGAACAGTCCAAAGGTTCTCCAGGCTTCTTTAAAACAATGTCTAGGTTTTATTGTTGAAAATTATTAGAAAAGTTAGTTGCAAATGTAATACCGATAAGTCATAAAAACCTAAACCTATTAATTGAACTAGACATTTTTTTTCCCCTAGAAATTCCAGGGGTAAGAGGGAAAAAGTGAATAACTTGCTGTGTTCTTAATCACCTCTACCATATTTTTTGTTGTTTTTGCTAGTGTATTATCCAAAGATCATGCTAAACTGTGAATGTATGTAGATTGGCTGCAAGTGTATGCAGTCATACTAACTGATTAGAAGAAGTTTTCAAAAGAAATTGTAACTTTCATGTTTCCTTCAATTCTTTCTGTTTGACAAGCCCAGACTGGCTTATATGTATTCCTGCTTTTTGATATTGAGTTTATTGATTTGTTCAGATAGCTTCTAAATTGACAGGCACATGGGAATTCTGGGCTGGTATTTATTTACATGCCAGGGCAACCTGGTTTAGCGAGAACAACTTGAAGTGTACTGATGTACATATTGAACATCCTTGCTTTATAATAAAATTCTTTCTTTTTCCCCAGCATTTCGGCACATAAATTATACTAGCATGGTTGCCTTTGTGATTAAGACTGCCTAAGATCTGACATTACGTTCACTGATGTGTAACATTCCACCACCATACATATTACCTCTGCATTTGTCCCTGTGCTTAATCAGAATGAATCAATCATAAGTATTTTTTCTGATGCATAAGTCACTGCAGCCATGACTTTAGCAGGCTCTGTAGAGGTCACAGTGAAGAGTGGAGGTTTGTCCATAATAAGCCTTGCTTGAATTATTATTATAGCTATTTTAGAGCGCTGTAATAAATGAAGGTAAGAATGTGGATGTAAAATACTTCATTGCAGTTTCATTTTGCCTCTCAATATTTGGAACAAAGTTTTCCTCGCCCCAAATAACTTTTTGTATCTACTTGTATCTACTTTGTATCACATTCAGGAAAAAGAAAAGTTTACTTTGCTTTAGCTTGAAGAGTGAGAATAATATTATAGGATGCCTCTCAATTTAAAAATCACATGAGAAATCTCTCTGGTGGTAATAGTCAGCACTCAGACTGTTACTGTTCTTCAATGAAGTGCGTTCAGACCTTTCTGAATTAGACTGCTGTTTGAAAAATGCAAATCTATCTGGATTGATGGTACATTTACGTGTACATTATCTTTGCCTATGTACTCCAATGGGGCCTCTGTCTTTAATCTTACAGAATTTTGACAGTGTGTCTCATAAGCATACAAATTGAGCAAGTTTCTTTTGCAAACTAATCAAGTTCCCGCTGACAGCCTGAACCATCTTTCTATTTTGAGTGTGATAACATATTCATCCTCCTCTATCAAGTAATGACTAATGGATAAGAATATTAACATCTTTCTCATGTTATTATGCAGCTTTCAATAATCTAAGGAAATAGAAAATAGAGATTTTACAGGTGGAATCTGTGATGTTCATTCATTAAACCATTAAAAGGAAGTGGAGAGCACATGGAATGCACAAAAATGAACTATGAACTAATGCGATATTTATGATCTGTGTAATGGCATAGTTATTCTTATAAAATTATTATAAATTGTTGACTGAACGAATGGTATTTCTATTAAAATTTATAATGATATTTGGTGGGTTTGCCCTTCTAGCAGTGCTTTGTTCGTAACAGCTGTGTCTGATTTGGCTTTATAAAAGAAACTTGGAACAAGAGGATAAGGAATGTTTAAAGAATCTAATTTGATTTGTGGCTAAGATGCTACAGGAGTGTACGTGAAGAGTAAAACCTATTAAAATTTGTTTTGAACTATACATTATTCTTTGTTTTTTATTTTCCCCCCAAACAAAGAGGTTACTGATGAAGGCCTTGAAGCTGCAATTATTTGTCTTTAGGTGGATCTCTATACTAATGCATAAACCCCTGACTTTACAAGTTGTAAGCACAGATATGTTGTTTGTGTAGCTTATTTTTAAGGTTCCTCTTTTTTCGGCTTAAGATGACTGATTGCATATGTTATTTTAGTGGGAAGTGTTTGAGAATTATTCATCTTGGATTCAGGCGTTGAAAACCATATCCTCTGCATAAGTTAAAGTTATGTCTACATTGCACAATCCAGTGTCATATGAATGATACCTGAGCTGGCCTGGGCACAAATGCTGTGCTTCAGAGTCCTGTGTGAGGCTGTTTACCATTCCTGTGTGTGGACTCTTTGAATCTCTGTGGTTAAGTTATAGCACATCTCCTGATTTAGCCTATGCTTAATGTGGGTGAAACTCCAAGCTGACAAGCAAAAAGAAAATCTTTTGACTCCTGATGGGGAGGAATGTGGTACAAGGGGAAGGAGCTGGGGACAGGTGACCTGTTATTTGCTGCAGTTACTGCTGGGCAATAGGCAGTGTGTTAGGGCTGGATGATGCACAGCTACTGAGATGAGATGAATTTGTGTGTTCCTCGTACAGAAAGTAATCTGAAAATATATTGTGCATATGTACTTTTTTTTTTTTTTTTTTACTTTTTATCAATATAAGACTTGAACTTTTCAGATTGTACAGTTCTTTTATTTTTAATAAAGGAATGGCTTTAGCATGCATTACTGGACTAAGTACATGCTGATGGATTAAGAGAATTAGCATATTTCCAGGGTTGGTATTTTTCTGCTAACACTGATTTCCATAATGAATTTGTTCAGGATGCCTGAAAATGTGGGGTCTGTTGCTCTTGGTCACGGTTTTAATGAACAGATTTTTTTTTTTTTTTCCTTTTTTGTCTTAAGTTTGGGTTTGTTTTTGTTTTTTGGGGTTTTTTTTTTGTTTGTTTGTTTGTTTGTTTTGTTTTGCATTAATCTGCCCAAGAAAATGTGAATCGATGGCTTTTTCTGGCAACAGGCCACCACAGAAATCCCTGAGTGTTTCACTGTCTTCAAGTAGTGACATCTAATCCTTCTCCTCACACAGGGGTTGGTTAGGGTTATTTTAGATGCAGTGATTCCAGAGTCATTTCTATTTCCTCACAGAGTTGTGCAAACCCAACGCCAGCACCAGGGCCTCACATCTCTCACCTGGTGGAAATCTTTAAATCTGCCCCACATCCCTGCTGCTCTATCTGGCCAGGTAAATGTTAGCAAGCAGTAAGTTGTCTTTTACATAGATTTGTGTCCATGAATTTCAAATAAAGCAGTGTGGTCCAGCTGCACTGCAGGAACGCTTTCCCTCTATTTTGGCCTTGCTGTCCACACATCTTCCAAAGATGTTTGGAGATCACCAGCTTGAGAGACAGTATTTACTGTTGCTACAAGCAGTTGAAAATGAGATCTTGTTATGGGACCAGGTCTCCAGATAACCCTGAAGAAAAAAATGGTGCAGTCCATTGTATTCATTCAAAGAAAAAAACATGGAAATCAGAGGCCAAAATGATTTATGACTGATTTTATATAGAATTCCAACTGTATTTTAGTCTAAATCTTCCATGCACATTGCTCTATTTGCCAATTAACTGCCCCTAGAAACATTTATCTTCTTTTGAAAGGGTAGAAGAGAGTCTACAGTAAACCCAAAAACAGAATTATGGAAAATGTTTTCACTTTTTTTTATTAAATATAGGACGTGGTTTTGGGGAAGACAATTCTCAGTATGAATTCTGGGAGGTTACACAGCCTTCAGTACCACATTTCTAAAGATGCTCTAACATCTTAAAGTTGATGAACAAAGACAGAAAACTCAGCTTTTTAGAGTAAGATGTTGCAGTGTTGCGGATAACAATCATCAGTAATTTGTGGAGGTAGATTCCACATTGTAATGACAATCTTAAAAAGCACTAAATTATCACTGATTTAATTGATAATGGTGAAATCATAGAGTTTGAAAAAGACCTCTAAGATCATCTAGTCTAACCATCCACCTATCACCAATACTGCCCCCTAAACCACGTTCCTTAGTACCACATCTACACGTTCCTTGAACATCTCCAGGTACGGTGACTCCACCACGTCCTTGGGCAGCCTGTTCCAGTGCAGACCACTCTCTCAGATAACTATTTTTTCATAATATCTGTCCTGAATCTCCCCTGCTGCAACTTGAGGCCATTCTCTCTTGTGCTTTCAAACTGCTGAGTTCAGGAGGGGGAGAAAACTGGTTCTGCAGCTTTCATATGAATTTGAGATTGTGCATGCCTATCACCATCATGCCAGATACTGTTGGTATTTCCTTCACCTAACTGCACCATGTGTCTCACTAAGTAAATACAGTAAAATAATTACATACTGCTATTAGATGTCTCCCATGAAAGTAAAAGGACTGAATATATTTTCTTTCACTATCCCCTGAAGACTATAATAAAAAGAATATCATAATTATTGAAATTATTCACTTTAAAGTAGTAAAGGTAGTGAAAGAGTTTCAAATCCAGTCTTACCAATTTGGTGCTACAGATATTAGTGCAATTGATGTTATTGCATTGTAAAATACTACATCTGAAACATGGACACAATTAGATAAATCTATATAGATAAAATCCAAATCATAAAATTTAATTTGTCATAAAATGCTTTCACTTCCATTTGCACTACTGAAACTGCTTCTTTTAGGGACTGCAAGGAAGCTGAAAATTAGGACTCCGAACACTCTGGAGCTTATTGCTGCAAAGGGATGGAATTATCTTAATTATAACTTTTTTTTTGTGCAAGCTTCGGCAAATGAATAAAGATCATATTTTTCTGACCCAATGTACCTAATATTTATAGAGTGTCTGATAGATAAGTATTTTAACTTTCTGTATGAGAGAAATAATAATTAGTAAATGTCGTGATAGATCTTAATCATTTACATTGACAAAATAATTCATCATCTTCCCAATCTTTTTTACATCTTAGGCTGTTAAGCTGCTTGAGGAAGAAATCCAGTTGAACAGAATTGGGATATCACAGATTGTTCACCATCCAAATGCATTCAGACTTTGTAAAAGATAGAATGCATTAAGTTTTAATCAAATTTCACTGCTACTGAAGTGAATTCCTGCTATTTTTGATTGACACGTCAAACACAAATAATGCAATCTGTAAAGAAAAGGGTTACATTTTAGGTCAGGCCTGTGATTTTCATCTGCCTGTGTTCAAAATGCGTAGCTCTGCAAGGCTGTGCTTATTTCCAAATGATTCTATTCATTTCCTTTATCAACTTAATTTTTACCTACTGTCCATACTAATGCTTTTCCAGGGGACTATAACAAGTCTGATGAATGCTATTACTTTTTTTGAGAACACAATAATAACTCCTTACCTTCTATTTGTATGTTATTTTCCTGTCTTCATGTTTAATGATATACTCAGCTTCCTTTGTGTATCAACCAAATGTCAGGTAAATGGAAACATCCCTTAAAAAGCCATAAGCAATACAGAAAGTTTATACATTTTTTGATTGATGTCAGTATTTCCTTTTAGTAAGCTTTGCTGGTGAGTTGGCTGTCATGGAAGTGCATAAGATACTGTACAAAGAGTCACTAGAGAGGAAACCAGAAGGAAGCTTGATCCTGATATTGGCAGAGACTAAAGAATTAGCAAGACAGTGGGAAGATCTCAATAGGTCTGCCTGACAGCCAACAGCTGAGGCTTGTAAGTAGGATGAGAGGTAACAGGCTCTCTGAATGCTGCTTGGGAAGCTCAGGCTCCTGAGTTCTGGCTTGTGAGTACAAAACAAGAATGTGGCGTAAGAATAATGAGCAAAACAATGGAAATTTCAAGAATAATTAATAACTCTTTGCTGGTAACTTCAATTATTTTGGAAATGGCTCGATATACCTAGAATTTAGTTGTATAACTCGCTATTCTTTGCATTTTCAAACTGATGAGTTTTCATAAAAATGGCTTCTAGCAGACATCATTAATGTGTTTGGTCTGCTCTGTGGTGTGCCTGAGGTTCTGTGGCCTACACTGTGTACAGTCCCTTTAGTAGAGCATAGGCTAGTAGTGCTTCTTCAGCTGCTGCATTCACACATTCTGGTTTCTGTAGTATTCACGTCTAAAGGATGGGGTAGAAAAGGTGAAGCTGTAAGGTAAGCAAAGAACGAAGATGGAGGCAAATTTTTCTCAACTCAGCTGAGTACGTGGGATTTCAAGAAAAGAGCCATTCTGACATGAAGAAAGAAATAGCTAGTTGGATCCTAGAAAATATTAAGTAGAGTTAAATTAAATACTTAAAGTTGTAAAGCTTTCTTATAAAATTACTTACATGTTAGAAAGGCACCAGAACACCAAGACATTTTTCCACAGTGGTTACATGCATTTTTGTAAGTTAAATTTCTATAACGATTCTGTAAAGGACTTACATGGTGTAATGAAAAATTCTGTTATGATTTAAATAATGAATTACTGAAGGAATTGTAAGCCACTTGAGATTTACTGAAAGCATGTTCACTGTAAAATCTGTCTGATTGTACCAAATTCATTTTCTGATGGATTAACACTTTGGGCTTGAAGAAATGTCATGCAGATATGCTGATGATGTTTCTAGAAGGAGTAACATTTCATCAAGTTCTCTGTGTTTTGTTTTCTTTTGGTTATGCTTTGTCGTTATGTTATGTATTTTTGTCACCTTTCTCAGCTAATAACCAAAGCATAAGGTGTCTTAAAAATCTTTGCTTCTCCACGTTACAACTTACAGAGCCAGGCACATGTTGCTCCTTGAGCAGGAGCAGGAGTCGCCTATCTGGATCATGTTAGTGAATCAATTCTTCTGTTTCACAGTGCCTTCATCAGTAGATGCCTGCAGCAGTGCATGGGGCAACAGTACAATGTGACTTTCCAATATTTTTTCTTTTTAATATTATACTATATGTTTTAATGTTAATATTTTACTTTTCAGTCAACGTTGTTTTGAGGCTGTTGTGTTTTCTGGTCATTAGATGCATTTGGAAATAAGAAATATACAAATGGATGGTAGCCTGGTTTTCAGAATATTTATCTTGATTTTATGAACTCTTTCCCCAGTATTTGTGACTCCTTTATCAGTGACATTGAGAAACTTCATATGTTTATTATTATTATTTTTATTATGTTTGAGTAGAGCTTTGGAAGAAATATTACCATAGCGAATGCACAAAATAATCTCGCTATGCATTGAATAGGAATTTCTAATTTCATACAACATTAGCAGCTTGTTGTAAGTCTTCAGGCACTACATACTCAAAGGTACTGAAATAGAGAAAAGGAAAATATACTTTGTTTGAAAAATTAGACAAGATGGTTAGCGTCTGTTCCTAACCCTTTCAAGGTGAAGAAGGGTCTCTGTTCATTTGTGATGATTCTGAATCTGAAAGGAGTCATCTTACCTCAGGTGTCAATGACAAGAATGAAATTTTCAGGAGGGAATGAAGCCATGACCACAGTAGTCCTGCAGGGCCTTGTCCTGCTCAGGTAGCCCCTGGGAAAGGTTGTGGTTAGATGATTTATGAGGGCCTCACTGCCTGATTAGATGTAGTCCACCCAGGATCTACCCCCAACAGATTGATCTCTTGTTCACCTGATCTTTCTTTTGGCTTCACAAAAGGCTACATGTCGTAAATTAAATATTTTCTTAGAGGAAAAAAATCTTTTAAAAATATTTCTATTGATTGTAACAATTCCCAGACTCAAAGACAAGCGAATTTTACCTGCAGTCATAAAGCATAAGATGGCAGATGGGTTTCTTTATTTCCACCTGCTTTATCTGAGTCAGCAGCTGTATTTGTAAACTGGTAATACAATATTTAGTCAATGTTTAGTTTTCTACAACAGTTTCAAGGTGTTTGGACTGAAAATGCTTTCCATCTAAAAGTAATAATGATGATTTACATTCATTACTTTATTTAGTTTTTGTATAAACCTCCTTTTTAATTAATCCAAGGTAGGGAGTAATGTATATAGAGAGCTAAAACTTAGTTTCATCTCAGAGCAATTAAAACAATCTCTGTTAAGCTAAGTAAATGCCTAATAAAATTATTTCAGACTTTTGTACTTGGCTGGATACTTTTGAAATGGGCTTGGAAAAAGAGGATAAATGATGCTGTGAGATGATAGATCCATTGTCTAGATCTCATGCTACTCTTACTGATTCACACTACTTGTGTATTCATTGTATGTTTTTATTTTCAAGTTTGCCAATATTTCTCAGTAAATGCTTTAACATTTTTGTAAAATTTTGCACACAATTTTGTGTGCAAAGTAATGCATGTTCACAGAAACGTGAAATAAAATAATCTAAGGATTGTATTCATTTTATATTGTAGTTAGAAAGCAGCACAGTAGGTTAGAAGTTTCCTTAATATTCAGTGAGTAATTAGCTCTGTATTTAGTTTACTGTTTGTAAACTGAGCAAAGACAAAAGTTGCTTTTCTTAGTGATTCATTAGAAAGATGAACCAATGACAACAGACAGACTTAAGAACACAAAGAAAATCTATAAAGCCTCTAATGAGCTGAAAATATTATTAAATGAAATTAGTTGGTTATATGACAAAATAATCATTTACATAAATAAGAGCTCATGAAATACTATGTTCTTATTTCTGTGAGATTTTTAAATGTAAAGCACCAGGTCTTCCATTTTAATTAAAGTGTTTTCAGAGCTTCTCTGTGACACTCAAGTCCCTCCAGGAAATATCTTGTCGAGTATGTTAGATTTAATTTTTTAAAGATTTTATATGCTATACTATAAAACCTGCTGTAGAGAGAGAACTACAGCATTTGTAAGAAAAACAGAAATACTATAACAAATGGGAAGAGTGGGAAGCTGATTGATTGCAGCAATAAAGGCTTGTTATTTAGAGGGAACTACAGACAAAAACTGATAAAGCAAAAGTAACAAAACAAAAATATAAGGATTGTAAATAGTATCATTAGTAAGAGGATCCTGAGAATAAAGGAGTATTAACAAAGGTACCAGCTGATTACGAACATTCTGGAATGTGTGTAATTTATAGTGGAGGAAAATATACATTTAGCGTGTATGCACACAATACACTTGATTAAATATTGTTCATTGCAGCAGTTTGTCAAGGTGTAACATAACCTTTGTTAAAGTAGGGACTTGCAGGACTTGTTATCTATCAAATGGTTTAAGAGTTCTTTTTGAACACTGAATGGTGGCAAATGCATCAGCCAACTGAAGCGTTTGTAGGAGTACTGGTAGTGCCACAGTATCAGTACCTGGGTTGAACAGCAAAGAAACAAGTAGATGAGTATGAGTGTAACTGAGCATAGTCGAGCTGAGAATATCTCTTCTAAGACTAGCTTGATTTTCCTTCTTTCTGGATGGCAGGTTTTAACAGTGAGCATGATAGTGTTGATGGAGTTGGCTGCAAAGCGGCAGATGATACTGCATTTAATTTTGATTAAATTTTGAAATTAAAATGGCATGTAAAATGATTTAAGAAAAAAAAAAAAAAAAGGACTCATATCAAAGTGCAATTTTAGAACCATTGATTAGCTTTGTTCTTTATTAGGAGTCCCGGCCCTTGTCAACTGAACTCCTTTGATGGCCTGGAAATAAAACTGGATTGTGAATGTGCATGTAGATAACGTGTCTCAGGCATCTCTTTTCTAAGCTGAGGAATTCCAGTCTGTTCAATTGCTCCTCGTTTGGAAGCAGTACCTCTTCATCATCGTTCATCATTTTTCATCAACGTTCTTGATGATTTCTCTATTCTTTATTAATATTATTTTCATTTTGCTGAGGCGGGGTGGAACATTGTTGTATGCAGCATTCAAGATGCAGACTCATCATGTATTCATATGGTAGCATAGCAATATTTTTGTTTTCACTTTCTGGCAAAAAAAACTGAAGTTCATGAAAAGGGACAGAGAGAGATGGATAGGACATAATGGGTGACAGCTGATACCCATGTATTGTAATTTTCCATTGGAAACTGAAAACCTGGTAAAGCATTTCATAGTTTCTGTGTTTGGGAAGATGTTGAACAGTATCAGCTAGTGACCTGAGTGGGAAAAAAAGGACTGCTTTCATATTCTCTGGCTTGTTCTTAGAATGCAGGTTTGGTGTTGAGACCTGTGGGATCATGGAGTGTGAATCGTGGAGTCCAAAGATGCACTGGAGTGGTGTCATGGTTTATGGGCTTCTAGCTTCAGAGGATGCTTCTCACTGAGTGATGAGATCTGACATGGACCAAAAGATAGTCAGAGGACCTTCTTTTGGTGGCTTGCATGTAAACTGCCCAGAGATCCTATAATGTATCTGTGTGGATACATCAATGGATGCTAGAAATTCCCAGTCCTGTTGCGATTGAAGAACAAATCTTTTATCAAATGAGTTAATATGTTTATATTGATTTATAATGAGAAATCCAGTTTTTCTGTACAGCTATTTTTCTGCTGCAGCTATTAAAAAAAAAAAAAAAAAAAAAAAAAAAGGATGATGGAAAAGGGAGGGTTGATCTGCCAGGGGGGAGAAAGGCAATATAGAGGGACCTGGATAGACTGGATTGATAGGCCAAGGTAGACTGTATGAGTTTCAATAGAGCCAAGAGGTGGGTCCTGGATTTTGATCACAACAACCCCAGGCAACCCTACAGGCTTGGGGAGGAGTGACTGGAAAGCTGCCTGATGGAAAGGGACCTTGGTGTGCTGATGGGCAGTGGGCTGAAGATGAGCCGGCAGTGTGCCCAGGTGGCCAAGAAGGCCAATGGCATCCTGGCTTGGATCAGGAATGCTGTGGTGAGCAGGACTGGGGATGTCATCCTGCCCTGTACTGGGTGCTGGAGAGGCCTCACCTCCAGTGCTGTGATCAGTTTGGGGCACCTCAGTACAGAAGGGACATGGAGGTGCTGGAGCAGGTCCAGAGAAGGGCAGTAATGCTGGTGAAGGGCCTGGAGGATGTGTTCTGTGAGAAGAGACTGAAGGAACTGGGGCTGCTCAGTCTGGGGAAGAGGAGACTGAGAGGAGACGCTATTGCTCTCTTCCAATACCTGAAAGGTGATTGCAGTGAGAGTGGCGTTGGTCTCTTCTCACTGGTGACAGGTGACAGGACGAGTGGAAATGGCCTGAAGTTGTACCAGGAGAGGTTTAGATTGGATATCAGGAAAAACTTTCTGTCTTTACAGAAAGGGTGATTAAGTGCTGGAATAGGCTCTCCAGGGCAGTGGTTTAGTGAATGTGTTTAACAACCATTTGGATGCGCTGCTCAGGGAACATGATTTAGCAGAGTATTGTTAGAGTTAAGGTAGTATGGTTAGGTTGTGGTTGGACTTGATGATCTTTAAGGTCTTTTCCATCCTGAGCAATTCTATGATACTGTGAGATTGCATGAACAAAAACTTACTCTCCCTGAGATGAAGTGGTTTTTGTCTCCAATTCTTTAGATCTAGTGGTGCAAGATGATGGCATTTTTTCTGAATTATCCATTCCTTGTTTGAAAGCACTGGATTAACAAGTGTTAGAGTCTTATGTGGGGAACAGATGAGTTAGCATTAAAGAAAAAAAAAAAAAAAAAGATCCAAAAAACAAAAGGTTTTGCAAGTGTTTTCAGAAACTTGTTCTGGGAAGAAAATCTTTCTAGAAGTTCTAAGTATGGTCTGTATTTCTTCAGTAACTAATCATATCCAAGAACAGTTGTGACTGATATAGCCTGAGCTATAGTGAAAAATCAAAAATATCATAAAATGATGTCAGTAGTCGTGAAGATTTGCTCTGATATTCAGTTTGGATTGAGATGTGTAGATGTTTTGTGAGAGAAATCAAGACAAGTGGGAAGTATGTACTTGCACAAGAGTAACAGTAGCCCACGGCGTTTTGGTAATAGAAAGGAATTTCCCAAGCTTGCTTTAGTTTGCTCTTGAGAATTTGCTCACAGTGATATCCAGGTCACTCAGGTGCACAATTATATGTAATAAAAACTTGAATTATATAATATAGTTAATGTCAATCCTTTTTCTTTAGCTTCCCTGGAGAATTCTAAAACTGCATTGGTTTTTATTCTTACAAGTTAATTGCATTTCAGAGTGCCAGAGCAGCAGCTGGCTGCAGAGCTCTAGGCAGCATGTGCAAGTGGTGGTATTCAGGTAGGAGCTGGTGATGGCTGTGCCTGTAGGTCCACGGTACCAAAGTACAATAGATGGGCTGGAGAACAGATGGCTTCTGAGTGCTCTGCTACATAAATGTGACAGTGGGTAAGAATTTACAAATCAGAGAATGCAATCAGAGGAGGCAATGCAACAGTCTTAGAAGCATGTGAGTTCTTTATCCAGTCTCTTTTCTTCTTCAGAATGGTGGCAAGATTGAAACTTTGGGGTTACTCCTGGAGCTTCAGATTACTAAAGTAGTAGTAGAGCTGGAAGTATTAAACTTCTAGAGGTTCCACTGTTGATCCCTCTTGGCTTTTAAGAAGAGACCAGGCAAATGGAGCACCTGCTAGTGCTCATGCTCTTTGCCGGAAACAACAGAGATAATGTCTAAAAATCCGCTTCATAGAACACAGTCCTTGAAGCCAGTCATCAAAGCAGAATTCATGCATGATAGAAACTCAACTCACAAAGATATATATATTTAGAGAAAGAGGTGTCTTTTTGTTTCAACTGGGATGAAATTGTTTTCTTCAGAGTGCCTGGATGATGCTATGTTTTGTTCTAGGAGAAACGCAATGTCGATAACACTCCGATGTCTATAGCTGCTGCTAAGCAGTGTTGTAAAGGGCCAGAGCCACTCGTAACCAAGGGCCCAAGGAACTGGGAGGGAATAGAATTAAGACAGCTGACTTAGGGTGGCCAAAGGGCTTTTTCATGCCATATGACATGATGCAGAAGGAGTTTTGGAGGGAGGGAGAGTTCATCTCACTCTCTTCTGCTGCGCAGGGGGCTAGCTAGGCATTAATTAAGGGGATGGTAAGCAATTACTTACATAAGAGATGGATATCTAATTGTGTCATCTAAAAACAAAAGGAAACAAAATGTTTAAGCTCAGCTAAGCAGTCAAAAGTAATTGAGATAAAAGATATTATTTTAATGGCATTAGATAAGAATAGGAGAGGGATCTTAAATTTAAATTTTGTGAATATAGTTCAATAAATCCTCTTCAAGCTCATTCTATCCAGTTCTGTGCTCCCCAGCTCAAGTAAGACTTGATTTTACTGGACAGATCCAGCAACCTGAGCAAGTAGAGTAATAAATACCTGACTACCCTTAAATCCCTGATGAAAGATAGTAAAGGATGGTCTGTCTCAGTGATGCTTCATGACAGGACAGTGGAATACAAGAAATTCCATTTAAATAAGAAAAACCTTTTTTTGCCATGATGGTGGCTGGGCACTAGCAGAAACTACCCAGAGAGGATATTAAATAACCATATTCAGAGTTAGTCAAAATCTGAGTGGACACGGTCCTGAGCAATCTACTTTAGCCAATTTGATGTCATAGTCATGGAATATCCCGAGCTGGAAGAAACCCACAAGGATCATTGAGTCCAACTCCTGGCTCCATGCCTGACCACCCAAAAGTCAGATCATGTGCTTGAGAGTGTTGTCCAGATACTCCTTGACCTCTGGCAAGGTCAGTGCCATGACCACTTCCCTGGGAAGGTTGCTCACCCTCTTGGTGAAGATTTTTTTCCTGATATTCAACCCGAACCTCCCCTGTTGCAGTTCCATGCCATTCCTTCAGGTTCTCTTGCTGGTCACAAGACAGAGAATCAGAAGATTCTCTCATCAGGAACCAATCCCTGAAGACCTCAAATGTTCTGTGATTCTGTCCACTTGGACAAAAGTTAAGTTTAAAAAATTCAGACTGCAAGTGTCCATTTTAAGAGAGAAGGCATTATACAAATAATTTTTTTTTTTTTTAAGAAGTTAACTTCAGCTCAGACTTAGATATTGGAATATTTTAAGCAAATCAAAACCTTCCAAGGCTCCTAAGCTGCCTTAGTTTGAATATTGTCAAATTAAGATCAGGAATAATATTTCTTCTTAGTATTACATTCCTGTTTCGCTATTTGAAATTTAGTTTTAAAATTATATAACTGTAGGAAAAAATATTTATATAGACTGTCCATTCAAAGGCTGCACTGAAAAATATTCATCTGATTAATTAAACTTTAATCTATGCCTTAGCACATTTGTATGTAGTGAAATTGTTCTTAGGTAATGTCCTTAAAGCTGGCACTGGAGAACATTGTAAAACCTGCAGAGAATGCTGTGTCATGAGTTTCAAGAATATTAAGACTGTTTTATTTAAAATAATCAAAGGCAAGACATTTTTCTATGAGGCTCTAACTCTTTGGGACACCTCTAGCAAATTCTTTTTAAAGACATCTTTGTCTGCAGATGTTCCCCCTTCCCAAAAAGTATTTTACCTCATGGTCTGCTTTTTATTTACTAAATATTAATCAATACTTGGCAAATATAGTTATTGAATTGATGAATACTTCCCAGATACATGAAGGAGTGCCGGGGTTTGTATTCTAATTGCACTTTAATTTTTATTTCTAATTGCTTTTTCTGAAATAAAACAGACAATTTAGTGAATATATGGTTCCCTGGGGTTTCTCCTCATTTTTTTGTTTTGGGTTGTTTTGTTTTTTCTTAAATGAGAACAAAGCAGTTGCTTCTCTGACCTTCTCCCAGTGAAACTGTGTTCAAAGTGTTTTAAGACTGCAGGGACTTAATTCTCTCTGGAAGGTAATTAATGTGCTTCTCTTCAGCAAAATCTGCTTTTCTTTTTAACTCTTCTTTCTCCATGTTCAGCTGCGTATCTTCCAGCTTTCTGTCATCCAAGTAGACAGGACTGTCTGTGGTCAACCATCTCTTCCGATTTCCTTACCAAGCAATTGTTCTTTTACTGAGTCAAACTGAATTTATGGACTTTGATGGTCTGGTGGTTGAGTGCTGTTTTAGGTGACTGTTTCCCCAGTGATAATCAAATTCATCCAATTCATTCTTTCTCCTGCTTTAATTTCTACAGTGTCTCTATTAAGCTACATTTTTCTGTCTTCAGCCATATTTCTTGTTAGCAATTCAATGTTGCTGCCTTCTGTCATTCTCCCTGTTTCTAGGACAGCAGCCAGCTGGCAAACTGCCTTCTCTGAGCTTTTATCATATCATTTTGCAGCATGTTACTTGTTCTTAGTGGGTGTAGTTCAGGTCCAGGAGAAGGCAGAAAACCAAAAGTGTTTGCATTAGAATCAGAAAAAGTACTACATAAATAGTAAGGGGAGCAAGGAAGCAATAAAAAGCCTTCCATTAGGTGAATAGCAGAAATGCATGCAAAATGAATCATCTCTGAAGATTCCAGAAGTTGAGAGGAAAAGTTTTAAAGGAATAGATGATCTTGAAGCTCTTCAGGTTTTTGGATGCGCTGATCAGTGATTATTCAATACATAGTTATAGTTGACAGGATGATTATGATAATACAGGAAACTTCTAAAGTCACTTGATGGTTATTAGCACTATTTACAAGACCATTACATACTTATGAAAACAGCTTGTCATTAAGAAGAACGTCCACTAGATTATAGAGAGGAATAACTCAGTGACTAAAAGGCAAAGGAATCCTCCAAAATTTATTTTACTATATTTGTTTCTTCATCTTTTTTGATTTCAAGATGTCTTTAATCTCAAAGATAATTCCACAATGCTGATATTTGCCTATAGCAGAATAGAACAAAGTGAAAGCAAATACCAGCATCCTGGTAGGGATATGGGAACTTCTGAGTTATCTTAGATGGAATCTGAGTTTTCATTAGTATTGACTTCTTGCTTTGCAAGACGGAGAGTCACTGTCACCAGGGCACTATAATTCCTTCTGTACTGTAAGTGAAAATGTAGATCTGAATCTATTAAAGCAGTACTGCTTAATGGGGAAATTCCCTTATCCACCAGCTAGTTAACCTGTATTTACACATGTAGGTTCTCAACTATTCCATTTTTCAATCTTGAGTTGATCATCTATGTTTTTGAATTACTGATGTTTTGTTTTCAAATTGGTCTAAAAGTGAACCTCAAGCATATAGGTAGTCATCCAAACAGGTATTTTGACTGTATTGTTAACTATGGGCTTTCTAATTCATGCATGGAGAAAAAAAAAAAAAAGAAAAAAAAAAAAGGTAATTTAATACTTCATAGCTCTCAGCTGCCCTGGAATTAGTAGAGCTTATATTGTGACTGTTGAAACCAATATTGTCTTGTTTTCCTGACCCCCTTACACATTAAAAAAGCCTGACATGGAAAAGTAATAGAAAGTGTATTGCATTAGGATTTAGTACTAAAGATAAACAACACAAATGAAACTGAAAGCATATGGCATTCCTTGGTTTCTGTGCCAGCTGATGAGCAATACATTTTGTATTATGATTCACTTTGGAGGTTTTAAACCATTAAAACCTTGCTGTTTTGTTTTGCATGCTTGAAAGTTGCCAGTTAAACCAACTGGAGTACCCTAATTTAGCTGATTGTGTGAGTCATTTGTCAGAACTCTGGCTTTGAATTTTTTAGATTGAATTGGAAAATTGGACAAAATGCGTTACATACAGCCAGTTGTATACCATATGCCTTAGTGATGGAATGCTAAAGATGGAAATGAAACAACATTGATGATCATCATATAAAGGAAACAGAAAAAATCATCAAATAATTCTGATATTCAAGAGCACACAAAAAAATTAGGATTTCCTTGTGGTTACCTAATGGTACTATTCTATGCTTAATAGACTGTTCTCTGACAATTCAGTTAAGCGTTTAACTTCAGTATATATCGAACAAGATAACTTCAGATTCTACCTCTCAATCCAATGACTCTAATGCAGGCTCTATGCTGAGATCAAGTTTCAATGGTTTTCCTCCATTAAAAGAAAGGATTTAGAACTTTGTCAGTAGATGCACTTGGATGGACGTATTTGCTTGATGCAGTGTTCAGTGGCTAAAGTAACTTGGAACAATTGCGGAATAAGACATTACTCTAAGAGCTTATTAAGAAAAAAACTACATAATCTTTCTTGAAATTTAACTGAGCAGTACTGTTTTCGTGGCAACTATTGTGTCTGTGAGAATATGGAAGGACTGACCTAGAGATTGTCAGAATGAAGAGAAAGTTGGGTATGGTTTGTGCCTGCATGAAATCTCTGTAGCAAACATTCATTATGGGTTTGTATTACATTAGTTTAAAATGTGATCACCTAGAAACTGCTTTAAGCATTCAAGTATTGATTGCAGTTTTTTAATGAAGTTTCTGTTAATCACAGACTCTTAAAGGTCAAAGAAATGTTAGTTCAAACCACACCTTTCTTTTGATTAAATTTCTTTGATATATTTGATCAGTTGGGTTATAAAATAAAATCAACATTCTCTGGAGCATTATTTATCTAATTCCATTTATGTCTTTCCTATTTTGCATCAGCTTTTTTCTTCCAAAGATACAGATCTATTTAGACAGGTCTGGCATAGTGTGAGACAGTTAGTTCATGTTTATTTCAGACTTGAAAGAGGAGAAAAGGCAATACCTCTTTGCATATTTTCTTTTAACTTTCTTGTGATTAAATGTGTTATGGCAGTGAGAGATAGCCTGATTGAAGGCTCAACTCTTTGCTGTTGTGTGATGACTGTGGTGCTGTCTCAGTGCAGAAAGGGCAGCCAGAACAAAGCAGAATGGTTCATAGGCAAGGCAAAGATTTTTGGCAGTGGCAGAGCAGGTTCTGGAGAGGTGAGAGGTATGAAAAGCAAACAGCAAGTCTTTCTGGAGGCCAAGTGCCCTAGCACTATATCCTGTGGGTGATGCGGGATGTGCCTTTATTTGCATTTCCTTTGCTTTCTGATGTCCTTTGCTTTCTGATGTCCTCACATCAGCCCAGCCCATCTGATCTCACCAGGGATCTTGCACCTCTTTTGGTGACCCTTCATGTTACACTGGAGGCAGATGGTGGTGGTACTGGCTTAGGACTGGGCCTTAATTAGTCCCTTCAAGTGCAAGCTTTCTGCTCTATAGAAGTATGAGATTTTTTAGCTTCCTATAGCCAAGATGAGGCCTCCTTCATGCATCTAGGCTGCAGTGTATTAAATTTCTCATCACCACTAAGCTTGAGCCTTCAGTTGTGCTGCTCTTTGTCAAGATGTTTGGAACAAAATATTTAAGCATGCTGATATTTATTGTTCTTACGATAATGCCAAATATGTTTCATTATTTCTGCTTAGTCAGTTCAATAATTTAATTAGGCCCTTCTCCTAAAAATTCCCTACATTTCATTGTATAGTAAAAGGTAAATGCATTTTTGTCACTGGATCTGATCTGCTTTTCCTTCTGCAACATCCACAAGAAATTTATAAAATGTCTCCATATAGGCCATTCACATAAGGGTTGATACTTAGAAATTGCCATATGATAGGATTTCTGGGTATCCAGTCTTGTGATTATAGAAAATCTGATTAATTGGTTAAGTGTCACGTCTCATATGCCATAACTAAGGCAAAATTAAAAAAAAAGAAAAAAGATAACAGTTACAAATAATGCCAATGTAGAAAATCTGATGTTCACCAATACGAGCATTTTTTGCCTCATTCAGCATCTTTCTGAGTCAATCTTATGTAGAAAGCCAAGTAGCAGGATAAATTGGGACATTATTGTTCAGTTTGCATGTCTATCTAAATTCAATCTCTTAATAAAACTCTGTTATTGATTATTATGTTTCTAATTTGCCTCAAGGCTCTTCTATACAATTATAGCTAAGAAACAAAGCATAAAAGAATTTTCCTACAGAGAATTATTAAAGAAAATGAAAATAAAACAGAAAGCTGAATTAAATTTATGTTATCTTGCTGTAAAGCTAACAGCCTTAGCAAGTAAAAGTTTTATGAAAGTTAAGCTGTTTATATAGCTATACAGGAAGCATAAAAAATGTAAAAGTCATAGATAGTAAATGATGAAGTAAATTTGGCTTATGAGATTGCAAAATTTGGGGTATCTAAATGCTCTTGGAGTAGAAAAACTGGGACTTCTGCCTTTCATTTTAAACAACCACAGACTTGGAAAAGGTTTCACTCTGGAGTCAACTCCATTTGACAACTCCAGCACAAATCACTCTCTGGATGTTCAGTTGAGTACCACATTTGATTATGTTGCTTCATAATGATGCCTTGTGGTTAACATAACAAGGCTTTTCTTTCTTGGATACATATTTTTAATATTCCAAGCAGAACATCTTAGAAATGATTAAATACTGAAATGCTTACTTATATTTCATGCAACCTAATGTGATCCTCAGTGTCTTATCGATGAGTTACTCTGACATGGTACTTCAGTTGTGCAGGGAGTTGTTTCTGGAGATGATTGATGGAAAAGGAAATGAGAGGATGAGCTTCACCTAACTGGTGAAACAGGTACTTAGCTTCCTGTGCTGTAAAACCATCTGTGGAGTCAAACATTTTATTAAGGGGTCCAGGTACTTGCTTGCCTGGTTTTTGTGTAACAATTAAAAAAAGAAAAGAGAAGAAAAAAAGATAAAGGTGTTCTAAGAATATTTAGCTTGGTGACTAGAGAATTCAAATGGGATTGGCGATCTTTTTAATTTCAAATGTGGCTTGCATTGATCAACAGACAAAAATCAAGTATTTAATAAAGAATTATTAAAATCTAAATTCATTTTACTCCTCCAGTATAGCAGAGCAGGCCATGGGGAAGTTTGAGAAAGTCTCCAGCAAGAATAATGAGTGCAGAAACAGCTCTAGGATGGGGAGTTAGAGAGTGACATTTCAAGTCCCTACTGTAGATTACGTCTATTTACTCTTATATACATCAATTGCTTCAAAAGTAATGCCTCCTATTCATTTCCCCAGAAAATACAATAGGTACAAAGAGCACAATAACATCATCTGATAGAGAAAATTCTCAGTTATAAAGCACTGTTTTTCAGCATTGTCACTGCTATTTGCCAATTTGCACATGTGAGCTGATTGAGGCACTTTCCATCTCTTGGTGTGGCAGCTGTGCATGACAATCCAAACCCTGGCTTGTCTTTCAGGTTACTGTCAGTGCTGCAGAAATGCACCACCCACCGCCTCACTGTGCTCACATCCACTCTTTGTTGTCCATAAATATTCAGCAAACATGGGTGAATGTCAGTGGGTGTCATTTTTTTTCTGCAGGGGGGAATTCAGTCCCACCGGTTTGCTCCCTCCACACTTCCACATGAGACTCCATTCTGAGAAACTGTCCCGCTGCTGCCATCTGTCACATAATAACCAAATACAATGGAATTTTGGTGGAAAGGTTCAACCTCTGCTCCCATGCCACCACCATCTGCCTCTGACATTGTGCACCAACGTCATGAAATAGGAGAGATGACTTTCAGAGCAGCCCTGATATCATGAATGCTTTTTGTCTAAGGCTTCTCCAAGCCTGATTTAAATTATTAGACATCAGTGTCAATGTCTTCCTTCACCTTTTCACAACATCTCAATTTTGAGATGCTTAAGACATGCAGTTTAGCACAGGATTCTGAGTTTTAGATTACGTAGCTGCAAGCTAATGTAACACTATGCAAGCTATGGAACAAAAGCAACTGTGTCACTGTGTAAGGCAGTTGAGGCTGTACCTGGGTGAGGCTGATTCCCCAAGAAAAGCAGATCAATAAAAGGTATACCAGAAGGTTAACAAAGATCCAGACCTGACTTCACTCTCCACCATTGTCATTTAATGAACAAGACAAAAGAGACAAACACACAAAAATGGATTTTATACAATGTGTTGTACATATTCTGGTGGTAATCTTTTATGTTTAAGTACATTTTCTCATTTTTAGAAAAGTTATCAAGTCTAAAGCATTGCTTCAGGTTTTGTTATGCTTCTGCCTAACATGATTTTGTATTGTATATTCTGTAAGGCTAGGCGTGATAAGATTTTAATGCAGTAAGTCAGTACAGCAAAGGATTTTCTTCCAGAAGTCACTGATTTAGGAAACCTTGTGGCAAAATAGCGAATATATTTCCTGTGGCAGTGAGATACCTCATTATTTATTTGACCTTTCAAAATTCTAACCATTTAAAATTTAATGTAAACTTTAAGAGATGTACTTCATATATGGAAAATATAATGAGATCCGGTAATAGGTCTAGAATGTGAGGAAACTTTTTAAGTATAGAACATGCCTCTTAAACCCTGATGACCTTTAAAACCATAAGAGATGTCTTAAGTGAACACACTACAATTATTGCTGTGAGGTATTGGAGTCAGTGATAGCTAAAATGTGTTTGGTATTAGTTTGTGCATGCAAATTTAGGAAGGAAATAACACCGTAAAACCGAGTTTAAAGTTCTTTGCATGAGACATTTTAAGGTTGTGGCCATATCATTAATGATATGGAAAGTTTTGAGTCTGTTGTCAGAAGATCAGCTTTGACAGATTGACAGGAGAAAGGATCACTTGCATTTATAAGGGCTGAAGCAGTGTATTGTGTAAGTTAGGGACAGATGAGGTAAGAGAATTATTCAGTTTGAAGCTGTTGGTTTTCTTCATTCAGTGGAATTACTTCTGTGGTTTTCTACAAAATAAAGAGGAATATTTTATTTTTTTCTGTACCAGGAAAAAGTGGGTTTTTTTGTTTGTTTGTTTGTTTGTTTGTTTGTTTTTCCTTCTTGAAACTAGAGTAAGGATAGATTTGGGCTATTGCTGTGCATGCTATACTCATTGCTTTTTGAGTTTGGGAGTCAGCTTTATGTTCTACGGTAGACAGCTGAGGAAAGCACAACCTTTTGAACTTCCATTTCAGTTGTCCAGTGTCTGACTAGTTGGCAAGATGGAAAAGCCTCTGTTCACCTTGGTTTTGTTTAGTTAGTTGTTTGGTCAGTAAACAGGTTCAAATAATTGATAAATTCATTCTATAAAAATGCACAGGGTGATTGAACTGCCTCTACTTTTCTTTTACCAAGTCACATTTGCCCTTCTGAATCATTATAGAAAGAACTTTATGTTATGTTCCAAAACTGAGTATGAGATCCCCATTATGCTTGTTCCCCTCCTCTGTAATGGACAATAATTCCTGTTGGGAAAATTCCAACTTACACTCTTTGTTGATTGAGATCTCGTTCTCTTTTCATGGTGTACAACTCATGTTTCATCTCTAATCATTTTGTAAATTATTGCTAGAATTAAGGATCACAAGCATCTGTTATTGCTTCTGACTTTTTACAGTGTAAACCCTAAGTAAATGTAAAAGAGAGGTAATATTGAGCCCCCAATATCAGAACCAAAGGTGAAGGTACAGATAAGTCCGTACCCATATTTTTGTATATTTTGTTAGACTTAGAAAGATCCCACCCTCTTTATTCTGGGACTAACCTAGAGAAGCTGAGGGCAGAGGGCTGTGTGCCAGGATGTGTTTCTCTGATGTAACCACAGGGACCCCGTGCCCCTTAGGAGAAAACCAACATTGATCTTGCAGTTGCTGTTGTGTCTTTTAGTAGGTCAGAAGGGAGGCAGATCTCACAGGGATTGTTCTTTCCATCACATGTGCCCTTTGCCAGATAGCATAACAGTGTGGGTTGCATGGAATCTGCCTGCAGCCCAGCTCTTGTGCAGCTGGAGTACTGTGATAGGGGATGTGTAGTCTAGGGAAGGCCTTCGAACCTCTAGGAACTGGTAATGCAACAGAATTGTGCTACCAGTTGCAAATAAACAGCTGCAGAGGACAGTCTTACTGATTCATTTAATTGCACAACACGGAAGTAGTTCTTAAAGAGGCAGCTAAAAGTGTCAGTAGGTTTAGTAAAACTGTAAGTACATAAGACATAACTACCCTAAGACTATTTAATCATAAGAAATCAGGAGAATATACCTCCTCCAGTATACATCTTTAGCATTTGAGCTTACATTTCTCAGGCACTAACAATTTCAAGGATACCACAGTTTCCTCTAGGGAAAAAGTTTCCATTTCAGATGAAATAGATAATTTCACTTTCTCTTTTATTATGAGAATAAACCACCATTTAAAGCATGGTGTATTCTCATTTTCCCTTTTATCCAATAGTCTACTACATTGTCTATTCAAAAGCAAACATCTGCATAACACTTATACTCATGGCCAGGTTGGATGAGGCTTTGAGCAACCTGATCTAAAGGAAAGTGCCCCTGCCTATAGCAAAGGGGATGGAAACAAATGAGCTTTAAGGTCCCTTCCAGCCCAACCATTCTATGGTTCTATGGTTCTATATTATTCTACTCAAGTTACCTCTTGCAGAGAAAATTGACTTCAGTGCTGTGGATTCTCTTTGATACTTTCACCAGGAAAAATACTGTCATCAGAATTAAATTAGCCCTGTTAGTACTGTTTATTTACCATCAGTAAAATTTTGCTGAACAGTGTGCTATTAATAACTATTAACCTCCTGACAAGGAAGGATGACTTGATATTGGTTATATTACATTGCTCACAAAGCCTATGTATTCACTGAAGAATCCATTAATTTAGAAATTTGTTTTGACATTCTTTTTAAACCTGGAGAGAGGTATATTTATACAACAAGTCTTCTGTTGCACTTTCATATTTTATACTTTCTGATGATTAAATAGAATGCATTTTTTTTTTTCTGTTTCAGTATTTTTGTTTTAGATAAGATTATTTCACTATCTATACCTAATTATGCACGAGATTGAAAACTGATCTTGACTTTGGGCTGCCTTTAATGTGACTTTCAGCTGAATCTTCTCCTCTCTCTGGCTCAGCTTCTGGTCTGATGATTATTTGTGCCTGAAAGGCAGCAAGGGAAGCCACAGGCATAATGGGAGCGAAGAGCAATTGAAACTCTTCTTAAAACAGCAAGGACCTTCAAAATCCACTGGTGAGCCAGTTCAGGAAGATTGCTGGTCAAAAAGTAGATCTTGATGAGACGACAGAATAGAGAAGAAGGAAGGACTGAGACAACTGAAAATTAAGATTTTAGGCATTCATATGGAACTGCAGCCTTAATTCCTGGGAATGCCCTACTAAAAATTTGAGGGAATGGAAAAGACTGTCAACATGATTTAGTCTAAATCCACCAGTGCTTTTAGTTACGAATTTTAGCTCTGCAAGCCTTCCAAAGGACAGGTCTTAAAATGATTGAAAGGTGGAGGTGGAATGCTTCTCTTCATTAAGCTCAGGAAAGGACAACGTGTGTTTTTGTGGTACGAGCTTTCAAAATAATTTAATCTTTTGCAGTAAAAAATGTACTTGTGAGGAAGACCAGTTAGAAAGCAAATAAGTTGACAAGACCAAAAAAACCAAATCATTTTTTGAAATATTTTAGAAATAAAGAACTGTATTACATGTTGGATGGCCTGTGCTGTATTATATTGTATATTCACTTTTCCAACACAAACAAAGTCATACCCAAAACTTAAGTCTGTCTGGATGTCTGGAGCTTGGGATATCAATTAGGTCTCTTTCACAGTGCTTTATTAACTTGGATCTTAGATGACCATAAATCTGTTTTGGAGGTTATTCTCCAGCCAGACTGAAGTTTGTATGCTGACAGGCAGATGCATGAAGAGGACATAGAAAGGAAGATACAATTTTCCACAAGGTCATGTTTCCTCTGTGACCTGGATCTGGAATTTTGGTTCTCCTCCAAAGGACTCAAATTTGTTTAAATGAGAATTTGTGACAAGGGTGACCATGTATAGAAGCACAGGGCATTAATTAGAAGAGGATAAAAGTCTGCTTCAGGTTGTTTAAAGTAATTGGGAAGATAAGTTTGTTTAGCAAATATTTTCCCAACAATTCTACATCTAATAACAATAAAACTGATCATTAGGTGCAGTAAAAACACCTATGATGATGAATGCAGCAAGAATTCAAAATAATATTTTGTCAAGAGATGTTCAAAACTGTTTTTTATGTAATGATTAGTTTTACCTTAATTACATCAAAATGTAAATCATTCAAATTACTGCATGTATTTGTGAGGAAAATAATTGCATTTTAAATTTCATTGAAGAGACCTGGCAAATAAAATTGTAATTAAAATCAGTTATCATGAAAACAAAAAGCATCAAAGCCTATACACTATGGATTTCTTATTCTTGGGTCTGAAAGCAAGCAAGACAAAGGAATTATTGAGATTTATTCTAGATTAGCTGAAAAGGGAATGAAAATTAAAAATGTATGTACTATAACTTCAATATAATGCTCAGATAGAAATGACAATGTCACTGTCAAGGTGAATTTGTCAACAAGAAGTCCAGACCAGGCAGCTGAATTATTTTTCTGTGGCTTGAATAATTATTTTCAAACAAAAACTTATTTTTAGTGCTGTCTGTACAGTGTACCTTGTACAATGTACCCTTTTAGTTTTCATTGGCTTTTTTATTTTTTCTCACTTTCTCTCTTTATTTCATTCTTTAAATTTCTTTCAGAGGCAAAAACTTCACAGATGGTGCTATTCTGTACTTGCAGAAAGAAACAAACAGCTGTCCTTGTAGAAGACTTAGTACTCATGTAATTCACAGCCCTACCTTCCTTTCAAGCACATAAGAATATTTCATGTGCAGTGAAGGTCAAAACTTGTTTTTGTAGAATCACAGAATGGTTTAGGGCTTTGTGTTGGAAGGAACCTTAAAGCCCATCCAGTTCCAAACCTCCCACTATTCTGGGTTGCTCACAGCCGTGTCCAGCCTGGCCTGGAACATTTCCAGGGATGGGGCATCCACATCTTCTCAGTGCCTCGCCACTCTCTGAGTTAACAATTTCTTCCTTATCTCTGATCTTCATCTTAATCTCATCTTACGCTCATTTAGTTTAAATTCGTTATTATTTTCTTTCTTGTTTTCCTTTTTTTTTTTTTTTTTTTTGCTACTCCCTTCATTTGTGCTGTAAAGAGCCTGCTGCCTTGAAGTGAGAATAAAATACCAATATGTTCTCTTGCTTATGTGTACGCATGAATATATTTCTATGTAATGTTCCTGTCTTGACACAGTCGCACAGACCAGTCTGTGGAAAAGGCCAGAAAAGGTATTATTATCTGCATTGTAATAGTTCCTATTATAAATATGAAACTGATAAAAAAAAGTTCTTGTACAAGTTTGTGTCAGAGCTAGGAATGTAAAAGCAATTCTTTTGAATCCCCTTCTAAAATGATAGGTTGAATAGCCTTCTTTCAAGACAATAACTGTCAAAGCCAAATATCTTTTTGAATTACTTGTCTTTAGCTTCCAGAACTCAGTATTTCATTATGATTTGAAGTGTCCCTAACGAAATTCTTAAGCCACTGTGTACAGGACAAGTGGCTGATGTCTGAGGAAGTTAAGAAATTGATTTAATATGTTGAACGAATGGAAAAATAAAACAAGATTTGTACAGCTGGATCTACACTTTTCTCATTTGAGACTGCTTTTTCTCTTTTTCTCTGCTTCAGGAGAAAGCAAAGGGTTTTATGCCACATGACTTGAGGACTGAAGGACAGATGAAGAATGTGCTAGTCAAAATTTCAGCACTTCATAGCAAGGTGAGTGCAACTTTCTATTGTTGAAACAGCTTACCATTGGATTTTTTCCACTTAGAAATGAAAAGACATAGTGAATATCTATGATGAAATTTTGCCAAGGTCCATGTTAAGTAAGATGTTTCTTCTGAATTAACCATATTAAAACGTTTACATCTCTACTCAACTGTAGACGTTGCTACTTCTATATGCCATGTGATATCTGAAATTTTTTTTTTGTGGGCTAGATGTAGTTTATTTGGGACTAATGTAAGGTTTTGTCATAAAAACACTGAAAGATTTGAATTTTTTTAGGGTCTGGTGGCTCTTAATGATTTGATGTCCTCTAGAAATCTCTTCAGAGGAAAATGCTCTCCTTACAGATGTAGATTAACTATTTGACCTTTAAGCACTGCATGAAAATCAACTCTCTTTTAAATGCAAAAATGTCACCTGATAATGAAAGAGACGTCTAAATGTGTTTGGGAGAAAACTGGTGTTTCTTAGAACTGTGGTTAGAGCCTCGCTCTATATTCTGCTGCCTGCCTTGCGGCAGATTGTTTCATTATCCAGCAGTATCATTAATCTTTTTTATTATCACCTCAAAAATAAACAAACAATGATTTTGTTGTGTTTGACACAAGTAGTGCATTTTAATTTTGTAGGCTTGTATGATAGACTTAGAAAAAGTCTGTAACATTTCAGCTTGAAATATGGACTTACAAACATGAAAGTGCTTTCAGATGTGTGGAGATACAGTAGCATCAGTTGTGCGTATTAAAGAAAGAGTGTGATTTTTATCTATTCCACACAGAGCTTAGCATTAACTAGAAGACTTGATATTAATTAATTTTAGAAATGACTTGACATTCATTTTTCTTTCATGCAAGTAGTTTATGCTTCTCTGTGAGTCATACTGAAAGCAGGCCTCTGTGAAACCAGAGGAGTAATCCTGAGTCATATGATGGAGTTAATTTCAGTAATAATATTTGAAAATGCAGCTGTTTTGGTAATCTATTTCTGTAATTTGTTTCTTTCCTTTGCAACTTGGCAAAATTCAGCTTCCCTCCTTTCTTTATTTGTACCTAATAGTTAAAAGTAATAATGGTGGTTGTGATTGCAGATTAATTCAGAATTTGTACTGGATTTTTAGGTGTTATCTTCTTAATTCTGGGGTGTGTGAATATAGACAGCTGGCAATTTATTGGAATTTATTTTTCTTGAGTTCAGATGGTTTGAAATTAATAGAATAATTACAAAGGGAGCACCTCATAACTCTTTTGGTCATGACTTCATTAATCTTATGGCCACTGAAATGAAGTTTTGTTTCATTATTTGGCATTAAAGTCAAGGAGACATTAGAGTCTTTGGGACTGTATATTATATATGATAAGCTGCTGTATGCAAGTAAGAAGAAACCTTGATTTAAAATACACATGCATAGAATGGTAGTACTCAAGGGTTATTCAAGAAACAGTATGGTACATAAAATATTTGTAATGACTATTACCGAGTTTGGAGAATTTCAGCATTATTTCTTGTTTCACAGGCTTCACATGGATTCATTGAGCACTAGTAGCATGTTGATGAAATTGATACTACCATGAATTATTAAAACTTGAAGACTACTTATTTAGCAATTTCTGTTCATAACAGATCAGTGTTTTTTCTTCTTTTCCTGTGAGGGAAATATTTATAGATGGGTGAGTGTGTGTAATCAGTGCAGTTTTAAACTGGCTTTCTTAAAGTCTCTTCCTCTTTTTAGCCATCCTTAGTTATGATTACTAAAGAAAAGAGGTTCTGGAGATTCGATTTCCGTGAGAAGCTCCAGGTGAAAGCATCATATTTTCTTGCTCTTCCTTGGATTTCATCCAAAGTCAATTCTGTTTAATCTGCCTGCTGCTGCTCTGGAAGTGACATCTGTTCAAATTTACACTCTTTATCATGGCTGACATGTTGTTTGTGTGTCTGTTTACCCCGAGCCCCAGTTCCAACTGCCTCTTGCAGATAATTTGTGATTTCTTCCTTCAGTCTATCACAGGTTGCTAGGCATTGAATTGCTGTATATGGAGTTTTCCTATTATTTTTTATTTCTTTTCCTCAGTTTTGCAATTATGCTTTGAGGAAAAACAAGAACTCTAGATGTAGAGCATGCTAGGAAATACACAGAAGGAAGGTGGATGAGAAATGAAGAGGTTGCAGGAGGGGGCACGCAGGAAAAATGAGCTGAATTTGGAGTTGAAATATCGCTAAAATACCTAATAAAAATTATAGGAAGATTCAAATATATTTCTTTATCAGTGTTTGTTTTTACAGCAGCTATCACATTAACACTTCCCATATCCTATGACAGTAAACTCTCCTATTGGATTATTCTTTTTTTTTAATTTTTTCTATCCTTATTATTCTAACTGTATTTGCATAACTGGGGCAAATTATAAACATGATTTAATATTCTGCATAGATGATGGTTTAAAAGCTATTGTATTTTTTGTTTTTTTGTTTTTTGGGTTTTTTTTTTTTGTGTGTGTGTGTGTGAAAGAAAAGGTGTTATTTTTGCTGAAGAGAAATCATCCAAAGTGTAACCATTACATTGTACTCCTGTCCTGGAGTTTCAGTGAACTCGATTTTAACCTAAAAATGGGATCTGAATTATATCTAAAATTGGGATATAGGGACATTAACTCTAAGAGCAACCCTGTTCAGTCAATAAACAGAGAAGAAACAGTGAACACCGTAGTTAGAGTGGGCACACTGTAAGCACCAAGCTGTATGGAGATGCAAACCCACCCAGATCTGCTTGCTCTTTTTAACATACGTCTGTATCAATTCCATTCCAGGCACCCCCAATGTGTGCCTGCTGGCTGACTTTCTAACGAATACAAGCTGACACACCTTTGAGCCAAATATGTACAGCTGCATGATCAATCTGTAGATTATGCCTTCTTTTCTATGAGAAAAGCCCTGTTGAGAGGGAAGGTAAAACTGTACTACATATGTAGAGAACATGATGATGAGAACATGATTTCTTCCTTTCTCGTGCTACTGCTCCTCGTGCCACGTGTTTAAGCAGTGAGCATGATCCTCTGTCACATAGGAAACAGGATATATTTATCACCTGATAAATTTCAGACTTTATAATCTACACAGAAGTTCTGCTGCTTGTTGTAGTCGGATTCTTGCTTTTATTTCAGCTGCTGCCTATCTTTGAAGATATGTTGGTGAAAATCACTGTTGGCCATTGTTTCTGCATGTGCTTTTTTTTTTTTTTTTTTTTTTTTTTTTTCCCCTGGTAATAAACTCTCTCTAGTTATGCCTGTTGCCAAGAAAGTACCTGTGTTTTTCTGGCTGACATCTTCTACAGTTCTTAAGAGAATAGGAAACCAAAGGAAGGAGGTTGCTGTAGTGGAGAGGTGCTCATGGAGGTCTTCTGAATCCTCTTGTTTTTGAAGGATTAGTGGAGTATGCTGTTGACAACTGCAATTTCTGAAATAAAAGAAATACAGGGAAGACAATGTGTAGTTTCTTTAATGTATAAGGTGCTTCCCCAAATTCAGGTCTGTGCTACAAAATGCTGAACGCCATGTGCTAGAGATCAGAAAGTCATCAGGTAATCTAGAAGGTGGATAGTCCAGCTATATAAAAACAGCAATCAATATTCTGTTTCCCTGCAGTCTATAATTTTCTCATTGATGTGCAAGATTTTTTGTTTGCTTGTTATTGCAAATCTCTGATTTGCTGTACGCATGATAATATATTACTTCTCCCCAAAAGCTTCACAAGAAGTGAGATAAGATCAGTTTGTTTTTCCTTTCTGTCTGTTTTTCCTTTCTGTCTGTTCTTCTGTCCACTCATTGAACATTTTTATCCTCTCTTCATGGTCATGATAGTTTAATTAGTTCCACATGTCATTCCTTGTGAGCTCCACCAAATTTGTGCTACTTAATGTTACTTGTGTTGAGTGCTCAGCAGGGGCTGGACGTAAAATACTTACAAGAGCAGTATACTGGAGCTAATGAATAGTTGATGTTTACACAGTATGACTATTTGATGGATTCTACTTCATGTGTTTTCTTTGTAAGTGGGAAGAACATTATCAAGGCTGAAGTTTTGTTCATCTACTGTTGTTCTGTCTACATTTTCAAAATAAGAAAACAAGGCACTTCTTGTTATTATAGTGAACTTGTAAATATTCAGCCTTATTTTTAGCTGTTTTAATAGAAGCCAGTGTTTTGTTTTTAGTGGCCTGAATTTGCACAATCAAAAAAATTGAGTAGAGAGAAACCCTTTTGAATTTTAAGGGAGAGATTCATGATCTCCTTCTGGTAGATAGCAGAACTTACACATCCCAGATCTTCCTCCACTTCCCATCATGAGTGACCTCTATAGCAACTTCTCCTTTTCAGCTATGCTGCATTAGTAAAGTTATTTCTGCCCTGGATCAGTAAGTATGTAAGGATTTCCATCCAGAGTAACTCAGAGTCACTGCAAGTAACAGTCAACTAATACTCAGCAAAGCTGTCTAGCTGAAATGGGAACATTGAGATTAGATACATTTCTCTTCTGTAGCAGGTTTCTCTCTTTTTCTACTAAACTTACTTTACTGTTTACTTAACAGTATATCTAGGAATGATAGTGAATATTCTGTTTTCTGAAAGAAGTATGCTTGTTTTAGCATATCCCAATTAAGAGAAATAGACATCTAATTTCTCTTATTCAAGAATCTGTTGTCTGAACACTTAACAAAATCCTTTTTTGTTCATATATGGATTTAGTCACTTTCTCTCACGTTTCATGGCAAGGGTTTGGACTATGTCTGCAAGTTAAATTCTTAATTATTCTTTTAATATGTATAATAATTATTTTAAATTTATATACATAGTATTTTTATTATATTTTCTGAAACGAGGGGTAACATAGGAAGCCTGCGAGTTGGTGTGTTTGAATGCAGTAAAAAGGCCGAATGAGGAAGAGATATCTGTGTAATCACATGAGGTGCTGCACTCATTTTCTCTCCTCCTTCTGCTGTATGCATAACACAGAGACCATGCTAGTCTTTATTAGAGTTATTCTTATAAGCTGACTTTCAGAGTAGAATGAATTTATACATATTAGTACCGCTTTGGATGGATAGATTTTTATCCTGTGTAATTACAGCATATTCATATCAGCATTTCTGTTAGTAATTAAAGGGAAGCTCTTCCTATCAGATCTTCCAGATGAGCTGCTAGTGGGATACAAATAGGAGCTGACATCTTTGATTTTTGCTTTGGCAGTACAGGAAAATAATTTGTCTTGATTATACGGTTCTATTTGAGAGAAAATTCTGAAAAATATTGCCATCAGCATTGACACGAGGTCACAGATGGCTTGTAGGAAATGTTATGAGTTTGCTAAGTAGAAAATTTTATTATCAATATAGCAGAACTGTTTGGCAGAATTTTTAAATAATAATTATCTCAGTCTGAAAAACCACCCGCCAATTATACAGACAATTTACCACCAGTGGACAAATAAGTATGTTTGAAATAGTTGGCTCTTTCAAATTACTGCTTATCTTCTCTTGTTTTACAAGGGTACCTGAGGTACCACTGTTTTCACCTCTGGAGAAGGGTAATTCGCTGTAGTCCCTTACTGAGGAAGATGTGGCTTTATTGTTCTGTCTTGCAGTGCTTGATTCCCCTGACATTAAAAAATAAACTGTTAGCATAAAACTAATGCAAATCTCTCACATAAAATCTGCCTTGCTCCTGTCACCAGCACTTGAAAAACACCAAGCGGTTCCCCTTGGCCTAAAGCAACCCACAGCCATCATGCCTTTCAAAGGTTTGCTGAGCAGCCGAGGGGGGACAGGCTCAGTTAACTATTAATGACAAGTGCTCCAAGGAAAACCATAAAACTCTCCTCTAAGCTTGCAGAAGATCTCAGCGCTTGCATTGCTCTTGGAACGGTAGTTTGGTGCGTGGCTTGGTGTATCACAATGTGTGTTGTTGGACTAATGCTCACTTATTGACATGAAGCCTGACTCTGTGCTTCCAACCAAACCAAATGGCACTGCGATATCTGGGCCTTGGGCTTTGTCAGCATGGAACCCACTCAAGCTGACACAGGCTGGTATCCATTTAGTGCTTAGTTTAATGAGCCACTTTAGGGCATTTTTTTTCTGTTCCAAAGTCGTCATTTTTATTTACCTTCAGTGTTACTAATGGCTCTGGATATTTCTTCTGAAGTATTATGGGAATTAAAACACAGCCTATCAAGTTGGCTGAGAAGTTTACTTTCATGGTTCATTTGCAATTTCCTGAATTAAGCAAAAGGGTTTAAGACATGTAGTATTACTCCTGGCCTGTGGCTGGACAAATGCCACTTGCAACAAATGGGCTTAAAGCCAGTCTTCTGTAAATACATGGACATAAATGTTCTTTTAGGTGACTTTGGGTTCAAATTTTTGTTGTTACTACTGTTTTGTGGTGATCTTTTCTGTTGTAATTTAGCTGGATAGATTTCGTATGCATTAGATACACGTTAACGCAGAACAAGCAAAACATAATTGCACTCAGTGGCTCATAGCTGAACAAATATATAAAAAAGCTGTTCTCCTTTTTTTCTTCCAAATTACACCACCTATCTACAGAACAGTCTGTAATGTAGCATACTGCAACCTTTCCAAATGCAGATAGAAATGTGACCATTGGTACTTTGATCATAGAGATACATACCTTGATCTTTCTTATTTTATCAAGGCAGCAAGAGTTGCCATTAAAAACATTGCCAGGATGGAATTTAGTTTAAGTATTGAAAGCTATGTGAATTCAAATTGATTCCAACTAAATTTTCATTGATTACCATATTGAAATATTCTCCCCAGGGGTTAACCTCTCTTGTTAATTAGAATGTGACATTTAAAAATGGATTCTCCCACTGCATTGAATTACCTTTTGAATTTTTTTTAACTGTTATGATGAGACTGACTTAATGGATTATTACTATTTTTTTATATATTAGTGCTTTTCTATTAGAAAACATGAGGGATGGTGTTGTGCTATTTCTGGAAGAACTTGAGCTGAACTTGTGTTATGCTCCTGGTTTCATCTATTTTCAGTGACTACAACGATGTAAACTACCTTGGTAAGGCACTATTAGTTTCCACTGTTTCCTTATAGTTTGCACTGTTTCATGTTTTACGGTATGTTTAGCTTTTCAAGATTAAAGGTGGTCCCTTTCATCTTTCTGTCATATCTTCCTAAGTAGAGGGGAAATTGGAGCAGGCAGCTTTAATAACTTAACATACAGTAAGGAAGAAATGCACAGGCAGAATATAAAAAAGCAATCTAAAATTCAGCACCTGAAGTGCCTCGAGCTTGAAAATGACTAAGGTATTATAACTTAATGATATCTTCAGAATCACATTTTGGACTAAAAATAAAGGAGGAAATACAACTCATGATTTTTGATAGAGTGTGTTACTCTTTGGATGACATTCTGTTGCTTATTCATTACAATGCAGTCTGCCCAGAAATGAAAGCATGTTTAAATTAGCATTTCTGCATTATTTAGTTTATGATAGCTGAGATCAGTGATTAGAAGTTATAATTTTTCCTGTTACTACAATGTTCTTCTGTCCTCTACTAAAGCCCAATAATGAATGTATTAAAAAAAGAAGAAGAAGAAGAAGAAGAAACCTTTGCGTAGGTACAATCTGCAGTTTACTTAAGTCAGGCATGTAGTGACTGACAGCATTAATTAATACCTGCCTGATTTATTTGTTTTAGATATTATGGTCAAGTCTGATGTTATCTAAGCTGATTGCTTAAGTGAAGTACTGAAGAATTTGGGCATCTCTTAGAGGATGATCCAGCCTTATATCTAGAGTTTGTTGGTCTGCATCAGCAGTACATTATAAAGAAGCAGAAAAAGTGCTTTCAAAGATGGTTGAGCTTACTGAAAAAAAATCACCTCCCCAATAGGAGTAAAAAATTGTTCTCACATTCATGTTAAATTTGTAAGCTGTTCCTGTTTGGAAGGAGGAGGAAAAGAGTACCAAATATTTAGGATTTTTTTTTCACCTAGGCTGCAGTGTTTCCTTTCAGCAGGTTTTAAAAGGATCTTTTTAGCTTTTTAAGTTGCATTTTTAATATATATATATATATATAAGTATTTTAAATAGTATTAGACTACAGAGTCTCAGTTTTTAGTATGTAAATAATATTAATACAAAATTTTATCAAGTGTTCATGGTCTCACAGAATATGCAACCAGTGAAGTTCTGCATTTGGAAAGAATCCTATTAGTTTTTTAATTATGATTTAAACTTCTCACTTAAAGAACTGGTTAAATACATGCATCATTTCAAATTTGTGAGCAAATGAGACAGATCATAATTAGAGCTCCATGATCTTCTATATGATTCCCTTCAGATAGAATACAGAAAGGATAGTTCTTAGGATTTTGCAGTTGGTATCACACCATCACATGACATATTTGTTCTTATAAACTGATACCTGAGTTCTCAACTTAGCATTGACCACTACCAGAATCTTAAGGTATGAATAAGCCAACTTTCCAGGACTTGTGTATTGAATAAAGTATCTTAGTAAAGAGCACTTTCCTCAAACAAGTAAGCCTTGCTTAACTCAATTTTAAAGCTCTGACTATAATAGGTTAAGACTGAAAATACATAAAGTTGCATGTAATAGTAACTAATTTTGTAATGATTTTGATGCATTGATTCTTTAGAATATTGACTATATCCTATATCATCAAAGTTCTTCTACAACTCTGTTTACTTTTAAAAAGACATTTGATGGAAATGACTCCATTGCTGAATTTCTTACTGCAAATGAAAACTATCAACTCCTTCATATTTAAATTTATGTTTTTATTTATTTTGAAGATTGAAACACTGCTGGAATACATATTATGTTTCTGTCTTCTGAAATGGTGTAGTTATAATCCCAAACATTTCAATATAGGAAAAAATAATTTACTTTCTTGTGTTTGTTTGACTATTATATATTTTGCGCTTCAAATTTTAATTAAGAGTATTTCTGGAATTATTTATGTAGAAATATTTTTGTCAGCTTGCATTCTTTTTAAATCATATTATTTCTGAATATATATTAAATGATTACACTGTACATGAGTCTATCAAGGATATATATCATAGAAATAGTCAAAAAGTAATTTAAAACATCATTCATCATCATTCTAAAAGTTACCTCCACACTATATCATTGAATGCAAATATATATACACTTATATCATAAGAAAACAAATAACTACATGATTTATTCACATAAGAATTCATAAAATCCAGAATAAAAGTGAAATAAAAGAGTGTAAGCATACTGCCATACTGAGAGTGTTGTTGTAGTCTTGTGGCAGCCGGAGAGCAGCAGGTTGCTCCATGTTTATTGGCTACTGTCTGGCTGGGACTGGTGCTGAGTAAGGGCTGTGCCCAACTGGAGGCAGGAGCAAAAGAAAATCACCATTTACCTCAGTTATTAAAAACTTCTGAAACCCTTGAAAGCAGATCTCTATAGCTAAGTCCACACAGTGGAGGTTTCCATTCTCAGTCCTACTCTCTTTCTCAACAACAAACTGAAAGTGACTGTTTATAAACTGCTTGTCTATCACTCTTTGTATAGTGACTATCTGTCACTGCAGATAATAACACTGAACATCACTGTGGTCAGAGACCTGTCAGACATCTAATACAAGCTCTTTTCTTAAGAGTGGTTGTTTAATTCCTGTCTTTCTAAATACAAATTTCTACAGAATGACTCATGCTCCTTCCACATCTATATTTCCTATCCCTTTGCAAAAAATGGAATGAAGTACCGCAGAATTTCTTGTTTTGTTGCCTAAACTTACCAGTCTTACTGTCCAAGTCCAGTCCAATCTTACTGTAAAAATAATAATTAAAAAAAATCTCTAAGCTACTCTAAAAATAATAGAATGATGTGTTGTAAATAAAGAAGAAAATCTTACATGCCATCATAAATCTTTACTATGCATTTGTTTCCTCTGCAGCGTTACTGACTTAGCTCCCTTTAGATTTGGTCCAAAGTGTGAAAAGGATGGAGAAAATATTTATTGAACTTCATGTCATGGTAGAGAAATAGCAAGAATACAGGAACTGCAGTCCCTGCAGTTACGTGTTTGTATATATATAGTGATAATAATATTCCAAAAAAATGGGTATGAGTTTCAGATGCACATAGAAGTAAATGAAGAAGAGGGCGGTAATATTGCCGTATGAAAAGATTTGAAATGAAGAAAAAAGTGAAAAACAAACTAAAAAAATAACTTGTCCAGGCATTATTGTCATTAGAACCAAATTATTTTTTCAAACTTGAAGTGCTTCAAAATATACACTTCTTAATGATGATATTAAAAAATGAACTTAAGAATTCTAAATTAAATTTTAAAATTAAACTTTAAAAGCTGAAAGCTTAGAAAGGTTGAAAAATGTATTTAGAACTTTAGGTTAATAAAACATAATTGAGATTGCTTTCCTTCCTAACTATTGGTGGCATCTAAATTGATTTGAACTATTTATTCACGCATTAGTTTCTTAGCTAGTTGTATAGTACAGACATAGTTGTAGATATGATACGATAAGTGACTTGTAAAGTGCAGCCCAGGAAGCCAACAGTTCCCTGGCCTGCATTCGCAGAGGGATTACCAGTGGGCCAAGGGAGATGATTGTCCCTCTCTCCTCTGCTCTTGTAAAGTCCCATTTGGAGACCTGTGTGATCCAGCACAAGAAGGATATGAAACTATTGGAGTGGGTCCAGAGGAGGGACATGAAGATGTTCAGAGGATTGGAGCACTTCTGCTATGAAGACAGGCTGAGGGAGTTGAGCTTGTCTGGAGAAGAGAAGGCTCCAAGGAGATCTCATTTATGGCATTCAAGTAGATAAAGTGAGCTTATAAACGGAAGGGAGAAAGACATGGACAGATAGCACTGGGACGAGGGAAAATGGTTTAAACTAAAGGAGAGGAGAGATAGGTTAGATTTGAGGAGGAAATTCTTTATTTAGAGGACAGTGCTGGCCTGGCACTGCTGCCCAAAACTGTGAATGACCCATCCCTGGAGTTGCTCAAGGAAATAGATGGGGCCTTGGGCAGCTTGATCTGGTAGGAGCCAAACCTGCCCACAGCATGGAGTTTGATCTGGATAGTCTTTAACGTCCCTTCCAACCCCAGCCATTCTATGACTCTTTGATGCTATGAAAATCACATTTGCTTTAAGATGCCTGACAAACACTGGTCTTAAATTCATGAAAACTATGTTGACTTTTTCCAGTACCCTAAGCAAAATTTTACTGAGTTTTGAGACTACAGTCCTACATATACACAATGACATGGGATGGAAAAACACATCAGTATGTAAGGTGCAGAGGAGCTAGGTGAGAATCTTGATCCTTTATAATGGCAATTGCTATGAGACTGTGAAGAGCTCAGAAAAAAACAGTTATGATTAATCATTATTTTCTTTCAGGCCAGTTTTTAAGGGTCTGAGAGTGACTTAAAACTTGTGATTTCCATAGATGTGACTTTACCAAATAGTCATCTACTGGAGTTTGCTGAGTCAGGACTGTGGAATTTCTGATTTGTTTTGAATTTTGTCATATGAGTGTGACTGAGAGTGGTTTTAACGTGCTCTGATGAATTTTAGCAGTATTGCTTTTATGTCACATTAAACTCAAAGCTGTAGTAAAAACTTAAAAATTCTGAGGGAAAATATGTCTAATAAGAAACGTTGAAAGGCTTGTTTTTCCAGTGGTGATTTAGTGCTTTGCCTTTTTGCTAATTCATTTCAATCTCTGACAAGCTGCTGTTCTGCAGGAACGCCCTGGGAAGTGTTTGATTGACCACGTCTCACACTGTCCCTGGATGCAATAGTATTGCCATCAGTTGTCTCTCGTGTCTTGTCCTCAAGACTTTGCAAATCTGCTCCCTCTGATCTCACTAGGCACAAGTAGAGCAAAATATAAGTGAAGCTAAGTGAATGCTAATCCACTCTTTTTTTAAATTTCCTTTAAAATTGTAGCTGTATTCATCGTACTCAACAGTGGCATAGCCTCTGTCCCACAAGATTAATTTTTTATTCTGCTTTCAAGAGTATTCCGCAATTCCACTGCAGATAAATGGAAAATGATTTGAAATCCAGCTTCAAGATAATGCTCTGCATAAGCTTTGCATTTCTGTCCAATGACTCTGTATCCTATCATTGTTATGAAAGACAACATTATAAATGAAAGCCTTTTTTTTCAGTTTGTTTTATGTCTGATTGCTTCACACAACAGCTAAGAAGAGAAAAACATTTTGAAAGAAATGTGTTTGTAAAATCACAGAATTTGGCAGAATGACTCAAGGGCAGATGTAGTGCTTGAAACTACTTTTAATTCTCTTTTTAACTGACTAGACGTAAATGTGAAAATGTCTCGTTAAAGAAACGCACAGCAAATCGTTAGGGGGAAAAAAAACACATCACAATCCAGATTCACTTGCTATTCCTTCGGATTTGACTTTGTTTCTTAGATTCTTATTTTTCTTTCTTTCCTGTCATGATGAACACAGAAGTGAACCGGCTAATTAAAGCTGAATCCGTACGAAGTTTCCAGGAATGTTTTCACACAATATGTAATATCAGAACTCTCTTAGATAATATTTACCTCAGCAAAAGACTTTTTTTTTTTTTTTTTTTTTTTTTTAAGCAGGATGTTACAGTGACTAATGTTTGTTTAAGATTGAATGTAATGCTATAGTTCCTAAACTGTTAAGGGCTCAGTTGTGCCAAGACTTGAGCTGATAAGCTCTTAGAAATGTCAGGTTGTTGTTCAGGCCTGTGGTTTTTTGGAGATGGGAAGGAATCTAATGAAATGGTGTACATGTAAAATTTATTTTTTATCCTTAAGACAGCAAGCATTTCAGCAGTAGACTTTACTGTCTTGTAACTTACTAATTTACATTTACTAAAAATAATTGGAAAATGAATTCTTATCCATGCAAAATCTCAAAATCTCAATGAGAAGTCTGAAATCTGTCAAAGATTATTCTGGTTCAAAACTTTGGAAATACTGCATTAATTTTGAAAGAGATTGATAAGTAAACTTGGTAAAAGTTACACTGTAGTGCAGAGGAGAGAACTGAGATTTTTTCATTCTGATTAAGGACTTGGAGTTAGATGATAGTAGCTAATATGAACCTAATCAGCTGGTTGGGATTCTTAGATATTGAATCTTTAAACAATTAAATAATAGTTTGAGCCTATCTTTGGATAATATTTTTTAATATACAGATGATCATTAGCATCTCGGTGTGTACCTTAATGGGTTATGCAACTTATTGATGGTTTTTCGTTTGTCTGACTGCTAATTTTGAAGAAGTAAAAAATTGCATCTCAGGTTTGAAGAAAAAGTGTGTTACAGAAGAATAAATTTCAGTCTTCTGTGTGCATGGTTTTGTTTTGACTCAGCTTATGGCCTAATCATATGTATGCTGTGTACACAGGCAGACTATCGGAGAACTATTTGGAATACAGAATTATTCAAATTTTCCATAATGTATAGCATTGATAACATTTTCCATTTTGAGTACATACTTCCTTGTGTGAAATGACTTCCTAGACACGTACGTGCAAAACACTTTATTATTATATTTGCAATATTTTTGTACAGGATAAAGCAATTACAGGTTGTTTCTCCCTCATTATGGAGGATAAATAACATTGGCAAGGAAATATTAGCCAGAGGGGACCAAACATGTTTCTTGCAGATCGTCCCATTAGCCTGTTTCCAAAAGATGCTCACCAGAGTGAAATTGCAGCACACGACTAGCTGTGCTGACAAACATCTGTTGTCTTAGCTCCAACAAGGCTTTGGGGAGTGAGTAAGGACAAACAGTTCTTATTTAATCAAGTTAAATGTAACCTGAGAGACATTTTTTTTGTCATCTGTGGTCTTGTCCTAGTTTCCTGTCACTTCTTAAAATGGCTCATGTCCTTCTAAAATTGCACAGGCTTTTTGTAAAAGAACGATTTCCACCTGCATGGCAGCGATTACAAATGTGGTAACTACCGATTGTCAAACAAAGCCAACCAAGCAAACCTGCCTGTGCTCCCCTAAAAGTCCCCAAAGGCAGAGCAGTTCTGTCTCAGAAACAAAGAAATGTACTTCTGGAGGACAATATTGATGTTTAAAACTTGTCTTAAGCTTTACATACACAAACAAGGCAAGAAGATTGAAGACACGTTTGGTGTGCTTCCAGGTAATCTGCTGTTTGCCACTCCTTGAATGTGTTTCAAATAGCTGCCTGGCATGGCAGCACACATTAATTGTGACGTTATGTAGCAGCAGAACATAATTAATCTGTTTTGACAAAATTAAATCCATTCTCCTAACCATAAGGAATTATGTTTCTAGTCACAGTTGCTTCCAATGTCTCTGTTATGAATAAGGCATCAGGATACATCAGATATGTGACTCCTCTATTTTGCCTGTTTTCTACATTCAGCATTCTGTGTTAGAAAAGTGGCAGGCAGATACTCAAACCTTGTGCAGAACCTTCCAGACACTTTGCTGTATCTCTGTACAGGATTCAGTTTCACTGCTTTCATTTTTTCAAGGATTTCCTTATTGCTTAACAGCACATCACCTTATAGAAACAAATGTAAACAAATGTTTGCCCTTAATTTTTGTATGGGAGAATCTGCTGGCTCTTTCTATTGTTCCATTTACCAGTAAGTGTCAGAAAACCTACTTTAAAAAAAAAAAAAAAGAAAGAGAGAGAGGGAGAGAGGAAATGATTTTCTCTTTATTCTCAGAATTATTTAAGTGAAAACATTGATGTTATTTTTGTAATTTCAGCATGAAAATGAAATTTGCCTTTTTGTGGTGCATTGGTATGTGTTTGTGTCCAGACACTGGCATCAACTATTTAATGATTGCTTATTGCATAATAAAATACTGACTTGTAACTTCAAGTAGATTCAGAAGTTATGAAGAGACACCTTTTATGCCTTATCAGGTCCTGTGTGAAGGTTTAAATTCCTGGTAATAACTATGAATATCAGTGCATCAATAGTAACGTGAGACAGAAATGAAGATTGCATTGCTTTTCCTCTATTTTTCAGTTTCAGAGAAGATATGGAAAGGGACACTCAAGTATTGGAAGATTAAAAAAAATAAAAAATAAAAAAAATCAGCACAAGCAGAATAGGGGAATGTCAAATGTGCCATACTCAATTCCTGTTATAATTTTATTTTTCAGGAACTTTGTTAAGTTTTTAAGCCAACCTTTTAGTTCATGTCTTCAGTGCTAGTTTTCAGTAGGTGAACAGGAATCCATTTAGCTTCACTGAAACGTGTTCTAATTTTTTAATGATATTTTCAAAATTTTTGATTTTTTTTTTAATGGAAAACTCTCAATTTGTGAGGATTAAAATATATTCAATTTTGTCAGAAGTTCAAGCTGTGAAAATCTACTTGAATATATAATTTTTCTGTTACATTCCTTTAGAATTCTTTCTGATAAGAGTTCTACCAGTTCCATGTATGTGTAAGAAAAGATTGCATCCTCTTAACTTCTATTATCTATTCCTAAGATAAAAAGGATCCTCTGGGGAACAACTACATATATATATATATATCTACATATATGCATTGTTAATGCAAAACAAGCATGGTTGGTATCATGATATTCAATATAGATCATTCTTTCAAATGGTAGATGCTTTTCTCTAGAAAAAAAATAATATTAAATCAATTCATCCATTTGCTTTTCAGCCTTAAGTAGTGCCACACACTTTGTGTTATGTGGAAATGTAGGAGAAAAGAATCTAAGAAGTGATGAGAAACTGCAAAGGATTTTTTATTTTAATTTTTCACTGAAATGTGGCAGTTCCTGTTTCCTGCATGAAACAACCCAGTACCTCTCCCCAAGCCTGATAAAGCTGCAAAAGTCCTGTATATTTTAACAAGAGACTTTTCTCTGAAATACTTCTTACAAACAGAAGGATGCTGGACAAATTTATGTGTCCTGAATGATCACTGTGACACAGGATGAGGAACTTGCATGGCAGTCCCAGTCCTGCTGCATCGTTCCCTGTTTCGGTCCTATCCACAGATCACATGCCATGAGATAGTGGGAAGTGTTCACATCTGCTGCATTCATTATGCCACCTGGAGCTTGCGATTTTTAATTATTATTTTTATCTTGACATACTAGATAATAACCAAGTACCTATTTTGAAATATGTATTTGTCAGGATATTAGGTACAGTGGTGTTATCACACACATTTTCTCTAAGATTGTGTATACTTTAAGACAACAGCTATAAGGGTCTTTTAGTAGCTGTGTTATAGTGTATTTTTGTCATTTTTGCCTAGGCTATTCTGATTTGTTAAATTGAATCCTAGTCTTGGAAATACTAACTGGGAAGATAATTTGCAGTAGTTCACTATTATACAAAAGACTGTTCAGGGAGAAATTTTCATTATTCTGTATTATTCTTTCTTTATGCTTGCACAAGATGTATCAAGAAAATATATTTTTCTCCTTTACCTCCTTTTTAGATGATTCCTTACTCTCATAACATTGTTTTCACACATGTATTTCACTATAATCAAAAAACGTCTTTCATTTTAAAGCCTTTTTCCCTTGTTCTATCATTATCTACTCATGTAAAAAGTTGATTTTTCTCCTGTTCATTGTTTCTTTAAATATTGGGAGGCTGTAATGAAATCTCCCCAGAGCCTTCTTCTCTCCAGACTGAACAAGTCTAGATCCTCCATTCTGCCTTCATAGGAGAGTTGTTTCAGCTCTCTGATCATCTTTGTGGTCCTCCTCTGGACTTTCTTCAAAAGTTCAATGTCTTTCCTGTTCTAGGGGCTCCAGATCTGAATGCAGTATTCCAGATGGGATTGTTAAGTTTCTCATCTACCAGAACCACTAAGTTCTTCTCAGCAGGGATACTCTCAAGGGATTCTTCTCCAAGTCTGTGTACATATCTGGGATAACCCCAACACAAGTGCAAAAACTTGCAGTTTGCTTTGTTGAACCTCATTAGGTTCACAAGGGCCTACCTTTCCATTTTGACAAGGTCCCTCTGGATGTCACCCCTTCTTTCTGTTGTATGAACTGTACTACTTAGCTTGGTGTTGTATATGCAAGCTTGCTGAGGGTGCGTCCAATCTTATAATCTATGTTATCTCTAACATCGAAAGATATTGAACTGCTAGTTCCAAGGCAGACCTCTTGGGGACACCACGCATCACTGGCCTCCACCTGAACATAGAGCCATTTATTACAATTCTCTGCATGTTACTTTCCAACCAATTCCTTATGCACCCTTCAAATCCATATTTCTCAGATATGGATGTGGTGCAGGATCACGCCAAAGGCCTTGCAGAAGCCCAAGTAGATAGTATCAGTTGCCTTCCCTTTGTCCACCAATACCGTATCTCTGTCATAGAAGGCCAGTTACAGTGAAACACTTCTGCCAATATGCTGGTGAAGCAACTGTGATGGTTTTCACATATTCCAACCAGGTAAAAAATAGCTGCTTTGGGAATGAGATGCCAAGTGAGAATATTGATATGAAAATCAAACTTTCCTCCCCCTGTTTTCTTATCCTAAGGATCGTGATTCTGACTTGAGAATACGGTTTGCAAAATATGGATTCAGCTTTGAATCTTACTTCCCTACTACACATGGCAGTTTCTACAGAGAGAAAAGAGTGAAAGAATTGGCATAAAAACCCAAGGTTGAAAAATGAAGGCATGTTTTTTTAGCTTGGTTAGGCCAGTTATGAGGCCGTATGAGTTTCCATGCAACTGTATTCAAACTATTTTTGGAGAGTGAGCACACTTTCTCTGTGGAATAGGAAGATGATGTGTTTTAGAAGATTCAGGAGTTCTAGGAATAACTAACTTTTTTTGTGGTTGTAAGCAAGCTCCAATGAAAAATTCTTACATAAGCAAAATTTTAGCATTCCCCTCTGCTCTGAATTTCTTCACGTTTGTCAAGCTGCCCATACCAAACAAGATAACTGTTACCTTTGAAGTCAGTGAGAAAGTAAAGTAATAGGCTTGAAAAGGTGTATTAAGATGCTTCATTCTTCCTAATATAGGTGTGCTTAGTCAAGATTCTTCCTTTTATATTCTGTCCCTGGAGGCTTTTATTTTGCTCTTTTGTTGTTGTTGTTTGTTTTGTTTTTTTTTATTTTTGCTTTCTTTGTTTTGTTCTTATTTTTTTAAAGAGACAGGACAGAACTGGTTAGAAAGCTCAGGTGATAAATTTTTGAGCAAGGGAGCTGTTAAGCTGAAGCAGTATTCTCAGAAAGGGAACAAAACAACTCAGCAACTCAGATCTGACTCAGTGTGGTTCTCTCCTTGTGAATAATGCATTGCTCCATCAAGAAAGTTGCTCCCTCTCAGTTTGTACTTACATGGCAAATCTGTATTACAATTGGAGAGATGTCCAAGGAACACAGAAATGGAGGAGAAATATTTTTTCTTCTCCCCACATAGTAGCATGCAGCCCTGGGGAATATTTGATCTGATCCAGCATCAATAATCTTTTATTTTGTTGGCAGATTACAGACTGTACCTTGCAGCTCTGAGTGTTCTGCAACGTCTTTGTTTAGATATGTCTTTAAGTCAAGATACAAGAAAAGTAAGAGCTTTATTTAGAAGAAAACAGCTTAGAAGTAAACTGTGGTTTTAACAGCTACTATTAGTTATATGTATTGCCATTATTATCATGGAAATTATCAAGTTATGTTGAAATATTCTCAGTTTAATGTAGGATATACTGCTGTAGTTATCTATCATGAACTATTCCAGAGGTCAGCTCTGTGATGTACAATCTTATTGTGGGAGAAGAGGCATTAGAAGGCAGTTTTATTACTGACTCCACATGTAAGGTTAAAAAAAACCATAGATATTCGGAAGTGCTTCCAAGTCTCCCAGTGTAGATGTAGATAAAGAAGGCAGAAAGGAGTCATTCAAAAACCAAGCCATATGTTTTCAAAGTTAAGGTAATAGATTTAGAAAGACTACTTACATTTAGGGCAGATGTGATGTCAAGCATTTTGAACAATGTGTAATTATAATGGAATTGTCACAAAAAAAAAAAACACTAAGAAATCGAAAAAGACTTGATTTTCAACTCATTGAAATTCAAATAGACCACTTGTCAGCAGAAAAGATCAGTCTGACATTGTACAGAAGTGAAAATTGTCCTTGAAATTGTAACATACATATGTTCTTCCCTACCCAGATGATAGATTAATTAATCATGGCAAACCAAATGGATATTGCAAAATTTTCAAACAGACAAAAAATCCAATGTAAGTATCAGTAAAATTTTTAGTACTAGCATTAAAGGAGTCTGGTATATGTTATTAGGCAGCAAGTAAAAGAGGTTTTATTGTTATCATCCTTTCACCAGCTTTGAATCAGTGCAAAAGTAGGGACTTATGGCAACTAGTCTTCCCAGACTGAAGACATTTATTCTGCTCAGAGACACTTCATTATTAAGTACCTTAGGATGGGGAGTGCACAAAGTCTGATTATTATATTTAGAAATCTTCCTTCCTCCCTTCTTCCCTTCCTTCTTCTCCCTCTCTCCCTCTCTCCCTTTCTCTTTCTTTTGGAGTAAAATATTGTAGCCACATCCTACATACCTCTTTTTACTGTTTGATACTGTTCAGGCAAAATGCTGAATCCAGCGTTCTAGTTTCACTCTACCTGGATTTTTCCCTTCAGTCTTTCAATATGTAGAACTATTACTGTATCTCTTCGCCATTAATGGGCCTGAACCCTTCTGTGTAGGTACCTGCTTGACCAAATGGATCAGCCTTCATTTTCTGGTATTTATTATGGGCATTATATCCAATGGACTAATACTACCTTTATCTGGTACTCTATCTTTTATGAATAGCAGATCCTTTAGTGTCTGTGACCCAACCCCAAGCTGCTCTGTTGCTCCTCTTTATATGATCTATTGATATCAGTAATCTTCCATGTTGAATTCCTTAAAAACAGGGAAATAGGAAATTGAGTTCATAACATAATCAATGGAAGTCTGATATTTCACCTTCACAATATAACAAATTGTATCAAGCTGACAGAGATTTGTGAATAACAGTCATTTAGAGAATTGTTTAGGTGAAGAAACCAGCTAAGCATTTTCAGTGTTAATTTGAGATGATCCTTTTGTAAGCACATGTAACTGTACTGCCTCCTGAAAGAAGTTATGCTAACATGAATTGCACTTCTGTGCATGAAACAAAAATTAAATGAATAAAAGTTCTTTTGAAATTAGGCAAAACAATATGGGAGTTTTACAGAAAATATCCACTCAGATTATGTAATGATCAGACAGAATTGCAGTATAGATTGGCAGGAACTACTGAGTCCATCAGCTCCAGTAGGGTCACCTGGAGCTGGTTGCTCTGGACCATGCCCAGAGACCTCTTGAGTTTTCCTAAAGAGGAAGACTCCACAATCTCTCTGAACAACCTTTGCCAGGCCTCTCTCCTTCACAGTGAACAAGTGCTTCTTAATATTCAAGGGGATCCTCCTCTCATTGCCTCTTGTTGCGAATAACTTCTCTTGTCCTTTGATCCTTCTTTCTCCTCCTGCCTTCCTGTGATTAAAATGCTCACCTGAATCTTGAAAAATCTCTGGCTTTAAATCAGGGATTGACAAAAGCATTGAGAATGGTTTTTTGTGTAAATCCTTTCTGGGGACAAAACATTTGACTATAATCCTTCAGGGTCTGACCAAAGGCAGAAGAATGCATGGGTAATGCAGCCTAAGTCAGTGACACTTGCTGACATTAGCACCAATAGATTTTAACCAGTAGAATAATTTTTTTTTTAATGTCGATGCTTATGCTTTTAGAGCAAGGCTACAGGCATTGAAAAAGACAGCAGAATGAACACACTGACAGAGGTGATCAATAACATTTTCCTACTTAAAATTTATCTTACCCTGTTAAAAGAGGTATTGAAGCAGATTGACTGCTGAGTTTGCTTGCAACAAGTGTTTTGAGCAAAGTCTTGTGTGCTGTATGCTTTAATGTACTGGGTTACATTTTACTTTCCTTTGGAAATAATGCCTATTGTTCTGTTGGCCCAAGATATTAGAGGTGGATGTTGGTGGTATGGCAGTAGAGACTGAACCTTCCCACCACTATTCTGTTACATGTTGTTGTGTGGGACAGAATGGCATCTGATATGGGTATGAAGCAAAGGGGCGTCGCTGACTTTTCCATGGGGAAAAAATTGCACTTGTTGACGTTTGTCAGTGCTTGTTGAATGCTGATGGAGACCAACCAGTGGATGTGAGCAGTGAGATGGTGGATGGTGTGTTTCAGCTGTGGTGATGGTGACTGTGCGGCATCTCTGCTGGTGCAGATTTGACAAGTGCAGTGTGAAGACTCTTGTTCTATGCTGGCCAAAATGTACAACTAATGGTGGTGGCTACAGTGAGCAATAGTGTTATATAGCTGAGAATTTGCTCTATCAAACTGTGTTTATTGTGCTCTTTGTATCTGTTCTAGTTTCTATGGAGATAGATTGGAGGCATTACTTTTGGTGCAACCTACATATGTTGGTATGTGCATGAAGTGTATGCTGGCCTCTGTGCCATGCAGATGAGATGCATCTTGTATTTATGATCTCCTGTGTGTCTGTGCATCTTCCTACCTTTCCCCACAGTTTCAACTAATGAAGTGAGTTGCAGAGTTTGGAGGTAGAGGCTTTGGTCCTTTGTGGACTCCGTCTGATGTTCTTCACAATACCTGGTGTAAATAAAGGAGTGGTAGCTCGCTTGCTTTCCGGTCCTTGGGATCCCAGCTTTGATTGTCTAGGATATAACTGTCAATCCATCACTGTCCCAGGAATGCTGCTGTGCAAGGATTAGTGTGTGAGTGCAGTGTCTGTTCAAAACATCACTATCAAAGACATGAGGATTCACTTAGAGATGTTCTTTGACACACCAAAAGCAAAACTGAGGTGTTTTCAGTACTTCACTGTTTGGTTCCAAAGGAAAGCATTTTGAGCTCAATACAGTTAAGGCAAAAACTTAGTCCTTTTCTAATGAAAATTGAAAGTTCTTTTAAAGAATTTTTTATTTGCCTGTAATCATTGAAATAGTGCGCTATTGCTTGTATTATTCTCATTCTAATAAATTTATTGAGCTCTTGATGAAATGCTAGATTTTCAGTGAAATCTACATTTTTAGGCAGCTTTTAGGCAGAAAAGCTGTGAAGAAAAAAGAGATAAGCTATCCTTTCTGCCCCACAGAAATTGAAAACATGGAAATGAATACTGTGTTTCGACAAATGACACTCTCTGGACTCCCTGATTCCTCCTGAAATGAACAAGACTATTCACAGTTTTTTGCACTCATGGCTGCATTAGACCTTCAGGTGGTTACCTACACCTGATTTTTCCATTAAACTTTTTATTGAGGGGTAGATGAGAGGGGAGTGGAAGAGAAAATGAGCAAAACTGATATATGAGAAATTGAAATATACAAACATTTTAGAGTCTCTGTAACGGTACAGCATGCACACTTCTTAAAGGATAATTCAGAGAGAAAAGAAATGAGATTGCTAGGCTATGTTGATAGGTGCTCCAGTGCCCACAGTTATCCTGTTCATCATAATCCCTCAAAGGAAATTTGCCCTTATAACAACTATTGGCTCATGTATTATTCTGTGTAATATAAAGAGACTTCATCTATCCTCTACATTCAAACCCAGCATGCAGTCTCTCTGTTCTGAAGTGTCTGGCTTACTCTGAGCCTGTTTACAGTGTATCTGACATTTTGAACTGCAGAAAGTGACAATCTGACAGTGCCTCTGATTATAAAATCAGTTCATCCACTGATATTAGGAAAGAGTAAGATGTGATTCTGTTATTCTGTGATGCATGGAATAGATTTTAAATAGATCACACTGCACTCTGAAGTATGCACATTGCAAATATTTTAAGAAGGGTGTGTAGTGTGCGACTTTAGTTTATTTTGTTTTCGTTTTGTTTGGAGACTGTGATGTATTATTATATTATTATTTGTTCTTGAATTATACAATAGGCACTGAAACATGCGAGTCCTTTCCCTTAGCATTTGTAAGTACAGAAAGCAAACTACTGCTCAGAAAGTTAATGGAATGGCAGATTTTCAGTTCACCATCTGCAATAAGGACTAAGAGAGCTCAGCTTATATACAAGTGCTGGAGTAGCAGCTAGACTTTGGAGAGTTCCAGCAGCACCTCCCGTTATAACACCGGTTGCCAAATTGTCAGGAGTTCAACATATGCCGCTCAAAATGTTTTGAAAATCTAGAGTACATATTCTAACTAATCAAATTGTTACTGTATTAATTACAGACGTTGTGAAAGACATTCTTTGCCACCCTTGATGGGAAATATATATAAACCATAGAACAAAATAGGAAAATATTTTTGTAACACAACTTACATTAATTTGTCACGTAGGTTGAAGTTAGAAATGCCATGCTATATCCAGTCTCCATATATTTCTTTCCAGAATATTTTGGAGCTGTTGAGTAGCATTTCAAGTGTTTTACCTCACATGCAGAGAGCTTCTATAGTGAATGTTTAATATGCCAGCACATAATCGTAGCACAATAAAAATGTTCAAGTACCATTAAAGATATGGCTAAAATCCATAGAACAGGGAACTTTCAGGCTAGCCTGACCAACTTTAACTGTTTCAAGCCAAAGCTGTAATTGCAGCTCACCGCAATTTCCCTTTGTGTTGTGGCACCATTTACAACCAGGCTTTGTGGTGACAGAATGTGCACTAAACAGGGTGCGGTAGGTTCATATAATAGCCCAGGCACTGTATTTTACATGCAGTTGTGAATGCTCAGATACTGCCTGCCTCGTGTGTCTAAACCACAGCAATCCATTGGTATTTAAATTATTGAAAAACTGAATCTGTTGCAGAGGCTTTTGTCGTTGCATCTGATTACTTTGCCTTCATATTCTCTGACTGATAAATAAGATTCCTCCACATTTCTCTGTTTGGAATCATGTCTCAGGGGTTTTTTTTGTTGTTTAGAATTTTAGCTGAGCCACTGGAAGTGTTTGGGCACATACATTTTAGGATCTAAGAGCTGGTTTGTTCATTTTCTTTTCTTCTGATTTTCTTGGTTATTAAATTTAAGCGTGTATGTATATATGTGACTATGCATGTATATGCATAGAAACCTGTAAACTGTCTGAAGTGTGCTGCTTTGTTGGTTGTGAAGGCATCATGTTTTTCTTAAGTAGTTTTCAGGCATGACCTCCTAGATAGCTTGAGAAAATTTCTCTCTGGTCGCGGGCAAAACCTGTTAAGAATGTTTAAAAAGAAGTAAATAGTCTTGCTTTGGATGAGGTGAAAGTAAACTGAACCCAGCATTTTATTTTGGACAATGAAATGTACTGGTCAACAATAGTGCACCATTCAAATGAAAACAACCCAGCTTTGATTATAAAATATCATATGGTCAAGCTGTGCCACACATTGGTGGCATTGGTTTATTTGATTCTAGCTTGTATGGAAAGGATAAATGATAAAAGACTTGTTTGCAAGTCTTACCAGGCTCTAACTAATGTTTCTCACCAAGGAATGGCAAATTGGCTCTCAGCTGTGATTCGATTTTGTTAAGGTTACTTTTCTTTCCTGCAAAAATTAAAAACAAATACTTTCCTCTTTCAGCACTGTTTAAAAAAATCCAGAAATTAACAGGTACAGTAATTCTTCACATACTTTCAGATTCTCCTCAAATCTGTTGCCAGGAGATTTATAAACTTCTGATTGTGCCTAAATTTCTTATGCCCAAGGGTTATTTGCACAAAACTGGAAGATGTTACACTTTTTTTAGCCTGTCTTTCTCTTTACCTGATCAGTGCATGGCACATTGAAGTCCTAGTATATGTCTGGTAATGGAATGCAACATTTACAGCAGTAATTTTAATGAGTATGGAATTGGCAAACTACTCAAAACAAAAAGGAATTTAATGAAGAAGTAGATTTTGGCTGTAAAAATTTCTCTATAATGGCATATTGCCCTTAACTAATCTAATGCCATGAACATAAAGTTTTTAATTCAGTGTAAAACCTGAACCTGAAAATCTTAAAAAGGAATTTTTTTGAGTTCTCTGTGACTACATGGATGCAGTGTGTCCTAAAAGAAAACCTTCTGTAATTTGAGGTTATAATCAAAGCTAAGTTTGTATACCGCTTTGTCACTTTCAATTTAAATGTTACCAAACTTTTTAGCGCATATTAAAAAGAAAAGCTTTTTATTACCATCACTTTATGGTTAAATGTTTGGAGAATTTTGTCTTCAAAGTTCCTTCTCTCTTTTTTATGTTGCAGGAGAGTATGTATAGTTGTGCGGTCTGAGTGTTAGACCACTTATTAGCTCCATTTTAATTTACAGTATATGCAGTAAACCTAATTAGAGTTGGTTTTTACTTAACACCGCAAGGGAGCATATGCTAGATGTTTTGGGAAAATGTTCTTCAGGATCCACATACACAGATCTCTCATGGCCAACAGCATCTACTACTAAAAACCTAAGGATTTGTGTATTCCTGTAGATTGGCAACTGGGAGCCTGTGTTGATCATTTAATTTCACTTGTCAGACCTCTCTTCAATTAGAATGCTTGTGTTCTTCTCACATTTGAGCACTTTATTTAGCATTATTGTTTTTTGTCCTTAAAAATAAGTTCAGCTCTGTGCCGCTGTTCGCAGCCTTCCCCTATGACCCTGAGCTTGTCTGTGAACTCAGAAATCAGAATGAAGTAAACGAACATTACAGATTAGTACTTCACTCACATAAAACTAAGTTTGCAAAAAGATCTTGGGAAAAAAACATTAATTGAAGACATCACAGTGGGTTTGATTAAAGTGAACATTCTTTGAGCTTTATAGTCACTGAATCTCGCATATGGAAATTACAGTTGGTCTTAATCTGCTTTCAGAAGACTGATGCAAATATTAAAAAGTAATGAACTAACAAGATTGTTTGTTAATGCCACATAAAAGTGCTAATTATACTTCATTTCCTGCCTGCAGCTAAACCCAAGAGACATTGCCTAAGAAATTGTTAAATAAGTTGCTTCACTTGGAATGTGAATAGATCTGCAGTGCTTGATGGATTTACATTTAAGGAGTTGTGTGCCACATAATACCTTTGAAAGTGTGGCAAACAAAGGAGCTCTAGGACGAAACTTGTTCACACGAAGTATATTATTAAAGTATGTGATACCTACTTGTGAAGGGTTTCATTCTTAATTACAATTTCCATGCCATTTTAATATGTAGTATAATATAATGCTACAATTATATGTTAATAGTTACGTTAGGGCTTCTAATTTCTTAACAGCGTAATGGTGCTATGTTTTTCCTCCATACAGTATACCTGAAGATATATTCCCTTGTGTCAAACTGACTATGAATATTTCTGAAGTGTTTTACTTTTCATCTCTACTGACATCTACCTGTATAGACTGTCTTAGGGACTGGTATGACATGAAAGAATCTGCAGAAATGTCTTGATGATAATTGAAGTCCTGGGGAAAAAAATAAGTCTCATATTTCTGTCTTACTATAAATCTATCATCTTTTAAAATGCTGTTGAACTTGGTCTGTATTCTAAAACACAAATGCTCAATAACATTTATGTTGTCTGAAAATAGAAAATATATGCACTTGAAAAAATCATATGAATAGTCAGACCTTAAATCTGTAATAATTTAAAAGTTTTTCTCAAAGATGTAACATAAGCTAAATATTATTGTCTATATATTCTTTTCTACTTCAAATAAAAGACTGTTGTGATGAGGAGGTGTAAGTAAATTTTGCTTTGTAAGGAATGTTGTAAAATGACTCATATATTCCGTGATTTTGTTTTATTTTTTTGACTAAGCAAAATAATCATATTGATGACAGAAAGTAATAGAGAACCCAGAATGGTTTGAGAGCTTGGACACATGCCTTTCTGATTCTGCCTTTCTTTAGAAGCTCCAGATGTGAAGTTGATGTGAATTATGCCAGGCGTTTCCCACACATGGTTTTGAAGAGTGAGAAGACTGAGTATCCTGGAAGAACTGAAAACTAAAAGCCTTTGAAACTTGCCCCAGTTCAAACCTTATACATGGGCAGGAAGAACATATCTGTAGAAAACAGATGTGTTGTGCTGTTGCTGCAATTCATGGTTTTCAGGTGATCTCAGGCTACTTTTCTTGCTAAGATGGTTTGCTACTGAGTTTTTCAGGAATTACTGTAGTGAGTTGGAAGCAGAACATGGTTCTGCTCAACTTCTGGGTAAGGTTCTTACTGAGAGCTTCCACTGGGTGCTCTGGTGGTTATGTTAAGGGATGCCAGTGACTTGGGACACATTCTTTTGCATCTGGCATTGCCAACTACAGTGCAAGCATAACGAAGAAAACTCACAGGAAATAAAACACTAATGCTGTTATGAAACTACAAAAATACTTTCTTAGTGCTCTCCATAATAATGCAGGTGTTTAATGCGTTATGTGGAAATGTTAGAACTTTATTAATAAGACAAACATTAGTACAGCAGCATTTGCAAAAGTGAAAGAAGTTTGTGTTTGATTGTAGAGACTGCAGTATATACTATGAAAAAGGAGGGAGTGAAGCTAGCGCTAGGAAATCATTTTAATTGTGTACTTTGTATGAATGTGTTATGTTCTATTGATGATCTTTTAAAAAATGCCCACTGTATAAACATATTTGGGTTTAAATAATAATTTATGCCAAGAGTTAACCATCATATCACATAAATGACCTACTACTAATAGAAGTTTCTTCTGTAAGGAATAATCAGCTCTCAGGCTGTGACATTATGCATTGTCTTCAGCTCATTTATAATGGTATGAGCTCCTGATTAGCTATTGAGTAAATATAAAATCCCAATCTATATGTCCTTTTTTACATAGTTGAAATATTAATGCATACGATGCAAAGAGCAATAAAACACATTTATTGGCTGCTTAATGAAGATCGCATTGAATAAAAACAGATATCCTTGAATTGTTAAAAAAACAGAATGCCAAGAATGTGGAAAATGAGAAATGAAACATTCTCAGATAACCGAAAAGAAAAAGAAAATATTGCAGTTGTTTATTCTAAACTCATCAGCATCCGTTGCGACAAAGTGTTTGAAGCAGAGATTAAATCTTCCATGACTCTGTTGCTCTAACAAAGTTATTTTCAGTGATAACGTCCAATAGCTCTTTTCAGTTATCACTACATACATCATCAAACCAAATCTTAATGTGAGTCAGGCAAAGAAATTCCGACTTAACAGAATTTGTTTGCTTCAAGTTTTTTTTGTTCATATCTTCCACTTAGAATGCTGTACTGTGCTAAGAAATAAAGGAATTTGGGGAGTTTTAAAATAACTTGATTTCTATAAAATCCCTATTAGCTTAAGAAATTACTTAACTGTAGAATCTTCTGCATCCTGCAGTCAGTAGCACAAAAGTGTAAAATATCAGAACTTAAGCCAAAGTCACATAAAGGGTAGGGCTTCATTTCCTTGTTTGTTTGTTTGTTTGTTTGTTTTTTCATTTGTTTCACTTTCAAGGAAGTTAAAAAATTGTGAGTATGCAGTAGTAAAATAGAATAGTGATAAGAATGAATTTTTCACTTCTACACTCATTTTTTTCATCTGCCGTTAGGATCATTATCTTTGTTCTAATAGGAATGTGTTTATATTGTACACAAAAGTCTAGTCTTATTGTGCAGTAAACACTGTCTAAGAAATCATTTGAGGATTCTTGCTGATCATGAAATAATTGTGTGTAAGACACTTTGGCTTTCCTACTAGAGAATCTTTTTATTGCAAACAGTATGTTATTCAAAATATTTTTCTTACGTTGTATTGCAGGCAGCAGTTCTCAGTGACACTTATCTTTATTACATGACAATGCAATGGTCACAGAATTCCCTCTAACTGTATCTGTAACGTGGGCATAAATTGGCAGACACAATGTAAGACAAATAGGCTGCTTAATGAAGTAATTGACCCATGACTTTTGCTAAAGAGCTAAGGATTTCAATCTTATTTCAAATTTATTTACTTTGGTTTTATTCCAGCTGCAATCTTTACCAGAATACTGTCATAATTTTAATACCAACTATAGTTTGGAAAGGATTATCAACTTTGAATAGATTTATACATCTAAATTTTCAATATTGTGCCGATTGGTTGCCTGTTCTACCTCTTCTTCCCAGGTTACTGATGCTGTTAATAGAAGAGAATAGGAATGGCTAATGAATCAAAGTATGGGACACTGAAAAGGTCAAAGCAGTACACTTTACTATTATCTTCCACAGAATATATGAGCCATTAAAATTCTGATGCTGCAGTCTTGTGACAAAGAATATAATGAGAAGTATAAATAATAAACAGCGCAACATGAATCTCTTCCTGTGATAATGACTGTAACAAGCATAAGAGAGAGAAAACCCTTAACTCATTCCCTCTATACTATACTAAGAACTCTACTTGGATGTGTGTTTCCTAAGTGTCTGTAATTCTAGAAAAGAAAAAGGGGGAAAAAAAGGAATTTTTAACTATAAAAGAATCCAGCAAAGGAGCTGGAGATTTAAAATTGCTAGTTTTGCTGGATATTTTTTCTAGGATTTAATATTCTTTTTGCAAGCAAGGTATTTGTGAGTAAATGTGAATAAATATTATGGATAACATGGATAAAAATAAGACTGTGAGAAGGATTGTAGACTTGAAATAACTGCAGACTTAGATAGTTAGGAAGATGTTATTGAGGCAGTGTTTAAAAACAATGTGTCATTAAATCTGGAGGCTTTAAAACTGCAGGTTGTAGAGAAAAAATTATTTTTGATCTTCATAATGATTTCCAACTCATTTTCTGTGAGGTCTGAAAATACAGGAGATGGTCATCATGCTCAGCCTTCCTATGTTCTCTGAAATACTTTTTATATGCTTACATGCCTAAGAGATTTAAAATATATTTGCATACTTAAATACTGAGTGGTGAAGTCATGGTAGTTCTGACCTAGTATTTGAAGATGAAAACTCAGAAGCCTCTTTTCGTTTAAAGATCTTAGCAGTTTACATGTTGAGGATCAAGAGATGCAAATCAGCTTTATACTACTGATACTTCCCTCACATCTCAAACTGCATTTTAATCTACCTGAGACCACGCTTACCTTTCTGTAATGAGGTTAAAACCCCACTTTTCTCACATTTCTACCACAGAATCCAGTAAACTCAAAACTACACTAATCTATAACTATTCTATTTACACCTTTAATGTTTTTTCAGTTTGATTTTGTATATTGGATTTTCCTTACAGCGTTTTTTTTTTGTATTCAAAAGAATTGCTGAAATCTCTTGCTATTCTTTTGTAGAATTTTTGAAAACTTTCTCTTTTTTTTTTTTTTTTTTGCCTTCAGATTTTCAGTGTCCTTATTGTGATCTCCCTTTTTAAACGAAATGTAATGACATTTAAGTCTATCTCCGGAAAGGAGTTCAGCATCACATTGGAGTCATATCTCATCTTAGTCCAAAAGCAATCAAAATCTGCCCATATGGGTGGTGGGGGATCTTGGTCACTTGGATGTGGGAAAAGAGCAGAATGTGTGTAGTTTGATGTAATTTTAAAATCCTGGTAAAGGCAGAGAAATACAATCAGAGATCAGAATATGTGACTTTGTGAGGGCTGGATAGGTAGCAGAAATTGAGAAGTGCCAGTAAAATAGCTGCAAATTTAGTCTGTTATGATTATTATGGCCTTTTCAAAGATTGTTTCATTGCTTTTGAACTATTTTGAGGCTTGCTTTGATATTCCAGATATTCCAGCTGGGAATCTTACATGCGTATGTTTAATCCTTCTTAACAATAGAAAAGTAATTAAACATTTGCAGTACTGCCAAAACAACGTATTTTTCTTGAATCAAGCTTTGTATGCCACAAAAAGAAAAGTACTCCTTAAATATTTGTTGTTTTTACTTCGTATATAAGGTGGATCCCAGAGTGGTTTTTGTATTATTGCTTTTTAAAGTCTAAAATATTACTCTCCTCAAAAGTCAGTCTGAAAAATAGAAGATCCACCAACAGATGTGGCTCAAGGCCAAGTGTCGGTGTGCTTTGAGACGGTGCAGGTGCTGTTCTTTGTCAGTGTTGCTAAGAAATGACAAGTTTGGAATTTTCTAATTAGTAAGAAATAAATGCGTTGGAGAAGCTGAAATGGCCATGTTAGTTACACTGGGAACGTGACTGAATGAAAGGCTGCTGCTGTCAGTCAGCATTCTCCTGTGTTTGCAAGACACCTTTCTGTAATTAGGCCAAGAAGGTCAAAGAAGAGAAAGGCTGAGCTCTGTTATACTGAGCTGGCTGAGTCAAGGATAAGAAGTTTCTAGTTAAATCAATAGCAACTACTTCAGCAGCTAAATAGCTTGAGGCATTGCTTTAATTTGCTAATTGTATTTGTTAGCTGCTGCTTCCTTGCTCTTACTGTGATATCCAAGGCTTGGTGTGAACTGAAGGGGCACAGGCTGATGAGACCAAGAAGGTTTAGAGAACTCTTTAACACATAAAGTGTCCATTGTTACGTATCTATCGTGTAAAGTAGATGTAAAAGATCACAGAGAGTGGTAACTACTATGTCCATGTAGTGGTAGAGAAACTTCCAAGAGAAGGAGAGAAGTGAGCACATGGTGCGGTAGGGTTGGAATATTGTCCTACCACACCATTAGGAGTGCTGGGGCTCACAGTGATAAGGATTTCCCTTTCGAGCATTATGCAGGAGTTACTCATCTTAAATGAGTACAGGTCACGTAAAAGAAAATGTTGCAGTTCTTACTAGCATGAAAATCCTGGATAGAATTTCATTTCAAAAGAAAAAAAACAATGTTACAGTGAAAATTAATTGAAGAAAAAATGCTTGCTGAGATTTAGCTTTTCATTGTTCACGGCACTGAGTGCGAGGCAATCTTGTCAAGGTGTGTTTTTCTGTCTGAAGAGTCATGACAACATTTCTGATTTATAATACTCAACCCTCAGCAACTGAAGAGCAACTAGAGGGCTTTTTTTAATTTATTTTTTAAGTCTCAAGTCCTGTGTAACTGGATGCTGTCATTTTTATTAGTAGAGAATCTAAGAAAACAGTAAAACGCAACACCCAGATGTGTGAACTGCTTCATTTCCTTCCATTTGGTGACTGCAGTGTATGGCAATGAGTGTAATGTCCTACCACACAGGCAGGAGGTGGAAGTGTTTGTCTCCTTTTCTGGAGCAGTCACCTTTTTGTGACCTCAAATTGTAATCAAGGTTTTAACTTTCAAGAACTGACTTTGATATGGACTTTCACAAAAGGGAGAAACCGTGCAGATGATCAGTTAAGTGAACAGGGACTCACGGTGGCCGTTCTCTGTTGCTTCTGAGAATGCTTATTTGATTGACCGAGTGATTTTAAAACATTAAACAATTTCAGTAATATTTTTTCCTGATGTACTTTAATAAACAACTCGCAAGACGGAGCTTAATAAACTGCCTATAATTCCAGATGCAAGAACATATGCTGATGAGACCCAAAATTAAAATGATGGAAGTCCACCCCAAAGGAGCAGTTCTAATTTTTTTTAAAGTGCATTGTATTGTTATGTCTCTGTACTTGCCTTTGGTAAAATCACTAATGACAAAAGGCTTCTACCTTTATTTATGATGGATAATAGAACATGTCACGCTGCCCCTCCATGTGTGTTTGTCTTGTCAAATTGATTCCTTTATATTTTTTTCATATGAAGAACTGATGAAAACAGACTTATTAGATTTGTTTTTAGCTGTACAACGCAGGTATGTTTTCCTGGGTTCTGAAGTGACAACATACATCCAGTGTGAGCTGAGAGCTGTTTTATTTTGAAATTGTTTGCCATTTTGTGGAAATAGATTATTCTTTTCTTTGTGCATTTTATTTATTTATGCAAGGAAACAAAGCATTCAGTACAAATCTGCATGTAAAATTTAAACTGCTGTGAAAGAGACATAAACCAGCAAACCAGGAGCAGTTTAGAGATGATTTACTCAAGTGGTCCAAATTTTGAAACAGTGTTTGAAGATGGTAAATATGCACATGCAAAACCCAGCATTTGCATCAGCATTTTGAAATTGATTAATTACATGCCTGACTGCCAACGGAAAAGCATGACAACCCTCTTTAATGGCAGAATTTTTCTGTGTGTGGCTGGAACTAAGGGTTGCAGATACTTGGAATTTACAAATTGACAGGTCTATTTGAAATAAAAGACCGTTGCCCTTTGTAAATTCATATTAATGAGTTAAAAATGTAGTGACAGATGTAATTGTTTTTCACCTTGCTACAGTCATCTCTAGCCCATTTCCTAAGTGTTTTTTAATTTGGAGGAATGGAGATTCATCAGATCTTATTTAAAGAAATTAGATAAGAATTAGCACTTAGACTCTGACTTCAAGGCCTTTGATGAGGGACATTATGTTCTTCTGAAGGAACAATAATTTTCCTTTATATTTCACAAATACCTCTTGCCAACTAGTGCTCTGCACTTTACTATGTTATTCAAAGTTAATAAATAAATTACAGCATAATAGAGACATAAAAATGGTCTTGCTCTTAGCATTGAAACCAATTAAAGCAAATAAGTGAAATGTAAGATGGATTCCAATGAGCTGAGAGCCATTCTTTAGTTACTAAATCAACAAAATGATATGTGTTCTACACTCTTAGATGAGACTTCCAGGGAAAAACTGGTCAGAATTGTAAGAAAAAACCTTAAGGATGACACTTTCATCCCTTGCAAACAGAAAGGTTTGAAAGTGCTTATGCAAAATCAACCCATTGTTCAGCAAAAAAGATCACAGGAAGGATATGGAATAAGCAGCATGTCCCTGAAGATGCTTTGGTAGGCAGAGATACTGTAAAATTTTCTTTTATTTCAGTCATGCCTTTCCCAGTTGATTCCATTTCTGCTTACTCTGACTGTTTGGGTCAGGAATGGTCCCATAGGAACTTACCAGTTAGATGTCTCTTCAGCCAGCAAGGTCTGAATACAAGCAAATCTAGAGACGGATATTTGTGAAGAGCCAAATAGAATTAGGAGTTAAAAATGTTCTGCTTCTCCACAAATCTTTCAGAACATGTACCTATACTTGTATGTTTGTATAAATACACTATGTGCTAGTCTGGTCACCTCAACTGTTGACTGACATTTAAATCAGGTTGTTCTTGTCAGTAACGATGCACAAACATTAATTTATCCCCAGATGAGGAAGCTTAGGGTTTTTTTTTTTACCCATATAGTTAGTAAAAGCTAAAAAGAATTGACTGTTACAAATGTTAACAAGCAGTGTGCAAAGACAGAAGATTTGGCATGGCTAGAATTTCGTTTCCATCCTGCTGCTACCAGGTTGGTCATGATTCTTGTCTGATGTCCCTGTGCAAAGTGTCCTAGGAGTTCAGGACTTCTAGGAGTGAATTGATTTTGCACTTTCAGGCACATCTTTATCTTTTTGCTCTCCTCCCTCATCCAGCACCGTGATTTGCTTACAGCAGAGATCCTTAAGGTTGAGGCAGTTCAGCTCAGAATTGCACAAGTTGCCTAATGTAGTTACTTCTTAAAACAGATGGGATTAAACACATAAGAAGCCAAGGAGGCCTGCCACTTAGTGGCATAGTAACTATAAAATAATTCTCATGACTGTGGTGTTTCCTTTGTTTGTATTGAATCAAAACCTGTATCTGCATCAGTTAAATACTACAGCTATTGCCATCATAGATCATGTGTGGAACTTTAAGATGTTGAGGGTTTAAGCACACAGTAGACCTCGATCAATGAGATTGTGGTTAAACCACCTAGCAGGAATTACATGGATGTTTGAAATATTTGAACCAAAAAGCTCAGGTGCAAAATTTGGTTTTCCTCATTGGTACATCATATCTGCACATAAATCTAGTGTATGCATGCCGAGAAATACATGTATCTTTACAGATCAGGAGAAGTCTTATTCCCTTCCCCTCCTTTTTTTTTATTTATTTTTTTCTTCATGAGAGTTCCATTAACCAAGCTGGAGGAAACAGCAGGAAAAATAGCAAAGAGTTGTAATTATGTAGACTGTAGAATTGTCATCAGGAAAGAAAAACTATCTTAGATAGCTTTGATGAAATGACCCTGAAGAATCTGCTGGTGCCGCCAAATTAAATTCCATTTTGCATTTAGCATAAGGATTATAGCATTTAAACAAACAATAACTTTTTACAACAAAAACTAATTATATTTGTTTATCCTAGCTAAAATGCAGTTATGTGTTTTGGCTTATTCACAGGAAAGTTTAGAAGTGCCAGTGCAATATATTTATTATTCATTGTAACATGTAGGCAGCTTATCTGGGCTACGGGCTAGATTATAACTTGTAAAGGCTTCTGAAGTCCAATAAAAATATTCTGAAATGCTTGGGGAAATCTTTTGGTGTAAATAATCCCTTTTCTGCATAAAAAAGATCATTCATAAACATTGTTTGGGTTTAATACAATAATTTAATGGATTCGATATGGGACATGCCATCCTGAAAGCAATTAAGTGTGCAGCAGATCATGAGTTATTAGAGGAGTGTTGTACCTCAGAGGCAGACTTGGTCCAAAATGGAAGACCAAGAGGAGCGTTTGAACACAGTTCTTCTTGTTGTGGATATCTGCACAAGGGTTTTTTTTGCCAGGAGATTATCAGTGCATTAGAATAGGAGCAGTTTGCTAACTTATATTCTCTTCTTATGTCCTTGTCTGCAGGTTCTAGTTGTTGTGCAGGGTTTTGTGAAAAAGGGGCCAAGAGGAAACTGAAACTTTTGCGACTGACTGCAGGATTAACGGTGTGAACACAACTGTAGAAGCAGGAATGTAAAGTTGTTGGAATGGCTATTTAGTAAATGTAAATGCTGAATATCTAATATGCTTTTATTACTAATAATCATATAAGTTTATTTGTCTCTGATCATCTTCCAGCTCATATCTTTCTATTAAGCAAAAGACTTGAAACTGTTTGCATTGTACGATCATAGACTCCAAAAAAGAACCCATAAATTACTTCTCATTATCAGTATTGTCAAAAAATTGCCTGCTGAGTAGAATGGAACAGCAGGTAACAGGTAAAGCAGGCAGGAACAACATAGGTAATGGCTTCCTCTAGCAGATATGAGTTCAAGCTACTTTCGTTTTGGATATTAGTATAGTAAATAACTGGTAGGGGAGATAATTTATTTGGGTGTGCATGCTAACCTTGCGCCTTCCACTGTGTGCAAGTCAAAGGTACAGCCTTTGATTTCCTCCTTCCTCAGGTTGGACCTATATGAATTACTAAAGAAATAGTGTAAGTTGAACTATGTGACATGAAGCAGATTTCATCACCTTCTGTTTCTTGGAACTTCCCAGTTTGCTGTCCAACTAGTTGGATAATTTTGAAAATAGAAAAGGGGTGTAACTACCAAGCGGCATATATCTGTATGTATAGTAGCTGTAGCATACATAGAAGAAAAAAACCTGTGTTGATAACATTCCAAATCAAAGCAAAACCAGGCCTTTTCCTTATATCCATTGGATTAGGGAAATTGTGAATTGTGTTTATCACCTGTTACAGTTAGCAGAAATTTGCCCAAAGTATTTAGAATGAAGGAGAATTCAGAGATCAGAGTTAAAATCAAAATAGAAAAAAAGAGCTTTTAGACACTGTTAGTATGGGAGGAGAGGACTGTGGAATCTTGGAGTTAAAGTTCAGTAAAATTTTGATGTATAAAACACATTTGAAAATAATCTTTCTACATTCCGCACTTATGCAACTATAGGTAACAGCAAGAGCAGAAACCAGGTTTGGCATCTTGGCAGTAGTACATATGGAGCAATAAAAGCAAGAAAGAAGCTGTAGCAAAATGAGCAGGTTTGCTAGACAGACTGATCTGCCCGGAGCCTCCCCGGAGGCTGAATGCACCAGTCCTAGCAGAATCTATGGCTTTCACAGCGCTTTCACAGTTTCCTAGGAGTTAGGACTGATTTCTGTTTGTTCTATGCTTTCAGAGAGACTTTTCAAAGTAAGATAGTAGTCTGATTTTGTTATTACTTTTTTCAGCTGTTTTTCAAACCAAGATTTTTGGCAAGCAGCTGCGGGCTGCAGTGTGACTTGGCATGAATAACATCAGGTGCAGAGGGAGCCCCATGGAGGCTGAAGAGAACCACCAAATCAGACAGAATCTGTTAGTGCAGGGATTTAATTTTGCCCTGATTTACATCAGTGGCGGGTTCATTAACCTTTTGCAGACAGAGGATTTTGCTTCCGTTGTATTTCTTATTACCCTCTTTGACCATAAATGCTTTTGTAAAATATTTTCACTGTCTCCATAGTTTTGGGTAGTAAGTAAATAATGTCTGACTTGAAATAATTTCAGAGAATGCATAAATATTTGCCAGTTTGAACTCTCCAATATCATTTCCAAACAAGCCACAGTTGATTTCACTGCGCAGAGTTGATATTTTCCCTTCAGCATAAATAGTTGTATAACATTAACTTTGGTGTCTGAGTTTCAGAATTGTCTTTTTATTGTTGTTTTTGTAAGCTGGAGTCCATTGCAGAGGTTTGAAGTACTTTTGTAAAGTAAACAATACTAAAATAAGATTTCACTGACTTAAACATGATATTTAAAGAGAATTGCAAAGTGGTATTTTTCTCTAATATATTATCCTCACAGGAGAAAATCAAGCAGGCTGACCTCATTACTGAATAAAGAAAGAGCGACTATTTGAACTTCAGAACTAGTAATTTTCTGCAATGTATATTCGTATTAATGATTTGTCTGTAACCTTTTCTATTATATGCATGCTTTCAAGAGCAAACTATATTATAATATCACCTAGAATTTCACCTTCCACCCATTGTTTTTTCTTCAAGGTGAAATTGTTTCCATGGCATACATTTCTTGTACTGGAAACAAACAATTCAACTGGTGAAAGTGTGATTTTTAAGATTCTGTGGATTCAGGTGTGCGTGGCTTATTGGGAGCTACTGATGGTAAAGACTGTTTCTCTTGTGAATTTCATATTTGTCAGAATTAGAGATTCTGAATGTGATACTCAGATCAAAGCAAGTTACTCTTGGCTTCTGGCAACTCATTTCATACAAACCCCACAAGATATAAAGGAGGACCAGCAGGAAGGCTGCTGTATGCTTAAAATGGTTTTTCCCTCTGCTCTCTTAAAGCAGCATGCAGATGTGCTGTGGTGGACACTGGGTTCTAAAATCCTGCGGGCTCTGTGGATGTGTCCTTTCACACGGGCAGCATAATTTGTATTAAGCAATTCAGGGATCTCTCTTGTTAGTAGTATGAGTGTGGAATGCTGGTTGAGAGCACCAAGTCATTTCTTTCATCAGAAGTTTGAAGTGATTTGGAAATATTATTGTAATCAGTGGTTTCTATAATTAAGTTTCCAGCAATCCATAGAAGCACAGGAAATATCTTTAGAAATACAAGCTAAGCCCGGTGACCTCAATAACACTGGGTAGTTTTAATTTGATATTCCTTATGAATATGCCAAAAGAGTAGAACTGGTCATGAGAGAGTTTAACTTACAGATTATTCCTTTGGAGGGAATGGGAAATGGGCAAGCCACTGAAAATAAAACCTAAGACAAAGCCTGTTTCTTTCTTTAAACAGTGCAGTCCTGTGACAGAGAAAAGCTAAATTCATATAATTTATTAATACAGTATTTTACTTAATCAGAACAGCGTAGTTGAAGGTGGAAGTATGTTTTTCAGAAATGTTCAGGCCTTCTTTAATAAATAAAGTTAATGCTATCATTAGTGGCAGCTCTCAGCAAAACTTTTATCTTTTTTTCCTATAGATAAGCACTCTTCTGGGAGATGAATACTGCTGCAGTCATATTGTACTTTCAGTTAATGAGATGTGGGTTCAATTTGTTAGAGTTTTATGATAATGAAGCTTATAATTTACTGACAAACTGGCTTGCTTTCAAAACATTCTCTTATTGCCATGACATTTTTTTATTTTCATCAGGAACACTGATGTGCAATTTAGGTGTTGATGGTAACAGATGTGTACATGCATAGACAGGTAGAAAAACATGAAAAAGAGTAGAAAAAGAAGCCAGAAGTGAAAAACACGTAGCATGGGGCGTAGCATGAGGCCTACTTGCCTGTGCTGTTAGAAGGTAAGTACAGATTAGGAAACCGTGTTGCCCCTCCCAGACAGAAGTTCATTAGTAGAATATTATTTATTTCCTGTGTTTATTATGTTCCTCATGCCATGACATATTTGCAATTTTTTTGCAAATTTTGTGAAGTTTTCACTGTGTAATGCTTGCTGAACACCTCCAGTGTTTCCTTATGATATGATCTACTTGCTATCAGATGAGGTGAATCTACATCAATTCAAAATATTAAAATGTTACCCAAATCTTTGCTAAAAGCATTCAGAACTGCACATGGAGATCAATTTCTTCAATTTCTTTTCCTTTGCTGCAGCTTTTTATTTTTTTATTTTTAAGGTGGATTCTTAAACTTCACCAGGTGCTGTGCAACTGCTGCAGAGCAACTCAGTTTAGTGAATTGAATTTGTGGCTGCGACAAGAGCTGCACTTCAACGTGGTTTTTCACTACTTTAATTTCAGTTTTATATATATAGCTGGGGGCTCCCATTCAGTGCTTGGCAACAAATGCAAGGTTCTCCTGTCGTGTTTGCTGCTATCATGTACATATCTTTTATAAAGGATCTTAACTTTAACATATTAGGAAACAAAATATTCAAATTGAAAGGAAAAATGTATTCTGGTTTGTATCAGGAAAATTATTTCAAATATGTTTCATTACTGTATGCAAAATAAGAGTTCTCATGTAAATGTAAAGAGTTCTCATGTAATAAATGTTCTCATGTATTCTAGCTCCTTTTTAGTCAAATGAAAAAAGGTGAAAATAGGGGAAACACCCCAACATCTCCTTGAAGCTGTGAGGAATCTGATTGAAACCTCACTTAAAAGACTCTCCTACTATTCTGGTGAATATTTTACTTCTAAAGCTATACTTTTAGGACACCTCTAGATTTATTTTCTACTTTTTTGCTGCTTATAATGCCAGGTTGTAAGCCAAACAATTCTGTTTGTTGTAAAATGCTGTGTCTGAGTTTTTATCGTTTTCTACAGCTCTTAGTTTTTATTATATTATTTTTGCACTAATGATATAACAATAATATAGGATAAAATAATAACAATATAATATAATAATAAAATATAATAATAATAAATGATAAATACTGAGATTTAGAGTTTTTTTAAGTTAGGTTTAAGCAGTCATCATTTTATGCACTTGGTGCATTTATTGAAAGCAAAGAAACTACATAGCAAATTTTAAGCGTTCTTGTAATGTTTTATTAATTGAGTTTACTGAAGATTGCCTAAGGTGAAAGTCTGTTGACTAAGGCCTTTATTAGCATAATAAAGTAAGCACGGGTTTAAATAGCTGACAACTACCAAAGCCTGCCTTGGCTGGATTTCACTATGAGCATACATTGTTCATGCAGGGAAAGGAGTTAATGTAGGAATGTGAAGAAACTTTTCTGATGCAGTTAGAAACTTTGTGAGGAAGTAGATCTCCCAGGTATCTCGTTTTGCGCTTCATCCATTATGCAAGTCTGTCAGAAAGCGCTCTCTTCCTGCAGGGAAATTGATTAACATTGACCAGTTTTGCCTTAGTTTCTGTTCAAAGAAATGTAGTGAAATTGGCACCACAATTATTTGCAGTGGGTTGAATCTATTATTTAATATAATGACAAAAATAGAACAAACCAATAGTCCATAAGAAATAATAATAATGTTTGCATACATTCAAATAGAACTGATTTTTTGTTTGGTTTGGGGTTTTTCTTTTAGTTTATGTAGGAATTATTGTATTCCCCTTGCCACCAAGATAAAATATTCCTGTTCTTACCGGTCTTACTCATTGTAAAGGACCGGAGTTGGGGATTTTGTTGAGTAAACTTTGTGTGAGGGAGGGAATTTGCTAATGTGGCACAGAGGTAAAAGATTGAAATTGCCCTAAACTTTGCGATGCTAGCCTGCAGTGCTTGTTTCTTTATTTACAATATTTCCAATTCTGTTCTGCATCTGTGTGCGTACCAGAAAGGATCAAATAATAATAAACATTCTTTAATTAAAATTTCAACTTCATGCCTGCTATTAAGTTCTCATTAGCATTTCTGGAGAGAGATTGTATCCAGCTGCCCAAAGGTCAGAAAACCTGCAGGTTAATTGACATTTTTGAATAGTGTGTTAAGTGTATACATAACGAGTAGTTTGTAGGTTCACCGACTGGTGATCCTGGGGAGCACTGAAGACCTCTTGGCATGCTTTTCCTGCAAGGAACACAGCTTTTCCACCAATAATTTAAAGTACAAGCCCAGATAAACAATGAAAGGCCTGCGATGTCCATGAAAAGAATTCTTAATGGTCATTCTCCTTTAGTTGACTGTAACTAATTGATACATTTTTAATTGTAGCACCTTGGAGCTTTTAGGGCACTGCTGCTTGCAGGCAAGGGAAATCTCTGAGGCAAGACTTCGTATTTCTTTGTGTCAAGATGATATAACTTTGCCTCAGGCTCAGCCACAGGCTGCAAACACTTTGAATGGATAAAAAACAAGACAGATGGGCATCTGTAAGTTCATTACCATTACAAGTTTGAGCATGGTTCTTTCTTAGAAACTGATTTGAAAAGTACATGAAAATAGATGATGATACCAGAGGATTGTAAATGCGGGCACAGTGATTCTTAAAGAGTTTTCATTACAGAGTTAGTTATTTTGTACTACATATCTGCAGGCAGGAAAAAAAAAAAAGAAAAAGAAAAAGAAAAAGAAAAATAGACATGTATTTTATTTAAAAATTAAGGCTGAAATTACTGTAGTATGGTCCTGGTTTCATTGTGGTGAAATAATACAACTAAGGTAAAAGGAACCTGATAGGAAAGAAACCCTGTAGATTTAAGTAGCATTTTCACTTTTAGTTCATAATTGTTTGTATTACAGCACACAATACCTGGGACTCCCATGGGTAGCTGAGGTGATGTTATACCAGACAGTGTTTGAACGAGTGTCACTACTTGAAAGAACTATATTGTACATACAAGTGTGGTAAATTTGACTTTCTCAGCAACAAAATGGCATAAATATTTTCTCACCCCATTCTCTGAACACTGGCCACATAGCCAGTGCTTTTTTTTTTTTTTTTTTTTTTTTTTAATCTTCTTTTTCTTTCTGCTGTTGTTTTTAAAGAATTATTTTTAACCCAGACCTTTTCAATAAAGTTAGCGGCCATGAAGTTCAACTCAGATGTGAGAATAAGCAGCCAAAATAGAAAGGAGTAGGAGCTGGAGTTGTGATGAGCTAGCAGAGCTGGCTTAACTGCACCCAAATGTGTAGGAAGAAGTGGTCTGAAGGGATGAAGTGATTACACCCCTCTCAGTTGTGCAGAAGGCTGTACTAGTGATGAACTAGAAGCAGTGTTGTTAACCTCCAGACACCAGGCTGGTGTCAGTGTCCATTCTCAGGATAGCATCAGGATGTATATTTTTTTCACATACAGATTAACATTCAGTGAGAACACAAAATCTTATGGTTGTTCTCCCAGATTGCTTTAAGGCATTGTTGTTATTGTACACATTTGTACTTCAGTGTTCCCAGATTTCTTGGAGATGCTAGGAGTTCATGTTACGTAGCAATAGCAAAAGGATACACATGTATATGTACAGCTCCTTTCTCCCTCCTTGCTGTTAACACCTGGGCATCTCTCTAGGCATTGTGGTGTTGATGACAGTTATCAAACTTGTTTACTTAAATTCGTTTGATTCTCTCTAGGCTACCAGACTGTACAGCTGCACAGCTCCTGCACTGCCCCAAGAGTGGCTGCAGCAGATGCAGCAGGTTGACAGGCATGCTGGAGAAAGGGAAGCTGAAGAAAAGCCAGGGACTTCTCTTCAGGTTGCCCATAGAAGCAGACTGAGAAAAAGAAGGAGTTAGCTACTAGACAGGCAGTCTTTATGTGTAATTAACAACATCCTTGTTTTGAGAGAATGTCTCCTCTGCTTAGGATGGAAACTGAGAAAAGGGAAAAGCAAGGACCATGGAATTTGCAGTGTGTTCAAGGGTTTTTCCATGTCTCTGCTCTCTCTCGTGGCCCAAAGGCAAGTTGCCATAGTATGTTAATACCTGATTTTGAGCTTTGGGAGTAAAAATATATACTTTTTTTGAAGACAGTTTTGGAAGACTGTCCAAGAGGAAAGTTTAATGTTTTTGTTTTTTCTTTTTTTAATGTGAATGTGAGGTTTGAATGCTGAGTTGAAGCACCTAATTCTGAAATGTCCCCCATAATACCCATATTACTCAAAGGTTGGGAAAAGCTCGATTACTTCTTAAAATGACAGAAATAGATCTCTCCTTGAATGCTTATTCTCATAGTTATCCACAGCTTAGGCAAAAGTCAGACTGTCAGCAAGATAAATGTCTTACATTGACTCAAATCATGCTGTAAATGATTACACTACTTTACTGGGGAGGTGTGGGTTGTTGGGAAATACACTCAAAATGATTACCCCTTTTGAGTGAGATTATAACAGATTCTACGTGCTCCTTAAATTTACTTTGACAAAATACTCTATTACAGAAGTCTAATTACTGGACCAAAGGAGTAATATTTAATTATTTCTGATCACTTTCTCATACAAGTTCTAGATGATAGATTAGTCTGAGCTTGTTTTGCACTGAGAAGTTTCTTCCTCAGCTTATAGCTGCTCTATCATATTTAGGTATGCTGTCTGTATTCAGAAGATGGAAAAGTTGCGAGAACCAAAATCTGTTTGCAGTCGGAAGAGAAATGAGGTGATTTTGCAAGGTGGCATGCTTTAATGGCTTTGCAGCTTTGCAGCTTTTTTTGTTATGTTGCTTGTTTTGGAGCATACTTTAAGAATTCGAGTTTGGTGTCAGAGGGGTTTTACATAGAATGCACACTAGGGGGAAGTATCATCCAGTACAGAACATATCACAAATTTTGGGGGATCTTTCAGGAAGCATAGCAAGTGAACTTTAGATTTCCACAGCTGCTTGAATGTAAAAATGAAGAAAAGCATTGGTTCTAAAGTGACAATGTCTTCTGTTTTCTTCAAATGTTAATCTGTATGTGGTGAAGTTAACAATCCTACATACTTTATCCATTTACCTGAATAATCAAAATGATGTTTCTTGAATATAGGGTAACTCTGGAGTCATCCTGGTGATTCTAGAAGGGGGAAGGGAGCCAGACAGCTGTTCACTTATCAGCATTCACAGAACAGTATTTTCCTTCATCTTTTGCATTTTCATGTATAAGTTTGGCAATTCAGTAACTCAAATAAGTGGAGACAGAGGCTAAAGCCTCTGTGTGTGCTTTAAAAAACAAGTTCTTCCAGGAATTGGGACAAAGGCAGGTTTTTCACGTGCTTCCAGGGCACTCTTTCACATGCTGAGATGAAGGCACATCAGGGCATGGTGGCAACAGCAGCTTTTATCCACCCTAAGTAGCACCTATATTTGTCTTCAGCTTTCTTGTTTATGTGACTGTATGTTGTTTGGGATCAAGGAACTGGAAAAAGAGTGTTTCCATCTCCCAGATCCAGCCCCTTGCTTGGACCCACAAGAGAGGTGTGCTGGTGGAGCATGCATGCAGCAGGACAGGACTGAGCCGAGAGGTGTACAAGTGTGTAAGCCTGCAAGGAGGTGAAGGCGGGTTGGAGCTGGCTTCCAGGACAGCAGCACTGACTGCAGAGGAAGAGAAAGACAGGGCAGGGTGCCTGTAGATTGGTTGGAGTGGAGGCGGAGGGGGTTGGAGGGCAGGGAGAGCTTTGGCAGCATAGAGCCCAGGGACAGAGCGGAGCGGGAAGTCAGAGCAGCAGGAGTACTGCACCAGTGGTGAGAGAGGGTGCATATGTCATGCAGAGGAGGCAATAGATGGGAGACAAAATAAATAAGGTTTGAGAATTGCCCTCTTGATAAGAACGGTTAATCAGTAGGGCACTTTCTGGTCTGAAAGCTTCATGTGATTTACCTGAGATAAAAGACCTGCAGCGTAGCAGCTGAGGAGGACATGCTCAGAGAATTCACAAAGAGGCTGGAGAGACTATTAGTTTGAATTGTGACAAAGCCCCTTCATCATTTTCTTGCCATAAGACACATTGAGATAGTAATATACTTATGAAACTAATTACTGCTAGCCTAGCAGGCCAGACCTGGATTACCAAGCGAGAACAAATTTTTGAAGGGTCAAAACATGAAGAGATTTCAAAATGCCAGTGAGTTATGATGCTTGCCAGTTTTCAGTATCAAGTAATGATAAAACCAAGTGACTGTAACAAATTATTTTGAGTACAGCTGAATAGATAATGATGACTATCTATCTTAAATGTGCTACTGTTTAAAGTTTAGTGAGAAAAAGTTGTATTAACTAAGATGCTGAGGCAAATTTTGATGATGCTGTGTGATAATTCACCTCTCCAGTCATTTCATTTGTATGAAGGTAAAATTAATTGAAAATGATGAATTCAGTTTTTCTAGCAGCAGAAAACTTTCTTAGTTCATAATGAGCGTGTGGACCATTTGAAAATAATGCTTTTACTCAGAAGCTATCTTTCTCCTGATTAATCCTTTCAAAGACTGTGAAACACTAAGTCATGTTGTGCTGGGAAAGAAGGAGAAAGGGTTTTTTATTTCAGTAGGCAGGATTCATTTGGGTCTTTCTAGAAGCAACAGAGCTGGTTTTAGTTATTCCCTGAACGTTCAGGATTTTATGCTGGTTCATTTCTAAATGGAGGAGGTAGCAGGGTAGCACCCAGCTCTCAGCCTCTTTGCAAGGAAGAGCTGTCTCACTGCTCCCCAAACATTACAAAACACCTCTGCAGAAAGTGCTGTTAGTCTGGGTCATCCTTTTTATGTTAATGCACACCTCTTCATGGCACTGGAAAGTAGTTGGCAACACATAAATATCCAGCATCTTGTCTGTAAAGATAATAACATTATTGGTGTATACATCTTAGCCACAGTTCCTTTGAGAAAGAGGTGTTCTCAAAGTCATTGAAGAAGAAAGAATTTGAAATGATGTATTTCCAGTGAAAGCCTTTTCTCTTGGAGAGTAATTTCAGGCATCAAGACATGGGATCATTAGGCTATTTTTTTCTGCAATCACATTTTTCTCTGTATTATGCTACAGTGGAAACAAAGTTTTTTTATGTTTTTTTTTTTTTAATATATATATATATAGGAAATTATTCTTGCATCATAGCAAGCATACTGGAAACATAAAGAATACTGGAAGTTTGTGTCCTTTTCTTTTTGAGATTGCTTAGGGGGAGTGGGGCTTTGTGTCTTCTAATGGATAAAAACAGCAATAAGAAATTGCCTTCAGACCTATTGATTTAATTCTGGTAGCTAAGAGAAAAGCAAAACAAAACGAAACAGAAGCAGTAAGAGAAGCTGTTGTTTTATTTGTTTTTAGTAAGTAACTTGAATGTTGTTTGATACACATGACTACAGCTTCTGGCATGTGCAACCCCCTTCACAGCTTGGCTGTTTTTTGGTTAAAGACCTCTGCCTGCAAGTGTTGCACTGTGTACCTATTTGCAGAAGAGCCAGACTGTATGTTCAGGCAGTTTTTAGACAGCCCAGAGAGACAGCAGGATAAGCATTCATATGCAGGCCTACACAGAGATGCCAAGCTGTAAGAGGAGAAGGCTCTCTGTGCTGGCTCCTGGGGCTGGCAGGTCCCAAGCCTGAGGAGTCAGACATCCTGGCTCTGGTGTCATTTCTGATATGGAAAGTGTCTGCTGGAGGGAAGACTGAACAACACCGTGTTTAAAAATGTATAAAAACATCATTTGTTTGGGGAAGCTGATCATTAACAGGCATGAATTGCTGTACTAAATGTGTTCCATCTTGCTACAATTTGCCTTCTGACAGAGGTTTATAGCAGACTCTTTGGAAACTGCACAGCAGGTACATGTAAAATAATGTTTTTATATCCCTCTTCCTCCCCGAGGTCAAATTCTGAACTGCCCTTCTTAGGTATCCATTGAACCCTATAGAATGAAGTCCTATTCTCTTTTCAGTGATCTTTTCTATTGGCAACCAGGATATTCTTATTATGCATTTTATTCAGGATATACTTATTATACATGCAAATGGCCAAACGCCACTGAAACAGGATAGACATCCTTATGCAGATCTTTGCATCTGTAGCACCTGGTGGCAGGGAGTTTCGTAGTCTAATTGTGCACAGAGAAAGCATTTATTCAGTCATTTCAATTCAACCATCTTTCATTTTCATTAGCTTTCCTTTTGCTCCTGCTTTATGATGTGTGTGGAATCGTAATGTCAGATCTATCTTCCCTGTCGTTTTGTTTTTGAATATGCCCTTTTCATGTCCTTTGTTATTTGTCTCTTTTCCAAGATAAACTGTCTAAATCTTGCAGGCTCTCTTTGTGTGAGAGTTTCTCTATGCTTGTATTATTTTTATTGTCCTTCTTCAGTACAGCTTATAGCATTCCAGAGGAGGCTGAATTAGAATGTATTGCACATCATTTTCTGCTCATTCCTGATGCATCTTAATGTGATAACAGAGAATAGAGGCTCTCTCCAAGCTTCCCATGGTACAAAAACATCCAAACATATAAGGAGTGAAAATGGTTCGAATTCTTTCCCTCCCATTGAACTTCTTTATCCATTTCACATTCACCCAGCATTGAAAAATTCCCACAGAATTCTTCATAACCTTCTCTGATGGGCTCTGTTATTTGCACTTGCTCCCTCATTGCCTATCCCCGCTATCATTAATAAATATATTAAAATTGAAATAAATATGAAACCTTGGGGCATTTTACTAGTCAATATATTATACATATCACAAGTGATTACCTAGCAAAATTATGATGCTTTCTGGATCATTAATCCTTTTTAATGTTTGCTCTAATACTGTCTATTATTGACAATTGACAAACAGTATTTCTGGTGCTATGCACAAATTTTGTTAAATACAGGAAAAAAATTCCAATCCTTCACAAACAGAACAAAAACTACTTGGCTAATCCTGTTGTTAAATCCTTCTTTACTTGCAGAGATGTTCTTAGTTTCATCACAACAAAATAAATTCTTTTTTGCATGCTGAAGTGAGAGTGCAAATTTCATTCAAACATGGCAAACATTCAAACTGAGATCATATTTTATGACTGCACATTAGCACTGCTGCTCCCCTTTCCCTATAAAATACTGCGGATAGTTTCAGATAGCTTTAGCTCTAGCACAAGCTCTGAGCTGGCTTTTTTTTTTTCCTTTTAGTCCATTTGGAAGGTTAAGCCCAAATGTGAGCCCAGAGGACCAGGATCATCTCTGCTGGAATCTAATGAGCTCTAGCTAGGTTATGGCTCTCTTAAATTAGCAAACAGCCCCGCAGCCTAACAATGCCACCTGTTTTTAAGACGGATCCTGCTGAATCCTGAATTCCCCTGAAACTGGCACCTATATGCATCCCTTGTTCCTGACAGATGGAAGCTGAGGGCTCCAGCTCCCTAAACACACTAAAGCAAAGACACTGTTTGCATACAAACTGTCTTACTGTCACTAGGAAAAATTTGTGGTTTTCCCTTTTTTCTAAAATTAAACTCTAGCCCTCAAAAGGCAGAAGCAATGGTAATTGAGGCCTCAGTCCTCTCTAATGAAGAAAATCCTATGGTTCTCAAAAAAAAAAAAAAAAAAAAAAAAAAGGAAAAGGACAGTCGTCCTCCCTTGCAGCATGTCCTCACATACAGGGACATGGCAGTGTTCCCATTGCCTTGCCTTCCTTGAGGAAAATTATGCAGCGTATCACATTGGACTAATTTTTGTGTACACAAGAGATCTCTTTTGTCCTCAACTCGGCTATTTCTAGTGTAAATTCCCATCAGCCACAGCTGGAAGAAGAGCAGGGAGGCAAAAGGAAGCACCAGACACCAAGTGATTAGGGGAATGTGATACAGGTGCCATTAAAATATTTGCTATGCAAGGGAAACTTGTCTCTTCTTATTGGTCAGTGAAAATATTTAAACCATTGTGCAGCTCACAGATATCTAACCTTTTGACTTTCCTGAGCCACACAGAATGAAGAGAAAATAAAATATGTAATGTAATTACTGTATGTAACCAACAAATAGTTGTAATATATATTTTTTTACTAAAGCATTAAAAAAAAAGATCAACGGACATGTAAAATTAGTTGGGTATTTCACCTTGCGTTTGTGAAAGGCATTAGTCCAGTTTGGTGGCAGTGTTTGCAATTCTTAGTGAGTTCTCAAGCTGTTCATCAGATATTTTTGATAAAATTTTATTCTTCTTGTTCTTTATCCTGGAGAATAGCTGTTCACAGATGCACGTACTGCCAAAAAGTGATGATATGATTCAGGTGTGACTGTGAAGCAAAGGAAATCTTTCTTGGGTGTGATAGATCTCGTAAAAGCCTGGTAAAGAGACATAATCAATTTTTGAGTTGAATGTCTGATTTCAACTCTGTGCATTCCACTTTAAAATTTGTAGGTAATGTATTTATGTCAACTGAAAGTGGAGCTGAAAACATACAAAAAATTTGATGTTTTTTTTTCCACTGTCTTGAAACCTATTCTCAAATTCCTTTATCAAAACAGAAACCAAAACTGCATGCTTTTTGCTGTTCATCAGGCTTTGTTAAGCATACAAAACGCATGCAATTATTGTCATTGCTTGAGTTAGTACTGCGTACTCCCTGTGCCCTGGTTTCAGCCCAGACAGTGGTGTTTTCACACTGATATTTGGTTGTTGTGAGCAATGGGTGCATGCCCTGTGCCTGGCTGTGGGTCGGATATGCCTGCTCTTGCTCCTTATCTAAGTCAGGGACAATAAGCAAATCTTTATTCTACTTGGAATGCACTGATGTTCCTGGCTTATCTTTTCTATAATCAACAGAAGAGGTGGCCTGACAAGGTAAAAATAAATGTTTTTAATTCTCTTGATGTATTTCACAATCACTTTCAGAAAGAATGATTAGATTTGGAAAAACTCATCCTTGGTGTGTGGAGTAAACCTAGCAGTTATCTTCTCTCTTGCCTTACTAGCAGAGCTGCTCCTGGTCCTGAAGCCCGGTTGAGACCAAAGGGCTGGACAGGTTTGTGACACAACATTATGGGCTATCAGGACAGATGTGTCACTGTGCAGGTTTCATGTGCTTTGTGCCCTTTTGCTTTGTACTGAAATGCAAAGTGCGAGTGAATAGAAACTCTTAACAGCCTCCTTGTCACCTGCAATTCTTTGCAAATAAAGAGGGAGGCAAGTAGAAATGTGGTTACTTCACTTAACTGTGACTTAATAACTCTTTCTAAGATAGCTGTGCCTGAACTCTTGATATGTAATTAGCATAAGGTTCCCAGCAGCAGTTTGTAGCTCTTTTTCTCTGAGGAGAGAATAATGTGTAGAGGACAGGATAATGTGTCTTTATTTTTCTATCAATCACTCAAATTCCATACAGAGGATTAAACTTAGTAAAAAACAGATAGAAAGTTGGTATCCTTTAGAAGTCATCAGGCATCACTCTCTAACCCATTTGCTTTGGGCTTTAATATTCAGCCAGCTTTCCTTCTTATCCGCTGTATACCTTTAAAATATTGGTTTCTAATGATATCTTTATGTAGTTTGTCTTTTTCCTTTTGAGATAGATAAACTACAAAGTAGTTATTTTACATCTGGCGGCTGCTTATTACATTTTCCTTTTTAAGGCCACTAAGTATGCAACACCTGCTTTGTTTCTTTCTCATTAATAAGATAATGACACATTTTGTTGTGGCTCTCCAACCCCTCAACAAACACTTTTTTGAACTGGATCATCAACTGCTGTGAGCTCATTTCTAAATGAAAATTGCTTTCCAAGTGTTGAAATGCATTATCTCGCTGCAGTGGAAGAAAACTTAAGAGGTAGCTGGATTATATTTGAATGTAAAACCCAATAAACTGTGGTGTAATTCAACAATTCCATTCCTGCCACTGGGAATCATAAGGATTTATGTATAACTAAGCCAGAACCAGGGCAAAAAAATAATAAATATATTAGAAGTAAAATAAAAGGAATGTTGATGCCTGTCTAACCTCAGATAAAAGACAACAATAAAGATTTTAGTGGTGCCAGAAGAATACTGCTTCTTCAGGATGTCTTATTTGAAATCATTTCTGCTAAAAAAAGTACTGCATGGAGGACTGCTGCTCTAACAGGGAAGGTCATTCTGATCTTGCAGAACAGAGGAAAGTCAAAGTGTTTAGTCTCAACTATTGTATGTACTTAACATCAAATTAGTCAGTCTTTATCACTTTTTCTTTACTCTGTCCACAGGAAATTTGGATGGTTAGTCTGCTGTAAATGAGCTTTACAATATTCAGCTGAAAAGTAGTTTGTTGTTGTTGTTTTATTTTATTTCAGTTTCTAAATAAATCCAGACATTTTAAGGATTGTGAAGTGTCCATATGATGCTCTTTTATCTTATCAGAAAATGCATAAAATATCGGTAACAAATATTAATATTGTTTAAAAAGTGTGGCTTTAAAAATCATCCTTAGTCATATGTCTCCAGTTTCTATAAGGTTTTTTGCAAGTTGAAAACATGGAAACTCTTGGAATAAAATAGGATCAGATCCAGAGAGTTGAAATAATAAAAATAGTAAGGATTACCTGCAGCCTCGCTTACTAAGAGTAAGTAACATTAATGTCAATAACCCCTTAGGCAGGTGAAAATGAAATTGTAAGTGGGGTGATGAGAGGCCTGTATTGCTAATAAGTTCATGTCTGGGTGCACTAGTGTCTCTGTGTAGATGATAAAATTTATAGGCATATTTTTTTTATTAGTGGCTTCAGACACGATTCATCTTTCTCTAAAATGGAGGAAAATTTTAACTGGATTTTGTAAGGAGGGACAAAGAGGAGTGAATGCTAAGGAAGGCAGAAAAGTCTCTCTTGTTAACAGTTTTCAGCAAGTGGTGTTTTTGGTACTATATACTTGACATTCAAACTGTGATGTGCAGGGTGAGGTGCACGGATGCACTGTTATGGCAGTGCTGGATCTTGGGTTGTCTGCTGTTGGAATTCTGAATCACTGCTTGGTGCTCCACATTCATGCTTTCAGAACGTTTATTACTGGGCCATTTTAATGGCAGGGATGGTGTGAAGCTGTGCTGCATTCCTCCCTTCCAGTTATTTTCCTCCTTTCTCTCTTTCCCTCATTTTGAATTCACTTGGCAAACTGAATCTGCCGAAGAGGGAACAAGTCAATTCAATGTGTCTGATGAGTGCAGACAGCTCGGCAGTAAGACCAGGGCATCTTTACATTCTGCAATCATGAAGTATCAGGACCTGGATCAGAAAAATGCTTTTTCTTGACTCGCTCGGATGTTCTCTTTCAAAGTATGACATGTGAAACTGCAGCTTCTGTTTCTCAAGTTCTCCAAGGCAAGGGAAAATACGTAAAAATAGAGGATAGGAACTAGTGATTTTGCACTGCTGCATATTTAACCCACACAGATGAGTTTACTGTGACCTGGTACTTGTGATCTGGTTTGAATAAAGATAGCTCTAGGAAATTGATACAACTATCAGGATTTTTATCAGCTGGGGATCTAGTAGTAATCCAAGAGATATTAAACTCAGGAAGGTAGGGCAGCTGTGAAAGTATGTTCAGTGATGCAACTGCATAGGGTGCGTGAATGCTGATGTTAACCTCACCAGGCACAAGGGGCAGTCATTGCTCGTGCTTTGGCTTGCACTGTTAAGGTCTGCCCTTCTCTCTTGTGAAGTTTCAAGTCAGGAGAGCAAGGTTAAGTTAGAGAACCATTGACAGCTCTTATTTTAATGTCTTCCCTGTAAATGTTTATCTATCACTATGACATTCTTGTCATATATTCATCATTTACAGATTCGTAACAGTTTGTAAAAAAGTCTTTACTCTCTGAGAGCAACTGCAGACTCACAAGGGATCTGTACTGTACCCAGGAATCCTGTTGGGAGCTGCAAATATTCCATATCTTCTCCTTTTCATGGAAGAAAATATGCCTCATGCTTACTAGTAGCTGTAAGCCATTGTTACTATGTTACAGCTGTTGGTGAGATAAGATAATTATGAAGGCATTAACAAAATGCATGCAAAATTAGTTGTAGCTCACAGAAGGAAAGAGAATTCAGGAAAATCTTTAGCGTGTTAATTTACAGTCAAGCCTGTCATGACTGTTGCAAAGAGAAGATACTAATGAAGGGTGAATGTGTCAAAAGATGTAGAAACAAGAGATGAGCAATTCATTTGAACACAGTAAATATCCAAACAACAGTTATTCCAGACTGATAGATTCAAATGCCACTGCGACAAAACAATTTTATTTCCGAGTGCACATGTGGACATATGCAACTCAATTGTAAGAAAATCTGAAATCAAGTTCCTTCGAAATCACCCATCCCCTCAAAATCTCCACAATGTATTGATTATAAACCTTTCAACTTCTTTAAATAGACACAATTTAAAGGTCAGATCAGAAGTCTTTCTGTGAGGTTTCACTGTATGCATGCAGGATGCTTGCTTTTGGATATGATAATTCCTGCATGTTTCAAAGCCACACAGCGAATATGCCTCTGGACTTTTTCTAAATTTTTGCCAATTAATAGCAATCATACCAGATGTACTCCAACATTAGGAGCATCTAGTAACACAGGAATTTATGTGCAACCAGACAGTATTCAATCTAAGCAGAATCCTCTGCTGCTTTCGTAGCTTTCATTTGGAGAATAGTAGAAAATCTTGGTTTTTATTGATATGCTGAATATTTTGATTTCCATTACAAAGGTCACAACTGTGTACAGTAGGTGATTTTTTGAACCATCTGAACTATTTTGTTATGAACACATCTTACACATATGTAAAAACAAATACTCCGTTGACTAGGAAACCTGTTTGCTCGTTCTAATCCAGTGTGAATCCAGTGCCATTTGGGAATTCTCCCCTGCTATTAATTATCATATTGAGAATCTTTTGTAACTCAGCACAGAGATGCATTCCCACATAGTCTTTAGGAAAAAATGGTAATGTGCCAAGAAACTCAAAAATATTTTGCTAAATCTTGGAATTTTTGCTGAGAGGACAGGATTTTGTGTAACTGCAGACAAGGGCTATAACAATCAATTACACAACCACTATCTTATGCATTTCAGTATGATCTTTGTGTAGCATAACACATTAAAAATACTTAATAAACTGATTTAAAAGATGCAGTGACCTACTACTCCATATGATAAGCAGAGGTAACAGCTTGAGACACTTGAGCTATTTGGCCATGTCTCTTTGCTGCCCTCAGTTTACAGGTTCAGTCTGCTTCCAAGTGGTGCACCATGTTATACAGACCTCCAAGTTATTGTGCAGCACATAGACGGTTGGAAGCTGCAAGGAATCATTTTGCCAGTATGTCCAGCTGAAGTTTTTCTACAAATCAGTTGTGGTTATCAGTCTCTTCCATATTTAGACAGTGGGTATGACTGCTTATTCAGATACTTGAAAATGTGAATGTTTAAATAGTTTACCAAATAATGACTTTTGACATTTACATTTCATTCCATGATGCTGAAATATCGTAGGCTTCTCCTTTGTATGCACTTACGACTTCTCTTAGGCTGTGCTGCCTAAGAGAATGTTCTCACATGATGTTCTTCAATTCTTGATCTGTGGCTTGTACTAAGCCACACACGTTCCTGAACATTTCTAGAAATTAGACGGACTTCTGGTCAAATATCAAGCTGGTGTTTAGCATGTTCAAACACCTTACTGGTAGAATGCAATTTGGACAGCTTCCCATTTAGCTAAAAGTGCATTCCTGTGTAAACTTGACATCTCTAAAACTAAGGCAAATTGTAATACAGAAGGAAGGAGTAAACTGAAGCAGCTCAGCGTCTTGAGTAGTACTTCCATAGTTTGTTTTTTTTTCTGACATGCTAATCAAGTATCTTCAAATGTGCTAGCCTTATAAGAGAGTTTGAGAAATTGAACTTGAATTATGTCAGTATGTGTTTTGTGAATATGCAGTATAAATGAGTAAAAATCCATACTGTAAAATTAAATTAATATAAACCAGAAGTTTGTGGAAGAGGGAACACTTCTGAAATATCCTCTGGTCATTGATTTTGATGTTAATTAATAAATTACCTCAAAAATATCATAAGAAGATGGTAGCAAAATTAGGAACTGGTGATTTTCATTCTGCTCAGCATACACAAGCTAAGATTTTTTGCACGTTCTCTTGCTCATCCTTTGGTCACGAAAACGCCAAATTTATCCTTGTATATCTGTATAGTGTTCTCTATTCATAAAATTGATTTAAACATTCCGTGTTCTACTTCCTTACCAAATAGAATAATACGGGAGTAACTGTTAGAGTGCTGTATCTACTTCAGAATGTAGGGGAATGGTACCTGTGAAAATATGGCATAACTGTAGAGACAGAACAGTTCATAGAAACCATCATGGCATATCATGACATTCCTGCAGTGCTCCAAAGAAAATATGTTCAATACAGGTATTTTATATACAAAAAAGTATGTTTCTTTTAAGAAACATACTTTCTAATGTACATTTCAGAGCTGATAGTCATGTATCAGTCAAGCTCATGTGTGATTCACAAGCATAATAGTACAGGTGTGCAGACTATGTCTCCAGGTTACAGCATACAGAAATTCCTTATCTTTACTTGTGGATTGTGCATGCATAATGCAATGTGTTCTTGAAAATGTGTATAACAGCACTACATGTCTCATGCTTCAGGACAGGGAGAAAAAGAAAAGCCTGGTGCTATAATGCATATCAAAATAAATCAAAATACAAAGAAGATTGAAGACAAATTATTTTCACCAGGTTTTAAGCATAAATCATTCTGCTGAAAGTACTTTGCTCACGTAACTTGAATTTATCTTAGTGATACTAGCACAATTGCTTTGTCTTTCTAGTCAGCTGCTCTGTAGCACTTTCTGAATTTTGTTCTGAAAAGACATTTTCAAATATTGTTTTGAGAGAGATTGTAATCTGACAGAAGGGAAATAAAGGCAGCTGGCAAGACTCTTCTTCAAATAACCATGGCCAAGAAAGTCATTAAAGCAAATTAAAAACCAAACATGGTTTTCTCACTTCTTTACTAAATGCCACGGTTATTCATCTCTGCAAATGGACAAATACAATCTCAGTCAAGCTGTCATTATGAAGAGAAATGGACAAGTTATAATTTGAATTCTAATCAAATTCTTATTTATCAGTCTCAGCTGTGCTGGTTTGGTAGGCATATGCCAACAAATTTAACAAACATTTCTTCTTCCAAAGTGCAAAGTCTATGTTTGCTTGTGCTATTAATGAAAGATAATATAAAATGATTGGGCTTGCTGAGGGCATAGTTTGTTACATAGTACTGACAGAATGCCTGTGTTATATCTGAGCAGACAAGGTTTGATGGTAAAACTAGCCTGGGATGGTCGGGTAGTAATTTTAACATCTGCCTTGGGTATCTAGAGATGGGGTAAAAACGGTGATGATCACAAATACAAGGGATGCAAGGGTTTAGTAAATGTCTTGAAAATGTGTAAAAATGTCTTGAAATTACAGCATTCTACTGATTTTTGCCAATAATGTGTTCTATTGTTTATAGTCTCACTAAAAATACCAGCGGAAGATCCGAAAGTTAATTGTGTTTAGTAGTCTGATTGAAGATCCCTAGTCTGTCCTGAGGTTCTTGTGTCTGTCTGGAGTTCCAGTGAAGTTCCTATAAAATGCTGTCTGTAATTTCTGCTGTACTTTATATGAATTTGTTACCTTACGGGAGATCACTTTGCCTGTTGTCAGGTTAGAAATGGTCGCGATGTGTTATTGGAAAGTAGTACGTGTTTTGCAACATGCAGGCATTACCTTTGTGCTGTAGTTGAAGTTTGCCTTTTGTTTTGAGCCTAACCCTAATAGGACCGGGGAGGCAGTTTAGTGCCTTTAGTTCTAGTAAAAATTAATGTTTCAAAGTTTACAAGTTCCATTTCTAATGTGATATCCCCATTGACTAACATGATAGAGCTCAGGATGATTTACAGTCACTGCTGGACTTGAGAACGGTTCCCAGAAGTCAAAGCCCAGCAGTACTTCAATAAGCCACTATAATAAGATATTTTATTATTATGACTTTAAATGTCCTGCAGTGTACGGTAATTCAGATATAAAATAATTAAAGGCAATTAAAGACCATTACAGTAAGGATTACTTTGTGCTAATGACAGGCTGACTTGCAGAAGAATACCTTCTAAAGTCTTTCAGGGAATATGATACCTAGTCGAGGTGGGATAAGGAGCACATCTCTGAGATTTGTGTACTAAGAAGTCAAAAAAGATGAGAACATTTTCCTTTGTTGTACTCAGCTTTTCTTTATGCATGCTCTCTTCTCCCCAGACTGCACCATCTCTTATAATTAATTAAAATTTTGATTCATTAAATAAAGACATTCATAATGCAGAACTTTCTTCAGGAAAGTATGTTCCTCAACACTTCAGGAAAATTGAGATTATGTTTTGTGTTTTGCTGCTGACTTTCAATGACACTGTTTTATGAGATGTATTAAGATTACTAATGACAATTTTACAACTGTCAGAAAAAAAAAAAAAATAAAGTATTTAATTTTACATATGATTCAGCAACCCTTCAGAGTCAGTTAGGAGAGAAGGCACCCAGGTTAGATTGCTTTCAAAATTCCAAGTCTTGAACACTTGGGATTACCATAGCCACTCCTAGTTTATCATTATTGTATGTGGAAATATGGCATCATACAAGTGATGTGACATCTCCCTTCTGTGAATAAACACAAGCCAATGGAAAATTCTGACCTGTACTACTGCTCCCTGCAAATGTACATTAGGACATGATAGCTGGCTAAATGTGAGGCATGCTATAAATTCAGTCTGACATACACACGATTTTGTCTTGTCTACCTGGTTACAGCAGTACTCTATACCTGCTGCTTCTGTCCAAGAGCCCTAAAAACTTAGAGTTTGTGCCCAGTATGTGAAATCTTCATTTCAATCCATGTTTTTATCACTGGCCACTGCACAGCTAGTAACTGCTTCTTGGCCCTTCTTACACAGCACAGAAAAGCATGAAGAAACATGAACAGAAGTGATAGTACAAAAAGTTTCACATTCTGCTGTATATCTGAGCTGCTCCTTGGCAGGCTGTTGCCACAGGTCTGTCTCTCACAGTAGATTACTCCACAAGAATTCTCTCATAAAGTTCTCCAAACAAATGTTTTTTTATCTTCTATAGAAAAAGCTGAAATCCAGCAGGAGAGCTGCACAAACGTTAATGCATCCAACTGCTTTAATATATCACCACTGAATAGAACTCAGTTTTACCAATGTGAATGTACATCACGTTGCAGGAACCCCAGTGCACATTCATGCTGGAGAAAATAAGACTTCTAAAACATCAACATGGGAAATGAAGTTAAAAAAGAAATTGTTGGTTCACAACAAATGTAAATGTTAATGCAGTTCTTATGTGAAATGTAAAGACAAGCATTTCATTTAAATATTACCCTTTATGTGAAAATAAACAGATTTGCTTGTGATTACTTTGTAGCAGCCTTAAAATAAAGTGGTTGCTTCTCCTCTGAGATGAAGCTTTTCAAACTCAGGCGATAATAGCTAATCCCTGCAAGTGGGGAATAATTGCAAATTTTAACAGCACTTTTGAGGAGGACCTGTATAAGAAGAAGTCTCTTTGGAATATTTTTGCAGTCTCAAAAGAAAGAACTGTAATTTCCAAAACACTTTATGTAGTATTAATGGCTGACTCCTATGGAATAGAATTATTTCTGTATCCAGGAAAGATGCAAATCTGTGACAGAAGCAGCAAATTCATATGCTTCTAGAAACTAGTATTTAAAGGTGTGTAGCCTCCAGTGCAGGAAATGGTACCAGTGTTTAAAAAGATAAAAAAGAGAGCGTGCATAAAAATTTCAAAACAATTGAGAATATTTCCAAGACTTCTCATTGATGCACCCTTTATCTAGTTTTGTGCATTAGTGCAGAAGGTGCGTCTGCCACAAAGTCCTGTACGTTCTTATATCTCTTCAGGATTTAATATCATCTGGAATGGAAAAACACAGACAGAGTTTAAGGGTTTAAACATAATAAAACAGAACACTAATGGGAAAAGAGTTGGCCTGTCTAGTTTTGTAGATGAATCAAAGCATAACATTACCTTATTGAGTTTAAAAGCAATACATGTAAACCGTTTAAATGCCACCATGTCAGCCACTACGGCTCTGTCCTTAGATCATGATACCAGTATCCAATTCCTACACAAATTCTCCAGAAAGTCTTCACGTTTTTCATAGAGTCATGATTCTGGAAGCTGATTGTTTTTTTCCCATAGAGGAAGAAATGGGGATCAGAAGCAAATGCTTGATTCAGTGTCACTCCCAGCAAAAGAACGTGCTCGCCACTACAATCACAGTTAAGGGGAGGCTGCAGAAGCTGAAAGAATCTCTTTATATCTGGTACATTTTACAATTTCAGTTATTTTTCAATTTTTTTGATCTTGCTTATATGCAAAACAAATTATTATTTTCTTATCCTTTATTAATTCATTGACAAAGGGAGAAATCTCTTTTACAATAAGATAATTTGTTTAATATAATCAAAATATTCCACTGCCATATTTACTTGGTTAATTTGATATCCGTTTTGGGTTAACACCTTTTGTACACTAGGCTGCTTTACAGTGTTAAAGGCAAGGCTAAATCAGCTTTGAAATACCTATTCTCAAATTGATAACTGCAAGGTCTCTAGTGAAGCTCTTCAAGTTCTTCCGGCTTACACTTGATTTGCTTTAATAAGGGTTATGGGGAAAGAAAAACTATTGAAACTCCATTTTAAAATGCCTGGCAACAGACAGGTGGAAAAGACTTAGAATTACTATTTTTCATTACTGAGGGCCCCTTAGGACTGCACTGGAAAGAATCCTGTCTGCCCCAGATAAGAGTCTCCCAGCAGTTTAATGTGCCAATCAGTTGCGCTCAGCAGCCCGGAATCATCATATTGCAGCTATTGAATAGTTCCAGACCATATGCTCAGAAGGATGGGGAATGTGATATGTGTCACACTTCCAAAGAATGATGATGAAGAGCATTAATATGCTGATGAAGAAAGAGAGGAAAAAAAGTGAGAGAAATCTTGATGAAGCACGCTCACCTGTGTTACAGAGCTTGACAGCAATGCTGTGCTAGCTCTTCCATTTCGTATTTAAGTTTGAGTTACCATGAGGTCTGTATCACTGTGAATTACTGGGTCTCTCTCTCTTCTCCTCTGCTACTATGTTGTCTATTTTGATTTTTAAGTGAGAAAATAGTTAATTCAGAGCCCAAATAGCTACTAAAAAGCAATTAACATTTTATCTAGCTGGTAGCTTGGAAACTATTTGCGTTTGGGGTCTAATTACTTTGCAATAAACACTGAGCGTTGAACCAAGTGCTACTCTATTGCTGTTACATAACAGCCTAGTTTCTTGGAGGAGGAATGCTGATAAAGGATACAAGAATGGGAAAGCAGTAAGAAAGTGCATTGTCATATATGTTGTGACTTTGTTTCTCTTTTCTAAAGCAAATGCCGTGGTGTCATTGTGTAACATGCAGTATGGTAGCAGATGGATTAATGAAAAGTCGTTCCCAGGGAACTAATCCTCCAGCAACTTTTTTTCGGTACCTGAAACAAAGATCTTTAGTGCACAAAACTGTAAAGCACACTAAATTCCACTGACTTCTGTATTTACCTTTTGTTCATATCTTTGTCAAACGCTTCTAAATTCCAAACTGCATATTGGGGGAGCAGAAATGTAATATGGGAAGAATTTCTGATCCATTGTGTAACACAAGAAAACAAAGCTCTAGAATTGGCTGCACAAATGAACTCCTTTCTTCCGTTACAGGCAATGCGCCCCTTTGAGGATATGAGGAATAGCAAGCAACCTAAAGAATAATTTTAGTTTAAGCCACATGTATTAGTGTTCTGCTTTCACTGCTTTCACCATCCCCATAGGGCATTTGCCATGATCCAGTCAGTACAGAGGTAGGGCACTGGCCACTTCTATCATTCAGAGATGTCTACAGCTGACTGGATGCCCTTCACTTCTGCACGTGGATGTCATGGCTGAGGGAAGAGCCCCTCTCCCATGCATGATTGGCTTTCCCCACCTTTGTCAGAGAGGCATTTGCTTTCTTTTGTAGATACTGAAATGCTTCCTCAGCCCCGGATCTCTAACACCTTTCCTTTGATTTGCCATTTGTTAATAAAATAAACGTTTCCCAATAAAGAAAAAGCTATGATTCACAGTGTTTTAAAGAATATATAAGAATTTAATGATCTTCTCTGGTATCTTTCTAGCAACAATTTTCCACTATATAGACATAAATACTCTACATGAGCTAGGATTGTGAAGGATAACAGATTGTACAGTGTGATTTTCTATAATACTGAAATCAAATTCACAGCTTTTAAGAATAGAGCTGTCTGCAGCCTGAATAGAGATCTTTGGGAGGATGCTCTTATTTTTCTTTGTCCTTGTAACAAAAGTCACTGATTAAGAATGTGTTCAATTGTTATGAGGTAAATTATGGGATTCTTCACACTTATTAATGTCATCCCTTTGACTTTCTGATTACTCATGAATTTTCTTTTTCTGTGTTCCAAAATATAATTTAATTTTATGTATTTTGTTTTAGTCTATGTGAGGTCAAATTTCAGCTTAGTGAAACTCAGTGAATATAGCTATGGATTTATAAAGGAGTATGCAGATTTTTATTTTTAAAATATAAAAGCTTATCATGAGTTAGCTTCTTCAAAGTAGCATCTCCCTTTAATCTGTGGTCATTGTGGTTGTTATTCAGTCAAGAGATGTCCAAATGCTCATTTTGACACAAAAGCTTGAAGCGAAAGCCTTCAAAAGAGTAAATCTCATGTGCACTGCTTTAGTTTTTCTTTCTCTTCTGAACTGTGCTCATAGGATTTAAGACAGGCAGTCTACTTACGTGTGGTCATTCTGTTAAGATGTACAATACTGTGATTAAGTTGTTTATTTCAATGATGAACTAACTGAAGTGGCTTTATTTTTGTGGATTATTATCAGAGTACAGTAATAATACTGTATTATAGTGACAGAAGACAGGCACCATGACTTTCTGTAGTGTGTACTTGACATCCACAAGTGTATGTTGCTTGTCATCAGTATAGCTGAGCAAATATTTTCACTCTTTCACTTTCTGGGTTTTTTCTGGACTCTAATATTAATTGATGAGAGTATCTTTCTAGATTGAATGAACTAAAATTGTCTATAAATGTGATTGTTAATTAAACTATAATTAACGGTATACTTAGGCTATACAGTCTTCTGCATCACATAGTTCAGAAGAAAACTTGGAATTTATATATATATATATTTATATTTATATTTTTATATATAAAGAGCCTATCACCTGATTGATAAACATTCTTTGGAACCATTTTGATGGCAGGAGTAAGAACAGGAGTCAGCCTGTCAGTACCTCAGCATTTCTGTTTCCAAACAATTGAAAAAAAAAAAAAATAAAAGCCACGAGACAGGTTTTTCTGACTTCAGCTCATTTTCAACAGCGTTTACTTTTCTACCCAGCTAAATTCCTTGTTTTCATCTTAGAACAGACTTGAAAAATCAGTTTAACTCTTAGGCTCTCACTGCTGCACTAGCCAATTTCCATTTCAAATCAGTGAACAACGTAACCTATACATGACTGAACTGGTTTTTTTTGTGTCTTCTGTTAATTCAGATGTGGTATTTGCCTGCATTTCTTGACATGCACTTTCAGTTGTCTCTTTGTGTCATTAACTTCCTCTCAGACATGTAAAATATCTTATTTGAAAGTCATCGGTTTCACCAGCAGGTATCATAGAGTCATAGAATCATAGAATGCCTTGGGAAGGGACCTAAAGGATCATCAGATTCTAATTCCCCTGCCACAGGCAGAGTTGCCAACCACTAGATCAAGTACTAGATCTGGTTGCCCAGGGCCCCATCCAACCTGGCCTTGTGTTTTTCTTAAAACAGCTGAATTTTGGGGGTCTAATTTTCAACAGCTAGTCAGCATGTGGGTGAGTCTTCCATTCTGCACACTTTTAAACTTGCAGCGTGCTTCTTCTCACTCGTACACGCTGGGGCTGGTTTCCTTTCTGCAGACAGAGCAGTGACTTTGTGACAAAATACCTGAGCTTCAATCTGCGTGCCTTATGACATGGACCATGCAAGTGGTAGTAAATTAGTTTTTTAAGACTAAAGAGTATGAAGTTCACAATAAGCTGGAGGCTGCGCAGGTAGCTTGTATGCAGAAATCTTCTTCTTGAACAATGATTAAGAATATTATGTTCCAGATCTGATCAGTGCAACAAATAGTCCTGCTGCTACTGGACTTGATACGTTTTCTCAATAGATTTGGCTTCAATCTTCAGAGAGGCATGTTTACACAAACAATTTTAAATGCTTTTTTTATCAGAAAGAAATTGTTATTTTTTTTGATTAAGAATGCTTATCTTCTACACTAGATTGTTTACTGCTGAAAGAGAAGGCTGTTTTCTTTCACTGCTTTTGAAAACTTCCTGAAAGTATTTCTTTATAGAAGATATTTTTCTCTTTTATTCAAATGCTCCTGCTTTCTTCACTTAACAAAATTATCACTGCAATACTATAGTTTTTAATTCTCTTTCCTATGTATCCTTAAGCCTAATTTCATCACAACTTCCTAGGTGACTGATTCCTTTACAAAGAATGAGGCTCTCCTGAAAAATGCTGAAACAATTTTTGAAGTTGGTGCACATTTGCTAAATAACCAGCTGCGTGACTGAGCACAGAATAACAACTGGAGAGCAGGAATTCAGGTACCAGCACCACACACAGCCTCATCTGACAGTTCCCCAGGGGCTGCAGGCATGTTTCCTGTGCTGTCTGAACCAGAGCTGTGGATATTCTGGAGCTGAGACTAGCAGAAGTTCTTGATCCTCTCTGCATCACACAGAAGCTTATTTCATTCACTCTTTGCACTGCAGTTGCATAGAAATGACAGACATTGCATTAAAATGTAGATGTAAAGCAAGAAAATGGCAATTCAAGGGAGCCACAGTGTTCCAGTTAAACCATTTGGACCTTTATTGGCATAAAGGTTTATGCCAATTATGCCTTTATTATTATATGTTCCCTTTTGGCATGAAATCAGTATTTCTGTCCTTTTCTAAAAATTGCAAAATTCTGCCTTCCTTGTCCCCTAGCTCCCATGAGTTCTTGATGGTTTTATTTCATTGAATTTGTCCTTCTTCCTCCATATCTCTAACATCTCACTTGGAATACAATCTGGCAAAGGACCACTTGTGTCTTCCTGCCAGTTTCTTCTTTGACTTTGTTCCATCAGGGTCAGACAATAAGTGTGATTCTAAAAAGTGCAGGTGCTGATACATTTTGGAGATTAGATCACCTCTTTTGGCACTTTTTGAAGCATGTTGCCTGACTCCTATGGTAAAATTAGTAAGACGGTTGAGGCTTGTGTTCCAAATTGCATGCATCATGTTCTTGTTCAAAGGGAGCTCAGTCATCCGGAACATTGAAAGACTTCAACAGGACATACTAATACTTTAGGTTTTGTTTGTTTGTTTTTAAGTTACTCTTGGTGTAACTTTATAAGTGCAAAATGAGGCATTGAAGGATTTAATGGATTTTACTGTCATTTTTTTTCCTCCATAAAAATCCATAAAAATAAAAAGGAGTAGCAGGTGGGGTAATTCTTCTCTTTATTTAATACAGAGATAACATGACTTTTTTTTCTTTTTCTTCCTACATGGAATCAGGATTGATTGTGACTATAACATAGTTTCTAGAGCATTAATGCTCAGTGATATGGAGCTCTTAATTGCTCTCATTTGGCAATGAGAGCTATCAAAGCTGCAGCTTAATTCACATACTTAACAGGCACAGAATTTTCCACTTGGCCACTGAGGTACAGAAATGAGGTGTTTTAGGAAAGACGCCTTTTGCTTCTCAGTAATTCTGTGTGGTTATCATTATTCTTTTAATTCTAAAGGCACATAGATTTAGGGGAATATCACTGTGATGGGCATCAGCACAGTGCTAAATATGATAGTTTTGCTGTTAGATGCAGCAAAAATTTGCACTACTCTATTGCCTACTGCTTAGATCTCATTTCTTCTAACTGCTTACATAATTTCTTTATTCAGGAGGAAAATGAGATTTTTTCATAGTCTGAATTCCTCGTTAACTTATTACAACTCAACTGGTGTGATCAGTGATGGATATCCCTGATACAATACTAGGGAATTTCTCACGTTGGTAAATGAGATATGCACCTCCAGTGTTACAATTGTTGCTGCTTTTTTGCTGTGTTACAATTGCTGAGGTTTTTTTCAGCTATTTGACCAAATGTGAGACAGGCAGCTTCTTGTGATGTCTGGCAAAGGACATAATTGGATAGGCATCTTTAGACTCTATGAAACAGGTGTCCTAAATTTTAAGCTATCTTATGGGATAGCTTATGTCTGTGGACAGAAGCAGGAGAGAGGATAGCATTAAAGGTGAATGTTTGGGCAGGTATTTGCTACCATTACAAAAATATTTCTCCCCCACAATTTAAGTACATACAGATGATGAACTGTATTATGCTGCATGCATTCTTTTTTTTCACTCTCTGCAACACTACTTCATCTGAACACCTGATTACTGTGCATTAAGCTAAGTGGCCATCAGACAGAAGTTTGTTTTGTCCTCCTTTGCTGAGAAATATATTGGCTGCAGTAGAATTCATTTTTAGATAACCTTGTCTCTCCACAATACAATGTGCTGTGTTCTTGTAAAATAAAAAAGGTGAAAAGATTAGTCTCCCCCCAAATATGACTGATTTCCTTGGTTCTGAGAGTTTGTTGCCTCCTGCATGGAAATGTCCGTCTCTTTGCAATTACGGCCATACTTTATGGGTACACGATGCTGTGAATTGTTACTTATTTATTCATTTTATCCTAAAGAAATGTATGATTTTATTTTGTATTCCTAGTTTGATAGGTACCAATATTTGTTGGTACCTATTTAAGAAACCTCAGGCTCAGCTCCTGGTACATCTACATTGGACAGTCTTGCATAAGGTTAAGATGGATAAAATTTATAGCTCAGAGCATTCCCAGTTTGCCAGCAGGAGCTTCATGGGGACTGTGCTTCTGTAGGAAATCCTATTGTGTAAGTAGAGCAAAGCTGTCACTAGGCTTCATCTCACCTCTTGGTCATGCATTGACCTGCGTCCAAGCTCTGATGGTAAGGATTGAGACCTGAATGCCAGCTGAATGTGAGGAACCAATTTAGATGGAAAAGTTTGGCATACTTTTCTCAGTCAGTGTTAGCAGTGAATGGCTCTGAGATATTTTGGACCAACTTAAGTTTGGAAACTGGCACCAAAAGTTTGGATCAGTTCACCAGCTGGTGACACACATGTATGGGAACTGTTGATCACAGCCTGAACCTCTGATTGATCACCTGAGGTGAGCAATGGGTAAGCCATGGGAGCACAGGTGAAGGCAATTCAGCTGTGCTACCAGAAGGGGTGGAGCCTGGCTGCACCTCTCCTAGACCCCATTTAAGGGCTGACTGCCCCTAAGGAAGGAACTCTTTCTGGAGATCACTCCTTGGGGAGTTTACTGTAAGCCTATGAAACTGGTGAGTGTTTCCATTTCTTTTGATTATCTTTCTATCACGGTGATCTTACTAAAGCTAATGTCTGTGCACCTATTGATTGTACAGCTATTGATTGTACACGTGTTCACTTAAATACTTACTAATTTGGTCTCTGCTTAATCGTGCCATTTGTTGTTTCTACTTTTGTCTGCTTATAATCAGAGATTGAGATCTCTGTAGGCATGTTTACTGTTGTAATTCTAGGCGTGTAAGCGTGCATATGCATATGTAAGAGTGAATTGGATTTTTCTTTTCATGTTTTGTTGTTTTTGTTCTTTTTTTTTTTTTCCCTAAAAATCTGGTCTACAATAATCCATTGTCAGTAAACAAGAGTAGTAGTGATGAAAAAACTTATGCCTTGTTTTACAGAAAAAAATAAATGTAGAAACCAATGCCTATTGCATAGGGGCTTAATCATGTTTCCTAATTCAGTTCAGGTTCCAACTGAAAGGGTGACCTTTATATAGTGTGTATCAGGTGCTACTGATTTTGTTAAAGAAAGCAATTAATGAGGGTCGGAAAGTTTTGAGTTGGAACAAAACTTTACTGTCAGTCTTCAAATCTTGAAATATCAAAAAACACATCCTCCAAATATTAGTGGAATAGAATAACAAAATTATTTAATATTTTTCTTTAATGCTCCTGTTCGTGTCCTGGCTGACATCATTAGTGCAGCTCTGCAGAGATCCTGGCTCTGCCGGCATGTCACAAAAGAGAGGGAAGGGCAGAGAGCTGCTATAGGAATAACACAAATTATTTCACGCACCCAAAGGTATTTGTGTTGGTTAGGGTTCCTGAGAAGCTTGATTTTCAATCTGTTGTGTTTTAACCTGGCAGCAGCAGCTGAGCACCACACAGTCTTTTGCTCACACTACTACCTCCGAGTGCAATGAGGAAGAGGTGTTGTTTTTTTTTTTCTTTAAAAAAAAAAAAATAAATAGAACTTTTAGGCTGAGATAAAAACTACTTCCTATGACAAAATGAAGAGAGAGAAATAACAGTAATGATAATAATTATAAATTCTGTATGTACACAAAACATGTGATGCATGAAGCAGTTGCTCATCACCCTCTGACTGATGCCCAGCCAGTTCTCAAGCAGTACCAGCCTCCCCCACCAACTCCCTCAGTTTTATTGTTTCCTCACATGATGTCATGTGGTATGGAATGTCCCTTTGGCCTGGTTCTGGTCTCCACCAGCTCCCCTCACGGCCCCCTCACTGGCAAGGCAGTATGAGATACTGAGAAACCAAATCATCTTTGGTTCTGTACAGCCCCACTGAGCATCAACTAAACGTCGGTGTGTTATCGATGTTGTTTTTCTCCTAAAGCTGAAAGGTAGCATTTATACTAGAGGCTAAGAACAAAATCTACTGTGTCTCAGCTGAAACCAAGACAGAGTGAATCAAAGTTAAAAATGTACCTCAAACACTAAAAATGCATCAAGATGCCACTTACAGGAACTGTATTGTCAATATAATTTGCTGTTAGAGTTTTGCATATGAAAATCAAACTTTCACCTGCCATCTGGTGGAAATAAATTGAAAAGCTATAACATGTATCTCTTAGCTAAGGAATATGCCTGTTTTCAGCTTGCTGATAATACAGAAACTTGCAGTATTGGCTCTATATGAAGAACACTGTGGTCGTGCTTCTGTCTTCCTCACCGAGTGTGCTAAGAGAACTGTATGAGTCCTCTTTGCTTCAGTTTTTGCAGAATAAAAGAAGTTGGTATCCTATGATTTGGCTTGACCACAAAACAATAACTCAAAATGATTGTTAGAATGAGGATTATAATTGTGAATAAAAAGTTGATCTCAAAATACGTAAGTAGGAGAAAACTATAGCTCATATACATGAGCTATATGAGTGAGGGAAATAAAAATTGTTCCTATTTACTTTCTGTGCTGCAGATGGACTTTTCCTTTTACTACGTGCAGAAGGTTTTAGCAAATAGGCTGTTAGCAGCAGTGACAGAAGTCCATTGTCTTCTAATTTATTGCTTCTCCATTTTCATTTGTTTCCTTATGTATCCTCACTGCCTGGTATTTATGTTATATGCGTTGCAGTCTTTTCCTAGAAGATATTACAGGATTTCTCTCTTGCATTTCACTGAAATTTAAGCAGGAAATGTTTTAGATCCTCCTGAGTAGAGCTGTGGATCAGATGGTCAGCCTTGATGCTGAGGCAGTGCAAGTGGTCAGCTTTGGCAGAGGGTGATTTGAAGAGGAAGAAACTTTTTCATAAATGTTTCTTTGCTAGTAACCTTTAGTTTATGTAGTTACACTCTTTAAATCTGTAGTCGCTTTAGGTAAGTCTGCAGTGTGTGGAACATGCTCTGTGATGGTAAAACTCCTGTGCTTTTCTCCTTGCTTTGTTCTCTTTGAGGATACTATTTGCTCCTAAGCTCTGTTGCATTCTACAACTGTGAAGCTCTTCATTGTTATACCTAAAAATAAAAATAAATACGGAAACATTGTGACTTTGTTTTTAGCAAAAGCATTTAAGCAGTACTTAATAATTATTAATTCAGTGGTACAGCAGCAACTAAGGAAAACTAATTAAACTGAGAAGTTGTGCAGATAGTTCAGAAATTTCTTCCATTTTTTCTTTTTTTAAATCTTTCCTATGGCTTTCAGACAAGATGTTACAGTTTAGTCATGTGGAAATAGGCAAAATAGAAAAACTAGGGTGTTAAACTGTGAGTGTACAAGAGTACCATGAGCGATTAAGAAATCCAGACATCTTTTCTAGCTCAGCTCTAGCTTTTACTAATGTACCTATTTACTAATATAACTATTAATGAATTTTTGCTTGTCATGAATTCTTCATAATTTTTATGTCAACTTACTGTTCCCAAGTGATCTCCAAAATCTTTTCTTTTTCAGTTAAGCTCCATTTAAATGACATTTCAGTGTATTTTGTCAAAAGTAATAGATGTTTTAAATAGTAGCAAAACTAATATTCAGTATTACTATGTAAGATTTTTTTTTTTTTCCACGTCAGCCTCTTTTTGCATCTTTCATCAGATGGGTGTCTACTATTAATTCTATAGCACAGGAAGATATTCCAGACTGTCTGTTGAAGCTATCTAAAAAGAGAACAACAACAAAAAACCACTTTGTAAAGCAGTAGGAATAGAGGAAGCTATTGTTAAGTTTCCTTAATATAATTCATTACGATGTAGTTTGCATCATACAAGATGAATTAAATGGTAAGACTCATAGTGATTGGGTTCAGTAATTCTTCATTTTTCCTTGAGTACAAAACATACCTGTTTTGCTCAGAGAAAATAAAGCAAAGCAGACCTCTGGTTACGATATAGGAAAACAGAAAAATGTATGGAATAAACCTTCTGGGAGCTGTAGTTCTACAGTAATATTCCGTCATATGTCACCTGCAGTACACTAAATGAGCTTTAAAAGTTTTAAATTCTCTAGATGACCAAATAAATCGCTGCAAATCACTGACTGCAGCAGTCCCCTTTTAATCAAGAATGTTACAATAGCAAGTGTAATATTCTTCCATTAGAGTTATGCTTTGAAAATTTGGTAGGAAAAGTTATTAACTTAGCTTTTAGGAGATAAATTGCCTTTAAAACTGGTAACTTTTTATTACTCCCTGCATATAGTTAAGGTCTGGTTGTGTACTTCAATCAGGAAAGAAGTAGCTGCTAGTTTTTAATTGTGATAATCCCACAGCAGGGACAACAGCACTGTGTGTGCCTGAGCTGGGTTCACTTTAAGCACTTATGCTAACAAAACTTCTAGTTAAAGAATCAATTCTACTTTCATGTTCAGCAAGTTAAAATAGGCAATCAAGCAGAGAGAGAAGCTTTCACATTTTTACTTGACTGTGTAGCTATTTTAAGAATAAAATTCCTCCTACTACAAACTGAGCAAACATGATCCAAATATTTTTAAGAGATGACAAATATGAATTAATAGTAATTTCTACACCTTTTCCAATGTGCCAGCTACCTCTTTGTACAAAGTAACTGCAACAGAAGCATTTAATTAGAGTTTATTTATAATCAGGATTAATAAGATGTTGAACTTGCAGTGTGAACAAGTTTATTTTTTTTCAGACAAGAACTTCCTCTTAGGTACTAGGAGTCATTACACAGAAACTTAGTGCACCTACGGTGTGTTTGGTACTTTTGCTTCAATTCTTCCTATCAGCATATTTCTACTGAGAGCTCCTTTGCAAGACAGAAATGTCTGCTCTCTGCATTTGTCTCATTGTCTGTGTAAAGGTTTCATCCTTTGAGGCAATGGCGTAGTTCTAGAAGCTTCAAACTGAAGTATCTGGTTATGTGCTTACCCTGTAGTATATTGGAAGTGGCACTCTATACAGATCTTGTACATGCTACATCATGGTGAAGTATTTCATTGACAAACCATTCCTAAATATTAACAGTTTGATTAACCAGATGCAGACCAGCAACACTACCAGTAAGGTAACATTAATCTTCCTTGAAGATCAAGACAGAACTCTAGAATGACGATCAGAGTAAGGGATATAAAAACGTGTATCTAACTCTCCAATGCAAAGCTTACACTGTAAAATTAAAACTAAGGGATATTTTGGAATTCCGTTGCTTGGGATTTCTGAAACTTAATTCCTTTTTGTCTAATTGAGACAAAAGCATCCCATTCTGTGTAGATAACTATACATAAACTTATGGGATGTAGCACAGATCTGATTTTACAAATGTTTTCTTTTAGTAAATGCCGTCATCTTGTTTGCTGGTAGTGTTTTAAGCTCAGGACCTAGTAAATGCAGATTACTGAGCTTGGCTGAGGGTTCAGCAGTCTGGTAATTGTCCATTCTATATCTTGGATTTTGTAAATTCTGTCTGAAATACTCAAGTATTAGAAGAGAGGCAAAATCTTGAAAAGCTGTAAAGAGTAGATATAAAATTCAATAAAAGTAACTGAACTGCTATAAGTCAGATGCTCTACTGCTGTGAGAAACATTCTTTATTCCTGAATAACCCTGACATTTTTGTTATGAACACTTCTCTCTTTGGGGAAAGCTGAACATGTAGCTCTTCCCAGACTACTTGAATGTGGGCAGCACAATTAGTAATGATTGCTAAACCACAAAACCTGTGTCTTGCTTTAGTATCCAGAAGTTAATTGCTTCGGCTGTGCTTACATTAGCAAGTAATGTAGCCTAAGCCAGGCAGAGCTGTTAAGCAAAGCAGCTGGTACTGATGAGCCAGGATCTACATTACAAGTGGTTCAGGGATTTTCCTTCACATTGGTTTTTGGCTGCCCATGTAGGCTGGAAGGCTGTTGGTGATGGTAGCTAGTGAGATACTCTTCTGGCATAGTTTCAGCTGTGAAGATATGGCTCTTGTGTCATTGAGACTGCTTCTTAGGATGAACTGCAGAGGAGGCAACTGGGACATCTAAAATCAAAACCCATCACTGATGTCCTGGGTAACGTCATCTGTGTGGTTCTGTAGAGATCCCAGGTCCTCTAGCAGGTCTCACAGGTAGGAGAGAGCTGCTGTAGGAACAATGGAAATTGTTTCAAACTCAAAGGTGTCAGGGTTGGTTTAAGTTCTCTGGAAAATTAATTTTTGCCTGTTGTAGTTTAACAGTAATTGTGCCTAATTATTGTGGTCAAATTTTCTGTTAGTGAAAACAGGCTCTACTATGTCTCTACATTCTTGTTTTACTCCAGAAAGGTACTTTCCCTCCTGCTCTTAAGTTCAAAAATGTTCTATTCCCCTCTGTTGGTTAAAAACTTCAGAAAAAAATTAATTCAAAGGTACCACAATTTCATTTTTATTCATGAGTTTTTATAAACCTAATTATATAAAATAACTATCAGTACTATCTCACTGTTTGCTGGGAAGAGCCTTTCCAATGTATTGCTAAGCTTCTTGACAGTTGATCCATCTCTTGTTTACTGTAAGATTCTTTTTTGCCGTGGTCCTATAAACGTGAGGCCTTGGGGAAGGTGGCGGAGTGATAGATGCAGGATGTGTTTAAGCTAGTGGTCCTCATGATTTCTGAAACATGTGCTCAGCACAGAGGGAAACAACCATAGGATGATACTTATCATATTAAGTGAATTCCAAGCTAGAATGCAGATGTTCTCTGCAGCACTTGTTAGCTCAGGGATTCAGTTGGGTGTTCTCACCCATTTGTTCAACTTACTAATATACATCTGAGCTGATGGGGCCTGACAATTTGATAGTACTGTTAAAGAACTGTAATTTTTGTGAACACATATTGGAATGTTTGTGTAAGAACACGAGAGAACAAGAGAAAGCTTCATTGTTCTGCTGAGTTGCCTACAACGTAAAACTAACGATTTAGCAATTGTCTTCATTTTTGCACTTGATTATATCTATCTACAGATAGTCATTTCCAAGGAAGCAAGTTTCAAAGTGCTAGCTTTTTAAAAGGGAAAGACAACTTTATTTGTTAATGACCCCTGAATCTATGAAACTTCTTTAGAGAAGCACAGAAAACATACTTTATTCACAGAAATTAATGATCTAGCACTCCAATCCTCAATAGTGCTCCTGGGCACAGGGAAGAATTTACTTTTGCTTTAACTTAAAATAACTTTTCTAGCCTGACTAGGCCTGTCTAAATACTCCTTATTTCATCAGCAAATTACTTCTCTGGACTTACCAAGAAACTTATTGGATGGTTATAGGTGATGTACATCCCTTTCAGTGAGAGAATAACAATCATAATTTAAAAGCATATTGTTATTAAAAAGTCAGTAGTGCTACTTGGTTGCAATCATCCTCATTTTGGCAAAGCAGTCTTTTCTTATGTATTTTTGAAAAATATCCTTCTTCTAAACAAAAACCTATCGCTATTTCCATTTCTTGAGGGAGGGTTTTTAAGTATTTTATGTGAGCAGCAGAAAACCAAATTGGCTGCAAATAACTGATAATAAAGTAGTTCAAAACAGGAAGGAATTCAAGATATTTCCTGCTTGTAGGAGTAAGACAAGCTTGATAAATGGATAATGCTTTCAGCCAAGACCCATAGAAGATAGGGAATCAACTGGAATCTTGAACACAAAAGGTTTTAAGGAGTTGGCTTAAAAAAAGTGATCTGATACATCCAATAATAATGTGTCATCGTTAGTCACATATGAGTGAGCAGCACTGAGGAATATTAATTTTCTTGTTACCGAGGGTACTAGAACAAACAAGCAGGCTTGCTTCCCCCTGCTAGCATGACAGTTAAAGATCAGTGTCGTTTACAAGATGCTATACTTGTGTTTTACTCCTGCAACTACGTTCAGGTAATATTACTGAAAATTCAGGCTTAGAAATACTGAAGAAATGAAATTACCTGTACATGTATGAGAGCTCTACTTTGTTTCACTTGTTTTGCAAACTGGGAGGTTGTGGGGGGAGGAAAAAAAAAAAAGCCACAAAAGTAAACCAACATCTTGCTGAAGGCTGTAGAGAGCAAGTGAGTAGCCAGACGAAGAGTAGAAATCAGGTGAACAGTTAAGGATCAATTAATAGCCTCCGCATTAATTGCTTGGGGCCAGAGCAGCATCGTGTCAGGAGTGTAGGCTTCTCCTTCCTTTCCTGATCATTAGGCAAGGACAGATATTCAGGATACGAAATGCACTACCAATTGGAGGTGGGAGGGGAAATGTAATTTCAATATTATTCCTGTAGTGTTGTCAGAGGAACTTCATTTGCTGTTGTCAAGTGAAGGCATTTGTCCTAGCTTTGTAATAAAAATGGGTAAAGGATAGTAGAAATGAACCTGTTACATGCAATTTATTAGTGCAAATCAAAACTCCCGTTTCCTAATTTCTTTTTTTCTTTCACATAAATACACGGCCTATGCAGATTCAAACTTTCTTGCAATTCAAGTAAGTTCTACAGTGGAAGAATAAGCCTCTTAACGAGATTGAATTTGCTATTGTGCAAGTAACAAGCTGAACAAACAGAGATTGGGCAAGTTTCTGCTCATTCATGTGCCTCCTTTAAAAGAAAAACACCAAATACCAGTTTAATATAAATGGAAATGAGGACAACATTAGTGTGAGTGTAAATCTTGATCTATTGTAACTTAATAATGAAAGCCATGCTTCTCAGAGTCTGGATAAATGAATAAAGTCAGAGGATTTTTTGTTTGTTTTTGTTTTTAATAAGCATGTGAATCAACTCCTTCAGCTAAGATTTTTTTTTTTTTTATCCTTTTATTTGGTTAACGGGATCATGGAAAAAGCTGTTACTTATGGAAAGCAGGTGCTTGTCTCAGAGAAAAGCACCTCACCCTCTTGTATGTTGCATAATTGTTTCTGGATGAAGATAAAAATAATGTAGAAAGATATTTGACCAGAAAGCTTCCTAGGTGACTTCATAAAGTTTAATATTTATATAACCTTTAAGCAGTCAAGAGACTGTGCCTAATGACAGTCAACTAACAGTTTGACCTTTATTGAATGGAAGAATGGTAGCACACTTACAGAGCTTCATTTCAGTGGCAACTTAATGGTAATTTCTTTGGCTATTAATGTACAGTAAGCATACTGAAATTCATCCTGAACCTGGAAGTATGTTACTTCAATTAAGTAAGTCCTGCTAAACTAGAGAATCAAGGGTTTCTTTTTAAACCATCTTCACGTTCCTGGATTCTATTTTGATTACTGTTATTTTCCTAATTAAATGAGAGATCTCAACTTTTGAAAACCATTAGAAAGGTTACATGAGCAAATTATCTGTATCTGCATCTAAAAGTCTTAATTTTAATCAGCATTGGATAACATGTATGAGTATTAAAAGTCTGAATTCATTGTCATATTTTGTTCCCTTTAAAGGGGAATTATTTTGCCATATCACTTTCAGTTATCAAACCAAGCTTGAAAGATTGAGTACTTAAAAAGTGCTTAAGTGGTAATATTCTTCCCAAATATTTTTCTCAAAAACATCAGAAAGGCTAATAATATTTGAATTTCATCTGAACCTTTACTGTACTGTAGTTTTGTCTGCTAGAGTAAAAATACAGTAGGGCAGCTATTCCCAGTGTGAGGCTAGTGTTAAGTAGCTGTTGCTAGTTCAGGGTGCTAGCACTTATGCAAATATAAAGACTTCTGCAATTTCTTCATCCAAAATATCAAGAGTGGTTATGAAGTGCAAGGAGATGGGTTCAGGAAGCAGCCATGTGGTGTTTAGCCTAAGGGGCTAATAATTATCCTTTATTTCAAGGTGTAACAAACGTGGATTCTCTGAAGATGCACTAATGTCACAACAGGAACACTAATGTACAGTCTGCATGCTATGCTGTTTGTGGACACCAGTTGGAATGGCCCACTGCATTCTGCTAGAATGGATTGCATTCTGCATTTCTGTTCTGTTTTCTATTGTGTTGATTTTATTGAGAAAGTAAACCTTGTAACCCGATTGACAGCAATAAAATGTGATTTCTCTTCTGAAAGACCAAAATAATCTTGTTGTTTTGGCAAATAACTGAAATGGATTTTGTTGTGGCTTTGGTTTTCCTTTTTTTCCTCACTAATAACGCAGAATTTATTGCAGACAAATCTAGTGAATCAAATTTAAAATATTAAATAAATTGGAAGGCCGAAAGAAAACAATACATTGCTTTTACAATTGACCTTTCATTATTTGGCTTAGTCCAGGTAGTAATTGGGGAACTAATGATTACTTACATGAATAAATGCTTACTAGAGTCAGAAGCAAAACTTTGTACCACAGTTCCCCAGACTAACAACTTTTTTGATTTACACTTACTAAACCTGTGTTCATCTTGTTATCTTCAGTGAAAGAATGAGAGAATATCAAATCCCACTTGCATGTACTACATGCACCATACAGCTAGTGGAGGGCATATATCTCACATGTCTGCTGCTTAGAAAGCTTCATGAAAAGTTCAAAAATACTTCAAAGAAAAAAAAAAAAGCAGGCAATTCTGAAAATCCTGCTGAGATTCATCTGCATTTTTCAACACTTAGTGATTATAAAAAATAATAATAATAAATATTAAAAAAAAATCTTGACTTAAACTCTTGTTTACAAACTTCTGAGATCAGGAAACTTTCATGTCTGTAAAATGTCAGGCATACAGCAACTGCTCCACATTATAAAAGCAGTGGGGATGAATGATGAATATGATACACAACAAGAATTTTTGAGAGCTGATGTGACTTCAGAATGCACAAAAGCATTGAAAATTTCAGATTTTTTTTGTTCTTGCAAACAAAGAATACAAATTGCAAAGTAGGATACAAATTGTCAGAACCAAATCACATGTGCTTAGCTTGCTTTCTGTCCCCCCAAACCTGTAAATGTCTACCCACAGCTTAAATGTATAAACTGACAAGTTTCAGCACTGAAAATGTTCTAAAAGTTGCTTGCTGTTTTTCAACTTGGGATCTTTTGATTTTTAGGGTTTTTAGCTCATGACTATATCACTACTTAAATTTTACATTGAAAATACATAGTATTTTCAGTAAGACTGAAGATGCATCATCAAGGGCAACTGTAGTTTAAGATTACAAATCCAGATTTTTCCTTTGAGAAAATGCAGCTGGAATTTTTTAAACTCTCTCCACTGCTTATATGTGCTTGGAGAAAATTGGTCCCATCTTTCTACTATAGTCTTCTGCTATTTGTAGAACCTGACCTGTTTCCTACCATACTCTTTATTGTTATGATGGAGTCTGACTACTACAATCAAGAAGCTAGCTTTATCTTCCTCTTCAATATGCTTATTAAAATGAACTAGAGGTTAGTTCATTTTAAAGGCCTGAAGAAAGATTGTTAAGGAGCTGATTAAGTCAATTAGGCTGCATAGGGAATCCTTTTTGCTGTGTTGTTGTTAACCAGGAACCTTAATAGGACAATTAGGATTAATTAAAATCAGCCTGATTGATTAGGATATATAAACCTGCATGCGAGGCACTTGCGAGTTGTGTGGTTGGTTGGCCTTTCTGTAAATGCAGGGGTGCAGGCAGTGGATGCTGAGGGTTGCATTTCTGGAAAAATATTTGTATGCAACTGCAAAAGCAAATTGCTTTGGATGGGCTGGTGGTGGACTTCCTCTGTGATGAGACCACATCACTGAAGCTGACTGTTTCCTGCATGTCCCTGTTAGGATTGATGGGATGTGAGACTGAACAATAAAACAACAACTAAATTTCACTGCAGATTTATGTGAAGTGATGGGGGTAGGATCCCAACTTTGTATGTGGAACGTTGTGCTTTAACCTATGATCGCTTGGAACCGAGGAACTATCATAAAATCATGGAATCAGAAAGTTGGAAAGGATGTGCAAGATCATCTAATCCAACTTTCCTCCCACTACCTTTGTTACCGCAAACTACGGTCAGTGTACGTGGTTACTCATTACTAGCAGTGGTTTGGCAAAACTTAATGGTGGAGCTCATTAAGAATCAAATGAGAGCTTTACTGCAGATTATTAGACTTTTGAAAAACACACATGACTCAGAATTTCTGTTCTGAAAACATTTTGGACTGAAATGCACTGAGTGGAAGTATCATGTGTGATATGTGTGCTGTTATTCTGACCTGGCTGCTTGGGGACACCTGACACTGATCTGGATGCATCTTAATCATCTGCAGCTGACATAGTGTTTGCATGCTGCAAAGTCTGGGATTTGTAACCACCACCTCATGAAGCAGCAAGGCTCTCAAACTTGGAGTTCTGAAGTTTTTGTGAAAGCTTCTCTCTTTTGTAAAAATCCAAGATGGGTGGCTTGTCATCAAAATCCACTTCTGCATGCTTAATGGCAATCAGTCTGTTCTTATGTCTTCTGGGCTTTTTAAAGTGGCTGATATCCAAGAAAATCTGAATGCTTCTGTAACGGCTGTTTTAAACTGTGCCAGTACCATAGTTAATAGATATAACCATATGTTCACATAACCCTGGAATCTTAACCTTCTTCAGCTGGATACAATTGTTGGTATTTGGATTCATGATGGGAATAAAAGTGATTGGGAATGGTCTCAGGAATTTCCATTCTCTGCTAAAGATACTAGGGTGCTGAGTTTCTTGGTCTTTCAAGGACAAAGCAAGATCTCTTTTAATTTAATTCATGTCTTTTCTATTGTCTGACTTTCATATACTGATTAATTTTGACAGTATCTGGAAATTTCACATCCGGTGTCTTGCTCTTTCCTCTTTAAAATCCTTTTTTTATAGGGGACACTGATTTACTGTGGCGAAAGTTATCCAAGTTATGTGCCTTAGAGCTATCTCTTTTACAGTACTACTGATCATGAACAGCTCCAGTGTTTTTTCCATTCCTTTATCCAAGATTTTCTTATGCACTTTTCCACATAGATAACATCTAGAAGTGTCGCTACACACCAGCAAGGCTTTCATAGGCAGCAGCATTTTTTGCTCTTACCAGCTGGGTGCTAGGCAAGTATCATCAGAATATCTTTATTGAAGTGCTTCTAAGGAAGCTGTTATTTATTAATGATGGAGAAAATGAACTAATCTTTCACATTACAAGCATCTCTTCGCTTTGCAGCAGTGGTGAATTGGTGTGTGTCTAGGTAAGTGTGCTGTCTCAGGATTTATTATTCTTCTTATTGGAAAAATCTGTTTCAAAAACCTCTTCTTCCATCTTATTCAGGAATATCTCCAAATATTACACCTCAGTTGTCAGTCAAGAAGCATCAGCTTTTCACTTTGCTGTTTTAAAATGTTTACATTCATTGTTTATAACTCAATTTGAGAAATATTAGACAAGTCCCCCTTCTTAAAAAAGCAGCATTTAGCAAAATCTAGTCTTTACCTAAATAGGTAATGCATGCCACAGGGTAATATGCTGAAGTGATCAACATGGTTCTGGGGTGTCCATTAATCTGTGGAGTTTCTGCTCTTAAGTGCACTGGCAGGTGAAGAGAAAGACAAGCTGGAGATAATGGTGTCATTGAAAACAAACAAAAAAACCCCACCTCATATCCTCTTAATTCAGGAAAAATGCCTGTAAGTACAGCAGGACTGGTACTGCACCACATGTGGAATCTTAAAGACTCAGTAAGACTATCTGAGCTCTATAATCTAAGGAGGTAAAAGTAATCAGCCACAAGATTATTTTTAAATTATATTGGAGTGAATCTTAGTAAAACCCTCACAACTGCATAATATTACAAAGTTGCCAGATGTCATCTATTGTTATGGTTTGTTTTTTTTTTCCTTCCTGTTTCTAAAATCTCATACGCTAAGAATTTCCAGTTTGCTGTTGTGAAATGCCTGAGAAGTCATAAATCTTATTCGGGAATTGTAATTGCAGTAGTCTGTGGTGATAAGCAACCTTTTAAAGGATTCTAAACTTTATATCACCTGGAAGTACTTAATCTTAAAACTGCGTAAGAAACCATAGGCATATAGTATCCTGCTTACAGATTTCATTACTGTTGCTCAAAAAGATTATATGAAGCTTCAGCACTTATATCCCTTAGCATTCTGCTTTTTTCACAAGCCACGTTTGTGTTTTAGAACTCTATTTAATGTTAAGTATGGCCACCCAGCTTTCTGAATAAAAAATATCTGCCCTAAAGCATGAAATATTAACAAATCCAAATTTATGTAACCTGATATGATTTAATAACTTTTATAATTACCTGTTCTCACCGATAGGTGGTGGTGCTACTGTTTCTTTATCTGTTGCTTCTTCAAACTTCAGTGGAACTAACCATAGAAATATCCACGTGCGTATAGGGTGAAAACATTGAGCACAAGTGTTCCAAGATACCTAAAGCCAGGCTGACTCTCTGCCGAAGCTCAGAGGGAAGTAGGGGCACATGGACAGCTAAGAAAAGCCACAGAACATCTGCTCTGTTCTGGCACTCCTCCTTTGAAATAATGAGGTTTAATAATTATAAGCTATGCCATGGAAGTGTTGGTCCCTGGCAGCTTGCTTTTGTCTGCTTTTCTGCCAGAGGAGATGCAGGCCCTATGAAAGGCTGAACAGTGGCATGGGGCTGGAGGAAGACGAGGAAAACAATATTCATATTAGCCTTCCAATCATTTCTCTCTGATAGTATTTGCAACGTTTTATGTTAAGGAAATGATCTTCTGAAGTTGTTGCAGCGTGGCGTTCCTGTTGTTCCCCCATTGCCAGTTGACGTGAGAATTTGTGTGTGAATACTTAAAATCTAAGAACAAATGAATTGTTTATGGGGGTTTTACAAGACTGGAATTGAGAAGGTTCTTAATGAAGGGGCAGAAAAGTCAACAGTATGCAAGATAAAATGCAAAACAAATTGAAGACATTAAACACACGCACACAAAAGGCATTGTTTCTCACTTGAACGCTTCCTTTGAGTAAGCATAGTGTACAGTTTGGTGTGAAAAAGTGTTTATTTGGTCAGAGCATATTCTGAAGTCAATGAGACCATAACGAGCTGATGATCTGGTAGTTGACACTCAGCTTAGCTATAGGCCCTGCATTATAATGAGCAGTTAGTCATGACTTCCTCTGAATGAACAATTAAATGCTGGCACACTTCAAATAAACTGAAGAACAAATTAAAATGTGCCTATAGCAAAGCCCATGATTTTAATTTTGTGTAACCTTCATCAGTGCCTGTGATGACGGGACACAAGAGTTCTCAGTGTTATATAAAGCATCAAGAATACAAGTGCCACTGCATGCATTATCTGATATTTCTCCTTTTCTAATTTTATTTTTCTCCTCTCCAGTTTCTTTCTTACATGTTGTGTCTATTTGCTCATATATATATTTTTTTCTGTGGCCTGTTCTCACTGCAAGGAATAAGATAACTCATGACTGGCAGTCAGCAGCTTGGAGTGAGAATTCTCATTTGTCATATTCTGCTGCCAGCTGCCAAGTGAGATATGCAAAACTTCATTTCAGAAAGTTCCAGTATTGTCAGATTCTTTTGGCTACTAATGTCTTTAATTCTATTATTTTGGAAGGCAAAAAGAAAGAAAGCACGAAAGGTAAAATATTCATACCTCTTTCTTTCTTTACTCTGAAGGAAAATGATGGAATTTTATTGAAGCTGAAATTTAAAACAGATACTTAGTTATGTGAAAAACACGTCTTGAGCATGTGTGTAGACACTGTAATTACTGATGAGTTACAAATGTGGATTTCTCTGTGCCAAAATGTCTGACAACTTGAGTTTTTGCCTCTCTGCTGTGACCTGAGCTGACAGAAATACTCGGCTGAATCAACTGCCTGAGGTAACATCTTAAGACTTACTTGGAGAAAAAAAAAAAAAAAATGGATTAAGAACAGGCTGCATGCATTCTAATAATTGGCCTTAAGATTTATTTTTTTTTAGTAAAACATCAGAATTTGCAATAAGGTCCAGGTCAACCTTTAAGTCATGGCAAACATTCATCTTTTCTTCCTCCCAGTTGCCTTAGTTGCATCTGCTTTCTGTCAGATAACACAAAATGAAGAGATTCACTCACTGAAAGCAAGGAGGAGGAAAGTTTCTCACGTTATATATGTATTCCATGCTTTGAAGAAGCATGTGAAGTATCTGCATACAGCACCCTCTGTTATTTACTACATATGCTACTAATACTACAAATTCATTGTTGCTCTTAGAATAGTCTGGCACATAAAAACACAGTGTAAGAAATGGGCCGTTTATCTCAGTTTCCTGTTTTGTGGTTGCCTGAAGCAACTGCTCAAGAAAGCTTAGGAAGCAGACCAAGCAGCAAGTGATGCTTCCCCAGATTACTCTTTCCAGCAAATAACTGTGTGAGGAACTTTCAGAGCTGGAGGTGGTCTCTGTATTCTTAACAAACTTAACAAATAGGTTTTTATTTGATAAATGATACAGCCTTTCAGCCTCACTAGATGTAGCATCTGCATGTAGTGTCCTGTGGCAAGCTATTGCATGGTTTTGATACCATGGTGTGAAGAATCTTCTGCTTCTTTTGAACCTGCAATCTGTCAATTTGTTTGCCCTTTCATTGCTCAGCTACTTAAGGAAGAAAAGGTGTGAGTGCCTATCCATGCCACTCCTGTTCTACTGTCCGTTGTCTGTTGCATCACCTTTTTCTTAAATTCTGAGCGACTCTAGCTGTGTTATCATGTCTTGTAGAAGCTACTGCATTTGTTTGTGGTTATCCTCTTCATCTTTTCCTGGGTGTTACCAAACATATATTCTAGCTTTTGTCATATCACATTGTTTTCAGGGTCTTTCTTAATACCTGCACTGTACTCACAGACTCTGGGTCAAACATTTTTGGCCTGCCTCTACTTCCATATTAAACGTGCCAAAACTTGATTGTCTGGATTTTCTTATGACTTCAGCTTTAAGATGTTTTCTGACTTTTAACACCAACCCATATTTGCTCTTCCCTAGGTTTTTCTAGATTAATTTTGTGCTTTCATCTTGTCTCTCTGATGTGCTGTCCTTAAGTAACCCCTCCGTGCTTTAAATAATCATGATGTTGTTGACAACTGCATTTGAGCTTTCTCAGTGTTTGTATGGTCCATTTCATAATCTACCAGAAAGCATTCTGCGAGTTTCACTAATTTCAGTTTTCTCTGGAGTAATTTCTGAAGCATCAAAGCACTGCTTTAGTTGAAAATACTTGCAGCTCAGAACAAAGCAGAGAATGAAAGTAATACATCATGATTTAAAACTCTAATGATAAATAGAACGAGTTCCCCCAATTTTTTCCATCACTAAACTGATTATTAAAGGAGTTGTCAAAGACTTCCTGCAGTTGTTAGATCAGAACAACCTCTGAATGCTATCCCTGACTAAACCCATACAGGATAGCTTTCTGACAGCCCCTTAATCTTGAAAACTGTTGTTAACATAACAGCATTAAAATAATCTCTTGCCAATCCTGTCCTTCACTGAGTAATTCAAGATGGGCTGTTATCTACAAGAGCTTAAGGAAAAGAGTAAAGCATTTGCAGCACTGAAGGAAAGAATCAAGAAATAACAGTTGACAAGGTGGTGATCTAGGAGCAGTTGATGGTTTGAGGTGCAAAGAAATGAAGTTTAAAGTTTGAAGCCCAAAGAAATAGAGTATCAACTAGAATTAAGTAAATTATGGGATCCTGACTTAGCACTTCCATGGCTGTAAGGATGATAAGGAATAAGATGTTGAACCGACCTGGATATAATCATTCTATGAAGTAGATTAGAGAATAATGAGCCAAAAATTCAAAAGAATGACTGTATTTATGAAAAGTAACAGCAAATGTGAAGAGAGAACACAGTAGAACCGTACTTATGCATATTTTTAGAGGTGAACTATATTTATTTACATATATACGCACAAGACTTTTATGGACCAGTGGAGATGGGGGAATGCATTTACACACTTACATGGCAGAAAGACTGATCTTGAAATTCTCCAAAGATTTTATTAAAATGGAATTAATTTAGTGGAAGATGTACTTTATTATTTTTTTTAATTACAATTGCTATACTTTATTCATGAGAAGTGAATAGAAATGTGTATGAGTGGGGTTTTCTTCCCCTCTTTCTCTTTATGGAATTGCTCTGAAGGTTAGACTATTAAATGCAAAATTTAGTTCTGAACTGGATTCTGGCACTTCTAGTTTTACTGCAATGCCATGAAACTACTTCTCGTTTTGGAAGTTCCTGGGCTCTGGAGCCCAGGAGATCAGGCCTGAGGAAAGTCATTATTTAGTGTTTTTATTCTCATCTTTCTTTGTCAGTTAAGCTTGTTAGGTGCTGCTGGATTTGAGATACTGGAATAGGTGGGCTTTGGTCTGTCTTGTTATGGTCAGTAGTGTAATAACCTAAATATTTATTTCCAAATCCATTCAGTTTAAATAAAATATGAGTAAAACAGAGGTATGAGAGCTGACCGAAGTTAGAGGAACAGATCCTCAATATTTAATGTATATGGATTTCAACAGTAATTCGGACATGTTTGAAATTATTCCATAACAGGTTGTTCTATCCACTCAATGCTATAGAGTATTTGCTGGAAGTTATAGTGTGCTAAATGTGTTAAATTAAAAATTACAATTAAACTAGTAATTGTTGAATTGACATCTGCTTCATAACTATGCTAATGTACTAACCTCAGAGCTTCACATGGGTTTTCTGTGGCTTTAAAATTTAATACTATATTTCATTTGTGGTGGTTTTGATAGGGGAAAAAAAAAAAAAAGGCTATTGAGGTTACTTTAACTACTGCTTGTTGTTTTTTTTTTTTTTCTTAATACACTTACAAAGAAAGAGCAATGCTTTTATTACTAACTGATTTTAGTTTTATTTCCAAGCTCAGGTGCACTTCACAATCCAAAATGAAAACACATTTTTCAGTAGGAATCAGACAAGAAAGAAGATTGATTAGATGTGCAAATTGAAGAGACTGGATGTGAAAAGTTATTGCAGACACATGTGAATCAGCATAAGCCTGAATTCTGAAAAATGTTGTTGCCATAAAATTTTAGAATGTATGTGTAAAAAGAACAAAGAACCTTGTTGTGACAGTGACACATAATCTAATTGGAGGCCTGTAACTAGCTGTGTTCCCCAGGGGTTGATACTGGGTCCAGTCTTTTTCAGTGCTTTCATCAATGACCTGGATGATGGATAGTATGCACCCTAAGCAAGTTAACTGTTGATAAAAATCTGAAATGAGTGGCTGACACTCAACAATGCTGCCATTCAACAAGTGGGCTGGAGAGCTGGGTAGTGACAAACCTGATGCTGTTCAATGAGAGTAAGTGTAGAGCCTTGGACCTGGGGAGGAATAAGTAAAGTTTAGGAGATGACCTGATGGTCAGCTCTGTGGAGTAGCATCTGGGCGTCCTGGTGGACAACAGGGTGCCCTTGTAAATGAGAAGGTGAGGTGTCTGGAGAACAAGTCTTATGAGGAGCGGCTGAGGGAGCTGGGATTGTTTAGTGTGGAGAAGAGGAAGCTGAGGGGAAACATCATTCTCCAAAACAGTGGTCAGGCACTGAAAAGGGCTGCCAAAAAGGGCTACTTGTCATCCTAGAGGTGTTCAAGGAATGTTTGGAGATTGTATTGAGGGACATGGTTTAGTGAGGAAATATTGGTGGTAGGTGGATGGTTGGACTGGATGATCTTGTAGGTCTTTTCCAACCTTGGTGATTCCATGATTCTGTGATTCATTGCATTCTATGGTTTCCTGAAGGAAGCTTGTTATGAGGAGGGGTTTGGCCTCTTCTCCCAGGCAGCAAAAAGACCCAAGGAAATGGCTGCAAGTTGTACCAGAGGAGATTTAGGTTAGACATAAGGAAAAACTTTTTCTCTCAGAGAGCGGTCAGGTGCTGGAATGGCCATCCAGGGTGGTGGAGGAGTTACTGTCTCTGGCATTTTTCAAGGGCGTCTGGATGAGGAGCTAGAAGATATGGTTTAGTAACTGTGGTAGCAATGGTAATGGGTGGACGGTTGGACTAGATGATCTGGTAGGTCCTTTCCAACCTTGTCATTCTATGATTCTGTAAGGTCAGTGTGTCCTGGGGAGTGTTAAAAGCAATATGGCCAGCAGGGTGAGTGAAGTGATCCTCTCTCTCTGCTCTGCTGTGGTGAAGCCACATCTGTAGTATTGTGTCCAGTTATGGGCTTCTCAGTTCAAGAAAGACAGAGAACTTTATCAGAGTCCAGCGGAGGTCTACAAAGATGATGAAAGGCTTGGAGCAGCTCTTGTACGAGGAAGGGCTGAGAGACCAGGAGTTGTTCAGTCTGGAGAAGATAAGACAGAGAGGATCTTCTAAATACGTACACATGTCTAATAGGTGAGAGTCAAGTGGATGTGGCCAGGCTTTTTTCAGTGTTCAGCAGCAGAACAAAGGGCAACAGGCACACACTTGAACATAGGAATTTCCATACAAACATGAGGAAAAACTTGTTCATTTGAGGGTGATAGAACACTGGAACAGGAAGCCCAGAGAGTCTCTTTCTCTGGAGATACTCAAAGTCTTTCTGAACTTTTTCCTATGTAACCTGCTGTAGGGAGCTTGCTTTAGCTGGAGGGACAGGCTGGATGAATTCCAGAGGTCCAGCCCCTAAGATTCTGTGACTCTGTTTCTTTTTTTTTTTCCCCTTGACAGAAGAAAATCCACAAAGTCCTGAACTTTGAATTGGTTGCTTGAATAAAAATGAATTGTAGATTGTGATTTTTATTTACTTACCTTTAAATTATTAAATCAGATTAGTTTCATCTTGGAGAATTGAAGGGGTGTTCGGCTATTTAATGTGAATTTAGAATTCATAAAAATGTTTACTAGTGACAGACTAGGTATACCATAACGACTGTTCCTCTGCATCTCTATCTTCATCTTGAATGACTTAGCTGCTGTACCTAAAGATGTTTCACGGATGAAATTCACTAAACAATTGCAATGTGCTGTCTGACAATACTTGTCTTCCTCTTAAAGTTCATTAAGCTTTCTGTTGCATGTTCCATTAGGAGCCAGCAGAGACTTGCAGCTCAGAAATACTGCATACTAACGTGATATAAAGCCCAAGTTATTTCATGACTCATCATCACAGTGAATATTGGTTGGCCAGTTTTCATACAACTTAAAAAACAAAACAAAACAAAAAAACAAAACAACAAAAAAAACCCCACAACAGCTGTTGTGGTGCTCATAATCACATTAGTTAATATCAGATCTAACAATTTAATGGTAAAAAATTTGTCATCCATTTAAAGAATTTTAGCTAATGTGGACTTCAGTTCATACGTATTTAATATTCCGTTTCAGTGTGTCTATTTAGGCACAAGTATTCTCAGGATAAAGTTTTGAATGAGAATATTCAAATTCAGGTTCATTGGTGGCTTATTTCAAGATTCTTGATTTTAAAAAAAAGACAGTATTTTCAGCAGGGAAGAATAACTCAGGAGTAGGAGTTCTTGCCCAAATGTTCTGCTGGAAAAAAATATTTTTCTCTTTCCAGGTGCATTGTTTCTTTCCCACATTATATGTTCTTTATATATTTATTTATTCCTGTAATCAACTTTCCTTCACCTTAGGATATCTTTCTTAGAGATATCAAGTTATTGAAACTATTTATTAGAAATAATGAGTAACTTTGTTACTGCTCTGAGGGGTAAGATCACATTTTGATGAACTCATGTTTGAGAGTAAGTCTGAATATATGGGTCCTTATTCATTGAAAGTCCTGTCTTCTCTGTTAGGAGAGAAAAAAATTTTCTTTAATTTCTTGAAGGGATCATCCATATTAAGATGGCTAACATTGCTTTCCTTGCATCCATTTCATAACATCCATTTAGTTCTTCGTGTCTCTACAATAGGCTTTTGCACCTGGCACGCTTGTCTGGGCTAGTTATACCACTTTTCCCAAGAGGGGTTTTCTTTCACGTGCATCCCACTTCAGATTTTCTGCTGGTATTGGCATCTGTCAGAGATCAAGCAGAGGATTAGTTCTCTGTACTTCCTCAGATAAGGATATTTAATGGAGCAAAAGTGTTTTATTTACTTACGGTTGAAAAGTAGTGAAGTTGTATCAAAGCTTCATATAATTCCACCTCTGGGATGAATTATCAGTGTTTTACAGGCCATTACCAAATGGGTAATTGCAGCAGACAAATAGACTTTGGCTACTAGAAACCTTTTGAGCCCTCATATTGCTTGGTGGGAGTTTGTCTCTGTTAGAATATTCTCTTGTCTAATATCCTTCCTTTCTCTCATTAATAATCCACTGTTGTTTGAGTAACTACCCCTACATAAGCCTGATTCAGATATGCAACTTGCTTTAAGGGGGAGTTCTCAAGATGCATCACTCATCATGCAGCTAGGGATGCCTTATTTCTTGCTATCGTTTTTCCTTAATTTTTGGATGCAGAAAGTATATGTGTTTCTAGGTTTCAATGTAGGATTTTCTACAGTCTTGTTTACTGAGTTGGAAGTCTGGTATTGTCACATAAATACTCCTGGGGCTTGCAAACGCAAAATGTGCTACTGTTCAAATAGAGCACTGATAGAAACTTATATTATGAACACTGAAAACTGGAAGTGATTGCATCTTAAAGGCTGTTCCGTTCTACCTCTGTTGAACACTTTACTGTGGTGTGGAATTTATAGCTTTGAACTGTTGCTGAAACAAACTTGGAAAACCTCCTGATGTTTGTGGTGTTAATAGATTCTGCCCTGGAGTTCCGTTGCTCTGCGTTTTAAAACTTGACCCTACACATGGCACAAGTCATTTAGGAGTTTTGTACCATCAAATGTCAAAGTTCTGCACGTTCTTCACAGTTCTTGTATGGTTTCCTTATGGAAAGTATTCAAATCAGACTGTGCTGCTGAATGACTTGCAGAGTAGAATGTCATTTTGTACATCTGGTGTTCTGCTTAATTGTCATCAGTTTTCAACACGGTAATTGCTGAGCTGTCTTTGGTGCTTTGAAAAATAAGTTGTCTTCAAATCTATTAATGTTTCTGAAATGTGCACTTTTCTGAAAATGCATTTCCTGTCAGAAGGCTTCAGAGGCACAGAGTGAGTTGAGTTTATTGAGTTTACTATCATTACAGACAAAAAAAAAAAAAAAGTTACAAATCTTTTGACTACCCTCTTTATCTCTGTGGAAATTGAGAAGCCTATTTATTTCATGTTTAGGAAATTAAGCTAATAGATATTTGTTATTTTTTCATGTCCTCCTACCAGAAGACATTAAAATGTCCCCTACAGAGCTGACCAAGTGAAGCTAGTAATCAGGCCTTCTTTTATGTCCTTTAAGGTTTTTAATGCCTCACTTGAAGATGGTTTCTGTGAGACTCAGTGATAGCATGTTTTGTCCTTGAAGCATCATCTTCTGCATTGGAAGATCTTACCATGCTAAGATAACATCCAGGCCAGAGCCTGCTTCCTTATTCCTTCTTGAAAGTTACTTTTGTTGTTTTTGTAGGCACCAAGTAATTGTGGACATTCTGTGTCTTGCAGAAGTAGCTGGATGTCTGTGTGGTCCGAGTATTTGGCAGAAGAATGATGTAATTCCCTGTAGTACCTCTTCCAACTCCCTTCACTCTCTGTAGGATCTCTTCGTCTTTTCTTTGCCCCTTGTATTTTGTGGTAATTTACACATTAACATAGATTCCTGCTGATAAACAGATTTTTGGTGTTTTTCTGACTGGATACATTATGGAATTCTTGCAGCTTGCCTTTCAGCCCATGAGATTAGGCTGCAGCAAGAGACATTAAGCTTTCTTGAGTAGCCCACTTAAGCATGGAGCCTGCTGGCAGATAGTTGCATGTCCCCTGACTGGCCTGTAGTGTTGCTGTCTCCTGCTCTCATGCTGGGTCCAGTTGGCGTGGCAGAACAGCAATGTGACAGGAAACAGGAATGGGAAGGAGTCAAATGCTGGCTAGTGAAGTTCTGCTAAATCCAGAGAGCTTGACTGATTTCAGGGTGATTCTCTAGTGTTTGACTTTGCAGGCACCTTAATGAAGTAGAAGGCAGCTTGGGAAAACCACAGGTTGTAACAGTGTGATGCCTTATATAGGAAGAAGCAATACCAAGGTTATTCATCAGAGTAATATCTTCAAATATGAGCTATACCATTAAAGGACTGCTAGTAAGTTCAGTTGAAAGGTAGCTTTACTGTAGCATTACAAACCAAAATTCTCAGTATTTGGTGGGGAGCATGGCTTTTTTAAGAAGTGTCCTAATCTGAAAGACCCATTCTACACTTACTTATGCAATGCAAGAATAATTCTCCAGCTAAATATTGTCATAAAGAATACATTGCAGTGAAATACTGTAATTTAACTTCAGTATCTACGCTTGCATATTTTCATAATTGTAATATTCTCATAATTATCCATTGTGCACATTGAAGACTTTATGAAACTCTAATGTGTTTATAGACTTATGTTTTCAAAAAAAGAAATTTTCTGTGTCAGTTTTATAATGCAAGACCACAATATTTTGAGAATAGGACTCAACTTCTAAATTATAAATCATATTTTTTGATGGAAGAAGTGACTAAGTATAAAATATGAATCTTGCATGTTACAGTACTTAGCCATGCAATCATTATTGGAAATTCTCTTTCAGATCTTTACATTTATATTCATTTGATTTCCTCAGAATGGACATGGCTAATATATTATTAAAGGTTTAAAAATTGGAATCCATGTAGTAAATGTTGATGTGTTTTATGGTTCAACTGAAACTGATGTAGCAATGAACTCTGTAGTATTTGCTAGCCCACAGGTAAGATGTTCATAGTGCTTTGATTTGCCTATGAGATCACTGATATGATTTATTGGGTATAACTACATAATTTTCAGCAGGAAAGCAGGTGATAGAACTTCTTGAAAGGAAACATAATGCAGTGCTAATAATCTTTCTGGAATCAAATTTACATCTATACGTAGGGGAGGCAGTTAACAACATGGGTTAGGTGACAAGTGTCGAGATGTCTTAGCACTCCTCAGGTTTTCCTCGTAAGCAGAAATGACACAGATCTTGAGGAATGCAGCTCAACAGATGTAAGACTGCATCTTGTTCTTACTTTGTTGGCCTTATGGGGTTGCGCTTGACATATTGATTGCATTTGTCATGCGTCCTTTGTAATTTATTTGGGCAAGTATATGGGAAGGAACATGTTGATATTGGAAATAAATCTGAATGGCTCTTGTGTATCTCCTGTATATCCAGACCATGTGAGGCAGGCAGAGTTATACTCCTAAAAATGATGCTCCAAGTACATGAATATGTATAATTGCAAATTCCAGATATCTCTAAGTACTTAGACTGACAGCTTTATGTAACTCCAAAATTATGGAGCAATACATGAATTCATATTCATACTAAAATCAATTCAACAGACCTTCTTGTGGTTCAAAATGATCCAAATTGCCTACTACTTCTTTGTAGCAGTTTTGAACTAATGTGATGATAACTAAGGTGGTTAGAGATGCATACCGAAGGGTCTCCAGAGTAGGAGGATAATGTTTGAAGCTTTTTTTGTGTGATCACAGTGCAAACTTTCCCAAAGAAATTTTGCAAAAGCCTGGGATAAACCTAAAAAGTGTGTAATCTGATTTCCTTACTTCAACTTAGAAATCATCCTTATTAAATGTGATCCCTAATCAAGATTTTTTTTCCAACCCTTAAATTACTGTAGAATATACTGAATATTTTAGAATAGCAAAGAGAAAAATCAATACCAACACAGTCTGATGTGCTGAGGTAGAATAGGTTTTGCTGTAGACAATGGGGATATGAACATCTATCTCTTAGTCTCCGCAGTTCCTGTCTTATTTGTGCATTTCAAAAAAGTAAATTGAGAAAATTATAAGACAGAAAAACACATAACCCTATTTAGTCTAAAACACTTCAAGTGCACAACTTTCTGAAGCTACTTAACCTTCAAATTTGAGAGAATGGGTCCTTGAATGTTTGAGTGAGGTGTATGACTAGTTTCCTTCTGTTTGTTCTGTTTTGCTATGTTTCTGTTGTAAGGTACAATCACCAAACACACTTAATAGATATCCACATTGATTGCTTGAGATGCAACTGAGTTTTCACAGCTATTCTTGCAGCTTGCTATCATAACTTAAATAAACATGGCCATGTCTTAAAGTATCATAATCCTATTGTCCAAATTTTTAATGTGATCATCATCATAGATTTTCAGTCATTGAATATGTATACAGATTTTTGCAAACACCGTTTCTTCAGACAGTGTAAACTGGTATGTGCCTAGCTGTAAGCCCTGCTAGCAGAGCTTTTCCCTGCTTCCCACACGTAAAGATGCTTTTTTATTTGTAGGTTCTACAAGACACCACTTTGTCAAATCTGTGCTCAGTGGGAGAAGAACAGATATGTAGCCTGTTTTTCACCAGATGTTAATCTCAGGTCACTAGGATCTATCACTTGAGACTCCCAAAAAGGTTATTACAGATAAAAGGCAGAGACTTGCTTAAATAAAAGAGGCTTTTCACTTCAGCAGTAATAGATGGGCATGATAAAAACTAAAATCTTTCATATGCTGAAATAAAGATACGGAATGTGTATTTCCCCTCAAAGTTGCTGCACAAGTAGCACTTTGGTAATGAACTTTTGTTGTCAGTATTAATAACTTGAGGGAGTTTTTCTCTATTTGAATTCAGGAAGAGAAAGAGTCCTACATAAGGACTTGCCTTCTTCAGAACTGATGGTAGAGCATTTGTATTGAAAAGTGATCATTAGAACTTAATTTTTCAACAGTGACTAAATTAATCACCTGATAAGAAAAAATAATCTTCATAATGAAAATACACTAAAATACATTTTTTTGTATATTTTTGTATCCTGATTTATTGAGATGTTCCACTAGCAGTCATACAAAACCATTTTCAGCACAATTTATTATTGTACATAATCTAATTTACTATCTAAATGCGTTTGGAAAGCAAGTGGGCTGTGCTTACTGTGAGACCTGGAAAAAATCAGTAGTGCAACCGTATCTGAAATTTGAACCTATATGAAAAATGTCTTAGAGTTTCTTCAGTTTAAAACCAAACCATTTCTAGATTTTTCTGCATTTGTGATATCAGGAAGATAATATTGAGAGAGTACAGTCAGCAAAAACGAACTTGTAAAAGAAACTATGTATTCCAGTAAAATTATTTCATTGCTTTGAGAGATATGTAGAGGCATTCCTCTGTATGTAGCACAACGCTGTTATATTATTTTTATATAGAGATGCATGGGCTGCTGGTAAAAAAACTGTTACAGAAGATCAATGTGTTCTTAATTGTAGTGTTTAATTCTGAACTTCATTCCCTTGTTGGTGTTTCTGGGTTGTGAAATGAGTTGACTAATGGGAATAAACTGAATTGCAAGGTTTCAGGATGACCAATTCCTTGATAAGAACATGCTGTTATATGAAAAACTTCTTAAAATGTAGGGTTGTGCTTTGCTGGAACACCAAATTAAGGCAAGATAATTCTATATATAGCGGAGACTGAGTAAAATGGAGCTGGTGCTCCTGCCTCAGAGTGCCCACTGGAGCTCATTTAAGGAGAAGTCTTCTCCCAGGTCGAGTTTGCTTGGACCCACACTGTAGAGGCCAGGGCAAAATAAATGGGCAGCTCTTCCTTCTGTTGCTGGGCTGCCTTTCAAAAGCAGAATTGTGTTGTACTCCGTGATTTTAAATTTTATTTTGTCCCATTGAGAACTGTTTAAGACTCACTTTTGCATAGGGATTTGGGGACTGATATCTGGGTATGTTAATGATTTACCCAATAATTAGATATATTTATAAATAAGTCTGTACCTCTTGGCTCAGCTAACTTTGTCTGTTTTTCACTATTTCTTAAGATAGTATTGAAAAATACCTGAGGAAATAAATCTTTATAGAATCTAATTTCTTGCATTCCGCACTAAATCAGATCTAAATTTATTTTACACGACAGGAGCAGAGTGAATACTGCAATGTCCTTGGAATCCAACATGGTTTTAATTGGATTCTATGTGTTTTAATGCTACTGTGGAACACGAACTTAAATGCCTGGGATTAAATTTATATGACAGACTATCATTCTCACTAAAGTGGTGCATCATTTTAATTTATTTATTTTGCTTCAACATTTCTTGACAAATAATGAAGCATTAGGTCCTTAGTTGTGAAGATCTTGTTACTATTTTTTTTTTTTCTGGAGGGTTCTTTCATTTCAAAATCCTCTGGCTGATGCACAGCTAAGTATAATAACAATCATTTTAGACAGGGGCCAACAATTCTCAAGCTCAGCAAGAATTCAAGTGAGATACAATTTAAGATAAGGAAAGCTTCATTTAGGTAATAAGAAATAACTCATGATAAATGAGACTTATAACGCATTATCCTTCTTAACCTTCCACTGGGCCCCATAATTATGCAGAATATTTAATGTACGCTAATAATCTGATCTTAACTTGATAGCCTTTCCGCTTTATATATGGAGAGTAAAACACTACAGCCCTGTAGATTAGAAAATAAAGACTGATTATTTAGCTGTAATAAATAAACAGCGCTGCGAAGATGAAGATAAAAGCATGATGTGCAGAGTACAAAAATGAATTAAAATGTTAGGAAACAGGTGTGAAGAGACTTTGAAAAGGGGCTTGTATTTTTCATTGTGGCATTATTGTGATTTCGTGTCCCAATCAAAGTCATTTCTACTGGCAATGAGAAGGTAGATAAAAGTAAATCATTTCTAGGTTAATGAGCATATTATTAAAAATTTAAAAAATTAAACATGTGCACATTTGGAAAAATAGAGTGGCTATAAATTAAATTTTAAAAGCTCATTACTGAGGAATATGAGATCCAGTCCCTCTGTCCTAGGCATCAAGCCTGTTGTAACTTCCAGTGCACCAGGCTCTCGTATGCTTGCTAACACCCTGTGCACAGCATGAGTATGTATGTGTAAGAAGCAGAGTCTTTTATCATGTGTTTGATGTTGTCCCAGATGTGAAATTTAAATGACAGTATTGGATGGTAGCTTTTTGAGATACAAAGCAAATTGATGCTAGTTTGGTTTTGATAAATAGCTATATTTTAATCTAGGACAACCATTTATGAACCTTCTGTGTGTGGGTATAACCTATTCCCTCCTTGCTCTGCCCTTCCTGTTACCTGGGGAGGTCAGAGCAGTGCTCATGTCAGCTGTGCTCCTCTTAGTGCAGCATTGCAGAAGCTTAGCCCAGTGCAACCAGGCTGTGGCATCTCACTTAAATTAAGCCCTTGCCATCTTTTTTTTTTCAGTCTATCTGTTACTCAAGAACAAATCCCAAGTGCTAATGACCGAAACTTAAAACTGGGAGGGAAGGCAGAGAATTCAGCTGTGTGCAACCCTCAGAGCGTTCTGAGTGCTGTGCATGTGTAACAGCCGTTCTGTGGCTCTGCCTACTACAGAAAGCAGCACGTTGCCTTGTGAGTAGTCTGCTTCTTTCCTCACATGGGGAGTAGCAATTCTTCATAAAACCTTCAAATCACTGTGACTCCGTTATATCAAGGACTTTTCTATCAGTGGACCTTTGATGTGGGTTGGTAACGGATTTCTTTTCAACAGCTATTAGAAATTTTTTGACAGGTCTTTTCTGTAAGACTGCTAGAAATTAAGGACAGTTTCTATTATTAGTCCCTATGAGCTGTGTTTGCATTTGGGCTCATTGCTCCAAATTACTAAATCGTACAGTAAGTTCCTTGCTCTGCCTTTAAATCTGATAGGATACGAATTTTGAGACAGTTGACAAGTTTGTTCAGACTCGATTCAACTTCACATTACAAAACTATACCCACTGTAGAGCATATAATGTTTGTCTGTAGCAAACTGTCTGTCGATAAAATGTAGCCTGGCTGTACAGTACTATACAGTAGGTACTATAAAGGTGCTGTAATGTACCTTTACAGCTGAGCACATTTTTTGAGCATAAGAAATAGACCAGATTTTAAAATATACCTTAATTTTTTTATTTGGCAGTTTTGTGCAGAGAAATCATAAGGGGGATATGTAACAAATGTATTCTGCATGTTGTGCTTAATTTCTTAGCTTACAGCTTGTTCTGTTATTCTAAAGTCTGAATTCTTTGGAAGGAGGAGACAGGGTAACAGCCTATATTAATGAGTAATTAATTGCAATCTCTGATGTTCACCAAATGAAAACAGTTGATGTTGACACCCTTGTATTAGCCTTAGTAGTGGTAGTTTGGACAAGATTTAGTCTGGTCCCTGATATTTGGTTTTAGCATGTGTTTTTTAAACAGTGCAAAAGACAGCTTATCACTTCAAGCCATTATGTCTTCCTTAGGGACTGAGGCACATCAGTGCATCCTTGCGTAGCATTTCCTCCTCGTTTTCATGACAATGAATTTACATATGGCAAACCACTCTGCAAACTTAGCTAATGTATAGCAAGTGCTGATGGCCAAATGTGCAGCACTTCTGTGCAACTCCCTTGTCATGTTCTTTGATTGAGTTTGGCTACCTAGGTATTTATCCTCTTACACAGGACCTCAACCTCTGTGACAGAGAGCCTGCTTGAAGGAACAGCACAAAACAGGAAGGCTATGTTGTGGGAACTAAAGTGATTCTCAGATGTTTTGGTGGAGTTGCTTGCTGTTTGTGCCTGTCTGTAAATTCATTCCTAGAGAAATTTGTGGGAGTGCTGCAACTGTGGAAGAAAGGAAGTTTTTCCTGTGTGGCCAGGCAGCTACAGTGCTATTCAGAAACTTCATACTGCGGAGCTCTGGGTTTCATCTCTTTGTCAGAGCTTGTAATGAGATGCTCAAAAGGAAGTGTGCTGACAGTCTTTAATTATGTCTGCGTTGAACGTTTCAAATAAATCAAAATCAGAGATTTTGTTCCTTTTCCCCTTTAGACCAGGCAATGTAGCTAGAATTGAGGGCGAAGTTCTCATTATACAATTTCCTTTTTTCTGTAAAGGCTTCTCAGCCCTGGGCACATGCACATAATATGCATGTCTTGCTGGAGAGCAAAAGGTGCTTAAATGTTTGGGACAAGAAAGATCTGCTTAGAATGAGCAATGATGGAAAAAAAAAAAACCGGTCTCAAAATTGCCCCAGCTCTTTTTGATGCCTATCTCTTCATTCCTTTTGTCTCCTGTTTCTTCTCTTAGATTTAGTCTGTAATTAATTACAACTTTGTTAGATATTAGAATATTAATATGTATTGGTTACACTGAATGCAGTGGCATTATGCTTGCTGGGAGCTCTTGGTTTTCATCCGGACTCTGAATTATAGCAGAGTATTGCAAGTCTTCTTTAATGAAATTCCTGTGTTGTCTCCTGCTATTATTGAATAGACTAGTTCACACTGAAACAATTATTTTGGTAAGTTGTCTCACACCGCCTAAGGATAAAGTTTGATCATTCATGCAGCTGAAGGGATTGATCATAGTCCTTGTGAACAATTCCTCAATCTGTGCTTGTTTATTGCATTTCTTGTCTTCCCGCTAACCACTCACAGCCTGATCAACTTGGTAAAGAGCTGCTACATCAGACAAAGATGAATGCAGTATTTTATGTGGTTCTTTCCTGGTGTCAAAATAAACTGTCAGCTGTAGCAGTACCTGTTTAACCATGTCAGTTGAAATGCATTTGGGGCATTTCAAGCTCACTTCTAAAAAAAAAATATATATATATATATATATACACTTTATTATATTGTGTAACATATACACACACACACACACACATACACACACAAATACAGTAGCTATTTTCTTTCTCTTTAATTTTTTTCAAGCATTTGGACATAGGAAGAAATATTTCACATTAATATTAAAAGTATTATATAATTAGGAAAATATTTATATGACAAAACATGATTGTTAGCAGTAATGCATGTGTTTGGAGCTATTAGGAAAACTTCTTTCCTTCAAATACAAATTATATGTCCAAGGAAAAGATTTCTGAAAAGATTGGGGACTTAACAGATGTGCTTTAAGAGAAGCAGACCCTCTTGAAATGAGACTAACCTTGAGCCCTCCTATCAGTCAATCCATAGCTTGAATGAGTGAATGTGCAAAGGAAGAAGTATCTTGTGCCATCTTTCTTTCCAAAATTGTTTTAATTTCCTTTGAGGGAGATCGGAGGGGTTAATATATGAAACAGCAAGGGCAACTTGTCCCAGATGCTGTCAGAGGTCAGCCATGAGAAGTCAAAGGGAAAAACCAGTTCAAAAAGGAATGAGTAATGATCTCCAGAGTTTTGGAAAGAAGCATTATTTGCTAATATTTTTCATGATTACTTTAGGGTCTTGATTCCATTTTGTGTGTTGCGAGTTGATTGCTTTCACAGCTATGAAAAGAGCTTCAGACCTTGACCAGGGTTCACAATTATTAAAGTGCATGACAGACCAGAAGTATATACTATTAGGCAGATGACTGATATGTTAGGAGTAGTCATGTCTGTCTTTACTGATAAAAATAAGAGAATATATGAACTGATAAAATTGGAGACCAGACAACATCATTACATAACACTCAATGTTCTTAAAAAGATTCTTCTGATACATTATTTTGTTTTTTTGATGTGGAACAGGTTTACCTGTGGCAGGGGAGTTGAAACTGGATCATCCTTGAGGTTCCTTCCAATCCAAGCTATTCTGTGATTCTGTGATTATCTGATCTTTAAATGAGTTTGTTTGTTGTGAAACAATCTTTCCTAGCTATTAAGTTAGCTTGAATTCAAATAGTGGGAAAGTACTAAATTGAAAACAACGTTAAGTGGTATTGATTATATGGTAGCCTTTAGAGGAACACAATCAGCCACAAGTATGCAGAAATGTAAAATTCTATTTCCTTCTGAAAAGGGAGTTCATGGGAGTATGAATGAAATAGGGAAAAAAAAAGTGGACTGGCAGGCTTTTCATAATGTAACCACTATAATTACATAAAATTTCAGTGTTCCCTGCTGCTGTGCTTTCACAAAGAATATTAGGCTGATAATGTCATGAAATAAAATGTTACTTACAGCATGAAAAGACCTTGAGGAAATCAGTGACCACTTGCAGAACACAGTAGCCAAAACAATTTCAAATTTGTTGACTGTATTGCTTGTTTATCCACAATAAGTAGCAGCAAACATTCACTGCAAGTGGCTTATACCGCAAATTAGTGATGTTTGAAGACAAACGAGCACTTAGATTTAAGCAAAATAATATTTTGGTTATGGCTAGCAAAGAACTATGTTCAAAGTAGCTTAAGTGTGATGAACAGCATGTGTGAGTGCCTTAATTGGCAAATCTCTTGGGGTACAAGCATGAATGCATTCCTCCTGTGACACATAGAACATAACCCTTCTAACCCAAGAGCTATGTGACCTCTTCTGGCAGGAGGCTGCAATGAAGTTATCTTTAAGGTCTGTTTCAGCCCAACCCATTCTGTAATACATTCATCACTTTTTGCAGTGATGGTTCTTCCATTGCTTTTGCTGCATCCTGACATGAAAGAATTGAAGCAATGACTGTTCAAGTTAAAAGTCACGTGTGTGTATTCAGGTAGTGCAGTTTAGTACCAGAGGGTCAATTTGAGTTGATGAAGTTTAGAAATCAGAATAGTAGAAGAGTTAATGAGGTTACGTGGAGCTGAAAGCCAGCGTTTGTCTACATATTTGAGCAATTTTCCCCAAAAAGAAGCATCGTTTCTATTACTGCCTCAAGAAACAAGCATGAGGAATCCACACGAGGTCTATTGGCTGTTTTAGTTAATTTTACAGAAACCCAAGATTTATGCTGATATTTTCTTAGGAAGTCAGCGAACCCCTGTGTGTGTCTTGGCTTTGATGGAATTATTTAATTTCAGAAACATATTATAGCATAGTAAATATTTTATGCTTCACAGAGAAATAAACGTAATGTAACTTGCAACATACATGGTAGCCTGGCATGACCTCTTTGTCAGACTTTGTACAAACATAAAAAATTAACTACTTAACAGATGCTCTATTGCTAATCTCAGGGGTTTATTGCTTTTACACAATTTTTATGAAGTCATTAATTTTCCAAAAGTATTCTTCCTGGAGTATTCTGAAGTCTTTTCAGAAATTAGCAGTTATCAGTCTAATTCATTGTCCTCCTGGATATCTCGTGTACAGCCTTGTTTCACTTCATTTGGAGGAGTCTGTTCATTTTGCATGAACTGTACAAGCTCACTTTAGGAATTTGCTAACTAATTTGCACACAACAGACATGGATATTGGCTCTTATGACACCGTATTCTGTATTTAGTTTGAGCATTGGCATTGCAAACAGATTATAGTAGATAATATCTTGTAAAATTCAAGGCCTGGGTGGATGGGGCTTTTAGCAATCTAGTCTAGAGGGAGGTGTCCCTACCTGTAGCAAGGGGCTGGAATTAGATTATCTTAAAGGTCCCTTCCAACTGAAATCTTTGTGAGATTCTATGAATTTTAGTGGATTAGACCAGTCCATTGCTTAAGAAATGCTCTTTACAGTTCTGATCCAAAGCATGGATTTCTTTGTAGAGCACATGGAAGATTTTATTATTGCTGTTACTCCAGAAATGAGCTTTGCGTAATAAGAGTGTATGTCTCTATCCATATATTTAAACTGAGTTATGTGAAGTATTTAAAGATAACTGCAGCTAGGGCTGTATCTTTAGTTTTTGGGACAGATTTCAAAGCAGCACAGTAGACAGAGGGTTATATTCCCCGTGAATGTCTGCAGATAGCAAATCTTGAATTCATTTTGTTCTAATAGTGAATGTTGTGGTCTCGAATGCCTTTGCAGCCGGAAGATTAAAATTGTGCTGTCAAAATTGTGAAACCCAAATTTTATTTTGTCTCGTTTTTTTTCCCCTCTACTCACATTTCTTGGAAATTTATCTCTCCTGTCAATCCAGATATATTTCGTTCGTTCTTCTTTCTTTAGCTATTTTGTAAATAGAAGTATGAATGGCAAGCTTGTGTTTCAGTGAGAGAATGAACTTCTAGAACTCCACAAATAGAAACTCAGGTTTTGAGTATTTCTTCCTGCTTGTTGACTCTCATTCTTTCATTCTTATGTGAAATAGACTTCTTTTTTAAAATCTAATATACCTTCAGCTATATGTGAAGTTTGATATATTGATCACAAATATCATTTTATTTGTCTGCACCGTCAATTTTTTTGAGGAAAGAGCTAGCTCTAGGACTGTGTCCTACGTGGGATAAGAACCAGACAATGTTGAAACAATATTGGACTTTTCTCACTGTCTTCTTGTCCTCCATTTGTAAATAAATCTTATTGTGATTTACATCTTCTGTTTTGACCCTTGAGCTGCGTGTCAGACCTGAAGGTAGGTTGTTCATTTATTCACAGTTTTAAAGTGTAAAACAGACAGCTCTGCTATGGTGGACACTGTAAAAGCTTCTGTCTACAAAAGGTCTTGCTGGAGCAAATGCTGAGGACAGTAACCTAGGCAGAATTATTTTTTTTTTTAAAGCTCTGCAGAAATTTGGAAAAAATCCACCAGAGATCTTTGGTGATTCTTTCATTAGTGACAATTTTAGAAAAGGTGTAGTAGTAGGATCTTAAATCCTGTGAACCACTCTCCGCAGCAGTATTATCTTGTATCTGACTGCCCACTGCGTTCTTTTAGCAGCCACAGCTAAAATTAAGAATAATATGTTTTTATATTAAAAAAAAAAAAAAAAAAAAAAAGCTAGCTTTCAAATTTTTATTGCTTCTGCATTTCTTTTTCACGTTTTAAACAGTAAGTGTAAGGTAGAGGCAAGTATCTTAGGACTTGAAGACAATATTTCAGGAGGATGTATTCATTACTGCTTTTCTCCACGTTTCTTTCTGGTGTCCAGTATACTGAAAGTGGCATTATATAACTGCAAGAGACAGGAATATGCTATTAGTTCTTCATAAAGGTTTGTTGTAAGAGTATACGCCTGTATGGGCATGTGCTTAAACCAAGTGTCTACTCTGCCTGTGCTCTGCATCAGTGAGTTATACCATTAAACTTCTCAGGAGCATAGGCATACAAATAAAGGCTTAACCTCAGAAGCATAGGACTTTTTGTTGTTGTTTTCTTGTTGTTTTTGTTTTGTGCTAATCAGTATCACTTCACTCTGAATCACAGATCCTCTATTTAACGTTAGCTTGTATTAGCTTTGTGTACAGGACTTGAGACCTGGCTTTGCAGTTTGAAAACTTCAGAGCAAACTGGAGTGTTTCTTTGTATAATTTTCTAGTTTGATTCAGCATCCCCGTGCTGAGAGCTTTGGAAATCTCATCTTACTGCTGGGAGTTCTCCTCTTTCTTTACACAAAAAGAGTCAGTATTACTCACTTTGTTTGCCCTCTCCTCTGCGTCCTTCCTTTGCCAGTTCATGCCCATCAGTGCAGAGAGCAGTGAAAGGTTCTTCTATCTGTTCCAACTCAGGTACTCTCTCCAAGTAAGGAAAATTTTCATTCAGTTCATTATCTGATAATGGTAATGGAGACTTGCTGTCATCTGTCTTTTCATACTATCATGGTAAGGTACCAGTTCTTCTGGCTTTCCTGTTAGTGACAAGGGAGATGTCTCCATGAGATGGAAGTTGTTGCAAGCTGTTGAAAAGAGACTTAAAAGATGAGAGAAGCTCATTTAACTAACAATTCTGCAGAAATGTAGGCTTATGATTTACACTGGCACAGTTTAGTGATATGGATTTTCCATTCACTGCTCTATGATCAACATTTATTTCAAAAGTAATTTTATCCATGTCTGAAAATATTAAAAGAAATAATCCTACAGCATCAGTGTGTTCTGAATGCAGGAGAAAAATTCTTCCTACCCCCAGTATTAAAATAGACATTATAGCAAAACCTGGATCACATATATCAAGGATTTGCATGTGCAGCTATGATGGCTGGCAGTGCTTGTCCGCACAGTCTCTGATCCTAGAGGTTCTTCACAGCAAAGAAAGGGGGAAGTGGTAGTCATCTCAATTTGTCCTAATAAATACTGTAATAGTTACCTAAACCAATTGCAAGAAATGTTTATCAAATTAGAAAGTGTTGTGCTAATTAACAGTACTACCATCTAAAGTTGGTATTTTACTTTTGTTAGACTATTTGCTGTATGAGATTTAGTTTTCCTTTTATCTGACCAAATGAATGCTTCAAATGCACAGAGCAGTAGCCCACTGATGACCTATATTGTATTAAGTCTGTCTGCAGACGTTTTCTGGCCTTTGCAGTTATTCCTGTGTGTTAGAAATTGGGTTTTGTGCTGTCAAACTCTGCTACAAGTAAAGCTTAGTCTTCTGTGCAAGTGTTTCCTGTTTTGTGTGTACCTTACAGTGACGGATCTTCCAGTATTTCAAAACGCCTAAGAAATCATGATAGCTGGCATTTCAATGTAGATGCAACTTGTTAAGCAAAGTTAGGCCTAGTGGTGATTAAAAAAAAAAAAATAATAATAGTACAGAAGTGGTTGTAGAAGAAAAGTCAGATGAATGGTCCCAGAAATTATGCTTAAAACTATAGGCTCTTATACAGAAGTCACTTAAAAGTAGTCCTGACTGCACTCAACTTCTGTCTCCAACTTTAAATACTAGGTTTAGTGAATGATTTTTCCCGTTTGTTGTTTCTATTTTGACACTGTAAATTGATTTGAGATGAACCTTAAGTAAAAATTGCCATAAACTTTGTTTTCTAATCGGTGAATACGGTCCACAGCTGTTTATCTTTACTGTATTTTCAGCGTGTGGAAACTGCAGGGTTGTTTTTATAGTTGGCTTGTCTGTTTATTGAGGAACTGGAGGATCGATGTAGCTTGAGTTTCTAGCAGCTTCTTGTTTCAGTCTTTGCAAGTATTGTTCAGTTGTGATTGAAGGCAAATGGAGACAGACATTTCTAGCAGCAGTGGAAGGGTCACACAAAGTCCAAGCATGTCCGTTGCGCAGCCAGCTAGTGAGTGACTTATTGGGGTAACGTTCATACAACTCGTAATCCACTTCTATGCTCTACTCAGGTTTCTGCAGCAGCCTGTTATTGGATTTATGACCAATGTTTCCTCTCCAAATGTTTGTGTACAACCACATTCTGTTGCCATAGTCCTCCTTTAGTCCTCCATTCTCTCAGATAAAGCGGGATTTCTTTCTCTCCGTTCCTGCCATGGTGCAATCTGGTGCCTAGGAAAAGGACACTGCTATAATCCTTCGGAGAGGGGGTTCAAAATGCCTCCTCTGCTCCTGCTGTGACATGTTCTTTCTCTCCTGGAACCACGGCAGTTCTGACACATTCAAAAACAGAGAATGAAAGGCTTTCTAAAAAGCTGCCTCCTGTGCATCAGCAAAGAGCCTGTCAGGATCTCCTCTGCAGTAATAGCAGGGAGATTGTTAAAGGTGAAAAAGGCAATTTGAGATTTTGAAAAATGAGACCGCTTGCTCCGATGCTCTCTTCACGCTAACTTCAAGGACAGTTGGACATGCTGAGTTTTGTCACTGGTTTCAAACGATGAATATGGTGGGACTGGGCCTTAAAGTCTGCACAGAGATTAGAAGACAAAGCCTGATGGTTATTCTATGTGATTTTTTTTTTTTTTTTTTTTTTTTTTTTTGCATAGGCATTTTTAGTCATTTTGCATGTTGCTGAGATAATAACTAAAGTAGTGGTTCTGCCTGAAATAAAGGAGCTAAATCAGAAACTTCAGAGCAAGCTGCAGTGGTATACAAATGTCCCATCTGTAGTTGCAGGGCTGCCAGCTTGGAGCTGAGGGGCCCTGCTAATGGAAAGGGATGCAGCTGCAGTGTCCTGCTGCTCCATGGGCACTTTTCTCCAGTGAAAGCTAACATGTGAGTAGCTGATTTGACATTATGCATTTGACATATGCGTATGATATGATATCTTTAAAAAGAGCTGACTTCTTAAAGTGGGTTTTTCACTACTTTAAGATTCCTTTTTTCCTCTTTTTTTTTTTTTTTTTTTGCTAAGGCAGTATGTGGCTTATGTAGTTTGTTTTATTACACTCACTCTGTCCACTGAATTTGTTTGTCTTTACTATTTATATTACAATGAAAAAGATATTAATGAGTTCCTTTGATTTACTCCACGGTGCATACAGATGGTATTATAAAATCACCCCACTTCACTTCTCCCTAGTCTGTCTCAGTCAGTACGTTACTAGTTCATAGGTACTTAATTCATGCAGATGAGGTTATTCTCCACTGAAAAACAATTTATCCACCAGAAAGTCCCAAGTTAGCTTTGATTCACTGCGTCCTTGAACTGCAGTAGATGCTGTAGCTTTGGGAATGTAGGGGTACCAATCAGTTGTGTAAATTGGGATGCAAAAATGTTTGTTTCACAGGAAAAGTAAGAAATAGTTTCGATCCAGAAGTACATCAGAACTTTTCGTGTGGGGTCCTATTAGATGTAACCTTGATGTGCTTGTGAATCATAGAATGGCTTGGGTTGGAAAGGACCACAACAGTCATCAAGTTTCAACCCCCTGCTATGTGCAGGTCGCCAGCCATCAGACCAGGCTGCCCATATCCACATCCAGTCTGGCCTTGAATGCTTCCAGGGATGGGGCATCCACAACCTCCTTGGGCAACCTGTTCCAGTGCCTCACCACCCTCTGTGTGAAAAGCTTCCTCCTAATATCCAACCTAAACCTCTCCTGTCTCAGTTTAAAACCATTCCCCCTTATCCAATCACTATCCACCCTTACAAACAGCTGTTCCACTTCCTGTTTATATGCTCTCTTCAAGTATTGGAAGGCCATTATGAGGTCTCCATGGAGCCTTCTCTTCTTCAAGCTAAACAATCCCAGTTCTCTCAACCTTTCTTCATAAGAGAGATGCTCAGGCCCTCTGATCATCTTAGTGGTCCTCCTCTGGACCTTCTCCATGTCATTCCTGTACTGGGAGCCCCAGGCCTGGACATAGTACATATGAGATGTGTGCACAACAGAGAATCTAAGTAAAACCTGCACAATTCCTTCTAGAGACAGCAAGCACTGCATTATACCTGCACCATGCCAAGACCAGCATATTTCCTGTAGTTTTAATTGGGCTGATGTTGTTTACAATTCAGTTGTAATCTGCTGACAATAGTGTCTGATAACGGCACTGTTTGTCCTCTCTAGCACTAAATTCTGAAATCTAATAACATTATGCTAAAAAGGCACATAGACATTTCCCTTAAAAAAAAAAAAAAAAAAAAAAAAAAAAATGCAGCACTTACTGTTCTTTCCATGCTCTGGTTTGACCTGTTTGAAAACTAGACTGAAAACCAGAATGTTTTAATCGTACAAATATAACTTAAGTAATAATGTGCATGTTTTTCAGTTCTTGTGTCACTGGCATTTATCTTTTGTTGATCAGGCGTAAGTGCAGGCTGACAATTTTTAAATGATACATTTTAAATATCTTTATTTTTTTCTTCAGTGGCCATTGGTTTATACATTCAGTGTCTGATGGATAGAGGTTGTTATGAGTTGTGACCAGCTGACCGGGGAGAATTACTTAGGTGTATGTTCTTGTATTCATTCTTTTCTTGACATGTTTATTGCCCATTAGCTGCAGCTCCCTTTAGTCATACGGAGATGGAAGTCTTTGAAAACTGAGTTGGTTGAGCTTGGGACAAGGAGTGCTGGTGGAGATTTGGTCCTCATATCTTTGTGTTTTAAAATCTCGTTCATGTTTCTTAAAAATATGTTGTGATTATTCATGTACTTCAGGGTTAATAATACTATGGAAGAAGAAAACAGTATCTTTTCACGTGAGATCATGAAGATCTGAATATTTTCTGGCTCAGGTTGGGGCTTTTTTTTTTTTTAACAATATGTTTCTGACTCTTACTGATGAAATTCTACACACACACACACACACACACACACACACACAAAAAAAAAAACAAAAACAAAAAAAAAACAATCCCAGTGAATGGGAATTTTGCTGCAAAAAATGAAAGGAAATGGGAATTGGTTTATAATCCAGTTGCTGAGCCTTCTTTTTTATAATGAAGTATATCTGTAAATGAATGGATGAACAATCTGGAGTTTAATGCATTCCTTTGTCTAGGATGGATGTAATTAGTTTTTATGAATGTGGTACTTTGGAGACCTGTGCAGCTTCTGTACATGATTCATTGCAAAAGAGATAAATGCATTAAGTTTTGTTGGGAAACTTTATCTATTTTTATTGAGTTTTACTTACTTTCCCAAGTGATTTTTATGTATACTCGCTATAATGTGTGGAATAGTCTAGTGGCTTCAATTAAGTTGTACCTCCTATTTTCTTTGAAACGGAATTCTATATGCAAAATAATTTTTAAATCCTAATTTAACAAGTTTGGACTTCTCCACTCTTGTTAGATTTGCTATTTTAGGGAGCAAGCTAAGGTAAAAGAATGTTCTGAAAACTGAGTAGTGAAGCAGTTGGGCATTGTGGTACTGCACTACAATCATCAGGAAGGTGTCTGAAAAAAGTGATGGCTAACATCTTTTATTAAGGCTAAGACCATAGACAAATCCATATAATATGTTGGAGTCTTGACAAAATAATCTAGCTGGAATCAACATGTTAGTTACTCTTTGCTTTAACACAGATAAAGGTATAGATTTCAGTTACACCCTGCTATTAATGCTGGGTGCCACAAGAGAAATGCCACAAATTTTTAAAAAATACCAGGTTTTTGCTCAATGAGCTGTCAACAGCCCATATCAATAAGTAAAAATTCGGGTGCCATTTCTATAAAGGTGATCTACTAATCAAGAGACAACTCCATTGTCTAAAAATATAAAATATGGATTTGGTAATAATAAAATAATATTTACTGTTGTAGTTACTCCTTAAGGGTCTCAAAATTGGTAAGGGAATAAAGTCTTATAAGCACTTTTTGTGGTCTCTAGCAAGAAAGTCCAGGATGTCTTTTTTTTGTTTGAGTTTCAGGATGCTGTTGTCTCTACATGCAATTACATAAGCTGTTCCTTTGCCTTAAAAAGGAGTTTTTATATTTAAGAGACAAAGCAAGAATGGTAGCCTTCCATATCAGGTCTTCAAGAATCATGAGATTTTACTTTGGTTACAGTGAACTTTAAACCTTCTGGAAACTTCAAAACTGACCACAGGCCATCTAGAGATTCAAAAACGTTGCAATCATGTGATCCTCAGGCTGTTATCACGTTCATAGAAAGAAACAAACAAAATAGTTTAGGAAAGATATTGAAGAAGAGAGATAAAAGCTTATCTTCAAATCTTTCTGCTTTCGAGATGGGATTTCAATTGCAGGAGAAGAAAACAAAACAACAAAAACCTGTCTGTAAGTGCTGTCTGTTGTGCTGTGCAGCTCCATAGGTTCCATCCTGTCTTCTCATCCTGTTTACTGCATCTTCATTGAGAGCTGCGTTGCTTCATGGAGTTCAGGAGCATCCCAGGGGACTCTTTCACTATGCAGAAGAGAAAGTTTTACAACTCTGCAATTTGCATGAAAATAGAAAACAACCAGTGCCCAGTGCTCAGGATTATCTGTTCAGGCTAAGGTTTCAATCTATGTTTCTAAAGTTCTTTGTGCACTGGGAGTAGATAGCTTTTATTCCATCTGTAAAATTTCATTTCCCTCAAGAAAGTCCATCTGAAGGTCTTGGAGTGTTAGTCAGCAGCTGACTGAGCGTGAGCCTGCAGTGTGCCCAGGTGGCCAAGAAGGCCAATAGTATCCTGGCTTGTATCAGAAATAGCATGGCCAGCAGGAGCAGGAGGTGATCAACCCTCTGTACTCAGCTTTGGTGAGGTCACACCTCCAATAATGTGCTCAATTTTGGGCTCCTCATAACAGGAAAGACATCAAGGCCCTGGACCATGCCTAAAGAAGATAAAGAAAGGAGTCAAAGATCTGCACATCTGATTTGAATAATGTAAACCTTAGGAAAAACCACAAGGATAAGTACTCAGTGTGAAGATGATTTCAGGGAAATGCTAGGTACAATGAGCAGAATGCTAAATTCCTTTTTTTTTTTTTAAAAAAAAAAAAAAAAAAAAAAAGAAAAGGGAAAAATAACTCACCCAGCACTCTGGTGGGTTGTTTTGAGCATTTATTCCTGAATTACCATCTGATTTACAACATCTGAAGCTGGACGTCTAATATCTGAGGCTTTTCTTTGTAGTTCCTCTTAGCATCTGTATTAGTAGAAATTAAGTTTTCCTAAAGTCCTTTTATGTAAGACTCAACAATGTGGAGTTAGTTTTCTACATTGGGTATTTGATGTGTAGGAGTCCCTAGTTGGTTTTCCTGTAGCTCAAGATAAATTTATGCCCTTGATTTCCTGAGAATGAAGGGTTGAACGTTGGGTTGGTCCTAATATGTATCTCTGCAAAATCTAATAGAACAAATGTTCTGTAATGATATTATAGCACTATATCTTATGTATCAAGAGCTGCATTACTAATATGCCTGACTAAATATAACTATGATTGTAACAAGCCTGAGAGGTACAGAAAATGGGCCAGCAAAGTAATATACTGACATTATCAGCATTCAGTAAAGTACATGCCTAATATCAAATATAGACTTATGAAAGTCAATTTATCTGTAAGTGTATATTCAAGTGATTTGCTGGCTTGAATGATACTTGCAGAATGCAGTAGTTCTGAAACATAGAAAATGAAGGTTGTTTTTTTCAATAGAGAAAAATACATTAATTTTGGTAGATAATAACATTTATTTGCCATCTACCTGATACTAAAAAAAAAAAAAAAAAAAAGAAAAAAAACAAAAAAAGAAATTGAAGTATTGTTTTCCAAACTTTATTTATTCAAAAAGTGTGAAAGTTAATATTAGTAATATACGATACTTTTGTTCTCCGTTGTTTTGAATGTAAGGGATAGAGCTTACATTTCCCCTGATAAGTGGGGATAGAGGCTGGTTTTGCCTGAATTCAGGCACAGTCGAACTAAGAGAAAAATATTTTAAAAGATAAAATGACCTAATAGTAATATTATATTTGTAGTAGAAATACGCTGTGCTTTGGCATTCGCTTGTAATAACAAGTTTTCTTCAGTTAGGATTATTCCCTTACATTTTGGTAACTAAGTGGTAGCATTCAAGCTGCTAGAATCTAACATTATATTCAGAGAATCATAGAATGGCTAAGGTTGGAAAGGACCTCTAGGGTCATCAATTTCCAAGCCCTCTGCCACAGGCAATGTTAACTGCTATATCAAGTACTGGAAACCTCCTCAGTTTCAAGAGCTACAACTGAGGAACCTGTTGTGAGTCTTTAGAAGGAGTAGGAGCCTTTCTCACAGTATGAGAAGTGACCGCATTCCAGCCATCCTCGACAGTGTTGGGATGTGCCATTTCTCATGGCACAGAGCCTCCCAGCAACTCCACTGGTGTGAGGGATTGGATCTTCTGAAGCTGCGTAATCGCACTGAATGCCCATCTGTTTCCTGCACATCTTTTCAAATACTGAGAAGCTGGATTACTTCCTTGGGCAGTTCCCTGTCCTGATGCCTCAACTCATCAAGAGCTGTACACCTTCTGCAGGACAGTTGACTGACAGACCAGGCTGCACAGAGAGGCCTCAAGCACTCCCTGCAGCCTGAGACCTGTGCATCTACATCAGCTGTCAGAGGGTGAGTCCAAGCCTCTGGCATAGCTGATACAGCAACACCAGTAGCTACTAGAAAAAAGAGCTTTATGGCATGTCATTATCATTTCTAATGGAGCATGCACTACTAAAAATGTGGGGGGAAAAAAAAAAAGTAAATAAGATTTCCTTCTTTTGCCTTTAAGTACCCTGCTCTGCTAACCACTTTCTTTTATAAGACAAGAATCACTTGGGAAAAAAAGAACTCTTGGTTCTTCAGAAATTGGTTGTTAGTGGTTTAAAGATATTACCCCATGTACGTAAATGCATGTATTATAAGTTGCACATTTCCTCAGTCACTGTTTTCCTATAAAAACTTTTTGGAAGGGAAGATGTTACTCTAAGTAAAAAAAAATATCTCAACAGCGCTATTGCCTTGTAAAGGTGACTTTCTATGAAGTCACCAAGACTACATTGCAAGTTTAAGTTTACCTTGTTCATTCATAGCAGCTATTTTTTTTCAACCTGGTTAATATGCAGATATTCATTTGGCTGCTCTTTGATTATTTTGAATGTCACTGCTAATTAATTGCTGGCAATAATCCTGTTTAATAACTTTAGTATTAATAGTGCTGTAAGATATATGTAGGCCAAACTCAATGGGTATGCTCAAGCTGCCTTCCTTCATTTCTCAAGACCAAGGAGGATTTTTTCTACATTAGACTTCTACTGTCTTCACCCATATTGAATTTAGTGTTTTCAAGAAGCTTTTGGTGACTCTGAGATGCTGGTCTTAACTGAAATATTCCACCTCTCTGTTGTGCTTTCTCACATATAAGACTTTTCCTGTTTAGGTTTACTTGCTGATCTTTCCACATGGTAACTGTGTGGGATTTATGGGGCCTTTGTGTTATTTTTCTAATTAAATATTAACAGATATTAAAGTTAAATAGCCTATAATAATAATTTGGTTTGTTCTGTGTAATGCAACTTCCTGCGTAACTTTTACATCAGGTAAAATGATTCTTGATTGATTTAGGACTTACTATATAATAAATGGTTTTAAGTTGAAGGAGGGAAGATCTAGGTTGAATATGAGGGGAAAGTTTTTTACCAAGAGAGTGGTGAGGTGCTGAACAGCCTGCTCAGAGAAGTTGTGGTTGCCCTGTCCCTGGAAGCATTCAAGGTGGCCCTGCACATGGCGGGGTTGTTGGTTCGAGCTTCATGATCCTTGAGGTCCCTTCCAACCCTACCCATTCTATGATTCTAAGAGATACTGAATGGTAATTTGGAGACTTTGACTGATGGGGAATTGAGCACACCTGTAGGTAAATTGTTGTAAGCTTTAATTATCCACATGGTAAAATAGCGTGCTTTATTTGTAATCTAAATTATCTTTATTGTATAGCTACTGTGTATTAGATATTGGGAATTCAGCAGAAATTTAACAAGGAAAAAATATTCTAAGTTTATGTGAAGTGGGGGGAAAGATTTCTGAGAGAAAAGATGCTATGTTTCTGGGAAGGGATTTTAAAAGGCTCTGAAGAATCTGTGTTGAGCACATATATCTGTGAAAAGCATCACAGCTGCCTAAAACTATACAGAGGGGAAAGTAGGGAGGGAAAATCACCTTTTCCTCTCTGTTCATCTAAGCCTATGATTTAAGGCTAAAATGTAATTTGCTTGCAATGCTGAATAATGGGAAGATGGAATTCAACCTAGTGTGAAATGCATTATATCCCAGTGCCATCACTGTAATGGGCAGCCCTAGCGTGTCAGTGAGAAGCCCTGTTTTCTGGACAAAGAGGGAATGCAGATGCCATGTCATTTACTAGGCTTCGCAGTTGAACTAAATCCAACACTTGCTGAATTGCTCCCTGTTCAGCCCGCACTCAGAAACGTGTCTGCAATGTTTGTAGACGTGTAAAAAAATTTCACTGTTGGGAAAAAAAAAAAAAACAACACTTCCTTGAGTATACAAAGGCTTGAACAGCTCTCATTTTAAAGATTAATGTAGGCTAGTTTGATTTATCAGCAAAATGTGCCTCACATCAATTTTTGAACCAATGGGCAATCTGTCGGGTGAGGGAGAAAATGAACGCCATTAAATCATTTTTGTCCCTTTTAACTGTCATCTTTTCCTTTTCCTACCATGTGAGTGTTGTTGTGACAATATTTGGTGCAGCATCCGCTCAGTCGTTCTCTGACTGTTGCGTATTTCATTTGTTCTGTAAAGTGCTGCCGCTGGGGAAGAGAGCAAAGCAAAACAAAACCATTGCCACAGGTCAAACTTTGAGGAATCCAATTTTATCAACAGAAGTCTGGAATTCACAAGCTCTAATCTGATATTTTAAAGTCCCGAAGGTGAGCAGTGAAACAATCCAATAAAAGCGACTTAAAAATGTAGGTCTTCGTAGAATTTGCCTCTAGAACTGCTTTAAAACTTCAATATAGCACTGGTCCAACCTCTTAAAAATTGAATGAGCTAATTGATTTGGTGAATGGGGTTTTGTGTGGCGCTGTTATAGAGGATTTAATGTATTAGTACAAAACCTAAAGTAAAATAATGAAAACTTAGTACTCCACTAAGCGAAAGGCAGAAATGTGAGCACAGTGAGTAGGAACTTTGGAATATCAGTTTACCTGCCCTAAGTTTGACTTAGTGTTAGCCATGATTAATTTACACTATTTGCTAGTTTGTATTTTGTGTTACGGTGTATTAAAAACATAAAAATGTCCTTGCAGTTGATACATCTGAAGTAGCTGATAACAGAAGAGCAGAGTAACCACTCAGAAAAGAGCTTCATGTTAAATGTTTCAAGCTTTTTAATTAAAATTTTGAGCATGAAAGCATCTTGAGTTCTGATGCTTAAAAAAATAAAATAAAAATAAAATCTATAAGCATACCTAAGCATGCTCTTTATGTATACAATTGATTCATTCCACTTGTCTGTGTACTGCTAACTGAAGGCAATAAAATACTAAGCAATAAATAGCTGTAGGACTTGTTCTTGTAAGTCAGTAAACTTGTTTGAAGTATAGAGGTTGTTTGAAAGTAATGCCTCCTTTCTATTTCCATGGAAATTACAACAGATACGAGGAGCACAGTAACAGTTTGAGCACATTTGCAGCCACAGAATACTTTCTCAATATAGTTACCACCATTAGCTCCATGTTTTTGCCAGCAATGGACAAGAACCTGCATGCTGGGGTCATAACAATCTGCACCAGTGGAGATTCTCTGCTGTTTGGTCTCCATCAATGTTCAGCCATCATCAGTGAATGTTAGTGGGATTGAGAATGCCATTTTCTCCTCTGGAGGAATTCAATTCCACCCCTTTTGCTTCATATGCATATCCATGTGAGACATTCTGTCAGACTGCCCCTCTGCTGCCAACAGTCTCATGGGCACAAAATTGAATGGGATGTTGGTGGGAAGGTTTAGCCTCTACTGCTGTAGCACCATCTGCCACTGATACTGTGGGCTAAGATAATGAAATACAAGGCATTACTTTCAGAGCAGCCCTCATATTATACTAGTGCTTTCAAGATGGATGTTGCTTATATTGATCATCTTTGTTTTTAATTGAAGGAAAATAACAGCTTTGTTTTTTAACATATATGTGTAAGTATCTTCGAATATAGTTGACACTAACGCTTTTTTTTCCCTGCTTAAGAACAGATTCTTAAGAAATACTAATGATGTGGAATCCTTACACAAGTTTGAGAATAGTGAAAAAAGCACTTAAGTCATTTTACTGTAGCAAGTACTTAAAGACTGGTGCAGTGTCAGGTGACTGACAGTGACTGCACAGAGGTATGCAATGCTTAAGGTTAAATGTTGTCTAAAGAAACTACCACAGCAGGCTAATGCTCCCCAGGCTTAGTTTTAGAACAGAGAGGCAGAGACTGCACAAAATAATTTACCAAGTACTCTCCTGGGTTGTTGTTGTTGTTAATCTTTTGTGCTGATGAGATTGCTCTTGATTTGGGACATGTGGGTCAGCGTATAGATATCAATCAGACCTGAACTAATGGTTGCTGTTGCACAAGGGTAACATTAAAAGTATTTGAAAAGTAGCTGAAATGTAAAATAAACTTAGTGCCACGAGAAAGAAAAGCATTCTCTAATTTTTCTCCAAAACCAGAGTTAATAACTTAAATTTCAAGTTAAATCTCAATGAAATAATTTCATTCAAGTCGTGCTCGTAGTTACTTGTTCAGCCTTTGTGATAGGCTGGCCTGTGGAGAATCAAGTGTTAACTCTTAGTCCCTTTTTGTTTTGATCTGTGAAGTAGAACATACTGAATGCGTTTGCACTAGAAGTGCAATATAACCATTCTTTGTAAAGCATGTGCAGTAAAATCAAACATATTGTGGAAATCTTGGTTTGTGATTCTGTGATTCTCTGCAAAATGTCAGCTGCATAGGCACCTATGGTAACAAGTAATGCTGGGGCAGTAGCCAGTCTAGGACACAAGGATGAAGTTTTGACAGTGCATTCCGATCATCCTTTGGGTTTATAAGATGTGTTTTATAGATTAAATCTTAATAAATTAATGCAGAGAATTGCCTCCCTGTATTTGCAAACTGTGTTTTACCCAACATATTGCTCTTCCCCCTCAAAAAGTTAGGTACAGCATTAAGCTTTTGTGTTCATATGAATTATTGAACTGATATGGAAATACATATGCTCACTCCCTAAGCATTGACTTTCTAAAAATGATTAAAACCAACCTTCAGAAAACTTTTCTGATGTTAACTTAATGCAATTGCTTCATGAAGGGCAGTGCTTCACTAAAATAGTTGTTTTTCTCAGTGATTGTAATAGCAATATGATTTCTAAACTAATGATGATATTTAACGTATAAAATTGATCATTCTCTACCAACAGTCTTGGAAACATCACATTTGGAAACAGAACACTGCTTTCACTGATTGCAGCTTTGCATAGAGTGCAAGCGTATTCCTTTTTCACAGAACTTGTAAGTGCTGGACAAAAAGTCAAGTACTCCCTAATAAGACATTTCAATTTGTATTTCTGGACTAATTCTGACAGTTTATCTATTACAAGGTGTCTTCATTTGTTTTTCTCTTTGATTTGTTGGCTTTGTTCCCGTATGTCCCACAGTAATGTTTCAGGAGGGCATGTGGATATTGCGCTCCTCCAGCAGGGATTTAAGGGGACGTGTGACTCCTGTTTCTGACAGTAGCAGCCTGCCTCGTTTGCAGCGTAAAAGGTTAAAAATAGCAAACACTGTAGACTTTCTGTGCTGATGGCTTCCGTTTCACCTCCCCTCATGTAATCTGATTGTCACTAAAGCGAGAAGGAAGGCTGTCTCCATCATGATAATTTTAGGCTCTGAGAAGTGGTGCCTTGTTGTGTTTTCTAAGTAACCTGTTGTAGTTACTGTTAAATGCTATAAACAACAGTGTGTTTTATGACAGCTAGACAGAGGGAGCTGCCTTTTGCACTTGCACGACTTTCCCTCCTGACCCTGGGTTTTAAAGACTTTATTTCATTCAGATGTAAAAGATAATGTCCCAGCATCAATATTGAAACTCTGCGCTGGGTTGCTGGTGTAATTGACTTCAAGTTGTTAAAATTCACAGGATCATCAACATACCTTGCTTAATCAACTTTTCAGAAACACAGAATTGACAGTTTAATGAGAAAAGCTTTCCCAGGATCGCAATCCCCTCCTCCTCATTACAAAAGTCAGTCATACATCAGAGAAGTAGTAAATCCTATTTGATTTCCCTTTCATGAAAGGCTGAGCTGTCCCAGGTGTAACCTTTCTTTTTGCTGGATGAGGAGGACAAGAGCTGAAGTGATGAGATAATCAATAGCATTGTTTTGGTGTTGTTCATCTTTCCATCCTTTTGGGCACAAGATGCTTTTTCCTTAGCCTTTGCCACGGCTCTGGCCTGCTGCTGATGGAGCAAGCCACTGATCAAGGTCATGCAGCTCCTTGCTTTCAAACTTTTCTTTGGCTCTTCTCCCATTGCCATTAGAATTAGCTTTAGCTCATCAACCTACCTTTTAAAAAATGCCATAGAGATCATAGTTTAACGAACTGAGAAATGAATGTGTTGACCTTTTAGTTTTAAAGGGGGCTGATGGGGTTTTGTTCATGGCCTCGTTGGTCTTACTGTGGAATAACACCTTCAAGTAAATGCAGTTTTCCACAGCTGCATTGCCAGACTTTAAGAATACTTTTCCGTTATCTGAAGCATTCTCTTTTTAGAGCTCAAACATCTTAGAGTAGGTTAGCTGAGTGGTGTAACTTGCTGGAGTTTTCTTATCAGGTCACTGAACTTTAAGCCATATGAAAGAAGGTGTGTTAGAATCCTACAGTGAGAGATTATTAAAATATTTGTATTTGAATATTACATAAATCTGAGGATTTCTGAACTCTGATTTTTCTGTGAAAGCACTTGAGCTCTCTTAGATGAGGAGGTTCCCTGGCTGCTGGAGGGAGGACAGTTAGAGGAGGAGGAGGAGGAGGCATGGTCCAGCTCATCAGGAGAGTCAGCAAAGTAACTTGAAGTTATTCTGCCCTCTCAGTGCTCACCTCTCAGTCCTGGGCTCAGCTCTTCATCATGCTTTCCTTTTTCTGAGATCAATTAACAAAGTATCCCTTCTATCACAGGGTCATTGGGACATGTGCACCTATTCTCACGTGTGGCTTTTTATTTATGGGACCCTGTTGCCCATAGTCATTTTTGAAAGAGCTTTTTACTGCATTCTGATTTGCAGAATCTGGCTGGAAAAGCATGCTGTGCTACCCAGTAAAGCATCAAATTTTTGGTTTGAACTGAAGAAAATGGAGAGTTCAGGTAGATTGAAGGTATGGCAATATGGCTTCTGTCAGTTTTTCTGAAAATAATTTCAGTGCAGCCTGCGTGTTCTCTCTGCAGGCTAGCACCTATGGTGGAATGGTTTCAGCATGCTGTCTTCCATGTTTAGAAAAGTATGAAAATGTGTGATTTAATTCCATTAATTCAGATTGATGTTCAGTAGGGTTTATGCTTTCTGGCATAGTGGTTTGATTCTGCACAAACTTTTCTTTTGCTTTCCTTCCTTATTCATGATGTGATTTGTATAATAATTCTTTAAAGTCTGGGCTGTGAATATTATCTCATTAACATAATTGCCTAATTTCTTGTTTTATGAATTACAATAGATAAGTAATAGTCTCAGCTTATTATCACATTTTCTTCTGTGCTTTGCGCAAAAACAGATTAGAATTTTTTTTTCCAAGGAGAGATTATTCAAATAAAAGAATGATGATACAACTCGTTTATTCAGATGCGAAACACCCAGGAGATTATGACTGCAGGCTGCAGCATCCTTTTAGGCTCCTACCTGCACCTGTGCTCTTCATCAAGACTTCTTCTTCATCAGGAAGTAGTAATATTGTATTTGATCACCATGAGGTACACTGAACGCCTTTTTTTTTTTTTTTTTCTAATCCTTTGGTTTCAAAAAATTAAACCCAGTTTATTAAAGGATTTTAGTCCCCGTGGAGACAAGTGCTAGGTATCAATGCTGGCTGGAATGTGGAGAAACTGTATGAATATCAAAAAACAGTTTAATTGCATTTACGAGCTCATTTCCTGTAAATATTTAATATCTGAGTTATTTGTATTGGCATAGATAATATTGGCACAGCTAATCTCCCAGAATCCAGTGTAACAGCTTCTGTGTGTGGCATGTATTGCACATCTGTAGATTGCCCTTCAGAGAGAAGAGAGAGTTTTCATCCTAGGAAGAAAATGGCCAAAATCTCCTTAACGTAATTCTTAGACCAGAGCAGCTCTGAGATATGCCCCAACAAGAGTATCATTACTGTGCTTCTAAGTGCTGGCTTCAAGTTAGGTTTCCTCTTCACAGCAGGTTTTGGTGCCAGCCCCCTCACAGTGGAACTGGCTTAAGCCATGCAGCTACCTTTTATCTAAATTGGTAATGTTCTACTTTATGCTGATTATGACTGAGGGTTGGTTTTTTTTTAGATATATAAAAAGAATGATTTTTGAGACAGGAATGCTTTCTGTGATTTTTATTTAACTGCTGTTAGAGAAATAACAGTGCAGCAAAACCATTGAAAGCACTTGCGTAATTTCCTGTCGATTAAAAGTAAATATGGAAGAAAACTCTTCTGAAAGTCTTTTTAGGCAAACTATTTGCTTTGCAGCTCTTTGGTAGATAAATAGAACACAAGACAGGATGTTATGGTGCTGGACGACTTCTTGTACCCAATGAGAAACCAATGTGATCAGGGAAAGGCCCCTAGGCTGCAGCACATGCTGCTGTAATCAAAAAGGTGAAAAGAAAAGGCTGTAGAAGAAAGCATATAATTGCTAACAGGTATCAGAGATAAGATAGGGGTCAACACAAGTGAGATGTCCTTAATTTTAAGCTGGTTTCTTCTGAAAGCATGAACTTACCAAGATGTTGAGGAATGCAGCAAACATCTCTTTAAAATCTTCTTGAAAGGCAAGATTGTGAAGGCAAAGCTGATAGCCTGAGGACTGTGGTTGGCAATGCTACAGTTTGCTGAATTTCTGCCAGAACTTACTTGTATTGCACATGCAGACCATAGCACACTTGCTATAACTGGGAAGAATTGTATTAAATGCAAGCTTTGGATAAGTTCTGTCATGATGGCTAGGAGAAGAAGCTAGTGGGGAGGAAAGTGACATTTCCTCGTAAATGCCCCATTTTAGGAAGGTACCATCAGGCTGAAAAATTTAGAGTGAAGGAATTTCCAGTGCTGCAAAACCTGGTGTGAACACTTAAATATAGAGGTAGGATCAATGTACCTTTGTCTTAATATTCCAACAAGGCATGTCTTAAGGTCGTAGAACTTAGTCATGGAAAGATGTGTTCTTTCTGCTGCATTCCTAGAAGAAAAAAATTTAACCAGATCTGGGTTTTCAAACAAGATTTGTGAAATGACACCTTATACCTAAATAATATATTTATGTACTTTGGGGTGAAGTACTTTTTAACATAGTAGCAATCCTTTGATTGAAGGGACTTGCTTCAGGAACACGTTTTTATGGAGCTGAGAAAAGATATTATTACAGAATTGAATTGTGTTGACATGGAAGCTGTCCAAAGTTGCCCTGGAAATCCTAGTTGTTTCTTCAGATTTCAGTTCCTGTATCTTCGTCCTAGCCCAGACAGAGAATGTCTGTCTTTCCTTTTTTTTTACTGCTACAGTTGCTATAAAGTGAAAGATGTTATCTATTGGGTCATATCAGAGACGATGAGGCAATTATTTTCATAAATTAAATAGATAATGGAATTTTAAAAAAGGTCCCTGATCTTTATATGTATTTAAACAGAAGCAAGGGCTACATTAAGAATATAACTTAAAGCAATTGTTTTACTGACCTTTCTCACAAATAAATGCTGATCAGTTTTAAGGGTGAAAGAGTAACCTTATAAAAATCTGCTTAAGGTCAATAGACTGCGTGTTTGTGAAAGCAGCAACTTTGAAGTTTGTTTTGGTTAGTTTTTAATGTGTTTCTGCTATATTAACTTCTATTGTTGCTACAGGTTTCAATTAAACCTGATTCTAGCACACTTTCTTATAGCTGTTAACTCATTTGGAACGCTGGAAGCCAATATGACTATGAGCACATTGTCACTCTGAGAAGGCATGATTAGTAATACCTGACTTAAACACCATTTTGTATAATTATGGCATGTAGTTTTAAACAAAAGCATAGTAAATTTAAATGTAGTCCTTCCAGTGGCATTTCTTTGCATGGAGTCTGGCAAAGTATTTTTGCATATAATCATGACAAAGTAGCTGAGATGCAAATAGGCTTTCCCACAGATCTCTAACTTCAGTGCTCAACTTCAGTGACTTTGGCATAGAGTAAAGTCAACAAGATTGTAATTTGTTGTCAGACAGGGATTTGTCAAGATTTTTTCCTGTAAGTTTATGGTATAGGTATGGGTGATGCAGAAATGGTTGGTAAACTGATAAAAAAGAAAAAATACAATTAAAAACTGGCAAATAAAAGCTGTGAGCCCCAATGTTGCTCATTCTTCTGTGTTCAAAGCATGTTTTCTTCACTCTTTATTCTTTAGAAGTTGAAATAATCTAGCATCTTTCTTGTGCTTGAAGTGCGCTAAAGCAAGTTTAATTTAGTATTGTTTCTCCATGTCAATGTTGTGTGGTGCTTGAACTGTGAGCTTGTGAGATGGTTACTATCAGCTAATGCTTAATAGTGTTTGGTTCCTCACTCAGATAATGAAATGAGAAAAGAGTAGCAGCCCTGACAAGTGAGTTGGACAGCCATGGGGTGCTTGGTTTCCTAGGGGTAAGAAGAGAGAGACCAGTGGGATGTGAACAGGATGCTGGGATAGGGCATGTAGAGAATGTCTGCATGCACACATTATACTGCCTTTTTGTTCCACTTTGGAGCTGAGCAGTTTCATAGAGTATAGAATAATTGTTTAGCATGTAAGCAGATAGCTGTAAGAATAATCAAATCATCCTAAACCAATTATAAGTGATAACAAGGCAACTACGATAATCTTCAGTTTTGCTTTTGAAATACTGCAAAAGAATTGTAATAACAGAGGAACAATAATAATATTTACCAATGCCGCTTTAATACTGCGTGTCTTTGAAATTTTACATTAAAATCAGTCTGAAATGGAGTTCTTAATTCTGCTTCATTTGTATTATCTCTCCATAGAATAAGGTAATAACCTCAGGCCCAAATTCTAACAACTAATTGATATTTTTTATATGCGTGTTTTATAAATTTGCATTTCAGCCCCCTCCCCCCTTTTCGTAAGGACAGATGCAACAAGAAGATAAATGACACATCAGCACAAATCTGCTCGTACATTGGTATTCTTTGACCATTTCTCTCTTGATCTTTCTTCTGATTATTTTTTTTTTTTAAAGTGCAGACTTAAACACTTCATTTTCAAACAGTTCCAAACAAATCCACCTCTTCTTATATTAAATGTTTTAAACTAAGAGGTTGATCCCAACTCAAGTTATGGATTTGAACCTTCTTTTAAATGAAAAATTAAGTGTTCATTACTAGTTTTCTGCATATCTTAAACAATTTTCAGGCTTGTTCATTTCTTTATTTTGGCAAGTGTGTGAATCGAGTTTTATTTATGTTGAAACAAACATTTTTCTTGTTTTGATTCTTCATTTGAATGCAGAATAGATGGTAACAAGTAAATAATGAATGGGGCTCTCAGGAGTGGTTCACAAGAGTTTGAATGCATACTCTCAGCTGAAGTGGCTTCAATAACATTAAATACTTTAAATGATTCCACATTTGCAAAACGTAGCCTGTGCTGTCAATTCAGTGCTTACACAAAGCAGGGTTTTTACTTACTTGTAGCTCTAGAGAAGGTAATAGAAAGGTAAAGCGACCTTGTAGAAAAAGCAGTGGAAGGAAAGACTGTCTCAAAACATTTTGCAGAGAAGTGTACTTGTGATTTAGGAAGATGAAATCACTGTCTCCTGGAACTGGAAGACAAAAGAAGGCTACTGTTTTGTTTTCAAATGGTTTAGTTTGTTAATGAATGATTTTGTGGCTGAGCAGAGGCACAGACAAACAAAAGGGTAATTGTTCAATTTACTTTGAAGACCTTGTTTTTTAATACAAAGCTTAGAGCAGTGAAGAGAAGGCACTGAAGCTACCTTGTTGTTACTTCTTGAAGGTGATGAACAAATAAGCCCGTTTAGTGTGGCATAAGTAGGCATTTGGAAGGAGGATAGTGTAGATTTTTTTTTTAAATCAACAAAGCAGAGTGATACAAGCATTTCTAGATATTAGATTAAAAAAAAAAAAAACAGTCTTATTCTGTAACAAAGGATGTTCTTGTTTGGATTAAAAAAGAGTTCTGCTTTTTTTTTTTTTTTTTTTTCAGTTACAGATCAGTTTTTTAGTATAGCAAGACTGTTAGCTTGAGTTAATTGCGTCATTTCAGGTATTGGGGACATAATCTCTACAGGATGTTGCATCATGAGTTTTGAAGTCTCTTTTGGTAAAATATTTGAAAAAGAATTCAATTTTAGTTCCAGGAGTACAATACCAGTGTTTGAACTCATGTGATTTTTTCTGTGAAGGAATTCCAAGTCAATTGTTTATCTTCTGAGAAATTGTCCTTAAGAATAAATTCATACTGTCATTTTGTGCTTATTGAGGATGGAAACATTCAATATTTGCATGTCCAGCAGTGCCCATAATCTGCACTGCTCGAAAGATGGAGTTTTCTGTATTCAAGTTGTTATAACCTATAAATATTAGATGAGAAGTTCTACAGACTCATTCGTACACGGACAGAAGGCATTTTGATACTAGGAACTCAATAAGGGATATAATATTTATATGCAGGTAGCTAATAAACTACCACAAAGACCACAAAATCTAAATTGAATGACATCAGCTGACTTCTTACTGTGGGAATTTCTATTATGCCAATATCTTCTTGAGCACCTTCTTATTTTGCAAACTTTTCAAGCATTGCATTATAGAGCTGGATATGTTAGTGCTTCATCTTTTCTAGGAGTGTTTTTAAATGAGGAAATCGGTGTTCATAGCTTCTTTCAGAGGGAACTTGGTACAATGCAGAAATGGCCCCGCAGAAAAACAGATCTTCTCTTAACCTTTTAACATTCAAATGCTTGTGGTATTTTAGCTGTGTGCCAGAGCTTATGTGCCACTGGAAAAAAAAAAAAAAAAGGAAAAAAAAAAAAGGTTATTCTGCCACCAGTGCCTTGCTCATTGAGTCCTGAGGGAGGTGGTTAGTTGCCCAAACATGTTGACCTGTTTGTTCATTGCTTTCCTCTAAAAAGGTATGTGACTATGTAACAGATTTTCAGTACGTAAACTTTTCCATTTTTGCTGAGAGTGCAAGTCTGTTTCTTCCTAGTTATTATCTCACCCCTGGGAGCAGCTGTACCAGCAGCAAATACAACACTGTGATTCTCCATATGTATTTATTCATGAAGCGAATAGTGTGTTTTAATATCTTTCAGTTGTAATTATAACAGTGGGTTTTGTCTCTTCTATTTAACCTTGGTGAAATTTATATATTCATTTAGTGACAGATGCCAGGAAATATTTTTTGAAAAGAAAGCATTTGTAGAGCACTGCATTTACAAGTTAATATAATCCACCTATTCTGTGGCTGAAGTAATCATTTGTTCAGACTCTTTCAGTTGCAAACAACAATGGGCAATGCTAATGCTTTTGTCCATTAATCATGGTGTTTTTTTAATTATTGCCCATTAGCCCTCCCCCTCTCGACTCCCCACTCCCCTTCCTCCCCCTCCCCCCACCCCAGCTTTGGTACCTTTGTTATAGTTCAAAGGGATTTTCAGTGACCACAGTAAAAATGTAATGAAGAGCCCATGTTCGTAGAACAAAGAAGCCAAAACAACTGCAGTAAAGGAAAACATCATTTACTATGATGATAGTGTAAGTAGATCTTTGTAATGTTGTTGAAACGAGCTGCATCTCTATTTTTGGAAAAAAAAAAAAAAAAAAAAGTGAACAACAGCAACAAAAAGTAACAACATAGAAGCTCTCTGAAACTGTATTTCATGTGAAAATGCATGATGATTGCTGGAATTCTAATGTGATATTGGGATTCTTGTTCTCCAGATTAGTTAATGTTGCCCATCCCTCTAAACGCGTGATTTTGGTTTAGTTGAAACATATATTCAACTGTTTGGCTATTTCTCCAAATTCTGGAGCTCATTCAGAAAATGTCTTGGGTTTTGGAAGACATTTCCTGACAGTAGAAAGTCATATTGGTTGTGGTTTCATAGTATGTTGTTGTTTGTTGTTTTTCCTTCTCTCATTCTAGATTTCCTTTCAATCTTAGCACAGATTATAGAAGTATTTTCCCTTTAGAAAGTGTGAGTATTTTCAGTAAATCCCTGTGTATCTCATCAAAGAACTACTTTCCCCAAGTCATTTTGAACAAGTAGGGATTTGGCTCACTTTCAAGACTGTGACAAAGAAGTTGCTTTTGTTTACATCCATTTCAGTTTATCCTATATCCAGACTGTAAAATAAGTTACAGTATTGGTGGTTGCATTAACAGTAAGAAACTAAAATAAAAACTGATGTATTTCTTCATTTTATGTGAGATTAAGTGGTATGGGTTTATGGTAATGCTTTCAGTAAGCAAAAGTCGGGTTCCCCAACTTGTTCCTTCTCTCATCAACTTTAATGTTGTTAATTTAAGAACGAGAACTGATGTCCAAGGAGAACTTTGGTGGAAACCATTGTTCTAAAGTAAGGATTGCCTTTTTCCCCTGTGTCAGAAAGAAGAGATTTATACCTCTAATGTCAAGGACCGTGTACACATTGTTACTAGCCTCTGTTTTACCAAAGTAATTTTCTGGTAGAGCTATGAGAAGAATAAAACAAATGGACTGGGGCAAACCTGAGTTTTCCCAGCTGGTGCAAATGCAACCTAGGAAAAGGGTTTATTGTTCTATGGTGCTGTATCCTAAAGTTGTCCAGGATCAAAAAAAATGAATTTGGAAAAGAGTGAAGGGGACAGGAAAAAGTGCCCAGAGGAGCTCCAGGAGCGGAACGTGTGCTCCACAGAGCAAAAAGTTTCATTTGGCTAGTGAGAATGTTCCTCCTTCTCACTGATGATGTAAAACATGCATTTGCTGCACAACAGCAATTTTGACAAATACGCATCAGCACTTGAGCACTCTAATGAATTAGAGAGGTTTGATACAAAGATTTAGGGTAAACTGTTCTAAGTTGGTGCATGAAGGTGGATTTCACTCTGCTTTGGAACAGAGTATCAGAATGGCATCAGACACAGCGCTCAGCCTGATATTCTCTGCACTTCTGTGTGGCAGATAAGAAGCAGTAGTTACATGCCAAAGTGGATCCTGTATCTGTAAATTAGAAGCAAAGATCTTGAATAGAAGATATGTGAGACACAATCTGAGGTGTGCCTTTAGACTTCAACAGCTTGTGAACGTGAAGTTGAAAAGTCAACTTAAGTGCACATTTTTGCCTTTCTCAGACTGAAGTCCAGAAAGTCTGTAAAGCACTTATCAAGCATGGTGAATGGAATTTAAAAGAACTAAATCGAGATTGAACTGCTGTACTTGTCTGTAATGAGAACATAGCAGTTTTCATATAAATTTAGTTCTTCCTTTATAACTAGATTAGTTTCTCTATTGTTTATTTACCCACTTTTTGCCCTTTGTTCAAATGTTAATAACAATTATCTTTGCACAGATTTAATTTATGCTAATTGAATTAACGTTAGTGTATCTTGCTAGATTTTAAATGTGGTATCAATTCTGGAGATCAATATTTCCAGCCCTAATAATTCCTTTAAGTTGCTTTTTGGTGCTGTTATTTGATGGCAGAATTCTACTTACCATACTTACATGCTTTTAAGTTGAATACTGCTCATTATTTAAGTATGATTTCTCTGCATATTAGAATTAACCTAATGGGTGATGTTTTCAGTTACTACAGCATAGTTGCAACTCAGTGCATTCTGCTTAGACTGAATTTATGCTACAATTAAGTCTGGACTTAAGCAATGACTATCTGTGTTTTCAGCAACTATTTGTGGGCGATCTAACTGAATTTACTTCTTTTAAGTAATCTCATTAAAGTAAGGTGGAAATTTTGTTTATTTTACCTTTTATGTCTGTTTTATTCAGTGGACTAGGCAGTCATCCTTGTAATTGAATTATGAATTTCATCCCATTTCCAAATGAAATCTGTATTGCCGATTGCTAAAGCAACCTAAAGTCTGCAAAATATAATGACTCACTTGAAACGCTTTGGATGTGGATTCCAATTGAGATAAGCAGGCAGCATTTTATATTTGAAGCTTATCTTGAATACTCTGGATCTGGAAAACTAAGCTGTTGTCAGGCTTTTTTAAAGGTTTCGTGTGCCTCTGAAAATGCATCTTCAGATCTCATTGAAAACCATAAATAAAGAGAAAGAGAGAAATTAATAGAGTAAATTCTAAAATCATATTTTTCATATCTCAGCAGGGTTTATGACATGAAAATAAGCTTGAATTAATTCCAAGTCACTCATTCATAAGTATTAAAATTCAGGTTGAGTTGCTTGCACTCTCAACAGTTCTAGAAGGTAATAAACTTAGTGCAAAATGGAAGTATTTTTATTTACCATTTTAACAGTATAATGCACTACAAAATAAGAAATTATTCTAATACTTGTGGGCTTTTATTTTCTAAATGTTTAACTAGGAGTCAGCTTGGATTGAAGTATGATGAACAGCTATGTATCATGAATGGGAGTAGATACACTGGTTAGGATTACAGTTAACTGTATAGCTGTAAATCAAGTATGAATACAGATGTCAAAGTACAGCAGTCTTATCCTAGTTTGTAAAGAGCTGGGAATGGTTACTTAGGTGCATTCATACTGTTTTATAGATCCGTCGTCTGTATTTGTCGATTAACATTCCAGTAACTTGCTATCTGATTCTTTTAAGTTAACTATACTGCATGCTTTGGGTTAGATTTATGTATTGAAACTCTTATTTCCGAAGCAGATGTGGTTAATAAGTGCCATTCTTGTTGATAATAGATTAGGAAATGCAGATCTCAGAGTCAATAAACACATTTATTCTATGAAAGCTGGGATGGAACTGCATACAGTATTTCTCCTAAATGCTCTAATAGGCAAGGAATTTGTTTCCTATAGCTTCTTCCATTATAGTGCTGGAGAAGTCTGAAGACTGCTTTATTCAATATCCTTAGTTTATATTAGTTAAATTTCCAGAGTGTGTACTGTAAAATCTATAGGATACAGATTACAACAAATCCCAAACAGGAGCTGTGAACAGTTACCATATCACCCAGAAAAGATATTGGCAAAGGTAGGTGCACTGCCCGTCAGTACAGTGATCTCAGTTGCAAAACTGATATTTAATGTAGTTCAGAAGTTCTGTATCTGCATATATTACCAGTTTCATAGCTCAGAATTGTTTTCTTCTTAGATTCCTGTGGCTCAAAGCCCTGAATTTCAAAGGGCTGAACTTCTTCCTAGCTTTATGTGCCATAGCATAAAGGTTTTTGTTTTCTGAATTGCAGATAAGTGAGATTAGTGTAATATGCTAGATAGTGATAATGACTGTTCTGAATGGCAGAAAGATGTCCTGGCAGTTTACAACAACATAGAGAGATCTTCCTCCTGGGTGGCATGGAGGAAGTTGTGATTCTGCTCTGTCTGAATTGGGTTTGGGATGAGTTGGGTCCTCTGGGTTTCTGTTCTCATAGAAGTGAGGCTTCTGTTTTGCTGTGTAGTTCACTACAGAAAAAAAAAAGTCTGTTTTGAATCGAGAATACATGGTGTCACAAATGAGTATAATTGGATCTCTAGCAGGATGACTAATCTTACTCTCTTTTTAAAGTATCTGTTACTTCGTAAGGATGAAAGAATAAAAACAGGATAAAGCCCATAGCAAAACAAATTTTTTACCATCTGTTTGATTTATGTCTACTTTTAAACTGCCTGTATTTTAGAGAGAAATCTGTTTTCTATCTTCAAAAATATGAGATTCAACATCCCTCAGCAGCTAATTTTTAGCACTTAGAGGTTCCCTTGGGCTGCTGTCAGCTACAACTTATTGCACAGGTACTTTTCACTAAACTCATTATAAAGTGATTAGCCTCCAGGAAGATAGTGCAGTGCTCTACAGCCCACTCACAGTGTATGCAGTTTTGCAGCTGAATTCTGCATTGTTAATTTTTTTTCAAATGCTGAGCATTAGAAAGTCAAGGGACTAAACAGATAGCTTAGAAATGACAGCCTCCCTGTTAACGCCCTATGGCTGTTTAAGAATTATCATTTCTGAGGTGTGTTTTTCAGTCACTGGATTATATTATGTGGTAAGAACAGTGATAAGCCATTGACCAACTGAAGTAATTAATGCTGAGTGTATTTCATTAGTTACTAGTAAAGCTTTTTTTTCTTGCTTTTAATTAAACAACATGTTTGTTTTGCAGGTGGAATGTTCCTGCATTGATACCTAACCACTTAAGGCAGTTTGTAGATGGTATCTTTGAGCCAGGAAGGCTGTCATGGGAGAGTGGGTCTAATGTGAGTTCCCCAACTGCATCAAAGAAGCACAAGTTCAGTAATGCCAGCTGTGCAGCCCAAACTCTTTTAGTATGCACATGGCAGTGGTTTGTTTGTTAAAAATCAGCAATATTTCTGGGAATGTACAGCCCTTAGAAAACTGGTAGTCTTCTGCAGACTATGTGACAGCCTACAAGGGGTTTTCCTGCCCTACAGCAATGGCTAGCCTGTTCCTTGTGGACTAGGCAAAGTTGTTTCAATGTGAAATTTTAGACATTAATTTTGAGAAGATATCTGTATGGAGATATTATCTTTGTACTGAGAATATTGTCAAGAATGGAATTATATCAGTGTTCTGTTGCTTGTATATGGAAAGCTCTTGTGAGGAAGAGATGAAAGCAAGAGGCAGCAGGAAACAAACCTTCCAGGTGCAGGAAACAGCCTGTCAGCATCTAAAGTGTGACCTACCTGGGACCGAAAGAGACCTTTGTTCAGACCAGGACAGGGGATTATTTAGAAAGAGTCTTCAAGCAAAAGGACAGAATGGCAGAGTGAGGAGGAGTGGGGCCATAGCAAGTTGGGCATTGGACTGGAAGGCCTGAGGGAGCATTTGTGGTTGGGCTTCTGCTAGCAAGGCAGCAACAGCTTGACAGGTTTTGATTCTGCTTCCAGCTTTAGTCAGCACTATGTAGAGTAAAAGCATAATCAATTAAGTTAGGACAGTATATGTATCTTTGTTTGCTGTGGGAGGGTGAGGACCCGAAACAGTGTTAAGGCTTTCTAGAGGACTTTGGGACTTCAGCTTTTTATAAAACTTTGGGGTTAGTGGTTTATTTTTTTTCCTTCTGGAAAAAGTAGTTTCTTCTCCTCTGTTTGTACTTCATCGTGTGTTTAAAGATAATGCCTTCATGACAGTAAATCAATGAGGTCATATTTATTTACCTGGAGAATGAAAGCGCACAGCATAGGCACCATGACATGAGGAGCTGCATCTCTCCAAGCTTTCCTCAATTATGATTCACAAACAGGTGCTCTACTTGTTTTCTGACTGTTTCACCACATTTATTCATAAGCTGCATGTAGGGGTTTAAGCAGCTTCAATGATTGTTCTCATTTGAGTCCTTACTTCAGTGTTTCTTAGTGCTGTCAAACCACTGTTTTACCACTGAAGGTGCAGTAAAAATTCCCTCAAAACAGCGGCACATGAACAGAACCTAATGAGATTAATTTTGCAGTGCAGAAGAGAAGCTGAAATGTCAGTTCTGGCAGCAGGATCCTAGCCCGGGATTTCCTATAACACAACTGTCTGAGAGGGCAGCTGTTTCAATAAACGTTTAAAGTTTTGTTCCTTAATCTCTAATTAATAGAGTTATTGGAGCTTGGAAGTACTTCTAGTCCTACCACCTTGGGGCAAGCTCAAAACCAGAGACTGAACAAATAGTAGGCAACTGCTCTGGAGTGCTTCCAGGTAAAGAAAGCATTGCACCTCAGAGTTCTCTGGGAAGAAAAAAAAGTGCACAAATCAGAGTCAGAAAATAACCGCAACTCCTGCTTTATTAAATAGAGCTGATATGGACCTGTCCAGATAACCAAGACTGCTATTTACAGCTAGCTCATATGTCATCAGAAGAGCCAAATTTGTAAAGCCAGCAGCGTGAATCATGAGAGGGAGAGACGCTTTTCTTCCTTGTTGAGATAAATGGCCATTAAGTCCCTTGTTGCTGTGTTCCATTTCTTTAATTATTTGTAACAGGAGAAAGGCAGCCATGGGGAGGGTTGTTGTTTGCTCGTTTGTTTTTGTGTTGTTTTTTTTTCCCCACAACTCCAGCTATTTTGTCTGGGAATGCTTTTGATGTGAGATCAGCTTTCTTGTCTTGACAGCTACTACTATATAAATGCATGCACTTGCATTTCAAAGGCCATTTGCTGTTGCTGCTTGGTATTCTACTTTTCTCCAGGAATCATCCCAAAAAGGAGTTAAATACTGATATTCTGATATCATATCAAATACTGATATCTAGTGCAGATTGTGGCAAATGCCTACGGAATTAGTTTGTGAATAAATGAAAAGACAATGTATCCTAATCTGTATGTATGTTCCTACCCTCCTAGATAAGAACTGGTGTCAAGCTGATACCTTCAAAAAACTTCAGACTTTTATTTGCTGATTTGGTCAGTATTTGTCTTGACAACAAAAGAAATGGTTCTTCAGCTTTATAATAAAGCCTTTTTAGTGGAACGGAAGGAAGACAGGTAGTAATACATTGCAGAGGAGAGCTAGTCTCTCAATATACATCACTAACGCTTTTTCAGTGTGAGTGACTGTGAGGTTTCAGTCTACTCATGTATCACAGAGCAGTGCTAAAAGTCAGCTCTGTGTGTTGTCAGAAAAATATTCTGCTTAATGCATCTCTTTGTAGTAAGAGGTTGCTGTCAGATGGTGTTTATTTTTCTTTTTGAAATTATGAAGACTGAGGGTTTGCAAGATTTTATTTCTTGATTTATTTTTTTCCCCTCTTTTTCTATTTTCTTTTTTCTTTTTTTTCTTTCTTTTTCCTGTGAACATGAGGGCAGTCATTCCTTCCACACAAGCTAGATTTCAGGAACAAAAGATCTTAAATGTTTATTTCTGGGCAGTGGTTCCCATACATGACTGTTTGCAAATAATGATAATTACTGCAAAGACTGTAACAGGAAAATCTTTTTTTATATCCAAAATGCTCACATAGATTGATTTTAACTTTCCATTGGTGAAAACTGAACCTCAACTCTGCCTTATTTACAGGCTATGATAACATCTCTTTTAGTAGAAAAGACAGTGCTTCCCTTCCTATGAGTTGCATTAAAAAACATTCCTGGCTTTTCAAATGTCAGTTCCAGATCCCAAAGAACACAATAATAATGACTATTTGACCTACGAGGGAGAAAGAAGCCTTTTCCTTCTTTATGTAGATTTCATAATTCTTTTATTTGTTCCTTTTTTTAGCTAGATGAAGGCCAAATAATTTGATTGGTGATGTTTGCAGTGTGATCATATCTAAACAATGTGACTGCCTTAAAGAAATTTAAGTAGGTTGGCAGTTTTCATCTCTGAAGTTATGTGTCACTTTGTAAGTTCTCTAATGCAGTTCCAAGAGTGTGCTTATTCAATTTCAATTTACTGATCTTCAAGAAAATATTGAGCAGCATCTTAAGAAAGAAACTCTAATATGCTGCTTTTTAAGGTTCTCCCAATACATTTTAGAGACTTTATTTTTTCCTCACCTGCAGATTTCTATTTTGCTAGTGTTTCTACATCAGATGTTTTCACTCTCATGCGTATTTGAAGAAGTAAATATGTTTCCAGCATCACCTTTTTTCTTTGGATATATTGTAACCTTTTAATTCTTCTTTGGCATCTTCTGATTATATTGAGAGCAAGTAAATGTTAGAATGACAGACAGTACTCTAAAAAAAAAAGTGGAAGTTTTACAAAGAAGTTAATAATACCTTTCAAGCAAACGTGAACAGCTTCCTAGCATGCCATTCTCCCAGCCTTGCCCTGAAGAACAGCTCGAGCTCATTCCACCTCTCCAGCTAGCTTCTGAAGTGTGGACCATCTGTCTCCTTAGCTTTACATCATTAGTCATTTATTTCTATTCAGATAATTCCTAGCAGATGTCTCTCTTTTCAGACCATTTCTTCTAGGTCTTTAGCATAGAATAATAGTTATTCTTTAAGATATCAAATCTTGGCACATGGATATCTCTTTAAGCCTGAACAGTTTTAACAACTTAACATATGTTTTTGCTGTATCTCTTCCTTGTTTCTATTGCCACAAAGAAAGTAAATATTTGTAGATTTTAAAATGTGGATTTCATTTCTAAGCTTTCACCCACTCCTGTCAGTGTGGTAGATGATGGCAACATCATTCACATTTGAGCTAATGGAAACATTGCTTCAAAATAATATTCCCCCTGAGGTGACTCTTCTCTTCCCTCGCTAAACTTCAGGAGGGCAAACAGGAAACAGAAATGTGGAAATGTCTTATTGTAATCCTTTCTGTCTTGCCTTCTCATCCCTTAAATTCTCTTCTTGCAGAACTGCTGAAGCCTTTGGCTGATGGGAAGATGCTGGTTGGCACTGGGCACAGTGCTCTTCTGCCAGATCTGTAGGCAGGGTGCCATGGCCTTAGGTCCCCTGTACAACCGGTACAGCATGCACAGCAGGCCCCTTGGTGCTACCTTCGCTTCTGCCCCTCTGTGTTGGTGAGCCTCTTTGGGGAACTCAGCAGAGGAAAAAGAAGGGAAACAAAGCCTGAGAGCAATCTGTTCTTTTATCAGAATTCTCATTTTAAACTGCAGCTGCTTAGCTTTCTAATGTGGAAGCTGATGATAAAGGAAATACAGCTTAACGCTGCTTTTTTTCTTTCTACCCTTCAATTAAATCCTTCTTCAAGGAAGGCTGCTCTGTCCAAACTTTAAACAAACAAACAGACAAAAAAACCAACACATTTTCCCATGAAATAAATCACCTACTTCAGTAAGTTGCTGTGACCTGTTTCACTTGCATATCAGAATCAACTGCTATTGTCACAGTGCGGTGTTTCAGTCAAATATTGGCAGCCTTTAACACACTTCCACTCGGTTGTGATTCTGAGCCATATGAAACTTCACATCTCACATGATTTGGTGTGAAATCAGAAACATGTTGTGATAACAAAAATATGCTTAATCATGCACTTGAGGAAACCTCTTGAGGAAGCAAAAAATAAATCTGTGCTTCTCTGGTATTGTTTTAAAGGTAGTTGGGAAATAAGTCACCATCAAACCTCATAATGTTAAATTTAATTGTTCGTTTACTGTAAAGTTGCATTTTAGTCATAAATGTCATTGCTCACTTTCAAAAATTTGGCATTTTATTTATTTAGTGAAAGAAAAGAAAAAGGATCTCAACTGAGAGTTTTGATTCAAGGCTTTCAATCAGAAGCTTTGTAATGTGCCGCTCTTCCACAGTCATACATGTGTGACATTTGTCTCACAGCCAGAATATGAAAATGAGACCAGGAGTTTAGGGTGACAAATTCTAATAAGCTCAGCCCAATTTCTCATCTTTTAAATAAGCAGAAATCCTTGTTACATGTTTATATATAGTTCATTGTTTGTAGTGCTGTATTTGAAAAGATGTGTCTGTTGGAGGAGAGAATGGCAGTAGGGGCATGAAGTGTACCCCCTATGCTTGCTGGCCTCCTTTATTGGCACCATAAGCCCCAGCCCTAAGCCCTGCATGTGATGGGGAGACTGTCACAGCCCCAAGCATGGTCTCAGGGCGCTGTCTGGCACCAGCTCTTTGCTTGCAGGTTACAGCAGGTCTCCATGTGGCACTCAGAAGCTCTGGGTCTGTCTGGTGGCAGTACTACTTGCTCCAGTTGTTTGTCCTACGCAGAAAGCAGTGCATCATTCTGATGCTACTTAAATGGCAAAAATTTTGAGTCCTGACCTACATAAATCAAATATTATCCTAATTGGTTACACTTAATTGGAGTTTGGAGACTTTTTTAGAGCTAGAAAATATTCCCATCAGAACTGGAAGACTTATTTCTATTTATAATTTACTCCACAAATTTGTTTATTAACAATTCTTGGTATTTCTTTCATCTTTGTATGAATTTCTGCTTGAGAGCAAGGAAAGTATATTTTTGTTCTCAGGAAAGAGAAGTTGAAAAGTTACTTTGAGTTTTACTTTGAAGCGCGCAATGATGTAACTGATATGTGATGAATAATTTAAGCAAACATTTGATGCAAATGTTACTAGAAATAATCTTGGAACTTTAGAGGTAAGTAAAACCAATTTAGAGATTAAACTTGATGCGTCTTACAATTCTAATTTTGTATACACACAAAAGTAGGACAAAATAGTATTCTGGAGCATATGGGAATGGAACAAACAGCACAGGTGTTCATGTGGGTGATTCATTTGTGAGTAAAAAAGGCAGAACTTAAATAACTTATTCTGGCTTGCATATATATACCATTAACACAGAGTATAAACGTTTTCAAGGTGGTATTTTGAGAAGAGCTACATGGTTTAGTAAGCACACAACTTATTGGTTGTTTGAATATAAATACCTGTGCCATTTATTTCACTATATGCCCCAACATCCAAAAGCTGTTTATCTACATGAACCTGCAATGCTTGCTTAAAATATAGACATTATATCTGCTGATTTAATCTGCTGGGCAATCATGTAGATGGAACTGGTGTTCACCAGACACAATGCCAGATATTGTGGGATCTACAAGTCTTTTGCTTTTCTTCAGGAATTTGTCTTAGTACATTGCTTTTTCCTCTCGGCTGTCCAGCTGTTTCAGCCCACCATTGCTTAGTAGCTTTTGTGCTTCAGGATGCTGTCTGTATGTACAGGTAATCACAAAACTGGTATTTCACTCTGGTGGGAAAATATTCTCACTTTATTTCTTAGCGCCCAGGTGAGGATTCAGCACAGAGCTGCTGAGGCTGCTGGCCCTTCCATACGCTGTGTACCGAGGCACAATGCAGGTTGCCCATGCACCGCTGGCACAGGGCACGTGCTGCACTGTGCATCGTGACACCACCTTGGGCACAAATGTGAGTGTGGGACCCACACACACTGGTAGATTCCTGATTGCATGGTCTGCCTACAGGCTGTCTGAACAGCAACGTTCTGGTCCACAGGTATTTGCAGTGCTCTTGGTTTTTCTGAGTTTAAAGTAGATAAAGGAGGGATCTTTCTCCGAGTAGCACTTTTCAGACAAGCTAAAAGATATTAATCTCAGATGATTTAAAAGAGTGCGAATAAGCTACAGTAAAACCAAGAGAGCATTCCATATCAGCAATGGTAGAACAAATCCGTGGAAGGAAAAGAAAGTTTCTGTCTGGGCAGGGTTTTTAATAAACAATGAAGAGTAAGTTAATGCAGTGCTTCTGGATCTTCTTTCTGTATGTGTGGTGATGTTGCTAAGCTATTTGATGCAGATACAGTTATGTTACAGTTTATTTCTCAACAGAAGAGATGTTAAAAAAAAAAAAAAAAAAAAAAAAAAAAAAAAAAAACAACTTGTAAGACTTAATTAAAATCTGTTCTCTCACATTTAATACTACCTAATGCTTTTAATTAATCTGAATATCCTTAATTACTTCTGTAATTTTTACCATGTGTAAATAGCTAATTAAAGTATTAACCACCATCAAATGTGGTCTAGAATTAAATATATAAACGCTCTGTGGCTGATTAAGAGGATTACATGGAAAAAATAGTCGACTTTCAGGTGTGAATGGTTTCTGAATGCAAAAACATACAGATCAGCTGTAGTGAGAGGGGAGGTGGATGAAGGAGATGGTTATAGTTTTCTATATGGGCCAGCCAATATAGGACAACTGTGGCTGCAGTGATGTTTAGAATTTTGGAGGTTTTGGGTCTAAACTTCACTGATTTGTTACAAATCTTGAGGGACTGTCTGTCAATGAGGATTGCTGGGATGCAATATCCTCACTCTCCTTAACAAGGTTTCAAGGACCAGATGGTAGGGGACAGATAGTTATGATCTACATCCTCTGAGAAAACTTCCCTTCACATTTCCAGCACCATGCAAAAGGATCAGAGAGCTTTTCTTGCTCCTAGAGGTTCTGGTGAAGAATAGCGTTTTATTTGCGTGAGCCAAAATTGAACGGTAAAAAATGCAGCGCAAATGTTGAAGGAGAACAATTTGACCTCTTCCTCATTTTCAGCTTGGGAAAATCATCAACACACATTCTGCATGAAGATAACCTCTGGCATAACTGTCCACTGTAATGAAACACAAGCTAGTAACCCCAGAGCTCAGACCAACCTGAGCCAGTACCTTCCCACGGGTGTCTGCAGCATGCTCTTCAGCCATCATGACTGGAATGAGCTCATGGGGAAATAATCAGCCCCTGCCCTGTGGCACAGAGTTGCCATGAACAGGAGCACAAGGGAATCTTTTGGTAAATCATTGTTTGTTTGGTTTTTCTTTATTTCTTAATTTGGTGAATGCAATATCTGCTTTCGGAGCACAAAGATTTTGCTTAAGAAGTCCAAACCAGGAAGTTGATTTTGATTTCCAGTGGGATTTAATTATTCTGGAAGTTTACCTTTTTATGTTTTTAGTTTAAAGTCTAGGTTTTTCTGTTACTCAGGAGAGCCTTCCCCCTCTTAAAAATGTGTGGATTAGATATTATCAAATGAGGTATTTAAATACATAGAACCATTATTATTTTTTCATCTTTAGAGGTAAATTAAACAATTATTAGCTCTTTTTTTGTAGACCTTTCTCCCAGTGGTCATTCTAGGTCTTTTTTTCAGAAATTGGATGGTGCAGACTCTTGAGTTGGTAAAGCCTCAAGAAAGTAATGAAAAGCTTTTTTCTTTCAAATGGATTCTAATACTGACAAAAGACATCTCTTTATATAGCAAATCTCATCAGGTTTTTCTCTTCATTATTTGAACAGCCTCCCAGATACAGTACATTGTGCCTCCTGCATGGGATTTTTTTTATATACATTTTTTTTGCTGTTAATTAAAGGGCAGACTGACTTTTTAGGTGCTTTCAAAACCTTTTAGTATGGAGAGCTAAACCGAGAATAGGAAAATGATACTTCTTATTCTGAAACTCCTTTGATGGTAACTGAGTGTTTGCAAGGAAGACCCATTATTTCAAGTGCAGTGTTTCTGGAAAAACTTTCCCAATACATAGGTGCTCTCCATAGGCAGATCCACCTCTGGTAGAGAGGTACAGCACTAGACCTCATGCAATTCACGTTTATTTTTTTTCTGGTTTAGAATTACCAGACCTAGTCTTTTATCTTAGCTGTACAGATGTGTGAAAGATTCAATAATTAATCTAGTAATGTAGTCTGTTTGCCCTGGCACACGTTACTGTGGCATGTGCTAACTCTATAGCCCCCACCAAGAAAGATGAGTAAACACTTCTGTGTAGACCCTCTGTTTTCCTGAACACCTGTAATGCTGTATAAGAAAACCTTTTGTTTTTTTTCTCCTCATGGAGCAGATCCATTTTAACTGAGAATTGAATCCAAGTTGGTGGGGTTTGGATTTTTTTTGTTTGTTTGTTTGTCTTTCCTCCCATAACACAAATCCAGTGGCATTAGAAAGTATAATTTGGCTCATTAAGCATTTTATTGCTGCTTAACCATTAAGCATCTTTTATTGCTTTATAGTTTAATTGATATGGGCTCAAGTTAAGTTACAAACAGGAAATGAATATTTTGATTAGTCTTTTACATAAACCAGCTTTTTGGGAAATTGCCTCACTACTCTGAATATTAAATGTTCTGTCCCTAACCTTGCTGAATGTTCCACTGGATATCATATGTGAGTTTCTGAAATCATCCCCTGAGATACTGGAAATTTTTCAGGAAAAAAAAGTTCAATTTCCTTTGTATTCATTGACATTTTGACTTAATTAGCTAAAATGATAATATCTCCCTAAAGTATGGATAATTATATTGATGTCATTTTTGTATGGAGTGGTGGCATATTGCAGATTTTATTCTGAAGTGTGTTAGAAATTTGTGGCGGTACTTTCAGAATCAGAAGACTTGCTTCATGTACATTTATTAACTTACGTCTGGCATCCCTTAGAGAAGTAAAGCACATCAATGGCAATAATACAATATGAGATTTCTTCTTTTCTCCTTCAGAGGCAGGGCACTGGGTGTGCTCCAATGGGAATCACAGGCAGCAGCTGAAGCCCACCCATGAAAGCAGACCATCCCTTCCATCTCTAAGGCTTCTGTGATTCTGTGAATCAGTGTGCTCAAGCTACCCAGGAGCAAATGGTGTCAGGTGGATTTATCTTCTGTGCTGCATCCCGGTCTTAGTTACAGAAGTTGGAGAACATCAAGGGAACGATGTAGAGCTCACTGGGGGAAATAGTCTCATATAAGGCAGCTGAATGTTGTGCTGGAGATCTGATTGTGTCCCAGCCGATTGCACAAAGTTTTTATGTCACATAAGGCTAGAAGACCAGATAGTTTCTGGCTGGCTGTTTTTCATCTAGGTGATATCTAATTATTTCAGGATTTGACTCACAGAAATATTGAGTACTGACTCCTTGTACTGAAGTTGGTGGAGCTGTGCTTTGGAAATACAGTGTGTTAGAATAAAAACTATTTAAATGAATCTTGAATTAGGTGTCTAAGATGAACAGACTTTTTGTTTACCTGGTACTTATTGTACCTTTTCTATACAATGGGAATCATATAGCTGATTCTTCTCTCTGAGGCTGCTATGAAAATTAGCTTATCTGTAGACTTACAGATGCTCACAACAGCATAAAGAACAGTAAAAATGAAGCAAACTTTTCAGATTCTTCTCAAAGCATGGGCTGAGCAGCATATGCAAGCCAGCCATATTTTACTTTCAGAAAGCAGTGAAAAAGAGAAATTTTAAAACAATTTACCTATGCTACCTGGAGCTGAGACTTCAAAAAACTTGTATTCTTAAGGTTGCTCTTAGAAATCATTGTTTCCTGAAGCATCACAGTATGTCACAGTGTAGGAAGCAGCAGAACGATACTATCCAAATTTCCTCTTTTTCATGGGGATGAGGCTTGAAACTTGAACCTGTGTAATTAGATGTAATGAGCAATTATATGCCTTCAAACTTTAAGAAGTAAACTGTCTCTTGAATCAAGTGATGAATACATTAAAAATAATGTGCAAAGGTAAAAAGCAGAATGAAAATGCTACCCAAATGCTTAAGCCTATCTGCTGTATGATGCAGGGCACGTTGGGGGTGCTCCCTTCCTCTGCACAGGGACAGCTTTCTCTGGGAAGTGGTCAATTAGACCGCAGTGATTTGGACACAGGTCAAATTAAACAGGCATGAGTCAAACTGATTTAAAATCACAGTGAGGATCTTTCTTAGTGATGTTAACCCACAAACAGGGTGGGGAAGGAGTGAGAAAACATCAGTAGAACGTGTCAGAGAATGATTTATTCCTAAAATGATGATGATGTCCAGTTTTTCCCATTTTTCTGAATTCTGACTGTAGCATGAGGTGAGAACTTTGAGTAAGTGCTTGTAAATAAGTTGAGAAATTTAAGGTCAAATAGGCTGACTAGTTTGTGAAACCCAAATAGTATTTGGCAACAGCAGCTTTTGCTAATGTTGGTGGTGTCTCTATGGTTTATTTCAGGATTAGAGAAATTTTTACTTCTGTGTTGATAATCAATGACAGCACAAAGCAAATAAATTTTTGCTTAAAGATGTGTTTAATGTGTGCACAGGTCTTTAATGACACAAAACCAAAATTACTTTAACGTGTAAGTAAGTAAATAATAGAAACTAATTTCTACTTGAAACAAAAAAAATCTGTGTGATACAACAGCTCTTTTTGGGAGAAACGGCCCAGCTTTTTCTGGATGACACTGAATGCATTTGCAACATGTGCTCAGCTCAGTGCCAGAAAGTGGCACTGGGGCACGAGGGACATCTGTCTGGAGGCAGTTTGGAAATCTTCTGAGATCATGTGGAAGGCAGCTGGAGCGATGGGAAGATGTTCAGCTTATTGTAGTTCCCAGCCTCTGGAAAGGAGGATGTTAGAGAGACTTTAAAGAGGAATATGAGAAGTGAGCAACAGGATAATATGGAAGTGTAGCTCAGCTACAATTGCACCTGTAACCTCCTACTGCTTTCAGTGCTGAGATGAGGTCAGTCCTTTCTGTTTTACGTGTATGTAGCTGTGTTAACTTTGTGAATAGCCTTTCAGGGTTCCTCAGTGCAGCCTTGGAGCTGGGGTCCTAGTTTCTGTACTTAGACATTCCTCGTGTTTCCCAGTGCCTCACTTGTATCACATGAGGGCAATGCATAATTTGCTGGGATGGGATTAGGGAATGAATTAATCAGATGTGAGAAGTTACAACTTCTTATAGCAGAATAAGGAGCAGCTGCAAACTGTTAAAACTTTAAGAAATTAAACATTGTAAAAAGCGCTGTGATTTAAACCTATTTGTGCTCAGTGGCAGTTAAAAAAAATTGTGTTTAGAACTTCAGTACTGCAACAAACTCTAGAGTTTAAAAGAAGACGTGCCAAAACGTAGGGTTTGTTTGTTTGTTTGTTTTTTCCTTTCTTCTCTGGGCTGCCAGGAAGTAAAGTCCTTTGCTGTGGTCTTCATGGAGGAATCTCTGAGACCTTCTGGACAAACACTGACCTTTGCAGCGCTTTGCATGAAGGCAGCATTTGGTATTCAGGTTGCTGGTTGGTGGGTTGTTTGTTTGTTGATTGACTTTTTATGGTGTTTCATTTGTTTACATAATTCTATAACAAGTACAGCTGCAAAGATATAAAACATAACCTTTGTTCAGGTTTCGTTGTAGACTTCTTCTGATGTTTTGTTAAAGGAATTTGTAACGTTGGCTTATTTCAGAATATTTTTTTAATCTCCTTTTTCTGTCTACATCTCCTCTGATAATATTACCTGCCTGATGAAATACCAGGATTGTGTGTGCAAACAGATATGTATGTTTGGATTTGTGCATGCTACTGTGAAAGGATTAAAAAAAAATGCCAGTTGCAGAAGCATCATACTTGACTAGGAGGGGGCCTGTGAGGAGAAGGGGGTCTTCACCAATTCTGTAGATTGATTTTCCTTCCAAAGGGCTCTTTCACCTCAGTCTAAATCTTAGAATGAAAAGTTTGCTGTCTCTGTAATCAGCCCATTTGAAGTTTCATATCTAAAAATCCAGCAAATTGAGCCGAGCTTTAAACACAGATACATTTTGAATTTTAATAGACTTTATTACAAGGCTTCAAATTAAAAGCTGTCAGGAGAGATAAAAGGTTGGGGATTTGGATTCAAAGGGACTTTGATTAGACATAAAGGTCAGCAATGGTGGTGAGAAGTCAATGCATCTAAATTAAGCATAAACCTCTGGAAGAGAATATGCTAATCTTTCATGTAGAGTACTTGTCAGGCTGATCTTGGCTCATATCCACAACAGTTAAACTATTTTCTGTGATGAAATTTTAACAATTGGTAATCCATGTGTAATTTGCCTGTCAAGTGCGTGCCATTTGTTTTTACAAATGTTAGATTTTAACTGCTAAGGAATCATGTTATACTACATAATCTGCTCCTGATTAAAGACTTTGTTTTAGGATCTTTGCTTCGGTTTTTAACAGCATCTTTTTTTCATCCTCAGGAAGGTAAAATGTAAATGGGGAGGGAAGGAAAAACTTGAAACTCTAAATGTCATTGCTATTTCTAAAAATAAGTAGAAATTGCACTTTAATTAAGCAGCTACTTCAGATGCTGGAAGTTATAGTAGCTGTTAGTATTTCTGAGTGTAAAATTAAGATTCTGTGCTGTTAGTGAGCAAACTCATTAAAGACATAAAAGGATGACAGGATGAAAAAGGATTTACATTTGTAGAATCTCCTGTAAAATTATGAAAAGTGACAGGCTCCATTTTTTGATGCTGAAATCAAGGTTGCATGTCTAAACCACAGTGACACCATGGCTGGATTTTGCGTAGTTGAGAACTAATAGGAAATTAATAGAGTGTAATACGGGCCTATTGAATTCAGTCTAACTTTTTAGCTTTGATGTGTAAGAACAGAAGGCATAATTTCAGTCTTTGTTTAGTGTCCTGGACAGATAGCTTCACTAATGTCTAAGTATGGTCAGGATTAAAAATGTGATGGATAGCCCTATAGCACCTCCATGACAGCTTTTCTGTTCAAATACAAATTTCTGTCACAGTCCCAGAATGTTTGAAGGAGCATTCAGAGATGAAATATTGTAGCTGCAACAAGCCCAGTGTGAAGCTATTATGTTTTGAAAGGAAAAATAATTACAAACTGTACATCTCCTAGACACATATCTGTATTAATAATGCATAATAATAAATATGCTGGAGTATACTAATGAAATGTTATTGAACATTAAAGTTTTGGGAACCATAAGGTTATGAATCTCTTGAGAAAAGTGTCAAGGCATCTGCCTAGTTCTAGGTTTTCTACCTGTTTTAGGCAAATGAATGTTTGGGAAAGTTCTGATGGATAATGATTTACTCCTGCTCTCGTAACATCTCTTTGGGATATTTTCAGAAAGTTAAGGGTTTTTTAAATATCCATCTATTTCTCTTCCCAAATATATATATGTACATACATATATATATACATATATATATATATATTTTTTTCCATTTAAGACTGTCACTTTTCCCTCCAAAAGACTGTGGTAAAAGGAGACTTTTATTGCAGTGCTCTGTAGATGGAATATGTCCTTATTATAACAGCAAAGTAGGTCAGAACCTCACTGTTTGACAGATGTGACACACAAAGTCCCTACCTCCATATTAATCATGAATAAAATGGGAAAGAGGAAGCTGATTAGAGCGAAAGAATGCCCGTATTTAAAGAGCTAATACCTGTAGTGATCTTCTTTGTGCTCAATCGTTAACGAAGGAGAGACTTTATCCCATTGCAACTGATCCCCACACAAGCACGAGTCCATCTGACACTGCAAGACGGCATAAAGCATTGTGATGTGCACTGTTGATTGAGCACAATAAGAAAGCAAACTGGACTTCATGAAGTGAGAATAAATTCTAACTGCTGAATTTCCATTGTGAAATTTCATCTGTTGCTCGTGTGCTGTACATGAGATGTGAATGTGTGTCAGCTCTCAGAGAGCTGCAGCTCTGCTTGTGCTGCTGGGAGCTGGGGGACCTTGGTTATCCTAATGGGGGCACGCAGATGAGCTTCTTGTAGACACTGGGTGCTTGGTATTTGTACTTTTTGTCAAACTTAACCTTCAAACAACTCACATGTGAACAGAAAGATCTTAGTACAATGTCCTTTTTTGAGATAACATTGATGAAAATATTGTTGTGTTTTCACCCAAGTACTTCTGCAAATCATTCTAAGGATAAAAGCACAGACCCTAAACTCACAATAAAAGAGCGATTAAGCTGTCTCTTCAGCAAAGTCTTGGTCTTATTGGGATTTATTTATGTATTTCTAAATGTTGATGTTAAGCGGGCCTTGACTGTGCTCAGAAGAATGGCTGCACATTCCCCGGACTCCCAAGGCAATTCAGAACAGAGACCACCTCATTTCACACAACATTGGCTGCATCCTTGCTGCAGTAGTGTACTAGTTTATTTATTCTTACCTTAATCTGTCAACCTTCACACTTGCATCAACATTTGGGATCCTCCCTATAAAATTCAATGATTGATAAAGCTTCTCAAGGGGGCTCAAAGGCTGAAGTACTTAAAGAGTTTTTAATGTAGTTGAAAGCAATGATGTATAAAACCTGGGGGAGGAGGGGAGGTTTGCAGAGTGACAGGTATGATTAACCTATTTTGATACATTGGGTATTTTGGTTTTTGTTTGTTTTTTAATAATAAAATGAAGATAGAATAACTAAGTAACTGAAATTAGGGAGTTCAATCAACTACAAAGAGTTAAGAGTCTGAAAGTAGAAGGGGGAAGCAGTCGAATGGTAACTAGTGTTATGAGTTAAGCCCTGAGAAAGCACCAAGCAAAGGAAACTCTCCTGTCTCCTTTACTCCTCAGTTCTGCCACATAATTTTGTGCAGTCTTCTGCTTCTCTCTCTTTAATTAACCATAACTGTTTATAAACATAAAAATATCCCCACCTTCCCAAACGTAATGAATTTATTTGGGGAAAAAAAAAATTGTTCAATTACTAAAAATATGGAAGTTCTACCTAAGCAACTGAAACAAAGTTATCTGCTGGCTGGATGAGATGGTTAAGAAGTGCATTCTATTTTGGATTAAAACATCAGATTGCAGTCTTTCTTGCAGTTCAATCCCTCTCTTTCAATTGGCTCTTTTACCTCCAGTCCATCCTTAAAGCTGGTTGAAACTGACCCCCCACCCCTGTTTTTCTAAGGACAACATCTTCCTATGTTCCCTGAAATTTGCAATTTTAATATTTTTTTTCCACTGGAGTAGGGAGGAGCACACTGTCATCTGGAGTTGTATGATAGATAATATCTTGACAATAATCTCTTAAGCAGAAAGGACTTTCTGCCTTGAATATGTTCTGCAATAGTATTTTTTTTTTTTTTAATGGAGAATATGATCCTTGAAATAGGCAGGAACATGAACATTAAGATTTTTTTTATAAGTAAAATGAAAGACCTTAGGTTTTATTTAGAGGGCAGCAGAGAGAGTACTGCTAGGGAACTTTCACCAGGCTTGTGATGCACTTTTGTGGTCCTCAGGTGAACACCCTAGGTGCCAGACTGCCTTGAAACACTCTGTGGAGGATTATTTTCATGCTTTTTTTTTTTTCAATATTGGAAAAAAAAAACAAAACCCAACAACCTCAAGTTTATAATTTTGGCTTGCATCTAGGATTCTGCTGTATTTCATCAAATCTCAAATGCCTGGTGTGTTAGGGAGCCTTCTATTGACATGTAAACATCCTAAGCATGGTTCCAGTCTGTAAAACCTTGAAGTTTGGGAAATAACTCATTGATGAGAGCTCTCCAGGACACCTATGTGCAGTGAGTGGCCTGGAGCTTGGCTCAGGGTTACAGGGCTCCAGAGCTGCTTGCTGATATCACATTTGGTCTCAGAGACCACTGAGAAAAAGTCTTGTTGGGCTGTTGTGGCACCTGAACACCAGGTTCTCGGACAGCAGTGAAGGCATGTGTCACTAGTCTTTCCCTCTTTGTTTCCCAAGTAATTGTAAAGTAAGTTAGCTATTCTCACTTGGCGCCAAGGCATTTCCCACTCCAGGTTTCTCTCATGAAGATGAGTTTCTTCATATTTTTTCATCTCTTGATCTTCTCTGAAGTTAGAACAAAATACCTTTACAAAAAGGACTCAAACTAATAGCAAATGTTGTGGGTACTTCTGAATAAAATATTTTTCGTACAGCTTTTCGCTTTGCAACCCACGATGATATTGGAGTACATAACCTTTTGTACCTTATTTTCAGCTATAAAAATTGGATGAAATTGCGGTTTTGGGCTTTCATTGTCTTTTCCAGGATGGTTTCTTTGACTAAAAGTCGTCTGTAGAATGAGCATAAACATCTGTCAGTTAAAAAAAACAAAAAACAAAAAACAAAAAAAAACCATAAAGCAAAATCAGCTTCTAACCCCCAGAAGTTCTTTTCTGGGCTTGGTAGATTAATGTGAGCACTGACCCATGCAGCTGCTGGTTGAGACTCTATAGCGTGCTGGGGTGAGAGTCTGTTCACGTTTCAAAGTAACACAATTTCTGATCATAGCTCTGTTGCTAAGGGATCTCTCATATTTCTCATCTTTCTTTTTTTCTGTCAGATTCAAAGAGCAACAGGAAAAAATGTTACCATTGTCTGCACGTTGCCTGCTCATGGTGGAGAGCTGCGAATGAGTTACAAAAGCAAGCAAAACTTTAAATAGACAACACAATAGGTAGCTCATTTCCTACACTGAGGTTCTGGTCAAGAAATTATTAGTAGTCGCAGGTATCTTCCAGATATCATCTCTTCTCTGTAAATCAGTACATTTGAGGTTTGGGCTTTATGCTAAAAGAAACTAATCACTGGCATGTTTCTGCCAAAAAAACACACACCTGTTTCTTGTTTTTTTTCTGTTCTGGTAGTGTGGCTGATTGAATGGAAAATTAGTCCTGAAAGAGTACATTTCATTTTCTAAGACAACTGACTCAGTCCTTAGTTCGACATGAACTGGGTTAGGAACTTAGAGACAACAGCAGAACTGGCTTAGATAAAACAACATCTGTAGAAATAGTAGGGTTCCCAAATGCCACTAGGGTTTTAAATTTAAAAAATAAAAGAAAATAGTCATCTTTTGTGCTTCATTGACCATATAAATAATCTGAGAAAACAAGGAAAATTCTTAATTCTATTTGCGTGAACCCACACGTTACATATGAGATCTCCAGAAGGCTGATGGAAGGGAAGGGGAGACTTCACGCAGAGAAGAGTGCAAGCCAGGGGCTGGCACAGGGCTGCCTTCTGCCATTCTCTCAAGGATTATATGAACTGGGACATTGTAACCAAAATAACATCAAGAAAAAGTAGTGTTAAAATCTTGTACTGCAAAAGGAGTTTAATTCTTGATCTCACATTAAGTTAGCACGTTAATAATTTACTTGAGTCTTAGTAGCCTTTCAGTTGTAGGCCACTAATGACAAGCTTGCTTTCTAATGCTCAGCGCCTGCTGCGCAAGTGGTACTTTTAACAAAATAAATTTGCTGCAGGCTTTTTGACACGACTTCACACTGAGATAAACACAATTAACAGGAGCTATTTAAAATTCCTTTCTCTTGCGCTTGTTTATTAACTGTCCTTTAAGATTTATTTTTGTTACTAATTTTAAAGGACATGTAACAATTTTGATAGCATAGTGAGGATATGCAAGGTAAATATTTCACTGTTGAGAAATGCCTGGGTCATCTTCTGACTGTAATAGCATATTCCTATATACAGGCTTATGGATGATCACACTGGTTTTTCTTTTAACTTGCTCTGCAGTCAAATGTATTGTAGCAGCAAATGTAAAATGAGCCAAAAGAAATGCAGGCAGAATAGCTTACACAGAATAAAAATTTCATTAGAAAGTATTTCTAGTGAATCCTATTTAGTATAAGAAGTCTTATCTTTTCTATATGTCACATGAAAATGGATTTTAATAAAAATAGTGTTGCAAAGAATGGCTATGGGGGGAAGGGAGGTGAGGGATTATGCTGAATATTCATAGCGTGTAGTGCATGTGAGAGCATGGAGACCTTTTAGAACAAATACTTTTTCTTAGGTTAAGCTAGTTCAGAATATTGTTGATAATCTTCTTTACGTCCTTCCAGGCAGCCTGTGCAAGGCAATTCTGGAATTAAAAAAAAAAAAAGTTGGCCTTACTGAGGGCCAACCCCCACAGCCTCATTAAAATCAGAGAAAAGCCTCCAGTTGACTTTGGTGGGAACTGGAGCTTCTACACAGAGTGCCCTTTTGAACAGGTAAAGTGAGAGGAATATGAGCCTCAAAAAGACAGACCTCTGCTAAAGCCCTAAGGGCAAAGCTGTCGTAAGTCAATTTTGTTCTCTCCTGTCCAGGCTGGCACCTCTGCTGTCTGACTGAAACATCTCTACTTACATTCCTCTGTTTTTATAGGAGTTGGTCTTAATGTATACCTCTCATGACAGTGTGACAGGAAGGCTGCTCCTTGCATCTTTCTCCTGCTGTGTACCTGGCCAAGTAACCACTGCATCTGATTTTTAGTGATGGATTTTATGAATTTGAAGGAGGCAGGGAACTGACTGGATAATAGGCAGATCTTTGCCTTTATAAATTAGCATAAACTTTTTAGTAGGTCGAATGCAGTAAATACTATATATTTACTTATCATAGTGTTTCTATCTAGTGAATCTTGCGGCTATTTATTCTGATAAAGACTATGCATGAATACAAGTAAAATGCAAAGTCTGATAAATGAAACAATTGTTCAGCTGACTGTGGGGTGGCTGTGTATGGCGCATAAGAAGGTACGTCTGGGTGTCAGCCTGATTCCCTCATCTTTGCTGCTGAGACTGAACCCCTGGAGAGAGAGGAGCTTGTTCTAATGCTGAGAACAAAAAACACTTGTTCTGGAGATTGTGCAGCATGGCAGCAGGGTTGGCAGGATGTGGGAGGCCTGTCTGGAATCAGGAGGCTTTTAGCAGTAAGTCCTGTGTACAGCAGGGACTATTGGGATGAATGAAGCTATGAAGTGTGTATCCATGGTGCTTCATTTCAGAGACCACATCCATAGCTCTCACAGCTTTTCTGGTTGCTTCCATGCCAGTGGCAGCACCCCAAATCATGCTTTTCAAAATAGGCTTTCAGGACAACACACATTTCCTGGTAAATCAGACCAAGCTGTTTTGTGCCCATAATAAAGCATGGGTGACAGATGGTTGCATTGGCTTTGCTTTGATATTCTCTCTGGTGCTATTTGCCATAGGAGAGATTGTTGGCGTTGATTTTGGACTGTCCCAGTCAGATCTGATGCTAAGGGAATGGGGAAGGAGTATCTTAATGGTGGAAGCCACTGAAAATTGTTGGAGTAGAGAGAGAGATCTGAAGGATAGGATATCTCACCTTCTTTCGTTGCATGGAAAAAGAGGGAATTTGATCCATGTCCAAACACTTTCATTTGTACTACAGCAGTTTTTTCCAGCTGGATATCCATGAACTGTCTTTATCTGGGTTGCAAATGCTGAGTCCTCACTGCTATGAAATAACCTTCACCTAAAGCTAATCCCTGGCTTGTACCCCAAAAATACTGGAAAGCATCTTTGCTTGTGTCAGTGCATCCATCTAGCTTCTTGAAAGTGAAAAAAAAATATACAGTTAAGACATCTTAACTAGTGGATAGTGTCATTTTTTGGTCATTTTTAGTGATCTGATTCTGGTGGATCTTTGATAAAGTACAGTACATGGGGGCAATTATCCTAGTGACTTTAAATATGTACTCCTGATATCTGCAGTTTCTATTGCACTGTTGTGATGACACTAGAGAGCTGTAGCCTTGGCCTGTGTTTTTCTTTGGAGAGCATCCAGATTTAAGCAGAAAGGTCCTTTTAATGTGGATTAATTGTTATAACCAAAATGCTTTGGAGTGTTATATAACTATCAGAACCAGTGATTTCTTTAAGAGATCTGGATTTGCTGTAGTTAGGCTGCTCTCATTTGAACCCACATGCCTGGGATGTCTGTTACCTTTAAATATTTATAGCTTTGAAGGTTCACCATGTCTGTAATAAGCACAGGGGAAAATAAATACATTATGCAAAGGGTGATTAGTTTTTATCACATAGTCTTCTACAGGGCAGCTGTTTATTTTCAGTGTTCATTTTCTTGGATCAGTCAGGTAGACAGCTGTTCTTTTAGGGCATTTTTGTTAATTTAAGTAACTCCTTTGAATTGCAAATCTACCACCAAATTCACTTCTAAAAATTCAGCCTCAAGCTCATAATTATATCATCAAAAAAATCTTTAGATCACTAATTCAAAAATATCTACTTGTCAGATATTTCAAACAAATGCAAAGCATACACACTGTAAATCAGCCAATACATCAACGTCTATATGAAGCTGAATATAAAATGCCCAGGTCTGCCAGGTTTCTCAAAAAGTATAATATACATTATGTACATTCCCTCAAGGCCACAGCCAGCTTGAAATACTGTCTTGTTGTGTATGTGACTTCATAAACACCTGTTAATATCAATAGGCTTTTGCAAAGATAGAAATATGATAAACGGGCAGCCTGTAATTTATCTTTTCATTTTTTAAATTGCTTTGGATTACTGCCTGAATCCAGAGGACTGAGGAGTTATAGGACAGGAAGGAGAGGGAGCAGTGCAGACAAGGCTGACGTTTATCAAATCATACAGGAGCAGGTCTTTTTATGTTTTGGAAACTATCATGAACAATTGCAGAACAGGAGCTCTGTCCCTACAGTGCAGTCAGCCATGCAGTCCTCAGTCTTGTTACATCCTTGTTGAAGTCAGTTTATAACTATTCAGATTGGCATTTTGCATTCAGGCTCTCGAGCCATGCTATAAATGTTTGTGCTCCTTTGATTTCTTGTGAAAAGATAGATCCCGGTAACCAGAGTTTTATGAGGGCATTCCCAAATGTTACATTTAAATGAATTCTTTGTATTGTAAAATGCTCAGCTACAGAAAACGTAACCTTACTGCTCCAGTAGATGAATTTTACTCAGCGAATCGGAGCATTTATTTTGAAGCTGTCATCAGATATTTATTGGCTGTCAGAATTATTTTAGACCAATCTGTGATGCGCTAATGCAAAGCAAAATTTTTTTTTATTTCACTGTGAATGAGAATTTTTTTCAATTATGAGTTTATTACCGAGCTGCTTAATATTCAAAAAAAGCCCCAGCTAGAGTGTCCATTCCCAGCTGAGCCAAGCTGGGGGGGCACAGTTTGTGTATGAGGGATGTAGCTGTTCTTTCCTTCTGTTTGTACAGCTCCTGAAGAGACTGACCAAGATTACAGATTCTTCATGCCTTCTAACAGCTGTACTATCTTTAGATCAGCAAGGCTACCTTGATGCAGCAACTACGTGGCCACTTACAACAAATTAATTTCCAAAAATCACTGAGGGATGAGGCCAGCTTGGCATGATTAACAGACCAGAAATATTATGCAGCTGTTGTTTGAGGACCTTATTTATTTATTTGTTTGTTTATTTACCAATCAGACAGTCTTGGAGTTGCTCTCAAGTGACCTGGATGGAAAAAATTCCTTGAGGTCTTAATGCCAGGAGAGGGAATGTAGTTTTTGTGTTTGCTTCTCTCTTCCTTTCACATGCCAAGTGTGGATGTTCATGAGCATATAACTGCATGAAGCACAGAATAGCAGCAGACATACTTTCACCATTTTCATCCATGTTGGAGTCAATTGCATGGCTTTTGCATTATGTGAAAAGCACAACTTTGCTTTCATTCTATGAAGGCGGTGTCTTTAGGAAGGGTAAAAGTTTGAGTTTGGGTAGAGTTCTTGGTGTAATTCTAGCTATGGCAGATATAATGTTAATAAGTGAAGTGGGAAGGACCAAACCAACTTCTGCGTTGGTGGGAGGTGTTCTTGGTAAGGTTTTGGCAATGCTGGAATGTCCGTTCAGCAGAAGCATGCATTGGAGCAGAAAACACTTTTGGTTTGCAATTGTCATTCAAAGCCACTGCTTTGAATTTTTTCTTCCTTCTACAGGAATTATAGATGTTGTCAGGAAAATCAGTACAGTCTAAAAAGCAAAATAAGAGATCTGATAAAAATAAAACATGGAATCTAGGAAAATTGGAAAAGGACTAGGCTTTTAATTTGTGGAATTTCATTTCTCCTAACTAACTCATCAGTTAATGAGCCGTGTGTGTTTGTTAGGATTGGAAAGTTTTGACAAAAACAAAAAACAACAAAAAAAAACCAACAAAAATACCCTCATTTGGATACTTACCCTTAATAAGATATGTTAAAGCACTCAAAGTTTTAGTTTTGAAATATCTGGCATGGCTGAACAAAGTGTAGTGAAGATATTACTATGATGTGAGTACATCTGGCATTATACTAAATCAGTAGAATGTAGTACCCATAGTCAGTTGTAGAATCATGAGTGCTAATAATCTAATTAATTAATATGCTAATTGGCTTGATAAAAAGGAGTATAAAAAGAATGCAATAAAGAGCTTGTATTTTTCTGTTTTGCTGTGTAAACACAGCTCCCTGCAATAACTTAATGAGGAACTATTCAAAGGAACAAAACTAACAACAAATGAATTAGAAGCTTAACTAAGTAATTACATGATAATGCTGGGACCCTTTTGGTAGGGACCAGCACAACTATGTGTTTAGATTGCCAGAACAGCCAATAACACTGAGTGAGTCAAGTAAGTCATAAAATCTATTTATGTGATGGATATATATATTTTTAAGAAACAACCTAAGCAAAATTTGAATTACATTGTTACTGTCGATAACAGTTTTTTATTGACAGTAATGAGATTGAAAAATATTTATATGGCAGAAGTATGTAAACACTTTGCAGGGAGGAGGGCACAGATAGAGGAAAAAAAGAGCAGCCCTCTTTGAGTCTAATTAGGACAGAAAACAGGCTTTCACTCAGCTTTTAGTTTGTTAATAAAAATGGGATTATTGTTCAAAAACCAAACATTGTGTTTGTTCAGAAATGGGCATCCTGATCTTAAGAGTCTGTTCCAAGGGCTTCAGAAGTTGGTTTTCCATCTAGGCTGGAAAGCCAATAGAAAATCCTAATGTGGTGACATAAAGAGGAAAGACAACGTAGGCCTTAAACCAAGTCCACAAATCTATTATGGACTAAAATAGCAGCTAGAAGATTTCAGCACTAATTAAGGAAGGTGTTTAAAGGGAGGGGATGCCTGAGAATAATGGTGTAGCAAAGCAGGAGTTCATGGATAAGAAAAATGCCTTCAGAGGTTTGACTGCTTTATTGGCATTAGATTTGTTGTCTGTAAACATCTTTCCTCAACTGGAAAACACCAGTATTCAGAGTTTTCACTGCCGTCAGGAAACTGCATATTTTAGGCTTGTCAAAACTGTGACACCCTGCACATCAGAGAAAGCAATTTGAACACTGTACATTCTCTGCTGGCATCGATGCTTGATAAAGACAGAGACTATCTACTAATTGCTGTAGTCTGTTACTAATGGGCTTGATATTAATATAAAAGCAATATTATAGCTAATTTCAAAAGATAAACCTCCAAGAGGAAGCATCAAGTGAATCTTCTGTTTTCTTCCGTATGTGGATACCCCGTCTGTGAAGGCATTTACCCTGCCTGAGGCAGGGGGGTTGAAACTAGATGGTCTTTGAGGTACTTTTCAACCCAGGCCATTCTATGATTCTATAATTCTATGAATTCAACATTACAAAACAAAACACATGCATGTACAGAGACACACACAGTCTCTCACCTAGCAGGTACTAAACGGAAACTGCTTATTGCTTTGTAGAAGCAATAAGTAAAACTGAGAGTGAATAACATCCAGTATCCTGCTGTAGAATTTGTTGTACAAGGACATATCAATTTCTCGTGACTTTATGATTTTTGGTTATCAGTATTCCTCATCATAACATCATGTAGTGCACTGGGAGTTGAAGAGTTAATGCTCCAGTTCCGGGCCCCTCTCCAGAAGAGAAGAACTACATATCCCAGAGGACTTTGTGTTCAGAGAGCAGATATAACACCTGGCAAGGTGATGAGACCTTCCCTTTTTTTTTGGCTCTCCTCCCTGCTGCTCATCCTGACCACATACATCGCCTCAGCATTAGTGTAAGGCCTGCAGCTTTCAGATACTCTCTCATTATATTTGATTTATTAGTTTCAATTCTAACTATATTGTATTATAGTGCGTTATCTTGCATTCCGATGCCATATTTAGTAAATTAGTGTGTTTCTTCTCAGGTCGTTGCTGCTGTTTTGTTTTGGAGCCCATCTCTCTACCCTTTTTCTCTTATCCCCTTCTCCGAAGGTGCCGATCTGCGGATCCCTCCACCCCGCTAGTCACAGAGCTGGGATGAACCAGCCCATAAACTGTTGACACAATTCAAAGTAAAGCACCTGGGACCTGTGATTCTATTTAAACCTTATTGCATGTTTTCTATTGATGCGCAGTAGGAATCATCCATTCATAACATCTCAGTACAGATAATACCAGGTGCAATTGCAGGAAGTTCTTAAAAAATCTGAGTGTGACACCACTCCCCTCAGAGGGAAAGAATCTCCATCCTGCTCTCAACGACTTCAGTCAGAGCAAGGATGAGTCCAAAGGGGCAGAATTTTTCCCAAGAGTTTGGATTATTTGGGTTTATAGTTGCCACCTGATGATCTGCTTCTAAAAGCTGGTGCAATTCTATCCCCTGAGTCTTCAAGCGTGCACATCCTGGGAAAACCTTGAACCCTGCTAAAGTGATGTGGGGTGTTAGCTGACAGTAGCTGAACATAAGACAGCAGTGGACCCAGGTAACCAAGAAGGCCGATGGCATTTCTTATATCAGAAAAAGTGCAGTCAGCAGGAGCAGTGAAGTGATTGTCCCCGTTCTCAGCCCTGGTGAGGCTGCACCTTGAGTATTGTGTTCAGTTTTGGGCCCCTCACAACAAGACATCAAGTCCCTGGAGCGTGTCCAGGGAAGGGCAATGGAACTGTGAGTGGTCTGGAGCACAAGATTGATAGGGAGCGGCTGAGGGAGCTGGGTCTGTTTAGTCTGGAGAAGAGGAGGCTTAGAGACCTCATTGCTCTCTACAGTGATCTGAAAGGAGGCTGTGGTGAACTGGGGTTCAGTCTCTTCTAGTGGGTGACTTCTGATAAGACAAGAGATAATGGCCTCAAATTGAGCCAGAGGAGGTTCAGATTAGGTATTAGGAAAAAATTCTTTTCAGAAAGAGTAGTGAGGCATTGGAATGGAACACCCAGAGCCATGGTAGAGTCACCATTGTCTGAGGTGTTCAGGAAAAGATTCAGTGTGGCATTGCCAGACATGGTTAGTGCATGGGTGCATGGGGGTGGGTTGATGGTTGGACTGGATGATCTTAGAAGTCTCTCCCAGCCTTCACAAAAGTGGAACAAACTCTGAAGCTTACGAAACAATATATTTAATAAAATACGACCACTTAAAGGACAGCATTACTTAAAAACAATGTATGTTACAAATCTCAATAGCTTTGAATAAATTCGGACTTTTACTACACAACTGTGTTAAGATGGCCCAAATGTGGTATCAGACAGAAACCAGCCTAGAGAAGATTTCTTCTCTACTAAATAAAATATGTTCTAAATTCTGTCTTTTATTTTTTCAGGAGTTTGTATCTTAATCACCATTTGTCTTCAGTATGATTTCAGCTGCACTTACGAATAACTGACATGACTTAGGTGAAAGATCTCTTGTACTCAGCAGTGGTTAAAGTTAGAGCAGTCTTTTTTGAATTGTTTTCTTTTATGGGCTTTTAATCATACCCCAAGGACATGTCAGGTTCTCTCTCTTCTTCTTTTGTGTATATTCTTATACAAACACATGCTGTGGAGGAGATGCCGATGTTTCTTCTCTAGTTACAATCAAAGTGTATGTTCACTATGGAAAGGTAGACTTAGAAGAAATTTAGTATTATATTATGTAAGAATTTAGTAAAGTGTGGCCCTCTTTTGATACTAAAAATTTAGTTGTAAAATAAGAGCAAATTGGCATGTACAACTGCTAGAGCTGTTGGAAATGCTGGTAGTAAACCAAGCAAAATGTTTTTATTCACTAAATAAATATTGAGTTTGTTAGTCAGATGGAGTTCATTTCTCTCTCTTGAAGTTATCTTTATGATAATTCTGTGAATTAATTTGAAGGCTAATGGGAGGTTTTTTACTTTGTACTTCACCATTTTATGAATTTTCTCTGCCCGAAGCATCAATTAATATATTTGCAGTTAAACAATTCAAAAGTTTTGTTATTTTGTTGTTGTTCCATTATTGTTCTCATAGATCACACCTAGAGCATTCTTTGTTCTCATACAGCACAACCTGAATGCCCCAGGGGCTCACACATTTCCAGAGGCAGTCTAACTGCCACTCTGTCCTTCCTTTACTGCCCTAGCAAAGATATTGTCCTTTTTTGATTCTGGTGGGCTTGGCTACAAAACAATAATGAAAGCTGTTGTGATGGTTGTTGTTTTGCTATTTATTATTTTTATAGCTCCATAGGCAAATAAATACATTTTAAAAATTAGGCAGAGACTTTGTGCGTGGATCTCATTTAGAAAACCAGGCTCTGAAATTGCCTCCTATGAAATGTTAATAATGCCTCTGAATGGCTAGGTATTGAATGACTGACTTTAATGTTTCTTTTTACTAAGAGGAGCAAAGCTGCTCAGAAAGCTTGCAGTTTGTAAGACGTTTGTGAAATGTACATAGAAGAGTCCGTACTTGTATTTAAAATTTAATGGAGAAGTGAAGAAGTGATGTTTGGACTGAAAATTGTTTTCAGGAGGAAATATCTCCCTTTCCCCGTCAAGTTCTTGTTTCTGAGCTTAAGGAGAATAAGAAGTCTTATAAACCTCTAAAAATGTTTAAGGCTAAATTTCTGGTGTGGAACATCAATTGCTTGCTACATATGGAACATTAGAAATCTACAAGTGTTGTCGTTACGTGAAGAGTAGTGGAACTTTTACTGTAAACGTGATGGTCTAGATTACCTCTGTTTTGGTTCCATCTCTGTTTAGGTTAAAATTCATTCCCAGTGCTCATGACAGTTTTCATCTAGTACAAATATCACCTGACTTTGCACCTAATAAAGCAATAACATCTATCTCTCCCTTTGTTATTTAGCAGTGTGAGGAAAAGTTGACCTACCTCAGCAGTTGAAAAGATCTTGATAACCAAGGAATGACCAGAAATACTATAGAGCGTAATGCAGAGACTAATATGAATGACTGTGCTCAGATTTGCTTAACCATGTGTCATCAGTTGTGCTTGGTTTACATTGGCTTCCACACAGCATCTTTGGTGTATCTGTATTATTGTCTGCATCTGCTTCATTTCTGAGAGGACGTAATGGGGCAGATAACACGGAGATATCTAGTCTTGTCCTTGCAGGTTCTGTGAGCATGGAACCTAATCTCTATGCTATGCAATGAAACTGCAGCTACTTTTGATCCCAAGCAGCTTACTGAGTAGGCTGTCACATCTGCATTGTGTTGTTTTTGGCCAATCAAGTCTGTGAGATGCTAGACTGCTGTACTCTAGGTAATCTGACTGTGGACTAAAGTTTGCTTTAGCGTGCACTGATGTGGATTTGAGTCCTGGGTAGAACTGAGAAAGAAGAATGTTATTTATAAGACTTCTCAAAAACTGGTCTGACTAGAAATTTGGAGCTTGGCTTTCCATTTCTCTTACCTTTGTTTTGACCAGATACTCCTTCTTTGTCTGAACAAATGCTCTCAGTGGATTGTTTATAGAAATGTTTCAGCAAATTCATTCTCTAGAAAAAGAAGTTCAGTAAAAAATTTAAAAAATCCCACTCGTTCTAGGTGTAAGCATCAATTCAGACTTTAAAACCCCTCTGGCTGTCTGCAGGCCTCAATTAACAAATAATAACAAATAGATGCACTATTCATCCAAACTATCATTATGAAAAGAGTTCTTGGAATGACCACACAGCAGCACCAAACATCACTTTCTGCATAGGCTTTAGATATATTTACTGCGCTGAGTAGCAGCACTATGTGCAATTAAACACACATAATGATTACCAGTTGCCTATTAAAAAATGTCTTTTTAATTCCAGTGGCCTAGTGTGACTAAGGTCATAGTACATAAAGTTGCTTTTAATCCCAAGTTAAGTTTACATACACTTACTGTCCATAAAGGCCAAAGAAAGAAATGAAACAGCCTCCTCTCCTGATGTGCCTTTGAGATTCTAGAAAATGTCAGCTCTTGTGGCTAGATCAGCTACATGTACAAATTACTGCTGGTCCACTGAAGGAATTGGATCAGTGCCAGTTACTATCTGTAAGAATGTGGCCCAAGGTCTTTTAAAACAGAAAGTGAAATTCTCAGAAAATGTTTAAAGGTGTTCTATGATGCATCTGGGATTTTTTGTAGTGTATCCCTAAGGAGAAATTATTAATGCAAGAATGTCTGGTTTGCAGAAATAACCAAGTTATTCATACAATGAGTTGTTTTGTTTTGTTATTTGGTTACTGCTTGCCCAGTACTACAGTACATAACCTCTGACTCGCTAAAAATATTGCTTTTATGATTTACTTTTATGGAGTTATTTATGTTTAGAGACTTGGCCAGTTTCAAGAGGAATGAAATATCTTTCACTACCTTTTGTCTTGAAGCTTGAATTGTTTAGCATTATGTCTTGGTTGCATTTGAGTCATATTGCTCTATAATGGTTGTACTCTGTCAAGCATTCATGGGGCAAAGAGTGTGCTACAGCAGCATAAGAAAATAGTACTAAGAATGTTATACAAAAAGAGCAAGATTTTTACAGAACAAAGACTTTTTAATTCAGAGCTTAAGTAAATTGTACTAGAAATCAGTGGACTATGTCTCTAGATCTGAAGTAGTCACAGTAACACTTCTAAGTAACTGTACATACCTCACTGAAATCTTGTGGTAATTATTTCATTTCTAATGTGATTTGACTAATAAATTTATACATGTTGAAATCAAATATGAAGAAATATGTTAAAAGCTGCCTACAACAGAATACACGAACTCTCTCTGCTAGTAAAGTTGAATTATTAATGGTTTAATTTCTTATTTTTTTCCACAGGATTTGAAGTTCCAATTAAAACAGTGTTTGGGCCATTGCTTTGCCTGCCAGTGCTTAATCTTTTCCGAAAGCCTCATCACTTATCTAAAACAAAAGAAGAACGAGGTAAGGAGAGAAAGTAATGAAATGCAGCATAGCACATCTGTCAAAGGAACAGAAAGTAGCTTTAAAAAAAAAATCCAGGATCAATGACATTAAAAAATTTCATTGAGAACTAAATGTGTTTATGTTACGCATCTTAATACTAAGAGGTCTGTTACTATCATTATATTCTTGCATACACTGCAGGTTGGGTGGTTTGTGTGAGTGCTTTACTGTAGATGTAGCCACAGGATACAAATGACAAATAGGAACAAGAGCTCTGGAATTGCTAAATGAACCTCACTGTACTGTGGAGACCTTTAAAAGATTGTTTGACACCTTGATGCTGAACTTATGAATGTAATTTACATTTCTGAAGTTATTTCAAATTCAGTTTGGAGCCAGTCTAGATTTATGTTCTCCAAATAAGTACAGTGCGATATTGGGTGCTGTATGAAGGCTTCCACATTCCAGCACCTAGAGCAATGATTCCCTTTGTTGTTGATAATGGACCTTTCTGGAAATACCTGGAAATGTCTTTTTCAATGTCACTTAGGATTGCAGTAATATCTATTAAGGCAGGCAGAGCTACGGGTGAAACAGAGGAGTAGTACAGTGGTTTAAGTAGGTAAGGGAGATGTGGTTTGAAAAATATAAGCTTTTTTTGGGTTTGAAAAGTGTAGCTTGCAGTGGCTACCTTTTTAGTCACTGCTGACATTCAGATTTTCCCCATTCTCTTCTCCATTCTGCATTTTCAGATTTCTGCCATAGATCATGTTCAAACTAATACTAGCTGGTGCAGACTAGGCTTTATAACTACTCAGCCTCCTCATACAAAAACCGGCAGACTAGAAAGTCTTTTGGCTTCTCTGCTTTTCAATATACAATGTTATTGATTTGTTTCTGGATTGTTGAACATATGCCTTTTAAAGAGTCAAGAATACTGTTTATAATTTTGCTTTTCTAGTTGCATAAGGGATATCACTATGTAGCTGGAAAAAAAATCTCACATGGCATCACCAGAGTGTGAGATCAGTCATGAGTAAAACTGGTTTCAGTAGGTGTATTTTTAAAACATGTGTCACTGAGGGAGATTTGTACCTCCAGATACAACTGATAATATATATTATTATGAACATTCTTAAAATATTTTCTATACAGTTGCTGTCAGAAACTACTCTTACATATGAAGATTGTTCTATATGTGGTGTGTAAATCTTTAGAGATTTGCCAAATAATCTTGTGGTTTCTGAATCCCATCTTGCTTGAACTGTGTCTTACAGTGCTATCGTCTTCTGTCTCACCCATCTACAACATTGTTTCTGCTAAAAGGTGGGGATGGTCACAGGAAATCATTCTGACTGATTTTTGATTTTCTGAATTTTACTGAATTGTCCATTTATTGAGCAGCTGCAAAACAAATCTCAATCATATTGGTCTCTAAGACAGCAAAAGATAAGAGGATAAAGACATTTGTACAGTTAAATAAAAAATGACATTTTAGCTTTGTATATGGAAGTAATGAAAGGCTCACATAGAACTTCTTATAAACAAGGCCCATTCTCCAAAAAAAAACCCTCAAACTTTAAATTTACAATTAATTTTGAAAAAGTGCACTTGATCCATCTATAGCTCTTCCCTTCCGTGTCTTATAATTACATTTCAAAGCTATGCCTATCTGCTAGAAATCTACTTAAAGATTTTCTGGTATTCTGTTGCTTAAAACCCTAACATTTCCACCTTTAAAATTTTTATGTGTCTTCAAAACCCTGCTAGTAATGTATGCTAACATCTTAAATACTTTGAGATTATGAGTGTGGATCGTGTTTTTCAAGGACTGTGCACTGAATTGGCAACTGAAATGAAAAACATGCTGACTGTGTATGCAATTTAATTGGAACCCCTATTGATACAGCAAATGGTCAAGGTTTTGTTGTAGTTTCTAGACTCACCTGATTACAATAATAATGTCTGTGTTTCTATCCCCTAATAACTTCTGACCTAACTGACAAGAAATTTTTTAGCCCAGTGACTTTTATTAATGGAAAGATGGTTTGGAAAGAAAATTAAGTTCCTGGCATACTAGTGAAAAAACATGGCTGTGCTGAAAAAAAGGATTTTTTAAAATGCCCTAAGGGAAGGCTGCTTATTAAGTTCCTCTAAGACAGTCTACAAAAGAAAGAGACCTAATTAATGTGCCAGGCTTGGAGAAGTGTTTTAGTCAGAACCTGTGCCTCTTCTAGACGGGAAAATCCACAGAGGAGTAAATCTGTGAATGCAGGGAATTGTCCTGGGATTCTGCAATGGCAATCAAACTCCCTTCCTGCTCTGTGTGGTGAACATCTTCTCTGTGGTACATGTTTCCTATTTCTTTATATGATGCTGACATTTGATATCAAAACGAGGGGATCAATCTTGCAGTGCTAGGAACGTTTCTTTTCAGGTTGTAGCTTTTGTGTTTAAGACCAACGAGTGTTACTGTATGTATGGTTGCCATGCACAGTGTTTTATTATATTTGTAGTTTGGACTCCAAACAACAAAAAACCCACCCACATTCATTTTACTTATAGGGCAGCTTATTGTTCTTATTGAATAGTAACAATCCTTATACCATGGATGAAAGAATTTGATTTATCTCTGTTATTAGGTATACTAGGTGTGTGATTAGATATCACTCTTATAAACTATGTTTACATTACTATTCTATTAATTCCTGTTAGCTTGTACAGTCAGGGAAAGTTTCTGCTGTGAAACCCGTAAGGACATGCAGTGCATGTCCACACACAATTCCCAGCCTTTGCCAAGCCTCTGTAGTGTTACGTACCTTTAAGATGAAAAGTGGTTTCCTGGATAATTTGTATAATGTGTCTTTAAGTATTCATATTTTCAAGATGGATTTGGATTTGCAAGCTATATATGATAAAGCAAACCTTGCACTTTCTATTTTAGATATAGCATGGTTTGAAATGCATGAGGGTTCTTCTCCATATAGCGGATGGTTCACTTTGAGGATCTTAAACATTCATTTCTACTGGTACTCTTATCAGAGATTCTCTATTAATAATGCTATAGAGAAATAGGAGACTGTTGGAAATCACAAGGAAATCAATGAAAAACACTTTGCAACAATACTGTTCTTTTTACTTTCATTTTAGATTGTGAAAGCAATTTGCTAACGTTAATAAAGTGTTACAGTAAGCTCCTGAGCATTCAGTCCTAGAAACTTGCAAACTGAGATAAAAACGGTTAACAGCTGCACTATGGCAGTGGAAACTTACATGTTTTCTGTGGACCATCTTGGAGGACAATGAAACTTTGTTCCCAAAAATACTCATGAACTGCAGCTTCCCAGGACTGGAGTTTATTTTTTGAGAGAGCTTTGATTCTTTGGTCAGGGTGCTGCTCCGTAAGGAGATTTCTATTAGTTTGATCTAAATCTTAAAGATGTCTGAAGAATCAATAGGAAACAAAGGTTTTAATGGAAGAGGTGTAAGTTCATTGAAATCCCTAAGAGTAAAATCATCATCCTAAGGAGAGCATTCACTTCCTGTATGTATAGAAATTCTCTTAGAATGATTGTGTTCAGTGGCTGTTCCACGCTGCGGAAAACCTAGAGGAGTAATTATGAATTAAGGACAAGAAGGAATAAACAGCTATTCAATTTTGCTTCAAATATTATAAGCACAGCTTTCTTAATTAACTAAAACTCTGTGGTGTTTATTAAAAGTTTAAAGTGATTTTTGTTTATTAAAATAGTCTTAATCTATATTTACTGCTCCTAGCCAAGGTGGCCTAATGTGGGATAAGAACTACTGAATTATCCATTTTCAAAAAATGTCCCATTATGATGTTTGTGTCTCATTAATTTCTCTCACTGGAACCTCATTCCACCTTCACAGGCTATAAATGCTCTAGCAGTATGTCATAGTGATTCCAAAGTATATTAATATTGTTGGTGTGAATTTGAGGTAGCAAAGTAGACAACTGTACACTGAATCCCACATTCTTCTTTGCAAAAAAAAATCTTTTTTAAGTCAGCAGCAATCCATAATGCAAATTGATATTTTATATAGTGTCTGGCACTATGAATCACATGCCATACCTTACCTTTTGAACTGTGGTCTCATATCCTCCTTTTTTTCACTTACAACAACAAAACATGGAAAACAGAATTAAAACATTTCTTAGAGAGAATTTGAACTATCAAGCAGAGAAATGTCGTTATTTCTTTAATTGTGTACATGAAAAAAAATATTGCTATAGAGTTCCAGCAGAGCAATTTCTTAGCAATTCACCATGGAGACGGTTACTTGCAATCTTCCAGAGCTCTGTCCTTTAAGAAAAATATATCCTTACGCAATTCAAATTATTTTACAATCTTTAAAGTCTCACTTTAGAAATCACTGATGTATTAACTTAATCATCTATCTGAGTTTGTTCTAGCAAAAACCCGTATGTGGTAGAGATGTTTCTAACTACTTTCAGTGTGTTTGATAAACCAGTCCATCAGTAACAAGAAAAATAAAATGAGTAATTCAAAAGCTATCAATACTGACCAAGGAGAAGAGTTGCTTACATCTTCACATCTTCAGTATATTTTTCTTCTTTTTTTTCTTTTTCTTTTTCTTTTTTTTTTTTTTTTTTTTGGCCCCAAACCATTATTTTACAGATAAAATGACTTTGGAATAGATAAAGATGATAGTTTTTTACTATATCTGTAAATATCATAGTTCTTACTAGTATTAGACGGATCATGTGAGTACATTCTTTGATGTATTTTGCTGGCATCAGAAAGATAATAAATGATTGAACATATAATGTCTTCTGCCTGGCACATCTTACTTAGACTCCCACAGAAGTATTCGTATCCTGTTCTTTCTACTGTTCGACTAGTTAATGTTTTCCAGCACAAGTGAAGCCCAAGGCACTGAACAGTAGGTTCTCAGTCTATTTGAATGCTATTGGGGTTGAATATATAGGCAAGCTCTTAAGCTGACAGTGAACAGCACAGCTACAAATAACACTAGAGAAACTCAAATTCTTTTAGGCATGAGAGCTCAAAGGTTCCTCTTAACACTGGTGCGGTCTTGCGCAGGCCTGCAGCAAGGTGGTAGGTTCAAGGTCTTCTGCTGAAATTGCTGAGCGTTTGTGCACATCTAAGCCTCACTGTACTCTAGAGTTGGGGCAGTGAAGTGGAGCATGATGGTGTTTTCTTTGTTCCTTGACAGTACGTGATCTCTAAATAGCTGCTGTCCAAGTTTAACTTTACTTAAGACCATTCTTACGTAAAGAACAGCTTAATGTCTTTTACTGATAACTTGATTCTATTCGCAGCTAAGGAAAAAACATATATAACTTCAGAATTAATATTCTTATCATTTCTCTTTGAATGCAGCAAATTCTACTGCAACTATTCCCTCCATTCCCAGAGAATTTATTTGGAGATTCTCTTGAATAGTAACTGTAATGGCTCTACACTGGCATGATATAATGAAGTTCTGCCTCCAGAGATTTAGATAAAACCATTTTAGTAGACTGATCTCATCCTAATCCTTATTAGACATGCGTCCAAATCTTAAAACTACAATTGCTGTAATCTCACAATACTTTGGGTTTACTGCTTTTTAAAAAAATTATATTTAATTTTAACTCAAGTATGTCACTACTTGAAATAATAGGTGCTACAGGTCAGGGAGTGTGTGGGTGGAAAAGGGTGAACTGTGGTAACCTAACATTGCTTTGGCAATACTATCTTTCATGGTACACGTGCTAAATTCAGCTGAAAAACCTAAAGAGGTATCAAATGTGGAAAAAAACTTTATGAAAACAAACGAAACCAGCATGTGTAAGCTCTTAATTTAATTACTGCAGATTTATTTTGATTTGTATCTGAAACACAGCAGGCAGGAGAGAAATTGTTTGCTAGAATAAAAATAGATCATTCCAATGCACAGTGTTTTCCATTAAGCTCTCTGTAGACTTACAAGCTGGAGAGCTCCTAAATTTTCTACTCTATCATTTAAGGTTTATTTTCATTTTATTTTCAACATGCAACAAACTTCAGGATATTATATTGGTTATCTTGATAGCAGAGTTTCTGGTTCTTTCTGAGGTCGAGAAGGAAAGGGGCAGCAACTGGAGTCCATCCAGATGTCAGGAGATCACTCTCCCTGACATTTCCAGAACCCCCCTTGGAGCGGTTTGTTATCCTACACACCAATGTCAGCAGGTCTTTCAGCTGCATAGATCCATTCCCATGACTCTGACTTAGGCTCTTAGTTTCCATTACTGGAATGTATAAAATCTGCAGTTCCCCCACTGAATATGCCCAGTGGATCTCTGTATGCATACAGTCTGTCTGTATAAGTTGGAATGGAGAACTTCAGGCCTTTACCAGAGTTCAAGCAACAGTGCCTGGTCATTAGCACACTGGCACATGTTGCTCAGTGCTGTGCCACTCCCAGCTTCACCCTGGGACAATACTGCATGTGTCACCTACTCACAGCATTTGGAGAATCTCTGCCAGAAATCTGATGGCAGAACTGCTGGAAGCCATCAGCTGTTAGAGGACAGAAGTAAAATTTTAGAGTAAAGAAAGGTTGCTTGCCAGTAGAAGTTATTTGAATACTTGATAGACAGATTCACATTTCATTCCCTTTCCCTTCTCAGTCTCTTTCAAGTACAGTTAGCATTCCCTATCCAGGAACAAGGGACTGGAAAAACTTGTTGGTGTAGAGGGGAATATGTTTGTCCTGCTAGAAAGAGTGGTGCAAAGAGTCGTTTCATTGCAAATCAGGGATTCCAGATAAGTCACTGCAGCCTTTTATGGTGTCTGCAATGCATCAGGTATGTATCAGGCTCGACAACAGTGCATTGAAGTAGGAGAATTCCAATTCATATATAAGCAGCTATAGCCAATAATACTGCATGGACATTTTAAAAGCAATTTGGAAATGGAAATACAGAGAGATCAGGAGAAAAGATTGAATTATTATTCAATGATCCCATATTTATAAATTATCTAGTATCTATAATACTTGAAAATAGGATTTATTTACTTTAATAATTCATGGACAGTTCACAGAAGGTAATTTATTAATAATACAGTGTCATCAATACGGATTTGTTCAATTCCTTTTCTGCTGAGCTTACTGGTCTGTTCTATTACAGCAGCAAGGAAGTCTTGTTTTAAAGAACTGTGAAAATATGCCTATTACCTTGTTTTCAAAATGAAATGTAGAGATGTTGGCGGAATGCAAAGCTTCAGTTTGAGGTCAGGAGAAATGACAAACACAGAATTAAGAATACACTCCAGCTCAGGTGGACACTAAAGGTCACTGTGCAGGAAAAATACTTGAAATAAGCATGTGCTTACATTTGAGTCACATCACTAAAATCAATGGAATTACTCTTATACTTACTGTGTAATTATACAATTAAGACATTTAAGTGTTCTGCTGATTTAGAGCCTGAATTTTTGAGTACTCTATAGAGGCAAAGCCTATTGAATCAGAAATATGCCATTTGCAGCCTACTTACCAAACTCTTCAATATTCCGTCAATAACTTCAGCTGTTTCCTGTACAAACTAGCATTGTCCCTACAAAATATTGGTTTACAAATCATGCTCTTTCAACAGTAACATTTAGTAGGGTGGGGGTAATTATTTGCATTCCATATTTTTTGTCACCTCATTCTTCCCCAAAATAAGTTTCTCAAGTTGCTCTGCTCAAATATTGCATCTGAAACCATTTGTTGTGGAACAACAAATCTGCATGCTTTCAGGAAGAAAAGCCACTATCTGGTTAGTTACTGCTGAAAAGGCTGGAATTGTATTCTCAGGAAAGCAGGACTGCGCATTCCCCTGAGAATATTTGAAACAAATATGCACCAAATAAGTAATTCTGTCTGATGATTTTTTTTTAAGCACTCTAACAAGTGAAAAATTGATAAGAAATAGAAGCAGTGGTACGGTTTGATTAGGTCCATATCCAGAGCTGCATCATGTTGCAGCACAGGTGATTTTTCATTTGTCTGCTGCCAAGGATGATGCCAGGCATACTGCTGGCTAGCAGTTTCTACTCGTTGCACAAATGTGTACAGTTCACCTGCTACAGTATGGGGCAGATGCTCCAGAAAAGCAGATGGAACAATTCTATTGTACATAAATACCTGAAGATAGTGTGCAAGGATGACTGAGCCAGGCTCTTTCCAGTGGATGCTAGTGCCAAGACAAGAGGGCAACAGGCACAAACTGAAACAGAGGACATTCTCCAGGAACTCCAGTAAGCAATTCTGTATGGGTGATACAGCACTGGCACAGGTTGCTCGGAGAGACTGTGCTGTTCTCCCTTCTGGGAGATGGTCAGAAGCATCTGTATATAATTCTGGGCACCCTGCTCTGGGTGGCACTGCTGGAGCAGGAGTTGGAGCAGACCAGGTGGATCGAGCGGTCTCTTCCAACCTCTACCATTCCATGATTCTGTATGATATTTAATTTACAGAACTGGCATGCAAACTTAAAATGAAAACTGTTTTTACTTTGTGATCAATCACCTTATGTCGTTTTTAGGTTCTTGTGCATTAAGTACAAACCATGAAAGCAGCAGCATGGTGCTGAGTATAGAAGATCATTCACAGACTGTGAATTGGAGGAAAAGAGAGGAGAAGTTTATTCCATAAATTTATTCTAGAAATCTTTCTAGCAAAATGTTACTGGTCTTTAAGCATTTGTATTTTTATTTTTTTCCTTTCCAATTCTCAGCCAATGAACAAGAACATATCGTATTGCAACTTCTTTTGTGATTCATTCCTCATAAAACGATCTGTTCTCTTAGTGGCACTTGTTATTAATCAAGGTTTTCTCCTTGCATTAGAGTCATTGGCTCAATCACTTCAGTGTGTATAATCATTTATTTTTTAGCAGTACACTAGTGAGTAGGTGCTCATATATGTCTGTCAAAGGGATACACTTAGTGTTGCTTTATAATTTCAGTGAGAACAATAATGGTTGAAATGTGATCGCTTTTTCTTTTTTTTAATTAAAAAAAAAAATGACGTCCCCACAGTAGGAGGAGAGAGTAAAAAGGATGGAATTTTCCAAACTCCATTTATTTTTGTATCATTGAAACATTCAAAAGTACAAGGAAATGCTTCTTCAATATCAGTCATTTCATAATGTATCCGCAGAGACAGTAGACTTGTGTTACCCTGAAAAGAATGTGGAAAGGGCTAATTTGTTATAATAGTGCATGTATTTGCAGAGTACAGCACAAAAATTCTCACTCTAACAAATGAAATGGAGAAGGGAGATGGAGATTGCATATAGATATAATATTCTTTATTGATAAGGTATTGTTTTCCCTGCTTCTGCCTGAATTAAACTGAGATAAAGACCGATAAGATGTAATACGTCATCAGATAGATACTGATGATATATTTTAATGCAGGAATGTAATTTTTGAGATATTAGGGGGAAAAAAATTGAGAGGCTCCAAAAGATGAATCAGTTTTTTTGTGTGTCAGGCCTGTTCTCCACTTGGAGACCTTACTGCCAGGCTATTTGAAAACGGAGAGGAGAGGAGAGGAGAGGAGAGGAGAGGAGAGGAGAGGAGAGGAGAGGAGAGGAGAGGAGAGGAGAGGAGAGGAACCGTTCAAAAGGAAATGTGTGGCTACATATCTTGTTCTCAGAATTGGTCTTCTCATGTTTTCCTTGAATTTTTCTGTTACCTATTTCCTGATTTCCACCAATGGCTGCACTGGTTGTTTTTTTGGGCTGTTTTTTGTTTTGTTTTGTTTTTTTTTTACTTTTCCAGACTTCCTGTACTACCTGCTTTTCTTTCCTATATATTTTAGCTAAGCCTTTTGATTTTCATGCCATACTGAAGGTGAATTCTTTTCTTTTTTCTTCTCCTGTCTTTCACCTTGCTTGGCAATTGTTTTGTAGAGATCTGATGAGAAATCTTCCATTCCCACAACTCCCAATATTATTATTTTTTCTCTTTAAATGATTCTGCACCATCACAGTATTTTACTGCATCACATTCCAGCATTTAAGGTATCTTGCAAAGTCCTGATATCACTCATCTTTATATCTTCGTTCATTTAATCTACTCTGCTTACTCCTTGCTTATTTTCTCCAATTAAATTTTCATTTTTGAAGCTTTGCTTCTTTTCTCATACAATTCCATATTTTTTCAAGAGCATTCTCTTTATCATTTTCTGTTCCTGCGCTCTGGAAATATTCCTCATGATCATCACAGTCCTCCTTACACATTCAGCTACTCGTATCTATCTGGACTTGTATCTTATCTGGATGATAAGCTGGTTCTGAAAGAGGTGTACTTCCCACTTCCACAGGGCTGTGCCTGCCCCACTGCTCACAGCTGTGAGCAGGACATGAAGGCGGTGAAAGAGCAGCCCATGCAGAAGGACACAATGCCACTGCTCGGGGCTTCTCTGCCCCATCAGCCCTGAATAGTCACTGCATGCAACCAGCTTCAAGCTGTTGCTCAGATGGTGACTACTGCTCGTGCTGTTTGTAATATTTCAGTTGTGATGATTTAGTGCTGTGATTATTGATGCTGTTAGGATATAATTTCTTAGTACTGGTGCTGCTGTGGTAGGACACAGTGGCTCATCAAATTGCATCCCTGGTCTTTTATATTCCTTTTAGAAAAGAAAGAAAATCTTTGAGTATACATTTAAATTTGGTGCAGCATGGATGATTATGTTGTGTAACTACCATTCAGAAAATGGTTATTAAATAGAGCCTGATGGAGTTTTGCCTCGGAAGGTTTGTGGATGCGTTTTGTCCCTTAAGAGACATGCCTGCTCATGCAGGGCAGTTCTGGGCTGGGAGAGTTCAGTGAAACCTGCCCTTCCACAGCACCAAGGGGCCTCATTGTTAGAGGGTGATTAGTGTTGATTAGCAGGGTGATGACAACCCTAATTAGACTCTGAGGAAACCTGAGGAGCAAAACTTTGCAGCTGAGTTACAAAGCTGGACTAATTAGAAGGGCACTGCAGCACATTAGGATGGTATTCTGCTGTCTGACTAAAAATGGCTGCTTGCTGCTGTAGCCCCTGATTTGTGTGGTTTTTAATGAAGATGTTCTTAATGAGGAACAAAATTTTCCTCCTGTAGGGATTTCCTTGGTTTTGGGAGGAGAAGGACAGCAGATGTCAGAAGATGCAGCCAACCCTGCCCGGTAGGCCCTCTTCGTTATCTGTGCTGCATGGTTAACTGGGTGATGCAAAGGCCAGGGCATCCAATTACTAATGAGTCTGAGACAGTTATCATTATTTTAAAAAACTGCTTAAAGCTTTTAATAATGCTGTGAGAAAAGAACCTTTTTTTGAGGTATGTGATATTCTGCATTGCATAATTCATCCCTGTGTAGTTTCTAAGAAAGTTAATGAAGTTATAGAGTAATTAAACTACGTCTCTTGCAGCTTTGTTGGCTTCCTGTATAAATGAAACAGGCATTTATATACTAGATGTTATCTCTTACAGAATAGGTGCAGAATATTTTAATAGCCATTGTGCAATTATATTTTGAGTTACACAACTAGTGGGATTTATCGGTTTTCTTGTGTTTTCTTTGTTTTCATTTATGTCTAGTTTGGCTTATATAAATCTACACAATGTAATGGTTTAATTGCCAACAGAATCCAGGCTGAAAGCCAGCTTTTAAGGAGTACTAGTCTAATGCCAAAGTAATGTAGTGTCTGAATCTGGCGGGAGGAGAGGAGGATGTGGGAAGGAGTGTATGGGCTGTGGCTATATATTACTGAATTCTGTGCCTGTCTGTTGGAACATCATGCTGTAACTGCAAAAATCAGAAGAAAACTGTATTTTCGAGATTGTTGTGTTTTTTTTTTTTTTTTTTTTTTTTTTTTAAATATTTAGTGTTATTCTAGAAGATCACAGAGAAGGAATTTGTCCATTCCATGCTTTAGATAAAAATAAGCATATGTGAAGTGGATTGGAAAGGATTTTTAAGAAAGCAATTCTAGCCCTCAGCTGCAGGAAATATCGTCTGCTCGATGATTTCAGAAGCTGACCTTCTTCTCAGTTTTCTGAGTACTGCTGCAGTACTTTTTCATTGAAACACATACTTCTTTCCTGAGGAGTTGGTTTTTAATTCTGTGATGAAGCATTTCTGCAATTGCAGAGCAGTTTTACTGTGTAGAGTTCTATTAGTAGACAGCTGAGAAGATCATTAAACTACAGTACCTGGGGACTGCTCCTGTGCCATGTCAGAAACATGTCAAAGTCAAGATGTTTTTCAGCCTCCCCTCCATAAAAGCACAAGTGAGCTCAGTTGAGATCTGCTGGAAAAATTAAACTGGGGGGATAAGTCAAGTGTAGGTTGAAAGAACACGGAGTATTCATTTTAAAATAACCCAGCCGTTTCCAAAGAAATGCATTGCTTCACAGTTATAGTTAGTATGGATATGCTTATCTTGATAAACTTAATGATTTCATGTAGTACAGTGATCGGCCTCTTGTGTACCTTAAGAAATCAACTAATATAAATCAAAAAATATATATAAATGTAAACTATATATATATAAATCATAACCTAGTATAAATCAGTAATATCATCTGCTAAATATAAAGCATGATAGTGCTTTAAATTAAAGTGAGAAGGCATTCAAGTTGGAGAAAAGAGTCATTAAATAGCCACAGAACATGGAAGGTTTTACTTTTAAAATGATGTACAGTAAAGGTATATTCCTACATCTCTCTAGCTATATCTGCACCCTCTGCTCTCTTTTATTCTTTGAAGTGCCTCTATATCAATGCATGCAGCACAGAGAATAAATAGGAACAATTAGGGATCTGTGTGTGGTTGGAGGGCTAGAGTGTCACTGCAATTACAGAGACCTAGTGGTCTATGTGACAGGAATGCTGCCATGAATGGTTATGTGCTTTTTAGGAAGGATAGGCCAGGAAGGCAACATGGTGGAGTTGCTTTTTATGTGAGAGAATAACTGGAACGTATCAAGCTCTGCCTAAGTGTGAATGATGAATGAGCAGAGAGCTAATGGGTGAGAATTTAGGGGCAAGATAATACAGATGACACCTTTGTGGGTGTTTTCTACAGCCACCTGATCAGGAGCAGGAAATTAAGGAAGCATTCTACAAACAGCTGGAAGGTGTTAAGGGGCTTGCAGCATCTTTTGTATGAGGAAAGAGTCAGAGACCTGGGGGAGTTCAGCCTGGAGAAGAGGAGACTGAGAGGGGATCTTACCAATGCCTATAAATACCTGGTGGATGGGAGTGAGTTGCTTTCAAGAGATCTAAATAAGTTGGACTTTTAAGAACGTGAATCTTTCTTCTATGTGGATAGTGCAAATAGCCACACTACTTTTGTCTGGAGTTGTTCTAGGCTTTCCCTGAAGAAGAAATACAAACACATGGTGTGTGATTTGCATCCTTACCAAATTCATTGCCTTTCTTAAAATACGGAGCTGAATTTAGTGCTCAGTTTAAAACTGCTATTTCTGTAATTGTTTAAAGGCCAACTGGTGAGGCACTAAACAAAAGCTATCATGTTCATAAAGCAAAAAATCATTTGCTGTAACAGCTTCTTGCTATTTTGTGGTGCAGGGGGATGGGAAGACTTTGAAACCTACTCTATGAATCATTCCCAACATCATGTGTTACGTGAATATTATTTTTAAGTGTGTAACTATGCTATTAGAGCCTTCTGTGATTTAGAGAGAGCTTTCAGAATACTAAAAAGTCATTATTTACTTTCTTACAGTCTATTAATGCTGAACAGTCCTCATGCAGGCTCTGCTGTGGCAGGGTTGATAGGTTCTCAGTGGACTTGTCTTGTTAATAGGAGGAAAGAGGCTCTTGCTGAAATTTCTACTCCCATCCAAAACGTGACTCCTCTAGACAGCTAATTGTATTGCATTTGAACTTTCTCCCTGATGTGGCAAAATGAATGTCCTTAGACCTCTACATTAAATAAAAGGCTTTTCTTCATATGTGCCAGTGTTTCCGCAGCTTACCATACAAGAAGCCTGAGCCTTGGTGACTGAGACAGGTCATCTTCCTTTCTCTCAGTGAAACCTCAATGTCAGGAAGATAGAGTGCCTCTAACCTGGGCCAGGTTGGGAAGTTGTGTTGGGTACCATTGCTTTTCCCATCCAGACTGTTTGTACATTTTCTTGGAGCTAGTAAATATTTACATGATGAGACTGCATTGCTGTCTCCTAAAAAATGGAGTGCTAAATGCACTCAGTCTCATCATTATTTAAACTTTAGGGATACGGGGCATGAATGTGAACTGTAGGAATGTAGAAAATGTAGGAAAGCTTTTCTGCAGCAGCTCAAGCTCTACAGCTGGGAATGAATGAAAAAGTAGCAGTGCAGAGACTGTGTTTACATGCAGTTCCTTGCAGTTTTACTGCCAGTGGCTGTTTATTGAACTCTAAATACACATGTAACTGTTATCTGTCAGCGGTGTTAGCTGAAATGACAAGACAGTGCAGTTTGAGCATTGTCATGTAACGTTAGGGTCTCATTAAGATTTAAATCATTAAAACTACAGTTTCACCTGTGTTTGATAAACTGGGATCCATGAAAGAAAACTAAGACTTTTGTTAGCTTGACTGCACTTTAGATAGTAGCAAAAACAAAAGCCCTCTTCAATCTCTATTTAGATTTCTTCAGTTATGAGGTGGTGGTATCTGATAGCTTCTTTTGGGGTTGGCTTATGAAAATTAACTGATGTGTAGATCGCCTCTGAATTTATACAGTGAGAAAGGGTTTAAGGAGAACTGGACCCTTTTCATGTCCACTTGTCCAAAGAGACATGGAGAATCTTTGAAGAAGGAGAGTTTGTGTTACACAAGCTTATAGGTGTCTTAGAAATAGCCAAAATATTCTTCTACCAGTGTCAGTTTTGCTGACAAATGCTGTTTTGGTTACTCTAAAGATCCATCCTTATTCTTTATTTCACGTTTCCTTCATTCACATTTTACGGGTTAAAATAATGTGAATGTTATATAGTTTGGGAGGATAATTGGAGACATATGTAACTGATGGTATGAGTTGGTGTGCTCTTTCAGTGTGACAGCCAAGTGAATGACCAGCTTTTCTAAAACTGCATTATTTCAATGTGTTTGTGATTTTTAATGAATGAAATAAAACATGACAAGATAATTTTGGGTATAACAGTGGAAGAGAGACATGAGTTTAGGTTTTGATCTGAATGATAAATGGGGCATTTTCTGTCCAATCTTTCATGGTTTGAGTGAGAGTTATCTGGTTAAAAATGATTTCAACAAACAATGTAAAATTGGCGGTGGCCATTTATAATATGAACCACTAACAATTGAATAATAGCTAGTTTATTTTCTCCAGGGTATAGTATCTAGTTTATGAATGCACTTGTACTTCATAAATCATTCTCAAGAGCAAAAGGGAGAAAAATGAAAAATCCATTTTCCTTCAGCCCCCAGGGTCTTTATTTAATTTTTAATGAAATAGAGAGGATACTTCATCAATGGCAACAATAGAACATTTTCAATGCTCATCTTTGAAAACAAACAGAAACAAATCTTAAACCACCGTTAAATATCCCCATCCCACAGCCCAAAACAAATAAGGCGAAGGAGCTGCCTTGAGAGATGAAGCAGATTTTAAATTGAATAGATTTTTGAAGCATTTAAAGATTTGACAGTTACTTAGGTGTGAGATGTTCTTACCTAGCAGATAGCAGAATAAAGTCAGTGTTAAATGTTTATATGATTTCTAGATGGTGTAATACTTCAGAGCACAAATGTGTTAAGGCTGGATATTTTCAAGTTCTGGCTTATGTGACAATGGGAGCTCTGGAATCACAAAAGCTCTGCTTGAATATGACATTTGTCCTTTAATTATCTTAAATGGTGACTGTCTCTGTGTATATCATAGGGCAGTGTTATTTAAAATTCAAATAACGGAATTCTGCTGAGTGCAATAGTGAAAAGATTTTTCTCCTGTTGATTTAAGTGTCAGCTTTCTGAGTCTGAGGCACAGTCGCATCATGAGATAATCTAATTTAGCCCAATGAATATCAGAGGTTATTTTACATTGTGTACCCTTGTGTTTTATTTTGTTCACACTGATATTACTGAGCTCATTCTCCATAGAAGTGTCTGATTCTGATTTGAGGGCATCACAAGAGGGAGTTAAAAAAAAAAAAGGGGGAAGGTTGTGTGTGATGGTGGAGGGAAGGTGTAGAATATCATCCAAAGAATAATCATTCCTAAAATATGTAACGTATTTCCAGGTTACCTTCATCCTTTTTGAGTTACTTCCTAGATTCTGCTTTGCTACCAGATTTACACACTCTTCAGTGTTACTGATTTTCCTTTGATGAACTCTTCTAAGCTCAGACCCGTTCTCAGTCATTTCTTTCATAAATGTCCATATTTTCACATTTTCCTAATGTTCTCAAATTGTGTGTTTTTTCCATTAGAAGTGAATGCTAGGCACAGGTTGAGTGGTTTAGCATCTGTCTCTCCCTATTTCATTGTAGTAGAATAAATAGAATAAGAAAAGTCACTGTGGCTTTTCTTGCAGAAAATAGGAAATTCTGGTAGTAAATTTTTAGCAGAACTACTTTTCTCATCTAGTAATCCTGTTATTGTTTTGCTTTCAGTAATATTTGTCTATTGATACAATCTCTTACTTTCTCTAGGAAGTCTGTCAGTCCACATAACAAACTCTTATCTAAAGTGAAAGAAGGAAGAGCTCTCATTCTCAGACCATTGGGATATTTCTAATAAATATTCTACTACAGCCATTACTAACTTGATTTTCAGTGCATCAATCAGATTGCAAACAATAAGTGCTTTTCAGAAGCTATATACCAAATAACTTTTAGAAAGCAGGTGTAGAATCTAGGTGATCTCTGCATAAAGCTCAGTCACCATTGTATATTACTGCATCTTGAAGCACCGACTTAAGGATAAAAAGTGGGGTTTTATGTAAATGGATGATCAACGTGAAATTCAGTCAATGCTTATCTTTAGCACTATGCTGTCTCCTTTAAGAATTTCAGTAAGTAGTTCTTTGCACTATCTGCACTGTCATACCTGAAACAACGGTTCTGGAGAGTAAGTGAAGTTGCTGCTTTTCATTGTCTGAGGTATGGATTTTAAATTTCCTACCACGTACTCCTGATGGTAGTAGTATTACTAAGTTTTCCTTTTTGTTACTGGTGCTAGAACATCATTTAATTTCCTTTTCTAGTGTGCTTTCTGTAACACATTGCTGTGTGTGGTATTGCCATGCTGCTTGTGCCAACAGTATGTAGAAGTTGCATATTCAATTGTAATACACAGGACAGATTACGGGAAAAATAAAAGTATGGAGCAGCAGCTTGAAGAGCATTTGAAAACCCCATGCAGAATTCAGAGTTCCAACCTAGTTGTGCATCACCAGCAATGTGAGTCTCTGCATAGCAGGCCTAAATGTTTTTTCCATCCATCAGCAGATGAAACTCTGTTTTTTTTAGTGTTTTTTCTCATCCACAGTAATTAGTTATTTTTCTGCCTTAGATGGCAGCTCAGCTAAATTTTTATTACTTCATGTGCTCATGGCTCATTTATTGTTTTATTTTTCTTCTCTGTTTGCTAGATTTATTACTTTTGCATGAAATAATTCTTTTAAGATAACTGTTTACTTCTGCAGAGGCTTCTTCAATTTGAAGTTGTTCTGCAGTTTTGGTTCTTGTTGCTTATAAACAAAATGCCACTAGCAATCTGCATGGCTTCTGCCAAAAGGTACAACTGTGAGAATTAGAAGAAACTCAGCATGAAGAAAATAATTTAATTTCCTAAGTTCTCACATTTATGACTTTTTGTCAAAATTAAACTTCTGTGAATACCATTTCGTGGCAAGACTGAAAATTCTAGGTTGCTTGTAGTTCTTGGTCTGCGTTTTCAGGACAGATGCAGCTCAGTGTTCTGAAGAGCTCAGCTCTCTCACATTCTTCTAGTTTGATATTTGGACAGATTTTCAAAAACTAATGAAGCAAGTGGTTAGTCTTATAACATTTGGGTTAAGGTCATGCTTCTAGTCTCTCTTCTGAAGCTGCAGAGGCAGGTCAGCAGTCTAAAGCAAAGACTCATTTTGCAAAATGAAACCAAAAAACACTCTCAAATTCTACATAAAAATTTTAAAACAATAGGGTAAACAGTTCTAGTATGCTTTCAGTGTACAATCTGACCTCTTGTAGGAGGTGCTTATGTTAGAAGCATAGCTGTTAGGTAAGAGAGACACAGTTTTCAGTGGGGCACTTCAAAATTCAGACCTGCCTGCTTTTATAACTTAGCATTGTCTTACGGTTGGTTGGCAAAGGGTTCTGCATGGTTTATCTATAAATAATTGAACTGCAAATAAACCTGTTGTCACCTGAAGTACATGGTAACCTTAATAATAACATTAGGAATAGCCTTAAAATGGTGGAAAACAGATGAGATGCAAACATATTCCCTAGCAACAATGCAGATACTGAGTTACATGAGCAATTGGATACCACTCTTGTCACAGATATTACATTTCTCTGTATCTCTGAAGATCAGCTAATTAAAAAGTGCATTTAGCCAGAGGAATTATTGTTATGAAATCACAGTTATGCTGTAAGCAAATACAAAGAAAAAGTAATAAAGCTTAATTTACTTATGAACACTCTAATCCATCTGCTATACCAATATATCAACATTAAGATTATCCAGTATTATTGTAGTATTCCTTTTTCCAAGTATGTTCCACTGAAAAATATGAGGATTAGAATTCAGTCCTGTAGAAGAGGACTGTGAGAAACAAATTCAAATGATGATGAAATAATTGTGTTTAAATTCCAAAGAGTGGTGGTTAATATGACAGTGGTCAGGCGTGTTTCATTCACTTGTGGTTGGAATTCAAGAAATTTCTTATCATTTTAATGCTGCATAAAGTAACTTCCACGTCCATCCTTGTGGACAAGCGATTCTCTTTGATAGTGCTGATGAATTTCTTATCTTCTCCAGAAGGAAAGGAGCAAGAACATCTGAGGACAGAATGATGACTTTTTCTCTTCTACATCTATCAGCATTTCTATAATTGTGTGAAATTCTGCCTGAGAGCATATTTAAAATGTGTGTATGTGAATCTTAAAAGGTGGATGCAAAATGACTTCTGACTGCAGATCATGTAGACAGAGCTCTGCAAATTTATAGTTCTGTTTCAGTTTTTAGTCTTCCAATTTTTAGAAAAGGGGGGAGTAGATTAACTAAATCAAACTAGTTGGTACTTTTTCCTTGATATGTCATTCTATGGGGAAAAAATATAGGTATCTGTTCCAATAATTTTGCATTTTGTTTTTTTAGCATCTACTAATGTCCTAGTGAAACTAAGCAACAGGAAATGTACACTAATTATTCTTTTGTGTATGCATTCTTTTTTGTCCTGCAAAGCAATGCTGATCTGTTACATGGGATGAGCTCTTCAGTGCCAGCAGAACTAGGTATTTGGATATAGAGATAGGTATTTGGAATCTTTACCAGACACTGGGAAGTGAGATTTTATATCCACTCCTTGCACATATTGCCTTGAACAGGTGTTTGCTGCCTGTTGCCAGGAAGCAGTTACTTATCCAGTCACGTATCCATATGCAGTGCAGCATAGCACCCTGGCTCTTGTCAAAAGAAAGTCCCAGCCTCTCTCCAGTGAGATAGTTGTGGCTGGTGAGAAGCCATCCTTTTGAGAAGATGCCAGGCAAACGATATAATCAGTCTGTACCTTTGGCTTAGCAAGCCCTTCTGCCTAATTTTTAAGGGTAGTAGTTCTCTCTTCAGCTTCTCATTTCTTTGGCCTCTTAAAGTAGCACATTTGATCCATGACAATGTATGTTGGCTCCAGTCTTTCCTTGAAGATAGAAACTTCGTGTGAAGCTGGTTTTAAAAAAAGTAATAAAAACCTAATCTTGTACCAACTTATGCTTATGCTCCATAAGCATCTCTTCAGCTTCTGCGTTTAACTTCACTCAGTTATCACAAATGTGAAAACCATTACTGTGATCTGCTGGCTCTGACTTAAGCCATTTCCTAAATAGTTTTATTGACAGTTCTCCTACTGCTGTTGCTGACTTGCAAATACCTGATTTACAGAGAAAAACACCCTTTCACATATGTCTACCAGTAAATTTTGCCTCTTGCAGTACTGTGAGTAGTCTACTTTTCACACAGATGGGTATGAGCTGAAATAAGCTCTGTGATGTGTTCAGAGCCATGTGACTGGGAAAGCAGAAATGAACAATTTACTGTGAATCATTTAATTTTTTTTTTCTAGGAGAGGCAGAGGGGGAAGAAGGAGTAGGGATTACAAGGGCTGTTCCTGTTCTATGATGTAGGCCCACAATGTCAGAGGCAGATGATGATGGGATGGCAGTAGAGGCTGAACCTTCCCACCACTGTTCCATTATGTTGTGTGGCCATGTGACAGATGGCAGCAGAGGGGCAGTCTGACAGAATGGCATCTGACATGGACAGACATATGAAGCAAAGGGGTGGAACTGAATTCCTACATGTGGAAGAAATGGCAGCCATTGACATTCATCGATGATTGCTGAACGAGTGGATGTGAGCACAGTGAGGAGGTGGGTGGTGCATTTCAGCAGTGAAGTGGTGACAGGGACATGTAAAACAAATTTGTGGGGTTTTTTTTGTTTTTTTTTTTGGTTTTTTTTTTTTTCTATAGATATGTAGTTATGAATGTGGTATGCAGACTGCTGTTCATCACTGGCAAAAATGCATAGTTTATGGTGATGACTGTGTTGAAAAAGAGTGTATTGTAGCTATGGATTTGCTCTATCCATAGTGATGGTGTTGTTATACTCTTTGCAGCTGCTGTAGTTTCCATGAAAATAAATAGAAGGCATTACTTTTGGGGCCATCTACATATATATATATATATATATATACACATGTATATACACTACTAGTATGAGATCATTTTTGATGCTAAGACTGTTTGTGTTACACTTTTCAGATGAGTAGATGAACATTTACTGAACACATGGAATTAACTAATTACATCAGCTATTAATGTTTTTAACTCTGAATTACTTCATGAATACAAATTAATTTTCATGACAGTCTCTAAGATTAACCTGGATTATACTGCTGTGTACTAATTCTTATAAGGTGTTCTGTTAGCACATATTTACAGATATCTATGTCAAAAATGCATTCAAATGTTGTCCTTTGAATTCTTCATTCTACATCATGATTAACAGCAGAACTGTGGACTGTCAATGTTTTTTATGACTTTTCTGTTCTAAAAGATGATCCCTAAGTCTCTCCAAGTGTATCGTGCTTTCTTTAATTATTATTTTTTTTTTTTTTTAAAGAAAGCCTTGCTGTTTTTAAACCTCTTTTTATCCCTTGAGCTGTTGCCAAAGACAGGCTTTGCATTATTTAGCATTTTTAATTCAGCTTGAAACATTTCTTAAAGAAACAATGTGATCTATGTAGAAAAATTTCTCCTTTCAGTTTTTCAACTACAGGAGTCAAAAAATAGCAATTCTTTGTGTAAGAAGACTCAAGACAGCACTGAACTGTTTCCTTCTACACATGAGCTCACTCTGAATGTTCAGTCTGCCTTTATTTCAGAGAAGAGTGTGAGATAGTAAGGAGTGCTATAAAACACTGGGGATTGGAAATGCAGCTTTTGGATGCAAGGGAGTGATAGGTCAGGGGTAGGCAGAGAGCACTGTGAGATGGAGAGAAATTGACAACTTCTACAAGTAAGGCTGCTGCTCAACTGCACTGAAAGGAAAGGATTTCACCTTTGTCTTTCGTTTTCTTTTTGATGGTGTTGAACACTGCAGAACATTTGTTCCATAGAGGATGTAGTCAAAGAGTCTGTTGTCTCTTCTTTGGGAGAACAAGGGAAAAGAAGAATGCTTTGAGCAGTGCTTTTTCTTTGCCCAGAGGCTCTATATTTGAAGTAACAGAACTACATGTAAAATGAAAATGATTGGAAACCATATCAATGTAAACAATGCTTTTCCTTTTTGCTTCATGACATTTTTCTATCTTTGATTCATTTCAGGGTCATGCATTAGGGTTACATTCTGGATGTTCTTTCATTTTTTGTCCTCTATTATAATTTCTTCCAAATATTTTTTCTAGTCTCCATGAATGCTTAAATCTGCATCAAAATATGAATCCTAACAAGCAATAATACAGCACCAGGACTGTATATAGTGAAATGTACTGGGAGGGTTTGCTGGTGGAAATGTCATGGTAGGTTTGCCTAAATTCCTTTGTTCTATCCTTGCACAGGTTCTTTGAAGTGATCTTGATGGCAGAGGAATAACAGTCACATTATTGAAAGCAAATGAAGTGAACACATGCTGTCAATTTTGAAAATTATTATTAACAAATATTGTTGCATTTTAGGAGCTGACTTTGGAAAAATATTGATGTATACTTGTCACCAAACTAGTAGCACTCTTGAAACTTAATGTCACCAAGAAATTAATTCAAATACTGCTTGCTAACAAGTTACAAGAATAGCAACATCCTGGGTGGTAACATCTACTCATTTGCAGTAGATTAGTAAAATAGTTCCCAGAAGATTCTGTTTGGAAGAGACCTTGTTATCCTCAGTTCTGCTTCATATTCACTCTTCAGCATTTTTGGCTCCGTGTTGGCTCAAGGGCTTGTACAATTGTTTCAAATAATTCCAATGATGGAAGTTCCACCAGATCTCTGAATCATTGTTCAAGTATCTGGCCATCTTCATATTGAAAAGATGTTGTTCTGATATTATCTACTGAGAATTTTGCATGTTCCAACACATCTGTTGCGTGTGTTTTGTTAGAGTATGCAGTTCTGTCCAGGAAATAATTTCTGCACCTGATAAGCTATGTATTTGTTTCGGGGGGGGACCCACAGATTTTTTTTTTTTCTTGCCAAAAACCTTTGAGATTGGCACTCGATGACTTCTATGAAGATTGGAGAATAGATATTAAACCCAAGAACTCTTGAGATTTCGTCATCTTGCTACATTTTCAAGTGTTAGTGTAGTAGGTTTATTCAGCATGTCTACTGAAAGTATCTAAACTGGAAGTTTTTTACAAGTAAATAGTTTTAAGGAATGTGTAATAGATGTATATTATATATTCCTTTACTTTGTATTGCACACTTTCACTTGCTAGCTGTTCACCAGCTTCCTGAATATCTGAATTTTTCAGTAGAGTCTTAGTCTGTGATCTCATTGTCAACTTCAGCACGGGAATTACATAGTACAAATACAAATTACAACGCATTGTTTGCTTCCATGAATCTTTTATTTTGATTGAAATTTTATAATTCTTATCAAGTTTGTTCGTTCAGCTCCAGAATTGCTAATCCTTAGTAACCCAAGGAAATTGCTTGTAAGAATCAGCATTAATTATTTGACCTTGGCTTCATATACACTCTAATCTAGCACTAGAGTTATTTAAATGTGGAGAAAGATGTCCCTGTCCTTCACACATTGGCCTTTAGTTTTCCTCACTAATAGCTTTAGTCATTTCATAACGTATTTTACAAGCAAGGTCAAGTTAACAGGGGCTTTTATAGGCCAATATTTTACAGGAAATCAGTGAACCAAAAACTGTAATTATGTATGGGAAATAATCCCTTGAACAATTAGTGATGATTAACTGGCTGTTATCATTGAGACAAGTTGTAAGGATTTGATATAAGGGGTAGAAACCTATCAAACCTATGGTAAGTGTTACGTATTTCATAAAGCTCTCCATTTATTTTCTTGTACCTAAACAACAGTGCAAGTAGAGCTCTAGTTGTGGTTTTTAACTGTTGGTATTGTAAGCTATAAAAGTGCATTTTCACGCAGTGTTGTTGCTTCAAAAAGCAGTGAGCTTATTACTAGTGTACAATATTAAATTAGCATAGCAGCACTGAAAAATTTTCATCTGGTTAGGTATTCTATGCACCACCACAGTTTTCAAACTAGTTTGATTCTGTGCAGCAGAACACAGTTGTATGATGTTGCTAAATGTCACTGTACAACTTCCAAATAGGATTGAGAATCAAATGTGAACAGCAAGCAATTTCCATACCACTGAAATCAGTAACCACCCCAAGCTTGGACATGAGGAAACCAGGCAGAATAGAGCATCTCTGAGGAGAAAAAAACAAAACAAAAAAAACCAAAAAAACCCAGCTGTATCGTAGATGGAATGTTTGGTCTGATAGAGCCCAATGTCCTAAAACTGCCTCACGTATGTCTTCCCACATCCAGGAATCTATACTGGAAATATGTAGGCGTGGGGGAGGAGGAGCTCCAAGTGCTCTTGAATAGATCATTAAGATTGCAGTGGTGCCTAAATAAATAAATAAATAAATAAAAACATTATCTAGGGTAGTTGAAGCAGTTTTAGGAAAGAAAAATTTCGTGTGCTCAGCAGAATATTTGGACAAGTGACAAAAAAAAAAAAAAAAAAAAATGAAGGAAACTATGTTGATTTTCAAGCTAAGTAAAAGCCAAAGGCTAGAATCATAATGAGGATCTACATTTAATAAATACTTTCTGGCAGTTACATTATACCTCTGGTAAATAAGAGATGTGGGCTCAAATCCACTAAACTTCCTTCAGAACAAAGGTAATTCCTTTTTTATCCCAAGTAAGTTGCTAATATGTCAGTCAGTAAAGTGTTCTGAGGTCTCTTCATCTTTCTTTCTGAAGCTGTATCATTTCATACAGAACATTAAAATGTTCATTAGAACAGGGACTAGATCCCAGATGTCCCAGGTTTCAGGAAACCTATCTAATTAGCTGTTGTGTTCATCCATATCTCTCAAAGAGCAGCTTCATTGGCTTTCTTACCTAGACTTTCACTGGAGGTTTTGCCTAGATTTATAGGCCACAGCGCAACACATCCCCAGGTGGCTTCACCTCATGCATAGGCTGCTCTCACAGGGACTATTTATAAAAATAATATCATAAGGTAACTTGATAAAATTATTCTATAAACTGTTCACAGTTTCAGTCACTACTTGTTTTAAAGCATGTTCTGTATTTCTAGAATACTGAAGAAATGAATTAGGTCTATTTATAATTTTGTGTGATTTCTACAAGAATGCAAATTCACCTGGCACAAAATTTAAAAAATAATAATAAATTAATAAATATTACACTTTTAATTTGAAAAAAAGTCAAAATAGTCTGAAACACACCTTCCAGACACATATGTTATTTTTACAGTGCAGAATAATTTCTGTTTTGTACAGTTAGTGCTGATTAAAAGAAATTCACCTCATAGAATTTAATAAAACTAGCTAATTTAAGAACAGTCAGGGTATTAAAATTTACTGTACATGACAACTGTTCTCATTTAAGAATGCACCCTACCACCTCTATTTGATTAGATTTCTTATTATAAGTTCTGAAAAGGTTAATGAATACCTTAACAAAGCAACTCTGGTTCTATAATTGGGTCTAATAAAGAAGCCCATTGCTGTATCTTCTTGTTGTTGTAATTTAGAACTTAGATGTGTTGTAAAAACAACATAGTAAGTGTAAAGAAAAATAAGGTCTCCTAAGTTCATGGTTTGAAGATAGAAATTGCTTTATACTCTAGTTGGTGTAAACAGCTAACAAAACTCTGCAGTTCCGTGCTCTGTATCTACAAGTATTTATCTCAAAGGCAATTATTTTTCACTCCCATAAGTGGAGACGGAAAACGTTACAAGAAATGAAACCTTGTAAAAAGATATCTCCTGAACTCATCTGAAACCCAGCTATGCTTTGCGTATCTACTGTGGGATTTGAAATCGTCTTCAAAGTCAATCTATGTCTCTCTCTTGGCTTCAATTTTGCTCGAGTAGAAATTAGAGAGTCTGGTCATCTTTGCTCATGCAAAGGATCTACTTTCTTGATTATTTGGGGAACCTACTTCCCTCTGAATCTAGTTTCAGGCTGCTACTCCTTTCAGCACTGTTCCTTGAATACGTATGATGAATTATACACAAGAGTATGGCTTGCATAAACTAATACTTTTCTGTGTACCAAGCTTCTTTCAGTCAAGTCTCACTGACTGCATTTGCTCATCTCATTCCTAACCAGCTAGTACCTAAAGATTTTTATTCTTTTGTATTTTCCATTTCATGTTCTTTCAAATCTTGCTGATGCTTTTGTTGGTAGTTTCCAATTCTCTAGCGTCACCTTTCCTGTACTACTGAACTTTGTTTTGTCTGTACTATTTAAGCCTTTAAGGACCTAAAGTTCCTTCTGTATAATATCCTGAGCCTTTTCTGCACTGATGAATTCTTCCAAGCTCATTCCATCAGAAAATTCATAAAGAATCATAGAATAGAATCAAAGAATCATAGAATCCTTAGAGTTGGAAGGTATCTTTAAAGGCCATCCTGTCCAACTCCCCTGTGATGAACAGGGACACCACAGCTAGGTCACTCTGCCCAGGGCCTGATCCAGTCTCGCCTTGGAAGTCTCCAGGGATGGGGCCTAAGCATCACCTCTAGGCAGCCTGTTCCAGTGCCTCAACACTTTCACTGTGAAAGACTTTCCTTTTATCCAAGAACATCTTTTTTATTAAAAATAATATTAGTGAGAGTGCTTCACAAGATGGGTCCATAAGTTCCAGGAGGTGAGGGACTTGCACATTCAAGTGTAAATTTGATGTTTATGTACTGGCAGAGAGGGAAAACTAAAACTTATATAGGGTCTGAATTTATTTCTCTCATACCTGTTTACTCTGGCTGAGTCAAGATGTAGGGGAAGAATTTGATTCAATTTGTTTTTTATTTGAGCATTTAGTGTAACACTCCTTTTTGTGTATTAGAGTTCTCAATTCATTCTACCTGAAGTCTCTTCCAAGGAAAATCAATTGTTTGTTAATTTATATTTCTGTTAGAGCCTATGGTATGGAACATCTTGTAGGAAAAGGAGGAGGACATCAATTTGGCTGAAAGATTGTACGTGTTAAAAATGATGTGTTCTTAACATGGTTCATCTTAAGTCTGGTAAATAAGGTAAAATTTAAATAGACCAACTCAGTCTTTCCTAGGAGATGGACAGAAAAAATACAACTTATTCCTTTAGAAAGATTGTATTTTCAAATTCTGTTCTTAAATTATAATTACAACAATAATTTCTATGTAATTTAGTTTTATATAAATATTTGCATATTTCTGCTTTTCAGCTGGTGTAAAAAGTGATTGTTCCCTAAGCCAGTGAGGCCATGTGAGTTTTCATGACATGTTTGTTCTGAACAGTGGGCTACTAGCTTGAACGAGCCATGCAAAGAGGTTGTAAAAACGAATTTGAGAGTCCTGGCTAAACATTTTTCACTGAACCTCTCATTCTACAAAGCAGGTTTTCACTCCTAATCTTATAGCTTCTTTCTGTTACCAGCAAAACTGGAAATATTTCACATCAATAAAATGAATTAAAGGAAGATTCAGTATGAGAAAAAGAAGGAAGAAGCTACGCCCATCACCTCTCAATATAACTGGATTTTAATTAGCTACATTTCAATAGCTAATGATGGTGAAAATACATCAGCAGCTAAAGTTCCATTTAGTATTTTTTGCTAATGTTTGAAAACGTAGTCTTGTAAGCTACTCAAAGTCCCATTCAGACTGTTAAAAAGTGTTTGTTTTAAAATTAAATTATGTTCATTTCTTTTCTATCTATCATTAGATCGTTACACATGGCACATAAGTGTTATTTAAGAAACGTACTCACTAATCAACATCAACTATTTAAAAAATATTTTGAGTTACGAGAAGTGGATTAGAATATGAAAAACAGCATTTCTGAGCTCTACTAATGAAATCACCACCAGGAAAAAGGCATTATTTTTTAGTGGTAGATGAAAGTGACACAAGGAGCGCTGAAGGAATTCGTTCTATTGATGAGCACTTTCAAGTGAGTCAGTAGTACTACTGATTATAAACTATCATAGTGAAACTGGGTAACAATTTACTTAATCAATTACCAAGGGATGAAAATAAAACAAGAAAACTCATTCGGTGTCTGTTTTTGAGGAATTTTTTTTATTTGGCTTCTTCGCTCTGCTGGCTGATAGAAATCCAAGAGGTCAGCTGCATGATTCCCTTGGCTGTGAATCATTCATTTCTGTGTTTTTTCATATCTTGCTTGTCATCTTCCTAATTAGAGGGTTCAAGTCATTTTCTTTAATGTGGAACTATACATTCCTACTGTTCCACACGTATAATCCCTGTTGACAGGTAAATTAGAGTATAGCGTGCTCTTTTTCTTTGGATGTTTAGGTGATCTCTTACTATAAAATATAGATGCTATTTTTTTTTCAGTGAGACATACTGAGAGAAATAGCATAGCAGCTGCAAAAATGATGCTAAGTATAATGGAAAGTTAATGGGAGGATACTCTGGCTAGTGCTAGGCAAGATCATGTCAGAAGGATTACAATTACCAGCATTATTTCTATTATCTGAGGCCTGTTATGGTCTTCCGAGTACAACTGTGCTTTAAAAGTAGGGATGGGTTATTGTATTGAAAAATTACTGTAATAATAGGCTATAGAGTTCAGTGTAATTCTGAAGGATTACAGCACTGTTTCTATACTAGTTTTAAAAAAATTGTGGCCTCACAAAGGTTTGTGACATCTTTGCTATGTATTCAGATCAGGAGAGTGTACATCAATCTCTCTCTAAAATGACATGAACAGAATATGGTTTGCTGTTATTTACAGGTCCCCAGAGAGTTTATGAATGATTGAAAGATGACAGTGAAATGGTAAAATGGTGACAATTCACTTCAGGACAATGAATTACATTCCTCGTGTGTTTGTGTGTACACTTCTGTTGACAGAAAGTTGCCCTTTGTCCTTATAAATCAAAATGCTACCTTGCTTTAGTCACTGATTCTTCATTTACTTTCACTTGCACATTTTTTTCTTTCTGCTTAAGAAATAAATATGTAGACTTAAATATAGACTTAATCAACATGTAGTGCATCGCTCTTCAGGTGTTGTGCATAACTGACTTCAAAGCACTTCAGTCTAGATTGTCTCTGTGTATAAAATAGTTTATTGCTTTACTTAGTTGACCTGGAGAGTGATCCAAAAGCCATGGCCAGCCAATTTATTCCATTTGAGACTAGTAAACAAATTTATTTCAGCTGATTCACCCTAGTAATTAGCATTAGGCAGCCTTGAATGAAGTAAATTCATTGTTAAAACATGTTGTTTTAAAATGTGTACAGGAGGAATAAATGAGGGAAGTAGCTACAAAGAAAATTAAATACACTGTAATGTCATTTAACAAGAAGCCAAAGTGCTTGAAAATAAGCTAAGAAAGGATTGGAAAATTGAGGATTCCTTACTCCCATGAAAAGCACTTCTAGGAGGGTACCTTAAAATTATTGAATTTTGAATACAGTGAATGCTATGTGATTTAAGCTGTACTAATAAGGAGTTAATCAGCTGCCATCCTAAATGATGTCCTTGAAAGAGTAGTGATGAACTACCAGGGAGTATTGGGAAAACTTTAATCTCTGTATTCACCCACTTTGGGGTTTTAGCCTTTGCTGTGGAATTAGTGAACTAGTGGCACTGGGTAGAAGTCATCAAAGAAGTATTGTTGAATAACTCCATAGTGTAGGATGCTGCTTATAATAAGATGATACGTGTCTACACATGGAATAAATAGTGGGACAGAACTTTTACTATTTGTGTATTTGAGTCTAGTGACAGTGGTTCTTAAACAGAGGCATTTTCTCTTTCAGGTTTGTAGTAACTTTTTATTCTTATTTGAATTCTCTGTCAGTACTGTTGCCAGCTCTGTATTCATTTCTGGTGTCCATAATTGAAGACAAATGTTAAAGAATAGAGAAACTTAAATGATTAAGGAGAAAATGCAATTCATAGAGAAAAATTTCAAGAAGCTAAATCTTGAAGTGTTTATCAAATACAAGATGTTGATCAGAATTTTCCTAAATGTCAGTGTAGTAGAAAATGCATAACAGATGTACCTTCAATCTAGCAGAGAAGGATTTAAAAATATATACTAAAAGACATCTGATAAGTGAAAGCTGAAGATTGACAAATTTAGGGCAGAGATAACAGTGATAATAAGGTAGGCACTGGAAAAACTTACCTACAGGTAGTCTATACTTTTAATCAGGTTTGTAACTTCTATGAGAAGTGTTCTTTGGAAAATGGAAATGTACTAGTACCAAGAAAGAAAAAGGTAGCTGGCATAATTTTTCCTGTGAAATGAACATTTCTTCATTAGCATGCCTTTAGAAAGACTGTTTATTTGATAGTAATTGTTTCATGGCTTGCTCTTTAGAGATTTCAAAGTTCTCTGTATAATATATTCTATGCAGTACCAGTAGTCCTTAACCCAGGCATGTCCAATCCATGGGATGCATGCAGCCCAGTGCCGCTCACAGTGCAGCCCAGCCCCTGCCTTGTGTAATGTGCCCCATGGAGCAGGAGATGCCAAGGGGATCCACCATCAGAAGGCTGAGAGTACAGGTGTAGGAAATACGGCTGCAGAATTATTTCCCTGTTTATGTGCTGTTCTGCTTGCTTTCTGATGTGAAAGTGTTGTTTTCTTCCTACAAGACAGACCTGATTTGGAAGTCAAGATTTGGAGGGTCAAGCTTGAAAGGGTAGTTCTGCTCTGATTAGGAAATATCTGGTTTTTAAGTCTCCAAGTATTATGAAAGTAAAAAGTAACTAGAATACTTTTAAAAAAAAAAAAAGAAAAAAACACTTAGATTTTGAAAACTCTGGGAATTAATATTTTTCACCCTACTCTGCAAAGAACTGTCTTAATTTTATAAAATAGAATCAAGAAATAATCAACCATCTCATATAATATCATATAATAGGCTTTAGGTAGATGGGGAAAAAAAATCTGGAAGGTGCTACACAAGTTTAACTGCATTTTCCAAAGTTCAAGCACATTATTTTTACTATAACACTAGCTGGCATTATTAAAATACCAGAAGACATCGACTCTCAAATCACTATTAAAATGATCTACTGCACATTGCCCTCCCAAGTTCAAGGGTGCATTTTGGTGGTCATATTTCTTTTGAAGGCTTATGAGTCTGTCAGGACTGTGAGGCTTCAGTAAGTACATTGGGTAGATAATCTGAATGTGTTAAAGCTCCTTAAAACCGTGTTGCATTCAGATCAGTGTTTCTGATATCAACCCTCTGTGCTGAAAATGAATTTTAAGCCAGGCCTCCATGCATATATTTTCTTTTTAATTGACATATTAATTTCATATAAAACTAACACAAAAATTTCATCTGAACTCTACCATTCCTCAGTACAAGAGAAAGTATCACCTGTATTAAAATTCTGTTATCTATTTCAAAGCAGTAGAAAAGACATGAGCAAGAGATTGAGTTGAAAATAGAGAACTACTTAAAAGTTTGTGGGAGTGACAGTTTTGTTTAGTAGTTGAAGTGGGAGGAATTGGAATAAATATTGTGATTTTGTATTTTTTGCTGAGTCAGAGGATGAAACCTTCTCGACTGAATGAGAAAAGAATATGTCATAAAAGCTTAATTTGATAGAATTTTAGGTCACTTTGCAAATTGGTCACTTAGGACACATAGTTTTACTCTTTATTAAAGTGGAAGATCATGCTTCAAGGAATAAAAAGATTTGCCACACTTCAAAGAGAGAAGTTGGTGTGAGGGGAAGAGTGATGATGTAGTCTTGAAAAATATAATTCTGAAGATAGCTGAAGTGTCAACATAGTGAAACCCATTGCCATTTATCGTCTGTGGAAAGATACCTATGAGAGGTAATTCTTGTCTTTAAGTGCAAAGATATTAGGTTAAAGTGGGTGCTTTATTGCCTGTGTATGACATGAAATAAGTCACTAAGAGAGAATGTTTTTTCAGAAAAAAATTGAAATTAGAAACCAATCACAAAAATAATAAAAGAATGATCTTTCTTAAATAAGTTGTCTGTTTCTTTCATTTTTTTTTTCTAAGAGAAATAAGAACTTGTGAAAAATGCATCTAGGGAAACATGCAGGAGAAAAGATCTTGATACAAGTGGATCTCTAAACTAGCAGATAAAGGCAAAAAAAAAAAAATCAAAGAGGTAGCAGTAATACAAGAACGAAAGTACTAATTTTTAATAAGGTTATTAAGTCATCTAGGGGTATGGAAGTGCGGAGTGAGAAGAAACTATCTGATTTAACAAATCTAACTGCAGGTAGTCATGTAGTCTAATTGCTTGCAATCAGTGTCTTGTTTGTCACTCTCAGAAGGATGCAAAGGAACATCTTTTTTTAAACTTCCCTGCATCACACAGGTTGCAAAACATACATGCTGAATGTTATAAATGATTTTTTTAATGAGACCAAAGCTTAGAGCTATTTGTAACAGACAGTAGAAGAAATGAAGGGCAGCACCACTGTCCTCCATAATAGCAGGGAATTTAGTAAAGTGATTCTAGGAAATAACCATGCCACATGATAAAGAAGAGAAATCTTTTTGTAGGAATGTGCTAGAGTTGGTAATGCATTATATCAAAACCAGATTCTTATTAAAAGATAAACTGTAGTTCTACCATAACTTTTCATCCACCAACCTGAATTATTGGTTCTGTGTTGTGCAGGAGACTGAATTGAATGATCATAAAACCATCCTTTCTGTCCTTAAAATTTTTGCATGTATGGAATAAATGGTTAAATGTGGTGACCTGAGAGAAATCCTGAAATAAACAGATAACATAATTTGTAAAGCATGTTGCCTAATACTATTTCGCAGTCATCTGAGATGCTGAGAAGGGACCCAGGTTTGTGTAGAAAAGACAACAGGAGTGGTGAGTCTCTTCCTGAATGCCCAGGGCAGAACAGTCATATTAGACAGATGGAACATCCTGTGCAAAGCTGGAGTCTTTCGCTAACAGGTCCACAGAAAAAAAAAACCCCAGTATAAAACACTTCTGTAATGTCAAAATTGAAACAGAAAATCTTTTTCCATCTACATCGTTCCTGAGGTGTTTGAAATATTTCCAGGAGTTCTAAATATCAGTAGTTGGACTGTGTCGTTCTTATTATATCATCATCTAAACAGTATCTATAAAGTGTTTTAATGAGAATTATTTTGACAAGTCACCTTGCAATTATGGTTCCTATATTGACAAATGATGCCATTTTGTCATAAGCACTTCAAATAATTACAGCACTTGTCAGAAATCTCTAGACCAGATTATTTCACGCACAGAAAACTTTTTAAAAATCTGTATCTGAATCGCATTATATTCTGTCCTTGATGTGGCATCACATCACTTCTGTCGACAGATGATAGCATTACAGATAAAGAAGCCTATCTTTCCAAAGGATTATGCCTGTCAGGGCCTGGGAGATTTTTTGTCATCCTGAAGCTGATTGCAGCATTCTTTGTGCAAGTTTTGGGAGCTGGGGATAAAACTGGATGACAGGGCTATCACAATGAGTTTGCATCTTGCAGTGGTTTAATAGAAATGGCACACTTTTTTTTTTTTTTTTTTTCCATTTTAAAATTCTGTATTTGAGATTCTGAGTTACCACTCGAATTCTGAACAGCGTGTGTCTGTGATAGACACATTACATTTTGTCCCCTTCTGGTTGTTAAACAAGCTTATAGGATGAGGCAAACGTTTGTCACTTCTTGTCAGCTCCGTGATGGTAATGTGATGCTTCTTCTCAAACCTGAGATATCACTGTTTTGCTGCTTTCCATCTGTATCAGTGTTCTTCAGAATTTAGACTTCTTCTCAATCCTTTAGAATCTTTGGATAGATGGGACATTTAGGGTTTTTTTCCTAACCAATCTGGATAACTGGGACTTTTCCAAGGCAACCTGCTTTGTTTCATAGGAGAAGATTCATTGATTTTCAATTGTATCTCCATTGAAAGACCAGACACGAGGGGCTGAGACTGCTTTGAGCCTGCTAGTTGTACACGTGAGCTGCTTGCCTACGCAGGAGGCCTGTTATTTCATCCCATGTAGGTCTCCAAGATACAAACATGTCTTCATGACACAAGGTTTATTTTTGATTAATAGTAAGAAAACCAGTAAGTTCAATCCATCCTGGACTTTCTTCTTTCTGATGCTGCCAGTCACTACATTTCAGAATAAACGGTATGAGCAGAAGAGAGTATCTGATCATTCTTGAGGATTACTGGTAACATCACCTTGCTACAGCTGCCCTGAGATCTGCTGCTCGAAGGAGTGAGGCAGCATAAGGAGTGGGACCTATAGAATCTTGGGTATGGTTTTTAACATGCAAATGCATAAATTTTTTACATTTGATAGCACATAGTGGGGGTGGGGGGAGAAGAAAAAAAAAAAAAGGAGGTAATGCCTTAGAAATAGTTCTCCGTGTGTTCAATTCAATTACTACACATCAAATCAACATATGACATTATTTGAATGGAGAGCAGATATAACATGTGTTAAAGATTTTTCTAATGCACTGTACCTTAAGCAAGGTATGCAATAAACCACATGGTAAGTCTAAGACTTTTTTTTTTTTTTTTTTAATTCTTCCAAACCTTATTAAAAAGAATCCACAATGTTCTAATTAGAACACTCTTTATTTTCAGCAGCTGTTGAAAAATTATGGAAATAGTCATATTAGAAGGTAACTTTATTTCATATGCTTATATTTATTTCTACAACACTTTACTAGCTTTGTATTATAATACAGTGATTTGATATCGTAAATGGTTGCTAATGATAATTAAGGTTTCAGGTGGGAAGTTAGCAGCAAGAGCACTTTCACTGTGTTTCAGGTAATAGCACAAAAAGAGAAGGAAGAGGAGAGCAAATGTGCAGAACTGAGTTTTATTTTTGCTAAATTACCCATTCCATTAACTCCCAAAGGCTGCGGTTAGACTGCAGCTTCTGAACAATCTGGTGAAAGTCATACAGAGACAAGCTCTTACTGTTGGTGCTTCTACTCAGTTGTGAAGGTCTAGAGTTCATTAGAGTTTTTAAAACAAACAAGATCCCTTCAGCAATCAAACAGGAAATCTCAAGTTGTTCCATACTCCAAAAGCAAAATATTTATAGCTATCTGTAATATTAATTAGGTTCATTTTCCTTAAAATCTTTTTTCAAGAATGTTGGAAAGGACTTGTGCAAATAGTGTCAGAGGTATCAGTGAGCTAAATGAAGTGCTTTGTGAAGTATTATTTCTATGATATGGAGAAAATAAGGTTGACTTGTAGGAGGAAAAGTCATCTGGAAGAGCTTCAGGAAACGCCTTTTATGTCAGTATCTTTGGATAAAAGCTTGAATTGTTGTAATTCCAGTACTGAGCACTGTTTTTGTGAGAGCTTGTTGAAGAGGATCTGTGATGTACAGAAACCTGGCATTTAATTTAAAGTGCTGCAGATATGTTTCATTCCCTGTTTGCTTTCTTGAGAATAGTTACTAAATGCATAATAATGGCAATTGATAGCAGTAATTGTCAGTATTGTGATCCAATGTGTAATATGATCCAGCAAATAACATTTGCTGGCCAGTTGCTTTGCATATTCTGAAATATTTTCATTTTGTTCTGTTTTATCTCAGAGTTTTGTACATTTGTTCTGCTACCAAAATGGATGTAAGGGCTTCAAATACTGCATTCGACAGCTTTGTTCCATGTGTATGAGTGTGACAGATTTCACGTAGCTGATGATAAAGCAGGTGAAGGTTTCCTGTAAATTATTGATATTCTCTAGTCAGAATGCAAAAACTTGAACATTGTTCTTCATTATTCATATACTAATGTTTATTACATAAATACATTGTTTGGGGTTAATAATGTATAATTTAAGGTTTGTTTGCCTTGTGAATGAATACGCTGCAATTTTCCAGTAGAGAAAGTATGATTTGTAGATTGACAATCTGGGTTGCGTCAATCATTTTCAGATTACTTTTTAAACATCTTATATATTGAAAAAAAAAAAAACCCAAAACATTTGTATTGTATTATTTTACTGTTGTAAAGTGTTGAGTTTACTTGTTGTTTCTTTTTCCTTGAATAAGAAACTCCTATAAATTAGTGTGCTTCAGTTGTGCAGGCTGTCTGGTTCGGATTGCAATCACAATTTCCTTCCCAGTAATGTGCTATCATCGTGTTTTCCCTCAAAACTTTGCAGTTAGAAAGAATTTCAGTTTAGGCCATGCTTTTGATAGCAAAAGGGAAGTATACTTGTCTTCAGTAAGAGAGGAAAATGAGAGCATCCTGGTGATTTTGTATGTGATGTCTACTGCTCAACTGGAGCACAGTTGGAATTGTTCTAAAGCTATAAGGTGAGGTCCTGAGGTCCCAGCTTTTTTAATCCAAAAAGGCATCCCCTCACTTCTGTGGACACAGAGCTTCCACACTCCCTTTCTTCCAACTCCCTTTCTCCTCCTCCTGACAAAAGATGTCCAGTTGCCCAGCCTTGTTCCATCTAGTTTTCCAAGGTTTTTCAACTGTAACAGAGGCCCTATCCTTTCTCCTTAAATGCAGCACTCCCATCTCAGAGATCCCCATTCTTCCCGCCATCTCCCAGCCGTGTTTCCCAGCTCTTCTCATCAGTTCAGTCATCTGTTCTTCGTGTCTGTGCTTATCCCCTTGCACAGCTCCTACTCCAGCTCTATGAGATGCCATTGCCATCATATCTCTCTGCTTCAGCCCCATTTTATGCTGTCACCTCCTGTCACCATATTATTAATGACTGCCATGGCCAAATTAGACCTCTCTGACAGCAAATCATGTGTTCAAGTATAACCTAGAAATGCTCATTAGCTTGGGAAAGCACTGAATGGCATTCATTAAACTGTAAGTAGCTTTTCTTTTCGTAGTGATGATGCATGTGGACAGATTGGAAGTACTGAGTGAGAGTCGTGTTCCTGCCTTTGACCTCACTCCCCAGAAGAATGCAGAGCTTTGAATTTCCTAAAAGTAAATGGAAGGATGATGATTTCCCAGAAGCACAAGGAATAGATTCATAGGGAATAAAAACTCAGAACTACAGCTAAATTCTGTATTATAGATGTCTAGTTCAAATCTGTAAACTTCTTTGAGTCTTTATTGAATTATTCTTTCCCTGAGAGGAAGGAACTGGATAGCAGGAAGGAAGGAAGAAAAAGAAAAGAAGATTGTAGTGGAAAAGGGTGGTTGACTTAAGTGAAATGGTAGTTCAATTTCTGCCTTCTCTGAATAAAATCTAATAATGAGACAGCAGTGAAAAGCACAGTTGAGGTATAATGTCCAGACCTTAGACCTATATTATTTCAGCATGTGGAGTGAGATGTGCCTAATTAATTTAATCCATAAAATATTAGGATGATTGCTGGTAGTAAGTAATTTTTCTCTGGACCCTGAGATTTACCATTGTAATGCATTTTTTTAAAAATACTTTTCAAGAATACTCATGAAAATGAAATATCACAGCTGAAGAAAAATTAATGTAAAATAGTAGAAGATTCCATCTATAATTTTAATTATACCGGAATCTTATCCCTTAGTTTATTTGTTTGTTTTTGTAGTTTTCACAGTACTACAAATACCCAATTTTATTTAATGTAAAAGTTACTTTCCTAATTTTACTTATGTATGACTTAGCATTCCCTTATGCAAAATTGCTTTGCTTTGGCATTTTTTCTGTTGTACTTTAGACAAAAAAATAAAAATAAAAAAAATCAGCATTTCACTCACGAATGCAGCAGCTGGGTAAGACTAGCACTGCCTTCCCTGCCCATGTTGCTCTTCCTTCTGAATCCGTCAGTATTTCTCCATTTTACACAATGGGTTTCTAAAGGAATCTCTAAAGTTGGAAAAGGGTAATCAGCTGTGAAAGATGAATATCAAGTGTCTATGCAAAGTGCAGTATATAAACTAGAAAAGCCCTAGGGTGTCAAGATATTACTTGTCGATTTTATACTGGTTTTACATGCCTGTTTATTCTTCCAAGCAAAAAGACACATTTGTTACCTTAGCAACATGGTTATGTTATCTCCAAACATCTGAACCAAATTCTCAAGGCACACATGCTGTTGTTCAGGTGAACCTTGATCACTGTAGGAACTTCAGTTATTCTCCAGTCATAATCGATGGTGATTTTTTAATCTGTGCTCTTAAGCTGTGTTCATCTTAGTTATCTCAGTTTTGTGGTTGTCTTTTCAAGATTTAATTCTTATCAATTAAGATCATAACATGACTGAGGAGTTGTTGTTAAATTAAAAATGGCAAGCTTTAATTAAAACTATATTTTGCAAATATTCATATTTCTTAGAAGAAACAAGGATGCCTTTGTTTAAGAAAAAAACATACCTGTCTTATCTATCAACTAGTGGATAACTGAGTGAGGACACTCTAAAGAAATTTGTTGCCAAAGTTTTTGCTGAAAGATAGAGTATGATACTGAATTAGAAATTAGCTAAAATGGAAAAAAATAGTGGAAATAAATGGTAGTTTTAGAGACCCAAAAGGTTAATACTAGAAACAACATTGCCTGATATGTTTACTACTCTTCTGAGTATGGTGAGGTGTCAGAATTTGCAGAAAACAGCTTTCTTTGCAGTGCTGTTGAAGATTGTTAAGTCCCACTGAGGCTTTTGACAAAATTGGCAAATAAGCTGTATGTGGACAATTAATTCCAGTTTAGATGATTTAAATGTGTACTTTATGGTGGCATAGCACTTCAGATATTTGTACTTATTACATGGTTTTGATTGTAATACCTTGAAAAAAATGCCTAGGTATCATCAGCGAGGAAGTGGTCTGTGTACCTAAACTGGTTTTTGCTGCTGCTTTTTTTCAGTAAACCTACTGTGCGATAGTAAGAGCCACTGGAAAAAAAAAAAAAAAAAAAAAAAAAAAGAAAGAAAGAAAAAGAAAATTTTACAGTTTCCCTTCTCTTGTATTACTATATTTTCTTCTGGTTTTGGTTTCTTTAAAAAAAAAAAAAAAAGTAAAATACGAAAGAAATTTAACCAAGAAAAACATATTTTAGTGGTATGTCGCACCTCTGAAAGGAAGAAGACAAGATGTAAATGTTATTTTAAAGATTAGATAATCTAATCTTTGGAACACAGTAGAGTTATGTAGAAATTATTGAACAACAGAGTGAAGCATATCATGCCGTTCTGTTTTTGCCTACATCAAGAGAAATTTAATGAATATAAAAAGTAGAAAACTAATCATTCAAAGAAAGAAGCTAGACTCTAAATTGAAGAAACTGAATTAAATAGGAAAACTAGAGACTCAAGGTTCCAGAGAGAATTGGCACTACAAATGAACCACAAGAAAGCAATTACAGTTGATGAAGATTTCTTTAAAGGAGACAGAATGCTAAGTTTTAAGTTTAACCCAAATCATCAATTCCATGAAGAGACAAAGAATTAAGTTATGTATTCTGTTCATGCAGATTTTCTTCCAAGTTAAACTGACTCTTCTGCTAGTGGACACTGTAAGAGGTGACAAATAGATGTGATGGATTACTGCTGTCATGAGAGCAACATTCACTGTTTTAATAGGGAAGGCCAGTATGTTTCCTGGTAAGTGTGGCAATGAAAGTATGATCTTCTGGGCTTCGTTTATTTACAGTCTTTTGTGAAAATTACTATTAATTTCATTTTTGGAGAATCACTGTGTGTAACAAAGAAAGGTTTCTTGTTGCTAACATCTCTTTTATGCTGATGAATGAAAGTATAAAGGTATTTAAAACAATTACATTGCAATAAGCTCTGAAGTTAAGAAGTCTCTTTTTTTCAGTGAGTGGGATAGGGCGGTAAGATAGCTCCCTTTTCCTCCAAATGGAACATACCTCATTTTTGCTACAGGTAATAGTTTAAACGTGGGCAGTCACAGTGTGTTGACTGCTGCATTATAGATTCTTAATTTGCTAATCTCTCTCAAACAATCAGAATGCACATGTCAAAAGCCATATCTGTTGTTTACATTAAGACTGAGTTCAGTGACATATCATCTGTATGATGAAAAGGAAAATATACTTCAAGCCTATCCAGTAACTCTGCGTTTTTCTCTGCTATCTTAAACCAAGTGCAATTTATACATTATTGAAGTGCAATTAAGTATATGTTCAGCTTGGTAGGAATCTGCAGGATTCCAGACAGATTGTGACATTTGCCACTGTAGATGCTAAGCAACCTTACCTGCTGTTGCAATAGGCCAACAAAAAGTTGTTACTCTAAAGAACAAATGAGTGTTGTATTTCAAAGTGTTAGTATAGCAATATTTGCCAAAGCAAAAAGTTACTTTTGATTGCAATAGGATGTGTAATAAAAACACACATGTACCTTATAAATATTCTTTAATATTTTCCTCTGTAATTTTTAATGCAGTGTTTTGGGATAGAGAGTCTATGAGAAAGTGAATACCATAAACTTCTCCATAATGTTCTGGGAATCATCTGTGATATTCCAGTTTTTCAGCAGCAAGAGTTAAATGTGGTGTGCCACTGGAGCCCTGTTACAGCTCCTTTATTTATTTCACATAAATGTGGGATAAATTGAGTGAGTAAACAATCAAACACTGTTTTTCTTTTACTTGGCATTTCCTATAGCACTAGAACATTATTGCGAACATGCACTTTTATGCAGTGGTAATGACATAAGAGTTGTGTTTGATTGCCTGTGCCCTTCACAAATCACAAGAACTTATTTCATAGCACTCTATGCTATCAAAAAATGCAGCCATGCAGCACTGAAAATAAAACAATTTAATGTGAATGGGGCAACATGCCTAAAATCTTTACTCTAAAATGCTTGACTGCTGCTACTTGGATCACCTGAACACGTTGATTAGTCTGAAATTTGAAGAACAAGTGAATTTGATGGGGACAAAGATTTCTGAATATTGCTTGACATAACCATTTTCCATAATTTTTTTACTATAATAGTACCAGGAATGTTTTCTTTTTTGGGTGAAATTTTCAGTGGGTATAATGTAGAGAGTACTGTCATAGCATGAGAGGTCTTTTATAGCTATGCGTCTTTTAAGAGAGTCTATTGAATAGACAGTAAATCTGAGAAATAAATATAGTACTATTCTTGCCTTCCACACCTTTCCCTCGTTGGAAACTTCAAAATGTTTTATCCTTTATAAATATCCCTTAGCTCTGATTTTAACATTGATTCTCTTCTATCACATCTATAGCACAAGCTTTTTGTGCCTTGATTTTGAGTATGTAGAACATAGACTGCTGCATTCAGAAATGCAAATCCTGTTCAACTGCCTTTGTTTTCTCCATTAAAATAAAGCTATATAACTGTTCACGGCGATATATAGCAGTACATAATGTGCCTCCGACCTGAGTTCAGTGATTACTGTTTCTCACACACTTGGGGAAGGCTCCAGGGAGATGTCATTGTGGTCTTTCAGTACTTGAAAGGAGCTTATAAGTGAGAAGGAGACTTTTTACACAGTCTAATACCAACAGGACAAGGGAGGATGGTTTTAAGCTAAAGGAGGGGAATTCAGGTTAGATGTTAGATGTTAGGAAAAAATTCTTTATTCAGAGAGTGGTGAGGCTGCCCAGAGAAGTGGTAGATGCCCCATCCCTGGAGGTGCTCAAGGCCAGGCTGGATGGGATCTTGAGCAGCCTGATTTGGCAGGGGGCAACACTGCCCATGGCTTGGGGTTGGAGCCCAATGATCTTTAAGGCCCTTTCCAGCCTAAGCCTTTCTATGCTTTTATGATTCTATTTAAAAATGATAGCTTCCATGATACAGTTTCAGAAACCATTCTCTTTCTTTTATATGCTGTGATGCCTATTGAAGACCTTGAAAGCCACCGCATGGTAAAGATCCCTGGCATGCCCCTGCTTCTGGTTCTGCTCAGCAGCAGATAGCCTTGACTGGAGTTGAGTTATCCTGTGAGTCAGCAGTCATCTACCAGATAGATCATGCTGCTTGGGTCAAGTGCAGAAATGATTCAGTCATGCTTCTCCATGATTAAGGACCAGACTGAACTGGGAAGAATTTTCTTACCAATGGAGTTTGTAACTGTGTATTCTTGGCCCTTACTGAAATTTGAGAATGCAAATCAAGCTAGGCATCGAGTAGCCTTCTACTACTGACCACCACTTTAAACAGGCAGTTTAAATAAAGAGAAGGCATTTATTCTTTATATGCACTGCTAACAGACAACCATGATCTATATAGGTATTTTTAACTTGTACTAAATACATCATTTTAAAATGGTCATAAAACTTCGGGGGTAGAAAAAGACCTCATTCATATTTAAAATGACAGAAACTTCAGTTAAAATCTTCTCTGCATGAATTAAGTGTTCTGTGAGAGAAAATACATTTTTTTTTCTTGTTTGTAACACATTTTCCATTAGTGGTACAGCAATGTGAAAAATGCATTTGAAAGAGAAAGAAATAGCATATCTTGGCACTGTGACTTAAGTAGATTTCCTATTCATTGAACAGATAAATGAAGCCAGTATAATGTGTTACCAAAAGCGTTGTTTCAACTGCTATTCTATTACTCTATGATATCCTCCATAGGAAATAGTCTATCACTGGTACTCACCATCAAATCCAGTTTTCTGCTGTGATGTTGTACCTCCTACATATATAAATGCAGTCCTTGGGTTTTTTTTTTTGTTTGTTTGTTGTTTTGTTTTGTTTTGTTTTTGTTGGTGGTGGTGGTGGTGGTTTTTTTTTTTCGTTTTTTTTTCAGTTGTATTTCTCTTTTATATGTAAAAATATAATAGACTATACAACTCAGGAGCAGTTATTTCTTTCACAGCTGGTGACACATAATGGTCCTGTAACACAGCAAGTATTTTAATGACAAAGTGATATGCAAATACTTGAAAATTTTGGGAGAGGGTGATGGATATACCTAAGTATAAAGAGTAAAGTTGAATTTTACTGTTAGTGAGGACTGTATAGATTGGTATTTATTCTTGTCCAGTCAGCATTGCAGATATTGAATTCAGTGGAATTTTCCCAGTTCTGATATTTTTCAGTATTTCTGGGTAAGTTTTATTTCCTTAAAAAGGCACAGAAAGGAATGTTCTTTTAGAGTTCCTTTCAAAATATTGGCATAGCACATATTGTAAATCATGTTACTGAACAATAAACAGTTCAATAGAAAATTGCTTAATCTCTGCAGTAGCAGTAACAACGAAAGTGCACATTTTTCACTCTCATTAAAATAGTAGATTGGCCAGTTTTAGCTGTTTGGGTTTCGCAAAGCTTGCCAGCTTGAAATTAATTTCCAAAATATTTTTGATAAAAGAAGTTGTGATTTTGGAATCTCAAAGGCTATTACTGTGCTAAATTTTCCTGAGTTCACCAGAAGCTTTGTAGAGATGATTTGGGGTTTTGTTTGTTTTGACACAGCATACAGCTGTGATCTGATAGCTATGGGAATACTACTCTATATTGAGACTTAGCACAGACCAGACCTCCATAACGCATGGAGGAATGTGCATGTGTTTGTAGAATACAAGAAGAGCAAAAGAAAGGAAGGGAAGAAAAGGCAAAGCTCAATGAAATAGTCCATAAAGAAATGGGGAAAACCTTCAGTTTAGTAATCATGAAAAGTCTGTGGCTGTAGTTCCTTGTAGGCACTGCACTGTTTATGTGGGGTCTTTTTCTGTTCTCATTGTACTCATGGTAGAGAGCTGACTTAGCAGTTGTCACACAGCAAGACTGGCACCCTCATTAAATATCATCGCAAAAAGGTCAATTCATATTTCACCTCATTAACTATTGATAAATGCTTTGGAAATTGTGGATCTGTTCTGGTATATTTACACAGAAATAAGCTAAGAAGCTTACCACTGAATTTTCTGTGTCTAATGACATAGTTCCACTTGATCTGGTCATGGAAGACCACTCCAGATATAAATAGGCATCTGAACACCCCCAAACTGAAAAGAATCCATTGTTTGTTTGTTACTAACTGCTACAATGATCTATATATTTGAACAAAAAATGTTTTAAAGAGGAGTCTAGAAGCTCACCAACAAATCAGACCAAGTATAGCAGCTGAACTACATACCTGAAAAGAAACTGTTTCAAAAAAGGAAACCAATAATGGTCTTCAACAAGTACCAGTTCCTAATTTGTATAGCGAGTAAAATGTCTGTTCAGGAATACTTGGTGAAGTATATGAAAGTCAGTCTCTACCATTCTCTAGGGTAATAATAGATAGAAATAATGGTGCTTTAATTAGCATGTGTAACTCTAAGTCTCCCATCCTGTACTTATCATTAGGACAATAATAAACTCTATACCTACTAGGTGCGAGGTGAAGGCCAACTGGAAACTGATTCCCAGTGCTTCAATCTGAGCTTTGTGTTGGGCATAGAGGATGAAAGGAAGTTCCTGCCCTTCTCTCACATCACTCAGGAAAATGAAGTCATTGGTAACCTATTGGATTTCTCTGTTCTCTTGTTCACTTGACAAAGTTATTATTCTATATATAGCATTTATAGCCTGTGTGGAGATAGAATGTCTCTCAGTTGGCTGGCTGTCACTGTGCAAGCTGGGGAGTCACAGAGGAATCCTGCAGATTTGGTACTTCCAGAAAATTTCACAGCAGTTAGTTTTCAGCTATTCATAATATTGAGAAGAATGAAGATACTAGGCAGCAGTAGCAAATGCTGTATCTTTCCTGTAAAGAGTTTATATACATATGCACACACCTGTGAGTAAGAAGTGAGTTTCCACACCAATACTCAGCAGAGTAGAGGGAATCACCACCTAACTTGGGTGTGGTATTTAGACTGGAGTAGAAGATGAGTCCTGTAAACAAAGAAAGTTTAGGGCCTGAGTGCAAAAAGTGGCATACACAAAAGACTTTAAGATGCCTATACAAAAGACATTAAGCTAAGGAAAAGCTGAATGAAGAACAATGTGTTAAGGAAGCTTAGCAGCCAAAATGATCAAATCAAGACAAGTTTCTTCTCCAAGCAGAAACAATTTAGAAGACTCTGAACATGCATTCAAAACTCTCCAATATAGTAACAGAACAAAGTCATTTGAAACCTTATGTTTAAGTCAATCTTTAATTTAGTTGCTTTTGATAGAGTGGAATTAGGGAAGAAAAGTGAAGCAAAGCTCAGAGAGAAGAATCACAAGCACTCAATGGAGTAAGTGTTGATGGGTAACATATTAAAGATCTTTATGTTGATCTATCATGACTTGACTTCCCCCAGACAAGCCTCCTGAAGTTGTTTCATGTAATTTCTTTGTGAATGTATGTATTGCAATCACAGCAAACTACACTGTGTCTACAGACTTTTAGCTTAATTTCTACACTATGAAGCTGAAAGGGGTTTTTAAAAAATAAAGTATATCTATGAGTCTTTTTGTTAATAATTTTTTGTACCAAGTGGTGGCCTTACATTACTACAAGAATTTATCAAGTGATTACTTTGTAGAATCAGATCATAGGTTAAATTAAAATATGCATTTTCATTTTCATTCAGCCTCTGCTGAGGAATTGAAAGTACAATTTGTAATAAGCACTTGTTTGGAAGTACTTTGAAATTAATTATTAGCTGCAGCAAGGATATTTCTTTTCTTAGCTGATGTGTGGCAATACTTTAGTGAAGGAATCTGGTAGCTTTTAGCAGTGTCTGTGGGCACTGTTGTTGCCAGTCTGCACATGGCTTTGTCTTCTGTAAATCTTACTTCTGCTAGAAGGAATGTTTTAGGATGCTATTTTCTAGCTTGAGTTAACAAAGTCGCATTTGCATTAACCTGGCCTGAAGGTTCTAAATTGACCCCCAGTTTGGAGCTGCCGTGTGAAATATTGCTAGGTATGAATGTCTGTTTGTTTAATGAAATGTATGGCATTCCTTATTTGTGCATGTACATGAAGAAATCATTATGAGTAAGATAAATATAGAAACCAAATAAAGCTGTTTCTCTAAATCTGGGAACTACATAGCGGAACTACAAAAATTAATAGGGAGCTCTAAATGTCATTTTACATAATAGTTTTGATGTTCAGGCTTTAAGAAAGAGCAAACAATTTTGTTGTTCAAAATCAAACCATGGATGTATCTGCTTTGTCATCTTCCTCTCAAGCATAAGTCATGATATTGATCAAGGTGAAACTTGCACAGGTGTAATCATACTGAGTATGAGTACCACCTCCAGAAAGGGAAGTGGTCTTTCTAGAGTTTTAAAGGGCTATCTATCTCATTGTTGCAAGGCAATAACTGTTATCTGTTTATCTAGCCTTCTTAAAGCTTTGCACACAGTGTCAGGTAACCACTGTCAGTTAGTGTTATGTTACAAACAAACACAAAAAAATCCAAACCCATTTCATTTCCTTTGCTTTCATTTTATATTTCCATTGATTGCTCTGTCCTACTTGGATTTACTGCAAATTTACAGCTAAGCTTGTGGCAATCACCCTAGGCCATTAATAAAGTTAACTGCTCTTTGACAACTATTGATCAGCAGAAAGTATAACTACTGTATAAATATGGATAATTGAGAAAATTTCATTTCATTAGTAGATAGTAATGTATATATTCTATATTGATAAGAGAATTCTATGTAAATTAACTTAGGGAAATCAATTTGATTTTTGTCAGTTGTGTCCAGTTTGCTCTAAATTATTTCTGCTTCCTTTCAAAGGAAAAAAATTCCAGCTTTTTCTTTCTATGCATACATTTATATTCCTCAGGTATAATCAGTTCTTGATCCTTCTCTTAAGCTATTTGACATATTTAAATTGTTCATTAAAATGTGCATCTGTAAGTTTGTAGATGATCCTTAGTATAAACTAAAGCACTACTCTTTGTGGAAGAAACTATTCTTTTGTTCTAAAGTTTTAATTGCTATGTTGTCTTAATCTGAATAGCTTTCCGTAGATGAACTATGACAAAAAGCCTTTGTCTTGTCATTATGGTAACAATCTGTAACAATGAGAAATAAAATTATTAACATACCAATAAGTTTTGCATATATAAGCTTACATACCTATGAAGCGCTGCACGTTTATTAAAAACTAAATTCTGCTTTATAAGCACTTCCAGCTAGGGAACTATTTATTCATAATATTTATACTATGATACATATCTATTCAGAATTCAAATGATTTTGCTAGGCTGCAGGCATTTAGGGGAAACGAACTTTAAATGCTATCACAGGTAACAAAATATTTGTCTGAATGTTACAAATGCTCTGCACGACTTACACACCAGAAATATATTTCAATTGTCAAATTCATGTCCAGCTTCTAGAATATTTGCATAGTGTATTATTTCTCTGAGTAAAAGAATCTTCACAGGTGCAAAAGCACGTCAGCTTTTCATTCATGTCTTTTAATCAGAAATTGGACAGGATTGAATTTTGAGCTTACCATGACAGCTGTAACCATCAGGAGGACAGAGTTTACTCAAATCGTTTGCTTCCCTGCAGGTGAAGATCAGGTGCCTGTGTTACCTAAGTATACAACCTGAAAATAATTACACCAGTTTTTACTAAAATATGGTTTCAGTACTCCTGGCCACAAGGACTTGTGACTCCTAGGTATTGGAACAGCCATAATAAACAAATGGCTGGGGCTGATCAGTGCAGCATGCCCCAGGTTTGGCCACCTTGAGGTCCCCTGTTCCCAGCTGCAAGCTAGGTAGGTGCTGGGCTGAGAATACAAGCACTCCACATGCTCTTGAAATAAGAAATGTGAAATGGAAAGTTATGGTTCATTAACCCATTTCTGGCCTCCAGGTCTATATTCTATCAAGTCTTTGGTAACTTTCTTTACACACATCCATTATCTTCATTTTCAAATCTCTCTTGAGTTTTGATATGGTTTATCTATTAAACCAACTGTCTCTTCCATTTACTCTTCTTCCTGAAAATGCTTCAAGTTATACACATATGCATGAGTAAACAAGTAGGAGGTTTGCTGGATTAGATTTTAAAACATTTCAGTTCAGTTCAGGAAATGTTCCATTACTTTTACACATACATAAATAGGAATGTGAAAGAATGGAGTTTAAGAGCAATCCTTTGAGGTGTTTTTTTTTATATTCACATTTAATTAAAATTGTTTCAAATATTTTATACAGCTTTTGTTAGTAGATGCTTCCTCCTGGCAAATCCACGGTAGAACGTTGCTTTTTATTAGCTAACACAGAAAGAGGAAATATATATTTTTAGGGAGACAAACAAACATATTTTGGGGTAATTTTAGGGATATTACTTCTGTGGAAGTTGCTTCAGGCAAACTCTGAAGCTTTTTGTGTTGAAAAGCCTGAAGTCTGTAGAAGTGAACCATGTTTGGTAAATGATATATATCTCAATGAATAATCCTGTATTGAAATATAACCACATATATATTTTTTTCTAAGCAATTCAACCCTTCTCTTCTTTTAATTAGTTTTATGATGAAAACCAGAAACTAAAACTCTTGCTACAGCAGAAAATCCACTTTTATGCTTGAATGGCTGGCTCTAACGAATATGCAGACTGAAATTAAGTACACTTCTTTTTTACTGCTTTAACTGCAGTACATACACTACTTACAGCTACCTCAAGTTCTTTCATTTTCTATTTCTTTCTTAAGAAAGCACAATATTTTCAGTTCTAGAAATCAGTGAGTTTTTCCCATATACGTTCCTCTTCAAAAACATCTTTACAATCTCAGTGGTTTCTTGGAAACTTTTGCTTCTTTTTCCTTCTCACTTATTTGAATATCATCTGTACTTGGGTAACATTTGGTACCTAATCCTGAAAGCTTGATGTCATTCTATTTTTAAAATGTTAGTTTTGCTACGACCTTTGCATATAGATTATTTACATGATACAGCTTTGTAGTAAGCTGATAGGCAGAATTATTTAATTCACAGATAAGACAGCGTGATGTAATAAAGTAGGTGTCTAAACAAAAAAGTGTAATTTTTTTTAGTATTCCAGTTTAGTCTGTATCTAATCTCAGTGCAATTTAAGATGCCAGTTGCAAAAATAAACTGAGATGCAAAATAACATGAATGGTTAATTTGTATTTTACTCTCAGTTTTATCTTAATCAGAGAGCAAGCTGAGAGCCAGATCTGCTTGAGAAAGAAATAGCAGGGAAAACAAGGAAAGGCTGTATGTTATTTGACAGCTGAGTTGGATCAAGCTTATGAAGTGTTACTTTGCCATGTGTCCACCCAGAAATGTGAAGGCACTATTAGAATTCAGCTCAAATGAACCTGATTGAACTCTTGTACCTTTGTGTAAGATCACAGTCCCCTGTACTGGATATTAACTTTGACTTTTTTTATATAGAAATTTGAAACTGATGGAAAATCATCACTTAAGATAAAATTCAAATAAAATAATTTAATGTTAGATGACATATTTACACATTTCCCAGAAAGTTGACCCCTTCAATGCCTGACAATTTCCAATTCACCGTAAAATGTGATTTTTGTCACATTCTAAAACAATTCTGAAGCGGAATCTGAGATAAACATCCTAGCTTTAAAATATGTGCTTTCTAACAGTACATAAAAATTGGTAAAAAATTGTATCACGTAAATAGCGTGCTCTACTTTCAAAAAGAAATCTAAGCAATTGCTAAGGAATTGATTATCCTAATTCAGGGAACAAGGTACAGATATGGTCTGTCACAAAGATGAGAGCAGCTACTTTTATGACAACTTTTAAAAATTATTTCTTAAAGTTCTGTTAAACTGCTAAATAAAAACACTTGTATGTTTTTTTGGTCTCTCTTCTCCTTTCCAGCATTAAGCCTTCACTTTTTAGAAAAAAATAATAATAATAATAATAATTAAAAAAAAAAGCATAGTTTGGTAATGGTGTGCAATCAAGTTCACCTTGCGTAGGGAAACTTACCTCCAGGCTTGAACTGGTGATTGAGCACCTGGTGAAAGGCTGTCGCTGCCCAGGGAGCACAGGTGAATTGTTTTGCACCTGTGCTCTCCTCCTGGCCAGAAGAGGTGGAACCAGGGGGAGCCACCCTGGGCTCAAACAAGGGCTGGCTACTGAGCAGAGAGCATCCAGGCTGCTTTCTGAGGAGTGCTGTATAGCTGGAAATCCCCTTTACCAGTTGGGTGAGTTCAACTCTTCTTTTTATGAGTGACCATTGGCCTAGCTGTGGGTTCTTTACCTGGTATTGCAAAAGCCTGTCAGATGTGAGTAAGGATACTTATTTATTGTATTGTTGTGTATTTGGTTGTTTTATTTTTAATTTTGGGTAAGGTAACAGAAACCTGATGATATAGATAGAGGTACTTCCCTGCTACCTATCTGGTGATGCTGAGCATACTGTTTTCAGCCATGTTCTTCAATGGAGAGTTTGTCAGTGACTGTGTAGTTCTCTGCTAATGATGTAGACTCTTTGATATCAAACTTCTTCCATTTTCCTTAAATTGGTTACTTCAGGAATACTCTCCACCAGAGCTCTCTTTGATTTTTAAAAGTAAGATATCTGTCTTAAGTTGTCTGAATATTTGTATTCAAAAATCTTTGCAAACAGAGATAACTCCTGAAGTCGTAGTTTTGTTACAGTTTGTCAGTGCTCATATGCTACTTAACCGTACTGTACTGATGGTAGACATTATAGAGAGAATGTCCTGTTAAGAATTCCTTACTCGTTTCTATCTTTCCATGGACTCCCTCTCACAGAGGATAAAATACATGATTTATATATTGTCTGATATCCAAATGTCTCATTACCTGAATATCCTTATCTGTAGAAAGATGCATTGAGCATCTTTCAGGCAGGTGTCTCTGTACTTCTGACTTGTTCAAATGCCCAAACAAGACATAGGATAGCCTGCGTAGTGACTCTTGTCATAGTGTCTCTTGCTCATAGGGCTATTTTCACACCAGCTCCTTAGGGACAATTACATTAGTTTTTCTGTACATGTGTTCTAGCTATGTGTATGTTTTGAACTTATCAGTAGCCATTTTACTCTTGCTCCATGCCATCTGAAGATGATGCAACACATTGAATCTGTGTAGCCCTGGTAGCTTGTAACTACAAACACCAAAGCCGATGAGCTCCTTCCTTATTTTGATGGATGTAACCTGAGTTTGGCAGTGTGAGTTGTTGTCTCTAACTGGTAAGGTTCAAATAGTTCTCACTATTCTCTTTCATTATTTGTAGGCTCAGGTCATGCACAAATGCAACCTCTTAATTGTTTACTTATTTGTCTGAGTAGAAAGTGGTATGTTGAAAACTGAAATTGCAGACTAGGAGACATCTAATAGATAAATGAAGTTCAAGTTAAATGATAACATAGAGCAGAAATTATCTGATTCAAACAGAGTCTCTGTGATTGGTACCGCAATTTCCATTATCTCAGGTTGCTAAGTAATACAGTACTTTTCAAAACTGGGTAACTTAAATCTTAAGCTTCATAAATTTGTAGATTAACCAGAGATCTGAAGTCGATAGAAGCCTGAGCATTGATTTCAGTAAGCTATTTACTAGACTCTAGAAACACATGATCTTTAGGGAACATGTTTCTCTGGAACCTAGAAACCAGAGGTCTAAAGATGGGGGGAACAGACAAGTTTCCTGACACTGGACTGTCAGTAGTGGAATAAGATTTAACCTTCAGGAGATATAAAGGGCATAGCTGAGCTGGAGACTTAATGTGGCAGTGCTTTGAGAATAGTGAGAAAGAAGCAGTGTGATTTTGACTTTTTGCTCCTTAGTGTATTTTTTTTGCATATGTATTTGTCTACTGGAACTTGTATAAATTTACAGCAACTCTCTGTTCTAAATGCTATCTGTATGGTGTTCAATACTGATCAGACAAAATTCTATTTTTTTCCTGGAAAGATCATTACATTGCCTATTGCAAATACATTGGGATTTGTGGGCAGCCTGAACTGGTGCAGTACAAACTGCCTAAAATAACAAAGCTGGGTATAAGGAAAGTTTAATGGAATTTTCAGCTTTGATGTCTGCATAACTTGTGGATAACCAGTCAGTATCAACATCATCATCTTGCTTGTTCTGGATGGAAGGCGTTCCTTCTTAAAGAATAAAAATGAAAGATAGTTGGTGGTTGTTGTTGTTGTTCTCCTTTTTTTTTTTTTTTTTTTTTTTTTTCCTACCCTCCTTTTTCCACTCTAAAAATAAATAAATAAATGCTGGATTTGTAAAATTGTTGAAACAAGCTAGGTTCTTACTGTGTTCCATTGCAGATTCTACCTTGCTATGTGGTCCTGCTGTGTGTGTGAATGCCAAATAAGAGATCTGACTGAGTAATGACTTTCAGTTAGATTTGGTGCAAATGGATGTTATTTTTACCTTTGTTACAGCACGGTAACAAAGATGAAGTGGCATACTATTCATTTTTAATAAAGTGAACATCTCAATCTCTATTTTTTTTTTTTGTTAAGTCTTTTTCACTTCCCATTTAGATATTTTAGTGTAGGAATTATCTTTTTCTCAGGGTATTCATTAACTTTGGTAAACTCACTAGGATACAACACCAAAAGATGCTAACCATTCTTTATTAAGAGAAAATTTTCTATCTTAGGATGAATGCAGTTGCTTAACTTGCAAGTTGATCTCTATAATGCCTCCTGATAAACAATTTCTTGAGATTTATTACTTCACATATTTTCAGTAGCCCAAGCAATTAAGGATAGCATAGAAATATGAAGGCACCAAAGTTTGTTCCATTTGTACATTCATAGCTGTCATTCTTTGATCAATTAATTAGAGTAATAACAATATGACAGGATAGTTTATTGAATAGGGATAAGCTGAAAAGTCAGGAAAATAGCAAGTAGGTTGAAACTTGCTTGTTAAAATGAATCAATTTAGTGAGCATTGTTCTGAAATTATATTAACTGCCATTGCACAGGAAGGTTAAAGAGTCTTTAGAGGATGTTGATGTCATTCATGCTTTGAATGAGACTTGAAGCTGGTGTTGCAGCAGTTAAGACTTAACTACCTGGAATGATGAAGTTGGATGAAATCAGTGATAAAAGCTGTAGCAGAACAAGGGGAGAAATGCTTTTGTGTGGTTAAGAAGAGGTGAAATGCTGAATGGCTTCCTCTTCATGTGCACAACAGCAGTAAGAGCTTTTAAAAATTGTGATCTGTCTGTCCATAACTTTCAAGCAGTTGTTTTTTCCCTATGTAAGGTTTTGGTGCCACATGAAACATGTTCAACTAACATTGCAATAAAAAATTCTAAAGATTCTAATATAGTTCAAAGTTGTTTTTATTTCTCATAAACAGAAAATATTATAACCGTGGCTTTTTGTTTTTGACTGAAAATACATGTTAAAGATTTATGGCTTTGAGTCTTATATCCATCCAAAAATTCTTTTTCAATCAGGCAAGTTAGCGATTCTAGCTTTCCAGAAGTGATTCCAGTAGTGGCAAGAAGATCTGAATTCTCACCTCATCTCAGGCTCTCATATAGAAAAGGTCTTGTAGGTTACTTCACAGTTCTTTGAGGCTGCTTTGAGTGCCACGGCTTATTTTTCAAACTGCTTCATGCTTTGTACAGAAATTTCTTTCATTATAGGCAAGCTTGTATCTGGTAGAAATGAGGAGCTGAACTTCTGAATTCTTTTAAACCTACTGATGTTGTATATTTCAATGAAACTGCTTTGGTGAGAATGAGGGCTGAAGGGTCCTTTCAGAGTTCTAGTCCAGAAATAAAACCTTAATTCTTTTAGAAAGAATTGTTTTGCCCACCTTGTCCAGACTGTACAGTAATTCACAGAATTACCGAGTTTGGAAAAGACCACCAATATCATCCAGTTCAATTGTGTGCCTGCCACCAAAATTTTTTCCACTAACCCACGTCCCTCAATATAACACAACTCTTGAATACCTCCAGGAACTTGGTCACCCCCCTCGGCAGCCCATTTTAGTGCCTAATCACTCTTTTGAAGAAGAAATTTTTCCTAACTATATTGAAACCAATTAGTCAGATACTATTCTCTTGAGGAGATTCTGCTCAATTATACAATAGCTTTCTGGAAACACGGAGTAATTGGGTACCCAGTCTTTCTATCCTATACCAGATTTTGGGTGAAACTGGTTGTTGAATGTGTCTGTAAATGTGTCATCAAGAAATACCAGAGAACAGTTGTGACAATGCTCAGGCCAGTCGCAGGGTTCAAAACTATCAGTAGGAGGATATTTGAGAATGGAGTGAAGGGGAGATCTGATGAGTGCTAAGAAATGCTTTAAAATAAACCGAGTGAAGTACAGAATCACACTGCATGATCTTACATGTAGGATAGTGTCAATGAGTTTTACATTCTCCACCTGTTTCAAACTTACTGCAATACTACAAACTTTTATACCCCAGGTGGATTAATTTGTCTGCTTTTCATGTTAAATAATTAGCTCAATATCAAATAATATACATGTTTCGTTACTTTGTTTTGGGTTGTTTGTTTTGTTTGTATGTTTTCTGTATCATCAAGAAATATAGGTATCAATAATTTTTTCTATTTTTAAGGAGTTTATAGAAACTGAAGGGATACTTAGGATCAGATGCACAGTAAGATTAACTGTACTTTGAAAACTTTTTTTTGTTCCTCATTTAGTGCATGTCAATAATTATTACTTTGCAGGATCACTATTAACTTGTACCAGAGGAATTTCTTTCCAGATATGGAATTATTTCACTAGGATTATCTGAAATAGAAATAAGGGGGTTTTGTTTCTGACATATTAAGCATGTAAAATGTTAATTGAAGGAGCTGGCATCTTACTTTAGTAAAGTCTAGCAGTAAGTTAGAGCTTGTCCTCTTAGAAGATCTGCTTCAACTTCTTGCAATCGCTTTGGATTCAGAAGTGTCTCATTATACATCTATATTTATGTAATTATTTGTTCAAATTGTTAAATTATTAATCAAATACATTTGATGTGTGCACTTCACTCACTGAAGCTTCTTTAATTTCCTCTCCTGAACTTGTGTTGGAATCAGGTCCAGTAATGCTTACTGAAAGATAAAAGTAAAATCTGAATCCGTTATTCGTATTTTAGCTAAAATGTTTCTCAGCTTGGAAGTTATCTTAAAGTCCAATGCAAACCATAAGCAGTACTTATGTGTTTTGCAAAAGCAATCTTACACTTCTGGTTGGTGATAAATGGCATCACATTGCTGAAGTTGATTAGGCACTATGTTGATATTTTCTTCAATTTCTAGAGAAACATTAGTTACATTTGCATCTTGCTGTTAAATGAGATAGGAAAGAAGTTCCATGAATTTATTTTCATGACATCATGGAAGAGTTAAGGTTCTTTCACTAACAAGGCATCCTATTTGACATGCACAAAATTGAAATTAATTATATGCATTTTAATGAAGGGGTATTACTTTACTGCCATCACACTTATAGCTCAGTTACTGGATGTGAGTATAATCAGCTTTTTAATTTCTGTTTTCTACATCAAGCAATCATGAGCGCTTTCAGCATGCACACTGCTCTAGGAATGCAGAGCTTTTATTTCACAGAAGGCTGGGTTGACCTCATGTTATGAAATAACTGGAGCAATGACACTGAAGGGTTATGTAGATAAAAGGATAAATCTGTGAAACTTGGTTTCAAGTTGACTTGTCAAATAGTTTTAAACAAATTGCTTATTGATCTACTTTTTAACTTTTTTTTTTTTTGTCTTAGCATCATTCAATTTGAACAAGGAAGAAAGCACGGAACAGTATTCAGTGTTTTCCAAGTTCTGCTCATGACATCACATTCCTGAGGCTGAAAATTGGGAGAAGGGCTAAATAAAAGCGAGGGAGATGTAAACAAATTGGCAAAGGATTTGATGTGAAGCAGCGGTGGGCTTGCCTGCTTTCTCTTCCTGTTGTCTTCTGGGGTGCCAGTTGCTGCTGGAGACAGTGGTGAAGGCTGGCAGGGTGGATGGATCCGAGCTGGGTTCTTGGCTGGGAAGAAATGGGAAATTGCTTAGGTGATCAACTGTTCCTGTTATCCTTCTAACTTAGATCTATGCAAAAATTTTCCTTTGGGGCCTGCTCCTCTGGATGATCTAACTCGCATAAGTGTTTCAAACTGAGAGTTTTTTACTACTTTCTGAATTTAGGAGAAAAAATAATCCTTTGAAGGCTAAGTGGTAACTCTGTACCTTGAAGAGTGAAATCTGCATTGAGGAGGTGTTAGGAATGGTATTTAGGTTCTAAGTTTGTTAAGTGGAACTGTAATTTCATCATAAATGACCTGAGAGAGAATGGCTGACACCACTTTACTGGTGTTGGAGGTGCGTAAGGTAGATAGCAAATAAAATGAATTCATTGTAAAGAAAATACTAAATGTACACCATAATTCAGGCTGAAAAGCTCTATTTACTCATGCTGCAGGCAAGCTTCTCATACAACAGATGAATAATTTGTTAGTGTTTTTTTGCTTGTTTCTTATATGCTGTTTAGCATACCATAGTCATTCTTATACAAGTACTTAGAGTTGGTTACATAAAGAGATTAAGTGCCTCAGTAAAGGTGAAAGGAAGATTAGCAGAACTAGGAATTCAACAGATCTGTAATAACTAATTTCTCATTTAACTGTTTCTCAGCACTTGAGCTAGACTTCTTTGACTGGACAATAGCCTAAGTCAGGCCAACTTTCCTTGCTTGACAAGATACATATGTTAATATGTTAACTGTTAAGATTAACGGTTAATGCTTCTTCACTGATGACAAGGCACAAAGATTTCATTAAACTATAGAACATCATTAACTCTTTTCACACTGATTGGTTCTTAGAAGGCTTGTTCAAATGTTACCCATTGTAATTTCAAAATCAAAAACTACATTGTGATGACTTTTTCTAGTCAGTTTTTCAATGTGACTTTATGTTGAGAAACTTACAATACTTTTTCACACAATAGGGAAATATTGTCTCTAAGGAGTTATATTCTGTTCCTCTCTCCTTGTTTACGACAGAAGCATGAATTGAAGGCAGTGAGAAGATAACAAAAGCAAAATTTTGATGGGAATTGCTTTATCCCAACATGCGTTTATTTTATGCTTGAGTAGAAAAAAGTTGCATCTCCTTCCCTTATTGCTGCAGAGTTCTAGAGTTGGTACAGAGACAAACTGGGCACTGTTTCTACATTTGAAAGGAATTGAGCGTATATTTCAGGTTTTGAAATCCTCTTGAAAAAGATTTGTCTGCGTAGAAACCTGCTGAAAGTTAACAATAAACTCAAAACCTAGCATTTTTTCTTAGTTATTCTGTTCACATTAGATGCATAAAGCTGGCAAAAAAGAATCTGTGGATATTTTCACATCTGCTTTCTTTCTGAAGAAACAAATAGTAAACTCTAGTGTATGTATTATTCCCCTAGAAATCAGTTGTGTTTCCAGTGTATCCTTCACAGCTGTTTGACCTTGCTGGGTTCCTGCACATAAAAGGCATATTTGCTATTGAACTGCCATCTCTATGAGAAACAATCCATCAGTTTTACAGATGCTACAAACACTTCAACTCACTACAAAGTTAACGGTATCACAGTAAATCTCACGTTATGGGTTCTCTTTTCAAATAATTGACTTAGGAACAAGTATTATTTGTTCCAGTCTTGTCCATATCAGGCTGGGTAATTCACAAGCAGTGCTCTGCTGGGTGCCATTGCAGGTGTCATTGTTGTCATCCTGGTTCTACATCTGCTTCCCATCTGAGATAAGGCATTTCAGCTCAGTCTCAGAGGAAGACTTCAAGGCTTCATGGCAAATACCCTCAGTCCTTGTGTCACATTGACCAGTGCAAATAGCAGCACAAAGCTTGGGGAAACATCTTGCTTTAAACAAACAAACAAGTTGCTTCTTAAGCAACTTCTTTGTTGAATAGGGAATTCACCATTCATTGGGTTATCGGTTGAAAATAATCTTCCTGCCAATATTTTCCACTTGCTTGAAGTCATGGAAAACCAGAGTGCAAAACATGAGACTTGAGTAAGCAAAGAAACCTGTGGAATGGAGGTTTGGCTTGTTGGCCAGAGGTAAATATGGAAATCTCATACTGTCCTTAGTGTACCTGTAATGGAAGTTGTGTGGGTGTGTAGATACCGAGATGATGATCTGGATTGGGTATCTTTAGTTAGTTTTGCTAATAGAAATAAAAATGTTGGGAAAGTGCATATGATCATCTTAGAACAATATGTTTCCTAAATTGTATTTTTTTGTGAGCTTTTTACGTGTTGCCATTCTAAAGTTACTTGAGTAATTACTCTACAGTCCTGTTTAACTTGTTCACTAGTCTTAAGTCTTTCTCTAAAAAAATTCTTAGTTTAATATTAGTGATGAAGTTCTTTTCTCAGGCTGGTGGAGTCTCGCTTGCTTTGCTCTCTACCTTCTTTCAGCTATATTGCATCCATAGTAGTCCATCACGCTTAGGTTTGTGGCCCTGATACCGATAGCTATTAAAATACATTTTCACTGATTTCAGGTAAATTATGAAGACTTTTTTTTTTTTTTTTTTTTTTGGATCCACATCAAAAATACTTGGTTAAACCTCAAGCATATTACAGAAGTGTTTTGTCTGAGCTGTTCACTCAGCTCAGACAGCTCAGAAGCAGCTATTAATCCAGGCTTAATCTTGAACAACTGGAAGGGACACAAAAATGATGAGGGGCCTGAAACATCACCTGTATAAGGAAGGATTGAGAGCTCTGGGACTGCTTAGTCTGGAAAAGACTGAGGGGAGGTTTTATCAATGCTTAAAACATCTAATGGGTGGGAATAAGGTGGATGGGGCCAGACTCTTTTCAGCAGTGGCACAACAAGGGGCAGTTGATAAAATGTAAGCTCCATGTGAATGTGAGGAAGAAACTTCTCTACCATGAGGGTGACAGAGCCCTGCAATAGGCTGCCCAGGAAGGTTTGGACTCTTTCTCTGGGAGATATTCAACACCTATCTGGATGCTTTCCTGTGTAACCTGCTGTAGCGAACTGCTGTACAGGAAGATTGGACTGGGGGAGGTTCCAGAAGTCTTCTAACTGCAATGGTTCTGTGATTCTGTGAAAAGGCTGACACCTGGCTATGTAATCTATTTAACTACCTTGTATGTGAACACAAGTACTGACATTTCAATATGAGCAGGACATGCGCATATCGAAGTACTATTTGTAGTTGCTCACTGTTTGATTTCTGTGGAAAATGCTGAGAAAAGGCAAGACTCAAATTTCACTCCCCATTGGGCAGTCTCTGTCCCATTGGAGAAAACCATGTGCAGTCTTACAGCAAGAGGTGTCCTCCTTTTGATTTGAAGTGCTGAACAGGCATTTCTACTTACTGTTGTTTAAAACTGATGATGACAGTGGCACTGTCATTTTACATGGCACTTCAGTATTTAGGAAATATTCCAAAGAATCAAAGCTGTTTTCAGTTTGCCTGAGAGTACAAGCCTACATCTCTGTTCTCAGAAGAATCGTTGAACCACAGGAAATGTTCTCCATTCATCCTTTCACTGTCTCTTTAGAAAAAAGCTATGCTTTGGTAATATGTATCGTTTTGACTGGATCATAAAGCACATAATTTCTTAGTTATGGTGCTAAGCTGATGGGAAAGGTTAGTATTTTATGCGCTGATGCTGGAGGGTGTTTTCTACATTTTTATCAATAATATTTTCACATAAAAATAAAAGAATAATTTTTTGGAGCTTGGATAGCTTTCCTCTCTTGAGTGCCAGCCCAGAGGGCTGTGAGTCACGTTTTTTTCTGTCTCAGTGAAGATTTGATTTTTCACACAGTGGAACAAGTTCCAGAGTTGGAGCTAAGAATATCCATATCGAGAAAATCTTTTCATTTTGGGGCATTCACCCTAAAGGTCTCTATAAGCTAGCAAGAACAGAAGGTAACTAAATAAATAAAGGATGATCAGATGCTCTAGATAGACCTTGTATAATGGTGAACTACTCCAAAATTCAGTCTAGTAACTGTGAATGCAGTTTTTCCAGGCACAGATGACAGGATAACAGGGTCAGCAAAATGGGTGCACTATGAGCAGGGAGGTTCTTGAAAGAGCATCTGCTATTAATGCTTCAGGCATTGCTTCATTGACTTTGGAGTGCATGTTTCTGGTAAAGTTCAAATATTAATTTCAAAGTCATTTATATCTAAGCCTCTCAGTAGAAAGACATAAACAATTTTTGAAAGTATTCTGAGTTGAGAGATTTATGCTGAAATACTTCTTTCTTTTTTTTTTTTTTTTTTTCCACACATATATTATGTCTTGCCTTATTAAGAGCAGTTATTGTCTGGAATGTTGAGTATGAAGTAAAATATATATATATAAAATGTAGTGGTGGCCATAGTAAAATTACCTAATTAAAATATTGCAGTGTTTTCTTGGAATGCATCGTTTCCTAGCTGTGCAAAAAAAATTGTATCCAGATCAGCAAATAACATGCTTTCTTAATGCCAGCAGTAATGGAGTATAATTCACATATTTCAGTGGCAGGAGCTCTGCAATGTGTTTTTAAAGATGTGTTATTTTCTTAAAGCAGTTTCTGAACATGCTTTTTGGAAAGGATACCTACATCAGTTGGATTGTATAAAAAAAGCAGGGTACCTTTTTTTTAGATTTAATTCTCACAATACAAGTCAAAATTCATCTATAGAGTACCTATAAATCTGCTCTTACAGTTCTCATGAATGTAAACCAAGGATGATTTATACAGTAATAAATGTAGCAAAAAAAAAAAAAAAAAAATACTAAGTAGAAAGCAATCAATTTTATTTGTTGTGTTGTAATGCAGAATTTGAATTTCGTTTTGATAGCTGTTCAGTCAACTCATTTTACCATACTTGTGTATGTTTGAAAGTGAAGGTAGAAACACATATTATGCTATCTGTATCCATTGGGGCAGGTTTTGCAGTACCATGGATAAACTTCATACGCCTTCATTTGAAAAGGTTTCTGTAAGTCAGAATCAACTCTCCCTTTGTCCTACCCCTGCCACTTCACTGGTTCGACTATATTGAGCTTACTGTTGAATAAAATATTGAGCTTATTATTTTTACTCTTCATCATTACTGTAGATAACTGAAAGTCAAGACTGAAGGATTCCGCACTTTGCCCTAGCCTAGAAAATGCACATAAATTAGCATGGTGTCTTCTCTTCCTCATATCTGTGTTATAGATAAATTAACATAATTTTAGATCCATGTTGTTTTATATTCATGGTTAAATCACTTGGAAATCTTTCTATCTGAGTTTAGTGGTAAATTGTTATAGAATTGATATGTTGCTTAACATTTAGGCTATATTTGAAAAACGCTTTTCGCAGTTTTCAGATGTTGAAAGTACCAGGATTTACAATTATCTTTCTGGAGGAAGAGAGGAAAATGTTAATGTATTTTCTGTGCCAACTGTAAGGCTATTTAGGTGCTAAGATAAACTTATCTGTTCAGGAATATATAATGACATTGGTAAATACTGTAACACTTGAGTGGATTTAGGGATAGTTGTTTTGTCTATGTGGACTAGAAACTATTGGAGTGGTGTTGTCAGTCCTGCATGTCCTAGTGAACTCAAGAAAGCAGCTTTGGTAGTCTTAGTAAACCTCCTATGAGGACACCACACTGAAGACCTTTCCAGATTTTCCAAGTTAGACACACATACCTCGTTTTGTTGATCTAGGCTTTGCTTCTGATTTCCCACGTGTATTATAAAAAAACCTTTCCCACACTTTTTAAAAGCTTCTACTGAAAGTGTGGCACAGAAGATTACACTAAGTCATACATAGTTTCCACTATATTACACTTTGCAGGTTTTGAAAGAATCTAAGAGTACTTTAGGCTACAAACATTTCTACCATTACTGTAGGTGATGCATTAAAGGAAACAGATTTGTTCGCATCTTCACTTAATGCAGCCTTTTCATGAAATGTCCCCCAAATGACCCCAGATATGTGTTGTTTTTTTTCATCATGGGACCTAAAAGTGGAGTCAAGCTTTCTGATGGGCTCTGCATTTCATCCATAGCTTAGGTTTCTGATCTGATCTCTGCCTTCCAGCTTGCCATACAGCTAGCTTGATTTAGATCTTCATGCTCTCTTACTCCTATTTACGTATCTTTTTCTGACAAAGCAGCACTAGGGATATCCTAGAATTTTTGCCACAAGTAAATTCCAGCTCTCACATAAATCAGGAAATATTTCTGTTTCTTAAAAGCTAAGTTTTCAGATTCTTTCAGCGCGAACTGCATTCCTCGATGTCCACAGGGCACTTAAAACTTTAAAATGTGCCTTTGCAGAAGTGAGAGTATTTGCAAACCTGACTCCTTCTTTCCTCTGAATAAATGCAGTAGCTTTGTAGAAGTCCTGGACAAAACAGATTATGTTCATCTAATCTTTCTGAAGACAAAGGGCAAAAATCTAGATAACATTTGATAAATGTACATTCAGTAAAGTTAGCAGTCACTATGAAAATGAGTTTTATCTGAACAAAAATGAGTGACCTTCCTATTTCCAACATGAACCCATTCCTGGGCAATTATTACTTTAGTTTCCACTACTCAGAATATTGCTTCTTGCACCTAGAATCTGTAGACTTGTGTGATGTGTATGATGTCACTGTACTTCCACTTTCTAGGTGTTCTGTAAATTCTATATATATATTTTTTATCACTGTGGTTCTAAATCAAGTTTTTCCATAACTGTGCCATATGCAGTCCAGCCTGCAAGTTATTGAAGTAGTAGGCATTAACTGTCTCTTACATTAAGTCAGCAGTTAGTTATGCTCACTCCCTACCTTGTCACTATTTCTCTCATCAGCAAAAATAAAGCTAAGCATGAAATAGCAGGGATGCTCTGTCATGGCTTCCTTTATCACAGTTCTTGCATTTAACTATGCAAGCAGATAAGCATCAGTCCTGGAGTAAATATTGTAAGGAATAAAGTTTAGATAGGCTATTATGTGCAAGGAAATACAGTAAGGAATCTCATCTTACACTCTCATATTCTTATGTCTCAAATGTTTCAGAGGCTTTGATCATGTCATGAATGAAACAGGTTTTCAATCACTGCCTGACTACAATCTTGTAGGGGTCTTGTAGAGGTCAGGGGTTCTGACAAACTTGCAGAATTTCCTTGAGAACAGATTGTGTAATGAATTCCCCTGTTTCAGAGAGCATGTCTGATGTGCTTCTCTTGGTCCTGTGCAAAATTTTGGAAGAAGGCATCAAAAAATGTATCAACTCTTTCAAATAAGCATTGTATTAATATACAACAGCCAGATTAGTTAATCCCATAATGAGATTAATAAATACATGAAACATAGAAGCCTTTACAACTGTCGTTCAATCCAGGTTCCTTGTATGGCAAGTTTTGATTCCTACTTGGAGCAGATAAGAGGGAGGTGGTTATTTCTATGCTGCAGGAAAGGGCTTAGGAGATCTATGGAGTTTACTTATTTATGTTCAGTTCTACAGCTTTTACAATTACTGAGCAGAGCTCTGAAAGCCTTTGTGTATAATTCACACAATCACCGAATTTCCATATTGAGTTTATTTTCTGTTTACCAGAAGCTGTGAATTTCAACTCCTTTTTTTTTTTTTTTTTCTTTTTTAAATAATACTCTTTGCAAATGTAATAATAAATAAGAGCTTGACAAAGCATATAGGATATCATACTGCCATGCTGAAGTAATTAGACCATGTATATAAAAAAATATGTATTTAATGGAACTTTTTGTCAAATCAAATAATGCTGTATGCCATCATAAGAATGCCTTTTTGTGTTGAGGTAAATGCCAGAAGAGGGTTACAGTTTCCATAAGGTTATTGTGTTTAATCTTTCTAGATGTCTTGTAAGTAAGTAAAAATTATACTCCAAAATGAATATTTCAATTTTTTCTGTCCCTGCCAGCAGTCTGGAAAGTTTGGAATTTGAACTTTATTTAAAATGATTCTATTGACTTCAATGCTTTGTACTCTGTTTGGTGTAAAGAGGATCTCACTGTAAAACATAGCTGTAAACCTTTTTGCAAAAGTGAAATCAAAGCTTATCCCTATCCTTCAGTCCCATAAATAATGATGTGTTGATGTCCTGAACTGCAAGGTAATCCTTGTTTCAGAGCCAAAATATAAGTATCTGAAACCTGGAATCTAATGATAATGGAGACAGAGATACAAACAGTACCAGCAAAGCACAGTAAGCATTGTCTCCACAAAAAGCCAATACCAGAAAGTGAAGGCTATAAGTGCCTATTTCATTTCTTTTGAGTTTCTGTTGAACTATAGAAAATACTATGTTCTCCAGAGGGTTCCTGAACTGTGTACACTACTTCTGTGAAAGAATAGCCAGTTCCTAGCAGTTGTCCTGTCTTCATTGTTTCCTCAGATTTACTGCTCACGCTGTGAAATATAAATTCCATTTACCCCTTACAGAAATCTCTTTTGTGCATTTCTAAGTGGTTCTATTAATTTAATTGATGGAAGAGAATGATCAGCTGAGCCTTGGCTCGATGAATCAGTCCTTAGGGCAAGTCTGTTTTAGTGAGCTGCAATGTGTCCTGGGGCTCATTTGGTTTCCTGCCTGGAGGCCAGGACCTCACTTTCTTGGTACCCAAATAGCTCAGCAGCTGGAATCCTTGCTATGCTACTACTGGTAAATGAAATTGGGGATATCAGTGCCTTGCACTTGTAAATCCCAGATGTCAATTATAATTCTTTTAAAAATAGTACTTTTGATTTCTGCAACTAAAACATAGGAAATTCAGGCACTAATTTGTTTTAAAAGACACCCTTTTTACAAAGTTGATCATACAACGAAGACTTGCAGAGTAGGTAAAGTGGGCACATGAAAACAAATGTTTCTAGTATCGTTGTCAAAATAATGCTATCTTTGCTTACCTTTCGATGTGAAATTTGGAAGAGAAGCAGACACAAATTTGGGCAAGCCTGCGAAGAAAGCAAAGCATGTAATAAAATCATAAACTCTTCTGTGAAAATGCACTGCTTTCAGCAATCTCAGCATTAAGCACAGAGGTGGCTGTTTGACAGCAACCCTATAAACATGAGGGAGCAGGAGGTCACATATGTCCAAGGAGTACAAAGTGTTTAACACTTGAGGGATTGAAATCCACTGAAATATGTTCTTTTTTGGCGATGAAGAAAAAGTGGAGATAAGGGAGGGTTGTTCTTATAATGAGTAAGATTTGATAATTTTTTGTATTTTTCTAAACTGTTGTTGTTCATGTTCCACTCTCCTGTCTTGTGGTCTGTTTTGCCTCAGACCAGTCAGTTTTTGAGTTCTGCCATGAGGATGATCAGTTTGGAAAGAGAAGTGAACTGATTTTAGAAATGTCACCCAAAGGTATTCAGAATAGTTTGTGAAACTTACGCCTGCTCAGTTCCAGATGGATACAGAGGAGATGGTATAGATTTACTGTGTTCTGGTTTAGATTTGTTGTATATCTTAGAATAAAGACTCTGTGAATGACAAAGGTGAGGAATATATACAGAATAAAATATTTTTTTTTTAATGAAAACACTTAAATTCAGATGTTTTAGCTTACAGAAGAGCATAAGATCCTCATAGTGAGGCTCGAGACCATAAGTAGAAATGATACCTTTAACTCATGTAAGAAAGAATTCTGTTGCAAAGGAGAAGAGTATGAATTTGAAATAGCAAACTTAGAGAGTTTGCTAAATACATGGCATTGGGTAAGTCAAGAAGAGCATGTTATTAAAATTAATTAGTCAACGTCTTTAATTGTTCTATAGTATGAAAATGTACAATTTGCTTTCAGTTTCCTGTTGTCAATATTGTCTTGCAAAAAATTAAGGAATTAGGAAAAAATTAGCTAAACCATTCTAGCTACTGAAGTGAGAAATAAGCACTTGAAAGGATTTCCAAGTTTCCAATGAAATACTTGGTATAGAAATCTTGTTACCAGTAAAGATTATTTACTTTGAAGTTGATCTTCCTCCAGACAGAATTGCTATATGTAATTGGCTTATGCAGAGTTTTTCTTTAGCCAAATGAGGCTGTCACCTCATAGACAATATTGTCATGTAAAGGGCCAGAAACTCTCATCACTGTAGCTCCAATAGATTTTTATTTTTTTTTTTACAACTATGTTGTCATGCAAAGAACAGAAGTATAATTTTATCTAATATGTAAAACCTTGCCAATAATCAGTATCTGCTGAAACGTATCATTTGTTGAAACACGAGTAGAATTTCTTCCTCTGTGAAACATGGTGTGAAATACCCCAGTGTTAGAGGTTTGATAACTGAAATCCACATGCCAACGTGAATGCCTTGCCCACCTCAGGCTATAGGAACACAACTCCCAAGTATCCCCTCTCTGGAACAGTACACTGGGGCACCCAGCTTCCATGTATGCTTTCTGGTTGGACACAGATTGGTCTAAGCAAAGGCTGACTTCACTGTCTTTTCATATGAATGTGAGACTGTGTTTAGAAAACAAACTGAAAGGGGCACCAGCAGACAAGTAGTGACTAGACAGTGCTCCCAAAACCTCCGAGAGTCACGGAATTAATTGGTGGGATCAGTAACGGGTAAGAAAGAAAATGCAAAACTATTTTCAGACTGTTGATGTCTATCAGTTAAACAACTACACTTCCTGACACACAAAGTGTTTGAGGCTTATATAAAAAAAAATACAATAAACTGCTCTAGAACTTGAAGACAAGTGCTGAATCCGCTCTATGCAAACTAAATCATTCAAAACCACTTTAGAGAGATAACTGTGACATACAATTCTAAAAGTTGGTTACTTATCTGTCTTTCTCGATTCATACGTAAGATGGATGCCTTTTTGGTCAACAATATAGCCTCCTATCTAGTTTCTCACTAGAGATGAGTAGGCTGTAAGAGGCATGCTCCAGTATTGGAAAACTTTTTTATAAAATCTAACGTGTCCCTACTTGTGTGTATTCTTACTCTCTGAAATTCAAAGGAAAAAGGAATTCATGTTCTATCCTGATCTGTATTCTTGGACATAGTGTTCAAAAATTTAAAGCCCCCAGAGGGAGTTTGAACAATTTTGATCTATCCTCTAAATAAGCACATAGCTTTTCTGGGTACAATATAGTAAATTTAATATTCAGTTGAATCAGCCCTTTGCATATTAGGTTAAAGTCCTATTTCTTCAGAGCAACCACTGCTAGGAATTTTAGAAGGTAAAAATGAATTTTGTCTGTCACACAGTATTGTTCTGCATAGAAAGCTGCATGATCTGCATTCTGCCCAGTGTAAAGCAACATAAAGAACAGGCTAGATATGCAGCTATTTTGCTGCGTATGCATAACAGTGTCAAGAATTATGAGCAGTTTCCATTTTCCTTTATGTTCTTTACTGTCCCAGATGTATCAGAAAACTATGCAGTAACTAAACAAGTAGCACTGTTCTGTTAGTGCGTGCAACCTTCAACACATGATATTTTTCTTAATCTTGGGTTTAGAAGACCTGGTAACATTTCTGTAGTATTTTGAAATAAAGCCAAACCGCACCTTAACTTTAGATTTTTTTCCAGTGATTTGAAATCATCTTCATCTGTACAGGAGCCTCAGTTAAAATAATTTGGGCTTTGCCAATGTAAAGTTGATTGAGCATTTCAAAATCTGACTGAATGTGTGTTTTGTTCTCTCCTATGAACTTTATATTTCTGCCTGTCACTGTAATCTCTGAAAAACTGCTTCTGTTATCAGTTCTTCATGAAACAACACCAGCATATCTATGAATTTCATTTAGAGGTTCAAGGATTTTGAGCATCATCTGGTATAATATAATCTTGTACAAATTTCTCTGCCTTATACCTGAATGCCACCCACGCAAGCAGTTTAAGGTGTTTGATGTCCTCAGTTACAGCATGCAGAACATAAAATCTCATGGTAAAATGATCGTATGTTTGCAAGTATAGTCTTGGATTCTGACTCCCAATAGAAGTATACCAATTTCCATTGTACTGTATTTGCATAAATTACTAAATATTTGTTGACCAGACAAGGAATTCCAGGTTATATGTCTACTGCAATCCTACTTTATTTGTTTAGGAAATTTCTGTAATATTTATTGAGTGAAGTTTCTCTAAGATTTTAGAAACAGCCTGAAATACTTGGACATTTTTTTTCCCCGGTCTGTTTTCTCCTATCTTTTTCTCGACATCATTGAAGTAGATAAATGCAGCTCTGCATTTTAACAACTCCTAGTAAAAATAAAAAGGTAGAAAACTTCATTCTACTGGAAAACAAATATATTAAGATAAACAGATGTGAACACAAAGAAACACACATTTTTGCAAATGCGGAGATGTTTTCTCAGTACCTGATTTTGCTATCTGTGTCGCAGTCAGGCGTTCTTGTTCAACCGTGCAACCATCTTGTGTCCTTATGTTTCAGGTATTTTAAAACTATGTGGTCAGATTGCATTGGATGCTATGCTTTTAAAGGGAGTAGCTGCCTTAAACATGCTGCATATGAAGAGTGGTGATTTGCTGTACGGAGGTTTTTGTTACTGTACCAGTGCTTCAAAGAAACATTAATTGCCACATGGGTCAAAGAAAAATTCAGTGCTTTTAAACCTAGATACTGCAGGAGCAAATCAAGTAAAGGAAGACTGTAATAGTATCCTTTTAATTTTGCCTTACCCTGCAGTAAATGTGACTTGATGCTTTTTTAGCTTTGTTTTAAAGGAACAGATGTCTATTTACATAATGTTAAAATTTAGTTAGAGTTGACAAAGGAAAATTACAACTGTTTTACAGTGTGACTAATGTATGTGTAAAGGATTAGATAAAGTGATCCAAAGCAGCCTATGATTTACACCTTACTTTTAACTTGCTCTTTGTACTTGAAGCAATATCATGAATGTAAAGCAGTGTAGCTAATTTTCAGTGGAGCATGTAAAGATGTGCCTCTTCCATAGCAAAATATTCCCCTAACCTCCCTGGGAAATAAGATCGTCTTGTTATGGATTTTATTCTCTTTCTAGCCAATTTGTATGCTGCTGAGTCCCTTCTGTATGAACTCAGAACTGGAGATGATAACAGTATCCCACGTAGCCAGCATAGGACTACAGCTTCAGCTTGAAACCAAATGTCACTGACTCACTGTTTCTAAAATCCCAACCAGAGGATTATTACTATTTCCATATCTTCATGCACAAACTATCCTTAGTTGTCATCTTGCTTTCCCTGTGTCAGAATGCAATTGGAGCAGGAGTTTTCTTGGTAATTTTACCAGTCTATGTAGCATGCCTTGCCTCTGTAGCAGTGTTCACCTGTATGACCGAAAAGATTTGGTTCCTGAAGTCTGGAGGCAGGAGGAAGAGGGCCACGGTAGGCACAAAGGTGCAGAGTACACACGCGCTGTTTTGCATAGAAGGATCCTGATTTTTTTGTCTTTGGGGAAAATTGTGTCCTCTATAAGAGTAAATTTGATGTGAGAACCAACAACCATTGCTGACATTTACATTGTCTGCCTCAAATAATTGAAGTCTTTCAATCCCACTCTGTTTTCTGCCCTTGTAGTTTAATCTGCCTTAGGATTTCACATACTCTTGCCCCTGGTCACATTATTGCTATTATAGGTCTAATACTAATCTCTTTCCTATTTAAGCTTGGTATTTGAGTCTTTGATACTGGTAAATTACTTCCTTTTTTTGCTGTGCTCTTTAACATAGAATGATGTACTGCAATTCTGTACAGTTTGCTGATAAACAGTTCTGTATACTGTTTGCTGATATTAGAGTTTTCAACTTATTGTTTGCCTTCTACCAAGTTCCTCATTTGCCTAACGTGTTAATGACCGCATTTGAAAGCAGTTATTCCAAATCACATCTTATATTTCTTGCATTGCTGTAGACGCACACACAATATTTACTTCCTTTTGTCCAAACTGCATATGATAAATAACCCTCTTAAAAGCAATTGTGCTATTTTCAGCACAGAGCTTAAACCTGCATGTCTGTGGATCTTAAAAGAAGTCTTTGTGGCTGAAGTGCTTTTAAATAGTTTCATTTGCTCTTGGATTCATCGCTGTGAAGATTCCATGAGAAGAGGATGGAGTTCCATGCAAATGCATGGAAGCAGAAATGACCTCAGCTTGTGATCAGTTGGTTGCAATATAATGGTTAATATCTAGTATGATATTCAGCACTTCAGCACTGACATACCACTTTAATTTAACTGATCTGCCACAATAGAAAAAGCAAAATAAAGGGAAAATCACATTGGATTACATCAGGAAAGCAAGTAAAATGTTAATGCATTCAACTAACAGTCACAACTTGGACCTGCGTTAAATGCAGGTACATTAGCTCTTCAATGTTTGCATTTACAGCTCTCCATGACTCAGAAACACTGCATGTTCACCTCATATTACTTTTAAATTTTATCATAAGTAATCAAAAGTTTGATAGGGTAAGATCCTGTTAAAATAGGAATAGTAAAACAGCAGGTTATATGGTGAGAGTCATATGTAACACGTTTTAAATACACACAGAAAAGAAAAACATTTACTCAGTAGAGCGGAGCCCTTGATTATTTTGTTAGGTTATTCTAATCCTAGTGAATTTTCCTATTATTATTGAAAAACATTTATCATTTGGAAAGAGTAAAGGATACTTTCTAATTGATTCCAATGGTTTTAAATTTGGGAAATTCTTAATTTCTATGTAGTAATAAAATATAGAAACAACTCTAGAATAAAAAACGATGCTAACCTGTCTTCAGCATGCAATCAGTGCAGTAAGAAGAGATCAATTAGATGTGCGTCTGAATGCACTCCTTAAGTCAAAAGGATTTTAAAGATTTTCATCTTCTAACAATAAAAACTTTATCCACATGTTTAATTTCAGTAGCCTGTTTACTGACTTTTATTTGAAATGCCACAGTGTTTTACAGCACTACAGTTAACTAAATTTTGTTATTGAAAAATTAAGTACTTTTAAAACATCTTTTAAAATATGGATTATTTTTTTTTCCATTATTGAACCCTCTGTTTTTCACACCTATTGTTCACAGTATATTTTTGAAGTGAACTGTCAGGAGGAAAATAATAGCTTATAAGCAGTTCTAACCTTTAACTTAATTCTGAGTTTTGGGCTCAAGCACTTGTCAATTGGATCTTTGAACACATGCATAAAGGTTTTTCCTGATGTCATTAAGACTATGTGAATGCAGAGTTGCCCTTAAATTCATTTGTGGATTTTTTTCCTGCTATATAGACTACCAGACAGAAGTGAATTAATATGTAGCTAAAAGAGCAATAGATATTTCCATTTTCTTCTAGTAATTCCAGATAATTTTAAAACTGATGCAAATTGCACCTGACAATTGTGAACAAGTTTGAAGAATGGGAAAGAAAATAAATGCCATGTATGGTTACACATCAGAAACTATTATAAGTATTTCTCCCTAACAATGGCCATTTTTTGTGATTCTCGTAACTTCGGAAAGATCTTTGGATGTGGTACTCCAAATAACAGAGGAAATTGATATGCTGTTCTCAAATGTGTATTGTATAGGTTTATTACATTGTCATTTCCTTGTGCTTTATAGCTAAGAATGAATTTTTCATCTGTTCATTCTATTGTCATTACCATATATTGCATTTTTCTTTTTGTCTCAGCTGGTATTAATGAAAAGTCATCTCTTGGTTGAAATATTCTGAATGATCTACAGATGCTTATATATATTAACACTATATTAGTTGTCATTTAAATCTCTAGCTTTTGTCTTTCAAATCACATTCCTGACAATCAGAACTCTTCAGTCTGATTGTTTAAGCAGTTTATATTTCAGAGCTTGTTCTGCACAGTACCCATTTTGCATATAAAGTTCCAGGATTCTGTACTGCAAAACAAGAAAATGAGTTACCGTATAATGCTATCATTTTAGCCCTTTATCTTCCCTGCATATTTGATATTCTGTATCCTAAAGGGCAAATTTGTGATTAAATATGTATGTATAAGAGTATGTACGCACCTATAAATATAGTTATGTGTGTTTGCATACATAAGCTTCATTTCAGGTTTCTCTCTAAGAATATTGAATTATTTCGGTACAACACTTCCTCAATTTTAATGAAGTCATCTGCTATCTTTGTGGTCTTCTGTAATGGATCGGTGGCATCACTGGACAAAGAAAGAGCAACAGATGTCATCTACTTGGACTTCGCAAGGCCTTTGAGGTCCCATGCTATATCCTTATCTCTAAGTTGAAGAGAGATGGATTTGAAGACAGGTCTATGGATAAGTAATTGTTGGATTATCGTAGCCAGAAAGTTGTTGTCAATGATTCTGTGTCCAGGTGGAGGTCAGATATGATGGTGTCTCCAAGGGTCTGACTTGGGACCAGTGCTCTCCAATACTTTTATCAATTACGTAGTTAATGGAATTGAGTGCACCTTCAGCAAATCTGCAGATGACTCTAAGCTGAATGGTTCAGATGATACCATAGAAGGGAGGGATACCATTGAAAGAGATGTGGATAGGCTCAAAAAGCGGACCCGTGAGAATTAAAGAGGTTCACCAGGGCCTTGAGTATAGAGTGAAGAACTCATTGAGATTAGCCCTGCTGAAAATAGCATAGGGGTCCTGGTGGACAAAAAGCTGGATGTGAGCAACACTGTGCACTTGCAGTCCAGGCCAACGGAACCCTGGGCTACATCAGCAGAGGGGTCTCCAACAGGCCAAGGGAAATACTCTTCTCTTGTAAGGCCCCATCTGCAGAACTGTTACCACCAAAGGAGTGATGTTGGAGTAGGTCCAGAGGAGGGCTATGAGAATGCTCAGAGGGCTGGAGCATATCTTCTATGAAGAAAGGCTAAGGGGGTTGGTCTTCTTCAGCCTGGAGAAGAGAAGACTCTGGGGAGACCTCATTGTGGCCTTTTACTGCTTGAAAGGAGGTCATAGAAGGAAGAGAAATGACTTTTTTTTTTTTTTTTTTTTTTTTTTTTTTAAGGAGGGAAACAAAGCTGGTGAGGGGACTGGAGCACAAGTCTTACGAGGAGTGACCGAGGGAGCTGGGATTTTTTAGTGTGGAGAAGAGGAGGCTCAGGAGAGGCCTTAATACCTTACTGTGACTTGAAAAGAGGTTGTGGTGAGGTGGGTGTTGACCTCTTCTCCCTGAAAGGGAAGGTCTCAAGTTGCACCTGGGGAGGTTCAGGTTGGATGTTTGGAAAAAAAATTCTCCAAAGGAGTGGTCAGATGATGGAGCAGGCTGCCCAGAGATATGGTAGAGACACAGTCTGTGGAGATGTTCAAGAAACGTGTAGATGTGGTGCTAAGGAACATGGTTTAGTGGGTTACATTGGTGGTAGGTGGATGTTTGGACTACATGGTCTTAGATGTCTTTTCCAGCCTTAATGATTGTATGACTTAAGTATTGCTTTTAGCCATGATTTATCCACCCAGCAGAATGTGATGTGAAACCCACACCTGAATGTGATGGCTGTGTAATGTTTCAAAAATTACTTCTAAGTGCATAACTTAGCTGCTTTAGAAATTGTAAGGGGGAAAACTGGAAGGGGGAACTTATGTTTCTGTGGTGAAGGCTTTAGTCTTGCAAGCACATTCTTCTGTGTTGGTTCTGTTGCATTTTTTACCTTGCTCCTTAAAAACTTTCATGTGCATAATACTTGGATTATGATATCTGCAGCTTACTGACTGTTGCCTAGTCTAAACTGCTATATCTTACTTGAAAAAATGTTTGTGTTCTACAAGTGGTCTTAATAATTACTCAGTCTGCACCATTTTGAATAAGCAACATATATTTATTTAGTCTGTAAAATAAATAAAACTGTTTTATAAGTAGCTCTATACATAGGCAAAGAAAACAATCCTTTAAGTGTTCTTGCCTCGCATGATGAAAATGGTTCTTCAGGAGAAAACTGAAATAAGTTCTAATGGTTCATTTCGCACTTTTGAACCTGCCTTCCCAGAGGGGGCATAAAACTGATGAACATGAAAGCATAAATGCACATATTCACTTATCTAAATAAGTAGGATACTATGCTTTTTGTTTGATTTCCTGATTTATTATTATTATTTTTTTTTTTTTTCAAATAATGAAACAAATAAGCAAGTTCCTATAAAGTGGAGTTGAGAAGTGGTTGGATGTGGTATTTAATGCACGGACAATTAGAGGTTGACCCGGTGAGTGAAGGAGACCTATAAAGGTAGCCTTTTTAAGTCTTGTATCCATGTAGATGAACAAAATGCACTTAAACAAACCTTCTTTCCCACTGAATATATAACATTCTATTCAGGTTTAAATTTCTATGGGTTTTCCTATTGAAATTCAGCTCTTTGTGCATTTTGACCTTTTCAAGAAAGTCTGCTTCTTGTGAATTGTGGGTGCATTAGGAAGGTAAACACATCAGTGCTTGTTATTCAATGAGTTAGGATTTGGAAAGTCATTGTCAATAGGTTAATCCTTTTGTACAGACAGTCTCTTTGGCTAAGAGGCGTCTTAAACAAATAAAGGTTTTACCAAAATGCTAATTTCTGAGTCTTTCTGTCAGTTGTCAAAGAACAGATCTCAGCGTAGGTCTAAAAATTGCTTGATTCTAGTTTGCATTCATTTCGTGTCAGCACAATTTCAAAAAGAACTTCTGTATACAGAAGTCTAGTCACAGGCTATTTGTTACTCTGCTCAAGAAATCATTAAAACCCGGGATTTTCTTGGAGTGCTTTATGAGAAAAAGGAAAGGATAAGTTTATCTGCCTTCGACAAGTATTTATAAATACCGTGAGTAGCAAGGATTCTCAATTCCACAGCAGATTTGCTAGGCACTTGAAAAGAAAAGAACTTAGCCCCAGTCTGATGAAAAGTCAAGTGACTCCGTATCACAGTATCCAGAAAGCTGACAAAGTTTAGGCAGCTGGTTAAAATGTGTAGAAATTAGGGATTCTGAGGGAGAGGTGAAACAAATCAACTATTTAGTTTACAAGAGCTTTGCACAAAAGTTCAGAAATAGCTGAGTCTGTTCATGCAAGTTGTATTTCGCCTGTTTGATACTTTCTTTCACTTCTTTACACTTTCTGCAGGTCCAGTACTTCTGCTCATTTCTACTTCAGAAAATGACAGGCAACAGTACTGCAGAGGACTATGTCCTTCCATCCTCTTAGGCATTAAGGAAATCCAGATGAAATGCAAGATGCCAGAAATTTCTTTAAATTCCCAGGGTCAACAATCCATAGAAAAAAAGCCTAAGATCATGAGTGAGAGCAATGATGGACCAAAATTACAGTGAATGTGCTCTTCACAGGTTGCTGATCCTCATGAACTACATATAGACTATGTCCCCCTGCATGCCCCTATTTTTTGCTTTCTTTGCATTGTGGGGGTGAAGTTCTGAAGTTTTCTTCCTGCGTACATTTTTTCTTTCTTCTTTGAGAGCATACATCTCCAGAAAATGAGCAAGTCTGTAGCCATGAATTCTTTACATTTCCTTACATGAAAACATCTTTTTCCCCACATCAAGTTTTTATCTCATCCACAGCTTTTGCATTAAACATTCCATCTTAAATACAGTGTGTGTGCAGTGAAGTACTTCAGTCAGAGCTTTCTCCTCAAAAATTGCAATTCTTCAAAGCTTAGATTTTTTTTTTTGAAGTTAATAATGTATTAATAACAAGACACTGCAAAAGTTTATAACTATCAGGGTGTTGTTTGTTTTTTTTTTTTTTAATGTAGTAAATATTAGAACTATACATTAGTTGGTCAACAAAATAGAGCAGTTCCTGAACTGCTCCAATCTTTAGTTTCCTGGAGGCAAACCGGAATGAAGTGGGATGACATTTGCTGTGTATGTGATCTATTGACTTCTCTTGTATCAGACTTCATGATTTATGATTTTTTGGAGATTTTCTTCCCAGATTGACATTTACTTGCATCTCTTCTGGTATGCTTCATATTTGTGTGCACATTTAAATTTTTATTAAATAGTCAGGTTTGTAGAGTATGGCTGGCTGGATGCTAAGTGATTGACTGATTTAGGGGATAATTATGTGGATTCAGCTGGAAGCAGAATGTGCCTGCTTGAAAGTCAAGGTACACGTATGTAGCTACTGTGAGGAACTTGGACCCAATTAACATGAGAGGTCAAGAAGGTTGCCAATCCTTCAGGGAATAAAAATGTGCCTCATTTTTGCTTCTAAAAATATACACCAGTAGGTAGGATCTAAAGAGGATTTCTGGACATTGTTTTCCCCAGGAACTTTTTACGGCATAGATTGACAGCTGATTGTCCCATTATGACAGGGAAAATAGTCTTTAAAAAAAAAAAAAAAAAGATAAAAACCCACCACACACTACTGTGGAAACAGATCTCTAAACAGTTCAAATTATTCTGCAAAGTGAGATAATTTGGAGGAATATGTTTAATTTCTGTCAAAATAGAACTGTCAATAATTTTACTCATTCTGTAAGCAGCAGCCACTTTCTTTTTCAATATTTCTTCTCAAAGTTTTTTCACCAGTTAAGCTGGAAATTAATTATTGCAAATACACTAGGAATTTTCATCAGTAGGGCTGAGGGCTGTACTGTTTCCTGCTTTATCAGCCTCTTGAGCTGTGTACATGATCATTTTCAGATTCTTTTGGATTTCTTAAGTGTGCAAGAAGCATCTACACAAGAAAATAAAAGGTCTGTCCCAAAACTGACCTAACTTTTAGTTTGCTTCCCTTGGCAGAGCTGATAAAGGAGGCTCAAAGCTGTATTTTTGTCCCTGAAAGTGTTTTCCTCAGGCATTTGTTAACAGTTTATCTAGTAGCAGACTTTCTTCCAAATATTCCTTTAAGAACATCAATAGTAATAAATGTATCAGTAGCATTAGGTCATTCAACCAATAGCTTTTGAGGAAAAAAGAGTGAGGAGAAAATCAGGAAAATCAGTGATTTGTGGTTTAAAATCATGGCTTTCTGACCATGTTTGATTAGGTAATCTGCTGCTTGCTCTGTGTGAATTCTATTTATTGACTGCATCGGTGCAGCCATTTTTGCTCATAGGTATCACTTTTTAGATCAGGGACTTTACATTTTGAAAGCATTTTAATAGATTAAATAAAATTAAGTGCATTGTAACAGGAAAATATAAAAAATCTGTTTAGAAGTTGAAAGTGTATATCAAATGCTAATGGGTAAAAAAAAAATGGCAGAGAAAGAGATAGTAAAATCGAACTTTCTGATTTGAATGAGTGAAAATCAATGATTAACTGAAGACAAAAGGAAATGGCTGATTGGTATAATTTTAAAAGCATGGATATAATATTTCCAGGTACATCTTTACCTTCCTTCCTTCTTTATGTGCTTTTCTTGAATTCCTGACATGTCATTTACTTCAGGGTGTACTACATGCTGAAGCCACATGAGACAATATCAAAGTCCCCTGGACTTTGTGGTTTAATATGATACTTTGATTTTTAAAACAGCTATATTCCCAAAGTTTTTATCTAATTGTCAGTGTTGTTCTTTATTCTATGCCATTTAAATTGAAAGAAAAGATTAGAAGAAAATTGGGATTGATTCACCACTAAATCCCATGGTGGCTGCCACCTTCCCTCACCCACAGTAAAGGCTGCTGTTTTGGGGCAGCAAAAACAGGAATACTGCATTATCATGTGAAGCATTCTCCACTCACACAAGTGAGATTTAACCAATCAAAGCATAATAACTTAATAATTGTGGAGGATTTAACCAAACTATTGAATACGAAAAAAATGCTATGGAGTATATTAAAGTTTCTCCATATGTTGTTTAGCTTCATCCCTATCCAAAGTACCTGCTGTGAGAATAAATTTCCATAGCCAAGCTGTAATCTCACTTATTTTGGTGATAGTGAAGACGTGATAGCACGAACATCAGCCTAGGCTAACTTTTTCAGTAAGTGCTTGAGGTTCTTGGTGTGCTCAAGGTTGCTTTTGCTGTATCTTCACAGCTCTTGTTATCAATTCTAAGTTGCATATGTCTTCCCATCCTGTTGACAGCTCTCCTGAATGTACTGGCATCCTACCAAGATGCTAAGTGAACTTAAAATAATCCCGAGCTAGCAAGTGAAAAATCAGTCTTTAAGCTTCTATAATTCACTCGTAGCCTAGACCTTTCATTTTCAGGTAGATTCTGTGTGTCACAATGTATCTTTGAAGCTGGAATATGCTTTTGGTTATTTCTGGTGATCTCTAAAATGACAGATTTAGAAATGATTAAAAATACAGGGAATTGAAATGGTAAATATCCATTTCATTTTGAAAGGTAGAAATGAAAAGACATAAAAGGTCTTTTGAAAATATCTAGGGTGTCATGAACACTAAAAAAAACTAGCTCATGATTGCTTTTTATTTTTAGTCAGTTATTTAAAGGTCCGGCTTGAGGCCTGATTTTTTTTCTTTAAGGCACAGAAACTCTTTCCTATGCAGATTACTGATTATTTTTTTCTTTACTTCTCACTGATAAAAGGGAATAATACCCTATCTTAACAGTTGTATTAGTAGATTCCTGCACATTTTATGGCAGTACTTGTTTACTGTATCTGAAGAGCAGATATAAGTAACTTGTGTAGAAAAAAGCATCTGAGCTAAAGAGAGATCATAATCAGTTCTTAATTCTATAGAAAGAAAAGTCATCATAGTCAAATTTACATGCTACAGTAACACGAACTGTCAGTGTTTTCTTTTTTGTTATTTCACTGTTCTTGTCCAATCTTTTTTTCAGTTAGTGATCTCAAAATACCGCCATCTGCCTTCCCCTGCATATGACAGTATTTTGGATTTGCCGTATCGTGTGTATGCCATAAGTAATATGCCATCTTTGTCAGAATTACTTAATTCTCATTATTCATTATTTTTATGATTATCTAGTAGTACTTTTGGAACGCGTTTGTATTAGTAGAGTCAAGCCTCTGCACCACTAACGTCTTACTGTCTTTGTGTTACTCTTTCTATTCACTCCGTTTTGTCACACGTGAAGATGTGAGTTAGCGTTTACTCTCCAAGTCCTGAAAAAGAAGATTGGACTAAAATGGATGTTGATTTAGCCATGTGATAAAAGTTCAGCTAGGAAAGCATAACTAAAATAGCTGGAGGGGGTTTCTCTGGTGGTCTGGGTCCAGGAGGGAAAACTTGATAAATCCTTGCATTTATTGATGAGTCCAAGCATTTAATGATCCTTGCAGTGAGAAACATGTTTGAAACAAAAAATTGTTTCTCTCCGTAAGTATGCTAGCAGATGGATATGTTGCCTTTCAGATGGACAGAAATTTAAAAGAGAAAGACAGAAAAGGGACCTCCTGCTCATTCTGAAAGCTGCAGTCTACGGCCATTTCTCCCATACGTGATGTGCCGTGAAAAGATCGTTAGGATCACAGTCATTAGCAACACACTATTGAATGTATGCTTTAATTTTGATGAAATTGATATGGCATGACCTAAATGAGTAAAGTGGCATTCAATTCAGGGACACTTGAAAAGATAAATTATTTGATTCCTTAAAGATCTTAGTAGGGGAATGCTTGTAACTTACTGTATGATCCTTCAAAGAAACGACAAAAATATTTGTTTAATCTTTGGTCCTTTAGTATGAGAGATCTCCTAACTTAAAGTGAATAAACTATATTTTATGAAAGTCAATATTTTATAAAGCAGAATGATAAACAATGCCATCATAAAGAGTTTTGTTTCTGGCTCATGGAAACAGCATAGTATTTGGCAAGAGGCTAATGCTGTTGAGATTAAATCAATCTTCATTATAGTTGCAAGGAAAAGCAATATTGTGGTAAAAGATCTGGATGTGCAAAAGCAATATTTACTGTGCAAATGTTACTAAAGAAAGACAATTAAAACAAAAAAAGCGGAGATTAGCTCACATGGAAGCCAGTATTTTATATAAGTGATTACTGGCCATTACCTTGGAAAATGTTATGACGTACTTCTTTTGAGAAGGTAAAAGATTTTCAGTGCTTTGTTTTCTACAGAAGCCCAGTTGTATATTCTGACAAAGGATGCATGAATATTTGGTCAACTGGGAGCATTTCTGAGTAGATGTTTTGTGAGCTGCAGTTCTGAGCTATCTAGGTGCTAATCACTTAGAGAGGGCAAGACAGGGTAGAGTGAGAGGGAGGGATTGTGCATCAGCATTTTCAAAAGAGCTAAAAGGCCTCTAGAGAAATGACATTTGACTTCTTAAAATGCAGTTCATGTGTTATCAGCCAGGTGGTGACATACATGCCCTGGGAAGATTAGCAAGGTTTGCCAGATATGTTTGAAGGTAAAAAATATGTTGTCAGAACTTAGCAAGGCTTGGAATGAAGTCAAGCACAGGCATGCTCTCAAACAATACTTCTTAAAACCAGTCACAGTAAATCTGATGTTCTTGAACTTGTTCATGATATCTGTGCTGAGAGATAGGCCAGCTTGCCACATTTTCAAGGTGATTTGGACTGTTAAAAGGTGCAGCCTCAGAGAGGATCCTAATTATAGGTGTGTGAACAGAGTATGATGTAATAGAGTTAATAAAGAGTGGTGACTGACATAATAGTAATAGCAATAGAAGTTTGTGATCCATATCCAGTAGACTTCTCATACGGTTGATGAAGATCATAAATTACTTTTCTAATTAATTGTTTGGAAACAAAATATTTTCATTTTGCTTCCTACTCTTCTTCCTTGATTGCCGTGCTTTCATTTTAATTCCACATTTCCACTTTTCTGCTCTATTTCCTCTTTACAATAATTGTTTCTGCTGCTTTTCCTTTTGCTTCTTTTCTGCATTTTTACATTGCAGCTGGTCTTCATCTAGAAAGCACAGTGTACCCACTTTGGTAACAAATGCCGCCAATCCCTTGCATTGTCAGTCATTAGGCAGAAGTGTTTTTAACTGGATAACAGCTTCCAAATTATTCTCACACCATCTGCTTGTTTAATAGTCTTTATGGTTCATGTTTTTGGTTTCGTTCAGTTATTCTTTAAACTGAGAAGTTTCAAAAGAAACATTACTCTTTTGCCATAGTATTACCATAGCTGATTTTCTTCACTACCTCTTGGCTTAGTTCAAGTAGACCCCAGTGGTGACACTCTGTAACTCTTGGTTTGCCATGATAGACTGGATCAGCTGTGTAATTTCAAAAATTTCAAAAAACAAAATTTATTTGGTTTTGGTAGAAAGAAAGTACACTATTTGAAGGCTTAAAAATGAACTATTTGCTTTTTTCTTTCATTTATTTAATCTGCAGATTTTAACGCAACTGTTACCCTATCTGTAAGTGATGTATTAACTTTATTTCTTGTATTATTGATGATTTTCAGGAATGGAAAAATGACTTTGTTTACCCTTCTAAAATCATTTGGAACCAGCTACAGCACACTATCCTTTTGCATAATGATGCTGTTTTAGTGACAGGCTGCATCTGGACTTAGTCAGAAACAAACCTGGAGGTTCCACCGATCTCCCAAGACCCCAGGTAGCATTTTAAACATTAGGGACTCCACTGGTATTGGCTGCTGGGAAGTGCTTGCTTTGCTTTCAATAGGTAGAGATGCCAATTTTGCCAAGCTAAAGAATGATGATATGTTGCCTGAAAGCAGAATTTGTATTATATTTAATATTTCCAACTTTGTAATTTGTGCTCACTAGAAATTCAGACAAGAAAAGTACTTGCAGATGCTGTGAGAAATCCATCTTCCTTCAAATACGAGTACTATGGCACAATAAGATATACAAGTACAAGCCTGACTGGTCTTTAGAGGTTTGTGGTCTGTTTAATTCTCGGCATTGTGCTGTGCCAAATGTAAATTTTCATTCTCACTTCAGCTTCTCTGTTCTCTGCTGCATGCATCAATCTCTGTTGTTGTTACCAACAAACTGGTTATCGTTGCACATCCATGGCACTTAGTGCTCTATAATCTGGATGAAATTAGCATAAATTAGAGCAGTACTGTCTGATGTTGGTTGAGTAGGTAACTCGTGATCTGATGCTCCTATCAACAGAGGGATAGAACTTTTAAAGTTCCCACAAGCAGGGCTCATTCTGCACAGATCCTTCTTTGCAGTGGATCATGAACCTTTAAAATTTGTATGAACTTACCTGTTAGAAAGCTCAATATGCTATCCCAGGGATAGCTCACAAAGACATTTATCCCGCTCTGAATTATTATGGTAGGCATCTTCATTTTCCCTATCTTATCTTTAGAAGGCAAATGTATACATTTTTTCAGCCTCTAGAATATTTTCCCACTGCTAAAATAATAATAATAAAAGAGCCACAACATTTTTAGAGATGATGGCCTTCCTCATATGTTGTGGTTGGCAGTTGCTGTATGATGATGAAAGTCAATTAAAATGTCTTAAATAATTTTCTTAAAGTCAAAGGATTGCATAACTGAGCCTTCTGATTTTATTTTACGGGAAGTACTCATGCCCAGGCAATGGAAGGAAAACAAGGCAGAGACTGGGTAGCAACTCATCTCCTGCCACCATGGCTGGGGTAAGCTCCTCAGCCTCTTCTGCCACTGTTCTCAAAAAGCCGATGACTGAAATTGAATGTTCTGCAATTTTCTATGTGATCTTGCTTTCCCAGAGAAAAGCTTTTATTTCTTCTGAAAGCAAAAAATGTTAATCTCCTGATTGCATAAACCTTGCTTGAACTCTGGGTCCGTGCTGCTTTGTTCATCTTTTTAAAATATGCTCTGGTTGTACATGGGCATGAGGGAGCTCCTTAGCTGGATGTGCAGTCAGAGGTCATTGAATGGGTTAATTGCCTGCACTTACCTTTTAAAGCAGAGACATAATGTTTACATTAAACCTGCTTATAAAATTCAGTTCTTCACAACGGTGTTAGAGCTTTCAGTTTTGAAACATATTCATGCTGTAAGACTTCATGGCCCAACAAAAATTAGTATCATATCAAGGAATGGTCTATTCTTTTCTGTGAAAACTGTAAATATAAAAAATGCACATATATTATAAAATGTTGTAAAACCAAGCACTTTTATTCCCCACCACAGATACCAAAAAATCTACAAAGTCATTCATTGTGTCAAAACAAAAATGGGATTGTCATTCCTCTTGTTATTTCAGATATATATTTTCTTGAGTTTGGATTTAAAGCATAGGTTACTATTGTTCCATCCTTCTCTTGAAAGGTGTGTGAACTAAATCCACACTTGGTTGTGAACTAATTGTTATCATAGGCATGCCTGTTTAGTTTGGAGAAGAAACTTAAATACTTCTTTGTAAACAGTTGTCTATACAATTGAACGTGAGTTTTGAGAGATGGATGCGTTGCATTATTGACTGATTGTTCCCTTCATGTTGTTCTCTGCTATCAGTATTATTAAGAAATTAACCTGTGAGCTAATGTATTCCAATGTTTCACCAGTACCAGTCATTAGCTTGCAGTGTTTTTTCTGTAACTCACCCAAATATTGTTATGTTAATTCATGGCAAAGGCAGGAGTTAAATACTATTGTACTTCAATGAGTTAGATAAAATTTACTTAACCAAATAAAGAGTGCGTGCTTGAAAAAGCAAATTTTAGAAACTGAGGTATCGTTCTTATTTCAGTCATTGTGCTTTAGGTGTTAGGTATATCAGAGAACTGTAAAAATAGGCATTTTAAGAAAGTTGGATGCAGAGGAATGAGCCCCCAAGACTTGAATGACTTGAAAATGCATCTTGCATTTTCGTCGAAGAATAATGTTCATAAAGACAATGGAAGTTCACAGTCTACTCCCCAGTTTGATCCAGTAAGTTACCAGAAACATTATATTTTGCTTTTAGAAGAGCAAAACAGGACCATGTGGTTCATACTAACTGTGTATGAGCAAAAATATCCTGAAGGCTTTCAATTTATTTTGACTTCTTAAGCATGTTATCTCTTTTTTTCTTTCTTTTTTTTTTTTTTTTTTTTAGACTTTTGGCATAACCAGTTTTCTTTGAATTATTATAGAACAAACAGCTAGAGGCAGGTAAATTATTCAGAAGAAATTAAGCAGTACCAAAGAATTGTAAGAGACCTTTCAGCTTCTTTTGTTGCAAATTTGCAGAAGTAATGCAAGTGGGATTGGAAATGAAACTCAAATACTAACACATTGTATGTTCTCCCTCTGTTTGATTAAACTTTTTCTTTGTATCTCTTCCTAAGAGTTCCTTGCAGTCACTAAGCTGTTCAGAAAAGTGTATTCTTAATAGAGAGAGGGAGGGGAAATAAAGGAGAAAATTAAATAAAAGAAAAGGATGTCAAAGCTCATTTTGTCCAGTTATTTTTTTTCATCATTTACTGTAGCTCATTTTTCAAGCTGTCAGTGCACCATTGCAAATTATTGTCTGGATAGGGAGGATATTGTTAATTATTACTGTTGCTTAAGCATGTGGTTTTGCTTTGTGCAGTTCATACCCTATATGGCTCCTAAAGGTGCTAGATTTAGAGAAAAACAAAGATCGTTTGTGTGTTTTGCTGCATGAGCCTGCACACCTAATGACACCTAACCGTATTTTTTACTTCTTCCTTCAGAGGTGTAGCTACAAATGTACAGCACAGGAGAATGGAAGTCAGTAAAATTACAGTAATGCGTGGCTTAGGGCTCTGAGCCTTCTTCTCACTACTGCCTGTTCCAAGAGCAGGCAAAACTCTCACATGTGTTTCGCTGCTTCCCTGCTATGCTATAAATAACTGTTACAATTGGAATGGTTGGCTTGTCCTCTTCACTAGTACAGAAAGATTGCATGTGCTAGCAGTAGAATGAATTTTTTTTAGTAGACCTCATGTGACCCAAGAAGTTTTTGTGGGATTCATTCTGATAATTTCAGCACCAGTTACATTTTTATGCTGGAGCAGAGAACCAGCACTTCTTGTCACCCACTGCAGAGCCCTTTTTGTGGAATCTCACAGTGCCTCCTAGTAACAGTGAGAAAAGAAACTGCAACCAAAAAGCTTTGTCAGCAGACATGGTGAAAGGAGATGAAAGTCATGAACACATGAAAGAGAAGAATGGGACTTTTCTCAAACATACAGAATGTTTGGGTTTGATAAGTAACTTAAAACACTTTGTTAGTTAGGTCTTAATCCTTTGCTGGAAAAGCAGAAGGAAATGCCAGTATTCTTTATACAAATAGCCTACAGAGGGCATTATTACAATTGTGAGATGAAAATTTTTGTCTACACCAGCCTTGCTTGTTTCTTAGGCGAACATCTCATGGCTTTTGAATTGAAACATAAGGACTCAAAGAGAACAGTTACCTGTCCCACCATCGGCCCGGGAAGAACATTATCTATCCTTGTAGCAGCAGAGCAGTTCCAAGAAAAAATACTTAGCCCACAGAACGATATAGAATGTGTCGTTTTCCTGAATGCTCTTTTACAGGGTGATCAAGAGGCTTTCATTTAGTGAATACATTTGCTCACTCAGTTTTGGAGAGTCGCCCTTCATTTATTCTTTCCCTTTGGAAATACTTTCGAGTGCAAATTACTGCTATCAGAAGCCTTGAACTGAGAGGCTATTATTCTCCATGCTCAGATTAAATTAATTTTGAACAGTTTAATGCAGCATGTCCAAGCTGCAAGTCCAAGTGGTGTCAAATCTATTTCTCTGCTTTTTTAAGCTGCACCTTCAAGGGCAGTATGATTCATGGTGAATGTGTTCTTCTAATGTCTTTTGCTAAGCGTTATTATTTTCTTTCATTTGCAAGTCATGAGGCTAAAATGTTAACCATTTTCCTCCTAAAATTATGTAAAGAATACATGAATTTGTAGCAGCCTAATTTTCCAAAAGAAACTTATTTCATATACAGCAAATAAATATAATCAGGGAAACTTCATCATGATTAAAGAAAGAAGTCTAAAAAACAATAATAGAGAGAAGAAGGCCCTAAGAGACCCCACAAAAACATTATGTTAGAAAGGAATTTGCTGATAGGGGTCTCTGTAAAAAAAAAATAATAATAATAATAAATAAAATAATAATAATAATAATAAATTAAGGATTTTTGTAATGATTGGCTCTGTGACTCTGTGTTTTTGACAAGTTGCGAAAACAGAATGTGACATAAATCTATTTATCTGTTCTCTTCAAGCCGGACCAATTTATGATCTCTTCACTGTTCTTTATTGCTAGTGTGTCATTGAAAGGCAGTAGTCAAGTTTTCCATATGTTTTTGGAATGCAAATGGTCAAAAGAACAGCAGTCAGTTTTCCATGGACTAGAAGAGGAGAATCTGGGAGGCTGACTCGGCCAATGTAGCTTCTGTGCAGGATACTTCATGACCAAATAAGTTTACACACCTGGTTTTTAAAAGCCAGTTCCTCACTTAGCCATTGCAGTTAGTGTTTCCAGTCTTGTGTCTGGATATTATTGTATTCTGGTATTTAGGGACGTAATTCCCTCTGACGTATTTTAATACTTTTATAACATTATGTATATGTGAGGTGTCCCTAATTTTACTTCATCTTATAAGTCAAATAACTATGATAATGTTTCTTTGAATTTTTTTATAATAGCGTAATAAAGAGTGCTTGTATATATTGTAGCCTTTCTGTTAAATGGGGTGCATACACAACCAAACTATGAATATTAGAGGGCTGTGACAGTCTGTCAACCAAAATATATCACTGATATAATATCACGTTTTGTAATAATATCTTCTGTAGTAACTGGAAAAAGCAATACATGTGGTTCTGCTTGGAAAGCAGCTCTTTCTTTTCTTGAAGAATGTCAAGAATGTATTTTTCTGAAAAGTCCTATCGAAGTTGAGTGGACTTAGAGGAGAAAACTTTCACAGTGAGCAACAGAAGAAATTCTTTTCCTATAATAAGGAAAAGAATTTATTCTCTAAATTATAAATTGCCATGGTCCTGTATTTGTTGCCTAGGGAGTAGTTATTTACCTGTTTTATACCTTTAAAGACATTTATTTTAAGGCTTATATCACCAGCATCACAGTGCTTATTGTCTGTGTATTACTCAGGCAAGCTGACAATCCTATAGCTGAGATTTCCCAGATTAATATTTTGGGGATGACTTTCAGTAGCTTAGCCTATTGACTTTTAGATCTGGATTAGGAGTTGGTTTGATGTTTTCATAAGTTTCACTTCAGTAAAGCCATTTATCTGTTAGATGTTCAGACAAATAGTTCTGTGTATGGTTTTAATACATAGCTATGATACTTGCATTGTGGTAGAAGCCTTCCAGGGCAAGGATAAACCATGCAACATCGAAGTACCATCAGTGGTCATGTCATCGGTTCATTTTATCTACCATGTATTTTCTTTTAATATTAGGATGAGTACTAATAGTTTCAAAATACAGTCATCATTTATGACATTGGAATATCTGCAGTATTGCTTCTTCATATTTCTCTTTTGTTTCTAACTTTATGGGGTATCATTTATCTTAGCTCCTCTTCTGAGGGAGAAGCAATGGGGGGAGAAGAGACTAGTTTAAGGAATTGAAACTAAGAACACATCAGACAATGTAGTTGTTCTGTTTGCAAAGGAAATGCTGAGTTCCTGGATAATAGTCTATCAAGGAATGCTAATTATTTGGACAAGGAAAGCTATAGGGGCAAATTTTGTGTGGCAAGTGCAGGTAAGAGTAATGTGTATCATACCACCATCAAGGATTTACTGATTGTGATATGGCACCATGGTGTGAAATCTAGTGCTGTCTAGAGGCTAAAGAACAGCATAGAGAGGGAACAGCATTACAGAATTGAAGGGGTTTGAAAGGGACCTCTGGAGATCATCTATGCCAACCCCTGCTGAAACAGGTTTCCCAGATTAGATTTTACAGGAAAATATCCAAAAGGACCTTGAATATCTCCAGCGGAGATTCCACAACCTCGGGCATCTTGTTCTAGTAAAGACTTTTTCCTCATTTCATATGGAACTTACTGTGTTCCAATTTGTGCCCGGTGCCCCTTGTTTTGTCACTGGCACCACTAAAAAGAGTCTGGCTCCATCCAGTTGACTCCAGCCCATAAGACATTTCTATGCATTGATAAGATCCTCTCTTAGTCTCCTCCAGTTTGAACAGTTGCAGGTCTCTCAGCCTTTCCTCATAAGGACGGTGCTCCATGGTTCTCATCCTCTTTGAGGCCCTTTGCTGGACTCTTTCCAGCAGTTTCCTGTCTTTCTTGAACTAAGAAGCCCAACTCTGGACACAAAATTCCAGATGTGGTCTCAGTAGGGTAGGCAGAGATGGAGGAGAAACTCTTTCAACTTGCTGGCGATGCTCTTCTTGATTTGCCCCAGGATATCATTGGCCTTCTTGGCCACCAGGGCATACTGCTTGCTGGCTTAAAGTTGCACTGTTCTCCGTCAAAACACCTATGTCCTTCTCCAAAGAGCTTCTTTCTGACGTGTCAGCCACTCCTCCCAGCTTTGTATTATTAGCAATCTTTGAGAGTGCATTTTCAATCTGTTCGTTCACGTCACTGATGGAGATGTTGAACAAAACCAGACCAAGTAGTGACCCCTGGGGAGGATTGCTAGTTACAGGCCTCTGACTAGACTGTGATCACAATCCTCTGAGCTCTGCCAGTTAGCTAGTTCTCAATCCACCTTGTTCATCCACTTGCCTCCAATGACCAAAACTCACCTATGAGAATGTTATAGAAGACAATGTCAAATGCCTTGTTGAAATCAAGGTAAACAGCATCAACTGCTCTCTCCTCATCTATCTAGGCAGTCATGACATCGTAGAAGTGTACAAGGTTGGTCAAGCATAATTTCCTCTTGGTGATTCATCTTGATCATTTCTCCTTGCTTGAAGATGAATAAGTTGTTTCATCGCTTTCTCAGGGATGGAGGTGAGGCTGACTGGCCTGTAGATTCCTGGCTCCTCCTCCTTGCCTTTTCTGAAGACTGGAGTGATGTGGGTTTTTCTCCAGTCCTCAGACACCTCTTCTAAGACCTTTTAGTGATGATAGATAGCATCTTGCCAATCACTTCTGCCATGCTTGTGAGAGTGATTCTGAGAATAAAATCAAGGTACCAGGATCCTGGCAAAAATTTTACTTTTCATAATTTAGAAGAAAAGCATGAAAATGAATCAGGCAAAAGCATGAAAAATTCCACCATTGCTAACTAGAGAACTTGAAGAAGTAGCAGAAACAGTAGTATTAATACAGAAAAATAAAGTAGTAGATAACAAGCATGGATGCATCCTTATTGCATTTACTGTGGGTAAAATTAAGTATAACAGACGAGGTGCTCACCCAGATACTTCTAAAACAGTTTGAAGTACACCTGCCTTATGCGTGTTTCTCAGCCAAGTGAATTTTCAGACACCTGATACTGCAAACAAGGCTGCATATAAGACTACTGAGACTGTTAATTTTTTTTTTCTCCTCTATGAAGCTGTTGTAATCTTTTAAATATTTCTCTGTATTTTCTGGAAAATATAAATATACTATTCTAGACATGCCAAGTATGGCACATCCAAATGCATTTTGTTTAGGTATAATGGCAAAATGTTAAGTCTGTGGGATAAATTATAGTAATTTTTATCAAAGAGGTTGGGTACCGTTTTGTGGTTCAGCACTGCTATCCCAGTCCACCAATTCAAGCAGAGAAAACTACGGAACACAGGTCCAACATATTGTAACAGATCTGTTTAAGCTTCTCTGTGCTCTAATATTCAGTGATATCAGATAGTCTTTATTTTCACTTGCTGTGTTCACTGCTGCAGTTATTCCCTACTCTACTGCTGTAGATATTCCTTTTTAATAGCATTTTCAAAAGAGGCATTAGTTGGAAAACTGACAAAGAATGGTACTTCTAATCAGTCTAGATAAATCCTGCCTGCCACTTTTTCTGTAGACTGCCAAAATACAGGAAAGATTAAGCCAAATGCTTGCTTCTATCTTTACTTGTCTTGCACAACAAAGGAATTCGGGATTTCTCAAAAAAGAAATCAGTTCATTCTCCCCTGGAATGATTGGATGCTTTTTCTTTGGACAGCCAAAATAAAGAAAATCAAGACTAGGATCTTCCTGTGCTTTGTAAGTTATTATTGATAACAGATTTCTTTTTCTCATACAGAGTTCTGCCAACTCTCCTCAATTATGGAGGAGATGACATAGTTCTACTGTATATAACTAAGTTCACTTTTTCTTCCTTTTTAAAAACATGTCTGAGTAAGAACATTAAGGTTTAAAAGAGAGATGAGCAAGAAGCTTGTATTTCACTTCACAGAAGGTCTGCTTCAATTTCTGTTAGAGACACTGGACACAGTTCCTAGGTCCAGTAATTGCATTTGCGACATAGGCAGAAATTGGAGGAGTGTGGCTGTGAGATCCCATTTAAAATAAAGGAAAAAAGGAAAATACTCAGTCTTTCTCTCCGAAGTCTGACTTCTGTCTGGATTATTACCTTTCTGTAATGGTTTCCAAGTAATATCTAATATTTCTATGTAACACCAAAATTTATTTATCCTTTATGCTGCTATGTCAGTGCTTTATTATTTTCTTCCCCACACTTTCATGGGTACCAGGATACCAAAGCCAAACAAACACCAGCTCTTTCTCACAGTCCATTCACAAGAAACAGTAATTTCAAAAATATTGTGTTGAGAGCTTTTTTCCATGTCTTTTACAACTGGAAAGTTGAAGCTGAATCCACAAGTAAGGATTAGAATTGAAGTAGAAACAAAGATTATGATCTGAACAAGAAAAATATGGCTAATAACTAGTGGTAGCAATACTACTTATATTTCTGTTGAAGGCTCAGTGTCCAGTTTGTGTACAAACAAATCAGTGTATGTCATCATATCCTTTTTTTATCAGTTATCCCCGTTATCAGATTGCTCTGCAATAAATGTTGGTTGAGGTTTAGATTAGGTGAAGTCACAGTAGCTCTGTTGCAAAGTGGCTTGGGATATCTCCAAAAGGTGATTTTTTATTTTTATTTGTGAAGGATTTGATCACCAGAGGAGATCAGCTGGCAATTGAAGCTGGGCAGGGAGACTACATACAGACATAGAGAAAAAGTTTTATTTTAAAGAGAGGGAAAGAGGCAAAAAGTACTTAAATATGAATAAGGAAATGAAAAATATTATAGGCCAAAAAGATCAAGTCTTAGAAACATATTCAGATCTCTTGCTAGCATTCCTCTAACCTCACTGCAGGCCTCTGTCATCCTGACTGTGGAAGACACAATTAGGCATGTTGGGTCTGTGTTGCTTTCTATCTGAATTGTCGAAGAATATCTGCTGTAAATTTTTCTTACTTCTACAGAATTTTTGAGGTTCCCCTCTTTTATCAGGCTGAAACTTCATGAGTTTTTAAAAGAACCCGGTGGACCTTTTCCAGTCGTGGCTGAACTGTGCTGGTTGCTCAGAGCTGCTTCCCATCCATCGCTGCTCCCGTGTCCCAGCGCCTGCCTGAAAGCAGCACAGCAGCTGTGCCCATGAGCGTGCTGATGTTCTGGAGGAGCCAGGCCACAGATCAGGATCTGAGTAAATCCATGGGATGCATACAGGTGCAGCTGTGTGAACCAGAGAGCTCAAGGTTGTTCACATTCTGGCTCTGGGGTATGCTTGTATTCTCACGACACCGTATAATTCCTGTGCTGTTAAGATGACATGAATCTGATTTATAGCAGTTCTTTTCAAAGGGCATTTTTTGAGCTCCATACCATTATAAAAGATTTGGTCTCTAGGAACAGCCTAATGAAATCACTAATATGATCAGAAAATCTCTAACAAGATAAACAGAATTCTCATTCTTCTTCCTGTCGCTAGCGGTGTTGAAAATGTTTTTGCTGCCCTCCTCATCCACCTGCTCTCATCTCACAGAGAGTATATTTGGCAGCTGCAAAAGCCATGTGCCAAGTTTGGGAGTGCATTTTTCATGTGTTAGTAACTAGGTCTAGTGCTGACTGCGTGAGAGTTGAGGCGCTCGTTTATGTAAATCATATGTGATTTGTGAAGAATTCAGTCACTGTTGCATGCTCAAGACTACAGTTTTTCACAAAATCCCTCATGAGCTCAGCTTACAAGGTCATATGAGAGCACTTAATCATGGGAAGAGATTGTTTCTGGTGCTAACGTTTGTTGCAGACACATGCAGCTGAGTCTTAATAACCACCAATGCCTCTTTTCTATCTCCCTTACGGTTGAGTTTTTGTTTTAGTATGAACTTGAAAAAGATATTTATTTTGGTGCTCTGGCACAAATGTCAAAGAGGTGAAAGAGCAAAAAAGCATAAAAAATATAAATATCATCAGAATAGAAAACACAGTCAAGCTGATACGAATGAGCGTAACACTACATTAGGAATCTAATTAATGTGTCCTTTCATGGTGCAGCTGAAGCAGCCTCTGATAACTATGAGAATTACAATCACATGGATTAGATGATCTTTAAGACTCCTTCCAGTCCAAGCCCTTCTATGATTCTGGGATACGTGTATCATATACATGTAAAATACGCTTGGAATCACACACTTGGTACACACAGTTGATTTGGTTTTTTTCCTCCATAATGTATCTTCTCATTTTATAATAGCTGTTATCTCCTTTCTTTTCTGTGAGACAACAAGGGATCGTGTAATTAGGGGTAAAAATATCCTGTGTTCTCTCCCCTACCCTATGTTATGTTCAGGTTATTTTATTGAAACTTTTTTCACTGTACCCTTGTGGATGACTCAGACCCCTCTGCTCTATTTGAGTTAATGGTCATATTTCAACAGCGCAGAATTGTTTCACGTCAAGGACTCCTGTGGGGGCAAATTCAGAGCGTAGTTAAAGAAATAAGGAAGAGTTAGTGAAATGCAGACTCTCTCCATTATGTTACCAACCTCACTAACTGCCTGAAAATGGATTTTCAGTGAGGCTGAATGTCTTGCCCCCATTATCTAGCTAACCTGGCTGCTATGCACAAATTGCTCTGATACAGACTTGGTGAGATAACAAATCCAGCCTGCACACTGGCTAGAGATTGCTCTTTCTTACCTCTAATTTTTTAATTGTTTTTAAGTGGGAAACCCATAATAAGCAATCTTTTTGTCCACTGCAGATGAGAAGTCCCAATGCAACAAATGATGGCTTTGTAGTTTTAAAGAGACACCATAAACTTGATTCACTTCTATACATAAAAAAGTGACAGGAACAGCTTGTCTGTAAGTTAAAAATGGTCCTAGTTAGAAAATATAATTTGCTTCTTTGTTAAAAATGTTCCAAGAGTGAGTTTTCCTGTCAGTTTTGATGCTAGAGTAACTGTAATTTAAAGAAAATCTTGACTTGTTTTTAGGAGGGGCCAAAAACTAGCAGTGTATGCCTTGGGAAATGAGGAGAGGGAAGCTTGCATGCAATTTGTGTTTTCATATTCCACAGAAGCTTGCCTCTGTGGTGAAAAAGAGAGTGGGAAATGGAAGACAAATGAGAAGATAGACCTGACTCTGAACTTGATATTCACAAAGTCATAATCGTACCCAGATGCTGCAACAATGAACCCCAAATTGACTCTTGTCACTTTTTATCGCATTTGAAAAGGAAAGTGAATGAGAACCTTACCCCACTAGCCTTATTTTTAATGTTACCTTCTCTAAAAAGAATCTGACTCAACTTTGTTCCCCTTTCACAAACCTATTTTGGCTCCCTGCTCTGCATTCCAAGACCAACATAAAATATGTTGTTCAAATAAGAGAAAAATCTTCAAAGCAGCAGTTACATAATGAAAGCATAAGCTTAAAGATAATAATAATAATAATAATAAAAAGCTGCAAAAAAAAACCCTCTTTGCATGGGAGGTTTATTTTTAAAACATGATGAATTGTTGTCACTCATCAAGAAGCACTGTGATTATATTGAACACCTACAAAAGATCAAAGAAGTTCCATATTCTGTCAATTCTGCATTTTTAGCTTAACGAGTACATCAAATGAATTATTCTTTGGTTTTTATTTGAACGTGGAGTAATCAGTGCTCTAAAGCTAATGTGATTATGTGGTTTATTTCACAGACGCAGTTCTATCTCTGCCAGTGAAGTCTGGTAAAAAAACAAAAACAAAAACAAACATAAAAAAAAAAACAATGTTACTTTTTCCTAAATTTAAAATTCAGGAATTTTATCTAATAATTATATTACTGACAGTGTATATTGCCTGTCTTTAAAACTATTCAATACAGCAAAACTAAACAAATGGTTTTCTCCTACTTGAAGAAGAGTGTTGGGGTTGTTAAATTATTAAAGAATTAGTAAAAGTCTAATCTTTTTCATGAGCAAATGTTGCAAAAAGCTGCAACATGGAAATTCATGGAAATTTCCTTTCGTATTATTCTGGGGGCTTATGCTATCAGTATGAATGCTATGAAAATACAAATAAATTACTACTGTATTTAAGATATAAAAATTTGCTTTCTTTCCTCATCACACACATTTTTTGTTCCACGTACTTCAAGATTCCAATAAAATGCATTTTAAATTCCAAACATCATATTCATAAACCAAATATGTCTAGAGCTCTCAATTTGTTGAAGTTCATCATCTTTTAATATAGCCATTTTCCTATGCTCTTTTAACATGCTCAGCATAATGCCAATATGGGAAGATATTACAAAGACTATTTCGTTGGTTTAGCTATAAAATGAGGTGTATTTACTATTTCATTTTTCCTACTTGCCTTATCATGAAAAGCAGGAATTACAGCTTAGTTACTTTGTTTTCATATATATATATAATATATATACACACACACTAATTAGCATAAATATATATATACTAATATGTTGCAGTCATACAGTTTTATGTCATGAAACATGACTCACTTTTTCCCTATATATTTTACTGCCTATATTTTTAAGCTTACATTAAAGCCTTAAATTAAGACTATTGGTCATTTTATTAGTTCTTTTCTATATGTTTAGTTTATTCTGAATATATAGATTTTTTTCCAGTTTTATAGCTAGAAAGTTCTCTTCAGATCAGTGTTTTTTCTGTTATCTATGGCTTTCTTGTTTTAGGGGATAATGTGGAAATTATTCAACAAAATTGTATGGTCTGTTTTGTGCAAAACAGCCGATAATGGTGATGAACCCTTCTGGCCAGAAAACCTTTGGAATGCTTTGCTCTGGCTATCCTGAATGAGGAACTGTTCTCTTCTTCATCCAAAAATGAGCACATCTGCTCTTGGTGAAGAAAATGCCCTACTTTGTAGCAGGCAATTTCATCATGGAATTTAACAGAGTACTTCCCTCTCAATCAGGTTCCAGCTGTGCTCTAGATACAGACATTGTTTTTCCTTTTGAACTCCTTCAATGCTGTGTTATGACAGAAGAGAAGTATCCTTTCTGTATTTGCTTGTCTTGTGTCCTTAGGTGCTGGTGAGGTAACAAGTCCAACCTTGCTTTTCGTTATTGCTCCACCTTGAACAACTAAAATATAGCCTGACTCTAACAGTGAGTTACTGATATACTCATAGGTTTCACACATGTGATGTGTAATGGTCTTTTATCTCATCATACCCACTCATTGTACTGTGGGAGAAAGCTGAACAAAACTCTTCAGTATGGCTGTCTCATGCACATTCAGTCGATCTCCGTTTAAATGCTCACTGCTGGCCTAGCAGAGGTTAAAGTTTGGGTGAGGACTGCCAGAAACTTGATATACAGAAACTGAAATATTGGCACTCTATTCAGAATTTGGAAAAAGAGGGAAATTAAAATATATCCACCAAAAGTGAAAATAGAAATTGATGGAGTATGTTCCTTTTGCCATCTGATGCTTTTCACAGACTGGAGCTATGCCTCCAAGGCAAGATGCACCTGTGATGCTTTGCTGAAGGCATGAGCTGGCAGTGCCAAGCCCGGATCTGCCATCCCTGGCAGCACCTGGCGTGTCTCTGAGCTCTGGCACCACAGAACAACAGCCCCTTGATAGGACTGTGAAAGAAAATGCTTGAGCTGAAACAATGGGTTAAAAGTTAGTTGATCCATTGAGAAATACTGAGATCAAGAAAGATTTAAGGATGACAGAAGGAGCAATGTACCATATTACTTGATCTGGCCATCATGGAGTTTTTGCTACCTTTCTTCTTGTCCCTCTGTTGAGACTGTATCAGCTGTAGATGATATCTGCTGCTTTCTCTGAGGGTTGGAGGTTTTAATGCCTTTCACATTCTTTGGGCAGAGATTCAAAGTGGAACCTTATCATACTTCCCATATATGCCATACTGTAGGAATTGTACTTCAGAAGTTGCTAACATTCTTTGCCATCTATGTGAGTGCTAGCAGTTACATCTATCTCTGTCTACTTGGAGAATTTAATGCAATAGCTGATTAGTGGCATTGAGATAACCTATCCACGTATGAATAAAAATTTCACATTGCTCATGTATTTGCCAACTTTCTTTTTCTGATGTGTTATTTATAACACTTTGGGTTATTCAGCCCTTTCGTGTCTGTAACAATGGGTAATATCTGATGCGTGCCCAGGAATTTCTTTTTGTCCTTGGTCATGTATGCTTCATACAGAGTACATAAGTGTATCATTTCCCCAAATAAGCCAGAGCATAGAAGTTGCCAATCAGAGCAGTGGCTCATCTACTTGGGTATCCTTTTCTTTGGCAGTAGACATCGCCAGATGCTGTAGAAGAAAATAATTTGTTCCAAACCTCATCTGGGAACAAGCTTGTGCCCTGAAGTTCATCATTTTCACAACGTGTCCTTTGAAATGTCGCATTTGCTTTTTCTACTTATGGTTTTTGAGTTGTGTCAGCTCTGCAAATCATCTTTGCTCTTCTTTCAGATTTTCTAATACTGTCTTTTTCATAGTTTTCACCCTTTATAACCTTGAGTACTTTTTGTTAGTTTTTAAAGTGGTTGTTGGCTTAGTAATAGTTGAAGTGCAATTTTCCTACAACTTAGGTCAAGCTTTTACAGTGATGTTTCTCTCTTGTGCACATAGCACATAATATTAAGTTTTTCTGCGTGCTGACATACCTCTATGTTAAGAAGCACGGACATTGCATAGTAGAAAATGCTTTTAAGCACGCTATTGATTTGGACAACCATGCTTTTACAATTTATACTACATAGTTTTTCTCCCCTCAAAATTGTGATTTTTTTTTTTTTTTTACACTAAATACAATTTTAAAAGTTACTTTTGCACTGAAATTATGACATATTCTTTTTATTCTGTTATACTCCTGCTACTGCAAGGTGAATGTTCATCAGAAACTTGAGTTAAACTACAGATTTACCTTGGGGATTACTATGTGGCATGCCATTCTCGTGCCATTGATGGAGATGGAGCCAGGTGACCGTGTGTTAAATTACTAAATTAGGTGGGATGAGTATGTGCTCATATCCAGTGCTTTTGTAGCTGGGATCATCTTATAATTTGCTTATATTAAACAAACAGATTGCCTGAATACAACAGGAATTCAGTGTTGCTAGGAGACCATGCATGGCACATTGCACTGAAGGAAAGTTTGGGGAAATTATAAACGAATGAGAGAACAGTCATCCGTTTGCTTTTGTAGTAAATGCTATTTGATATTCTGCAGCTTAATATCATAAATAATGGATGTTTAAAAATAGATGGGCTTAAAATTAACTTTTGACAATCTCATAAATAAAAGTGAAGTCACTTCCAGGTTTGCATATTGGCTGTGTGAATATGGCTAATTTCTTCTGGAGAGCTGCCTTTAAAATATATGCATATATCTGTTGAGAAGTTTCAGTGCTTGCCCTCAGAGTTTCTTTTCTCACTAGATTAAATATTGAGAAATAAAACCAAAATATGTAAATATAGTATGCCCAAAAGCAAAAAATTAATTTCTAACACAGATGGATTTTCAGTCCCCTGCCAAAAGATTTTAAAATTCTTGTGCCAAGGGGCAATTTGCTTGTAACAGAAGAAAATGTATCCAATTACCCTTATGAAATTATAAATTTTGCTCCCTGACCAGTCATTCGATGGTGTATTTGCAATGAAGGCATAAGCAATGGCTTTCCATTTCTTGTGATCTTGAGAATGATAGGCTCAGTCTACATTGTTTCCCTGTGTCCCCAAAATAGGAGGAAATCAGATAGTAAGGATCATAACTTGACCAAAAAACCCCCCAACATTGTAGATAAAAATAGGTAACAATTTTTATTCTGTATATACTATCCCACCATTAAAAAGTAACCTTTTGGGACAGTTGTTGCCTGCTATGTAAGGAGGTTTGCTTAACTCCATCCCAGAGTCTTGGATTTGCTGAGTGAAATTAATCTCTTTCTGTTATACACTGTGTTTACCTGCAGACAGGAAAAAGTAGCAAAGCAAAAGCTGAAAAAGTTTGCAGGGTAAGTTAGGTGCATATGTGAATAGCAGTCTATAAGCTTTGGGTCTTTCCTCCATGAAATGACTCTTGCTTGGCTTCTCTGTTGCTCATCCAAATCAAACCTAAGACATTCCCAAGCAAGTGGAAGTTCTTTATAAGCTTACTCTGAAATCAGATGTATGAGTGAATTTGGCCCTCACACTGTAAGTCTATGTCAGTTTTAGCTCATCCTCCCTTCTGCTACTGTGATTTTTTTTGCTCAGAAGCTGGCATTGAAATTGCATTTTTGTAAGTAGTTTTTCAGTCCTTCCATTCAAAAACCTTAACTATGGGTTGTAATCATGTAAGATCAAAAGGTTTTCACATTGAGTTCCTTGTAAAAATCATAAATTCCCCATACTACAGCTTTGTGCAGAGCAGTGCTGGCTTTGCAGAAGATGCTTGTCAAGCTGTCACCAAGAATAACCAAATCCCAGAGCAGCTGGTATATACTTACCTGACTGTTCTACTTACGGAATGAGGAGCGCTGTTGAGGGATTTCTATGCCCTGATAGCACCTCTGGTTTTGAATCCTGCAGGGGCCTGGTCAAACTAATTAGACTTCCTTCCTTTAATTTTACCTATCTAACAGACATTGTCATTCAGCATGAGTCTCATAGGAATTTTGTGGCTGTTAATTAGCAAAAATTCTGGAATCACTAAGCACTCAGAAATGGTGAAGAGAAAAACATACAGAAAAAGGGAGAGAATAGGGTGCAGAACAAAGAGCACAAAAGAAGGAGGACATGGATGAAATATAGGAGATGGTTCAAGGTGAAAGGACAAGTGGAGGGCATCTCTGGCATGAGATGAAGGAAAGACAAGAAATTCTTACCTCACTGAACACGAATGAGGAAAGTGATAGCATTGCACTGCTGGTTCAAACGAACTCATACAATTTCAAATATTATTCTGATTTTCAAATATGATTCTATTAAATACATTAAGGTTTGAATAGTTTATTATAATTTATCAGACAGTTTCGAGCAGTAAGGCTGGTTTATTTAATTCTGCTAACTTGATGTGCTTGATTATTCTGCTTGTTCTAAACTAATTGTAGAAAAACAGAGTAGAAACCCAGGCTTGATGGTTTCCTGGACAGTCTGATCAAATGGTTGGCCACCCTGCCCATGGCATGGGGGTTGGAAATACATAATCTTTCAGGTCCCCTCCAACCGAAGCCATTCTGTGTTTCTACAAAATGAAAGCAGATCTGAAAAATGCATAAAATTTTCCTGTTGTATAATGTTCATACACCTAAGCTTCACAAATATATGTGCAAAAAGTCTATGATGATGTAGTTTTGAGTAGTGTTCTTCTGCCCAAAACCTTGCATTCCTTTCTGTTCTGATGTAATTTCATAGAAGAGGTCTTCCACATCGGTAATATTCACAGCTGTGGGAAAAATGTGATGGATAGATAAAATTAAAATGACTGATCAGTGTCAGGCAGTTGTGTCAGACAGGAATTAAAATTCAAGAAGGAAATCCTTTATTTTATTAAACATCTACACGTTAGAGGTGTTTCAGAGTATGCATTGGACCATTCAAATTCTACAGAATACTGGTACAACTGATGAGAACTAGTTATTTGCTACTGAGCATAAATAATGATCTCTTGTACATTCTTTATTTGTTGCTGAAATTTGTTATCTCATAGTTTAAGAGTCTGGCAAGCACATTAATTTCTTAAGAATGTCTTCAAGTTCTTTTTTTCAAGCCTCTCTCTTTGGTAGGACTAGAACACATAGTGAATCTTGTGGCGTCTTGAATTTGCTTACTTCTTCTTCTAGACGTGATTTGTTTATATTTGTCTCAACTGTGGTTAAAGACGATAGGGGTGATACCTAAAGATAACAACTTCCAAGTTTCACCAGGTCAGGCTTACTAGGTTTCTGTCCAGGTGACTGTCAGAAAGAAAATTGTCTTTGTTGGCCCAAAACAATAGATTCCCAAGACAACTTTAAAGAAAGAGTGTTTGTTGCATTTAACAACCTACTAACCCCAATGAAGAACTCTTGTATACCATTCTGTCTTGATTTGAATTTTACCATTGTAAGTTTTAAGCAGTTTCTAATCTTAACTTGGGTTTGTGACCTTCCATCCTTTTTATTAAGTTATATAAAAGTTTAATATATTCAAAATAGTTGGCACACCAGTTACTTATCAATATATGTGCCTATCTCCAAACAGACCCAATTCTGTCCGTTTCAGCATTAACAGAAGAACAGCAAGAATAACAACCTTTGGGAAGAGAATGTAGCTGTAATTAAAAGTGGGGGGGAAAAACCACCACATGCTATCAATTAAAGAAGTAAGCACTGATAAAGCTTTCCAAAAGTCATAGTATCTTTAAGTTAAGGCCAGAATTTTTTTCTTAATGATACTGTATCCAGAAAAAAAAAAAAAAACTCTTCAAATAATCCCATGCTTTGTGTTTTTCAAGAAATCAAAGCAAATTATTACAGTGATTACCTTTATAATCTGTCATTTTTGAAAATGTATCAGTGACTTAGGCATCCTAAAGGATTAGGTAGTTGGTAGTCATGTACAATGAGAAGTAAGTAGAGGGCCCAAGGAAGAGTGTGTGTGTGGCACATTTGTCAGGAAAAAATTGAGTTATGTTAAAGAAAAATTCTCAAGCTTCCTGGAGATAACCCATTGTGAGTGCTCTGCCTTCCGGCACATAGATTGGGCTGCTACAGCCCATACGTCTTTTGGGATTCTGGGCAGCTAGTGGTAGCTGTTAGTCTGCCCTTCTTACAACAGATTGCTATTGAACTCACATAGTGACTTATGGCTTAAAAAGGTTTTGCTCCAAGAAAAACTGGGTAGTCATACATAGCTGCCTCTGCTGAAAAATTAGTCATTGACTTGTGAAAGATGAAAGATCTGTCCTCCTTTCTTTGCTTTCCAGGAGAACCTTGTATTTTTCCTTTCAAAAATATATTTTGAGAGTGTGAACACTTAATGTAGTGACAATTATTTCACGTATACCCTTACAGCTTTCCTGTCTTCTGGTGGCACTAAGTTTGACTATAAATTGGCTCCTAGTAATAACACCAAAGTGTATATTTGACAGCAGGTATTTAGAATATGAACAGCTAAAATGTGAAGATTAGAGCAGGTGCTTTCAGAGTATTCCATGAGTAATCATCTGTTAATTTGAAAAAGAAAATCTTCATTCCAAATTTGTCTGCATACAGAAATCAAATTTGGTATTACTAGATCATGTGGATGATGCTAGGGAGCTACACAACTCAATAACAAGACTCATTTGAAACAGTAGTAGTCAGCCTCTGCAAGTGAAATACGTGCCTCTCAAGCATAACATGTTCAACATCACAGTAGAATGAGAATATACGATGCTTAGAGACAGAAGTAGCGTGACCTACTCACATGGGTGATGTGAGAAATCATTATTGAATGTTCATGAAGCAGACAAAAAATTAAAAGTGCTATGAAGTGGTTGCTATTAAAAATCTTTACCATTTGATTTTTCAATTAGGTATGTTATCACAGTATTCCCCATTTACGCAGTACAGGGACATCTAGGGAATACTACAAATCCAGTAATGCAGCAATGGCATTAATTACTTGCAAACGTAATTAGAAAAAATATTGGTGATCTCTGATGCTCATGAAGTGCATATTTACCAGAGAAACTAAAATTTAGGACTAAAAAGATTGCATTTTAGAATATGATTTTATTCATCAATCGCAAATGATGTTATGCAGTCTTCAAACATTTCTGACTGTGCCTCTGTAGATCAGAGTGATCTGATTAGGAAAAACTGGCCTCGTTGAAGTAGCACTGAAATGCCCTTTCACTTCAGTAAATCAAGTTTCATCCCTACTTACTTGCCAAAAAACACACAACCACCTGCCATAGAAGCGACAGTATTAGAGCCAGTGAGTGTTCAGCTTAGAGTTGTGTGGAGTCTTTGCGGGGTAATTCAGAACTCTTTAAAATTCTTCTAATTATCAACCAAAGACCTCAAAGTAGATGGATTTAGAAACCTTATCTTAGAAAAAGCATATGTGAAATCTTAAAATACTCAGGTATTGATGCAAAAAATGTTGATGTTACCTTTTTTCCCCCGCATAGTATTTCATTTCTAAAGTAGAATTTGCAAGACTAGAATGAAATACAGATCTCAGTGATTTTCATATCATTCTAACTTAGGTTCATTTATATGATTGCTTGACCATGACTTTTTCTAATTTCAAACAGTCATAGCCCTGTGCTTCGTTTCACGTAATTTCAAAGGCAATATATTCCTTAATCTGTAAGTTTTTGATTGCACAACCACCCCTGCATAAAATAAAATAAAATAAATTATGGTAATTGTGACATGTTCACTTTCTAATATGATTCAGGTACTGCAAAATGGATGACAAATCTGTATAGGTTTGTACTTATTACCTGCTATATAGTCCAAATAAAAATCTACTCATTTCCTTTTTTTTTTTCTTTTTTTTTTCTTTTTTCTTTTTTTTCCAAGTAATTGCACTAAAGAATTAATTGTAGGAATGCAGGTAAGTATCCTGTGAATGCATGCTGGTTACGATTCATATTGAGGGTTCTATTGGCTAAATCTTGAAGTACATAAATCTTGAAGTACGAGAAGAAAGTGTGAATACAACTAAAGGAGTTGAGGGTGGAGATGAAGGCAACAAGAAATAAACAATCTCCTGTATTTATAGATGGTAGTATAGTTATTTTTGCAGTGCTAAGAGTTTTTGAAACATTTTCAGTAAGTCTATTGACATTTCACTGGTAGTGCCAAGGCCTGGGCCCAGCTGCTTGGATGCTGTGCCATGCTAACAATGCCATTTCTCTCTCAGCAGTTTCCTGCTTTGAAAAAATTTTGTGTGCATATGTCTTTGGGATGATGTTTCTTTACATTGGTCCAACTTCCAGTGGCTTTGAACAATGTATTTATCAAAGGTTGCCAGACAGGAATAGGGCTTGTTATTAAGAGCACGGCACAGCATTCATGGCTTGTTCGTGGCTGCTGGCTGCCAGGAAATGTCTTTTAGAGCTTTTCATCAGGTCGAAGAGCAGGAAGGTAAAATGTTGCAGTGTTGCACTGGAGGCAGTGGGAAAGCCACTTATGCTTTAATGTGTTACTCATTTTAGTCTCTTTGATATTTAGAATGGTGTTGTCCTCAAGTGTAGGAACTTGTACTGCATTGTGAGTTAATTTTGACATCTATTTGCTATCGTCCAATGATGTAGAGGTTCCTGAGGTGTTTAAAGTGTCGAAGTACAGATGAGAGTTTCCTGGAAGGATGCAGCACTCCATGCCACGTAGGCTGCCTATCCAGTTTGCCCCTCGTGGAGGTAAAAGCTCTGCACTATGCATCGTATTGCTGTAGATTGACCTGGCTGTGTTTGCTCAAGGGTTATTGTGCTATACCTCCTAGGATCAGCAATAAGCCCATTTAAGTTGTTCTCCATCTAAAACCAAGTCAGAGAGTAAATGTCATTCAGTAATAACTTACATATTGTTACCGGTTCTGGTTGTTACAAAGATATATGTTTTTTAACTAACTAAAGTATGTAAAAGGTAGTAGTGCTACCAGTGAGAGTATAACCTTCAATTTAATAAAAACAGTAGAACTTCAATGATTTTGCATTTTGAGCTAAAATAGTCTGTGTTGTATTTTCCTGAAAAGACCTTTAAGCTTGTATTTAACGTGATTGAATGAGTAGCTGTTTTCCAAGAAATAGTTTATGGTTTAACCTCTGTATATTAGCTCCCATGCTATCAGTTTGCTCCACTAGCTTGTCATCTACCCACCCTCCAGAGTGCGTGCTAATTCTTTACTGTGAGCTTTTGAGATAGCTCAAGAGTTGACATTAAGGTCAAGATTATCAATAGCATAAGAAGGGCAAGATATTTACAAGTCACTGAAATGGATTGGTGGTTGCCTTCAGGCACTGCACATACAATTCATAATTTCTGTCATACATGTGCTGTTGTTTTCTGCAATACTCCGCAACAAAAGAGCAGCCTAGTACATCTAGCGTGCTATCAATTTTTGTGATGCTTCTTGTCATGTTCCTTATTTAACAAAAAGCAATTAAGTGCAGATGCATCTCTAATTGATGCAAGAGTATTGTGATATTCATATGTAAGCTTTTTGTGTGCCTTTTGTGTATTTACACACAATTTAAGCATTCACATAGAGGCAAAAGCGAGAGGGGAAGTTATCCTAAATATTGTACAGTTTGATTTCCTTTGAGTTATTGTTGCACATTCCAGACAGATGCTATGCAGTGGCATTTAGTGTGTAACTTTGATCTGGTTTCCACCTGCAGTCCACTTTCAGTTTGTCACTGACATGGAGCAGGATGTAAGGGAAACCTGGAGGCAGGAGTGCTGTGGGATAGCTATGCCTTCAGCAACTAATGGTGTATATTAAAAAAAAATGTACTTCCAAAATTTTTCTGTTTTCACAATGCATGCAGTATTGATATCAGTACACATACTGTGCAGTTTTAGCAGTCTTGATTTATCCATCTCCTTCAGAGCAACACCAATCACACACCTTTAAATGAATGCTGCATCTTTAAAGAATTGCTATGCACAACAACAACAATAAAATGTCTGAGACAAAGTTTTCACATCTTCCTTCAAAAAAGTAAAAATTGTACACATTGCGTAATACTGGAAGGGTATATATAGCCTTCTGGAGTGGTGAGAAAGAAGAGCCTTAGAATAACCTATAGACTTCCAGGGATGAAGGTGAGTATTATACTTGGTAACTGGGACGTTATTACTTTTTCTTATATTGTTAATACTAATCAAAAGTTGAGGGATCCTTATTTCAGATCCTCATGGTCGTGCAGGACTGGTCTACCAGAAATGCTTCCAAAATGACTGCCTTCGTGTCTGAGCTGTAGTAAGAGCTTAGCAGCTATCTAAAATTTCACATAACACTACTTCCAGTAATATTTATGGTTTTCAGCTGCTGAAAGCATGTCCATTTGTATTTGTGTGTGCCAAGCTGGCTTGCCTTTCTTCTATAAATATCTGAATTGCTGTGGGCGTTAACTCTACTGTTATGTATTTAGTATAGGCTGTAACTAGCATCAGCATTTACATGCCATAAATGTCTATGCTTTGATTAAATTATAAACAACTAGTATTTTATTACATGTTAATATATGAAACATAGCTTTCTCTCTCTTATGAGTAATCATAGTATTTTAATATTTCAGCTAAGAGTATTCATAACATACCGATAGAGGTAAAGTGTTTATCTCATGGTAAAATGCAGAAATAATGGAATAGTGCATTATCATAATTTGCAAAAATTGCATTAAGGGCTAGTTTGGCTTGAGGATTATTCTATTCTTCAGTCAAGCAGTGTTGACCATTTCTTTACTTCATTTTCTCTATCTAGGATTTATATTAAATCATAGAATCATAGAATCATAGAATCACCAAGGTTGGAAAAGACCTAAAAGATTATCCAGTCCTATTCCCAATAGCTCCCACTAAACCATGTCCCTCAACACAACATCCAGCATTAACTGTTAAATGTCAGAACATTTAGAATAAGTAAAAAAAGTAAAAAAAATGGAATTTATTTGCAGAAAAACTGTCAGCAACTTGGCTATGTGGAGATTTCTGTCTTGGTAGTCTTATAATGCAGGAAATGAAAATGAACTGTTGCTTTCTGATCTACTCAGTCTTTTGAAACTTTGGATAAGTTTCCAAGTGTGATGTTTTACAGCTGCCTTAAGGGAAAAGAAGCAGTTCCCAAATACCCTGAAAGAAACAGTCTGGAGAATAGAGAATATTGGGAAGTACTAAGAAAGGGAGCTTCTTCTTAAGGAAAAAAAAAAAAAAAAGACCATTTTCTGAAGGTTGAGCTGGGACATAAGACAATACCTCAAGAGACCTCAGCACAACATGGGTCATAGCTTTTATTTTTTTTATTTCGCTTGTGATTGAAATATTTGATATAAACAAAATTGAACCTTTCTTCCAAACGACCAGCCTTTCCTGCTGTGTCTGCTCACATTTAATATCACATCTGATACTTTCTTTTAGCGATTGTAGCTACCATGGAACTGATTAGAGCATCACAAAGCCTGGATGTATAAACACTTGAATGAAAAGGTCCCCAGTGGCTAAATAGTTCTCTGCGCAATTTAATGCTGAAAGAGGTAATACAAGGCAGCATTATAGACCCATGCTGTTTCTTTCTTACAAGGTGATGCAATCTATTAAAAAAAAAAAGAGTTTAAATCAATTTAACTTCAGTCTTTTTATCATTATTTCTGCTCAAACCCTTTTTTTGTTTGTTTGTTTGATAGCTTCTAGCCATTTTGGTGTATATTTTCTATGGTTCTTTCTATGATTCTGTGAGATACATCTGAAATAATATGCTCTTTAAGGGTACAAGGGCGCTTTCCTATTCTTGACTTAAAGAGTGAGGTGTCTTCTCCAGGGACCATAAGGATTGTTCAGGTAATGGGCCACAGCGTAGAGCAGTGATGAACTCAGCTGGCCTTACTTTGTCCTTGCCCTAAGTGATATGAATAGCTTATCATTTTGATAAGGACAGAACCATCTACAAATGAAAACCACAAATTATTTTTATTGATTACCTTGTAATTAGTTTTGATTTTATTTCAGTACATATTTACCTCAAGTTCTTCTTTAAAACCAGAATAAAATTAAAAAGGCATTTTGACTTTATGTTACTAGTATTCTTTTCTAGTAAAATTATAGCAGTTCAGATCAGAAAATCAATCAATGCTTACATTCTATCTGAAAATTTACCTTACAAAGCAAAGAAGGAACTGTGGATACAAGCTTTTACACTTTAAATCTATCTTTGCTGGTTGCCAGAAGGTGGTGCTAAATTTTCCACTGCAGACTTTACCAAAAAAGTTTAAATAGCACTAACATATTCAGTGTTCCACAAAAGATGCCTAGAGTTTTCTCTATCTCATACAATATGGATAAGCATAACCAAAATTTCTTTTACTGTACATTTTGACACTTCTAAAAGTACATTTTTAGTGTCTATATTCATTAGTCTTTGAAAATCAAAGATGAAAGTATAAATTGGTCATGTTAGAATTTCATTAATCATAGAAGCATATCATAGAATCCTCAGGAGTTGGAAGGGACATCTGAGGCCATCTAGTCCATCCCCACTGCAGTGAACCAGGACACCACAGCTAGATCAGGCTGCCCAGGGCCTGATCCAGCCTTGCCTTGAATGTCTCCTTACAGTGCATATCTCAACAAACAGCATTTAGTTTGCATATTTTTCAACTTACTATGGGTAACCAGTCAGTTTGCAGTGAAGCATTTTCACTACCAGCACATTGAAGCATCTTACTCAGTGTCTGGCTCACTGGGTCACAGAAAAGCCATTCACGTTATTCTTAGATTCTCAGAGAAAAATAGAAACATCTTTTCTTCTTTCTTATGGTCACAGCTTCTGTCATTGACAGTCCCTAAATATTAAGCAGTTAATAGCTTAAATTATATTTATTTTACTGAGTGAGTCACACATTAATTGAGATTGAGCTGTCAACTAAAATGCACAGAATGTATTAATGTATATATGCCACAAAGGATAAGCATGAACTTTTGAAATGACATGGTATTAGTAGATGGGGACACTCATCTGAATAAAACTAAAATGCAATGAGAATCATTTGACATCCATTAGGTCTGCTAGAAGTTTTATTTTAGGATCTAGGGTTGAGGGGAGACACTGCAGTAGCAAAGAATATTTTGCTGCCAACAGTTAATTGCTCCTGTTAGGGTGTGCTGCCCTGAAATATGTGATTGAGTATTTATGTGATCAAATTGAATCTTCCATTTCTTTTTGCAGTCTGACTCTCTTCATCTGAATTATAGTTCATAATTAGCTGTTCATTTCCGTTAATTTACTGCACTTTTCTTGTGTGCTGTTTTTAAATGCTCTGAAAACTACATGTCTGTGAAAATTTATTTCCATTTCCCAAAAATGTGGGAAGATTGAGAAAGCTATCAGTGTAAGTTTCTGCGTGTTACTGAGAATTATTCCTGAATGTTTTCTTTCCAACCACAAACATCTTCTGTTAGTTCTGGCTTCTGAACAGAGTACGAGGCTGGATAGAGGTAGGACAAGGGGGAATGGTTTTAAACTGAGACAGGTTTAGGTTGGATCTTAGGAAGTTTTTCACACAGAGGGAGGTGAAGCACTGGAACAGGCTGCCCAAGCAGGCTGTGGATGCCCCATCCCTGGAGGCATTCAAGGCCAGGCTGGACGTGGCTCTGGGCAGCCTGGTCTGCTGGTTGGCGACCCTGCACACAGCAGGGGGTTTGAAATGAGATGATCGTTGTGGTCCTTTTCAACCCAGCTCATTCTATGATTCTGCATGTGACAGACAGGCCATTTCACAGTCTGTAAAGAAACGTAAGACGTGAGCAACTGGTCAGTAAGAGAAGAGTTTGACATCTCTTTTGTGGTGTCTGCAGAGTGTGTGTTGTTCAGTGCAATGTCTGAAAGGAATAAAATCTACTCAGGTCCAAGAATGCTCTCAGAGCTCCAGAGGAAGATGCCTGGTTAAGGAGCATGAATCATTGCTGTACTGTAAAGTAGAAATGGAGCGAGTCTGCATGGCTTCAAGGAGAGGATTAGGGTGAATTGATGGATTGGGCTGATGTTACTGAGTTAGGGATAGCTTTATGTCATGAAAGAATGGGTAAGCAAGGAGATCAAACAATGCTATGCTTTGTGTCAACAAGAAATGTGAAATGTGTGAGGAAAGATGAGGAATTATAAAAAAAGAATAAATTTTCTCTCCAGCACACTAGTCTCTGCATAAATTCTGTTGTTTACTGCTTGATGCAAGACTTAGCAAATATTGTCATTCTTATCCTTTCCTTACATGCCTTCTTTCGGCACATAGTGACTTTTTTTTAATCTCAGTCCTTCAAAAATTTAGTGCTTTTTAATGGGAAAATGATGTGTGCTGCAGCTATACAGGCAGTTGCAAGCAGTGGACTTGAGGAGTAAGGGATTCCAAGACTCTATCTGCACTTTATTTTAAAAAGTTCATGCATCAAAGTCTCATTTTTCCTTTTAGAGTGAAGATCACATCGCAATTAAATAATATACCAGTACTAGAGTGACTGTGTGCTGAGAAATAGTGCCATAATGATTGCTATGTGGTATGCATATTTATTCTATGACTGATAACATGCATTGAGTTACAGATGTCTCTGGGTACTCATCATAGAAGATTAGACCTGGAAGTGCTCTCAAGAGATCCTCTAGTTCATTCTCATATGCTGAAAGAACTGAGCCACAATTGTTCCTAAATGCTATTTGCCTAAGTTTGCACTCTGTGTAAAAGAAAAGCAGAAAAATGGAAATAGAAACTTGGAGTCCATTTATTTATAAGAAAAGAGGGAAAAAATACATAGTTTATATATTATATAGTGAATGTGACAAGAATAATTAACTATCCTTTCTTTTTTTTTTTTCTAATAACAAATTGACCTGGAAATTGTGCTTTCCTTTTTCTTGCTCTTCTTACCTCTAACTTTTTTTTTTTTTTTTTTTTTTTTTTAAGTCAAATCTCACAAATTATATTTCTGTACATGTTCCCTGCTCTGGCTTATTTCCCCCCATTACATTATTTAAGTAAAATGTTATTACTTTTCAGATTTCTTGGTATGCCATGTTTTTTCTTTTGTTGAATTTTCAATCATAAATTGCTATGTGTATGTTTCTGCTAATTTCCATGAAACCATTTAGATATTGACAAGAAGATGCTCACATATCTGTTTTAAAATAGTTCTGTGATGATCTGAGAAGCCAAACATGTGGACAAATATATGGGCATCCTTTTCCTACTGAAGCAGAGTGAAAAGCACCAGCCAAGTCAACTTTAGCTAGCTTCGTCATCGGACCCAGATTTCGTATGTCAGTATCACTCTACACAGACTGAAAGAATTTGTACTTAAAATTTGTCTGTCTCCATCTGAATTTACTTCAAAAAATAAGGAAAAAATATAGTATATGTCCAGAATGAAGTGAGGGAAAAAGACATTCTTCTGCTCAACTGCAAGATAATCTGAGACATCATAAAGCTATCCTCACATTTACGCAGGAAGAAGAGCAGCTGTTATATCCTGGTGTTATTCCTGAATATTTAATATGGAACTGAAAATTAAATCAACTTAAAAACCTTCTTATAAATTCTGTTTTTTCAGGCTTTATTTCTGTGGATAACTTTGCAGAAGTTTTATTCACAGTGGGTATGCTCCAGCCCTGGAGCCAAACAAGACTTTTCTTGCAACTCCAGCTTTTGATTGTGTAAGCTCTGCCAGGAGAGAGAGCACATGGGTAGGAAGACTCCCCCTCCTGCGCTGTCAGTAGCCCCTCAGCAGAGCAGATGAAATAGCTGAATTTGCCCGTTCTTCAGCTATCAACAAATTCCTGAAACCCACAGTGGTAGTTTTGTATCCATTTTCCAGAACTGGCCCACAAGGAACATGACAGCTCTTTTACCTTTGTGATGGGCGTAATGTTCCAGCACTTGTAAGGAGATATGTGGCTCTAAAGAAGATGGCATAAAGGAATTTAAGAGAGTTATGAACAATGCAGATGTTTTGTCCAAGAGAAGAACATTACCAAGAACTTTCTGCATCAAGAGAGGCTGATCTTTGCCAGTATTCCCTACAGGGGATGGTTAGACAAGAGCTGAGTGAAAAACTGCAATGATCCTCCTCCAGACAACTCTCCAGTTCTCTAACAGTTTGTGACCCAACGACTTCTGTAGAAATAAAAACTGTTTCAATCCCTTGTCTCATTTATTTCAGCAGCTGAATAGGATTCAGTGAATGAGGCAGCGTGTTACAGGAAGAAAAAAGTGGCCTCATGGTTAGTGACCTGGAGAATTGGTTTTTTTCATGCTCTTGGCACACGGTAATGCTATGCTCATTACTAAACCAACACTTGATAAGAGGTTTACCTCAGGTGTGTTTTTTTCTGGACATCTGACTTAGGATTGTAATATATAGCAGTGCTGAGTCTTCATGGCTACAACTGAAGTAAATTGCTCTGCCTCAGATATATAATGTATAATATAACACTAAATCTGATTTTAGACTTCTGGCATTGCGTCTGCTATCTTTAGAATAACAATATGCATTTATCTCAGATACTTGTCATGAATGTGCTGTGGAGGACCTAAATGCTGCCTTGATGGATGTCACAGAAAGGCTCTAAAGAGATTAATCATTTAGTCTACAAGTTTGAATAGCATACAATAAACAAGGCATGGTACCATACAGTAAACAGTGGGGAGAAAAACATAATATTGAACAAGTATCATGAGGTGATTTATTGCCATCTTGTGTACTGATGGAGGGCAGTTATTTCTGCAGGAAAATTAATTTGGGCATTTATCACTAAAAGATTGTGAACTGGATAGGATATAGAAAGCAGCTTATCCAAATCATGAAGTTTGATAATTTATGAATGCCTGGTTCTGAAACTTCAGTAATTTGTGCAGTGTTGTGCACAAATAATTTCTTCCAGGAGAGGAATACATTTCATCCATCTGACCTCATAGAGCATGCAGTCATTTTATATGCTGTGAAATGTCTATTGCTTATTACTTGAGCTTTTACTTTTTCCACCTATGGAAACAAATGTTTAAGACCTTATAGAACATTTTTAATGGGAGATAATATGGATATGCAAGTCCTAAAGACCACACGAGGCAGTGCAGCAACTTTGATGGTATTACCACCAGCAGCTTTTCTTCTTGGTTAAGGGAAAAAAAAAAATAGGAAAGCATGTCAGCTCTCATCAGGAAGATGGAAATGATTGCAGTTAAGCAGTAACAACAAGGCAGAACGTGGGATTCTATCTGTACCTAGATGAGTGATTGTGATTTTGTGAATTATGAAGAGAACAACTTACTTGTATTGTCAGTAAAGCAGCATTTTATTGAGTGGGTCTGTTGGCTTTTGCATAAAAGAAGTGTAAATTTCCCGAAGGCCAAGTGATTTGAAGGCACTATTTAGATTTATTCTTATCATTATGTTAGAGCTAGTCTGCATCGTGCAGACAGGCCCCAGGTAAAATGTGAGCTTTCAGTGGGAAAGTCAGGAGGCTCATGAGTTTCAGGAGCTTATTTGCTCAAATTGTCTCCTCTGGTTGAATAAACCTCTAGAGCTGCAGTATTTATTTTTGTAATGTTAAAAAAGCAAGAAAATAATAAAAAAAATCATGTTAACATCCCCAGAAGGTACCAGCCATTGGCTTTGCCTTCATTTGCACTGAGCACTGAACTCAGCGGGGCTTGCAGACCAATGGTTCGTATTCCTTTTTACTACTTTGAAGCCAAATGCAGTGAGAATGCGTGTGTGTTGTTGTTGTTGTTGTTGTAGTTTTTCCCTTTCCTTCCAGATATGGAAGGTGTTACATTTATGAAATTCTACTATAGAAAATATTTTGCCACAGAATAAAATTTCAGTAGTAAAACTTCTCTTCAGTGCTTTGTATCTTTTCTTAGGAAGAAATATAAAATATGGAGTCATTAAATTTTTTATCATAAATTAGGAAGGTGTGTTAGCTAATAAAAATTAGTTTCTATCTTCTGTCTGAAATTCTCTTACAGAAAGCATCCAGTAAGCCTGAATAACTTAAGTGTTTTAAAAGTAAAATTCCTACAGGTGAAGCCTGTTGGAACATAGCAACTACAAAAAAAAACAGTAGTAGAATATTGGCAAATATATGTCAGCACAAATTGTGTGCCTTCTGCGCTGCCTTGAGTAGAAAAGCAGTCTCTGTGGACAAATGCCCTGCCAACAAATAAGCAGGGGTTATATGTGTAGAGCTCTTGTTTGCTTTGGTAGAAAATGATTTCAAATATAAGCACAGAATCGCTGAAGTGTATGAGTATGACCGCATCACCTTCCTACAGCAAGTTTGTTGGACATCACTGTCAATAATTTCTCTGTTTCCTTTAATTTCCTTGCTTTATTTCTCTTCGAAGTAAGTTCATTTACATTCCTATTGGGAAAATATGGGGATTACTGAGGAAATTTTCTTCTTTTCTTCCTTATTTTATCTGTCCTGTAGGTTTTTGGGTTTTTTTTTTTGTGAGAGAAGAGTTTATCAAAATAGGTAAATCTTTTTATAAGTCTGTGGAAGCTATGTGAACATTGCTTGTGTTACAGGGATAAAACAGAAAGCAAAGTTTGGACTTCAGAATGGATGTGGAGTGAGGATAAAAATGAAATGCAAAACAGCACAATATTTGTGGTTAGAAAGATTATTTGGGTGTGCTGTGTGGTGAGAGCAGGATGAACAAGAGTAAAGATTGGAAATATCCCCAGGTACTCTTAAGAACAACTCAGGCTTACTAGGCTTTGGAGGTGAAAGACAGATTCAGTTTCCACTTCTGCTGAAGAGTATTTGAGTTTTCAGCAGCAAATTCATAGTAAAATTTGAATATAGAATATTCCTTGAGAATATGTAGAGTGATATACATTAAGATGTTTTCAGTCAGTACTGTTGGTACTGTTCTGTGTTGTATTAAATAATGAATAAAGGAGAAACTGGGACCATATCCACTAGCTGCTATGTAAAACTAAGTCCCAGGACCACCATCTTTACTTTCGTGTTGTAAATGGTGATTTAGAATCAAGATATGTATAATTTCCAGATTTGGAAGGGATTCACAGGGATCACCCAAAGGCCAAACCCAATGTCTGAGAGCGATGTACCAAAGCTCCCTGAGCTCCAGCAGCTCAAGGAGGGCCAAACGTCGTGTCCTGGGAAGCTGTTCCGTGCCCAGCACCCTCTGATGCAGATTCGTTTCCTAACACCCACCTCACCATCCTCTGATACATTTCCAAGCCATTCCCTCAAGCCCTGTCCCTGTCCCTGAGACACTGTTGAACTACTTTTGCTTTTGTTAAGCATCAGAAAAGACAAATATTTCATTTAATATGGATAAAAATATATGTTTTTTAATTTTATTTTGCTAAAAAAATCATTCCAGTTGTCCTCAAATTTGCTTTATTTTTCATAGTGATTGAGCAATTCATTATTCTTTGGAAATGCAGTTTTCCTCAGTTTTCCAGTCTGGTGGTTTCAGAAATTCCGATGGCAGGGATTTCCTGTTGTTAAGTCAGCACTCCTTCTTGGAACAACAATAAACCTGAGATGCTACTTCTGAACATTTCATTAATGATACCATAACCGTATAATCTTAGTATTCCTCTCCTCTGCACTGTGTAAGTCATCTTTGTTTTTATGTACGTACCTCTTGAATTAATATACGTATTACTTAATTAAAATAACTTGTTTCTTTTCAGTTTGAGTAACCATCAGAATTAAAAGTTTTCGTGGCCTTACGAATCTCTGAAATCAGTTTACATATGTATGAGCAAAAAAAAATCATAAACATTTATTTTCAACTGCCATCTAAATAACCTCACTACTGTTATTTACTTCACTAGTTGTGAGTTTGACAAGCACACAAAAGTCTGGAGTACCTATAGCAGATCTTGGAAAGCAATTGAGAACACTTCTAACCAAATAAAATACCTTGCTAGTAGCTGGAAATTATTTATCTGGGCTCAGCTCTTTTCCTCTTTGCTTTCATCTTCTGAAATATTGTCTCCTGAATGCATTTTGGGATCCTACATTGTAAAATTTTTCAGACTGGTGCTCCTAAACAATATTTAAGATGGCATTTTTATTAAGTTGGCAGGAAGCATGTTGCTGAATTGTTTTTAATATGATAATGTTTGCAGTTTACTATGCACTAAGTGCAGCTTGGCACTTGAGTTTACATGAATATTTCATCCAGAAAGGCCACAAGTTTGTAATTATAAATAGATCTGCTCAACAGAAAGAGATGGATGATTCTATAGCTGTCATTTCTTTGGAAAATTAGTAGCTAGCTAAAGACCAAAGGCAGAGATTTTCAACTGCACAGGTCCTTGGCAAATGAAAGTTGTGGAGCTGTTGGAGAAGGTTCAGAGGAGGGCCAGAAAGATTATCAGATATAAAGAGTTAAAACTGAACTGTAATAAGACTACACAATAAATCCTAAAGCTGTAAAAATATATTTTTGTTCATGATTGATCCTATTGTGACCTGCTATTGTTTTAATGTTTTTACTTTTGGTTTTATTCTTTTATTTTGTTGAAAGGTACCTTTAGTGCTAGATGCTCCAAGCACACACTCAAGCGATGTCACTTATTTTGTGAATTCAGCCCACTGAAGGCAGTGCTACACATCAGCAAGATTAGTCCTGATGCCTTTCACACGTTACTAAGACTGTCCCAAAAGCACCTGGTGAAAGACACTTATGTGAGATACGCTGATAGAATGAAGCAATGTGAACACACCACTGTGATTATTGATAGCGGAAAAATCCAGGCCAGTTCTACGTGACAGCAGTGATATTAATGGTATGGAGGCATACAGTAAGAGACAGAGAAGCTGTACTGTAGTGTTCTCTGTTTCTATGCTGTATTGGCTATAAACTACTCTGCTGTGGCTTCCAGCTCTGTGAAAGCCTAAAATTTTGCCCTTGGTTGTACCTATGCCATTCCTTAGATGTTAATAGAGTTCTCTTGTGTTACCAGAGAATTTCCTCTAATGCCATATATGAGCACGGAGAAATGAGCAGCTGTGGCAAGAACATGCGGATGTTTTCAGATAAGCATTTTCAAATATTAATAACAAATTAAAGTAACAAAATTAATAACAAATAACAAGTAGTACCTTTTAAAATGGAGGAAGTAACTAGCAGAAAACTTGGAAAGAAAGTGGGAGGAATATGTGACATGTGTAACAGCAGTATAAATAAGGAATAAAGAGTTATAAGTGGTGAATGCTCTACTGAAAGAACTAAACGGAGAGGTTAGAGGCTAATCTTTCATCCATTGAAGTTAATGGCAATGACACCCATTCACTTTAATAGACTGGATTAACCTCAGAAGTGCTTAAATAACAATAACAGGATAAGAGAGGAAAATATGGTTGTGGAATAAAACGCAAAATATCAGAAGGATGTTGAGAATGCTGTGTGTTGGTATGAAGAGAAGAAGGGAAAGAGTATAAAATATTTTCAGATGTCGTTCCTGATTTTCAAATGGAAGAGAAGGGAATTAAAAATGGGGGAAAGGTGGGGAAGAAGGGGGAATTGTGTGCTTCAGGATGAAACTAGGCAGGATTAAGACTCAAAGTGCACCCCAACCTCCACTGAGATGTTACATTTAAACTACACACACAGATACACAAAATAAAAAAGACACAAAAAATACAGAGCTGCATCTCAGCTTTCCTTTCAAATTGCTGTGTGGTTTTAGCAAGGAAAATAACTTCTCCTGTCTTGGATCCCTAACAATATTTATCTGTTTCAGACATTAAATATTAATGTTGTTTGGTGGTTTGAAAAGCATCGAGTGCTGGAAGAATACTTGTTTATTGTTTGATAGTATTCCCAAATCTAGAGGAAAGTTGGATTCTTTTCAATGTTTTTTTTTTTTTTTCTACAGAAAAGAGTGCATTCTGCTATAAAGAGAAGTGGAAATAAACAGCATGGTTTTATTCAATTAACTGTTCCCTTTTATTAGTGCTTTTAATTCATGTGAGTTAATGCAAAATAAAAACACAGGAAATTATTTAGGTATTTTATATCCCAAATCAAATAGTTCGACCCTTAGAGAAGCTCTCACTAAATGTTTTGGTTATCTACATCCATTTATATGCATCCACTTGTTAATATTTCTGGAATGTTTGTCCCTTTCATCCCCTTTCTACTGCAATCCCATCTGTGTCGAGTGTTTGAGCCCAAAGCCAAAGAGACTTTTGTCCTGTTCTTTTCTCCTGCTTTCCAAATTCATTTATTGCTGTATTTATGGACAGATTTTCTTTATCCTCTGTGAGTATACACTCGATTTAATCTCCTTTGAATGTCTGTCCTTTCAAAAATATGCCTTTTTGTAAATGAATTCTTAAAGAACTGACTTTTAATTTGCTCAAAAACTTGACTGTGAAAGCAGCTTGTCAAAAATGCCGTAGGAAAGTTTCTTTTTTTCTGTTTCTAAATGTTCTTCTCCAACAAATATTTGCAATAATACAGCTGGAAAAAAATGGTGTTTTAATTTTGATAGACTGGCTGCACAAGGCAAACAAGAAACTGGTATCTTGAAAACAGCTAATAACCAAAACAAACTTGCAGAATGGGTCAGGAGTTCTCAGATGATTCATATTTATTTCATTAAAGAGTAGGAAACTGCCAAGGCAAATTCAAAGATATTCTGAAAATGGAAGGTCTGACTCCACTTTGATTTACATTTTACAAAGCAGAGGCTTGATATTTGGCAGGAGGAGGGAAAAACTTTGTCTCGCAAATGTTCTTTCTGTGAAAATCCATCTGTAGTTGGTGAAATACTAACACTTTGACAAGTTTCTGCCCATGCTCAGAAGAGAGCTGCCAGCTCTGACAACGAAACGCAGGGTTAGCTTCTGCTCACCCTGGCGTGAGCAGCTCCAGCTGCCAGAACTGCCCAGCTCCTTTCTATCCACCTGCTGGCCACGTTTCCTCTAACAGCCATTGCTCCTGAGTGCAACATGCTGTTGAACTGCTCGTGTTTTCCAAAGAGTTACTAAAACACTGAGAGAAAAATAGTCTTTTTGTTTGTTTTGTTTTTGTTGTTTTTTTTTTTTTACTCATTTTTCATCATTTTGATTTGGTGATTCTTTTCAGACATCTGACGTGCTGATGCACTGGATGAAGGATTCGTTTTCAGAGCAGAGCTCAGGGAGGGAAGGTGGTTCCTCATACGACTCATAGCATACGTGCTTCATGAGGCTGCGTTGATGGGCTGGGAAAATTAAGAAATCATATAATCATAGAACCATACAATGGCTTGGGTTAGAAGAGATCTCAAAAATCATCTAATTCCACCCCACTGCTGTGTACAGGATTGCCAATCACTAAGTCAGGCTCCAGATCAGGCTGCCCAGACCCCTATTCAGCTGGGCCTTGAACCCTCCATGCACAGGGCATGTACAGCTTCTCTTTATAAGGAGTAAAATACATATAAAATATATATTAAAATATATATAGTCTTCATAATATAATGTACTTTTCCTTTTTTTTTCGTTACAATTTGGTTAACATTGCCTTCTTTTTAATGTCTTTTAGTTATGCTGCCATCCAAAAGACAAAACTGACAGGCTCACTAAGCTACAACTTTAAGAGCTTGAATTCAGGTCCTGCCATTAGTTTTCTTTGAGAACCCAGACCAAATTGATTATCCTTTTTGTATTTGTGTTTGTTACCTTGAAGACTACCATGAGATTCAATACTTGAAATGTATTTATACTTTTATATTAAAAAAAAAAGAAGCAAGACCAAACAAATTAGCAACCCTTTCATAGTCATGTGAAAGGCATTCTATAATAAAACTCACATCAGTTCTTACAAACAAAGTGGATACTGCAGTTCTGTGAGAGAAGAGTATATCATGGCAAGAAAAAAGTGCTGTAATTATATTGCTGCACTGAGATTGCTACTCAGACTTTTCAAGAAGTTTCTGCAGACATTCAGAGAGAAAGTACAAAGCTGCAGGTGATTTATTGGTATTGATATGAACAGTTCAAGTGTTTTAGGGAAGAAGAGATGGTTTCCAGTTTTCAATGAAAAGAAAGCACCAAATTCCTATATCAAAAGCATGTGATAATCCACAGACCTCCCCTGTGATTTCTTTTCTATCCAATTTGAAGGAAAATTTGTGAGAAATATGATTTTTTTTTTCTTAAAACATGGCCTATACTTTATGCTTCTGAAATGTGAGCAGCTATTAGTACCACACTAATCAAAATCCATTTGGGCCATCTAGGTAGCTCCTTAATTATTGAAACATACCTGACAGATTTCTCTAAATCTGCATTTAGTGTTGCAAACCAGTATTATTATTAGCTAACCAGTAGCTAACTAGCACTTAAGACAGCCAGAAGCATTATCAGTGATTCAGAGTGAGCTGTGCATTCTGGTGTAGGCCAGCAGAGACTTGAAAAGGCTTCAGAGCTTCCAGTGGGTTGCCATCAGGAGAGCTGTAGTGTTGCAGATGAGCACAGATTTCATTCCCAAACTGTTAGTTATGACAACAGGAGAACATGCAGTGTGCTTTTATGCCTCTTTTTCTCTGTCATTGTCATTCATGCCTCTTTTTCTCTGTCATTAAAAGGAAAAAAAATAACAACCCATGTTCACTTTTAGTGATGATTCATTATATGTAATGCAGCAGAAATACATAATTTCCAATGGTTGTTTGATACTCATTCTTATTAGGCTGTGTTTTTAGCTTGCTCAGCTCTGCGATTACATCTGTCAGGTAAAGAAAGGGGAACAGTAACTTGATGGGAGGACCTTGCATTGTGCTTATGTCTCCTTATATCAAAGGATAGGAGCATATATCAGTTCACTTCCCTATACAGAAGCCAACCTTCCTGTTATCTGTCCTCACCAGTGTTACTCCCCTAACTGGTGTAGTATTCCTGGCATCCCCTGCACCACAGTGGGTCCACTGATGTGTGATGGATTCTCCCAGCTACATGGGCTTCACTCAAATCCAGTAGCTAAAACTGGAATCCTTTTCAGTGTGCTGCATGCTCTCACGTACTGCTTGTCAGCATCCAGAATACTGCATTTATTCTGCTTCCAGCCTAAATTCTCTTCTGATGGTATTCAGATGGGTATTTTTTTATGTGTAGCCTGTAACTGACCAAACTGTATTTCTGATTTTCAGAGTGTTTATAAGTTGTTGTTAACAGTTGAAACAAGAATCCCATTGACTGTAAACATTTCTACTACAAATAAGTTTACAGGTAATTTCTTTTTGCACTCCTGCATTTTCTCATTTTGTTCAAGACAGGACAGGAGTATATAGTATACTCCTCACTTCTTTATTTGCTGTTATGATTACATATGCTGAGAAAATAATTGTTGTACCCTTGAAATCTAGAAATCAGCAACATAAAAAAGAAAAAAAGGGCACGTTATCTCAGGTGTCCGAGACATCAGCTCAGTGATGTTCTTCTGCCTTTTAAGAGATTCTTGCTTAGCTTGTGCTACTAGGTCAAGTCTCTCTGCTGTCTTATGCTGTTGCTGTTGAAGTAACAGAGGGAAGTATAGGCACTGGGGCTTGCAGCCAGTTTATGTTCCTTGGGTTTTTGAAGAATGTTGGGATGGATCCGCTGGTATCTTCATTGGTCAAGAGAAAGTCAGAAACAAGACAAACCCCCAAATGCCACCTGTGCACCCTGCCTGCATGTGACAGTGGGGATGAGGGTGGGTTGTGCAGAGGGCAGTGGGTTAATGCCTCATGTATGCATGCATGCATGCATGCATGCATCTGGAGCTGGAAACTGGCATTCAGCTGCACTGATGTTCAACTCAAATTAAGTGGTTAGAAGTCTGCAGTGTGACACTTGATTGCATTTTGTGTACAGGATGATGTGGGTATGGTATGAAGGGTTTATTAAACTAAAAGGGTTCTGTACACTCTTTTTTTTTCCACTGTAATTATTTTGCTATCTTGTCAAGTAGAGGAAATTTTGTTTGAAATGAGAAATACTGCATCTTACTATTTTATACCTAACAAAGCAATTGAAGTCCATTATTGCACACATATCTGACATACGTTTATAGAAAAAAGCATTACTACTAGTATCAGTAAATTCCAAGATCTCAAATACCATTTTTTATTTGGAGCAGTGTTCTGTGGAAGAGATGCAACTGACTTCCTTAAAAAAAAAAAAAAAGAAGAACAAAAGAAAACAAAAAAACCAACCACAGCAGTTGTACCAAATGACTGAAAATCATTAGCAAAGTCAGCTGCAGTGCCTTAACATTCACCTGTATTTGTTGCTGCTAACAAAGAGCCATCTTTTGCTCAGCAGAATTATCTTGCTAACTACACATAGCAATAGGGGAAGCAGAAGATGGTCCTTGTGAACTGTGAGTGAAACCTCAGGAACCTTTATATCCATGTGCTTTCTACACTCAGAAGTGTGTGTATACATGTATGTGTATGTATGTATACACACATATAAATCTTGATGAAGTGTCATGCAAGTGTTTTCCTGTGCTAACAGCTGGACTTAAGTTTGACGTTCAGAAACTTTACGTTGAATTACTCCCTTTATATTGGAAAAAAAAAAAAATCCCTTTATTATCAAAATTGGAGCAAGATAGAGACAGAAAAGGCATTATCTTTAAAGTATTAGTCTAAAGGGTAAGATTAGCTTTTATTGCAGTCTTCAGCTGAATTTTAGTATCTCACAGGATGCTTAGAAATTCTGGGCTATATGGACATGGAAAACCCCCACTAAAATGAGCAAAGCTGAAAATGAGGAGCAGGGGTCTGTCATATATTTGAATTCTAAAATTGTGTGAATGACTTCTTAAAAGCATTGCTGTAGGAAAACGTTTCCTTCCGTTGAGTTATTTCCTTACCAAGTTTCAAAAAATACAAAGTGGTTTTACCCCATCAAAGGGTAAATTTTAGAGCATTAAATGTGAAAATTATATGCAAATGAATGAAAATTCCCTTCATGATTGAACGTATTGCGCGCTTTTACTTGAACCTTTTCTTCCTTTGTGATGACTGATGTCAGCTGTTCAAATGTGGTTTTGGAAAAGTAGGGGAATGATTTTATGTGTTTTGTGCTCATGCAAATTAAGGAAGAGCCAGCAGATCCTGCAGTCCTGGAGCTGTGAGCCAGGGTCTTCTCAGTTAAAAGCTACATGTGATTTCAGGGTGGATTGTTTTTGAGTAGACAATTTTATTTTTTATCAAGGTTCCTTATAACAGGAAGTAGTCTAGCAGTTTTTAGTAATATGTACTCAGCGTGTTCTTTATTGCAATACAATAGAAAGGGGGGAGAAGTCTTAATTATTTTGTCATTCTGTTTCAGAAATAGCCCACTTCATTGAGTAGCTTAACAGTACTATGTAATAGTATAGCTGTGTTCTTTTACAAACTCGCCTTTTTCATTTGCAATTTTGCTTGCTCTATTTTATGCTAAATAGTAAATTCTTCAAAGGGAATGGACCATAAAGGACTTCAATTTCGTACCATAGGAACTGAAATGTATTTGTTTTTCTCCAATATTTTCTTAGTATACACATAAATGGCAAATAATTAAAAGTGCTGAGATTTTAAGATATGGGTGTAGCATTCTGTTGAGAGAATGGTTCTTTTATGAAGTGAATTCACTTCTGAAGATTCTTTTTAGAAGCTAATTTATTCACTGGTGTTTAGAACAAATATCTGCTTCATCACTAAATACAGTTGGAGCATATACATTTTTCTTTCCAAATTCCACCATTTTAAAGCCTTACATCTGACCTTGAGTTGTCTATAAATGTATTTTCCCAAAATATAGAACAAATAGTTTTTCACTGAGTTGGGTAAGTAAATTAATGAAACCTTTAACATCGACTTTTCCTTCCTCCTGTGTGCCTGTCATGTGTTAAATTTAGGCAATTTTCTAATAACAGTTCATTCATTCTTCTCACTGTAAACTTGATTGTGTTTGAAAAATTTTGAAAAATAATATTAAAGGGGGAAAAAAATAAGGATATTTAAAGAACATTTAACTACCTTTGATGGTAACATTTATACGTCTGTGTAACAATAAAACAGACATTGCTTTGTCTTTAGTTTTCTGACAGCTAGTATTGCTGCAGGATAGTTGGGCAAAAGTAGAGAAAATGAATAGGAATGCTAAAAACGGAGAATGATCCAAATTCTACTATGACAGCAGTTTTTACATTCATGGAGAATTTCAAACTTACTGATTGTATACTGTGACTAAAAAAGAAGGTGAAATAAATTCCGTAAGGAGATTCTTTTTGCAGACGATTGTACAGTTTGTTTTACTGGATTCAAAAGCCATACATAAGCTGATGCCTAGAGTAACATTGATTATACAAAGTGCACCTCATCCTAAATTCTGAACCCATAAGTAAAAAGTTTATTGAGTAGCATTTTTTCATTAATATGTCAGAATATTTTTCAGTTTTTGTATGGGAACTGCTGAATCATGGCCTGAACCTCTCATTGACCACCTGAGGGATGCAATGAGTTAGCCCTGGGAGCACAGGTGAAGACAGGGAAGGGGTGGAGCCTGGCTGCCCCTCTTCTAGATCCCATTGAAGAGCTGACTGCCACTGGGGAAGGATCTCTTTTGGAGATTGCTCCTCTTGGAGTCTTCTTAGCAAGTCTAGGATGAGGGCAAGGGTAAGCTTTCCATCCTTTCTTCTTTAATGTGATAACCTGTTCAGCCTAACTTTCCTATATGTTGATTATAACATCCACATATTAATTGATTGCACAGTTGTGAGTCGTAACTGATCTAGACTTCTCTGGTAATTCAGTTCTTCTCTTGCTGTGTGATATATTGGTATTTTTTGTGCTTTTTGTTTGTTTGTTTTTAAGGTAAATATAAAGATCAAATAAAGTATTTCAGAAAGAAATAAAGAAATAGTGAGGAATGAGTCAGTACAAACTGACTAATTGTTCAAGAAAAATGAGTTTTAATTAGGATGGAAAGAAATGCAATTACAATGATTAACAAAATGGAGAATCTATCATGTGAGAAGTGAAAGTGTTTTACATAATAGGACATGTTTAGTCTAGTTTATTGAAAGCAGAAGCATACAGTTTGTCTTCATAAATAAAACCATGGGTGGAACACAAGGAAGGAGGCACTCAAATAAGTACTTAAATATTGGCAGGAATGTAAAATGGAAGTGTAAGACCTTCAGCATTTAGGATGCTTTGAGCACCATGCATTTCCAAGGGGTCTTGAAAGGCATCACTACAGGTGTCAACAGTCCTGTGCCTCATATGCAGGAATTGGAGGCTCCATCATACGTAGTACAATATGTGTAAGCCAGAAAACTGTGTTGAAAAGATGAAAAAAAACATTTAAATAATGTCAGTTGTGTTAATTACTGTTCTCCTTATGGCATTCTTTCAAGCGCTGGGCGCAGTTTAGATGTAGTATAGAAACAGACTTTATATTTCACAGTAAAAATAAAGTGTTGATAATATTATTATTTTCAATGTGTCTTTGATACAAAATTCTCCAGGAGGTTGAAAAGTAAATTTGCTTACTGTTCATAAATTGCGAGTGTATTTCAACAGTTTCAAAGTTAGAACCCTAACAAATGTGATACTTTCAGAATGTTAGCAAAAAACTATTAATTTTACAGATCAGCTTGAGTCAGCAAGGACTTCGGAAAGGAGAATCATGTTAAGCAAGTAAATTAATTCTCTAAATGTGAGTGGAAAAAGAGAAGAATATATTCCTTAATTTTGAGAAAGCTTTTTTTCTTTTGACTGAAATTTCACACAAGAGTTTTTGGTATAATCTTGCTGTGTATGGGATCAGTGCTTAAGTAACAAGAATAAAATGCATGAAAACAGAGCAAGATAAATGAAAACAGAGCAGAGGTTTAGAAGGATCATTGAAGAGCAGCGGTTTTGATTTCTTTGTTGGGATAGTTCTCCTTAGTATTTTAATTATTGATTTAGTTTAAGCTAAGTGTGTAATGTAATAAATATTTCAGGTTCTACTGAACTAAAAAGATTGTTTAAACAGCAGATTGTTGTAGTTGCTTTACAATGTAATTTTTATAAATTAAATGGATGGACAGGAAGGTGGAAAATTAAATGCAATAAAGCCGAGTGTTTAATGATGATATGGGGCCAGAGAAAAAAAATACACAAGTTGGACTAGGTATTGAGTTAGGTGATAGTCAGAAAGAAATATTCCATACATATTGGCAGATGTAGTGTTAAACTCTTGTATAGCAGCAATAAAGGCTGAGGTATCCAAATGGACATTTAATATGAAATAGAACTTATTTTATAGACCTCTTCATAGGGAATAAGCATTAGGGCAGACTTCTGCAAATTCAATACTTGAAACAGCAATATCGGGGGATAAAACAGAAGCATATTCAGAAGTGCAGTTGATAAACCTGCAAATATTTGGTCTAGACAGGTGAAAGTAAAGTAACATGCAGTGAGACTGGAGCCCACGTATGGACCGCGGAATTAAATTCAGAGGAAGAGCTGCATGTTTGCTTTGAGCCCAGACTGACTTTGATAGAGGACAGGAAAGATTTTTTTTCAATTTACTGTTGTTCAGTCATGTAGTATTACTGGATATGACAAAACTTCATACCTTCTTGAAGTCCTCAATGTGAATCTTAAGGAAAACACAGTGCTGCTGTATTCTATTTCTCTTAATATAGCTGCATTTAGTTTAATGCATGAGTTACTTATTTGCAGTACCTTGTGTATTTAAAATTGGTGGTAGGAGTCTGTATTGGCAGGATCAGTGTTGCGTTGATGAGCACTGTATTTAGATGCAACTACTAAACCTTTCTTTGAGCTGGGAATTTTCACGGCAGTGACTGTGCAGTGGTGGGAGATGTAAAGATCAGACATGGCCAAAGCCATCTCGTGCAGCAAAGAAAGCTTGTGCTATACTTCTGAATTCAAGAAAGATTTTCTCTTTGTATCTATCTAAAACACTGAGACCAGCTCTTTCAAAAGAGATGTACTTGTGAACCCAAGAGAATAAGCGTCGTGATCCCAGTCATAGTACTTAGGATAGGGGAAAAAAAAAAAAATTAAAGTATTTTCTGCAGTAATAGTCAGTGTTATTTCAATTCAGGCATTAATTTCCTTCTAAACCTTGTTTAGGAACTTGAATCCCTTGTATATTAGATATTAGTCAGTTCTATTCAGAAGGAACGTATGACAAGATAAGATCTCGAGGATAGGATTTTCAAAATACTAGGAGTGTGCATATCTAGCTAAAGATAGAAGGCAATGTGGCTGCGCTCTATCTGAAAATCAGATGATAAATAATTTCTTTCTTTTTGTATATGAGATATGAAGGTGTTTTGAGCTAAGCTACTGGCAGTATCAGTGGGAATTCTTTGAAGGTGTTTTCTGTCTTGTTGAAGCTTTCTTTAGGATGGTCCTTGACCAAGCAAAATACTTATGTGTTACTATTGTATGTTTATGATTTACTTTTCATGATTTTTGTCTGGGATTAGTGATCATCACAAGATAACGAAGTGATGACATGAACAAAATATGCTGCCTTATATATACACAGCACTGGTAATTATCTACTTTTTTTCAGATGGTGTGCAAGTACAACTTGAGTACGTATTTCTCTTACTTAGACTGCTTTCTACAATACTTATAGAATTATTATTTTTTTAAAGATATAATTAGTGTATTCAGTGATTAGGAGAAATATTGTAAATTTGAGAACTTGATGTTGAGCTTTGGTTCTTCAATGATATTCTATCATCCGCTGCAGAAAAACAAGCAAATTGCAGCATGACATGGCTTTATTGTACTGCTGTTCAGCAATTTTTATATACTGTTTCTTTTTATAATTTGAGACATGATAATGATTTTTGCTATAATTTTTTTCCTAAGTATTCTTACTGATGGATGGTGCATTTATTTAAGCATCAATGAACAAATAAAGTTATCCACGGGTGACTAACAACCTTGAATAAATACCATTTCACTCAGCAGCTATCCATAGTACCTTAGCAATGCAATTACATGCCGGGACCTATTATCCCAATTAATGGACTGTTTTATATTCACTGTGCATTATACTTGAAACTCTTTAGAGGCCTGGTCTTCACTTAGCCAGAGGCGAAAAAGAGATGTATAACAAATCACCAAGAAAAGGCTTTCATTTACTTTCTGAGATATGTAGCGTGTAATTATACCTCAAGCATAACTAGAAAGGCCTCAGAAATGCTCTTTGATTTAAGTTATAGTAAAGCTATGTATTAAAACTGTGATTAAATATAGCCATCCTGTTTTCCAAGATTGTTGTTGGTAATCGCAGAAGTTGCTGTTTTGCAGTCATCTTCCTTTCTGTGTGAATATTTTGCCAAAGGTTAAGTCTGGTGGTTATTTATGAGATTCATACATTGCCCTTGTTTCCAAGCATATGAAATAAGAGTAGCAATTCATAGCTATATTTACTGGATGGATGAACAAATAAAATAGTCTACTAAGGAGTACACAACTGGTGTTGTTGCCACTTAGTACAACGCCAGCCTTGGGCAGTGGTTCCCTGGCTGGGCTCCAGCTCCCTGCACTCCCTCTGGTGGTTTCTGAAGCTACATTGCTATAGCTATAAAATAAAGCACAGCTGTATTTCTTCGCCTTTATTGTAAAGAGCATTGATTGCTTCTCATTGTATATTACAGCAAAGGGGCAGTCTATTACATAAATTTATCGCATTTTCTTCATGATAATTACTGGAAGTTATTGAACAAGGCAGGGAGTTATGACCAGTAAGTTCCTGCTAGAGCTGAGGAAGCAAATCCACAAATATTTAGTGGATCTAAACAGCTGTAAACAACACATCCTGTTTACAGTGCAGTAGGAATTTACAACTTACAGTGCATCTGAGGAGTTTTTAGGAATCTTGCTCTACTACTACAAATTCAGACATGAAATGTGAGTGGCAGTAAAAAGATACCTGATGTACCACGTAAATACCTTTTGTCAAGCAATTCAATAGCTGTTAAAATGACCACTGGAGTCCACATTTCCCCTTATTAAAAAATGACGTGGCTGCCTCGTGACAGCTGGTTAGGGAACCCCATGAAATCTACACGTTTACATTAATGCCCAATAGCTCTCTTTACAGTTCTGGAAGGAATCTGTGAATGGAGGGGAAAAAAAAAGAAATCAGTACTGTAAGTGTTCCATTTGGTCTGTGGATTCCCTTAAAATACAGCCACAGAGTCATCTTGCTGTAATTTCTTTTCACTACTAATTTCTTCCACTCAGAGAGGGAGAGAGAGAGAAGGGCCTCATCTTTGAAATGGTAGGAGCTCCTAACTGCTCCGGTCTCCTTTCCTTTCTATCTCAAGTTCTAAGACATTCAGGGTGTGTAGTGCTTGGGATAACAATGATATTTGGTTTTATTCCCTAATTCAAGCAACCTTCAAATTTGTGCCTTGATGAAAGACTCTGTGCATGGAATTATCATCACAAGCCAACATGCTAATTACATAATTCTTCCACAAACTTAAAGCAGTGGTCCATGGGTATGTGGATATTTTTACTGCCCTTGAGTTCCAAAATTTCTAGTTTGTATTACTCGTGTTATTTCCAAGACATGAGGTTTTCGTAACGTGCAAGCCTGCAGTGTTGAGCGTCAGTATGATAACAAAGTAGCTCAGCTGTCCCATGGCAGGAATGCTACAGGTTTAGTCCAATTGTGCATTTATTTAAAGATGTAGGAAAAAAGCAAGAGTTGCAATTAAAAAACTAGTAAGTGTGTAACTTCTAATGTAGGAACAAACTTGCATAATGGAAAAGGAAAATCTGGAAAGTGTATTAACTCCAATTAAATGTTGATGACTTCAAGCAATGTTGCACTCTAAAGCAATATATAGGCAATCTTCACCTTATTCTTCATTTATTAATACTCTCGTACTATTCTGAAGAAGATTCATATTCCACCAAAGACTCTTGTTGCTGCAGTATTTCAGAAAGGAATAGCCAATTTCTTTGATTATCTTCATGTTCACCATCAAAACAGAGAACAGTGTGCCTAGTGATGATCTATGTCAGACATGAAGACAGTGAGGGGGAAAAAATAAAACTTGGTAATGAAAATGGGTCACTGTTTCTCACTTCAATTTCAAATACTGCACTGGAGTGTGTTTAGTAATTTTTTTTTTTTTTTTGTTCCTCTCAGCCTTTTTACTGTTTGAAGGACAGAAGCTGAAGATAGCCTTTATTGCATCTCCAAAGTACTCAGATTTTCTTCTCTCCTCAGGTAGAAGCGCAGGCAATTTAAGTCCTTTCATTTCTAGGATTTCATTGGAAGGAAAACGTTTTACAAAAGTGAGAAATTATTTGTTCCCATTTCATTGTAAAACTGAAACAAAGATTTAAGAATTAATCTATGGCAGCGGTGATAGAATTGGACTAGAACATCAGTCTCTCAGCTTTAGCCACCCTCCAGAGAAGAAAGGAAGAGGAAGGAATAATGTGGCAGCCTTGCTGCCGCTGCTTTTAAGGAGTCCCCATTTCCACGAGAAATGGAAGGAGTGATGCCTTCAGTGCCTGGTTCCATCACTGCTGTACGAGCAAGTGCCCTTGGTGCATACTCTGATGTATGACTGGAAATATTCAAGGTCATAGATGTCAAATTTTTCCTGTCTTGCAGTGATTCCTTGCTTTCCAAGTTTCTGAATTACTACAATCTAAACAGGGAATGTATTTTGATTCTCTAGGTCTTAATTATAGACCACTACATGTGATAGGAAAATTTGCTATCAGTAATGATGGTAATTGCCCAGTAGAAAGAAGTCAGTAGAAACAGTAGGATGGATCTGGGGAAAAAGACTTCCAGGTATATGAAAAAATACCGATTACTTTTTCTCCTTTCATGCTATTGCAGATGTTGCTAATACAGAAAAGTGTCAGTCTCCTGCCTGGAATTTTACTGGAAATTAGCAGAGCAATTGGCATTTTCCTGGTACACTGCAATGTGGTGATGATTATGCACTTTTTCATTATCACATATTATCACACTGCATTATTTAATTCGTGTCAAATCATTAAATGGGTGTTTCTCTGCTTGTACCTCAGAATAATAGAAAGGCTGGGTTTCTTTTTTGCTTACAGTCATGCAGTATGCCGATGAAAACAGCTTTCCTATTACAAAATGAACTTTGGTGCCATTTCATTATCACAATAAGACATTTCCAAGAGTGTGGTATTGTAAGATAGTCCTTTTATTGGACCATTTGAGACTAGTGGGGCATGTTTTATCTCATTTTAACACACACCTTGTAGGTTTTTTGTTTAAGTAAATGATGGATGTTTCCAGTCCAGCAGCTTTTTTTTGTATACAGAGTGAACAGAGAGAGGTGAATAATATGATCATGGGAATCTTTTAATGCAAAAAGAAATGTTTCTTAATTAAGGTAATCATAGAGTCTTGGTAAGAATGCAAACTATAAGCAAATTTTACCAGCTGCATTGTGCTTACACAGAGCAGGTGATGTTTATAATACACTGGGTGTTTTTTTTTGTTTTTTCTTTTTTTTTTTGGTTTTTTCTTTTTTTTTTGGTTTTTTCTTTTTTTTTTGGTTTTTTCTTTTTTTTTTGGTTTTTTCTTTTTTTTACTTATTTCACAAAATCACAGAATGACCAGGGTTGGAAGGGACCTCAAGGATGATGAATCTCCATCCCCCTGCCACATGCAGGGCCACAAACCTCCCCATTTAATGCTAGACCAGGCTGCCCAGGGCCCCATCCAACCTGGCCTTGAACACCTCCAGGGTTGGACAGGGCATCCACAGCCTCTCCGGGCAGCTGTTCCAGCACCTCACCTGTAAAGCACCTCTCTCTGTAAAGAATTTCCCCCTGACATTTCTTTCTCTAGGAGTTTCTTTTAAGTATTTTTTTTCAACCAATCTGACTTTAAGTCTGTGTTTGCACAGCTGCATTAATATTTGTGTTTGTGGCATGGTGGTACTTAAGTATGCACTATGCTAAATGCAGATACACCAAGTTAAATGACCTTTCCTTTCCAGAGGGATTTGAAGTTGAGAGAAAACTACCTGTAAGTATTTGGGGGGGGGGGGGGGGGGGGGAAATCACAAGTGCTGTGCTGCACTTAGTCCTTCTTTACCCCATCTGTAAACTTCGCTTGTGCTGTAAAGTGCCAGAAATGCTCAAAGGGCTTTTGTTTCTCTATTCACCTTCCACTTAGCATCCCCATCTGATCCAAGTAACACCTGAAATCCTGACATCTCACCTCCCACTGCGCAGCTGCACCATGCTTTTGTTTAAGTGTGACAGGTAGAATGGTGGCTCATAAAGAGCTCTGTTTATCATTTTTCTTTAGCTACTGGGATGCCAGTTTCTGCCTCTGGTTGCTGAGGGGTGCACAGCTATGTGCTCTGTATTCTATTTCTACTTCATGCTCATGACTGGGAGGAGCCATGCTGTCACAAAAAACTGTGCCAGTGCTTTGGTTCCTAGCATTCTAAACCCACCACCTTCTACTATGCTGACCTCATTTTTTTTCAGTGACCATCTGTTGTATTTTGTCCACTATTCAGAGTGCTAGCTTATTGCATCTTCAAGTGAAAATAAAAAAAATAATAATTTAAAGAAAAAGGTTTCCACATGCTTCCCAACATTAGTTGGGAATGTTTGACTTGTCTGGTTTATAGAGTGTAATCAGTATCAGTGAAATGTATAAACTATATATTCATAAAGAAAAGCAGGGATGTACAATTGTATTTAGCATTGTAAATGTAGATGTCTTTTGTTGCAACATGAGATCTTCAGTGAAATTCTTCTGCTATCTTCACTATGGACCATCAGCACGCCCCCCCCCCAGCCTGATGGCTGCAAAGGGGTCCCACTTGTCTCAAAGTGTGAATTGGCATGGACTGGTACACTCTTTGCTGGATAAAGAACTGGCTGGAGGGCTAGGCACAGAGAGTGGCGTGAATGGAATTAAATCCAGCTGGTGACCAGTCATGAGTGGTATTTCCCAGGGGGGTCAGTATTGGGACCCATACTTAATATCTTGCTTGATGATCTGGATGAGGTGATTGAGATGAGGTGATCAGTAAGTTTACAGATGACATGAAGTTGGGAGGAATTGTCGATATGCCTGGGAATAGGAAGGCCCTACAGAGGGATCTGGACAGGCAATCAGCCTGTGGGAGGTTCAACAAGACAAAGTGCCAGGTCCTGCACTTTGACTGCAACAACCCCAGGCAACGTGACAGGCTTGGAACAGAGTGTCTGGAAGACTGTGTAGAGGAATGGGAGCTGGGGGAATTGGTTGATGGTTGGCTCAACATGAGCCAGCAATGTGCTCAGGTGGCCAAGAAGGCCAGTGGCATCCTGGCTTGTATCAGCAATAGTGCAGCCAGCAGCAGCAGGAGGTGATCTATACTCAGCTCAGGTGAGGCTGCACCTCAAGTTCTGTGCTTAGTGTTAGGCCTCTCATTAAAAAATAAATAAATAAATAAATAAATAAAAGACATGGTGGCCCTGGAGGATGTCCAGGGAAGGGCAATGAAGCTGGTGAGGAGACTGGAGCACAAGTCTGATGGGGAGTGGCTGAAGGAACTGGGATTGTTTAGTTTGGAGAAGTCTCAGGGGAGACCTTATTGCCCTCTGCAACAACCAGAAAGGAGATTATGGCAAGGTGCGTTTTGGCTTTTTTGCCCTGATGACAGTGATAGGATAAGAGAGAATGACCTCAAGTTGCACCAGGGAAGGTTCGGGTTGATATTAGGAAGAACTTCTCTGGAAGAGCGGATATGCATTGGAACAGCTGCACAGGGAGGTGGTGGATTCATCACCTCTGGAGATGTGGTAGTAAGGTCATCGTTCAGTGGGCAATATTGGTGGTAGGTGGATGTTAAAACTAGATGACCTCTGAGGTCTTTTCCATCCTTAATGATTCTTTGAACACTGGAAGTATTACTTCTTCATTTTATTTTAGCATAGTTTATTACATTCTGCAGATGGTTAAGGTAGAAAAATGTGAACTAAAATGTAAAATCAAATTGAAACTCTGAGTGGAGTCCTCCCCTGCGAGTACTTTAAAAGTAATCTGATTTGATGCAAGTATAAATAATTTTGAAAATTCCTTTTAAAATATTCTTTTAACTTTGCCATGTCTTAGTAGTGAGCTGCATGCAGCCTTTGAATGACGAGGAAAATAATGCAAAGGAAGATAAAATAATTACAGAATTAACAAAAAATATCAGTTCTGCTTTTGAGAGTTTGTTTTTTTGTTCGGGATTTTTTTGTTTTTATTTCTTAGAAAGTACAGCTGGTGTACCTTGTCTATCACCAGAGACAAAATGGTTCTCACTTCAGGTAAAAATAACAGAAATAGAAGTAATTGCACTTGAAAAGTCATGTTATATAAGATATGCTCATCAATTGGTAAAGCAGCGGAACGGAGATTGCTATTCATTATCTAAATTTGTAAGATTGACCTCTTAGAGAAATTACTAGTGGTACAGAAAGGCTTGCGACTGAAAAAGAAGTCATCTAGTTCAGGGAGGTCTTGTGGACCTCAGAAAATAACTGCTGATTATAATTATATGCTAATTTCTGAAATTCTCTTGGGAAGTAGACAGGTAATGAACAAACAAAATGAAGAGCTTAAGCCGATAGACTTTACTGTTATGAAGAATATGGTTTTGCAGCCTACTGCGTACTGCAAGAAGCTCTCTGAAGTTTTGTGGTTTTTTTTTTTTTACTGACCTCTTATTTAACCTATCTAGCTACTTCTGTGGTATAAGACAGGAAAATGTGTGTTTTAAAGGTCACTTAGAGTAATGAACAAAATTATTTTTGCATTTTTTCAGTTGATAGGCTTAAAAAAAAAAAAAGTTTTAGCAGACTGTTCAGACTTTTTCTAAAGAACAGAAGAACAGATCTGAGCTTCTCCAGCATCAGACAGTAATCACTGCTGTGATTTTTAGTGGAAACTTTCTACTAGCAGCATTACGATTTTCTGTCATGAGAAAAATATTGCTGGTATAAAGATTGCACTTGATTTTTAAGGTCTTACAAATTTGGTGATTTGCCCTGCTGCTTACATAGAGCAAGAAGGGCAAATTTATCTCAATGCTGGTGCAACAGGGAAGGAGCTTTTCCAGTTCTGACATGGAAAATTTGCAGTCATGCTGAAAATCAAACCACGGAGCAATCTCAGTCCGCTGTGCTGACACATCAAAAGCACATGCCTGCATTACTTTCTTATTAATTAAAAAGTGGTCACAGAGAATGGGAGTAGTGAACAGTGACTCAATACCACTGTTCTCTGGTGATTTGTTGGCATTTCATGGTAATACTGTGCACACCAGGAAGAGCATAGAAGTCTTGTGTGCTTCCTGCAGCTGTATATTGCAGCACAGTTTTAATACTATGGACCTCAGGACAGTGAAAGAATCAGGCCACTTCATCACACAGACTGTGTGATTTCCAAAACAGAACAATGAATTTCAGAGACTGAACTCTTCTAACAGTGGCTCTAACAAAGTGTCTCCAGTGATTTGCAGTCAGATGGATCTTGATACTGTGAATTATTAATACGTATAGACAGATAGATAGTAGATAGATAGATAGATAGATCCATACAGAAACTTCATGAAGCTAGTGGATCTAACTATATATCTTACGTGTACTGGAATTTAGACTGTATTCAAATCTGATATTACAGAGGAAGCAATAAGTGAATGCTTAAAAAGCTTAAATTGTTTGTTTCTTTTTTAGAAGTCAGAAGTGATTGGCTACAAATCAAAAACTGAGCAAACTGAGATTCACTATCACCAGATTATTTGCTGGAGGTGGATTTGCATATGTTGTGCATGTCCAGAAGTTCTTCACAGTTAGTTGTTGGCAAACAGCCTGATTTTTTTTTTTTTCTAAATCGCATCTACTGTATGGCAGTTTATGGTAGGTAGAAAGAAAAACATATATTTTGTAAAACGCTCTTAGAATTGTCCTTAGAATTGTGATTGTTGTTTAAAATGAGCTTTAGAGTATTAAAAAGGGATGGGAGAGGAAGAAATACATTGATAGCGAGTAAGCATTAACAAATTCAAAATCTGTTGCATGCAGTCTTCTTGCGTTTGACTTCAAAAGTTACTGATCACAGAAATCAAAGGAGAAGATTCTATGGTTATTATGAACCCACTTATTCAATGTCTGGCATAAATTCTCAGCAGGGGTCACTTCTTGCTGTTAGTAGTCATTGCCAACAGTTTAAGTGCAATTTGTAAGATGGAGTTTGACCAGCTGACTTGTAGTATTGTTGCTCCCTTTCTGCTGTAATTATCAATTCTATAGCCATCTTCTGACTGTGCAGTACCTCTGGAAAAACACTGACACCTTGCAAGGCTACTGACGTACCACCTGTACTCAGTCAACTTGAGCTCATAGAGCTTTTATTCAGAGCTCCATGATGGAAACGCCACACACACTGTGCGATGTCTGGCTTCATTGAAGCTGTCCTTACTGGTGCATATGGTGTGTGGTATGTATTTCTATTGAAGACAAGTGATGTCTGCTATCCAGCTATGTTTAATAGTGTTCACATAGCACTGGACCCAAACATGAGAATTCTGTGTGTCTGGCTGAATTCATGTCTGAGCATACTGATACTGATGTCTTTGCAATGTTCTTTGAGATACGGAAACAGAAAGCTCTAAATATTAACTGTGGATGGTGTTACCATTGTTTGGTGAGGGTATGCAAGTCCTTGTACTGAATTTAGAAGTATGTAGAATGCCACTACAAGCTAAGGACGTGGTTTTCTATTTATTGTGTGCACTTAAGAAATTCCCTATGCTATCTCTTACAGTGTAAGAGAAAAAAATACGGAGTTAGCTATTTTTGACATATTGATGAATAGATAAACATATTGTAAGATAATTCTGAAGCAACGTAGCAATTTTTGCTACACCATTACAAGAACTGATCTTATGCTTTTATAAGAGAGAGATGGGTTATGTGTGATGTTTGACAGGTAGGAGCGTGGCTCAGTGTCTGAGACTGTTCTGTGTGCTTCTCGAGTTGGCACGCTGATACTCTGTACAGCTGACTGACTTTTTGATGGCTTTGAGCCAGATGTAAAGTACTGAACAAGGCAGAAGTGTAATTAATATAGAACAAATGTAGGTGTTGTACCTTGTCTGAATGTTGATTCAACCTCTTTCTGTAGAAGGAGTAATTTGAATTTGTACTGCATTAGCAACAGCAGGCTGTTTGGAAAGAGATTCTGAGGTCAGAAATGCCACCTGGCAAGCAATGTAGAAGTTTCTTAGGAGAATGCATCAAAACTGTAGAGGTTTTTTTTGTTGGGAATGGAGTATCACATAAGTGCTTTTCTTTTTTAACCTTTATTTTAAATTTCAGTAGTGTTTATTTACTGTAAAGTTAAAATTGGAAAAGTTAACAGTTCTAAGAAATAAAAGAAATGTCATAGTCACCTCATTTACTGTGCACTATGCTTACCGTTGAAGCATAAATGCACTTGTACTGAAAGCTATGAAGACATCGTAGGTAAGAGAGCTTTTAGGCAGCAGGCAGCCCTCCCACTCCCCTTCTGCAAGAAGTGAAGGTATCTTCTCTAGGGGTGTCCAACCAATTAGACCTTATGCAAGCAATCAGGTATTCTGCTCTGAGCATATTCCACTGGAACTCTTTGCTTTGTAAACCCTCTGTGGTTGGGCAGCTATCCCAGAGCATCCACAGAGTGTTGAATTCTGCAGAAGCAGCAGATATCACTCACTGCCTGGACTTCAGTGGAAATATATGGGATAAACAATCAGAGAAAACGTCCAGATTTATTTTGCTAACACCTTTTTCAAATGGAATCTAGCTTATTTTCTCTGAATTTCAATTCAGCAATATCTTTGGATGTGCACTAAGTGAAGCCTACAAAACAAGTTGTACAGTTTTTTTAATGAACTCTATCCTGCAGAAAATAAGGATATAAGCTGACTGTGATTCCTGGAATCAGTTTGGTGAAGGCCATTTTATGTTTAGTAACCCAGCAATTGCTATTGCTCAATATCAAAATAAACATAGTTATTTTTTCAATGCCAATAAAACAGCGAAGTTTTGCTGGTTTGTTGGATGTTTTTTTTTTTTGTTTGTTTTGTTGGGTTTTTTTTTGGTAAAAACGTGATTGTTATTCCATTTGCAAGATCTTGTTTTGGTCTTGTTTTGGTCACGATTGCTCATGCTACCATATGGGAATTTGTTCGTATTCTACTTGAGCTGAAATCTGTTGCTATGTGTTTGACCACTCATAGTATTTTTTTTAAGGCTCATCTGTTCTTCACAGCTAAAATTAAGCTTACCTTCTTGTTTATCCTTTTTATAAATATAAATGGTGAAGTTAATTATAATGACAGGGCAGTAAAGAGCAGAGAAGTTCTTATTTCTCAGTATTGCTTCTGTGTAACCAAGTTCTTAAGCAATCAGCTCAAAACCCCATTTTTGAAGCAAGAACTGTTTTTCTTCCTGCAAACTAATGTTAACGCACACAGCTAATTGCAAACCAGGCATGGCCAGATGTGGCTCTACTTGAAATATCCCCAAGCCACTGACTCTTTATATTCTTTATCTCAGAAGAGCTGATTTCTCACACATCCTTAGACCTAACTGTGTTTTAGAGAGTGCTGTGCATTCCTCCCGTCTGGGGAGGAATGTGGAATTACCAGGAGTTTGCAGAGATGCGGCAGTCAGACCTGCTGATGCTGTGGAAGAAGCAGTGTATGTTAGGAATGATACTCATCCCTGTTAACTTTTGTGAATGTCCTTTTGATGTTACAGTATTAGATACATCAGCCAATCCAAATGGGGCAAAAATGGTATCGCTCTTGTTTGACTTTGCTTCCTAGCAGCCACATCAGCAAAAGAATATAGAAGTCAGGCAGATTTTAAAGCTACTCTGACTACTTTACCTATACATGCTCAACTTTTCGAACACAGCTTTGCTTATTTTGTTTTCTCACCTACTTATATGAGGGAAGAGCTTTTTAAATTCTGTTGATTGTTGTTCTGATACATTGCTGTTGTTCAACGAATCCAGCAGAGTTGCGCAAGGGTTTTGTGTGGCAGTTAGGCATCCAGGTGGAAGAGTTGATCTGTGGGAGTGTTGCAGTGCTCATACTCATTAGTTTCCTTTGTAATTCAATGAGCTCAGTTAGACTGAAAATAGGTCTGTCAAGCGAAAAGTGAAACTGATGACTGCAGAGCAGTTTAAAGAAAGGCAGAAGAAAGATATAATTTCCCAATCAGGTACCAAGCTAACGATGTTATCCGTGGTTTGCCACATAACGTCACAACTCTCTTCTGCTTTCTTAGGCCTAGGATGAGACAAAAGTACTCAGACAAAAACAGCCATAGGTAGCGAGCACGACTTTCAAAATGAAGTGAACGGAGTGGAAGGATAAAAATAAACCTTAAAACAAACAACAAAACAAGGACCAGATATTTTTCTTTTAGAATAGGAGTCATGGGATCTAGCAAATTCTGCTTTTGAGAACTGAGAGTGCTTTGATGTTTAATTTTATTCAAGTCTGACAAATATGTGCCAAGAGATTGTACAGATGTTTTCGTATTATACAGCATTGCTGTGGATGAGAGTTCCTCCACACCATCCTGGTGGACCCCAAACCATTTGGAGAGCAACACTTCACTGTCAGTAGGTATGAATGTTATGAAATATTCATGAACCCCATAAAATCTACTTACTCCAATTCTGCTTGTTTCTTTTATGTAGTGAGGGATTTTTCTATTGAGGAAATAATTTTGATGAGATATTTGGATATATTTTTTTTCTAATTGAAGCTCTTTCCATTTGGCTGGAACAATTTAACCTCAGATTAGGTACGAGTAAGCCAGGACCGTGCACTCATTTCTTTGTTTGAAAAGGTGGTGTAGCGATTTTCTACTGCTTTTTTTTTTTTCCTTGCTTTTATTTAAAATAATCTTTCTCCTCTAGACACCTCTGGAAGCACGGGTGTCTTTGCCAACAGGGATTAACCACAAGAAACTTCACGAGCTAATGACAAAAATTCCCTACCCGCTATTCATTCAGCTCTGCTAAGCAGAACTCTGACCTTTCTGCCACAGACCATGAAAAGCACCAGAGGGCCTTTGACCACTGTGACTTTGTACAGCATGTCACAATAGTAAAAACATCTGTGGGCATAAAGCATATTAAAACTTTGCTGACAAGACCATAAATCACTGAAATGCTAAACACCAAAATATCAGTTTTGCAGTCAGTCATTAAACAAAATTCATAATCTATGAAATTATACATTCCAGCGTAAAAAGCAATATTTCACTTCACATTTATAAATCTAGATACTCGCTGTTCCTTTTCTTTTGCAAACACAAAGCTAATCAACGGAGATATTTCTGTCAGGGTAAATAAAGTGGCTCTATCCATCATTCTCTTTTCAGAAGAGTTAAACCTTATTTTTCTTATACAGATTGTCAAATCCAAGGGACACAGCCCACATTATTTTTGCTTATCCAAATTCCAAGCACATCTATAATAAGCACATCAGCACATGGATAGCACACACAGTATTTCTATGGGAATGAGTTCAGGAGCTACATTTTTCAAAGTGATAGAGATCCTATTTGAGCCTGTGCTCAGGACCACTTGCATCCCACTGTTCCCATTCTTTGCAGAGTCACTAAGAGAGCCGAGGTGAGATCTCCTGGTATGCTCCTGGAGAAAACGGGTGCAACATCTGTTTCAGAGAAGGTTTAAGGGTGTACTTAGAGGCTGCTAGGCTTTTACCTGGCTTTGCTGTATTCAAGCGTCTCTTCTGTCCTCATTTCAAAGTCATAAGTCTGGAGGAAGGCCTTCCAAGTAGGCATTTTAATATTACCTACCAGAACAGGTTACAAGTATCCTAATTTAAGCTGGATCGTTCTTTCTACAAAAGCAACACGCTTTTAAGGCACTAACTTTCTATAATACTTGTGAGATGGAAATGCAATCAATATGTTCCCCCTCTCTTAGGTATCTACTATACATTCAATATTACATAATTTCTACTTAAAACAATCGATGTGCATTAACAAATGCATATTAGTATATCTAAGTGTTTTCCTGAAGTATGAAATTACCAAACCAATACCTTTGCTAAAGGTATTGAATTTTTTTCAACGATGTCACCTAATTCAACCCATTCATTAGCTACTCAGATAGTAAGTCATAGTCCATAACATGCAGCCTGAAAAACTGTTAATTAAGTAGTTAAAACTGCAACTTCTTGCATCTCATCTGAAACTTGACAGGTGAGGCCATTTTGAATATAAATAAATCTACCTATCTTTAGTAGAATTTCACTCTCTGTAAATCAGATTTTAGTTCTGGAATGTGCATTTCTAAAAAAAAAATTAATGAAGAAGAGTATATCTGAGTGTACGACTTGCAGACTTGCTATCCTGACCTGAAAGTCCCGTGTGATTTCACGCTGCAGATGTGAGGCAGTTTAGTATTTGACTGAAGCTCATTTGAGGCAATGTGCAAGATTCAGGGCTGGGATGCAACTTCTGGGAGAAGTTGCAAGGGAGTTGGTTTGTTCTTCACCTGTGCTTCTCAGGTATTGCTGTGATGCCAGGGATAAACTGTTACTTGGAGTATTTTTTGGATTTCATAAAACTAAGCAATTATTTCAGTTACTGCAAGAATCTTGGGAGAAAAAATCAGTTTGCATGCAGGCAATCTTCTCCCTTCTTTCCCTCTGCTGCAGTTTTCCTTTTCTCACTTCTGATAGGCTACAAAATGTAATATTACAAGAAACAGACTAAGGAGAAAAAGAAGTTTCAGTAGAAAGTCTGAATTCTAACTGGGGAACAGGACTTGGGCACTGCAGGAGGTTCTCCACAATCTGCAGTCGGTGAAGATCCACTAAAACTTCTCACCACAAAAGCTATGTTACATTCATCAAATTACAACACGCGTAGTTCAGTCTTCCTTGTTGTTTCTACCGAATGTAGTATTGTGCTTTACTTTTTCCCTAGACTGTTGTCATGGATGTCTGTTGTATTGGCTGCATTTCGTCTCATATGTAGTAGTGCTGAAGGAAGTGGGGGGAAAATACTTCCACTGCATTTAGGAATTTGACCTTTTTGCTAGGATACCCATACCCAAATGTAGGTACAGTCTGTCAGTGGGAATGGGGGATGTATTCAGATGGGAAATTCTGCTCTTCTTAGGAAGTGTTTTCACTTCATGTATTCGTTCTGTAATGCTTCAGATTGTTCTCTAAGTGTTAGAACAGCTGATAGAGTATTTCGCTTATCAACAATAAAGAAATAAAGATTGGAGAGAATAAAATACACCTTTCCAATCATTTTCCTGTTAAAAGGGAAATGGTAGAACAGAAAGAATTTAAAATAAATGAGATTGTGCATAGTGCATACAAGATTCACTGGAGGGAATTCCACAATTTTGTGTATTTAAAAAATCCTCATCTACTCTGTTTATAATCCTGATCACTGCTGCACACTCCTGTATCATGGAGTCTGTGCTGTGGTTGCTTAGGTTATCTTTGGATTGTAGGTTTACACACAAAGTATCTGGCAGAGTGTTTCTGAATCCCTTGCATGCTGGCATAGATTTTAATGTTCTGAATTAATAGGAGAGAGTTGCCTGATAGAACAGGGAAATAAATCAGCACAGAACTTCCAGATTAGTTACATGTTTTCACAAGCCAGAGCAAAATTAACAGGTAACTGTCATCAAAGTAAACTGTGTCTGCGTTGATTCCTCATAAGGGTTATAAATACAGGGAAAATGAATATACATGCCATTCATGGAGTGCTTTTCATCTTGAAGGACTTTATAATCACAAACTCAAAAGACTTCTAGAAGTGGGAATGTGATCAAAGCTGTTCAAAAGGGTATTCATGTAATCTCTGAGTTCTAGTAACTCTTGATAACTGTCTACTTATCACTATTCTTAATTACCCTTTGTTTTATGGGTGGTTCTTGTTTTAAAACTGGTTTGAATAAGGAAAAAAGTCAAAGCATCATACAGTAGATCAGGAATGTGGCTCTCGATGGGCTGGAGCCCAGCTTCCCATGAAAGCAGAGTCCGTTGTGAGGTCCAGCCAGGCAGCTCAGGGTTTTATCTCTAGGTCTTGAAATCTCCAAGACAGAAAATGCACAAACTCTTTGGGACACTGTTCCACTCCTTGATTGTCATCCCGTGCCCTGAATCTGTCAACTGTTCTTACCCCTTCTGCTTTCCAGCAGTGGAAAATTCAGACTAAGAGTGATGTGGTGAACTTTATTCTGCTTTGTTTTGTAAGAAGGCTTATATGCTATGCAGAATAAATGCATGAGCTTTCATTAATTAGAGTACTCCACAGAGAACTGGAGAGGTGTTTATTTCCAAAAATATAGATAAAAGCAGGAAATTTGTAGCTAGAGTCTTTGACAGCTAGCTAGAGACTGTTCTGGCTTGGAGGAAAAGGACAAGGGGTTTTTTGGAGCATACAGAAGATATGGGAAAAGGATTTCTCTTTCTTCACTTTCATAAAGGTACAGGTTCTAGTGACCAAAACGCTTGAACACTTAGTCTTATTCTACGCATCCTGCATTGTCCTAGCAGTCTTTTCCAGACAGCATCTTTTTCACTGTTTCTCTCTTGAGAACTTATTTCTCTGCTAGACTGCAGGCAACCTCCACAGTCACAGGTTTCTGGGAGTGCAACAGTTGACTGTATCAGTGTTTAAAATGTTCTCGTTAAGTTCATCTTTACTGTGCTGAGAAAGCATGGAAAGCACTGAGGCATTCATTTCAGTTTTCAGACTTAACACAACAATCTGTTAATGATGGATTCCAGATCAAGCATCTCCTTCATAAGGCATTTAAATATATATTTAAATATAAATATATATGCATCTGTTAGAGTTGTTTGGAGATGGTTTTGAGTTTTCTGCAAGTCATGGGTAATGGTTCTGTTTCATTTCAGCCTAAGCAGCAGCTCTCAGCCTGCTTTCTAGGTTGTTGTATTCCCCTCTTGTTCCACAGATGTTACCTCTCCATGGTTCAATAGCAGATGTTGATGTTCTTAAACTTATAATCACTTAAAAAGAATATTAAGTGAATGCTGAATTCACCTTAACTGAATTTAACATGTTACAGACAGGAGCCTCACTCGGCTGTAGGGACTCTGTTGTTAATAAGCACCTCCACAGTTAGCTTCCCTTTGTGTGCTCATGCTCTCACAAATCTTGAATCATGTTCCTATAGCAAAGTGTCTGTGCTGGGGAGTTCTAGGACACATTTGTGAAACAAATTTCATGACAGCATGATTCTCTGTTCAGTGGACCAGCATGAATTAGTTCTCCTAGGCCCGCTTCAAATAGAAATTGCAATTCTGTGCAGCATGCTGTAGCCGAAATGCATAAAAATCCTCAATTGTATGTCTGTGTTATACTTGACTTTGCAGATAGCTGGATACCAATAGCAATAGTCATTTTGCAATGGACAAAACCAAAACAACAAATTTAGTGTACGTTGCAATGCTGTTTTTTTCTTGGTTTGTAATTATCATCAGCAAATAACATTTCTGCTAAGAACCAAGTTTATGACCCTTTAATGACTCACAGACTATCAAGATTTAAGGAGAAAGAGAATACAGAGGTGAAAATAATACGATGCTGGCAAAGATGGACTAAGTGACCTAAATTGGTCATTTGTATTTCTAACTGCACTGATGCTATGATTTATAGATTTAAATCTAAGCCAAGCATATGAAAGCAAGTAATTGAAGAAGTTAATGTAATATTCTTGTTCAGGTAACGACTATCTTATTTTGTTATTCTTCTCACTCAAGCTTAATAGAAGAGTATGCTGATATCATTTTGAGGTTGAAACTTTTCAAGGATTTCCAGCAAAGCAGTGCAGCTAGGCTGGTCATTCTTCAGTGCCCTCCTGAAGAAGTCAGGGCATTTGGATGTCCTAGCATGCTCAGTCGTCAGTGCTGGAGCCTTTGTTGCCACTTAGGTAGATCTACAGGAATACTGATAGTCTAGATGTGATTGCAGAACACATAGCAATTATGTAGAAAGCTGGTTTTTCTGCTTCCCTTCTTACATTACAAAGCAGGATGCTCAGCCAGAATGTTCATGTCAGAGCTGTTATGTCTCACCAGCGTTGCCTCACCCAGCCTGAGCCAGGTGAGCTGCCCTGCTCCCTCCCAGGCTGACTCCAGCAGTGCTCTCTGCTCTGAAACTGAAGCCTAAAAGCTTCTGATTCTCATCGTGCATTCCCCAAGCTCTCCAATTTGTGTTGCCCTTCATAACTCAAATGGGGAGGAGAAAAAATGATTAATTTCTCATCAGTCTGAAACCACATTAGATATTACTTCATGTCATGCTGGAATTAATATCTATTGCTGAGTTGCTTTATGGGCACATGGGTATTCCCTTCCAAGCATGCACACAGAAGTCCTTTTTATGTGAGCTGAGTGATTAACTCATGTCTGGAGATTCCTCAAAGAAGAAGGGAGGGATTGCTGAAATATCCTCTATATAAGAATGTTTTTAAGGGAGAGCTTTCTTGACTGATTTGCAATTCTGCAAACTTCGGGCACAATCAGTGTTGGGAGTGCTCCAAGGTGTGAACTCCAAGCAGTTCAACACTGAGCTTCCAACAAAACCTGAGGGAGTGTGGATCAGTCTTGAGCCAACATCCCGTCCTTATCCCATGTAGTGAGAGATCTGACAAACTTTCATGGGACTTCTTTCTTAGATTCCTTTTTTTTTTTTTTCTCTCATGGTGAGGACATTACAGTAAACACACAAAAATGGCAGCAGACTAGATTACATTTTACATTCACTTTTTAGGGAAGAAACCTTGCTTGCAAAGAGACAGAAGCAGGCAGATCATGATGCCAGTACAAGAGGAGCAGAAGAGTTGGCCAGCCTTGACAGCTTTGAATAAAAGTAAGATCTTTTGTAGCTTTGAGGCCTTTTTCTGCTTATGGCTTTTAATAATGTCAAGTGATTCTGTGGAAAATGTACCACTGAACATTAACATCCCTTGGAGTTGCTCAGTCGGCAAAGAAGAAATGTCACTTTGTACTGCAAGGATCAGGAAAGCATCTGTGTATCCCACTGCCCTCCCCTGGCAGGCAGTGTATCCTCTCTCCAGTGCAGAATGAGACTCCCCCTCTGGCTTTGGGGACAGTTGCCATTGCTGGGGGGAGTTCATGGAGTCTCTGGCATTCAGGGTGTCAGTAGCTGGGAAATCTTAAAAAGACATATATGGGTAGCATGAGCAAGGTACTATTAATCATTCTTCATGCATATGCAGCCTACGGTAATACAGGTGCAAATATATTTTTCGAAGTAAGGACGTGAAGGCCAGTTAGAAAATATTTCTAATCTAGCTGCCAGTGAAAAGAAGAATCCATTCTGGGACCTCAAGTGCTTGGAGTAGATTTGAATCTCCTTAAAATGGGAAATGAATTCCTGCGTTTTGGACAACTGCAGTGTATCAGTCTTTTGGGTCAAGATTGATCTAGAAAGTCTGTGTTAAAAGAACAATAGCAGCAAGTTCAGCCACCTGAATAATCCTATCATCAGAGATTCAAATCATTTAATGATGAAATATTATTTATGGTTTATACTGATGCAGCAGGTGCTTTAAGATCTCCGAAATCACTGCTTCTGAATATATGCAGATTTAGAATGACAAGATGGTGGCAAATGTTAATTTTTTTGTGGCATACGCTGCACTTGTAATTGTGTAAATTCTATTAGTACTGAAAAAAAAAGTTCAGGCAACTCTGTTCTAAGCAGTGATAATATGCATTCTAATATTACATTTGAATTCCTACTTGTTGATATTATTAACTAGTATACCAATAACATGGAATAGTGATATTTCAGTTCTTCCATTGGTGCGTACGGAAGGTCGCATGGAATATTTTTATTTAAACTTTGTCTCACTAGTAAGTGAATTTTATAACTTGATCAATGTAAAATCATTTTAATTGATTGCCCAAACTATCTAATTTTGTAACCATTTCAATGGAAATTCAGAAATCATATAAAAGGATCAGAAGAGCTTCAGATAGTATTGCCAATATCCACTTGGCTTTATCACTGTCTCTCAAGGTTAATTTAAAGAATAGGCTTTCATTTTCTTCAGCAAATTTCTGTTTATATGAACAAGTACAGTTGCTACAGTAACCAATAAGATTATTTTGCAAGAGGAATCTGAAGACTGCTGCAATTAAAGTTGAAGAAAAATAGTGAAAATGACCTTGCAATGTATCAAGTCATAGCAGTTACTTCACCTGAAAAGTTAGAGATTTGTACTTTAGAGTTTACAGTTTGTGTGTTTAATTAGAGAGAACATTAACATAAAATTGTTCCCTGTCTATACTCCTGTGATAGTCTGCTCTCCGACCTGTAAAAGACATTTGCTCCTTCTCAGAACTTTGTGAAGTCTAAGCAGTCAAGACAGATACACTTGTGGTAGTGCAGTGTGTATCCAATCTATTACTTAAACTGGAGGAAATGCTAACATTTATATTCCATGGTAGCATAATAAACTCAATCTGTTATGCTGATATACGTATGCATGTGCAAGAAATATAACATTTGTAGGCTTACTCAGCAAATACAGGTTTAATTTTTGCTGCTGCAATTAGGGCTGAACCCAGGAATGCAAAATGTAGAGGTCATGCTCCTTACCTTCTGTCTAGCAGCTAGCTTATGACAAACATGTCCAACCTGTGGGCCTAGCACAGCTTGCAATGCAACCTGCCTCCTTTCTGTCACACCATCATGGTGGCAACTCTGACCCACTGAGCAGCCTGAGCCGGGAGCACACCCATAAATCTTGTAACTTACGTACATGAATTATATTATATATTTTAAGAAGGCTGCTCCTGTTTTACGATGTTGGGCCACGATGTCAGAGGCGGACGTTGGTGGTCCAGCAGTAGAGGTTGAACCTTCCCACCAATATCCCATTCCATTTTGTTGCTGTTTGACCGATGGCAGCAAAGGGACAATTTGATGGAATTGCATCTGACATGAAAGTGAAGATGAAACAAAGGGGTGGAGCTGAATTCCTCCTCTAGCTGATTGTGGATGGAGACCAAGCAGTGGATGTGAGCACAGTGATGTAGTGGTGGTGCATTTCATGAGTTGTGACAGTGGGTCATCTCCACTGGTGCAGATTTTTATGAGTGTGGCAAGCAGGCTCCTGTTCATCACTAGTGAAAAGGCATTTTCACTTGTGGTGACTAAGTTGTAGCTGAGAATTTTCTCTATCAAATAGTGTTGTTATGTTCTTTGTATCACTTGTAGCTTCCATGGAAATAAATTTGAGGCTTTACTTTCAGAGCGACCTTTGTTTAGGTGGCCCAGGACAATTCCTGTTCCTTCAGTGCAGCTCATGCGAGCCAAAAGGTTGAACACCTCTGGTCTATGAGACACATGCACTATTTTTAAGTCCACTTTCCAAAAGAAATATGAAAAGTTAATAGTCGCATTAAATGTGTAGATTTAAAAGAAGTATGTAAAACTACCACATTTAAAATACTTTCAACCATAACACTGAAGGTGCTTTTGGGTATAAAAATATTACCTTTAGTAATTTTGAAGGCAGTTTGCAATAATGTATTTTTTATTTTTAAAATTACTTTGCACATTGGGAATTCCTCATTGAATGCCACGAGCAATGTAAAGCATTTTGGTAAAGGAGCACTAATAGTAACTCTACCTTAATTAAATTTCCTTTTTTAGCAAAACAAGCAAGCAAAAACAAACAAACAAACAAAACAACAGTAAAATGCTTTATAAATGCTTTATCATCTTGACCGCCCTTTAAATCAGGACACCACTGACACTTTGTTTCCAATTAACAGTAAAAACCTTCTTTGATCCTTTGGCTTTTTTATGAGATAGATTTATACTTTCTAGGCTAACATGCATGACAACATAATTCTCCACACTCATTAATATTCTACTTCTTTGCTTTAATGAGGGAAACGAAGAGGAATGGAATGTCATCTGCTTATCTATAGCAGCAAGGACTTTGCTAATATTCACAGACACAAGAAAAAAGGCCTACATTTAAATAATATTAAAGCTGTGACACGTTGGGCCAAAATCAGGTCATTCGAAGTTAAGCCTGATGTTTAGATCTGAATTTGATCTTCGTGTGTGGCTTTCCAGCATAAAAAGTTGGAAGATCTGTGTTTCTGCACATTGATTTCTCTTTCATACTCTTCAGTATTTGTAGAAGGTGTGTTCGTTCCTATGAACTAAAGAGTCTTTGGCATCTGCTGATGTATGTGTGCTTCCCAAATATTCAGTGGCTGAGCCTCAGGCATTTCCTGAGAGCTTAAAAATAAGAACACCTTATTTCAGTGGGAGCCATTGACCCCTTATATCTCTATGGTAGAACGTGAAGTATGAGGGCTTCTCAGAAAGTAATGTCTCCTATTTCATGTGGGCCCAGGACGTCAGAGGCAGATGTGCATCACCTCCACTGGTGAGGGTTTGAACAAGCGTGGCATGCAAACTCTTCTTCGTCACTGGCAAAGATGCAAAGCTAATAGTGGTGACTGTGTTGAACAACAGTGTTTTGTAGCTGAGAGTCAAGCAGTGTCATTGTGCTCTTTGTATGTGTTGTAGTTTCCATGGAAATAAATAGGAGGCATTATTTTGGGGGTGGTCTACATATAAGGCACATTTTAGCTTTGTCTGCATTAAAACTAATTACAGTTCATGTACTGCAAACATTACTCAATACTACTGCTGTAACTTGGTTCAGACAAAGCATGTATGCATCTTGTATTCAATCTGCATTGGCATCAACGTTCTCACTTTGCATTTAGTTTGGGATATTTGGAATAAATGCAAGGAACATACATTCCTTCTCCAGTCCCTGTTTCTCACTGCTAATAACAGATTTTTATAACACAAAAATATGAGCTTCCTCTTGTAGCTCTCAGAGCTCCATCTGAGAAGGCTGGGTGTCTAAAAATATCCCATCATGGTTTTATAAAGCAGCTACTCACATTAAATGCTATTACTAATACTCCAGTAATATTTTAATTAGAGTTAAAATAACTCATGTCAATTTTAGCAGTTTAGAATTACTTTCTCTATTGTGATAGGAACTGTATTTTTTTTATTGGCGTGAAAAATTTTTAGCTTGGAGTATTATGAATTTTTAAAAGAAACAGAAATCTATTCCAGTAATACTTTTCAGTGCATGATGGAAACTCTGAGGTCAGTAGCATTACAACTAAAATGGAAAATGCTACACAAAACTGTCAGAAAAATTCTCCATTAACAACAGTAAGCTTGAAAACCTGGAAACAGATGTGACACCATTAATATACAGATTGAGTTAAAGCAAATACACAAGGCTCACAGTCAGCTAAGGACAAAATAATGTTGAGATGTAGTTGAATTTTAAAAGTCAAAATTGAAATCGCTGTCACCTATCTTAAATATTGTTGATGTGAGAAACTCAAGTTTGCTAAAGAAAAAAAAAACAAACAACACTATTAGAACAGTATAGAAAAAGAGGAAGTTACTTTTCTTTCTCTCCTTTTGGCAGCAGTTTTCCTGATAGTGGATGCCCTTCATGTTATCATTGTCTCCTGATATCATTGAAATCTGAAGGCTACTAGCAAATATAAAGCAGATTAAAAAATGTAATCATTTTTCAAATACTTTGAAAAGTCGTGAATTAATTCATCGTTTTTCTGTGTCCCCTCCTATAAAGTTGAAACTTTTCCTTTGTAATGTTGGACTATTACAAAGCAGTTGTGATGGAATCCTGCACCTTCTGAAGTCCAACAGAATCAAGCAGAAACATACTAGCAGTCAAGGTACACATTGAAATACAGTCTTGGAAATATTTTCTAGTGAATGGAGAGACATTCAGCTGAGCTGAGCTGACCGGGAGAGTGTCTAAAGTATGTCCTGCAGACAGGGTTTCTTTGTGTGTTTGGACATCTTCAGCTTGCAGCCATATCACCAATTTGTCAATCACCTTCATGCTGTGTATGCAATGCTGGGATAGACCAGAGCACTGCACAGGGAGCCTAGAGTTGTAAGTGGAGTGCAAGAAATGGAGGAGATTATATCCTGAGACTTGTCAGTCATGATTTTCATGTCTACCAGTAGCAAGCCATGTCTCCAAAATAGAATATAGAAATATGTATTTTTAAAAGGCAGTAAATGGTTTGTCAGCTGCACATCTCATATGTATATGCAGAGTTTGCTTGAGATTGTCTTAGGCCCCAAGATACTACTTTACTGTGCCCAGCGCATTGCAAAATAGGGCCTTCGTTTTAAGTAACTCATAGACCAACCAGAATAAAGCTGTGTAAATATATAGCTGCAAAAGAATTTGGTATGTTCATCCTTTTTACCTTAAGGTTGCAGTGTTGCATCTGCCATGGTACGACATGGATGACAAATTTATAGGGGTAGCAATAGATATAACAAACAGATTTTAAAGCAGGAGTTATCAAAATGCTGTATGTGAATCCTGGAACAGTAAGGGCAAAGGAATAGAGATCAGAATTCTTAGATAACAAAATGAAATAAGCTGAGTAGAGTAACAGAATGATATTCATTCCTTAGTATTCACTGGCACCATATCAAGCTGAAATACTTATTTCTATTTATAGATTTAAGCATATTTCAGGTGATATAGTAATCTTCTGAAAGTAAATTTTAATACGGTGAGAAGTCTTTATTTGCAGCACCTAAAGGCACGTTTTCTGAAGAGCTGACATAGCACAGGTTGCAAAAGTGGAGTTTTCTCAACACTGCGATGCCAGGACCTTGAAGTGTCATTATGTACAAAACAGGATAAAGTTTCACATTGCCTTCTTTGAAATCCTTGCCTTTTTTATCAAAACTACTGACAAAGCCTTCACTTAGTAGTAGCTACTCTGCTGTTAATGATGTAATTATCTGCATCACCAAGCACTGCTGTGATACCAGTCAGCTGTGGACATCTGGAGTAGTTGCAATGAGAATGATGTGGCTTTTGACTACTGCCAAACTGCTAATTTTATTTTCATGTTGCAGTAAAAACTATTTTCTCAGTTATTCTTCTACAGTGTAGCACAAAATGTAGTATGTTTCAACACACAGAAGCAACCCTATCTGAAGTTGGTGGCATGCCACAGCTCCACAGCGGTAGAAGCAAGGCACACTGTTTATGCCAGCTGTATGGCTTTGGTCACACTTACGTCTGATGTCACCTTGATGGGACTCCTCTGTATTTGAAATGTCCTCTGGATAAAAATTTCCATCACAGCTGCTTTTACCAACTGATGAAATATTCTGTCTGAGGGTACAGATGTGTAGCAGAGATGGAAGGCTTCTTTCAGCACTAGAAGTAAATGAGCCTGTATCCCAACCATAAACTAAAAGCTGTTCTCATGAACAGAGATGAGAATCAATGTTCACCAGTTCTTAGGAAGGAGGAACGTTCTTTTTCTATACTGTCTTTCTATTCTTAATGCTGTCTAGGTACCTAACGCCACACTATTCTGCATGGAAGTAAATGACAGTAGATAGTGAGTATCTTCTGCAAACAGCACGCAGATAATGAGAGTAGGAAATCCTCTAATAAGCATCTTGGCTTCTGTAGGATGTTGTATAGTAAAAGACACATTTTCACACGGATAGTTGCCAGGGTAAACCTTTCCTTGTCTGCTATGCTTTTTCTTTTGTACTATCCTATCAGATAAGAGAAACACTTTTCAAAAAATGGAGTAAATACTACTCATACCAGTACAGAACTTGACAGAGATCTGCATACTGTAGATCTTCCACAGCAGAAGAATTGCAAGCAGCATGAACAATACTTGGGCTATATATAGCACTTGCAGAGGTACTGCAAACGTACAGGATTTTCCATGAGGAATACAAACTGCAAGACACACCACTGTTCAAAAGTTAAAGGGAAACTGTGATATGTGTGAGAACGTCACTAAAAAGTAACTGATGTTTTGGTGAGCTATACGTTTTATTATGTGCTGCTTATGGATCTAGGAGCATATCCAGGTCATTACAAATGTGATGTTTGCTTATGCAGCAGTACTGCTTTCTGTGCATATTTCAGTAATAAAAATAATTCTCTTGCTGCATTCCTCCCAGTTAGGTCAACAAAAGCTGAAGAGATTGAAGAGAATTTTATTCAGATAGGATCAGAAACACTGTCATCGATGGTTGCTTAATTTTTTCCTATTAGAGTTAATTCATAGCTGAATTCAAGCAGAGGCCAAGTTCTGGGCAAAAGGCAGACATTCACAGAACAAAAATCCAAAAAATAAAGACATTTGAAATCTCTTATCACAGCTTAGGCCTTCATTTGCAGCTTTGCAGTTCCAGTAAAGTGAAAGCCTCAGTACCTCTCACTTTACTAAGAGAAATCCATGCACTATTGTAAACTTTCTCATTATAAAATGTTCCCATTTTAATAGTGTTTCATATGAGTAGGTTAAATTGGTGATATAATTTTAAAACAGTGGGATTATAAAATAAATGACGTGTCATTATCCTTCTCTGCAATCTGTGGATAGATTACGTATTGAGAGCTTGATCTTGAAACCACAAAATTAATTTTGTCCCTGATAAACAGGCACCATTTTACTTACAATAGAGGAATGTATTTGTGGAAAGATAAAATACCACAGTGTTATTTAAGGAACTGTTTTTCATGATTATTTGCTTTCTGAGATGCACAAATCGAATCAGCCCCACACAAAGCATAACAGTACCAAAGAATTCCTCCATAGGAAGGTTTGGAATTTGGTAAAATTATAAAGATCAGTATTTTTAAAGTGAGAATTAAATGCTTCAAGAGAGAATACTTTTATATAAAAAATAGAATTCTCATTTCAGAGTCCTTCTTAAAATCATCAACAACCTTTTAGCTTCTAACAGTGTGTAGGGAAACAATGGTCTTAATTTTTTCTTTTAAATTTTATGCAATGAGAAGTATAGCAGCTGTCACATTTTTAAAGGTCATAGGTTTAAAAGACTGGTAGAAGTTGAATGCTTATTGAAAAGTATGTCTATAGCTACTCTTCCACCACAGACTCTTTTCTTGGCAGCTATTTTTACAGGAACTGTTATCTTGCTATCCCTTTACAGAACCTGTCTATTTTAAAACACTTATTAAAACTGTGTTTTCTGTTACTTTTCTATTTTATTCTTTGTGTTTTCTATTATTCACTGTGAATGGCCTTTTCTCCTGTTCCCTTTTACAATATCTTAATTTTGGAAGAAATGTTCCTGCCTTTATTAAATAGAATTTCTTGGAATTTTCATCTCCACGTGAGGGTAGGGTATAGGAAAAAGGGACCAAAGTGACTTTTGCTTTTGCTTCAACTTTTCTGTTATTCTGCTCATTAATCTTTTTTTTTTTTTTTTTTTTTTTTTTTAACGATCTTTCATAAAAAATACATGTATTTCACCAGCTTATTTCAAAGCTGCACCTGACATGTTACTGATCTGAAGTGAAAATCAAGGTTTTTATATTTGCATTTTAAAATCTTAAAGTGTAGCTTTCGTGCAAATACATTGATTCTCTACTTAACTGTAGTTTTTCTCCTTTTCCCAAGTCCATCATGTTTCTTTCTGTGTACAGCAGTGGCTGCTTTGGCTCTCTTATGCCTTGCATGTACAGCTTGGAAAATAAGATTCTTTCGATGTGAGGCTGGAAAAAAAACAATATTTTATGTCTACCCAACACATTAGATTTTCAAGTGGTGTGATTTCCAATGTAAATTGGGAATTTTCTTGTATTGGTAGAATATTTCCTTCTTTTTATCTTTTCATTGTGGAAAATATTTCTTCATGCATGGAGCATATTTATGTAGTATACATTTTATGATATAACTTATAGAAGACAATATCAGGTTGTGACACTGTTGATTGCAGACTGATTTAGGGTAGGGTTGTTAGAGCTGGGGTAGTTTGTTTAGGTTGTGGTTGGACTCAATGATCTTTTCCAACCTGAGTAATTCTGTAATTCTGAAGACTCTTCCATTGTGTCCTAAGATGTGTTTTGATCTTATATTTGAAAAGTTGGGCATTTAAGATGAGTAACATGATTAGTGATTTCTGCTAAGTAGCTGGAAATTTTAATGTAGAAGATTCTGATGGACAGAAGATAGGAAGGCAGATTTGCTACAGCCATCGTTACTGTGATCTGTGCTGTGTGTGCTTTCAAATGCTGTCTAGCAAGAACAGCCCAGATTTAAGATGAAGCTTTTCAAGATTTACCTCTCTTTTGGCCCTTAACGCTTGCAAAATAGGCTTGTCGGTGTTTACTGATGTTTTGTTATCTAATTTGTATTACCTGGATTGGTGAAATGAGAGGATGCTGTTTTCTCTCATTCAATCAAGTTACTCCACTGACTTTACAGAATTTCTATTAGAGCTCTTATTGTATTTCATGAAAGAAAAACAGTTTGCATTAAAGTAATATATTCAGTGATGCTTTCAATGGCATTAAATAAAATATTGTTTCCTTTAAATGAATTATCAAAAAGAACGAGAAAAAAAAGGGCAAAAGGGAGAAAGGAAATAAAATTACACCTCTTGGAAAAAGAAAACTCTTGATAAAAAGAAAATGAATTTTTGATTCAGGACAAATATCTGAACAGAAAGCAGACCAGAATAAGATGAATCGGAATACTCTAGGCAAAACAGCAAAATGTCCACCTGAAAACATGTAATCCTTGAAAAAGAAAACTACAAAATCAAGAAGTGAGATAAAATGCTGTAGGAATCAAAGAATGTACTGCGTACGGTTAAAATCAGCTTAACAAAACTAATCTGTAAACAATTGCATCTGCCATTTATCAAAGTGCTCAATTAATACGGGGTATCTCCTAATGGAAACACTAATGCTCCAGGATGATACATTTATGGCAGGTAGATAAATATAAGGCCATTACCCATTAGAATTTCTCTTGGCTTTCAGATAGTAAAACCTAACTAGAAAACTGACTGGATGCAAAACTAAAATAGATGCTGATTTCCAACTCCAGAAGTATTACACAGTACAATACTGAGTAGAATACATAGAGTTGTAATCATAAATCTCATTTCAGTTTTCTTCCACTTCCATTGCAGCCACGTGAAAATATGAAGCTGACATGTGAGTTATTTACTATCTCGATGTATATGAGCTAAAAAATATCTGTTTTTCCCTGCAATGCCGTTGATAATATTACTTTGTACATCAGCCTCTGTTGCTAATTCTAAATTAATGTTCTCAAATGACCTAATATATCTTTTTGTGAATATCACTCAATATATGCTAAAACTATGTGTGCTTCCAGCTCTCTCTGTGAATTTCTGTGAACTGCTGATCATCTTTCTTTAGGGTCTGGTCCTGCAAAGCGCTGCATACTACACAGAAAAGATTTTACACTCTCACTTTGTACCTTGATAACAACAGAGGAAGCGCTCAACATTTTGTAAGCTCATGCCTTGAATAATCAAACTTATTGATATCAGTAGCCTTATTCAATATTTAGAATTGCAGTTTAGAAATGTACTCATTTTTCATGTGAAGAAAAGAATCTGATGAAAGTCTACAGGGCAGTGATGTGCCTCAGAAATCGTTCTACTGAAATGAATTACTTTTTTGACTGAGTAACTTCAGAAGGCATTCACATCAATATGGTTTATAACATGTGGAAAGGAAAATTGACAAGAACTCTTTGGAAAATAGAGGCAGTACTTCTTCACTACATCATAAACACTGAAATACACTATCTTTTATTAAAAGATGAGTAAAAGGGATGGTACTTTCCCTGTCACCCAGCCTTTCTAAAGCAATCGATCTTAATGAAAACCACAGACATGCAAAGGTATTAAATGTTAAAGGAAAGGTCATGGTTAAGTTTGGACTGTACTGTAACAAAAGCAGAGGAGCATATTAGGACAAGTTCTATGTACAGCTTTTGGTAGGTGTCCTTTCTAGGAGATTGCTTCACTCAGCCCATTTAACAGCCAGATCTTTGCCTTTGCTTTTGAAAACGCATTGACACTTGCCCTTCTTATTTCTGGAAGCAGCCACACAAATCCAATAGACTAGGGCCAAGTATGGAAAACAGCAGTGTCATAAAGCTTAATTTCAATAACAAGCTTCAGCAGCTCAGAAAATGCATACTCTTCATTCCTCTTACAATGGGAAGAAGTATCATTTAGCCTCTAACAAGAAAAGAGGTAATGAGTTAAAGATTTAGTGCTTGTGTTTATGGGAGGCCTACATGAGATATCAACGAGGGCAAAGTTTGGGGATTTTTTGACTGGTTTTTAAAGGACTTTTCTGCTCACATTTGAAAGTAAAAAGTTTAAATGTATTGCAAATGGCTTGTTGTCAACTGCTTTTTGTTTACTTTTCTTGTAAAAAAAGCATACTATGTTGGTTCAGAAGAATTTGTCCAGCAAACCTACATGCATCTCCACAGAGCTAAATACACCAAATGTTTATTCTGAGTTTCTAAAATGATTCCTACCTTTTTCTCTGCTCTTCTTCACACAATATCAGTAGAGACTTCTCTCACTCATACTGTGTACTTTCCTTTGGTAGAGATGAATGCTTTTTATAAAGGTCAGTGTTATTCTAGGAGATGAAAAAATGGGGCCCAGAACATGGTCTAGTTGGCAAAGTGGGAGTAGAAACTCACTGGCAGATACCTAGTTTAGTGCTCACTCCCAAGGCAGTGGTTCCTAGAGACGCAGTGGCTGTACTTCTGCATTATTCCCATCTGACCTGTCAGGAAGGCAGCAGTAGCTACATGCAGGTCAGACTCATTTTTACTTCCCTTTGGCAAGACTGATTCCAGCAGAACTCAGAACAATAACCCTTGCAGCTTGTATCCCAAGCAATCCTGGTGCTGCTGCTTTTACCACCATCAAGAACTGAAGGAATAGGACTCAGTAGGGAATCCTGTTCCAAAAATGTTGAAAGTCACCGCATTTATTCCAGTTACTGAGATGCTTCATTAGTTGTCCATTTTGCTAGTTTTGAGAGAAAATGCCTCTAATTCTTTGTTCCCCATGGTCATGGGGAGAAGCTTTTTGTGCATTTGAAAGGTTATCTGGTAAAAGGATAACGACATATGATGAAGCCTTAAAAAAATTTATTCCCCTTTTACAACAACTTAAATGAGATTACCAAATAATTGAGAATTGTGACAGAGTAATACACGGGGAGAAACAAAGAAAGCATCTAAAACCAAAAGGTATAATCTTCAGTTGTAAAAATTTGGTCACACTGTTTAGCTAAGCACAACTTCAAAGAGTATTACTGTGCTTTTGCCTTTGTCTTTCAACTGGGTCTGTCTCTGACTCTTATTTCTCCTCATGAGTCATAGTATTTCTATATTTTTCTACTTAGATTGACATACTTGATTTATGCTCACACCAGAAAATGTTCATATGCATTTCCACAGAGAGATATTAGTCTCATTTAGACAATTTATAGGCTTAAGGTCCTGTCATCCAAAATTCTACATTAGAGCTATTAGAACTTCTTTCTTCTACTTACATTCCAGTCGTAGACCACAAGATGAACAGTAATCATTTGACATTGCTTTACAGCTACCTATTATAGATAAATATATATGTAGGTCATCCCAAAAGTAATGCCTGCTATTTATTTCCATAGAAACTAGAATAGACACAAAGAGCAAAATACACTATTTGATAGAGCAAACACTCAGCTACCAAACACTGTTGTTCAACATAGTCACCACCATTAGCTGTGCATTTTAGTCAGTGACAAAAGAGCCTACATGCTATGCTCATCGAAATCTGCACCTGTGGACCTGCTGTCTCTGTCACCACCACTAACACATGCAACCCACTCCTCACTGTGTTCATATCTGCTGTTTGGTCTCCATCAACTTTTAGCAAGTGTCAATGAATGTCAATGTGTGCCATTTTTTCCCGCACGGAGGAATTCAATCCCACCCCTTCGCTCATATACACTTCTGTGTCAGATGCCATACTGTTAGTCTGCCCCTCTGCTGCCATCTGTTGCATGGCAACAAAATGTAGTGGAATACTGGCAGGCAGGTTCAGCCTCTACGGCTGTACCAACATCCATCTCTGACCTTGTGGGCCAACATAATAAAATATGAGACATTACTTTTGGAGCAGCCCTCATACATGTGGCTATCATTTTATGTACAGGTAAACTGAACATTATTCACTCATTTATCAACAGACCTCCTCCAGTCATTAGTTTCTATAACAAATGTTATACTGGAATGTTTCGGACTGATTCTACTCTTCCCATCCAATGAGCTAACAGTCTAATGAAGCCTTAGGTTAAAGGAACATGAGAAACATGAGTGTTTTAGTCCAACTCTCATGAGACTGTGTTTCTTATCTATTGCTGTACAGTGAAATTTAAAACTAATTTTTTTTTGCAGTTAGAATGAATAACATGAATGTTAAAACTTACCTCAGCTACAGCAAAATTGTAAATTTAACGGAGTGTCCCATATGTCCACACATTATTTAGTCAGGTTTACATACTTAACACATTTTCCCAAAGGCTATTGCAGATTTACTTTATAGTCTGCTTTCCTGAAGTACTTGCTTGTTTGTAAAGTACCGATAAAAATTATATATATGAATCAAATGAGATGAATGTCAGAAACCTATAAATAATGAATTAAATACTAGCATACTCATAAATATTACAAAAAAGACCAGTAGGTTCCAAAAGAGTATTTCCCTTATAACTTCTTACTTAAACCACAAGGGCTTGATGCTGTTTAGGAGACTAAATTATATATATCTGGACTTATAATTAGTTCAGCTATTAACCTTTTCTTCAGTTTCCGTCTTTGGTGATATACTGTACTATAAATTTCATAAGAGATTCCCTTGCAGAAAATATGGTTTTATATAAATGCCCTATGCATATTTTATAATCATTTTTAATTTATTTATTCTAGGTCTGATTCTCTACAGTCTCGTACTGTTGCAGTCTTATCTTGCAAGATGAAAATGAACTAGATCAGAACAGGACCTTCTCAATACTTAAAGAAGCGCCCATATAGTGTGACATTAGGTGTGCATTAAGCAGCTTCAATAGGGTTGAGGCAAAGCTTTACGTTCTGGAGGCATGAGCCTGTCATCAGCTACAAACAAAGCTAATGGCAGTAAATCACTGTATAACGAAACTAGTAGGTCTCATTCATCCTGAGCTAATTTTTGCCTAAGCAGATGTGTCGATTTGGCAAGCCTTTATTCTGCTATTCCTCAGTTTCATTGGTATAAAAAGAGGAGATGTTCAGCTTTGCAGGAGAGAAGTCACACGGCCAATTTAGACGAACCTTGGTGATTTTAATTCTGTTTGTACTTCTGCAAGGATTTCTGCCTGTTACCGGCATTTCTGCACACAGACCTCTACATGGATTTTTTTTTTTTAAGAACTTGTATCAGAGCTTTCTGCACAGAGCTGATGACAGCCAGTAAATGGGTGCACATTAATGCTGCATTAGCATTGTAAAACTGCAGCACTTCACAAAAGCCTGCCAGAACATAACCCAATCTGGGCTGTTAAAATAGCTGCACATTTGTAATTTGCCATCCATTCAAAAGCCAAAGACAGAGATTACATTGTCTAGCATTTTGCAGAAACTTCTCCAGAGCAAGCCACACCATTTTGTTATTCTCTAACAGATTAAAACATATTTGCAAACAAAGGTTTGAACTTACCACATGTTTTAAAGATATTTTAGTTCATTACTCTGTTATTTTATATTTTTAACTTTCAGAACAGTGGATTTATGTCCGTAGGGACTTTAAAAGTCAAAACTGACAGTATATATTTAACTATCATAACCACCCAGCAATTATGTTTAGCTTCTGAATTCTCATCTAACTAGCCCTGCAATCTAGGAACATCTGTGCATGTTGGGATTTCTGTAGAAGTTAGCATTAATGAAATAAAGTTTTAAATTTCCCTAGGCTCAGCCTAGACATTAAGAATATAAATGTAAATTGGCAGAGAACTAGCTGCCTTGAATACCAGCATTTCCATCACATTGCTTTTAGTTAAAGAAGTATTGAAGACTGGAGAAACCAGTGCCCCAAACTGCACACATATCACAATCAGTTACCATCTATATGTTATAACCCTTTGAGACTCGAGCAGTTTCCAACAACTGATTAATACTTTCTGTCTGATAAATAACAGCTCTCTGGTTCTGTTCTATCTTGAAGTCTGCCTCTCATAAATAAATAAATAAGTAAATATTTTCTGCTTCGAAAACTCTGAATGACCTGAGCAACAGAACAAATGTGGCCACAATATTCTTTTTATTATTTTGGTTTTTACTGTTGCTACAAATCTTGCAAATTCATTGCTTCTTTCTGACATTCTTACAGCCTCTGCAATATTCATTTCATTGCAGTATGTTTTCTATGAAGTGTGTATGACCACACTCTTTGCTTTAGTTGACTCTCTACTCCATCAGCTCTTCCAGTGTGTTCTGATGATAGCAAGAGAGAATAAAAGGAACACAGAATATCAATCTGGTGCATGTGCTATTATTAGCTTCTAACTACTGACATGAGTAGTATATTCTAGTTATAACAATTTAGATTTGTATTCCTAGGAAACAGCTCCTTTTAATGCTTTAGCAGAGATTAAACATACATTATCAGTATGTCCAGTTACATATCCTACTTAGTTACAGTTATCCTACAGTTACATTTACCTACTTAGAATTATGATCTTTTTACATATATGCTGATAGTAACAACCCTTATTGGAGGACAGTAATGCACTGAAATGGTGGCAGTGATGTAAACTGTGTCACTGTCACCTGTATCATCAAGTATTACCAACTGCATCAAGTGAAGTGCTGAAGTTCAGGTTTCTGGATGAAAAAAGTTTTGCCATTTTTGTGGATATTCAGGGCTGTTACCTTACTGGAAGAATGTTGATAGGTTTTAGTTTATTTTAAAGCTGCTTAGAATAGTTTGCTGTAAATACAGTGATTGAGTTTTTATGAGGTTTTATATGCAGGTATTTTTGCCTTGTTTTTTTTTGATGCAGTGAAAAAGTTTATTGATCAAGAATAAAACCAAATTGGAAGACATGTCTGGAGACTTCTGGTCCAGTGCTTGCTGGAACCTGGCCCTGTCGAGTTTGTGTATTTCCTTACACAGAGAACCCCTAATTTCTCAAATGTTCCAACATTGGATGATCCCACGTTGGAAAATAAATCTCCTAGAATGAAACCCTTCCAACATGTATCTTTTGCTTCTTGTCCCATCCCATATTCCTGGACTCACTCCAGTAAAGCTATGTCTTTCCTGAATCATGGAGCTCAAAACAGTATACCAGATCTAGTCCTGTGAGCCCTGATCACTGTATGGGCCACTTGCCATAACCTGATATTACTGTCTGCAAACTTGTTGAGTGTGTTCTTGCCCATTGTGTGAGTTGCCCATAGATCCTAACTGTTCTTCTGCCATGAATGCATGGTAATAAGGCATAGAACCTAACAGGCAACTGCATGGATAAATAGATGAATGCTGTGTTCTGTATCTCCAAAACGAGCTGCATAAATTGTGATTATTTTAAAAGATGAAAACTGGAACTTCTCAAATAAATGAGTAGATGCAGATGTTCCTAAGTACCTGCATGATAATTAAATATTATATATTTTAAGAATGTGCTGTGAATTGTGGTATCTTACTAACTAGTTTCACAGTATGTTACTGACCTAAGGATTATGTAGGTTGCAAGCAAACTGTTAAGTCAGGGCTTGAACTGGTGACTGAGCACCTGGTGAAGAGCTGTGGTTGCCCAGGGAGCACAGGCAAATTGTTTGCACCTGTGCTCTCTAAGCAGCCGGGGAGAGCCAACCTGGGCTCATACAAGGACTGGCCACAGAACAGAAAGCATGTCTTGGTGCTAGGCTGCTTCTTGAGGAGGAGCGCTGCACAGCCAGAGATTCCCTTCACCAGCTGGGTAAGTTCAGTTCTTCTTTCTGTAATGGCTGTTGGCCTACCTGTGAATACTTTGCTTGCTGTTGCCAAGAACCTGTCAGAAGCAATTTTGCTTTTTTGTGAGCAGAGCATGGTGTAATGCGATTGGTGTTGACAGATTAAAAAATTGAAAGAATATTGGAATTCTTTTGTATAATTTGAAATTCTGAGTTTGCTCTGATGTACGTAGAGCTATGCAAGGGATGAAGATATTTCACAGTTTGCTTCATTGACTTTAGAAATTGTTCATAAGTATTCCAGAGATTTGACCCTTCTTATAGGTTGCGTAGTAAGGCTTTTTAATGTTACAGATAATGCAATTTTAGGACTGCATCCTTTTCTCTCAACGCCACTTAAAAATTCTCTGGTAGTTTAAGCTTCAGTTCTGAAGAGTTCCATGTCTTCATATCAAGTAAATGTTTGGTCTAGCTTTTGAAGTAGTTGGTGAGCAGTAGCAAATTGGGACTGAGCACTTGATCATCTTTGCTGTAGGGCAACTATGGTACTAACTTAAGCCATAAACTTTATTACTGTTTCTTACCAAACTGGAGGTGAACGAGAAAATCCAAGCCACCAGAATTTTTCAGTGAGATAGCTCTTAACAGATCAGTCATTGGGCTTAAAAGTGCTTGACATCATTTGAAAGAAATTTTTTGCAAGCTTACCTCTTGGAAAGCACTTGGGAGTCTAAGTAAAATTTGAATGTTTATGTTTTAAAGCACTTTTAATGGAAGAAATCTGTGTATAATTATCTCTAATTAGTCATCTCTTCCGCTGAGATTTCTACTGAGCGTTTAGTTTTCTTCTTCTCTACATTAGCTGTATCCCAGGTTTTGGTAACAACTAGGGCTGGCTGACAAGCTGATCTCTGGATGTGTTTTCAAGCTCACCTGCTATCAGGTGAGCTTTAGGACATTTCTTAATGAGGCCAGAGTTACTTTTGTGTCTAATTAAGCTGATGAGATTAAGATATTGAGGTCTTGTTTGTTTGGGTTTGATTTTTTTTTTTTTTTTTTTTTTTTTGTATATTTTCTCAAGGGAAAAGTAAATACATGAGCAATAGAGATCAGTAAAATACAAAGAAAAGTAGTAGCATCAGGGATTGTTATGTAATTAAAGAGAACAGGAGCAGGAAGCAGCAGGTCGGATCCTATATAAAGTATGTTTGCTTTTCAATGCCTTAAAAATATTGCAAAATACTAAGTCAGAATTTCTTTAACACAATCATTATGTAACTATCAGACCTAAAAAGAAATATGAAAAAGGTACTCTCTTTATACACTGTACTTAAAAGAAAGCTCCTTTTACAATTTCCTTCCTATGAAACAAATTACACTGCAGACTAACAATGACTTTGAAATAATATGTCTAAAATGTCCTAAGAAATATGACTTCGATTTTGTGCTTCTTCTTCAGTGTAATCTTTCAATGCAGTGTTATTTTATTTGGGAAAGAAATGATGCCTGTCATTTGGAAGTTTAATCTCTCTTCAAAACTGCTATACCACTCTGAAGAGTAGGCTTATCAACTTCAACCTCTCCTAGCATGTACTCATGTTCAAGAACAAACATTTCCATTATTTTTCCTGAGTCATTTTAATAGAATCATAGCATCTCTTGAATTGCAAGGGACCTTCAAAAGTCATCTCTGCAATGAACAAGAACATCTGAAGTTCCATCAGGTGTTCAGAGCCTGGTCCAGCCTGACCCTGAACGTCTCCAAGGACAGAGCATTCCTCACCTCTCTGGGCAACCTGTGCTGGTGCCTCACCACCCTCACTGTAAGATAAACTTCTTCCATATATCCACTAGGCCACTCTCCCCAGAGCCTTCCTTTCTCCATGCTGCACAGCCCTAGCTCCCTCAGCCTGTCATTGTGGGAGGCATCCCATCTACTGGACCATATTTGTGGCTCTCCTTTGGATGTGCTCTAACAAGTCCCTGTCTCTCCTGTACCAAGGACTCCACATCTGAACACAGCACTCCAGGTTAGGTCTCACCAGAGCAGAGCAGCGTGATCACCTCCTCACCCTGCTGGCCATGCTGCTTTGGCTGCACCTAGGATACAGCTGGTTTTCTGGGCTGCAAGCATGGTCATCTTTCTTAGTAGAATGTTGTTGGTTGGTTTGGTTTTAATTTTCTAGTTTAGATGCATCTTTCTGCAGTACCAAAGGGTTTTCTGTTAACAGCAGGAAGGTATTTAAACTGATCTTTCCCAGCTCTTTTTGATCACCTGGGATTATACTTATTTTTATATTTCATTGTTCATTCCATGTTTGTTTAAATTCTGTCTTATGAACTGAAAAAAATATTGATGTTCTTAAGGCTTTTTCTTTCTTTTTTGACCTAGAATTCATGTTAATTAATGTCTGCGAAGGGAAGTTAGGCATACAACCAGTCTGTTTGTAGAATTCAAGCCAAATTACTGAAGAAGATATTTGCCTACATCAACTGGGAATCGGTTCTTTTTATTCAGTTTACCAAAATGAAAGCAAGATCTTAAAATATTTCATTTAAAGTTAGTTTAACGGACATTATTTCTTATATTTTGTTTAAACAAAGAACATGTCTGGTAGACCAGCTACATTAAAGCCATCTACCATCACTCAGGTAAGGCTTAGTGGAGAAAGAGGAGAATCAGTGCTGGTGACAGGAGCAGTAGCACCACCTTGTGTTCATGTGGTAGGAAAATAACAACACCCCTCTTCAGCCATTAATAGTGCAGCACTTTTGTTCTCTCTGCTGCACATTAACGAAGGAGCCATATTTGTGGGAAGGCTGTATATCTTCAGACGTCATATGTGTTTTGGTCAGCGTGCTAGGCTGTCGTCATAGCTTACAGAGAGCTTAAGTATTGTCTGATTTCTGGTAAGCATCTTCAAACAAGATCATTTAGTGGGGAATTTAAAAAATAAAACAAAACTTGGTTTGTGCACAGGAATTCTTTCTGAATGTGAAAGACAACCAAGAAGGTGTTTTCTTGGAAAATTTATAAAGTGAGGAGATGGGCATCGAGCAATGACAGAAAGCAGTAGAGAGGTAGCCAATATTGTACATATGCACTACTCTTTCAAAGCTTGCAAACGTGGCACAAGGCAGCTTTGCTTTCTTCAGTCTTTCATGTGTAGTAGAAAATGTTTTGTAAACAAATCTATTTCTGGTACACTTGTCACCAAGATGACTTTCAAAATACACTGGTTTACATTTCTGTTTCAAAATATCAACTCCTTTTCAATTGTTTTCTTAGGATACAGTTTCTGAACAGCAATATACCATCAACATTGCTCTTATCTCTGCTCTGTGTGATGGACTGTTTCTGGTAGAAAGTCTGGGGGCAAATTATTTCTTGCCTGGGTCTGATAATATTACTGGAGTGCAACTTGTGTATGGTACATAGAATGGTATATAGTATATATATATGGCATATAGTGCATAGACTATATGGTATATATAATGGTATATAGTATATATATGGTATATAGTGCATAGACTATATGGTATATATAATGGTATATAGTATATATGTGGTATATGGTACATAGACTAGCTTAAGAAATTCCTTGCTTCTCAGTGAAAGGGGAAGAGTAGAATAACTTTCCCTGCTTTCTGAAGTCTTATTTTGGTCCAGAAAGTAAACATTCTAAATGGTGTTTTCTCTATCACTTTTCTCTTTGTTGATCTCGCACAAATTTGACTACTCCCAGATAAAGGGCAAAGTTGTGTGTGTTTCTTTAGTGCAACTTGTCAATTCCTGTTCAGTAGAAATACAGCTATAAAAATATATAAACATATAATGTATTCATAAGTAAAATAAAAAGAAGTGATCCCGATTCCCCCTTACATCTCTGCTTGTGTAATGATGTGTGCCTTGTCAAAGTGAATGAGCATCAGGTGCAGTGAGAGTTGTTTTGATCCTGCTTTTCATCCCCACCTCGTAATACCTACCTCTTATAGATAGCAGGTATCGTTTCAAACAATACCAACGTTCTGTAACCATTGTTCACTACTGTAACAGATGAATTAATGTTATTAGTTCTATCAAGTGTAAATAACTAGATATTTTTAAAATAACTTAAGCTTTTGGTATATGCTTGGGATCTCGTGTTAATGTACACAGAAAACAACTTCTGAAACAATATTCTTTCAGAGTCTGTCTCAAATTAGTATTTAGATTTATTTGTTTTTGCTTGCTACATATAAAAGGCAGGACAGTGCTTATACTACTCAGATTTTTCTGTAATATTATGGCAGGTAGTTGGGTCTCAATGCCCTTTATATTTGGCTAGCTTTCTACCAGTATTAAAGGACTTAGTGTAAATATTTCATCTTCTTTTCTAAGTAGTTTTCTTTGCAAAGACTAAAACAAATCAATCCTTGTATTTCAAAAAAACTCTGTTATATAGCACAGTAAACCCAGGGATCTGGCTGATTTCACACCTCTGGTTTTTGAAACCTGCTAGCTGTATAAGGAGTGACTGCGATAAGTGGCACAACAAGCAAACATTTAAGTAATACGGAGAAGTATCTTATATGCAGTCATATAAGCTCGGAAAATTCCCCAGAAGTTCACAGATGAGTGTTTGAAGATTTCATCTGACTGAAAGAATAAGAAGCAAAAAGAGAGCATTTCAACGCCATCCTCAAATGCAGTGTGACTGAACTCTTCTAAGTGTGATGGCATCCTACTCCAAACAGGTTGAAAAGATCCCACTCAGCAGAGAGACCAGCAGCTGTGTCTCAGGTTCTACCAGAAATTGTTGCAATGCAGTCAACAGTCTCTGCTCCCACAGGAGGCACAAAGATGCTTTAAAACCAGTGCTTCAGCATAGCTCTGTTAACAGTAAAGGAGAGGACAATGAATCACCGAAGTGGCTCTTCTGAACTAGAACTAGACAGAAGATGTCAAGACAGTGCTGTGTGTTAGCACAGCATTGAATATTATTACAGCTGCACACTAGAGATAATATACTTTGTCACTCTTTCATTGCAGGAAGCTGCAACACCATATAAACTTGCAATCATTTTCACTCGGGGAAGTTCCACTTGCCATCAGTTTATCCAGCTTTTTTTTTTTTTTTTTTTTTTTTTTTTTTTTTTTTTTTATCTATCACTTTCTTCTAAACCAGTTCAGCATACTTGGTTGAGAAATCTGAGGGTCAGATTTTTTATTTTTATTTTTTGCTTGAGGCCCTTCTGAGATGTACTTTTAGGTGTGATATGCTTAAGGGCTCTTTGTTGGCAGTTATAAATATATTTGTTCTGATTCTTGGAAAAATCTATATCAGTGTCTGCTCCTTCTTCAGGAATAATTCCTGCAAAAGAAATGCTCTCATCACCCATTTGGTCTCATCTCTTTGGAATCTGTTCTTAGTTCTGTTGGAGTATGCATGAGATTTACCTTCAGGAGGATCCCACGGGTATCTGAAATTACCAGGTATTCCACTTGATATCTGGCAACAATTTTCTCTGTTGCAACTATCAGCTTTGGCTCATTTATCTCTGTAGTAGTTAAGTAGAGAAAGGCAGGGCTAAATATCCAAGTCCACTGCTTATCTATTTGTCTTCCCTTGATGAAGCCACGATCCTTTAATGGCCGTCATATGTTAACAAATACAACAGGCAATTTCAAAGCATAGCAGCAGAAGCACTAATAGTAATTTGTGATATTTATGTCTATTAATAGAAGAACAGTATTTAGCTGAATGTGATAGTATCTAAAAAATCAATTCCTAGACTGCCCAGCTGTCTCGCTTTATGTAACAAATGTATCTGTTTCATGCGGCACCTTTTGGTTTTGAACTATTTCTGTGTTTAATTTTTGTGTTAATGAAAAGCAAATGTTAAAGTCTACCCAAAGAGAGAAGAAGCCAAAGCAACCGTGTCTCCCAGAAAGGAAAATGCACTCCTCCCCCTAACTCAGAATAGTTCACGACTCTTCTATATTGCTGGAGAATTATTCCACCTACTGGGACTAACTTACAGACGTTTGAGACCAGCTTTTGACAGATGACTGTTCTGAGCTGAAATGCTTGGGTTTTGGGGGGGGGTTCTTTTTTAGACTCAGTAGTGATGTCTGCTTAGTGGCTGCAAGATTCATTAGAAATGAGTTTTGGTTGATACTTCTGGCCTTTCTAAGGAAGTAATCTGTAGGCAATCGTTCAAAACTTCCTGTTTTGATGCTTTTAACAGAAGGAAGGTGCAAGTCCTTTAGGAAGTCCATTCTAGTTACCTCGGGATCTTCACAGCTGCCCTTTCTTTAGGGAGTGGCAGATCTAGATTCCCAAAACTTCCTTCAAAGGAGACTTCATTCTGAAGGACTGGACCAACTCCTCCATCTTAAGTAGTTTGTATTTGCAGCACTAGAGATTTGTAGAATAAAAGGGAAAAAATGCATGTTCTAGAAAGGAAGGTGCAAAGTTAGTGCTTTACCTTGTTATTCATGTAAACAGCATTGTTAATGCTAGATTTGAAGACTGTTTACTATCTTTCTTGTTCCGCAAACTTCTTTTCATCTTTCCCGTCCTTTGTTTTTCAAAGAGGCTGTCTTTGGAACTACTGTAACCTCACAAGATATTTCAGAATCCGGTTGCAGCCTGCAAACTGGGGACGTGCATCTCCATCACTTCGTATTTATGAGGATGCTGATATAAATGCTCCAAAAAGGGGTTTGCGTTTTAAGCCAGTTTCAATCATCACCTTTGTGTGCTGTTCAGTGCCCCCTGGAACCTCATTAGTAGAAAGTCATTCTGAACGTGAAAAACCTGCGTGTAGGTGTTTTACCTTTAGGGCTTTCTTAGCCTTGTTAAGATTTTCTATGTGCACCTGGATTTTGCCTTTGACAGGGCCAACTCAGAGCAGGGCTGTATCTAAGAGCAGAAGTGGCAGGGAAGTGCATGGTGGCTGTGTGTTAGAACCACAGCTTGCTTTGCCTAAGCTAGTCTTCAGGAATGCACTGCAACGTGTAATAATGTATAGTGCTTTTTCTTTTTTTACCTAAAAATCAGTTTAAGTTCCCGTCAGGAAGTTTTGCGTTCTGGTTGTATTTTTTTTGTTGTTGTTGGGGTGTGTGTACATATGGCTGTATGTGTTATGTTGTTTACTTGGGTATTTGGGGGAGGAGGGGAGGAAATAAGCTGACTTCCTCAAAGAAACGTAACCCAGGAGCGGAGCAGAAAGAGGAACTGGACTTCAGGTTGAGCCAGCTGCAAGGAAATAACCGACGCTCAGCAGCGCAATGACCGCGGTGCTTTATAGGGAGCTGTGGCCGCAGCGTGCGCAGATAGGGGACGAAGGAGAGAGCAGAGCGTCCAGCTTCCTCTCTCTTCGGCTTCTTCTCAAGAAACTGGAGGTGCAGATTTAACCGTTTAAAGAAAAAAAGAAAAAGAAAAAAAAAAAGGCGGTTGTAACCACCTCTGTGCCTTTTGTGCGTGTCCTCCCGGAGCTGCACCGTGCACTCGCGGTGACATCGCGGAGCCGTCACCACCAAGTTCCCTGCGCCGAGCTGCTGAGGGAGGCAGAGCGTGAGCCCCGTTCGCGGCACCGCCTCCACCCGCGGCCCCTCCGTTTCTCGCCCGAAGCCGCGGCAACGCCGCTTCCTCGGCAAGGTAAACCGCTCGCCGTGCGGGAGGGAGGGTGGCAGTCCGCGCTGCTCCTTCAGGCGGTGCGATGCCGGGTGCTCCCCCCCTCCCCCACCCCCTTCCCCGCGGGACCTGGGCACCGCGCTTACCCCGCCGCCCCACAACCCCGGCCGGGTGCTGCGGGCGCGGACCCCGTTCGGCGTTCCCTTATAGCCCGCGGCGGCGCCCGGCGCGAAGCGGCTCGAGGCGCGGTGGCCGGCAGCGCGCCTGCGCACATCTCCCGGGCATGCTCATTATCAGCGAAGGAGCCGAAAAGGGGAGGAAAAAAAAAAAAAAAAGAGAGAGGAAAAAAACCCACCCTGAGAGCGAGCGAGAGAGCGAGCGGCGCCGCTGCCACTACAGCCGCCGGAGAGGAGCGGCACCGGCGGCGGCGGCGCGGCTGCGCCCAGCCCGGCCCCGCTCCCTTTTCCCCGGCTCCGTCAGCGCGGGGCGCCGCGGTGCTGCCCCTCGGCGGGGCGGAGGGAGCCGCGAGGCGCCGGCGATGTGGATTTATACCCGCCCGCGCCGCAGCCGCCGGGGAGCGGGAGGCGGGAGCCGAGCTTAGAGGCGATGGGAGCTGCCGAGCCGGGGCGCTGCTGAAAGTTCAGCCGGTGGCCGCGCAGCGCGGTAAGTTTGCCGGCGCCGCGGGCTCCCGAACTTCGCCTCGGGGGCGGCCGGAGCGGAGAGGAGCGGAGAGGAGCGGGCGCCTCGCAGGAGTTGTGCGGGGCGGCTCCGTGCGCGCCGCGTTTCTAGCCGCTGGGCTCCGCTTCCCCGCGCGTCGCTGTCCGCCCGCGGTGGTGCTGCAGCGGCCGAGGGAGAGCGCGGCGGTCCGCGGGGCGCGGCGGCGGGAGGGCGGGGCGCGGGGAGCCGCGGTGCCCGAGGCGGGCTGTGCGGGCTGCCCGCGGCGTGCGGACTCGGCCCCGCGGCGTCTGAGCGTGCGGTTTGGGCGTGTGCGCGGTCCTCGCGTCGTTCCGCCGCCTCTCCCAGGTGTTTATTTGCCCACCGCCCCGCCGAGGCGGCTCCGTGGCCGCGCTCCGCGGGTCCCCGCTCCACGCACACCTGCAGGGAGTCTGCCTGACGGGTGCGGAGCCGCGGCACCGTGGGGCTCGGTGCGAAAGCTGTAACTCGTGTCCCCTCGTCTTCCCGTCCCCTGCGCTGCCGTTTCAGTCCGCACGTGAACTGTCTCCGCGGGTCCCTGGCGGGCGGTGCTCGCCGTACCCGGGGCTGCGGACGCCCATCCCGGCGGTGCCGCTGCGTTGATGAGCGCAGCCCCGCCGCTGCCAGCTCCGGGCGCTGGCGGTGCCCCGCTGCTGTGCTGCGGGTGCCCGGGGCGCGGCGCCGCTCGCTCGGGAGGAGCGGAGCGCCGAGGTGGGCAGGAGCTGCGGTGAGACACGGCCCGCAGCGGCTCCCCGACCTGTGCTGCGTCTGACTCGCAGAGCTGCGGGCTGAGCCTGCCGTCCTTCTCCGCAGATGGAAGGTAGCGTCGTTATTAAATTAATCCCCGCGCTTCCCTACGTGATTGTCAGTAGTATAAAACGCAGAAGGTGGTGTAGTGTTTATGATCCAACTTATTTCAAGGACTCAGGGCTTTTAGCAGCTCAGGGACATAGGCGTCTCTGTGGGTGTCACCTTTTGTTCACCAGAGCACCCGAGCTGTGTGGGTAACGTGTCCCCTCGGGGCTGCCTGGCCCTATATCAGAGGAGTGTAACTGTTGGACAAAAGTATGAATCTCTTTACTTTTAAAGACAAATGTGTGCCGAGTTTTAGAACTTGTGAACAACAAGTTTAAATGAAAAATAGAAAATTCTTACTAAAAACAACTCTTACGGTTAAGGGTGTGAGTGCAAATGACTCTTCTTACAGCCCCGAGCAGCCGAGTGTGGAAGTAAATGAAAGCGTTGTATTGATGGCTTATATATAAAAAAAGCCATTGAAATGTGCTCCGAGTTCTATAGAGGCAGCATCACGTGAGCAAGGATGCTGCAAAGGAAATCTATTACTGCTTGTTCGATGGGGCGTTGCGATTTGAAGTGACAATTTTGGGAGCTGCAGAAAGGCTTCTGCTGCTCAGGTGTGTGTCCGGTGCGCAGCATTGCCTGGCTCGGAGGAGTACATGTACCTCTCCATCAGCTTGTGAGGCTGTGGGCATTGATGCTGGCACAGCGCTGCTCGCAGGTCTGCGTTTTGTGAATTCAACTTTTCAGTAGTCAGCACAGGAAAAAGGCATCTTGAAAAACACAAAGGGTACAACGTTGCTTACCAACTGCTTGCTCAAGGTTTCAATTATGGAAAAGCAGTCATCTCATTAGGTCAGTGGTACTTTCTATTCCCGTTTTGCAGACTGGGAGCACAGCATGCCCCTCCTTGGTAGCCTTAGTGCCGGCAGTACCACACCAAGGCTTGGCGTGCTCTGAAGCCCGACTGAGGAAGTGATGGCCTGCGTCTGAACAGGGAATGCTTCTGCCTTGCTGTCTGCTGCCTGCTCCTCCAGAGTTTGCTGTTTGCTGATCACATTTCACAGGTTCAGAAAGACCGAGTGTTCAACACCGTGCAGCTGCACAAAGCATGCAGGCAGGGGGAGTTGAGCTGCAGCAGCCACATGGTGCTGGGTTGGTGCGTTACAGCGTGCTCCTGTGTCTGAGGTCCTCTCACAAAATATTTAGGGCCAAAGCAAGCTGAAAATGTGCAGTAGAGCCTTAGAGGTTTGAAAAACAAGATCTGCTATGATTAGCTTCTATGACTTTGAAAAATATATAAATCTATCTTTCTACCTATGTGTATAAAGCTGAATATGAGTGGGTTTTTCTTTTCTGTTTTTGTTGTTGGTTTTCTTGTTCTTCTGATGAGAACATCTCTTTTCTAAAAATTCATTCCAATAAAATTCTAAGGATACTCAAAAACTCACCTGCTCAAAAGCTTAATGTTCAGTGCACCAGTTGTTACTAGGCAAACATGTCTATTTCTCTTGTGCTTTTATTTACTGCTTTAACAAAACATTTATGCTCTGAAAACTGATTAAAATGCACTTAAGCTAATTCGTTTTTTAGTATATTTTTTTTCTTCTACAAATCTGAATTTCAGCTTACTGCTTATATTATTGAAAACAAGTGTTCGTTCATTTCTACTTCTGTTGCAGTCAACTGCTTGGTGTTAATCAGATGTACTTGGTGTTAATCAGATGTACTTGGTGTTAATCTCTTTGACTGAAGCTACTGTGTGAGGCTATTGTACTATTTTCTACTTCACAGTACAAAATGCTCCCCATTTCTGAGTATTGTGATGTAATTAGTGTAAGGTTGGAGGAAGAACATCACTTGTAGTTAAATGTCATCTGGAAGAATACTGAAATCAAACTGACTGTTTTGAATGGAGCTCGGTACTGGCTTGCTGTTTTGGAAGCCTTCACTCAGCAGTTGTTTTCTGTAGCCTTAATGACCAATTACTGACTCGTCCAGTTCAGAGCCTTTTAAGTGGATAGTGCTGCTTGTTCCAATGTAGATTCCTGTTCTGGTTTGCCTTCTGGCTGGTGGTATTTTGGTTCTTTTGTTTCCTCGGGTGCAGACAGATGTTTTCTAAGGATGGTGAAGAGTCCACAAACTCTTCCTTTCCAGCAAAGGCAAGTGGGGCTTTAGGTGTGATGTTCTGCTGTTTTGTCTGTGTTCCCAGCTTGCGTGGGGGACATGTCTGCTCTGTCCATCTGTTTGTCTGGGTGGACGTCAGACTGCAAGAATTGACAACAGTTTGACAAGTTTTTGAAAATTCATATTTCCGTTATTGAAATGCTTGCTTTTAAACCTAAAAAGGGTGGTGAGCAACTGTTGTAGTGCAAATAGTCCCTTCTGCAGCTTGTTTCAGGACTACAGGTAGAGGAGTAGTTTGGGATGCTCTTCTGTGGGGTGTTTCCACGCAGTCACTCCTGTGTCAGTTTGCACTCCAAGTGATACCTGGTTGGTTTTGATTCGTGGGCTGCCCAAGGAGGTGCAGAATGCAGAGGAGGGAGGCTGTGTAAAAGTAAGTTTTAAACAAGTTACACATTAAAAAAGTTTCTTAGAACTTGGACCATCTTTAGTGCATGTCTGATCTACCAAAGACTTCTGAGCTGGGTCCCATTAACTGCAAGCACTCAAAGCAGTTTAGCAATAAAGGTTCTCATATATCATACATGAGAAGTCACTGTATTGGTTTTGCTTTGAATAACTTAGGTCCTCCTCTTAGATGTGCTACAATGAAATACTATTCTATTATTTCCCTATTTCTACTATTATATTATTTCTCTGATAAACCTGGGTATTAATTACTGTAACCTCAAGTATTTAAGTAAAGAAGAACTCCAAACCTTTACACGTTTTGCTCTTTCCCGTGGTAATGGGTGGTGGCCAGCTGTGTGATCCCAGCCCAGGAGATGGGTGACTCCCCCAATGCTTCCTCCTCCCTGAGCTCTGATCCTCAGGAAAGTGTTCCAAGTGTGGAAGAACAGGGTGGAAGTTCAGCCAAGAGTGGAGAGGGGACCACACTGGACCTTTCAGGCATGGCTGGCCCTGATCCAGTGAGTGGCAACCCTGCACACAGCTGGGGATTGGAACCAGATGGGCTTTAACGCCCCTTCCAGCCCAAGCTGTTCCAGTGATGCTATTCAGTGGCTAGAGGAATGAGACTTTCTTGCTCCCCTTCTGGTGAGTGGGAAAGAGGTCCATGGAAGCTGTGTTGTTTATATGAAGCTGCACAGATACTTTTTTTAAAAAAGTAAACAAATAAATTACTTTTGTCATAACTCGAGTTTCACCAAATTCTTTCTGGCTCCCAATTGCTGCTGTTTTTCTGTCTTGGTTCTTTACCGTACTCACCAAACAGTTTTTCCTCTTCCTTTTCCAATTCCTCTTATTCCCACTCCTGCACAGCTCTTATCCATTCTTCTTCTTCGGTGTATTTTATCTTCACAAAATTCTGATTGCTTCTATTTGAGAGCTGTGTTTACAGTTCTAGTTCTTTCACAGAACCTGACATTCTTTATAAACCATAACAACTAGATATCCCTCACGTTCTGCATTACAGATGCACCTATGATCTCTTGTTCTTTCATTTTCCTCAGTTTCTTCTCCAGCCCCTTTCACAGAGCTCCCAGGTTATTCAGAATCGTGTTAACTTTCCTGCAGAGCTCTGTATCATCTTGTCTGTCTCTGCCACTCCTTCATGAAGTCTGGCAAACTGAAATCCACGCAGTTCCAACTCCAGCTGTTTTCTTTGCAGCTTTGATCCTGCCCATGACCAGTCTGGCACTGTTTCTTCCTCATTCTTCTCGTTTTAAAGCAACTACTTGCAGAAGGAAAACGCTTAGTCAAGTGATAGCAGACCAGGCTCTTACCTCACCTAGGTCAAGATGGATTTTACAACATACAGGCTAGCTGCTTTTCTTGACAAATATGACCTTTTTTTTTTCATAGAACAGAATTTTTGTTGATATTGAAATTTTTAACTTAATACAGGGAAGCTCTCTGGGATACTGCAAATCTGCTGAATTTATTCAATGTATTATTGCAAACGATGCCTCTAGCATTTGTTCAACTAATGTGGTGTCCATGAAAGGTTCCTTATCTGTGTGGTGCACTTTCATGCATGTTTGCAAGGATGTGATAGCTAAACCTCTATTACAATGTAATTACAGCATTACAGCATTACAACGTTAGGAGTTTTATCAGTGCATTAGCTGGATTTCCATAAATGCCAAGTATTTCAATAAATCAGAGTCAAAATGGCCTAGATGTCTTTAAAGCATAGCAATGTAAATGTCAGTAGTAAGCAGCTATTTTGGTTATTAATGAAGAAGAATGCAGCACAGAAAGATGAGAGTGGGAGCTTTGCAGCTGCCTGTTGTTTGAACCTCACAGTGCTGGTTTGAGAATTAATGGTTTGGTGGTGCTAGTTACACAGGGCACTAAAGGAGAGGTGTAAATAGGCGTTTCCACATGCAGTCATACCAAGGGGTTCAGCGGAGGACTTGGTCCTCATGTGTTACCTAATTAATGGTTTGAGCAGGGAACAGGAGGAAAAGGATAAGATGTCTTTCATCTGAGCTTTTATAAGTGCAGACATCATTTCTGTGACATGCTGTGCAATTTTCTTGTGTAACTAAAGCAGATTCTTATCTCAGCAGACATACTGGAGAGAAGAGTTAATGTGGATATAATTCAACTATAATTCAATTGTGCAACCTTTTAGTGTTTCGTTAACATACTTTATTTTAAGTTCCATTGTCTTTCTTTGGAATTGTTAGAATTGAATTGGCTGCTTAGATTAAGCGATTTATAAGTCTGTAAAGCACAGTAATTTTACTTATGGTCAGGAGCTTTAACAATCACCATAAAATATACCAATTGCTTTAATTTCAACAGACTAACTTGTCAGATGATAAGTAGTCAATAGTGAGAAGAAATGGCCTTTTAATGTCACTTGTATTCAGTTTGTCATATTTTTGTGGTTGATTATGAGTTAGAAAATTGAATTTTGGAATCACAAAGCCTGTATGAGCTGTATTGAACCGCTCTGAGTGCTTCTTCCTAAGCTTTCTAGAGAGGCGACTATACACCAGGAGAAGTTTTATATGTTGATGGTGCCATTCCCTAATGCAAAACTGTAAAGTAGGCAAGAGATTTCCATATATTACTGCACCGCTATTTGAAGGCTTCATTTAGGTAATAGCACTGACCTTACTAATATATTAATAATTATTGTTTTTAATCTTTTTCTTTGGCAACTTTTATTTGTTTGCTTGTTTGTTTTAATGCTGACCATAGAAGCTATAGGTTCTTTTTAGCTTTGGTGGCTGTTGTTGGTAAGACTTACGCACTGGACTGCAGGTCAGAGAAATAATTGCTGTCCATATGGTGAAACTAAGGGAAAATGTTCTGTTTTCACTTCTTACACTCTTTCCTTCCTCCTTCTCTTTCTGTGCTTGTTTTTGTTATATTGCTGATGTCTTTTCTGTGCAAGTATGGTCTATCATCAAAGACATTATAGAAAAACAGGAGGATCTTGCATCTTATGCCCAGTGCCAGTTTTTCATGCTGGAACTGGGAACAGAACCAAGCACAGGAATTACTTGAAGTTTATTTCATGAGCAAATTAAGAACAGAAAATCGGGGCTGAGAAACACTACATCAAGTGTTGATATAAAATAGAAAACTAGAACAGTTTCTAGTACAACTTTATAACTTTTCTTAGCCAGTTTCTTAAGTAGAAGTATTGCTTTGATATGAAGAAAAATCCCCTAGGAATGAGAAGAAGAAAAAAAAAAAACAACCCACAAATTCTCTCAAATTTTCTAGATAGTTTTTATCAGAACCAAACTGCATAGTTCAGTGATGAAAACATTCAACTAAACACTTGCCCAGCTCACACTCTCAACATTGTTTTGTGATAGAAAATAATGCAGCTTCAAAACAACCCAAGGCATTAATCAGTGTGCTTTATTCTCAGTACCACGTGGATTTACTGCCTCTAGTTGTGTGTGCAAGAGCTGCTATCGTGAATGTATGGGGCCACGAGTGGTGAGCTGGTGGGGCTGCACGAGGCCGGTATGTTGGTGTCCAACCTACTGTTGTCTTTGAGCAAGTGCTTCTGAGCTTCCATGGACCTGAACAACTGAATGCAATTGTAAAAGACTTAAGAAGCAGACGTGATACTGTTTGTTTTTGTTGTGCAACTGAATCATTAAGAGTCTTTTGTGTAATTTTTATGTTGTTTTTCAGTTGCCGTATTGTCATTGACATGGAGGATAAGTAGTGAAAACAAAGTTTTCTGTGAAACCAAAGCACCCTGAATATAGTGTTGTGTTCCTGCTAAAGGCTGAATCCCAATCTCACTGATTTGAATCACAACGTTTTCTGCCTTTGAAATTAGTGCAAATAGGGTAAAGTCAGACTGTAGTTTAGGAAAGAGCAGCATGAGCAGCATAAGCAATGTAGCATATAGCAGTCTGTGTGTTTGCTGGCTTTGCTGCTGTCGAGTGGTAACTGTGCTGAGTGCAATAACTGTTCTGCAGCTCTCCCTGGGCTGGAGCAGTGGTGATCCCATCTACAAACATCCCAGTTGCTGGCATTCGTGTGAGGAGCTCTCTGCTCTTCCTGTTACAACCTGTAAAAGCTGTGCAGAGGTTGCCAGTTAATATCACAGTGTCAAAGTAGTGAATTTGAGGCCTCTGTGTTGATCCCAGTGTTTAAATGCAGCCCTCCCTGATGAGATGGGGAAAAAAAAGCTTGTTGTCTGAAAGTGAGAATGTTTGCTGTGCTGAGGGTAAGACTTGCTGAGTCTTGGATTAAAAAATAAAATATCACATAAAAAAAAACACAAGATTTTTATTGTGTAAGGTTACTTAAAATCCTAGATGGGCGTAGCTTAAATCAATGCTATTGCTCCCTTATAGACACTGATCTATGGCACGTGGTTATCGAGATGATGGAACAGATTATCAGGCATGCCATCCGTTACCAGTGCTGTTTATGTCAGTGTGATGCTAGTTTGTAACAGACTAAATGGAAATCCCTCTGGAGACGAAATAAATCAGAGGCAAACCTGGCCTCCCCAAGTTACCAACTACCTCGTGTTATTTGGCCAAGAGTGGAGTGCAGCAATGCTTGGCTGAGCATTTGTGTGGTTATTCCACTGTACCACTGCAGTGTGTTCCAGAAGCTCCAATGGAGTTGTCTGCCTTCTTCCAACTGAACGTCAAGCCTGTTACATCACACCATCATTCTGCTTTTCACGAGTCAAGCAATTAGCTAAGAGACATAAATGTACAAAGTGTAAATGGGTCCCCATGAATAAAAAAAACCCTGAAATTATGTTTAATGGTACTTCCACTGGAAGAAAATAAGGTTTTCATGCTGCCTGAGTAAAAAGGAGAGGCTTTTTAAGGTCTTAGTTATGTTCTTATGGACTGTGGATAAGTCTGTTCCTGAGAATCTCCCATTGCATTTTACAATGAGAGAGAATATAATAAATAAACATTTCCATACTACATAACTTTATCAGTTATTTTAAAAATATGTTGTGCTTTTATTGGTACGCTTAGAGAGTTAGATCTCATAGATGAAGATAAGCTCTGCCATCCCTGTCTAACTTTGGAGAAGCTGCATGTTTTTTATTTGTTGGTATTTAAGTGGTCTCTGCTTGAAAGCTCTTCTCCAACTTAAAATTTGGTATAACATAGCGTGGAACCCTTTGTGTATAAATTATAGCTGTAGTTAGCATTCTGTAGCACAGTAATAACACCAGTATTTATACTTGTCAGAAGATGTAATTTAGATGCTTCTCTGCTTTTTAAATTGCTTGTAGGTGTTACCTGTTCTGTTAATTCACTGCATTAAATGCCATTGGTTTTACCTTAATGTACCCTCAATAAATTTAAAAACGTATTTGAGCATGAAAAAAAAGCAGCTGAAAGGTAACGTTAGTGGAAATTGAAATATTAATATCAATGATACAGGGTTAATTAAATGTCAGGAAAAAATACCATCCAAAGGATTAGAAATGCTAACTCCTTTATTGTAACTTGTGTGTTGGAAATAATTTCAAGGTGTTTTAAAAGCTGAAATGAGTTCTAAAATGTTGGGGAAATGCATCCTGGAACACAGTTTGTAGCATAACGGTTGGTGTTATATTTGAGTAGAAAATCTAAAGCACTTTCTTGAATAATAATGATATGAGGCATCGAAATTAATCTTCTTAAAAAGTCCCTGGGCAAAAAAAATGACAGACAAATGTTGTGAGGAGCATCCTGGCGCACAAGAAAATGCAGCGTTCTTTTTGGTGCTGAGTAGTCCTTGTTTACTTGCCTGGCATAAGCTCCTTTTCCTTTTCTTCTGGAGCCAAGGACATTTGGGTACGCCTGCCCTTTGCACGGAGAGGGCCTATCAGTGGGGTGCTGCAGTTTCCAGCCCTGTTGGATCCTGACTGGGTGTCAGGTGTTATTGGTGGTGTTTGCAGTGTTTCTCTGCTAACATTCCAGCTAGGCTGAAGAAGAGAACTATTTCCCACTGGGAAGTTCACCTCTCAGTAAAGATTTGTCCGTTCTTGGCTTTGAAGTTCCTGGGTTGTAGCGAGTCTGCTTCTGTTTTCTCTTCAGCAGAATGAGAACGTGATGACTAGATTCAGCAGCTGGGACTGAGGGTGCTGGAGAAGATACAGAAAGCTTACGTGCTCTCAAAATGAGGCTTAATGCTGAGTTTCTCGAGTTTGAGTGGTTGGTGAATGGAGCCCCGTTATTTACACACAGACTGTCACCTGTTGTGCTCTCAGCCATATAGCAGTGCCTTGGAAGTCCCAGTGTATTCAGTGATAATCTGTGCAGCTGCTGTCACACTACACTTAGACCGTAAGCACACATCAGTGAAAATGATGAAAACAATCAAAATCAAGAAGTGCTTTTATATTACAACTTTCAGAAGGTGAATACTAGCACTAGGTAGATGTCTCTGTTGCTAATTTTAAAATGTGCTTTGCCTGGAACTTTTCACAGCCATATGACTGTGTTGTGTTTTATCATTAGTTATTACTACAGTGCTATAAATCATCAAGGCAGTACAAATGGGGGCCTTGAAGCATTAGTCATTCCAGTCCCATTCTTAACGAGTAACAGTTGACATTTCAGTGAACATCATCACGCTGGATGCTAAATGCACTGTCTTTATTGTTATCAGATGGAGACAAGTTATGTTCTCATGTTCAAAAGAAATTACTCGAGGTCAAAAGCAGGAATCATGCAAGAGAAATGTGTACTACCCACTCCTCCTCCACACGTGCTTTTTTTTGTGGATGAGTAAAGGACATTAAATGTTTCTGTTGCAGATCTAGTCTTAAAAACCAACTAACCAACAACAACAACAACAAAAAACAATCCACAAAAACAAAACAAAACAAAAAAACCACCCAGAAACTATGAATAAGTATTTGCAGGCTTTTATTTCATCATAATAATTGCTGTCTGCATACAGGATGAACTAGTATCTGGAGTAATGACCAGCAATACAGCTGTGTCAGCCAGCTGCAGAAACCTGGCACCTTTATTAGAGCTTAAAATTCTGAACCTTGTTAATTCAGATCGTACAGCAACCATTTCTGCATCCGTAATGATCTGTTACAGTGACAAAGGCTTAGTGTCATGAAGTATGAACGATTCTACTGCAGAGTGAGAGTGGACCCCACATCAGAACATGGGAAGCAGCAATAAATCCAAACCACAACTTCATATTTTACTAATGTTTTCACCTTATTGATTGGAAGTGCAGTGTAAATAACACGTTCTAGGTTAGCAGATCTTTTTCTTTGCTCATCATCTTGCTGATCAATGGCCTAATTTAGGAATAATAAAATATGTCTCTGACATCTGTTTTAAATAGATTGCTTAAATAATGTGTGTTCAGCTTTTTTGTTTTGCTTTGCCTTTTTAACAGCAGGGATTACCGCACACCTAAGGGATATGAGTAGAGCTGTAGATTAAATCACAAATGTAATGTAAATGCATCAAAACATTCTGCAAGCATAAGCACCATATCAGTTAAAATACTGCATTAAGAGAATGTTAAGGACATGCTTTGTGCCAAATAAAGCTATTGAGGTCCTAATGTTCTGTACGAAGGGGCACAGCTATGGGTACCAGGATACTCCTAGGAGTTGCCTTTTGTCCTGAATAAAACTGAACTATAAATTCTCTAATTCTTTTTTTTTTTTTTTTCTTTTTAATTTGTACTGTATGCCCATAATTTCTGTCTGATAGTAACTCTCCAGGAGCCTTTTAAATAAGAACTGAATGTTTAGAGGATGCTTCGAACCTCAAAAAAATTAACCACAAATTGCTAATGCTCTAAGAGGAAAAACTGCTTGCAAATACAGCCCTGTGCAAAACAGAAGCTGAAGGTGAACTGAAAAATGTGCAACATGAAGGGAAGGGATGGGGCAGAGCTGGGGAACACTGCTGTGGCATTGGGGCAGGAGGAAGCTGTGGCTGCTGTGTTCCAGGCCATTGGCAGCAGGCAGCTCTGTGCTGCTGGCTACCGATGGCACTCAATGGAAAAGTGCTGTTGGCAGCTGTGAGCAGTTTTGCATTGGCCTTGACTGACGGACTCAATTGCAGATCTGCTTGTTTGCAGTGATGTGCACGTGCTCTTCCACTAGCTCTGAGCTTACGTTAGATTACAGTGTGATTTTTCCGTAATTAACTTCTTGTATATTTTCTGTTGATGTGAAGGCCCATGGGAAGGTTCATAGCAACAGTGTCAGTGACATCACAGATTTGTCAGCTTTTGTGGAGCTAGCGCTGAACTGTGGTATCCATTGATAAATCAACTGTGAATTGCTCCGCTTTGGATTTGTGCTCATCTTTGTTCTGTTCTTTAGGTGATAGCCGTCTGTCTTGTGCTCTGCATTTGCATTTCAATATCTCAAAATCTTGTGGTTTGAAACAGCTTTTCTTGTTCTGAGAAATGCTCTAAGAGACTCACACATGGAAAATGTGTACAAATGGAAAAGTGGAAGGTGTATTTTTTTTTCTTTTGTTTACTGGGACAACTTTAGAGCACGTGTACATGTGCACGAGTATTCTGTAAAAGGACTGCTCATAATTTCACGTCTTCTATATAGGTAGAACGATATTTCCAGTTTTCCACAAATAAGTAGAGAAGTTGCCTTGTGCAAATGGCTCACCTGCTTGTTCCGGTTCAGGTTTTCTGCTGTTGCAAAGAACTTGAGGTTTCCCGAGTCTCTTTTTCGTGGTTGTACTTCATCTACCTTGAGCTGAGATTGCTCTGCTTTTTGAGGGAAAAAACACATCTTGGTATCTGCAGGAGTTCTGTTTGTTTTGAATGAAGTATGACCTGCTCCACAGATTTCATATGAAGAGTACGAGGGAGTGCAGCGGAGGAGTGCAGATCTGTTTCCTACTTTCTGCTTTGTTATTTGGAGCATGAATTCAAGACTAAATAACAGTAGTCCTCAGGAAAAAAACAAAACGAAACAAAAAAGGCCCATAATAATGGCAATCCTGTAAGTGATAAAGTTGGAAATAAATCAGAAGTGGAAATGAAGAATTTTTCAAATAGTGTGTGTGGCACACTCTGGTCTATACATACTCTAAACTGATACCCAGAAACCACTTAAATATTCATTTCCAGCACTAGGAATGGATGGATCAATTCAAGACTGTCATGCCCCGAATTTGCAGGCAGCTCACTGTAATTAAGAAATAAACCTCCAAGTTCTTCTCTCAGTTCATCTCTGTTGCTTTGCCTGGGGTCAGAAATGTGTTCTTGATGCCTGCTGTCTGCGGATCATGGCACTAGAAGACTTAATGGTATCACTCCTATTAACAAAAGCTGTTTGTTCTCATTTGAGCAAAATGCCCTTCCAAAGACAAAGTACTTCGTGTGCCAGCACAACAGGGCTGCGGGACTAGAAGACTGTTAATAGATGAGAAGATGACAATATGTAGCATGAAGAAGATTACAGCTATAGAAAATTTGAATCAAAATGCTTGAGGATGTAATTGTATAGTGTGCAAACTTTTAAAAGGTTATTTCCATAAACAGTTAACAAAGCTTGTCTTCTTTTATGGTTTTAGCTCCTAGGGACAAAAACTTGAGTTTGGTGTCTGCTTTGTCTGCAGAAACAGAGTGGGAGCTCTGCTCCTCGCCATTACCCTGGGAGCTGAACGACCTAGCACACGTGAATCAAAATCTGTCATTCATTCCTGGTGGGAAAAATGAATTGTGGCTACCTGAGGTATTTAGGTATGGCTCTTCAACAAGTAATACTTACTAAAAACTATGACCATTTAAATGAATTACTGTCTTAGCCCTTTTAAATATTTTGACTAGATTGGCACTTTCTTTATACTAAGTGAGATTTGTGTATTTAAAAAGAAGGGCAGAAAAGGGCACTGTTTCAGAAAAATTATGTTTCTGGGGAATATAAAGCTAAAATCAGACTCTAGATGGGCTTATAGGCCTGGGGGAAACGATGACAGAATTAGTAGAAAGATCTCTTGTTTCCTGCTTGCAAAAATAACTCTCCTGTTTTGGGAAATATGTAGATGATGCTCCCTGAAGTGCAATTTACCGCATCCAGTCTCTAAGCATTCCCCGAATATATCCAAACTCACTTTGCCCTTCTGGTAAATGTAGCTAATGGAGGGAAAAAAACAGTACTTTTGTATCTGCCTCTGCTGCTTGGTCTGCTACTCCCGGGAGCTGTTCCTTCACCCTGGCAGCACGATGTCCTCCCTGCCACGGGGTTGTTCTCCTGAGAAGGTCCCAGAAGCACCGCTCAATGAACAGCCGCCGTCCGCAGGAGGCACAGGTCCAAGCAAAATGTGGTCATATAGATTTTTCTAGCAGAATAGCAGCAGATTCCGAGGTTGCAGGATTCTGAGGTTCTGCTGCACATTGATATATGGGTGGTTTTTCACTGCTTAGGTTTTTACCCTACTAGGATTCTGACACAGTGCTGCTTACTTAAAGATAACTCAGCATGTGATTTTGTTATTAGATGAAGTCTTTGCTTATAAGCTGAGCAAAAAGAGCATATAAATGCTGTGTAGAAATGGTAAGCTCTTGGAACAGCTTGTCAACCTTTTTCTGAAGATCCTTGGGCAGGTTTTTTCCAGAAATCAGAATTATTGTATTCCAATGACTTAACTACTTCTCGTTTGACTGTAGAGATGTGGCAGACTCACCAGGGCTCTGTTTTGTATGCATTCTCTGTTGTTAATACACCTCTGCTCTGAACAAATGTGTGTTTATTGAACATAAAGACAGATGTTTAGAGAACATACCTCTAAAAAAGCAAGCATTTATTTTAATATGATAAATCTAATAGCCAGTCTGACTGGCTAAAAACTATAATTCTCCCGGAGATCAGTGGCTTTTAAGAAGTGGTGTTCAAGATGACAATTGTCAGTTTGAATTTTGGGTGCTGTAGATACTTGACTGGTATTTTATTTCACTGAAAAATTAATTAGAAGCAGTTCGTTCCCATTGTGCAGTTAAATAGACAAAAGAACTTCAATGGATGTCAGATAAAAATTGTTTCCATAGTAAAAGGTTCCAAGCTGTTTGTGGAATGAGTGAAGGGAACTTAGCAATGAGTGGTTCTGGACATTTATTAAAAATAAGTAAATAGCAGAGAGTTGGGGAGTTTGGTTGCTATGGTACAATTTCATCTTTTCTTCAAGTTGCCTGATAGGACTGAAGCTGCAGTTTGAAGCGATAAGATGACTGACTGGCATTTAAAACCCCTTTTCTAAAGGAATTTTGATGGTAAGACTTATCTGCATAGTTCTTCAGGAAATAGACCTTCACCTTTTTATTCTGAAGAAAAAGAATGTCAGTATATTTCTCAGGTTTAGATAAGAGGAGAAAAATACGTATTTGCAGCCTTAAGGCACAGAGTAGTGAATCGTGTGAGAGCTGCAGCAGCAAATAGCTGTAACTTCTGCAGACCTTCATGCTACTACTGGTTTTAACTACTGCAGCTCACAGTTCTCAAATTGGTGCAAATTATTAAAACAACAACAACAACAACAACAAAAACCCAAGAAATTAATTATCTTGAAAAACATGCTTCGTGTTTTGAAGGTAGCAGACATTATTCCTATGATTCTTTAGTATTTTGCAGCTCCATGGATACTTTCGACACCAAAACTTGAGCTTTTCTTGCCACAAACCTACACATTCAGCAGAGGAAGTAACCAGCCAGGAGCGTTGTTACGTATCTGTCCCATCACTGCCAGAATTTGCTTCTATTTAACCACAAATTACGCTGGCTGTTTTGAAGATATTCTCGTAGTTGACCTTAAAAGGATGAGTTGCTGATTCTTTGCTTTGCACGTTTCTGCGATTTGCAGCTTTGAGGTTTTCCTGGCTCCTTCTGCCTCTGGTTTTCTAAAGAAGAAGGAGCCCTTCTTCAACCCTGCGCTCCGTCCTGGTCTGTCTTTACATCTTTCTATTCAACTTTAATGTGAGCCGTGCCCTGCGGCAAGCACCTCTTAACTAAACTCCCATGGCATGGGCCAGGCCAGGAAGCACTGTGCAATGTTTAAAGCCTGGCTCCAAAGCATCCCCTCTCCACAGCCATTGTATTTAGGATTCTAGTCTATTGTGTAATTGCTGCATTATGGGTCTTGTAGCAAATTTAACTGTTATCTGAATTTTATTTATTCCTCCTATGGGAGGAAATCCTACAGGATAGAAATAGGCTATACTGGACCTTGAAGTTTATTTTTCTTCCTTTTTGCTGTTTTGATACCAGAGGCTTCTAAGAACGCAGATAGAATTTGCTGTGATGCAGGGGTCTGGCACTATTATTTCTTACTTCAGAATGAAAGAGACTGCCTGGGCATTACAAAACCAGTATGTCGTCCTCTTCAGGACTTTCTGCTGGAATTGCACAAAGCTGCTTCTAGAGGTTGTGTGGTAACTACTCGTGCATTAGCGTTTGAACTGAGACAGCTCTAACTTGTATGGAGGAATACTTTAAATGACTTTCATGCTGTTATATTGAGGAAGATCTAGGAAGGCATATGCAAGCAACAATTTCAGAGCCGTATTAGTGACCAAACAAGCCGTGCTTAATGTCTATCCTCCTCCACCTTGTCAGATTTTTTTCCATTATTTTTTCTACTTCCTTCCACAGTTATTCACTTAATTGTCTCCTTATCCATATTACTACATTGTTAATCATAATTTTTCACTACTATTTTTATTTACGCTCTTACGGCGTATTGGCAGCTTGACTTTTGGGTATCTTGTATATTTTACTGCTCTGTGTTCTACTCAACATATCAGTTAGTTTGAGCAAGAAGCTCTCCTGAACAGGAAAGTTTCTTTCAGTTCACAATAGAATACAATAAGCATCCTTGAAGTCCATGTGTTGAAAAGCAGGAACCACTAAATGTTTTGTGATCTGTCTCTTCTGACGCTTTTGTTAGTATTTGAGAATCCTGTGGATTCCTTTTTATTCTGTGTTTCTGCTGCTAACCATTAGAGACTGTGTTGCTTTATTAACAGTAATATTTTGCATTTTCAAATGTGGCAACTCCTCTTTGATAAACTCAGTGTTCTGTACAAATGCTAACGAGCTGCTGGAGTGTTCAGAATTTGAATTGGATTCCAGTCATACTGTTATGAGCAAGTTACTTACAGAAAGGCTAAGAACCACATAGGGTAATGGGAATTAGGCACTTACATGCCTTAAAAATTATCTGTCATTTAGTATTTTGTTCAGGAACTTTTGAGATGTCAAGGGAAGTTTCCAAATAGCTCTTCTCTTTTTTTTTTTGAGGGTTGACTTTGCTGCTTTCAGGACACTTCCACAGTGGAAGACCAAGGCAGTCTGTAAAAGTGCTTCATTTTTTCTTCTGGAATGTAATAAACTTTGCATTTCAGTATTCATACTCTGTCTATCCATTGGCTCAGGATATACGTCTGTTAAATAATGAAAGTTAGTGATCACAAAGTGATAGTGTATACTTCGATGTATTTCATATGAGTAATATAGTTGGCATTGGTACCAAACTGAGTGCAGTGTTACTGTGAAATGATTGGTATATTGATTTTATAACAACGTAAAAGCTGAAGTGATTTTTCAGCATCATGTGGAAATGGATACGGTCTTTATTTTCAGTTGTCCTAATATTCAACTTTAAAAAATGTACCACCCAGCAATGATAAATGCCATTTACTCTCTCTTTTTGACTCATCTTGATGTTATTTTTATGCATCGCTTGTGCTTTAAGCTCCATCATGAGTGTGAACTTTGCTTTGCTTTATGCTTTCCCTTTTAATTCAGGAAAACTTCTGTGCTAAGTGTTGAACAGTACAGTTTGTTGGTTACTGACTACGATGTATATGAATAATGAATACCAAATGATACTGGGGCCTGATTCTCAATAGCATGTTTTGTGTAGATGTAGAAGTCAGAAGAAGATGAAGATGTGAAGATGTAGATGAAGGTGTAGATGTCAGAAGAAATCCAGATGCTAGTTTTGGATTCTGTAAACCCAGCATATCTGTCTGCTGTCTCTACAAATGTGTGTACAGGCAGAGTATCACAGAAGATACTTTGGACCAACTTAGGTCATCAGTTTTTAAGATCCCCATTATTTACACCTTTTTAACACCTCCTTCAAACTCCAGCAATATAGTTTCTGCTCTTGGTGAAGTGCTGGATAAGGTAGATGGTGTTGCTGATCACAATCAAATCTTGAAGAGAAACCACAGCTAGAGCTCTGCCAGGTGTGGCTTGCACTCCATCTTTATGGGCTGTGTTGACCTGGTTGCTGGACTAATTTGCAGTACATTGCTGCTGTTATTGTGACATGAACACTGACTGTAAGGTTTTCTTGATGCTGCCTCATTTCATTTTATTTTTTACCTTGTATAGTAGTTTCTTTCAAGGACAGTTCTTGCACTTGTGCCTGTGCTCTGTGTAAGCAGAGAGCAGCTTCATTTTTAGGGAAAAAATGGAAGGTGTCCATGCTGCAAGGCATGGAGTGCTGGCACTGCAGTGACCCTGGCCAGGGTCGTGGCACCACAGGAGAGCACCCAGGGGCAGGGCATTTCCACCATGGCCAAGGTATTTCTTGGGAGACCCATTCACATAAACTTCCCCAGGCTCAATCTTGGAGGTTTTGGGGCATGCTTTAATTACTGCACTTCCTTGTTCTCTTTTCAATGTCTTTTCATCAGGTTTTGGTTTTTTGTTTGTTTTTTTTTTCAAAAGGACTGAACTGTTGTTTTCTCACAAAATGTATCTGGTTCCTATGACTTTCTTTCCCCCAATACATTGTAGTGATTTTGTAGGAGAAATTTGGGTGACACAGAAGGAAAGGGTTTATACTTTTCCTGCACGTTGACCCACATCTCATTTTTCTGTTTCTGTAGAAATGACCTAGTCCATAGTCCATTCTGACCTTTACAATTCAAATGGCTTAAAGTTTGTAAAACTGTGTTCTTCAAATGGGATTCCATTCCTATTTTCTAAGTTTTAGAGGGGAAAGAATGTAACCTAACAGCCTTTTTTAAGCTAAAAAGAAAAGAAGGTTTTGTGTTCACCTTAAATGCAAGTATTACTTCTTCCTAAAGTGGAGAAAGAGTTCATTTACATTGGGTTAAATGGGATGTAAAAGAGGAATTGACTTCTTAAACTTTTGTTACTCCCTGCATCTTAGAACTGCATTTTCTGGGCATAAATGCAAAGCAGCTGTCTTCTTCTAGATTGAAATTCCTGTTTTTTAAAAAATAATTAAAAATTAAATATTAGTCAAATAAGTAAATAGTTCTGTTTTCTGACAGACTTTGGTGGTGAAGATGTTGGCTCACTTCTAATTCGCAAAAGCCCTCCTACAGAACTGTAAAAGGTATTCTCAGTCTTTTTCAGCTTTTAAATGTACATTATACAAGTGACAATGGCCCACGTTCTCATTAGCCTTCTGTTTGTTTGCTTACTAGCGTCTCTCAGCTCCTATTCCTCTCCATTTTGTGTGCACAGTAATACTGTTTTTATAGAATGAGATTACGGTAATTCTTTTATACCTGATGCTTGTCTCCTTTTTTGTTTCATAAATTCAGTTAAATACAAGAGCATCCCTTTGTCTTATCCTCCCCCCTCTCCCCCCTTCTTTTTTAGTTACACAGTAAAACGTAATGGGAGTTTTATGCAGTGTTTCATGGAGGGAAGGATTAGGATTCATGCAGCGAATCCTGTTTTCTGTGTTCACTTACATTAGATTTAGATTATTTGCATTTTTAAGCCTCTGAAATTTTTCCTTACTTTTATACTGAACCAGCTCAACATAACTGTAAGAAATAAGTCCATGCAGCCTAGAGAAACTCGGGATCATGGATGGGACATGGATAGTCCCTAAGATTTAACTAACGTAATGCAGTGGCAATTATGCAAGTAGAGTGTCAGATTATGTTTATTGACCATCTTTTTCCTCTGTGTTAGAGAGAAGTTTAAAGCATGTTCTTTGCATTGTTTTGGTTGAAAATGTTTTTTATATATATTTGTGTATGTGTATATTTGTGTGTGTATATACATATTCATTATCTACAGATATATTTGTTTGAAAGCATACTGCAGACATAAATTTCAATATGTGTACTTCTTCTGTATCCTTTTGAAATAGGCAGGCAATTCTTTTGAGGGAGGAGAGGCTGTGGGTTGTGACACTTGCCCGGTGCCCAGATATTCATAGGTTCACGTCTTGAAGCAGAAAGCTAAAAACAGTTTAATCCTTTTTTAAAATTTATTCTTTCTAAAGACAAAAGAAATAGGGGTGATTTCCCGAAGGCTGTGTTGTATCCTCTGTTATAGCTGATGCTGCCAGATCTACTCTCTGTGATCCTTTTTTCATCATAAAAATAGGCGAGAACAGTCTGAGTTTCTTCCTGGGGCCTCCAGGGACTCCTTGCTCTTTTGCTGTCCTTCAGCTGTCGTGGCCCTGACGTGCCAGATGTGACAGTGGTTTTTGTGGCTGCTCCAAATGTATGTTTGTCAAGCTGGACAAAGAAGGGAGGTATGTGTGAGAGCACTGCACACACTTGTCTTATATCTAGGTGGAAGTTTTTTTTTTCCATGGCATTTCTGGGTATCTGATTGGACAATTTCAGATTCTTTGAATAATTTCAACCGAGTTTAACTCAATAAACTCAGTAATCGTGGGACAGAGATAAAGAAATACTGAAACGGATGAACTAGTGCAGTCATGTAAATCTGTTTTCTTTGGCTAAGTTATTACTTGGACTTCGTGTCTGATAAGCACATAAAGAAATATCTGATGGCAAACATGAATGACAAACTTCTAAATAAAAAGTAGTGTAAGCGGTGGTGGGAAAAGATTAACTAAATTTTAGGATCTGTGGTTGTGTTTTCTTTATTGCAGGCTAAGTTTTGCAGAGACTGAGCCGTTAACAAACAAATAATAACTGCAGATAGTTATACTAAATACTGATGATGTATATCTCTTCCACTGATGAAGGTATACATTCTGATTTGATTGAGGAAAAAAAAGTGCAGTTTTACTTTGAAGAAGTTTGTGCTTGTGATAAATGGTTACACTGAGTGCTTTCATTTTTTCTGGTGTATCTTTTCAAGCTCTTCATGTGTTCGATCCCCCAAACACATCGGTATCTGCACTGATCACTGGTGTGTGCATTTTTTCCTAATTAGTGCTGTCCTTTAGGCAGCTTAAAGCAGAGCTCTTGCCTTTGTCAGCCTAGGTCACTTCAATTTCCTATTTAGGAAAAAGAATCTATTCACTGTATTTTTGTACGTTTTTTAATTTTTGTTTGTATACATCTTATTTGGTGGAATTCACCTTATTTGGTATAATATTGCTGTCCCTTTGTACCAGAGTTATTAAACATTCCATATATTCAGAACCTTACATTAATTTCTTCAGAATTTCTGGTTTTATCTCTGAAAGTGAATCGAGGTGATTATCAGTTACTGTACACAACTGGACGTTTGGCATATCTGCAGCAGCTGAGTTAATTCTCATGTTTACTAATTCCAGGCAAATTGATTGTTTTCATATTTGCTTATTATGGAAATGTCTTTACCTGGAATAATTGTTTCTGCTATTTGCGTGTGATAGTCAGGTTTTGCCAAGTTCACGTGTACTTCTGAATGTGATATAGACACATGAGTACTCTCTGTGGCTCAAACTCATGCTGCAATGCCAGGCTGATGAAGCAGCACAGCTGAGAGATCTTCAGTGCCCTGGCTTGGGAAGAGTTGGTAATTAGCTGGACCTTTAATAAATGGGCGTAATCCTAGTCAATAATATTCTATTTTACTTTGTTTCAAATGAAGTGTAAAGTATTATATATCCTCCCCAACCATCCTCCTCTATGAAATGGTAATTTCCTGCTGGGTTGTAATGAAAGTGTGGTATTAAATGGGACACGTTTGGCTGACGCAAAGTAAGGGGACACGAACGCCTCGTGGTGGGGATTGCAGGCCCCAAATGAAGGTGCCCAATGGGTGTCACAGGGCCGGAGGCCTCTGTTGGAAGCTGTGCACATGGGGCCTTTTGGGAAGGGTGGGCGGCTCCACAAAGCAAACTTGGTGTTCACCCCACAGCCTGGCAGGGCGGTGGGTCGGGCAGGAACACGGCTGCCACAGCCAGAGAGCACAGCGGGTTGTACAACCCACAGCAGGCTGTAACGGGCTCGGTGTGTTGTCACATCTCATTGCCTAACAAGAGGAAGCCTTAGTCCATTCCTCAGAGAATGGCAGCATTCTAGATTAATGGCGATACAAGTTTTCATAGGATTAGGGGATCAAATCATGTCTGAAGCCTTGCAGCAGTACAGAAGCTTTATCCGGTTTTCTGGTGGTTTACTCAGTGCTGCATCCCGCTACATGGAGCATGTTAGACTGAGGAGCTTCAGAGCAGCAATGGAATGCTGGGGGAAGGCATGAGCTGCCGGCCGCAGCCCAGCAGCACCCTGAGAAGCTCCATGCTGCTTTCCTCTCCCAGGGCAGGGGCAGGTTGCCCTTCCACCACACTGTTTTTTACAGCTGCCCACCCAGAAATACCGGTGCGGGTGTCTGAGATGTCACATGACAGCTGGGCTGCATCGTTCTGAGTGTTCTGGGGAGTCACTGTGCTGCAGGTATGGAGCCGGCTGCCTTCTGTAAATTGTGCAGGGACTTCTTTTCAAGTGTTACCCTGGTTAAGTACATTTAAAACAAGAAAGCAGGAAATAGATTTTGAAGAAACACAGCCGTCCATCAGTATTTACATTATTTACAGACAGATGGTTCTCCCCTCCAAGGATATTCTAGGTTTTGCATGAATTTCATTGTGCTCTTAAGTTACAAATACGAATATATATACCCATACATTAGTCTGTTTGACTTTGTGCTGAGATCTCATAAAAAATAACGGTGTCAGACAACACATCATGATTGTATTGAATCACTTTTATGATAAGGCTTCTGTTGCACGTATTTTGTTGCCAGCTTCAAGGTAATAGAGGCAGAGGCTGTCTCCTTCTCCATGTTGTTAGGGAGCCCTTCACCTATGGCTGATTCAGACCATTCTTTCTCTGAAGTATCTGAGAGACGTAAGCTGAACATGCCATCTTATATGGTCACTGTAGAAACAGCTAGGTGGCAATGTTTTTCTTGTTTCTTATCATTGTACTAGTCCGTCATTAAGATGCTTGTTAATAGAGAGTAGTATCTTGTAGATTTTGTACAGAGAGGGGAGTTAATTAGATTTTCAGAAATACATTTGATAAGAAACCTGCTTTTAAAACTATACTTGTGCGTACGCCAGCTGAGACTAAGCTAAGAAAGACATCATAATAATCTTCCATTCTTTTAGGTCAGCCATATCTGGAATCCAATTTATTTATGTATCCTGTTAATATGGTAAGTGAGACATGAAACGTTTTCTACTAAAAATGTGTTTGTATTTTGTCTTGGTTCATTTTTTGCCCCACTCCTGAACTTTGAGTCACTGAAGTGCTGGTTAGGAGAGCATGCGAGGACCTGGAACTCCTCCTGAGTGCCCTCATATGTTCTTCATATACTCCATGGTCTGTTTGAAGTCTGCTGTAAGATGGCAAAGGATCGCGTATCTCCATTAGTTTGATCTTCAATGAATGAAAGGTGTTGAGGTCTTCTAGGTGATGATTAAAGTCCAGCTTTATTGATTGTATGTTGCTTAAATATGTAGCCAAGTGTATGAGTGTTGGTTAGGTGGGATGCAGAGAAAGGAGTGATCGCTTTTATATGCCGTAATAATGTTCATCTTCACACAGAACCTCAGTGATGCAGGAATTGTTTGGGTATGAAGATAGGAGATGGGTTGGAATGCTTTGCACATGTATGCTGTGCTTCAGTGTAAGTTTTTGTCTTTGAAAGATGTTATCAGCTTAGATTTTGGTGAAAGCCAGCAGCTGCTAGATTAGCCTTCCCTGTTGACTGAAGAGAATATACAGCAGCATTTTCTGTCTGCATTCTTGCAGACATCGTATTTTTTCCAAAATCTTCCCCTCTCTAATGAAAAGGTATGATAAAAGACTGTTTCCTTTGAATGCATATGGTGTTTAAAGCTTTCATAAGTATTTACTCCAGCAGAAGATAATCAGGACTGTTCTTAATTCATATATATCTCACTATGCTTTCTCACGAAGAGTATTTCCTTAAACCATATTCTAAACAAACTTCTGCAGGTGAATTGTTCATCTTCAGGAAAATATCATTCCTCTTCTCTTGATTGTAAGAGGATGTGTGAAATCTTCTTTATTGTCCTTACATTATTATGAGGAAAAAAAAAAAAAAAAAAGAGTTGTTCAAAGACAGATGGTCTTTCTGTCTTATTCTGAGATTAAGAAACTTCTTGCATTAAAAAAGAAAAAAATGTTTTGTTGTTTTGCATCGGTGATTTAAATTGCTGTTACTAAAGAGGTCAGGCATGTGTTAGGATTTGAAGGTAGCAGAAGCGGATGTTTTGCTTTCCAGTTTGTAAACTCCCGTGTCTGTTGAATTACTCCCATCTCTCCTGAAGGTTCAAGCAGGTCCTGGAGAATGGTTGAATTGTTTGGCAGACGCAGGACGTGGGAAGCCCGGGGGGTGCTCCCAGCAAGGCTGTGCTCTGTCTTGCACCAAGCATTGGGTTTGCTGGAAATTTGATGTGTAAATCAACCTTTTTAGATGTTCTCACTTAATCCAGAAGTTTCCAAGCTTTCTAAGGTAAAATGGAATTATTCCTGAAGTCCTGAACTGAAAACTACTTTGTCAGTGACTCTTCTAATTATTTTTATTATTTTTTTGAATGAAATACTGGACTCATCATGTGTTTATTTTTATTTGTGGATTAACATAAGTGTGAGACTACTGCTGTTTTCAAACCAGCATTCGAAGGCCCTCTGCTATGTTCATGCCAGAGGACAGGAGACTCCAGGGTCTCATGTTTTCACTTTCCTGCTCCTCCCAGCTGCAATTGCTCCCCAGTGCTCTGGTTCCAGTTTGAAGTTTTAAGAGTCTTTTCAGGCTTTTAGCTACAGCCTTTTTTTTTTTTGTTTTTTTTTTTTTTTTAATATCACGGAGGGAAATGCTGCAACTTCCTTTTGCCTCCCCCCTCCCTTTAAGGTGAGGTTCAAGGTATAGGTCAGGTCAAGGATACTTCAGTTACTGAAGCACCCAGTTTAAAGTGGGCTGGCTGGTACTCTGTCTTGTGCTTGGTACTGTGTGGTTTTTCTCTTTCACAAGAAAATGGGTGGAAAATTTTGAGTTCTTTCTGATTCAAATCTAAAAAGATATCAGATTTTGTTTCAATTTATCTGTCTCGTTAATAAAGATAAAAAGATGACTATTATTAATCTTGCATATAATGAAACAGTAGTGGGTGAATAAGTTTGTACAATGCAGTATAGTCTAATATTATGGAGTGCTTTGGGGAGGCAAAATCTGCTTGTGCGTTAGGAGGTTGTGTATTGTAAAAACATCAGTTTTCTGTTAGACTAAACAAATCTTAAATATTGGATACATGAAACAAATGCTTGAGTCTCTGCTTATCTGAAAGAAAAACAACACCCAAATACTACTCAGTGTATAAGTAGATTCTTTAGAAGAATGCTTAGAAATTGGATTGTGTTTTGCTAGTTGTACTTTCAGCATTTGGCCATTTTTTTGTTTAGTGTGAAGAGCTGTCATAATTCCATGCATATTGTTATGTTAGTTCTGAGGAATGATAGGAAAAGGGTACAACTAAAAACAGCTCTTTAAAACATCTGCTTTATTATTTTGACGTTCCTCTGTGTGGCAGTCCTTGTATCTGTGTCGCCACGCACACTGCTAAGTTAGACTAAGATACTGCAGCTGAGCAGCAAAAATTAAAACTTTATTTCCTAAAATATTTAACTCTAATGTGAATTAATAAAAAATTAGTACCTTAAGATTTAATTAGCGTACTCAAATACAGCTACTAACCTTCGCTTGTGATGAGAGTTCTGCTTCAGCCTGAACAAAAGATTGGAAAACTCCACTCTGCAGATATGTAATTTTGCTCCTCTGGAAACATCTGTGTTTCTAATTTGGAGGCCAATCATATTTGCTAATGGGCAACTGTACTGCAGCTAGCTAGAAAAGCAGACCTTTTTTCAGATTCAGGAAGACCGACACATATTAACAGCCTTAAGCAATAACCTTTTTATGAGCCAGTAATGAGTCCCACCCAACTTTCCACAATCTTTTATTATTTTTTTTTTTGTAATTATAATTATGGGAATCTGAATGTCACTTTCATCTTTGAGGGTGTCTGTCCCAGCACACAAAATTGTGAGCGTTTGTGGTATTTCTCTTAGTCCAAAAAATAATGCTGTTTGTCTCACTGTAATACAGCAATCCTTTATAAAACATGTCTTTTCAGAACACCTTTTTACATAATGTTAAGCCACTTGAATCCTTACAAATTTGATATGTCGTAATTCTTCATATTTTGAATTTTGGAAGCAATGACTGATTATTGTAAAAGATACCTTCAAATCACAGTCTAGTATGGGGAAGGAGGAGCTGTTTTGGGCATTTTCTCCTCCCTTGTTCCCCTTTTTTTTTTTTTCTTTTGCTTAAACAAACTAGCATTAATTGCTTTGAAAGTGTGCTAATTCTTGAATCTGGAGGTAAAGTTGTTCTGGCAAATTCTCATAATTAGGCAAATTAAAATTCTCTGTTGTATAGCCGTGTCTGTTTCTTTACTGTGCCTTCAAACCAGCGGTGAATAGTAGTGCCATTCTAAGTACATTTTAATATTGTTATATTCAGCACACCATGAAATAGTACCCCCTGAAAATGACTATTATGTAGCTGAAGATTTAGGTTTTTACTTTGATATTCTTCAAACCATATGGTAAGTATCTTCTCCCTAGCTGAAAAATCCAAAGGGAAAAAAGTAACAGCCTGTTTTCCTTTCTTCTCTACGTATTTCATGCAAACACTCAGTCCTATTAAGAAAGAAGAAAGATCTGGTTAGCTTATTCTGCTTTTCAAACTGACAGTCAAAGAATAGAGTGTCGTGGGGTTTTAAATTAACTAGAAGTGAGCTACAGTGCAAAGCAGTTTTTCCAAAATTTGATTCGTTATTTGAATAGATGAAGAAGAATCTGTAATTAAACACAATCTAGTGAGCCTCTTAATGAAAAGCACATTAGGAAAAAAAAAAAAGATAAATTTTATGTGAGAGTTATATGAATGTGTTAATAGTGAAAGGAAAGATGTACTAAGGCCTATCTTGTTTCTACTAGTTTCTTAGGAAGAGTAGGAGGAGGGCTGTGTAGAAGTGGTGATGTTTGCATTTTTATATCGTAACGCTGTGCCCTGGAAACATGAAAGGACTTTTGTCAAGAGCCTCAAGGCAAGGTTTTTGATAGAGGTCTTGCTAAATCAAACCTAGAAATGACGCACAAGTGAACTTGTACACCTGTGAGCACAGACAGAGATTCTGTGTTCTCTTTTGTACCAGCATCGGCACTAGAAATACTGGCGCGCAGAGAAGTGAGTTTGCAGTCACTTCCTGTAGGAGCAGGAAAAGCTGTAAGCAGATGTGCCATGGTTACATCATGATGAAGTGACAGTGCTCTGGAAAGTGTCTGTCTGATGTTACCAGGTCATCCCACTCACAGACTGAATGGGCAGGAGATGCCTGCATACCAGCAGGAGGCAAGGATGTGCTGTGTTGGGATGTGGGGGCTTTGTTCATCTTGTAGCAAGATTACACATAAATATTCAGTACACAAAATGAGGAAATGTAAGGAAATTAGATGAAAGGAAGCTTTTGCTTTCTTTTTAAAACTTCACACAAAATATAGTGTTGAAGTTTTAAAGTTCGTGCCACTGAATTCCTGTTTTCCAATTGACTTCAGTTAAATAATCTTGAAGCATGAAGTTATTACAGCAGTGCTAAGGTAATAGGCTGCGGGTTTTTGTTTTAGCTTCTATGAGGATAGCTACTGGAGAGGGCTATGGCTTCATGTTGAAATCTCTACCATACTTCTTGAACTGCAGCATTCTTTGAAGCTTACATTTCAGTAACTATATAAGCCTTAGATTTGCCAATGCATTTGATTGCATATTCTTCTAAACGATGAGTCAGAGCAGTTTTGCTTTCTTCTTCAAATGCCTATTTTTATCTAACTACTTTTAGTAATGTTTAGGTGTAAATAACATTTCAGGGATTTTATCTGTTATTTCTAGAAAGCTTGGAAGACAGGGCTCTGGTTATTTTAGACAGATAAATTGTTTCATTTGTTTATGTGTCATTGTTAAATGTTTCTTGTTGGCTGATTACTTAATATGTCTGAGTGCTTATGAAAATGAAGAGCTAATAGTATTAGTGGGAGGCTGGCATGGGGTATGCAGGCCATCTTTACAAGCTTCTGGATTCTCTTCTGTGCATGCACTTCTGCCCAAGCCAACACTGCCTGCTCCAGTTGTATGCTTTTCTTTGGGCACATATTGCTAATCGTCATGAGTTTAGCCAAATTAAATGGTGTATTTCTAACAAGAAAAAGAGTTTGGATTCCCATCCATATGCTTTAGTTGATGTCAAATCCTACTTTAAACAGCTGCTGACCTCTATTACCAAAGCATAAGGGCTAATTATGCTTGAACAAATTTCCAATTTCAGCCATTTGTAAGAAGCCAGTCTTTACATTTCCAAGTGAATATCTATTTTGTTAGGTCTGTATAACACACAGCAGTATCTGCAGTATAACCTACCTGTTTTATATGTCTTACGATGTGTTGTGCTCAAAGGTCAAATGCCTTGAAAGTGTATAATACTGAAAAGCCAAGAGTTCCTAGAAGTGTCATACTTCCTTCATCTTTACCATGTTATCTTTCTGCTGGAGATGAATCATCAGGAAGATAAATGTGCTTTCTGCTTAAAAACTGCATGCAGTCTTTTTTCTAGAAGCTTATCTTCCAGCTCTTAGCCAGCCATTCCCTACGCACCAGTTACAAATGGTTCAATCTGGCATTAGTAACTGGGAGAGCTGGTTGCACTAGCTGTTATCCACAGAAGGCTTTGAAACTCCACAGATGGCCATATCCTCTTTCCTCTCCTCCCTTGAGTCAAAATGTGTAAATGTAAATCATGCACGGTTAGGATTACTCTTTAGAAAGCCTGTAAGTAGCTCTCATGTAAAAATCAGTTAAAGCTTGAGGCATTTATATGAAAAGGATGTATGTAAAGGATTCGCAAGTGTTCTCTCTCTTTCACATGCACTCTTTTTTTTTTTTTTCCTTTCAGCTAAAATTGTATATGTAGAGCCATGTGTACCTGCAGAAAGTATACCATAAGTGGAAAGGCTAAGCAGGTGATCATGAATGATTCAGGGTGGTAGAGCATCTGGCCTGTAATGAATAGCATTTTATTTCATATAAATTTCTGGTTGAAGCTTTGTTTTAAAGAGCAAGTCTGCTTTTCTGAAAGTGCACATATGGCGAAGTCAGAGTTCACAGATAAAGATAGTACAACATTAGGGTTTTAGCTGGCGACATTGATAGCAACAGTAATATGGATAAAGCCTGTCATACCGGTCCTGTAACACTCCATAATCTGACAAAACATAGAAATCAAACTTGTAGAACTGAATTAGAGATGTGTGGGTATTAAAATAGTCGATTCGCTCCCATTTAAACCCAGGCCATCTGTTGTTTCCAGCTGTACTGCTTCCTGCAGCAGCATACTGGGAACGCCATCGCAGCGCCAACAAATCATTTCTTTCTGGTTCTGCTGCATCTCTCCCGGTGGCTCTGAAGCACCTAACTTTGCTACTGCTTGCTTGCATGATGCTGTGATGGTGAGGGCTGCAATGGACTCCCTGAGTTCATTTGGCAAAAAATAAATAAAAAATAAAAAATAAAAACCCTAAGAAGCAACAAATAATATTTTGAAGGCTCCAGCAGTATGTTTCAAAGTATGTATAGTGCAACACCTTAATCTGCTGCTGTCTGTAAAGCAATGGGCTGTCACCTCCCTCCAGACCTCTGCTTGCCTCATTAATATCGCTGGAACAAATTATCACTTCACAGCCCAGAAATCTTCTGTAGCAGTTGTGGTGATTGATGTAACAAGGCTAAAAAGTAATGATGAAATGCATGTTCCAGAAGACAGATTCAAATGGCAGAATCTTCAAAGGCAATTAAATGTGACACGGGAGGAGTCTTCCTGGAATAATGTATTTTCAAATAAATGGAAAGATAACCATGCTATTCTGTTGTTATTATACCTAAAATAGTTTTGTGTGCAGTAATTATCTCTGAAAATTAACCATGCAGGCACAAAATAAGTTTTAAATATGTGGACAGAGGATAGCGAATTGAACTGAAAAAAAAACCGACCACTGAATGTACCTGGTTTTCTGAATTACATCCTTTGTCACATGCATGCACTTAGGAATTTATATTTAAATAAATCATGACAGTGCTTTTGAACATTGTTTTATAGCAACCTATCTGGAGCTTCTGTTACTCTAATTCACAGCTAAAGCGTTATCAAATAATTAGGTAATTTTATTGGCTTAAAGTAAGGCTTACTGATTCAAAATACAGTTGTAATTAGTGAACCTTGTGCAACAAAGGGTTCCCATACTTCTCTAAATACATCCAAGCCTTAAATGAGCTCATGTAACTTCCTGCATGTGAACTGAACGAGTAGTCCAGTCATAACTGTGAGAAGGAGCTGCATTATTGTCTCTTGAATTTCACAGATCCCAGGGGAGCTGCTCATGTAAATAAGAGCTGCAGGAATTGGGCAGCTTTCCTGCCCAATGTAGGGCTGTTTTTTTCCTACAAGTCAAATAACCTCACCACTCTCCTGCAAAGTGCCAGAGTACCTTTAATATTAGACTTGCTTTCAGTAGACAGTTCAGTTTAAGAGAAGCAAGAGCATATTATTCCATTGGGATTGCTTATTGCAGCACTTGAGCTCTTCTCGAAAATCAAGTGTCAGTGCTCTCTGTGCTTGTAGCACTGTCACAAAACCCGGGGTGGCTGTGAAACCCTCGTGTTCACGTGTAGCTGATGGAGTACCCTGTGTATCCAGGGCAGCTTAATTTATAATTAAAATTCAGATTAGAAGTTTTGTATTCATGTAGTGGCTGCCACAACAGACAAAAGCTTTTCATCTTCCGTCAACCAGTGGAGCATTTTGTGTTGTGGTTTCCACAGATGCAGATCAACTCCTCCCCCAGCACCAGTGGACACATGCATATAATTGAGTTTCAGCTCCCAGAAGTTTGATGGTCTTTGTCTTTAATTCTAGTATAAGCTGCTTCTGAATTAAAATTTTAAATTTAATTTAAATGAAAATTTAAATTAAAAAAATATGTATAAAATAAAGGGGAGGGGGGATATAATTGAAGTGCTGATGAATTCTTTGCCATAAATCAATCTTGGAGAAAGCAGAATGCAGTCAGGAGTAACGCCGTAGTGGAAAACGGAGTGACCTGAAAAAAACACTGTCAAATATCTGAGAACGTTTCTAAACATGAGATACAAAGGATGAGATACAAGGAACTCCAGAAGAAGAAAGCGAACACAGTGCGATTTAAAGTAACCTGTGTAGGAATATTGCTTTAAACTCCATTATGAAAGCATTAATAAATGAGCAGAGGTGATATATTCAGGACCGCACTCATGAGCAGCTTCTGATATCCAACCTCTTTGTTTTGCACTTGGCTTCTGAAACACTTGTTCATGTGAAACTCATTTTTTTCTTTTTATGGGACTGGTTTAATTTTATAGAGAAACCCTGCAGTGTTTTCCACAACTTGAGCTGTAGTATGCATTTTTATACAACTCAATTTAAAATTACTACAAAGAATCCGCGCTGTATTTTAGTTGCCCTGCTTCAACAGAGAAATGCACAGTCATTGAAGCAAGGATCTATCTGTGTGGGTCTTGGCAACATGAGGGTCAGAAGACATGCTTTCAAATCAATTAAAAGATTTCTGCTGACTTTGATGGCCTTCAGGTCAGGATGCCATAGAAATTGGAGAAAATAAGTGGCTTGTGTTTAAAGTCTTCCAGTTATTCCAAAATAAAACGGTTACTGTAGCCTTCACTTAAACTATGCAATTAATCTAGGTCAGTTCAGAAGAGCTTTCTCCTTCCATTGGGAACAAGTTAGAAGTGGGAGGTGGATACAGGACTGAAAACTTGGGAATTTGTACTGTCTTTTCAGTGTGTTGTGATGGACAGTGTTCAGTGAAAAATTAAACAGGTGTGTGTGATTGACCCAATCTGGTCATAACAGTGTCTGATTTGGTGTAAAGAATCTGGTGCTTATGTTGATGTTCTTGGTGCTGATCAACAATTCACTGCACTGGAGTTTATAAACAACTTTCTGACCTTTTAACTCTTAAGAGAATTTGCAACAGAGAATTTCCCATCAATCCATGGCTGTTTCATTTTTCAATTAAAAAGTGGTATTGATACTTAAGCATCTGACTAAATTTATATTGTTGTAATGCAGAGAGTTCTGGACTTTTTAATTTTGGAAGAACTTAAGCCATCTGTTGCCTTGAAGCAGAGAGATTTAGTAATCAAGTACAACAGTAAGAAGGAATTTATCTAGGGAGGCTATTAATTAACAAAGTTGGATAAGGTTCAGCATCTTCTTGCCTTTAGAAGTCAAGTCACTCCTGACAAATTGGTTGGACAGTTAGATATTGAGGCCAGTGCTGGGTTAGATGTTTTTTATTTTCATTGCTCCTACTCTGGAGGAGGGTAACCATGAAAAATTTCAACATTGTTGTGTGTTTTTCTTTTCAGAAAAAAAAAAAAAAAAAAAAAAAAAAAAGAAGTGGTGAAAATAAACTTAGCTTCATCTATTTGTGCGTGTGTGTTTGTGTGTGTATGTATGTGTGTATATATATACATGAAAAAATAAATAACATTCTGCTCAAGCAACAAAATCATCTCATAGTTTGTGACCTGTTTTCCAAGTGTGTCTCCCAGCATTCAGGCTATGGAGGGGGGAAAGAGGAGGAAAAAAAAATAAATGAAAAAAACCAATTTCTTAAAATGCAGATTGCTACTGCTCCTCAGCTGCCTCAATATATACTACCAGTACTGGCCTTCCCTTACTTAATTCCTCGTGTGCAGGTGAAAGAACATAGTAGTCACTGTCATGTGAAATTCTTGCTGAATTCTTCTATGGTGTGGGACCAGTGGAGCTGATGTTTTGTGTTTGGGATCAGTGGTAGCTGAATGGGATGGGAGCCTTTGTGTCGTATGAGTTGCTATTTTTCCATGTTAGTGCGAACACAAGCAGAAGATTTCTGGCTTACAGGGTCGATAAAAATACATTCTTGAACTTGTTTTTGTGAAGTCTAATAATTAATAGAATTTCCTTGGAAGTAGAGAGCTACTGAGAGAAACCTCAGCGTGAAGACTTCAATGATTTTTTGCAACCTAAGGGGTTGCTAAAGATAACTCTTGGTGACCGAGTGTTTTAGTAGTTTGTTAGGAGTCCTCTGACAGTAGTAGTGGGGGATGCTAAATGTATTTTATTTTGCTTAGGCAGTAATATCAAAGAAAAGGTCAAAACAAAAGGCATTTATCCTCTGAAAGCCATTTAATGCTTTTAACATTTCATACCACCTTTCATTCATGAAATCCCTGGACGTTTGTGGCTCAGCCTTTTCCTGATCATCTCCTAGTCACTAATCCTTGTTCTTCTTCTTCTTCTTCCTTTTACCTTTACAGCTGAATTTTCACCAACTTCCCTGAATCACTGTTATTAAAACCTTATAATCATGAAGTATCCCAAACTGGAAAGGACCCACGTAGATACTGAGTCCAACCCTTGGGTCTCCAGAGGACCACCCAAAATTCAAGCAGTGTTATCCAAATGCTCCTTGAGCTGCAGCAGCTCGGTGCCGTCATCACTTCTCTGGAGAGCTGTTCTATGCCCACTGACTTCTGGGGCAGACCCTTTCTCTGACCACCTCCCCAGCTTTCCCCTGGTGCTTAGCACTGCCCTGCACTCCCTGTGAGGAGCTGCAGCTACCATGAGGGCTCCCTTCAACCTCCTCTGATCTGGGCCAAACAGACCCAGCGATCTCAGCTACTCCTCATGCATCTTGCCCTCCAGATTCTTCACTATTTCTGTAGCCCTCCTTTGGATGTTTTCTAATAGTTTTTTGACCTTTTTATGTTGTAGCATGCAAAACTGCACCCAGTGCTGTAGGTGAGGTGGCTCCAGTGCAAAGCACAGCAAAACAGTCACCGGCCAGCAATGCTGGGCCTGATGCACCCCAGGGCACTGTTGTCCTCTCTGTCTGCCAGGGCACACTTCTGGCTCAGATTCAGTGTGCTTCCAACCAGAACTCCCCCATCCCTTTCTGCAGCGCTGCTCTCCAGCCTCACGTCCCCCTGACCTGTGCATAGAGCCAGGGCTGCCCCATCCCAGGGGCAGGATCTGGCACTGATTGTTTCTCTTCATATAACTTTAACCTGGACCACCTTAAAAATACAAATTCAGCAGTCGTTTCCTTCTATCTGCTCTCGCATTCTCCCGGAAGGTATCTGGCAAGGTTCACTAGCTCATGCTCAGCACTGCAGCAGGCCCAGTTTTATTACTTCTGGTTGACCCAAACTGGCAAAGTGAGCGTGCTTTTGGAGTTGCTTTCTAAGATGAAATCAATCCTTTGAAATAAGAGTTAAATCTCAATGGTGCTCTGTCATTCTTGACTGCTGTGGCCATTTTGTTTAGTCTTCCCTAATCATATCCCCATTATAATTGTTGAAAGCTGTTTAGTGAAAACTAGATTTCTGGCTTGTCATTCCAGCGTCTCCTCTAAATCGCTTTCTATGCCTCGTCACATATAAATTGGTTGACTTTTCTCTTTCTGGATCTCTGTAATCTAGTTTCTGTGGCTTAGAAGAGAAAACTCGTGCCAAGCTTTGCCTCCGCCTAGTGAAATGTTTAGAAAATCACCTCTGTCCCTTTTATTCAGCTAAAACATTACCCATGAATGTCTGCCAAGTTGGTTCATCATCCTTAAATGCCTTTGTAGAACTCTGCATTCACAATATTCTATGAAACGTTTAACCCCAGTCACTTCAGATTATGCTCCAAGGCTGCCTTTTAACCAGTATTGTCTCATTATTTATTTCCTTTCTCTTTTCCCATCTGCTTGCTGTATTAATCTGTTCGCATCTCATTCTTGATTTGCAAACTGTTTGACTTAGATCACTTCTATTTTATATTTGCGCAGTGTCTGCTAGGAGAGCAGTCTGTAAGTTCTGCTGAAATAAGTGATGATCATTTTAAGGCAAAGTTAACACTGAGGTGCTATGAAGCTGCACGTAAGGGGTATTTGAAGTGAGCATGTTGGGGAGAAGCTGTTCCTTCTACTCCTTTCTCTTCTCCTTGTTGTCCTTTCCCTCCACAGTTATGTTCAAAGCATTCCTCAGAGCTTAAGGCCGTGTCAGAGCATGCAGCTCTTCTCTGGCCAGTGCAGGAGGGTCTAAATTTGTTTATACTCTCTACCTGGCTGCAAAACTGAAGGCAAATACAAACGTCCTCAGCAATATTTATTTAATGATTCTGAACTAAGCTGTAATAGTCCAGGTATTTAAAACCAAATTTACTGAATTTTAAAGCATGACTAATTGTGTTTGGGTATAATTTATAAAGAAGTAATTAGTAGCCAACTTCTGAGTACCAGATCGTGAAGTCAGGATTGCGGTCTGTGGTAATGCTTCTAATGCAGTGACTCTGTAGGTGTGAATTTTGTGACTTAGGAAAAGTGAGATTTACATTCTGTGTTACGTTTTTCACTAAATCCTTCCAACTAATGACTCTTAATAGGTGAAATGCTAACTGAAATTTTCCATGTTTAATTTTCTGTTAAGAATTCATAGAAGAGCTGACTTTGTTAATCTTGTAGCGTAAACTGTGTAGGAAACTTCGATACCTGTTGGACCAAAAATGAAGCATTCAGTCAAAGAGCTTAGAGCAGTCATCTCTTGTGATTTTTTTGAGTTCACTGCATTTGGCTGCTTGCTTTGTTGTGTGATACAAGCCTAAATGCACTGGCAGACCAGCTGTAATGGGGGAGGCTTTAGAAAGCCACAGTATAGACTCTGCTTGGAATTTAAATGCTAGTGTATTTGGAACCAACATGGTTGATGTACAATCTATCCTTGCCAAAATCTCTATATGACATGGGAAGTAAAGCAAATAAGAGTTCCTAATCTTTAGTTTGCACGTACAGTAATGAAACAGTATTAAAAGAATGCAATGGCAGGCAATGTGCGTGTAAAGAGGACTGTATAAGGCAGGTGGATTCACTGAACGTAAGCTTTGTGACTTTGTTCCAAGCAGAACAGCAAATGTACATATTTCAGACTAAAAGTGTGGTTATTAGTTGAAAAAAGGTTGGATAAAGCATCAGTCTATAATCCTGAGGGTGAAATCTAATGTATTCCAATCTTAAATATTTGTGTCTCTCTCCTGAGAAGTCAAATTCAACCATAGAGTCTATAGGAGTGGATGGTATTAATACAGAAGTCTTGATGGCTGTTCTCCTGTTGGCTTGGAGGTGTATTCAGGGTAGTGGCTGGAGTGGATCCTGCTGGCTTAGTTTCATGCAGTAGCAGCCCGTTTTGTGCTTGCAGGGCCTTGCTACAGCAGGGAACAGTGAGAGCAATGCCAGGGAGCTGTCTTGAGGGCCCTTGATGCTGTTGTCAGCAGTGGTTAATGCATGGAACAACCAAGATTGATTCCTCTGAGGAGTGCATTCAGTGCAGCAGCCTAGCATGAGGACTATTCAGCAGGTTCAGGTTTTCCCATATTAGTTGTTCCTCTGTCTTTGACACTGTAGGAGAAATTCTTCTCTGTACAACATTCTGGGCTTTGATAACCGTCACTTGTGGTGGAGGCTTAAATTCCCCTAATTTTAAAGTATAATCCAAGAAGAGTTGGGTGGTGGTGGGAAAAAGAGCTTTAATGTTAGACAGAAAGTTTGAGATATATAAATTAAGAAAAAAAGGGGGGGTGGAGAGGGGAAAGGGGAAAGAACAGGCCTTTTCTTGCTTTGTTTTTAGCTCTGAAATTCTGGCCTGGATTGTCAGTGATGTATTCAATGTCAAACAAACCCACAACTACAATGCTTAAGATGTCTTAAAACCTACACTTTCTCAAATGCTAAGTGTTTCTCATTATCTGTCTTTTCATGCTGAATTTTTACATACGCAATAAACCGCACTGAAGAGTCTGAAAATAACTTCTAGCTCTTCTCTCTTCCATTCATCTCTGTGCTCACATAGAGACAGATAAATGCGTGTGTTTATATTCCTTTTCTCTTCCAGCAGCACTGAGCAATTAGGCACAGCTGAGAGCATTACTGAGCTCATCACTGGTAGTTCTGGAGAACATGTCTTTTGTTCTAGTCAGCCTGCTTCAGGGGGCAAAACTTGTACCACAGGTCTGTAAGGTACAGCATTATAGTTTGGAAATATGTGGCATTGCTACATAATAGGCTCTTATCTTTAACTGTGAATTTTCAATGCTTTCTGATGCTTAAGCCAGATATTTAGCTCTTTGAGTTTTATTTCTATCACTCATTAGACCTGACATTATACAACACGTTTATATCTCAGCTGTCTTCTACCATATGGTACTGTGGAGTTTACTACTCATCTTGCCAGATTGATAGAGAGAAATGGAGCAAAGGAATTGTTCGGATACATTTCAGTTTGAAAGAGAAAGGGACAAAGACACGAAAGGGAACTCCGCTTCTGATGGATGTCAACGAAACGTCCTCTTAGCACACGTCATCTTTTTCTGACTCCTTCATCAGTCACTGTGACTTCACAGAGAAGGCAGTGTGACTTTGCAGAGGAGCATTCTGTTCCATCTAAATCCCAGCAGGATCCTTCAGAGCATTTGATCAATGTCAATTATTAAGCATGCTGCTTATAAGAGCTGCTTCATTTGTAGTGGTGGATTACCATTTATTGGATCAATTCTGCTGAAATCTCTGTTAGATCCACAAAGAATATTAACAGAAGAGTAAAGATAGGAAAAATAAAAGCTGTGGGCAAAGAGTGAACAAGAATACAAAAAAACAGGCCTCCTGAGAGAAGGGAATTTTTCTCCTGAAGTTGCCCATCTGATGAGCTAGTGTCCACACGGACTTGTAAGAGCTGGAGCCCTATCAGATTTACTGTCCTGGAAAAGAATGTTGATTTGTATATGTCTCTTTTTCTTTTGCCTTAACCCTGCGTATGTTTTTATAGAGGTAAATTTTTGTCCTCTCCTTTTTTTTCCAAGTTTCAGTAATTAATTTAATTAGAAGGGAGTATTCAGTCTTTTTCTCCTCCAGAACTGCTGAAAGTCCTGGAGCTTCACTGCTCCCCTAACAAGATGCTCATCTATATGCAAGAGAGGGAAAAAACACTTTGCTGGTTGGTAAGGCAGTGTTTGCATTCAATGTATGAAAAGCCTGTGCAGTGCCATACATTTCCTATAAACACTGCATTTTTTCTAGCTCACTTGATACTAATTTTATTTGTAAATTGTGTACATACAGCTATTAATGGGCTCTTACTACTGCTGGTCAGCCACTTTGGGGATCTGAAGTGGGTTGACCATGTTCCAGGCTTGCAAAAGGCAACATAACATCCCTGTTAACACTGGCTAAATTTGGGCTTTGTGTGCTGGGTTTGTGCTGCTACAGTCTTCCTGGCTCGCTGTTATCCTCATATCCCTGCAGTCAGGGCTGCAGCCATCTGTCCAAAGATATGAAATATAAAACACATGGAAGGCATCGCCTCTACAACAAAAGGATGATGATAATTAGTGGCTCGAAGACATATTTTTGTCTTCAGATGTCTTATTTCTTCCTTGGGAAAAAAGTACAGGAAAATACAGGAAGGTACTTTGAGGAGACAATTTACTTTTCTTATTCACTATCATTAATTTCTTATGCAAAAAAATCTTCTTGAAGACATTAGTAAATTTAAAAAAAAATAAAGAGAAAATAAGTAAAGCATTTTTGCAAGTGAGAGTATTTTTTTCCCCCTGAGGTTGACTGTCATTCTAAGCAGAGGGTTACTACATTTCCAACTCTGCTAGGCTGGTTTATTACATTAATGTTACATCATGCTGGAATCCAGCAATGGTTGAAACACCCTGGAATGCTCGAGCAGCAGCATCAGCACCTGGTGTCATCAGGGCAGGGCAGTGCAGCGGGTCTAGTAGCCCCCAGCTAACTTGCATGGTGCCCTGAGCAGCAGGGCATAGCACTGCATCTGGAGGAGATGAGCTAACACATTTTAGCAGGGTCTGGCTAGAACAGTCAGCCCCTTCTAGGAATAAGTTTCTATTTTACATGGTTGGATCTAGATCATTCCTTTCGCTCTTGTTGATATATATATTTTTTATTATTATTTTTGTAGAATAAAACTGATAGTTTGAGAGGAGATACTATCTATGTAATGCATGTGCAGTGACTCATGTTTGTGCTAGGGTTGTGAGGCACTGGAATAGGTTACTCAGCGATGTGGCTGATGCCTCGTCCCTGGAAACTTTCAAGATGAGTCTGGACAGGCCCTGGACAGCCTGATCTAGCTGTGGTGTCCCCGTTCATTGCAGGGTAGTTGGACCAGGTGGCTTTCAGAGGTCCCTTGCAACTCTAAGCATTCTATGATTCCATGTTTAAATACAATTAGGCAAAATCTGTTGGGTGTAAGAATCCAACAATATACACCTCATTCTTTCCTTGTTAGGAAAGACATATCGAATATGCAGTGTGTTATGAAGAAATAAAAATGCTTTAGAGACCTTCACCTCCTCCCATCTGAAAAACGAAAGGAAATCATTCAGGTGGACAGCAATAAAACCAGTCTGCCAGAAGACACAGAACAAGGCAGGATTCAGCCTGCTTACTTACAGCTGAGCAATGTATAACACACTGGACCTTCAGTATTGGAAGCAGCAAAAACAGATAATTTTGATTGTTTAATTATTAGTAGTACACTCAGCTAGCAGACCAGTAGGCAGGAATTTCCATAAGCCTTGGGTGTGAGCTGATGAATGGAGCAGCACGAGGTCAATGCCAGAGGTTTGGGCTGCCTCCACAAGGCGATCTCTCCAGCAGGACGGAGGCACTGCAGCCCCTGCTGCCCACAGCTACTCTCAGGGGAACCTTGCTTAGTTTTGGACCTGTCTGAGCAGGGTGCTGGGCTTCCAGACATTCCTTCCCACCTGCAACTTTTATGATGTCTGTATTATTTAGTATTCTTTTTTTTTTTTTTTAATTTTTCCTTCTTTTGTATTTTTACTTAATATCCAATATGTATATATTTAAAAAAAAAAAAAAAGTTCTTGCAATAGCCCTGTCAGTTTTCAACATGTTTTATGTTGATTTTTTTTTTTTCCTGTAGGAATTTGTTTTTGTTTTTGTTTTTTTTTTTTACATTAGTGACCAGCCAGCTTAATGTCAAAAATCAGAGTTTTCATTCGTAGGTATTTCACCTTAAATCAACATTTAGTGCTCTTTCAGGATTATTTTTCTGTAGGATTCTTCCTTGCTCCAGAAAACCCAACCTCACTTAATTTTCTCTAGGAAATCATAAACACTGTGTGTTTTTTTTATTTCTTATTTTTGTAGCATAAAACTGATAGTTTGAGAGGAGATACCATCTATGTAAACCATTTTCAGCTGGAGCATTTCTTGCAAATATCTAGATCCAACACAGAGGTAAGCAGGCCTAGCCTGTGCCACCCATCTATCAGACCCATGTAAAAAGTTGGTCTCCCTCCTGTTTATAAGCTCTCTTCAAGTTTTAGAAGGTCTTCCCAAAGCCTTGTTTTCTCCAGGCTGCACAAGTCCTGTTCCCTCAGTCTTTCTCAATAGGAGAGGTGCTCCAGCCTTCTGAGCATCTTCATGGCCTCTTGTGGGTCTGCTCCCATGGTTCTTGTGCTGCAGCCTGGACACAGAAATCCAGATGGGGTCTTGTGAGAGCAGAGCAGAGGGGAACAATCTCCTCCCTCAGACTCAGAGAGAGTGCCACTGGCAAAGACTGTGACTGCAGTTTCAAGGAATCCTTTTACATATGCATGAATAATAGTTGGGTAAATGTTGGAAGAGGGTCAACAGGAAGCTTACAAGTCCAACAGTGCTCACCTGTTACCAGCTGGAATATGTTAATACATAATGGATCCTGCCAGCTGGGATCAGACTGATTTGCCAATTACTTTTCTGCTGTTAAGGAATAATACACCTGCATTTCTCCTGTTAAACAGCTTAATATTTCCAGAGTGATTAAAAAGGTATTGCTTTCTATTCATAATCACATTTCTTGAAAAATGGACTTTCTGAACAAGGATGTTTTATTTGATCCATTGCTTACAATAGTCTTTAATAAGCCTGTATTTTGCTTTACTATCTGTCTAATAGTCCAGTCTTTCTCCCACATTTTTGATGCTTTTCTGTAACTGAGAAGAGCATGAATCCTGGACTTTTTCCTTGATTACTTGAAGATACAGTTCTTACAAGGTATGGACTTAGTGGAATTCATGGCACCCAGAAATTCCTTGTCATAATCATATGCTATTTACGTGCATAAATGTGCATGAAATTACTTGTCCCCTCCTCAGCATACCAACTCATTATAAGTTGAGTGAAACTGTTCCCCTACCTCTGCTATTCCATCCTCCCTCCCCCATCATCAGAATTTTAGGGCTGGAGCTCCATTCCAGGCTTTTGGGAGAAGAGTGATGGATGTTCACAGTTGATATCTTCATCCTGCTTACATTCTCAGTCAGGTTTTATACTGACAGAAGAAAGCACTCTGAAAGTATGGTAGCGCATCTAAACTCCCAAACATTTCTCTTCCCTATTACCTCTTCTGGGTTTTTCTTTTCAACAAACTCTTGAAATCGTCACTTATGTACCAGCTGCTGGAGAAATTCATTAAAATGGCTGCTGTTACCAACAGTAGTCCATAGCAGTTTTGACTTTTCCCACTGCATTTTCTCTAGGCTTCTTAGTTTTATTTTACATCTTCAGAAAAACACACAGAAAAACACATCTTCAGTCTGGCCATGTATTTAAGGTATTTAAATAGTTAAAAAGATGGTGTCAGGTGGCAAGCAGAAGGCACAAAGAAATTATTTGCTCTTATCTTCATAGGGTTGCTCTTCTGAGCAGAAGTCTCCATTCCAAAAATGTAATGTGTATCTATAAATGTGTTTGCAGTCGCAGCTTTCCAGCATCTTCCTCAAAAAAATTAGTGGCAGTGATAACCTTAGCATCCATGATGATTTCTTAATCTTTCCTAAGGAAATTGTCTTTGGGCACAAACTCAAAGTTGTGGGATGCTATCTTCGTGAACTTTTGTACCTGATACATGTTAAATAGTATACATTTTATTAGTTTACATGCTTAATTACTAGGTTGTATGGGAACTGTTGATCACAGCCTGAACCTCTGATTGAGCACCTGAGGCAAGCAATGCATCGGCCCTGGGAGCACAGGTGAAGGCAATTCGGCTGTGCTACTGGAAGCGGGTGGAGCCTGGTTCCACTTCTCCTAGATCCATTTAAGGGCTGACTGCCCCTGAGGAAGGAATGCTTTATGGAGATTGTTCCTTGTGGAGTTTACTGTGAGCCTACGACACCGGTGAGCGTTTCCATTTATTTTGATCATCTTTCTATCGCAGTGATCTTACTAAGCCTAACCTTTGTACGTCTGTTGATGGTACATAGGTACAGTTGGCAAACTTGGGAGCAGAAGAAGAATAAAATATTCTTTTCCTTTCTTACATTGTATGAAAGAAGATTACAACTTCCCCCTACCTAAATTCCAGCACCTAAGCTGGTGTGGGCTGGGAGGCTTTTTGGATTCTGTGCATTTTGGCTCAAGTGCATGAAGTGTGCCTTTATTGCTACTGGCCAGTTGCAGCAGAGCTTTAGGATTCAGCTACACATGGGTGAGGGTCATGGAGGTTCACTGGATTGCACTTGAGTTTTCCTGTTCTGTTTGCTTCTTGAAATATTGAGAGATTCTTCTAGCATCAACCAATTGCTGAAAACAAATGAATCTATGAAAGAATACTAGGGTGAGTTTAATGAAAGCAATTGATCTCCCTTTTTGAGGTATGTTTCCTTCATTTCAGTAGAAGATTACTTTGTAGTCTTGTTCAAAGACCTCCTAGTTCTCATCGCTGGGTAGACTGCAAAGTTTACCTTTTAATTCTGGCAGCAAAATAAAAATGTTCTCAGGTGTTACAAGCCTTGTACAATGGTATTGAGATTTCTCACTATCACTGAATAAAGCTTCATTTAGGTATCATGGGAGGATAATTTTTACTTCACAACAGGCTCTAATTCAGGTGATTAATAAATACTACTTGCCAGGTTTTTCCACCTAGCTTAAGTGAAATTATTTATTTTATGTGATTCCTTGCAGAATAAAAGTCTCAGCACAAGGAGCAGTGGCAAAAAGTGCCACTAACTCAGCAGAAGGTGCTTTAACTAGTTTAAATATTCACTCATTTTTATTGTCAATATTACACAGTCAGAATGGGCTGCAGTGTTCCTTTGGGTCCCTGGAGAGTAACAGCATGTAAATGGGGCTCAGCACAGCAGGCACTGACATCCTCAGAGATCAGAATACTGCAGTACTGATACGGTCAATATAGAAGAGTGGAAATTTTTACTTAGTCTCTGTTCTTGGAAGATGTAGGAAAAACTTGTAAATGAAGAATTTTAAAATAAATTCTGTGTATTCTGTATGTATGATGATTACTATTTTTTGCTGCAAAGATAACTGGATTATGATATTCACAGAAGTATTACAACATCTAAGAGATTTTCTCTTGAACGTGGTTTTAATTTACGCAAAAATAAAATGATAATTTTTTATCTTTCTAAGACTTGCATTGAAAACAGAGGAAACATCTTACACATAGAAAGTAGAAGAATACAGTTTAGTTTGGCTTACTGCTAGATACAACTTGTCACAACAGCAATCCGAGCATGCCTATTCTTCTTTGCTGGTTATTCATTAACTGTCAGGATACTTGCTGATACTTGCCTACTACATTTTTATCAGCATATTTTACTTCTCTTTTAAAAATCACAGCTAGGAGGAATTCACAAACTGGAAAATAAGGATAATTTTTCATTTCTTCACTTAACATTTAGCAAAGCCTTTGCAGTTTGTTAAAATTCAACACTGTATTAAAATGTATTATTCTGCCGTCTTCCAAGGATCAGTGTCACAAAGATTTAGCAGTTTTCCTCTTCAGGGCTTCTCAGCATAGTCTCACTTTCTTATTAGAAACAAATCTGATGTGATATTTTCTTTCCAGCAAGCTTTCTCTTTGAAGGCCTGCAGTGCTGATATTTAGCCCGTTGCTGTTATTTCTGTCCTCATTGTACTTGTGTTTTCCCTCTCTCCAAGCTGGCTCCCTGCATTAGCCCTGGGTTTTCCCTGGCAGCACCAAGGGATCGAGTTTCTGTGTTTAGATCCAGGCAGCTTCCTGACATCCAAACGAATGCTTCCCCACATGATAGGGGAAGCGCAGAGGAAACGTAGAACCATGAGCTCACATTTGGTGGCAGATCTGGAGTGTGATTTTGATGTCTTTTTCATCTTTCTCAAATACACTTTTATCTTTAAGAAACATTTCAGCCATTATGGCCCAGTGCTTTGTTGCTCAGACAGATGAGTCTGCTGGCCCTGTTAGGTATCTCAAAGCAATGGTTACACCTCAACTGTGCTGAAGGTACATGTGTTATAGTACTAGCACAGAGGGAAGATGCTTGGGTGAGCATTTTGTGGGTCCCTAACATGTAAGTGAAGGAGATTGAACACTAAAAAGCTGTTGCATTTGTTGCATGCTCCAAGTGCTGCAAATGGAGACAGGATGGTGACCAAATCCGTTGTGTCCATTACTATCATTACAAACTGAAGAGAGTGAAGAGACCTTTTCTCCATGGATCTAGAGATATATCCTCTCTTGGATACAACTGCTTGTTTTCTGTTGGCACGCCATGAACTCTAGCTAGATCTCTTCAGATGAGTTCTATTTATTTATTTTAAATATTCAAACAAGGTATGTGCTGTTGGGCTACACTGGACTGATAAATAATCAGGCCTGACATGGCTGACAAGCTCTGTCTACCTGCAGAGGTAACTCCAAAGCCATCACTCCTGTGTTAATATATTACCTTTTGAATTTAGACAAAATATGTTCGGTTTTTTGAGTGTTTGTGTTTCTATTTGTTTGTTTCCTGTACTCAGTCCCAGTTATAAGTGCAGGGCGGTTGAACCTACAGTAACAATAACTGAGTTCCCAGTAAATCGAGCTGACAGACTGGTCAGTTTGCTGAACTGTTAGGCTGGTCTTCGTGCTGATGCTGATGGACTGACCAGTCCTTGAGCAAAGGGGAGTGGGAAGGAAGGTCCACCCAAAACACTCTGCTTCCTTTGACAGGACTTTGTCAAGTTTCAAGGCATCAACAAATTGATTTGTATAGACGTGTCAAAACATTATCTATCTTCACAAAATTAAACTGATTGCTGCAAGGCTCCTGGAAATCCAAGAGAAGTATTTCTTCCCAGTCTTCTGTCCGTTCCTGCTACATCCGAGTTTGACAATGGGTTGTTGTATAAATGGATGCTAATCTCCCTCTGCAATTTTTTTTTTTTTTTTTTTTTTTACAATTGCAGCTTCCCAGCAATTTGCACTCCTTAACATATTTATCCTCCAAATACTCCTACGAAGTAGAGAAGGCTGTTATCTCAGCCTTACACATTGGAAGTGATTTGTGCAAGGTCACATGGGCAGTTTAAGGCAGCGTGCTTCTCGAGCCCCAAGCTTAGAAGGTTGCCTGCTGGACAGCATTTCTTACATGAAAGAGTTAAAGTGAAAACTTATTTCCAGTTAAACTGAGTACTGAATTCATTATGGAAATAAATGTTATTTCTATGTACAGTTCTAACTACAGCTCAGATTATTATGTGATAGGACATTTTGTATCTGTTTTTTGTTTGCTTTAAAAAGGGAAGCGATTCCAAAATGAATATTGCTGCATACCACCAAAATTATCTAATGAACAACACTCATCCAAATTGAATACAAAGTAAAATATTGACAGCTGTATGTGTTTGTAGGTACACACATAATATTCTAATTGGAACATTGACTCTTTTCTTATTTTTCCCCTAAAGCTTTTTGTTCTCTGACAATCATTAGTTCAGCAGCAGCCAGGCACTGCAGAACTGGTTTATATTCAGTTTACTTGCATGTTCATGAGGTATCTTTTGGTCAGTATAAACTGGAAAGCACGAATGTTCTGATATGTTTCTTTACACGTTTCTCATAGTTTTCAAATGCAATTTATGTTGGGATTATTTTGATATAGGTCACAACTTTTCACTTATTTTAGATATTACTACTGTTGAATTAGCCCCAAAAATACAAAAAGTAGCTTTGTTGTTTAGATGGTTGCCACAGAGCAATTGGATTGTGTGCTGGAAGTTGTGCTAATGCAGTCTGTTTTGCAAAATGAAGGTAAATAAATTCACCTCTAATTTTATCTGTGCATTCAATATTACTGCGGGTCTATTTGTAACAGCATTTCAGACTGCTTGATCCAGAAACATCCGTATGAAAATAATTCTGTGCTGCTTCACTGTATCTGCTTAATTTAATCGGAAGACTGGAAAGGCTTTAAAGATCCCTTTCTTTCTCAGTTGTGAGAGTTATCTGAAACTAAAGCTCTTGAAATGCTGTCTCGGTTTTCTTTTTAGAAACCCTTCTTGGCTTTAGCTGACAAATTATGATAGATGAAATATGATATGTCAACCAGCAACTTTCTTCCCTTCCCTAGGTAGGTAGTGGTTACCCTTACAAAAATCAGCATTTGGCATTGGCTGCCATCCAGTCATGCTTGAAATACTGGGAAATAGAAAATAACTGCCATGGTGCAGCTGAATTATTCTGATGGCTTGTTTTGAATTTGCTGGAGAAAGAGATGAGTCAGAGATTGCTTTGAGGCTGCAGATTTCAAAAACACTAAAATGAACTAGAGCAAAGATGACTTGAAAATGCAGAGGGTCTGTTTTCTTTGCATGGTACAGCTGGGGTTCTGTGCCCCAAGGATGCTTTCATAATCCATTTCAGGTGGCATCTAAAAAACTACAAATGATTACTTATATACACAAAGATATTTTGTGATATGTCTAAATAAAGCAGTGCGTATTGATGGTGCACATTCTTGCTTTCTGGCCTCAGTGTTAAAATAAGTGCATAGTGCCAAATCAAAAGATTTGAGCGAGACTGTTGTCAAGAAGACTGTACATTTTTTTTATTTTTTTTTTAACTCATTTCTGGAACGTGGCTCTAGGTCCACTGGTATACTTCCTTCCAGAGATGTTGTTTTCATAGGTGCCAGATGAATTTATCAAGAACAAAGACAGTTCCTCAGCTAAATTGGGCATTTGGGAAAGCTGTTGATGGTGACTTTGTAAAACACAAACCCATTCAAATGCCTACCAGAAGGAGTTCCTCACATCATAGAGTCCTGCTTAATTACACAAACTATCCTGTCCCTGGTGAAGAGACAAGATTTGGCAGTGTCCAAGCATTCCTCACCTGGGGGCAGACTGCTTTCTTTCCTTTGCTCTTCTCAGAACTGTGTGCATTTATGAGTACTTGCATTGTTTTTCTTCCCAATTTACTCACTTTTCCTCTGATTTTGCTTGATAACCTGGAGATCTAGTTTCAAATGTGGTATTCTTGTGATAATGCTTAGGGAAGCGTAGAATATGAGTATATGAAATATAAGTTGTGTCTTACACTACTGATGTTTAGAAAAATGCTAGGTTAAAATCCTCAAACACTTATGTACAGTGTTTTGAAATTCTTCAATTTTTTTAAATATCTACTGTGGATTTAATGTAAGAGAGGAGAAACCTTTGGTCATGATTTGTGAATCTAAACTCATTTTGCTTCTGGATATTTTGTTAAGAATACATACTCGGGGCATGTGTGCTTTACTGCAGGTATTGCAAGTACCTACCTGTGGTAGATAGGCGTTCCTTTACTGCTGAAAGTATGGACACTAACTGAATGGCCATTGTGCTTTAAGTGCTTTTAATTTTTGCTAAAATCAAGAGTTGTATCCTTCCTTATGGAAAAAAAAGAAAGTATAAAACAATTTCTGGTTTGTTGTATGTCAGTACTTCTCTGCCTGGGAAAATGTACCTGACACAAAAGCATTTTGATATTATTTCATGTGCTTATTAGCTCAGACATTTGTTTTTTGAATTATAATCAACATACCACATTTAGTACATCACCTAAGAATGTGATGTTATAGCTGAATTACATTGCATCAGTTTAGTGTGTCTATTTATGTAAAATTTAGTTGGGGTGAATGCATATACCATAAATATTTGCATGCACACACAACTTTTCATTCTGTGTGTGCTGTTCCCTATCTGCTGCAGTTCAATGTGGCCTTAGCCCATATGGAAGATAAGTTAGAAATGAGCCTAGGGGGTTGTGCCAGTCTGACACCTGTCAAATGGCACAGCTGAAAACAATTGGGTTAAGATTGTTTCAGACCTATTTAAATTTAATACCAGGCTTTAGACAAATGCTTTCATAAGAGGAAAAAAATGGGTACATGATGGTTTAAATCTTCTTTCTATAAAATTATATGTTTCTCAGAGGATAGTTGTAATTGAATTATAGAATGCCTTGTGAGTATCCCTGTCGGTGGTTAGAAAAAATATGAAGGGAAGCCAGGAGACTCTTTCACAAATCCTAATGTAGAAGAGACACCCTATAATTCAGCTATATGAAGCCCCCAGCAATCATATAATTATATTATAAATGCAATTTGGGAGGAATGAAAAGCAGCATTTATTTAAAACATTAAGAAAAACTACTTCATTGTATGAGAGCTGCATGTTAGTCAGTGAAGTCTTTCTTTTCTGCCCTATAGGACACACTTCCTCCTCTGCTGTCATGCTGCAGATGTCTGTTCTTATAAATGTCTAATGTTTAGGGAGGAGATCAGTTTTTGGGAGCTGTATTAGAATCCAGACGCCAAAGGAAGGATGGTGCTGAAAGAACTGAGACGTTATTTCTGCCGGAGGCGGTGGACTTGGAGTTCTCTGTTTGTCTTTGTAAGCTTTAGTACAGCAAGCTAAAAAGAAAATTGAAAACTTCATGCTAACTCCTCTTGTGTAGCACACATGGGAATTACTGTCCTTTCTAGAGCTTTACCTCACATCTTTTTTTTTTCCAGAGAGGTGTCTGAATTACTAATTATTAATATTATAATATTAGTAATGTAATACTAAGTAGACAAACGAATTCAATTTACAAAACATGAAATCTGTTTAGCGACTGGATATCAATGAAGTTGTTAAATTAAAATCAAAGTCATCAAGTAAATGAGTAGACAGTATCTTCTGTCTGTGTAGGCACAGTATTTACTCCTTATGTTTGCAGACAGCTCAGAATACTTGCTGAGTTCCTGGTTCTTGAAAATTCCTTATGTATGAGCTCTTTCCCAAAGAGTGACTGATTTTGTGAGCTTTGTGTTGCATCACACCTGTCCTCTCCAAAGCCCTCGTTTGGGGTTTCTCTGATAGGCAGGTGTATGAAGCTTGTGACTGCAGCACCCAAGAGTTGTATATCGGGGATGAAGTGATGCAAGCCGCACTGGAAAACTAGGAAAAAATTTTAATGTTTTATTAAAGGAAATAGAGAAGAGTTTTTCAAAGTTCACACAAGATTGCCCCAGTACTGAGGTCTGAAGGCCAAATTCCCTGTCCTTAGTGTGACGAGAAAAAACTTCTTGTAGTCCTGCACAACAACAGAATTCTCATGTAGTTCTGAATGAGAACAAGCTATGGATTTAGGGTTCCTATTTGGTTTTCAGTTTAGCACAGCATTAGTGGTGCTGTAATTGTGAAAGAGTATCCCATAATAGATACACTATTATGACTTTACCACATGTACAGAGCAGAGGTAAAAATGCGCGCCTAATTTCCAATCTCGTAGCCTTACAAGCAATACTAAAGCCGTAAGAAAGTAGCTTAGCTGCATTGATCTGATTTAGCAGCCCTAGCAGCTAGCCTGGGGAGAAAGGAAATAGTCAGAAAAAGTGGAGGGAGGACTGGTGAGTACTCAGCAGGAACTGATAGCAAGGCAGCTGCAGGAGCTCTCACACCTCTGTGGTTCTCCTAATGGGAAGCTTTAGAGATTTCTGCAACAGATTTGAATGCACGTTAGCCTGAATGCATCATTGTCTATGCCATATATAGACTTCAGTATTCCATGCTGTCTAACAAAATGGTTGAGATCTTTTGAAAAGATGTTTTTTTTTTTTGAGAGAGGAAGAAGGAAAGATTTCCAAGAGAGCCAAATAGCGAGTGACTTTCAGTAACCTATTGACTTCCGTGGTCTGCCTCTGCTTTTCTCTCAGAAATTATGGTTGAAGGCTATTAGTAGCTCAATCCCGTATTGATTTTTAAATCAGTTTTCTGATTAGGCTTATTTTTTGTACAGTGATTAGTGACATTAAAGGGAGGAACCTGAAATGCCTGCTAGTTATGTACCATCATAGCAATTTTCTATTGCTGATGCTAAACAGGAGAATACGGCAGCTAAGGAAGTCAGTGATGTCTTTCAGACCTTCATGTTCTTTTTCCAATAGAAATCTGTGGAATAGAGCTGGAAGTGTATGGAGCAGGCAAAAGGAGCACTTCCTACTGACATGGATATAAATCTCTGCAGTGTAGGTATGTAGGTGTATGTGCATTTGGTACAGACAGTGAGGAGATAAAGCACATCTCTTTGTTCAGGATATTCGTCTCCCAATGGCCTCAGAAAAGCACTACTTCCTTGCATGGTGGAAACACCTCCTGAAGGCCATTGGGGCCATGGTATGGTCTGCATGAGCTCACGGCACTGTTGAGGTGTTGTGGCTTTTCTTTTCACCTTAAGCATGTAGCAAATGCCATGTGGGGGGAATGAAAGAGGAGCGCAACTGAACGGTTAGAGTTCCATCGTAGCCAGTCTGCACTCCAGTATGAAGAAACTGGAGGCTGCTGGATAGCAGAGGTCTGAGTTGGTGTCTTTAAGTGAGAGGTGAGAAGTACGGAGAGTCTGGGGTGAAACTGGAGTGAAGGGCTGAGCAGAGACCCTGATTGCAAAGGACAGCCGAACAGCTGAGAAGGAACTGTCCCAACTACTTAATACTAGCGCTGTCAGGATTTGAATTCTGACAGTGAAGATATACAGAAAGAACTTGAAATCCCAGAGAAAAATGCACTTCTAGATGAAGTAACATGAAATAAATGGTGCTTTAAAAGCAACTTTTTCACTGAATAGAGAGTTGGTTTTTTTTTGTTTGTTTGTTTGTTTTTTACAATAGCAACTGTGAAGTTTTCATCTGTTGATATATAGTGTTATTTCCAGAATCTCTTAGATCAGAAACAGTGGATCTGTTTTTTTGTTTTGTTTGCTTTTTGCCATCTGAATCCTCTGTAGGACACAGATGATATATGACAGAGGATTCGTAGAGAACTTCTTGACGTTATTTTAAAATAATGATAAATGCTTCCAGACTGAAACATTTTATTTTTTTTTCAACAAACTTGACAGGGACTGCAGAATACACTAAAATTGTTCAGATCTTGCTGTTTTAGGTTTCCCTGTTGTAAAACAGTGAGTATTCTGTTATCTGTCTGGGAGATGTTTAGATGCAGACCTAGATGCCACCTAGCAGATAATCTGCTCATACTGCCTATTCTGCTTACAAGGTAGAGTTTTCCTTGGCATTTTAAAGCTGCCAGCATCGAGATGTTACCTTCTGTGTTTTTTGCAAGGCCCTCTCTGTTACTCAAGTATGGAACATGGTTATTGTATTCCACTCCAAGAACTGCATCTAGATCATTGATTTCTGTCTGGCTTGCCTCTTAAATTCATCGTTTATGTGCACTTTAATCTCATATATCTCCAAACGCTTCAGATGCATGTGCTGTGCACCTATACCTGGCATGTCTTTGCTTATTTGTATAGAAGAAAAAGGATTTCAATTTCTTGTTACCCTGCTTTGCAAAATAGCTCTTGGGTTGAGAGGCTACAGTAAGGTTTGATGTGGAGATAAATATAGCTCCTAAACTTTGCCATTGATCTTTTTTTTTCTTGAGCTTTTGATAGTTGTCTATTGTCATTCTTCATTTCCTTTTTTAAGGACAGAAAATTCTTTTTGCTGTTTTTTTTTTTTTTTTCTTCCAGTTCACAGCTTCTGTTGCTCAAAGTTTCTAGCTGTGCAGCTGTAGAAGTGAAGTTGTTTTTCACCTACATCTAACTGCAAAATCTTTTATCTGTAATATATTTAATGACTAAAGAAAGATCAGTAACAAACGTGAAACAATACAAAACAGTGTTTTCTGCTGCAGGCTGTTATGTTTGGAAAGCTTCCTTGCCAGTCCCGTTTCAATCAGAGTTTGCAACAAGCACTGGAGTGTATGCTTAATTGCACTCTAGAGCCCAGCTTTCCCTACCTGCCCAGGTGTTTGATAAATCCTTGTTTCTCTGAAACTTGCATGCAGTGGCATAATAAAACCCTTTATAATGTAAGAAAAAAACAATAACAAAACAAGACAGCAACATTTTTTTGTTAGCTTGCAGTTATCCAAGGATTTATTTTTAAGCATTTTTGATCTGTAAATAACTCCTCTGAAATGAAAATAATGCTACGTTACTGTTTTAGAGATAGTTGTGTAACATGTCTGAACTCAAGCAAGTCCGAAGCTCACGGTAAGCAATTTTCTTAGTGCAGATGTCAGTCTCTTGGAGCTGAAATGAGATCAGCATTTTATCAAAATCTGCAGATTTTTCTGCGAATCCTTCCTGGTCACCTGATTGAATTTTGTTTCTGCAACTGTTCAATTTTGTGCAACTGTCTTGGTTCCTTCTATGGCATTTCTTCATACGTCTAAATGATGCATTTATCTGTCTTGTTTCTTGGCACACTTGGTGGTGGAAGGAATGGTTCCTCTCTCTGGAAATGTCAGCATTTAGGGAAGGTGCTCTTTCACATTCCTACATGCTGTCTCTCAAGTCATTATTTGCACTGTTCAGGAGAACTTCATTGCTATTGCTTCAGTGCTCATGAGCTGATAAAATAGATTTTTACAAAAACAAAAAACCACCACTGGCTTTTAGGCAGCAGTAACTCCCTGAAGCAAGAATTTTAAGGCAAAATCCTGTTTTCTGATTAGTCTGTCAATAATATACTGTTTTCAATGTTTCAATTTCAAATATAACATATAGTGCAGTGCTTATTGGTGGGTAGGAAAACTAGTGAGAATTTAAAGTTACATTCCAGATATATCTGGTCCAGGAAGAAAACCGTGTACCCATTTTCTGTCTATATATTGACGCAGAAAGAAATTCTAAATGTTTTTTTGTTTGTTTTCATGTGTGCCTGTACTTCCCCAGGTACTAAAAATTCGGGAACAACATAGATAGGCTTTTGTTTTTATTGTTCTGAAGTGCTCCTGCTTGTTCTCTTTCAACCCAGAGAAGCTATGCTCAGCGCGATGGGCCTGAGATGCTCCTGCCTGCTTCTCAGTGAGGTGGTTTGGGCCAAGTGATGGTTGATCCAAGTGGTGGTGGAAGGAGTTTTTTAGGGAAGATATTGTAAGCCTAATGGCAAAGAATCTTTTGTGTTATGGATGGGCAAACTGATTTCAGAAATACATTTTTTAAAAACCTGAATAGAATCTGTTAAAATTGCAGCTGTGAGGAAAAGCCATATTGTTCTATAGGTATGGTTTCTTGCTCAGGGACCAAAAGGGCACGAGCCTCTGGTGCGTGGGCATTGCTGAGGCATTGGGGTTGGTTGGATGGTGCAAGGGTACAGGCCTGGACAGGAGGGTTGTGTGTATTTCCTAAAGGAGAAAAGATATGGATCTTAATGAGGGTTTATGTTTGTAATAGATCAGAGGAGCTTCATGGAGAGGATTAGTAGCAGAACGGGCAAGGCTTGGCATCACTGTGCAGCCAGCTGCAAGGCATCCTGCTAAGCAGCAAGGAAAATGGCCTGCTGGGTGTGAGGGCAGCGGCTGGCAGCTCAAGTAGAGGCATCCCAAGAGATGGTTCCTTCAATGTGTAGTCGCTCTAAATGAGAATAGTAGATGATAGGAATTCTAGGGGCTCACTCTGTGTAAGAGTTGTCTGAAGTGCAAGACTCTGATTTGGATGGGCATTTGCTCTTGTCTTTCAAGGGTATGTTCTAACTTAAATTCCAGTTTATGTTTGCTTTTTGGGCTGTGTGCCTGGTTTATGGCTGAACAAAAAGTGTAAGTAGCTTGTTGTCGTCAATACTGCACAGTCCAACAAGTGCTGCGTCCTCACTTGATAACAGCAGAAAACATACCCCAGAGGGTTCAAAACCTGAAGCATGTTTATTTCAATAATCATTTTCATTGCCTGTTTCTGAATGTGTCTTGTTTTTGCTGTAAACAGTGTAAGGACGGTATTGCAGTCTTAGCATGAACTGAATGCCACATGTCAATTACAGTGTTTAATCATTCACGTCGTGCTTTCTTTTTTTATGACACCCCACTATTTTTGTGTTAGTTTTCATTCTCGGGATACGAGAACAGCAACGTTCACTAAATTGTCTGTGCTATGAGTAAGGTCTTCCTCCTGAGTAAATGCGTTTTATTTAGAGCCCAGTTGTATAAATGCATTGCCTGGCGTTTGTCAACAATAAAATTAATCTGAATCTACTAATAGCTTCCCTCTCCTCCAAATTTAATATGCAACTCGTCCATAAAAGTATTTCTGTTGCCAGAAACATCTGCTCTTGTAAACATAAACCAGAAAATACATCCATATGTTGCTTTTATCTAGATAACAGAATTTTCATTTGGGTCTTTTTTTCTTCCCCCACTGAAATACATGGATGCAGTAAATAAATTGGAAAATACCCAAACAAAATATATAAATTGAAAATGTGTTCTAAGCTCAGCAACAAATGCATAAATTGGAATGGTTGTGAATGTCCATTGAAAACAGAGTGGATCCACTTTTAGGCGCGTGTTTAGCATCCACATAACTCAATTGAAACAGATTATATCAACATAGAGAGCGAAGATGGGAGCAGTAGCATGTCTGCACTTTTTTTTTTATATGGGTGGAAGACGGTTCTAAATTGGATGATGGTTTTTTTTTTTTTTTTAAATGTTTATCTTATTTTCTATTGGAGCCTTCATATATTGAAGACCTGAAAAATATTCAAGTAAAAGGAATAAATTCAGCACTTGTTCCTTCCTTTGAAATACCCAATTTGGTATTTTAAGTGCTAGACTAAGAGATTAGTTTTAGTAGAAGACTAATTTTTTCCTCTTCTTTATTTTTTTCAGCAAAATAAGCTGACCTAACAACTTGAGAGATGAGGCAAATTCAGTTACGATTGTTTAACAACTTCTGAAAATACAAAGATATTCTGAATTATTCTGTTACGTTGCACGCCAGATTGGGGGAAGAAATGCAGTATCTGTCTTTTGCTCTTCTTGTAGTCTAAGGAACAATTTAAGTGTGCATAGCTGTGTAGGCCAAGGTCATGAGCTTAGAAAAGTGTCTTCATCATACTTAGGAAGCTGAGGGGTAGAATTAAATTATTTGATTTGTTAAGTGCTGACTTTCCTGGTAATTTTGCTCTTCTTGGAATGTTTCCCACTTTATCTGAAATCAGCCTGCCTTCAGATGATTTATACCAAATCCAGTACATGGTGAGGCTATGGTAACTAGAAGCATTGCTTCATAGGACCTTGCTCTGGAAAAAGAAACCGTGGAGAGTGCAGAAGCTGTGATGGCTGGGCACTGATGACTGTGGTTGACATTCACTATCAGTTGTAGGACTGATGTTTGGCACCTGTTCAGTATTTCACCTAGGAATGAATCTGGCTTCAGATTTGATCTCTAGTTATGATGGCAGCTAAACCTTACAAAATTCTGGTTTGGGGGCTGTCTGTACTTACACGAGATAAATACAACTTAGGCTTCAGTGCCATATGTCTGTTGCTGCTGCGTTGGTCCATATTATCCTGAATGCAAATGGAGAGACTATATCTCTGTCACGTCTCTGAGGACAGGTTTGCATTGCTGAGATTGCTTTTTTGCCTCCTTACTTTCTGTTTGTGCCTTCAAAAAGGACTTAAATGACTTCAGAGCAGTTCTTTGGATCCTTGCCATCTCTCTGATCCACAGTGTTAACCGCTGTAGGGAAGGAGTGTGGGAACAGATGTCTGTTTACCATTTGTCGCTGGAGAGAGATTTGTGCATCAGTGTTGCTGAGGTTCATTTCTTGCTTCATGACTCGAGCAGGACCTCGACTTTGTGTCTAGAAGAGCAGCCAGTTGTCAGGCACTTCTGCTTTCTTAATAGCAGTCTGCTGTCCAACAGCAGTTAGAAAACTCCAGCACGTGTTGATGTTTCCTGTGTTGTTTGGACTATGGTGTGCCCAAAGAACACAGAACAAGGTCTGCCTGTTCCTGCCACATTTGAGGCAGTGATGAGTTCTGTCCTGAGGTAAGCTGATTGTGATTCTTCCACCAGGTAGAAAGCACACTGATTGGGTTCAGAAGATCATGGTTTTCTTTGAACATGGAGATGATCACTGCTTTTGAGAAGCCTTATTTCAAAGCTTTTAGAAAGAGCACCACTCAGCTGCTGTTATCCCTGCACAGGGAGAGGGCTGTCCTGGCCAGGGAGTTGGATGCTTGGCTCTGCACTCAGTGCTGGCACACACAGTGCAACCATTGGCCAGGCAGCCTGCAAGTTCCTCATCTCAGTACCTGGAGCTTCAGATTTTACTTTTCCCTGTCTAATCCCAGTTATTAAATAGGACCGTTGTACTTGGGTAACGAAGTAGAAGAGGATCTTGAACTTCTGAGGAGTGATGTCACTTATGCTTCATCTTGTGGCACAGTTTCTGTGTGGTAGCAAATAGCAACCACATTTCCACTCCGGTGGTACCTGCAAGTCAACAGTGCCTCTGGGATCTCTCACTATGAAAGGCGCTATATAAATGTGAGGCAATGATATTATCTTTATTATCAATTAAAGTTTTAGTGCTCTGACAATCTGGCATGCAAGGCACATCAAGTGAAATCTTGCTGTGATTATTTCTAAACACTACATAAAAGCAGACCTTGCTATATTAATCAAATTAAAAAAGGAGCAAGAGGGCAGCTCGGTTATGTCTGGATAAAATCAAACTGGCATATCTGAACCGGCACTGAAATATTCTTACGTTCTATGTCAGATTTTTTTCTAAGAAACTTGGAACTCTGCTTGTAAAATGCGAGCTGTCACATTCTTTATCTCTACCAACTTCTGATAGCCTGATTGTTGGCATTTTGTAAGGCATGTTACTGGGGTTAGTTCTGGAAATACTGTGTTCTGTTGCAAGAGCTTGAGACTTCATTTTGTTAGAGGAAATCTTTCCCCATCTTGAACATGCAGTGTTTTAGAGTAGTTATGCTTCACACTTCTGTTATGTCAAGATACCCTAATATTCATTTCTAGATCTGTTCTCCCTGCCTGCCTTTCATTGCACGTATATATGTTTCGCCTGCGTAGTTAGTGCTTCTATATATTTTACATGGGCCTGACCTGGATGATAGTGTTAATAGCAGACTTGATGCAGAAGTGTTTTCCTTATTGTCTTTCCACTCCTAAACGTGATAACAGACCTGCAGAAATGAAGCCTTAGCGGATCTTCAGATTAGTTCATGGATCAGTCTGAAAAAAGAGGATCAATTTATTGAGCGTTTTTACTGAGTGTAAATTACCACCATCTTTTTGCTAGACTAACTCTCCTGAGCATCATCAGACGGATAGCCAATAAAGGGCTGTCAAGAGATATGGGTTCTTATACATTTTCAGGTAGAGCATAGATAGAAAAACAAAGCCCAGAAGTTGGGACATCTTACACTTCCAGCACGCTTAGAAAATGGTGGATTCTTTTGCTGACTAGCATGCAGTCACCTTACAGATTTACTTCTGCAGTGAAGTGTATGTAGGAACACTTCTAACTGTGGCACTCACCTCTGAGTTACATGTCATTATTTGAGGATTTTTAAATGAGGGCTAATGGTGGTTTTTATAACTGGAAAATGCGTAATTCTCACTCTGCAGTCAAGAAATAAGATAGAAAGGATGAGGAGGATATTTGTAAGTGTGTGGTGAATTTACTAGTACTTCACGTGTGATTAAAAGCACAGTACGGTCACTTTCATAGGCAGTTGCTACATATTTTCCCTAAACTACCACTAATAGCTCTCTGCTCAGGATAGCTGTTTAGGTCGACTTGCCTGTGCTGTAAGGGTGAGGAGCACAAGCAGAACACAAGCGCCTCATGGAGAAAATGTAGATATCTCTTTTATTCTACAGACTGATTTTTGGCTGACAGTTTTGCCTAGGAGGCAAGAAAAATAAACAAATGGCTGTCCTGAAAAAGAATACATCTGAGTAGATTCTGCAAGGAACTTTGCAGTCTGTCTGCTAAAAATCCTCTGGTTTCCCTGTGTCAGATGTGTTTTACCAAAGCTCAAAACAGTACCAATGTTATTTGTTAGCCTTTGCAAAGTACCACGGATTGCAGTCCTAGAGACATGATTTTCATCATCTGCAAAAGTGGGAATAATTTCAGTAAAGGTGACAGCCTGATTTCCAGTTATTTGAAGGGCTGTGTATGTGTGCGGTGTGTATCTGTTGTTCGGAAGACAAGTAAGAAAGTAGTAAGTAGAAAAGAGAATGAAGGAAAAAGTTAAGTTTGGCCGTAATTTTTAAATGAATAAAGTATTTCCTAGCAGATGGTAATGAAGGTGAACAGATCATGGGTAGCTGGAAATAATTCCCTCCTCCCATTTTAAAACTGCCCAGCAGTATTGCTGCTGTATGTACATATGTGTATTTTGAGTTTTAGTTACTTAATCTGCATATGTTCACATTATGCCATCAGTTAAAACATTTCTTCTTATTTCAGACAAGTAGAATTAAAAGTGCTGCACCCACATGAGAGTTTTGCTGGGATGTGGCTCTAAATGTGCGTGTATTGAGATATCTGTGCTTATCAACGTGAGTTCATGAGTTTGTACAATACTGAGATGTTAATCCTGATGGATTAACAATACTAATTAATCTCATAATACTAGAAATAGTTTAAATTTTGATATGACTTTTAATGTTATCTAAGTAATCTGTAAATCTCTTTCATTTATATGCCTCTTTTATCATATTTGAACCCTAGCCAGCATGTGACATTGCTGTGAAACTAAAAATTAATGGAGTATCCAAAGATAAGTAGTAGAGAGAGTCTCCTTCTCTGGTCAGCTGTAACCATGATATCTAATACACTGTCCAACATAACCTCTTTGATGCCTTTTTTTTTTTTTTTCTTCAGAAAGAGCTTTTATCAAAATTTCTACAGCTTTCCTATTGCACTGACACCCATTTCTTATCGGTTGGGAATACACAGATGGATTTTTCTTTAGTTTAAAAAAAAAAAAAATCCCTGCTGAAAAGGGAGATGAATGTAGTTCAGAAAATAACAAAAGAATATCTGTGTGTGTTGAACTGCTATCTCATTGTATAATCCTGTCTCTTTGAAGCTTTGCCTTTTCTCTGTAGACCAACAGCATCTATAGAAACGTAGGTTTAGCAACACTAGGCTTTAAAGTGCTATTCTTGTTTGGTCTGATAAAAGCTTAAAAAAGAAACTAACATATTTGGAAAGAGAACTAATTAGCACAACGCACTGTGTGCAGGTGAGTGTTGTGGAGGTGTCAGGTTGGAAGCAGAGCTCTTGGAGCTGGCAGAGGGCTCAGGGCACCCAGCTACTGGCAGGGCAGGCTCACTGTCCCATCACCAGGTTTCTGACCTCCAGTAAATCCCAGACCCTGACTTTTTTCCATGAAGCAGCAGTTTCACATCTCCAACTGTGTCACTGCCACCTGTCAGAGGAGAGGATGGGTGGCATACTGGTACTACCTCCCCGTAGCACTTTAGGATTTGAGGCTCGAAGGAAGATACCTTATGAAAAGAGTCACCACTGAAATTTTCTGTTCAGAAATTGGATTTTCTCTGCATCACAGTGCAGTATTAAATATATTTTAGATGACAAACAACAGAGAGGTTTAATACCCTCAAAATCCCACCTGTGCCCCCGCAGTCATGTTGGGCTCCACCTGTGACAAGAGCAGCTCTTCATCCTTTTGGTTTTTATGGAGCAGCCCTGTATGTCACCCAGATGACCATAGACCAAATACACATATTTGCCTCCTAACCCAGCTGGTGTGGGATGCAGTTTGTCAAGGACAATCACTAAAATAAAGTGTCAGGATGATACATAAGTTCTATAAAAAGCGCACAAACCAAATAGTTTTCACTTGTATCCACCTGAAAAATGGCTTTGGGTAGCATTTGAAATGGAAAAATAAAGTACAGCATAGTGGACTACAAACTTTGGGGGGCATACAAGTGCACAGAAACATGTATGCTTCATATGTCACACATTACAGTATTGCCACCTATTGATGGAAATTCAAACTTCACATAGATATTTAGGATGTGTTGTTTTTTTTCCAATATAACTGAGGTCTCCTCCTACTGGCGAGATTGGCAAAGGAACTGACTGTGCTATTAGTGAAAGAGTAGCTCGTTAGAGGCTCGGGTCATGACTTGGAGCTGCAAAGTAATGGGGGCTCACCAGAAACCCAGAGAGGAGAAACGTTATCAAAAAATAAAAAACTGCTGATGCTTTAACATAGCTTAGATGTATGATCCCATTTTAGTAGCATCTCTCTGAACAAAGGAATGCTTGTGTCTGGTCTACACATTTCAGTCTTATCTCTGTAATTTTCATAGGGACAAACTGATCAAGTGGAAACAAATGGTTAAACAAATTGAGACAATATTTATGCATAAGGGGCTGCTTGAGTTGTACTGAAAAAATGTGTTAAAAGTCAAGTTGTTCTTTATTAATTGTACTGAAGAGTGATACAGTTTTATTTAGATAATAAATACCCGTTGGTTGTAGATCTGATACTCACATCGGTAAATGAGTAGTACTGGAGAATAAGAAGCCAGCTAATTTACATTCCTGTTGGAGAGGATTGCTTTGTTCAAAAGAAAAATGTTTTTGCTTCTTTGAAAACAAATGAAGGCTAATTGGAAGTTCTCCAGTACATACTCTGAGCATTTCTGTGAAAAATGAATGGGAAAGTGCAAGAACTGATTTACAGCCTTAAAAAAAAAAAAAAAAAAAAAAAAGCACAACCCAATGCAGTATTGTTTGCATAGCCTTTAAAATACAAATACACGTCGTTCTTTTAAACCATCTGCTATCCACGCTTATTCCATATTAGAGCTCTTTTCATTCTTTCTCAGCATTACCTCTTGGATATGCGCTCATATTTTGGAGGAGCGCAGTTAAAAATGTGAGCCTCTGTTGTCTTCCCTGCCCAACATAATTTAATTGCTTGAATACTACTTAGCTGCAAATTAATCCAGTCTGATGTCTCAGGTATAAGTAGGCATCTCCCTCGAGCCCCTTGCAGAGGTCACTCTAAAAATCCCAAAGCAGATCTGGCCACCTCAGGAGGCGTGCTACAGTTGGGATAATGTCCTGACACTTTCTGCTTTCTTTGCAGAAATTTTGTTTGGGCAAAATTTCGTTTTGCTGGGAATCCTTGACAATCTGTGCTGCGTGTGTGTGTTTGGCAAGGTGGATCGTGCTGCAGGCAAGGCCTGTGCGTCTCAACTCTCTGGATTCATGGCATGTGTGTGGATCAACCATGCAGTGTGGGCACAAGTCCAATGCTTCTAGAACTTTCAAACTCACCGCATGTGTGTGATGTAACACGGTATTTCTGCTGGGAGTTTTGCAGACAGAAAAGCAGCTCTGCTTGTCAGGGATCAATCCTGAGAGAAAAGGCTGTCCAAGAACAGTTGGTGGGAAGCAGCATCATACACCTTTTGTCCTTTCTATGAAATGCTATTTTTCTTTGGCAATTCCTCTCTAAGAGCCCTGCTGAAGTACTGACCGTGATACCCATGTTGCTCCTTTGGCTTTTGCTTCTTTCACCTTGGGCTTTGTGTTTAAAGACAGATGGAGGAAACATCAGCCATGCGTGAGTGTTCTCCTTACCCTTAACCTTGCAGTGGGAGGAGGGTATTGTTTATAACAGTACTTCAGAAACAATGACTCTAGTGTGTATCTTGCAATATCCAAGATTCCAGAAGCAAATTCTGAAGTCTTCAAAGATTGTCTGCTTATATTCTGAAGTTGCATGTTCTTGAGACGTAGTTTATTTCATTGTAAACTGAGCAGGATTGTGCGTGAATGGTCTGATTAGCTTTTTTCAATGCCATGAAATTTTAATGCTTTCCTGCAGGGGACTGAGATAAATCTTAGGGCTGGTAGGCGAGAGTTCCTGTCACTCCTTCAGGTGAAGTGTAAGCGAAAATTAACCTCTATTATAGAGTGTGGAGTTGAAATGTAGCACTTGTTCTGAACACGTTGTGCAGCAGCGTGCAGCTGTTTGAGCTGCGTGCAAGCACTGCACCATCCGTTTGGCATTGTGAACATTAGGGACACGTAGAGTATGCAGAGGGGAGGGAAGAGAGAGGTCCAAGAAGATGGCCAAAAAGCATGTAGAAAGCCATGTAAGGAACATGAAAGCAGCACTGGGGATAAAGAAAAGCATTTCTTGCTCTTTCCTAAAGAGCTGTAGGAAAGAAACTTGTTGGTGAGAGAGATTCCTACTCAACTCAGAGAAAAGTGGTTTTGTGTATTCATTGTAAAATAGCTAGATAAATATTTTGAGACTACTTAGGTGGCCCCAGAACTTCTGTGGCATACATCTAGTACATGACATGTATTAGAATGGTATCGTATTAGTGATGATTTGTAATTTGCAGCTTCTTAGCTGCAAGCTAAATTGAATTCTATGGCACAGTTTTAATTTCTGCATGTAATTGCACACAGTTTGTTGTACAGATACCAGCATGTCAAAATCAGCAACTCATGAGAGCTGTATGGCCTTATCTATCTCTCATTTGTCAAGAGTTGATAGGAAACATCTGTGGGGCTTGTTCAATCTGTTAGCTGTATTTATTCACCCAAGCTTAACTGTCAAGTAGAATGTACCTGCTAAGATTAGACTATGGGGATGACCTTTGCTAATAAGGCAATCTAAGTTACATCACACGTGGTATACACTGAGCCACCTGTAATGAAATGGTATTTTGAAATAGCTCTGTGCTATTTCATCCCATTATAGATAAAGGTGAAGGAACCTATTTTCTGGAAAGTAACCTTACATTTCATAGAAAGTAAGGGAGAAAGGAACAAGGAATAGAGGAAGAATTCTTCTGTTGGGTTCTAATGTTGTCTTTACATGCAGTCTAGTTTTACAGTTTTTGGGGGGTAGTAGTAGGAAATCTTGCCACTTGTTTTCCCAGAAGTTGTCAGGTTTCTAGCGCAGCTTGTTCAGGGGAATATCCAGCCTTAGAATTTACCATTACCCATAAAAATAAGCCTCTAAAAATTATAGTGGTTTTAACGTTTATCCTTTTGCGCACAATAATGTAGCTGTGAAATTTGGTATTCCTCAGCAATGCACAGAAGGTGATATTTCACGTGAAAACAAATTCTCTATCCATTAATTGGAAGACCTGTAGCAGCCCTGTGTTTGGACCCCTCAGCGTCCTTTCAGTAGGGCATTCTTTTATGAAGTAGGAGGAAAGGGGTTGTGATACCTTCAGAATACGTGGAGAGATGCGTGAAGCAGCATGAAATGCTGGGCAAATTTGGTGCAATCAGATTGCCCATGGAAGAGGAGGAGTGGCCCTTGTTCATGGACGTGTCGGCTGAAATTTTGTGGGTTTTTTTATTTTTAATTAGTTGTTAATACAAGGTGCTTTAAGAAGGATGAACACTAATAAATTTTTAGTGAAATATTTGTTCAGTTATCTTATTTTGAATGACAATGAGTTCAAATACCTGAAAAAATACATTTTTGGCAAGAAAAAGGATTAACATGGCAAAGTCATTGCCCTTGATGACTTAGCTGAAGATCTTGGTTAAATCTCATATTAGATTTAGCAGAGATATTTGTTTCCTTTACCACAATGATGGGTTTAGTGTCTTTCAGGGGAATATTTAATAGAAATGCTTTGTATCATATTATCCATTTGTGGATTAAGCATGCTGAGCCGCTGGGAAACGCAGCGGTAGTCCAGAGTTCACAACCTTAATCTGATTAGGCTGTTTCTGATGATTAACTTCAAGTTCCTTATTTGTTTATTTTAAATCTGGGAGACCTTAACTTCTTAGGAATTTATGCATCTCTGCTGAGATCAACCTAATCCTGCTGACAGAACTCAGAATTACAAAATCTAAACCAACTGTGGAGTTCACCGCTTAATGTGACTCAATCAGAAATAATCTTTAGTCAGCCGGGAACTGGGAGTGGATGCTGAACTGAAAAGCTGACAGTTGGGTGGATTTTATTTCTTTAATAATGTTTTTTTTGTGTATTTTTTTTTTTTAAATAACATGGATCTGATAAAAGGGACGCCTGGTACAGCTGTGCAGTGCTTGTGTTCCCGGCGCAGTGGCCCTGATGGTAGGAGGCAGCTGTGTGTGTGCACATGTGACAGATTTCTCCACATTTTGTCCTCATTACTTATGCATATTCTGTATGGGATCGTGTGTCCATTAGCTAAAATGTGAACTAGTACTATTGAAATCAGAGGTCGCTCAGTGGATGTTCTAGTTTCTTTCCTATCTTGTCAACACAGAGAATACATCAATTTATGTTGGAAGACTATTGTTCATTTTTATAAACAACAGTGTCCCCAGCAGACTTGTTTCTCTTTTCTATGAATGAAGTTTATGAAATCATATGCTGCATTAAGTTCAGATTGTTTGCTTTGATGTAAAAAGACATTTGATCATTATTAAGCATTTATTGACTGCATCTTGTAACCATTTGACTTGGAAAGTGATGATCAAGGTGGAGTCCTAGCAAATTGAAATTTGGTAGATAAACATGTGGCACTCATTAATTTAAGTCTTTCAACTTTTGGTAAGCATGGCGATGTTGATTACCTTCCAGATTTCACCCAGGGTATTTGTGCCATAAGAATTCAATTTTTCATGTTTTCTTTTTTGTTCCAAGTCATAGGGGAGACAAATTTACTCAGTGTGTTGGTCAGCTGATTAATTTGAGACCTCTGTGCATTAGCATTTGGATATGAACCAAAAAAGGGTGTAAATTCTGAATTGACTTTTAACATCTCGTGCACCACAGACTTTCACTGGAATATCAACTTCTCTTCTCCTTTTGTCGCAAATAGATGAAAGGGGATTTTTCATTCCAGACTCAACTAATGCTATTTGTTATCCAAATTACTTTGGGGCTGAAATACAGCTTAAGATGGTTTAAAGCCTAGCTATTGAAGTGGTTCAGTCTGCAGACATCTGTGTAATAAAATGGACCTGCTCAAGCTGCTAATAAGACAGGTTTTGTCTGCATCATAAATTATAAAACTGTCAAATAAGAAACCAGTGGATACAGGGAGGTTCCAAAACCTGTTTACAGCGCAGTCTGAAACAGGAGTTGTTGTTCATGTTTGTTTTTTAATGAAGCGTGCATTATATTTGAACAAGTCAGATAACCAAAAAGTTGTATTTTTTAGGATGTCACATGAAAATTAATAGTTTTTCACTTACCAAAGAACTCATGTTTAGAAAAAAATCAACTGAACTCATTTATTTGCATTTTGTTGTCTTTAAAAGAGGAATAAACTTAAAACACAAGAGGAAAGAAAATTACAACCATCCTACTTTGTTCTTTCCAGCATTGTATTCTTAATAATTATTAGGCTGAGAGTGCTGACATTGTTTTTTAAAAATTGTTTTTAAATTAGCCTTTATACCCAAATCTATTTCAGACAAGAAAATCCCACATGTGTTCTACTGAACATCCAGGTTTTGGAGGTAGAGCAGAACCGAGTTCTTACACAGTTTAACATTTTCTTTCATGGAGCATGTCAAGAAACTTAAGGTCTGTGCAGCTAGGCCTTCTGTAGGTCTTCAGGTTTGGATAACACTGATATCACCAGGGCTTAGTGAGCCTGCTTGCAGTTGTGGTGCCTAGCACTGTTACAGATCTGGCCTGTGTTACTTTGCAAAGTGAGGTTTGAATTCATGGAGTGCTTATGAAAACGTTCTGTGTGACTCGTGCCAGTGCACTGTTGGCTTCTTTTGGAATTCAGTAAAAGTTTGGTTTTGCTGCCCTTGGGGCAGGATGCTGCAGTTCTATTTCTGGTGATTTCCTATAGATGCTGGCCTGAATTCTGTTTCTGTGAAATCAAGCCACTCTGTCCAGTGCAGTAATAGGAGCATTCAAGTTTCAACCTTTGATTTCCTGGTAAGTGATTAGTGGAGCTTCATGTTTCATTGTGCTATCTCTTACTTTTTTCCTTTAAACATGCAACACAACTTCTCATTCTCCTATTAGCATTAGGGTGCTTTTTGTTTGTTTTGCTGAGCTACCAGGAGGTTCCATAAATCATAATCATAGAATGGCCTGGTTTGAAAACGCCCATAATGATGATCTCGTTTCAACCCCCTGCTACGTCCGAGGTTGCCAACCACCAGACCAGGCTGCCCAGAGCCACATCCAGCCTGGCCTTGAATGCCTCCAGGGATGGGGCATCCACTGCTCCATTTTGCTGAGTGTTGCAACAGTTTGAACAGTCACAGATTTCCTAGATAGTGGATTTAAGCAAGAAAGTGAAGTGGAATTGTCAGTTTCAGGAGCAAATGATCATTGTGCTTTAAATGAAACTTGGCTCTTGATTTGACTCAAGGGAAGAAAGAAAAAAAATTGACAAGAGCTGAGTAAAATGACACTCCATTCTCAGCAGTTCCAGACATTAACCAAGGTTTCTTCCACCCAGCTGGTTAGCTCTTTCCAGGAATAAGCTGTTTCCTTATTGTAGTTAATATGATGCTTGCCATATCATGATCACTTAAGGAATGCTTCCTTCCCTGAGTATATAAATGGGCTGAAGCCATTGGAAAGGGAAGTGCTGCCCTCTCAGAGTGCTGCAGCTGCAATGCTCGCCCTGGGAGCAGTGCAGAACTGGAGCTCCTTCTTTTCTTCCTGTTTGTGGTGGCACCTGTACCATGTGTAGTTCAAAGTCGTATCTGCTGTAAGAGCTGGATGTACAGCTAGGAATAAGGATTTGTTTTGTCTGTATTTTAACTGTGGTTAGGTCTCCAGTCCTCATCAAAGCTTAGCTGGAAGTCTGTTAATAAAAGAGTTAGGAACTGTTGAAGCTCACATGAGAAATGGCTCCTTTAATGATCACTTTAGTAACAGATTTCATGTTTATTGTTAAGCCTGCAGCTTTGTGTTACTTGCAGTTCTATTAAAAGAGAAGAAGGTTCTATTTGTGGGAGGAAATTCTGCATTTTTTTTTTCCTGGGAGGTAAAAATTTGCATAAATTAACATAACTTTGCTTGCACTATTTTTGAAGCAAAATATATGTATATATATTTGTGTATGTAAAAATCATAAACAAGGAACCCTGTTTGAGAGCCTGACATTTACTAAGTGAACGTGGAGTTAAAACTCATGCTCTAGGAGTATGTTCAGATGTGCTCCTAGAAAAAAAGATTGTGTTCTGCATCTACAGTGGTGGGGTCTGGGGTTTGGTTTTAGGGGGTTGGTGGTTTTTTGCTTGTTTCCTTCTTTATTACAGACAATGCATGTTCATTCCATAATCACAGTTATATAGCCTACTGTAGGTGCCTGTAAATCTTCCTAAGAGGGATTAACGCATATATTTATTAGGGTGTTTTTTATTCCATTATTCATAGTGGAGGTTTTTAACTTCAGCTCACATCAAACTCCAAAGCCAGTATCAATTAAAAAAAAAAAACATCTTGACAGTTTGATGTGTTACTGCTGCAGAATTCAACATCTGTAAGCAAATGTTTAGACAATTTTTTTACTGTATTTTTACTAAAAAATAAACTTTTGTCCTTTCAAAGTGATACAGGATCTGTATCACGTATACAGGTACACCTTGTGTTGATGTCTCTTCTGCACAGTGGTGTCCATACATGCTAGATTCTGGCTTTGCCGTAATGTGTAGCTCCAGATGTTTCACAAAGCAGCATTCACTTGGGAATGAAGTGCTTCCAGATGTATGTAAAGGTCAATGATATAGAGAGTTTCCTTTTACTGTAGCACGAGAAATGTGTGGTGTTTACATTTTCTCCTTCGTGTTTGGTCTCAGGGCAGTGTTAGAGCAATAGTTCAGGGTTCAGCAAGGAACTGGAGCTCTCCCTGAGCCTGATGTAGCCCATGCAGCTGCTCTGTCTACTTTGGCATCCTCAGTCTCATCTTAACTCAGTGCTAAGGTGCCTGCAGCATTAACATAACAAGCAACCTGTCAGAGAAATGGCAGTGTTTAAGAAGCTGTCCTCAAGCTACACACCTTTCCTTCTTAGGCAGAGGAGTGATTAGTCTGAGTCATCTCTAATAACAGTTGTCAGAAAACTTGCTGCATGCCGAACTGCTGAATCTTGGAGCTCCTGCTCACCTAGAAGCATTAACGCGAATATTTGCAATGCACAAGGGTGAGAATTCTCTGCAGAAGAACTGATGCTGGGTGTCTTTTGAGGATGCTTATACTTGGGAGATGAGCTCTGTGTATACATGATGTTTTCCCTCATGTTCTTCTATCTGCTGACTTGAATTTTAAAGCCCCATGCTCTGTGACAACTGAACACGGCCATTTTCTTCAGCAGTATTTGTCGTTCAGCATCATGTTCACAAATCCGTCACTGCTGACTTGCTGTATTGTGCAGATCAGCTGTGGTTTGCTTCATTAATGTCACAGCCACTTTTTTTCTGCTTCCCCAAGTGTCTCCAGCATATAACCCAGAGCGGCTGATCCCTGTGCAGTGGGAAATGTCTCTTTCCCTTCACTGCCGAGCTGCAAATAAGACAAAGCAGAACAAGCAGCTAGTAACCAATGCTGCTGGCAGAGGCTCCTTGCAGAGCTGAATGGTGTCAGGTATTTACAAATGTTACAAAGCAGGGATTGAAATGTACTATGAGAGTTAACAGCCCTTCTCCACTGAAAGGAAGGGTTTTTTGGAAAGTGTGAGATCACTGGCAGATGTGAAAGGCAGGTGCCCATCTCCTAACCTCAGTAAGGCACTTGATACAGGAGAATACAAAAAAGGCTGTTCACTGAACTGAATATAATGCAATTCAGCCATAGGTTAAAGAAAGGTCATTTTCTTGCCTTGTTGGCTGGAAAAAGACAGCAGAGCCCTAACATATAATTGTGTTCTGTGACAGTAAAAGGAGCCTCTTGGTGCTTTGGGAAAGGGAAGTGACATTTTACTTGCTCATGAAAGAAGAGAGCTTCAGTTAAACAGCCATTACAGTCCTCCCACTTTTTCCCAATGTAAATAGAATTAACATGAGCTGAATTGTTATCCACACAACATCCCTGAGGAAAAATGATTCACTGTGACAACAGCGGATCCTAATAGTGAGGCAGGGATAATGGCTCTGTGTTTTTCTTTTAAAGGCAACTTTTACAGAGACATATGCGTGTATGTGTGTGTACATAGATATGTGTAAAGGCAACAGACAAAAGCCATGTATTTCAATTTCATCCTTCTTTTTCTTCTTCCTGTGATTTTTACAGCTGAAGAAAGCAAGCTGAGCTAAAAGGAGTTATTGCTGAAGTGCTAAGGAGAATGTGATTTTGAAGTGCTGTGGCAGAGTGATCACAGGAGATGCTAATGTAATTAGGTACATGATGTATGGTTTTGATAACTTATTCCGATCAGTGAGGAGTGGCACAAATTCACTGTTTCCAGCTGAGGGAGACGTGGTGGGGTTGTTGTCATCCTTGTCCCTGTTGGAGGTCACTGGGCACACAGGACCTTCTGGTGGCTTCCTGGAGGCTCACCTCCCTCTTGCACCAAGGCCAGAAAGTGGGGCCGTGTGGCTTCTTACACACTTCTGTTTAGATTCTTGTTTAAAGGAAGAAACAGTTGGAACAAACGCCGTCTGCTTTTGACCTAGCATTATTTATTGTGGAATACAAAAAATTTGTCACCCTCAGTCCTGCTTATAGTATTTTTTGGTATTGTGCCTAAATTCAGAGGGAGGGCAGTATCTATCTGTATCAGTAGCACCTACGCTGAAAAAAGACACGTGCAAACAGGAATTGGTCAGTAACTTCTCAACGAAATAGGTTTGGCCTGTCTAGATGTGTCAAGAGGTGACAAGGTGCTTTATGTAACAATGCTTTAGTAAATATACAACAGCCACCTGTCTAAAAGCATTATTTCTGAATGGAAATGACTAGTTAGTTGAGGCTAAGGATTTTATTAAAAATTGTCTGTTCTTAGTTCATAGATAGTTCAACAAATTCATTTTCAACACTGAACTTCTGTCTGAATTTGTGTGGTATTTTTATCTACCTGATGTGTTTTCTCTGATTTGGAATTATATATTAGTATGGAAGTAGATGGCCACGTCATTCATAAAGTCATAACAAACATGGCTGCATCCCCATGTCTGTCTTCTCTTTTCTATTGTGGATGCAAAAATGAACACAAAAAGGAAATAATTAGTTTAGCTAAATTAGCTCTATCAACAGAAAGAAAATTATTCTTTTGAGATTATTTTAGGATTTCAGAAACTGCTTTTACAAACAGGTGAGAGGATTTCACTTGCAACTTGGAGGGTCAGTTATTTAAAAGTAAAATCGTTTTCTACTTGTTAATGAATAGTTCCTCCAGAGATACTATATTTTATGGAAAAAAAATGCTTACAAAAATGTTGCTAAGTTCGTACTTGTAATGAGAAAGCAAAAAATGTCCATGACACTGAAAAGCAGAATATTTAAAGATGTGAATAATGTTCAGACAACATCAGAGGAAATTATTTTCCGAAATCCAACTAGAATAATGTCATGCATGAAGGGACTTAGTTCCACAGGAACTCTGGAGGTGTAGCTGTATGGTTTTAGCTGGATGCATTTCCTTGTGTAGGTGAACCTTTAGAAATAAAGCTCAGGAATGTTCCTACTCTCCAGTGCCAGCACTTCCCTTTGTGAAGAACACGGTATAATCAATTTCCAAAAAGTGTGTGGTTGTGGATGGAGAACTTATCTTAAATTCATCTCTGCCAAGAAGTCTCCCACAGCTGTGAGTGGTAAAAATGAAGAGGTGCATAATGTACTTCCAGTTTGCACTACAGAAGACTTCTGGCACTTGCAGGAGAAGTTTCTAGCAAACATCCATTACAAAAGATTCTCTATTGAAATGAGAACAAAGGTTCCACTAGAAAGATCTCCAAGGATTTAAATGTAGCTTTTCATAGGTGACATGCTGATACAAGGCAGTTCTCGAGGGGTTGCATCAAGGCATAAATCAGCAGTAATTTCAATCCCACAAGATCATAGCATTATCATGAAGAGAAGGAAAATCAATCTGACACCAGCTCAAATAATAGCACTTCTGGGAACCGTGCAGTACAGTACAAGTCCATCGGGAGGGTCTGCTTGTCAGAACAATGGCACTTGAAGACACCGAATGCTTTGGCAGACATCAAAGCAAGAAGAAAAGGAACAGTAAGATGAGTTCTCAGGCGTGATGGTGTCAGGCATGCGAACAGCAACCTGAGTGATACTTCAAATGGAGGCGATGCAGATGTTGGTCGTGTGGTCAAGGCAGTACGCAGGTCTTCTTGCAAAAAAAAAAAAAAAAAAAAAAAAAAAAAAGAAAAAAAGGTACATCAAATGCCTGAAAAGCTTTTTAAGTTACAACTTACGTGATGTCAAACCTGTATAATAATTGATGGCATTTCTTTCTAGAATTAGAAGAGCAGAAGTTAAGAAAACCAAGTATGTAGGAGAAGAATGAAAAGTTTGTTTTCGATGTCTAGTCAGTTGAGCTGGCTTTGCAAGTGGAAGTTCATACAAAGCTGCTGTGCAAGTTAATTCGGATATCCGTAAACTTGGCAGACATCAAAGTGTAGATTATATGCCTGGTCTAAGTGCTCAGACATTTTAGGCTGTACTGGAAACTAACCTGACATTGAAATCGGTGCTGCTTCAGAAATCCTTGAAGTTGTAATACAGCAAAAATAATGAATCGGTTATTCCTTTCTGCAAAACTTTAACTGAAAAAATGAACAAGCCACAACAAAGCCGAGCAGTAGACAAAATGAGAGATTATGATAATATTTAAGATTGGCAATATTCAGTTGGGAGGCTGTAGTGTTTTGTTTCAGAGATGCTTGTTTGGTAGGGTTTTTTGGTTTTGCAGGTGGAAAAGAAAATTGCTGAGGCCCCCTGGGATGTTCTATCATGTCTTATGGGGTCTTTCACAGAGAGAAGAATGAAAGCACAAGTATAGTGCCAGAAAGAAATAACTTCCCTTCTTGTGCCTTTGTTCACTGTGATGTCAGCTGATCAAAGCTTTGGTTTTATCGAGGATGATACTTATTCTTGTGCCTTGATATGTCCATAAGTGCTCTGGTGAAAACCTCACATTTTTTTTCAATGAAAAATTCTTTCTCTATTCTAAGTAAAACCGGGAAAAATGGAAATGGAAACAGAATGTTTCAGATGCCATTGCCAATGCATCCTAGTACCAAACAATCCAAACTTTGCTTTCTTAGATGTTCCATGGCACTGATGTGTTGTAAATTGTTCTCACATGCTAACCTTATTATATTAAAATTTTTAAATTGGTATCTCAAGAAATTAATGTTTGAATTGAACATGTTATTTCCATTTTTTGCAATCTCTTAGCTACTAAATTGGGTTTTAAAAATTATGTTGTTGCTAATTAGGGATTACTGGGTCGTCTTAATTAGGCACACAGTTGGAAAAGGGACGTAGAAGTAATTATCTCAATTTAATGACCATACAATCTGCATTATCAACAAATAGCAAAAACACAATTCAGTTTTCTAATATAATGCTTCCACCATGTCAGTGTATTTCAAATCACACTGTGTTACAGAGGGCAGTGCTTGCTTACTAGGTGAAGATCCCCTTGTTTCTACAGGCATATACATAAGTACATGTACACCTCACTTTATCATATTCTATTGTTAGGTGATGGCACTTGCATGATAAATACATAAATTGCTCTGAAAGTAATGCCTCCTCTTATTTATTTCCATGGAAACTACAACAGATTAAAAGAGCACAATAATGCTACTTGATAGAACAAATTCTCAGCTACAAGACACCGCTTTTCAACGTAGTCACTACCATTATGGCAGTTTTTGCCAGCGATGAACAAAAGCCTTCATGCTGCTCTTGTAATAATTCACACCAGTGAAGGTGCCCCACTGGCACTGTCGCCACTGCAGAAATGCACCACCCACCATCTCACTGCATTCACATCCACTGGTTGGTCTCCACAAATGTTCAGTAGGCAAAAGTAAAAGTCAGTGGGTGCCATTTCTTCTGCATGAAGGAAATCAGTTCCACCCCTTTGCTTCATACGCACTCGTGTGTTGGATGCCTTTCTGTCAGACTGGCCTCTGCTGCTATCTGTCCTGTGGCAACAAAATGTGATGGAATATTGGCATGACTTGTCAGCCTGTGCTGCCATACCACCAACATCCACCTTTGACACCATAAGCCTGTGTAATAAAATAGGAGGCATTGTTTTCAGAGCAGCCTTTGTATGCATAAAGATAAATGATTTTTAAACATCTTTTGCTCAGAAGAGTTCCAAGATTAAACTATATTTACACTAAAAAAGAAAAAGTTATTAATAGACAGCTCATAATTCTAATTTTTCTTTAATGCAAAACTCTCTTTTTGTCTCCATTATTGCAATGGAGAGCAACACAAACTTCCACTGAAAAGAATTTTTAATGCTACATCCAGATATGTTTAATACCAACAAGTGTCTAGTGCATGTTGGAAACATTCTGTGCAATGGCAGGAAGCTTAGTGGTCCCAAGCATAGTTGAGTTTGAAGGGGAATTATGACCCTTTCTTCAATCCCATTCTAATTTTAAAATTTAGAAAACAAAACTTTGGTCATACATCCTCCCTGGAGTCATAAATGACTTCTGAGGGCTCTGTGTGGGAATAAGCTCAGCCTACGCACCCTTACACAGGCCACACTTCCCTGCATCATCCCTGCTTTATAGTTAGGAATGAGGTGATGGTCCTGTGTTCTGTACTGGATCAGTAGGTGTAAAGCACTTGATTAGTTTTACTTAAGCATAGGGTTCCTTCACGTTTGCAGCACTCCAAAAGAAGCTTTGAGATGCTTGATGTATTTTTCAAAATGTTTTCTTGATCTGAAATTAAAAGTGTACGCTGGTTATCCTGTAACACAATCTGCAATTGTATCACCTAAAGAACAGTTTTCCAGAAAGATCTGTGCTCCAGAGAATATTCTGAGCCTGTCCACGATGTGCTTCCCTGAATCATGGATGTGCATCATCCACCAGCATTAGAGACTGATCTTTCGTGCTTGAACTCCTGTGCTCGCAAGCATCAGATGACTGGCATCCAAAAGAAGGCATTAGGGATGTGTGTGATTTTGCAGTCAGTAGCAATTCTCCAAGTGCAGGGCACATGTTGGCCAAGAATTGGGTATCACAGTTGAGCAGATTATATAATGTATGTTTTTCTGTTCATGTCAGTCTTGCAGTCTTGTCAGTCTGCAGCAACCTGACTGACTTTATTTATGGTTTTATTCTTTAGTGGTTTCTCTCTGAAACTGTGGATAAAAGGGAAAACGTTCTGAATTATTTTGCTAACTAAAATTAAATTGTATTTTGAGTAATTTTAATTAAACGCTAGTAAGTGTGGAAATGAAACAACCCTCCTCTGTCTATCACAGCATGTAAATGTATGGAGAAATATAATTCACCTACAGGTTATAACCATGCATCCTCTAGGGAGTGTGTTAAACCCGTGGTGTGTTCCTGACAGCTGCATTTTGCATATGCATGTCTGATTTACTGTGTAGTCCACTCTAAGGCAGGAATTGTGCAATGTGTCAATTTCAGAATCTTATACACAGAGACATTTTGGCCCCAAGATGTTCAGTGATTCACACGTTGTTATGCCATCTTCCAACATCTTCTGATGTGCTCCAATTCTATAATCCACTAAAAATGTTCATGTAAATTTAGGTTACTTTTGGATTTGTTTATTTGTTTTTCAAATTCTTTGCAGTCTTTCATCAGGGGTAACTTCAATTATTCTTTCTTAGTTGTTGTATGACTTTTTTTCCTTCCAGAGGAAGGTTTTAGCTACTTCCATCCTGCAAAACTAAACAGACTTTCCATATATGTTCATACTGTGATTTTATGTGCCATATAGGATCTGGTTTGTTCCTAGTATATGGCTGTTCAACTGCTAGCTTTCTTAGTGTGTTTAACTGTTCTGTAAAATGTAGAACTTAAAAGGATGAAAGGACTTTCTTTGCTTTTGATGCTTAAACAAATATTTGAGGGGTATGGTTTTGATGGTCAGCACAATGTCAATTGTTTTTTCTTTTCTTTCCTCCTCATATTGCATTTTTCAAAGATTTAAATCCTGTGTTTGGTTTTGGTTTCCCATTTGTTTTTTTGCAGTTCTGTATTTCAGAATAGATTTTCATAATAACGATGCCATCATTTTGCCTTCAGCTACTCAGAGATGCAGTTTCTGCTTAGTCATTCGTTTTCAGAAATCAGTTGTCTGAAGATGTAATAAGCAAATGCTAACTTTCAAATAAGGGTGTATGTTGAAGGCAAAGTAACGTATGAGGGAATTGAGCAAATGTGCATTTGGTGGTTGTAATTGATAGAAAAACTCACTGAGACTGAAAAACGGAATTGCTGAAGGCCGTCTTTTGAATTCATGTTGCAAACAATGAATATTGCCTGTTTATATTTTAGCATGGTAACTGCAGTTACGTTTTAATTCTATGTAGTTTGGATCTCAGGACCCCAGATTTTTCAAAGTACTTAGTTTATGAGTCCATTCTGAGGATTGGATGTAATGATCAGCTAAGGCCAAAAAAGGTCCCAGTGCTTCATGTCCTTGCTCTTATATGCTTATGGAAGACCTTTTTCAGCTCCATTATCCATATCCTCACATCTCTAAATAACACTGGAAACTTTGTGTGATACCTATTTCAGAGTTTGAGTAGTACTTGCATTTCAGTGCCTACATGAAAATATTTATATAATTTACATATTAGATGTAACAAGTTGATATATTTTATAAAGTTTATATTGTTAAATGTCAATTAAAACTTTTAATGACAGAATGCTAATGAGAAGATGGAAAAAGTGCTCAATGAGAAGGAAAGCATTAAGACACTTGTACAAAGGTCACTTGGAGCAACTGTAAGCTTTTATGAGACTTAATTATTTTGCTGACAAGGTCAGCTGGATATTGATCAGTTGGGTGTTTTGTTTAGTTACTTGAAGGCCAGTTATTTGAACAGAAACCTGTGTCAACATCCAGGCAATATTCTTTAAACTCCAGACTTACTCCAGAAGTTTGGTTGTTGTTTAGTATGTTGCCTTTTTCCTAACAAAATATAAAAGAAAGTCAAGTGTTCGATTGCTGGTGCTTAAATTCAAGTTATCATAACACACCATCATTTTCTAAATTTAAGTGAATTTAAGTAACTTTTGATGTGAAAAAGTCTGAAGAAGTGGTCTCAACTTTATTGTGTGTTCCTGATTCATATAAAACGACTTTGTGTTGAAAAAGTTTCTGATGGTTTTCTTTTTGTCCTTATCTTGCAAATGATTTATCACCTGCTTTCATATAGGCACGGTCTTATGGCACATTCACGCACCAGGTGAAAATAAAAGAAAACCAAGCATAGCCCTTGGCACCTTGCAGTCAGCCAGGGTTAGACCTGGCCCCCAGTTGCAACACTTGCACTGTGAAAGGCTGCACTGCAGCCTGCACACGTGGGCCAGCCCTCAGCACCCTGCAGGTGGAGGTGTGACCCTGCAGGAGATGTCAGGGGGTCCCAGAGGATGGGGAATGTGGTTGGGATACTTGTAAGTAGGTTGTGAGTTTTAATTGTTCCTAAATCGTTCAGAGCACTCAAACAAGCTGCATAGAGAGGCTGTGGAGTCTCCATCTCTGGAGGAGTTCAAAACCCACCTGGATGTTTTCCTGTGCAACCTGCTTTGGGGGGGTTGGATTGGATGAGCTCTGGAGGTCCCTTCCAACCCCAGGAGTTGTATGATTCTACCTTGAGAGCAAAAGGTGTGCCCAAAAATGCATGGGTTTTTCCTTCTGTTATTATTTATAACTGTACTAAGGAGCTAAGTATGTCAGGTTGGATGTTTTGTGCTTCTGAAAGAGAGATGCACTGTGTGTGTGTGAGGTTTCTCACACTAGCTGTCTTCACGGCACAATTTCTGTCATCTCCTGCATTTTGTCAGCAGAGGCCCTTAGTATCTCCCCATTTTTCCCTCATTTCTGTAGCATCATTTCCATTTGCTCTGTCAGATAGGATGTGTGGGGAGGCCTTTTCCCCACCACTGACCATCTCTACAGAGCCATCTTTTAAGCCACCCTCATGTCTCTGAGTCATGGCACTTTGAGTTCTTCTATCACAGAGTATTAAAGCAACTCATAGAATGAGTATTCATTTAGTAAATGTTGGTAAATAGTAGTAAATTATTTAGGCAAATAGCCTTTGAAAGGTAGATAGCAGTATTAGTAGCTTGTCTACAAAACCATCTTAACACTGACCTGATATGATGTGATCATACCCAGAGCATGGAGCTTTGTGCCCCCAGTGCGTGCATCTCTGTCAGGCAGGAAGCTTGTTTGGCTCAGCTTTTTGTTTTCCTTTTCCCTGTTGAAGAGTTTTTATTAGCTTGTGTGCTTTCAAGCCCGCTTTGTTGTGTAAGAGATTTGAGCTTCTTTTTTTCTTTTTAGTACACTAGAGCTCTTTATTCAGGTCCTTCTCTATTTGTTTCTGAAGAGCTGATCCATCTCTGGTTAAATAGTTGGATAAAACTCCCGGAGATTTTGTTTTGAGCAGAGATGAGTCTTTCACCTCTCTGTCTGTGCAGTTGGGTTGGCCTGGTTTTTGCTTTCCTATCAGGGTTTTGCCACTCCTGCTCAGGATGCTGAGTCCTTCAAAAGTATTGGGTGTCCATGGGAGATGTGCTTTTGCTGTGCTTAAACGCAGTGGTAGCACTGCTGTTTTTCAAGCCTTCAGACAATTGCAGAAGTTAAATTCAACTCTATAGTCCTGTGACAAGAAGTGCTTTCTCTAAGGTTTGTGCTCGTCTTTTGTGTCTTTTCACTTTCTGTGGTTGCTGAGGACGTGTGGGATTGCAAGTCCGTGTTGCAGATAGGACGTTAGGCTGATGACAGACTAGGCATTAACTTCCTTCTCTCCATTGCTGACTTTAGGATCAGCATGAAGATGTGATAGATTACTTTTTCATTAAGTAAAATCTTGCTTAACTTGTTTGGTTTTGGTCATCTAGTAGTGATATTTACAGCCTTCTTTTTGTTACTTTTCATTGTGTAAGATAATAGCCATCTGTTAGTCTAAGTGAAATTGCAAGCTTACTTTCTCAGAGCTCACTGTCTGAGAAATATGCTGCTGCTGTAGAAGGTATGTCATCCATTCCTGTTATTTCATCACAGAGTTTGCATTAAAATGCATGATAGAAACAGCTTCATGAAAGCAGGATTGTACAGCGAATACACCTTGCAAGTACGCATGCAACTGCAGCCCACTTGATTTTAATGATACTATATTTGAGCATCGTTTTAATGACATCCCAAACTGCAAGTTGCAGTTCAGAAGGTTTTGTTGAGGATCAGCATGGCCCCCATGTCAGTAAGTGTTTAGACAGGTGATGAGAAGGATAAAAAGGGGTTGTGCTGCATGGTGGAAGCCTCCTCTTGAGATGCCCACACAGCCTGAAAGGAAAATGTCCTCTTTTGGAGCCACTATTTGCTCTTGTAGAGTAACACAAGGATATTCTTGTTTTTCTAAGTGACTATTTTCTAAAGTGAGAAGTCTGTTATTCTTAATTAAATGTAATTTTATGTACAAGAAAATACTTCAAAACAATGAACTTTCTGGTTTCTGGGCTTCGTATTTTAAAATAAATTAAGATTTTATTTTCACTTAGAATAAATGCACATGAATATTTCTTTGGAGAAAGAGTAATGCAAAACAGGTAACAGATTCTGTGCATAAAGCATGATTATTGCTTGGCATGGTGGGTTAGTACTTAAAGTTACTGTTATTTGAATACCATTTTTTAAAGCAAAACAGCAAAATAGGGCATACTCATATTTTCTCCTGAATCATAGTGATTCAAATTCAATTTGATTGGTTTATATTGACTGAAAATAACACCGGCCTTTTGAGCGTTAATATGATATCTGAATGGGATTCTTGTTTGTGTTTTTTTATTTCTCAGGACTCCTTCTTTAAGGAATTCCAGTTGCTTGTTTTCATGATTTTGAGCCTATACAGCCAGAGATGGAGCAGATGGATTGCAAACCCTACCAGCCACTGTCAAAAGTTAAACATGAAGTGGATCTAACTTACACAAGTTCTTCAGATGAGAGTGAAGATGGCAGAAAGCAAAGGCAGTCTTATGACTCCAGAGAAACTCTGAATGAATACAGCCAAGAGCTAAGACTGAACTACAACAGTCAAAGCAGAAAAAGAAAAAATATTGACCAATCCACACAAGGTAAATTGTTTATTTTGTCTTCTAGTTACAAAAATTACTTTTTGATTACTCACTGTGAAATACTATGATGTTAGCAGGCAAGCAGCCATTTTGTTTACAGAGGCATGTAGCAATAAAGTGCTTTTTCTATTCTTTTACTGTGTTATTATATCATAAATATGGGAAATCACTTTTAGAAGTATTATTCTAATAGTATAAATTTAGTGACATTCTGGAGAACATCACATGATTGAAAAATTTTTCCATAGCAGTGGCTGTTCTTCTCAGTAACTTTGAGTGGATAACGATTTACTGTGTTTACATGGTGTGTGGATTTTGGTACAAAATCAGCTTGATTTTGTGGTTGTCTCTGCATATGTCTACAGTGAATTCAAATGCTACCGTACTCTTAACAAAATCTGTAATTTTTAAAGACTATTTAAACGTTACAGATAATTATCAGATGGCTTAGTATTTTGTTGGGGTGTTTTTTTTGTTTTTGGTTTTGGTTTTTTTTTTTGGAGGCTTGAGTGTGGGAAGGTTTTTTTTTTGCCTTTTACTTGATATGGATGGAAGTCTAGGAGAAATATTTGAGAGCTTATGATGCTGCAGCCAAGGTTAGGAAAAGCTACTCATTGGTTGCAGATAAAGGATGACAATTGAGACTGAAGTGGAAGAAAATGTGCTGCACTTACTGCAGCATTCCCAGATGGACTGCTTCTCCTGGTAACCTGCATGCTGAATTTAATGCACTTCATACAGACTGGTGGCTTATCTCTTGCCTTTAGCTCCATCACAGATTTAGGCAACGTGGTGGGGAAAGAAGAGCATTTTTAGGAACTGGAGTACTTATCAGAAGTAAGGGGCCTCTGCCCTCAGAGGAGAAGAAAAGGTCTCTGTGAGCAGTCCCCTTCCTGCTCTTCAAGGAGGCGGTTAAATCGTGTGCCCACAATTTCTCAGATAAAAAATTCCGTTCTCACTATGAAGAGAAATAAAACAACCTTCCACCCCTCACTCAGCAAAAGCTTTCCCTCGTCTTCTAGGTATTAAAATGATTTTCATTTTTTGACAAGAAAATCACGAATATGCTTTTGGAGATGGAAAAAAATGTCTCCTCTGTGATGTGTAAATTAATGCAAAAATTAGAATAGCTGTGCTACATAGTTCATATAGTCTTCTAACTTTTACTACAGATAAGTAGCTTTCATAGGGCTGGTGTTGTCTGAAAGTACCTGTAATTCATGGGAGAATAATTAGCTAGCTGCCAGAGATAGCCTCTATGCATATACACATTATCTCTCCTGTACTAGGGAAGAAAAAGTCACAAATACAAATCTTTAGAGTACTATAGAAAGCTTCACCAACACATTTGACTCACGATAAATGATTTGATCTTGCACTCTTGCTAGGAGAGCTTGGCTAATGAAGATATGTCCATGTTGCTGAGGCTGGCAATAAAGTAAATGTTCGTGCAGACCTCTTTAAAGCAGCTACTTCATTTCTGAAAATTCGAGCATTGAAAGCATAGCCTCTGCATTGCTAGGCCTTTGAAGAGCTCCTTGAGTTTACTGCTGTGGGGGCCTCTGTTAGCTGTAGTGTTGGTGGCCTAGACAAAAGCATGGAGTAATCATTCAGCTGTAGGCACAGGAACCAGTCTGTGTCATGCAAATTTATTCTGAAAGTATATTCTCTGAAAGTAGTGATGATGATAATTTTGGAGAAAGTCAAATTAGTGTGCATTTCTGCAAGAAGGTGTCAGGCATGAACTTACCTCACTACTCAGGACTGATATGTTAGGAATCAATTTGGTGCTTTAGCACGCCAGCAGGTATTTTATACTCATGTTGTAAAATGATTTTATTGGAAATACATGCCAGAAGATTTTTCCAGGCAAATTAATTTTTAGAAGATGCAGTATGAATTTGCAGGTCTTCTATTTTAAAACCTATGTATTTTTTTTCTTCTTAGAAGCAGTGCAGATTTGTACTGCTTCAAACTGCAGTATGAGGTGGAACGTTCGTGTTTGCAGCCAAGTGGTAGTTTTTCAGTAGGGAAGCACCTGGATGATTGCTTACCTTGGGGCAGCTCGACTGATTGAGTTCAAAATTCAGACAAGAGTAAAAAAAGGTTATAAAGCTGAGTGTAAATATTTAGTCTTCAGCCAGAGTTTGATTTGACTTCAGTACTATTGTACTGTTTCCAAAAGGGCAGCCAGACTTCATGGTGTGGGTGCTCTGAGTTTTAGAGTCCTTGGTGAATGCTGGTATTTGCTCAGTCGGTACTAGAAAAACAGCAGGTTCCATTTTGAACAGTGAATTTGCCATGAATCCATTAGACCGTGCATGGAATGCATTCTTCTCTAAAATTCCTTCTCAGAACCTTGCACAAAGTTTTTCTCATGTTTGGCACATCTTTGGAATTTAAAACACAAAACACACAAAAAAGTAAACCTATAGTGCACTTTTCTAGAAGAGGTTGTTTGGTGGGGCGAAAGCTGTACTGTGCTGTTGCTTCAGGTTGTTAGTAACTGAAATATAACTTAAAACTGAAAAAAATTCCTAAATTTTAAAGCTAAAGAGATATTCATAGTCACATACCCATGTATTCTTCTCTAGCCACTGGCTACGATTGAAATAGTACCCAGTAGGTGATGAACTAATGGACTGCAAAATGAGGGTGAAATCCATTAACTTCATGCATGAAAGGTGTGAGAATAGTTGAGAAAACAGGCACATAGTAACAGTCATGAATAAAGTGATAATGATGAAGAGACAGCAGTCAAATGTGAATTCTAATGATTGAATGTGAGAAGAACATCACTTCAGAATAAAATAAAATAGTAGAACAGAGGAGCTTATAACAATAACAAATATAGACATGTTTGTATTGATCTTATTTTGTGAAAAGAATCATTATGAAGTGTACGGAAACTGGAAGAATTTCTGTCTCCATTAATGTACATAAGAACATTGTATATGTGATTCGTATCTTGATATATCTCAGCAATTTCTTTAAGTTTTATTTTTGTTTTTTTCTATATGGGCAATTTGACTATTTAATTATTACTTTCAGTATTCTTGATTTATTTCTGTGAGAAGCTTTGAAATCTGAGATTATGTAAATTGATGTAGATATATATATGTGTAGACATATATATGTTTGCAAATACCCTAGAGGATAGCCAATGTCACTCCAGTCTTCAGAAAGGGCAAGAAGGAAGATCCAGGTAATTACAGGCCAGTCAGCCTCACCTTCGTCCCTGCAAAGTTGATGGAACAACTGGTGCTGGATGCCATCTCCAGACAACTGGAAAAAAAGGAGGTTATCAGAAGTAGTCATCATGGGTTCACCACGGGGAGGTCATGCTTGACCAACCTGGTAGCCTTCTATGATGTTGTCTCTGGCTGGGTGGATGGGGGGAGAGCAGTGGATGTAGTCTACCTTGATTTCAGCAAGGTGTTTGATGCTGTCTCCCACAGCATCCTTATAACAAAGCTGAGGAAGTGTGGGATAGATGAGTGGATGGTGAGGTGGGTTGAGAACTGGCTGACTGGCAGAGCGCAGAGGGTCGCCGTTGGTGGTGCAGAGTCTGGTTGCAGACATAACTAGCAGTGGTCCTCAAGGGTCGGTGCTGGGTCCAGTCTTGTTCAACATCAGTGACTTTGATGAGGGGATAATGGCCACCCTCAGCAAGTTTGCTGATGATACGAAGTTGGGAGGATTGGCTGACACGCCTGAAGGCTGTGTTGCCATTCAGCAAGACCTGGACAGGCTGGAGAGCTGGGCAGAAAAAAACTGGATGAGGTTTAACAAAAGCAAGTGTAGAGTCTTGCATCTGGAGAGGAATAATTGCATGCACCAGTACAGGTTGGGGGATGAGCTGCTGGAGGGGAGCTCTGTGGAGAGGGACCTGGGTGTCCTGGTGGATGACAGGTTGGCCATGAGCCAGCAGTGTGCCCTTGTGGCCACAAAGGCCAATGGCTTACTGGGGTGCATTAAAAAGAGCGTGTCCAGCAGGTCGAGGTGATCCTCCCCCTCTGCTCTGCCCTGGTGAGGCCTCATCTGGAGCACTGTGTCCAGTTCTGGGCTCCCCAGTACAAAACAGACAGGGATCTCTTGGAAAGAGTCCAGCAGAGGGCCACAGAGATGGTGAAGGGCCTGGAGCATCTCTCCTATGAGGAAAGGCTGAGTGAACTAAGTATGTTCAGCCTTGAGAAAAGAAGACTGAGAGGGGACCTGATCCAGGTCTATAAATATCTGAGGTGTGGGGGGCAGAGTGGCGAGGCCAGACCGTTTTCAGCAGTGTGTAGAGACAGGACAAGGGGAAATAGCCAGAAACGGCAGCATAGGAAGTTCCGCAAAAAGGTGCACAAGAACTTCTTTAGGTGAGGGTGACGGAGCACTGGAACAGGCTGCCCAGGGAGGTGGTGGAGTCTCCTTCTCTGGAGATGTTCAAGACCTGCCTGGATGCCTACCTGTGCGACCTGCTGTAGGGAACCTGCTTTGGCAGGGGGGTTGGACTCGATGATCTCTGGAGGTCCCTTCCAACCCCTACAATTCTGTGATTCTGTGAATATAAGCAGTCTGTATAAACTGTAACTTTGCATGTCTCAAAATATTTTCAGAAGTCTCAGTTATATCCTACAGTATTCAATTTCTTTTGCAGTAATCAATATTTCTGCAAACATCTTTTTATGTCAAAGTATTATTTGAAAATTCATGTGATATTGGAGATTTTTTTTGTTTTTACACATTGAAAACAACACCCGGATGCAAAGTACTTAACTTTCTGTTATTCTTGTATTCCTTGCATTTCCTGAAATTTTCTCTCAAATCTTGTTCTTCAAAGAGGATTTCTTGGTCAATTTTCACGACTTTAATAGATGGGAATATGAGAGAAAATCTACAGTAAATACGGGTTTAATCTGTTGAGAGACTATCATTTCTAGATTGTCTTCCTGACATCTAGAACTTAAGTCCCTTTTGGAGAGCACAGTGCAAGATCAGTTGCAATTCTAGAGTAAGCTCAGCTATCGTTTCCTCACCTAACAACTCACTGCAAACAGATAAAAAAAATCTTATGTCAGTGTCATCATTCACTCCTGAAAAGTCAGTACTAGTTGTATGATGAGTGATCTTTAAAATGCATTTTTTTTTTAATCACTGGAATGCTCAAACTCCTGTCTATCTGAAGATGTGTAAATCTACAATATCTCATCCTGGCAAGAAGATGTTATGAATTCCTGCCAGACCCAATATCATATAGCTTGTACATATTGGCAAACACAGTAAATTAATTCTTGGAAGAATTGGTAAACACAGTGTTTTGTACTTGGAAGAGCTGGCGTAGAATTGGCAGAAGCCATCAGAAATGTTTTCTTGCTAGGAAATTCATCGATGGACCTGGATATGCAGAAATAAGTTCTCACAAATGTACCGTACGTGTTTTCATTTCTAATTTGTTTGTGACACGTTTACATCATTAAAAGTCTGTTTTCCTCCACAGCTTTCTCTGTTTCCACCAAAGTAGATATGAAGGAAGTTGTATTCCACAAATATTGTCCCTACAAAAAAAGCTTTATTGCTTTTAGGCTAATTATAGGTTTGTAGAAAACACTAGTTGAGAGGAATGAATCCCTGATAGGATAAGCATCTGGGATTGAATCTTTGGCATGATGAAGTGTATTGATCATTAACAAAATGAGCATACGGCGGTAAATTTCTGGTTAGGCAAACGTGTGTTTCCTGGCAAGACAGATATATTGAACTACATTATAAGTAAGGCAAAGTGGTGTTATTCCTGAAAAGAGGATACGCCAAAACTTTTCTGATAAATGTGTGGGGGAAAAAAAATCAGCATTACTACTATTCCAGAAAACAAGATTTTAGAGTGCTCCACAAAAATGTTGTCCTTTTCTGCTTTTAGCCCTGTAAGTAGGCCTTGAGCTACAGACTGATAAATGTTTTAGAGAAAATGTATAAGATTGTCTTAAGGAATAAGAGGTAAGTAGATTTGGCTGTTCTGCGACATCTTCCTTCAACAAACTGCATTGTTTTAGCTCACTGCTGCTTCCATCATATTCTCATTCCTATACTTCTTAGCATTGCAGCTCTGGTGTAGATATGTGGGCAACAGACATGTTTTGGTGCTCAACAGCACTTTCTCTGGAAAAGAAGAAGTGCAGTGCAGGAACTGGGGGGCATTTTACGTGTCAGCAAGCACAAACTTACCAGGAAGAAAGATTTAAACACATGCAGCTCTTAACTTCATCTGACCAGTCAAAAGCACTTTTATTTATTATTAGAGACATAAATATAAGGTGTGCTGAGAAGGAGTGGTAGGAAATGGTTCTGTCAGGAAAATGTCATGGTGTTTTTTTGTCATCTGTGAAACAGAAAAGCTTTTTACATAACAGCTATATTATTCTCTGATGTAAGAATTAAGCAAATCCACCTGGTCCAACAGATCTGTTTTGCACTTGTAGTGGAGCGATGGAGAATCAAATTTGGGCTGCAAATGCTATGTCCTCTTTGTTTCAGTTACTTCATTTTTTAATAACATAAAAGGGTAAAGAAGCAAAATTTTATCAGCTTTTTTTTTTTTTCCCCTTCTTGGAAACATTAAAATAATACTCAAGCAAAGTGTGAGTTAAAGATCTTGGGAGCCTTCCTAGTGGAGATGGGTGCCAAAAGAATGGCTGTGAAGTTCATCATTTCTAATAGAGATTTAGAACTGATGATTATTTGACAGTCATATCTACAGCTTGTATAATTTGGCATCATTTGTTAAAAACAGGAATGCTGTCTTATCTGTGTGAATTTAGGACTTATGTGCTTTGACACTTCCAGCAGTTTATAAAGGGAAAATGTATTATCAAGAGGCATCTCTGAGCATGACTGCTATTCAGAAGACAGTGGTCAAGTATTGTCAGTGCTGAGCTGCTGTTCAGAGCAGTGTGATAGAGCAGTTTGGTGTAGCTCTTGCCAGCATTATTTTTGGGATAAATTCTATCAAAATAAAGATTAATACAAGTGATTAACGTGAGGCAAGACACAGTAACAGGTATTGTTTTTTTTTATTTATTTTTAAGTTTGCATGTGGAGGGGAGAATGGGTAGTTTTGAAAAAGAAAGGAACATGGTATGGTGAAAAGTTTCCTTTGGAAGAACCATTGCTATGTGTGCTTTTAGAAGTGAGGTACTCTTTGGGTAGTTGTTTAATTCTGTTCCCCATATTTTCTTTGTGATGAAAATTGTGGAGTTAATGAAGTTTTGTTTTTGTTTTTTGAACCTTTAAGATGCTTAGTTTGTTTAGAGTTGTTTATCAGGTTATCTGGGAAGTGACTGCAGTATTGTGGAATGGAGCATTACAGAGATTTGGAAGATAGGAAGAGGCTGATTACAAAGGAAACCAATTATTTTTGTTAGTACTTTCCTTGAAACCCCATAGCTTAGGGAAGAAAATACAAAAGTTTTTCTTTGATAGTACATATTTTGGTAAAATATAATTAATTATTAAATAGGACTTGTATCAAAAATATTGATGTACACTGTATCAGCAGATTCAGTTCTCACCTGTTTGTAAATGCCAAATACTTAACTTTTAGACTTTTTATGTTGTCTACCACATTATTTCACCAATTTTAGAAGATCTTTTGTGAACTTTATTTTAGAGTTATGTACCTGTATGCTTTAGAGCAGAAATGTGAAACATAGCCCAAGTATGATGCCCGTGTGAAGAGGCACACAGTGTGTACTGCACTGCCCTTGCTCAGCTGTTAGCAGAGTGTGGTTTAAAGCTCCTTCAGGTTTCGGGGCCATATACTAATGAACAGAAGCAATAGCTAATAAGCTCCAGCTTGTGCTGCTGTGTTATGCCATCTGGTCTGAATGTTTATGAGCTTCACATTGTTCTAAAAAGATTCCGTATGAGGCAGAATAAAAGAATCCATACTCTTAAAGCTTCAGTGTGTTGCCTCCTGCTGCATTCTCTCGCAGAAATACAGATTCCTGTTGTGCTGTGCTGTGTTTGTTTGGCTCGTTGTGGTCTAATGGTGATGATGTTACTGTCTCCCAGAGAAAAGTAGTGTGATGAGCTCTTCTCTGCAGCTTTCTGGACTGCAGCCTTCTCTTCTGCGTGGGGAGTATCAGCAGACTCCAAGGAAGGAAAAAGATGCACTTAGTTTCAGGCCTCCTTGGGACAGTCTTTCTTGATTTGCCAAGTAATTGGAAATTTCTCTCTTTGGAATAACTGCTGTGAGAAAACTGGATTTTGAGGCTTCATTTAAGCCTCATAGAGGGAATACTTTTCCTTTCCCTCATCAGATCAAAGTACCCAAGTAAACTGAACGTACAGAGAGATTTTTCCCACAAGAATGGAGTGGGTGCTTTCATATGGTATCACAAGTATGTTACAGAACCTTGTAGCCTTCTGTCACCATTTCAGTAGTGCTGCTTCCAACCTTACAGTGTTTACCATCATCTTAGTGCCTTGTATTATCAAAAATAGTTTCATTCTCATATGTAATCTTTTTGGTTTTAAAAGTGAATATCTGACAAGGGGGAAAACTGAGAAAAAAACTACTGAGAAAGGAAATAAATGAGAGAAGGATCACAGCACGTTTCCAGTCCCCTGCTAACAAATCTCATCTAAGGATTAAAATAGCACTCTCCAAACATTACACAAGCTTAACAATCCATTTGCCAGTGTACAGATACAGAAGACAACCCTAATTTCCATTCTCTTCTTTGAATTACCAGTTTTCCATGATATAAAATGCCTGAAGTCATTGAAATAATCAGGAGGGAAGAGTAAGTGTAAAAAACACTAAAAAAATCTTTACAGGAACTTGTACCCTGTGATACTAGACACTATGTAACCCTTCCAACTCAAGGTATTCCCTGGTTATCTATCCAAAAGGGCCAGCCATACCCAGGTCAAGGGAGGGGATGCTCTTGTTGTATGAATAGAACCTCTTTATATAACACTTAAAAGTGTCCAAGGTCTGCCATAAGTTAAAACAGGGATATGAACGAACACAGGGAATGTCTAAGCAAATATTAGAGAGCTTCAGATTGAACGAAGAGCTCTGCACTTGTTCTGCAAGGCGTTTTGCTCTACGCACTCTTGCTGTGTCTTTTATGTCACTCTTGAAGCAAAGAGTTATCTTAATTTCTGGAATGAGAAATCTGATTTGATTATCTTCGTTTATAGAGCAGGTGCTGAAACAAAATAACATTTCTTCCTAGGGTTTCTCAATTACGTATCTGTCAGAAGATTTTGTACCTCCTGAAATAAAGAACTGTCAAGAAGCAGCTCAGTGATTCCATAACGTTTCTCGTTAATCAGAAGAGTGGTTATGTACTAACTTAGAACTTGAATTAGTTTTTGTTTTTAGAATTAGACTCAAATGCTTCTGAACTTCATTCTGAAGGTATTTATGTGAAATAAATTGTGGATGTGATTTAAAATCTAGGGTTCTCCTTTCAAAGCCACATTTCTATTGGAAGCTGCTCAAAAATCAGTTTCCTGCTGACTGCCACTCATTAGAAATGCTCTGCAAGTGGACGAAGCATCTTTAGCTCAGATGGAAAAAACAGCTTGAAAGGAATAAGGTAATGTTCAACACCAACAGATTGATTCTTTCTCCACTGTAAGCACTAGTTACACAATAAAATAGGGAGTACTGACAATTCCAACCGTCACCCGAAAGCTTAGAAATGTCGTTTATCAAAATATAAACTGTTGGTGTAAAAATCAGCAAGAGATTAGGAAGTCAGCAAATTCAGATTAAAATATTAACATGACAACTAATAAAACTGACTGTCAAGGAATGTAAACATTTGTAAAGATCAGCTCTGCTTTACTCAGTATTAGTGTGATAATACAAAATACTGGAATCTGTAACTGTTACATCGCTGAGAAAGAGCATGAACAAAGGGACTCTCTTAAATACTGCACTCAGAATAGGACTATTCTTGAAGTCCTAGTGTCTTGGACCCTTATTCTGGTAAGTGAAAAGCTTGATTTGGCGCTGCTGCTTATTCAAAGTAAGTTGTTTGGCTTCAGAGGAGGTTTTTTGAAATGCTGAGAATAAAGCATTGGGGGCAGATTGGTTGCCATGTTTTAAATAGAAAGCTGTAGAGGTTACGTGTGCTGAATAAGGAGAAGCAGAATCAGATTATACTGGCCATGGTCTCTGGAAATGGGGCAAATCTGTATTGGAGCCTCAAGTGCCAAAATCAGCCTTCCTGCATACCTGTAAGAGGAGAATACTCTGTACCTGCCTTCAGTGAGCACTTCCTTAACACAGAAGTGTATTGCAAACTCTGCAGAGCTTTCCTTGTGAAGCTATTAAATGGGAGTGGTGCATTTCATAATTCAGCCATTCAGTACTTCACTAGTGAGGCACTCTTCCTGGAATTTTTAGGTTGCTTCATAAGAATGGAATTAACATAACAGAAAGAAAATAATAAAGAACAGTGAATCACCTTTAGAATCTTAGAGATGCTCAAGGTCATTCCAGTTTCCTCTGGGTGTTGTCCCTAAGAAGCTTTGCATGATACAGCCTCATAAACAGGCTGCTGCCTCTTGAGCAACCAGCCAGGCAGTAGAGGTGGCCTGGCAGAATCCTTGCGCTTGCAAATGCGCATAGCTTGTGCTGCTAGAAGGCTACCATATGAAAAATGAATATAATCATCTCATCTGGTCTTTGGACTAAATGATCTTTCAAGGTCCCTTCCAATCCCTGACAAACAGTAAGCAGAATGTACTGAAGATTCATGAACTGTTGTTCATCAAAAATTCTGTTGATACAGTTATTTTATTTGAGCTCACTGTGGGTAATCTGTTTTTATTTTCGCCTGATTTTTAAATTTATTTTTCTTTTATTTTATTTTTTTATTTTATTTTCTCCCACTGAAAGGAGAACTCTTTATTCTCTGAATTTGCTACATTCTTTCTCACTAATTCAGACTCAACTTATTTATTGCTTTCATTATACAAATGAAGAAGCATGATCTAAAATTGACTTAAGAAAGAAAATAACATGGCACAGTTTAAACTGATTTATTGGGGAGTTTTATTTAAGCTTTCCATAACTTTTCCAGTATTGATGGCTTTATTTTCCCCTGTGAACAGACGCTGTGGACATTTGCCAGAAATGCTTAACAGTTAATTCCAGATATTTTAATAGGATAAAAGTGGTGGGTGTTCAGAAGTGTATAAAATCTTGAGTTTCTGTTAATTTTAATTTACAGAGCAAAAATCATTCACGTGAGATTTTCTTAACAGCTTAATCTAATAGAATGTAGACATGAAGTAGGTTTTATGTTATCTATGAAAGTTCTAGAAATGGAAATTTAGGTCCCGTAGAAGTGATCATTTACTCATATGTTGATTTCTTAATCTGTTAAATTTGTTAGTTGTTTTTTGGAGTTTTTTTGTGATTCTGAAAAGCAGAACCTTACTTACACTGACTAACTTCTGACATTGCAAAATTGTGTCAATATTATTTGAAAGCAGTAAAATAATGAAAATAAGCATCCATGATATCTAGAAACATACTTAACAACTCCTGCTAAGGGTTGCAGAGAAGAAAGAAAATACACTTTTCTTTCTTCAGACAACTGTTTGTGGCCTGTGAAAGATACATTCAGTTTTCCTAGAGTTGGAATTCCAATAAAAAGGAGTTCCAAATATTGTTTAAAAAAATTGTATTTTATTAATTTTGAGCGTATCATTTTATTTTTTTTTTACTTCTTTTCAAATACTTGCATGAAATTAAAGATGTTTCCTAGCTTGACCTTTTTATGTCATAGTCTATTGGCGTAAAGGAAAAAAGAAAAAATTAACTTCTTATGCTGTTGCATTAAAAAAATAGAGCTTTGAATCTTTTTAAATGACAATCATAGCAGAGCACTGATAATCTGTAATGTTGTTTTGGTACCTACTTTTAATTCCTCCGAGTAAAGAAATTAACAAAGTCTGTGGTTGAATAATTATTTCTAGTAGAAATAGAAGACGGTAGAAAGGATCACATATTGTCCTACATACACTGACTTTTTATGTTCAGCTGGAGGCATGAATTAGTTTTAAAATGTTTCAGTGACGTCTCATTGTTCCTTCCATGGGAGTTCTCAAATTACTTATTTCATATGTGTGTGTAAACACAGAAAGATACACATGGAGTAGTGGCATAGCGCAGGTTCTACCTGCATGACTTCAAGGTGCAGGCTTCATTGCTTCAACATTTAAATTTAGCTTGAGAATTTGTGCTTTCATTGTATTATTACAATCAATGGTCTTTTAAAGCTTCCTTTCTCGAGGTCTGATCTCCCTAAGAAATTAATGCATTCATTTTTACCCTGTATTTATTTTTGAAGAGGCTGTTTGTCATGTAGTTTTGCATAATGGTTGTGTCTTTGGATTAAGACACCTACTGTTCTGTAAAATACTTCTGTGAATATATAGGATCAAATTCTGTATTTCTACTTGTGGATAAAAAGTATGAAAATATGGGTCTGTTTTTTCTTTTAATTCTGTATGCAATCAGTTCTTCGACTTTGCTATTCTTACTACTGCAAACAGAAACTAATATTTCTATCTATAGTAACAAAAAAATTACCTTACAAATTATGTGGTGTAGCCTGTGTCAGTGCATACCTTGGAGAGTACTTTTTCAGTAATGTATAAATTAGTGGTCATGGAAAGGAAATATTTGTAGGATGTGTGTGATTGGTTTGGTTTGCAAGTGGATTCTCAAAGGCTTCATCGAACTGTTGATTCTAGGGATACAGTTCTTTTTTAGTACCAGAGAGATTTGGGCTTACAGATGTAGCCTGAGTTTTAGCTGATATTGTAGTAGTGATTATAGGATGTTTGCAATTAATTGTTGGCTATTGATCTGTAGACTTTAGATGTTTGGGGAGAATGATTGTAATTATTTGATTTTGTTCTATACTTTGAAATCTACTTGCAGATAAAAACAAAGTGGGAAAAGGAAAAAAAAAAAACCCTCCACCATTACTGAATTATTTGTCTATCTTAACATCCTACTTGCTGGATCAGGTGTTTAAAGATCTTATTGATACATGCTTACAACATTCACCAGTTTACTTACTGCTACTCACTTGAATACTGCTGCTTTGCAGTTTAGGGGGGTGTCACAGCTTCCCTGGATACTTCTTAGAAAGTAGATGATACAGCCAGTGTTTTCTTTTCTTTCTTCTTCCTCTTAGATTTACAGGTTTGTTATCGCAAGTTGCTGCTCTGCTCATTTTTGGTCATGAAAGGAAGGATATTTCAAAACAATTGAGTCTGCTTTATATATTATTTGTGGGGAATTTTTATTTATTAAAAAAAAAAAAAAAAAGGGTCATCTGGCACACACAGATTTTTTTTCCAGCTTTTTTGATTCTGATCAACTGAAATTAAGCTCCCATACTTCGGTCCCACTGTGGTGACCATTGTTCCACTGAGCCACTCGCCAGGTGTTTGTCTCAGCTAGCTGGAGGCTGGTGCCACTTGCAAAGAAATCAGCAGAGACAGGCTGAACATCTGAAATGGCTGCCTCTGAATGTTACTCTAAATAAACAACATGTTCTACAACAGGAGAAGAAATTGCAATTGTGGAGTCAAAGGTGTGACGTTCGATACCTCAGTGCTTCTTCCAGAATCATTAGCCACAGTGCGTATATTGTGGTAGGGTGAGCATGCCTTCAGGAATATAAAAGCTCATTTAGCTAATTTTCAGCTTTGTCTTTGGAAGCTAATTTAAGGGAGATAGGTCTACTTATTGCAGGCTGTTACTCTAGTTCACAAATTCCTGGCACCCATCTGTATATCATACAGCTGCACTGGACTTCAGCACAAAGGAAGCCGTGTCTGCTTTGGCCAACTTCTCCATAGCATTATTCCCACTCTTCAATGAAGTATTATTCATTGTTGAATTCCTCCATGTAATAAATATTCATTTGACAGATAATTATCATCATCCCCGCACAGCTCCACTAAGACCAAACTTCTCACCAGCAGTCATTTCTGTCACTGTTCTGGCAGCAGGGAGCTTATGGTTCCTTATGCTTTAATAATGTTCCATCATCTGGGATATCAGATATGGGTCAGGTGTTAAAAAACTGCCTATGTGCACTGCATGTGATTTAGGAACACCAAACCTGACTGAGGAGGAACAGCACAATGGGCAGGAACAGCAGCCAAAGTTATTTTGCTGTACCTTGATGCTCCAATTTAGAAAGCATACTATGATCAAATGAGTGTTCAGACATAATATTCCAATATTTTAAAGTTTTTCTCTATGACTGTAGTTACAAAATAATAATAATAATAGTAATTTCAGTCTTTAATTTGTTTATAGGAATGGATCTCTGTAGATTGCCAGTGGGAATAATGTTGCTAGCAAATATTCATATTTCAGTTTTATTTTATAGTCCCCTTAAAATGACTCATGTATAAAATACATTTAATTGGCTAATAGGTCCTTTTCAAGGAGAACAAAAGGAAAGTAAAGGCTATTGTCTTTGTTTAATTATTAAAATTCAGCAAACTATTCTAAGCAAAAAAAATAATGTGTTAAACACGAAAACACCGACTTGTGAAGTTTTTTGGCCAATAACTCTTAAATTCTTTTGTAGCAGTGCATCAACAGCTTCCTTCTCATTTGGTGTTCTGATCTCCATCATGGTGTCCACCCATTTGGTTCATATGTGACCCATTTTGAATTGAAATAAACCAGAGGCATGAGGAAGCATTTCAGCAATGAGGAATATACATACTCTTCTGAATGTGTTTGTTTTTTTTTAAAGGATGGATCAGAGAGGTAGATTGTATTAGCATGGTGAAAATGGTTCTTTGCACTGTGCTTTTTTTAAAAAAATTCTCTACAGCACTACAACTCCCTGTTCTTTTTCCTTCAAATTGAGTTTTCCTCCTGTTCAGAGTCACCACATCCTTGTTCCATCGTCTGTGCTGAAATCTGTCACTAAAGGGCATCTAATTCAACGCTCTGTTCTTCACACATTGACTTAAGAGTGAGACTAGTTTGTATGAGCTTGATCTGGTTAGTATCTGAGAGGTTCCTGCTGTGTTTCTAGAGAGAAGCGATTAAAGCTCCTACAAATGTGTTGTTTTTTTTTTTCCAGTTGCAGCCACTTCTAGATCTACTGCCTGCAGCCTGTGCCAGTCATCCTGCTCAGCTGTGCTGGTTTTTTTTCTTATTTGCTCTGTTCCTGTCGTAGCTAATATTGGGCACAGTACCAGGTGGTGCAGCTCAGGAAATGGTGTAGCAGCTGGTAGGAGAACAAGACAATACCAAAGGGTAGATAATGCCTAGAAAGGCAAAACCCACATGGGACTCCTGCTCTAGAGAGAAAGTGTTACTCATGAAGACTCTGAACTCAGCAGGCTTGCAGGAAACAAATATATTAGGAGAAAGTAGTGGAAAAAAGACTTGAAGATATTTTTAAATGCAAAGCCGTTAGATAACAAAGCTTTGTACAAAAGGATGTTTAAGCAGTTCCTATTGTCATCTGAAAACAATTCATTACATGGCTGAGTAGTAGCCTGTATTTTTTCTAATGCATTTTTTTTCTGTAAAATAGCTTATGTTGAGGGAAATTTTTGAACCAAATTCTGTAGGCTATTGCTTTGAGTCTCTCAAAGCAGCTTTTGTCACAAAGGGAATATTTATTAAATATGTTATGTCAAAACTGTAAGGTTTATAAATTATGTGTTTTTACTCTTCTGTTTGTTTTCCTTCTCCTTAATATGGTGAATTACTTGTGTGAGTTGTGTTTTTCACTGTGTGAAATAGTGGCTGCTGCTATCCTTCCAGAACAGCAGAAAGCAGAGTTAAAGCATGATTTGATAAAATAATATCAAAAGAATTGTGATGCTTACTGATCCTGTGGGGTTCTTCTCAAATCCCCAGTGTGATTCAGAATCCCTCAGGTGCAGGATTGGGCCCTTTTCTTGTCAGATCACCTTTCTCTGTGATGTGCAGTAAAGCTAATGATAGTTATCTCAAACTGTAAATTTATTTTCTCTCCTTGTTTTTCTGGTTAGCTGTAGCCTAAGTCTTTAATTGATATTTGTGCAGATTTTTCTAGCTGTATGTATAAATGTTTCTGAATGTGGTTCAATGCACAGTTGCTCTCATTTGTGCTTGAATCTGGTATTTCCCTGGAGTCTCTATTTTGAGAGCTGTCTCCCTTATGCGTCCCTTTTCTGATCATGGCTTAATTACATTTTAAATGCCTTCTGTGTTACTTTCTCCACCACCTCAATTAGTTCACCTCCAACTGTGTGAATTTTTTAATAAGGAGGCAGAAAGTATTTCCAGCAATGCTGAACTTGAGTTCTGCTTGTCTGTCTATGGGAAGCCTTCCTTTGGGGCATGGAGGAGTTTACATGGCTACTGCAGGCTAATCTGGTAGTGAGATCTCTTGCTCTTTTGGTTTGGTTTACTTTCTCTGAGGTAGAGCTGGGAACCTTTAGAAGCTCTGTGTAGAATACTTTGTGGTTATTCTGCTTCTACTTTTCAGTCTGTTGAGGTCCAAACAAATTATTTCATTTTCTAACTTCTTTTTTGGGGAATTTGTTAGTTACCAACTTCGAACTATTTCATATTGGGTGGTTAGCATCCCAACCATCACATTAGCAATACAAATGTATCCATTTATTCTACAATGAAGGAGACTTTGTTTTAGTCAGCAATATCTGTGATTTGCATCAAAGAGGAGCTGCTTGTCTACTCGTTTTCAAAAGGAGAAGAATCACATTTTAATGCTTACCAGTCGGTAACTTGTTATTTTCAAGGTATCTGTCACATGGCTGTGTCAGAATGAAAGATAAAGATGCTGTGTGGTTAAACTGCAGCCTAGTGTGTTCAAAGTCAGTGACTCGAATAGCTAAAACGAGTACTATATACCCAAATAAACTATTTGGTATTTTAAAACAAATAGAACACACATTAAGAAAGGGCAAGGGAATTAAAGAGGTCTAGAGCTAGAAAAAAGCGTAGCCAAGTGCTCCTACCCACATAAAAATACTGGAGGTATTTCATCGTGTAGTGGCTTTGTTCCCAAAGCCTGGATAAATTTTTGGTGACAGATGGTAGAGACTCACAGCACTTGTTTAAACTTTGTGAAAATGTACTGAGGTCTTTTGGTATGCTTTGGTATTCTATTCATACTTCATTCCCTTTGGCGCAGCACAGGCATGATGTTACTTATTCCCTCTTTTGGAGCCCTATATCAAATCTTGAGATGGAAAATTAGATGAAAACAGCTCTTGGTATTCTAAGCATATTATCCCTCCTAATATATAGGGAATAGGCCATCTTGTAGTACCTATATAAGTAGCTTAACAGCGTAAAGACAAATGCTATTGGAGTAATTCTGAAAAAATGTTCTTGGAAGTACGTTGTTCCCTTCTGTGCTCAATTTCTCTACTTTATGACCCTGAGTTTTGTAGATACCATATTGTATGCTTAGGAACTTTATTATGCTGACATAAATGTCTGCGATTTTCATCTTTCCATGGTAACCACAACATGCATTTTAGGGTGAAATACATTTTAAGAGATGTTTATTTAATTTAAATAGTAGTAATGTCCTGTGATATTTATTTAAGATTACCACAGTGTATTTTGTGGGTGTGCACACCTGCAATTACTGTACCATTTACTTTAAGCCATCTTGATAGTATGAAAACAAAAAGAAAACCGATTTTCTAGTTAACTGAGTCAGAATATGAGTCTTTTAAAGTAACTACTTCATGGAATGTAGTGATGAAGAAACAGTTTCTGGAAATGCGAAACAAAGTATTAAAGATCTAAAGGAGGGAAATGAGTTTAAACACTTGAAAAACTGGTTTATGTAGTAGAAATGAGAGATTAAAAAAAAACAGTTATTTCCATTAAATTGTTTTGGTATTACTTAAACAGCAACATTTGGACTGCTGATAGTGAAAGCCCTTTGGTAAAATGGACACTCGAGAAAAGAAGGGAACTGAATTGGTCCAAATTTTTTGAAGGGAGTGTAATCTCCCTTTTCTTGATCAGATGGAACATTTGGTGACAAACTCCTCAAGAGATTTTTTGGGGAAAGAGAGGTTATTTGACTGACAATCTGTATCCCCAGTTGGTTAATCAAATGCAACGGATGTGCCAAGTTGTCTTTCATATGTTCTCAGCAATGTCAGGTTGGCAGCTGGATGTAATTGGATGTGAATGGAAGTACTGAAGGGCTCACGTGCATGAGCTCTCCCTTTCTTCTTACAGGATTAATAAAAAGGGGGTATTTGTTGGTCGAAATTTTACTCAGTTGTTTTTATCTAAATTAAAAGTATATGCTGCATAGATGTTAAGCTTTTGTATGCTATAAGTAAATTTTTCGAAGATTCTGGGAGAAAAGGTTGGAAAAAGTGCAAATTTGTGCACCTACAATCCAAACAAGGCAGTGTTAATCTGTTTAGCTGTCCTGAACTCTGAAGTAGGAGCTATCTCACAGTCTAAATTGATTTTTAGTGGAAAAGATGATTATACTTAAAGCAGTGAGCGTACCAAGAAGGCAGGAGCAGAGCCCTCACCTGGCGCTGCTGTGCCTCAGAGCTCACACCATGTTGGCTCTGACACAGCTGCAGGGCAGGAAGGGGCTGCTGAGGAGACATGTGAGGGCCAGACCTCGCTCTGCCAGAAGCCACTGCTCTTCCATTTCCCTAGTTCCTGTGATGGCACCCATTTGTTGTTTGGTGTTTGGCACGACCTGATGCTTGAGTGTTCTTATGCCTCACCTTTTCTTTAAGGATCCCGCTTACAACTCCCAGTAATACCCACCCTGTTGCAAATACATTTTTCAAAATGTCAGGGTTCTTTAAAAACTTGCCAGCGCGGCTGTGAACTTTGCCAGTGGATGAAAGTAAGCAGACCTACAGAAACCTCAGTCCTGCTCAGTCTTGAAATAACTGTAAGTGCATTCCCTGAAGATGGCCCAGGGTGACATTAACAGCCCTCCTCCAATCCTGCCTGCCTCTCATACTCAGCCCTCCATCTTCAAAGGAAAATGGGTAGTAGATACTCATTTAAGCAGATTTTTAGTAACCCATCAGCAAAGAACATTTCTGTTACGTCTCTGTTGGCTTTCTAAAAGTGTTTCCATCATCATGAAGATGTGCACTTGCAGATGCTTATTCCCAGACAGCCATACTGACCCGAAGCCTACATGCTACCTACTTGATGTGCCCTACTGGCATAATTCAAGGTATTTCTGGATTTACAGCATGTAAATGAAATCAGATTTTACACTTCGTTGTGTTTTTTGTTTTGTTTTGTTTTGTTTTGTTTTGTTTTTTGCCTTCTAATGCTAAATTAATGAATATTGTAAAGATACCTGCACTTTTTTAATTCAAAAAAGGCTTTGATTTTCATTTAGCATATGAATGGTTCCACTAGAATTTTTAAAAGGGAAACAAGTTCAAGACTTCTAGAAACAATTGGTGTATTTTTAAAATACTTTACAAAGCAGAATCAAAACTGTTGGTAGAAATTAATTTTATATTCCCATCCAGAATGCTATTAGGATGTGATATCTGTCATGAAGCCTCAAGGACTGGTATTTGAATGAAAGTGATTCTGCTTTAAATGTAAATCACACTCAAAAATGACTTCAAGAAGTTTGTAGGGATCTAGCAACAATTAGAGAGTCATGTCACTTTGAGAAATGGTGGTATACAACTTAGTCTGTTAAAGAAATTGTCAGACTTCATTCTGCTAAACGAGAGATCAGCCTTCAAGCTGGAACCACTACATTATCCATGCCTGTTAAGTTATAAACATACTGGATTAAAGCTATCAGTGCTCCACTTTTTTCACTTTCTGAAGTTAACCTTGAGGAAGAATATGCATTCATTTAGAACTCCTTCGAAGAGAAAAGTCAATTTTCTCCAGATGATTTGATTCATGCTTGTGCTGGCCTTCAAGAAATTCCTTTTTTGTTTTTTTGTTTTTTTGTTTTTAATAAATAAAAGAAATTAACAGATTCTACACAGTAAGATTGTGGCTAGCTAGCTTTTAATTATGAAAATGTAATGATGAGAAGAAAGGGTTCAGCACCTGTTGATTCCTTTGAACACGTGCAGAAATATCAAAAATTGTGACTGACAAATGATTTTAGAATCAAGGAAACTTGTTAAGCTTCTGAAAGAAAATTTCAATGCTTCTCTTATAATTCAGCTTTTGAAAACAGCCAGTCTTTTTTTTTTTTTCTTGAAAATTCTTCCTTCCTGATGTATTTTTGTATATTGAAATTGAATGTATTGTAAGACAAGTTTTCCAAACTCTATCGCAACTGCTGCATTATAAAAGCATCATTTGTTCTCACAAATGATACTTGAGGTGCTTTCTTGTCTGTGATAATATTTCTTTCCTCTTGCTGTTTGTAGAGTAGCATTAACGTGGTCATTATTTGAGACTAAGTAGGTTTCTTTTAACAGAAATGTGGGTTAAATGCTAGCGCATGGTCTTTGCTGTGGTTTTATAACTCTAAAGTTCATTAAAAGTGATTTATGAGTATTTGCAATAGAAATTTCTCTTTAACAGAATCTGTGTAAATGGAAGTATTTTACATTATAAAGCCACAGTTTAAGAATAGGGAAGGCATTAGCCAGCAATACTTAGGATGTATTTGAATTTGAAGGATTACATTCCCAGTCTATCTGATAATGACAGTGTTTCTTGCGACCTACTTGAGACCCACTTCTTGAGACCCACTGCATCCACACTGTATTTGTAAAAGCTTTACCTCTGGCACCTTGCGAAGTTACTCTTGAAAAACAAGATCTCTAACATTACAGTTTTCCCTCTAAGTCTGAAGAATTGGTTTGAAGACAAGATGGGAGAAGTGTTTGTCATCTTCTGCTTCCTCTGGGGAAGGAGTTGAGAAATAGATTCTTTCCTTGTCATACATACAGCAGATTTGGATTCCCATTTTAATCTTCCTTTTGTTGTTACTGTTTGTTATTTATAATTTGTATTACTATTTGTTATTACTATTATTTTTAAATTTCTGGCTTTTCTGGTGGTAACCAGAGATTAATATAAGAAAATAAATTAAAGAGAGAAAAGAATACAAGGAAAAATTGAAATACAGTAGGAGAAAACATCCAGTCCTGTGCATTTGATACCTAAATATAAAAGCTCAAATGATATTTATGTGTAATACACTTTTTACTAAAATAGATGCAAACTAAATCTGTCTTGGATTGTGATAATACTCTATCAAGTGATAAACGTTGTTTTAAAAAGCAAATTAATAGTTATTGTAAAGTGCTTTTGCAAATTAATGGATATTTGGCTTCTGTCTCAATGATTCCAATATGAAAAGTTACTGTAATTTGATGTCCTTAAATAATATTGTCCTAGGGAAGAAGCAGCATGTTCTCAACTTAGGAACATACAAAAAAAATTTTAAAAAATAACCATCTCCAACTCAATCAAATGTGAACACACACACACATAGCATGCACAGAGTTATCCCACAGCTTATGTTACGCAAACAACTTTATAAAGCAGCTTAAGATGTCTGCACATTTAATTCTCAAGTCCAGGGTACAGCCAGTAAACCATGGTGCTCAGGTGAGAAATGAGAAATTTTCAGGGCCATTGAACACACTGAATTTAGCGGAGTGCTCAATAGCCCTCAAAATTTCTCATTTAGGAGGGTGCATGTGTGTGGCTTCAAAAAATGAATGTGAGCTTCACTTTCTCCATTTGATTTATTGTCTCCCTTCCTTTCTCGGTTCCTCCTCCTGTCTGTCTATCTTGTACCATAAGCAGCTGGTCTTCTTATTTTGAAGTAAAAGAAATGCACTCACTGATTAACCTATTGGTGTTAAAGTGTGAAAGCGCATTCACTGTGTAACACAGTAAAAACAAACTGCATGTTTGTTTTTTTTCTTCCTTTGATTTTCCTGCTATCACTCCTTCAGACACTAGCTTGGTAACTACTGTAGGCATGAAGTTATTCAGGTTAATGCATCACCCTGTGCGTAGCACAGGCAATTTGGAACTGACTGAGGAAGGATGGGGAAATCAAGGCCACCAGGCATGGGGACAGCTGAAGGGACAGAGAAGCCAATGTACCCAGGTCCATCACACACTCAATGTGATGGGGCTATGATAGATGCACAGCTGATGCCTAGCCAAAACGGGTTCACCACCAAGTGCACCATCTTGGGTGTGAGTTGCACGTTTCTCCCATAGATTGGGAAATTAATGTTTTAACAGACATTGTTCATCTTTTTATCATAAGTATGTGGGCAGGTGGTGATCCAAAATTTTTGTTGTCTTAGTCTATGAAAAAGCACATTCCTTCTCTAGTCAAATCAACCCCTTGAGCCGGATAAATTGTCCATCAAAATTAATAAGCAAGCTTCACTTTTTGTTTGCAACATTAACTGGTGAAGAACCTAAAGATCTTCATTTCCAAGGGCACACATTAGTTCCTCACTGGGTGTCTGCGCCATGTCTGTTGCTCATCCCCAAGCACCTGCTGCTGAATGGCTCCTCAAAGCTGTGTTTTTGTGTTAGGTCAGAAATATCCATCTTCCTTTGATTTTTGTCATCAGCACCATTGCTTACTGTCAGATACTGTGGGCAGAGCCCTCACAGCGTGCTCCTGCCATCGACTGCGCGCAGCATCTCTGCAATAATTTATTTAAAGCTTAGCCACCATCCTGACTTTATCCAATTCTGGTCTGTTGATTAAATATTATAGATGACATGTATGGTGGTGAGGGACTGAGAAACAGCGATTGCTCCTAGTAAGTAACATTATGTTCATGGTACAAATAGTAACTGGCATATGTTGAAGCCAAACATGATATTATGATTTAATTACCAGAGCAATTAGGCTGTGTTTTGTACAAGAGAAAGCACTGGAGTGAACGTGCCTTTAGATTTATCAGGGGCTTCTCAGGCATGTTGTTAGGGAAGAGGTTGCCCAGAGATGTCGCGGATGCCGCATCCTTGGAGACATTCAAAGTCAGGCAGGATGGGGCTCTGAGAGCTGATCTACCTGTAGATGTCCCTGTTCATTTCAGAGGAGTTGGACTGGATGGCCTTTAAAGGTCCCTTCCAATTCAGACAGCTCTATGATCCTCTGTGGAATTCCATGTGGAGAATTGAGTGGTTGTGTACTTGGGTGAAACTTTCCTCAGAATAAGAATGCTAGAGCAAGAATTAGGAAAAAAAAAAATAAAGATTGTGACTCAAATGAATTCAGAGACCTTTGAAATATGTAAGTCCAAATGACTTCATTATGTGTTCCTGTGGACAGTTGTTTATTTTGCTTAATGTTTGTTTATTAGCAAACTTCTTGGCAAATGGAAACACTGTGGAAATTCCACAAGTCCTGAAGGTCCACTAAAATTTACAGAAATGCTGAGCTGAGCAGTGGAACTTTGTTCCATTGTTACTATGTGAGTAAACATGAGTTACTGCCATCCAAAGGAGGATGAGATAGTACTGAAGATGCATTGTGATAAAGGCTGTACATACACGTGTAGACCTAACTAAGTTATTAACTGTCCTGGTGGTTAAATTAAAGCTGTAGTAAGATTCTCAGAACTTGGAGTGTGTATCTGGAAAGAGAAGGCAAAAGTTCTCAGCAGTTCTGCATTGCCAAGAGCAGTGTTAGAGCTGGCTACTACTGAACTCCATCATTCCTGTGTCAGCTTGAACGTCTTACAGGAGAGCAAACAATATTGTTCAGTGTGCACAAAGATGTGTTTAGCTGATCCTCTGTGAAGATTTTATTTTTCATGAAAATTAAGTTGCAGAAAGTCAAAGAAAGGAATGAGTTAACTGAAACTATTATTTTTAATGCAACCAGCCTCCTTTCCAATTCCTGTTCATAAAATAATTTGCATTTCTTTATGTGTTAGTTTAATATCAATTTTTTTTTTTTTTTTTTACAAAAGCGAAGATTAAATATTTGTTTTTTAAAAGCTCACTTAAAATGAACTCCACAAAGCTTCTGATGTGAAAATCCTATCGTGATCTTCTGTATAAGTTTATAATAGCAGCCTTTTTTCCTCTGTACGCAGTTCATGCAAGAACTTGAATTTCATATTAACGTTCCCTCATTTCTTTTGTGACTGTGTCTCTTTGGTTAGACTATGTCTAACATAAATCCACTTGAACTTTATCTCCTTGTGGAAATGTGTAGTATTTTAGGTAACAAGGTTAGACGTGCAAGCCAAACCAGACAATTTTGGCACGCTAAGTGCTTTTCAGAAAATGCATCCCGTGAGAGCTGAAATACTACAAAGGTTTGTATACTTAAGGAATAGGCTATTCATGCAATATATTGAGTTTGGATTTGGTTGGCTGTGAGTTATAGTATTAAAAAATCGATTTATTTTACTCTGCCAGAGAAAAAAATAGCTGAAATATTGAATTTGTTAGCTGCTACATTTTGAATTAACTTCTAGACTGAAGGTTAAATTCTATGCTTCTTAAACATGTGTAATCTAATTAGCATTTGTGAGATTTACTGGGATGAATTTTGCCCTTGGCATATGCAATTGCAAACGGAAAGGCTGTGGGCTGCAGGCTGCTGGGGGCAGACAGTCTGCCTGTGGTGGACATCCGCAGAGGGAAGTGCCTGCATCTTAGCTCCCGGGGGGCTGACATCAGCTGACACGGCTCCTGAAATTGCTAGAGTATTTATTATTACAGGAAAGTTTCTTAGTTGCTAAAAATAAGGAGATACTGGCTTTAAAGGGAAGGAGATGCTTCTTGAAATTGTTGTTCAGTTGACAAAGAGAGGCATAATCTAAGATCACTGCATTGCTGCAGTATTTTACAGAAGTCTAAATTCAAAAAAGAAAGTAAAACTGGTTTTTGACAGAATTGCAGCAAGCGTTACGGGACGGACTTAGCAGAGGTTATTTCTGTAGCCTTGATCAAAATCTAGATGAATATGAAGACTGGTAATTAAGTCTGTAGACTCTTGTTTCATGAGGTGATAAGTGTCATTTCCGTAATTTTTTCTTGATGTAAATCGATAAACTCTCATCCTTTGGAAATACGCTCTCATCGGGGTCGATGAGAAGCATTACAGAACTGCTAGTCTTTTTTAATGCAGCTATCCAATTTATTTGTCTAATTTACTTTCCTTGGATTTTATATGGTTTTAGCAGATAAATCTTAAGTTTTCTTTGATAGCACATTTCTTGAAATGCCAGTACTCCTCCTTTTTATGTCATCTGTTAATACATGTGCTAATTGTCAGAATTGTCACAAGCTGCCTCATTGCTAGTTGTCTACTGTTGGCCAGCAAGATTTAGCATTCGCCTTCCTTTCACAGCATGAGGGCAGGGTATGGACTAGAGCTCTTGTCACATTTTATAGCAGCTCAGTTCATTTAAGCAGAACTTTAAATCAGTTATTTTACAAGGAAGCATTCAGTCACCTCCCTGTTACTGGGAAATGTTTGGTGAAATAGTGGTGTCCACAGCCTCCATTTAAACGAACAGGCTTTATTCAGTGTGGAATAGTATCGGCCTGTTTAGTGCTTTCATCTTTATTTCACTGATAGTAGGCAATGGGTTAGTCATTTAGTACCATTGTTGGCTTTTTATTTAGTTTATGTACAAGTCCTTTCTTGAACTTTGTCAAGAAAAAATAAGAGATACCATGCACCATTTGGAACTGTATTTTATATAAAGGTAGTTTTATTCATTTACTATTGTCAAAAGGAGAGTAAAGGCTGAGTGTAATACAACTGTGATGTTTGTGTCCAGCATCAGTATCTAGACTGCGTCATAGGAAAATCTGGTCAGTGCTGTGTAATTAAACCAAGTGGAACTAGTTGTGTGTATTTAAAATGAGAGGTACAAATAAGTCATTATATGAACAACGCTGTATTTTATCTTCAGTAACTTCCTGTGAGATGGCCTCTGTCTATGTCTCCTGTGTCCAAGGAACTTTAAAGGCCTCAGAAAAACAAGGATTTTTGGAGGTTGGATGTTTTGTGTTTACCATTCTAGCCATAGGATACAGAGAGTTTATTTCAGAAAGGCCAGCAGGGCCTCTTGCAGTATCTGCATAGGTTTAAGAACCAGCAGTCAGTGCAAAGTCCAGCCTCAGCTGTTCAGCTTCCATTTGCAACCACTGGAACCACTTTTCCTCCTTCCTTCTCCCAGTCTGCCAAGTGGTAATTTTAAACAGACTCCAGGCAACAGGAAGGAAGACTGCATTGTAAACACAGATAAAGTGAATGCCAGCTATTCCCTCTTCTGCAGAAACTATGCAGCTGCTTCCTGCTATCTCCTAGCCATCTCCATCAAACCTCAGAGTCCACCTCAAGTCAGCTGAGAGACTTGGAGCGCAGAGCTAGTGAAGTTGATGCATTTTGCGGTTTCACAAATACAGACCTGAGATCAGGTCCTCTGCCTGTGAGGAGAGATCAGGGAGGTGGTAGAGCTCTCCAAAGGGCCCCCATGTAAGCCTTGGTTTTGTTGCCCTGGGGCTTGAGAGGAGCATGAGCAGCACAGTCAGTGCTTGTAGGATGGGGCAGCCTGGGCAGTAGCACCAAGGAACCTGAGTGATCTTCCAGGACTCAACTGAGGTTGTGGACAGTTCATTCTGTTTTCTGCCCCTGCCCACTTTCCTGCTCTCTAGAAAACACGTTGCCATTGCCTGAGCTTCAACACAGAGACCTTCAGAAATGTTTTGTTGGCTAAGAGGTTTGATTTACAGAGATCGATGACTTGAATATTGAGCCACTTGTCTATTTTAGCTTAGCATTTGGTTTGTAAATTTCGGTCAATGCTTTCAAGAAAATACCAGGGCTTTTTGTTATTTCTGAGGAAATGCTTAAAATAATAACCATTCCTCTCACCAGCTGGTAAGTGGATTAGTTCAGCAAATTGAGGCTTTCGTTAGGATGACAGTAGGAGTGAATATTTGTCCTCAGTCTCTCTCAATGACCCTCATCTCTAATGTTTCTTTTCTAGAAATTGAAAGAATACTGTATGCATGTTTGATATTGTATTTAGTCTCTGAAGATGGCATCCCAGGTCTGATGTTCAATTAGGGAGTACAGTTCTGTAATCCTTATTTAATTAGAACTCCTTGTCTGACTCCCTGGGAGTTGCGTTTGTAATTGGATTCTCACAAGTGAGAATATGCAGAGGCCACCTCAAAGGAAAGCTATAATTTGCTAATGTGTCTTACTTACCTGTAGTTCTTCGAGAATGTTTCCTCTGCATATTCACATTATGGTTCCTGTCCACATTCTGTTTTTCCTTGGATTTCTGATGCTCTACAGTTGCAGTGTTCAATAAGAATAACTGAAGTATTGAGCACTGTACAACTCTCCAATATCTCTGATCACTTGGTGTCATGAGATGGCACTTGTACAGTCCTAGTAGTCACTGCTCTTCCAGGAGGTTCCTGTAGTTCACCAGCACTGGAGTACCAAAACCCACTGGTGTGAATATGCAAGGACAGCACTCTCAAAGAGCAAGTCATTGGTAAGTAGTCTTTTTATTTTCTTGTGTGTGTGATTAACCTAATATTTCCAACATTGTTTTGTAAATTCTGTATTTGCAAATTCACTTGTAGTCCTTATGACAAAAACAACCATCTTTCTGATTTGTGAGATCAATTTTAGAACTGTTATCTTTCAGGCAAAAAAAAAAAAAAAAAGAGTATCTGTATTTTTAAGTCTTCGATATGAACTCAGGTCAGTTGTAAATTGATATGTTACTATTAGTGCGTAGGTGTGCAAACTGAAGTTTCATATTTCTGTCAGACAAAAAGGCACTGTAATGGTGCTGTATTATATACTTTAAAATAGCACTCTTTAAAAAAAATTGGATTGGATAGCAGTAAGTCATTGATCAAAAAAAGTTTTCTAATGGTGTTAACAATATTAATCCTCAAAGCAGATTCTCTTGAAGAACATCAAATGTATGTTGCTTTTAACTTTCAAATTCTTTTCTAAACCTTTTTTTTTTTTTTTTTCTCAACCCCCCAGACATGGAATTCTGTGAGACACCCCATATTCTGTGCTCTGGCTACCAAACAGACTTACATGGTGTATCAGAGCACAGCTACCCACTAGAGGTGGGCTCAGACGTGGATACTGAAACCGAAGGTGGAGCATCACCAGATCATGCCCTGAGGATGTGGATGAGGGGGATGAAGTCAGAACACAGCTCCTGTCTGTCAAGCCGGGCCAACTCAGCATTGTCCCTGACTGACACTGACCATGAGAGGAAGTCTGATGGGGAGAATGGTAATAAAGAAATACATCTGACATACTGAATAGAAGTATTATTTCATTGAAACTTTCTTATTCTCCTTCATTGTCCTCTCTTTCTTTTTTCCTCCTTCTTCTTTAGATCTCTACTAGATCATCTACTATATATACAAGATAAAAACGTTTGAATTGTGTTCATAGTGTAGATGAAAAATAAGGCAAAAAACAAATGAGATGTGTAGTTCTAGAGAACAATTGCTCTCCTGTATTCTCTATTTTTATGCAGTAGGAAGATCATCATTTTAACTTTGTGAACTATGAATTAGGTTCTTAAATCTTTATGTGTTCATTTACATCACACATTTTGTGTACAATCCATCCTGTATTTTCTGGTTTTTGAGTGTAGCTTTAAGACTTGAGAGTTAGGCTATATCTGAACAGATACCTTTATCAGCAGAGCAGACCAAGCTGGTCTCTGTCAGGTCTTGATTCTGTGCATGGAAGTTGAATTTCTCGGTTAGTAGTTCTTTGTTCTTTGTTTTAAGCACTCATTCTCCTTCAGGATCCTTTTACTTATTTGCTTACCTTATGTTTTAGAAATGGAAAATGTGTATTTAATTGAGTAATGGGGAAAAAAATTCCACTGATTATCTCAAGGCATCAAAATTAATGAAAATCTGCTTAACTCATATCTCAGTTTGCACATTTAACAGATACATGTAGGAGCTGGATTTGTTGATGCTTGTGTGTCCCTTGCAACTCAGGATACTCTATGATTTTCTTGTAGCTAATGTAGTTAACCAAATGCTAGCTACATTAGTAGTTAAATGTGGTCAATAAGTGGTTTTGTTTGGTTGTTGTTTTTGTTTTAATTGATAAGAGATCAGGGAACCAGTGAAAGTGGCAGATGACACTTCAGTGTTGACAGTGATATATTTTAATGGATCTATAGTAATATGAAAAAGGATTCACTCATGAATATCCTTTTTATATTTATAATAGGAATGAATTTAATCAATTTAAACTCATTTCTTACATGATCTAGCATATAGCAGAGTAGTCCTGCACATAGATTTAATATTTGCGTGTTTGTAAGCTTAATAACAAGTTTTTAATTAATTCAATTAAATGATTCGTATTTTAGATGCTTCAATACAAATTTTAAGTAGGAAACTGAGAGAGGAAAGCAAGTGCAAAATTAAGCTGGAAGAGAAATTGAGACCATGAGCTGAAATGAACTTAAGTTTTCTTCAGACAGGGTAGACAGACGGGGTGTCAGTGTTTCTTAGGAGCTGAGTATTTGTAAGAGTAATTAGTCTTGAAAGTTAATGTGGATAAATTTGAAGATGAAGGTGATTGTGAAGTACTACACAGGTTGGTTCATAGTCAAGAGTTCTGACCCAGAGAGCAACTGTTTTCTGTCTGGGCTGACTCTCAGTAACTCTCAGCATTCTTAGAGCACAGGCATTCTTAAATCTCTTAGTAAATGAAATAACACGTGACAAATCTTTCTCTTCTTAAGCAGTTATTTGTGCAAAAAGCTTTATTGGAGAGCTGCAAGTGCTGCATTTGTTCCTGTCAGTTGCTACCACGGAAGCAGACTTTCTTTATGCCGGCCAGAAACTTCTGTGGTATGGAAATGGTTGAGTACATTGCAAGCCATTGCTGGAAGTTCATGAAATTCTTGTTTCTGTGATACTGTGCTGTAAAAAAAATAGATTTAGAAATTCTGGCTGCAGAAGGGTTGTCCAAATGCCAGGTGGGTACAGCTGATTTGAAACTGGAGTAAAATTAATGAGTAATTTACCATTATTTCATTGTTTGAGAAAACTAAGTGCTATTACTCTCTGTATTTTGAAAAGATCTGTTGATTTTTTGCTGTTGTTTTTTTTTTTTTTTTTTTAATCTGTGGGCAAAATTCTGCTGCAAATGCATAATAGCTTTTTTGTAGAATGCAGAATAGTCAAATGCAATAGACTCAGGTAAACCTGTTTTCAGGAAATGCCTTACTTTACGTAGAACTCCAATATATTTCTACAAATGTTATTCTGTTAAGTTATTCCTTGAGTTTGTCCTACCCATGCAAAGCTCTAGAGAGGTTCCTTGACACATGATGTATCTGTACCTGCAGTACTGTTCAGTGCAAACTAACTTAAAAGGGACAAGCTGCTCATTCACAAGTCTGATAAGGGTATAAGAAGGTAACATGGACTGACTGAAATTCTGGTATCCTTTGAGTGCTAAAACTAATAGAATAAGGTAATTGAATGGTCATTTGCATATTCTGTGCTGCTATAATTGTGCAGACATAACCTGAAGACTGAATAAGTAGAAATTATTCCAGATAAGAAAAAAAAACACTGATCTTGCACTACTGCCTTCAGCTTTTTTTCTTTTTTTCTTTTTTTTTTAATCTATTTGAGTTTATCAAAGAAAGATTTTCTTATTCCAGGGATGGAACGTTGATGGGTTTGTACTTACAACATTCTGGATGGAAATATTTTTAGTGGTACAGAACAATTGTGTTCTGAAGAACAAGTGAACAGACAAAGCACAACCTTTTACTTCAAACCCCAGATCTTTGTGAGGGCAGTTGGTTGAGTGGGTGTAACTCAGAACTCTATCTCAGCAGCTGTAAAAGTGACCTGATTTTTTTTTTTCAGTGAACCTCTGGTAAACCCTTTGTGTCAGTGTTCTGGGTATGTGCCTACTCCATTTACTGCCTGTTACTCTGAGAACTTGTATTCTAGTGTAAAAGATCAGAAATAACCTTAGAAATTTACATGAGGTAAAGTGGAACCCAAATCTAGTGGAAGAAGATAAGCATAACATATCAGTATTTAACGCCGTTTGGAAATTGTAGGTAATGGCTCAAAAAATTCTACTTTTTGGGTTTTGGCTTACATAGCTAACAGTGCCTTCTTACTCCAAGCAGCTAATGAAGGTTGTAAATTTTCTCTTGGATGCACTTTTTTTCATGTCACTATACTTCATCTTGTATTCTAACTAGCCAGATTTGAGAATTTATTTGAGGAATGTTTTCCTTCATAGACACACCAACTCTATCATTATCCCTGTTTAAACATACTCTGTTGTTTTGAAAGCATTGAACAGATTGTGTGAAATACCAACATTCCCATTTAAATTAGTGTTGTCAACGCTAATGGCAACTAATAATAGCCTATTAGTGCACAAACTGCCTGAGGCTTTGCCTGAGGCTAAGCAAAATATATATTAATGGCAAGTAATGAACGACCAGTTTCTTGGGGATCATTGGTTATCTTGGAATGGTATAAACAGCTCTATTTTAACACTCAAATACTGTGTGGTATGGGAATGTAAATTTTGGACAGAAATGCTACAAAAGAACAATATTAAAAATAGTTACTTACTCCATTGTAGAAGACTGTATAGAATCACAGAGTGGTCTGGGTTCAGAGGGACCTTTATGATCATCTAATTCCAATCCCTCTGCTATGGCCTCAGTTCACTGAAACAATAGTATCTGTCATTGCAGAATATCAGAACATTGAGTTCAGTGATTTAGTCTGCCAGAATACTGAGCTGGCACATCTTGTTTTTCCATATTTTTATTTTTTTTTCAAATGTATTTTTCTAGAACAAAATATATAGTGCGGGAAAGAATAAAACCCTGATCTACAAAAAGAGTTGTCTTCGATCATATATCTGAAACTGCTCAAATGACATGAAACTACATCCCTTTCCAGCCAGTTCGCTGATAATGGACTGAAGTCCATTTTGTATCCATGCACTCTTCCCCACTGAATCGTTCATGCCGATCTTGTGTTTTCCCTTCCTGATTGCCTGTGCAGTCATGAAGCAGTGTGGTTTACCTCAAGTTCATTCGTGCCACACTGTAATCCATTTCTAAGCCACATTTGACTTATTTGCACAGCCACCAACTCTTAGTTTTTGTTACCACATCTCAGCTGAACATTAGTAAGGAACTCCATGATAACGCACTTGTTAACCTGTTTCAGATTTTCAGGCAGTTATAAAGTCCTTTAAAGACTAATTGGTTTTGCTTACTCCTGAAATGGACTTACATGTTCTTTTGCAAGTAGTTACCATTTCTTTAGTAAGTAGAGGGAACCAGCATAATGCTGGATTCCCGTGCCATGTGAAAGGACTTTCACTTGGATCCAAATTCATGTTCCGTTTCTTTGACTGCCTTATTTTGTGTCAACTTGACTTTAATTCATAATAGCTTCTTTGAGATTTGCAAGCAAGAAATTAAGGTCATACTACAAGCTGAAATATCACTAGATTTTTCATGGGGTATAGCTACAGAGTGTTTGAGGCCAGAGGATGTTTTTGTGTGTGGTTTTTTTTTTTGTTTTGTTTTGTTTTTTAAATAACATACTTGTCACCTAAAATCAGGAAGAAAATGAAATAAAGAAACTCATCTGTTTCCATTTTTTCTACAGAAATTATTGGGAAACCTCTTTCTTAACAGCAGTATCCAGGATCAGATTCTAATTAGAGTAATAAATTTTAATAATACCAATAATTTTAAACAGCCAATTGTAAAGACAAAATATTATTAGCTATGTATGAGGAGAAGTAAAGTAAGTGAGAAACAAAGAGCGCTGAAGATGAGGTCTTTGCCTGTGTTCAGACAGTGAACCAGCAATAATGTCAGATGGTCCCTAATGCTCCATCCTGGGACTAAGTTTCAAACATTTAAATGCATATTTAAAATATAAATCAAGCATAGCTTTACTGGTATCAATGCAAATCAATTCTGATGAGATCAGAATTCGGTTCCTCTCTTCTAACCTGGATAAAACACACTTTCCTTTATAAGTCTGTATTTATTGGGCAACATCGAAGCTGAGTTTAATGGCATAGAAACATATAAGATTAACATTGTGTAATTCACTTAAGTATTTGTTTTATACCCTGAGAGCAGTGGCCCATTTAATGGAGCTTCTGACTTTGGCTAAATCTTTGAGGATTTTTCACTTTGATTGCTGGGTGGATGTGTCACTTTGGGGCAAATCACCTCAGCAATTTGCACTTTGGGTTCAGTATCTTAGCAATGTTTGCTAAGGGGGCAAAGATGCTTAATTAGTAAAAGAAATGTTGAAATTGCTGATGCAGTATGAGAAATGCAGCTTTGTGAACACCGCAGCTATTCAAACCCCGGGAAGGATTTAGCTACGGACAAGGCTCTGATCTAATTTATAGTGTGTGTCAATAGACCTACTGTGAATTCACACCTGTTTAAATTAAATTTGAATTTAGCACTTTGTAAAAGTCCTGTGCTTTAATACAAGCAATTGAGAGCATTTGGATTAATGCTGCTGTTATTTACTGCTATTTTGTAAACAAGCCAGTCATTTGGTTGATAGCTCACGTTCTCAATTCACCAGGAAATTATTACCAACAGCTACATTATAAAAACAATACCTGCTCTGAGAAGAGATATCCATGTGATTCTCCATGCAGGATTTTGTTTGTAGTAACAATGACTGTCTGAAGTATTTCTATTAGCTGCTGTCCTGTCGCTTCTTGTTTACAATGGTGCAATTAGGAAATTGAGTTACTAATTTGCAAGTAGAGGAGTGAGGTCAAATATGTGCATGTAGCTTGAAAATACACAGGTAAATATTGGTCTAACTACCATTCTGTGTGTGTCATTTATTCTTTCCTCTCCATTCCTAGTGTGCTTTACATTGTTGTTTATTGTGGCAAGGATTGCACAGACAGTCATTGTTACTACAAACAAAATCCTGCATAGAGAATCACGTGGATATCTCTTCTCAGAGCAGGTATTGTTTTTTATAATTCCCATTTGGATGACTGACTGTTGGGTGGTTTCAGACACCTAATGGATCAAGACAACCACAAGGTTTACACATAAATACAAAGCCCCAGTGTGAAATAGCTAGAATTTTTGGAGTTTACTGTAGGTTGTCAGTTATTTGATATATGAGACTCTTGCATATTTGACAGGAACAGGCCAGTAATCCTCCCTTAATAAAAGATTTATTTTGCATCTGTCATGTTGGTTTTTTTTTACTTTTTTAGTGTTTAAATAGTATTTATGTTAGTTACTGCTACTGTTGTTTTAGAGATTTCTCCTCTTTGTCAAAGGAAGTGCATGAATCTCAGCAGTAACATAGCAGTGCTTTTTGTGGGAGTTTTGGAGTAGACACTGACATTGTTACTGCTCTGCTGGAGCTGTTAATGGTGTAGGATGCTTTTGTTGACCTCACAGAGGTTCCTCTGGAAATGTTCCTGTCTCAAAGGAAGCATGTAAGTCATCTGAACTGCTATGGATAAGAAAGACATGCATCTGTAAGCGCTGTAGCATCACCTCTGTTATAATATCATGACATTCCTGCATTTGTTCCCTTGGTATTAAAGCCCTTTATGAAATTTCTCATATATGGAAAGTTTGCTAATGATGAATAATTGTTTCCCATGTTATAGGGAAAATTCTGCCCTTTAAAAGGATGATTTCATTACTTGTGCTGACTGACATGGGTATTACACATGTCTATCTGTTGTTTTAACATTTTTCATATGCTAAGTTACAATCTTTGTTGCTGAAATATTCCCTTTCCCATGTTTGTCCTGTAAGCGCTGTGAACATTAAAGGCAAACATTAAAAAGTATTATTTTACATTAAAAATAATAATATTTAGAACATAACAGAGATTTCATGTATTCCCTAACTCAAATAACCTTTGCCCACAGCACAGTGAAATGTAGCTCTGTATTTACTCAAGATTGTGTAATATTTTTAGCATTGCTGTTTTGTTTTCTTTCATTGGTAACTCAAAGCAGGGGGGAGGGAATCTTGAGGAGAGCAGTCAGGTCTGATTTTTATCCCAGAAATGAGTAACTTGGCTATAACGCTCAAAAACAATCTCTTGACTTTCCCCCTGTGTGTTATGCAGAAAGGATAGTGAATGTGGCTTAAGGAGCCTGTAGCAATATAAATTATTGCTGCTTTTTTTTTGTTTTAAATCCTTTTGACTTTCTTAGATGGAAGTGAGCACACGGTAGAAGTATTTGCAGAAACATTTCGCAACGCGAGGTGATGTCGCGATGCTTCTGCAGTTCTTGGGCACTGTTATTTAGGCAGCCACGGAGGTAAGCAGAGAGATGAGATCAGCATACAGCCCCTGCCTTTTGTCAGAGTGCTGCAATGAGGGTTATCCAGCCTTTCATTCCAAAAACCTTGGTGAGAACAGAGGACCCCTGAACAAAATCCTCTTTTGGAATGTTTACTGTGAATTCTACATGAGCACAGCTCTGAACTAGGAACTGTTCAGTGCTAAACAATAGACATGTCTGTCCCTATATTTTATTTATGTTCTTTTATTATTAAATTTATAATGTTTTATTTCTCATCTTCTTTGGTTAAAATTTAAAATGTATTTGAAGATCAGAAAGCTGTTTTGCAGAAACAACCTGCAGTCATTTGATACAGATTTCCTTTGGAATAAAATATTTATTTTAGTTTAGTGCTGATACTGTTATGTACTTATTTTGAATTATATGCAATTCTTGCTTATATGTCTTGGCATGCAAATGTTCCTTACAGTTGGAACCTGGAGATTATTAAGGCTGCTAGATCAAAAAGATGCTATTACTCATATTTACTTCCTTGCTCTCTCAGCCAACATGATTTTCAGTACAGAGATACCTGAGAGATTCTTCCCCTAAGCAAGATGCTTTTCAGAAATTTCAAACTGTGTAACAATTTGATAAAAGTGAACGACCAAATGAGTACAGAATTTAGTAGTGAATGGAGAATACTGACAAATCATCCTTTAAGGGTTTAGCAAAGTTTAATCTAAATATAATTTCTTCTCAATGGTATGAGATCTCCAAAGAATTTATTATTCTGTCCTAGGAATTAGAAAAGATTGTTCATCCTTTCTCTTCAGCCTTTTTTCCCTGTTTTTCACCCATGTAGTTCATTGTGTATTACACATGGAAGTCTTATCTTCCATTTTCAAATTCGTTAGTAGTTCATTTCCTGTTGGGGAACATGATAAATCAGATCAGCACAAATCTGCATTATTCAGAACTAAATATTAGCATATCCTCATCTTACAAACAGGAATTATTGATAGCAGGAAATAGCTTTGGTGAGACCATCAAGAAGAAACATAGAAAATGGAAAAAGTGGCTGCCTTCCATGGTTGTGACCTCTATAGTCTTCTAAAAATGGAAGCTCACCCAAACGTACTTGACTAGTTTATCTTTTTGCAACAGAAAATAAGATGAGAATGGGAAATAGCGTATAAAATTACAGTTGCTTTGTGCAGAGTAATACAGATCTGAATGCAGCTCTTTTCAACTTGCTTTTATGTACAGCTTGTATGAAATGAAATGAAATATCTTAGATTTAATTTTGTTTTCTTTAATCGTAACTGGCTCTGTTCCTCAATTTCTTATTTTGTAACAGGAGCATAAGAGAATCTGAATAATTAGCTCTTCTAGAATGCGGGCCTAGGAGCACTGAATAATTCCTGCAGGCTGCTTCCTCTCCCTAACAGATGTTTTTCAGTAATATTTTAATTAGAGTCACATATTCTGATGAGTAATTATGTTGCCAATGTTGTTTCTTTGTCTTAAGTTTCTACTCGTAATGATTTGCAATGTAGATTTTATATAGTTCTTCACAGTGCTGACTTTGAATTGAGCAGCACGTGTCCACACCTGATAGCAAGTTACTCCACGTGAGACATGTTGGCTGTTCCGAGGAGCAGCCAGCCCCTTGGGCAGCAGATACCAAGTGGTATAAAGTAGGTACGTTCCTTTGAGTGTATCAGGAACAGCAGCTGTGGAAGGTCAGCAACCCTGAGGTTCCTTTGTACTGTGACACCAAATTTGCTGAAAGGTCCTGTATGCTGGAGAAAATGACTGCAAGTGAGAATGGCTTAGGATATCGGGTCAGGGTTGCTCGATGCTATTCATCAGAAACCTTGCTAAAGGCAGCTTAAGCTACCAAAAGAATGTAGGAAAAACAATGTTTGGTGTATTCCTAAGCTGTTTATTATGGTTCACAGCACTTCTCTCCCCACATCTCGTCAGTTTTATACATCATACAATTATTCCTTCTCTGGCACCATTAGGAAAGCAAGCAAGGCAGTGTGTTGTGCTAGATCAAAAATTGGAAAAAAAAAATCAATATTTTAACAAAAGTTATGTTTAAAGAGGGAAAGAAAAATATTTGCATCTGTTAAATTTTCTCTTAAATGATAAGGATGTTTTGCATTTTTTCAGCACATGAATATTGATGATTATGAATTTCTGTGACTCCAGCTATTAGACTTTATCCCTGTTTTTCTCTCTCTGAAGATTCCATATAGTTTTAGTGTTGGTTACAGATACTGCAGAGTATTATTCCGGTTTCATGCAGCTGATGTTGTCTCGTTTTAGGGGTATATTTGTGGAGCAGTTGAATGTTATTGATTAACTGCTAATTTTCTTTTGGCATTTGAATCCAGTCATTATAATGAGCATTACTGAATGTTGCTCTGGGCTTGTTTACATCAATGTAATAAGCATGCCACTTGTTTTGGAGCTGAAAAGAATAATTCACATTTGTAAATGGACTTGAAATATTTTGCGGTGATTTATTCTTATCTTTTGCAAAATATTGCTACATTTTTTATTATTCAAACACCATGGCCAAAGAAGCATAGAAGGTATGGTTTTTTTTGAAGTGGGTAAAGCTATTTCCTTATGAACCAAATATTGAAGAGTGTTTCCTTGCTCTGTGGTAGAGTTGCCCATAGGATTTTCACCATGTTATCATTCCACCTAGCTACAATTCAGCCAGAGGGTTGCTCAGCATTTATGAGAGAATGAGGTGGCTCCCTCCTACACTCTGAAGCAGTGCCTTTGTCTTGTTAAAAGATGATGAGCGAAAAGGGGTCTTTTTGCCACAGATACTCTCTAGGTTGTCTATAGAAAGGATATTACTTTTGGCTTTCAATGTTACTCTTAAGCTGCTTGCACAATATGACTTTCCCTCCCTGCCTGCAGTTATTCTTGAGTAAACATAAAGCAAAAAGTAATACTTGTGCTTTGTACCACAGCCATAGGTGAGTTTTGCTTAGACCTAAGTGTTCCCCTCTCATTGTTTTCTCTAATTGCAATTTCAATAGGCCTTTCTGGTTTGAGAACAGCATACTTGATTAATTCTTCCCCAAACAATGCTTTCAAGACAGTAAACGTTCTGTCATTGCCCAATCATGTTAAGCTCATTCTGAGCAAGTGTTTCACTGTTTGCTGAAATGGGGAAATCATAGTGCATGCTTTGAATTTATGCCTCTCTGTGCATTTGATATAAACAGATAAATTCAGTTGCACAGTCAGAAAGTAGCTGATGTAATTTACTTGAGGCTTATGTGATTTGAATCTTCTTGAACTTGCGATATTGGGATCATACAGCACTTCTGCTTACTGGTAGTGGATCTGTAGTAGTTAACGAGATCTGATGAGCAGTGCAGTATTTATAGCTGAGCACTGGAAGCTTTTAATTTACTTTATACTTATGACAAAACAAATTACGGCTGCTTGCACTTTCTGATTTCCACAAAAATATCAGAAGCAGAATGTGCTGAAGTATCAGCTACTGTTGCAGATTCTCAAACTCCTTCACTAGTTAGTGATGTCTTCAGAGGTTTTTTTAGCTGCTTGTCTCCATGAACCAGATCTTACTGTGTAGCACCACTGCGTCAAGGGGGTGGCAATGGATTGCACTCTCTTGTCCCTTTACCAGAAAAGGATACTGGTTTGGGTTGTGCTGCTCATCCCAGGTAAGGGTGGAACACTTGCTGTGAAGTTCAAAAAGCTTTCCAGAATATCACATGGTTTCCTTTTGTGAGAAAGGTGGCAGTGAGGAAGTAGTTGGAGGAATTACTATTGAGAGGTTGAGATAAAGAATCTATATCCAGCTCCCAGGAATATTTGCCCTCCTGATATGATTATAAAAGATTTAGCAGAGGCCATGTCTTGATAAGTAAGGTGATGTATATATTTGTAGCAGCTCATTCAAATTAGTTCAACTATGAATAAAAAGCTATGCCTACACATATATTTGCAATATAGATTTTCCTGTAGGGAATGGTGCAGCAATTTAGTCCTCTTCATGCTCTAGTATGCTATCCTAACTCTCAAGGAACATTCTTGTCTCAGTATCCTAGGTATGACTAAAAAGTCCTAAAGACTGAAAAATCCTGAAGAGTCATTCTTTTCTGGCAATGGAAAGGAGAAGCAAGAGGCTGCTCTGAAGATGCCTCCCTCCACTGGAAACAGTGTATGTTCACCATATGTGGTTAAGTGCATTTGGGATTGGCTGTTGGTGTTCTGCCAAGTCCCTGCAGCATTTTGTTGTTTTGTCTCTGCCAGTGGACCAAAGGATGCTGCAGCCCTCCGAAATCTGCCTGCTTTGATATAAAGATACGAGAGATTATATGTGCTTGGGGAAGCCCTTGCATCCCACTTCTTCCATGTTCTAGTTTAGCATCAAAGTGTTAAGAAATAGGTTAGTGTCGTTATCAAAAACCTTTGGCTCGACTCACCCCCCACCTCAGAAATTCATGAGATCAGGGCTGCTCCAGTGCTTCCTGATTGCTTCAATAGAGGAAGACCTTCCCTCCCATTCTGTGCAAGTGTCAGGGCTAGCAGGAGCCAGCATTAAGTGCTGTTTAGCACACGAAGCTGGGCGCCACTGCTGTGGTCTGCCAGTGCTGCGGTGCCGAAGGGAACAGAACTGCAGTGTTTCTTCCAGTGGCTGTAAGAACTCACATTTGGAAGCGCAGTTCATCTCTCTAACAAGGGGCACTGCCCAAATGCTTTGTTGTCATGTGTTCGATGTGCCTACAACTATCTTGTTGTCTTTGCTCGCGGGGAAGATTATAATCGAGTCATTCTTCCTCGAGCCTGCCTGGCTGTATGTTCAGTCAGTTCAGTGTTTATCCCAACGGTCCAATCAGTGATTGCATTGATTATTTTTCTTCTAGCCTGTGATTCTGTCTCCATTCTAGCTTTTTAATTTTTATAGTTCACTTCAGCAACAGCAAATTCAACTGTGTTTGGTTGTGTACATATTTTGCCAGGACTATAATCTCCGGAATACAGATTTCTCTATAGTAGCTAATAACCTGCAGTTCTTGGAAGCTCCTTTTTCTTTTTATAACCTTTCTCTTTTTCCAATACACTTTCTGATTACTGCACTATGGTTCGATTTTTATTGGATCGTTTTAGAGCATAATAATTCATTCCTGATCCCTAGTACCTCTTGTCCATTTCTGAAGTGATCCACGTTATTACAGTCACTCATTTCTGTTTACATCTTTCCTCTGAAGACAGTCTTCTGCGTTTTGTCTCTAAATACCCTTCTGGCTGGCACTGCCGTTTCAGTCTTCTGATATCCAATTTCCTTTTAATACAGAATCAAATAGAATGCATTTTCTGTAATTTAGCAGTCAATTCTAGCTGAATTTTTTGAGCTTACTTGTAAATAACTTACAAATTGGTTAGTGGCTAATAATAGGGGGAAAAAAAACCCCAAAACCTAAATCAGAAGATTCTGGAAAATAAAGTAGAAAGATTGTTTTACATATTTTTAAAATGAAAGACAGAAATACTATAAAATGTGTAGATGCATATTACTTTAGCATTTAAACAGTGTTTATTCATGTTAAATAATGAGCCATAATAAATTGTCTATATCTTCATTAATTTTTTAGATTAATCTTTGCAGAATTATTTGTTAAGTCCTAGCTTCTGTAATAAGTTAGAAATGGTTACCTTCTGTTTGGAAGAAGGAAAGAAAGAAAGAAAGTAGAAGAAAAATACGCATGCTTTCATGTTGCAGAAACCGACACCAAATTCTGCAGTTTGAGTTAGAGATCTCTGTCAAGTTTGGTAATAACAGTTGAAGAATGACCAAATTTGTGCTAAAAAACCTCTGTTAAGAAAAATGGCACTGCATTACCATTTTCGAGTAGTTTCAGCTCATTTTATTTCAAGGCTTCAGGTTTGTGCAGTCACGAAACAAAGTCATGTAAGTCTTGAATTTGTGCATCTCAGCTGGTAAACTTGCGGTTGTTTTTTAGCCTGACTTGCACAAATGTTGCACTGAAACTTAAATTAATTTGAAAAGTGGGTGTTTCAAAATTCAGACTTCTTTAGAGACTTCCCCTGTTTTTGTACACTGATCTATGTGCAAGAAGAGCAAATATACCGAAGAGCAGCTGACTGGCAACTGAACACGTGGTCTTGTTCATATGAATTCACAATTCTATTTGCAGAATTTCTCCATCTCGCTCCATTTCAGGTGAAGCAGCTTCTGTTGGTAATTTCAGATTTGACCCCTCTGCAGAAACTTCCAATGAGCACCTGCAACAGTTAGCAGATAAAGAGACCATTAACTACAAATTCTCTACTACATATTTTCCTTACAGTCTCACAGCTGATAAAATCACTTCTACAAACATTTCCTTTAGTTTCTCTTTAAATGGAGACCTGAAAACAGACAGAAAACTTGGATGTGCTTTTTTTTCTTGATCCACCATTTTATTTCCTTAAGGGTAGCAGAACAAGGAGCAGCCTAACCTGACTGCTTTTATAAATGTCTACCAGATATAATAGCATTTCAGAACTCAACACCTCTGAATTAATTTCTTGACTTTTCCTTTGAATGTTGCTTGCTTGTGCTCATGTAGGGGCACCTGGGGGATTGGTTAGAGGTATGGTTCTGGCTCACCTCAGTCGTACGGCAAGCTGGTAAGTGTGATTGAAATTTGCAGTCATCCTAAACCAGAATAAACTGTGAGTAGAAAGCCCATTCTCTTTGAGCTGTTGTGGCTAAAACATGACGAATTGTAGTAATGAGAAAGCCTTAGTTACCTTTGTTCTGCTGGATGCAGTACAAAGCATTTGGAAATACTGTATTTGTCCTCATTATACAGGATTCCCTCTTCATTTTAGCTTGTGTAGTATTACTTTGAAATGTTTACCTGTGTTCAGAATATGCAATGAAGTTCATCAGTTAATGAAATAGTAGGAAAAATACAAAACATAAGAAGTCATAATAATACAATGCCTTAAATGCAGCTCACAATAAGAGGTTTTAGTTAACAGTATTGACCTTATCATTTGGTAGTTTGCTCATCTCCTAAATGCTGCTTCCAGGCAGTTTGTTGTTTATGTTACAGTACTGAGATTCGCATCAAAATTGAGGCTTATTTTACTTCATATCACACAGACGTGGTTAACAGATGAGACAGTCCTCTGAAGAACCCAAGCAGTGTATGTGTATTGATTATTTTATCTCCTCTATCTTACATAGGTTCATTCTGAGCTTCATATAATATGCACAAAGCTCTTAGATACAGGACTTGGTATTCAGCTGTGAACTTCATTATTATCCTTATCTTGTCTGTTAATATGGTAACAATTCAGAATTTGCACAAGTATTTAGTTTCTATATAAGAAAGCTTTTTATTTTATCAAGCAAAACTGTGTAGGTCATTTTTTATGTTTTTAATTTATTGAAACCTTTATTTGCTATGTGGTCTTCTGTAGCCTAGAAGCTGTAAGCTACAGCAGTTAAAATTGGAAATGGAACAGAACTTTAAAATGGTGTTTGCTCTTTTGCTGCTATTTATGGTTAGAATTATTAATTACTGAAAATAATGAAACAGAATATTTGGGCTTTTAAAATTCTTTGGTTTATTATTATTATTATTATTTTTTTACTAGGGCATAGACAATACAGGAATTTCTTACAATATTATTATTTTGTCTGGTTACTTTTATATCTGAAATAGGTGAAGAAGTGTAGTGTGCCACAGAACCTGTAGTAGGGATGTAGACCTCTCTGAAAAATTATAGCTAAGGATATCAGAAATGTGCTTCTTATCCAATACTTAACCTGCAGATGTTTAAAAAAAAAAAAAAGCATCATTGGTGACAAAAAATTAGATGTAAAAATACTTCAGAGATCCAGAACGATATAGAGGAGATCGAGTGGGACTCAGTGCTGCGGATGATAACCAAAAATAACATGTTTAATAGAGTCCACTGTGGTAAGCAGCGATACTGAAAGGGACCTTAAGGTGTGGTAGGTGAGATAACTGGAGCCAACAAGTCGAGTACTACCTTGGGCTGCCTGCGTGTGTCTGACTTGTCTGGGGTCCGTGAAGTACAGCAGATGCTGCTAAGACTTCTGTGACTAGCCAGTTCAACACCAGGGGTGTATGAAATTGCAGAGATTCTCAAGAGGAGGGAAAACGCGATTATGTCTTCAGGACTTGTTAGTGAAGGAAAGGTCTTTAAAAGGTCTGAACGTGTAGAGAATGGCCGAGTGACACCTGAGGGGAAGAAGGACAACAGAAGCAGGCAGAACACAGGGAAGGAGGAGAGTTCAGAAGGTTTCTAAGAGGTGTGTGGTATCACAGGGACACTAAGAATAAGGTACAGAATATACAGGGGAACGCATCTGCTTCCAGACGTAGACACAGAAATGTTTTCTCAGTAGCTGTAATCTGCAGTCTGAAATGTTTAAATATAAAATCAAATATAGTTTGAGAATGATTTAGTCGTTCAGCAGGGGGGTAATTTGCCAGGGGACAGTAAGCCCTTAACACTTGTAGCCCTTAGGGACTAAATGCTTTCCAAAACATGCTTAAGCTAACCCCTGCATCATTAGGGTTAATGCGAGGGTCACTGGTTGAAACAATGGTTCAGAATGTGAAGGTGATGAGATTGGATGGGCGCATCAGCTCTTGCTTTGCTTCGTACCCTGTAAAACTATTATGTTTTTACTGACTGTTACATTTTTCAGACATATCTGTTTAGAGTAGTATGAAGCAATAAATGAAGTGGTGGAGGTTTTGTGGCCGCAGCTATTTAAAACAAGCCAACACAATTGAGTACACACTGTAGAGGACATGACAGGCATGTGATTCATTGATTGCAGCTCTTCATCAGTTTGTAGTCGAAGAAAATAACCTAATAGATCTTTCCATCTATGACTTGTGTGATATTGTCTATAGTTCTAGCTTCTACCCTATATATTGGCAACTAGCCCAAACCCAAAAATTAATACTAAGAAATTAATCTTCTATCAGCAAAGAGGGACAAAGGCCATTCAATTTGTTGTTTGCACAGAAAGCTTATTGAATAAGACTATACATCTGGGAATGAGCTGGTAGAATCCATTTGTAAAATAATAATCCAGAACATCAGAGACATACTTGTGCAGTAGTCAGTTAAATAAAGGGTACTTAATTTAGAAAGCAGGTTGTGATACTTATTTGTGTAAATCAGGTGCTGTCGCTGCTAATTGAGAAAGAGAAATTGGACTGAAATGTGAATGTAAAACAGTGTGTTAACTTCACTACAGCAGATCAGTGTTTTAAATGAGTTTACACAAGCATTTGGAGTAACTGGCTACCTTCTGTTTTATTAAGCATTATACTGTGTTCTGCTTTTCTTTCATTACTGCAGAGGAACGTACCAAAGGCTTTTTATTGTCCATCACGAGAGAATTATACCTCATGAGTGCCCCATCATTATTATCTCATATGAAACAGTGATCCTTGACCTTTGGCCTGGAATTTTTTAACGAGGTGCAGAGTCAAGTCACACATCAGCCTGGTTTTGTTAGAGGAGCACATGGAGCGCGCATGGCTGCTCAGAGCAGGGCTAGCAGTGCAACCATGGGCAGGGCAGCAGGCCCACAGAGCTCCATGCTGCTGGCACAGCCCAGTGGAGGTCTGTAGCCTAGGAACCAGCTGTACTTCGCACTGTATTGTGGATTTTTTTTCTTAGGAGAAGATATTTGTTTGACCTGAGATTCTCGCATGAGGAAGGACTGTGTGATTCAGCATGTAGTGAGTGAGCTGCTGAAGCAGGAACAGAGGAGAGTTGATGCTTCTCTTGAGGTTGCTTTCAAAGCACAAGCGCTTTGCTAGCATCATCGAGCCTACTGCTTCCTCCTGAATTAGCTTATAAGTGCTGAAAATAGATCATGGTGAAGGCACTTGTTCTGTGTAAATACACGTGGCTATGGTAATTTAATTATTGCAGTTGCTTATATGCTAGCTAATCCATACTTTTTATGAATGAGGAGGTTTCAGTCCTGCTCTCTAAATCCCACTTATGTGTTTGTTTCATCATGTTATTAAAGCAAATTCTAAAATCTCTACTTAATTATTCTTTGTATAAACAAAGATCACAAAGAAATAAGGAGGTAAAGAGGTAAACGTGTGTGCGTTATTGTGTAATGTATTATGCCATGAAATTAAACAGAATATATTCCTGAAGAAGTTGGAGTAATGATCTTCTGTGGCTGTGTGGAGACGTGTGTAGAGAGAAAAAAAATCTAGAACAGAGGAAACCCATGTTCCTGCATTCATCAGTTATAATAAATGCTCACTGGTAAATTAAGTGCTTCAAGCAAAAAGAATTTTACAGCATGTCACCACCTTTGTTAAACCTTACTCTGCAGCAGTGCTGAATACTCCTCTCTGCCCACTGGTACATTTTCAGTGTTTTTCACCTTTCCGTGTGAACAATGTAGCTGCCCTATATTTATGCTCTCTTTCAGTTAGGGTAATGATCATTATTTTATGAATATCAAGGCAAAAAAACTCTAGTGTCAGAATTAAAGGTGTGTATGCATATTCATTACATTACAGGCATTGCTTGTGTCCTCACCTGCAGTATCCCTCACATATTGCGCGTACAGAATGGCCTTTGGCAGCATGATGACAAGCCATTCAATATTTTAGTTTATTGTTTGTAGTACATTGTTTAATGTGTAGCCTTAAGCCTTATTTATTACTCCTATTCAAACCTCGCTCTTACAACAATATTAATTTCCTGCTGGCAATTCTGTGGTGCTTTTCACTGTAGTATTCTAATACTTCACAGGGACTAATGTATTTCTCTTTGCAGTAACCCTGGGAAGGGGTGGAGGTATTACCTCCATTTTATGGGTGGTGAATTCACATATGTACAAGTTAAAGTAAAAAATACCCACTAAACTTGTGCATCTAACATAGCTGAAGAGCTGTTGATAGCAGGAGCAAGCTGTCACCTTCTCTTTGAAACCAGCACTGAAAGGAGAAGAAATCAATACCTTGCTGTTTGGTTTCACAAATGCTACATGACAGCTTTTTTTTTTTTTTTTTTTTTTTTTTTGTATCCCCTTCCTTGGAGCTGACTTCCTTCCATGATGTTGTCCTAGGCACTTTCTTTCCAAGCCCGAGCTTTACCCCAGGCTTTTTCTCCTACTTACATTTAATTTCTTCTTTTTGTGCTTTTCATTAGAATTCCAGCCGTTTTACCATAACTAATCATGAGGAAGCCTGATCTCACTATTCCTGCTAAAATAGCTATTGTCTGCTCCTACCTGTTCTCATTTTGCAAATTGTAGTTTCTAACCATTCCCTCGTATCCAGATGCTTTCATTGTATCCTCTCTCTTGTGCAGGAGTTTAAATCAACTGCCTGTCTTCTCCATCCTACTTAAGTGCCATTAAACAGAGATCTTTAGGGGCGTAGGAGGAGGAACCTCTGGCTCCTTGACTTATTCCCCAGTGCTGTCCTTGCTGGGGAAGGAAATGTAGCAGTGAAAGCAGAGACCTGACCACTGTTGCCCTGGGCTGATGAATTCTCAGCCTCCCTCAGTGTGGAGCCAGCACTTTCTGGCCACCCAGAGGCTTCTGAGGACTTCTGTGCATTTGGTTTGGATGCAAGACTGACAGAAAAGCTAATGCTACGACAATTTGCAAATCTCTTGTTCTAACAGCTTAGGGGACTTGGAACATCGTAGAGGAAAAGTCTGCAGCAACATACGTAAAACACATTGTCCCTAACATCCTCCTCAGAGGTATCTGGGGGGATCTGAGTAACTCTTCCCCAAGCACCCTGGGGTACATAGCTGGGATGAGAGATTTGTGCTAAACGGTTAGAATTTCAGTGAAAACAATCAAATGCAAACGCTGTGTTGTCATATTGCAGTAAGAATTGTTTAAGAACATTAGAATAATGGCCTATATACCAGCTTCCTACAGATTTTTCACTGAAAATAATTCATTCAAAAATAATTCAAGATATTTTATATCCTGTAACATTGAATTTGTGGTCGGCACCCTACTACTTCCCAATGACTAATTTATTCTGCAACTCCTTTGGCCCAAGTCTCCAGCATATTCCCTGTTATGTGATTCTCATTTGAGTAATATTTGTGATTTGATCAAAATTATCAATTTGAGTCCTGTTTGGTGGGTGTTTCTGGGTACGTTTTGAATGCATTTGTAATACAAATAGTTCCTGAGTTTTGGGAAGCCCTGTCATGGGGTGTGACTGCACAGGATCATCTGTCTCTGTATGGTAATAGAGAATTGAGTTGTGCAAAGATTTTACGGCTTACCTTACTTAAAACATTTGTTCAAAGACAGTCAGTTAAAGCTCTAAATGAAGTGTGACAAAAGTTATGAAGGAAGACCCTGGAGTGTTTTATGTAAGATTTCTTTTCCTCCTACAGGAGAACAGGTATAAATTTTCACTGTATAAATATTTAAAAACCAATATACCAACAAATGTAAACTTTGTAAATTCGCAAATTATAATCATTTCTATTTCAGCAAGTATTTAGATTTACCCGTTGTAAAATCTAAACTTCGTTACAATAGCTTCTTCCATGAGCCTGTTAGGCTTTCTTCTGATAACGCTGTCATTTCTGCATTGCCATATGTGCAGTTTCCACGCCACCTTGGCACTTCTCTGGGAAGCTTTCCTTTCTTTTCATTCTCTGCTTGCTTCAGCGAAGGAGATGTGCTCGCGTGTTTACGGACTCCAAACGCTCGGCTCTGGGGCAGCTGGGCTGCTGCTTGTCTTGCTGAATTTGCGGTAGATTTTCCCTCTGGGAGTAGTGCTGGTTTGGTGGTTAATTTCTGGCCTGCTTGTTTGGTTTGGGTTTGGAGGGATATGTTTGCAGTTTGTTAATTCTGGAGGCTAAGCCCCTGCCATAGCTGTTGGAGAGTGCTGCATTCAGAGGCTGTTTTCATCTTGCTTTATAAATGCTTGCATTTGTTCATGTGATTTCTGCACGCAGTGCATAATTGGTTGACAGCATTAAAAGTGTGTGCGTGTGTATAGATCTCGACTCAGTAAAATGGGTGATATATGTAGGCTAGGCATTTTTTAATTTACAGGTAATGTGGTTGATGTTTGTCTGTTTTCAGCTGTACAGAGGTTATCACTTGCTATAGTTTCAATTTCAAATAGCAGACGGTGACCTAAAGGTCATATTACAATGTATTTCATTAGTGCCTGAGATTTGAAATATTCCACTAGCCCCAAAATATTTGGTATTTAGTCCAGTCACTTTGATTGCATACCAAACAGCAGCTGCTCCACTTGCAACAGACCCTGCCCAATATTTCCGTAGTTTTGAGTCAAACATTGTCTGAGTTCTATTTTATTAATGATTGTGGATGATGCACATAATCTAATTTTGAGATTATTAATCCTTCTTTTGGATCATCCTACTTTGATTCACTATAAATTGGATGGTTTGAGAAATACATTGTTTTGTAGAATGTCCTAACATTTGAGGCAAGAAAAAATTCATTCTTGGTGTAATGTGATTTATTTATGGGTATGGAGAAGAGTTAATATCAAATGAAAGAGTGCAACTATTCATATTATAATTTATATTACTTAAACATGTAAATTTACCTGCTGTAGTTCAACTATAGCCAGTCTTCATTATGAAATTATAATCCAGCCCAATGGTTTCCATGTAGTGTCATACTTAGGTCACAAGGAATGCTATGTAATAAGCCATTTTAACTACAGTGATGCCCTTGGAATAGATATATTTAATGAGTATAAATGTAATTATTCCCAAGAGTATCAATATGTTTATACTGCTTGCTGTGCTTCCTATCAAAAGAACTATTTTTGCTAGTAATTTCTTTAAAGTTAATACTTCCATTAGCTTTAATTATTTATGAAAATAAATGTGTGCTACCACTTAGTGACCAGACAAATGGAGAAAACATCTTTGATCTTCAGTTTTATTGGTTGAGTTATGCTCTTAGAAATTGAAAAGCTCAGATTCTCTGTGTTATGTGGTTCCAAAAAGCTACAAACTAATAGCATAATGAAAAAAATGCTTATTTCTCCTGCAAATTTTAGCATATACCTAAGGGATTGAGTCAGGGTTCACTTCAACTGTTCCACAGTTACCTGGCACACAGCCGTGGTCCCACAGGGGTGATCAGAGACCTGCTGACACCTTTCCACCTTCACAAAGGGCAGCTGCAGGGGAATTTGTTTTCCTCCTGGTTTTTCTGTACGAGCCTTTGAGAAAGGAAGCAGTTTGCCTCTATTTCTGTCTTGGGCCTTCTGTCAACTCTAAGGCTCTTTCCTTCCTCCCCTGCATACTTCATTTAGGAAAAGAAAGGTTCTCTTATTTCACAACTCCGTTTTGCTGGTCTGTGCTTTTAAATTTTGTTTCTGATACTTTTACTTGTTTACTTTTACTCAAAAGAAATGTAATTTCTGAATATATACTGAAGTGGGCTGTGACATCTTTATGTTGCTCTTGAATATGGAATTCAAATTTGTCAGCTGTAATGCTTTCTTCCTTCCATCCTGCTGTGCAGCTTTGTGATTTAACAGTTTTATTATTGTACTTCAATCTTTTCAGTTTATAATTTTTTATATGTTTTCCCGACTGCTGAATTACATTATAAAAGGTTCCATATTGTTCTCATGGAACTTCATGAACTTCAGATCACTTTGAGGTCTATTTAGAGTGTATGTGTGTTGTATTAATAATATTAGGAGGGACAGATGTGGCTGCTACCAAGCCTATCTGCCCCACCCCTCTTAGTTTTAGTAGTTCTTGCTGTGAAAAAACTTAAAACAAGAAATCTATGAATACAAGCAAAATTTCTGCAGTGTTCCTCTATTGGAGGATTTGTTCATGTGCTGTTTAAGTACAAGAGACAGTATTCCAGTCCTGGCACAATGGCAGATCTATAATCTGTTATGATCTACTGGAGTTAGAAATGCTTGCTACCAGCAGGAAAAATGACCACTTTTTGGCTTGGAGGGCATACGGGCTCCCAGCTAAGTGAATAAGAAGGTAGATTCTGGAGTTCAGAAAGTCTTCACCAAGAGCCTTGCACTTTTATTACAAACCAAATAGATGTATCTTAAAGTAGTAAAGTCAGGCTAAATTAATGTGGTTCGGATCTTTTTCATCATTTTAATCAGTGACCTGGATGAAGGGATAGAGTCCACCCTCAGCAAGTTTGGTGGTGATACAGAGCAAGGAGGAGTGGTGGACATGCCTGAAGGCTGTGCTGCCATTCAATAAGACATGAGCAAGCTGGAGAGTTGGGCAGAGAGAAACCTGATGAGGTTCAGTAAGAGCAATTGTAGAGGATTGCACCTGAGGATGGGCTGCAGGTTAGGGGCTGACCAGCAGAAACTGGAACACAGGAAGTTCCATACAACTCAAGGAAGAACTTCTCTAGGAGAGTGCTGGAGCAGAGGAACATGCTGTCCAGAGAGATTGAATTCACATTTTCTGAACAACTTGGTTTTCCTTTCCCCTGCAGGTTCACCATGTGCTCTTTTTAAGTTAAACTGTACTTTAAATGTCTGTGCTATTTAAAAGCCAACATAAAATATTGTGCCAGCAGTGTGTACTTACAGCTGAGAGGGCCGACAGGGCTGCATCAGCAGAGGGGTGGAGGCAGAGCAAGGGAGGGTATTATTCTCCTCTGCTCTGCCCTTGTGAGGTCCCACCTGGAGTACTGCATCTGGGCCTGGGGTATGCAGCACAAGGAAGATGTAGGACTGGTGGAGCGGATCCAGGGGAGGCCACAAGGATGCTCAGAGGGCTGGAGCATCTCTCCTGTGAAGAAAGGCTGAGGAAGCTGGGCTCGTTCAGCCTGGAGAAGAGAGGGCTCTGGGGAGGGCTCAGTGTGACCTACCGGTATTTAAAGGGAGCTTTAAAAAAAAATGGGTAGCAACTTTTTCCATGTTCTGATAGCAATAGGACAAAGGGGAAACAGTTTCATACTAAAAGAAAGGAGATTTAGATTGAAGGTAAGAAGGAAATTCTTTCCTTAGAGCATGGGGAGGACCTGGCACAGGTCGCATAGAGAAGTTCTGGATGCCATCCTTGACGATGCTTAAGGCCTGGTTGCTTGGGTCCTCGGCAGCCTGATCTGGTGGAGAGCAGCCAGCCCCCATGGCAGGGGCATTGAGACTGGATGATCCTCAAGGTCCCTTCCAACTCAAGCTGTTCTATGATTGTGTGTTTCTATACCTTGAGTTCTGTTTTTACTTGTATGTTTTTTTCTGAGGAGCTGAGCAAGCATTGTGTTATGCTTCTGGCATACACTTTTAGAAGTATTTGAAATGGTAGATAGTTAGGAACTTACTTAACAGACTTTCGTACTGAAAATAACTTCTAGTAAATCCATCCTTATTTCTTTCTCGACAGTTCCCTACTTGGCGTCAGTGTATCTTCTGTGTTGTAATGTTAGTATTAAAATAAGAACTCGTAGAATCATAATGTTTGGAAAAGACCACTAGGATCATCAAGTGTAACCATCAGTCCATCAGCACCCTGCTGACTAAACCATTTCCCTAAGAGTCACATCTACTCTTTTTGTGAAAGCTTTTAGGGATGGTGACTCCACCTCCTGGGCAGCCTATTCCAGAGCCTCACCACTCTGTCTGAAAAGGAATTTTTTCTAACAACCGACCTCCTCTGGCCCAACTTAAGTCTTCAGGCCTCTGGCACAGGTTCATATGAGCAACCTCAGCACTGTACTGGATGCTGCGGTCAGATCCTGCATGGGTCCACTCTGTATGCCTCTCTGCTGTGTGTGTGTGTCCACCTGCTCTGCAGTGTGGAAAAAAAAATGTTTTACAAATTTTAATACTTAAATGATGAGATACATGCATTCTGTAGCTGTAGAAGGAAGTTACTATGAGCTCCACTAGCACAGAAAGTCTGGAAGTCAGCCTTGATAGAGACTTATGTTGCTGGTGTTGAAAATGTTATAGGCAAGATGCTCTCATGTTCTGTGCTTTTAATCCTAGATAAGGATTATAGTGAGATTATAGTGATCCACTCTTCTTCCGTTTCTGAAGCGTGTAGAAAATGTTTTTATTCCATCTGGCATTCGCCAAACAGTGAACACATTCCAACCCAACAACTTAAACAACAGATTCCCTGAGCTGATACCTGTCTGAATATTCACCAGTGTACTTACAAACACTGCCAAAAGAGAATGTATTATTAACTTCATTCTCACAGAGCAACTTCCTGAATGAAAGAAAGGTTGGGACATGAGAATAACCCCTCATTGCATTTGTGAGCACATTACCTTGATCTTGCTGCTCTGCTGTTCTACAATGAAATAGTTAAAAAGGGACCTTGGCATTTCAGTGCTCATAATTAGCCACCTGGATTTCCTATCCAAAACCCAAAAACTGCAGTTGGCATTATTGGTTCCCTGGACCAATGCTGTAAGCCTCAGGGCAGGCCTGAGCCAGGAGAATCCACTGTGCACCTGTGGCCAGTCCCAGCACATAGGCACTGGGTGTTCCCAGAACACTGCAATGCTGGAGGTTAATCACAGCAAATTCCTAATATGTAGGAATTATGGCTGCAACTTTTATTCTTTCTTTAAAAGAAAAATCTTAAATGCTTTCCCTCCGTTTGGCACCCAGTAGAGCCTATTTCAACCTGAAAATGCAATCTGCTCCTTTGTATTTGGGGCATGTAGGAAAAATGGCTGAATCATAACGTTACCGATTCCATGTGTTTTATTACTGTTGCAGAAGATTATTTTTTTTTTCCCTAATCTCCTCCTGGCTGTTTGCCCAGGATGACAAGAATATATAGTGAGGTGATTAAATAAAAATAAATCATCTTCTTTTAAAATACATTTTTATGAGACCATTTCTACACAAGGGTCCCTGTCTCGCCAGCTTGCGCAAACAGGGCTGCGATTGACTTCGGCACGTGCTCTGCTCTTCAGTGCTTATGAGATGAGGCTGCTGCTTTCGTTATATATTTGCTATATATATGATGGCTCAGGGGGGAAACAAAAAGCAGTACAGCTTCACTTAGCAATTAATTATGGTTCAGGTTCTGTCATCCTTTAGTCTGTGGCACAGTGAAGTCAAATTTCTTTTTTTTTTCCTTCAATAAAATCAGCTTGAAATTGAACAACTGAATATATAGGTGTATGCCAGCTGACTTTTATGCTTTTTTTCAGTTTTAGCTTTTAAATATATATGTATATTTTATTACAGTGCCGTGGTTGGAAGTCAGTTGTTATGTGTCTGCAGGCTTTTGCATGGAATCGTCGGGTGGTGGGATGCTCTTGAAATGCAGTTACACCACAGATAAGATGACTACTCCAGTCATCTTCTGCCATCTCCTTGATGCTAGCCTAGTGTCCATATCTTACGTAAAGATAGTGCTGGTGCTAGCTTGATGCTCCTCATGGTGGGCCCTGAACCAGTTCACTGCGCACAGGAGGGTGAGGACCAGTGAAGAAAAAAGAGAGGAAAGAGTAAACATGTGGCTTCTCAGAGCTTCACTCTCTTAAACTGTGAGACACCTTCACTACATTCCGTTGAAGGAATGGCATAAGAGCTCAAAGCAGTGTTACCTGCTTCTCTCATGGTGAATTTATTTACAGCATCCAGCTTGTTTGCAGGTTTATCAATTGACACGTGATAGCTGATAGCACACTGAAGGCCACCTGATGAATCCTGACAAGGTGGTGGGGATTAAATAAATAAGTAAATAGAGGTGTAGCAGCGTACACTGACAAAATCGCATTTGGAGGGCACTCTAGAATTTGTTTTCAGTACAGTACGACTTGCATTTAATTGTTTTGATGAATATTTCAATTTATTTTTATTATGGCATGGCTAATAAGATTGTAAACGTTGCAGGAAAGTTAGACTCCCTTAAATAGATTTTCAAGGTGTAGACAGCTACAAGCATAGTTTTGCAGTATGATTCTAGACCACACTTTGCCCATTCATGTAGCTCTGTTCTTGGTATTATGCTGATGCTTATGCAGCACTTCCAGACCTGACTGTGTTCTTTACTAATGAGCTATGTGCAAGGATGTTTCTTCTTAGCTGTAGTTTACCATAACAAAACTTATTATTCACACTGCTGGCTTACTATTTCTCAGATCTGCTTATTACTTTGTATTCTGCTTGGTTTTTGAGAGATGGAGCAAAGAAGGATCTAGCGCAGCCCTGGCGTGCTCTCACTTCTGATATTAGTTGGGCTTTGTCCCTGGAAGTTCAAGGCTTGTTTGTCATAATTATTTTCATGCAAGGTTATTTTTCATGACTGAAAGAGAGAGAAAGAGCTTGCCCTCCCTTTGTTTCATCATGCAGTAGTTATGTTTGTTTGTGCACTCTTCTTTTCTGCTCCCTTCAAGCATATCAGGGCTGAAGGTTCAGGCTCAGCCCCAGCTCCTGCCACTGCCCAGGTTGTTTCCTGCAGTTGGCTGTCGTAGCCTCATTGGTGTTACACACACAAACATTTTTAATTTTGATGGAAAATTCCTCTCTGATTTCTCACTCCAGATTCAGGCCTTTATTTTTGCAAGTGCAATAATCTTGCATAAATCTTCTGTTCATCAGAAATCATTTGTGCAGCTTTCAGTGCCTGACTGTTCCATGGATGTTACAGCATCCTTAGTTCCTGGCTGCAGTTTGTACTATATTTGTTCCATTAAAATAATCCAAATCAAAGAAACCTCTGAATTTTCTTTGTGGTGAACGGAGCTATGCAAGTATTTTTGTCTCACTCTGGAAGAGATGCTGTGTGATGTTAATGAGTCTCGGGAAGATGGGAAATGCCTCTGTGACTTTTCACTGCCATGAGAGATCCTTAAGATTAGCTATCATGAGGCCTCTATTCTGCAGGGTGCTTTTTTTTAAAGGTCAGTTGGGAAAAAAAATCCACCTTAGCGTGGATCTTGCAGATATGACTGTGCTTGGAGCACTGCCAGCTTGTTCCTTCCCTCCGTGAAACATGACAGCTCTGGGAGAGAGATCAATCTTCTGTAGAACTGTGATTCCGTCTCTAATTCACATCTATCTTGTGCATAGGTGCCTCACATGCGATATTATGCTATGGCAAAGAAACTCGTGTTTACAACAAGAAAATTACTTTCAGCCTTGTTAATAAACGTAACAGCAAAAAAAAAAAAAAAAAGCATAATTCATAAGTCAGCACAAAATGTCAGACAAGGATTTTTCGTGATATTTACTGATTCATGACTAGGTGAAGTGATAGCAAGGGTAATTAAATGTACCTCTGTAAAAACATCACAATTAACATTGTCAGAGGAAAACTGGGGCTTCGAGATGGAAAATCTCACCTGTCTGATCTGGTTTACAGTCAGGAATGTGTTAGGTATACTACTTGTCAGGAGGCTCAGAGCCCTTATTTTTAAATGCTCACCTTATTTCTTAAAGATTTTCCTCCTTAGGAAATCTAAGAAAATAAGCAAGAGTCAAATCACAATGGTGGTATTAATTGAATCAGATTTGCCACAAAACCTAGACTTCTAAATAATAAAAATAGTTGTGCAAAGAGCCAAAACAAGGTCCTGTAAAGTTTTTTGTTTTTTGTTTTTTAAACTCTTCATATACACCTAACTCCTAGTGCATAGGATCTTTTCCCTTATTCTATCAGTTGTTGGAGAGTTGAGCATATGTATATTTCATGTTTTTATTAGAGCTGTATTTTCTTTCTGATATTAGAACATTCAAATGTACAGTAGCAAGGAACATTATTTTATCTTCCAAATGTAAAACTACTTTAAATAACATGAGCAAGAAAAATGAACTTCAGTAGTCAAAGAAAAGGAACTGCTGTACTCTGTGAGTATCATTTGGAAAAATAAGCAGAGGTGCTCCAGGGCATAAAACAGGAGCCAGCAAGGTCTGTTGTTTATGGAGGGGAGGGAGCTGAGGAGAATTTCTAACAAGGACAGTTCTCTTCGATGCGAAGAAAAATTGATAGCCTCCAACTATCCTCAGCAAGTTGGAAACTTGGTTCAATATTAAAATTGTACTTTTTCTATTGTCTGGTTTAAGTGTAGGTAATGACCACTACTGGCTCTGGTTTCCTTTGGGAGAGAAGTTGTATCAGCACTTGTATTGGTGATCTATGTTACAAATCAGTATTTCAGCAGCTGTAAGTACAATACAATTTCAGCTTTCAAAAAAAGAAATTTTCAAAATGAAACGAGATTTTGAAATATGAATAAATAAGAAAGCCATAACTTAAATTGACAAAAACTGAGAAATCAAGTTCAAATCTCTACCTGTTTGTCCCTGTAAAAAATTTCTATAAAATCTGGTCATGTCAGGTGTGTGTTACAAAGTCATTTGCCACAGAACATCATCCTTAGCTATAATTAATTTCTGTAATTCTGTTTTCATAGTTGTGAATGTTTAAGTTTTATTTATTTCCAAAATTATTTCCAGTATTGATTTTTCTCAATCATAAATACTATGTTTTTATGTCAGTTATGTGTTATATGAAATGTTGCTTCTCATCTCCCTTTAAATCTTTCTTCCCCCCAATCCTGGGGAACTCCACACCTTTTAGCATGCCTCTGACGTTCTACTGCAGCCTTAGATTTTTCTTCCTGAACTCTCATAAAGTTATGGGGTTTTTTTCTTGTTTGATTGATGGAGCTCTAAGTTTCGTGAAGATAGCATTTCATATTTTTTGCTGCTGTTTGCTAAATCCTGTTACGAAAAATCAGAGCAAGAATGAAAGCAGTTTTGTCAGTGATTTAATTATCATATGTGTACAGTGTGTACGTTTTTGCAGTGTTATTTTATGGAGGGAATGTCTACGCAAGTTCTATACATATATTTATGGTATTTCTATACCAATTTGAAATTACAATTTGGCAGAGAAATTAATTTAGGGGTAGGTCTTTTCCTAAAGACCAGTCTGTAATTTTTATCATTGCCTGCCTTAGCATAGTGTTTCTATACTTACTTTCTATCAGTATGTTCTAGAACTGCCTCTATGTGTCTTTGCAGAGGGATCAGATTCACTAACTTGCTTTCCTAGCAAGCGCCCAGTAATATGCAAGAAACTGTAACATATAATGGCAAAAAGGCTACTTGCAAACTGAGTATTTGCTTGGGTTTTAATGAAATACAGCTGAATTTCTGTAAATGAGCACTCATGGCTAATAATGCATGTTTTATTGTGTCAAATAGCAATGCTGTTAAAGTAACTTCCCTATTGTATGAAAATATTGGAAAATTATTGTGATAAAGGTGATATATATATCATGGTTAGATGGAAAGCTGAATAAGTTTGTTACTTGGAAAACAGCTGGCATGAAAGCCAGCGTACACGAGAGGTGAGTGAATCACTGATGCAGAAGTTGGTGGTGGTAGTGGTGCTGTATGTGTGCACTGAGGGCTCCATTCACTCAGGTGTTCATGGGGAAGCATAATTAATCTGTCTCATCATTGGAGAGAGACATAGCTGCAAAGTGTGGACTGTTGAACAGTTAAGTATCTTTGGGAAGGATGTACATAAGGAATTCAGGTGCCTTTTCCCCTTGTTCCAAGGCTAAACTTGGATAAGATAATTTTGATTCTGTCGAAACTGCTTGTGGTTTAATTTCTATATATTTTTTTTAACTCTAGGCTTTCACTTACTAACACTTGTATTTTTGGCTCAGCCATGATGACTTTGCAGCAACTTTTCTCATTAGGTGTTACAGTAATTGTATGAGTTTTCCTCTATTTTCCTCTGGCTTTTACTTCATCATCTGCAGAGACAACAAAATGCTATTGACAAGTCCTCCGGATTGAAGCTGAGAGACACACTCAGCTCTGCAGTGTCCCAGCTAGAACCTAACGCCAAATTTAGCTATGGCATTGAAAGGAAGGCTGATTGGTCTCACTGTGTAAAAGCTGAATGAATTTCGTTTGTGTTTATATACCACTTGGTTACCTATTTTGTCCATCTTCCTTCACTGAAGTAAAGCTGATAGTACACTGAAGTAAAGTGTGGCAGTATTTCCATTTTCCTCCTGCAGTCTTTCTTTTCCCTCCAACATCTATGTCTTTTTTGTATTAATTAATTACTCTATCACAGAGCTTGTTTATGGATGGCACCGTTTCCCACTAGTTCAGAAAAAGGGTGAACAGTGTTTGTTTTCATATTGTGCACCTTGGTTTTATGCATATCACGATTTGTGGACCTCTTTTCCCTAAGGTGTGGTGCTAAAGCCCAATTGAAGTATCTGTTAAAATGTAACTTTGGACTTGGAGCCCATCTTTTCTAAATTAAACATGGCAATTCTTCCTGCAGCTATGCTCAGCCCTTTCTTTTAACCACATCTTCCTTTTCTGTCCTCTGTTCAAAGCATTATCAGACAAAGTCCCCTTAGGTTATGTTCCACTTTTGAATCTCATGTCTTACAGAATTTGCTTTTGTTCTGTTGTATGCAGTATTGTTAAATAAAATTATATTTGGTTATTCTGAAGAAAATCTTCATGAGCTGAGTTTTATTGTACACAAATATTCCTAATATATAAATGCTGTCTGCATGTCATAGGTACGCCTTGTTCATATTGAGTAGTGCTATTGAATGGATTTGGCTTTTCTATGTATGTTGTTTTCTGCCAAATGCCACATGTGACAGTAGTTATTCAAGCTACTATAATGCTTAGGTTTTTCCTTATCAGAACATTTTAAAAAATCAGTAATTAAGGCACTGTTTTTTTAAAACAACATACACTGGGGAACATACAGCTAATTATATGTTACTTGTATTTCTGTTCAAGAGGACATTTTTTTACCTCAAATATTTTCAGAATGTACATTTTTATTATGGAAATGCAGTTAGAATTGTTAGAGAATCAGACAGAAGAAGCAACTCTCTAAAACACATCCAAGTGATTATATTTTCTCTGATCTAGAGAAGTAGAATCCTTCAAGCTGTCTATAATGGAAGTGATAATGTTAGTTGGAAAAGATTGGAGCCATTGGGTAAGGCGTACGATAACATTTAGTTCTCTGGCTTTTGTCATGTCTTCCAGTTGTGAGATGCTGAAGAACTGCTGTTCTGAAATGAATTCCAGAGATGTGGTCATTAGCAAGAATAAATGACTGTTTTCAGGAGCAGCGCTTGTATAGCTTCTGCAATTTTGTTGAGAAAGTGCACATTTGAAAGAGAGGAAGCAAATTAATTTAGACACTTTTTGGAGTAACTCTTTTGGAAATGACTCACTTGTTAACCAAAAGTAGGAAGTAATGGGGTTTTCAGTTGGCCCAGGTCAACTCCGTGGGAAGATGGCTTTTTATTTAAAAACCAGATAGGTATAAATTTTGAGCTTCATCACGGCTGTGTTGTTCTCACCGGTGCAGTTGTCTGAGGGTGCTTACCTCCCTAAGTGCTGCAGCAGACTGGCCTTTGTTATGAGGAAAATACAGGAGATTATCTATTCAGACAGAATTGTGGGGCGTTTTTTCATCCTGTTTACAAGATAACTGAGTCAGTCTTTTTTCTATTGTTTTGGCTTCTCTCCTATACCTGTGTTTCAGATTTAGTTTCAGTCCAGTTCTTCAATAATTCAGAAACATAATTCTGTAACGTTGTACTTTTGCAGATAAGTTAGGTTGCTTATACATTGCTCTAATTATTGATGCTTTTTATTTGGCAAGCTTAGCTCTGTAAAACTGTACATGTTCGATTACTTGTTGCTGAGGTGAGAAGAAAATGTTACCAGCCTCTTTATATCCAGCTGAGGCCAGGTGTTGTTCATTAACATATAAGTAGTGCAGTCAGTGCCAATTGTGATTTAAAGAGAAACATTAAAATCTACGGAAATACAGTGGTACCACCCGTACTTTTTCATGAGTTTCACTAGTTTAGCTTCTTTTGTAGCTATCTGTTATCACTTTCAATCTTTATCACTATCGGGCTTCAAGCTGATGTTTGCTTCTGAAGGCTTGGATGTGTGGAGAGAAGATACTGGGTAATAGCATGGAGACTGGGGTTTGGGTCGGATTGCTTTTAGTCAACTCATGTGACTTAAGCCTGTATGTTGTTGGATATCTGAAGGACACAAGACGTGGCCCAGACTTCACAGAATGCAGGGAAGCTGGGGTCCTCTCTGCTGCAGCTCCGTACAGGTGTGTATATATGGGTTAGCTAGGGAAACAGGCATCACTGTGGTGAGAGCAGACGCCTCATAAGTCTTCTGATAAGCCTGTTTTAGATTCGTAGCAAAATTTTACCTTGAAATTAAGCATGTTCCTGCCAGCTTTGCAAATCTCTCATTCTGCATGTTCAGGTGCAGTTTCCTGATGGGTTTTCTTAGGTTCTTCTCGACATAATGGAACTTCTGTCTAATAAAAACAGTATTTACATTTCTGACTGTTTTTTCTACCTTGTGGAGATTCTGAGATGTAGAGGCTCAAGAAAATCTTAAGGGCCAGCAGATGAGTCCCTCTCTTGTTGTGTAAAGACTGACTGGCTTCAAAGAAAAGCAAAGTATTTGTATTATAAGTATTTGTATGTAAGTATTTTATAATATTGACAACAGTCTTTCATCTGCTCCATTCTGTGATCCCTTATAGATGAGCAATGCAAGAAATGGTTGAATAGCAGTACAGATTATTTTGTATTAATATTTAATCTGATACCAAAAGCACTTAAAGGATCTAGGGACGTGAGTATTCTAGTGTTCTATTAGAAATGGGTTCTTTGTTCCACTGAGCAATTACCACTCAAGTGAATGATACCAAGAAGTTTGTTCTAGTATCACTAAGTTTTAAATATTGTTCTGTTGGGAAAGCTTTTGTTTGCTAGTTTCTGGTTTTAAGGGTTATTTCTTCAGAGTCAATCAAAAAGTAACTTCCTTGATGTTAAGCACAAGGGTACAAATTAAGGCTAATAAACTGATTCAAAGTGAAACAGAGGAGTAATGCTAAAAATGAATGCATTGGGGAACATTCTGCAGCTCTTAGCTGTGGAAGAACTGTACAACTTCCTAAAGAAAATAACCGAATCAATGGAACATCAATTATTAATGTTCTGTATTGCCATAAAATTGAAAGGGCTGAAAGAAAATCAGTGTGCTGCTCCAATCCCAGAGAATGATGTAGATGGAGCATGCCCAAGACTCCTCTAAAATTCGGATCAGTCTGCAGGCAGAGCCTTCCTCCAGCTTTGCCTGCTCCCCCAGGAGCATTGCGGAGGCGATACTGACGGGATGAGGCTTTCTTTTAAAGTAGAGTAGTGTTCCTCTCAGCTGTATAAAAGCATGAAATCGTTCTCTTTGGGATAAAGGAGCTCCAAGGAAAATGGATAAGTGGGTTTAAGAAAATCTCGTACTTAGACTTATCCCATGTTTTCTGTTCTTTCTTTCGTTATTTCAGAACAGCGGGATGATAAATATTGTTTGCCTTCCTCCATTCCACCTTGTATTGATTTAAGCTGTCAAAATGTTGGGGTTTGACCTGTTTGGCAACAGCTTGGACCCACATCATAGGGTCTTTCAGCACAAAGGCAGGCTGCCTTAGAATTTGCTATGCAGTACTATCATCGGTAGCTGCAGTTTGTGCATAAACCAGTTACTTGGTGATTGATGGACTCTCCAGGGGTAGAAAAAGCAGATGTGAAAGCTTGAAGCAGTCTCCCCAGTGCTATTAGTTTCTCCCATATTATACCTATAGCTGATTAGTGCCTCGTATTGGAATAAGTACTTCATTGGCCATTATGGATTACTGGATGTTGCGTGACATCTTCACGTGCCAGTGAACGGCTCTTTTACTTTTTTGGCTCTTGGAAGCTCTCAGATCTCCTTTCCCAAAGCTGCATATTTTTTATTGTTTTCTTTTTCAAATATTTTAAGATGACAGCTTCCAGGCCAAAGTAAACCTGGTGCTCATTTTTAACTGGACATGTCACTGTTTCCCTGGTGTTCTGCTACCTGAATTCTTAGATGTATGTGATCATGCTATACAGAACATTAGTGTGGTAATTAGCAGGTAAGGAAGGTCCCAATATTAACTGCAGACCATATGATTTGGACATGCTGTTCCAGACTATTAGTGTCAAAATCAATGAGGTAATTCTGTTTGGGTTCATCTGAGAATATTTTTCTTCACTCCAATTCTTACACAGACAGATGGTCTGGTCTTCCATGCAGCTGAAACAGCGTTTCAGTACCTCAATTCTCTTGAGTTTAAAGCAGGTAGTTTTTATGTTTTCAATTGTCGCTTAGTAAGTTCCCTTGTGCTGTGCAGCACCCTGGGTGAGCTTGTGATGTGGATACTTTATATACTAATTTTGTCAGTAATACTTAATAGCAGCGCTTTAAATGTCTAGTGCTGTTATTGATTGGCGCTCCATTACTTTTAAATATTGATAAGAAATTACTCATTTACTTAATGCATCACTTCTGTCACCTTGTTTTGGCTGCGGAAAGGATTGATCTATTAACTACAGTCACAATATTTGCAGATAAAATCCTTCAGCTTTAAAATTAAAAATAATTAGCTGTTGTCACAGTACTAATTATTGTACATAGAATATCAGCAGGGCTGTAATCTATCTGTCCAATATGCGTTCTACTCAAATTACATTAATCATAACTTGCTTAAATGCAGCAAATGACTCCACAAAGCGCTAGTAATAGCGATTCTTACATTCTAGGAATAATGAAGATGTAAATCACTTCTACGCATCATTGCCGCAATATTCATGATAGGATGTGAAACTGCTGCATCCACTTTTATACTAATATTCAAGGTAGTTATTCTTTGTGACGGCAGGATGGCATAATACTTCGGTTTATTTCCAGCTGTGTAGAGCCATGTTGTAGACAACTGCTGTAGAGAATTTAGAGTTACCCTTTCAAACCAGTCATGAAAGTCAATACTATGCAAGTATGCTCTAAATTCAGGGTGACGTTATAGGCTTTGGATGTGGTGCTTCAAGTGGCATGCCTGTATAAAGCAGAATTTATCCTATGAAATTCTACATGTTGAATATAATCATTTTCATTTTTTAGTGTGGATATTAAGTTTTCGCTTAGTACAAATTGTTATGGTTTACTCACTTCAACAGAGGCGTGCAATTTTGTATGACAGTGTATTGCTTCAGAACTTTATTTTGCATAAGCTTGTTTATATTATGCAGTTTACAGTTTGGGCTCAATTCTGTGTTCCTTTGGATATTAGCAAGAGCAATGGCAACATGTTGTAATCAGCTCAAAAAAAAAACATTTCTGTGAGCTTTCATATTTGGAGAGTTAAACATAATTTGTTGATGAGGCCACCGGCTCAATGCCTCTAACCGTATTTTCCCCTGTAGGAAAATGCTCTAAAACTCTTTTCTTGCCATGTACCTTTCCCTTCAGAAGCATCTGGCTGTCACTGCCTTGACCAAGCTGAGCAGCTGCCAGGAGCTGTTGCAGCACCCATGGGGCAGGAGAGGAGGAATGGAACCGAGCTTTGCGCAACTCTGTGCTTTATTACTTCTTCGAATGCAATCTGTATGTTAAATTACCAATCTCTGCTGTAAATTCCCATACAGAATTTAGTAAATGTAGAGAAAATGGATACCTTTCTAAAATGAATTAGAGTGGGAATGGTTAGCTGAAGTTTTCAAGTTCTCCTAATGTTGACTTATTACTGGCTTTGAAAGTCTTGCAGGTTGTAACTCAGTTCTTTTTCGGAGACTGTCAGTGCTCAGAAGGCTTCAGACTGTCCCTGGGCTTTGTTTATCGCAAGGCTATCAACCGTTTGATGGCTATCATCATGCCTGAGAATCTCAGGAGAAGGAGATTTAAAAAGTGTTTTTATAAACAAAATGAATAAAAGTAAGACAGAGTAATAATGAGGAGCTGCATTTGTCAGCTGCTTTCTGAAGTGTGCCATTCTTGTTGCTATGATAATAGAGAAAATTAATACATCCTGTCAGGACCACATGACAGGAACACTGAGAAGCTGTGAAGTGACTGTACACAGTGGAATAAAGGAAATCCACTTTGATCTACCATTTTTGATGTTTTATAATTGCACTTATTATCAAGTCCTTTACTCTGTTCTTATTTGACACAAGATCCATTATCAGTGACAGCGTGAGTGTGAACATGGGCTCGATTTGAAAAACTACTTAGGATGAGGTAATGGGGAAAAAGCTTTTTGTTCCTAACTGTTGAGAAAAGGAAAAAAAAAAATCATTTATGTCAGTGCTATCAGCTAATATCTACCCAGAAATTCTCCCCTTCATGTGTAATATTGTTTATGTGCTGCATTTGAGTGCAGCCAGTTTAATTAGCTCCCTAATGAAATATTGGAGAGCAAAATGGAACTTGTATCATTTGCTTTTATGCTTTTGTTCACCTACAAACTGGGGCAGGTCACCATGCGCACTGAACTAGACACCGTTTACGTTCGTGCTGCATTTGAATAGAACCCATTTAGTGTATTGAAAAATGTTCTCTATTGAAATTTTCAAACAAAGGGCTAAAGTGCTGTCCTCTTAGCTTTCCGTGCTGTCTCTTATCTCTCCTGTATGAGATTAGAGGGAGCACTGCTTGACAAAGAGGCAGATTACCAGGTATCTGACTTTTATTGGGCTCTACAGTAGATTAGTCTGTCTTTGTGGCATCAGCAGTGCGTCGATACATTCAGCATTCATGGAGTCTTTTTCATCTATATGAAGAAAACTGCTAAATTGGTTATTCACTGTTTTAAATGGATTTGAAATTATGCACTTTGAGTTTTACTCAGTTTCCACTGAAATCAACAAAAAGCTCCTGTTGGCTACCTTCCTTTTTTTCCTTTTTTCTTTTTGCATTACTTTTGGTAGGTACAGTAAGAAGTGGTGAGGGGAAGAGCTGGTGGCCTCCCCAACTGATAGACATGGGGCCATCTGCATCTCACCTGAGCCATCCTCTCTGCTGGAAGCATTCTGCTGCTGCTTGCAGGAGGGAAGTCCGTCACCATGCCTTCTCCCTCACCCTGCAGAGCTGCCTGCAGATCTGTGCTAGAGCTTTAAAATGCAAAATCGGATTCCTTTGCACTTGTGCTGAAACCCAAACATTTCAGGGAGCATGTCAATTCTAATGATTTTTCCCCAAAGAAGAATTTTCTGTTCCGAGGTGAAATTCTTCATCAGAGCATGAAGTTCACAGGGACAAAGCACTTGTCAAGATACTCACCTGGAAAGTCAAATGACAGTGAAGGAGATGACTGAAAATGATATCCTAGCACCTACTACACCATCAGTCATCTCTCTTTCTTTCTTCTAATCGTCTCTTGGGAGCTACTTCAGAACATACAAATAATGAAATATTTATTGGAGCAGCAAGACAGACAGACTTGCTCTGCAGTGCAGAGGCCAGGAGCTCTCATGTTATGTGACAGAAGCTCAAATCCCTCTGCCAACTAGCTTTTAAGGGTGCAGAGTGGAGCATTCAGTAGTAGGTGTCTGCTATGAGTGCCTTGGACTCAAGCTCCACTTCTGTGTCAGACACAGCAAATAAAGCTGAGCCTCCCATGCTCAGATGAAAGCCACCAGAGCTAGATTTCTGGATTTGTGAGGAGGAGCACTTCCTCTTTTTTCTGCCCTTAAGTATTATATGTGATGCCTGGTTATGCTATTACACACTGGAGTCTTCTGGTGAGCAATACTGTCAAGTCTAGGGAAGCTGTCACCTTGCATCCACTATTGCCAGGCCTAATAAGACTTAGCACTTCCGTAGTGCGTTTTTATGTTCAATGTGTTATAGGAGTATTAAATCAAATTCTGCAGTCAGCTCAACTATTCATTGCTCAGTTCATTGCTCAGTTTTGCTTGACAATAAGAACTTAGGACAGAAAATAAAGAGCTTCATTGCACCAGTGAAAGCAACAAGAGAGACTGAGAGAAGGACTGTATTACTGTGCCCAACAAGGGAACACGCTTTGCAGCTCCCTTGTGTTCAGCTGGGTTATTGGAAAGTACAGTAAGGCAGTGTCTCAGTTCATCCATGCTTCTCACTTATGAGAAAGGAGCATCTCTGAGGTTTGGCTCTGCTCCAGTGACAAGAGTTCGCCCTTGCTTTTGGCACATTAAGGGAGCTCTTGTGCTTGTGCTCACTGTGTGCTTCACGAGCGCTTGTACGCAGTTGTGCTCTGGCAGGAATTTATGGTGTTACCGAGTGCAGAATTTTCTTGTAATTCATGGAGTCTGTGCTGGAAATCTTCCAGGTGATTTTACATCCTCAGTGATGACATGCACAGAATTTCACGCTGGCCATACAAGAATTCTCTATTAGTTCAACCTAATAGAACAGATGTATCATTGCCTTGCTGGATCTCTGCAAAGACATGGAGTTTGCAGTTGTTGCCGTGGGGTCCGTTTTTTGTTAGGTTGTTGTTGCTTATAGTTTTGCTTTGTTTTTTATCTGTTTTTTTATGGTGGTAGAGTCATTCTGAAAGTAGCGTAAAGTAGTTTTATACAGATAACGCACAGCAGTGTTAAATGGAGCTAACTAACACTTCACAATGAAGAGAAATGTAAATATACACAATGCTGTCATACTCAGAGATCATCTGGAAGGTGATGAATCAATTCGCAAGGGTGAGGTGAGTTTTGGCTTGGCAGAACCAGGTGGTTCCAGGCAAAGGTACCAATTCCTTCTTTGTGGCCCTTTGGACACCAGTGCAGTTCCTTTGCAGAATGCAGGGCCAGAATTGTGCTGGCACATTCCTTGCAGGCTTGAGTCAACGACTGTGCCTTTCCCTTCCCCCTTCCCTTTTTGTTGTTGCTGTTGATAAAAAATGACAAAATTAGGGCTTTGGAGACCATTACAGGCTGCAGACTGCCTTGGAGTATCCCTACAAGCCCTCCTGCAATATGCAAAATTTTCATCCCAAGAATCTCACTTTGAACTATACATACAGCTGTCTTATATTTTGTCTTTGTGCTCTGTTATTTCTTCATTCGGGATGAATTTACTGACATATTTACTTGTACATTTTTCAGCAGAGTATTTTTTCTGCGGAAGGATATGCTTTATTTTGATGGATATGTGGTGTGTTGCTTTTTGTCAGCGTGACATTGTGAAAAGCAGACTGGAGGAGAAGGAAGAAAACTGTCTGAGTTGTCCTTCCATTCTGATACATATAATGATTTTTTCTTTATGATTTGTATGTTATAAGTATGTGGAATTCCAAAGAGTTCAATTTCAGCTGAGTGCTATGACTCAGCTCTAATAATCACATTTAAAAGGTCATTTTGAAATTACACGAGCTGAAACTGCCTGCTGATCCTCACCCATTATGTCCACACTTTTCAGTCAAAGGTACCTATAGCTAGTTCTCTTCCTAAGCCCTTCCTCCATCTCTGTGATACATTTGCTTTCCTTACCTTCTGTTTGCAAGTTCTGTAGCACTGTAAGGCAGATGGACAAGGAAATGTATGAAAAGCACTATTTGTTGTATTCTAGTTTCCTTTGTTATCCTGTTACTCAGGAGTGTGAGATGAGTTTAGCACAGGGTACTTTGTTACAAGCTTATTGTACAACATCATCCAGGTGTAAGTGTGGTATTCCCATTGCTGTCACAAAGTCAGTATGAGGCTCTTTACTGTATTTGCTAAAAGTTACGGATTTCAGAGGGCAGTTAAGCTTCAGAATCAGAATTGAAACATATCGGGGTGAGGGACAGCTGGAACTGCTTCTCTGTTCTGCACAACAAATGCTGTAGCAGTGGTTCCTCATACATGGTGAGTTTCAAGAACCATATTTAGCTGACTCCAAGATCCACAGATTGAGTATTGCATCTCTTGTTTTTGCATTATTGGTGGTACAAGACTGAAGGGTTCATCTGTTCTTTTTCAATTGTAAGAATGGATCACTTTGGACTAATGCTATTCATTTCTTGTTTCCCCCAAGAATATTCTGAGTAGAACAGGGTTGACCTGATCAAATAGAGAAAAAAAAAAAGAAAGCCACCAAAGGCTTGAATTTAGTTAGGGTTCTCTGGCTGGTATGAGAAGCAAGCAATGAGTACAGGTTTTGTTCTGGTATGTTAAGGTCTATGAAATGAAATCCTTCCAGGTGATAAAAAGTTAGTCTTGTAAATAAACTGAGCAAATATCTGTCTAAATTTTATTTTCCATTGGAATTTGTATTCAGTGGAGTTTTTTGGGTGGTTTTTTTTTTTTTTTTTTTGGTATTCATAAAACATACATATATAACATACATATAAAACTGCTTCCTCTTTACATTTGGAGTTTAAACTTAGATACGCTTGGGTTTGCCTGTTTACTCTGTGTGAATGAATAATTATCTATATAGGATTTGATATGTAAAGCATTCACAGTTTCCCCGATTAAATATTGTTTAAAAAAAAAAAAGAAGAAGAAAAACAGCAAGTTCCTTTGATCAGTTTTAAATTTGTTTCCTAACAGTTTCACTTAGTGATCCATCGTACTTTTATTGAGAGAGTAAATATCTGCTTACCTATTCGATTCTAATTGTCTTATTTCTTTATCATTTACATCTTGCTTGTCTTTAAACTACACAGTCTGTTTAGCATCTTCTGACATAGTGGGTTTTCCGCATCATTATTCTACTCACCTGTTTGCAAATCCCTTCTATTTATGCTTAAGTGTTCCCCCCTTCCCCCCCCAAAAAAAAAAAAAAGTGGCAAGAGCATCAACGTATTTCACCTCATGTATAAGTAATGATTTAGCTTTATTTTGCTTTCTGTGCAGCTTTGCTTTATTTTTCATATTGTTACATTCTATTAGTAAAGCTCTGCACAGCAAAGAGGTTTTCATCCAGCTGCTCACTGGCGTAACATAGGTCCATTTTCTGAGCACTTGGAGTTAATGCAGAACTCAGCAAGCACCTGGAGGTATGTTGCATTTGTAAGTCTTCATCTACTGATTCACATGCCTTTGCTGGCCCTCTTATATTTACAGGTTTAAATAAGTTTGTGCCAACCTATATCGCACTGATTCAGTTATCATCCCTTTCTAAATCACAAATGCAGGAGCCTCTTTTCCTGGAATAGAATTGTCATTGCTTCCCAGCTGGAGTTGTGAAGTGGGAAATTTTCTGTTTCTAAATATATACTAAAAAACAAACAAACAACACAAAAAAAAAAAAACCAAAACACAAAAAAAACCCACCATACCTCCAAAAAGGTTGGAGTTCAAGGTTCTCTGGTTATTTCTAGTGAATCAAGCTGGAATAGCATAATTGAAATCAATGGAGGTAATCCCGTATCATGCTGTTGTAACTGGGAAAAGAGATGGGTCCTCAATTTACCCCTAAATCTTTCAAATAAAGCCATCTGCTCAGAAGTTTGGTCAGAACAGGTTTTAAGCCATCATCCAGGCAGTAAAAGGAAAATGAATGATTCTGCTAGGAATACAGCTTTTTGTACATAAAAATGAAGCAACCTTGAAAATCTATTGACTTTCCAGTAGGTTAACATTTTCTACCAGGTCACTATAGCCCATAAAATCAAGCCTGAAAACAGATGAACAGAAGATCTTCCAAGTTGCTATAAACTGCTGAAATTTGCCTGAATACTTACCAAACGAATAACAAAATGAAGTCTGGTATTTGAACTCTGGGGTCTAAGTTTAATGGGAATCGATACACGTCCCAACTCTGTTTATAGAGACATTGTTTGACAGGCAGCCCAGCCCAGATTTTATAGTGCGGCTGTGCTTATTAGTAAGATAGTGAAAACCCTTTGAAAATTTATTCTTTCGATGGTGATCTTTTTTTTTCCCTGAGCTTTCTAGCTGTCAGAATACAAAATACGAAGGTTCAAGAGTTGAAATGCCTACAGGAAGTTCCTAGCTTTGTCAGATGGCCAAAAAAACATGAAGTGTGGAGCCCAGAAAGCCCCTGGCTTCTGAGCTCTGCTGTAGCCAGGTGAGGAGGAAGGCACTCGCTGGCTCTGCAGGGCTGGCCCTGCTCTGGGCTCACTGCTCTTCACTTTCTAGCAATATTTCACATTTTGAAAGAGTTGTCTTTGTAAGACCAGTGTTGGTTATAACTGTTAGGACTTCTGAAGTATGCAGGAGTTGGGCATGGGATTCAGAACCAAATGGAGAATAATAGTTTTCTTGCAAGAATTGCAGTTTCTGCAGTTTGCACGCTCATTTTGTGATTGTAAGTGTTGTAAGTTTCAGTGGAGGCATAATTGTTGTTGTCTCTTAGAATTGTCATTCTAAAAGAAGCTTGGACTGGTCTCAGAAGCAAATAAAAATAGCTACTAACAAACACTGAATAGTTTTGAGTCAATTTTAAAAACAAAAAGCAAAGACTCATTGCTGTGAGCTCTCCAACTTTGCATTACTGAAAGGGAAATTTCTTCTGTAGCCATGAATTTGGAAAAGATGCAGAGAACTTCTTCCTCTGACACCAACTTCTGCACTGTTAGACCTCAAAACATTAATTATTTTTTAATTAGTAGCAAGTGTCTTGAAAAATCTTTGAGCCTTTATTAAAGATGTGTTCCTGTTTGGTATTCTGCTTTGTTTAGGTTTCAATTATTTAATTACAGGTCTTGATATGAAACTAATCATGCATGCATCCATACGATGCTGGCATACTGACAGGATAAAAATCATTAAACAGTCATTACTATAAACTGACGTCGGCCTGTAATTTTTGCAGCTAACGGGGGAGTTGATGCTTGGTGAACAATCCAATTAAAACTGGCAACAAAAGACTTAAAATGTCAGCCAAATTGCTTTTTAATAGTCAATGCAGCCGTCACAAAACATAAACATTAAAGTCCCCGTAGTGGCATAAAGCTTCATGGTGAAACAATTCTAGAAAATGAATAATAATTACTGCATCCTGAGAATTCTCTTAATAGATGTGCACTCATTAAAATACTTTGTTGGTTAGATTCTTATGAAAAAGTATGTTACCCTTGATACTTCTTTATGCTTTTGTTTTGAAGGTTTTATTCGATATTTTATAGATGTAATTTCTAATAATATTCAAAAATGCGTGTCTTAGTTACAAAGAGTTTAAATAACTGCCTATAGATAAGCTTTGAATGAAAAGCAACTTAGAAAAGCATCGAGGTTAACTGAGGAAATGATCACAGAGAACTTTTATAACCTATTAATGCCATAAATGATGTCATCTTTGTGAATTTTAAATTGCGCCGGATTTCCTTTGGAAGTTGAGCAAGAGCAATAGGAGAAGCTTGTCGAAACCCATTTCCTAAAGCTGGTTGTCTGAATTAGTTGGTACCAAAGTGACCTGAGGGCTACCTGATGGATGCTCAGCTCCTGCCTTCAAAGGCATGTAAGAGTGCAGCTAAAAGTCCTGAACCCTTGTAAGGAAGTAGGGCACAGCCGCAGCTTCAGCAGAGCGGTGTCAGCATGTTGGTGTGCCTGAAAATCCACACTCTCTCTTGCAAAAACCTAAGTAAGCATTTGAGAGGCTGACTTGAAAGCTTGTGGGTTTACGCCTAGTCTGTTACATTCATTTTCAGGCTGTTTGTGAGTTGTGATTTGGTCTTCCCGTACAGGAGTTTTTGTTTTCCTTGTGAAAATAATCGATTTGTTGTTTGCCATCACTTACACATGTAACATTGTCTTTCCTCCAAGCAAGCGTAGTGCTATAGGAGAAATGCCAGCACTCTGAAACAAAATGCTAGCAAGCATCAATGGCAGGAATAGATCTTTTTGTAAAAGTATTTCTTTTATTTGTGGATTGACCTGCAAGGGACAGCAACTTGCTGCCTCTCGGGATAAAAGGCAGAAGCAGTCAGGCTGTTCGTTCTACACTGAAGCATATTCTTCAGCTAGTATTAGATACCATGTAAAATCATTAAGTGAGTGACAAACACCTTTCTGTTAGGCTCTCTGGCAATGGCATGCAACCTCCTTCTTAAATAAGACATTGTTGGTTCTTCGGCAGCCAGGATTTCCATGTTCCTTGTATTTACAAAATACATTTTTTCTCTTATTTAGAACACTAAGTCTATATTGAAATGAGAATTTTAGGGGATTTGAAAATTATTCCTTTTTTTTTTTTCTTTTTTTTTTCTTTTCAGAAATGAAACTTTAAAAGGATATATATGTGCAGGTCACTCCAAAAGTAATGTTTCCCCTTTACTTCTGTGGAAATAACACTAACTTCAACTTCTGGTGTTGTGAGCCAACACAGTGAAATAGGAGGTGCTAGTTTTAGAGTAGCCCTTCTATATTTTAAATCTGTAATTTGATTTAACTCTTTGCTAAGAAATCTGTTAGCTGAAAGATGACAGATGTTGCCTGTGAAGCAGGACAGAAGTAAAGCTGAAGGAAACGGTCTGGTGTACTACCAGCTCTCTGCTCGGGCCAAGAGGGAGCCAGTAGGATTGTTGGAAGAAGTGGGAATGTCCCACTGCAATTTATATATTAGTTGCAAATTATTTTATAGATCAGATTGCTCGGAGGAGAGGATAGGAGGGGTCGCATCCATTTGCATTTAAAAATTAAAAAACAACTGTCATCAGAATTTCCTGACCCTTTCCTGTTGCTTGTGAATTCATCAGCTGTGTTTAAAGCTAACCTTTACTAAGTCAAAGTGAAAGTCTCTTTTTTTTTACATTTGGGAAGAGTAATGGTTCATATTCCTAATTTATTTGAAGGTATATGAATATATTCAGGTAGAGACAGATAAAAGCATTTATTCATAAAAACTTTCAAGGAACGTTTGGATTTTGCGTTGAAGGACATGGTTTAGTGGGTACTATTGGTGAGAGGTGGATGGTTGGACTGGATGATCTTGAAGGTCTTTTCCAATCTTGGTAATTCTGTGAACAGTGCTAAATTAATATTATTTGGATGAATTTGAGATAGATATATACATTGGCATATAAAGCCATAGTTAAACTCTGCACATTTCCACTTTACAGACACATTTCAGAGCTATTTCCTCCCCTCCGCAGGTTACTGTATAACCACAGATAAATATATTTTTTAATACTCCCTATAGTCATATAACAGTCACTGGAAATATTTGTAAAGATGTTCTTATCAAGTGATTTGATGTCAGCATGAAATCTATAATAAAAGCATATGGGGTGCTGTTTTATTGGATAAAACAGACTCCTTCATTTTCTTATGTAAGCTATAAACCTGTTCTTTGGAATATTATGAATGTTGGAACTAGTCTGTATCTCTCCCTGTGCTCTCTTATTTAAGTCTTTCTAAAAGGATTGTCTTTAAAATGAAGTATATGAGGATAGAAGCACAATTACTGAACGAGCCAGAAAAGCTTCAAGCCCCTTTGTTTGCACGCGTTGTTTATGATACAAATGGATGGTTATTTTTATTTATCCTCTGCAAAATAATGTCAGGAGCTGTGCTGGGTGTGATACAGTGAGCTGGAACACTAAACCTTTACATATGCAAGTGGAAGAAGCTGGACCTGGGATTTGTGCTTGAATCCAAAGTGTTCAGGCACTTACACCTAGAAGGAAGCTTAAAGCAAGGCTGAGTGCTGCCAACCAAGTGATAGCTTGGTGAGTTCCCATAGGTAGGGCAATCCCTGGTACGTCATCCTAGCCATGCAGGGCAGGCAGTGCTACTGCTCTGGTTGTGTCCCAGTGTGATCCACAGGTTTAAATAGGGCTTACCATCCTTTCACATTTCTGTAGAGCTGCAGGATGTTTTATATTCACTAAACTGCTCTGTCTCGTGGCAAGCAAGGATGCTGAGCAGGGCTGTGTCTCTCCAGAAGCTGTTGTGGCAGTCAAGTAGACAAGTCCTTTCCTTGGCCATCCCTGTGCAATGAGCTCAAACAGTGCAGGGATTTTTACGTATTTGGGCCTGTAAAATGGTTAGAGCTCAGCAGGCCTGCTTCCTGAAAACGCATCAAAATAGCAGGAACACATAGGGGTAGGTCAGAGGCAAGGTTGCCATCTGTCATAGAGAGGTTGTTAACGAAATGGTTTAATGTATCCATGTTCCACTGGACCACTGGGCTAAATACACTGTGTATTCAGTATGATTTATAGTTCCTAATTCCATTACCCATAGATCCCTTTTTAAAAGCCCTCACAGCTAATGAATTTAATGACACAAAGGGCAAAACTTGAATATATATCACTCATCTGAAAGCCATCAATAACTGGGGAACCATTAATTTTTACAGCTATGGCTGCTTGCAACCTATTTTACCAATCATAAACTGCTCTTTAATGAAAATCTGTTCACCTCTAAGGTCATCAAAATTTGCTGCCAGGCTACCTGCAATTGTCAGGCTCTTGTAAAGCTGGGCTTACTGTGTAAGCCATAATCTCCCTTGCTTTGTTTTAGCATAGTGGTTCTAATATCCCCAGTGATCTATCACCAGTAGAATTCACAACTTGTGATACTGAATGAACCCCTCGCTTTTAAGTAAGGGCTGGGATTATGCATTCTCCTGAAATACAGCCTTTAAGCTGACTGAGGGATGTCAATCACCTCCTCTATGTGAATGCTGTGTGATATTAATTGTACCAGCAGCTGCTTGATCTGCCAAACAGACCTCTGGAAGCCCAAGCTACTTGGTGAGGCAGTTCTCTTGTTCTCCATTGTACCTGGAGTGCTGTGCTTCTTCTCCCTCCCCCCGTGTTCTTTCCTTGACCCCTGTGACTCAGACACCAACAGGCCTATCATGTCTGCACGTGCTGTAATGATTTACGAGGAGATTTGAGATGATGGATCCATTCCAGTCTGCTCTTTACCACCTGCAACAAAATGACATGAAGGGACTGAGTAAGATTGTTTCATTTCTAAGTTGTCATGTTAATTGATGTACATGTGAGCATCTCACGTAAATGTGATGTTTTGCATATAAATATTATACAAACAGGATACTGATACTTACAGACACGTGAAGAAATACCATAGAGTAAAGCTATAATTCAGGCAATTCAGCAGAATAAAAGCACCTCAGGAGCTGTGATGCTTTGCTCCCTTTTGGCAATGCTTATATTTTACAAACACCCTTCAGTGTGATTATATTGTCAGGTGCTTCTGCATGAAAACATTTTAAACTTGCAGATTACAAAGCATTATAACCTGAAACTCATTGCTGGTTACAAACTGCAGCACAGAGATGGCACCTTACAGTGCAATGTTTATGTCCAAAATTATTCTACTTCAGCAGTCAAACTCCCAAGTTAAAACACTGAGTGATGGAGTTAATTAAGGAGGAGTAGTGCTGTTGGAGCTCTAATGGTCTACAGATATAAGTGCCTCTAAGTGAGGCAAAGTTTGTCAGGAAAGGTAATGTATTTTATTGCACTAGCTGATATAGCTGGGGAAAAAAAAAAAAAGGCTTTGGGCACACGAGCACTTCTTTGGATTTGAGTATATTAACACTTGTATCATCAGAAAGATAAGAAAAACACTTCCACCCACACACCCAAAAAAAAGAATCTTATCAGTCTTGTTACAAGAATTTTACAAAGTAAAAATTGACAAGCTAGGCATACGGTGAGCAAAAAAGACAAATGCCAGGATCTTTTGAATCTTGAAAGGGAGAATATTATTAAATTCATCCTATCAGCAAAGTTAGAAAGGGCTGCTGTGTGACAGCTCCCTAGTGATAAATCACTGCCTTCCCTTCTCTAATGAGTACAAACCTCCATTCTTTGGCGAGAAAATTTCTCCCACATCTTTCCTAAACAGTTTATTTACAGAGACAATTCTGAAGTAGCTGTTTCTTACTTTCCAAAATGCTGCAAGGTCTCCAGTATTTTTATTTTTCCTGCTTTTGACACGCTACTAATGAAACCCAGCAGCATCACCTTCGTGACAACAGCAACAGCCCAAATACAGAAGTCCTGCTAGTGAAAATCCCTTATACTCTCTGTAGCTTGGATTTTTCATAGAATCACAGAACGGCTTGGGTTGGAAGGGATTTCAAGAATCATCAGGTTCCAGCCCCCTGCCACAGGCAGGGGTTTTAGATCAAGTAGCAGATAATGTTGTAAGGTACTGATACCAATATTATATGCACGTGAAATCATTTATACTGTGACTTGCAAAGTCCTTGTGCGCCTTAAGTAAACCAGCATTTGTTTATTTGAAAGAGACCAAAAATGGAAATTAAAATAATGTTTTATATTAATCTTCCAAAATAAATGTGGACTTCAGAAGGATTTTTAGATGAATATGGCACTGTTTCACAAGAGAGTATGCTAAGCAGAGTTACAGAAAGAGAAAATACTGACCTCTGTAGAAGCACAATAGATAAAGACTTGCTTTCTTTTTTACCTAGGTGTTTGAAAGTGGGTCTTTGTATTCTCATAAAATTCACTAGAATGAAGTTCTTACAAGTGTTTACAAAATGTTGTCACAGTACAGTTTTTATTGTAAAAATAGAAAAAGATGTTCTGCAAAAGTTCACATGAAGTTCCTACCTTCCTTGTGGCCAATATACAGGGCTGCACAGAGGCTGTACATCATTCAGCACAAATGTTACTTGCTTTTGTGAAAGAGTTGAATGTGTCTGTATTTCCTTTCTCAACATGGCTAAACTTGACTGTGCTGAGGAATAAGCAGAAGAAGCAAGTTGGCATTGAGAAATTGTCAGTATTCTTACGTCACCATTTTTTTTCCTGTTAAAGTGATCTAGGAATCACAAGATAGATGCTGTTAGTGTGTATGAATGACTGTAAGGGATTCAAGTGAATTGAACTAATGTGGTGGAAGGAATATGCAGGAAACATTTAATGGGACTTCTATGAACACAGTGGACTATTTGACTGTGTTTAAATACAACAAATTTGTCTTATATCATTACATCATCATAATACAAATCTGACTGTATTTTGTGCTCATTGGGGCTGTTCAAAACACATGGCCTACGACCTCTGTTATTTTTTCCTTGGAAGTGCTGCCCAGTATTTTCTGTACAGCCCCTAAATCATGATACATTGGGTTCATTCTACTCTTAGAGTTAGCATTGTGGTGCAAAATTCTAGTCTTGATTATATCAGGTTATATCCATACTGATTCATAAAGGGCTCAGAACCCCCAAGTTAAGTACTTTGCTTAGTTGTTCTCTCCTTCTATCAGTCTGTCTGGATGTCCTGTAACAGGGAGGTCTCTGGAGGTCTCTCTTTTGCTTACTATGTGGACTCTGATTCCATGGGACCTGTAGTTTGTAAGCTTTCATTGCATTATGATCTTTATGTTGCATAAGACCAAATGGTTTGTAGAATTCATTAGAGATGTTTGATAATTTATGTTCTGGTGGATTTACGGAGTAAAAGATGGAGGGGAAAAACTGAATGTATATAGAGCAAAACTATAATGTAAGGGCAAATTGGTATTAAAGATACTTTCACAATTTAGTGCTCTGAAAAAGTGCTAGAAGCAAAGCATTTTGCAAATATAGTAAGCCATTTAAACACCAAGCTGTGTCTGAGGGAGCAAGTGCAAAGGAGATTATCAAAATACAGCACAAATCTACACATCAACAGAGCAATCTAATTTACATTTTTTAATATATTTGCTTTTTCTCAAAATATATCACAGGATAAACAAAAGGAATTCAGAGAAATAACAAATAATGATGGACTCGGAAAGGCCATTAGGACATTTGTGGAAAAATAAGTCTGGAGATATAATCTCATAGAATCGAATCTGGAATGGAAGGAAAGGGTGTAAAGACTTGCACAAGATCAATAGAAGTATTAACATGTAGCACTCTGCAGTATTAAGGGCTGTGTTTAATTCTTAGTTTGTCTGCTTAGACCCAGTACATGCATTTCATTGTAAAATTTAATTTTTTTATTCTGTGGTTTTTACTGTAGTCTTGAGCACTGAGCTTGTTTTCTCTGCAGAATGTTTCCCAGTTCTTCAATGCCCATTTATGTGGATTGGATGCAAGACTCTAGGCAAGATCTTTCTGTCAGACATGCCTTTCTGCATTGTGCAGAGTTACCTGTTCCAAGGCTTTATTTTCATAAATAGGATTGTTATAATTCACCTCCACTTAATAAAAAATTACTGATTGGTTTGCAACTGAGTAGTACTATACCCATAGAGTAGAAACCTGCACTAACATCTCTGAGCACATGCTGCTATTTAGTTCATTAAATAATGACTTGCAAACTGATTTTTACTCAGCTGAGACATGCCTGGTAGAATAAAACATACCAGTAAGTAATGAATTTAGGAACTGAAAAAATGAAAATACTTTGAAAGTACTACAGGTTAGATGCAAACTTGTTAAGGTTCATTACTTTTCAATATGTTCTTTCTGATATACTTTACGTTGTCACAATGCAGGCTGTTGTAGTCTTGTCAGTGAATGATAAAACTGTTCAATTACTCTTTCTTACTTCACGGATCTGAGAAGTACGCTAAAGTATGCTTCAAAACTGTTAGGAAAATGGTTCTCAAAGTTCTGGCTTGTTTTCAAAAATAATTGCGTTGGGTAGTAGTTAACGTTTCTTATTTCATTTTTTTGCAAGGCTCTAAAACAATTCTGCTGCATCTATAAGATAATGAAGGCTTTTCATCCTCACTTTTGGGGAAAATGAGTAGATGTGAAGGCTTTTGTTGTCCGTTGGTTTGTGCCACAGAATGGCTGGTCAGTTGCCCTGATCGGAATGGCAGCCCAGCAGCCCAGCAAGACCAAGAAAGGGAAGTTCCAAGTGGATGACCTTTCCTCTTGTTGTAGGAAAGAAATGCTTGCTTACTAGAAGAGAAAGATATGAATTATGGTGTTCCCTGAAGGAAAAAGCAATAGCAGGAGAACTCAACAGCTAGAAAGGAGCTGTTTAGGTCTGCGCTCTTTAGCTGCAGAATATTGAGCCTTGTTATTCCACTGCTACAAAGCGGGTTGTATTCAAAACTGATTAAGAGCAATCCAAAGGAATGATTCAGAAGTAAAGATGAAGAAACATTCAGGACATAACCAAACTCCTCCTATCAAGCTTAAAAGAAAGGACAGTGAGTGAAAATCCTTGAAATGAGAGTTCTCCTTTTTTTTATAGCTAGCATCAATACAGCATTCTCTCCTTTGGATCTCATACGTTGACTTAGGGAGTTATCTCAGAAGAAAAAAGATGAACACATGAACACTTACTGAAGAATGAAAGAGAAATCCTTAAAAAGGGGGAATGAAAAGAAGTTTAAGTGAAGTCTGTGGATTAGATGGGCAACGTGCGAGTTAAAGTAGATCCAGTATTCAACAGGGAAGTGCAAAGAGAGCAGAATGTCATATTTATGCATTTGGAAAACAGGAGAGTTCTAGACATGCTCTTGGACATGAGAGAACTCTTAAAAAAGATAGGAGAATAAACTTAAAAAAACCCTTTTCTGACTGTATAATAAGGAAATAAATAAAAGCTAAGTTCATGTGCAGGTGGGAACAGTACAACTTTGACAGGAAGTCCATCTGTGAGGCCCAGGAGCACCTCTTCTTGTTTGCATATTGCTCAGATGAGAATCTGATCTGTAGGATATCGTTGTAAGTGGAAACTGAGATGAAATTCTGTTTGTCATTGCATCTTTAGATTACTTCAAACTTCTGCTCTGTCAGTAAACACGTTGGGAACAATGTTATGTTTGCATAGCATACATAAACTTTGTTGTCTAAAAAATTTTAAACGTTTTAAGCAATCATTAAAAATAAAAGCAGGTATTGTTGTGGATAGGTGGCATTATGCTGCAGTAGGATAAAAATTTACAGTTCAGTTAATTTCTGTATTGCTCTCATACACTGGAAACTTTGTGACTTTAGACAGATTAGTTTGTGTAGTTTCTCTTTTTAGGTATTCAAATAGTTTTCCAATTATTTTATTATTTTGCATTATTTTACAGAAATTATTTTACAGAACCTACTGTTTAGTCGGGGCCGTGCAGAATTGTGAGTGTGCAGATTTAGATACAGTGCTGTTTTATAATCCAAGCAACAGTGTTTGTGGTATAAAAATAAAGCTAATGAGATGTAGATTTAGTTTCAAGCAAAACAAAAATAACTTTTCTAAATAGGGAAAATTAGGAAAGTCTGTAAAAGCTAATAGGGAACTCAGGCCAGATTCTCAGCTTGATGAATTCTCAGTGCTTCACTGAAGTAAAGGTCTAATGCGGGAAGACCTGTCTTCAAATCACCAAAATACTTCCGAATGTGATGTGAGGTTTTCTTTGACGCCAGTAGGTGCAGGAAAGGGTGACAAGTGTGATAATTAAAAAGGAATCCCCCAGGAAATCTGATGCATTAATTTATTGTGAAAAATAGCACTGGGAGATACTGCGTACCCCACCGACCAGAAATACTTTACGGTTCACAAAGCAGTAGGCTCCAACCTACTGCATGGAGCAAAGAAAAATATTAGCAAATGGTAGCTATTGACAGCATAGGGGCAGTAAAAGGGGAAGAAAGGAACTTAAAGGTGTGTTGCCATACTGATTCCACAGGTTTTTCCCATTTACCTAGAGAAGCAGTCACCTTGGATGCTCAACGTTTACCGCAGAGCTTTTGAAGCACCTTATAGCATCTATCTGTGTTTCCTGGCAGTGATTTCCTAACTGACAGGACAGCAGTAAGACCATTGAATTGTGTGTCACACAAACTGTAGTGTGCATGGTAATCCTGCAAATCTTCTGTAGACTGGATACAAGATTGAGAAAGTCACTGATCAAATACTTGAGGATGCTGGACATCAAATGATATATCCAAAATTTCGGTAGCTTCAATTCTAAAATAGCAGGATACAGGATTTACTGAGATTAATTATTATATGAAAGTGTCTTAGCAGATTATTTCAGAGCTCCGGACTGTTGACTCCAGTGATTTAATTTACTGAGGCCTCTAATTTTCTAATATGCTTAGAAATGCTTTTCTGGTATATGCAAACTAATATAGCAGTGTAAACCCTAATGCAACTGTAAGAATTCTGCCTTGATAAAAGATCAATGAAATTAAAAGGATTAAGCCTGGGCCAAATCCGTGACAGCTTTGCTTACCACAGCATAGAGAAGCTTATGTGGAGCACTGAACAACCTTGTTCCTCCAATTGGGGTAAATTGTGGCTGTCACAGAGGAAAAAAAGTGCTGTTTTTCTGCCAGCTACTCCAAGAAGGGAAGGAGCATGCTTTCATCCTTCACCTTGAAGACAAACTATGTCATAATTTCAGGAAAGCTCGTGTTGTAAATGGGTGGCAGCAGTCGGGCTCACATGGGGCAGGGCCACAGGTGTCCCCGCACCATGTCCCCATCACCCATCCCTGCCTGCTCTGCGGTGGGACCCCTGGGCTGCCCTGCCCACCTGCCTTCAGCTTCTGCAGGTAGGTGGGTCATTCAGACAGCCTGTGAGATGGCCTTCTCCCAGCCGTCATTTCACAAGTGCTGTGCCAAGGTAGGTGAAATGCGTTGACCTTATTTTATGGGAGGCATTTATTAGGTGGTAGGAATTATTCAGTTATTTCTCTCTTTATATGAAGTGCTGGGCTAATTCTTATATTGTGTCTGTGTCTTTCAGTGCTCTTCTTAGATGAGATTTATACCTCATGAAATCAAATGGTGTAGGTGCAGCAATTCAATGTCAACTTGATTTATTTATTTCCCCAAAAATCCTGGGACAAATTAAGTGAAAGTTATATCTTTTTTTTTTTTTTTTTTCTTTTGTTGCTCTAACTACAGTGCTGAAGAGTGTGTCTGTATCTAATAGTCTTCATTTCAGTAGGGCTTTATATCTTAAATTATTTCACACTGCACTAACAGCTTACAGACACCTGAGTTAATGTGATCGGTCGCACAATTCTCTCAGTCCTTTAATCCCATTAAATCGTATATCATCCCCAATGCTCTCCCAGTGTTTTCCAAGCATTAAGCTCCCGGGTTTCCTCTCTGTGTTGTTTCAGACATGCCGGGGAGCCCGCACAACCAGTTCACATTCAGACCTCTCCCACCACCGCCTCCGCCGCCACACGCGTGCACCTGCACCAGGAAACCACCGCCGGCGGCCGACTCTCTCCAGAGGAGATCAATGACGACCCGCAGCCAGCCCAGCCCTGCTGCCCCAACGCCCCCCACCAGCACGCAGGATTCTGTGCATCTCCATAACAGCTGGGTCTTGAACAGCAACATACCGCTGGAAACCAGGTATGGACCGACCTGTTCTACACGGCTTATCCTAAATGTTAAAGAGGGGGGAGGTCTGACGCTGATGTGAGAAGATGAAGGACTGCACGATTACCATGCGAAAGCATTTTGATTTGAATCCATGTTGTGTAGCCATGTGTGGTTTTTTTTTTCCACTTGATTCATCTAGCTTGAAAGAGCTTGTAAAAGCATATGTTTTGCAAAGCTGGGGAAGAGACTGATTTTCTTAAGTAGTGTAAATTATGACTTTGAAGGTGTGTGCAGCAAAGTCTTGTGTTTATGTACTTGTATGACCATCCAACGTTCTCCCAGAGACATTTTGTAATCAGCAAGTAGAAGTTTTGTTTAATTGGTGATCTATGGCACTTCTGGTCTTGGTCCGTCTTCAGGCTTTGGCTTCCAGATGATAAGAAACAGTAGGAAATAATATTAAAATAATGTTTTCATCAAGGTGTATTTGAACATTTTATTGCACATACCTACAAAGAACACCATCTGATAATAGAGAAGTTATACAGGTCCAGGGCATTTATGGAGCATGAAGAGCCCTACCTTTGGGAGCTGGCAGAAGGACAGTTCAATTCCGGGTTCAGACACAACTATTTATAAATAATATATTCTGAAAATAGTGGAAAGCAAGTATATCCCGTGTCCAGCAAACCTGTGAATCAGTACTCAGCATTCTGCCTGCAGAACTACATGAACTGCTTCTTCTGTCATTTTGATCGTACATTTTTTTATTCCTGGTAGGTATTACCTAATCTGTTGGCTTTCATCAAATCTGTGTTTGATACTGAGCACAAACCCTTGATTTTCTACAATCTTTTTCCACTTCATTGTGAGCAGAGCACCAAGAAGTCTGGACTAGGGTTTCCTTTAGGTCTTGTAAAATTGTAGTTGGTGAAACACAGATAAATCTCTGACGTTTAGCCAATCTGATCAACAGAATGTAAGGTAATATGTAAAGAAGTGTTTTCTTGTCTATACACATATATCCAGTGTGTATTAACATTTATCACAATTATCACTGAGAACTGTATTTTCTCTTTTATAGAAATAAGTTCTTATTTTATTACATAATTTAATTTTAGTATACATCTTTAAACACTTAACTGCTGCTAATCACAACTGTCAAATTCATTTTTTCCTTACTGAAAGGTTATTAAGTTGGGATTGAGAAATAAATTGATTTGTTTTACAGTCAGACTTTCTTTATTTGTTTTAAGGATAAATTACAAAAAGAGTGAAAGAGGTTGGAAGCTTTCTGCCAAAAGGGAACATAAGGAAAATTTTCATTAACTAGTCCCTCATCTCTGTGTGTTTCTTCGAAATAGAAACAGAAAGACAAGGATAATGTTATTTTTCAAATTGTTACATTTGGAAATCCTTCTTAACTACATTTATCAAATTTCAAAATAAAAAACTGTCATTTAAATTTGAGAGAAATTTAAGAATATATGTTATTGAACAAGAGTATTTCAGGAAAAAAAAAGCAATAAGGGAATAATAATGAAATAATATTCATTGAAGATAGTAAAAAATACAAGTTTCAGATATTAATACATCACTAAGTATCATTGAAATTCCATTACTCTTTAAATGTGCTTTAAAAAAATCAATATTCAAGAGATGGCTAGGATCAGAGCTTCTGTTCACATAATCTTTATAAAGATAAATCTCTGCCCCTTGTGATGTAACAAGCTTATCTATCCATACCTTCTGCTATGTGAAAGGTTTTTCCCTAGGCATTCTTTGCCAACTGAGTATCTTTTAGCTTCCTTCAGTCAACACTGAAGTAGATCTTAATTAGCCTCTCTGTATCCCCATTCACTATTTCCTCTTCAGACCTCCTTGCTGGGGAAAGTACTTTCCCATTTTGAATCTTGTTCAATTTCTTTCCTTTTTTTTTTTTTTTTTTTTTTTTAAGTTTTCCAGATTTCATACTTTTTATGAGGTGTATTTTCTAGTGTAATTTCTAGGTACCTATTTAAAGCTAAAATCTCTATAACTGGATAGTGATGAAAGGGCTGTGCAGTGGACTAGGGATTCAGACTGGAATCCATACTGCTGGCTCCCCTTTGGCAATTCACTCCCTCTGGGAATTTCACACATTCCTGACCTCTAGTGGTTGTTTCAGCTGTTCTGTGCACCCTCTGTTAGTTGGCTGCAGCCTCTCCTCAAGGTGACTGAAAGGAGAATTTGCAAGGCTGTTCACCAAGATGTATCTGCAGTTGGTGTGAGAACAAGTGACATAGTAGGGCAGCATTGTAATAAAGAACATCTGTGGTCACTGCTTCTCAGAAGGCTGTAGTACGCAGCACAGCTTTAGAGAAAAAGAAAAGATAGCAGCTTGTTCTTTCCTGTCTTTAACAGACAGTGATTCAGCCAGAATTGAATAAAAATATTGGCCTAATATCTGGGTTCTCTTGCCTTCCTCCAGCATTGATGTTTATCTGTCCATTAAAAATAATCCTGTAAAATAAAGGGCAGCATGTCAATGGCGGCTGCATTTCTGCGCTAAGTCTTTAATAGTGCAGAATCTACCTAATATGTGCATACTAATACATCTAAGTAGATTTATTTTTTTTCTAATTTGGAACATTTGTAATCAAAAAGAAGATTTAGAGACAGTAATTCATTCCCTGCTGTAATAACTGGGCGGAAATCAGAATGCACATGTTCAGCTTTTCTATTCAACCGTATCTCCTGTTAATCCATAAACAGCACATGTGTTTGCATGGTTTAGCTACAGCCACGTAGTATTAGAGATTTTTCAGACAGAAAAAGATTCCCTAAACCTAATCGTGTGACTCGAAATCCTGGTCACTCTGCATACTCAGAAATGAGGCAAGTTCACGAGGCTGCTCATAATGTGCCATATTTATGGAAAAGAAAATCCTGTAGTTCTGAAAATGTTGAACATACTCTGATGGGACTTGTTCAGCCTTGAGAAGGCTGCAAGGAGACCTCATTGCAGCCTTCCAGTATTTAAAAGAGGATTATAAATGGGAGGGGAATCAACTGTTTACTCAGCTAGATAGTGACAGGACAAGGGGGAATGGTTTTAAGCTCAAAGAGGGAAGGTTTAGATGGGATGTCAGGGGAAAGTTCTTTACAGAGAGTGCTGAGGTGCTGGAACAGCTGCCCAGAGAGGCTGTGGATGCCCTGCCCCTGGAGATGTTCAAGACCAAGTTGGATGAGGCAGTGGGCAGCCTGGTCTAGTGCCAGTGGTGGCTCTGCCTGTGGCAGGGTGGTTGGAACTCAATGATCCTTAGGGTCCCTTTCAACCCAAGATATTCTGTTATACTATGATTCTATTATTAGAGTTGCACTCTTATGCAGTTGGTCTTTGAAACCTACTTCAGGCTGGAAGAGCCTGTAGTAAAGACATTTACTGTGATATGTGTTCAAGGAAGCTTTCTGTAGACTAAAACTTGGTTATATGTTTTATTTAAAAGGGCAATTCTGAAACTCAGTTTTGTGGGCTGATCCACAAAACGTTCTTAGCAGCACCCAGCTTACTGGCCCAACTGTTTATAAAGGAGCAGAGCAATGGCTAGTGCAACCTTTGGCAAAGCCAAGAGCAGTCCAGAGCTCTGCCACTGCCAAGTTCTTTGCAATCCTGGTGGGTCTGACTCTAAGCAACCAAAGTGAAGGCAGGAATTAGGAAGGCCTTAAATCTTTCAGGTACAAGTCCTAGAGTAGCTGCAGATGAAGAAACTGGAGACAAACTGTACCGTAGCTGCAGAACTTACAGCAGCTCACTGTGCCGACTGACCATTGTGCAGCCTTCAAATGCATGTGCAGATTCTGCCTGTGCACCTGCACACAATTGGAAAAACAACTTATTCATTATTAAAATGTCTTATGGACATGCAGTAATTTCATTCTGTCACACAAAAAACTAATTTGTAAGTATTATGAGAAAAAGACTGGAAAGACTTTTCACACCGCATGAAAACACAGGAAACATTGATTGTCTTCTTCAGGATAACATTATTGGGCTCATAGATAAATTGATTTCTTCTACTCCCCTAGAATAAGTACTCACAACCTATTGCCTGTTCTCTTCCTTTCCGATAAAATAATTGTTTTTTTCAAGTTTCATGGACACTTTGCTCTAATGTTTCAAATCTTATGATTTACATTGTCATTATCTCTGACAGCCCCATCTGAACATAGCTTACTGCTTTTTATGGAATTTGTATTAAATCCTGACAATTCAGCGGAATGTTTTTCATTTCCTCCATGCCCTGTTAGTTGGCTTAGTGTTTGTTTCCATAAATATCTCATTTTTACTTATTTTTTTCTTTTTTTTAATTTTCAGTTCAGTTAAATTTCAAAATAAGAAGAGAAAGCATCAGATATGTATTATTAGCTTAAATTATTCCTGATGTTCCCTATAGTATATTGCAGACCCCCCTCCATAGATAAACATGCTTATTTTGGGTAGTTTTATATTTAAATTGCCTAAGGATTTGAATTTTTTTTTCTGTCTCCATATCAAGAATTACTTCATTTTAATTTTGTTTCAGTGTGCTCATTTTTACTCCTGTATTGTGCGTTAGTATTTTACATATTTGCTTGTCCCATCCTTTTTTAAACCCAATTTTTTTCTAGTTCCTATAACCTATTTAGCAGTGTTGGCAGTAAGGTTAATGCTGTGCTGAATGGACTGAAATCTCCCTTCAATGCACTGGCAATGAGCCAAGCACTGTGAAAAAGACAGCTTAATTTAAGCAATCTTATCACCGCGGTAATAGCTCCTCTAAAGGGACAGTAAGGTACCAGACCATGAACCTGTGATTCAATTATCATTAATTCATATAAAACTTAGAAATACTAGAATATTAGGAGAAGTATTTGGGGTTCAAGGCAGTTGTGATTTTGCCTTAGTATTCAGCAGTACTTCAGAGTTCTCAAGTTTGATTGTGACTCTGAACGGTGACGTTTTGAGAGTTTATTGAGCTCCTCATGTAGGTGGTATCATTCTTTTTTTTTTTATCATATATTTATGTGAGGTGCAAGTTTGAGGCTCTGGGTTTCTGTTTTCCTGCAAAGGTCATCTTGTTTGTGATGCATTTTAGAGCAGGGGAGGCCATAGCAACTATCACTTAGCAAGGGAGAATTCAGTGCTGTGGTTTTTCCTTGTTCTTTTTTAATCAAACTCATAATTATTCTTGCTCTTCAAAAATGCATTGATAGCCTTTCAAACCGCAGAAACCTGTACATACTCACTTTCTGTTCAGGCTGTAGTACTGCTAAAAGCAGAAATAACTACAGAAAAATGCATACATAGGAGTACACAAACATTTCAGAGTGAGCTCTTGAAAATTTGTTATTTCTCCTTGGTCTCTTGTTTGAGCAACCTGTGAATCCAGCCCCCAGTGAGGAGATACAGGAAGTAATTCTGTGCCTACTTTGTTTCCCAGTTCAAGATTTGCATAGTGAACAGAATGGCTTTTATAGGTCCAGGAGCATGCAGATGTTGATGATCATAAACCTCCAAGCAATCATTTGAGCAGTGCAATTCATTAGGAACCTGTTTGTGAATGGAGCCTTCCCCTGCTTAAATGACCGTCCTCATGGTTATTCCAAAAATATAAATGCAGGGAGCTTCATTTATGATCCTTCCAACATTCTTTGGTATTTGCTATTTTGACATTTCTCTTGTAATTTGTTGTTTTCTACTTAATTAAACAATAAATCTAAGCAGTTGAGAGACTGATCATATTAAAAACCAACATGTGGCAAGGGGTTTAAATCCAGTCCAACTCCTGTGTGTTTTCACCATGCAGAAGATCTAAAAAAAATTAAGGCTTCTGAACTGTAAAAGACGAATTGAAAAGAGTAAATATGACAATGAACTTAAAATAAAAGCTGTAAATATGACCTTAACTTTAATAATGCACGAATGAAACCATTCTTTACAGAAATAAAAATGTAAACATTTGTCAGCTACAGTGAATTACAATTTTAATGTCAGCAGCTCTGGCACTTGAGGATCCTTCTTTTGAAAAATTTGAGACCCAGTCACTTCAGTCAATGAGGCGATTGCTCATGTACTCTCCTGTAAGGCTTATTTGGGAAAAGCTGTGGTTTAGATTTCCCTGGAACAAGATGATTGTATATGCATGTGTAAGTGGTTTTATGCTGCCTTAATGTAGTAACTTAGGCTGTCATGCTGCATATAGTCTTTGCTCATTATTTTGAATAATGGAAGAGTATATGAAGTAGTAAATAAAAGTAGAGTTACGTTGCTATTTTATGGCCACCAATAAGCAAGAGCACCTGTTATCTTTCTATAAAACATAGTATTTTCATTTACAAAAGCAGAAAGAGACTAGAGTGTAAATCTGGAAGGAGAAAAAGAATTCCAGATTAATACAGCAGGTCTGTGCTGATTTGGAGAACAGACACTGCGCAGCGAAGAGAGTCACAGATCTGCAGAACAGCCTATCATTTTATTTGTGAAAGAAACATAGGTATGTGGAATGTTATTGCCCTAAAATGTGTATCTATTCCCTAGCTTGCTACTTCTAGGAAATCTGTTTTGGATAACTAGATAATACTTTCCATAGGAAATATGATACACATCTCATCAAGTAAGAAGTGCTGATAGTATCATTTGTCACTTTAGATTTACACCTTGGCTTTTGACCGTACAGAATTTTGAGCATAGATGTAGTAATAAATTCAGCTGGAACACGCATGAATACTCACAGGAGGAAATTCATGGCAAAGAGAACCATGGCTGCCTGTCTACTTTAGTTATGTCATGTTCTTTTCTTTTGGTCTATGTCACACTTTTAACCACAGATTATAAGGGAAAAAAATACGATATTAATATATTTATCCTTCTCACTTCATGGTTTCAAAGTACTCTGCAAATATTGCATACTATTCTTTACAGAAAAGATGCAAATGTGTGTTTATAAATCCTGTATTTATATAATTATTGTCCCAGATTTCTTCCAAGGACTTCAAAGTCTCATCACATGCTTTGCAGAGCTGACTCGCCTACAGCAACAACAGGCAAGTGAGTCAGCACCATGTCACTTCTGTTGGCTGTGCTGAAGTGCTAAGTAAGGGACACAGACTTTACATCTTTTAGCATCCAGAGTCACAGGGCAAGGTTTTCAAACACTGAGTAAAGTAAACAGTGGTGAATAAAGGGAAACGTCAGTGATTAAAAACCAAGCCCTGCTCAAAGAGGAAATCTTAACAAAGCAGTTGTACTCCCAATGACAAATCTCTGCTGTCCCACTGAGATTTAAAGGTATTTCAATTGTACACATAAAAATAGAATGATTAAAATAAATTAGATAAATACTGTTCATGGCCATTTCCCTCTTCTTTGACTCAGGCATTTTGTTTCTTTCAGTCCTTGTACGCAGAGAGGCAAAACAGGCATACCACTGCACTGGATAAAATTATGGGTCAGATTTTTTCTATAAGTCATATCATATAATTCCCATACTGTTCTGCTGGGTTGATTTTAAAGAAGCCAGGATGATTAGTGTATCTTTCTGTATTAAGTAAACATATTTTATACTATGTACCTCCCATACCATATCTGTCACATCTTTATACTAAACTCTTTGCTAAATATGGGAGATAAAGGAGTGACTTACAAACAGACGTCCATATTCTGATCATCATGTAAGTTTAGAAGTTTCCTCTTTTCTTCCTCTTCCATTTCTGACAAGGAATAGAATAGATAGAAAATGAGTAAAGAGCAAGTTTCTGCTTCTTTCCAGTGCCACAGGAAACACTGTTCTAGAAGAGTCAGGTAGTAATGGGTTTGTTTGGGATTTATTTGCCCAAGTAAATTAAAAGGGCAGCTGTTTCAGTTCCAGTCCCTTTTGATACCAACTTTGCATATATTTTCATTTCGGCAAAAATCAGAATTGTTCTTATGTATCAACAGCTACGCCTCTGAAAAATTCCCCTTGTACTTCTGGTGTCTAAATCAGCCTGTCCTGCTTGGGAAACCACAGCAGTGAAGAACTGAGTTTGCAGACAGTTGCTCATTGGAGCATTGGCTCCAGTTGAAGTTAGAATCTTTTTCCTCCTGTTATTTTTGATTGAAAGAGTCCAAGGATTGGATGCTTTATTTTTGGAGAGATGAACAAGTGGACAGATAGGTGAACTGGCATGGTGATTGTGAAGTGACTTGACTTCGTGAATGGGTGCAGATTATGTCTTGTTCCTCTTATTCCTCTTCTTGTTGAGGATATTATCTTCTTGGTTTTGAAAGTTTTTGATGTTTTTGTGAATGCTTTAGAACTTCCCCCACTTCTTACACTTCTGATAATGTAATATGTTCTTTAAATTCTCTGATTTATTTTTATTTGTTTTCAGTCAAGTTAAAAAAAAAATTAAAAAAGCTTTACCTTTTCTCTCTGATCGAATAGTAAGGCTCATGCCAGGCTGCATATAAACTTTTGAACTGCAGTTTTTATTATTTTGCTCCTCAGAGGGAACCTGATTTTATGGAATTGATAGCAACAGCTTAGCGTGTCTTAACAACCTTTGGGAGCAGCAATGTGTTTAGACAGATGAGGAGTCATCTGAGTTTATGAGAACGTAGTTGCAGTCTAGCTTTGGAAATTTGTCTTTGTGCCACCAGTGTTTTTCAAATTCTGTTGAAGTGTCTTTGGGCACTCAATAAACTCTCTCAAAAAATATGAAATGCATAAACAATTGTGATTTTTAACATTTTCTCGACATTATTTCACTGGTAGCTCTCTTTTCACCATGATCTCAATTTTATTTGAACAAGTTAGAGCTATGTAAATTCTCCTCTGTGTCAGTGTAGTCATCTGTCTACAGGGGTATGAGCTGGATCCAGCATCTGTCTGTACTTCTGCTATTAAAGAAACCCATCTGCACGCTAGTATTTTACCACTAGGCTGTGAAGCCACATTTTTAAATCCTTGTGCAAAAGAATGAAAATATTCCTGCCTATTGATTGCAAGTCTATTAGGAGTAGTAATAACTTAATAACTTCATAACTTCTGGTTCAGCATCTCTTTACCTCTGATACCTTTTGGCTGTGCACCTTAAAGGTCAATCAGTGCTGCCAATATCAGACCATTTTGCAGTAATTTCCCAAAAAACTGAAGGAAAAAATATCACATAAGTGGGTCTCCTTAGGTTATTTATTAATAATGTAAGGCAATTGAATTACTGTTAACTGATTAATATATGTAATGTTTGTGCATGTTGCTATGTACATATGTGTATGTATAATATATGTACATGCTGGTATAATAACACATTTCTTACTTTACATGATGAGTCAGCTCCCTAGAAGATCACTAGGACTTTTGAATTTTGCTGCAATGTTCTTATCCACTGCAAGTCCAAGTGATTATGTATCTTGTAAGTGCTGACTAAAAAGTAAGACCTCGTACTTGCAGAAGCCTCCATGTGTGACGATGAAGCACTGAAACCAAAATAACCAACTGTATTCTGATGGTCTGATAGAAGCAAAACAGAATATATAGTCCTGCAGACAGTGGTGTTATTTCTTGGAATTTATTATATTCCTATATTTGAATTTAGAGTTTTTGAACTCACATACTCAATATAGATAGCATTACCATGTTCAGAGCATTCCCATCTATCAAATAAGGGCCATAGAATATATATCTACAACTACAGAAAGGAAAGGAAATTGGAGTCAACCTTGTATAACTTCTGGATGCTGTGCTCCATAAAGTTCAGTTGTCCATTTGTTGGTTGAGTGCCACTTACTTGTGCAAGAAGTATGATGCAAGAATGACTGGTACTCAGTGTCAGTAACACAAAATTTCCTGCTTGTGGTTCATCACAGGCATCATGACATACAGGCACTGTGAGTGCAAGCTGGCCACTATCCTTGTTTGCTTTCTTTTTTTGTGGAATTGCCTGAACAATGGGCTTTTTACCAGTTACAACTGCTCTGCAGTATCCTTTTATTTTCTACAAACTGCCATTTTGGAGAACCATAACCTTTCTTTCAAAATGTTACAATGGAGATACATAATACCATACTCATTACACCTTTTTAGCAATTACCTTTTCAGGAACAAGTATTTACAATATTCTTGAAGTCAAATGTCACACTATAATAATATTTCATACTCTCGAGTGTTTGATCCCGTGCACTTCACACTGTGGATGTAGCACTGGGAAGACTCTGTACCAGCCCAGTGCTGGTCAACTGTCTGAAGCTGAGAAGTGTGCCTGGGGCTTCTGACTTGCAGACATCCAGTGCCTGATGCTAGTCCTTCAGTTCTGGCACACACAAGTCGCAGTACCTGGGTATACAGAAGGGCTACAGAGACCCAGGCTGAAGCAGCACCTCAGGGGAAGTCCTTGTTATGCCAGCTGTGTCATGTCACCACCTCTTCACTTCTCACCTCTGCTTACGGCAGAAAGCTGAGATGACACACACCTGAAGCAGCTGAGGGAATGGCAGGAGACCTAGGTGGGCCTCCGTCAGAAAAGAGTGCACTCAAGATGTTTAATCGCTCATATAAGGAATGAAAGACCAAAGAACATTGGTGTTTTCAAAGGAATATTTGGTGTGATCAGTCCTGATTTTGTCCCGTTCTACCACAATTTCAGAGTGCACAGCACTCTGAGTTATTGTTTCAAATTAAACATTCTTTCCTAATCCTCTTGGAGAGCTCTGAATGCCATCCACCTTCCTGCAGGAAGCCACTCTGTATTTCTGCACTGGCCTCCATGCTGCGCGGCCCACTTCTGTACCTTGTTTTTTGTGCTAATGTAGATGCTCCCTATTTTGTCTTGAAGTCAATCAGCCCTCCAGCCTTCTCTGAAATTGGTCTCCAAATGAATTCGTTCTTAGCATGATGAGAATCACCATAATAAGCAAAAACGTTTGATGAAAAACTGCTCTCAGAATAGCTCAGTTAAGAATACTAGAGAAATCGTACTTACAGGCGAAAGACTTTCAAAATTTATTGTACTTTTGATTTTCTACTAAGTAGACTCTTACTACTTTTCCTTTTTTTTTTTTTTTTTTTTTTTTTAAAGGATGTATTTTGGAGAGAATCCACAATAAAAACAAATACTCAAAGCGGGGATGGCTTTTCCCTTTCTTTTCCTGGGGAGATGAGCGCAGCTGGCTGTGTGTCTGCATGCAGAGCAGGTGCTGCAGGCCAAGTCTGCATCCCAGGCACGGCTGTGCCAGCAGCACAGGGCTGGCACCTCAGGCTGCCCCATCCCTACACTGCTCTGTGCCGGCACCTTAGGAGGTGTTCATCTTGTTTTTGTTGAAAGGCTGCTGGAAATCTTGCTGTGTGGTTACAAAGTCATATATGCTTCTAGAGCAGAGAATGTTCAACTATATCTTTTCCTGACTTTTGTGTTTTCTGTAGATGTTTGCACTATTTATCATGCAATGCTTAATAGTGCCTTTTGCTCCTTGCAGCACAAACTGGTTTTTACAATGTGGTTCTTTGTCTTCTTTTTGTAGGCATTTCCTATTTAAACATGGATCGGGGTCTTCAGCAATCTTCAGTGCAGCCAGTCAGAACTATCCTTTAACATCCAATACTGTTTACTCTCCACCTCCTAGGCCTCTTCCTAGAAATACCTTTTCTAGACCTGCCTTCACTTTTAGCAAACCTTACAGGTGTTGCAACTGGAAGTGCACTGCTCTGAGTGCTACTGCCATTACGGTTACGCTGGCGTTGTTGCTGGCCTATGTTATCGGTAAGCCTCTCTTTCTTTTCTATGCTGAGTTGTTTGTACCTTTTCTGCTCTGCTGTCATGCTTGCTTTTACTCTGAATTACTCTACAAATTGTGTTTTACTAATAATGTTTGCCGTGGGATGCTTTGCGAATTCTGGCGAGCAAAATCCCAGGTTGGCCAGAGGTTGAACACAGAATTCTCATTAACTTATTGCATTGTTAACCTCGATGCTGCCTAATACAGAAATAAATACTACTCAGGATGACATATTTATACCAACAGAGGACTCCTACTGATTTTAATTGCTGTGATATTTTTCTTAAATTAAACATCTGATTTTCATATGAAGGCTTACAACATTGTTTCTCTTAAACGTTTGTTCTGAACAGCTATCTGTAACCCTAAACAGCATTTTGGTTTGCTATCATATTTTGTTTCTTCAATCTGATCTGTTTAAATCTTTCCTATTTTCCCTTTAATACTCATTTCACTGACTAACCTTGCAACTAGCTCTAAAATGATGTAGTGTTTTAAACCATAATTTCTACATATTTTCTAGAATGTATTTCTGTCTTTATGTTTGAGAACAATGTGACATAGATTGAAGTACAAGTACTTAATTTCAAACTCATTTTTGGTAAGTAACTGATTTTACAATTTTGTTGGCATGATAGATTGGCAGCATTTATCACTGTAGCTAGAAACTCCTTCCTTGTTTATTTTTTGAAGGTGGGCTTCGAGTCTGTGTGATTAAAACCATACATGAGAGAAAAATGTTTTCCTTACTGTGTGGCATTTTGGCTGAACACCAACTGTAATGTTCTTTCAGTCTGAATTGAAAATGTTATAAAAGGTTCATTTTATCAAATGTTTCAAGGTGAGCAGAAGCCAGAGTATCCCCACTGTCTTATGGTGTGAGTGGGAACAATTCTGAGTTTGCCCAGAAGCTGATACTTGGTAAAAGTGGTACAGATACTGAGATGCAGCTCCATGCAGAAAAGCAGCCATTGGTTTTCTGCATTCCATCCATAAGCTTCCTTGATGAAAATGATGATGATGAAAATTCCAGTCACTTCCATTTCCCACTGTATCTTTTGTCCCATAGTGACAAAGTTCTTGTTGTTGGTGAGCTGCTCATGGCGAGGGATTTTTTTCTGACATCCTCATCTAATGCAGATGGGAAAGCAGATTTGATCGTTTCTGGTGTATGATTATTTGAAAGCACCTGAGGATCTAGTAAGCTACATTAATTGCAGATTTACATAACAGCTGCTGAACATATGCCCTCAGTTAGGACTGGCTGTATAATTTTTGCAGCCTCATCTGCTTGCTACATATATATCTCACCAACACTGCTTCTGTTTTATCTGAAGCACTCTGTGTTTCATCCCTGCTTAGATTTCAGTCTCTGCCACTGAATAGTTTTTAACTTTCTTGAGATGTTCTGCTGTAAATCATTGGTCTGAGAAGGCTGTAAGTGCTCAATATCACTAGGATGTTAAAAACTCTATATGAGCTGCCTGTAGACATGTCTTTCTCTTAAGATTGTAACATACAAGTATGTCTTCTTGATTTAGGCAGAACTGGGTAAAATTAATGTACCTTTGAATTGCATATAAATGATTAGTATTTCTAGATATATTTTAGACATAAAAATGTAATTAGGAAAACATGAGTTGGAATTAAGGTTAAAAACCGTGGCATATTTACAGCAGAAACCCGGCTTTCTACATTTTGCAGCCTGGAAGACCAGAAATTCAATGAACCAGAAATTCTAACTTAAAAGATTTTCCAAAATGCCATTATTTGCTCTTATTTTCACCAGATTTTTTTTTCAGTTGCATAAGTTTTTTCCTGTAAATTTGGCAGTTAGCTTGTTTATTCCAAATTAATATTCTGCTGCCCATTTCTGGTTGGTACATTTAAATGCATTTGTGATCTGTCCTTAATTCTTTCCATTTGATTAGATATGGATACCAGCATATGAACTGATTTCAAAGTTCAATTGCTATGTAGGCTTTCATATTTTGCATTCCACGTTAAGAATTTAAATGTGAGTGTTTTATATGAGAATAAGTGGATGTATGGAATCAGACAGCAAGTAACCTGTGTGGTTAGATTTCACTGCAGCAGGTATCTTCTCTTTGCTCACCATGCTTAACACTGCATTGGCTCCCTGAGTCCTTGCTCTAGAAAGTTTCCTTCAAGTCAGAGGGAGTTAGGGCCAAGCAGTGGCTGAAGACTTGGAGCCAAATTGTGCAGCAATTGGTGAACTCAGAGTCAGACATACCTGGGATCAACTCCATGGTTGGTACTGGAAAAGCAAGGCAAATTTATTTTCAACATTATGTTTTATGGTATGATCTGCACTAAACTATAATGATCTGCAATTTCAAGCCAATTGAAGGTAGATCAAAATGTAAGATTAAGGTTTTTCTTCCCCTTATCAACTTAAATGTGCTTTCTCCAATACCTCGCACTACCATTAGATGCCAGAGCTACATGTTACTGTCAAAACCAAACTCAGATCTCAGCCTTGAGTTGGGATGTTCCCAAAGTCCTGGAAAATCCAGTGCTTCTTCCAGACCAAAAATGTGCAAGTAGTTCTTGTAGTTGTGAAGATCTGAGACCTGTGCAGGCCAACGTGCTCTGAGCTGTGATTTCTTCCCAGTTGGAAGATAAAGTATCAAAATACTTTTTCTCTTCTATTTTTCAACCTTTCCCCATTATGAGTGAGACTCAAAAGAGAAACTTCACCTGAAAGCAAATACTTCTGCATTTCCTCTCTTTTGAAGTACTGGTCAATTTGGAAAAACAAATCTCTCCGATTCCCTTGGTGCCCTGTAAATCAGTGTTCTTATTACTTGGACCTTGCTGAGATAAATCTGTCTACTACATGGGCAGTAAGAAAATTATGTATAGAACCCCAAAAACAGTTGTACAACAACTGATTTATTGAAAAATTTTAAGCAGAATATTTAGTGCATTGAGTGAAAAACATTGTCACTTCAGCAGGAATAATTTCCACAGATAAGTTTTAAAGCCATAATAGTTACTGCAAAAAATGCCTATTTCGTACAGCAGCGTTTGGTCTCTGTGAATGTCTTGAATTGTATATATTTATTCAGTAGAATAAAGCATTGTGCTTTAATTTTTTCTCCTGTAATTTCATACATGTTGACAACTTCAGTGCGCTCACGCCAATTTCTCCGCCATCAGCTGTTTCTATCAGCAGAGCTGGATGCGTGTCACTGGGGTGGGCTCAGGTACTTCTGCAGATGGCACATTCGAAAGGGTGGGAAAGAAAACTGAGTATTCTTTAATAACATTGGGAAATACTTTTCAAATAGCTTTCAGATTTGGTAAGTAAGGTGAGAGCTAGCAAACTGTGCACGTATTAGTGGCCAAAGGCTATAAATAGATTCCTAATTATCAAATGAAAAATGAGACCATCTCTGTGTGATTCAATGCAGTTAATAGTCTCTCTGTTCATCTATTGGTCTATGTTGGTATAAACATGTAAAATATGTTACCTTTTTCAGGTGATGTACTAAATACCCTCTTTTTTCAATCTCATTGTAATAAAAGCCTAAGCAGCCATCATTAATTAAAGAAGAAAAACAAGCAACATTTAAGAGTATACAAGGTAAATGCAAGAGATAGAATAATAATGGCACTATTTTTCTGTAGTTTTCAGTACCCTGCCTTTTCTTTTTTTAAAGGCAATACAATATTTATGATGTGCCTGATCACCTAGTCAGTTATTTTTAGCCCATTATTAAATAGGAATTTTCTTCCATGACACCTTCCGTTTTTATCAGCAGGTGATTTGGATTTGCAAATCATGGGTCCTATTGATTAAAGGTGCTGAACTCCTACGGTTTCCATTGATTTCAGCAGGAGATGCAAATGTTCTGTGCCTCTGAAAATTGGATCCCATGTACTTAGATGTAACCATCCCTGACTTCAAAATGACTATTTTATATACAAATGAATTCTCAAGTATGAATGTGAAGTTGTCCCTATTCCTAGTGATATTATCTCTGATGTGTGTTGGGTCTTAAATTATATTCATACAGAGGGTGAGGAAATTAAAACCTCTGTGTTTGTTGTTGTTACCTACCACTTCTTGCACTCTACAAGGCAGAGTGATGGCTTCAGGACTGGGAAAGGCTAGACCAAATTTTAAGGATATTCATCCCTCAACTGATTATATTGGTTGCATACCTTTATGCAATACAAAAAGGTGGGGGCTAGAAAGTCTGCAGGAAAGGGTCAAGGGGCTAATGTGCTGATTTTACATTGAAACATGCCGTGGTATTTTCCATGCTGCTGGGTGCTTCAGGTCTAAGTAAAAGCCATGATACAGATGTGCAACATCGTAATGCTTCTGAACTCATCAGTGAGATTACTCTGGCTGAGACAGGTCCATCAGGGTTTTGCAGCTGGAAACCATGGCCTCTGCTCTCTCTGAGTCTGCATCCTGCTGATGAGCTTGATATTGTCACAAATCTTCAAGTGCACTGAGGAGTAAGCCTGACAGCATTGTACTATTGTCTAAGATTAGGTTTTGTTTGTTCCTAAGACTAATGGATGGCTTAGTAATGAAAAGTGAAGCCAGGATGGTCATTATATCTCTGAGTAGGAGGATTGTAGGTGAGGGGGGGTGTTCTTGTTCTCAAGTATAGAAATATGTTGTGGATAAAAAGAAGGCTGCTTGAGAATGAGGAGAATGCCTGAGATAGGACGAACAGAGCAACTGTGTGGAAAAACCCTCGTGTCCTGAAATGGCATTTCTTTGATTCAAAATGATATTAACAGTCTCAAATTTTCAAATTGGTTCAGAGCAGAATGACACTAGCATTTTAGTTACAGAGTGAACTTGCTAAAGAACTTCTCTTATGTAGACCAAAATATCAGAACCCTGATTCTGACTTTTATACATTCAGGTATTTTCACATCAATCCACCTTTACAGTGCCCAGCTGCAGTTGGAGAACTGATGCACCATGTGGCTTCATGCCACAGTGAAATCCAGTTTTATAAGCGGAACTTGCTTGCAGTTACAGAAAATAAGTACTTTTCTGGCACTCGGTCAGAGCAGGTGCAGAAAGAGTAGTCAGCTGCTGAGATACTTTCTACTACAGCTCTTCTGAAGACTAGGCTTCAGGGGGATGATCTACTGAGATTTTCCAGAATAACTGGAAACAGAGCAGAAAGCTAAACAAAAGCCCTTAGTGGAGGTCAGCAATTTGGAGAGACTTCACGAATGCAGGATTTTTGTCCTCTGAAGTTTGTCTTGGGGACTGATAAGTACTTATTGCACAGGACTTTTCTGACATCTCTTCACTACGGAGAGCCTGTTTTGCACTGCAGCCAAGGCTCCTATTCATATTCTGCCAAACGTGTAGCAGAGGAGTTGACAAGCTGTGCTTACACAGAAGGTAGATAAGAATAAATTAAATTAGATCATTGGCTTCATAGCAGATGGTGGTTTAATCCAGTTTACAAAGTGAGTTCTGAAGAAAAATAAAATGGTATATTTGTGAATATTTACTTAAATATGCTGCAGAATTGCAAAGACTCAGTTACTTTATCTGGAAATATCAGTTGATTTTGTTTAATTGTAACTTGCTTATTTACATCAGACGTAAAACCCCAAGCTTTGGTTCCAAATAGAGCCCAACTGGTTTGAATTACAGCAGTAGTGTGAAGTAATCCACATGGAGAAGCTGGCTGCCCATGGTTTGGATGGCCGTACACGCCGCTGGGTGAAACATGGCTGGATGGCCAGGCCCAGAGAGTTGTGGTCAATGGAGTTAAATCCAGTTAGCGGCAGGTCATGAGCAGTGTCCCCCAGGGCTCAGCACTGGGGCCGTCTCTAATTAACATCTTTATTCATGATCTTAACAAGGGGACTGAGTGCACCCTCAGTAAGTTTGCAAATAACACCAAGCTAGGGGGACCTTGGTGTGCTGATGGGCAGTGGGCTGAAGATGAGCCAGCAATGTGCCCAGGTGGCCAAGAAGGCCAATGGCATCCTGGCTGGGATCAGGAATGCTGTGGTGGGCAGCACCAGGGAAGTCATCCTGCCCTGCACTCGGCACTGGTGAGGCCTCACCTCCAGTGCTGTGTTCACTTTGGAGCACCTCAGTACAGAAAGGACATGGAGGTGCTGGAGCAGGTCCACAGAAGGGCAACAAGGCTGGGGAAGGGCCTGGAGGATTTGTTTTGTGAGAAGAGACTGAAGGAACTGGGGCTGTTCAGTCTGGGGAAGAGGAGACTGAGAGGAGACCTTACTGCTCTCTTCCAGTACCTGAAAGGTGTTTACAGCAAGAGTGGGGTTGTTCTCACTGGTGACAGGACGAGGGGAAATGGCCTCAAGTTGAGCCAGGAGAGGTTTAGGTTGGATATCAGGAAAAACTTCTTTACAGAAAGAGTTGTTAAGCACTGCAATGGGCTCCCCACGAAGGTGGTTGAGTCACCATCCCTGGATGTGTTTAACAACTGTTTGTATGTGGTGCTCGGGGACATGATCTGTCAGAGGTTGTTAGAGTTAGGGTAGCATGGTTAGATTGTGGTTGGAGTCGATGATCTTTAAGGTCTTTTCCAACCTGAGCAATTCTATTTGAATTCAGTAAATAACAGTTTAGAATATATATATATATCTGTGCCACAGTTTTGGCCCAGTTCAGCTCTTTTTAAGCAATTAAGTAACCAGAGATCTGCCTCTAGATAGAGAAAATTCCTTAGGTGGCATACAGCTATATTATCCTTTTGTGTCCTTGTTCTAGGAAGGAAAATTATAGGTAGGTTAGAAGGTATAGGTCTTTAATTTATCTTCTTCTTGCAAGAGATCTATTTTATATCTAAAAATTACTTTTTAGCGAAGAAGCACAATAAATTAGTCAAGAAAAGCTCCGCACTGCAGGTAGAATCCTCTGTATTCAGGACAGGTCACTTAAATGCCCCTGAGCAGCTCTGCCATGCGGTCCAGCCAGGGCTGGCTGGGTGCCTGAGGAAGAAGCTTAGTTTCACCATGTTCGTGTGGTATCCTCTCTTCTCTTCAACTTCATTGAACAGAGAAGCCTCTAAATTTAGCATCTGGACTGCCATCCATAATGTATGTTGTAAACAAAAAAACACACTTCCTCTGTTATACTGCAATTTTATCTGAAACTTTGAATTAAACAGGACTATTCAATAAAATACAGGTATGCTGGCATCCATTGCATAAGCTCTATCTCCAAACATTATGTAAAGACAGTCAGAATTCGCCTTCATTTATATTTGCCTGCCTCCAAGTCACCTCAGTGAGAGCAACGTACGACTTTGCTTGTGGAAGAATGGAGCTCATAAATTACATAGCATCAAGTGATAGTGTCATGTTAGAGGAGTGAATATACTGGAAGTTCAAGCAACCCAAAAAAGAATGTCTTTTCAGATGAGATTTGAAGTGAGATGGAAGAATCGAGGAGACAGAAAGCAAGCTGGATGTTGAAGAATGCCAGGTAGAGAAGCGTGGTTGCTGCCAGCAGTGACAGTCTGGCACTGTTTTTGGACAAGAGGCTTAGTTTAGACCCCAGTGAGGGGACATCTTGGATTGATTCTCCCAGTGACTCACTGCAATCCTTGGTAGCTTTAAGAAGGATTGTTGTAGCTGTGAAGAATACTGAGGCTCCTAAGAAGCTGTAATGAAACCATGACAGTAACATCCACTTACCTCATAGTCTTTGGTTTTGCTTGAAACTGCAGCATCCACCAATGGCCTTAGGCACCCCACTGGTAACTGAGGTATTCTAAGTGATGCAAAATACAGGGTATCTAATGGTGGAATTTTTCTGAAATGCCAAGTGGCCAGAGCCAAAGTTATTTTTGTGTTTCGTATAGTATCGATGTAGTCATCATACCTTCAGGGCTGTATATTTAAGGAGCTTGACTTATGTAAACTAATGCATCTTTAGTCCTAATGATGGTTTTCGATGCTTAGTCAGAACACGCCCTCAAAAATGCTGTAGTTATGGTTTGTTTAAATAAACATCAGTCTGGAAGACTAAATCTTGAGGACAGAGCAGATATCTTCATCAGAAGACAAACATCCCTGCTCTACTCAGCCCAATCTTGCACTGGACAGATGCTTGGTCTGTGGAGTGAACCCTTATACTTGTGTACTGCACATGGGACCTACAGCTGAGCATCTTACAGATGGATTTTCACTGTGGAAAATAACGTTCTGTCCCACTGTTCAATTCCATATCACTGTCTGTGCTTCTCCTTGTAAAGCGGAAACAGTAAAAGCAAGAGATCTGCTGGAAAAATCAGAGAGAACGACTCAAAAGATAAGTTTGAGTGTTTTAATGGAATTCTGTATATGCCTACTTCTGAAGAGATTTGTGAGAAAGATTTGAAAATGTTACTTAATCTTATTTGGTAAAATACTTGTGTATTTTTAATATGATGCACATATGTTGCAGGAAACAGAGGTTTTGTATAAATTACATTTACATAAAAGTATCACAGCAAAGATAAAGGGAAGACAAAGCTCTGTGTCTGCTAAGTCCCTGCAGTTAGCTTCTGAACAAAGTGACCCTAAGAATGAGTGCCTCTCTGTGGTATGTGGTCTGTTTGTTGCTAGAGTCATGCTGGAATCCAAAGGTAATCTGACAAGAGCAGTAGTTTGTATACATACCAACTTGATAGCTGATGTAATGAAACTCAGGTTTACTTAAAGATTGCAAGATGAGCAATTTTCTGCAGTGACAATCATTTAGTTTAATTCAGGTGGATCTTATTTTCATAGCAGTTCAAATGTTTAGACTGGAATGTTCTTTAACATGAAGTTGCACTACCAGCATCACATGTGATCTCCCACAGAGTAGAATTCAAGAGTCCGATGCTGGCAGAGACCATCATCTCTACAATGCAGTTGGCGTTTCTCAGGAAGGAAACAGACTGTCAAACATGCATACAAACAGTTTTGCTAGCTTGCCAAGCTTTGGCACAAACTATAAAAACAACAGCACTTCCCAGCCTGAAGGGAAGACTGAGCAAGCAAACTCTTTGAATTGGTGCAAATGGATGACAAAATGAATGCATAGTGTGTGTTATCTGGAAAAGATATACAGTAAGGAAAAATATGTATTACATATTCAGTACTTGCTTCAGTGATGTACCCTCTGCAGCACATGCAAATACTGTCTTAGGAAATGAATAATAGCAACAATGGAAATAGCATAAGAAAGCAACTAGGCTATGTTCATGATTGTATAGCCACTAAAAACTTATTGATGTATGCAGTTATGTTTTGCATCTGGTGTTGATCTGTTTCAAGTGCTCATATAATTATTTTCATTAGGATAAAGAAATGTACATGCATTAGTTACCAGTCCCATTGCACTTTGTTCCTTTCTCTTGTTATTAACTCTTTAAATCATAATAATGCCCTGAAGCTCAAGCCAGGAGCCAGTGCTCTGGAGATATCAAGGCACACTGATTTTTATTGTACCTTCTGTAAGTAGAAGTAATCTGTCTTGCATTAATAAGCTGAAGGATCAGAGCTTAGGTCTATGTGATCTGACTGCAAGACCCTTTTCAAAGTGAAGGCACAGTCCCTTGGTAGTTTCAAATCCATGCAATATGAAGCAGTCCAGCAGGTCTCAGGTAGGAGATGTCTCCACTAGCACAGTGGGGAAAGCGTCCAGCGCTTCTTCTGGAGAGTAGGAATTTTCAGCTGTGTTTTCAGAGCCCAGACTTGGTGCTAGTGCAGCGGTTTTAGAACTCAGTAAGAATTGGGTCACTCAACTTGAAGCCAACATAAAATATAGGCATTGCTTGTACTTTGGCTGTGTCACCTCCTTGATTTGATAGAAGTGCTGTCATTTGCTTAATTCAAATCATGTGTCTGTGCTGGGTGATCCCGGAGCACACAGATCTGAAATTAATGATTGTAGACTGACACTTCTGCTTTCCTGTTGTAGTTTTGGCAAACCCTTGCCAGGAACTCATTGAAGGCATGGGGTTTTTGCTGTGTAGTCTAACTTTGAAGTAGGCAAGGGAGATGTGATCAAATGTGTAGAAAATAGATAAGTTTCCTATAGTGAGATTTCTTTTTCTCTTAAAACATACCCAATACAGAGAAAACGATGTATTTTCCAAAAGCAAGGCCTCATTCTAGAACCTCCTCAATTCTCTTGAGAGCCTCTGAGGTTCCTAACTAATTCAGGAAAGGAAGATATGGTGCCTTTTTAGGCGCCCACTGTGGGCAGATCTTAGTGCAAAATGCTGCATGTGGCTAAAGGACCTGTTTCTCAAGTTTTGCTCCTTTTGTGATGATTTCAGCTCCTCTGTGGGGGGTATCTTCAATCCATATTTTAGTGGGTCATCAGTGCTCCCTGCTGAGTTACTTCAATGCTAAGGCAGTGTCTTCTTTGGAAGAATTTGCCTGTCTCAGTAAGACCGAGGTAATTGTCTCAAATGACTGCATTACTATCATAGTATGCTTAAAATAAGGTCCTCTCTTGTTGTGTGTTTTCTTTAATTCACCTACCATTCTTCTGTACCTAAAATTAGAAAGAACAGAGAAGAAAGCAGAAAAAAAATGAATGACTTTGTTGCCAAAAAGGAGTAAGCAGACGCTATGGATGGAGATAAATTCATAAAAGAATTATAGATTTCCCAGTGCGTACATAAATAAAAGCATATTTCCATTAATGTGTTACAACATAACATTGTATATACTTTTTATCCAAAGCCTGGCTTATTTTATCTGCAGTATAATTCTAGGGCAAATTGATGAAGTCAGCTATTTTACTAGTGCTTAAACTGATCTAATTGAAAAGGTCTGAGAATATGGTGGGCACAAGTTTCAGTTAGAGATGGGTTGGAAAGTTTTACTTGGTGGCTGTGCTTTAATCCAACAAACTGTGACAGCTGAAGGCAGTGGGACAGCACTGAAGAAGCATTAGAATCTGTCACACAATATTTAAGGCATTCAACTGTTATCCTTTTAATTGCAAGTATTTCCTTCCATTAATTGCTGTAGAAATTCATCACCTTGACCTGGCTGATCTCCAAAAGAAAGTGTGGAAACTAATTAAACGTTGAGTTTTAAGGTAAAGTAGTAAATTGCTCATTAGAACCCTCGAAATTCTGATTTACTGCTAACAGAACTAAATAATACTTGACTTTGCAGAAACTGGGTCATAGCATTCTTTCTTTATGTGACTGAAGGTGCTGTAGCTTAGACATCAATTAATTGGTCTTCATTTTTTTTGCAGCAGTACACTTGTTCGGTTTAACCTGGCAGCTACAGCCTGTTGAAGGGCAGCTGTATGAAAATGGAGTTAGCAAAGGAAATAAGGGAGCAGAATCCACGGATACTACTTTCTCACCGATCGGAGGAAAAGTTTCTGATAAAACAGAAAAAAAAGGTATGTGCGAAGGTGAAGACAGACAGGTGAGGAATTTTTAAATATTTCTATGCTTCAGGTTCCATATTTTCTGCAATTTGGCAATGTTTTGAAGTCAGGTTCTAGCTTCTCTGGAACAATTTTAAAACAGATGTCAGAATCCCACAGCCTGATTGTTTGCTTTATCAGAACTCTCACTGAAATTAGCAGCTGACCCAAGTCATTAAGGAGGTAATGTTGAATAGCAAAGTAATTGTCTTTCTTTTGTGAGAGGTTAGAGGGCCTGGCTTCTGTTGTTAGAGAGGGAAGGTGAGAGTACATTTGCCACATCCCCTCACTGTGCTGAGGGCTCGTTGCTGTGCCCGTGTCTTGAAGACCAAAGCCAGTCTGAGCCACGCGAAAATCTTTGTGCTGACAGTTCAGAATATGCAGAAGGGCAGGAATCCTAATGCTTTTAGAGGCATCCGGTTCTTGAAGGCATAAACTAAAATACAGCATCCTGTCACATCCTGCCACATCCTGCCTTAACCAGTCATACTGAATCAGCATGCAGGAACCTCCTGGGGTTTCACAAAATGCCCGAGCCAATTTGGCAGCGGGGAGATGGACCCACAGCACTGCTCTCTGCAGCCCCATGCCTACTGCAGTAATTGTCTTGGGCATGAGTGATGCATCTCAGCATACTGTGGTGGCAGAAAATAGCTTTGGTGGTATGGCGAATAGTCTTGTATAGCCATTTTAGAGGCTGAACCAGCTGTTCTGAAGGGGCAGAGAAGTGCCAGAGCTGGCACGGGGAAGGGGTTGACTGTGCAGCCAGCAATGTAAAATTGTAAAAAGAGCAGAGCTGTTGAGAGGTTGCATCATTCCTTTTTCTCAAGTCTCTAATTCAGTGTTGTTAGCTCACCTACCCCAATATTAGCTAGAAACCCTGACCCATATTTTCCATTGACCACTACATAATACAGTAAGATGATGTTTTCTGACTCTAAGAAGCAGATCTTGCTCTCATTGCTTTTTAAAATACTCAGAAAAAGTTGTTAAATCCGATGGATTATATCAGAGAAAAATGAATAGAAATAGAAGATTAACCCTAGTCTTTCAGTTGTTAGAAGGAAAGTAAAACTGTACTGAGAGTTCTGCAATGTGGGAGATTTCCAGAATTTCCAGCATTTATAGCGGAGCAATGATTTGATTCTGTGTCTGCAAGGTTAGATATATGATTCTAAATATGAGACAAGGTGGGGCAGGGTTTGTACCATTCTGTGCAGAAGGAAGATTGCATCTCACATCAGCAGTCTTACAAATCAATGTGGCACAGCTGGATAGAGATCGTGGTAGATAAATGAGCAGCAGAAATATATATGAGGGCGCAATAATATTGTTATCCATTATTTCTTCTCTTAGAATGGATTGACAGTGAATTACAGTAAACGTTCTATACACTTTTGTATTTTTTCCTGGTGCACCATGGAAAATGTCTAAGATGTCTCAAATAGTTCTTCTAAAGTGCATTAAATCACTTTGCCAATATATTACAGATTTAATAAAAATCCATCCAAAGTGTTTGGCTTCCAGAGGAGAAGATATAGGAAAAACATCAAAACATGATCCTAGAAATTAGATATTTGATAATAGAGGAGACTCAAATGAGTCAATAGGGAACACAACGTAGTAGTTTAAATAAACAAATAACAGCCCCTTGTCTCAAGTGATCCTAATGTCACAATTCTCAGAGAACACTAAAGTGTGGAGAGCTGTAACACCAGAGCCACTTCTCCAAGGGCTTATCTGGTAGTTTACGGGGTCAGTCTTGAAGATAGGTAGACTGTTGTCCATCTTGTTGTCTTTCACCTCTTGGGAAACCTTCAATCCAGGCTGTAGGCTTGAGGAAGCATAAAAATAGCCATGTGGACTCAGTGCAAAGCATTGATACGTGCATAATCTATCTCTGGCAGCTTTATGATAGTTTCCTTCTCCTTTCCTCCCTTCTTATCTTTCTCTCTTTCCATCATCTTTAATATGTATCAGTAATTTTATACTCAATACTTGTGCCAAATACTCTACACTGATATCTTGAAAGGAGGACTAGAAACATGGAACTCCCCTCACTTCAACAGTGTACCAAAGAAAGTTGATACTTTGCCTTGAAGCCTCTAATGTGATTTCACAAGGATAAATAAATATTATCAGATGTTGTGACCCCCTATTTTCCCAACTCTGTGCAACAGCACGAGATGCTGTACCAGACCTTGAAAGCATATATTTAAGTAATTTTCTAATGAAAATCAAATTTACAAACCAGCAAGTCAGATTTCTTTAAGAAGTCATTTTATAACACAGTGACCCATGGCTATGAGTTAACATTTTAATATGTAGCAATGTGATTAAAATCTCAGACGTCCTATCGATGCTGATATTTACCAGGAGAGTACAAGGAGATTGATTGTTTCAGGATCAGTAATAATCAGCATATGGGTTCTTTCTTGTGAAGATAATTGGCACCATGCTGTTTAGAGCTTTACTTTCTTGAAGCCAAAAGAAACCTGTGATTAGGAGTCTATCTTCTGTTTTAGAATTGTGGAGAAAAGTGTGCTTAGGAAGAATGGGGAAGAATTAGTACCAGTTTGTAAGACTGGGAGCAGTACTAGGAATTGAACGTAGGTAATTGAATGATATTTTGTCGTGGGGAAAATGGTATGAGAAAGAAGCTTTCAGAACAAGTGTAGAAATTGTATTGCAACACTGTAATTTTAATAGCTTACCTACAACTTCACAAGAAAGTGTAAGAAAGCATTTGAGGATAGTCTGTGAATATCTCCATTGCCGTATTGGTTTGGCCAAATACTTGTTTCATTCAGTTAAGCACAAAAACAGAGCTAAATTGTTTTTTCAATAGAGGAGAGCACAGTGGCTCGGTGAATATGAAAATGCACTTCAGATGTGGTGCTTACAGTCGCCTTCTCATGCTGCGTGGTTATCTGAAGAAATAGTGTTGGAAAGGTAGGGGTGCTGCCGGTACTGCTTTCAGTAGGTGGAAGATAACGTGGATTTTTTCATTTTAGCATTGTCAACAACAGCATGCACTTCTTTCAGAGAAATAGCAGTAAATCCAAGTACATGTGTGGGGTTTTTTTAATTATGTGAAATCGTTACTGAAACAACATTTTCATCTGAACGTGGAATGACTTTTCAGAGAAGTGTTGCTTTGAGCCTAGCAACACTCACTGCTATTCAGCATAATTTGATAACACCAATTAGTGAAAATACTTTCTCAAAGAATGCCTGTGCCCTACGTAAAGGCCTTTTGCGTTTCATTTTCAACGACAAAGTAGGCTGCCTCACTTCAACAAACTCAAAGGCAGTTACAGTATTTTAAAAGACCTTGAACATGGACCAATAATGCCATTAACTTCAAAAATGATACCGTATCCTTGACTTTTTACTTAGTGCTCCACCATCTTGTAATTGAATCACGTTAATTACCATGTGTCAATATCACCAAAAAGTTCCTTAGTGTTTTACTTAACCCAGGGTAATTGCTTGCAAAGAATCATTAAGATTTAATATCTCTGGAGTACTGGAAATGGGGGAAAAGGTTTTTAAATTTACATCAGCTGAGTGGGATCTAATGTATGGGCTGGAGTGGGAGGGACTCGCTTTCTTTGCCCAGCTACACCAGACATTTAAATCTCCTCTCAGAACTCAACACACACAACTTTTTTCACTAAGGAGGTGAAAAAAAAAAAATTCTCACCTTGAACATTGCTAATGCAGTGATTTGGGAATTTTTTAGCTAGTTAATTAAGGAACAGATATATTTTTAGAGTACTAGCAAACAATTTCTGTGCTCCAAAAATTCATGCTTTTATATAGTAAGGTGTTAAAAGTCAGCTCCTCGTTCTTGCTGTGCTTTTGTTTCCCATGACACAAAGCAGCCATAAACTGGAAGATCCAGTACCCTGAGGATTGCTCCTGCCTTGTAAATTAAATCTCTATTCATTAAGAATGCTAAGTACTTCCTACACAAGTTAAATCCATTGAAAGATCCCACCGAGGATCTTTGTTATTAATATGTTTAGGAAAAATCTGGCCCTAGCTTCACTACTGCTGTGTTTGTTTCCAAGGACAATTTATATCATTTCATGTACATTATTTTGCATTCTATATTTCTGTGCATTATTGTAAAAAAAATGAATCTCCAGTCACATTGATTGCTTCTCTTTATCCATCACCACAATGTTGGAATCATGTGGAAATGACACAGAAATAGATATGGCTGCTGAATTTGATCTCTTGGTTCACTCTCCATTGTAGCATGCTGTCCTTTTTTTTTTCTACTTGAGAGAAAGCTTACAAATGAGCTTTAGAGTTTTGCAAAACTTTCAGTAGAGTTAGCTCAGATGTTAGCAGGAGTTAGCTCAGATGTTAGCAGGAATTAGCTCAGATGTTAGCAGGAATTAGCTCAGATGTTAGCAGGAGTTAGCTCAGATGTTAGCAGGACTGGTGTAGCTTGCAGCATGTCAGGATGCTGATCACAGGCAGGCACTAAAATAGACGAAGATGATGATACACACCAGCAAAGCAAGTGAGCTCTGTTTTAGTTTGGCAGTGGCTTCCTTATGCATTTCATTTCCCTTTCTATTTCAGCTCTCTCATACCCACATGTGAAGTTGCATACTGTAGATGTCTGCAGATTTATTGTTAGGCTCTACAAAATGATGCCAGTTTTCCCTTTTAAATTGCCTATCCCCGTCTTTATGCCCCTGCTATGCTTTTGTGCAGAAAATCCAAGCAAAAACAGCTGTTCCTTATTTCTCTAGGCCTAGGTTATCACTGGAATGGTGCTTAACAGAAATCCGGGCTTGGGCTCTAACCTAGCAGTTTGATGGCTTTTCTCTGTTCGCCAGTGTCCATTTGTGCAGCTTATGCAATGCCCACCCGGCAGTAGCTGGAGCGCCGTGCCAGAGGAAGCTGTCCTGCTGCGTGCTCTCCACGCTCTGTCAAATGGGTTCTGTTTGCACAGTTGATAGACAGACGCAAAGGCCGTGGTTCCTGCAGCAGCACTGGTACCTTTTTGTAGTCAGTAAAGTGTTCCAGGATTTCCGAGGTAAAAACATGCTGTGACACCCATCGTGGTAATTCTGCACACAAGTTCATTTCTATTTTTCGTCTAGCTGAATGAGAAATACAGTGATTTCAAAGAAATGTCCTCAGTGTAGACGTTATTTATTATATCTGATGTGGTATTTTCTGCCCCTTATGAATATGTAACTGATTGCTTTCTTTGTTTCTGGAAAATCAGTGTTTCAGAAGGGACGGGCCATAGACACAGGAGAAGTTGAGATTGGAGCACAAGTTATGCAAACAATCCCACCCGGCTTATTCTGGCGCTTTCAGATCACCATCCATCACCCTGTGTACCTGAAATTTAACATTTCACTGGCAAAGGATTCTCTGCTGGGAATTTATGGCAGAAGAAACATTCCACCTACTCACACCCAGGTAATCACTAGCAATGGTATCGTGCATTACAGTTTCAAAGAGCAATGGTTGCTAGTGTTCCCGATGCACTTGCAAAGCAGGGAGGAAGGACAGAACTGACCGTAACCACACAGAGCATTTTGTTCATCTCATTCTTTTACTGAGGTGTAGCTGAACCCTGAAAATACACCCACTCAGATGGAGAGGCAGCATTGTATCAACAAGATCAGCAATTCTGACCACTGCCAGATGACTGTGGGAGCCTGGACAGGTGCACAGTGTGTAGATCCAGCATCTTCTCTTAGGGTAGTGGCATGAAATACCAGTTCCCAGTTCATTTGAAAATGCTTTCATCTTTCTAGGTATTCATCAAAGCAAACAGACTACAGTCAGTGTAAATAGGGGGAAGAAAAAGTGCTGTTTATAATTCTAGTTTCCGATACAACTATTATTTTTTGCAGGGGATTTGCAGGAGAAAGGCTATCTCCACAAAAAGAATGTGCAATATTGCTGGATACATTCAACTGGGTTTTTTTCCTTAATGCATTTGGCATATGAAGCTCTCATTTCAATGGATGATAATAGGCTTTTCTGCTGTCTGATAGCAGGATTACACCATATGTGATAAACTCAGATGCAGAATCACAGAAAGATTGTTTGGAAATGACAGAACAAGGAGCAGTAGGCAAAATCTGGAACACAGGAAGTTGTAGGAGGCAATGCAACAGGAAGTTCTGCAAGAACAAGAGGAAGAATTTCATTACTGTGAGGGTGACAGAGCACTGGAATGACCTGCCCAGAGAGGTGGTGGAGTTTCTTCCTTGGGAGATCTCTCAACTGCCTGGACGCTTTTCTGTGCCACCTGCTGTAGGGAGCTGCTTTAGCAGAGGGAGTTGGACTGAGGGGTCTTCAGAGGTCCCTACCAAGTCATGCAATTCTGTGATTCTGTGGAGATTGTGTAGTCTAACCTCAAAAACAATTTACAGGAGGTTAGACCTTAAAAATGAGAGATTTTAGCTATCATTGGCTTTAATAAAAAGCAGGCCTTCAGTTGAGCTGAACTTGAACTTTACTGAAAATCAATTGTTGGAATCAACTCCATTCAATATTGTTTCCATGTCACAAAATAGTCAATTATTGCCATGAGTCAAATTAATTATAAATAAAAAGTAGAAATAGCTTTTGATACTGATATATAGGAAGAGATATTTTAAAATTTTGTATGGAAGAATAGCACATTTTATCTGTTTTTTTGCATTTGAGATGCCTAAGCATTATAGCTTAGGAATTTTGGAATTATTCCCATGAAGGAGATGTAATTTGAAGTTAGTTTGCTACATTTAGTGCAGCAAGTCTGAATTTACTCTCCTATAGCAGACAGCAAGCTTTGGTGCCAAATTTCTGATCTACCATAATACTTTGTATCTGAAATGAAGAACTGATGCTAAACAGACCAGGTTATGCAACTACTGTCCACACTGATGAACAGTTAGTCAAACAGGCCATTCCTCTCGAGATTTCAGCTGCTTGTTGCTGTTTGAATGAGACACGGAGAGCAGATTCCATAAAAATTTACTAGGTGGTTAATTGTTGCTCATTATTATTTCAGTTTGATTTTGTAAAATTGATGGATGGAAAGCAGTTAATTAAGCAGGAACCAAAAAACTCAGAGGAGCCTCAGCAAGCTCCCAGGAATCTGATCTTAACTTCACTACAAGAGACAGGCTTCATTGAGTACATGGATCAAGGTGCTTGGCATATGGCATTTTACAATGATGGAAAGAAAGTGGAGCAAGTGTTTGTGCTGACCACGGCAATCGGTAAGAACAATTACAGTAAAACTGCTACAGTGATTACTGCCTTGGAAAGATGCATTTGAAAGTAGATCGTTGATCCCAGCGTCTCTTAAATATTCTCTTAAAAATGTTTTATTTCAGTTCTGTTTAATTAACCTCAGTGGAGTAACTTCATATTTATGCTGATATTAGGCAAATAGAAACATTTGTGTGTTAAAGATGGATGTTAAATTAATTATGTGTGAAGTTGTCATGTGTTTTAAAACTTTCATCTAATAGCTTAAATAGCTGAGTAATTTCTGGTGTTATCTTGCTCAAAGCAGAAAGAGAATATGTCTGCCCTATCTATTTACACTGGAACCATAAATCATACAGAAATTATCCACACCTTATATGTTCGTGTTTTCAGTATTTTAATCAGTTAGAAAATCTAAAAGGATGCTTTTGTGGATTTGATTGCTGCTGTTTGATGGGTGTTTGCTGTTATTTTATACAATCATCCAACTGCGCCATTTTCTTTGGAACTCAAAGGCAAATAGAGGAGACCCTGTGCTGGTGGGATATGAAATCCCTGTTGCCTCCTCAATAAATAAAGGTGGACAAATGTTTGCAACTCTAAGTGTTGTTGCAGAGCAGTGCTCACACATAGGGTTTGTTTGGAATTTCATTTCAGGTGAAGTGTTGTATTTATGAGTGCCTTGCTTTGCTGCAAGACTTTAACCACTTTGCCCTTTAGTTAACCTGTTCTGCCATATGTTTAGCAAGATGTCTTTACTAGTAATGGACATGCCATCTGCTCTTCAGAACAATTGGATGCTATTTTTACTTGATGGTAAACACCTTGTGGAGCAGGACAGTATGATTCAAGTACCAAGACTGGTGAAGGACTTACAGGAATTATTTTAAAACTGAAATAGAAATGCAATGAGTTTTTTATATTTAAAAGTTCATACTTGCTTTGTGGAGAAGCGTGAATCTTTTACTGGTGGGAGAAATACAATGAGAAATGTTCAGTGTTATGTGAGAAAATAATTCTCAAGCAATTTATGAAGCATGCTCACAGATGCTCTATGAGGAGCATAAAACCTGGCCAAACTCCAGTCCAGATCAGAATCCAAATGTCTGCCCCCTTGTTTATTTCTACTTTAACACAGCAGTGTTTATACAGGGGAGTCTAAACAGTATTTCATCACTGAGTAGCATATAATCACACACACACAAAAAAATAATAATGATAGATGCAATTGAATACTGCAATTCATTTCCCATTAAATTTGGTGAGGAAGAAGCTGCTTATCCCTTCTCTGGCCAATAAGCAGAACACGCTGAATCTTATGGAGGGGAACAGTGAGGGCCGTGGGGTGGACAGGAGTCCGCTAACCTGAGAAATGGCTGTGAGAAGAAATTGGGCAGAAAGAACTTGGGGGGAAAATGAGGCTTCATGCTGCAAGAATCTACTGCTGATGGATTTGATCATACTGCTAGCTATTGTGGTTTCACAGCCTGTATATCTTCTTCTTATATTTTTCTTTGCACAGTGGTTCTTGGTTGTTGTGTTGGTTTTTTTTTGGGGGGTGGGGGAGTGGAGGGTGGAGAAGAGGGAGTCACAAAAAAAAATCTAATCATCTTCTGATCCTTGAGCTGTGCTCCTTACCACGGACATTGGGGAGTGTCTATAGCTAGAGTCATATTTTACCACTCTACCAACAACTGAATCAACCAAGACTGCAGTCTGAAACAGTCAGTATGAGAGCTGGCACACATCTCTGCTGTATGTCACTGCTGGCTGCGTGAGGCACTCTTGGCCTCCTCTTGAGCATCCATTAGGAAGTCTTTTCAGTTGCTGGATGTCAGTGTTGCACAAAATTGATTTTGCTGACACTTTACTTAAAGCTCTGATCCGAGTTCCCCTCAGAGGGGAGTGGGATGGTGTGTAATTTGCTTGCAAAATTTGTCATGCCTCCAGTACTTCCATAGACTGAATAAAGGCCAGTCCAAACTGGACGTTGTGTCCCACAGAATTAACTGTTTGAACAGCTGATTCTTCATTTCAAGTCAGTGTAGGGGACCTTCATCATGCGATTCTAGGGATTCTGTCTTCTCAATAGGCAAGGAGCAGAGTTGATAATGAACAGTAATATGTAAAAATTAATAACAAGCTGTATATCTGCAAAAAACTTGGGTTTTGGGGGGGAAAAAAAAAAAAGAAAAAGGAAAAAAAATATAAGGCTGATTTCTTGACCTTGAAACAAATATCTATGTCTAGGTTGTGCATATCTGATGAGCAGTTACATAGAAAATGTCTGTTTTTTGATATAAAGTGATAGCCTGGAAGGAAATAAATGTTTTTCAGTATCAGTACAAGATTTCTAGAGGAATCAATTCTTGTCTGCCCAAGTGTCCATAAATAAGATCAAAATAAACTTACTTCAGTTATTCATATTAATGGTAGCGTATGCTTATGACCCATCTTGGAAGCATCTTAGCCTTACATTCCTTTCACATTTTTCACATAAAATGCATCTAAGTCATTGAATCCACTGAAATCCTGTAGGAAATACATGTGTAGATTAAGGACAGCTAACAGAAGTACAGACATAAGCCTGCCCCAAGACGTGTGAGGTTAAGTGGTTTCCTGTCCAGCGCTGTATGATGAAGCATGCAATAGTTTAAGATTAGACCTAATGGTGGATTTTTTTCTTCAAATCTTCTTGTTAGGCCTGTAAAGGCCTTGAGTTGTATTGCTTTATGGAAGATGTTTTTTCATCTTGTATAAAAGTGAAAACCCCGCCTTCCCCCAAAAGAATGCAATTCACATGCTTCGAGCGAGCACCATAGTAGATGCTACATTCTATAGACAAGTTTCCAACAAATTACTTCAACTGTAAAAGAAAGTGTTTAAGGTGAACATTTCTCCACAAATACTTTGGTTCTTGCAGTGCTTTTAATGGTGGTAAATTTTACATGAACACTTACTTTAAAAGCTTTCTGGTGTAATATGAATGATGCACTTATTATCTCAAAGCTGTCAAGACAAAATCTAATATTTGTAAGCTACTTGAACAGGAATCTTGTTTTATTCTTCCTGTGATTGGAAATGGGCTTTTTACTGCTTCCTCACCTATTTGTATGTTGAGATGTGTCCCACAGAGTGGGGTGAAGATGCCATGCTTTTCAAATTCAACTAATTTGTGTTTTCCTTTCTGCATGACAATCTGAATAAATAGAAGTCCTGGATGACTGCTCTACTAATTGCAATGGGAATGGAGAATGTATCTCGGGGCACTGCCACTGTTTCCCAGGATTCCTTGGTCCGGATTGTGCAAAAGGTAATTTCATATCAACCAACCTGCAGTGCAGGACAGGAATCGTGATTATGGAGTGTGACGGCTGAGCTTACAAAGATTCAAAGCCATTAAATGAGATTTGATTCCTTTTTACAGACAGATGGCAAATGCACCACAAGCACAGGCATAGAAAGTTTTTTATGCTGTACTTTAGCTAAGATGCCTCAACAACTTTTCTCGCCATGACTTGCAGAGACAACAGATTCCTCCATCGCTCTTTGCGCCCATTTTGTGATTTTTTATTTTTTTTAATTGAGAGCATCAGCTGAACACGGCGTTTACAGTTATTTAAAAGTGACTTTTTCACTTTAGAGAACATCTCACATGTCAGTTGAATGCTTCCGTGATCTTAACTTGAATAGGTGTGGAAAAGAAATCCTAAACCAATACAGAGATTTTTCAGCACGTGGAGCAAAAACTGGCTAAAGAGATCATGTGATCTTATTTCTGTATTGTCCATCATCTATTCTGTCTGCAGGTTCTCATGTTTTTCCTGTGTTTCCTCAAATTTTAGATTGACTTTATGTGTTATGAAATTGATTGGGTCAGAAATTGATAGTGCATTGTAAAACTTAGCTTCCATATCAGTGGTGTGCTTGTAGCTCAGTAATGGCTAAAAACTTGGGTAGTAAGAGGTTTGCTTAGAAGAAAGAATAAGGCACTGTCTTGCTTTGCAGGGAACAAATATTAATGTTAAAAAAATGATAAGCAGGTGTCACTGTGCAAAATTTCTGCAGAGACCCAACAAGGGGAGGGATTTTTATCTTCCAAGATGTCCCATTTCAAGTCAAAATTAAGTATGGTAGTGAAGCAGGCTGAGGATACTAGGCTGCCTGGATCACTGCTGCACTACTTCTTTGTCGCAGTCCTCAAATCTAGTGAAGGGTTGGGAGAGCAGGAGTGGAAAAGTGATTTTACAGAATGACAAATGCAATAAAAGTTAATCTATGTAAGAATGTAAATATATTAAAAAGATCAATCTGCCTTCTTCAGATTCCTGCCCGGTGCTCTGTAGTGGAAATGGAGAATATGAGAAAGGTCACTGTGTGTGTCGAAATGGGTGGAAAGGACCAGAGTGTGATGTTCCTGAGGAGCAGTGTATCGACCCGACCTGCTTTGGCCACGGCACCTGTATCATGGGAGTCTGCATCTGCGTCCCTGGATACAAAGGGGAGATCTGTGAGGAAGGTTTGTGAAGTTTCCCTCTCTATAGTTAGGGAGTTTCATTTCAGTCTTTAATCTCCAAAGCTGTTTTAAGGTAGTTAAAACTCACACAGACGTGAGAGACTTATTGTAAGGTAATGCTCCTTTTCACAAAAGCACCTTTAAAGTCTCGGGGAGAGGAATGTGAGATAGAAAATTTTCAAAGATAAAGGCGTTCAGGTCTCAGTGACAGTCAGTGGGGGTTAATCACACAACTTCCAAGAATAAAACATTTTGTATTCTAAAAGATTAGAAGTGTTTAACATTGTCTAATAAGTGTACCTAGTAAGTGGGACATGAGCAGTCCTCTGAAATGCTGTCCACGATGAATTCTCAGGTGGTTTCCCTTCCTCCAAATCCTGATAGCAAGAATCAGGGGGATGTTGTTGCCTTTCAGCAAGAAGGGGCTTCTCAATCCAGTAAGGAAAATGTCACAACATTTTTCTGAGAGAAAGCAGTGAGACCATCCCAGTATGTTTGTTTCTGCTTTTTTTCTCTCAAGACCCTGACGCTTCTTTCAGAGAGGACAGCTGGGATTGCCAGGCTCCCTGTGCCAGAAACCTCAGTCCCTTAGTGTGCATTGTCAAAGACTCTTTTTGTTTGTTTCTTTCTTTCTTTTCTGCCAAAATCTAAGGAGATAAGGCAGTCAGTAGATGAACTAAACAAAATAGGCTCTGGTATTTCTCCAAAGTAATCAGCAGATCATAATCATCTTTTCCCTTTCTTCATTCTTTTGCATCTTGAGATGCGAGCAGGTTCAGTTTAGCAGAGCATGCTGTGTAATTCTGTTGTCATATGTCATTTTTACTGTGAGCCTCTATTCAGGGTACTAAACTGGCATCCTTTAAAGCTTGGCTAATAAAAAGTGGGAAATTACGAGAAGAAGTAATTGTACTTCAGCTGCTTGTAGTACCGATGTGTCTCTGCCCTCATCTACAGAAACAGTTGTTATTTGGCTGCTGGCATTTCTGAGATAGCTCATCAGCTATGACTTTCTTCCCCTGTGCATAGCCTCGGAAAGCAGAGCTGTTCTTCATGCTTGCCCTGATTTGATGATTTTTCAGTAGTACCGTTAGCCTGAAGCTAGTGCCAGCATACTTTGTGCTTCGTGCTATATAGATTTTAGGTAATTCTTTTGAGTAGCACACAGAGGAAGCTCTTCTGTGGCCTGAATTCTCTAATCAGAAAAATGTCCAGGATGGATTTGATGGATTTGACATACCTGATACGGTTTTTAAAGGGAGGATCCACAGAATATTTCTGACATTCTCTGCTGTTTGTAGTTTCAGGAATGGAAAAAAAAAACAAGAAAACTCAGATGAGAAAAAGCAAGTAATGCACAAATATACTCACTGAGGCCGTGATGCTGAATAAGCTTGAAGCTGACAAGAGACTGCCATTTGCAGTTACTTGGCTTGTTGGCATAATGTGGTCCTACAAAATGGTTGAAAAAATAATTGAGATGAATGTACTTAGACAGCTATTGAAAACAAGTGCATGAAAACCTTGGATTTTTTAAAATAATTATAAAATAAAAGTGGAATCATGTAGGAAGAGGGTAGATAAAACAGAACTATACAGTGGAGTGGATTTTTATTGTAATAGTGTGTGCATGACATGACCATTCCATTTACTGTACTGTGCTGCATAATTGGTGCAATAATGCAGGTATCTCTGTCGGGGACTGGAATTAGAATATTGTATGTAAATATGAGTTTAATATTGCAGCTGCATTGTGACTGCAGCAGACAGTAACAGATGTTCAATCCAGAGCACACCAGTAGCTCTGTGTATTCACAGCTATGGACAACCTTCAGTGTTGTACAGTCAGGTTATTATTACTAAAAGAAATAATGCTTTTTAACCTGCTTATGGAGGCTCTCAGTTTCAAAAGATCAGCAAAATCAAGAGCTGTCTTTCAGGATAAAAGAAAATTGCCGAGTATTTTTGTGCTGTGGTTAGCAAGGTGAGTGAGGCTTGCTCTGAAAGTAATGCCTCCTATTTTATGATGTTGGCCCACGATGTCAGAGGTGGATGTTGGTGGTACAGCAGTAGAAGCTAAACTGTCCTGCCAATATCCTGTTCCATTGTGTGGCTGTGTGACAGGTGGCAGCAGAACGGCAGTCTGACAAAGTGGTATCTGACATGGAAGTGAAGATGAACCAAAGCGATGCCACTGAATTCCTTCCTGCAGAAAAAATGACACCTACTGACGTTCATCAACACTTGCCAAATATTTCTGGAGACCAAAGAGTGGATGTGAGCACAGTCAGGGTTGGGTGGTGTGTTTTAGCACTGGTGACAGTGGCACATCTCCACTGATGCAGACTGTTGCAAGTGCAGCATTCAGGCTCCTGTTCATCTCTGGTGAGAATGCATAGCTAATGGTCGTGACTGTGTTGGAAAAAGAGTGTTTGTAGTTGAGAATTTGCTCTATCAAATAGCGCTCTTTGTTGTAGTTTCCACAGAAATAAAGAGGAGGCATTACTTTCAGAGCAACCTAGGTACTTTGTCCAGAAATATTGATTTCTCTTTTTCAGAATTGCACTGCACTGCGCACAAGCCTGGAAGGCTAAAAAAAGATACAGAATAAAAGCTGACTTAAGATCTTGAACTTGTGGGCCAGCGGCACAAAGATACAAAAGCGTTGCTTCTTAATTCGTAGGTCAAAAGATGCTGTAAACTGGATGCTCTTAATCTCAAAGAGAAATGTTTGGTCTTCTGCTGCTGAAACAGTGAACATCTCTTCATTCTTGTAATACAAAATACTGTTTGTTGAGTGTACTATTTAACTATTAAAACTGTATTTGGGCTAATACTTGAAAAATTCATACAAGAACTTCCAAAGTGCCTTTTTTAACAATGTTGGTATGAAGCACGATCTAATATGAATAGGCTAATTGTTTTGCATGCTCAAACACCCCACGAATTCCTCTCTAGCTCTGTAGCCTCATTGTGGCCTCCAGAGACGGCAGGCTGTGTTCTGCTTCGTGTCTATCTTGTTAAAGAAATGCTGGATCTTGATGAAAGAATATGCTGATTATGTGGGACTAACCAGCTGATTTAAATTCTTCTACAGAGCTCCTGAATTTTTCACTAAGAATGGTTTAATCCAAATTGAGAACAAATTTAGCTCTTTGTCTGTTTGCAAATCGTTCATCAATATGTTACGACTTTTATGAATCTGTTCATTATCTTCAATTGCCCAGCACATACTTTTTATGAGAATATGAGATTTCTTCACAGTGTGTATTCAGAGAGTCACAATTTAGAGCTAGTGGATGACCTTTTTTTTCCTACCAGATTCTCAGCTGCAGAGAGAGATTTCCTCAGGAGTATGAAACGATAAATCTGTCTTTTCCCAAATGTAAATAAAGCATAGAACACAAATACCAGAATGAAAACACAACACACAATTGTAAAAATAACATTTAATTGCTCCAGTTCTTTCCCAGCTCCGCTGCTGAAATCCATACTTCCTTGACTTAGATCAACAGATATAAGAGTATCTGCGATGAGCAGAACCATGTTCTCCATGAGTCTAGGCACTTGACTTTTTTCCCTTTTTTAGCTTATTCTTTTGCACAGATGTTAGCATAGGCAGTTTTTTCTTGTGTTTTAGTCACCATCATTTCAGTCTGCAGTTAATCTCTATTGCTGCATGTCTCTGGGAAACCGCTGTAAAGGTGTTAAGTTTATTTCTCTTAAGTTGTGCATTCCCTGCTTTCCAGAGGACTGCCTGGATCCGATGTGCTCCGGTCACGGCGTGTGCGTTCAAGGGGAGTGCCACTGCTCCGCGGGCTGGGGCGGCGTGAACTGCGAGACATCACTGCCCATCTGCCAGGAGCAGTGCTCAGGGCACGGCACCTTCCTCCTGGACGTGGGGCTCTGCAGCTGTGAGCCACAGTGGACGGGTTCTGACTGCTCTACAGGTTTGTTTGCTGATTGTCTTTTTACAATTAAGCCAGTTAAAAGCTTATGCTTGCCGTTTGACTTGTGAAGGAAAGTAGTTTCTGCTGCTGCGCTAGTATTGCTTTGAAAAATAAGACAGAAATGAGCCGGATGCTGTGACATTGCACGCCAATTTCTCAGTAAATACGCCAGTGGGTTTGGCAACAACTGGTTTTGTGCCAACAAGGATAAAAATGGCTTTTCCTTTGCAGCATGGATGCTGACTGCCTGACAGGGAGAATGGTAGGCCTGCAAGAGTGCAAGTGGCTCCCAGCTTGGACAGGAGTTAAGCAGGATTCTCTCCTGAGGTGTTCAGTGCTTATCAGGATCGTGCAATGAGGAAATATACAATCCTGAGAGAGACTGGGAGGATATCGTAGTGTGAATTCAGTGACTCACAAGTAGGAAATTGCTGTCAAAAAATATTTAAACAGAAATGGTCATCTGTTCTCTCATGCTGGAATAGAAACTCTTTTCTTTCTTAGAAGACTATCAGAGTTTAATCCTCTGAATTTGATTAAGAGTTGAAATGGGTTTTTTATGTGCTTTGTACATTTACATTTCGTTTTCTTGAATCAAGAGCACTCAGGATATTTTACTCTGTAATGGAGCATATCATTACTAAAGTAGGTACTGCCATTTTTTTTTTTCCTCTGGAGCTCAGAAGACTAGATTCTCAGATGATGAGTAATGCATCCTAGTACAGAGGAGATCTAAGTGACAGATTTGCTGAATGCTGTGGAATACAACCAGTGGTCCATGTCACCAATTTTTCTTAGAAATCATCCTTCAGAAGAACACATGGAATAGTTTAAATTTCATTTATTTAAAGTTCATGATTATGATTTTTAGGCTGAGACTCCATTATAACTTTTTCAGCCACAAACTATCGATGTGTTGATAATTTTGAGTATTTGTTACACAGACCCCACACTCATTCCATACTCCAAAATTAGCACGTGTGGTTTCTGTTAGATAGGGTACCTGCTCTGATAAGAATTGATTTTTACAGGTTTTCAGCTTGCATTTTTTTTATGTCTTTTATTATGTGCTAAAATAAGACTTCCATTGATTAAGCAAATAATTAGGAATGTTGCCAGTAATTTATTAGGTTTTTTTTTTCCCTCAAAAAGTACGCAAACTAATTCTGCTCTAGTCTGAAACTACTGTAGCTTGAAAAGAGATGTTAAACTCCAGTGGTTCCATTGTGTCAGCTACATGGGGCAATTAGATACTAAGGGAACAAAAAGCTAATGAATAACTGCAGTGAAGCTTTTGTGTTCTGTGCTAGGATCGTAGTTCTCAAGTTTTTCTCGCCTTCAAAGCTGCTTCGTTGAATTTCTGGAAGAAAAGTCACTTTTTTCTTACCTTCATACACCAGCTGGGAAAATTCTTCTCTGTGTCCCTAGTGTCCACTGTGTTATCAAGACAGGATGCTTTCCTCACCATCAACAAACATGTTGATTCCTCTGTATCTAATTTATCCCTTTCCTCACGTTCTTTTAGCTTATTCCAAGTTCATTCGTCCTATGGAAGCACATAACAAGTCCTAGGGCTGGCACATTCATGCAGAATTTGCAGCATGCCTGGCCTATGTGAGCTGGGAATCCCCTGCAGAGCACACAGACCTGCCCCTGCACCTCCAAGGGCAGTCAGAGCATCAGTCCAGCAGGGTGACAGCCCTCAGCCAGCTCAGACAGAGGTGTCAGCCAATCACAGCACATGATACAGAGGATTTCCTGCCCTGTCTCCGCTAGGCAGTATTTAAGAGATAGAGAGGAATGGCAGCAGGTCTTTGCTCAGAGCTGTAGCTGTATCCCCTCCTGGCCCACTTCACCTTCCCAGATGCCCTTACACAAGGCTCATGAGGCTCTGCAACATGATGGATGGCCAAACAGTCATGTGCAATGTCACATCCGTCTGCGTTAGTGGTGTCACTGATAGTGTTGTAAGCCTGGTAGTGATTCCTTGATGGTAATGAGTCATTTGGCTTTGAGGCAAACAAGCAGTGTGTTTCGAAAAGACAAAATCAAACTTGTGAATACTATCTACTTGTTGACAGGCAGAAAGGAAACTTGTAAATTGAAGGTGCAGCATCAACAAATTGGAAAGAAAACCTCATCCTCTGTTCTCAGATGTATAATGTGAAGCCTAGAGATTAAGGGAGTAAAACATCAAAACAGATGGCAGAGTTGTTGAGGGGAGCAGATCCTTAGCTAGCATCAACTGGCATAACTGCAGTGGTGCCACTGTGCAGAGCCAGTGTTGCAGGTGACAATCTAGCCCCGTGTCATTAATTTATTGTGATGAGGTTTCATGTTAGAACTTATAGCCTGAATTCTGTGACAGAGCTGATGCCTCTGACATTCCATCCTGTATTCATTTCTCTAGACTCTGTTCAGCCAAAGTAGGCCAGTTTTCGTCCTCCTTACTCCAGGACATTTGTCATACTTCCACTGAATCCATTTATACCACTGAAGCAACCTAATTATGATTGGGAAAAGAATACTGGCAGTTCTTAGTCACAAAAACATTCATCCTAAAATGATTATATGTAGATGGTATATATTTAGCATATCTATTTTTGGTTAAGCTCTCTAGCAAGATTGGTGGTAATTTTACAAAGGGTAAAAATGGATCAGCCGCCTCTTTCCTCAGTATCTTGCAAGGCATAAAACCTCTTTAAAATTGAAGTGCTTTGAAAAATGCAAAATGTTGTAATTGTTGTAAATTGATATGTGCAGAGTAGAGTAATTTAAAAATCATTAGAAGTATGCATTTTTTAAAGTAAAGTGCTTCAAAAAGAAATGAAGGCATAATACAGTGTATTAATATAGTTCAAGACATCTCAAATTGATTTCAAAATTAAACATCAAAAACTGCAACTTGAAAAAATAATTAGGTAAAACCATTTCATTGCAATCAGAAAACTCTTCAGGTTTAGGAAATTGCAAATTATGGGTGTCAGTCATTCTGATTTGCCAAGGACAAGGATATTCACTACAAACAACTCACAGCAGTGTTCGGATCCGTATGTGATATAATCCACTGTACGTTTTCTGCAGACTGTTATTTTCCATGTTGGCATTTTATCCCTATTTTAGAGAAATCTCAAGAATCTTTTAATTAACACTGTAAGTATCCTTCATTGTTTTGCTCTGAAGAAATGATGGACTTACTTAATTTCATCTAACTGTCCGCTTTCTTTAATTTGTGAAGAGCTTTGATTATTACTGCTCTGCTAATTAAAAGGATGATTGAAGTTTCCCATGCTGTAAGTTGTCTGACATTGTCGAAAGACTCTTTTTACTACTGTATATTTCATCGAATAGAAAAAAAGTGATGTGTGATTCATTTGACTTGAATCTCCCATCGAGTTGCAAGAGTTTGCAAGAAGATATCTGGTGAGCAGGATTTCTATTAAAAGCTTAATAGTTAAAGATTGGAAAGGCTAATATGTTTTATTGGAGAATTTTAAACACGAGAAATTTAAAGCAATGAAGAAGCACTCCAGTAAAAATTAATTGTCGTACATGTTGAGATCGGTCCAGCATGAACCAGGAATACCTGATGTAGTCATGTCCCTATGTAAGGAATTGGATAAGTCAAGGATGGAAGATACAGTGAGGAAAGTTGGGATGTTTTGGCGATCGGTGGATGGTTGGACTGGGTGATCCTGTGGGTCTTTTCCAACTTTGGTGATTCTGTGATTCAACTGAGTGCTGCTTATTTTCTAGATATGCCAAAAATGTCTTTTTCCTTCCTTTTTCCTTCTTGAAAATTAAGATCCTTAATCTATTGTTGTCTGGCAGCTATACAGCAGTTACTAGAAATATCCCCAATTCAAATGTAAACCTAATTTAATTAAGTCAGGTATGTAAATCCTGCTACAGTCCACAGACAAGTATTACTTATTCCCCTGGGAGGAAGCCATAGCTGCAAATCTGGATTCTCCTGCCCCAGGAGCTCTTCCCTTATCCAGGACCAAGATATGTGAATTGCTTGCGGCAACAGCAATATTGTCCTGTCCCTCCTCCATTCACATAGCTAACAGAGATTTTCCTCTGCACGCTTAGCATAGCATCTGTATAAGTAGTGCAGGAGTGCATTGTGTGCAGGAAATATCCACCTCAACGTGTTTGTTCTAGGCCTAATCCAGCAGATCTGTTTTAAGGATAATACTCATTAGGATCCACAGTCAACAACTGTGTAAGGACCTTGTGAACTGTGAGGTCACAGAGACTGAAGCAGAGCTGTATGATCTTGGTTGGGTATTATCCGGTAGCAGAACCTGGCAAATAAGTGGGATTCTAGGAGCAATTCAAGTGCCAAAGTGTTTTAAGTACATCCAGATTTAGGTAAGCTGAGCAAAAGGTTTTATAACCTAAATTTTAAACTCAGACATTTAAAGTGGTAGTTAGGTGCCCACATCCCTTTATGCGTCTCATCCCTATCAGCTGTATGGTAGGTGATCTGGTAGAAAGATTTACTTTGTAGTAAAACATAGTAAAAAAACTGATAGGTTATCATATGGAAAGGAGTTATGTGAACACTCATTATGCAAGAAAATATCAAGATGGAGACTCTGAATATGAAAGGATCATACTCTGTGAGAACCCTTTTGTAAGAGGTCTCTGTAAAGCAGGGAAGTTGTGGGAAGCTCCTGCTGGTGCTGTAATGGAGGAAGAATAGAAAAGCTGAGATGGACAAAAAGGCAGTAAAGATGCACAGGCCTTCATGTTTTAATTTGCAAAGACAAGCTCAGTGATTATATCCAGCAAGTTACCCATGCCAGGAGCATTTAAAGAAGGGAGCTCATAGCAGGAGGCAGCTTCCCTTCCTTGCAGCTGAAAAAGCACAGATGAGAGCAAGAGTACAAAAAACCACTAGGATAGCTAGAGTTTTTGTGCCTCTGAAATTTATTATGCAAGATGTGTTGCACAGGTCCCTGAAAAGCAGCTATTTAAAATATTTTTTATTGTCATGGTAAGAGTTCTACAAAAATAGCTATCATTTCAATATACTTATGCAGCAGACTCTTTCTATTAAGTTCAAGTTACTTCTGAAAATAGGAAATTGCTACTGATAAAAGTTGAAATCATGGAAACTTTCTTTTCTCCTGCATACTGCATTTTTAAGGTTTTTGATTGTGTAGATTGTTGCAAGGATAATATATGTAGACCTATAAGGAAATTGTGGTCTCTGCCTTCTTTAAGCAAGGACTTTTGCTTAAGTGTTTAGGCTTCGGTAACAGTTTTAAAATAAAATTTGACTTACTGTAATTATGCAAGCTAATGTTAGGGGTGATAGAGAATAAATTCCTTGTGTACTGTAGCAGCAATGTGCTCTTTAATTTAGGAAGCCTTGGCCATTTTATGATCAGATTGTTAAAATGGTATCTGCAACCTTGTGCTCCGAAATCATTTTCTGATGTGCTGCAAAAAGCAGGTAGTTCACATGACGTCTTTTTATTTTCAGTCCCACATCATGCCCATCCACCTCGCCACCAAACAGCTGGGCTGTGCCCCACCAGCTGTGCCCAGGGAGAGGCAGCTGTGAAGGGACAGCTTCCCTCCGAGTAGGCTGTGCCCAGCAGCACGGCCGGAGGACAACTGCACTGCTCAGCAAGGTTGTGCCAGCATGGGCAAAACCAGGGAGAAATGAAGAGTGAGTGGAAAATTACATGCAGTGTAGAAGGGAGAGGGAGCACAGAGTTATAAAGGACACTCGCTTCTTAAAATCTAGAAAGCAGTTGTGCCTAGGGTGCTGGGGAGTGGGGCAGCAGCTCACATTGAAAAGCCAGGGCTGCGTGCACAAGGTGCTGCTTCTCACCAGTACCAGAGAAGTGCAAGCCAGGAGCTGCATCTTTGCATTAGCAGCAACAAAGCAGAGCAGCAGCAGCCAGACGCATGTCGCTATTTCTATTAGTGCTGCTGACACAGAGGAGGTTATGGTTTATTTGCTGAGAGCTGCAGTGTGCTCATCTTCACAAACACAGCACTGAGCACAGAAATGTCTGCTCCTAGTCTGTGCAAGCGGGGTTCACAGAAAGCCATCGAATACTGCATGACTTGGGGCTGTGCTCCTGGTTCCGGTGGAAGAGCTCATTATGCTTGGCTCTTCAGTTTCCCCAGGAAACTCCTTATTTGTGCTAAAAAGAGAGGAAGCAATTCCAACCTCTTCAGCTAATTTTATTTTTGATTGTGACACTGAGGTGCTGCTCAGAAGCTGGTAATGACATTTAATTTCTCCTCTTTACTATCTTTACTGTGCTAAAAACATTTTTTCTTGGGAACACAATGTTCCCAATAATTTAGTTGATCCAATGTTCCTGTTGTGTTCTTCACCGAAAAAAAAAGAATTGTAAAAATGGATGGATGTCCTTTTGAACGTGCCCCACTGTCCCCCTTCCTTCTCAGGGTCAGCCCCACGCCCAATCAGTCAACAAGTGCATGCATGCCACTTCTGGGCTGCCAGTGCCTTTACACAAGTGATTCTCAATAGATGTTCCTTTAATATTTTGAGAACCAGAATCCATGCCCAACTTTCCAGCGTTCTGAGTCCTTTGAAGATGTGTTCAGTAAAATATCTATCTTCACTACTGTAGTTTTTGTGAGTAGACTCACTTGCTAGAGGTCAGCTTCTACACCTCTGTATTACAGATGGTGTCTGCTCTTTGCGGTGCTTAAATAATGCATTATTTCTTTACTGAATATTACTAATCAAATTTACTGATTAAATAATTGTGAAAACTTCATGTTCCGAGCAGAGCCCTATTTGGTGTTAATAATAATACTTCTGTGTATCATGGAAGATTTAGTGCTTATATAAAGACATACCCTGATCCACTCAGGCAATCTTGTGAACCTTTGCTGCAAACAGCTGTTTCCAAATCTTTATTTTCCTTTGATGCTGTATTAGCTCAGGCTGTGCCTGTGAGACAGCATTATTAAAAGTACCAGCAGAGCCAATTCTTTGCCTGTTACCTTTCTGTCTGCTAAGCCATTTGGGTGCTCTCTGGGCTTCTCTTCATTATCATGTATTGCCTCCTGCCCAAACTGTTTCTCGTGGTCTGTCACTTACTCTTTAGGTTTCCCATTTTCCTATATGACTGTTTTTCAGCCCAAGGAACTGGCTATTGCATTTTCCCTCTGTAAGTGGACATGAAGGCAAAGCTTTCATAGCCTTCATCTCAGCCATTTTGACTCAGGATAGATTATTCTGAACAGCTTTTTCTTACAAGTCTCCCGATCACATAAAATATCAAATGAGGCAGACACTGCAAGGCATTTCCATTTGTGGTTCTCAGAACATTGGGAAGGATTTCGGAGCTTATTAGTCAGACTGTGATTCTCCGGTGACGACTGTAATTTCACTGCTTTACAAGAAGTACAAGTGGAAATCAAATAGTGGGGACAAATTGTAAAATAGGAGCAGATTTGACAAGGAAACGTTTACGTGCGAAACAGGGCACTGAAAAACAGGGCTGGTCAGAGCATTGTGGTTCTCCTCACCTTTGTGTCAGTCTCATCTTCCTTGCTGTTAGGTTGCAGTTCATTTATTTTAAGCATTTCCCACAAAGGCCTTATCTGACCTGCCAACGTGTATCATCTCTAAGAACGAGACAGGTTCTGCAGCTAGAGTCCCTTGTGTGTCAGCACAGCATAATCGTATTCTGCTTCACCAATACTATGGCTGGGTAAACAGAGATATACCCAGTGGCAAATGAGTAATTCTTTTCAGTGGTATCAATTTGCAGAGCTTTGGCTCCCTGAAATGAAATATCAGTGAGTGTGTTTACCATTACCAGTCCAGATTCATAAGATTGTATTGATTAAATTTTTCCACTGTAAAAAAAGCATTTTGAGCCATAGTGAAATCGATAAAGGGCGAGGTTTTTTATATATACAAATTGGATTTGGATCAGGAAGAGAATATTCTTCATCACATGAAAAATAAAGCTGAAAAGAAAAGTGTGATAAAAGATCCAAGAAAGGGAAAGTTTCTCTGTCGTTCCCATCTGCTTCTGCAGAATCTGCCTCTGGGACCTTTTTATTTGCTCACCGATTACTTTTTCAGAGAAGCAAATTTTGAAGGAATAGGAGTCTCCCCAGTGTGAAAAAGATACCGTCTAAACAGTATTATCACAAGTTACATTACAGTATCGTGGTGGTGGTGTTTTGTTTTTTTTTTTTAAATGAAATTGCATTCATATATTTTGAGACACACAATAGTGTTAATGGCAGCGTCCGTGCTGGAAGTCAGAAGTGCTATTTATGGAGTACTTAATGCAGTAGAACTAGGTTCAGTGAGGTGGTAGTAGGATTATTTTCAGCAAGCAATTAAAACCATCAGTAGATTGATGGTGAACCATCATGAGCAACAAATGGCGAGGTCTGGTTATTTTCGTTCCAGTGGTTTCATTCTGTGTGTTCTGGACTGTGGCAAGAAGATAAGAAAGGTAGTTGGATATCTGTGAAGCAACATGGCAAAAGGTTTACTGCATAAAGATTACAGGGAAAAGGTTTAAAATGAAACATCGTTTTGCCTTTGGTAGAAATATTTGATCACTGTGTGTTAATGTATTAATAATACTACTGGCAAGATAAGTTTTTGCTGCTTTGAAGTGGATCCAGATTTGTGGTAGAAAACTGTTTCAGATGCAGATGTCTCAAGTTGGGTGAGATGAGTCTGAATCTTTGTGCCTTTCATTGGGATGTGCACCACTGTGTTCCCACCTTGGGCAAGAGCAGAATCTTTGGAAACATCTGTGGAATTGCTTTTGGAGGTATGAGTGAGAATCAACTCAATGGAATCGTTTTAAAGTAGTCATACAATTAACAAGGAAGTGTTACTTTGCATTTGTTCACACAACTAAAATGCGAAGCTCAAATCCACAAATTGCTGGGATATTGTCAGGTGTGTGGGTATGTGATCCGTGGGGAAAGGGATGAGAAGGATTGCAGCAAGAAAGAGAAATTTAGGCTGAAAAAGCATTTGTCAGCTACAGAAATTCAGGGATGGTAGGGATTGGTTACTCAGTGCTGTTTGTAGGTTCTCTGTTGCTGGGAACTTGCTGAGGGATGCCAATCATGACTGGATTTCAAACAGGGATGGATTATAGATTATCATGTGAATTCCTTTGCACCGCTGTCTTTAGTAAATTTCCATTAATTTCATTTATGTGTTTGTTGTTTATTAGAACAGTTGTCAGTCATTTCAGTGATGATCTGTCCGGACAGTTTTATTTCATGACACCAAATTTCATAAAAAGTTAGCAGTAATGGCTTGGGACCATGCTGCCTCTTGCACATAGGAACCTCATTCCTGTTTGCTGGAGGAAGCACTCTCACAAAAGCTGGCTGTTGTTCTGCAGCTGCTTCCAAGTCCATCCGATTTTTAACTTGAACTTGAAGATCAGATACCCCTGAATGCTGCTGTAGTCCATGCCCACTTCTGTGATGCCTCTATAGGAAAGCTGCCCGTGGCTGAGCAGCATAGTGGCATAGCTGGGGTTGGCTAGGAATGTGAAAAACATTCACACTCAAGTGGCAGATTGTAACTCTGTAGGAGGAGCCCAACCCAGATGCAGTTGTAACACCCAGATTGCCAAAGGAGTTTATTTAAATGAGGGAAATTAGATAAACTCTGCCATAAAAATAGTATAGTTTTTATTACAAGTTTGTAAAACTTGGTATCCACATCAAATCTCTCTACTGCACTCTGCCAGGTAACCGATGGGGACAGCTTTCCATTAGGTTTCACTGGAAAAAATAGCTCAAATGCCTTAGAAACTTACAGAACTTGAACATTATGAAATTCTTTATGATGTAAAAAAAATTGTTAATAAAGTCAGATGCCGAAAATGAAAGCTGGAACATAGTTGTCTTCAGGACACAGTGGGAATGTAATTTAAAAAGCTCAGGAACATTGTTGAAATTATCATACAAGCTTATTAAATGTGATGTATATTTAAATTGAAAAAACTTTCTTTATTAGGCCTAGATAGGTGATTTTTGCTGCCTCCAGCAGTTAAGCATATTGGGTGAAAGTTGGGTTAGATTAATTTCTAATCTTTATGGAAATCCACTTATTAAAAAATGGATAGCAAAGTTCTGAATGCGATATGGAAGGGTTTAGACAGTCAGTAACGGAAGGCTTCTCATTGTGTGTGATAAAAAGTAAAATGAAAGTGTTTTCGTATTATTGGACCACTTTTGCTTACATATGTTTTTGTATTCTTTATTTTGTATTCTTCCAAGAATGAATTTCCTGAAACATGTTGAATTAACATTAATATCTTCCCTTATCATTACAAATTATAAAATATTTAGCTTTCATTTCCCTTTTCGTATCACGTAAGTAGAAACATATTATAAAATACGTTTAAAAGAACTCATTGTTGACTTAGATAATTAAAATGAAGAATGTGGAGTGAATTTTTAATGCTTTTTTGATTAGCTCAGGAACGATCAACATATTTGTCTCGTTCTCAAGAATAAATAATGCTTCACAGCTCACATTTGCCTTCCTTCAATAAAATTAATGAGTTAAAGACGTGTCAGTAAGGATTCTAGACTGCTTGAGTTGAACATTTTTTAAGTCTCTTATTCATTAATTGGTTTAAGTCAGGGAATCTGAATTTTAGATTTGATAAAGGCTGTATTTCATGAAAGTCTATAAGAAACTGCAGGGGTCGGCTGAGGCCAGCTCTCAGCAATTTGCCAGCGTGTTGCTCACAGTCAGCCTGCACAGCTGAGGTTTATTTAAATCAGGAAATTAACTTCTCAGCTCTACACTTAGAGAACCTTGTTTTGATTGCGAAGTGTACAGGTACAAAAACTGAAACAAAGCCTTTAATTAGTGTGAATTAGGGTGACTGTTGGTTTCCCAGGAGCAGAGAAAATTCGCAGCTGCTGAGGATCTGATGTCTGAGCATGGAGCAGCCTCCAGCCCAGCGCCCTACACAAGCACTGCAGTCTGCCTGGAGCTCAGGCAGCATAGCTGGGCAGGAGGCATCCCATGGAGCTGTGAGCAAGAGTGAAGGGGAGGAAATGGCTTTTTGCATGTCCACAAGCCTGAATACCAAAGCAGATGAAGCAGAATTACGTGTTGCACTGCACCTTGTGAGAAAGACTGATGATGTAACAGCACAACTAAAGGCTTCAGAATATTATAATAAATATTCCCCAAAGTCCACTTCTCTAATATAAAATGTATCCTCCTGTCATCTGCCTCCCTTGTTACCTAATATGTGTCACTTTCCCTTGGGACGAAGACTGTGGCTCCTCAGGACAGCTCCAGACAGGCTGGGCTCTGCATCTCCTCCTTTACCCTGCCCACATTGCTCCTCTTATCCCTCAGCGGGCTGATTTAGCTCAGCAAGCTGTCGGGTATTAATCTAGGATGATAAAGTGAACAATGATCTGCCAGTTTGATGTTCTGAGTGAGCTCACCAGTTTCAGATAAGCTCCAGATAAGACCAGGGACACAGACCCAGGAGATGGATGGAGAAGAGGGGGGTGTAACTACTGATTCACATACAGGTAAGATCTCTGGCTTGGCTACTGTGTCTACACACATCTCAAAGCCATGCCTTGCTCTGCTGGCTCCTTCCTGAGCATTCACTGCATTTTGGGGTGCTTCTGAATCCTGTAAGGCCAACTGCTGTGGAAGGAGGAGGATGTGCCAACAACTTGGATGACAACTGACTTGAGGACTTCTGTACTTTCTGAATTCTTACATCAGACTTGTTTTAAGCCATTTGTCTATTTCAGGTTGTTACTTCATTTCCCATTTGATCACTGTCTACTCAGTGTCTCATTTAGTCGTGCTGTGGAAACCCTCCCATGGTGCAAACACAAATGCTAATGTGATTTCTTACTGTGCTGATATTTCTGTACTTCGTAGAATCATAGAATCATACAATGGCCTGGGTTGGAAAGGACCACAATGATCCCTTTTTTAATGCAGCCCAGAACACAGTTGGCCTTCCGGGCTCCAGGCTCGCACTGCTGGCTCATATCCAACTTCTCATCCACCAGAACCTCCAAGTCCTTCTCCACAGGGCTGCTCTCAAGGGGTTCTTTGCCCATTCTCTGTAAGCACTTGGGATTGCCCCAGCTCAAGTGCAACACCCTGCACTCGGCCTTACTGAACCTGATTATGTTCTCATGGACCCACTTCTCCAGCCTGTCCAGGTCCCTCTGGATGGCTTCCCTTCCTTCCAATGTATCGATTGCACCGCTCAGCATGATGTCATCTGCAGACTCCCTGAGGGTGCACTCAGTGTCAACATCTTTGTCATTGATGAAGATATTGAAGAGCACCAATCCCTGAGGGATACTGCTTGTGACCAGCCTCCACCCTGGCACAGAACCTTTGATCACAACCCTTTGCCAGTATCGAGCCAGCTGGTTCCTTCCTAATCCATCGACCAGTCCATCCTTCAAATCCACACCTCTCCAATTTAAAGAGAAGAATGTGATGAGGAACCATGTCAGAGACTTTGTAGAAGTCCAGATAGATGTCATCCATCATTGTTTACCCACAGACGGAACTAGGAATTGTTTTGCATTTAAAAAGAGGACAAATTAAACTGACCGTTCTTTTCTTTAATCTTAGTTGTTTGAATTAACTGCAAATTGAATCTGTGTGTACTATCACATTATAAAAAGAAGTGTTAGGCTTGATTTCCCTTGCTTTGCATGAGAGGTCTGGGAAGAGTCTGGGATTTGCTTTTGAGAAGACCACATAAACACATTAAACAGTGTTTCTGAAGCCTCACATTAAATCATTGAAACAGCTCCTAAAATTGGCCTCATGGCCATAAAGGATGAGTGGGCTGAGCAGTTAGATGACTGCTACTGGGGAAGGTGTGTGGTCCAAACAGAAAAACAAGGACTTTGTTTTTCTTTCTAATCTGGTGCTTACAGCATTTATGTCTGGCCTAGGGTATTCTTTGTTTCCACTTTATTAATCTAATTATATTAATGTGCTTAAATAGTGTATAAATATTTTATTCGTTGTGTGAAATAGATAAAAGAGGCTGGAAACATGGAGAAAACAATGGAAAAGTGTCCATTATTTTAGGGTCTATTTCCTTAGGTTGTAAAGTGGGAATATACTCAAATTCTACATCCCAGCAGTAGAGTTGTGCCTACATTTCCTCCCCCTGCTATTTCTTTGTTTCTTTGGAGGATGCAGATGTCGAGATCAGACTCTGTGGGGTAGACAAGCAGAAGGAAGTCATGCCGTGTATGAGAATGTGTTCAAGGTTTTCCACAGCTGGTTCTTTGTTTTATTTACAGTTAGAGAAGAGGAGGAAGGCTGCCTGAGCTGCTGACAAGATCAGAAGCTCTGTGTATCACCTAGTTTCTCCACTTCAACCTTTCCAGCCTACACTGCCGTGGGCTCTCTTGTGTGTTCCTAGAATAGTCTCTGGAGTTTTGGCATTGGTTGAGCTAAAACAGTACCACATCTGCAAAAACTAGTAGGCACTCAATCCAGAAGAGTTAAAAAAAAAAAAAAAAAACCCTTCTATGCTCCACTTATCCCAGCATAGTGTAAGCCACGGAATATTTCTTAAAATCCTCTTAACAATCTATGCCACTTAAAGTAAAATAGCAAGCACTATAATTATAATGAACTACAGGGAGATCAGGAGAGATCAAAGGCATCCCTCCAGCAGCCTAAATCCTTGAAGTAGCAGGTGATTCATTGGATTTAATTCTCAGGAGTTTGCCTGTGCCCCATGGTATAAAGGTAAGTGAAAGAAATGCCAGTTGTCCTCGGGCTGGCTGAGGGGCAGGGGGGATGCTTTTGTGATACCTGATGGTCCTATGATCAGAAGGTAGATGGATGCCATGATCACTTTTGTGATCCCTGATCACAGGACCAAAAAGTATTTGAGTGACTCTAATACCAAAGAAGTAACAAAGGAGGCTCTCCACTGCAATCCAGCGCCCCCTGAGCAGTATCCCAGCTCTCCAAGGATCAAGTAGCCAAGCAAAGAAGTCAAACCAAATCATGTGGTGACAGGGAAGAAATCCTGCCCAGAACCTGCAAGGCAGGCAGCCCGAAGCATGAAGCATTAGATTAATACACGATCAGCAGGTAGCAATCAAGTCTTTCTAAAGAATAATTCCCCAGCTTCAGCAGAGTTTTTCATTTGAGGCATCTTTGCAGTTGAATTTGGCAGAGCAGTCTCTTTTCTGGTCTTACATACAAAAGGACGTACAATTTTCTCTTTTTGTGAGAGTAGCAACAGATAATTGTGTTTATTTTGCTCTCCAATATAACTCAAGACCCTGTCTGAATAGAAAAATTAATTATTTTTTATGTAGTTGGTTTTGAGTTCCTCAGGCACAGCACTTTGCAATTGCTTTCATTGCATCTTTCATTGTTCTTTACCACACCTCCAGGTTCTGAAGGTGGTTTTGAGTTTGACCTCACTCTGCCACAGTTTGTCACTCACCATTCCTTTCAATTGCACTCTGTGCATCATGCAGGCTGTTGACGAGAGCAAATAAGGGCTGAAATCTAACTCGAATTGCATCCCAGGCACATTGGTCTCAGCGTGGTTCAGTTTCTGTGCTGCTTTTCTTGTTATGTTAAAATGATTGGAATTGATCAGATTTCAATTTAAACTTTAAAAACTTGGCTTGGCATGTTCAGTGACAGCATTTATCGCTACAAATGCTTTTAAGCATGTTTATATACAATAGTTCCAGGATATAAATGATCACTATTTAAGATCTGTCAAGGGAAAAATCTTCCCACAACTAAATATGTAACATTGACATTTGAAATCGGAGCAGGCATGGTTACTTGGCTCACACTTGTGCTATCAGCTGCTCTCCGAGAAGAAAAAGGAGGAAACATTTCTGTGGCAGGTTAATTGCCGAATAACAAGCAAATTCTGTCTCCTGACACTAATTATTCTAAATAAAATCAAACTGCACAGAACCCCTATAATGAAGCCATTCTTTTCACAGAATAACTTTAGTCTAAGTGGAAGCAGAATTGCAATTGGCATATTTTGATGTATTGAAGCAGTTCAGGACTTCCATTCCAATTCACTGTGCGTTCCCCAGCGCCCAGGTGGAGGAATTGTTTGGAGCAAAGTGCAGGAGGTGCTCCTGCCTTCCTGAGACAGTTCCTCTGGTTTTTAACAGTTGACTCATGAGAGGAAGGAAGGAAGGGAAAGAAAAAAAAATGAAATAGGAGAGAGACTTAAACCTTGAAAGCTCTCTCCGAACCAGGCAGAGCTGTGATAGCTTCAGTGGATTGGGATGCAGGCTCCCCTTCTTTCTGTGCTGGCTTCTTGCTGGTTCACTGTACTGCAAGGGAAGGCCATTTTACCTCCACTGCAAACATCTGTATGGATCAAAGGCTGGTTTGCTTTTGTGTGTTTAGAACGCCACTTTATCCTTTAGCTCATCCCACACACAATGTTTGAGTTTATAACAAATTTCAGAAATGAGCCCGTGGGCATGACTATCATAGATTTATAGAATAAATTGACTTGGAAGGGGCCTTTAAAGGTCAGCTAGTCCAACTTCCTGCACTGAACAGGGACACTATAGCTCCATCATGTGCTCGCAGCCCGGTCCAGCCTGACCTTGAGTGTCTCCAGAAATGGAGCACCACCATAAACTGCCTTTATTCCATTAAACTTCTTCCTTATATCCAATCTAAAGCTCCTCTCTTCTTGTTTGAAACCATTTACCCCTTGTCCTGTCACAACAGATCCCACTAAGGATTCTGTCTCCTTCCTTCTCACAGCCTCCCATTAGGCTTCTCCAGCCTGCACAGCCCAACAGTTATGACATGTTCTCAGCTGAAATCAGCCAAAGGACATGGACTGTTGTGTCACTAGCATCTGATTCGGACCCACTGCTCCCCCATGAGCAAAGCCATCACTATAGTCTCTAGTCCAATACAAGCTGTTAAAGAAGGATGCAGCCACGTTGTGTGAGGTCTGTGCTAGGTGACAGAATCCCATGTTTGATCGCTGTTAGGATAGAAGTGATTGCATTTAGCATCAGCGCAAAGTCCACCTGCGGTGTGAAGTTGCTCTTTCACGTGATGTGTTTCTGTATTCCTGTGCAGAGCTGTGTACCCTGGACTGCGGCAGCCACGGTGTGTGTTCGAGAGGAATCTGCCAGTGTGAGGAGGGCTGGGTGGGACCCACCTGTGAGGAGCGCACCTGCCATTCCCACTGCGCTGAGCACGGGCAGTGCAAAGATGGGAAGTGTGAGTGCAGCCCCGGATGGGAAGGGGACCACTGCACCATTGGTAAGGGGGATTTGTACCTCTGTAAATAAAATGAATGACGTTTTAACCAGTTTCGCAAAGATCTGCCAGGGCCATCAGGACTCACGTTTTAGAAAAACGCAGAGCCAGCAATCAGAATGGCATTCACAGAATGGCAACAGCACAGTACTCTATTTAGAGGAAATAGCACCAAAGAATTAACTTTAAAAAAGAAAACCAAAAAACAAAAACAACCACACACACAAAGCATAGTTGTGTAGGTCCCTGCTTATCTCTAAGTTGCGCATGAACTTTGAGTCATGGATAAAATAAGGTTTTGAGAAAGTGTTGATTTTGAGAATTTGAGGTGTTAGGGATGAAGCTGTTGTTCAGCTTAAGTAATTCTTGCACTGTCTCTTGCCACAGCATTTGAGGATTCACACGTTTTACTTTGTTCTAGAGGTTTTTTTTTCCTGTAGCTGGGTTCTAACAGTATTTCTAGTAAATGCAATACTCTCAGATCTTTTCAGAAGTCATTTCTCTGCTGTAGAAATGTAATAGTTATATGTTTACTGAAATGCAAAAGGTTATTTTGAGAAAATCTAACAGTGTTTCAACCTAAAATGTCTCAGAGCAATATTATTCATAAACATTTTAATTGTTTATAAGCATAGCGTATCTAATTTTCAGAAGTAAACAGTGTGAGCTTTCATGTTTTCTTCCTGAATACAGTAGAATGTTTAATCTTTATCTTGATAATTTTAAGATAATTAATAATTAAGACAATTAATTCACTGACTCTAGAGTTTACTACATCAGATTTGCTAAATCTGCTTTTAGATACGCGAAGAAGGAACGGCTTACATTATCAGAGATTGTGTAGAGCAAATCCAGACAGGACAAACATAATAACAAAGAGAAGTAAAGCTTTGCATCACTCTTACTCGCAGTGTAGGCACTGCACACGTGGCCCAAGCTTCCTCTGCATGCTTGTCATCAAATGGAGAACAATCACAAGCGCAGCATGCTTTGATCACAGTGGTAGGAATAGATATGATTGCAGTAGAAGGGAGGCACTTTATGTCTAACCAACAGGTGGCAAGCCATAAGCAAACGCTTTCTGTCTTTTTCATATTGGTACAGAAGTTCAATCCATCTCAGTTTTGTTCTTTTCTTTTTTAAGCTCACTACTTAGATGCAGTTCGAGGTAAGTTTTTCCTATCAGCATTGCAAAAGAATAATGAAAAGATACAAAAGTATTGGGAATTAAGTGTTGTGTTATATGTTTTGTCTGAGCTTCTGTACTGTTAAGTTGCCAAAACAGATCAAATATTTGTTCACAGAGATATATGTATATACAAAGAGAGATTTACAGAAAAATATGCAGACTTTGTGCAGTTTTGTGCAGATTATGCAAATAATGTACTCAGCTCATTTGCAAAGTTATAGCAGCGTGCACATTATTCATGCAGACATCTGATGTGCTGCTACGTAAGTCAGATCTTTGTTCTTTCTTGCCATTGCAAAGTAGCAGAGGACTTGCTGGAAAAATTTGATCCTGTCTTCTGTGAGAAGAAAATATTTTTATTTTTTTGCCCGTTTTGTTTGATAGAGAGGGACCTGTTTATAAAAGCTGTCTTGGCTAGATGCGTGATAGAGTTCTCTTCAAATCGCTTGATACAAGGGTTAAATTTTGTGTTGTTTTGTTCATCTGATTCCCACGCCTTGCCTCAGGTCCTGCTTGGTCGTGGGAGTGTGAGTGCCTTCCCGTGCTTGGCTGCAGTCCCTCAGTCCTAGCCCTGCTGTGCAGAGCAGTGATGCACACTGCCCCTTACAGATCTGCCCCGAGCTGAAATATCAAACTAACCAATATTCCAGAAAGAGCTGAGTGCTTGGTATCTATTTGTTATTTCATTTCTTCAGAATTAGATGATGATAATAAAAACATGTAAGCATTCATTTGATTACATTTATAGTCTTAGACAATAACCATACACAACAGCAAAATATAATCGTGTACAAGACATGAATTAACTCAGTAGGATGGTAAATTGAAGTGGAAAAACATCCCCTCGCAAATCCTGTCCTTTCCCCCAGCTCACAAAAAGACAAATAATTGGGTTTTACAGTATGTCTGGTGGTTGCCAACCTCGAACTATTTTAGAGCAGTGAGTTCCAATGTGAGAAAACCATGCCACCTGTCTTCAGTTCCTCCTAGCGAGAGACTCAGACTCTCCTCTCTCTTTCCAGCTGTGATTGATAAACTGTCCAGAGAAGGGGGGAGGAGAAAGATGATGTGTCTGGTGTAAGGTTGTTAGGAGACATGCTGCATTCGGCCTTTAAGTCACATCTGCCAGACCAGTTATAGGCATTCTCCAGTCAGCCTCTCCCAAGCCTGAGGCCTTTTCTTTCTTCCTTGTCCTCAAAAGAAATTCTCTCTGGTAATACTTAAATGCTGATATTCACTCTCAAATACAAGAGAGCATTGAAATCCTCTAAATTCACGCTGGTAAACTGGAGCCCTCTTAGAAAGGATGCTGCTTGCACTGTTAATCTTATTGCTGGGCTTTATTCATTTTCCTTTGGCTCCATGCATGATAGGGCAAGGATTTGACAAATGTCTGAGCTGGCACTAGACTATGCAAGCAGATGGACATGTGAGTATGAATCCAAGAGACAGTTACTCAGTTACTTTTATAGGCAAGAGGTCTAGATGAGAATGTCCAAATTGCTATTGATTCAGAGTTTACAAGCATATAATCCAGGGGATACTGCAATCGCTGCTCCAGTTTTTATCTAGAACCAGCACCACTAAAGGGCAACTGTTTGTCACATTTGAATCAGCTCATTGAAAGAGGTAGAAATAGACATTGAAGGGAAACGCTGCCTCATTTTCCTTCTGTGGAAAGTCATTGTGTAGTAGAATAAACCAGACAGGCTTTTTCACATTCAGCTCAGTCTTTACAATCAGAATAAATAGATCACCTTGTTTCCCTGCAGCATATAGGATTATGTCCAAAAATGCCAGTTTGTCATTTAAAAATATTTCTCATGTATACCTTTGATATAAACATTGAGTATGTATATACATTTCCTGGTACACAACATTTTTTTCTATGTGTAGAGAAAGAGATTGACACAGCAGGCTGTTAAGTAACTTCTTACACATTTATTCACTTTTGCCTGTGCACAAAAAGTTGCACACTAAAAAAATCCTCACTCCTCAATGACAAATGATTCCTGGGCAAGTATAAGTAGGGATAAGTACAGGTATTTTTCCATATTCAGCCAAGAGTATGAATGTCATGCAAAGGAGCTGTATTGCTCTCTTTTTTAGGCAGCAAGGATTGAAGAATGTCGTTGAATAATTGCAACTTTACAGGAAGAGAAAAAAAACTCCTCAACGATTGTTTCTTTTTTCACTTTTTCTTTTTTTCTTCAATAGATGGCTGCCCAGGTCTCTGTTATGGAAATGGCAGGTGTACTCTTGATCAGAACGGATGGCACTGTGTCTGTCAAGTGGGCTGGAGCGGCTCAGGATGTAACGTTGTCATGGAAATGGTGTGTGGGGATAACCTGGACAATGACGGAGGTATGATACATAATTCATGGCTCTGTTTATTTGTCACATCCTCGATTCCCATTTGAATCTATAGTTTTGCTGTATGTTTTACTTTTCATCACAAAATATCAATGTTTTGTTTGTTTACTCGAGACAGTTGCTCTACAGACTTCATCAATGCAGTGACAGAATAGACCTTTTTGTTAGACGTTCTCCAAGGCAGAATTTATGTATGTGCCATACCTACCATCCTAAGGGTATTTTTACTTGGGTATTTTCTATAATATATTTAAAAAAAAAAAAAAAAATCTTTTAATGAGTAATTTCTTTCACCTTTCTTCCTTTCTTTCATCAGTGAATGGTTACCCCAATGAAAAACCCTCTGTTGCTCTTGGAAGCAGTGCAACTGTTTCTGATATGTTCTTTGCGATACCAGGCCGAGTATTGTGGGAAAAAAAGTTGACTCATTTGACTGGTGATGAGGATCTCTGGCTACAGAACGCTCCCTCTCAGGAAGCAGCGTTGTTTTTTTTTTCCAACAAAAACATCCAGTCTTTATTTCAGGCTTTCCAGAACAGCAGCAGTATTCCTCACAGGTTGTTCTCAAAATGCTGTTGCTATCTTTTTAGGAACACTTGGTTTACTAGACAGTCAAGGAGGACTGTTGCTTCCTCTGCTTTTATTTGTCCCCATTGGCTCACCCTGTACCTGGAGCTGAATAGGTTTCTTGGTCAGACTGTGAATGCATCTGCCCCAAATATGGTTGTGTTCTTCCTAAGACTTTCTACTGGGATGCATATTATTATACATCTCAGTATCTTGGGAGAGATCTCGTGCCTCAACGTTGTATCAGAACTTAGTATAATAATTATCTATTTTCTTCCAGGTCATTGATAAATTAAACTTGATTGAGAGCCAAGAACTGAGGTCACTGTGGGACCTCAATAGAAACACTGTGACTCAGTGCTGATTCCTCATTTACAGATATATTTTGAGACCTTCTGATTTTGTATCCTGTGGTCTCTAAGACCATGCTGTCCTTTGGCAAAGGCTTCCTCATTTCTGAATCCCATTCAAATTCGCCTTATACCTCTCTCATCCTTCCTTTTTTACCTTATTTCCAAGAGCACTGACAACCATGTCTCTGCCCACTCTCTCTGCTCCTCTATGCTAGTGTGCATCTCTCTTACACAAGGTCCCACAGCTGGGATCGCTGCCCCCCGCCTGCTTTCCCATCTGTCCGGTGCTCTCCCCTGCTGTCCGAGCCTCTGACTCACTCGTGTACATTCTTAAATCTGCCCACAAAAATCCTGTTTTCCCTGTAATGTATGTAAAGCATTTTCTGATACACTCTGAACTGGCTCCGTATAAACTGTGCTGTATTGTGATTTTCTATGCTTTATATTCAGCAGTAAAGGTGAGTTATTGAAAGAGTTGGCAGTCTTAACTCTAAATCTCCTTGAATTTGTCAGTTTAAGGCAGACACTTAACATCATTTCACTGCAGGTTTTAAAAGTAATTTTCTTTTTCTTTTTTAATGGTAACATAACATGTACTAGGACAGCTCTGTTGACGTTACAATTAGAGATAAGTACAGAGAGAAATATTTAATTAATTTGGCTAGTACAGATGGGCTAAATGTAATTAAGTTTTCTTCACAATCAATATTATATAAGAAAAGGAAAGAATATCTACATATTAAACCCACTTCTCTTTATATGTGAAATTCATGGGACCTGATCTGGACAAACATAAATTAGAAAAATATCCCTACAGTCATTAGAGCTATACCAGTTTTAATTTTACATGAAATCAGAAGCTGATTGCTATTGTTTCATGGTTTGTGTACTTCTGTAACCATAAAAACAAAATTGGGAAGGAGTTGTGACATTATCTGCTAAGTTCCTCACGCCATGAGGTTATGCCTTAGACTATGAGATCATTATGGTGGCATGATGAGTTCCCATCCATCAGGCTACATAACAGGTTTAGGCTCATAAAGGTGGAGCCTATTAAGTTTTTGCCTGCAGTTGTGGTATGCTAAGAGTGTGCACTTATTCAAGTTGCCAAAGTTCAGCTGGCAGGTAGTCACTTTGTAAGCAGTCAGTTATGATAGGATCACATACAGGCAGCAACACGTAGCCTAAAAGATTGTGCTCCAGACCTAATTTAGTGCCATGCATAGTCCAAATTATGGTATTCTTATCTAGAAAAGGTCTTATTTATTGCAGTCATGTTTAAATCAAGCATTTTTGTATCAGCTGTTATGAGGTGTTTCGTGCTTCGAGTCTTTAGAAGGAAGTTACAACCAAATCTGTGGTAGCATTGGACAAATGCTATTTCAAACAAACTGTAATTTCAGTACTTTCAACAACTTCAAATTTGCAGTTGCTCAGCATGATAATTTTGTGTAGATTTATTATATAGTACTTTCTGAGACTGAAAACCTGACATTGTTACTATATCAAAATACGTGGTAGAAAAAAATATTTTATTATAAAAATGGAAGAGTTTAAGTGATTCCATCTTCAGAGATTAAATAATCTCATTTGTTAGGCGTGAAGAAGTATTAGCATTATATATTATATATATTATATATGTGATCTGTAGCAATGGCACAGAAGTTTTAGGGAGGAGGAAGCCTTGAACTGTTTTTGTAAGACCTGCTATATTAAAGGCAAGCCACAAGTGTGCTCATGTGCATCCCAGCTCTGCAGGCACTGAAACACTGAGTTCCACACCAGGGCAGTTGTTCCTGATGGTGAAGTTAAACACATGCAGACCCATCTTCAGGGAGATGTTTCTTTTAGAGCTCTGTTAGTATGCTCAGTACTCACACCCTGACTGTATCAGAGCTGTACTGTTCCTTCTCATCACTCTCTGTTAGCTTTTCTCTCCTTGCAGAGTTAAGGGCATGTTTACCTGTTCAAATATCACTATAAATACCACTGGAAAGGTCTTAGCATTATAACAGATGTGCAACGACATGGTTTGCACTTGCTCTTGTGGAGTACATCTGCAGTCTGTTAGCACAGTGATGTCCATTAAATAACAGCAAGACGTCAAGACGTCCTTTACAGTGGGGTGTGCCTTTCCCCTGCTGCAGATTTCCTCAGCATTGCAAGTTCCCCATTTCTTTTTCTCACTCTTTTGTTATCATGACTGACATGATTTCATTTTCAATTTATAAGATGAGCATTCTGCTCCTTTGAGCAGGTCATTTTCTCTTGTCCTGCCATTGTCTTCTACTCTCTTTGGAAGCTTTGGTAGCTCCAAAGGTGAGCATCAGTGTCCCATGGCTGCAGAGCCTGAGTGCTGGGATGTGTGAAGAGCTGGGCACCATCCCACCACCAGCTTGCCAGACACTCTTCTGCTCTTCTTACCTGTGCTTACCTTGCTGCTGCACATGTGGGTCATCGTTACAACCTCAAAGATACAGCCTGTCATTCCCTTGAATTCCTTTGATACTGATCTCTGTTTTAAATTTTCTTGGATCACTTTTCATCATTTTTTTTTCTTTCCTGGATCAATCTTGACTGTTTGTTTTTAAGGAAAATGCTATTTACTGCAAGCATTGAATTCCCTTCCAAATACCCCTTCAGTCACTTCAGACAGTTACTGTAGCATTCTCCAGGCTTTTCCAAGCACAAGAAAACACGTGAGTCAGCACAGCCTTTGGTAGATAGCCATCGCTGCTAAAATATTGATGTATTCCTGACCCATCCATTGGTATTTTAATAACCTATCTGTCACAGGGATATTGAGTCTGTATATAAGTAATATGCTATTATTACACAATATAAATAATACTGATGGGAATGGTTTTTGCTGTTGCTGAGCAGCGAGGGCTCCCCAGGGATGCTTTTTTCTGAAAATATGATGTATTTGCACTCTGCTGCGTGTGGAAGGCCAAACAATACTCCTGCCCATTGAACAGAGCACTGAACAGCCTTTCCTGGGACATAATGTTGAGTTTCCAATGTCCTTACACAACAGCAGTGTTCTCAGTTAACAGCCTCACTCTTTGCTGCATTCTACGTATTACAGCTGAAATTTGGGGAGATGTTTGGATTAATGCGTTACAAATAAGTCTCATTAACGTTGCTGCTGCCTGGTCTCTTCCAAAGTTCCTCTTTGATCCACTTCACCCAGATTCCTGGCAACCCTAATTGGGCTTAACTGAGCCTGTGGTGAAACAAGTTGGCACAGGCATTGTTTAAAGCTTATTTGAAATCTGTAAAAGAAAGCAAATGTAAGTTGAAGACTCCTGTGGATTTTTCTTCACAAACAACGAAAGTGTTGGACAATTGACTACATGAGTTTAATTACTGAAAAGCTCAAATCCCTCAAGACCTGGGAATTTCAGCATTGAGTTTTTTACACTGTTGTGAATAAGGAGTTCAGCGAACAAAATCTGTTTACTGAAGGGATAAACTTGCAGCTCATTTTGCTTTCTGTGAAAATGTTCTGGAGGTTTGTTCTCAGAGCTCCATCCCTGCCTTGCCCTCATCAGGATTGGTATGGAGAATGAGAGCACTTACACAGGCACCACTGGGTCACTGCAGCAGAGAAAGCAAAGGGCACTGGTGCTGTTTGTATTAAATACAGTACACTGTTTGGGGATGGTCTTGATTTTCATGCGAGTGAGCACATATGTCTCTTGGTCCATGTGTTTGGGAGTATCCCTGTGTACATGTGTATGCATGTATGAGCATACAGGCTGCTACGTGCAGCATTCTGGTTTTCACAGTAAACACAAAACTTCAAACCTAAATAGAGAACATTAGCAGTGCCTTCTCCATGTATGAAAAGGCTCGAAGAGATGAGAACTGTGCTCTTTGAACTTTAAAGCAGAAGAATTGCAATTTTTATTACTATTTGCATTTTGCTTGGCAGCATTTGATAATGGGGACAGATTATTAAAATCTGCAGTAGCCTAGTAATGTGGGAAGTAGAATCCAATTGAATTTGGCATTTCCATATCCAGCCAATAAAACCTCTGAGTGGTTTAATAGAAAAGAAGCTGTGGTGAAAGTTACTGCGCTTTGCATTATTGAGCTGGGGAAGGGACCAGTGCTGCAGTGGGAACTGCTTTGTTCTTTGCTTCCTTCTCAGTGACCTTCCCAGTGCCTCTCCAATGTCTTCATGGTATTCTGCCACCTGGAAACCAATTGTGAACACCGATACATTTTCAGCATCATGTTGTTGCAACACAAATTGAAAGTAATTCAGGGGTTTATGGAAAGATTCACAAAGCCAAGAGTTTAAAAGTAGGTGGCATGGAGATGTGAATGCCGTGCCTGAAATATTTCACTTGTTCCGTGGTCTTGCTATTGGATTTTATGTTAACAAGTGAGATGTCACCTCAGCTGACAATGTACCTTTTTGTTTTCCAACCATTACTGTATCTTCTTGAGCTGTTAATACAGATTACGTGCTCAAATACAAACTATATAAAATACAGTTATTGTGAAGCATTCTCTCAAACCTGACAAGGAAATAGTTATATTGCTGGGAAGTAAAGAGGAGGGTCCATAGCTTCATTCCCAAGTTAGGCAGGTGCTGAGGGTGCTCCTCCATGTAGAAGAGAGATTGCTGCATAATCCATACATTACAGAGTGTGCTGTACTCAGCACACACAGAACCCTCAGTGGCTGCAGTATGAAAGAGGTGAGAAGGAATTAATTTCATCACATTTATGTATTTTTTTCCATCATATTGAGTACAAAATACTTGTGTAAGCAAGAAAATGCATTGTTTTCTTTTTTTGTTGAACAACATTGTGTGATTCCATTGACACAAACTTCCGACACAATAAATATTAATGTTATTCCTTACTGAACACTTCCTGAAGGGATCCTTCTCCCAGCAAGGAAATGAGCAAACCTCATCCTAGCACTGCTACAGCAGCACAGAGAGGAGTGGTGAGGCTGAGAACAGAACAGCTTGTTTTGGCATGCTCTGCCTTCTCTTTGAAGTTGCTTAAATTATTTAAGAGTGCCATGAAGCACTTTTTATCCTCAAGTTGGTCTTTGTGGATTCTGTTTTAGCAATAATGTTAGAAGTATTTTGACTGCCTAGTTTATTTACTTTTTTTTTTTTTTTTTAAAGAAAGGTCTATAATTACCTTTTGCATACAAAGCAAAATGCCTGGAAGTTGTGAACATGTAATTCTTGCCACCTCTCGAATTTGAAATTTGTCTCACCAAAATCTGAATCACTTTGTTATATAATCTGTACTGCACTGTGAAGGTCCCTGACTGCCTTTTATGTCAGATAAATTTGAAAATGCTAATAGCAAACTAGAGTCATTTACACCCCTGTAATACATCCTAGCCTACACCTATGCTGTGACGCACTGTTTGTAATTGACAATAAAAACTCCAGTATACAGAGTCCCCTGCTGTATGAATTACAGTTTCTGCTGTTTGCAGTGGTTTGTTCATACTCCTTACCTTTGTCTCCTGAGATCTAATAGAAACCCTGCTGTTTTCTTAACACGCTAAGTTTTTTAATAGTTTGTTCCTGATCTGAAAACTTAGCACACACACACAAAAAAAAAGCACAAACAACTGTGACCATTGGTTGAGTACTGAAAATTATGTGTGTCTGCTATTTCCAAATGAATGAGTTTATAAGTGAGATATTTTTTTCCCGTGTTATTCCCATGGATTAAAAATCTGTTTAAATAGGATTGACTTGTTGAGAACAGTATCTAAACATGCATTTGCTAATTCCTTTTATTGGGTATGATGCTGAATTATGGTAGTAAATGACAAGAAGATGGCTAAAGAAAACCTTTGCAGGAGACAGAAATTTCTGATTTATGAAATGTGTGTAAGTGGAGGCTTAAGCTGAGGAAAGTCAGCCTTCATTTCTCTGTGCCACTAGATCCAAATAAGGCAAGCTACGTGTAAGAGAAGACTGGAACAAAATGTCCTCAATAATTTTTGTTCAAAAGCTTCTGCTCAGAAATCATAGAATATTTCATGTGGATTTATTCAAAATTAAATGTTTGATTTCTGAATTTATATTTGTAGGATATATATATATATGGGTTTTTTTTATTATTATTAAAGCAGAAGACTAATGAGCTTTAAGTGGAAGAAACAATTTATTTTGCATAAGAGTTCCAAATTGGCCCCAAAGTAGATGTTTTATTATTTTACTTCAGCAAAGTGTAAGAAATTGATTTCACTATTATGGAAGAAGATTCAACTTCCTAAATTCTGTTTGTTTGGGGGAAAAAAAAAAAAAAAAAAAAAAAAAAAAGCTAAATGTTGCATTATTTAAAACTATTATAGTTAAAAAATCTTCAATACAAACTCTGTATCCATTTGTTGTGCTGTTAGTTCAAATGCCACCTTGGGTTATTCTGATAGGCTTCCGCAACTTCACACCCTTCCTAGTGGGAAACCCACCCCTTTCACAGCCCTGAAACCCTGGAGAAGGAAATGAAACCAAATACGTGTAATTCAAGCCAAAATAACACCATTAGCAGAATCTGTATGGGCTTATAGAATGGTCAGTTTGTAAAGAACAGATGACAACTGATTCTGCTTGGAAAACAGAAAGCAGTTTTCCCTTTGCCTGCTTTCTTTAAGTACACAGCATGAATGCCAAGTGCTTGTTGCCAGGCGTCAGCTGTTGACCAATGCAAAAAAGAATGAGGATTCTATTAGAGAAAGCAATTGTAAAGAATTTAATTGTTGCCTTTTTAGCTGTTTATTTTCTAAGCAAATCTTCAGATTCTAATAGTTCTGAGAATTTCCACTTTTGCCTCTTGCATAAGTGAGAGAATTAGGTCAGCTCAGTTCCCACATTGAATGGCTTGTTGACAAGGAAAAAATTAATCAGAGGAGCTACAGCAGAATAAATTACTCCAAAATAGCTTCCCCACAGATACTTATTCTGGAATAAGCATGTCTTTTTAATGATTGGTACTCGTTCTGCCAGACCAATGTTTTTCACATTTCCCAGGTACACAGCAACTTGTGCCTTGCAGGGAGTGCCTGGGCTCCTTGAAGAAGAGCTGTCACTGCTGGAACTGCTCCACCAGTACAGACCTGACCTGAGTGGTCACAGCCTGCCACATCAGAGCCCACGCAGGGTTCTTCAAAAGTACAGAGTAAAAGCAAGGGATTTTACTTTCTTCGTTGCCTTTTCAAGTCTTGTGGAATTCTTGCAAATATTTGCAGTCTTGGAGGGGGTAGTGGTAAACTTGGTGCTTTTTTCAGCTCAATTCTCATATTTAGAGTATAGAATGACTCACTTTGGACAAAGAAAGGGGAAGCAGTAGGAATAGGTGTTTTTTTTTCCTTGCAATTCCAAGTTTGCTTTTCAACCCAAAAAATACCTTTTTTTTTCTTCCTTCGTGAGAGCATATTGAAACTCTCTCCTTTGGCTCGTATTGTTTACTTCTCCTTCTATTTCATGTGTGGCTTTCTTTAGAGTGGAGATCTCTTATTATCTCAGCTAACAGATTTCCCAGCAAATTTAAATAGCTTTTTAGGTTTTCTTGAATATAAGGCTACTCTCAAAGTCAATAAGCTCAGTATGGCCCTGTGAAGCTCCTCTCCCACTACTAGCAGTTGCCTGTTGCATTCCAGGACTGGGGGAATATGCAAGAGCTGACCTGTAGCTATGCCAGCTTTGCCAGACCTGAGGGGCTCGGATTATTGTATAGCTATCTACAGTTGCCCTTGTCTCATCATCACAAGAGCTAGCCTGCACTATCTGATTTCCCAGCTGCAGTAGCAGAGATTTGTTAATATTTTTTGCTTAGCCAAACAATTACCTTGCTCAAGGTCAGGCAAAGATTTTCAGGAAAGCCCATTTCATTATACTTGTTTGTTCAGTTGAAGAGCTTTTGCTTTCTTTTCAAAGTGAATATTTTATGCTGTTATTTACTGAATACTCACATAGTGCAGTGAGCTCTGTTGAGAAAAGAGCAGAGTTGTCTGAGAGCTGGTCTTGCACCCATTGAAGTCAATGACAAAATGACAACAGCTTCTTTGATAATGCAGTTTGCCCTGAGGAGGTAGGGTTTTATAGGCACAAAAGTGTCGGCACAAACAGAGCAGGAAAAGTCAAAGTTTGAAGTGAAAATATCTGACAGTACGTTGATGTTGTAGCATTCCAGTTTTAACACAAGGGAAATCCATGCAGTGATATGATGACTCCACACTTACAAGGCTGACCTTGTTAAAAATACAAAGAAGAGATGCCTTTTTTGAAGGTTAAAGGATATGAAGCCTTACTGTTCCTTTATATGCATTAGAGTGTTTGTCAACCCAAGGAAGTTAGCAACTGATAAGTCACGAAATGGATTTTTAAGAGGATAGTTGGACATTTTACCATACCTTATTAAATCTGACAGTTTCTGCTGAAGTATGTAATTTAAGCAATTTGGACGTCTGGGCTGCTGATGGAAGCAATTAAATGCTGATGGCCCAATTTTAAGTTTTATTTAGGTGTTTAATTTAGATTTACTTCAGTGCTTCACTTTGCTTTTAATCATAAGATTTGGACATTTAAGTAAATTACTGTCACCCTCGAATATAGCTGCAAGTTTCTCCGTGAAGAAATGTAGATTTTTGAAAAATCAATTATTGCTTCAGTTTTTCGTGCTTGAGGAGTGAAGGGAGGAGAAACAGATTTGTTTTCACTCACCAAATTTGCTTTCCTTGGGCATACATCCATGGAGAAGACTGCACCATTCAGGTCACTGGGATAAAGCCTGTATGGATGTGTGAATTTGTTTATCACCAACTGCCAAAGGACTGTAGTCATGAATCTGCCCTTTTGGGATCATGTTAGTATTGCAACCAATAAATGAAAACAAACATCCTGAAGCACATCTGAAGCTATCGTAGGGCTTAAAATGGAAGTTAGAAAACTGCTACAAGGATCTTTTTTTACTACTGTAGTAAGGATGCTCATGGAACTTATATAACATTTCAGATTTTCTTGTTATTGTAGCCTGCTTAGTGAATGTACATCCTTCACAGGTGTGAACATACAGTAGGGGGCAGTGAGAGAGATCAGCTGCTCCATGTGGCAGTATTGTGTAGTGATTTTCTTCTGTTTGTTCTACAGTCCCACTCTTCCCTGGACACTGGGTTTGTAACTTCTATTTTGTCATTGTTACGTGGGGATTTTATGAGGTGGTACAGTGTTAATAATTAGAGAGAAACACCTACCCAGAATTAAGCATGTACATAAATGCTTTATTGAGTTTGAATGTATCATAATCAGCATGCCTTCCAATTGATTAAATACCTCCTGTGCTTTCCAGTAGTAAATGCTGTGCTTTGTTCTCAGAATCACTCAGTTCTCTGAACTTTCTATTCTCTTTGTTTCAGATGGCTTGACAGACTGCGTAGACCCCGATTGCTGTCAGCAAAACAACTGTTATGTGAGTCCTCTCTGCCAGGGTTCGCCTGATCCCCTTGACCTTATCCAACACAGCCAACTGCCTTTTTCTCAGCATCCTCCAAGGCTCTTTTATGATCGAATCAGATTTCTTATTGGGAAGGAAAGCACTCATGTGATCCCAGGAGATATCTCATTTGAGAGCAGGTGAGTTTTATTCTAGATGTAATGCCTCTGAATATTGAGAACAGCAAGGAAGTTACTTGACTAGGAGAAAGTGCTATGTAGATTATGGAGAAGTCTTCACTGACAATCCAAAAGTATTTTAAAAGGTAGCAAACTTTGAAGCCCCAACAGCTGTGGGTCTTCCTTATCATATTCTCATTGTTACCCATCTAGCTTAAAAAAGCATCACAGTAACTCTACTATTCTTATTAAAAAGACTGAACTGCTGTGAACCATCAGTACTTGAAAAGTAAGTGAGGGGACATTCAACTCTTTGTGCTGCAAATGCACGTAATGGCAGGAAACAAATGTCTTGAATTCATATATGCTACTCGATAGAATTTGTTTAGTATTCAGAGTAATAAATTCAACGTGAGTTATTTATGTATAATCTAGCTATCTAATTAACAAACTTGCTTTTTTAATTACATATGCATAAAGAGTATGAAGTTAACTATCTTGTGTTGCAGATTATTCTTATGCTGTCATGTAAACAGTAGTGTGTGATTGTTGAGTGTTTTGGAGATTGGCTTGCCCTTCAATAGGAAAAGCGTGCAATAGAAGAGGAGCACTTACATGCTCAGAAACCCAGTAACACACATTTTCTTGAGCATTTGATATATAGGGACATATAAGTTTTTATGCTGTAGTTCACCTGGGAAGCTATAACTTACATGCTGACAAAGAGATCTACAAATCATCCACATCACCTAACTATTACCCTGTCAACTAGGCATATACATTAGATAAACCATGTTCCAGTAATAAGGGCATAAGATTTTTTTATTTTATTTTCAGAGCACAGTAAATAGCACTTAGGTTACAACCTCAACTTCATTCCATAGCAGCACACAAATTCAGTGCACTTTGTCTTTGTACTTTATTAATTATTAATAAAGTAAATATGTAAACAGAGTCTTTATTGATCTGTAATACCTAGACGTTTAATCAGTATTAATAACGAAACAGGATGTTATAAATATGTAGAACAATAGGGCATGAGAATGAACTGTGTGAAGAGCACCACCTGACAAAGATGGGTCTTTCTGAGTACAGCACTGATGGAACAGTGCCATCGCACCCCCTACAAGATCCTTGGCTGGCTGTACATGCCATGCAGCAGACTGCAGTTTAAAACACAAGTCACCAGTGAAAGATTTTCCTCATGGAAGTGTCTCACCATGAGGTGTTTTCACAGAGGAGGTTAGCACTCAAGTCGCCTGAATGGAGTTCTGTGGCATTGCAAATGTTAGCAGCCAGATTGCACGTAATCCCATCACTATGCTTTTGTAGATATAAGGAACTGATCTTTTAAAGCTATCATTGTTGGGATTTAACTTGGATTTAAAAGCTTTTCCTGAGTGTTTCATTTCTTTACCCTAATGTCTGGTATGCTTTAGGAGAATGAAGAGCATTGAAGGTCTGTGTGTGAGCAGCAGCCCATCCTTGCCATGTTTTCATACTTCAGGCTTTATAATATAAAGGAAGGTGACTTGTAGTTGGGCTGGTGCATTGTACACACCCCAGATATCATTTCCTCACTTGGTAGAGAGATCAGAGATCTTTGGGATTCTGATGGGACTGCTTCTGCATTTAGAGTTAGGGCAGTGCCTCGAGATTTGCCCTGCACCGTGTCTCTGGGATTTTGTCAGCAGTGATCTGCCATGTATGGGCCACCCTAAGGAGTTCATCGGTCTACACTTCACTTGATCCCCAAGTCTTCCAGGCTGTTGAAAAATTGCTCATCCATAAGTCAAACATTATTAAAAACTGCCAGAATTTTCCTTAAGGATCGTGGATAAGCAAAATCTCAGAAGGAAGCAGTAGCCTAGCAGCACTGTATCTGTTCAGAATCTTCCCCTGACATAGTCAGTCTGGTTGTCGTCTGTGTCTGTTTGTCTCCTGGGAGTTAAGATTATAGGAAAAAAAAAAAAAACAAAAAAAAATATAGGTAGATTACTATTACTACTGTAAATACATCGAAAATCTGTGATCCTCCATATCCATAGAAGACCAAAGAATATTTGAGTTTTCTAATCTCCTTTTGGCTACTGCTGAAGAGGTTCTGTCTGTGCAGATGATATTAACTCTTGGCTATTTGCAATGCCGTATTTGTAGCATTAGTGGTTAAAGGAGAAGTTCTGTAAGGATTCATTTATTTCAGAGCATTGGCATCCATTCACACTGGTGCTCAGATATAGAATTTTGCAAAGCCCTAACTGGCTTTTTTTTTTTTTTTCCTTTTTCCAAGTCTCCGAGATCATTAGGAGGATCATTAGGATTACAGAAAAAATATCTATTTCTTCTTCTATCTGAAAACTGATGTTCTCAGTCTTCTGATGAAAACGACATTGTGAAATGTATTACTGTATTGTGTGTCAGGGGTACTGTGGGTGATGTTTACATGAATCTCACTGTAGATAATGCTGATTTCATGTTGAATTGCTTAGGGAAAGCTATCAGAAAACAGCAAAGATTATCTCTGTCCTTAAGCCTGAAAGTGTTTGGTCTCTGCCATATTCCTGGCATTTTCATCTGACATACTAAAATGAGTAGTTGTGACAACTACTGGGATGTCTGTCCTTTTGCAGCATAGACTTTATATTAGATCTAATTTTTTAAAAACTAGGCTTCTAGTTCAGTGCACAGACCAAAATTAGTATTAAGGAACTCATTGTTTTCAAAAAATACATTTTCTTGTTGTGTCGTTTGCGCAGGGTTTTTGACATGCTGCTAACCTGAACAGTGACATGCTGAAAGGCAGATGAGACACATTCTGAATAAATGGAAATGTGCTAGCTTACATCAGGAATGATTTTGAGCCACTACATGTAGCATGGCGTAGAGGATTAAAATGTTTTATCAACTTCCTTTCTCAGGAAGATTTTCGGCTTGTTTCTTTGCTGAGAGTTTTTAATGCATGCTGCTGGCAAGCTATTTGACTCACTGCAAATTGCCTACAAAAGGGGTCCAGTGCATGGTACTGAATTAATTACCCTTCAAAGGCTGCTTATAGCAACACTGTCAGCAGGAAGAAATGAATGTACCTTGCTCGCCTTTAGCTTAATTTCTCTGATTGAAGGCTTTAATCAGAAATGTAATGCAGTAAATGACATCTTCTGGTAATGTGACACTTGCGAATTCACACGTTGCTTGACGGAGTTCCACATCTGAGCTTAATGTCTCAGCCTGAGGTGCTCAGAGAATATTGGAAGCTCAACACACTAAACAAAAGCAGAAAAATAACAAATAAGAAGTAGCAGAGCAAGACAGAACGGTGGTGGAATAATGAAGTGCTTTACAAGCAGTGAAAGAATGCATCTGGAATTTTAAACTGCTGTTTATATTTTAAATTAGAGATGTCAAACAATTTACATGGCAGAGATCGGAGAGTCACAGAGCTGAGCTCCTCACTTTTACGCACAGAATGACCATGAAGCATTTACAGAGAAATTCTACTTTTTTTAGGCCACCTATAACCCATAGGAATCTCTGCTTTCTCTCAACTGCTCCCTCTGGAGCTGCAGCTTTAGAACAGCATATCAGGAGACTAGAAACATTTTTAATACATTGAAGACACAAAGGCAGCTTATCAGGGACTTGTTCCCTTCCGAAATACTCCTAATTGTAAAAGTCATTTTTGCATTCACTATAAAGTTTAAACATCTGAACAACCTTACTCCAAGATCGTGTAGTCTTTGCAAGTTAAATGGCTGTAGGATGGGTGGTATGAGTTGTTACCCCACATGAGAAATCAAAGCAGGTCAGTCACAAATGTGTTGAATAAGCCTTAGAGGCTGAAAATCCAGGAGGAAAATGCAGCACATTGTGGAGGCCTAGTGATGTTTAGAGTTTTCTTCATTAAAATTAATAGCAGTGAGCAGTAGCAAGGTCCAACAAAGAGAGTGAATTTCCTCACTGAGGCGAGGAAGGAGTGAAATAGCAGTGGAGTCAGATGACTGAGGGGAAAAAGCCCTAAAAACTCTGTTAAGGAAAGGAATTAAGCGAGATCTTCTGCAAGCCAGTGCGCTCCATTTGGAGTGTGGTCATCTGCTCTGTGAGCTGTCAGGACCCTGGGGAAGCAGGGCCAGTGGCTGCAGTGTGGGGGTGTTTTGTTACTTCCCAGAGCCCTGCAGATTCATGCTGGCCATAAAGTAACTGAAAAAGGTCTTAATGCCTGCAGTAAATGCAAAAATTAGAAGTAATTCTGATCAAACGCCTAGCTGGTAATTCAAAAAGAGGCCAAAGAGTGAAGACTCTTCAACTTGAGTGGGTAGTAAAAAGATAGTAAATAATGAGAACAAATGTGTCGACACAAAGGAAGGTTTAGAACATATGAAATCTAAAAGAGTGGAAAGACAGTTCAGTACAGATAAACGTAGAATAATGAGTTTTAGGAGTCTTTATCACATAGTGTAAATGTGTGTGGCTTGTAAAATATGATGAATAAAAAAAGGAGCAGGAAGTTGAAAGATAAGTCTCTTAATATTATTTATGAATAATGAGAAGTGAATGAATAGAGGAAAAGAACTGTGTATGAAATAATGAAGACTTTGATGAGTTGTTATCACAGAAATCTGTACACTTGATAAAATATGAGGAAATAGTGGAGTCAGAAGATAGATCTGTGGAATGAGGATCAGTGAATGAACAAACAGGAGTACTAGAACAACATGCTGAATAATGATGACTCCTACAAGTCTCTCTTAGACCCACAAGCTTTTTAAACATGGACTGCACTAATAACAGGATTGGAAAGTGAGAGATAAGTCTGTCGATGTCAGAAATGCAAGAAAACAATTGGAACCAGTAGATACTATTCTAATACATCAGAGAGTAATTGAGCCTGGCTTCTCTTCTTCAGTGAGTCTTGAGTGTCTGTTGAAACACACAAGAATTTGATTGCCTTCAGTGGAGCAGCAGACTTTGCCCACAGCTCAAACCACAACCAACTTAGTTAATGTAGGGAGCAGAAAGGTGCGTACTGACATTAGTGCAGCATTTCCCATTCCTCTGAGAATTCTCATCTACTTTGCTTATAATTAGTATCTTTCTATGTCCTGGGAGCATGGAATTCTTACTAACAGCTATGGTGAATAGCATACAGAAAAAGAGGTTGTTTTTTACCAGTTGCATTTTCTCAGGTCACAGTCAGCTCAATTTGATGATATCATAGCGGTAAATTATTGTTCTGTCGAGTGGCTTTGGATCTTAGGAAACAAGTCCAGATTTTCAGAAATTTATGGTCTCTAATTCACATATATGATTTCACTGGATCCTGATCAATTAGTCTCTCAAGGGATATTTCTTAAGTTTATATACAGACTCTTAAATAATTCCCACTTGAGGCCCCATGTTTTCCCTTTCGGTTACATATTCACACCACAAAGTTGTTGTGTTCCTATTGGGGTCTGCTGCAAACTTTCAACTTGAAAGGGAAACATTACAATGTCTAAATTTATGCTTATTGGTTATAATAAATAATACCATTTGTCTTTATAGACATCCTAATGTTTTTGACCCTACATGTCTTAACGTTATCAACTACTTCTGCCTACACTGTTCAGTTCATTGTGTGAAAGCATATTTGCAGGAAATTTGTGCAGTTGTATCATTAGATCCTAAAGCCTGGATCCTTGCAGCCAGCAGAGCTGTGCTAATGTAGAATACCTGAGGGCACGGGGCAAAATGCTGAAAGGTATTTCAGTGGAATATAGATGTGTAAGAAAATCTCACCAGATCTTAATTTGCACAGTGAGAATATTTCATATGTTATTCTTCATCCTTGATGGTGTTTTTCTCCTTTATTCTTCAGTCTTCAAATTTATAAAAGGCCAAAGCTAAGAGAGCATTCTAACGTGAAAGTAACAGTCTTAAAAGACAACAGTACAAATTTAGTGCGGACAGAAGGAAAAAATTGTCATGAGTAAAGCACTCATACAGAAGGATTGGAGTGAGTTATCTGGTGAGGATATAGACAAGCATCTGTCTGGAGTAATGTAGGCATAGTTAATCTTACCTGAGGCAAAGGAACAGACAAGATTAAGTCTTGTATTTCCTTTCAGCTTTCATTTTGTATGATTTTGTCAGCCTATATTTGGACCCACTTATGATTTCACTTTCCTACCTGTTGATTTTGGTGCATTCTGTCATGCTGCCATATTCCATCCTCTTTAGTGGAATGGAAAGATTTTTATGCTGGAAAATGGCAACAAGTTCAAATATGCACTACAGGGAATTTCAGAGGGCATAACCTGTTCAGGTGCTCTTTAGATTTACCAATGTAACTTTCTGAGGTTGAAGTATGATCATGTGTCTCACTGCTGCCTTACAGCATTAGTTCAGCTTTTTTTTTTTCTAACAGGCAGCAACGCCCTGTTCTTAGCAGCAGAGAAAGAGGTTTCATTCTCCCCTTTCACAAATCATCACCACTGGAGCTGCAGCAAACTAAATCAGTGAAACATTTGCATTGATATTCAATGGCAGAACAAATGGTGTCCTGAAATGTAGACAGAAAGGGAAATGCATTCTTGATACACTAACGATTCATAGGGCAACCTGTGTGACTTCTTCATTATAATGTTTTTTCAAATCGATCTTTTGGGCTTGTTTGAATTTTCATTCAAAATCAAGTCATGATGACATTACAGCAATTCTCCCTGCTTGGGGCAGAAACGTAGCTCAGTTTCCGAGTTCAGTACCCTTCTCACTGTCCTGATGAGTCTGACGTTGTTGCCTCTATGCTTTTTCTTGCAGACGTGCATGTGTCATTCGTGGCCAGGTGGTAGCAATAGATGGAACTCCTTTGGTTGGTGTGAATGTCAGCTTTCTACACCACAATGAGTATGGATATACCATCAGTCGACAAGATGGAAGGTGAGATTTTTATGTACAGTCCAGATTATTATTTTTTTTTAGTTTGGATCTATCTACCTCTGCCCCTTCATGTGCAATATTCTGATAAAATTCACTCGTCAAAGTGTGGACTCAGGATGCCATCTGACTCTGCTTTGGTAGCATACCTGTTAGAGCTACCTGTGGTAAAGAGGCAAAGAAGAAAGGGGAAAAAAAAAGAAAAGAAAAAAAAAAACTGAACAGAAACAAGATTAGTGACATTCAAACACATGGAGTCAAAATCTGACAATAATGCTGCACCAGCACATCCCTGACATTTGAAAATGTTCAGTAGTCAGGCTTTCCAGACTTTCCAGAGAATTCTCTGTGTTCCCTCTTTTTTCTGTCTCCTGTTGTAAATCTGGGAAGCAGTTTATTGAAGTGTCAATGAAGTTAACTCCTTTAACTGATCGTCTAAGCCATACAAGTAAAACTGGGGACGGAATCTTCACAGAGACAGAACTGTCACGCTGTTGCTCTGCATCCTGTCCAGCATTCCATCCCTTCCCTGACCTAATTGACTGAGCTTAGTTCTCAAAGACAGATGAGTTCCTATATATTCTACATTGCCCTGCAGGGATGGTCACCCATTTGCAGTAGGATCATGATGTACTCTTAAACTTCAGATGTATTAAGCTTCTACTGGCTTCATCTTTCTTGGCTGTGTTACGAAAGACAAGAAGCCAGAAGCTCTCTTCCTACAAGGGAAGAGTGTAATTTGTCACTTTTTTGTTTTTTGTTTGTCACTTTATCACCATAAGGAGCATGCATATTTATTTTACTTTACTTTCTTGACTTTCACACTATTGAAAGTTGGTAATTACTATTTCTTATTTACGCTAGTCTGGATAAAATTGTTGCATGGAAATATGCTACCTGTATTTTGCTGTGAATGTAATCGGTGTCATTTGAGAAATGTGATGAGATATGCATAATTAAGCCTGACTTCTTATCACAGTTTGTTACCATCAAAAGTCTCAGAAATAGATGCATTCAGTAACGCAGACAGTGAAGTATCTATTTACATATTGTCTTCTGTTGCTTGAATGTGGATGTCAGAAACTCAGAAAATTAACACTTTGTATCTTGCCTCCTATGTCCCACTGCTTTGAAGCCTAGATATTCCAAAGGTGCTTCAATGTAACTTTCAGAAGTTCACCTGCCTTATTTACAAGAGCTGATTCATTGCTGGTTCAAATAATCCACAATTTTCCCAAAACCATATCCTGCACAGAGGGGTCTCTTATTCAGTATACTCTCCTGCAACTTTCAGAAAATGGAAAAGGGATATGTTAAGAAAAGGCCTACCGGACTGTTGGGCTTCTTATTCTGCAGACCATACCCACACAGATTATAAGTGTCCCTTTCCTGAGCTAGGGATTTCTTTTTCTATAATCCAAATCAACTAGGTCCAGATTCTTGTTACTAGTGACTTGTTATTATCAATTCTAGTTGATAAGTTGTTGATGGCCCTACATGTGCCAGGGGGTTGGAGATTCATGATCCTTGAGGTCCCCTTCCAACCCTGGCCATTCTGTGATTCTGTGATAAGTAGAGGGGAGAGGGACAGAAGTGCAGTGAAACACTGTACCTTGCTATTGATGCCTATAGAAAGGATCTGTGGAGAGGTGAAGCTTCTTCATGAATACTGTGGTAACATCAGGAAGATACACTGGAATGATTTTACCTGGTAAATTAAGGACCATAATGAGCAATATAAAGTTTTTTGTTTGTGATGCGCTGAAAGTTCTGGTAATGTAATGTTAATACAAGAATTAAGAATTTTGTTCTGTCTTTTCCAGTTTCGACCTTGTGGCTGTGGGAGGCATCTCTGTCACCCTGGTTTTTGACAGATCTCCTTTCATATCTGAAAAAAGGACACTTTGGTTGCCTTGGAATAGATTTGTCATTGTAGACAAAGTTGTAATGCAAAGAGCAGAGTCAGATATACCATCTTGTGACGTCAGTAGTTTCATCAGTCCAAATCCTATTGTACTCCCTTCACCCCTGACAGCATTTGGAGGCTCCTGTCCAGAAAGAGGAACTGTTATTCCAGAGCTACAGGTAATGAAAATACTTTTAAGTTAACATTTTTAAAAATGGGTTTGGTTGCTGAACAAGTTCTAGAAAATGTTAAAAATTACCATTCCTCATCTTCGTTAATGTAACCTACACAGTTATTTGGTGATAGTGACATGGAAACATTTCCCTTTGGCTGTTCTGCAAATAGCAGTGAATTTTGACACTGAAAGCCAAACAAGTCCATGCTTGTTAAACTCGGTCACCCAATTACTCCTGTCAGTGAAGGATCATCTTACAATTTTATCAAACATTTCTACTGAAGGCTTACATTTTTCTGTAATCTGATTCTGATCAGTGCACATTAACAGAAGAGCACATAGACCTCAGATCTACACGTTTAAAAAACAAAATTAAAAGAAGGGTTTCACTCAAGTCAGTCATTAAAATTGAATTCAAAAGTTGCAGTTTCAGACTTTAAAACCAATTTGTAGATGTGGAGTATGGTGAGTGTTCTCTGTACATATTCTGCTTTAATTTCTTCTGCTGTGAAAACACTGCTACCAAGTAGGGAGCAATGAAAGCAAGGAACCGTTGTGATGTTACTCATTGCAGTGAGGTTAGCATAGATCTCTTCAGTACTGTTACACAAGATGCTTTTCTCCTTCTTCACATTTTGTTAATATTTTAAAATACTTTATTCCTTCGTTCAAAATAGAAGGAGGAGAGGGGAAGTCTTGTCATGATTTATTATTGAAATCCCTATTTATTTATAGAAATGCACAAAACCATTCCTAAGTTACAGATGAACAGTACAACATCACCAGACATCAATGTGAGACATTCCACAGAGTTCCTTAAAGACTCCAAGGGATTTTTCATCTGTTCACATCTTCTTTACAATGGCTTCTCCAGCAATATGTTAGCTGCTTTTCTTTTCTATTATTCTTTTCAACATAGAGCACTTTTAATATGATCTTTTGGATTGTTTACATTTAAATATCTTTTATTCTCGAGTCTCTTTTATGTGTTTAGTACCACTTTGTATTAATCTTGCCTTTAACTGCTCTTAATAAAGGTGATGTATGTAAAATGCCCCACGAGATACAGCAACACCAGTTTTAGGTCACGTTAAACTAAACCCCACTATTAGTGTATGTTGTTTCCACGGAATTCAAGCAGTAAGATCAGAAACAGATCTTGATTCAGCCAGCTGGTGACCATCGTCAAAAAACATATGAAGTGAAGTAATGAACTGAGAAGAACTAAGAAATTAATAACTGATGTGCACCAGTAAGAAAAAATGGGTTACATTACTCCACATGAGGTCTTCCTGGTTGTTTCTTAAAAAAAAAAAACAACAATGAGGTCCATAAAGATGCAGTCTGCTCAGAGGGAACTCGGCCCCTGTTTATTTTTCAGCATTGGAGGGTCATTAGAGTGTCAACTTGTACGGTACTGGGAAAAGAGCAAAAAATAACGCAGAATAATGGGAGAATGAAGTAGATTAGCATGTATCAATGCATGAATATTTCTTCCTGCTTTTCTATTAAAAATAAGAAGATGTCAGATGTATGGCAGAGGGGGCAGCTGGGATGTCAGCAGGAAAGAAGGGGAACACTGCAAATCGGGAACAGCAAAGGGAGCAGGATTTCCCTGGCAACACTGTTTCATATGTTGAAAGGACAAGTGCTGGCAGGCCTCCAGCTGTACTGCAGCAATGCTGTGGCAGTGACACTGTTGCAGTACATAAATAAGGATGTTGTGAGAGTGAGGGAATTTATTGTTAAACAACAAAGATGGGAAAATGGGAATATAAACAAAACAGTTTGTATTTTTTCCGAACTCAGCTAATTTAAGATTGTGAGAGACTGGCTTGTTACTGGAATTCACTCAAATCACTGACCTTTTTAAGGTTTTCAGTGTTAAGGTTTTCAGTGGCTTTGGAGCGACTGTGCTGGCATTCTTCAGGAAGCTGTTCCCCTCTCTTGCCTGTTCCCCATCTCAGCCATTCCTACAAGAGCTCCTTTCTCTCAGTAGATCACAAGAGCTAAATCCCTTGTTGTAGCTCGGAGGCCTGTGCCATTCAGAAGGTCGAGGCCAAGCTTCTCCATTTCCCACGCAAGCTCGCTGTCTTTGCAGTCCCTCTCGCAGCAGCTGGGAAGTTGATACCACTCCACATGGGCAGAGCCACGCCAGCTCTGATCCCAGTGATTCAGATGGCGGCACTGACAGCAGTGCTGTGGGATGTGAACTCTGTTGCACACCATGGGGACTGACTCACCTGTTAGCGAGATGACGGATGCCCTGACTGTTTCATCTTCACTGCTGTGTGTCCCCAGTTAGCTTGTTAGATTTCTGATGCCCTGCCTTCTAACACCATGCCCCCTCTTGCTGGAGTTTAGCCCTAGTACAAGCACTGCTGCACAGAAGCTGGTTTGTCAGGAAAGTTTTTCTAATTTCTTTGCTCTCCCAACATTGGAGTTATTGCCTCCAAAACAGAATAGTGTCTTCAAATCATGATGTAATGTGTGAAGTGTGTGCATATTAAAATAAAATAATAATTAAAAAAAAACACTCATCGAGTATCCCAAATAATAAAGCGTAGGTAAAGCTATAACAGTCATCCAGATCATTATGAACTGTAGTGCTTATTACAGGGAGCTAGCATTTGCTCCTCAGTAGGTAAACATGAAGAATTATAGGAAGAGGTTCTTTATCAAAATAGATGGATCACTGTCCAGTAAATTTTCAGTGTTGGAGAGAGTTGGAGAGACTTCATCTCTGGAGGTGTTCAAGACAGGTTGGATGGGGCCCTAGGCAACCTGGTCTAGTACCAGATCTGGAGGTTGGTGGCCTTGCCTGTGTCAGGGGGGTTGGAACTTCATGATTTTTGGGGTGCTTTCCAACCCAAGCCATTCCATGATTCTGTGATTCTATACTGCATTGCTCAGATCAACACAGAAGTGATCACTATTGTGATCACATCATGATTGTGAATTGTAAAGCAGCCTTCTGTTGTCGTTGCAGATAAATAAATTGTGCATTTTCCATAGCCATAGATACAAGGATGTTTTATGTCTTTTTTTTTTCCCCAAGGTGGTCCAAGAGGAGATCCCCATTCCTTCCAGTTTTGTGAAGCTGAGTTATCTCAGCAGTCGAACGCCGGGGTACAAAACTTTGCTGCGCGTTATTCTGACGCACACAACCATCCCTTCTGGAATGACAAAAGTACATCTGATCATTGCTGTTGAGGGACGCCTGCTTCAGAAATGGTTTCCTGCTGCAGCCAATTTGGTCTACACATTTGCCTGGAATAAGACAGATATATATGGACAGAAGGTTTCTGGTCTGGCAGAAGCTATGGGTATGTAGAATCACTTTGGTATAAGCAAAAGCTCTAACATGAGTGAAGCCTAGAAAGTACAGCTTATACATTTTGTAGCCACGCTTACATTTTATTTTTTTTTTTAATCAAATGCCTCTTTGGCTAAAATGACTTGTAGTTTCCTAGGAATATTTATTTTCTTGTTCCTCCAATGTCATCTTTCTAATTTAATCAATTTGAAAATCCCCTTTTCCCTCTGAGAATGGCTATGTACTAACAGCATTATATTCAGCTGTCTTTGTTTTTGAATGTTACTTTGAATATGACCTTTGGTGTGTCATTTTTTCTCTCATTTTTTGGCTGTGACATTTAAAATGTCATTTCCACTTAGGGTTTACAAAACTCTAACTTTCAGGCATTTTTTTTTTTCTACATTTCGTGTCTCTAACAGTTACAACTTCTTGATTTGTTGTTTGAAGGTATTTATAAGAAAATGATCACATTAAAAAGGCTTTCTTTACCAAGCAGATATGTTGAAAACTGCAACAGGAAAGGTGTCTGTGAAAGTGCTGTTTGTTTATCCAACATTCTTTGTTATGGTTTTCATTATTTGATTCCTCTTGCTGTTTCTTCTAATTGATTCTGGGATTCTGTTTCTTAATGGACTAATCCTACATATCCTAATACCTATTTCTGTCAAGATTATTTGTTTTATCAGCAAAGCTTAGAGCTGTGAATGAGTCCTATTCACTTTTTTAGTAGTTCTGGTTTGCTTTTTAAGTTGAGGGATAATAGCAAGAGGCATTGGCAGGAACAGGCTATAAAACAAGTATAGCAAGGCCTCCATGAAGCCATCCATCCTCACAAGGAGCGTGCCTCATTCTAGAGAGTAAAGTGCTAATCTGGGCAGCAGCCAGAAGCTTCGTTTAGGACCTGTCGTGTTGTCTGTGGCATGTTGGCCCATGCAAAGCCAAGAGGTGCCATCCAGGCTGCACCATCCCCAGCAACTCCCAGCACATCTCATACCTGACTCTCTTATCACACGCTCCCAGGCAGGCTGCAAAGCAGCTGTGTGGATGGGAGATGGGAGAAAGGAGGACGATAGCACTTCCATTTTTGCTTGGAGAATGGTGCAGACGTAGCTGTTGGTGCCATAAAGGATTATGTTAGAAACAAAAATACTGAGTATGACTTTATATCATGAAGTGTACATAGGAATATATCAGAAAACAAGGAGCTTATTCTAGGACAGCAATCCCACAGCCTATTTAAGCTGATAGAAGTGCAGGCTGCTGCCAGAAGGAACGTTCCCATGGTCCTTCCATCTCCCCTGGGCCACCACTCACATATATTTGATCATGAAATGAGCCAGATCGGGAACAAATTCAGCTGAAAACTGAAGCTACCAGAAAATAAGTGACAAATTTTCAGCTTCATTAGCTTTCTGATCTGCTATGAATGCTAGGGCTGAAACACAGGTCTTCTCATTTCAGCTGAAGCTCACACATTACAATTGGCCTAAAGCAATCAAAGCTCCATCCTTAGCACAAGGCATCCTGAGCTGCTGCATTATCCCATCTGCCTCTGATCTACCACATCTGGCTCAAACCTGCAGAAGGGTGAACTGCTTTACTAAGGGAACAGTCAGGTGCTGGCACTAACACAGGAGAGCTCTCTGAACCTCTGGGTTGGCACGTGGCAGGGAGCAGGAGCATCCTTTGTAGCTCATCTCATGAAACTCCACTACTAGAGGCCAAATCTCATCTCAGTCCATACTGACAGATTCCTGCTAGTGTTTTGGAGTGAGGGAAGTTGTTAAATGGATTGTTGCTTTCACATATAAATTTCTACTAGTCCATAAATAAAGCAAAATTCCTGCATGCCCTTTGGCATTCCCACTGGTAATCAGGCAGGAGCAGAGGGGTGGTGAGGGCCTTTCTTTGGACTGTTTACATGTGCCCTGTACCAAGGCTCTGTCAGTGCATGTTAACACTAACCTTCTGGAGATGGAAATGTTCAGTATGCCAATTCCCTCTACATCATTCAAGAACCTTATTATAATCAAGTCCAGTACATGCCTGGATGTTTGGAAATCAAATACGTAACGTCTTATGAAATGGTGCTGTGGTTACACGTTCTCAAATTAGAAATAGATGAGTCTTATGTTTAAATATGAATAAGGCTTGCAAAATGGTGCAGGAGAGCAACTTCTTAATCATTTAATTGTGGCGTAATTTTATTTTCTTTTGCTTACTTTAGTCATGCTTCTTGCAAGATAGGATCAAAAATCTTTAAGAGAACTGTTAGCATGCTTGTTAGATTGTAATAAAGTTTTAATATGACACACTGTAGGATTCAGGGGCCTTTATCTGCATCTGTTATTGTAAATTTTGTCAAAATAATTTTCTCTGCCAGTGTATTACCAATATTTAATAATGCATTCTGTTCAGATTTTATTTTAATTAAATTAAATTGCAGCAGGTTGAAGTCCTGTAACTCAGGAATATAACCATCTGCATTTGGTTTTATAACTACCATAAACATCTTTATTCTTCTTTGAGGTCGCTGACAGAAATTATCATGGAATTGTTTACAGGAAAGATGGCTTTGAGTACATTTCACCACAAAAATAGTTTTGTTTAAATTTGTTTCCAAAATGTTAGTTGGTATTTCTCTGTTCCAGAAGTCTTTTTAACGAGAGACCACTTGCTTTTCTCCGAGTAGCAGCAAGGCTGATAAAATAGGATTTGTTCTTTTTGTTCGAAGTAAAAAAAATATCATGTGAATGTTAACACCAACCCTCCATGGTATAGTTTGCATGCTGCTGTAATTCAGCATAGGAAAAGGCAAGATTTCCAGAGAAACATCAGTAAATCCTTCAATATGGTCAATCTTACACTGCGTCCCCTAGAATGGGGACAAGCGATGTGCTACGTCTTACACTCCTGGATGCAAATGTAAACTCTCAAGCAGATTAGTCCGAGGTCTCCTCAGTTTATTGTTCTACTTGTTGCTTCTGTTGAGTTACATTCATTGTTCAAAGTAAGATGCTGATAAGTACAAATACTTCAGGAGAGGTTGAAGTAGAGGTTGCTGTTGTGCTTAATCATATCGTATGTTTTTATACCTTTATTTTGGAACAGTAGCAGCAGCCCTGAAGCTGTGATATGCTGGGGCTAACAAATTATTCTTGATTCTTCTAAATAATTGTGTGAAAATAATAGATTTTTGGTTCAGGTGATTTCAGTAAATCTTTTGAAATCCATTTTAAGGCTGCAACTGCTCTTGCTGGCTGTTAGTGTCCAAAAAGATAGCTACTGCAATTCTTCTCCTTCTTGCAGTGAAATCTCAGTCACCTCATAAAAGAGTTATAAATGAAGTTGGCCAGAAAATAACGCTCCACAATGAGGTTAAAATTGAGATTGTCATTTCATTTACAAAAGCCACAGCATTTTTCAAACGCTGCCAGACACAAATACTTTTCAAGCACAGCCACTTGATTGCCTTTGTAATTTTTATGCTTCACCTTGATTATTTTACATGCAAAACAGTTGATCGGAAATTTTAATGTATGAACATTTAATGTATGGAACATCCATTTAGATGGCTTGGGACGTCCTACATTAAGATCATCCCATTATTTCTTTTTGGAGCATAAGCTGTCTGAAAAATTCTTAGCGTATGCATAGAAACACTTACGTAGACACACCGAGTGAGTGCATGTCTGAGTGTTCCTGATGGAAAGGGACAAAAAGGCAGCTACACACTGCCTGTGAGCAGGGGAACTTTTAAGAAGGGAATGATAGTCTCTAGAGGGTGCTTGACAGCTCAGAAACATCAGATGTAAGGGGGGAATAGCAGGTGCACTTTTAGAGTTAGCTACAGCGATGTTAAGTGTGCCACTGTGGATCCATTGGCACAGATTCTCAGATGGTATGGATTGTTACGCCTCCCTTGACCTAAATATCAGCGTGGTACCTCACAGCAGCCTCTGTCCTGTGGGGGTCTGTAATGATTCACTTAGCTAGGCTGAGTGACTCTGTCTTATAGGTCTTCCCTTTTCTCAACTATACACGTCTGGCCCAGGATTGGATGTGTTAAGTGCCTGAATGGGGCGAAGATGCTAACATGTAGGTGACAAGTGTGAGGTTGCTTCATAGGAAAAATCTACCCTTTATCTTCCCCCTGGATTAACACCTAGAAAATAGTGTGTTTGGCTACTGAACCTTAAAGGCTCATCCCAGCACAGGGGGTCAGTGGCCATTCTGGAAGAAGCTCCGTACACACAGCTGGGCACACAGCCATGGACTCACTTAGAAAGAGTGCTGGTTTTAGTCACAAGAGCTCCTGGAGCTCAAAAATGGGAGAATACTGAAACCTGTAGTTTTAAACATCTGCAGTACTTAAGGAGATGTGATTTTTCCAAGCCAGAGTTTAGCTGCAAAACCAGGTTCTTTCTGCTAAAATAACAAAGCAGCTCTGGCAAGTGAAATTGATGTAAGGAACGGCTTTCCGCTTCCCATAAAACATTTATCTTACAAACAAAAATGCTCCCTGCTAATCAAAATGTTGTGATTGAATTCGATAATGGAATTTTGATAGTATTATAACTATGCATGGTTCAAGCAAAATGTACCTAGAGCTGCTAGATAGAAAAAGTGAGAAGACTGAAAATGTCAGAAAACTGTGTTTTTTGAACTACATTTTATTTCATATTAAAATATATTTGAAGACATTTTTATTTTGGAAAGGCTAAAATATGTCAATATTTCCTACACCAAGCATCTAGGATTTGTTGTCAGAATAGCATAATTTTCTGTTTGGAGGTCCATTTCTGTCTAACTGCAGTCCTTAGAGCAAGGTGAGGTTAAAGAATGTTGCATTTCAAAAAAAATCTAATTTATGAGAATTTGGTACCAGTGTTCTCGCACCCAGCAAACAAACAAACAAGCAAAACCCCTTCATTGAGTTTTAATGTGGATTTTGTTTTTCTCCTTTGGCTACTGCTCAGATAATTAGCAGAAACACTAGTTGAAAAGATTGATGTTCTTAAGACAACTATAACTGATAATAGAAACACTTCTCTTCTTTGAAGTGGTACTAACCATAGCTGTTGTAAGGTACTAATCTCTGAAACTCTTTAAAAAAAATACTACTCAACAATAGCAATCAAGCAGAGGTAAATCCGTGCTATCGTTACTTGACAGGTGAATATCAAAACCTGGAAAGAAAAATTACATAGTAGTTCACAGAGGAAGAAAAAATAGACTGATAGATCTTTAATTATTTGTTTGCAGTGTCGGTGGGATATGAATATGAGACATGTCCTGATTTTATTCTGTGGGAGAAAAGAACAGTAATCCTTCAAGGCTTTGAAATGGATGCTTCAAATCTGGGAGGCTGGTCCATAAACAAACACCATGTATTAAATCCACAAAGTGGTAAGTCGTTCCTTTATTAACTGGCCATGCAGAAGAAGAAAACAAATTCTAAAGGAATTAATTGTTCAGATATTCAGTGTTACTGTTCCTACTACTTAATCTCCTTTCTTTGATTGTGCATCCTCCTTTCTTGAGAAATGAACTGTAAATGCCATCTGAAAGGATATTTTAAATGTTCTGGCTCCCAGGTATTAAACACTAATAATCTCTAACTGGTGATCACTACAACGTTTTTGTCATTTGCATGGGAAAAGGGCACGCTCATTTAGGCTCATTTTCACACCGTTGGCAAGGAAGTATTACATTTTAGGTGAGTTTGTGTATGTTATATTCTCAGTGAAGACTGTAATTCATCCGACGACCAGCCTTGATTAGCGGTGTCTCTGGCGCCAACAGACATAGAGGGAGACAGAACAGGTGTGGAATCAGAACTTTTGAATGATGAGTGGCCAGTCCAATGTGCAGAGGCTTTTGTGGTTGCCCTCTTTGTGAAGAAGTGCAGTAGATTACTCTTCAGGACAAGCAATCCAGCACCTTTTAAAGCACTAGAAAAATCCTGATGTCACGCTCTTCCTTTTGTCATGCTGTTAACGCTCCATGGAGATTCTTCAAGCATGGAGATTCTTCAAGCATGGAGACTTGAATCTATCTTATCATTCCTTTTATTTTATTCCTGCTTCTTTGCTTTTTTTTTTTTTTCTTTTTTTACCCTCAATATCTGTAATCAGGAATTAAACTATCAAAACAATAATTTAATACAAGTTATGCCAACCAGAAAAAATACGATTTTGCAGGTAAACTGATATCTCGCTTTCCTTGGGAGACTTGGGGTCAGATTTCAGCTCACAGGAACCAGCATAGTGCTGGATTCAGTCAATTTATCTCAATTTGCTCCAACTGGGAGTTTTTCCACTGAAATCTATTTCCATCTGCAAACTTCTATAATGAAGATTCATGCACAGATGTATGGCTGTCAGGTTTTTACAAGTTCTGTTGTTGAATGCGCAACTAGAGTATAAATATTCCAAATACAAAAGGTCAAATTTAGTTTGTAAATTATTTGGATTTCTGTTTTGATTTAAAATAGTTTGACATTTTAAGCAGCAGTTCTTTCATACCCTGTGTTATTGGTTTGTATAGATTGTCTCTTTTAAATGCCAGCTATTGACATTTAACACAAAGAGAAATCTGACCTCAGTCAGCTCAGCCCCCAACTGTGTGCCCTATAGTCTCCTCCTTAGTGCCAATTTACCACTTGCATAGTTTAATTTCAAGACTAAATTGCTGGCGCTAACTCCAGTTTATATGGCTGTCTGCTAACTGTGGGGCTTCCTGCTGTAATTCACCCCTATAGTCACTAAGTTTTCAGATTTTGTAAAATATACAATTATAATGCAAGCAGTGCTAAACCACTCCTGACCATGGGATATGCTGTGATGAATTGCTTGCTGGCCCCATCCCAGCTGTGTGACACAGGAAGCACCAGAGAGCAGCGGCCTGTCAGTCACACAGCACCTCCTCTGAAATCATACAGGCTGTGCACGCTTCCCCAGCTTCCCATAGCTGCTCCTCTTCCTCACGTGTTCCTGCGGCACTGGCCATGAAGGGGGCTGACATCAGAGGGAAAGCATTGGACGTCTTCATCTGCTGCTACTGAGACACCTCTGGCAGGGTGTAAGCACGTGTGTGCAGTCATGAGGAGCGTGGAGCTCAGCCACGGCTCAGCTCTGTCATTGAGCATTCCTCTTCATTGTAGTAGGCTTTGTCTGTGGCTTATATATGTATGTAGGAACTGGAAAAGCAATTAGAACAGAAAAAAAAGATTTTTGTATCATAGCTAGTACACTAACAGCAGTTTGTAGGCTCCTATTGAAGCAACAAAACTAAATAGTCAACTGCATTACTCAGAAGGTTAAAAATAACTAGTACAGTTCTGATCTTGAAACTAGCAGACAGCTCTTCCATTTCAGATATGTAAACTGTACTTATAATAAGGACAAGATTCAGACTCAGAACTGTACAGTTCAGACCTATCTCCATACCACCATGAGTGAAATAGAAAGCATGAGGAGCCTTCTCAAGTATGAAGATACTGAGAATTCCATTTGTAATTAAAGCATCCTTCTGTACATATGGAGAGCTACACTTCTGAGTAGCATGAAATTTATCCTGTTTTGAAACACTGTCACTGGATTAACTTACAGAAATGACACTGAATATCTTTCTAAAAATTCCCTACTGGAAATTGCAGTTTTGTCTTCAGACTAAACCCGTTTTGCTTAGTGAGTTAACTGGTCCTAAAGAGCTTACGTTTAAGTTCAGCCTTGCTTCCAGCAGATCTGCTGCTGTTCATACATAGAGAAAGGTAGCTGTGCTTCCCTCCCACTCACAGATCTATTCCTTTCAGAGATGTTACAAAATAAATCAAGTAGAATAGAGTAGTTGTGGAAACAAATAGATGCAATTATATAGGGTTGCACTTCATAGCACAGCCTAAGCTTTGGAGGGACAAGTAGTGACATGCAGAAACCATACCAATTAAAAACTGTGTTCTAGTGCCAATGTAAGTATCTTAAAAAGAAAGGAAAATATCTGATTCCTGCAGTGTAGATATGAGAAATATGTATTCCAATGTGTGGCTGTCTCAAGCTCAAGCTTTTTAAATGTGAGCATTTTTGCATCACATTGAGGATCACATCCTCACCTCAGCCATCGTGAACTCTTATTCTCCCACTTTTCTTCCCTCTGGTGCAGATGTTTGGTCATTTACAATTCATGACGTGACCTAAGTTTGATGTTTAAACATGAAGGCATTGGTCAGTTTGGAAGATCTTCAGGGCATTTCTCATAATCCAGAAGAGAACACATACTATAAATAGTGGTTCCTCTAGAGGTTCCTTGTAGAGGCACAGCTATCTCATGAATAGAAATAAATGTGCTATTAACCGATTTTTCGGAGTATTCTTTGAATTAGAATTTTCTTCTGATGGGCAGGTGTATTGATTTACTTTTGAGGGGACTTTGTGCTTTACGGTAATTCTAGCCCCGGCACGGCACAGCACTGGCTAAAATTAAAGCAGCAACTCAGGAGCCTGAAATTAAGCACACGTTTACATGTATTGACAGCGAAACATTCCCGAGAGCCCTAATTATTTACTGGAATTTGTATGAGCCAGTTGAATAATTACCTTTATATTGTTAATTTCAGACAAAGGGCAGCATCTTCATTTAGCACTATTTCTGTCCAGTGCATAAGGGAGGGTATTGCCATTAGTTTTGCTGGTGTATTGCCGAGATACCTTTTTTGTTTTTCTTTTAGCCAGCGTTCAAATGAACACGTGCACTCTGTCCTTTACTGTTCTGAATGTTATTGTATTTTAATAGAATGCTTTTCAAAACAGCAATGGCAACACTCAGTAAATTTTAATTGGACTTAACTGCATGCTGTGGAAGAATTTAAGAAAAGCAGGTAGAGGCGGCACACACATTTCAGGAAAACACTGAAGAGGTTTAATGTGTCCTTACTGCAGCCTCTCGTTTCCTGGTGTATCAGTGAGAGTCCTCCAGAAAGCACATTCCCTTGGGTTTATTCCTTTAATTATGTCACTTTGTTCCTTATGAAGTACTGGGCTCTCGAAGGGGAATAAGAAATTTTTAAGAATAGAAACAGAAACAGCCAAAATTTTGCAGTTGTCATTGAATATGTCGCCCTTTATGTTATTTAAAAATAAGTGCTGCAAATATCTACTTGAGAAAATAATTGTTTGTCGTGGGTCTGGTACTGCCAACGTAGTGATCAGGAAAATTCAACACCATATGCTGCAGAGCAGTGCTGAAATAACTGATCCTCTGACAAGTTGTTCTGAACTTTATGGCAGAGCATAACACACTCCTGTTGGTAAGAAATGTGTCAGTGCCACGGTGCTGTGACCCCGAGCTTAGCTCTGCTGCATGCCACACCATTTTTATATACCATGAAGGACTCGCATTTAAATGTGAATATTGATTTTGTACTGCCACTCAGCGCTCCTTTGTGAAAAATGCATAGTTGTCCCATTAATCTCCTTTAATTAAATATTCAAACTGCCTCAGAAATTCCTCTGCTACCTAATAAAAATTTATGAATAAAATGAATATTAAAGTAGTAATCCCTGAGAAATCGGATAGCACTGCAATTAACAGTCAATTTGTTAGAGCATTAACCAACCGTGAGCTCTCCTCGTGATGCTGGCTTTTGAAATAGCCGCTAACCACTAATCGACAAAATGGTGATGGCGAAGCCTGGGACTGAGCAAAATCAGAGGAGGTTCCTGGAGCCCTGTGATGAAGTTTTCACAGATCTGATGTCTGTTGCTATTTTGCTGGTCTGCTTTTCCCTAGCATTTCAAAATACCAAACGGCAGAACTGTTCAAGTGCTCTATATCTGCTTTGTTTGTTTGTTGTGTTTTCTCTTGTTTTCTCACATCCCCTCCCGCCTTCTGCCTAGGAATTGTACACAAAGGAAATGGTGAAAACATGTTCATTTCCCAGCAGCCACCGGTCATCTCCACTGTGATGGGCAATGGACACCAGAGGAGTGTCTCCTGCTCCAACTGCAATGGTCTTGCACTCAACAGCAAACTCTTTGCCCCAGTTGCTCTGACTTCTGGGCCTGATGGCAGTGTGTATATTGGAGACTTCAATTTTGTCAGACGGATCTTTCCCTCTGGAAACTCTATTGGCATATTAGAGTTGAGGTAAAAAGAGATTAGCTCTGGCTTGTGTCCCTATCCTGGCTGTGATACGCCTATGAAAACTACAGCGAGACTTTGTCCTTTTTGATTTAAAGACACAGCTGCGTTTAGTTGTCTCCTGAGCACGCATCTCATCGACAGTGAAACTCGGTCATCAGAAAACTTATGCATTCCTTAAAATCATAAGTTAAAAAAGGGCATCGTAAGTGGCCTTTAGAATGGGTCTTGCATAATGAATTTCTACGAAGTGCAGAGTTAATAGAGCTGTTCTTTCTTCTCATGGGGATTCTCATGCAATTATTTCTTCCCCAAAAAAGTTTAGAAATTTCAGGAAGCTTTTTTTTTTTTTTTTTCTTTAAGACCGATCCCCACTCAGCAGCAGATGTGCAGTGTGTCTGATCTATTGGTCTGATATACCTGCCTCGACTGAAATTAATACAATTAAATCCTTCTTCACAAATAACAGGATGTGGCTGGATTTAAGCAGCTGAGCGAGATTGGCATTGCAGACCAATGTGCTTCAGGCAGGGCGGCTTGACTGTATTGATGAGTCCTGATTTGAAGTCCCATGATTTGGAGTCAGGGAGGTGGAGAAAAGCAGGAAAGATGTTGGACACTGATACACTAAAATTCTCTTACTTAGAAGTCACAAATCTAACTATCTAGCATTGCAGCATTGCAGTAATTGTGAGCTGGTTGTTCAGAATGAACTTGAAAATGTGCAGGTGGTGGGTGGCAGAAGGGAAACATATTTTGAGAGGAAGAAGTGATACTGAATGCCAGGATAAACAGTGTTTTGTTATTGCTGTACAGCAGTCAGACAAAAAAATAGAGCTTTTCTGGAGAATTAATATTTCTTGTCTTTTTTTTTCTTTTTTTTTTAAACCTGAACCGGACTGTGTTACTAGGAATAGAGACACAAGGCACAGGTGAGTAAAACACAGTAATGCAAATATGTAAACCATGTTCAAGGAAATACCCTTAGAAAAGTCCTGACTTGTAGACATCATGATACAGAGAAACTCTGAATTTAATAAATGTAAATGCTAATCAAATTCACCTTTAAGATTGTTTGATTTTTTCCCCTTTGAAGGGAACAAATCAGTTGATTTTGTCAACTGATTGGTCCTAAAATCAATAAATCACCAAGCAGACATGGAGAAGTTTGAACCTGCATGCTGGGATGCTGTCCAGAGCTGTCATACAGTTTTCATGTTATGCTTGTATGATCATAGATAAAGCTAGACAAGCAAGCTGGGGTTTTGCCAATGAAGAAATAAAAAAAGGGCTTCAGAGTCCCCAAGAGCCCATTCTTCAGAGGTTCTAGCATACCTGAGCTTTAAAAGCTGCCATAATTGCAAGGTGTGCACCGAGAACAAGGCAGTACCAAAGCACATCGCATCTCCAACCTTGCTTCCTCCAGCTACAGCAAGTTCCTTCTCCCATTTCTACGTAACGTTTTGACATTGCAACGTTAAGTCTCTTTTCTTTTTTTCTTTTTTTCTTTTTTTTTTTCTTTTTTTAAGAAGTAATGTTGAAATGTTGGAAACGAGACTTCTGTAACATACAGTAAGGTATTACAATCCACCTGCAAAAGTAGCATTGCAGACTAGGAAGAGAGAGCAAGGCACCGAGACACTGTGTACCTTTAGGAGCAAACTTCAGGAATTTCAGTACATGAGATAAATAAACTGAGGCTGATGACTGCATGGCATAGCAGGAAGTGCTGCATGGACTGAGTGTATGCTTTGCAGACTGAAAGCACTGGTCAGAATTAATTGATGTAGTCACTAGGATGCTATTGAATACTATAGATTATTTGCCAGCCTGCTTGTAGATGATGTCATATTTCATATATTTTACAAAGAGAGATTAATTAAAAATGAATAATTCCTAGCTTAAAAGTACAAGGTTTTTATATTTTAGCTGAAGGGTCATTTCCATTTGCCTTTATGGTAAACTGATCAGTATCTTTGTACACTGATGAAAAGAAGTAAATTGAATGTACTTATTCTATAGTGCATTCAGACCTTCTGTCAGGTTTTTAATTTGGGGATTTCTTTGGAAAGTAGAGTTTTTTAAATACCTTCTCATTAGAACAGGTTTTGGTTTTGGTTTTTTGTTTTTTTTTCTGAGAAGAGCTTAAGCCTTAATTAAATCAAGTTGTGAGAATGCACAAGTAATTACAGTAATAATTATTTCTATCCATATCCCGTCCAAGTGAAATCTGAGGAAGATCTGAGGAAGTAAAATGAAGTTATTGTAGTCCTTGAGGTTATGGAGGAGCACTCGTCAGTCCCAGTGTATGCTGTTCTGTTCAGGCTTTAATGGCCACGGTGAGGATGACTACAGGGTCATTCATTTCTTGGACGTTTATGTGATGTCCACATACCTGGGAGAAACAACTGAATTTTCTCAGAGGCTTGTGACAGTCCCAGAAGGAGAAGGCTTAACAACCAAGTTCTCCACACAATCTGTGGTCTGCAGAAAAGAGAGAAAAAGAAGTTTTTGCCAGAACAAAGAAAATACCATGTAAAAAAGGGTAGTGCTGGGAGACTGGGAGACAGAGAAGAGACAGTCCTTGGTTTAAAGGACTGCTTAAAAACAGTTCATCCTCTTCAGTTTTCTGAACTTTGTCATCGAACTTTTAATAAGATCTAACCAAGGTGCTTGGTAACTGGTCAAATAGAAACCAGGCTTTGAGGTTACAGGGATGAACTGCACTACAGGATATAATTGCCTGTTCTGGAAAAACGAATCGTGAACCCTAGGCTATTTTATGTAGTTTTTGATAGACTAATTTAAATAAACTTGTGTTTAGGTTTGACTGCAAACTTCTGCAACAATGAGGAGTGTTTGATTTTGTTCCATTTTTTGCTAATATTCTTTAAATTTAAACATTTTAGTATTCAAGGCTTTGAGCATAGATAACATCAAGAATTTTCTAACAGCCGGCCTATTAAATGTAATGACAAGGATGATAGAAAATGCGTCTACAAGGAGGGTATATAATGACTCCTGGCTCTCTGTAGTTTCTACATAATGGAGAATATGTTTATTTAACATCTAGAATTCTCCTTGCAATTTTTTTCATCAGCAATATTTTATTAAAAAGTCATTTTTTAGCTGGCCAGGCTCTTCTGAGCTTACTCCTGAGAGCACAAATGGTTCTCAAACGTTTTTAACAAATAATTTTATAATAATGATGATGTGTAATTCAACATTAATTACCTTTTGCTCACATCCAGTTACTCGTTTTTCGTGATGCTTTGATTATCTCCCATTCCCCATATTTCCTTGGGCTGGGTTTCACATCTGTTCCACAGATGTGGGAATGTCTTGTTCCTACTACTTCCCCCTTCTGTCTTTTGGAGAAGCTTATGACTAAGGTCAGCATTAAGCTACTCTAGCTGATGACTCAGAGGTGTTGAGTAGTTTCTGTCCCTTTTTGAATGGAAAATGAGAAATTAAATAGGCCCGAGCTCCATCGCATTTATCAAAATTACAGCATTGGCCTAATTGCTAATAAATCAAATGAAGATTTCAACTGATTGTCTGTTAGGGGCCAAGCAAAAGCTTCATTTTTAAAGAGGCTACAGCAACCCAGAATCTGGACAGTAAAGTAAGTCCGTATCATTTCAGACATTATGTAGCTGTCCTGGGATCTCTGCCGGTTCTTTGCTCTGTTTTGTTTGGATTCTTCCTGTCCTGATTTGTCATGGCACTAGGCAAAGCACACTGCCAAAGCCACCATGAACAAAACTGACAAAACTTGGAGAGCTCATTTCTTAACTTAGTTGCAGAAATCCTAGGTGCTAGCAGCATTTCATTAAGATAGAGATTGACTATCTTCTAATCTACATAGCAATCCCTATGTTTATACAGAACTGCTGCATGAAGAGTGGCAGGAGCACCTTGTCACATACAGGCAGCAGTCAGCCATCACCTCCTTAGGCAAAACTCGACAGCAGTAAAATGCTGCCTGAGGCTGAACAATACACCAAGTTTTGGCCACTCCTCTGCTTCTGCCCAGCTCCTCGATTTTCAGTAATGGTCTGAGTGGTCTGAAGGATCTACACCCATCCAGGGTCTGTTTCATCATCAGGACTACAGCGCAGTCTCACCAGGTTTGAGCCCAGGCATTTTCCTCAAACGGGAAATTAAGTTTGCGCTCAAAACGAAGCAAGAAGTTATACTTGATAGTAAGATGAAGCCCAGTTTTTCTGATTGGAATTTATAATCCTCACCATTTAATTAACGTATGTAAATATTTTTTTAAATAGCATTTTATAAGCTCAATAAGGCACTTCGGTGCATGAATTACGGTGTATTAATTCATGCCTAGTTGCACTGACAGTGCTTGGCCTTCTGCCTTGCTCCTGACAATACAGTCGGCATGAATTAAGGTGCCATATTTCATACCTTCATATTTCCTAAGGTTTAGAAACGGATAAAAGTAACCAAGAGTGAATAGTAATACCCTTGCAGAGCAATCTGTGATTCATTTTGCTGCAAGTCAGATGTGTTTTCAATGCCAAGATGCCAATGCCAAGTGTACTAAAACAGAAAAGGTATAGGAAAAAAAAATGGCCTTGCTTTTGAAAGTAATAATTATTAAGTAAGCTGAAGTCACTTCAGTTAGCTTTACACTGGGTCTCTTGGTCCTCATGGCCACACCAACCCCAGCAGTACTGCTGTGGGTGAGCTCACTATCTGACACCAACCAAGATGGGCAGGCTCTGCAGCTGCTTCTACAGTGGTGCTTGGATGAGCTGCATGATAGCTGGTCTCACTTATAATTCTCATCTCCACAGCAGAATTAAATAGGAGTATACAAGCTTTAGGCTACCATGAACAATAATTTTTGAAAAAATAAGAAAAAGAAAAAATAATAATTTTGTTGTTCTTCTTTTCTAGTACAAGTCCTGCACATAAATATTACTTGGCTGTTGACCCAGTGTCAGAATCCCTTTACTTGTCAGATACCAATACCAGAAGAGTTTACAAAGCAAAATCACTCATTGAAACAAAGGACCTGGCCAAAAACGTGGATGTGGTGGCAGGAACAGGTGATCAGTGCCTCCCATTTGACCAGAGTCACTGTGGAGATGGTGGGAAGGCATCAGAGGCGTCTCTCAACAGCCCAAGAGGTAAGAAGAGAGCATGTTTGAAGTATGCGGTGGTCAGCTGTTATTTCCCTACATTCAGCAACATCAGAGGTGAATGTTGGTGGTATGGAAGCAAAGGCAGAAGCTTCCCATCAGTATTCCATTACATTTTGTTGCATGTGACAGATGGCAGGAGGGGGGCAGTCACGCAGAATGGCATTTGACGTAGAAGGGTGTATGAAACAAAGCTGTGGAATTGAATTTCTCCATGCAGAAAAAAATGGCACCCATTGACATTCATCAACACTTGCTGAATGTTGATGGAGACCAAACAGTGGATGTGAGCACAGTGAGGGCTGGGTGCTGGTTTTAGCAATGGTGACAGTGACTGTGGTGACAGTGGCTTATCAGCAGAGCATGTAGGCTCCTGTTCATCACTGGTGGAAATGCACAGATATTGCTGGTGACTGTTGCTGTTGATAAAGAGTGCTTTGTAGCTGAGAATTTGCTTTATCAAGTAGTGTTATTATACTCTTCGTATCTGTTGTAGTTTCAGTGGAAATAAAGAGGATGCATTACTTTCAGTCAAGTAATTTATATAATGGGAGAGGTGATTCATTGGAACATGTTTATTCCAGATCATTTTGGGTACCCTACCCCTAGAATTTTTCAAGGCCAGGTTGGTGGGGGCTTTGGGTAGCCTGATCTAATGGGAAATGTTCCTGCCACTTATGGCACAGTTGGATCACAGTTGGACGCTCTTTAAGTACCTTCCAACCCACATCCCATGGTTTGTCATTCTACATACTCCTTCCTTGTTTGTTACACTCCTACTTAAGTACCTTTCTATTGCAGGGTGGCAGCATTTAACCATAATTTACTTCTAAGCAAATAGTATTGTTGTAATTTTTCTGTTTGTTTTTTTTTTTATACAATCAGGTGAGTCTGGTTAGTGGGGTTACTTATACATTTCAAGTCAGAGCTTTTTAAATCAAACAGACAGTAGGATTAAGTGTACTGAGAGATCCACTTTCTCCTTCCCCATTAGATGCACTTTCCAAAATAGGAGCTCCACGTGAAGGGGGCATTTTGCTGCAGCCATTCTTTCAGAGTTCATTCTATATTGTCACAGGCAAAATGCACCTGATGCCTTGAATCCCCACTAGTGGCATAATTAATCACCTCACAAGGTACATTAAAACTGCAGTTTGCATTAGAATTGAGATAGAGGGCCTGGATTTGGTCATCTAAACAAGCTGATCAAAGTCAGCTCCTGCTGAGATCCCTGGAACAGAGGATAAGCAGCAGCTCTGATGGCAGAGCCTGTAAGTGGGCTTTTAGCAAGCTCCCCCTGCAGCACACCGCTGCTCCTAATGACTAGCTCTGAGGAATTATTTTTCTTCAGCTAATAAATGAAGGCTTGTGTATCAGTAGGAAAGTAGAATGTATGTACAGACAAACGTTTCTAGGGCAAGCAAATAATCCTGTTTTAAGGCTTAGCAAGTGACACATTTTAATTATAGATAGAGCAACTTCAACATGTCTTTAATGATGGAAGTTAAGTGTGAGACGAGAACAAATAAATGTTAATCTTCTGGCAGCTAATTAATGCTATGAATCAATTCTAAAAATAGTTGAGAAGAAAGGTTTTCGCATCCTTTAGCAGGAAAATAATCAATGTATTGTTGTTGGTTACAATTGATTATATCTAATTACAATTCCTTGTTTCATTGTACCTTCTTGCCAGACAGTATCTTGGTGAAAATCTGTAATATATCTACTTATAGAAATATGCATGCGTAGCTGTTTTCCTCAACAGGTTCTAGTCATAAAGACAGTAACAGGAATAAAAAGTATAATTCATGAATGCTGGGGCAGACTGCAAAAATTAAAAAATTAACCATAAACAGACAATGGCTCAGACATTGGCAAATTCAGGTAATGGCTTCCAGCTGATATACACATCTAAATGATGTCAGCTTAAACTGAAATTGTTTTCTATGTTTTGTATTTCATTTTCTATGCTCTGGGTTTTGTATTTCCATTTGTAGTCACTATGGAGTGTCACATGCCCCTTCTTGGGCATGGGATAATGCAACATCAGCCCACAGTCACCAGCACAGTGCATAGTGTTAGCTGTGCATTATCATGATGGCTTTATAAGTGCATGTCCTTGTTTTCCACTACACAAAGACATTGAAAAGTCTTGGAAGCAATAGAAAGTACTTGCCTGGTGCCCACTTTTTAGCATTTATGAAAAAAAAACTGAAAGACTGACATAGCTAAGTACAATTTAATGAATATTTTGGGTCATTCATTTGGTTTCTCAATGGAATCGTGATTTAGAAGATGTCACCTTTCTACTAAAATTACATTCAAAATGTAATTGTACATATTATTTATAGAAGACAGGACACATTGACAGAGGTGTTGGTAAGCCCAGAGACTCAGCAGCATCTTTTCCACATTTAAAGATATTTGAACAAAAAGCAACATAATGTTATGTAGTATTTGACCACAGAACCAAATAAATTACTTTAATTTTTCATCATCAGCGAGATTTTTTGCATTCCAAAAGTTTGTACCTTATCACACAGATAAAGACAAAGTAATAGAAAAGGATATTAATTATATTTAAATGCATTACTTGACGAGACAAGATGTATATTTATTCTTAGGCTGGTGTAGAACTTCCTTTTGGCTCCATTTAGTCTATCTGCCTTATTGTTGCTTTGAATGCTCCCTTTTTCTGCAATAAATAAAGTACTTTTGCGTAGTAGAAAGGTAGTATCTAGTAGCTTAGTGGCAGGCCTTGGTTAGTTACACCTCAGAAGTTGTATTCTCATTTCTGCTGCTGACTGCTTGCAACTGTGAATAGAACCTTATCTATATGACTCGGTTTATCCACTTTTAAAATTGATAAGAAATAACTGTTGTGTAATACTGTCGTGAAATTTAATCCTGTTTGGTAACATCTTCAGAAGTATGGGAGCGAGTGGAAATTCATATACACTTATTTACTTCTCTGAAGGAATACTGCAAAAAATATTAGTTTAACTGTTTTGAACTCAGGTTTTTCTACTTCAGTGAGCATAGAGGTAGGGTGTTTTCTTTGTTGTTCTGGTTTTCAGTTCAGTTTTGGAGAGTCCTGAGTAATTATTTGACGAGTTAAGGCCTTTGTTGACTTCTGTTTCTAATTATCTGGCATGGCTGACTTTGCCAAGTGACCAGGAACCGAATGTCAGACAGTAAAACATCATGGTCACATTAGTCAGTGATGATTTGATCATTCCCCAGCTTTCATTTCTCACCTGACAAACATGTGGGGCTTTATTCAGTCTGTTCCCACTTCTCCACAAAGAACTGGTGATGGGGCCTTTTGAATATTAATCTTGCACAATTGTGTGTTGGAGCTGACTTTGAAAGATGTTTTTAAACATGCATGGGTGATGTAGTTGAAACTTGAACTTCAATATATTATTTTTACTGCAACTTTCTTTAATTCTGTATAGAACTCAGAGTAATGAGTCATGTAATAGATGACCAAGTACTTAAGCAAAATGTGAAATGGTACAAGGTGGGGACATAAAGTAAGATATGTGACAAGCTGAACACATTTATTATACAAAAAGATATTGAAAATGAAGTAGTAACTACACAAGATATTAATCACTGACTCAATTCTAATATCATGAACTTTACTAAGCAACGGATTTTAATTTTGGGGTGGGAATTCTGTTTGGTGGCTTGGGTTATTTTTTGATTAAAAAGTATTTATGGCATATCTAGTCACCAACGCTGGAACATTTAAACTGTCCTGAGTAATATTTATAATAGGGCACTAAGGAATAGCGTCCCGATTTTACTAGATTAGTCACTAAATTTTGGAGCAGTAAGCACTAAAATTAATAGCAATACCAAAGAGTTGTCTACTTAACACTGCAAAGGCAATTTCTATATCGAAGGCATTAGATACTTACCATTAACCCTCTGAAACCAATGGGCTTTGCACGTGTAAATAGGTTTGACTTTCCAGGCTTAAATGACAGAGGCGGTGAAAGGCTGAGACAATCAAGTTATCAGTTTTTTGCTGAGATGGTGTTTCTGCATCAGTATACCAAGAAAGGTGATTTAGATTAACATCTGATTTGAATTACTGTGTGTTTTTGAGACACTCTCAGAACGTGCACGCAGGACAACTAGCATGGCAGAGCAAACTGAGTAACCTAGTCCAACCAGCAAGTCCCTCCAATGACTGAACAGTAAGTCACCAAAATGACTGACAGTGTTTGGGAGTACAAGCACTGAATCCAAAGAATTACCATCTTAGCATCTGCAGTGCATGGTTTTTGACTGCCGGGTCCAGACCAGACTTTGAGACTGTAAGACAGGGGGTCACATCTGTGCTGTGTGGAGAGTCACTGCTGCAGAAGAAATTGAGAACCGCACACGGGATTCCGCCTACCTGAATGTAGTGCAGTGACCACAAAGCAGGCAGCAGGGAAAAGTAGAAGGCTGGAGTAAGTTTTAAAGTCCATGCATAATAATCAGCATTCCACTCAGGCACATGACCGTGCAACACAAATGAAAGCTTAAATTAAAAATCAGTTCTGCAGCTTAGTTTTATGCATTTTGCTTGAAGTTATTTTAGTAAGGAAATACTACTAAAAGAATCATGGCTTTGAAAATGTGTTCACTCCAGTAGCTTACATCCTGAAATAATCAGTCTTCTTGCTCACCATCTGCAGCACTTCTTGCTAAAGTAAATAAAGCTGCAAGAACAACTGCTCAGATTAAACCTTTACATTTGTCAAATCACAATAGGCCATTTAGGACCTGATCCTGCTCAGCTGGAGATTCCCCTTTGCTCCAGTAGAATGCAGACCAAATTCCTAATATGCTCTTTCACAAAAATAGGATTCCTTCATAGTTAATCTCCTGCTCATTCATCAATCTTTACCATTTTATAAATTCATAGCAGCTTTTGAAACCTTTCACGCAATTCAAAAAGAAAAGCAGAATGTTTCAGCAGCAACTTGTAAAGAATAAACCAATTTGCAGCTTGAAATCGTCGCATGTGCATCAGTAGTAAAAAATCCATCTCATGCCATTTTTGATTCAGCAAAATGCATTGTTTTTCTTCAGCAGCCTGGGTTACCTATGATTTCAGAGGCCTGTGGAACCTAAGTGAATTTTTTAGGAAAGTATATTTTCCTAAACTTGCTCCAGCCTTCGTTTGAATGCATTAGTTGTTCATCTTTATGCAAACTACTGTCAGCAGTAAGCGTGACCCCAGCCAGCATGTCTCTGACTAGAAGCAGGACATTCTGGAGTCAATAGTTAAAAATGCTGTTTGCTTCAGCTCTGCTGCTCCACATCTCCAAAGAGAACAACAGTGAAGCGCAAGTATTGAAGTCATGTTCCAGCTGACAAAGAATTGTTAATTTTGCCGCTAGTACTAAGACAGTAATGAAGTAAAGATGACAAAGATCACAAAGCACCAGACTGCAAATCATTTGAATCATATTTTGAGTGGTGTATTATGGTAACATATAAATAACTAATTGCATAAAATTGCTTTAGTAGTTTCTAGATGGCAGCTTTAATTAAAAGCACCGGAGACATTTAGAAGTTTAGAAATAGATGGCATGTAATTTGCCCTTTTACCAACCATAAAATGGTAATTAACCAATTTGATTCACTTCTTCCTATTAAAAGTTTTATGAGAATCACAAGTTTCTTCTGAATACAATTTTTCTCCGGCTGAAGGTGGCATTCTCTTTTATCAGTCCTCACCAGTGCTTTTAGATGTTCATGTATAAACTTCAGAAGCTTAATTGGAAGTTTTCAATGTGAAATGATCATTTGCAAAGTTTTAAGCTGAGCAGAAAGTAAATATTCAGAAGAAGGTAGAAGGTAGCTCTAGCTGTTGTTCACTGTTGTGTTCCGAAAAGGATTTGTTCCCAAGAAGCCTCTTGAAACATGACTGTGGTCTATGACACGAGGCAGAAAGAATCTGTCTTAATTGGGAACTGGCTGTATTAATTTTAATCTGTAGTTTCAAATTTAATTATAAATCCACCATGAGTTTAGCTCCATTAACAATGCAAGGCCAAGTTTCAAGAGTGAAAGTAAAGGTCAGATCTATAACATTCATATGTATCTTGAATTTATACCTATGGGAACTACACACAGAAGTGATCAGTTCACTTTCAAAGTGTTATTTGCATTTTTAATAGCGTATCTATGCACACTAAGATCTGTCAGGAGAAATAACCCTGTACCAAAATCACTCCTCAGAGCACATAATAGGAGATGGAACAGGCAGCCTTCTACATACGTCATGGCTGTAATGAGCCCATCCAAGCATTATTTTGTGCAGAAAACAGAAAGAGCAAAACTTCTACTGCTGTCTTTTTCGTGATGGTGCTTCGTAGCCCATGTGATCACACCAGCAGCACTCCATTGCTAAATGTTGGTTAGCAGAATTAAAACAATAAAGCAAAGCAACATCTAAGAATAACTGTTCCCACTCAGAGTGAGTACAGAGTGAGCAGTGACAGCCCTTACACCCAGAGCAGCAAATCATCACACATTGCGTACACGTGGTTCCTCTACTTCCTCAGCGATTAAACATTACATTGTACACCCGAAAAGGATTAAAATAAGCTCTTGGAGCACAGATTAGGTGAAGCATCATGGAATCCAGCTGTAACAATGAATAAACTGGGGAAGTTGAGTCACAAACCTGTGTTTTGTTTTCTAATGGATGCCTTACACAGGGCATTTCTCAACACGTTTTAAATGCATAAGTGATTTTTTCAAAAAGGCAAAGTCACATTGTTTTAGTATATAGGAGTGAGCACAGGTCCACTGTGGAACATCTGTATGCTAGTACTTGAAGAAACTTAGCTATCTAGGCTAAGTTTATCATCTTTTATGATATATAGATAAAAGCCTCTTTAGGCATTTATCATCTTTTGCTCAAATACTGAAGACATGGGCTTGTTTATGCCACACTGGCATATGTACTTCCCCTGCAGATAGCCTGCCTTTCTGCCATGGCTGGAAAGTAAAATGTGTGTTGTTATTGCAAAAAAGTCTTTGGTTTTCTTGTATAGGCAGTGTTTGAAATCCATTCAGCAACACAGCTGAGTAGCTTTGCTTCATTTCTGCTTAATTTCTGACTTTTACATAATGGCTGGTTTGCAGCCAACAGAGCCATCTGCTTGCAGGGAAATTGCGTAAAACAAGATGCACTTGCCCTGATGATGGATCCTGGCCTTGGTTATCCGTGACATGGATCCTGCCCAGGTGAGCAGTACTGCTCCTTGCTGCCCATGCAAAGGCAGGCCCCAAGGCACAGCAGCTGTGCTGTAGGTCCCACCTACATCAGCTTTCTCACTTCAAAGCATGAGCTAAGCTGAAAAGCAAAGCAAGTCTCAGCTCATCTTTCTGTGTCTGATATACCAACTGACACAGCTCCATAAGGCATTATCAGGAAGGTTAGAAAACACCTCCAACAATCATAGCTGCATTCACACACCATCCTTTCCACAGCAAGGCTTTTTTTCCCCCCTTCCATCAAAAAGAGCCTTGAAGAGACTTCCAAGAAAGTTGTAAGAGTTACGGGGCTGGATCTGAAGAGACCTTCCCATATCCAAGAAGAAATCCTAATATGGTTTCCTAACAGCTTTCTCATTTTCTAATGAAAACCTTTAACACTTTAACTTTACCTTGCAGCACTGCTGAGAGCAGTGCAGAGCCCAGGAAGGATCTCAGGTATGCAGACTGCCTCAACAAGAGAAGATACCAAGAGCTCCCCCTGCTCTGTGGCTCCACACTGCGGTAGAAGGAGGTGAACATAGCCCTTCTCATTTACACAGATACAAACCAAAGATCAGGTCATGAAACCGGGGCCATCAGTCTGCCTGGTATGGGGGAAAGGCAAGCCCTTGTAACCTGCTGGCCCCTCTGTAGAGACTGGTGCTGATGTTATTCTTGCTCTCTGCTAGAAAAGCATCCATGGGTGATTTATTCTGGGGCTCTGCCATTGGGTGATAGCACTGTAAGAGGCAGCCTGAAGGTCAGACACGTTTCCAGCTGCCAGATGCACATGTACCCAGGGGCCTGGAGGGACTGTCAGCCTCACAGATCTGTGTGATGCTCATCACAGCTGCCTGGTCCTGCCTCTGCCCCCCACGCTATTTCCCCACTACCCTCAGCTACCACTGCTCCTATGTATATAAAGAAGTGAAATATCAGGAAGATGGACTAGGAGATGGGGGGAAAATTATTTTTTTTTCTTTTCTTTTCTTACATAATGGTGCATGGAATTGCTGCTTGATATCCTTAGCTGGCAGGCAGACAAGTATTTTGTAAACTCAGAGAACATGCAGCCTTCAGTTGTGCTAAATGCAGGGGACAAAAATCAAGAACCATATAAGCCACTGTCCAAACCATCTGTTCAAGCCCTCTGCCTTTCATTTCTCTGTAGCAGAACATAAATTCATTATTAAAATAGCTTGGCTGTGCGCAGCAGCTGCTATAATTGCAAGTTATGCAACTTTAAATGGGAAATTATGAAGTAGTTTAAAGCAAGAAATCGAGCAGGTTTAGGATTTTCACAAACCTAACATTGAATAGAAGTGCTCTTCTAGCTATTTCAACATTTCAGGAAAGAAAGATCCTACATACATTTTGTGCAATATAGAAACGTCTGACAAATACTGAATGCAGGGAGGAATGAGGAAAAAATATGAGACTGGGATAGACCAGGGTCAGGCATGGGTTGTGACAGGGAGACACCACACGCTGCTGGTGGGACGCAGCAAGCACTCTGTGCTCCAGTTTCCGCAGTGAAATACAGAAAACATGGAAAGACCGTGAACTCTGCAGTGCCCTCATGTTTGTTTCAGGGTCCATCTCTCCTTTGCAGTGTAGTGATGCTAGAGCTAATGCAGACCCAGCAGCACCAGCTCTTGCTGAAGCCACTCTTGTCATGAGACTGGTTCCAGTAGGTGACCCTGTGCTTTGGGCAACACCACACTGCAGTACATTCTGCAGCACAGGTGTTCTTTCCACCTGGTAAGCAGAGCCCATTTTGTACCATTAGTATGTATAGCCCCTGCACTGCAGAAGTCATTTCTTGCTTTCTGTTGGTGCTTCCTCCTTGTTCAGGTGCTCCAGGAAGTCACACAATGCAGTAATACAAAAAATTGCATCTGCATGAGAATTAAGAAAGTGGAAAACGAAGAAAAATCAACTGCAAGATAAGGTTTTCGAAAAGCTGATCTTGTCCCACTCTGTGATGAAGGCCATGAAGCTGTTGAGCATAATTTTATGTTATATACATGACAAGAAAAGCATTTGGTGCTTTGTTCTGTTTCTTCCTTATATTTTCCTTCTTTCTGTCAGTCAGAGACAGTCAGATGTCTGGATAAGATCTTTCCATATACAATTTGAATAAGCCTCAAATAAGTAATAGGTAGAAAAAAACTGAGCCGTACTCATTTTAATCATCTGATTTTCAGGGCCTTAAGAGGAGAGGAAATATTTCTTTAATCTGGAAAATGTCAATGCTAACACTTTCTTTTCCCCCTTTCCTTTCATCTAGGTATCACTATAGATAAGCATGGATTTATTTATTTTGTTGACGGTACCATGATTCGGAAAATTGATGAGAATGGCGTGATCACAACAATAATAGGTTCCAACGGCCTCACATCAACCCAGCCACTGAGCTGTGACTCTGGAATGGACATCACTCAGGTAGACACCTGATTTTTGTGTGTTTTGTCACTCTTCTGCACATTGTAGAGACAGAAAAATTGGTTTCTTGTACGAGGATTATATATCAGAATATGCCAGGTGAATCAGGTAACTCTGAACTGCACAGTGTGGAGTGAATCTTTCATTCACATTATTTTTTCAAGGTGTATTATATAAATGTATAAGGTGTATTATGTAAATGCAAAATTGTGTGTTTGATTTTATCCAGGAGTTTTCATGTGAGTGTGTAGGGAGTATATAACGAATATTTGCTGCTTTGGAAAGTTGCTAGCTAATTTCAGATAGAGCTTCCTAGGAGTTTATGGGATGTTTAGAGTACTTTCCTTTAGTCCAGTATTCAGACTAATTTGCTTGAACTGCTAAATGGAAAAAATATATATTCTGTTGACATCTAAGTCTGTTTTAAATCACGGAAGAGCATTACAGTATGTAATTACAAAACAGTAGTGTACTGAAGCTGCTGCCTTTCAGCCTGTTTCTCCAAGAGCTTTTCAGTTCTTTCCAGGGCAGAGTGAAAGAAATTGAACTAAAGCACACTTACCGTCTCTCTAGTTTACACTAAAAAGATATCTAGATAATCATGAAGAAACATAAATAGTACTCCTGACTAGACAGTGAGCCACCCTTACAGGTAGCACAAGGAAGGAATTGCCCTATACCAATAAAAACCTGAATTAATCAGTTTCAACATGGGGAAAAACAGAAAAGCAGTACTTGAAGAAAACTTGAGGCATTCATGTAGCACACAGAGGGTATATTATGGACTGTGAAAGCTAATAACAGCCATCCTGTTGATTTTGCATTTCATTTTCTCCCTGCTCTTCCCTCAGTCTTTCACAATTGCAAAATCACAGCTAAAATATGCTGCGTAACAGTGGTAAGAACTTGCTCCTGGATTCTGAATAGAGTTTGAATTACAGCAGTAAAAACGTACATGTGGAATATGGACTCAATGCCTTGGATAATTTTTATCAAATTTCACAGGGACAAACAATGGAATGTAGTGCTATCGTCACAGCAGCATCAGAGGATTGTATTACTAGGGTCAAAACTGAAGATAGTGTCCTTGTTCCACTTTACATGTCACTAAGCATTTGAAAATGCAGGACAGGGAAATGATATATATACCTTCTTATTCTCTCTGGTTCAGTAGATATGTAGCTGTTCCATGTAAAGCAGAACGACAGGGTCAGTTGAGTTAGCTGTGCTAAGCCCAAGCTTAAACTAGCCTAGTAGTTGTCTGAAGGACATGTTGCTTCTGGGCACCTTGACTTCTGCTCCGGCACCTCGTCTGGTAGGATAGCCAGTCCTGCAGATGATGAGCAGGAACCCACTGAAGCAACCAGTATTCTGCAGCTGGAGGCACTGACTCTCCGCTCCATTGCTGCAGACCTGCTGGCAGGAGCCATGCTTCATGGAACTTACTGCTGCCTGAAGCACGTTTGCTTGCTTCTTGGATACACATAACAAATGCCTGGGGCATCAGTAACCAGATTAGAGATCTCGGAGGGACATGGAATGGAGCCAGGTGCATTGTCTGCTCCCTGCCTCCTCCTTGTGATACGCGTCTGAGGCTGTACACATAACTGCTTTTTTGGTCATATAACTTGCGAGTGTGTATTTACGTGCAAATTTTGGTTTATTTCCCTCATTTTGCTCAGTAGCAAAATGCCTCCCCAAATCTGAAATGCAGTGCTTCATGTTGATGGTTTTGTATTCCTTTTTAAAAAATACAAACACCCTTTAGCAAATTACTTTCAACAGGGGGTCTGGCAAATGTGGAGATAAAATGGCTTTGTTTTTTAACATGAAAATGAGGTTGAAAAGGTAAAACTCTTCAGGTTGAAATCAAACATACCAAAGTTGTACATAGCTCTGTCCCCTAAAGTCTTGTTTTATGGTGGGCTGGCTACTTGCTGGAAACAGATTTACCTTAGTACAAGGTAATACAGGCCCAATACCATAGAGAGAAAGAGAAAAAAACTTCTGCAGTATCATAGATAAGAAGATGCATTCACAAAGCAAGTTCTTCTTTGTATTGCTTTTTGGGCATGGGCATTCAGCTGGGATAGGGTCTTCTTTCCACAGAAGCAGAAAGGCAATTCTTTCTCCATGAACAAGCCTTGTGCTGCCATTTCACAGCACCTACAGGCTTCTGTTGCAACAAATTCCTGAAAAGTTTGCAAAGGCTTCAGCATTCTGGGAAATGGAGATACTTTCTTATCACAGACAGTGAGATAATCTTCAAATAAATTGAGAATGCATGTCAGTGAATATTCGAAACAACAAAATAAATGATGGCATATTAAATCAGCCATTAAATTAAACCTAAAAAGCAGCAAAGTAAGCTGCAGTAGTAATTGCTGTCTAATTCTCTGTCACTGGTAGGTGAACTAACGCTGCTAGCAGTCTGCAGCATAGATGTACATGTTGCTTAAGGAAGCATTTCTTGTTTGGAACATTTATTTTGTGGGCTCCTAACAGATTCTTTTTACTGAAGTTTTTCACAAAATCCAGAATGTTGAGTATTTTCACATATTTTGTAAAGCATAGATGCTAAACTAAATGAATACCCGGAATGCGTGTTCTGAAAAGTAGCTCTATCAAATTGGCTTGATAGGATGGGTTTTTTTTTTTTCAAAATTGTTGCTGATAACCAGAAAACTGAGAAATAATCACACCCCATTGAAGTCAAACATGTTAATCTGAAATTATATCTAAGAAAATAAGGGATATTTTCACTTAGTCAAAATAATTTTGTGTCCTTGCAAGACCACTGAGTTTATTCCAGCTTGGCATCAACAGTAATGAAAAATGAATTTGGCCATCTTCAGTTAGATAGTTTTTTGGCTAAATTACAAGTGGCATTTACATCAAGTGAGTGTGGGTTGCTCACAAATTGTGTGTTTAGTGGGACTTATGAAATAGGCAAATAAAATCAATTCTCAAAGCTAAATTTGCTCTGACAATAAAATCAACAACTTGCTCAAAATCAATATATCTTGATTTACTGAAATACTAAAATGTACTCTTGAAGTAAACACATAGAATAACTGCCTGTTGTGAAAACTACTATAAATGACATGCTTTCACTTTAAGGCATTCACTTTAATATATGAGTTGATTATGAAAGTGTTTAATCATTTATTCCAATATCAGGTTTGACAGAAACACATCTTTCTAATCACTCTCTGTTTGTTATTCAGTGCTTTCTCATTCTTAAGAGAGAATTTTGTATTCATAACTGATAGAGGTGGGGGTAAGGACAGCTGGGGTTGAAAAGATTATGAGTTGTGGCAAATCAACTACCCAGCTTTGACTAATTGCTTTGATCTCATACTTCACTCTGAGGGTGTTAATCTGAATTTAGAAGGAACAGGACGTTAGGCTGAGGTATTTATATGGTATTCTGGTCTACTCAGTTCTGTTTCTGCGTGTGCAAAGCTAGCTTGAGTGACTTCTCAGCGCAGTGCAGTTCATTTGTTAATGAGAAGCCCATCTAAAGAAAGCTGCATGTCTTAACCAGATCTGTGAACATGCTTTACACATGTATATGTACTCAGCACTCACCATGGGTGCCAAAATTTTGGTGGTTGCCTACATTAAGGTCAGCTATCCACTATCTTCCTTTGTAGAGCTCGTCGTCCTTTTTGTAAATGCCGACCCCAGAACTCTGAATATTGCCACATGAACAAGGGCTAAGCTTTTAAGGTAAAACATTTTTCAAGAATATCAAGAAGAGCTGCTAGTATTCCCTCAATCTGTGAGCGTAAATATTCAGCTCACTAATATACAGCAAACCAGAATCTTTGGCTGATTTCCAACAAATTTGCAGAGGAAAATTGCCTTCACAGCAATTAAATTCCTACAAGTCCCATACAAAATATTAATCCAGTTACGGGAGAAAGACCTAAAGTGCCCTTTCAAAAGGAAATATTGCAGCACGGGCTTTCTTTTATTAAACTCTAGAGAATCCACTCAGGATCTAATAAATGCCCCATTCACAGGAAGAGCTTCGTTTGGTGCTTGGATTTTATTAAACTCCGAAGTCAGGCAGCCATGAGACACAAGTCCTTAGGAAACTGGACTTCATTAGATCCAGCGTTCCTAAAAGTTATACTGACATGGTGGGAGGTGTTGTGTCAAAGGAAACGTATTTCAGCTCCGGTTGAGCAATAAGCTTTCTTTCTCTTCTGCCTCCATTGCTTTGGTGAGAGCCGAGGAGGGAATGAGCAGGTATTTCTACCATCTTGCAATTTCACCTCCTATCTTTCCTCCCATGAGAAATATGTGGGCTGAATTTCCACCGCTCTGAACCTCGAGTCGTTTATATTTTTGCAGTTAGTTTTTGGGAACAGCGTAAACCAATCTTGAGCACATTCCCTGTGAATGAAGAGACTAAACGTTTGCAAGGAAACAGAAAATGAATCCCAAGAGCTTTCTCTTAGCCTGAAACCATGGCCTTGCTCTCAAGCTGATGTCAGTCCCAGCAGGCATGAGTCTGTGCCAAAGCAATAGCTCCAGCCTGATTGATGGTGTTAATAACTGTCACTGCTGTGTTGCAAAATGAAAGGTCTGGTTTGAAGACTTTTTCTTGACATTTGCACTTCATCAGCTTTTGTTCAGCAGTTCTCCATGTGAGGGAACCATCTATATTGTGTTGCTTCGCATAAACTTCAGTGACACTGCAAAATGTTTTGCTCCCTCATAAAAATGTGTCAGTGTTACTTATGTAGGCAATTTGCTTGCATAGGTCAAATTAAAAGGCACATTTCTAGAACAGGGTTTAAAGGGGAGTGACTAGACACGGACCCACACGTGGCACAAGTGCCACATCCTGGGCAGCCTACCTTGAACAAATGATGTGTAGGAGAGAGGAGAGAGCAGTAATTCTGCTGAAGACCCACATCAAACAGAAAAGAATGCTGAAAAGCAGGAGTGAAGATGAGCAAAATCTCTTTAAAATGTAGTTTGTTTCTCAAAAATGCAAACACTGACATTGCTCCCACAGTCACACATGCTGCAGGCATTCCCCACCAGCATCTGCACAGGCACAGTACGCTTCAGTGGCATTGTGGATGCCTTTTGAGCAGAACAAAAAGCTCCCAGGACACAGTGACCTCAGCTGAGTGCAGCGATGAGGGGCTGCTCATCGGAGCAAGAAGCCTCAACAGGACTCTCCCTGAGTGCATCGGAAGCAGGAAAGGAAAATACAAAGACAAAGCCATGATCTGATGAGCGGGTGAGAAGCAGAGGGAGCAAGCTACCGGCATGAAAACCAAATGGATTCCAGGCTGAACGCTTTCAAGCCAGGGTGAGAGTAGGATAGCACAAACAAACTACAGGATTACGAAGTGCCCATTAATTAATTAGTATTGCAGGCTGGAGGAAGACATACTGTTCCTGTAGGTGTTTCTCTATAAACATGACAGTATAAACTGCATTCTTATAAAAGCAGAGAGCACAGAATGCTCTCTTGCTGCCTTATTTTAGTGGTAGGTGTTTAGTACTGTTACTCTGTTAAAGAGCTACATGCCATCAAAAAGCAAAGGCTTGGTTCTCCCTATAGCAAAACTACTCCTGCTCTTGATCTGCTTTTAGTCCTCTATCTCTGTGAGGCTTTTGAAACAGTCTTCTAATTAAGTGTAGTTAGTGCACCTAAAATGTACAGATCCTCTGTGCTGTCTATTTTGGTGCTTTGCAGAAGCAGGTATTATATGTATGCTTGAAATCACTGAACTTAAAGCTCATTAAAGCTAAAATGATGATTTACAGGATCTTTAATTATTTGTGGTCTTCCTTTACAGGAGGTGTTCAGAGCTTTCTTTGTTTTGTTATTTTTTTCTGATTTTGGATGTATGAAGTAGTCCAGAAAAGCTGATAGTAGTCCAGAAAAGCCCTCCCTCAAATAATTAGTCCCTGTAACCAGAAACCTATACAAAATTATTCCAGTCATAATCGCGTTTGCAAGGAAAAGACTTTGCTAGTATTCATATTTTGAAGCAAAACCAAGCTGAAAGCCTCTTCAAAAAGGGATCTTCAGGTAGAAGATAAAATAATATTTTCCTGGGGGTAGAGGAGAGGTTAAGTGGCCTCTCTTTAACAGGGACTGAGAGAAAGGAGTCTCATAGGATTAGGACCTCAGGTGGAAAAGAATCTGTGAGAGCTCATGAATCAAACTTGTAGGTGTATAATGTGATTTTTAGAATATCAAACAGAGAGCAGGATGGTTTCATCACACCTAATTTATATTCTAATCAAATTATTCTATCACTGGATTTGAAATATTACTCATAGAAGTGAGATACTATGCGGTGAAGAAACGCTCCAATTTCTTCCTTAAAGTCCCAAGTGCTCTTTTTCTATTGGTCACCTGCAAAACAGCAATCTATTTCAATTACCTGCCATAAATAATGCATTACTACTGAGTAAAAATACTATGTACATTTTAATCAGCTTTCAGCACCTGCAGCCTTTTCCTTGGCTGTCGAGGCAGGAGGCACTGGTCGCTTCATGTGACCCATGGCAAAGAGGAGTTGTGGCAGAGCGCTTTCATGGCTTTTACCTTACTTTTTGCTAGAGACTGATTTAATTTTTTTTTTTTTATTTGTTTTTCCTAATGAGAGACTGGAGAAAGTAAGTAATGTCTACAAGATCTGGGTGCTGGCACGAAGGTAGCATCTCAGTGCCATGTTGGTGCTCTCAGGTGCTAGCAGGGCTGGCCAGCACTGAGGACCTCCTGTTGCAATTTCCTAAGCAACTGATGTCTCTGGTTGCCGCATGTTTTAGTCCTTATGCACAAATCATCTTTGATTATATCTCCTGTTTAAAGATGATTTCAGTGCAACAGAATATGGTGATATTTATGGCAGGGGTGTCGGCAGTGCTGAACTGCACTGCTGTGAATTGGTAGCACAGCTTTGCCAGGTTGGTGAGAGCCTGCAGTGGGTTGAGTTATATTGATGACTGTATCTGACATTTTCAGCTGTTAAGGAGACGTAGTGAACAAAATGTATGCATGAAGAATAAATTTATACTTACTATATACTATAGATGCATGTGGAAATATTTCCATTTGCAAGTATGTATATATATATACTTTTGTTTATATACTTTTATATATTTCTTGGGTTTTATATACCCTGCAGAGCTCCCATCCTTGTTCAGATATTGTAAAGCAGTCCCTGTCAACCTGGAGTTACCTGGAGGAAATGTGACTGTTGATAGGAGCATGCAGAAGCAAGCCAAGTAGGCAGTGTCCCTCCTTTATTTTAATCCAGTTGTTCATCCACACCCACTGATGTAAGGACCATGTATGATTTAAGAAATTAGTGCTTGGATGGAGTGGGTTACTGTTCCACCGTTTCTTAGGATTGGCAGGGCTGGTAATGTGTGTGTTGCTCTCCTCCTCTCACCAGCCAATCCAATACAATCTGTGGAGTCAAAAGCACAGATTTTGCATGTTGTAAAAAGTGAATTATTTCAGCTGGGTCTGTCTTTACTGTCTCTATTCCAAGTATTTCAGGTTGCCCAGCATATTCTGCTTTGAGCATCTGGAAACACTGCACAGTGCTAGGGTGAGAGAGACCAAGTCTGGAGCTTCTGTATAGGAGAGCGTGGAAGGCAATGGTCACCAGGGATGATGGTGTGCTTCCTGCAGTGATGTATCACACCCTGCTGGTCAATGATGGCTGAGATTTTGGTCTTTCCATAGCAGATCAGAAGAAAGCATACAGAAATTACAGGAATAATACCAGTGCATAAGTGATGGGGGGTGGGGGAAGGGGAATGGGTATTCAGTTCTATGTTGGATCATTGAAATTTTCTGTGGTGGCAAACTGTTGCATTGGAAACTATAATAAGCAAATGTGGGAATGGTTGTATGACTGAAAGCATTGCACCACAGTAACCACAGGGAGGAGGCTCAGAAAAGCCAGCATGGCAATACTTCTGGTGTGCTAATTGCTCCAGGTGCTAAGAGGAACCTGGAAGTCTGTAGATGGTGTCAAAACAATGCTGTAATAATAACTGCTTACAAAGGGCAGGGCTTTGAAGCATGTCAGCATGAGGGAACTCTAGAGAGTGTTGTTTCATTGGTATCTCATGCTTCTGGGTCTCACTGCTAGTTATAAACAAGGACTGGAAAGGTTTTAGCACCAGGAAGTGTTGCTTTGGAGGAATTAGTGATATCTCCAGTATTACTGTTAGGACTGAGTTATCTTACAGGCTGCTGAAGTCAAATGAAAGCAAGCTGTGGCAGCCTCAGGAGTGAAATGGCAGGAGGAGTGTCTGATTTCCCCTCTTCAAGATACTGGTTTTGCTTTGGCATCTTTTCTACCATTGTTCCTCATGAGCAAAAATGAGAATAGATACTGTGTCAGTGCAGGAAAAAAAAAAATGCAGATGTCAAGACAGAAATTGGTTGTACCCATTTGTAGCCTGCCATACAGAGATTATGTTTATGGCTGTGAATTATTAAGTTTGGGACGCAGAGAAATGCAAACAGGATGATAGAGAGCGCCATTTTATGCAGTATGTTACGCTGACAATAACACACACATTTGCAAACAAATTAGCTAAAAATGTCTGAAGGACATTCGGCGTGTACAAAGTGGGCCTCATCTCCTGCTGATAGATTCCTTTGGGATGGGTATGGCATGCAAAATGATACACTGCCTTAGAGGATAAATTTATGAAGTTTAGCAATGTAGGTCACATTGCAGGAAAATCATAAATGTCTGAACATCACTCAATAGCCATTCAATCAACTGCTCAAAGCAAAATGGAAAACTGAGCAGCATGTAGCTGTCTCTGGTGAAAACTGGAGAAAGTCATGATATGATGTAAAACCTTCTTGGTCTTCCATCCATATGTATTTCTTTCTTCTATTATACTTGCCAGTTCAGTTAAATTTCTGTGTCCACGTCAGTGGAAACAACAAAGCCAATGTCTTTGGTGGTTAGTGTGAACAATAATAAGAGCACTGAATTGCTCGTGAAAGATACATCAGAAATAGAGCGAATTGGAAGAGATCAGTGGTTGCTTTCTAAGTTGAGAAATTCCTGAGAGCCTGAGATCCAGAGATTGAAAACTTTGCTAGAGATATCAAGAACCATTCTGAAAACGTCTTGAATTTCATTTGAGAGCGCTAGTCCTAAAATTTATTTCTCTATGCTTTTCTGCCATGATCTGATAATGCATGTCCAAATATGCATCACAGCAGTAACAAATACCCTCAGTTGACAAAATCAGTGCCTGTTTACAGTGTCAAGCAAGGTTCAAAGGCTCTCTGATGGGTTTTCTTGTGAGTACCTACTGAATGTAAATAATACTCTTACAGAAGGATTTCTGCAAGGAGTCAAGTTTGAGTAAGATTCATGATTTATTTTCAGACATTTTAAGTGAAGAGTCTCAAATTCCTCCTCTCAGAGGCACCAGCCTGGTTGAAACACTGTAATTCCTTCTGGGTGTTTAACGAAGTATTTTCTTCCTAACCTGTATAAACCATGGATGCTATGTTTAAACAGACTTAAATGGCTTAGGAATCTAAGTCCCATTGATCTTCATAGTCAATGGGCTTATGTGTTTCTAGATAATATTCTGTCTGTTATTAAATAAAGACAGTGTGAAACCTGTCCCCGTAGAAATCAACTTTCCTATCGATTTAGTCAACCCAAGATTCCTCATGCAGTCTTTGAAGATGTCAAGTAGGAAAAAAAAGCATAAAAAAGAAATTGTGGAAGAGAGCTGGAAAGAGAACAGTGGAGCTTGCAGCAAGCAAAGCGGAGAGGAGTGTTGAAGGCTGGTGGTGTGTGCCTTCGCTCTGCGCCCCTCTGCTGGGTCCCCACCCACTGGAAATTAGCGAGGGTAGGGGCAGGCTGGGGGAAGCATTGCCCGCCCTGTGATCCCGGGGAATCAGAGTCTCAGAGCTCCGAGCTGCTTCTGTCAATGTGCCACAGCTGCTTGCCTAGCCTAGAGCAGCAAACAGCGGTCGTTAGGCTGCTAAACTCATTTATTTGGATTTTGCACTGGGGAACGATGAATGCATAGAGAGCAACGTTTGTGAAGTTTAGAGCAGGGACCGCTACAGCTGAACTGCATAATTCTGAATTTTGTAGTAGGCAGCGTCAGGAGCATGGGAAACAAAGGCTGGCTCCGAGTGGGAGGAAGCTGTAATCCCACCATGCCAAGTGCTCCCTGTGTCAGGCTGCGTGAGCACAGCTCTGTCTCTGTGCCATTAAGGAAGGAGATACGCTGACAGTGTCAGTGTCAACAAAAGAGAGAGCCCAGAAGTGAGAGCAAACTGTCAGAAAATGATGAAAAAAATATCAGTGCTTGTCAACTGTGAGGAAATAGCGAGGAATATATATAGTGAGACATCATGTAGAAAGTTCAGGGAAGCAGAAGCAGGCTCCTCCAGCCTTGTAAGCTGTGTTCACCTCTAGAGCCCCACCTAAGCAAGTCCTTTCTCTGAGCCTTTGTACGCAGGGGAGGAGGAGAAAGAAGGGGTTCAGCAGGAGGAGGAAAATACTGTTCCACATAGCAGTGGGGTGCGTACACGGCTGTGCTGGAAGCAACATCTGGAGTGTGGAGAGAAAGGGATGAGAGAATGAGGTTAGCAGCAAAAGAGAAATATAGAGGAGGCTGTGATGAGGTCTGCAAATGCGTGTCATAGAGCAGAATAAAGACAAAGCTAGCATAAATAGAAATGCTTGAGGCTCAGCAGTACGGATAGGAAGTAATCCATCAGTCAGGACTATCAGAAACAATTGGCATGAATTTTGTGCTACTACATGAAATTGAATCAAAACATACAATCAGTGCACGGCAAGAAATCAAAGCAACTGTGAAGACTTTCTATGGATTTATGCAGTTTTCTTTTAACCCACGATAAATTAAACTTACCCCAGTGAAATTTACCCCAGCATCTCAAACATGTGAATTGAAATCTGCATCTGTGGACAAGGATAAGTTTTTCCCTCATTACTTTTCTTGTTTTGATATGAACAGTAAAACAGTTTTTGATCTGATTTCTGTAAAGTAACACCAAAAAAGCCACAGCTGTAAAATGTTGTGCAGAATGTTTTGGTCGTGTGGTCAAAACAAAAAGCAAAATGGTACTCTTTGCTAATACTGATGTGTGTCCATGTGTGTCTCTGTGTGCTTAAGAGGTGTATGGGTGAATGTGCTGGTGTGGGTGCTACTTTGCAAAAAACTCACAGTATTTACTTAGTTCCAATGTTCTGCTGCACAAAGGATTTTCACAACCAGATAGATAGATAGGCAGATGGTTATACAGGCACATGCATATTGATGCAAGAAAGAAAATATACCAACCATTCAAGCCTGAGAGCTATTTAACTACCTAAATGTAGATCTCCCCATGAAAAGGTATTTAAGTCGAAGCCATCTCAGTGCATTTTGTATTTTCCAGAACACTTGACATGAAAAAAACCTGTTAGAAAGCCAGGCCAGTGGGTTTTAATTTTGCACTTCTCAAACCAGACATTGATTATTACCTATAGCTGGTGCCTTATGCTGACAGTTAAATGCTGGACTCCTGGAGAAGCTGGCATGCTAATACTTACATGAAAAAGGTCTCATTGCTCAAGGGTTCACTTGTTTCCACAGTGATTTCCACTGCATAAGCTCAGTCTCCAGTGAACCAAGCCAAGATTGTCACCTGAAAATTTCAATGTGTGAAGTAAGGTATTGACTGCCGCTGAACAAATCTTATCTTTTTGCTCATAATGGGATAATCTGCAAAGCCATTTCTGTGCACTGCTTAAAAATAAAAACCCATCAGGTATAAGCAAACACACTTGGCAGTTGGCTCAATTTTTAATTATAAGAAAAATATACGTCTATAGGAGAGGACTCTGCAGATGAAGTGCTGCTTCAGATTAAAAAGTATATTAACTGACTTAATATTCTAACCCTAACTGAGTGTTTGTCTGGAAAAACTTTTTAATAGGCATAGTCATATCAGATGAGAATTGAAGTGCTTCTCTGTAATATGTTTATTGGCTTTGAACGCAGCACAACTGATGGTTTGGTCACAGAAACCTGCCAGAGGGCAGCTTGCTTTCAAAGAAAAGAAACAACCGGTGACTTTTCAAGGTAACAGTGAACCTGAGGGTGCACTTACACTTCAGCTTAAGCTGATTGAGGTGATTAGTTTTCAGCCAGACACGGTTCCTGAACCCACACACCACAGGAGCAGGGAAAGCTCAGCACTGCTTTGGGGACTGCAGGGGCAGATGAGGGGTGAGCAGCAGCCCCAGCTCACTCTCCTTTAATGCCATGAAGCCACATCCTGACCAGAGCAGTGCAGATTTCTTTCCAAATCTGAAATTCTTCTTTGGATTCAGAACATTCTGCATTTTGCATTTGTTCGTACGTTTGATTGCTTTTAATTGGTCTACATGGCCTTTTTTTCCCCTCCGGCAGCAAGTGGCAGCTGTTTTTTTTGCTGCAGTCTCTAGACAGGTACATGCTAGCTTTAACATTTTGCCTGGAATTAGACCATTAATACATCCACAACCGCTTTAAACCCAGGAATGAGTGCAGTCATCCTTCTGCAAGCTTTGCAGAGAGCTAGCTGGCAGGTCAGGTTTAGTAGCCAGAACTGTATAGATGTCCTCAATTTAAATTTGATCTATTTTTACCATAATGCAGCTAGATTTGCAGAAGCAATCAGTATGAAAGCAGTGCGCTTGCAGATAATGGCAGCTGTTAAGATCCAGCTTCTTCTTAGGTTTTAGGCACCTTGCTGCAAGTGAAATGGACATTTCCATAAAGCTTATTCTACCTCAATAAACAAAACCAGCCTCAAATCAACCAGAGAAGAAGTTGTTTTGGTCCAGATCAGACGCTGTTTATCTGCAAGACACCAGACATACCTTCACAGTGGGAGGAATTCAATTTATTCACTGAGGCGAAGACAATGTGGCTGGTCTGTGAAGGCAAACCAGGTATTAAGATATGGCAGGTGCTATGCGTAGCTGTTATGGCAAAAGTAGGGAGTTTCAACCCAAAGTTTTTCCCACTAATAATCTAGTTACAGTTAATCACAGATTATTTTTACAGCAGAGTGATCTGTGAAGGGGGCGTTATGGTGTCTGCCATTGCAAATAATCCATTTGGTTTGACAGAGCAATCAAGTGTTCTGCATTGAAAGCACACTGCAGATATGTTTCTTCCCAAGTTTCCCACAGCCAGCCTTGTAGAGGTTGGCATGTGCCTGAAGTTTTGCTCAGGTCCTATTGAGCTCTCAGCGGAAGCGAGGAAGGCATGCGCTAGCAGCTCAGTGCGCAGCAGCCCATACGTGTTGGGTGGGACACACAGTTCAGCATTTTTATGGGAGGAATCTGCTTCCAGCTGTCTCACCGCAGTTATCATCATTCGGAGGGATTCTGCCACTTGGTTCAGAAGAGATCTTGAACCCAGCAGCAATAGTTTCAATGCCAGTTATTATGTTGTCTAGTGAAATGGACTGGGCACGAGGAGGAGTTCGATTACTCTGTGAGCCTTCATAATGGTGTGGTGCACCGCGTAACCACGCAGGGCGAGACACAGGAGCCGCAATGCCCTCGCTTTATTAAAACATCAATTATCAAACCAGCAACGTGCCTCTGGAAATGAGATTATCTGGAAGTACCAATGCTTGCAAAAGGCAGAAGCTGGCCTTCAGCCTGGTGCCTGAGCTGACCCCGGGTGAGCAGGTGGCCTGTGATGGCCACACACTCCACCATATGGTATGCTGCAGTGCTGAGCATTGTATCATCATCTGTGGGCTCTGCATTCATAGATCTTTTAATTAGCACAGTGGAAACACGAACAAAAACAGTTCATGAAATAGTGGAAGCTTCTGTGCCTATAAAACCATTGCATTTTAGATTGGCATTTATTCTCTTCTGATGACTGAAATATTTAGTCCATAGAAATTCCACTCAGATAAAAGCAGCCATCTCTTCACAAAAGATAACAAGCAAAGCATCTTGAGATAAAAATAGTCTGTCTTGCAATCTCTGCAACTCAGTTGTTCTGTGACCTTTCCATAGACAAGCTGCAAACTAAATCCTCCACCAGGCTTTAACTGGGGAGAAGCACCGGTCTCCTCAGCTGCTCATTCCCAGACTAGAACTGTTGCACTGGCTGCAGATCATTCTCTGTAGGAGGAATCTGAAGCTTTTGCAAGAACACACTGTGGTCAGCAGCCTCCATACCAGCTGTCTTGCAGGGTGACAAGGCTTCCCACGTCCAGCTGGGAACATGCTGAATTCCTCCAGGTCCTGATGCAACAGACATCAAGTCAGTGAGGTCATTCTTGTAGCATCTTCTCCAATGCTGTTTGGAAACTTTGCTTGGTTGATACCTTGACCTTCATGGCAAAAGGCAAAAAGCTGACCTTAACTATGACAAATTTACTTACCACGTGACAGAAATACTGAATTCACAAACTAAAATAAGTGGCTATATATATAATGGCTGGGCTACTGTATTGTGTGAAGTCTGATATATCGGTGCATTATTACATTACAAAGAATTAATGAGCTTATATATTTTATGGCACATAAGTCTTATTAACATTTCTGGCTTAGTAAATAAATTGTGGCAATGTGTCATGCTCTTCTACAGTGTCATTTTCCTTTTGTGCTAACGGTCAATTAAAGTGTTAGGACATTGACAACCTCTAACTTTCCCACTCTGCCAGTGCTGAGTGCAACCTTGAAACAATAACATTCAGACCTGGAGAATTTTCTGGCTGATGTTGCATGACACAAAGTGTATGCTTTTATTTGCATGAATGCATAGGTATAATAAAGTTCCGCCCTTAATGGACTTCTGCAAATACCTTTCAGGGGTTGCTAAATTACTTTTGAAATCAAATTTAGCTCACATTGGTGCTGGATCTCACAAAAAGGGTATGCTTATAGAAACCTGTTCTGACAAACGCAATTGAAGGTACATCCTAGCACAGCAGCAGAGGGTAAATCCCCTAGATGACAAGGTCCTCAGAGATGGTTGAACAAAACTGCTTTATGTCTTAATTGTTTTTTTGAACCTGCCCTCCCCGTGGTTTGGTTTCACAGGTGCGGTTAGAGTGGCCAACAGACCTGACAGTGAACCCGCTGGACAACTCGCTGTACGTCCTGGACAACAACATCGTCCTGCAGATCTCTGAGAGCAGACGTGTGCGCATCATCGCAGGGCGCCCCATTCACTGCCAGGTGCCCGGCATCGACCACTTCATCGTCAGCAAGGTGGCCATCCACTCCACCCTGGAGTCAGCCCGAGCCATCGCTGTGTCCCACAGCGGGATTCTTTACATTGCTGAGACTGATGAAAGAAAGATCAATCGCATACAACAGGTCACAACCAACGGCGAGATCTCCATAATTGCCGGAGCCCCGTCAGATTGTGACTGCAAGATTGATCCTAATTGTGACTGTTTCTCAGGTAAGACAGCGCTATCCTGTACTTTCCTGTTGCTGCACAGTCAAGACCCTCTGGCATAGCTGAAGGTTAGCAAAGCGACAGGGGTAACAGGCTGGTTCAACTTCCTTGGAAAGCAGAAAGCCTTATCAGCAGCTCCGCATGAATTTGTTTAATCCATTGGGTGCAGAGGCATGAGTCTTCCAGCTGGCATTGGAAGAACCTCTGAGTGGGCACAGATTTTCCTGTTTCAATACAGAGATTACACATCATTCAAAATGAGTTCTAAGTATGGTTTTTTATGTCAGCTTTGCTCATGCTGAAGATGTTAGCAGCCCCTGTGCAGATTGCACCTGAATACTCCTGGATGTGGAAGCCCTTTTTGCCAAGGAGAGTATCAAAATGTTCCACATCCTGTGAAAAGTGCTATCTCACGCCTTCTTGTTGTGCATTTTTTTTTTCACATAAACCTATTTCATGATGGAACCAAAGAGAATGTTCCCTTACACAGAGGAAGGCAGTACACTGTCATCTTGCCATCTCCAAGAACCACTTTGTTCAGCTCTGTAATGCTATCATAATTCATAAGCCGCCCATTACGAGTAAAAGGTTAATGACTGACAAGAAAACATAAAGTATGTCAAGAAGGAGAGGAAAAAAAATGTAAATGGTCTTCCAGAGGAGGTGAGTTCCTGACCCATTATGGATAATCAAAATCTCATGAGCTTTGCCACGTGCTTCCAGCTTCAGGTATGGCTCTGTCATACCGGTGCTGAATAGCATCCTGTCAGGGGTTCTGATTGAGGGAATCTACCCTCAGCACACACACAGAAAAGTACTGTGGCAAACCTAATGATTGTGCCAGTGCTGGGCTGGTGAAAGGCAGACACCGGTTGGCAGAGACCAGCTCATTTGTCCGTTTCCAAGGCAGCAAAGGATATGCTCAAATTCTCCATCAAATTGTATTTCTGAGTCAGGAGAAAGGGAGCAGTCGTAACAGTAATGTGCTGCTCTCTAAGAGTGAGGCTTAATATGCTTCCTTTCCGATTACATAAAATCCTGTTCATCTGAAGTCATTTAGATACTGAGGTATACAGCCCATGATCATGAAAACATCCTCTTTGGATCTTAAAACACGTAGTATTTATAAGTGCTAAGTACAATTATGATTGATATAGGAGGGGGTATATTTTCAAGGCCTTTTTTGGCTATTAATCTCATTTACTTTTCTATAATGTTGAGATTTTAGTAAGTACAATCTAATCTTTGCTTCCCTTAATTGCTTTGAATTACTGATTTTTATTTATACCACAATTCTGCTTGGACTACATATCAGCATACAAGAAGTAGGAAATGAAACTTCACCTGTCGTTAACATTTTTTCTTTCATGTTTCAGTATGTGATGCTTCCCTGAGCATCAGGGCTTTGGAGTTAGTAAAAATGGTGTAAGTTGGATAATTTGTCTTCTAGTTTGTCTTTACTGAGACCGATCCAGAATTGCACCAGCTTTAAATAATGGAGGTTTAATGAATTGGAAGCAGATACTCTCCTGTTGACATATAAATGCTGAGAAGCAGCAGTAAGCCAGGCTTTGAGGTTCAGCTTAAATGCAGACATTGCAGATTACTAACACTGCCATTTATGTCCCAGGTGACGGTGGATATGCCAAAGATGCAAAGCTGAAAGCACCTTCCTCCCTAGCAGTCTCTGCTGATGACACGCTGTACGTAGCAGACCTTGGCAACGTTCGCATCCGCGCCATCAGCCGAAACAAGGCTCACCTCAGTGACACGAATCTGTACGAGATTGCGTCACCGGCAGACCAAGAGCTGTATCAGTTCACCATCAATGGCACCCACCTGCACACCCTGAACCTCATCACGAGGGACTACATCTACAACTTCACCTACAGCGGAGAAGGGGACGTTGTCACCATTACCAGCAGCAATGGGAATTCGGTGCACATCCGCAGAGACACGAGCGGCCTGCCCCTGTGGGTCGTGGTGCCGGGCGGCCAGGTATACTGGCTGACAATAAGCAGCAATGGTGTTCTGAAAAGGGTTTATGCCCAAGGCTACAACCTGGCTCTGATGACATATCCTGGAAACACAGGACTTCTAGCAACCAAAAGTGATGAAAATGGATGGACCACTGTGTATGAGTAAGTCCATGGCATTAAATTTCTGATGTAGGGAGCCCTGTTTTAAACAAATGGTTTTGTTTTTTTTTTATTCTAGTAATTACAAAAGACAAAGCTATTGTACAAGCTCTTACAAACAGTAAAACATTTCTTAAGTGTTACAGCCTGTCAAATGTAAGCAATGTGAATGTACACAGTGCCCATTACATGTACAAAAACTGCCTGGAACCACACGTCATTCATACCATATTAGTGTGAATCTCTGTTTCTCTAAATGCAAGTATGGTTTTGGAATTTTTGGTAACTAAAGAAGTAGAGGCCAGTTGTGATGTGAATCACAGATTTGCAAAAACCCTGAGGAAGACAAAATGGGAAAAATTAACATACTCATAGGAGCAAGGAGTATTACAAAAGAAACTGAGAATCTTGGTGGAAGGAACATTCAAATGCAAGAATGGACTTGTCTCCATTGTTAGGGGAAGAGGATATATAATTAAATATACATATATCTAATAGGGAAAAGATATGTATTAGTGGTATAGGAATGGCCTTATAAGGAAGGGGCTTTGAGACATTTGACAGGACTCATAAAGAGCAAGACAAGGCAGTACAGATGCAGTCAGAACATTAGAGTCTGGTCCCTGGGAGGGAACAACCCCAGAGAAAAGCAATGTTTGATTTGTACAGAGGTGTGATAGATCAGGATTTCTCATTATTTATAATTGTCATAATTCCTGTTTGAGAACATGGCAAGTGACTGATGGAAATCATGTGTTAACACTGCACTACTAGTTCAAAGTTCTTCAAGGAAAATAATGCCTGCTTTCTGTAGGGCATAGGAGTCCATTGTCAAAAAGGAAAATGAAAAGCCATCCAGGTGAGATATGAATAGAAATTAAGCTACTGCATAAGTCACCTGCAAAGGCAGCTGAGTCACCATCATTATGGGTTTTTTAGAATTATTTTTTATTAAACTGCAAGTGGGATAAATGCAGGGGAAACTGCTGTCTAGAGTGTGGGATTTGTTGTTGAAGGGGATATTTTTCCATTTTACCCTCCATTATACCACTAAAACAGAATAAATGATAGAGTTGCTCTAGGTGTAGACAACTGGGGCCATTTTTGACGATATTCAGAACAAAACCATACAGAGCCTCCCTGATTCGGTTCTCATTATCTGGCATCTAGCAGTAGAAGTTGCAAGTTTCATGCAAGAGCACAAGGCTGGTGCTTGCTGTCTGCTGCAGTTTAAACACTGATCTAAGAGAGATTTCTGTTCTACACAGAAGTGAATCAATTAAAATATGTGCTTCTTTGAAAGTAGAGGGATTCATTTAAATTCCTACCAGAGGATGGGATCAATTCCGGTGGTGGACAGATGACACTTTCAAAAAGCTTTCACAGTAGCTCCGAGTCATGTCTGCTGCTTCCTAAAATGCTGAACACTGTGCATTGTTTCAGGGCCTTTATTGTTTGAGCTTGTTAGAGGGGATTATGTGTAGTCCTGTGCTTCTCAGTGGCTTTAATATTGCTACTCCTACTCTGTCCCACTGGCATCGGCTGTAAACCTTTTCAGACAATTACTGCTCATGCCTGTTGTCCTCTGGCAAGTAGTTTGTAATGCAGGACTCAGTAAGATTTCTTTTTAAGGGACTTTTCCTGCTTGCAAGGTCCTCCCACTTATGTAGTACTGATTTCCTCACCCAGAGATACATGAAGGGACAGTATCCACACTCATGCTTTCAGTTGTACAGACCGTATGTTTGTGCACTTCTGCCAGTGTAGATCTGCCAACAAAATTAACAGAGTTACAGATCTAACATTACAAAAATAGCAGCAATATTAAATGGTGAAGTCATATCGTTAATATTTATTGTTCAGACCAATATTTTAAGTCATCTTCATAATGTGTTACAGCTTTCTGAGTGGCTGAGATGCCATGTCAGAGGGACAATTGGTACAATCAATGATATGCTGAATGTGGATGTGTTTTCAGAAGCTGATTTTCCTTTTCTCTATAAATAGCTCATGGTAGATGATGGTCCTTAGTCATATATAAACATTGTGTTGGAGTTTAGAGAATTAACATACAAGCAACTTTCCAGTTGCCTGCAATCAACTTTTCTGTTTAAGCTAGATTTGCATTTACATCCAGAAGTTCAATCCATGTCACTATCAAGCTGAAATAGGAATGAGTTTGTTTAACAACACGTATCACACATACTTGGGAATATGAGCAAAGATAATGAACTGTTCAGAACACATACCTGTGTGTCAGATTCTCTCAGAGGGAAATTATTAAGAGGTAGAAAACCACCTACAAAAGTACTTGTCATCCATCTAGTCTAATCTGATAGAATGGAAGAGCTCTTGCATAAAATTATGTACTAATGTACGATTTCAGTCATATAGGGTTTTTTCCTAATATTATATCATTAAAGCCATAAAAAGGGAGGGGGGCCACTGGGCCTCTATTAAATCAAGGACAAGAAAACATCTGCAAGAAACAGCCCTCTCTGAAAAAATTAATTAGACTGCTTTCCCTTTGAAATGGTATAACTCTTAACTGTGCTACACATAGAAATGCAAATAGATTGTGAAGCTCTATACCCAAGTGTGCTTTTCTAATATTGGTGAGCACTTCCTCATGTGAGTACTGAAATCAGTGCAATTATTTGCATGATTAAATGGTCACCAGAATGATTAACAGTGCAGTAACTGGGCACCAAATTAACATTAAGAAATACGTCATGATTCTGCCCCTACTAGTATGGGTAGGACATTGCTCTGCAAGAACTGAGACCAAGTGTGCTGTTATTCATCATGTGAAAGGTGGCAGAACCTGTCCTCAGAGGGCTAGGTTTCTTGAAGCAATCTGGAATAAAAAAGCCCTTTGGATGGTTACACTGTGAAACCATTATGGAGACACTGACCTTGAAGTCAGCTGTACCGTCTACTTGAGTTAGGGTACATGGGCATGTGCTCTACAGCCTCATGTTAGTTGTTCAGTGCCAAGTCTGGTCTGCTATCCAGTTACGTTTTCAGCTACACAGGAAGTTCTGTACCTCTTCATCAGCAGCATCCAGCAGCAAAACTGCAGAGGTGGATCCTGATTCTTATGCACAAGTATATTCCAACAAACTGGCTGCATTTATCCCATAAAAATGTATCATTTGGGGATTTTTGTGTAGTAATGTAGAAAATCCAAATAACTTAGCAAGCTGTTTGATCAAGTAGTAAATGAAATATAGTTGCCCAGTGTTTGTAGAGTTTTCTAATGATGAAGAAGGGTGGTCTTAATCTGTTTTAATCACAGAGTGGCACTCAGTCCATTGGCACAGAACCGACATCAGGGTGAGATGGAAAGAAGTCACACAAAATGTGTTAGGGCAGTAAGAGGTGAAAGAGAGAGAGATTATATTGCATTTAACATTTAATGAATTTACATGTCAAAAAATACAAGGTGCTTGGCAATTTCCTTTTCCAGTGTTTCATTTTAGAAGAACAGCTGCTCTGTTTTCTTTTTCATACTGAATGGAAAAGGGAATTCCTGATTTTGTTCATCAATATCTTTTGTGGCACACAGATTTTGTCTAATTAGGGATAGGTGAGGGCCTGAAAGAAAGGATGCTAACCCGTTAAAGTGAAGGACATTGCCAGACCATCTACTGATGTGAATGGGAAGAGCTCCCCTTGGAGGGAGCAGGGCTGTGCCAGTTGGTACACCAGCTGAGGATACATTTTGCGAGTGCAAGAGAGACAGATAGTAATAGGTGAAAACTTAATTGTGCTTTCCTACCTGCTCAAGTGGGCTTCTATTTTATGAACATTTGTTGATTTTACTCATGCAAAAGCGTCATCAGCATGTTCAGTGAGTTCTCTTGGATGAGTAAAAATGTCTCAGGATCAATGAGATTTTTAAGATGGGTGGCACTAATATGGAACTATATCAAATACCAACCATTGTTGTGCGTTGTTTGCTGTGTGAACCGTCAGAAAGAACAAACTTATCTGTAGACTGAAGAGACCCATTAGAAACATTGCTCCACAGCTTTTGAATTACTCACTGGCATTTTCATAACGTGGCCTGATTATCAAGTAGAGTCCTTAAACAAGAACGGTTTCTTTAGCACTGATTCAGTTTAGGTTAACTGAAATGGGGCACCCTGGATTCTGATGATTTTACTTGTGATGAGAAGTTCTGGCCCCTGGGAAACATAACGCGAGTGAAAACCACACAGCTGACCAAACAGACTTCCACCTAATTTTATTGCTCTTATTATGCTTTAGGTCCCTTTTTTTCAGTTTGCCATTCATACTATGTGCTTCACTCATCAGCAGCAAAAGGCAGTTATAAAATCACAGAATCATGCTTGGGTTGGAAGGGACCCCAAGGATCAAGTCCACAACCTCCAGATCTGTTACTAGACCAGGCTGCCCATGGCCCCGTCCAACCTGGTCTTCAATACCTCCGGGGACGGGGCATCCACAACCTCTCTGGGCAGCTGTTCCAGCACCTCACACTATGGAGTGCTGCAGCAGCCTAAGGTCTGGCTTTCAGAATGAAACATGCACCAATTCTTACCTTTTTGCTTGTTGAACAGTGTTGAAAATGCATCTTTTTTTTTTTTTTTCCCCTCTGTTTTTTAAAAATGTCAGCAGTGTCTGCAGGCACGGTATTCCTGTGGTGTTAATGCTGTGTGTTGCAGGTACGACTCTGATGGCCACCTGACCAATGCCACATTCCCAACTGGGGAAGTCAGCAGTTTCCACAGTGATGTTGAAAAACTGACGAGAGTGGAACTTGATACTTCAAACCGGGAGAACGTGGTCACAGCTACAAACTTCTCAGCTACTTCTACAATATATACTTTAAAACAAGGTAATGAAGGCATTTCTGTTATTTCTTTCCTAGTCTTCACATTTCAGACTCTGAATATTGTTGCATTCTTAACTGTTTGATTGAAAGACACTGAAATTAGTTCATTTGTTTCTTCCTTGTTTCAGTACAAATAGCTCGATAGTACTTACATTTCTCCTGAGGTTCCTGCCAGGAACAAACCACCAGTGAATTCTTTTCCTCCGAGAAAAATCCCGTGGGTAAATTGTAGTTATTGAAATCTCTGATGTCTCCAAGCTTTACATGCTATTAACCATGCCAGTATCTAGGGGAATTGGATTGACCCATAATACACCAAGATTTGTAATTCTGAGAACTGTGCCCAAAGAGTGATGTGCTCTGCTGCTGTTTTGGTAGTGAAATGCCATGTTTGGCCAGTGCCATGAATTCTTTCTGGTAGTTCTGTATCTGATGGCAGCACGTGTAGGAAGGAGGAGTTGATTATTAAGGGTGACACTCACTTTTGTCTCTTAGTCCTAAGCAAACAGTAGAACTCAGTCTCAAGGCTGGCCATAATGGAACCTCTGCCCCAGGGTCCTGATGCTAGTGGGGAAGAGTAGAGGAATAACAGTGATCAGAATGCAGCCTATGAGTTCATGTATTGCTAGGCTGAAAGCAAAACTCTTTAATCCTGCTAGGAAACCTGGACAGCGGAAATCATTTGTCCCAGTGTAATAAAGAGAGGCTTAGGCATGCGTAGATGTGTAGATCTGGAGGTTACAGATTCCAAAAATCACACTGCAGTTAGTGCATGAACAGAAGTCTGTAAACTTGGGACAAACAAAGCCCCGTTTTCTTCATAGACCTGTGAATCTGAAATTCTCTGTATTCCCTGTTTTTGCTTGTTGTTTTTTTTGACAGATAACACACAGAATATCTACCGGGTCAGCCCAGATGGGTCTCTGAGAGTCACCTTTGCCAGTGGAATGGAAATCACGCTTAACACAGAGCCTCATATTCTAGCAGGAGTAGTCAGTCCCACTTTAGGGAAGTGCAATATCTCCCTTCCTGGAGAGCATAACTCAAATCTCATTGAATGGAGGCAAAGGAGGGAGCAGACCAAAGGCAATATCTCCACGTTTGAGAGAAGGCTAAGGGTAAGGTTTCCTCTTGTGTGAAGTGCAGTGTTCCCTTTGAAAGCCATTGAACTAAAATGATGTTGAAATGCTCTACTTTGTAAGAAGTGTAATAGGAAGTTTGTATCAATGGTGGGCCCCAGCCATGAATTTCAAAACCAAACTCCTCCAATACTGGCAGGGGTGTTTAATCTCTGTTTGATTTTGGTTGTTAGACTTGACCTCAAGACATAATTACTTCTTTTCTTCCTCTTCTTTTTCAACTAAGAACTTAATTATGTCTTTGAAAGAAGCTGTGAGCAACAGACGAATCATAGTTCCTACAGTACAGTGGCAGACTTGGAGCCAGATTCTGCCTCTCAGATCTAACCACCTTTTTGTTCTGGGGGATACAGCAGGTTCCAGCCTCTGCTCAGTGCAGAAGTCTCTCAGGGCATACCTTGGGTGTCTGTGCCAGGGCATCTCCTGTAAGCCATGATGTTGTAGAGCCTCCCCATCTATCCACAATTCTGTGGATTCTGCCCTCCACTGTGTGCTTTCAGCCCCCCTACTTCCCTCTGACTGCATTACCTTACAGCTCTAATAGAGAATTATTTTAACAGTACATCCATGGTTTATATTTATTTTGAGGAGAACTTGCAGTTTACAATGACAGATGGTCAACATTCAGCATTTAATTAGGTAACACCAAGGCTCAAAGAGACCACTACCTTGCAGGATGGTTTTTTTACAAAATCAGTTCTGTTTTTCACATGAATAGTCCATAAAGCACCTGTACCAGTAGTACAACTGGGAATTCATTGACTTTAAAATATTACATTATTAACTGCAACATGGCTGGATGAGTATTATCTCTGAAGGTACATCTGTTAGCTCTAAAAATATGGAGATGGTTACTAAATCACTGGATTTCTTTTTGGTTATCATATCCCATATATTATTTTACTTTAAAAATGTATCAGTTTGATTTTCAGCTGTGCTTATGAGGTAGAAACAAAAAACTTGTATGATGTGGCCATGATATTACCACCATGGGTAAAAAAACATTTGAAACGACATCTTTCAGACTTGGCAGTCACAATTAATTACTTACAAGGGTCTTGCAAGTGGGAAAAAATCTTCATGTAGTGTTTCTTGCTCATTCTCTGACTGCATCTGCCCTATCCTAGTGTTGCTCTCCAGCTCTCTGTCCAGGGAGGCAGCTGAATGTATTGTCATTGCAAAGGTGTGTTGTGTAGATCATAGGATTGAAGCTGTGGCCTCCGTGGCTCACTTTATCTAATGAAATGGTTCCTGTGTGATTTTGTGCTTAAGTAACTGTATGGCACATACTTTTTTAAAGATCTTACGGAATAAAAGTCTTAAATGGAAAGGACATTGCCACTCATCTGTTCTGCTTACGCTGCCAAGGCCAAGTTGTTCATCACCGTTACATTTCAAAGTACTTCATCCTGCACAGCTTCCCTGTTATTCAGTTTATGTTTTCTGTTGTTGAAATTGATTGCCAGTTCTTTTATCTCATTTTCACTTGCCTCTGCATGATCCTTAATAATGCTTGCCAAAAAAGGGAGGAAACTGGTCAGGATTGGATGGATTCTGGCTGGAGGCATAAATTTTTCAGAGAAATATTGAAAATCTGAAGCTATCTTGAGTTCACCTGAGGGACCTGCCTCCAAGTCAGTCTGCTGGTGCATAGAAGCACTTGTGTTCTCTCTTCCTTCTCCTTCATCTTCCCTCCAGCAAGTTTGTGGTGTAAGAACAATACCAGTATGCCATTTGTATGCTTTGTCCTTCCAGAAGTATCCACTAGCATCACAGCAGCTGGACATTGCATTGTTATTTCTGTGAATTATAGATTTCCTTTTATACCTACCCAAGATGATGGGGGGATTAAGCATTGCCCTTGCCTACCCAAAAGAAAGTCAGCTGCCTACATTATGCTGTTTCCCCTTCTCTGACTGCACTGAGCTTTAGAGTTGTCAGGGCTGTCAGAGAAAGGCTGGAAGAAATCTGGTGGGATAGCAAGAAGGATTTGATAGCAGAAGTATTCTGCACATAAGATAAACCATGCAAATAAGCACAGAAGACAAATGGATTATTGAGGCTGCTATGACCGATGAATAGAGTTTGGAGGAAAGGTTAAATACATGATTCCCAGGCTTCAGCTTTAGCACTGAGATGTTTGCATGGGGTGCTGATGGAGTTGGGAGCCAGCACTGGTGTAAAGAAGCCAGAACAGTGCAGCTGGAGAGGGAGGCAAAGAAGCAGCAGAACATACCCACAGACAGCTGTCTTACTTGGAAACTTGTTTATAAGAGGAAACGTGCAGGACATCAGGAGCAAAAATGCCACTATGTACAGTGAATCAGTGAGCCAATACTGAAAGGCACTTAAGGCCCACTGTTGACAAATCCTTTCCATGAGTAGTGCTTGAAAAAAAACGTAGCATCAGTAGCAGCCCTTATCGAGGATGAGGTTCTGATGAGACCTACAGAAAACTTCCAGTGAGTTCTAGTGAGTTCCAGCTTGAAACAAAAAAGTTGTTAAGCACTTAATGTGCCATGACTGACACAATAGGAAGTGTGTTAGAAAGCTTGCAATGTAGGGCAAAAAGAACTATGCTGAACTTTGAAAATAAATGTAAAAAAAAGCTCTGGGGATTGGACTAGTTCTCGGTGGAAATGAACAGATCTGCAGGAGCCCTCAGTTAAGGGAAGAAAACAGTACAATGGAGAAGTTTTCTAGGGAAATAAAAAAGCATAGAAATCAAGTTTAAAGATGTCACTTAAAGATCAGTCCTGATACTGTCACTGAAACAAACGGCTCTGAATGCTAAGAGGTGTAAATTAGAAGGCAGGTCACTGGGGATGAGATAAAGGATGACCTAGTTGAAGAGACGAGAGCTATTCCTTTTCTGCCAGTTCCTAACATTTTTAATTCCTAACCACAATTAAAACCCATCTTGAAACTGTGTTATAACTAACTGTTACTGTTAGTGTAAAATAAGTCGTGGAAAGAGGCCACTGTTAGCACATTCCCAATAATGTGATAAAAGTTGGGTTTTGAAAAGGGTGTGTTGTTTTTTTTTTCCATGATACATATTCCTTGCTCTAGAATTAAAGCAGAAATGAGTGTGTTAATGGAAATGCTGGGAAAGACAGCTAACTTTATCTCAGCATCTAAATCAATGTTGGAAACGGGAATTAATCAGAGTTTTCCTTTAAGTGCAGAACTGCCTGCCCTGGCACTTCATGAAAGTACATAAAACAGTCCGTAGGCATGTATGCATTTTATATTAATAATAAATCTATGTACAATCAGGCATTTTAACATCAGTCTTCATCTAGCAGGACTTCTTTTTATCAATTGAAGTGCTATTTTAATTGACTTCTAAAAATGAAGCAGAGCTGTTGTTAAAACCAATGAGCATGGTGCATAGTAATATACTGATTAGAATTCAGCTCTGCTCCCTCCTGTCTTTTGCATAAGTTAGAGGAACTTGGCGTTGGATGCAGGCCAGGTTTTATAACTGAATATCTACAAAATTGAAAATTGAATGCTTGGCCAGTCTCACCTTTTTTTTTTTTTTTTTCTTTTTTTTTACTTTTTAAATAACAAAAATGGAATTGACTCATTGGCTGCAATTCAAGTCAAAAGTCTTTTGAATTTAGGCTTTGACAGCTATGTTTATTATCATATTTAGCAAATTATCTCCCTTTATTTACCAGCCTTGCAGCAAGTTGTAATGGTAAGGTCAAATCCTCAGTCACCCTGTATCAGTTTGCGTTGACTCAAGTCCAGACACAGACAAGGAAATACACAATCATCTCATCTGATTTCACATTTGAGACAGTTTAGATTTGAGAGTAAATGTCAAGAGAAGGTTTATGCAATCATTGACAACTGCAAAATTTCTGGCAAGCAAATCAATAGAAATAGAGCCAAAAAATGTTTAAAAATATATAACGTATCTTGTTATGAACTACTAACATGATTATTGAAATCAGCTGAATTTTCTCCCTATTTTCATCAGCTGGAATTTGGACCCAACACTGCTTTCAGAAACCAGATTTTACCGGCTTGTAACCACACACATGAGCTCCAGTTTCTCACAGGGGCTCCTTGTAGACTTGCACATACATAGGAGGAGTTATCTGTAGGAAGCCTCTGGGATTTGAAATCAGCATTTCAATGACAGCATTGAAATGCAGCCTGCTATTCGTGTATCACTGCATCTCGTCTTAAGGATGTTAAATTTAACTTAAATCTAATATAAAAAAATAAACACAAACGGCTTAAAATACAGAATATAAAAGAAGCAACGGCGCCTCTTTTTACAACCAAAACCGAACCTTGTTTTAACTATGACAGGATCATCATAGAATCATAGAACCCTTTGAGTTCGAAGGGACCTTTAAAGGCCATCTGGTCCAACCCCTCTGCAATGAGCAGGGACTCCACAGCTCCCTCAGGTGTTTCTGAGGATGGGGCACCACCACCTCTCTGGGCAACCTGTGCCCAGGCCTCCCAGTGCATCGACTGTGAGCCTTTAAATGATGCTGCTGTTTTTCTTCAATGCTAATTCTGTCTCTCTGTGTTTTCCATTCTTATTCATTATATTGTCTCTGAAAATTAGATTGCAAGCAATTTGTATTCAAGACTTTCATTTCTTCTAGCTGCATTTTACAATAATAATAATAATAATATTAGCAATAAGAACATAAGTATGTACATATACAGTAAATGAGCATGAGCCAGGGCATATCTCCTGCTTGCTTTTCAGATATTTTACCACCAAGAGGGTTTTTTCAGAAATTGCAAGAAGTTTGCAAAGAAATATATTAACATAAACTTAATCCAACAGACTGTATACAAGCAAATATAGTTGAATTGAGCATCACATTTTACTTCAGCTCCTTAACTATCATTAGAGCATAAATTGTAATAGTTACAGCAGTCTACAGGGGTGTATAGGTATTTTACAGCTATTGTAAATGAACAGTATTAAAGTTAGACATGTGTGTATATAAAACCACAGGAATGGTAGTTGAAGAAAGAACACCTGCTTCTTCTAGATTTTCAAATTATTTTGTATCTAAAAACAGAAAAGGGAATGAAAATAATGTTCATTCTAACCACAACCACCATACCATCGCAGCTTGAATTATTAAACAGATATTTTTAACTATTTACTGCAACGCCTCCAGCTCTCAAGGAGAGGCAGGCACTGTGCTGTGCAGTTCTAACACCTGAGCTGACATCATCTCAGCTGTAAGGAATGTATTAATCCGAATACATTAATGCAAGTGATTAGGCAAAATGCAGTCAATTAATACAAAGAGTTCATTGGGCATTGATCTGAAAATGACAAGTCAACGAGCAGTGTTTTATGGTTCCCTAAATTCTAATTCAGAATTAAATGAAGTTGAATAGTGACTGCCCAGTGGCTGAGTGATGTTAGGAGGTAGATTGTGGAAGCATTGGAGAAGCATATTTTGTCTTCAGAAGTCTGCCTTGTCTTTGATTTCTGATTGCACCCCTCCCCTCCCCCCCCCCTCCTCCCATGGGACTACAAGCACTAGCAGGTTGAGCCAGTCAGCCTGATCCCCTGCCAAGGCACCAGCTTTCACAAGCCTTGGGAGTGGGCTGCTTTTGTGAAGATGTGTGTAGTGTAGACCCTACTAGTGAGTAGGGTCTTTGGGAGCCAAAAGCACAGCTCTTCCTTTTTCACATTGGTATGAGACCTGGATGGGCTGTTCCAAAGCAGCAGCTGACCCATTGGCACTAGTGGAGCTTAAGAGAGAGGAGATGAGTTAGGAGAGATTTGTTAATTTGTGGGCTTAACTACACATCTTTGGCTGGGATCACACATCCTGTAGGAGAGATGAAAGCTGAAAAGCTTGGGAAAAGAAAGCTGAGCATATGGAAATAGGAAGCGTTCTGCAGTGTGATATGTAACACCGAACGCAAGCAGCATTTTATTCCTTGGTCCTCCTATTTCTCAACTGAACGTTTTTCTATTTTCTTGTCTTCAGTGTGCCCTACATTGTCAATCATGCTGTTAAAGCGTTGCCTGTTCTGATCAGAGCCGAAGCAGAAATGTTTCCGTCATCTGGAATTAAGGTATATCATCTTCTTCCTCTGTCTTTGTTTTTAGGCCCACAATAGAAATCTGCTCTCCATTGATTTTGACCATGTCACCAGAACTGGAAAGATCTATGATGATCATCGAAAATTCACTCTTCGAATTATGTACGACCAGACGGGGCGGCCGGTTCTGTGGTCACCCATTAGCAAATACAATGAGGTCAACATCACTTATTCCCACTCTGGATTAGTGACCTATATCCAAAGAGGAACCTGGACTGAGAAAATGGAGTATGATCCAAGTGGGAACATCATTTCCAGAACATGGGCAGATGGCAAAATATGGAGTTACACGTACTTAGAAAAGGTAAATCACTTTATAAGTGGATTGTTGTAGCAACACAAGAATGTTTGTTTTGATACAGGCACCATATTGTGAGCTGTGTTAGTATTTCATCTCTTGCAATAGGATATAAGACTTACAGAAAATGCATACCTAAACAAATGTCTCAGACTTACGTGTCATCCTTTCGAGTCTGCCATAGATTAGTTCAGAAGAAAGTTATCAGCACCTCGGGTTTGTTTAATCAGTTGGTAAAAAGGCTCCCTTTTTACATTTCCTTCCTTTCTTTCTCTGTCCAAGCACAAAGGACACTCTCACTGATGAAAAATGCATTGCTGCTCTGTGTGACGTAGTCAGAAAAAAGGCATTGAAGTGGAATTGTTTCCTCCCAACAAACACAGCTCTCTTAAGCCAGAATTACACAGCGGTGAGGGCAAGCTAGCGCCTGCTCAGTGCTCTGCTGTCAAAAAGGGACTGATCCTGCCAACAGAAAGATTACTTTACTATTTATGTTGCCCATTATGGGGAAAAAACATAAACTAATACAAAATGAGTTATTGCCATGCTTTTATAGTGACTTCATGTCTAAACTGCCTGAGTGTTGTAATTTTCATTTATGACTGTAGGTAATAGTCATGAAATGGGGGAATAAACGCTGCACAGTCTTAGGAAGAACAACATCACATTCGTCAGTAGCAGCATCTCATTCAGAATCGTTTTGTCTCTCAAATCCAAAAATCTGTATTTTGAAAGCTTTCACAACTCAGTGTGAGATTATTTTCAGTGTCCTTCAAATTTTTTTATTTTTGAATGGCAGCATCTCAGACTCCTCGATATATTCTGAATTTGCAGAACGGTTTTCTGAACCTGTTTACCGCAGGGAATGGAAAGGAAGGGGCAGGTGAGGTAAAACTGATAGCGGATGTGACACGCAAGAAATCCAATAGCTTTGAAGTTATTTATATATTAAAAAGTTCCAAATGTGTACTTTTAAGATAAACTTTGCTGTACTTATTTTGAATGTATTTAAGCTTGATTCTCAAAAAAAAAAAAAAAAAAAAAAAAAGAAAGAAAAAAACCCAAAACCTTAAATCTAACCCAGAGGAAAAAAAAAAAAAGATGCATAAAAATGTGATTCTTTCTTTGTCTGCATGCAGTATGGTTCTCGCACTTGTTAACAAGATTGGCAAACCCTGGAAGCTTCAGAAGTTCGGTTCAGATAAATTTGTCAGGGCTCCTTTTGTCTGTATGCTCTGCAAATTGCAAGTAAACAGGCATTTGTGCAGCCTCCAAATATTTGGGCAGCTTGCCTTTTGGAGGAATCTGTTATTTTTTCTTTGGGCCTAATGGACCGTAATTTTGGAAAGATGTATGGTTTTTTTATCCCTCCAACTCCTTTGTCTGCTCATAGTTTATGAGGAGCTGATAAATGAAGTCGTACGACTTAAATCTGTCATTCTGCAATCCTGCACAAGTGGACAGATCCTGATCGTGTCGAAGCAAATGATAGAAGCTTACAGGCCTAGGTAGCAGCAGTCTTGATTTATGCTGCAACTTGTCATTAAATTATTGAAAGTCATACACACCATGGACATAATCTCCCAGCTATTTAATGTACTTCCATCACAATTTGTTCCTCGTGCCAGAGGAAGATGAATTCATTGTCAGAATTAGACATGGAGATATAATTTTGTGGCCCATTAAAGTCAATAGCTCATTGTGTTAATTAAGTAATGATTACTAAATGTTGTCTGAAACCTCATAAGAACCAATAATTCCTTTTATCAAAAAATCAATTACACAGTTCTCTTCCAACGCCTGTTTATTTACTTTCCCATCTATTAGCACCTGATGAGTTAATTATGTATCTTCACAAAGATTTCCACTTCCCAGGGCTAGTCCCAGCCTCCTGTGTTTTCAGAGGCGCCGTGATGGTGGCCCTGCACGCAATTCTCACTTTCCCTTCTTTGGCTCACGTTGCTCCGTTAGCCAACGGCGTTCCCAAATCTCGGCTCACTCCGAGATCCCTTCCCAAATCCTGCCGCTCGCTGCCGTGGGAGCTGGCCGAGGGCTGTGTGATGTGTTGGGCACAAATGACATCTAGCGGCCGTGCCCAGCAGTTGCCTGTTCCCAGCAGAACCGCGAGGAGTTGCCAGCGGCTCTTGGACTCCATGTGGCACCAGTCTGTGCCACTGACCTGGCTCTGGCTGCTTTGGCAAAGTGACAGTTTTGGGAGATGTTTCACAGAGAGCCCGCCTCCAAAACTCCTTAAAACAATTAGAAACCCGTCTGTGCAAATAGTTCAAAAATCTACTACAATATTATTAGCATGAATAGGGAATTATTTTGTTTTCTCTTTATAGTGTCCCCTAATAAGCCAGACAAGATACTCAGCCTCCAACCATTTTATGGACTGTCTTTTCATTATTCTGGACAAAAGTGGAAAAGCCTCAACGTGCTGTAAAATGACACAGAGGGGCACTAAAGTTGTATTAGTGATGTTACTGATCTTGTTATTCATACCCTGTCAATGGCAGACAGCTTAAAAACAGGCACGGGAGCAATATGTAGAGAGCAGCATCACATTGGTGCTAGGAGAGAGTTCAGCCAGTACCTTACTGTGGGCTGGGGACCTAATCTTTGTATATATTTTAAAACAAAAACAAAACAAAAAAAAACAGAGACAGAAGTAGTCACACAAAAGAACTTGCAGTCCATTTTCACCCATCTGTGTAAGCAGAGTTAGCGTGCATGCTGTGAGACAGTATGAAGATGTACAAAAAAGGTGTAGGGCTGGGCTAGAAATGTGCACAGTTCCAATAAAAGGTAAACACCATGCACACAACACTGAACGTTTCTCCTTTCCACCTCCTGTAGAAACATCTGCTGGTACAGATGCTCTACCTAGGAGTGAGGTCCCCTCTGTTGGAGTTTTCTTAGAGGATGACCTAAATGTTTCAGAGTTGTGCAGCAAGTCAGCATGAGGCTGAAATGCCAGTGAGAGCCACATCTGCCTTCCAGTTTGGGGGTCCTTACCTCCAGCCCTATTATCATTCTCCTTCTGTTCCACGTCACCTTGCTGGCCAGGTCTGCTGGAGCTGAAAGCTTGACCTGGGGTTAAACAGACAGTAAGAGCAACCTCCAAGAGCAGCTAGTTGATGAATAATAAAGCGCTTGATCAGCCTCTTACACCGCCATTCCTGTCTGATTGCAGTCTGTGATGCTCCTGTTGCACAGCCAGCGCCGCTACATCTTTGAATATGACCAGTCAGACTACCTGCTGTCGGTCACCATGCCCAGCATGGTACGCCATGCCTTGCAGACCATGCTCTCTGTTGGGTACTATCGCAACATCTACACCCCGCCGGACAGCGGTGCGGCCTTCATACAGGACGTCACCAGAGATGGACGGCTTCTGCAGACGTTGTATCCCGGGACGGGACGCAGAGTCCTCTATAAGTACTCCAAACAGTCTCGACTTTCTGAGATTCTTTATGACACTACTCAAGTCACATTTACCTACGAGGAATCTTCTGGCGTTATTAAAACTATACACTTAATGCATGATGGCTTCATCTGCACCATCAGATACAGGCAAACAGGTTTGTCTAGCTATAACTACTTTGCTAATTTTTTTTTTCCCTGATTCTGCACTTACCTGTCATGAAATTCCATTATTTTTACGTCTACAAGTTCTTATTTTCTATGTTTCAATAGAAAAATGTGTGTGTGTCTCTATGTCTGTGTCCACAGGCATATATAGCTGCCCCATTTGAAATAAGGTTTTCTTTTTATTGCTCGGTTCGGAATAGCTCTTACAGTGTTGGATTGTTTTTATTCCACTGTGTGGATATTTGCTAAATACTAAATCAAGTTGTTTTATTGATTGCATTTTCAAGTTTCCCTGTTTATACCATAATGTAACATAAATTCAAGAGAACTGTTCATATAAGGAAAGAGATCACCACGGAAAATAAATTCAGTTTAGAATTATCTTGCAAGTAAATAGAAATCATAATTATGAATAAAAAGGCATTCATTTAAACAAACGTTAATAAAATATAAATATTACATAGAGCAAACAGTAATAAAAGTTTGTGAGAGAATAATCTAACATGGTTAGTGGTACTGCCTAAGACAGTCAAGTAGCAATGAGGCTCAAGGGTTCATTTGAGTTCGCAGCTTGTCTGTGCCAGTTGTGTAGGTTAAAGTATTCCATAGACGTAATTCATTTTTCTTCTTGCTTTTGCTCTTTCTCCTGCTTGTTGTGCACAGGTCCGCTTATCGGTCGCCAGATCTTCAGGTTTAGTGAAGAAGGGCTCGTCAATGCCAGGTTTGACTACAGTTACAACAATTTCCGTGTCACCAGTATGCAGGCCATGATAAACGAGACGCCTCTGCCCATTGATCTGTACCGTTACGTTGATGTGTCTGGCAGGACTGAACAATTTGGGAAATTCAGTGTAATTAATTATGATTTAAATCAAGTTATAACCACCACTGTGATGAAACATACCAAAATTTTTAGTGCCAACGGCCAGGTGATTGAAGTTCAGTATGAAATTCTCAAGTCAATTGCTTACTGGATGACCATCCAGTATGATAACATGGGCCGGATGGTGATCTGTGATACACGCGTTGGTGTAGATGCCAATATCACACGGTATTTTTATGAGTATGATGCTGATGGTCAGCTTCAGACTGTGTCTGTGAATGATAAAACCCAGTGGCGCTACAGCTACGACCTTAATGGCAACATCAACTTGCTGAGCCATGGAAACAGTGCACGCCTCACTCCTCTGAGGTACGACCTTAGAGATCGCATTACCAGACTTGGAGAAATTCAATATAAAATGGATGAAGATGGTTTTCTCAGGCAAAGAGGCAATGAGATCTTTGAGTACAACTCTAATGGTCTGCTGAACAAAGCATACAACAAAGTGTCTGGCTGGACTGTTCAATACTGTTACGATGGTCTTGGAAGACGAGTTGCAAGCAAATCAAGCCTGGGACAACACCTGCAGTTCTTTTATGCTGATCTCTCCAACCCAATACGAGTTACTCACTTGTACAATCATAGCAGCTCAGAAATAACATCTCTGTATTATGATCTTCAAGGTCATCTCATTGCAATGGAATTGAGCAGTGGAGAAGAATATTATGTTGCTTGCGATAACACAGGAACACCTCTAGCCGTATTTAGCAGCCGGGGCCAAGTCATAAAAGAAATTTTGTACACTCCATATGGAGAGATCTACCAGGACACTAATCCAGATTTTCAGGTTGTCATTGGTTTTCATGGAGGGCTCTATGATTCTCTCACCAAATTGGTTCATCTGGGTCAGCGGGATTACGATGTTATTGCTGGTCGGTGGACAACACCAAACCATCACATATGGAAACACCTGAATGCTGTCCCACAACCATTCAATCTCTACTCATTTGAAAACAACTACCCGGTTGGCAGGATCCAAGATGTTGCTAAGTATACAACAGGTAAAAGTAACACATTTCTCATGAAAATACACTCTTTGGTGAGATTCTGGTATGGATCCAAGATTCCAGAAATCCTTTGCAGACATCTAAAGTTAGTATTTGGCTCTAATCTACTGTACTCCTTTGGGAACCAACACCTCACTGACCTTTATCTGGTTTTTTTTAGTCTTTTTGGTAACCAGTAAAATAATTAATAGTTGTATCTGCTGCTTTTTTAAATGCTAAAATAAGGAGATGAAAATGTTTTTTTCCATTATAAATAGAAAGTAAGTACACTATTGATTTGATTATTGCCATGCTTTATAATCACATGATTTCTTTCCTACAATAAATACTGTAACCAGTATTGAAAACAAACTGACATGAAATCATTTTTCTGCGTAGCTTGGATTTCTGCAAACTACACTGACTTTTTCTAGGATTTACTTGCCTCATTTCCAGAATCCCTTTTTTTGTTTGTCTGTTTTGTAGACATTGGAAGTTGGCTAGAGCTATTTGGTTTTCAGTTGCACAACGTACTGCCTGGGTTTCCAAAACCAGAGATTGAAGCTTTGGAGACAACATATGAACTTCTACAGCTTCAAACAAAAACCCAGGAGTGGGACCCTGGAAAGGTTAGCAAACACTCTGTTCAGTCGCTTCTGTTTCTAAAGTAAGCAGCTTGATTAGAAAATGTGGAGACCAAGGAAACAATGTGGCTGTATTTTTGCGTGATTGACAAGACAAATAATAGTCTAACTGCACTAGAAGCCTTCATGTTGTCACATTATTTACTGGCATCAAGTGGAGGACAGTTTTAATGAGAAGCTTTTAGGCACACAGTGAAGAAACTTTGCAGCAAATGGATAAAAGCATGCACAAATTGAACTGCGAGAATTTTATGGAATTTAAGAATTAAAACAGCTGTTATCTTTTAGTAAAGAAGCCTCAAGAGGTGCGAAATCACTAAGAATGCAAACAACTGTACAAGTTTGCTCCTCTGCATAGTTACTGCAGGAAAATAGTAATGTTACTACAGGTTTGTGGAGAGTCTGTAAAATTCCAGGGCTAATTGTCACTGAAGAAGTGCTATGCAGCAGCTCACAGGGTCCAGCAATCACTATAAGGGCCAGCTACTGATGTTCTGAGCGGGTGTTCATGTTTTGCATTTAATCATAAGAGCATCTGTTAACAGAGAAACATAATTTTACATAGAAGAGGTAGAATAGGTGCCTTTCTCTTATTCAGCCAGGAAAAGGAAGCATGAAATGCTGTGAGTTCACATCAGCAGTATTGAATACGCTTCTTTTCCCATGCATAGATGACCACATAGAGTGCAGAAGGCTGGAGGGTCATGTCCATGGAGCATGTTAATGCAGAACTGTTAGTGAGATATTGGAGAAGCTATAACAAAGGCACAAGAAGAGTATAATGATATATATTGTGTTGATGGACAGACAGCTGGAGGGAGATTTTCTTCTGCACAATGTGAGGGGAAGATCTACAGATCTGATGTGCCTACCTGGTTCCTATTCTTCTAGCGTCTTGAGACCTTCACAGCCTGCCTTCCCTGAAAAATGGGCAATATAAACTGTTAGTGCTGTTTTACAGAAGATATAATGAACAAGTGATTTGCTTAGAATTGCATGAGAGTACAGATTCAAGTTCAGATTTCCCCATGCCTACAATTCAAAAGACCAGCTGTTAGAGTGACAACAGGAGAGAGGGGGAAATAAAAAGGGAAGATAAATATGAGAATAGCATTTGTGATAATTACGTTTTCTTTTTGTTTTCTAGAAACTGAAGAGTCCAAGAGGTATAAAGTAGTACCTTTGGTAATTAGAAAGCCTGTGCGTACTTCCAGGCTCTATAGATGTGTACGATGGTTTGCAAACTAATTGCAAATCCATTTTAAGCAGTTAAAATACTGGTAGGGACTGTGAGACTGTGAGATTTCTCTCCTGCAAACTTTGCTGGTGTTTTCTTTTCCAGACTATCCTTGGTATTCAGTGTGAGCTACAGAAGCAACTCCGAAACTTTATATCCTTGGATCAACTTCCTATGACCCCCAGGTATAGTGATGGCAAGTGCTATGAGGGAGTGAAGCAACCGAGGTTTGCAGCTATTCCTTCAGTGTTTGGAAAAGGCATCAAATTTGCTATCAAGGATGGCATCGTCACAGCAGACATTATCGGTGTGGCTAATGAGGACAGCCGGCGCATCGCTGCCATACTCAACAACGCTCACTATCTGGAGAACCTGCACTTCACCATAGAGGGCCGGGACACGCATTACTTCATCAAGCTGGGGTCTCTGGAAGAAGATTTGGCCCTAATTGGCAACACTGGAGGACGACGCATCCTGGAGAACGGAGTGAATGTCACAGTGTCGCAAATGACTTCCGTGATCAATGGGAGGACTAGACGCTTCGCTGACATACAGCTGCAGCACGGCGCACTGTGCTTTAACGTTCGCTACGGAACGACCGTGGAAGAGGAAAAGAACCATGTCCTAGAGGTAGCCAGGCAGAGAGCTGTGGCTCAGGCCTGGACTAAGGAGCAGAGACGGCTGCAGGAGGGGGAAGAGGGGATTAGGGCATGGACAGATGGAGAGAAACAGCAGCTTCTAAACACTGGGCGGGTACAAGGTTACGATGGATATTTTGTTTTGTCAGTGGAGCAGTATCTCGAACTTTCTGACAGTGCCAATAATATTCACTTTATGAGACAGAGTGAAATAGGCAGAAGGTAACAAAGAAAATCTCTGCCTTTGCGTCACCAAAGACTGCCTGTTTTTAAACGTAAAATGGTTTATTGTATTGGTTTTTCTAGATCAGAACTCTGTATATATAAATATAGAGGAAAAAACATATCCAACTGCCTTTAAATGTGACAGAAGATGGTATTTTAATATTGTTCGTTTAATTCTTCAAGAGATTACAGTGAAGATTTTTAGTTCTTGTGTGGCAGTATTCAAACCTTTCAGAAGCAGAGCGCGCAGGGCAGGTGTGAGCGCAGCATGCTCTGTCTTCTTCTAAAGAAACACTACTTTTTTTTTGTTGGTGGTGGTTTAATAATTCACCGGTTATTTAAGAGGTTACAGAGCCTGATTCTGCAACCCATTCTTACTGGGTAGTTTTATCCCATTGAGATCTCCCATAGGTTCAAGGGATTGCATACAAAAAGCAGACTGTGTATGGAAACTTTGTAGTTGCTCACCAACCCTGCACATGTCATTTGTCACAGCTGTGATCTATGGGATTTTCTAACCCAACTTTTATTAGATACAGTACGTAAGTACTTTTATTGGATGCAGCACTTAAAGGCTGCCCCACATGAGCTTTGTCTTTGCCGGGCCATAGCTGCCTCTCCCTCACTCGGTGAGGAACACCGTGTTGTGTCTGCATCTGCGTTCAGGGGCCTCTTCCCCAAGATTTCCCCTGGCACTGGTTGTGGAGCCCAGCAGCACACGTGGAGCTGCAGATCTTGCAGGGGGTCAGGGCTTGCCCTGCACGACTGGGGCTCAGCTAGCTTCCAGGATTGGCCAGAACAGCACATGGTGAGCAAAGAGTCAGCACGAGCCTCCCACCTACATCAGTAGGCTCCAGAATGGGCTTTAGCTCAGTGCTTTTGGGACAACCTTCACTATTCAGCCAGGAGGGTCCGCGCGGTGCAGCAATGAGCAGCCGCACGGGATCAGTCCTGCCTGTAGTCCTTGGGCCAGGACCTTCTTTTCACAGATCATTGTGGTGGTGTTGGGTTTAGGCATCATGTTATTTTCATCTCAAATTGATAATCCCACTGTATTGATCATTATTCCAAGCGTGAAGAAGATTGGTGGGTTGGGAGTTGATGAACCTAAGTGTGGATAGTACATATGTTGTACAAACGTAGAACATTTCGGGGATGACTCTTCACTTTTCAGCTCAATATCTAGAGCTCATAGAAAAGCATTATATTGCATGGGCAGAAACTTTTATTTCCCAAGGTATCATGCGCTGCTGGCACAGTTCTCTCATAGCAGAGTAGGAGATCCTGTTTTTTCACTTGTCATTTTAATAGACCTGATTATCACGGGCAGGGGGAGGGTGCCTGGGAGAGAGGCTGGGTAAGCACATTTCCTTTGCTGACTTTCCAAAAGAGCTAGAAGTCTTGTTATAGAACCTGTTTATCTGTTACAGTGATGTTATTGCACATTTCTTTCAAAACAGACATGGTGAATATATTGAAGCAATTTCTGCTCACATTTCCCGAAGCCAACAAAGTGCTTTCTTTGTCTTTCTTCCCTTTCAAATTTTCATTTTTTCACCTTGTTTTTGGGCATGTGGAGCAGATTGTACCAAAGTTAGGGATGAGCCTGAACTGGAACCTGAGACCTGGACCCTCTGGGTCTCAGCCTCACACAGACTCCCCCCTACTCCTTCTGCAGCCAGAGCAGCTCTGGGGGTGCAAAGTGTGGCTCAGAGGTTCGGGGTCAGGTTGAGCAGATCCTGGCCCATTGACCACCCTCCATCACAGCCAAGGGGACCCGTGGACCAAAACGCATTTTGCTCAGGCTCATCATTAACTGTTGTACAGGATTTGGAGCTGCCAACAGCAGTTCCGTTTGACACAATTTTCCATAAAATCATGGAGAATTTGAATACCTCCACACCAGCCTAAAAATGGACCTTTGAATCCTTGAGCCTCTAATATGCTTTTAATCAATGGAAAAATAATTTATGAATTGTATATAGAGAGTGCATTCATAAACGTGATGATGTATTTTATCACTGATCCAAGATGTCAAATATTAGAGTCTATTTTACTTATATTTTAAGCAATTATACTTTTTTGCAATTCAATAATGACGTATCATTTTCAAACTGCTTTAAATATCCATTATAAACAAATTTTTGAAGCTATTAGATTGAACTGTGCATTTCTAGTATGTAATACCTATTTAGTTAGCTTGTGCCTTTAGTTTCTTAAAGTTATATTTGTATTATATGCAGGAAATGCACTTTGTATTACCTACAGCTGTGTTTTTTAATACTGCCTTGATTACTGTTGTTCTCAGATAATGCCAAAAGGTCGAAGAGTGGGAAGTGTTACAAGTTTGTCTCTAAGAGTAAGTTTGGCATTTTCCCTGTTCCTGGGTGGACAGTCTATGGTATCTTTCTGAATAGTATTTCTTACAAGAATCTGGATGAATGAAGAATCTGGTGATATTACTCGGCCCTGTTAGAACAGGAAAAAATGCCTTTATCAAAACAGTTTCAGAAATTCAGGAAACTAAAAAGAAGTGTCGTGTCGAGTCAGCAGTGCTAAAGAGCATTCATTAATGAATGAGCACTGGGGGCTGAAGTCGTAGCACTACATGGGCCAGCAGTGATTTGTGAGAACTGCAGCTACAGCAAACAGCTGTGGGCCACTGTGTCCATGAACAACCTCAGATGGAGGCAGGGAACAGTTCAGTCTCCATTTCCTTCTTCTAGTAGCTAGAATAATTTCTGAGCATTGGGTTTTGTTTTGTAGTTTTCCTTTTTTCCTTGCTTTTTTAATTTTGCACTATCACCTAGAGACCCAAATGAGTAAAAGTAAACAAAGGAAAAATAAGTGCATGGAAATGTGTATCGTTCTTTAAATCAGATAATTTGATGCTAGCGTTCTGCACTGCAAACAAGGTTCTGCAAAAGGAAAAAATGAATAAAATTATAAAATAACAGAATAAAACAAAAAATAAGACCCACTATTGCACACTATCCTGTAGCCAAGTACCTACCATGAGAGACACGTGCTGTGTATTTTTTTATGACAGCCAAATCAATAGTGTGTACAAGTAACGTTTCCTTTGCGTTCCTATTTATTTAGCCAGCCTACAACATTTCAAAGGTATAAATATATATATAGCTCTATATGTAGAACATAGCCAAATACCTATATATGAACTGGTCGATGTGCGACTCGGTGCTCATGTGCCGGCTGTTCAGGCCGAGCTCCGCAGTGCCCTCCCAGCTGCACCCTCCAGGCACAGCCTCTCCCTGCCGCAGCGGGCGCTGCTCTGGGCGCTCCCTGCCGGCGTCCTCAGGGCTGTCCGTCCGTCTGTCGGGGCGCTGCTCGGTGCTGTGGGAAGGCACAGAGCTCGGGGTGAAAGAGGCGGCAGAGGGGCTGCGCTTGGAGCTGAACGAAGGCAGGGTGCTGCCGAGGTGCTGGTTGCTGCGGGGAGCGCAGCTGACACCGCCGGCCGCGAGGGTTCCCCGACAAACACTGACTGTTATCAAGCTGTCCTTGACACAAACCATCACCAGGTCACAAGCGTCCCGGCTGTGAGGAGAACCACGGCTCAGCAGGAGCGGGGCGCTGGCATCGGGCACGCGCCCAGACGTTGGCCACCAGCCATTCCTTGTCTAAGGAAACGCGTTCGGCAGCTCCCAGTTTTTCCTTAGATCTCGTGGTGGACTTTAGCCTTTTAATAAATGTTAGTATATCAGATTGTGTCCTTGACAGTATTTTACTTGTATGAACCATGATAACACATTAAGTCTTCATACTCTTCGGGCAGAAGTGTCGATAAAAGAGAAGAGAAGCATAGCATACGATATATGTCAAAGTAACGTTCCTTTTTCGCTTTCTCATGAACAGTAAAATGTTTACAATGTATGCCAAGATCTTGGTTTTTGTCCGACACCAGTTAGAGGTTCTGATCTTACAGAAATTGTGTTATAACGGCCTCAGCCTTGTTGCTAGGAAACAATAGATCCCAATTTTTTATTCCTGCTCTAACTCCTGTGCTGAATAGTGACTGGATACTGTACACGTTATGTTACATGGCTGCAGTTACATGGTCTGATGCATTTTGCTCTGGGTTTCAGACCAGAAGCATGCATTTTCTACAAGAACATCCCAGCAACACGCTGTAAATATTAAAAGTTAATATATTATGTGTCGATATTTGAAAAAGAAAGTACTTTGACTATTTCATTTTTAAAAAATAAAGGTGCAAACTGACAGCATGTGACGTTGTCTTATTTTAAACCACACCTTAGGGATTTTACTGGTTGTGTCACGAAGAAGTGCTTCCGTACATCAAAATGAGGTCCTCAAACAGTACTTCTCAGTGTGAATGTGGGTTTGCTGGCAGTGTTGAATTATACTTCTGATTCAGGGCTCATGTGTACAACTCCTGTGGCACTACATGCTGGTCCACAGCTTGTTTCTGTGCACGGATTCTTATCAGAGCAAGTGTGAGAGTGAAAAGGCGTGTTGTTCTGTGCCTTTGCACTCCCAGAACTGAGTGGGTAAAGATAGTGGTGCTAAGGGACGAGTAGCATGGATGAAGCATCTGCTCGTTCAGTAGATCTGATTTCCCAGCCTGCTTCAAACAGGTGCTGATAAACTACTGCCTGAGTCTGTGCAAGAAAAAAATTTAAAAAAACAGCACATGCAGCAGAGAGGAGCAGAGAGTGAAGTGGGGGAGCAGAAGGAGCATTTAAAGCTGAAGGAAGGGCAGCATGGTAGAAAGCTGATGGGAGCAGCTTGGGCTGGGTGCTGACCCTGCACAAGGATTGTGTTGGGTAGATGAGGAGGCAGCAAGGCCAAAGGGATGCTGTAGTAAGAAAGGAATTTTTAAATGGCCTGGGATATTGATCTGTTGCTGCAGAAGGCCTGTCACAGCCCAGCCAGGGAGCAGGGGAGGGTCTGGCTGAGGTAAAAGCAGCATTGTTTGGGACCAGCAGCAGCATCTCCTGAGCTGGGGAGGAGACTGCATGGGGGGGGCAGGACACAGAGTCCTTTGGTGCATCCACCAAAGCAGCAGCCAGAGCCAGAGCCTGCAAATGGGAAGTGGGAGGAGAAGGAGCTCCAGGGCAGGTGGGGATGGAGCAGTCAGTGCTGCTGAGCCCAGAGGGGCTGGTAGAAAGGAACAAGGAACAAGGGGACACAGATGTTTCTTGATGAAGCCCTGCCCACGCTGCTCTCTAAAAGGATCTGTAGCTCTACCTATCAGAGTAAATGCATGAAATCTGTGTACTTGCCATGTTACTGTGCCTATAACCAAATACCAGCTCCTTTTGTGATGGATACACAGTCAGAGCTTCTCTGACTGTCTGCAGCTTGTTTAATCATAGCATCATAAAAGCACAGAATAACAGACTGGCTTGGGTTGGAACAGACCTTAAAGATAATCCAGTTCTATCCCATGCTGTGGGCAGGGACACATCCCTTCAAATCAGGCTGCCCAGGGCCCCATCCAGTCTGGCCTTGGGCACCTCCAGGAATGGGGCATCCACAGCTCTCTGGGCAGCCATGTCAGGGACTCATCACTCTTGGCTGGAAAATTTCCTCCTTATTTCTGATCTAAATCTCCCATCTTTTAGTTTAAAACCATTCCCCTTTGTATAATCACCATCACATAAAAAGTCATCCTCCCTCCTGTTTATAAGCTCTCTTTAAGCACTGGAAGTCTGCAAGGAAGTCTCCCTTGAGCCTTCTCCAGACTGAGCAACCCCAGCTTCTTCTACCTGTCTTCAAACAAGAGGTGCTCTAGAGTATAGCAATTCCAGATTCCAGAGGGAACCCAAAAGAAACAACACAACCAAGACTCTATCTTAATCACTCACATACAGTGTTCTCAGCTTTAGCTCTAAAATGCGAACTTCTGGCCTATTTTATCTATTTTTAAAAATAACATTGCTCTTCTGGAGTCACCCATAGTCAAAGCAGCTATCCTCATCTCACTGCACCACAGGATTTGCACCACTCGGCACTCGAAGTCAACAGGACATTTCTATAGGGAACAGCCCTCAGGCACATTGCTTACCAGCATGCTTATCACCATGGTTCTGTCATTTACTGGAACCACTTCTCAGCACACCCTGTTCCTCTGTCCTGAGAAAGCCAGACTAAACCAGGATTCAGGCACAGCACTCCAGAAGCAAAGGAGCTCCCCCAGTAAGCACTCTGCGACTGCTTGCACCTGGAAAGGAAGGTCTGCAGGAGCAAAAACCTGGAACAGCCACAGAGCATCCGTCACAGACATGCAGCAAACTGGGAAACCTTTAAGGCACAGGCAAGGGGTGAAGGGGTTCAATCAGCACAGCCCCAGAATCAGCTGGTGCTGAATGTTGTGCTTTGAGCTGGCAGCGTTCAGCACTGCGCCTCTCCTGCTGACGTTTGCTGAATTATCTAACAGTATTTTAAATTAAATAAAAAAAAAAAAGCTTTTAAATATTTTATTAAAGAGTAAATCATGCTGAATCTTTCACTGTATGGCACTGTATGAATACAAGACCCTTGCTTCAACCAATCATAAGTAGCAGGGAGACATGGAGCAAAACATACAGAGAGTAAAATATGATGCAAAGTGGAGGGGAGGGGAAGCAGGACATTTCACTACATGTGAAATGTGGCCTTAATTTAGACAGACATTGAGTAATGAACAGCAATCGTCACAAATTTGCAACAGCATTGTCCACCGCTTCCTGCTATCACACAGCTGTTTATTTATTGCATTTACTCCCATTGAGGGTTTACAAGGAGCATTTTGTGCTTCATGATGAATGTTTTATTGCTGCACTTTCTCTCTCTCTCTCATTTTCGTTCATACACACATGGCCACTTATAGGAATAAAATAAAAGATAAAACTTGCAGCCTTATCAAATCCAAACTAAAATGCTGCTTCAAGTGGCTGAACCTTGCTGAGTGCCCTTTCTTGCTGCCCTTTTAACTCTTCACTGTTTCCTTTTCAGTGAAGCGACAAGAAGCCAGAATCTGGGACAAAACAGCTAAATGGATTACAAAAGTCTGTCTGCCTGCTTGGTAGAATGGTTGGGTGATGCCCCCCAGTGTAGCCTGGTGCTACAAACATGGCTGCAGCCCTGCCTTTCCCCATACCCCTAGTTCACAGCTTGCCCCCATCTGGTGGGATTTGATCTGTCCTGATCTCCCAAGCCTGCAGCCTGGTGGTTTTGGAAAAGCTCTCTACATCTTCTCAGAAATTTCCAGCTTTCCAAGCTGTGCCTAAGAAGTTGGAAGTATAGGCATGAAACATTCAAGTATTAGACATTTAAGCAATACAACCTCCTCCATAGAAGGAGAGTCCTCCACCTCTCTGGGCTACCAGTTCCAGTGTTCTGTCACCCTTGCCATAAAGAAGTTCTTCCGCATGTTTCTTCCCATGTTCAAGTTCTAGGCCATTATTCCTTGTCCTGTTGCTATACATCATCAAGAAGAGCCTGTCTTCATCCATTTGCCTCCCACCTCCCTTCACATATTTGCAAACATTAATAAGACCCCCCTCAGTTGTCTTTTCCCCAGGCTGAACGGCCCCAGATCTCTCAGCTTTTCCTCATACGAGAGATGCTTCCGGCCCTTCACTACCTTTCAGGCCCTCTGCTGGACTCCTTCTAGGAGATGCTGTCTTTTTAGAACCGAGGAGAACTGGACACGGCATTCCAGATGTGGCCTCACCAGGGCAGAGTAGGATCACCTCCCTTGCCCTTCTGGCCATGCTCACCCAATTGCAATCAACATTAGCTGTGTCCTTTGAAGGGAGTGCTTTTGTGATAGGCCCATATCTGCTGGGGAAAAGTAACACAACACAAACCAAGAGGGCTCCAGCACATCGAGTCTGTAGGGAAGTGTTCCCCACTGCCGGCCAACCCGGGCAGCTCACCAAGTTAAGCAGTCAAGTGCTCCAGCACTGGAGACAGTGCTAACCCTGCAAGGCAACAAGTCCTCCAGATGTAAGCCTCTCCTACAGGAGCCCAGAAGCAACTTACTAAAACATATGACAATGAAATAAAAGTAAATATTGTGTAAATACATATACATATATATATATTTTTTTTATTTACACGTGGTGGTGATTTTTTCAAGTAGAGAAAATATTGGAAAAATAAAAAGTATGAGGTTCTCCACTAGTGATTGTTCTCATTTATTCAGAACGTTACTTGAGCTTTCAATTCTTTGTGCAAATTATAAATTTTGTACGTGGAGACAGCACTGAGTGGTTCTGTTGGATTGCAGAGAGCCTGATATGATGGGAAATCAGCTAGTGGGAATTCTCCTGAGGCCATGTCTGGAATACCTTTTGGAACTGTACGACAGTCACACAGACACCAAGTCTGTGTTCAAGGAAAGGACACTCGATATAAGCAATTTTCCTAAGCCTACAAAAGGGGTCTTGCCCATAAATGCCTATCAGAAGAAAGCATAGAAGAGCTGAAAGTCAGTTTATGTAAAATAGAGTGACTAGTCTTGAGATTAGAAAATATTTTGCACTTAGGACTGCAAAAAAGAAAAAAAAAGATTTGACACCATTTAGTTGTTGATGCTTTTCTCTTACCTCTTACAAAAAAAAATAAAATTAAAATTTAAAAAAAAAACATTCTGAAACCTAAAACTTTGAGCTAGAAATACTATGAAACACATTTCAGCAAATGTTACAAGAAAACTCACAGAGTTGTACTAACTATCATAGCTTGTGCTGTTCTAGAGCAGGACCGAAGGCACTACTGGGAGCTAGGGTTATTCCACGGGGAAACGTCTTCATGATGGCTGCAGGTAGTCACGACCGTCATTTCTACCTAGAGAAAAATAATCACAGAATTACAGAAGGGTGAAAAAGAACAGATCAGATGACCCACTCCTACCAGAGCCACAGCAGAGGGGAAGGCAACCATCTACCTCTGATGTATTACTCAGGAATATACGTATTTAAATGGATTTTCTCATCAGGTTGAAGTCCCTAATGGGTCATATTTTTGGCTCATTTAGGCTCAAGATCACCACCCCCATGGAGGGCCCTGCCCCTCACAGCTGAGGCTGCCTGCACCCCATGGGTACCTGGAGAACACCTGGCTTTCGCATGGTTGATGACCGGATGCTTCAGGGGTGTAACAATGCCCTGGTCGGGTTTCTGAAAGGCTGAAATGAGGTTGTGCATTTTCCGGAAGAGCCGCCGGTGAACCCCGGGTGCCGTCTGTGAACCCAAAGGTGAGAGGTGAGGGGAGGCGAGGCAGTCAGTGCCCTGGTGATGAGCTCTTGTCCTCAGAAAAGCAGCCATGCGTTGGGATGGAGCCAGCCCTTCAACCTCAGCCCCTCCAGGTGCCAGCCGACAACAAGCTATGAGCCATTCCTGCTCTCCTCCCATCCAAGTATGATTCCAACACCGCCTCAGCAAATGAAACTCAGAGCCCGTGGTTCTTGCTGAGCACATTCTCAAGTGGTCTTTTGCTATTTATGATCCCAAGTCAAGGCAGTCTGCAGTCCCCCTGGGAAACGCCAGTAAGATGACTGTGAGAGCTGCCTGGCACTGACCTTTCACCTCACACCATTAATCTCAGGCACAGACACTGCCCAATTGCAAGCCTTTAAGCCTTCACTGCTTTTCAATGTGTTCACTGAGCATTCCCACCCATCTTCTGGTGCAAAGGAAGCAGTCAGACATTACCTAGTTGATAAAAAATGGGATTTTTTCAATCTTTTTATGTTAGCATCTTTGCAAATGCTGCACTAAATCCCGCCTCCACTGCTATATGCCAGAGGTTTCCATTAAGAGGGATTTGACTGGCACTGTTTTCATTTCCCTGCATTGTTCCTGAAGGATGGATGTGATCTGGGGTTGCTCACACACCACATCCCAGAGCAGAAAGCAGAGACGGGAAATCTCCAGCATCAGCTCTGAAGGCACATCCCATGGGGACAAGAAAGAGGGCAAAACAGAGACTCCTGTTCTTAGCAGTAGAGTCCAGCATGGTCTTGACTCTGCTTGCACTAAGGTTTACTGTTGCATAAAGAAATAGTTAGAGTCATAACTAGCACTTCCTCTACAGAGGTTTCACTGAGATTCTTGAGCCCTCAGAACGCCTGCTCTGTGAAACACAGATGAAGTTTGCCTAAACGCAACCAGGAAAAACCCGTGCACAGGAATCCAATGGATACCATGGAGGAGCAGGAGGCCCATTCAGCTCTGAGCACTGCAGATACTGCTGTTATCAGGGCCAAAGCATGCTGCGGCCTCCCTTGAAGCTCCCTTGACAGGTAGATGCCCCACGGGTTCCAGCACTGCTCCAGACCCACTCGCCAGGCAGCACAAATCCTCAGGGTGTCCCTTGTGCAGTAAGTTGTGAGTTCTTCCTCAGCACCGCTCTCAGGGCTGAGGCAGATAATTACTGAGCTGCAGCAATGTGCATGTTTTATCTCTTGACCTGATTCCAAGCAGCACCACGACTCCTGTTTTCCAGAGCATTGCAACCACTTCTGCTAGCACAGTAACCAAGAAATTACGCCTGCCTAGCAATTATTTAGTGTCTGTAAATCAGGCTTAATGTGCAAACAGAAATACAATTACAAAGCAATATGGAGATTACATCCAAAGAACAAGATCTTCATAAAAGAAACTGAGGTTATCATTTAGATTCCATCAATCTAAATTGTCATCTGTATTGCAAATAGTGTTACGCTATGCCTGAATTACTGGTTTCTTATCAACCAAGTGAAAATACACTTTGTAACAAGTTTCTGAAGAGAAACTGAGTTTAAAACACTGTGCATTGAAAAGTATTTCCTTAAATATTCTAGTGTTAATGGCATGTGAGATAGAAAGGAATTGAATACTGATTGTGCTTGTCAAATTATAAAAACATAATATTTTTTTGCCATTGAAAATGATGCAAAGTAATGCACTAATGCATTATGCAACAGCTGAAATGTAACAGGGAATTAATTTATGAGTTCAAGATTGTCAGAAGTGGCACCAAGACATCTTTGTGATGGGTTCGCTCAACATCGATTACCTTCAATGAAAATCAGACTTTGCAGAAGCATGAATAATTTGAATACATTTCATTAAATCGATACCAACACCAAACAGGATACCGAAGTTTTCAGAAAAGAGAAGCACACACCTCAGCACTCCAGGACCCAGATTCTGTCTTGGATACCCTGTAGGTATAAACGTAACCCTGGTGCCTGTGAAGGGAAAAAAAGCCAACAGCTATTTATTCCTCATTTCTACTGCCAGGTTTCACTCTGTTACAGGGGAGTCGGCTCATCTGCTAACCCCTCCTTAACAATAATCCACCCATAAACATTCAAGGTCAATAAAAAACTGGAACTCAGACCAGAGGCAGTCTTTAACGTACGGGGTTTTTTTGGATGAGGGACTGGTCTGACTTAGATCTGGTCTGGCAATGTTCTGTTATTCCAGGTTAAGTGACAATGCTTTGATTCCTGCTTCAGCACTTTTATTTTTAATTTTTCTTGACCTTCTTTTACTGACAAACACCAAGAATATTTTCCCTGGTGGGAAAAAAAAGTATAAATGAAAAGTGAAATATTGGCATATAAACCTCCTGCTTTATGATTTATTTAAATGCAGATGTTCCCAGAAGAAATTAATGTGATTGCAACTTGTTTGGAAAGCTAGAACCACAAAATCCAGATAAATTACCTATTGCTTCGTGAGTACAGTCTTAATTCTCAAACACCGAATGTGAAAGAGCATGAAATCTTTCTTCTTTTTGAATCTAATTTGAGTCCCTCGAGAAGAAGGAGCCATCCACTAACAGCACAGGGTGTTCTGATGTGCAGAGTCTGTCCTGCTTCTCTTGAGAGCCCAATGCAGCGAATGATTTACATGGTAAATATCCAGAAATCTAACTCAGAAGCAGAGAGAACTCACAGTAGTTCCACGGGTTCAACATTAATTTAGGCAGTGTCAGATAAGAAGACCATATATTACACTACAGAGATATACATGAATACCCAGCAGGATTTTAGAGGCCATTCACTCTATCAGCATCAGTTCTTCAGAAAGCAAAAATACACTACATTTCTTTCCAATTATACACAGTATTATAGTAGTTATTACAGAATAGCAGAAAGCGTCAATGACACAGGCACCGTATGATTGCAATTACTTACGCTCCATGTCATGGCTCCTGGATGAATCCTTGTTAGCAAGTCATTAGAGCAACCTCTGCAAAGCAGGCTCAGATAGAATTTACCTGCACAGGAAGCTGTTAGCAGTTGTCACACTGCTGTAACCCTTTGAAGTTGGGGCAAAAATCCCTGACACGATTTGTGAGCTCTCCTCACCACTCCTCACCTCCCAGAGACACAAAACTGTTGCCTCCTGCCAGGAATGAGGGCACCAAGCTCCCAGCACCACAGTGGGACACCAGGAGCAGAACACAGCCCCGCCATCCCACCACAACCTCCACTGCTGCAGCCATCAGGGGGCCCGAGGTGTGCAAAGCCTGCTGTGCCTGCAGCAGGAAGGAAGGCCATGGAAGGAGAGCATGGCTGCTCTGTCTGTCCCATGGAACCCCAGCCACTGCTGCTTGAGCCTGGCTCAAGCCTGGTTCTTCAGAAGCACGTCTTTATGAGCCACTGTATATGTTCACATTGAGGGAATTCAGTGCCATCAGTGCCCTTAGACTATCTTGCACTATTATGTCCTTTATTAAAACCTCCACAAGCTGTGCCTATGTCTTCACTATGTCATGATGCTCACTCCAGTCTTACTCCTGGAAATAACAAGGGGCTTCCCTGCATCTGTGCACATAGATTGCCAGTCAGTGTATGGTTACTGAAGTCAGGACTTTACAGCCCACAGTGACACCAGGGGCATCTTGATGTTTTGTCCTCTCTCTTTGAAGGCATCTAACCATCTCCACAATTTTTTTTTTGCCTCTAACAGGATCAGTTAGTAAAAATCTAGACTTTCTTTCTTGCCTCCTGCATTTGATAACACTCTGTGCATGTTACCAGTGTCTGTTCTTTGTTCTGCTGAAGCATTCCAGCTGCTTCAGTTTCGTTAGAGTCTGATTTTTCCAGACATGGCTCTTTCTCTTCCTGAGAGATTGCATGACTTAAAGACTGGGGTGCTGCTCTGAAATGTCTGGTGGCTCCTAGCACTCTGCTAGGTGGGTTTACTAAGACACTGGTAAATAAAGGTCAGCTTAAGTAATGTCAACGACCAAAACAGGGTGAGGTATGCTACAGACATCTATCTCGTATAAAAAGAATTTCAGCTATAAAATCACTCACTCAAGTCTAGAGAAAATATAAAGGGTAGTTCAGATAATGAGACACAGAAAAAGCAACAAGAATTTGGGACTTTGGAGTGCTGATCCCTGCCCCGAGCATGGGGAGAATCTGACATTCCTATCACAAGTGGGAGCTCTTCAAATCATCTGGCAAATCTAAATTTTTCTCAGGTGAGGAGAGACAGCAAGACATGAAGGGGTTCCTGGTGCTTAAGTTGAGAAACACGGTGTTATCACCTGCTGTTGGCTCTGAAGACGTCAGGAAAGAAAGGCACCCAGCAGGGGGTCGAAGGCCCAAGCCCAGCACCCACCACCCAGCTCCTTCCAAGGAAACGTGCAAGGAGTGAGGACGGATTTGTTAAGGAGAGACCAGCTGCTCTCTGTCAGGATCTTTGTTTCCACAGAACAGTGGATTACAGCTCTTCTGGTAAGTATTCTGCTAACAAATATGATCTTATCAAAACTTTCTGTTAAGTAGCAGGAACTTGCTTCATTGCCACTTCAAAGTGCTTTCTAACTTCCATGCATAAGCAAGCAAGCGACATCATTTTGACGTGTCAAGCTCTTTTCAGTGCTACATGGGCACTGCCTCGGTGAGAAGGGTTTCTGTGATTCAAAGTACCTAATATTTACTGAGATCAGTGTGGGACGAAAGAAGATCAAGCTGTTTCTCTTAAAAATTAAACAAAAAAATTAAACTTGTGGTTGAGCAGAATGTTGCCTCTAAAACTGCAGATTACAAAACATCAGGCAAAAGCAAGAGGAAAAATACATTTACTGGAGCATTAGTACAAGGAGATGAGAAAATCCCCAGCCACCATTAGGAGACAGCTCAGTTGTCTGTATTTTTCTTGATTTATGGCAGATAAAAAAGCTCCCAGTGTGACACATTGGTTCTTTATATAGTGTGGCCATGTAAACTGCAGGCAAATAGCAGAGACAGGACAGCACAGGCACAGCACCGTCATCTGGGGCCTCTCATACTGGCACACCTTGAGGCATACCAGACCCACCCAAACCTGTGCTCAGGGCCCTGTTCTCATCTACATGCTGGAGAGAATCATCAGGAGATGGTCACGTCACTGAGAGAAGGGCTTGGGAGAGCACTCACAGTGACACTGCCTTCCCAGCACTTCTTGGGAGAGGAACATTTCTTTGCACCTGGGACAGACCCAGCACAAGGCTCCCTGCCCCTTCTCCTGGCTCAAGGACTGGCCCCAGCCCTGCTCACAGTCACAAAGCTCCTCATTCACACCCAGGAAGCTCCCAGAGATGGGAGTGATCCTGAATCAACAGCAAGATGAACAGTGGCCCCACAGACTCTTGATCAAAGGTAAAAATCAAAAGTAGAATACATCCATTGCTGTAAAGACAATACTAGGTAGCACTTGAGAAACAGTAGTTTGGTCACCACTGATAATATTTTTTTAATTTCATTTCATTTCACTTTTTTTTTTTTTTTTAATTCTCCATAAAAATAGATGCGTTATACCAGCTGGGAACTGTACTATCACGACCATGCTGCAGTAAGTTAACTGGGAAAACTTTGTCAAAGGGAAATGTAAAAAAGTTGCTGTTACAGAGAACGGTCCATTTTGTATTATAGCTTTTTTCTTTATAGCTGGCTAATTCCTCCCAAAGAGCTACAAAGGCATCATTCACAGATGACATACCGAGACAGCATCTGTCTCCCCATCCTCTCCACTCCTCCTTTTCAACTGCGATCAGGCTTGTTAAAGCTTCATTTGCTCTAGCAGGTGAATAATTACAATCTTCTGCACTGCTGAAATAGCCGGAGGATATCAGCTGCATGCTGCAGCTTAAAATTAACCATGACATTTCAGCTGCATGGTGTATTTTAAAATCATTTCCAAATGTTTTGTGTCTCAGTTGGGAAATTTTATTAAACTAATTTGTATTCATTTCTGGGTCCAAAATGGAGCAAATATAAAGGGAGAAAGATGGAGAGATGAGGGAAAGACGGGTCAGCAACAAATGACATCAATTTCTTCCTCCTCACATAACTTTTATTTGGATGTCTTTGCAACATACTAATCAACTCCTCTCACCTGGTGTACTTGCATCCTGATCTTCCTTGAGAATTTCTCTTTATGATATTGCTTAGGAACGAGCTGCGGCTGTCAAGCAGTGGCCTGCAGCACTGCACGTTGACCATGCTTGGTTTCTTGTATGTTCACCACATCTCTGCACTTCAGGTTGAAATTTTTTTCTTGGGTGTTTGTCTCAATCTTTTTTGAAGTATGGGAAATGTCAAGAAATGCCATGAGAGAAAAAAGGAGGCTGCTTCATAAGCTGGGCAATGGCACAGCTGTGAGAATCAAAGTGCTGGGCTAGAGCTGGGCCGAACCAGGAAGGGGAACAGGGAAATGAAGCCTGAGGGCTTCAGCTGAGGGCCTTACAAAGAGCTGGAGGTGGGGAGGGCTGAAAAAATCATCCAGAGAAAGTGAACAGCTAGGAAGCAATGGAAAAAAACAATGAAAGAGCCTGCAGCAATTCAAGCAGTCAGCAGGCTGTACAGGATAGTAATGCTGAGTATTCTCAAAGAGCTTTCCTGTCCCACTCTCCTTGGGAAGCCAAAGCCAAAGGGTGCTGCATCCCTGAGCATCCTGTGTCACAGTTTCTCAAGTGTGAAACAGAGTTAGCAAGCTCTTCATCTCACAAACTGAGGTAGTGTTAAACCACACACAACACTATGGAGATGAGTACAAGAGAGCCCATGGGGGAATCACTACTTCTGTATGCAGAGCAGGGGTTGGAGGACACACAGTATGCAAGAGACTGAGGGGGTCTGGTGACAGCTTCTTCCACCTCATCCAGAGGAGCCTGGTGGCTCCCACACATCTGCTTGGGCACCAGCCCCAGGCAGCACCCCAGAGGGTGACCCCAGTGGGCCCACGGTGGTGGTAGTGGATGCTGCTGTGGGAGACCACTGCCAGAGCATTTGCTCGTGAGGGACCCCCACTCCTCATCCCTGCTGCTGTTGTAGAGATAGCTGCCAAGAGATAGACAGATCCAGACACCCTCTTAAACAGCTTTCTTTTTCCTCTTTTAATTGTTATATTGCTACTTGGTTTATTAAGCACGGAAAGGCCAAAGAGTCTTGTTAGTTAATGTAGGAGAAAATTCTGCTTAAGCTTATATCTCCTCATTCTGTCTTGGAATGTATATTTTCTGGCTGACAAGCAGCTTGCCTGGTTCCTGCCTTGTTTAGGTTTCAGGCACACAATCAAGGTACAGCAGCTTAGCAATTACCACCCATCAGCTAACCCAAGCTGAAGAAATAGCGTTTGCATTGAGATGATATGCAAGATACAAGCTCCCTGTCAGCAAGAGTGCGCAAAATAGTTTAAATCAGTGTTTACATGGTCTGAAAAGCTCAACCAAGCTCACAGTAGCACTCCATACACGCCCATCTGAGTTTACACTTCTATCACTGATTCCCTACCAGTGCTTGTTGCTGTATTTACTCGTGCTACCAAATCTGTAATGTGTAGATCTACCATAACACTGCAGCATTATAAGCAAAGGCATTCTCACGATTTTCTTTTCTAAAATGAGCAAAAGCCTGAAAAAAGGAATGTCAAAGCTTCTGAAATGCCGGTGAGTCTATATGCAAGTAATCTGCTGTGAAAGATTGTCAGCATCGCCATTTGAGCACTGCTGATGACCAGCAGAAGAGCTGGTTCACCTGCAGGGACAGCGTGCAGGTGTGATTGTGGTGGTCTGCTACAGGATAGCAGAGCCGAAAGGAGTGCCTCAAATGGGAAATTATTGACATTTGGAAATAGAATAAGAATTGATTTCAATCTGAGACAAGAAAAGGCAGGAACTTATTCTCCAGTGGGGCAGTAGCAAAGCTTTGTGAATGATGATGTCCTACAGAACAGCACATCACAAAGGTAAAATCTCATAGTTTCATATACCTTTGAAACATTTGTAGGACTGCTTGGGAGTGATGCATTGTAGCTCATAATTAGATTTCCCATTTCTCTCCGAGCAGGGAGGCACAGTTCTGACCATAAAATCCCTGGAGCTGAAATCACTGCTTGAACTAAATCTTCAAAGCTCAGGTCTGGAAAATCAAGTAGAGCTGATCTAGATTTTGTTATCTACCAACTGCACTCATTCTGTTGTGTGCAGCCTGCCTAGCACGGTGACTAGCCATCATTCAGGCTGCTGACCTAAAATCTTTCCATGAAAATGCACTGGAATAGCTGAAGGCCATGGGACAAGTTGTTCCTTAGCAAAGATTCAGCAGGGAGCTGAAATACCTCTGCTCTGCTGCAAAAGATTTTTTCAAAGCTGAAAATAGAGCATGATATGTACAACATCAACTTTGAGTTGAGGAGCTCCCCCACAGAGAGAAGCTTTTGTTCCAAAGGATGATGCTTATTATGTGCAGCGTTATAATGAATGCAATTATTCTGTAACTTCTGTCAAACATGGGAAACAAAGGAAATGCTGAGCTGAAATGACTCGTGATCCCACCTCACACCTTCATACTGCACACCTGATAGATCTGCTTCATCAGGAAGTTTCCACACATTGCACGGTGGTTATGGTGACAGAAATAACAGTGTGTGTAAAAGTCTGATAGCACAGATATCACAGCCTATCCTCAGTGCCATTGCTGCTGCTTCAAGTCCTCTAAACAGTATTCTATTCTGGCTTTTGACTATTGTCTGCAAATTGAATGCAACACAGCACATGAAGGGCTGACTCCAAACAAATGATCTGAACATAGGATTTGACAAGTATGTCATGTTTAGCTGAACATTCACCGAGAAATATTTGAAGGTCTGAAACAGCTACTAACACGCCAAGTATATGAATGTTAAGGCCCAAACTACAAACTGCTTTCTCTGTGCCATTTCAGGCACGAACTGCTTGTTTCTGCACACGCTGTCATATAGCTGTAAAGGAAAGCATTGCTTTTGGCACTCTCAGGAGTTCACTCCATGTGTTTTTCATGCGCCATTGAAGAGGCTTCATCCCAAGCTGGCCTCCCTTATTGAGTCCTGTGTCCCCCATCGACTTCATTAGGAGCAATGTGCACGGAGGATTTCTGACAGTGCTAAAAACATCAGATGGAATATCGAGCGGCGAGGAAGCCGTATCAGTAAAGAAAGCTCTCTGGAACAGCCAGGCATTGACAGCAACACCTCAGAGCACTGCACATAGCGCACATTTACAGAGAAAATGTGTACATTTTTTTAAAGCATATATATTTCTTCTATTCCAGTTTTCATGAGCGATAAAAGTCTTCTCCCTGTTCAATGCAACCCTAACAAATTTCCAGGCAATGAGTGTATTCCTCTGTTGCCACTGTCAAACAGGAACAAAGGATGGCCTTAAAGTACGTGTTATCAATGTAATGATGGCATTGGTACCACAAAGATCATGAGGTACCATGAAGATCATCTGAAATAGAAAACCTCGCCAAAGACTGCAGGCAGCATTTTTGTTTGCGGGAGCCCCAGGTGACCCTGGTCCAAAGCAAAACCCTTCTACCCCTCTGTGCAAAGTGTAACTGTGGTCATAAAATATTTCTGAAAGTGGGTTCTTTGCGCTTTGCCACAGCCACACCAAAATCTGCTCCTTCTTTGCAGACTGGCAGGCATGCTGCGTGTGCGTTGTGACTTGGGCTGGCAGAAAGCAGCATTCCAGGGAGACAGAGAATATATCAGGAGAAACAGAGAAAAAGCAGAGTTTTCTAGACAAATGCTCTGACAACAGGGGCATGCCTGACACAGCTACCCATCTCTATAGGTCAGGTTTTATGCTACCACCTGTCTCTTTTATGATTGCCCTGTAAAATCAGTGTCAGGCGCAAGGGATTCGTGAATCTTTGACTCTTCTCCCTTTTAAAGGTCAGGGCTCCACTTTTTAATTGAAAAAGCAAAAGGTGAATGAACCTGGCTGTGAACGCCACTGCCCTTATTATGCGTGCTCAAAGACTGCCAAATTACGTTGAGGCTTTTGGGGAGTGCAGAGAGCAGGGTGCCACCATCAACTTACAATGTTTCTCCAAGAAAGGAGGCATTGCTTGAGCCACAGAAAGGCGGAGGCAATTGCAGGACTCACCAGCATCAGGGTGGGCAGGGCAGCCACTTTCCTGACTCTTGTTTTCCTTTTGATAAACTGTGAACACGGGAGCTGTGTGATTCCTCCTTGGATTTTACCAAGCTCTTGTACACATACACTCTCATCACCTGTTCCATCTCTGTGCGTGCTGTTTGGACTTGAATGGAGGCGGTTTGGACTGATGGGTTTATTTTTGCAAAGCCAGGCATCATCTTGGCATCATCTGTTGAATATATATCTACACCTCTAATGGTTTCCCTGCCTTCTTCTCTAGTTTCTCTCTTCTGAAGAGACATTTTACCTTTAGCTTCAGTAAATTTGCCTATTAAGGCGCCTCTGTAGTTTATGGCACACATTTATCTAACCTGTCACTGCTACCTCCAGTGAGAGGCTACTCCTTGATGCCTTTATGATAACTGTCCTCAAAGTTATTGTGTAATATGTTTTTTATCTGAGCTGAAATATTAGGAAGCCTTAGATCCAAGCTTTAACTCTACCACTTTTCAGCTACCTTACCATCTTTGTATGGTCATTTTCACCACAACATTTTTTCATTTATTTTTTTTCTCAGAACTTATCCAAGATGCTATTGGAAATTTCCCTCATACATTGAGGACTGTAATAAAAGAAAAAATGTTCATGATTTCTATTCTACAAGAAACCCGCATAAAATTCATCAGCAATTTTTTTCTTTTTTCCCTTTGCATAGCATATATGTGTTTGAAGGTGACATGATAAGAAGACTTGAGAGGCCCATAATTTCCAGATACAGTTAGGTGGGTCTTGTTGCTCTTTCCCCAAAGCTTGCAGAGCTTTATAGCTAGCAATCCTTTCTGTTCTTCCTATTTTTGTTTTATATATCTCGTTTTATATATTTCATTTTATATATTTAATTCACGAAATTTCTTCTTGAAGATGTGTCATTAACATGGCAAAAAACCCCAACTGATTGCATGCAGGTAGAAGACCACGTTATGTACTCACAGCCTGATTTAGACTAATAAAAAAAATTCCCTATTTTATGCAGCATTGTAATGTTCTGCTTGACCCTTTCTCTAACGCCTTGGTGTTCCATCTGCACTGACTGACTTCTGAGTGTTAAGGAGGTATATCATCACTTTCTCTGATGGCTATTTTAAAAAGATTCTGCTTTTATTGCCTGTTGCCGTCGCAGGAATCATAGCACTCCTTACCCCTTGCTACTTCTACTCCATTTTCTTATTTCACATTCTTCTAGCTGTTAAGGGCTGTATTTGTTAGCAGAAGTGCCTGTCTTGGCTCATCTTCTGATTTCATGAAGAGAAGACAGAATATATCTTCTGCCATGAAGACGTTCTGCTATGAGGTGGTATATTTGTGGATTGCCTATTACCTCCTTGCATTTCTCCATTTACTGGTCTGCAACAGGAGAATAATAATGCTCACTTGGAGCTTAATTGCGTATTGTTGGAAATGTATTCAAGACCTCTGGGGAAAACCTGACTAACAATTCTTCCTCCGCTGTTTTTTTTTTGCCCTCTCTTTGCTCACTGTTAGCTATTTTCTTTCCAGTCCTAGCACTGTTTTCTCTTGCTTTTCTTCTACTGAAGAGAGATACAACCATCTGCATGGGCAAATGTTTGCTCTGACAGTGCATTGGTACTTGGCTGTACAATAGTCTCTCGAAGGATATCTCATTCCTCTGCCTTTCCCAAAAGTAGGGAAACTAAGATGCTCATTAAAATGAGGTCCTGTGACTTCATCGTTTTCCATCTCTCCCAGGGCAATATCTACTAATACCTCTCTGGCAGGTCACCCCCTTGAATATTTCCCCATTCACTTTATGTGAAATGTTTTCAATTAGTCTGTTACCCATCAGTAGTCCTCATTCTTCAAAGGTAGTTTAATCCATGCCTGATGGATTATAGGATGCACCCTGACCAAGAGCACCCCAAAGTGAAAACGCACAGGGGCGATGCTTTCACTGCCCTCTCCAGCGAGAGCTGGAGGAGCAGCAATCAGCAGGCACAAAGCTGAGCTGTCCATGGCCCCTCACCCACCCATCTGCGCTCAGAGTGCGCTCAGCCTCACTGCACGGGACTCCCCCACCATGCAGATTCCCAAGTTGGGATCTGCAGCAGCCCTACCAGCCCTCCGCCACCCGTACTCACAGCACACAGAGGCAGTAGACCCCCGGGATGCTCTCGCTGTCCCGCAGCAGGTAGCTGCCATCAGCACCCGCCGCCAGCAGCAGCTTCTCCCCAGTCTCTCGAGTGATGCCCCCGTGGTAGATGGGCAGCGCTTCCATGGCCGGGCCAGCTGTGTCTGCACCGCTGCCACTGAACCCAGCACGGTGGTGGTGCTGCTGAGATAAACAGGATGTGTTCACACTTCTCAGCCTCCGCAAAGGGCAAGGCAGCACTGAGGGAAGAGTGAAGAACGAACATTGCATCTTTTGCTTTTTGTTCAAGCACTGGGTTTTTTTCCTTTGCCACTTTTTGTCTTCCTGTTTCGCAGGCTGTGACAGCATCACAGGCATCTCACAGCCCACCCTGCCCAGGTGTCCTTGCTCAGCCCACACAGGATATGGTGCCTGGCATGAGCTGAAGTGCTGACAAAAGGGGGCAAGTAGGATCCTGAGGATTCTCTGCTAATTGTAGATGGAGTTCTTAAACCTCCGTTTTTGCAAAATCCTGAGAAGTGAGAAACTGAAGGCAGCAAGCTTGGGCTTGTGGTCACACCAGACTTCTGGTCTCAAGCTGCAGGCTTGAGTGTCCAGCCACAGCCCGGGCGCCAGGCTGATTTACCTCTGAGGGGTTGTTTTCATAGCCGTGGGTCGGTGGTACTTAATCACTGCTAGCACTTGTTCCTGCTGGAGGCAGGCAGGCCGCAGTGCAGGCAGGGAGGCCCCACACATCCTTCCTGAAACCATGAGCACTGCTGTCATGCAGGCCCTGAAATCCAAAGACATCTCTGAGAAAAAAGCTGCTTCTCCCAGCTTCTGTGCTCACACAGTTCTTCAGCATGCTTCCTACTCAAAAGCTCATGGTTGAAACTTTGCTTTTTGTATCCCCTAAAGCATCCCTGCTGCAGCCGTGTTCCCACAGCTGGGTGCTGGGGAAAGGGCATGAACTGAAACACAGCAGTAAGTACGGGTTGTGCTTGCTACAGAGTTGCTCTGAACTGAGGTTTTTCCCCTGCAGGATGGCAGTTCCACCAGCATGTCACTGTGCAGCTGGCATCAGGGTGCTGCGCCCTCTCATCAGCACCAGGCTCCAGCATCCCAGGGCATCATGTCCTGGCAGGTGCCTGCTCCCAACCCAGGGGCTGAGGCAGGAAAACCTCCTCTTAAATTGGTCTGACCGCTTCCACTGTTCAGTGATTCTTCTGTCTGGTGATGCAGGTGCTCCTTGCCTCATTTCCTGAACTTGAGCACTGGGCTATCCTGGTCATTGTTTTTAATGGATTGTTGAAGTATTTGTGCAACAAAGTAGAGTTGCTGCCTGCTGCACATGTGACTGATGTGGACGGTGACAAGGACTAAGCAAAGGACTGTTCCCTGGTAAAGCTACCCCCTATCTTTTCTCCTTTTCCAAACTACTTGCACTATTGTGGATTTCTTCTGACTGTTTCCAGTGTCCTAACCTATCTTTGACACTGATAGCCAATTTCAGAAGAAGGTTTCTGGCGTTAGTTGGAAAGGAGAAACCACCAGAGTTGTCCACTGCTGCAGATCTCATTTTCCCCCTCATCGGTTTTCAACTGAAGCAGACATAGAAAATCATAAAACTTGTGACTACAAGAAGATCTCATAATAAGGGAGTGACTGCATTAATCCAGACCAGCCTGCCTCCTCCCAGCAGCTTGATGAAGCTTTTACAGAATGAAAAAAAAAAGAGCTGCAAAGGCCCACCTTTGCTTTCGTGGGTAGGGAACCCACAAAAATCCAGCTACCCAATCCTGAAGCCAGGGCTTCCCTGCACATCCTTTCATGGGCACACTGACAAGGGAATATGCAGCTTCAAGAAGTAATGGAAATACTGAGTTCTGCAGCAGTGTGCTGATGGTCCCTTTGAGCACTCATGCCTGCCGTAGGATGCTGGATTTCCCTTTCTCTTGCTCGGTTTGCATGGTATTCAATGTATTCTGGACACTGTTTTTTCTGTCCTTCACTAAATCGGTCCAGCTGGCAGTCCCTGGAGAACACTGTAAAAATTTATCTAAAAAATACATGAAGGGAAGGAAATACTTAACGGCGCTCTGAAATATTTGGCCATGAAAAGCAGGCTTAGAAAGACAGGGCTGCAGAGACCTCTTGGGTCATCAAGTCTAGTTCCCTGCTATCTTAGCCAAACACAGCACATAATCCCTTTCAGGAACTCATTATACTCTGTCTTAAAAGTAACTTGGGCGGTTGTTTTTTTTTGTTGTTGTTGTTGTTCCCTCTGTTCTCATTGGAAAGCAATTGCAGAACATCACTATTCTGTTGTTTGGAAACCTGCCTCCAATTTCTATCCTAAATTTATTCATGACCAATTTATACTCATTTGCTCTTGTGCCAGTGTTGTCCTTTGGTTTGAATAGAGGTTTTCTCTTTGTGGAGCCCATGCCCATGCAGTATTTATAGTGCCTCTCCTGCCCTTCGTTTTGTCAAGCTACTCTCACACTTAAGGCTCTCTCTTCCCATGGTCACTGTTATCTTTTTTGGTAGTTTCCCAGATGTGAAGTGAATCACTGGTGAGTAGCGTGTGCTGTCCTGGCTGCCTTCTAACCTTTTCCCCAGGTAAAATACTTTGCTTTGTATGCTCTGTGCCTTTCTCCATCTTAGTAAGTTCTTCCCATTGAGTACCCAAATGTACAGGCATGATCATGCACTCAAATCCTTCTCAATTTCATCCAATTTATATTATCCCAGTTCTCATGGTCACTCAGTTCTTCCCAAATGAGAAGTCTTTTCAGTGACAGTAGGTCCCTACCTGATGCCACTGGTAAATTCAAGTAGCACATGCTTATATTTTTTATGCCATCATCATTAATAAAAAATGCTGAATTGTATCAGGCTCAAGACTAACACTTGGGAAACTGTGCTGCTTTCTCTCAGACTCAATCCTCTCCTACTACTTCATTATCCACTTCCCAATCTTTTTGCACAAATCTCTTATTTTAACTAATAATTTCCCATATGGCTCTGTACCAATTGTGGTACTTACGTTTAGATAATTAGCTCTAAGCATTTCCTTTGTCTATAAAAGTAAATTAGGATGGTATTTTAGGCACCATCATGGTATTTTAGACAGGTACTTGTGAAAGGGCCTGAGAAGTGGAGGCAGGGAGGGATTTTTGAATACCTGCAAAGATTTGAGCCGATTTTCATTTTCAGATGAGCTGCTTCATTCATCCCTAGTGATGACATTTTCATACGTTGTTGAATTTTATAACAAATCTGGATATTGTAACATGAATGAAGAAGCATCATTAAAATTTGCAGATATTGCTATTTGACTGAAAATACGAACGACCTTTAGGACCTGTAAGAAATTAATGTTACTGCAGAACTGTTACAGAAAGGCCTTGTAGTTCTGCTGATGCAGCAGTAGTATCATAAAGGCCATCGCTGTGGAAGTACTGAAAAAGCAGCTTCAGAATCGCCAGCTATTGCAATGTTTTGTAGAAAAAATTAATTGGCAAAAAGCCACATTAAAACGCAGCTAACTTAAAATATAATTTTCATTATTTCTTGTCACTTTCATTTTTAGTGTAATCTAACAAAATAATCAGAACAACTGTACAGAATAGTATTTGCAGACAGCCTTGTTATTCACATAAAAAAGTAATACTGAGATTCATTAAAATTTTGGTTTCGCTGCAGAGTACCTGCAGAGTCACCATTATCACATTTCCTTTTTGAGCTGAAATGAGATTGAAAAATGCAGCTACAATTAGCTAATGAGAAATTAACTGCAGGGTTCTGAGCATCAGCAAAGGAGAATCTGAGGACATTTTGTAGTACGGCTTATACATCAGCATACACTTCTGCAGCCTTCATGTTAGTCATGATGCTCAGTGGATGTTGCTTGGAAAAAAAAATAAATAAAAAGGAAGAAAAAAGTAGAAGATGGTTATAATAAATAAAGTTTGGATTCGGGAGCAGGTTCCAGACTTCATACTAGAGGATGCATAGTTTGGCCAGTTCACATTTGCTTTTGAGAAAGACCAACCTGTAAGACTGGCCTGTCACAGAACTGCCCAAATCTTTGGGTAACCATGAGGGAGGTTGCAGAGCCCTGCAAATCAAGCAGAGCTCTCCTTACCTGGGAACATTAAGTCCTCCAGCAGCACTTTAGGTGCTGTCTGGAGCTCTGTACTGGGCTCAGAACTTGATAAGATAAACTTTCTCCTCACTGGCAAAGCGGGCAAACGTCTGGTACTGCCTGTGGGAGTTGGATCTGGAGGAGACTGAGAGTACAAAAGGTTAAGGCCCTTTATGAATGAAACCCTTTATGCTCCTCAACATTTTTCTTCTGAGCACAGATAAGCACACGCATACCATAAGTGATATCATTTCACTGAACTTTAACAATGCTATTTCCTCTGCGTGGCCTCACAGCTTACCTGTGCAGTTGTTTTGAATGTTTTTTTGAGCGAGATAACACTAAAATTGAAAGCTACATAATATGATGACATTCATATTAGAAGTTATCTGTGTTTTAATGCGGTTTCTTATACCAGTTACTATTTCGTGCTTCTTTCTGCAGTACCATTGCAACAGCTGGCCATTTTGCAGGTGCGTTTGCATTGCCCAAGCAGAGATGCCATTTGCGATAATGTCAGCACGAACAAAGCTACTCTTAGGAGCTCGTGCTGTTTTGATTCCCGCTATTACTCTTTTGACAACGCTTTCCCGTAACATTCAGCAGTGTGCGGGCAGTCGTGAGCATTACGCACCCAGCTGCTTTGGAGACCAGGGCCTCCGCATCCTCATGATTTAACCGAGGCAACTTCAAAGTTGACAGGGCTAAAGCGTGTAATGACACTCTCTGGGTGGAGAAAATGTCCACGCTGGAGCTCTTCCTGGATACATTCCTATGTGAGCAAGTCTGGAGTTGCACATAAGCTTTAAAAACTAGATTTTCGCACAACATGCACGCACAGTAGTAAAAATTGATTTGCTGACATCCCAGCTGAGTTCCTAACGGATATTTATCTGAATTACAACAGCACTGTGTAATTAGGTATAAATAAGGGCCTTTGTTCTGGAGGGGAGGAAAGTTTATCAACTCTGAACCATATGCAATTGCGTGTCTAATCTCTCCCTGCAATTATTTCAAATGCACATCCAGATGATAGCATTTATATTCATTCCGAGATTCACTGAGTTTCAGGCCAGAAGGGATCATTATACCATCTGGCCTGACCTCCTGGATATCACAGGCCATTACATTTCCCCAATTACCTCTATATTGAGCCCCTTAACATGTGTTTGACTAAAGCATAACTATTTTTGACTAAAGCTTATCTCCCAAAAAGGCATCTAGTCTTGATTTGAAGCCATCAAGAGGAGCGAATTCACTATTTTGCGGGTACTTTGTTCCAATGGTTAATCACATTCACTATTAAAAATGTAGGTCATGTTTCCAATTTGAATTTGTCTGGCTCCAGATTCCATCCACTGGTTCTCATTATACTTCCTAGAGTTAAGTTAAAAAGCCCTTCGGTACCCATTATTTTTTCCCCTCAGTAAGTATTTATTCTCTGGAGTCAAGTCACCTCTCAACTATTCTGTTTTGTTGTTTCTGATAGGCTTTGCTGAACTCTAAAAAGTCACAGGGTGAAGTGTTTTCTCCTGCCCATCCGTGTGTTTGCTTGCATTTTGCACGGTATGGGTTCAGCAGCACCCAGCCCCTTCTGGTGACGGCAATGAGGAGCATGGAGGTGAACTACTGCAGGCATGTGTTGAGTTGCTGTCTTCTGATCAGCTGTGGTCTGCAGCAAAGCCTCTCCCTCCCAGTGCACAGCTCCCAGCTGCAGGGCAAGGGAAGTTGCACCGTGCTGAAGTTTCATAAATACAAACTTCAGTACATCTCCTTTCATCCCAACAGGACAGGTTTATTGTATAACCAGATTTAATTTATGACTGTACTCACCTCGTCATCCTCCAGCAGTGATTGGTGATGGCTTGCAAACTGCCTTGCTTATGGCAAAATGAAAATGTGCTGTGCGCTCTCCTGTTGCCAGCTGGAGTGTCCAATATTTTGAAGTTCCTGACATAACTTTACTTAGAACAGCAGAAAATGAAAATATACAGAGACATATCTTTCCTCTTAAAGGTGTAGATTCCAAATGCTCGATTAACCAGGTTCAAAATAAATTTTAGATCAAATAGTCCAGTACAGCCCTGCATCTACTCCCTCTTGCACTAAGGAGAGATTTTTCATTTCATAAATCAGAGTCCACAGCAGTGACGTTGCCCTGCTCTCAGTTCCTCCACTCCGAGCACTTTGCAGAGAGCACAGCAGCAGCACACATCGTGGCCCACTGCTGTCACGGACCAGGCTGGCAGCAAAGCAGGCACAATCTCAGCTGAGGAAAAGGAACAACTTGTGGTCACAGTAACTGCTCTCTGGAAGTTTCACCTTAGCATTTTGTGCACAAATTGCTTTTCCATCCTACACCACAGACTGCAGCAACAAGAACGATTACATTTCTGTTTAAAAAAACCAAGCAAATAGAACCGATCATGTGAGTGTTCATACAGGGTGCTTATGTATTTTAAAATGCCTGTGTGTATTATATTACATTTATCCTAAGAGATTCTGAAAAATGTTTTCATTAGCTTTATCTTTTTGCACTGATGGAGTTACTTTTCTCCAGCCCAGGAAAAAGAATCTATGTATGTTGAATCTCTGCCAGGTTGCACTGTCATACCACGAGCTCCGTGGAAGGTGAAATTATTCACAGGGCTCATTTTACTCTGACTGAAACCAACAAAATCTCCTGCTTGCAGTGAGAGCTTGCACAGGTGAAACCTCTCTCAGCAAACAGGAAGTGAGTGTTGGACAACAGCAATCTTCAGGCAAGGACTGCCAGCACTTGCCTCTGCTCAGCCCCATCCCGAGCCACGTGCTGTGGAGCAGGTTAGTAGGGCCCTGCAGCACTGGCAGCTCCAAGCAGCACCATGAAGTTGTGAGGGTGGATTAAACCCACGTCTTTGTCATTTTGCTGTTGGTTGCATACAGTAAGAGGAAAGAGCAAACGGAATTGAGTTGGCCAAGACAACATTTCCATGCCAAGAGAGGCTCTTACTCCTATCACTGTCACAGCTCCCTGCATTAAGACCATTTTCTAAAGCACACATGGGGTTCTCTACCAACTGGTAGCTCAAGCTGGGTGGTGCAAAGGACTCACAGCTCCAGGTCACTGCACTCCATCAGTACTGGATGGGTGTCTTCTGAGGGCCAACAATGTCTCATAAGCACTTGCAGAGAAGCATTCCCCTTGACTGGCATGATCTGGCAGCCCCACTGGTTGGGAAACCACGTCCCACATATGGCCGAACCCCAACACCAGGATCATGGTGAGAAGCAGGACAAGGTGCAGGAGACTGCATGTGGTAGATTGCTACCCTATTTTAGGATAAATAAAAATGCCTCAGGCAACATGACGTCAAGTCTGAGAGGCTAAGAAGGCCTTTGTCTACCAGATGGGGCTCCTGGCCTATGGCTCACAGCCCTGTTGAGGTGGCAACAGCTAGGTGGGGAATAGGAAAAGCTCAAGACTGCAGAGGTGTTACCCTCCTTAGTGTGAAAGGGAAAATTTAACCCAGAGATGAAACTTGCTGCTTGATTTGGCACAACATGCACATGAAAGGCTGCTGGCAGGCATGCATGACTTGGGTCCCAAGTTTCAGTCAAGCTAAAGAGCTCTTGCAAGGTTGCTGCCTCTGTGGGATCAGCTTCTAAAAACCAGCTGTGATGTACCTCACATCTGAACTCTGTGTCACATGTGTGCAGCCATTAAGAGTGCACCCCAATGGTTCTCGGGGCAGCAGCCTCACCCTGAGCCCCTCACTTGGATGAGGTCGGGCTCCCCGTTTTTTCACACAGAGGGTGGTGGCACACAGGAACAGGTTGCCCAAGCAGGCTGTGGATGCCCCATCCCTGGAGGCATTCAAGGCCAGGCTGGACGTGGCTCTGGGCAGCCTGGTCTGCTGGTTGGCGACCCTGCACACAGCAGGGGGGCTGAAACCATATGATCACTGTGGGCCTTTCCAACCCAGGCCATTCTGTGATTCTATGATTCTATGATTCCCTGCTCCCTGGGACACTGTGCCTTTTGCCACAGGAACTGTCCTATAAAATACAACTGAATCCCCTCAAAAATACAAGGGGAAAAAAAAAAGTGTATATAAAAAAAAAGGCACTGCATCGGTGCTTTATTTTGCACATTTTTGACCCAGTGCTCACGACGAATTTGCTTCTAGCAGGAATGAGAGGATGTTAGCGGTGTCTGAACGATTTGCACTCAGGCTTTCCAACCTGTAGTTCAAAAAAATGTAAACATCAGGCCATTAACATTTAATTGCCTTTTATATTCTCAGTGGAAGCTTTTACTATGAACTATTCATAAGCACGCGTAGGGCTGTTCAAAAAACCACATTAGGGCCTTGCTTACAGAGGAAGGCACTCAGTTACATTTTTGGGCACCTGTTTGCCCTGACCCAGAGGCTGCAGAGATCCTGGCCCAACAGAGAGAGACCAGCCCAGAGTGCAGGAGCAAGGCAGCAGGGCAGGGGCACCCAGGACCCACAGTAAGGATAAGGTGCCATCCTCTGCTGCTCAGACCGTGGCAGGTGGGTCCTTACAGCCTGACAGCACGTTGCTTTTTGGCTGCCAAATGTCAGTGCGTTTGACTTCAATTTCTTGCTCTTGTCTGACAGCTAAAACCAGCAGAACACTCCTGCCTGAAATTGTTTCCTACCCCCAGAGGAAAGCTCGACAAATGTGAGATATTTTGTCCCATACTGAGATATTTTAGAGCAAATTTTTAAGCAAAATACAATTATGACTTTGTCTTCATTTAGGTTAATTAAATTCAGTATTTGCCTTTCTGTGTTGGTGAGACTCACCCTCCACCATTCTTCCTGTAACATTTTCCCCAGCAGTTCAATAAACGCCGGGATGTTCCTGGGCTTAATATTTTTTCACACATTTTTCAAAATTTCCCCAGTTTATACTGCACGTACAGAGATGTAAAACCAGCTTCTTTACTTTCTGATAGCATGCATATGCTTTAACTGAAAAATAGCTGAGTAAAAAAAAGAAAAGAAGAAATAAAAGTAACAGAAACAAGATAATTCTAGATACCACTGAGCACATTTTACTCAACAGACAAAGGGGCAAACCCCTGGGAAATAAAAGCGAGATGTGTGCTGGTCCCTTGGCTGAGCCATGTCTGGATTACAAGCCACTTGGCTATTAACTTCCAGGAATTTGGGGTCAGAGAGTTTCTGAGAGCCTATTCCTTTCTTATCAGTAGTGTCACCTTGAATGAGCGAGCCAAATTTTACTTCTGAGACAATGCACACAGGTCCCAAACCTTACCAACGCTACGTAATAACTGTACCATCATAGATGAGAAACCCCTTCCATTTAAGAGTCTGTAACAGACTTATCTGCCTCAATCTGTGAGCACAAAGGACAGATGCTTGACAAAAATCTCCATCTTTCCATTAAGTCATGAGGAAGTGAAAGTAACTTCTATGGAGTTAAGATCATGCTTTATGTGTGTCTAAATGTCAGTCTTTATTTCCAGTGGCAGAAGTATGCAGGGACGAACTATTTATAGTATTACTATAAAAAAGGATCATCACCCCTTTGTTCCATACGGTTGGTGCTGCATTAATGCAGTCCATCCACTGCTGCCACGATGCGAGGAAATCTAATAACATGAAACTAGCTCACTAATTTCTGACCTCTTAGTTCTCAGTTTCCATTGAGGAGTAAAGAGCTGTTTCACTGAAGGCTTTTTAAATTACATTCAGTGGAAACCATACAGTCAAACTCATTCAGAAGGCTGTTTCTTTACAGAGAAAACATGACATTGCCTCAGCCTAGAGGAGCACTGGGAACAGCGCAAGGAGCCACTGGTGCTGCAATCCAGATTGCCCGCCCACAGACAGCACCTTTCTTCGGGAAACAGCACCCACCAGTAGGTGATGTGCATCCATCATTTCTCAGCCCGAAGATTTGTTCCCTTCCCTTTGGCTCCTTTCAGTACCAGCCTTGTTTTTTTCTTCCATCTCTCCCCTCACTGAACCTCCCTCACTTCTGCTGTGCTGTCATCAATGTCAAAGAAACAGAAACCTCCAGTCCTCCAGCAACAGCTCGTGGCTTACCCCAGGTCATGGTCCAGGCACACTTTCCCTGGGCCACTTCCATGGCAGGGTGAGCCGTGCTGTGGCATGGCTGTTTTCTTACTGCTGCCTACTTGGCCGAGTATTTGTATGGTCTCTGTCCAGGCATTTTCTCAGCTCTACAAGCAATTAAAAACAGGCTCAAGGGGAAAAGGGTTTAATTTTGCAAAAGAACAAGTAGAACATTTATACTGTCCATGGATTCCAGCAACCAGCCAAGCCAGCACTGGGCCATCATCCCTCACTCTCCTGAGCGCTTTTGCCTGGTTAGGGAGCACCGAGATCAGAATTGCATCCAGGCCAAAGGGTGAAGGTGCTGTTTCACCACTAGAAGCAGAAGGAGCTCTTTGGGTAACACAGTTCTGAGAAACAGCTGTCTGTGAAATAAAGTCCCTCCGCTTGACACGCAACACACAGTCTTGCATATGCCTTTCTGAAGGGCTTATATCTCGATATACAGACTTCAGTCATCCCACAGCACTGTCACACCTTACCTCCAGCACCTAGCAGATATTGTATGTGTGAGCCTGTGGCACTTTCGATTTGCAACAGGTACAAACTTAGCCTGGTTGTCAGATAGAGCTGTGACACTCACACAGCAAACCGCACCATTTTATACAGAGAACAAGAAGTTATTTCAGCTATCATGAAACTCTATGATCCTGCTGAAAATTCTTTATTTTCTTCAACTCTACTTCTTCCTCGGTATAGTATTATTTTGGTGCTTTTTGTGTGCTTTAATAAAGAAGAAATGAAACCCCAAACTGCAGCTCAAGTACAGAAGGTTCAGCTGCTCTGGCTGCTGAGAGATGTTTATTTACAACATCCTCTGGGCTGTCCAGGCAGGAGATGCAAGAAGAAAGCACCTAGGGATCCAGACCAACTACCAAAAATCGAATAGTGACCCAATTATCATGCAAAAATTGGGTGAGGTCAACATCCCCACCCGAAGGGTATTTTTCCTTGAAGCAGCAGTTCAGGACATAATTTGCTGCCTACCATAACCATAATGTTATTTAAATTGAGTTCCTTCTGAATGTAATTTACTGCCATGGTTTATTGAGCTTATTTTAACACTACATCGGGAGATTAAATATTAAACTATCATTTTAACTGTTTTATAAAGGTTACATTAGTACATACCACTTCTTTATTGCTCTGTTGAATGTCAAGGTGCAGAGCACTCAGCACAGCCCAGTGGTGACTGGGAGAAATAAAGGTCATGTCCCTACATCTGCTTCAAAAGTTCAACCCCTGCTTTACCCAGAAAACTGCCCACCAATGAACGCCTACAACAGATTAGGAAAACAGGGATCATCTGCACCCAGAGCACCAGCAACACTAGAGAAATGTCTGACCTGGGGGCATGTGTTGGCCTGCAGGGCTCTCCCGTTTTGACATCAGCAATGTTTGCAGCTCACCGTGCTGGGCTGTGGAAATAAAGCGTGTAGTGACAGCTTGCTGGGAGGCCGCAGGGGGCTGCATGCACTTCTCCCCTTACGCAGTCACCAGAGGTGCAATGGAGAGCAGGAATGAGAAACCCTGGGACGGTGCAACTGAACGGGGCTGGAAAAACCTTGAGGCCGCAGGGCCTTCGTCACTCCGGCTGTGCACTGCGGGCCCCTGGAACAACTCGCACACCTTGCATCTCCATGGTGTGATTCACACTCGGGTGCTGTGAGGTTTGACACAAACATGCGGTCGACAAACGGCAGAGCTGGGGTGCAAAGCAGGGCCCCTGCTCCCAGCCGGGTGCTGCAGGCTTTTAGCACCCGGGGGCAACACATCCCTGCCCCAGCCACAGCCAGCCCAGCAGTGGGGCTCTCTGCAGCGAGGAAGGAGCATACGATTTTGTACTTCTTTGGATGTTTTTTTCCATTTCATTTCTGTATCTGGCTTATCTTTCTACTTTTCCTTCCTCATCTTCTCTACAAGATTTCTATCCATGCATCTTCTCCAGTACACTGACCTGCTGCTCTTAAACGTGTTTAAAAGTGAAGCATTTGTCCACAGTGTGAAATCCTAAGTAACTAACTCAAGACAATTCTCAGACAGAGAAGACTTTCTGGTTGAGTTTCAGAGACCCAGAATTCAGTTCAGTGTTACGTTTAGGCCCCTAGAACTGCATGAGACAGAGCTAAAATTCAGTAGATGTCTTTTCCCCTGTGCAATGTGCTCTAACAACACAAAGCACTGGGGGGGAAAATGAAGAAGAAAAATTAGTGTCTGATTAGCAAGGGGAATATAATCTCGTACACAGCACTTCCACACTTCCATTTGCTGCTCAGTAAAAGAATACTAGCAGGAAAAAAGATTGCCAGAGCCTTGGGCATTGTGTAGCATAACCTGTCTTTCCCTTTTGGTGACACTGTAGAAGAGGAACCCTGGCAAACAGCACCCAAAGCCAAGGCAGCACTGAGGCCTTGCTGCCAGCAGCTGAGGTGTGCAAGGTGGGGTAGCCAAGGGTTCAGCCCTGTTGGTAGCATGCACACGTGTCTCAGCACTGGGATGGCCGAGGAGTGGGGTCTGGCACAGATCTCACGAGCTCCTGCAAACATCAGCTGCATGAGACACCCCACAGCCACTGCTTCACATCCCTACACGCTGGGCCTGTTCCTACAATTAGTAACGCATCCCTGCCCCCTCAACCTGTGCCTCCAGGTATTGACTGTGTGTCCAGGCAGTAAATTGCAGCCATGTGCTACGTGAGGAAGGTGCCCACGTGCAGAGTGCGCGGCTTTTCCTGGAGGCCCCAGCAGCAGGACAGCCCCCACAGGAGCGCAGCCACAAACCAGCACCCCGCCACCGCCCGCTCCTCAGCAAAGGCCACCGCTTTCCACCTCGGTCTGCTCTACAAGTCTCTGGGTGGCTAAATGTAAAAGCTGATCACCACAAAGAACTCGAAGAGGCTTTCTTCTTGTTCCTTTGTCTCCCACGCATTCTGCTAGTTCGCAGGAAGCAGTTTCTTCACCACTGTTGGTGGCTCTCACACAGTGATGACCGCATCTTCCACGAGGCACCTCGCACTCGGCACGTGGCTGGGTGCTGGGTGGGAGAGAACGGGGAGCAGGAGGGTGTGCGCCTTATGCAATGAGCAAGTCAATGCAGCATGATTGTTCCACCGAGCCTCCTCCTCCTCGAGGCAGGAAGGGACAGAGGCAGGAAGGGACAGGCCGGCCAGGTGTGCCCCCGTGTGCCATACCTGACCCCAGCACTTGCGCACAGAGCTCGTGCTGCAGCCCACAGCAGTGAGGCTGCATGGAGGGCTGGGTGCTGGGGAGATGCTGCCATGCTTGTGATTTTCCGCTTTGACTCATCACTCCCCGTTGTCGTCATCCATCACACGCAGCAGTGGGGCACAGTCACGTATTCAACTCCCTTGCTGGCAGACAGGTGGGCTGCCATATGACCCTCACCATATATATGACCCTCACCATGGGGAGAGAAGCCCCCACACACCTCAGGGATGGGTGCAGCCTTGCACGCTGTGCTGGGCCCTTGGGGATGAGTACCAGCCCTTCCTTACGTGGATGTGCTGCTCCTTGGCTTGGCCCCCAGCCACTCCCTACTCAGCACCCCTGGAGAGGCTGCAGTGTCATTTCTCAGGATCTGACAGTAATGCTCCAGCTTCACCCTTTTGGTTAAGCTCTCACCCCTTGCATTAGAGGAATGAGTCACACACACCATCTCTTAACGCACTCCCATTCGCAGCACCCTGCCTTAATATTCAGTTTTTCACTATCACCTGAAATACACTCTCCTTAATCTCTAGTATTAGTTTATGGGAGGAAATAAAAGCATTAAAAATAAATCACAGTTATAATGAGAAGCTTCCAAAGCCTCTAACCCAGAAGCGCACTCCTACAGCTACACCATGGGATCTCCACGCTCAGGATAATAAGAGGATAATTTTTCAATGCACCCCAGTTTAACAGATACACACAGCTCTTCGTTTTCACCCCCAGGTGACTGCATAGATTAACTGAGAGACAAAACTCAACCAGGCATGTTTGTTCCCTGTAAGGAATTTCACAGAATGGCAGAGGACCACAATACCCTCATCACAGCTTAAAAACCTTCCTCCTTGCACCGGATTTACATAACACATTGAGTGCTTTAGATTAAAGGTTCAAAAAAAATCCTATTTGCCCACAAGGCTGGGAAAGGAAACGAGCAGAGCAAAGCTTCCGCCCAGAAGGGGTTTAATCATTCCAACTGGGTTTTGAACCCATCCAAGTGCCCTTTTGCCATGCGACAGCACCTAGGGGCATGCACAGACCTATAGGGGACCATCTGTACTGAGAGTGGTGAGAAAGCATTTAAAATGACACGAGTGGAGAAGCCCTCCGTCCTTCCCAAAAGTAAAAGAACACTGGGGCACAATTCAGAGTGAGAGACTCTTCGCACTGACAAACAATGTTTTCCTTCAAAAATACTTTCCTGAGCTCTGGACAAAGCTTGTGCTTGCAGAACAGCCAGCCCTGACCTGACTGAATCAATGCAGCTGCAGCAAGGCACGGCTTGATCACACCGATTTCAGAGCTCCTTCTGTTTGTGTCAGTGTGCAGTGTGTTCCTGTGAAGCCCAGGGAAGACCTTGGCACCGGGGCTGCTTCCCCTGCTCAGAGCTGCCACTCGCTCCGTGCTCATGCCCTCTCCAGTTCCAGATGGAAACAGGGTGCTGCTTCCTCTCTCTGTTTACAGGATCCTGATTCTGCAGGGCTGATGTTGAGCTCCCTTGGAGCCTGATGCTCACACACATACATAAGTACTTTGCTGAATCAGGCCCTCTTACAGCAGGAGAAGGAAGACATTCAAGCTCTCTAATCCAGCAGCACAGCAGGGAACTGCTTGTCTCTGTGTGATTGTGTAATTGCTCTTCAAAGAGAAGCAAGTTTCTCCATCCACACAGCACTGATAAACCTCAGCAGTCACTTTGGTCTTCCAGCCCAACTTTCAAGATTATTTGTTATGGATAAAAGGAAAGATGCTTCCATTCCCATAGCTGACAAGCTTTGCTGCAGGGTATGCATTTATTTTCCATGCCGTTGATCTCTTCCTCCCTGCATTAGGCTAATTCATCAGATTAATAAAGAACGATCTAGCTTCCTGTAGGGCTTTACTGATCGCTCAGGGAATGCGGATGCTCTTTGCAATGCCACCTTTCCCCTGAGAAAAGGGAATGGTTGTTAAGTATTTGCGATGCTTGGAGGCCACAGTAGGCTCTCAACAAGTGACGGTGGAGGAGGTTATCTGGGCAGAGGGAAGATGCTGAACACACACTGAGTGCTGCGATGGCCCTGCTTGCAGCCCGGCCTCCCCCTTCCCGTATGGAGCACACCCAGCAGCGGAATTTCTCCGTGTCACACAATCACAGTGCCCCCTTCCTGATGTGACAATTACCCTTTCTCTCCAGCCAGAATTATTCCTACACCTTTAGGCTACGGCTTTGGATGAAGAGCTTTAATTCTCTGTAATCTCTTTGCAGCTCCCTTGATCTCTGCTTGTCTGGGCAGAAACCCCCACACCGCCATCACAGCCCGCTGCTGCTCGGCAGGATGTGAGACCTGATGTTTGACCTTATTAAAAACAATCCCTGTTTATTTGTGCCAAGCTGCAGCCCCTTGATGCTCAGCGACTTGCTACCGCACTCTTCACCTTTCTTCTGTTTTAATGTCAGCTATGAATGTTCTCTTTTCTCTCCCAAACCACTGAGAGACACATTAGTTTGTGAGCAAGCAAGGCCTGAGCCCACGGGACTGGGAAGAAAGAAGCCCACCTGCTCCTGCTTGCAGCCACGCTGAGGCTTCCGAGGCAGCTGCCTCTAAACCTGCTTCATCCAAACGTTATTAATGTCATAGAATTCTAAATCCTTAATCAATAGCTTCGAAGAACCAAATATCTCTGCAAATTACAACAACATTATTACCTTTAGCAGTCTAATTTGCAATCTCATTAAAAAGATATCAAGCTCTTTTCTGTAACCCTACAGTGATGGAATAACTCTCCATCCTTCATTAGCCGTACCCTGGCACACGCCGCCGCACATCTGTCTCACGGCAGCGTCACGCAGGGCCATCCCCAGCCCAGCCTCCAGCCCACTTCCAGCACAGAGCTGGGAGCTCTCCTCACTGCCTGGCTGTGCTGTGCTGACAGGACAGACCTTGATGTCACCCTTCTGTGAGCAGGCGATGATTGCTCTCACAAACGCTAAATGATATGCAAAGCATCCACCACATCCCGCTGTTCCTAGCTCTAACTCTTCCTCGCCTTTCCCCCCTCCCTCCAGAGCCTCCCAGCAGCCGATGGGAAGCATCTGTCCCACCCGCGAGGCCGGGGGTGGAGCAAGGGGAGCAGGAGTGGGCTGCTGCTAATTAACAGTGCGGCTCTGTCCCACTCATCAGCCAGAGGTGGTGAGCCCTTCTCTCCTCAGGTGCTGGAATTAATGCTGCTGAGGGAGGGACTACATTCATTGCAGCTTGAAAATGAGCACATTGGTGCACACTTGCTGCCGTTGAAAGGCTTTAAAATCAGTTTAGGATGGGAAAAAATCCACAAGATGAAAGACTTGGGTATAGCAATAAAGGCTGATTGGCGAGGCTGAGTGAGGCAAAGGGCTGCTCCAGGGCTGGTGGCATTGCTGAGCCCCAGCCAGGCCCAGGGGCTGGGCTGTTCAGCCCTGCTGGAACGCTGCACCCAATTACAGAGAAATCAAGGAGCAGCTGAAAAAGTGGTGTCTTGTGAGAACTTACAGCATGTTTTTGTAGTGTGGGATCAAAGTATTTGAAGTCTTAAAGCAGGATCAAACCGCTGGAAGCTTGGGCGCCATCCAGCCAGAAGGATGTAAGATCTGTGCTGCTAATTATGATTACTGTGTGAATAGCCTGTTGCACAACTGCAGAGTTAATGCATGTAGATAAATACATCATACAGTAATTTAGTTGAAAGATGCCTTTAAAGGCTACCTGGTCCAACCCCCCTGCAATGAACAGGGACACCTACAGTTCTATAGCAGGTGCACCTGGCTTTGTTGAACCTCATGAGGTTCTCCACTGCTCAGCTTGTTTGGGTCACTGGCTGACATCCCATCCCTCAGGCATGGGATATATATATACATCATATTAATATATATTAAGTATGTTATATACTTTAGCTCTATGAACTGCTGTAAGATTAAACAGCAGAGTGACCAATGTTTCTGAAGTTCACATCCAGCCCACGCTGCAGCCCAGGGCAGCCCCTTGCGGTGCTGTGGGCTGAGTGATCCTCATGGAGCGCTTTGCTCTCAAACATCAGCCTCACACAGAGATATTCCTCTGTACGAGTTATTTCGTGTTTAATTGCATTGATCCACCTTGAAAGTTTTAAACATCTGCCTAATAATGGTCTTCAGCTAATCTGTCATCTGGAATACAATAAGCCATTATCTGCGCAGAGCTCACGAGGGGTCGACTCCTGAGCTGGAGGAATGGGAAGAAAAGTAAGCAAATACTCGAAAGCATGCATCCAGGCTGCTGCATTCAGGCAGGAGAACAGCCCACGCATGTGGTGGTAGGAAGGAAACTTGATGGAGCTTAATCACCAAGCCTGTGCAACAGGGCTACACTCAGCCAAGGGGCCCAGCTGGGAGCCCCCAGCCACAGTGGCAGAGCTGCAGCGAGATGCACCTTTTATCTCTAAGAGATCTTGCACAACTGAGAGCTTCGCAGCTTTGTCCTGGGGAGCAGGCGTTCCACAGCACTCACCCTGCAGCATCTCTCCCAACTTTGCTGTTGTGGTGAAGCCCCCCTGCCCCAAAGCTACTGTCAGCCAGCTCGTGCTCCATGTGCTACAGGTAGGAAAGGCCAAGGAGGTGAAGCAGCACCCACTGCCCATGAGGCTGTGCCCCCTGACTCAGCCCACAGCTCTCCCCATAAAGCAGAGCCACGGCAGCACAGGAGGCATCAGCTGCAAGCATGGCCCAGGAGATGGTTTATTTAAGAGAGCGGGCGGATTGTTGTACGAGATCCTGATGGATTATTCCTATCTGAGAATTTACAGATACTGCAGGAGCGTGGCCAACAATTTGGATTAGTTTAGATTAAATTCGGGCTGAGTTGTTTTTTCTCCCGAAGGAAATCTCAGCCTTAGGTCTACAGCTTTTTTCTAGGGGAAAGATGTCTACAAAAAACAACTTTTACGCTTTCCAGCAGGCACCTGAAGTGCTTTTTCCATCAATCACCTTTGATATATGGAGGCAGAAGCGCGAGTTACTTCATTAAGAGCACTGGCACATAGCGGGGTACATTTACATATTAATCAGACAGCTGAGCTGCTGCTCTTCCTATCCGTGTGCCTCTGCAGCCAGTGTGGGCACACGTCCCCCTCCCTGCTGTGGGTGCAGCGGCAGGGAGCAGCCTGCATCTGGTGCTCCTGCAGAGCACAGCAATACTCACAGTGCCATGACTGCACCGAAGCCAGGAGCTCCGGGCACCTGCTGGAGCACAGCAGTGCCCAGGGACAGCGGTCACAGCAGCAGGGGCCAAAGCGAGGTCCCAAGGCAGGGCTCAGCCTGGACCGCGTTGGCCTCTGAGCTGCCCCCTTAAATTCCATTCACCCTGATGTTAAAATCGCAAGGGAGAGCCCCGCTTGTCTTCAGCACAGCAAAATGCAAAGCTGCCAGCAATATCCCCGGGCACAGGGGCTACGTGCCCCAAACCCTTATTTACCCCTTATTTAACCTGGCCACTCTACACGACACACATCTTCCCCAGTACATCCCCACTAGCAATGCTGCGCATGCTTTCTCCCTCTGCGTTTGAAGGCAGCACTCAGCTCATCCTGAAAGAGTTGCTCAAATATTGAGATACTCAAGTAACTCAAAATGAGAAACCAGCATGTAGCGGCTTTGACCAAAAGGCAGGTATTTGGGTTTTCAAAGGCACTGCTTTGACTTAAGCACACAGCTGCACTGATGGCCCTTCCTGAGGCCGCTCTGCTGCGTGTTGCTCAGATTAGAGGACGCATTCCTGCAGCCGTCCTCGTCCTCGGGGGAATTCAGGAGCTGTTAAAAAACCTGGCATGAAAGCGTGGGGCAGCACTGAGAGATGAAACGCAGCCATTGCCCACAAATAGCCGCCACTGCAGCCAGCTGCTCTGAACACCATTTGAAGCAGAAATGCAAATATCCCGGTATATTTATATATCTAGAGAAACAAATGTTTTTCTTTTTTTTCTTTTTCTTTTTTTTTTTTTTTTTTTTTTAAGTGAGTGAGCCAGCTCAGACCACTTCAATTTGATCTCAAAGATGCAGTGGGATTACTGCACCAGAAAAACCATCATTTATTCGAGTAGCTGAGAGAAGAATGGAGCGTTCCATGCAAAGGAAACACTTTTTCAACTGAAACACGCTCCTCTCTGCCCCTGGAGCTGTTGGGAAGAGCCACCACAGCCTTCCCTGCTGGATGAATCAGCCTAGAGTGAGCAGCACCCCATTTTCCTTACGGGCTCCTTATGCTGGGACACGTGCAGCTCCACCAAACCACCAGGTCAATCTCTTGGCTGATACTGCCACAATTCCCTTGTTTCCCCGCGCTCCATGGTGTGCTTTTTTCCCCACCCATATCTCATCCTCTCTCCACTGCTGCCTCCCATCTCTCTTCTCCACTCCCAGGTCCCCCCAGATGCCCAGACAAGGCCCCAGCCCATGCCACACCTTTGCACACACTGCCAAGGCCACAGCTTGCCCTACAGCCCCACCATGGCCTCCATAGTTGGGTGCACTGCACAACCCTCCAGACCCCTCACTACATTTATTTATGTAGGATAAACACAGAGCCCCCACTGGAGGACAGCAAAGAGGATTCCAAGGATTTGTCAATGAACCCAGGTGGTCGAGCGGGGAACTGCTGCTTTCTCCCAGCCCCTGCACTGTATCCCTCCTTCCTCAGGTCACACAGCCCCAGCCACATGGGCTCCTGCTCCTGGGGGGACCATCGGGTCTTCAGAAAGGACTGAGCTGGAAGGGACCTTAAAAGACCCCTGCAACCACTACAGGTTACCACTTTTGTAAGCAAGTGCCCGGACACGGGGAAGTGAAACCCAAATCTGCAGCCTGGGGAGAGACATGGCTTGTTATTCAGATGCACATATGTGGCACTTGTTAAAGATGAAGGTTGATTTGCACATAAGCTTTCAAAAGCTGCACAAAGTGGTCTTTTGTGATGCACTGAAAGAGGTGATTAGGAAACTACCTGGGTGAGAGGCTGCATGTGGTTTCCATCAGCCTTGCGGAGAATCACAGATTTGACTACTACTGCAACACACTGTAATAATTTAAGCAAATCTGTCAAACTACTTAGACACCATCCTGGCACCCGAGAAGACAAATGAAAGTTGGACAGTTGCTCTGCGCTTCCCCACAGCTCAGCCTTCTGTTAAGCAACTTCAGGGACAGAGGAGCCCGTTTTTGCTAAAATTCACCTTTGGATGGGGTGATTGATGGGGTGAAACCCCTCCCACAGGGATCTCCTGCAGTGAGCCTTTCCAACACACTGCTCACACGGACACAGGAGGTGCCGCTCCTCCCCAGAAGTGCCATCTACCCCCTCAGCCTCCTCCCCAGGGACCCATGAGCCTCAGTCCCTGCTGTGAGGACCCTCACTGCTGTCCCACACGGCTCGTCAGTACTGTGCCCAAACCCAGCTCCCCAGCACACGCAGTGACAGCACCTGCCCAGGGATGCCACCAGCTCGGCCCTCGCTGCCCCACATTGCAGAGGCCGTGAAGCACCAGCTGGGTTTGTGCAGCCAAAGGTGTGTGTTGGTCAGATGGAAACTAGGGAACCAAGGAAACGAGCTCACCCCAGGCTGTATGATTGTTGATCAAGAAACGGTTCTGCTCTGGCTTCCCTTCACATCTCTTTTCACTGCTGCAGCAATGCCTCACTGAGAGAAGAGAAGCCTGGATTAGGGCAAATCCATCCACAGCACCAAAGTGACTTCAACTACTACTGAAAGGGGGTGGAGACAGAAACACTCATTATGTAGTGGAAAACCTGCTCAACTTGACAGGTGCTAAATTATTTTAAATGCAACTGATCAGACCTGCCTGGGTCAGGAGCTGCATCTGTTTGGTCCCAACAACAGCTGAGGAACTGAATGTGAAGTCACATACATTCAGGTTAAAAAAGAAAATAAAAAAAAAAGATATATCTATATACATACCACATTTTTAAAATGTATCTTTCTGTAAGCCAAGAACACTTCCAACAACTGTGCAAATGAGTTAAGAAATGGTAACAGTTTTAGGGAATGGAAAGTTAGGCAGTAAAGAGTGGATGGCAGCACTTAGGAGAAGCTGCTGATTTCATCCACATGCTGAAATGAACTGATTTACTGTTATCAGTGAAACAATACACCTGTGTATTGTATTTCATCAGCTAGCACTCAGCAGCAGCCAGCTCATGTTACTGTTTTTAGTGTTTGCTGGGCATTTCTTATCCAAACGCTCCACACTGCGCAGAGATGCCTTGCTGGGGCCATGGGTGCTGGCTGCAGGGGCAGGTGGGCACAGAGCAGCCAACAGGTAAATCCAGCATCTTTGCAGGCTGAAAAGCTGAGCAGCTGTGGCAAGTCTATTTGGAAAAGAGACCTCGAGAAAAAGCAAATTCAGGGAGAATCTCAGTAGTTGGATTTGACTGGCTTCTGCCCTAAATGACTGCTGAACAGGGAGAAGAACTAGTGGGAGTGCTCACTGTGATGGAAATGGAATAACCAGCTTAGGCAGCGATCAAAAGCAGCTGACCAAAGCAATGCATGTCTGTAAGGACATGAAATAAGCCCAAATATTTCCCCAGAAGGCATTATGGTAAGAGTGTGGAATTAAACAGTTGGTTTGAGTCTCATAAAGGAACCATTCTGATGTCTGTGCACCTCCTGGAATCCAGCAAGCCCACCACAGTCCTGCAGCAGATCGTTTTATGCTGTGGAAGCACAGGCGTCTATCAGGCAGCTGGAGGATCTACATCTGTTTTATCTTTATGCTCCACTGGCTCTTTATTTCCATTAGAGGCTCCTGTAATTCAATATTTTCCTAACATACAAATACTCTCCTGAGATACAGAATTTGGCCCATTTAAATGGAGCAATTAACTCATTTTCAGACAGAAGGGCAACTTCCCTAAGGCACCAAGAGCCACAAACCACAGAGGGCAGCTCCAGAAGGATGCAGCAGCTCCAGCCTGGAATATCCAACCCACCTGTGTGGGGCTGCACCTCCCAGCTCATCCCCCACAGCAACTCACCTCGTGACACCAAGCGACTGAGCGAGCACAGCCAGAATGCTAAATGCTCCCTTAAAGCAGTCATGTATTAACACGATGCACAGCACTGTTTCTATTTGCCTTGAAATCCAGAAAACACCTGCAGAGACTTGGCTGAACCTAAATATGGCCAACTGAGGGGACTGAGGCCTCAGCTATGGAAGAGCTGCTCCACTTAGGCTGGTGTCAAGAGATGCAGGTGACACAGCTTCCACGGGATGCTGGGCTACTTGACCTTAAGAGCCCTTTTTCAACCAATGGTTCTTCAGTCAGTAAAAATCATGAGCAGGCTGGATGGTGTAACATACATTCTGTGTGTTGTAACAAACATGGATGTTGCAAACTGCTTGCAGCTTTTCCCGGTCTGGTTGGAGACTAGGGGCTGTCTGAAAGCTCTACAGCTGCCCTATGCTAAAATGAATGTTGCCTTCAGTCAGTGATGTGTTAGATTCTATGAGCTGTACTGAAACATCATTGAAAAGCCCTGGCTCTCTGAAAGGACAACAAAACCACCCCCATCACAACACCACAGCTAACTAGGAAAGCTTCCCATATTTCAGAAGGGTTGCAGGAAGGTAAACCATGAAGCTCAGCAAGGGACGGTCCTACCAGAAATAACTGAGAGAACACCTGCTGCCTGGACAAATGAAAGAGGCCAACCTGAATGAATACATTATCACCAATTATTTACCTATATCCAACGCTAAGAGCCACGCGGATCTCAGCCCTGAACACCACAGGTACAAGAATGCAAGCAGAATTCAGACTTTCAATTGACTTTTGCAAGAGCTGCAAGTCACTTTTGAGAACACCCTTGCAGTGATTTGAGCTGCGTGGTATTAGCAACTTGAGCTTCACTTTGCATAATTGCTAGCATCCTCTTCTGAGAGCAGAACTCTTTGTAATCAGCTGTACCAAGTGCATCAGCTTACTCGATGACAGGCATCTGCCTTGAAAGCCTCAGCTCCCCCAACCAGTCAGACCTAACTCCTGCAGCACGCTCTGTCCTCTGTACCTTAACATCTTAAGGGAAAAGCTGATCATTAGAAGAATCACTGTTCTTCAATTCAGGAAATAGTCCTTTTGCTGTATGCATGCTGGTTAAAGAGGACAATTTGATAAAGCAGATTCCCCTGCATGCCCATCACTTCAGTACCCCAAGAGGAATGCTTCTGCCCACTTGCCACAGCTACAGCATCGCTTTAGGAGAGGAGTAAGAGGGCACTTCTACATTCGTGCTGGAAGGGGAGAGCAGAACAGGGACACTTCAAGCAAGAGGACTTCTTCAAAAATAGGCTGGGATGAGTTGGAACTACTTTACTCCTTACGACTTTGGAAGAGGTCTCAGCTAATACATCACTGGTAGAAGCGTCCCCACTCCGCTCCCCCTGCACGGGTAGGAGGTATGGATGCAGCACACCCGTCTACCATGGTCTGAAAAGTCTTGACCCACAACCAAGCAGCTCTGTTTGTCCATAATGTTTTCTGATGTAAAATGGATTCCCTCATTGTGCCAACAGGCGAGAGCTGCCTGTATTGGCCCAGCTCATACTGACCACCCCATCCGTCTCCAATGAGCAACATCATACCACACACCATCCCCAGCTGTTAATGAATAAGAGATTCTATACACACATAAACTCCCTTGGAGGCAGGGATTCAGCCAGTGTGCAAACAACAGATCTTTTCACTATTAATAATGGAGCGTGACCCAGCTCTACTACTGCAGGCTAAGGCAACACCATAGGAGGAGATGACACTTCTACACTACAGTACCCAAGCATCTGTCACAACCTGTGACAAAACAGCAGCACAACACAGCAAACATAAACAAGATATTCTCTTTGGTAAATGCAAAACAAATCCTAGAGAAAGGGAAGTAATGCAAATAGCTGAAATCCCCTTCTTAGTGCTCTTACTGCCGTACACAGAGCTGCTTCTTGTCGGATCCACACACCCAGCCCAGGTGAGCCTGGGAGCTGTGCAAGTTACAAGTCATTCTGAAGAGGAAGATGTGGAAGATGAAGTGTTGCAAGGTTAAAAAAAAAAAGAATTTGTAATGAAAGCAACTTTAAGTAGAGCATCTGTTCCTTTTAGCTTCATGGCACTTCAAACAAGCTGCTTTCACCAAGTACAAGATACTGAAATGAGCAAGAAAAACGAAATGTTCCCAAACAAGCTCCCGATAGTGCAAACACACAGGACTCTCCAGCTAGCAGCATTTTTGTGCTTCGTCCTTAAACTGTAACCCGTCAGTACCTCCAACAGAAAGAAAACTACAAGAGAGTTCCACCAATAAAGCCACCTCGCTAACCCAACCTGGGTGCACGATGTACTGCCATGCCTGCAGTGGGAGAGCTCATGGAAAGAAAGAAAAAAGCAAAAAGAGAATCTGCTCTTTCCAAGATGCAGAAGACAGGTTCTGTCAGGTGACAGTTCCAAACCAGGTATGTAAGAGACAGCTCGGTATTTTAAGCTGAAAAGCACCAAGAACAGACTAGACACAAGATACACCATGTCTCAAAGTGCTTCTGTGCACGCTAATAAAAACAAGTGGATGTGGTTTGCATTTTTGCTGTTGGTGGAGTTCAACAGTCTAAAATGAAGAAAACAGAATATAAACCTGTGAAGAACGTGCTGAAATGGTAAGAGATCTGCATGTTTGTCACTCAAGAACTGTGGTTTAACTGCTATTTAAAAAGCAGAGGCAAACTGCATGGCTTCCTGGAACAGCCATGGTGCAGCACCTGACTGGAGCTGCCACGTGGAGCTCCAGCAGCACTCAGGCTGGCAGTGCCAAGGCAGAAGGCTGCAAGGGAGCCCCAGCACCCCGAGTCAACCTCCAAACCTCCCCTTTAGAACCTGGATGCTTTAACGAGAAGCAATTACTGACTTCACACCTCCTTATTTCAGGGAACCCTTAAAGGATTTAATATTTTGATACACAGCTTAACAAACCTTCTTTAGAAGGGCAGAATTCAAGCTGTTACGAGCTGAACATAAATTTCACTTGCAAAATTGGAAGTGCAGCTCATGTTCCATCACAAAGAAATGAACACATTCTCTAAAACAATAATAATAATTTTAATGTGGGGTTCTGGCAGGCAGACACCAAAATACCAATTTAATACGCTTTGGGTAATTTGAGGGGCACAGAGCTTCACTCTGTAATGCTACCGTGATTTCCACCTGTAAAACCTGGCAGTAACTACAAAAACCACAACAATAAAGCAACCAAATCTCATCTACCAACATCTACGACAAGTTCAGCTGTTAAAATGCATGTTTGTTTATAAATATGTACAAATTAACATTAAGAAATTCAGGAAAGACAGCGGAGGCAAAAGACAGGACAGCGGATACGAACCGTCTTTTTTCGTATGGAACTGTTAACACTGCCCTGCATTGCTGCATTTTTCAACCACGTACCATCTCCCTCCTCTACAGAAATGACTCCATTTGGACGCCGACATCAAAATCCTCACTATCAGAGTGCACCTACAATTATGAACAACAGGAACGGCACAAGCCGTTCAGTATCATAAATTCATTGTAACAGAGTCACAGAACCATAGAATCGTCAGAGTTGGAAGGGACTTCTAAAGGCCACCTGGTCCAACCACCCTGTACCGAGCAGGGACACCACAGCTCCACCAGGTGCCTGGATCCTGACCTTGGGTGTCTCCAGGGCCGGGGCATCCATGCAAAATTGAGCTAAAATTAAACGAAAGCAGTCAAAACATTTAAGCATTTTTAAGGAACCAATTTGCACTTTGTCAGAATCCTGAAGCAAAAATTGTCAGTTTCAATAAATGCTTCAATGAACAAAGTAGGCCGTGACATTAATCAGGCCATTGAAAAACAAAGTCAAGTAGCTACAGATTGAAAGGCAGTCAATCTCTAAATAAGCATTAAGTGTTTTATGAGTAGGAAGCTAGCAGTACCGGGACTGTGAAGCTGTGTGCTGGGACAAATGCACGTGTAAACTATCTGGAGAACAGTGAGGAGTAATAATTTGATGTGGCAACTGCTTAGTTAAACCAAGATTAGAGAAGAAGTGAATTACCTGAGCCTAAAACAAGCTATTTGAATTGGGAACGCAGCATCCAAAGGGGAAAAAAACACAACAGCAATCGTGAGCTTCTTACATATTCTCTTTGGTTGTTTAATATCAGGAAATACTTTATTACAGAGTGTCTGATGACTATTTCCTTTCAGTTTCATTCAGCCTCAATACCTTCCCTGCGGCCTCCTCAGTGAATCAGAGGACAGCCTCCACTTTCTTTGAAGCGTTTGTTGTTCTCTACATTTTTATCACACGTCCTTTCCAAAGTCAGGTTTCTTTCATTTACAGGCATCTGTACCCAAAGCTCCGACTAGAACAGACTGTACATGGGACAGCGAGGGTATTTTCCTTGCGTTATCAACTCAGACCTACTAAAACCATGTTCCTGGAGATATTATTATTGAACTTACGGCAAGATTTAGCCAGGAGTGTCGTGAGGAAGCACAAAGTCCCACTCGCAGGGACGAGGAGCACTAGCAGTAAGATTTTACAAGGGATCCCTTGAGGGCTTCTACCAGAAAGGAGCTTTCTCCCCTCTCTCAGCCAGTTAAGCTGACAACGTTTATCAGGTGCATGAGACACAGAAGGGCTGACAGCAGTGCGTACAGTCAGCCCCGTTCCAGCTGACCTTACCAGCGGCCCCGCTTGGCTGTGGACAGCATCAGGACCAACAGCACTCTGAGGAACCTCAGGCCAAAGGTGGGAGGAAGAAGCAAGCAGCACAAAGGCTATCGGTACGGCTTTAGGAAAGGTAACACAAAAATAATTAACCATCCATTTCTGGGCATGTAAAAGTTCTATACAAATGTTAAAAATTTTATTTGCAGGTACTAACCTCTGGAAAAGCTCGCTCTGTATTTACACCGCTGATTCTTTTAACAAGTTGAACTCAAAGCATATTTCAAACAATCATGATTGCATAACTTTTCTACTTTAAATTATTAACCCAATTAGTGCTTTATTCACATTTTAAAAACTTGTACAATTTATTACAAATATAAAACAGTGCAGTTTTTCCATACATTATCCCAACTCTGAGACAAACACTTAAAAGACATGGAAAAAGATTCTGGTTTCTATAAACATAACATTTGCATCACTCGTTCCCCCTTCTTCACCGGCCTCCCCTATCCCCGATTTAAAAAGATCAAACATACAACATACTGCAGGTTTATTTTTATTCAAAAAGTTACTGTCTCAAGACATAAATACAAATCAGAAAACAGTACAATTAGGACAATAGAATGTGGAGGACAACAGGTTAAGGTAAATATATAAAACATTTTTAGCTGGTTGAAAACAAAGCTGTAAGAACTGCTTTCACAAAGAAACACTCCTTCAAGAGTAAGAAAAATCAACTTAAGTTTAAAATCATATATACAGTCCTCTCAGCAGTTCTATTAAATGCAGTGGTGTGAAAAACAATATAGGCAGTACTTTTAGACATGAGTATTTATTTATGCAGAATGAGTTAGGCAGGCCTAGTTCCCAGTTTGTCGTTATCCCGTGATTTAGTAAAATAATTACATTTCATCGTGATCCTTTAGACACCCTATGGTTTTTGGCTACCACAGCCCGATGTTTGATTTCCAAGTCTAAAAACAGGAAGCCTTTTTGTGTTCGCCCGTTTGGGAGATCCTTGTATTGCAAGCGTATTAAGGCATGGAATGATTAAAATAATATACCTGGAGAACTGAGAGACAACTGACAAAAAATATACATATGTAATATAAGTTAATATTTCCTTTAAGATGATGTCTAGCTGCCTAAGCCTTGCAAAATGAGTCGATGTCAAAATGGCATAAATCCACTCTCTGTTTTAGACCAAATTTAATTTATTTGTGAATGGACACAAAATGAAGTTTAAAGCTTAGCTTTCAAAGAAGATTATGGGTTGTTTATGAATTTCTATTATCCAATCTAATTTACATACAGAGGAAATGTACTGTAACCTGTTAGAAGTATCTTTAACCTGAAGACTGCTTGCAAAGACAGATAGATAAAACAATATAAAATACAAATTTAAAAATCATTTTTAAAGCATGACTTCTCATGCTCTTCTATTTTTAAACATTGTTAAACTTTCAATATATTTCTGAAACCTCATAATTTTAAGTTGGAATTTAAAAGTAAGAAAAAACTAAACAAACTGCGCAATTATAAAATCAGCACCAATTTATATATATATATAATTTTATTTAAAATTTAGATCCCTATTCCCACACTCTAATAAGCTGTATAATTTTTGTTTAGAATTTTTCTGCAAACATACTACAATAAGCTTCTTTTATTTGGAGACAAAATACAGTGGCACTACTGGAAGGAATTTCACAACATTACATTTTTCTTAAAGGACAAGCAAACTTTCAGGGTTGGAAATGGGCAAGCATGACTGAGACCTGTTACCTTCTGGTCACTCGTAGTTTCTGGACCTTTCTGAGAAGGCTAGCATGAAGCTTTTGGAATAGAAGTGTTTTAGATCAAAAAGCGGTTATAATTCTGCTCCACATAACGCTTTCGTAATCCACACAAGCTGAAGTTTGCCTCTAATTTGAAATACTGACACTCTTCTGGCTCTCAGGCCACAAGAAAACCAATCCGCCTATCACTGCGCCTCGTGGATGGAACGGCAATCCAGCAGAGCTCGTGCTTATTTACCATAGCCAGCAAATGGATGAAGAGAGGAGCTCAAATCTGTACCAAACACCTCTCAGACTGTTAGGTTAAAACTAAGAGGGAATACTTCTTGTGATCCGGAAATAAACTGGTAGCACATAAATAAAATATTGATTTTTCCAACAAAAAGTGTAGCTTATCCTCAAATTGTTTACTTGTCCTTTACATTTCTTTTTTTTTTTCTTTTTTTTTTTTTTTTTTTTTTGCAGGCAAACAAAACTGCCCCTTCAATGCACTTGATCTTGAAAGCATGTCATTCTCCTTAGAGAAAAATCTGTTCAGAATTTCACTGTATCTACCACAATTTTGTATTGAAAAAACTTCCTCTTCCACTTAGAAAATGACTTCACCACTGATTTATTTGCTGCTCTGGTATTAAAACATTGACACCCCAAGAACCTAAAAAAAAAGTTAGAAACGGTGTCAATTTGTAGTCTACTACACATTTAACAAAAGCAAAGCAATTAACATATGGTTTAAGATTAAGACACTTGAAGATACGTTAAGGCATTGTAAGTTTATTTTTCCTCCAAACCAAATTTACCACACTTCTGATTCATGTCATCATATGGAAAGGGCTCCTCATTCAATAGAAATTTTTTCCCCCACACTTGAAACAAACTAAATTCTGTGCTTTAATTACTTTAAATAATAACCACAAAGTCATTTTTAATTAGTTGCCTAATCTAGACTTGTTTGACAACAGCAATTCTATAGGTCTTAACCTGAAATCAGGTGTGCAGTTCTTGGCAACTAAGCCTGAGACAAGATACTCCACGTGCTGGCTGCTGCCATGCCCATGTTCCTAACCACAGGTCAGCTTGCAGCACCAAGCTGGGACACCAGCCTGACGTTTTGTAATAAAAACAGTATTTCTGCCAGGAAAAGAGTGAAAAAGCAAAGCAAAACACCCGTAAACAGCTAGAATTAAAAGTACTGTCCTTCAGAACGCTACATGATTAAATGGAAAGCTTTCCAGAGGCAAAGAATCAGATTCCACTTCCCGCGTGGAAGCAAGCCACATTATTTTCTGTGCCAATGAAAGCACGCATCCTCACCGATATGTCAAACATTCAAAATACCCAGTGATCAATCACAGCTCTACTTTAAGACAAATTATTCTTAGCATTAATAGAGCTTCCCCATCTAGGCAGTTAAATTCATTTAGGTGGAGCTTATGCTAAAGAGCAGCTCTCCTCTGTGATGCAGCTGTTCAATGCAGTCCTGCTTCCAGGTCAACCACTCCTGCTATGTGCCACTGGGATGACTGCTAGATCGTGTCCCCCTGACTGCACCGACTTATTTCAGTGTGCCACTTCTCCTTCCTTGCAGAAACACACTACAGCTTCTTCTGGCACAGACAAGCAGGACGCTGCCACAGCCTCAGAACCGACTACCACAGCTTGCAGAGCAATGAGGCTGTAGCTGGCTGCCATCGTGTGGCGATGCTGCCCAACTGCAGCCAAGGAGTGCCTCGCAAGTCTTGGGCTTACATGGGACGATAAAGTAACAGGGAAGAAAACTAGCTAACAGGAAACAAATAAAACCCGCTCTTAATTTTTGAAACTGAAAAGCTGAAAGGTTACTGAAATTGAGTGAGATACACCCGCAGAAGACCAAATTTTCAGTGTTGCCAGAATAAAAATGACTGGTATTTCACAGATCAATGAACTAAAATTAAGAGGAGGAAGGGAAGAGCTATTCTAAAACAGAAAGTCAGAAGACTGGTTAACTTTCTGGCTGTTACTTCAAGAACACACAACAGCTAGATGCACAGCCTAATCTGATTCATCAGCACTAGCACAAAATATATGGATTTGCATTTAAAACAGTTTTTAGGACTTCTTTTCTCCCATAACAAGAACAGATTCACGCTGCAACAATACTGCAAAAATATGTAACCGTCTTCCAAATTCCACCAAGCTGTCCAAGATTCCCAGGAAGCCTTGCTGTACTGTCCTCTGCTGGGTTGCTGCAGCTTGTTATTTCCAGTGTAATTTTGTACCAGCTACACAAGGTCAAAAATGGCTGCATACATTACGAGTGGTTCAAGACAGAAGGAATCCCTCATGCAGTTTTTTAAAAGAGAATAGAGACTGCAGATTTATCAAGTCGGAAAAAAGGGCAACTGCAAGCAGAAACTACAGACTTCGGATGTTTTGGACCTAAAACTTCATATGGAAAGAAAAAATACCTCTCATCTCCATAAACATAGATCTGTATTGTCTCTATTATTTATTTTCTTCATTATCTTACTTATGAGTAGAAGTTAATATGGCAATTTAAAAAATCCCAAACAATCCAACACTGACAATTGGCAATGCCATCAGAGTCACTCAACTAAGTTCATTGTAACAGGGAAGTTGCTTTAATATTGCGTATGCAGGTTTTTGTTGATTCTATTTTATTTTAAGCTCTGCTAACTTCTGCATCTTTTTCTTAAGTATGAAGATGTCTGAATTTGACACAGCTACATGTGAAGTGTTAAGAACAAAAATCCTATGAACGTGTAAATACCTTAGAAGTTATAAAGCTGAATTACAGCAAAAAGTATTTCATCGGCTGTTCCAGTCTGCCAAAATGGGATACTGAAGACAGTGTAAAGACTGCATTCTTCCCATTTAAAACTTGAAGAGAGTGCTGTAACCTTAAGACTGATTTAATATTATTTTCCTCTTACGTAAGTTAACCTACCGATTCATCCATGATCGAAGCGGGGTCAAAGAAATCTGGTTTTAGTTCCGTTCTTTCTCTCCTGTTCTTCGATGGTGGCTATAGAAAGTAAGCAAATAAACACCTTACAGTGACTTCAGAACATATATGTGAAGTGCTTCCATTGTAATAAATGAAGCTGAGTCTTAAGGGATAAGAAATTATGAGGCACGGATTTTCTTCCGTTGTTATTATGTGTTTGAGTGTGGCAGTTTGAAATAAAATGGAATATGTACACAGGCGGTGGCACAGCCATTTAAGAATGCAGAGATTAACATCAATTATTCTGTTTCACCAAAAGGAAAATTCGATTCCAGCCTCCTTACTTTAAAAGCAGAAACCCGCATCTACACCAAACTAAAAGGACAAGTAAGTTTCTTACTAGGTCTATGTCCATGGTGTCAAAATCCATGCCTTCATTGAGATCTTCAATTCGCCCTTCTGATGACATCATCACATCTTCCACAATTGGCTCTTCGTCGTCTTCCATTAGACTTGTGCCACGCCGACTGCAATTGAAAAGAGAAGGCATGTTGTTTAGCACCAAAGCTGCACGTGAACATCCAAAATGTTCAGCAAAAAACTCCCAATAAATGACAAATCCTTCAGATAGATATTAAGTAATTCAATAAAAGCCTAACTACTATTAAAGGAAGTTTTCCACCAGCTAGAAGATTCTAAGAGTAAATTTTGCAAGACTCCTCCAAATGGGTACTGAGAGGCAGGAGAAATCAACAAGCACATCAAAACTACATCTAGTTCAGAGACTTCCACGAAACTATTCATGCTCAACAGAGAAATGATCTAGTTCTCTTCTTCCACGCCTTCTGACAAGGCAAGAAGGAATATCTGTCTAAGTTGGGAAGTTCTACAGAAGACCTGCATGACAATCCATCTAGTTCTACAGGACAACTCCCAGCTTTTATGTCAATTCTAGGTCAAATGTAAGTACGGCACGGGCAGAAATATAACACTGAAAGATCAGAACGTGTCCCTCATAAGACATCTAAGAGTAATGCCGTGTTTAACACCCTTCCCAAACTACCACAGTCACATTCCACTCTCACTCACATAGCATGTTGCAAGTTGGTTCTCAGCTTGACGTAGTTCATCGCTGCCCTCTCCTGTTGTTGTCGTGCGGCTTCTTCCTGTTGCCTTTGAGCCAACATCCACGTTACTTGCGTGCTTAAAAAGACCATTATTCTATTTTAAACAAAAACTGTTTTGTGTATGAACACTAACACAATGCAGACCTACGTGGTTACGTACTTGTAATCCAGTGGAGCTTGGTGGTGTTCAGGCTGCATAGGATAGACACCCATATAGTTCTCTTCGGGTCGCAATCTCTTGGGCTCCCTCATTATTGTGGAAGTAAGCTGAGGTGTCTGCATCATGACTGGTGTGTGCATTGTCTGCTCCCTGTTCATCCACATACTGTCACTACTGCTGCTTTCTTCAGCTAGAAGGAAACACTGGGTATTAAACCTTTTTAAACTTGTCTGAAACGGAACATGTAAATCTACCAAATGTACTTCCTGCTTACTGACAATTTCTTTAACTTTTGTTCACAAATTCTCACGTGACCCCCAAACCCTTGGCTAGCACCCTAGAATACTTTTATTTTCTGTAACTTAATACAACGCAGTGCCTCTATTTCTTTTTGTGCCTCAATGTTAATGCTATTCCAACTCCTCAGATGAACAGGTTTTCCACCAAAAAGCTCACAAACTTATTCTGTCTTTAAAAAAAAAACAAACAACAACATTGAAGTACGCCAATTCACTCAAGCTAACAAACAGAGATCAACAAATACAGTTTCTGAGTAACTGCTGTATTTTAAAATGAGAAAAGTTCTACCTTCAGGTACTTTCCGCTTCCCTGTTGCTGGCTTTGTTTTCTTATTTCTTACTGTAGATCCTCGACTGCTAATTCCACTAATTACTGACATAGTATCATCATCCCCACCAGCTAATAAAGAGTTTCTGTAGGACATGAGAGGAAGCCACACATCTTCTCTTCGTAGGGACATCTGAAAGGTCATAAACTTCTCCAAGTAAACATACCTTTAAGTGGAAAACATTAATTAGAAAGATGCCAAATACCTGCAACATGACATTACTTTGTCAAGATCAGTAACTACTGAAATCATCACTGAGACTTCTCACCTATTTAACAAAACAGCCTTGTAATGAGAAACTCAGACCATGATTTCTGTTCATCCACCATAAAGTGAGAAAACAAAAGCAAAACACAATTTATCCTTTATGATTATACATGACTGCCTCACTGTGAAGTTGTATTTATCATCCTGAAGTTCTATTTTAAGTTACTGCAACACACACATGCATATTCAGAGGCATACCTTTTACAGTTATCATTACAAATACCAATGACACCAAGAAAATACTTACACTGTTCTTTTGTCTTGTCTGAGAAGTTTGGAGGAAAACTCACTCAGAATATCAAGAAATGCCAAATTCAGAGGTGGGTGGCTCTCACCTTGTGGATTAGGCTCCTTAAAGGCAAATTCTATGCCATCCCTAAGAAAACATTAAAAACAAAAAAACGTTAAGGCAAAAACTGAAGAAGAAGCTCTAAGAACTGTGATGCTATCAACACTGGACACTTTTTCCCTATTTCAAGAAAGCAACCATACAGTCAGCACCTAAGTTGGAATTAGGTGACATAAAGTTAACACCTGTAGTGCTGATGCTGTTTGTATTAAACTAACAGCATTAGCCCAAAGAAATACTTCAACCACGCTGGGCGAGAAGCGTTTATGAATGAGGAAGTAATACAAAGCCCACAATTACTTGTGTAACATAGCAATAGCTTCTCTTGTTTTCAATTGATCCAGTCCAAATGTTAAAGCAAAACGTCGAGCAAGCTCCTTTATGCCGCTGAATGCCGGTGATGATCTGTCAAAATTATAACCATTTTCTTGAATCATTTCATTGAAAAGCTGTTTGAAATGAAAAAGGAGATTTTAGTTTATTTTTAAAAAAGATTATGACAAGTTCTGCACAAGCTTCATAAAGTTAAGTTTCAGTAAAATGTGATTTTACAGCCTGACACCCAACAGAGAAACGTGCAGGCTTAGGAAAGCTCAGATAAGGCTCCTGTTGTCTGAGACCAGCTTGGACAACGCACGCATCTCAAGGACTGCGTCAGGCCAAATACATCAGACAACAGATTTCAGCCCCTCCCTGAGCGGGACGTCTATGATTCCCTGATCTGCACACTGACAGCAATGAAACAAATGGGCTGAAGTCTAACATGGCATTTTTATGACAATTTGTCAAACTACTACTCCTACTGAACTCATTTTTTGTATATTTTTCATAAATGAGAATAATGACGGAAATAAAACCAGACTGAGTTGACTTTGGACCACAAGAGCATAGCTCTTTTATGCTGCTGCAGCTCACTCCAACTCAGTTATTCCCTTTATCCCCATCACTTTCAGTATTCCTTCTCTGCTCAGTTTCTATGTTAATGCTAGCTCACACATTTAACGTGGTTTGGCTTTAGTGGCTTCTCTTTAGTTGGTGGGCAGGCTGTGTGTTTTTACATTTGGAAGGTACCAAATATTGTTAAATATTTGGGAACTTTCATGTTACCATTCCTACTGCCCATTAGAGTGATATGACTGCCTTCCTATTTTGCATGTAATTATATTTATTACTTTGTCTATCTTTCCTTTAAAATATATGGGGCAGAAAAGATTAACAATGGTGGAATTCTCCTGCTATCACAAGTAGTTGCAAACTCTGGTGAAAAGTACAGCAAAAGGTCCTGTAGAAGGTCCTGTCCTGTACAAGGACAACACAGACTTCAGTTGCCTATTTTGTGTTGCAGTTTCCACCAGCTAAAGTCATGCTGCTCTACAAAAAATAAAGGTGTCATCCTTCTCCTGTACTGGCAATAATATCCATACGGATAGATCAGTCTAGGGGCTTCATTAAGGATTTTTTGGGGGTAATTCTCAACTAGATTAATGCAACTGCATGAACTCTAGTGCTTAAATAAAGGGGTGGGGAAGGAGGACAAATCGGGATAGCTTTGTCCTTTCAACAATAGCAAAGATTTACATTGGATTAAAGTGGCTTGCAGTAATGTGCTTTACTGATCTGATCTCAATACTGTAAATAATAAGATTCCTGGAGATGGCTCATGCAAGCAGAGGAATCCAACTCCTGACTGAATTTCTCAAAAAAGCTCATTCACTGAAAAGAGCAGTAAAACATGATTTGATTTCAAATCCCTACCGCATCAGAAATACTGACTGACTAAGATTGGTTTTAAAGAGTGTGGAGAAGTGCAGCACAACACAATATGAAGTGTTTTGCTTGTTAATCTGTTCACAAGTAGGTTAACCAGAAATTTCACAACACATTTCTGAATTTGTGGCTTACATTGTTGTTTTAGAATAACAAGGTATCACACAGTTGCAATGTTTGGTGTGTGCCAAAAAGTCTTCTACAGACTTTTCAGCAGAACAACGTTTAGGAAAGCTTTCACCAGTTTTTCAAATAGTTGCACAAAACGTTTCAGTCTGAATCTGTTTCTCCCTGCCTTTCCTAAGACTTTGTTCATTACTACCTCACCTGAGCTATTAAGCACATGATATACTGTATGGAATTTCATGCATAAAATATTGTAAATCATTCTTACCTGCTGCAAGCTAAGAATAAGTGTTTTAGCACACTGGATTTTGTCTATCTGTCTTGTTTTACTCATTGTTTCTTTAATAATATCACCGTAGTCATTGTAATACTAGGAAAAAAAAATCACACAATATGTTAGCTTTTGATTTTAGTTGAAAACATTACACTTGAAAGAAGAATTCAGACACTGAAAAGGAAAAAATTACGAACATGTTCACGCTTGTAGTGACATTATGGTTTAATGTCACTAGTATTACTTTAGAGGTAGAACGACCCATTTATCTTCAAGGCCATGACACAATTGTTAATGACACATGTTCACCACCTTCAGGGTATGAGATTAGAATCTAATCTTTTTAGTAGCTGTTATGACTCTGATGGGGAGGATTTTTTTTAAATTATTTTCTTTGCTTAATGCAAGCACTTATGGAAAACTTTATAGCAATTTTTCCAATGAAGTCGCCTGTTCATTTTCCTAAGTATCTGAAGTCCAAAGAAAACCCAATTAGTTATTTAGTGACTCAAAACATATGTAGGGCACTCAGGCAAAAGCAGGCTGCCCAGATCTTTATTTTTTTTTAATGTAATCACTAAGGAGCAAAGTTTTAACACGTTCACAAAATGAGAACTCATTGTGTAGCTGTGAATCTCAGGAGCTAAGAAGGGATTTTATATTTAACATAGACAGAAACAGATATAAAGAGCACATTCTTTCCGGGGGGGGGGGGGGGCAGGGAAGGAAGAAAACTTGCAAATCAATTTTCTTTTCTCCTCCAAAAAATGCAAGCTTAAATTATTTAATGAAGCCAGACATAAAGTTTATCTCTGTGAGAAGATTCTTAAAAATCTTGCTAAACTTCTAGCTAGTAAAAGCAGACCATCAAACAGACATACTAAAGAAAAGACATTAACTAGAAACAAAATAATTATCAGGCTTCCTTCTTCCCTCCCCACTGCCTACATAGGAACTGTAAAACAATCAGCCATTTTTCCCCTCTCAAGGAGAATAACTTTAGTAGGCCTACAAAACTGCTTTGGAGTTTATCCAGTTATCTCACAAGGAACAAACCAAAAAACAATTTAAAAAAATTCAGTTGCTGTACTTTAATACTTCTAAGAAGTATCACCACTAAGATTCAGATTTACCTTCATATATTGCTTGAAAATGTCTGCAGCAGTATTCATTTCCACCACAGTATATACAATGAGTTTACAGAAAGCTGCAAGTAGATTTCTTCTTTTGTGCAATGCTTCAATTTTACTAGCTTCATCATCCTGCTGTCCATCTGGAAAGAGTTTGAAACATGAAAACTGTTGGGTTTAAATACTTCTAATTTAAGCGTAATACAGAACAATGTGGGCCAGTGGTCAGCATTTAGACAAACCAACATCTCAGTTCTGACAGCCACGTGCTTTAGTGCCTATTGACAAGTCTCTCCTCTTGAGACACGTAATATTGGTGCCTATGAAACAAAATTTTTATGGTTACCACCTTACGCATCCCCAAAACATAAAATGCTTTAGCAGGCTGCTGACATTTAGAGGTCAAACCTGTCTCCACGCTCATGCACAATTACCACAGCCAGAAGAAAAAAAAAAAAAAGAGCATTGGCAAAAAAAAAGAGCATTAATTAATTAATTAGAAAGCAAATCGCATGAAGGAAACGTTTTGTACCAACCTGCACTATTATTATCATCATCCTGATCAATGAAGACATGATCTAAAATAAAACTGAGTAGCTCAGATTGCAGTGAAGAATCAGGAGTGTAAACAAGTGGTTCCAGCATGTCACGTCCTCCTGTCATAATCTGATGGCTGAAGATCATCAAAACATCACACAGAATTGTGAAAGCCTACCAAAAGAAACCTTAGTAAATACTTGTTTGGGAAGCGGAGTTTAGTTTCAATTTATTTAAACAGAGAATAAAGCATTTCCACTGATCCCAGTGGTGCACACAGGCCTCTTAAGTCCTAATCAACTAAAGAGGCCAAGTGGAACTTAAAACATGAAGAGCTCCTTACATGAGGCAGCTGTATGGAGATCAGGCATCTAAATGAAGATGCTGCATGGATGAAGACAGCTAAATATCAAAGTATTTTAAGAATGAAATGTGAGGAGCACGAAGACTTTCTGCTAGAAGAATGCTACATGAGGTCACTTGAGAACTCTGGGGCATCAACCACAGAATAGTCCAGTTTTTGCTTTTTAAAATTGAATACATAAATATATATTAATCACATTGGTAAAACATCTAGCACAACTCAGGTCATTCAACCCTTTCAGATCCTTAGGTTCATCTTGCTTCCAAAAAAGGAACCAACTTCTTTCATTTTGCTGGCAAACTTCCATCTGACCCAGGATGTGAACGTCTGTATTGCATCCCCACGAAGTCTGAACACACCCACACCTAGACTGACACTGGTCAGGACAATACACTGCTTCATGATGTACCTATCCATCTAATCTCCTCCACTTTAATGAACAGATCTGTTCTCAAACTCCACAAAGAAAATACCATCACTTTCCCAGTCATGGAAGTAAATGCATTCCTCTTGAAGCCCCCTTTCACAGGATTAGAAGGGGAAAACACCTACACCAGGTACACAACTGAGGCAGTTCTAACATCCAGGGCATTCACCTTAGTTGCACAGCCTTTTAAGGAGACCTACTGAGAGATTCAGTAGTTTTTGTTACTCACATTTTCACACTCTGCACTTTGTGATTTTGATACTAGAGAATTCAGACCTTGAACACACCTGCTCAGCTCCAGAAAGAGAACATTCTTGTTACAGCAAACGTTGCAAAGCTGCACTGGTGTGACAAAACAGACCAGATTTTCAACTTCAAGCTCAACCAGGCTTTTTTTTTTTTACCGTTTGTGGCAAAAAGAGCTCCTGCCTATTTTTTATTTGTTTAAATCACAACTGCATACAGAAGAAAGCTTAGTTCCTCCTCATTTCGAGATGGCTCAAGTTCTAGCGTTCAAATTTTGTTCATGGCATTCACTTAGAAATAATCCTGCTATAAGAAATCCATGTGCTTCAGTGGAACCTAAAACTCCTATGAACATTCTGGCCAGAAAACTATTTGAACACAGAACAAAAAACACCCAGTCCCTGCAGCTGAACCCATTCCTTGACTCAATTACCCTCCGAATTCAAGGCAAGTACTTTCTCAATATCTCAATTCCATTCAAAATACAAGAAAAATAAAAACTAAACCCCCATCTTCATGTCTGCGTTTTTCTTCAAAAAGCATGGACCCTTCTCTCTCCTACCTGCTAACAGGCACTACTCATGTGGAATAAACACCTACACACTTCTAAGTCTGTAGATTCCTCAGACATAATGTTAGCTAAAAACTCTTCCCAATCAAAAACAACTGTATGGGGGACTGACTTAATAAAATGAAAAGGCAATTCACTGGAACTCAACCAAAATCTGCAATGTTACTCAATGGCTCAATTCTTTAGATCTCAAGTTCCAATCTCATCTTTTGTGAGCGCTACATAACTACTGAGGCTTCTGAATGCTCGACAGAATGGTCTCCAATTCTCTCTTAACTAATACTGCTAACAAATGACCACTGCCTAAGTGGACCAGCAGAAGACCAAGAAAAACAAATGCTGCCTCTCAACAGTGCAATCCCTCAGGTTACATGCATGCATCCATAAACACGTGCATGTTAACCACTCGTCCTTTTTCTACCGATCCAGACAAAATCCTGCGGCTACGAAGAACTGAGCAACACACTATGCAGTCATAAGAGAAGTTGCCCAGGTATGTCTCCATATGTTTAGAGTGAGAGGAGGAAAGCTGTTTTTTCCATGGGTCTTGAGTACTTGAGCACATACACAGCAAAACTGAAATGTGGGAATATTAGCATTCAAAGACAGAAGAAAAAGATAACTTCTGTCTTTTATATGGCTGTTCCTATCCCTTCCAACTCTCAGTCTAGGAATCCACAAGCTGCTCCAGTACAGATGCGTGTCATGACAACCAAGACCTGAGATGGAATTCTCCTACCTGAATCACAAACTGGAGAGTTGATGCAGTGCATCTGCCTATCATTGTTTAAATAAAAGTAAAAGCAGTAATTAAATTTTTTTAAAAAAACCAAACGTACAAACATACTCTAAATAAAGTTTCTGCTGGCTGAAGCGACTAGAAAGAATTGAGTTTGAAAAGGTCATCTTGCTCATATTTTCACATGGCTTGAAGTATCACATTAGAAAATCTTAATGTTCTCACTCACCTGTTCCTTAACAGCAGTGTTTACATTGGTCAGGTAGTGTTGACAAATTTGACAGAACACTCTCATCTGCTTCTTCAGACGTAGAAGATCCTCCTTTAAAGAACAGGATTTAATGCACCAATTTTGCTGTTTTCAACTTCATGTTCACATGTAGTGCATGCACACCCATAGAGCAATCCACCACAGACCTCTTATGTTGCCAATGAAAATTTGCTGCATTACTTAAACTCAGAAACAAAAGTAGTAAGTAGCAATTTCATCAATTCTGTCATCCTCCACGTACTAAAGGCACGGGATGAAATTCACAAAGCTCTTTATTGAAAAAAAAAGAAAAAAAAAAAGTAACAGCAACAAAAACTTCAGAGCAGGGTGCATTTTCTTTTTAAATGAGGTGAATATTCACCCCAAAGGATGGCTGTTAGGTAGCTGTGACTACAACAGACACACCTATAAGGTATGACTATTTCTTAATTTCTCTGCCTGGGGATAAAGCACAGTGCCAGATGAGGGCTGGGGCTTTCCTCCCTTCTGTAAGAAAATAAGCACTAATTTTTAAAAGCAGCTGTACTACTTCTGGAGAAATAGATTTTGAGCAAGTAAAGTATCAAACTGACACAAATACCAAATATCTTCATGCACTGGCAGCTTACTTGGAGTCCTTCCTTCAGTTACTCATACACACAGACTCCAGCTCACACAGAGCTGGGGAAGTTACATTACGAAGCAGCATTGGGGCAGACAAAAAAGGAATCCCCCTGAGAAATGTAAAAACCTGTCATGCAACCTAAAACACAACAGGTCTCTCCCAACAAGAAAACAGGTAACGCGTTGGTACAACGTGTCACTTCATCTCAGCAGGAGAAAGAAGAGCAGCAGCTGCTTACTGCTACAAGCTAACTTGCTTATTAAGACAGACTCTTTTACTATGTTTTCAGAACACTTTCACCACATATAACCTTTTCTCTCAACGTTTACCATTCACTGCTTAACGATGTTCCGAGGGCTACCAACAGGAGAATATTCTTTCCTTTATACAAAAATATTCTTTGAAATTTTAATAAAAATCAAATTGCCTACGTAGCTTTTATTTTAAGCAGCCCATATTATGAAAGTAATCCCCACACTTAGTCACCCTGTTCACAAAGAGCATGCAGTTAGCAGTCTGCCTTTGTCAGAACTGAAATCTTCAGGCACAGTATGTTTAGGCACTTCTGGGGCTGCACTTCAACTTCTTTGCAGTTGTGTTCCATTGACACTGAACTTTTGTTTGTACCTGGTATGTCTGGCAGCAGTCAAGCAGTTAAATACAACAAAAAAGGCTTCACTTCTGAACCACAGTTACAAAAGCTTTTATTTACCAGACTTCATTATTCAGAAGCAGAAAATAGTATTAATAAAGTCTACTTTTTCAAGTAAGTTCTTTTCATTCCTGCTGAACAGTATCACAAATTTCATTTTACTGCAAAACAGCCAAGTGAAACTTCCTTTCCAACAGGACTCCCCAGAATTTAGTTCAGTTTCTGTCTCTGGGTTTGTGGTAAAATCTTACTCCTTATTACAAAAAAGACTGCTGCTTCTCTTAAAGAACAAGCTAATAAAGCCTCCACGTCCTTCGCTCACGTAAGGAGTTCTCAACAGCACAGCTATGCACTTTGTATCTGACATTCCCTGTTTTGTACACGTTAACATTGGGATGTTGATCAATCTTTTATTTAGCTGACTCAAATTACTGAGTCAGTAAGGCCACAGTTACTCACTGGACTAATGAAATCCTAATGTGACTGAAAATATAAAGAAAAGATCCACATCTCACAGAAATGTTCTATTACTAAAAAATAGAAAATGTCAGCACAAGTTACACAGCATGCTGCTCCACTCCTGCCCTCTACTCAGTGCTCACATTATCACATTCTAAAATCAAGAAAAGCGAAAATACATACATCATCAGCATTAAAAAAAACCAAAGGTGTTGTAACAATGAATTATTCATTTAAAAATACAATTTACTGATTGTAAATTATTGATGAGTAGTTGCTTTTCTCACTAGCAAACTACAACAGATGTCCACAACATGTTTTTCTTAAATTAACTGTAACAATAGCAAAGTATTTAGAAAAAAAATCACCTACAAAAACACATCTCAAGGATTTTCTTATTCCAGCTCACAAAAAAGGTGCATTATCAGCAACTCCAATAACAGAAAGTGCAGAAATTTCAGGTGTAAGAGCACAACATTCACCCTTCCTATGGGGTGTGGAAAGCTATCATAAAAAGAAGAATGCACCATCTTTTATTAAAATCATCTATATATGCACCTATAGAACAATTTAAAAGATCATCAAAATGTTTTGGAACTCATCAAGTCTGTTAGAAAACAGTTGGCTTTCCAAAAACCATCTTCCTTTCGTCAGGCACTTCACAAAGCAAACCACCTCACCACTCTGCAAGCTGTGCTATCGTGTGGACACAAGGAACCACAATCCTCCACAATTTCATGAAGTGAAATTGGAAATAGGGCATTGGCCCGAGCTTTGTCCTGCAAGATTACTACAAACAGAATTTGAAATGACCCTCTCACTATTTCAGGAATAAATTTCAAGTGTAGCTTAATTTTTTAATGTACCTTAGTTTTTTTAATGTCTTCATGTAACACGTTTAAAGGACTGGTGAAAAGCAACAAAGCATGACTGCAGCAAACTGAGCAGTCAGAGCAGTGTGACAGCGTGTGAACTCTTGTTATCTCACAGGTTTTGTTGCTCACAGATTTGTCATCAATATTTCAGTTTGCAAACAAATTCAAAGTACTCCGAGTAGTAAGGCTGCTGTGTTAGTGGTGGTTTCCTACTCCTCCTTAGCACTGCTACCATCCTAGACTAACAGGCATTCTGTTTCTTTACTAAAATTTCTTAAAATTCTATCAACTTAAACACAGAATGCATCAATGATAAGAACACAGTAATGTAAAGAAATGGTATGACTTAAACATCAAGCATTCCATTGCTGGAATAATGAATTCTGAAGAACTGTTTCTGAATTAAACACCTCTGATTTTTAATGCATTCCATCACAGTTCCCAACAGATGACATGCAGGTAAGTAAAAATGCGTGTTTACAAATACATCTGGAAAAGGGCCTACCTTTGTGGAACTGCTTTCAGTAATTTTTGCTAGCTGCCAAAGGATTACATAATGAGTGCACTGCAGTGCATGAATAACAATCTGAAATCCAAAAGAAAACAACGTGTTAGATGAAAAAAAAAAAAAAAAATCAGCAACAAAAGCTATTTACTTCTGTTCCTAAAGAGCAGATTTTAGTTACAAACCTGTTCTGGCATGTCTCCATTTTCAATGCCAGTTTTCAGTAACTTGTAGTTGCAGCCAAACAAATCCCATCTTGACAGGTCATGGGCACTGGAAGCATTAGAAAGGAAGCAGAAATGTAAAACAAACATCACTTCTGTAATTTAGTCTTATATTAATAATTGCTAAGAGCTGAAGTTCTTTCAGTATCCATTTTTCATGTGTACATAGATACACACATGCACACACACACCACCCAGCCCAAAACAAAACAGATTTCAGGTTTTTATTTCTTAATGTATTCAAGAGATGTGATGTGTTCTACATGGCACTCCAGCTTTTATGCAACACAGGTTGCATAAAACTTAGAGCTATCAAATTTTGTAACAAAAGCTACAACAACAACCAAAGTTATGTAACATGGACCCTGACAGGTATTTGCAGAGTTCTACCTACTTGTGGAAAGCAGTGATTCTCTTCAATGTTGACAAGACCTGATAAGCATCATCTTCGTCAGGTTCCTCCCCCTATTTCAAAAACATATCATAAGAAACCCTAAACAAAATACACCAAGCAAACCAGGGAACTTCAAAGAGGAAAATTAAAAAACATAAAAAACAATAATAAAAGAGGGATGGAGGGAAGACAGTAAAAAGAACTGCATCTCAATTATTTATCAATTCCGTGTATTTGTTTTCAGAAGATTTGAAGAGTTTGAGAGAGAAGGTAATGCATGGCATGCCCCAAACTGCAGGGAGAGCAATCAGCCTTCACGTTTAGAAATCAGTCAGCAGCATAAGGACAAATATGCTGGGCTGGGGGGCAGGGCGTGGAGGGGTACAAGAGAGAAGGAGAAACGAAACTCAGGCTACTTGAACATAAGGCATAATGTAGGTGCTTCCATTTTCTCCGAAGAATCCAGCAGAGGCCACTGTCAGACAATAGATACTGGACTAGTTGGGCCACGGGTCAGTACCTCAATCTTACTTTAATCACAAAGTCTTAGAAAGTCTTTAAGAGGGAGGGATATGGGAGGTGCTTTGTTCTAATCTCCCCAGAAGTTCTGACAAGTTTGCACTTGAAGAGAAAAAAGCAGCCGAAAGGAAACGTTCATGAAGGCATCTATTGAAGTACATAGGATAAACTACCTGCAGTCATGGAAAGCTTTCATCAGCATGCTAGAGACTACACAAGTCCCCTGCATGTTACTGTCCTGCAGCCTCGCATTATCAAAGCACTGCGGGTGTCACCAGAGTACTTGCCATCTTCCTGTCCGACATTCCATTTCCCTGCCTTACCCCCTGCTCTTCCTATTCCTCACAAATGGGACATAACTGCATTACAGGAGCGCTCCCTCCTGAGGCCACAGCACCCTGTGACTGTGGGGTGGAGTCCCAGTTCTGGCCAATGAGCAGCAGGGACAGGAGCAGAGCTCAGCAAAAGTATGTCTGCATCTGAGAGGTGTGGCCAGAAGTTAGCAAAGAAGCTTCCCATGCTCCTTGTCACAGATAAAGAGGAGGAGAAACAAGTTTTAGTTGAGTGTCAGAGACCCACAGGGTCACATTAAATAATGTATCAGAAAATCATCTCTTCTAATTAGCACAGTGTAAGAACAAAATAATATTCTTGTGCTAATAAATCTGCATCTGCTTGTAATTCAAGGATGGCAGGGGAAGTGTTTTCCAGAGATTTTGAGCTTTTATCGACAGCAGTGTGCAATCAGAGGCAAGAGTGGTGGCACCAATACATCTGAAGAGAACCCCAGCACAACAACAAAGCTACCTATCTCAAAACCACGAGCTTCAAAGCCTCAGAGTGAAAATGTCCCACAATTTCACACTTTATCTGAAACATATCTCCAATTCCCAAAAGATACTCGTCCAAAAGCAGATTCAAGAATCACTGTCTTGATATAAAGGAACAGCAGTTCATATCCTCAACTCGCTGACTTGCACAGGAAGGCAAACCACCATACTGGATGTATTTACAAGAGCAGGAAAAGTTGATGTTTTACATTAAAATACCTCTTGTAGGAAGTCTTCAAGAAGTCGATTAAACTTGTCTGCCAGCTCATCTATTAACTGACTTCTTGCAATATCAACCCTGTTAAAGATTGTGAACTCTTCATTACAGAGAGCATGGTACGTTTTTGAACAGGCTTCCAGAACGTCGATGTCTGTGTGCTTCTCCACAATGTCCCGGATTTGTCGCAGTAAGGCATCCAAATGCTACAAGAACAACAAGGAAAAGAAACCTCAAACACACGGGCATTGTGACAACAGCACGTCCTGCGTACGGAAAACTTACAAGTAAGTTCATGCTGCTTCTATCTATTTCCCTCCTCTCAGAACTACGGTACAGATTAAAACCGTTCACCAGAAACCTGATGAAACTCTGAGGTAAATTCACAAGTTGAAATGAAGTAGAAGCCTGTCAGAGCCTGAAGATTTCACGTCTTTTTAGGAAATAATTAAAAATTTGCTGTTGTCAGTATGCGTTCATCTTCATTTCACTTCAATTTGCAATGACAACTAAACAACACAGAAGCACTTATCTCCCACCCACACCAAAATTTATACTTGGTCTTAGAAGCTGTACAAATTAAGATTCAGTTGCATAACACCCAGGCAATAAGCACTGAAACCAACTTCACTTGTTCTCATATACCTCTCCTCACCCTGAGTTGCTTATTATTGCTCTATCACCTTTAGGCTACGCTGTCAACTAAATATTTTATTCCTTTTTTGACCCCTGTGACTTCCAGCTACTTGCTTCTCAACAATGCAGCAACACAGCGCATTTGAGAAGCAGAAAACAGAGACAAGAGCAGCTTAAGTTCAGGTCCCATCCTCAGTGAGGGTTCCAGTAAAGCAAGATACACTCAACAAAAAAAGCTGCACCTACAATAGACTGAATTTCAAGCGAGAACGCCAAAATTCTCTCTTTTGATTGTGGCTGTTTCACCCCTTTTGTGTGAAGTGATCTTAAACATTACCTTACCTTTTCTAGTCGCCCTGTTGTATAAATTTCCAAATCAAAGTACTGTGGCAACTGCAGCAAGTTGGTGACTTTTTCAGCATCTACAGAATACTGTAAGATTGATGAAGAAAAAGGAAGTTTTAATGAAAAAAAATTGGGATGTAATACCACACAATTAACCACAGACCAATAGAATATTAATAAAAACTAATAAGCAAAAATGAAGAGTTGTGCAAGCCATACAGTTAATTACAGAAGCTGCTCCTGTTTATCATTTTAACAGCAGCCCATCAGCTAGAGATGCAATTAAACTTACCTTTGCTAACAACTGTGGAAGAGCCACTGCAAAAAGTTCTGTAATTTTCGTTCTGTCATCCAATTGGGTTTTCTTTTCCTTCGCTGTCAGCACCTACAATATTGGTATTGTTAGAAAATGACAACAACAGCTCTGGAGCAAATTTTCACTGCCATTAATGAAATGACAATCAGATACATTAACCTCACATGATCAGAGAAAAGCCAGTTGGTTGTACTGTGCTCCCTTCAAAGAGGTTGTGAAACATATTCCCTCTCTCTTATTTTGATCTATTTTATTTTGTTGTTTTTCCAAATACTAAATTTGGTCTCTTTCCAAACAACGCTTCCTTTAAAATCAATTCTGTATCTTTAACAATGAAAACAAATGCAGCAGTCCAAACAACATTAAACACGTGCTACAGGCATGAAAAAAATGAAAGAACCATGGCTGTCAGACACCAGAGGCTGCAGTGACGAACTCAATTTCTGAATTTGGTCCCCTCAGTAGCAACAGGCTAAAACCTTTTCCTTCTTCCCTCACAGTCCTCCTCACACAGCCACTTGCACACATCTAGATAAGTAGGATTTTGGCTCCTACCCTTTTCCCCGTTCCTCTTCCCACAGGAGGATGACATTCAGCTGCTTGTCGAATTGTACACAGCATTATTTCAATCAGTGCACTCTCCTGTCTGTCTGTTAAAGCTGAAATTTCAAGAAATAGATGTTAAAAATAAATAAGGCATTTAGGTCAATAGCTCAATTCCAGCTGGGGGCAGGGCAATAAAGAACATAACTACATTACAGAACAGCATAGGAAAATATTTGAAATTGAGAGATATCAACTGAATATCAAGTTTCATAACCATTTTAATTGCTCTTTGTTATTCAGAGGTCCATTTAATAGTACATACAAATTAGAGAACTGTCTCAGGTGGGCTTTATTGTTATGGTTGTTTTTACTGTCATTAAAGAAATGACAGTGCTCTCCCATATGGTGGCTTTAATATTCAATAAAAGAACTAGTTTCACAAACAACTTGCTTACAAGTTGCAAGTTACAAGTTACAATGCTGCAAGTACAGCCTGAACCTGTGGAACACCAGCAGTACTGGACAACACATGTCTATTCCCTTATTTTTCTAATTCTCCTCAAATTTCATAATTAGTGATTTATTACAATCATTCAAGAACAGAGACTGTATGGTGACCCAGATGTAAACATCTCATTTCTTTATAAATCACAGCTATCAGAAACCACACAGCAACATACAGAAAGTTCTACTAAAATCTCTTACGCTCTTCTCCATTGAGAGGTTCCTCCAGCAGAAGACTATTCATACATTCCCAGTCTTTCAAGAGATCTGTTGCACAGTCCCACATGCTGTCCACTAGGTAAGCAGCATGTTCATGCAACTAGAACGAGAACAAAAAAGTATTTTTCTTTACCAGCAATACAGTTCATTACACAAGTTGCTACAATAGAAGGATTTTTGCCTTGCTAGCTTTTGACTCTACCAAAACCAAACCAAAACCAAACAAAACCAGAAAACTTTGTGACTTCTCTGGTTTAACAGAAGCCTGTTTTCCTGATTAATGTAAGAGATGAATCCAGATCAGTTATTACAAAGAATCAAGTGCTGCAGGATCTGTAAGAATATGGTAGGACTTTTTGTGTTTGCTTGTTGTTGTTTAGTCAGCTGACAGGTTTTGCTTGCTTGTCTGGCTGGATTTTCTTTTCCTGTTTGACCTTTACCTAGTTCTATCCTCATCAGTATACTGCAAAACCATCAGTCTGTAGACTGTGAAACAAGGTAACAAGACTGGACCCTACAGAGTGATCCTGAGAAATAGCAAACATCCTAAATTCTTTCATTGAATGAAGTCCTCAGCACCTCTTTAGAATCAGGTGCTCAGAGATCATTTCGTGTTTCTGAATGTTTTTTTTCTCCTCATAAAAACTCCAACTCAGTTTCTTTTTAGATGGATGTTATAATGGAGAATGGTGGGGAAGAGCATTTTGTCAAAGGAGAGCTCACAGCCTATCTCATAACTAAACACTTAGCAAATCCTTCAAGTAAGCACAACCCAAAGAGTCTTATGTCCTCCAGAATGCCCAAGCAATAGAGGAAAATTAGGACAGATTAACAGCTAAGAACCAACAGGGGCAGATGGAGGGATTGAAAAAGCAAAATAAAAAACAAACAAAACAAAACACCCACGCAATTCTACTTACTTCACTTTCCAAAAAGAAGAACACTAATGTCTTCACAAGATTAGCATTTGGACTTTGTCTTCCCCTCCTTTTAAGTATTCCATCATCTTCAGGATCTCTGCGGCTGAAAAGCCTGAAAAAAAAGAATAAATTCAAGATAAATTTCTTTGTCACTCCCTTTGCCATGGTCAAGTCACATCTAGATATTGTTTTTACAAACGGGCATATCTTCTCTTACTGTGAAGCTCTATGTTTTATTCTGAAAGCCAGTGATTTGATATAAATGTCATTTGAACAACTTTATATTTGCTGAGCTGGTATTTCACTGACAGCTTCCAGGGGAACATCAGTGATAACTGCAGATGCTTGAGGTCTCATGTTTCCTTTTAGCAAAATATATTTACTGAACCTGTTACTGAAAGTAGCCAAGAAAAACTACGTGAAGGCCTGAAAAGTCTTTAAGTCTAGATGAAAGGTCTTGTTTTCTTAAATGTTTAATCTGGGTGTTTATCACTCATTTTTTTTAAATCAAAGCTAATCATAAATCTAGTATTAATGCACACAAATAACAAAATCCAGAAGAACAAGTAAGTAAATACAATTCCCCCTCTTACTTTTTATAAAGAAATTCCCCTGCGGCAACTGCTACTGGCCGATGAGCTGAATAAACCAGATGGTAGACATTTTCACAGTCTTCTGCAGTCAGAACTTCTTCACTACTCCTAGGGGTGAGGATGGGAGGAAGAAAGAAAAGAAGACTGTCTCAAAAAAGTATGAAGTCCAGCAATGGGAGATAGAAATAAAGAAGAATCTAAACCTTTGCCTTCAAAGCTTTGAAGGCAAATGCTAGGTCAACCTAGCATTCTAGGAGTAAAAACAGGGTACCTTAGTTTCAGCGTCTTCCTACACAAAAGTTACCAAAACAGTAAGAGTATCTGGTAGGTCGTTATGCTCACAGTTCAACTACTGTTCAGGAGACACTGTATTGCTTCAGTTCAAGTCTTCCACAATAGCTTCTAACTCACAAGGCTCAGTTCTACATTTCTAGCCCTTATGCAATCTTAGTATTTGTTATAGGTCAGGTGAGGAGACATACTTACTGTAAAACAAGAGTGAGTAATTTTATTGCTTGGACTGCAACATCATATTCTTTGTCAAGAGTCATAGACACAATTCTATCCTAAGAATACAAAAGAAGATATTTTGAGAAAACAAAGAAAGGAAATACAGCAAAAAAACCCACAGTTTTTGGATGTTCTTAAAAATATGAAGTCACACTAACCTTGAATCGACTGGTGAAGAGTTCCAATTTGGAATTAAGCTCTTTATTATAGTAAAGCCCTTGCAGAGCAGTTAGGCATTTCAGTCTTACTTCCCCTTGCTAAAACAAAATTTTAAGAACTGGATTAAAAGTCACGTATACAATGTGATCTTCAGATCATACAAGTTTCTTTAGCTGTCCAAATTCATTCAGAGACTGAATGCTGGCAAGATACACTACTGATAACCACGTTAATGGCATAACAATGTCCTTTTTTATAGTAAGTGAAGAAAAAAAGTCTTGTTGTGTTGGTATCTTTAAGTCAAGATACACCCGTTTCATTATCTGAAGATGAATTTTAAATGCTTAGAACATTTTAGAACTAAAATTCCACATGCTTCCTTTCACTTAATTACAACAGGGAACACCTATAGCATTAACAACCATCTCTTGTGAGATCAGAGCTACTAAGTAGATAGAGGGACAGGTTTTCCTCCCAGAATGTACAGCCACAGATGCCCTTTGCAAAGGTCTGTGATAACTGACTTCACACAGTTTCCTACCACTCCGCTGCCAGGAGTTAATATTGTTTCCATGCCAAACTCGCAAACAACATGGGTGAGAATCCCACATTTGCTTCACTTCAAGTTCAGTAGCTTGAAGAGAATCTCCAATACAGTATCTGCAGCAAGCTGCTGACTCTACAATGAATCAAGGATCATTCATAAGCTATGATTTTTGACGGCTCCACCTGGAGAATAATCTCCAGTTTGCAAGTAACAGTTTGAGGCACTCACCAGCACCAGACAGGACTTATCTTCCCATGATTTTTAAAATTATATGAAGATGTTAAAATAGATCATTAATTTGGCCAAACAGAAAAAACAGCTTGGCTATTTGGCTGGATTATTCCATATGAAATGCATGCAATTTAAATAGTACTACAAAACTAAAGTCTGCATCAGCAAAAATACAAGTAACTAGATAAAAGGGCAAAGGCCATTTCCTTACAGATCTGTACATACCCTCTAAAACCATTCAAACCCTACATGTATTTTATATGCATCTCAAACACCAGTGTTAGCAAGTGGCTGGCAGTGATTGGTTAGAACAGCTGAGATCAGAACCCGGTTTGGCAGGATCAACAACCAAAATGTGGACTTCGTGGCTGATGATTCTGCTCCTTATCCTCAGGGCAGCTCACCTTATCATGCATAGTCCACCCTACATATTTTAAGTAGCTGTCATTGAGAAAGGCGTCACTGTACATCTTCATCCATATTCCGATTTCTTCAATACAGATAGCTCTTATTTCAGCAATTGCATCACTGTGGACAAAAAGGCAAAAGGAGCAAGAAGATAAATAGTTATAATTAACTTATCACCAACTTATAATGTGGATTAATGAAAACATGTAAAATATAAAAAATATTTAAGAAACAACTTACCGGTATCTATGCACAAAAACACCTTTAAATATTGCATTCATCATGTTCTCTATTTCATCCTGATTTTCCTGAAGCTGAAAAAATGAACAGAGCATATGAACACTGAGCACCACTTTTACAGTTTGTTTGGGTAGTGTTGCATCTAGACAAACCAAACTAAGTTATCATTCACAAATAATGCGGCAATTAAGTTCTTTCCTGAAATACAAATCTGAATACAGTATTGCAGAAGAATAATTTCAAGAATATGGAGCAGCAGGAATAAATCAATCACAAACAAGCAATGTAAGAATGCAGAGCTGAAAAATAATGTAAGAGACAAATTCAGTCTCAATGCAATCAAGCAAAAATTGGAAAAGTGATGCGTACAGTGTTTTAAAACAAAAAAGTTGTGTTTGCTTTAGATGTATAAGAAAGTCAGCTAAAAGATGCAAAACTAACTAAATATTGTTGGAAGACAAGAATTTATTTTTGCAGTTTGAACTACAATGGTAGGACAGAATGAGTCAATATTCTTCAACAGAGAAGTTGAAGGCGGGGGAAGCAGACACTCCAGTAGGGCAGATTGCAACAAACATATAAAAAGGCAACAAACGGCACCACCGAGGAGATCAAAATGAACAGTGATGTGATGTTACCCAGAGAGAATAATGGAGTGGATGGCAGGTGTTACAGAAGAGAAAGGACCTCTCTTACAGAATTTTACACGTAACAACAAGAACCAACATTTCCACAGCATTACAAGATTTTTAAACTGGAAGGAAGAATAAAGAACTAAGCAAGCAGCAAGAACTAACTAAGCAGCAGAAGACTAACCAAAAAAATCTGATATGCTGTGAGCCCAAATCTAATAACATCTGTCTTCTAAGTTGGAGAGAGAAGAAAACACATATTTAAATGAAAGACACACAAAAAGAATCCAAGAACATGATGCATTCATCAGATACGGCCGAGTTATGAGTGGAGCAACAAACAAAAATTGAACATCAATGTTGCTTGGAAACTTATTTTCATTTTCGTGCAAAAACAAAAAATCCCAACTAAAGCTAGAAAAGGTGGAAAGGAATCCTAACAGCCAATATATGCAAGAAAAATTCACATCACTGCCGTCATCTGTGTATCATGTATTACATAGAATTGCACTGGTTTGGCACACACATCTAGCACACATCTAATTGTGCTTCTTGGGTATTTAAGAAGTCAGTCTCAAACAGACAGGCATTGGGAGAGGTGACAGCAAACAAAGCTGTTGGTTTACCTAAACTGTTTCAAGGCAGTAAAAGCACAAGTAACAGCACAACAAGCTGCAAAGCAAAGGGGAGATGCTTTCCCTTTGATCATCAGAAAGTTAATTCCAAAAAGAAAAAAAGAAAAAGTTCATTCCCCAGAAATTAAAAACTAAAACCTGAAAGAGCTAGAGCTTTCAGCAGGGCAGCAATTGTCAGCAATGAATCAGCAGATCTCTTGTGTACAGAAAGAAAGAAAACAGAAGTAGGCTGCACTGCAACTTGTTTGGTGTTTGGTATACAAGAAAGGACCCTGTCAGAAGCCTTCAGTGCAGTTTCTACCGAGAGTGACACTGACACCATAAGAGCAGTGCTGCACATTGAGATCGTCAGGTTTTTCTCTAGAAGCCAAAAAACAGCCCATGCATGGTAACCTGTCACCTATCTCAGGAAACTCATCAAGGAACGTAACAAATCTTGTTTATTACCGACTGCATTCTCTCTTGCTAACTTTCCTAAGCTGGCACTACCTGAACTGTACCTCCTTCTACAGAAAAACAGAATGGAAGAAGCGTCCTTCAAAGTAATTAAGTTTTTTGAATATTAAGCATGAACAAATTAAAGAATGAACCAAAGAGAATAATAACTACCTTTACAGATACAAACAAACCAAAAAACCAACACAAGTCCCAGAGCAGAAATAATTACTTAGCAGCATTCGTCCTCCAGCAGTCACAAAGCACTCCAGCAAAAGAAAATTGCACTAACCTCCTTTCTTTTCTGTAGTAAGAGTTCCAGCCTGTCATTAGCACGCTTCCCAATGATTTTATTTCGTTCTGCTTCGTACTGCCGTTGTGTGTTGTCCATGTTAATACTAAGATTTAACGCCACATTCACTAAAGCAGTCATCAGCTTCATAGCTACAAAAGAGCAGAAGGAAGGACTGTTTACAAGGCACCTGACTTATGATGGATGACAGACAGACACCCTGATACCTCCTCCTGTCAACAGTTTCTGCATTTACAAAAGTATTCAATGTAAGTTTGTTTCTTGACAAGCAAACTTCAGGACCCGAGCACTGTTTTACACTGCACCAATCCTTTACTTTAAATTGCCAAGCACCATTACTTACCAATACAATAGACAAAATAATATTTTGTTCCTTCCCTTCCATCAATTTTTTAACACTAATGGCATTATTATGGAATTGATATACAGGACACGTATCCCCAAAACACGGGCAAAATGCAGGATTTACAAATGTTGTCCAAGAAACATTAAAAGGATTCCACTATTAGAATCAATTAATAGATTCATGTTACCCCATCATTCAGCCTCAAATACACAGCTCTTTTCTTTCAAAAGGAAATGTTTTAGACAACTAATCACACCATAATGCACCACTCTTTTCTCATGGTTTAATTTCAACAAGACAACTCTGTTTATCTCTTCATCCATGCGCATAAGTACCAAAAGGATGCTAGGCAATTAGAGGAAAGAGAGCTGACCACTGTAAAAAGTTTGGGTTTGGTGGTTCTTTTAGTGTTTTTTTCTGAATCATTCCTTTGAAAAATAATTCAGACCATGTTGGCCACCTCCACATTTAAGGAGTAGCCATCAGTAAATTCATTTTTCCTATCATCTTTTTAACTCTAAGCCTGAAACTGGAAACTGGCTTACACAGGCAGGGCACAGACAGAACGTTACTGGAGCATGTCTCACCCACAGAAAGCTAACATACTGATACAAAGACATGCCCGCATTCCTCAACATCCTCATACACTGCAACAAGGACATCAAGATGAAAAGGAGTAGTCTGAGCTAATCCTAGAAGCCAGGATTACTGCAAACAGCACAAACCCATGGGGCCAGCTGGACTGCACCCTAGAGTGCTGAAGGAGTTGGCGGATGTGGCTGCCAAGCCAATCTCCATCATCCTTCAACAGTCATGGCTAACCAGAAACGTCCAGTGGACTGGAGACTGGCAAATGTGATGCCCATCTTCAGAAAGAGCTAAGAAGATGAGCCTGGTAGCTACTGACCTATCAGTCTCACCTCGGTGTTGGGGAAAGTTATGGAATGGATAATCTCAGGAGCCATCACGGATCAATTAAAGGTTAACCAGAGGATCAAGCTTAGTCAGCATGGGTTCATGAATGGTAGATCCTGTTTGACAAACCTGACTTCATTCTATGACAAGGTGACCCCACTCAGTGGATGAAGGTAAGGCTGTTGTGTGGTCCACCCAGACTTCAGTAAAGCCTTTGACACTGTCCCCACAACACCCCCGTGGAGATGCTGGCTGCCCATGGTCTGGATGGGCATCGCTCTGCTGGTGAAACACTGGCTGGATGGCCGGGCCCAAAGAGTTGTGGCCAGTGGAGTTAAATCCAGCTGGCGGCCGGTCACGAGCGGTGTCCCCCAGGGCTCAGCACTGGGGCTGCTCCTATTTAACATCTTCATTAATGATTATGGATCCAAGTTGAAGGAGGGAAGATTTAGGTTGGATGTTAGGGGGAAGTTCTTCACAAGGAGAGTAGTTAGGCCCTGGAACGGGCTGCCCAGGGAGGTTGTGGATGCCCCGTCCATGGACGTGTTCAAGGCCAGGTTGGACGGGGTCCTGGGCAACCTGATCTGAATGTGGATGTTTGGTGGCCCTGCTAGGCAGGGGGGTTGGAACTACATGATCCTTGAGGTCCCTTCCAACCCGGGTGATTCTGTGATTCTGTGTGATCTTGACAAGGGGGCTGAATGCACCCTCAGGAAGTTCATGGATGACACTAAGCTGGGAGATCTGCTAGAGGACAGTAAAACTACACAAGGACCTGGATAGACTAGATTGATGAGCTGAGGCAAACTGTATGAGTTTCAATATGGTCAAGTATCAGGTCCTGCATTTTGGTCACAACAACCCCAGGCAACCCTACAGGCTTGGGGAGGAATGGCTGAAAAGCTGCCTGATGGAAAGGGACCTTGGTGTGCTGATGGGCAGTGGGCTGAAGATGAGCCAGCAGTGTGCCCAGGTGGCCAAGAAGGCCAATGGCATCCTGGCTTGGATCAGGAATGCTGAGGTGAGCAGGACCAGGGAAGTCATCCTGCCCTGCACTCGGCACTGGTGAGGCCTCACCTCCAGTGCTGTGTTCAGTTTGGGGCACCTCAGAGCAGAAAGGACATGGAGGTGCTGGAGCAGGTCCAAAGAAGGGCAGCAAAGCTGGGGAAGGGCTTGGAGGATTTGTTTTGTGAGGAGAAACTGAAGGATCTGGGGCTGTTCAGCTGTTCAGTCCGGGGAAGAACTGGGCTGAGGGGAAACCTTACTGCTCTCTTCCAATATCTGAAAGGTGACTGCACTGAGAGTGGGGTTGGTCTCTTCTCACTGGTGACAGGATGAGGGGAAATGGCCTCAAGTTGCGCCAGGAGGTTTAGGTTGGATATCAGGAAAAAAGGGTTGTTAAGCACTGGAATGGACTGCCCAGGGAGGTGGCTGATTCCTGAATGTGTTTAACAACTGTTTGGATGTGGTGCTCAAGGATACAACACAGCAGTGGGTTGTTAGAGTTAAGGTAGTATGCTCAGGTTGTGGTTGGACTTGATGACCTTGATGGTCTTTTCCAACCTGAGCAATTCTATGACTCAATGATTTAGCCGTGGGTTGTTATTAGCATAATATGGTTTGGTTGAGATTGATCTTGAAGGCTTTTTTCTAACCTGAGCAATTCTATGATTCTATGAAATATGTAAAAAGACTTTGTTGGCTGTCTCAATCCCATTTAAAACCCAATCATCAAGAGTACAGGCTGTGACACATTGCATGTGAACTGCAGAAATCACTACACAGAATCAGTAGAACTGACCACTGACGTGAACAAATGCAAAAATCACTGTGAGACAGAAATTGACATGCAACGGAGTAACTTCAGCAACTTTTATTCATGCACAACTCAAGTTTTAGAAAGTAGTAAAACCTTGTTTCTGAAGAATCAAAATTCCTATTTGCCATATGGTACAACAAATCAACAGTGCAGCGGGATCAGCTTATTCACTTGCAATAAAAGGTTTTGTTCCTCCTTCTAAAATAAAGGCCTTGGCTATTGGGAATCTCAAAGCAGCATCCTAACGTGCAGTGTTCTAATGCACAGACAGTCAGTGAAATGGAGCATCTGACCAGCCACCTGCAGCTGAAGTCAGAGATAAGTCAGCTAGCTCCAGCCAACTAACAGAACTACTTCTAGCACAGTACTGTTAGCAGTCCAATCACCTCACAATTGCCACAATAAATCCTCGCATGGTTGGACTGCTGCACAGTGCCGTCCAAGGCCCTTCTTCCTTATCCTGTGCAGGCTGCTCATCATGCAAAATTTTAAATAAATATGTCATACTCAAAACACATCAAGGACAAATTTAAAAATCAAGTAAACAGAGAAATTTGGTGGCTGTATCACTGATGATGAATTCGTTCTAATTATTGCTAACGTAACGAATGGAAATGCTACTGTCAATTACAAGGAATTTAAATTTGTAATAAAAATTGCATTCCATTTATAACATGACTCTGGTTTGACTTAACTCAGAGCACGTACAAGTTCAACTGCATTTTGAACAGTTGGTATTTGCTTTTCCTAATAGACCTAAAGCTAACAAAAATGAAGTACAAGGCAGCTGGTAAGGAACTATTTAAATAATTCAGTAATTTGCAGTAATGTGCTGAAAGCTGTACCAAAACTAGCTGCATTAGAGACGTGTATCATACGAAGGAACATGAGTTGAACGCTGAATATCAAAACATTCAACAATTTCTTCCTGTGCAACACAAGACATAACATGGAAGCAGTACACAGATAAATAAAGTTCACTGACCTGCCAGCGTGCTAGTGTGCCGAAACGCTCTGACTTGTGAGTCTGACAGCCCCGTGAGCAGTGAAATGACAGTATCCATCATATATTCATCATATATGATGCTATATTGACATTGTCGGACGAGTACTCCAATGAACTCACAAAAACTGGATTTAAACTTCTTCCACTGGGGACCAGCCATAGTTAGAGGATAATCTCCACTGTCCTATTAAAAAACAAACAAACACAGATATACAAAGAGGAACTTCTTTCAAAAGTCTTAGAAGTTGCTTTTAAGTGAAGATTAAAAAGAGATGAGTAAAACTTAAGAGCCAAGATCTCCAAATAAACTCATTCCACTAACGGACATCCACCATAATTTACAGCTCAGGCTTGTTATATGCAGAGACAACATTCTGGAAGTAAATATTGCAAAATAAGCAAAAAGGCTACAAGTCCCAAAAAGCACAAAGTACTGAAGTCTTAAACAGGAAGCATGACCAAATTAAAAAATACACCACTTACAGATTAACGGACACACTGTCATAAATACAGCAAATATTTCACAAGTTCCTTAAAAAAGCCTTTAAGGGCCTCACAAACACAGGGAGGTGTGGAGGAGATGAGAGGAAGCATGTCATAATGCCCCACAGCAACAGGAGTTCCCACTGTTCTAAAACTGAGCAGCAGATACTGATTTCTTAACCCAGGAATAAGCCAGCTCATATACACACACAGCCTTCACTGAATTTGTAGGACTAAGAAATAAAATGCTCCTTCATGAGGTTTTGACACTTTCATGGTTATTCTTACACTTGAAAGAAACCTGCAGCAGCACGATCCAGTAAGATTAGGACAGGTTTAAAAAATGAAGAACACACATTCTCAGCACTTTCATTAAATTACCTCATCAAATTCTTCTGTCATTTTCCGGATTATTTCAGAATTCTGCATGTGTCGGAACATCTCAGCTGTAACAACTCCTGCAATTCAGATATTAGATTATTAACACTTAAACAGGTAGAAGGCAAATGATGATTGTATCTCCTGCTATGACCACTTTTCACTCAATCTGCAGATTATGGGTATCTTTTTTAGTGATGGTGGTTTTACATTGATTGCTGGGTTTTGTTGTTGGTTGTTTTGTTTTTTAAAACTAAGTTAAACAGGCTTCAATTTGGCATCTGTAAGAAGAGAGGAATACCAGCAGTTTTCTTGCCACTACATACAATGTGTGCACACTAAAGTTCACTCATTCATTCACATTCAGAAGTCAAGGAAACGTGTACCAGCCCTCTTCATCAGCTGGCAGAACATAATTATCTGATCTTTTTGGATTCAAGATTCTAAATGGTATCAGACAAAATTTTGAACAGTTCCATTGCTACCTACTGACTTCTGCACTATAATAAATTCAGTGATTTCATGAAATTTCTACTTAGCCACAAATTATTAGAGTGCAAAGCGAGATATTAAAAGAAACAGATCTCCTAAAGTTTATTGCAACTGTACTGCAAAATTCAAGACATGTATCATCTCAGAAAGTAGGAAGAGATTCTGTCATTTTGGCTGGTAACAATAATCAAAAGGTCACTGCTCTGGAAAGGACGATTAACATCTCCAAGAAATGCTGTAAGCTCTTTGAAGATTTATACATGTTATAAGTTTATCAGGAGACACTTGAACTGAGCAAACTACATCCAGTCACACTTAATACTCAAGTGCTGTGACACTGCAGAGTTACCTTCTCATCTTCTAAAGGAGGTAAGAGGGAAAAGAGTGGAGGACGTGGATTAGAGGAAAGAAAACCAGAAACTCCCAAACAAAAGAAAAATGGAAATACTGAAGACAGGCTACCATGATGCTGTCCATAATACCCTGCACATCAAACACTTCTAAAAGGCTACTGAGTGATCTCTGAACACCTCACGGATATGAAATAACTAAATATAAACTACAGCTATGAGACCAAGCAAGTCAAGTTTATCAACACTAAAACACAGATGGTATTCTGAAATAATATCAGCAATTGAGGAAGATGTGGGAAGTATTAAGTACCAGGACTCCATTCTCTCCACTGTGAACACAAAAGATTTAATCTACAGTTTAAAGTACTTCTGTAATACTTCTAAACCTTTTCCTCCCCCAGCTCCCAACTTCAGAAATACTATAGCCTACAAAGAGAAAATCATGCTACAGCAGCACATAAGGAGCATATAAAGTAACATTTCAGTATCATTTCAGTATCTTACCTTTGCAACCCGAACACTGAATGAAAAAGTTGATGAGATCAAGAAGTGCTATATCCCTGTCATGTTTGTATGACTCTATCCAGTCATCCACCACAGACTGAAAATGAACAAATACAAAGGCAACGTTTAGCTTTTAGAAACTGAGCAGTTGGTACCATTAAGTGCTTTCTGTAAGGGATTCTTGGTCCTTACAAGAATAGCTGGAACACTGCATTTTTTTGACTGATGTAGAACATGCTTTGGACGAGCTTTTACTCACAGAGCACCGCTTTGTCAAAAAACAAGCAATAATAAAAATAGTGTCATCCATAAACATACACAGGTACAGAAGTGACACCTGCACAAAAAGCACAGGACTACCTTACAGTAGCCTCATTTTTTCAAAGAGGAGATCAAAAATAACAAGTAGCTTTTTACAGAAACAGACTTTTTGTTTGCTCATTTCTTTAACTTCTCTATAGATACTACCGTGGTGATCAGTTCCAACAGCTGCAACTCCCTATGCTCCTCCTCATTGTTACCCCTATGATGAACTGTGTTCCACGCACGTGAGCTGTAACAGAATGAACACTACTGCCCTATGCTGCATGGGCATTAATTGCTTTGTGTTAACTAAAACCAAAGCATAATGACTAGTAGAATGGCAAAGCAACAGAACTGTTCTACTACAAAACCTTAAAGGGAAGCAAATTAGCAGGAAATATGCAATAATGTTATACGCAGGAAGAATTCATGCACAGTCATCTTTAAATCACTCGTGTGTACAGTACAAACCGTTTACTGCAGAAACATACAAAAGATACAGGATACCACTTATTTATTAACACAAGCACGAGAGAATCACTTGGTATCATGCCCTAAAAGCTGGGGCCTGAAGCAGGAGCCTGCAAGTGCCAAGAGGGCTGCACACAGACCCAGCTTCCTGCATACGTACCACAGAAGCTGCAAACTGCATTTTCAATCCCAAAGATAGCCTTTCTGCCAGGCTGCTGAGGAGTCACGTGAGTGAGTCAGCAGGAACTCTCCATGGCTGGCAGCCTCACACTTTAACCCTCTCTTCACTGAAGATGTGCAGAGTCAAGCAAACTCTGCTGATTTATATTTTGAATTTTATTTTATTATACACCCGGATTATTCACATCTGGTACTTAGAAATGAAAAGAACAGTTCTTCCAATTTTAACAACGTAAAAACATTTCCTTATCTTAACCAATAACTAAAAGCTACAAAAAATACTTCAAGCTTAATTTTAGTAGATCATCTGTATGGAAAACCATTGTTATATGTAACCTGTGCACTCACCCAAGTCTTAGGAATATCCCACGCCTTACCTGCATAGCACTCTTGCCCATTTTAACTACTTCAAACAGCATCATGTTTTCCACACCATTCTGTTGGTGATGTCCATTCATCCGATTTGGACCACCAGGTTTCCCTCCTCCGTTTCCACTTTTCCCCTTTTCTGCAGGTCCTTTTTTACCTTTTTTACAGGTCTGCAATCACACACACACACACTTCTTAACCAGTTTTCATGTAGTAATAAAAATAAACAAAACAATGATCAACACTAACGTATCACTTACATGATGCAACTATGCACAGGCCTTATGTTATCAAAACCCAGATTTAAAATCTGAAGTTGAGCATAACAGCTGATGCTGACTGACACAAAGACTAACTGGATTCTACAGGTTCCATTTCCTCCTCCTCTTTAAAATTCCTCCTCCTCCTCTTTAAAATCTTTTGGCAATTAAAAATGCTATTAGTGACAGTTAAGACACAAAATGTTTTCCTTGTGTTTAAACAAGATTAATGAGTTTTTAATTGAATTATTGTTTTTTGTTTACTTTTCCAATGAAAACAGAGCCAGAATTAATGACACCAACCAGAAAAGACTTCTTATTAGCAGTCTTGAAGTTGAAGTACTGCATTTTTCCCCCATTGCTAGCACCTTCACAGCAGGAGGAAACATCACGCCAATAATCAAGATCAATATTCCAATGAAAATACAAACATGAACTCTCCCCTCAGAACACTACAATTAAAAAAAATTTCAATTCTGTCTCAGCTTCACAATGAGTGCTGAACCATTACTTCTGTAATACTACAAGTTTCTCAGTGTCCCAATAAAACGAACGTACTTTTCCTTTGCCTTGTTTTTGGTTTTTTCCTTCAATATCCTCAAAGTCTGTATCGGAAGAGAAGTGTGTTTCAGACTCCCTGCAAGGATAAAAGACAAACCATTTACACATCTTACCAGAAACATTCTTAAATAAACTACATGCAGTCACACCATGCCCTCGGTTCAGTAAGCCACCTCCAACAGGGAAGCCGTTCTTTCCTCCTGTTTAAGTCTACTTTCAAAGGACAAATCGGAGCAAATCCCCACGCTCACAGCTCACCCTGCCTCAGCCCAACACAATCATTTCCTTTTAGCCTCACTGTATGGTTTCCACAGGTAAAGGTCAGCAACAAGTAGGAAACTTTGTTTTTGGCATGTGCAAAAATTACAGTGCCTCTGCCATCAAACAGCACTACAAATATCTGTCATGAATACTGAAGAGAAAACACAACAACGAATCCACCACCATCCTTCACAACCAAAGTGTCTCCATACATTTCCTGCTATCTCACTATGAGAAACACTGAGCAGCTCTGTTGAAACGCGCAAGGGAAGAAAGGTCTCAGGTGACATTTCTCCACCAGAGATCATCTGCTGTTCTCTGTAAGGTTACATAAGATAAAAAGATGTTTAATATGATAACTTCCAAAGTTCTTTGATTTCCTACATCATTCATAGATGCTGCATCAGAATGCAAATTCTTTACTGGCCACGTCCAAACCAGAAATAGACGAACAAATAAATAAATCATCTGAATTATTGTAAAGCAATAGCTTAGATTCTCTATTTCTGCATTTCCTGTAGGAAACAACTCAAATGATGCCATTAGAGCTTATTTTAACACATAAAGCAGTATGAATTCTAGTTGCTATCACAAATTTCTAGTACACCTTTCCTGATGCAATTAAACAATGTAATCATAAAGATGACCTGGACTGTGGGGAGAAAGACCCATTCAATATATTTACTTCTAACATTCTAAAGCACCCTGGAAACCCATGGCTCCCCACGGCTGTAGAACTGCCTGAAAGGAGGTTTCTGTCCTGCCACGTTTATGTTCTGGTTTTGCCAACTATATATTCTGTAACAGATTGGAAAAAAAATCCTGAATCTTGCAAAAAAGTGATGAGAAACCTTTACTCTTCAATGCTTCTTATGGGTTCTTTAACAGGACAGAGCAGAATACAAACTCCAAATGTTTCATTAAACAATGAACTGTACCCACATGCTAAAAAAACCAAAAACATGACAGACCATTTGCTTTCTCATTAAAAGAACACACACAACCAGCACAAAACTGGGTCTTCTTGGATTTTTTTTTGAATCAATTTAATACATGTCAACAGATTGTTGGAAAGGATTCATGCTAACTTCTTAACAACAAACTAAAAGGAGGGAACTGGATTCTTCTCATCCGTTTTTACATTTTGAATACAGAAACGAAATAATTATTTCTTCCTGGTTTAAAATACTGTAAATTTAAATACTTATTCTTAAAAACTGGAGGAAGCTTAGCAGTCCCATCAAACACACTTGGCATTTGGGGTTGTAAATGAGCAACTGGGGCATGTTGCCAAGGGTAAATACTCCAAGGTTTCAACTCCCTATGAAGAGGGAACTTTGAATTTTTGTTACCCCTCAAGTGTTTCTTACTCAATACCTTCAACCCCAAAGCCACAAGACCAAAAAATTGATCATGATTGTTTTCTATTAGCAAAGATTAAAAATTGATTTAAAAACAACTAACAAAACGCAAGCATTTCTAAACTGTTTTTTTCACCACTAAATGCTCAAGAAAGAACTCTAACAATGCTTTATTTTCATCAACTTCTCAATAAGAAAAACGATCTAGAACCCTATTCCCCTATTTTGTTTCCAAGGGAAACAACCAGCCGCAGCTATTACCACTAAGCAGCACACACCAGAAAGTTTAAACCATCTAAATGGAACTAAAAATTCTGGAAGCACTTACTGGAGGAGAGTAAAATCAGTTGGTATTTCTGGAGCTGCTATCATTTCTTTATCATCTTCTGGAACACCACTGTATTAGAAAGATATTCAAAAACCAGGCTGAAGCACAAGCTTACTTTCCTTTCTTCCTTTGTAGCAGTCAACTTCTGTAATTAAAAAAAAAATCAAAAATTAAATACAGTTCTTATTTTTTTCCCCCCCACATATGAAGAAGTAGAAAAGTTGGAAACAGAAAACATTCAATCACACCACTGTTTCCAACCAAGGCTTTTCCTCTTTAAGATGCTGTGTTTTTGACTCTTCCCGTGATCCTGCTGAAAAGCACCTCCACAAACATTGAGAGAGTCGCAGTAAAAAGAAATACAACAGCATTAAGTACAAAAAGTTTTTCTCAACAGTATGAGCCATCTCAAAAGGTCTCCACCTATGCTTTGAAAGTAACTCTTTCCTAAGTCTGTCCTAGACTGAAGTCTGAACTTCAGTGCCGCTCTCTGCAGAGCCCAGGCTCTACCATCAGCACTCAGACACCGTGGCTAAACAAACCAAAAAGCAGAACTGATGCTAAACTTAAAGCACAGTGTGAGCACCCCTAAGGACATTAAGCACACCAACTCCTCTTCTCCAAGGTGTAAACCTGGCCGACATTTAGTGCAAAGACAGGCTCTCTTAAAGTCCTTATAACCCAACAAGCTACTTCACTGCCTTCCCTTAAGAGCCAACAATCCGGGCTTCTAACAGCTTGAACATGTAAAGCAATTGACATGCCTCAAGCAACATCAAGGAGGAAAATACTGCCTATAAATTATAAAAAAGAAAATCTTCAGAAATAGCATAACACCTTACCATGAAAACTTAAGACTGCAAAATCCTCGTTTTTCAAGTTTTTTATAATATTATCAGTTCCTCTTTCATTTTATTTAACTCACTTTCCCATCCTTAGTGGGAAAAGAAGTCACTGAATGCTTCAAATGTGAAACTGCACCATGCATACCGAAACCTCCTATGCCATCTGCCTCCCTCAAGATAAATTCCATGCAGATCAGTGAAGCCCAAGACTCAGGTGTTTGAAGTCACAACAGCAAGGAGAGGAACCTTCAGAGCTGGAAACTGCTGACCGTGCAGCATGCTGGGCTGATGAGGTATGTGTGGGAAGGATGTCACTTCAGCATGCTAAGTACATTCTGCCTGCTGTCTGGCAGCAGTGATTCCAAGCCTGCATTTCAGCCCAACACACAGATCAAGGCTGCACATTTATTCCTGCAAATGCTGTGTGTGAATGCTAGGGGCCACTGCAGCTTCCAGAATTTGAAGAGCTGAGAGAAACCATCAACCCTAAACTTCTCTCATTCTGCTTCTTCACATTTCATACGGATACGTGGAGACAAAAACCAGACTGGAAACAAACAGCTGTGAAGGGAAGTTCGGGGTAGGCAGGAGAACCCCCAGACAGCCTACAAACGCCCCAGCCAAGTGCAGCCAGAACACAGATCAACGTTTTCAAAGCACAGCTCCTGCAGGGCACTATCACCGCTGCCAGGGCCCCTGCCTACAGCACAAAGCACATCGCCGCTTCTGTCCCCGGGCCTGGACTGCATCCAGCCAGGACATCAACCTGCCTGGGAATGGCTGCCGCCCATCTCCCGAGGGCTTGTCAGTCAGCACCATCTGCTGTAGCTCCCCACTAACACGGGGCAGAACACATCCCAGGAATTCTATTCTACCCCAAATCACCCAGACGGGCTGGTTCTGCAGGGGGGAACCCAGCATGCAGCCACCAGCGGGGCAAGCACTGGTGTCAGCACAGTCATCTGCTCCTTGCATGCATGATGTAACGCTCCACGCTCAGGATTATAATTATTCCAACTGTATCATCTGTGTAAGTCTGCTTTTTGAGAGTCAGAGGAATACTGTAAAGAAAAAAAGTAACAAAAGTACGTGAGAGTCCGGGCAAATGACCAAACTGCATTTTCTAAGTCAACAAAGTCAGACCAAACCATGAAACCTGCTGCATGTGGTTTATACCCAATCACTCATCTCAGGACAAGCAACAGAACAAGACAGGAAAAATGGCACTGCCAGGGCACAAGAACAGGTAAGAAACACCACGTTTCTCTAGGGGCTGAACAGTTTAATGACTAAGAGTTAATGTTCAGAGAATTCCTCTTGAAGGAAGAAAAAAAAGTTTGGCCTTCATGAGTGCAACGTGGCGCTGGTCTTAATGGAGAACTGTACTTAGGTGAGTGCCCTGCAAGAATACACAAGGTAAGACTGTAAGGGAACTCCAGCAGGAAGCCCAGGCCCCAACAGTGCCCAGTACATCTGTAAGGGCCCCAGGAAAGTCCCAGAGCTGTGCCAGGCAGCCAGGCCAGTCCAGTGACCCCGACCAGCAGGGCCTAAAGGAAGCTGCCTGAAAGGAGCCTGCATGCTGTGTTACACTAATCACTATTTTTGCCCGTGAACACTTCCACTGGCTTTGAACCCAAAATGCAGCTGCCATGATGTTCCACACGAGAAATGCCACAACAAGGCCACATGCTACGAAGAGCCGCGTGCTGACCCTGAAGTTCGCCGCATCCCAGTGTCACCAGCACTCTCTGACACTGGGCCGGCCGTTCCCCAGCACCCCGCTCCCAGCAGTGCCGCTGGCCATGCCCTGCTGGCGGCTCTGATGGGCCACGCACAGCCCTGGGCTGGGAAACTGGTGAGAAATGAGAACTGCCCACAGAAGCAGAGCATTTCAGAGTTTCTCAAATACCAAGCTCTTCCTAGAGCAGGCTGAAAGCAGGAAGGTGACATTCATGCAGATCCCATCCCAAACCTGGAAATCCCCCATAGCCTACTGACATGCAATGAAAAGCACATTCTTTTAGTAAGTTAAATTCACCTCCAGTGCATCACAAAATGCAGTTCTTCATATATATATATATATATTTGCATATCTGTATGTTCATAGGATCTCAACTTCAATTTTCCTAAGCAGATGATGAAACCTCTCAGACTATGGAAACTTTCAGGAGTCATTCAACTTCGTGAAATCATAATTAAATTATTAACTATAAAAAGAAAATGTATCCTGCTGAAAGATCACAAGGTGGAGCTCTAGCCTCAAGCTAACTGAAGGAACTCCAGGAGACAGGTCAGCCAGAGGTTGACCCAGTTATTTCTCTGCAATAAAATTCATAACAGATTGCCAAAACAGCAATAATACTGCAGCACATTTCCTTCAGATGTATATTTCAATTACAGAAGGACGCCGGAAGATCCCCCTTTTCCTGCAATTAATGCAGGCACACGGCTGATTCCATGGCAGACGTGCACCTCGCTCCTGCTGTACAGGCAGGCTCTGGGAGCAGAAAAGTTTCAAGATATGCTTTCTTTGTAGAAGCGAGGCAGCTCCTTACTGCAGCAGCCTTTGGCGTTTTGCTAACGAAATGTCTGTGAGCTAAACAACAGGGGACCGACAAAAGGAGCGCAGGACCACTAATACCTTGCTAGCTCAACGTGCAACAGTTTCTATTTAAAAATCTGACTGTTTGAAGGAAGTGCCAAGCATGAGCTACGTAACCAGTATGTGCCTCCACTGGAAATCTGTTCTAAATGTCAAAACGTACTTATCCCCAAAACACACAGTAGGTGCAGTTAACTCAAATCTGTTGGTGAAATGCTGTGACCCAGCAGAGGCTGACACAGCAAGCAGCCGGTGCTGAGCCACCTGCCACCAGCAGGCCAAGGAAACACCAGCACCACCCAGCCAGCAGCCCTTGTCACGGGAGCACGCACACGTACAGCACAGACAGACACACAAAATGCAACGAATCCCGAGACCTGATCCACAACCTGGGTTTTATACTCTTGTGTAATCGCACTAATATGAGCAGGCCTGTATAACAATTTGGGTGGAGGGTAAGGGGGGCTGCTCTGAGGGGTTCCCCGTACACACACACCTTTTTTGTTCCATTTGTTTCCCTCTCTTTCTCTCTTTTCTTTACAAAGTAACTTAGCAGAGCTTTCCGGACAGCAAAGAGATACAAAGTTTGGACATGGCTCCATGGTCAGGACAAAGATTGAGGAAATGCAGAACAACTGCTCAGAGATGCATTGATTTTTCACTGAAATTCAGTTAATCATATATAAAAAGCAGAGACCTTGCTTCCTTAATTCAGAAAATTAGAGGACTTTGGAGGATGCTCTCAGCTGACTGAAGAACAGTTTGCTGCCTGAAGAAGTTTGTCCCTGAATTATTTATCTGTCCGTGAAGGAGAGGTGATGATTCTTCAGAACCAATTATGCAGCAGCAACAGTTAAAATGTCAGCCAGATGAGATTTACATCGCCGACCAAAAGTATTCCCAATAATTTCTTTGAGTTGTTTCACAAGAAGAAAGCTGGTATAAAATAAAGTGTGCCCCCCAACATCTACTGAGCAATCAGAATTTGTTTTCATAAAATATGGCTCATTTGTTTCCAAATAATTACACTTTTTTTTTTTTTTTTTTTTTTAATTACAAATAATCTGCATTCAATTTCCTAAGAAGGCTACAGAAGGGATTTTTAAGCAAGACTTTGAGCACCCACTTGGAGTTCCTACAGGCCTGAAAGTGTGCATTATTTCTACCAAAATCAAACAACAGCCAACCAGCTGTAAAGCAATTTGGTCATTTGAGTAAAACACAGAAAACATACTTTGAGTAGCACTCTATATTGTAACAACCGCACTTTAACATGATTTAGTTCTAACTGTATCAGCAGTTTGATCATATTATGATAGCGTAATCAAGACTAAACTGAACAATAATGCAATTAAAACCGTTAGATGCATGGCTATTTTTGTGCCATTTGCCCAACAAGTGAGCCCTGCAAGTGCTTCACAAGCACACAGGACGCAGCAGCCTCAGCCGGTGCTGCCCCGCACAGACTGGGTCTGCTGCACAGCAGTGGCTTGCAGGGCACAGCTAACATCCCAACACAGAACCTCACAACCTACTGCCATCAAGCTGCCATTTTTCTTTTGTCTTTTGTAATACTTTCTCTTCAGCTGCAAACAGAATTCTGAAAGCAAAACCCTTATTATTTCATCTTTGTGCGGTTCGCTCTCCATCGAACCAAGCTGCAGCACCAGGGTGGCTCAGACCCACAGAGCTGGGACCAAAGAAAGCACCAAGAGAAAGAATGGCCAACCCAAGCCCTCATGACACCACTGCTGACCTTCCCACCTGACCCTGGGGCCGGCCCTGCAGCCCAGCTGGGCTCCTATCTGCAGCCCCACAGCAGAGCCCCGTGCACCACCAGGGCCCACGTCCTCAGAGAGCCACCCCATCCAGCACACACCCTCCTCCTTTTTCCTCCTGAGCTGCCATGTACAACTGCACAGCAGTTTGCTTCTTACCGGCCCCAAGGAGCAAAGCACAGCTCACCACTGGTGGAGAGCGGCCAGGAAAGAGCCAGCAGTGGGAGAACACAGGTCCCCAGAGACAAAGCACAAGCTGGTCAACAGAGAAGCCATTTTTTCCCACAGTTCAGTGAGCTCAAAGATTGAAGGGGGCTGTTAAAAGATGTGTTTGACTCTTCAACCTCTAAAGGCTTACTTACTTTAGTGACCAGCACATGGGGACCTCTGCCCCAGCCAACAACTGCCAACGCTGACTTTCCTCACATCATGAGTGGTGCCCCACTCTTACAAATACTTTTTAGGCTTCTGCTTCTATGAATATTTGGAATATCTCTTCTAAAAGGAAATGAGTTTGCTACAGTGCTTCACAGTCATGATTTTTCATAAAAGTACCACTAATAATATCAATTCCCTCAACACAGTAAGTGAAATGCTATTCCGTTGTGTAAATATAGTTTGGGTTTGAACCAAATGAAGTTCCTATGCCTGCATTTATTCATATACACTGTCCAGTGAAGTGTTTAAAACAAATGATGCAGGCATTACAGAATACTGAAAAATGAATCAACTGTACAACAAATGCAACAGTTGCCCTCGTTATAGGAAATAATACTTTCTACTTATTCTGCCCAACAGCATCCCTGAGCTTCTCTAAAACATACCTGAAATTCCCAGCTGGGTTTTAATTGGTTTGGATGTACCTAATAAGGCAAAGGAAAGATAACAAAAGGAGAAGCTACACCTCATTGTGCCTGCCACATCCCTCCTGCCAAAGGAGAGATGGCTTCCAGATGTTGCAGTCCGACTGAGTGGAAAATGAGGCTCTTAGGAGGAATATCCGCCAAGTCAGATGACAACCGAAGTTTAAAAAAAAAAGAAAGGAAGAAAAGCCACATACGCCTATTTTGACAAGCCAAAAGTAGTACTAGAAGCACTCACTAATTTATGACACAACCAGCACACCTTGCAGCCGCCTTAATGCCCAGTTTCCAAACTGAACACAGAACATACGCTCCTTTGCCCCTTTGCAAACAGACTCTTCAGAAATGCATCACCCATGAAGACATTGGCTCTTGCCAAAGCTAGAGCTAAAGCACTGTCTGCAGTGAACAGGTGATAGCCAGGAGGCAAGAACGGAGCACGCACTGCTCCCATGTACAGCCAGCAATGGTGTGAGATGGCAGCGCCCTGCCGCAGTTGGGTTCCCAGCAGACAAGGCATTCCATCCAGCAAACTCTGCTTTTTCTTGTGCTCCCACTGACCGCTGTGAGCCTGCAAGTTGTCTCACTTTGTTGGAAGCTCAGCTTTCCCTGCTGCCACAGAGATTTTCTTCTTTGAAAAGCCCAGGTCAGCAGGCAGTTTGGGCCTAACAACAACTGTGTTCAGCTGTAAGATCTAGGAGGGAGGCTACATGTACATGTCACAGCAGCATCACTGCTACTTGGAGACACTGCCAGCTTTACAAACACAAGAAACGCCTCCAAAATAAAGCTACTGAGAAGTGCAAAGTAAAATCCTTCCACCACAGCTCCCAGAGCCAGCTTCTCCAGCACGTGGACAGCCCACCACATTTCCCCACCCTGAGTCTTCTGCAGCAGGAGAGAAGCAAAGCACAGGTTGGTTCTGTGCTTCGTCAGCTCAGATCCACCAGTTTATTAGCAAAGCTTCAACACTACATAAAAACAGCTCAACTGCTTCCAGATGACAACTAAAGAGACCAAGTCCAGCACAGAAACAAGCACCAAAGAGTAAGCAGAAGACAAACTGTAACTGTCTGAGTCTGAAGAAAAATAAAAAGAACCCTCAGCATGGGACCAACTGATACTTTTGAGTCTACAGATGAACTAATCCACAAACTACTCAAACAAATCCAGATCTCCCTACCGCAGCCAAGGCCCACCTGCAGCAGACCCTGTCCCTTCACTGGTCTCTGCCTTCTCTAGAAGCAACACACCCACCAAGTCCAACTCAGTGCACATCTGTATGTGCACTTTGACTTCCTCACATTTTCTTCTAGGATACATTCTGAAGATTTGGACGCTTAGGGGCAGCTTTCACCAGCACAGACAGTGGCCAACACCAAGTGTTCCTCCCCATACTTACACTCTAGATCCTAACTTTTGAAAACGAATGGGAGAACCATGTAGGTATCCTTGACGTGTAAGATAAAGAAGCAAGCACGGACTGAAGACAAACCCCAGTTTTCCTTATGCCCACTGAGCCATCGGTGTGCTCCCTTTCCCTGTGCACCATTCTGCTCCCCCACAGCTCACCCTGACCCACGGCCAGGACTGGTTGGGGGCTTGTTCCCAGGAAGCTCTGCTGGATCACTGTGGGCACCAGCAGCCTTGCTGCTGTAATGCTAAAGTCTGCTTACAGTGAAATTCCAAAAACCACCGTTCCATCACCACCAAGGTGAACCTTCCCAACTCAGATGACAAGCCAGCTCGTGCAGAAGACAACTAAATAGTACAATTAAACCTATCCCATTAGAAAGGAAAAAGGAGCATTTATGAAAGAAGGAATAAATATGTTTCCACATCCAGACCAGGCAGCACAACAGCTACAAGCTAAGCCTTTCCCTAAGTGGATTATGGCTCTTCCAAGGATCAATCTAAATAATCATCCTTATAAAATAAAAATTCGAGCAACCACTCAAGTATGCATAAGTTCTTTCTGCCCCTAAAACGGAAGAGATAAAGGTAAAAATCTTGTTACTTTCACTACAAACTTCTCCCTGCAGTTCTGCCAGCCTCAGAACATCTGCGCTCCATACAGCCTCAGTCACAACATCAAGATTTTAATACTCAACATTTTGTTCCTGTTCTACTTCATAACATTTGGGCTAAAATCCCAATGGGTTTGTTCGGAGATTTTCAGCACTGAATACTAATTTTATATGAAACAGCAGTTGTGATACGCATGACTTTCCCCCACACAATTTAGAGAACTGAACATACCCAACAATGTGGAACGATAATAATCCATTAATGGGTGAAAAACACACATCACCAAGTCTAAAGAGCATCTTCTCTTCTTTTTCCTTTATTTAGCCTATAACAGAACGCTCTTACAAGAACTTTGAGAGAGACAACTGATGCTGGAATCTCTTTTACAGAGACCTAGAGTTAGCTACCGAAACCCACTGAACATCCAGAGGATGTCTGCTTGCCCACTTGGATACATCCTAAAAACATCGCAAAAATACTGGCATTATTCAAATCAGTAAGTTGTTCCAACTCCGTAATTGCTTATTTGTGGCAGGTAACAAACTACACTAAGTGTGAGAGCTACGACATACCATGCCTGTATTATAAGAGCCAACATGAAGTAGCCGAATAATTTCTTACAGACTAAATTCATTTTAATAAGCAAGCTGACAAATAATGAGAAACTCCTGATGTGTATAAAATATTCCGAAGCAAAGGTCAGAGAGCCTTGTCCTGAAATTATCTTCTCATCAGTCTCTCAAATGCAATGCATTAGGCACCTAAGGGATACAGGAGCATCCACTCCATGCAGATCTAAAATACAAAAACGTACAGCTTGTTAAATCAACCAAAACCAACCTTTGGTTTCTTCATTTAATGTAAAAAGGAAAAAAAAAAAAGTACCAAAAAGCTGCGTCCTTACAAATTCATGACGTAAATGAACCTAGCTAGTAGCTCCCTCCTCCTTTGGAAGGGAGTTATAGCCTACAGCTAGATTTAGATTTTGTTAAAAAATTACTGGTTGCACCATGGAAGTATCATGTTCTGTTTTCTCTATTTTGCTTGAGCAATGTTGAATACACAGAATACACGTTTAAAGTCACAACTGTTGCACTCACTAGCTCAGCAGTGCAGTAGGAGCTACTGAGATGAGATGAGGCAGGGCATGCTCACTCTTACTCCTGCTTTCAACCTCTAAAAAGCAAAGAAGCAAGGAGCAGCACACAACATGGCTCCAACAAGCCACCCGTGCTGGGTACAAGGGGCACGAGGCAGGACGCCGTGACACACAGAGGTGTTTGGGACCAGCAGGAACCCATCGCATCCCAGCACCCACCTCCCTGGTGAGAGAAGTCGGAAAGCTGGCTGCTCAGGGCTTTGGGCTGTCCTGTCTTACAGCTGAAACAAAAATGCAGGTTCAGGTGTAAGCAAAGAATGTGAACTGTCGTTTTTACCATTTTCACTGCCTTGGGGAAAATTAGCCAACTAGGCCAAATATCATACCACCGAAAAAAGAGAACAAGTTTTCACATTTCATATGCTCTGGTTTGCAGTCGCATCTATTAATGACAGATCATCTCTAGTGGCAACTGAAGCTAACATCTATTAACGACAGACCATCTCTGGTGACAACTGAGGCAAACGTCCCGAACTCAAACACAGAGAACCGAAGAGCTGACAAGTCCCACTGTGCCGCACGCGTGGCGCCCTGCAAAGAGGCTGCAAAACTGCCAGCTGCGTGCCTGGAGCCAGCAGGCAGAACCTGGAGCTGCCCGCCCAGCCCTCGCACCAAAAGATGCTGCTGCCACCCACTGCAGCCTATCCTAATTTAATATCAGAGATGCTTCACGTCTTGTGGCGGCCAGTTGATGACTGCATTTGATCTACCAGTCTGAAATTATTTCTAACGATTGCCAGAAGAATTTGTTGGAGTGCGAATGCTGCATCTCCCACCTCATCTTCCCCAACAATCTTTGCAGTCTCCCAACTACCCGCCTTCCTGCCCTGCATTCCTGTGCTCTGCCCCAAGGACATCTCCCCACCTCCTCACTTCAGCTCAGCTGCTGAAGACCAGCATTCTATTGAGTGCACAGGGCTTTCTCAGCCCTGCTTTAGTTTCCTTAACTTTTCTCGGTAAATAATAATTCCAAGTACTTTAAACATTTGTGAAGAAGAGAGATGACTTCGAGTGGGAAAAAATTCTTTTAGATGATTTTCATCTTTCTACTCCTTTTTAATCTTGTTCATCACTGAAATTATGCAATACTTAAATAAGAGCCAATCCACTTTCTCTAAACCACATGTTTAAATTTCTGAAACACAAAATTAATCTAGCTGAATTTCCCCATGTTGTTATTCAAGAGCAGCGTTTGTGCGACTTAATTAGCCAGCCATCAATTACACGACTATTTGTTACTCCTGTGCTGAACTCAGCAGCCCCGCTCTGACTTATGGCTAACAGATGTTGTTAGCAGCCTATTCCCACCAAGAGCTCCTGATCACCGCTCAGATTCTAGAACCAAACCATAACACTTAATGCAAATAAATGGTTTTAACCTCACCATTCTTCAAAATTATTTGCTGCTTATACCAATTTTGCAGCTACTGAAACCAAGGTCTACTTAAAAACACAAAAAAATCAATTACGTATAGCTTGTTACCAAGGAGCTAGAGCTATTCATGGTGGGGAAAAGGAAGACTAAAGCACAGTAACTGAAGTAAGGTCAGTGACCAGGTACCTTCACACACACACACACACACACACTCAAGCATCACAAAGCCACAGTTTTTCCCAAAGCTCCAGACGCTGATTTCATGTGAACGCTGGATGAGCTGTACGTTGTTGCACTGATCTCCGACACCAGCAATGCAAACTGCCACCTGTGTTCTGCTTACTCAAAAAGCCACTTACGGCTGAGAGTTGCTCTTACAGTAAGGCAGCAGCACAGAATTTCTTGCTGCAGTAATACTAACCAGGATTACGAGCGTATCTTCTAGATAGGTTTGCTCTTGAAGTTTTACAGAAGTTAAATGAATCTTCTTCATGTACAGATCACAGAAAGTTAACATTAGCTGACCAAAAAAACCTACATGATGTTTAGTTATCAAAACATGAATGTTTTGACTGATATATATTTATCACCTTTCCCTTACTTCTGTTACTCAAATACAACTCCAAATGGAATCACAGTAACCCATGAGGTGTCATTCCTCAGCTAACCTGTATGGGAAACCTCGTAAGAGATTGGTCAGGACCTGTTACAGAGGAGGCAAAACACTGCTTATGAGCTCATCAATTGATCTGAGGAAGGAACTATTCTACCAAATTCTACTGAAACAAATGATTCAGATCTGTCTGGGAAGACTCAAATATATACATTTAAAAGGCCGTCTCTTCTCCAGACTTCTTCCAGCATGGTACATTAAGAAGAGTTTGTATGTTAAGAGAGCATCCTATCTGGATTAAATCTCCCAGCCCCTCCAGCACAAGCACACTAGGGGGCCATTAACATGGATAGCTGATCCCGGGCAATTTCACAAACTAATATTCCATCAGAGCATATTTCCTTGGCATCAGACTGCCTTGGTCTTTAAACAATATACACCAAATTCTAGCAAGAGTCAGGGAAAGAGGTAATAGCATTCAATCTAATTGTTAGACAAGAACATTTTTATCTGAGTGTAAATTAGGTCTGGCGGTTGTTCAGTTTGACCTCCACTTACTATAATCTTGCCCTAGGGTATGAAAATCCTACATCATTAAATGCTATGAATTTCGTCTTGCAAGCAACCTAAAATGAACCTGCGAGCAGAGCCATGGTTTTCTAACTGCTGTTAAGAGTTGAACAGAAAAATGGATAATAGATAACACTGTGCCACTGCTGCTTTTTTTGGGTGGGGGGAGGGTGGGGAGTACATTTTAAGGAACTGTAACCACTACCTGCATCTTTAGAATATTCTTTATTTAAAGATGGACTCAACAATGAGAGAGAGCTATTACCCTTTAAATTCAGCTGTGAAAGAAAAAAAAATACTAATAATCTACCAAACAACTCATTTTCAGTTCAGTTGAAAAGTCTGGGATTTTTCCTTCTGAGAAAAGATGAATTAAAATAAAGCAGCCCACTTCTTCCAGTTCTAAGAAACATTTTAAGAATGCCAGCTCTCCTACAATTCTCTAGACAGTCAACAGACATTTTAGGAACTGCTACCAATTCATTACTGTGAAACAGATGCCTGCCAAAAAAACTAATTACAGAACATAAATTTTATTACTATGTGAATTAACTTAGGACTTTATACGCTAAGCATTAAAACTGCTCTAGAACCGCAGGACATTGTATAATAAACAGCCTCGTGTGTAAACAAGGCAGAATAAAAGCAGAAAGGTATACAAGCTCCACTCGCAGGTGAGCTCAGCAAGCTACAAACCAGTGAATTCCTCTTCGGTGAGCTGCAGCTGCAGGAAGGACCAGAGGTAAGAGCGGGCAGCAAGGCACTGCTCTGCACTGCTCAGGAGCTGAAGCACAGCTGTGGAACAGGCAGTAATTCACTTACTGCTCCTGAACTGAGCCTACGTGTTAAGCAACGGTCTAAGGACTGAGCTAGAGCAACTGGAGGATGTGTAATGTACAAGAATGGCAAAACCACCACAGCCTTAACAGCAGAATGCACCAGTATGAAGTGCAACCACCGTCTGAGAAACTAAAAAAAGTTGAAGAAGCAAAGATGCCTTTTGATCGACCGGACTCTGCCCATGTCTCCCAGGGAATCAATTCTAATTAAGATCCACATTCATTAATCAGAATAACAAAGCACAGGAAGTGCCAAAAAGCAGGTATCAAACCTTAGTGCTCAGTGAGCATGCAGCAAACACTGCCAGAGACCAGCCCTACAACAGCCTTTGCCACCTTTGTAGTAGTGACACAAAGAAACAGAAAGTACTTCATCAGAAGTGTTGTTCATAAAGCAACCTTACAGCCTGAGATGTGCTTAATACACTAGCTCTGGCATTTCATGCAGTCTACAACAACAGCAGGCTCAGGAAGGACACCTGACCACTTCACGCCTAAGAGAACAGCACCAGGTCACTCTCCAATGTATCCAAATACTGATCACTTATTCACAAGCAAAATAATGCTATGCCATTCTCTACTGGACCATATAATGACATATTAAGTGCATGATGATTACAGACTACAAGCAGCAGTCTACAGCAGTGAAAGCAGAATTATTCTTTATGCTATTTCCACATTTACTTGCGCATTACAGCACAACTCAGTATACTCTAAAAGAATGCTTTAGGGAGAAAATTTAAGTTGCTTTCCCTCTGATTATTAATGATGTCAGCATATCCTCACCTGATTTCCCCCAGGAATCAACTCCTCCCCATTTGTACGGAAGGCAAATGAATTTTGCAGAGGGGAAGAAAAAAAAGAAAAAAATAAGGACAACTGCTCAGCATTACTTTCAGAGGCAGATTTTCACTTTCTCCCATGACCCTAAGAAAGTATTTATCATTCACTTTATACACGGGGTGATTCCTTGGAGCAAACATTTTCCACTTCAAGAACTCTCCAAGAAATTGTTGTGTCAAAATAGTTCTACCTCTCGAGAGCCAGCAGGAAGCAATGCCTGGGGGGTTCCCCTTTTCCACACCAAATGGAGGCTAGCATTCGTCAGCGGAGAGAAAACAAAGTGCCACGGCCGTGCATTTGGGCCAAGCCTTCACCTATTAAGGCATCAAGACCCAGGCACTAGGATGATCAGCTATGCTGAAATGAAAAGAACAAACCTAAGTTTTGTGAGTGATGTCCAACGCTCAGATCCAGCTAACAGACTACACGTGGTTATTAAAGCATCTGTATTCTGAAATCACAAACTCGTCTTACACAAGCACCAACGGTTTAAAACATCCACCTGCAGGACAGCAGGAAAATGCACAAGGATGATTCTAAGTACAAAAGAATTTAAACTACTGGATTTGAAATAGCAATTTGTGTGTTCATATGTGACGCTGCCTGTCATGCACAAGATAATTTATTACTTGTTAGCAGTTCTAATCTAAGCAACACAAAGGTAGAAGTCCAAAACTCTGGATGACATTTTTCCATTTTCTAGAGCACACAACTGAAGATCAAATGGGGCAGAGGGAGAAATTGACAATGTAATCCCCTAATTCCTCTCAAAGACATTGACTGATCACTAGCAAAAGAAGAAGGAACTTTTAACTTACTTGGGAAAACTGAAGCATTTTGTAGGAAGAACATCTTGTAAACAAGCAACCAACCCTACCAATGTTTCTATCAGCAGAATTGGAAAGAATTCACATTGGAACTGCAAGTACGGGAATCAGCAAAGAGCATGAAAGGTGAACAAAACTGCACAAAGCTGGGGAGGCATCCTTCACAACGAGCAGCAGGGAAATCACAGATGAGAAGGAAAGCAGTGGCCACGTTTAAGTATTCAGTACTAATGGCTGATAATCATATTCTGTAAGCAGCAGGAACAGAGGTGCGATGCTGCAAATGCAATAAATCCCCAAGGAAACAATATGCCTTCAAGATGTTCTCTGGAAACTGCTTGTGCTTGATTAAAGCAGCATCAGTAACACACAGCAGCTACGCACAGGTAGGTAACAAGCATCCTACACTTCTAAGGAAGGGGAAAAAGGTGAGAGACCACATGACTTGCATTCATATTTGCCCTTAATGCCTCAAGAGTGAAACCAGTGCCAGTGCAATCCTGCAGCCACCATGGGAGAGGGGCACAGGGGCACTCTGAAAAAGAGCGAGGAGAACTTAAGGTGAAAAACATTTGTTATCCCACATTAAATCTCTGCTCTTGCCCAGCAAATTTCAGGACTTGAGTATTTTTAATGAAGTCATTCATGAAAAACATCACTAAGAAAGACTGAAAATATTTTTTTAATAATAATTTCTACTCATTTAAAACAAATCTTTCACAAACTTTTACACATGAAAAAAAAAAGTCTCGTGTTGGATGCAAGTTACCTATTCATCAATAAAACTGCTTCAGAACAGAATGAAGAACGGCCACCCACAAACCAAACCCCAAAGAAAACTGCAGAGCTGGAACAGAAAACGTTCACCTCCGTCTTCTTACCCAGGCACATTACAGAAGACAGAACTTCTGCTGCTATGTCAGCCCCAGTGCTACCTGTACTCAGCTGTGGGGAGAAAGAAGCAGGTCGATGCTTCTGAACAAGCTGAGCTCTCAGAACCTCTGAGTATCAGCACACAACCAGCACTCCACACTGCAGCTCTAACACAGCACTGCAGCACAGGCTCCCTGCGTCCTTTACGATCCCTGACTGATCAGGGAAAGGCACGAGCTGGACTTTTTTACATTTGCTCCATCTCCCTTTAACCCACGGCCATTGTTTCGTGCTTCAGGGAGGCTTCCACAGTTCTCCTCCAATGAACTCTAAATCTTACAAGACACGGCGTAGGGGCAGTCAGGGGACAAACCCAGGCAATAACTCATCAGCTGATGTATCGGTGGTTAGCAACAAATGCTGCTCGTGGTTCTACAGCTACAAGCAAGATGACATGCAGAGAAATCTGTCTGCAGAAGGCCTATACTCAAAAAATATCTATCAGAAATATTTGCAAATATTTAGCCATTATTCATTTTAAAAGACAACATTTTCATTAACTTACTCTTGAAAATAGGCAACTAACCTCCCACTTACCCTCCAGACAAGACAAGCTTTGTACAGTTCCCTGAGAACACCACGGTGTTCTCAATCAATGGTACAAGACAAGAAAAAGGAATTTTTAAGTTTAAGCCCCTGTTGCTAAGAACACTGTGCAACCCTTTGAAAATTTGTTTTCTGGAGGCTCGAACTTCACATGGTTTGGCCATGTACAAAAACATGAACGATCCAAATCCACACTCTTCTCCCTGACGTGACTGGACACTACTGTACTTAACAGCAAAATGCCACAAGTGCTGATGGCAAGAGGGCTTACTGGAGGGTACGAGTTAGTTTCAGCTAAGCATCCGCAGTTTCAGCTATGGATACATAATGCAGGAATGGAAATACTTAAGGTGAGCTGGTCAAACATAAGGAACTGCACAGACCATCCAGCACAGCCAAGCTGTCCATGTGCCACTGCCTACTCTGAAGAACAACTGCAGTGCTGTAGCACGTTCCCTTCAACACTCCCAGGCTGAAGTTCTCGTACCCACACTGTGCTGCAGGCTGGGAGCTCTGAGCCCCCATCCCCAGCAGCTCTCAGCACCTTTCCTGGGAAGCACCTCACCACCAGGTGAGAAGCAACGTGCATTAAAAAACAACTGCCACCAGAATTATGGTAAGAGAACACTTCTTGGAAGCTTGGAGTAAAACATCCATTCTAACTGAAATAACTAAATACTTTGAAGTTGACTGCCGTACTGTGAAGATCTTCCCTGGGCCTTTTTTCCTCTCCACCAACACACACAAGAGCAAAACAAAGTTTTGGTCCAACTACAGCTTTATGAGCCTCAAGTCAGGACAAAGTTGATATGGGGAGCTCACACTCTTGTGATGAGGGATAACAATGCACCTGCCATAAATAAGACCCTTACACTAATGTCCAAAAACCTGCACTGGAAGAAAACATGTCGCCATCACTGCCAATTATCCAATTCCACTTGAAACACTGAAGACAGTTCATTTCATAGGAAGAACTATCAACCATCAATGCAAGATCTTGTAAATACTATTAGATAGGGCAGCACTGCCATGCATCTCAGAGAATTCCTAAAGACAGCAGAATTAACATTAGTATAAGACAGATGCTATCCATAAATCTAAATATGTGAGGGCAGGAACAGGGGAAAGGGAGGAGACGAACAGGAAGGGCATGGGTGAAGAATTAGTTCAGGAAGGTAACAACTATCAAACAGAATATCACTTGTCAGCCATAATGAGGTGGACAGCATTTACCTGCCAGATAATTTGGCCTTTATGAAGAAAAATTAGTAGTGCTGTAGTAGTCGTAGTTTCTGTAATATTTTTGCCTGTTTTAATCATGCTCCTACCAAAAAGAAATTCAGTATCAAGTAATAATTCACATTTATCAGCACCTTCAAGAAAAGCACAACCTACAAATTCCATTTTGTACCCCATGCAGCAGCGCAAGCAAGCAGCACCAACATCTCCACTCACCTCTGTTGCCACCATACAGCTGCAACAATGCCCGGGGCAAAAGTAACACTGCCTCTTCCAAATAATGATACAACGTCTGCAGATTAAATAACCATATTATAATAAATAACCATCTTACTGAATAAATAACCATCTCGTTCTAGAATTAAGTAATCTGAAAAACCATCTAAGCACAGGAAGATCGAACTTACAGGACAGGCAGAAACTGCAGCCAGCTGCCCCAGCTCCCAGCCTCTGCCCACAGGCAGGGAGCTGCTCGATGAGCACAGGATGCCCACCCAGCATGGAGCTGGCAGCACTTGGTCAAAGCCACCCCAGGGCACGTGGCCATGAGAGCAGGCCCAGCTTACACTGAGGCATGCGGATGTACCTGTGCGAGTCTGCAGGGACACCTGCAGGGTCTGTCCTGCTCACCAGACATATGTGATTCCACATCAAGTCTGCTCTAACCTTAAGCTGTCCAACAGCTAGAATGGGTAGGAGCTTTCAAACTACAGCTGTAGCTCTCTTGATCTGTTGACAGTTGGATTCTGAGTGCTTTCAGGCATTTTTCACAAAGGATGGGCACCAAAACAGGATTGTTTTGTGAAGAATAAAAGAATTAACTCAGTGAAGCAATACTTAAACCAATACTAAAGACAACCAAAGCCCAACCTTTACAAAGCTCCTGTTGAACTCAGTGTTCTCCCAGTACCAAGCAGGGAGGTGCAGGAGGCAGGTGCACAGGGAGGCACAGAGCACATGAAGAACCGAACTTCAAATACCACATTACCCACAGGTTACAAAGTTAAACACATCAGCCATTTAAAAAGAAAACTAAGCCTAATCTATCTAGCAGGAGAAGGCAACTAACTCCAAGAGTAAAGATAAATGTGCTACTTGTCCACTAAAACCAGCGTGGAATGCAACAAAACAAAATGCCTGCATCTGCCTAACTGCATCTGCCTAACCCCGATCCAATGCCACCATTCCAAGGCAGTATTTCCATCACAATACCACGTACTTTCTATTACATCTCCCCAAAAGACACTCCTTGCAGCTCAATTCCACATTCCCTGATACACCATATCTTTACAAATATCTTCTTACCTGACATTAACATTTCTGACAATTCTGTTTCCAGGTCATTTATGTTTCTCTTAAGCTAAACTCCTTATTTTCTTCTCCTTTCAATCCCATCCCATGTATATTCTCCATAGTAAGGCGCTCCTTAGCACCGTTTTCTCACCATTTGAGGGTCCAGTACAACACTGGTGAAATGCTTCTCAATAAACATTTTTTGCATACTGATGGTAAACGTTTTTTGCTTATTCTTCATGACTATAAAGATACATTAATTGTTCTCATTTGCTGTATCATTATACTATTTGAGAGCACAACGATTGCAACAGCTACTGTTTTGTACTATGCCCAGAACAGCAATATTTTTGCAGCAATATGTCAGTTACACTGTTTGAAGTCTACTCAACTGAATAATTCCTTCACCTCTGTGTTCTCTGAATAAACTGCACAACCCTTCTCCTCTTTATTCGGAGGGTGATGTACTCCCACATAAGTGTCTCCAGAGAACCATAGAACAGAGCCAACAATACGGTGAATTACACTGGTCTGAGGATGCAGACACCCCGGATTTCTGACGCACTGCCCAGCTGTGATGCACAGACGGACCTGCAACGCGTCCAACTCTGAGTTGTGAAGTCACTTGTGTAGGAACCATCAAATCCTCAAAATGCAGTGATGAGAATCAATGCACTCTCCTCAAGGGTGGGATGATTTACACTCATTTTACTATTGAAAGATGAGGTGGAATACAGAATTTGTTACATCTACACTGTACAAGACACAATTGGTAAAACTTAAGCACGCCAACTAGTTCCATTTACTTCCTTCTTTCACAGCCTTTGTCTTTTATATGCCTTTTCATGTTGTCATTCATCCTCAGAAAACCATTTACAGAATCAGTGTGCCCAAATACTATGGATTTCCACTTCCCCCCCATCAACATTCCTTTCAGTTATCCACTGAAAGCATATTTTATACCAACTTGAAGAAACTGTGTTTTTTTGGCTAAACAACAAATGAAGCTACAAACAATAACCCAACAAAACCAACAGCCGTTTGTTAATAAAAGGGATGGGCAGCTACTGGTGAAAGCAACAGTCCTGCTGCCTGCTTGCTTCTGGCCAGGTCTGCAGGCCAAGGGCACTGCCAGACCCTATGCTGAGCCAGTTGAGCAACCATCTATTAATGTGTTGGATGAATTAGCTTTCCAGTGGTTCAGTAAGTTGAGTGGGCTTGACAAGAGTTGTGCGGCTGGTGCAAGGCCACAGCAGCGTGACATTCCTGCAGGAGTCATCGACTGTCAGATTATGTCGAAGGAGAAGAGATATCCACGTTGTTCAGGTGCACCACAACTGCTTCAGGCACTGCCACTGGAGGCTCCAAACCAACCTTCTCTCTGTGGCTGTGGCACTGCGATGCACAGCCCGCCCAGCACCCAAGGACCAGCATCCAGAGGTACCAGGGCCCACTACCAGACAGAAGCCTGGCCCCAATGTGCTGCTCTTCCCACAGCGACAAGAACTTCACTCGCTTGTTTTGTAGTGCCTGAAGCTGACAAGCCAACAGCTGATCACCTTTCCTTAAACCCTCTAAAAAAGGCAGCAAAGGCAGCAGAGATGTGACAGAAACATGTGACATCCCTGTTGAACAAAGAAGCTCCGCTCATTTCACCAAGTACAGCTACAAATGGTCTCATTTCAGTTCTCTGATCCATTACTACTGCTACTACTATGTTTTTTCAGCACAGCAGACGTGGTTAGTGCCTGCCATAGCACAGTATGAAGCCGGGACCAGCTTTATTCAATTACAGACAGCACTCACCACCGAGCACTTCACTACTTCAAGTCTGCAGCGATAACTAGTGCTGTTTCTAATGATTTTCTTCATTGATCTGTGTATCTTCTAAAATGGTGTTACTATCAGAAAACAAACAAAATGAAAATTTTTAGGCAGCACTCATCCCTGAGCTGGTTTGACTGACAGTTGGATTATAACTGAACAGAAATACACACATTAGTTGTTTTGAGAGCTCTCATCTTCTGATATTGTATGAAACAGCACCAAGCCTGTATATGGCCTACTTAGGCTTTGTTTTTTTGTTATGGTCTTCGTATAGTACACTGGAACACTACTTTTCATAAGAAGGTACATAATTTTTACACTTCCAGAGACCAGAAGTTCCAAGGCTGTGAATATGCTGTGTCTTACTACAGACACCATCCTCGTGCACCAAAGTTCAATAACATCTGCGTGCAATGAAATTAAACCTGATGAACTGCTTGGCCAGAGAGGAAAAGCAACGGAAAGCAAAGGGCCTGCTTCTATAGGCTTTTCCCCTGACACTAACAGTCAACCTAATGTTACAAGGTACAATTCAAACTTGCTTAGAGAATACTATCAATTCATTCTTAATACTGCAAACTCTGCCAGAGACCATCCATCTCCTTCACACTGATTTTACTGCATTAACTCAGGCCTCTTCTCACCTCCTGCTGACAACCCTCCAACCCCTGGCTTTCCCAGGTGTGCTGCACCTGACCCCAGGACACCAGGCCGTCCTGGCACAAGAACAGAGAGCTGCTGCAGCACAGAACCCACCTACCTGCAAACTGACCTCGGCATTTCCTCCTTTGAGTCCATGCTGTTTCCAACGCAATTTACTATGTGCAGACTCTCCTAAATTTTCCTCTGACTCTCTGAGGAGAAGACAAAACCTTGAACCGTAAGAGCTGCTCAAGCCTCTATTTAGAAGGATGCTTAAGGTGGAAATGCATCCAATTTCCATGCAGACACATATCTACCACCTTCCATTAGAGAAGGAAATATTTCAAAATTTCTTTAAAATTAAAACAAGCAGGAAAGCAGTCTGCTTAACACAAGCTAAAACATACATCTACACCATTTCCTGCAGAAATTGCCACTTAGCTTTCAAAGCAGAGTTCAGGATCCCAGTAAAAATGTCCACAGCTACCATTGTTTCGGCACTGTGAAAACTGCACTGAAACTCACCCACCTCCTGCTCCATGAGTTCGTCCTGTTAGCTGTTAACTGAAAATTACCATTTATATGCCGTAACGTAGACTGGGAAAACTTCAGTGACTTTTACGTACACAAACACAGGCAGTAACTGAAATCAGTTCCAACTTAAGGCTAAGTTTCAAGACAAATGAATGACGGCTCTTCAGAAGCGTGCTCACAATAACAGTATCACTTGCTACTGCTCCTCAAAGTGAAAAAAAAATAGACGTTAATGCAGCAGAAACAAAAACTAGCACAGAAAAGACCGGAATTCCACACAGAAAATGAGCAAACTGCCATTCTTTCCAGCAGGCAGCATCCTACAACGCACAGCCCTCCTGAAGAGTCACACCATACTCCATCCGTCACTTTCCCTGCATCACACTGCCAGCACAGTGGTGACAAAAATGGTACATTAATAAGATGGCAAAGATTAGTCTTAAGTATGCTGCTTACAGCATTTCGTTCTCCTGACATTAAAAAAGAAGGGGTCATAACCGGCTGTTACTGATTTGTAGTGACAGAAATTGGGCTCGAACGTTAAATAAAGATTAGTTAGTATTTGCAGACGACTGTGAACATACAAAATGCTATGTAAGCAGCAAGTATTAAGTCTTCCCACACACTCACTTTGGCATGCCTCCAAGCAGGGAAGTCCCACAGAAACATTTTTACAGCAGTAAAGAGAACCTGATACAGATCAGGCAATCACAGCAACATCCACAACAGCCTTTCCAAGAAGCACCTACAGGACTGGGAAGCCGATGCCCAACAGCCACGTTCGCATCCTTCTACAAAAATTAGACATCAAAAAGCAACTCCTCTCCCAAGGCAGCTCGTACAGAAGGATACCAACAACCTGAACCTCTGCGGTCCTCACCACAATCCAAAGTGATCTACAAAACTCCAAACATTTTGTACATCTGGTTCTCTGGCTGTCTAGTATTTCTGACCAGACTGCAACTCCGCAGCGCAAAACACACAGCCTACAGCATAGCTGTCACTTTGATTATTCACGTAGAAGCTTATTTTCAGCAAATCACAGCTTCTGCCTAAAGCAGACCAGTTTCCTCAGATGCAAACTCCAAAGTGGTGAGGAATTAAGCAGTCTATTACATGCCACAGTTTCTGGTCAGTTAACAGGAAAGCTCCTCCTGAACACGTAAGGAAAACCACCATCCTCTACCTGAAGGAAAAATCAGGTAATTCCACCTAGTCAAAAAAGAAAAAAAAACAACAAACATGTTTGGTTAAGCTTTCTTCCAGCAGCAGGAAAAAAACAAATTGCTCTGAACAAAAAGAGATAGAGAGAAGAGCAGGGAGGTGCGTTCAGGCATCATTTTATCTACTTTCCAGAAGTTGAGCAGGAGACGAAGAGGGAGGGACAGGTCTTATTGAGTAGGGTGGCCCACATCAGCCTGTTCACAGAACGTGGACCTACACCAGGCCTCAAGTGTAGAACTGGCACTACAGCTTACATAAACCACGGAAAACTCCAAAGTGCAAAGGCTCATAATGAGATCTAACCACAGCAGGCTGGTATGCATCCAACTGAAGCAGGAGGTCTAGCAGGGTTCTGACAACAGCATCTGATTAACTGCGGTGAGGCTAGAAGAAGTCTCATGCAGAGGACGTTCCTGTCACCACGATCCCAGATCTCCCTCATCTCCTGCACCCCACCCCAGGTAACACCTGGGCAGCTTCCCGTGGGGTGCAGGCGGAAACCAAACAGAAACGCACGTGATCTTCCTGCCTGCATACATTAATGCAAATCAACAGCAGTCCCAAATTTCCTCGCAGAGCTCTAACTGATCTAGTACAGAGTGTGTAACATTTCAGACAGAAAAAGATAAAAGGGAGATCACAGCACAGATTATAGGATTACTTTTGGAACTGGCACATAGCCCGAACGGTTTTTCAGAGTAAGATCAGGTAGGAAAGCAGATGACAGCAGGAGTAAAGTTTTATTTGCCCAGCCCTGCAGTAACTGAAGGCATTCCCACCGCTGCCTGCCCAGACGGCCAATGCAGCACCTCTGGGACCCAAAGGGACGGCGCTGCTCAGCACCTCCTTCCTGCTGCCAGGAGCCCTGTGCCCTTCCACCCATGGGCTCCACGGGGATTTAGGCATCCACCATGCAGAAAACCACTCCTGCTCCACAGCTCAGCTCCTCAAGGCAGGTTCACCTAAGGGGTGCAATCAGGCAGAAAGAGCCACAGGAACAGAGATGTGCGACCACCCCACGGTCAGGACCATCCCACCAGTGGAAGCAAGGCACTGCAATGGCCTGGTGGCACAATGAACACCATCTGCAGGTGGAATAGGCCAACAGAGCTCAGTGAACATGAACATGTGCTCCAAAACAACTCTTGGTTACATAAGTGCCCAATTTGGGCCTATCGTATCAGTTCCAGCAAGTCTCTCTCCATCACTGCCCTCTACGCATAAGGAACAGCTCTTCATTTTCAACGGATTGCCAGCTTGAGCTCCTACAGATCCTCCCAAAGGATTTGAGAAAATAACCTTCCTACATTTAAGGCAAACATCCATACTTCCCATGTCTAACGGGACAACACGCTCCACGACTCAGACTTTACATGACAGCCATCATGTATGCCTGATGGAGCCAACAGCCTAATGGCAGCATGCTTCACTACAGAAGCAACATGAAGGTGATGCAGCTGGACACATAACATGCTTTTCAAATGGTTCCAGCAAGCACACACACCTTCCTCCACCTCCCCATCTTCTTCGGTACAGTTCTGTTTACCTGGTAACCCCACCTCATCTCCTAGGATCCCTTAATATACACTCTCAAGTTATGTTTAATGAAAAAAACACACTTGAAAAACACCAACAAATGTCTTAGAGCTCCAAACTGCTTAGAACATGGCTGCAATCTTTAATCTAGAACTGTTCACATTTTCCTCTTCACTGGAGACAGAGGAAGCCTAAGCCCACTTGCAGGTTTACACAAGAATCCATTAATCCACTTTGTAAACACAACTTCCCTAACCAGTTTTGAATTCAAGGTATGCTTACTGTCATTTATATCCCCTTGGAACAGAGGAAAAAACCTGAGAATTCCATTTTGTACAGACAGTTATTGTTATTTGATGAACCTTAATGCCTGACCTACTGTGTGGGAAGGGAATTACATGATTGCACATTAGCCATTTTTGGATCGTACTGACGTGTGCAGTTTGCCACGGCCCCTCTTTGAGGCACAAACATGCAGCCTTGAAGAAGAGAACCTTATTAACTTCCATAATAATACCCCATCGGTAAGCAGAACTGAGCAACACAACCAGAAAGGCAAAGCAATGCAGCAAGAGAAACAAAGCGCCTCAAGGCTGATTTGTCTGATTATTTTAAAGTGTCAAACCACAGGTCTCCCAGTTTGCACAATTCCTTCTGTTCTCTACTAGCACAGTAATACCACACAGGCACGTGGCTGCATCAGCAACATATTTTAATTGATAAATGTTTTGAAAATGAAACAAATACTGACATAAACACATTGGTTTATAAAATATGGCTTATCGACACTGGATGGAAGCCCAATTAATAAAACACTCAGTAGTGGAGGTGAACGTAAGCCAGCAGCACGTTACAGGTAAGAAAAAATCAAATCGTGCTCCATCCCTGAAGCGTGTGTTTAATAAAATATTACCGTGCCTGGTAAATCAACTGTGCAAAAGCCAGCTTCACCTTTTCCGCCCAACCACTTCTTAGGCCACCAACAACCAGCCGCACCACAGAGGTGACAAAGCTACTGGGGCAGCCTTGCATCCTGGTACCCATAGTTTCCAACGAGCTGCAGGTTTCTAGAAATAATACTTATGAGAATTAATAAAAATATCGCTGCTTAAATATGAAAACTGAAGACACAGTACTGGAAAATCGTTTGATTGGGGCATGAGGACACTTCAGTGAGCGGGTGAGTCGCCCAGGAAAGGCGGGTTTATTGGCAGGGCCTTGTCACAGACACAGAAGTGAAGCTGGAGGTTGGGTACCAAGAAAAATGAAGACAGAAAATGTGACCAAAGGGAAGAGGAGAATGAGCACCGAAAGGTACTTGTCTCTTATTCCCACAGTTATTACCAATAAGGAGCATAGAGCATAATCAGATCCAAAACAGGTTTGTAGCTTCCCCAGCCTCCGTCATCAAGGACTACTTCCCAAACTTACAGCAGGGTACAGGCAGGGAATTAATTTTGCCAGCACCGTAAGACAACTTCAGTCCTTCCAAATGAGAGCAGCGTAAGTTCCCTAAGTGTGACTGCAAAAATGCTACTTCTGAGGCAGTCAGAGCACGGCAGGACCAACCCCTCCAGCAGGGTCCCCCAACCTGACCACAGGCTGCCCCGCATCGCAGCGCCCGGCTCCGTTCCGCCCGCAGCTGAAGGAACAGCTTGGCACACGGTTTTCCAAAAGGCACCTAAAGCAACAATAAAAATAGAACAGCACATGGCAGCGTGCCAAACCAGAGCTCTCCCGTAAGAACACAGCTGAAGTACCAAAATAGGTGAAAATAATGAAACTCGAAAATTACTTTTGCTGCTATTCTTACATTATGAAGATCACGTTCCTTCTTTTTCAAGGTAATTGAAATGAAAGCAGTTAAGTCTGTATCCTTCTGACTTCCCATTTGTCTGCTACAAGCATAGCGAGGCCATATTTACACTGCAGTCACTGCTCATCCTCATTTTAACAAGTTTTTACCAAGTTTCCCCTGTTTTCTCCCTTGGAAAAAAACACTGGAATGTGTCAGCTGCCTGCTTCCAAGATCACACGTGAAACAAAGGTTACTGCCAGTGGTCAGGACGTAGTGTCTTGTTACTCAAACAAATTGAATTATTTGGCTACTGCATCCATAACCATCCAAAATATCCTATTACAGGACTCACATCATCTAAAATCACACTCAAATTAAAAACTAGAGACCTCAAATGCACGCTGCATTAATTACAAAACTGCATTTCTGACATTTATTACTCAAAGTGATTTTTATTACCCCTGTTTAACTACAAAATCAACTACCCACAGTCAGAGAATAAAAGTACCAGAAATAGGGAGATTGAACAGTCCCCTCAAATCACCCCACACAAACTATCCTCAAACTCAATTCAAACAAATAAAACCAGCCAATTACATTACCTGCTAATTATCTGCTTACTAAGACTTGATACGGTTTAAATTCCCAGCGTTCATCCACGTTACGAGGCGACCTGAGATTTTTGCCCAAAGGAATAGCAAGTAATTGCATTAAAAACAGAAAGGTCTCTTTTTCAACAGCTTGTCTTTATTTGCAAATAAAGCAAAAGTCTTTTTTCCCCATCCGATGTGCTACAAGGAAGGCACTCTCTCATAAAACTTATGCTGACATTCTAGTTACGTAAAAAAGGCAATTCAGGCATGGCCAAGAAGTGCAATATTACCTCAAAAAGTACTCATGTCTTTTGAGGCCAACGGTGTGTATGGAACAGTAAGAAAACAGCTGTATTAAGTCGTCTTTGCTGCCCAACGACTACAAGAGCAGCTCTCCCAGAAAGCACAGAGTGCCCCACGTGTGCCCCAGAAGCAGCCAAGGCACCGCAGCAGCAGACAGGGCACAAGTGCACAGGTGGCAGGAGCTGCCCTGCACAATGCAGGCACTCTGCATGGCAAAACCCATCACTTGAGGCTTTTTTTCCATAATGTAAGAGTCACAGGCCAGCGTGTGGCAGTTTGCTTGTCACATCAACCCTAAGGCAATGGGAACAAATACAGGAATGCCTCCATCTTCAGAAGCTGCACAGAAATCTGCTATAAAAACCAAATCTTCTTCCACTGAACCTGAGCACTCCTGCTCCTCTCCTCTAATCCAGCAACTAATATTCACTGAAATAAATGCAAAGAGAAGGAAGATGTACGAGGCAATGTAAGTGCAGCACCAACAATCCATGAGACTGGAGAACAGAAAAGAAAGCAGGTACCAGCGCACCAAAAAGCCAGGCATGCTTTCCTCTCCAGACACTTGGCTTCCAGTGGGCACTGTCACTTCTCAATCACAGATCAGTCAGTCCTCCTGTGTATGCCAGTCTTCTCACGTCTACACGTTCTTCCAGTCATACTCTTATGCTCTTTTACAAAAAATACTTCTTCCCTCAGTGAAAGTTATAGCAACCTACAGCAAAACAAAACAAACACAGAACACAACAGAGCAAACAGTAAAGTACATCCAGGGCTACACAGCAGTTGCAAGGCAGTGAACTTTTAATTTCCATCTGACGTTGCAATAAGATGAAGTAACAGCATACAAATGTGGGTCCGTGTGCACCTTATTTCTACACTCATTGGAATAAATTGGTTTAAAAAGCAGATTGTGCTTCTCCAAATGACTGCAGCCAGTGAAGACCAGAAAAGAGCTGTCACTGAAATACAAAGGGCTACCTAAGAGCCCTCCAGGACCCCATTTTTCCACGTCCCCTTCTCCAAAGCCAGGCGCCAGACCTCCTCAGCTCCATTCAGTCCAGGGCACTCAGTGAGATGAAGGCAGGGAGCCTCACGTGCCTTGTTTTCCACCCAGTACCTCGCCCATCTGTGGTTTCCTTAATAGCGCAAACCTTGGAAATAAACAAATACTAAAAACACAGCACTGTGAAACGCAGCGGTGCTGTAACATTTAGGACTTGATCCTGGCCACCAAACTGAACGAACGTGAACAGAAGGCAGCTTTTGCACTGATACCTAAGAAAACGTTTGACTGCTCAGAGAACAGTCCCTCAAGTCTCCCAACACGAACAAGCCAGCACCAGCACCGAATTCATCTGCATCTGAACGAGGGCCTTGTTCAGGAGCTTCTCTAACTCCACGTTTACTCTCCAAAAGATCCAACCTGACCAGATCTCATGAACCACAACATGAGAAAAGTGAGTTCAAAGAAAACAGATTCCAATAAAATTTTGTATGAATTCACATTCTGAATCTCCAGGTCCCAGAAGTTCTCACTGTACAACACAAATAAATATCAGACCTTATTATGAGTCATGTTACACTTCAAGGCTCCTCCTCAAACTGCAGATATCTGACCTGTTGGAAACAGGTGTCTTTTTTTTCAAATATAAAAAGCCAACTGATGGCACTGGACTAATCTTCAGATGCAAAAACCATTGACAGAATGGTGAAAGAGTCGAATGGTGGAAAGAACCTTTATAAAAAACATACTAAAACAAAGCTCTTCAGCGACACAGGCATAACACAGCAAAGCCTACCCAAAGGTCTCCCTGCCAAACATACCACACCAGGACAAAACATCCAGCACCCCTGCCCTGCAGGCTGCCCTGCCAGCACGGCTTCCCCACCATGCCGCTTCATGGTGCAATGGGAGGCAGGCCCTCAGCTGCCCCCAGTGCCTTGCAGCCACACGGGCTCCCAGAGCTGACCCAGGAGCCCAGTGCTGGCAGCATTGTGGCCCAAACTGGGCACACGGTGAGCTCCTCCCTGGCAGAAGGAATCCCAGGACTTGTCCAGGGGCACGCAGTCAGGACAGGACAGAAGGGGACCACTGAGGTCAGTGACAGAACAGTTTGAGACCATCAAAGATTCCCATTTTCACTTCCCATTTGACTTTAGAAGTGGAAGTGATCTTAAATGTGGGACTGCTCTGAATCTCAGCATCGGCACTGGGACTGCGTGTCACGTGCAAGTTTTTGGGACGTGTGGAACAGCCCTTTCCACTCCACCATGGATTCACTGTGCTCAAGCTTCCTGTTCCCCATCCAAAGCCCCACTTGCCCACACACCCATTTCCCAAGGACTGGTTATTGCTTCATTCTCTCCCTTCTTTGGCAGTGATCCTCATATAAGAAAGCTGAAGTTTTCATAATGTGGACATGTTTCTTTATACCAAGAAAATGACCAGAGCTTAACAGTCTTAAGCTGTTAATAATGTTGGCTGCTATCAACCACTTCCTTCCATTAAAGGACAACTACTGAAGCAGATGAAGCCCAGAAGAACAGCATCCAGCTGACAGAGGAAAAGTCTATAAGGCATCCCTTACCCAATCTGTTCCCTTGATTCCTCACCCAAGAACAGACAGTACCACTTTGGAAATTCGCACCTACAGCATCTGCTGAGGGTTTTAAATTACTTGGAGAAGAAACGGTCACACCGTTGGCAGAGATCACAGCGAGCTCAAAACTCAGCTCCTTCAACAAAGCACAGGATTGCAAGAACACAACCAAGAGGCCAAAATAGCCAGCACCAACACTTGCTTACTTCTGGGATTCACTTGATAAAAACAAGCAATTCAAGTGCTGAGTGGCCTCTGTGAAACACACAGCACACAAATTCCAGAAAACCAAACTTCTCCTATATTTGCCTGCAGCAACAAACCGAGGCAATACCACTACAGACGAGAATGACAAATGGGGACACTCCAATCATTCTAAATTTGAACTGCAAATGACAAAAACAATGTAATAAAAAGGTTCACAGCACTCTGATGCTAAAGTCATTCCATGATTTAACTAAGTCTCCTGTACTTGCTCCCACCACCGAGTGCACACTTTCAAGTGGTCTGTAGCCTGCAGCCATCTTCTACAGGCGATTGCAGTGCCATGTAATACTCAAGAGAACCCGTCCACATTGCTTTGTTTAATACACAAAACCTAAGAACATTGATGCTGTTCATAGACTGGGTTGAAACAGAATAAGGAGATCATGTATCAATGTTCTCCACACGGCTTCCAAGTGGGAGTGACTTCATTCTATACATCTGCATCTTTACATGCATTAGGATGTAAACCAGGAATGCTATATATTTATGGAATTTGAGTTAACGACCAGCTAGTCTAATATTCCTATTTTTAAAACTGAATGCTCTTTAAGCAAATAACGACTTTCGAACTAACTATTCCAATAAGCTACGAAGCTACCAACCTTTTGTAGTTATAAAGATTCCAAATATATTCTATGCACTGAACTCTGAGCACTACAAACCTCCTTAGTGGCACCGGTGAGCTCTGCTTTCAACTGCAAACTATGGAGACCTGGTGAGTCAAAGAGCCGTCCACAACTTGAGCCAGAGTGCTGTGCAGGGCACCAGCCGGCCCTCACAGCACTCATGGGCTGCACTCGGCTCTGACCTCCTGAAAATGTAAATGAGAGGAAGAAAACCACATACACAGCTTTGGCCCAGGTAGGCAACAGGGTGGTGTCTGAGCGTGATGAAATTCCACAGCCAAACTTACGCATCTCCCCAGCCCCAGTGTTGTTTCCTGTTTGTTTACCCAACGGTAAACTCACCGCAACAGCCCCAACTTCCCAGATTTCCCTCCCTGGCTGCTCAAAGGGCACAGGATGGCGGGGCCCTGCTGCCATCATCAGAGGTTCACCCGTGCAGGGAGCGCTGGGGGCGAGCAGGCGGCACCAGGAAGGCGCAGACGAAGGCCCGCGTCGCACTATCGCTGCGGTATTCGTGTACCTGCGGTAACTGACCCACGCGCGGGCGTTCTGGCGAGCGCCGGGCAGATCCACGCCCCAGGAACGGCAGGAAGGGGCGGAAGGACGGCTCTAGGGGAGGGGGCACGGAAACGGGGAAGAGCCGGGCGGAGAGCGCCCAGAAGCGGCGGGGAGCCGCCGGGACCCGGCGCCGGGGGGCCGCCGCGCAGCAGGAAGGGCGCAGCACCGCTCGGCTCCTTCGAAAAGGGGCTCGACGCCGCCGCAGGGAGCGCCGAGGCGGCCGCGCGGGGCTTCGAGGCCGGCGCTCCCGGCGGCGTTCCCTCGCCTACCGGCTCCGCGAACCCGCACGGCTCCGGGGCCGCGGGCCGGAGCTCGCCGGGCGACGGGAGGAAGCGGCCGCCTCCCGCCCGCTGCCGGCCAATGAGCGGCGGGCGCGGGGCGGGCGGGGCGCGGAGGCGCCCGGCGGCGGAGCAGGCCCGGCGGGGCCGCGCGTGACGCACTTCGGTAACACGAGTCCCGCCCGGCGCCGCGCGGCCCCGGCCCGATGGGCCCCGGGAAAGGGGGGGGCGGGGGAGCGGGCGGGCTGCAGCGGGAGGGGCAGCGCTTCCACACGGCCCAACACCGAAGGGAAGGGAAGGCGGGAGCGGGTTGGGGCCGGGCAGCGCGGAGAGGAGAAGGGCGAGCGGGGCTACGGGAGCCCGCGGGGAGCTGAGCGCGGAGCCGGGGGAGAAACCGACCGCGAACGCAATAATAAAAAGGAGAAGCCCCGAGCTCCGCGCCGCCTCGGCGGCTGGAGTTGGATCCGGGCTTTATTTTATGTTATTTTGGCCGTCAGTCCGCGCACAGAACACGAGCGGGGCAGCAGCTCGGCCGTGCAGGGCGGAGCGCCCCGAACAAAAGTGGCGCCAAAAGCCCCCGGCACGGCCGCCGACCTTCCGCCTCCTCCTCCTCCCCCACCGCAGCCGCCCAGGCTCCGGCTGCACCCCGCCGCACGCGGCCCGGCCCGCTTCGCGCACAGTCAGTCACCGCAATCACCACCGGCAGCGCCGCGCCGACCCGCCCGGCTCTACGCGCTGCGGCGGCCGCCCCGAAGCGCTCGGAAAGGCCGCGGGGTCCCACAAAGGCCCGGCCGCGCGAAGCGGGGCAGCGCAGCGACAGCGGGCGTCGTCGGGGCGGGGGGGGGAAAGAACGGCCCGGGCCTCCGGAGCGCTCCTGCCGGCCCCGCTCCGAGCAGAAGGAGCCGACGAAGGAGCGCGTCGCGCCGAGCCGCGGCCGGGCGCCGTCGGGCGCGGGCCGCGATGTCCCCGCACGTCCCGGCTCGGCCCCCGGCGGCCGCCGCTCCGTTTCCCGTCGCCCTCCTCCGCTCCGGCCGTGCCCTCCCCGCCCGGCAGCGCGCACACAATGCCCGGGTCCTCCATCTTGCCGGCAGCCGCCGCTCGGCTCGGGGGAAGGGGGAGGAGGAGAAGGAGGTTCTCCATTTTAGCTCGCCGAGCGCCGGGCCCGGCCTGCCCGCGGCCCACCCCGGGGCGGAGGAGCCGTGCCCGCGTGCCCCGCGCCGAGGGGCCGCTTTCGGGGCCCTCCGCTCTCGGCCGCTCTCGCGCCCCCTCCCCGCCGCGCGCGCCGGGGTGGGGGGTGCCGGCGCGGCGCGGGGCCCGGAGCGTTTTGGCGGCTCGGCCCCGCCGTCCTCCATCTTGGCCGCGCCGAAGCCCCGCGGCCCGCCGCGCCCCGGCCCGGCCCCGCTCCGCCGCCGCGCGCCCCGCTCCCGCGTCCCCCCTCCAAACTTCCAGAAGCTTCGCCGCCATTTTCTAACTTACCTTGCCCAGCGTCGGCGCGGGCGGCGAGGAGGCCCGGGCGCGGCGCCGCGCTCCTCCGTTCCCGGCTCGGCCGCCGCTCGCGCGCCCGGCCCGGCCCGGAGACGTGCCGGCGGGGGGGTCTGGGCCCGGCGGGGAGCGGGCAGGTTATTTAATTTGGCGGCGGCGCCGGGGATTGTTTGGGGTGTTCGCGGCTCGGCGGCTCGCGAGCGAATGGAGGCCGCAGGCGCCACCTGGCGGCCGCCGGGCGCGGCCCGCTCTCCTGGGCGTGGGGCGACATCTGCCGGCCGGCCGCGGCGAGCGGCGCCGCGCGGGGTAAACAAGGCGCTGCGCGTGCGCGGCCCGCTCCCCGGCTCGTCCGGGCGCGGAGCCACGGGGCCGCGCTGAGGAGAGCGCCGGGCGGGGCCGAGCCGCGGGAGGAGGCGCGGCCGCCGGCTTCGTTCGCGGGGCGGGATCGGGTGACCGAAGGGCGAGGGAGGAAGGCCTCCGGGAGGGCCGGCCGTGTCCGCGGGCCGGGCTGCGCTCCGCACGGCTCTTCTCGGGCGCCGCCCCTCGGAGCCCCGCACACGCAGGCGACACGGGGCGCTTCGCCGCGGCGCTCCTACGTGCTGCGTTCGTCTCTCAACTCAGTTCGTTTTGTGTTCTGTTTTTTTTTCCCCGGCCTTGTGCAATGCTGAGCTCGCAAGCTCCTGCTTCCACCCCGCAGCACCGCCGCTCGCCTGTGGGCTCCCAAAACTTGGAGCTTACCTGTAAAAACGTGCGATTTCTTTTTTTCTTGTGTTTTTCATCTCTAAGGACTTAAACGTGCTTATATTTGGAAGTAAAAACAAGTTCTATTTCTTTTCCTGTCTTGTGCAATGCCCAGCACGGTGCTCGTGCTGTGTGCTCACTGCATTACTTCTGTAGGAAAGGTTGGAAAGAAACCGTGAGTGAAGAAAGGCAGGAGAAAGGTCTCCTTTCAGGGCACTTGGGAATCCTGAGCCCCAAGCCGTAAGCCAGCGCTCCAGGTTTGGCTGCAGTTGTTATCTGCAGTGTGAGCTGCCACTGTGCAGATTGTAGATATGCGTGGAAATTGTGAATAAAACACTGTTAAAAAAATAAAAATACAAATAAAAACATATGTTCCAAACTTAATCATAGCGTGTATATATATATATATATATATATTACACATGGTATTCAATTACACATGGAAAAAGATCAAAAGGAGCTGAGCCTACTTGTGTTGTCCCCACACCAAGGTAGCTTCTGACAGCTGCCAGACTCCTCCGTGAGAATAAACAGCACGCTCCCAAAGCCAAGGCTTTGCCTGCACGGTTTCAGCAGTGGCTACTCGCACTAAAACCCAACGTTTTGCAAAGATTAAAACACTTTACTGCAAGAGCTGGAGAAGCACTGGGTGCTCCAGGCGGCCTCAGTCAGCTGTGTGGAAAACCCAAGCGCTCAGATACACGTCAGGTATGCGGTGCGTTGAGAAAACGCTGCAATTTGACACGCTCCACCTCATAGCTGAGATTTTTTTAGGTAATTGTGTTCAACAACGAAAACGTGACATTATTCTTAGGGCGCGGTTTGGAAGGAATGCATGCACAAGTGCTGACAGCGCCGTGGCAGGTACAAAAGCTGACTCAGACCTGAAAAGCTCAGATTCATAACACTTGTGCACGTCCTGACTCATCTGACAGTTGGTTTTGTGCGCTTGTGACAACAGCTCGTGGAAGCTCTCCAGAGACCCGACTCCGGGTGCAGCAGCACAATGCCAATCGCTGGGCACACAGACCAGGAGGATTTCCACTGCCTCCCAGTTGCTCCATTCATCTGCAGACACTGCGTAAGCAGAACTTGCATCATCGGAGAGGTGGGACGGGCCATTTCTTTCTAGAGAGGTTGGTTTCTTTTCTCTTTTTTTTTTTTTTTTCCTCCTTCTGCAAACCAGATCATTTCTCAGATGCTATTTAGAGTACAACCACACAAACAATTCAGTCAGCACAACCGGAGGTGCAGGAGCTCCTCAAGGCCCTGAAAGTGCCTGTTTGTCCTGGAGGACAGAAGATCGGGTTTTTCTTCGCCCAGCTGCACCCAGGAAGAATTCGTCCTGCAGAGCCACGCTGAGATAAGAAAGCAAACAGAAAACAGTTTATATGACACACACCTGAAAAGCAACCACAACAATCTCAAGCTGTGTACAGGAGTACAGGAGACAGAATAGCGGAACAAGTTCTGAACCACGACATTTGTTGTGAAAGACAAAAGACAAAAAAGGCTCCGCAAAGGCTCCGTATTCTGCTTTTTTTCCCCAAAAAGAAAATCATTCTGAGCCCAAGCCTTCCAACTCCTATAGCAACAGGGGAGATGTGTTGAAAAGCCCTTCTTGCTACATAACTACTCTTTTCTAAGGACAGTTCCAGATGTGTTTTGACCCATTTTCAAAACCTGTGAAGGAACCAAAGAACATCCTGAAGGGTCTGTGTAGAACTTCAGCATTCCAGCATGTTCTCCAATAAAATAACAATTCCGAAATCCGCCATCCAAGCATAAGGAAATAGAGACGTTTTACAGCTCTCACCTCACTAGAAAGGGTTTGCATCTGACAGAAGAGCTGTGAGAAAGATGGGAGGAGAAAGGACTTTATGGGACGACATCACCTTTCTTACAGCAGTCACTCTTAAGACTTCAAAGTCCACCGTTACGGATAGTGAGCCCAATTCAGAGATGATTTAACAATGGCTTTTACAACAGGGATTGTTACAACACTGGATCCAAAGAGAGCTCTTGATCAGTCACCCATTTAAGAAACAGCGCTAGGAAGGGGCAGACAGTGAACTAGTTCCGTGTCTGATTAATGGCCAAAGCTCCACAGGCAGATCAGAGCACCCTCAGGCTGCCAGATGGCTGATTCATTCCTCCAGGCAGGAGACTCGTGCTCATGTTGCTCCCTTTTCTTTGAGAGCAACAGAATAGGAAATTGCTCTGCAATTCTGTTTCCTCTTCTCTATTTTTAAAAATAAATAAATAAAAAGCACATCCCTTGACCATTCCTTTTATCTTTTCTAAAGATTTGCTTATAAGTGTTGGAACAAAAAGAAGAGGGAAAAAAACAACAGAATTGGTGCACTGGATTAATTGCAAGGAGAGGTGGTGACCTTGATCACCTGTATTAAATAAGCTACAGCCATATTTTTATCTGTCTTGCTGGGGACAGGGACAAAAAGCAGTCTTCCCAGTCCAATTTTCTTTCTCCAGTTTCTGAAACTGACTCAGTCACTCTAGGGAAATCTGCTCTGAAACCTTTTGGAGATGAGCTATTACATAAGAAACTAAAATAAAGACCAAGAAATGGGTTACTTTCCCCTAACTCACAGAGAGAGATTTCACATCAGTAGCTCCTTAGGCCTTTCCCTGTTCTGTGAATAACTTCTTCCTTTTGTGGTTCACATAAATCACCCTTTTTGCCCCTGCTTTTCACCAGTGTTTTCCACCCTACTCAGCTCTGAATTTTCTTGGATTCCATTTCTTCCCAACGTGCTCTCAGACCCACAGAGGCGTGTGGAGTCACAGCTCACAGCTTTGTCACTTTCCACTTTGCTTCACTCTTGGTTCTTGATATGAATTAAAACTCTAGCAAGTTTTAATTCATATCAAGCTTTAATGGCACAAATGCCTTCCTGCCATTTCTTCCCTCAGCTGTCCGCCTGTGCCACCCGCTTGCCAGGGCCCTGCTCTCGTTCCCATATTTGAGGTGAGGGGGTTCTTGCTGCTAGTTCTCCTTCTTTGAGATAATAACCCCATAGCCACATTTTAAAGCTTTCATCATTAAACTGTGTAAAAGCCAAACGAAATATTGGGAGGAAATAACGAAAAGCCCTTCTCCTGGTTAAGAGGAGCTGCTTTCACTGCAGGCGTGACTTCAGCCTTACAGATCTGACAGTGAGCATTACCACTCCAGCCCTCCACTGAGCCAAGGGCAGGATCTACTAGGAGGCTCCAGGAGTCAGAAGCAAGCCTTCCACTCAAGCAAAGGGACCACGGGGCAGGCAGTGCTTTGTGAGTTGGGCGCCACGGCAGCATTGGTGACAAGACCTGCAGAAGAGGCACGTGTGCACGGAGAGGCAGGAGACAACAGACTGTCCAACAACAAAAAGATGGAGAAGCAGACGATGGCTGCCATGAGGCTAGGTGGGCCTAACAGCAGCAGCTAGCCATGAGCGAGGAGGCACCTTGAGTTGGAAAGTAAAACCTCCGCAGAGACCCCACAGTACTGTGAACACAGGGCTGCTCTGCTCCCAGGAGCATGCAGCACATAGCAGCTCTCAGCTGCTCAGCTTTGTAGAACCACAGGCCTCTCTGAGATGTTGACACAGAACCGGGCTTTACCTGAGATGAGAAGGAAGGCAGCTGGCTTGTGGTTAGGTGAGTAGAACTGGGACATTGTTCTGCAGCTTAAGCTCTGCCCAAAATCACAGAGCAAAACGATGATAAACAAGTGAAGTCAAATATATTTATCTTTAAATTGTCATCAGCAAGCTTTGAAGAAAATGATCCATCAAATAAACGAGTCAGCTCCCTCCTGTCTTTTCAGGCAAACACCCATTTTGGATATTGACAGTGGATCAGTTTATCTTGGTCTTTTCCCCACAAACTGCTGAGGCCAGAGCTTGGGGAGTGCTGCAGTGGGAGCGTGTGCAATAGGGGTCGGTGCCTACAGGACAGATAAGGTAAAGGAGCAGATTACTCCTTCAGATAAGCTTGCATGGTTTTCTGGGCTGACTTAGCAGACTCCCAAAGTTCTATCTGTATCTTTGTCACCGTTTCATTTAGTTTTCATCATCAACCAGCTACAAGGTTTCTTCCTGGAAGTCCTTCCCATCCGGTGTGGGGCTCAAGGGTGCTCTTGCTGCCTGAATCCCTGATACAGCATAAGGTACAAACAAAGCAAAGTGTGATCTCGTCATGGAGCTGCAATTGAGATTTTCTTCTAACAAAGCGATGCATGACAAGTAGCAGGCAGTGCAGCAGTTCGTTCGTGACATCTTGGCAGCTTGCACAGATGTTCAAAACGGTTAAGATAAAAATACTCTTTCAGAACACAACTTCCTTTAGCAGGGTTACAGAAGTACTGCCAGCCTCAACAGCAGCAGCTGAAGGGCTTCTTCGTCCACAGGGCCTTCTGGGAGCACTAAGCACTGAGGACAGCAGATCCCATTGGCTCTCCCATGTAACGCTATCAGGGTCGGGTACTGGAAAAGGAGGTAAAGCCAGTCCTGGATTCAGAAACTCCACTCTCTTATGCAAGAGTTCCAAGAGACTGCCACAGCTTGACACCTGCCTTTGAAAAGCCCGTATTGACAAGATAACTTCTAGAAGATAACTACTTCTAGAAGATAACCATTTGCTTTAAGTGATGAATCTCATCATGCTGTGCAAGTTACACAATTAGTAATCATCCAAAGGCAACTAAGTAGTTTTCACCCATCCTGCAGTAGCAGATACCTGCAACAAAACTAATATCATTTTCTTCCAAATTTTCTCAAGGGTTTTGCTTAGCCAAGCAATTTATCACTGGCAATGTACTGTCTTCTTCCCTGCCCCAGGAAAAAAGTGAGTTTTTGTGCTCTGTCAGTCACAGAGCTGTTATTCTCTGAATCAACATTTGTAATTCAGTGTAACGTTAACATCACTATTGTTTAAGAATGGAGTCCTGGCTAAAGAAATGGAGGATAAAACTGCTGAAATTCAGTTTCTGTGTATAATCACAGGTCACTGGCCCCCTCACAGAGAGCCACTTCACAGTTACAGCTCGGTAATTTCTCTACAGCAGCATCAGCACATCCCCTGAAACTGCCCAGCAGTGGCTCACAGAGACAGAGGTACTGTCAGCAACCCAAAGCAGTGTGAAGGCACAGCGAGGAGAGCTCTTCCTCATCAGATTTCCCAGCCACTCAGCAAAACTCAGTCACACAGAACACAAAACTAAAAGGGGGTGAGGGCAGTTGAGTATTAACTCATGGTTGAGTTCCATGAGGAATGGGAGCAATCTCACCAGACCAGTGGCGGCATGGAGAAGGCAGCCAGCACTCTTCTCAAAGCAGCTCCTGGAGGTAAGGCCAGCACAGGAGACACGGTCACACGCTGCCTGGGGCACCCAGCCTTCTTGCTGGCAGGAGTCAATCTTGCACCAGGTGGAAGGTATAAGAAGAACACTGTTCAACAACTTGGTCACTTATCTACCTCCACAGAAAAGCACTGCTAAAGCCAGGCAGATCTGCACGCTCTTCACTCTGTGGCCTTTTAGGGTAGGCCTTGAACATGATGCACTACAGCTCCCATGCTTTGAGAGGCAGGGCAGATTCTCTTCTGAGTAGTTACTAAATCTGATGGTCAGCAAGTTGTATTCCATCTTGTTCAATTTAATTCTGATATACAACACTTCAGCTTGAAGTCTTCCACAAATGCAGTAGTCAAGTGTTTGCATTAACATCTCATCCAAGTGATTTCATTTCTAATAGCCTATTATATTTCATTTGTTAATTTTAATAAAAATCAATATGAAAGCTGACTTTAAAAACCCACATCCTCAGTTAACAAAAACGCTTTCAAAGCTTCAAACTATTTGTCCTGTAGCTCCAGGCCACGCATACAGCTAACCAAAATATGCATTTGGGTTTTCATCGTGGTCAAAACTACTTATGCAACATTAAAAGAAGTTTTAAAAAACAAAGCTGAATTCAAATAAAATCAAATCCTCAGCAATCAACGACATTACTGTTAGGCTATGGGGCTGTGCATTAAGCCCAAAACAAGTTAAAAATCAGTTTGGAGGCTCAGCATCTGTGCAGATACCAGCTACAGCAATCTGTAGCATAAATCAGTATGTTGTTTTGGGCTCCATATTTCAAGCCACTGAGAGGAAGCTAAAGGAATCACAGAAACGTTACTTTTTTTCCTTGTTTTGTTCTGGTATTCTTAAATGGGGTTGCAAATTCCATATTTATTAAATAAAACATTCCAGAATATATTAAAAACTCTTGTAAGTCTCCCACATAGACAGAGCAGCAAATAGCTCTGCTATTGTCAGCAAAATGGAAATAAGATTCTACGTAGTAACCAGTAAAAGAAAGCGACCAAATATTGGTACCTGACTTTCCTCCACAGCTCTTGATTCCAGGCAGCTCTTTAAGAAACCAACTTCAGGCACCTCTGTCCTGCTACCAGCTTTCTTCCAAAGGGCCTGTGCCTCTATGCCATTTATTTGCATCCTTCATTTCTCTCTCTTTACTCTGCTCAGTATCAGTGTCTGCTCCTTTAAGATACTGAAAATCAAAGTAATTAAAGGAAATCTTCCCAATTCAAGCTGTCAAAATGTGATGACTATGCTAATTATTTTCTTGTACTTAGTCTGAATAGGACTCTGATTGTAAAACACAACCCTTAAACCTACGGAGCAGTCTTGTCACATTGACCAGCAGGCTCTTAACCTTTTAATGTTCCCAAAGAATTCAACTTCAGTGTAGCACTATGGTGCTCTTTCATATCTGAATTTTAAAAGTCCCAGATACACAGTATACCTTTCAGAAGCATTAAGAAGCTTTAAAGTGAAGCACTTTGTATTAATTTGCAAAGAAACTGGATAATGTTTTTCTTTCAGTTTTGAAGTTACTGTTTGTCACCTACTTCTCTGATTGTCTCTTGAGGAGGTTACATGGTTACAGCACCCCAAATCACCTCCCTGCTCGGGTTTAGTTTTGTAACAGTTCTAAACAGAACAGGTCAGCCTCTTCCCAAGTACTCTCGTCTAGTCCACATGGCAGAAGTTGCAGGCTGTAAGCTAGATGCAGCTCCTTCAGGCTCTCACATGACTTGGATCAAGGTTAGGTAACAAACCGTCTGCTTAGGCAAGGCAGCATAACCCGGTTTGCACCAATAACCAAACGTGCTATTTCAGGTGAGATAGATTAGCTCCTTTATTAGCTCCTTGTATTTCAGGTGAGATAGATTAGCTCCTGTTCTTAACTGAGTTTTTCTAACACCCCCAACACCAGTGGCCAACACCCCCACTTCAGTTTCCCTTGAAAGTTAACACAGGCCCTGCCTGTAAGTGAAAATGGGAGCTAGAGAAAGGCTGCCAGAACTGCCAACCCGCATCAATCCTGAAAAGGCCCTGCATGCATGAGTTCTCAAACACCAAACTCTTCAAAAAGACCGGAGGGGGGGGGAAGGGGGGGGGAAAGGGGGGGGAAGGGGGGGGGGGGAAGCAAAACCAAAACCTTTCTCACCAGAATGATGTATTTATTTTTTCCCAGAAGAGGAACATAAATCCTAGTGCTGAGTTCTTTATGAAGTTTCTACTCAATTCCTGGGAACCAAATTCCAATTTATTACAAAAAGTACCTAAATGAGTACTAAAAACAAAAAAACCAGAGATTTTAACACATACAAATCAAATATTATTTCCTTTGAACCTAAAACACACTTCCCATCCTTACTAACACTCGTGTTAGATTAGGAACAGTTGAGTTACAAAAGAAAAAAGCAAGAGAATTCAACCTTCTGGAATTTCTTTTGCATGTAAGAATCAAACACACTGCTCTGGGAACAACTGGATTGCACTTTATTTAAATACACACAAAATTGCACCGGAGCAACATGTCAGTTCTGTGAAATCTCATATAATCATAGCAAATATCTAACCAAAAATAGAGACGTTACATTTCTGTATATTGCATTTAAAACCTTCATCGTGTGAAAAACTATATATTCTTTATAAAGTATCATTAATCAAATATATTACTCAGTGTGTAGGACCCAAGATAAAATTTCTGTATGAACAGAAACAAATTAGTATGCCCACATAAATAGGAAGTCACATAATTAGTGTTACTGTAAACCAGCTATACTTACAACACGAGCAGAAAAAATAACTGAGGATGATGCTAAATGTTAGAAACGTGAGGCAAACGCACACTGAATGTCTCCTGGGTATGGGGGAAGATTTAAGATAGCTCCTGTCATAATGAAGGGCACGAGGTATGCAGAACATCCTTCATTTCTGCTGAGTTCACTTGTAAGGAACGACATTTGTATACAAGAGGGACGCGTTGAGAAAAGCAGAAGGCTAAAACCAGTTTTCTGAGGCCTATTCATACAGCAACAACAGAAATAATGAGTGGGGATTCTCTGAATCACGTCACAACCAAAGCTACAGAGCTAACATTTCCAATCGTACGGTGTTCTTGAGATGCTGGAACCTGAGCTGAGACACATACAAATAGGAGTCAGAATTTCAGAAATGAGCATCTACGAGTTTTATAGAGGGCCTGATTTCTTAAACAACTCTGTTTGCACAAACTTCAGCTACACAGAGTCTCTCCACAGTGAAAAATAAAGCTCTGCATTGCTTAGGCTTTGCCAAACCAGGTCTATGAGGTGAACCAGACGTTACATACTTGCCTTTCAGTACCAGATTTGATGTGGAAAAACTCAATTAAGAAAAATTTTAAGAATATTTGAATGCATGTAGTTTGACAGCAGAAAAACTTAAATACGGCCAGGTGATTAGATCCTAGGGTTGTCTGCATTTTATGTCTGTAGGTGGCACATGAAATGAAGTTAAGACTGTATGTTCTGATTAACATCATGATTAACATCAGTTACAATTTCCACCTTTCGTCAGTCACAGATACCTACAGGCAGTTGTGGTATTTTTAAAGCTTAGAGCAGCTCTAAAAGGGCCCATTAATTCCAAGGGTGTTGCTAGCCTGTCCATCTAAGAAGAAAAGAGAAGAAAACCAACACCATTCAGAGCTAGTTCCTGCATTGCTCATGTTTGCTTAGCCTGTTAATTATTATTTGAGACCGCTTACAGAGGCTTACAAGTGTAAACAAGAATGACAAACAGACAGACATCCTTCAGTGGCAGTAAAGGCATCTAATTAGTGACCAACAAAACATCACACAGACAGAACCTATAGCAAAGCTGCTCCTACTGATGTTATTTTACTCTTAAGATAGGCGAATGACGAGAATAAAACGAAAAGATACTTTAGCTGATGTTTTTCAAGCTAGAAACACCAGATTAGTAGGGGATACGATGCACAAAATGAAGTCCTTAATGTAGCATCCAATGAATCAGAAAGAATTTTAACCCCATAAAATCTATTCGGATATCTGAATATTCAAAATAACAACATAAAAATTACCCTAAAGCATTTCTTTCCTCTGATGAGGCTGTTTACCCTTGGTCCCACTAGAAGAGAAAATTAAGCAGGTCTATTTCTGATAAATGAGCTGAGCAAATTAGTAGAAACACAGTCTATAAATAGTAGATTTTTTTCTGTTATTTATATGCTGTCTGATTTCTCAAATTTATTGGTGGGGGAAAAAAGTAAAAGCACAAAAAGTGAGGAGAGCACTAAGGAGGCAGTAGGATAGGAGTGCTCTAAACCAAAATCTAGCAGCTTCTGACAGTCAACTCATTTTTCAGGGTGTTGATTAAAGCTTTAGTGTTTACATGATCTCCAAAGTGAGATGCACCATAAGTGTGTGCTAGACTGGTGAACACCCAGCCTTCTGTTGTCACATCACACGTTTAAAGAAATAAAGCAGGAGCACTTACATCCGCAGTACTGTGCCTTTCATTAATACATAAAAATTTTCTGTCTCTTGGTAATATTTGTACAACACAGAGGACATTTATTAACTGCTTCAGCACATTCCTTACACGCAACCAGGTGACCACAGGGAATGAGGACTACTGATATGTCTTTAGCCATACAGATTTTACAGAGCTTTTCTTCCTGCAAGCGTCTTAACTTCTCTTCAATACTGAGATCTAAGAAAAATAAAGACACAGAAGGTAGTTAGCATGCTTTCATAGTGCCTCGTCTCATTTTTTTCCCTCTCCACAGAAAGAGGAAGGATTTTCTTTCCGTGTTGTTTAAAGTTTACACCTTAAAAAAGAAAAGAAAAACAAATCAAAAAAACCCACACAAGATGAGAAACCAAACTAAAATGAAATCCTCAACTGTTGTTTTTTCCCCACCTCCCAGACCAGTGCAGGGAATTCAGCTATCCATATTGGTAAGACCTTGAAATATCTGTGGAATGTAGGATATGCATATTGCAACCAGGGGCCATTTTTTTCAGACTGACAGCTTTCTCAAAACCTACACAGAAGGTGGAGGAAAGGTTCATCAATCCTGATTAAGTAATTTGGATTTTCTTTTCCTCAGCAAGTTTCCTCAGGTTAAAAAATGAGGATACCATCACTTCCCCCCCGCTTCTGTTTATGAAAATGCCTACATTTCAAAAGCTTAAAGAACTGTCATACAGAAATAATTTGTTTTGCATTGTAGATGAGCTCTGTAACTTCTAGTAAGCCTCATTTGACAATGCACAGTACAGAAGCCTTCTACAGCATGGGGAAAGTTCCCTGCAGTCAGTCACAAAAATAATGCCCATCTTCATTGCAAATTCTTTCTCTGCATAATATCCATGAAAAATGTTATTACAAGGAATGGGCCAGTGAGATCCCTGCCTGTCGTGCCACCCAGATGGGCTTTTCTCTCCCTATGAATTCATCCGTATGGTTGTCTTCAAACTACAAATAAGCTCTTGATTCAGACAACTTGTTTCTGGTCAACCTGCAGAGCATACCACAATGGCTTTCCTGAGCAAGGCTTGCACGCCCCAGCACAACTGCAACACCAATAATTAAAAAGGAACGTTGTCCACAAGTACATTTCCTTATTGGCCAAGAAGGAGAATGCTTCTGTTCAGTGCTCTTTGTACTGGCACCAATTTTACACTTGAAAAACTTCAGCAGTGAGGTATTTAATTTTTTGTACATTGAATCTTTGACAATAAACTGTGTTTATTTCACCACAGTCCCCACATCTACAATTATCCTTGCCGCTGTCACAGTAACGTTGACTTTTTAGTTAACCTCAGAGGGCACTGGACTATTATCTCAATATTATACTGTTTTGTGGTATTAATACTAAATTTATTTTGTACAGGACATGCATACATTCTACTAACCTCAAGTATTTTAACACCCCCTCGTTCAACTTCTTTGATGCCCCAAAATAATATAGAGTTTTAAGTTCAACACTGTAACTTCATGTTAAGCAAGACTTGAGTCAGAGGGCAGAATGAATAGATAATGACAGGATGTACCTCATAGACAAACAAGTTATTATGAAAGTACACACACAGGTTTTACAGTTTACTAAGTTCACCTTGCTCAAGTGGGCTTTCTTTCGGTGGTTCTCCCTTTGCATTTTCTTTCTGAGCACTTATTAAGTCTGCTACCAGATCCTCAACAGACGTATAGCTTTCTCCAGACATGTGCAACTTCTTTTCCATAGTGCTCCTAATCTCAGACAAACTGAAACCCATGTGTATGGCATTCTGTACCAACTGATTCTGTAAGAGGTCATCTAAAACAACAGAAGGAAAAAAAACACCAGAGTTTAACAGAGATGAGACTGAATAAGTGACAGTATTCATTATATTTAAAACTCCTGTGCAGATATTTAGCAAAAAGAACTACATTTCTGTTTGCACAGCTCTGCTACTTTTAAGTACTGCACTGGAGAACTCGAGAGCGTTTCAATCCTTGCTTTTCCAGTCTCTTCATCCACTTATCGTATGGAAATCCTCCTCGTTTGCTATTCAAATCAACTACTTCAAGATTTTTCAACATAATTCCTTAAATCACATCCTACGTAATTAACATCCCAAATTCCAAAACTGAGCATTGACTGCAATCGTCAGAAATCCCAAGGAACAATAAACACAAAAGTATTCGCTAACTTCACATTAATTGTAATGCAGTTCAGAAAAAACCCATCCACCTGATAATAGAAACCAACACATACCATGAATTTATGAAACCAAAACACAAGCACAACCATTTCAGATTTTCTGAAGCCTTTCCAGGGTACCACACAGCACTCATTAAGACACAACTGCTCTTCAGCCTGTGGGACTTCCTCCTCTCTCTCTTTTTCAATGTAATTGTTTGAATAGGTTCTCCAGCAGTGTGCCCTATGTCCAACTTTCCCACAACATGAACAACTAATTTCTTCTTTACCTCACATTACTGAGCAAAGAGCAAAATTTTTAAACAATTTCCTCTCACAAACAAGCAATATTTGAAAAGTTTTAAAAATAAGTCTTGTGCAAGCACTCTTATTGGAAGAGCTTTAATTCCACACCACGCTGCAGCACGGCTGTCTGCCTATTGTTCCTTTCAGATATTCATAAGAAACTTTATTCCAGCAGAAGTCTTTCCTGCACATAAGTTAAGCTTTCTCAGCTTCTTTGTCATTTTGCAATTTAACTCTTCCCAACTCATGAAAAGCAACAACAATCATTTCGTTTCAGTATCCTGCAGTGTTTGTCCTGCACCACTACTAATTCAGTGCAGCCATTTTCACAAATCTTCTTCACAATATTTATCCACTGATGATTAGTTATCTTATCTCATTAGTTCTTATCCCACGAGAAACAAAATTCACCGTGCAGCTGTTTAGAAGGAACGAAGCAGTAGAAGAATATCATCCAACAACCTGCCTGCTGTTTTTGAAAAATGTGATAGAGTTAACTTAGAAATTAACAATTTGCTTCTATTATGATTGTTATTTTTAATATATACCTTTAGGAAGTACTGTAACTTCAGCAGCTTCTATCTAAAAAATAAATAAAAAGATGACAAAATTACAATTCTGGAATGAGTACAAGGAAACCTGTACAGCTGCAGGGCGCAAAACAGCTATTTGATCCCAGTTATTTTATTGAGTAAAACTACTATAGTTAGAGCAGATTTGTCCTGCTCTGAACATTGGCAAAGGGCTCTATACTTTGTTATGGCATTCACATTTCTTTAAGCTTTCACTTTGATATTTTTTTGCTGCTATAAGATGTACATGGTGCTTGGTTCCCAGCCTACAAGGATCAGCATTTCAGTACAGAATATAAAACATCTATAAAGCACCCAACCTGGCATTCGTTACCTAAGTAGGGACAACTGTACAGTCTATGAAGCTCAAATAGCAGAATCAAAACATGCTTCCATGTTTTTTACTTTCTGCCAAGAAAAGAAACAGCAGGAAGACTAAAAGTTATGCAGATGATCAGAAGATTGATTTCATATGAAAATTGTTAAGATTGTCTTCTACTTTAGTAAAATGATATTTTATTAATAAGAAACTTACTGTTGAATCCATACATCCGTCTCTTAAGTGAACATTATTTATAAATTCTAGTCCCTTTTCCTCTCTCAAGAACTTGCACCTATAAACAAAAACATTTAGTTATCATATAATTACATACGCAGCAAACAGAGCTGATAACGTAACTTCATAAAGGTTTGACACAATTCCTACTTCATATAGAGTGCTTGCTTCCCAAATCTCAACATCAGTAATATCACCTAAGTGTTTCCAAACAGTTCTTAATTGCTCCAGCAGTACTTATGTGTTGCAGTTTTGGTGAAACAGAAAGCTAAAGATGTTGGCCATGCTGCCTTGTGCTACAGGTTTATAGAAGGGAAAAATTGCAGTGGATAACGAATAGCTAACACCATGCCAAAGCACTGGATCTTTTAGTAGTTTGCCATCACAGAAAAGCAGCCATTGGTAATGCAGATGCCTTGTGTTTCCTTTCTTTATTTTCCAACCAGTCCAAGCTACTGGGCAGTAGCTGGGGCAGATTTTATTTATTTACACAAGTGTGGCAGACAGACCTTTGTTCACTGCTGGTGAAAATGCACATCTAATGGTGGTGGCTATGCTGAAAAAGAATGTTTTGTAGCTGAGAATGTGCTCTGTCAGACAGTGCAATTGTGCTTTTTGCAGCTGTTGTAGGTTCCCCGTAAATAAATGAGACATTACTTTTGGAATCACCTATGTAGTATATTGTGAGACTCTGAAACACTGACACTGATGTGGATGTGCAAACCAAAAAACCTCCACTGCCATAAATAGCAACAACATCAAAGTCACAGTCAGCCCTCTAAAACCCTTCCTGGCAGGCTCTGTCATAAAAACAAGATACTAGGAAGACGACTCAGACGCGCACGTCCCCGTTCATTGCAGGGGAGTTGGCCTAGATGACCCTCAAAGGTCCCTTCCAACCCCACGGATTCTATGGTTCTACAATGTGCAGAAACAAAGAATACTTTACCCAGGAAACCACTTGGCGTGTTGGTCCCACGGGTCTTCATTTTCCTTCCACTCCTGCAATCCTCCACCGCAGTGGAAGCACACAACGTGATCACCATTGCCTTGGGAAACAGCCAGGTTACAATTTTTAGTAGGTGTGACAATGAGTTCTCAGCTAAAACATTATCACAGAAAACAAGCATTTGTATTACTTACTAGAAATTGTCATTGGGAAAGACTCTGTTTTAAAGAGCACAATAAATATGATCTGAAACAAACATTCAGGAAAAAAATCGGCCTTACAGTCACATTAAATAAAGTCACATATAGTATTTCATAATTCTAATTTAGCAAGTAATTAAACAGATAAAAAGCAAATGCTCAAGAGTCTATTATCAGACAGCACATTCCACTGATAAACAAGCCATTAAGTGACTACCACAAAAAATTTATTTGGAAAGTAATTGACACAACTTTATCTGTCCTCATGACCAGAGTTCTGCTTTCTATTTAAGTAACAGTTAAGCAAGAATGGAAATCACTAACTGGAATTTAATTCTAAAGGGTGTTCTTTGCTCCTCCATTTCACCACTAAAATTAATGGGTTCTACACAGCAGCAGCACAACTGCTGGCAATTTCTGAAGAAATGGCATTCTTCAGCACTAGCACTGTGCCTGCTGCCATCAAACACTGCACAGGAATTGCTCAGATTTATGCTGATTGAAATGAGAGGAGGTAAGGCTACTTTTGGTTTTTTTCACCAAAACCAACTCCTGCCCAACCCACCAGAAATGCAGAAGCCACTTTAAAAGCCATTTGGTCAGATAAACTGCCTGTTTAGTTCACCTCCATGGTACAGATCTCTCTTGGCCAAGCTAAACTATTTACTGTTAGGAATCCAAGATGGAACTAATAAAGCAATTCTACTGAGTACAAATACTGCCTGTGTTCCACTTATGTAAGAATATATCACGAGTTTTATTTATGGCCACAAGTAAAACAAATGGTATGAGATTAAAAAGCTCTACTGGGAGCTACTAAGGGAGAAGCCAATTAAGATGAGAGCAAGAAATTATCCCGGATAATCTCCTTTTCTTTGTGACCTAATAATAGCATAACTTCACATAGCACCTCTCAGGAAAGAATTTCAAAGAGCTTTCTCTGCACCATGCATTCAAGAAGGAATTATTTGCCTTCTCCAGATTGAAAAAAGCAACGCACAAAGATATCAGAGCTTCATCCAAATGATAAGCTGTATTTCTAAGAGTAAAATCCCTTCCAGCAGAGTCCTTGTCTTTAAAGCTTTTACAGTAGGTAATAACGACACTTGCTTTTTTTGGTTGTCTGGATGCCATGATAATGTAAGCACATGAACTCATTAAAATGGCATATAACCTGTGCTGTCTCGTTCAGAAGCTTCACAGTGACACACTTGCTCTTTAGACCTGAGGTGGTTACCTGCAGGATGGCACTTTGTTTTTTAAACTATTAGTTTCAATAATTGCCATTGCGAAAGATGTGTTAGGAGGGTTTTAGCAGGTAAGGAAAACTCACTTTGATGCTCTACTGCTAAAAATATATATATATATATATATATGATAATTTTGTATTATGCTAATAAAAATACCTGATAGGATGGATATAATCTTGCAAGAGAAATGCAAGAAGTAGTTTGTAGAGGAAAGCAGAATGAATTTCAATTCAACTAAAAATCTGGCAGAATTCTACATTAGAATAGGAAAATGCTTACATTTTTCATAATAAAACATATTTGCACATTTATTTGTAAAATATATCTTTGTCATCTGGAGGTCTGTCCTACCTGTGCTGTAGAAGCCTGCCTCAGCAAGATGTTCCTTGTTAACAGGGTGCATCCAAGTTAGAAACGTTTGTATCCTCCTCTCATATTCTACCATGGATGGATTCCTCGGATGCTGTTCGTTGTTCAGACAGCTTCTCCCAAGCTCAGCACAAACAGATTCAGTTGAAACGTTTCCAACGTCCCGACCCAGGACAAAAAAGCACTTGGGAAAATGCCTCTTGTGCTCAGACCAAGCTCGATCACCAGGCTCCCAGTTTTTCAGTTTCCCACCACAACAAAAACACGCGACTTGATCACCAACACCTGTGTAGTAGAGTCCTGCACTAGCTAATTCCTTTGGAGTCAATAGGCCGTAGGGGGGCCAGTTGTGAAAGGACTTCAGCCTGGCTTCTTCACTGCACATAGAGGGGTTCTTAGGATACAGAGTATCAGACATGTCCACAACCTGCCTGGTTCTCAACAGGTAATCTGCCTCCACATCAGACAGGTCCTCCAGAGCAGGTGAGAGGGCTAAATTGCTGGAGCCATTTTCAGTTCTATGCCGGTGGCTCTGCACAAGAGGATGTACGTTATTTTCCAAAAACACAGACTCAGAAATAAATCTGCAATCTGGGGAAAGGTTTTTGTGTCTGTCAACCGCAGAATCCCCAGGCTGCCATCCTTCAACAGTCGCGTGGCAACTGAAGCACTTGACTTTATCACCCTCTCCAGTATAAACAAAGCCAGCTTGAGCAAGTGCTGATGCTGAAACCGGACAATCAGGGGGAAACTCCACAAAGGTTCCCAGTCGGTCGTGTTCCTGGCTCCACTCCTGGTCGCCATCAGTGGCTGGAGTGGCACCAGGTTCGGCGCCATCTGGGCCATTACACGTCATCTCTTCGTAGGGCTCTTCCTTCAATTCCCTAAACAAAGCATATTTGTGTTATCTTCACACAGAAGGACTCGGGACACACGCTCCCAAGCACAGAAATGAGCTACATTCAACTGGCTGCATTTTATGTATTAAATTAACATCCCCTGTTCCCTCCCACCTCACCATCTAGAGTCAAACCAAAATAAAAATAAAGCATAAGAAATGGCAGGAAGATTACGAAACATTACGGGAATGCATTACAAAACATGACTAATAAGAGCTTGCCTGGAAAGCATACAGATTTACACAGATTTACACATCTATTTAAGAGAATACTTTATTTTTTAGCAAGTGAATACTGAAAGAGTAATGAAATTAAGGAAGAATTAAACAAAAGCTGTCAAAAGGCTTCCAAGCCAAGAATACGGGGTTATAGAATTAAATATACAATCTAATGGAATAAAACATCCGTCAAATTTTGACTGGCTGCAGTAACTCCTTCTGAGAGAAACACTGGAGCGCTTTCTTGACTGGTCAACTCTGCTTAGGCAGGATTGTAGAGAAGGAAAAGCAGGGTGGAGGAAAGAGGCTTGTTTGAATGCACTCATGCCAAAGCAGTGATACATGAGACCAGCAAGCAGGGAGGGAGGAGAGAGAAAATAGTATTTTTCTGAGGTTGCAAAGTATATTCCCCCCTCAAAGACCTAATTGATGGAACTGGCCTCAGAAAAATAACTAACTAACTAAATGAGGTACAGGTAAGCATTACAAATTAGAGCTATCTCCTAATATACACTGCCAAATAGCTTAGTCTTCAACAGAGAGATATCCCTATCGTCTGGAGAGGACTCCGGAAAGGCCCAGCAACTGCAGTGACTGACTCAGGTATGAGATTCATCTGGCTGTTTTTGTCTGTAACAACCTTTAGCAGAAGGAAGTGACAAATCCTACATCTGTGGTTCTCCCATCAATTCACAAAGTGCTGCCCAGCTGCTGAGCAGAGCAGAGTGAGCCAGAGCAACCCTTTTCAGCTCCAAGGCAGATGGGGACTTGAAGAGCTGTGGCCCCTCGCTCTACACAATGTGAAGTGCACAAAATACTTAGGAAAAGAAAATAAATCACAGAAGTTTCCCATCTTTTAACTGAAACGCTACAAAGCCAAATGCTAATCCTGAAAAAGCACGCTTAGCCTTACAATCAACAAGGTCAAATCCAGCAGATATCTTTCATCTATCCTTATTTTTCTTCCCATAAACATGTACAGGACTTACAGCACAGCCTGGAAACAAAGTACAGTTTTAGTTCCTCTCTGAGTACACACTGACATTTTTAGTGCCTCACAAAAGCAGTGCTTTGGTAGCTGCATCTACAGAACTGCACAAGTGAAAAATTCCTCTCCTTACCCCACAGCAAAAATGACACAAGGTCTGGATAAAACAGTATTGCATTTCTTTTAAAAAATCCCCCCAAAACTCCTAGCAATAACCTTTCCAATAAGCCAACCAACTGAAGGTTGTTTCCTTTTTTAGCTGTACCATGCAAACAAATACAGGGCATGCCAAGTCACAGCCAGTGGTCAAAGGACATTTCCCTCTAGAGCTGCTAAGCCAACAGTGATTTCAGAGCACTGAGAGCATTCAGGAAAGTCCAGAAGCAAAACGAGCAACCAACCCTGGCAATTTTCATTGGAAATCTTCATATCCCCTAAGTAGTTCCTCTTGCAAAACTATTATGTTTTGCTCCCTCCATTTGTGACAAAAATGCTTCAAGGAAGCACCTACCTAACTTGTTATGGGCAGGACATCATTAATGAACAGCACTTATAACCCTTTTGGCACACAGGGCCCTTTCCCCAAGGGTGTACATCCAACCTCGGGGTGCCAAGTGCAAGAAAGGGTGCTGTGCTTCTTCAGCTGAATGACACTGTGGTGCCTGAGAGTAAAGCTTTGATGCACCTGGCTTCCCCTGGTGTTTACAGCAGCTCCTCAGCTGTCTGGAATGAGTTTGAGCCAGAACACCGCAGCTTCTCTCACCCAGGTGGCCGCTACACAGCCTTCTGCTGCTTGTGCCAGTTAGGAATGTGCTTTATATCCATAAGATAGATAAAGCAAATGAGAAACCTTCCATACGTGTGCCATGCACTACTTGGCAGACACACTCTGCACTGCCAGCAGTTACTGCCATCAAAGGTTTCAGCACAGTGCTACAGAAGCACATGCACACCCAAATCCAGCCCTCTGTGACAGCTCTGCTCACTCGGTGAGAAGCATTTCTCTGAGACAGTTTGAAGGAAAAAAAAAAAGAAGACACTTCAAATAGTATAACACTGAAAACACCTAGAAACCAGTAGGGCTCTGGCTGGCTCTGAGCTTCAGTCCTTCAACAGCTGTGTTAACACTGATTTTATTTTCTACAAGGTCAGTGCAGATATTACAATTATTGAATTATTCTCTTTGTTTAAAAAATACTAGATTCAACCTCTACAGGAAGAGCAAAAGCTTTTTTTACATTTCAGAATGGGGAGGGGAAAATTATGATGCTTTGCAAGATCGTGGCACACTTGGCCACAATGACAAAGTGAAGGAGCCAGCAGGCAGGCTGAGAAAACACTTCAGAGGCTTACTGCTAACTGCACAGCTGTGGGCACAAGGCTGGTCTTGAGCACCACAGAATCACAGAATGGCCAGGGTTGGAAGGGACCTCAAGGATCATGAATCTCCAACTCCCTGCCACACACAGGGCCACCAACCTCTACATTTCATACCAGCCCAGGCTGCCCAGGGCCCCATCCAACTGGCCTTGAACACCTCCAGGGATGGACGGGGCATCCACAGCCTCTGTGGGCAGCTGTTCCAGCACCTCACCACTCTCATAGTAAAGAAAAAATAAATACTAATGTGCACTAGGTGAACTTCTTTAAAAATGAATGCACTGCTTACAGTAAGTCATCATTTTTCATGTTGTAAATAATGTTGTATTTTGTCAAAGCAACCTGAACTCATACTGCATCCTGAGTAGGGCCCCAAAGTCTGCAGTGCCCTTTCCAGGGCTGCCCCACAGGTCATCCTTCAGCTGCCTGTGCCAGCTCAGGCTCTGCTGCTTCTCTGGTGTCTTTCACAGAACCACTGCCCAGCCCCCTCTGTTCTAAAGATTTTCATCACAAGTAATCTTTTTTTTTTTTAAAGTAGCTTTTTTTTTTTTTTAAGGAAAGTTTTGTTTCCAGAATGTTTATAAGCACATCATGCTTCATCATGCCTTTCTTCCTTCCTCTCCTGAAATATCTTCTCACCTTTAAAAATAAAGGCTGTAGAACTCAGAACATCCCGTGGGTGGCACACTGGGACAGACTCTCCTTGCAGAAGTAACAGCATCAGACAAACTACTACATACATCAGTTTGTATTCCTTATTCCACTTCCTCTGCTGATCCTCTGGGTGTCTGCTGGAAGCTGAGTGCTGTAAGGACACTGAGGAGCTTAGAAGGGAACACTTGGGCAGAGATGGAAAGAATGGAAGGCTAAACTGAAACATCAGCTCTGTTGTGTAATATTTTAGGACTACATATCAGACAAAAAGCAATATCTTGCAAAGCAACAGAACTCCAAAATATTATTTAACTTTATTTAAGCAAAAGAAAAAAATTCAGTTTATGACCAAGGAACATAAAGTAATAATATGTAGCCACCTCACACACATATGTAACACTTCATGATACATGCCAACAGCGGGCCTGAGCTCAGAAAAGAATTTACTTAATCCTTTCCACATAGATTTAATTAAAATTTCTGTGATTAAACTTAGTCTTCACTTAGAAAGCAGGAGATGTATTATTAAATATCTCCTTCTATATGAAGTGAGTAAACAAAGCCTATTTTAACCTGAAAGACTTCCAGAAGCTGAGCCAAGTTCCATCCTATTTTTAGGTACTGAAGGTTACTTGCCACAAGGCATCTCCCACTTTCAGGCTGAAGTACCCATTTGATGGTCTACTTTTTAAGCTTCAGATGGGGGGGAAAAAAAAGACCAAAGTTCACAGTAGAACCTTACTCAACGTGCAGAACTGTATGCCTAAGTTTTACCAATCAGGCATTTCCAATTCTGTGCAAATTATGATTTTATGCAAAAACACCACACCACCACATTACCTCGGGCTGGAATGCTTCAAAGGAAAAACAACCGATCTGCTTTTCTCTCTTAAGCACGTTATCACACATTATTATTTCCATCCTCAGCCCTAAAACAGATGACATTATAAGGAGTTATTTTTAATTCTTGCCTCTTTCCAAAGGCCAAGCATGGCAGCAACCCTCAAACCAGCCGGCCCGTGGCACAGCCTCGCGTTCCTGGCCACAGCATGCACTCAACACAGCCCTTGTACTGCTTGACATGCTCGCTATGAGAGCAATGTCAGTGTTTATTGTCGACCCAATTCTGAAATGTGAGAGCAGTGCACCAAGTAAATATCAAGCAGGACACGCCGTACCAGCTGATGGCACATACCACGCACCGTGCATATGTCACTTTGTGCCTGCTCAGCTGCAATCCGATCAAAGAAGGAGCTACTCACTGAGCTGGACTTACAAAGATGAACAAGGAAAGAAGCCTTAAAAGTATTTACAAATTTGAGCACATTCATATCTACATATCAGTAGTGATTTAAGAAAAATAACTAGCCATTTTGCTTGGAGAGATCGGTTTGTTTGAAGTAAAGAGGGAAGGAACGTACACAACACTTTGCTTTGGCACCAAATCTTATCTAAGTGCATCAGCTGATACACAGGGTTTTCAGACCAGCTCTACTTAGCTTAGCTTCCCACTGGGGAAAAGGAAGGAATGAAGCTCCTTGCAAGTGCTTCATACACAGTGCCAGAGAGAGGTTGGCCTTTTCAATTTGGACACAAGAAAACCTATCCAAAGCAGAAGTTCAGATCTGACAGTTACTGCCACTGAAATGAATTGCCTGCAGATGACAGTACCTAAAAATAAGGTAGAGGAGAATGGAAAAAAAAAATCAAAAAAAAAATCAAAAGCTTCCCACCAAATCCAAACCTCAAGCATATTGAGAACAGGTGGAAAGAGAGTCTAAAGGCAAAGGCAGAGAACTGCAACAGCACCCACCTTCACATAACCCCCCCAGAACAACACACACAAAAAGGAAAAAGCAATCCTGACAGAGTCAAATTTCCCCAGCAGTTCTAGTGGGATGACTGGTCTATATGCAGCATGAATGGAAATATCACAAAATATTGTGCAAGAGAGGCAGGTGCTCTTGTAGCCATACAGGAAACTGTCTGTGATTTAGCTGCCATTTTTTAATTACAGATCCTTGGAATTGCACCATTTAAGCTTAAGGAGATTCTGTAAGTATTCTTTCCAGATGAACTGTATGGAAATAAGAAAATTAACAGAAGTGGATTTTTTTTTTGTTTTGTTTCGTTTTGCACATTTTGGAAAATCAGCCTATCAGCTTTTCCCATGCTGTTTCCATATCCCTTACCAATAACTGAATGTTCTCAAATATTTTACTGGCCTCCCTCTTACAAAAGGCCTCTTGCACATTTCTAATTCTGTAGCACCACGAAACAATTACATAAAGGGAAAACAAAAATGTATTTTTTCACAAATTATTCATTTTTATATTCTACATATGTTTGAGAAGTATAATTTAAGTGGTGCAAAATTTCATTCCATATTGTTTTCATGCTTTAACTTTAGAACTTTTAGCTCCTACACTTCTGTATCATCAATGGGAATTCGATTTAACTTCAAGATCTGCGTAAGAAAACTGCAGCTGAACTTGCAGAACCATTGGTTTTGATAGCAAAGAGCTTAGAGTCCATACTTAACACAGCACTCCAAATTGAAACACTTTCATCCATGCAAGCCTACAGTACTCCAAGGGATTGGTTTGTGTTCTTTTAAAGCTAAGGTTAATAGGATGACCATTAGTTGCCTCCAAGTTGAATTAGACAAGCAGTCCCTCACAGAGCACCAACCCTAACAGCTCTGACCAAAACAGACACACATGCCTGAGCTACAACAAAGCACTTCAATAAGCAAAGAAGCAAGCTGTGCAGTGCCAACCCTCCTAAAACCCAACATTAGGAGCAACTGGGGTCAATTCCCAAGTTTAGAAACAGGAAAAAAGTATCCATCAGCAATTATAAATGTATCACTGCAGGAATACAGAGTTACTGCTCTCCTGGTTAGGGAAGAGAAAAAAAAAAAAGCAAAGCCAGTCAATGGGAATGTATTTACTAAATGGGCAATGATAAAAGCTGCCTGCAAAACCTGCAGTGACCTTGGGCACATCTCCCTCCTCCACTATGAGCTGTGCTCCAGCCTGCAGCATCACACGCTTTTACTGCTCAGCTAGAAAACATTTATGCCTATAACTGAGGGAGAAGACGAAACAAGAGATCAGCTCTCCTCAAGGGGACATAACAAGACTTCAGCTGCAGTGAAATGATAAATGCCACAGCAAAACTGCCGAATCCTTGGGATTACAAAGGAAGAAGCTGCAGAGCAGGGCAGAGCAGGGAGCCACGAGCTCTGCCCAGCAGGGCTGCTCACACTCCGACGTGCAAACGGCAGCCCATGGGCACGGCACCACGGCACTGCCCAGAATGACTAACATCAGTGCTTGGTCATTCATTGCTGGGCTGAAATGATGAAATGACACACACAAATTGGTGTGCATACACACAGCTGTGAGCTTGGAATCTCTCACATTACCTATGCCCTGTACTTTAATTTGAAGTTTGTTAGCAAGTTGGGATGACTTGAGGACCAATTCTAACACAGTACCAGAAGTTGAAATATGAAAATTGCACCTGTTGAAAGCACTCAGCTTGCCTTTCTGTTTAATAAGAAACTGTTCAGGACACAGAAGGGGAAGGACAGCAAACTTCAAGACACATGCAGTTTCATTTTATGTTTTATATTGCATAAGTGACACTGTTCACACAGGATGGCTTCTCAGTTCCAACAAGATTCCACTAAGCAAGCTTTAAAATAGAACCTGCCTTCTAGTAAAGAAGATTTTGGATAGTCATCAAGTCCAAAATTAACACAGAAAGCACACAGGTTCTCTGGTAACAATTTTCAGTTGTGCACGCAGTATTACAATTTCCATTTCCAAAAAAGGAAACGTTCCTAAAACTGGATGTGCAGAATCTCCCCTCATGAAATCAACTTCTGTCCCTTCTTCACCTACTCAACAGCAACATATGAAGGATCAAACATCTTACTGCTGGCATCCACTTGATGACCAACCAAGGATAGAAAAGGCAAAAAATAAAACATTCTGTGACACAGTCTGAGCTGTTACAAAGCATCACCGATTAAAATACTAGCATTCCTAGTCCTGAAGGACAACCCAGCTCAGGCTGTGCAACACGCCTTCCTCCATGTTCACGTGCCTTCAGCCTTTCTGCACAACTGCTATTTTCTTCCCCTTAGGTTCAGAAATCTATTTCTAGAGCCTGACTTTCAATAGTTGCGTTCAGAGCGTTTTGAACAGAGCTCCTCGTGGATCTCTTGCTATGAAAAATAAGAAGCTGCAGGAGACTACACTCATTAACTCCTGATAGAAAAGAAGGAGAATGCAAAGGGTATTTACAATGGCTTTCCCCTAGGAAATTAGTACCCTGTCACCAACCAAGGTCAGCAGCAGATGAACCAAAGCAGATATTAGTTTCACCTGTTTTCCACCAACCTTTAGGCAAAAATAAATAAATAAATAAAAATAAAATCTTTTCCTTCACAGGGAGTGCTTCATCCAGTTATGCACTGGATATTCTGCAACTCCTCAGCTCCCTTCAGCTGTCTTTCCCAACCTGGCAGTACAGCAACAGGTGCACCATCACTATCAAGGGCACACAGAAGCCTGCAGCAAAATCCACCTTCGTATTTCAAAAGCTTTGATAGGAACACCCGTTTTCTAACTTCTGATAACAGAAGCAAGTCTGTCTCATATCACTTGCAGCAGACAAAAAAAAAAACAACAAACCACCACACCCACATCAGAGTTCTTTCACTCCTGCTGCTGGGTACAAGGAACAAGGTCAGAGGAAGTACAAGGCTATCATTAACTCATTTCCTTGCCCTTCTTGGCCAATGGCGTGGGTGTCCATCTTCCAAAGGACAGAAGCACTTGCGTGTTCTCTAAAGGGCCCTAAATAAAACTACAAGACAGCAAAAGGAAGCATTTGAGAAATGAATAAAATATATATATCCTAATAAAGACTTATTGAAGAAACTTGCTTTCTTAGATTTTGTCTTACGCAGTTATTTCAAGAGACAAAGAGAGTAAATAGTTAGTAATTAAGTTAAATTAAGTATCTAATTTAACTGCATCAAGCTATTAGTTAAGAAAGGATTTGACATTTTATCTAGATAATAAGGCATATTTTCCTTAGATTGGTTGCTTTTCCCTCCAAATTGGCCTAGCATAAGGCCCCAGAGTCTCTGGTTGTTCATTTAAGAAAGAAAGTCCTTCCAGTTAGCTGTATGAAGTACTAAAATCATGGCACGAGGTAACAGCAATGACAAGACAAAGCAGATCTGCAAAAATATATGAAAGTAGCTTCAAGAACAAATGTAGCTTTCAGCAAATGCCTACTGATAGTACAGTTAAAAAGCACTGCAATCAAGACCAAAACCAGCCCTTACATCCACAGATATGGAACCTAGCAGTACGATAGGAGGATCAGGTAGGCAGTAGTACAGAATCACACTGAATATTAAAGAGAAATAGATCAGCATGAATACATAGCTATTATGACAAAGAGAACTGCCTGAAGTGCCCTGAATTGCAAGTCAAGAAAACATGACTGGAACGAACAAGGACCTCACTTGAGAAAACCTGAACAGAACAGCATTTTTGTGGATAGAACAGAAAGAAGGTTCTTCAAAGCAAGAGGCGGAAGAAAGAAAGGAAGAAAAAAATAGAGGAGGCAAAGTTCAAAATGACCACTGAGCAACAAATAAGTGTCCAGCAGCAAAACATTTTTTCTTTTTGTGTAAGCGAAGAAATGAGCGCACTGTGGGAGGAACAGCATCAACTCAAGCACAGCATCCACAAGGCAACTCAAGCACAGCATCCACAAGGCAACTCAAGCACAGCATCCACAAGGCAACTCAAGCACAGCTCCAGTGCGCGGAGGCACAGCTGTAGCGAGAGCACAGCCCCGCGCAGCAGACGGTCCGTGACTGCGTGATTCAGCCGTTGTCACAGAGCCATTTCTCCCCTCAGCAGCGCACAGCCCCGAGGCATCTCGGCAGCGCCCGGCTCCGCTCCGGGCTGAGGAGACGCGCCCGTCCCCGTGGCAACGCCTCCCGGCGCGGCGGCCGCTCCCGCGACCCTCTGCACGTCGGGCGGGTGGACTCCGAGCAGCGCCGGGGGTGGCAAGGAGCACCCCTACCCCGCGCGGGGAGCCGCCCACCGCTCCGTGTGCGCCGCGGCCGCCTGACAACTCACCGCACCGCGTACCTTCCTCACCGACCCCGGCTGAGGGAAGCGCTCCGGCGGCGCGCGGTGAGAAAATGGCGGCTCCCGGCAGCCTCTCGGCTTCTCACGGCTCGGCGGCAGCGCCCCCCGGCGGGCTGGGGGATCGTGCAGCGCGGCGCCCGCTGTCAGACGGCGGCACCCAACGGCGGAGGGCGGGCAGCGCCTCATCCCTCGGCGGCTACTGGGTCTCCCGTCTGCTCCTCGCGGGCTGTGCCGGTGAAACGCACGAGAGCCGAGCGACCGGAGAGCCCCAGCCCCACTCGGCATCCCGCAGGACGGGTGTCAGCACTTCGCTACGTAGAGGCTGGGCGTGGTGATCGAGGGCCGCCGAAAAGTGGTGTGAGGGAGCGGTTGTCTGCCTGGAGTCCGTGGTGTTTCCTACAGGGGCTGCGCAAAGGCCGTGGTGCTGCTCTCGGAGGTACCCTGCAGGTGAGGGTTGCCAGCAGCACTGCTTGCTAACTTGGCCAGGAACTTGCCTTTTTTTTTTTTTTTTCCTTTAGATTTTGCTCTCAGCAGCTATTAAAGTCGTTGCATTTCATGTATTTGTACTCAAATATCCCAGTTCATACACAAACCTCAGGTTAGTCTCTTCGGTAGCTGTAGCCAGAACCATCTATTCATTTTCAAGACTAAGATGATTCTTCTGCAATATTAAAATATCCCACTAACCTTTCCTTTTTTTTAATCCATAGAAAATTGGGCGCTCTCGTGCTTTACAATCTAACTAACGTCCTGTAGTTCTTACACTGCAGAACTGCAAAAATAACAAAGTAGTGGCTCAGGAAAGTAATGGTGTCGGTAAAGCTGTTCCTATACTTCAGGCATCTGGTGAGGTCACTGCAGCCTTCTCTCTCAAGAGAACAACGAGTTTTTCCAGTCCCGAGTTAGCAGTGTGTAGGCTGACATCTCAGCAGGTTGGCGCTTCTCCTATCCGAACTCTTCGGTGTATCTGTACAGCATAAAAACAATGTAATTTCTAGATGAGAAAACTGACTGTACTGAAAATGCAGCCCATCGTTCTGGAACACAACTACAGAAATATTATTTAAGAATTAAAGTGATGTTCTTTGCTGTGAACAGAGATGGCCTCAATGAATGTTCTGTGAAAACAATTTGCTTTAGGCACAGCTGGCTGAAATATTAAAACACACTTTTCTAATAGTCTAAATTGCTGTCTGTTCCATATACACATGCCATTTCTCTTTCTTGCTCTCTCTTTTAATTTTATTTCCTATTTACTGAAGAGAAAATAATCAAAAGTAAAAGGGCTGAGTATCAAGGTCAATATTTGTGCATGCTAGAAAGAACTCGACTAGAAAAATCCAATATGATAATTGTACTGATTTCAGTATATGAGAAATAGCTGTATTTCAATAGTAGAGATTCCTATCAAACCAAACTCAGTTCACACCATAGCAAAGCATATTTATTTATTTAAAGATCTCAGAAATATTATTACATGGTGAGAGGTTAGCAATGTAACAGTGCAGAATGAGTGTGAATATTTGACCTTATAAATCCTCATCACCCCCACATTATCAATACATTCATTAGCAATGATTTTCACAAATGCCATTGCTTTGTTGAGATTTTGATACTTTTCCAAAGAGGCAAATCATTTTTAAATATCAAAATACTTTTAAATACATACAAGGTGTTTTTACAGTGACCCACTTCTGTGTCTTGATGTTTAAATCAAACATTTTGATCAAACATAACCCAAAACTTCTAGTCACAATACACAGAACAGCCAGAATATAAGAAAACATAGCAGAAAAGAAAAATAATGACAACAAGAAGAGTAATGCTTATAAAATGTTGTATCTTCTACACAAGCTAGTTCTTGTTCTTCTGTACAAACAATTTTAAGTTCAGTTTAAAATAAAATTCTGAATCAGTAAGTTGTACTGTAAGCCAAAACTAACAACATCTTTGGTGACTCAACATTAAAATTAATTGTATTACTTTGAAGTACCTTTCACAGTAAGCAGAGTTCTGGTAATTGAGCCAAAGAAAGTAATTAAACTTTGAGCAGAAAATCACAGGCAGTATCTTTGTCAAGTTGAACTAGGTGTAGACAAATATTCCTGCTTGCTGTATTCATTCTTTCCTTTAAAATGAAACAAACTTGCTGGAATTGGTTGAGTAGTCTGTATTTATAAACAAAACAAAACAACAGACTTTGGTTTGCTGATTTCAAACAGAGATAGCCTCTCAGTGCTTTTTATTTGCTTTGGAAGGACTTGTACTTGCATGGAAGGACCTGTAACCACTGCCTACAAATCTTAACTCATCACAAAGCAGTTCCATTGGTTTGAGTGTCTTTGTCGTATCCCTGAATCTTATTCCCAGATAAACAAACAAAAAAAGGAGCTGAAGTTTTACAAAGATGAAATATTTAGTGAGATAAGGTAACACCTCTCTCAATCTGATTGATGTACTTCATTCAGTAAGGAAAATCCTCTTACTGGGTGGAAGTATAAGCATGAATAGATGCAGTGTGGTTTCCGTAATACTGCGTACCTGCATGACGTACTGTAATGTATTTCTTTCAGCTCATGTAATTTATACTACGAATAGGTGAAGAAACAAGTCCGTTAGATTGAAAAGCATTGTGGATGGTGTAAACAGGAACATAGAAAGGAGTCATTATCCCTCTCCACGCAGCATTCCCTACACCACATTTACAATGCTGCGTTCAGTACTAGGGAGCCCAGAACAAGAAAAACCTTGAACTGAGGTGAGGCCAGCACTCCTTGACCATCAGGATGGTGAAGCGTGGCAGAGGGAACAGGAAAGGCTTGTTCAGCCTGGAGAAGATACAGCTTTGGAAGTACTTCACAGCAGCCTTCCATCACTTGCAAAGGAGCTACCAAGGGGATGGAGGCTAGCTCTTCACAGGGGTGCCTGGTGGAGCTGTAGACAATGTAGATAAATAGAAACAAACAAGGCCTTTCCAGACATGAGGACATTCAAGCAGTCTCCAAACTTGGAGAGTTTCACGACCAGACTAGGGCAACATGAACTGATCTCATGGCTGACCCTTGGAACGCTGGATTACATCACCTCCTGAGATCCCTTCCAATCTGAATTATTCACTAAATCTGTAACACAATAAATCTGACAGTCATACCAAATGCCTCTTTCAGACTTTTTTTTTTTACACAAACATGTTTCATATTTCAATACACTTCAGGATGTTTGAGTCAAACAAATATGAACTAGACAGCCAACAGTTCATTGATATGGACTGTTCAATCAGTAAGGGGTCGCAAGTCACAGAAGTTAATATGGGAATCCACCTTTGTTGATATATTCTGCAAGAAATTAAGGTAACTTCTTATTTCTTACTGATCTTATTGACATAGGAATTCTGAAGCCCAGTGCAGTACAGAACAGTAACTTAACTAGGAACATTTTCTCATGAATATGGCACTACTAAATCAAATAACCGATAAAGAACAGATGCCTGAAATCTGTGTTTTTTTCTCTGAATTACGTCCAATGTTCTTGCTGTATTGCTGTTGGAGGAAGAGATGGAGTTGTTCGAAGGCAATATGGAAGTCCTGCATTTTCATTTTGGTCCACAGAATATCATATCTCTCTTTCAGAAAAGCATTACTCCCTTCAGGCCTTTATTTCTTTTCATCAGCATGTGATGAACATCATTCCCACTACATTTCAGTGAAGGTAGAAAGGACTAAATGGAAGCTAGAAATATTTAGGGGTATCATCATACTACAGAAAAGTTGAAAAAACATGATGAGCTTTTTCAATTTCAGGTATAAGATCTTAGGCAGGATATATTTTCCTGCAATTCCCAAATCTATCACTGATAAAATATCCTCAGCAAAATTAAAGCATGAAATAAAGGTGGTTGTTCTTAATCCAGTAACAGATGTTCCACAGAAAAGTTTGTGTTTAAGTATGAAACAAGAAGTCTTTGGGTGTTTTGGTATACTGCTAGCTGACACTAATTCCAAGTTCACTTGCATCTAATGTCAACTCAGGAAGAAGCATGGAATATTTACTTTCCTTCACAACTTTCTGAGCAGACAAGTAAAGAGAAATGCCAAATGGAGAGGAAAATGGTAAACGTGTAACTAGTGATTTATGTTAGCTCCGTTTGAACTGATTAATGCAAGAAATAGTCATCTGGAGCTGGGATCTGAACTCAGCAAGCATTTGGCATATGGCCACATGTGGTTTTCTGCTCATAACTCCTTCATGCTGCAATATTAGCATTGGATTGCAGGTACTTACTATACATTATAATTTAGTGGTACAGTCACTTGAAAAAGGCCACGTTTAAGGCAGTGCTCGCCTATCTCCCACTCTGTATTCAGCACAGGCTGTCCTAAAGGCAGAAAAGAGGAAGATAGGCATGAAGAGGGATGCTATGGGGAACAAACATATCCCTTTTAGTTGGTCAGTCTGGTCTTTCAATTGCCCCACACCATGTTGATGATGTCTGAGAATTCTTGTAAATGGGGGAAACTCAAGATGGCTGTCTAAATCTTAGAAGGGCAAGCTTGTTTTTAGTTCCTGAGCGTTTTATATTGCTGTACATGTAAGCAATATATAAGATGGTTACTCATAACAAAGGCAGGTTTATTTAAGAATACACTGCCTTTGGACTCTAGTCAGAATCAAGATACCAGAAGAAAAAGAAACAGCAGAACAGAGAAACAATGGAGTAGTGCTTTCTGATCTGGGACTGAGAATAAAGAGTCAGGACTGACAGTTTGAGAAATATATTTTCTGTCTAACAGCCTGCAAGCCCCGAGATTAGGAATTCAGGTTTTTCTTGCATGATTATCTTTAGGCACAGACACTTCCATTTTAACATACCTGATATTTGGGGTACACAACAGTAATGAGTGCATGGACCATGCTGATAAGAGTTGGACTCACCAAATGCAGGGTTGACCTTCAAACCTTCATATTTTCTCAGTATGGTAATACTCTTAGCTCTCACAATTAACAAATGTGAGGCAACTACAGTGTTCACACTTTCACCCACTAACAGGTGCTACAGCTAAGGGCCCACAAACATCAGTAGCAGCCACACCAATCAGCTCCTGCAAGCTGCAGCTATTGGTAAGCAGAGGCTGTTTTGGCAGACTTTGGCTCCCTGAGCTTCCAGCAGCAGCCAGCCAACCCTCCAGTCTCCTCTGAACACATCCCAGACAGGAGGGACAGGAGCACGAACTGTAGCACTGCTGCCTCAGAGTTCCTCAGACACCAGCATGGCCTCTGCCTCAGAGCTGCTGCACCACGCTCTCCTGTGCAGGATTGAGGGCTGATGATGTACTGAAGTTATCCGATGGGTTTTGCCAGCAAATACCGTAAAGTCAAACACAGAGTTCTATGGGGTGTATGCTACATTAAGGTGTAATGATGTAGGGCCATCCTGCAGGACACCCAGCCATCAGGCAATCCAGCAAAAGATGAGCTGTGAAGTCTGGAGTACCTGTTCTGCCAGTTGTACTCCTCCTTTCTGCAGCAGTGGACCCAGGTTATGCTGCAAGCCTCTCAGCTGCCTTGCCAGTGACACTGTCACTGCTCAGCTTGCAAAACTTGCAAAGCTCCTAACTTTGTCCATATTTTCAAACTCTAAATACTAATATCTGAGATTCTAATAATGGACTTTGATAGAGCACTTGCTAGGAAGGTGTATGTACCAGAAGACAAGGTGTTTCAAAACGTTTCTTAAAGCATTTACTATTTCTTCCTTGTGCCTTTGAAGCAGGCAAGAAGGAATCACCCCTGTTCTCAGTGGCTCTGGGAGCACAACCCATTAGAACAGCTTGTCCCCCCCTACAGGGAAATCCCAGCAGGAACTGCCTTGCCAATCTTTATTTCACAGCTAACATTTTATCATTCAGTGAAGCTGTGATTAAAAAAAATACATATCTTTTTTCCCCCATATTTCTAATTTCTCAGATCCATTGCTGAACCAGTGTTTTTATTTTTGCTTACTTATGCTGATCAGAGAAAGAAAAACACCCTCCAAACACCCAAGCTACCTTGAGGTAGATTGAAATACTCTCAAGTAAATAACTATTCTAATTCCTGTCAGACACAATCTCAATCTCAGGTCAGATGATGAAGTGCTCTCCAGATTCACAGCATCATTTCTAATAAAATAAGCCACCTTTTCACAGGAAATGTGTGGAAGGGAGCTTAATAAGTATTTCTGCCCTCCATTCTCTATCAGCAGACACATGAACATACACCAAAAAACTAAAAAGTGGAATGAAACTATTTCAAAACCTGCACCAGACCCCTTCCAGGGTGATGTGGTCAGGAAATTGAACCTAAATCTATGGCTGATGGATACTAAGTCTAGCTATGAAAATACCCTAACTGTTAGAAGATCTATTTGGCAGTCACTTACATGACAGTGTTTCTCTTTTCAATAGCCCAGCTGAATAGAAACAGGCAGTACTAGATAATATTTATGAGGAATCCTGTCTAAACAGCATTTACCAAATGGAAGTCATCCCCTTTTTCTTTTGTGTGAGAATTCAGGAAATGTTCCCAGAAAAAAGCAAACAAACAAACAAATAAAAAACCAACAAATCAAATCCACCATCAAACTACAACAACCAAAATCAACAAATGGAAAAAAGAAAAAGCAAACCATAAAAAAACAAACGCAAAAAAGCATGAATAACACCGAACTGTGACTGATTAAAAATAAATTAATAAATACAATTGCATATTTCAGGAATGTAGAGTAATTAATTCTTACATAAATATGACTTTAAAAAAACCACAACAGTATTAAAGGACATTTTATTCGAAATTGCTACTCTTAAATGTCTGTGCAAGAAGAGCAAAACCTTCTGCTGTTTGTATCTCACAGAGGATAATAAAGTTGTGCCTTATCGCACAAATTCATGAAGGTTATTATAGAGGAAACAAACTGTTCAAACATTTTCTTTCTTCTGCTTTTGCACATTTAGTGTAGTATTTATTTAGAAAACCAAGAGCATATGCATTTTTTTTAAGATTAACACTTATTTTCTTGTAACTGTGTATTTGCTTCATCACATACCACAGCTTTGAAAGCCTAACAGTTGCAGTCAGGCTTAATAATAACTTACTGCTATCCAGCTGTTACCATAGAGCCCAACTGAGGCATTTTCTTCAATGAAGTTGGAAAAAATGTTCAGATTTCTTCTTTATTCAGGCTGGAGGGACAGCAGGTGACTCAAGACTGCAGTGTGACATATAGTGGCTTTACAGGCATCGTTATTTTTCATTCTTTTTAAGACTTCTTTTTATCCAAATATTTAGACAGGTAAATGTAAGCTTATAAAAATAGCAGAAGGAAACAAAATGCCAAAAGAAAATTCTCTGAATAGATCCATCCTGATTGAGATGAAATCTCTAAGAATTTTTGAAATGAGAGAAACATCCTAGCTTTTAAAAAAAGGCCTTTGATTCACTTACAGGATCCTTAGGATACCCATGACACTTTTTTCAAGCACACAAAAGCCTTCTGAATGGATGGAGAATAAACATTAGAGGCTGTCGAGTACCCATTCAAATGTGTGAATGTCTGTGTTTTAGGAGCTGCTATCATAAGTAGAACAAATTTTATTCACATTCACCAAGTGCTTCTTTAGTTCTACACAAATATCGTGGACCCACATTATTCTCAGAGAGTATTGCAAAAGAAGAGGGAACAGGCACAGTTCCAACCTGATTCAAGGAAAAATCTCTTCGGTGCTCAAAATCTTTGCTGTGGAATCACCTCCTTAAAAGGATTTGAAGCTCTCAGATGAGGCTTGGAGCAGCCTACTTGTACCTGGGGCAGGTGGCTACCTAAAGGCCCTCCCAGCCTGAAGTATTCTATGATTGAAGACGTTGTAACAATATGAATGGACAATATAAACGTATGCATATTTGTAAATAATAATAGGAAGCATATAATAGCTAAATTAACTGCAAGAGAACTTCTAAAACATGTCTAAAATATATTTTAGCCAACCAAGATACAGGTTTATTTCGATCCTTTATGAAAATTTGTATCAGGCTTTTCTTACGCCTGTTTTAAACTGGAGAAAGCAAATAGTTTCAGTGATGCTAATGGAAGTAGTGGAAAGCAGATTTAGACTAGAATGAATCTAGACTCTAAAACAGAGGACAGGCTTCCTATGAGGACAGGCTGAGGGAGTTGGGCTTGTTCAGCCTGGAGAAGAGAAGGCTGCGGGGTGACCTCATTGCAGCCTATCAATACCTGAAGGGAACCTACACCCAGGAGGGGAGTAAACTCTTCAAAAGGGCTGACAGCAGCAGGACTAGGGGAAATGGATCCAAGTTGAAGGAGGGAAGATTTAGGTTGGATGTTAGGGGGAAGTTCTTCACAAGGAGAGTGGTTAGGCCCTGGAACGGGCTGCCCAGGGAGGTTGTGGATGCCCCGTCCTTGGCCGTGTTCAAGGCCAGGTTGGACGGGGTCCTGGGCAACCTGATCTGAATGTGGATGTTTGGTGGCCCTGCTAGGCAGGGGGGTTGGAACTACATGATCCTTGAGGTCCCTTCTGACCCGGGTGATTCTGTGATTCTGTAAAACACAAGTAACAGATATACATTTATATATGCTTGCTACCGCTTTTTGCTCTGATCTAGTTATAACCAGGAAATTGGAGAAATATGCCTCTGTTTGACTATGATTTCTGAGAAAATAATTAATTTCATGTGGATTTATAAGAAAATTCTTTATGAAGTTTATTATTCTATGCTTTTTGGCATTGTTTTAAATTGTTTTTTTACTAATTTTTATCATTTTTTTAAAAAACTGAAAAAAAAAAGGTAATTTGGAACTCAGAATGGCAATGTTTTGAAAACTGTGGATAATGTTGAGCTACAAATCAATATTTACATAAGAAAATATTTCATATTTCAGGACCTGACAGTGCCATCCTTTGCCTAAAAGGAAAACTCTGCTCATGCCTTGTCTGCAAGTCTCAGCTTGTACAGACATAACACAAGAATAGGCCCTAAACAGACTGTGAGTATATTACAAAGCACTTAGAATCATAGAATCACAGAATTGCTCAGGTTGGAAAAGACCTTAAAGATCATTGAGTTCAACCACAACCTGACCTTACCACCCTAACTCTAACAACCCTCTGCTAAATCACGTCCCTGAGCACCACATCCAAACTGTTTTTAAACACATCCAAGGATGGTGACTCAACCACTTCCCTGAGCAGCCCATTGCAGTGCTTAACAACCCTTTCTGTAATGAAATGTTTCCTGATATCCAACCTAAACTTACCCTGGCACAACTCGAGGCCATTTCCCCTCGTCCTGTCATCAGTAAGAAGAAACCACAGATACGAGACCTGCTGAAAGCCTTGTGCATTCTGCATATGGTCCCAACCGCGTTTCTAACAGTCTTTAAGAATCAGCTCTGCCATTAATCCCCGCCACGGCTACGTGAACTGAGAGCATGTAGCGCGGAGCACTTCTCTCCTCCACGGCTGAATAAGCTGCATGCTTCAGCACCACGCTCAAATTATGCAAGCCCGTATTTCAAAGCACAACGTTTTGTCTCCGAGTTCTAACAGCGACGTAAAAAATGGCAGTTACGAAACGCACAGCTGCGACATCGCATCTGCAGCGCCCGCCTCGGCACGAAGGGACGGCGCACGGAACGCCCACACGCCGCAGCGCTGTTACCGGGCTCGGTGACGTCACTCCTCGGGGCGTTGCGGAGCACGCGCCGTCGCGGCCCTGCGCGCGCCGTCTCCTTAGGCACGGCGCGGCCGTCCCGTCGTGCCTCGCGGGCCGCGGCGTCCCCTCTGACCTGCGCCCGTCGCTCCCCCATCCGGGCTTCTCGGCGCCACACAGGGAAGATGGCGATCGTGCTCCCCGCCGAGTGGATAAAGAACTGGGAAAAGGGGGGCAGGAACGAGTTGTGAGTGCTGGGGCCGGGCGCGGGAGGGCGGCGGGGCGCCGACGGGCCTCCGGTCTGCGGGAGGGGGAGGGGCGGGGGGCGGGGAGATGGGAGCGGGCGGCAGGACGCGGGGCCGCGGCTCGGCGCTGGGGGACGAAGCCGTGCGAGGGCGGGGGCCGGGCCGGGCCTGCTGCGCGCCGCCGGGCCCGCTGGGCCGTTCTGCCGGTACCGGGCCCGGTTCGGCCGGCCCCGAGCGCGCCCTCCCGCTCCGGGCCGCGCCGCGGCTTCGGGCGCCCCGTAGCGTTCCCGTCTCACCGGCCCCGCGCTGCCCGTCGCCTTAGTGGAAGGCTCGGCCGCCGTTTCGCTCTTTCGGCCTGTTCCCGGCCGCCTGGCGCTGTGCCGCTTCAGTTCAGCCTTGGTAGGGTCGGCCCGTTCCAGTTATCCTAGAGAGGAATCGAGCGCCAGAGGGGCTGGGTGCAGCTTCCCGCATCGATCCACCTGTGCTGTGGGCTTCCTTTTCACGGCCTTCTTTTGCTCACACGTCGTTCACCAGGCTGTCAGTTTTTCTGTACTGCATCAGTTTCGACGAGGGTGCCCAACTTACTGTGTGCTCTTAAATGATATTATTTTAGTTTTTCTGTTTCCTTTAGCCCTTTATTATAACTAAAAAAAGCCCTGAGGTTTCAAATATAGGCAAATATTGGGGGATCACTTTATGGGAAACACTCTGTGGTATTTTTGCTCCTTTTGACTTTTTCTTTTGTTCATGTATTTAGATTCAGCAGTTAGGGTGATGATTGGCCTCATGTTTGAGTAGAAAGTTAGTGGGGTAGAGAGTAAACACAGAGGCTCTGCACGAAACTCTGCATTCACCAAACTCTCTGCTTTGTAGTGAAGGGACCTTCTTATGTCTGTGTCACTGCTGTGCTGGAATTAATGTGTTTCTAAGTGTGTGAAACAAGGGCAAAGAAAGTCTGTTCAGTTCCTGAATTTTGAAAAAGAAAAACTTAGGTGTTTAGGAGCCCCCGGTTAATGGAGGTTTGCACTGACTTTAAAGCATTGACTGCACAACAACAGCTGGACAATCCTTAGTAAAAAGTCTCCTTATTTATTGCCTGAAGTTGGTTAAACTTCTGTATGAACAACAAAGGATAACATGTAAGAACATACATACTGATGTCTTTTGAGAGTATGCTAGTAGCACTAATAAAATGTGGTTTTGTATGTGATGTGCATACAGATCCACTTTTTCTTCCTGCAGTAGCCCTTGAGTTATTTTTTGTCTTTTGTCATCAAATAAGATGATGATTTTTGTAACTTCCCTGTTATGATCTCTGAGGTTGTATGGAGCCTGAGGACAGCAATGTTCTAGTTGATCAGTTAACAGTTTCAACTGAATTCTCAGAATTTGAGCTGTGGGAAGGCTATGGACAAACCTCTTGTGGGTCTTCCTTTCTCCTGCAGCCCTACTTCTTAAACGTGACTGTGAAGAAAGTGTGAACCTCCTGTAGGGCAATAAAATTTGTGAAATTCCTCTACTGTGGCCCTTATTCCAAATGAAATACACTGTTTCAGATGTGGTGTTAACAGTGGCTGGCAAGAAAAGCCATTAGTTCTAAAGGCAATGTGATTGCAGCTGGATAAGAGTTGTCAGCTTTATGAATGTGAAATATGCATGAAATTATTTTCTAGGCACAAGATAATGCATCCGTAGATGCATCTGTCCTGGAGAACTTTGTAAGAAGCCACATTTTCTGGGAGGAACTTTTTGGTATTTTACTTAGCCTTTGTTTTTCCAAAACTTATCTCCTATTCATTTCTTCTAACTGGATGAAAATAAAACTATTATACTTCCTTTCCAAACCAAAGCACACAAAATATTTTAAAGTGCTGAATTGAAAGGTAAGTAGATGTAGTGATACTTCTTGTTTTACCAAACCATTTATCTAAAACAAAGACCCAAAAATATGAATTAAGTAGAAATATTTATTTACTGGATTATTTTACAGGATCTGATTAGGTCAGCCTGAGTTGGTATTTTGGCAGTGTACTGAAAAAAGTCAATGATTTGCCTTTAGTGTTTTGGCTTGCACTGCAATTACCAACGAATGCTAAAGGTGGTTGCTGTTATGTGTTCTTACACAGTCCTGAGATGTGTGGCAGTGCTCTGCCTATTCTGTAAGATGTACAGATTTAAAATATGACTGTAGTCTTTTGGAGGTTCTGTTAGTAAAAAATAAATAAATAAAAAGTTACTTGAAAGTGAAATACAGAGTCGTTCCTAAGGAAATGCAGTAGTAAAATCAGTTTTTTGACTGACTATCTTCTATATTTTCTTTCACTCCCATGGGAAATAGTGAACTTATTATTTCTGATATGATCCCTTTGTCCTCATGGTTTGGCAGCGGTCAGAACCCAAAAGATGAGGGTTTTGTGTGTCCTGAGAAGTCCCAGGTGAATAGGTGAGGTGGCATTCTGGAGCCTGCAGAGTGGAGACCATGCACTTCTTGGGCACTGTTGAGCTCTTCTAATTTAATTAACCCAGTGACCAATGTGTAATAATGTCTGATATGGATACATGAATGTAGACCACATACTAGTTTTGAGGTTTTTTTAGTTACCAAAGCTAGAGGTTTGTCACAAAGTGCTCATCACCTGTCTTCTTTTTGTTCAGATCCTTCTCTGTCTAAATACACATTATTTAAATTGTGTTCTGCTACTGCAAGGTAGTGTGGAGATTGAGTTGGCACGTGTGAGTGACGGCTTATTGTGCTTATAGGATCCTATCTGTTTGTGTATGTGTATACTGTCCTTTTGTATGGACGCTGTATTGTTTTCTGTAGTGCCTTCCACAGCAAGGTGCTGATGTACGTCTGTAGCGAACAGGAACACAGAGAACAGAAGTGCAATGGCAAGTGCTTATGGGATTGCTCTTGCTTGTTGGTGTTTTTTGTGTGTGACAGATCGAACAGACTGAAGAGAGAAGCAGGACTTTAATAGCGCGCTCAGCTGGCCGTTAATGCAGTATGTTAAACTTCATGATGAACTGAAGAAGCTCAATGTTCAGTGAACTTGAGATTTTGAGACAGAGTCGTTCTGGCCCTCCTACAGTGTTTGTTGCTCTGTGTGCGTGAGGCGTGTCATAAGGTTGGGTAGCAATTAGAGGGCTGAGAATCAGGAAAGCAGGCTTCAGTTGTAGTTTGGCCATCCTAGCTGCAAAATGCCATTGTTTGTGTTTCAGCTCAACAAAAGAGCTGCCTGCATCAGTGGAGTTCTGCGTATAGTCAATATTTGCAGACACGTGCACTTTATGATAACTTCTGCCTTATGCTATGTGTGAGAGTGTAACTGTGTGTATGTAGGACGTTGTGTTACCAAAGGGAGGCTGAGGTCCAACTTCTGGCTCTGTGCAAACTTGTGTTGAGCACCTGCAGAACTTTGGAGCTGCTGTTGTTTAAACAAACGCAGCCCATCTTCAACCAAAACAACTTTTTTTTACATTTTTTTTCAGCAGTGATTCTTTCTGTTGTTGTGTTTAGATGTTTATTTCCTGGCTTATTCTGTACTCGCAGTTTGGGTTTATTGCATTGGTTATACCCAGGTGGAATGTAGTAGGATAGGGAAGTTCCACATCCTAAACTTGCAGAAATAAACCAGAGTGAAGTTTAGAGTTGTAAACCTTTTGATGTTTGGACTGTTGAACTGAAAGCTGGACGATAAGTTTCCATTTTCTGGGCTTTAAGTGGGGAAAATATTGTTTCATTTTTTTTCTTGGTTGGTAAATCATACAGATATTGATGGTTTGGAAGGGCTGATGTTTTAATGTTTTTAACTTCTGTACTCAGCTAAGACTGGATAACTAACATCATGGCTTTTTGGTACTGGATGGGGGGCTTCTGCCTTGTCTTCCTTCCTTACTGCTCCCTTTATTCTGGTGTTTGACTTCTCGATAAGCTGATAATTCTGTAGAATTGGAGGTTTCACCTGACTGTTACTTGTTTTCAGAGCTTAAAAACAATTCCTTCATTCACACCTTGTGTGTGGAGTAGCTATCAAAATTTTAGGTCTGACGTGAGTTAAATTGTCATTGAGAATGGCTGAAAAAAACCCATCCTTGCTTCAAAAATAAGAAGTGCATTTAGCATTACCATTTACAGCTTGTGAAACACAGAATATTGTCCGTTTCTTTGCACTGTCTTTTCTGATAGTTTAGGATTGTATTTCGTTTTGTGCAATACATTAGAGATGTCATTGCCCTGGCGTCGCTTTTTGCTCAGGTTGCGTATTTCTTATGATCACATCCTGCTTCTGTGTAAAACCATGTTCCAGTCGTCTTTGGAGGGTAAATATGCCTTGCTTAATATTATTCTTTGATTGCTGGAGCAGTGGTTTAGTCCTGCTGGAGAGTAACAGTCTGTGCAGGATACAAATAGGAGTGATGGATTGCTACCAAGTGCTTCTTTGTGATTTATTTTTCCATAATGACACTCTGTAGCAGTAGTACTCACTTGCCTTGTTAGGTAATGTGAAAGAATTGGTCAGGTAGGAGGCTGTAGACTTAGGATTTATGTAGGAATACAATGTAACTCTGTTGCTGCCTTCAGTTTGTTCTTATGGAAAGTTCTGGAAGAATGGTAAACTTGACTGAAAACTTGCAACTGTGAATAAAGTTATTGGAGGACATCCTTTGGTGGCTGTAATAAAGGAGGTAAAGCGCCACCTCTTGAGTGCTGATGCTCGTTGAGGTGAAGCTGTTTTTGCAGCCTCCTCCTGGAGTGAAAATTGTAATGGAAGATAAAGCCCTTGGAAGCTTGGGTTGCATGTCTGTGTCTAAGCCTTCAGTGTCATGTAGCCTGCTATTGCAGCATTCATTTCATAATGCAGGGAGCTAGAATTTTGTTTTGTGGACCAGTCTGTACGGTGTTTGGTGTGCTGCTTACATATGGCTGATTTGCTTAAGGAGTGACTGACAGTGACCAAGAAAACATAACACAACAGAACAGGCCTTTGCAGCCTGTAGTGAATCCTCAGTGGTTACAGCATGTGCTTGGAGATAGAGTCTGTTTTTTTCTTGCTAAAGCACTGTATAAGGAAATCATGTTTGTGTTGGTTAAAAATTATTGGTCAGAATTTCCTGTGAGTGAAGCATGAAGATCCCATTCTGTATGTGATGTATTAGGAGCTTTGTGTTTCTTTGCTCTTCCTTTACTTTCTCCTGTGAAATAGTGTGTGTGAAAGCCAAAATGTACGTAGGCACTTAAACTGCCTTGAATTAAAATTATTTTAGCCACAACAACAACAGCCCTGAAACATTTGTGGGTTATCTAATGCTAATTTCCTAATATCTTGCTGTTTTTAAATAGTGTTAATATTTTCTTTACTACAGTTTGCAACTGTGTCGCGCTCTCAGTGAAGACAAAAGCCATGACAGCCTCACTTTCAGAGGTGAGTTGTGTTCGTTTGTTTTCCTTTATCTTTGAAATTAAAATTCCAGGTTTTTTTAAATTCTTGCTTTAGGAAATATTTGAAATGTGAAGGAGAAGTTTTGATGTGCTCTGCAGTGGCTGTGCTCGTGGAAAGCACTATTTACTGAGCCAACTGCATGCTGCAATTGCAGATTGGAAGCGTGGAATTCTAACATTTCTTGTACATCAAAATTATAGCAACGCTGCAGTTGTTTTTTTTTAAAGAACGCTCCCTTACGAGCTGACCGCAGCTGTTTTTGCAGCCATTTGGCATTGCAAGATTTTTCTCAGATGTAATACCTGTGCTTAATATTTCAGTATAATGTAAGCTTTTGTAAAAATCGTTTCCTTCAGTTGTGGCAGACTTTTGTAATAATTAAAGTCCTTCTGAGGCATTTCATTCCTGTTAAGTTTTCTCTTCCTGAAAGATAAATAGTTTTTGATGGCATACGTGATATAAGAAAATATTCTGAAATAAAACCCAATGCCCATGTGAATTATAAGCTAAAGGTGTCTGTTTAAGTCAACAGCAAAGATTCAAGTCGTTATGCTCACTGAAAACTGCAGTTTTTCATCCTGTTTTACTGTTATTCAGTAAACTCATGAGAATAGATAGTCTTTGACTTTCTCCTTTGTGAAGCTGTAGGCATTGATGGTCAACTCCAGTCTTGTCAGAATCAGTAAAATAATCCCTCTCTTATGAAGAGCTGTGTCCCTCTTTACATGTCAAGTGTCTGAAGTCTACAGCAATATCATACACATCCCTGGCTTTAGAATGTAGGCCAAGAGGTACCTAGTTTGTGCTTCAATAATGTGCTTTCTTTTGACAGATATCCAGCAGGCTTTGTATGAGCTTTCATCTCATGTTGTGAGAGGAAACTTAAAGCATGAACAAGCTTCTGGTGTTCTTGCTGATATTATAGTAAGTTTATATTTGTATTGATTTGCTTACTGAAGTTTTAGTCTGTTATGAAATCTGAATGAAGATTAAGATGGATGGTATTCAAGAAGATAGTTTTTCATGTCTGAAAACTTGTCAAATCCTTTTTCTTCATTTCTGTCACTTGAAATACATACGGGTTGTCAGCATTTCTGTTTTTCCGGCTTTTGTGGTGAGTAGTTATGTTCACGTTAGCATAAATTACAAATTAGGTAATTTAAGGCTATGTGGAGACTAAAGTTTTTTGTAAATGCTAGAAATAGGTTTAACTGCTTATGCAGCATGCCAGTAATGCCACCTACCTTTTTTTTATTTATATATTTGTGTATCAGCAAGCTTGCTTACTGTTCTACAGCTGAGATGGCCAGGTCCCATGATCACCTTAGAAACAGTGTTCCTGTTTGATGCTGCAGTGTTTGTGTATATTGAGATATGTGCATGGTGTATGGAATAGGTACATTAGGTGCATTTCATCTGCGTGCACAGGCATGCATAATGAAAATGTCATAATTGTAAAGATCCTCTCCTAAATCTAGAGTGCAAACCCTTTAATCTTTTGTGTATGACACGTTTATTGTAGAAGGTACTGGAAGTTGCAGGATGGAAAAACAGGTTTTCTAGAAAAGCTTTAGAGCTGCATGATTTTTTTTTTTAATTATAAACTCTCACTTATCTGCAACTCTCTTGCTTTAAAACTTGCCGTGATTGCTATTCATTTGAGACTTTGACATGGGCAAATATGCCTAAGAGCTCATTCTCCCTGTTATTCCTGGACAAATGCAGGTGTGTGATAGGGAGAATACCAAGTACTCATGGGTAACTTAAGAAAAACACACACAGAATTGGTGCTGGTTTGATGGCAGGTTTAATGCTGCGAGTCAGTCACCCCATCTTGGATATCAAGTGGGAAGCTGTTCAAAGGTAGGATGTTCCTTTAGGGCAGCTGTTAGCTGGCATTGCTGTTTTCTGAAAATACTTAATTGGCTGCTGGGGTGTAAGTTCTGCAGTTGTAACGTGTGCAGGATGACGTGTATGAAAGTGTGTGTATGCACACTGTTATTAGTAGCAAATAATCCTACATTAATGTAGTATCAATTATTTTACAGTCTTGAAATCTTAAATGCCCAAATTACATTCTCACTGTTTATTGTTACTGTGCATATTACTATGCTGTACACAATTACAGAGGCATGTGCAGTGAATTGTGTGTGGTTCTTTAAGAAAATTGTTGTGAGTTTTTGTAAAGACTGAACTTTTTTTGTTTGATATTCCAGACTGAGAGAATCACTGGGGTGGGGGGCGGGGGGAGGGAAAGCATATATTTTTCTTTCTTAATGTGCACACGCCTGTATTCTTCCCCTCCTTTCTCCCACATGGTTCATAAGCAAAGACAGAACTTATTTCTAGAAATCAGTTGCTATGCACACACAGAAATGAAAGAAATTGATTAGTGGTAGAAGATCCCTTTCAGATTTTAAATGTCTAATATGTATGTAGATTTGTCTGTCAGGGAATTCTTTCAGATGTTTCCCAAATATTCTTACTGGGTCTTTTGGTGCATCTTCTCTGCAATCAGTAATTATTTGCTATTTATGTATTGTTGAATGGGCCACTTCATTTAACAACGCATTATTAATCTGAATGTTTTGATCAAATATTCTTTTATGCAGTAGAGCAAGGATTTTCAGTGTACATGTTGTAAATTCTGTATTTACTACGTGTTCTTCTTTTTCCTCATTAGGAGTTTCGTGAGGACATGCCTTCCATCTTAGCTGATGCATTCTGCATATTAGGTAAGCTGTAAGCTTCCTTTCCACGCTGTGACAGATTTGAAGAAATACATGTTTTGTACTTTTAGTTATTCATTTCTGCAGGATTTCTTACTTGATCTGCAAAGCATGACTTAAAATTACAAAATGTGTTCATTCTTGTTCAGTGCTTCTGTACCTAAGTGCTTAACGTCTTTTTATTCTGCTTTGTTCAGTTATAGTTTCTAGATATCTTTACCTACTAAGGGGAGTGGAAATGGCTCTGCCAAGAGAAGTTAGGGGCGGTGGCTCGTAAGAGAGCTGGGTGCCAGTTAGTGCAGCCAGTGACAATGAATTGCATTCCTGCTGTGCCATCTTCTGTTCTCACAACGGGCTCTGTAAAGACTCTTACCTCTGCTGTCACTGTTAGTTAATGATGACAACTTAGATTTTAGAGATGTGTACTTCTTACTCTGTTAGTAACTTCTGGATTTTTGTGTTGAATTTTGTTGATCCAAAGCTGTTTCTGTCATTAGTAGAATTTTAATATCCTTTTTTCAGATCACACTTTAACATCTTGCTCTGTGCTCCTTTGTACTTCTCAACAGATCTTGATGAATTCTGTTGCCAGTCTGTTCATCACAGATGTGGCTTCAGCCAATGCTGAGCCTGGCTGTGCACAATCAGTTATGTTTTAGTAGGTAGCTTGAATTCTGCAACTTGTCATTGATACAGTTTGGTTATTTCATTCCTAATATTTCTGTCTACTTGTATCATCATTTTCTTTGCAATAATTAGATTTTTATAATGCAGTGCTACATTGTCACCTTTTACTTTTAAGCTGAGCTAGAGAACTTGAATGGGTCACTCCTTAAACTACTTAAATGACTGAAATTAATATGTGTGCTTGCTTCCCTAGCTGAAATTATGTAGCCAAATGCCATGTAGCTACAAGTAGCAGAGAGGTAGTATGAGTGGGAGCTATGCTTCAAACTGCAGAGACAAAATGAAATTCAATGTAACTGCTTGCTTATTTTTTGACTGAGTTTAAGGCTTTTTTCCCCCCTCTCTGAGCTGTATCTGTTACTATTAGGATTGCTTTCTTTATTTCCCCCCTCTTCCCCCCCGCAAGTAACATTCCATCGTACTGGGTTTTCCACTCCTTTTTTTCCATCTGTTCTAGATGAGCATTCTTCCTTGGTGATTGTTTTATGGCCTCTCCTCACAGGAATGAATTTCTGAATTGTATCCAGTCATTGACAAGAAAGAGAGAACTGAAATACAGAATTATAGCTAGTAAAAGACTGGTGACTGGGCAGTGAGCAGCAGTTACTCTGAAGTCCAAGCAAAGGAATCTAGAACATTATGATGTTAAGGCTAGGATCACCCAGTTTTCTTCAGCAATTTGTATTTCTGTTCTTTCCATCTTATTGATTCTTAATGCTTGCTATAAACGTTGTTCTAAGAGAAAATGGAAGTAATCATTGTTATGGTGTTCCTCTGGCTTCTTTTCTATCTTTTCACGTGATTTGTGGGTCTTTGAGCTTTGTTAAAATATTTCATGGGCATCAAAGTGAACTAAAAGGTAGCAGGAAGTTAGCAAGGTACAAACGAGATACTTTGCATTGTGTTGTTGTTTGCACTTATCAGAATAATAATTAAGGAAGAAAGTATTTAAATTCTTTGAGTATGGCAGGCAAGTTTCCACAAGTAATGATTGCTTCTTCTTCCCCATTCTCATCTTCCTTTGTTCTAGATATTGAAACAAGTTGCTTAGAAGAAAAAACTAAAAGGGATTGTTTTACTCAGCTGGTGTTATCATGCTTGGTAAGTTGCATTTAGAAATTGTTTTAGTAAATGTGTATGCCAGAATCTAAGAAGATGATTTGCAGATTTTTAAAGGTCTGTGGTTATGATGGGTGAATTCTTTCCTTTTTTTTTTTTTTTTTTTTATTTAAGAAAAGTGTCCTGATTAAAAGTTGAATGGCCCAACCTATGTCACACTTTTATTTTCCTGTTTTTAGAAAATACTGCATGTAGTTTTAATGTTGTAGCAGTGCGAACCCACAGTGTAATTTAGTTCAAGAGCACAAGGAAAGTTGCTTGTATACCAATAGTTCATTTACTTTCCCATTGTTTTTAATGAAGAGCAAAACGTTTGTTGGAATCCAAACAACCTTGTCGTGCAGCAAGGCTGCTGCATTATTGTTCAGTGAGGGGTTTTTGGATGGAGGAAGAATATAACATAGGAATGATGAAGTAAGAACTTAAAGTACGAGAAGTGCTATCAGAAATAAGCATTGGTTTTTCAGGAAAGAGGGAAAATACAAGTAATTCTGATCCAGAGTTGTGCCCTGCATTCTGAATGGAGACTCTTAAGTTCCTCAAGGCATCTATGTTTTGTTTGGTTTTTTTCTCCCTTCTTTTTTTTCTTTAATGAGAATTTTAAAAATCCTTAAAACAAGCAATACTGGAAGAAGGCTGGTAACCACATCTTTTAATTAGACCAGCTGATTAAGTAGGATGTGTTGTTACCATTTCTTATGCCTGTATTTTTTAACTACTTTAGCTAATCTAATACGTGATGCTTTCTGAGTACCTTTACCTCTTGCATCATGGTGAGATGGTATAGTTGTCCCTTGAGTTCTTCTAAGGAGTTTTGAGCGAGCTGAACATTTTCCCCTTCAGTTAAACAGAAACTTTGCTTCTGAAGTTTGTGTTGCAGGACTTCTTTGTGCATCCAACTCTTGCCTTTTGAAGTGGCATTCCTAATGATGTAGAATAAGCTTAACTCATAAGAAAAATCATCATATGAAATAAAGGCTTTTCTTATGGATGGTGGGGAGTGGGCATAAGCTTTACAAATGTGTGGTTCTTGTAATAACATCCCTGGATGCTAAGCAATGTATAGTAACCAGCAATTAAGCTCTGCAGCTTGTTATTCAAGGTGTTCTTGTACCTGACTTCTACCCTTCTGAAGTTCCAGTTTGGGTGAAGTAGTTTCCAGGTTTTGTTCTAAAGGCATTGTTACAAAACTAGTATGAAGGTATGTGATGTGCACGTGTCTCGGTCTTCACAGCTGACGAATCTGATGTGTGTCTTTGTTTTCCTTTAGTATCTTGTATCTGACACTGTCCTAAAGGAGCGTTTAGATCCAGAAACACTGGAATCATTAGGACTGATCAAGCAGTCTCAACAGTTCAACCAGAAATCTGTTAAAATAAAGACAAAACTATTGTAAGTTGTGGACAAGGGTTGGGTTTTTTCTTTCTTTGTGTTTTTTTGGAAGGTGAGGTGAGAAAGAGCAGTGGTATTTGATTTGGTAACAGTGTTTTCTAAGAAAGTTCGTTTTAATAAAATACTCAGTTTTCTTTTAGGACAAATGTTTTGCTGTGCTTTTAGGAAATCACTGATGATGATAGAACCTCGTTAGCCCTCTTGCGTTTCTCAAGAATGTGGAAACTGAAGGCTGTTCTAATTTGACCTATTGCTGTGATGTTTTCTGTATGTGCAGATTAAATACTTTCATTTTATTTGTCACAAATGTTAATTTGCAAAATAAGAGCAAATTTTTGTTGCTGTATCTGTTAAGCATAGGCATTCAGTGTTTCCATAAATGCTGTTATGCTAGTCCTAGCAACATAGTATATATTTTTGTGTATGTGTATTTTTCTGCATCCAATATGTCAGTGTCTGTGTCAAAGAGCTCTTAAAGCTGCAACAAGTCCCAGTGAGCAGCATGCTAAGGTGATAGGTAGCTCTGGGACTGTCGTGCGTAGGATGCAAGAACAGGATTCATTGTCAGTACAAACATCATCTTGCTTTTAAATGACCTTAATTTCAAACAAAAGGAGAGCTGGATGTATTTGGAGACTGCTTGCTCCCTTGAAGGTTTTTGTTTGACTGCATTCTCCAATTTTTCCAATAGCTGATAAAACTTATTTACTGAATTTATTCAAAATTAGCAATTTGTATGGGGAACTTAATATTTATAAGATCATGAATAAACTTTACTGTGAATGTGTTAATAACATTTGATTTCTCTTTGCAGCTACAAGCAACAGAAATTCAATTTATTACGAGAGGAGAATGAAGGTTATGCAAAGCTGATTGCAGAACTGGGGCAAGACCTATCTGGCAACATCACTAGTGATTTAATCCTTGAAAATATCAAATCTTTAATAGGTAAGGGATTTGTTGGAGGAATAAGGTCATTGATTTTCTTAAATGGTCTTACAACAGTGGAGGGTGACTTCAGGCAGCTGTTTGAGGTCATCTGGGGATCAAATGGTCTGTTGCAGGCACTCTGTGTTAACAACACGTGTTGTTAGGTTGCCTCTGACTGAATTATGACATTTGGAAGTTCCTGTTTCTTTGGGAAAACTGAGTTTTGCGAATGTTGTGTGGTTGCAATTAATTTAAATACTCCATTTTCAGTATGTTCCACACATACCTTCTGTGGCTTTGTTTCAGCACACACTCAGAAGTAACATCTTCTGAGGATGTCCCAGTTGTCTTTCAGCAGGCGGATTAGAAAGTAGCAGTGTTTCTTGCTGTTTTACTGAATACAGTGCATGAATATTCTAGTTTTGGAGAAGTTGAAGAAGTGGTTCTTCATGAAGGAGCAAACGTTACTCCTGTGTGTAATTCAGTTTGTGGTTTCTTTTTTTCCTCCGTATTTCTTTGCTGATTCGTGGCAACAGTAGAACTATGAAGTGTAAAGTATAGGGAATTATAGGCATTTCCTACTTGAAATACATTTTAAGCTTTCTTTTTGTAATGTATGTATTTGCATTGTTGCTTGTTTTATTCAGTGACGTTGCAGTCGCTTTCCAAAAGCTGTGCTAATATTTTATATTCTGCCATCTTTCACAGAGTTTTGCTTGAAACTGCCAAATCCCATTAGTAATACTCCTATTGGAAGAGAGCTGGAGAAGATGGCTTTTTTTTTTTGTCTGCTGGGATTTCCAATATTGCAGATAGACTTCCTGTAAAATGTCATTTTTCCTGACATACCAGGTCCTAATACAGTGGAAATAGCTTTTGGGGAAAGAAAAACTAATTAGATATCTGCATAGTTGGATGTGCCTGGATTAAATTTTCTCACGAAACAAAGATGAAAGCAGTCTAAATGTAGACTGCAGTACTTTATTTTGTGGTGTGACTCCTGCAGTTTTGGTGATACACAGATAAATTTTCAGCATTGGCATAGGATGATCTGTGTCCTTGTTCCTGCTCCCTTCAAATAAATGAACTGTTCACCCTTATGCTAGCAGTAATACTGAATTGCTGTGACAGTGCAACTAGATGGGTCAGGATCTAGCTGCAGTCCAACTATCACTTTTTGGGAATGTAAAATAACATCCTGTTCACATGGCTCATCTGTGCAGCTGCATGAATGAGCCCCAACACAGGGAAAAGGAGGAAAGAAGCACAGTGGGTTTAGTGATGTTTGTTTTGTGTTTATCAAAATGGTTCCCTTAAGATGGCATTTCATACTTCTTGTGTAGTTTGGATTGAAAGTCCTGTTGACTTGTCTTTGCCTAATTCAATATTAGATGCGAGTTTACACAGTCAGTGTAGCTACAGGTAATCTAGATTGTTCTGCTGTATGTAATTCTTTTCTGTTAAAATTCAGGTTTGATGTAACTTGGAAAAACAAATGTGTTTGTGGGTTAATAGCAGAATATAAATGAGAAGTAGCAATAGTAAACTTCTCTGTTCTTTTCCTGCAGGATGTTTTAACCTTGATCCTAACAGAGTTTTGGATATTATCCTAGAAGTCTATGAGTGCAGGCCTGAGTATGATGATTTCTTTGTACCACTGATAGAGTCTTACATGTACATGTGTGAACCTCAAACTCTATGCCATATCCTTGGGTTCAAATTCAAATTTTATCAGGTAATGTATTTGCATTCTTAATTACTGTTTCTGGTGGTTGATTCTACTCAGTGCTGAACCTCAGTCAGTGATAAGACTTTTGCTGTTCTTTTTAAAAAAAAAAAAAACAACAACATAGAAATTAATCTGTTGTAACATTCCAGTTTTAAAAGCAACAACTTCATGACTTGAGTGGAATTCTCTGATGTATTTTAGAGCAGAATGCTGTCAGCTGGCTGTCTTTGAAAATCAACAGTCTTGATTGTGATGCTTTCATTTTAACTTACATAGTTATAGAAGCACTGTTCTTTGTAAGACAGAAACATGTTTGTAAGGGAATTCTGGATGATACTTGAGAAAGTCATAGAATCAGTGAGTTTGGGAAAGACCTCTGTGATCATCTTGTCCAACTGTCAGTCCACCTCCACCATGCTCACTAAACCATGTCCATAAGTGCCACATCCATGCTTTTCTTGAACACTTCCAAGGACAGTGACAATCACTTCCCAGGGCAGCCAGTTCCAATACCTGACCACTCTTTTCAGAGAATATTCAAATATTTTTTTCAATGTGAGGAATTGCATACAAGCACCTTAAGGTGTGTATGTAGCTGAATCTTGTCATTTCTGAACATTTCTGGTTGTGTGCTGCAGTTAATTCTAGTAATATGGCAATATGCCTTCGGAGTTGAATCACTTAAATAACATGATAGCAAGGAGAACTGTGTTAATGTACCTTTAAGTACTTTCACTTCTTTCCTGACTTTTAATTTGCCATCTTGTCTTTAGGATCCCAGTGGTGAGACACCTTCCTCCCTGTACAGAGTTGCTGCTGTCCTGTTGCAACATAATCTCATAGATTTGGAAGATCTTTATGTTCATGTAAGTGCTGAAGTCACAGTGCTACTTGGTCAGACGAGAAAAGAAAAAAATAGTTTTTGAAAAAAGGCCAGATGTTTTATTCTGTTCTTAAAGCTTAAACCTCATAATATGCCTTCTGACATCTGTCTGTGTGCACTTACTGTCTTTTAAATTTCTCAGTGCTTTCTAATGATGCATATTCACTCAAGCACACGCTGAAGTCTGAAAACTGCTTCCTTTGAGTGTACTGTCCTCTAGATTTATTTACCTCCTGCCTGTGCAGGGGATGAGTTAAGTGATAGGAAGTGGGCTTTAAATGTCCTGAGTAATTTCCCCTAAGAGCTAGACTCTTGGAGTGTTGTACTTCTCTAAGCTTGGTTTTTGGAAAAAAAAGTGATAGAATGATCAACAGCTTACTTATTATTTTAATACTAGCTTAAAAAAAAAAAAAAAAACAAGTTAGATATCCCTGGATAGGTATGTAACTTCACATACAGGAGTTCTGAATTGTTAGCTTGCCAGAGCAAAATGAAGTTGTGTACTGTGATTGAATGTGAGAGACATGTTCTCGAGGCTGGCACTCCATCATCCACCCAGCATACTGATGTGACAGATGGTAAACAGAATGTTACAGTTATCAAAATATTTTTACATTATGCACCAGATTTTAATTTCACAATATCTGTATCTCAAGACCCTTAAATCTTCCACTGAAATCAAGGAAGTGAGATCTAATTAAAGCTATGGGAATCTTGGAATGTAGTTGTGCTGTTGATTTGTGTGGCAGTTAATGGCATTAGTAGCAATCTGACTGTTTCTTCATTCATGCTTCTTTTTGGCTAAAACTGTGTCAGGTGAAGCAGGAGTGGGAGTGGGTATCTCAGATAATCAGTGTGGAGGGAGGAATGCATGATGATTGTTTTGGTTTATTAAGAAATGTTAATAAAGTCACAAGGTGAATGCTTAGGTTGAGAATTAAGAACTTGCCCAGTCTTGGCTCAGACCTGAATAGGTATGCATGCCTTTGTGGCAGTCTCACAGCTGGAATGCCCCCTTCATTTATTTGCACTGCTTGCCTTTTCTTGTGTTGATTCTTGACCTCATTTGCTATCTGCTTCCATTTCAAAGTTCTCTGGCAGGCTGCATGTTTTACCTTTGACTGAATGTTTGACGTGCCATTTTCTGCCTCTCTTTTTCAAACAGGCTTAATTTTACTTAGGGGAGTTCCCTGAAATTGTCTAACACACGTGCTGCTTAGAACACAACACTTACATTGTGCACCTTCTGTACAGCAGTTGTTGGGCTTCTGTTTCTCATTAAGAATATCCTTGTTCCCTCCATCCCTCAGTAAGATCTGCTTTTTGCTCACAAATCATGTATATAATAGATATTGAACCCAAAAGATGTCATTTACTTCTTGGCTTTCCTCACAAGGTATTTCTTCGTGAACTTTAGTAGATTGTGTTTTAAACATCTTAATTTTCCTATTGGGATTCTTTCTTCCCCCGAACTTGTAAGAAATGGAAGAGTTCTCATATCTTTTCTTTGTTGATGATTGTCTGAATTCTACTATTGGTTTATTAGAAGAGAGAACAGTTAAAAAAAATCAAATTAAAAAAAAAAAATTCCCATGTTTAAAACAAGTAGAAGATTACTTTGCCAGAGGGCCTAACTCTGCAGTAAGTTACGATTGATCATTTGCACTTAAAATTTTGAGCCTGGTTTTTAGGAATGAAATCTGTGTGGATTTGAAGTGTGTCCCTCTCGAGCAGACCTTTTCCATTCTGTCACAGCTTGAACTTCTAATTCTTGCATGTAGAATTATCTTCCTCACTCAATCAAGTACGAGATGATGCTCAGGCTTTACTGTATCAGGTTTCTTAATGTAACACCTCTTTAAGGAGCAGATGTTATACCTGCTTAATCCAAATTGCTGGTGAATAGGAAATGCTGTCAAGCATTAAGTGATTCTATAAAATGAAGGGCCATTGAACTGTATATATGCTATAAAAAAAACTGTATGTTATTTTTTTAGTGGTGAAATACAGTTTTCTTTACATGACCATTCTCTTTGTTTTAAGGCATTTAATGTGATTATCAATCATATGCTCAGTTGTCACAAAGCATCTACTACTGAATGTTGAACTATGCTGGTAAGGAGTAGAAGGTGAACAGTATATTCTTAATCTGTTCTTGATTTCAGAAGTTTGTTAATAGTATAATTTCTGTTGGGGCTATGATAACAAGGAGGATAGTCTTCCAAGAGGTAAGTTTGTGATTAGTGTCAAAGAAAAACACAGGTTCTGCCTGGTGCTCAGTTGGTGAATATCAGGAAGGAATAAATCAGTTATTTCTGAAAATGAATAATGTTTTTCTTTTTTCTTAGCTTCTTCCAGGGGATAATGCCATCATTGAAGAACACAAGCGAGAGATAGTGGAAGCTAAGCAGATTGTGAGAAAGCTCACCATGGTTGTCTTATCCTCTGAGAAAACTGAGGAAAAGGAGAAGGAAAAAGAAAAAGAGGAGGAGAAAACCGAGAAGGTTTGTGTGTGTGTGTGTGTGTGTGTGTGTGTGTGTGTGTGTGTGTGTGTGTGTGTGTGTGTTTAGTCTTCAAGAAAACAACTGTAAGCTGAGTGTAGGCATTGACTATGAAAATATTTTTGTATTTGAGAAAATATTGAACAAAAAGGTTGTATATTTTAAGTCAAAACTGTCCTCTTTGCCTTAAGATCTGTATCTTGGTGCAATTGTGTGCTTTATATTTAAGATGCTACTATGTCAAGTCTTGTTAATGTGCCCTAGGTCTAACTTGCTTAAGTGTATTCAAGCTTTGTAGTTTAAAAAGTTCTCAAGGTACTTTTTTTCCCCCCTTCATTTCAGTGTTTTCAGCGCTACTCATGTCTTATTTAAATAAAATGCACAAGAAAAGGTCAATTGCTGACTATTTGCATCATGTAGTTGTACTGGAAAGGAGAGAGAAATCCATGAGTGCTGACATCTGCTTTTCATTTTCTTTATCCCTCTGATTCATGATATCCAGCTGTTTTGTCTACTTATTCCTACTTGTACAGAATCAAGATAGGATAGAACATCTCTGATCTTTCTTTCTCTTTTTCTTGACAAACTTGAAAAACTTAATTTCATTCTCATCCCTTAAGCAGCTGATGTGGTCACTGCTCTCTGGCTCCCAACTGCAGTTGTAATCTGCTGCTTGAACTGATTCCTTTCACTAGTTTCAAGTTTTTTAGCTCTGTGCCACACAGCTTTTTATTATACCAAATCATTTTGGTCTATCTATTCTATGGTTAGTTGAGCTAGGTATCCTCTCAGTGTCCTCTGCAGCACACATCACAATATTGTGATGGAAGGATAAACTCCTGGCATAAGGAGCATACGTATTTAAAGTGATATCGGATTAAGAGTGTTTTTTATGGCTAAGATTTAAATTTAAGCACTGGGCAATGTTCTGCTGGAAGCTGCAGTGTTTTTCTGAAGGGTTACAGTGACAAGTAGCACAATCTGAGTGTGTGTAGTGGGGAAAATGATGAGCTGAACTTAAACAGCTTCTGTAATTCCTTGCATGCTGCTCTGCAGTACGTGCTGTTTCTTGATAGCCTTGTTTCTATATTAATGTTTTCATATGCTCTGAGCAGTTTATGGAGGAACTACAAGTGAAAGCTGTTGGCATTTTCATTTTGAGTGCTTTTTATCCAGCGTACAGTTTTAGCTTGACAACTTTTGGTAAAGTACTGTGAAATACACGTGTGGGTAAGAAGGGAAAAATACGTATAACAATTCCTAACTTAATTTAATTTAAAGCTGTCAAGTGCTGTTTTTTGTGAAATGAATTATTGTGTCATAATCAACTCTTAATAAGAATAGTTTAGTGTTGGCAAATGCATTATCTTCTCTTGCCTTTTGAGATGCATTTAATGCATAACAAAATGATACTGAAAACAAATGAGTAGGGGGTTAAAAAAAAATATTAATTCCTAACTCAGCAGTATGACTAGACTTCATAGCAAGTTCAAATTGACTCTCTTCTGTGTTGTGTGCTTTTGCAGTTGGAGGCTATATTTCAGAAGAGCATGCTTAGTTGAGGACATACAGTCAGCAGTATGTACGTGTGAGCAGTGACTGCTTTGGAAATAGCACACAACAGTGCAGTCTGATCATTAGTTTTAACAAGTATGTTTATACTGACTGAGTAGTTACAGCTTGTAATTGTTTTTAAGCAATTTGGTTTTCAAGAAATCCTTCATGCTGGAAGTGGATTTCAAGCTTTCTGGTTACACTGCTGAGAAGTTTCCAACAATTTCAGGAAAGGATCAGCTTACCCTTTTGTTAGTGTACTCTGGGGTGACTGAAAGAGACAATCCTTGGCATCAGAGGAACTGATATTTCAGAGGCTGATCTTATTCTGATGTGCACGCATATATTTTGAATAAAACATATCGTGTGAAATTTCATTACTGTGATTTCACCATGGATGTTTTCACTCTGAAAACTTCTTCTTACTGTATACTAGGCTCTCTGCTAATTCCACAACCAGCAGGAAAGAGAGTTGCAAGTGTTTTAAAGTGGTTTTAAAATGAACAAAAAGTCCATGCGTACCATAGAACTTTAGAAACATTTAGCTTCCAGGTTTTGTCATCAGTTTTTCATGTCTGTTTATACAATTTTAAAGAAAACTATTTTGGGGGGAGGGGGGCTTTAATATGCTTAAATGATTTGACTTAAACGTTGGAATCTTCTGTTCCTCTATGTAATGTTAGCTTTGGTTTAGAGTGATGGCAAACTTGCAGCACTTAGCCACGTTCCGTTACTTCACTGAGTCATTTAGTAATAGACCAGTGAGGTAATATATTAATAACGTGCCTCTGCAAAGCTGCTTCGAGACACAGTTTCCCTCTTTGTTGCAAAGTGGGATATGTGGGAAGTCTTCTGTAGCCTTACAGCTGGACTTTTCACATTGGCACTTAGTCTAGTGACTTGGGATACAAGCAAATTCAGAGAGAGAGAAGTTTAATTTTTAAGCTGATTTTGTAGGAGAAATTCCATGGAGAAAAAGTTGAGAGAAATTAATGTTTTTAAAATCCAGAACGTGTCATGCCAAGAGTTCTTAGATGCTTGTTTGTTCCTAAAATGACATGTAAGGAAGCAAGCTGCATTAAACTGGTGTTTTTGAAAAATGCATGACCAGACACATTTAATTTATTTTGTAACTTGTTTCTTTCATGAAGCTGTTAGTTTTCATGTGGACTAATTTTATTGCTGTTGTTCAAGTGTCCTTGTTGTGTAAGCATCTAGCTGAATTTTGTTTTTCCATGTTTATATCTTGTATGTGTATCTATGTATGTTTTCTTCCTGGATTTCTTTTTGCAGCTTACATCTGGCTACTGTTTAAAGGGCAGATGAGCACACTTTATTAATTGTTTATTGTCTTGCAGCCTCCAGATAATCAGAAGCTTGGTTTACTGGAAGCTCTATTAAAAATTGGTGATTGGCAGCACGCACAGAGTATTATGGATCAGATGCCTCCATTTTATGCTACTTCACATAAGCCCATTGCGATTGCCCTTTGCCAGCTCGTACACGTGACAATTGAACCTTTGTACCGCAGGTAAAGAGGAAAGTAACTGCAACAGTAGTTTCCATTGAATAGTGCAAAAGTGTGTAAAACTTGCAAGCATAAATTCATTAATAAGGCTGTATTGTCCTGTTCTTAATTTTTTTGTTAAAACTTTCACTTCTGCATCATGTGAAATGGTGTGCAACTTATTTTTAGGGTTGGTGTACCAAAAGGGGCTAAAGGGTCACCAATTTCTCCTCTGCCAAACAAGAGAGCACCGAAACAAGCAGACAGCTTTGAAGACTTGAGGAAGGAAGTGTTCAACATGCTGTGCTACCTTGGTCCTCATCTCTCCCACGATCCCATTTTATTTGCGAAAGTGGTGCGCCTTGGAAAAGCTTTTATGAAAGAGGTTGGTGAGATAAAGGCAAACAGCTTATTGAACCTGCCAGAAGGTGCTCGAGCATTGTTATGTGTATATTAAAATAATTAAAAAAAAATTGGAGAATCTTATTTTAATTCTTGATCAGTTTTACAATCAATGAACGTAAACCAACATTTCTTGCATAGCTTGAACATAGTGGTTTTATATCTAGGAAACTGTAGTGATAACTACAATTTTGATAATTAAGATACCCTTAATTGCATTGAAAATGCAGTTAATTTGGAAATCATAATTTCAAGTGAGTAATTTGTTTTACTTCTGTCAGCAGATTGTAAGGACTACTTTGTGATTAAGTTTCAGTACCAAAGATTTGTGGGAAAGCCCTTGTTTCTTTGTGGATACACACATTAAAATGGAGGTTGCTTTGTTATAGTTTAGTTCATATTTATAAATATATACACGTGGTTTCTTTATAAGTAGTAGAAAAATGGTAGCTTAATGTATGTACAACAAGGATGAGCAACTCTTAGCTATTTGCTTTAGGCCGGAGCTACGAAGAAATTCATCAGTGACAGAATGGTTAAGGTAACATAGGGAAAGTTTTAGTGCGCTATTGCCAACAGCATGTTAAACCATTTAATGCTCAGTAGATGTGTTTATAACTGGAGATGATTTGTAAGCTAACCCATACAGTAGTTTAAAGTTTGACTACTAATATTGCATTGCAACTTCCGTGCTCATGCATAGCTTGAAGATGATTTTGCATTTACTGGTGTGTTAGCTTAATAAGCTTTTTAATGGTGAGTTGAACAAAAAGAAAAGGAAGCAATTTTGTAATTAAGACTAAAATCTTGAGTGGGTATTATTGTGAAAGAAAGGTGAGGAAATGATTCTGACTGTTGATAATTGAATTGGAAGTCCTGTTTCTTTAGGCTTCTCTCCAGTAAGAAAATGGAGTGTATATTTATTTATATGCACATCTACGTGTGTGTGTGTGTATAGATGTAGGTTTCCTCAAAACTTCAGTTGTCTCTTTTCCAATGTAAGCATGCAGAGTCACTACACGTGTAATCAGTGCATTTTATTTATGCATTTGAATTTCAGTTCAACCTTGCTATTTCTCTGTTAGTTCTGCTCGCAATAATTAAAGAGCTTTCAAGTATGCTAGTATCTCTTCTATAGAAGTTCTTCATGAACTCATTAGTAGTTACCAGTTTCATCAAGGAATTTGTGTAGCTAGTGATAGAGTATGGTTTTTGTTTTTCTTAATGATAGTAAATCTTACCAGCTCTTGAGAAAATGTTGTACTTAGATTTGTATGCCAAAAACTTTAAATTGATACTACAATGTAGCACAGTGTGCAGTTACTGAATTGCTCACCAGTTGGAGGTTGGGGTCTTTTCTGTTCTAGTAATTGACCACAAGATGTATTTCTAGATAATGCATTTGTTTGGGTGAAAAAAAAGTATAACAAAGCCCCTCATGAAATCCAAACTTCTTTTTATTACTGCTTTTTCTATTGTAAAGTTAAAGTTGCTGATCTTAGATTGCAGATCAGTCTTCCTTTTTCAGGTTTTTGACAGAGTCCAGAAAGCCTTGTATCAGCAAAATAATTTCACAAGCCACACATATGTACTGCTGAGAATATGCTAATCCACTCTGCATTGCTTTAAAAGCTGTTGGAGATACAGGAAAAAAAACAAACCACAACAAAAAAACAAAACTCTTTCCTGTAGGCTCTAATCTGATTTTTGAATTCTTAGGATGATTTAATGATTGATTTAATGGTATTTCATGGTAGCTAACACTGAAATTAACAGGAAAACATTGTTTTAGTGACAAATTTAACAAGATAAAAATGTTTCAAAGAAGGTAGAAGGCCAAGTATAATTTGATTGGAGGAGAGTCAAGATTTTGTTTTTGTATGATAACAATCATAGAATCATAGAATGGCCTGGCTTGAAAAGGACCACAATTGTCATCCAGTTCCAACCCCCTGCTGTGTGCAGGGTCACCAGGCTGCCCAGAGCCACGTCCAGCCTGGCCTTGAATGCCTCCAGGGATGGGGCATCCACAGCCTGCTTGGGCAACCTGTTCCAGTGCCTCACCATCTTCTGAGTGGAAAAACTTCCTCCTAATATCCAACCTAAACCTCCCCTATCTCAATTTAAAACCATTCCTTGTCCTGTCACCATCCGCCCTCATAAACAGCCATTCTCCCTCCTGTTCATACATTCCCTTCAAGTACTGGAAGGCCACAATGAGGTCTCCCTGGAATCTTCTCTTCCCCAAATTAAACAAGCCCAGTTCCCTCAACCTTTCCTCATAGGAGAGGACAGAACAGTAATGACTTCTGTATTCACAGGTGGTGAATTAATGTTGTATTCATGAAGTAATATTATAAGCCTGATGGTATTTTCTAAAATGTCAGCGGGTTTCATTTTTCCCTGTTGTGTTTTTTTCCAAGAGAACTGTTTTAAAGTACAACAGCCCATAGTATAGCTTTTTTTTTAAGCTTTATCAGGGGGTTGCAAATGCTGCACGCACAAATATAATGAAGCCAAGGTATTTATGCATGAAGCTTACTTGTGTCCTTTACACAATTCAGAAATGATGAGGGTAGATATTAAGGCTTGGTTGCAGGAGGAAGGTTCCGTATTGAAATAGATGAAAGCACTGCAGCATGCAGAACTGAGAGCATACACTGCAGCAGATGGTGCTAATAAGAGTTGGAGAGGATCTGTGTAGATGCCCTTCCACCCACTGGGCCTGCAACTATTTCAATGCTAGCAGATCTGTAAAATTAAATGTTTGCTAGTCATGTAACCCTCTTTGTGTATGCTTGTGCTGAGAAAGCCTTGTTCTGAAACTGTTAAACGTTAGACTAATTATTTTATAAGTAACTTCACTGTCTTTGTTATAGTTTCAGTCTGATGGAAGCAAGCAAGAAGACAAGGAGAAAATGGTGAGTGAGTTTCTTAGAGACTTTCCATCAAAAAACGAACATATGAATCAACTCTGCTAGAGCTACTATGTATTTCTTGGCAGAGTTCTGAATGTTCTTGTAATCTCATCCCTCCCACATGCTGATTTTTATTATGTATTTTACATCAGTGAAATGGCAATCTATTTTTATTCAAGGAGGTAAATTTATGTTGTCAATTTTAATCTTATTTTTTGAGGAGCGAGCTTTTTTTAGAGGAAGGAGTTAAGAGAGTTTGCAGCCTTTTTCTTTGTACCATTTAATTATTTACCAAAATATACATTGTAGTCTTGTTGGATGAGCTTGAGCACGTCACAGTTTTGCATTACTGTGGTGTTGGCCTTTCCCACCTCCCCTGGATTCCTCAAATTGATTTTGTTCTTTGAGCATAGTGCTTTTTACTGCTCAGTGGCTCTGAATTGGGTGGAACACCTCTGTTATGTAAACAGATTCTCATGATGGCATCTTGTATCTTAAGTAACTTACTGGGGAAAAGCATAGAAATCAGGAGTAATTAGATGTAGGGAAGGTACTCAAAATACAAAGGGCAACTTTTCTTTATTGAGCAATTCAAGATTGGCCTCAGTGAAATCTGGGTATCCAGTTGAGATTGAACTTGTTTAATAAAAAGTCAGTTTAGTCTTTTAAATGAACAAGCAAACTCTGTATCAAGTTAGTATAGTGTTCAGCAAGTTGTTGTTACTACTTGTCATGATTTACTGATTACTGCAGTTGTAGTGGAGGGAAATAAAGTTTCTGAAATGTTACTAAAAGCACTAATAATTAGACTAGGATAACTGAGTTCGATCTTACTAGTCACTGGAGATTTTGAGTAACTTGACCAGTGTCACCCATAGTTGCTATGAGCTCATGGTCTACAGGTCACCTACCTTCTGTAGATATTGTTCATCTCACTCATTCTGACGTTCCAGAACGTTTCTGTGGGTTAGAGAGGTAACTGTGTGGTTCAGGGAATCAGTGGTAGGCTGAGTCTGTCCAAGTCTTGTAGGAAGTTGACCTAAGGGTAAAGTGACACTGCCAAATAGTGCGTGAACTGGTTGGTTTTCCATGACTGGAAGGGAACTGCTGCTTGGAAGAGAACAGAGTTCATAACTGGGAAGCGGCTGAGAGTCTCGGGACTGTTGTTTCCATGACTGAGTCCTTTCTTGCAAAGAAATCTCATTTGGAGATGCAAGTAGCTCTTTGTACATGGAAATGTGAATTATGTACTGACAAAGAATTTTTTAGTGTTTGCATACTGTGGTGTAGGATGTGGTGCTAATGATTGTGCTCTTGTGAGAACGTTCACTTAGTGCTAAGAAAATGACTCTGAGAGATTAAGCTGAGTGTAATTACAAGTGTTTTTGATTATTATTTATTTCCCCTGTGGCTTCTCTAGTGTACTCAGTGGGAAACAAATGTTTTTTAAAAAACAAGTTGATACTGAGAACAAGAAAACTGGTACTCTGTGTCTTGAGAACATGTATAATGCTTTCAAATTTAAATCCATGATTTTGAATGTTGGAGTAATGATAAAGGAATACCTTAATACGTTGAAGGTAGTTGCCAAAATAAATCCATTTTCTGCTATTGCACTTCATGGAAGTCTGCAGTGTATCTTTTTATGAATTATTTTAAAATATCAATGTATTGCACTGAAAATAGCTTCATTGCTCAATTACATCATATAAGAAAATATTGACAACATATGTGGTTCATGAGTTAGCTAAGAGAAGGTTCGATGGGATACTTCAGTTCTTTTAGTATTTGGTCTGGTTTTTTGTTGTTTAGGAAGTCATGATCTTTTGGCCAACTTGTATTTTGTTATTTTACTAAGATGTGCAATTCATGTTGCTTTTATATCTGGTAGTTACCTTGAGTTTTGTCTTTATTACAGGAGGTACTGTTCAGCTGCGTATTGAGCATTACCGATCAGGTTCTGCTTCCTTCTCTTTCTCTGATGGACTGCAATGCATGCATGTCTGAAGAACTGTGGGGAATGTTCAAAACATTTCCATACCAGTACCGGTGAGTAGAATTGCTTGTTTCTGATCTTTGGAAGTGATCTATCTTAATCTGTCAGTATAAAAACTAATTTTCCTTTGATCATTTTTCAAGGTACCGTCTTTATGGGCAGTGGAAGAATGAAACATACAATAGCCATCCACTCCTAGTGAAAGTTAAGGCTCAAACCATAGACCGAGCCAAGTACATCATGAAGTAAGTTGTGTGAGTCCATCAACTACCAGCTGTAACAGTGTGCTGCATTTCACCAAATGAAGGGAAACAAAAAAACCCTTGGCAAATGTATTCCTTTTCTAATGACTCAGTTTCATCGATGATCCTTGCCTGTGGAATATTTGATGTACAGTGATTAAAAACTGTCAAATTAATAATAATACAGAGTTGTTGGCCACCAGTGAGAGTGCTTCATTTGAAAAAAAGGACCCACTAAGTGGTTTAAAACTTTTCCATGGATGTGCTGCTGTTGATGAATTGCTTTGCTTACAGGAGTGCTACAGATTCTCTCTGGGTGTGGACACCATTTAGTCTCAGCAGAGTGAAAAGTGTTGTCATTTTCTGTAGCTTTCACAAGAGGGACACAAGTTGAATTGGGTGGTTTGTTCTCATCTTCAAGCAGACACAGAACAATTTTATCTTAAAAATAGCATCTCTATATGGTTGTCAGGGATTTGGATTCTCCTTGTTATGTAGTTTGGGCCAAAAGCAAATGCTGTGTTTTATTTATTTGTTTTAATGCACTTAATTAGAATGTTTCCATGTGGCAAGACAGAAATATCCTAAGAGGCTTTGAACTGCAGGTGTGGAGTCTAGAAAGGATTATGATCCTTTCTTCTGGCTTGGAGTAGATGATAAAAGTTTGTGTCTATTCTGCTACAGTAGGTTTCTGTTATGCAAATGAGCTACAATGCTGATAGTTATTAATGGTATGAGAAGCTTGTAAATCAAAGATATAGTTGTTTGTGACTGTTCTGGCCATTTCACTGTGTTATTGGCCAATTTGTTTAAAGGTGTTATCTGATTTAAGTCCTGTTCCACTTTCAGGTAGAGAATTGAGACTGGGAACTGTCATTATTTGGAATTTTGAAGTACAATTTAGAAGAGAACAGTATTGCTTGATTTATTCTATAAATCCTTGTTAAGTATCAAAGTCCAGATTCATTTCCAATGATCATCTTCATACTGGAGGTGCTCATGAGAACTGGAAACGCAGTATGGCCTCCCTCCAGGGGTTCTACCGAGACTGTTTGATGATTGGCAAAATTTCTTCACAAATACTTTGATACAATTAAGTTGTACTTTCAGGTTGTTATGCTTTGAGCTTAAATATTCAAGAAACGTGCTATTGGATTTTAAACACAATATATCACTGAATTAGTCACTGTTAACTAAGTTTCACAGTATGAAGGACAGTAAGAAAGGATGTTGTTTACCAGCATGTGTTATTTAAGCAGGAGCCCTCGTGATGCAACTTGAAAATAATGGTACTTTCTTATGTGCTAATAATTGTAACAGTGGAACACCACCTCCTGCTCCCAATTTTTTTTTTCTTGCTTAAATAGCCTTCATTTTTGTCTGGATGATGGGTGGTGGTGGTTTCTTGAGGTTTTTTAATTTGTGGACACTTTACTTTTGAATTTGGTATAAACAGTTTAAATTAATCATTCTGGAACATACTGAAAGAAATAATTGCAGCATGGTTGTACAGAGAGTTCTTCTTCCATAGTAATTTTTGACAGATTACTTAGTGGTTGTGGTGGTGGTTTATTGTTGTGATTGCTGAAGCAGAGACTGTGCAGAAAGATCTTTGTGGTATAAAATGGAAGCAAGCTGAGACTGAGGTGCCACCATTCTGCTTTAATGTTCTGCTTTAATATTACATATATGATTATTTGTATCAATCTCAGGTTTAATGTTAAGTATCTTCATTGGGGGGATGCTGTGAAAATGCAACACAACAAAATTGGCATTGGGGGGCTCTTCTTCCCCTCATCTAAACAGTGCAACAAGTGCTAAGTGACCGAGCTGTGGCTGAATTAAATTTGCATGAGTCACCAATGACATCACAGGCTATTTCACTGTGTCATGTAGGTTCTGTGACAGCTTCCAAATGCAAAGTGCTCAGAGTTGAAACTCGAATACAGTCCGTAGTAATATGAGGTTAATGGGTTGTTTTTCACCCTCTGTATGTCATAGGATTATAGACTTCAGATTCCTAGAGAAACAGTATTTCTCTACTTCAGTTTCCTAAACATGTGCTCTAGTGAGGATTTAATCTGTGCAGCTAACCAAGTTCTTCGTTGGAGCTCCTATTCTACTATTCTTTCAACTTTTGTAATAAAACATTTTTTTTACAGGCGTCTGACTAAGGAAAATGTGAAACCATCTGGAAGACAGATTGGGAAACTCAGCCATGCCAATCCTACCATTTTATTTGATTATGTATGTAATTACATGTAATTAAATACTATTATATCCTAACCATAGATAATTAAGTAGGGAAAGGGACCTATGGTATAAGAGAGTGCAGTTCAGTCTGGTAACTTGCTGGTAATACAGAAACAAAAATCTGAGATACTAAATGTGATAAGAACTATGGAATAGCTTGAAACTGAAATGAAAATTGCATCTGCTTAAGTGTTTAATTTGAGACTGGTAGATGGGAGTGAGGTGTGAAGATGCCCTGATAGGGTTACCCAGGCTACCTGTTAGTGTTCAGATGTTACTTGAAGAAATTAATACTTAAGCATATGTGTATAAATCATGTAGGAGAGGAAACACTGTGGAACTTAAAGCAATTTGCTTGTATTCTTTTTCTGAACTGGTAGTTGCTGCAGGGAAGTAGCAAGGGAGACTTATGGTAAGGTTTAGAATTCTTGAGAGGTCTTCAGAACAGTGAAATATTTTGGTGATTTTTGGTTTCAGATATTATAAAGTTGTAATTGTCTAACTTCAAAGAAAGTACAAGCATAGAATTATTTTTAGAACTTAGAGATGTGTTTCACTGATTTGTCGAAAGTACAAAGTCAGTCAGGCGGGTCACTTGTACTTTGGAAGTGGTTTAGGTCCTTCTAAAACTATTTTCAAGGAGTGCTCTGTGTAGGTTTTGAAGACAAATGTAGTTTAACAGTCTAGATCTGTTGCGTGAAGTATGAGAGATGCTGTTCTTTTTTCAGCTCAACGTCTCTTTGTTGCTTTCAGATTTTATCACAGATACAAAAATACGACAACTTAATAACCCCAGTTGTTGATTCGCTGAAATACCTCACTTCACTGAATTACGACGTCTTGGCGTGTATCCTTTTATGTAACTAATACATCTGGTGCTGATGGAGTTGTAGCTGCATTGAATCTCTTCTGTCAGTAAATACTGTTTCTACTGTTGCTGCTATTTGCTGGAAATTTTAGTGAGCTTGCAACACATTTTTTACATGTACTGAATTAGAGTGCTTTGTTTTTCCTACTTAAACACTATGAAAATTCTTCTTCTTTTATGTTGTTTTACTGATTTCACTTTGCTCTTGAAAGCTGAGTAAACCTGTAAATTGTAGACTGAATAAGTGACCATTTTCTTCATTACTTCTTAAAAACAGAACTGTATGTTACTAGATCCTCTGTATTGTTTGCTTTGCTTGCTTACCGTGCTGATACATGGCAAATTTTGGAACTGGGAACAAAAGTTCTGTACAGCTTCTGTGTTGACAAATAGAGAAACGCGTGTTCTCTCTAACTCCACTAAAGATTGTATCATCGAAGCTCTGGCAAACCCCGAGAAGGAGAGAATGAAGCATGACGACACCACTATCTCAAGCTGGCTGCAGAGTTAGTATTTTGATTTTGTTACACTAATGTTGAAAATAAAGTGCCCAGTCTTTCACTTGGATCTGCCAGTGAATTTTTCAAATGGAGAGCTGGCAAGTTTAACAAATCAGAAAATACTTTTTCTTTATATTACAAAAATAGACATGCTGCCAACGTTTTGTTTGGATTGGATTAATATTTTCTGCTGCATGCCTTGAGGTTCAATCACAAATGTTTTTCCTTACTTTAGGCCTGGCTAGCTTCTGTGGTGCTGTTTTCAGAAAATACCCGATTGAACTTGCTGGTCTACTTCAATACGTAGCCAACCAATTGAAAGCTGGGAAAAGGTAAATCTTGCACAACTGAGCTTCATAAACTCCATTTTCTTTTTTTTTTTTCTGGCTGCTGCTTCTGCTGATATGTGAGGACTCAGCTAGTAGATACTCCAGTAATAATCCTCCATTCATTTTACCAGAAAGCTTAAGAAATTTCAATAAAAGAGTAGCATATTTGCTGGGCTTTTTTTTGTAATTGTTATGCTGTGGCACATTATTGTTTTAAAGACTCTTTTTTCAACTGTAACTTATTTTAATATGATTTTCTTAACCTAGCCAGGCAAAAAAAAAAAAAAAAAAAAAAAAAGCCCTAACAGTCTGTAATACTGTAATAGAAATCGCTTTCCCTTATTTAAAAAAAAAAGAAAATGAACTATCAATAACTGTAATTTAAAAAAAAGGATTAAATTGTTCAAAATTCTAGGTTTTTTCTCATGTCTTTCTGCAGGGATTTCCTAGTGTTTTTTTAATTGTTTTCAATACTTTGTCTTACTTAATGACCTTTGAACTGCTTTTTTGTATATCAGTGTTGACCATTCACAAGAAATTTTTAAACAAAGTTTGCAGTTTGAATCTTCCTTTTATTCTTTTGTCCATCCACCATCATCAGTCAGTATTACTGCTTCCTTATTTAATTAACTTTAATGGACTATTTCTTATTGCATAGGTGAGTATTCATTTATATTCTATTATGAACCCCTATATGGTTGCTGAAAGCCAGCAGGAGGTAACACAGCATGCTGCTTCAGGGTATTTATATTGAGAACTCCAGGTTTTTTTCCCCTTCCCTGCAATGTAGACGTTCAGTCTCATGTGCTCCCCTGTCCCCAATTTGTTTTGTATTCTGATGGTGGTACAAAGGCATTGAGCTACAGAGAAGGGTAAGTTGTATTTCTTCTTTCCCATGAACTACATTTTATGACTAAGTGTTTTTTTGTATTCAAATTAATATTTGGGATGGTAGAAGTAATATTCTTACCACTGTGACTGGAATTTCCAGTGTTTGGAGTATATACTGGCAATGCACAGTTACTGAGCAGAAAACCTACGTATAGCTGGAAAACAAACAAATATATAAATAGCATAAAGTATCTATATTCAGAGCTTTTTGTGACCTACTTAAAAAATATATCAACCAAATTTCAGATACTACAAAAAAGTCTTTTTGAATGTTTGTGCTACGACTTGTGTATTCTGTTGAGGAGAAGTCATCAGCCTTAGAGAACTCAGAGCGTGAAGTGAAGCTTCGCTGCTGGAGGGCATGATTATTGGAGTGTGTTGTATGTTTGTGTTCTAAGTGAAAAATGTCTGCTGTGTTCCAAATCAACTCTCAAGACTAATTTTGCCAGTCAGTTTCTAGGACAGTACTGCTGTTGAAGTTTAAAAGAGAAAAAATTTTCTGAGATTTCCATGCTCATAGTAGATATGATGATATAGATATGGTAGGAAGCATGCTGAAAAATGAAAGTGAGCTCTGAATTTTTAATAACTTGTTGATACTTAAAGCTAATGGCACTACACTTGCTCTTTTTAAAAATGCTGAAATGTTTTTAATGAACAATACAACTCTTGAATGCTTTTACATTAAAAACAAACAAACAAACCTGTAATAGGGGCATCCTTCTGTGCAATGGCATCCTGTTATTTTCTCCCAAATTAAGATGATAGCCTGTCACTGTGTATCGAATGTCATAGCCTGTGTTTCTTAAACAATTTTTCTTGTTTTTACTCCACTTCTGTTTTCTGTGCAGCTTTGATTTGCTTATTTTAAAAGAGGTAGTACAAAAAATGGCAGGGATAGAAATTACAGAAGAAATGACAATGGAACAGTTGGAAGCCATGACTGGTGGAGAACAACTAAAAGCTGAGGTGTGTTCATATTAAAGTTAATTAATAATAGCTGTTGCTTGTTAATGGTGCTTCTGAATACTCTGATTCATGACCTCTGGCAGTGCAGCTGTGAGAGGTGTTGCTACTTTTATCACAAAACTTCCTACTCCATTGAATTTACGAGCATTGCAGACAGGCAGCCAAGACAAAGCGTACTTGAGCCTTAGTTGCTGTGTTTCACAGCATCCCATATTAATGAAAGCAGCCGTCGTTATCTCTTGTTCCATGACAGGTTGCAAATTATAGCAGCCAGCGAGCTTGTATGTTGTGCAGTCCTGCTGTGTCAGAGCTGATTGGAATGTGGTCACTCCCCGTTGAGTGGAGTAACATCGTAACCCATCTTAATGTTAAAGCTGTTGTAGCCTTGGTTTCAGAGTCTTAGATGAGTCTGGCCTAGATAACTCCTGAGGCACACGAATAGCTATGCTCTGAACTAAAATCAGAGGTTTCTTTATTGAATGGGAAAGAGCCTTCAAGCAGATCAAACTTTAGATATAAAGATGTAGTGTCGTGTCATGATGCTTGTGATGAGATGTCATTTTTTGTTGACTGGGTAGAAGACCAGTAGCATGCAAGATGAATTTATTTTTGTTTCCAGTGTATTTTTGTTTCTCAGTGTTTCCAACACTGAGATTTTTATAAACAGACTGGAAACTGTGCTGATGTTAATTTGTCAGAATTTCTGCAGTATGAATTTTTAAAGTACTGCTTACAAATTTAAGCATCTTTTTTTTCTGTACTGTGCAGGGTGGATACTTTGGCCAAATTAGGAATACAAAGAAGTCTTCTCAGAGGTTGAAGGATGCATTACTGGACCATGATCTTGCTCTTCCGCTATGCCTGCTTATGGCTCAACAGAGAAATGGTGTGATCTTTCAAGAAGGAGGGGAAAAACATCTGAAGCTGGTGGGAAAACTGTATGATCAAGTAAGTTAAAACCACGTTTATAAGAACGCATCCTTTTCTTTGGTAACCTCTGATGTATCAGTATTCTATATGAGCACAGTATATACGTGGTTTTTTAAATCTGCAGTGATCTCACTTTTGTAATACATCAATGTCAGTTGTCAACATAATATATACTTAATACCTCTGAGTAAAAGATAGAAACATCCTTTGTCATCAGAAATAAGGGTTTAATTTCTAAGGTCGCCTATCATTTTTTTCTGGTGTTACTTTTTTTAGATGAACTTTTTTGTTAGAAGAAAGTTTTAACCCTGAATTCCACCGTTGCCTTAGGCAATAGGAAGTAGTTTAATTCCAGTTCAGAGACCTCTTTCAGTTCTTCTGGCTTTCATAAGGCTTTTCCTTACATGCAGTTGAGTCAGCATTGATGAGGGGCAGAAGTTTGTGGCATGGAAATTTTTTTTCTTCCAAGTGGAATTTCTTGCCATTGTGTTAATACTTTTATTTTAAAAGCAAGCAGCTGCCACTAGTCCCCATCCAAACAGACCTACGAGGATCTTTCAAGCCCTCCCAAGCTTAATTTCTGAACAAAAAAACCTGCTCTCTAACTCTTTTACCTAGTGCCATGACACCCTGGTACAGTTTGGTGGGTTTTTAGCATCCAACCTGAGCACAGAGGATTACATTAAGCGAGTGCCTTCAATTGACGTTCTTTGTAACGAGTTTCACACGCCTCATGATGCTGCGTTTTTCCTCTCAAGGCCCATGTATGCACACCAAATTTCAGTAAGTAGAACTCATTTCCTTTTTGTCTGTCTTCTGTTAAGAGATGCCCTTCTACGTATTATAATTGTGTTAGGTTCCTGCAAAGATTGTCTGCTGAATAAGAGTTCTGGATGCTTTTTGAAGAGCTGAGATAGAAACAGAAGCTGTGATTTGGAAGAGAGTCTACTTTATCTTCATAGAAAATATAGGCCATGTGCCAGCTTTTGCACAAGTGATAGCAGTTGTAGCTAATGATTTCAACTCTTCTGATAATTTGAGTGATCAAGAGTTCTCCTACCCAGATTTCCACAAATGTGTAATTTTTTTGTTGATATTTTAATTTTTTTGTTGTGGAGGAAAATGTTGCAGCTGTCAAAAGGTGAGGTATATAAGGAAGCTTCAAGATAAACTTGTCCCTGCAACTAAAATAAGTATTGAAAACAGTTTCTCAGCATAGTATAATAGCTTGCTGTAAGAAGAGGTGAGTTGAAAGTAGCATCAGTGAGGATGATAAATATCCAGCATGGAAGCATACTAAAAGTTCACTGTGATGTTCTCAGGAGCCTTATGTACATAAATTAATTTTGTAAAGATAATTTACATAGAAAAGTTTCTGAGAAGTTGAATTAAATTTGGTTCGTGTACAGAGATGACAATTTTTTTTCATTTCTTTTTCCACAGTCGAAGTATGATGAACTTAAAAAAGCTGAAAAGGGAAATAAACAGCAACACAAAGTTCACAAATACATTACAGCATGTGAACTGGTGATGGCTCCAGTTCATGAAGCTGTGATTTCTCTACACCCTCCCAAGGTTTGGGATGACATCAGTCCTCAGTTTTATGCCACATTCTGGTCTCTGACTATGTATGACCTTGCTGTCCCACATAGCAGCTATGACAGAGAAGTCAATAAACTTAAAGTCCAGATGAAAGCCATAGATGACAATCAGGAAATGGTATGTTTATAAAATTTTTTTGCTCCAGTTTCACTTCTAAAGCAGTTTTTATTTCATGAAAACCTACATTAAGATACAAATAAGTTTTTGCATGCACTTCTTTGTGCTAAGGAAGGGAGTTATCTTCACTCACTGGTATCACTGATACTGTTACTAGTTGTCTCCCAGCAGAGACGAAACCTTCCCTGCAACTGCAAGTTATGCAAGCATCAGTATAATTTGCATTTTAAGTTTTGCTCTCTTGCATGGAGCAAGGTAGTCTCCGTGGTGGTGTGTAGGCATTTATTTTGGTAGAGATCTGTCAAAAATGAACTGCTGGCTTGTAGTGCATGACAGCATACCAAAGTGCTACTTTGAGTTAGTCATTTAATTGCAGTTCTTCTATTTTACGTAATCATGTTTTCGGGTTAAACTAACTGAATTTAAACCTGTGTTAACTGAATAAATTGGTCCATTGAGAGAGGTCTGTGTCTGCTGGTTCATCCATTCTGACTTCTCGCAGTTGCATGCTTCATTGTTCCAACTTCAGAACTACCAGTGGTTCCACTTACTGGAAAAACCTATCTTTCAGATGACAGTCTTTTGATATCTGCATTTCAGCTGTTTAGCTACATCATTTGTTATCCATTGTTAATTAATGTTAATTAACTGAATGTTATTCAGTGAAATAGCTTTTCGCATATTTCTTAGCATTACCAGATACCTAATTGCTCTGTAGCAAGTGTAAGTAGTATTAGTGTATTAGTGTGAGTGTATTAAATGAATTGCATTGACATTTTACAGCCTCCAAATAAAAAGAAAAAAGAAAAAGAACGTTGCACTGCTCTTCAGGACAAGCTCCTTGAAGAGGAGAAGAAACAGTTAGAGCATGTTCAAAGAGTTTTACAGAGACTGAAATTAGAGAAGGACAACTGGCTTCTGGCAAGTAAGTGCGTGTGTACAGTCATTGCTGTCCCCAGAACTGAAAGTTCAGTTTGCACTAGCATGCTAAATGTTGATTTTTAAAATTTGATTTCTTGATACCTTAAGGTCTGTCAGGAAGAAATTTCTAATTAGAATGCAGCATGTCTTTTTGCAAATGCTGACTAGTTCTTTTAGGGAGATGTTTTATTTGCTTCTTCCAATGGCAAGGCCTTTCTCATATTGTGCTGACTTCAGAGAGCTTGACAGATTTGATGTGAGGTGATAGTTACAAGATGGTTTGCACATCAGCTGCTGTGTTGCAGATCATAGAAATGTAAACACCCAGTGAGTGATTTGAGTTAACTTTGAGCACTGTGATAAAGAGTGGTATGCAGAATCTGGATAACTGAAGCGGTTCATGATAATTTTTCTGAGCTTTTTTCTATTGTAACAAAAGACTTTTCCCTGTAAGAAATAAAGATCTGCTGTAATATTTCTACCCTTCTGCATGTTACTCAAAGGTAAAAAAAGCTTATTTTGATGGTGAGTAATGTCAGAGATACGACAGGAATACAAACTGGAGAATACGTTATGAAATACTGAATTTCTTGGGAGAAGTAGTTTAATTGCTTGCCCATTAATGTACTGATTATTTTTCTCTCTGTTTCTTTGCTTCTGAAGAGTCTACCAAAAATGAGACTATCACCAAGTTTTTGCAGCTATGTATATTTCCTCGCTGCATTTTCTCGGCAATAGATGCTGTTTATTGTGCTCACTTTGTAGAACTGGTTCATCAGCAGAAAACACCCAACTTCTCCACGCTTCTCTGTTATGATAGAGTAAGTATTTAGAGCTGTGTGTGTGTTGTTAGAAGCATGCAAAACTAGTATCCTCTTTCTCTTTCAAAAGAGATCTCAACAAAGTCGTTACTTAGATTTAATTTTAAAATCTGACATGGCAATGAAAAGGTCCCCTTTGCGCTTCCTGTTCTACAAATGAAGTTTTCTCTTTCCTAGACCTTATGGGGATTACTTTCATGAGCGTTTTTTTTCCTTCTGATTTATCCTAAAACAGCTGAACTTGTATGGGATAGTCATCAGCAGTCATACAAACTACATGCAGGTTTCACAGCCTTGCAGTGATCTGCATTTCTAAGACTTTATCTAATTCTCCAACTTCAGCTGTGTGTATTGTGCTGCTGTAGTAGCATCCTCCTTTAAGCTTGCCCTAACAAGAATAGTTCTTGGGACATTCTGACTCTGGTAACAGACATGGGATTAATTTTTATTGCTGCTGAGATGTGGAAATACGATGCCATAGGAGGTACTGATAGCTGCAGTAACCTGATTTTCTGGATCAAACTGCTCCAGCAGTACTGGCTGACTGTTCCATTCTGCAGCGTCAGAACCTTTCTGGTGCTTTCTGCTGTAAGAAGCCAGATTAAGTTAGTTAGTAGCTATTTATTCAGTCATGACTATTTAGTCATGCAACAGATTGTGTTACAACTTTTGATTAAGAGGATTTGTGTGGGGCTTCATTATGAAAACTGTGGTGAAGATTTTGTGTGTGTGTGTGTGTAAACATCCAATAGAAGTTGTCAGTTTTCCTTTGAGACTTTTGAAGTAGGGATCTGTTCTGGCCTCATTGCTCCAAAAGAGCATTCTTACTCAAAGACACAGTTTGTGTTCTATGTGTTTATATCTGGGGGTTGATCTCGATGATCTCTAGAGGTCCCTTCCAACCCCTACAATTCTGTGATATCTGCCTGCTCAAATCAATTGATAAATCTAGAGCTGAAACAGGTACATTCCAGTGGAGATGCACCTTACCTGTGGAAGACTCTGTGTCAGTGGCACATGTGTGCAGCACCTGGATTCTGGGCTCAGAGTGAAGATTTAGTAATTGGATAATAAAGTCCTGAAAACAGTATTTGCCAAGAAGCTTTAGTACACAAGCCCTTTTTTTTTGTTTGTTTTTCTGTGCAAATCTGATTTGGTTTCCAAATATTTCTGTAATCCAATCTTCTTTAAATTTAAAAACCACATTAACAGTAGCTTAGATGAGAACAATTTGGAATTACTGATTATCCTTCTTTGCAATTCAGTGAAGTCAAAGTAACTTCTTACTGCTGCCATTCACAGGTTTTCTCTGATATTATATATACAGTAGCAAGTTGTACTGAAAATGAAGCTAGTAGATATGGCAGGTTTTTGTGCTGCATGCTGGAGACTGTGACTAGATGGCACAGTGACAGAGTCATATATGAGAAGGTATGTAAAGTTATTAAAACTTGTTTGTTCATGAAGAGTTGTATAATGACCGCTTGTATAATACAGCCTAACAGAACCAGATTTACTAAAATCATTCACTTGATTTAGAATGTGATTTAATTTTTCCGATGGCTTCATGTTAGAACAGCAATTCTAATTGTATTTATCTCAATTCTAATTGTAATTAATCAATTGTAATTAATGTACTTTTAACAGAGTTAGTTTTGTATAGCGTTAGAAGTAAAAAATGAATTCTGACTCTCATAGCTTTTCTTGAACATTTAAGTAGCGTATGGAATCTCCTTGCTAAAGTTATTTATATTGCAAGTAATCCTTTTCCTCACCCCCAAGAAAGGCTTCAACATAAATAAGCTTTTGAAACAAATGAATATGTAAGTCCTAGAGAATTAGCTCGTGCTTAGTCTGTAGGAAGAGAGGAAGTGCTGTGTTATGTGCCAGTGAGAAAGTGCTTCGATAATATTAACTATTGCAACAGTCTTCTTTTTTTATATATCCTGGAAAAGATTAGTATTTTAAATTGTGAATTTTTATTTTTTACTCTTGTGCACATACATAGGAATGTGGCAACTATCCAGGCTTCCTAACTATATTACGAGCGACTGGGTTTGATGGTGGAAATAAAGCTGATCAATTGGATTATGAGAATTTCAGACACGTGGTGCACAAATGGCACTATAAATTAACTAAGGTAATTAAAGATGCTGAAAAACTTGTTATTTTTTTGAATTTTTAATGAAAAGAATTGATTAGATTTAACTTGTGTTCTAGGCTTCTGTACACTGCCTTGAAACTGGTGAATATACACACATCAGAAATATCCTGATTGTGCTGACCAAAATCCTTCCATGGTATCCAAAAGTGTTGAACCTGGGCCAAGCCTTGGAAAGAAGAGTACATAAGATATGTCAGGAAGAGAAAGAGAAGAGACCTGATCTATATGCATTGGCTATGGGGTAACAACACCTTACTTTAAGAAAGTGGTTAAAAGTGGATCATGAAAGGCTTCTAAAGACTTGGAACTCTTACAGTCCTAACATATTTGATTTTTACCTTATCACAGAAGATTTCACTATCCTGCATCTCAGGGCTGGCATTGTGAATGAAAACTTTCATGTCGTGCTGGATGATCACTAATTTCCTTTTCAAGACTCTAGTAAAACACATTTAATAGCAAAGATTTTCACTCACAAGAGCATAGCTTATGTGTAGAGAGATAGCATAACAGCAGGTAGACACAAGAGAGAGTAAAATGGAGAAAGCCAAGGGCTGTTGTTGCAAGATTGCGTAGTTTGGAAGTTGATAGGATTCTAAAATTTTAATCTAAAATGCTTAATTATGTTTTTCATAAGTCTGATTGCAGAATCATCTACGGAGACTTGAGGGGTAGTTAAGGTTGTGCTAACAGTGGGCTATTTGTGTGTTTGGCAGGAGTGTGTGTGTGTGTGTGTGTGTGATGGTAGCAGCAAAAAGGGCTTTGAGGTAGGGCTGCTTCCGTTGTGAGGTTTTATTTTTGTTTGTTCTTTTTTTTTTTTTTTTACTCTGAGTTTATTGATAAAGGGGAAGAAACTGCATATCAGTTGGGAAAAACTGTGAAAAATAACAGACGGAACTGTTAGATTAAGTCCTCATTTAAAATTCAACCCATATTTTGCTTTGTTTGTGCATATTTAACAATCTGTGCGACTTGCAGCTATTCTGGGCAGTTGAAAAGTAGGAAGCCTTTTATGATACCTGAAAATGAATTCCACCACAAAGACCCACCTGCCAGGAATGCTGTAGCTGCAACAGTACAAAATGGGCCAGGTGGTGCTGGGATGCCTACATCTCTCACAATAAATACAGCGAAACTGGAGGAAAGCGCTGCTGAAGAGACTGGTAAACAAACTTGATTCTTAGTTGAATGATATTTGCAGGCTACTGTCTCAAAACTTGGCTCGTTAAACTGAAAAGAATCTATTAATAGTGAGCTTAGTGTCAATATGCATTATGTGTTCTTTGTTTAGCTGGTGGGTGATTTTGCAGGAATGTAATCTGTTTAATTACCTATTTGAACTACCAGCTAAATGTAGCTTTGCGTGAGTGTGCTGAGATGCTTGTTTTTATTACTGAGATGTATGTTGTTGAAATAAAGTTGTTCTCTTTCTTTAAACAGATAAACTAAAGGAGAAGTCTCAGGGTACTGTGAAAGTCATTAATAAAACTGTCAATGCTACACCGAAGGTGACAACAAGCAATGGAAACAGTGCTTCTAATAGGTGAGAAATCTACTCCTTCCTTGATATGCTCTGTTGTCTTCCTTGAGATTGACCTAGCTTTTCAATCCTCTCATGTGCTGCTTAACTTGTTCCTATTTTTTCACTTTAATAAATAAGATTTCTGCCAAAATACATGGCTGTACTAAGCTGACACATTTATTAAATGCATTCTGTTTTAAATAACGAAAACCAGATTAGTACTCTGGCTTATTGATGCTCTGATGAAGCGACAGCAAAATAATCTGGCAGTGACTGATTGAAGAAATTCTATCTAATCAGGAGTAAGACTTGCCTATAACACATACTAGTTTTTTGTCTCCTAATTGGCCTTTTTGATTTTGGTGCAGCAAAATTATTAAAGAGAAAGATGATAAAGAAAAAAGCGGGAAGGAAAAAGATAAAGAGAAGAAAGAAAAGATTCCAGCTACCACTCCAGAGGCGAAGGCACTTGGGAAGGATGGGAAAGATAAACCAAAGGAAGAACGGGCAAATAAAGATGAGAAACCAAGAGAGATTAAGGAGAAAACACCGAAATCTGACAAAGAGAAGGAGAAGGCCAAGAAAGAAGAAAAAGCTTCGAAGGAAGAAAAATCCAAGACAATTGTTACCACCATTGAGTCAAAATCAGTTACAGAAAAGGAGAGAGAGAAGGAGCCATCCAGAGAAAAAGATGTAGCAAAGGATATGAAATCCAAGGAAAATACTAAAGGAGGAGAAAAGATTCCAGTAGCTGGGTCCTTGAAGTCTCCTGTTCCCCGATCAGAAACATCAGAATGTGAGAGGGGTGAGTCTGTTCTAGAAAAAACGTTATACAGACAATAAGAATGTGGCATTAGAAAATCACTGACTGCCAATACCTGCAACGCCTCAGCCCTGTTGAAGAGAAGAAAGGCTAGCTATTATGCAGTGATGACTTTTTAGTGCCTAAAGAAGGTATTCAGGATATCTCTGAAATGAGAAGTGTGAATGTATAAAGCTTGCATTTAGAGTGATTTCTGTAAAGCCTCTCAATCTTTTGTGTGCATGTTAATAACAAAGTAAGAATTATTCTGAATGGTTGCTTATTAGAATGTGTTTATATAGCTGTGGCTTAGAAGTTTTGCAAAAATTTAATGCAAACCTCCTGAAGAGTATTCTCTGAGAGTTTGGTCTTAGCCTTTGAATTGAAAGGAAACAAGGGATGTGCAAGATTTGCTTCCTTAAGGGCACAATAAACTTTATCAGTTCCTTCAAAAATTAAGGATCTCAAGTTGTTAATGTTATGTGTTAAATTCTCATAAGCTGAGGCTGATGCTGAGTTTTTTATAGTACTTTTTTCTGGAAAAGCAATTGGATTGGAATGCTGTCAGTTCTGTTCAGCTCTTCAGGTACAGATTAAGGGGATAAAAAAAAGCTTGAGCACAATTTTGCAGCAGTTTCTTCATGTTTAGCTATTTTTCTGCAAACTTGCATAGGGAGTTGAAGGCATGTTTTGAAAAACAAAATCTTAGTTAAAATCAAGTTTTACTACTCAGGTTATTTTGGTATTTCAAAAAGTCACATCCTCTCGTCAATCTGCTTTAATAATGCTCTTGTCCTTTTTCCTTTTTTCAGAACAAAAACGCCGCAAAGTTGATATCCATTCTTCTCCATCACATTCCTCAACAGTAAAGGTTAGTATAGCCTGAGGAAGGCAGCGCCCATGTTAGGCTCACAAGTTTGGGATGCCAATGTCCGACTTCCTTCAAGTTTTGTGCCAAGTATACACTGGAACCACTGGAGGTTTTATATTGCATTAGAAAATGCATTCCTTTTCTTTATTGGCGGACTGTCTTTTTTTCTATTAAAATATTTTTTATTAACAAAAGTAAAGCTTCAAGGACCTAGCACAAATTTCCTAAATTGTGTTTGGAAATTGCAAGAGAATTTTTACCCAGAAGTGCCTCACTGTTTTAAACAGTCAGTTTTTTTGGAGTGCAATGGTAGCTACAAGCAAATGAGTCTTTGCAGCAGAGTGGAGCATATTTTTCTGCACTTCCATTGAAGAATCTCTAACACTGAAGATTCCTGGATGATACGGGATGTACGATACCTCTGAATTCATCAGGCTTCTTGATGAGCGTCATACCGATATGTGCCTTCTAAGGAGGAGTCTTGAAAGGAGTTCCATTTTAAAGTCTCCTTGGTGATCAGTTCTCCTGTAGTTGTGTATAATCAGTGAGCATGCAGCTTCTGTCGTACCTTCCCTACGAGGTTTGTTTATTTCCAATGGGTTCCCACCATGTTGAGCCCTGCGGTACGATAAAACCAGATGTGGCAACCAAGCCTACTACCCAGCAAAGAGAAACCCCAAGCATTCAAGCGCAGCACAATACCTTGGGCGTAGCCTACTTTGAAGACTCAGGGTAGCCATTCCTTGCTCTATATTTATTTTATTTCTAAACCACCATGTTCGTGGAGTCTTTGAATTTGCAGTACGTTGAACATTTAAAACTGTAAGTCACTAATACTTCATCAAGAGCACTGTGATGGATTATGTGAGCTTTTAAAATTCATCGTTTTACCAGCTTTAGAACAACCTTTTCTTTTCTTTTTTCTTCCCAGAAGAGTGTATCTTTTTCAATGTAAGATTTGCTTAAAAGATTTAGATTAATTTTGAAGAACTGGAGTAGCTTTTATTAATTTTAAGGAAGCAGGTGGCAGGGATAACTACTCAAAATAGAATTAAAAAGATTTTCTTGCCTGTTTTTGTAAGTGGCAGTGTAAAGTTCTAGAGTGAATTCTGCCACATTTAACTGAAAGTGGAGAAGATACAGGCTTAAAAGCATTTTAAGCCTATTTCAATTGTGATTCAGCAGTATTTAGAATTAAGGCTATTTTTCTTGGTGGGAGAGTGGTTTTTCAGTATTCTGTGAAGATTTGGGTATGAACACATTTTGTAGTTAATATAACAACTGAGTAGGGAATAGACTTGTCTTTTTTCTGCCTTTTTTTTTTTTAAAAAAAAAAAAACAACCAACAACAACCCTAGTTTCTAAATTTTATTGTGTGTGAAGTATTAACCTCAGATTTATTCCAGAAGGAGTAGCTGTTTTTTGTTTCAAGGGTGCGGCCATGCTTCCCAAAGTTCCTCTGGTTTCTGAAAACTATTCCAGCTTACGTGTCATCTCCATTCATTTTCTACAGGACAACCTCAACGAACTCAAGGACTCTTCAACAAAGGTTTGAATCTTTTAGAAACCACCAAAATTTACTTGAGTTTTGTTTCGGAGAAAATGTAACCTTGGTCTTGTGGCAAACAACCTCAGAAAATACGAATTCCACTCCTGTAAATCCTAGCATTGTACCCGAGGGATGTAGAACTTTGCTACAGGAGAGAGAGGGAGAGTTGTTAGGTGAAAGCAACATAAAGTCCCTAAATTTAACATTCTCCCAATATTTTAAAGAGATTTCATGTCATAGTAATTTCTCCTTCAATGTTAACTTCAGCCTTCTACAGGCTAAAACTGAAGGAGGAATGAAAAAGGAAGGAATGAAAAAGAAGCACAGCTGCCATTAGTGTCTTGGGCTTCACCTACTTTCAGAAAATTAAATGAATGATCCATCTGAATAGTCAGAGCTGAAAAAAGAAAAATCCAGCTTTGGGTAATCTGATCAAAGTAAACTTTTTACTGGTCCTCATGAAAACATGTATGTTTAATTAAAAAAAGTTTGTAAGTCATTTATCTAGACTTAGAAGTAATAGACTAGTTAAACTAATTAGTATAAAAAAATAGAAATAATAAAAGATAGTTATTTCAAAACAAAAACATGTAATTCTTTTCCCCTTGCTATCATTCTGTCACTTCATAGGCAACTTTCTAAATAATCATTTATTTCTGTCCTGTGAACACACTGCAGGTAGAGTATCTTACAAGAGGCTGTGCTAGAGGATTGAGATCTTAGTGGTGTTTCAGAATGTTAATTTTTTAGACAAATTCTGCAGCCATTGTATTGCTTTTTTAAATGAATTACAGGACAATCACAAATACTGTGGGCTAATGTTAAGAAAGTTTTTGCTGTTTCTTTTGGGCGAGTTTAAAATATATTGTATCTGACTAATAGAAATGGATCAAGTCTTCTAAAGTTGCTATTAAGAATTTGGGTCATGCACTCAGTAATAGTATATATATATATATATATATATATATACTATCTATCTATCTATATATATATATATATAGCACAGATGTTTATCACTTGGAAGTTGTTGAACACTTGGACTTTCAGGATAACTTGTAGGTTTCTGTAAGGTTACATATATTAATTTACACTGCACAAAGGATTTATTGCTTTCTAGCCATGTTATACACTGCACTGATGTTTTACTTGTTGCTCTCTTTGATGAAACAGAGTGCTCAGAATGCTTGGCTTGTTTCAGTTCAAAATAGCCCTGACTGCTTGATGGATGCTTGCTAGCTTTGAGTTGGGTCTGTCCTTTATCAGCTGTACCTGTCTGTGTGGGGACTGCACACAGGAGGCATCCTTTGGTTCTTAGATTTAAAATCATGAAATGATAGTGTGTATAGATTGCCATGATGTTCTGTGCATCCAATTTGTTTAGAATTAGGAAAGTATAATGTTTGCCTTGAACTTGGAGTTCTTGGCTTTTTCCTGTATATGATGTAACAAAAGTTTTTCGCTTCACTTCATGTACGTGTTTGAGGGAAAGGGTGTAGATTTGAGTTCAGCTTCTGCTCAGAGCTAGGGACTCAAGTGCTGTTGTGTGCTAACAAAGTTTCTTTATTCCTGACTGCTGGTTTTTTGTTTTTGTTTTTTTTTTTTTTGAAGGATGAGGGCACGGGGCAGACCACTGAAATGATGTTTTACATTGCAGGTTATAAAGTACATGCTGCCAGATGTGAGTTAGGTTTGTGTTACTCTTTGGCCTTTGTGTAAGTTTCGTAGCATGTGGCAGTGCCCCAGGTTTGATGTGGATTCTGCTAGCAGCATTTCTAGAAGTGAACTGATAAAGTTTGACAAGCCAAGTCTTGGCTCTTGTAAGGAGAAAGGAATAAAATTGTCTGTAACTCTCCATTGGAATGGTAGAAGAGCAATGGGAATCTGTCATGAACAACCATCTGAATGCAAGAAGCAGAATAAGAGGAAAGCAGAGCAAAATGTGGAAAGTATCTGTGGGTGACAACTACTAAATGGGGCTGCTGAAAGAACGTATTTGTTGCAAGTCGTTGTTAAAAGGTGACAACAAAGCAGGGAATAAGGATGGTGTTACCTGTAGAATAAATGCAGGAGAAGCACAAAAAGTGAGGGGAAAGAGCAGAAAGAAAGGGCTACTGAGGTCACTGGTGTGGCAGTTATATAGCAGCATTCTGGCACGTGCCAAAAGGAAAAGGAACCTTTGTTACGTGCCTCTTATCAAAGTTTGAGCTTGCTGATTTTAGGTTATATGTTTGCTAGAATTCTAGAAAGACAGAATTAACTTTATTTGAAACAGTATTTTTCTTTCAGTTGGTTTGGCTGGTTCTAATAGTGTCTGGATTGTTCTGATCAAATCTTGTGCTTATCTTGTTAGAGTGCTGATTAAGCAGAATGTCTCTCTAATAAGAAATACAGGGAACACTTTAATGCAAATATTTTTCAGATAAAATTGATAACTAAAGGGCCTGCTCAAGTATACTGACTTAATTCTGTGTTGCTGTAACTTAAGCATATGAAATACCACAAAAAGACATTTTTCATTTTGAAATTAATTGGTCTTTTTATGAGAAGTATTTTTATAGTCTGATCTTTTCAAGAGATACAATTATAGTTAGAATATGTAATTATTGTAAATATATATATATATTAAATATATATATATATTAAAAATATATATATATATTAATATACTATGGTAACCAAGTTACTACCTTATGTATGCATGGTATAGCCTTTTATTTTTGCCAAGTGTTATGCTTGATGCTACTATGATTTTTCTTCTTGCTGTCCCCCTCTCTCCCTACTTAGTTCCTGTCACAGATATTCAGCTTGTTTTGCAGAACTTAAGATGGGTTAGGAGGAGGAGTGCAGTAACAACCTAGAGCGTGTTACAAAGCAGTGCACAGAATTGCATGTTGGAATGTCAGGCTGAAGGTGGAATTTTGTATGACTTCAGCAGACACATGTTATTCAAAGTTGACTTAAAGTACTTAATGGATTAAGATTATTTAAAACAAACAAACAAAAAATAGAAACTGTTTCCATTCATTCATTCCAGGCAGAATTTGCAAGTGCTAAGTCTGAGAGTCTGCATATCCTGAATCAGTAGCACTGCTGATTAGTTTTGATGTGTCAGACAATACTGGTAAACAAACGTGTCTGTTTCATGTAAGTCTTTCAGTTAGGTGAAAGGGTTCCTGCATTTTCAGTGCTGAGAAAACCTCATGCTGTAGGTTAAATGATAGATGAACAGTTCAAAAGTGCCTTTGATCGCTTTTTTGTCATAAAAGTAGTAATGATAAGTCTTGCTTTTTGAGCCAGATCTGTGTTGTTAGAGTAAGACTTCTTGTTTACACATCTAGGAATACATATTAATATTTGGTGATATTGCCTTAATTTAACAGCACTACATTAACCACACTACTCCAACACTGTCCAAGAGTAAAGAGAGAGAAGTGGACAAGAAAGACTTGGACAAGTCAAGGGAAAGATCCAGAGAGAGAGAGAAGAAAGAGGAAAAGGACAGGAAAGATCGAAAAAGGGTTGGTGAAACTTTTGTAAACTAGTAGTATGGAAAGTTGATAAATGCGTGGGAAGCTGCTTATTTGAAGTTTTGGCAGTAATAATTGGTGGCACAGCCTATCTGAATAGGAGTGATCCTTACCAGGGTTGGTTTTGCTTCTGTTATTTTTGTCCCTTCAAAACTGATCTGAAGGAATGTTACACAAGCTGTAATTACACCGTTACATTTTAAGCCTTCAGAAATATTATTCAGAATAACCTTGTCAGCAGCTGCCTGCTTCAGCAGTGTGTGTTAATTGGCTAATATCTGCATAATTGTGTTTGGTGCCAGGATCATTCCAACAGTGACCGAGAGGTGCCACAGGATTCAACTAAACGGCGCAAGGAAGAAAATGGGACAAGTAGGTGTTTTGGTTTGTGTGGGGGGTGTTCAGTGTTACTGGGAATTAAAACTTTCTGTTGTGTTGGTTGCTTTTTTTTAGCAGGTTCTTCAAAGCACAGTAAAAGCGAAAGTCCTTCTGATTCTCCTCGTTCCAATGAAAAAGAGAGGGAGAAGAGCAAATCAAAATCTTCAGGAAAAGAAAAAGGTGACTCAATCAAAGCAGAAAAGATGGAGAAGAGCTCCTCTGGTAGCAAAAAGGTAAAGTAAGCTACTATTATTTAGTCAATTTTTTCCTTTTGGTTTGTTTGCCTGTGTTATGTTTTTCTGTTGTTGTTTGCTTTTGACAGAATAAGCTAACCTTTTCCCTCATTTTAATGCTTGTGTATGTCCTGAATTTGTAGGGAAATGCTTCTGGAATTTCTTCTGGCTCTAAGTATTTCAATGGTCACTCCTGATAGCATAAATTAGAGGAATAGCTCTTTCAGCAGTAGTCAGGAAAATTCAGAACTTATGCTAGTGTGTTCAAAACTTCAAGTATATTTGCAGTCTGCAGCTATGTAAAAGCAGGGCATATTTAAATACAAGCTGCTGTATTCATCTTTTCAAGTGCATATGTCACAAGTACTTCTGTGAAGCTAGGTAAGTATTTAGTAACTCCTCCCTCGTTGTAATTCTTTACTGATCGTATGGGAGCTGCTGAATCACGGCCTGAACCTCTGATTGATCACCTGAGTTGAGCAATGGTTCAGCCAGGGGAGCTCAGGTGAAGGCAATTCAGCTGTGCTGCAGGAAGGGGTGGAGCCAGGCTGCACCTCTCCTAGACCCTTTTAAGAGCTGACTGCCAGTGGGGAAGGATCTCTCCTGGAGATCTGCTCCACCGGAGTTTATTACGTGAGCCCAGGACAGGGCGAGTGTCCTTTTCTGCTCTGGAGTAACAATTGCATCAGCCAAGCTCTCGAATGTGCTGTATCATCTTATGTTCATTGATTGTACACTGGTAAAGGGTATCACAGAGCTGTTTGAGATTTTTGTGATTCTGACTGTCTTACAAGCTGATTACTGATATTCTGATGAATATTAGCATGGAGAATACAATACATCCAGTCTGACAGTACAGCATATACTGTAATAAACTACATGTGTAACTTCTGGTTGTTGGGTTTTTTTTTTTTTCAGGAATCGAGACATGACAAAGAAAAAGAAAAGAAAGAAAAACGAGACAGCACTGGAGGGAAAGAAGAAAAGAAACAATATCCTTTTACATGTCAGCATTTCAGGAAAAATACAAAAAAAGTAGCATTTTATTATATAATTTAAAACAAAATATTTTTCCTTAATGCTGAATCTACTCATAAATCTTCAGACAAGCACAGATAATGAAGAATTTTTCAGTCAAGGTAAAATAAAAATAAATAATGTATTTACCTTCTTTGAATAGACAGCTACTGTGGCTTCTCTTGGCTGGTGAAGGATGCATGCACACACACCAGTCTGAGTGGTAAAGGGTTGAAACTACACAATTTAAAATTCTGTCCTAGGGAAATAGCTTTCCCTGTCATTATTTGGGGAACTGGAATAGATGCTTCAACTTCTTTGGCAAAAATAAGGGGAGGATGGTGTGGGTAGGGGTCAGCTGTTTGGCACTTTCTTCAAGAACAAAACTGAAGACAAATCACTGTGATACTGATAAGTTGTCAGTCTTAATAACCTACGTTGTTAGTTAAGAATACCCTTGCTTAATGTATTGGAAACTTTTGATCCTTTCTTTCCTTTTTATCTGTACAGAGAGTATTGGAATATCAAATTGCTGTGTAGTGTAGTAAGGCAATTCTTCATCTCCATGAATGTACTGACTATTTACTGAAAGGAAAAACTTCAGGCACCTATTTTCGGTAACTCTAGCTTAGAAAAAATAGTGATTTGAAGCTGACAGTGTTCTGATTTTTTTTCATACTATTGCAAATATGCAAAGGCTTAAGTTTAGCTGTAGGGATATGAGGGTATTTTTGCATCTAACAGTTTTGAGTCTCATCTTTCATTTTTGGTTGTTTGAGAAGCACAGTGCCTCACTTGATTGAAAATTAGTTCACCTGACCTACCAACTTGAGCCACACATCACTAGCAATATTTCCACGTAGACCAGTAGGCTATTTTGAGAGAGTGTGTATATATTGGGTCAATAGGAAAATAACCAATTGGTATTCAAAAAATATTATAGATATGATCTTTGTTTCCACATCATCCAAGTGCTTTGTAATTCCTGTTTGTTCACTGTTTAAAACTGATGAGTTGTTTAATTTTTCCTCGTTTGCTTGAGGAGCTCACAGAACTTATGAATGAAATTAAGTATTTTTCTTTAGCTGCATGTTTTAGCAGTGTGAGCTGTTTGCTTCCTCAGAATAATGTTGTTCTGACTGTAGAAAAATGCATATTAAACTTATTAAACAAACTGCTCTGGTAGGAGGGTTGGACTCAGTGATCTCTTGAGGTCCCTTCCAACCCCTGCAGTTCTGTGATTCTGTGATTAAAGAAGGAGGTAAGAGAACACTTTTAGTTGGACAGATTTTGAAGAGGGGTTAATGAAGCTGAGAATTTGTCCATTTTCTTAGCCAAGAAACCTCTTACAAACACTTTTCATAAGAATGATATGGAAAAACAAGGGCAAAACGCTTTGAGTGGTCAAATACTGGAACAGGCTGCCCAGAGAGGTACAGTGTTGCTAGCCTTGGAATTCTGAAACTGACCTGGCATGGCATAGCCCAGAGCAAGCTGTTTTAGTGAGCCCTTCTGTGACATTCCCAAGTTCTTCTGTTTGCATCTGACTGTTTAAAATAAGAGACCAAACCTGAAAGGTGCAGATGCTTTGCTGTTTGGAAATTCCTTTTCAGGAGCTGTAGGGGTTGTGGCTGGCGTAACGTAATGGAGGAGTGTTCTCATGAGTTCCCTTGCAAGAGACTGCGCCTGTGCTCTGCCTGGGCCTTAAAAACAAAGCAGATAAAACCCATCACCGTGAGCAAAACCCCGATACAAAACAGTAAAAGCAAAGTTATCTTAACAAATGCTTTCTGCTTTGTAAGCAGAAATACAGTGGCTCAGGAGATCTGCTTTCTCCTCTTCAGTAATAGCTCTTGAATTAATAGAGGAAGAAACTTGCTGAAATCTTCTGATCATCCAGAAGTATCTTCTGAAGATTCTGTCCATAGGTGGAATGTTGGAATTGGGGGAATGGACTATTTGGAGGGAAAAGATCTCAAGAGTTTCACTTGGTGCCATTATTCTGCTACTGAAGCTGAATGCAAATATGTAGAGGGGTTCTGGATAACAATAAGCTTGCAGTGATCTCTTGCACTCTGTGGGGGATGTTGGTGTAAGAGAGAAGCAGAAATTCAAGTTATTGCTGCTTATTTATTTTTTATTTTCTCCTCTTGAAATAATAGAACATGCTTCTGTCAATAGCTTCCAAACTGAAAAAAAAATAAACATAAAATATGAATAGTCTCCAGAAGGAATTTCATGGGATCTTTTCTGAACTCCATATTGTCTAATCTCAGTTTTTTTCCCTTTAAAAGAGTATTTTTCCAAAATACTTCTGGCAGCTGAAGCCCATTGCTGTGGACTTGCAGCTTCTTGAACAGAAATGAGAATTTTTCCCTCGGCCAGCAATTCAGTGTCAAGGAAGAACTGTAGTTACAAAGCACAAAGCATCTGATTGGGGCTTTTATTGTTGTCTAATGTAGAGACTTGAACAGCCCCAAGGAAGGTGTGCGTGCACAGCAGATACTGCCTGGAGAAGTGACTCCTTGCTGCTTATTTCTGTCTTTAAATGAGTATTTCACTACTAACGGGTGCTTACGTTACCGTAGCTCTTGCTATGGAATAAACTATAGTTAGGGAACAGGTGAGGCCCAAGGGTTCACATTCTTTGAATTGTGAATGAAGTAAAAGACTCAACTGTGAGTTGGGTTTTCATTTGAGCGGTGTCTAATTCCAATTGTGTGTGCCTTCATTGCAGGTGAGGTTGAAACGACAAGATGTCCAGCTGTGACCAGAAATGTATTTTCCAGAGTATAGATTGCACAGAAATTTGTGAATGAAGAGGACCCATCTGCATCTCCTTAAATTATTCAGTTCTCTGCTTTATTTCCCCGTGCTGAAGATTTAATTGTTGAGTTGTACATTACTGTATTTTAACTTGTTGCTTAGTTTCTTACACATTTATTTTCAGTACCTGGCTGAAAGTGTTACCTATTCCATATTTTAGCACAATGTGCTGCAAACAAACAGTTGCCGTAGTGCAAAGGAGGTTTCATGTGTACAGAGTTCCACTTTGGGTTGTCTAAAATACTGCCTGAGTTTAGTAATTCTTTCAGTATGAAATGCGTTCTTTTAGATGTTTGAAAACCACAAATAAACAGTTATTGAACCTTTTTGAATTTACCTCATTTAAACTCAGTTTTTATTTATTACTTGGCCTGTTTTTAATACCAGTGACTTAGAAAAGAAGGAAAAAAAAAACACACACAGAAAACAACGAAGTGGGAGCCCTGTTTTCATGCGATGCTTAGGGATTATTTGTATATTCTGTGTACAACGTCGGCTTGTTTAAAACAGCAAAACAACAAAGAACAAACCCCGATCCCTCCATCCCAGCCTAAAGCTGTGCTCAGTTGTCCCTTGCCACCTTTTGTTTGTCATGTTGTTTTTAGATTAATTGGAAATGCTCTCTTCAAAAAAAAAAACAAGAAAAAAGAAAAAAAAAAATTCAATTCCAGCTGCAGGAGCTTTTTATCGCTAAACTTTAGTCTGAAAAGTTTCACAATGACATTTTTAAAGAAAAAAAAAAAACAAACCGATTTTTTTATCTGCTGAATTCTACCAGTGTAACCTTTTTTCTAAATAAACAATAGTTTTCTCAATGGGTCGTACATCATTGTGTGCGTGTGGTCGCTTTGTTGCTTCGCGTGGCGTCTGTGAGGGGCTGAGTGCGGCTGCTGTGTCAGCGCTGTGCTCACTGCTGCCCGCCAGCGTCCCTCCGCTGTGCCTCTGGGGGCTGGCACACGTGTAGCCCTGCTGCGCTGCCAGGAAGATCAAGGTGTGCTTTCTTGAATTCAGTCAGGTTTGTACCTTGAGATGTTTGTGATCCAAAACTCCGAAGAATCTTTGGTGCCTTTTTCCCTCTTGATTTCCTAATCTGGTCAAATGAGGCTGACTTTAAAAGGTCTTAGCTTGGTTTTGGCAGTTTAATTTAATGTCTGACAAAAATGAGGACTTTGGCCCTTCTGATGAAGCGTGGCAGCTCACTTAGAAGTCACTGTGTTCACCTGGGTAAGGGGATCTTTGTGTTTGGAAGTCTTCGTGTTAAAGATGAGTTGTTTTTTCACCCTGGAGCTGCGAATCTTGTGAAGTGAAAGTGATGAGTAGTTAAAGCTAGGAAACGGGGATTGAGAAATACTGCCAGCTTCTGCTCTTTGGAGGAATGGCCCTGGTGTCCTGCCCAAATGCCCTGTTTGCTATTTAAAGAGGTACCTTGGGTGCTGAGCTTTTTTGGCCTGGGTCCAGCACTGTAGGTGTCTATGCTACAATTAGATTCTTATTGAATTTTGGTGATGGTGTGGCAATCGTGTTTTCCTCACAGCAAATTATCTCCTGGAGCAGCTGAACTCAGTGTGCTTGTTCCTTCCATTTGCCAGCAGCGTTCTGTGAGCCACCCTTTGCTTCGGTAGCCGATAGGTATGGCAGAACAGAATGTTCTCCTGGTCACTGCTTCCCCTTTGGTGACACCTTCACATCTGTCACTTGAACTGTAATACTGTGCTCAACTCTTCCTCTGCAGCTTTTGTATTTACTGCATCTTCTGCCTCGTTCCTAAATTCAGCTCTGCCCCTCGTCCATTTGTGCTCTCTTCAATATTGTTGCGATAAATTGGGTTGTGGAGGAGAGGAGTTGGATGCTAGTGAGAGGTGTTCAACGCTGTGAAGGCAAATATGAGCAGGAAGATGAAACCTGACAGCCTTCACCCTTATGGAGCCTCAGAAGGCAGGCAGTGGAAGCAGTGCTTGCTATTGCGGCTGCTGTGCAAAGGCTGGAGTGCATGCTGCTGCTTTATCCTGAAGATGAACTGAATAGTTAATTTGAATAATTATTTTAAAAGATAAAGTCGTGCCAGTTTAAGACGAGTTGGAGCAGAGGATTTGTAAGGTTTATAAGGAAAATTGTAATGGAGGGTGAAGGTTTCTCATAGGTAGAGCTTGTACTCCCTTGAAAGCTGCATTGCCTGTATTGGCAGTCCCTCAGGGCCTTCAGAAGGCAGTCTGTCCTCACCCTTATGGTCTCTAACAGGAAAGGATGATTGTGATTTTCAAGGTTATGCTTTTAGACTTTTAGACTGACAAGCAGGAGGTGTGTTCTATTTGTGGGAGTGCTTTGGTTTGTATGACTGCTGCCACGCTCCCTACTGATCTCTGTGCCTTAATTGTCCTTACCTGTGCTTAGCAGCAGCCATCTCTGTTGGTGCTTCTGCTGGCTCTCTCTTCTGGAAAAAGAAGTTGCTGAAAGTGATCCAAACTCAGATTTGTGTGGTGTGAACTGCTCTGCCCCTGCCCTTTGCTCGCAGGCAGGTGTGGGAAATGCACCTCTGTCACTACACGGATGCTGATGGTTTGCCTGGGAAGCACACCTTGTTCTGTTCAACGCTTGGTGCTCCGTGTGTCCTTGTCCGTTAAAAGCTCACGAGGAAACACAAATGACATCAGAAACTTCACAGCCACTGAATTCTGTATGCTGTGCTCAATGCGGTGGCTCTCTACAGGTCCTGCTGCAGCTGTAGTGCTTTCTCCTGCACCGCTCACCCCTGTGGCCAATAGATGCCAGAGGAAGAGACGTCTGAAATTCGTCTGAAAGCAGCCAGGGCTGCTCACAGCTGGGTGCTGCCAGCGTCAGCTGGCTCCTAATGAGCTGCTTGGTTGAAGATGGCCAACTCCCCGTGTTCAAAGGGCAGGGGAATATTGAATAAATACCATTTATATTTATTTGCCTCAGCTCAAAGCGCGGCCCTTACGTTAATTTGGTAGGTTTTTGGCGATTAGCCCGCTCAGTCTCTATCTGGAATTCGACCCCCCGGGGCTGCCTGCCTGCTGCCTGCAGGCTTCCAGCCCGGCTGGCCGCTGCATGTCAGTGTTGCTCCGAAGAACCGCGGAGCCTCTCGGGCTCAGTGTCTGTGCGGAGGAGCGGCTCCCGCCCGGCCCCGAGCGCTGCGTTGGGACCCGCGGGGCGGGCGGTGGGCGCCGGCTGCGGCTCGCCCTGTAGCTGCGGTCCGTGCGTGGAATCGCACCTTGGTTCCGCTTCAGAACCCTGCTTATGGCAGATCGAGCATCTGCCCCACGTGCACTGATGGCTCAGTTGCTTTATTTGTGTGCTCGACGTTATCTAACGTACACTTTATGCTCTTAAAGGCTTTATAGTCCCTGCCATGGAGATCCAGCTCTGTGCTGCCCGCAGCCCTGTCCCCCACCATGCCTTGTGCCTAACGGGCCTTTCTCAGAGCTTCTTCTCTTTGGCCTTTGCTCATTTAACTCCGGGTGCAACTGCTGCTTTCACACTGCTGGAAACTATAAAGCACAGCCTGAACCTGCAGCAAACCCAATGGCAGCTGTGCTCCCCAGTACCACACCGGTACCAAAGCTCAGCACTGCAGTCCCCATTCAGCCTTGCAGCACTGTAACACGGCCTGTAGGCTCAAAGCTCCACTCCAGCTGGCAGCAGCAAACTGCTCCGAGCCCATTGATCCTCCAGGTCTCTTCTTACAGCTCTGGCTGTGGAGCAGAGCCTCAGCCTCTTGGGTTTCGGTGGGTGAGGAAGCACTTGGAAAGTCACAGCCAGAGAGTTGTGATCAGTTGCTCTATGTCCAGGTGGAAGCTGGTGACAGGTGGTGCCCCCAGGGTCTGTACTGGGACCAGTGCTCTTCAACACCTTTATCAGTGACGTGGAAAGTGGGATCAAGTGCACCCTCAGCACTGCTGATGACACCCAGGTGAGTGGTGCAGCTGATGTGACCGAAGAAAGGGATGCCATCCAGAGGGACGTGGGCAAACATGAAAGGTAGGATCACGTAAGCCTAATGAGCCTCAACAAGGTGTTGCTCTTGAGTCAGGGCCATCTCATATATGTGTACAGACAGGGAGAAGAACTCCTTGACAGCAGCCCTGTGGAGGAAAGCTGGGCATGAGCCAGCAGTGTGCACTTGCAGCCCAGAAGGCCAACCGCGTCCTGGGCTGCATGAACAGAGGGGTGGCAGTGGGCAGGGAGAAGATTGTCCACATCTGCTCTGCTGTCTGCAGCACAAGAAGGATGCAGAGGAGGCCATGAAGCTGCTCATAGGACTGGAGCACTTCTCCAGTGAAGGCAGGCTGAGGGAGCTGGGCTTGTTCAGCCTGGAGAAGAGAGGGCTCCGGGGGGACCTGATTGTGGACTTCCAGTACTTGAGCTTATAGGCAGGAGTGGGACTGACTTTTTACGTGGTCAGGTAATGATAGGACAAGGAGGAAACAGTTTTAAACTAAAAGAGTGGAATTTTATATTAGATGTGAGGGGTTTTTCACTGGAGGTGGTGAGGCCCTTGCACAGCCTGCTCAGACCACAGGGCTGGGTGTGGACAACAGCAGCTACAGGCAATTTTGTCCCCAGCAGCAGTTGTGGATGGGCATGGTCTGAATTAACAGTGCTTTGAGATTTACAATACCCATGAAAACGTTATCACTGTACTTAAATCCCCTAGTTTAATTGAATAGAGCTATCATTATCCAGAGCTTGTTTATGTCTTGCTGCCTGCAAAATAGAATCAATTTTTCAGACTGAGGCAATGAATATGAGCACCAGGGAAATTCCGTAATTTTATTTTAATAACTGTGAATTATTATTATTATTTTAATAACCACAAATAAGGATTTTTTTTAAAAAACAAGTCACGATGCTCTGCACGGCCCTCAGCGGGGCACCGTGGGGCCACCGCGGTGCGGAGCCCTGGCTGGTTTGCTGCTGGGGGACAAGGCTGCCCGGGCTGGGGGCAGCAGCCCTGCCAACCCAAGGCTTTGTCCCCTCTTGGTGCTGAGCAGTGCCTGCATGGTGCTGTCACCATGTGCTGATGGGCTCAGTCTCTGTCTCATCTGTAGATGGCTCTCCCTGCCATCCCTGTGGGCTCTGCACTGCCCCAGTTCAGCCCCCCACACCCTGCCTGCATCACACCAAGAGAATGACAGCATGGCTTGTGTTGGAAGGAACCTTACAGCCCCCCCTGCTGTGGCCCTGCTGCCTCTCAGCTCAGGCTGCCCAGGGCCCACCCAGCCCAGCCTTGGGCACCTCAGCCTTGGGCACCAAGCACCAAGGCACCCAAGGGGTGCCCAAGCACCAACCCACAGCTCTCTGAGCAACACCATTTGTTTTCAGGGTGCCAAACCCCAAATTCCTATTTCCCAAAGCATTGTGCTTCGTTTCAGCTGTGTGTCCCGAAGCCTTTCCCCAAAAGGAACAAACGTTGGGCATCCCAAGTCAGAGCAGAGCTCTGTGGCCGCAGCGGTGCCTCTCCTTGGGGAAAACATCAGCAAACTCTTTCTGGGTTCTTTTTTTTTTTTTTTCTTTACAGTTTTATTTACAAAATGTATTAAAACTCTTTGTACAACACCTCATTAAAATGAGGCTCAGTAATTGATGCCCACACATGCAGTTTATGCTTTTACAGCCATTAGTTTGCTTGGCAATTTTTCTGCTCACTGAAGTGCAGTTTCAATGACCAAAAATAGGAACTTAAATTACAAACTAAAAAAAAAAAATAAAAATAAAAAGAGAGAGAGAAAACAGAAAAAAATACCAGAAGACAACGAAAAGGAAAGAACCCAAGAGACCCCAAAGCAACACAAAGGAAAAGAATAAACCAGAACATCGTCGTGAGACTACCGCCGAACTTCCCATAGCTTGGAGCTGGTAGCTGGGGTTTGTAAGCAATCACCACGTTTTGTTTTAGCTTTACATGCAAGTTTAAAAAATGTCGAACCGTTTCCCAAACTCCCTTCACTGGTGTGAAGCCTCCACTCGGTAAAAATGGATTTGATAAACATACATTTTTATACAGCTTTTAAGAAAAACTCATGGTTTGAACCCAACGGAGGACCGCACCGCTCCAGCCGCCCTCACCCGGAGCGGATCGTGATCAGAAGGTGAAAAAACTCAGTTTCATGACAAAAAGAACCCAAACCAAAACCACAACTTTGTTGTTTAATCGCCTGTTAAAAACTGGAAGGATAAATTATTCTCCTATGAGCCTTTAAAATGGTCGTTATATTACATTTGGTTGGAAATACGTATTTTTAGCGAGACTTTGCCCATACAGTCCTTTTCTTTGTGTTTGTTGTTGTTTAAATCCTATTAAAAGTTCGAATCTATCATCAGCAAACTAAACGCCTACGGGTCAGACGGGTTTAAATGAGCTTCATTGCGCCGTATGTTACTGACGAAACAAAATTCTATAGTAAACTACAGAAAATACGCCTTGTCGTATTAGAGGTAATTAGTACGCAGATATCTCACCGCACGCTTCCGGCGTGACTGACAACGTTTCACCTTTTTGTTCTTAATTTTTTTTTAATTATTTTTAACCTTTTGTCGTCGTTGTTGCTTCGTTTGCAGATGGCGCTGCGCGGTTCCCAGGCGGAGGCTGCGGGTTGCTGGGGCAGGGCTGTGCATCTCCCAGCACGGCGGGGCGGCTCGGGGGCTGCTCCCTGCTCCGGTTTGAAACTGTTGCCGAGAAGCATTTAGCTGAGCACACTGCGAGCTGGGAGGAACCCGGTGCGAGGCAGAAGCGGGCCTGGGAAAAACTAACCTGCGCTTCTCTTGCTTCGTTGCTTGATATTCAACACTGAATTAAAATGCAGATGCACAGCAAGAAAAGAGATATATGGTCTGAACCTAAACAGCACGTCGCTTGTTGTTTTGTTTAAAGCCACCCAATATTGTTTTAATAAAGCACCTGTAGGTATGCCCGATGATAGAAAAACAAAGGAATACAATATTTCTGCCTGCACTTAGCTACCTTGTCAAGGAAATGAATTTACTGGTCTGGAAGCAGGACATGCAGTTCCACAGATTGCTTTCTCTTGGATTTACAGATTCACAGTCAGTGACCTTAGCTGTATTTAATGCACATTTTCTTTTCTTCAGGTGTTCTTCGCTGATATACAGAAGAGCTCCGACAGCTGAGAGCGGCTCAGAACCACGGGCGCCGGGTCCCGGGCGGCTGTGCTGGGGCCAGGCTGGGTGCGATGCTGCCGGAGCCGCGTGCCCACAGCTGCCAGCACCGCACCGCGGCCGCGCGCTCGGGACTCGAGTTCAGTTTCTGTGCAGTGGTATCAAAGAATGGCTTTTGTTGCACTGATTTTTTTACAAGATTTTTTTTTTTCTCAATACTAAGATCTTGTTAGCAGTCCTTTCCTTTGCTTTTTCTTCACTTTCTTTCATTTCCTTTTCCTCTTTTGTCTTTTCCTCTCTTTTCTTTTTCTTTTTCTTTTTCTTTTTTTTCCTCTTTCCTTTCCTTTCCTTTCCTTTCCTTTCCTTTCCTTTCCTTTCCTTTCCTTTCCTTTCCTTTCCTTTCCTTTCCTTTCCTTTCCTTTCCTTTCCTTTCCTTTCCTTTCCTTTCCTTTCCTTTCCTTTCCTTTCCTTTCCTTTCCTTTCCTTTCCTTTCCTTTCCTTTCCTTTCCTCTCCTTTCCTCTCCTTTCCTCTCCTTTCCTCTCCTTTCCTCTCCTTTCCTCTCCTTTCCTTTCCTCTTCCTTTTCCTCTTCCTTTTCCTCTTCCTTTCTTTTCTTCCTTTCTTTTCTTCCTTTCTTTTCTTCTCTTTCCTTTTCTTTTTTCTTTTTCTTTTTTCAAGCAAAGCAAGAATATTTCAGTGATGGTTTTGCATTGTTGTGAGTCTCAGAGTCTTCCATAAGGCACTGAAGGAAAAAAATCAGTTTTTCCTATTAAAAGTTCATTGCACCATCATCAATGCGTGTCATACCTGACACCTCGGCTAGAGTGCGACTGGCTCAGGTGGTCCGAATCCATGAAGTAGCCACATTCTCTGCTGCTTCTCCTCCTGCACGCTGTCAGAGCGAGGATCTGCAACAAAAACAAGACTTCATTTGTCTCCTCTGAGAAGACCTCATGAGACAGCAAGGAACCAACCTGCACGGGGAAGGAGGCAGCGTGGAGCTCTGACAGAGCGGGGAAGCCCCTGTCCTGCTTCCCTGCAGGCAGCACAGCAGCACTGAGTGCCTGAGGCATTTCCCACCCCCGGGATGCTTCTCCCTGGCTGCCCATGCAGCTGTTTCTTAACAAAAGACGTGGGCTGAGCGAGCCACAGATTGCTGGGGATCTTTGCTGCAGCCCGGAGCCCCCAGAGCAGCCTGCTCCTGTGCAGGGAAAGGCTCACTTAAATCCCCACAGAAGTTAGAAGAACACACAGAAGTTAAGGAAGAGGATTTCTAGTTGACTGGACCTTACTCGTACCCCTAGATTTTCACGCTTTCTGTGCCATACACATTGTAGCCTTCTCTGTACGTAGCGTAATTCTGGGTATTGGTGGTGGGAGCAGGCTTAAAGTTTTGGGTGTTCTTGGTGAGTTTCATTCGCTTGGACTCTGCCCGAGACTTGTAACAAAACTCGATTAAAGCCACCATCATGGCCAGCCCAAGGCCTCCGACAAGAATATAGAAAACCCCGGCCACATTGCTCAGGCTCAGAGCACTGGTCTTGTCCTAAGAGAAACGAACCACACCGTTAGTTTTGCTGTGAGAAAGAAGCAGACAGAAAGCAGGTTACTTTGCACTCAGTCCCAACAATGACACACACGGTACAAACTTTCCAATCAAGCCCAAATCCCCCCCATCCCCACACAACCCAACAGCCTTACCCGCTGTGGTCACTGCGTGACCCTACTGGTGCCGCTGGCCCCGCGGGACAGGGATGGCAGCAGGAGCTGCTCTGTCCTGCGCCGGTTGCCAAGCAAAACCTCGGCCATGTGGAAGTCAATAGGATTTTTTGCCATTGGCTTCCCCAGGCCTTCACTGCCCCAGGGCAAAGCTGGAGGCCAGGGCACCTTTGGGAAGCTCTAGCGGACAGCCCAGGGCTACTTAAAGTAGCAGGTTCTCGCATTATGGAAGTAAAACAGAAAAACCCAAGCCACTAGATGCCTGGCTTTGGTGAATGTAGATATAACTAGAGAGATACACACTGCTAAACTTTTCTACCTTTTTTTCCCAACAGTTTATAAAAAAAAAACCAACCCTAGGAAGATGGTCAGCTGGGCTAAGGTCAGGAGAGCCCTAAGCTAAGACAGCACCTGCAGGGAGCAGAAAACATTACTGCATTGCAAAATATGCTGCCTGGGATTTGCATCCCTTCAGGACATGGCAAATAAAGGGGCGGGGAGAAGGCTTTCATTTTAAAAACCAGGATTTTGTACTGAGATTAAGCAAGAATACAACCCTTTTGCTGCTGCACATGGGAGATGCTGCTGGTTCATGCCTGAGCTGAAAGGCAAAGTAAGCCCAGGTGTTCCCAGACAGTGTGTGGCTATCTCCAGGGGCATCCAACCTTCCACGTACTCAGAATAAAGGAGGATGCACTTTGTATGCGTCTGTCTTGTATCTAAATAGGCAGTTCAGATAGATAGATGCATTTTAGCAAACAGCCTGCGCTGAGATCTGAAATACTGCTCATTTCTGCCTCTTGTCAATTGCTGCAGGGACTCTGCTCAGATTCCCTTCATCTCCCAGAGCAGATCCAGGACTGTACCCCAAGCAGCCCCCAGCCCAGCTGAAAGCAGGGCAGCAGCTTGCTGGCTCGGTTGGAATGCTGAATGAAGCCTGACATGGGGAGGGGCCTCCAAATTGGGAGCATTTTGGGGGGGAAACAGTTACAGTGAGCGTTTCCAAGGGCACGAGGGAGCTGTGCTGATGTCAGCAGGACAACTCCTAGAGGTGCCTTTGAAAGCCTCCTTCACCCCGGTGTTGTTATCCTCAGTGGCTATATAGGCATTAAGGAAAAAAAAACAACAATGAAATCCTAATATAGCTTAAACTGAATGGCTCAAATGAGTGTTTGCTGCAAACCCAGCACGGCTGATGCAGCCGGACCTGCCCACGTGGCGTCCCTGTGGGACTGGGCACACAGCTGGCAGCGGCTGTGCAGCAGCAAAACGGGTCCAGGTGGAAAGGGAACGGCAGACAGAGTCGCCAAAAACAGCTCCAAAATTCAGCTAAACACATTTTGAACTGTAGGGGAAAATAGGGCAGGAAAGGAGCTTCTTCCTCACCAGGGCTCTGTCCTGAACTCGTCTACCCTTTGCAAGCATGTGACTGTTTTGCAGACTGCGCTCTATAGGATCTATGTTACAATTTTGAAACAAATTGTAGGCCTTCAATCAAACTGAAAATAATAATAAGGAAAAAGATGCTGGCCTGAATAAAACACCCTGACTGAGAGGAAACTTGCAAATTCAAATGAGGGAGGCAGCTCCGAGCTCTCTGGGGGATTCTCCTTCCATGTCTGTGCAGCAAATTACTAAATAGCAAAACATACTTACAACTAAAGTCTGTTACTGCATGTAAGAAAAACTGCGGTCATTTTCGGAGACTTAACAATTGTTTTCTATTCTTTTCTTTCAACCTTCGAAATGCACATAGCAACTTTTGAAAGTCATTCTCTGTATACACAAACAGTGGGTCAAAATGTGATTGCTAATCAGTACGAAAAGACCTTCAGCGACTGACCTTACTTCCGGAGTCCTTGGCTCCACATTCACCCTTATCGTACCACCATTTGTTTTTCAGCTTGTCTAAGATGCCTTGTTCACTGAGTTTCAATACTGCAAGGTTTACAGGAGTTCTTCACGTGGGAAATAACATAAATAACATTATATTATGTTATTTTATGTTATTCAAGCTTTAAACTACTTTAAAACTATACAAAGCGATAAAGCAGGGTTCCTGGCCACAAAGTATTTACACTGCAGGCAACTGGATCATCCCCTTAAGTTAACGCTACAGCAACGCTATATTACCAGGTCCTGCCCATATCGCTTTGAGTAATCGGCACTCACTGTTAAATGAGGGTAGGAGAAACAAAGCGAGCCCAATCGCCCCGTTGCCCAGCCCAGCACTGGCAGCAGCTCTGTGGCGCCGGAGGGCCCGGTCCACGGCACCTCGGTGGCACTAACAGACAGCAAGCCCAGCAGCCCCGCTCCAAACACCTTTGTGGCTGAGGGAAGGCTGGGATCGTGTGCCCACACCGGGCTGCGAGCTTTCATCCTCGTTGACACCGCGCCGCTGTGCGGGGACCGCCGGTCCCAGCAACCGCAGGCTGCATCACCTCGTGCTGCAAGCAGCGAGCGGGTGGCTCACCGCCTGGAGGACGGCGCTTTCATTCCACATTCCATTTTAAAACGATCCGCTTTGGAGGGATTTTATGCAGCGCATCTCCCTGCTCTGAAAAGCATCGTGCGGCTGAGAATGCACAAACAATGGGGAGAGGCTTATAAACACCTTTCTCGCTCCTCTGCATATTATACTGTGCAAATTTCCCCCTCCCCCCAGTCCCATTCCAAACGCTATTTTTAATTTGCATGCCTTTATAAACCCCTTACGGAACACAGAGAATTTGCATAACATCCAATACATTATAAATTAGCTTTCACAACATTATACAGTACTGGGAAATGAGAAGGCTTAACATGCTAATTAGGGCGCTTTATTATTTTTCTTAAAGCCAAGATTGCAGTTAATTGTGCACACGCAACTGCTAAAAAGAAGTATATATATATATAAAAGTAAACTAAAATTGTCTTAACCAAACAGAGGGGAATTTGCCTTTGCTGGTCACAGCCCCAGGTGGCCACGCGGCTCCCCTGGCTCCAGCACTGAGTGTGCAGGATGGTGGGCACCCACCTGTACCAAAGTCCACCACATGGAAAGGGTTGGGATTCGGGGGCAGATTCAGGCTTTTGCCCGGTACTCAAAATATGGGAAGGTTTTTCTGTGCTTGCTGCAGGAAGGTTTCTTCTCATAGCTTGATCCTGGCACCGTTTGCATTAGGAAGGCTGCATCCAAGCCACTGACACGCTTGGGCACAACACAGGTGGCTCAGGGGATCCCCTGCACTGTTTCTGGGTCTCTCTCAAAAGACATTTCTTCATCTTTTCCCTGGGATGACGATGTGCTTTCCAGCTGCTTCTTTAATTAGGTCACTGTTCTGGGGCTGTACGGGATGCTCTGTGAGGTCCTTAGCCCTTTCCCTGGTGGATTCGGCTGCCTTTCCTCTGCCTTTAATTTATGATGGGATTCTTTTTCATCTTCCCTGTGTGGTTTCCAGACCAGCTGCTGATTAGTTTGGCTGCTTTTATGAAAGTGAAGTTTTCAGGGGTTGAGATCTCGAGCTCTCTGTGCTCTGTATACCAGCAAAGCGAGCTGTAGTGAGTGGGATCAGGCCGCCAGAATCCCTTGGTGTGGGACAGTAGTCAGGGCACAGACTTGCTGCGGTTTTCTTCCTCACCACAGCAGAAGAATTTTGTTTGATTCTGTGTTTTTTTCACAACCAGATTTGGCTGAGCTCAGTGTAACCATGCGAGGTCGGAGCTGCTGGGCTTTCCCAGATGCCACTGAAGAGTTTGGTTGCTAATGTCCATGTAAGACTGGAAGTCTTGAGACAAGGGGAATGGTACCAGTAGCCCTATGCCGAACAACAGTGCCCCACTGGCAAACTAAGCCATTTGCTACAGTTGATGCTTTCTAAGAGTCTGCTGCAAACACTATTTTACACCTGGGACAGAGACGGTTTTTACTGCTCTCAGCAGTCTGGTTTCCCTGCTCCTGGTCATGCAGGTGTTGGTGTGAGCACCCACTCCTTACAGCCAGAAGACAAGAGGTGCTGCTCTGTCCCCACAGGCCGGGTGCCTCCAAGGTACCCACTGGCTCTTCCCACAGCTGTGAGGGGCTCAGACCCCCAGGATCCTTTCTGCACATTTCAGCCCCTCCTGGCTTGGGATGCCAGCCCCAGATCCTGCTTCTGTCTGCCCAGAGCACAGGACAGTGCTGGTGGTGTGATTTCTGAAAGGCACTGTACTTTCACTCTTTGAAACCACTCCCTTGGTCTGTGTCCCTTGGGCTTCTGGTTCCGTTTCTAAATCCTGGCTACTTCCCCTCTAAATGTCAGAATTGCTGTGGCACCTCCTTGTCCCCTCCTGGCACAAACACAGCACGGCTTCCAGCCTGGGTATGTTCCCCATGCTTACAGGTGTGATAATCCATCAAAAGAAAGAGTTGCTATGTGCAAATTGCAGAGCTTTTACTGCATTTCTGCTTTGTTATCTGATTATTTTTCCATTGCACGGATATGGAAAATGCTTTGAGACAGAACCCATCCTCTCTCTCTTTTTCCTTCTCTTCATGACACTATCTCCCTGTCTGAAGGACTTGCCCAGCTCTTGCTGCAGTGCCTCAGCACTAAGTTTCAGCTTAGTTGCAGTCTTTTTTACTCTGTTAAGAAGGGCTGTGGCATGGTGATTTTTTCTTTCTGGCCAGAATGAACTTGAAGTTGAAGAAAAGTAAATGAATTACCAAAGAAACAGTTCTTTATCAGACTCAAATGTTAGCAGGTAAAATGCGCTTCACGAATTATAAACCATAACAGGTTTTTAATTTGATTAATGACCTCTTACGTCCGCTTCTGTGGTTTTACCTTCACCTATCGAAAGCAGATGCTCAGTGCCAGATGCTATCCAGTGTTGTCACTGCATGCTGTGGGAGCACATGGCAGTGAAGCCCCTCGGACGGCTGCCAACACCGCCAGGCTGGCGCTTCCACTGCTCAGCTTCCCATTCCTGCCCACGGCAGTGATGTGCCAGTGCACTGCTGAACAACCACCGAGGCTGAGCTGCTTCTTGGAAAAGGTGCTTTTAGTTTATGAGAACACCATCTCCATTGCCAGCCTTGCCAGGAAAGTGTCATTTTGCAGGAAGAAGTGGTGGGACACACTGATAGCCCAGTGCCTGGCTGGGCCCTCACTCATCACAGCAGGAGGGAACTATGGCCAGGGTGCCTCAAGAGCACAACTCAGATGTGACTGAAACACCTCACCCACTCACCCCAGATGCTCACCAGCTGTGGGTAACTAGTGCTTGCATGGCATAAACTCTCTGCAACACTGCAGTTATGTTTATTACTTGCAATCAATAAAGATTTAAGATTTAATTCTATGCTCTAATTGATGTAATATAAGTGTTATACCCAAAAATGATCATTGCCAAGGACAGCAAATGAACGCTGCAAACAGCACATTGCTCCCTTCAAACCAGATGAAGAACTGCTCATGATTAATCTAGGATTTTTAGATGAAATTGCTCAGAAAAGAGCACCACAAAGAGGCAAACACTGAGAGGCTCCTGGCAGAACTCCATCAGGGCCACACTCAGTGTCCCCAGCACTGGGCTCTTACCACCTAGCTTTTATAGACTTCAATCTGCAGTTGTTCCTTCACCCACTACCAGCCATCTTCTAATGTTTTATAGATTATCTGTGTGCAGGGTACACGGTGTTGTCTCAGCACTGTTGCTTGCAAAATCTGGAGAGTCCAAAAGTAGCATTTTTGGGAGCAGAGGGTGAGGAAGTGACCCACAAGCTGAAGGGAGAGCAGAACATCACCAGTGAGAGCTCCTCTGGTTTGGAGAGCATCCTTTTCTTTCCTGTGGCCCAGCTGGGGGCCCATGGCAGCAGGGGCTGAGCTGCAGCAATGCCACCAGGCCCAGCCTGCTCCTATGGTGCCCCAGTGGGCAGCTTGGGAGCTGCTGTGTCCCCAGGGTCACCCAAAGGGGTATTTGCATCTGCTTCCAAGGCTGAACACGAGCTGTGCTGAGGATAGGAAATCTGGGGCCAGTGGCAATGGGGATTCTCCTCCCCAGGTGGAGGGCTCCAAATGCACAGTGCACAAGGCCAGCTGGAGCCTGTCCACTGCAAACAAGTCTGGCTGAGTGCCTGAAGATGCCGTTCCCAGTGTACTCAGAACCACATCTCTCACAGCATGAAATCCTGAATAGTCCACAGAAGGTCCTTTTATTTTCCTTTCCAGATGCCAACAGACTCCGAGTGGAGAAGTCCTGTGGAAGCACGGATGCACATTAGGGACGTGGCATTTACAACCAAGCTGTTTGTGTTCTCACATACCCTGGCCCTGTGGTGTGAGGTGCATCAGGGTAAGCAACGTCACAGCCAAGGGCACTCCTGGGCCACAGCTGCATTACACTGCATGGGCACAGACCAGCTGTAAATCTGGTGTGATGTATCTGGTGAGGCCATTTTTATGGCCAGTCTGTGGGATCCGAGCAACAAAAAGCCACAGGAGGTTTCTGGCAAATCTGTCCCTCTGAAGACAGCAAGATTAATGAAGAATGACATCCTCACTTGGTGCTAATGCCTTGCTGAGCAACACAAAATGCAGCTTTCTTGAGGGGCCTTCACCTCCCACACAAATCTCAGTGACATGAAGGAGGAGAAAGCCCAACACTGCACCAGGTCTCCATGAGCACACTGTAAAGTGCTCATTCAGCTGGTTTTGCTTTTAATCTGTGTTCTTTCTTTCTTAATCCCTTTAATTTAGGAATCTGACATATTTAGAGCGCTCCAACACCTGCAGCACAAATTCCGCTTGTTTCTTCTGCCTGCAGCTGTCCTCACTGGCTGAAGCACTGCTGGAGCTGCTGACATCACCAGCACCCAGACACTGAGCTGGGCGAGGGGCACCGGCGGAGGCAGGCATCAACCCCAGCACTCCTCTCAACCTGACAGTGCACCACACAAATCTCACTAACGTCATTAAAATAGAAAGACAGAAAGAATCCAGGAAGAGACACCAAATCCAGCACCGTTCTCTGGAGGGCACTGCTCGAGGTTAAAGACCCGTCTAAATCAAATAAGGCACTTTATCCCCCCAAGCTCTATAAATCCTGGCCTGATCTGTAACTACTGAAAGGACTTTTTGTCAAATCTTATTACTGAAATAATTTCTGACCAGAGGGTGAATGCATTGCCCAAGCTTTCTGCTCTTTCCTAGATCAGCTCTCTCTCAAGATACGGTCTGTCATAATTTACCAATTTAGCAGCATCTCCATGCCACAGTTTCTTGTTTTGCTCTGCATCCACATGTAAAGGATGGGGAAGATTTAGGCTGGAAATGGACTTGATATTAAAACTCTCTGTGCATGTTTAAAGCCCACGGTTGCAGGGCACTCAAAGCAGACATGAGCAAAGTCCTGAAAACACAGTCATTCACTATTCCTATTTATGTTTGCCTCAGAAAGTGATCTTCTGTATCTCACACTGAGCAGTGACTATTCATTACGAAAGCACCAGGTATGTCTTTGTTTGTTTTTTTTTTTTAAGAAACAAGCACTCCAACATTCCTTTACACAGTTCATGACATCTTAGGGACTGAAATGTTTTATGGCTGGGCAGAGGATGGGACAGAAGAGAAAGCTGTCTTGTTCGAAAAGACAAAGAGCCTTCAAAATCAGAAGATTAAAAGTAGGCACCTCGAGTCCCATACATCCCCAGCCACCTAAGAAATACGCCGCACGCTGACGGCTGGCGTTGTGCTCAGAGACATCAGTCACAGCGTTAAATCCTCCAGCAGAAGGGTTTTTCTCACTCTTGCTCTCAGTGGCACAACCGGATGTGGTTCCCTTGCTGACGGGGATGGAGAACGGTGTCCCCAGTGGCTGTTGCTGACTTGAGATGTCAGGGAGGGCACAGCACTGCTTGCCTGTTTTCTGCCTCTCAGTACCGAAAGGTGTCACGGAATGAATCAGGATGCAAACAGTTTCATCAGAGCCAGAAGGCTGTGTGGGCTGTGCCTCGTGCTGCCGTTTTGATGTGGTACAGCAGCCTGCGAGGACTGCGTCGATGCAGAGGGCATCTGTGGCCTGGCGGCTCATCCCTCTGCTCAGACAGCAGCTGCCTACAAGGAGAGCTTGCAGGCTGCACAGTGGCCATGTGAAAGCTACACAGATGATCTCCCAGCGGATGGTTTTCCACAGTTCCTGCTGAGTAGTTAGTAGCTGCATTAACAGATGTTTGCTCTGGTCTTCATTCCTACGATTTTCCATAAAAAGTGTTCTTTTGGTCAATTCAAGAGATCTTGCTTACTATTCTTATAGGCACCATGGAGCACCTATTGCATCCTCATGGAACCTGTGGAGTTTTCTATGCAGGCATTAGATGTTCAACTTCAAACCAGGTTTTGGCTGGTGCTGTATTTGCTGCAGCGTGGAAGACGAGTGTAACTGTAGGGTGCCATCATCACACCACCGACACCTGTGCTGAACACACCTGCACCGAGCCAGACGTGTCACCACCTGAACCTGCAGAGTGTACGCTGTCTGTGTTTGGCAGCAGCAACTGTCTCTAGGAAAGTATATTTATATGTTTCATAAACGTAGCTCAAATAAATTAAACTCTGTACTAACAGGATCATAATTTAATAGAAGTGCCAAGTGCTAATGCAATAATACATGCATATTGGATTAGGAAATGCAACCCGTAACAAGTCACTGTAGTTCATTTGTAGCAGTGCCTGAGACTTGAGACACAGCCGTGGGGAGAGCGTGGGCAGCACTGCTGCCAGGCAGGAACAGCTTGATGGTGGGGCCTTCATGCTATGCTACAGCCAACACCATCTGACACAGCAGTGTGGGGCCTTCCTGACATTACCTGCATCCTTCCTAGCCTGAGGGGATATGAGCAAGAGACTCGACTTACCTTGTGTGCAGGGTACCCCCTCACCTTTTCCTTCTCTTGCCTCTAGACATAGCCACTTTTTCCCCCATCTTCAGTGAACTACTTTTCTCCTGCGATGGCTTCTTCTGCAGCTCCTGCTGCAGGTCCTGCAGCTCGGTCCGAAGGCACGCAGGCACCGTGGGACAGCCGTGTTGCTGGCATGAACCAGAGGTGTGCAAAGCATGGCTACAGTGCTGGTGCGCGCAGAGTGCCTGCCTCCATGCGAGCTCAGTGCTGGAAGGTTAGAATTACTTCGAAGAAGAAGAAGAGAAGCATTTATCTTTCCCTTTGTATTTTATGTGACAACCATTACCATTGGTGAGGAAAGAATCGAGTGCAGAGCTGAATGCAGGCATTCAGTGCACAAGTCCTGCTCCTGCCCTAGGAGCTCCACTTGGAGCTGCTGCTTTCTCCTTTCCCTTCTCCAGGCCCAATGAGCCCTGCCCCAGTTCTCCCCGCACTGACGCTTGCAATGCAGGATAAATGACTCATGCAAGAAATTCATGGAAAACAACTCTTAAGCACCACAGGTATTATCAAAACAAACGCATGACTCACAAGCCTTTTGCTGAGGATTCTTGTGGCTGTGAAGCAGAATGTGTGGTTGCTCCACCGCAGTCAGCGCTGCACAAGCACATTTCCTTGTCAAGGCAGCAAAGCAAGTCCCCATGGCAGTTTTGCTGAAGGTTACACAGACAAAACAAAAGGTACACAGTCTTCCGATGCCAGCCCTGAGCCCAACAGCTCCTTCCAGACTGGGCAACCTGCTTGCCCTCAGTCCTCATCCTGACTATCCTAGTGGCTGTCCCAGTAAAACCCATGGCTGTCCCATGAGCTCCACAGCAGCACAGAAGTTTCTGCAAACAAGGCAGGCCCCCTGTCCTGGCAATGCTGTAAACGAGATGCTCCAGTGAACTCTTATAGCACTAAGACTTTACTGTTGATATAAAACATACACAGTTTTGCTTCCTAATACACTATAAAATAACAGCTGTCAATTAAGCACATATTTTGATATCTTCATCCAAAAGCGTTATTATCTTATTAAAGTACTGCTTTGCTCTGTCACTCAGTTGCACAATGCAATAATTTCACACTACTTTCCCAGCTCCGAGTGGGAATGATCTCTGTGCCACCACCGCTGGCTCTCACCAGCCCTTCCATCTTTTTCCAGATCATAACCCAGGCCTACAGAATGGGTGGCAAGTAAATTCACGCCGCTGAATGTAATTTCCAACAAATTGCTCAAATAAATTGTGCTGCATCTTTTTAAGATCACCATTAACCCAAATGTTCGCTATAAAGCACCGCACATTTGGCAGTGGTGCTCTTTAGATGTCAGGTATCATCTAAAATGATGCCAAGTAGATTTCTTCTAAAAATATGCCACTTAAAAAATGATGCCACAAATGCTAACTGCTGTGCTGCAAATGTATCAAAGCAAAACAGCAGCGAAAGATGGGGGAACAAATCCCGTCCGCTAATGGCCCCGCTCTCGTCTCAGAAGGGCTGGGAAATGCAGTGCTTTACAGTGTGAGGCTCTGAGGGCAGGACTCAACTAGCTCTCTGCAAAAGTAATCTCCTGATTAAAAGGGAATGACCAAAAAATGAAGCAGCGTTGCATCAAGTACCATTTCACAGACGCTCTCCAAAAGAGATAACAGCCTAAAAAAGAATACATTAAAGAAATTAAGTCAAATAATTAGGAAGTACTCCTGGCATGTGAAGCTGGTAAAACGCTACGTTCAGACAATTTCCTTCCGTGCTGGTTGTCATTCAGCATTACCATGAAAGTATGAGAATACAAGAAATGTCTCAACTGCAGAACTATAGAAATTAATCTTAGTAGAAAATTGTTCCTATGCAACTGAATAATTAGTTTCCCTTAAGTCACTCATCCTGCTGCTGCTGCCTACATCCTGTTTCGTCTATTTCTCGTTAAATTCCTATTGAGCCATCACTGAGCTATGAGATGATAGGATTGTATAATAAACAAAATAATTAGTTTCCAAACTGGTAATATGTTGTAACATATTTCCTGGAATACATTTGTTTTATAACTGCTGTTCTGTGTCCTCTCGCAACTGTGAACACAACTGACATGCATAAGAGGTTGAGAATATGGTGTAATTTTGCCACAAATCCAATGGATGAACCTAAATTCATGCTCATTTAGGAGAGCGAAGTGAACAAACGTTGATGCAGGTACAGGATGCTGCACCAGGTAAGTCAGTCACCCCACATGTGCATTGCACACCCACTTATGCTCAGAGGATCCCAGCACTGACTGTGGAAGCCCCTGCCAGGGCAGCCCCAGCAGCCAGGACACTGCAGGGCAGTGCAGTGCCCACCATGTGCTTGTCATGGAGTAGATTTAAACACTTTCAGAAAGGCCATTTAGCTCCTTTTCTGATTCCCACCGTAGGACTCAAAATCCTGTTGATACTTGGAGTCACTGGGTAATTTTCCAGTGGCCAAGAACATGCGGTAACAAGAGGTAAACTCACAGTTACAGCTCAGAATCCCACAGCACTGTGTGCAGAACTTGCATGCTGCACCACAGGAAGGATGCACATGGGAGGGAGCTCCACAGGATTGCAATGGGTGCTGGCACAGGCAGACAAATACTCCATCAGCATGAGCTAGAGCTCAAGACCATACTGGAGGCAGGCAGGGTCGATGGCCTGCTCAGGCAGCTGCTCCCCAAGCCCAGGTCTCTACTGGCTAAGCTGAGAGAAGGGCTCTGTTAGCTTTGCCAGTAGAGAAAGCTGCCCCAAGCAAGCAATGGGCCCCATGTGGTCACCTCCAGTGGCCACCCACAGCCTGCCTCGAGCAGCGATTCAGCAGGTGCTGCCAGTCAGTCATCCCCAGGTATCACCTCCATCATTCACTCAGTTCTCCCAGATACTGCCTCCTTCATTCAGTCTCCTTCAGCATCTCCTCCTCCAAGGGAAAAGGGAAAAAAGAACAGCTCCAAAGTGACTCCCATGGGATCCCCTATTAATAAAGCCACATTGGTACAGAGAATTAGCTGTGTAGATAGGATATGAGAGCATGAGGGCTCTGGTGGGAGGACAGAGGGGAGCGGCCTGGGGCTGGCATGGATGAGGAAGGCATCTGTCTGTCTGCCTGTACTCCTGTCCAAGTGCTGTGCAGCCTGAGCCTGCAGGATTAAATGCCCGCAGAATGCTCCCTCAAAGGAAAAGCCATTTTGCTGTAAAAGAAGCCCTTTTTGATTTACTACATCTCAGAAATAACAAGTCACCCTTCCCTACCTGCCCATCACATTTGCTCCTCTGTTCTGGTGTGCCTCTCAGCATCCACCGAGCAAGGCCAGAGCTTGCTAATAAATGACACTGCTCTTTTAAAAGCTTCTTCAGCACAAGCAAGAATAGAAGAATGACCCTGCTCTAATTATGATCATTTTTGAAATCCTCTTCAACTTCCTCAGGGCTGCAAGCATTAGTTGCCTGGTTTTAATTCAATGAACTCAAAGCAAGGGAGTTCATTGATGCTGCTTCATACGAAAGTTTGCTTCCATGGAGGCAGTATTAGAAAACGCAGTGCTGGATCCCAGGAGAATATTAAACATTTAATATACCAGCAAGTCTATCATTATATAAAAATGCTGTATGAAGGATAAGCCACTGAGCTAAAAAGCATGTGAGAGCTCTGCAGGCTGCTGTTGTGCACTGCAAACGTGGGCATTGGACAAGCCAGGATGCAAGACCTTTTCCTTCCTTTTACTACTACTCAGTGGCTTTTGCTATACCAGAGATGAGGAGCTGAGGAACTCCCTAGGTAGCTAGCTGCATGCAACTCATATTAATGGGATGCAGCAGTAATTTGCAGCGATTGTCCAAAACCGTGATTTGCTGAAAATGCTGTTATTGTTGATCTTTGACCAAAGCTGAAGCATTTTTGTAAGGGAGAACAGAAGTTATTGTTCCTTAAGGAACTGACTTTACTATCACTAGCCGCTATAAAAATTAATCTCAATTTTTTTTATATAAAACTGTATATGAAAGTAAATCCCGGTAATTCCTGTACCCAAGGTGACTAACAACATCCAACCCATTCTAGCTATTGCTTCTCTTTACCAGCTTAAGGATGTCAGCTGGCAACACCAGTTAGCTCCTCCAGTACAGGATCTCCTTTGAGCATCTCAGGGAGTGTGGCTCAGGCACAGGCTGCCTGGCACAGGGGAGGCTTCAGCCCATGAACATGCCACACTGATGACTCTGAAGCCAGGATTTTAATCCATTTTCTAAAAGCACAGCAAACACAAGTGCAGTGCTCCTGTGTGCAGAAGGCTGGTCGCTGTCATACACAGGTGACTCTGAGCAGAGCTACCCAAACCTTTCCTTAAGATTAATTTCCACTTCAGTGCATCATTTCAACGCCCTTCACTGCTGCAAACAACATCTCTTGCAAGCTCCAGTTCCTTATACGTTGCTGTTATTGCTATTACCTTGCCACTAATGGATGATTCCCGTCATTGCTTAAGTTTTTAGTAGAGCAACAAAATTGAAATTAAATTCCTTGGTAATTCCTGCACTAAGATGACCGATAACACCCAGCTACTGCCATTGCTGTGGTCATTGCTGAGCCCTTACCTTGTGACCCCGCGCTGGGCCAGCAGCTCCCCTACAGCAGAGGAAGCAGCTCAGTTCTGAGACCAGCCTCAGCTCTGAGGCCGCCTAGCACAGCAGCCCGTGTCTGCAGAGAGCCCCAAGCTGGGGACCAGCCCCAGCAGAGCATGGGGGAAGGAGCCATCCTCAGTGGACAAGGTCTCTCAGAAGTAAGCCTAAGCCAACCTATGTCACAGAGGAGAGAAGCTCTGTGCTTAGGGCTGTGGTCTGGTCCCGCCAGCACAGGGCTTGCTATCTGTTAGTTCAGTGAGGTTCACAGGCTTGACCAAAAACTGCTGCCACCATTGAACATGGCTGTTTCTTTACAAGAGCTACTGGGCAAGTGAATGGCTTTTTTTTTTCCCCCATCGCAATGATTCGGATGGTTTTGATGAGCGTTTTTTTCCTTGGCGAGCACAATAACAGCCTTGCCGATTACTCTCCACTAAGGTACCCGATTGTGGTGACATTGAGGCTGACCTTGGAGTCACCTCCCCCGCTGCCGCACTCTCCTTTGTCGTACCACCATTTGTTTTTCAATTTGTCCAAGAGGCCTTGCTCATTCAGTTTTAATACTGCCAGGTTAACAGCATTTCTTGAAACGATAAAACATAACTTGTAAGAAAAATGCACAAATGCTTAGGAAATCGTAACGTATAAAAAAAGGAGCACAAGAGGACAAATTGGCTAAAATTTCACAGAACGTGGAGCTATAAAAATGTTTGTACAGCAAATACAGGGTTAAATATTGGAAGGTGGCATGGAGGATAACATTTGCTCAAAACTGAAGTGTGCGGGATGGGGAAATCGTCTTTGAGAAAAAAAGTAACAAGAACACCACATCATGCAGTTAACATTCGTCACGTATGGCAGGTTAACTCGGCTTTTACCATTTAAATTGAAAAAGCCATCGAACTGTAAAATTAAAACAGCAACAAACAATCAGAAAGGACAACACGAAGAGAGCACTAAAAAAAAAAAAGGATGCATTAAATAAACGAAACCGTAATTTACCGTCTTATTTAACTCCATGGAATATTGAAGATTTTTAAACTTTAAAAGTTACCTCAAAATCCACAAGAAAGAAAATGACAACACAATACATCAGGGTAGGTGGAATACTATAACAACATGGATATTGTTATATTATTCCACCCACCTTAATGCTGAGCCTTTGGGGGTGGCTACCCCGTAGCCCTTGGAATCCAGGTTCCCTCCAACTTTCATGGTGTCGCAGGGCTTGCGCTGCTCGATGTACTCGTTCATCGTCGACTCCAGCAGGAAGGCAAACTTCCCCTTGGACTTGCGCACCCTCGCCACCCCATCCGCCGTGGTTTTGGTGAACACGGAGGGCTCGGCCGACTTCATGTAAGACCACATTTTCTCGTAGACGGCAATTTTTGATCTCTGGGAGAGAGGAAAGGAGGGAGGTGAAGGGAGGTCAGGTCAGCAGAATAAAAACGCTGCTCCAGCTGTCCTTCTGCAGGGGTCTGTATGCATTCTGCCAGCCAAAGGGAGGCTGCTTGACCCAGCATGGCCAGTGTTGGCAAAGGAAACCTCTCCTTCGCACACGAATCCTCAGCACTGGCTTTTGGGCTCACTCAGAGTTAGGAAATGCCAACATTTGCTTACTGAAAATTCCCAGCAAGGCACAAGCCTGCTTTTCACAACAGCAGTGGAAAGTTCATAATACAGTACATGAAGCAGACCTTATGATGCTCAAACGAGAGCAATCAAAAAACCCCTTCTTCATAATCAAACTTTTCAAATTCAGTTTCACATTCCCCTAAAAGATCACAAATGCAAATGTTAGGAATGAGCTGAGAAAATTCCTAGTTAACTGCTTGTGTGTCATGTACATATTACCTCTGTTTTTTCAGGTTTCCTGGTTTTGAGACTGAGCCAATGCTGACAGCCTCCAGCTCAGCACACAGGCTTTGTGAAGCTGGAAAAGCACAGAAATGTATTGCTTCCTTCATCCTCATCCCCTCCAGAGGGATTTAAGCCATCCTCAGATGTTAAAGCCACCTCAAGACTCTTAAGCATTGCTATCTGGCACTGCCAGTTAAACTTTCCTGCTTGGTCGATAGAAGGCAGTAATGCTTACTGTATTGCTCTGAAGTCTGGAAATTCCAAGGATTTATACAAGGCTTTCAGCCCAAGCTGTGGTTATCTTGAATTTATGCCTCCTACTCCTTGCCAGTTTCCTGTCCACACAGCCTTCCTTGCAGAACAGGACTGAAGCACGCAGTAGCTAAATCTAGCTCAAATTTAACAAACTTGTGGCAGAAGACCCTTAATGTCCATCAGTTTGATGATTGAGACACGTTTCCTTTGCATTCAGACCAATTTAATGTGTTTTGAATAATGCAATGCCTAACAACTAGCCCGCAAACATTTCATGGGAAGTAAATCCTGCCGTCACCGTTCCTCAGACTAAAACACCAGCTAGCATTGCTATGATGGAGTGCGAAGAGCATCGAGGGCAGGATTTTATTTTAATTATCCTTCCTGATGAGCTGAAAAATGCAAACCAATTAAAAGCAGCACCATCAACAATGGGAAATCAGAGCAACGCAATGTGGCTTCATTAGGAGCTAGCAGGCAGGGTGGGGTGCTAGAAGCAAGCCTGAGGGCTTTGAGGTGAATACCTCCAGGGCCAAGGTTGGCTGCACAGGAGCACAAGGGATGCTGGGCACTTGTGCAGCATGGGAAGGATGTCCCTACAGGGCTCTGGAAGCTGCCCACAAGTGATGACTGTCACCTCTCTGGTGCCCTAGGGGCAACGGTGTGCAGCTGTGTGAGGAGAAGAGCTGGTGGCAGCCCCTGGTGCGGGGCTAACCATGGCCAGGCCTGCCTGCTCTGCTCATGCAATTTGCTCACGCAGAAATGTAATAGAAACGGATTGCTTGGCCAACACAGGGACTGCATAAGCAGTGTTAATTCTGCTGTGTCCTACTTTCAAGGTGCTTGTCCTTACAACCTTAATCTTCTTTTAACATAAATAATACAAACGCACCTGCCCATTTGTATTTGCAACGGGCATCTAAAGGACAAAAGGAAGGTAAAAATGTGGCTTTCCTGCTTCTCTCTCTCTATCTCGTTCAGATAAAGTGGTTTGCCTTCAAAAACAGTGCATATGCTAAGTACGCTTCTGCTTGTTTTTCTCTGCAGAGCGTGCCTTTAATTACACAGATAAACCATAATTTCTTTTCCTTTTCATCTTCTAACCCACACTGGAATATGTCTTTAATAAGTTCTTTCATAGTCTTTCTAGCTGGCCTGACTACTAAAAGCAATTGCCAATACATCTGTGCATTGTTAATAATAACAGTTATCTGATGAGTGCCAACAGCACAGTCAGAGCTGCAAATGGTCCAAACAAAGCTCCAAGGGCAAAGGGGGAACACAATCATCCATCATTCAGAAAACAAAATTCCACAATTAAAACATTTGAGGTTACAGATTTCCTTTAAAATTTAACAGATAAACCAAGCTTTATAAATTGCTCCCTTGCTCTTCTGAATGATCTGGTTAATAAAAATAATTATGTTTCTATATGATCATCATTGCCCACATCTTCTTCTGCCAAGTGGGGATTTTCACAATATCTTGTTATTAGCAAATTAACTAAATGAGTACAGCAGACTGGTCTAATCTAGTGTAAGCACATAAAAACATAAACCAGTAATGCCAACACTGAGTGGGAATAGTTAAAAAAAAATGCATCAGACACACATGTTTTGGAGGACCAGAGGCTTGGTGGGTGCTGTGGCCAAGGTCCCATGAGTGGGGATGGGGCAGTGGCACCACTGCACCCCACAGCACCAGAGCTGCTCTGTGCAGCCTGAGGCCTGGGCTGGCATTTGAGAAACCTTCCAGGTTTTGCTCACCCGGGAGACCCTATTTTGCACCTTCTCCACTCAATAAAACGACCAGTTAGCTAAAGGTTGTCAAATATATGATGTGATGAAATAAAAGATGGCATTTTCAGTAAATGGTCGACTAATTTCTAATTGCCCCCCCCCCAAAAAGCAACCAACCAACCATATCAGAATCCCCTGTGTCACCCACCAGGGGGGCTGACAGCAGAGGTGCCTGGCATGCAAAGGATTTATGCTTCCAAGAGAGGCAAGGTTGGACAAAACTGCACTGCTGATAGGGTTCAGTGGCAGCAAAACATTTTCCTTCTCATTAAATGTTACTCTTAAAGAGATATTTAGAAAAAAAAATAAGCTTAAAAGCAAAGATGTAAGCCAATTCAAAGCCCCTAACTGCAATAACTCCCTGCACACTCTAACTCTTCTTTCATTTCTTTGATACTGCTCTCAAGAAGTCCTTCTCACACATTTCCTTGGGATTTCAAGGGGATATTATTACCATTTTTTCCTTAAAAGCAACATTTGCAGTGTTTCATCTGGGCCTCGGGACACATTAAAGCATCCTTTCATGATTAGAACCTTACTGCAGATATAAATAGAGTGGCCCTGCTTTGTCAACAACACTGCATCCCTCCGCAAGACGTAGTGTCCTGCAGAGCCAGTCCCCGTTTTCAACATTGCTTCGCCTTCCAGTTTTCCCCCCTTGTGCACGTGTTTGGCTCCAGCAGCTCAAGGAAAGGCCAAACTGGCTCAGACTGCCAGCACGTGCAGGCAGGAAGGCAGCAGATGTACCTGCTGACTGCTTCCAGCCACCCAGCTCCAGCAGTGCAGCTCTGCAGCACTCGGACCGGGCGCCTTGGTTGCTCATTGCCAAAACTGTTGTTCAAACTGCCTAATATTGCAAAACCCAACACCTCTCAGATGGTTATTTGACACTGGTTAAATTTAACTCTGAAAAATCTCTTTGTGACAGAAGCTTCTCCCATTGACCACATCACCTTCCCCCCAGAGCAGACGCCTGTCTCACACTTCTACTAAAAGTGACACTGTGTCAGCTCCTCCGCCACCGAGTGTCACAAAGCTGTTATGTTTGAAAGAAACAGTGCTTTTCCTCTATAGCTAAAGTATGCTACGGGGATGATCTCTGCCCATTCCTGAAGGTTTTTCCCTCTCTGTCACCTCCTCTGCTACCCACAGACCTTTTTCAAAATGTTCACCCCATGTACCAGTGGAGTATTTCATTAAAATGATCAAAATGGACCTCTGTTTCTTCTGACAGGCACTGGCAAATTATTTCCCAGAAGTAAAGCTCAAAGTTTATTCACGAGTGATTTTTGGTGACAATCCAGTCATAAGCCAAATTCACCAACATCAATTTTACATTTAAAATTAATTGCATATTCTCATTTTTTTCAGTCTACGTGTTTAACATTTTAGATTATACTGATGTTACACTTCTTCAAAATTAAGAGTTTTCAAAACTAAGATATTAAGAAATCTAAAGCCACTAGAGCTGTGCTATGAGAAGTGGGAGAACGTTGCATAATCAGCCAGCATTCTAACAAATGGTGCAGGTGGATGGGAGAGGAAGAAGACCCAGAAGGATGCCAGTTACAGCTGACTCAGAGTCAGAGTTTGTACTGCCTCAGAGCCGTGTCCAGGCCACGCAGAGTTCATACACTTTGGTGTAGCCCACTACTCACTGCTATGCGGTAAACGCAATGTCAACGTGCAGCAGTTGTGAGCAGGGACCTGTCGCAGCACACACTTCTACTTCACCAGCTCTTTATAGCTCTTTAACAAGGCAAATTTATAGCCCTAAATCAGGCAGATGTTGCTGACACAAAGCACAGAGGTCCGTACTACAAACAGCACAGATCTTTAATCTGAATAATACACGCTGCCTTTAGATATATGCACACCTCACTGATAGGAATCTAAGTAGTTAAGCATGAACCTTAGCTTCATTATCATCATTCATTGCTTTTCTTCCATGTGCGCAATTAGCTCTTTTACAGCAGCTAATGAATCCAGCAGCTTATGAACCATTAAGAAGCAAGTGACTCAGCAGGAGTGAAAAAGGACCAGCCGACTGCCCTGCTACCACTCCGCTGCCTGCCTTGCGAGCACCGTGACATCCATCCATTTTGGGCAGCTGCTCCCGCTGTGACAAACCACGGCTACCCCTGCCTCGGGCTTTAGGACGAGTATAGATGAGTGCCTTCTGCTCCCCACAAACGTGACACAGAGCAACCACAGCTGCCTGGAGAACAGGGCAGTGGTTGGTGCCCTTGGCCAAAGGCCAGCTCTGGAGCACACGGAGGCTGGCCTAGCCTGCCACATCAGGAATACAAACATGATAAACATTGTTACTAAGGTGCCTCTGCCTGAGATTTCCAAGCTTTTCACAAAGAAGGAAAAAATAGGTCTCAGAGAAGGCCTGAGGGCACATTAGTTCCCTTTCCAGCTGCATACGGGAAAGCAGGGATGTCACTTACTGAAGGTCATAGGGCACAGCCTAATAGATCAATGTCACAGCTTTTAGCCACTGATAACTTGTGATGCCAGCAATTTACTTACCTATATGGACAGAAAAATCAATCCCATCATTACAAGAGCCTCTTGTTTTTATTACATTCTGGGCAGAAGAAAGTAGGTCAGATGCCGTGAGCAAGCACAGGGCGCTTCACTTTCAGCAAGCCCAGCCCCTAAACTGCCAAATCCTGTCCACGGAGTATGAACCTGTCGGGTGCTGCCAATAAGCAAGGCCAAAGACTGTCAACTAGTCTGTATATTGGCAAGAATTAGATGCATATATGCATCTAAGTACAAAGGAATGGGTTTTGGGATGGGAGACACTGTCATGCTGGTTTGCTACCAAAATTAATGAAGCTATAACTTCTGCTTAGAAATCTAATTCTCCTTTCCCAATTGAGACGAATGAAGCTCAAAGGGCTTCCAGGCCCCAGTTTCCCATTTCCTTCTAGGACTCATTCATTAAGGGAAGGTTCAGCCAGGCTCTGTCAGGGCCTGACAGGGTAGAGGGCTGTGATCTGCCAGCAGGCTCTGCCCCACAGAGAATAGGGGGAGCTGGCAAGGAGTGGGTAGGGGGTCCCTGGCAGATCGCATGCTGCAGCTGCTTCAGGTGAGCACTGCTCATACACACAGCTGAGCAAATCGGCATTCTGGCCGTAATGAGGCTTTGCTGACATGTCAGTCCTGGGAGCAGAATATAAATCAAGATTTAAAACATCCTTTCCTGGCACAATATTGAGCCACAGACTATACCTAGATCCATCTCCTCACTTTACTGCTGCCATCCATTCCTCCATGTCGCAATACTGATTGGAAAATTAAAATGAAAGTCTTCACCAGTAGACAAGCTGTCTATGTAAATCCTGCTGTAATTCATGGGCAGAGCCATGCCCGGAGCGAGGCTGGGCGGCACCAGCATGGCTGTCTGTCTGTCTGTCTGTCTGACTGCCTGGGGAGCAGGAGGCAACACACAAGGGGCAGAATGACATCAGGCAGAGGAGCATCCTTCCAGTCGCAGTGCATGGCGCAGACTCGTCTCTGTGTATCCGAGCAGCCCAGCCCTGCCCTGGGTTCAGCCCTCAATAAATTAACAGCAGCGTTTCTAGCACAGTATCTGAGTGCTGTCAGGCCTAATGAGTTTTCAGCTCCAGTCAGAATGGGCCAACGTACAGGCAATGATGGAGAAACCCCAGCGGACTGTAAGAGGAGATGTTTCATATTCACATCGTTAGAGTTTCTAAACCTCGACGTATTTTCTAATTATGCAAAAGCAATGGCAGCAGCACTGTGAGTAATTTATCAGCACCCATGTATTTTAAATGAATCCCCAACAAGCACATATTAATGTGACACAGTCACATTACATAAAGTAGGAGAGACTTGAAAATCCTGGGTTCTCAGTGTCTGGAGCGATGTCATTAGCATTACCATATAGCTGTTCTCCAAGAAGCAGAACGTTCAAACAGCAAGTGATTTTCCCCCAGGCACTCTCTGCATGCTTCTCTGGTGCAGGCATGGCTGCCAGTTAACCCGTTGCTGGCTGCATGCTGAGCCTCAGCAGGGCCATGCTCCATGCCCGCTCTGGGCTCCAGGTCACAGCTCCTCTGCACAATGCACTCTGCAACCCTGGACTTAGAGAAACTCATTTTTGAGTGGTACAGAAATGCACACAAGCTGGAAAGACTCAAGAATGAGCACAAGTAGACCTGGTAGGCAAATGCCATCTGTTACTGAAGATAAGGAGAGATTTATTCAAATATTTGTTATTAAGTGTTTGTTGAGAGCTCCGCTGAATCCTGGCTCGTCTGCTGAAGTCAGTGGTTCAGGCACCCTAGCCCCACTTCCATACAAGCACTTCCTTGCCAAGGAGTAGGTGATGGATGAGCTGCTAATTTTACTTCCCATAAGGATACATTTTCCCTTTCAATCCATAGACTTAGAGACATTAGATCACTTCATGGGAACCCATTTCTTGTGTAATTATGTCACATTTGATTTCCTGCCATCCTTAAAACTGCCTGTAAGCCATGTGACAGAAGGGAGACCCGACAAATTAAGAGAAAAAAAACCTACAAGCAGACTGTGCATCACTGTGCAATGGAGAGCTGGTGATCTCTGCAGACGTGCAAGCATCTCTCAGCATCTGTGCACACTCACCTACGTCAAATAGGAAGGGAGAGAGAATATATGGGTGAATAAGCTTTTCATATTTCTGTGTTGAGAAGCAGTTAAAACACAGTACTTTTTCTGATTAATTGCTGCCACGTTACATATCAAAGATCTGCACAGCTCATCTTTGAAGCTATCACTTTCCTATGATGTTCTCTTCTTTAAAGTCCATAAAAACAGCCACACTTCAATATTTTTGTCAGACATTTGTTATGATCACCGTGTTGTTTTGCTTGATGCCAAAAACACTGAAGGCTTAAAACTGCTAATCATAGCTTTATCCGAAGGCAAAAGAAAAACATTTGTATGAATGCTGTGCTGGAAACACGTCCTTCATCTTCTCTAGCAAAATACAATTTTAAATTAAAAATCAAGGAGTTTAACTTACAGATGAAACCTTTTGCACTGCAGGTACAGAGTTCACAATGGTGGTTTTAACAGGCTCTAATGATGGTCTCAATATCGTTTGATTGCATAAGAATCACATAGCAGCTATTGGTTTGTAATTCAAGTCTTCTCCTTAACTACTTGCTGATAGCATTTATTTCCCTTACTTCTTATCTTCCCACAGATTTATCAGAGGAAAGCAATGAGCTCTTCCCCTTCTAACTGGTGTGTAATACACTAGAGCTTCAGAACATATAGGTGTCCTTACTCTTCCCAGTAGTAACTAGGGAGTGAAAAAATGAGGGCCATCATAGGGCCACCCTCAATATGACATTCCATGTCTTAAAAATATGTAGTATCGTATTTTTGCGTATGAATGAAGTCCAGAAAGGTCTGAGATCTGAGCCTGAACTGAAAGAATCCCTTTCAGGGAAAACTGCTGAAAATGAACTTCAAGCACTGAGTGCTCCTGCAAAGAATAAAAGAATGGTATCGCTTTCCAGCACAACATCAATTTAGAGAAAATGCTACTGAGGTGTCCAGTGGGCTATCCAAATGCAATGAGAAATGAAGCACTCCCACAGAGGCATAAGGAAAGCATATGTAGACCTTTCGATGTCCTCAAGTCAACTATTGCTCCTGGATGTCCTGAGGTAATGGAGAGTTTAACTTCAGCTGTGAATTTCATACAATATTGCAAAAAAAAAAAAAAATTCTAAAAACAATATCTGAAATATCCAAGCTGTGTTTGAAGGCTGTCAGCCTGTTTGAATTCTGTAGGCACTGAGTCTGAAGTCTTGTTTTTATCGACAGCAGGAGTAATGCTGGTGTCAGACTCTATCCCATACTAATGAACATCAGTGCCAGGTAAGAGAAAGCAGCTGTAACAGCAGGAACCATCATATCCGAAGGAACTCTGGCCTTTCTGCTGGAGCTCCTAACAGCCCTGATAATTGATGCCATTGCCAGGGGAAAAAAATTAGGAACTGACTTGAGAGCAGCAAGTCATTTCAGCTGAGACACTGGGGAGCTGTCGGGCAACAGAGTTGTTGTGTCACAGACAACCTTGAAATCACTGTTGAGGAAAATAGAGAGCTCTAAAATGAAACAGGAATACTTCGAGGCCTCCTTTTTTCTCTAATTTTAGTTAAGAGTGATTAATGGTATGATATGAGTTGCCTTCAATTTCCTACAAAAAGGAGAAAGACATAACGCAAGATCTTGCAAAGTACTACCTATCTCAATATTTCATCCTTTGAAGTCTTGACACATTAGATAAACCTCAAGGACACTTTCTGAAATTTCAGGTATCCAGTAAAGCAAACAAGCAGGCCTGCCTTTGTTGATGACCAAGCACATGCTTTATAATGTATCACGGAGAAGTCTCTCAAAAGCCTCTTAATACAGTTATCTGCTATCAATTAGAAGAAACCACAATAAATTGAAGATCAGTTCCTATTTCCAAATGTCTAGAAGCACGTTCACTCATTTCTTCAATAGTTTAAATACAGCAAGCTTATATAAGAATTACTAATTGGTTGTAAAGGTCACACCTGTAGAATGTATGCACGTTGCAGGTCCAAAACCTATTTGAATGTGGCAATAGACTTATAGTGAGTGCTGTATTTGGATCAAATGATGTTACACTGACTGGATGAGCTGCCCAGATATGCTGAAGTTTTAACTGAATGTATTAGAAGATGTTAATTCTAACAGATATACCCTTAGAAGTTGCAACGTCACTGCCTGTTACTGCTTTCTAGTATTTGTCCCTCACTGGTTTTCAGGAAGGAAAAAAAGGCATTTTGGAGCCCTTAATGTGAGACTGTATGTGAATAAATGTTTAAGGAGAGGTTTTTCTCCTCTCCAGTATGGATGAATGCCCTTTGAAAGCCAAAATGGAATTGATGTAATCTATTGATTGCCATTTAACTGCCTTTATAAACTAATCAGTGCAAAACATAAAATGTTTCTGAGCAGAATCAAGAAACAACCATAAAAATACAGGAAGGCTCATTTGGTTCTTAGATGGACTGCAAGGACAAATACCCTGATACAGAGAGTCACCAACGACTGAGGAGAGTGAACAGTGACTGCTGTGAAAATGTTACCAAAAATATTCTTGATTGTTTTAACTGAGAGTAACGTCACGCCAACAGCATTCATCTTGCATGCTTGAAACAGCAATGTTGTATCTGGCTGTAAGCTACAGATTTTTTCTTGCTGTGGCCAGTCTGGCACCTTTCACTGGCCAGCAGCAGCCTTTAAGATCAATATATGATCAGTATCTTTGAGAAATAGCTTCATGCCTCTATGGAGAGAGAAAGCCATAGAAGCCTTTTTATGGGATCTCAGATTCACAGAATGGCTTGGGTTGGAAGGGACCTTAAAGATCATCCAACTCCCACCATGGTTAGGGACACCTCAGAAGGAGAATAAGCATTACACCAAATCCAGGAGAACCCATGGCTCTTTGGGGCTCAAACTATCACTCCTATTGATGCTCCAGCAGTGGTGAGAGAAAAACTTACTGGGAGAAGGACAGCCTCTGGGCAGCAGATGTTCAGAAACCCACCATGCTCTAAGAGCTATTTCAAGTTTCAGCTATCATTGCCACCTTATTAGGTAGCTATAAAGGCTGCACAGTGAAGTATTTATGTGAACATACACACTTAAGGCAAAATTTTTGTCCTTCTCACATCAGCTAAAGGAGACTCTAGTTGTGACAGTTTTGTGCCTGCACGGCTCTATTCAAATTAATTTCTCTACAAAAAGATAATTCAGCTAAAATTATGTTGTGTGCCTCGAGAATGCCAAGAAGAGACAAGCACCTCTCAGGGCCCATTCTGGCCCACCTGGATCCCACTGAGTGGCATCACATCCCACTCCATCGGCACTGCAGATCGCCTCCCTGCCTTCCCATCCCATTCCCCTGTGCCCAGTGGAGCCACTGACTCCTGATAGATTATCCTCCCTCAGAGCCCTGCTTTCTTCAAGCACCAGGAGAGCCACGGCTCATCCTGAGGCTGTTAACAGCACGACAAAGCATTCATACATTCACTAGACTTTGCAGATTTTCACAAGAAACACTCATTACTTTGATCGCACAGTGAGAAGGGACTGCCATGCTACGTCAAACTAACAGCTAAATGAAGAAAGACCTCCATACAATAACTCTTTTAGAATTAACAGTAAAGAGATATTCAAAGAAAGGGATTTTTTTCCCCTAAGAACAGTGCAGTGGCTGTGAATGGCACCAGTATTACCCATCAAGTTGTGCCACCTTTTGTGACAGACCCACTCAGCTCATTTTTGCCACACAGATAATAGCACCTCAGTCTGATAATTAAACAGAATACAAAATTTTACACACTGGTTTCATCTTTAGGAAGATCAGCGTTAATCTTGTAGGAGTTTAATACAAAGAGAAGCTGTTGTTAATACATCCCCCACCACTGTTAAGTAAGAACTAGCAAGTACTCATCTTTATATAGAGACATTACATCTAAGTAAGAGTACAAAAACTTTATAAAATAGCTCTGTATTCACTGCTAGCTTTGTATCAAATTTATACACCCATGCATGTGTGAGTGCAGTCTTTTATCCATGGCAGAGATATTCATCTTACAACATCTCAGCTTTTCCAGTCTTTACTTGCTATTGTCATTTGAGCATGAAGACTAAATATTCAAAATCTTAAGTAAATTCAAGGGGCCGTCAGTATTTAACTACTCTACAGCAAGGTTTTATTTCTTCCTTTTCCCTCACACTTGCACCTGACCAGTATGGGTGATAGGCAGTAATTAATCCTGCAGCACTGACCACTTTTCTGTACGAAGAATTGTTGCCCTGAATGGCATTTGATTGGCACTGCTGAGAGAGAGCCAGGAGCTTCCTGCAAGGGCTGAGTATTTCATTCACCCTTGGAAAGGCCAGAAATAAAGAGCTTTCCAGGTCACAACATTTTCTGATACAGGGAAGAAAAAAAAAAAAAAAAGGCAGTCTGAAGTCATATTTAGACATTTTAATGACACCCCTCTGCAGTTCAGCTTGCGGTTTGGCATGTGAAAAAATAAAGGATAATCTTAAATCACAGAATCACAGAATGGCCAGAGTTGGAAGGGACCTCAAGGATCATGAATCTCCAACCCCCCTGCCACAGGCAGGGCCACCAACCTCCACGTTTAATGCTAAACCAGGCTGCCCAGGACCCCATCCAACCTGGCCTTGAACACCTCCAAGGACGGGGCATCCACAGCCTCTCTGGGCAGCTGTTCCAGCACCTCACCACTCTCTGGGTAAAGAATTTCCCCCTGACATCCAACCTCAATCTCCCCTCCCTCAACTTAAAACCATTTCCCCTCCTCCTACACATATCAACCCTTTCAAAGAGTTGATTCCCCTCCTGTTTGCAGGCTCCCTTTAGGTACTGCAGGCTGCAATGAGGTCACCCCGCAGCCTTCTTTTCTCCAGGCTGAACAAGCCCAGCTCCTTCAGCCTGTCCTCACAGGGGAGGTGCTCCAGTCTGCACATCTTTCCCTGCCCTCTTCTCTTCCCAAATACTGCAAATGCAGCATTTCTTTGAACCACGTGAACACATGATTGTGTTCATGATACAAAAGTTCCCCTCCATCCTGGCTGATGCAGCCCCAGTCACACGTGAGCAGTGAAGAGGCAGCCACAGCAACTGCAGCCATCAGTGCACACAGAAATGGCAACACAAGCTTCCACCCCCTGCTCATTCTGGCAAGTAAACACCACTGCTGGATGCCATTAATGGCTGCCAGCTGGGCAAACAGAACAAGTAGGTCAAGACAGTCACTTCTCCAAGTTGTTCACTAAATATTGTGCACAACTGCATTATTGCTCATCACACTGAGGCTCAGAAACTGGTGTTAAAATCTGGTTTCCTGCAAAAGTAGAGCTCAGGTTTTTCATCTTGAGATGTTTCAGGTGAACAAAACTACCAGTTTTTGATAAAATGACTTTTGATATTGCACTCAGGCTTACCCTGATTGCACAAAGCAGCCTTCATCAGAACAGCTATTACAGACAGGGAGAAACAAATGACTGAATACCGGGCCCCCGTGTATCGGGCATATACAGCTTAGAAAATCTTTAATGGAGATACAAGAGAACTGCTTTAAAGCATGCAACTTACTCTAAAGAATTCTTTGGTTGAGCCTGAATCCAAAGTGCCATAGGCTATCTCAGTTTGTTTAGCCAGATCCTCTGCGCTCTCTATGGGAGACACCATCCTTTCCACCGTAAGGAAGGCAGCAAGATTAGCAGTGTAGGAAGAGATAATGATGAGAGTGAAGAACCACCAGACTCCTCCAACAATTCGCCCTGAGAGAGATCTATGGAAAAACACAGATCATCAAATTTCCTCAGATACATCCCTTGATTTATTCATTTGTTTTTGGTGTAGAGCAGAAATTCACATGCATAATCCTGTTGTCCCGATCCTCCAGGCATCTGTGAAGAGATAGCTAGCTCCTGAAGCCTTCCTTGGGAGAGCAAACAGGCATGTACCTGCTCTTACCTAGCTACACACTCCTCATCCTGTTATTGAAAACAAGGACAAAGAAACCGGTTCCTCCGAGCCCACTCCATCTGGAGAGCTGGGGAGGAGTAAGCCCTCCTGACTTCCTCAGCCAGAAGACTTTCATCTTCTCTGCTAGGCCAGCCTTTCCCTCTGCCTGGATTCACCCGCTGTGACACACCAGCACTGCTGGCTCTTTGGATACTGACCCGTTTTGAGGAAGAAAACACCTTTTACTGCATTGACTCTTAAAATGTAAAAATGAACTGCAAGAAGTCGTGAGTAAGCATCCAAACGAATAAAATACAAGTGATCCAGTACCATTTTCTCATTATATCCTAGCGGGAATTAAAGACTGAATCTAAATATTTAAATGAGGAAAGAAGCTGTTTTGTTTTATGTTAATTAACATTTGCATGCCTAAAATCCACTTTTTCAAGACAAGCACATTTCAGCTCTAGAGCTACCAGAGCAATGTAGGAGGAAGTAGAAAAATAATGTTTGTGGGCTTTTGTGTGTGTTTTTTTAAATGAAAATAACATGAAGACTTAAAAAAATCCATATGTATTAATATACAATTACAAAACGCGTACTGCTCAGGAGATCTAGACTGTGTAAAGCAATTGAGCACCAAGCTCAAAAGATCTTTGTAGGGCTGAAGAACACACTGGGAATTCACTGCTGTGCACATTCTTCAAACACAACATATTGACCGGGAAACGTTTCAGGAGCTGACAAAGCTATTTCTTATGTTTCCCCTCTGTTCTTTACTGACATCAAATACGGAAGATTCAATCCCAAATATATTAAATCCACAGAACCTGTGTGCTGCAGTTCTCAATTAGTGAAAGAAAAGAAAACTCTTACCTGTTTGTTTGTTTGTTTCCTTCCAGCCCCTCAGTGCCACCCCCAGACAGTGGGTACAAGTTGTCCTACCAACAGATGGAGACAGGAAAAAAGTCTGGCGCCGGGCCCCCACCCTGCCCACTTGAGGGATGTGAGCTGGTAAACTGCCTAATCTTGGCCAGAGCCTGACATTGCCTGAACCATGAAAAAATCCCATTAAATTAATAAGAAATTAAAAAAAAAAAAAAAAAAATCCATCCAACAATAAAAGAACACACCAAAGAAAAATATTTCCAACACAATAAAAACAGAGAGCGCAGTCTGGAATAGGTTACAGGAACGTGGAGAAACAAACTACGAGGCAAAAGAAAGTAGTTCTCCACTCCCTTCTTCCCAGGAACTGAACAGCAGTTCCTGCTGGAAGGGCAGGTTTGGGCTGGACCTGTGGGTTACAGCCTGCTCTCCTTGCTCGCCCGTGGCAGGTCCATACCAGCGCGCAGGGTTCAGGTGGTCACAAGGCTGCAGGAAGCCCAAGGAGTGAAGCATCACCTCTTCGTCCATCAGGATCAATGACTTCTGAGGTGAGAACGCTGTGAGAAATGGCTTCTGCTCCAGCCCACGTGCAGTTCCTCAGGGCAGGACTATGCCTGATGGATCTCTGCCAAGCACAGGAGGCTCCCCGGTCTGTCCCAAGGGCTCCTGGCAGGATGAAAGGCTTTCAGGTTCCAAGCTGGGGCCATGCTGCAGCACCGCTAACTAACACAAGGCTACTGAATGATTGCAAAGGTAAATTCCAGAAATACAAATCCAGAATAACGCAGTGAGATAAAAAATCTTTTTACCTCACTATACATTCATGGAACGTATCAAGAGAACGATCTTGTGCGATTTTAGAGATGGTAAAGGCCCTTTCTGGCCAGCTAGGGGCTTGCTTTGGCTGTTTCATAAAATTGGATATCCTACACAACAAACCAAACTCTCATATAAACTAAACTTAATTTGAGCCATTCACACAGCAGTGCTTGCTGATCTCACTGAGTAAGGCTTCCTTTGAAGCCAAGACAAAGACGAGACAGACACCCTTGGAATGAGATTTATCTCGCTATAGCGTGGGATAGATCTAAAGGTGCCCATCTGTCTCCCGTGAGCATGGAGGGCCTAAGATGCCTAACTAGAACACAGTATATTGCTTTCAGGTGGCTCTACCAGGTGAAACTCATTTCTCTTTTGCTCACTCTTTCACTACATAATTTCCAGCTTCAAGGTGAAAAAGACTTGAATTTTTCCTCCTTGCAGCACGTGGGCAGTTTCAGAGCCAGACTAAGGAGATGAAGCATCCACTTACACACAGCAAGACCAGCTTTATCTGGCATCTCCAGGTTTCTGTGGCCCTCTTGCTTTACAGTAGGTCTTGAAAGAGGAAGATGAAGAAAAGACTTGACAGGATGTTTAGACAAATTTAATGGAACTATCAGTTAAAAAAAAAAAAAAAAAAGGCATGTATGCATCGTCCCTGTGGTTTCCCTTAGGAAATGTGATACTTGCATCAGGAACTGCCCCTTCTGCTTGAAGCACAGATTGCTGGGGTGAAGATGTGCAGGAAGGGAAACATTTTCCGAACCACTGTACCCACAGTCCCACAATCCTGTAACAACACAATGTCTGTGTAGAGCTGAATGTTCATACAGTGCATTACAACATAGATGAAGGTAAAAATATCTTGCCCCCAAGATGTTGCAACCTGCATAAAGCAAGCAGGCAGATAAAGGACAAAATACAGAGAACAACTGAGAGGCAGGGCAGGAGGGCATGGCTGGGTACCTTGAAGAAGACAGTTCCTCTGGGTCCTACATGCAAGAGAGCGGTCTTGCTAGGTGAGGACCAGAGCAGTTCTCAGAAGAGTTGAGTTCACTTGAAAGAAAACTGGATGTCATTGCAGAACTCCTTCTCCCACAGATTTCCAATGAGCACAGAAAAGAAGACAGAACAGTTGCTGCTAAGAAGCGCCTTGGGTGACCATTGCTGTGATTGGTGTCAAGCACAGGATGCAGCAAAAGGAAAACAAACAAACCGCAAAGCTGACTTTGGAAAGACAGACAGACAAAGACTCAAAGAACAAGAGCATAGTTGAACACGGCCTGGCAGCCTCCTTTTCTGAAAGCACCCCATTTCCCCCTGGTCCATCTGCTGATATGAAGACTCCTTATACCCACTGCAGGGGCTGGTGTGGAGGGATGAGGGAGAAAAAGGGTTAGTACATAACCACCAGGCTGGCAATAAGAGAATACTTGTTTGTTTTGTACTGTGAACCATAGAAACGTTTTTCCGTTACTCAGATAACAATTACAGAAAAATCAATCCCAGTTTTTAATACCAGCACCACTTTTTGTGATGAAGGCATACCGGTCCAAGTGTGCAGTGTTGTAATTTAAAAACAAGCAACTAATGTTTTATCCCAACGTGCCATTTTCCAAATTACTTCAATAAATCAATACACTGCACGACATCATTTTGAAGTGAATTAGACTGTTAACAAACAAGAGAAGTAAGAAAGCCTTGATATAACAGAATTATGACACAATTACCAAAACAAGATCAGATGGAAGTAAACAGGAAGAGTGCATACCTTGAGAGGAAATTTAAAAGGAAGCATGGAGTCAAATGAGAGCAAATTAGTAACAAGAAAAGAAAGAAAACAAATATTCAAATTCACATTCAGTTTCCAAGAGAAAAATACATTCAAACAGAATCTAATTTATTTATCAATATAGCTTGAATTCTGTTTCTATTCATGGCCAGAAAACATCCTTGATTTCCTATAACAAACAGAAAAAAGGTTTTCACAGTACTTAATTTTTAATAGGGCTCTTATGATCGATACGAGATGGGTGTTATATTGACAAAAAGCTCTGACCAACCTCAGAGCAAAATCTACTGTCTGAGACCCCCTTTTCATTCTGAGCACGCAGCTCTGTATGCTAGGAGCTCAGTGCTTTGCTCACCAGCCCAGCAAGCACTCTGCCTACCCTGCTGGCCCCACTTGGCCAGGAGGCACCCGCCTGAGACAGAACACAGTAAATACCAGCATCTAAAGCTCTGCCTTGAGATGCTCTATTCTCTCATCATAGGAACTGGCAGGGGGAGTTTCAGAAGCGCCTAGCTACCCAGCTCTTGTTGTCGTTCCGAAACTCCCACTAAGTCATTCCCATGGTCTTTAATAGGAGTCTCTTGAGCCTTCTGCTACAAAAATAGGGATCTAGAAATATATCCTCTCAAATGACCAACTTCTTGCGATAATTTTTAATGAAACCCCCTGTCTTTTCCTATCAGCAATTAGTTAATCTTGCCTCTTTGTTCTGAGTGAATAAAGAGCAGAATGAAAATATATGGTCTCATACAGATTTCAAAGGTACTTTTGCTCCGAACAGTGTTACAAATTCTACTGCTTTCTCTTGATTCCATTTGCTGTATACATTTTACATTAAAGCAAATTTAATAATCTGCTTCTGAGCCATCAAAAGTGAATTTTCGATGCTTTAGCTCACTAAGCAGAAAACACAGCAGCCTTTGATAGCAGAACAAAAGCTCTGGAACAAATGCTGGTTCCATCGTGGGATGAGCTAACTACCATCCTTTGGCTGCCTTCTGACTCAGCTGAGATGACTCCTATTAAATACAGAGAGGAGAGTACAGGGATATATCCTCTGGAATATCCGCACAGCATACTCACCGAGGACAGATCTAACTAGTCATTAGATGTCACAGCTGTTCCGCACAAAGGCAGCTGAAAGAGCCTTTATCAGCAAGTACAAAAGTGATCTCTCCAGACTGCTTGTCGGCATCTCTCTACAAGTGCTGTATGCTCTCGAATAAGAAATTTATTCAGACAAAACTCACAATGGAAGAATGAAGCCCCTTTTAATGGCAATAAAGTAGTATGAAACATTCATATAATCAGTGTACTGTGAATGGCATAACCTCACAAAGATCTGGATTCGGAATGGAACCCTTGGGAATAGTTTCTTAGACGGAGAAGAAATCTGACATTAAATAAACCTAAATCAACTTATCAGTCAAAGGAGTGGTGTTTCTGGAATGGAAACCAAGGTATTCAATCTCCTTTTTTTTTTTTTTTTTTTCAGTAACAGTGCACGTAATTGCCTGAACTCGTTACATGGAAGATAACAAAATAGCCAGACAATGTCTTCTAATGAGGACCACATACTGTTACTGAGTTAAGAGCTTCTGATGGACAGATAAAATAAACAGGTTTACTGCTAACTCTTTTTCTCGTATTTCCAAGGCACTTATCATGTTAGTATTGAAAAAAATAGAGTATGTTCCACTTGTTATATAAAGTAAATGGCTGAAGATGTCAAAGATCACATGAGAGCTTAACAAAAATCCTATGGACTTCAATTTGCTGTCAATAAACAGACCTAGTGGAAACAGTGCAATGCCTGCAGCTTTCCATGTGATGTCCCAGTGCTTATTTCCCGGTCTTTCATATTGGGCACACACATGGTCAACAGCAATTTAAATGCTAGCACTACTCATCACATTTAGCTGCGGAAAGAAAGGCAAAGTTTCATTACAGAACTTGGGAATAAAGCAGAAACACAGTGTATAAACACAAGGAGAAGGCTGACAGCTACAGCAAGGCAGCACACTGGAACACTGGGAGCTGTGAACAATAGTGCAGGGTTCTGTCCAGGCAAAAAAGCCACGTGCGTGCCTTATACAGGATATATATGCACCTGTCAACTGCTTGTGGAATCTAACTGCTGCTATCAAAGCTTTTAAAACACAGGAATGACTTGCATCAAAAACTGACAGGCACATGCCATTATCTCTGCAAATCCTGGATTCGGCTGCAATTAGGAGATCTAAATGTGCAATAACTGTGACCTTAAAGAATCATTTTTACATTCTAACTGAAAATCTTGGTACTCTCCGTGAAACTTCCTTCCGTGAGATTTTGTCACTTGCTGCAGTGAGACCATTCAGCAGGTCTTCCACTAATTAGCTTAGGAAAGCCTGGTAACTTTTGAGCACAAATGTGGAAATTACCAATGTGCATTTTGAGGACAAGCATTCAGTCAGAATACCTCTCTCTCTTGATTTGACTAGCAACTTTTTTTATCCTGTTTATCCTGTTATCCTGCATCCTGTTTGTACTGCGCAGGCATTTTAATAATTAAAATAACTGTAAACTGGATTTAAAATTATTTTCATATAAAACAGAATTAATGTTCCATCACTAAGAAACTATGTGTAGGTAATTCGACTGCTTATCAAAGGCATGTCACCAAAGTATTTTAGCAGTGTGCGTGTAGAAGTGTTGCATATAAACTACTCAAAATACATTTGAGGTTTGCATTGTTCAATTACAAAGAACTTCACTATTCTCTGGTGGTTTTCAAAGTGCTTTTTTGAAAAAGAAATACAATTCCACAATAGTTAGCAGCACTCTCTGTTAAACTGGAGCTAATATCAAACATACTTTACCAAAGCCTTAGTCAGAAAGACTGTCTTCATGAATAAAAAAGAAGGGATGGAAACTGGCAATGCTTATTGGACCATATTTACTATGAGCATAGGGATGATGGATTAGATTTAAACGATGACCCATACAGGGCAGCATGTAATAGCTGACAGACAGGTGCACATACAGATCTGAATGTATGAAACGTGGTTGTAAGCAAATGAGTAGTAAATGAAAGGATGGGTCAAGAAGAACAAAATTAGAGAAATTAGGTAAAAAAGAAAGCAAAAAAAAAAATAAAAAAATCTAGCAGAAGCCATGACAGTGGAGGTGTTTTAAAGTGCTGTTGCATGTGAGTTTTCCAAAAATAAATAATTCTTATTTTGCAAAGCATAATGTGTTTTATGCATCAAGGAGATGACCGTAAAATGAGATATGCAGCAAAAACACGGTAGCCCTCCAAGCATTGCTGAAAACAGAAAACCCTATGCATTTTACAGCCTTAACATGGTGTATATAAGTTTGGCAGAAATGCATAAACAGCATTATAAAGCAATGCCACTCACTCTGGAGGTGACTGTTAGCAAACACAGTGGCTTGATGATGATGCTCAGCATTAAATGAAATGTCAAAACAAAAGAATTAGAATTAAAAATAAATTTGAAAATGGAACATATATGCACCATGGCATCAGAAAATGACCATAAAATGCAAAAAGGTGATGGAGTGATATGAAACAAACCTTGGAGAAATATCGCATCCTTGCTGCATAAAGGCACCCAGGGAAAACCAAAGGCTGTTAAATATTCCAAACTCATTGGGAGGATCAGGAGGATTCTGAGGGTCACGTGGTTCTTCACTGCCGTCTTCCAAGTGCCATTCATAAGGGCTGAATCTGCTGACTAGGAAAAGAACTACGCTGACGCCAATGTAAGCAAAGACTATACACATCCAAATTTCATAAGCCAAAGGATCCAGGAAAGAGAATACGCCCGGTTTAGATTTCTGAGGCTTCTTGATCATGATGGAGATCCCCAGGCTCATAAAAGGCTTGGAAAAGTCTATGACCTCTTCTCGCACCAATGTTATGGTGAGGGGGGCAACAGCTATATCTGCTCTCTGGAAAGGGAAAACAAGGCCAAGTTAGCTACAAAACAGTTGCAACATAATCACAATCTAGAATCTCAGGTTAATGAATGAGATGATGAATTACAAAACTGAAAATTATTAACAAGAAAAATTACAACCCAATCTGTGCAAGGGCCTCAAGAGAGAAAGAGATCAGTACCAATGTGTATTTATGTTTCTGTTCATTTAAAATGGATGAATAAACTCTATTTCGACTGGACAACGAAACTGTAATTGAAGTTGTACTTTTTAGGGTAATGTAAAGGGTCTATATTTTGCATATGAAATGTGATTTCTAGTCCAGTTCAGTCATGAACAGTGTTTAACACATAAAAACATATTTAAATCATAGGCAAAAAAAAACAACCAACAAAAAACCAAAAAGCAAAAAAGAAACTATTGCGTTAAGGATTTCAAACGTACGTGGATTGTTTGATGGCTTTTTAATCTTTTTATTTAGGAAAAGTTCTTTGACATTAATAAATTTTTAATTCCAGGAGTTAAAAGTAGTTCTTGGGTAAGCGTGAGAGCATGTGCTTTCCTTCTTGCACAAGTGTGTCCCTGTTTATTTGGTAGACATGGCGACATCGCAAGCACTTGCCTTTTGACTTCTATGTCATTTTCTAGTAACAGCCTGTATCTGTCCATCTGTCCTTAGGACTCTGGACAAATTATGTGTTTGTTATATTTGGATGCTTTCTTTTTCATTCTGCCAGCAAGTTCTGTTGCCTTACTGATTATTCCAGATAAACCTAAGATAAGTAATTAGTCACGGAATTTCAGCTGGATTTGGGCACTGTAATTTACATATTCCTCTGAAACTCCATTACAATAAAGGAAAGATTATGGAAGGATAGTGGGGTGATAGGAACCAGGCAGCCTTCCGTGGTCACTGAGAACAGTAATACAGATCCGTGAATCTCTGAGCAGTAAATAGCTTAGATCATGAGGGGAAAAGGCAAAAGTGTAACGTCATTCTCTTACACAGAATCTCAACTCTACAGATCTGCAATATAGACACTGTTCTAAGGATGCATCATACAGAAGCACAATCTCGTCTCATTGCACTGTCATTCACCAGGGCAATTTGCAATGAGATAATGTCTGGCTGGAACCAACACCCTTTCATTTCAGTCCTTGTTTTTCCTGAATTCCATAGGGAAGGTAAGAATGTGAAGTGAAAATCAATCAGTCAATTAATAAAAATTACTTGGTTACTTGATTGAAATTTGTATTCCATAATGGAATTTCAATATATATATAATTGTGTCTATATTTTTATACCAGATTCAAGTCACACTGTTTAGACAACCTAGCCTTGATTTGGGAAAGTGCTCAAGCAGGTGTCAGAAATTGTATTTGAAGAGACTAAAATGTTTAAAAAAAAAAAAAGTTCTTCTGCATTTTAAGAAGAAGCTTTACTGCAAGATATACTCCACATATTAGTCCATTATTTGTAACCTTCTGCCTACTTTTAACAATTCTGTAACTATTCATGATGTTGATTCTCTTAAAGATGGCCTTTTGTTGATAATTAAGAATTTCAGAAGGAAAAATGATTCTTAGGGAAAGCTTAACTTACCAGTAACTAAATCACTGTGCACCTTTTTAAATCAGACTTTTGTTTCCAACTAGTGTGTGTGTCTTTCTGACCAAAAAATAAATCCTGATTTAGTGGAAGTTTGAATACAGATTAATTGTAAATGTTGATAAGAAGTGATTAAAATCTGTGCCATAAAATAATTTAAAGTAGCTTTATGTAAATCCGATGTTGATATACTCGACTTTCACCAAGATCTGATTTCTCGATCTACTAAGTTCAGTTTCATTGTTTTGTTTAATTTTCTTTGTGGTGGTGGGTTTTAATTTAATTTAATTTAATTTGAGGTTTAATAAGCAGAAATGGCGAAGCCTTTTGTAAAGGCAATCTTCGCCTGTCTGCCCCATACCAGCGGGTGCCTCAACCCTGGTTCCCAAGGCACCCCTGGGTGCTGCACAGCTGAGGCCAATGGCAGCCCTGCTGGGCCTGCCTCCATTCCCCATGAGCACACAACACAACCTCCAGGCTTCCTCCAGTCCCTCAGGAAGGCCTCCTAACTGTCTGCACCTGCATGCGCAGCTATGAGGGATGTGTACAAACTCATGGCTTGGAATAATCAAATAAGCCACATCCACACATACAAGGAAGCCATTTGGAAACCATGGCCCACGGTGTACTTTGCTATAGCCCTCCTCAGCTCCTTTAGACATTCATGCGTACCAGGACATTGCCCTTCCCCTTGAGTGACTGCTTTCCTTCAGGAGAAAACCCTCACCCAATCTGTGGTTGCTTGCTGCAAGAATCTATGTTATCGTGGCATGCATCTAGAAACTAGAAGTGCCAGTTGCTTTTGGATGCTGGGTGTTCACTGACTTTGCAGATGAATGAGTTCATAACCGAAATAATGGAGACCTGAGGGAACATGGGTAGAGTGTAGGGAAGGGACTCGATGATTCTGCAGCTTGCTCGCTGATGAATTCTCCCCAAACACATATTTGTCTTTTAGCTACTGCTTACTGAACCTCTGTTCAACATTAAGTGTCTGCAGTCAGTATTAGATACGCACAGGACATCCATTTTAAATGCAGTCAGTGTCCACTGCTGGCTGGAAGACTAAGCACTTTGACCACGGCTACTGTATTTCAAATTGAACTAATGAAGTAATTACAAATTAATCATTATTAGAGTGAGCTGAGTGGATGAGGACCTCTGCAGAGCCCCTAGCAACGACTGCTTGAGAATTGCTCCCATACAAGGGAGGAAGCAGCCCCGCAGCCTATGCGGGGCCATCAGCTGTGGGACAGCTCGTCAGGGGCTGGATCAGCCATAGGTGCCATTATTTGCTGTAGCATTTTCCTGAACTCAAAGAAATTGAATTCTCCTGAAGTAATATATTAATTGCTGAAGGAGACACAGTGGAGTTCTTCCTAAGCGCTGATGCAGCGTGCAATAAAGTCTGCATCTCCTTCACGAACATCTGGGTTCATGCAGGATGCTCCTGTGGGGTATTTGGAATTATGGAGCTGATGCTCTGTTTAGCACTGACAAATCAGTTTTTAAATGCCTGATTGCTACCATGTCCTCATTCGTATCACAAAGCATGAATTTCTTTGTAAACGATTTTAAACTACATTAATATTAGCAGAAAAATAAATGCCTATTTTTCTAATACACTTTAGCCTTCCCGCTTTCCCACTGTTTTTGGTAGGCCTTCAGCATATTGGGAACACCAATAAATAAACATCCTCTGGCCTTCAATGAATACAACAGTAGTTGTTTTCATCAAAGGAAACCAGGTATCCATAGGATCTCGGAAACCATCCACAACTCTGGCACTGAAAGCAGCCCAGCAACAGTGCAGCACCTGAGCCGGGTTCCCAACTATTAGTTACACCAGAGAAGTTAAAACAAGAGCACTTGCTGCCTATTTATCTAGATATATAATATCAGAAACGGAGAGCCTATGAAAAGCTCTAAGCACCCCCACAGATCATTAATAACTGCAATATGGTTGTGAATCTCTCTTCTTATTATGGCTGCAGATAAGCAGAACCCATAAAAATTGAACTAGATTAAAAATAACACAACAGAACCGCAAACATGCCTTAACCTGTGCAGTTGGAGGGGGAGAAGTTAAGAACCTCAACAACTGAGCTTTGCTAATCACTCATGACTAATGGCGTTTCAAACATCATCCTCACTGCATTTAAGCTGGGAGAAAATGTCATGGATTCCTCTGAGGCTTGTTCTGTCTCTGCCTACCAGCGTGGGAGGACGGATTTAGGGAGGACATGCAGCACAGAGCGCTGCCCACTCTGCTCAAAGCCAACCCCAAGGGGCTGCATATCTCAAAACTCTTAAGGGGAGGGAGAAAAATACTAAATGGAAATATCCCTCCGTGCAGAGAAAGAAGTGATAAGATGTTCCACCTCTATAATCTGAAAGGTGGGGTGGAAATCTGCTTACAGGCCTGAAGATGAGTTTCACTATCTTCAAAGACGCGCACTAGAGGTAGGAAGAGACACTGGGCAGGCTTCTGCTGGTACATGTTTCTGGTTGCTCATGCCTGCAGAACTGAAGAATTCCTTCACTAGTGCGTGGCTTTCCAAGAAACTTGGTGCTGGCTGCACTCACTGTGCAGCCTGTGCTCACACCAAAACAGTGGAACACTGTGCCTGGTGCTCACTGCCCAGCTTCCATGGGGAGCCAAATCCCCAGGCACTCCAGAGGTGCCGAATGCTTCTGAGATGAAACTGTGCTGGGAAGACAGCTGACTGTGCAGCGTAAGACCGTCAGTGCAGGATGTCAGACAGAGCAACACCTCACCTGCGGTGCCTGACAGCTGCCTTGTCAGTGGAATGCACTCTCTCTCCAGATATCAGGCTGTGCTGGAAGGCCAGGCCAGGAGCGCACTGTGCTTCTAACACACTTACTCACACTTATTTAGAAACAACAGCTGAGATCAGTGCAGCAACAAACTGCACTGAAGTTGCACTGCGTATCAGCCCAGCCATGAAAAAAACTCATTTTACGGTGTTGAAACTGCAGTTGGCCTTGGCTGCTGTAGTTTGTCGACATTAATTGAATTCCTTGTCCAAAACAAGCCTAATTTGGATGCACACTGTTCCTCCTGAGGTACTATCGCAAAAGGAGAAGTGGAGGCAGGTCTGCTTTCGGCCTCCCAGCTGGTGTGGTGCAGCTGGAGCTGGGAGCCATGTTGCACGGGCCTCGCCCTGGTGAAACCAGCAGGGACACTGAGGAGGGGGAGCAGCCTTCCACCAGCTGCTGCTACCCCAGGGCTTCCCATGGCAGTCACGGTCTTGCTGCTGCTGTGAGAAGCAGAGCACTTGTGCTGCGGGCCCAGCTGGGCAGGGACAGGAGTGGGCAGCCTCGCTACAAGCGGCTCCAGAGGCCTTGTGGCTGGGGAACGCCTCAGCTTTACATCCCAGCTTCATTCCTCGGTGCTGTTTTACATATTGAAAGGTTCTTACAAAGACCTTCTGTCACCTGAGGGGAGTTTTAAGGGCTGTAAGGTCTGTCTGCTCTTTCCACTCCCAGTGCATTTGTAGCTACAATTAAGAGACGTGTTCAGCCTACTCTCAATTAGCCTCAGCGACTTGAAAGCATCAGGCCCGGGGAGGGAGCTTTCCCTGGCGGCAAGGTGAAAGCAGAACAGTGGCGTTCTTTGAGACGGGAAGGAATCAAAGGCTGCAGAGGAGAGGAGAGCAGTGCCAAGTGCTGATGGCAGGCGGGCACAGAGCCCTGCGCACAAAGCCCTGCTCCAGGAGGGGCGGTGCAGTGGTGCTGGCAGAGGGCAGCTCGTTAGCGCCGACAGGGGAGGGCAACACCTGCCGTGTTGGTTGGATTTAAACAGCTCACTCACAAACTGAGAAAGCTTCAGCTGCTGTAACGGTGTAGAAGGCAGGGGTCTGTCTGATCAGGCCCTGGACCTGGATGAGCTGCCCCGGGATGCACTGGGATGGGGTGGTGGTTTGTGTAGAGAGATGAGAACAATTCTTGTCTTAACAACACGCTATTCAGCTTCCTTAATAAGCACGCACCATTGATCTTAGTGGGGAATGCAGCTCATGTGTATGGCAAGTTTTAGGTTTGCACAGGAGTGGGATAAAGCGGTCCCGGTGCTCCCTGGTGTCCAGAACCTAGAGCTCGCTGCTGGCTGAACTAGAAACCATTCTCCACCAGGAACAACTAAAATGAAACAAACTTATACATCTGGGAACACTTAAATGTTAGGTAAACTTAACTTGATATATTTCAAATTTCAGTTAAGAGTTAAAAATACTCTTCTACAGTTTTTCAAGTCTCAGTTAAGAATGCAAAGTACTCTTCTAAAATGCCCAGGAAAACAGCTTTCACTACTTACTTTGCTACTGTCAAATATTTCCATTATGTTTTAGAAGTTTCCCTTAGTTTAAAAAACAGTAGTGCATTACATTAGCATTTTTATGGTAGAAGGTAAAGTCTTATTTTGATACCAGTAGAGTGAAAGATCAAAATTAAGGTTTTGTTCCACTTAAAATGACATTTTTGGATTTATCAAAAATTAAACAATTTTCATTCCCGATGTCAAATTTTTATACAATTATTATTATCAACTTCTAGTAATTGCTAACAAATTAAAAGCTAACTCTGTCAGGACTTCTGGGCTCTGGGTAGGAAGCAAAGCCATTTGGGGACACCTGCTTGGCCAGCACTCCCTGCATCTGGGGCTGCCACCTCTATGCTGCCAAGAGCAAGTCTGCACTGCAGCCAGATTATCACACAGCCTGGTGCAGAGCAACACCAAAAGGTCCAAGCAGGGCCAGCTGAGGTCGACCTGGCTGACAGCACAGGAGGCCTTTGTGCCCTCCAGCCAGCCCTGAAGTACTATAGGGGACAGGAGAGGGAGAAAGTCTCCAGTGGAAAGTGTTTTAGTGTGCTTGTTCCAGGTGATGTGTGGCTCCTGGGACTGCCCTAGTTAGCCCCAATAGTGCTGAGCTGAGGCAGGCCCTGCACTCTGGTCAGGGCTGTGCTGGTCACCTGGGCCTGAAGCGCTGGACCACCCCATTCGTCCTCTCCTTCCCCACATCCTCCCTACTCAGACCCCTCCTGTATAGGCTCTAGAGGCTGTGAGGACCTGGCTGCACCTTCCTGGCCGCACGGTGCATCCCACAGGAAGGAGTAATGGCAATAAAGAACTGGCACAAACTAAACATTAATTACAGTTAATTAGGGTTTTGGCATTAAAGCTTCAAGCCATTCACTTCCTTTGGCTGTGCTAAGGGCACTTTTAGAAAAAGGTTGCACGCATGAGCCTATGCAAAGATAGAGCGCAGTTTAAAAAATACTTGGTAAGACTTCCCAGCAGTGTGGGTGGCAGTGGCATGCTTGTCGGGCCAGGAATGTTCTGCGTTTGACAGATGAAACACTTGAGACAAATGCAATCTAAAAGATTGTTTTCTGCCACAGCTCAGTTCAGCTGCTGGGTAACTGGTACCAAAACCAATCAGGCCCCTTTGATTCCCCCATGTCTATCTTCTATACGTGCTAATAAACGCATTTAAAATCTAATCTCCCTCTTGTCTTCCCAAAATGGAATCTGGAAGAGCCAAATATGACAGTCATTTTGCAGACAGGGCTCACAAGGGCATTAGGGGAAATGTACAGTTTTAGATCCCTAATAGAGTTTTAAGCCCTGGAGAGATAAAGGGAAGTCAGCACAAAAATGAGACAGTTGCTCCTAATAATTAGCACATCTAGAGTACTGCTCCTTCTTAAAGGGCTTTTCGCACATCCTTGTGAGTTTTGTACACAGCCCTCTCTCAACAATTGGAGGAAAGGGCCAAGGGCATCTCATGATCTCAGCAAACAGGACTGGGAAAGTGCCTGAGGGGCTCCTGAGGTCTGTGCTCAGAGGCCAGGAGCTGCTCCCCTGCTAGCAGAAAGCCAGGTGGATTTCTGCACACAGCTCTTCAGCTTCGCTGCTCAGCTCAGCAGGATGGGAGCTTGCTCAGCAGTGTGGAGCCATCAGCATTAACCCAGGTCTGCAGTCAAACCTCAAGGGGTGCATCTGACCTTTGAATAATTGAGTATTGTGGTTAAGAGGCTTCAGTAACTGAGCCCTCAGTGTGCAAAGAGGAGCTGTTGGGGGCCAGGGAGGGAAACAATCCTCAAATTTTCATTAATGAGAAAGCATGGGTGAAAACTGTGTCAGAATTGAATGGAACAGATCTTTTTTGTAGGGAAAATGATCACCACGGGCAGATTTGGGGTTGTTTTAAAATATGGTCAAAGGTGCCCGTGAGGCTGTACTTCACAGGTTTGGGCAGGTGACAGGCACGGTCGGGCCAGAGAGCTCAGTCTGATGCTCAGGAGGCAAGCTCTGAGTGAGGTTCGTCCCAGGGAGCTAGGGAAGAGGCTGCAATAGGGAGCCTGCTTATCCAAGCAAAGGCTGGGTTCAGGTGGCCCTTCATACAGATGGATCTTGCACTGCTCGGCAGCTGCTCGGGCTAATCCTACTTGGCTCCCATCCCAGAAGCAGTGGCCCGTATTGCACCTTTCTTCCTCTGGTCCTTTTGCCCTGGCTGTTAGAAGTAATTTTAGATTCTCTTTGTCATGTCTTTAGTGTATGATATGATTTTTCTTTTAAGTGAATAAACTGTTTCATTGCTTGTCACTTGCAAATATATCAAAAGGACCCAATTACGGCTAATACTCTTGATATTTCTTGAACCGCACACTGGGAAACCAAGGGTTTAGGTTTTCACTGCAATGCAATTATGCCTGAAACTAAACTAATCTTTCCTTCAGATGTTCTTAATGTACTTGTATTCTTCAAGAAAGGAAATATTGTTTTCCCAAGTCACAGAGCTGAGGCACTGGATGTTCAAAGATTTGGATAATGTCAAACTTCAACGCAATAGGAAAACAAAGATACAACCCCAGGATCCAGAGCCCTGTTTACATTCAACAATAGATTTCCCTCCATCCCATTAATACAACACCAGAAAATAATTTTCATTCACATAAAATATTTGAACTCAAATAGGCTAGAATGTAATGAAGGATTAGGATTCCAGAGGAAAAAAAAAATTGGAAACCTAGCAACTACATTTTGAAAAGACCAATTCATTGGAAAAGAGTTATCTCACCACACATTTTGCAAGTGATGATGGTATGATGTTATCATAGGGAAATTTTGAGGATACTTTTAGAAACTACACTTATCAAGGGAACAAAAGGATGTAATGGAAACATTCACTTCTATAAAGATATTTTTAATAAAGGAAAGCTTGTTAAAAATAAACTGTAAAAAGGATTTGGGTGGAATCACAAATCATCTCATTAGCATTTGGGGGGAAAAAAGCAAAGATGAAATATCAGCTTGGAAAGACTTTTCTGCAAAGCCAACTTTCTCCCCCTTCCATCTGTCTCATTGTATCAGCATTCCAAAATTCGCATTTTCAAAGAAGTTTCTAAAATGGCAATTCCAGACTGTTTTTCTTCTTACTAAAGAAAGCAATATGCACCCAATATAGAAATATAATGAGGAATATAATGAATTAGATTTTTTTTGTGTGTCTGACAGTTGATTTTTAAAGAGAAAAAACTGTGGGTGGTTTCAGGCCTGTATTGCCTCTTATGCTAGAAAACAAGCATGGTGCTGAGTCTCTGGTCTCTGATCAAACAAAAACTGACCTCAGTGATCTAACAAGGCTCAGCATCGTAAGATCACACCTTTAATGTTGGGGGCAGCCCCCATCACTCACAGGACTGATGGAGAAAAAGAAGACGTGGCAAGAACAAGAGCACACATGAAGGGTAAACTAGAAAGTCTGCTGTAGATCAGGAATTTGAAATTTTCCCAATGCAAATTTCAATGTTTTGTGGAATCTGATTTGGAGAACAGTGATAAAAAAGTGACACTTGTTTTTAATGACATGATTAGAAAGCTAAGCTACAAAAATGGCATTACAAAGAAATATCTAGAATTTTAAAAGTGGTATTCAAACAGATTATCTTTATTTTGCAGTTTATTAACTTCGAGCATAACTTTTCATAATAAAGAACATGAAAATGAAGGTTAAGAGAAACTTACCCCATAGACCAGTTCACCCACCATGCCATTCCATATCTTAGTCTCAGGGTCCCTAGCTCCATATTTCCCATCTCCAACAATTGACAGTTTGTATTTTATTCCAACATGTTTTGCTATTTCAGAAGCTAAGTCTACACAATATCCTTCATATCTCTCATTCCCTTCTAGTTGTTCATGGTTTTTCTTATACATTACATATGGTGATTCCTTTGAAACAAAAGTAAAGATCAAAAGTCTATGAATGTAAAACACAGCTTTAAAACATACAAAATGAGAGATGTTACGATCCTTACTTTATATTAATGGCAAGTATTTACAGTATTTCCTACTATGGTACAGAAATTAGGCAGACAGACTTTCACACTTTAAAAATCCTTGGCATGATCCTACAGTCAAACATACTATAGATTTTACTCCTAGTACAGACCCATTGAAGACAACAGGACTATTCCACTTTAACAAAGTTGCACTATTGTCCGCACGATTAGCCCTCATTTTTTAGGTTATTAGACAGCCAAATAGCATCACTGCAGTAATAATTCAGTTTTTAGTGTTTGTAGAACATACCCAACACTTGTAGCAGCAAAATTATTTGCTAAGTCCCCCTTGGCCTAGGATGGGGCTCTGATGGGGATATTTTCAAAGCAGCCTAAAGGAAGCTAGGCTAAAATCCTCAGCAGCATTTTTTTTTTTTCCCCACTGAATTCCCTTAGCCATCTTGGAAAATTCTGGCCGAAATGCTGATTGTATCTTGCTAACTTCATAGGAGTATAAAACACAATGCTTCAGGAAAGAGCATAAAATTGGATCATGCTTTGTAGAATTGTAACAGACATAAAAGTTACAAACAATGCTACACAGAGCACATTTGCTAGAAGCAATGGGACTAACACAGGTATTGCTGTTTATGAAACACATGAAGAGCTTTACTCCTTTGGAATTTCATGCGTATACATAGCTTTAATCCCAGTGCTAGAGCATTTCCAGTTCTCTACAGGCTTCACTGCACCACCCTTCCTCAGTCCACAGGGGTTGAGTTTACAGAGGCCGTACCTGAGTGAGGGGTGCAAGATTGGACCCTACAGCAGGAAGGCCAGATCCTGCCAGCAGTCATACACATGCATAACTTCACTTATATGAGGCATTTGATGGCATTCAAGTGTCTGAGAAGCAGGAAAGCACAATGTTGAGCTCAGTGGGATTCCTGTGAGTAAACTCAAGGAAATGCATAGAAGCTTGCAGCGTCAAGCCCTCAGCAAATCTCTGAACTTTTCAGTCACTTGAAGTAACACAGTATTCAACACCAGACTCCTGACAAGGTGTTCAACACATCTTAGGAGCCGTGCATCTTATTTCCTAAACACAAACACGCTAAGAACATTAAACTTACCAGGATGGTAGTGACTACTATGGTTCTGTTCTCCACAGATGAAGTGTCATTAGAGGGCAGCTGATCTAATGTTGGCACAAATCTTTCATATTCATTCCAATAACCAGCCTATAAAAAGGGATATTGTTAACCTTACTACATGGATTTACAAGGACTTTGGTGCGTGAACTTGTAACAAGAACTGTCAAAACATATGGTTTGGTAACATTTAGTCAGGGTTGCATTAGCTTTAATAGATACAAGGCAAATCGAAGTGAAAATACATACTAAATTCTCAGTGTCTAAATTCACATTGTTAATTGCACACTGTATTCACCTGTGGAATAAAATTCTCTGTCTCCACAGCACAAAAGACAAGAAAACACTGCAAAGCACTTTGAGTCAAATTATCCAGGTTTGAATTTTTTATCAGTATTCTGCTGCAGTTCAGGCAGTGAGGACAGCACCTGCAGCTTCAGAGCAGATGCACAGACACTGTTAGCAATGCAGGCACAACAGCATAATTCTCAATGCGGATTACAAACCCCTCTGACTCTGAGTTGACTGTTTGTCAGCTGGCTTGTGCTGACCTTCATGGTGCCGTGGCTGTGTTGCTATGCTATTACTACACTAGTTTTTGTATTTCTGCACAGACTTGCTGTAAAACCTAGCTGAGTGGCTGGGTCGTGTCCAGAGGTATTTTGTTATCAAATAAGTGCAGAAGAACTTACAGAGTGGCACTGTTGACTAAACACGTTAGGTACCTGCTGTCTCTGAAATCAGGGGGATGATGATCATATCTACTCAGACTCATCACTCAACACCCCTGAGAACCTGCCTACCTAATTATTTTTGAAAATTTGCCCTAAATTGCTTTTATAAAAGGCAGTCACGCCACTTAGCATCTACACTTTATTTAGGAGATAAGAGAACAAGCAGTGAAAATCCTAATTAAAACCCAAATTATTTTCTGATAATTTCAGAAGGTTTCTAAAACGCACTTATTCCAGTTTCACTATTGCTCTGAGGCCTCTGATGGGGAAGGGAAAGATGGAGAGGAATTTGAGAGATTGGGCTGAACACGGGGACATGACAGCAGACATCATGCTCACCATAAAAGCTCAAGGTGTCTTCTAACAGATGAAGTGGGGTTAACTTCAAATGGAAACCAATGAAGATATTAAACAGGATGAGTGATATGTTTCAGAAACAGAATAGAACAAGGTTCCTGGGATAGGAAGACGGCAAGAAGGCAGGGATTCCTCTGGGTCTTGTTTTTGCAGTGTCTGTGCAGCATTACTGAGTTCCATTAGTTTGCTGGAATATTATTATCAGAAATATTATTTCTGAAGATATGAAATCTGAATGTATATCTTGAAACTGACCTTTCTTGATCCAGAAGCTTTCATTTCATACACATCAATTGTGTAATTGGTTCTCCGCCCGTAAGTATCAAACTGGATATTCCCTGTCATTCCTTGGACTTGCACCTGAAGGCAAAAAGTAGAAAAAAAATGTTAATAATAGATGTTCCTCTGTTATGTTTTGCAGGAACTCACTAGCTGTAGCACAGTTTTTATCCGTATAAGAGACCTGTAGCACTTCTGACACAGACAGTGGTATTGCTCATAATAAAAGAGCCCCAATTCTCTCAGTTTCAGCCGTACATATCCTTTGTTAGTACTCTGCTGGTGACTCACCACTGCAGAGTGAGTTGCATTTAAGTGTAAGTAAGTGAAATTAGCCCTGCATGCATGTTAAATATAAGAAAGACTGACTCTGCCACGCTTAGTCACGCTGGGTTCACTGATGTAGAAGGGGTATCTGCGAGCTACCTGCAACAATTCAGTGCTATTAAAGCCCTCGCAATATGGCATGGAGTGATTTGTGATATGGACCAGAATTTCATGTCGTTGCTCATTCTGGGAAGTGCTTTATTTTAAGATCAGTCCCAGCGTAGGAGAATGAATGTATTTGAATGAACACAGACAATTGTCTCCACTGCTTATGGGGTTTTGGTCTCAATCTGGATGGATGGGTGTACAGACGGTAAGTCATTATCATTACGTACTCACATGAATCACTTAAAGGGAAGTATGAAGTAATTTGTTTCAAAGAAAAAAAATCTTTCTTATTTCCCTGTGTGAAAGTGTGAGGTATTTCCATTTATCACTTATTGACACTGGCACGCTCTCATCTTAGGCAGAAGGGGTAACAGTCTGAAACTGCAGTAGAGTAGATTAGCTTTCATATTCAGCAGAATGCTTCAGAAGCTACAGAAATGTGTGGTGGAAAACTTGTCAGAGGGAAACTGTGAAACCACAGTCCTTGAAGATGTTCAGAGCTGGTTACTGAGCTGTTCATTGTGCCTTAGAGATGGTATAATTAAACTTCTTACGATGGACAGGGAAAGGCTACATAAAAAAGTTAAAATTCCTTTGGCCCCAAATTATCCAGTGAGCCAAATTGAGAATGACATATAAGTAGTGTGATTTTTTTTGTTGTTAGTTAGTGGATTTGAACCCTTTTAGCAGCTTATGTTCTCAAGAGTCAGGAAGAATATGTGAGCTTTTCCTGTCTCCAGAAAGCTAGAGATGTGCACCAGGCTTTGAAAGCCAAATGTGTTCCAAAGAGGTTTTATCAACTGTGGACTGAGCATTTGTAGAGCAGTTGACATATAATTTGCAGCCAGATGTGAGCTGCTATGCCTGCTTTTGGCACTTGCTAGAAGCTGTCTGACTACCCTAGCACAGGGTATGTCTCAGCAGAGCTTGTTAGGTCTGGTTCATCCTGAGCTGTATTGAGATGTGAGCATTGTGCATTTGACACCTTTTGACTTCAAATTTAATTTGTTTCTATCTTTGGTGGGAAAACTCAGCACTTCTCAAAATCTGGCTGCAGAGAGGCAGGAAGACTCACCAGGACTCAGAACGTGTCTGGTAGCAGTGTGCAGAGGCAATCACAAATTAAATGACTATTTATAACTGCCCAGATCTGCTCAGGTAAACTGTCTGTCACTTATCTGGTGCCTTACATTTAGAAACACAGACATGCAGAGCTTTTGAGGCTGTAGGGAAGCAGTCAGGTAATGCCTATTTCCCTTTTGCCAGCAGGACATCTGTAGTGTGACACTGCATCTTTTGCTGGCATAAGGATACTTCTGGGAGGTCTTGAAAAAATTTTGTTGAGTTGCTGTTACGGAGCAGAGGGGAGAAACTGTTATTTTTTTCCTGATGAAATTTTTTTCTGACCAGAGGAGACTGATGAATGGAGTGGGGTCCAACAGGCAGTGCTTCTATGGGATGATCTGCAGTGATTGCAGATGACATGAACCTCATTTACAACCTGCTGGAAGTTTGACACCTACTTTTGTGCCAGTTGTGATTTGGGCTTTGTATATCCTGTGATTGACATTTTTTCAAATATACTCTCTACATGACGTAGTGTCCTATGGCAGTGTTCATGTTCTTTCTTGATATTCATGCTTTGTATCTCATTCAGAGGTTTTATGTTTCACTTACAATAAAGTTCAAATAGACGGTACAAATTCTTTAACTATTATGAAGATTAACTTTAGATAACGTTTCTTCAAATGAGGGCAATGCTACATGAGTGAATATGCAGGTAGTGCATTTGTTAGGGTGCAACCTAATGGCATAAGAATAGCTCTGACAACGTGAGACTGAACTGTCTCTCTCCTTAAGCAAATGAGGGGGAGAATAAACCTTTGGATATAATCTTTTCACTTCGGCGACAAAAAAGCCATCAGTAAACTAAGAAGTCTGACCCAGGATTTGTTTTTCGCTAACAGGGGCTTAGTTCTGATCTCACTCACTTCAGTTTCATGCCTAAATTTTTACAGTCACTTAATTATCCGAATGTTTTTACAGTTACTTGAGCCAGATCAAAAGCACACTTTATTCTTGTCTCTTATGTCTACAAAAAAATTACATACGTGTCTTCAAGCTAGTAAATATGTATCCCTGCATGATGCACAATGCACACGCTGAAGACCCAGTCTGGTTTTGATCATCATCTTTGCAGCCTGAGCTTGACTTTAGAAGCCCCCAGTACATGCCAAACTGGCTCATGCTCACTCTCGTGGGAGGCAGAAGGACTTGGAAAAGCCAGCTTACAGATGCTCTGGGGTTACACTGGTCCTACAGGGATGTGACTTTGGCCAACTCTTTGAGAACTAACTAGTTACGGCTTGCTTGCTACTGAATACATCTTAGCCATCCTTTGGAGTTTGTCATAAAGTTTGGTTTTGCTGTTTTTGTTTTGTTCTGTCCTGAGAATCAGCTGTTCTTGTGTGCAGAAACTGCATATGGAGTAGCTCTGCCCCAGTAGAGTTGCTTCTGTTGTGAAATATACACATCCAATAGCCACAGTATTTTTGCCCTTACCATTTTCAGCGCTCTTTCTATATCAATTCCTTGGCTCCATGGTACTGCAGGGTTGGCCAGGCAGTCCCCAGCACTACCTCTCCTGGAGACATCCACACGTTGCCTTCGGAGGTAACGGAAAGCCTCTGCTATGACTAGGACAGCGTCATGGGTCAGGGCAGATGTATACTGAAATTGATGCAAACAGAACGTGATGACAGACTGTAATCTTAGAATCACCCTAGGTTTATCATAAGGTCTTGTCCCTCTATCTTTAATATACTCTTATAAGAATCAAGCTCAGAAGCCCTTTTGCTTGCTCTCTGTCTCTCTTGCCACAGATGCTTTTTTTTTTTTTAACAATTCCATTTATTTCAAGTGACTAACTGAAATAAATAATAACAATAAATAATAAAAATACATTAAAATAAATAATAACAATAAGGATTAAAATAATAGGACAAGTTCAGAGTTGCATAAAGTATAAGTTTAACTGGAAGCTTGTTCATCTAAATGACATCACTACAAAAATTGGCAATTCCATGCCGGCCCCTGTTGCTACTGATAGAAAGAGCTCATATTTGTTTATTCCTTGAAGTAATTCTTTTTCTTTACAACAGCATTGTCAGGATGGTTTTGAATTGAAGATAACATAAATCATTTCTGTTTGGACCACAGTACTGATTAGGTAGCATCTGTGGCCAGGAATAGATCAGTTAACATTTTTAGTAGACGGCTATACAAGCTAGCAATCAAAAAACACATGTGAGGCATTACATCTCCTTGGTAATTGCCCATCTGCCTTCTCTCACATCACTGTAAATCTGAGGAAGGTGATAAGCTTTGTGTAGCAACAAGTCCTCTACAAAACCCTGGGAATCCTTAATGAATTGTTCATGCTGCTGTCAACTTCACCCATTGCTTGATGCTTGCATCTGGTGACATCTCCCAATGTATTACTACCAAAATATCGCTTTTTTTTTTTTTTTTTTAAACATTTCTGCCCCGTTCCTGTGCTTGTCTGAAAGTTCTTCCCTCCTAGGATGGAAGGAAGGTTCTATACATAACACTGCTGGCGTTCACTGTCAGTCTGCGCACTTGTAATTTAGGGGTCTGTGCAATTTAGGGGAAACCATTTCAACATGTGCACACTGGCAGCAATTGAATGTGCTCAGTCTAGAAGAACAGATTTCAAATCCCTTGTAACTGAGTGACCCTTCGCATTTCCACTATTTTGTATGAGAATGGAGAGGCATGTCCTGTAGGGCAGAACAGCACGACTGGTGGTCTGCATTTCTTAGAAATGCGTATCATCTTATTGCAAATTTGATATAAAGCCTTAGGAAGTCTGCACAGAACAAGGCATACCTGCATGTGCAGATCAAAATGAAAAAGAAGTGCAAAGGTAGTACTGTGAAGGTTATAAGCAGCCTCTCTTACTGAGTTTTAAATGACAGCAGTTTACAAACTTTCATTTGGTGTGTGTGGTGTTCCTGCTCCGACTGTGCCAAGGCACAGGCAATTTTTGATCCTGCCCTCTTTTACCTCTTCCTGTAATCTTGCAGTCCTCACTCTCTCCTCTTAACTGTCTTGTTAGTTAACAAAGATTATATCATATTCCACAGAACAACATAGGATGTGGAGTTAATTTTATCAGGCATTTGTTCTTGTGCTAAAAAAAAAAGAAATTTGCAATAGCTGTCCAATCTAGCACTACATAGAATTTACAGTGATAATTTTTTTCAGCAGAACGCGTCAATTGTCCGTAACCTTAATGCAATCCCTTCCAAGTCATGCCAAGAGAGCTATCTAATTTTCTACTTTATTTGAATTCTGCTTATAAATGCATGAACACGAAAAGAAAAAAAAAGAGAGAGGGAAGGGAAAGGCTGATAAAATGCGGAATAAATTAAACATCAGGGCTTTAATCTCTAGGCAATTTTATTTCCTAATCAGAAATATTGTACATCAATTTTTAAGTATGCTTTTTGTCTGATTGACAAATATTGTGCACATTTCTATAATGAGCGGTACATCTGTGGAAAGGTAATACATTCTCTATGTTTGTATGATACACTTAAGATTATTTTTTAAGGATAGAGAATAATTTTTCCCTCAAGGTAAATTGCTTTCAAGTGGAACAAAATATTCCCAGGTTAACTTCCTATCTTTCAGAGCTTTTAAGGTTAGTACAACACTTATCTTCACTTCTGCCTCGCTCCTAGAAAGCTTTAGAAAGCGGGAGTAGTTTGTAATCAACAGGAAGGAACACACTGAGCCAAGCCCTGTTTGCCTTTCCTTGCTTTCTCTGAAATGCCAGCAAGGCCATGGGATGGCATGAGATAATTTTCCTTCTCCAAAGAAATCGTGTGATCTCAGGGATGGAAGAGACTGCAGTGAAGTGTCCGGTCCACTCCTTTCTTCTGAATTAGGGCCACTCTGAATAGACTATCCCTGCTACGTCTGTTAAACCCACTGCATTTAAATGCACTGTGAAAGAGGCCCCTTGATCTCCCAACATACACATTACTGCACTTAGCACCACTTATGTTTTTTTCTGTGTTTATTACAAGTCATCTCGAATGCCAATTCAGCTGAGTGCTTCCTGTCTGAGCACACATTTGATTGTGTCTATATGTGATCAGAGAACTAAACTCTGCCAAAACAAGGGTGAAGGCAGTCGCACTCAACTGTCGGCAGTTGTTTGGTGATCAGAACCATCCTTGGAATAGTTGTGGGGCAGCTCAGACTCTATGCCACCAGTCTCCAGGCATGCGATGGGACCTACCAACGGGTAGAAGGGGTGCTACCACCTTTTAAAGACGTTAAGGTAGTTTAACATCTAAGGTAGTTTGGGCTTGGCCATGCCATCTTTCTTGGTGGCTGGACTAGAGAGCAGTTTCTAGCATCATTTACCTTACAGTATGATGTATCTCTGGAAAATAGCTGATCATTTTATTTTTTATACAAACAGGCTATGCACTGGAGGACTAATACGATTGTTAAATAACAAATAATTGCTTTAAAGTAACTCATTTAATCTCCACCGTTGACAGAATAAAATAAATACCTTTAATGGTGAGTTTTTGGCTTCTGGGAATTCTCTTTCATCGAGCCTCACCCAGCGTTGTAGAAACTGCTGAACCATTGGGTTTTCATTATTAACTATCTGGAATCCAGTAACATTGGCACCTCCATGCATCACCCTCTCCAGCACAATATCTGTGAAACCCTGGGAGGACAGGTAAAAAAACAAAAATTGTTGCCATCTAAATCGCCTTTTCTTTGTCTCAGTTTTACCTGCTAGAAATTTGGCACAAAAGAAACCACTGAATTTCGTTCTTGCTGGCTGAAAACATTCTGCCACGGAGACCATTACTAACACAACAGCAGTTGGGATTGTGATAGCAGAATTTGTAAATGTCCTAAGGTTTAGACCTTTGCAATGGAAAACTGCCCTGCCGTGTTACGGCTGCGTCGCACGTAACATCCACTGGTCAGAAAGAAAACAGCAGGGAAGCCTGAAACACCTCTTCCTCTCCTCCTTGTCATGGTGCAAATCTGTCCAACATCTCACTTCCATTTGAACAGCAAAGCTTCAGTGCTGGGAACAGAAAGCCACTGAAGAGGCACGCTGTTCTGCGGAGGCGAGGCACGAATCTCCTGGCCAGGCAGCCGTCAGTCAGCGCACCGCTTAACATTTTGCTTTCAAACATAATGGTAGGATTCTCTCCCACTCTCTTGTTATTTATACCTGTGGCAGTAAATTGGTGTCTTTTTGATTAGCGTGACTTGATTGCAGTCATGTTTACTTGAATGCCAGTGCTTACACATGCTAAAAGGCAACTCAGAGTAAGAACTCACGTGTTTCTATGCACACTCTACAGTCTAATCAGTCAGATCACGACTGATCGTTATGAAGCAAAATGGCACATTTTAAAGTGGTGCAGTACTCATATTAAGTAAGGATATTTTTAAATTTGTCTTGTTTTAATCAGATCAAAACATGAATACGGAGAACATTCTACCAAGTGGGATTGCTAACTCCAAAGTGTGATCTTTGGAAGAACATTTTTCTGCTCACAGCAGACACGGAAACCAAAACTAGATTCTGCAAGGATCCACTACAATATGACACTTATTCTAAGGAACTCTAGTGGATTCAGTTTCCAAGTCATCACATACACCCCTGAAGGCCAATTTTAGATTCCAGAAGTAGCCCCAATACAGATAAAAATGTCTTTTTTTATCCTGGTAGGTCAATACACATGCTGTCACCAACCCACACTCTCACTCTGTAATAAAAACGAATGGCTGAACAGTCTGGCCATTTCACTTGGTGGAATTATTGTTTTAATTTGCTGCTTTTCATCACTTATTTTATACATAAATATCCTACAATTATTTTTCCTAGAGTGCTAAATTTCAAATGTGTTACATAGAAGATTATGGTAACCAAGTGTCTTATTTATGAGGACGCAAATTAGTGGAAAACACATAATTAAATCATTACTTTAAAATTAGTAGAGGATATTAGCTGCTTACATAAAATGCAGACCATAATTGACTACAAATGGCTATAACCTACCAGTCCCAGTATTTACTGAAGTTATTTCTCATAATCCAAGAACTCACTCAGGCATTTTCTCTACTGCTGATTAAAGTTGACACAACCTGAACAGAATATATTACCCTCTCAACCTTAGCTATACTTGTAATGAAGAAAAAAGTTCTTACCAGGTTTGCTAACATGTAGTGATAGCCTCTAGAATGTTTGCCAAGGATTACAACCTGTGTGAAGAAAAAAATTACGTTACTCAGTGTAAGAAAGGGGATGAGTGTCAACCAGTAAAAAAGGGGACAGAAAATGAATATTTTTGCAATCCTCTATGCCCAATCCATGGGGAGCATGAATATTACACAGCTGACTTTACAGACATGATGCAGTCATACGCATTTTTAAAACATGGGCACTACACCAACCAGACTGACCCACAGGGCTGTTCTCCATTGGAAATGACCTTACTTGGCAATCTCACCCTTGTGACCACAGTGTTTCCTCGCTGACCATACTCATTTTAGCTCTCACTTCAATAATTTCTGCTCTGCAATGAGGTAGCAATATATCTACTTACCTAGTAAACTCACTGTGGGCTGTGTGAGAAGCATATGAGACAGCCCAGCCTCTCATTCTGCTTACTGAACTGTGCTGGCAGAGGGGGCTCTGATGGCACTCCTTGTACAGGGGGTTTCTTGCCATGAGAGCCCTGACCAAACCTTGTCATATATGAATGCTTAATTTCTTCGTTATATGCAGTGACCTTCATTGTCTTTTGATGGAATTCAAACGGACTGAAAACGTGTCACTTCCAACGCATCTAAGTGGGGATATTTGACCTTACACGTTTAGTCAAAATTTGCACTAAGTACAATGCAGCACTTCCACTAAACCAACATCTCCTGCCCTCCCTGACCCCAGCTGGCTATCTCTGCGTGCAAACGGAGCCATTAAATGGAAAAGTAAAGAGACAGAAAAGCAGCAGGCTGAACTGAACAGCTGGACTCTGCAAAGATGAAGAGGACAAGCCAGAGCAGCGCTGGCTGGCAACTGAGTTCTGCCATCCCATGTGCTTCTGTTGTCACTCCAGTAATACTTAATACTGTACTTTTATAGAAAGGAGAGAAAAAACTCCCCGTGTTCAAGCAGCTGGCTAATGGCTCACCAGTAACAGCTCCTGTGCAAATCATGCCACTGCACTTAGTACCGTTCCCCTGCCTTCAGGCTATAGCCTCAGTAACATCCATCTCATTCCATCTAGTTTCATCTAGGAGAAAGAATTTAATTAATGAATGTGGTGATAACGTGTGTGTCAGGACAGAAACCAACTCAGACTTTTATAGGGTGAACTACTGAAAGTTAGAAACAGCAAACCTAGCTCTGACCACACACCACAGCTGTATCACAGACTGTACCAAAGAGCAGGTCAAGCGGTCAGGTGATGCTTTTCGATGGACCACTTATGTCCTTGCTAAAGTGAGATGACATTTGAGTCACTGCCTTTGGATGCACAGAAGAGCCTCTTAAGGTTCTTGATTAAATTATTAAGTTCCCAGTTGTCTCTTTGGGTTGCCTTGTCCTTAATAGATGTCATTTCTTTCGAATTCACATTTAATTCTGTAGGAATTTGCATACTTCCAGCAGTCTGAAAATAAATTGCTGTTCTGGTCCTCTTGAGAACTGTATGTACACTCTGTTGGTACGAAGCATCTGCCTTCCTACACTCACACTTGTTTTCTATGGAAATGTGCAGGCTTCCTTCAGATCATCTGGCGCGCGCGCTATTTGCATAATGAATTCTCTGTGTGTTTAAATTTCACCTTAATGGCAGCGCTTTCCTCTTAAAAGGTTAGAGACAAAGAGCATAACAACAACAATGTGCTTTGCCATTTTAACCTTAACAAAAAATAAGAAAGCTTTTACAGATCTACCCAGAAATGTGGTTATTTAAGAGAAAATACCACGACAGATGAAGTCAGGGGCTGTAAGGAAAACATTCATGGAGCTGCTACAGGCATCTGGAGAAATACTGCACATAGGAAATGTAGGACTCATTAGCATAGATCAGATTCAACTTCTATCTCCTCTATTGTCATGCCTCCAAAATGCCCAGAATTAACTCTGTTCAGTTCCTTAGAAAGGTCCAACACACTACAGCCCTGTTTTAATTTGTAAAGCATCTTTCAAAAACGACCTGTTACTGTTTCTATTCTTACAATCAACCACGTTAGTTCATAATTATTTAACTGGACCTTAGCAGTGCTTTTAAAACTCACTACTCATGCTATCCTAAATCTTCATGAGGGCAATTCTCCTCCCCCTGCCCCTTGCTTTCCACCTCTACCAACTGCCCAGCGTCCTGCAGGAGCTGCTGGATTAGCGAGCCTAGCAGAAACAATCACAGACATCAGTGTTACTCCTTTGGGAGTACAGGGATGGACAAAGCTTTTTTTTTTTGAAGAAAGAGAGCAGGAATATAAGCAATACATCTCATCAACTGCTTAGATATTGTGAAGCTTATATAGAAAGTGAGATATTGAATAGTGGTGGTGAATAGAAAGCCAGGATTACAGGACAAGGATTTCACAGAGCTACATGTCTTTGGTAAGTTTCACTTCCAAGACTTAATATTGCTTTCACTTTGACTGAAAGAAAAACTTACAGGATTTTACATTGAACAAAGGAGGAGGAAAAAAAAGACGAAACTATCATTAATAACTCAGACATCTGATCACAAACAATTGTTGCTGTGTAGATAAAAAGAATGTAATGTCGGGTTTGATACGGAGCCAAAAAAAGTTTGTATTTTTAATTAACTCTTTGAATTTTTCCAATTAATTAACAGAAAATCCAGAGAGAACATAATTAAAATGTACCTCATGTTAAAACAAAAGTCACAGACTGCTGGCATCCTGGAAGTGTGGGCCTATATGCCAGATTTGAGAAATTAAATCAGCATTGCCAATTTCAGTCTTTCATTTGCCTGGGGAAGTAATTTTTTGAATGAAAGCATAAAGAACATATTGGTTTTCACTGCATCAGCCATAATGATAACAAATAGGAAACTTAATTTTTTTTGCCTTAGCTTTTAAACTTTTCTTACAATTTTAGAAGGGTCTTTGGGCTCAAAAGAAATGGAGAAGTGAAAGAATAGCGCAGGTTTGGGAGGTGGAACTGAGCAGTCATATTTTCTCTTTTAAAAATTACCACTGGTTTGTCTTTGACTCCTGGATGTAAGAAATCACGAACAGCTGAGGTTGTCGGGGCCTCTGGAGATTGTCTCTTCCAACAGCCTGGCTCAAAGCAGGACAGCTAGAGCATGCTGCTCAGGACATGTCACATTTTGCACGTCCCTGAAGACAGAGATTCCACAACCCCTGTGGGCAACTTGTTCCAGTGTCTGACTACCCTCGCAATAAAAATGATTTTTCTTATGTTTAAACAGGATTTCCTGCATTTCAGACTGTGTCCTTGTCTAGTCACTGGGCACCACTGAGACTCAAACTCACTGAGACTGTCCAAAAAGTGTCTAGCTCTTCTTCAGTCCTCCCCATCAGGTATTTATACACATTATTAAGTTACATTCTGAGCTTTCTCTTCTCCAGGTACACAATTCCACTTCTCACAATCTCTCCTTGAGTGCCACATGCTTCAGTCCCTGAATTATCTCACGGGCCCTCCGTGGGACTTGCTCTAGTGTGTCTCTGTCTAGGGGGCCCAAAACTGTACATAGTACTTCAGGTGCAGTCTCACCAGGGCTGAGCAGGGGAAGGATGACCTCTGCTGTCTGCTGCCAACGCTCCTCCCGCGCAGCCCACAGAGATGTTGGTCATCTTTGCTGTGACATGCAGTGATGGTCGTGTTCAATTTGCCTGACAAGGCCACTGGACACTTCTCTGCAGAGCTGCTTTCCAGCCAGGAAACGCCAGGAAGACCCTGGCACCTGATGCATGCCTTCCTATCAAACAATCCTTCCAATTTTGTAATAACTGTAAGCTTATTAAGAATGCCCTTTGTCCATCATTAAGATAATTAATAAAAAGTTTAAACAGTATTGGTTCTTAGGGTATCCCACTGGCAACTAGCTTCCAGCTGGACTCGGTGTTGCTGATTACAAGCCTCTAAAGCCAGCAATTCAGTTTTCAGGCCATCTTGCATAAAAGTTCCCTGACTTGATACTGTACTGAGGTAAGTCTTCATTGCTCCAACCTTCGCCACTGGTCTCTGGAACCAAGGATTCCTGAAGGCAATCTCACCCGTAAAGACTGAGGTGAGGAAAGCACTTCTAGACTTGATTAGCTTCGGTGTAGCAACCCTACACTACAACATACCAAATCAGAAAAGGCCTAGGACTGCTCCTGCAGTGTTGTCTCTGTGAGCATTGAGTTTAACAGGTGTCACTGAAAAGTACATGCTAGGAGGATACGCTTGCGTTTTTACGTAGACAAGTAGCTATCATGACTTTGGCAGCACTGTAAGGAAAACGAATAAGAGCTCATCTTCCCTTCACCTGAATTGATCCGGTCAGTTCAGTCTTTTTAATCAAGGTTTTTTTCTCTCTCCTTATTTAGAAATGAAAAAAGGAAGAAAGTAAATTAGATCACAAAAGTACAGACTACCTCATCTGCAGCTCAAAACCCTGGTAGTTTATGAGTTTATTAGATCTTTCAATAAAATACAATAGTGATGCTGACTGGCAGTATTGTCACAAAGAAGGTCTAAAGATTTTTCCCTTGCTTTTCATTTCTGACAAGTTAAAGAAATATGCCACTTAAATGGAGTGGCAGGGAGAGATCTGACCTGCTGTAATGCATCTTTCCATTTCTAGCATCTCTGTGAACAATGAGGTAAGTTAAATCCAGAACTCTTCTTTCCTAGGTTTTAAAAAGGCAGTGAGAAAAATGAGATTTCCTATAAGCTCAGAGTCAAAAAGGAGTTTTGTTATCTTTGTTGAAGTTATTTATACATTAATTTGGGTCACAGTTTTGCAAAAAGCCCATGATTAACTTCAAGCATATGAGCATGTCTTCTGATTTTTAAGTCTACTTTTACATTTCTGAGGACAGGAAAGCTTAGCTAGCTCCATATGAACAGCAATGTCCCAGTACGCCTTGCTTTCAAAATACAGCTATGACAAAGCAGTGGCACAATTCTTTCTTCTCAGCGGCAAACAAGCCAAAATGTTCTGTGTTCAAGGAATGGACATGTCTAAAAAATTCCAACAGCAACATCAGGATCAGCTCAGTGTTGATTGTTCTTTGTGGGAACAGCATGGACAACAGGCCCTGGCTATCTCAAGCATGGCAAGAAACGTCTTGCAGTCCTAAATTGCTACTGCCTGCTCTCCTGGTTAACACATCAGGTATTTTCTAGCTTGCAACCCTATTGATAGCAACATTTTACATCTGAGGATGGAGTTATATAAAGCTCATCTGAGACATGAGCAGCTCCTACTTGATATTGGAATAAACAATTGAGAAGTCATGGCAGCACCTCACTGGACCAGAGGCATTGACTAATTTGGTCTTCAAGACCCAGTTTAGAAAGGAAAGGAGCAGAATATCAGTGTGACACTCCAATTAGTTCAATAAAAGTGAAAGCCTTCAGAAGTTCTTATCATGAGTTGCCCACGTGGGCTTGCAGTGATTGTACATTGGTTCTCAAAGGAGGCTGCATTGTTAACAGCAACGTAATTATTGTGGGAAGTGTTGTCATGTGTGCAAAGGCAAAAGATCTGGTGCAACCTGGTGCATTTGACAGGCATACACAATCATTCCTCATTGTCTTTACTTTGCACAGATCGCCTTTTGTCATGTAAATTTTCCAGACCAGAGTAGGATAAATTGGAGAACAGAAGAGGATTTTCTTCACATAACCAGACGGCAAAGTAAAAATGAGATCCTTTGCAACCTCAGCAGATACATTTACTGCAGTCTACAGTGCCTTCTCTCTTGTTTTACCACTCACACACAGAGCCCCTGCCTAAAGAAAGAGTTCCCTTTGAGGATTCTAATCACAAGACATGGCAGGGGCTGCCCTGAGAAAAGTTACAACAAATAGCATGTCGGCATCTTTTTTATGTTTATCACACCAACAGCACCAGCACCAACATACAAAATTTCAAAGGAACCACAGTACTGTTGTGGCAAAAGAAGCATCACAGCTAGCACTGGTCTTCTTACAGCCAGACAGATAATACTTATCCTGGCTTTAATTCCATAGAAATAAAGCCATTTCCACACAGGGTACAAATGACTTTCTTTGTACAAAGGGTCAAATCCTCATAATGATAACCACAGTGCAAACCCAGTGAAGGAGATTTATTTCTTCACTTAATATTAATGGGATGAAAATCTGGCCGCTAGGGATTGTGAGGCTGTAAAATATGCAGTAAACAATGATTTCATTTATATGAAGAATGAGTACTATATTAAATTTGAGTTAAATATTAAATGAAGAATGTATTAAATATTAAGATGAAGATTCTACACACGTATTGTTTGTTGCAGATGAAAATAATAGCATATACGGTTGAGACTAACTTATGCACCATTTCAGGGGCTTCCTGTTCTTTAGGGAATGTCACAAATCCATAGGCAGTCTAGATTGCTGGGCTTTTTTTTTTGCGCAGCGTACAGATCTAACTTGTGTGCAGTTGATACCTTTTACGTTTGTAACCACACCTCAAAACCATAGTCCTATCTTTCTCTATAGCACACATAGTAAGTATGGGCTTATAAAACATTAGTCAAACACCCTTCAGCCCTTTGCAATGTATCTGTCGTGGGGAATAATCTCCTAGAAGGCAGGAGTCTCCTACTAGAAAGTACAAAAATATGCGTGGTAAAAGCAAGGATCTGAAATGTATTTGAAGCATTTCGTTAATATTTTTTCTTTTTTGGTCCCCCTCTGTGTGTTTCTCTTCCCCGTATTTCTAACGGATGTTTATCACCCCAAGAGTAAAATTTACTTCTAGACCATCTCCGTACCGATGATGGTCATACATGTTAGTCCTTGGAAAGCAAGGCAACCAAAACCACACGGTACTTCCTCCTCTCTCCAGAAAGCTACTCTTTCTTTTCCCACATCTAATTTGATGTTTGCTGTCTGAAGACTGCAGACTGTGTAGTAGAATATCCTTTTAAATAATGCATAAAAGATTACATGAGAAATTACAGAGGCAAAACATTACAAACTGCAACACAGGTTCTGTGGGCATGATATTCTCTCCTATTTTTTTTTTTTTTTTATTGTGATAATAAAGTTTTCTGTGAATTTTCTGTGTCCAGAAATAATTTTCCTTGATGTGACTTAGCAGTATTATGAGATCAACTAATCTGATGGCATAATCATTGTTAAAAGACATACAGTTCTGCAAAAGCATCCTACTCTGGTTTCTCTTCACTGAGATGGAGAGATTTACGATCACCAGTAACTGACATTCATAATCACAGTTGTTTACTCTATAAGCTGAATAACATTCATTACATAAACTTTTCTTTCTGTCAGAATTTCTTCTTTATTTAGACAGATGAGAACAGTGTTCTATCTCTCAGGACTGCATCTCTCTTTGCAAGTCACACCCTTCAGATCCTAACCTCCACAACAAAATCAATCAGGACTTAAGCTACCATTCATCACTTAAAGCTATTCCAGGGAAACCAAGATCAGATACAGAGGCTCGTTACAATCACAATGAAAATTGTAGTGTTTGAAGACGACTGCCAAAATGGCCAAAAGAGCTCTGCCTCCTACGTTCCCAAGAAGAGCTAGTTGTTCCTGTGACAGCTTCCCTGAAGAGACCTGTGCATTGTAGAATTTTTGAATCAGTAAATTCTTTGGCTTTTTGAGTGAGATTAATGAAGCAAAAATCAAACTGTATTTGGAGGAAGTTTTGGAGTCACATACAGGAAAAGTAAATCAATTAAATATGTTAACCTGCAGCAGTGATTTCCAAACACTGATCATTTTAGGAAGGAGCCCATATTTTAATTGTCTGCATAGTTCTAGTATATTCTCTGATAAAGATCTCACCTTGAAAAATGTTCAGAAATGAACTGATTTCACAGAGATTCCTGTATATTCCCATGCTGGTATTTTCACAGACTCTTCACGTCTCACAGGAAACTAACCAGAAATTAATGAAATTAAGGAAATTGCAAACCACAGCAAGTATTTTGTCTTCAGTGCCATAACTGCCTTAATTCACTACAAGTAAGCAGGCAGTGCTACTCATCAGTTGGATCTTCTCTATCTACTGGTTCAGTGTTTTGTCTTCCTCCCACTCAACTCTAACCTCTCAGGTCAGACACCACCAGAAGGCCAGCAACTGTGATCTCAGGGGATTTCTTTGCTCTGATACATTTTTGGTGTGGTGATGGACAATTACCTGGTCTGAGGCAATTCAAAGGACTCTTGCCATCAAATTCCAAACATCTTTTTGAACACAATCATGCTTTTTGATGCCTTCTTTGGAATTCTAAAATTCTTGATAACTTGAAAACTTTTTTGAAGAGTGTGATGGTGACTTACTGTATATTTTCTGAGAAACTTCCCTCAAAGCTTGAATGACATTTTTTAAGACAATTAATTTGGTTGGAGTATCTGGGACTCTGCAGAGTCTACTGATAAAAGATGTACAAAGATCTTCATCGTATTCTGTGTTCTTATTGCTTCTGAAAAATTCTGAAGCACTCAACTTTTTTTGCATTTTACCCAGTCAAGGATGACTGTCACTCATCAGTCAAGGCTCTGGAAATGGATCCCGTGCTGTGCAAGTTCACCATCTCTGAGAAGCTTTGCTAACTTGAGAACAAATATGTTGATATCTCTATTCTGAGACCCTAGTCAGCCCATAGGAATAAGAGTTTCTGTTAATTTGGGTGAACTTTTTGGTGACCATCACATGCTTTGCACTGACACACAAACGCCTTTACAACAGACATCAGTGGTTCTTGGCTTAGGGAAGTTAAGCAAATGGCTGTACGTGGCTGTACTACTACACTTGATGGGCTCTCTCCAGCAACATCCATGGCTAAACTTCCAGATTTCCTTCAGCCTGTGATGCCCTGCTCTTACCCTAACAAAAGACAGACCCATGACAGTGACAGCCCTCTTGCCTGTTAGCAGCTAGGAGTCCCTTCATTGTAGTGCAAGTCCATATCACACGTACCAAATTGAGCACCATCAAAACTGACTTCCAGACCAGCCTCCATTACTCTCAACATCTAAAGTCACTTTCACAAAGACTATTAACAACAGCAGTCATACATTTACTCAGAAGTTTCCAGTTCTTCTGCTGGAATCAGATGTTTCACCCCCACCATCTGGTGTGAAGACATACCCACATTGCTAACCACATACCCACATTGCTAACAAGCAACTCTTCTGTGATCTTCAGCACCTCACCCCTTTGACAGTGGAGATGATATCTAATTGTGCCTTTTGCCTTTCAAAATGGTGAACCCGTGCATTGGAATTTCTGAAGAGTACACTCTTGCAGTCACAGACAAACAAACAAGGTTCATTTCTTCTCATAACCCACAGAATAAATGATACTCTATTAGTCCTAACTTTTATCAACATGATAGGATGCATACACGTTGGAGGAAGAGAGGAAGAGATTAGACAAACTGAGGAGCAGCTATCATTTAAAAATACATAAATTTTCCTTCCATACCTCCATTCAGCATGTTAGGGTAAAATCCCAGTCTTAGTTCCTGGAATTGAACAGAAGACCTTGGAAAATGAATTCTGTTTGTATAAACTATCATTGCATGTCAAGATCACTTCAACTATTATTGGGATATAACCCAGAAGTGTCGCAGTAGTTCAGTCCCAATGCTCAGAGGAAAGTCTTTTGTGGGGAGGGGGGGTTGTACTGCAGAGCACTGCACTTCAAGCAGACTGAAAAACACTGAATAGCAGCCAATCTTTTTTTCCTTTTGAGCATTTCCTTTCCTCTTCAAATGTCCTATGAAATTAAGGGAAAGGAAATCAGTGCAACCTTCTCTAGGAAAGACAAGGTTACTTTTTCTTTTACTTTTTACTGTAAATGAATTCTACTGTGACTAGAATTGCATTCAATTTCTCTCTTCAATGCTTTGAAGGAGTTTGAAAGGTTTATTCTGCTTCACTATAAACAGCACTCAGCAATATTCGCCATATAACTTGGTGCATAAATCATGAACCAAAAGAGATTATGAAGAGTTAATTTATTTTTACTAGATTTAGTCTATGCAGCAGGGGAAGCCTCTTAACTCATACGAGGTAATAAAGTTGCAGTAATATTTTTCCATTCTGATTCTTTACGTGCATTTTTCCAATATAAAAGATGCTCAGGGTGTTTTTAGGCTCTGTGATGTTGCACATTATTTTATTCAACTCCTACTCCAGAGGATTGAGTTTCCAGTAGTACATACTCCATTACTGCTACACATGCACATCCCTGGTGTCAAACAAATAAACATAATATAGTAACATGAACTTTTTAAAGCATGTGCACTCTAATTTCCTCTATAACAGTTTTGCACCTTTCCAGTTAAGCCTGCAGCATGTTGGTGTTTCAGGCTCGGCTGATGTTTTCTAGCACCTGAGTCTCTACAAATCTACCCCAGGATAGCCCTGCAAGCTTTAATCTATTCAAAACACTAGAAAGGATTTGCACTGGTGTGAAGCTGGGATAAGAGAAAGGAATCACATGTGGATATGTAATTACTGGTAGCAAGTGATTTGCACTGGGATGATACTTTGCTGTATTAGGGTTGATACAATTCCAGTTGTAGTTGGCAATCAATGTATCATAGTTGTGGATCACACCTAGGGGCCTCATATTTAGCCACATCCCCATTAGGCTGTAGCTATTGGTAGCTTGTCTCACCCTGAAAATGAGAACTGCAGCATTTCAGTGTGCTATGAAGTGTGTTTGGGTACATCTTGGTGCAGAGGAGTCCTGAGAAGCACTACTGGTTCTCTTCTCCAGATAACAGTGATTTATTTCACACTGAAGCCATTAATTCCGGTTTAGTCAGCAGTGAAAAAAAGACATAAGTTCTCGTGTGCCTTTTCTTTCACTGACTTAGGAACTTCTCTTGTAAATGAACTTACAAGACGCCACAGCTATCACACTGCCTCTCGTGATGTATAACGCCTGTTTGCACAGTGGTATTGTGCTATTACCATTCATTTTGATAGCGTGTTTCCTTCCTCTCCCCTCAGTTGGTTCATCTGGATTGTTGCCAAGATGGTTGCCTTGGAAACTAATTAAGTAAAGCCTCTGGTTAGAAGCAGAGTTTCAAGCATTAAACTATTTGAGAGACAGATGCAGAAATTAAGGTAATGTCTGTGAAGACGAAAGGGTTTATCCTTTATATGGAGAAGAAAGACCTGCATTAAATGCCAGAACTGAAATAAGGCAATTTCTATACAACACTGATTTTTTAAAACCTGGAAAAGATGTGCGATCAGGGATTTTAAAATCAGACGTTGGCTAAGAAGAGGTGAAAGAAGATTCCCAGAGCTGTGAGGAATAGGGAGATGGACAGACGCAGCAGGACAAAAATCTGAGGAGTTCACATGTTGAGCGAGTTGCAGCCAGCAGTTCCTTCTCCCCCAGATATTCTCTACCTTTAAACGATTTCTTCTGAATCTTGTTTTTAAAAAGTACCAGCAAAGCTAATGAAAGACCAAATCCTGTCCCCACAGTCCAAGTGCTGCATGGGAAGCACCCATGTGTACATTTACTTTCAAAGAACATCAAATGTGGCAATGAGAGGCTATCACAAAAGGGCCCTCGGGCTTGACTTTTCTGCTGAGACTGCCAGCAAGGGTAACAATTAATGCCAGTGCAGGAGCATCTCTCATGCTGTGGACACGGGCTTAAGGGTGAGTGGGATGCTCACAGGGCTTTGCGAGGGCAAACGCAAATGCACAAATTCTGTGTGCTGAAGCTGCAGAAAAAGGCAAACTGTGCAGCAAAACGTGCCTTCACAGCTACCTATTAGCTGAAATTCAAAGCAAGGACAGTCTCTCTACGAGTAGAATGGTATCAATTTAAATATTGTCTCCAGGATAATGTTCAGGATAATGATTGACTCTACACCTGCAGCAGTGTAACTGAGAAAGGATTCTGAATCACTGTACGTTTAATGGCAATGCAGAGGTTGCCATATAAATATCTCTGTAACTGCATAACAGCATACTGCAGATGTTGTGGCAAAGATATGAAAATACCAAAAGCAGATGCATGTCCGTGCATTGGTGTGCACATTTATATCCCATGAGTTATCACAAACATAAAATGAGTAATTGCTACTATCGCAGGAAAATAAAAATTCTGACGGTGACTTGAGGTTCATATGTCTCTGGCATAGGAAATCAGATTTGCTTGGCAGAGGTCTTCTCCATAAGTCAGCATGTACATTTATGGAAGGACACTTTGCATTAATTTTTATTATTACCGATCAGATACATTTAAAACTGTTCTTTAATGCTTCTTGAACATTTTCAATATCTGTGTGCCATTACCTTGGTCTGTGGGACGACCAGTACTCAAATTGTTCAATTCCTGTCATTTGGAATCTGCCTTGCCTTGTGAAGTCTGGGTGATGGCTTTGGAGAGCCATTCTTATTTACAAATTAGAAATTCTATCCTCAGGTACGTGTGCAATGTGCCACATGTGGGGCAGATTAACCCGAGATGTTGCTTCTCTCTGCTTCAGCAATCCATCTCCAGCTCTTTATTAGTTTTACAGCAGAGAGCAGTAGGCCCTTTAGGCAGATACAGCTGTCAGTTCTGACATATGCCCATTTTTTTACTTACCTTTTGCTAGCTACAGTCCTGAGGGTAACTGACTCAAGTAGTTCCCTTTTGCTTCCCACAAGCCCAAACAAACCTGAAACTCTCTGGATGTGAGGGGAAAGAAGTGACCTGTCACTCTGCCTTAGATCCCAGTTTCAACAATACTCATGGGCATCTAATGAAGGAATGCCCTAAATATTAAGTTTCTAGTTCACTGGAAATATAAAAATGAACTGTACCACTTTCTGAATGATGTTACACAACGCCATACACACTGGATGCTCTCTCCTTCAAGTGTCCCATTGTGTTTATAGGCAGTTATTGTTGCTATTTTTGATGACTACTGGTGCAACCTAATGCTGTGTTTTTGCATTTATTTTTCTGATAAATGGCAAAGCTGTTTTGCAGCAAGCCCAGTCCTTAGTGATCTGAGCAGCTATGCAGAGGGAGAAAAACTTGGAGATAGTCTTCTTAATCTCAAACGTTCACACTCAAATGTCAAGTCACAGTCAGTGCCAGGATGGGACAGAGTTCAGTCAATCAGATTACCCTTCTTAATCCCATGGATGCTTTACTTCAAGTCATCTTTGACAGTTTCATTATCATCGTAAAATTTTGGGGACTGCATTCTCTGCTATAATATTACTTCTGCTTTGTGAGATGCCTCCACTCAGAAAAGAGATTACCTTGGAACCTAACCTATATGGCTGTGTTTGGAGATAGTACCCTTTTGATAAAAGCACACGGTCTCTGGAATAATTGGGTCTTTTGTAAAGTTTCACCATTTTGATCCCAAATGGAGTTTCTTCCTCCTTATTTTCCCTCGGGAGCTTTACTTCTAAATGGACACAAAGCCACTCTAGTCTGAAATACAGTCTGTTATCTTGGGAATAAGAAAAAACACATTTTTTAACTCGAAAACATGCCTCTAAATACACGGTCGAATGGGCTAAAGCTTACTGTTAGTTCTCAGAAGAAAATGTTCAGTTTATGAGAACAAAATATTATATCTGTCCGTGAAGGAATACAGTAATATTTTAGCACCAAGGGAAAAGAAGTGTGGGGAGCTTATGAATTTTGCATGACGTAAGTGTTGCCATCCGTATGCTTGAGTGGCCACTAGATGATTAAATTGGATATAGCTTTGTTGTGCAAGAAGTGATATGGATCCACATGGTTACAGAACTATAGGGCAAATGAAGAAACAGACGGTAACCAGGAGAATGACTATTGATTTCTGTGCTTCCTTTTAGTCCACAGGTAAGAAGATATAACTAGAGGTGATCTGGGCACGGTATCCACCTTTATGTACAATATGGAGCCACAAAAGGATTCTCTGGGATGCTGAATGAAATCAGATGTGCTACACAGGGAAACCTCAGACAAAACAGGTTATCCAGAAAGAGTGCAAACTATGGTGTCCTCCTTCTCTCCCTTTACATTCACCCACCAGGCGAAAACCTTTCATGGGTACCAGCCAGCCCTGAGGATAGAAATACCTCATAGGTTCTGACAGGCATCAGAACTTGGAAACAGTTGGACATACAGATGTGCCAGACATTAAAGGCATGTGGAATATGAAGGTCACTGTCTCACATATCTGCATGCCACTGGAGGTAGGTACAAAATATTCCAGTAGGACCTAAAGTCTCTGAAGAAAATCCTTAGGTAGGTATTTGGATTTAGGTAAGCCTACACCTTTGCAAGAGAGGTGCATCCTTGTTTGAACTGGTTGAAAAAAAACATCAAAGGAAGAGAACTGCACTCACTGACCAGCTTGACTCTTGAGAAGAGGTCACTCTTCTTTAATCTGAGCACTAACACAAAGCCACAATATGTGATTTCTGGAGCAGAGACCTGACAAGTTGCTGACCAGTCTGGTAATGTGCCTAAAAGTCTGATAGCAAACTCAGAACGTGCATAGATTGTTCAGTGGTTTATGATCCATTTATTTCTGCTATGATCTGTGTTCTTGAATAAGACCTATTTCCATTTCTCAAATCTAGGTTCCCTAACAAGTGCTGTCCTTGCAGAATGAAATGGCAGTCGCCACACCTCCAGGGTGTCTGCAGACAGTCACCTTCCCTGGGGGCAGGCACTGCTCCTGGGAGGAGCCTTGAGGATGGGCCCTGAGAAAGAAGGATGGAAAGGATAATGGTGCTGAGGCAGCCTATGGCAACGGCTGTGGGAAGTTTGTCCTTCAGATCTGTGCCACCACAGGCAGGGAGCCCTGATGGTTTCCCCTTTTCTCTTGCTGGGTATACCTGCAGTGATGTAGTCAGCATGGAGATGTTACTGCCTTGTAACTGAGCAGCCCCTATAGATTCCATGCATAGCACTAATCTGACTTTCTAAACTGCAATCAAACACAGATTTGAAATATTCAAATCCAGAGCTATCTTTCCCCTCAGTGGTATGCTATCAGCAAACACAGCTGGCTATAACGAAGACAACTCACCATTCCCTTGAGCAAACTGGAAGGCTGGGTTTAATACTGCACGTATTTGTGAAATTTTTTAGCTACCTTATGAGAAGATAACAAGGAAAGGAGATGAGATGGAACGAAATGCCTAAAACCAATAGTTATTCAGCTGACAATCTGGGGACCTGCATTACTGACTTTCCCTGCAGAAACTTAATCATTCCTCTTGAATTCCAGATTAAAAAACAAACATAAAACTCTGGAAAATGTTGCCAGAAGGTATTTTTAACACATGAGGCACCAGCTAGGGATATGCTTGGACAATTTTTTTTGTCAAGTGAATGGTCCTGCTGAAATAAATGGGATAATATGCCTATGAAAGTGTTGCACAACTGGAATCCACTTGTTGGACTTCTAATGAGACAGGATTAGTATCAAAGTATTTGTCTCAGAAGCTACATTTGGTTTGCCTTACAGGTTTTTGTTTCCTAAACAAAAAATTGTAAATCCATTTCTGATACTGCAAATTCAAACAATTTTGCTCATGAGTACCTTAAGTAAAACTAAGGGAAAATAATTATATTACATCCATGGGACAACACACGTGACATAACACTTGCATGTGAAAATGTCTGACAGGTTTGATTGCAAAGCAATGGACTGCATTCAACTGCTTGGCTAAAGCTGATTGAGTTACAAAGTCCAACCGGAAGGAGATGTTTAGATCTTTTAGAAATACTTCAGATTATTTTGGATAAAGATTTCATGAAAAGTAAGTTCAAAAGACGGACAGTGAGCATAACAACAGAGAAAAGCCTCATTTAACCATACAGGGACGGGCTATGTGCAAACTGAAGGCAAGAGAAAGGGCTATAACTATACCAAAGTGTGAGCAAACTATTGTAGAGTTCAGGGATACCTGGCAGCCCCAGCACCAAATCTTTAGTTACACAGATGCTAATAACATGAATGAAAAGTGGAATCAAACACTCAGTAAAATTATAACTTTGTCTTTCAGCTTCAAATGGCTGCAGAAAAAACGTTTGCCAATTGTTCTGCTAGATTATTTGCTTGGTGCTTGGCTTTGAAATGGTTTGACTATTTTTCTCTCACTTGCACATTATAATAAGAAGAGTGAATAAAATGTAAATGGACTTAGAAAGATCAAACAAAGTGCCCATTCTCCAGCTGAGAGTGGGCCCAGTGTTATTAATCTCGGTTTGGGTGTTCTCTTGCATCACTGAAAAAAGATTGGGCTGTAGTCTTTTGCAAGAATATAAGCAAAAGGAAGAAAGTAAAAGTTAAGTTTCTTACAGTTCATGAACTTCCCCAAAGAGAATAGTCACCATATTGACTGAAAATTACAGTGTAGAATGCAATGCTACATGTTAGTATCACAATCATTTAGCAGTAGAGTTTCGGGTCAGCATGGCCTTGTGCTATCCTCTTGAGACAAAGCTCCCTTCTCTGCCTGTTGCTGTCTATCACCAGCATCTCTGGGATCTGTGGCAGTGATTCATCCCCACACACCAGCCCTCCACCATACCTCAGGGCTGGACCAAAATGGAATATATTGGAAGAAACTCGGTGAATGTATCTTTTGCATTTCCAGGATCTGTTTATAGCAGTGAGGTCAACTTGCTACTAGTATACAAGACAACATTTCTAAAAGAATGCTAATGCTTCATGAAATTTAAATGATACTTTTGATCTATTCTGTATCGTAAATCCCAGTTAAATTTATGAGTTGGTCGTAATCAGAGGGTTTTTCAGTCTTAATACAAATGAATTTCCACATGTCAGTGATAGATAGCCACATAGATTAGGTCCTGCACCAACCCTGGCTAGGTGGCAAGCCCAGGCAGAGGCACCCTCTCTGTTTTTGCTTCCCATGATGTCTATCTGTCCAACACCTCTTCAAGCATGCTGTGCAGAGAGGGATGCAGGTATTTTGGATTGCAACCTGGCACGGCTGTGGGTGAAGAAGGCTGGGCAACAGCAAACTAGTGACTCAAAACTGGGCCCTCATCAGAAAAGGTGAATTCTATCACCTCCAATTTAGGCTTGTCAACAGCTCCAGCCGTGCAGAGGGAAGGGATTAATGTCCCCAAAAGCATTAAGGAACAGTTTAAACTTTTTGCACCGTTTGGACCAGTTGAATTTTTCATCAGCAATATTTGCATTTGAGAATTGTTTAACTGGCCTTTTATTTCCTGTCCCAGGTTCCATTTAACAAACTACACCTGCCTGGCACTCCCTGCAAGAAACCCTGGCAGTAGTAATGCTGCTCTGGTGGATGAGGCTTCAGAATCTTAACCTACTTAAAATAATACATTATTAACATTTGGAAAAAATATCACAGAGACATTTCCTGGTAAGTTACATGTAAGTACCGCCACCAACTGTGGACATCAGTGAGGAATTTTAACTTTACTAGGTAACTGGCTGGTCACTGGGACTCAAACCTTTAATTATTTAATTTAATTAAATTTAATTAATTTCTAGGAATGGACAGTTATGGAAACATTAACAAAACGTACCACTGAGAAACCACAGTTCCAGAAAGTTTCAAAAACATACCTGTTCCAAAATGGTGTTTATTCTGTCTACTTCACAGTCAATTAAGTATCTTTTTTCTTGTCGCCTGTCCATTTCCTCTATAATTCTTCTGAATTCTTGAACATCCTTTATGCTTCCTACAGATCTGGCTGTCACTTGCCAGTTGTTTTGAACTGCTGCTTCCATAATTGCCTGGAGAATGGAAAATCCTGTAGCAGGAGAGATAATGCAGCCATTTAAAATCAGAACAAAAGTAAAAACTATTTTGGATGTTTAATAAAGTGTTTGCAAAAAATACATCATCCAAAGGGACACAGACCAGCTAATAACCTGGAATTGTTTCACTACTTGAGAGAGCTACAGCGTAAGGACCAGTTTCTTATTTCTGCTATGCTACTGCCAAAGTCACTGACTTCAGCAGAACTGTTTGGTGGTATACGACTGTGAGGCGCATCAGAATCTGTCCAATATATCATATTATGACCCTCTCAGGGATGTTTATAGTCGCACTGGGGTTGATGCCAGCTGAGAATAGGAGCCTGCAGCCATTACTTGGGCAAAAGTCCATCAGTTTGAAGAGCCGGACAGAAGGGGTAATTTGCCTGTGCAGACTGCAGCAATGGGTCATTAACTGGCAAAGGTCCAAGCACTGCACAAGAATGCCAATTAAGGCATTGTACCAGCTATTGGAGCCCTGAACCATGAGAGAATATTTTACTGACATTCACTCGGACTTCAAAAAATGTTTTTTAAATACGGAGCGTAGCAGCATTAACTCCACTTTCAATGCTTCTGTTGAGGTAATACCAACTTATTCAGCAGCTGAAACAGCAGAGAGAATCAGCATGGACCAACCAAAGGCTGCACTGTGGGAAGTTATACAAGCAAACAACATTTCATTTCTTGGGAACAGCTGTGCCTGGGCTGCAGGAAGAACTCAAATCCCCAAGTGAGAGATGGTGCAACTGCATACGGCAACTTCCTTCAAGTCATGCCATGCAGGGGAGGCACTGGACATAGATTTGCATCCCTTTATTTCTGTATGTAGCTGAGAATTTGGTGAATTGCCTGTTTTGATTCAGGAAATTCAATTTTTTGCATTGTTCTTTCCAAACTGGGTAGATGCCAATCAAATATAGAGTTCATCTCCTTCAAACCCACACAGTTGTCTCCAGTGTGGATTCTGGATATAGAAACATCCACATGAGCTACACTTCTGCCCAGATAATTTATAGGCAGAACCTTCTGTCTAATCATTTGGTCATGCTGTGGATTTCTTATCCACATCCAGGCTTGAGAAGCTCAGGATGTCTTCGCACCCACAAACACCTACATAAGCATACATGTTCAACAGATCAGTTCACCATGCTCTGTGATAACCCACCCCCTGTGCTCCTGGAGCTGAAAAGACTTTGAGTTACAGAGAAGCAAAATATTCACTGTTTCATGCTGTACCACTAGCTATCTGTCATTGCAGGGCTATGCTGATAACAAACAACTTGTGCCAGAGTCTGATTTTCTGCAGCCTGCTGTAAATCCACAGCGGCCGTCTGAAGGCAGGAGTTGCACCATAGCAGCAATACAGATACAAAGAAGGAAAGGGTGATTTTCTAGACTGCAGTTAGATTATTACAATTCACCATGTGACTTCCTTAAGTCTCACGCAGATGCCCTTACTCTCCCAAGGAAACCTTCCCGATTCTTCACGCTTTTCCTCATATGAATGTGCTTTTTCACCACGATAGGTGGTGACAATTAATATGTACACTGGTTGGGAATTCTTTCTGGCATCTGCTTTCCCCTGAGACTATTGAAACAGAGGCATTTACATATGTATAGTACAACGAACTCGGTCTTCCTTAACATCATATTTTACAAACATGGCTGTGATATCTGCGACAGCATTATGATTCCATTACATGTAGGAGGAAGATCTAGGCCTGAGATACTTGCTTGGCTATAAATTAGGAATTCTGATGAGAGAGCACAAAAAGCACTAATGGGGACTTACAAACACTTTGAGTATAAAGATATGCTTTTTAAAAAAGCGATTCTAGAAAGCAATGAATATTTATAACTTTGTTTCATCATTCATATGACATGCAAGTATGAATCTTGAAGTTTCTTTAAGCAGCAGAACACAGATCATAAGTATTTTTTTTCACTCAGAATTGAAAAAAATGGTTTAACAGATTGTAAAAAAACTTGACACTTTAAAAAAACAATATCTCTTTTTGGTTTATAACATGCAAAGCTTACAAACCGTCTCAACGAAATAAATGGAAACGAACGTGCTGGAGTGCAGCTGCCATCGACTGACTGCCATGTACCCTTGTTTCATTTTTGAATCAGAGCTCACTTCATCAACCTGGAATATCTCAGAAGAAAGCTTGGCAATTTGTCTGGTTTTGTCCCACTGCATGCTTGTGTTCATGTGTGCGAGGTGGTGTTTTTGCACATATGTGTATTAGTTGTTACCATTTCGAGAAAAACAAGGTTAGTCAGTGGCCTTTCTCCTCTTTGTGAAAGTACAACAATACAATCACAACACTTCCAATGCAAAACAAACAAACAAACAAGTTGCAGAACTTCCCCATTTAACACACCTATGGCCACCATCTGTGCCGTGTCAGCCAGCTGCTGGGGATGCCTTCCCCACCATGGCAAGTGCCACTTGCCCCTCCTGTGACAACTCCCTGGGGCCCTTTACAAGCCCATTCCCTTGCTTTTCAGAAACCCCACTCAGCACTGCTGCTTGCAGAAAGGCAGTGCAGGTGCTCCTTCACAAGCATGTGTTTCCCGACGTCTGGTGCCTACTATGCTGATTGCCTTCAGCACCATTTACTGCATTTTACATTGCTCCCCATTATGTGTTATTTCTATAGACGACATGTCCAGGCTCCAGCTGTACTTTACCATTAAAAGTGCTGTTATATAAGCAGTGAGACTGTGTAAACAAAAGGACCATTTTATCTTCAAATATGAACTCTTCTTGCTCCTTAACAAAGCAATGCAAGCTGTGGCTCTTCAGGGCTACGTCTGAGTAATGAATGAACAAACGGTGCTCCCTGCTTTGTGCACATCAGTGACCAGACCTGCATGCTGAGCCTTCCCATCTCCTGCCCTCCAGCCAGTGCACTGCAGGGATGCTGTACAAAGCATGCTCATTCCAACACCCCCAGTGGTGCGGATCTCTCAGGAGTGCCTCTCAGCCCAGCCGCCCTGCAGGAAGCCAGCCAGACACCCAGCTATCTCTGCTTTGTAGCTTTCTGTGGTCTGCATCATTGCTACCCGGAAAGGCTAAAGGACTGGCAATCCATAACAGATATGCAAAGATGCAATGCAGAAAGTGTTTTCATTAATATTGTTGCTGGTCTATGCTGTTTCAAATGTTAAAGCCAAAAAAATACTTATAAGGCAAGAAAAAATGACTTTCTTCTCTGAGATGACAGCAACAAGGCCATCTCTAAGCAGGCTCACAACAACACCATGACTGAAATTCAGCGGTTGCTCATTCTATAGCTATTGATATAAACACGTACAACAGGAAAACCTCAGTCAGCCCCAAACCTGATTTTCTACTTTTTTCCTTAGTCAGACTGTAGCTATGAAGGAAGCAGGATGAAGAACACATTTCTCTGGAAGTGCTGCTGCTGGAATTGCATCCTCTTGATGAAGGGGACAGTCTCTTAAGCAGGGTCTGTGGTGACAGAACAAGGGGAAGTGGCTTCAAGCTTAAAGAAGGTAGATTTAGGTTGGATAGAAGGAAAAAGACTTTTACAGTGAAGGTGGTGAGGCATTGGAACAGGCCACCCAAAGAGATGGTGGGTGTCTTGTCCCTGGAGACATTCAAGTGAGGCTTGATCAGGCTCTGAGCACCTGAAGCTGTCCCTGGTCAGGGCAGGGAAGTTGCACTTGATGACCTCTAAGGGTCCCTTCCAACTCTAACGATCCTATGATTCGACGCCAGCCTTTTTGATGACACCATGTCCCTTTGCTATGACACCAACACATTGGCATTACTGACATACAGGTATCTCTGGCCACACGACGACAAGGTCCATACTTGGCAGGTCATACAACAGTCATGTTATGCTTTGGGAGATTCTAACCATGTCCTGCGGGGGAGCTTCACCTGTGACTGCTGAATGCAACCACACAAGTCAGTCTGATCCGTACCTACTAAAAGCACCAACTCTGGACTTAATATTCAAGTGCAACGTAGACCAACTTATTCTTGAATTATTAATGAATTAAAAAAGCTAACCCTCACCTAAACTGTCAGCAAAATGACTGGGCTGGAAGAAACTACAGCAATAAAACTCAAATAAAACAAGTGCCCAGCTTACTACTTAGTGAGCTGAAGCAAGTACTTTGATTTTTGCTGACTGAAGCTTGCAAAAAGAGAAAATATTCAATACAATTTTTCCTCAGAGCATGGAAAATATAATTTGTTGCAATGCTGTATCTGTGCTTTAAACAAGCCAGACAGAATTACATTCTGGGCAGCCCTCACTGCAGCCAGACTCAGACATACATAAGCTCAGCATCTTCACAGGAAGAAATGCTTCTGTCTTTGTCTTTCAGATAGTTATTTTGATACAAGAATGTCTGACCCTACCAGCAAAGGTGAAAAGGACATTTAACTCTTTTTCATCTGTTTATGAAGCTCACAAAACATCTCCCACACCCCATAAGCAAAATTCATCTACACAGTCTGCTCAGACAGATGAAATTCCACATAATTCATCACTGAACTTATTTAGACAACAGCAGTCGTTAATATGCCATGAGTAAATGACCACAATGGAACATCTGTAAAATCACACGAGAGCCCTCACAGATGGCACCAAAGTACTAAGAAAAGATTACCAGTGATGTAATGAACTCCTTTTCTGGATGTTCCTGGTAAGATCTTGGATCTTAACCTCCATTTAGAAATGGAAGATTATTTACTTGCAGTCCCTCTTTCTTTTTTCCTTGATGAGCACATTAGATCTTTAAGGAGTATATTTTCCTGGAAGGCAACATGGTTTTGCCTGGTGAATATCCTGAACATCAGCTTGGATCCAAACACTTGTATTTTGAATCTGTGACACGACCCAAAGAACTGAGATTCTGGCTTACGAGCAAAATTCAGGGATTTAATTGTGGGCTTACATTTGACCAGGCCAGGAAGGAGGCCATCAAGGTAAGTGTTTCCTCAAGCCAAACACAAGTTCTATGATGCCAACTTACTTTTCAAGAGTAGCAGAGGTCTGTAAGTTGAGCTACACACAGATACTCTGTGTGTTTGGAGCTGAGCCTAGCACTAATATAAAGCAAATGGGTCCGCACAACACGTGTGATTAAAAACCAGCTACCCAACTCAAATCCTGCCCTATCGTTCAAAGTGCAAGCATGTTAGTTTGGTAAGCACCCTTTGCACAGCCTGCATCTGCTCAATGATATTACAGTAGGGGAAGAAGCAATGAATGAACTGCTAAATTAACCACCAGAAAGAGATGCGGCAACTGAGCGTTACACTGGAATGCTCTCTCAGTCCAAACCACGTATGCTCAAATTATTAAACAAAAGTTGAATAACCACATTCCATTTGTTTTTGACTACTGCTTTTGACCGGTTTCTGTCTGGTAACCAACATGTGAAGTGCTACACTCTGCTGTTCTGCTAGCAGACAATCTTCTAGACCAAGCAGCAAACACATTGTAATGTTAGTTATTGCTTCTATTTGGATTCAGTAAACTTCTAGTCTCCCCTGCACACACATTATATTACTGCAACCTGTCACCCATAAACACAGAAATCTATATAAACAGGCACGTCGGCTTGGACGTGTGCAAGTGAACTTGCTTGGCACTAAAAGAGAATTTACAGGAACCATCTGGTCTGCATTTGTTCAGGATGGGATATAGGTAAACATGCAGGAATTCAGATCTGCCAAAGGCAAGTAAAAGCCTTATTTATTTTTTTTAAGTGCTTCTTTCAGAATGCTTTTCACCTTGATCTGCTCTTCTATAACATTCTTGCATCTAATTCATCTCAAATTTTACTCAGGTTTTAGGTCAGTGCAACTCAGTGATTTTGAATACAGCTGTGCCAGTGTAAAATGAGAGTAATGTAGCAAGGGAGCAAAGAGTACAGTAACCAAGGGCAGACGTAAAGTACCATAAGCAATGCTGTCACTTCTCTAAGAGGACTTTTACATATGACTTTCACAATGATGTTGACAGGTCTCCTAGCATATGACATACAGGTACATCTCAACACAATATTATGATCTGAAGCTTATTGAAACAACTGTGTCTGGTTTTGGCTTTGCCATTCTTTAAACATTTTCAAGTGAATAACAATATTTGAGCTGCTATAGTCTTCTGGATGCAAATGGGTAACAAAACAGATGAGATGAAGGCACTTAAAAACCAGAGCATTCTACCTGGGGAAAATATAACAGGTAAACAACTGTGCAGAGAACGCAGAAGAACTAGCACAGAAGACAAAATAAAGCAATAATATAATCTGAGAAGTGACAAAAGGTGAAGAGCATTGTGTTGTCCAGTAGGCATAGGCTGCAGGGTATTATCTCTGCACTTACTACCAGAAAAAAACCCCTCTTGATACTTATGCTGTAGAAAGATGACAGAGACAGTGGTGAGGGCACCCGTCACCAGAGGATGCTGAGATCTTGGAGACATGGGCCTAAGGATTATGGAGGAGAGACCTCCCAAAAAGAAAACAGTTTTTACACAGAAGCAGTGGAACCATGAAGCTACACAAACATAAAAAATAATTAACTTCCAAGTTTCAGGATCTGAATGCAAATAATTAAATGGCTTAAGTACAGAGTGATCTCATTTGCCAAGTTCTACACTGAGTCAAGGGCTTTGTCTCTCTCCAGCAGAGACCTGAAAGCCTGAAATTACAAATCAAGCACAATACTGTCACAAACACAGTGGGACTCAAAACTCGGAGCTGAACTCCAGTGATATTCCTGCCCAGTGCCTATTTCCTGAGTGCTCTGAATTCTCCAGCAAGGACATGCTCCAAGAGACAGCAGCAAACTCAGAAAACATCATTTACTCACTACAGTTCTGCATCCAACTGCTGTCAGGAGACCAAAAACCTAGCCTGTCAGATGCCACCAAGTTGACTAAAATGAGGCCTTAAGTCTGCCCTTAACTTCAGGCACATTTGGATGACAGCCTGTAATGCTATAATGTGATGGAAAGCACAACAATGATAGCAGGACAGCAATGTCCCAGGTTGCAGCATGCAAGGATATGCCCAAATGTAGCAGCCTTAGACACAGAAGCAAAAGGAAAAAAAACTGCTTGACCTTGGAAGGCCTCAGATAGGCAGGGATCTCCATCAAGATACTCCCACCTCCACTGTCAACTCTTACATGAGGTCTGGGAAGAGGTGGATCCTGGCTCCACTCTTCCAGTCACTCAGTTGCATTGCACAGATCTGAGCTCCCACAGGTTGGCCCTACTTTCCCACCAGGTGCTCAATCACTGGTTCAAGCCATGACTTAGCACTTCCACTACACAGTCCCTTTGGTTCTCTTTCTAGTTTGAGAGAGAGATAACATAAGAGAACAAAGTTTTTTTCCATGTTTGTAAGAGGCGTGGAAACCAATGAAAGGTAACACAGACATGAAGCTGTGTAAGGCATCATTTTGTAGGAGTTGTTCATGACCTGTACCTGCAATTGAGAAGCTGAAAGAGAACAAAAATCCCAACGTGTTGACTAGCACTCAACTGATGAGGCTAATTACTGCATGTTAAAAATACATACCAATTGTGTTTACATATTTATCGCAGCAAAAAGACTCTAATTAGGAGTCACAGAGTTAGCAATTACCAGGCTGGAAAAGAAAACCTAGTATCTCTGCAAGACAACTCAAGCACATTCCATGTGAAGCCAGTTCTCAAAGGGAAAGCTTACAGAAGCCAGAACTGGAGCATGTGGAGATGCTGAATGACACATGATGAATCCAGCTCATCTTTTGGTGACAAGGTAATCTTTGAGGGGGTATACTTGGCTTATTTATCACTTGGAGAAAGACAGAACAGAAAGCCACAATGGTGCAACAGCGGGCTGCTAAGCATCTTACTCAAGGCTTGTCAAATTGAGGGGGGTGTTGTAATGAAAATTGACTCTATCTAGGGAACAGAGGGCCTGCTCCTGTGTGCAATAATGCTGTCCTTCCTATTGGCATACGTCACTGCAGAAGTACGTGTGGGCACAAAGGTGGGCACACAGAGTCCACACTTAACACAAAGCAGTGCATATGACATGAGATCTTTTAATATCATTCACTTTTCAGAAAGAAATCTTAATAAATCTTAATAACAGAATGAAGAATGAATTGTCTTATGCCGTACAGAGAATCAGTAATAGGGCCAAAATTCAATTTCAGGTTTTCCTAATTCACATACAGAGATTCAACATTTGAATATACACATTGAATATAAACATTGAATATACACAGTTGAATATAAACATTTAAAGATTCTTGGACTGCAAACACCAGTGAAACTACATAGTAAAACCACCAGGACATTATCTCAGAAACATTTTACCTCTAATCCTATTTGCTAGAGTGCACTGAAAGCTACCTATTCCCTTACCGATATGGGATACTGATGGGAAGAGTTTCTTATTCTTCTGGGTGAAGTTGAGCAATTGGGATACAACTGCAAATAAACTTAAAAGGAAAATATTTTGTGGAATTATTATATGAGAAAGGAAATAAAAATTAATCCTTTTTTTAATCTTAAAACACTTCTTTGGCCAGAAGAGAATATTAGTGCATTTATTCTGATGCATTGGAACAGGGACACTTATCCACTTATCAACAGCAGAGAATTTTGAAAATAGCTAAAACCTGAGTTTGTGTATCATATATAAACCCCTGCATTCATTTAAAGAGCTACAATGTAATTTCAATGGATGATGCAAACTTAAGACTACTGATAACACAAGGTAATTCTTTTCCATGACATGAACAGAGTTTTTAGCATGAGTATGCAAGGGTTTTAAGAAAGCAGTCAGCAATACATGTCTGAACTGCTGAGTCTAAAAAAAATGATAAATATTATTCCTTTGAAGAAACAATCACAGGAGATTATGGTAATCAGACTATGAATTGAAATACATATTCATCACAAAAGAACAACTGAGTTCACCTCAGATAGACGTCTTAGAAAAAATTATGCTAGTTGAATTGTCTTCAAACATAGTAAAATTACTCTTCGTATCTGACCTTCAGTCAATCACGTTAGAAAAATATTTATTCCTCTCCCTAACCTTTATCTACATTTTCCGCTTTTCAAGCTACCTGAGCAAACAAACCTTTTGCCTCTGAGAATTTTCATTAACAGATGCTATCGGCCTTTCAAAGTCTCTCTTCATCAACATCTCACCCTTCAGTATCCTGCATTTTAATTGCCCTTGCAGCTGGAATACGTCTCACGTATTAACGTAACCAGTACGTTAATTTCCTTTTATTTATTCTGAACGCTAAAAAAATACAGCAATCAAAGGGTGAGTGCTGATTTCAAAAGTATTCTGAAATTTAAATGAGTTTTTATGGTAATATAGATGATAATTTATGGATCTATACTCACAGCATGCATGCGTGTTTCTTTTCAGCCACTCAGTTTGTTATTTCTGCCTTTTCATTGCCCATAGCTAGCACACAACACTTTCACACAACACTGTTACCTTTATTTTCTCAGTTCAAACACTTCCCTTCATGACAACCAAGAATTTGTTAGTTACAAGGTCTCACATTAGTTTGAGATAGATCTACACTCTTCCTTGACTACTTGGCATTACTTGGCCTGAACTGGGATTGAACATACAAGTGCAGTTAGACTTCAGTGTCCAGAACATCATTATGTCACCCCACTTGCTGTATACTAAGTCTTGCTGGAGTGAGGCCACAGGACGACGATGCAGAAACTCTGCAGAAGATTAGCATGACACTGATATGCAACACAAAATCCGAATCAGCATAAAGCTTGGGGGGCTAACAAGTTACCCCTTAAAACAAACGAGGTGGCAGAATGAGTACATGCTGGCTCAGTGCTCTGTGCTGGTAACCTAACTCCACTACCTTCTGCACCACGATGTGGTGGATTCTGTGGGTCAGTGAGACCTGGTTTATCCTACAGGATGGTATATACATCAGGCACACTGCCTGCAGAGCTGAAACTACCAATGGCCAGCCAGGAGATTCATAGTTCTTCACTTGCTATTGGAGAAGGAGAGCAGAGGTGAAACAGTGCCTTGTTGTTAATATGCAACCTTATAATCCTATCTGAATATTACGAGTCTGCTTCATTATATCAAAAACATTAAGAATTTTAACATTAGCCACCCCTTCTCTGTTCACACGCATTAGTTTTTGGGTGCAGATTTGTATTTTGCAATTCCCAAATGCAGGGGTTGCAGTCAGTATCCTTAGCTGGGGAAAAAGAAAGCAAACAGATTTATGTATCTGTGGTCAGTTACTGAGGATGCTATACTTAACTTAGCTCATGGGGACAGCATAGATGAAACATTATGCTGAAATATATGGAAATGCGTGAACATTTTGGGATAGGTATCAGTAACTGCAGACATCAATGTGATTCAGAACTTCAGCTCTGGCTTCATTTTTCCAAGTTTTGATATTCTCAGCCGGGGAAAGAAAGAGAGAGCGTTCTCAGAGTTGGCTCCACACTTAAGCTGGGCCTCAGATTCAAATTTTCCAGCTTGTGATTACAGCACAATTCCTTCCAAGACATTATGCCCAAGGATTGATTTTTTTTTTCCCTGCGATGCCATCCCATTCGTTTTCATGCTCCTCAAATAGAATTTGCACAGGAAAGCACAACGCAGTTTCTATTTAAAAAAGAATTTTAAAAATGGTAAGATTATCTAGGCATGGGCAGAGTTTGTCTAACTTACTACTCTGAGAATTGATGATTTAGAACTACTAGTCTGATGGGCTTCAGACAGAAACAGGACTTAGGGAACAACACAGAACTGTGAAGGCAATTTACACAAGGGCTCAACTTTACAGGTGACCACGTTGGACAAAGCTGCTTCTGCCTAGCAAGGACCTGCCAGATTTTCAGAGGCAATTAAGATGCTGAAGCATCTCAGCAGAGCACTCCTCTGATTTAAAGGACAACCAGGCATGTATCTCAATGAGGTACTTCTCACAACGTGACTCTATTTATGTTGAAACCCTAAATACCTCAAAAAGCCCTTGTCCTGTATATCTTTGGAAATCACTTATGAAAATAGGATGTGTGCTTTTCAGGGGTACGTACTTTGTGGCCTGCTTAAAAAGTAGCACAGAATTCTCCACAGAATACACTGCTAATTAGCTATTGCACTGCAATGTGTTCAACAAGTGCACAGATAAGGACTGCCTAAATGGGATGTACGCATCTGAGAAAGGCTATCAGTTGTTGCAGTGACAGAACAGTTAAAAGGAAGGAAGCTTGCATATAATCTACACCCTCTTTATTTTCATAGTTTGAAGCTAAATTGTTCTTAACATTTTCTCAGAGTTATTTTGTAAAATTAGGAAGCTGTATCAAACACATCCTTGGGACCAGTCAGCCTCAGTACTCCAATTACTTTGGGCTTCGCACCCAATTACACTGCCAAGTGTTTACTTTATTTAAAGCATTTATATGCTATTAGAATATTCAAGCCAATATTCAGTGAAACAAAATAACTATTCTACTCTATTTGTTTTGATATTACGCTGATGCGCGTCTACTCTTCTGTGACTCTGAAGTCTCACAAGTCTGATTGCATGGTTAGCCAACTACAGTGATAAAATATGCAAAAAAATTTGTATCATCTATCTAATCTGAAGGAGAATATATATAGTGAATGGTGCACAGAGCTAGAAGCACAAGCACTGACAGTCCTTATCGCTTAGTTTATCATTACTGCAGTCATTCAGGCAGAGAAAGGTCTCACAGAACAAGTGAGGTCCCTGACAGACAGAATGGGAAGGTTGTAAGTGTTCTGCACAAACCAACACTTAAAACAAAAGGTTATCGTTCCACCACTGCCCTCCCTCAGTAGAGTGGGACTTTTTAGATGTTTAGTCATTATTTTTTCCCAAGGTACAAGAGATAAGATTTCTTTATGTTAACATTTTCTGCCACTGAAATAATCTCTATGTAAGTATGAAAAGCAAGGGAAAACCAGGTCAGTTGCGCCTGTGAGCAATTGGAATTGAATTCAACAACAACAACAAAGCATCTAACCTGACCAATTATTAATGTACAGATGTTCTAGGCTCAAAATACAATGGCAGGGTTTACTTCAGGGAGCTAGTCCCCTCTGATGGTACTCAACACTAACTAACCCTCACCTTACAGTGAAATATCAAGCTAACATCTTTCTTTCTAAAGGATGTTCTATTGCTTCTGAAAAAAAAAAAAAAAAAAAACAAAAAAAAAAATCAAACCCAAAAAAACAGATGTTCTCTAAACACCAGATTCTTATGACCGATATAAACCACAGCATATATCAAAAGGTCATGAATCATATGTAATTCTATACTCACCAGTTCTCATTTAGTCTTAGCTACTCATGCAAGACTTCCTTGCTGACTGTTTGGAGCATGTCCCACACTTTGCTTATTTTTTTTTTTGTTACTTTTTTTTTTTTCTTTAGAAACAACAAAAAAACCAACTGTCTATACCGTGTACCTTTGCCCTCATTCTTTAGATAGCCCTTTTGGTAATGGAGGTCTTATTGGCATCTTCATTTCTGTATACAAGAAGTAGCACTGTTGTCTCTCTTGCTACACCTCACATCTTCTGCTCACCATTGCGATCCACGTCTGTCACTTTGGATGATGTGAAACTGAGGGATGATTAAAACTGAAATCATGCTGAAAGATGCAGGGCTGAGATCACGGTCCTACCATGCAGTTAACCACGTCCCATATCTACTGCCATTAATTATGTGTTGCATTAGTGGTTCAGGTACAAGCCACAGGGCAACTTCAGCCTAACTTAAGAGCATTCCTGAATGTCTTTATGTATTTAAGCTTCCAGAGGAGAGCAGATTTATGCCTTTATCTATCCTGAGTAGCAGATGAGAAACAAATTGACTTCCCAGCTCCTCAGCCATCCACATAGCACCACCACTTTGTTTTTCACATCCAATAATATTTTCTTCTCCCTCTTCCTTCCTGGGACCACAACACCTTGGGAGCGAAGCACGATGAGTGAAGCTAAGTTAACAGTATGTGCTCTAGACCAGTTCTTTTCCACACCCTTTAGAGTTTTACAACATTAGCAATCACCATGAGCCTAAATCTGCTTCAGATAGAGACATCTGGAAATTCTGCAGGAATTTAGAGCTCAGTTGTGAATATGCCTGCCATATTCCTGAAGAGGTTAGTATGAGTTTTTCCTAAAAGAGCTCACAGAAAGATTGTGTTTAGTTCTAAGTATATAACTCTAAAAGAAAAAGGAGCCTGTGGCATTCAGAATTAAAAGCAAGCAATTTGCAGTATTTTTCATGTAATTCTTTGGCTCATCAGGCCATGGCCACAGAGTGGTTTGTAATAGCTCCTCTCTACACCTATATAGAAGTCTTATTTACAGTCTAGACCTGCAAATATTTTATTTGAAGCAGAGCAGTCACGAAGTGATTCACTTAATCCCAAGCACTGAACATGCCTCCATCAGCACTGAGTTCCAGGGAGCTTTGCCATTCACCGCAGACGGACCAGCATCAAATGCTGTTTTGAACCATGGGCACCATTCAACACAGAGCAGCAAGATGATTCTGCACTGCATTTTCTGCGTTTTTTCCACTTTGCTGGGGGCTTATTATTTCTTGTAAAATACAGTAATCTAGTTGGTCTCTTGAAGTAAAAAATAATGTTGTTAGAATTAAAATTAACTTGGCTAACTGTGCACTAAGTTATTACAGAAGTAGAAAAATAAAATTTCATTTTGTTACAAAGTAGAAATGGGAAACTGAACCTCTTCGCCCACATCTGTCAGCTTTATAATCTCCAGTTTATCTTTCTTAGCTCCCTCCTGATGGATGTCTTCAAACATCAGGACTCTAATTTGTACCAGCAGCACTTACCAAAGTGGAAACTCGTGTCTGTTAACAAGAAATTAGTATGTAGCTGTCACAGTCTATCAGGAGTAACTTAGATCTTTTCTACAGAGTTGATTTTCTAATAGCAAAAGAAGAAAGAAAGGGTACATTTGAATCCCAAAGACAATCTTTTAAGAAGTCACAAAAAGCATTTCTGGTCACGTGTTCACAGATAACAGACATAAGACTCAAGCAGCATGGAAATGTCTAATGCACTAGACATACCTCTCATTGGCTTCTCTAGGAATTTTGCATACAGCTGTCTATCTGCTGTGGCACAGAAAGTATCTCTGCTATCAGACATTCATATTTTCTCGCTTGATTTTTTTTTCTCCTAAATAAACAATTGGCACTGACACTGTGAGAAAGGTTTCAATCCCTTCTGAAGCTTCATTTCCTGCATCCTCTCTCAGAGCAGCAATATTGATCTTCAAAAATGCACTGGATCCACCTCTAACACTTCTGTGCCATGGGAGTCCCTTGCCACACACGATGAGCTTTTACAGTAGCCGTGTTTCAAAGAACAACTTAAATCTTCCTGGCACCTAAGGACCCAAACTATGGCTTTTTTCGAAGTGTGGCAGCACACCATTACTAGCACTTGGTTCAGAAGGTGGGAACTGAGAGAGAGATGCCTCTCCTGTTGTGAGTGAAAATCAGGTTTGTGATTGCCAGAGGAACACAAACATCCATTGGCCTATGGATCCCAGTGAGACGCAGCTTAAGATGTGGCAGCATTCAGACTATGCTAAAGTAACTATTCTGCATCCAGATAGACTGTTGTGGAAATCAGGATTTTGTCACTTTGTAGGATGGACAAACTGCATCCCTCTCGTGTGTAGTAAATAAAACTGCAGGGTGTATTTGAAGTACGCACGCTGACCTCAGTGATGCACTCTAAACAGCTATTTCAAATGCTTCTTCCTCCCGAAAGTCATATGGATAATATACTTCATTTATTTGGAAAGAATGCCCAGCAGAAAAAAAAACAACAGGGACCTCTAAAGACAAAAACATTGCTATCGTGCCTTTACTCTGTTTGTTTGTTTGTTCATTTATTTACTTTCCCAGACAGAAGCTGCAATTTCTGGCTGTCTCATTCTGTTTTAAACAGAATGGCCTTTATAGAACAGTCAGCAAGTCTGATAATTTTTACAGAGTTACTGTTCCAGTGAAGGTGATGCACCTAATTTGTGCCCCTCCCCATAGAAGGTGTGGCTCCACTTGGCATTTTCAAAGCAAATCACAGCAGTTGGCTGCAACAATTCACAGAACCACAGAATCACAGAACAGGAGGATTGGAATGGACCTCAAGAGATCATCGATTCCAATTCCCTGCTAGAGCAAGTTCCCAACAAGTTGCACAGGTAGCTGTCCAGATGGGTCTGGAATATCTCCATAGAAGGAGGCTCCACCACCTCTCTGGCAGCCTATTCCACTTCTCTGTCACCCTTACCATAAAAAAGTTCTTTGTGTGTTTCTATGGAACTTCCTATGTTCAAGTTTTAAGCCATTGCTCCTTGTCTTATTGCTATGCACCACTTAGAATAGTGTGGCATCATCCATTTGCCACCCACCTCCCTTCAGGTATTTATAAATATTAACCAGATTCCATTGATGAAACAGGCAGAGTTGGTGCATAAGGTAACTTGTAGGCATGATTAGAAAACAAAGCTCTAAAGTTTAAATTTAAGATAGAATCATAGAATCATTTAGGTTGAAAACGACCCTTAAAATCGTGAATTCCAGCCATACATGTAACACTATCAAGTCCACCACTGATAGTGATGAACTTCACATCACATCTCTAAGCACTGCATCCACATGTCTCTAAGAATCATAGAAACACAGAATATCCCAGGTTGGAAGAACCTGGAAGAACCACAAGAACCACTGAGTGCAATCCCAGGCTCCACAAAGGACCAAACCCAATGTCTGAGAGTGGTGTACCAACGCTCCCTGAGCTCTGGCAGCTCGGGACAGCGTCCGCTGCCCTGGGGAGCAGTCCCATGCCCACCATCCCCTGGTGCAGAGCCTGTCCCTCACCCCCACTGCCCCTCCCCTGACACAGCTCCATGCCATTCCCTCAGGCCCTGCTGTGGTCCCCAGAGAGCAGAGCTCAGCGCTGCCCTCCGCTCCCTGTGAGGAGCTGCAGCTGCCATGATGCCTCCCCTCAGTTCCTCTGCTCTGGGCCCAACAAACCCAGAAGCCTCAGCTGCTTCCCATACATTTTGCTCTCCAGACCCTTCCCCATCTTTTTAGCTCTCCTTTGGATGCTCTCAAATAGTTTTATGCCCTTCTTATACTGTGGCACCCAAAAAAAGCACCCAATGCTCGAGGCGAGCATTGCACCATTGCAGAGTACAGTGGGACAACCACTGCCCTCTGAAAAACCTCTAGGGATGGCAACTCCACCATTTCCCTAGGCAGCCTGTCCAATGCCTAACTACCCTTCCCATAAATAAGTCTTCCTTGATTTTCAATTTAAACCTCCCCTGGAGCAACTCAATGCCATTTAAGGCTGAGTTAAAAGCTTGCCTCTTAAATGATACATTTCTATCAACTGTGTGGGAAAAAGCTGGTATTAGCTTGCAATTTGATTTTGTCTAAAAAAAAAAAAAAGGCAAGGAAGAGGGGCCACACTGCCTTATAACACTGTGGCAGGTAGATCCTTTTTTGAGCCATTTTGCTAGAATGCATGAGCATGCAGTGGTCCTCTGTGATCAGGGACACAGCTTCTGGAACACCAAATTCTCTGTCCTCCACAAGCAGTACAGACAAGCTGGCTTTCCTGGCAGGGTAGTTTTTTTGTTACTTAGCTAAATGGATTTTGGAGCCTCTCTTCTCATGCTTAGGACTTTTGCTTTGAAAACCGAACAGGACAAAGGAAAAGCTGTCATCAGCTGTAACGGGATTTTTATCATGGCATTTGAGAGGGCTTCATGGATTCGGGTGTAAGAATGACTGATGCACGCCATGAAGGGTAAGAGATGACAGAGTCTCAAAGCAAGGCTTTGTCCATGCACCCCATCTGCAAAAATACTCTCACCATGAAAAGGCACAACCATTCACCATGGCTTTGTGCAACCCCTGTGGTGTCACAGCACTATTTATCTTCTCTATGTGACAAGACAAAAATAACAGAGATGAGGCTGACTCTCTGGAAAGTACCCTGAAAGAAATATGACAGCAGTACCTGACTACCTTTTGTCTGAGGGTTTCCTTGCATCCGGGTGGCACAGCCTCAGTTCTTAAGCAGCTCCTTACGACAGCTGCACTTCAGACATCTGTGCCTGATCATCACTCCTAAAGTAAATCCAAACTAACATGTGTGGCAATGGGAGAACATCTCGTTTGCATCAATAAAATACGGTGCTATTAATCACTTCACTAACTTACTGTTTAAGCAAATGATGCTTAAGAAATCTACAAACATAATACATGACCAACACTGAACTTAGAAGTCATATGGACAAGACTAGATGGAGCAGAAAAAGACACAAACATAAAAAAGTTTGTTCCATACCTGGATAACTGCAATCAAAACTTCTGCAAAATTAATCTTTACCAACAGTGTTAATGACATTTTAATTAGGACATACTTACAAAACCTACCTAAAATGATTGATGAACACCAAATAATTTTATACAGTGTAGAATGGCAGTAATTCTGTAACCTAATGATTTAAAAAGCGCTGCTAAATAATAATTCTGCTTTTGAACAAATTCAGCATAAGACTTATAACACGTTTAGAGTTTCATAACCATGATCTTTTTAAAGTTATTTCTAAAACAAAATTAACTATTGATGCTAATAAACGAAGGCAGCTATTCAAATAATTCCAGTCTCAGTAAAACTATATATTTGTGCAGAAGAACAAAATATTTAACTGAGATGTGGAGAGTGCCAGAAAAAGACCCCAATGCATTTCTTTTTGGCAAAAAGCAGCACGCTTACCACTGGCTGTTCTGTAAAGTGTGGCCATTGGCCATTCTCAAGTAAATTAAAAACGTTCTTTGATACACTGCATGAGTCACACATGGGCACAGAACTTCACTTAGCATTTAGGGAAGTGTCCTGTGAGTAATTCCTGCTGCACCTATTCAGTAATAGAGCTGGTGAGCTCTTTTCATTGAGCAGTACGGATACGGAACAGAGTTTAGGGAGGTGAAGGGAGCACAAGTGTAAGTTAATTCAGGTCAAGCTGAATTCATAACGCTGGCTGAAAAAATGAGGAAAAATACTTTCAAGATTCTTCTACCTGCATTTTCACTTCAGAATCTGAGCAAAAATTAAATAAAAGGTTATTTTTAAAATAACATGAACTGCATCTAAAATTGCTCAGATTGGTCCAAATGAATTTGAAAAAAATTGAAGGAAAATGAAAAAAAAAAAACAAACAAAAAAATGAATTGCCATTTTTCTTTCACTGAACATTTCCTAATTCTTTTCAGGCAAAACGTGCCTGTTTTCTTGCCTTATTTCTCAAGTAGTTTTCAAGAGCCCTCACTGTGGCAGATGCTGCAGAAGCACAAGGCAGGAAGGCATTCCCTCCCCACCTTCAGCAGCGACTGCAGGTTAGATACAATAACTAGGTGGATTTTCACCATCTGAATGCAAAAAAGGTATAAAAAACTGTATTCAAATATTACAAAGTGACCCACAATACCATTTCTCATTATTGGCACAATGAACCCATTGCTCTTGAGCAAACATTTAAATGGCATATTTTAATGTTTAAATAGTGAATTCCTAAAAGCCACCCCTCTGGGATGAGGTAAACAGAATACGTTTGAAGCTCAAAATATGGGAAAATTCTCCATCTTCTTTCACAACCAAGATTTTGTACAATCTTTATGTCTGTGTTACCGTTTTGTTGCTGTTTCCACTGAACCTGTCATGAAACTATTTGTAAACACAAAAGGTCAGATCTTTACCTGTTGCTAATCTGCATTGCTTTCAAAGACCTGTAGTAATGACTTTCACTGGGCTCTGAGGCATATTCTGAATTCTGCACAAGTGAACTGACTTAGTTACGTTCAGAAGCTTGAAATCCCTGCAGTAGAAGTTTCAGATTTAGAAACACAGACAAAATCCAGCTTTATAGAGGGAAGTCAGTGTAGCCACAAAAGCATTATTTGCTGAGAAAAACAAATGAATGTGGTATAAACCAAAATGATATCTATGCAAAATGAATGGCACTTATAACTTAGGAACAAATAGCATCATTGCTCCCATTATCTTTTTATCCATAATTTTCATAGGAGACCCAATAAAGTGTCATAAAGATGTAGCTGGCATCTAGAATTCACTACAAGTCAGACAACAATGATGGTTTTATATTGTCTACAAGCTTTTGAAGAAGGTCAGTTCAGAGATTATTTAAATTAAATCTAAATGGTAATGGCCTGCAGCTGCTCACACTTAATATGTTTGGCTTCACATATATTATTAATGAAAACTCCATGTAATTCTATTCATTTCAAACTTTTGAAGCCGCTGTTCTTATTTATCCTTCCAGATAGTTTCCCTGTAATTACTAAAACAAATGAAATTATTGATGTTTTAGTGGGAATTCATAATCAAACAGCAAGGCTGAATACTTCCTTCTAAGGAAATGGTACATTAATACATAAATATGGTTATACTGCTCATGTCAAAGTGGAAGCATTGCCTGGCACTACTGATGCAGCATGCAGCTAGACTTTTCTGGTTTGCAGCATACGGAAAACATGCAAATCAAAATGGCCACTATTCAAATCTATGCCATTCACATCCATTCGTTGCTTTCTTTGAGAAGTGTACCAAAATGATGCCACTAAAACAATAATTACTCTAATACAACATACATGTGTCATCTTCAGGCATGATTTTCACTTTCATCAACACATCAAAAACAACAACTAATAACCAATGAAACAACCCTGAAGAATTCCTTAGGGCACTGAACTTAACACGAATTCCTGTTAAAATGTGGAAAATAACTATCCTTGTTATGTTCATATATTTTTCTCACAGAAGGAGGACAACCACCACACTGTGATGAACGTGCCTCAAATGTTTGTTCAAACTGCCTTCATGATGTGGAATCTCTCTAAAACCAACACATACACTAATGTAACGGAGGCAGTTACTTTGTAGGGCTCTTTAAAAATAGCGTGGCATGGAACTCTAACTGTCAGTGCATAAATTACTGCTGCCTTGAGGCTGCACTAACTTATGCATCCTTGTTTTCACCCCCTCACACACCTCCCCTGAAATTTCCCTTTCAGAAAGAAGCTCAGATCTACCCCTCACCTCTCCCCTGGTTGTGGCAGCCGTGATACAGTCATTACGAGCATGTAGGCTTGCCCATCACTTTGTATGGGAGGGAGGCAGAGAACAGGGCCACAAATGACTGAAAAACAGGAGGGCCTGAGTTTTATTTTCAAGAAATCTTTGCAAAAACTGTTACTGCAATAACTACGTGTTCATATAACTCATTATTTGTCTACAGCCAAGCATAATTTGATTTTCTTCCCTTAATAAAATCTTGATCTCATTTGAGGTTATCATTGTCAGATCATGGACAGAAACAACTGATCGATAATGCTAGTACTACTAAGCAATAGGCAATTCTATCCACAGAGCATACAGAGCAATTACTGACACCAGTGTAGTCAGCACAAAGGTTTGATCTTGCTCAGGCAAACAATGTCAGAGGACTGGCTTTATTTTTCCACCTCCCTTCACCCCGTCTCCTTTCTTTTTTTCTATTTAAGAATAAAGCCTTTCCTTCTCAATAAAAGATATGTTAAATTACACTAAAAGAAGACTCACATTTGCTCACCACATTGTAATTTCCCCCTTTTAAGCAAAGTAAAAAAAAAAAAGCCACTAAGAAATAAGATTGCAGCAAATAGCATTCTTTGATCTAGAAACACATTTACAATAACTTTAGTCTTTGGAGCAGATCATGACACAATGCAGTCTAGACTGTGATGGTATTACGTGTATATAATGCTGGCAAAATAATTAAACTGCACTGAAAGGATTTCATACTGCAGCTCTGACTTAAACTCATCAAATTAATTTCTTCATGAATTAATGCACATAGATTGAGGTCAATGGAGTATACGGCTTTGACATTTCATAAAGATGAGTGATAATTACGGATTCTTCCACATATTTTAGATTGCTCAGCAAGATGTAACGCCAATTGAAAATTACATCTAATAGAAGAAATATACTGTTTATATCATGACTTTATCCAACATTTTCGTTTATTTGATGTATTCACCCATTTGAACTGCCCATACTTGGATATACCACCAACTACACCACACATACTGAATTGAAGGTACCCAGCGTTCTAACAGATGCTTTCCCATGTTAATTCTGAGACCATTATTTCTGCATCACCAAGGGGATCGCAGCAGAAATTTATGTGCCATATACAGCCCTTGTGACAAAGATTGCGATAATATGCCTTTAGAGTGATCACCATGAATCACCTTCCTAAAAGAGACACCTAAAATTGACTGCGGTACGTACTTGGCTTCAGGGTGCCTAAAATATTCTAAAATACCCTGAGAATATCCCTAATAACCACTGTCACATATTTTCCTCTCTGGAGAAGTCTCCTTAACTATGGCTGTGCAGTTCAGCCTGCTTAAGAACAGACTAGAACCACTGTCTTTGAAACAGCTTCACATACCATGCCGTATAGAGAACATGAAAGGAACAGAAAGACTCACCCATCAGTGGCCATTTCGTCATTAGGCTAAGCTACAAGAGCTGGAAGTGGCTTTTTACTAAGGGGAAAGGCACCTCAGTTAAATACTCATGAGAGAGAAGTGCTGATAAAAGAACAGAACACAAACAAAGCAAATTGGATCTTTGGCCGAGGGTAGCATGGTTTAATGCAGCATATGGAGTACTCAAGCTCCTTTATAATCCCTTTCTCAAGTACAGCTGGGTATATTATCAATATCTGTATTATCAGAAATTAATTATTGCTCTTCTGAACATGAACAGAGAGTGAAGATGTAAATTATAACTTCACAAGCAGCAGAAGAAACACAATAAATATTAACAGTTCACTCACATTACAGCAGTCCTCCTATATCTGGTATGTGTACAGCCCCAGCAACTCACTGCATGTAATTATTATCAGCATTGACAAAAATATCCCCAAAGCCAACAACACCTTAGGAGCTTCTAAGAAACCTTAACAACCAGTGCTTGGTATCTGCTAACCTTTCCAGACTGATGCTGCTTTATCATAACACGCACAATTCCAGCACACATCACTGCACCGGGGCCGGCAGCAGAAGTTGCCACAGTTCAGGCGTATAAAATTCTTCAGTTTCAGACATGATGCACTGGCCCACACTGCTCACTAAATGACCACTGCCTTGGCAGAAACACCTTGTCTTCCTCAGGCTCAATTCCACTCACATGGAGAGTGCACAGATGCACTTCTTGTGCAAATCCAGGCTTCATGGCACACCTAATTTGCACGACAGAAACAGGAGAACCATCACCAATAAAGGACATATTTTGCTGTTGTAAAAGATGACAGCTCTCTGTGCTTAATCACTTAAATTGAAGAAGAGTTCTGAGTGAATGCTGCTCTGCAAATCACACCCTGGTGATCTGTTTCGCTGAGCTGTTAGCAACCAAGGTAAGCCAGAAATATTGTTAAGAGCAAAGCAACAGGCCATGAAGATGATGAGCTTAGGATCAGGAGGAATAAAACTTCAGCCCACCTTTCTCACCCGTGGATTCTTCTCTGCATTATGTATGAAAGCAAAAGAGCTGGCCAGCAAGAGCTCTGTATCTAGAGCTGAAGAAATGAATAAGCACTTGTTACGGTGTATAAAATTAACGGCAGGAACTTTTCACATTTTTTCTTCACAGATTAATACTTAATCATTTTATGGAGACACTCTTCATTCTACAGTACTACAGTAGTTGTTTTACATAGCTTCTGGAATGCATGCTTGCAGAAGAAGAAAAGGAAAAACACAGAAGAAAAAAAGGAAAAGGAAAGAGGAAAAGGAAAAAGGAAAAAAAGGTGCGATTTCAAATATCTCATGAGAAACCAGAGAAAAATCTGTCTCCTTGAGAGAAAAATCCTTAAAAGAATCATTAACCCAAATATAATATGAGGTCACTTCACTTGCCAGATGAGTGGGTTTATCAGAAATGCATTTTTCTCTCTGAGTCATCTTTCTGCTTCCTGAGTCAGCTGATATTTTCCAGGATGCAAAAGGCATGCAGTCAAACTGGCTTAGTCAATTGTAAAGCACAGGAGAATAAACTAACCCTACTGGGGTCAAATATAGAAAGTGTGTAGATCAAATATAGGTGAAGGAAAATACTGATGCTGTAACTGATGGATCTTTCACACAAACTCCATGGCACACACCACTTCATTAAGTACCTTAAATGCAAAATTTCTTATTAATCTGTGACAAGTTTCTTCAAAGGCTCAAGTTTTTTTCCTGGGTGAGAAGGGAAATTCACAGTAAAATTTAAGGGAAGATGAACCTTGTGTAAGAATACAAAAAGCTGTTTTTCATCAGTAAACTGGCTACTGGCTTGCAGACTGTCATTCAGCATATCTCTTAAATTCTATGTGGTGTAGACTCAGCCATAGATCAGGCTATTAACCTAATCAGGGCCTGAATCTTCCATCTGAAAAACAGGATCAAAACCATTGTTTGCTCTATACAGGTGTGGCTAATCTTCATATATTCTTGTTTGACACCATCAAATGTGAATAACTTCGGAAGCAAAAATTGCTTCTAGCAAGGTGAAACGCTTACGCACCATTCATCCAGCATGCTACGCAGTCCTTATCAAAAGAAATGAAGCCCCTCTTTAGAGAGTGAGAAAAGAACATGCTATTGCTTAGCTGAGAGCCTAATTTTCACTATCTCAGGCCAATCTAAGAAAGAGGATTTGATTTAACTGTTGATTTAACTTGTTCAGATGCTTCAATTCAGTTGCACATTCCTCAAGCACTGGAGAAATTTCCTTTGCATTTGGCAGTTTTTACCACTTGCCCCCATTACAGAATCACAGAATGGCCAGGGTTGGAAGGGACCTCAATGATCTTGAAGCTCCAACTCCCCTGCCACAGGCAGGGCCACCAACCTCCACATTTAGTACCAGACCAGGCTGCCCAAGGCCCCATCCAACCTGGCCTTGAACACCTCCAGGGATGGATGGGGTGCCCACAACCTCTGGGCAGCTGTTCCAGCACCTCACCACTCTCATAGTAAAGAACTTCCCCAACATCCAACCTCAATCTCCCCTCCCTCAACTTAAAACCATTTCCCCTTGTCCTGCAGTTATCTAGCCTTTCAAAGAGTTGATTCCCCTCCTGTTTGTAGGCTGTCTTTAGGTACTGCAGGCTGCAATGAGGTCACCCTGCAGCCTTCTTTTCTCTAGGCTGAACAAGCCCATCTCCCTCAGCCTGTCTCATTACCGGCCTCCACCTGGACACAGAGCATTGATCACCACCCTCTGTCTGCAGCCTGTTTCTTATCCATCGAGTGGTCCACCCATCAAATCCACATCCCTCCAATTTGGAGATAAGGATTGGTGGGGGACCACATCAAAGGCCCTGCTCATGTCCAGGTAGATGACATCAGCAGTTGTAAGAGATTATTCTTTTACATCACTGTCTCAAAGCTTGCTGGGGACAGAGATGAATAAGTCCAAACAAGTCCTGGGCAAGAGTTGTGAAATCCTTAGTCTGAGGGACACAGATGGCCAAGGCCAGGGGCAACAAGAGAGAGATAAGCCGCAGCTCAATGGCCGTGAAGCGGCCTTTTGTGTGGCCTTATCTCAAGGAAGATGGCCATCTCAGAAGATGCTGCACATGACTCTTCCCCAAGTGCCCAGGAATGCCACGATGGCAGAAGAAGAAGGATAAAAAGGGGACCTACAATCATGAGGTTGAGGTTTTCTGGCAAAAGATTCCTCATGAAGAAGTTTCTGCCATGAGAAGCCTCACAACCTGCTTTCTCCTTCCTGGACTTGCTCTGCGCTCTACCACGATGCTGAAGAAGAACAGAGGTGTCTGCCATCAGAATCCTCACTACAGAATGCCTGCATGCTGACAGACTCTCCTGGGCCTGCTACCTGAGTCCTGCTGCCTCCTCTCCGATTTGGAAAACATGTGATAACCACAGCAGGCAACTCCACTGAAATATGAATAAAGTTCATATACTAATGCAATATTATGCATCTCTCTCTTTCTGATGCATACTACTTCATCTTGAGTTCACCAAGAAATAATGCTGATTTCTTCCATCCCACTCAAAGAATCGATCCCTTCACACAGTCTTTAAGTCAGCAAGACAGATCATTTCCATGAACAGAACCAGCACGAGTCCCCCAGGTAAAGCTCTGGGCACCTATAAATCAAAGTCAGCAGAGATTTCCAGCCTTGCTGTAAATATCAGTACAAAATAATAGATCCAAAGAAGTACTACTATACTCCTAGAGCTTTTGGATGAGTTAAATGAACAAGTTTGATAAAAGTGTATTTACAATCCTTTGCATGTGAGTACTCTTTTTCCCATCCTTCTTTTCTAGCTTAAAATGTCCTACAACCTCCCAGAGACAAACAAGTTCTACCTTCTCTCCTCTGGTTCCTCATCTCTGAGACTCGGCTTTCTGTTAAGCCCTTGCCCTTGTTTCACAGCAAAAAGGCCAACAACTCCTCTCATGTATCTTTTCAACCCTTTAACCTGCTCCACCTGCTCTTGGAAAATATCTTGACTATTACCATTGTTTCAGGAAATCTGGAAATGTGAGATTCTGATCATTTAAATCTTGTTGATACACAAAAGCTCAACTGGGAAAAAAAGCTTCTGCTACTTTAATTAGTAGTACATTTAATACAAAAATTAAATGTGCTATGGCCATACCAAAAATTAAGAGATGCATATACATGAAAAGCTAAGTAATTAAACGCATGCATTCAGACAAATCAGTTTATAAATGCAAAGCCTTGAGACCTTCATCCCTACGGCATGGGTGATATGCTGTCAGTTCTCCTGTTTCCCAAGCAAGTTATTCAGGCTTCAGCTCATACTCCTAAGAGTACCAGTTGCTCTCATTAGTGCTACCTGAGAAACACACGCCCTGCTTTGAGATTCCAGAAAATATTCATTCAGGACTTGCCCAGCTCACAGTCCATACCACTGAGTGTTCTCACTCATTTTTATAAGCTGATCTCACACAATTTGAGGTCAGATTCTGATGTGCTTCATCACAACTGGATTCACACCGTGTGACCTGACTACCATAAACACCCTATCCCAACTCTGCTATGTGTGCATGGGAGGAGGAATGACAGCACAACACTGCTGCATGAGTGCTACCTTGCTGTCCCCATTCTTCATGGATGGGCTGACACACTTCCTCACTCCCAGCAGCTCCATGAAACAAGACACGTTTGTTGCACACATGCACATACTCTACTTGTTGTTGACAAGTACTGCTGACAGTAGTGCATGTTCCAGCAGCTTCAAGGGATGCTCAGGCATTTTGCCTGGACATCTCAACACCAACCCTCTGTGTACATGTAAAACTTGTAAAGTGACACAGAGCTTCAGTATAGAATCCCAGGACGAACTCTGTCTCTAGCTGCATCTTTGCCTTGCCAATATGATGCATCTCATGCTGGATGACTTTCAAAGCTGGTTCACTCCTTTTGTTCATAAGCTAGAAAAAGGGTTTATGTGATTAGCAGGGCTAAGCTAAACACATAGCAGCTAATGGGAAAGATCAGGAGAGAAATGCTTAAGGCTCAGTCCACTAAAAAGAACCAGCATCCATTCTCTCACACAGGGTCTCAGTGTTTGTTTGGGGAAGGATCGGTAAGGGAGCTTTCTTCTGTATCTCTGTACCACAGAGACCAAAAGAAAGGGAGTCTGTATGACGCTTTACAGGTTTCAGAGGAAATAAATGGAGGGTGATTATCAAAAAGCTCAATTTAACTGTTCAGGCTCAGACTGCTCTCTAACACATTTATGCAGTAAAGTCGATCAGTAAAGCAATCCTGGAATATTTCAGTTAGGATTCTGGCATGTTTCCTGAACAGTGCCTTAGTTCATACATTATACTGCTGAAAGCAACGAAGCAATGTGCCCTAAATAAGAATGTCAAAATTTGCCTCTTTGTCAGGGTAAATTACTTATATTTCACACAAACATTGCTAAGCAGTATCTATGACTTACCATTCAATATAAATACAAGTTCTAGGCATTACAAGATGGTAAAATCACTCATTCTTTAAAGGCTGATAGTGAAAGAAACAGATCGTTTTCTTATTGCACATAACTACATAGAGTTATATCGTTCTTTAAATCTAGATAATGGATGTTATACCACAAAGGTCTTTAAACTCTGTGTGTGAGCCAGAAAGCTCAACGGAATCAAGGTTTACTGCAACTCTTGCCCATTTTGACTCCATTGGTGTTTTACAGGCTTCCAAACACGCTCTGCATGTTCTGCTATTCTTTGCCATATTTAGAGACAATAATGGACTGATATTTAGAGAAATAACGTGAAGATTTTAAATCCTTTCCTTATTTGGAAAGTGCAAACAAAATGCACTATATCAACTTGACAGATGCAACTGAGAAGAATTAAAGGGGTAAACAAGATTTTATAAACAAGAATTATCATCCTTACATTGAAAATTGCCACATTTAATTCCAAGAAAACTGTCTGTGAATCTCCTTTATGTCCTTTCTCCTTCCTGCACTGGGGTCAAAGCAGCCCTAAAGCCAGTGGATCTCCCCTGCTCTGAAGAATAAACATGTTAATGCTGCTAATAATGAGCTGAGCATTAACTGTTGATTCTTCAGACATTTGACTTTTCAGCAGGTGCTGAATTCGGGTGTTGCTAACGCTGGTGTGGCTGCTGCCACCATTTTCTTTTTTTGCCCTTTACAAAAGAATGATCTCTACTAATGGAGATAAACACTCCTTGAAATGCAGAAACACGATACAGAACTTAAGAAGCCAGCTTTGTGCTAAGAGGACTTCTTTTGCATCTGACTGTTGATGGAAGGCGATTAAAAGCAGGGGTCAGTCATTTACATTTTTCATTGCTGTTTTCAGAAGATACTCAGCCTACACAGGTATGTTGTACCAACACCTGATGTTCTGAAATCCCTGAGAACTCGCCAGCTACTAAAGCTGTGTCTTTCTAGATTCCACAGAAAATTGGTCTTATCCCAGTCTTACCACCAAAAATGTTGTGTCCTACACATCTGTGTTTTTTCAGTGCAACTATTTCACCCTCCCCCAGTCATATCCATCACTTTAGTTTTGTGGAAGATATAATGAGCCTGGTTCTACAGACCTCTTCTTTTATCAGCTCAGATCTCTCATTCCCCAGGGAAAGCAGTACAGCAGCGACTTGTCCTTTGATAGCAATAGATAACTAACCTCATTTTGTAAAAGCAGAACGAAACAGAAGAGTTATTCTTTGTCTTCAGCAGCACTGAATCAGACCTCATTGCCATGTACTGAACCCAGTTGAAGAAAACTCAACGCCTTATGCATAATCATCAGGAAGCTCACTATCGCGCTGTTTCCTTTTCTTTCCCTCTTTTCCTTTTTATTTTTTTGCTATTTACCTGGTGTTTATTCAACAGAGTACCACAGTGGAGGTGAATGGGACAGGTTATATTTTCCAGAGCTCTGCCCTTCTGCATACCTACCTATCAGTTATGCTCAGATCATATTTTTTGTATTTCTGTGGCAGTAATGATTAAAGATGTAGTTGCTTTTAGAAACTAAAGCAAATATTTGGAAATCTTAGCCACGCAAGCCAGGCCTTTAGATACCTGCTAATGTACCTCAGCTTTCACTCAGCCAATGTTAACCAATCAAAAAATGCTTAATAGCCAATGGTAAACCTATTTACCAAAGGTTTTTTTTCTTGATTTCAAATATCCTTAGATACCTACTGAAGAAAAAAAAAAAAAAAAAAAAAAAGACAGCATTGCAAGCTTGGACAGCTATTTAGTTACAATGCCAAAATACGGTGGTCTATGTGCACCTGTGTCTGGACTGAGGTCCCACTCTGTGAGCTGCCATTATACAAACAAAAAGTCCTTCTAGAGTTCTACAAGGATGAAGTTCATTATGATCTAAATAAGAGAAAGAAGATGCACGTCACAGAGATCTCTTGGTGAGATTTGCTTTAAGTGATCTGCATGACTGGAATCAGTGGTTTGGGTGCAGCAGACAGGATAAATCAAAATAATTTAGGACGAGAGGCCTGTGTTGTACTGACAGATGGGGAGTGAACAATCTGTACAAAGCAGCGTTTCTCAGACAAAAATAAACCAAAACATTAGTTAAGAAACATTTTGGAAATTTAAATAAATAAAAGCTTCAGTGTTGTAATCTAATGTGCCACTTTTATCATTAAACCAAGAGAAGTACTTCACTTTACCACAACAGGAAGAAGGCTATGAAAACCACAATCCATCCTCTCCACACCTTCATATGGTGTTACTCCACACCACTGCCTTCAGTGGAATCATGCGTGGACTGCAGCAGCACCAAGCAAGAGGGGGGATGGACCTGAAGACTGGAAATGAACTTGAGATTTTTGATGAAATATAATCCCCAGTACGAGACGCAAACGGTGACTTTTGTGACAAGCATCATCCAAATTCATAATGGCTTTCTGTGTGTAACTTCATCTTCCTTCACCCTGACATAATCTTAATTAGTCTTAGTTCTACTGCAGAGAAGCCCACTGAGGCAGTTAGCACCATGTAATTAATCAGATGTTTCACACGTATCACAGTAACCAACAGTGTCAACTTCCTGATACAGCTAACACAGAGAAAAACTCTGCCCCTCCTTTTCACGTGAACTGAACCATGTGGCATGGAATAAACACGGGACTTTTCCTTCTAAGCACTGCTTAATGCCCTTTCTTCCTCCAACAGATATTTCCTAATGCAAAGTATATATATACTTTTTTTTTTGTGCTGGTACAGGAAAACACACAATTTGGTATTTCCTCTTAAATTTCAGCTTCTTCACAGAAGAAGTCCAGCAGCTGAAGCAAGCAATAAGAGACAAGTGTTGCTTCTGGAATTCATAAATCTCAGGCATTATTTTTTTTCCACTGTGTGCTTTAGCAGCCAAGTTCCTGCTTTTAAGAAATGCAATTTTGCACCTGCACATAAATATGCATTTGAAAGCACTATCTGCAACATGCAGTCATCACATAGCAACAGAAAATGAAGTACTTACATACAATAAACATATGCACACACATTAATTCACTGGATTAAAAGCTTCACCACCTATCTAAGTAATTGTAGATATTAGCTTTGTTCTACAGTTTGAGATTTATCTTTTGTCCTCATTGCAGGAGCCAAATGCTGTGGTGTTGTGCCTACTGGCACCTCGGGGGAAACCATATGATTATGTTGTTTGATGGCAAAGCAGGAAAAAAAACATTGCTTAAGGAAAGCAACTTTATAAAGAAGCTGACTGTCCATTCTCCTAGGCTTGCCCTGAAATAGTTCAAGGAGCAGTATAAAACCACAAGAAGGCTTTGTACAGCATCTGTAATACGCAGTGGTATTTATTAATAGAAAACGCAATACTTAATACACAGCAGTGTTTTGCTTGCAAGAACAATTTACTCCATAACTAATATTCACCATAAGAAAGAGCAGGCTAATGTTTTGCAATTTCTCAGATTCTCAGAACAAACCAATGAGATGATAATCCTCCTAAAAGGCAGTATATAATGGTAGTTCATTCCAGGAATTGGCAGGGAATAGCTTAACACCTTCTCTCTAACGTGTTTGTGCTCCAGAGCAGTGAAGTTTCTCACACAGGAATTACTAAGAATTGTAACAGCCCCAGTGTTTTCACCTGTGGTGGCATCTCAGGATAGGAACACATGTAAGTCTTATTTGCTATCTGAAACATAGAGTCACCATTACTGTGGAAGATCTTGGGATGTCTTTTGTACCTAAATGCCTATCACAAGACATGAGGCAGGCTACTGAACTGCCAAAAGTTTCAGGTGCTGTCATCCATGATTACTGTTTGCCAAAGGAAGGAACAGAATATCTGCTTCTCACTTCCTAATGCCGTGCTCTCTTCTATACAAATCTTTTAAATTTCTTCTAATGCTGGAAAAATACAGTAATTGTAGTTTTGATAGAACTGCTGCCAGCTTTGTTTTATATCCTGAATAGACCCAGGGTAACAAAATACAGTTAACAGTTCACTCTTGCTCCTATTTTAGCAGAAGGCAAATATGTTATCAAACAACAGCAGTGAGCGGGTATGTAAAGGAAGGAAAGATAAGATGTGGCAGATGCACATCAGAAACAACTCAAAGCACATCATCAAGCTATGTATATGCACTGATGACTCTTCCATCTCAAAGGCACCAGTGTCCTTTATTTTCTAACTCTCAGCTACATTTTATAATCCTAGAGCCAGCTATGCTCTCATCTAACTCAGACTCCCCATTCTGGTAGCCTCAGTCTGAATGTCTGACAGAACATTTGGCTAGCACAGCATGCACACTAGCCACAATGGGCTCACAATGTGATTTTAATTAGTATTTCTAAGATTGTTAGCAGGATGTGAATGGAAAGTACACAGGCAGAAAGCAACAGAGCTTAAGCAAAATTCATGGGGCTAATTTCACCAGCAAGATCTGTGATTTAAGAACTCATGGCACTCTTAGCTTTTCCATATTTTCCTTAACCAACCTTTTCTACCTGATCTCGATCTAAGCAATACTTAGCATCTCCAGATCACTAAAAAATGCTGAACTCCTGGCATTCCGCTACTTAGCAGTCTGAAAACCACCTTCAGTGTACAGTATGTCCTTAGATGGGTGATTAATTAATCTTCAGTGTAAAAACCATAGCCAATGAAGACTTGCTCTCTACCCAGTACTCAGTAGGTCAGGGTATCAGAACTCTGTCACTAGAATTGGGAACGGAATCGGAGATTCCTTGGCTCTACCCAGACTCCTCTGAAGGTGTTGGAGTTATTAATGAAAAAAAAAAAACTGGTAGGAAGGGCAGTGACACTTCTACCTGATGAAAGAAATATAAAAACCTGTAACTAAGCTAATTCGGTATATTCAGAGAACCTGACAACAGTTGCTCCACAGAAATATGCAAGTTTCACAGAAAATGGCCTCTGCTGTTCAGATTTACCTTTGACAGGATTTGTTACCAAGGGTGCAGTAATTAGCCAGCAGTTGGTTTAACCATGGATACACTGACTTTAACGTATCTTCATTTTGTAAAGTGTATCTCTGGTCACTCTTGTCAGGTATCTACCTTCATCTCTAAACATCTGGGTGACACATCTAGAACATCTTTACTCTAGCAGAGCCCTAAAGCATTTTATGCATTATATTCTTAGACCGCTATTGATGCCCAGATGTTTCCAGCATGTATATTGGCATGGACTGTTTTTATCCAGCAATGGGAGAAACACATTTATGTAAAGCAATGAGGGATTTACAATGCCACACAGAGCGGAAAGTCTTGCTTAACAGTATTCTTCATATTGTTGATTTTATTTATTTTGCAAGGACTCAGAAATCCTGGCGAGTGTTGACTTTGAAGCTGTGTTGAAACCAGGTGTTCCAAATTGAATGCTTACATTATCCTCCAGGCAACGTCTTTACAAATGACAAGTGCAATGAAGATGCCCTCTTCTCATCTATCCCCTCATTTTTGTTCCTTCGAAACAAACTCTTTTTCTAGGAATTTGCAACCACTGATTCTGGTAACAGTGAGAACTATTTCAGTGAGAACTATTGGTGATCAGTGTATGGTTGGACTGGGTGATCCTGTGGGTCTTTTCCAACCTTGGTGATTCTATGATTCTATAATACTTGTGCAAATTATAAAGCAGGGAAGTCAAATCAAACAACAGTGCTTACCCCGTTCTGTGTCATAGAGGTACACAAACTTCTCCCACTTGTAATAGGTCAAGAGACTCAAGATGGCTCCTTTTAATGCTGGCCGCATTTGGATGACAAACTGCACGTCTGCATCTGTTGGGAAGCTGGGTGTGATGAAGGACGTGTGAAGGGCTCCACAAAATGACGTCAGTGTGTTCATTGACATCTGGTCATAGAATCCAAAGATGGCATAAACTCCTCTGGAAAACTGTGAGCAAACTGACAAAGAGAAACAGGGGAATTAAAAACTGAAATACAATGAATGCAAAAAAAAAAAAAAGTTGAAGTACATTTGAAGTAAGCCCACTTACTGAATCCTGAAATTATTTTGTATGATGCAGTAGACCAAATGAATTTGTGAGATATTATATACTAATTTCAGTGTAGCCGACAGAGAGATTGCATCATAGATGGCAAAGGAACCTCACAGGCTAAGTGCAAAGCTCTGGCCATAGCAAGGACTGTGATTGTGATCGGGAGATAAATGAAGAACAGTACAGCACAGAAGCACTTCTAAACCAAAACATTTCTGGACTGAGATAAGCAAGTCCCATTTGTAATGAAAAATACGCTTCCAAGAAAAATGATGACTCAACGTTAACAATTCCACTTGCCAAGAGTTGGATTTAACAACAATTTTAAAGTAGCCCCATTAACCATTTTTGCCAAAACTCTGCATATGTAACTTTTTAGAAAGCAAGGAGAATATGTTACTGGTTAGGAAGACGTGACTTCTTAAAAAAGTACAACATTGCTATTCCTGTAAGTATCATCATGAAACGTTTCCTATCATAAATGCTATTCAGAATCACCAAAGCCTGTTAAAGTAATTTCTTAAAGGATTCTCCACCATATTAGCTCATTAACCTCACAGATAACACCTTAGATAGGTACTCAGGTGTGAAAATTCAATTTTCTTCCAGAGGTGCAGGTGCAAAAATAGTAATGCCATTAAGGAATTTAAGTGTTTAAGGCACTCTAACAGGCCTTGACCAGAAGTAGATACCAGCAGCAAATAACAGCTGACGCAGGCAGAAAAGAGAACGAGACAGGAGAGGGAATGAGTACCGATATCCTAAAGAAAAGTTTGCAAAAGTTCCCAACCACAGCCAAGAAGAAATATAAAAGAAGTTACAATGCAGCAAGAATTAATTCCCAGAGGCACGACTGAGGAATTAAACACACGGTTTCAAAAGGCATTCATTAAACTATATACCAGCAGGATAGAAAGCAGAAAAGCTACCATAAAAATTATCCGCTGAAGTAACAAATAAAAGGCAGTAACTTACAGGTGAACAAAAGGGAAAAATAAAGACTATGAGACAAAGTCTGGCAGTCTCCAAATCATTTCAATGGCATATAAACTCTCTAATTCCATCATAACAGTCACTGAAGTGGGGCAAGCAGGAGCTGGGTGTCCTCAAATACACTGAGTCAGTATCTCACGGATCAGGCTTCTCTTACATATTTATTAATGGCCTAGTTTACCAGTTTTTATGTAGATTCTTACTGAGGAGAAAGCAAGAGAGCAAGTCCGTGTATTCCAGGAAATATCCCTTCTCACAATGCAAATAAAACATACCTCCAAAAGTCTCCTGATGCCAAATGCCCAGAGCATTTCAAGCGATCCCAGATTCACCTGTTCTTTCTTACCAGCTCTGAGACTCAGGAATACTTCTGAACTATGACTCCAAAGAAATCTCAGAATTATAGGAACCTGAATGAAGACTCAGCAGGGGCTCAGAAAGCTTGTGCTTATGTTAGCGTTAGCAAACGCTCTCAAGCAGCGAGTAAGCAGAGACTGAAATCAGGCTGCGGACAGCCTGTTCAAGGAACGTTTAGATGCTGTGTTAAGGGATGTGGTTTAGTGAGAACTGTTGGTGATTGGTGGATGGTTGGACTGGATGATCTTGCAGGTCAGAATCACAGAATTGTAGGGGTTGGAAGGGACCTCCAGAGATCATCGAGTCCAACCCCCTGCCAAAGCAGGTTCCCTATAGCAGGTCGCACAGGTCGGCATCCAGGCAGGTCTGGAACATCTCCAGAGAAGGAGACTCCACCACCTCCCTGGGCAGCCTGTTCCAGTGCTCCGTCACCTCACTGTAAAGAAGTTCTTGTGCACATTGGTGCAGAACTTCCTATGCTGCAGTTTCCGGCCGTTTCCCCTTGTATTGTCACCATTCACCACTGAAAAGAGTCCGTCCTTGCCATTCTGCCCCCCACACCTTAGATGCTTATAGACCTGGATCAGGTCTCTTCCAACCTTCAGGATTCTATGATTCTATGACCCTAATTAAGTCCTTCTCCAAGCACCATCCAACAGCAAAGATGGAGTTACTGATGGCAGCAGACAACCCACTGCAGCCAAGAGCCCTTTTGGATACTTGCACCTATTTTTCCTACAGAATTCTGGAGGATCATCAACAATAACTTCTAACAAAAGTATCCCCCTGCCCAGAACTATTTTCCAACTTAGATTCTGTTCACTGCAGATCTTCAAAATTTAACACTTTTAATAGGCTATCAGTAGACCAGCTTTTAATATCTTCATCTCTTAAGCTCCTCTGCTTTTTTCTTTATAGCTTATTCTTCTTGACTAGCTATTCTGCATGCACTGTAGGGTGCCAATTCAATTTTACTGGCCCATTTAAAAGCCAAATAAACCTTTGTTTTTATAAGGGGGAGATAAAAAGACCAATTATCTTGGTCCTCGATGTTCATTTTTGTTTCTGAACTGACAATTTTGTTATGGTTTTGTAGCACTGGGTCTTTTGTTTATTCTGTGACCTAATCTCTTCTACGATCAGACGAAGCTCCTGAAGACATTGATGAAGCCATGGCCATCCAAAAACCAAACACATCATTACATTCATTTTAATGACATTACTATTCTAACATCAAATTATTCTAAATCAAAGCAAAATAATAATTACTAAAAAAAGTAGCTAAACCTTAGCTTTCAGCTCATTATGCAAACTGCCTTCCATTGACATTCAGAACAATCCTCATTTTAGAGTAAGAATTCTGGTATTTTCCTTAATTAACCACCATTGATTTATATTTGTTTTTCCCCCTTCGAAAAATGCACAAGGTCAAACTCATATTCTGGCATTAAAAAACTGATTTGGATGAATCCTGATAAAATCTCACTGCCCCCAAAATGGCCTTTTTTCTTTCTTTTTTTCTGAGATGTCTTTAAGATTTGTTTTTATTTACAGTTATTGCTTCTAATACTGAGGATGTACAACCATTCACAGGACAGCACATATCCAAGTTGCTTTACCACCTCATCTGAAAGAGCTGCAAGCTCCATAAGAGGGGGACAGAGGGTTTTAAGTAGCCCCTATCCAATGGAGGACCACAATAAGCTGTAACTTCAGCATCAGGTGCAGGACAGACACAACTTTACTCAGTAGGCTTAACTCTGAATTTGTTCTCAGAGTAAGCTGAGAGTAAGAAGCCACATGCTTCAGGTTCAAAAAAGGCAGGGATGCATGGCAGAAGCCTGTGAATTCTCAAGCATGCTAAGAGAAGAGAAGGAACTTCTGGGTCATGAGACTGAATTGCTTTTTGCAAAGGAAAGAAAATGCCCAGAGCAAGACTGATCACAGTGGTGAGCACATTTGTTAAAAATGTAATAGCAAAAAGCAACAATGAACAAACAAATAACAACAAAAGCAAAAACGGCAACAAAGCACATACACAGCACCAGCAATAAAAACACAAACCTAATCAAACCCAAATAAATTAAATCTTTGCATCTCAACTGAACAGCAGCTGAACCATCCAGACACCAGTGTGACTCGGTGAACCCAACTTCTGCTGCTCCACCAGCAGGTCCAGTCACATCAGCCCCTTCACAGAAACTTGCCAAGATTAACCAGACAATCATTTCTTTCACTCTGACCCGATGAAGGCTCCAGGTCAGAATCTCAAAAGGTGCCCCATTTCACACAAGCTATAAGATGTTTAGTGTCTTTTTTATAATTTATTTTTTGCTTTCTAGCTGTGTTTAGCTGTCCTACCTTTTGTGACTGTGAGCACTCCTGACACAGCAAGATTGTACAGGCTCTGACATCCCTACTGTCTGTTGCCTGGAAGCTAAAGTCAGATATCTCCGGCACCTTTTTATTTTATTTTTTAAGTCTAATTCTCACGCTAAAAAAAAAGCCTTGAAACTTCACTAGGAACATTTGTAAGTAGGCTTGGATTTTGCTTGTTGTATAATCAAAGAATAGTAGGATGTTATAATCACAAACAAGAGAGTTAGGCAAAGTGGACAATGATAACAAAAGAGAATAAATAGAAGGCTTATACCCCTATCCTGAGCTCACCCATAAAACACCAGTAGAGGTGACCTCCAGAAGAGATCCTTCCCCACTGGTAGCCAGCTCTTAAATAGGTCTAGGAATTGCCTTCACCTGTGCTCCTCTGGCTGACTCTGGCTCGCCTCAGGTGATCAATCAGAGGTTCAGGCCGTGACTCAGCAGCTCCGATACACTTGTTCAAAGAAAAGACAAATAAATCCCAAACAAAAAGTACGTGGGTGGCTGGGATTACAGCACCTGAGACACTTTTCCCTCTCCATGACTATCTGTATGGACAAATCATTTCCACTTTATTCACACCAGTATCTTGTAAGACGGTCTGAAAAAACAAACTCATATCACAAGAGTACTGTAAAGTCTGTTTTATTGATAATTATATCCTTCTGTGGGCTGAAACTCTCCATAGGAGTACAGTGACAACCAATACTGCTGTATGTTGCTCACTTTGGTTCCCCAGTTTTGTGTTCTGCATTTCTTTCAGCTGTGAAATAATTTTATTCCCTCCACTTTCCTCTGCCAATTGTCTTGGACTCTGCACAATTCTCATTGTCAAACTCTGCCAATGGACTAAGGGCTCTACTTTCACATGCAATAACACACAACCTATTGCAGACTACTCGCTACTTTCTATTTAAAGTCTCCCTGCTATGACTTCCTTGCTGCAACAATACAAGGGTTATCATTAACTCCACTTCTTACAGTAAGCATACCGGCTCTTAGAGAGACTGACAATGTCTCTACTTCTTTCTTTCCCTTTCATTTCAATACACGGAATGAACAGGCAGTCTCTCTCTACTTGCAGCCCTGAGGAAATGAGCACAGGAGTGCCCATGAATGCAGAAGGAGCTACTTTGGGGATGCTCCAGGCAATATGATCTGAGCATTTCATTTGAAGACAAACTCACTGTATTTAAAATGATCATTTAAATGAAATGAAATTATCTACTACTAATAAAACTAGTTTTCACATTAAGGCACTGAATTCTGTCAAGAAAAGATTTCATTGTGCTGTTATAAATTCAGCTGAAGAAAAGAAGCATTTCTGAAAACAATTTCTGAGATAGTTAATAGCAATTATTCATGGAGATGGGGGTGAAGCAAGGAAGTTACAGCTTGAAATTGGATCCAAATCCTCCTGAGACCTTGGCCATCATATCTGATAAAAAACATGCCTTTACAAATATAAAAAATGTCCCCCAAATGAAAAGAAACCTCACAGCAGAAAACAAAATAAAATAATGATCTACTGTTGGTACTTCATTCGTGGAATCAAACAGTTTTCTCAGTGATTCAATTCAAGTATGTTTTATCTCATTCTCAGAAAATACTACTCCACTTGCTATGTTCTATCTAGTGCCCTCTTCATACATAGACTCTTCCCTCACTTTGCATTTCTTTTTAGAAGAGCCAATAAGATAAAAACATGTTTTTATTCCACTAGGAGGAGAAGAGCACTTTTGCAAATGACAGGCATAAGAAATATTCAATTCCTATTTTACAGGCCCATTAACGAAAAGCAATCCAAAATGAATGACCAGATCCAAGCACACCCAAAAGCATTCTCTGAAGATCCCACTCTAGATCACTTCTGTCACCCTATCACAACTCCATCAGACGCTACTAAACGACAGTTTTCATTTATTTTCTACTTTCCAGATCACTTTGATCACAACCACAGCTCCTGGGTGCGGGGTGCTCTACAAACGCGTTACCACAACCTTGATTTCTTTCAGTGTTCCCAATTATTTATGACCTACATGACTCCACTCATTAAATTTTATGCATTTTGGCCTCTGTTTATCCTCCTATAGTCAAATAAAACCCTAACAATGTACGTGAATTTGCCGCTTGCTGGATCTCCTCTTCACACTGATTGAAACATTCATATGAATTTTATGAGCGTATGAAAAATGCCAGCTTGCAACAATAAAAATAGGCCACTTAGGCTATGGCAGTGCTAGTAGGAGCACTAACAGCACTGAACTACAGGCACACCACAGTGCCAAGGGGTGCCAGCCGAGATCTGCAGTGACTGCTCTTTTAAGAAGGTCAGAGCCTTTTGGACAGAAAGGCTGAGAGGCCCAGCTTCAGAAAGCACTCTGAAAAGACAAGTTCACTCATGCCTGAAAGACTTTGTCCATTAGCATAAATTTACTTAGGTAAAATTACTTAGACACCTCCGCCCACAAACTGCCAGTTCAACACATACGCAAATAAAAGCTTCAGTAATTAAAAAAATAAGCTAACATAATTAAAATGTCAGTAACAAAGGCATCCTTGAGCACCACGTTGTAAGACAGACAGAAAATCAGGCTAAACGCCACCTATATCATCCTGAGAAAGATGTACTTAGCTCTCTAACCATAGTCTTCTTATCAGAGAATACATACAGGTGACCTGAGTGATGTGGAATACACTGTGTAACTTGCTGCTACATCTGTCTGCTTACTGATCAGTCCTGAGCTGCTTTCAAAGCTAAGATGAAGATGATAGAGTCTGAAAAGAGAGTTCTCTCTCTTTTCATAAACTTGATGAAACTCAAGCACAAAATGAATATTTTGTCTTGCATACATACCAAACTATCATAAATGTTTCTATTTTCTTGAAGAAAACATGATATTCAGAATCCCTACATTTGCAACACGTTTCTGACGTGTTAGTAACCCAGTAAGGAACCCAGGAGTCAGCCACTCTGAGTCCATGAAGAGTGTCAGCCCCTTATCAGTAAATCCTAATTCCAAAACCATTTTGTTTAACCAGGATCACTACCATACACTGATCTTTTAAAACTCCCAGGATCCAGAGAGCCATGAGAACACTTCTTTTGAAAGACTATTAAATAGATTATCACGGCTCAGTTTGAAGGATAATCTACTGGAATTTGAGGAAACCAAAATAGGTGGTTTAAAGCTTAACATGGATTAAACGTGAGAGAAGATTCAGACATGCCATACAAATCAACCAGTATTTGAAGACTGATTTTTAAAAAAGTATTAAGTTTTTGAGGACTGTACTTCAGTATGTGCTAATCAGAACACTACATTATCTTCCTTGCTCCTTTACAAGATAAAGTCAAGCTTTCAGATCAGGCACTGCAAAACTACATCCAGGTGTTCTGTTTTTAAAGCTATCCATGCAACGGATGATGTTCTCCCACTAACAGTCCAACTTCTGTCCCAGACACACCACCTCCAAAAGCTGTTCACAATGCAAACTTCCCTTTAGTTTTCAGGGGGAAGACATCAAATGCATACCATGCTGTTTGACATAAAAGGCTTTTAGAAATGCTTTGTAACACTACTGCAAAATCCAGATTTAAATCATGTGCATTTGTCTCATGAGCTTACGACCTTTGCTGGTCTTGACACCAAAAAAAGGCATTCAGAGGAGGAGCAGCAAGGTTTCTCTTCTCAGTGTTGGAGAGAAATGGAAAGGAACTGATATCTGCCATACCTTATCTGGTATGACTTTCATACAAGCAGCATTTGATGAAGAGATGTTTCTGCTCATTTTCTCAGGAGAATCCTGCCTTGCCAACAACAGCATCATGCACAACGCCAAGGCTCAGCTCCTGACAGCCCCTTGTTCCTGGATGCTGAGAGTTCAGGCACTGGCCTCCGGCACAAGTTCTGGGCTCACTGTTCACTGAGTTCTTCCCTCGGTCTATCAGTCTATCACACATGCACCCACACACTGTTCTCCCCAAAGTGTGTGAGATAAGCCAACACTTGTGGAAAGGAGTCAGAGGACCTGGCAAAGTTTTCCCCGGGGGAGATTAAATATCTCAACAGCAAACAACGATCACTTGTGTCCTTCACGTCTTAGACTCCACCTCATGCTTCACGCTAAGTCCCTGCAGACACAGCATGCATGCAATGCCAGTGTCACATATGCTTGAGTTAAATGCCTGATTTCCAATTGTTTTACCATTCGAAATGCTTCTTATTTCACTCTAGTCTGTTATGCTAGCATCATTACTTTGGATTATAACTATTTTCCTTATTCTCCAAAGTGATTTTTCTAAAAACATTGGTAAGAGGTAAAATATTAAAAAAAATTTTGTTGTTTCAAAAGTCATGTAGTTACAAAACAAAGATATGTAGCAGCAGTTTACATAGAAGTAGCCAAAGCATTTTTACCCATATGCATGTCCAGGTAAACAGTAACATTGAACAGTTTGACATAAAATCATAAACCTTCCTATTGTTCTATTCAAAGTAACAACAGTTACATCAAGCCCAGGACATCAAGCACACTGCTTTGAAACAAGAAAAGCATTTTTGATGTGAATTTCACAAAATCTTGTTGACCAAGGAATATCCAAGTAACTATCATTGTCATTTTCAGACATTATCTATTGACATTATATTACATATTCTTTATATATATATATATTATATTCAGACATTATATATTGTACCTCCCATCAATACCTTAAGAAACTGGAAGGATATGAAAGAAAAAAAAATTACCCATCAGGAGCATTTTTCAGACTCAGATTGTTACGCAGAACATTAGGCTGAATATCCCAAAATGTAAAAGATTAAAGGCAATCAGACCTGCAGGTCAGTGGCCGACTAGCTAAAGAACACCCATACTCTAAACAGATTTCTCAGCCATTTCATTGGAACATCCTGGTACAGAAGAAGTAGAAAGATGAGGGCATATTATGAAGTGTATGCTTGTTCAGCAGATCCTTTATTTCAGAAGTTGACTTCATTCTGGGCCGCTGTGGTGAAAAGCAATAAATCAAAACAAGATTCTGGCAGCACGATGAAAGATGAGCTGAGTCTGCTGAGGTGGTGCCATTTATAGGCCTGTGGGGATCTATTACCAAGTGTGAGACAGGAGAGGCAAAATGGTAAACACACCTGGAAACACTGACGTGGGGAAAATTCCCCACAAGGTAAGGCCAGGGATAAGGCTGCCAAGGAGAAAGAGGATGTGATCACAAGTACGGCAGCTGTGCAAGCAGCCTCCAGCTCCCAGTTGGCTCTGTGTATGCCCAGTGCCATACTGGCCAACATACAGCCTGGCTTACCCAAGGCAACAGACCCTAACACTTTCCTGGAGGCTCTGCAACAGGACTCCAGCAAGGACTGTCACAGTGGGTGCCTCCTGGTTCAGAGGGCTAGATGTCACATTTCCATATCTCCTCCCTGTGTTTATTCAGGCTTCATGGGGCTGAGCAATTCTCACCACTCCTTGTGCCATGCTGTTGTCAGATTACCAACCTGAGAGACGTGCCATCAGCTAATGCAGTCAAGAGGAAAGAGCAATGAAACTTGGCTTCTGCAGCCAGGGAAATGATATGATCCAAAGATGCTCCTCAGAGAGCAGCCCAAGTCCAAAGTACCACTGCAGGAGAAGATCCCAAGAACCTCACTGGGAGGTGGATGAGCACCAAGAGGCCCATTCAGCACACTGAAAGACCATACTATGGGACTGCAGAAGCTAAATCTCAACTTCCTCTGTAAAGACACCACCTCCCTCTCCCCACATTTAGTTTGGTAGCATTTCTATCTGCCTTGCTGCCTGAAGAGTCCTTGTTACCGATCTCCTGGACCATCATGATCACAGCTGACAATAATTCACAGCCCAGTTCCCTCAGCTAACTCAGTGCCTTATTTACAGGAAACAACAAGAATAATATTCCGTATAAATTATGCATAATCACTATTTATCATGCTGGGTTAATTGGCACATAACGAAAGAGTTGTCTGGTGCACAACTGAGTAATGTGAAAGCCAAAAATGATGGAAACGTTACAGCAAAGGCCTGGTTGTGAAAACACTGCCACACATTAACTCTTAGCTGATCTCTGCCCTTCCAGAGGAGGAGGGGCAGACTGAGTCTGAAATGATTTGATAATCTCAGAGGGCTTGGACAGATTGTTGAAGCTGCAAATACTGAATCCAGCTCTGCTGTCAGCCAGCGGTGAGGAAAAACCATAACCTGGTGCAATTCCATTGTTTTTCTGGGCTCCATGAAACCCCACCACACTCGAAAGCAGAGAACAACCTGGTCCATCATCAGGGGCAGCGTGAGGTCATGGCCAGTGAGTGTGTGATGGTGACAGCCTTTCTGTAGAATCACAGAATCATTTGAGTTGGAAGAGACCTTTGAAAGCCAGCTAGTCCACCTCCCTGCACTGAACAGGGACACCACAGCTCCATCAGGTGTCCAGCCTGACCTTGGGTGTCTCCAGAGAAGGAGCACCACCAACCTATGCCAGCACCTCATTACCCTTATTACCCCTTTCTCCCATCTCTCCATCTCCAGCTTTATCACAGAGGTAACAGAAAATGACATGACTTCCATAACTTCAAGTGTCGTGTGTTAGAAGTTCTTTTACTCACAACCACCATCTAGACCAGAGAACACTGCTATGATCTCATCACATTCGTTTCCACAAATACAAATGAATGCAGAACTGCAGATTTTAATTCTGGATTATGTTATCTCCGTTACAGCTCCTCTATATGGAAAATATAGTCAATAAATAGCTTTCTCCTGGAAATACTCAGACATTTATCAAGTCTATCAAGCTACTCACATTGTTTTCATCTGATGAACATCAGTGGGGTATAAGGCTGCTTTGCATTCACATCTTCCTGATCAGGAGGTTCCTATGCCTGAATTATTGATGTATATTGTAAAGCCTAAAGTGACTCAAGGAGCAGTTTTATGTGCTAAAGCATCTCCATTGTGTTGGGGCCTTTTTTTTTTTTTTTTTTTTCCCCCCTTTTCACTTTATTGCAAGCAGCAACCTGGCAAATCTTCTGATTGAAAAACTGTATGTGCTGTGCATTTGCTGTTGCAGATGTATGGTTAACCATCTTGATCACTGCAAACTTCTGTTTTTACATCCCGAGCTGGTACATGACTGGATTAATCACGCATTCTGTGCTTCAAACACAGGCCTGCTTCTCTACAATATTTCTTTGTAAATAAAATATGTATATGTAAATATGCAAATAAAATACATATTCAAGCAACTCTGTTGCTATTGAAATAAGTATTTTTTCAACCTACTCTTTAATTTATGAGAGCTGCTCCAAAAGCAATGCCTCCTATTCGGTGATGTTGGCCCACCGCAGCAGAGGTGGATGTTGGTGGCATGGCAGTAAAGGCTGACCCTTCCCACAAATACGCCGTTCAATTTTGTGCCCGTGTGACAGATGGAAGCAGAGGGGCAGTCTGACAGAATGGCCTTTGATATGGAAGCATGTACGGAGACAAGGAGTGTCACTGACTTCCTCCACGTGGAAATAATGGGACCCACTGACATCCATGGACGCTTGCTGAATGTCGATGGAAGCCAAACAATGGATATGAGCATTGCAGAGCTGGATGGTGCATTTCAGCTGTGGTGACCACAGCAGTGGGACACCTCTGCTGCTGCAGATTACTATTACGAGTGTGGTATGCAGGCTCTGCTCATTGCTGGCAAAAATGCACATCTGATGGTGGTGATTACGTTCTGTAGCAGACAATTTGCTCTATCAAACAGTCACTGTATACTTTCTATGTGTTGTAGTTTCCATGAAAATAAATAGGAGGCATTACTTTCAGAGCAACCTATGTGTATCAGGTCTATTTTCCAACTTATTCCCTGGCCCTCTTGGTTCACAGAGGTGCTCCACTCCCAGAGACGAATTAGTGACCTTAGTCCAAATTCCTCTGTAATTGCAGCATTTATCTGAAATGCCTAAAAATACTCCTCTGGCTTTTCACAACGATCCCTAAATATTTTAATACACCAACAAATTCCTGTTATTCCACAAAAACATTTTGTAACCCCAGGAAGGAGAGGAAAACCAAGGAAAGTCCAAAACAAGGGAATCACGATGTTCTTCAAGTCTTTCCTGGATGTGGGAACAAAACCTCTGACCCTTACGGCAGAAAACAAGTCTGAATTTCAAAAGAGCAGTGTGGTGTGGCTCCCTCCCTCACAAAGCTGCAGCCAATACCATCTAGCAATGGCCCATCAGGGTGCACTGCTCAGATGAGTCTCACCAGTGCCTCAAATGCAACTGCGCAGACACAGATCAGTGCCACGCTTTGGGGAACAGCCAGACAGTAGCAGTGTGTACCTCTAAGACAGCAGACCCTGTAGCAAATATATCGGCACCAAACAGCAAACTAGAGCAGTATGGATGATAGCTGTCCATAAATTTCCTTGTGTTAAGAAAAGTTCTGGCAGGGCTGTCCGGATGCTGATGCTGGAACTATACCATGAACTCCATGAAAATGTATCCATGTCCTGCCAAATATAAATGTATTGGTTTAATTAACAATATCTTGAAGACTAATAATATACATAATGACACCCAGTTTTAACTTGCAAATGAACGTCAATTTTAGTTTAAATTTAGAATAAATATTTTTCTTTCATTTAAACTATTACAATTGTCATCAAGAAAAGCACTTGTGTCATGCAGCAAAAATTAACTCATCACAAACTCGGGCCCTAAAACAAGAGAGCTCCTTCTTTAAGCCACCCCACACACATATACCTTATGTAATTCTATACTCCTTATCAAAACTGCAGGCAATAGAAAGCACTGAGAGAATGTGCCTTTGTGTTTGCTTAAACCAGTATGTTGTACGGAGGCACTGAATTTTTGCAATCTGTGTTCAAGTAGATTCACCAACAGCGTCAATTCTTTCATAGCAGCCCATACACAGATTACTTTTGGACTTGAAAAATGTTGTAGGCCTTAGAATTGATTTCTTTGCTGAACTTAGGTAGTATGGCTTCTTAGATAGACTAATGGAGTGAGTGAAGTATCTCTCCAGACTACAATAGAAGGCACAAGGGATCTCATTTTCCAAGAAATGTCACTAAGAGGCACAGAAGACTTCTCTGTACTCTGATAGTGTCTGTATATTTATAATTTACACGAGCCAGACCAGGCCCTCCTTCCCACTGGCAATGTTATCAGCAAGACAATACTTTCCTCTAACAAAAATAGTATAGAAACTTTGCATGAGAAAAAGGAATTTGATAACAGAAGAACTTTCTCGTAATAATTTAATAAACTGAAGACAGAAAGATTTAAAACCTCTGGTAGTGCTGAATAAAAAGGACTGATATATTCCTCAGCTTCTCCAAGCTTCCCAGAAAAGCCCAGACAATGTTTTTTAGCTCCTGCTCTGCAGATCAACTATAATAGAAAAACAGGCATTCATGTTCCTCTCTTATGTCATTCTTCGCCTATGGGGCTAAATTCTCTGCTGAATCTTCCATAACTGTGAAACATTCACATATTTCACATTTGTTTCTAATCTTTCTTATTATAGTAATATATTTGTAACTTCCTTTCTGGTTAGGAGAATGGTTCTGCATCCTGAAATTACTATCTGGACATATAGCAAGCTTACAGTTTTCTACAGAACTAAGAAAAGTTTGCAAAATCCCACCAGAAAGACAAACAAGGTTCGTCTGTCACTGGTTGTAGTTAAGCACACTGTCGGCCCAGTATTTCAAAAGTCTTGAGACCTCCTGAACCTAAATCAAACCAAGCAAATGCTGAGTTCCACAAATGGAAAATTCCTATGTGTTTTGCAACAATCAAAATCATTAAAAAACAAAACAAAACACCAAAAAACCCAACAACTCCCAAAAATCCACATTAAAAATCCAACCAACCAACCAACAGGTTACTACAGACATGGGACTGAGGGACATGGATTAGTGGGGAAATACTGGACTGAATGATCTTGGAGGTCTTTTACAACTCTGGTGATTCTCAGAGAGCTGAACTCTGCTTGGTTCAGCAGCTCAGAGCAACTAGTCTAATCCAAAGTCTAAATCCTAAAGCTGTTTTACAAAGAAAAGTAACCAGGTTTTGAGTTACTGGACTGCAACTGTTTATGACTCCAGTAGTACATTCGTGTTGCCCTAGCTTCTTTTCCTCACTCTCCTTAATGCACTTGCTCCATCCTTGACTGGTTATAAGGTCAGTTGTTAAAAATCACTTTTAAAGTAGTTTCAGGCCTTGCGTTCTGTGCAGATCCCTCAAGAATTTTTAGGGATTTAACAGCATGTTTTTACGCACAGCTCTTCCCCTTTTCCTTGCTACCTTATAAAGATTGAAAGCTAAAAAGTGATTGAAGTAACACTGAGATACAATCCTGCAACGAGTCTGAATTTGCTCCTACATGTGCAAATAAATTAGGAAAAAGAAGAAGAAGATTGTGCCCTAGCAAGGAGCACTTGAACAAAGCCCATGTCTTAGACAGAAGCAGAGTGTATCTAACACTCAAGGTGCTGGATCCTTTTGCAAGCTGTGGCTGCTCTGCATGCACTTGGTCCTCTCCTTTCCCCCTCCCAGCCCCCAAACCCAAACTATTCACAAATAAGAAGTATCCTATTACCACCAAATTACCTATGCATAGATACGTATTGTGGAGTGTATTGATTGGGAATAAGGAGAAACTAACATAGAAGCGTTTCTCTTCCCAAGAGGACCGTTAGAGCAAATGTAAATAATAGAGTATCTGGTATTCCATGATTGTCTTAACATTTTCTTCAGTAAATAGAAGTGACAGATAAAGCAAACAAGTGAAACTAATCATGCTGGATGGAGCTGTAGTCTTCTGACAAGATGTATTTTGATGTTTGTTTCCAAAACTCTGGTACCTAAAGAGTCCATTCAAACTTCCCATTTGAGGGAAAGTCTAAAGCATAGTCACTTAATTAGATGCAACGATGTGGGAAATGCAAGATAATTAAGTTCTCCTCCTAAAAGATTTATTTCTGAAGGTCAGGTTTGGGTTATTTGAGGAGAGCGAGCGAGAAGCTTGTCCCACCCCATAAAGCTTAACTCATCTTTATGGGACTCTTCTCACATGCCAAGCAATTGCACTGTTGTGTAGCTGATTAAGAAATTACTGATTACCATAATATTACACCATGATAGCATTGTACATAGAATTTAAAATTTTTTACCCTCAATACAAGCTGACATTGTCTGCACAAAACAGAAATATGTCTTTCATTCACACCATTCGCTGTGAACAAGAAAAGGAAAAAGAAAAAAGGAAAAAATCAAGTTTTAAAAAAAAACAAGGAAAATCATTCACAAGAGGAAACGTGACTAGGAAGACAGGATTTGTTCTTTAAACTGCATAGTCAAAGTTTGTTTGTTTGAAAAGTTAAATTGTTGCCTAAGCTTAGAAAATGAAAAGAAAAAAAAAGAAGATACTTGAATAGATGACCCTGGAAAGACTGGGCGAAGAACTTGTGTTTGTGATCATCTGTTATACCAGTGCCTCTCAAAAACACACTGCACATCAGCTCTCACAGGGGGTGCTGCTGCTAACGAAGATCAAAGGACAAGCCTGAATCAGAGTATCCAACCAATTCATCCAACCAACCAATTTATACAGGTGAACTGTTGTGTTTAAGGAGTGCACAGAATATTTAAGAATACCATGCATGAAGACTTTCAGCTACACATATCACCCCCTCAAATGGCCTCTCCCTGTCTCCTCCTCTCCCTTGGTTTTCTTAAGAGTGCAAATAACCATCACATATAAATTTAACTATTATAAACGACCTGGTATTTTAAAAATAGGTTATTGGCAGCAGCACAGCTAATAGGAGAAAGAATTACGTTGATTGGGGTCTGTAGGAGCGCAGTCATGAGTCTTGATTCTCTGTATTATCACACACACGCTTAACTCTACCAAGGCAATTCTGCTCAGTTTTCATGGGAATATTCAATATGTGAAGTTAGTAATTTTTGTGCCTGTGGGCATGCGTCCTGGGGTACCAGGCAGTGCAGGACAAAAATCAGTCATACTGCAGCTCCAGAAAGGAAAAACAATGCTTAGGCAATTTCTTAAAATTTCCAAGAAAATTTTTCTTTACACTGAAATAAACATCAGAAAACATCAGAGCTTTCCATAATTAAGAAAAGAGAGAGGAAGAGAGAAAGGAAAGACTCACCACTACTTTTTTTCCCCCTCAGACTGTCCTTTCTGCCAAGGAAACTAGAAAGGCAAAGCAGGTGAGAACACATACCTAGCAAAGATGCCTGCTTCTTAACTTCCAAGTTAGCTCTTTACACAACTTGATACAGCCACTGCATAGTCAAACTTGAATGCATACTTTAATTAGAGATAAGAGGAGCACCTACTGTTTGCATTTACAGTCTGTCTGGTTCATGAGCAGCAGGAGCAAGTTCAAGCCATCACAACTATTCAGCTTGTGCCACTCTGATGCTTAATTTCAGCAGGGGAGGCTTCCATAACAATTAAGCAGAATCATTCACAGCTGAAGACGCCCCTAAATTTTGGCAAGTGATGCAGCACTGCTTTACCTCTGCTACTGTACCTCATTCACAGCTGCAGCACACACATGTTATCAGAAGAATCCTCCCCTCACGCTTCATGCTGATGGCAAGCAGTTGTGGCGGCTATTCTCCATGAAAGCACAGGACACCTGTTCTGCTAACTCATCAAGTTTTAGGGAGGATGAGCACGTAAATATCCCATCTCCTAACACTCAACTGAAGTTTTAGAGAAATTTAATGAATTTTCAAAAACAAGTCACCATCACTTAGAGTGTTTGTATTACACAGATTCACTGTGGAGACAAAGGACGAGGAGAAGTATGAAGCAGAAAGAAACAGACGGATCTTGCAAGGATCTGAAGCAGCAGTGACAAGAGCTGATCAAATGATGTTTTTTCATTGTAACAAGTGTATTTCATGTGACTGAAGAAAACTCTCATACTGTGAATAAAAAGGAAGTAGGAGCAAAAGAGATTGACCTTCCTGCTCAGGAAATTGGTAGTTTATACCGCAGAAAACAGAAATTAAGATTAAAAAATTATCAAATTGAAAACTACCGTAGGCCACACAAGGTGAGGAAGGATAAGATCCTTTGGAAACTGAGCAACACATGAATTAGTACAGATTTCTACCCATTATATTGCCAGAAAGAACAAAGTGCTCAATACCATTTCAAGAATCACGGCGATATAAATCTGCTTCCATCCACTTAAATCACACATACCAAGTCAAGCTGCTCCAGCTGTGAATTCAGATTTACATTTTTTATGAATACTTAAATATAGTCATTTAATAAATTTGCTGCAATTTCAAGTATATGTTAAAGACACAGATGAAGGGAGCCTACAGTTACACCTGTCACCACACCACGTGCACCATTCAGATTATGTTCAGTGGACCCATTAATACAGACAGAAATGGGGAAGGTCTACTCACAGATCCACCTAGCTAAACTGGGGCAACTACAGGAGACACTGGGGTTATTTCAGATATAATCAAGTCAACATCATTAAAGCAAATGAACAAAAATGCTCTGAGCACTTTAATCTATTTTGGATCACTCATTACTACTGAGTAAAAGAATGGAAATTTTACAGCACTTAAAAATCTAATCTTTATTTAACGATCAGAGTTTTTCAAAATAAGAATCATTAAAAATACGGCAATGCCATTGATGAAAGGCCACATCCCATAAAATGAGACTGAGGATTTTCTTTCAACGTTCAGGGTTAGTTTAGCACCGAGCTGGAACAACAGATTGTGCCAGCGAGGGGACAGAAGCTGCTCTGAGGGGACAGCTGCTGAGCTCCTCCAGTGAATCCCACAGCAAAAGAAGGTGATGGAGCACCCAGGCAATCGGGATACACACCATTAACCAAGTGGCAGAATGAAGGATGGAAAACTTTGGAGGGTAAGTGTAGATGAACACAATCAATGCATCACTTTTTTTTTTTTTTAATAAAAAAAATGAGAGAGACAGAACTTTTTGTGAAGGAAGAACTACAGACTGGGTTTGCACATGGTTTTCTTTGATTCCAAACCAAAACCACGGCAATTGAGAAGCCTGAAATGGCCTTTTGAGTCTGCGTTCTTCAATCAGTTAAAATAAAAATGTCTCTGTCCCTGAGGACATGGTTTAGATTGTTTACACCTGTTAGCAGCCTCCTGAGTTTCACTGTCAGCTCATTTCAATGTAAGGTCATTAACTGGTTGTTTCTAATGCAGCTATCATATGAAGACTGCTCCATAAATAATGCCTCCTATTTTATGATGTAGGCCCACAACATCAGAGGCAGATGCTGGTGGTATGGCAGCAGAGACTGAACCACTGTCTCATTACATTGCGTGGCCGTGTGACAGATGGCAGCAGAGGGGCACTCTGACAGAAAGGCATCTGACATGGGAGTACATATGGAGCAAAGGGGTGGAACTGAATTCCTCCATGCAGCAAAAACTGCACTCACTGACATTTATCGACACTTGCTGAACATTTCTGAAGATCAAACAGTGGATGCTGAGCACACTGAAGCGGTGGATGGTATATTTCAGCAGTGGCAACAGTGATGTGAAAGTCAAGCCACATTCTTGATGACCTTGCACAGTTATCATACTACAAAATGAAGAGCATCTTGATCCAGGTCCTCCATGTGAATCAGCAGATTACGATCAGGGTGCTGTGTACGGAGCTGAATACCAGTTCTAATACACTGGAAATGATGGTGACAACATGGAATACTGCAAAATGGTGGGTCTCACAGATGCTCACTCAAGAACAGAAAGAACACCGTATGCAAGTTTGTCAGGACCCCTTGAATCAAAATGAAGTTAAAGGTGGCAGTTTCCTGAGTCACATCATTACCAGTGATGAGACAGTACAATCACTACAAGCTTGTGTCAAAATGCCAGTCCATGGAGTGGGGACATGTGAATTCACCATCAAAGAAAATGTTCAAGATACAGCCCCTCAGTGGGTAAAGTGATGTTGGGATAAGAAGTGGGTGATTCTTCTAGACTTCCAAGAAACCAGACAAACCATCACATCAGTTCTGGCCATTAGACCGTGATGCTGATCATGCTGATGGCTCAAATTTCCAGAGCCATGCCAGAGAAGAAGACAATCTTTCTCTTCTCAACCAAGATAGACAGAGCATCACTGTCTATCTTGGCTGGACTATCCTGCCACATCCACCATTTAGTACAGATTTGGTGTCTTCTGACTTCCACCTTTTTGGGCCAATGAAAGATGGAGTGCATGGGCAACATTTTCCTAGCAACGATGCCATCACAGCAGCTGTGAATCTGGCACAGTATGCATCTTTACAACCACAGTATGCAGACTCTTGTTCATCAGTGGCAAAAATGCATGGCTCACTGTGGTGACTATGTTGAAAACTAGATGCTTGAAGACGAAAATTTGATCAATGAAATAGTGTTGTTGTGCTCTTTGCATCTCTTGTAGTTTGCATGGAAATAAATAGGAGGCATTACTTTCAGAGTGAACTATGTAATAATCCTCAATTTCTGTTACTCCATTTTCTTTTTCTTTAAATAACTTTTAATATTCATGAAAGTATTAAGGAAAGCCTATGCATATGTAGTCGCTGAGGATGTGTAATTCAGTGCACCATTTCATAACCCAGCTGTCAAGAGAAACAACATTTTTATAATACATGTATTGTATGCGTGCCAGTACGAGATGAATAGTCCTGTAACCATAATCAATACCGTTCATCCAAACAACTGGCAGTGGCATTTCAGACAACTGGCAATCTCATCAGTTACACTGGGCTGCCCAAAAATAAACATCTTGAGATGGATGAATGATCTCAGAGGCTATCTATAAATATTACTAATCTCAGCTGTTTGTTTTAGGGGGTTCATCACCGGGATCTGCACAAGTCTCTCATCAGTGCAAAAGGCACGGCAGGCTTCAAGAAACTAAAGGAACACTGAAGAGTTTGAATGTCGTTCTTTTCATTCACCCACTCACTGCATTTATATGCTGATCCCACTGAAAGCACCAGCACCCCTCTGGTGCTTTGGCAGCCCCAGCTCTGCAGGGAGCTTGCATGGTCTGGAGGATTTGTAGCATATCAAAGCCAAACCGGATTGAAAGGAAGCTCCCACTCCCTGTGTAAGCCTACCCTGGGGTAACCAGTGTCAGTTCTGAGGAAACCCGAGCAACTTTAGGATTTTAACTACTTCAGTGCTAAACCTGCCTCCTACCCACACAGGTTCTGAGAACGAAATAAGCCAAGCAGCTCAGTGGGAATGAGATTGAAGCACGAGGTGAGCCCAGGCAGAGGGAACAGAAAGCACCATTCACAGACCAATTTGTGTCCCTGGGAAGTGAAATAGCTCTTTTTTAAAAATTATGCTCTATCTGCTTCTATCTATTAAGGTAAGTCAGGCACAAAGAAGAGGAAAAGGAATAAAGGCAGCTGACTAAAGGGGAAAAGCACACCTCTGCCAGAGCAGACCCCACATAACACTTTCAGATTTGTGAAATGTAGAGAGGTCCAGCTGCTGGAGGTTGGATGCTGTGGCACTGCTGCTGTCCCACTGACACACTGCAGAGCAGAACCCGGGGATGGGGCTCTGAATGCAGCCTGAGGGAAAATCTCCTAACCTGGGGAATGATTTGGGGGTTTTTGACCCCATTTTAGCTGTTAGGATTCACAGTATCCCTGGTGCGTGCTCCAGAGGAAACACAGGAATGGTCAGTTCACTCACACAGCTAGGGGATGGCACTTGTCTGCTTCCAGGCAGGATTTGTGCTGCCACGAGACATCACTGCAGAGAGCTCAATACACCATGGACTGCAGCAAATTCTTCCTTGCAGATACCAGGAATGGGAGCCAAACCTTCGTCACCTCAGCTCTTTCGCAGAGTGCAGCACTCCAGGAAACTCCCTCAGAGGAGCTCTGCAGAAATGCCCAGGCCCTCTGAACACACTGAGCAGGACACAATGGCTGGGTGACCAAACAGCTGCTGTGCCGAGCTAAAACATCGTGCTGTGCTTCCTACACCCCTAAGAAATCCCTGCTCATTCTTATAGCCTGTTGCTCAGAATATTGATAAACTGACAGTCAAAATAATCTTTAAATTGTAGCACTAACCGTGCTCATTGCTAGGTCATGATGTGAAGGACAATTAGCACATCCTGCTGGTATGTCTGTAGCTTAATTGTCAACAGGAAAGGCATGAATGGCATCAACAACTTCTGAAATTGAACATGCCCTTCTGACTGGACAAATGGGAAACCCCCCACCCAGCTGGTGCCTCTGTGGAACGAGTCCAGCTGCAACATGGAAGCTGCCTCTGCAAACAGAAAGTCAATACGTGTTAACATGAAAGCTGTGGTATTTCTGAAACAGAATTGCACAGAGGACATTTGTAGAGAAGAGCCAGGTTCTAAAGATGAATGTATCGAGCTGCAGATCTTTATTGTTTTGATCATCAAAGTCACTATTTTTTTTCTCTATTTTGGCAATAACTCTTTACACCTGCATGGTAATTACGCACAACACTGTACACTTCCCTGCAGCACTCAGAGTCACAAAACCAAAGGAAACCAAAGCGGGTAAGAAGATGGTGAAACTGGTAAAACAAAGTCTCTCACTGTCAGGTTAAGTGATCAGATAGCAGTGCACTACAATGTTAGCCAGCAACGAGAGCTCAAAGGGAGAGCTCCAAGAGGATGCAGGGCTGCAGAGCTGCAGCTGGCATCACTGAGCTCTGCCTGCGGGCTTGGGGGAGAAGCAGCCCCCAGTGAGCTGTGCTGCAGAATAAAGTCGTGGGGTCCTGCTCATCCACTGGGTTTCATCTCAGTACCTCATACTTCCATAGGATCCTTCATCCAGGAACAAAACAGGCAGGACCGCATGTGAGAAACTTAAAGTGCTATTGCCCATCCTACACCCATTTTGCACATTTCCTGTCTGTGGAGATTTCTGATACTGTTTGCAAGTATGCAGCACATACACTGAATTACACAGCTGAATTTCCAGGAAACTGAAATGCCAGATTCATATTTTACATGCAGCGTTGCCCAACCTTCTGGAAAACACAATTAACAATCAATATTAATTACGTTATTGCCAAGAAGATTTTAATTCCCTTCCAGAGAACCCTGCAATAGATTGAATTCAATCCGACATGCACAAGAAATACTCAGGGCTGATACAAGCATTTTGAGAGACCGCATAGTAGGAAGAAGAATCATATAAATCCTGCTTGCAATTTTGTCCAGGAGGATGCCACTTTAAAATTCATGTGAAGATCCTGATGAAGGCAGAGTATTCCAAAGCAGCAGACTCTGGAATCAATTAACAAAACAATTCTTATTAACACAGGGAATCTCCAGACATTATCAAGGAAGCATAAAATCTTTTCAGAAAAGCCTGCAGGGAAAAACATACTTTAATATCAAATTGCATCCTCCAGTGTATGCAGAGATTGAGGGGCTCACACTGCAGAACAGCACAGGGAGAATTTAAGGCAGGAAGTGCAGATAATTTATCTGAATAAAGCTTCCAGGACAATAACTGATTTATGTTGATAGCAATCCAGGCTAGAGCCTAACCAGGCTGCAGGGGTGAGCAGCATCACTCCTCATGGAAAATAACAGGGTGTTTCTACAGATGAAAACAGCTTAAAACATTAGCTTTACGCTTCCTCCAAAAGACTGTTTTGTCAAAGACCTGTTCTTAACTCTACAGTGCCTCAGAAAAGGTGCCATGTTTTTCAAACAGTGAAAAACTATTGATGAAAGGTGAGACACAACGACTTAAATTTCAGAAGGAAATCCATGGTCTTTAATGTCTCCCAGCCTTTATTCATACAAGAATTGCAAAATCCATAAACTGATGCAGAGAGAGAGAGAAAAGTATTGAAAGGTTCACAGCTGCAAAAATACAAGTATGTGGAAAAAGGGAAAAAAGAAAAATGAAACCCTGGAAGTGGAGATGGCATCACTCCTGCGAAAAGCAAGGTCAGCACTTCGCACTGGAGACTATTTGATTTACTCTATTTTGTTTCAATTGAAAAACAAAATCTTTCCTTGGCAGATTCTACTCTACACAGTCTATTACAGATACTTCTGAGACACCCAGCATCATTTATAAAGGGACACTTATTACTGCTGAACGTGAATGTTTTGTTAAATTTCCCGACGTTGCCAGAGGAAATATGTGCGACGCGGCACAAGGGGGCATTCAGCTGGCTGCTGGAGAGCCCAGGCAACCTGGGCAGTCCTGCTGAGAGGTGTGCAGTCTGCCAAGAGGCTCACAGTCTCCCATGAAGGATACATAGGCTGTCACAGGACCTGCACCCCTGCTTCACCCACAGGACTAAAGTCGGGAACATCCCATGAGGGACCGCTCTGGTTTTACCCTTTTCTGGCTACTGCTAATTAATCAGATCAGAAGAAGGACCCACTATGCATCTTGACTGCCTATATTTATTTAATGGAATACAGAGGGGGGTTTTTAATCCTGCTACGGTTGAACAATGAGGCACAAAACCATCTCATTCTCAGTGGTCCCTGCAGCCATGCACAGCTGTGTGTCACTGTGTGCAATTTCTTCTTGTGTTACATAGCACAAAACACAACTAATGCATTGGAATGCACAGTTTTTAAACAGGACACTGTGGTTGTAGGAAGCATTGCTACGTTTACCACTGTGTATGCAGTAAAGCTGTACCAATCCATGCTTTAAACAAAGTAACTTCTGCTCCTGGAGAGCCAAACTACAATAGTGGAAAGCTTTAGGAGAGTTCCCTGGCCTCATTTTGATCAATTTGGGGCTTATCTCACTGCCTCTCCAGGCAATAAAGTCAGTTGCCTGTAGATGGTGTGGAAAGACATGCTATACATACTTGAACTGACAAAAATTGTCTATCCATAAAATCCATCACAAGCAGCTTGAACAATATACACTGGAAAATATAGACAGCTTCTTCCAAAACACACACACACACAATTTTCTCATCCATCACCTATATGTCATCAGAAAAATTGGACAGAACAGGTGCTCTAACATTGAAAAAGACAGATTCATGTCTGCAGAAACATTATGCTAACTGATACAGGCTTCACCAAATTGTTCCAGTCAGGAAAAGAAAAAAAAAAATTACAGAACCCAGAAACCACCATTTTAAAAACAAAACATTTGGATTTATCTGAAAATGAATCAATTCTTGAAGCCTGAAACTATTATGGAAGCTTTTATTCTTAATTCTCCAATTTTCTGGTTGATCCCAAGCTAATCTCCAAAATCTTTTTGCAAGTATATTTGAAATGAAAGACCAGTGAGTTACACAGCTGCTATCTTTTCCCATCATGTCCCAATGTTTCATGTTTCAGTGGTTTTGAAATCAGGCAGCATGATATTCTGGGATATCCAATCCGTTTATAGGATGCTCAGAACTGCAGTGAGATCATATGGAGGAACACAGCCTGAGCTGTTAACGTAAACATGTTTAGACTACCACTGATTAAAATAAGAGCAGGATAATGTCATGCTGACATAACATCCTCAGGTCCAACTGCTTTTGCAGTACCCCACAATGGTAGAGAAAACACTCGTGATGGTGTCACGAGATCACTGAACACTTTGAGTACATTAAACTTGCAAGACAGTTTTGAGTCCCCAAACCAATTCAGATTCAATGCAAGGTTAGACCCTGGGTCAGTCCTTTGCAGATCAATGAACACAGTAATTAGCTCTTATCTAACCGCTAGGCAAAAGGAACACACATGAACTGGAGTTTTCTGACCACCAGACTTCATTAGAATCCAAACTTGGTGACATAACTGATAAGGCCTAAGAAGACAAACCTACAGCTGATAAAGATCAATGCTTTACATGCTCTTTTCCCAAGCCACCTCTCACACTGCACCTCCATCCTTTCCCAAAACAACGAGAACAACAAAATTGTTAAAGAGTCTTTGGGAACTCAAACAAAGAGCAAACAGGATTTGTCCCACAGTGCGACATGACGGTTTCCCAAGGTATGTTCACCAAGGGGCTGCAGCGTCCATCTCAGACTGAGATCTCTGAATCAGAAATCAGATAAAGAAATCACGGAATCCTGCGGCAATCCCCCAGAAGCACTGCCCCACAACTCTTGGCAAAGCTGGCAGCCCTGTGGTTTCAACTATGGCACATTCTACAAACCTCAGTGGGAGAAAGCAACAGGCAATGCTGCTTGACGAAAGACAGTTCTTTCTCCTACCACTGAAATAAAAAGCCTGAGAACGGGTCAGGCAGGCAAGAACTGGGCATGGGCTGTGCTGCAGAACATGTTTGTAGCAATTATCCAGGCTGTGTGGGAGGCAAAGAACTTTCCAGGATTAAACTTGCTCTCTTTCCAACAGCTTTGCTTATTTCAGGTGAAGAGCTGAAGTTTTCTCCTTTGTCAAGTGACAGATCAGCTTGTTGCACAGCAGTGACACATGCTGTCCTAGGTCCATCGGTGGGAACATGCCTTTTTCTGGGAAGGACAGCAAATCAGTAGGAGCTCATTTCCATTTATTTTTTCAGAAGAATGAAGAGTACAAATTTGTTTGCTGTTTTGTTTTTAAGAAGGGCTAGCAGTGAAAGAAGTGATCAATATAGTGGCATTTCTAGCCACAGCTCTACAAGCTTCTCACTGCAAATTGTCCTGCCTGACGCAGGCAAAATGTACTGCTGTATAAGAAATGGCAAAAGTAGCAAACTGACACATTCCTAATCATTCTAAGTGCCATCAGACACTCTGCCATTTCTGAAGTTCAGCCCCCTGACCACATGGGCTGGTCCCAATTGCTTGATGTTTGCATGTAACAAAACTACTGCAGGTGAAATCAGCACGCACCCTGCATGCATCAGTCCAGGAGAATGAAGTGTGCAAATAATGAAGTATATACTGAATAAACAGGCACGGAATATATACTATCAGGAAGCAGATATACATTTCCCAAACAACTGCGTATCATTTTAATGACTGCTCTTGTGTTAGGATTCAAGACAGCAGAGTTATCATGCACTTCTTATATTAAAATGGACTCAAGAAAGTGGAGTCATCGTGCAGCCTTGCATTATTTTTAAAAATTCCTGATCAGAATTGCAAACATTAAACTTGACTGAACGCCAACAAATGCAAGCCCAGTACATGGGGCTGCATCAAGCATTCAGATGCAATCACAAAACTTACGTGATCATGTTGTAAACTGCATTTAAAAACAACTTTCAGCACATCTAAAACATCCACGTGGTCCAGCAAAACAATTACATGTAGGTGGTGAGCTGTGTAGCTCCATGCAGCAGAACAGCATTCAGCAGGGCTACTGTCCAATTCTAGGAGAGCAATGCACCTTTTTTTAGAAGTGCCTGGGCAAGTTATCCCCAGTGCAGTGCCACTGCAGGTTGATCCTTGTGCATAAGGGCTTCAGTGCCTCCTGTGCTGTGTGTGTGTGAGGGCTACACACTGCCACTCGCTAATTTAGAAGCACTTAAGATGATAAAGCAGATCCACTGCCTCAGACTCCACAATGGGGACACGCATGAATGGCTGCTAGGTGGATTCATTGATATTACTGCGTCCTACATTTACTCTTCCTCTTTATGCAGAAACCTTACTGCCCATTTCTCTCTTGCTCTGTGCAAATACGACAGTTTAACCTCTAGCAATTACATCATGGTGGTTTCAGCTACGAAGGCACACGGTGCCTTTGAATGCTTCATATATAGATATGTGTGATAAATGAACTCCACGTGTTTGGTGCTACAGAACTACCTCCTGGCTCCCTGACAGAGTAAGGCCAGACGACACAACGTGAAGCCGTGTGATAGCGACAGATCTCCATGCTGCAATGCCTACAAACAGTCGAACAGTGAGTCTGCTTTGCAGTCCTCCCTCTATGACTGCATGTCAAAGACTCCAGGATTTTTGCAGCTCTGAGGCTTTTGAGGTTTCTGATATTCTGAAGACCAACAGTAACACAGGGCAGGTAACATAACTAAGGGAAGCACGCCTCAGCCTCTGATGGGCAGTGTGACACAAACATGTTGGCTGTAGAGAAACAGAATCCCCATGCAAGAAAGCTGGAAATTGCTTCACTGCAGTGACCACCACACAGTTCCAGAGAAAGTGGTTTGATCTGGATCAATCATTTTTATACTCTGATTTTTAGATTGTTACATTGTTGTAGTGGAGCTACAAGGTCCTGTGTACCAAATGTACCTTTATGACAACGGGCAAGGAGCTTTTAGGCTGCCTACAATCTCCTTTAGAATAGAGGCCCTGGCCTTCCAATGATTATCCTTTACAGTAGCACAGAAACTACTGACTCTAGGCTGCATCTTAAACGCCAAATACAAAACCAATACAAACATTTTCTTCACAATAAGTGAACATGAGAGTAATTTGGCTTTGATTTGAGACACAAAACACGAAACCAAAGTGTCGCTGCTTTAAAAAGAACATATTCCAATAACATTGTAAGGATGCCTAGCCAGATCAAAATTAGCATTCCAGAATGGATAATGACAAAATATGTACTCCAAATGGAGAAACATTGAGCTGCTGGACTGTGACAACAAAGAATCACTAAAGATACATCAGCTCCCTCCTTTCACGCCTTCCTGCATAACAAACCCACGCTTGCAGTGGGACGGCTTCCCACCTCCCTGACACTGAGCACCGTGAACCCAAAGGAAAGAAACCCACTATTTTCTGTGGCTTTTTGGCAAGCTCTGAAGTTGAAACTGTTCATAAGTTGTTGGCATATGCTGTTGGCATATCCCATCATGGCATCTCTGTTTCTTCCCAGAGATAAACTATAGCTGTTTACACCCTTCACCAGGACTTGAAGTTAATCAGCAGCTCTCCAACCCATGCCAACTGTCTCACAGGTCCTCCAGACCCTATGCTATATAGGAAAACTGCACAAATGGATCTCTGCATCTTTCTGAAACGGAGCAAGTAAATGGATCTCCTCGTGATGTTCTCTTCATTCATTCAGTGAATTCACGGAACTTCTCAAAAAAGTGCCCAGCGTTTTCTTCCTTCTCTACAACGTGAGTTAAATTTAATCCCAACATCTAACATGTACATGCATAAGTACATAGTGGAGGAGGAGAGAAAGGAGAAACAGCTCATTTTAAAATTACAAAATAATAAAAACCAATTTAAAACAATATTGTTTCTTCTGCTAACGCTGAGTCAACTTCACATTAATGACAAATCTCCTGCTCTGCCATGAACCAGAAACAAACCTCAGTTGGATACACCCTTTGTCACCCTTTTATCTACACCAGTATTACAAAAGCTTTGGCTCATAAGCTAAAAATAGCTGATCTGTTTTGCCAGAGCAGTAACATACAATGCCTGAGCAAGTTCCAAACATAAAAAGCTTTGGGGATCTGTAATCAATGGAACAACACGGAAAGCAAAGTTCTTTCGGTCTTTTACTACAGTGGCAGAAACCACAGCGCAATCTGTATGGGGACAGTTAGGCATCTACCCTGTGGCTCCTACTGAGCAAAGCCACCAGTACATGGCCCAAACTTGGCAAGGCTGTTAGAGACATCCTTATGCTTTTGGCAGAAGGGAGCTGACCACTTTCAGCATCAGTGTCCTCTGCCAGCTGGCCAAAGAGCACACAGATGCAAGGGAAGCAAATTATCTGCCCGCTGGCAAAAAGAAATGCTGAGCATCACGTAAGGAAAAACCCTGTGTATGGAGGAGTCCACATGTGTGACTGAGTATGCATGTGAGCATGTATATATATATATGTTTACATATATGTACATCTGCACCTGGGCATTGGGAAAAAGAAAAAATGCAGTTCATCTGGCAAAATTGTCTGCTGCTAGTCCTGTGGTATCATTTTCTGTAACGTTCTCACAGAAACAAACTGCACTTTGACTGAAATCTGAGCTGAATCTTCAACATTAAACAAAGGACTGCAGGATGCTAGAGAATGATTTTCAAAGAAAGTCAGTAATCTGACCCCATTAAGAAAGTGCCCATACAATCAGTCAAGTGATTTTGGCAACTTAAAGTAAGCATGTAATTACATTTACCCTCTTGTCTTTCCCTTTTCTTTTTGGTTTCTTAAAAAAGGAATGCCTGCAGGAAAAAAAAAAAAAAAAAAAAAAAAAAAAAAAAAAAGAAGAAAGAAAGAAAGAAAAAAAAACAAAAAACACTACACCAAAATTTAGTCAAACAGCCTTCTGGGCTCAGAAGATGCACAAGAAATGACAGAAGAAATAATGGGACAGGAACATGCAGCCAGTAGGCTGGGTGCAGCTGAGAGAGGGAATCTGCCTATAGATTACTGAGATTCTGCCATCAAACCCCCTTCCTCCCGTACACATCCCATCGCTATCATTACATGATCAACAGATTTTTATGAAAACTAATGCTTTCTTCAGAGAAATTCCGTGGGAACTATGTATATCATTGACTACGCTTCTAAATATTTCTTGAAAACTGTATGTAATGCACGAGCACATTTGTTGGCTGTAAAGGTGTACAACAGCAATTTTTTGCAATGACAGTGCAGAGAGGGAATATGAGATCTGTGTGCTAATGAGCTGACACTGCAGAGGCTAGAGCAGTGTTAGTATAGTGCACTACAAGTGCAGAGCAGAAAGACATACATGGGCTATTTCTAGAGAATACAATCCACAGAACCACGCATAATTCAACATTAATACTAACATCCTTCATCACAGATTGCAATGAAAACGTGAAAGGTGCTTCTAGTGATGAATTTATACCTTTCAGTTGTTATAGCAATGTTATTTTGAAAGAAAAGAGCTCGCTCACACTGAGCTTCTTGAAGAAAACACCCATGTTTTAGCTCATTTTAGACATTCAGGTAACTTTCTTCCTTTCTGTTTTTCTCTGATTGCAAAAAGCTTTCTATTCTAAAAGGTACAATAAATCCTGCCAAGGCTAAATGATAAACTTTAATTCACCTCTAATACGCTGGAATTTTCCTCTGTGTTTGCATATCTTCTCTGCGAAGATATCACACAGCTAAATAGATGAGTAGATAAACACAGAGTGAATGAATACCTTCTGCACGCGTGTAAATTAAATATACAGAGAGAGGCTCGGTGCTAGCAGTGAAGCAGAGAATGCATGTACATGAATCAGATTATGCATCATTTAACTGAAAAAGGAATGAGAAGGAGGGGCTTAGGGCAGGAATTTTCTTTTGCTTCTAAACAACTTTGTTCTCATGTTGGGATACTGCCAAATCAAGCCTACTGGAGGTGGGCCTTTTATCTCTGGCTCATGAGGACACTTTAGAAGAGATTTTTTTTCCTGCCTCGGGAATGCACCAGATTGCAGCAAGTGGGATGTGCAGTAGTACAGTAAAAACTTAAGTCTCTTCTGAGCAGAGCCCAATTCCTACACACATGAATGCTTACTACAGCTAGTACTGTACAACACAGAGCAAAGAATACAAATTATTAGTTGATGGATACGGCCTCACAGAGGCACTAAGCTCAACCCGCATAGGCTACTTTGCCTGATTTCCCTTCAGCTTCATTATATATCCCATCACAAAGTCAGTCACAGCCTTTGTCTCTGGTGCAGACAGAGTCGCTGCAGCTTTCTCTCATATGGATTCCTGCCAATTGCAAATATTGATCAAAAGGTTGTGTGACAGCACCGGAGACAATTTATGCTTATCTTCAAGAGAAGCAAAAATGTTGTGGGAAGAATTCCTTCGTGGCTGCACCCTGAAATTATCTGCCACTCCAGGAGGAAGCAAGGATAGGATTAGGGGCTTGGGAGCCAGCATCTTTTACATGTTAACCATGTAGCATGAGGGGCTTAATACATTCATCCCAATGCACTGCTATGTATGAGCGTTCTGATCTTCAAAGACAATTGCTTGCAGATCTAGCAAGAGCAACTGTTCTACTTCCTTCTTTCTTTCTTTCTTTTAATTTCAGCTACTGAGACCTATCAGCCTAGTGACTTCCATTCGCGGTACTATTTTCTTACCAACACTGTTACCAGATGGTTAACATAGCTATGGCCAAGGTCACCTTTTCATTCTCTTTCTTCTGCTTCATTTTTCACATCTTCTATTTTTAAATAGGTTACTGTAGGTTGGTATTCTCTGGTCTACGGTTCCTCCAGAGGTTTGAGTTTCCCAAATTTTACTACACTGGTAATATATGTGTTGGAATATGCAGGCCTGTTCTACAGAAAACCAGCTCATCCTGCTACAGCCAGCCCAGCTTTCACTAAGCAATGACAAAAATCATTAGATGTCACAGGACGAGAAGCACGCTGACTAAATAATACATGGGCTGTCTCTGAAGGCGCGTGTGGTTCACTGGTCGTGGTGGGATCTGTGAAGAAGCTGGGAGAACTTTTAAAAAACAATTAATCACTAATCAGTCGAGCAGTTTAATGTATTTAGTTCAAATCCTTATAATTGATATTTAGGAAACTATGTGTGAGATACAGCCCTCTTGAAGGGATTACACTGATTAAGGATTAATAGTCAGATGTTTGTTGTAAGAGCTGTTGAGGCAGGATAGGATTAGTAAAATAAGATGCAAAGTATAGACACAATTTTATTTACCTTATTTTTTTCTACTTTACAAATATTTTAATTGGATATAATTAACCCCTCCTCCCCCCCCCAACTTTTAAAGGTCCTACTTCAAGGCCCTTTAAAAAGTGTAGTGCTGCATTAACATGAAGCAGTCACATGGGGGATACATTAGAGTGTCAACCCAAAAGTTACCCAAGAATTTCCTTGCGGTGTACTTCACAGCCACCACATTTCTTGGAAAATTCAAATACCGAGGAAGAATACTCAGGAAATGATAAGAACAATCCTAACCCCAACAAACAAAACTGAAAAAGATCATTCAAACGTGAAATTGTTTTAAAACAGGAGATTTTCAGTACGCTGACATTTCAGTGCAGTATCTCACTGCAATGCCTCCTCTTTGAAAATGCAATATTGCGAGTGTACAAACAGGAATCTTGTTTGTAACACAAAGTTAGTACACTGCACTCAGAGGTCCTTTGGATCATGTGCTGTGTGCTGCAACTACCTTGCAAGGGGACTCCATTCAATTTCTAAAGCCTATGATAAAAACTGCATAAAACTGAATACAGACGCATCAGTAAAACACATATTCAGGAACCACTTCTGATAAAGGAATGCTTATTTAAATGCAGAACACGCACTGGTCTTTCAGAATGGGATTTGGCATTTTAACACATTTCCACCACTCAAAGTTCTATTTTGTTTCCTTTGTTAATAAAGGCTCAAATTATACAGATGCATTTCTCATGCAGAGCTGTTTCACATGATGCTAAGCATTCTGATTCCATCTCTCTCCCCTCAGCTCTAAAGACATTCATCACTTGACAGACTTCTCAGCTTTTAACAGGACTTCACTGTAAGGAAAGAAGCTAATATTTCAGAGCAGAGGAGGTATGTAAGCCCCTCTGCTTCTGTTTCTGAAGGTCATTTTTGATCAGCTGCTCCTGTTTTATTCCTACATAGTATTATTTGCAAACAGCCAGGCTGGAGCCTCAGCAGAGAAGAGATGCTACCTCAGTGGCAATCCACTGATCACAGCTGCACAGTGACGTTAAATGCACAGCCTGGTTGTTTTTTCTGGAAAATAAAACTGAAAACGAGGAAAGAAGTGGTGAGGGAACTTTCCCTAAGGTATTATTCAACCACATAATGCTGCAAATCCACGGAGCCTGATGGCAGCACTCACATTTGTTGCGCTGTATCACATGAAGGAGTACTCCAGGCTGCCAGGGGCAAAGGGAATGTAATAACAGATAACAAAGAAACGTATTTCTTAAAAGCACGTATTTACTTACAAGCATTTGTCACTGAAAAACTGTTGGAAGAATCCAAGTGATCTACGTGGTAGTTCAGATGGAAGGGCTTTTCGGTGGTGTTTTGGTTTGTGTTGTATAACTGCACAGCAAACCGAAACGCGCTGTGCTCCTGAACAGTGTTTCTCATGAAAAGTCCACCTAAGAGAGGAGAAAGCAGAAAAAAAAGAGAAGGAAGAAGGCATTTCAGAGCGGGTTGTTAGCGCAGGCAGCGGCACTAAGTTACATTTGCATATCGCGCATCACGGCGGGGAACGGACAGCACCAAGCTACGAGCGTGCAGCTGTGGCAGGGCGCGCACGGAACGCTGCTCCGAGTCCGAAGTTGGGCTGCGAGGCTCACGCACATCGCAGCCCGGTGCCCCGGAGCCACCCGGAGCTGCAGCACCGCGATGCGGCCACCGCCGATGCCCGCGGGGGACGGGGCGGCGCAGCCAGGGAGCGGTGGTGCGGACCTCCGGAGCTCCGCCGGAGGGTTGCGTGGCACGGGCAGGCGGGGTGCGGGGTGGGCGAGGCGCGGTGCGGACTGCCAGCCGTGCGGAAGCGGGGCTCGATGAGCGCGCACGACTGAGCGCTCCCGTCAGGGAGGAAGGGAAAAAAAAAAAAAAAAAAAAAAAAAAAAAGGCAAGTTTCCTCGCACGCACGGCCCCGAGGCTCATTCGGCCGCAGGTTCGGGGCACGTCGCTGCGGATCCACGCCATTCAGCGCTCCGCGGCACGGGATGCGCTGCCTCAGGGCGCGATTCCGCAGGAGCACGGAGCAAACCCCGGGTCGCCGAGAGGCGGACGGAACGCATCGCGGGGACCGCCGTACACCGCTCCCGGCGGCGGGCGCGGACCTTTCCCCGTCTCCCCACGCTGCCCGGCGCCGCTCGGGGCGGCGGAGCGCTTACCGATGCTGATGGTGTTGGGGAATCCTGCCCGCGCCTCGCCCAGCAGCCCCGCCAGCAGCAGCAGCACGGCCCGGCCCGCGCGCTGCCCCATTTTCTTCAGCCGCTGCGGTTCAGCCCTAACACCGAACCGGCGGCACGGGCATGGATGGGCGCGAGCGGAGGCGCGGAGCGGTGTCAATGGTGGAGGCGATGCTGGTGGAGCTAGTGAAAGGATGCTCCCCTCCTTGCTTCCCTTCTTCTTCTTCTTTTTTTTTCCTTTTTTTCTTTTTCTTTTTTTTCCCTTTCCCTTCCTCAGCTCCCTCTCCTCCTGCCTTCACCCCAGCCGGGCAGGGCTCATTGGCTGTCAGGTTGCCTTTCTCCCCCGTCTCCGGCAGCCCCCCCCCCACCCCCCCTCCCAGCGCAGGGACTTCCCCCAAAGATGGTGGGAGCGGAGCCGGCCCGGGAGGGGGTGATCGATCAAACTTGGCGGGAGGCGGGCGCGCAGCCCTCGGCCCGCCCGGCCCCCGCCGTCTCCCGGCCGCTCGGGGCGGCACCGCTCGGGGCTGCGCTCGGCGGGAGCTGCGCGGCCTCGCGAGGGCCGGTCCGCGGGCTGCGGCTGTCCCTTTAAAGCTGCATCGCCGCTGCGTGTGTGTGTGCGTGTGTGTGAGTGTGAGTGCGGGGCGTGCGCTGCCTGAGGGGAGGGGAGGAGGCGGAGAGCCGGGGCCGCGTAGAGAAGAGCGGGGCGAGGGTGCGGGGAGGGGAGGCGGCCGGGGTCCCGCCCGGGCACGGCTGGGGCGCCGCGGGGCGGCGGGGCTGGGGCGGTCGGGCGGACGGAGCTCTCCCGGGGCTGCCCGCCCCGAGCCGGAGTTGCCCTCACCCCGCTCCGGTGCTCAGCGCCGCGGGGAGGGCTATTGCATTCATCCACCCGCAGAGCGCTAAAGCCGGGGATGAGGCCATCCCCTGGTATGAAATCCGGCAAAGTCTCCTTGCTGTCCCTCGTGCTGGAGAAAGACAAACTGGGAGCATCTCTCCCAGGTGCCTTGCCGAGTTGTGGCCTAGCAGCGGGCACGGGGCAGCGCTGCAGGCAGACGCCCACTGCCTCCGACCGTGTGCCGGCAGCAGTGCACAGGCACTTAGGGAGCTGGTGTGCCTCTGCTTGGAGATTGGTTCCCTGACTGCTCGTCTTGCACCTTGCTCTCTCTGACACCTCACTGGAAGGATCCTGCAGCTCTTTTCTTTTTGCTGCTTTGAGGCTCACTGTGAGAGATGGAAACAGAAAAGAGATACTGGGTCGCTCGGTCCACCTCCCAGGCCCAGGGAAGACTGTTCTCCACTTAATGTTCCTTTTCCTCTAATTTCAGCAGGTCACTTTTCTTTGGTCCTCCACTGTCTCTTTTTTTTCTTAATCTCAAGCTGGTGGGTTTTTGTTCTCCATTCAGTTGCGTTAGGGATAATATTGAAAGCACTTGGCTTTGCATTTGCAAAGGAATCAGCCAGTGACACTGGCTGTAGCTCAGGTAAGTGCTCATGTAAGACACTGGCAGGTGACTGCACACATCACTAAAGAACATCACCAATTCAAACCACTACTCCTGAAGGAAGCCAAAGACACATATAAATAAAAAGGGCATCATATTCATGAAGCAGGAACATTAAACACTTGCATTATCTTAGCAGCATAAATGTGACTCCTTACCTCTGGGTGCATACATTGTCTGCTGCTTGTGTGTTCCCTTATGTGAATCACTCCCAGGAGATGGAGTCTATTTCAGCTCAGGCAGGGGTAGAGACCAGGCTGTGGGGTGGCTTGTAATGTTCCCTGCTTAGGTTGTTAGGCTGTTGTCACTTTATCTCTTTGAAGAAATAAGTGGTTATCTGTAGAGATATGTGGAACATAAATGCCGTCTTTGTATCTATTGCACTCTGAGCTCAAAGCACTCTACAAATATTACCTGTGAATTCCTCTAAACATCTCTCTGAAGCAGAATTGTATTCTTTTCTTGCAGATGTAGAAACTTAAATATCAGTGGAAGTAACTCACCCAGCTCACCAAGGCAGGAATTTTCAGATTCAGAATTGAGACCACAAACAACAGCTGGGCTTTACTGTAGAGCACACCTCTCTCAAATATCCTCCAGTAAGCACAGCAGACCTGACAGTTACAGGCAGGTATGTGAACATTAGAATTCCAAGATACTTGTGAAAAGTTTGTTCCCATAGGGCAATAATTTGCCTTTCTGGTTGAAAGCTACTTATCTTTTTACTGCTCTACCTATCTCCAGCCCATTTTTAACACAGCATTCACACAGTCCTGCAGTCACAGAATCACAAAGGTTGGAAGGGAGATCGTCAGTCCAACCCCCCTGCTGAAGAAGGTTCCCTACAGTAGGTTGCAAAGGAAAGCATCCATGTGGGTTTTGAATATCCAGAGGAGGAGACTCCACAACCTCTCTGGGCAACCTGTTCCAGTGCTTTGTTACCTTCAAAGCTTTACTGTTCACTTCTATTTCTGCTCACTTGCTCTCACCAAGTTCTTCCTGTCCCTCCAGCTTTGTATTCCTGCTATCTGCCACCTCTGATGATGATGAAAAAACATGAAAGAAATTACATTTAACATTATAATTTTAGGACAAGAGAAGACACAAATAACCAGGAATGAAGGGGGCATACGGCAGTCTCTCATTTCCATGAACAGCCAGTTGGATGAGCACCTCATCCTGAATAAAATGGTGGCATCACAGCCTCATCTCAGAATGTTTTGTTAAAAAAAAAGATGATCTGTACTATATCTGTACTATCAGTACTATTAGCATTGTCAACACACACTTCATTTTTTTTTGCTTAGGCAGTTGGTCTCATGGTGATATTTTTGGACACAAATGGTACAGTGACCATACCATACAGATGTTGGAGAATGTCATAGAGGCTTCATCCCTGTTTCTTTCTTACAGTGAACCCAGTCTATCTTAGTATGATTTTATGATTTTATTTGGCTTCATGTGGATATGAATGCCTTGCAAGTAGTTCACATACTTTAGTTGGGATGCTCCGTGACTCAAGTTAATGAGTTCCATGTTACCCAAGGTCATACCAGATGCTTTCCCAAGCCTTCCTTAACTAAGTACAACTGAGATCTTGCAGGATAATCAGAGCTTTGTGTTTAGATGAGTTATGGTGGCCTTGGACACCAGGGGATTCTGACTACTGTCTACCTGATCAAGAGGAGGTAATGACTTATAATTAGCTAACGTGTTCTCATTGTAATGTCTAATACTGGATTAGAAAAATGCTACAGAATGTGGGACACAGTGTTCTCACTGAGCTTTCTGATGTTACTAGGCTAAACTCATGGTTTTTGCATAAAGTCATGGCAAAATCTACATCAGGATTCTGTGACTCTACCTTTGCCCTAACAGCACAAAGCTGACTTTCTAACTTTTGTAAGTTGTATTTTTTCTTGCAAGAGAGAGCTTCAGATAGTGAGTATCTAGAAACTGTTGTTTCTCCCATTACTAAACCTCAAAAGTTTATAAATAGCAATAAATTGTGCTCTATAACATCTTCATCAGTGATATTGGCAGTGGGATTGAGTGCACCCTCAGCAGTTTGCAGATGACCCCAAGCTGTGTGGAGCAGCCAACAGGCCCGAGAGACAGGATGCCACCCAGAGAGACCCAGACAGGCCGAGCAGTGGGCCCAAGAGAATCGCATGAGGTTCAACAAAGCCAAGTGCAAGGTCTGGCACCTGGGTTGTGGCAACCTCTGCTATCTGTACAAGCTGGGAGATGTAAGGATGGAGCACAGCCCTGTTGAAAAGGACTTGGAGGTACTGGAGGATGGCAGCTGGGCATGAGCCAGCACTGTGCACTGGGAGCATCCAAAGCAGCACAGCCAGCAGGGCGAGGAGGGGATCTGCCCTTCTGCTCCGTGCTGTGAGACCTCACCTGGAGCGCTGCGTCCAGATGGGGAGTGCTCAGCACAGGAGAGACACGGAGCTGTTGGAGCATCCAGAGGAGGGCACAAAAACGATGTGAGGGATGGAACACCTCCCTGCAAGGACAGGCTGAGAGCTGGGCTGTGCAGCACGGGGAAGGGAAGGCTGTGGGGAGAGCTGAGAGCGGCCCGTTGGTAGATACAGAAAGAGGGGCTATAAAAAGGAGGGGGACAGACTTTTGAGTAGTGTCTGTGGTGATAGGATAAGGGGAAACTAAAAGAGGAGAGACTCAGGTTGGACATAAGGAGAAGATTTTCACTGTAAGGGTGGTGAGGCAGTGGCATAGGTTGCCCAGAAAGGTGGCAGTGCCCCGTCCATGGAGAAACTCAAGGTCAGGCTGGACCGGGCTCTGAGCACCTCAATGGGCCTGTCCCTGTTCATCACAGTTGGACTAGATGACTTCTAAAGGTCCTTTTCAACTCAAAAGATTCTATGATTCTATAAGTAAACGTATTACCAATTACGTTACAGTTATTTTTTAACTGTTTATTTCTTCATAAAAACAGGAGATGGAATTGATGGGACTTTATGTTAATCTCAGCATTTTGATTAGCTTAACTGATTAATTCTACAACAGACAGCCTACAGATAGGAATGATAGCTGGGAGAGACAGAAGCAAAGATGAAAAGGGATTTAGGGAGAAGATGAAACTACAGATAGCAGGAGTCAAGGGGAAAGTACAGTGTCGGGAGAGGGAGAGTGAAAATAGACATTATAGCTTATATTTTGGAGAGCAGGTCAAAGGACATGCAGTTAAGATTTGATTTGAGAACAAACTGTTGAAGCTCTCTTATTTATCTTTCATTACCAAGCAGTAACAGAGACACACAAATTAAAAAAGCAGCAGATGACAGTTTAACAGAAATACTTTGCTATGCAGTTAATAGCTAATTATTAAGCTGCCTTCTACACGGTATTATTGGCAAAAATAATTATTTTTAAAACTTTGAAGTTTTATATGATTAGCAGAGTACATGCATCAGACTAACTATAAGAAAAACCACAACACATTGGGATTAATATTCAGAATTCATGGCAAAAAGTGGCTGCTGGATGCCTCAGGAAAGATCTGTTCTTCCTATTCCTATGCATGATGGGAGTTTACAGTCTGTCTGTCCTTCTCTGAAAGTTTCTTCAGAGGCAGGATAGCAATCTAGCTGAAACATTGGTTGTTGGCTTCTTTTTTATTATTATTATTATTTGTTTTGCTAAGAATAATCAACAGGTGAAATCCTGGAACCACAGAAACGTATGACAGGTTTATTACCTCGGTCACTGCAGCTAGGACTTTATCCATTACATCCTGGCAGAATAATTTTGTCAGGCATATAGGAATATGTTCTAGCTCATGGAAGGGTGACCAAGATTTGTATAAGAACAGGCTCAAAGAGGAAGCTCGTTGATAAATAGAAGTCATTACTTCATTATTAGAGACTAATTCAACCTTAGGTAGCAGACAGAAATTCTTGCAGCAATTTTAATCGGACTTGAACATGGACTGATACAGCAATAACCTGTATATACTACACTTGCACAACTAAGACAAATGTGGAAACAGTCAGCATGTACAAATGTCTTCATTTTTCTTGGGTTTGTGGTATTTTCAGGATGCATACTTCTAGTCCTAAGAGCTAGGGGGATGGTGGAAATGTAGGGTTATTACAGTCCCATAATGTCAGAAACAATTTATATTACCTTCTGCTTTCTGATGAATTGTACACTAGGCACTGCTGGCAAAACATAGCCCTGCAATTCTTATTTAAACCCTTACTTTTGCTGTGCTCATCTGTATTTATTACTTAAGGAAACAGTAAATCAAATAAAAACGTAGTGGCATCCCCCATACACTGCTAATAAAGTGAATCCACTCTCTTTTTTTTTCCCATTCCTATAAACACTGTTTTCAAGCAATCTTGAGAGTTATATCCAGTTCAAAATATTTTAATTCTGAATTTAATTACTGAAGTATATATTATTTAAGACAATCTCCTTTAGCTGTAAGTAGTGAATAATCACTTCAGATAACTGCTTGCCAGTCAAAAAGCCTGCTTGCTTCCCAGTGTTTATTTGTATATTACTAAAACTCAGCTCAGTTCAGATCTCAAGCAGTGTTTTTTTTATTGAAAATATATTTGGAAAACAGCACAAAGATTCTTAGACATTCAGAATTTACATTTTTCACTGAAGTTTAAGATTTCCAGTTTTGGCCCATTCCACCTAATCACAGAAATTCCTACCCTCCCTAAGCAAGTACTCAGGTATTTAGAGTTATTTTAAGATACTGACAGCTCTGTTAGATTCAAAGAACCTCTGGTTTTACTTCTGGATTGAACCCTTGTAGCACTAGGGTATGGAATTCACTTCATATAGACACTGTACTACAAAAACAAAATTTAACAGCAAAGGAAGCTTTGCCTCCATTAGTTCTGGACGCTGTGGGGTGTTTGTCTCTCCCTTCCTTTGTCACTGGCCAAGAAATACCACCTTGATGGTAAAAAGAATTGCCTGTGCAACTTCCATGAAAATGAACTATTTCTTCAGAAGAAAGAAGTGCATAAAGCATATGTGAGAAGAATGAGCATCACTGGTACTTTTAGACCTTTTTTTCCTCTTACCTTAAGACCTTATCTATCACTCAAGTTCAACAGCATCTTAAGGTCTAACAAAATAATAACAGGAAAAAAGCAAAGTGTATACACAGGGGAGAACAGTCCAGAATCTGAGAAAGAAAGAGAGGAAAACCAAAGGAAGAAGAGATATATCTGATTGTAGCATCACAGTCGAACCCACGGGCCGGAGATTCTGACCTCTGTGTACTAAAAGATCTAATGCACAGTCTTTAAACCATATTTTGTCCTGTTGTGAAGGACTTGCATTATCCATCTGCACAGAGATGAATTCCACCTAACATGATTTGTTTCATCGATTTCAGCAGGATTAACTGAGGATACAAAGATGGCTGCAGTTGTATACACTTACCTTGATGCGAATAAAGCAATATGGTTTTGATAATCTGCAATGTTTGGGAGACATCAAGTCTTTCAAAAACACAGTAGTTTATTGGAAAAAAAGAAGTGATATTAACAATATATATCGTGTTAAAAGAAGTGTTCTTACACTTTATAACATTTCTATTCCCAATTAAAAGTTGTTTGGCTTTGTAACTCACACCTTGTAGCAATTGCACTGGATCCTGACAACTACAGTATAAAATTGACTAGCTATCTGATTGCTCTTTCAGCACAATAGAAGGCATAAGAAGTGAAAAAAAAGCAACCTTGCAAAATGGTTTTGTGAAAGCAATTCTCACCTTATATCAATTTGAAGAGTCTTAAGCATTTTCCAATAGATCTGACATGGTTCTTATATAGCAAATTGAAGTCAACTGACAATAGATTTACTTTTCTTAATTACCTTTTGCAGACTCTTCAGAAGTAGCCCCTGAGCCCCAAGGAGTCCGCAGACCCAATTTGCAGGAAAATAGATATTTATTATCAGCAGCTACATTTTGTTTTATTATCAGTTTAACTTGAAACTACTGCTGAATATAAAAACTGCTAGAGTCTTGTTTTCACTTGAGTTCTATTTTGTCCTTATGAGCAGTCAGGTCCCTTCCAGCCCCTGCAATTCCGTGATTCTGTAATAATAAGTAAGCACTCAAGCACTAACATGAAGGTATGCTCAGCAAACATCTATTTTGCACTCAAGCACTAACATGAAGGTATGCTCAGCAAACATCCATTTTTGGGAAGCTTTTCTAACCAGTGATGTTTCTACAGCATCCTATTTTTGATTTCCAGGCACTGTGTTGCACAGACAGACATTACTTTCAGCAAGTTTGAAGGCATTTGTCTAAGTGTAACTCGCTAGCAAAGCTTAGGAAGAGTCACCCATCTGTCTGGTGTTCATAGTTACCCAGTTCTTAGTGTTGTTCTTCAAATATACTGGGCCAAGTCTTCATTCAGTGTAAAGTACTTTAGATCAATGATATCATTGCTATTGTGGAGTAGTGTACATGGACTCTATTTGACTTTTCTGCAATGTAAATGAAATACCATATTTTGCATGGCACAGAGATTGGCCAGCATACCAGACTGCACTCCTTTCAGCCTTGCATGTCTTTTGTTTAAGAAGTAGGTAGCAGACCTCCCAATCCTTCCAGTCATCCCTTACGACTAAAGTTAAAGCAGAAATTTGCTGTTGTTTAAAATTGATTCTATAATCTTGAACTTTTTTTTTTAAAACTATTTAGCTCAACTGCATATGAACCCCCAGAATAACCATGTCTCAAGTGTGCAAAATTAAGCTGAAATGAGGAGCCCTGTGATTTTTCTTTCAAGTATGCATTGAAATCTTGAAAGACTTATTTTTAATTCTTTAAGCAGTTATTTTATCTTTTATATTACTTTCTAAACATTCTTTTCTAAATGTTACTCTAAATATTCTGTGATGGTTCCACTTTCTAGCTGGCACCCCTCTAGTACTAACGAGAACTGTTTAAAACATAAACTCATTACTGGATGATCAATCTTTAAGAAAGAAAATTATTTTGACTTGTCTGATAGGGCCTCTCAGCTAATCATTCATGTATCGTAGCAGATGCAAAACAACAAAAGTAAATCGAGTAAAATCTGTCTTTTCAAAGCGAAGTGCTATTTCCTTGGTACCTGTGATTCAGTAGCCCAGTAGCCTAATCTAAAAAACATTACCTTCGTTAAGCATCATTCTGTTGACTTCAGAGGTCTTTCATTAAGTCTAAGAGCTCATTTTATAGGATGTGTAGACATATCCTTAGTCTTGAGTTGTGATGAAGGGTAGGGAACAACAGGAGAAGCAAGGCAAGAATTTTTATTTAAAATCTCTCATAAATTATTTGTTCCTCATATATTATAAAGTATAAAATGGAAGAGCACAGACCGCTCTTTTTTTGGGTAAAGTGGCAGAGATCAATCGCCTTATAGTTCTAACTTGAGGTCTGTTGATGTGAAAATCACCCTTGCTCAGAAACGAGACCTTTGCCATTTATACCCAGGTTGTGGGTACTGTCTCTGAGAGGCAACCAGCTCAACAGTTAGTTTCATAGTGATAAACTAGTTAGTTTAAAAAGCAAGACAATTGAAAACTGATCTTATACCTTGTTATCAGAAGGGTTAGCCTCACTCATGTTTTCTTTGGGGCTATAATATGTTAAGTGGAACGTAATGAATTAAGGGGGAAATCCAAAGTGTAATTTTAGACTTGACTTTGAAAGTTCTTGCTTTTGTGTTGCAAGGCAGACCTTACACGTTGCTTTGATATACTGTTGTTATTTGCAATCTAATCTTGTATAATAATTAACTCCAACTGATCCACTGCAGTGCTATTAGCAAAGTATTGGGGCCTATTAAATTGGACCATGAATACACAGTTGCTTTCCTTATTGCTAACATAATTATGCTGTTAGAGGGAAAAAAAAACGAGAGTAATGGAAAGGTGTTGCTAAATAGGGCTCCTTGGTGCTGTAAATTTTTGGAGTGCTGTTACATGGTTTTGAAGTATTAAGTATATGTGAAAAGCAGCATGCTGGAATCTTTTGGAAAACACTTGTTTCCGTTATTGTTTAGGAAAACATTCTGCTGTCAAAGGTGAAAGTCAATGTCAGCAGCACCAAAGGCTATGTTTTCACTGCAAGCTTGTTCATACCTCTAGGGCTACCCGTTCCACATAGCATCACACAAGCCCTCATGCAAAGATACATGTGAAACGTGAACTTTGAACCTGGCTTTGCCTTTAGAGCTCAATTTGTCTTCTAAGTAGATTACTGGTCCTAAAGTTCTCAAAGAGGAGATTGGCTTTAGGGCACACATGAAATCATGTGTTTGCTATATATATCCAGTTGGATTATGGATTCAGTTTGGAGAATAAATATCTCTCTTATGGACTTCCTAATGTATTAAAGCATGAAAAGCAAGTAAAAGCTCTGTCATAAGCAAGGAGACAGAGCGTTTTTCCAATTTTCTATTAATTGGATCATAATGACTCCTGGACTATGTAGTTTCTGAATCATTCATCTCCCGTTTGGCTCTTGCTAGAAACTACTTGCAGTTCATATACATCTAACTCAACCTTTAACCCTTCGTTGCAGAAGAACACTGAAAGATGTCACCTTAGCAGGCTTCACTGTGGTAGATATAGAAATAGCCAACTGTAAAGTATGGCTCAGAGTATGAGGAACCCCTGTCCCTTCCAGTCAGCTGTCAACAGAAATTCTTTTTACAAGTAAATAATAATCAGCCCAGTGATATTGCTCTAACAGGTCAGTTCCTCTATGATTTCTGAGGAGAGTACTCTGGTTGAGTGGGAAAAAGGGGCTTGTGGATGACAGTGTAATTGAGAGGATGGAAGCAACTCAGGAAAGGCAAAAGCAGTCCTAGGACACCCTGTGAGGCAATATATAAAGAAACTCAAGTCAGTGATACAATTAGCAGTCCTAGTTATACTGCTGCAGACCTGCTGTCAAATACCAGGCCGTGACGGACACGTTTCCACTAAGACGAAAGACTACGTGAGTTTGGTTATGCACTCCTGATATACTCCACAATTTCAGCTCAGACCATGACCTCCTCAACGGCAGCGCGAGCTTTGATCAAGCTGAAACAGCAATTTCACATTGGAAATGACATTGGGAGCTTCATGAGCATTGAGACTTGCATTTAAAACAAGACCAGAATCCAGCTGTTTCACTTGTTCACAGTGAATGCATTTCCCATACTTTGCACAATAATGAACTGAAAGTCAATTAATTTCTGCATATTTTCAGTACAAAATGTACGAACCAGCTTTTTCAAAAAGCATTAAAAATTATTCCTGTGTTTTTCAAATTTCCTAAGAGTTATTTGGTCAAATATGGGTCTTCATAACTACAAACTCATGTATGCTTTAATTATGATACATTTCAAAGAAGCTGATAGCGATCTTCTAAAATAGGTACATGAAAATGATTCTTTTCTCAGAGCCATAGCTGTTAGCTAAGCACAGATCAGCAGACAGCACTTCTCACGTCTGTCATCAACGTTCATTTTTGACTACAAAACATAACTGAAGTTTCCAAAATCGGTTCATCAGGGAAGATCTGTGTTCTCAGTGTAGTTGGTGTTCATCAAAACGCTTTTGCTGAATTACTAAGGTTTTGGGACATATAAGAACATTTAAGCTATTCAAGTCAAAGAGAAACTGAATGGCAGCACTTGGCAACAGCAAAAGCACTTTCCAAAGTTCACAGACTGCCTCAAGATTATCAGACGATTGTGCCCAGAAATATAAGGACGTATCCTGGAGATAAAGTTTGGGTTCTGAGTACAGTGAATAAGAAACCCTTGGTGACTTCTGTGGACATCAGACTAGACTCTTGAGTTATGAGATCACAAATGCAAGAAGAGGGAGGAAGCATTATTCTAATTTTATTTTGACCATGCCATGACTATCACATCCTAAAATAATGCACTACATGCATGTGTATATTCCCTACCAGAGCACATATATTTCTGATTCAGAAGACAGGATGCTTCCAGATGACCCCAAAATGACCAAACATACTCCTTCAGAGATTAAAAATGCGCTTTCAAGCTTTCAGTTCTGCAAACTCATTTGGGACCACCAGAGTTATTTGCTCTCCCCTCCCAATCTCACTACTAAGTGCAGTCTATAAAGGCCATACAAGGCCTTTGACATATTCTGTGTGATATCACAGCTTTCTAATTGTACTCCCAGTGATGCCATAGCTGCTCAAAGCCTGCCACGTGGCCATAACAATGAAATTTCTGAAACTTCTACACAGTGCTTTTGAAAATGCTCGTAAGAATCCAGCCTGCACCTGCAAGCTCTTTCTGAGAAACAGAAGCAAGAGAGCAGTGAAAGGCTGGTTCTGGCATGAAAACCACCCTAACTGATTCTTAACCCTGGAAGATGTGAGCAGGACTGCCAAGTGAGGATGTGCAATAAACATTCCCCACGCTGGGCAAAACTGCTCAGGTGAAGGTTAGCATGGATTGCAGTTCTTTCTATGACTTCTCCTGCTCAGCGGAGTACATGATTTAGTTTCTCCGGGACAATTTGGAGATGAAAGGCAGTTTGATCACAAAAGCAGCTCTGGTGATGCACGAGCAGCATGGGAAAGAAAGCTGTTGCACAGAAACATAGCAATAATGTTCCCTTCCGATGGGTTTAGATTATTAGAAAACTGCCTATATTCTCCCTAAACTTCACTTCTCCTGCATAATGTTTTTCAGTGTTTTAAAGACAGAGATTGAGATTCTCCTCCAAATAGGGCAGTTTTCTAAAAAGGAGAGATAGAACAAATTTTTGGGGGTTTACTGACTTCTTCAGCAGAACATTCTTCTGCCTAAGAAAGGACTGCATACCTCAGGATCTAGCCCTACAGCTTGTGTGTGAAGTAGAGAAATCTTGCCACAGGAAGCCAAAAAGAATATAAACACAAGCAAAGGTTAGTTAATATTTCATTTTTTTTTTTGGTTGTTCAGAGATAAATTCAGATACTAAGCACAGATTAACTGGATTTGGGGCTATAGAATGCCTGTTACATAGCAAGGTCAGGGCTGAATGAAATGACTAGAAATCGATCAAATGTGCAAAGTGCTATGGGGAACAGGGCAGTTAATCATTTCAAAACTTTACTCTGAATGTGCTGTACGTGATCAATGGCAGTGGAGGTAATAAAGCGAGCAGCCTATAGCTCTGCTCCAGATAAAGATGCTGGAATTGCGTTTGGTCTGATTAATTCAGCAAAATTTGGGTTGCTAATTAATGATGCTTTAAACGGAAGGCAGAAAAGTTATCTCTGATATTTCTTAGAAAGCTATGTCTCATTCTCAGAATGCATCTGGCCAGTGTTGTTTAGTAAGGACTGGAGAGATGTAACTTCTGGCGAGGGAAGGACAATCCTTCATTTAGACTTCTAAAAACCTACGTGGGTATAAAGTGCACGTGCTTTTGGTGCAAGAATTGCTCACTGCCTGGCATCCATTTGCTGGCAGTGGGATATGCATTTACAAGCCCCTTTTCCCTCCTAGCTCCAAGGGATTAAGAATGCACCAATTCTTTGAGCCTTGGGACTCAATTCTGTACCACTGAAGTCAATAGAAGCTTTGTTATTGACCTCAATGGGCAGAGGCTCAAACCCTCAAAGAACACATTATGCGATACATGTTTTTTTTCCCTAAAAAAACCTTAGCAGTTTGACTGATAGAAAGAAACTGAAATAGAGAGGTGAAAAACAAACTCTGATTCCCCAGTTAGGCAACCGACTCTACGTGTGAACACTGTGTAAAAGCAGACAGAATAACTGCACTGAGCAGCTGCATTCTGCATTAACTTTTCGGCCACGAATAATATTCTCAGACAAGAAGTCTCTAATTTACACACCTGAAAACAATATAGATCAGGAATTCAGCAGGAGCTCTGTGAGCCAGCAGCCTGGTTATTTTGGATGAGGCATAGATGCAGGCACCCATCCGTACACCTCTGGGTTGCAGAATTTTCACTGCTGTGTACAAGTGGAACTCTTCTCGTTTCTCTGACATTCCTTCACCTGCCTCCAGTGCTCCCATAAGCCTGAGAACATTGCTGCGAGCAAATGAAAACCAAGACTACTTTCATAACCATTTACAGCCGTATCCTGAGTTGTAAGCAAGTTAATGACTGCACATAATAAAATGGATACTTTGTAGCCAAACATAGTCAATGGCTGCGCTTTTCCCTCCTAGCTTCAGCATTAATAACAAACTCTCTGTTTTTGTAAACTTAATCTATAAACAGAACAGCAGGGCCTGCATATACATATTCATGTGAAAAGCCCTCAAGAGGAATTAAAGGCAGTAGCACTATCCATCTTCCTTACATACTGAACGGATGAAGCGCTGCCTCTGGGTTGTCAAAGTGTTACTGGTTGCCTCGGTCACCAGCCATTGTTTCATCCTTACCTGGATCATTTGCAAGCGCCTCGTCTCTATTCAAAACGGCCTTCCAAATATGTCCAGTGAGAATGTTTATTTGCTCAAATCCTCAGCACACCTCATTACCAAAAACAGTCCTGGGGAAAGAAAATTCCTCCTGTCACCAGTATGCATAAAAGGGGGAAAGCCGCCTTTCCTAGAACCTGCAGACTGAAGCTGAACATCAGCAAACACACTATTTAGAGAGAGGGGAAGTGCTGCAGAAGTCTTCTCGTACTAGTAGGGGTCAGAGCACCAACTCCCAGACAGAGAGACCTTTTGTAATAGGAAACCCCAAAACATTTTCTGAAAAGTCAGTACAATTATCACATCCTCCTGGTGCAGAATTGTTAATGCCGAGCAGCATTTTATGAATTCATCACTTTGCTGTTGAACACTGGCATGCACTGATAGCTAGGCACAAAAAGCTCCAGCGCTGTACAGAAGTGGCATTCAGCCTTTGACAAGCGAGGAGCTACTTTGTCATCAGGCAGAGGCTCACAAAACCATGAAAGAACGAACCGCATTTAAAATGGAGAAATGTGCACAGGCAGTTTATGCGAGAGTTAATACACTGCTCCAAACAAGTCAGCAAAATCCACAGCCAGGAACAGTGGTTTTCGGAGCACAGCCAAAGACCCGGACTCATCGGCTATCTGTCACCCGTCACAGAAGATCAGCTCTGTGTAAGTCAATACTGCCCATATGCGTGTGGGTGCACTCACACCTCTATTTTTTGTTTCAAGTTGTCTGGGGGCAGCTGCCATATTACCTTTGAGACGCTGTGTGATGTTTTAATCAAATGCTAGCAAGGAGCTTGAAGCTGCTTCGAAGCCACAAATAGGATATAACTTACTGGGACACTGAAATATGAAATATGACATCACCAATATAGCTTCAGTTTTTCTTGCCTTTTGCATCTATTCTTTGTTGGGATGCTCTCTGTTGCTTAACTTTTCTGAACCAATATGAAAAAAAAACCCACAAAACCACAATGAAGAAATACCCACTGATCAAGATAACCCAGCCTGGAGTTTGAATAATAACCTTTTGATTGATTTTATACCTTTATACTGTTCAGATGCTTAGATTAGAATAGCAAATGAATGGCAACGTGAGATTGCCGCGTTCTAATCTCTACAGTTTAGGGCAAGGAGCTTCTGCCATTTTTCAAACACAGAGTTTGGTTACATCCCAACTGTGTCATGTTTTCCTATGCAAGCTTGCCACTGCCATCAGTGGGATTGCTGAATATTTAGGGAATACACGGGAACTGGCTATTTTTCCTCTTCAGTTTTTAAACTGCTAGAAGAATTTGCGTCAGCCTTGCAGGAAGAGAGGGAAGAAGGAGAATGTGAGGGAATGTGAACAGAGTTAGATAATGCTGTGTGCCAAATCCTTGCCAATGAACCCCTTGGCATGCTGCTGGTACGTTGGAACTGCTTCCAGAAGCACCACGTTTGCAATTGCAATATCTGCAGTCCCTAATGACTAAGTTTTTTAACACAAATCCCATTCACAAATCCCATTACAAATAACAAATAATACTGCAATATTTGAGCATATACCCACAAATACGGATTTTTTCTTAGTCTTCTTTCAAGAAAAGGAAGAAAGGATGTTCAGAATTCCCTTTACTGAAATATTTATTCCCACTGCAAAAGAGTGAAGGGCACATTTTTTGTAACCAAGGTCTCTATAAGATAAACATGAAACTCCAGCACAGCTGGTGCTTGACAGTGGAAGTATTTATCTCTTGGAATTCTCTTTTAAGGAGATCCTTCATTAGTAAAAGAACCTTCTTAATATTCAGCCTCAGACTGCTTCTACTATTTGGTTCAAGGCAGTGCTTATTACTAAATATGTTATCTCGACAGACTAAGTTCCAGCAAATCTTAATATTTAGTGCTGAGGTTTCTGAAAGCTATAAATATTTGTTTTCAGAATTAAAATCAGAAAGACAAACAATACATGTATTGGTGTTTCTTTTATATCACCGAACGTCCTGACATACACCTAAATATCCTTTTCCATTTACCTTTGATGTTTTCATCTCTAAAGCAATGAGGCTTTCAAACATCACTATTTCACCTCTTGAGCCCAGAGGAGAATTTGTTTCAGAAACAGGAAAGGACGCACTAAAAGGCTTGTTGAACCCGGCTGCAATAGGCTGATTTGTCTGCCTATTATTAGCAGCATCACAGCTTCCACAAAATAAGATTTTTCCACAAATGCGTGTTTTCGTTCTGTAACAAAGCTGAACGTGTTGCCTGATCCAATCCATAAAGTCTGATCCTTCAAGCTTCGTGCCAACTGTTGTCATTTCATTACTGTCCAAATGACATATGACAAGACAGAAGTGTCACTTAAAATACATTACAAAGAGTTCTCTAGCTAGCTTTGAGACATATTACTTTGTTGAGTGAGATTGCAACAGTGCAAAGGACAGTGAATGACTTGAAAGAACACAGTCATCTGATGGAGATGAACCATGCATTACTGTGACTGTGGGAAAGAATAACTGAACTTGTATCATCAGAAATGTATGTTTGAAAATCTGTACAGATTTAGGGCTGCAGAAGCAAACACCTCTTCTTTGTATATAGCTTTTGTCAAAAACTGCACGGGAGAGTCCTCTGGAAACTTCAAGCAAATAAAACCATTGGAGTAATATGGTAAGACGATAGATTGTCTTTTACTTTGCTGTAAGAACACCAATGAGGTGCTTTGCTTTTACTATTCAGGAGCAGAGGGAAAGATGAGCACACTTTCCTTCCTCTTTCAGTCAGATAGGGCTTTGGGCACCGGGAAACCCAGAAACACTAATTGTTCTTTTTCACCTGTCCTGGCTCTGGATTTTGCCCACCTATTCTGGCAACAGCTCTGCATGACCCCAGCGGCTTGGTGACAAAATGTCTTCATGGGAAAAGCTGCTACAAAACTCCCCAAGTCAAAGCTAGATTGGTTTCATTTGGTTATGTCAAGACACACTGACAATTTTAGTTAATTCTAGCTGGTTTTATTTGCTGAGTCATTTGAAGTGGGTTCCCCTGTGCCTTCTGAGCAAGCTCAGGTGTTTCACTTCTCAGGCTTGCTTGGTGGAAAGAGCTGAACAGCCTTCCTGATATCAGTCACACAGTGTACTGCGCTGCGGGGTTGAGGCTGGCTCTTCACTGAGATATTTCATGAGATTCTAGCTGTAGAAGTTTAACTCAGTTGCTTAAGGCAAGTCAAGAACTATGATGATAGTCTTGAATAAATGATGCTAGAAGCTGGTCCACTTTCGGTCAAGCTTTTTATAGGCAAGAGGCTTTTTGAACCTGTATGTTAGTGAAACCATGGGGAGCTTCAGCAATCCAGAACATTTCTGTATCTAGCAAGATATTTATGGTTTAGCCTCGTTATAGATTGTACATTGCATTTGTTGTAGGGGATTTTTTACGCTGCCTCTGCAAAACAATTTCTTGCTTCAGCAGCTCCCAAACTTAAATTTTAGCCTACAGTTCTCAGTTCACAAAACACAGGATTAGCACGCAACATTGAAAACAATCAAATAATCATTTGGGATTCATTCACAATTATTTTAGGCTTGTGAAGACTGTGTGACAATGCTGGTTAAGAACTGTAGAAAAAGGGTATGTGGGAGAAGAACTTTATTACATTCCAGATGCAACAGCACTGAAGTCAAGAGTTACAACATTTTTGTACTGGCTCATTCTGCAGAGAAAGTTTCCTTGCACTATAAATTGTCGTAAATTAGCATTAATCTGACGGAAATGTCCTGAGCCATCCAGTTCTCAGGCTAATTCTATTAGGCAGATTTTTCCACATGGTAGTTTGAAATGTTATCATATGATGACAAATGTAAGCTTTTTTATTGGATTTATGTAAATCCTTTCTTCAGTGAAGCTGGTGGAAGGGATCTGTGGTAGCTTATAGAATCCACACGCTGAAAGGCAGCACAAATACCTTGTAAGAGACAAGGTTTCCCTCAGCAAGCCCAAGCTTAAAACAACTGCTTCTGGTCCACCAAACACTTCTGCTCCTTCTTCCTATTGCAGCTTCAGAGGAAATGGCAGAAAACTTTCTACCTGTCTTTAGCATTGTCAGCTCCTAAGAAAGAGTGCAGCTCCAGAGAAGAGGCAGGAGTGAAAAGCCTCTGCTCACCTTAGCTCTCTTATTTGTTCATTTCCTTTCCTTTCACTTCATTGTTTATTTTGTTCATTGCAGCTTGTACTACAGAGTTTGTACGGTAGTTTGAAAACTTTAAGGGATTCTTATCCAAGTATCTTTCATTTGTTGCAGTTTTTATTAGAGAACTGGCATATTAAAAGATTCATTCCTGGTAGCTATACACAGGTGAGAGAGAGACAGAAGGAACAAGGAAATTCTATCCTGAGGCCACTTTCCGTACTTTCCATAGAAAAACCACCAAGCCAGCACAACCCCAAACACTGAAATGGTCAGCTTCTAGCATACTCCACTGCTTGGTGTTGGCTTTGTTTAGTTCGTTACACAGTGGGGCTGCACTCCTGCTGGACATCCCAGGGCTCAGCTACAATACACATCATAACTAGTGCTGCAGGTGCAGCAGCAGACCCACTGGCTGCAGTGGGGCTACACACATTTGAAGTCATTATATACTAAAGTGCTTTGCTGGACTGAGGCCTCCGTATCTCAGACAAAAAAGCTTTCCTCAATGAATTTGCCAATTTCCCTTCCTAAAGGTCAAAGAAAAAGCTGCTTCTATTTCCTGATGAACTTGGGGGACCTTTTAAAACACATTACATTCATTCTTTGGATATGTACAGAACATTAGTTGACCTTAACCACAGGAGAAATAAAATAGTCCTAGGGAAGCATAAAAGCTAAGGGTTAATTACAACATCTTAGATAGAAAGCAATTTCTTAAATTTATTTGTTCTTATTTATGTAGTTGTTTTTAATTCAAAAGCAATGTTCTATTTGGATGTGGAGATTCAAGTAACACTTTCCAAAATATGAAAAGCTAAATGCCACATTTACAATTGTTTCTGTAAAGGGTTGACTTTTATTAAAGTAACTGAGTAAATACAATTCTGAAGGTTTTGTTTCTCTTGTAAATTAAATGGTATGTTTGTAGATGGAAAGGTCAATTTTCAGTAAAGCTGAGCTTCAGAAAACATCACTTTTCTCAGCTAAATCAAAGAAGTTAATTAGTTTTACAGATGGAATACATAATATATAATTCTCTTATCTTTGTTTGAAAATCAATTGTTTATGGCGTAAAGAGGATATACTTGTCATCATTAGGTGTAAATGCTTTTTGCTGCAGCAGCAAACAGAGGCAGCCTACCAGAAGCAGCTTCATAAACGTCAGACGCTGAGATCCTCTGAGAGGTGTGTACCCAAATCGTACCTGATGCCAGATTTGACTTATTTAGCAAATGTATTTCATCTTATATGAAAACACCATCGTTTCTCTTAATTAAAACATGCTCTAGGAAAAATGCAATTTAATCCCTTTCCTCCTTGTTCTTAACTTGGATCACTTTTTTATACTTTGGAAAGAAAATCACTGGATTAAAAGACAGCACCTCTGAACTCTTTAACAGGTCCTGTCCTCTCTCTTTGTACAGCTTCGCAAAATCAAGGGAGAAAAGGGAATTGCGTTTTCTATCTCCCTGGCATCCGCTCACACAGCACGTAACACAAAGATGGATTTTCCAGTGGGTTTCATGAGTGTCTCCAGAAGAAAACTTGGAGTCAGACATGTGTAAGATGCTGGAAGAATTCATGTCTCTACTGCAGAGATGACTGCACAGAGATGACCGCCACAGCACAGTGACTGCAAATTAGTTTTCTTCTCCAATGCCTACAGAAGGTATCCAGACATTTCTTACAGAACTCACTTTCCCACAGACCTCTGTAGAGGTTAAGTGCTATTTAGGAGCTGTTATTATTTGCAGTTACAGAAACGTCTGTTCATAGAAATCTAATCACATAAATTTTCCTTTCCAATAGATTCTGCACCACAAATTCCACATGCCCTTACCTTCTTTGAAGCAGCAGTACTTGTTTTATTTAAAAGTCATTTAAGTCATTATAGCTCCCTTTCTCCCTGTGAGCAGAAAAGACCTGGTGTCGATATTTGTTCTCACAGAGGGTGCCACGTGGGGATAAAAAAAAGAGAGACCATGATGAAATTGTCTGAAGAGACAAGTGAAAATAAAACAGCTGATGTCGAGCACTGAGATTTATAATATGTGATGTGCTGACAAAAGACTCCTTCACTAAAAGAAAGCGAAACCTAAAAGAAAGGGAAACCTAAAAGATAAACATCAGAACAAAACAAAGTAAAATACAGGCAGTTTTCCAAGCTGCTTCACTTCCATTACTAGCTACGTTGCCCAGTTCTTCACAGAGGTTCTGCCACATTTAAACTTGGCTGCTGTTACAGATAATCTAACGTTTAATTTGCACAGAATAATATTAAACTGAACAAAATCCTCCTTGTTCTAGCAGAGATCTGGATCAAGGTGATTCCAAAGCTCTGTGTGGAACAGATCATTTCCTCTCTGGGACAGAGGTTAAATCACAGCTTCTACAAGCTCAAGTCCACACTGCTCTCTTGCAGCAGGCTTTAACATGATTCCAGAGCTACCAGACTAACCAAACAGCTTTGTGTAACAGTCAAGTGACACAGGTGTAATTTAGAAACCATTTTTAATGTTCCAGTCTTCTGTTCAATTTTCTGGAGGAATGCATTCTCCATATCTGAATGCGTTTGAGGCAAATAGCCAAAGATACTCTTTGAGTTCATCTAGGTTGAAAGTAAAGTGGCACATTCCATACTTTGAAAAATGACTCCTGTTTAAAAGCATCTCTGTCCAGTACATATACAGAAGTTATGTGAAGAGTATGGTACGATTGCTTAGCTATTACATGTGGACTTTATACAGAACTCTGAAGTACAGAAGGGATGCAGAGCTAGATATAGAGATTCAGAATCTATAGGCACTGGGAGTTGAAGCGGAGACATTAGAACATCACTTTTCTGATGTTCTCAGTGCTGCAGATCCCAACCTGCTCTTGACACACGCAGTCTGCTGACTGCAGTTTCACAGCAAGTCTATTAACAACATTATGCTCTCCTTGTGCTTTTCTTTACCTATATACAGAGCAGCTCTATGGCAAACCCATGCCCTCTAGCTTATTAAGTGGATCGTTTTAAAAGGTACAGCCCCTCAGGTGGTATTACAGATGTTGAGATAGATAGAAAGGTTGTAAAGGATTCTAGAATTTTGGGACTGCAGTGGAAGTTCGGTTGAAAGTGAAAAATCAGCAGGCACAAGTAACTAAACTCTGCCAGTGCAGCCAATATATCATAGCAAAACACTGAGCTGTGTGAATGCTGGAATCTTCAATCAGATATTGCTCATTTAAAAATGGAGCTGTGCAACAGTGGCCCTATCTCTTGTACTCATTTTTCTTGGAGCAGCAGTCTGACATTTCAAAAGATGAGAAGTACCTTTCAGCTTGAATACACTCAGAAATCTATCTGTAAACACATTTGGCCTCATCTTGAGAAATGTCAGATTTCTGGAATGAACAGTGTGGGTACAATACTTGTGTCAGTATTTAGACAGTCACATGTAAGAGAGCAAGCATGGTTACAACCTTTAATACTGCACTTTGTTGCAAGTGGAGTCGCTATGAAAAGAAAATGCGCGTTACTACAGGCCAGCAACTTTGTCCTGCTTCACAAAATAGTAGAAAAGATAAGCAAATGATGGAGTCACAGGAGGGAGAGAAAGCATCTTTCACCTCCTTCTCTATCCCATTGTATTCAGGTCTCTGCATTGGTTGATTCTTGGAAGCGTGCTTTCTGACACTGGATGACAATCATGGTGTTCATTCGTTATTGATATTTGTTGTTGGGGTTCAAATATTGACACCTGAAATCAAGTCCTTGCTGTGTTAAGCATTATACACAGAAAAAGTAAGTTCCTACCCTGGAAAGCTTGCAGTCTGGAGACAAAGCAATGTGAAGTGAGTGACAGCCTACAAACAGTGGCAGTGCCACTGCTTGACCTGTGAGTTTACTGCAGTGGTTTTCAAACCAGAGTTTTTGAGTCCGAAGGGCAGAGGTCCATCACCAGAGATGGCATTCCCTGGTACTGCACACAGAGCAGAAGCACGTGGCTCCTGAACTCAGGTGATTTATTGAAGCCGGGGAACATCACTGGCACTTCAATCCACGTGCAGTACTATGCTGTATTTTTCCTAAAGCAATTCATTCTCTTACAGAGAATAAAATTTCCACTGACTCAATAAAATATGCTAAAATTGCTGATAATGGCTTTGCTTAGGATTAGGTGGGAAGCCATTATATCATAGTTTACACAGTTAATGTCCAGTATTGAGTGCACGTATTTCAATGTATAATGGAATTGGAAAAAAAATTACACTCAGATGCATTTTTGTTCTGTATTTTTTAATAACATCAATATATCAACCTTTCTAATATTCTTTTTTTATGGTTGAATGCACCTATTTGGTGTGTTTTTGTACGGAGGTAAATATTACAACATAATTTGGCAACTGTTATGTTCAAGCTGGAATGCTCTTATTTCTAAATCCCACTGCTTCTTCCCTTAAAACATCATCTTGTGCTAACGCTGAGGAGCAAAAAGAATGACACACAGGAAATCTACATTCACCCTAAGAACAGTCACTGGCTTGTTAATTCACCAGAAATACAGTGGGTAAAATTGGATATTATGTGATCTGATGTGACCAACACATGTGAAGTGACAGAGAAGGCCACGATCCCACACAGTCAAATGTGTCTTGCATGTTTGCTTCTATTGTACATGGGAGCTCTTGTGAGCACAACGAATAATTGTGGTGAAGTTCAGCTTAGACCCAGCGCTACCTGGATGGGAGAAGATTCCTCTGAAGGAACAATGTGGTATGGAGGAGTTACTGACACAGAGAATTCAATATCACAGATAGTCCCTACTGAGTGTTTGAAACAGTGAGGATAGGAGCCAATCCCCAAACTGCAGGCCATTTCTCAGGCCAAATTTTAAAGTTAGAATTAATCTCACCTTGTGTTAAACGTCAAAAATTAAGCAGTAGTCAAAGATAAATTGCACGCTCTACGTATTGCCAGGAGATAGGTGCCACCATAACGCAATCCATATTACCCTAAACTGAGTAAAATAAAGATGGGATGAATGCCTTCAAGGACTGGCTGAATGGGAGAAGGTATCCCTTAGAATTGGATGGTGTATAAGTTCCCTTCCAACCCAAGTCATTTATGATTCTATGACTTTGTGATACTTCTTGGCCATACAGAATCCTAGGTAAATTTAAACAGGACACCAAGTTTCTGGATGATTAAAGTCAAGAGCTTCATGCAAAATATCTTCTTCAAATTATGGAATCAGCAGATTTTCTCAATAAAATAGCTGCAAACATGCTTACATTAGCAAAACAGCTCATTTTCCTCTCCTGTTATACTTTGCTTACAAAAAAGTCGTACTGTTTTAGAGCAAAGGTCCCCAGATCCTCTCAACTTGGAACAGTCTGCAAGTTTGCTGTTTTTTTAAAAAAAAAACTTGATAATTTGAAACTGTCAACCAAAAAAAAGAAGGAAAAATCTTCCAGCAGAAACTGATACACTTAATATGAACTATTCCGTGTACCTTCAAGTGGAGTGGGTCTGACTGAGAACTGCACATCGTGCTGCAGCCTTGCCTGCAAGTAAAGAACTACTGGGTGCAGCTGTGCATGGCAAGATGGGGAAAGCACCCACATCAACCAGCCTGGGCTGCACACATACGTGTCTGGTGCTTCTAAATATTCAATGAACTTCAGCTTGGCTTGGAACTGAAGAAGCCTCTCATTCACGTGTACTGAAAAATAAACTTTGTAAGCCACCAAAGTGGGTTGTGGATTTTATTTCAGTGAGGTAAATGCATTTGTACAGAATTTACCTACCTCTAACATAAGACAGTGGGGTTTTTTTTAGCCTTTAGATACACTTCATTTTATATCTCAGATTTCAGTCTCCTTGATTTACTGGGATTATTAGGTAATGGAACTTCTTTGATCCTTTAAACCAAACTGAAATGGAAGACAGACTTGGAAAGCACTACCACAGATGAGATTTGGCAAGGAATCAATATTTTACAGTTTAAGTATGTATTAATCTGTAGCAGAACTAAACCATTTTAACTTTATATACAGATATTATTTACCCTTGTGAAAGTGTATAAACAGTGCATAAAAAGTGTCTATTATGGACGTATTTTGCTGAATGTTATTTATGGTATACTTATCTCATTGGGGAAAAGCAATAGCTAGTGATGTCTGCCCAGGGAAAAATTATTGGGTGGTGCTTTCGAACAAGCTTGAAAGATATAGACAGTCAATTCCCTGTGAATTAGGAGTTATGACTGGAGTTCTGGCTCTAAATCATAGTAGCAGTTTTGAAAATCCAGCTCCTCCTTCCCCACTTTATCTTTAACTGAGTTCATTTTACCTTTCATTTGCTTATTGTGACTTTCTTGGGCAATTTCAAGCTGCTTCAGAAACAATAACAGCCAAAACATACACATGCAGCCTTCCACTATCAGACGTATGCTGAACTAGAGTAGGGCTCATGGCCATCTCCCTAATTCACTTCTTTATTGCACCTACAAAGGAAGCAGTGCTTTCATGTTATGGACATCAAGTGCAGATGTGGAGGTAATACAGAATGTCACTGAGAGAAGCTGGTGTACTGGCCACTGACAACCAAGCAAATGCACTCCTGAGCTCCTGCCAAACTGGCCAGCATGGCTTTGTGCCTTCAGCCCACAGAGGCTGCTGGCCCTACAGAGTGCCTTCCAGTGAGCACTCATAGGACTCTGGTCTTGCTTAGCTTTAGCAAAAAAGGGCTCCTTCCTAAAGTGGTGGAACGTTGGACCAGATGATCTTGGAGTGTTTTGCAATCTTGGTGACTCTATGATTCTAAAGTTCTAAATTCTAAGAGCTTGCCTGGTAAGAACAACAACCAAAAGTACTCAGCCCCTGAAAAGCTTTTGTAAATGGAAAAAAAATCACAACTAGAATTACTATTAGTACCTAGTAGTGTTTTGAAACAAAGCCAATTAAAAAGTAATTAAAAAAAAAATTACACTGGTAATGAGTAAGGGGTAGTGATACCTCTTACTTTAACAATGCTGATAGTATTGATAAAATGATAGATAATGTGATTTTATCTTGTGGATAACTGAAACTGAGTGCAGATCATTTAAATGCTTCTGCTTTGAACCAGCCATTTCAATTCCAATTTCCTCTTAGTAAAGAGCTCTAAAATAAGAAGTATAAAAATAACTGCAGAGTACCCTTTTCTTTACTTCTTCTGTATAATCTAGAACAGCCATCCGCAGTGCACTCTTAACACAGCAGAAAACAAAATTTCTGTTTTTAATAAGAAAAAAAAAATTACAAAAAATGTGGCGTGGAGAAACAGTGGATATAATTTAAAGTTGTGTCCTAGGTCGAATTAAAACCTAACAATATTGAAAATAACTAGAGAAAGGTTTCAAGGCAAGGAGACAAACAGGTGAACTGGACACCAGAGAAAAGCCTGACATCCAGCTGTACCCGTAAGTTCATTTTAGACACTGATGTTTCTGCACTGCTACAGTATAAGTCCAGCTTATTGCACTTGTTTCATCTTTAAGTTTCCCTCGGTAACCAACTTTCCTTTGCTGAAGACTCATTTGTACACTGTCTCTCTGCAACTATTAGCATCACCGCTTAGCATTTATATAACAGCAGTGTGGTCATACGGGATCAAGGAATAATGGATGTACAGCACAGCCAGAAAGAAAAATACTTCCCCAGAGATGTTACCAAGGCTCATATCTTACTGCCTGTGATATACACCAAGTCCGAAAAAAAGTCCGAAGGCCGTACACACGTGAGAGAGATGAACAGATGAGACAAGTAAAGGAGTTATGGTTGCTATTCCCATCTTGGAGGTAAAAAGCTGAGACTGGAAAACAGACTTGTCCAAAAGTTCTGAGGGAGTAGGTGACAGGATAAAACTGACAATGTATCCTAAACCAAGACATTAGCCCTAAAATCAGGGAGAACCATTTCTGCAAGAAATGTTAACATTAATACAGGTCAGCCTGAAATGATTTAATACTATTAAAAAACCACACCAATTTTTGCAACAAAATATTGAGTGGTATATGAACATTTTAATGCCTTTTTCTCTCTTTGCTTGCTAATCCAAAAATATAATCTATGATTACTCAAAAATGTACTCTTTTGTTCTACTTGTTTTCCAATACAAAAAAAACCTGATCCTAAGTCAAAGTAATGAATCACTGATTCCATCTTTTCCTTTGCTTGACACAGGCTGTCTGCTTACTGAAATATTCTCCTGTTCTCTTCTCTTTGCTAGGGTGGTTCTTCCAACCAAGGTACAATTTTTGTCTGTGGGTGTTACACAATGTGCACAGAAAAGAGCTGTATAATATGGTATGCACAAATGGTGTATAATAGGCAAACACTTCAATCCTGTTGCAGAAGGGGATTTGTCTGCACTGAATTGTTAAGCCTGCTATGCATTTGGGCCCACATCAATATTGTGGCTTCCTTAGATCTTACTTGCCTCTGGACTACCTGCTATGCCATTACATTCTTCAAGAAGCTATATTTGATCTCTTGTTCTGAAATTTTAGGATTTAAATTACGTATCTTTGGTAATATATATTTAGAAGCAGTTGGTCTCTTCTGGATATCATCAATACACAATTGAAATTACATGATTTCAAGACAATAAAAGTTGTAAGAAATTATCTTAGTGTTACCATATGGAACACCTGCTGAAGGTACAGCAGAGAGGCAGGGCTCTGCATCCATCACATATGGCCATATTTTACATTTTAAGATACAGTGGGTGAGATCCTGGTGACAGTGTAGTGACCAGCAAAGCTCCCACCCATTCCAATGAGGTTAGAATTTCAGTCCATATGTGCACCAGCATGCAAATCTAGTCATGTTTATCGCATCCATGCACTAGCTGATAATTCATCCTGGAATATATTGCCTCGAAGGGTCTTGGTACCGAATGTTGCTGCTACAAAAGGGAAAGCAGTGACATGAATCACTCTCTCGGTACAACAGAAAAAGCTTTTGTGTGACTATTGGTTCCTAATGTGAGAGAGTAGAACTTGCTTGCAATTCTCTAATGCGTGCGAGGCACATATGGAGGCCTCTTGACTCAGCAGTCAGCTCGTGGCTGTGCTCTTTGGAATGACAGGGTTCAATTTCATACTTCCCTGAGAGACAAATGTACACAGTGACAGATGTAACCAAAGTCCCCTTTGATCTCAGGTGAACAGCATTTGTCTCTGAGTGTACAAATTTTGGGGGCTACCGTAACTCAGCACCGGATGCCACTGGCCTGCATCTGTTTCACGGTAGGACCAAAATGTTTGGGGAGCTGGACTACACACATATCTTGGAATACAGGTTTAGGTCTATAGAGCAGCTGAGGGCTGGAGCAGTCAAGTTTTGTCTTAATACCACAGTATGACAGCATTCTCTATAGACAAGAGCATGAGTCCATGCCACTGTTATTGCCCAAGTTGGAGCTGAAGGACCACCAGACAGCCATAAGCCTTTGTTCATGCAGAAATGTAAGACATTCTTTTCTTTTGCTCACATGGCAGCTTATACTAATTTGTTTATCTTGTCTTAGCATATTTATCTAACATTCATCTATATAATCTTTGTTTTGATATTATATAGATCTATATATACAAAAATATGAAATGTTTGTTATTAGCCATCTATAATCATTGCCATGTTTCATATTTATTAATTATAGATTGCCATGAAGCACATAGCAGTCAAATGCCAAGAGAGCCCCTGCTGCCTGCTCATAACAGCTTCTTTACTGCCTGGACCTGTGGCTGACGGCTGCAGTTCTTTCCAGTCTCTGAAAGTTGCTTTTTTTTACTAGAAAGTTTGCTGAAGGCAACCAAGTGCAACAGCAATTGTACTGAAAACTACTTGGTATCGTCCTGTTTTCTTATCAGTTACTGTGCTGATCTCTAAATGCTGTACAAAAACAATCCATATCTGGGAAAAGTTGAAGACCAATGTAGAATACCTTGAAAGGGAACTGTTGGTTTTTCTTTATACTTGAATGTTTCATAATAGCAAAAAAGCAGTTATCTGGAACTTTCTGGTGAGTAATAACAAACCTTCCCCCATCTAATAATTAGCTAAGCAGTGATGACTGACAGGGAGGACTTTCCCAGCAGTTAAATTACCAGAAAAGCTTGGCACACTCAGCTGAAAAAAACCACCCTTTCCATCAGTCATTATTGCTTAAACAAAGCCCAAATTGGTGCATTTTTCAATACTTGTATAGCACCTGCAGGCAATATTCTTTAAAATGTGCATATAATAGGAGGTTTGTATAGAGAATAGGCATATCTGTGCAAAAGCTATCCCTCAGCTGAAATATCTTGTGTGTACTGCCAATATAGGGAGGTAGAAGAGTGAAAAGATCAGGTGCTGATCCATCAAGGAGTTTTCCCAGAAGCCTTTTTGTTTGATAGAGTCTGGGGAAGTGAGCCCCTCCACACAAGCTGAGATGCTACAGAGATAGCCAAACTTTTAAGGTTAGGTAACCCTGGGACAAATATTAAGAAGTTAAAAAGGCACTGACATGAGTTCTTTTATTCAGTTTAAGAAGGTATTTTTCCCAGCAGTTCTTTCATGGTGTTTTACCAGCAGCTAACAGCCAACAGCATTCAGCAGATGATGCACAGATTTCACTGGCTCCAGCCACTGAATTTGGTACAACTTCATTGCTGCTAAGGTTAATTAAGGCACCAAGGCTCCAGCAGATGCTCCCTCTTTGTTTTTCTGAGGAAGTGGTAACTTCTGAGGGGGCACACAGACTCAGTAATATCAACTGCTATCGCAAAGCAACGAAGCTCTCTCAACATTCAGAGGGTATTGGAGCTTTGAAGGCATCAGAATTAAGATCCTTTCACTGAGAAAGGAAGTTAGTCAATTAGATAATTTGCTCTGAAACTCAGTTAGGAGCTTCAGAAAATACTACCTTATACTTTCACTTGTCTCACTGCCTCAGCTTTCAGTATTCAGCTTAATTGGAACATCTTTCTCGTTTCATATCAACTACAGGACCAAGCCCACATAACTCACTGTCAGCTTGTTCTCTTTGTTCCCAATGCTCTTGTTGTTCTACTGCCCAGTTTTAATTGGATGGGAATTAAAGGTTTCAATCACAACTAGGTCAAGGAAAAAAATGTTATGTTTCTATTTGCCATTTGTCAAGACGCAGAAGTTACTAATCTTGTTTTCTTTTTTTTCAAGCTTTGCCAGGTGTTACATCTCCATAAATTCAGACTTAAACAGCACTATTAGAGGTACTTTACTGTAGGCCTCTTACAGTACTTTTAAATATTTTATGTCGTTTCAGCAGTAAACCCAGGCAGCATCTGCTAAACTTCATGCCTTCCCCCTAAATCTTCCTGTCACTCTTGTCCTCAGCATGCTGGTTGTAAGAATGAAGATGACAGTACCTATAAATGCATTGAAATCTACTGCTTACTATTTTTTTTTTTTCCTCGTAGTTTCTCTTATTTGAGCAGGGAAACAGCTAGGAAATGTTACTTTCAGGAACCTTCCCCAGACAAAGAATGCAGCCAGAGTCTTTTGTAGCACACACCAAATGTCCAGCTCTGGGTTTGGATGATAAACACACACACAGCAAGGATTCTCTGACTGGCTCCCTGCTTTAAGCAAAGCGTGCTATTGTAGCACAGAAAGCAGAAGTATTGTGGAACAAAGACTCAACAATGATGTGTCATCTGGCCTTCCTTAATCAACTCATTTGCAAAGCTGGTGGCATTACTTACGAGAATAGTGATATACAGTCACCCTGAAGAATAAATTGATCAATCCAAGGAAGTTGGTTCAGTCTCTTACATTTATATATGTTCACTGGCTAATCTCTAGACCAGCAGAGCTAAGGCACTTCGAGATTTCCTCTGCAGAGCGTAGGCTAATCATTTTCTTACAGCAAAAAAGACTGACATGCCCAAAGCAACTCAAGCTGCTGAGGGAAGGACTGATATTTCATTCTTTGTACTGCTAACAGTAGGTGGCAATTAACTTTGGAATCAGAGAATAGTTTGCAGGCCATTTTGTGGAGATAACCCCTATCATGGTTTCTTAAAATGTATATGCTACTCTGATTTGAGGTTCTGAGGGGATTATCTTGAAGGAGTCAAAGATTTTTTCAGTACCATCCCATGGTATCGTGGCAGGATCATCTCAGCATTAATTGCATCTCAGTTGTTTTCTGGGAGGAAAATTCAAACAAATCACTTAAAAAATATACACTGCAATTCCCAATCTGTAGTGTAGACTGTTCCAAACTGGCTGAGATATGTGGGAGAAGAACTGCCTAAATAATGACCAGTAAGGAAAATTTTTTCTCTAGGCTTCTGAAGAAGATAGACCTCCAGCTAAACTGCACTGCAGACTGTCTCCTAGGGAAGTATCCAGTATGTAACAGCCCATTTGCACTTGCATCTTCTTTTTCTATCAGAAAAGAAAAATTCAAACTTGTGCTACAGAACAAAGAAAGCAGCAGAGCTATTCTTAAAAGCGGCTGTCAATGGGCTTTTGATGCAAATGAACACACACAGTTTATCTTTTCTTTATCTCACAAGAATTATTGAAGCAGAATTCAACTCTAAATGAAATTGATAGATTTGCATATCCTTTTGCTGTATTATTAAAAGGCTGCACAAAATTATGCATTAAAAGGCTGCACTCTGACTGAAGACAGAGCCCTGACTGTGGAAGAAAAAAAAAAAAGCCTTGATATCAGCAAGCCTTCTGGGTAACAGCTTTAAATCAATATTAAAGAAACCTACAAGTAAAAAAATCCAATAACTTCTACAAATGTTATGGGTGTACCCTACAGTACATGAATGTTGGGTTAAAATTTACAATGATTCTACTTTGTAGCATGTGAAAGTATTGAAATTTTCATTTAAAACAATGGATTTCATAACAAACAAGTATAGAGCTTAATACTGATATTTATTTATTGCATTGATTTTCAGAGCTCCCTTCAAAGGGAAGTGATCGGTTACATTCAAGCAGAAAATGAGTGAACACACTGAAACAGGTACCACGGAATGGAGGTTCATTGCTGAAATGCTAATCACTGCTGCCAATCAAAATTTTCAAATTTAATTTGCGTCCTGCATACTCTTAAGTTGGAAGAAAATGAGTTTGGCAAATTTACACGTAGCTGGTAGGCAGCCATTGGCCAAATGCTTATGAGAGACTTCTGACGTAGGAAATCAGAACACTCATCCAGACTGTTGGGCCAAGCCACTTTCAAAGGATTTGAATCATGTCTTACACAGTTGGCTGAAAAGTTGGAACTGGTGAATTACCAGATAAAGAAGATTAGAAGTCATCAGTAACTCCCCAGTGCCTCATTTCCTTTGTTTGTCTTAAAATGGCTTGATAGGAAATGCAGCTTTCTGGGACAAAATTATTCCCTGAGCTTGGTATTGCAAATACCAAGATGAATTTCAAAATTCAGTTCTGATCTAAAAAATAGAGAAATTCAAATATTTTAGTGCAACGGCTGTACTAACTAACAAATATTTTAGTACAGCTAGCTGAAATAAATGAACATATCTATTCCGTGTGATATATTTCACATACACAATGCTCTCAAGGATCATCCAGACAGTAAGCAAGGCGAACAGCAGCTCCAATCCTCAAGATGTGTTGTGAGGGATCTGTAGAACTAATACTGTTGAACTAATATGAGCCAGCAGTGTGCCCTTGCGGCCAGGAGACAGAGCACTGCCAGCAGGGCAAGGGAGGTGATCCTCGCCCTCTACTCTGCCCTGGTGATCTGGAATGCTGTCCAGTTCTGGACTCCTTGGTTCAAAAAAGACAGGGATCTCCTAGAAGTCCAGCAAGGATCTCTAGAAAAAGTCCAGCAAAGGGCCTCAAAGATGATGGGGTGCCTGGAGCATCTCCTGTATGAGGAAAAGCTGAGAGACCCGTGGCTGTTCAGCCTGGAGAAGAGAAGGCTAGAAGGGATCTTATCAATGCATATACATATCTAGTGGGTGGGAGTCAGGTGGATGAGACCAGGTTCTTTTAAGCTGAATCCAGAACAATGGGCACAAACTGGAAACTAAGAAGTTCCACATGAACATGAGGAAAAACTTCTGTACTATGAGAGTGACAGAGCACTGGAACAGGCTGCCCAGAGAGGTCATGGAGTCTCTTTTTCTAGAGATATTCAAGACCCATCTGTATGCTTTCCTGCCCAACCTACCCAGGGAACCTGCTTTAGCAGCAGGGCTGGACTGAGGATCTCCAGAGGTCCCTTTCAATCTCTACAATTCTGTGACTCTGTGAAAGTGCTTTCCTCATTTAACCATGTCAAAATCAGATGACATTATTCCTTAGAGATCTGGAGGATCAAGTCTTTTCTCCTTCAGAGTATACCCAGGATATTAGAATCAGTGTGTTCTACATCTTTTAAGATGAGGCCTTTGGGTACAAACACTTCTCTGTGTTTTCAAATTGCTTTGCAGAAATTTCTCATTACTCACTTTCTCATTACTTACGATATATTAACTTTTCAAAATGACACCGTTTTATAAAATTGACATGGCTTGTTAAAATATTTAATTAAAAAAAAAATCTTTCTGTTAACACAGAACCAAGTCAATTTACTTACATTTTTAGGGGTCGCATTTCAATAGAAATTAATTGTGCTTAGGCTAGGTTAGGTTTTCATTAGTAATCACTTAATTGATATTCATTACTCATTAAATCTAAGCAGTCTCGGGCTCACTGTGCAAATACTGAATTCAGCATGTTCTTGGAAGATCTGAATTGATCACAAATACGTAAGGCCTTCCCAATAACATACAAGATATTTGCTCTGTTATAGTTCATACTCATGAAAACTATTTGCTAAACCTGATCGTCTCTGGGATAATTTTGTCAGTGTAGGTGTCAATGTGCTTGAAAGTGTAGTGCTGTATGATGTTAGATAGAATACAGTAGTCAAAAATCATATTAGCAATTAAACTAATCCCAATTAAAACAACTTTTATCCTGGATAACAGTATTTATGGAAATATCCAGGAAAAAACAGCTAAACCATAACTGTGCCTATAGGACAAACTGAATACAAAAATGACTGTAACCTTTCCATTCCATTTCATGCTCTATTCTGTGAAGGTTCACAACCATTGCTCTTTTTCATGTTTGGATAGAGATAAAACTGGTCTCTTTTTCATAGAACCATATAATTGTAGCATGGCTTGGGTTGGAAGGAACCTTAAAGATCGTCCAGTTCCTACCCCTGCAATGCGTGGGGATGGCTGCGTGCCCAGCTCAGGCTGCCCAGGGTCCACCCAGCTCTGTCAGAGAACGATGCTAAACCAAGAAGAGGAAACAGCCTATGAGCAAAGAGAGAACAGAAAAGGAGATATGAAACCAAGTTCAGCCCCATGAGAGGAAATCTAAAGGAGACAGCAATCTCTTCAACATAGTGAATGGGATAAAAAATCAGTGAGTATACATTAGAGGCTTCCTATGTAATTTTACATCAAGATAGGTGGGCTCAGACCAGCACCCAGAGCAGCAGGAAAGCCTGATACTGATAGGGATTTGCACCTTCTGGAGCAAATCCCAAGTAAACATAACCATTCCCGACTCTCCAAAATGCCTACCAGAAGGATAAATGAGTATATCTATTCTGGTCAGCAGAACTCATTGAATATTTATATACAAGTTTTCATTTAAGTGAAATATTTCAAAGCATTTAACTGCAGCTGAAGAATGTGGATCTTTGAAATTAAGTCATGAATTTACAGATTCCTTCTGCATCTAAGAATAGCTTAAGAACTAGAAATAGACACAATAATAATCACGTATCTTTTGAAACACCATATTTTAGTGGTTACAGCAGTGCTGGTAACTTATTTTTTATTCTATCTGTTTCTGATCTTTAGGGTAGCACTGGCTCTATCTGTTTCCCTCACAGCTAGGAGCTTGCGAAGCTTTCTCAACAATTAGTCTGACATTCTCAGTCCTCCCAGTCTGCACTGAGATCAGCAAACCCAGGAGAGACGGAAAACAGAAGGCAGGATGGTCTCGTGATCATTGCCATCACAAGATATGGATTTGTTTCTGTGTAACCTCAGAGAAATCATATTCAACATGTCTGCGTTTGGTGATGCAATGCCCTGCAGAAATCTTGGAGCTAACACTAAGCCAGCTGGCTCTGAAATGTGCAGTATTTCACTCTTCCTACGTGCACGTGCTGCTGTGTTGTATAATGCAGGTCTAGCAATTTCCTTGGAGCCTGCTGCAGTGCGTCTGCATTGGCCAGCAACTAGAAGTCATTTTTTGTCTCTCTTGTGCCTTAGCTTTCCAAGTTTACACTGCAAAAAACAGCACTTTGAAGTGGACTGTTATCAGTGTAGGCATGCATGGTCAACAGCAGTAAATTATGAGCCTACAAACACCCGAGACACAAGAAATGCACCTCTAAAATCAAAGAGTAACAGCAGCACCTACTTTGCTTAACTTGCCTAACGTTTGAGAAACAAAGGCTTAGGAAGGAAGGGACAACTGAACAAGTAATTCTCTTTCTCTGATGGTAAAAATATGATATGTACCAGGAAAATGTTGTTTATAGCAATTGCACCTGTGGAACGTTTAAGTAAAAACATATAGAATATTTCTACCAAATGTTCTAGTGAGCAAATATTTTCATTATAATATTTGTACCAAACTTCTGTGGGATTTCTGACTATTTAGGAAAAATCACAGGGTAAGCAGCATGCATTCCATAGGGGAAATAAAAGAAAGCATTGATCAGAGAGTTCAATTGCAGCATTTGAACATATCAAAGGAACAAACTGTATAGGAAAACAAAACCCTTAAAATGAATTTTGAACCTGAAATTTGGATAGAAATTTTGAATAAAAATCTGAAATTGTTCATACATACTGCTCCTGGTTTGCCAGTGCAATAACAGTAGTGCTTGGTTTTCATTTCAGCTGGATAAAAGTCTCTGAGATTGATGTTTACAGGGCTTAAAATGCCATATTTATAAAGGCTGGCTTCTAGTTTGAGTTCTTTTGAGAACGACAGGGAGAAAGTGAACTTTGAACGGAGCCATGGGAGAATGCAAAAACAAGGAGGAAACAAGGCTCACATCCAATTTGGTTCAGACTTCAGAGAGGGTTTGGCCTGAGGCAGAATGCCTGAAAGACTGACTAGAAAGAAAATGCTATAGGGCCCTCCTTGCAAGGATGTAATTTAGAGAAGAATCACAGCGATACTATGACGATAGATTGTACAACCCCCCTAAAACAGTGTGAGAGAGCATCAGGTAACGGCCTTGAGGGTAACGGCCTTGAGGGTGTGAGCTAAATGACTTGCTGGGATGTTACACCTGCTCCAGGTATCTACTAGGCCAGGCAGCTCTGGGGAGGAGGAAAGCTTGTTTGTAAGCAGAATCAAGATCTGTACCTGTAAATCACCGTGTGAGACATGCAACTGTAAAATGCATTTTAATAACCATGATAAGGAGAAACTACCCAGAAGCACAGAACTCACTGCTGTGCTGTTTAGCACAAGGCTCTGCTATGATTTAAGATTCTCTGCCACTGTTCCCTTCATAAACCCTAAACCACATTCCTCCATATAAAACCTGCCTCCCCCTCCTCAGAAATATGCAAAGGTTACTTAACTGTTTTGTGCAAAATGGGGTTTGTAAAGTCAGCCAAGCAGGAGAGACATAACAGCACTTAGCAGAAGATGAGTGCCATGGGAAACCTCTTGCCTTCACTATTCTACTCTGATTCCACTTCAATGGTGTGTTCTTGTCCCAGCTGGCACTCGATCCCAGCAACTGACCTCATGAAAAGTTGACAGAGACATTTGTGGTCAGAAAACATTTTAAAATGATAAATGTACAAGAAAAAGATTATGAGCATTTCTCTTTTGTTGCTGTTGTTGTTGTTGGCCTACAGCAAATGAGCTCCTTGCTAGATTACCCAGAGTAGCGTTAAGAAGATTGCACGGTTCTAATAAAAAGCCAGCAAAGACTTGAGTCCTTGGGGTCACCTGTTTCCATAGGAATGACTTTCAGGCACAAGTTGGAAAGCCTAAGTGAAAAGAAGTTGCCAGCAATCAACCTTTACAGGACAACAGCTTAGAAGCAAGTGAACATTAACAAGAAGAATAGATGATGTGTCAAGAGAACTGTTATGGATTACAGACTAAATACTAAACTACAGTAACTAAAATAAAGACAAGAGCATTTTGCCCAGAGAGGTGGTGGTGCCTCATCCCTGGAGACACTCAAGGTCAGGCTGGACTGGGCTCCAACACCTGATGGAGCCATAGGTATCCCTGCTCACTGCAGGGGAGTTGGACTAGATGGCCTATAGGGGTCCCTTCCAACTCAAACGATTAAATTATTCTATTCAGTCCTTGTTACTCAATGGCCCAGTGAGATGCGCATTGCTATGGGTGATGACTGCAGACTGGTTTTTTGAAATGAAAAATCAACCATCACAAAGCACAGATCCTCAGTTCATTATGCATTTATCTAATTCATTCGCACATCAAAAAGTTTTCAAGTACAGTTTCATAATTTCAGAGTTTGAAAATTAGAGGTAAAGCTGAAGGGCTTTGCTATAGAGCACAGGCAGTTTCAGGGTCTTTCTGAACCAGCTGAGAGATACCACTTCTGAGATAAGATGACACTGCAAGCTTCTTAGAAAAGATTTAACATGTTATATTTAAGGAGATAAAGAAACATTCTGTGAATATCAGGGCATCTTTCTCATGGCTTCTTTTCTCCCTTTCTGTGATAGCTAATCAAGAATGACAATAAGAGAGATAATAGTAAGGTTATTCCTTCAGCCCAAACCTTTGAGATACAGTCCTGAGTAGACAATTATGGCCAGTGATGAAACTGCAAATACATTTTCTTCTATTTCTTATAATGTTCCACTATCAGAAAGCATGTAGTTAATTCAAAGACAAATTCATGCTTTCTTGTTCTGGCATTAGAAAACAAGGAAGAAAAATGGTGAGAAACTGAGCAGAAATACCATTCTCTGGACCACAACATCTCTACAACACATCCAATCCTCCTTCTTGATTAAAAAAGTATCAAGTACGTGTTGTACACTTTAAATCAATTAACGATCCAGGTACAATTCTGAAACCTGTGGCTCCTTGGCAGATATGTGTGTCTTTAGTAAATATCTTCAGGGATTTGGACCACGTATTTGTGGTTAGGATTTTTAAGACTGAACAAAAAATGAACGTGCTGTAATGGTTATTAAAATTGGATTGGAAATAAATTGCTGAAGGGTAGCAGAAAGAGATTACTTATGTAAATGTGCTGGGCCACATCCTAGGACATACAAAGATACACAAAAGCCTTACACAAACAGAAGTGACATCCTGCATTTACAGTCAAGACACATTCAACAAACAGCAGACCAATATGGATGCACTAACCTTAAGAAACTGACCGAGCCTGGCAGATAACCATCATGGTGTGATGCTGAGTCCAAAAGGATGAATGGCATTTCTGAGTATACAAATATGGAAGTATTGATAGGAAGAAATATTATTACTCTATTTGAGACTGGTGAGACCTGCACTGGAAAATTACCATTCAAAAGGCTTTTGCTAAGTGTGCAGTGAAATGCAGGAGTGCTTACAATGCTGGAGAATGCACAGGCACCAGGAACTTGGTCTGTTTGGCTTAAGGATAAGAAGATGAAGGGGAAAGAGGACAACTGCAGATGAGGACCAGTGTGGAGAATGTAACTCTGATAATGACACCTTCACTCTGCAAACAAAGCTTTAACAAATCTCAGTGGTTAGATATGGATGTCAGATGGATCAGGCTAAGAATAGAACCCACGTTTTTTAACAGCAGGAGTTATTAGACCTTGCAACAATTTAATCAAGGTTGTGATGAATTCTATCAATGGCAATTTTAATATCAAAAGTAGATGTTTTCCTTAGAACTCCAGTTCAAAAAAAGAACAAACTCAGATATTTAACAAAGCTAGATCATTACAGCCCAGTTTTCTCTTGATGTTGTAATTTATGACCTTATTAATCAGATGGCATGTGAGGATCCAGGGGTCTCTGGGAAGACATGCAGTTCACAACTGCTTTGGCTGCAATGCTTACATCTCTTTTGTGCACTTGTACAAACATAGGGATTATCTTTATTTACCACTCAAAGATGTGAGGGCTGCTGAATCAGGTTCAGCATGCTTTTTGTCCTATTCTCACCATATTTCTTTGAATCTCAGAGCACTGGAAGAGGGCAGTGAGGTGAAGCTAAAGGGCATTGGGAAGGTGTTGATCTGCTATCTCTGCAGATTAACTGATACATGCAACAGTTTTGTAGTCTTAGTTTGGGCTCTGGGGTGTTGGAATGGATTTATTTCCAGATTCTGATCAAAGAACCCACAGATATTTTGAATTAATTTTCCTCTTTCACTATATTTGACTTAATTTGAAGATACAGAAGTAGTATACGAAATAACAGTATTTTGCATGGCAGCAAGACACTTTTTTTTCAGATTCCTGTAGCTATCTCTGAACACACAAAAATCCCCATGAATCTTCTGTTACAAAGCAGGCTCTTAAATCAGAATGAATAGTTTCAAATAAAAAGCCTAACAAAGCCCTCTCTCCTGCCCTAGGTCCCATGTAATGAATAGGGGTCATTCTGAAAAAAAAAGAATGAAAACTTCTGGAACTAACCGAGCAGAATGCAAAGCGTTTTTAATATCATGGCAGAGGTAGTTATTGTGTTTCTTTTTATTAATATTATTAAACAATGAGGTAACTGTAAGGGACAATCAATACAACGCTCCATCTTCAAAATAATGTTGATATATCCCTATAATTAAGGATTCACAGCCCAGGGTTTATTTTGTTGGATATATGCGAAAAGAAAGATAAAGATCTGGTGGAAAGAGATGTATCTTACTGAAAATGGTCTACTGCATTATTCCTTACATTGTGAAAATGACTGGCATTAACATTAAAGTAGGAATATTTTCTATTCTAGTTTATGTACTGTGGAGACCTCACTGGCAATTCTGAATGTAAGATGTTGCATTAATTTCTTTGCTTGTTCTGCTACAGAATAGTTTGAACACTACTAGAAAGTTATTAAGGGCAATAATGCAACAAGACTAATACGTGCAATAATGCCATTGCACTAGTGTTTGCTTTCTACTGCAATGCCACAGCACAGTGTTGGAATTTGTTTTGCTTCATTACTGCCCTATTTGTAATTATAGCAAAATAAGTAGGTCAGTCCTCCTCTCTAATTGCAAATAAAATATTTCCATTATAATGGCAGAAGTTCAATGACTTTGTCACCCCTAACTGTTCACATATCACTGTGTACTTGATTACTTATCCCACTCAGCAATGCAGCTGTGAGCTTGGTGGCCTTCCTTCCTTCCTTCAGTAGGAACATCAGAAGCTTGTTTAGGCTAATAAGGAGATCACATGCCTAGCAAACATGCATGGCAAATAAAAATTACATGTCAATGATACAGACATACTTCAAACCTCACAGAAGCACCTCAGCGAGGAATTCTGCAGTCAAAAATCCTATGGATTTCATTGATTTCAAGTCCTGGTTTCTGAAATCAGTAGGCTGAGTAAATGTGCATCCCAGCTCCTCACTGCACACACTTAGGGCAAATTCCATAGCTCAGCAAAACCAACACTTTTGAAGAGAGCTGATTTATAGTTTGAGAGTTACCATGCTTCATACAGCCAGTAATGGTGGTTTCCAATGCTTTGCTTGCCCCGGAAAAAAAAATGTCTTTACAAGGTTCTGGTACCTGCAATTGTGTAAAAGCTCCTGTCTGTGTTACAGGTGCTTTTACATTGGCACAGCTGTCCTGGATGCAGCTTGCAGCCAGCACTGCATTTAAGTGGATCTCAAGCATTCCTGTGCCTCTAGCTGTTTGACCTCCACCCACAGCAGGTATGCAACTCAGATGGGCCTGTTCTTGTTAATCTGCAGAAAGGAAGAGATGTCCTTGATGCACCATTTACATGTGATGCATATGACAACCGTTAGCTGTGCTGCAGTGAAAGCTGAAAATTCTTTCCTTCTCCAAGCTGTCACTCCAGGTGTTTGAAAACCTGCACATCTCTTCAGTTTGCCCTCAAACCTGACGAATTCTGTGGGACACGAGGAGTGGTCTGTGCTCCACAATGGCCTTCCTTTGAATAAAAGGGGAAGAAACACTCAGTTCCCCAATCTCCCCCCCCACTCCTGTATCAGGGACATGGGGATCACACCGTGGCCCTGATCACATCCCGGACAGTCCCAGAGCATACAGGGACTGATGATGCCTGGCACCACTTCTCCCCTTGAGGAAAAGGCAGCTATGATCCTTCCCACAAGCCCTGTTGCAGCTCTACACAACCACTCTCCTCTCTGTAGCGTAGGGAGGAAGGCAGGAAAACTCAGGGACAACACGAGGCCTTTATCAAACCATACCTAGACCCTTTCAGGATCTTTCTAAAATACCTTTTTGTGGAACCTGTGCCATTTAAACCAGCTACGATGAGGGCAAAGCGAAACTCATTTTAGGGGGTTGCAAATTTTACTTGTTTAATTGTACATCTGTATGTGTGAGATCAACTATCATGGAGTAGTACTGCTAATAGAATGGCAACGGCCTTTTCCCAGAGCAGGAAATATTATGCAGTGTATCCTTGGCTTTATATATTCCAAGCACAGATAGCAAAAAGTAAATGATCAAAATTATTATTTCATCTGATGTGAGTTTTGACAGATTTATGTCTACTCTAAATTTCTTCCAGAGGAACAGAAAGGTGGAGAGGTCTTTCAATTATACCTGAAAGTAGTTACAATTTGACAAAGGGAGAGAACATTGGGCAGATGGAGAGATTTCTCAATTGATGGGCTGATATAAAAGAACTTTTAAAACTAGAAGATGGCCTCACCGATATATAAAGCACGTAATCACACTTAAACTGCAATAATGAAAGAATTAAAGCCCACAGATCTGGCAATCTGTTCTCTAACTAAAAAAGGAGCAGAAATTTCCTTTGCCACGAGCTGACCCAGGTTCAGCGGTCGACCTCTTTTCATTCCCTGCTTCTTAGACTACTAAATACCAGGAAGCAGTAACTATGCTGAAATGAAGTATTAGATCAAAATCATTTTTTCAAAAGTACTTTTTCGAAAGTGTTTTTATAGTTGAGGAGGTTATTTGATCATTTTGAGGAAATATGCTACTTCCTTGGGTATTCAGCTTTTAAGAAAGGTCAGTAAAAAGCACAGAGATAACGCAGTGTTACAATGCTTGTGCTCACTCACAGGAACTGGAGATTTTGGAAGAATGATACATTACCTAAACCTACCTTCTCAGTAATATGCCTGAAATTTCTCAAATTGGCTAAGACTTAAGAGGATCTTAAGAGGAATAACAGAAGAATGCACAGAAACTCATGCCCATCTGATTCCCAGCAATTCCATTGGCTCCTGTTTAAATTCTACCACAAGGTTCTGAAAGGAACTTTTAAGTACAGTCCTTTTTAAAAAAATAAACATCCTTTTGCAATTGACAGAGTGGACACACAGAAAGGGAAACCACTTTCTTGAGTGTGAACTGGTTATTCAGACTACAGTAAGAACAGTGCATATTTCAAAACAAAATCCAGCAAGATGAGGTGTACAGAAATTTAAGAAACCTGTATACACACGTAAACAAGCTAAAATATTACTAGCAGAGCATTTAGTGTCAGACCCAAGTGAGCACAAAGTACAGGTCACAGCTACACAAAATCCTTCTCACCGTGTTCTAACACCTCACACACGACCAAATTAGCACAATCCATTAAGTTAGGCTGATATTTGTTCTGGAGATTTTACTGCACGACAATAAAGAGAAGAACAAAGGGAACAACCTTGCACTGTTCGGCTGCCTTGATGAGTCCCAAGCAGCTCCTTTACAACTTCACAGCCAATAGGGCTGGCTTAAGGTTTCATCAAAATAACACTTTCTTGAAGGTGCTTTGACAAAATGTAATTATAGAGTCCATACTGTGCTTTGTCAAATACCTTTGTAACATTCATCAAAATTACAGCACTAATCTCAAGTGAGATTGTAGTAGCACTGAAACAAAAAGGAGAAGCCCATAAATCACTCAATCTGTACCTTCAAATTACCTCTCTCCTTGCTAATTTCAAGGAGACAGTCACTGTCTGGCTTGGAAGCACAAAGGTTTGACTGCTAATGTAAGCAGACCGTCTAAAAAACCCCCTTCACTTTAAAAAAATGGTTTCAACTAAAACTGAGATTTGCCAAAACCAAACTGTAGTGTTGGTGTGAACATGTGATGTCAATACCATCATTTTGGAACTACTGTCTCTTGTGGACCTCTTTTTCCTTTACTGCTGTGATTCACACGTGGATCCATACAGCATGCAAGTGTGTATGAAAAGGACTGAAAACCTTAGAGGACATTGGGATAGGCCTCTTTGTCCCACACAGAACAAGTAGAGGTCCAACAGCAAGGTGATCCCCACCTGTCTGTTTTGCAGGAAGAGACTGAAATGCAGCAAGAGGCCCACAGACAGAATCACAGTGGACATTTTAGTTGAAAAATAATATAGTGAAATAAAGACTGTGGGATGACCAGAAAAACTGAACAAACAGAAAAGACAGTTGGTGCTTTAACCTTACAAGAACCCCTATGGGATTGCTGATGCTAAGAACCGCTGCAATGTGGCCCAAGTCCTACCAAACCCTTCTGCTATTTGGTGCCTAGAGTTAAATAAGTTACCTTTAATCCTGTTCTCTCACATCTTGTCTTTCCAAATCCTGCCCCAAACTTCATTTGTCTTTCATGCTGCCATATCAATTACAAATGCAAATCTAATTTGCTGCTTGCCTGCTCCTTCGGATCTCTCTCAAGATTACCACCTTTCTGTTCCTCACTGCTGTCTGATATATTTATTATGGATACTTTTTTTCCCCTCTGCATCTTTTTCGGCTGATGATTCACAAACATCATTTCGGATACAGAAATAATACAGGCAATTGAAAACAGAAAAGTTGAAAATTGAAACTAGCTTCCCAACAAGTTCAAATAATTGGCCCAAATGAAACTGTTATGCCTTCAGAACAACTGTGAAGTCATTATAATTTTATGATAAAGGAGCAGCACTAGGAATACTGCACAAAGAGCAAAAACTTTGAGGGATACTTTTGCCTTTGTACAGTCTCTGGCTCAGGAAGAATTCTCAGTGCCAAAGGCATGCTCTACCTTCATGCACTTGGTGAAAGCTCCTGAGTTCTGCAAGCTACTGAGCCCTGGTCTGGATTAAGCCAGAACTGCAGTCCTGCTCTATGCACATGTGCACAGGAGTGAAGCCATCCTGCCTCCCTGTGTGCTCTCTCACATCTCCCTGCCCTCAGACACAGCTGATTTGTGCTGCAGAGGAGCAGCACTGAGCTGCTGGGTGCTGATGTGCAATGGAAGTCAGTCCTCCCTGAAAAACCCATGCTCTGAACTTCTCTGTTCTCTTCACTGTCTGCCTTCTTTATCTCCCCCACAGGCCTCATCCCCTTCGTTTTACATCTCCAGGAATCTTCTGTGATGTGATAAGGGCTTTGGATCACAGGAAGGGTTATTATTGATCTCATATTCTTTGATCAATTTGGTGAAAGAAGACAGTGATCCTGGAGTGCCACAAAACACCTCTGCAAATGTTCCATGGTCCGGTAGCAGTTTTGGAGACCAATCCACTGCCTCTGCTACTGTCTGTAAGTGCAGAATTGCAGCCTCTTAGATCCCGTGTTGGCAAGTTGAATGGTGGACCCTACAGTTAACTGCACCTTACTGCTGCCCCTTCCCCACGTTTTCTTAAACCTCAAATATTAACAATACATATGTTTGTGAAGAAAATAGGTTCGTTTAATAACTAAATAAGGAAAAGAGAACTTTGAAAAAGCACATACATAGCTGAGTTGATTTAAAGCTTCCTGCCTGTGCATTTCCATGACAATGAGAGATCATAAACACATTCCAAACCGAACGGTTAGCAATGATAGAAGTGGGCAAAATATCAATACCATCTGCTCCCTCCTAATGCTTGGAGAGAGTGAAAACCTAAAATTAACCAAAGAAAATGAGCTGCTAAATAACCTCCTCTTCCCCTCCCAAATCTTGTAGGTCCATATATATCCACCAAGTTTTTGCCCTTTAGTTCTTTGTCATTCCTTATTTTAGTATTCGTATTTCAAATGTTTCCTTAACCTTAATTCAAGCTGCCATGCCAACATGGTTAAAAGTACTGTCACTTAATAAAGTCACAGCAAAACTCAGCTTCTATTAGTAGTCTCCTGTTCTGAGACTGACGCAACTCAGGGGATATAAACAACCCCACTGTTAACAACTTCTCAAGATTTTTAGCTGGAATTTTGCATACCCAGTTTCACTTTTTCCTGTCTAAGATTAGTTACTCTGTGCTGAAAAGGTTCCAGTGAATGTCGACAGAGCAGCAGAAACAATGAAATGTATTTGCGTTAGTTATTTCTTTTCCCCAAGTTGGGGCGTTAGAACAAAAATTAGTTCTGGTTCTAAAACTGGATTTTCCAATTACTTGTTTGTCTTTCGATTTATGGATGATGGTTCCTTACTTTCAACTCCAAGTGGAAAAAAACAAACAACAGCAAGAACAAAAACACCCAGGCAAAGAAACACCGGCCCTTCAAGCCTTGTCCTAAAAGTAGAATTGTTCAGATCTCTGTGCAATTTGGTTTCTTTGTGCATATCATACATTTCATGTTGTCTGAAATCCTGCCACAAAGAGCCAGTTGGCACAAGCAGATAATGCACTGAGACTCTGTGTTCAAAAAGGGGCTAAATTACAGTGGCTTGGATGAATGGAGAATCCTGATATCAATAGTCAATAGGCTTATATCACCCATTCCTCTGATGTCGTTGGATGTATGAACTATGACTATGTTTTGGATTTTAATATCCTCATGAAAATAGCTGATTAGCCCAGAAAGAAAAATTAACTCCCTATTCCTACAAGAGTCACTACAGTTGCTAGCATGCCCTTTTGATGTCAGCAGTGAACGTTACACATCTCTCCGCACCCAGAGTGAAAATAACAACCCTAATTTTGAATCAGCTCACCGTGATCTCATCTACTCTCAGCCAGGCTGCTTACAAATGGGAAAATTTACGAGTAGCCTGCTCACTGAGATTCTCAGTACTCGGGAAAGGAATTTCTGGGAAAGGCAGGTCAGGAGAGTCCAAGCAGGTTTTGTGTCTGCTCACAGCATCAGAAAAATGAAGCAGATGTCAAAGAGCTAAATTCCAGTTTGCTGTTAGTCAGGCTCATGGAATGGAGGGGGCACAGGGAAATGGATGTAAGACACAGACCGAAGGTCAAACAATCGCAGTAATGCTAAGAGGGGGACTGGAGATTTTGGAAAAGGTGACAGAATTAGTTCATGAGCAGAGACTGTAATTTCTTCTCATTTTTGCAGACATGTTTAGACCATTTTACTGACTAAGTTCCTGAAAACACATAACTATGCATGAACTTTATTTATATGCTATCTCCCAACAGCAACGGAACAGGAACGGATTCCTATGAGGAATATGTGTGTAGGCCTAGAGTCTGAGCCAGCACGCAAGGAACAGTTCCTGGCTACAGCTGAGCTGAGCACCGTTCCCCTCAATCTTCAGTGGGAGTAGAGGTGGGAGACGCTCGCTGCCAAGAGCTTTATCCCCTTCTTCTTCAGCACAGGACATCTGCTGCTAGCGCTACAAATGGTAATCAAGCAGTGCTCCTCTCGCTGTTGCATTTGCAAAGTAGGAACAACAGATAATTAGATATTCAAAATACTTTTATTTGAGAATTCTTAATGAATTTAATGTGGAGAGAGATTGTGAAGCCTCAGTGAAACTGAAAAGCTGACAGCATTAAATGGTGAGGGCGATTATTTTTTGCAAAGAATGTGGATTATACCAGAGCTGAGTGTAAAAATAAAGAGAATAAAACCATGGTTATAATTTCAGCTTGGCAATATAAATAGGATAGACAGATGCTTGATATTGTACAGTAATTACAGACGGCTGAACCGAGAATAAACCTTTCTTGTGGATAATGATTTCTGATTTTGAAGACCATTTTTAAATCTATGGTTAGGGTTTTGTCTTCCTGCCAAGGACACAAGTTAAATATTTAGTATAGAGTATAGTGGCGGTTTCTGAGTTTGACTTTTAATTATAATATGCAAGCAAGCTGGTAAGTCATGGGTCAAACAACACGACATTCACCAAAGCAAAAGAGATCAGGCTGGATGGGGACGTAATGAGATTATAAATGTATCTGATAATCAGAAGCATATAATGTAACTAAAAGGAAAAAAAGATTGTGGCATCTTTTTGAGGATTCTGTTCTGTGAAAAGACATAAATAAAGGAAAAGACCCCTGACACACTCCCAAAACTCAAAGCTGTCTAGCATGGTATCTTTGTGAAGCTGTAGGCTCTGCAATTGATATGCCACAGCTCTCTTAACAGATGCGAGAAAAAAGGAAACCTAGTACCATGGAGAAGTGAAAGGAAGAGGCAAAGAGTGGCATTGATGTGATCAGCTTTAAGGGCATTTCACCTGAAAGAATACCTGAGGCAACAGCAGCAGAAGGGCCAATAAATAATTCAGCAAGAAAATTACATTTCAAAACAGTGAGGGTGTCTTTCTCTTCCCCCTCCCCAGCCAAAAGCACATTCAAAGAGCTTCTGCAGCATTTCTGCAACAGAAAAGGCTGAGAAACTTCTGCTGAGAAACACTCTCCCACATTTGGTGAAGCAATGCCACCCTTCCTGTGCAGAAAGCTCACCCCAGAGCTCAGAATATATCTAGCTGCATGAGGAATTCAGGCTTCAGACACAACCTGGTATTTGCAGGCAGGTCCTCAGCTGGTAAAAATTGTCATAAGCTGTCTGACATCAGCGGAGGTCTGAGCATTTCCACTGGGGAGATGATGTCCCTGGGGGATTGTGGAAAGTTTTGTTAAAGTCAAGTTAATGAAAATGTAAGTTCAGCACACTGCAAACTGACACACAGGAGAAGGGAAAGCATGTTTATCAGCTTGACTTGGCTGCACTGGGAGTGAAAAGCACAGCATTTTCAATCACTAGAGAATGTGTGTAGCAGATAAGTCGGTACTGGATGGAGAACTGGAGAAGCGTGCGGAGGATTTTAAATAGGAAATGAAGAACTTAATTTAAAAGACAAAAATAATTTGAGTTTGAAAAGGAACAGCTGGATCCTAATCAGCTTTCACACTGGTTTATAGAGAGCTTTGGATATGGCAGGTGAGCAGGACAGCATAGCTTTGGAGATACAGCATGCAAGAATGGTGGGGCACATTTGCCCTTATCTAGGACTAAGCTCTGCAGGGTGACATCCTTCCCAGTGAAATGGGGTAAACGGACTTACATTTACTGTAGTGGCAGATATCCTTCCATGGTCCTGTACGATGAGTCACAGATTGTAAGGTCACACCTAACCTAGTCAGCTGTTAGCTGCCTTTGGACCTTCGCTTTCACCTGTGATATCAGCACACAGGGATTTCACTGGTAGCAAAGGCCAATGTTGGAAGCTTCCAACATCTCTTGTTCACTGCCACTCACCACTGTCCTTTGCTGGGCTGATGCAGCTACCTGTGGGGCTAACTCCTCAACAGGACTATTTCAGCTTTCAGAGAATGAGCTACAAACTAGATTTCTGATCCAGACTATGAGAAACACAAATTCTTAATCCTGATTTTCAAGTCCTACAGTCAAGGCCTTACAAACATGACATGTGCTGGGTCGTAGAGGAGGAAGAAGAGCAAGAAGCCCAGTGGAGCAGAGGATAGGACAGCCTAAGAATTATTTAATGTGGCTTCATGTGAGAGAAAGCACAACAAAAACCTCTGCTGCAGTTTTGGTTCTCAGCTTACATGATTTTTTTTTAATCAAGTGTGAATTTACCTTGCTTTGGAAAGCAAAGATCTCAGAGGGGCTGCAGATGGCTAGAAAAAAAAAAAAACAACACAAAAAAAACTGAACAAAAACGTAAACTAAAAGAAGCTGGAGGTAATCAGAAAGAAAGCACCATATTTCTGCTTTTGCTAAGCACAGTCTGCTAGGAAAGAGACAGCACTTATCTATGGGAAAATGTCTACCCATTGAAGCAGGCATTCATGTAAATATTACGTACTTTTCAAGCTGATGTTCCAGCTCATACCACGTAAATGTGATCCTTTTTTATACCTCACGTGAGAAAAGGTTCCAAAGACCCTGTGAAGATTTCCACATGGAATTTTACAGAAAGCACATAAGAGGGATAAAGAAATTAACCCAGTTATCTTTGCAAGGAACAGATTCGCTTAACATGCCCCAGATATAGTTCCTGAATGAGGCAGAGCCCACAAAGTCTCCCCCTGTTTCTTCTGTCTTTCAGAAACATGGTATTCTGGTTTGAAGTGGAAGAAAATATTGCAACATTCTTTTTCTGGTGAGTATCTGCTGATTTCTCTGTCACCATAATCCCATGAAACCATAATGGGCTTCTGTCATCAACTGTTAATGGATTTTTCTCACCCTTATTTGGGGATTCATCATCTCATCAGAGGTGAACTGTATTTAATAGAGATTCCAGATAATGGCACAAGGTAAAAAGGGAGCCAACGAGGACGAAACACTCAAACTCTTGTAGAATTCCTGCTGATGCCAACAGCAGTCTTTCCACAGGCTTAGCATAGTATGAGCTATGCTGTTATTTATCTGACATTTTCCCTGAGCTGCAAAAATGCCTGTAGTTAAAGATACTCACTCAACTCTGCCTACCAAGAACAAAGAGTGAATGAAAGATAATATAGTTACATTTCTGCAAGTAAATAAGTACTATTTTATGCATATTAGCGGGAAATAAAATGAATTATTGATAATTGAAGAGGCTCAAATACAGTGATTTACCATTGAGAGAAGGTACGTGTGCAGTTGCTAGAACAACAGAGCTCTCCTACTCTAAGTACTCCAAGCTCCTAAAAATAAACTCCAGCTCATTGCAACTAATGGCTGAGATTTCACTTCATTCTGTTTAGTGGATTTCAGTCAATACAGTTCATGAGGTGAATAGAAGTTGTATGAGACATATGGTGCAATGCTGAAATACACTGAAGTGCGTCTTTGAATATGACACAGGAGCAATTCAGTTGGATAACAAAAAGCCTCATTTTTTCAAGAGGGAAACTAAGATGGCTCTGAAGCTTGTGAGGTGAGCTCCACCATTAGGTGCTCGCAGTGAATGTCTAATGAGAGGGCAAGCATATTGGGTTAGGATTTTCTGACCCCCTTTTCAGTCAGCAAAGGCTGTATCCAGGCCTTGCATCAGGGCACGCTGCAATGCACCCAGCCAGCAGGGCTCCGCAGCTGTCAGCATCCCAGCTTTTTGACACAGCCCACGTCCCCTGCTCTTGGGTGGAGAGAATGAGACCAGCTCAAAAGTCACAGAATCACAGAATCACAGAATCACAGAATCACAGAATAGTACGGGTCGGAAAGGACCTCTAGAGATCATTGAGTCCAACCCTCCCTGCAAAGCAGACTCCCTGCATCAGGCTGCACAGGTAGGTGTCCAGGCAGATCTTGATCTCCAAAGGAGACTCCACAACCTACCTAGGCAGTCTGTTCCGGTGCTCCATCACCCTCACCACAAAGAAGTTTTTTGCATATTGGTGTGGAACTTCCTATGCTCCAATTTATGGCCATTTCCCTTTGTCCTGTCCCCACAGATCACTGAAGAAAGGTTGGCCATTTCTCTTCGTCTCCCACATGATATTTATAAACATTAATAAGATCCCCTCTCAGTCACAGCAGTGCCTTCATTCACTCTCAGGCTCTGAATTGCTTTCCACTCTTGGAAGTTCTGTCTGTGGCTGGGAGGGGAACGTTAATCCCTCTGCACCTTTTGAGTAGGTTTTGCCATTTCTGTGACAACTGTGCAATGAAATGCCAGGTGGTAGTCACCTGCCACCCCACCTCTCTTTCCTGCCCACTGCAGAAATAAAAACATTTGCATGGCACAAAACTCAGAAGCAAAATTAATGCTGCATAAGGCAGCTTTGACTAGTTCCAGCTTCAGTGAATGCCTGCAAATAGCGCAAAACAAGCAAGTGATTAAATACCAGTATTTCCCACATATCGCTAAGGCCATTTTTTGTAAACATTTCTCCACATTTTCTTCCACCCTCATTGCAGTATATCAAATTCAGCATCCTTCTAGTAACTTATCTAAGGGAGGGAGAACAGACTGTTAAGAAGGCAACACTTTCCTTCCTCGGATAGGGAGCATTAGACTCCCTGTTAGCATCCCCCATGGAGATATTTCTGCATGCACTTGAAGATCACTTGAATACATGGAGAGGTGAGCAGGACAGCTGAAGAGAGAACACTTTTAATGTAGCTGCTTTTCAGAGTGCAATGGCCATTTATTATTTAACATTTGTTCTTCAGTCATGTTTAAAATCATCTGCCATCTCAGCAAGGTATAGTACAAACATACAATCAATATGACTTCTCAAAGCTTTTCTTCTCTAAAAATCTATGTGGTCTAAAATCCCTTTACTTCTTTACAGAGTAAAGAATTTGAAGTACAGATACTGTAAAATAACAGGAAGTTGACAATTCCTAGCTGTTCTATAGGAGGGACTGAAAAAGCCATTATAAGATGGTATGCTTCTCTATAGATCAAGAAAATGGAGTCTGGCTTCTTTAAGAGGTAGAAATGAGAAGGTTTTCATCTGCTAAACAACAAAGAAAAAAATCTGCAGCAAAAGAATGGTAATTTTTGTTTCGTGGGTGGAATGAGTTTCCATATCCTTCTCAGAGTATGTATGAAAGAATCAGCAGTTCTTGCACTGTACTTTGCCTAAATGAGTCTATTCCTTCATTGTCTGTCTTTGTAGGAATAGGAAGGAAGGCTATAGTATCAGATGCATCTCCATCCTGAAAGATTTTCAAAGCTTGTATAGATGAAGCCATAAGTAACCTGATCTAACTCTGAAATTAATCATACCCTGAATAGGAATTTAGAATAAATAATTGCCAGAGGTCCCATCCAGTGTTGTTTCCATGGTTTCTGTGGTCTAAGAAGTATGTAATATCACAAAATAAGAGCCTCAATCAAACCCACAGCGCTAAGTATCAACACATACAAAAAAGGATCAGCACTGGTGTGTCAGGAAAGGAAGTAAGAAGCTTTCAAACATGGAAGTTAGAGTTTGAGATTGAAACCTATTGCCATGATGAGAAAAGGTACCTTGCACTACTGCTTTCCAAATAGTGTCAATCACTGGAACTATAAAATCTGGACATCAAAAGCATAAAACAGAGAACGAAGCAAAATTTAATTAGAGCTGGGCAAATTGCTGCTACTCTGCAAAGTCCTTTCGAATCGAGAAAAACAAGTTCTTATCATTTATGGCTGCTCTGCAACCCTATGCCAAATACAGTAGTTTTTGTGATACCACTCTCAAAATGTGAAGAACTGATTTGCAGTTCTAATAGTGATGGAAAACTGGCCTCCTGAGCCTCAGCCAGGCTTCGTACAGAATGCAGCACAGTCACAGGATACCTCAGATTGGATGGGACACACAAGGATTACCATGGCCAACTCCCGGTCCTACTCAAAACCCAAACCCAAAGTCTGAGAGTGGCGTACCAATGCTCCCTGAGCTCTGGCAACTCAGGGCTGTGCCTGCTGCCCTGGGGAGCAGTTCCATGCCCTGCCCTCAGGGGCAGAGCCTTTCCCTAAGCCCCTGACGCTCCCCTGACGCAGCTCCATGCCGTCCCCTCAGCCCTGTCACTGTCACACAGAGCAGAGCTCAGCGCTGCCCTCCGCTCCCGGTGAGGAGCTGCAGCCGCCATGATGCCTCCCCTCAACTCCTCTGTTCTGGATCCAACAAACCCAGGGGCCTCAGCTGCTCCTCACACCTCTTGCCCTCCAGACCCTTCACTATCTTTGCAGCCCTCCTTTGGATGCTCTCTCATAGTTTTACATCCTTCTGATATTGCAGTGCCCAAACGTGCACCCAGTGCTCAAGGAGAGGCTGCACAGAGCGCAGCAGGAATTCAGTGCAGCACCGTTATGTTCAGCAGTGGCCGGGGGTTAACGTCATGGTTGTCACTCAGGCAGCTGAGTGGTTTGCCAGCAGTGTGCACAAAACACTGCAAAATATCTTCCAAACTGAGTTTTAAAGGTTAAGCAGTCTCACCTCTTCGAAGTTGCTATGAGGTGTCTCAGTGCAGCCCACTGAATCACCAATGTATATATGCAACATATAATATCAATTTAGACTGGCGCTGTCTTGCTTAGACATATTGCAAACTGCCAAGTGAATTGCCCATTGGCTTCGTGCTAGGGAGGAAAAGAGATGAAGGCTATGGAAAAGTTACTGTTAAATGTAGTTTAAACAATTTTACTTCGTTCTAAATGTCAGCCTGAAATTTTCCGGAGTTTAATCTGCCAAGTGTATGCAGGCTGGTGATTTCAGCTGAACGATTCCCAAGCTGTATTGTCCCCATCTTATTTTAAAGCATGCACCTTGTTGGAACAGACCAAGAACACCCACATGGATAAGGTGGGCTGGTGCTTCTCTTTTTGCTAGCTGAAAACTGACAAATAGGTTTTATTTCCTTTGATGCTCTACTTGTATCACAGTAAATCCCACTCAGTTTTGAAGAAGAAAAAAAAAAAGAGACATAGCACAATTATACATTCTTCTAAAAGAGGAGGGGATTTGCTAAGGAATTTTGTACAACTGTGGGAGGCCAAATACATCAAAATATCTTCTGCGAGGCCGATAGATTGCTGTACTGAAAAGGTACTGCCTGGATGAATGTATCTGTAGGCATCCATAAAAATGCTGTGAAGACAAGAGGAGGAAAATTTAAGGAGCTAAAATGTCACCTGGCAAAACAGAAAGGATTCAGGAAACAAATGCTGATGTTTGGTAACACAAATCCTTTGGGAGCAAGGCCCTGGTTTGTACAGCATCTTGCAGAGGGCCATGGAAGTTAGCACAAGCACCTCATAGCTGTTTTGCAGCAATGTTTTCCTATATTGATAATTCTGTGATAGCTGGGCCTCGACTGACAGGCCTTCTTCCTTCCTCCATGCAATGAGAGAAATACTTATTTTACATATGTCGTTCTCAGCAAGTTCAGAAGGTAACAAGCCAAGAAACAGAGCTGCTGCTTGCCTTGTTTTCCTCTAGGTGGGCTAGTTCTGTTAGGGTAACTTTAGATAGGGGCTGGGGCACCCTGAGGTAACCTGAAAACTTACCCATATGGAGATACCCACAGGTATCTGTCTCAGCATCACTGCCTACCATTCAGTAGGGCTCCTTGGAGGCCTCATTGCTGGCTGGAAGACATAGATACTTTTGGGAAGAATTCCTCCCCTTCTGAACTTTGCTGAATACATATAACTTAAGATATTAATTAGGCTTTGTAAGATACTACTCTGTAAGTTATTATTCTGTTAACTTCTGTGTCTCAAAGCTTGCTGGGGACACAGATGGACTTGTTCAAGTCCAGACAAGTCCCGAGCAAGGCTTGTGAAATCCTTTGTCTGGGGGAATGCAGATGGACAAGGCCAGGGGCAACGAGAGCGAGATGAGCTGCAGCTAAATAGCTGTGAAGTGCTCCTTTGTGTGGACCTATCTCCGGATGATGGCCATCTCAGGGGGTACTCAATGACTCTTGCTCGAAGCCCATCCTTGTCACGTAGGCAGGAGAACAAGGAGGATAAAAGAGGAACTGAAAACCACGAGGATAAGGTTTCTGACAACAGATTCCTCAAGAAGAATGGAGGTTTCTGACAACAGATTCCTCATGAAGAACGGCAGGTTTCTGACAACAGATTCCTCATGAAGAAGAACAGAGAGAGAGGAATTCCTGAAGATAGAAGGATTCCTGAAGATTGGGGTGATTCCTGCATACTGTTGAACTCTCCTGAGCCTGCTGCCTGACCGCTGTTGCTGCTTCAAGAATTGGCTCCTCGACTTCCTTCGACTTCGCTTTCCTCGTCTACCTGCCTGCTGCCCAGTGCCGGCCACGTTGCTGCTCCCCGTCTTCTGCTGCGTTCTGCCCGGGACCTTCAAACACCGTGCAACGTGACCACTGCTGGATCCTGCTGGTGACTATCCCCGCTTTACGCAACTCCTGCTTCTTTTCCATCTTTTCTATCGCACTCCTTCCCTTCCCCGTCTCCCTGATTAGGTCTTAGTAATAAACTGGATGGAACAACATATGAACCGTTGTTTCTTAATCTCACACCGGGTATACAGATATTAAAGAACCTCATCTCCCTCCTATAAATTGGAGCGAGACATTTTTTAATGGCGTAGTCGTTGCAGGATACCCGCTGTGAGAGTGTTGTCCTTCCAGATATAGTTTGAAACTTTTTTCTTCTGTGTGTACCTCCTGGAGTTGCAAGGAGCGATAGTTTTGAAAATTTAGACGTGAGTCCTTCTCCAGGAAGACCGCTCCATATTCTGAAACTTTACCTTTCATGTGTGTACCTCTCGGGGACGTATTTTGACTATTTGCATTTTGATTAATACGTGTGTGCCTCCTCGGGAAGACTTCTGGTTATTTGGTGACTGAAGTGCGAAACTTGAAGTGTTAACTTAAACGTGTGTGCCTCTCCAAGAAATTTTATTTACTCCATTGAAACCAAGAAAGTGTTGCTTTAGCGTCACATTTTTTGTGCTCCTCCAAAGAAAGGGAGGAGTGATTGGATCATTTGCATTTGTTTAGGTGCGGTGTATCTCCCTGGGAGGAGCGGTAAGGAGTAACTGAGCTTTTGAATACGTGTACCTCCTCCTCCCTTAGTGTAGATCTTTCATTGTATTAGGAAATAAGTGACAGTATTGCCAGTATGAAAAGTGAAGATGTGTTATTTGACCTTTTAGAAAAGCATGGTGCTCGTCCCTCTTTGTCAGGGGTGGACTGGGCACGCCAAAATTGGCATAATTTGCAGAGCGTTTCGGACCGCATTAGTGTCTTACAGAATGAGGCTCGTTCACGAGCTGGAAAAGGAAAGTCGTTTATTTGTGCTGTTCTCGGGGCTGCTTTAAAAGCTGCCGTGGAGTTCCGAAATGAAAAGCATTCGGCAGAACTCCAAACCATAGAAGCACTACAGAAATCGGTTAGAGTTACACAAGAATTGGTAAAAACTCTGCAGTATCAAATAGTTAATCTCGAGGAACAACTAGAAAGAGAGAAAAATAATTCGGCCTTGTTGCAGATGGCTTTCAAGGAACTGTTAACTAGTAAAGATACTAGCGATACTGTCACCCATAGGTTGCCTCAAGAAAAAACTTTTCCTCAGGAGGAACTACAAGAAATAAAGGAAAGACTAGACAAATTAGAAACCCCAATAGCCCCATTGCGTCCCTTGATAAAAACAGAATATACCTTCGATAACAGTGAGGATCTAGATCCTCAAATGAATGTTAAGGAAATTCCGTTCTCGGCCACCGAACTAGCAAAACTCAAAAAGGACTTTAGCCGCTCTCCAAAGGAATCAGAAACAGAATATGTATGGAGGGTGAGTCTCACTGGTGGCGACCAGATTCGGTTAACAGAAAAGGAAGCAGAAGGTTATTGGGGACCAGGAGTATTTTTAACTACTGGTAACAATCATGCTCCCTGGTCATTAACGCAAAGGGCTGCCTATTGGGCAGGTGGTCTCAACCCTTTAGAAAGGGGAGATCCTCTTGCCATTACTGGAACTACTGACCAATTAGTAGAAAGCGTTCAAAAGGCTGCTTGTCTCCAACTGATGTATGATAGAAAGCTGCAGCCGCATCATGAATCGCCCATGATGATGCCTGTTGATCCTGAGAGAATGACCCCTTTAATTAGAGGGCTTCCTGAATCACTGAAACCCATAGGCATACAATTACAAGCAAGGATACAAGCTATGTCTCAGGGAGAAAGAACCCGGGCAGTGTTAGAAGAAACTGTAACCCCCAACCTTCTGCAGTCAGGATGCAAAGTATGGACGTGGGGGGAGGTAGCCCAAGAGTTAATTAATTATGGAAGAAAATATGGGCCGGTGGTTTCTTTTCCCAGTAAATCAGAGCCAAGAAGTGTAAGGCTTGCAGCAGCCAGTCTTGCCCCCAGGCCACCTAGCCCAAAGCTCAGTGGGTCTGGAAGGGTCTCATTGCCAGTAAAAGCCGGTAGGCGGAATATCTTTCATAAACGTAATGGACTTTGGACTCTGGGCTGGAAAAAGGGTATTCCACGAAGTTTGATGGATGGATTGACAACAGATAGGTTAGAGAAATTAGTTAAATGGTGGCCAGAACAAAAGCTCGAGAATCTTGAGGAAAGCAAAACCCCAGGTCCTAGGGCCTCTCTCAGGGAGCCTGAATGGTTATCCAAGCCATTAGAAAACTGATGTCTCCGCCCCTCCCAAGTGAGCGGGGTGGGGGCGGTGAAGGGTGGATGTATTAGAAAGCTCACAACAAAGGGGAAACACTTATCGCCTGGACCAGCCTGTGTCAATTGGCGCGGCTAACCTGAGGCTTGTTTCCCTAATCTTAACATGATACCTTAACAAATATCCTTGGAAGGCCAAGGACACCGCGAAAAAAGGAATATAAAATTAACACTTGCTGGATTGTTCCCTCATTTGTTAACCATATTAACAAAGCCCTCCCCAAAAAAAGGGCAAGTTGGTGTCTCGTTTTATTTTTTCAGAATACTCCTATGGACCTTGACTGAACACAGAAAGGACTCTAATGTTTTGTGACAGACATATTGAAAATGTGATCGTGTTAGAATACTGAATATACCTCTTGATTACATTTTGTATTTTTACTATGTTTTGTGTTGTTGTGGGTAGTAATGTTGTATCTCTATTTGTTATATTTATTTGTTATTGGTTATTGCCAAATGTATGGTTGTCTCTTTTCTACTTTTTATTCATCGTGTAACATTCGTGTCACCACTCCCGAGGTGTCACTGAGTGGTGTCTGTGGCAAATTGATATTGTGTGCTGTTGCAACTCTTATGTTTGTTAATTGTATGGTTCCGTGTTTTATAAGATGTGTTGTATCACCTATGTAGATTGTAACCTCCTCTATTGATGGGGAAGTCGAGCACATCAGGGCCCACCCTGATGAATCTCTTGTAATGATTGTATGAAACTTTTGATTCCCTACCCCCTGCTCCCCCGCTCCTTTACCCCTATGCTTGCTATCTTTTTCTTTCACCATCATGGGTCATCTGTGTCCCATTTTAAAGCAACCTTTGAGTCACGGGGTGGTGTAAGATACTACTCTGTAAGTTATTATTCTGTTAACTTCTGTGTCTCAAAGCTTGCTGGGGACACAGATGGACTTGTTCAAGTCCAGACAAGTCCCGAGCAAGGATTGTGAAATCCTTTGTCTGGGGGAATGCAGATGGACAAGGCCAGGGGCAACGAGAGCGAGATGAGCTGCAGCTAAATAGCTGTGAAGTGCTCCTTTGTGTGGACCTATCTCCGGATGATGGCCATCTCAGGGGGTACTCAATGACTCTTGCTCGAAGCCCATCCTTGTCACATAGGCAGGAGAACAAGGAGGATAAAAGAGGAACTGAAAACCACGAGGATAGGTTTCTGACAACAGATTCCTCAAGAAGAATGGAGGTTTCTGACAACAGATTCCTCATGAAGAACGGCAGGTTTCTGACAACAGATTTCCTCATGAAGAAGAACTGAGAGAGAGAGGAATTCCTGAAGATAGAGGGATTCCTGAAGATTGAGGTGATTCCTGCATACTGTTGAACTCTCCTGAGCCTGCTGCCTGACCGCTGTTGCTGCTTCAAGAATTGGCTCCTCGACTTCCTCGTCTACCTGCCTGCTGCCCAGTGCCGGCCACGCTGCTGCTCCCCGTCTTCTGCTGCGTTCTGCCCGGGACCTTCAAACACCGTGCAACGGGACCGCTGCTGGATCCTGCTGGTGACTCTCCCCGCTTTACGCAACTCCTGCTTCTTTTCCATCTTTTCTATCGCACTCCTTCCCTTCCCCGTCTCCCTGATTAGGTCTTAGTAATAAACTGGATGGAACAACATATGAACCGTTGTTTCTTAATCTCACACCGGGTATACAGATATTAAAGAACCTCATCTCCCTCCTATAAATTGGAGCGAGACAGGCTTGAAGATAATTTTTTTTTTTTTTTGTTCCTTATGCCACTGCAAAGATTTTCCAGAATCAAAGCATGAGGTCTTGAAAACAAAGAAAAGGCCAACAGAAAGCTGTGTGAGTCAGAGAACTGGCAGCACCATGTGAGGCTGCTCAATTCCAGCCCACAGGGCTGACCCAAATTGAGAGCACCTGAAGGTCACCTCCATCTGCTGGCTCTCAGCTAAGCTGTGTGAAACACATCGTTGATCTCAGTCCATGTCTCAAGTGGAGAGAGGGCTGTCCAGAAACAACTGCCCTTGAACTGAGTGCTGTCCTGCACAAACTACCTCATCTGTGTCCATTTTATTCAGGCTTAGATTCCCAATATCTATTTTTCCAACACCTTTCCCTCATCCAAAATTACAGCAGAACAATGTCAATGTTCAGGCAGGGATATTCAAGGCTGGATTCAGCCCTGCTGGCACTAAGATATGCCAAACAGTTAAACAATTTGTAAATTACTGTCTCCAAGTTGTTCAGTTACTCTTTCTCCATCACTTCCCATTCCACCTCCTTAATTTATGCTCGCTATTGTTACTTGTTAGAGCAGGAAGTATGACATCCTGGCACACAGCTGCTGTCTCTTAGCTGGAACAGTCTGCTGCTTCTCCCAGTTCCTTGAATGTTTCTATAGGCTGTCCCAGCCTTTGATGGAGTACAGCAGGCTCCCCTTGCTACTACAGACACATGCTGTTGATAAGCTGTGCCAGAACTGAATAAAACATTTCCTCTTTTCTTTATATACTCCACAGTAACCGAGAGCAGTGGCCTTAAATTCACATTAATATGGGTAGTAAATTTTGCCTTATATTTTTTATGAGACTGGATTTCTTTCTATCATCAAGGAAATTAAATATAGGTATCCAATAACACTTAAACCAACAGTATGAAAGCCGCGGTTCCCTTAATGCATTAGCTTGCACTACCTGAAATAGTCAGCCCTGACAGTAACACTGTACAGGTTGTCCTTTTTTTAAATTTCCAAAGAGAATCCTCTTACAATTTCATTTGTGCTACAAAAATACTTTCCTCTGCAGGTGATTTCCTGATTCTTCCCTGAGTAGCAAAAAACTGTGGGTTTTGCCTAGAAGATGAACTAAGGTCTTTGTCTTTTTGTTCATCTGCATTAAGACTGGTGTCATCATGATCTAGGCTCCAACTGAGTTCTTGGGTGCTACCAAAAATGGTGATAGTTCCTATTAGCAACGATGGCATGTTGATTTTTGCCTTTATTTTCAGCTGTAACCACTCAGGGAAGTGCTTGTGTGATGGAAATGATGAGCAGGATATATGCAATTCTGGAAAAATCTCATAGAATTACTGTTCTGCAATTCTTTATTAAGTACTTTCACCTTATAAACACGGAGGAGATGAAAAATATTTCACAGATTGCAGTTAGTGTCTGTAACAGAGAGAGATTTAATAAGATAGTATAGAAAATTTACTACTGCACCTGAAGACCTCAGTACATTAATATACAAAGCAAGCAAATGTCACCAACTGGCAATAGAAAAAGGGTAATAGGAATACTCTAAATCAGAAAAAAACAGCACACACTGACTGAGAGGAAAATAACATTCAATGTGGACTGATCTAGCCTTTTAAAAATATTTACACATACAAATTTTACTGGCAAAATCAGGGATCTTCAACAAGACAATAGAGCAGGCAGTTTAGTAAATGGTATAGAAGAAGTTGGTAGGGATTTTTTTTAAGCGTGAGGCTAAACTTCTTAAAATTCCTTGGCATAAATTTCCTAAATTCTCCAGAATAAAGAGCGCTGCTGTGGGAAATTCAGAGTGCTCTTTTAGTCTGCAAATCAGCTCGGAATTTCTGATTAAATCCATATTGAAGAGAATGATTTGATCCTGATCACAAGCTACAAGAAAAGCAAATCTTAAAGCAGCTCAGGTCTAAGCGCTGCCAACCTCCACGCCTTTTCTCGCCCTCGCTTCTGTGGTTTGCAACAGCTGCCCAAGAAAAGCTGTTTTTCATGACACTCAAATTGAGAGGGTATTGTCAAGTGCAAATGATCAAACCTCCTTCATGGCACATTTAAAATCAAAGAAAGTTAAATCTAGAATACTTCCAAAAACCTTTTCCACTTCTAGATTTGAGGACAAAATTTTCCTTTTTAGAACCATGTACACAGGGTGGAGTGTTCTTAACATTTACAAACGTAACAGATTCTGTGATACACAAAATGTAAAACAAGAGAAACATCAGAAGTCACTAACACAGATGTTAATGGGAGCATATTGATCCTAATTCACATTGCCTTGTATCTTGAGTTAGCACTTAAAGCCTGTGCAAAATGAGTTCACATGCTGCTCTGAGCGGGCATCATTTCATGCTTCCTTTGCAAAGCTGACAGTTGCCACATCATCTGATGACGGCAAATTGGCCTGAATGTATTTGTCATAGGAACGCTTTCCACAAGCCCATTTTCCAAGAGATAAATACAATTACACATATCGAACGTCATCACTTTGAAGTAAATGCAATTCATCAAGAGTAAAATTAAATCGTCATTGCTCTGCTGGGGAAGCAGACACCTTGTCTTGTGAACCGCATGACCATCCTAACGAGCAGATGTGATTTGTCCTGTTGTGGCCAGCTTTACCTTAACAGTAACCACACACACGTCAAGCTAGGTCAGGAGTTAATTTGGCCACTGGGAATAATGTCGGTCTAGTCTTTTTGCAGTGGGCAGTCTGATGAGTCTAGGATTTATATGGATGCTTCACAGAGCAGCACATCCTCCATGTCCTAAAGAACTGTGAAGTTTTGGGTTTTTTTTTTGTGTAACTTTGCCCCTTACAGCCCAGAAACTTATTATTGTTGAAGTTGCATGCATGGTTTCGATTACCATAAATATGGTTGTAATTTATCCATGACAATACGTTAACAAGCAGGCATTTAATGGATGATATTACTTATTACACACATTATAAACTCTCACGAAGTTCCACACATCTTCTGCACAGAATTCTGTGACATTCTAACTTACAGCTATGATTAGAAAATGTTGCATCAGGAAGAGCCCTAGAAACATAATTTATCATAAGCAAATCATTTATTCTCTTTAAAATTTTCACAAAAATGGATTCAATTTACACAATTTCTCTTTTTGTTAGGCATTTTGAAATGACTGTGAAACTGGCAGTGTGCTGGAGCCTGAAATCCTGTGATGACTCATAACTGCTACAAAGATTAAAGGAGAAGAGAAAATAGAATAATTCTTATAACATTCTTGCAGCAATCTTCTAGCTGTGATGCTAACAGAGTTCGAATGAAACTCTCATGATACAAATTGTAATGAACATCTGTAGCTATTACAAAATTAACCTAATTCTGCCTTTCTGAGTGGTTTCGCTGTTTTTTCTCAACAGGCAGTGACAAAGTAACTTTCCAAAATTATCTTTTTTGAGTTATCCACATTTTTCTGCTAACTTGATAAATCAGCATCTCTATATGACTCGCTGACTGTATCATTAACATTTTAGTGTAATAATTTGCATGATGAAGAAAGCAGAACTGTGTGGTGTGAAACTCTAAGAATATCAATCACAAGTGGCAATTCCAGCTTACTCAATGCTGTAAAAATCCCCCTCATTAGTGTCACTTTCCTTATTTTTATCATATTTAAATCTTTTTTACTATGAGCAAGTGAAAACCGCTTTGTATTTAGTGAAACTATTATTGCACACAGCAAAGATGATGACTAAAGGTTTGAGGGTATTAGAAAATGCACAGCTGCACCTGTCTTAGTGAAAACTTGAACAGGTAATCATAAAAAAAACAGTAGAAATGCTTGGACAGTGAAAGACAGAACTGAGAAGGTGTGCAGAAAAGTAACAATTTGGGGTATGAATGGACAGTTCCCAGAATCATCCTTACAAAGTAAAATTCTACACAACTTATTTCCCAAATAGAACAAATCACAAATCTGACTAACAAGGAACTGAGAGCAATGTGGGCTTGGATTAATGGGGAAACAGAGAAGTAAATTGAAAATAAATCTTTAGTAAAAAAAAAAGCAAAAAACAAATCTGAGAACAGGGAAATAATAAACGAAGATTAACTTATCAGAGCAGATTATCTTTTTTCATTATCTCTGCTTTAGTGGGGCTTCTTTCTCCCTGTAATGCATATCTGAAGTTAAAAGCAGCCGCAGGTAGCTGGTGCAATGGCAGCACCACTATCATCTCTTCCATTTCAATTTGGTTATAAATTATGCCCTTTTCCCCGCTTGTATGCAGTAGTAGGCAGGGGTGTGCACTAATTCAAATCACCTGTAAGGTAATTTGTACTGTTATCTGTTTGCTGAGGGTGCTCATCATCAATCAGCCAGCTGACATCCACTCACCAATACATATTATACCTAAGAGATGAAGAGTTGGTTCCACAGATGGTGTAACTCATGAGCTGAACCCAAAATAAATGAAGAAGTAGACAAAGAAAAGAAGCAGTGCTGCTGCATCAGAAGAAAGAGTCTCAACCAAAGTGATTCATTCAGCACTGCTGAAATGACATTCTCAAGATGGCCCCAGGATAGTTATGTTGTTTACTAAAGAAACCACTTCATAGAGGCAAAAAGAAAGGCCATAGTCTGTAGAGCCTGTATGGCCTACAGCTACCATACAGTCAGCAACTGAAGCATCTCAGTAAGGGTTAAACATGGAAACAGGGAGGGTGGGGTGGGAATGCTGAAAATGCTGAATGGAAGACCTACCAACCAGAACAGCAAAAGTTTGCAGAACAGCTCTCACCTTTGTAATCTATGCAACAATGAAGTTGTAATTTGGAAGCTGAAGTAAAAAATAAATACTGTAGATTTACTATCCATAGACAAGAAGAAAGCTTGATCAGAAGTAGTATTTTACTACATGACTACACAGCTTCTTTCTGGGCCTTAAGTGAATATGCTATGTTAATGGACTCAAATGTTCTCCTGTATATGACTAAGCAAACAGTTCAGTGAGATCTGGGGAACTTAACGGAATTCACATTACTGCAGTTTACTCAAAATTTGATTCAGAACTGAAAAATATGGCTTTTATGTGCTATGCTGGAGAGACAATATAACCCCCCAAAATGCTTGTATAGAATCACAAACTTAATGGAAGAGCCATTTATTTTTCTGAATTGTACATGGGTGGATAATTATCTCAAGCAAGCAATTTTTGTCTGCTTGTTTACAGAACAATACTTCAACTCCACAACATCTTTTCCATCTCCAGTATCAATTTCTACACACAATAAGAAGCAAGAAAACATTCACTGTGAATGGTGTATTTTACAATAGCAATTGGCTCATTAACCTTAAGTAATATCTTCTTGACTTTATTTCTAACATCATAGCAGGAATGGATGGAATTCCTCATCCTATTTTCTTTTCACAAAGGAATATATGTCTCGTGAGCTAATTATTCCCGATTTTAACACTAAAATGAGACTTTTAAGACTGTGGTAGTCTGAATGAAAGCAGACTAACAACCAGAGCAGCGAGCTGTGCACAGATCCTGCCTGCACCAGGACTCGACTATCACCTTGTCATACTCCACATGCTCTGCAGACTGCTCTGGAAAAGACTGAAGAGGAAAACAGTTTAGTTGATACTAAAGTAAGTTGGTGTAAACTAGACCACATCCGTGGAAGTTATATGCCAAACACAACAGCATGTAGGCAAAAGCAAAGGGTGTTTCCAGTTATTTCTCTGCTGTGATACTTCTTCATAGTAGGCTGTAAGAGGAAGCAAGCTCTCATAGCCATGCCTCTACAGGTTTGGTATCAGCCTCAAACAGCTGATGTTGGGCTATTACTGGGGACACTAAGTGGTGCTGTTATTGATTATTTAAATAACAATGGAGAGGAAAGATTACTGGAGCTTATTGTTGTGGCAGGAAGACAAGAACATTGCGATAAAGCAATAAAATCCCTCTTCAGTATCTTGTGCTTGCAGAAAACTATCGCAAGGTTCTGCCTACACCTCTGAAGAACCATTGAAAAGTGAAGATGGGACCAAATTCTTAAATGTCCCTCAGCTTAAGGAAAAGCCATCCTGAACTCTTTGTCTCTGAGCAGAACACCTTACCTGAAAACACCAATATTTAGAAAAGAAACAAAACATGGGAAAATCTGAATGATTTCCAGTAATTCGGTGCAATGTAATGATTTTGTTTGTGAAGCTGATGTCTGAAACTGAAAAAACAGGAAAATGCAATGGGACACAAGAAAGAAAGATTGCCTTAAAAGTGCTATCATACCAATGGGAAACACAAATGGTGGAACATCCTACTGAGATGCAAACTCTGTGAAAATGACTAACCATTCCCAGAGTTAATAAGAAGTAGCTTTAGTGAGCTAAAGCATAAATGGAAATAATGCATAAGATGATCATTTTTACAGATATGGTTTTCCCTATGCTTTTTTTGGATGAATTGGTAAATTGCTTTTCACTATGAGTAATAACTGCACAGACCATATCACAGATTAATTGCAGTGCAGCTTGATTAATTTTTTTTCCTCTTTACCAGCCAAGCAGTAACTAAAGCTGAGAGACTGAAAGAGTGGCTTGCCTGAAACCCATCCTCAGGTATGAAATGAGCTGTCTCCAATACTAGCATTGTTTCATTTAGGAACATGTAACACCCAGTAATACGCATATACTTCATTACAGTTTTTAAGAATTGTTTCTCCTGGTTGAGGAATCACTTATTCAAGCAAAACACAGAGCTGCTAGACATGACTGGCATGCACAAATGCACTGCTCTTACAGCATCAAGGATTACTTGCCCAGTCTCTCTTTTACACCTTTGACTTCAGTTGTATTAGCATCAAGCCCCAAGGTTATTTGATGGATGCATTAACTGGCAGTTAAACAGTGAGAAGCAGGTTCCATGTAATACCACAGACATGACTGCCAGCTAGGCTGGAGAGGACCAGAGAGGAAGGAAACACTCAAGAAATAGCCTTCCTCAGTTATGGGGAAATTTGTCACAAGCTGTCATATTTACCTAATAGATTACAGACTGTAAAATTTAGATGCTGCTAGGATTTGGGCAATATCTATAGGTACAGCTACGTCACAAAAATCTTTATATAACCCTCATGAATCTGTGAGGAGGAGGAATTTTACATATTTCTCACTGCACTAACATGAAACTCTGTCAACACAGTACATATATATATGTGCTCATCTGTTGAATGTATCCCGCTCACTGACAGTAACTGCAAGTATATGTGAACACAAGACAACGAGTGCTGCCTGAAGTCTAAGTTTTCACTTATTTGTACAAGTCTCTGGTCTGAGTATTTCCATGCTGACGCACAGGGCACTAAGAATCATCTACTGCAAAACCGAAGATAAATGGCATCTTTGTGACTGAATTTTAATTCATTCTGTGATTCAAAGTCATGAGCAAAATTATGCTTGCAATTCATTAATTTGAAGCCTGGCAAGCATTATTAAGCAGAAATTTGCATACAAAAGGTGTAGCTTTTTAAATACTTATGACAGAAAAAGTAATGAGTACATAAATAACAAATCTTGCATGAATATGCATATGGCTTAATGGAACCAGTACTTAATCTTTTCCACAAATTTATTTTAACGAAGGAGCCTTGCAGGTGGCTCTTAGTAGTCTGTGGTGTCATCTAAATCAGCAAATCCTAACTCTTGCATTGCAGACTTTGAGGTTAGGCGGTTCGTGCTGAACGGCTCGTTAACAACTACTTGTAAGAGGTAGCTCTGGGAAGTCTGACCACACAGAGCCTGCCAGAGCAGCGCCAGGGCTCTTCAGAACAAGACTGCATCTGAAGGTCAGCCCAGGCCTGGAGAGCTGCATACCCATAGAGAAGCACAGCTAAGGTATCCAGAGTGGGAGTAACGCAGCGGTGGTGCTGTCAGCTGTGGGACTGGACCGAGTATCAAAGTTAGAAGAAACAGAAATGCTCTCCATGGCAAGAGGGCTGTACCTTTGCTTTTGCAGACTTGTTCTGCTTATTTCCAGCATTTATTCAAGTAGTGACTCATCAAAATGGACTTGATCCTGCATAAAAATGACTTGGTGCCTGTACGCGGCATGTTAACAAAGCCAATGCATTTTGTCAATTCTGCGTCTCTGTATATAGAGCACAGAGTAGCTTCAGGAGTTCCTATACAGCGGTTTACATCATGTCACTGTTTAAATATTGTCTCAAGTGGTCCTTCAACAGCTTCCAAAAGGCAGATTCCTCAAATTGGTCAATAAATAGGGCATAATAGTCAATAAATAGACCTTCAGCATGAGATAGTAGGAAAATCCCATGAGATTCCAATAAAATCAGAAAAATCATTTGAAGTAGCTATCATTCAGCTGCAGTGCTCCTACAGACTCTCCAGAAACAAATGGAAAAATACAGTGTCTGGCCCAAAGTGCTTTTCAAGACACAGCTGCTCATAATAGAGCTAAAGAGAGGCTCAGTGAGGACATTTTAATCCTGACCTTGTACATACATACTCTAGCACGTCCTTAGGGATGACTGTATTTTGATGGCCCAGAAAACTTACATAAGTATCATTTATTGTTTCTGCCACAGCTATATCTGGAAGATAGGTTCCAGAACTGCCCTCTTTGTATAGCTATATTATTTATAAAATACATTTATTACAGCTTCCTTTTCATCAGGCAAGGATTAACAGCAAAACATGCAGGGTACATATTATGTGACTGTGAGGCACTCAGTAGGTGTTGGCCACTGCTGCCATACAGAACTGTGTGTCAGAGGCATTGACTTATAAATCACTTGGCTAAAGAAAGTATTTAAAAACACATAAACAATTTAGAGAAGTACAGATGCTGAAAGAAGTATTTTCAGCTAAATCCTTGCATTATTTACTAGGCTGTAATACTGCATTTAAACAAAGAAACAAGTAAAAAACAACCACGAATAACCATGAATGTAGAAACAGCAGCTACAAGTAGATTCCATCCTGTGAGAGATGCCAATAGATCAGCATGACCTTCAGTGCAAACCTTCTGTCCTGGACTCTGCTAAGAAAGGAGCCACGACTGGCAGATGCAACAGGAATGAAGGTAAATCTATTGTCACAAATTTACCAGAATCCAGCTCTGAACCACAACATGGGAGTGACAAGAATATCTGGCACTGTGAGAATAGTAGATCTAAGCAAACCTTGCAAGGCACATACAAAGCTTATGCTGTAGGGATTAAACTGATATCCAAGATGAGCTCTTCACGAGTATATTTATTCCACACCTATCTACAATAATGATTTTTATCCTTATTACTGAGCTAGGCAGTACCTCATCTGAGCCTCAGACATTTTTAACTTGCTCCCTTCTCTGACGACCACACAAACGAGTTCCCAGTGTCTATCAGACAGCAGGATGCTGGGGCTGGGCTGTGCCTGGGAGGCAGAGTTCTTCCTCACACTCCTGGAGAAGATTCACACTTTAGCACAGTGTTAGCTCAATGTTTGGCTGGCTTGGCCTAAGGCCAGGCTTCTTGTTCCTTCATCCACTGAACTCACTGACAACGTGGGAACAGCTTTTATTACCTGAGAACCCTGATCATTTCTTTCTTCCCCGTGACTACCAGGAGTCGTTACCCTCCTTCTTGGGGTTGCAGAACTCAAGCTGGGAGATAGACAGGGAGTGTCAGACCTTTTCACTGGATTCATGTTTTGTTCCCCTTATGGTTTCTCAACTGTATCATGCAGATTCTTTTGTTTCTCTATGAATATTTGAAATATATCTAAAATATTCTGGCCAGGAACAAAGTGAGACTAGTGGAGCAATGAAAGGAGCCATGTTCATGAGCCGTGTAGGCTATGGGGGACTCACACGACAAGGCACAAACAGAACTCAGATCTCTCCAGGCACAAGCTTAACATGTGAAATTTCAGGTGCTGGTGCTGCCTGTGTTGGCTTCGGAGCCTCTGAGCCCTCAGGAGTAGCAAAGCAGTAAGATATTTCATCACAGTATTTCTAAACCATCCAAATTTAACACTGTCTTAAGCACATCCCAAGTGCTCACCAAACTGAGCTCTGAGTCTGCACATGATGCTAGCTGTGCTCCAGGTAGGACCAGGAAAGGGGACGTCAAGTTACAGCAGGTGAGATCTATTATCCACATTGTTCACATGGGATGCCACAACACACAGAGGATGAGTGCTTTCATGAAAATAAACCAGCTTCATTCAGGAGCAAATTCACGCTGGTCTTGACTCTGCAAGCAGAAGTATCTGCTCCCCAGCCATGTATTTTCATCTTTCTGTCATTCACCTTTGTCATTCTTGTTTTATTAATTTATTTTAATTCTGTTTTTTCAGGAAGAAAAATTATTCCTAGCGTTTTTCAGCACCAGAAACATTACATTTGAATAAACCAGAGTAAATCTGCAGAGCATATGAATTCTCAATTGAAATGGATATACATCATCAACAGATACCAGCAGTCAGCTCCAAATAGGGCTGATAACCCGCACTCAATCTAGGAGTTGCTTCAGGCAAGCACAGAAGGTCCTTCGTGCCTCTGTACAATGTTGATTTGTGGGCATCTGAAAAAGTATTTGTCATTTTGAGAAGAATATTAGCCTTTCCCTGTGATATAAAAGTAGAACTTTGGATAGTAAAGTGAAAACGATGTAAAATGTTAACTTGGGTATTTCTCAGCATCCTTCACTTATCTTGAGCAGCACTGGGAATTTCATTGAGGTTGGCTGTTAAAGATACAACAGGTTTATTCATGGAGCTAAGCACCATTTAATGGGAGCAAGGGTTGTGAATCGCACCATAAAGCACTAAATAAAATATTCTTTCAGTTTGTATGATTGCTCAGTGACTGGCTTAGGAAAGAATACCTCCCAGCTGCATTGTTTCTTACTGTTGCATCTTTGGATGCAAATCCGATCAAGCAAAAAATTTAAAATTAAAAGAGGATAAAGACAAGGAAGTCTTTTTAGCTGTGTAGGACTTCTGAGTAAGTTACAAAGGAATCATATCATTTTCTCTCCTTCTTATGAATATGCCTTTGTTGGCATCGTAGTTTGATTCAGCTCTGTTACAGACTGTAGTTTCTACACAATTTGAACTATTTAGACAAATTAATGTGACCAAACGAAAAAATCATCATCTTTCTCTAAGGAGCTGTAGGATGCTGGGAGAACATATTGGCTGGGAAATATTGCTGGTTCTGCCTCTCTTTGCAGTATGTCCTACACATCCAGTGCCTGAGACAGGTGCCTGGGCCAGACAGATGAATCTCTGGTCCAAACCAGATTTAAGGCTTTTAGTTATATTCCTAAACTTGAGTAAAATATGAGACTTCAAAAAGCGATGCCTCCTATTTTATTCTGTTGGCCTACAATATCACAGACAGAGGTTGGTGAGATGGCAGTAGTGGTGAAACCTTCCCACCAATGCCTTGTGATGTTGTGTTGCCATGGGGCAGATGGCAGCAGAGTGATGTCTGACATGAGAGTCCGCGTGGAGCAAAGGGGTGGGACTGAATTCCTCCATGCAAAAAAAACAAGAAAAACAGCACCCACATTCATTCCTCAGTGTTTGCTGAAAGTTGATGGAGACCAAGCAGTGGATGTGAGCACAGTGAGGGCTGGGTGGTGCGTTCCAGCACTGGCAACAGGGGGTAACCTCTGCTGGTGTGGATTTTGAGTAGTGCGACATGAAGGCTCTTGTTCATTGCTGATGAAAATGCACAGCTGGTGGTGGTGACTTCCTGAACAACAGCATTTTGTAGCCGAGATCTTTTTTCTATCAAATAGTGTTATTGAGCTTTTTGTTGTAGTTTCCATGTAAAATATTGGAGGCACTTTTGGAGGGACCTATGTACATATGGGAGAGAAAGAAGGCATGCCTACTGCTCTTTTCTGAATGCTAATACTAAGTGTAAGTGCAAAATAATCAACATTAGTCCTTCATTAAGATCATACATTTCTTGCTAATGTCAGTGAGAAGCTGAACATCATCCAAAACAGGTTTGGCTCACAATGTTGCATGAACCAATCAGTTATTTGGAAATATGGTCTTTCTAACAAACGTGTTCTCCCTTTCAAAAACAATGGTTATGGATGAAAAACAGATCTGGATATATTTTGGTGATGTTTAGATGTGACTTTAGGCCTTACTAGAAAATGAGGCAATTGTGGTGATCTGAAATCTAGTGAAATGCCACTTCTTATTCAGCACTGCAGTGGTACTTGCATGGTTCTGAGTTTTGCTTGGTTACAAAAATATACTCCCCAAATTAAAAGTCCCCCAAGCTTTGATCACATCTGCATGTAGATACATTCTGTTAATTGGGAATAACAACTGTCAAATATCTGTGTAGAGACTTTTGCATTGTTCCACCTAATGTCTTTGTAGTCTGCATGACACAGAAATGCAACGTATTAATAAGATTCAAACATCTGAAATACGCCATCAATATATAGCTTTTACATAATAATTGAAACAGCTCAAATGTGAGTATTGCCAGTATTACAAATGCACAGATGAACAAGAGATTGTTAAAATGCACAGATGAACAAGAGATTGTTAAAAACTAACATCCTTCTGGCATGACAGTCTTATGATCTAGACATATAGAATAGAACAACGTACAGTGTATAAATACATGTTGTATTTTTAAACACTAATAAATGGAGAAATATTTCCACTTGTATCTTTATAGACAAAATGTACTTTTATGAATCACTGCTAGCAAGATTTAAAGCCTACTTAAGTAACACTCCAACCAGCCTTGTTTTTAAAGGAACTCTGCATGCCTGTGCCATTTCTAAGCTAATGCAGTGAATGGAATGGCAGAGCTCAAACAGTCGTACCTTATTTTTTTTAACAACACATTTAATTGGAGATGATTTTCCACTATTAGAGAAAAGATGGGACAAAAAAGAAAAGTATTGACTCTGCAACAGATGCTGCCCTTAATATCTGAACACAGATATTTCTATGATGTCAATAGAAAGTCTGTAAAAACCAAAGACAGAATATGCCCCAAAGAGGAATTTAGAGTTGTTTTGAGATGCCTGAAACATTCAGATGTAGGAATGGTAGTATAAGGTAGCTTGTGCATCTGAAAGGAAAGAGAATTAAAGAGCAAACTCTACACTCCTTGGGGATCAATGATAGTCTCTGAAGAGGTTAATGTGTGTCCCACAATCTGTTCTTATATGTAAGTTACTTCAGTCATGCTGAGAAGAAAAAAAGAGCAGAGCAGATGGTCATGACAGATGAAGACAGTAGCCAACACTTCCCTTCAAGCAGAAGGACCATTTAAACCTAAATGAACTAGTCACTTGAGTGATGTGGAGTGCTATCAGGTAGAAGATCTGGCCTCATTGCAGAAGGAAAACTACAGCAGTCCTTGGCATAGAGGACTCGGGTGCTGCAGAGCCCAACCTGTGCAGTGTGCTATGACCAAAGAAGAGAGCTCAGACCTTGTTTTAGGCAGCGTATGATCTGCAAGAGCCTGAAAGAGCCAATGCAGGCAAATTGGGAACCCAGCCTTAGCTGAAAACAGATCATGTGTCTTCAAACTGTACAGCCTGTTGCTCGCTGCACCTTTAGTATCTCAGTTCCTGTATAGGCAGCAAGACCACCTCTTTAAAAACAAGTGGGATAACATTTCCCAGCTGCTGCATGCTGCTGGACCTGGCCCTCTGGAACCACTCAGTGGGCAGACAGTTTGTTCCTGTGGCCTTTATATCCTAGCAGGGAACAGGACAAGGGCAATGTGTTTTTTCCTTGAGCTGGCATTTTTTAGTTCTTTTATTATTTCACCTCAGCTACTTAGGTAACGTGGAAGAAAAGTTGCTTCAATTAACTGAGAAAGAAGTGGATGTCCCATATTTAACGGTCTCATTTGTTCGTGGGCTTTCAAACCTGCATCTTTTAGTTTCAATGAAAAAATCTAATATGTTAGAGACTTTTCTAAAGGGAAATAATTTCTTAATTGAAAAAACCAATAACTTGAAGTTTGTCACAGCATACACCCAGGTCTTGCTGGAGTATGTGGATTTCTCTCACAAGTGCTTCATATTCACATCTCAGCTAAACACTCTTGCATTCAGCTGAGCACTCTTGCATTCTTTCATATTTATTGACATCATAGACCATGCTCTGCAGCCTGATCTCTAGAATTTGTTGACTGAATCTTTGTCTTTGCTGCTTGGCCAGATGTAAATAAGATTGATTCATGCACAAGGAAGGGCAAAGTGTTTTCTATAATGCTGTAATCCCTTGCTGACAATCATTTGACTAGGACAGAGAATTTTGCATTTAAAAGTAGTTGAGATTTGCTTTTCTGAATAATTACTGTGATTGCCCGAGGCTCCTTTGTTGAAATATCAGAGAGGAGATAGTTTCAGTAGCTTGATAATAAACTGGACAACTTCTGGCATTTTAATTCTGTTCCCAATCAATAACGACAAAGTCTGACCTTGTGCAGAACTTATAAGTAGACATCTGTGAAGGAATCGCTTCACACGTTCATTAAGATCTTATGAACATTATACATGAATCTCTCAAACCTATTTCTACAATTCCAGGTTAAAAATATGTGAGCTGAATACAAATAAGAGGAAAATGAGTTGTCTTTGTTGATGCGACTTCTGTCCATGTTTCGTATTACAGAATACACTGAGTTAGCAGAAAATGAATACTGATATTTCACCACGTAAAACCAAAAAAAAAAACCAACCCCAGCACACTATGAGAAATTTCACATGTAACAAAATGCAAAATTAACACTTATTTCATTGCAAAATTCAGAGCAGCTGAGGCACTTGGGCTACTTTGCTTTAACCAACAAATCTTTTTAGAATGATAAATCAGTTCTGACTTAGTGCCTTAAAAGGTACAACATACAAAATCAACCAAGCTTGCACCTTCTTTTGTTGCCTGGCTTGAGCGAAAGTTTGGCTGTTGAAATATCAGCACTCCACCTTGGTAATACACTGGCAGTGTCACGATAACTTAAGAACAGCATAAACTTTGCTTCCAGTAACCACCAGGTGCCATTTTCATCCAAACAAAGCTATAATTTAACCCTACATCGGGCTTCTTAGCAATAGCGAGGTATTTCTTCGCGTGCTCCCAAGTGGCAAAACACATCGCAACAGAAATACGCCAGCTCAAAGTCTGTGCTTACACACCATGTTGCATAGGACAGCATGCCCTATCCGTGCAGGAGCTCAGCTCAGCCCTGCTCAGGGCTGCTGTATGAGTACGGAGGAGAAACTGATTGCCATGTATAAACCCATCACACTAATGCACTAGCTAAATCAAAAGGAACTCTATGGACCAATGAAATCCTGCTGCTCTGAGAGCTGCCTTCTGCCAAAATTGTCTAGTGGGAGGAACATGCGGACACTCAGCCAGGAACCAGGGAGGATTGATGGGACAGCACTGCTTTGGGGACCACTGAAAAGGTGGAAAGAAGGGTTTGCGTTTCTCAGTGAAAAGCTCATGCAGTTCTGTTGCACTGTGTTCAGGAAATGCTCAGGAGCAGACAAAGTTTATGTGCTTTCCACCTCTAGCATGTAGGGACTGAGCCCCTTTACCCTCAGCAGCAATGCAATGGCATATACAGAACCTAGAAAGCAAAGTAAACTAAAAATGCACAAAGAAAAGCCCAGCAAAAGACAGAAAAGCCCAGCAAAAGACAGGGGAAATTTCACCAGTTTTGTAAAATGGCTACCTCTGTTTTGGCACAGTTCATTTTCCTTGTATCTTCCCCTTCACCTAATCTTTTGAACTGATGTAAGGACCAATCCAAGGTCTGATTTAGAGATCTGAAAATCAGCACAGAGAAATAGGTTTGTGATTGAATACACTGCTGAATAAATGGGATTTTGAAGTGTGTGTGTTAAATAATGGAAGCTGCCAATGTCTTTGGAGATGCTTCCTGGTGGCACAGAAGACGTAAAGTTCTTAAACTAATTTCAAACGTTCTTACAACTTATTTCACTTGATTCATGTTCAGTATATATTTCAATTACCTTATTTTCTAGACTGATAAACGAGAACTAAAGATTAAATGAATAATTTGCAAAATTAAATTCAGTTCTAATTGGTTTCTATCAAGCATGGCACCTCTCATACAAAGGTAAAAATGACCCAATGACAAGAATAAAGTTATCTTGTGATGCTTTCCCATCCAATTAAACCTTAACTGTTTCAAGAATTAATTGCATTACAGGAAAAGTTAGCTTTTCATTTTCCAGTGCCCAGGTGTCAGCTGTTTTTCTTATCTGGGTTATATTCATACATTTGACTATTGCTTGATGCTCTTATCACACTAAGAATGCATTTACTGGGAAAGGATAATAGAGAATTCATTACTTTAATGCTTCTCAAGTTGTTAAATGAAAAATCGTAATAGTTATGGCTTACTTTGTGGCTAGTGGTGACCTTTTATCCATACACTTAACCTTCAGCCACTTTCCAGATAGTTGAAGTCAATGAGAATTCTGAATGTAAGAGTACCAGGGACCATGCCCTTACATTTAGAAAGAAACCCGTGACTATGTTCTGCATACTGCAGTGGGAGTGAAGGATTCCTGGAGCTTATCATTTATCCTAAATTACCACAGTATTTTTTTTCACTGCAAAAGAAACATTGAGCTCAGGATAGGCTCTTGTGTATTCCTGTCTACTTTATGTTTACTTTCAATAGATAAGCAATTTGTTACGAGATTGCAAAAAAAAAAAATAAAAAAAGAAAGAAAAGAAGCAGGAATAAGGCCCAAGTGAGCCAAGAAGTAGCCACAGGAAGTACACCTTGAATTCATGAGGACTGAAGATCACATCAGGAGCCCTGTTCATCCAGTTAAATACCTACGTGACTAATCCAAATAAAATTACACAGCTCTCATATTCATAGGCAAGTACAGCCCATGCAGACAGCTTGCAAATGACCTAAGGATCAAGAACCACTGGTGAAGCAATTTGGCAAACAATTGCAAATAATACTTACATTTAGAGAATTCCAAGGGCTTTAGAAAATTTACAAAGAGAAAATGTAGGCTAAATTTATCAGATAAACTGTTAGAGCCAAGAAAATAATCTATCACAATTAGTTCCACCAGAGCACCTCTCATTCATTAGAAATAAATAACTTTCCCATAAACATCCACCAAGCAGATTTCTAAACACGGTGCTGATTAAAATGTACATTTTGCGTTTTATGTCATTGGAGATTTGCTCTACTTATTTATTCCTGCGGTAAATCGTGAGGAAGACACGGCACTGAAGCGGAACACAGTGAGTAATTACACAGCGGTGCAGAAAGACGCAGCCTGTTGCAGGGAGGGGAAGGCGTGCTGGGAGGTGGGCTGCTCGCCTGTCTCTGGGGTCTGCCCCACACCTATTGCTGCTACGTGGGTATGGGCCTAGCAAGGCACACATGCCCCGCTGAAAGAAAGATCCATTGTGCTGACTGCGACAGAGGAATCAAACATCAGCCCGGCACAGAACTGTCGCTTTTATTAAGGGGAAGTTGCTATTGATCTGTTAATTGCAGTTCACATCACTGTGCGTGATTGGTTTCCTTCCGCTGCATTGTAAACAAGGAAAGGACACAATTGCTTCTCTCAGGCTGGATGAAATGAAATTGAGCTATCAAGATGGATTTCTGATTAGGATTTTTTTTTTTTTTCCTCCTAGTGAGAATTTCTACTTGAACACGGAGCAGATTTTTCTTTTATGTCAAATTAAATTTGAAGTATCTGGGCACACGCAGTGTCAGATTTTGCAGTCCTTCAGAAATCACTCGGTGGCTGCTGGTGTTCGATATGACAGAGATCTGTGTGTGTCACCAGGAGACAAGGCAAGTGCCCTTGGTCTGCATTTGCCCTTACTGATGTCTTCACTGTCCCTGTGAATTTACTTCAGAAGTTAAAGGTGAAGGAGGCAGGGCAGGTCTGATGGGAGCAAACCAGAGGAGACATTCAGAGAGGATAAGAAGGAAGGAAAGGAGGCCAGGAAGTAAACTGAATTTCTGAGAGCTCAGTGGAGTTTCATCTATTCCTTTTCAAGAGAGGAAGAGGATCAAGATAACTCAGAGTAGGCAAACAATACAGTGTTTTCTTCCTAGGAAAAACATTTTATTCTGCACAACCAGAGCCACATCATGCAATGCAAAATAAAATGTCTTCCTTTTCTTTTGTTTTCCATGGAGCTTTCAGAGCATTCATGAACTCTGCAGAAATAAAGAAAGGCCCAGCCCCAGAACTCCAAGGCACTCATAGGAGCTGTAAGAAGGGTAGAGGACAGCGGAACATTTCACTTCTGATAATGTAAAATTCCCTTTCCTTTGGAGCCTGCTTTAGTAAAGCTGCCAGGCCCCTCAGGGAAACAGACAAAAATGTCTCCTGTCCCGTTCTCCACACATCGTATCTCTTGTTACCACTGGGTCCATCATAAATAATGTCAAAAAATTCCCCTGCTCTCACACTCCAATGCCAGCTACAGGTTTCTGGCGTGCACTCATGACCATTGCCACGTGCACCAGACATACCTCTATCACACACCAAGGATTCTCAGTCAGAAATGCCAGCTGATTAAGACATTTGAATAAAAACTTAGTAACTTTTTCTCCCCAACTTGAGCATAGGAGGTAGGGTTATAACCCAGCACTGCACACGCTGAGGAGAGGTCAGATCCCCCGCAACACCTTGCTGATGTGGGAGGTGAACACATGGCACGTGCTGGCATCAAACCCAGAACACGGACTGCTGCTGAATGATGCCACTGCCATGCTGCGACCCTCCTTGCTCAGATACCCTGCCACATGTGCACATGTGGGGCTTTTCATATGTCAGCCTTTCTCCGTTATATTTAAGCTCAATAAAGGCTGGTTTCCATCAGCTGAAAAACATTTGAAGGTTCACTGAATGATGGCTGTTTACTGGAAATGGAAAGTAAAGTTTTGTCCGTGAAAGAGTAAAGTTCAGAACTTAAGTCATTAGTGCTTTGCTCTTCCCATCAGCATTTTATTTATTGTTGCTATTATGGAGAAATAGGTAGAGCTAGAGCTTTGGGAAACCCATATGTCAGGCCATATCCTCCAGGCCTTCAGGCTAATCTTGACAGCTGCTGAGTCTTATGTTAGACAAGCCTGTCACTCAGTACACCCTTATTTTTTTTTTCCCCAAAGGTGACCTACAAGGGAAAAGGGAGAAATGGTTTGTGCCCATATATTCCCATTCATCCTAACAGAAAAGAACCTGTGGGAACAACGCTGTATTTATTGCTGCTAGTTCTCTGACTGTTCAGGAAGGTTTTCTATCACCTGCAGTTGGGGAATGGAGGAGTTGTCAGGAGACACAGATGTGTAGAAAATACAAGTAGATTCAGGGATCTGTTAATTCACAGCCCTTTGCATTTTGTGAAGTATGACTGAAGAGTAATTTACTGGTGAAACAATGGCAGAAAGATGCAAAACTGTCGTGTCCCATAAGCAGAACCCTGGTGTTGCAGTTGGTGGACTTGGCTTGTTTCATTTTTGAAAATTCCCTGCCTCATCGAGATTTCTACATATAACCCATGTAAACAAGTGAATTAATTACAGTTTATAACCCAGAAAATAAGAGGAAACATTCTCTGATATAACATGGACACCTATTAGGGTTGGGGAAACAAGGCTTTCTCTTCTTTTTTGCAGAATTCCTCACAGATCTGGCATCAAGGCAGGGGACAAAGAACAGCAATGTTTGCCTGAGAGGAAGAGGCTATGGCATGGTTATTCCAACCCAGCTAAATGTTACTAGTGTATGCCCCATGGTTATGATATTCTGTGGAAAAAATAAATAAAAACATAAATAAAAACATTGACCTGAGCTATATGATCTAAGCAATTTATATTTTAATGGCAAATGATCCAATTATCTCAAGCCTAGATATTCCACACCTTAGCATTTTCATTAAAGACAGAGAAAATATCACAGAGCACTGAAAGAGTTCTGTAAGTACTGGTGAAGATACAATTTTTATTAAGGAGATTGCTGATGAGAATAATGCATCTGCAGACCTGTGAACACTACCACTGATTCTCTGGTAGGCTACCTGCCTTGGGAGAAGGCGTAAGTGCTACCCAATTCTGAGAAGAGCCAAGGAGCAAATGCTGGGCCAATAAAGCTAGAGGCCTCTCTGGTGGTGGAAGAAATGCAGATACAAAGGAGCAATTTGAAAGGAGAAAATTGGACTGCAATAGTTTGGATGCACTGGAACATGAAAAGAGTTGTCTGTCCTCCTGCAGCACTGAAGAAAACATCCAGAAATGCTATACAGAAGGAGGCAAAGACCATAACTGCCTCCTGACAAACCAGGTCTGGTCCATAGCTGGCAGCCAATACAAAGCATCTGACTGGCAGCTCATACCTTGCCCTCCTAGGTTGCCAGGACCTTGTGCCTGCTCCTCAGACATCGCTGGCAGAGATGGAAGACAAAGGCCACCTTCCCCAGTCCCCAGCATAGCCTGGGCTGGATTCAGCTAAGGGACATCCTAGTCCCCAGCCACTGCTTTGCACAGCCACAGCTTGGTAATCACTGCATTGAAGCAATCAGACGTGATAGCAAAGGGAAACATATTTTGAATACGGTAGCTGAGAATGGGCAGATGCCTGGCTGGCTTATAAACATTTTTAAATGGTGTCTGACTGGGTTTCTTGCTCTCAGGATAGCATTCTGTTCTCAGTTTAGACTAAAGAGATTTCACAGGCTGGGAATGATAGGACAAAGTGTCATTTGTTTTCTTACAGACAGAGCTGTTTCCTACTCAGCCTTTGCCTCAGAGGTACAGTCGTGGAAAGACAGAGAACTCGAGCATTTCTGCAGCTGCAGATTGACAATGTTGAAACATAGTGTTGGCCCTTTCAAATGCCATCTGTCTAATGAGAGCAAGGTCTTCTCTTCCTCTTGCAAATACTCAGTATATTTTTTTTGTGTAAGAGATGAAAAATATAGAAATATGCAGGACTTAATTCAGAGAGAATGAGAAGACAGGAAGATATTGTAGATGGAAAGGCAGGCTTCCATCTCCCATTTAATAAAATAAGAGTAAGGGAACAAGCAAGTGAGGATGAAGTAAGACGAAGTTCAGTGCTAATAAAAATACTTATTTCTTCCCCCCACCAATACAGTTAACCTTTCAAGTCAGTAAGTCATCAAGACCAAGCACTTCACTTTCATAAAAAGATCAGATAAACGTGGCACGGTTCTCAACTCCACCTAAGGTGACACAGAGGGACACGCAGTGGTGGCATGCACCTCCTGATTTAGAGATGCCAGGCTCCAAAGCTACACAGAATGAACAGAGCTAAGTTTAGCCAACAGTGCACTCTGTCTTCATGGCTGCCACAAAGTGCTCCAGGCCAGGAAGAAACTTCTGCTACAGCAAACTGCTTGGTGAGCATGTGCTAGGAAGTCCTGCAGGCTGTCCGACCTGCACTCAGCATCTCTACAGCAAGTAGATGTAATGAGAAATGTGGATGTAATTGAGAAATGTGGAAGGTGTCACTGTTGCACCTTCCAGCGGGATGAGGTGCTGACCACTTCCAGAAGTAATTTACGTAGGAAAATGACTCATCTTTCTGAGTATGGCTATCCCCATACACCTACAAAAACCAAGACTTTAAACTGGAAGCCATAACCTTTGTAAGCCGCATGGTCTCCTCTTTTGTATGCTCTTTTAATATATATGTATATTTTAATCCACTCACTCACAAAAATCAGTTCCAAACCAATTGTCTCCAAATATAAACATCATCCACAGGGCCGAAGGATTTAGCTTCAAACTACAAGATACAAGATGTAGCTACAAAGCCTTCAAGTAATTTAAAAACAAAACAAAATGGCCACGGAAACATCCCATTGAGTTGAGACACCAAGAATTTCATCCTACTTAAATTCTTCCCATTTATTTCATTGTAGCATTGTGCCAAGTCCTTTTAATGATATGTAGAAATAACTTCTGTCCTTGAAATGTGTCTCAAGAAGAACTTAAATAGATCAATTATTTCAATGATTCATCTCAGAGATTTTTTTTCTGTAACACTAAACACATTTCTGTTATGATATCAGATGATTAAACAAGATCTTCTGTTCTAGTGTAAATTAGGCCAAGTAGAAAAACGCTGTGCAATTATTTTTTATGCTCTTAGATTTTTCTGTTCTGTGTTACATATCTCCTGAAACTAGACTTTGTCAATGAGGGAAAAAACTCACTGTTAAACTGAATATGATCTATATTATCTACGCTTCTATCAGGAATTTATCATCCTGTTAAGGGGAAGATGCAGTTCTTCAAAGTTTAGGAAGAATAGCCGCCTCAAACGCCCATGTTGGCATGGGCTTCTGGAGCAAGAGGTGACAGATGGCAGTAGGACTACCTACTTGCTTCTTTACAAGGACAAAGCCGAGTGCCTCTCCATACAACCCTTTATTTTCTTTGTACTTTTCAATCTATTTTCTCTGCTTTCTGTAACCAATTCAACAGGTGACGCATACGGCCTCAATGAACTGAACCAACGCAGAAGTTTTGTCGAGTTGTTTTCTAGCATACTCACCTATTTCATTTGTCTTTCAAGGTCCATGAGTTTAATGGAACTCATCTCAGATCACTGTTGCTTTAATTTTTCCCCGTAAAGAACTGGAACAAGGCACTGGCCCCTTATCTGATACTAAGGCACTGGTGGGAGAGGACAAATGATTTGTGCTCAAAGACTTCCCATTCCCAACGTAATAAATCGGACTCTGCTTGCTGATGATTCAGTGCAAAAACCACTGTTACACTAAATCTTGCAGCCTCAAGACAGACAAATCACATTGAGCCTAATCTGAAGTCAATGAAATGATTTCAGTGGACTTACTGGGTCAGTCTGCCAGCCACACACAGAGCTGAGTGTGATGAACAGCCCTCACCTTCTACAGTGGCATTCTATTGCAGGAAATTAGCAAAACAGTTTGTTTTTCCAGTCTAATTATTAAGACTAGATTTACTTTCGTAGAGAAGCATCCAAAAATACCCATAGGTAGATAATATTCAGTTCCTTATACCATGCAAAGAAACAGAACAGAGCAAAACAGCAGCAGCATTTCAGTAGGAGATGAGAAAGAAAATGTCTCCACTATTAATTTATCGTGATAAAGAGTGGCTTTGGTTTTTAAGTATGGCATAACATATCTGCTGCCTAATTACAGCAGGCAATGCATAAACTGGATTTCCAAAACCAAGCATTACGTTCAATACACTTTTCTGCAGTTTAAAAGAGCAGCTTTACTTCTATCAGATGCTCTTTGTTTTTATGACAAATACAACTGATGCCCTGAAGATATTGGACAGCATTACAGCAGATTACAGAAATGTACTCAGCACTGAAAGCTTACCTTAGATAAAAAAGACAAAAGAACCACTGAATTTAAAATGATATAAAATGGAGGCTAAAACAGAATTTTTCAAAATATCCCTAGTTTCATAGCTGCTCTAAATCAGACAATAATTATGATGTAATTAAGGATCTGAATACAACAAAATTACATACAGGTGTGAAAATTGGCATATTGCAGCTTCAGAATGTCTCACAGGTACTATTAATCCTCCCAAAACCTCTGTGTTGTTGCTTCAACCACAACAAAAGCAAGCATCTTACGCTCACTGAACCTCCTGCATGGCTGAACAGGTGAAATACCTCATTACCTTAATTGCTCTAAGATCCATGTTGTATGAAACAGCAAGGCATTACTGTGACTGCAGGTGCAGGAACAGGGACAAAGAGGTGTCACTGAAGAAAACCAAGTTTATCTGATTTATAGCCTCAATAACGTCTGAACTATGCTCCACCATCCATGTTGACTATTCTCTTAGGCAACTGCAATAACAGCAGCCAGAAATAGGCCATTAAATCATAGATAAACAGAGGAACCTAGCATTCTCTAAGCTGGTTTACAGATTCCATAGCCAGGTTACTGTGAGTGCTGCTTTCAGCTGCTTCTTCTGAGAATGCGTTCACATGGGGGAACTCGTCTGCTAGTGAGGAAGCGTGCTCCGTAGTGCCTTCACGTTAGACTATGTTTCAGTTTTCTTGTATCTTCAATAACAGAGGAATGCTGGCACTTCTCTCTGCATGGCAGACAGCATACCCTAATATCTTCCATTTCCTTTATGTTTTAGATCTTATTGCCGTTAGATAACAAACTTTCCTGGGAAGGGGAGACATCTTTCCAAGGCTCGTGAATGGGCTGTTCTCACACTGCTGTATCTATGTCCACACCAATCCTGCTTCACAGCATCTCTCACCAGGCAGAAAGCAAGTTTAGGTGGTCATATTTTGCCCCACCTAGGCTAACAAGCCACTCCAATGTTATGGCTTAAACCTAATGCGTTCTCCTAGTACAGCTGCCACTTGACTCAGCCACTGTTGCACTTCTGCAGTATTTCTATGGGACAGAAACAGAGCCAGAGAACAGGGGTGCCAGAACATCATCTGGCCTCACAAAATCTGGCTGTAGTTTTCAGCTTCCAGCTTTTGAATACGCAAATATTTCACAGTTGAGAGTCAAAAGAACACACTGAATTGTGCCTCTTTATTCCATCCTGCACCAAACTTTATCTGCACATTTTCCTTTTAAGTGATTAGTTACTGCCACACACAGCAGGTAGGTTGAAATCCTTTTTCATCCCTGCTTAGCGTCTCCCTACAAGGCTTACTTCCAAAATGATTGAAGACAAGGGTTCAGAAACAGCAGACGCTGGCGGCCTGCCAGTCACACGCACCCACACGGATGCAAAGTTAAAAATATATCAATTCCTGCCTCATGCAAGTGGGGGGGTAGGATGGAGAGGGCCGACAGAACAGATTGAGAGGGAGAAGTGTATATTCACACAGGGCAGTACACATGTATGTGTCAAGCAAAAGGCCATGAGGAAAGAACAGGAGTTTCTGGCACCGCTGCGTTACGGAGAGGGCATCTTTGTCAAAATCACTGCTTGCAGGACTACGTATGCTTAGAACTCTGCACCTGGGGTGGGATGCTCACCCCTCTTCCCCTTCCTCTGTTAAAGCCATATGACATATTGCCAGTGAATACCAGATACACAATGTGAATGTAGGTGAATCCTGGTTTTAGCTGATCTAGGGTTAGATTTGACCAAGGATCAATGTGACATTTGTTTTCTGTTGTCCCCGTGTCCCAGCTGGGCTTACATGAGCCCTTTTCTGTCTCTTTTTTCAGTGTAGTTGAGCTGAATCTTGAAGGTTGTGCTTTCCTCCTACAGAATCCAATATCATCAATATCATACTGCGAGGAGAAGATCTCCCCTGTCATTTTCTTAAGCCACATCTTGTTTTGAGTCTCTTTTTGAGAGACTTTTATTACAAACAAAGGAAGCTGCCATTTTTAACAGTTTGAAGTCATTCAATGTCAAGGTTTTAAACCATTCTAAAAGCAGCACTTAAAACTGTGTACTGAATTCATTAACAAAGATAGGCTATGGAAATCAGTTGCATGATGAGTATTGTCAATCCAGTGGTGCTTTCCTCAGTGTACCCAGTAGGAGTGAACCTTCTGCAGCAAGTTACTGAGATTTGCTAATGCCAGGACCAGCAAAGCAAATGGAATGCTCTGGGAGTAGCAAAACTGTACAAACAGGCAAAGAAAATGTGGGTTGAATTGTACATTGTTTTTATAGTAAAAAAGTCAAATCCTGAAAAGTTTGAGGTTTTGGGGCAAGAACTGTAAAGACTGGACAGGGCTGAGGTTAGCAGAAGGATATGTTTGTAATGCTAATAAGCTAGTTCCTGATTTCTGGCATGAAGGGGGTAAATTACAAACTGATGAAGCTTCTCCAGAAATGTGATTTCTATTAACATTAAAGCAGCCATGGGCATATACTGAAGGGAGAAATTGGTCTCCAGAGTTCGCTATTTTAACCATCAGTCTGGTGCAATTGCTGGAAGAAAATAAATGATACAGCAATAGCAACTCTAAAGGCAGAGGACAGGAGAAGGAAAATATTAAATAAGAACAGTCACTATGGAAACTGTTGGATTTTTAGTATTTGAACACCTGAATGACTCAGAAGTGGTAATAAGACAAGGAGCCTTTTGCTTTTAGAAGGGAAGTAGGTTAAATTTTGCCCAACCTGGGGCAATTCGAAGATCTTCTTAATAACAGCACATGTAAAGGGATTTCACTGCTTCAGATCATTTTCAAGAGCTGGTTCCTAGCTAGGAAATGTGTCATGCAAGTGCCTTGGTAAAAAGGCCCAGCAGAAGCCTGGAGAATCTGATCAGGGAGGCAGTGTTTTCTCCAGGCTTTCACAGCAATTCTCCCCCAGCACAGCTGGGACTTGAGGAAGTTTTCTTGCTGCTGCTGTTAACACAATGCCCACGAGTACCAAGCTTCCAGTTTCCAGGCTTTGCAACTATGCTTCATAACAACCAAATTAAGAATTAAAAAAGATCTTATATTACATTTGAACTGCAGAACAGAAACAAAATCTGAAAATAAATCTAACATATTCCTAAATTAGGGAATTTTCTAGGTTGGTTTGTTCAAGTTGCAGTTCCTACCTATGTCTGACCTAAAGCCAGGTTCACAGTCTGGGTAGCTCAGAGGGCTCATTCGTGTCTCAGTAAAAGACAGACATTGCTGTACAAACTACTGAAGTGTGTTTTTGTTCAATGCTCTGTTAAAGAGCTAAACTGTATGGATGTATTTAGGTTTTGATACTGGAGATATATAATAAAGCACTACTTACATTCTTACCCAGAAAAAAACATCTCTCAAATTTTCAGTCACACCCAAGTTAAATACTTTCTAATGTTCTTTAAGGTGTTTACTCACTCATGAGGAGACTGGAGGGAAATATTATGTTCCTTCGCCTGTTTCTTTTCCCTTCATGCCTACACACAAGACACAAAGCAAATCTGGGCTGCTGCCTTGGTAGTCTTGCTACCAACTGCTACTGGATCGTGTAGAACATAAAGCAGATGGAGCACATTACCAACAACTCATTCTGCCAGCCAGCCACTCAGCTGAAACCATCCATATCTACACTTACTGTAAGACAGCCATGTTTTTTTGGAAGAAAGTTAAACTGGGCAGCACCAAAGCCTATGAGACATTGCATAGGAAAGCTCAGGTGAGAACACCAGAGATAACATCACCAGCTTCCTCTTCTGAACAGTGACATTCAAGGAAAGAGGCTCCACATGATGCTATAACAAGTCATGGCTAACAATAAGCAAAGGAACGGTTCAACTTCACTCATGATGTGAACACTTTCAGATCAACAGCCCTGATTTCTCTACTGTACCTATGGAATATCGTGACGATGACTGAAACCAACTGAAGCAAAAACAGCAAAGAAGAAATAAACAAAAAACAGTACAGTGCAGCGTGATAAATCCAACCTCACCAACAACTTTCTGAGAACTATATCACAAAGAGAAGCTTTATGGGGAGAGCAGGATGCACTGAGACAGGAACTATGTATGTAGGACAGCCAATACATCTGAGTTATGCGTAGGTCCTCAGAATCGGGCTGTGCCATCTGCAACAAGTTAGCCTCAGCATTAGGAAAAAAAAAAGCCCAAGTTCTCACACATGGGATCATAATATATTAGCAGAAGTTGAGGTTTGGTTTGTAAGTTTACAAGAAACTCAGCAGGGAACCCACACAGTTGTTGGAAGCCTGCTCCCCAGTAAACTATAGGCAGCAGCATACTGACTGACCATAAAGCAGCACCAAAGGTAATGGAGACTTCCAGCACCAAACTCACTTATGATTACGATCTAGTGCAAACAGTTTGGGTTCTTGTTTACTCTTGGTCATAAATATTTATTTTCAATAGATGGAATACAGTCACGTTTCACTTAATGTGATACACAAAAACTCTACCAGTTGTTGCAACAGTCCCCAATTTTCCAAGACACACAGCAGTACTTGCTAACAACAGGAAGGCAGCTTCACACCCTCATGCTTTGATTAAATAGCAATCATGTTATTTTGCTGTTTTGCTCACCATGCATCCCACACATCTGTTATTTCAAAGAAAATTTATGTTTACACAAAGGCTCAAATAGGACTTGAAGAAGAAAGGGGGGGATGCATGCAAGATTTCTAATCTCATCATATTTTAATCTCTGGAAAAACAAAATTCCCTTTTCAGTTAAATAAATTTTGTTTAAAAGCACGTGCACAAACACAAAACCCAAACAGTATTTCAGCTTTTAAAAATGCATATAATGAACTGAAATCAGAGTAATTCTGGTATTTTAAAATTTGGCTAGTAATTACAAAAAAGATCAATCAGCAGCAAAACAAATGGGAAGGAAAATTAGCATTTTCAAATTGTTCATTAACCCAGACTAGTAACATATTTTTGTGCTTTTGGCACTGGCCTTCATTTTCTTCTCTGCTCAGAGCAAATTTTACAGATGTGCAGTGATCAACAAAATAGATCAGTTTTTGTAAAACCCCGACATGATTCAGATGCCAGCTTTCTTCCTTCAGGTTCTTTTAATCTGCTCTCCAGGTCCTTATTTATGCTCTCCCTCAGATATATGTAGCTCTTCACAGAAAGCAAAATTTCCTATCATGTCCTGCTTCGGTCACAAAATATTAAATTCTTCCCTTATCACAAACCATGTGTTAGCTTCACCATTCAAAGTGTTTATGAAAAAGTGCTGTGAATTCCTTGCCTTTGTGCATCAGTCAAATTCCAAACCCACTGCATTTCTGTGGGTGTACAAGCAATTTAAATTTCAGCAATTTTCTGTTAGCATTACCTTTTATTTCCAAGTAGTGAGGAACTCAACTAAAAGTGATGATGGAAAAACTTCAAAGACTTCAGAGCTCGAGTTTGACTTGGAGGTTGATTCATATCCTATTAAACACTGCCGCAGAAGTAATGTTCTCCATCGCATCAGACCTGTTTTTCCAAAGCCTTTGATAATGGCAGAAACACAAGACCTGTCACAGGGATCTTGCCCTTGTGGGTTGGCTGATGGGCTGTGAAAGCCACGGGTGCTTTGCCACTGCAGCGCTGATGCTCAGCCAGCCTCCCACTGGCACAGAGGGCAACGGCTCTGCAGAGTGCTACAGAAAACAGTGCTTCACATTCCCAATTTTAATACACCCTTCACTAAATGAGGAGAGAGTGAATGAGGGCCAAAGTACTGACTCACATGAAGGTGTGTTTTCTTCTACCTACAGGGTGACTCTTACATTACCTGCTGTGCCCCAGCAGGAGATTATCATCATTCCCATCTTTCAATAGGGAATTAATGTTGTAATCAGGAAATTTACAGTCCTATAAAACATTGAAGGGACTGAAATAAACTCCAGTTTCTGGTGTTGTGAGTGAGGATCTTATTTGCAGATACCCCTTGAAACAATCTGAAAAGGAGACCTACATCTAACCACTAACGAAAATAAAGCGAGCAACCGAACTACTGGATAATGAAATTAAGTATTAAACTAAAATGAGAAAAGGACTGTAGCATAAAACTAACGACTTTTGTGACGCCTCTAGTGAAGCATATCTTTTTCTCACATGCTATCTGAGGCAGTGATAGCAAATGGTCTGGGATGGATCCAATACCTACAGCTAGCGCTATTCAAAAGGAATTATTTTTTTATTTTATTTTGTAGCTTAATTTTCAGCTTCAGTGCAATATCCCACCACAGGTTCCAGCTCAACAAATACGATTTCTGGAAGGGCAGACATTTTTCACTCTCTTCTACTACATCACTGGCTGCACAGAGAGAAGAACTGGAGCCACTGCAAACTGTATTCCAATAAGGCATTAGTTATATATATTGGCTCACTTAATTCATATGAACCAGACCTTGGTTTCTTTCAAGAGATAGAAATTAAAATAAATGAGCTGACTGACAGAGAAGGTGAACATGACAACAAATTTGCCCACTAGAAAAAAAATCATTAAGGTTACTCTTAACTATTACGAATGGAGCAACGCTGAAACAGCCCACATAAATCCCCTCCAGCTGAACAAATCAGGAATGTGTGGCAGAGAATTTCTTCCAGGAAATGCTGGAAATATACAGCCCCATTGCTACAGCACTTCAGTGCAGAGGAAAAAAATCTTTTGAGAGTTTGGAGAAGATTAAAGAAAGGTTTCTCATGAATGGAGATTCCCACGCTGAGCACGAGCTGAGGCAGACAGGGGCTCCGTATAGCCCAGCCCTCCTGGCATGGCTCAGCCTTCTGAAGAATGGAGATTCCTTTTATGAATTATCAAGGAGGATTCTCTGAACCAAAAATTGAAACAGAGAGAATCTGAAATAACTCTGCTCTTAAAATACCTTAGAGGAAGTTTTTAAACCGCTTCCCACAGCCACACATACAAACTTCTGCGTTTAGGAAAAATGTGATGGAACATATTTTAGGGATAGAGTTATGGTTCTGAAGAAACTAGTCGTAAAAAGAGATAAGCAGAAGGAGCAATGCTCACCTTTCAGTGATTGACAGTGACTTTTAACAGCTTGAATCTTGACATAAGCACCTCAGCTAAATGCTCATCACTGGCAATGCTTCAAAGGAGCGACTTGTCATAACCAGACTAATGATCAGAATTGGAGAGAAAGGACGATAAAACTTGCCTTTTAGAGAAGTCCTATTTATTGACATACTCTTGATTTATTATCAGCTAAAGGCTGAAAACGCAAGGGAAGTCTGAACGTCTCAGCTGAAGCAGAAACCTGAGTACACAAACAATAACCCAAAGCTTTCCACCAGGGTGCAGCAAGCTGACTTCCTGGGACTTCTTTCTGTTTTGTCATGAAAATAAGTTCAAGGAGAAAACGTGCTGTCTTGTACTTTGTGTGGGGGTTACCCTAACTGGACATCTAGGATTAGATTCAGCCCTAACAAAAAAAAGAGTCAGCTGAAGTCACCGCAAGCACGAGCCCTTATGCTAGTACTGCACTGCCTTATGGCAGAACGTATTGGCAGAGGGGACTGGAATATGGTGGGATTTCATTCATTGACACAAATAACAGTTCTTCATGACCAAACTCTTATGCCTGACATCAGTAGTGGACTATATAGTCATCTTGGTTCTTTCATTTTACAAGTCAAAGGCACGCAGTTTGTCTGCTTGCCAGGGCAGCAGCTTTATAATCTGCTGCAGTTTATAATCTGCTTGCTGTTCTACTTGATGCCATAATTATTTTCTCATTTCTAAATTCACTATTAATTTTAATTAAGCTCATCTATGCTCATTAGCTTAGCTAATCTATCTTCACTTTCAAGCACACACACACACACCCCAGTCTTCATTTCGATACAGTGTTGGTGCGAAAAGCCTTATGCAAAGAGGTAGAAAGAACCACATATGCAACAAAGTTAAAGGGCTTATAACTGCAGCTAGATGAGGGTTTTTTAATTAAGATTTTTCCTGTTTAAAAAAAAAAAAAAAAAAAAAGTCAATTAGTTGGGATCAAAACTTTTCAGAGACCTACCTCCTGTTTAATAAAATGTTCATCAGAGGTTTTCTCTGGTGCAAAGTAGAGAATAATCACTAGCTAATAAAAATCAAACGTACAGGTCATATCTCATCTACAACAGAGGAGGTGCTGAGCACGCTGCATTTGATTAGAAGAAAATTCAGATTTCTCTTTCAACCCTGTGCATCCCTAGCTGTGAAACTACTCCAGTGCTTGTTTCCATCAGATGCTTGAGATTTCCTTCAGCGCTGGGGCGCAAATTCCAGATCTGATATTTTTTCATGCAGCTGAAGTTTTCTGAGCTGTCCCTTAAGATCATTTTCCTAACTGATTATGTTTTTTAATGAAAGACTAAATGAAAGATCAGATAAAGTGCAATAATATTAGTAATATGTAATAACAGGTTTTGGTTTTGTGGTTGTTTTTTTTTTTTCTATTTCCTGCCCACAGATTTTAAGTGACGCCTCAATATCTGAACGGACCATAAAATTTTGCAAGGAAGTTCTAACCTTGCCTATGTCCTCTCGTATAACTAATGTGATCAATACCAATTAACCAATTCAGAAGCTGCTGAATCAGGGAAAATTGTCCATGGGCTGCATCAGTCCTTTGTTTACTCTTTCACTTTGCTACTTCAGCTTCTCCCCTAAGCCACATCACTTATTTTATGCTACTGCCATCCATCAGACTCTTCTATCTACAATAGTCTTCAGAAAAACAAATAATAGCCAACACAGACCATGTTCACAGTATGTTGTCACCCAGTGTCCTAACAGTTGCTGGTACCAGATATTTCAGAAGATGATAAAAAACCCTACAGGAGGCAGATGTGAGACAATCTGCTCTAACTCACACACAGAACTATATCAGGTCCATAAAGTTCATCTATATCCTCGGAGATTTTAAAATTGAGGCATATTCCAGTATTAGCACTTACTCATATGAAGCCTCACCAGTCATACTCTATTTTTCCCTTTGTCCTCTTCCCTCCCAGCTGTTTCTGATGTCCATACCAAATCAGAAACCCACTTCACCTACAAACATCTTTCCATACATTCAGAAGAATATATGTGTCGAAAAAATGGTTTAAGAAGTTTTACAGTGCTCTGTTTAATAAGGTGCATACATTCAGCACACAGGAGATTAAAGGAAGATAGAGACAAGTGGTGGCAATGGTGATGAGGAGATGGTTGGACTAGATGATCTTGTAGGTCGTTTCCAACATTGTGATTCTATGAAGTTGGCATGATTGTTAACACTAGTAGAGGGAAGCAATGTCTGCAGTCCTGCACCAACAGATCATAACACTTCCATGACAACCAGTGAAGCTGCATGAAATAGCCATTTAAATAAATGTTGCTATCACTGACAACTCCATGTTTCACTTACTAAGGCCTTCATTTACTTTGAGTGTAAAACAAATCTCCAGGAGTTGTTACAATTAGATCTCAACATCACCTGTTCTCTGTGGGGAAGAGAAAGTATGCGAATTGCATCTGAACACCGTCGAACTCATATTCATGTATTCAATTTCATGATCATCTCCAGAGGATAATGACACAAAATAGAATATACTTGTCTTTACAGCTCATTCTAGGTCTCCACTTTCATCATAGACTGTTTTTCCTTTTTTTTTTTTTTCTTCATTCTTTTTTTCCCCCCTTTCCTTTTTCCCAACATCATTTGGAAGAGGCCCAAGACTGCTTGAAGGTGAGTTCAGGAAAAATATTTGGTTGAGAGACAGTTTAGATGTCATTTGGTGATATAGAAAATGTCCTTGTATTCCTGCTTCTCTTGAATTATGTTTCAGATGTTGATACAATAGTATCCCCAAGCTTTGAAATGATTACCCACTTACACAGACTCACAAACAGAAAAAAGAAAAATACAGCAGTCAGCCTCCTGCAGCCCCAGCTCTGCTGTAGATTTACATTCACCTGTAGAGACCATCAGAAGTGACCAAGAAGGGAGGGGGTGAGCAGTGGGTGCATTACTGGGGGAAATGTCAGCATTTCAAACTAAGAGCAAGTTCTGTTGTCATGACAACGTGATGTAAAGTGTTTTCTTAAAGAAAATGATTGCAATTTAATTGAAAAAGAAAAACTCAGTTAATAGAGCAATTTTGGATGATGTGTTTTAGGAGGTTATGACACGGATTAAAATACAACATATTACCATAAACAGATTTCTAAAAACCTTAGGCAGTTGCTTCACAAAACTGACATTCTGTAAAAACCTCATTTATCATTAGAAATGAATTTTAAAAGTCAGACTATTTTTAAAACATTTCAAATTAATTTCACATATTTTCTATGAGTTATTCAGAAAACATTTGATGGTTTGCTCCCTCATTTACTCTGTAAGCAATTGATATAAAGTAGCTTGGTATTTTATGCAGCGCAAAGCATCTGTTAAGTGCTGTAGAAACACAACGTGCTACTGGCCTCCAACCCCATAATTGCAGTGGTCAAAGGGCAGAGGAAGGCAATATCATTACCCCATTTCAAAGCAGGAGCAGAGACACAGGGCATGTGAAGCCAAAGGCTCGAAAATCACGTGCAAAGCTTCCAACAGCACTGGGAGTTACGTCAAAATTGCTGTAGTCCAGTTCTGTAATTTACAATTCCACCTCCATCTGAGAGAGAGATGGGTGACTATTCTCCTTCAAGCACACTTATTTTTTTCACTGAGTTTTGTTATTAAAGCTTTTATCATTTAGTGCTGCCTAAAAAAGAATTTTTGTCACCACATGCAAGCGTGACCCATGCCTTGGGGCATGAACTGGAGCAGAACAGCAGTAACAGAATACTGAGGCAGCCCTTGCTCACTGGCCATTAAAATGAATAGATTACATCTCCCACGGTGGCAAGAGAGAATGCAAGTTTATGTCAGTCTAAGTGACCTTGTGTAGCTTAGATGAAGCTGGAGAGTTCCTCCCTGTTCCCATACTTCCAACAGAAAAAAAGGCCTTTTTTTTTTTTTTTTTTTTTACAGAAACAAAATACCTTGGGAACAGCTTGAGCTTGCTTTCATTTTCCCTTTCTCAATACATCCTGCTTCAAACAAACAAACAAAAAAACCCTAAAACATTTGGTTTAAAAAATAATGAATCAGAAAATTTAGATTTGAAGTTTTACTTGACAGCTTCCAAACAGGATGGATCTCCAGCAGCGAGTTGGGAAATGTGCCCCTAAAATGCTTGCTGCCTCTGCAGAAAAACATCTTGGCAACCGTAGATTCATCTTGCCTACAGCTGAGCACTGGAAGCACGTGCCCTGGCATTTGGCATTACACTGATTTATTTACTTGTGGGAATCAGCACAGGACAGAGTCCCATGCGAGTGGACAGGAATGGGCAAAGAGAGTTAGCTAGGGGAAAGCCCAACAGCTTCATGTTAGTGCCGTGTTCTTCCTGCATATTTATTTATTTTTAAACACACACCCACGCAAAAAAAAAAAACTATTTACACCCTTTTTGGTGAGAATTCACTGAAAGAGAACTCAGAGAAGCAGGAATGGCAGAGAGGAAATGGGAACATTGAAGAGCAGATCATGTTGGAAAGAGCAGAAAGCAGTTTGAGAGCACTGCTGTGTGCCAGGACACACCAAACAGTGCCTGTTTGCAATGACTTCTCAGTAGTTTTTGTGGGGTTTCAGCATCTTGCAGGAACAAAGTCAGTATTTTCAATAAGCTGCAGCATCTAGATCTGAAAACCCCCTAGAAAAGGAGTGCTGAATCCAGCTCCGTTTCAAATGAGGGATAAGAGCAATTTACTGGAAAGGTACATTCTGAGTAGATACTGCAACTATTCTGATATAAAATATTACTTGTCTTGTTGAAAGCTTACAAACTATTTGTCATCTCAATGCTCTGTTCCCTACAATATCAAGATCTGGAAAGCCGTGAATTTCCAGGCAATGAAAACACAGCTTGTGTTAAGAAATTATCTCATGTACAGAAAAATGGCTTTGCAGCCTCTTCCGGAAGAAAGTGAACACGGTCTTCTGGTCTGCTGCAAAAAATCATCTGTGAGCTCAAATTACATGTGATGTAAAAAGAGGGATGTTGAGACTTACAAAGAGAAAGCCACCTTTCTCTTTGCAGAGAACTGCCTGCAAAGCACAGAGGAATCGCCCTCCAAGCCGGAGCTCTGAGAAGACAGAGCGAGCTGAGAAAATCTCCCTGAATGTCCAGCACAGAAATTTGTAGTGAAGCCATCTGTATGTCAGATGTGTCTTGTTCTGCATCTGTCAGGCTGGAAACTCTCTTGTGTGATCCCATCAATGAAGGGCTGGAACAGCACTGTGTGATTAGCTCTGACACTGCTAAGACTTCTCCAGTGGTTTCCGGCAGGAAGACTGCTGTGCACCATGGGCTCTGCACCACAGATAAATTAAAAAATCACAGGGCACTTCTTAGTGTTCTGCTGGTTACCCATAAGATCTTGACTCCCTTGCACGTTTGTCCTCCGACACCCTTTCGTGGAAAGGGCCCCTTTCCCTTTCCCTTTCCCTTTCCCTTTCCCTTTCCCTTTCCCTTTCCCTTTCCCTTTCCCTTTCCCTTTCCCTTTCCCTTTCCTTTTCCCTTTCCCTTTCCCTTTCCCTTTCCCTTTCCCTTTCTCTTTCCCTTTCTCTTTCCCTTTCCCTTTCCCTTTCCCTTTCCCTTTCCCTTTCCTTTCCTCCCCTCCCCTCCCCTCCCCTCCCCTCTCCTCTCATCTCCTCTCCCTTGGTTATCTTATATTCTTATATATTCTATTATTATCTATAATATCTATCTATTATATATTCTTATATATTATAATATTCTATATTATATTATATTATAAACTGCGCCATGTGGAAATGCTGCTGAGTTCATGTTTGTACAGCACCGAGCACGAAGGGATTCTTGGGTGTCTCGAAGGGTCACTGTAATATAACAGTAATATAACAGTGAGGTGCATCTCCTCAAACACTACTGAGGCCAACAAAATGAATCCCAGCAAGTTCTTAATCAATGATGCCCTCTCTGTGTGAGTTCAGAATCTTATTTGATCCCCCTGATGTTTCAAAATGAAGTTTTAGTACTTCTTCCTCTTCTGAGTATTTCAGAGAGATAATTCAGGGTCTACCAGTGTTTTCTGACCCAGAAACAAGATTGCAGAATAAGAACTTGTTTCTGCATCTGGTGTACACACTAATAATTCTCCACAAGAGCAGTTCAGTTCACTCAAATGATCCCCTTAGAATTACTGCAATGGTGGGGCTCTGCAGGTGGTCCTCCAGATCACACTGAACACAGCCTGGCTCTCAGATGCAAGCCTGAGGTTAGATCAAACCAGCAGTTGGAAAACATATCTTGTAAATTCTGCCAATTTGATCAGTATTAGATGAAAAATAACCCCAAGATATCATTTTAGAAAGGAAAATGGAAAGAAAACACATTCACCATTCTATTTACTAGAGATCTGAACTTCTAAAAGCATTACTGTGAGAAGAAGAAGGGAGAACACACAATAGACTCAAAATTATCATCTTATCTCCCCAGTCACACCTGTGGCTTTGTTGACACAAGGATACATTACAAGAGATTATCAGGGTTCAAGCTAACCTTCATATCTTCATAGCATCAAGTGGATGTTAAAATCAGCATCACAGGCACAGAAGATCCTATTTTGCTCAGTTAACTGCAATAGTAACATCTTTTCAACATACGTCTCTGAAATGCAGCTTGCAAGAAGGTAGACTGCTTGGAATAACAAGTGAAAAAAAGCACAGGGACACTTTGCTAGAAAACAAGGAAGGAATTTGAGTTGTGTCAGTGAAATCGGTAGGAAATAGCAGTAAGCATGAATAAAAACTCTGGGAATTTGACCCTAAATCAGCTTACAGTTTTCAACAAAGTGAGCTTTTACAATCTGGTGGAAGCTCTAATTATATTGTCATAAAAAACATAGCATTGTTGAAGTCTTATTTCTGAAGGCTCGCAAAGAGGCATCTATAAAGGATTTTCTTTTTCTTTGTGTTGTGATAACAGATGATATACGAGGTGTCAGATTAGAGTGAGTAATGTGGGACAAGCTACCTTCATCATCCCTCTGACAAGGAAGCCAATAAGCAATCAGATGGCTTTTATTAAGCCATTTTAAGGGCAGAAGCCCCTAGCTGTGACCCCTCGTTCTGGCAGTGGTTCCACAGAAAAGGATGATTAAAGGATGTATTTCATAGAATGGTATAAAGGCTCTCAGTTCCATGCATGAAACATGCCTTTAAACGCCTGAATTCATGCAATTGCCACAAACGTTGTTTGGGACATTCTTCCATCTCACACCAGAAACACATTGAGCTTCAGGGAGACAGCGCCCAAAATTTCAGAAAGACAAACAAAATTCCTCTCTACGTTCACAGAGAACAAATGCTTTGAAGAAATAGCTCAGCTTCAGCGAGCTTCTGCCAAAGCAGGGAACTGCCATCCAAAGCCCACCAGCGTTCTGGCAGCTCACTGATGCCTTTTGGCACAACTGGCCTTCCCAGGAGCACTGCTGGGCCACCCTGTGCACACTGTGCCTCCATCACAGCCCCAGGGACCAGCTACCACACCAACGGCTGCCCAGATGTAAAATGGGGGCTGCCTGGGCATCAGGGCCACTGGCTACCCTGCTTTAGTTATGAAAAATATAGAAAAAACACAGCAGTTACGTTTCCAGTTGGAACAGTTCAAATTGTTTGACTTTTCAGTGAATTGCAAATACTGACATGAACAAATCTGTTCAAAGGCTGCAGGTGTAACAACACAGGCCTGGCGCTCAAACCACTGCACAATCTTCAATGGTGTTATTATCCACTGGCATCAATCATAGAACATTCAGACTAACTCAGTGTAGAAGTACAAAAACATGCAAGAAAGACATAATAATACCTGGTAATAATAATGATAATAATAATAATAATAATAGTAATTCCTGATCGGTGTTCAAACCCCTTGAAAGTTGCCACTATAGACATCACCTTCAGCATGGAAAGAGTTTATTTCCAAGACTTGCTTTGTATTATAAAAAGCATTAATATTAAATAAAATATTTGCTTTTACAGTTATTGGATGTTGCTGTTTCTTAAGCAGAACATACATTTCTAGTCTGATCCACTCAAGAAATTTCTTTAAAAATTAGAATCAAAGAGAGTTTTCTTTCAGAAGTGTTTTAGTGAAATGATAGAAGAATTGTCTGCTGTGGGAAGGTCATCAGTATTCACTGCAAGTGGAAAGGTGTCAGCCAGGCTGACATACTGACAAAGCTCCATCTTCCACATGTGTAGTTTTAATTCCCAAGCACAGATTGGTGATGTAAAACCATATAGTGCTACGGCTGAATTCTCACTCAAAACTGGTCAGACCTAAGTTGTGTCTTGCCCAACATCTTCAAATGCCAAACAAGAAGCATAGGAACTTATCAAGTCAAGGCTCCTTTGGTTCACTTTTCACCTGCATCATTTGTTATGGCAGGTGCTGGGTGCAGAGCACACCTGCAGCATGGGCTGACATTGCTATTGCAAACAAACTACACAGACAGCGGGAGCAGAGCTGCTCTCCCTGAAGCTTAGAGTGCATTGCCAGAATTTAGTGAAGAGAGTTTCTATAAATAAGCACCACGAGTTGTCCATTCTCTATGTTAACATTTCCCATCTCTGTAACAGTACTCACACTCAGTCTCACATACAGAGGATGATGAAAGCATGGCAAAGGCAGGGTGAGGAACACAGAAGGTAAAGATTTAAAGGAAAAGAAAAAGCAAATGTTACATTTTGCTGTTGACTAAGATAAGATATACCCCTTTTATCTGTCTGCACCAAAGACAAAATCACTGAGAGAAAGAATGCGTGCCAAGTAGCACACGCAGGATAAGCCTTGCACTGTAATTACATGCAGGAGAGAGCTGGAGGAGGAACTGCTTAACAAGAAGAAAACCAGAAAGAACAAGCAAGGAACACATTTTCAGGCTATGTTACATTATGAGAAAGGCGGTGTTTAATCACAAGAAGAATCACAGAATGCCCCAACTCATTTCTGGCAATTCGCACTGCCTGCTCCCAGGCAAAGGACAAGCCCAGCTGCCCTAGCTGCCTCGAGCTGGGATGTGCTTCCTCCAGTGTAGGTACATCCACCATACTGCTACCTTCCCCCAGGTAACCATGCAGCCATCCTGGCATGCCACGTGGATGCACTCATACCCGATGATACGCTTTCGAACAAAAACCCTGCTCATCTTTTAAGCATTGCCATTTCACAGCGTGCCAACATACTTTATTTTTGGGAATAGCCTTTCACCTAACACAATAAGATGCATGTACTCACTTGGTGCCTAGCTACTGTTTCAACAGCACTCTTAGCAACAAGCATCCTTTGCTGGGGAGGCAGACAAGCGCTAGCTGCTCACCCTGCTGCTGGGCTCAGCAGGGTGCTGTGCAGCATCCCATCTCAGCACTGGCCCCACAGCAGGAGAGGGTGCAGCAGGACACCTCCTCTGCCATCCTGCTGAGCACTGAGGATCACCTTTGGCCATCTGGTTGCCAGAGCAGCAGGTGCTTCCCCCTCTGTTTGCAGAGTCCCTCCTCTCCCTGCTGCAGTCTCCCCTCGCCCTGGTGCCAGCTGACACAGGGTTCTGCCCTTCTGTGATAGTTCAGTTCAAAACAAACATGAAACTCTCCATCATGTTTGACTCACCGTCGGTCATTTGTTTCATGTGACAAGACTGCTATTCCCAGGCAGTCTCATTATCTACAGCAGAGATCAGTGCAATATTCTACTTACCTGTGATAAGATTCTTCAGGCCACAACAAAACCTATTTTATAAGGCATTTCTCTATGTTGTCTATATATCTAGCAAGTATAGACCTCTCCTAAAATTAAAGTAACCTTTATACTTCAACAGTAAACCTAATATCTAGCTGTATACACATAACCCCATCATAGAACTTGTATCATTTATGGATTGCTCTTTCAGGTTTTATTTTATATATCATTATTTCAGTAGTGATAGCATGCTTAACTATGCCTTGTGTCTGCCCAGCGTATGCAGCCCTAGCTGTACCATCGGATCTAACACGGTCCAATTTTCACATTCATCACGGAAAAAATCTTGTCTTTTCCAACTTTAATGATTCCTTGATTTTGTTAAAAAGCTGCCATCAACTATAAGTGTGTGTTGTCCCCAGACTTTTTATTAAAACAGTGCAAAATCACATTTACTATTTTCCAACATTCCGCTCCTTTTTTTCCTTCCTTCCTTCCTCTTTCCTTGCTTTCTATAGAAACCTCTCCACTTCAAATTTTAAGTTCCTCATCTTTTCAGTGACAATCTCAGTGAAAAGCTTTCCATGCACTCGCATAGGTGGAATCCGAGAAGGCAGGGAACAGGGTTGTTCAAGCCTCCAAACGTGCTGCAGATTTAATCCTGGAGGGACTGGGCTGAGCCCCAGAAACACTGAAGCACAACAGGAGAGCAAGCAGACACCAGAAGGGCTGGGGTCACTGCAGGCTTAGTCCTGGTGTGAGAGATGTCCCGCTGCAGCATAGCCATGCCTACCAGCACAGCCCACTAGTCTCAGCGTGGGGAACAGCCCCAAACTACACAAAGATGGAAACACACCAGGATTTTGCTACAGCTTCTTTATCCTTACAGCAAAGCAACGTAGAAAAACTGCTGTTTTTGTATGGGGATATGACTCCACCAGATTATCAGAGTGGTTGAGGCCAGACCTCCTAAATGTCAGCTTTGTTCTACCACCCCCCTACATATTTACAGAGTCACAGTTTAAAAAGAACTAATTAGTATGGTATGAAAAAGCACAAACCCAAAGATGATATTTGGTGCATTTCTGCACTGGAACCTGCGATTAATTACAATGTGTTGACGTTCAGAGAGGTGTATTGCAGAAAGACCTGATTAACCCACTCGCTTGGGATTCTTTAGGGGTCACCAGTAATATCACTGTTGTTATTTTGATGGACGTTTTGCTTTCTTTTAAGTGCATTGTAATTTTGCTCCAGGTAAAAAGGAACCACGCAGAATGTTTTATTTAAAATGTTCAAAGAATTTTCTAATTCTTTCCCCTTCACAGCACATCTCTTGTTCTGCAAACCTTTTTATAACATGGAAATTAAAAACAGTAAGGATATAGGAGCATTCATAATGCATCATTTAGGTGATATGTTTAATTAATGTGAACAAATTCATCATTTTATTCTGGTTATCAAGATGGCCTAAGCGATGCAAGATTTCCATAAAGCATGAAATTGGTGCCATGGCCTACAGAGCTCTCTTACAAACTGACTTCAGATACTTTATTGCACTGAAAATCACACTGTATGCTTATTTTCATGTATGTGTGCTGGCCCACACATATGCTTATTAGGAAGATGAAGTAATAGCTTATCAAAATAGTATAAACAAACTTCTCAAAGAAATTATTTGGGCCAAAATGGCAAATTTTACTTTAAAAAGGAAAATGGCATTTCCAGGGTTCCTAATGTGAAGCAGGTACAGTTAAATCGAGCAATTTCCTATCTCATCCCATCCCAATAACCTGCTCTGGTCTTCTGAAATATTCATGAAAGAATAATTATTGCCTTTTATGGTCAAAATAAAATGCTGTTAATGGCACGCTATATTACAGCAGTTCCTAATATTTTCCCCCAGCAATCACCCATTTATTTGACTTGCACTTGGCTCCAGCTTATTATTGCCCTCAGTGTAATCAGAAGGGCACACTGAATGAGGAAAAAATGCTATTAGGATCAGTATTTATCATAGGGACACTGATTGTTAGAATGAACGGAGGAACCCATTTTTGGCAGAAAATGTTATCTAACGTGAAGTCCGAACAGCCTGAGATCATGTTTATCCAAATCACCCTTGGGCATAAGCCCACATTTATTAAACAGAGTTCCCAGGGAGCTGATGCTAATCACGCACTGCCTCTCTCCACAGCTGGATTCCCAAGCAGTGGCCAGCAGGGAGGTGTCCTTTGTAGAGATTATCCGCCAGCAGCAAAGCCATGTTTAACTCACAGCAAGACATTCAGATGTTTCAATGCACTGACTGCAGCAGACACCAAGGAATGACAACTTCCCTCATCGCTTTGCCTCTCAACTGAACCCTTTTAACTTCTAACACTTCAGCAGAAACCTGGTCCTGACCTTCCTGAGAAATGTCACCCACCAATGCTTTCATGGGGTGCCTGGGGCCATTTGCTCAGCTTTAGCAACAGGACCAAGACAAAAAGGAAAGCAAGGTAAACACAAGGTGATACTCTCTTTGCTTTAATTTTTTTTGTTTGAATTAAACCGAAACACTCCTGCTCCTCCCAAGAGAAAGTCCTAAAACCCTTGAGAGTTGCTGAGCTTATCCACGAGTCTGGAAGCCTTTTGAAGATTCCCTTGCTTTACGGATAAGAAAAATACTACCTGAACATCAACTCTATCTATCTAAATTTTTAAAATCAATCGCCCTAAATATAGTCTTAGTGCAAATGGGTCTTTCACTAACAAATGAACAGGGAAAAACAAACTTCATTTCTTTCCTGACATTAGCTTAACTGTAGCATTTGTGTATTAATTCCCCTCCCCCCCAGATAGTTTGCAGTTATACATGACTGTCAAAAAATCTTGTATTAGACAATTTACTATAACACAAGAGATTAATATTTTCCTTTTGTCATTATTATTTTGTGTTTTCATTCACTAGAAAAGGACACAATTCAGGGGGATCTTGAGCTTCTATGTTACAACCAGAGACTATCCTCAGACCCCTCACCCATGTAAGGTGTGATCTAGAGCTAACATGGACTCATTAAGGTTGCATGGACTGTCATGACTTCTTACATCCTTTGATACAACGTCTGGCTACAGTTGGGTCACTCTCAAGACATGCAGATGATTCCTCTTGCACAGGATAATTTTAAAGGAGAAAACGTGACTTGCTTAAGCAAGTGAGCTGTGTAGTAATATCAGCATTCTTTCTCTTACTTCTCTTACAGAATGAACAGACAAAAGCCTGTTTTCTTCAGAGTAGTCTCTGCAGCATGACTTTGCATATATATAAGTCTAAGAGTAATATATGGTCCTCACTCACAGGTGATTTCAGCAGGAGTTACTTCATCGTCATTGCCTGACAACCCAGTAAGACACAGCATGCAACAAAACCTATCAATTCTCAGTATTGTGCAGGCTCACTTCTTAATTTTTAACGCATGCAACCCTTGAACACAGCTATTTGCTATTACAGGTGAGGCAGCACAAGCATATGGTAAGTGGAGGCCCAGTGAGCTGGAACGTCCTGTTTCAGCTGATATTCTGCAGAATTGTTTGGCTGTGAGAGCTCAGCAATATATTTTGATAGGCTTGACTATGCAGCTATAGATCTAGTTTGCTTCCCACTCGGATATTGTTCATGCTTCAGTTATCATGCACAAAATTAGAGATAAGCAATATTAAGCACAGCACTCTGTACTGCAGTTCTGCCCAAGAGGGCTGATAACGGATCCCAGTCTCCTTATGGTTTTACAGGAAGCTGAGTGACTGCATGTCTGGGAAGCAGAAGCAGATAAGTATTCTGGGCTTTATGTTAATGCAGTGTCTGTCACATCCTTCTTCACTGGGAGCTTTCAAAGTCTTGGTGGAAATGCTAAAATAGAAGACCTTTCTACTAGTGCTATTTCAGTGAGGAAGCCACCATGCTGAAACAACTAGTAAGGATATTTTAGCAGTTTGCCATGCAAAAAAAAAAAATGCATGACTTTCAGAACATGACCATTGACAGCAATTAGCATGTATTTATAACATGCCTGTGACTAACTGCATTCTTACCTGACTCTTGCAGATACATAAATAACATTTATGCATGGGCTTCGAAGCCCACAGGTCTCTTAATTTTATGGAGGTTTGGTCCATTAAGAACAGTAAGAATCACATACAGTTATCCCACCTTTTATTGCCAACACTTTAGAATACAGTTCAAGAGCCTACTCCCTGGTGTTTCTGCCCTTCTCCCTTTTGCTAGGAAAATCCCTTTCCAAGAGAAGTCTTAATATGCTATCACCCATGTTAGAGAACATTTCTTGTAGTCTAGGTGTTCTCTCCATATTCAATCCATGGGGTCTGATACTTTCTTTAAATGTCTGCAGGTTTGAGTTGTACCCAAACCACCCAATGTGTGTTGGTGCACCCTATGACCATTGCTGAACAAGTCCTTTGCCCATCAGCAAGCTGCCCTCCTGCTCTTTCCATACAATGTAAAAGCACATGATTAAAACACGGAATCAAAGCAGTATATCCAAAGAAGAATTGCAACAAAATCTGGATCCCATTGTACTTTAGGCAATACAAGTATATCAAGATACACAACAGGAGTCAGTTGTTTTCTTGAGCATTGTCTTTCAATTGTGCATCTCTGACTCATACTTTCAGGGCAAATATTCCAAAGCTTCAAGTATTTTTATTGTCACTGCTCAGTATATTATTCCCTAGTTCCAGACATACTGAAACCAAAACTATTTTATTGGAAGGGTTTGCTTTCAGCTCTAAAATTGTCAGGCTTTCCAAAGGAAAAGGGGTGGGGGGTGGGGGGGAACGGGAAGTCAAATGTACTTTCAGATAAGAAACTAAAACGATGGAACCACAGAACCATCACATTATTTATATCACTATGGCGTAGATATATATATATATATATTTTTTAAATAAGGAGAGTATCTGATTAAGATTTCTAAACTGAAAGAATCTTTATGTTACCTACAGCTCATGATCTGAAAAATCATTTCTCAGAATAACAAAGAAGCTCATTTTCCAAACCTCTTCTAAATGATAGCTTCGGATGGAGACGTTTCCAATGGTTGCTTTCTTTTAGAGCCCAGTTGTAAATGAACACAGAACACCAATTACTTCTCTGTACACTTCTATCCGTCCAGCAAATTACAAACTTGATTTCTCTTGGGATATAGAAAAAGAGCCTCAGCAGATGCAAGTATGCTGACTTACCATAAATGAAGATCCAGTTCCTGCTAGGAAATGAAAACCATCTACATAACTCAAGTGTACTCTAAGTCTCATGAAAAGATTCTGAGTCATCTGACTGATAAACTACATTAATTTAGCCTGATTGTTCTATTTAATCTAACGATTGCCTGGAAATCTCAGGGGATATTTTGTTTGGCGCCAAGAGAACAGCGTACTCACAGGAATGTCAGTTGCCTTCATGGTTGGTGGTCCTGTTTCAGAGCCTCAGAATCCCCCATCGGCTGCTCCACACAAACCTGAATTCCTGCAGAAAGAAAATCAGACACAAAAGTCACACATTTAAGTTACCTAGTTCAACTTTCTTGTTCCTTAAAGTCATCCTGTTTAAGATAAGACAGTGTTCTAGGGGGTCTGCTCGTACAAAAGGTAAGTAAAGAGCCAGTAGCCTATGCAAACATTGCTGAAAGGGTCGGTGTTACTTGCACAATGTTTTCTTTATTCTGTGGTCACTTGATAAGCAAGCATCCTCTGGATTTTCATCTGGATTGACACTGGTACCCCAGTGAGAGAACTGCCTAATCCTTTATCTGAAACCTATGCCAGAGCTGTGAGAAATTCAACAGCACTGGGGATATGCAGTCTATCGCCTTTTAAAGGGCCTCTGGGGTTTCTCAAAAAGATTTTAATGGAAACCAATGAGAACAACTTTGATTATCCCATGCTGTTTCAAAGATGCTGCAGCTGAACCACAGAGACCATGAATTTGAAAAGTAGCAGACAAATCTAGGGGAGAAGTGGTATTTGCTAAGGTTCGTAAGAAAGATTTATATTTCATATGACTGGCTGTATTTCAGAAGCTGTCATTTCCAGGAACGTCAGTTGGAGGTATTATTACTACTTATACAAAGCTCCAGATGCATTACAATGTTTGCGCAGACATTAAAGCCAGCAGTGAAAACAAATGGAAAGAAAGGAAGTAGGAGGCAAAGGACAGTATCTTCATGTGTACAGTCAGGGTCTTGCTTAGACTTAATTTGAAGGTTTGGATTTACTTTTCCACATCAGCTCACAAGTTAATTAGTTTTGCTCATCAATTTCCATTCCTGAGAACAATATGTTTATGCATGTTTTGGATGAGAGTCATGTTACCTTGAAGCAATTACTAACCTATAGCAAACTTGTTACAAATAAATTCTGGAGCACCATTATCCCGAATTCCCTTCTGCTGGTACTGCTTGTTGCCCAGAGCCTCTAAAGACACCCCAAGGTTTCCTTCTTCCTCAGAGAAACCATCATATCCATTATTGAAAATGTCACAGCAGAAATATTATGTTGTTTTGTTACTACACTGCTTAATGGCTTTCAAATATAACATTACAAACTCATTATAAATATCAATCTTGAAGAGGCATTAAAAATTCAAAGAATACTAAATTACCACGTGTAGGTGATCTAGAGTGATTATAAATTAATGACCACAAAGAAAGTTGAAATTCAAAAGTTCTCAAAAGGTAATTGAAGAGTTTTGTGCAAAACACCGCAACAATGGACACATCTCCTGTGGCACCACCTTATCTCACTTTTGCCAAGCACTGGTACATGGTTTTATTCAATTAAAATACCCAGAAAATTTCAGAGAGAATTATTCCACAGCAATCCTTGTCTTGTTTCTTTAATCATTCAACTATTCTGTAAGCTGTTACAACTCTAAAAACCACTCATTCCTCACTGCATACTGGACTTCTAAAAATGAGAAATCTGTTTCCTGAGCAGGAAATCTTTGGCACAGCCTCCCTTGAAATATTCAACTTCTGCTTCTCTCAGCAGTTCCGTATGCTGGGCTCTGCTGCAGTTTGCTCTTAGTCTTGAATGTGCCAGCTCCTTGTGAGGCAGTAATCCAGCAGTCCCAAAAAGGGACTTTCCTGATGATGACTATTAAGAAAGTTGCAACTGGAAGTTGTGTTTGATGACTATTTTTTGCAGGGGCATAGGCTCCCACTGCATCCTCATCGCACCTCACCATGGACAAATTTGGTTTCTCCTCACTCATCCTTTTGTAATTGAGGTAAACAAGAAACAAAGCTTAAAGCAAGGGGTTGAAAAAAAGAGATAATCTTTTAGATGCTCTCTTCTTCACAGACTGATGCCGGAACGTAAAAGCAGCCTTGTGCAAATCTTATTTCTAACCACAGTATTTTAGTTATCTCAGCAAACCCTGCTTCAGTTTTAAAAACATAATCTCTTTTTTCTACAGTGTTAAAATACTTCATGCAGGGACAGATAATTTGTCTGTGTGCTGACTACTAAATTATGCTAAACTAACCAGATTAATCTTTTCTGGTACCATTCAATGGCCATCATGCCTTGTCATCCTGAAGCCTGTGTGCTGAAAACAGCAACCAAAGCATTACAGGTCTCTACATCTATGACTCATTTGCTGTAAACACTTTTCCTGTGCACAGGGCACAAACCAACTGGAAGACAAGTAAAGGCAATCCAATCAGTCCTTCTTTTTTTGACTCTGTGGTAGTGGTTATGATCAATGGTGATTAGGAAGTAATAAAATGGGACGCACTGTAGGTTGCTCTGTTCTGAAAGTAATGCCTGCTATTTATTTCTGTAGAAACAACTATAGCTACAAAGAGCATAACAACACTGCTTGATAGACCAAATTCTCAGCTACAGAACACTGCTTTTCTTCATAGTCACCACCGTGAGCTATGCATTTTTGACAGAGATGAACAAGATCCTCTACCAGCGGAGACTACCACTGTTGCTGTCACCACTGCTGGAACGCACCACCCAGTCCTCACTGTGCTCACATCCACACGTTGGTCTCCATCAACTTTCAGCAAGCATGGAATGTCAGTGGGGTGCTGTTTTTTGTTTTTGTTTTGCATGGAGGAATTCAGTCCCACCCCTTTGCTCCATATGAACTCCCCTCTGCTGCCATACCCTGCTGTGTTCCGCCCGCGTCCAGCTCTGACATCATGGGCCAACAGAATAAAATAGGAGGCATTGCTTTCGGAGCAGTCCTCGTATATTTTTTATGAATGAATAAAAATCTGTTGTCATTAAATTAACACACCCATTTCATTAGCCTTTGCTAATCATTACACAAAATGAAATTTCATAGTTCCAAAAACCTAAAATGTGCTCCTCCAATTATATCAACATTCTTTGAAATATCTTTAATTGAAAGTAACTGGTAGAATATAATGCAGCATTTATCCTGGTGCCAGTGACACAAGGTTCATATCATAAAATGTTTTAACAAATGTTTTATTTAAAGACAGACTTGAAAAGTCTGTGGGAGTAATTGCCAGTTTGTCAGCTGAATCGCTTTGTCTTTTGGAAGAGCTTTTTGTCATTATATTAGATGATTTTCAGTGTCAGTGCAGGCCAATTTATGGGATAAATGCACCCCAGTGTCACTGCATTCTATTAATGAATATTAAAATATTATTTTGGAGCTTGTTTTTAAAAAACTGCCATTACTCATATACTGGCGGTCACGTCATTAAATGGCACACACACTGCAAACCTTCATTTCAATGATAAAAAGAACCATGATCTCTTTTTCCAAATTCTCCCTTCTTTCCCATACACAACAAAATGCAGTCGATTCAAATTAATTTCTTCATATGATAAAATATTTTCCCACATAGTGTAGCAAAATCTTAATCCTGCATGAGAATTTCTATTTAACTTAATGGGATTGTCCAATTGGGGCAGGAGGCGGAACTGGACCCTTTGTGCTCAGCAATGCTGTATTTGCACAACAGATATTGCACCAGTACACTGTCAAAAACCAAGAGATATGAACAAAATTTCTAGTTATTGTATGTCAGTGCAGCTCCCTGGTATTTTTAAAATGCTTACACGCCATTGGAAGAGAAAGATATTCTGCGTACACTTAAGAAACTGACATGTACTAACCCTCAAAAAGAGACATAATACCATCTGTTTTTGAACACAAGAATAAAACAATCTTAAGGATATGGTTAAAATTCTTTGCTCTAGCTGAGGAAGAATGTATAAGATTTACTGGATAAAATAATATACTATGATTTTCTTCCTTATCAAAATATTTTAATCTGTATACATCTGGATTATTCATGTATCTGTCTGCAAGAAAAAAAATGCGTGAGACTAACTTGCACAGATTTCTGTAGGAGATACTGTGTCTTGCATCTTCTGTAGGAGGAAAGCAGTTGGGAGATGAGCAAGAAATACATGAATCATCTTACAAATACTATCTATATATGACTTCCTCCTCGTAGGAAATAAAAGTTACCTGACAATTTAACCAGTAGCGTGGGTTTCTGACAACTTCGCATAAAGTTTGTTTGAAGAACACTCATTTTTAAATCTGTAGAATGCTTTTCTGAATATATTATAAATATTGATCTTGGGACTGGAACTCTTTGACATCTTTATCAATGACATAGATGATGGGATTGAATGCACCCTCAGCATGTTTGCAGGTGACATCAAGCTGAGTTGTGCAGTTGAGACAACAGAAGAAAGGAATGACATCCAAAGGGACCCTGACAAACTCAAAAGATGGGTCCATGTAAATCTAATGAGGTTCAACTAGGCCAAGTGCAAGGTGTTGCATCGAGATGTGTGTACAGACTGGGAGACGATTGCATGGAGAACAGTCCTGCAGAGAAAGATGAAAACTTAACATGAGCCATATCAGTGTGCACTCATAGCCTGGAAGGCCAACAATCTGGGGCCCCCAACTCATAAAAGATGTGGAGCTTTTGGAAAGGGTCCAGAGGAGGGCTACAAGGATGCTCAAGAGTCTGAAGCACGTCTCCTACGAAGACGGCTGATGGAGGTGGGCTTGTTCAGCCTGGAAAAGAGCAGGCTGTGAGAAGATCTAATTGCAACCTTCCAATATTTAAAGGGAGATTATAAACAGGACGGAAATCAACATTTACACAGATAGTGATAGGACAAGGTAAAATGGTTTTAAACTAAAGGAGGGGAGATTTAGATTAGACATCAGAGAGGGTGCTGAGGTTCCGGAATGGGCTGCCCAGAGAGGTTGTGGATGCCTCATCCCTGAAAGTGTTCAAGGCCAGGCTGGATGGGGCTCTGGGCAGCCTGATCTAGCACTTTATAATCCTGCCCATGGCAAAGAGTTGGAACTAGATGATCTCCAAGGTCCTTTCCAATCCTAGTCTTTCTATGATTCTATGAGCTGAACAGAATTCAAACTGGATAATTAAAAATGACAAAAAAAGCATTTAAAAAGTCTTTGAGGTGAATAAAGTCAGAACTATAGATAGGAACAATTAAATCTCCAGAAAAGTCTCCAACCACGTCTGACTTACAGTTTGATAAGTCAGCTGGAACAGCCTGGATTCTACAAAGAGTGCAGGTGATTTCACTTGTTACCCCTCTTTCCCCCCACCTTTCTGCTTTTAAATCCCCATGGTCTAATTTCAAGAAGTCCCTAAATTAATCCTTCTTTTCTTACACTCTTTGGGTGGTGTCCAGTGAAGTGATGGATTAAACGCTTTTTTTCTCTCTTATTTTCAAATGAGTAGGGAAATACAATGGCAGTTTTGGCAGAAGCTTTGCTGAGACCCATAGGACTCTCCTCTACCTCAGTGCCAGAGGTGCTGCCTTCCTCCAACCTTCTTGCAAGTCTTAGTGATGCCCACATGAGAAGGCAGTCAGTGTCAACAAGAACCACAGTGAAGCACTTCCCCGTGGGCTCTCAGCTCTGCAGCAGGAGGCTCTGAAGACTATGCACCTCTCCCCATTTCATACATCATTATTCTTTCTGCTAGCTCTCCATCTTTAAAGGATCAGATGCAAAGCTTTTCTAGAATAGATTTCAGTTCTCATAAGTCACAATTATTTTAAATATGACATATTTTCTTAGCTGTATTTTTTATCTTTGTTGCCTCAGGTTTATGCAGTCAAGATATAAAGAACAAATAAACATTACAGAAAGAGTAAGAGAAGAAGCAATCTGATTTTAGTAGCTAAATGAACCTCTAATTTACCTCTCAATGCTAACTCTGCCTCTGTTGGAGGCAATCTCTCCCATGCAGTTTATAATGGCTTCTGTGCAATGATTTTTAGATGTTTCCTATCAATGAATTAATTTCTCATGACTCAGCGCTTACACTATACATAAATATTGTTTCCATTTTATAGGGAAGTTGAATTTTCAAATAGAAAAGAGACTCAACCTTGTTTACAAACATGCTAAGACCTTTTTCTGAAGAGTATTAAGCTTTTTTGAAAACAGACTCCCCAGTTCAAAATATATATCTATTTAAAGCAAGAAAGCCTGGCATGTTTTCTCTTCAGAACTCAGAATCTTCATACCTTCAGAAGAAGAGAAAGTCTTGATCAAACACAGAAGCTAAAGGGCTGCTCGGTTCTCTATTTTTCAGGAAGAAAAGCAAGAAGAGAAAAGTGAAAAGACCAAAGCAGCACAGACCTTGGTTTCACTCACTTGGAATAGTTTAATGATGAAGTCATGGGAAAAAAAAAAGTTCAGAAGCATTACTCAACATATTTAAGATCCTTCTTAGAACTACAAATTCAATAAATGCTTTTTAAAAATACTCTTGAATCAGGTGCTATAGAGCCAAAGTTTCTGATCAGAAAATGTTTTTATCCTGTTCAAATCTTCACTTCTTCCTTGGGTTAGCAGAAGGAATACTAACAAGCTTTTTTAGCCATTCCTCTAAATTTCTGTTCATCAGCTCAGCTCTGGACTGGTGCTGACAACAGCAAAATCATTACATTTCTACCTAGTGTGGGTTCCTGTTGCAAACGTCAAATGAATATTGATTTTCTTTTTACAGCTGGGAAAGATCTAACAGACACAGAATAGTAATTCACAATAAGGAGCAGATAAACTTGGAGTTGGGAAACAAAGAGTGAACATGTCATCACTGTTAGTGCAGCTGTAAATGAAAACTGAAAAAGAGCTGAACAGGTGAGTGATTCACAGAACTCTTGCTTGGGTTAAAATCACCTGGGTGGCAAAATAAAGTAGATCCCTAAAATCTTTTTTGAGAGTTCTCAAATCTCCAAAATACTCTGAAATGATTCATGACAGGAGGAAGAGCGAATGAGAACTGGAAGTAGGTGGCAGACCAGACGAATGCATTTGCTTTGACTGATTTTCTCCATCCTAAAACAAACGAAATCACTAAAATAGACATTTAATTGAGGTTCTGAGTAATCTTTTCTGTACATCTTTTTTTTTGTCTCATTCCTGTGCCAGACTGTAAATAAGGTAAAATATACATAGGACTGTTTTAAAGTCCCAGAAACACCCATTATACATGTATAATTGTATCAGTATTTCAACTTTCATTAAAAAGAAAAGTTTTATTTCCATGTGATTGTTTAAAACTGCTTGAATCAATCCTGGCACACCCTTGTCTTAGTTCTGTACCTAAGTAAAGTCCCCGAGTAGTTTGCTCATTTTTCAAGAGAAGTTAAAAAAACTCCTTCAAGAAATTCCATTTAAAAGTCAACACTACTTTCGTGTTTTCCAATTAGTAGAGAGAGACAGTGAAATTAAAAACAAGGCGTTTTCAAGGGACTTTTTAAAACACAAGTCTGCAATTAACCTTCCCATCACACAACACTGGGAGAAGAGCATTTCATGAAAGAATAATCCTGTGGAACAGCAGGACAGCTGTCTGCAGTCTCGCTAACTAAGAGGGAAGATAAGAGTTTTCTCCAAAGGCCCATCCATACGACTTTATATTCCAAAATGTCCCTTCTTCAGGCTGTTCTCTAGCCTTTTTTTCACATTCTTTTAAACACATACAATATTACTTGACAAGAAACTTTACAATTGAAGCCATTATTATCAAATCACAAGAGAACCCACTCCTTCTCTAAGGAAGATTTCAAGTTAATCAAACAAGCCATAGGTAAGCAGGAAGGTATTCAGGTGACTCATTTATCTAAAGTGTTGTCTAGCTAATCAAGACTCTTGGGGTAAATCTCTAACTCAACTGTTTACTTTGCAGATCATTTTGAACAAGTGTAAAATTAGTAATGTCTGGGTCTCTTAACGGGTTTGCAAGGCTTTGTTAATTTGAGCACATAAAACATCTGCTGCAATTTAACAGAAATCTACTCCACACTCCAAAAAGTATCGTAATTCTAAAAAACTTAAAATACTAAATTCAACAAAAATTGACACTCTTAAAATTTCCAATATATAGCAAGTCAACTGTGTCTGAAATTAAATGATGTTAAAATAAATTGACTTGAACAATATTATACCCAGAACATAAAGAGGCAGAACAGATCAGATGAAACAGACCTACAAAAGTCATTTAATCCAACTGCCTGATCACTCCAGGGCTAACCAAAAGTTAAAGAACATTAATGAAGGCATAATCCAAATGCCTGTTGAACACTGAGAGGCGTGGGCATCAACAAGCCTAGGAAGCTTGTGCAGATTTTTCCTGATGCCCAGTCTGAACCTGCCTTGATGAAACTTTGTGCTGTTTCCACACATCCTGTCATCAGTTCCCAGGAAAGAAAGCCTGGCACCTCCCTCTTCTTCCCCTCCCTCACTGCAGAAAGAAATGATTTCACCTCCAAGCCTCCTTTTCTCCAGAGCAGACAACCCAGCCCTTTTTCCACTCAGGATGCGCCTTCTAGCCCGTGTACCAGCTTTGTTGCCCTACTCTGGATGCTTTCAAGTATCCTAACATTCATTTTATGCTGAGGAGGTCAAAACTGCACACAGTTCTCAAACTTTCAAAGTGAGGCCACACCTCCTCTGATCCGCTGACTATGTTTATTCAATGCTCCCCCCATCACCCAGTTGCTGAACTTCATGCTGTTGATTATTGTCCAACATTCCAACGTATCCAGATCCCCCTGCAGGGCCTCTCATCCCTCCAGAGAGTCAACAGCACATCCCAGTTAAGTATCATCAACGAATTTGCTAAAGATGTGTACAACTCCTACATCCAAACCACTGAAAAGAAAAGCCAACTCTAGAACAGGAATATCAGGTTTAATTTCTTGAGTGGGTATGGGTGACAATGCTGCTGAGTCTCGAAGATGCTGCATTGAATACTCTAAAAATCAAATTTCAGGAACCAGTAACAAGAAGCATCACAAAATATGTATGTTCTCTCAATGAAAGCCTACAACTAATCAAACTGAAGGAAGACTTATGAAAACACTGCAGGCAGTAGAGCTACTCCATGTATCGGTTTCAACAGATTTCTTTATGCAGCTTCTTGGGGATGTGCTCCCTGTACCATCTGGTCTGGGCTCCAGTGAGGAACTAAACAAGAACTGCTTGGTCCTGAGACTTATCTAGCTCCTTCAGGGAGCACATAAAAAAAATTTGAAGGCTTATTTTGAAATTACAGGGAAAAAAACAAAACGGGTGGGTGGCAGAATAAAGATAAATGGGCTTGAAAATACGGTAGTTTTACTGATTTAAATTGTTAATAATGTGACATAAACATCCTAGAACAAAATATGTGAAACGTCCCCTGATGTCATAAAGCAGAACTGACATTTAGTCACCTGAGCAGCCCTATTTCCAGTTACTGTGCAAGATCACTTCGTATTCATATCAGTTGGATTTATAGGTATTGAGTCATCTAAATAAGGAAATTACATAATAAATTTTTATCACTTGTTATAAAGCCCTAGGCTGATGACTGAGCTGAACAAATAAAATATAAGAAGTATCTAGGCAAAATTCCACTTAAAAAGGTCTCTATCTTCTGCAAACTAGTCTCCCAGTACTTGTCTACAGCATTTCACAAATACTTCAAGGTTCTATAATAAAAGACATGGTGCTATTATGAAAACTAATAGTGAAAACATACTGGGACCTCATATAAAGCACACATGACTGAAGTCTTGTCCAGCAGCGGAACTGGCACATGGGCTTGCACTGTACCACTGCACCAAACAGCCATGGACTACGTGATCAGCCCTTCTGCACTGACACATTTCTTGTTTAAATACTGTTATCTTCTGGCTCTATGGCACACAGACAAGTCAGCATAATCTACTGTTGCTTTTTACAGACCAGCAGATCTCAACCTTTATATTAGTTTGTTATTCTTAAGCACAGCTTGAGGATGTATCAGATCTAATACACTTTCTTTTAAAATGCAGTGAACCCAGCTAAACAAACAGTGTTTGAGGTTTACAGTTTGTTTTGCTTTGCTCAGAGGTATGGGAAATGCAAGGGAGCAGGAACAAGAAATGAAGCTCCCTCTTTATTCATCTCACTGATTTGTATAACACAAGAAGATCAGCGTACAAAATGCTAAATTCAGCTTTTACATCACTGCTTGTGTTGCATTCTGTTTTACTGCCTACTCAAATACAGAACAGGGCTACGATTTGAATATTTGTAACCAAAGTATTCTGAAGATTTCAATGCCCACAAAGGACTGCCCCGTTACTGACTTCAGTAACTTTGAAGCCAAAGACCACCAACAATGCCAACACAGGCAGGGTGAGTTATACTAGATGATAATACCTGATGTAACAGCAACACTTTCCTAAGCAAAGCTATCAACCTATAAACATACTCTCCTTCCTACTTACGGGAATGAGTTTCACTGAATCTAGTTTTCTAAGGATGTGATGTTAGGACCCAGTCCCAGTCCTTTATCAGGCCACAGCTGTTCCCCAACAGCAGCAATCTGAGAGCAACCTGCACTGCCAGGTGTGGAGCCAGCAAGTGGCTGGCTGGAAGGGAAGGAGAAATCTTTGTCTGCTCAGTATTCCCTAAAGACTGGCAAATAATTCCAACCCAGATGCTCCTAACACAAATCTGTGATTTGGGTATTAGCTTTTGCAGTCTCATGAAACTGAAAAGTGTTCAGTGCTCTCTGATAGTAGGAGTACCTGAACACACAGACATTAATTGCAATCTACTTGGAAAAATATATAGAGAGTAAAAAAAAAAAAAAAGAAAATGTAATTACTAATCATTTTAATTTAAGGAATCAACTTTTTCTGCTTTCAGAAAGACTGTATTACTGTAATTTCTGTATTACTCTAAGTTATATTGGAAAGTCAAACGTGGGAATTTGAAGTGTAATCGTACAGATGCTATTGCAGATGTCAAGACAACTTTTCATTGTCACATTTGCTAGAAATCTACAAACACCATCAGCTTCAGATCCTATCCAGAACCCCAGGAACAACTACATACCTTCTGCTGCCACCACAGAGAAAGCATTTCTTATTAAAATCAACAAAGTCTGGTTAAGGGAAAATGAAGCAAAATATATGAATGAAACAGATCCTTCTTTCAAAAGTGTCGGCTCAGTAGCTGATGTTCACAGAGCATTACTTCCCACTGGAGCTTCAAGCAATGAATATCCAAAGCATTGGGAATAAAAAGAAAAAAAAACCAATAAATCAGCTATTATACAGGATGGCATCAAAAATTCTATCCCAAACCGACCAACAGTCACTCGGTAATTGAGTATGAAAATCCAAAATTACGTGATGCTAAAGACAACAACTAACTCCATACATTCACACAGATCTTCAGTATCACAAGAGAAAAAAGAATTCTGCCAATGTAATATCCAGCAGCAAAATTTTAGTAAATGAAATTTCTAGTCCATGAGAAGTTTCAAGATGCTAACTTTGTATGGTATAAGATGGAATGGAACACGAGGAATGAGGAAGTTCAGAAGTACAAATCAGTAATGCTGCACCAAGACACACGTTTTGGTGACAGTGCTTGATTTTAAGCTGTCAATAAATCTAATTTCAAAATACTGGGTTTGAAACTGAACTGTTCACTTGGTACATGTGCACTGAAGAAATTAAAAAGGAAATAATCAACATTTGTTTGCTATTTTAACAATTCAGGTTTTGATAGAATGACAAATCTTCTCCAGGAATTTTTCTCTCTGACACTGTTTACAGACTTCAAATTCTACAGCATATCACCACGTCTCCAGAATTTATCTTTGCACACATCATTTCATGCACAACTATACACGTCAGTTGTTTATTTATTCCTTAGGATCAGAAACAAAAAAAGCCTACAGTATAGCATCATAGTTCTGCAAAGAACTATTTTCACATTAAAAACATGGAAAATTGGCCACCGAAAAAACCACACTTAAGAATCCAAAGGCTAACCTAATGAACAGTATTCAAGTTCAGGCAGCAGAGCCCAAAGCCAAGGCCATGAGGATAGAGCAAGAGTAAGCATACACATGACCTTAGAGGATATTTATTCCTCACCAAATTTCTTATGATACCATAAATCCACATGTTGTTGGTCAAACTCCAGACCAAGCTTGTCACTATCCCTTTGTTTAATGAATTCTTTAATTTAGGTCTATGCTAAGCCTTGCTGCCAGCACAGAGTGTATTAATGACGTAGTTCATGAGTGTGGAAAACAGAACTTAGGCAAAGAAGGAAGTTTTACTGGTCTGTCTGTTTCTGGTTTATCACATTATCAAGCTGTTAAAGGTTGCCCCAAGCTGTGGATACTCCAATTCTAATTTAATTGGTAGAAGCACTATTGCTTGATTTCTTCAGCTCCTATTACTAATATGAGAAAATAGGAGAAAACAAGCAGAAACGGGGGAGGGGGGGAATAGCTTTGTAGGGGCCAACGAGAGGTTGAAAAGGGAATGAAAAGGAAGACATGGTGTTGGGAGAATATAAATGAATTTAGTAAAGGACAACATCAGCAAGGGACAAAAACAGCTACTACAAATGCTTGTAGCATGCCCTGGGGAGAAAGAAGCAACATGTTTTCTTTGAGGCAAGGTGAGTGCCAGAATGTCTCCAGGCACAGTATTTCTAGTCACAGGTAAACAGCATCTCTAGTGCCAGAACCTCAATGGCCAGGTTTAAGCTCTGACCTGGAGACAGCACATGCTGTGAAAATCATATTGCTAGATAAACACTCAAATTTTTGAAGAAGGAATTCTAAATGCTTTGTGTGAAGAAAGCAATAAATTGATGCCACAGTCACTTGAATTCTATGAAAATCACTAAGCTAAGGGGACTGTAATCACTATAATTAAGTGAATGTTTAATTAACACATTTGGTGAATAGCAAGGCATGTTTGCAATTACAGCCTAAGGCGTAAGATAGCTCCACAATGGTGGCCATTGCTCACTGCTACATGGCTGGCCAAAGGGTAGACAGCTAAAAGTCCACAGACAGGGCTTAGGTGAGCAACATCATTATTCACAGGTCAGAACACCTCAGCAAGAAGACCACGCTGCAACACGTCTTATACAAAAATTAAACCAGAATGTTGGTAACCTTCCACAAGAGTTGAGCACTGTCCCTGCTATAGCCATACAGACTGCTAATGCAGAGCAATGGGCTGTGACCAGGTGTAAACTCAGTGGCCAAAAAATGGTCCCCAAAATGGGATATATGCATAACAACACGAACACAGCTCTCTAAGTAACCTTTATGACACTGATGAGGCACAGCGTCCTACACTCATCTCTGCAGGAGTTAAAAGACTAATTACATCAATATACTACATTAATATGGCTTATGATGGAAGGAGACTAATAGATGAGAAGTAGCAATGCGCACTTCAAGGAATTAATTACTGGGAATTACAGTCTTATTTTCAATGTTGCAGCAATTTTTTTTGTTATTGTTGTTTTGAGACTTAGGTATTAATGACAAAAGCAAAGGCCTTTCTGTTCTTTGGTAAAAGGTAAAACAAGCACATACATTCCCAGTCAGCTTGCAAATGTCAAGACAAGGATGAAACGAGCTGAAATAGACAGAAAAAAACTAATTTTGGAATTCTGGTTGCAGAATTTTGACCCCAAAATCATATTACATATGAGTGAACGATTACAACATAACCCACTATTTTATTTCTCACGAATTGACCATTCATGGAAGAGGTTATTATAAAGCTAAAAATGCTTCAGTAATTGGCAAAATTATGATGAGGATAATTTTTGGAGTTCCTGAAAAAAACACTTGAAAGACAACACAGTCATTGGCTACAGCCAACACAGATTCGTGAGTGGAAAGTCCTGTTTAACCAACTTGATCTTCTTTCATGATAAGGTTATCCACTTGGCTGAACAGTGGGAGCCAGCTGGTGTGATCTTCTTGGGTTTCAATTCAGTAAGTCTTTCAATGTTCTTTCTCACAGTAACCTTCCGGACAAAATGTTCAGAACACTACTAAACAAAATCATGATGTGGTGGGGGAATGGAAGTGGAAATCTCCTGAACTTAATTCTTCCACTTGGCCTTCCCCAGCCCTACGATCTGACGTAATAAAAGAAAGGGAACTTCTGTAATATAAACTAAGAGAAGCAAGAAATTCAGAAGTCTTTGGAAAATCAAATTCAGACTTAGATTTTACCTGATTGGAGTTTCTGTCTTTTACATTTTATGCTACTGGAAAAACTCCTATAACTACCTTAAAGAAACAAATTGCGCATCATACATGTAAGTAGAAGGAACAAAATGAATGGGGACGTATTCCCAAAGTTCATCCACGTGCTACTGAAGTCTTGTCTTACATTGATTCAGTCTCATCCAGTGAGAGATTTCATAATTCTTACCACTCAGCACTGCTTATTGCCTAGCAATGGGATAAAACCAAACACATTTAGGAAAGGTTACATTTAATATTTTGGTATATGCCCAACTAGTCAGAAATCATTAACTCACTTTCTCATGAATACTTGTCTGCTCTGAGCTCTATTTTAAACTTGTCTGCATTAGGATATATTTTTAGTTCTGTTTTATTTCTGTGGAGAGTAAGAAGCAGAACATTTTATCTCCTGTTCATAAAGGAGATATAAATCATCCTATTCTAAAAAGGTGGAACAATTTTTGCTCTAGTTCTTTTGCAATCAATTTGATCTACCCTAAAAAAGAAGCCTCATCCTGCTCTTAAGCATTCAGTAATTTACCTGCAGTAAGAGAAATAAGTTTTTTTGCTACTCAAATTATTGCTAAGCTGTAGAGAATAGGAGCATTAATAAAAAGAAGCAGGAGCTGCATTATGCTGAATAACCCCCAGCACAGCTATATTCACTCATGGCCAGCCTGCTACACCAACCCACACGGGGTCTGCTTCTGTTCAAGAGCTTTTGTGCTACTGCAAGCAACTACACTGCGCCAGGAAATAACTCAGGGGCTTCATGATCTAGCTCTCTGCTGAACTTGAAGCAAAGTACTTTCATACCTGAATTAGTCAATGCTCTGACTTATTGCCATCACAAGAAAAAGCCCTCTCATGGCATCTTCTGGTGCCTACTTACAGTAAATTTTGATATTGCACTTAAGCATGCTATCAGCAACATAATCATTTTTTTTCTACGTAACAGACAGTAAAGCATCAAGATTTCGGAGTAGAATATATTTTAAAAGAAAAGTAGACATTTGATAGGATTCACAATTAAAAAAAATAAAAACAACAAAAACTGGGGTAACAAGGCTCCCTTTATATAATTATAAAATCATTGTTGGTATGACTAATTTAATTTGAATAGTATTCCTTGGGGAAATACACTGTGCTATCAACTTGAAATGATTATGATTATTTGGCCTTCAGCAGTAGTGGGATAAAGTCAGCAGTAGAGCTGCATGGCAGCTTGCCTGCAGCTACACCTAATGAAATGAAGCACATCTGTGGCTCTGACAGGAGGAAATACCAGGGAACGAGCTAATCTCACAGAACTCATTCCATGCCTGATGCCAGCAGAGTCTCCAAGCACCCACTTCTATCCCAAGGACCTTACTCAGCTTTTACTCAGCACAGAGGGAATTTTGATCACAGACTGAAAACCAAAAGGGGCAGATGTTATGCTAGAACAATTAATACATATGGGGGGGCTGGCTCATTGACTTGTTCAATTTGGCAGGAGATGCAGAGAGGGGTTCTCTGTGAGGAGCAGCTATAGGAGCATGAAGTGACCTTCAGTCATTTCTCCCTATAGAGATGGTTGAAAATGAGAAAACTGGTATTTTTACGATAAGTTAAATGGAGTGGAACTTCATCAAGCTGACAATAAGTGCTTTACTTTAAGCTGCTCTCCTATGATCAGCAAGCTAATTTTACAACCTGCAATATTTGCGTGGAAAACTTGAGCAGTATCTTGCTAAGCAGGTGAACTTCCCCAGCTCACAGAGCTGGTTCTTGGAGAACGTCTGCTCCAGTCAACAAACCCTCTGTGGCAATTTAGAATATGGCTTTTTGAATTGCACAGGCAGGTTAAACAATGGGGCTCTGCTGCTCTGGCACAACAATCTAGCAAGCAGATGAAAAGGCAAATCTCTGCCTTTGTCGCAGTTGCTGGCACTCAAACATTGAAGATCAAAGCAGGTGCTTGGAAGGAAAGAGAGCCAGTGTGTAGCCAAATGTTTTGAGACAAAGAGCAGCCCACTGGAGGATGTAGATGGGAGGAAAAAGCCTGATAGAAAAAGGGGGAAAAAAAATATCTCTGAACATATGGTATGAAGAAAGAACACAACTTGCCATCCTCCTCCTTGGAGACCAAGCTATAGTGGTGTTTTTTTTTTACAATTCCTCTGGCCTTTCAGAGTCAAGAGCCACCTGTCCAGAAAGTCTGAACAATCTCTGCCCTTACCTTTCTCAGTGGGAGCAAACTGGAGGGCAGCATGGCTTCCCTGTTGACTGCTCCTTATAAATGCTACTTCCTCAGAGAAAAAGGTAACAGCTTGTTTTTCATGTAATAGCAGAGCACTGTTCTGAATGCAATAAGCAGTTTGCCTTGCTTCTATAATAGGCAAAAGAGGTCTGTGCAAAAATAATCCCCTTTGTCACAGGATAAAGGTACCTGTAGGCTAAAAATGACTTAAGCTTTCCTGGGGACTTTATCATGGAACACAGAATGATGTATTCAACTTGTATTGGACCTGTGCAGCAGCCTGTTTCCCTGGAGCTCTTAGGAAGCATCTAGGCCCAAAACATTAGTGGCTTATTGTTCAGCTGTTCCTTTTTCAGAAATCTGGTTCCCAGTTCTACCCTCCTGGAAAGAGGTACTGCTAGGAGACACAATGCAGAACACAAGATACAACTGGGATGGGAAGAGAAATCTAATTAAAATGAGAAATCTGTCTGAGTCGGGAACAAAACCCAAGAAATGAAGAAAAAAGGTGAAAATCTCAACATGTGTTTTTAAATCTTTGTGATTTGTCTCTATTTCCCTGATTTGAAGGGTACTGAAACAAGAAAATCAGCTTTTGCAGTATTCTTCTGGCTGGAGAGAAGGCAAAAAGTAATATTAATCATAATTATTTTGCTAACTTGACAGACTCCCGTAAATGTTTCTGAGAACACACAAAAACACCAGATAAAATATACCATCTGTCCTTCAGCAGAAGCTGGTGCCAGCAAGACAAAAACAGAGCACCAGTTCAGGCAAAGGTGGGTGTGCAGCCCTCCTTGGCAAGGAAACTACTGCAGGAAAGACTCAAAAAAAGAATGTTTTACTGGAAGTGATGAGAAGTATGAAGCAGTAAGTGCTTCTGCAAGTAGAAAGGAATCACAAAAAAAAGCTCTGAAGGCAGAAGTTGCTGAAGGATTGAGAAGAACAGAATTTCTATAGGTAACATTTTACCTATAACTAATAAAAATAAACATATCATTAGATCCATCAGAGTAAAAACAATAGCACTAATGACACTCACTAAAGCAGCAGGTTTTCAAGCTGTGGGCCTGGGGCTGCCCAACTTAATCACCAGCTGAAGGTATCTGCACCCTCAGTGCAACACTGATCCGTTTTTGTAGAATCAAGGCCACAATCATTGTTCCCAGAAGGGTACAAAAGCCACTTTGCAATACAAGCACAACGGCATGGTGCGACTTAGCCTACTACAGAACATCTTGAAAGGGGGAAAAAACACCTCCACAAAGCAACACGTACTCAGAGAAACGCTGCTGATGTATCTTCTGGAATAGTCAGATTAGCAGGCTTTTGCTATGGCTGTTTGCACAAATTCCACAGACTCAAAAGGTACAAAATAAACTACTGGGTGTCTAAAACTGCCCTGTAGAATATGGGGTATCAAGTGCACTTCTACACACCGTAACTGCAATCCAGGATGACACCAGGCTGCACTCAGGTCAATTTGCTCACCTGATGTTGCTCGTTGCCATATCAATCAGGGCCTTTTGAGTATGTATATTCCTGGCTACAGAGGCATTCTGAAGCATTTTCATCAAAAAACAAACAAACGAAACAAATCCTAGCTTCTCTTAAATCAGAATTTTTAATGGAATAACAGACTTATTTATTTTGCTGTAGCACTATTTCTTCTAGACTTTGTTCTCAGAAATGACTCTAAAGACTTCTTATTTTTAGTAAGTAACATTGCTACAGAGGAAAAAGACATGCTTAATTTTCTTACTATAAAATATTTTCAACTAAAATCTTAAGGACTTACATGCAAAAACTCACACACACTGCTAAAATATAAAATCCTTGTAAGAATCTCTGCCTTTCAGACCACGCTACAAACTCACAAAGAAAGAAATATAGGAGTATTGTAAAATTTCATGCCTGACACTTGCATGTTATCTTTGGGAATTCAGCTTGAATAGGATAGGCATAAAAGGAAAATAAAAGCTTGCAGAGCTCCAATTTGGCATTATATTTCAGAATTTCCTATGGAACGAAGCAAACCAAGATCGATGAGACATATCTCCCAGATAGCATTTGACATGTGTCCACGTAAAAACAAGTTGATTATTTCAGATGGGGTCTTGTATCCTGAGGGATGCAATTTGGGAATAAAAATAAATTCAATAGTACATATATGCTGATCAGAAACACTCGTATGCACAGCTAGATACAGACATAGCAACTTGAAAGGATAATTAAGATTTAGCATTTCTATTTATAGAACAAAAGTGAAGCAGATTCATTGTCTTTAAATTCGAAGGCTGAAGTGAGCAAGGGTGATATTAGTTGCTAGTGAAAGAAGATATAATTCATTACAAAGATGTGCTCTTTTTTAGCATAGAAGAATGTGTGAGATACATGAAAAATGAAATGATAAAATGAAAGGACAGAAGCTACAGTGTAGGAAGTGAAGAACAAAAAATATGTTCTAAGCCATCGGGACATGTATTTTTATTAAAGTAAATGGAAAGCACTAGAGAAAAAAATCCACAAAGACAAAATAACAGGAATACTGGTCATATCAGACCAGTGAACTGCTTGCAATACAAATATGACCCATTTTGTCACTGCAAAACAAACCAATCTACCTTAATTTAGCAGTTGTGAAATAATGGAAGTCTGTAATACTTGGGAAAGCCCATGTTTTTTTTACTGTTGCTAATTAAGGAATTTTAAATGAATGCACAGCTATTCTGAAAGAGCAACAGTCTGAATAAGAGCTGAAAAGAAATTCAATTCTCAGTATTTTTTAAATCCCTTATTATTGTATTAATAATAATCAGATTAAGTTAAATGATTCGATGACTCAATTTACATTTCAAAAACATAAAAACTGTAGAGCAGAGCATTTTTTATCAGATATTAGAATTAGCTCTTTGAAATATCCCTGGAGAAAACCTGAAGCATTTTCTTATTTCTGTTAGTGTGCTACCTCCATATTCAGTTTTCCATAGTATCATCAAGAAGTGATGTGGAAAAGTATTTCAAGATATTTCAGGAGGGAAAGATCAGGCATCTTTCTAACAGTTGTGGTTTTGCTGTTTGCTTGTAGATATTCATTTACAGACCTGTAGAATGCCACTGAAAAGTCCCTCTTGTAACTTGGTCACTGTATTTTAACAATACTTGACCACTTTGAATTGTTTTGTTAAGATAGATGCTGCCAGGCTTACACAGAGCACTCAACACAATCTTGACTCTTTGACGATCCATAGTTTTGGTTTCCTGCTCTTCTTCAACTGAGTGGGCTTGCATAGATAAGAAGTTCAATTTGAGCTTGTCATCCCTTTTTCACAAACTTGATAAAAAGTCAGCGATGCCAAGAGTTATTTCAAGTGCCACTGAGATACTCCTGTCTTTTTTTATTTTTTATTTTTTAAGGGAGATGCTAATAAGGAAGCTTTCGAGATGAACTTATGTTTGCGGAAGTCAAGTTGTGCAGACCGACCTATCACTGAGTGTTTAATACTTGATATCAGAAACGAGTAGCCTTCAGGTTAGATGTAATTCAGAGAAAAGACATTCGATGCAGCTATAAAGCAATGCATCAACAGCAATTTTGTCATTTAGATGCAAAATGTAAAGAAGAGCACTGAAACCCTCTGAATATTCTTTGCTTTAGTGAGCTGACCTTCTGCATACTGGTGATACAGTTCATACATAGAAATTGAATCATCCAGCACTGTTGGAATGAGGAAGGTTTTGCTGACTCTAAGCTACACACGCTGAAAAGAAACAGCAGTGGGAAATTTGTTCCAGTCCTTCATCTAACCATGAAGCAACTGTGCTTAACAACATTACAGCAAGGTGAACGCAAAAATAAGAGGCATTCTATAAAAGAGAAATAAAACAGAAAGCCAGAGATACAAGAGATAAAAATATGCAAAATGTGTCCAAAGGGTTTTTTAAAAACTTCTTTTGGATACATTATCTTGGTAGGGTAACATGATTTTTCACATTTCTTTTGTGGCTTTCCAGGCCAGCTACCATTTTACAGCATATGAGGTTCTATCCTCACAACACAGCACCATAAATACTGTTCCTTCCCGTACCATGAAACTGCAGTGAAGGATCAATGAAAACAGACCCAGTTTCTCTTCTTGCAGAATGAACATCAGGAAAATAAAAAAAAACTTCCATACTGTTTGTCCATATTTATTTTGGCCATTGACTAAGGGACATGGTGAGCTTAATAGTGGCCATTTAAATTATAATTATGCCATATATCATGACAGAAATTAGCAGCAATATACTCACCATGGAAACCTGAACCAAAACTCATGTTTTCTCTGCTTTCCCCTCAGTACCTTCCTTTACAAGAGAAGCTACGAGGCTAAATTTAGCCAGGTTTGTCCTTTGCCATTCCAGCAAAGCAGACCCATTCATAAGCTTCCTCTGCATATGATCCCTGTGTTGAAATTTTCATTGGTGTTTTTTAGGCTCTGCATGTTCAGCTGCTGCTGTGGATTCAGACTTTCCATGCCCACACTAAACAAGGGCACAGGCCATCTGCACACTGATCATGTCCTTCCTGACTTAATTCTGAAAATGCTTCTTCCTCCTCACTGCCATGGTTATTATTTACAACAATCTCCAGCCATAGATTTCTGAATCAGTCTGTGTTTCTACTCTTAATATTTCAGACATCTTATTTGACAAACAAAAAGACAAAATACAAATTTCAGACAGCTCAGCCCTCTAAAGTGCTGGGGCACACAGCGCAAACATCATTATAAGACTTCTTCAGGTAGCAAATTGGCATGCAGTTCCATTTACAGACATGGAACTTCAGCAAACAAAAGTGCAAATAGTCCATGACTAGAAGTGAAATCTCTTAAGTTCCAGCAGTTTGAAATGCTGAACTGCTTGGAAAGAGGTTCAGAAGCTTTATTTAGCTCCTATTAACAACGACAGTCATATCTGACGCTCTTTGAGTAACTCAAAAAGCACATTTATTACAGCAATATATTTTTCCTCCATCTTGCCAACAGTAACTATTTAAGTTATTACACAAGATACACTGCAGCTATATAGTTGGTTCCAGAAGAAGGAGGATAATTTTTTTATGTGGTGGCATATTTATTGATATTTAATGTACAGCCTGTTTGCTTCTGAGCTCTGGGTTACACAGAAAAAAAAATAATCACCTGAGCAGCAATAAAGATAGCAAGAAAGAAAAGGTGAGACTTCAATAGGGAAAGCAAAAAATGTAAGTGTGATAAAGTAGACCATGAAGACAACTGGTGAGGAAATAAAGATGCTTCCATCTTAAATGATCAGAACTACTCTTTGGAGTGGAGGGCCACATCTCTCATAGTTTCCATCAGCTGCTAGCAAATAGGTATTCACAAACCAAAAATATGGATATTTCTACAAGCAAGAGTAAGAGCAAAACAGTATGTCAATAAAAAGTTTGCAAACTTGATAATGTGAAGGAAAAGATGGGTATTTCACCTAGCTCTCAATGGCCCAAGGATAGGTTTTGATGCACAGTACCTAGAAGCATGATGGCAAGTTGAAAGGAAGCTGGTGGAACAGGTGCAGGAGGGAAAAAAATACATAGGTGGAAAACAGGCAACCATGAAGTACTGCAAATAAGAGTCACAGATTCAGCTCAGATGACAGAGGATTGAACAGGATATACAGCAGGGGCAAAAATGAGTCATTCTGAATACATGTTCGGCACAGAACTGGATCACCCATTTCTGGGTGGTTAGATGATCACCATATTAACACATCATAAAGTTCTAGTAGACACAAAATTTCTGTATTTGTACGTGGAGGGAGAGAATAAAAGTTAAATTGAATTCCAGTAATAAAAAAGTTCAAAAAGATAAAGGTCTGCAAAATGAAGTCAGAATAATTAACATTTTGGTTGCCACATCACAGGAAAGGACATCACAGAAATTCACTTGGTACAGCTGCAGGCAACCTGAACAGGAACTTCAGGATTTTAGTGAACCGGAAAAACTAGAAAAACTGAAAAATCAATGCTCCCAAAGGCACAGCAGGGATTTACACATTTAACTCCTATTAATGCTAATGGGATTTATGTCCATCACCATCCCATACATCAAGAGAAGAATTAACATTCTAGGTCTATCTTGTTTAAAGGAGGGGATTAGCTGTCCATTTCTGCCTCCCAGAACAAAACTCTCACATAAGCCTCAAAGCTTGGGAAATTATCAGCCATGCAGCAGCTATGAAGTATGGCAATTACTGCTGTGGGAAATGCCCACGGGAAATTTCAGATGGCAAATGTTGACTTGAGAGACCTGAGGTATCCATAAGAAGAATACACATTTCCATTGGCAACAGGAACAGGAGAATCCTCATTTCTAGGACAAGTGAGGCAGTAACCATAACCACAGTGTACATTAGATATCTGCAGCCCACATGCTGTGGATGTCTCCATGTACTCACACACAAACCCAGTCAGGCAAGAGAAGAGGGTATCCAGCAGGTCACTGCCAAGCAGGACTCAACAGCAGTGAGGTTATATGTATGCTGCTAACACACAGCAGTGGAGTTATACTTCAGCAGATGTTCAAAGCCTAATTAGCTCTCCCTTGGGCTGTGAGGCTAGCGCAGAGGGGATTTAAAATTGCTTTGAATGTCCTCAGCGTGCAGGAAGTAGATGCTCAAGGAAAAGGGTATTTGGGGTGGGAGAAGCAGGAACACCTACAGCCCTTACAATTGCCTTGAGGAATGCTTAACTAGAAGAGCCTTAAAACAACCTTTGCTTCATGTAAAAAGTGTGCATTCTGGTCAATGAACCAGCATCAGGTTTATCCTGCATCAAACGTGCACGCTGTGGCTCTTCACATTACAGCAGATGCACCATTAAATCAGCATATCACTCACTGCTCCTGAAGCTTTCCAGCTGCTCAGGGAAACAGGATTTTCTTGTCCCCTGAGAAAATGTTGCCTCCTTCACACAAATAACATATTAAAACATTATTTGACATTTTCTAGGAAATCTTTGCTTTTTAGAAAGGTTCAAGTGAGGACATCATACCACCCTGACACAGGGAGAAATGCTCTGCTCTCACTCAGGTATGGATCCTGGAACTGCTAAAATCTGCACTGTCACCTAAAACTTTGGCCCAGTGTCCAGCTCAGCTACAAAAGGAAATCAGACACATGCTTCCAATCCTGCCAGCTGGAAAACAAGTTATTCCAGGCAGAAGTGTTTTACTTCACATGTCCCAAACTGCTTACCATTTGTATATCAAGTAACACTACAACGTCTTTTACCCATCTTCTTAGGAAATACTATTTACATTATTGTGGTTACAGATTAGTACAAATGCAGATAAATTCAAATGAATGTAAATATACTTTGTAGGAATTAAAAGACCCAAATATGAAGACCCATTCACAGCCATTTCCTCTCTGTACCTGTGCCAAATCCTCTCTGTGCTTCACGCATCCTGGCACACGTTCACTGGAATGAAGAGGATAATTCAAGATCTGCAAATGCAGAAATTCATATACTCCTGGACTAATGCTTTTTCTCTTGCTCTTAAATCTATTTGCAAACCTAAGATGGGCACTTACTGGAAAAAAAAAAATACCAACAAAAACAAACAGCATAAACGCAAACGAGAGAAGATGCTGTTTACAGCTTGCAATTCTTTTATTTCCCTCAGGCTGTCTTTGATATTCATACTGAGCTCCTGCTCCATTTAGACATCCATGCACTAACTGCAAACCACCCCTCCGCGCTTTCTGAGCCTTATTAAGGAATATTAACGAGTGCTCTTTGTTGACATTAACGTGTGATGTATTAAGGCATTGACAATCACTTATTAGAAGATACTAAAACATGCGCATGAACTCTACAAACGTTTGAAATACAAATTTCAACTGAGAAATGGATTTCACAGAGTCTATATTTTCAACAGCTTGAGCTAGGTGTTGGGACTCCAAAGACCACTGAGCAATGAGCTGCTGAGGGTCTGAACCTGGGCCTGCAACACAAACCGCTTTGCAGTAACATGGCTGTAGGTAAGGAAAAGCAAATCTGTACAACATTCTGTTATTTTAAGGTTCACAGGTCACCTTTAGCTAAACAACTTCACTGAAATCAGCAGAGTTCCTCCTAGCACAGACCTGGGCCACAGTGCTGCCCATCTGTTTAAATTTTCCTAGAAGCAGCTTTTTGTGCTGTTCTGGATCTCCAGAAATGCAAATCATTTCTGGAAAGCTGCAGGAATGTAACTGTAACAGATGCAAACAACTGCAAGGAATAGCATAACAGATTTGTTTGACACAGTGCCCTACAACATACTTCTCTCCACATTGGAAAAATGGATGTGATGGGTGGACTGTTCACTGGACAAAGAACTGGCTGCAGGATCGAGTCCAGAGAGTGGTGGCCAATGGCTCAGTGTCTGCATGGACACTGATGATGAGTGGTGTCCCCCCGGGGTCAGTGCTAGGACTGACACCCTTTAATATCTTAATCAGTGACATTGACAATGGCACAGAGTGCACCCTCAGCAAGGTTGCTGATGACACCAAGCTGTGGGGTGCGGTTGACACACCCCAGGGACAGGATGCCATCTAGAAGGACCTAGACAGGCTGAGCAGTGGGCCCAGGTGAACCTCATGAGGTTCAACATATCCAAATTCAAGATGTTGCACCTGGGTTGAGGCAATCTTCACTGCCAATACAACACCAGTTCTCAGAACAAACAGTTCATGACGTAGTTAAATTATATGCTATGTTTTCCACAGGATGCAAGCCTGAATCTACCAAAAATAAAAAATAAAAAGGAGGGGTGGATATGGAATAAAGCACATTGATCAGAAGAGTGATCCCCTCCTTCAGGAAATAAAATAATAAAGTACAAAGTCAGTAGCTGCTAATCTGTGCCCATTTAGCACATTCTGCGTGAGCACAGAAACTGTGAGTAGCATTAGCCAGCAGGAAAAACATTTCTAGGATGAGCATCAGAAAACACAAACACTTCATAGTTTCACATATGTGTTAGGATCCCATCTGGAATTGGTCTTCTTGCTTCAGAAGACCTTTATCTTTCAGATAGTCTGATAAAGGTCTTCCAAAGACCTTTATCTTATCAGAAGATCTTTATCTTCTTCCCTCCCAGCCTTCCCCCTACTCTAGTCTGATTCACCACCCAGTAAAAAGGGCATAAAGTCTGAAGCAGCGCAGATAAGGACTACTGAGCCACCTGTCTCTCCATTCTCCTGCAGTCCATGACAAATGTTTCATTTGCTTGCAGCCTCTTTCCTTCTCTGAAGACACCACTGAAAAACTCATTCAGTAACTTTATTTCATTTTATCAGCGGATCCCCAAAAGAAGAACATTTATCTCCTTTGTCTTTTCTCTTTCTCAGCCAAACAGGAAGAGTGCTAAGTGAAATTATACAAAACCTTAAAACTATTGGGGTCCTTTTAAAACACAAAGCGTGGTTCAGGTATTTTCTTCTTGGAACTGGGCTTTTGCCCTAAGACATTTCTGGCTTTGAAGAAAACTCACTAGTTTGGAAAATACATAAAGGATTTTTAGTGCACACAGTCTCACCTATTACTAACCCAACATTTTTTATTCTATTATACCAAATGCATTTATTTAAGCTACACTTCTTTCACAACTTTTCAATACTTACATATTTTGGTGATGTTATTTTGACCTTTTAAATAGTAACCTAATTAGTTTAGCATTGATCTGGAAATCTGAACACCAATTAACATTCACATATTTGGGTCCTTAATTTCTGTTAAACCAACTGCATTGCTTGAGTTAATAGCTTTTCCTTCCTCCAATATACAGTTCAACACCCCTAAACATTTCTGTGTCCATTACTAAATCTAAATTAAATGTTTATTGGAGTCATTTACTTTTTAGAATTCCCATGCGTAGCTACAGTCTGTGAGTCACAAGGTAAGTTCTTAAGGTTTCTTATGGTTCAGTGACTTAATTACACATAAGGGTTTGAAAATGATTGAATAATAAAATAAGAAGAAAAGTTTAGATATGACTTAATTTTACATATCACTACCAGAACAGTTCGGTTGGAAACGTGCTGAAGACAAACTGCGCTGATGTTGCTGTCAATGGAATATGTCCACTGTGCAATAGGAAATAGTTCTAATGAATTTCTCTTTTAAAACTCGAGTTTGAATGCACAGAAAATTCAGGGGAAAGGAGAGTCAATACTAGCAATTTCATAAAGTACAACCCCGAAAGCAGTATGATCAGCTTAGTTCAGCAAATACATTCCTAGAATTTATCTCTCCTTTGCTGGCTTTACACAGGGGTTCAAATCATTTTCCAGTAACTAGGCTATCTCCTTCACAGCTGGAGAAGATGAAGGGTTAAGAAAAGTAGTAACACAGTGCAAAGGTGGCTGACTTTTTGGTTTTGTCTTTACATACACTGCCTTACAGAGCACATAGTGATCACGGTAGCATATGGTAAAGAACAAACACTTTTCAGCTTGTATGGACAAACTGCATATAAATCACTCAAGATATTCAAGTATCTCATATTCATTTTTACTATACGTGATACTAATGGTTACCAGGAGAATCAGCATTACCAGTAGTTTGAACCTCACCCTACTAAACATGAATGTCTTCCTGAGTTTCTGGACTACAAGAACCTCTAATTCCTCAGGGCTTAGTATAGCAATCATATGTAGATTGCTCCCAAAGTAATGCCTCCTATTTATTGCCATGGAAACTATGACAGATACAAAGATTACACTACACTATTTGATACAGCTGTAAAACACTTTTGCTTAAGACAATCACCACCACTAACTGTACGGTGTCACCAGCGATGAACAGGAGCCTACATGCCATACCTGTAAAAATCTGCATCAGTGGAGGTGCCCCACTGCTGCTGTCACCACTGCTGAAATGCACCACCCAGCCCTCACTGTGCTCACATCCACTGTTTGGTCTCCATCAGTGTTCAGCAAGTATTGATGAATGGCAATGGATGCAATGGATGCCTTTTTTTCCATGTGGAGGAATTCAGTTCAACCCCTGTACTCCACATGCAGTTCCATGTCAGACACCACTTTGCCACACTGCAACACAACACAACATTGGTGGGAAGGCTCAGCCTCTGCTGCCATCCTACCAACATCTGCCCCTGAAGTTGTGGCCCAGTATTATAAAATGGGAGATGCTGCTTTTGGAGCAGCTCTTGTAGTTTGCAGACAACAGTGTATATTATTTCATTTTTAACATCTCTTCCTGTGCACTATGCTATTTAATGTGACAGTTCTGGGATGATTGACAGGAGCCACCAATATGAACAGGGTGCACTACAGAGAACGTGCCAGCAGAAAAATGTCATTTTACTGAACCATAATTTTGAAGGTTAACCTCCAATTAAAAAAAAAAAGTCTTCCAATAACAAAGCTGTTACTGTAGGTTATACTGTAGATGAGGTGATAACGTTCTACATTAAATAATTGCTCATAATTGATAGCAACGTTCAGATATGTACTGATAACTTATTTTCTGTATCTCCATGCTGAACGTTTCCAAAACATCTTAATACTTTAATATCATCCCAGGTGAATTTTCAAGGTTTTAAACTCCGCAATGCTTGTTTCCCTGATGAAACATAGGGCAAAGGTACTGAAACACATTTCAGTCCGCGGCACTTCAGCACCCAGCCCATAGCACTGCCGTCAGGTTTTGCAGTATAACTTGGGCAGCAGAGACACCATCTCTCTGATGCTACATGTGCTGCTGGCTGTAACCACAGAAAGCCTGGCCAGCACACACTCCACAAGTTTAACACACTTCCTCCCCACACAAAAGGGCATGGAGCTTGGCACTGCTGCAAGGTGTGCTGTGCAGAAACCACGTTCGTACAGAGGAGTGCAAGGAAGATTCTTAGATAGGTTAGCCCCACAAACACTCAGCTTCAGCACACTGTGAGATTGCTAGTTCCTCACCTCCTGCATCCCTCCAAGACAAGCAGCTGATGGGGGGACCTGTCCTATTAATCTGATTTCTTCCTTCAGGTGACCACCTACTCTCTATTTCGTTGCAAAAGGATGAATCACATTTGTGTAGGTCAAAGGAAAGCAGAGCGTTAATTACAGCCTGTTGTTTTCAGCACAGTATTCATTTGGAAGTAACAGTCTATTAAATTAACTGAGAGTTCAAAAAATAATATATTTAAAAAGCAGCTCTGGTTGTTTTGTTGAAGACTGCACTGGACTGCTCACCTGAAATAATCATAGAAACAGGCTTTGATTTCTAAATTCAGACACTGACTTGAATTTAGCCCAGAATACTGCTTTAGTGCTTGCAAGATCAGTAAAGGAACAACACAAAGCCCTGTTCTGCAGAGCATACAGCCTGGAAACGAGGCAGCAGGAACGCTTTTTTTCTGGTGGGTAAAGATCTTCTGGAAATCTCCTCTGGATTTCTCATGCTGTTGTGGAGAAAACTATTCTCAAACCTTGCTGTATGGGGTTAATCGTATGGCTGAATCAACTGTAGGATGTCAGAGGTAAAACTGAAAGGAAAGCCAGATCATTTCCTTTCAGTTTCAGAAAAGGCCTGGATAAAAGCTTTAAGTGAGATCTGAAAGGGAAGACTTTCCCAGAGCTACTCAGACATTTCCTGCAATACAGCCTCGAAGTCACTGCCTGAAGAACGCAGGGCTGGCAGCCTTGAGATGAAGCAAAAAAAAGTCATTCTTCAAAAGGAATGGCATTTCATTTCAAGATTGGGAAGCTGATGACTGACATTTACAGATGATGGCTTTGTTCCTAAACAGTCTCACTGTTTCAGAGCAGGTTCTGCACACCTGCTCTCAAACAACTGTATGCCATCATGTAACACTTCCAAAACCAAACTGGATGTCGGAAATAATTCTCTCTAAAAACAAAGCTCTTGACTCCTATTGCACTGCTAAGAAACATGCAAGTATAGAGAATTACAAGGACACTGCCATGGAAACATCCAGAAACCACCAGAGAATTATCTACAATTATTCAGATAGTTGATTGTAAAGGAAAATTAAACAAATGCATTTCAAGATTCATCCCAAAATGAGTTGGTATGATTAAAAGGCTTCTGTGAACACCACCAGTAAATTAGCTCCTCTTAACTGAAAACAATTAAGGACTTGATTGAAAATAATGAATTTTCCTATGTGGTCACTGACGACTAAACCCTATCCTCATTTTCTAAATGTTTTCTGCTATTACACATGAAAAATGTGAATAAGGCACTCTCCAGCTTATGGAACATCTACAGAAGTTTCAAAGGCAAAGAAAACACTAAGATCACATAGCATAAGCTTTGACACTGAAAGACTTTGCAAAATGACGGTACTGTAACTCTTGGGAGACACTGCTCTGTTTTCAAATTAATAAAAAATGAGGAAGAATATTTGCTCCATTTCATAGCTTAATGCGCTATTGAGCAAAGTGAGCGAAGATAAGTCATCTCTTCGTCTGATGTGATGTGTTAGGAAATTTTCCAATCTTCTCCCTTCAAGCATCAGAAGAGTTTAACAATTGACAGGAGAAAAGCTTCAGCCAATCTTGAACGCACAGGAACATGCCTCAGGACATCCACGAGAATTTCCTATGTGAATATTTCAATCCACTCAAAGTTGCTTTTGTAGTTTAAGCATATTTAACTAGTTGCAATTTTCAAGATTGTGAAGAACGGCAGAAGGCAAATGATTGAAAAAGCTTATCCCCTAATGGCTGAACAATGATTGCTCGTGTTTGCAGCACACAAAAACTACACTGAGACCTCTTCACAGTGGCTTCTTTAAACTGGAGAAATCTGATATTTTGCAACAAGTTTTTTTTGGTTGCTGCTTTTGTTTTTTTAAAGCAAAATCTTAGTTGGAATAAAGATTCAAACATTGTTTGTCTGCACAGAAGTATAGAGGTTTGGTTGTGGTGGCTTTGTGGTTGGTGGGTTGTTCTTTTGTTTTAAATTTTATCCAAAAATACTCCATAGCAAACCAGAATAAAATACAAAGCATTTCATTCACATTAGTTCTTAAATATCTGATTTCAGCAGCTGAAGTTGGTGTAATTTAATTCAGGTACTTTCTGTGAGGAGAACAAGCACACACAAAACACAAAGTTGGCCTTTCAGAAAATTAAGTATTATTTGAAGGGTTTGAAATGTAATAATGCTAGATATGGTCAGTTATACAAGAAATTAGAATGGGTGAGTTTACTGCAGAATTTTTGCTCCAGAAATCAGCCTGGTGCTCTCCCTTCAAACTCCAGCTTCTTGATTTCATAGTTGGCAAAGTCCTGCCATAGCTTCAGAAGTAGAAGAGCATGTCCCTCAGATTTCCTCATTTTGCAAAAGCCTGGTAAATACAGAGACTGCTGGAGCAGAGCTTCACATTAAACACTCTCTGTACTTAAGCATGAAACTTTTAAATTGATAGATCAAAATAGCTGATCTTAAAACCAATACTGTACATTTCAGAATAACGTAAACTGGGAAATAAGTTGAAATCTTAAAGGAAACTGTTCTAAAAATTACCTTATGACATGTCTGCTCTTTGTTTTGGTTTTGTTTTGTGTTTTGTCATGTGAGTAAAACAGGTCTACAGGCTTTCCCATGAACCCATATTACTACACAAACGCGTGTTCTAGAGAAGGTGCTCTTGTGAGTTTGGGATTTGACATGGGCAACAAGAGTCACGAGGGATGATGAAGAATAGACCCCACCACACAGGCAGAGTCACCAAGGTTAAACCCAGATGTCAGTCCAGCTGCAGCCATGGGTGATAAACCTGCAGCATTCAGAATAACTTAGCAGAGATAGGGATGTCTACACAGAAGTAAGACTCAGCAGGCTACAGAGGGTGGGCAACAAAGGCAAGCAGAGCAGAAGGCAGGGGGAACGTAGCATCGATAATACAAGCAAAAGCAACAGACAGTAGATTCAAGTACGAGTAGCTGTGTTATAGAAAAGTCATCTTGCTGAAAGTAATCAGTGTTCACATTGAATAGAGACCAAAAAAAGAAAACCAACACAGAAAAATCTGACATTGAGTTGGTTTAGACTGGAAGTAGGATGCAATAAAGAAGGTGCTATCTGAAATTAGAGGTACTCCAAGTTCCGCAAAGTTTGCGCTCTCTGCACTCCCAGTGTTTGGGCTGTAGCCACCTTCTCTGCATGACCAGAAACTTGCCTCTACATGGATATATAGCAGCTCTTATTACAGCAAAGCACAGAATGCATGCCTTTATTTTGCCACCCTGAAATATACAAGAGATTTAATGCAGTTATCAAAACTTAAAGAAAACGATGACAAACTGTTCCTGTTTTGATAAAGTACATTAGGTCATTAGGTGCTTAAAATCAGATGGAGAACATGAACGGGAGAAAAGAACAAGCTGCTGAAATGCTAAGCTTAGCTGACTCAGGCAGGTTCCCTAGTAACAAAAGCAGTTACACTCATAAAAAGATGCAGCCTCCACAATATGGATTATTTCCCATTACTTAAATAGGAAAAAAAAAAAAACACTTTAAAAATAATGATTTAAAAAAAAAAAAAAAGTTTGCCAAGAAATACTAAGAAGCATTTTCTGCCACCTTTGCTCACCCAGAATTATCTCAGGACTATTGAGCCTGAGAATTGAATTTCTCAGTGTGAGCACAAAGGGAACACAACCTCCCTTTGCAATGAGAGCCCATCATTAAAACAAACATATCCAGCTTCCACTCTCACACTTAGTTTCCTCTTAAAGAAGACATTTCTAATAAAAATATTCTGCTTATTTAGTGTTGTACTTAAAAAGGCAATAAATTACAACTCTGTGGATACTTTGACATGATTTTAATTTAGAACAAAATAAAAACAAACAATGCATAAAGCACTACTGAAAATGAACTTTCCTCCTCTCTTTCTTAAAGCATTAAGAATACTATTCACATTTGAACAGCTATTTTAGCTTTTTCAGATATATAAAATAGCTATCAGCTATCAAAACATCACTTGTACAATGAAGTGGGGTTTCGACACTTCTGCCCTTCTTAATCTGAGTCACATCAGTTGTGACAACTGTTTGCACACTGCTGTAACTCACTCAGGACCTCAGATGTGTGTAAACTCCATGACCTGGAGACCTACATCGAACACTGGAGCCCGGGTTAAGAACACAGCTCTGCTTAGGGAGCATCCCTGAAAATTAAAAATCCATGGACCCCAAGTCATAACGGGAATTGATGGAGCTTTTTTAACAGAGATACTCAATCCTCCTCCAAAAAATCCAATAAGGTCAGCTTCTTGATGAATATTTCTCTTCTCTGTCTAAAATTACAAGACTGGCAAATGAACCCAAGAATCACCAACCAGCTTCAGGCAGCTTCACTCCCCACCTACTCGGTCCTTTCCTATAGAAGACAGATGCTTCTGCTCAGTGCATTCTCCTCACATCCTCCAGGAGAGACTCATCCACCCTCATGCTAAGAAAGCGAGGGCCCTGGCTGCAAGCACAAAGCACACGGCAATGGATGGATACTGCAAACCAGCAGTTCTGCTCATAGTCGTAAAGGAAATTAAATCATTATCAGCACTCCCTGTCTCTGCAATGCCAGATCTTGTATAAGCTGCACTCATTTAACATTTTTTCCCGTCCAAACGCCAAACAGCCATTCCAGTGCCCTAATCAGTAGAAAACACAGAAAACATAGAAAAATTGTTACTTTGCATAGTATTTTGTCCTAAACAGCTCACAGTTATTGCAAGAACACAACGATGGAGTGAGAACAGACTGAGTGAGAAAGTACTGTAAAGGACTCAAAAGAAGTACCTGAGAAGCTGGCAGAATCTGATAAGTGAGAAAAACCATCACCATCTCCTAATTCCAGCTCTGCAGTGATCATGAGGGACCATGGGACCACTCGGTTAGCAGCCCTGCCCGCAGCAGGGAGATCTGTGAGGTCCCTTCCAACCCAAGCCATTCTATTATTCCACATTTCTGCATTACTACTGCAAGACATTCACTAACAAAAATATTACTGAGCTGCATGGAGGAGCTAGAAAAACACTGCAAAGTATTGAGTAAAATAATCATAATCTCTAGAAAACATTTGGCTGACTGAGGCTCCCTCATTTCCCCTCTTTTCAGAAACGTTCAGGCAAAAATGCTCACTCTGCCAGGAAGAAAAACGCCAAACTCCGAGCCCTCAACAGTCCTACAGCACCAGCTCTGCACCATTGGTGAGGGAGGCACAGCCCTCAACAGCAGAATCTCTCTGTGCAATGAATTATCTGCATATAACACAGCATTTAATCCAAGAATTGCAAATCTATGGCAGTTTGTCAAAATGACAAACACCCAGACTGTTTAAAGCAGCGTTTCTGCATCTGCAGCCCACAGCCTGGCTCCAGCCCAGCAGCAGTTCCCAGGCGCAGACCCAGACCCCAGAGCTTGGCTGCTTTGGGCAGAGGGGATGGGGTTATGTCCCACTCGTGTTTCCAGGGATCGGTGAGGGTTGGTAAATAGCTTCCCTGACGCCACGCAGCCCAGACTCAGCGTGGCTGCTGTGGGAGGGGATGTGAGCCAGACTCTTACTCATCCATATTTGCACGCATGGGTATATGTGAGTCCAAATCTGCTTTGCACTGAGCTATTTTGAAGAAGGGTGTTTAAGAAAAATGACATTTGAGAAAGTCACAATCTGTTTGCCAGATTTTCCTCTTCCTCCGTCTATCCATTATCAACAAATGGCTCAAACATCACTCAGCCTTTGCCTCCTTCTTCCCATCACCATGAGTTTTGCTTTTGCTTTCAGTCTTTCAAGATTTCAAGGGAGTCATTGATTTTCCCATACAATATATTAATCTTTAAATTGCTTTAATATTCACATCACTGTTAAAACCAGAAGATCCTTTGCTGAAGGCTGTGGTACTGCCAGAAAAACTTTAAATATAGCTCAGTATATATACATATATTCTCTGTACTTCCCACACACATAAAAGCCACACGTTCCAGTTGGAGCTTCCTTCGAGCCCTTTAATTACACAGGTTACTCAGCCTGCCTCTTTCCCTTCCGATTACTTCTTAACTAAATTAAATGTCTGCCTCTGCCTCTTGCCGTCCTTTCTACATTAGCAAGCCCATTATTGATTTTTATGATCTTTCCAAAGAGAAGTTTGAGCAGCTGACTGCTATTTACACTGTAAGCAGCTCGCTTACGCTGAGGATTCATGCTGCCACTGACACTGCTGGGGATGGCTTGCTCTCAGCTCGGCCATACCAGCACCACGCCGGGTGCCAGCACCAACATTACACAGCTTGGCAATGGCAAACAGAGATGAAGGCACAAGTGCTTCTGTAGCATAAAGAGCACAATGATGGGGCTCATTTATGAAGTACTCTAACCCCAAAATAACTTCTGAAAGTATGTAACTTAGCAGTGAGCACCATAAACAGACTACAGCCCACAGCAATGCTCTCAGAGGCAAATGTGTCCCTTCTTTCTCTTCACTCACCACTAGGGCAAGGAAAAAGCAAATAACAAGGAAGGGAGATGAGGTAAAAAAGTTAGAGGATGCTTCAGACAATATTTGGCCTTTTGACAGCCCCAGGAGTGATAGGCCAATGAAGGGGCTTCTGGTCCAGAAGCATCAGCACAGCTGACGCTGATGGATTGGCTGGAACTACCTGGAAACAAAAAGAGGCTCAACTCTGAGCAGCTGCTGAGCAGGCTCTCTTTATTTGCTGGATGTCTCTGAATATGTCACACGCTTAATGAAACTCTACAGAGTGTTGTTCTCTGCTAGCTATTTTTTTTAACAACACATTCCTACCTGAGTGCTTCAGAGCCCTGATTCCTCCTCTGATTGTGCCATACAGCACTTCCAGCAGCACCAACATCAGAGGAACCAGAGCTGAAGCAGGAATCAAAAATCCTGAACTATCAGTGCTGATTACCCTTACATCGTGAGTGCATGTTGTTTCCTCAGCTGTAGTTCTGTATCCCAAAGCACTGCACAAGTAGTCAAAGGTAGATGAAAATGAAAACAAATTGATGATTCGGAGACTATGCCAGAGAGAGGCACATTTCAAGCAGTATATAGTTTGCAGTGGATCAAGAAAATAACTACAATTTAAGTAAATACAAAGCCTCCTGACAAACCTATTAAGAAACAGAGAATGTGAGACAAAGCATAGGAGATTAAAATCTAATGAATGAGAAATTTTAGCCTATTACAGCAATTAGGATCTGTGCCATCATCCCAAGTATCCATATAGTTGGATAAAAATGCACATCACCGAAGAACTGAATGTGTTGGCAGTTCAAGCCTTCATAAATTACAGATTTATGTAACATAATGCAAACTTCTAAATTAATCAGAGCAGCCAAATCTGTTTGCTACTCTCTAACACTTGAACTTCATTTTAACCACGGTCGTGGGTGCCTCTGTGAAGCAAATACTGTTGAATGCAAAGATGCCTAGTGCTGTTAGAAACTAACTCACCTGGCACTGATTGTAGAGTGCTGCGGTATCACTGCAGCCCTCAAAGCAGCCCCAAAGCTCCAGCTCAGCTGTGCTCAGCCTGCTGCTGGAAAAGGGCAGCACCACACAGCCCCAGCAGCACGAGCTCTGAACGGGTTCAGCCCTCAAGACACGTAAATTACATCAAGCATAGAGCAAAAACAGAATTTTGCTTTTTCTGTAGTAAAACTGTATACGTATAAAGTACTTCCATTAAACACATGGCCTATGGGATGCTGTTGTAAATCGTAAGAAGCTGGAACACCAACTATAATTTCATAGCATCACCAGTGTATATCAGTTTATGGAAAGAAATACTGCAGTCCATCAAACTTTTTCTCTTTGTTTCATTCTGTATTACTAGCATCAGCTTCCATCATTTCCATATTCTCTCTGGCCCTTATTGGCACACTGGACTATTTTTAATTTTCAGTCACTGGGAAAAGAGAAAATACATCTGCAGCTCAGTGGGGTTTTGTTGTATTTACCATCTGGCAAGCTAAACATCTAAGTAAACAACTTGTTGTTGAAGGGTCACAGATATCCCCCTGTTCACTTGCCAAACTCCAAGTTAAATTTCATCCAATCTGATGGGGGACTGGCAATATCCCCGGGCCATTTCATGGCAGACTTCCTTCAACTCTCTCTGCCCCTTCCTCTCAAAGCAGCATTATACCCCCATTCAGACCAGTGCATTTCCCTCTGCATTCTCACAAACCCTGAGCAATATTTGGGCCAGATAAGTAAGACCAAAAGGAACCAATGGTTTTCAAGCATTAGGCCCAAAATATGGTGGGTATGTTTTCAAGTCCATTTTTTCTTTTTTTCCTCCAGCAGATATTTGAAGGTAGTGAAATAAAACCCATCTTCAAAACTGAATCAAACATTTCACAATGCCTTTTGAACTACTCCAAGTAAAGAGGTCACAGGCAGGTTTTCCTCCTGCAAAAGAATTTGCAGCGTTGCAGAATAAAACTGCTTGCCATCTAGTCCTTACAATTGCATGGAAACTGATTCACAACCCTGTTAGTAAACTTTATTAAAATTGCATCAGTCATTTTCCTTCAAAAAAGATGATGTACGCAGTTTTTCATGCTACACCAAACACTGCAAGAACAAGATAGAGACAGACATATCCAAATTTACATAGAGATTGCAAACCCTTGTTTCAAAGTAATTCTGAAGTAGTGTGCGCTGTGTGCAGGCATTTGATGTGGTCGCATTTCTGCATATGGAGAATAACATGTACAAGATCTGTAATTGGAGACTTTTCTGAAAAAAGATAAATGGCTTCTTCATGTCAGAAGAGAAACTGATATTTCTGAACAGGGTCCTTGAGGCCACTTCATTTGCGTCAATTGAGTCTCTTATTTTATTTAATAAATGTCTAGAGGTTATAGCAATTTTACCAAAAGAAAAAAATCTGCTTAAATATATTTTCTACATTAAAAAGATTATACACTTCATTATATTCCTTTGTTTATTCTCCCCAAAGCAGAAGTTTACTTCTTCTGGACAAACGAAGCCATGCTGGGGAGTTACAGCATGGCTCAGCTTGTCTTAGTATTAGCTTCTACTTTTCCTAGTCTACATACTTAAAAGACATTACTGTATTTCAGATGAGAACATCTTGAGAATGAGTTCCCTGTGGAAACTGTAACCATCCCATCAATCAACTTTGGTATTCCCTCTCCAAAAACACTGAAGCTCCCGAGGAAAAATAAAAGAAAAATGATGGATGTTGTTTCCATTCAGATTTAATTTTAATTATCAGTTTGCTATGGCTGAACACAGCCATTTTTCTCGTGAACCACTCACGTCCTCTCAGTCTGCTTTACTCTAACGTATAGTTCACAACAAGCAGCCTCCTCACAGCACTTCACATTTTGTCTGGTCCCAGGGAAGCTGAACATTTCCCCAGTTCCTCGCCTCTTGAAATCTGCAGATGATTGAGAATCTAAAGGTAGGCCTCATCTTCCCCCCCTAAAAGTCCATATCCGAAGCGCTACAATGCTCCAAAGCCTAAAGCTAACAAGCCTCACACATGAAATAAATACCTACAGTAATGCAGTACCATGTAAAAGCACACAAACCCAACACACTAGAATGAGATGACACCTAGTTGCTGGAGATGAAAGCTTTCAATATATAAAATATGCAAGACGGGAACAAAACACACAAGCTAGGTAAAAATGAGAGCAGAAAGAAGCTAGTCATTAAACGCTCCCTCTGAACAAAGAAAACTCCATGGAGCACAGAGACATTCCATTTGTAGTTTTACTAATCTCTAAGTGTAACTTGGTTTCCAAGTGCCAAGTAAATGATACATAAGAACAGAAGATTTGCACTGCACAGAAGAGCAATACGTCATAGGCAGTGCAGTGAGGATGCTTGTTGGAAATGGCACATTACTGCAGATGTTGGCAAAGATGGAAGCTAGCTCCAGGTGGAGTTATCTGTGGAGGCATCTTGGCCTTCAGGAAACTCTTACCATCTGAAAAGCTTGCAACTCAAGGGCAGTAACAACTACAGACACAGAGAGAACAGGGATGAGGCTCCCACATCTCCAGCATGGTGCCAAGAGGGATGAGGGCTGTGCTCCTGTCAGTCACAATGCTGGCTGGCACAGCACTGAGCTCTGGGAAAGAGCCATGGGCTGCTCTTCCTCATTCCTACAAGCAGCTGCTTCATTTCTTTGGCTGGCCTTCGAAACCAATCTAGTGGTGTCCTCTTGGAAATAAATAATGTTACTACCTTTATTTTTCCAAGGCTAAAGATTTTCTCACTAAAAAGGGCTACAGTGAATTGGCTGCTTCTCAGTACACATTGGTGGCACAGCCCATCTTTCAAGTGGTTCCTTCTTATACCTTGTGGAGTAACAGTGTAGAATAACAAGATGCATGAAAGCAAACTGATGATAAAGAAAACCATATGTAGAATCATACATATAAGTGTGTCTGTGTACTTTACATCACATACATGCACAAAATCAGCAAATAATAATACAGCATAAATTTCAGTGAATTAACAGAATTTTACTTTTTAACCTAAACACTTGCCTTCTCCCAGTTCTTTTTTTAAAATTTAATAATGCATACATATTACAAAAGGAAATAGATGAAAAATCAGCATTCTCATTCATAGTTCACAACGGTAATGTCTTGGTATGAAAGAAGACTTGTTTCCTAGGTCAGAGGTAAGCTCATCTAAAACATGTCTCATACAGAGCCTGAAGGAAACTCCTCCTGAAACAGGTGAGAGAGACTTTAGCTAATCAAACTCACTGAACATTCAGCATTCTGCCACTTCCATCTGCCTGATCAGTTGCAGAACACCTGCAAAAACTCCAAGCTTGCTTGTTTGCATGGAAAAGAAAAAAAAAAAAGCAAAAATGTATTGTATCTAATGTGTGATTTACAGACAACAGAATTGTAACAGATCCAAGGTACTGAAGCTGTCAGAGCAATTGAATTCAGGCACATCTTCAATAAAGAAATATTAAAAATTACAGAAAAAGCAATCATTTTCTGTGCTTCTCAATTAAGTTGGTATTTGAATATTGGCCTCTATTACATTTTATTTCCATTATTTCTGAAAGTTAAAAGGTCTTTGTTGGCTTTGGGATGGTGATATATGAACCTCAGCTACTCTTCATATTTGGTATCCTGTATATGCCATTCTAACTAATGGGAAAAGCATGAAAATCAATACATCTCAACTAAGAACTGAAACTATCTAAATTGACCTATGACACGCAGCAAAATACACATTTCTCATCATTTTCTAAAATGGATTCTGCATTTCTCAGCTCTGCAATAGCTTGTGCATTGAAAAGATCTAAAATTTTACCGTTACACCAGTGGGGAGCGAGAGAAGCGAGCTATCCACGTTCAGATGTTTTCATAGAGAAATTCAAACTTTCTAGCAAAATTAAGCTGCACTGCTGCCAGCACCTTCATTATTTCACATGCCTCAAAAATTCTGACATCTGGGATCTCACTGTTCATAGCCAAAACCTGGGAAACACACCACATGAAGAGAGTGCACAGCTGAAAATATAGGCTGTTAGCTATACACAGCCAAGTTATATTACAAATTCTGAATTGCTTTCCATTCATGCAACAGGGAAGGGACTAAATTAATCTTTCCTGGCTTACATTCAGAAGGTTTGCCCTGTCACAGGTTTGGGACTGGCTGCTGGGTTCGTCATTCTCATCAAAACTGAAAAATGTTGATAGTTCATCATGCAGAAGTGAGTCAGCTGGTAGCTACTCACTATTGCCAAAGCACTGCAACTCTCTGTGTAAATAGGGCCTTCCCCTTCTGGCCCTACTAACATCTTCATTTCCCTGAGCATCAAGTATGACAGACCTTTGGCTTCTTGCTAATGAATAATACGTATTTAAATCCCAGTTGTCAAGTAGATTCCACAAGCTTCATACCTGTTGCTACTGTTTCATCTGGAGACTAAAGCACATGGCACCAACTGAATGCTTTTGAAGGCTGAGAAAAAGGAATATCAGGCTTTCATCGTGTATTCTTTTTAGTGCATGGCTTCCCTGAATTCTAGGCTAAATTTGAGTGGTAGACTGAAAGTACAGTTGCTTCAACCTTATCCAGATCCATGCACATGCTATTACAGCTAGAGCCTTATCCTTCATCCAGAAGAGATCTTCCTATGATCAATTCTGGAGTACCTAATTTAAAAAAAAAAAAATATATATATATATATATATATAATTAAGTCCCAAATTAAGAAGCAGATGAAAGATCTTTTTTTTTTTTTTTTTCACTAACTTTATAGAAACAAGAAATCAGATGAAAAGCAAGGATGCCCAGAAATTATGTCATGCTGTACACACAGGAAGAGTCCGTGTCCCAGGCTCTACATTTCAGCACAAAAGAATGCTGAAACACTTGCCCACATTTTGTATGCCAAAAATCAGAATCTATAATTATAGGATTGCAACACTGTATACATCTAATTAGAGGGCAGAAGAAAAAGGTAAATCTTCATCCTGCTTAATATTTTAGTTCTTCAATAGACATACCTATTTAAAGAACATCACTGTGATATTTCGCTGAAGAAAAGCAGTCACCTGCTTTCTATAATTACAACCAGAGAAAAAATGTGTGTTCCATGTGAAGCCAAAGAAGAAGAGCAGTAAAGCCCTGAGCAAAAGCTTCTCCGTCCGTTCCTTCACAGCGTGGGCTAAAGATTAGAATTTTTCTGAACTTAGTTGCACAGAGAAACAGTTGCTTCCATCAAGATAGTACAGGTCAATTTCTTACTAACAAACATGCACTGACACACTGCACTTCCTGCCATCTTCCTTCCTGCCCCAACTGCATTTTACATTTCTGTCAACTCCTGTGGACCAGAAGAAAACTGAAATCTTTTGCTTCATTCTTCAAAAGCTTCTTATTCCACATTTCAGCTCAAATTCTCTTTGATAAACATCACTCTTCCAGTTAAGGCAAATCCATACTAACTGAATTAAACACTTGAAAAATGCAAATGAAAGAATGTGAAAATGATTTATTGGAGCACCAAGGATTCATACCAATAGAACACTATTGCACATTTTGATCAAGCTGTAATGCCTCACAGGCAGTTTATTTAAATCAAAGTGTTATCTAAAATAATACAAAGGGAAGAAATTCAAAAGTATATTCTAGAAATATTTTAAATTAGCTTTGTAGAGACAAGAGCACTTGCCTTCTGCCACATTAATATTGATGGGCTGATATGTTATCTGTGGAAGCCACTCAATTAGAGCACGATGGGATGGCACTCGCAGGACTGAACTGGTAAAACAGTTGGAAGATGAATGTAGAACAGTCTTAGACAAGAGAGGTTTAAATAGTCAAGATGCATTCACAATGATTGTTTAAAGGTAATTGTAACTGTGAGTTCTAAGCATTAAGCATCAGTAATTAGATCCTTTAAAAAACTGAATACATACTTCCAAATTATTAAATTCTCTTCCTAATGCAGACAGAATTTTCTATTGCATTGAATGTTATTCTGTATTGTAGAACCTTTGGTGAAAGCTGCAAGCTGCTTAAGTCTGGAGACTCCCAGTGTCTCTTTCACAATACAGTGTGCTGAAGAAAATAAAATCAAAACCAGTGTCAACCACTCCAGACCAGAACTGCATCTGCACAAACACAAAGCAATATTTTTGTGCTCTGAGAACACATTCAATAGTTTTGCAACAACAAAACTTAATATTTGTGCTCCCTATGGATGCTTTCTTTCCCCTAAGGGCATAATTTATTAGAAAAGAACAGCATGTTTACTGCAGCTTTTAGCCAATCTCCAACTGCAGTTATTCTAAATGCGGGTACAAGGACAGTCCTTGTTTTAAACACAAGCAGACTGTTCCCCCACATATACTCTGCATCAGGAGAAATAATTCACAGTGATACTCAGAGAAATGAAAGGTGAAAATTTCAGTACTTTTGGGTGTACCACAGCTCTAATTATACTCTAATTTAAGCTTCCACACCAGAGATGTTGTGCACTAGGACAGCACATGGCTTGTCTCCAGCCTGCCTCCCTCACTACTGGGCAGCAGGTTTCTGAACAGGCTGTCATTAGGGTGAGTGAACCTATGTAAGATGCCATTCTTTGAAACCCTTGTCAAAAAGAGATATTCTACCAAGGAGTTATAGACAGATCTGTTCCATGCAGCATGAAAAGGATGAGTTCCAAGAACACTGCAAAATCAGTACTGACAATGATGTTCCAGCTTGTTCCCTTGCAAAATAAAGAGCTCTTCTTTAAAAAGCACCTGCCAATGTGGGACTGGTGAAGACCTGCCCACTTTCTCATTTGCCCCGAAGAGAAGATTCACTTTCCAAAAAGAAAAAAAACAGCCTCTTTAAAAATACTAAGAAAAACAATAAAAATATGGTGTATACTGTTCACTCAACAATATAGCTGCTCCTTTTGGGAAGTGAAAAGCCCATATTTCTTTGCCAAATGTCTTGATGTTGTTCATAAATAGGCAGAAACAAGAAGCTTTTTGGTCAGTAACTATGACATCTTATTAATCCTGAAAGACTAAGAAGCTAGAAAAAGAGACATTTGGCAAATGACAAACTACATTTATACATATCTTATTATTAATGCACTTGAGAACTTAAAAAAAAAAAACAAAAAAACACCCCATGAAGAACCAGTTCATTCAGGACTGTAAATTTAAGCACCTGCAGATGCCATTTCTGCCCTACATTCCTGCTCTCAGCTTTTTGTTCCTTTGCTGCCACGTGCAGAGCCTCACACAGAGGATTTAACCACCTTTTCTTTCATTGCTGCACAAAATGCTTCTTACGTACAGGAAATCGTTACCTGGAGCAGGACATCAGAGAGTCAGCTATTGGCACTGGTGTGCTGCTCCCTCTTCCCAGAGTCTTTCTAAAGGTTCATTCAAGCAAAACCTCACAGCTAATGACCTCTCACATAGCACATGGATAAGTGCCGACTGCACAGCAGAGCTAAATTTCAACTAGACAACAAAAATTAGAGGTGATGGAATCTCACATAAAGCTATTTACAAAGAGCTAAAGTCATCATTGCACTCTTGTAGGAAAGGTTTCCAGAAGGACTGACAGGAACTGATTAACATCCCTTTATCTTAGGTGAGGAATGGTCTAATATCCAGCTGCTTTGAAATGCTACAGAAATGCTGAGGTGTACACGAACTACAAATAAACTGCACAGATCAAACCACAGGGTTGTAATAATTTATGGGAGAGAATAAAATGAACCGAACTCTACACCTTCACTCCAACCAAACTAAGATTACACCAAGAGAGCCCTCTGTCCTATTCAATGGGCCACTGTGATGCATCAGGATGGGATTTTTTGGTTTGCAGTGACCCATGTCTGCCTATGGAAATGCCCAGGAAAGGACTACTCAGGTTTCTGCCTCAGGAAAGTATGAGTTTCCCACAGGACATAGTTCCAGAAACCCTTCTTGGGCAAACCTTCAAACCTAGGGGCTCTTGGACTGATGCTGCCTTGGTGTAGCCCTTGGAGATACCAATCACAGACCACAGGTTCAGCCTCCTCCCACCTAAACGCTGGCTGTGCCTTCTTGTTCCTAGAGAGCACTCAGCAGCTTGCTTAAAATAGTGATCAGAGTCCTCAAATACGTAATGACTATTTAGCAAACCGTGAATCATGTCACGCATTTCAATGGGTAGTAAATCACCAGAGAATAAAGCTCACTCCCCTTCTCTCAGCACTGTACGGGCATCATTCAGCAATAAGCATTCGCTGCAGTTTAGAATCATAGATTCTACTATTCTATTTACATCCAAAATGGCCCAGGCAGGCCTCAACGACACAAGGGCCTGCAGAGGACAGGCTGTGACCGGCTGCTGGCTGAGCCCAGAAGCAGTGGGGAGCAAAGGGCCTGGGGCAAATGGTCCTCCCTTCCCAACACCTGATTCAATTACCTGCTAATGAACCACTCTGCTGGATAGCAATTTGGGTCATGCCTATCAACTACTTCATACCAAGCATGTGCTCTGAAGATAATTTTGCTGCCACTCAGAAATTCTTTCCCTAGAACACAATGTCAGTATGTCAGTTGAAGCTTTTCCTGCTGGGGAGTAAATGAATGGGCACCATCTTTAGGTCAGTTATTTCAAGCTTGGAGATTTAGTGACTTCATACTCTGAAACAAAATGGGAGTTCTCAGAATAATTCTCCTTGGAGAAGTGTTTACAACTAAAATTTAGCCTCCAGCCTGGTATCAGATATGGGGATGGATGTGGAGAGGCACAAGCATATTTTAAAATGTTTAAACACGTTCCCAAAACAGTAAACTTCTACAATAAGACAGAACTGAAGTCTTAGATGAAATAATAATACAGCTTCAAAGGAAAATCTCTGCCGTTTTTCTTTTCCTCTTCCATTTCACACAAAATATTTGTCCGTAGACTAAAAATTCAAATCTTCCCATAAAGAAAATGCAGATGATTTTATAAAAGAATATGTGATATATATGAACTGATGAGGATCTCCTTCTTTTCTTGCAATATCTATGATAGAAGTTATCTTGCAGACCAATTAAACAGGTAGCACGAGTACAAGCAAGCACTGTCCAAATTTATGCACTGGCCTTCATTCAAACACTTTTCTTCTATGAGGATACATAGTTTGCTCTTTTAAATATCCCGTTTTATCAATTTTCCTCCCGTGGGCATAGTTCTCTCTCAGGGCTGAATGTCAGTAAGTTACACAGATGGTGGAAATGCAAGAAAACTTTGACATTTAGAAGCAAACTAATTTCACTTTAATAAATGCTCTGAACTTCCGTAGAAATTAGCATCTTTCGATACAAACTATTTAGTAGTGTGGACAATGAAAAGAAACACAAGGTATTACAAAAGGCAAATGTTCTACCTAGCAATTTCATTACTTTTAAAGTGGTATTTTAACTTTTTGTGTGTGTGTGTGTCCACTGTGTCCAGTGGTATGGTTTATTTTTTAAAAATTGCTAAAATAGGCAGAAAAATTCCATTTACAATTTTTTTTTTTTTTTCCTGGAGGATTTCTATGCTCTAAGCTCTGTTCTTCATCTTCTGTCATAAGCAAACTTTGGAATCTTCTTGTTCACTGGGAGTTCTGAAGTCATTTCCCCAGGCATTCAAACTCAGCCTTGGGTTTCCTATTGCTACTTTATCCAAACCTGCTGCTCTGACAACCCTCCTCATGTCCAGGTAAAAACAGAATTTGGAAGCTTTGCAGGTCAGCTTTGCAAAAAAGTAATGATATAGAGTCTGAGCTGACTATCTGTACTTCACTCTATATTCATACAGAGATCAGCCTAGGATGAGAGCTCTTCTTCAGACATCCTCAGCCGGTCAGTAATGCCTGTTCTTAACAAGCACCTTTGCTTTGAGAGCCAAGCTGACAAGAAGAAATGCACTGGGATAAAACCTCCTGCTATTCACACAAACCAGTTCTTCCACTAAGCCAATTAAAATCTAATGATAATAGTAGAAAAAACTTCTACTTGAGTTTACTAACATTAAGACTTTGCTCACAAAAAGAACAGGGAAGAAAAACCTTGTCATATTCTATGCTAAGCACCACCATCCATACAGCGTCTGGAGCCAGACCTTGAGTTTTCTTGTCAAATCAATGGAGCAAGCAGATTCCAAGAATGAAATCAGTTCCACTAGCAGAGTCACTGTCCAAGAGCTCCTTCAATTTTTTTTTTATCTTGCAGAGAAAGTTGTAACCGTAAGTATTCAACTGCCAACGTACTGCATTTAGCTAAGACCACCGACCTAGTGCAATGTTAAGAAATAAATCACCTGCCTACTTGTGATATTTAAAAGGGTGGTACTTAACATCACCACAGCACTGACAAAAATTAACATGGTAGAAAAAGGCAACCACAGGATTTGCCTGCACTGAGCTCTTCTCAGCCACACAAATCAGTCTTCTCTCTTGCTCTCATTTTAAAGTTTTACAGCTATTACTGTCAAATAGATAAGCCCTTTTTAGTGAATCCAGTCGAGCAGATTTGAGGACATGATGGAGACCCTATATCTCCAGTGCTGATCCTGCTGAAGTGACACATCTCTTCCAGGGAGCAGGAAGACAGGCACAGCATCTGTGCTCACTTGCCATGCACATGGAACTACAAAGATGATATACAAGACAAGCATGTTTGCCATAAACCAAAATCCAAATTGTCATTTGCAGGGTCTCATTTTGATTAGTTTTTGAATGGTTGCAGATGCTCAGGTTACATTCTACTGCAGAAAATATCATTCAGCTGAGACTGAGAAGTTCACCATAAGATGGTAGGTGTCAGCTGTTGTCTTCTGCATGTATTTCTACGTTTCAGGACAAGCAAAACATTTCCAACAGAAATGAAGGCTACGACTGCCAATGCAAAAATAGACTAAGAAAAAATTAGTCAATTACATAATAAAGGAGGAATACGGCAGCACAACTATCCAGGCCAAAATATTTTCAGATCAGCACTGAATGTGAGCAAATGACCATGAAACAAACCAAATTTTGACTAATTTTTGCAGCTTCACACAAAATGTAGCTCAGCTATGGCTTTGATAAATTACAGCATTTGCCCCTATGTACAGTGATCTATAAACCTCCAGATTTTACTAGCAAATCATCGAGTTTCTGCACAATGAAAATACCAAAGGACTGGCCAGAGATTACTTAACTCGTGTAGTGTCAGGCTGGATCCAAGGGACACGTCTTCACTTTTTTTTATTTTATGCTATGCTCAAAATCGCATAGCTTGAATCCCCATGAAAGTTACAGGTCTCAGTCGCAAGATCCAATGTTTGCAGCAGAGGTTTAGTATTTTTTCTCCTCCATAAGAATTAAAATTTAATTTATCACAGGAATCCAAAGGCTGCAAATGCCAAAATCAACAAGAAGCAACGTGACCAATAACTTTAAGATTATAAGAATCTACCAAGCCAGAATATGAATATAAGTCAGGCAGCTATTGATACATATAAATTCATACAATCCTAACCCACTGCAGAAAGCTGCATTGGATTGCAATTCTGTTATGAAATCTTGTTAGATAAAACTGAACTGGACTCATACCTAGGGTAAATAGGATTTGATTTTAGGAAGATCTTTTCCTTAATTTTTCTGTTCAAGTGGAATTGCTCCAAACATAGCAAGCTTGTTTCCAGAAAAGAAAAATGCTCCTAAGTATTAAACTTGATTTGAAGTCATGTTCTAGAAGCTTATATTCTCCTTGTACAGACTTGATGTGCTGTTACTCGATGCTGTGATATGCATACAAAATGGCTGATTCAATAGATTTCTGTGCCTTAAAATCTAACACGTTGTTGGATTAAGTCAATATTCATGTCAGCTACAGTAAGAAAAAGTAGAATGAATGTGCACTGTAAGATATTGCTCAAAGAATGCTTAAACAAAACAAATGGAGGAAACCATTGCAAATACCTCCTCATGTAGGGAACGTTTGTCAAAATCTCAAAGAAAGAAATATCCTCAAATGCAACTTTCTACAACGGCTGAAGAAACTTTACTAGCAAACTACAACAAAGCAGTTGATCACTATATGTCTTTTCTCTAATTTCTCTTTGTGGGTCAGCCAAGAGCACATTGCAAATATAGGAAGGAAGAACATTCCCAAATCATGACTTCACACTGAATGCTCATTTTTCTTTTCCTCGGAGCATGAGGGTCAAGAACTTGGTCTCAGGAGAGACTCAGTTTCAGTTAAAATTAAATTTCAACTGTATCCATGAAAATAGGCTTATTTGCATCCTTAATAAATCAGATAATTTATAAATCTTTTGCATGACCCAGATTCCTGATTGTCTAAGCATGATAAACACTTTAAATTCACATGGATACATATAAAGCCAACTGACCTGCAACGCAGTCTTGGGTCTGCACATATAAGTCACATGAGTAATCCTATCTCTTCTCACATTCATGATTTGTACAAGAAAAGGGAAAAAAACACCCCTATAAAAGCACAAACTTTGGCCCATAGCTGCTGACTCCTACACTGTTGTCAAGCTAAGGAATATAGTTTCACTTTGTTGCTGCCAGAACAAGTAATCCAAATGTTTGATTAATGATAAAAGGAATCTAGTGACCTAACAGTTAAGCTGGCCATCCAGAGTCAGTGGAGATAGCAACCCCAGATGGATGCAAGAAGTTGCCCTAAAATAGACAGGGAACCTGGACAGCCTAATGGCCACAGATGCTGTGGGGAAAGTCATCAAGATGCCACCTGGAGTAGTTGCTATAGGCAAGACGTATAACACACTCACTCACTAACTGCTATCATACAAGAACTTCTTAGCCAATGGATCAGTTGTGACCCAAGCCGTGCTTGAAAGTATTCTGCATTCAAAGTGGGATGTGTGTGAGAACCATTGACTTGGACTTAATTAAAGGACTGGTCTTTTGTGGTGAAGCATTCTCAGTTGTAAGCATTCTAGGAAGCAATGGGGGCCAAGTGAAAAGGCACTAAGCACTTTCTAACTAATCCAGGAAGCAACTGAAGCAGAACTGCTTGGAAATGTATTCCCTACTGACTTCATTTTCCAAAGCTGAAACTCTAATCAAGATCACGGTAATTCACATAGAATGAATTTAGATATAGCTTGCCTAGCTTTTACTTGGGTAGAAAAAAAGTCTACTTTGAGCAACTATTTGGCTGACTTCTGCCAGCTACATCAGCTCAAGGACAAAGCTCCCTTTCTGGAGTTGAAATCGTTGTATGAAAGCAGAGCTAAGACGTTTTGTCTTCATTGAGCGTGTTAAATAGCACATTTTGTCTGTGCTGCAATAGCAATTACTAACACTCAGCCCACAAGGTACAAGACTCATCCTGAAAGAAAAGCCTTGCTTACTCCCTCAAAATGAGACCATAGCCAAAGTGTATGAAGAGATTCATGATAGTCAATAACATTTTGTTCCTATCTCGCATCTCTGAGCGTTGGAATCTTCATTTTAACATTCTACCCTTCAGCCTAACTTACCCAATACCCAAACTAATCAGCAAAGTTTCAAATCTGGTGTCTGAAGAGTTGACTAGGAGTGAGACTCTGCAACTCCTGTGGGTCCTTTCTTAGAATATTCTATGATTCAATGAAAAGCATAAACAAAGTTTCTAGAGTGCTTTGTCTCCAGATAGACATCTGGACATAGACATGTTACTCCATTTGAAGTTCACATCTGTTGTCATCACATCTATGCATACCTGTCCAAAAACAATCAGCAAAATTTTCACATGGAAACTTTGACTCGCAACCAGCTTTAGCCTTCAATAACTAATTAAACAATGGAAACGAAGCCTGACAGGTAAAGTGTTATATTCTGGAATATGAAAGGTCCCATTCTGGAGAAAGAATCCAGAGCACTGATTTGTAATTTTATTCTCATTAATTTTAGCAATAGATGAGCATGCAGGACGTTTCTGTCTTTTCCAGAAATCCTATATTCTAGAATTGCAGTGGAGATTTTCACCAGGATGCAGTTTTTAAGTACAACAAGTAGTGCTTCCTACATTAATCTGACTTAGAAAAGCCAATATTTAAATAGCCTGAAATTAAACCCCAGCCACAGAGAAGTGATTTTTGAGAGACTAGGTGAGTTCAGTATGCAGAAAGGAAGTCACTGAGTGCTAATCTAGTGCTTTAAAAGGCCAATCTACCCATGCAAAGTAAGAGGACACCATCATTTTGATTTTCTATAAAGAATGTGCTGAGAGCTAAAGAATGTCTTTAAATCTTTAAAGGAAAGGCAGCTCACTCGCCTGGAAACTATACAACAGTTTGCAACTTGCTTAAATCTGAGCAGAAAAGTTAGAGGACAGCATAACAGGAAGATCTCTCACTACCCTAGTCAATTGAAAGGGACTGGGTAGTTTTAAATAAATAATCTTTTGTTCCAAAGATGTTTATGCTGAGAATGCATACAAGGATATGCATTTCTAGGCGCTCATAAAGACAGCTGCATCCATAAACATCTTCTGACACATATGAGAAAAGTTGTAGAGTCCAGCATAAATACTCTTGGAATGTAAGACTGCATCTGACTCACCATTAAATTGTGGAATCCAGAGCTTAGGCTGCTCTCTTCTGTGTGTTCTGGATGCCCTCCACTGCAGTATACAGTGCCTTTGACTCAGTGCAAAATAGACAAAATAACATTACATCATCTTGCTTGTCTTTAACTTTGCTGATTAGATCATTCAAGGCAGTGAAAATAAGGGCTGACGGAAGAGCTCTGTTAAGACAACTGGGAATTCAAATTGCAGAGAAACAATGCAGAATAACAGCCCAAATTTCACACCAGCATGGCAGCTGCTGAGCTGACCATCCCTGCTCAGAAATTGGATCCAGAGGTTAAACATTGAAAGTTACATTACACAGTTAATATATTCTTCTATTGTGTGCAATTCCTTTCTCCTCACCAATACGGAAGACCTAGAAACAGCTCAAGAAAGTGGGATAAGGGTGAGAAAAGGCAGGAAACAATTGCTGAAGGGCAGCTACAGGTACATGGACCTTTCGGAGCAAAAAGGAGACAAACAACAGAGCTGAGACAGAAGTCTAAAATCATGAGTAGTGTTGTGAATAGAGATTGAATTTCAATCATCTGTACAGAAAAACAAAAGAGGTAAAGAACTTTGGATGAAATCAGAAAGCAAAACCAAACCAAGCTATGATTCTGAACAGGTGTTTGGATTCTGTTGTACCTCGCTGCAGAAGAGAAAGATGCTGAAAAAGTACCTGGGCTCAAACAACAACAGGACAAATTTATGGAACTGAAGCCTTCTTAGATCATTAAGAACAAAAGCACTACTTCTTGCATTAAAATTCTTCCACTGAAAAGTGTTGGAGGTTAAGAGAGTATTATAGGATATATCACAATGCCCACACTTAATTTTTTTTTTCTGCCAGAAAGAGGATATTGGGCAAATCAGACATCTGTCACACCAAGCAAAATCTTTGTCTTTTCAATAAATGCTTTTAAATAACTACACAGTTGGTAGAGATTGTCATCATGACATTATTTTATGGTAAATTTGGAGTATCTGCATCATTTAGGAACAGATTCAAGTTTCCTTTAGGTTGGAATATTTCAAATAATTACTTGACTCCTCTCAGCCAGCACATTTCAGCTGTGTACTGGATTATTCAACTTCAGTCACTGCCCAGTTGCTGAGTCATAATGTATTAAAACAACTTGAGAGTTAGAAAGAAAGAAAACAAATGTACAGCCCTCTCCAGACATACTTCTAACAAAGCTGTTTTCAGCAGGAATTTTTCAGAAAAAAAAAATAAGATTCAGTTGGCACTTAGATATTTTCAAACAATGACCAAAAAGTAGAGCTAGAAATATCAGCAGAAGTCTTTGTCAAGTGCTTTTTCATTTGACCAGGACTGGCTACAAGTCAAGTAAAAAGACAGAGATGAATATGGAACGTTTCTCTGCAAATATCAAGAAGAAATCACAGATTATATATAAGCTTCCTATCAGTATGAATAGTTTTGCTGTGCAGACACACGCAGAGTACACTGAGCAACGGGCTCTGTTGCCACCTCTCAAGACTTCCATAAAACAGAACATTAGCCTTGAGCAACAATTTAGATATAAGTTATGAACTGCCAAGCTAACCTCCAAAGCATAAATAACCCAAACACTTGAGATGTATAGTCCTCATGTAAGAGTACTCTCAGAACTCTAAATTCATGTGAGATCACATGGATATCAATAGGGTACGTAGATGGATAAGATATGCAGATGCAGGAAATTAAGGCCAAATGAATTCACACCGCATGGTTGTACAAGTTGCACTGAAGTTGTGTTTTAAATACGTTGACAGAATCACATTTGTTGCATTTCTATTAAACCCAGAGACATTGTGCTTTTTTTCCCCCAAGGATTTTGCTGAAGAGCACTCAAGCGCACGCTCATCAGTTTACATTTCTAATAGCTGATGTGAAAGCACAGAAATACCTCCTGCATTGCATATGCAGCGATCTAGTGTTCGGAGAGGATCTGTGTAGATGTTCATAAACATGTACTTTGAGGGGAAATGGGAGTTTTGACACTTCAGAAAACCTGAATAACTATTGATGTTCCTCCGGTTTGGGATGTGTCTGGAGTGGCTTACTGCAGCAGTGTCTATTGCTAGTTTAAAGCCATGTAATAGCCTGCTTTTCATTTTACAAAATATAAGAGTAAGAAATCTAAAACTCTGACAAGTACAAAAGAACCCTAGAAAGCATGTCTTTTTTATTTGAAAATTTCTAGTTTAATTTGAAAAATTGCTACAAAAACTATTTTCCATTTAGAATTTGATGCATGCAATTTCCACTAATATTTATATCCATCTTTGTTATATATATATTTTTAACATACACAAATTTTTATTTTCTTCCAAAATCACTTCAGAATTGTCAGGAGTTTCAAAATAAAAATTTGCTTTGATGTTCACACCTCCACTCACAGGTTATTCACTCACAGGTACAGAATTTGTTGGAATGCAAAAGGTCTGAGGTTGGAATAGATGCATTCTAAATATGTGTATCAAAAGCCAGTGGGAGAAGACAATTCAGCTTTTTTTTATGCTAACCTGAGAGAATCAGAACAACAGCAAACACTCCCAGAGCACCCTGTAAAACACTTCAGCTCTTCTAAATACTGTCTTTCATCCAAGGTTTAAACACAACTGCTGTAAGAGGCACCGAATCACTATTCCTGTGTTAGCACCTGGTTGTAAGGACTTTGAGAGATCCTTGAAGCTCTCCCTGATAAGAGCAAGTTCAAAACTAGACAAAGAAAGATTGTCTCTCCCAACCTCAGAACAGTCCAATCTGAAAAACCTCGTGCTTCAACAGCAGAAGTTCGTTTTGTAAGGCATGCAATGCCTCACTGTGTTTAGTTCTTAGCACCATGTAAGGCTGGAGGTCAGTGAGGATTAAACAATACTGCCAATAGAAAACCACGATTCGACCAAATATGACGCTTTGTTAGAACAGCTGTGTTCATTTAAAGAGGCAGTGGCAGTTCTCTGGTTGAAACATTCATGCACAAAGAGGAATCAGTTGCTCCACCACGTTATAGCGAGAGCCTCTCCGGTTTGGTTTTGCTCTGCCTCCCATAAAGCACTTATCTCCCAGGCACAAGGCTAGAAGACACTTTAGGAATAACCTCCCACAATACTTCCTACTGGCAATTTTTCATTTGAAATAATAATAATAATAATAATGAAGGAAGCAAGGAATCCTGTGCAAATTTCTTTTGTTAGGCTTTTGTGGTTCTGGTTCACTTATTTTGGGAGGAGTCTAAAGAAAATCAAACCACTCTCCCACCCAGAACTATTGCTGTCTACTCAGGTGTGTGTGGGGAAGAAAGGGGTACTTTTATGGGAAGTAACAGAATGCATCCAGTGTTAAAAACAAAATCCGTGACAAACCAGTCTGACATCTACACAAAGCTGAAATCTTGGTGCACAATTAGCGAATGCTCTACTTGCAACATATACAGAATTTAAACAAGAAAATCTGTGTGGGATGCAACTCAGAAAGGATTTTTCTCTGGCAGGTAAACCATGTCAAGGCAAAACTGCTAGGAAGTTTTCTTTTGTCTTGCTTCAGTTTGATGTGTATCTGTTAGTCAGTGTTTAATTTGCCTAAGCAGCACACAGAGGGCTAAGCGTAGGAGTCTTTTGCATACTTAAATACTATAAAAAGAAAGCTTTAGTACTGCTTCTGCACAAAAATAATAATAATTTATCACTTCTTCAAGGATGTTTATGGCGGTACACAATTCATGTCATTGTCAAATGCAATAAAAACAGTGAGTAACAAAACAAGTTTTCCTATATGTCCAATCAATTTAGTAAATTCCAAATAACATAGCCAAGCAGGTTTTATTTAGGTATTTTCTTCTACCATAGAAGAGGTGCATCTCTGCCTCCATACTCATTAGCAATGAAAATTATAGCCCTAAGCACAACAGAATGGCCAAATAAATATAAAATTATCAGTCAGCAAGAGCTCTGACCAAACAGCCTTATTCTTTCTGACAGCTCCAGAATAAACCTCACCCTCCGCATTCTGGGTCTATCTCTAAAAGCTGGACTACGTGTTTTGTTCAAAGCTCAGCCTTTGCTAAGCCCTATTTGAGAAGTAAAGTAAATTCCAGACTATGAAGACACTCTCTGCACAGCGTGGACGAGTCAGTATGAGCACTGCTGGTGACTTCAACTGCAGCCATGAAAGAGACTTTATCTAAGTGCCTGTTTTAAGCATCATACATCTTTTAACCAGCGTCTCATATTACAGCCAGTGGATGAATGTACCAGAGCATCTATGCAACCATCTCAAAAAGAACAACACCAACCCATCAAACGGGTCATCCAGCTCAGTATTAGCAGCTGTTTGCAGATGAATTTCTGCAAAAAGAGTTCCCAACACAGAATCCCAATCAGCTTCATGCAAAAACAAACAAACAAACAAACAAACAAAAAAAAAACAACAAGAGGGAATGAAATAGAGAAGGAAATAGTTGTAACTTTCCAGGTGACTTTAATTCTGTGTAGGCACATATCCAAGTGTTCATCACCCAAAGATGACCATCCCGGCTTCAAGCTAAAAATTTCAGGCACTGGGATTAGCATAGTCCCAGCAGCAAGGACCCCAGCAAGAGGTGGAAATTCCTCCTGGAGACCAGGAAAATCTTCAGGGAACTAGACCATCCTCCACCTAGTTCTGTCAACACCATCTGCTCTGCAGCACAGAGGCCAGTTAGCCTACATCTGCACAATGGAGCATTGCTGAGGCAGCGTAGTGAACCCATGCAAGAAAATGAATGAGAAAACAGAACTTGGCATTTGTTCCATTTTAGAGAAGCTGCAGCAGTCTGGATACTAGTAGATGTCCCATCTGCCCATAGCACATTACAGCTATCATTTGTTACTACTATTCAAGCTCTCTGGTAGCTTCTCCAATCCTATAGTTGATTTGCAAAAGATCAGACTGCTGAGATGCAAACCAGCCTTCCTTACCACTTCCTTACAATATCAGTGAGGCTACTGTCCCCAGCAGGGGCAAGAGGCAAACATTTTGAGGAACGAGCTGCATCACTACCTTCTCATTTCAACTCCTGACACGTTTGTGGGCTAAGAACAGCAACGTTACTGGCACTCCACTCAGGTCACAGATTTATTCCTGAGGTACCTGAGAAGACACTTAACCACAGGAGAGCATCAAAAAACGCACCTTCACTAAGGACACCTAAAACCAGTTTGGTCCAGAGAACAGTGACTGGTGAATGGCTGTTAATGAAAGATGAGTCCAACGGCTAATAACAAAAGCAAAGGAAATAAACTGAGAATCACTGTGACACTACACTTACCTATTCTCTCAACTAAAAGGAGAACGTTAGCCTCACAATCAACCACTGCAAGGATTGCAGTACTGGAGAGCACCATTTTAAACAGGTATTGAAGATTTGGTTTCTGTAAGACTGTTAGCACGTACATTTGCTTGAAGAAACTGGCTGCTTCCCCAGCACAGGATTTAGTGTACACCTTCTTGGGATTTCTCTACAGAGATAAGGCTTTAAAGTGCAAACCTCCACAGAGTCAGAGATGCAATCTCAAATAGCTGGAAAGCAAAAATAAGGTCTCAGCAGTGGCTGTTACAGAATACAGACAGATACAAACACTGTCCTTTTCCAAGAAAGAGGGACATAAGGGCTACTCAGAGAATAACATGTTATACTTGCATTTCACAGAAAGGAGAGAAAACCTTTGTGTAGCATTTTGGATAATCCTTGCTCTGTTTTCATAGATCGGCCCACAGCATTTTGGTGGGTTTTCTGTCTCTCCCAAAAGATGGGGGAAATCGGAATCAAAAAGCTGGAAAATAATTGTCTGGTTTAAGAACCATTAAGTTTTAATAAAGAGATTGTCATAGCTGGCAGAGTCTCTCTTCTGAGTACTCCAAAAAGATGCCTATTTTGCCATCAGTAAATGAGGGGGAAAAATGTATTTTCAACACTAAAAGAATAAATGATGTTATGCAAGGCTATGATTTTATTTCTGAAGGATGTTTTTAAACATATAAACATATATTTTTTAGCATATAATGTTGAAGCTATCCTTGAATGTTGCATTTTGTTAATTTCAGACAGTAATATTGAACGGCTTGAAATTTTTAATGAGAATGGCCATCTCTGTAGATTGAAGATCTTGAAAGGCAGAATACAGAGCTAGTGCCTTGTTTAGCATCTGAAAAGGCTGCTGTGTACCACAGCATTCCCCTAAGATGTTCTGCCCAAAATCACACAACGCTGTGCAATGAGGATAGATACCCTTTCTAGAACAAATGATTTCTGATACCTTTCAGCAATAGAGAAAAATATGCCTTATTTAGAAACTGAAGTTGAAGCCCTTGAATGCCATCAAAAGCATCTTCCCTTCTGATCATCTGCACTAGCAATACAGACTGTGAAATCAAGTTCTCACTATCAGATAACTGCAAGAAAGTTGAGGGAAAATTTAGGCTGGAAATCAGGAAAAGTTGTCTAGTAAGAATAGCAATGAACTGGAATGGCTTGCCGAGAGTGCTGGTGGATTTAAGGTCAGGCTGGACAGGACTCTGACCTGATGGAGGTGCAGATGTTCCTGTTCACTGCAGGGCAGTTGGACCAGATGATCTTTAGAGGTCCCTTTCAACTCAAAAGGCTTTACAAATACCAAAAGCTACACAATTCCTACATTCCAGCACAGAAGAAATGGGTCATTAGAAAGGTCAAAGAAGGTGGCTAAACGATAATAAAAGAGCTTTTAAATGTTATGGTGTGTCAGATTTGAGCTGATATGTCACAACTAATTCCACACTTGTGTTGGCAGTACATCTGTAGAGCACGAGCTGAATTCTCACACAAACACATTACTTTTTCTCACTATGAAAGGTGAAGCTTCCTAGAGAAATTTAGTGTATCCTTGCTAGACATGGTACTGGTCACTGAAAATCACAAATACATTAAGCAGATTTCTAAAAATAAGAGCTTAATACTGCTTTCGTGCCCCTGTTCCTAGGAGAATATCAATATTGTAACAGTTGCGAATGGAAAACCCAGAGGTCCATATCTTAGCTTAAAGTTATTTTCACTTTTATAAAATACAATTTTAAAACCTTAGAGAGTCATGAAAACAGAAATGACAGCTTCTAAATGCATTCACAGAAGTTATAATAAAAACACACATTTCAACAGTGTAAATGTCAGCCTGTCTTGTTACCTATAATCACAGTGATTGAAGTTTCTGTAATTCAAAGGCAATAATAGCAGTGATATAACAAGGAAAACCTATTGCAGTTCATTAGTCACGGTACATTAGAAGAAACAGATTCTTGTGCAATTTTATGGCCATTTAAAAAATGGTGCTTTCTTAAAACAGAAATTCTCAGGAGATTAATATTTCACTTATTTTTCAGAGGCTGGACAAGTTGTATGTAGAAAACTAGTGAAAGCAAGCAGGCCATGCAGAGGGAAGGAAAGAGTGATTGATAGCTGCACATCCAGTGCAGCTTCAACATCGTGCTTTGTTTGTAGCACCTGATCTACATCTGTGTATCCAAACACTTCAGGGAAGGGGAAAGCTCAAAAGTTTGATCTGCATTTGAAAGATGTGATATACAACCTCTGTAGATAACAGTAAACAAGCAGTGTAGGAAGAAATTAACAGATTTTTTTTTCCTTCAACAATTTCAAGCAATGTTACATCCTACCAGAAGGCTACATAAATTACACTGATATATATTGATCTCTCCAGAAGATACGTCTCCTATTTATTTCCATGGAAATCACAACATATAAAAGTGCACAACAACACTATTTGGCAAATTCTCAGCTACATAACATCATTTCCAAACACAGTCACCACCATTAGCTGTGCATTTTCACCAGCAGTGAGCACACTGCACTCATAAACAGCTGCATGCCTGTCCAGGATGTGGCTTCTCTTTCACGCAGCAGTTGCCACTGCTGAAACACACACCACCCAGCCCTCACACCTACTGTCTGATCCCCATAACCACTCAAAATGCACCAGTGAACATCAGTGGGTGTCATTTTCTCCACATGGAGGAATTTGATGGCACTCCTTTGCTCCATAAGGACTTCCACATCAGACACCATTATGTCAGACTGCCCCTCTGCTGCCATCTGTCACATGGACTCACGATGTAACACGATGTTGGTGGGAAGGTTCAGCCTCTACTGTGGTACCACCAACACCTGCCTCTGATGTCGTGGGCCAGCATCATAAAATAGGAGGCATTACTTTTGGAACGGTCCTTGCACTTGCTCTAGGATGAAAATAGGGTTCATGGCTGAATTATAATTTTTAAAATGGGTTCACCCTGAACTCCTAAACTGAATCTTTCTGTAGTAAAAAATAGATGAGATTAAGCAGAAGCTTCCCTTCGTTAAATCACTGTGGAAAGAATTGGACAGGGAGAGGCTGTGAGAATGGGACAGAAGGACACCGATGATGTGGATGTCAGTCAAATCCTTTTGGATGTGCATCCAGCCATCAAGAAAGGAAATACAAGATACATTTAGTTCTTACAAGTATTTTCATTTGTGATAACATAGATTGCTTTTAGATTTGTAAAAAGTGAAGCATTTGGAGCTGGGATGGGAGGGAGCTCAAACCCAGTTTTGTACAGAGAAGGATCATTACTTCAGAATGACTCAGTGTTAGAAAAAAATTACGTTATAAAAACATCCGTTCAGTTCTCAAAAGCAACTAAAAAAAAAGAGAGGAAACATCAGGAATGGTGAAGACAGAAGTAAAAGCAAAAGACAGCCGTGATTCATTCCATGTCTTGAGTGCTCCAACAACCCCTGGTTGCCCTACTTTAAAATGAATGGAGCAGAAATAGGAATCTTGCAGAGAAGAGATGATCATCAAGAATGTATTATAGCTTGCAAAAAAGAGAAGAGTAGGGATATGGCAGAGTTCTATAAAATCACGAATAGCATAAAGAGGGATGGAGAATGACTGCTTAGCATGACTGTCAACAAAAGAATCAGATGGAAAACAAGAGATCTGAGCGGCTGGCACGGCAAGCAGGAAGCACTTCTTGGTGCCTGTAAGCAAGCTGCCACCTCCCCTGCTGAAAGATGCTGCAGATCTTAATGCAAGCTCAGAGGAGTGAACAAAAATCACAGACCATCATGTCATTTCAGGTAAAAACGCAATACTTCTTGCTCAGGAAATACTGAGGGTTGCTTGAGTGTAGGAGCATGTACTCAGCTAATATAATCACATGCTTGACCTTTTTTTACACTCTTCCCCAGGTATCTCCTGGCGACTGCTGTTGGAGGCAGGATAGGGCTGGTGAGGGGAGTTGTGACCTACCTCTGTTGACAGCCAAATACCACCACAAAAAAAAAACCAGCATTAATTACATCCAATTTAAGCAGCGCTACTAAATGAAGGATTCAAAGTGAAAGGCTGAAGAAGCTGAAGACCAACGTAAGAATAGGTCTATGGAGAATAGTCCGTTTTCTTTTCAACGAGACTGTGATACAAGGTAAAATAGTTCTCACTATGTTTTAAATTATGAATGATGCAGTGAATTATTAATGTTAAAGGTGCACTAACCTCTACTCTGAAGTTCTACCACTCTCCTCCCTCTGTTTAACATTTCTTTGGCAACACAGGACAGCTTTACTCTTGATAAGAAGCAGCAAACACTTTTTGCACTGCAATTCAGAGTACAGAGCCTGCACATAGACATCTAACCTGGGAGCACCTCAGTCTCCAGAGAGGATGGTACATGACAACCAGCACCAGAACTAACAAAAGTTTAACCCAGTGGCAGTGATTCACGCCACTGTCCAAGATCTTCACAAGCTGCAATGAATCATACTGCAGCAAAGTGAGCATACAAATTAAGTGCTTAGTCTTGCAAGCATCTGGCACGGGAGCTGAAATTGCTCATGTTTGATCTAGATGTTGTATTTCTCCAGAGGGGTGGCAACGAGGTGGACATCAGTGACATATTTACAGTTCTCCACCTCCTCTTGCAGTTTAAAGCCTTAAAGCAATGGCTCCCAAGAAAAGAACCCGATGTGGGTAGTGCTACAGTACACCATGCTCTGCAGCACCCACCTCCAACTCCACTGCATTGGGAGCAACTTCCCCATTCGTATTGGAAATATTTGTATCACCTTCTGCATTACTGCAGATATTTTCGTACGTGGCAGAAATTCCAGCTGGGGAGCACAGGAAATTACAAGAGTCTTGGTGGGAGAGAAGAGTAGAACAAGGTCTTCTATAACCAGCACATTTCCCAGATCCCTAATCACCATTTTAAGACTACGTATTTAGCTTCACTTAGTATGCAAGCTCTTCTTGGTACTCAACAGTCATTCAAAAGCTGAGAGCTAAGAAATCACAGGCCATGAAGAAAACAGCCTCTGTTCAAGTTAAAGCTACATTGCTACATTAGTAGAATTTTAAAAATCTAGATCTTTTCTACACTCCTACTATGCAAAGTAACTGTGACACACACAACTCAATTGCTTATTTCAATAGCAGCAAGAAACCCAGGTAAGCTAATGCATCTATTTTTTTATTATTTTTTAATTTACTCTTCAAATTTTATGATCATCCACAGCATGTTGCATTGCATAGGACTGCAAGCTGACAGCATGGAGGGTGAGGATTTCATTTCTTGCAAAAAGTACTGCAAAACTGGCAAGAAAATGACAGTTCTAACATAAAAGATAATTGCTTTAAAATAAAGATACCATGATTATGGTAAATTGTTCTTTTTTTTTTTTTTCTTGGGCAAAGCCTTAAAACATCTCCAGCAATCAGCAGAGCCCTCTCAGGCAGTTTTATACATGTAATTATGAACAACCGACAATCACCTTCTTCTGAAAGGGTTAAGAGACACATAAGCTTTCCATCAAACATGGAAATGAAACTATCTTGTGGCATTTACTACTTTGATTAAATAAGACTGCTTTTTACTGCTGGGCAGTCTTGAAGAACTACATTACAAGCTTTCTTCAGACTGTTTATGTAGCTCAACCATCATTGCTAAGAGTCTGCTGAAAGCACAGTCCACTTCCCCCCACAGTCTTCCTTGGTTAGCAGCTTTTGGCATACCCAAAAGGACAGTATGCAACAAAAAGGGACTTAAATTTCCCACAGCTTTCCTTCATTGTCATGTATCAGAGATAAAGCAACCACAAGATGTTATGAATTATTTGTTTGCATCCTTTCAAAGCCAAATCTGCTTGAAGGCCTTCTTTCTTTCCCAAAATGGTGGTATAGCTTGACGTCCCAGGATCTATTCAGGCCTAGATCCTACCTGAGCAAAGATCTAGATGGTCCTAGGATCTACCCAGGATGCTTGAAGAAGAGCTGAATGCATTCTCAACTGCTGATGAAGCATTCTTAGAACAAAACTAGCACAACAAAACTTGCTCTAATGTATATGCAACAAATTTCTTTTCTAGAACATAAAGAACCAGAAATGCTTGCCAAGAAACAAGGAGATAATGTGAATTTTTCAGCACAAGGTCAGAATATCTATTTCCCTCGAAGCTGTTGAGAAATGCATCAGAACAGGTTAGAAGACTAGAATAAGTTGGTCTCAAACCATAATAGACATCTTATTTGCTAGCATCAATCATAAGGAATCATTCAACTATACACAAGTCATTCATTTTCATCCTGGAAGGCATGTGTACCCCTTTCCCATTGCACACATCCCTTTCATTTCCCAAAGGTATTACAGCAAAAGCATGTATAGAACAATGTCTTTATATAAGAGGAAACTTCTGGGAAAAGGGATTTACTGCAGAGGAGGATTCTGTAACAGACAGAACTGCAGTAAAAAAAATTATGTATTTTTTATTGGCAATGCTTCAAGTTTTGGTTTTTTTTTGGTCAAAGAAGCCTCAACAAGAACAATCTTACAATATGAGTTTCAATAAGATCTGACTGAAAATTATGTATTTCCAGTGCTGTATTTTTACTATATGGAAAGCAGTCAGGTGATGAAAGACAAATTCTGCAAAGTTATTGGTCCTTCACTCCTTCACAAATAATTTTTAATGGTTTTGTTTCTGTTCCCCCCACACATTTTGTATTAAAAAATAATAACTCCTAATGTCCTTTTTCTTTTCAGGCTTTCAGCTGTGCAAGGTAATATCTGAGTAACAGCTGTACTACATGTTACATTCGATAGTCATTGAAGTAAAGTGGCTTTAAACGCTTCCAAGATGCAAAACTGGCTGACTTCACATCCTCCTTGGACACAACAGACACGTATAAATGTAAAGTAGACATGATATTAGCAGCTAAAAGCATATAAGAGAATCAAGATACATTACTAGATGATGATTTTCAAGGCTTTTCCTTATGTTTTCCAGTGGTTTTGAGCTTTTGTTTTTGTAGGTATTGGATCTCCTAAAGACAACAGCACAACTCAACATGAAGATAATGCTCTGCTCTATCCAGACATATGCATACAAAACTAAACAGATTCCTCTGCCAGGACACAGAAACAAAGGAGGAATGAGACGAACATGAAATGCCCCTCATGAACTTCAGAAGTTTATTGCAGATTTTATTTTAAAAACAATTTTCTAAATGCTGTGGGAAATCTCATTCTGACTGACAAGGAAGAGGTCACTGACCAAAATTGAAAGCAAAACCTTAGATGACTACAGATTTGCTTTTTTAATGAAGCAACAGACATTGACTGTAAACTGACTTTTAGATGTGAAACATTCACATTTGGAATATATTTCTATTTCTACCACAAGACCAGCATTGGTGATTTTATCGTCATTACTGTTATCTCCAGCTTTCTTACCAGATACCAACTGAGAAAAAAAAGTCAAATAGAAATGATTCATATGCACTGGGAATAAATGCAAGTGCCCAAGACTTCTTTGTTGTAGAGCTGTTCTCTTATTCCTGACAATGACACCTGCTGTACTAAATCTAGTATTTATCTGCTTCTGGTTATGTCAGATTAGCAAAGAAAGATCTACTCCATAGATTCCATGGTCCAGACTGCTTTAAGTTAGAAAGGAAAGAGTTTGTTTATATACTAGTACCCTTAATAATGGAAGGCATCACATTCCTACATCATAGAATCACATCTTTCACAACGTAGAACCACATCCTTATGATGCAAAACAAATATCATGAAATTGTTCAGGGCATTTTTCTATAGCATGGGAAAAAGAGGATATTTTAACATAGCCTATACTACTGAAATGATTAAATATTGTTCAAATATACTCATACCCGGATCCTCAGTAACCCCTTGCAAATATCATGTTACATCACTATATTTTCAATGTTGGACGGTTCTTGGAAGGTGTTAAGAAAAACGTTTACCCATCAAACAAAGCTACACCCTTTCTGTACATTTGCCTAATTCAGGAAAGCATCTCAAATGCTAATAGAATTTTTTGAATAATTTTTAAAATTTTAAATAGAACACAAGTCCCATATTCTAGGTTTCTTCTACAATTAATCTTCAAGGACCAAAGGACCAGATCCTGTAAAATCTGTCTCACGAGTAACTCATAAGAATGTAAATAAATCCTTTCAGTTCTGCAAAATAGATACGATACAGATACTCTGCCAATTAAACATTACCCTTCCAAACACCATGCATTTTAGGTTAGCTTAACCTTAACAAGAACAGACGTGATTTAAACCTTTCCCTTAGGAAGTTAACAGGCAGATATTTTCTTCCCCAGAAAAACTTCTGAGAACAGTATTGTGTATTTATATATTTAACACACACACAAAAAGTTTTCTTAATTATTTTTTGAGGATTTCATCCATCCTTGAGGATTAAAAGGAGCCTCGCTTTCTACTTTTCAATACTTGTATCTGGTCATCTATAATTTCCAAACCAGAACACGTGCAGTGCAGTATCACCACTCATCTGACCTTTTATGTCTCTGTTTTTAACACGTACTTCTTTATAAACGTAGGACAAAACTCACTGCGATCTTTACAAAAACAAATCAGGTGCTACAGCCTGGCGCAATGAAAAAGTTATTTTACCTACAGAATGGACCTTGTTCAACAGATCAACTGCTGCTTGGAAAGCTGTGCCAGTTGAAAACACATTTAAGAATTATTATCATTTTATTTTTTTAAAAAACTCTTTTTTCCTTCAGTTAAAACCATTAAACTTTGTTTTCATTACTCTTCTGGTTACTGCCATCTAACCTCAATTTCTGAAAGTTTGCTATGGTTTCACTCATTTAACACTGGCATTTGGGATCTCTGCATTTCACTACGTGCACAACAGCACTGAAAACCTGCTTCTATAACTCTGCCCTTCACGTTTGTTGCTATAAAACATCAGCCTTACAGTAACTTTCATAAAAGTACATCTCACACAAAAGCAAGCTCAAGTGCCACAGCCTTGTGTTAGAAAATACTCTTGATAATTATCAACACCTTTAAGTTGAAGAGAAGTACAGTGCATATTTTTGCTGCTTCCCTCTGCATTGTTACAAACCTGATGTTGCAGAGCATTTCTTCTGTGCTCTGTAGCACTTATACACTTGCATGATGTATTATCACTCAGTGATTATTTCTTTCAGCTCTGTTCCAAGGCTGAGAAAAGAACTTGGCTTGGAGCTGCACTGGCACTGCAGCCAAATGGTTACAAGAAGCAATTGGGCAGCAAGCATGAATGGTCTTTTCATCACTTTTATTTAAGATTATATTGGTGAGGGATTATTTCCCTCCTGCTTAAACTCGGCACGCAATTTTGCATGGCACATCTCATCAGCACACAGTAACAAAATGCTGTGTTTCCAAGGGAAACAAAAGAGAGTGTTCCCAGAGGGCTGAAGCAAGGTGGTGTTGCTGTGGGTACCCATGCTCACCCAACAAATGAGGGCTGCTGTTGTTGCTATGTCATCTCTGCTTGGAAGAGGCCAAAAAGAAAGTAGTAGGATGAGAATAAGGACAGGACGAGAGGGAACTGCCTCAATTTGTGCCATGGGAGGCTGAGGTTGGATATTAGGAACAGTTTGTTCTCAGGAGTGGTCAAGGACTAGGAGAGGTTGCCCAGGGGGGAGATGGAGTCACTGTCCCTGCAGGTGTTTAAAAAACTATGGAGATGTGGTACTTGGGGACCTGGTTAGCAGGCATTGTGGGAGTGCGTTGATGGCTAGACTGGATGATCTTACAGGTCTTTTCCAACCTTAACGGTCCTGTGAGTGTATCAGTGTTGAAAGCTTTCCCCTGCAAGACTGCCTGTAGGTCAGGGCGCTCCAAGGGAGCGGCCATAGCCCCATCTCAGCCCATTCCATTCCCCTGTGTAGCACTTCACACCTCATACACATCAACACACTCTGATAACCAATATCTTTATGTTTGGTTCAGCAGCGCTAGTGGCTGGGCTAAGTATGTTTCATCCAGTTTTCGTACACATACTTTTGGTCATCACTGTAAAGAGACAACCAAACATAAATCTGAAAACTTTGCCACTGCTTTGAAGAAAAAAAAAAAAAAAAAAAGATAGTAGGAAAAGAAAAATCAGTTTTAGCTGGACTTCTCTTAACTCAAAACCTCATGGATTTCTGCTATTTCTAGTATTTACCCGCCTGCCCAGAGAACGAACTTCTCCCTAGCTCTGTTCTACTTGAAAGGCTCAATTTCAGCACCAGTTTTAATGTAAAATTACCATGTCGAACAAGAGGATTGCATCAGCCTGTTTAATTACAATCCTATAAAATACACAGCATCAGGATTTAATAAAAAATCCTGTTGGTGTGGAGGAGATACTGCCACTCCATAACCCACGTATGAAGAAATCCGTGGAAGATACTCTTTATCATTAATCTACTAAAGAAAATAAATGGGAATTTGGAGAACCAAGCCCTTCAAATAAAAATGCATTAATGAGAGCAGAAATAAAGCTGAAATAGAATCTGTATAACACTTCTGGTAGGTGGATCTCTAATTAAACAGTTGGTTGTCTAGGACATTGCTGAGGGGGAAAAAAATCCCCACAAAGATGACACATCTATTTATAAATTTGTTTCTCAGCCAGTTTAGTTCCCGTAATCCATTTCATTTGATAGAATCACAACATGGCTTGGGTTGGAAGGGACGTCAAAGCCTCCCCAACCTTTGCCCTGGTCTGCTTATCCCCACCAGATGAGGCTGCCCAGGGTCCCACGCAGCCTCAGGCAGAGCTCCACATAGCTGCACCCAGCTGCAGCAGCTCACAGAGAGCTGCTCAGTTCTCTGCCTCCTCACCTGTACTACTGCACAGTTGAAGAGTTAAGAGTTTCAGGGTTCTGGAAATTGAACTTATATTTCATTTCTCAAAAGGAAACAGAAGCAACTGTCCTACCACCAACTTCAGGATTTCCCATAATTTGCTGACACTGATAAGCTCCCCCTGAGCCTTCTCTTTGGCAAGAGGAACAGACCCAGCTTTCCTCTATCAAATTTTGATAGACCTTCTTTTGTTTTCTGGATGAGAAACAAAGTTAGTGCTTATTGTACAGGTAAGGAATGTATTTCATATTTGTCTACATTTACAAAGCAACTGCCCCTCTGTATGTACATAAACCACACAAGGCAGAGTGGTGAATGGCTATTAGCAGTACACCGAGGGCCATGCTGCTGTAGGGGTATTTATCATGGGGCAGTGGAGGTAATCTCATGGGCTTAATGCATTTTCCATTATTTTGAGCAATGAGTCATCTTTTGGGAGCAGCTCCTGTCCCAGTGGGTGCTACCACACACTGCCCTGTGGGGCATGCCCTTCCTCCCCATGAGGCTGAGCAGCTCAGCCTCCTTTTTCCTGTAGGCAGGGGGTCCTTAGGGAAGAGGACTGGGAGATTGCCAGAGGGACTGGGAGTGCTTTGAAAGGCAGCTCTGGGCACTGACAAACTGGGAAACACAGTTTCTACTTTAATGAGAAACAATTATTATTTAATAAACCAACATTCTAAAGGAAAGGTGAACTCAGGCTAAGGAAGCACTTCAACGTCTACGGAAGAAAGTAAATGGTTTTCTGACAAACTTGGGGACAGACACTCGTCTCCAGGGCCGTGAGGCTCTTCTGTTGGCTGGGACATCTTTGTGGTCATTTCCATCAGAGCTGTGAGTGCCAAGCTGGGCTGAGTTCTCCTCCAATGCTCCTGCCAACTCCATCAGCTCCCTGGAAGCGCCTGCCTGCAGGTACTGCCAGGCCTTGTGTCCGCTGTAATCCCTAAGGCTGGTATCTGCCTTGTATTCCTTCACCAGCACTTCAATGAGCGATGCATGCCCCTGCTGGGCAGCCAGGCACAACGGGGTGAACCCACCTATGGCGGTGCGGATGTTCACATTGATGGGACAACCCTTCTCCTGGGCGTGGGAGACAACCTCAACGAAGCTCTTCTGGTGGCCATGCTTGGCCAGCCAGTGGAGGGCACTGAATCCTGTCACAGGATCTGCTGCATTGAACAGGCTGGGGTCCTGGTCCAGCAGCCTCAGGATGTTAACTGTGTCACCTCCAGACACCGCCAGCAGCCACTCGCGATGCAGGGTGAGGGACAGTACCTTGCGGCTCTGCTTCAGCATCTCCGGCTCCTGGGGCCCTGTGAGGAGGCCAGGACCACTGGGTGTCTTCTGCACGGCAGCAAAGTGCGTGGCACAGCTGAGGCGGCTGCTGCTCTGCAGTATTTCCCTCAGCTCCTTCCTCCGGGTGCTGCCAGGGCCACTGCAGAGCCCGCTTGCAGCCTTTCTGGCCTGGTTGACCTCGGGGCAGACAGGCCTCTGGGCATCGCCTTGTTGCTCCTCTGAGCTCTCAGCCTGCTCCAGCTGGGCCATGGCAGTGCCTCCTGAAGGGCTTATCACACTTCGTGCCACTGCGCTGAGTGGAGGAAGAGCTGCTCCACTCTGTGCCAACTGACGCAGCGTTGCCTAGCAACAGTTGAACCCCCAACATCTCATAACTGACCCAACGTCACTTCCTGGCTCTGGCAGTTGGGCCACTCCAGCCCACAGGCCCGTAGGCCCCCAGGGCCAGCTGCCATCCCCTGCTCTCTCTCCATGCGTCCAGGCCACGGGGGAGCCCACATCTGGACAGTGCGGGCACTAAACAAGCTCATTATACATTAGGCAGAAGGAGATGCTTGACTTTAAGCAGGATGGCATCCATACTGAAGCAAAAGTGCATGCTTGATCACTTCTCTTTGGTAGAGCTTTAGTTCACCAAAATCAACAGATTTACTGCAGGAATATTGAAGGCTATGCTTCTAACCTAAACATAGAAGTTTGGATTGTCTTTAGACCATCCATAATCTGTCTGTGCATAGAGTAGATGAAAAGAGAAATCCTGAGCAGCTACCCTCCACCAGGTACTGGATGGAGCAGAAAGGGCTGAAGCTTCTGCAGCCACTTCTCACCCCGTCCTTAGGGTTTGTGTGCCTGAACTGCCCGCACACCCGCAGCATGAGCCCCCACAAGCCTATATTATGATAGGTTGCTTTGAGAAGCTGAATACAAATTTGATTTTTACATGTTATATCCACTTTAGGAATTTGCATAATTCCCTTTCTAAACAACCCCAAGATTTAAGAACCATCCTCACTCTCTGTTTCACCATTAAAAAGGAGAAATAAACATCAACCATAACCCAAGTGTGCAGCATTGCTTTTGCTGTGTTAAAAGTCCCATCTTCCCTCCCAGTCTTGGCCATTGCTAACATTAACTTTAAATTCTATTTAGGAGAAATGATATTGTACTGCATTCCAAGTGCTGCACATAAATGCAGCTTTGGGGACAGCGTGTCCCACATCCAAGTCCCAGCTAAAGGACATTGTTCCTGAATCCTTACTTGACAATCCTGCCACTCCTGACTTCTCTCATGTACTCGAATCCCCCAGAACTTGCCACACTTGCATAACCCCAGTAACGCTGATCTCAGGAGGATGCTGCATGGGAATACACAGAAGTGTCGGAGGTTCAGAGTACACTTTATTTGCATACTTTTCAGAGTTATCCTATACAAAATACTGCTATACCTTCTAAGAACACATTCACAGAATGCATCCTCAATAAAATTTAATAAAAGAATGCTGAAAGGTAAATATGCGAGCAGCACAGGCCCCAGTTCCTAGCTTTTGTTGTTAGATTCATTTTTCTTCAAATCCCCACTCAAATTTGACTTTTATCATCAGGCATTCAGCAATGAGAAGATCAGAGAACATAAACTTTTAACAGTGACACTCTTCACTGATTTGGTGGAATCAAGTCACGCGCATTAGCAAGCTCTGGAGTAACTTCTTGCCACTCATCCTTTCTGCTACCTCCCATTTGTTTTTACATTTTATAACTAATGGTTTTGGTACAAGGAAGGTGTCTTCCCAGCATGCATGACTAGGCAAAATTAAGATTTCAACACCAGATAAAGTATAATAAATATGATGGAATACATAAAACCTAATTTTCAGTAAAAGCTGAAGCAGTGTTACACTTTTAACCATTCCTTAAAAGGAGATTTCCACATTATTGCACCTTACACAGTGACTACAGAAGTAGTAAATCTGAAAATCATCTAAAGGTAAGTAAAATTCTCTTGTCAAATCCAATTGAAAAGCTGAAGTTTTGTCTAAATGTGCTAATGCTTACAAAGCCTTCTCTGTAAAATTGTTTCCAGATGGAAGATGCAATTTTCATCATCAAAGCTAACCTGGAATAGCAGGTAGGCAGCCCCTCACCTGAGACAAGAACTTTGGCTCAGATCCCTTCTATTTTTCATTCAACACAGATGAAAATGCATTAGTCACATCCCTGACAAGCCCTTAGCACCAATTCATGGGCACATCCTTCTGTGGGTGGTGGTTTTGTTCTTAAAACCTCCTGTTCACTCTGAGATAGAGAGAAATTTAAAGTTCTTTAGCATTTTCCAAGACAATTTTTCCCCCCTCAACACCCATCTCTAAGGCTTATCAGATCTGTGACTAATTTTATTAATGTGGAAGCGTATATTATTTCAGAAGCATGGTTTATTGATGCACGCTATAATGTTAATTTTTCTCTAAATTCTGCAGTGTACCACCCACAATAAATTTCTGTAATGCACAACAATTCCTTTTTTTTTTTTCCCCCCATTTCAGTTATAGTAGTAAAAAGTTGTGCTTATGAACAAAATGACAGTGTCCCATCACTTGCTGACCTATGGACTTGGAATTGTGACAATCTACTCCATCTGCAGCACTGTAATATTGTCAGAAATAAACCCAAAGGTCCTCCCTCTGAGCAGAGCAGAGGTTCAGAAGGCAAAAGAGCTGATAAGCCTTCAGGGCATGGAAAATTTTCTACATTCAGAGACAATGCAAACTGTCACATTCTGGCAATTGCTATGTAGAGATGTGTAAGAAGCAGTCTCATTCTGTAAGCTTGCCTGGCCACGCCATACAGGATGTTATAATGATGATGTTTGCATGCCTATCTTTGAAGCACAGGTGATTGTTTGTGCTGTGTGAGTGGCTATTGGTCTCACTGATGTCACAGTACAGACAAGTGTGTGCTAATTACTGCTGTCCACCAGTGCAAGCTAGCCATGCTCAGCCTGCAACGTTCTCAGTTCTCACGACTAGTCTCTACAATAACCTGGATTTTTCTCAGCACACCTCACGGCATTGAGGGGAATTTTAAACTTTCTCTAAAAAAAATTAAGAATTGTAGCCTCTATTGGTGCAGATAAAAATCCAGACTTGCCCAAGAAACAAGGCACATACATATTTTTACATCTTTTGTTTGGCAGAGTCTGACTCATGACTCATAATGCATAAGGTTGGTCACACCTCAGCTCTGCTGGAGGTGTAAGCCTTCTAAAGCTGCACTTAAGAACCTCTACAACAACTGCCTTTTTATCTGAGAAATGCCTTCAAAGTGCTCACTTAACACAGTTGACCTCACTTTGGCCAGATAGATGGATATGGATGCTAATACTGCTGTCCACAGTCTCCTTAGGACACATGAGTAGGAACTGCCTCCTTGCATCACGACCATAAATGAAAACAGCCAATGCAACTTCAGCACCTGCAATGCAAATTCTCAATAAAAAATGTGTAGTCTCACGTAGTGGGGAAGGTTAACACAGTGTTTCACAGTAACCCAAAACCCTTTTCTGGGAGTCCTGGGGAGAAGCTATTAAGCAGACCAGATTTCCATACACATTACTGACTCACTTGACTAAACTGAACCCTGAGCAAATTTTAAAGACAGCCTATCTTTTCCAGGTACCTCAAGCAGAGAGATAGGAAGTGAGTTGGGAAGAAGATTAAAATCCCTTAATGTTCCTCTAACTTCTGACTTTATCTCTTCTCCCAGAAGGAAGTTGTGTTGGGTTTTCGAGCTCCCAGCAGGAGCCAAAGTTTGGTACAGAAAGGGTCAGTAGGCACACACAGCCAGGAACAGCCTCACTGCTGCTGCTCAGTGCCCAAGTGCTGCTTTGGTGGGTGCTTGCAGTGAGGCTGCGTGCTGTAAACGCAGTTCCTGGTATGTATTTTTTCATCTAATCAGTACATGTTTAGAGAAATGCAAAAATGTGATAATGGCAAATTCAGAATAATCAAAGCATAAGGAGGTTTTAAACCTAAACTCATCACCCAGAACTGAGAGGAATGATCTGCAGTACTTTCCATAGTTTATCTGATGGGGAAAAAGAGAAAGTCTTTAACTGAACTGTGGGTATCTGACACTGTCTTAAAATATGCGGAGGGATATGAAATGCCTTTGCTATTTTTGAAGTCTTTCTCCCTGGTCTCCATCTTCTCAGAGTACAGAAGCCTATTTATGCCTTTTTTATTCCCATTTCTTCCTAGTCTCCCTTTCCCTTCTCTTCCCCCCCCCCCCCCCCCCCCCCCCCCAAAATGTCACAATAAGACACAAAAGGATAAAAATGCAAATGAAGCTTTTATACTTACACTTTGATTAATGTTGTTTTAACAACAAAAACACTCCATCCCCTAAACAAAGCATTGGATCTACTATGGGATCCAGGCTCTCTGTTAGGACACAAGTACTGCTAAACTGCACTTCATTATCTGAAGGACGATTCTTAAATATAAGTATATTCTAAGAACTGCAACAGATACATTAATGCCTTGTCTGGCAGCCAAGCCTGCTCATCAGTCTTCCAGACATACCATTCCTAGAAAGAGAATGGCAGAGAAGTGACACTGCCTGCAGAAACCTTCTTCATTAGAGAGGCAGAAAGTGGAAAAACTCTAATATCACATTTTAGGAAAAACAAGCACTTATAAGCAGAAGTCTGTTTAACCTTTGAAGTAGAAGTGTTATCCAAATAGTTTAGATTTAATGTCTGATTTGTAATATTACAGCAGCAGGAATAGAATTCTGCTGTGTATTAGGGGTCCGCTAACATATCACATATATATTAACATACATCTTGATGTGTGCATCATTATTGCATACCAAGCAAAGAATATGGGTTAGAAGAGCTTTTCAGCACTGGCAATTTCTGAATTTATCCATGAAGAATAGAAGTGGTTGTTACATAGAGAGCTCGAACCCTCAAGCACAGGGCTGATGAGGAGCAGCTGAAGGAGCTGGGATTGTTCAGTTTGGAGAAGAGGAGGCTCAGGAGAGACCTTTCTGCCCTCTGTAACTACCTGAAGGGAGGTTGTAGTGAGCTGGGGGTCTGCCTCTTCTCTCGTGTAACTGGTGATAGAACTAGAGGGAATGGCTTCAAGCTGCATCAGGGGAGATTCAGGCTGGACGTCAGGAAATACTACTTCTCTGAAAGAGAGATCAGGCACTGGAATGGGCTGCCCAGGGAGGTGGTGGAGTCACCGACCTGGAGGTATCCAAGGAACATTTGGATTTTGTGTTGAGGTGAGAACTATTGGTGATGGGTGGACTATACATTCTTGTAGGTATTTTCCAACCTTGGTGATTCTGTGATTCAAAAGCATCTATGTTATGGGATATTGGTGGGAAGGTTCAGCCTCTACTGCCATACCACCAACACCCAGCTCTGATGTTGTGGGCCAGCATCATAAAACAGGAGGCATTGCTTTTGGATCAAAGCCACATGGCCATCTACAGGCAGAAATGGAGAAGTTTCCAAAGAGAAACCAAAGGTTTCTTAGAAAGCCATCACTGTGATTCCAGACGCCCTCTCCCACAAATGTTCTTATAGTCCCATTCATTATGCTGCATTGCTGAATAAGAATTGTAACTGCTCTCTTACCGAAGCTGACAATTTCCTTTAATACATTTTGCATTTCACACAGTTCAGAAATTAAAATCTGCTTGCCCAGGATGGACAGGCCAAAATGCTTGAGAGGCACAGTTCTTCAGCCTGCAATAAATTAACTAAATCCAATTAACCAAAAATTCTAAATAAAATGTACTACTGTGTTTAAAATTCAGAAATGCTTAAAATTCACATTTTGGAAGCAGTTGAGCAAGCAAAAGCACCCTCAAGGAGTTACAGATAGGAGCGTGGTCAGAGCACACTCCATTGAGCTCCAACCATACACTATCCAAAGGGAACAGTGAATGATGTGGGTGAAGCAGAACCATTCTAAAACCCGGCACCAAATCAGCTTAATTTGGAAGCTCTCTTCAGAACACGCTGTTCTCCCCACCGAGAATATCAACAGTTTAGAACTCTGGAGGAAAAAGATTAAGCTCTTAACAAGAAAAGAGGTGCAGACTTGTAAATAGTGTATTCACAGCAAAGAATGTTGTCCTTTGTTCTTCAAATATATGTTTTATTCTGGCAGAACAAACTGATTCAGTGGAATCCAGTTGTTTTTCTAAGCTTGCCCTCTTCCTTAGAAAAACAGACATCAGTGGCAGTACTGGGAAAAAGTTTTCCAATTCAAGTCTAGAGGAAAGAGCCCTGTGTATCCAAATGAGGACAGCTCAGTTAGGACGTACATAAGGACAGGAAGGACCTGGATATGAATCCCTTCCCCACTGGACTCAGAAGCATGACCTCACTAGCCTTCCAGTGGAGAGAGGAGCTGCATGCCAATTCTGCAACAGAAAGGTAGGAACAAAGGAAAGTGTTAGCTGCTTCAGAGGATATGACCACGTCAGTAGGGGTGCTGGGACAGTGTATCCATACTCTCTCCCTGCAGGCAAATGAAGATAAATGCTCGCACTGACATTGGCTGCTTTTGGCACTATTACCCTATTAAGCACAAACTCAAGTCCCTTTAAGATGATTAAAAACCATGGAATGTTTCTGATCAGCTGAGTACTGCACAAACTTGCTGTATGGCAAAGCTGACATCCAGCCAAACGGCCCTACCACGATCCAAGACGTCGGGACAGCACAGCCCAAAGATGTTTCCAATTTCCTGATTATGTTCCTTCAAAGTAATATCACCCACAGAGAAAATCATAATGTGTAATTTGTACAATTGCAGCTTATAAAAGTTAATTATAAGAGTTCCTTCTATCCCTGGCACAATATATACTTTTTAATAAATAACATTGTAATAGAATACAATTGTCCACCGCAATCCCATTCCAGGTACCCAAAGGCAATTAGATTAATACTTGCACTACAGAAGGATGTGGAACCATCACAGAAATTAAGCTTTAAGAAACAGAAGGCTTTGACAGAATAGCACTGCCACAAAACAGCAGTAAACGAGCACTGTTTCTTTTAGAAGCTCACTGCAAGTGCAGAAGGGCTCCCGCACTCAGAATCTGTGATCACTGCTGTAGCATTAGTTTTCTAACACATAAGAAAAATCTTGCATACATCAAGGATGGGTTGGAGGCAGCCTCGTGCTCCATCTCATGAAATTGCTTCCTTTTTTTCCTCCCATGGTGACCAACAATCACAGAATGGCAGGGGTTGGAAGGGACCCCAAGATCATCGAGTCCAACCGCCTGCTAGAGGAGGTTCCCTACAGGAGGGTGCAGAGGTGAGTGCCCAGATGGGTCTTGAATATCCCTATAAAAAGAGACTGTACAACCTCTCCGGGCAGTCTGAGTGCTCCATCATCCTTACTGTATCTATCTCATTGCAGTATTTTATTCTTTTTTTAATTGTAAGACAAGAAAAGAGCTAGGAAATTCTTTGAGAACCATTAGGAAGACTTCATTCAGACACCAGCCGCTGCCCCAGAGTGCTCCATATCTGAGATTTAACTGCTGATCGACTGCTATGGGTATTGCTGTAGAATCCCCACTTCAGCATTCCTCAACAGTTTTGGACAAAAACAGGCAATATCTGTTCATGGTTGGAATGGCATTAAATCAGTGTTGCCATTCCAGACAGCACTGCATGCCTCCACATCAGCAAGCACACAAAACTCAGCCCTAAGGAGTATTCTCTGTATGACTTGAAGTCCAGCACAACTTGCGTGCACGTTAGGTGAAAGCAGATTATGTGAGATTTTAATTACCCAAAGTAAGGAAAGCTTCACCTTTCTGGTGCTTGAAGTTTTGAAGAAACTTCAGAAAACAACGCAATGGTTACAAAAGACAGCAGAATCCCTGCATGCTCCTCTGGCTTCAAGTGACAGAACAGTACTTAGGAACTTATCACTAGAAAATGAGTGAGGCATCATACACAGCAATCAGAGCAAATGTGTTGTGACACATATCGAAAGCTTATCCCCACTGTAACTAACCAGAGGGGAGCTCAAGGGCATACATTTAGAAACCAGAGACAGTCCATACAGTTTTGTTACTACTCCCCAAGAACAAAAGGGAAAAACCAGACTCATACTGCAAGGTTCGTTACGATGAAGATATTTGAATGATGTCACACACAATATCTCAGACTTAGTCAAGTAAGTATATAAGCAAAAAGAACAAAACCCAGAACACTAATTTTTCAGTTTAATGTACTATAGGCATCTAAATTCAACAATTGCAGTCACTCGTAGTAATGTACGTGTCAAGAGGAATTTAAGGCATCGAACACTTTCAAAGAATCTTCTAATGGAGACCCATAAAATGCCAAGTTATGCCATAGCTAAGTAATTTTATGCAGTAAGGTGATGTGCTTTGAAGAAAATCCAGGAAATCTGCATGACAATACCTGAGCTGCAGAATTATGGGTAGAATGTTTCCTGTTCCCCAGCCTCCCCTCAAAAACATGAATGCTTTCAGTGAAATGCAGGTTTATGCTACACCACTTTGACCTTTGCAGTGTTTTATATTTGAGCAAATGGGCATTCCATCCATTTCCCAGAGGCTAGTCAGACTGTAAACAGGAGAAAACGAGGAATTGCAGCCAATCTAATTACACAATATTGAAAAAGGTCAAAGAAGTGCACCAAGCCAGTATAATTTTTGAAATGAAAGTTATCAAGAGCTCTTGGATAAAAAGAAGCAGAATGAAAATAAAGCATGCTATCATTATTGACACTCTAGCCTGGGGAAGGGGATAACCCATGGTTCATACCAGGAGCTGGAAAAGTGTAAACCCATTTCTTTGTGGCAGGCTAACATGGGCTGCAAAATGCCAAGCCAGAAGAACTGTCCACAGATAGTCTTTAATAATACCCCAGTTCACTTAGCTTAGAATTTAATTGCACCAATGTTAAGGGCAAAAAAGCAGTGGTGGAACTACTGAGTCATCACTACTGTATGGCCACAATACGACCAATATTTCCACACAGCCTTACGCATACCTTGGAAGAGATACCAGCCACACACAGCTGTCATACCCATAGAACTGCTGCCTCTCAGCAAGCTGGGCACTTAGTTAACTGTTTTTGACAAGGACTCCAAAAGCAGAACAGAAATTCAGGTTCAAACTATTGGAATAATACCCATAAAATCTATTATCAACTCCCTTCCAAAGGTTCACTTAGAAGAACCACAGCCAAGCAGATATTACCAGCAGGAATTAATACATACCTGTAAAACAATGGTACATAAGCATGCTACACATACATTTTAGTAATACATTTCAGCTAATAAGAATAAATATGTGCTCTGAAATGAAGGCACTGGGAGGAGAAGAGCAAGGCAAGTATAATAAAGAAGCCTGTATTCCCTTTCAAAGAGAAGAGGGCTGCTCTGTAAAGGCTCTGGGAAGGACAGAGCAATTCAAAAAGGCTTAGAGCAGACAGATGTCGCCTTGAGAGATGGCAAGATCTGAATTTACTGGCTAAATTAGCATCAAAGAAGAGAAAAGGAGAAGAGACACATCCCCAGGGTAATACTGGCCACTCAACACAGGGCTGGGAGGGCAGCAGCACATGGCACCCACACCCTGACCACTCAGGTCCCCATTGCACAGGGTGTGCTACAGCACGCATGACAGTGGTGCCAGCAGAGAGCTTGCTGCATTGCTGGGAAACAAGGAGCCACCAACTGCAAGGCTGCACGTACTTCACGTTACCCCTTTGCTCCCAGAAGCATTTAACAACGCAGGCATTACTTAAACCTGAGCATCACAAGCAGGAAAAAGGACCATTCAACATTCTGGCTGTGACAGGGGCCATCTCTGAAGGAAGCATCATCTCTTCTACCTGAGGAGATATCATTACCCAGTATCAGCGTGGCAGCTTTAATTCACACAGAAAAAGAATCTGAAAAGCTGCAGAACGAAATAATCAGTGAACGAATGAAATCACACTCTGAGCATATCCCAATAATAGAGGCTGAGGTGCTGTTACTGCTACCACAGCCAGTGCTGTTCTGCTGATACTCTCCAGTAAGTGTCCCCAATCAGGATCAATCTGTGCCACACACACTGGACACTTCAGGAAAAACACACTAAGTGATCACTGCCTGCAGTCTTCACCCCCACAGTTTGTCAGTTCTCAAAACATTTCTCACTCAGATCCCAGCAATCATGATGAAAAGACTCATCCATCTTTATTACTTCAAAGGGAACATATTACTATCTAAAGTGTCACTTAATTTTCTACACCAACTACATATTTTCTAGTGAACAATTTACATGGAAATTGTACCCACGGCACAGAGAAAAGATGATTAATGATCAATCAAATATAAGTTTCACTGTAACAAATATTTTGTTATCACCAGTCACGATGATTTATTGTGATCTACAAAGCCTACTCTCAAAAAAGAAAAAAAATGACCATCACTAAAATGAATTTGTGTGTTCCTCACAGGAAAATTCCATTTTTGACCATTTTCAAAATATATGAAAATAGCATTATGAGACATATCACAAATCATGCACAATTTCCTAGCAGCCATTCTGGCCCAGTTGTGGGTTCTGATACAGTCCATATGAAACAGCTTGTAAGGGCGGTTCCACTGATCTTTGTTTCATTGTTCAAGCTCAGCTAGAAAGGAACAATTCTCCTGCAGCCTTGGCCCAAACCCCAGGAGGTGCAGGTCCCAGCTCCACCAGCCACCTCTTCCCATCAGCATTAAGGTTTCCATTATGAGCACACCACAGTCACTGCACAACGACATGCAGGAACCCTACAGAGTAGTGGATTCCTTGGTCTCTCCCATCAAGTGATGACACATCAGCTTCTAACAGTGGAATCAACAGCATTAGAGGTGGTGCCAAGCACCTTACAATCCTAGTCTTCACCCTTACTCTGGCTCCCCCTTCCCAGGTGTTGTTACAGAACAGCCCCTGCCACACACTAAACTGGGAAAGAGAAATAAAATTGCATGCAATGGCCATTTTTTTTAAATAAGAGCTCTACTTACAGATTGTTGAAAGCAATGTAGCGTTCAAAAATACTGCAAGAACATACAGCTGTCCTGAAAACTACTTCTTGGCTCTAAAAATGCACTCCCTGCAAAAAAAAAAAAAAAAAAAAAAAAAAAATTATAAACAAAACTTTCCATAAATATGCTCTGTAAACTGCCTGGCAAGAACGGCAGGAGGAGTTTTCAGGGCCAAGACTCTACAGAAAATGATAATGGATGGAGAACAAACTAAACACTTTCCACATGGCAGACAATGCCAAAAGCTGCTCCTGTTAGAAGGGAAGTCAGCAACACCAACTATATCATGTCTCTTTACTGCAACTGTTTTGAATTTATTTTTGAAGGATATGCAAAAGCAGGTTGTGAGACCAGCTGAGCTCTGCCCATCCCCACCAGCAGCACACTCCAAGGAGGGATGCACGGCAGTGCTATATTCACCTAGGGCATAGTGGGGGCTCAGCTGTTGCCCCTGGAGGACTTATCTGTGCAGAATTAGCACTCCACCTTACCACACAGCAGTTATAAGTGCAGCCTAGAAATAACGTTCATTTTGTTACATGATTCCTAGGGAAAGATCTTCTACAGGGGGACATTCTTGGGAAGACAAATCCCTTCCTCCTGACTGCTGTGCTGGCAATGCAGGGATGCAAATAATTTCAAAAGAGGTATGACAAAGCCACAGCTGCCATCTCTTATCCATCAGTCTCTGCTTAAATAGAGGCTGAAAGCTCCTTGAACACAGAGAAGAAAAAATAACTCAGTCTTACTGGGAAAACCCAGATTGGCATGCAGAAGGTGCTGTGGAACAGCTGTGGGCCTGCTGCAGTGTGTGAGCAGACTGCAGCTCCAGAGACCAACGCTGCACCACTCTTTGCTCTGAGACTATTGCTTTGATGATGGGAGCAATGTGGTGCAAAAGGGTATTTTCTAGCCTGCGCTATTGGCACATTCACCCATCATATTAATAATGCTTTAATGCCACTTGTCTCTACGTCATAAATCCTCACCTTTCCGGTGCATAAACCAGCAGCAAGGCAGACGTGCTTGGAAACAGATGGCTCTGAGCACACTGCTATGCCCTAGTGACATTTTAAGGCCAGGCTGGATAGGGCTGTGAGCAACCTGGCCTAGTGAGGGGTGACCCTGCATATAGCAGGGAGGTTGGAACTAGATGATCTTCCAACCCAAACCATTCTACAATCCTAGTCCCAGGATTTGCACTTGTCAGTTTCACTACACAATCTGTATGGTGTTTTTTTGTTTGCTTTGTCCAGAGTTGTGGAGAATACCATCATAGTCCTGCTTTCCATGGCTCTATTACAAGGGGGGGAGGTCAGAAATGGAACTACTTTCTGCCCCCAACACTGTCAGCACTGAAGAAAGAGTAAGAAAGGCCCAAAGACACAGGTAACAACTGGAGGCCTTCACAAAGCCATTTTAAAGAGCCCAAAAGCTCTGTCACCACTGCAGTTTCTGCTTTCCGACCCAGGCACTGCAGGTGACAGAGGTCGAACGGTTTCTGCCTTCTTTCTGTTCACACAGGGTAAAACTTAAACTGGAAATGCCACCACACAGCCTTTGCCTAAGGTGATTCACCTTCACGACAGCCTTCCTGCCTTCTTCACTTTCAAAAGCAGTTATTTTGCTGACATGGTCTTAAATTTTCCCTTACCTGAGGAAATCTTGTCTACTGCAGCATCTAATTCTACCAATGCAAGTACAAAGTGACCCAGGTGAGGACATCCGTAAAACTAGTTATTTTGTGATTTCCACATCACACTTAATCCTATGAAAGTGGGTTAGGTCACAGCACCTCAAGTGCTCAGCTAACTGCCTGCCTACGAGCAGCATCACCCACAAGAGCATTTCTGGAGCGTGCCACAAGCAGTTCCTATGGCAGAAGAGTGCTCTTCATCCCACACTGACCAGTTATGATAAAAACTTAGTGACATCTTGAAAATCCTCTTGTGATAAAGGAAAATATAATAAAACAGCATATTCATGCCTGTTCTGCAGAAAGAGCTCATCTCTGAAGAAAGGCTATGCTACTGTGAAAGCACCAAATTAAGAACTGATTCCAGATGCGTTGAGAAACAACATGCCACACTGCTCCCACTTCAGTAAAATTATTTTCCCCAGTTCCTTTTAAACACTCATTTCACACTTGGCTTTTTTAATTTGTTAACGAGCTTCTCCAGAAAGGCACCGATCCTAGCAGCACCTCCAGGCCCTGTTCTATCACATAAGATCATCCTGAAATAACCCTCCTGTAAGCAAAGTGGCTTTCTCAAACACCTGTAAACCTTACAACCAGACAGGCACATTAATTACTTCATGCTATGGTTGTCTTTGCAGCTATTCACTACGTTCGACTTCATTTAGGGTCACAAGATCATTGCAGGTTTCCACTGCAAAAAATTGCTCTTATACCACAGAGTATGATACTACAGTATATACTATACAGTATATAAACAGATCTTGAAAGAATTTTATACACTAGGAATATATGTCCTGGCACAGTAAACAAGACTGAAGTACCCCAAAACTAACATCTCTTCTCACATGTCAGCAATAAGATGCAATAAAGCGATGTAAGAATTATTGTATCTCATGAGATTTTCTACTGAACAGAAGAACAGTCATGCTATTAGTGATAAATGCAAAATAAAAAGATTTTCTCCATGTTTAAGTTAATGTATTTAAATAGCATCTTTTAATTAAGCATACTAAGTTGTTATGCAATCAAGAACAATTTTAAGCCAATCTAAAGAAACAGAGCCCATAAAGGCAAGTTGCTTATATTTCTGCTAAGGTCATTTTAAATAAGGCCAAAATCCTTCGTGTCTGGCAACACGTGGTTCACGACGCTCTGTTCTGCTGAAATACACTGCTTTCCAGGCAATGAGCGAGGGGGAGGTCAGAGCCCATGAGAGGGTCTTCTCCAGAAGAACATAACCCCAACCATTAGCAGCCCTGCCACCACACATACTGGAGTCACCCAGTGAGTGAAGAGCTCATACAAATAATCTTTGCTTTTCTGTTGAACAGCTTGCATTTCCAATTTCTCTTTTTAGCAACCACAGCTGTGCAGCAAATGCAAGACACTTCATTTATCAGAAGACTACAGTGCTGACAGAGGTAGTACAACAAGGCAGCCTCTTCCATCTGTTAAATATATGCCTATTTTCCCCCACAGCTTTCCTTCTTCCTTCCACAGGAGCACAAGCATTTTTATGCTAAATATTTTGGCCATGTATACAATTTTTGCCCTATTCTTCTCTAACTGACAAGTCAACTTCCTCACATCAGGCCAGCACAGTCATTTATGCCACTCATTGTTTGCTCTCAAAAGTATATATTGAGAATATAATATGGTATTGTCAGATCAGAATGACAGCTGATGGTAATGCAAGTTCCTCTGTATTCTGATTGCCAATATTACAGTCTAACATTCGTTGAGGCTTAGTGCTTCAGGGAAAAAAAGAGCTGAGCTCTTGCTTCAGACTGCAGCGAGATCGAGTTTAGGAAGCACATAGGTCAATGACAGTCAATTAAATAAATTACAAAAAGTTTGAAAGAAATTTTGGAACAAAAATACACGTATGATACATTCTCAAGGTCAGTGACTGAAAATCTCAATATACGCAATTGACTTTGAAACAATCTGTTCAATGATTTTCGGGCTACTGGTTCACAAAGAAGAAGAAACAGTTGTTGGTTTCTTTTCAGAACCCAAACTCATTCTCTTAACACAGCTTGTGTTTGTACTTAGTACCACCTTAAGGTATAGATTTACCATTCAACATGAAGATTCACATTAGATTGTAATCACTTCTCAGAGTAATAGAATTTTTTTCTGCAAAGGACTAGAAACCTTCCTCAGCTGTTGAATTTGCTGCCAGTTGTTTTGTAGTGAAAAGAAGTGAAATCGAATCGAGACCATCTGCCTCAGCAGAGGCTCAGCTGTCCTAGCAGCTCTGCTCAAAGCTCCCTCTTGCTCTCTGTTCCCTGCAGCCTGCCATTGCTTCTTTGGCAGCCACAACATGGCCCAGTTCTTCTACAGAGTAAGAGAACAGTTAAAGGGAGCAAAGTTGGGAAGAGAGCAACAAGCATACAGTCACCATTACCACATACCACACACCATTTTATAAACAAACAATGAGTGTCAACAGTTTCCTGTCCTGTTTCCCTGTTCAAACTCATTACAGCCCTTCCTTTGGACTGTTGATGCCCCCCAAAATGGATGTGGTTGGATTCTGGAAGGATAAACATTAGAAAATGAAGTCCTGAAGAACAACTTCCACATACTGACCCTGCCCCAGCCTTTAACAGCAGACAGATAGAACATGTTTGAGAAAGATTACCAAGTACCAATTAGTAGTTTCCAGGAACTCTTACAACAAGCTGCAGAGCAGGAACCATCAGAATCTGGAACAACATTCAGGAAATGAGATGTTAACAATTGCAACATCATCACCACCACCATGCCTTTTTGGTATGATGGGCTTCTAGAAGAGGATCCACTGCTAGCAAACAAAAATCAATTTAACTTTGCTGGGCCACCATCCAGCACCGTGCATTCTCCATATGATATTTTCATCCTCAGCTCCCTATTGTCTCAACAAAGAACAAGAGTTATGAAACATAATTCCAAAGTGAAATTTAAAGCAAACAAAACTCTATCTTACGTTGCCTTCTGAGGAGGGCTACACAGGCAAGTCAATCTCTGATCTGAAGCTATTAGTTCAGGTGAAGAGCATGGCTATAATGGAAATTTCCCAGTTGTTTTGTACAGTAGGGGAGAAAAGCTTACTCCCAGGAAATTTGTTGGAGGTTGTCCTGCTTTACTGCAATTTCATGCTTGCATTTCTCACTATCACAAGAGATTCAACAGCCATGGGATTAGTTCCCCTTCTCCATTAGCCTGTCTTTAGAGAGGCACACAATAAATAAGCAATAAACTGTGGCACACTATAAGCAAGCCTCTCCACCTCTGTTCACTTCAGCTTCTCACCAAGCAGCTCCTTTCTGCCTGCAGTCCTTCTCTGGTGGTTAGCAGCAGCTCCAGCAGCAGTTCTGACCTCTGGGCTGCAGCTAAAGCTGACCCCGTGACTCCTTCAGCAGCCATGTGCCACAGGTGTGGCCTTGCAGGGAAAATACCAAGGGTCAGTTCAAGGCAAGGTATTATAGAAAGGATGACTTTTGTAAGCAGAGTATAGTAGGAGATGCTTTCTGAACACAAATTAATGGACTGTCTGATAGACAGAATAGGTTTAACTTTTTTCCCATAAAAAAAAGCAGGGAAGACAAGCCTTAGATACAACTCGGAAGAGTCATTTATGTTCTGCAGCACATTTTAACCACAAGACAGCAGACATTCCTCTCTCTAGTTATAAGTGCCAGAGCAGTACAGCTTGCAGGCATCCAGGCAAGTTGGGTATCCTCATATTTGTTCATCTCTATGTAAAGCAGCACAGAGTAACAAATCTTACATAATGCAAAAGAAGTCAAAAATACAAAGGTTTTTTTTTTTTTTTTAATGAAATCATCCTAACTACATAGACAGTTCCACAGGTACTCCAGAAGTCAGTTAACAGCCAAATACAGGTGTTACATAGCTTTCCACTTGCTTTGGTGAAAGTCACAAATTTGTTCAGATGTCCCAACTCATGTTTTCTTTTTAAATATATGGTAGTACTTTGCAGAAACACAGAATGGCTTGGCTTGGAAGGGTCCTCAGAGATCACCCAGTTCCAAACTGCAGCTGTGGGCAGGGCTGCCAAGCACTAGACCAGGCTGCCCAGGGCCCCATCCACCTCCAGGGATGGGGAAATGCTTCACAGACACATCACAGTGACTTATAACTGACAAAGCCAATGAGTATAACAGCATCATTTTGGCTACAGCACAACTGGCATCCCAGTTATGTGTGTGGACACGTATTGGTATTTACTGTGGAGTCTTCTTCAACATAAAGGAAAATAAATCTAGCAAGTATTGCAAGCTTACCTTCTAATTTAATACAGATATTACCTAAGCATCTGATCTGGACATACATGAAAATAGGTGACAGAAATGCAAAGAGTGAGTGTGTTATTTATACCTGCAAAATCAGGCTTAGCTGATACCAAACTGTCAGAAATGCACGTCTGGTATAGTGAAGATATAAAAGAGTGTGCTACAGCAATGCCAGGAGCTCACAGTTGCTCAGACAAAAACAACCCCCCCTCTGCCTCCCTTCCCCCTCCCAGCTTAAATTTTCACAGAACCTTCATACAAATAGGTGGTTCATTAAGTATGGATTCCTGATTAAGCTTGAGGAAAAAAAAATGAACCATTTTCCAAGCAAATTTCCCAGGATATGACTGTACATGCATTTGCTCTGGAAATGAGGGTACCAACATCAAGTTTTTGATAAGCTCTGAAGCTCACGTTGCAAAATAGTTGTCTGCAGAAGCTGACGCCAGGAATGACAGTGTGGCTAATGGGAAACTGGTGTGGCTGAATGAACCTTTATCAAGAATCTAAAGATAAGGACTCCAACAATGTGCCGAAAAGAGTTTAATCAATACTTGTTTTAGTACAAATATTACTTTGCCTTACTACATGATTTTATTAACTTCCAACTGTGGGTAATTTTTATGCCCCAGGCATTCAGCTTTAAGCAGCTCTGTCTGTGAATGGCTCAGCTTGACCAATTATGAAATAAGGGCAATGTGTATATGCAGGCCTGAGATAGCATGCAATTCATTTCTTTTATACCAATAGCTCTTAATTTTCCTTTTAACATACATATACAGCAAAGTTTGAGGGGAAAAAAAGTAGATCTCAGAAGCTGCTTCTTTGTCTTCCTTTTAAAGAGTTAGAGTTGCAATAGCTAGTCACATCCCCAGTCTTGCCAAGGTTATTGAGAGCCTTCACATGCATGCATGTTGCCTGAAGATAGAAGTACAGGTGCATCACTTCACTACTGGATGCATTCCCTCCCCTATTCACACCTCACAGTCTGTAGCCCTTCGTGGCCTGTCCAGTGGTGGTCATGGCTGTATCCAGACACGAGCTGTGTGGGAGCATGGGACAGAACCCTTCATAGGGCACCAGCCAGGAAAAAGCCCATACTGGGCTGGTGTCCTGAGCCCGTCACCTCATCACACCCATACATCTTTTACCAACATACCTTTCCAGCTAACAGCTGTTCTGACATTTATCATCTACCACCAATACTTTCCGAGCACCTCAGTCAGTAAGAATTTACCCAAGTAGTTTAAGAAAAAAAAAAAAAAAAAAAAAAAAAAAAAGGACATTTATTGTCAACAAGAATAAAAATGGCCAAACACATAGTTTTTGTTAAATAGCTTTGATTGATAAAGCTTGACAGGTTTTAGCATGTCTGTTTACTTCGATTTAGGGTAATCATCTGATTCTTCTGTCATACTCAGAAAGTTATTTTAAAGCATAAGATTTCTAGTAAGCTTCAAACCTCACACAAAATTGATTTTAGCACATACAGCACTACTGGTGTCTGATGCTGATGAATTACCCTGCTAGTGAAACACAATTTCTACTAAATCAACAAATAGTTTGCTATAAAGGCCATAAGATACACTCAGTTCCTACAACAAAGGCTCCCATTTCCTCTTCATTAATCCTTGTAAGCAAGATCTGATAGATAAGGCCAGCTTTCAGGAGTTTTATGGTGTTCTTAGCCATTTTGAAGGAAAAGGGAAAAAAAAACAGCCCAAAAGTTAATTTAAGCCACATGAACCAGTAGAGTCCAAAGCCCCTATTTCAAACACTTGTCTCTTATGATTAGGAGGCAAAAGCCTAATTTTCCATGATCTCCCAACTCATGTTACTGAAAAGTAATCTTTCAAGCACTCAAAATGCCACAGATATTCACCAAAAATCTCCTCCAGAAAGAAAGGTACCTTATTTGAAGTTAACACTTTTGATTTTTTATGTTCTATAATATTCTCTCATTTTTAGAACCTACAATAGCTCGGTTTTAAAATGTTATTGTGTTCTGCTTTGATTTTAAAATGTGAACTTGAGTTGAGAAATCAAAAAGAGGAGAAAAAGGTCATTAATATCCAGAATTGAAAAGCCATTTTTGATGCAGCCATTTTGCTTCAGAGTGAAACGCATCCAAGAAAACCATTTCCACCAACAAGGAGAATCAATTCCATCTCTCACAGAAAATATACTTTCCTCTTGAACAGGTGAAGGATTACTGAGACTCTTAGTTTATGGTTGCAACACGCAGCACAGTGAGACGAGACCTTTCAAAACAAACTGGCAAGCAGCGTGCAGTTGGGGATATTCTGCCAACAGGTCCATCAATAAGCTGAAATTCTTTACACAGGGCCTGATTTTGGAGTAGCAGGACACCTAACACATTCCAAGCACTATTCAGCCTCCCTCCAGGTGTACGCTTCCCCTGCCCCCAAACAGAACCAGGCAGGTGCCACGTGAGGCTGAGCACAGCGTGTGCATCATACTGAGCTCAGCACATCCTGGGCTCCAACTCCAGTTGTCTCAGTGCATGCAGGAGATTATAGAATCACAGAGGTTGAGAAAGACCCCTAAGATCATCCAGTCCAACTGTCAGCCTATCCTCATCATGCCCATCAAACCACATCCCTCAGTGCCACATCTCCACATTTCTTGAATCTCTCCAGGGATGGGGACTCCACCAGGGCAGCCTGCACTAATGCCTGACCACTCTTTCTGAGAACTAATTTTTCCTTGTCTCCAACCTGAGATGGAAATCCCACTTCAATAGATCAAAGATCAGCACAGTTTTTCATAAAACTCCTACCCTTGCTGCAGCTGTAGAGTGTGCATCTACTGACAGTGCAAGCCAAAATTCACCCACCAGTCTTCGCTTGACTTAGACCACAGGATCAAAAGCACCTCAGAACTTCATTAACTGCTTACTCCAGCAGTTTGCTGTATTTTCACTCATTACAGACATCTTTGTTCTTACTGGAACATCATGCAGGAAGAAGTTTGTTTAGGTTATGCTATCCAGATACTCGCATTCATATTTATTTATGGTTTCTGTTCTTTTAATGACATACATATCAGGATCAAGTGAAACAGAAAACTATTTTCTCCTTTTGGTTTTTGATATTCTACTCAGTGAAACATTTCTTCTTCTAAATCCACATACCGCTTTACTCAAATTGGTAAGAATCAGGATTTAAGTCAACACAGTGGTACAAATAGTGTAAGAAACATTTTATTATATGTGGAAAAAATTGAAGATGTACACTGAATACTGATTAGTAAAAAGTCAGTGAACTTCACATCTGTAAATGCTGGATCAATAAAATAATACTCCAAAAAGTAAAAAGACCCATCTACATCTTGTGAAACCAAGTTCTAGCATATGAAAAAAAAGAGAAAGCTAAACACAGAGCAGCAAAATCCCAACCCTACAATGATTGCTGTGTCTCACCAGTGGCTCAATCAACTAGGAAAAAGTAAAGCACCTCTCTGGCTGTAGAGTAACCAGTGCTTTCACACACACCAGAGCCAGGAACACACCATTCATCCACCACATGCTGGAAGTAGTAGAGTCTCATTCAGATTCAGAGTTACAGCTTTTCCTACAGAACTTTTTCCTTTATTAAAAAAGAAGTTTGTGCGAGCTTACAGAGCACCTCAGCTCACAGTTCGTAGATGAGTTCTACAAGCAGAGACACTTGATGTAAGCAACGTCATTAGATCTAGGCTACCATGATACAAAGCAACTGTAGATTCTTGATTAACAAAGGAGCCTGAAACAAGGGCATTCAGTCCCACCAAGCCCCAGAGTACAGTTAAGCCTCTGGTCCTACTCAGTATGGCTCAAGAACAGAGACATAAACCCTTTTGCCATTCTGTATGAGGCTGAAGCCACTTTTCCACAGCAGTTTTTGTTGTGGCTAATCATCATTTCTAATACAGATGCAGCAATTTATTATCACTAATGAAAAAAGATAGCTACTATAGAAACTAAATAGTGAATATGCTGCCTGCTCTGGAAAATAATTATAATAGGTATGCTTCAGATTTAAGGTAAATAGAACTTTCCCACCTACCGCTCCTATTCACTATTAGGGTTAACGTCATTCCAGATCCCCTCTGTTGCTATTGTTAAATATTTTTTGTTTTTATTTATTTTACTATTGTAGCAAGTAATTACTACATCACCATGAAAGCTGCTCCCAAACAAATATCTTAAGGGCCACGTTCCATTATAGGCCCAGTCTCACTCACATTGAGTGCATTGTTTCTCATCTCTTACACAGGCAAAATTTCATGCTATACATACAAGGAGAGCTCTCAGTGTTTGATGCAAGTCACTCTTAAGATACTCCTGTGACAAGACCCTGCTGTCCCTCTCATCCATCAGGCAGACAAAAAAAAGTCAAGTTTCACTCTAAGACTCGTGTCTAAAGACCAGAAATTGCCACATAAGTTAGTTCTACTAATCAACTTCAGCAACCCATTTGATTCTGCTAGTTTTGATTTTTCAATCTAAAAGATGTTTATTAATTTCAGTTAATTGGCTTAAGGTAGACTTTCTTCCTGAAATACTGGATGTAGAGATCAGTCATTATACCCAATTAAACAAACATTGAGAGAAGCATTTCTCTCCATCGCTAAATTATTTCAGGAAAGCCTGTGTTATGCAGAGAGAGTCAAAATAAAGACAAGGGACTTCCAACCATGGAGTTAAAAGATGTGCTCACCTACCTGGCATGCATGGTTGGGCTGGTAGGGAATACACAACCCTCAGCAGAGTTACCAACTCTGGTAATACAAATGGAGAAAGAACAGGTGGAGTAAAAGCATCATTAAAACAACGGGAAGGTGGAGGTAGTCTGCAAGCGGTAATCAGCACTGCACCCTCAGTAGAGGTGTCCACATCTCCCTCACCAAAGCACACTGCAGACATGGATTTCTACAGCCAGCTTCTCTATAAGGGCAGTCCCTTGAATCCATCCTTAGAGCTCCCTAAAAATTCATGAAGTAGCACACAGAGCTCAAACATCACAGCACCCTGAACTACAGAGGTCTTCAGCCACAGCCTCTAGTCAACGGTTCTGCCAACATCTCTTTGATGTGAAATTCCTTATAGGCCCTGCACTACAAGACGTGTTCAGCTTTTTTGTCTATGCCCACAGAGACTGTTGAACAGTTTTGGTCAGGTTTCTCAAGGAAACAAGGCTTTTGTTGTTGAACTGTCCATCCTCCTTCCCTCACAACTCACAACAAATTTTCACACTGATCCTGGAGATTCTAAAAGATCCTTCTTGCAGGGCTTTTAGGAAGTGGGGAGGAGATCCACCCACTTCAATGCCACACCACTCGAATAGTGATTGAATTCATCGTGTTAGGCACGTTGTCCAGCAGCAAGCCAGCAGGCTCCACACTTTCCTGCAAGCAGCAGCACCAAGCGTTGCCAGGAGCTGTGACTATTCAAGTTAGGAAATGGAGGAAGCTAAAGGACAGAAAACAGCTAAAAGAAAACAGCTCAATTTTGCTGTTAATGAAACCCACAGTGCTACAGCAGCCTCTGTTTCAGTGCATTCACATCAGATAAGCAGGTGTTGAAGAGGCACCTTTTGGGATGCAGAAATTCAGGGCACAGCCAAGATGTTTGAGTTCCTTTTAAAAAATTAGGAGCGTGCATATCCCTTAGAGGAGGTAATATATAAAGTGACCAGATTTCATTTACAGGATTTATTTTAATTCACTTCTATGATCATTTAGATGAGGCAGAAGTACCTTAAAATGCTTCTGAAACTCCATTTGCCAAGCTCGTGGAGTTCAAACCACTTTCCTTCAATAAATTGGTTATAGCTCTTTTTTTAAATGTCATTATATTTAACATTTCTGCTTTGTTTCCTGCAGCATTAATCTCCGTTATTGACAGTCAGCAGTCACACTCAAGATGAAAGGAATTTTCTTGCCATAATTTAACGCATTTCACATCCTGATAATTCCTTCTTCCTCCTGCTGTTTTAAACAAAGCTAGCTCAAAGCGCCATTTCTGTCTTCTTACTTATAAATGCTCTCTGATAAAACAGAAACACATCCCTGGGGTAGCTTATAATGTTATCTGTTCCCATTAATTTCAAAATGATTAATGATTGTTCACCAGTATTATATAGTTAGTACAAAAGTTCTTTGATATTCCTAAACAACAACAATTTCCCCACTTTCTAGCAGCCCACTGAACAGACGTGACTGAGATTGGTACATTGCTTACAGACAAATACTCAATAAAGAGCTACCAAAGAATCCGCCTTATATGTTATTATCGTACTTGCATTAGGCTTGACTGTTTGTTTGTTGAAAGCAGGCTTTTTTAAATGGTGCAACCCCTAAAGCACTGTTGAATGAACTTTAATGCATTCAAAGGCACACAAGGAAAGAATTTTACTTAAGTAAGCTCTTGGTTCCTCCTTGCTTTGTGCATTACAGCATTTTAGATGATGAGAAATCAAGTCCAACCCGTTGCTAAAGCAGGTGCCCTACGCAGGTCATACAGGTGGGCATCCAGATGGGTCTTAAGAAAAGGAGACTGCACCACCTTTCCGGGCAGCCTCTCCCAGCACTCTGTCGCTCTGACAATAAGCAAATTCTTCCATGTGTTCATAGGGAAATCCCTGTATTCTGGAAGCTTCCCAGTCTCTGAACTTCCACACCTTTGTTCACAGCCCCTTGGCTTCTACTTCTGATGTTAAGGCACCAGAGATATTAAAATAAATGGAAGGTGTGCAAATACAGGTTACGCACAGGAAAGCACGGCAATTACTTGTATTACTGTTTGCTCCACGTACACTGCAGCATGCAACCTGCCACTCTACAAACTCGTTTAGGGAGAGACAAGAAGAGACCAACCCACTGCATTTGTGCACCTGGACAGCACTGCATCAAGCAAAACCAGAAGAAAAAAAATGTTCCTACCCCAAAGAGATCATTGTTGCAATACAGGGTTGACAGAAGCAGCTGGGGAAGGAAGAGGAAATAAGAAAACACTCTAACCAGATCATCAGCCACCAAAGTACTGTCAAGTGTTTGGGAGGCAAACTGCCAAAGATGGACTTTAATGAGATTTTTAAGGGGGTGGATGCTTATTAGTTTTATGACAAAACACTTAAACATGTAGGACTTACATATCAACTTCATTACAATGAAGAAAACGCCTTTTTAGTGACTAAGAGGGAACAATCTGGGTCCCTGAAGCAGGCACAGAGCAATTGCTGTTGTCTTAACAGTAGGGAAGGTGGATGTGCCACTGCAAACCCATTCCCCAGATGCGTGTGCAGCACTTTCTCCAAAGGACTCTAAACAAGCCCAGTGCCTCCTCTATGCTCTCTTCCAAAAAGAAAACAGGATGGAACTGCAAAATTAGCCTGGCTTCCAAGGGGACAACAGGCAGCTCCCCAACACCTGTCTTTTTATTCCTGCTGGTCTTTTTTTTTTTTTTTTCCTGACTGTAATTTTTAAATGCAATGAAGTTAACTCTTACTATGAATCTAAAACTATAGCTAATAGTTTTTCTGTCCAACACAAGGTCATCACACAAAAGCTAGATAGATTTGGGGCACTGTTTGCTTAAGGGCTAATCCTCATTGCAAATAATGATTAACAAGAGATCAAAAAAGAGTGATGTTGAAGAGAGTAAAGCAATTAAATGATAAAACACAAATGGAAAATGAAAAGCATTTGTAGCTAAATGAACATACAGCAAGTGACCAATGGTTTCAGGGGATTAGACTCACAGTAATAATTACATATTAATACAATCAGCTACAGTGCGTATTCACAATTGAAATGAAATTGGCAGCACACAAAATTCTGCATCACAATGGATGTTCAGTCTAGCTACATAAAACTACGCTGAAACTTGGTACCAGCGTACACCCATTTTTTTAGACTGCTCTGCTAGCTTTACTAGCCTGCTCAGAATTTTCAAGCAGAAATGAGATCAAGTATGGTTCAAACCGAGCATTTTGCAACTTGAAAAATACAAGATATTTATTAAACTTAGGCACAGATACTCTTTTGCCATGCAAATTTATCCCTGTTCAAGCATTCAGGACACACTGAAGTTTACACAGTACATCTCAGATTAAGCAGCTCAGTCTTGGGTTCCTGAGGCTTTCATTTTAAGACTGAAACAGAAGTGCCCTGTGATTTGCTTTGGAAGCCTGTTCCACAGTAATACTAATCAGAAAGCACTGTGATTGTGAAGCCATGGATTAACACTGTGCTGACCTTCAGTTCTAGATCGACCACAAACGGAGGACTGTTTTCTTCCTCAAACTAATGATACACTGCATTCTTGCCATGCCATTCATTCATCGCACTGACAGATGTGCTCCAGCAAGAAGTGCTGCACTCAGCTCAGCAGTACACATTTTGCTGGCAACTTCCTCAGGGAAACACCCCCACACACAGCTCCAAACCTCACAAGCTAAAAGAAAAATAGAATGAAAAACATTGTTTTGGATTTTTTTTTTTTTTAAAAGGAAAACAAAAGTGCTGTAGAAAGTAATATAAGTGGTTCATTAGCCCAACTCTCTCATGTCAGAAAAGAGCAAGAACATCTCTGCACTTATCTGCCTTTGGAGGAAGATCAAACTACTATTTGAGATTGCTAATACACACCACAGATACTCCAGGTTCTACATGAACAGCAGACTTTGTTGAATACAGCATTACTATACCCTGCTTAGAGTAGGAACTAGGAGCAACGGTCAATCCACACGTATGCCTGTATATATGTTATAAACATATAGAATTCCTTCTCCAGTTCCTGCACGAACAACACTTTGTTAATCTGAAAGTTAAAGCTTTCTTCCAAAATGCTGCTAGCTTAGAAATATTTCAGTCAGCTCTAGGATGGGAGCAGATCCCAGAAGTCTATTCACGGCACTGCACCCTTCTGCCTGTGGCTATTGCTCACTCAGCCACCACAATTCGCCTGTGCTGCAGTTATACCCGAATGCTGACATGATAACAAACTGCATTTGTGAGCACTGAGAAGCTACAGACAGCCTGAGATGCATGAGAATAAGCAACTCAAAGCAAAACTGGGCCCAGTACCCTTCTCATTCATTCTAGTAGATAACAAAGGAAAACAGAAAATAGAAGCAGGAACCTACTGTCTCCTGTCACCATCAGAAAGAGACCAAAGTAGAGCACAGCAGCAAACACTAGAGGCAGAAAAGGCAGCAGGAAAAGGGAGGCAGCACAACTTCACTTGCAAACAACAGTCGCATGGAAAAGGCTGACTCACTGAAGCTCAAAACACTTCCCTTGCTGTTCAAGCAAGAGCAGCATCAAAAATACAACAAAAAATGCATTAGAAGAATGAAAATTATGTTCTATGACATCCTGCCCTATTCCTGGCACTCATTTGTGTATGCCTCATCAGAGCAGACTAGGGCATGACACTCTGATACATCATTATGAAAGGACAAATTCTACTGAGTACAAAAATGTCACAAGCACACGACAACTGCCTTCCTCTCTCTTCTTGAGAACTGGAGTGGTGTTTGTTCATCTGGTAGGGCCAAGAGAAGAAAATCTGTGGAGGCAATCAGTCACATCAGGGAAAGCATCCTGAAGAATGTCACATAAGACAGGAAGCGTTACTGAATAACGCGGCAGTGGGAAGAGACTGGGGAGAGTGGCAGAGGGATGCAAGTCAAACCTAAGTAGCAGTGCTGCTGGTGGGTCACCTGTTGCATCCTGTCCTCCCACAACCCTCTGGCTGCCCCACCAGCATGGCACATCCCATACCCCCCCATTTTGTCTACTCCTCTCCCCAGCCCCTACCAAGAACAACAACCCCCCAGCATCTGGGGCAACCATGAGCTCATCACCCTACTGCAATTCTGTACTCTGGGCCGCCTTTACTCATTCTTGCTCTTTCCTTCCAGTGGCGTTGGCCTTTTTTAATCTCTCCTCTTAGAACACAAGCATGAGTCAGTCATTCCCATTTTTAAGAGCCTGACCTTCAGCTATACTTTGTTCTTCCACTTCAACTCCTTTCTAATGTGCTTTTTGCTTACTATTTCTGTCCCTTGCTTGGCATTTCTGAATTTGATCTAACCAAGATGAATGACTTCATCTTACTCTAGTCCCAAACACCACTGTGCTCTCACTGCCCTGTCTAACACTTGCATTGTATGTGACCATGCTGCTACTCTCAACATTTTCTTTTTTCCTCTATCCTCCCGCTGCTCACACTTCTTAAAGTTATTCTTTGATTATTTTAGGTGGATTTTTCTCAGCCAGATTCTGGCATGGCTACATAAACATAAATTTGGCCTTTATTTTTCCCTTCTGTATTACTTTTCCCCAAAGAACACAGCTTGCAAGCTCACAGTTCATCAGCAAAGAGAGGGGAGCAGAGTCAGAAATCAAATCCTCCTCTCCTCGGTTCAAGAAATTTGTATGTATTCAGAAGTCTTTGCCCAGCTTTGACTCAACGGACTGAACACTGGCATCACTTCTTGAAATCACAACAGCATGACTGTATTCAGAAAACAAAACAAAGCTCTGCTAACTATGGATAGATTACATACTAATAACTTCAAAGTAACTAGCAAAAGCACCAATAAGAACTCAATGGAACAGGCAGTGCTGTGAATCCACACCTGAGTGACAATGAAATTTTTAGAAAGATTTCAAGCACAGCTTCCTGCTATGAATAACTGCTAGTAGGAGGGTGAAAGGAAGGTCTGTTCCTAACTAGTTAGCATCTCAAATTTAGTTTTAACATTAGAAAAAATGAACTACTGTTTCAGTGCCTCATTTGTTGTGCATCATGATATAAAATCATTCAACAGATCTTCCCTACTTTATCATCACTTTAACAAAAAGCACAACTCCTGGAAAAAATAAAAAATAAAAAATCATTTCTGCAGAAAACAAGGTAAATGAAAAGTCATCCCAGCTTCTCCAACACACTACACTGCAAAACATGCAACTCCTAACCCTGACCTCAGGGCAGAAAGCCTTTTGCGATTTTATTTGGGAGCAATGACACATTGGATTGGCATCAATCCACCTCAGCTCACTGGCACAGCCCAGGGCCCAAGTAGTAAAACCCAGCCCAGAGGAGCTGCATTTTAGCTACTTAAGTACCACAATGGCATTAATAAATATTTGTTGTTTTTTTCTTTTTCCTTGGTAATGCTACAAATTGGGCTGTCACTCCAAACTTGGCAACATCCCTTTTTGGGAATGAGTTGCAAATTTAGATTGACTTCATCACTGACATAAAAGAACACTGCATTTGGTTATCAAATGTAACAGACACTTTCCCAAGACTGTAACAAAAACAACAAAAAGAAGATGGATCAAGTTCCCATTGACAGAAGATGACACCCTTTCAGAGACCTCAGAATTGATCTTCACTGAGGCAGGATCATTAACAATCATATTCAACAAAGTGCAGCTCAGAACCACGTGCTGAAAATTTAGCTGGAGAACAAACACAGCTTTGAGTTCACAACCCGTTCCCTACCTTGTTGAATTTAAAAAGAGAACTGAGCTTTCTGGCTCACTTTTCCTCTAGCAATGTAAGCAAGTCTGAGGTCCCAAAATACAGTGTTTTCCATCAATATTATGAAAAACAAGAACTTTGTCTTAGGCTCAACAATACTCCAGATATGAAATAAGCCAGGAACTTATGTGAGACAATCTGAAAACCAAACTACTGGTTTAGTTCAGCAGCACAATGAAACATCTTGGCATCATTTGTAACACAATCATTACTCAGATTATATAAAGCACTAAGGATGTTAATAATTTGTCCCATTTATTTTAGAGACGATGTTTAAGAACATGAATGGCTTAAAAGTGATGCCATAATAAAGAATTTAGGCAGGTATCTGCTTGCTAGAGTTCAACTATAAAAGCCTACACATTGAATAAAAGCCTCCACAAGGAAAGCTTGCATGTTAAACTCCAGAGTTTTAACAAAGCCTGAATAAGGTTTGGACTCATTCCACCAGACTCCTGTGCTCTCTATAGCTGAATTGTGTTCATTACTTTTACTTCCACAAGTACTTCAGCCACTATCTAAAAATGCAGAGAAAGAAGTTGCCTCCAGAATTTGTGTCAAACACCCTTGCTTGCTTTTTCCAGTACTGGGACTGAGAGAGGAAGGACCTCCTCAGGAAAAGGACTTCATCCATATCTTTGACCCTCTTGCAGAGGTGTAACTCCTGCTCCCATTCAGAGCATAAAGCAGTTTTTGCTGTATTCATGGAGGCTAAACTAGATTCAAGTCCACTCTGATTTTTCCCTTTGTCTGCTGCCAACCTGTGGTAACCTTCCAGAAGCTAATGGAACACGCTGCAGGCACAAGGGCAACACTGCCTTCCTGAGTGCACATCTCTCAATGCAGCACTTCAGTGATTGTACCGTAAAAAGCTTTGAGGAAAGTTTCTCCTGGATTCTTTGGTTTTCCCTCTGCTGGGTTACGTGCGCTACCAGGCAAAATACACGAGTCCTGTGCCATTCCTTGAGACATTCACAAGTCTGCCCAGGTATATAATAAGGCATAATCCTTATAACTCTGCGACACAAGCGTTCCAGAGATAAAACTAATCCATGAGTAGGCCAAACAAAACAACTCCATAAGACAGAAATGCATTCTGGTGAATGCTTAAGTAACATCCAAAGCAACAAGCTTTGAGAGCAACACTGCAGCACCGCTGCTTACCTGCCTAGGGACCAGCCCCAAAAGAGAGAGGGAGCTTAGAAGGACCAAAGGAGAGGTTTCTCCATTTGTTCTACAACCTACACTCTACCAGGAGCTTGGGACATCTGGTAAGCAATCAGTGGACTGCTCTATCATGATGAGAGTGGCACACTGTTCAATATTTTGACTGAACCAGTTTTGACCTACTAGTTTTTAAAATACGTTTTCAAGATAATCATCCCTAAAAAACCTAAAAAAAAAAAAAAAAGCCATTGGCTGAAGAACAGCCATATCTTTAGCTGCTTACATAGAATTTCCCAATAACAAGAGAAAGGCAAGTCAGCAGTCCAGTAATGCTTCAGCATGTGCAGAATTGAGACGTCTCTCTGCACACACACACAGATTACACAAAGATGAAAGACTAAGCAACAAGGTTGGCTCAAATATGCAACATACTAAAAGTATTATGAGCCCTCTAGTGATGGAGAAAATTAGTGACCACTATTTTCCTTCAAGTGAGAAAATATCACTTGAAGATGAGATGAAAACACCTTGCTGACACCTTAAGCAAGCCATATTCCTGCATTATTTGTTTTATCCATAAAACCTAAACCAGTTAATTCCTTTAAAAAAAAAAAAAAAATCAATTTGTTAAGAATACAAAATGCCTCAATTTGTTAAGAATACAAAAAATGATCCTTTGAAATTTTTTTGTTGTTATTTCAGGAGTAACCTATGTAAAATAAGCTTTGGTTAGATGCTGCAATTGCATTCCTTGTAAAGCACCCTAGAGGACAAATTCAGGCATGTAAGCAAATACTCTTGGATAGTCCTTGGCAGTACTAATACAAACACCCCATTAACCACCTGGAAAAAGAGAATGATTACCTGCTTAGCCTAGACTTCAATAATCAGCAGCACTGCTAATATAAATAGTTAAATGTAAAGTGCTAAAAACAAAGCAAAAAGAAAAAAAAGGAAGAAAGTAGCAAGGTGCCCAGCACAGGAGGTGCACTGCAAGTAATACAATGAAACAGAATGTTAAATTAGTTTCCAGAGACTGCAGTGATGCATGAAATTATTTCCCTATGCCATGATGCATAGACTCTTTCCCCATGGGAATGCAAAACTTGAACAGAGAGAGCCACAGAAAAGGGACTGCTCACAGGGGTTCCTAGAATCAAGGTACTTTAAGACACAGGGCCCTGTGAATTTTGCTAACTGCTTTATTCCTGAAACACCAGTATGAATAGCAGCATATTTAAGTTTAGATCAGCTTCTATGAACAGTTTCCTGGATTTCTTTTCTGCAGCACCACACTGTGTGGCTACATTTCTAACACATATTAGAACTTTAAATCATTTTCCATATTACTACTGTACTGAAGGTCAGGCAGAAACATAGTTTCTCCACAACCATAAAATAGTAACACATCAAGAAGAGAATGTATTAAAACCACCCTCCAGCAAGCACCATGAATGCTTTTCTACATTGTTTTATCGAAGGGAAAGCCTGCATACTTATCTTGCTTTGATGTAAGCTGCTCTCTATGCATAGGCAATGTACAACTGTAGGGAGAGGCAGGCAGCTGCTTGCAGGAACAGTTGCTACTGAAATGCATAAGGATGGTAATCACCACCAAGATCTCTCAATGGCCCGATGCTATTTGCAGCACCACAGCACAAGGAAAGCTGTTAAGTCCTAAGGATGACCATAATGAGAGCTAATGTCCACATGCACATCCTTCCCAACCAAATGTAACAGCCAGGCTGCCAACAAGCAAGTAGTCCTGTGCTAACATCTGTGTTGGCAGTGAGCTGTGCCTGAACCACAGAATTACTAGAAGTTGGAAAAGACCACTCAGATCATCCAGTCCAACCATCAGTCCATCCCCACCACCCATGTCCTTCAGCCTCCTCTTTTCCTGAACACCTCTGGAGGAGGTTTTCCCCACAATCTCCCTGGGCAGCCAGTGCCTCACTACTCTCTGAAAACAAATTTTTCCAGATACTCAACCTCCCCTGGCACAACTCGAGGCCATCACCTTTAATCTTATCACTCCTTCAGGGAGCTGTAGAGAACTATTAGGTCTCCCCTAAGCCTCCTCTTCTCCAGAGGAAACAATCCCAGTTCACTGAGCTGTTCCCCATAAGACTCGTGCTCAGACCCCTCACAGCTCTGTTGCCCTTTTCTGAACAGCACCCAGGGCCTCTATTTTTTTTCTTGTAGTGAGGGACCCAGAATTGAACAGAGTTCTCAAAGTGCAAACTGAATTTATGTCTGGCTGCATGCACTCCAGCTTCTTCTGCCCGGTACAAACATGCTCCTGCCTCTCCGCTAGCCTGAACCCTTGCTGTGTCAACATGCTCTTCTCTATAACTTCTGGTTTTGTGACTGCCAGGCAGTAATTGAGAACATTTTCCTTATAAAAGCCATTTTCAGTAGTGCTATTTACTGTCCTTTTTATTTATTGCCAGTTTCAGACATGAATAAAAACCCCTTTTTGGGACCGGCAAACACGACAGACTCAATCAGATCCAAGCAACTATTATTTATAGGAACAGTTGTCACATTTAGAAAAAGTACAACTTTTCAAATAAAGCAGGAAGAGAGAATTTAAGTCTTCCTCCTCAATTGGGCTGTACTGACAGATAACTCAAGACGTTCTCCTTTTTAAAAAAGTTTTCCAATTCAATGGAAGGTTAAAAGTGCCCTCAGGACAACTGTTGATCAAATTTAAATCGAAGTAGAAAATGAGAAAGTTGGAGAGGGAGGACACTGCACAGCCCCATCACGCAGGGAGCTATCAAACTCCAAACTCTTCCCTTGAGGCCTCACATAAATTATTGGCCAGTTGTTAACTACATGTGGACTAATGATCCCAACGGTCTTGATGCTACCTTTCTGTGCAGAATTTGTGTTTTCTGGTAAAGCTAAGGCAACTCCAAGGGAGAAAATAACCCCACAGGATCTATGCAAATAGAATAAGTTAGATTGAGGGCAGCCCTAAGGGTAAGCCTAAAAAACAGCAGGTGCTTTGATGCCCCATGTTCTTGCACAGCCAAGTAAAAGTAGGGCACAGCAGTAGCCTAGAGGCCGGGGGAATTGAAGGGATGCAGGCCAGATGGTCCTTTGAGCAGGCAACTGGTTTTAATGGACTAGGAAATGAGCCAGTAGAGCTTCACCACCCGCTCCAGGGCAGTCAGGAACGAACTGTCCAACAGCAAGTAAAGCCTGGGAAAAAGCGACCAGAAGAGAAATCAAATGCAGGAAGAGCACACAGCACCCTGCAGCACCACAGATAGGTGGAATGCTCTGAAACGTACAGCTTCTTTTGGAAGATACACTGAATTTGATGAAGGCTGAAGATCCGGGCCACGTAGCACTACCTCCCCAAACCTACAAAACTCAGAGCTAATGGGTGAAATTCAGATCAAATCCTCCTCTTAACACAGAGAAAGCTGATATTCTGATTACAGGATCTGAAAGTGTGGATTTTGTTTTTAGTACCCTAAAAAGCCTTCCAGGGACAAGATCTTCTACATTTTATATTGCTCTTCACAAGAATGAATGGAGTACTTAGTAGAACACACATCACCTTAGTTCTGGAAGGCCTGAATTTGCCTCCTAGGTTTTCACTCTGGAAAGAAATCCTTTGCATTTAGTTATTTAAAGAAACAATGAATAAATAAAGAGCAAAATCCCAACTAAACCAAGAAAGCCAAAAGAATGTAATGAAAACTAATATAATAACTGCTTATATCTTTTTGTATAAAGAAACAACTATTACTGCTGTTCAGAAATATAAGTCAAGACAGGCACTGAATAAGCTCATGCACCAGGGTAAGCATCAGGATTTAGAAAGTCAATAAATATCAAGCTCCATTCTGAACAATAACTTTCTATTGGCAAAGACCAAGTAAATCTTTCCTTAACACTACTCCACACAACGTCTACAGATGCGTATCTCAAGGAGCCATGGATTTTTGTTCTTCATTACAAGCACTGGGCTTCTGAGATGAGGGTGATAAATTACTTAAAAGCTCAAAGCAGCCAGAAAAACAGAGATGCAAGATTCTTCAAGAAGCTTTGTTAGAGCTAGGCCAGCAGCTTTTGTCAAACACAAGCACAATTAACCAAAGTGAATTTGAAGGTCTACGGGGAGATAAAGAGATGGAAAGGGCTCATCAGATCTTGTGACAACAGCAAGATGGCACAAAATAGAATGATCATGCAGCACAGGAAGGGAAGCAAGATCATCAAGAAAATAGAACACGAGAAGAGAGGGTAAATAAATACAGCAAAAGAGTAATAAAAAGGGTCGATGAACATACAGGACTTTTCAAAACCCTCAAGACATATCCCATAGAACATAAGAAAGCAAGGCATTAATATGATAGCATACTCAAGAGAGAAGCAAAGCTATAAGGAGATAACTGGTGATAGGACAACAGCAGATGTTCTCCCTCAAGGATGCGATGACACAGTTTGGATGCTCACAGAAAACACTGTGAGGGGAGCTCCAGTTTTGTTGCAGGGGGAGGGTAGGGTTGTCAGACCGACTTAGACACTTTGGTAATCATATCATACATCTATGATATCAGGGAGAAAAAAAGAAGACAACAGCTAGCTCCGTGTCCTTAAGGTATTAGTGCAAAGAGTTTGCAAAGCTCAGTTGTAATTACTTGTATGGCAAGGAGCAGAATCACGCAGCCAGAAGAAAAAAACACAGCAGTGAACTACCCTCGTTTCAGCACAAATACAAACTTGTAACTGCTGATCTCAGGAGGAGCAGCACCCAGGCTTAGAAAAACACATTAACAGAGAGAGTATTCCTAAACTTCACAGGAAAAGCACAGCACAGAGTAGGAAGAAGAAATAAAAGCCGTGGCATTTGTTTCACTGAAAAGGTGATTTAGCAAATACGTGCCAGTGTTGCATCACTCAGCCTCCCCAGGAGCTGCTCTCCCTCCCCGGGGACTCCTTCCAAGAAAATGTTCATCCCTCACCTAAATGTGCAAGCAAGCAGCACCCACAGCAAAGCCCCTAGACAGCAGTCTGCATTACAAAAGGCAGGATATTTGAGAATTCCCTGTGCACATCTCAGCTTTGCCAGCTCCTGCTCCAGCATCAGCCCTGGGGTATTGTGGGGATCCCAGTGCACAACAGTGGCACATGGCTTGCAGGAGCTCCAGAGTGGAGAAAGCAGCCTTTGAGCTTCCAGACCCAATGCCCCACCTGCTTGGGGGCTGCTGCACCCAGTGACACCCAGGATTAGTAAGCCAGAGAAACCATAGGAGCAGTACAGCACGTCAGAGTGGGTTATGCATCCTGCGTCCCATTTTTCAAATACATATTGGTTGTTGAAAGCTATCCTTGCCTGCTTCCACACAGAACAAAAGCAATTTGGTCTTACTTTAAAGCAGCTGTCTGTGCTAAAAGCTCTGCCTTTTGTCAGCAGTGGTGCAAATAGTGAGGTAAGGGTGCAACAGTTGAATCAGGGTAAAAGGGTTAAATGAAAAATCCAAGTAAATACCAGTAGTGCCAGGAGATGCAGTAAAACTCTGCTCCTTCCTCACTGCTATCCTTCTAATCTATCTGCAGCCACCAAATTGGGCATGGGACTGGGTCTTCACACAGCAAAACAACCTCGCAGGTGCCCCAGTACTGCTGCAGAGGTCTGCAGCCACAAGCTTGAGGGCACGCAGCCCTGGGCAGGTTCTTGCCTGTGTGCTGGGTAGGGAGGCACAGCACCCTTCACATCACCCCCTTCTAAGCCTGGAGTCTGCCCACATCCCTGAAGCACAAGATACTGGGGCAAGAAGGAACAGAACAGGAGATGAAGGCCAAAATACACAAATCTCCTGCAAATAGAGCAAGGTCTGGCAGCCCACATGAGAAGTAAGGCCTGGAAGCTTCTGATTCTCCAAAGGCAAAGTGAGACTGAATTATAACACAACATTAGAAAACACCAAGGCAGCCTCAAGCCTATTTGTTCTGGATTGGAGATGAAGCAGCATCCTAGCACCCTTTCTGGGAGGGGTCAGGAGTCTGTCTGTGCCCACAGGCAGCACTCCCTCACTCCCTGCACAGCTTGGAGTAGACAGCCACTCGTACCTCCAGCCTAAAACTAGCAAGTAAAAATATCCCATATGGTGGAACAAATAATAGAGAGAAAGACGTCCAAGTCTGTGTCTACATCTCCTCAGGATTCCTTCATTTCCAAAGGATAGCATTTCCAAAAGATTAGAAGCTCAAAGGCAGCAATTACTAGAGACAGCACTAGCTGGATCTTGCCTCCCCAGAGGTTTTCTGACACTAACATCATCTTACATATTCTTCTTAGCATTTTAATATCATAAAGGGAGCATAACATACAGGATCTCCTGTTATTCAGAAACAAAATTATAGGATATATATAGGATATAATCAGCATTGCCTGATTTAGGGAAATAGTGAGAAAGAGCATACAACATACCACAACTAAATGCAGTTCTTCAATAGCTTCATTGGTCAATCTCATCAGAAGTATAAATTAGAGAGATAAATGTATAGATTCAATTAAATAACAAAACAAAACAAAAAGAAAACCACAAAAACACAACAACAAAAGGTAAAAGAATCAGCACTGACTCTTCTCCAAAGCCAGGGCTACAAAACCACTAACAGACCTGAAGATTACGTGGGTGTACTCTGTACAGTGAGCAAAGGCAGTAGAGAACACTTTTTGGACATACCAGGGTCAGTCAGTTTTGTAGTAACCAATAAATTAAAACATCCTTTCTGACAGCCACTGCATGAGCTTCTCAGCAGGGAAATATCTGTTTGGTAAACTGAATTTATTTCCTCATTTCAACAAGGCATGAGGAGGAGAACTTATAGCTTTAAATGTACAATATAGCATTCCGGTAAATATATACTGACTGCTAAAAACACATTATGGTCAGCGATCCTCCACTATTTGTTGCAGGTGCCTTCAGGTCTATAAACAGTTTGTCACACTCCTTTCCCAATGGCTCAGAAAAAAGGGAATGTTATTGCAAACCACATTGCTTTGTTAGATATAAGCAGGTCTTTCTTGTACTCAAGTTAGCTCAAGAAATCCAATATCATCCGTGCCTGTATCTCACTCAGGAACTTTTTGATGTCTGACAAACAAATGTGATGTGTTATGTTGTTTTGGTTTTGGTGTGTTTTTTCTTTTTTCTTTTTTTTTTTTTTTCAGGTGGAGGTTTGTTTGTATTTTTTTAAACACTTGGTAGTAAAGCTATTCATCACATGCACTATAGAGCACTGCTCTGCAGTAAGTTTTCTGAGCAGCAAGAATACAAATAGGTCTTGATTTTTCTGGAGTTTATATTTGCAGAATTACTGGAATGCCTGAGGCAAATAAGAAATAACGCACCAGCTGAGAATGCTTTCGTTGATTTAGAAAGAGATCATAGGCAATACAGCCACTACATGAGTTCACACTGCATGGTTCAGAGCTGCACAAGGAACATGCAGACTCAAGAGGCATGGAAATGCCATTGCCTCAAGCACAGAGCCCCAGCACTGCACAGACCCCTTAATGACCAGGAGCCCCACCAGACAGAAAGATGCATTTCAGCTCACTGAAATGAGTAGTAAAAGGTATTTTAAACATAATACAGGCATAATTCTATATGTTCTACTTTGGTATTAGGGGAATCCTGCATGTTAAGTAATCAAAACACTGGATTATGCTAAGAAGAACTCCACCTTCAGTCTACACTCCAGTCAAATTATCAGTCCCTTTAGGCAGCATTCACCTGATTAAATATAGGCACTTGGAAATTTGCAGCCTATATATAAACTGGTTAGCTTAGGCTGTATCTTTATAATCAAGAGGGAGAAACAAGCTTTTTGAGAGGGAAATTCACTTCGGACATACCTCAGTTACAATCCATAGTGAACCTGATCTTTAGATACATATTTCACGAGTATGGTTTTTTTCCCCTGTAACACAGAGGAAGGAACAGCAACGACAGAAGAGCAGCAAGATCCCAGGCTGCAGCAAGTAAGGACTTGTTCAAATGCAACAGCCATTTGCACAGAAATGAAAAAAAAAAAAGAAGCTGCTTATCTTTGGAAGGCCTCTGGTATGCAGGGATGTACAGTGAGATACCCTTCCCTCCACTGCCAACTCTTAAATGAAGTCTGGGAAGGAGTGGATCCTGGCTCTACCCTTTCTGGTCACTTAGGTACATTGCATGCACCTGAGCTCCCCTGGGTTGGCCCTGCCTTCCCACCAGGTGCTCAATCACTGCTTCAGCCATGACTCAGAATTTCCACTACATTCCCCAATCTCAGAAACAGAATATATACAAGCTGTCAGACACTGGCTACAGTTAGAGATGAAAGCAAAGAGACACAGCAATGGAAGATAACAATTCTTAAAGAAGGTGATGAGTGGAACAGCTCTTTGAAACTCCTGCAGCACTTGGGTTAAAAAGATTTAACACACCCTCCTGAGCAAAGAAAAGATAAGTGACTCATCATTTGCACCAGTTTGCATTCCTAAGCTATTAGTGCCTTAACTCCAGGAAAACAAATGCATTCATGTTCGGAGGTTTCCATCACGTTCTTCCTCCAAGTGAAACTTCACTAATAGCAATTCTAAAACAGTATTTCCATACATTACTGTCAATGGGTTCCATTGCACACGTAAATGATGTACATTTTTTTCTTCACAATGCTTCCTTCTGCTCTCAGTCAGAAGGAGTAACATCTGGTACGGTACTTAGCAAGGAACTGATGTCTTCTATTAATGAACGGCAAAAGAGATGGATACACAAAGTATGAGGAAATAGTGATTGACTTTCTACTGTCCAAAGGCTCCCAGAGCTTAGACATGTTTCTTTTAACAGTTATATACTCAAGCAAACAAACTGTGCAGTGTTTATGTGAAGAGAGTACCTCCTCTTAAAGAAAACAGAGGAGATAATTGAAGTTACTAACATAAAACGAGAGGCAGAGAATGATTAATCACTAGAAAAGGAATATTACTCAGGGAAAAAATTGTTCAGTGACTCACTGTCACTTGCCATGCCTGGCCAGGAAAGTTGGCTGAAATAAAATAGCTACTAAATAAAATCTAAAGCCAAATCAGCAAGCGCGGAAGCAGTACAGCAGCCAGCCTAGCCAGAGAAACAGGATGAGACTTTTCAGATTGGGCAAAGGCAGCAGAGATGCCACTTGACCTTGTGAAACTCTCTTCTGCTTAGAAGATCATCAGCTTTCCAGAGTAAACATTGAAGTTTCAAGCTCTGTTCCCATTTCACACTTTGGTATTAAGTGCTGCCTGCTCCACTACAGCAGCTCCACATACTGACACAAAGTTCTCTGTATTGATGAGGTTATACAACCTCGCAGTCAGGCTATTATTGGGGTTATCTAAAGAAAGTATAAACCAGAAGGCAGTATCTAGACATACTCATTCTCAATTGCTCTCAATGAAGCCTGAGCTCTCAGTCCCCAGGGATTGACTGGGGCATTTGCTAGGCATTAAGCCTCTAAAGCTCTTTCCCTTCCTCATGCAGAGAGCAAAGAACACCTTTACAACTTCATTGCCAGCAAAAAGAGTTAACAAGAATGAAGATACGGGCTCAGATTCCACACTGTTTTATAGTACAGGGACTACCATATCTTATCACATGACAGAAGCAGAGGATTAGCATCAAAAATAGAACATCAACAGCCAAAGCTTTTCAACTGAACGAATTGACTGTAGAAAAGTAACAATACTGAAATGACGACTTCTACCAGCAGCTAACTCAAATATTTGTCACATCACTGCTGCTGCAAAGGAAAATGTTTAGAAAGGTGAGAACTAATGAGAACAAAGTTGCACCTGCTCAAACAATACTGTTTTTATCTCCTCCTTCTGCAATTTTATCCAGCTGTAGAGAAAGAGTAACTCAAAGAGATCATGGCTCATTGACTCTGTTACAGTGGAAGGAGAATGGATGGACCCTTCCCCATTCAATCACAACTATTTGCAGAAGAAATCATGCTGAAATAATGGTTTATCTGACACCTTCAGTACTGCGTGAGACTCTGCTACACCCCTCCACAAACAAGGTACCCACTAGTATATAATTAATCTCCAAACGATATCTGCTCTCTCTCCTCACTGCCTTCTAGACTCACTCTAGGCTTTCCTTCCTGCCCACTGGATAGCTTCCTCTGGGAGCAGCTGTAAGTGGGGATGAGTCCCAGAGCTCCTCCTCAGGTCCCAGCTCACAGGGTTGGAGGCTCTTGGCAGTGCCACACTCCCCCACCATGGCTCTGTCCATCCTTGGAACTCCTATCACAACCTCCATTCACGCAGTTAGCACAGAATATGCTCTTCTAACTACTATTGTTCCATCCACCTCCTCTACATTTAACACCATCTCCAACGTTAGCTATTACATTTGCAGTTTGGAACCATTTCTTTTCTCTCTCACTAATATATTTGTCAGTTTGTGAATTACTGCCATAGATTTTCACTTTTGCCCACACTTCAGTTAAATTTTCATCTGAGAACCTAGCACAGTGTTCAGCTTATGATGAGCCTTCTCCAGTTACTTATGGCTTCAATTACCAGAAAAACTTTAGACATCTGCTGGTAAAACTCACCTGTGCCAAGACCATTAAGCAGTTCATTCCTCACCTATCACACTGCTTGACATAAGACCAAGCATCAGCTTTCAAATGTGAATCTTTTCAATTCATCTACTCAAGCTTCAGCTTTATTACCTGGCTTGTATAACAAGGACCTTCATTGGGCATAATTGCACGATGGGCAAGAAGTACAGAAGTACAAGTGGCTTGAATATTATGAACCCCCAAATAACTTCTGCATTACTTATTCCATATAGTACCTTGACATCAATGCTAGAGTATCAGTTTCTTCATAAAAAAAATAGTTTCTGAAAGAAAAGCTTTCCTTGAAACTAATAGAAAACATTCCTTTCAACTGGAATTCAAGAAAGCAAAATTGCATTCATTGCAGCAATCAACTGACAATAATTTGCCACTGGGACAAGGTTTCATCCAAGTCTTTCCTTACACAGAAACAGAATTGAGATCCAGTTCACCTGAACACCACCTGTTTCATCTCTGCTGCAGATAAATCACAGGCTTTTTTTTTTATGACACACATGAAAAACACACAGATAATTGATGAAAACAGATTGTTTAATGAATATACTACTGCCAAGATGTGTGACTAAGGGAAAAAAAAAAGCAACTGGCACACAGAAAGGATTCAGTTCACAGAAAGCCTAGAACAGTGATTCAATTCTATACTCCATGTTTTAGTTTTTGAGGCGTCAAAGATTAATCATTTGTGCCATGGTATCACAGCAGCAGAAATAGCCAGCACAGCACTGAGCGCATCCGGTAAACTGTTGTGTCCTCAGTGTAAGGCCTGCTGTAGCTGGCCTGGCTCTATCTATCTTCAAACTCAAGTCAATTCAAAGGAAAGCACCGTGGAGATGCTATGAGCAGGAAGGGGAGCCCTTCTCCAAGTATGATTTCTTCAAGTGCAGATATCTGCCTTTTCAGAATTTTGAGAAGTTACGTTTTGTAATTAGAAAAGTTAGGCTCTCTCCTTGAGGGTGGAGATGGGCACATCTTTAAAATAGAAATGGTCCTATTTCATGCTGGGGGAAGAAAATGTTGTTTATTTTCAGCAAAAACCCTAGAGGACAGTGTGATTCATTGGTTGTTTACTTAAGCAAATTTCTAAGCCACTAGAGATCCATCTATTGCACAATTAATGCAAACATTTGTTCCGAAGTAGTATAGATTAATGGTAGGAGGAAAACAACATTAAAAAAGAAAAGGCTCATGAAGAAATAAGTATTTTCTATTAATCTGACAATCATTCAACCTGATCTTTGAGGTATGTTTTGTATGACTTCTAAAAGCTCATACAAATCATCACCTTTCTGCAGGCAGCTGGTTTAAGCAGAGGGATGTGAATTGAGCATTTTGTAGGGCAAGGGTAGGATGGTAGGACTTTTCTTCTCATGTATCATTTTGTTTATGTGCGACAGACTTCTGTAGCCCAATAAGCCTTCAGCATCTACTCCACCAGCTACTCCACAGCTGTAGTGCATCAGGGATGCAGCTAGGATACAGCCAAAGCTTTGCAGCATAAGCCCTAAGCCTTCCCCAGTCAAGCCCTGTAGCTTCTACAGCTCCTTGGCTCCTTGGCTGCTTCTCTGCAAGGAAACACCAACAGCCAAACAAGTCTTTTTTGTTATGTTATTCTTTTAGGGAGTCATCCAGGGGAAGGAGCATTGCTCCCCAGACACAGAGACAGCTGAAACGCTTTCAAGCTCTGACTTTCTCCCTAGGCCAGGGCAACACCACCCTATGCAGCTATTTTTATTTTTCTTCCCAGAAATCTTTAAGCTGTTATGAAGACCCGCAAGTTCCAACCAAATCTCAAATAAACACACCATATAAAAAGGGGAATCAAGAGAGAGCAAGAAGAAAGAGTTCACAAAAAGACATGTGAATTTTGGAAGTATAACTAGCAATGTTAGGTATCAGGAAGCTTTTTCCCAGCACACAGAAAGGGACTCAGCCAAGGATGAAGAAAGATCATTTCAGAAAGGAATGAGAAATACAGCCACAGAGGATGGTAAAGCAAGTCAAGCATTAAATGAATACTTACATGTTTACAACAGAGATGCCTAGAAATCTGTCAGATGACACTGGCTATATATCTGCTATCATGAAAGAGTTCAGAAGCAGTTAAGCAAAAGCAATAAGCCAACTGGAGCAGCGGAAACGAAGGACAAGACCATTGGAAAGCCTCTGCTAACTAACTGCTCCTGCACAGCCAAAGTTCTCTCAAATACATCTCGCCAGCTGCACTGATGCATACAGCAGATAAGGACTCAGCCTGCTGATAGCAAAACACCTGGAGACAGAACCCAGCACTGGCACAGCTCTGCCCACCAAGGCAGAGAAAGAGGAGACCTGACCACTGCAGGAATCCAGAGCAAAGGTACATTAGACAAATTTGGCAATTCACCAAAACCCGTAACGTTTCACATTCCTTGTGGATATAAGTAGCCACACATGCAAGATTTATGTGGATCAGAACAGTACAATTAAGGAAGGGAAAATCCAACACAATTCAGCACATTAACAGTTGCAAGGCATTACATGGCTGATGATGCAGACAATGATATTCCTTTAGAGGCTTAGCTTTAAAGAACATTCTCTAACGTTCTCATTGCCTCCACATTTATTTTGACACTGACAACTCAAACAACATGACTACTCCATAGAAAACAAGCCAAAAGAAGTTTAAAAACAACAACAAAAATGATTTTCCGCTCCAACAAGCTCCAAAATCTCAGAGAGAAAATTGAGCTAATATGTACTGAATCATTTACTTAATGAACTGAGCTTCTTCCTGTTTGTGAATTGTCCAAGAACTCTTGGCATTTTTCAAACATACTCCTTGTTTGCAGATTATCTTCCCAAATAATTGTGCATTTCCAGATTGCTCACAACCAGCTCATTGTGATTATACAAGATCAAAGAAAATTAGGTTGTTTCATCTGGTTTTGCACAGCATGCTTTTTCCTTTCCTAGGTTGGATAGCTACTAGTTTGAGAACGGCAGAGTTCGAAGTTCTTAAGAACTCTGCAGTTCTTAAGCTAGAACTGGGATATATTTTATATACACATATAATGAAATAATAATTAAAAGTTTTTTCTTAAAAAAAAAAAAAAAAAGGACAAATAATACAATCTTATTTCAGCTACTTATGTCCATTCACGTTTTAGATAAATCTAGCTTGGACCAAGCATTTTCTCACAGCATAGCATCCCAAAGGACATGTTCTAATATGAGATGTTCTGTACAGGCAGTACAGTTGCATAATATTCTCACCCACCTACCCACCCCTGCCCACAAAACCAAGCAATCAGAACAGGGAACACAGCCACCCTGCCTATGGCTACCTTGAAAATCACCTTATTAATCACCTTATTAATAAATTAGCAGTCTTCTAGTTATGGGTACTTGTTTCAGTGGCATTTTCATATACCAGTTCACTTTTTGTATCAATATTGTTTTCATTGCAAAGGCAAGATGAAGTTCACCTCTAAATGAAAGCCTCCACTCCAGGAAGCCCACAAATACTTCAACCACTATCCAAAAAAGGCTGAAAAGCCCACCAGAAAACACTTTCATGATGTAGACCTTCCATTCCCTGCAAGATGAGCTCTTCAGTCACAGTGAAAGCTGTCCCTGCCAATGTCAGTTGGAAAGCAATCCTGCTCCTCAGATACTGCTTCTTTCTAAGGTTATTAAACACTAGACAAGAATGAGGAAAAAAGGGCAGGGAGGAGGGAAGAGGGATGCAGTGTAAGACTTCCATAAGCTGAAGGTTGTTCCATTAAATTACTCCTGAAAAACACTTCGTGGTTGCTGAGAAGGATAAAGGTATTTCATGTAATCTTCAGATTCACAGGGTAACTAAATGCTTGTTTTCTCATTGGAAGCCATTTATATCCAAGAAGATTCTTTATGTTGTGAATCTAACCGCATTTACTGTATTTCTTGGGAGGAACTCATGTGGAATTCCAAGCATGTGTCTACAAACAATATCTGTGGCAGCTCACTCCACCATACGTTATTTTTAATTATGATGGCAGCCCCTCCTTAGAACAGTTAGCTTTTTTTTTTCTTTTTTTTTCAAATGGATATTCTTATTCTTTAACTTCAGCTTTATTTCCAACAGAAAGGAGACAGGAGGTCTCTGCAGTTGCTGAGAATGTAAGCTCCAAGTCAGGCAGTATTTCTCTAAATTACAGTCTGCTTTGTCAAATATCTAGGCATCCTCAGCTGATCATGTTTTAAATATGACTGGCTCCTTTTAAGCAAATCACTCAAAAGCCTGGTTCAGAGTTATTTAAAGTGGTTGGTATTTTATAGCACCACGAATGCTCCACAATGCCACTGCTGAGCTTTAAAAAACACAGAAACTAGAAAGTGGGTACAAGAAACTACCATCTGTCCCTCTAAACAATTATCTTCCTGCCATCTGTCTATATACTAGATAATGTTTTTGCTGTTGGTAATATTTGATTGAAAAAGCTCTCTCTATGGATACTAAGAAGAGAGAACCATAAAAAAAAATATTTTTTAATCATTCAAGTTTCTATTTTCAGCTAGAAATGCCTGTCATTGCACTGTCTTCTACCTTTTGACAAGATGGGAAGGGTACATTGCAATGATCTGGGATCCCTTAACGAAAGGCTTCTTTTCCAACTGTTCCATTATTTGTAAAGCCCTTACTATGTTTAATCTAAAAGGCACATGAAAACTCAAATTCAAATTGGACAAAAGATGATGACGGGTTTCTTTGAAGTTGGCTTTGGACTTTTTTTTTTTGGCTCCAGCCCAGAGCAGCCACCTATTCAGTACCCAACTGGAGCTTGGAGCACTTCAATGAACCCAGTGGCTGGAGTCCTGCGTTGGCCAGGCCAGCAGAGCCCAGCACAGCAGGGAGAGAAGGTAACGCTTCCTCTGGCCAGCTTACAGTCCACTGAAGATGCTGCTCCCCAGCAGTCCTGGCAAGTCCTGAAAGGCACTTGGACATGAACATAACAGCCAGGAGGATTTCCACCTCCCAGTAATCTCTGACAAATACATCCATGTGAAATCTCTTGCCAGATCCTTAGTTCCTTCAATTTTGCCCTGAACTTTACAGTCCTTCAAGATGAAAGGTGTATAGAAATGCACTGCCAGGTATTACATACTACGAAAACTCCAATATGGTCTTGGATTTGGACAAGTTTGTCCAAAATAAAGACCTTTCCTTAGGTCTTCGTTGTAATTATGATTATTAGTGCTACAGTACACTTACAGGACTCACTTGGGCAACACAGATTGTGCAGGATCGTTCACTAAAACTCAAAAGCATAACGAAAGGCTACATTTGTTTTCAGGCAGTTGCTGTTCTTTCATATCTGACTCTTGCAGAGACAAATGATTGCAGCAGCAGACACAATAACTGAAGTAGCATCTGTTTAGAGTCTACTGATAATGAGATCTGTAAAATCTGCTGAATTTGTTATGAAATAAATCAGCCATACTTCTTGTTAGTGAGGAAGGAAGAAACAGACTGAGGTTTCCTGAAGAGGTAAATGCACTGTTTTCTTCCTGTTCTATAAGAATTACATCCTTTAAATATGAGGAAAATGGTTTGCTGATTTAATTATATCATTTTAACAAGCAACTATCCCAAGCTTAGGAATTTTTAACCAGTAAAGGTCCAATGGTAGACCGCAGCTTGCTTTCTTTTAGGCGAGCAACATGTGTTATAATATATTAAGAAAATTAATAGTATTTTAATAAATTACAACAAACAAACAAACAAACACAGATTTCAAAAACACACATGCATCGAGGAAGGTAGTTTAAATTCATAAAAGAAAGAAATGGAAGATACACCTCCTGCTACGGTGAGACAGCACCAGAAGCTTATATGAAATATACTTTATAACCACTAACTATGAAAAATTTTTAGGGTGTACACAACTGATAGAGAAAAGTCAAGTAAATACTGTGTTTCTTGCTGAATGAGTTTAGGAGTAGCAGATATTTCTTGGAATCTTATGACTGAATCACTAAACTTTTCATAGAATCATAGAATGGCTTGGGTTGGAAGGGACCCCAAGGATCAAGAAGTTGCGACTATCCTGCCACAGGCAGAGCCTCCGACCTCCAGATCTGGTATAGACCAGGTTGCCCAGGGCCCCCACCCAACCTGATCTTGAGAGTAGAGAGGGACAGCCACCTCCCTGCCCCTGCTGGCCACCCCCTTCTGATAGAGCCCAGGATACCATTGGTTTTCCAAGCTGCAAGAGCACACTGCTGGTTCACGTTCAGCTTGTCATCCACCAGGACTCCCAGGTCCTTCTCTGTAGGGCTAATCTCAGAGGTGTTCTCCAACTCTCTTATGTGTATCTGGAACTACTCTGATCCAAGTGCAAAACTTTTCACTTCGCTATGTTGAACCTCGTTGGGTTCACAACAGGCCCACCTTTAAGTCTGTTAAGATTGCTCTGTATGGCATGCCTTCCTTTCAACGTGTCAATTGCAAAACTCAGCTTGGTGTCACTGGGAAACTTGCTGAGGGTACACTTGAGCCTGCCATCAATGTCATTGATAAAGATGTTAAAGAGCACCAGTCCCAAGACAGACCCTTGAGTGTCACCACTCATCACCAGCCTCCACCTGAACACTGCCATTCAACACAACCCTCTATGGCCTTCCAGCCAATTCCCTGTCCACCAAAGAGTCCACCCCTCAAATCCATCTCTCTCCAATTTAGAGATAAGGATGTGGTGGGAGATCATACCAAAGGCCTTGCACAAGTCCAGGTAGATGAAACTGGTCTCCATCATTTTTGTCCACCAATGTCATCAGTCCATCATGGAAGGCCACCAGATTGGTCAGGCACGACCTTCCCTTGGTAGAGCCATGCCGGGTGTCTCAGATCACCTGCTTATCCCTCATTTGCCTTAACATGTCTTCTAGGAGGATCTGTTCCGTGATCTTCCCAGGCACAGAGGTGAGGCTCACTGGCCTGTAGCTCCCTGGGTCCTCCTTGCTCCCTTTCTTGTAAATGGGAGTGATGTTTCCTTTTTTCCAGTCCCCAGGGATTTTGCCCAACAGCCAAGACTTTTCACATAGGATTGAGAACAGCTCAGCTACCACATCAGCCAGCTTCTTTAGGACCTCAGGGTGCATATCATCTGGCCCCATAGCCTTGTATACATTCAGTCTTATGAAGCAATCTTGGACTTGCCTTGCCTTTACAGCTGTTGGGGAATTACTCCCCCCATTTCCACCTAGAGACTCAAGAGTGTGAGCTTCAGGGACATCAGAAATACAAGAATCCTGGCTGCTAGCAAAGATTGAGGCAAAGAACTCATTGAGTACCAGAGCCTTCTCTGTATCTGTTATAGCAAGTTCTCCTTTCCTGTTTACCAAAGGAGGTATGCTCTCTTTTTGGCCTGTCTCTTCTGGCCACTGTACCTATAAAAACAACAAGAAGGGATTTTAACATCCCTTGTCAAGTTCAGGTCCATCTGTGCTTTGGCTTTCCTAATCCCTTCTCTGCAAATCCAGATAGCATTCTGATGACACACCCTTGTTTCCATAGCTGGTACAGCCCCCTCTTTTCCCTCAGACTGACCAGCAGGTCCTTGCCAAGCCACTTTTCTTCTCTTACAGGCTAGGACAACAAATGTAAAGCTACCATTATGAGAGGAATTACAAAAAAAAGTAAAAAAAAAAAAAAAAAAAAAAAAAAAAAAGCATTTACCAGTTGGATTTCCTGAGGCACATATTTTATTCATATATGTAAGCTGGTAAATAATTCACTTGCAGCAGCATATATGTAGTGGAAGCCTGCTAAAGAATGGTCATTGCCAGACTTGCCTTTGCCAGCTGCTGCTCCATGTTACTCCAAATCAGTCTTTTGCAAGCATTTCTACAGTGGGACTGGAAGCAGACAGTGCAGCTGTTTTATTCCAAGTGTGCAAAGTGATGGTTCTTTTGGGAAAAGATATGGGAAACAAATAATTCAGTGTAAAAAAAAAAGTTATTTGTGATATTTCCATAGATATGGTTGAAAACTACAAACTTATTTTGTTAGAAATACATTCACCAGCTGGTTCCAACTGCTTAGCATTCATGGTGCTGAAAATCAACCCAGGAAGCCAGTAAACCTGCTGAAGCCAACTAGTGCAGCTAGCCATATGGATCTAATTGACTGGCTTAATCTGTACCCCCCGTTCTGAACTGACCTGGAGAAAACCACATATTTACTTAAAGCGAAGTGAACAGGCTTAATCACTAGAACTATCAATGAATCAATACAAGAGAACATCAGTACCTTAATCAAGCCATTGCACAGCAAGTTCCCCTCAAAGGCAGAACAGTCCATCAATCCAAGAGCTCAGCAAAGGGATTAAATCTCAGATGCAGGTATCTGCAGCAAAATAAGCACCAATGCCTACATTTGCCTAAGATTTGTGGGGACAAAGACTGAATTACAACATGCAAACCATGCCTTGTCATTATACATAGCCTGCTTTATTGATTTGATGTTTAGGCCAAATCTGGATTTGCTGAAGCACATAACTCTTGCATGTTCCCTGGGATTTTGTTTCTATGGCAATTACATGAAGAGGACAGCAAACACATAGCTATGCTCAGGTCTTGTGCTCGTGCAGAACATCCTACCAGGTTTAGGGAAAGGGAAGCACTCTTCCCCACCTCTTGTGACATTTTGATGGAATCAAGAATTTCACTGTAGACCATGAACATCATTAATAATGGTGAGATCAGGTCAAAGAATGATTTTTGTAAGATTTGAGTAGCCAGAAACTGTGCAAAGGAGTACATGAAATCATAGACCCCACAGAGACTGAAAATGAGCTGTCACACCTTGAAGTCTCAGAATGAAACCAGTGAGAATTTCTATGATCACTGAAGCAGACTTGCATCACAACTCCTAGATCAGGAGCAACTGGAAACTGCCAAAAGTCAGTGTCAAACTGAGGTATTTCAGAATTACATATGCAAAACTTCTAGCTTCCACTCAGTTACAATGCCAGTGACACAATCAGATGGCATTCCAAAGCATGAACTTCATTCATGGAAAAATTCAGACTGAGAAACTTGGTGAGGTCCTTACAATGTGATAACTACATGTGGAGCTTCCAGCTCTGATTTAGATAGCATACTTGCCTTCAAACTTCTTTGAAGCTTCCAACGTATCTAACTACAAGCAAGTTCAAAGCTGAGAAGGCTATACAAAGAAAAAAAGACAAGGTTATTCTACACTTAAAACACAGTGGATGATTGAAGTGTTAAAAAGGAAGACTGAGAACACTTGTAGACAGCTCTGTTTCAGTGTTTTACATCACTGCTTGCAAATTAATCATACCGGACACTTTGATAGAAGCAGCAAATCACATCTTAATAGTTCAACTGAAACACTTTCCCTACACTTTCAATATTAATTCACTAGCTGATTTCCAGTATTTAGGCTTTAGGCCACAACATATCAACTTATTTCCTCAAACTACAAAGCAATAAAAAAAAAGAAATATTTATGCAAATAAACTCTGTCCAACTTCCTATCGCAGCACAGACCTCCAGGTTCCAAATCCAAGTTCTACACTTTCCTAGCAAACGGCACTTATCTCACCACACCATGAGTAAGCATGTGGTGTCGTAGATAAACTTTTATAAGAGGATTATAAAATCCTCACATTTTGTCTTAGGGAAAGTAGCAGTGAAGTTTGTTGCAAAGGTCCAGTGAGCAGAGCGTTCGTCCTCCCCATCTCTCTGCAACTGATGAGACAGACTTCTCAGTTCCTTAATCCTTCTTGCAGCTCCCAGTTTTCCTTCACACACAATTTATAGTTCCCTTTCCACTGGAAAACTAATCAAGGGGACAATCTGTTCACAAAAGGCACCTTGATAACAGAAAGGGATTAGACCAAGCTAATAGCACAAGTAGAGAGCAAGATAAAGCCAGACTCTCTGCTGTGGAAACAGAAAAGAGAAAGCAGAAAAAGAACATTTTTCACCTGGCCCTTGTCATTAGATATTATTTTCAAAGTCTCTGGGAAAGCAAAGAGAGCTCAGGGACAATGCCAGCAACTGTGGGAATGTTGGGTTGTACCAGCCTGGAAGACTAGGCTATGCACCATGGCACTCCATGTATGACAGCAGGGCTGGAAAGTGTCCCCAAAGCACTGAGGGGAAGGTCTCTGAGGTCTTCATTTCAGCTTTGCTCTGTCATCCACAGCAGAAGCACCTCACACTGTGCCTCCACACTGACAGCTTCCCCATGATGTTCCTCAGTCAGGGATACAAGCTGCAGAATTCATGATTTAGTACTGAGATTAGTTGACTTGGCAGGGATAAGATTTGCTTTTGAATTCAGTGTGGTTTTAAGGGATCCTGAGAGACTGCTTCAAGAATCTTGTTCCACTGCCCAAGTACAATCAGCCAACATGATTGCTATTAGCTAATTATGGTTAGCTTTGAATGAAGCTTGCTTCCCTTCTGCATTTCACTGAGCAATGGCTCCTTTGTGAGAGGGAGGGAACGTGTACTGAAAAACCTTCACAATAGAAAATTGCTGCAACCCAGCCCTGTCAGAAATGATCCTATTGTGATTTGCTTCCATCAGCTCCAGAGATTCATCCCACCCAAGGCTTACCGGCCCAGAGGCAGCATTCCTGGCTATAGAGAGGTCTGCCCTGTGTAATGCCACCCTAGCAGCAGAAAGGCTGTGACAAACTGTGAGGCTACAGTTTGGGATAGATAAAGCCCTGTAGATTAGGAGCCTCCACGAGCAGTCTAACTAAATATTATTATTTATAAATGGTTGTATCCTCATAGGAAAATTATGCATTAGCCTTCATTTTGACTTTTTGTTCCAACAGCCAAATGAATACAGTCATTAAACTGAGGTTAGGTTTCTCCTCACTGACATTTGCGCTACAAAACATGGAATTAAAGATCATCAAGTCCAACGCAACCGGACCATACTACCCTAACTGTAACAACCCACTGCTAAATCATGTCCTTGAGCACCAAATGCTTTTTAAACAATCCAGTCTGTCCAAGTCCCTCTGTAGTGTCTTTCTCCCCTGTGGCAGATCAACACTCCCTCCCTCCCAAGATGTGATCAGCAAACTTATTGAGGGTGCACTCAATCCCCTCAATCAAGATCATCAATAAAGATGTTAAATAGGAGCAGACCCAGTAAAGTTCAATAGAGTAAACATCAAGTACTCAAGAGCAACAGTATAGTAGTAAGCCTCCTGCTTCCAGTCTGTCCTCTTCCTAAAGCTTATGGGAAGACTCAGCTTCCCACAGAGATCACCATCTCTGCTGCCTAGCTGCCTCTGTTGCCTCTGGAGAGACAACCTAGGAAGGCCTCCATTGTGATTCTGCAGGTACAGGTTTCAGTAACTCATCACCTACAGGGTACCTGGCATCCAGTAGGTAAATGTTCAGATTCCCAGGGGACTCCCTCAGCCTGCAAGTGCAGCTGTTTCACAAAAGAGTGAAAGGAGACTAGGACAAGCAGTAGCAATTTTCCTTCTCCTTTTCTCTGTCACTCCATCCTGATTATGCAATTTGGATAAGCAAAGGATTTATGATGCTCTAATAGAAGGGATTTAAAGGACTTTTTTTTAATTATTTTTACATTCCAATCTCTCAAAAGAGAGAAATGACAAATAAAAAAGCCAAAGTTATTTTAAGAAGTCATAATTACTGCACTCTGCTGCCCAGTACAATGAACTGTTCTCAGCTCATGTCAACTGTTAATAAGACTTTAACATAATATAGCAACTCTGCATGATTAAAAATACACCACAAAGGACATTCACTTCTAAAAATAGTTATTAAAAAATGGATGAAGTCAATCTGAAAATAGGTAAGGGGAAAGCAAGAGAAGCAAAATGGATTAAGTAGGGCAAGTCATAATAGACAGCAGGAATTAGTGCATTATTTCAAGTTCATAAAACATTTTTAATAAGTATACAACTACAGCATACAGTAGCATATTAATCCAGTCACAGTGGCCAGATCCACTATATTTATTTTTAAAATCCAGAAGCAGCAGACATTCAGACACTTTTCCAATTTTCACAGTAAGTTCAGCCAGTCATGCATAGTACTGAGAAATCTGGCATTAGCAAATAAGGATTCTCTGTGTGCACTAAAGATGTAGCTGCCTTGCCCACTGACTTCTGTATTTAAGTTTCTTTTTTCCCCTCCAAACAAACCACAAACAAAGAAAAACTTCAATTCTCTGCAAAGGCATGCCAGTCTCTGGGGATGACATAAACATGTAATTGTATTGAAGCTTTACATGTTGGGATGGAAAAGAGAATTTCATCTGAATTTTCTGTATTTGACTGGAAGATATTTAAATAAAAAAAAAGAGGGGTGGGACAGAAGATACATAATGTAGAGGAATACAATGCACAAGAAGGCATAACGCCTTCAGTTATCACAAAAGGGGAGGAGGGAGAGATATTTCCATCAGCTGTGCTGTTATATTGATATTTGCTGGGATGCGTTGGAACAAAGAAAGGAAATGACCAAAAAACACCAGCCAACCCAGAGGCACAAGTGCTGTATAAGTACCTAGAAGCACAGAGCTGAACACTGCAGACAGCAAGGTTAATTTTCTCTGCTCAGACTGTGAAGCACGGGCAGTTATTCTCTGCTCTGTCCAAAACATGTTGTGTTTGCTGCTTATTTTATTCTTGATTTAAATACGAAACTGAAAGATACACAGAAAGAAGTGAAAGGGCTCCACACCTAACAGCCAGAAAGCTATCTTGTTTTAAACACTGTTCTGTTCTAATACTTCAGAGGAAACGCTGGAACGCACGCTTCTTTGGAAAGCATCTGTGAAAATCCCAAAGCCATTCAGAAAATTAGGTTTTATTCTTCTTTGGAAATCATGTACCAAAAGATACGCTGACTATATGAAACTATCCAGACTCATCCTGTCCTTACAAAATAGAAAACCTTTTCAACTTACAGCTGTGCTATTTCCATGAAATGTATACTTTTTTTTTTTAATGGCTTCCTTCCTGGAGCCACGTCACTGGCATCTCAAATTTAGCATCAGGATTGTTTGGTTTACAGTGATTAAAGAACAGTGACAGTGTTTGAACACCAAGTTGGTGCGGTTTTCTTTTAAAATAAGTAGGTGTCCAAGTCAAAGAGATTTAATTTTCAGGGATGCCAAACAGCCATTTACAGACATTCCCAGTGCCTTAGCACTAGGATAGCTTAACTCTGTTGAGGGAAAAGGTGAATCAAATGTCCTCTAAGCAGATCGACAACTATTCAATGATCTCCTTCTACAACTTCTCCAGTGTGACAAGAAATAAAACACTGTTTTTTTACAGCTCTAGCAAGAGTCTAACCACTGGTAATGTTGCCAGTGAGACCATATGCACTCTGAACTGCAAAGTGTTTCAGTAACTTCTCTATCAGTCATATTATCAAATAATTTAAAAAGAAAAGGAAACACATCACCTTGTTTATGTGAGACAGAAAAACATTTAAATAAATTCTCAGATAGTGGTGTTAAATGGGCAAAGTATGCAATGAAAAGCAGCCTAGGCAACATACTTCCACACTTCTGTGTCCAAAGGGTTAAGACTTCAAAAAAATCTTCTTGAATCCTGTAAGTACCACTTCAATTCAATAGTGTAAAACTCATTTTATTTTCTCTACTGGTATGGATCTAAATACTGAAGCTACTGAATGAACCGAAGACCAGTCATAGAAACCAAACTAGCAGAATTGGTGGAAGTGCCAATAGGTCAGTAAAGATCTTGTGGCCTTTAGAAAGTAAAATAGCCCTGACTTGAGCCAGTGAGTATGTTACTATTTAGGGAGGTATCTTAAAAGGGCATATGCTAGTGGAAAATTGAACCGTCTCGAGCTCAGTGTATTTCTTGAATAAAATGACCTAGCTACAGTATTTGTAGTTTGTGCACTAGGATTTGATCCAAAGCCCATTCAAGTCATCAGAAAGGCTCTCATTGATCTGAGTGGACTTAGGATTAGGAAGTAATTGGTTTTATTCATTTGATTTTTCTTCCAGAGGAACTGCATCGTTATCCACCAAATATGCACCTCCACCACTATGTTAATCTTTACTTGTAAATAGAATCCAATTGGTTCAAGATGAAAGGTTGAATCACGGAATCATAAAACTGCTCAGGTTTGAAAAGACCTTAAAGATCATCAAGTCCAACCACAATCTGACCATACTACCCTAACTCTAACAACCCTCTGACAGATCATGTCTGTGAGCAAAACCACATCCAAACAGTTTTTAAACACATCCAGGGATGGTGACTCAACCACTTCCCTGAGCAGCCCATTGCAGTGCTTAACAACCCTTTCTGTAAAGAAGTGTTTCCTGATATCCAACCTAAACTTATCCTGGCACAACTTGAGGCCATTTCCCCGCATCCTGTTGCCAGTGAGAGGAGACCAATCCCCCTGTCACTGCAGTCACCTTTCAGGTACTGGAAGAGAGCAGTAAGGTTTCCCCTCAGCCTCCTCTTCCCCAGACTGAACAGCCCCAGTTCCTTCAGTCTCTCCTCATAGGACACATCCTCCAAGCCCTTCCCCAGCCTTGCTGCTCTTCTCTGGACCTGCTCCAGCACCTCCATTCCTTTCTGCACTGAGGTGCCCCAAACTGAACACAGCACTGGAGGTGATGCCTCACCAGTGCCAAGTGCAGGGCAGGATGACTTCCCTGGTGCTGCTCACCACAGCATTTCTGATCCCAGCCAGGATGCCATTGGCCTTCTTGGCCACCTGGGCACACTGCTGGCTCATCTTCAGCCCACTGCCCATCAGCACACCAAGGTCCCTTTCCATCAGGCAGCTTCCAGCCACTCCTCCCCAAGCCTGTAGGATTGCCTGGGATTGTTGTGACCAAAATGCATGACAAAATGACAAAATGAGGTAGGTGGAGTATCCTAATTAAGGCATTTTATTGTGAAATAGCTTCCTATTAGATCCTTAAGATTTTTTTTGTTCTTGTTGTGTATCAGGAATTTCAGAGATTAGACATTAACAAAGTGAGAGGAGGAGTAGGTGAAGATATTAATCAATTACCAAGGTTATCAAAAGGGATGCATGATCTTTTCATCTGAAAGGGTTTATATTGCCAACAACTATTTAAAGCTGTTCACTTTCTAATAACTTTGAAATTTACCAAGCAGGACAGATGCAGTTCACCACCACATACAGGCTGCATCGATTCACTGGCCAACAGATGTTCTACCAGCACAGCAAGAAGCAGCTTACAAATGGCTCCTCTCCTGCCTCAGGGAGTCTCTGCATCCTCACTGAGCACAGCTACCACAGTGGGAAAAGAAAAGCAGCTTTGTAAAAAGCAGAAGAGGGAAGTAGAAGGGAAAGGCATCAGGACAAAGAAGAAATTGGGAAAAATGTTTCCTCCTGTTTCCTGCGGAGCAGCAGGCTTATCCACCTTTCTTCAGCAGCATCTCCTGCATACCACCAGGCCACACCACAATCCTGCTCATCACATTCTCAGAAAAATTCCTAGAAAAGCCTGTTCTGAAATCCAGTGCCAGTCATCACTGGGTCAGTCTTGGGCTACTGTAATTTCAAATCACAGTCTGTACCAAGAGGGACTTTTTTCCTTCTTTTTATATTTCAAACGAGGAACAAAACTTCTCACTGAGCTTGACAGCAGTCCCCAGACTGGACTAAAAAGCCTCAAGATACATAGATATTTTGCCACATTTACTTACATGCACTCAGCTGAGAGAAAAGTTAATGGATGATTTCTGACCAGTACAGAGATCACTCAAGAAGAATTCAGAGGACAGGACTAACTGGCTGTTTTCAAATCACTAGTATGAAAGACAAGAACACCACGAGTTAAAAACATTTAATTATTCATCTCTTTTTCCCCCCTCCTTTATTGTACCAATTCCTTGTAACACTGGATGTTTTCTGACCCTCTGCACAAATAGGAAGCGTTTCTCTCAAAAGACTAAATACTTCTTCTTTAATATACTCACACATAAGGAAATACAGTATTTTTCTAACCCCCAGCAAAAAACACAACTGATGCATATACAGAGAAACCAAGACCTCGACTATCAGTATTGTCACCCCTATTGGGAGTTAGTTTTCCCTCCTCTCCACACCAGTATTGTGGTAGAAGTTGTTTATTTTCTTAATGCAGGCTTACATGCCCTCAGGCTGCTGGTATACGAACACAAAAGAGATGCAGCGTTAATTTAATTCTGTGGCAATTTTTCACTGGGGCAGGAGCAACATCAAAGACGGTCTAAGAATACCAAATTAAAGCCATCCATCATGATCACTGGACCACATTGTCCAAATGGCTTAACTGATGCCACTGAGAGTTTAACTGTCACCAGGAAGAGGAAGCACCAGTATCCTAGGCCTAAAGTTAGAGTAGATTTGAGTAAATTGAATGATTATTAGAGGGGGGGGGGGCATTAATACAAGCTTTGTGTCCAGCAAAATTAAAACCTGTAATCAATCTTCGCCATGTAATCAAGATCCATTTGTCACTGAAAATACTGATGCTTTGTTAGATTACATAAGAACAGCAAAAAGCTCCTAACTTTATTAAGATGAAAGCACTAAGCAGATCAGGTCTAATTAAACAGCTTCCCTGGACACATACTTGCTTGGCATTTAACCTGACTGGTGCAGCAGCCCAAAGTGTGTGATGTCTGACAGATCTGCCGTGGTGGAAAACACAAAGCACTGCAGCTCTGATGCTCGTGAGCCCTACTGAAAGTATGCTCATTTTTAAAACGCTCATTTTTAAATTTTTAACATTTAAGGACAGTTTTAGAGAGATGGGTAGATATCAGTTTCCATTAAGACCTCATAAGCTACAGTGTGCTAAAAAACCTGACATCATTTAGAAAACAACTACTCTCCTTAAGTCCAAATGCTAAATAGCTTTCCAAATACATTATGCTAAGTCTTCATTGAAAGAGAAAAACTTTATAGGGACAACAGTCCTAAGCACTGAATTTTGAGCCCTAAATTCATACCTGATTACTCAGTATTTGCCGCTGGAAAAGAAAAAAAAAAAAAGCATTTATTCCAAGCATTTATCAAGCACTAAAATACTTAGGAAATACTGCAGCAGTGCATGAATGTAATGCAAAGTAAATTGCAGTAATAACAGTTCAACCCAAATTCCACTTGTCTTTGGAAACGGCTCTGTTATCCTGCAAAAAAGCATACAGGTGACTGTAGACACCTACAACTGCCACAACACTGTGGTAATTTACGCACCAATTTCTTGTTTGGTCATCAGCAGCTTTCAAATAACACAACACACAAATGGGGATTATAAAAATAATTCAAGTAGCCCTTCTGAGAAGAAAATCGTTGCAAGAAAATTCTTGGAAAGAAACATGAAAGTGCAGACAAGAACCATAGGTGGTTGCTACAGAAACAGTGCATCACAGTACCATCCACAATTATTCACACATTACTTAACTGAGACAGCAAATTAAATAGAATCCCTCTTCCCATGATAACAGAAAAATGGGACATCATAGTAAGACAGAACCTTTGTGTACAGCTAACAATGCACCAGATCCTCGTTTAAATGAGGAAGCAATTACAGAGTTGGCTGTGAAGTATACTTTTTCCCTCTGTGGCTACTGGTACTTCCATTTCTGGAAGCATAAATCTAATTTTCATAAATATTTGTTAATAGACAGCTCTAAGACAACAGCGAAGCTGATTTAGAAATGTTTAAAAGTAATTAAATCAAATGCTTTAAACTTTTGAAAATATAAGTGATAATGTTATCTTTCAGACACATCCCCCTAACTACAAATAAACAGAAATTCAATATGAATATTTTTTTCACGCTGACTGCTCAGTTCATGTTCTGGATGATGTAACAAATCTGTGGCAGAGATAAATCAGAATTGGAAGATGAAAACATTTTCAGTCACTTTTCTTCATCTGCCAACCAAATCTCATAATTAGAGGATATATTTTATTCTATCAGCCTTGAATACTGGCAGTCAGGGCATACCCCAGAGGATGATTATTTCTACATCTTACTATCTTATTATTTCTACATCCTACAGTCAAAAAAATCATAACTCTTCTTGATTGACAGGAATTTCTCAACAAACTCTCTACAGTAGGGACTATGGACAGGATTTTTATTACGTATCTGTTGGTGATTACATATCTTCTTTCACATCAGCCTGTAAACTGAGGTGGTTTTAACTGACTGCATTCAAATAGCTTGATTCAGTGGCTTTTTCTGAAGGAAAAAAGGTGTTTACTATTTCAGAAATAGTAAACAAATGCTACCATTAAAGCTGCCACTTGTATCAGTTGCAGGAGCGTACAGTGTTTGAATAAAGATTGCCATGCAGACCACAAACGTGGTCCCACACTCCACCTCAAAATCCCAGATCTCAGTTTTAAGACATATGGAATTTAGTTTATTGTGTGCTGAGTGCAAGAAAAGCTTTTCCTTTGTATGCAGACAGAAGAACCTTGTGCTGTTTTGATGCTAAGGAAGAACTTTGATCATTTATTCCAGTTGTTACTTCCAGAATATGTCACTGTCCCTTATGTTTATTGTGGTTGCTCCTTGTGCTGCCCAACGCAAGAAAGATTATCAACTGCTTCACGATGATGCATGTCACTCCATGGAAATAAAACTTAGGCTCAATAAAAACATAATATTTGTGTTCTTTATTGTCTGCCTCCATAAAATTGTTGGTAACAAGCCTATAAAAAGCTTTAGGCTTTTCAGTGTCTTATCAGAGGCAGATCACAGTCTGATACCTGACACAAACGTAACCCTGGCAATAGATTCACATTAATCAGTACTAGAGATGGGACACGTATTCTCTCTCACCCCATTTCTCTCCAACAGAAGTTTATGGCACTGCACTGTCCTTTTCCCTTGGGAATTGGTCTCCGTGTTCGCTTTTCAGGCTCATCACACCAGCACACCAACGTGTGCTACCAGGCCAGACATCCTCACCAGGAACTGTCGTCTTGCTCTCTGAGCAGGCTTACACTGAGAGGGGGCAGTGGGAAGGGATGTTCAGAGCTGTATCATAAAGCAGTAGATAAAAGAACAGTATACAAAGAACAAAAAAAATCCTCATAAGGGAACATTTACGACATGCTAATCTTCCCTGTGAGAGTTCACAGGGCAAAGACTGTAGCCAAGCTCCTCTTAGTGTCTTCAGAAAGTGATTATCTTTGGGAAATCCCATTACCTGAATTTGCTTAATTGTTCTCTCTTTCATCAGGATTTCAGAAAAAGTAAAAATGTGTTGGCACTAATAGGGGTGAAAAAAGATAGTAGGTGATGCCTGATACAGGATTTGAAAGGTTTGCTTAGAATTACAGTCTTTAGCTCTGGGATTAGACCATCCTACCCACCAGTACAGATAGATAACTCTACTGTTAAGGAGGTAGATGGGTCTGATGTGCATTTGTGCTGAGGATTTACATGCTGCTGTGAGCAAAGATACCATCTGGCTTCCCTGGCCTTCTGCTTATAATATTCTTGTCAGACTTATCACAGTGATCAATAAAAAGATTACTAAACACCTAACTGAAAAAGAGACTGATACACAGTAACAACCATGAACAAAATAAAGCTATAACTGCAACAGAGAAAAGCAGAAATAAATAACTACACATTTCACATCATGAGCTGACCCAGAATTATTCTTACTTACAATCACTGGACAATCACACAAAACTTAAAAAAAACGTGGAAAATGTGTATGTTATCTGTTCAGTGAGGAGGAGACTTCATAAAAACAACCTCTTTGCAATCGAACACCCGTAAGAGAGGGACAGATGCCCCCTGTGAGCTGCATGGTTCCCTTCTCTAATGCATCTCAGGTGCATACAGCAATGTGTGACTCAAGAGACTGGAAGCAGTTCTGAGGAACCAATATCAGGGAGAAAAACACACCTTGTCTAGGCTCGGGGTTAGGACAAAACTTCAGTGGAAGAAAAAGATAACAAGCAAACAAAGTTTCTCCCTCATGAACACTCAGCTGTACTCAGAACTCAAAGAGAGCTGTTCCAGACCAAGTGCCAGTCATTCTGTAGGCAAAGATGCAAGAAGTGCCTTTTACTTCATCTTCTTATCCAACTGTTTGAAGAAAAATATGGCTGCAACCTATCTTACTAGTCATCCATTTAGGGTTCACAATTGCATTTTAAAAAACTAGAATGCTTTGAAAACGTTTAACCCATGATAATCCCACCCAGAGAAAGCTCCAAAGCTAATAAATTATTTCAAAAAGCTTATGAAGTTTTCCCTGTATGATTCCTACAGAGGTCTGCTCTTCACGTAAGTTTTCAAAATTTCCCTGTAAAGATTTGATTAAAAAAAAATAAATAAATAACTGAGACCATTTTAAAACAATCTTTTGAATGAAGAAAATTCCAAAACTCCACACTCAAAACTTCAGATATTTCTTTGCCTTTTTGGATACAATTTTTGGTCTCTGGGGAACCTCTGCAAGCAAGAAGGCCCATGCTGCAGCCAGAAATTGAGCAGTCACTGCAAAGGTTTTTGGAAACTGCCCAGCTTTCCCCTATCCCTGCTGTGTCCCAGTCCTGCCACCACCCCAGCCATCCCCATTGGAGGGGGCAGAGAGGTTTGTCACGCACTACCATGGCAGAAAGCTTCCTTCAGTCATGTCAAGGATTTCTGGTTATCTGCTAAAATACAACCACTGCATTACAGGAAACAAATTCCTATTGAGCCACACTACACCAGCCTTCTCTGCTACCACTGCCAGTCACCTAGTCATTAATTTTGCTTGTACTTCTGTTAATCTTTCGTTGCACAATTCAGATTTCCCATTTTATCATTCACAGGGCAGGCACTGATATTTTGAGGGGAACCGCTCTGCTGTCCTATTTTGCCATCCACCCAAATTTGAAAGCTGCTTCTATTCATGCATGCTCTTCTGGGCTTGTTGCTAAGTTCTCGACTGCACCAGCACTGACTAAAACCTAAGTTGGGTACAAGGAGTGCACTGTAGTATAACTAGATTAGAATCCCCAGAGACAGGCTGTCAGGTATGGTAAAACAAGGTAGTTACCAAAATCCTCAGAATCCCAGAGAGAAAATGGCCAGCCAGTCTTTCAGTTGGTAGCATCTGGAGGCAGGATGCTCAACCATAAGTGTTGGACACAACAGAGGGACTTATTAGCAGATAAGGGATAGCTGGACTTCCTGAAGGAAAAATACAAGTTAGACAAGCTGGAGAATGCCTGTCTGAGAGAATTAAGGGAAGGGTCTGATGGGTCTCACCTCAAAACCTCTGGATAGATGCCATGAAAGATGCTTCACTTCTAACACAAGATGCCAAGAGAGCTAAGCTTCTTGCCTCTAGTTGCTACCAGTAGCAGACTGGTTGTGACAGGAAGCAGGCCAGTATAAAGGCTGTCAGAAAGTGGATTGCTTCACTTCTGTGCGAGGAAACATCCCAAAGCCCTGCTCCACATGTAAGAGCAAGTTCCTACTTTTTTTCTTTTCTCATTATCCAAACAGGTGCTAAGTAAAAAGAGAAGCACTTGGCAAAGTAGCTGGAGTGCACATCGCACAGCACACAAACCGCTCTCTGAAAAATTAGATTCCTTGATAGTCATTTACTTTACCAGGAAATTCTTTGTTGTTCTTTCTTGCCAGCAGCCCACACAGGCTTCTAATGTACATTGCAAAGTGTAATTCCTGGCAAGATGCAGCAGCTTTGCCTGTGCAGTGTGACAGGCAGCCTACCATGGCACAGCCCATTAGGATGTGCGATCGGGAGCCAGGGTGGAACAGCATGCTGAAGCTGACAGCTTGTAATGACTTTTCGCTGTCTGCTGTAACAGGTGCCTTGTGCAAAAGCTGAACTGCATGCAACTTGCCAGCAGATGGAGAAGGGCAGTTTAAAGTAACCCCTGCCCAACCTGCTTAGCTGCTCCTGGCTTTGAAGGGAGGACTCCTTGCTGTGTTTTCCAAAACATAGCTAGACAGATGCACGGTAAGAAGAGAGCTCCCACACACACCAGTCACTATCCGACAAACCATTTTTGACTCCATAATTAAAGCTCTCCTTCTAGGTGATTTCTATGTCTAGTGGGTGCTCCTGAAAAGCAGAGGGGGAAACAAGTCCGTTGTGCAAGGAATCCTAGAAATGAAGGCATTTAAAGGAGAAGGCCACTGAGATTCAAACCAAGAGCTATTTATTCAGCTGCTGTTGCCTGTAGCAAAGTAGAAGCCACAGAACGCTAAGAGCATTAGCCAATGCACTTTAACAACAGATGACTCTTCTCTATTACTCTCTTCATGTCCAAAAAGAAACAGGCATAGAGATGAGCCTAGGAGTCAGTTCACTGTGCACAAGCAAGGTTAATGGGTGTATAAAATAAGTTGGTCCTCACATCTGCTTCTTCAGCGAGCCCCAACACCTGCAGAGCAAGTAATTCAAGCTTCCAGCAGGTCCAACCTGCAGACACCTGCACACAACCTGTGGGCTGAGGCCAGCTAACTCTTTGGTTACATGCTTGTGTTGCAGTCACTGCAAGTAGGTTTAATGAAGCATATATTAAAAAAAAAATAATAATAAATCCAAAGCTTCAAATAGATTTTTTTTATATTTTTTTTTTTTAATCCACAACCATGGAAAGGCTTTGTGAGCACCTTCGCCTAAGCAGTTTAATTATAACAGTAAAGACAAATCCACATCAACCCCTGATGGTTGGCTAATTTCAGTGCAATTGAGTTGTTCTCCTTATGCCCAGTCAATGAAATATCTGCCTGTCCTTGTGTCAGTTCTCATTGGGCTCCAGTGGTAACCTGTGCACCTGACGAACTTGTTAACATTGAAGAATCTGTAAACACAACTCAGCAGTTGCTAGAGCTTTCTGTGTGATAGGGAGAGAACTGGTATTTGCCAACCTGTCTGTACATATGTTCAGGAAATCAGATTTCTTTCAGAGAGAGCTCCTCTATGAATTACAGATATGACGATTCATCGCAGCTGGCATTTCACACAGGCTAGAATGAGGTAGCGGAGGCAGGAGTCCCCTGCTTTCAGGACTGTGACATTATTCATGCATGTGTGCTTCCAGACACAGGAGTTTTTGCAAGCAGCCCACATCTACATTTTCAGGATACATGAATACAGCAACACAAACTCACTACATGAGCCCTGCTTTGTTTCTCTCACTTCATTTTTCTCTGAATTGCCATCCATGCAGACCTTCTCAGAAACAAATTGCTAAAAATCTGAAAGAGCTGAAAAACCTTTTCTTTTTCACCAAAACACGAATTAAAAACCTTTGTTAGTTGGCTTCTCACTTGATTTCAGACCACACAAAAAGCCACCAATGAGACTGCACGTCTCACATGCACAAATGAGACTGCAGAACATTATATGGTACTTACCACCGTAGGCAGAACCTAAAGAGACCTCTTAACACAAATTGCATTCAATGATACCTCAAAATACACATGAACTCCAACCCCTCCGAATAAACAAACACAACACACAATAAATAAACACAACAAAATAAAACTGGGCATTTGCACCAGCCAGAAAGTGCTTAAATACCCAAGTTTTGTTACTTGGCTCTGGGACAGAACGGGACATTTTCGTATCTTCAACAGACATGAGACAATCCTGCCAACTTCTGAACTCCTTCAGGAATCCAGAGGGGGATGGGTGGCATTGTAGCTGTATTTTTTTCCCCTCCATTCCAACTTTAACAAACATTATTTTGAAAAACATTTGCAAGATTGCCAGCTGCTCCAACAGCGTGCCACCTTTGAAGTCCAGGTAAGCATTACCATTTACACTAGCTGAAAACTTGGCCTCTAAACTGCTAAGGTGGCAAGCCCATGCATTAAGATTCCATGTCTTCCCCTTATATGAGCTTGTTTTCTTTTTCCCTCACTAAGGTAAGCCACTGTAAACAATACTATTTCTATAACAAGCCTTGGCCTGTAGCTGATTTGAAGTACATAGTTCAGCAAAAATAATTCAGCTGTTCTCAACAATATAGTAAATAAACACAGGTTTTCTTCTGTTAGCCCCAAAGTTTTGAGGTCTGCTTAAGTATTGTTTCCCTATCATGAACTCTACTTCTCTTTTTCTGAAAAATCAGATTCTTATTAGGATAATAAATTAGGAAAGTGAAAACACTTAAAGCAATACTCAACAACCTAGGTGAAACGGAATAAAAATAAGTTGCATACTACACTCCACCACTCAACAACTAAACCCAGCAAAGAACAACACCAGCCCAAGCACAGGTGCACTAACTAAATGACAGAGTGCAAGCAAACAGCCCAGTCTTACCTGGTGCCCCTGACCTGCTTAGCAGATTCTGTTGGAATCAACCAAGCTCATCAGCAGTGCTGTGATCATCTATACCCTCTCCTGTGCCCTCTGGACTCTTGACCCTTTTCATGACGAGGAGGTTCAGTAGCTCTCCAGCAAGACCTCCACCTTAAGCAAAACTTGTTGGAGGGAAACATCCCAATGTCCAAAAAATAAAGGTCAAACACTACTGATGTCACTGTTGTCTACTGCAACATTATCTCCTTCACAGATGAACTTTTCTTTCTAAGCCCCGCAAGTGCTTGGAAGGCACCAGGATGTAACAGGGGTAGATATTCTTTACATTACCCTTATGAAAATCTATCCATGCTGGAAAGTCTATGAGTTTTGATGAAACAAGCAGAACGTGATCAACAAAAAGCTCTACCTTAGAAGTGAAAAATACTGTGCAATCTCATTCTCACTAAATGCACTCCATCTTTAGCTACTCATGTCAGTGTCGTATGCATCCGTACAGCCCAGCACACATGCTGAGGTTAGTCAGTAAAGGCAGTAGACAGGTTCACGCTAAACTAGACCCAAGGGAATAGGAAAAGAAAGGACAGTCTCATAACCAAGGCAACAGAACAATGAGATGGGCAGTACAGCAGGGACACAGCCACAGGTCTTTAGTTTAGAGAAACTACACTTAAACAGAATGCAATATTGGCACGAAAGAATCAGATGCTAAAGGTCTTAAATTGAGTGGCCCAAGTTGGCAGAAGACCTTTGGCTGTTATACATTTTGCTTCCACTTCCCTAAGTTTCTCTCACTCCTTATCTTCAAAACAAGCCTGTAAGATGAAAGTCGACATCAACACTTGTGGAGCTCTCAGATCCTGCACTGGTAATTGCTGTTAAAAAGCCCATGAGAAGATATGAATTTTGTTTTCAGAGCCAAGTTTGAATAGCGTGACATAAATAAAGCATGGGAGCACACACTGAACAATAGGGAAAACACAGTGCTGAATAGCTGCTCATTTAGCAAGGGCTATTCATCCTGCTCACTGAGTGAAGCAGGAAGAAAAAAAATACATAGTATGTGATCATGTAATTAAAGACTGCATCATAATGCATATACACGTGGGGCCTGAATCAGGGTTACACTGACAACCTTGTGTTTGATTGCTCAATTTTGCAAGCTTAATGATATTTCTTTAATGTAGTTTAATATTACATTTGAATTCTTTTTATAAAAACTGTATTAGACAGTATTTGTCAGTAAATGTAAGTAACCCAGTGCATTCTTTGTATTTGGCTTTCAGCATTCTAAGAATGGCTGCCAAATAACATTTAATGGGATTTTTGGAAGACTCTTCTGCAGTGTTTTCTGCTTAAATACTTTCCATGGATTAAAATCTTTAATACAAAGATACAAAGTGAAACAAAATTTTTACAATAATCACGCAATGCAATTTCCATCAGATTTCAACTCAGAAACCATCATTTTCCTTTCATTTTTCCTGCTCCATGGAGAGCATCCCCTCTCCATGCTAGTAGGTCTAACTCAATAAAACAGGACTGAATTTTACCATAGTGAGACCCTTATCAGGACAAAGGAGCCACTGCTGTCTGAGAAAAGAAAAGAAGTTTCTATGAAATTGTGTTTGAAGACAGTCTCATTCATGAGAAAATGAAAATACTTTTCCTAGAAACACGGATTAAAGTATTTCCTACACCAGTGTTCCTAAACAATCCTGTGGCTTATAGTTTTGGCAGCAGCAGCACCCAAAATGAAATGGCTGTTCCAGCTGTGCTGCATTTGCATCACCGTGAATGTGCTTGAATACTATCACTGAGCACAGAGATCCAGGTGGGAACACAGGCTTCTACATAATAACCTGAAGGACTCAGCTTTGCTTTTGAAATGCCACTCTAAAAACACATCAGATTTAATTCATTTAAAATGGGAAGCTAGATGCTTCCATGTCGCCAAATTCACTACATTCTGTTCTGGAAATGCCAAGAATTTCAACACACAGCCACTTCCCTCTTAGCTTACTGAACAAGAGCTTATGAGATCAAACTGAGAAAAAGATTTCAAGCTACTGCAAATAAACAAACAAAAAAATCACCAATTCATGCTGCCATGGACTTTGCAAGGTGTGTGACTTGTGTCAGTTGCTTGTTTTTTCCTGGATCACACACCTTCCTTTGATCAGAGGACAGCATCATCTCCTAAAGACAGAGCACGTGCTCAACAGCTCCAAGGAAAGTACACTAATGATCCCCTCAGGCCAACTGCAATCTGTCAGCAAGCCATTTCAAACCTGCAGTGTCTTCCTAAAGAACACAATAGCAATGAGAAGCAAATTGGAACTGTGATTTTCAGAACCAGCAATTTTATGTTTTAAAAATTCAGATCATCTCCATACTACAACAGGGTCTGGATATATGCTGTTTGTAGACCAGCCACACAAAGAGCACAGCAACCCATGAACTTTTCCAAGGGCCATGCACAAGCTGTTGTCATCCCACCCACTTCACAGGAAGTCTGTCTTGCTTTTTAGCTGCTCAAGCACATCTCCTAATTAATATTTTCTCCTGTACAAATTATAACTTTTAATCACAGGATCCTCAGATCACCAGTCCTCAAGAGAGGATTTTCCCCCTACCACTAGTTTTTTGGCTAGGGAGAAGACAGACCAGCAGCCTGACATCAGACATCTCCTCTCTCACCCCATGATTCCGGATGTGAATATACAGAATAGACAGACAACACCTTGCTGTAGGGGACTGAGTCCCTGTGCATATGTTAGAACAGCCTTCCAAATATTTTTGGTTGGCTGCATAAGTGTTTTATGTCTTTTGAAAACAACAATAAAAAAAAAGACAAAAAAAATCCCTGGATTAATGTTAGCCAGTATATATTTTAATCAGCCGCCACTCAGTAAGTGGCACATTAAAGCAGTTATTGACAGCAGAGACTGAAGCACATATGTACAGTCCAACCCCTTTAACAGTCCATCTGCCCTGCCTTGTGGATTCTATTGAATATCAATTTTTTAGCTCATTTGCTATGTAGCATGTTGTCCAAACAATATGCAAACAGTCACCATCTGATAGTCCCCAAGGACTGGATGATATTTAGGTGTCAAGTACATTCAGAGCAAGTTTTCCACTATGAAATTGGAGAAAACTAAGAAATTCTTGCAACAGTTGTAGGTGCCTCACATAGACATTAACTTGCAGGTGTAATGTAGAAGCCACTTAAGATGCACAGCAAGTCCCTCTTGTTCTACACGCTGTGTAGACACAGCTGATGGTTTCTGGCCAAGACAGATTACATTCCTTGGGAAACATCTTTGCTTGCTTTGCCCTAGTGAGAAGCACGGTGTATTAGCTTTGTGCAGTGCCATATTCTTAGACCATACAGCTTCCAGTTCTCCCAAAACCAGTCACCTGGGAGACCTTAGAATACCAGACAGACATCTCATAAACCTAAATGAGCCATACCAAGTAAATGGGAGGGATCAGAGAAGCAGCCATTGCCTATATTTTTATGAGGCTCTACACTATCACAAAATGTCTGTAACATCTGGTGTCTTCACCATCTCATTTCTCCCTCTTCAGTCCCTCATACTTTCCCCTAGAACCATCTCAGTACAGCTTCACCCAAGTCTCTACCAAAAAGGGCCTGGTAAAGGAGAGAAGCGACTTTGAAGCAGATTAAAGAGAATGTTTCATGCACAAAGGGCAATTCAAGAGAACCAAGGGCAAGCCAGCACCTTGAGAACATGAGAGTGTTGATAAATGAGATGGGATAAAAATCCAGGCATTAGACAGCTGAGCAGCTTACAACTGACGTGATGAGAAAGGAGAGAACTAGAACAGGAGACATGCTGTTGGGTTAAGCAGGGTGGATGCAGAACTTTTTCTAAAACATGAAGGCATCACCATTGCATTGATTCAGGAGCATCACACATGCAAGATATGGTGCTAAGGCCCTAAATAGAGAACTGACGGACAGGGAAACTGAGTTCATTAAATGCACATCATTTGATGTTGCACTGTGGAAAGTATTAAAGCAATGAGGCATCTCCTTGTAAATACTAGCACTTATAGGATAGGTCACAGATGAGGAATTAGATTGCCTGTGTCTTGGCAGTGACCTGTTACCAACACCCTGACCCTCACCCCAGCATGAAAGCTGCCTTCCCTGAGCTGATGGGCTCTGGGACAACAGCGTTAGAATGCTGCAGTGAGGTAAGTGCTTTCTGACACTGAGCACAGTGTTGTCACAGCTGTGGGCAAGCTGGTGTTTGGAGGGAACATCCACAAGCCAGCGCAGAAAGGGCACTTTGATCCTTGCTCTATTTGTGGTTTTTATTTGCTGGTGTCATTCAAAACAGAATGATCTTCCAAGAAATTGTTGCCTACAATTACCACTTCCAGAATGACTGCATTTTATGCTTTTCTGACACTCTCTTAGAGATATATATTATAATTTTCAAATCACCGCTTAAATGAATAATTTGTATGCACCAGTGAGCTTTCCTTAAAATCCAACAACGTGTCTAAAAATAACTGTTGTGCCAATGGGTAAATTCTGGCAAGTCACTGAATCAAAAGGAGCACGACAGAGGCAACTGGAAGATGGGTGCGATTAATTTGGCAGTGTTTTCCTTGTTGTTTTCATCACAGAAAAGAAAAACATTTTGTCTAACAAAGATGAAAACCAGAAGCGTGCTGAGGGAGATGCCTTTTATTTTTCTCAGCACTGAAAGGATACCGACACCCAAGCCAACACACCACAAGAATAGATGAATAACTTCTTAAGGATTTTGGGTTGGTTTTAGCTTTTTCTAAATACAGTTTTCAGAAAGCTTGAAATGTAGAAGAGAGTCTTGAAGTTCCCCAAGGAAGTTTGCATACCAGATGGTGTGTAAGATACTGTCGTTTTGGAGGTTTGTTTAGAGGAGATAGGTGATATCTAGTGGGCTGAGTGCAGGACTGAGAGCCAGAAGCTTCAGATTTCAATTCCCACTTTACCACTTTTTTGCTGCCCAGCCTGTGGCAACTGATGTGGTATCCTCATTCTGCACTACTGCAAAATGCAAACACAGAAGGTTCTCCTGGGATTGCTTTGGATTCGTTTAAGCTTTTATTTAGAAGAACTTGAACACTAGACAACTGCTAAGAATTGTTTTACATTCTCTGTGAGATGCTATTATTACATCAAATCAAGGCTTGCCTTATTATTAGTATCTCAGAAAAGTACTTCTGAAGAGGTATGGCTGTAACACCTTTACTCTAAACAGACCATTCAGAAAAATAACTGGTAATCGATTCAAACAAATCATACCAGGACAAATTCAGTGTGAAATTTTTCATGAGGTAATTGTGAAAGTGTGATGTTTAACAACCAAGTTTAATAAAACAGTTCTAAACAATAGGATAAACAGCAAAACAGAAAAACCACCACTGTAAAACTAGGCAAAAACAATCACTGGAAACAGGTATACCTTCACAGATTCTCTTTTTGAGTTTAGAGATCATAAAATTCCCTAAAACACGTCTCCAGTCCTGATGGAGTCCAGAAATACTTCAATGCCTGCAGTAAGCATTTGCTGTTGTGTTACAGAATCATAGGAACACAGAAAGGCTTGGCTTGGAAGTGGCCTCAAAGATCATCCAGTCATGGACAGGGCTGCCAACCACCAGCTCAGGCTGCCCAAGGCACCATCCAACCTGGCCTTGAACCCTTGAGGGGATGGGGTACCCACAACTTTTCTGGGAAGCAGCGCCAGGCTCTCAGCACTCTCCAAGTGAAAATTTTCCCCAATATCTAATCTAAATCTCCTCTCTTTCAGTTTAAAACTATTCCCCCTTGTCCTATCACCTTTTCTGCTCCCTAATTACACATATTTAAGGCAAAAGCTAAACAGCTTAGCAACAATCAAAAAAAATTATCCTCAGTTATCACTTCCTGCGGAACTATTTTTGACCAGCTTTTACACAACTGGTTCATCACAGCTTAGCACAACTGAGAACTTCTTCAGCATCTTGCTTATTGGTCAATCCTAAGCAGCAAAGCTTCTGGAGGAGACCACAGTTGTTCTTCAGAGATCCAATTCCACCCAATACATGGAATCCCTAATCCTTTCTTCCCTTAATATCTCTCTATTGATCACTTACCTGCTTATGTTGAATCAATGCAGCATTGGCCATTCTGTTTATATTTGATCTCCAGAACACATTTTGTGGGACTGAATTAGATATTTCCCATTGCCCAGTGACAGCAGTACAGTAGAGGGCAGCAAATCTATCACCATAGGCTTGGCTCTATACTTATTTGACTTCTCAGCTTGCCCTAATTGATTTTATGTTAATCCAAAGCACTCAGTACACATTCCCTACATATAGTTTGCAGTTAGTCCAGAATGATCCATAGAAAAGGCATAGGAGAATAAACAGCCCCACCAATAGCTAAGGATGTGGCTGATCCATAGCTCAGTAAATAACCATTAAACACACACAAAAAAAGTCAAAAGCTGTATAGACAACAACAGTCAACCTCTACAGTTTAAATTCATTAAACAGAAATTGTGTTTACAAAAAAAAGTGTATGCATACACCACAACATCTTAACATTCACTACTGAAGTAAAAATAAAAGAAATAAAAAAGATCAGACATTTCACAGGATGAAAGTTGCCTCCCACATCCATTTAGTAACAATTCCTTAGCTCACTAGCTGCTATGCCAACACTGGCATGAGCCTTTCCCCAGCACACTGCAGTAGTGAAGCTGGAGAGAAGTCACAAGGGCATTCACAGCAGTCATCTTATTTAGTCCCACTAACAAAGTTTAAAAAAAAAAGTTTATTAGGATGTTTTGCACAGGAAACAGTGGGTATATTCTTACAGGAAAAACACAGATGTGAAGATACTAATCAGCTCTGAGGCAGCAATCTTTTCACCTACACATCCAGACGCACACAGAATTCAAAGAACTGAAGCTCCAGGTTTGGAACAGAGTGCGATACTTCACAATTCAAGAGTGCATAAACTTTAAATCAGCCAGATGCCCAATACTGAGTGGCTCTGGTTGTGGTCCTCAATCAGTAAGAGTGTTCATACAGGGCTGTGCCCAAGCCACCACACAGCAAGGTTATGGAAAAGGTGCACAAGCAATTACCAGTTACCAAGAACATGCGCAAAAGACACTATAACCCTCCTGCACAGCCACAGGCTTGAAAATATTTTTTGTATCTGTTTAGAACTGACATCAGTATTAGTCATTACTTGAAATCAAAAGATTTCAAGGGGAGAGGATTAAATGTGCTGTAGGTAACAACTGGAAGGCTCAAGTAGCACTCTGCAAACATGGCTTCTGGCTGCCTCCATCCAAGAACCCTGATATATTATGTTCCACTTTGAAAGTTTGCCATCTTTTTTACATCTTTTTATTTTGTAGAATAAAAAAATAAAAATGAAGTAATCTGAACCTTAAGCACCTAATGTCATATTTGCCTAAAGTACAGACACCTCCCAACCAAGAACTGGATTTAGATGCTGCTTTGACCTTATATTTCTTATGTACAATTGCATGCAAATGATGCTATTATTTCTGTGTACCTTATCATTCCTTCCAGGCTATATCTGTGTCAACAGAGAAGAGCTGCATTTTTATTTTAAATCCTAGAGCAAAAAGGTCAACCTGCATCAGCAAGAGATTTCGAATTACAGAAGGACTGAGATTGAATGGGATCTGGCTTCTTTAGAAAGTAAATACACAGCTATACAAGAAATGCCTTTCCTTTCAATTTCTCCAAAGCAATAGCATGAGATGCTAGTCTGTTTTTCCAAAGTAAAAACATTTCTCTGACACATTTTCTTATACTTAGAATAATGTCTCATACTTTTTTTTTCCCCCCCCGCTCTTAGATTAATTCAGGGAAATTGAGGACGCCTCTCTCATTGGTTGCACACAGCCATGTGGTTAGCATACCTTTTAGTTAGGATCTAATTACCTTTGTTCAGAACGAGCAGTGTTTCATTTGCTCGTAGCCCTAAGGTTCTGATAACTACTACATCCCTCTAGTGGCGGGAAATTCCTTCCTCCACGAGTTTTAGCAACTTTGCATATTCTCAACTTCAGTGCCACTGAAGCTGCTCCATTAATCTCATGGAAGGAAAGTGGAGGCTCATGAAGGAGACCAACAATTTTCACAACAGAGCTTAGAGTAGAAAATGTAAGGTGTTACGGATAATTCTGGCTCACCTTCTACGCTGCAGAGCCTTTCATTCAGACAGCCCTAAGTAGTGAACCCACCTGCAAGTGTTTGAGTTACTTCCCCTTTGCAGGACCACGCTGACACACGTCCAGTTTTGGTCCCTCCTGGCAGTTCATCTCCAGTGACCACTGCAATTCCTCCCCTTTGTCTAACAGCCTGCCCCTCTCCTGCTCTCTTCAACTATCTGAGGTCAGGATGTTAATTACTTCTACGAGGTGAAGAGTTTTTTCAAATAATTTATTTTTACCATTAGTTTTAAATTTTTCTTTTATAATTTACTCCAAATAATTTTTGAAGAATTCTTGAGTTCTGTATTTATTTTCTAACATTTCCCCCACCCACATGCTAGGTATCAAATTATTAACTTTTTTTGATGACAGGAAGGCATTTTGTCTTTCCTACTGACAGTAATAAGCAGATATCCTCAGTTACACAAGCACCTTCAGAAATACCATTCATTTTCCTATAGATATCTATTCATAAGTGTTTAAAGACACCGTGGTGGAAAATATGCTTCTGCCAAGAGGTCAATCATTAGAATGTCAGTGAAACACAGCACCTATACCATATGGTCACAAGGATTTTCACCAGCCAACACTATGGAAAGACAGCCTAGTGCTCTTCATTCTCAGAGCTGCTCTGGAGTCACTCAAGAATAAAGTCTCATGGCATTAGTCACAAAATCTCACAAGAAGTCACACTGTATCAGAGTACTTTGAGGTATATTACTTTGGGTTTGTCATTTTCTGTATTAACTTCAGTAACAAAGTGGTAAAGCATCTTTTTTTTTTTTTGCACAGCTCTTATTGCTGCATGGCTCAACACCTCCACTGCACATCTTGGAGAAGTGCATTGCAATTACTGAGGAGGGGACTATTTTTAACAGTTCTCTCCCTTTCATTTCCAGCGATATGTTGCCTCTTTACTACTTGATAGGCATTTCTTAATATCATTTATGAGAGCAATTGAGGGTAAAAAGAAGTGTTGCTTTTCTAACCAAAATAATAACAGTAATCTAGGACACTTCTAGACAGTCTAGTGTAATAGAAGGGTGGAACAGGCAATTCCACGGCACTAGAAATGGAGGATTTGGTTCTCCTGATATAAATCTTTCAGTTACAATCTAGATGAACCTGAATATGTCATATAAAAGCCAATGCAGATGATCTTAAAGTCAGAAAGATCCATGACTGTCCTATAAACTTGCACTGAATCAGTGCTTACAATCTTTAGCCTTTTCCATCATTCAGCTTAAAACTGGATGCAGTCTTAGTCTCCCAAAACACTGAGCATTTCTAACCTACCACAGTGAGCCTGGGTTCTAATTAAGATGAATTCAGTTCTGGAATAATTCACTCTATTTCCTTAAACTGAAAAAAAAGACAGAAATTTGCATCCAAGTGTAGGCATTCATTTTCCAATGCCTTGACTCGATGCTTGAATGACTCCTATCCACAACTTCTGTTGCAACTGCAAGAAACGTGCTTGGAGAAGTAACCCATCATGATTAAGAAGTCTGTGTACTATAGCTCTTGATCTACTGCTTTTGAGCTCATTTACTGCCCTGCTCTGCATATATCCTCTCCTATCCTTTGAAGATTTCTTTTTAAAACATGGATTCTAGAACATCAAAATTTGGTATAATAACCTCCACTATAAGAACATGACATTGCACCCGGGTTTTGAACTCAGTGTGCACAGCCTTGATACCAGCAGAATTTAATCAGCTTCACTGCCAAGCACAGGTTTCAGAAATCAAACTGATTGAGCCTCTAAGGAATTGACTTGAAAGCAAGGTATGCAGGCCTTTTTATTTCAGTATGGCCGCAGGACCATAGGCAGTAATTGCAGCAACACAATATCAATATCAAAGCTTTCCAGAGCCTCTTACAAACTGAATTAATGGTCACTGAGAAAGGTGTCAAGTTAAATTTAAGTTTGAAAGATACCTTGCAGAGAAGCTTGTAGAAGTGGCTGGGCCTACTGCACTAAGACATTTCTAATTATTCTACCCATAAGCAGAAAAAGAGCAGTAAAGACGTTCTGATTTTTCCTTGAGAGTTCTGTATTACTAGTGGAAAAAAAAAAAATACAAAAAACAGATACAGTCAATGTTGAATCTCCTACCCCAAAGTTTCCCCTTTCTTTTAACGATTAAAATTTTCACAGCTGCTACTGCGGTAAAACTGAGCTCTGTAAATGCTTTTTGTGTTTTGTTGTTTGTTTTTAAATAAAGACTTTTTTTTTTTTCCCACTGGCCCCATCTGTTAGTAGCTCCAGAAACTCAGCTCACAGGTAATTCAGTGTGGTTAGTGTGTCTTCCCATGGTTTTGGAGATAAAGGTGGAGGATTAATTCAAGCAAAACCAAGGCAGTAAAGGCAATGATTTCAGAAAAGTGAGCACCAGAGCAACTGCAGTGATATAATTACACAGATGTGCTCCCCTACCCCAATATAGGCAAGATTCACATCTCTGAATATCTACCTTAGAGAAAGAGAAGCAGCAGCGATATTTGATGTAAATCCATCAGTTGTTGCTGATCAGAGGACTGGGAGCAACACTTATATGAAGTCCCAGGTAAGGCCCCCACTTGGAGAACACATCTCCTCTGCACACGCTATGTGCTTGGTGCTTTAAAGACACCTTATTTTAACCCACAGAACTTCAAAACTGTATTTCAGAATAAAAACTACATTCCAAGAGAGCACCTGACTGCATGTGAGGCAAGAAAAGCACCTGCCCCAAAAAAAGAAGTCTTACAAAACAAACAAACCAACAACCAGCCTCAGAGATGACAGACTCATTTTCACCAACATTTGGGCTAGAACCTAAGAACCTTTTTTCCTCTGATAAGCACTGCCATCCCATCAGGCTGAAGACCCACGTCCTACTGACGGGCTGGACAGACCCACTTATTCAGCCTTTCCCATGTTTTGACAATCTTATTAGTCACCTACATGGCAGCTCCCTGCATATTGGCCAAATGAGGCTAAGAAGATAATCCGTGTGGAAGCAGCTCGCAGCATTATCCATTAACACTGGTGCAGAGAGAAAGCCAATTGTTAGTATTTCTTAAATTATCTTCACAAATTCTTACCCTCTCGATGGGCATTTTCAAGTTGAGATCAGCTTTCATAGTCACTTCTCTGATTTCCCTGTCATTGAGCTGAAACTTTGATTGAGGATGACAACTCTTCCAAGGACAATTTAAAAGTGACACTTCCAGCTGGCAATTGCCAATCAGCCCTTCACATGCCTTAGTCATACGTTCTGCAGAGCTGTGGGGTTTTTGACTTAACCTCATTTCACTTCTGACAAATTTTACAAAGGAATTATTTGCAGTTGCTACAGTGCGTGATGGGTTTGAACTCAGGTCAGGGAGACTGAATGAAAGCAGAGGGCATCCTCATGCTTTAATCATACTAACTTTTCCAAACAATATGACTTACACATAAGCACCAAAGCACTGAATAATGGAAGAGGTGTCCCTTTGCAATGAGGATTTTCTTCATGACAAAAGGTTATGCTTTACTGTCAAAAACATCTATAGGTCGCAGGCATTACAACCTACAACAATTCACTCCAATCTCCAAAGAAGTGCTTTAAAGTCTCCTCCTGCAACACCAGTTTGATGGCTTAAACTCAGCTGTTATTTTCCCAGCTCATCCATTCACTTCTTAGAGTGTATGTTTTGTGCTGCATCTTGTGATGGTGACTCACACAGCCACAAGTTAATTTGTATACTGTTAGATGGTGAATAGAAAGGTTAGACAGCTGCAAAGATGTGTTTCTTAAAGGGTTGCATTTATTGTGCAGCTCTACCGGTGCAAAGTAAATACAGGGATGCACTATTAACAGAGTAAGACTATTTCTTCAGAAAGGAAAGCAACTGTCATAAAAATATATCAAAGCAAACCACATACTATTAGACAAATTTAGCATGCTAAAGTTAAATCAGTTCAATCTCAGTAGGAATGAAGGATGTTACTCTCTGTATCCGTGAAGGTAAGAGCGCTGAACCTACAATAGGATGCTGTCACCAGTGCAGCCCCAGCATCAGAAGTACTCACAGACAGACCCTCATAGAAGGAGGGGGTACATGACTCAGCGTCACTGAACTCCAGAGCCATTCACTGCTTTGAGCTAATGATCACATCCAGAAAAGCAGAGATTCACAAAATTGAGTTGGAAGGGACCTTTAAAGGCCACCTAGGCTAACCCCACTGCAATGAACAGGGACACCATAGCTCCATCAGGTGCTCAGAGCACAGTCCAGCCTGACCTTGGGCCTCTCCAAGGATCCACCACTTCTCTAGGCATCCTGTGCCAGTGCCTCACCACCCTTACTGTAAAATCCTTTTTCCTCCTACCCAGCCTAAATCTCGCTTCTTTTAGTTTGAAACCATTTTCTCTTGTCCTGGCACAAAAGACCCTGACATCTGAACAGTCAAACTTCTCATAAGCACTGCTGCACCTAAGCTGATTCCTCTCCTTGTCTGCCCTACACGGCACTGCCTTGGGCACCCCAACCACGATAACAGAGCTGCAGGGCACCCTCCAGAGGCAGCAAGACACAGGTGCTTGAAGTAAAAGCTGCACAGTAGCTGCATACAGAACCCTGCATAGCCCTGGGGGAACCAGCATCACTCTCTGTTTTCATACAGACACCCAAACTCTGCTTTACCCTTCTCACAATAGAAAGAATTGATCCTGTGGTATTTTAGATGATTTTTTTTTTTCCTGTTATTCCCATTCTGTCTTATGAGGGCAAGCCAAAAATGTTTAAGACAGATGCTAATCAAAGTCATAGGAATAATCCAAGACTTTTATTAAGAACAAGTAAATATTATTTACCAACACCACCCACAAGCACTAGGCTTCTTTTTATAGACCATTGCAGAGCAAGATAATTGCTTCAATAACTTTAGTTTGTTAACAACTGTTGCAAGGTGTGGGTGAGGTGGGTTAACCAAACAAGCAAATCATTATTGGATTTCTTCTTTAAAGTCACAGTATGGATTGTTTCCTTGAAACTCTGACATGAATCCACAGAGCAGCAGAACAGAGGAAAAAAAAAACGATGGAGACTTAAATGGAGTAGAGGGGGAGCTTTGAAATGTAACAGCGTGCCTTATTGGAATAAGGTGTTAGCGTTGGACCACAATGACTCACTCCTCAGCTCTGCTGCAGAAGATGAGCAGATTTCAACTTCCTAATTCATTCAAAACAGAGCATCTCTGTACGAATGCCTTGCCTTTAGCTCCCGCCCATAAAGAAGAACGTTATCATCAGCGTGACTATGAGAAAACCCACGTGCACCGTGTCACTCAGATCTGTTCTCCTCTTACATTCACTTGAAGTTAAACGTTTGTGCATTTCACTCCTGTTATCTCAAAGTCACTGGGGAGAAATCCGGATTCTTCTGACTCTTCTGTCAGCAGCAGATGCGCAGCTCTGTACTGCACTCACCCAGCAGTGAGGAAGCTCTCTACATCCAGCAACGTGCAACAAGGCCCAGCACCGAGCTCACCCACCTCACACTCTTCTGACAAATTCCAAAATTAAGTAAATTGGGGTACAGATAAACATAAGACAAATACACAATGCCAAAACAGAAGTATGAATTAAGACACAGTTTCTACCTCGTGCGTATTGGAAGTAAGCATTCAAAATTGTAAAGATTCCACATAATCTAATTAAGCATTATAAAAGGGATCGTTCCACTTGAGGTAAGTTAGTAGATCATGTAAGTTGCTCTGTTTAGTCTACCTTCCATCTTTTGTCTACCAGAAACTCTGTCTTGCAAAGTTCATCATCTGTAAAATGTACAACAAAGGATCCTTTTGTTTTCAATTAAAAAGTCACAATAGAATGCACCACTTTACCTCATTCCCACCCCTCTTCCAAGCACAGATTTTTGCTTTTCTTGTTAAATACTGAAGCAGTTTCTTGCAGTCATGCAAGTGAACAGCATATTTTGCAGGCAGGCAAGAATTAATAAAACCTCAAATACTTTTTCTAATGGAAATCAAATCAGATCAGTCTCCTATTAGGTGGGACTTGTCAGCGTTACAGCAGAATGCCCACTGGCTGTGTTGTCGATTTATGTAAGTAAATTGTCTTCCTCTGCACACAAGAAAAGGTCTTTCTTGGTCACCATGTGAATCCAGAGCATTTTGCCTGCCCAGAAAGGGATTTGCAGACAAGCTTTCAGACTGCTTTCACAGCCCAAACATGCAGAGTTTAGCTTATCATTATGTAAAATGGCAACACACCTTTCCATACTACTTTTAAATGCAGATGTATGCAGACTAAATTAACAGTCTCTAATAAGCCTCACTAGTCCATCAACTAAGAACAGATTGACATTTAAAACTGTCAAGGAAAGTCATTGTCTGAAAAGGATTAATCTGCAGAGACCCAAACCTTTTCAGTTGCTCAGGATCATAAAAGGCTATGAAGAGGAAAAAAACACTTGGGAAACCTTGACTCAACCCAGTGACACAACTACAAAGAGATGGGGGGGAGGAGATTGCACTTCTTCCTCGCAAGCTGGTGTACACAAGGAGTTCGCAGTTCTCTGCCCTCTCTCATTGCTTACAATGATTCATACAAGCTTATGCCACGTATCCACACTTAGACATACAGCCCTTATTGCCTTTCAGGGTCATTCACCTACAGGAGCATACATCTGAGCTTTGCTTGCTGGATGACTGCCACCCCTTCACTGCTCACACCTAGAGGTAGGAACAGCATCCCACCGAGAGCACAGAGTGTCCCACGGGGCAGGTACACAGCACATAAGAAACACCATTCCACATTACCTTCTCAGCAAAGAGCTTCAGTGCAAGGACTGCCTTTGAACTGTGTGTGCATAATACCCCGAGCCAGGCCTTTGCATGATGCTACAATATGAATAATTAAAAGATCCAGTCTGAGCTAATTAGACTGCATCCCAGGGGCAGGACTTTGAACACTGTTCCTCCCAGCAGTTCAAACCAACCGTGTATGATCCGAGAACACCTCGGATGCTTCATTTTAACTTTGCATCTGATTTCTCCCCAGCAGCCCCACATTCACCCATCACCACTTACATGAGATGAGTTCCTGAAAAGCATTCCTCTCTGTACGCAAATCGTGCACTGGAGCTGACTTTGAAGAAGTTTGATTTCCCAGTTAACCTCAATGCACTAAAAAAAAAGATTTTGGTATTGTTGCCTAAAGTACTCAGTTGAGCTCCTTGGTGCTACTATGCTGCATAAAGCCTTAGATTAATGTCTTTTCTACTTTTTCACTGATGAAGGAGTTGTCAGATAAACGTGCCCTTTAGCTAGCTGTCAGGGAAAAATAAAGCCTCCTGCGGCATGCAGAAAAAATAGCACAGAGCAGAAAGCAGGATTTTGTATCCCATAGTGGGTAAAATCTGTATTAGCTGAAAGCTGGCTTCCATTTGAAACAAAAATGCAATCCCCCTGTGAAAATCCCAAGTCTTCTGCAAACACATTACTATTCACAGAAGGCACCACTATCCAGCAGCACAAATCTTACCTTTTCTGCTCTCTCCAAAGGCTTTATGATTCCTGTACCCTCTGCATAGAGGCAGCACAGCCTTCAATGAATAGCAGGAAATGTTTTATGCTGAATGACCCCTCTGAAAGCAGTAAAAATTACGGGCTCCATACTTCTTTCACCACAAACAGCAAAGTAGAAATGGCAGAGTGGGAAGAACCTCAACAGCTGAACCAGTTTGGTTCCCCAGTAGGTAAAAAAATGAGCCCCAGCTGCCCACAGTAAGCCTGACCCTCCGAGCAGCCCCCAACAACCCCAGGTGCCTGCAGTGAGGCCAAGAATACCCAACAACCTCAGGCACACAAGTCTCCACTGAAGACAAACTCAGAGCAAAGATGTTACGCTTTTGCCTCTTGTATTACAGGCAAGCAGCTGTTCTGTGAACTTTAGGAGAAGCTGCCTAAGGAAGAATGGTAAATTTGGGGAAAAATGATCCAGAATACAGGGAAGCATTCCCCCATGGGCCTCTGTTTCTTAACACCTGAGGCTAGGGCTGCAACATTTCTTTGGAGAATTTTCCTATCTCGTCTCACCCATGTATTGATTAAGTCTTGTGCTGATCTTCATCTAAAGATAAGAATGGAGGGAGGGTTGGGGATTTTGCTTCTGCTAATGCAGCCCAACTCTGCCACACAGGAAATCCCTAGTGCTGCAGAACCACACTGCTCCCCCAGGCAAAGTAGAACCATGTGAGGAAGGGGAGAACAAGTTGCAGACCCTGGGTGAGCTGCCAGCAGGAAGTATGAAGTCAGGCAGACATTTCACACTAGTTCTCACAATGAATAAAATTAGCTGAATTTTTTTTTTACATCTGTAAAATTTAAAACCATTTGGTTGTGATCTAGCATGCACCATCAAGCCCTTAAAGCAATCTAGGTAACGTGGATGAGGGAAGAACCTTTTTTTTTCCATAGCATATATTCCACAGTTAATACAGAAATCAGTAGATGTTTTCACAATACTAGTTATTTCTGTATCTATAGCACTGCTTCAGTGCTGGAGGACATTCAGAATCAATCTGTACTTTTACCAGATGTCTGCAAAGCAGTAGCTGCTCCTTGATCCACTTGACTTCTTTAACGCCTCAGGATACATTCAGCATACATTTGGAAAGAAGCATTCGTATTGGTTCTCCAGTTTTATGCTGATCATCATCCTGCTAGTTGTCATAAATAATAGGGTACTCTATAAGAGATGTGATTCTGGGTAACAGGACCAAGCAACTGGAAAAGATTCTCCCTCAAATAGGGTTTCAGATTTAAATAGAGATATTGGCTAGACTGTATGTATTTGCAAACCTATTTCTTCAGGCAAAGATTAGAAAGGCAAGGAGAATCACAAAGTCAATTTTAACTGTGAATATGCACTTAAAAAGCACATTAAATTGTATCCATGTCTGCGCCTCATGCTTTTCTGTGGTGCCCTAGAATGAACTCAATGAGACTGAAATCTGGCTGAATTGTTTTAGAACCTGAAGGAAGATTTTAACTGTTGGCAGAATTCAGAATTCTCATCTGTCCTTCTCCCACTTGTGAACAAGAGAAAAAAAACAGAGTTGGTCTGATGGGACTGTACCTTTAACTTGAGCCCTGAGTAAAAATACAGCCCAAATGGTTTGCACAGGTGTGATGTTGAAGGCTTTTCCCCTGAACTCTGCTCACTTCAAATGCAAAAATAAATAAATAAAGAAGAAAAAAAAAGAAAAAAAAAAAGAATCTGGAGAGCCTCAATTGAAAAAGCACAGCTATGATAAAACAGCACAGGAAAAAAAAATCAAATAGATTGCAGCCTCCTAGGTTAAATAATGGTCTGACACAGAGAACATTCAAGACGGGTTTTTAGTAATTTGAAAAATGATGCAGCTTTTGAATGTTACTGGAAAAACCTGGTTGTTTTAGATCCAAAACTTGGAGGCAACATCTGACAGCAACAGCTGTGAGGACTCTCCAGGACCAACATCCAGTCACAAGGTTGGGTGCCATGGGTGCCATGCGCAAAGGACTGGAGCACAGGCAGCAACGCACCAGGAGTTCAAAGGTTAGAAAGCATTTATGGAGATGGGGAAAGCTCATTTCATTGAATGCCCTTGTAGACACTTGTCAGTTGTTTCTTACCTCTCTTAAGGAAAGGGGAGGGTAAAACAACACTACACAACACAGGGGAAAGAACCGACATGGCTGCTTGTGTGTGTAGCTCATACATCAACCTTGATTTTTATTTTCCAGACCATTGAGGAGGCTGGGGATGCAGGTGAGTACATTCAGAGGCCGTCCCTTTGTGCAGCTGCATGTTTGAATTGATGGAACAGGCCTCAAAATGACAGATGGATGCCTCCAGCTATTTGATACATTCACTGAATGAATAATAAATAAAATGGCAGTGCAGTGGCATTTTAAGGGCCTGAGACTCTACCATCTCCCAGAGAAACAGGCTATCCAACTTCAGATGTTTCATAGCAGAGAGCTTTGAAAGTCCAAAGGCCTTTTTTTACTGTTTGGACTGGGCAAAAATTGATGAAGCAGAATTGTGGTTTCTGCTATGGAGAAAAGGGCTCCTCTCTATTACTATAGGGACAAAATTACACCAGCAAGTTCCTTCTATTCATTGTGCATCATACTGCCTGTAACAGTGACTAGTACACACTGGCCAGGCGTAAGCTCCTTGTTTTCCTGCCATCTCCTTAATAGCAGAGCCAATACCCTCCCTATGAAGCTGCAGCCATTGCTGCTGAGATAGATCATGAAACCCTTAGAGCAGACTGCAATTCAAACACAAACATGCCACTCAGTTTTGCTACAGATTTACTCCACTCCCTCACCCAAGACGTTTGCTGTGATGATAGATGCCACTGTATGATGGTAAAGTCATGGCATCTACCAACACACAGGTGTGACTTCCTAATTTCATTTAAAAACAAACAAATCATATTGGTGCTCCATTTATTTCAAAGTTATTTAAATGAAATTTTACAAATGAGATCTTGTTTAATCTCCATTACTGTCATCACTAAATTGCTGCTAGCTAGGTAAGGTAACAGCTGAGATGTGCCATGATATTCATGCTATTACAGTTAAATGCAGGTATTTGTACAAGAATTGAGTGATGCCTTGTAAACCAGGCTAACGTTTAGGCAGACTATCATTGTTTGCCTTTGCAGAAGAAGTTGGATGCAGCCTGGTCCCTATTTGCTCTTCAATCCATACAGAAAAAAGGCATGCCAGCTGCTCCTGTGATTGAGATTCCCTTCCTTTCACTGTGTTTTCACACTGGGAAGTGTTGCACACTGCTCTCTTCATAGTAAGCCCGCACTGAGCGCTGCAGAGGACACAGCAGGACCCATAGGGGACAGCTATCCACGTAGCCAGAAGGCAGCACTGCCACAGGGATGTGGCCAGGCTCAGGAAGGAGCCCCCACATAAAAGCATACTAAACGAAGTATCTCCTCAAGACTTCAAAACCTCCTTATTTTCTGCTGGAAACAACTCACCTGCTTATCCAAAAAAAAAGTAAAAACCAACTGAGGCTGTAGACATTGCACCTCCCAAAGCAAATGCAAGTCTTCCAGTTTCTGGTGGCTGCACAGACGGACGTGTCTGCAGCCACAAGGTCTTCCAGTAGGTGTTACCTAGTGTGCAATGACAGACCTTGTCCAATCCTGCCTGCACCACTTCTCTTAGCAAAATCTTTGAGCAGTAACATGAATGTCTGCAACACACCTGTATCTCCTGGAAGAAAACTTCTAGCCCGGAGGCAAGAGCTGTAAGGCATAAGGTCGGCGATTACAGACCTTATTTACAAGAGCCATTCTCTTAGAGACTTCATGTATAAAATCATAGGAATATATTTTTCAAGAGGGAAACTGCATTTCCCATGGAATCACTCTTTAGGAGATAATGCATACAAACCACTTTCTTTATGACATAAGTGTATTAATTAATTCTTTCTTGAGAAAGTCATCCTCTGTTACAGGGCCTCCCGAAGGGCCAAGCTAGCAGTAGTAGCTGGGAAATGGACTAGCATCACAGGAAAACCCTTCTTATTCCTTCCAAGCCTTCCAGATCATCCTCCAAAAGCCCTTCCATCAGTCACCTTTCTGTTAAACAAAGAAAACTGATTGTTCTGGCAATAATTAGCAAAGTCTTTCTTGGACTTTATTGCATCTTGAATGAGATGAATCTGTACAACAGTTTAGATAACAGAGAAAGTCCTGGCAGCAGCTTTAAGCCTCCCTAGACCCTCTGCCATGAGCTGTGATGGTCCCAAGTGGGATGAAGATTCTCATCCAGCACCAGCAAGCTACACAGTGACATAAAAAATCATAGTTGCTTACAGGCATACCTAAAACTGAGCTGCATGCATTATGCATGTTTTGCACACTAATTCAATAATTATGTTACAAGCTTTCTATGGTTTGATTCCTTTAATATAGAATCTGCCCCCAAGGAATTAAAGCCCCGGTAACTGAAAATACACAGCAGTGTCTAGGAAAGCACTGAAAAAAAATGGTACTGACAGCCTCCTTAAAGGTCACTATACACAACACAAAAATCTGCTTTGGGAGAGTGTTTGCTGCTTGCTTCACTGCTAAATTAATGATCGTTTTCTATCTTGCTGCAGGGATACAAAGTCACACAGACCACACTGACTTTTCACTTTCAGGGGAGATAACACAGATCTTTAATGGCTCAATACACACCTGGGCCTTACCTGCACAAGCACTATCTCCAGGATCAACTGCAACAAATCTCTAGCTGGGAATACGGATTGGCGACAAGTAATCTCAGTGCAGAAACCTTAAATCTCATCACTTTGCACCACAGTTGGAGACACATCCCAGAGCTGGTTCACCTTCGGGGCACAGCGCAAAGCTCATCCATCCACTCTGCTGCTGAGGGAGGGGGAGGGGGCACATATATCTGTTTACAGTGCTGCGGGTTTGGAAACCTGAGTTACTCTCCAAGACACTGAACTGAGTGCAGCATTTTTTTTTATTTATTTAACAGAGTTTCTTCAAAAATCTTAAACAAGAAACCCCCTTTAATCTGAACCTTTAGTCTGGTCAATTTAAGCCTAGTGACAACAGATTCGCTTTGCTCATCATCTCTCCTGGCTCATTCAGTACTCTGGGGTCAGTACATTGCAGGCAACCAACCCACTGAGCTGAATGTAAGAATCAAATATTGGGTGTAGGTAGAAAATAATTATGTAGATGGCAAATATTTCAGTGGATAGGATTTGTCCTGAAGCGTTAATGGTTTTCAGATGAGAAGGTGCATTTAGAATGGAAAAACAGGAAGCAGAAGCTAATAGCACCCAGCAAAACAAAAAAGACCGGCTTCAGGTTTAAACCACAAGAGCAGAGAGGTGTCTCGTTACTGCTTACTTCAAAATAGATGCACTAACCTCTCATTCCCACTTGTACAGTGATGTACTTATTTTTGGGGATCTAAATGCCTAAAAAGTTTTGCAAATCAGCTAGTTTCCTTTCATTCAAGTCATGCTTTGAAGAATTGAAATTCGACAATTAGATAGCAGGAGAACCACAGAAATGAAGTGTAGCAGTTTAAATATTAAAAAAAAATGTCCAGTATGATCATTTAGATGTTTAAACACCCAATTATGTCCCTTTTTTTTTTTCTTTCTTTTTTTTTTTTCTTTCTTTTTTTTTATAGAAGGAAATAGAGCCATCTGGCATTTCAGGGTTTCAGGGAATTACAAGACTTCAGTGACTTGTACTGAGTGCTTACTGCTCTAGTAGTGTCTTCTATAGAAAAGCAGTGTTTGTGTCATTTAACATCCAGATATTTTGCCTTGGAATGCATTTTCTGTATTATCTGTACCAGGAGGTTTTACCACTATACAAATACACTTCTCAGTAACTTCTCTAAAATTCAGTAAATGCACATCACAAATGGTCATGCAGTGCTACCAGGGCGAGGGGTGTTTTCACTACCCAAGCAATCCTTGGGCCACAGAGGAAACAAGAGCCAGAGCTCTTTCCTCCCTCTGCTAAACCTTTCAGGAAACTACAGTCCCACAGTAACAACATAAATGCACATTGAGCACTGCTGGGTTTAAATCTTGGCTATAGTAAAAGCAGAATGACCAGAAAACACTGCATTTCTTCTCACCTCCTTCAGAACAAGTGATATCTCCCTCTTTGTTACAGCTTTTCTACAATAAAATCATTCATTTTCTGACATGCTTTGATTAGAATTGTTAGGATTTTTATATTCCACCATCACAAAATACAACACTGAAGATCTTCAGGTTGCTCTTCAAAATGAGAACCTGAAAATTTCTTGTGGAACAAAAGCAATTTGATAACACCAAAATGCCTGGTAGGTCTTATTTAAACAAGTACAGCAATCTAATATTTAAAACAATAAAATATTTTTAATTTTCGTATCGGAACTTCACCGAAATTCACATCACTCCGTGAACTGTATGAAACAGTTGGAGAAATAGTTGGACAGAAAAACATTCTATCACTTCTGTGCAGAGCAAAGAGGTGACTTTGCATTGGTTACCTGAAGATGCTCCTTCAGCTGAAGCCTCTCTTAAGGAAATGTAGTTGGCTGATTTGTTTTGAAGCCATTCAATCACAGAATCATAGAATGGCCTGGGTTGGAAAGGCCCACAGTGATCATCTGCTTTCAACCCCCTGCTGAGTGCAGGGTCGCCAACCAGCAGACCAGGCTGCCCAGAGCCACGTCCAGTCTGGCCTTGAATGCCTCCAGGGATGGGGCATCCACAGCCTGCTTGGGCAACCAGTTCCAGTGAAAGAAATCATTTTCAGGTAAAAACCAACCCCAAATTAAAGACTGAAAATCTTGTCATTTTGCAGAATTTAAATTTTTGGTGAAGGAAAAAAATTCTTACTTGTGCAGAAATAATATTTTTTTGGAGGAAACAGCATTTTCTATCAGCAGAATGTCTCAGAAAGGCTCCTGACCTTCCTGCCATCCAGCTGATGGTGCTTCTGCAGTTGCAATAAGTATTAAAACTGTGACTCCCAGGGACTAGCAAAGGTACTGCATCTTCTTGCTCTCATTACAAAATCAAAATAAAGAATAAGAAAAGGTTGCTTTAAATTCACAGCCACTTGAAAGGTCAGAGAAAGTATTATACTACTACAAGATTAGCTAATTATATTATTTATGGAGAGCATTTGTTCTGGGAACAGAGATTAGACGTAACTACAATTGGATGTGTCTGTGACAAATCTAGAAATTAAACAAAGCTCCCCTAAAGTCAAAGACAAGATATTTTTTTTTTTACCATAAAACCATTCTGTACATGTGGCCCTGGCAGTAAACCTGCTTTCCATTATGCATTACCCTGGGAACTGCTCTGGGTAACTAATAGCTCTTAGCATTGTGCATATAGTGAGCAACTGCTGGATGCTCCCACTGAGTCAGTGTCCATTGACAAACCCTTGCATTCTTAGTTTCAGAAGTGGATCTCACACTTCTGCTCTAGCTGGCTGGTGGGAAAAACTGTCATATTTCAGATCTCTTCTGATTTCCCACTGAACACTTCTGAATTCTTGTTATTCGTGACAGGGAGCAGTTCCCAATTATATAAGCAATATAACACCAGATTCCAATTGCTTATGGTTTGAGCACCAAAGCATTCAGGATCTTTGGCAGTGGGTGCAGCAGTTTAAATAAAAATGTTATGGCTTATGTCAGAAGATAGTCTTCTGCTAGATTTCCTCTCTTTACATAATTTAACTTCAAAGCATTTTAAAGGCCAAGCTTGTCGGAACAGGTTGATTTTAAAGGTTGAGGGGGAAGAGGTTCATTCTGCAACAAAAAAAATTACAGCTATAATTAGGCATTACACTAAGCCCATTCTTGCTCATCCTGCCTGATAAACAGTCATTACCGATTGCTGGAAGACTGAGTTCCCCAAAGAGATCTAATGAAAGATCCATTCTGTGTAATGGGGGAGATAAGCAGCCCAGAAAATTAGGGGCAAATCTTCTGCAGAAGGTCAAGAGTAAGAAAGTAACTTGATGTGCCTAAACCTCATTGCTCCCTGCAGCACGTTTAGTCCTTTAATCTGGGCAGAGGCGATGTACCACAGCAACTTCTCTATCTACTCTTCATACTCTTTCTCAGCTATCATCAGGAAAGTAGAAAATAATGCAAAACCGTATGCAAATCCAAACCTTCAGGTTTTGTCAATTCTAATAACTATCTTGACAATCCCAGTCACCTTAAAAAACCTTACACAGCCTGGGGAGAAGCAATAGTTGCAATGTGTTAATCGCTCTGTCAGAAACTTGGCCATGTCCTACACCCCACCCACCAATATGATTGCAAGAAGAGGTGAAAATAGGTCTGTTACCCAGAGGGAAAACTCTTGACATGGGAGACAGACAAGCACTGGCTGTCCCACAAGAGAGAGACGTTGCTGAGGCCAAAGCAGAGCTCACCTGAACGTGGCTGCAAAGGCAGGCACAGAGAAACCAGGACCCTAACACATTCCTCCCTGAATTCCACTGCAACACACGTAGCTGTAAGGATGACAATCTGGCAAATTGGGCCTGCTCAGTCAGTATGTTTACTTGTAATAGGTTTTCTTTACATTAATGAGATCTCTGTCACCTACTGCCTTCCCCTCTGTAACACACGTTTTCTTCGTTGTTTCCATTCTGAGCCAAAGTAGTTCTTCAGAGTGTGTTGCTTAGCAATATAGAAATGGAAAAAGATATGCTTAGTCCTCCTCTGCTAGAAGTCCTATAGCAGCCATTGCTAAAGAAAAATTGACTTTTCCATTATCTTATTGTTACCATAGCAGTTTTGCCCCTGTTCCCATGGCATTTGCTTTAGCTTCATCCCCACCTCCCCCATCTCAATATTTTCACGTTAACCTTTTCTTAGATACAGCATCTACCCCTCCCCCCCCCCCCCCAATCTAATACACCTTTCTTACGGGAATTTTCCACCTCATTCTCAGATGAGCTAAACTCATTACAGACTTAAGCAAACAAATCCTGAACATTGCAGGACAATCCCTGCAGGAGAAATAACCTCTGACTAAGTGAAACACTTCCTTTATCTCTCGCAGCCAACGCTCAGTTGAGTTTGTGGTGGAAAAAAAATGCCACATAGAAAGAAATAAGAAAAGATGCCTGAATCCCAAGGTAATTATTCTGCAGTTCAGAAATCCAAAAGCTTTCATTCTTAGCAAAATCCCCGCTTGTTAATTTTTAAGACCTATGAATACGAAAGCTGCTTTGTACTCTTTCATTTTGGTGCCTGATATTCAAACAAGGCTCACAACAAACCTAATAGCTCAGTGATCATGCACACTAATAGGACTCCCTATAGCTCCCTCTGAGAACAGGTGAACCTTTCAAGCCCGGTTTTATGGAAGACCACAGTACAGATGCTGTACCTCTGTCAAGATTTTGTCATGGTGTTTCTAAGGACAGATGAGAATTTGTAGAATTGGTGTTCTGGAATTTGCTACCAAGTATAAAGAAATACGAAGTCATACCTTAGCTGCAGGTAAATCAAATGATGCATGAGGGTACTTCTTATATTCCATCATCATAAAACAGGCAGAAGATTTTTGTTTGTGTGTTCAGGCTGTAAGCCTTCTTAACTTTCTGCCGGGGCACTTATTAGATTTATGGTGCCAATAATCATGTTAGTGCAAATGGTTAAGGGACAGTTTTCTGAAGAAAAATCACTGCTTAGGAGGGAATTATCCATATCTAATTACAGCTCATGCTGCTGCTGGACATTCTCCTTGTTCAATTGTCATCTTGTCCATTGTCATCTTGTTTTAAAAGGCACTGAATATGCTTCAGGCATTGGATTGGGTATTTGGAAATCAAGGCCCCACATACAATTGTGACAACCTACCAGTTCAGCAGCCACGCTGCAGATCAGCCGTGCTGCTGGTGAGAAGTGAGACTTCTGAGCCTTCCCAGGATAGCTGGGAGCACTGAGTGTCTTGTCATAGGAAGGCTCTATAACAAAGGTTCCACATCCTTGCCACTGCAACAGCATCCACTGCCATTTCCTCCTGTGGTACCTTTCCCTTCCCCAGCAATTTGTACTGCTCTCTGTTCTTCTCCTGCAATGAGCTCAACCAACTGGGAAGCCTTCAGCACAGCACGAAGCCTGCTGTGGGCCTCTTGCCATGCAGCCTCTGCAGTGAAGACCAGCTCTTGCAGTACTTTGCTAACATAGGGACAGTGCCTCGTGGAGGGAGGCCTTTGCACAGGTGGGTGTCAGCACAGCATTTCACAGAAAATGCTAATCACAGCTAATGAGCATGCAGAGCTGGGGATGCAGCAGCACAGTCGCTAATATCAGAGGGATTGGTAAAGATCCACAGCTCTCAGCAACTGCAGCCACGCAGATGAGCTGAACGCAGTGTGCTACAGCAAGATCCTTCTGTGCAGGCTCCTGTAGCAGTTCTAATTGCACTGCCTTTAAATTTGTAAAGAGCCTGGAGGCTCAGGGTCCCATTCATTAACAGTACAGCAAAATCTCCCAATCCTGGGCAAAGTGCTCCCAGAGCAATCATATCTCTGGCAGATTCTGGTCCTGAGCCTTTATCTTGGACTCTAACCAAGAAATTAATTATATGAGATTTATTTATTTTTTATATCACAAGCATGGCACTTTTATAAAAATATTTTGCAGCACGAGATGTTTTCATAAATGCATCATTCATGCAAAGATTTTTGTCCAAGCCATCTTCAGGAAATTATAATGAGCATCAAAGACCAAACTATTCAACAGAAATCGTTTTAATATTAAAGTCTCATAAATTCCTCAGTCAGTAACTCTGCCTAGATGAAAATCAAAACCAAGATGAAAAATTGACTTATTTATTTGAGAAGGCATGGAGAGCCTCCTCCTTCTGAAAGCACGTGAGGTGGGACCAGGCTTGCCTGGTCTCAAGACTGCCTCCACACAGCTCCAACACCCTGGCACACCAGGGCCCAGTGTGCCCAAACCATCTACCCATCAAAACAGAACCAACAGCTCCATGTTCTCTCATCAGCTACCTTGCCTTATTCCACACTTACGCCACAGAGCCAGATTGTTTTCTTTAACTTGTTTTAAAAACCTCAGGGACACTTAACATTTTATTCTGGATCTAGTGATATTAGCAGTGTTTCAGCAGTAGTTCCCTTTTTCATGCAGGGAAGGCATCTGAAATTTTCCTGCAGCTGCACAAAGTTCTGCACCAGCTTTTCATTTCACCTTAAAAAGGAGTCTGTAGTCCTTAAAAAACAAGCAAGCAAATACACTGTATTTACCCCTACGTTTGTATTATAGCAGTGCTTCAGTGTGACTGCAAAGATTAGTCCTTCTAAAATGGGGCAAAATGCAGCATTATCCCTGGGATGACTGTCACCTGCTCTCAGTATTCCCAGAGCTGTGGCTAGCAGTACATAGGCAGCAGTGCTGACCCTCAGCCATGCAAGCATGAACGAGGGTGTTACTAATGGACTCATGGAAGGGGAGCAGGTGGCATGCTTTTGTAGCTTAATTAAAATACTTTTCTGTTATGTCATATAATTCCCCATCTTCTGTGTTGAGGCTTGTCTTGTGTGGTTCAGCAGATGCATAAATGGCAGCGGTGCCAGAGCATGTATTATGGATAGTGAGGCAAACTCCCCTGTTGACTGATCTTTGCTGCTCAGAAACATTGACCATGCAATTTTAATGTTGGTTTTGAGATATAGAAGCTATTTCATGGATGAAAGAAAAATACAAATCAAGAGTTGACGGGTAAAATTTGCAATGGTGGTGGTTAGAAGAGCTGTAGGGAGAAAAAAACATCTTGAGGAATAAGAAAATAAAGACAGGGTAAATACAGTCTAGAGTCAACTCAGATTTCTGCTATGTGGAATTTACCTTAGATTTCACCTTTCTCTGCTCACCTAAAAAGGTACATTTTGTTTGCTTGCTTGTTTTTTAAGGACTACAGACTCCTTTTTAAGGTGAAATGAAAAGCTGGTGCAGAACTTTGTGCAGCTGCAGGAAAATTTCAGATGCCTTCCCTGCATGAAAAAGGGAACTACTGCTGAAACACTGCTAATATCACTAGATCCAGAATAAAATGTTAAGTGTCCCTGTGGTATTCCAGAGGAATAAAAGGATAAAATGAACAGTTTGCAAGCTAATTCTCCATATGTAACAGAGTATTTGTGCAGATTTAGACTATGATCTTTAGGGATGCTAAGGAGAGATGGGCTCCCAACTACCATTGAAAAGCAATGAAAACTCACCTATTAAGGGATTTCAAACTCAGATTCAAGGGTTTTTTCCTCACATTTCATTCTTTAGTTTGTAGCATTCATAAAATTAGTGAAAATATCTGAAAAGTTGTTTCAGTCAAACATCTACAGTTCCAATGGCTTATGTTATTGCAAGTACCATCCTGGGGAAAGGGAAACATGAAAATAATGATACAATCTGGACTTCCCAAGGGTAACATGAAAGGAAAATAGACCAGCAATGAATACATCACTAATTCTAAAACATTAGTGGTACATACTGGAAATTAAGGCAAACTGTGTGTGTCTGGTCAACAGGTTAAATGTATTGCAACAGAATTTGAAAGAGAATTGTAGATTGGGGAAAAATGCATCGTGTGACACCATTTGATGGTTTTCTTTTCATATTTTTTTGTAATCGATGTAGAAAAGTTAAACAGATGTTTCTGGCTTATATTTTATGGATAACATTATAAACAAATGAAAAAGAATTTTTCAGAAGACAAGAAGGAGCAAGCTAAAGCTACTGCTATTTCTGAATTAGCAGGCCGAGATACAGAGCAGAGAGCTGAATATTTCTCTGAACCACTGAGGTGTACATTTAGCCTTCTTCAAAGTAGGGGAAATATTAAGGGCTTTGGGACTGCCAGTTTAGTATTTAAAAGGACAAAGGCAATACAGAAAGGGCAGCAGTGACTAGAATGGTATAGATTAACAAATGGTACAAATCTGAGAACTGCTGCCAGTTAACTGCTATAAGTAAAATACACTGCTAGGTGAGACACCTGGAGACAAGTCATGGCTTTCAATCAAAAACAGAAGTACAGAGAAAAACGTAGGGACCATCACAAGTAATTGCCTCACAATGATTTCCCAAGTCTGCGATGGCAGAAAGGACATATGCCATCCCCACATGCTTAAAAAGGTGATAACTAAAGAACAAAGCATCACTTCCAAGCATAACACTGGTGAGAGCATTATTAGGCTGTTGCTTCCAGCTCAACTCGAGGAAGATGTGAAAAAGGGATGAGCAGTTTAAAGAAGAGCCACAAATGTCATTCACTAGCTGGGAAGTGGCTTCTACTGCAGGGGTTGAAACATTAAATAAATTTAGCTCTCAAGAGAAGCTGCAGAGGACGCTTGATCACTGTATGTACAGGTGGAAAAGATAGGTGTGATGGCAGTTTTTCACAGTTGTTGACAAAGGAAAAATAAGGCCCAACAGATGGGAATTGAAGTCATGCAAATTCAACCTGGAATCAGAAGTCATTTGCCATCACAAGGACTAATTAAACACTCAACAGTTGTTTAAATTGAAGGTGATGGACTTCTCCAAATGTGAGCCTCTAAAATGAGATGAAATACTCTTTAATAGAGGTTCTTTAAGCCTCACTTTATTTGAAGTGCTACACAAGATTCATCCTCAAAAGCCTGGAGGAATTGCATATGCTTTCTGCATATTACTTAGAGCTTTGCATTAGCATATGTTACCTATTTCAATACCATATCAAAAGGCAAATGCAGACTGCTGGAAGGTTTTGGAATGACATTGGTCCAATTCTTTTTTGTTTTTCTTTCCAACTTTTGATATTTTTGTAGAAATTGTCTACAACTGCAACACAGACTGCACTATGAGGAAACTCAGTATGCAAACACAGTTTCTTTTTCAAGATTAAAACACCTCACAAATCTATAGTCAGATGTTTTACCAGAGCAGGTAACGTTTTTACCTCATTATTTCAACTCAGCAACTGCTTCTTGTTTGGTTGGTTTATTGCCTAATCTGCAGCTTTGGATCCTAGAATCACTCAGGCAAATTTCCGCTAATCAAGTCCTCGTTAGTTAACAGACCTGGTGTTCTGGGGACAAGTCAGTTGCTTCTAGTTTCTTTCTTCAGTACACAAGCTGAAAATCAAGATGCTCAAATCAATCTAGTCTTTCACCAGGGTCAATGCAAGCATATCACAGAATGATAAGGGTTGAAAGGGGCCTCTGGAGATCACCCAGTCCAACCTCCTGCTGAAGCAGGTTCCTTGGAGTAGGGAAATGTAAGAAAAAATATCACGTTAAAAAAAGGTTACATAGGTCTTTTCCATTCTGGATCTGCAAAGTAAGAATGCCCATAAACAGCACGGAAGGGTTATACACAGTTCAAAAATGCATCACTGTGAATAATAAGGAAAAAGAAAACCTTTTGACCTGGCATCTCTGTGAGCCTTAGCGGAAATATTGTGAGAATGAGCATTCCAACACTGAAGTGCTGCAGTTATGCACTTTCAGCATGTTCCTGTGTTTTGATAAAATATAAGCTGATGGCACCAAGGACATTTCTACCTCTCAGAATGGTAACTAAAATGATTTTGCCCAACACAAACCACTGCGAAATGCAGTCCGTAAATGGGCTTGACAAACAAGCCTAGGATGATCTTTTACCCTCTCCTTTCACCTGATGATAAAAGACTCAGAGCAGGAGATTGCTGAGATGTGCACAGCATTTGACTGTCTGGGCCAAAATCTGTTTTCACTTGCACAGCTGAGCACAGCAGTTCTTACCCTAAATCTCAGGTGATTCTCCTGAAGTCACTGCAGTGTGAGAGGTTTGCAAATGGGGATGTTTTTCTTCGCTTGAGAAGAAAAAAGGAGGGAAACAAGGAACGTCACACATGAAAACTGCATACATTTTATACATCTACAATGAGTTCAGTTTGCAAAAGCACTTCAGCTTCTGCTTCCTACATTTAAGTATGTCTTGGCTAGAGAAAATCAATAGCTTTCAGTTTATCCCATTCTTATTTATAATAGCTTAGTACATTTTAATTAGCCCAACAGTTCTGTTGGATTTACAGGCAAAATATACTAAAAGCTCGTGTAAGCAATTGGTAAGTTATTAATGAACTATGATCAGATACTATAGAAGAGAATATTGGATTTCTCCATTTTGGACACAGTGGCACTCAGCTATCTTTGGATTCTAAATCACAAATTTATTTCCAGATTTCCTGAACTCAGTCACCATTACTGCTTAATAATGGAAATTCTACATGATCTGCAAGCAGCATTGGAAACTCTGATTTTCCCTGAACACCTTTTCCAGCAATGCCATCCAATGCAATTAATTACAAACAATAATCACAAAGAACAGAGAGAGAGAGAAGGAAAGGAGACATAAAGAAACTAGGAGCATCAACATCTGCAGTTAATATGAGTGAAGGAAAAATGTGTGCAAAAACAATTATAGGACCTATGCTGAAGTACACTGAAATCAAAATAAGTCTTTCTTCAAGGTCAGATACTATCACACCAATTCTAATTCCTAATTCCAACACACTTACGTTTAACATAATGACAGTTTAGGGTACCAATCTGTCAATGCCATGTGTGTCTCTCACCTTTGAGAGTTTCTGCATGGTTGATATTTCCAATAGGAAAATAATCAAGGGTTGGAACCCCAATTATATGGCACGTGGCAGGAATTTTAACAACCTAACTACTCGTAGGGAAGGGGAAGTAAATGCAATTTTCTAATAAGGACATCAGTATCAATATTTTGCATCCAAATGTACTGAGAGAGCTGGCTGATGTGGTTGCCAAGGCACTCTCCATCATCCTTCAACAGTCCTGACTAACCAGAACTGTCCCAGCAGACTGGAGACTGACAAATGTGACACCCATCTTCAGAAAGGGCTGGAAAGATGATCCCAGCAGCTACAGAACTATCAGTCTCACCTCCGTGCCAGAGAAGGTTATGGAACGGATAATCTCAGGAGCCATCATGGACCAATTAAAGGTCAACCAAAGGATCAGGCCCAGTCAGCATGGGTTTATGAATGGTAGATCTTATTGCTCTCTTCAAATACCTGAAAGGTGATTGCAGTGAGCATAGGAATGGTTGCTTCTCACTGGTGACAGGTGACAGGATGAGGGGAAATGGTCTCAAGTGTAAGTTCAGGCTGGATATCAGGACAAACTCCTTTAGAGAAAGGGTGGTTAAGGATTGGAATGGGCTGCCCAGGGAGGTGGTTGAGTCACCATCCCTGGATGTGTTCAAAAACCGTCTGGATGTGGTGCTCAGGGACGTGATTTAGCAGAGGGTTGTTAGAGTTAGGGTAGTATGGTCAGATTGTGGTTGGGCTTGATGATCTTTAAGGTCTTTTCCAACCTGAGCGATTCTATGACTGTATGATTCTGTCAGTTTACAGTAAACTAAGGAGAAAATCTCACAGCTATTCCTTTGATGGCTCCAACATATCTGTCTAAATAATCTGTTAATATGCATTTGACATAACTTTCAGAAGAACTGACTTACCAGCCCATACCATGAGTTCAGCCCTGTGTCTGCTGTGGAAGTTGTGACACTCTTAAAAACAAGAACTGTATTCCTGCTGGATAACCTGGTTCTTCATAACATGTTCTATCAGCATTGTGATCCTTTCTAAGAGTCACTGCTCTTCTCTCCCACTAGCCAGGATTGCAATGCTTTTTACTGACTGACCCTATAAATGTGTTACTAAGCTTAATTAGTTAATATTTCTTCAGTGCTATATAAATTCTAAACACTAGTTTTAAGACTGGTGTGAAAGCTGTAATTTGCTGCCTAATACCAAATTTCTGGAGGAGCTGTTAAATATGCAAAAGACGTTCTGCTCTCTACTCCTAGATCTGTGGTTGTCACAGTGATTAAAACTCCGTGTTTCCTAAACAATTAACTAACAAAGTCTATTAAATCTCATTTTATTACTTTGAATGGATTGCGATGGTACAATAATCCAACTCAGCAGCGAGAGAGAATTTACATATCTTTTTCAGAAAATGGATGAGACATAAAATGAACGACATGGTGGATCAAACCAAATCCTAGCATGTTCTCAAGTCTCTTTTGCATTTGATTTTCTCTGCTGTACTATAAACAAGTTCTAGCAGTGATAGACTCAGATTATGTAGAAACTAAAGAGAGAGAAAGCTCTGTAGCCTTCCAAAACAATTCACTTAAACAGAATACACACTTATCACTCAGCATGTTTTGACAAATTCAAATGTGCTATCAGCTCAAATGTTTATTTCCTCTGACTGGTGGTGCTGGAGACAGTACTGCATGTTGTGTGCCCCATGCTGAAACTTCAATTCAATTTTGTGGTTTGGAAAGTTTTTCTGTTCGTATTTCAAATGGAATATATGACCCGCAATTCATTTGTGTTTCCTGTGTAATTAGTAGCTGGCAAGTAAAACAAATTAGGTGCTTGATAAACACACACAATTATATTTTCAAAGCACTTGTATTTATGCTTGGAAGGAAGGACAGTTTTATGAATGTGTAATCAAGGATGTAGAATTGGAAAGAAAACAAAATAGAGCATAGTTAATTCGGTGGTAGCGACAAATTAACACTATGCCAAGCCCCCTGCACATGCACTGCCCTGATAAACTTGTTATTGGCAAAGGCTCACTCCAAGAGGAGCTTGGTAATCCTTCTTCTGTGTTTGTTCTTTATTACTCCTTTGAGAAAATGTTGTTTATAAAATAAAGATCTGCACAAGCAAAGATAACAGAGTCCTCCTTTCCTGCCTAACCTGTTTAATAGCTAACAAGCTGGGAATATATCATGCTTTCTTTCTATTTCCTTTATATATTTGTGTACAGGTGTGTGCTGCACACCAGTGATTACCAAGCATTCACGAGCAGATGTGCCTCCAAATGAAAGATGGAGCTGAACTGAAAGTTTGTTTGAAATGCAAGTAAAACCTGGCAGATGGCAGTGTCCAGAAATAGCACCACTTATACTGAATTTTTTGTCTAGCTCCTGCTCCCGAGCACCAGTGAGAACAGGGGGGAGGACAACTCAGCAGTGATCTATCCTAAGGGTAAAAGAAAAAAGAAAAGGCAGTTTTAGGGGCAAGGAGACCACTGTGCAGATAAGAAGAAGAAAATTAGCTTCAGATGTCAGCATCTGAAAAAAAAAAAAAATAGAGAAACTTAAATAAGGATTAGTTATAAAAAGAAAAGAAAGGAATTCAGAATATTTATGAGTTCATTCATAAAGGAAAATGAGCAAAAGGATGTGCAAAAAAGAACATCATATAGAAAATCAGAAATTATTTAGAAATTTAGAAAAAAGGAAGGCAAAAACTTACAAGCTGTTGGGATCAAACAAATTGCAAATTAATATCCTAAAAGTTTTTGACATATTGTGGGAAAACAACTACATGTTGAAAGGAATGGACATTTACACTTCCAAAGAAGTACTAAAGGAGAAGCATATGCCTTTCACTAATACCAGCATGAGGAGAGGAGGAACCCCAAATATAACATGCAATCTTGGCACCAGGTAACTCCGTGAATTACAGCATGGTTTGGGGGCACAGTGAAGTGCAGGAGAAGCAGCCCAAGACGTGCACTTCCTCTCAGTGCCACACACCGTGTGCCCACAGGGGGCACAGAACACAGCTGGCGTGTGGTTGGCTGTGCCTGTGAGCAACTGTTTGAGCTGAGATTTTTTCAGAAATTGCACAAAGCTGAATTTGAGAGTAACTGTCACCTAAAGTTATTCAGCTCTTGGCCAACACATACACTCTCCCTTCGGTGATAGGAAATACCTCTGAGCATCACTGTGATCTCGTAAGAGCAATTTGTGTTTGTGAGGGAATCACGTTTTTCCTTTCAATGTCTTTATGCACAGCAGCCCTCCATAAGGCCTAGGTAAGGCTCAATAAAAAGGTTTGAAACTATCTGAATCGCTTTTCAAAATGGAGTCTGTCTTAATAGTGTCACATATACGTACAGAGAAAGACACACAGCCAATTCCAGGCTGACTGAGTGGCACTGAACTAATCCTATTGCTGCATTCAGTATAGATAGGCTGGAAGAGAGGAGCTGCTCTCCAGTCATTGCACTATGCTCAGGGTAAAAAACATATCTGATGTGACAGAGTAATCAGAAACTTTAAATTAAAATTGCATCTGGATGTAGGAATAACTTGAACATCCTACTTCAGAAATGATTTCACCTCGTATTGCTTTCTGACTGCAAGTGACGTCAGATAACTCCATAGTCTGAGATCAGCAAAGCCATTGGTCAGATTATTTAGATGACTTTAAGGAGATCCCTGATCACCTTGCCACTATTGTGCACTTTCTTTAGAAGAAGCTGACAACCTTCCCTCCCTGACAGAAATTGTTACAGATGATTCAGATGAGTTGCTCATGACAACCACTTAGCAAAAACCTTCTAATGTGACTCACTTTAGGATGAATCATTTACTTTTTCATCGTTTTAAAACTTTCCCATGTGAAATAAAGATCTGTTGAAGAGACAATTTACAAATGCAAAACTGTATATTTTATTAGCAGCAGAATTGTTGGTTGGCCAAAATAAAGCTGTGATGAATAATTTCCATCTAGCTGTAGCCTTGTAAGCAAAATCCATTCTGAATAGAATGCTGAATACCATGACATCAGATGTTCTGCAGCATGGGCAGGTTACTGTGAGATGCTGCAGATTTCTGCAGTGTTATCCAAAATTTCGATCCAAAAACTGTGATCATTGTACTGTGTTGTCACCAAGTAAAACTTAGGTGCAATTAAGTAAAAAACATATGGAAAGTTTTGGGGAGTTCTCCTTTTATCAGCAGATTTCCCTTTAAAGTTACTGTACACATCTCGTATAGCAACTGAGGTCTTCCTCGGCAATGAATATTTGTTCTGCTAAGAACTGTAGGCTTTTCAAACTTGGGAACTATTGAGATCAACTGATTGTAAATTTGTAGATAACACCTGAGGTCTACAATTTCCTGAAATGTCCCCAGAAGACCAGAATTTTGGCTGGCTTTTAACACAGAGCTACACTGGAAGAGACACATGCGCTGCCTTTATACGTTCAACCAGACACAGCAGCTGTGTGAAAGAATCAACACACTTCTAATCAAAGGGATCCCACAAGACTGGGAAATTTCACTCACATTTCAGCTCCTTGAGAGCCAAGATCTATGATTCCCACATGAATAATCACATAAAGATTATCAGGATTCTGCACAGACCAAAACCAAAGAAAGTTGTCTTTATTGGTGCTATACTGATGGACTTCTGAGTCAATAGTATGGATTAATGGGCCTATGCTAACTAGAGAGAAGCTAAACAGACAGCCCTAGGTTGAGGGAGGAAATTAAATTACTACTTGCAGTCAATTAACAATAGGAATGTGACAGGAACACTGAAACCAAGGGAATACAAAGTCAAATTTGAAGCTCTGTCCTCATCTAACACTTCTTTCCCAAAGGATACGACTGCAAAGCAGCAGCAGATTTTACAGTTTGGACATGCTTGCTCTGCAGTTGCTAAGTCTGGAGGGAACTGAGGATACTCTTCCAGAAGCCCAGAGTTTGCTTATCATGTTTGGAGGTTAGAACTGTGTTGCTCAAATAGAAGATCAGGAGACTTCTGAAGATGCCAAAAGAAACATCAGCTATGAAAAAACCACTCATAGACATAATTATTTCCATTTATGTGTTGCTATTGTAAAATAAATAGATAACCTGGTGCTGTGAAATGTGCAGATCCATATGATCAGTTATATTTGTGTGTACAAGAAAGGGCAAAATCTGTTTTCCATTAGACATAACCTGGTGTTTTGTACGTATCCAGTAAAGCAAGACTGGCTAATGCATTATTATAATGAGCTTGTTGGGAAGATGAGAAGCTCTGGGTCAAACTCTGCTACATTTGCACCACTGTCGTGATTTCACAACATTTCAGTGTGTCTGCTTTTTTCACAGAAAATTGTTTTTAACTCTTTCATGATCTTCTGTTAAGAAAGCACAGAATTTCGTCCACATTCCCACAGGGGTCTAACTTTGACCTTAAACAAACCTCTCTACTGAGAATTTCCATGATGTACCTACGGATGAAAGGAGCGCACAAAAAATCTGATACCTATGAATGATGTGGAAGATAAAAATTAGCACAGGTTCTGGAGAGCAAAACTATTCAGCTATTTCATAACAGCTATTAAAGGGAAATACTGTTCTTTCTTATTTCAGAAATATTCTCAAGTAAAGCTTGCTTTTTGCCTCCAGCAGCTTGTTTCCTCTCAAGCCTGTTATACAAAGTGCTGTCTATGATTGTGTTATTTTTCTTGCTATCTGCAATACACAGGCTGACTGCCTGAAGCAAAAGAAAAGATGATGAAGGTGTTTCAAACATTCCCTCCAATGATCAGAAAAACTGAGCAATGGAAAAGTACAACACTGGCTAGCAAATGAGACACCAAAGACACTCATGAATACAGTGAGATAACAAAGATAATTTTATCTTGTCCACAAATAAATGGTTGCCTTAATCAAAAGCAAAATTATACATCTGTTTGTGTTCATTTCTGGTTTCACTAGCACCAAAGATACAGGCATCCTTGTTCATGCAGTGCCTCTCCAAATCTTTAATGTAATCAGCCACAATCAGCTTTATGTCAAAACCAAAACGTTTACCTCATTTTTTCCCTTATTTCCTCCCTTCCTAACCTACCAGTCTCCTGCCTCCCAAACACAGCTGGTGTAACACCTATGACCCAATCCATAGGTTGTATGGTAGTCATAAATTTAGATACTGGATAAGAGTAACAATGCTATTACAAATTAACCTTAAGTGAACCCTTACTGCTAGCATTCTTCTTTATTTTGTGCCATGCACTTATTTATCTGTAAAGAGGCATCTTGAAAAACAACATAGGAAATTCTATCATGCTTCAACTTTCTGTTCACTTGGACATATTAAAGTAGCCTAAAGTAGTGGAGCCTAAAAAGTGCAGTGGGAAATAATTCGGTGTGTATTGATTTCTAATCTAGAAATACACACAACAGTTTTCACACTGTATCATAATGTTAAAATAATAATTTCAAAATGCTGTATTTTATTACTGTGTCTCTCTGTTCCTTCATAACTCTATTCTTTGGGCATCTGCAGAGTTCCATCTGGCATATTGAACCACCAACCTGTGGGATTCTGGCAGACAAATCCATGTCTGTTAAGTCTCCTCAGCACTCAAAGCTCACCCATAGCAGGGTACAGGTTAAAAACCTTGTGTGTAACAGAAATGCACTGGTAACGCTTGCACCTGCAAGCCAGCATTCCACCTGTGTCAGGGCACGGCATCCTCAAACTTTCTAAACTCTCAAATTCAACAGAATTTCTTATTTTTCTCTTCTGAATGTTGATAAATCAGAATCTGGTACAACACCTGCTAACCCACTGCACTATCCTAACTATACACAGCTGCTCCACACCTGACAGTACTGCTCTTATCTGTGGCTAACACAGCACAGTGGTGCATTCATTCCACCAATAAGCCCTACAACTAAGCCCCATCTGAATCATTTCTATCAAACTGAAATTTCTCAGGGAATCAAAATATTTTATTACAGTCTTCATAGGCTAAATGCTAACAGCCCTAGCTCCCTTTCTTGCTGAGTTCCCCCGGGGAAGAATAAAAGTGCCAATTGAGCTGACTAGCCTTTGTTTTCAGAAGCTGACTGATATCAAAGAGGGCTGCAGATAGTGGATGTAATCCTACAATACAAGATTTTTTTGATGTTCTGCTCTAAGTGAAATGGATGCCTAAGTTATTAGTGCATGTAATAGTTGCCCCTTGGATTGAACTGTGTAATTAATAAAGAAATACAAACTCACTAAACTGAATGCTAAATAGCACCAGCATAAGGCTCGATACTAATGCTGTGTTCATTAAACATCAAGAGGAATAAAAAAATATACAGAAGCCCTTTGATTCTTTAACTGCTATTACTCTCTCAGTGTTAGTAACATGTATGATGGGGTACACACTGAATTTGCTCGCTTTGTATTACACACTTTCATATATCTCTATTAATACGGTATCACTATTTACATTAAAGCAGATTTATAAATAGCACTGTTGCCTGACAGACCTGAAGAAGGCCAGGTAGAAACTATCTTGCAGAACAGAGGAAAGCCATGCCATCTATGCAAGTGCCTCACATATCCCAAACCACTCTGAAAACAGAAATTCAGATTTTATTACAACACCCTCACTGCATAATAAATTCACCTGCCTAATTCATTAAAAAATGTCTAATCCAACATCCTGAAATTAGTGCCTCAGAGAATTTGAACACCGCATTTGGAACAGCAATGAAAATCTACTTGGACACTAAGCTTGGCATATTTGATACAGGGAAAGGAAATGGATTTATGAGTGAAATATAATTTCTCATGAAAAATGCCCTAAAAGAAGAATGAATCTTTTCCATACATCATTTATGATTCTCTAAATTTGGAGTTGTCAGCGCTAGCAGCCTAACTAGACTCACATCAGAATTTGAATTCATTGACATCTCTTCACAGAAATCTGATGAGAAGCTGATGGGATGGAGCTCAGGATCAGCTTCTGTGTATTAAACTGCAAGACAATACTCGAGAACAGATGAAAATAAAAGAAAATGCAGACAGGGGGAATGCCCGAGTAGGCAGAGCAATTATGTCTTCCAGTGCTCTGGAGATATTCATTATTTTTTTTCCAAATGTCTTAGTACTAAAGAAACTTTAGAAAATTTAACAGAGCAAATAAAAATATTGCATAAAAAAGCGGATCATGTAGAATGTTGAACGTCATGACTGAGTTTAAAAGCACAAATGTTTAAATAGAACTTCCACGGTTCCACCTTTTAAGGCGGCATCTGCCAGTTTCCACAGACAGACTTCGTGCCAGAGAACAATATGTTGTCTGCTTCAGGGAACACAGCTAAACCCATTTCCTTTATTCTGAAGTAATATTTGTGAAATAGCAACATTACTTGATGTGTCTGTAATATATGTGTCATATATTGCTTTTTTGTGTGTAATTAGACCTTTATTAGTAATTAGCAATTAACTTCCTCAGTTACGGAGTGCTCCTATTCAAAATGAAAATAGGACTAGCTCCATACATAACATACTTATTCATTATAGGCCAGTTAAAAATATGAGACTCAAAGTTTTTCTTTGCTTAATCTATTTACTAACACTGAGAATGAATGAGAACTGAGAAAGCTGTTGATTGTTCTGCTGTGTGCAGGAAGGGATCATCCTCAAGTGCCGTAGCTAACACATTTCAGACTACTTTATCCCATGGGATGAAGCAATTTCCTAAAATTAAAAAGGAGGTGGTGATTGTTTTAATTAATCTGCTGATGGTAAAAAAATCTGAAGATATTAACTGCCTGTCTCTAAAGGGGTGTAAGAGTTTTTGCTGTGAGCACAAGCATTCCTCCTAAACGACATTTCTAATATGCATGCTTTACCCAAACAAGGACAGTTAAAATGCTCTGCTACGAGCAACCAGATTTTCACAAAAACTCAATCTCAGATAAAGTGAGGAAGTAAAACAAAGGGAAATTTTCAGAGTGTGTTTGCTGCAGATTGCTCTCCTCCATCTAAAATACTACAGCAGTCAGAGCCACTGTGTCTCAGTAGCAATGGAGAACAGAGGAGGAAGACGAAATAATTTGTCCACCTTGATCGACCAGGGAACTAAAAGAAGTGAAAAATATATGAGCGTTTACAAAAAATTACTTCATGAAAGGCAATTTAAACAATATGCAACTCATCTCACTTCTTAGCTTTCAGCAAGAAGACCTTTAACCCACTATATATAATTAAAGCTAATAGATATGTATTGTAATTAAGTGACCATAAGTACACCTGTTCCCTAGTTGTGGTTACCAGTGACAACTACCAATGTGGTAAGGTCGATAAGAACAATACAGAAAAATATGACATTTGTCAGAGCTAAGGGATGGGTTCAACAAATTCAGTGAAAATGTGAGGTTCCAAAAGGAATGTACAAATAGGAGGTACTTCCCACAGAACTAGAAGGACCACACAGAGACAGAAGTATACATCAAATCGTCAATTCTCGGCAGTCTAACCTATGGTTTTCTTGTGACAGCCATCCTGCTTGAGGTCTATTAAAATGGTGAATTCTTAGCCTGGTTCTTTAAGAAAAAAGGCATATGCTGTGCTGCCTGGCCATCTGTTAGTTTGCTATTTTCCCTCAAGCATATTTTGAACTTGTTGAATGATTTCAGCCAATTTGACAGAAGGCTGAAGGTCTCAGTCGTACAAATTTCTGTGTATTTCATGAAAAGCAAGAACAATGAGAGGAGAAAAACTCAGCTTACAGCTGCAGTGTGGCTGGCCAGGCTGACACCTTGCAGGGCACACTGCCCCCAGGACTTGGACAAGCAGGCCTATGATGGGGGCTGCCTGTGAAGGAGGAGAAGTGTAGGCGTGCTAAAGTTCTGCACAAATCCATCAGAAAACATGTTTCCTCAGCAGCAGAAAAAGTGTCAAACCACAGTTTGACCTCCAGGCTTTAGCCAAAAGTCAGTCGGTATGCTCAAAAAGATATTTCAACTTGTGGGGAGGTTTTTCACTCCCAAAAGCTTACAATTCAAGACAGATATCAGAGAAATGGGGCACATTGCTGGTAGGAGTGGAAAGAGAATCAAAGACTCAGCTAATGCAACCATTTCTGATCTATACACTGCACTCGAACACAGAAGACCACAATGGGTAATAGTTCAGAGTTCCCAAACAAGAAATTTTCCATCTGATATCATCTCTGGTATCAATCTGTAGACACTGGAGATTCTAAGTTAGTCAGCAGGATATGAAAACCTATCACCCTCTTTGTTTGGTAGTTGCATGCCAGAACATTATAACTTCTTAGTAGGTCTACCCGAACATTAGTTCAGCCTTAGTATAACTCTGTCTCCAGCTGTGACTGGGCAGGAAAAAGTATATAACAAAAAGGAGTGAAACTCCCACCTGTGCTCAGGGATCGCAGGTATCTATTTAGGTCTTCTTGAGCCAGTGGCTGCAACCAGGCAATTGCATTTAGTCACCATTGGTCTGTGTGTCTACACCCTATTGATCTGCCAGATCCTTTCTTACACCTATGCACAGTTTTGTATTCCAAAACTTTCAGTAATCATGAATTTTGCAGCTAAGTCTGCACAAGAAGCACATCTTTTCATTTGTTTAACTCTCCTACCTAGTAGCTTAAGAGACTTCTAGTTTTCTATCACAAGAAACAAGAAATGTTTGTGATCCACATGCCACAGAATCATAGAATGTCTTGGGTTGGAAAGGATCCCAAGAGATCCTATCTGAATTTATAGATATCATTCCTCTCAGTCATCTCCCTTCTAGACTGAAGAATCCTGGCCCCTTTGGTACCTTCCTAATGAGAAACCTTCCAGTGCTTCCAACCAACCATGTTAGCTTGCCTTCTCCTTGTGTTTTCAGTGCTGGCTGTGGGGGCAGAGCTGGAAGCACAAATCAAGATATGGGCAAATGGGGAATAGACAGTGGTGTAATGATGTTCTCAGCTTTGCTCTCATTTCCTACACTAATAATGATTCAAATCCTATTTTATTGCTAAGAAATTGACTGATTCTTTAGTGAGATGTCCGCAATTACTCCAGGATTTGTTCCCTGAACAATAATAGAAGATTCGGAGTCCACTCTTATGTATCTGCAGCTCCGCTTATTTGTCCCATGTGCATTAATTTTTGAAACACTAAATTTTATACCATTTTTTTCTTTCCATCATTGAGTATAATGTTTCTGTCTTATTATTTCCATCTTTCTTCCGCTATCTCATTTTTTGCTAACATTTCTTCAAAATCTCTCCTGTATTTCAAATTCAAAAGCATATACCTCTGTCTCTGTACTCTGGTGACCTGCACACACAAGTTTTGCCTGTGTCCCTGGACACTAAATTAGATTGGAAGTTTGACATTACCAAGGAAAACGTTAAATCAGTTGTAATAGGACATATTTAATGTCAAATTGATTATGTTAATTTTCCTATTTAGAAGTTCAGTAACATTGTCAGTGCTTTCATCTGCATCACTCTGCATCAGAGGTCAGTGATTATGTGTGCCTCGCAGACAAACCTAATGCCTCTGCCTTTACGTAATGGATATTTCAAAAATATTTCCTGAAGTCTATTGCTCACTATCAACACCATGTGGAATTACCAAGATGATTTGTAACATGATTAGGAAGTCTTAAATACTGTTTTGTGCAACGAAGATACGCTGTGACAATATTTGAGTGGGTGCAATGAGTCATCCATATTTTGATTTCATGAAAGCAGGACTGCATAACAAATTGCGAGGCAGCAGTCTCATTGACAGTACAGTCACATACTGCCTCCCTCATTGAAAATACAGTCACATGCCATTATGCTACTTTTCATACAATGATATCCACCTATTCTTAGCAAGCGCCGTGTTGAATGCAAGTGGAATAAAGTATGGCATGACTGCCCCTTCTGCTATTTCAGACAAATACACAGTGGAAGTCAGAGTGTTTTCACAGATGGAATGTTTAGGGAGAAGGGTATTACATTAGGAATCACAAGTGCTCTGTTTAACCTAAGCTGCATGGTTACCTAACCACTGCAGTAACTGGAAGTGTGCTGTTCAGTAGCACAATTTTTACCAACAAATATATAAGAAAAAAATCCATTTTTCATCTCTGCATGTAGCTATTTTTACAGTGTGAGGTTTTCTTCTATGTTTTTCAAGCCAATTGACCATTCTAACTTGATTGAATGAATTCTGCCATGTTGCATCATGGTTTAGGAAACAGTTTAACCAAAGAGAGTAATTTAAAGGACTCTGAACACACTGTCATCACCATTAAAAGAAAAATCCTATTTCTTAAAAGCAAATACTGGATGTGCACTGGAGCTATGGCTGACTATTTTAAGGAATGTGAGAAGAAAAGACCTTTCTGTACTTCAGTCCTAAAACAGCAGTAAAAACTACATCAGAATCACTCTCTCTCTAGTACTTCAATAGAATATTCAATACCTTTATCTTTGAGGAGCTCCAATCTCCATCAAAAGGGAAAAAAAAAAGATGGATTTGATACTTTGTTAAGATTTCAGAAGCTGCATCTGTTTACCTAGATACAAATTCAAAGGAAAAGATAAGTCTGGAAGGGATGGTTGGAGGTCATATAGTCCATCTCCCAGCCTCACAGCAGGTTCAGATATCTCTGTATCACTTCTGACAGATGTTTGTCAAGCATGCCCAGAGATTAACATGGCATTAACCGCCCAGGAAATTTATTTCGGTACTTCCACTTAAAATGGTTGTATGGAAGTGTTTTTGAACTGAAAGGTAGAGAAAGTTGATAGGAGTAGAATATACAGTTCAGCATAACACTTCTCCTATGAGCAAAGACAGAATAGTTCTGTACCCTCCAGCAAAACATAGGACAAACATCAACAAAATGCCAGTAGGAAGCATCAAATAAAAGTTGCAACAAAAAATGCTAAATTTGAGCCTAAGAATAAGCAACCAGAACAAATACATACAGTCTGTTTGCTAAAGAAAGCTCAGAATGAATTTTGATAAGTAAATTAAACATATCAACAAGGAACAGAATCACCACGGATTGTAATTCTAGTCCTCAGCAACAAAAGAACAGTAGTAAGCTTATACCACTAATGTGCCAGAAAGATGATGATGACTGTGAAGAGCAACTTCAAGGACACAAAGCATAACAGAAGGTTTTTCATCTATGCTCAGGTAAACTGGATACTGGTCAGTGTAGGCAATACAAAAATCTTAGATAACAAAAGCATCTGCTTTTTGGGGTAATTACTTGGGAAACAGAAAGGAAAAAGGAAATACTCACTTAAAACCTTAAACCTAGCCCTTGATTTCATATTGAATAGTGTTTATGACCTTACACAGAATATTGTTTCAAAGGCATGGTGTTACAGAAGAGTCCCAACACGTGCTTGGTTTCAGTAAGGGAGTTCAGAAGCAACAGCCAAAAAGTTACATTTTCAAAGGTGACATTATATATAATGACATCAGCAATAGCAGGCAACATATGAAAAAAAATCTTTAAGGAGCTCCAGGAAGCCAATGTAGTTCAAAACAGAATCTATTAGAAGCAAGAAGATATGTTTCAAGTACTGCAAAAGTCTCCAAGAAGGAAAACAGTAGAATGGACTATCAGCAAGCTACATATAAAAACACAAAAAAATACATACAAACAAACAGAGACCTTAAGATCTTTTCTTGACAAACAACTACCAGAAAACACTAAAGCTAATGACTAATTCTTAAAGAATGGCCAAAGTATACAGGCAATCAGTCCTTCTGCATGACCAGGTGATAACAGGGATAGAAAGGGATCATTCATGGAGGATAATGCCATAGAAGAAAAGTCAATACATTACTGTCACAGGGATAAGTGCAGGCACTTGGACTCAACAGCCTTTGGGGATATATCAGAGGATTGGTATTGAATGGTTGTGTTAGGAGAAGGGGGGCATCAAAAAAACTGGAAAAAAAGGAATGGTAAATTACAGGAAACAGAGGAGCTCATGAATCTTAAATGTAACACTGCTGAACTATTATACCAATCATATGATCATAGCATCATAGGATGGCTTGGGTTGGAAGGACCTTAAAGCTGCCATGGGCTGACAGCTCCCCCAGCTCAGGCTGCCCAGGGCCCACCCAGCCAAGACTTGGAGCTCCACGTGGGCACCCACAGCCCTGGGGAGCAGTGCCAGGGCCTCACCGCCCTCTGAGTAAAGAGTTTCCTCCTAAAATCTAATACAAATATCTCCTCTTTTAGTTTAAAATTAAATTTATAAGAATAAAGTTCATATAAGAATATACATTATATAAGAATAGAATATACAGGAACAAACCCGTTATAATAAAAAACAGTCAGTCAACATAGTCCTTGTAAAGGTAAGCCATACCACAGAGGCATGTTTGAGTTCTCAATAGGGCATGGAAAAGCTAGTTATATCCTGTAGTCAAAATCTCTAGAAGTTTTCAGTAGGATTTTTTAACTGGAGGTTCATAAAATGCCATAGGAATGTTTCATTATGGGTTAATAACAGTTTAAAAGGAAACTAAAGTAGGGATAAGTAGGAAGGTTTCAAATGAAGACTCTGCCTTGAGGCTTCCACTTTTTAGTTTTTTAATAAACTATCTGGAGAAGGGCTGGACAGAATTGCAACATTTGATACTGTGATTACAAGTGATTCAAGGCAGTAAAATGGCAATCAAACTGCAAAGATTTGCACAAGAGTGTCATGATATAGAATGATTAGGCAATAAACTTACAGACAAAATTCAGTGTCAATAAATGTGAAGTAATACACAAGGAACAGTAACCTTAACTATGCACATTCCAAGACTGAGTCTAAATTAGCTACTACCCCTCAAGGAACCTATCTTGGAGTTATAATATATAGTACCATGAAAACATCAGCTTGCTACTCAGAAGCATTTTAAAAGGCAAATAAAATGTTAGGAATTATTAGAAAGGAAGAGATAATAAAAGAGAAAATACTATTGTGCTGTTTTATAACCCTATGTTGCATGAAATCTGATTGCTCCACCTTGGAAAGCATTGAAGATGAAAAAGATACAGGGAACCGCAGCAATAGCGATCAAGCCTCTTCAGGACAGAAAAAACAACAGAGAGGAAATTCTGATATTTCATGATTCCCATAAAATGAAATCCTAGAGGAGATGAGAAATTCATTTTGGAAATGCCAGCATATGTTGATTCTGAAACACAATATGCTTTTTAGGACTCTGACAGTTGCAACTGAAATGACAGTGAAACTGCTGAAGTTTCACAGCTCAAGTGCTGTAGGCATTTGAGAAGGGAGCAATGTCCCATTGCTCGGTGTACCTCAGTCCCCAGGGGCACTAATGATCTCAGCCTCCTTTCTGCATGGGCTGGCAACTCCAGCCTTGGCTTCCCTGGATGGATCTGATTTGTTCTGCTGCAAAAGCCTGAGCCTAAAAATTCCCACGTCAGTTTTGAGCTGATGTTCTGAAGCATCAGTTAAACAAGCATTTCCAGGGATCTCATTTTCATGGCCCTGGACACAAAAATTTACTCACATACAATGCCTGTAAAAATGTCTTTGCTCACCTCCCCGTCAGGCATGCAGCCTCTTCTTGGAACTAACTCAAAAACTCATTTGTCAAACAATTACCAGAAAACAATCAAAATTTGAATATTATTTTTTTAGACAGTCTCTCGCTTTGCACAGTCTAAAAGATATGACTGCACAGAAAAGCAGTGCTAGAACAGAAGAGCTCATATGTGTGCACAGATATGGGCAGCTTTAGAAAAGAAAACAAAGAGCAGATTTTAAACCCTCCCTTAATCATCTAAGAAGCACATTGAGGTTATGATGCTACCTTGCTCAAGATCTGAAGCATCTGCAGTTCTGCTGACCAGCCTTCCAGAGTCAATGGATGTGATGCTAGTCAGCCTCTCAGCTACTGGTTTTATATTTTTCAGATGTCTTTCCAGCATGATTTAGAGGAAAGTTTTAGTCTCCTAAATTCACAGAGATAGGAAACTATCCCATCCTTTTGTGAAGTTTACTATTGGAATGCAATTATGGAGACACCACAGTCTGGCAGGTAAAGACACAATGCTAGAGATGAAGACTACACAAAATCTGACCAGAAATAATTTTATGGTGAGCTTAGCACCAAAAGTTACTTATTATCTTTATACTCCCATTTCCCAGAAGACATCCTCTACCACAAAGAAAAATGAATACTGTGACCTATAGTGTTCAGATCAGACTGGAGAAGCAAGAGTCCTTCTTTCTGCCTTTATAATCTGTGAAGCTGAAAACATAAGTTGCTGGAAGCATCTCATATTTTTTAAACTAGTTCACTGAAAAAAACTTCTGTGGAAGACATGAATTCCCATGGCTAATGCACCAGAACGTAACTCAGAAGGCTTATAGCCTATGCATGATTGCTTTTATGTTTTTTAAAATACATCAAACTCATGACAGCAACCAGTAACTTCATAGGCAAGACCACAAAGATAAAGAAAATTATAATCTTCATCTTAAAAAGATGAGACTTGATACGTGGTAATCATGAATTCTCTCCTCTTTCTTACAAATGCCTACCTCATTCCTCCTAATCCTTTTATTTAAATTAAAGGTGAAAATTTAGAAGTATTTCCACTTTTTCATGGGAGAAATGGAAAATATTCCTGCTTTATTTACTTACCACATCCATTTATTTCTTTCACATATGGCTGCCTCGTACCCACACATTTTCATGCCTTTCCAAAACAATATGTCAGTCCTCATCTTCTCACCAATTTTCTTACTAAAAAGAAAGACAAACAGTACAAATGGTTATTAAAAAGTGGCCATAGCAGCAATAGCATGCAACTTAGCAAATGAGATATTTCAGCATGAAAACCTTTAGGAAAATTTCATTCAGTATCAGTTGACAACTATCCTTTCTCTCTCAGGAGTTTGAATGGATCTCAGATTGGAACATGAAATTCAGCTGAAACCATCAAGTTTGATCAAAAACTTGATTCTGATCAAAGGCTTCTCTTGTAATATCTGATTAAAATCCCAAACCACCTCAGCTTCCTCAAACTCTCTGAAATTCCTCTACTACTTCTGCCCTTTTTAAGGAACCGAAATTAATTGGCCTCAAAGTTCATACAGTTTAATATAAACAGTGCCAAAAATGAAGGTGAGGCTGACACAGGACCTCCTTAGATTTAATCCTATCCCATGATATGGTGCAGCATCGGTTTGGAAATAGAATATTTCTGATTCGTAAATAACTTTGGGTCAGTGAACTTCTATTTGAAAGCAATGTGAAGGTTGCCACAGGCACAGTTTAAACTAGAATTTTACCTATTCCTTATTTTGTCAAAAGAAAACAAAAAAATCATTATTGATTTTTTTAAAATATGAATTAAAACCATTCTATTAAGCATTGATAAAGGCAAACCCAACAAAATAACCACCATGAGCATAGTTTGCAGCTACATCACTCTAAGGTTCTGAACCCAACAATTAGTAATTTTTTCAGTGTGTTACGATCACTGGAGGAACAAAGAAGCCCCTTAAACAAGGCTGTGCTTCCTCACACTTAATTTGATTCAGCCAGGCTCTTTCCATTGAATTTGGTGTGGCTGGGTCAGACTGTTCTCACACAATTGTAGTTGTACATAGGTGCATTTGAGAACAATACATGCAGGCATACAGAACATAAATAATGTGCCCTTACTCATAGGAACAACAGCTCTTCTCTTGGGTGAGCCAGACACATGAAATAGACCTAATCAGATCCCTTACTATCTTTAGATTTACAGAAATAATCAAAACTTGCATGGATTAACAATTACACATCCATCACTGACAAACTGTGATTAGCTACCTCGTTAACTTTATGGCACCACCTATCTGGAAATCTGTAGCCAGAAAGGATCACAAACTAATTTTTACCAATGGTATTTTTTTTCCTCCTTACTATTGTCATTAACTTAATGACTTAATTTTTCTGTTCTTGCTGATGGGCATGATGTCACAGAGCCCTCAGATATGCTAACCATTTGCATCAACATTAAATTAGACAGATTTTTATATTTCTTGAAGGAAAAAATAAATAAAGAGAATTGTGAAAGAGTCTAGACAAGCATACAAAGTCAATATGCTAGGATTAAAGGATATTTGAGATTAACCATGCACGTATCTAAGAGTATTAGTTCTATGGTGAGTAATTAAAGATGCATCATCAATGAAGATTTCTTAAGTAATTGATGCAGATGACTGTAGCTGTGTGGCCATGGAGACTGGCAGATTTCATAGAGCCTACAAGTGTCTTTCCTATCTGCAGTTACTCCATGTGAGTAAACTTTCTGCAGTGCCAGCAGTAATCCAGGCATATAATGACAACACCTTTGAGAAAACTCATCTGAGGAACAAATAGGCTTGCTTTAAAAAAAAAAAGAAAAAAATCATATTGCCCTGACTCATAAATCTATGCTGTATTTAATTAAATTCAATACACAATTTTAAGGAGAGAGAAACAAATTACAGAACCTGTACTAAATGACAGAGAAAATTCCAAATAAATATAATCCATTTTGCTTTTTAATCCCAATGTTGCTTGTCCTTGTGAGGAATGATGCCTGCCTTACTCATCCTTCTAATTCCCAAAAACAGCTCTTACATAATGATATTACAGACACGTACTACAAAATATATAATATTTTTTAAAATCAAGTGAGCCACCCTGTTGTTCACAAGCACACTGAAGAAAGCTGGAAAAGACCATCACAATTTTTCATTATACCAAGGACTTCTCCTTTAATGATTCTGCCCCTCACCTCTCTGGAGAACAGCAATTAGCATGCTGCTTGTCCAGATCCATCAACACAGGCACATATAAAGCCGTAAATATGCTATGCATGTGTTAGATTGATTAGGGTATCTTCTACTCTGACAGATTTAAACGTTCTCTTTTTGCTTGTAAGGGGGGGGACCACTGCATGAAACAAAGAAAATAATTTGCAAGCAGCAACTCTTAGCGATGTGTTAGAGGCCATCTGAATCTATGCAGACTCTCAGGGTATCCTCATCACCCTGAAATCCTGGTCTCCAACACCCACCCTCTTCTTACACCTCTAGGGAGAGCCACTCATTTCTGTCACTGTTGTGTTCAACATTTTCCATGCTTAACAAATGAAAGTGAGGGGATGAAAAAAACAGTTAAAGCAAAGGTTACGAATCCTGCTCGGGAGAGATCCCTACAGGCTGTGCATCTAGGTGTCATGGAAACTTTTCTCTGTGCAGACTGAACCATCCCTCAAGTCTCTCAAGCCTGGGACATAGCAGACACACTTCCCACCTTCCCTCTTTTCCTGCCCACATAATCCTTCACAGATTGTTCTCCCAGGCACAGAAAAGCCACCCTTCCTGTCACTCCTGGCCCTGCTCCACTGCCGAGAGCCATAAGAGCAAGCCTGCTCTGTGGGCAAGCAGGGGGATTTCTGTCACTGAGAGGCGTCAAGCATTGCCCAGAGCCACGTCAGCTCAGTGGCTGCTGTGGGGAGGTGGGCAGGGAGAGCTAGCAGCAAAGGACAGAAAACATTTGCCTCCAACAACTGAGAAAGCAAAGGTGAAAAAAATCTAAAGAAGCTGACAGGTGGCAAATCATGAAATGTTTCCATTTGGGATTTTTAGAAGACAGAGGAAACCACCATGTGGTTCCCCCACGCAGAGTTTTATAATACATGTGTGTCTGTCGATGAAGCAGGCAGTGATGTGTACTGCAGAAAAGTTCCGCGTGTTCTTCTCAGCTCCTTGTCATGGGGCTTCTCTCACCCCACCCACTGAACCTGGAATAGCATCCTTGTTCCTTCAAGTCTGGCATCTTCTCTCTCTTCTCTCTCCTTTTTTTCAGCTCCCAGTCAACTGCTTGTTTCATTTTCCAGCTCTTTGCTCTTCTCCTCTCTGGGTCTCCACCTCCTCTGTAGACTCAAGTAGCTTAGGACCCCTGCTGCAAGTCATTCTTTCACATGAACTTTTACCTTTTTTTTTTTTGTTTGTTTTTTGCCCTATCTTCTTACTTTGTCTAAAGTCTGCACAGATTAAGACCACTTTCTTGAGGCTTCTGACACAACATGTATCTGACAGACTCTGTACTTTGAACCTGCAAGACATATTAGTGTCCAAATGTAAAAAAGCCTCCTGACATGAATTATGAAGAAAAAACTCACATGGATGTGGAAAAAGCCAGCTTTTTTTTGTTTTTTTTTCCTGTGAGACCAAAATAGAGTAAATCCAGGAGGGAAATAGTTATTCAGACTTAATGATATGAGAACTATTGGTGTTGTTTTGAGCACAGGATGCGTTTTAGCCTGACCTCAGAGCCTGACAGTTCTGAGTAAATTCCAAGTGCAATTTTTATTCTTCCTCCTTTTTCTACAAACGTGTAAGTAGAACACAAAGAAAAAACAATACAAATATAACATCAAGAAAAAAAAAATGATTAATGACCATTAAAAAATGTACTAGAACTTTTGGATTGTGTTAATTCTGCTCATTTGCCAGAAGTACAACATACGTCTGGAGTGATACCTTGAGTTTGATTCTTCCTGCATCCCAAAGAGTTCATCTTGACCCTGGGGTGTTAATATGAAACCAGGCAGTGCTATTCTGTAGGCAAGATTATGTGCTGTCAACCAAGTGGAGCTTTCGCAGGATCAGCTGAGCTGCTGGAATTGCTCCCAGCCAGGATGCCGGGGTCATTTTTGAGACACCTCATGGAGAACAGGTTTCACAAGTTAGATGCCAGCACAGTTGGTTTTTCACCTAATAGGGCCTCAGGCTCTGCTTTCGGAAGGATCCCGGTGACTGTGAGACACAAGGCTCAAATGTCAGGCATGTAATATTTATTAGAGGCAGCAGAGGTTTCAGCCTCCCTACGTAAGATTATTCCTTACTGAATAGAAAGAACCACAGCTCCCTGTGGTAGGATGTTCAGCAGTTTCGTAGTGCAGAACTGTTAATAAAATCACTATAAATATAAGCAAGGCTTTCATTTTCTCCAGCCAGCCTCTAAGGCTACGGCTGAGTGAAGGACTGCGGGCTCTGCACTACCTGGCATTACCCAAACCAGGATCTGTGGGCTTTTTTTATTGCGTTCTGAGCTAGAGAAAAACTGTAAGGCAAGGAAGTCGCAAATCAGAGCTGAGTACTTCAGTTCTCTAACTGACCCTTCACCCCAGCGAAGGCCTGCTGCAGTGACACAGCGGGATGCTGGCTCTGCAGGAGGACTCGATTCCAGCAGCTGTTCCAAACTCCCTGAGAGCGTTCACAAATCTCTAACGCACTTACAAGAAAGCATATTATAATTGCTCCTAAAGAAGGGAAATCTCTGTCCGAATTAATGACCCCAGAAATTTTCGCACATTTTTTATCGCAAAATATTCGAACCGGTAACTTGGAACTGTTCTTCCAGTGTTTCCCATCTGGAACCAACAGTGGTTGTGTTGTCTGACTCAGACATTTAAGTCCAAATTTCACCCTGAAATACTGACAGGTGAAGATTTAAACCCCCATCCTAATCCACTCCTGTCAGTTCCCAATCCCTGCTGGGTGTGGAAAATCACTTTGAATCTTACATATCTCTGTCTTCTGTTCCTTAGAATAATTTCTTCCACACGGTATTTGCCATATGTGTGAAAAACAAATTTGTCACCCAAAAGCATGTATTTCCAATGGTCTCAAAGAACAGTGATTCAAACAATGATTCACGTTTTCAGCAGCACTAATACTATAAAGATAGGGGGAAAAGGAGAGAAAGAAAAAAAGAAAACAAAAAGGAATATAGAATTCTTCTTAAAGAAGAAATACGTGGAAGAATAAATGCAAACAATCCTTCACACGTGAAGCATGCAGAACACTGGCAGTGATAGAGCAGAGTCTGCAGTGCGTTTCGACAGCTTAAATTATGATACCTGCCAAATTAAAGAAATCCTTTCATTGGAAACTAGAATCCTCTCATTGAACGAGTTAAAGGAATGACAAATGCCTTGATTAAAGTGAATTTTAAATCTCTGTGCATGACCACCTATTAAGACTCTTGCCCACACTGTCTCATACAGTTCTGCCCAGCCCTTGCTGGGATCAAGGATGTCTGCATGCCAGGCCATCCCATCCTAACACAGAGCACTAATCACAATGGAAACTGATGGTCCCCCCACAAAAAAAATTTCAGAGAGCAAATAAATCACACGCTCCTACTTCCCTCATTTTTTGACTAAGAAAGATAATTTTTCTTCCTGCTTTATGATGGTATTCTGAGAAAGCTAATATAATCCATACCAACCACTGTGTCAGAAAACTACACGAACTCAAGACAATCAAGTTTGGCCATGCCTTGCAGCAAGCAGTGCACTGGGTGCCAGTGGAAATGGAATGATCTGGCCATGCTGTACCTAGGGCTAGGAGACCAATGTCTTCCAGGAGAATTTTTAGCTATGCTTTGGGACCCAACCCAGGATCAGGAGGCAGCCTGCAAAATGAATCTGTGGCACAGATCACTTGCTGGAGGTTTGCCATTCACATACTCTTTTCGTTTGGCCCTTTGCCCCCACAGCTGCAGGCGGCATCCCTCACAATGGAAGCAATAAAACATACCTGCCAGAACTGCAGCTAGCAGCTAAGAAGGAAATCTAAGGTGAAGTTTGCATATGTGTACTGCAGCAAAAGACTTTTCCTCTAAGGAGTCAACATCTCTGTAAAATGGGATAAAAGAATACAATGCTCATGAGAGCTCTGAAGGCAGCAAGGCAGCTGCCACCCTCAGGTCTCTACTTTCTCTCTTTGGGGAGGGATCAGGCCTTTAAATCAGTTCATTTCTGAAAGGGACACAGTAAACCTCAGGGTTCACCGTATCAACAAGCATGTATACATTCGCCTACTGCCCAAAGCTGAAGGGTGGTATTAACCAGGTAACCTGTTCTGCCAAGATAGAGCCATATCCCAGCCTGAAGACCCACAATGATGCCTGAATGTAGCAAATAGAGTAAATCTCTTATCTATGGCTTTAAATCCACTTATATTCCCACTTGTCCATGACTTATGTTGGTTTCAGTGGGTGGCAATTCTATTTTTCTGACAGCATTTTATAATAAGAGATCTATCTTAAATAAAGAGGGAAATACATTCTGATTCCAACAGTGCACTCACAATGGAAACAGACTTCCAGCTGAAGACATCCTTGTGGATGTATTTTATTGGTTTCATAGAGCATCAGCCGTAAAAAATGAGTCTGTGGAATTTATCAATTAATTGACATCAGCCTGAGACAAATCCTGAGCACATCATGACTCAGCCTGCAGCAGCAGCCTCCATCTGCAGTGCTGTGGGATGCACTCTGCTGCCTGTACACCGGATCTTTACGCATAAATTTTACTTCTGTGAATGTAAATAGTTTTATTTTTAATTTTTACTTGCAAATGCTTTTAAGAGAGTAAAAAATGTAATGTGTCAAAACCTAGTTGCTTTATATATCTATTTTTATGACGACTTCTTGTAATGACAAAGTGCCAAGCATTTAATTGGTATGACCCAATTAAGCAATACATGAAAACCTACTTCTCTAAAGTTCATTGATGCCAGCCACCACTGCTGCTGCAAATGGCAAACACGTGGATTTATAGAATTATTGCTGAATACTGAAATGTAATCAAAAGCTGAAATGTGAAAATATGCACTGGAAAATGCAGAAAATGCAGCTGTTCTCCAAAGAGAGCTTTCCTCTCTCTTTCCCATCTCCTCTCCACCATTGCTAGTGCCCCAAGACCAAATGAATCTGCATTTATCTGCTGCTAATGGGTATAGGTGTCATGAGTACAAAGGCCTGAATTCAGTCATGAGACTTTAACATCAGGCTGGATGTGGCTCTGGGCAGCCGTGCCTGGTGGATGGCAACCCTGCACATAGCAGGGGGATTGAAACTAGATGATCTTTGTGGTCCTTTTCAACCCAGGCTTTCCTATGATTCTAGGAAATGCCAAACTGCTTACTTTCACACACACACCAAAAACAAAATAAAACAAAACCCTCCTCTAGGTGTCCTGTCCCATCCTGTGCCAGGCCGTGCAAATCTCCACGCTCCTCATTCTGTTCTTTTACTGTTAGGCTCCAAGGAATGTGCCAGATGTGACTGTACCTGATGGCATGGCACACAATGACTTCATCACCAGGTAACAACACAGAACAGCGCTAAGAAAAATGAAAGTTAGCTTGAAACAAAATTGCAAGGCAGCCAGTCTGAAAAGGAGTAAGACGCCTCCACCTTGGCTATGCTTGTGCTGGGAGCAAATGTAAGCATCAATTGCAACAGCTATACAAGGAGGGTGGTGGTGAAGTGAAGTAGCATCCTTTGGACATCATCGTTCTGCATAGCCAGTACGAATAATACAGCCAGAAGACTGGGAGCATTCCAGAGCCTGGGATGCCAGAGCAGTGTGCCAGCACTGTGGTGCCAACGCTGCAGCTCCAGCTCCAGATGAACTTTGAGATTCATGCAGATCCCAGGCACTCACCTACAGCAGCGAAAACTTATCCCCAAAACAATGAGATGGATGCATTGCAACACTAACAGAAACATGTCATTAAGAAGCATGGTTTGCTACTTCTTCCCTTTAAAATCCTTGATAGCATACTATCTCAGTAAAACCTGGGCTCCTCTCATTTGCTTCATTTGAAATTCTCTGTAGGATGCATGATCACACAAGGTATGACAACCTCTACAAGATGAAGGAGTAGCTCTTGGCTTTCCAGCACTGAAGGTAATGATAAGAATGACGGCAAAGCCTACAAGCAGGCTTATGGGACTGTAACTACCTAACCTTGGAATGGATTAGCATCTGCCCTGTCTGTTCTCCTCCCCTTTGTGCATGTGTGGATTCACCACACCAGAGCCCATCTCCAGTATCCAGTTGCTCCTGGTACTGATGATGCAGTGGAATCTGGTCAGATTACGTCTAAGAAACCCTTCACAAATCACTGAGGATGCCCCGAAGGATAACACAGCAGTATTGGTACAAAGCACTAGGGACATGCTTAGTGATTTCTTTTCCCTACAGGGTATGGGAATTGCAGATAAGGAGAGCACTGTGCTTTCTTAGGGCTGCTCAGCATGCTACTTTGTTTATTTTGGTTCAATGAAGATGAAACAGATGCTATTTGTTGGTCAATAGTGATGCTGTTACCAACACGTGCAGGCGTGCATTGTGCATAGGACTGGAGATTTCACCCTTCTTCCCACACAGCCCTCAGACACTCACGTTGGCTGTTTTTTTCTTTCACTGCTCCTGTTATCCACTGCTTTTCAAAGCAGTCTGCTTTTCCAGACTGCTGACATGAGGTGCTGCTTTGAGGCAGCAGTGAAGGTAACCAAAACCTTCAGGAAGGCCCAGCGCAGATGCATCAGTAGGGTTCCTAAGGAGCACTCTGCCAGGATCTCATCAACTTCTGTGATTCATGCAAAGGACTGGCCTTGCAGGAAGAAATGGAGGGAAGGAACCTAGGAAAATGGAAAACCATGCATCTCTGAAAATATTTGAAACTTACATTGGATATTGCCACCAAAGCAAAACCTTGAGCAATAGTTTCCCATTTTCCATCTTTATTTGTCTCTGTACAGGCATTCACAGCAGAAAATGTGCAATGATATTATGCCCCTGTCTTCAGCTGATAATGAACAATCTAGTAGATAGATATATAGCTGTCACTTTGCTTCTGGGATCCATGTCATATACTGAGAGGACATTACCAGGTTCCAGAATTGTGAGTTTGATATATGTAAATGTTTTCTAAGTTTTACTGACAATGAAAATTCATTCTGTGAGTGATACAACACTAGGACTGATGTCAGAGAGCATGATATTAACTTTCAGTCATTTTGGCATGCTGTTCTACTAGTGATGAGGCAAAGAACTTGATAAGCAGTCAAGCAACTTCTAATTTAATTTACAGCAAGTCCTTTGACACAATGGCAAACTGAGCATATCCCAGCTAAAAGAGCATATGGAAGTTCATTTCCCAGTTACTCTGGTGACATAGAGCAATACCAAAGAGCAAGTTTCCTGATTCAGCTCTGGAATACATGTATCAATGTATTTCAACAGAAACAGCTTTTGGAAAGAAACTAAAAATCACACATTTATGATCCACTGTATGATTACTTACAAATGTAAGTCCTAACTCATCAGCCTTTAGAACACAGCGTATCTTGGTAACTTTATGTTATTTTCTTGAATAATCCCATCAGCTGTGCAAATTTGAATGACTTTGTCTTCAAGTGGCATTTATATCATAATTCACTAAAGTCATTGTAAAACACAAAAGTCAGCAATTTTAGTCAATCCTTGCTTTGTTCAAAATCACATTGACCAGCTCCACAGCGGAGATCTGTCTGATTATAACTTTGTGCATCTGTTATATAAAATGGATCATACAATAATAATCAGTCACACACTTTTCTGCTCTCCCAGTCTCTCCTGAAGAGTGTTAGGCAATTACCCTCCTATCACACTTGCTTTGTCTGACAGCAAACCACAGCTTTCACATGGGGGAAAAAAAGAATGGCAGAGCATCATTGCTTGGACAAGATTCACAACTCCTGACAAATTGCCATGCAGCTTGAATTGCTCCATTCAGAAGTAGAGCTGCTCTCCCCAGCTCCCACAGCGCAGCAGACAACAGCACTTGCCATGGCACAGCACAGGGTGCAGCAGCAAGAGTAAAGAGCTTCTTTTCCTCTTCCCATCTCATCAACCCTGAGGGAAGAGAGACTGAGATGCACAATGAAAACAGACGAGCTTCACAACAAGATTTACACTTACAAAATCCCAATTTAAAATTGGACACTAAGCAACAGCATGAAATTCAACAAAAGCAAATGTCAGGTGCTGTGCCTGGGATGGAGCAATGCCAGACCCAGGTACAGATGGGAGATGAGTGGCTGAGGAGCAGCTCAGCAGCATGGGAGCTGGGAGTGCTGCTGACAGTAGGCTCAGTGTGAGCCAGCAGCATGCCTGGCAGTAAATCACATTTTGGGGTGCATTAAACCCAGCATAGCCAGCAAGATTCTCCCACAAGAGTGTGATCTCCGTTATATAAAATGGATGATAAGGTCCCTAAAAGCTTCCAGAAGCACCAAAACTGCTACAAGGACTGGAAGGCATGTCCTGTGAGGAGAAGCTAGGACATTTGGGTTGCCCGATCTGGAGAAAAGGAGGCTCCAAGGTGACCTCATTGCTCTGCAGCTTCCTGAGGTGGAAAATGGAAAGGGAGCTGCTGAGCTCTGCTCCTGGGAATTAAAAGCAGGATGCATGGAAATGGCACAAAACTGCACCAGAGGAGGTTTAGACTGAACGATAGGAAATTTTCTCCCAGGAGGGTCTTCAAGCACTGGCACAGGCTTCCTTGCAAAGCGAAGATGATTGCCCCAAGCTGCCAGTGTTCAAGGGGCATTTTGATAATGCCCTCATAAATATGTTTTAATTTTTGGTTAGCCCTGAAATGGTCAGGCAGTTGGACTAAATTATCAGAAAAATTCCCTTCCAACTCTATTATTCTATTCTGTTCTAAAACTAAAAGCACTTTCAGCAGGACAGGAATGTGCTACCTGCAGTTTAAAATCACAGTTTGAAAAACGAGGACCAATGCAAAACAGTCTGAGTTTCAGTGAGACTTTTGGCAAAAGATCAGTAAATTGGAGCTAGGACATAAACCTATTAGCAATCTAGTTCCACACTAGGCTGTAAATGTCACAAAGCTCATGCAGTCATTAGTCATCCCTATGCACAGTACATACACACACAGGATAGAAAAGAGATCTTGTGAACACCTATCTTGAACATCAGCATGGATACAAATATCATCAGTAATAGGGGATAGCAGAGTAAACTGGGCCCAATACATACAGGAACCTCCCAAAACTATTTCCCCACAGCTCAGCTATGAAATACCACTGACATTTATATAAATTCAATTATTATTTTTAGATCTTGGTGATTTTCATTGCCTTTGTACTTGAGGAGTCCAGATAAACAGAGCCTAAATGCTGAAATGCTTTGAGAAAAGCAGTTGACATAAGTTTACTAGCCCCAGGTTGAAAAACGAAAAGGGCTGGAGCAGCAGCTAAGCATCCAGAAGTTAATTCTCTGCCAGCATACATGAATGCAGCTCCACTGGGCAAAGAACGTTCCCACCAGTCCTGTGACTGCTGATCTGAACAGAATCATTCTCCTATGGTTTACTGCAGAAACAGCCTGGCAGTACCTACCTAGTGCTCTTGCAAAAGCTAAAAGTGAGACAAAAGATCACACCAGACACACTCATGTCCTGATCTGTCTTCACAGCCAAAACTGTGCTGCTAGCTACTACCTCTATATGCCACATCATAATCTCTCCCACAGACCTTGCATATTATCTGCCCTTTAACTGACTCATCCAATTCTCCATTTGGAAAGCACATCTCCTTTGTGTTCGTTCAGGAAGACAAATATACTGCCTGAGTCATTAGGATTTTTCATGTGGTCTCATCTTAATGTTCCAATACTCCAGTTTAGACAATATCCACTTGGAGGAGTTCTTTGCTCAGCAGCAGGAAAGAAAATAACCTGACTCCATAATGAAAACCTCAAAAACATCCCAAGTACTAAAGGGTAATGAGACATGGCCCTGATTGATTGTCTAATAACCTTTATCTAGATACTAATGAATGTAATAAATTGTGAGATTTATGTACAGTCTCTGCTCACAGACCATCTTTTAAAGTACCTTCATGGAGAACAGCAAGTTGTGATGTGACTTCCAGCTTCAGTTTCACCAGGAAAAAAAAAAAAAGACCTGTATAATGTGTAAATTTGAACTGATGATCAATCAGCTGAGACATTACAGTGAAACAGTCTAGGGGAATAAACTTGCATTAAAGTTTAAGTATTATTGTGAAAAAATATATATTTAAAATTTCAGACATACTTTAGAGGTCACAGGAGCCAGCAAGAATGCTCAATTCATTTTATCATTATCATTATTTATTACAATCTCATAATTTATCAGTTTCTTAAAACCCAGACATAATATCTCAAGGTCTTCTTATATCATAGAACCAAAGAATCATAGAATGGGTTGGAAGGAGACCTTGATGTTCACCCAGTTCCAACGCTCCCACTGTGGGCTGAGTTGGCTAGTCTGGAAGATTCTTCCTCTACATGACCAGCAGCCATCCCCCTGCTGAAAGGGCTCCTCACAATCCTTTGCCTCTTCACAGGTTCCTAACTAAACCAAAGAGCACATTCAGAGTCTATCAAGAAGCTTCTCCTTTTTCTCCCTCCAGCTTTTCTGCTCCTGTGATTTTATAGGATGGTACTCTGAACCTGGCAGCTCCCCCAGGCAATGGGCTGTGCTCCAGGCTCATTCAGCAAACCTGGGGGCAGGATGAATCCAGCAGGACAAAACTGGGTCCAAAAAAATGCTTGGGTGGCACTGACGATGGCAAAGTATCTCATGAGAAAGCACTCGATGTGATATGCTAAAAAAAAGCATTAACTCACTACTGCCATGAAAAGATTCTCTGTGTCTGGGGATCAGTTCTAACACCAGCTACTTCCAAAGGATACCAGCTATCGCCTTCAGGATTTTCACTGTAAAAACAATTTTCCTACACTCTACAAACCTGAAAGAAATCCTAAACAGCTCCCAAGAAACTGAAACATCTCAGATGAAGGCAAGAACAGTAACACCTATAAAGTATATTTGTAGCAGCACTTAATGAACCATCAGGGCCTAATCCTCATTTAGATTGTGCAAATATGAACGACCTTTTGCTTCTTTTTATGTTAGCATCGTTTGCCAGCTAAAATCAATGTCAGTACAAATGAGCAATGAACAAGGGAATGTGTCCAATACTGTCTCTATTTTAAGATTCCAATGTTGATTTTTCAACTTTCAGAAAGATTCAACATAAATTTGCAGTATCTTTGTGGCAACATCATTGCCCATGACTATAAATATTCATAGAAACAGTAAGAGAAAATGCTTTGCTTTTCCAAGGACAATTGATCCTTCTGCAGAATTTACTTATTTGTATTATAGATCATCCAGTTTTTATTCTTTGAGAGAGAACGTTTAACAACTCTTAGCATGTGATGGTCTCCACATGACTTCCCATTCCCCGTGTTGGGAAGAACAGAGCATTTGCACAGCATTAATAAAGAATGCCTGTTCAAAATTGAAGAGAAACAGTAGTTGTTCCACAGCAATTAGTCATTAGCAAAGTGCAGACATGCAGCCTCACCAGAAAGCATCTCTGAATATGCAACCCTGACAGTCTTTTCAATAGACCTCTGCTTGCACTCTGCTTCTCCCGGTCACCAGAGAACAATAGCTATGACTAATTCAGGTTTTGAATGCTGCCCCTGCAGCACTACAGAATCTGCAGCACAAAAATAACAGATGTGCCTCGAGAACAAGTCTCACAGGTGCAGCTAGAACCAGCAATATGTGAGAAAACCCAAAGCTTGCTCCTATCAGCAAAGTTACAAAGGAGACCTTGCTGAGGAAGGCAAAGCTCATCCATCACTTCTTCTAGCAAGCAGTACACAAAGACCCAGTTTTTCCAATTTCCTTTCTCTTTTGAAAGCTTGAATAGCAAAAAATATTTGCAAGCTATGAAAATGTTTCCATGAAAGAAACTCAGATACTGGTCTAAATGAAGAGCATTATTAATGTTACTCCTAAAAATCCCATACCAAAAGCTATTTCCATAGCTGGAAACCTCCGGTTTTTGACAGGTTTATTTTCTAGGGGCACACATAATATACAAATTAAACAAGTATACAAATAATAAAATTTTATTTAGAGGTAAAAAATAAAGCTGATATTCAAGTCACATTTAAGATGCAAATACTGTCCTCTCAGGACTAGATAATTTCAAACTGCAAAATGATTTTGTTTATATTTCCCTCGATAAGCAAAGTATAGAGAAGCACGAAACAAATTTTGCATTTTATAGCTTCTAAACAAGTGCACCTCTGTCTAAACACAGAACGTAAACATAAATGTACCACACACTGCAACTTCAATTACAACTGTTAAACAACAGAGCTCTGAAATAGCTGCTCTAATTGCCAAAATATGCCATGCCTAGCACACCACGTAACACCACCAGCATAAATACCATCTCCTTCAGCTTCACTCATACCGCCAATCTTGCTGTATTCAAACCACATTCCACAACAGCACTTTCCAAGCTGAGGATTTTGCCTCTGAAATTCTTTATGTTTCTATTAATTAATGCTCTACATAAATGAAAGGAGTTAAGGCATCTGTCTGGTTCATACATTAACCTGAGATTCAGTGTTCCTGTCCCATCTGATCTACAATGATTGATTTAATCTTAACAGCAACCATTAACTATTAGGGAAGCATTACTTCAACAATGTAGATACACATGGGTGTCAACTGCACAGCGACAGAGTGCCCTGTATAAATAATAGGCTCCGAGCTAGATTCATCAAAGAGAGCAGGAAGATGTCTTGGAAGAGAGAGAGGGAAAATGAATTCGATGAATCATGTAAGTGGCAGCCTGCATCTTGAGAACAGTTCTCCATACTGTGATTATGAATGTGTTACATGCAGAGTTTCGTCAGCAATTGCTGAAGAGGAGTAAGATGCTCAGGAGCAGCACAGTACGTTGGTGAGCACAGCACGTGGGAGGCTCTGATTCAGGGCCCAGGAACTCTTCCAAATGGCCCCAGTGGGACTGATAGCAAAGCACTATCGGAAGAAGGAAGGAAATGCAGGACTTCAGATGTGCTTCAGGGTAATGATGGTGCCACGACGTGCTGATCACAGGCCAGGACTGCCACAGCCAGTCCCCTAGCCAGCCCAGGCCACAGTGAGAAAGTGATTTGGAAACTCAAGAGCCACTGAGGAAGAGCTGCTGTACTGTCCCAACACTGACGGGGGCTGATTGTATCACACAAATAGCAAACATCATCGAGTGAATCCCCACTGCTGCTTCAGAGCTGATCCTTTATAGGCAACCCACACACTGAGTCGTAATTACATATGTCATTCACTGAATAATTTCAAATTAATGAATGTGTTCATGAGTATTTAAAGTGCTTTCACAGACCATTCACACACAGAAAGAGCTTCAGAAGCGCCACAAGAACTATGGGGAAACAGGCTTTCACTGTGAGTGCATTTTATAGTTTAAATTCACACTGATTCTTTGCCAGGCTGAGAAGGAAATTTTCTCAGCTGGATTTAGATTATACACAACCTCAGGTTATCAGGGGGCCTAAATGAAGGGCATGCCATCAACGTGAATAGAAGGACAGAAGTTCATCACTTGGCTGCAAGTGTGGCCCTGTATGCAGAGCCATAGCTCCAGGGGAAAAGACTTTACAACAGCTTCCTCCACAAAGCCATGCTGAAGCAGCAGCAAATGCCTGCCTGCTTCAGGAAACCATATTCCATTTTGTTCCCATATTTTCTGCAGCTGAAAATGAGCTGGGATAAAGCAGACTACCAGTTAAGTCTAAATAGTTTAGATGGAACAGGCTTTGGTATTGCAGTCTTCTTAGATTCTTTGTTGGGGTAGAAAGTGAAGTACTTGAGGTAGATCTCAACTTTTGTCACTTCCAGACACTGCACCAGTTGTGTGTCCAGGAGGCCATGCCTCATTTTCAGATATGCACCTCATCAAATAAATCCAGTGCAGTTTCTGGAATTGATTCTTAACTATCACAGTGAAAACCAAATCAGAAAAGCCAAAGCAGTTGCCACTGTTGCCAAGGCAGGAAACAGAAGCTCCCTCACCCTGAGACTTCCTTCTCTTCTCCATTTACCCTTGGGAAAGTGAGAGCAACTTGAGATCTTAGCACTTCCAAAGCTCTTGCAGATGTACCCAGAGGCCAGCTCTACCTTGAATCATGGAGCAGAAGTATGCAGGAATGGAAATAATCTCCTAAGTAATTAATTTTGGTTCCTCTCCCTCACAAGAAATCATGTTGTCATGCTGCCCTCCCTTCAACGGTTGGACCCAGGCCTGGGGAGCTGGAGACAAGCCTGCACCACTGGTGAGGAAATATCCTTCCACCATGACCAAATGTGTCTGAAGAGCCCACAGGAATGTGTCAACACTGATAGACAGGCAATGCATAGAACTCACCTTAGAAAAGGAAGCAACTTCTCAGAGGCAATGGAACATCTAATTATGCTAAAAATAAAAGGAAAAATCAGTCGAAGTAAATTAGGAGTATGGAAAGTGAAAGATGCAGAATTTTTTGATAGAGCCTTCTACAAGAGGGAAATCATAACTGTTAACATCCCTTCCCTACTAATCTCTTTCTCTTCCTGACTGCTAAGGAACAATAAAAGTCCATGCAATTTTGCTGACCATCAGACATCAGTTAGTTTTTCATACAGGGACCACAAGACAGGAAACGGGATCACCTGTATTTTGAATGTACCTTCTCCAAACCCGACACAGAACATTCCCACATGACAAATGTTAAGGCCCTGTTCAGTTTCTCACTGCTGATCTAGCCTGCACAGTACACTTGAAAAGTTGACAAATCATAGAGATTTTTCACAGACAATGCAGTTGCTGCTGCGACCACAGCTACATCAGCTTTAATTTTAAACCACGCATCCTTCTCTTTAATTTAAACATCCCCTTTAGTGCAGAATGACAGAACTGTACAATACAGCTGGCCTAGGTTTATTAAACTTCACTGCAATGTGTAGCCAGTCTGACTAGTTGGTTTGACATTGATATGAACTGAAAAACATGCTGATTTATTGTATCTGGGTCTGAAGGTGATTGTTTATTGTCACTGCCACACAGATGCAAAAACACTGCCTGGGGGAGAATGTATCAGCTTGCAAACAATATAACAGGAGAAAAAAGTATTTCTCAAATAACATAGCAGACTACTTGTGATATATCTGGGATCTTTGCTGAACCTGCCGCTGAGTAAAATGGCTAAATTTAACAAAACAAAATTAAAAATAAAACACTGTGTCATCATGTGCTCAATTTTGGCACTTAAAACTGATTTAGCCAATACTTCTGAATGAATCACACTGTCCTTCTTCCCTTCATACTTGAGGAGAAACTGCCCCAGGTTTCACAGGAACTACAAGCTGATTCAACACTATCCCAGATGTCTACAAAGGACTGACACGCAATTCCTGATGCAAATTGAAGTACATTGCTAGAAGTGGCTTAACTTTACATTTCAAGGAGATCCATGAGCATTGCAGTACAAATTAGGGACAGGAAATGTAAATAGCAAAAGAAATTTCACTTATCACCACTTCTGAAAGTAATCATGAAAGAAAAGTGCCAGAAGACAGAGAGCATTTTCACTTTCTTTCCTCATTTTTTTAAGCTGTTAACCTAGACCAGAGCAAAAGATGACATTCAGATCCTCTGAGGGAAGAAAAAAAAGCACTAAGAGTTCATCCAGTGCTGTTATTCAAACACTCCTGCATCCATCAGATGAAGCACAGTTCCATCAAGCTGGAGTTTCTCCCTGAGTGAGTCAAAGCAGAGGCAGCAGCACACCAGGGCAACCTGGCAATGCAGGTGTGGTGCCTGGTTGCCTTCCTCCTATCATACGACACACAGCAGGTACACAGCCAGGAATGCTGGCAAGGTGAGGGAAGATGGTCACATCCATGTCACCTTCAGAAATCTGCTCTTGAGATCAAACAGAAATGTTTCTCTGGCTTGAAGAAGCTTAAAAATTAGAGAGTGGTTTGGATATATCCACAAACAACCACTGACTTGTGGGTCAGAGCATCAGATCCTTTTATAATGTTTAGGTTTTATCAGAGAATAAGCATTATTCAGAAACATAATCAAATAATAGAATTCAAATGGACATCTGAATTTTGACTGAGAAGTACTGCAAGCTTAGAAGGATTCTGAGCTAAGATTTGATGACTAAATAAATGAATAAAGTTATCTCTTTGTGGCTGTTTAGTTGATTACTAGATTTTTCTATCACACAGCCCTAGTTCTCAGCATACTCACACACAGAGTAACAGATTTCCCCTCACCAGTGCCGTTAGTGACCTTGTCCCTTGGCCTGAGCACTATGTACACAGAGTGCCACCTGTCAGTGACCTTTCAATGTCACAGAAATAACTGAAAGGAAACAAGCAATCACCTTTTCAACTGAAATTTCATTTGCAAGCTGTAATTTTGATGTGAAAAAAATATACATTTTTGGAAGTCAGAAAGAAGGCAGAACACTACCTATTACATGGATGTCATGATGACTTCTCTCCAATCATTCAGTAAACACATTCTCAAGAACACTTCTCATCATCTCTTTCGTCTTCGTTTTACTGATCTTACAGTGTAGTGAAAGAAACATCTGTGGAAAAACAAATGTAAGAGTGATTGCACATTCAATCATAGAGAAGTTACATGTTGCTATCCTACAAAATCAGCTGTAATGAAACACTGAACCAGGTCACCAGGGCGTAATACTTGTTGTGTGATCAGTACAGCATCCATCTCTGTCAAAGAACCAAGATATCATAAGTCTCTCAGCTCAGATGTAACCACATCTTACAAATCTACCACATCATGTGGCAATTCTGATGCTTTTCATGACTTCAAATGGCTTGAAAATATAGCTTTAGTCCATCTTCACATCTTTTTGTGTGTAGATTTACAGATCTGTGTACTATTCATCTTTTCAAATCACCTTGTACACATAATGTATTGGTGATAGCGAGGGGATGGTTCACATCTCTCAGTCTTTGCCAGTGATTTAGACATGTAGGTTTAAGTGACCAACTGGTCCTCATCCATGCTCTTTAGTGAGTTCTTGGCATCTCTAGAGTAAAGATCATGAGAAAGAAAAAGGTTTCTTGGGATTGAAAACTCTGCATCATGATGGCATAATCCTACCAAAATGGAAGATGTGAAAAATAATAAAATAAGGAAAATAAAATTTCAAAGGCTGTGGCAAATTCTATCATGGCTCCCTGGATTAAATGACAATTTCTGTGCAATCCCTGAATTTAAATCCTGCCTTCTACTTGGGGTAAATCAGGACTATGTGCAAAATTTCCTATATTTAAACAAACAAAGCAAAGACAAAAGTTGACCAGCATCTGAACATTCTTTAAAGTAAGAAAGTCTGTGCATATACATAATTTCTGTTCCTTCATACTTCCCAGCATGTGTAAAGCAAGTCCCTTCCAAGTCTCTTTTTGCCTTACATTAGCCGAATTTAATTGTAAGTGCTAAATGAGAAGTCTCAGAGTCTCTCAGCTCATTAGAGTAACATGCACCAAAAGAGTTAAGCAGGTAACTGATTTTATCATCATTTTGTACCTCCAAGCTTATTTTAATGAGAACAGATCCACTTTCTTAGTAAATTCATAAATAACTTTCCTCATAATTAATTGTCTCTCCATGAAATTTTAAGATGGATTTGAATTTGCCAGGAACAGGCTGATTTCCTTTGTAATTAACTAATGTATCAAAAGGGATCATTTATAATGTCTGCGGTCAACATCAGTCAGCACTGTTACAGGGCAGCACAGTAGGGCACGACTAATGAACACATGATGGAATCAAAACTGACAGACAGAAAGTCATAAATCTTTAATTTGCATCCTGGATTTTGCATTTTATATGGGGATTTTGCCTCAAAATGATGCAATTTGCAGAGAAGCTACAGGAGTGAAGTCAATGTCAAACTTGAAACATGCAGAAATTTCTGTCTTCAGAAAGTGGCTGGAGAATTTGGCACTGGTTCTCATAGGCTCCTTAGTTATCTGTGTGAGCAGAAACATGCAGGGACCAGGACCCATTCCACTTCCATCAGCAGATTCTCTAAAATGTCATGCTTCTCATGAATGCCCCTGAAAATTGGAGTATTGATTACATAATATACTACAGTGATGGGTGCTCTATAAATATCTAAGATCAATAGCATTCTCATCCTGCTTATCCTGGACAACAACAGTCTGCAACTCCTCTCTAAATATTGACTCTTCTCCTGTCTTAGCTGCTCTGCCTGACCCAATTTGTTCCACCCCAGTAACTCTCTTACTCCATATAACTTCCATATAACCACTCTTAAAGGTTGCTCAAGCATCTGTCACTAACTCCTTTATTGCAAGCCCTAGCAACTCTTTTCCAAGTCTGATTCCTCTATGAAAGATTATGAACTGATTGCATTATCTCTCAGAAAATTAACACCAGTGTTCATTCAAGTCCATTACTCCAGATGAAGGTTTCATTCACAGATCTGTGGCCAGTGCTCTAGAGGAAGTCAACCTGAAAGACCACATCTGTGGTTATGGCGTTACATCAGCAGGACTGAATCGTGGTGTGGGTGGGATGATGGCACAGTCACAGAGCTGTGCCTACATCACATGGCCACACCATGCTCAGGGGAGAAAAAGGAGCTGTAAATCTCAGACTCTTCTTCAAATACTGTGATTTTGAACTATTTTGAATAGCCATTATGCTATGCATATGTTAATTATAAAACAGAATGCACTAAGATCAGGTCTGTAGACTAAAAAGATGCCGAGGTCCTGATATCCATGTACTGCATGTACCAGGGTGTTTCACCCACTTCAGACTAGTTTTAGTCTGGTCCTATCCACTGAAAGCTCATTTGCACTTGGAGCACTGTATCTGTGCTCCCAGAGCATGTCTTCTAGTTTTGTTTCATCCAGAAGCAATCCAGTTCATGAACTTCAAGACTCTGCCTTGATGCTGACCAAAGTTCACGTGGGCAGATCACCAAAAGACTAACTCCAAAACATACCCCTGACCCAGGTTAAAACCCACAGATATCTGCCTCTCACCCAAAGATGTCATCTAAAAAGGAGTATGGGGACAATCTCATCTTCCCACAGGTCATGTCACCAAATTCAGTGTATGCCAAAAGGTCCAAGAGCTGACCTGAAGGCTAAACATACATGTTTGAATGCATTTAGCCATGCCATGTGCATGACAATTCCTTTGTCCAGCAGAGGCCAAGGCACAGCACATTGCTGTGTTCTCCAGGCTCTGCCCTGCACTGTGCACCCCCCAGCTGGGCAGCCACAGAGCTTTAGACACAGCTTTGGGGGGAAGGACAGTGGTTATTAGAGGTGCAGGCAGATGTAATGGTAGGAAAAAAGGGGGACAAGTACAGTCTCATCGACATCAGATCCAATCATTTTTATAGGCCTGTTTATGCACTTGAGATAGGCACTCCTAAGCAAGTTCTATTGCACTGAGCTTCGTTCTAACATTACATGAGAGCACTAATGCAAATGCCATAGAAAAATTTGCACATCCATTCCTTATTTAGTTTTTCTTCTGGTATTTCCTACCCCTTATCCAATCTGCCCATGCATTCCTGACTTTTCAGAATTATGGTAGAATGCAACCTTATTATCGCAGTCAATACTACTATTAATAGCAGATCTGAGTAATATCTTTCTGGCATAAAAGTTGTTTTTAGGACCACATGGTGCTAGGCCTAGCCTACAAGCAGCTACAGAGTCTGGGCAGAGATGTTTGGAGTTTAAACACCATATGGAATGAGCGAAAATTAACCAGGAAGCACACAGAGGGGCAGGAACACTGCCAGGATTAAGAGAAGGCATTCCCTCAGATTTGAGCCATGCAACAAATGAAGGAAAAAGGCTTTGGATTAGGTCTATTGTGTTACATAGCAAGTGCTCATTTTAGCTCTGCTTGTTTCAAAGGTAAAATTTTGGTTATGAGGAACCACCTTCTTTATAAAAAGCAATCATTCAAAGATGGTGAAAAGGAAGATCATTTCCACTTATGGGTAGCAAAGCTCTCCCAACATGAGGATTAAATAACGTCTGTGATGTGAGAATTCCACAGTGTAAATACCAAGAAACTACTCTCCATATTAAGCAAAATTTATTCCTAATAGTAGCAGCTTGTTTACATGGCAACATGCCGTATTTGCAAAGCTCTTTTACAAATATCCTCAATGGTTCCAAGCTGCAAGCAATCTAATAGAAATGTATTCTACAATCTACATGCTAAATCATCCTTCTGAAGGTCATGTTTTTCCACCTCATTGTGTTTGAGTCAGCTTTGGTAGATGGCCATATTTCCTGAGACTCAGTGCCACAGAGAGTGAAATAAGGGGAACGTTTTGGCCTATGTACAAAATATTTTTGCTTTCAGGGGCTTAAATGCTTTTAAAGCTGCTTTGAATCTCGCATAGGGCAAGTAATAATGAAGCACGTAAAGAGCACTGAAAAAAGCCCAACAACTAGGTGAATCTGCCCTATTACTCTGCAATAGAAGACCTTTTTTACCTACTGTTTTCAGTAATTTGAAGACTAGTTCAGTGCCAAGGAACTCAGCAACACTTTTGAGAGAAAGGATGCATCTCAGCACTTTTTTATATTATTATTTTATTGTTACGAGCCATCTCCTGCTGATGCACAAAGAGGAAGAATATCAACTTCTGTACTTAATACTCATTTCAGAGCACAGTACCTAAAACATTCTGCACTTCAAAATCACATATATGTCAACTCAAGTTTAAGATATCTAATTTTCATTTACAGTATCAGTATTTCTCATTTTAAATCTTTATAATCTATTTAGCCTTGTCTCCAAAAGTATATGATGTGTTGTTTCTAAGACCAAGGAGACACCAATATTTCTTTTCCATGTTTTCACCTCTAAAGAAAACAATATGTTCCATTAAGGCTTTACTTCAAAATCTCTGGAACTCAAAAAAGAAATCTTTATTTACAATTTGGATCTAAGAAAACTATTTGAAAAGTCAGGCTGAATAAATTGCGTTGTTTCAGTCCAAAAACTAAAGTTTTCTATGTTTTTCTAACAAGAATTTTTTTAATGGTTTCAAAATATCATTTGTGCTTGTCAAAATTATATCTACATTTTATTGTATGTTTGTTTTCTATTAAGAATTTTTTCTATATTTCAATCACTTTGCAAGCCTAAATAACACTTGCTTATATAGCTCAGGTTACATCCAGTCCTACTCAAACCTTAGGAGGTAATGTTTATTTACAGAACCATAACTAATACACGCTGCTGCCTGTGTCATTACAAAGTCTAACACAACCCGATGGTTGTCTCTGCCTTCATTAATGTGAGAATTAACCATCCTTTAGCTCAGCACTGAAGAGAGCTAACTGAGAAATTCATCCACACAAGGAAATGAAGGGACTTAGTGCCCTGATAGATTCTCCCATGATTAAACCCTACCACAGCATCAAGCAGATGACTTCCAGAGAGCAACCGATTGCTCCTTGCAAGGAGATGAATCACAGAGCCCAGCTATTTGTGTTACAGAGATGAGAGCCACTACAGTCAAGTGAGGTCACTAGAGAAGGCTACTACAGAAACGACAGGAAATGCAGCTTGCAGAGATGCATTTATCACACCACCAAAGGGCTGAAGATGCATTTACACATCTGCCCATTTTGCAGTTGTGATTATGGTATCAATGCAACACAGGTCAGCTCAGGTAGCAGTGCTAGTGAGGAAAGCACTGAGCCATTCAGGGACTTCACTGCCAGTATCCCTGACAGGTTTTGTGTGGTTCATACTAAAGGATAGTTTTTCATGCTCTGGAAAACTGTGACACCTCAGTGAAAGTTACTTTGGTAAGCCTACATATACCTGGCATGCGTGCCCCTGTGGTGTAAGAAAACTGTTAGTTTCATGATACAATTCCCAGAAGTCTGTCAAACCTTCTCCATTCAACCACAGCCCAGCAGAAAGCCATGCAGGACTCAGCACACCAGTGTTCAAGTGACCACAAACTGCTGGAACCTAATGGCCATGGCAGTTGTGAGATTGGATTCAGTGAATACCAGGGTTTCAGGTGGCCTTCAAATTTACTAATTTACATGAAATCAGTCAATAATAACAATTCTGATGCTTTTTGTGCAGTTCCAAAGATCATTATATCCATTCGCCATCTATGATTCATTTTGCTTCTTAATTCAACAATCTATTTTTAAGTCCAACAAAAAAAGCCTGCAATCACAAGCACCACAGGTGGACTGCATTTTGAGTAGCCTACAACCTATTATTGCTATTAAATTTGCTACTTTTTCATTTCAAGAACTATCATAAACGTTTAAGAGAAAAATGCCCCTTAAAAGTCATAAACAAATAATGAGATTTTGCACTTATCTCAAAAGTAATTTTGAGATTGTATTGCTAAGCTCTTTAATTGTAATTGATTATGTTCAATTTGCCACACATATTTAATCCTAGCATTCAGGTTGGATACCCTGTTCTGACTGACCTTGACTACACGAGATGCAACACTTGTTGCTGAAATTGAACAAAATTGGTTCCCTCTTCTAAATGCTTTGAAAGATTAAGTGTGAAATTACAGCTTGAATATCAACCAGAGCAATACCAAGGTCATGCAAGTTAAACCTGAGTGCTCAGGATGTAATCAGGAAGCAGATGCACAAAAAAATTTTACTGTGTTTTCTTTAATCCATGAAGCACTTGACTTTTTCAAATGAGAATGGAGAACAGCACAGGGAAAGCAACAGCAGCTTCTTGAAGCCTTTCAGGAAATCCACTAACCACAAATTGCCAAATACCCATGCCTTGGATTAAAAACCTGTTCAAAGAAAGTTGACAGCTATTGTGCCCAGCTTTAATTGCTAAAAAAAAATACATCACTTAGCAACAGCCTAACCAATATCAATAGGAAGAGCCAAGACCTGCACTTCTAAGGCAAGCTTAGAAAGCTTTTATACAGTTGTAAGGAAGTTATGGTAGGGCACAGGAAAAGCTAGGTAAATAAAGGATTAACACAGAGGGAGATATGACCTTCATTGCAACGTAGAGATAACCAAGGAGTCTGTAAATTAACTAGTTGCAGCAGACCAGCAATGTGAGCAGGACAGCACACATCTGAGCACAGACTGCTGCACTCTGCTTTGTGTGACACAAAAGCCAGAAAGACTCTGCATGAACTATGGATGGACGGCACAGAGCGGAGGAACACCACTGTCACGGATTTGGCTCTGTTGCACATCAAGAACTTCCTAATGCAACTGACCCCACTGGCCTATTTCCCTTGATTGTTGAGTAAATCAAGGCTAGGACTGCCTGTGGACCCCTAAGCAATGCTGCTGTGTACATCCTATATTCAGCTCCCACTAAAAAAAATTACCCAGAAGACTTCCAAATCTCAAATAGAGGTACAAAACAAAAGCTTATCCCTGGTGTCCTCTTTTTCACACACCTTCCCCAAACACCAATGCCTGCTTTGTGGGTGCTCTACAGGCTGTTGCTGAACTTTGTTTTAGAGAACTTTGTGTAGTGGTGGGACTAGGGCCAACAACAAGCTCCCAAGCCATGAGAAGCCATGAGAGCCTAGAGAAGGATCTGCAGCCATTGGAGAGAAGTCTGTCCAAGTTGTACTCCTTCTATTTCCACAGCAGGGATGTCTGGTGACACAGGCAAGGACTTGAGGGCAGCGGGGTTCACGTGGCTCTTGGCAGGACGGGGTCTGTGCTGCTTCCTTCAGCTTCTCCCTTCCTTCAGGAAGGCCCTGCTGAGCCCCCCAGCTCAATCTCCCAGTTGCTAAACTCAAAATGCTACATTTGCAACAGTCCAACAGAGCACAATGCAGAGATGAGTTCTGATCACAAACAAAGCTTTCTGCATTATGTGGATCAATACAATCAATGATAAATAGTATAACCAATTTGTGCACATCTCTGCACTCAAGTTTTATAGTCAATATATTTAATATAGATCAAGAATTTCCTAGTATTTTTTATCCCTGTTTCCGACATTCTCTTCTATCTTTCTCCTATCAAAGCTAGAGCACAAAGCTCTGCAGCTGCTAAACCTGGTGCTAAAGAACATTTAGCTGGAAACCTCATTGCTCTGAAATCAAAAACATTTGATAAGGAATGGTAATCCTTACAAGCACAACAAATTGAGTGTAGCTTTCAAATTCTACAAGTTTCTACAGTTGTATCAGCAAAGTCTCATTATATTTATTTTTTCCTATAGATCTTCTTGCGCAGTGCTGTTCTGACAGCTAGCTGACATCATTATACTTTTGTAAAACATAATTTCTCAGGTTCAGCCTCAGGTCCTTAAAATCCTCCAGCTGAAGCAATCTTCCCTATTCTGAAAGTATGTATTTTAGGATATGCTTTCAAAAATCAGAGACCACCAATATCTACAGATGAGAAAACATAACTGCCTGGTCTTGCATATTGCTCAGCTAGTAACCTCACACAAAGGGCTGTGATTGCCAGCTGATGGACACTGACACTGCAATTAGGAGCCCCGGTGATCCTACTACCTTTCACATGTCCTTGCAGCATCAGTGGCAATTAGCAATAAACTCCAGAATTCCCGGGCCCTCATTTACATCATTGCAACTTCATTAACTTAACTGAGCACCAATGGATGAATTACAGACAAAATTCAACACAGATAAAGTTCAGCTGTGTTTTCAGTGCTAGCCTGCTCAAACAGTGCCAGCAGTGCCACTAGGAAGCAACAAGTTCATTAAGAAAGAAGGCATTTCTGGTGCATTTACTCTATAGACCAAAAGAATTCCCTATAGATGAAGAGAACTAAATGAATTACAGAAAGCCAGGCTTTGCTTGCAGTATTTACTTGATCAACATGCTATTTCCATTCAATCCTGCAAAATCCCAATAGAAATGGGTTTATGTGGAACTCTTCCAGACCATGAACAGTGCCTACTACAAATAGTTACTCAGTAGAAAACGCACTGAGCTTTTTCTTAGTATCTATTGAAAATGTTCAGCATGAAAACTACCTGTTTTCATACTAAATCAATTCTCCATAATACAAATTAAGGGTGTTTATATACATATGTATATATTTAAACACAGCAATCAGGCACTGGAACAGGTTGTCCAGGGCAGGAATCACAGCCCTGAGCTGCCAGAGGTATTCAGACATCACTCTCAGACTTAGGGTTTGAACTGCATGTGATGCTACGTGTGACCAGGAGTTGGACTCCATAATCCAGGTGGGTCTTTTCCAGCTTAGGATATTCTATAACTTTTATAATATTGATTAGAATTTACTAGGTAGTATAATGCAACATCTCTAGCCTATGATGAAGTCTGAAAAAGTAAACAAAATAATGAAAAAAAAATCAGTAATTCATGTTTACTTGTGTATGCACCCACTTGGTTTTGCATCATAATTTACCTTCTTACTAACATCAATAGCAATATATGAAGAAAGGAGACTTCCTATTTTTGAAAACTCCTGGCAATGCTTTCTTTATTAACATTTCTGCGTTAGAGCTGATGAATGGCTGGTAATTTCATTCTTGATCTCTAATTCGGCATGAGAAATGGTCAATTTCTGAAAAGACACTTTGACTCCAATTTATGTGAAGTAGTTTCTGTTTACTGATCGGTAGTTTTTATTTCATATCATTTATATTCTAATTTGATTTTCTTCCCCTTTTGAATAGGGCTTATGAATTCATCACAAGGACCCTCTTAAGACAGACACAGGTTAATAACCATTACAGATGCATGAAAATGTATCAGCTAATTTTCTACCTACATCATGCTTACAGGGAATTCAGACCTTATCAAATTTACTCCAGACCTTATCAAATTTATCTTACACCTATGAAACGTTAGGGGAAATGGGAGCAAAGAGCTAGAAAACTAAAGATGAAAGAAAGCATTCATGAAAAAATAATTAACATGCACAGTGATCTTCCTGCTTCTGGTTTCAGTAGCATTTTGCAAGATTAAGAAGTTCAGGGCTTCATCTATAATTATCAGAACTGCTAATGGATAATTATTCAAGCAAGTTAACTGCCTCTGTTTGCTCTCTATCATTTTATCTTTTTTTTTTTTCCCTAACTTTGGTAAATAGCAAACCATTTTTATCTCCCTTCTGCAGCCTCCAGAACATGACAGGCTTTTAAGAAATGCCATCTCCTTATTACTGTGTCGTTTTCTGATATTTAACAAAAGACCAATATGTGCTATGTATTCTCTAAGCTCATCTTTTTATTATCTTTAAGAAAAGGATCTTTACTAATAAGCTTACACTGACAGACTACGTACTGGACAATTCTTAAATGCAAGCTTTTAACTCTGACAAAGCATTAATTTCTGAAAGAAAATAATAATAATGAATCTCCTATCAGAAAGAAAAGTAGAAATAGCAAAGCCACTTCTACAACTGACTGCCGTGTTCATTCCATATCACTGCCACGTGTTAAATAAGTGAACTTCCATTAAGCAGACTTACTATGAGCATAACAGCTGAAATCAATGAGATTAATTCCTGATTTCTATCCGGTAGCGGCCAGAGGGAAATCAGCCTCGTAGCTCAGAACAAGAGCATAAATGTGATTTCCAAAACTTAGACCTTGATGGTCTGCCTTGGGGGCAAAAATTAGGTGGATAAATCCACAGTGATTCCACTGCAAATTCCCACTGACTTTAGCCGTACCACACACAAAACATGTGCATAGAAATTAATCACAAAACAGGTGCTGTAAATTAATCTCCCTAAGAGATTTTATTAGACAAACTAGTGAATGATTTCCCCTGTGCTCTTCAATAAAGCTGTAATTAGGGGTATATATTCCAAAAGGCTTTCAATGACATGCCAAATACTCCAATAATGCAAAAGTTAGTTGTTCAAAACAGGACAACTTTTTTTTTTTTTTTTCAGTAAAATCTTTGGCTAACTCCAAAAACTTTTTTCCATCTTATATATTTTAGACTGCTTGTGTTGGTAGAGGTGACTAAAGGGAACTACAGTGTAAGAAATCAACAAGATTAGTGAAGCCTTCATCCTGTTTTGTGGTCATTTAATGAAAGGAGCTGCTGCAGTTCTTCTCTTTTACTCATTCTTGCATTTATAGATGTGCATGGCAGGCTCTTCACATAAAAGGAATGCTCTTTTATGAAAGAAGGAATAAAACCTTTTCATTCACAGCTAAAGGAAAAAAAAAAAGGGATTTGGAGAATTTCAGATGTTCTAGAATACTGTAAGTACTTTAACCTACCATTTTTTGAAATGAACAGCTTCTGGAAGGACAGATAGTGCATCGCTAGTGAAAGAGGCTCACCACAGTGAACCATTTTACTCAGTTACAAGTATGAGGGCTGCTCCAAGAGCAAGGCTTCCTTTTTTATTCTGTTGGCCCACAACCTCAGAAGCAAATGATGGTCGTATGGTCGTATGGTCAACGTAGAGGTTGAACCTTCCCACCACTATCCTGTTACATTTTGATGCCATGCAACAGAAGGCAGCAAAGGGGCAGTCTGAATGGCTTCTGACACTGAAGTGCGTGGAAAGCAAAGATGTTGAACTGAATTCTTCCACACAGAAGTAATTGCACCCATTGACATTCAGTGGCACTTGCTGAATGACCACTGACTTAATGGAGACCAAATAGTGAATGTGAGCATAGCAAGGCAGTGGGTGGTGTGTTTCTGCAGAGCTGACGGTGACATGGTGGTGACATGACTTTCTGGACTACCTTGCAGAGTTTCACAAGTGCAGCATACAGGCTCAGTGAAAATGCATAGCTCCTGGTGGTAACTACACTGCAAAAGAGTGTTTTGTAGCTGAGAACTTGCTCTCTCAAACTGTGTCATTATGCTGTTTGTATCCGTTGTAGTTTCTACAGAAACAAGTAGGAGGCATTACTTTTGGAGCGACCTCCATAGATTGAAGACATATGCTGGCTAGCTTCCAAGCCCACTTCTGAGCACCAGAAGAATGCTTTTGCAGCCTGTACAAATTCCATCCCATATGCAGACAAAAATAGGAGTTATTCAAAGCGCTACCCATAATATTTCTAATGAAGACTGCAGATCCTTTAATTCAAAAGCTGTTCTAATGTTTTTCTTAATCTCCAGTAGAGTGCAATTCTTTGAGCAAAGTATTTAATGCACATTCGTCAACAAAATGTGACAAATTTAATTTTTTCAGTAAAATTCAGCAAAAAAAAATTTACAACTATGTATAAATTTGAACATTTCCTAACAGAAATCCAGGACGTAAATATAAAACATATTTTCTCTGAAACATTCAAAATTAAATGAACCATTGTCTTTCGAATGAAAAAAAAAAAAAAAATGACACATTTTACTTTTGAATTCATCAAAAGCATTGAATAATTTTGGGCTTTGTTCAACCTGAGGTTGCATTTTCACTGTTTTGATGAATTACTGGTGAGATGAAGAACTTGAGTAGCCATCAGCAAAGACCTTTAATGCAAGTATTCAAGCTTAAAACTCAATGTAATACTATCTGATGTCATTAGTCAAAAATATGATACATACTAAACTACTTGAATAAATTTTCTTCTTTACTGATTCAAAGATTCAATAGTAAAAGCATAAATAAAAGAAAAATAGAATTTTTTCTCCTGCCTACACTGCACTGGACAGTAATTCACTACAGGAATTATTTCCTTGGTACTTGGCACTACAGCAAGAGCACACACAGATTAATTTACCAGTACCTACAATAAGAAAATGTGCCAACTATTTCTACACCTTAGCAACAATATTCTATGAAGAAATAAAAGGTTCAGGGGATTTAATTTTTTTTTTTTTTTTAACATATAAAAACTTGTAAGAACTGCACCACTCTGAATGGTACAGATCAGGATTGTATTGGCATTCAGTGCATTTATTGTTAATGGCATTACAGAGTGACATTAACGTAACCAGGCATGGCGGGCCAGGCTCACTCTGGAGACTGGAAAAATGGTAATTGGGAGTACAGACTGTCAGCAATACATGATCTCAGTGTGAGAAGCCAACTGTATGCTCCATCACACCGACCTTTAGAAAAGGAAAGACTGGGAAGGCATTTGGGAATAGCCTCGGGTCTGCTATTTAACTACTCTAAAAACATTCTCGTTAAGCCACAACAACACCTTCAATAAATTCATAGTGGGAATCCCTAGTTTATGGTACTACTTTTTCATTTATTTTGTCTTAGTTTCCTCTCTGTTATCGTTCAGTGCAGCACTCATCTAAGGAATGATAGAGCTCTCCTCCGAGCCACGCTCAGGCAGTGACAGCAGCAGCAATAAAGAATGCTGGAGAAAAGAATTTCCTACACGCACCCCCTAGCTCTATTCAAGAGGTGTTACATTCATGGTGAACTTTATAGACAAGCACCCTGAAGGAAAACGTGCCATCAAACATCTGGGCAAACTTCACACAGGTTTCAGTTGCTGGGACTGCACCCAACAGGGTTATAAAAGGGTATAAAAATCTGTGCATTAAGCACAGCCTCTTGTCTTAGTGCTTTTGTGCTTAACATTGCCCAAAACGTTACCTCTCATTTGTCTTTCCCCTCATTCCACACTCTGGGATAAGGCAGCAGAAGATCTGAGAGCACCAGCTTGCGCACTGAAGGACAGCCACCCTTCCCCAGGCTGTTCCTTCCCGGGGATTAAGGGCCCCACAAAGGCACATATGCAAACAGATACTGCTGCTTTATTGTGTTGGCTTTTTTTCTCCCTAGTCTTCTGTTGAAATTGTTCCTTTTTATGGCTTTCGGTAGCATAACCTTGAAGAGTCTCTTCATCTTTAAGCTGATTAAAAATATTTTTCACACCCAGTAAGCAAAATGCGACTTCATGCTATGTGTACTTAATGGAAGAAATATGCTTTACATGCTTCATTAAGTTATTTGTGAAATTGCATTAGTGCCATTCCATTAGTATACCTCTCTCAGCTACATCTGTGGTCTGTTTTTGACAGGCAAATTACCAGTTTCATAAGTCTATTTTGAGTTAGTAATGATCTTCTAATATGTTGAAAAATATCCATCTTAACAGGAATTGGAAAAGAAAATAATAATGTATTTTTCAATACAATGGCACTGAAATTATCTGCTGTAGGACAAGATAATTATCAAATTTCTAAGCGTTTCTGAGAAACTAAGGGTTATTTGGGATATTTCGTTATAACCTGATGCAATACAGGAACGTTAATCTTGAAATAAGATGTCACAGTAAACTTCATATTGTTTAGAAGAAGTGAAAGGAAAGCATTTACTTCATTAAAATCTTCTAACATATCTGGAAGGATATTAAAATGATAAAAATGATGATAGGTTGACTAAACCTAAATTGTGAGAAAATGTTAATATACCCTTTTACCCTGCTTAGTAGGAATTACTTTAAAAGAAGTGAAACATTACTGATCTCAATGCGGGCACTAACAAAAGCCAAAATTTAACACAACAGTATTTTTCTTTTTTTTCTTCCTTTTTTTTTTTTTTTTTTATTTTCAAGCCACTTTCATTCAGAGATCAGCTTTTAAATCATACCAAGACGAGGGCATGAAGTGCTATTCTCCAACTACCTTCTAAGATTAATGATAATGTACCGTGCGTGTTCAGTTAGTTCTTCACAACTTAGGATCAAGGTCTCATTATCTTTAGCATCATAAATATAAACAAAAGAAGTTATGGCCTGTGGCCTGGAGAAATTACAGTCAAAGGCTCTAAAATAGTACTCATCTACACCACACTCGCTTGCTGTGCTGATGCAGATTTAACTGTGCCCAATATGTATTTCCAAACTGCGATTAAATATACTGCATGGGGCAACAACCTGCCAAGGAAAAGAAGAGGTGGACAGCAGGCAAATTAATTTAAAGTACCTTTTGATAGCTCTTAATCATCTGGAGGGATAGTTTCAAATGAAGAAGTAAATACCTATATTCATTATTTATCTGCCCAAGCTACTGACTCTTCCTGTCCTTTCTTTGAGTCGGCCACTGACTTTCAAGATCAAGAGGCCTTGTATCAGGCTTTAGTTCAGTTGCATTTTAGGTGTGTTAAGATACCGTGCAGATAGTAGCTGTTTCACTAGCAAAGATTACCTGAAGGGGAAAAGAAGCACTGAAATTATGACTGAAATCAGTAAAGCTCATGGTTATGTAATGATCCTGTAAGAAGAAGGAGTAGAAATATACACACTTCGTAATTTCTTCAGCTTTCTCATGTCAAAGCAATAGAGACTGAGGGCAAAACCAGAGGTGAAATATCTATTACTGAAACAACACCAAGGATTACAGCATCACCAGAAGGGCAGCTGCCTCCAAGTATTCTGACTTTACTCTAAAATGAAAGACTTTCAGCAGGATTCTGTCAATGACAAAAATATACCAACTTGGATGGCTTGTTTAGAGCACTAAATAGCAAAGCAGGGTAATCAGCATCTCTGTGATTAAAATTGAACAGTAAACAGTTCAAGCTTGTTTCACAGTTTCTCTGAACATTTCAGTACCGCCCTTAAATGGCTAAAAGTACATAAAGTTGAGAAGTCCTTCTAAGTTCCTCATCTCACACCAACTCTTTATTTCTTACATCTTTTTCCTCATCATAAAAAAGTATAAGATGTCTCGTACTGATGAAAGAATATAAACAGCCTTGTTAAGCTGAGCACATAGTACATCAGTACTTAAAAACATCTTATCCACTTTATCTCAAAATATGATTGCTGGGCCGACTATATTTGGCATCACAGAGTTTCCAAACCCTGAAGCAAATAAGGCTGATCCAAACCAGAAAGTTGTGTCTTTTCATTATTTTCCTTTAAGATATGTGCTACGTATTTGTGTAACAAAAATGAAACAGATTGTCATGAAAAAATCCTTTACAGGCATTGCAGTAACCTTACTTCAGCTTTTGCTTGCCTCACCAGGCCCCAGGCACAAGGGAAGCCCTGCTAATTAAGGTTAGGAGTTCTGAAGTACTGCCATTCTCTAGCTTTTCACTTTAAAAAGTTTATCTTTCAATATCTCGGGTGGATTATCTCATAAAATTAAAGGCAGACATCTGAAAATGCGTATCTAAAACATTACAAGCACAAACCATGCCCAAAGATTCACACAGGTTGAGCAGATTTAAAGAACTGCCATTAAAATCAGGGGCATCGCCACTGCGAGTTTTGTCACGTAATGCCATATGTCATGTTCATTAGTATATTTGCTTCCACCACTTACAAGAACAACTGTAAATTACACTCTTCCTACCCTGGCAGATTTCAGAGAATGTTGACACAGGAGCACATCCAGCCCCAATTACAGCTCACAAAAGTCAAAGCTACAAGACTCATAAACACCTACAACAAATGAACCATGGGGCAAGAAAAGCACAGTTCAAGAAAGCCTGGAAATAAGGACTATTAATAGCTGTGGACCCATGGGACTAGGAGAGCAGCACACATGGGTAGACAGCAGTGCCCTATATTCACAAATAGGTTACAGAGAGCACAAGCAGGCCATGAATCACACACACAAACACAAGGACTGCTCCACAAATAAGCTGTCTTAACCTCCTTTGTGATAAAAATGGTGTTTTGCTCTTCCTCTATTGAGCCTAAGTGTGCTACATCTTGTCTCTGAGAGAAACACAGGCACACAGAAGAACAAGACCAACCTGACTACTTTCATATAGAATGTAAAAAAATCAGTATATAAATAAGGCACTAACTTACAGACAGTGGATAACATTTCATTCATGTCTTAAACTCTGCAGACATGGAAACCTCATGCAAACAGATCATTTTTTATTTCAAATAAGCTCATGGTCCAGTAAGCATTTGTTTTTCTGTATGCACCTAAGATTACACCTGTCCATATGGCGTTTGTTACTACACAAAAGACCCACTAATGCTGCTAGGTCTTTATTCCATGCTTTAAAGAACAAATGCACAGGTTATCGAGGCATTACTCAGATCACATCACGCTCAGGTCGCAAACAGACAAAAAGACATGAAGATGGATGGTGCTGTGTCTCTGCTAAGCAAGGTGGCTGGTTTTCAAGTGTGGTGTTTTGGTCTTACCCCTCAAAGACTGAAGCAGACTGGAGTCAAAGGAGCGTCAATTATTGAAATTGCTGCTAATGTAAAGTATATTTTAATGTTTCAGGTCCAGTCATATGCTAGAATGTGTGTATTTATAGAAGCACTTTTAGGGACCAGAGATTTGGATTTTGGCATATGTGATCAAAGCAATTCTGTAAAGAGGTGCCAAGGCCAGAATTTGTTGACCTTTATTTGTGAAAGCTGTTGATTCAATAAAGGTCAAGATGTGTGACAAAATTCAAGCCTGTCTGAGCCAATTAATGACAAGTAACCAGACCATTAAAAATCTCATTTATGCGGAGCAGTCAAGTGGGTTATATGAGGGCAGTCTGTACCTTAGGCATCAGTTATAGGCTCACAACAAAAAAATAAAGGACACAAAAAGGCAGAACAAGACAATGCTTAGTCTTAAGAGGAATAAGAAAATCTTTCTAGGTCTACCAGCAAAGAAAGGTACATACAAAGAAAAAAAGAAATTTTAATGATGCAGTAGTGTTTATTTCATTGTAAATATTGGTACATCTGAAGACAAATTTAGGAAAATATTAAGAATTTGTGGATATATTGCCTATAAAAATACTAATGAAATTCATGGGAATATACTATTCAATATGGCTATATACAGATCATCAAATAGCAGTGATACTCAGCAATAAGGTAATAAAGAAATAGTCTGGAAGTGCCAAACTGCTCAGGGATCTTTTCTGAAACTCTAGAAAACTGAAGAAATAAAGTATGGCACTCATCAGGAGGGAAAAAAAAGAAAAATGGGAAACTGGAATACGATATTAGTGTCTAGAAAATCTAATTTTAGTCCCTAAAAAAACTTGTGCTTTTTTGTTGTTGTTTGTTTGCATTTAAGGTCTATTGAAACCAAACACGCAGCAGATTTCTTCAGACACCTTGGATTTTATGATAACAACAAAAAGATTTCACTGTTTTAGACTGCAGTTCCTCCTGATAGTAGCAGTAATCCTTAGTTTGTAAAAATGTAAGAAATCCTGCTTTGTTAGCTAAGGTGTGTTGCCAGCAAAAAGAATATGTCCAAATATAAAAGCCAGCTTGTACATATTTCCTTTTAAAGAGCGATATATAAACTATGGCTTTTATTTCAGCTTACATATAACTCTTTGTTAAAGCCAACACTAAATACTCCAAAGTATCAGTTGTATTTCTAGTCAAATTGCGTTCCCAGTAGGCACAATAAAAAATTACATCCACCACCATCTCTGCAGCTAAAACCTGTGCTGGTCTGACCGCAGAGGAGAAGAAACTCATGGTGGTCACGTTGGCAGATAGCAACAAACAGCACTGCCTGAGGAACAACACTTAGCATTTTCATTCCTGCACAGCCACATGGGCGCTGGCTTAAAAATCAGTAGAAGAGAGCTTCTGCCAGAGTTGGGCAAGGTGGAGCTGGAAGGGGAGATGAGGCATGCCCCAGTGCTGACAGATCAGCTTGGAGGCCAGATATCCAATAGAAAATGGGGCAGAATGGATTAAACAGAGAAAATGCCTCAGGTTGGCTATGTAGGACAGCCACCCTCTCCTGCAGAGCACCCACCTCAGAGGCAGGAAAATGGCACCCGTCCTCTTGACCTCTGAGGGGCATAAAAAACAAGTGCACTGGCAGCGCCTTCGCTCAAGGTTGTTTAACTTATCTGGCCTTCCTTCTACAGGCTCATCGTAATTCCCCTGACGGCGTTTTGCCTGTTTAGTAAATTTCAATTTGCAGTACGCTGTTTTTGAAGCAGTCTGACAGACACCTTCGCAGATTACCCGTCAGGATCAGCAGCTTTCAATTTTTATGCAGCAGGGAAGTTTCACATTCCTAATTGAAAGCTGCAAATCACACACAGCGTGCCTCTGCCACAAGACAAGGCAAGGTAAGGGAGCTGTCCTCAGACCCCAAATGGCTGCCACCACCAGGCACAGCCTCCTGCACGGCCCTGTGCTATGCGTCTGCTTGGCTTCTATTTCTCACAGCATGCAAACTTAAGCACATTGCAGTCTCTAACAATTCAAATACATAACATATAGAACACACATATGAGATTCATCTTCCGCCCTGCCTGGAAAAGCCTTTTCAAAAAAACTCAGGTCGATGCTGAGGCAAACACATTTACCTCCGGCATGCTTGCATTCTTTCATCACACATCTTCAGAGCTGATTGAGTACTAATTTAGCAACTATTACATCTCAGCGTGTGCCCAAGACAATACTTGGCCTCCATCCCTGCACCAAACTGGGTTCTCCCACTCCTGGAACGTCCCCTTTGTCCTTGCACCTCTCCTGTCCCTCAGACAGGTCGCCATGCCTGGCTGAGAGCTCTGGGCACAGAAGAGTCAAGGAAGACCCCACGTCTCATTCAGCCAAAGGAAGTGAACGTCTGCTTCCCCCTCATAACACCTTACTGTCAGGACTCATGCATCACCTTGCTTATTCCAGAGCTCTCTGTTGACTATGCTTGGTGCAGTACAGGCTGCTGGAGGTTTGAGGGGGAAACCTTATCTCTGTTTCAAAAAAGAACAACGCAAAGATGCTAGTAAAAGTAATAAACACATGAAGATTCACCACTGAGGTTTTTGTGACATGGCACACGACAGCAGTGTCTGTGCAGTGCACCCACTGCATCACAACTGGCGTGAGACACAGTGGTCAGAGCACCAGCTTTAGTAAGTGTGGATAACAATCATACACCTATATGCATTTAACATATTTCTGTATTTTGCCAAATTAGTACTTTAGCCTTCATGCCTTATTCCTCTGACTAATACAGTGAGGAGGATGTTAGCATTTCCCTGTTTTCCTATAGGTGAATCAGTGGGACTTAATGTTCCAGCTCAATTTTCACTTCCAGGATGTATAAAATAATACTGAATTCTGCATTCCATCTGTGACAGCAAAGCAAGTTATAAGAAAAATCTGCTCATCCAAAATGAAGGAATTTGAAGCAAGCTCATGAAATACTTAGTTCCCTCACAAACATTATTTTTGTGAGTGCTGCTGGAAATGTGAGGTACCTAAACAGAACATCTTCTCATAGCCTGCTGCTAGACTGCAGCCTGCTTCTCAGTAAGATCAAGCACAGGGGTACATATAAATATACCCAAGAATGAGATGCAGCTCTGGAGCAAACTGTTCTTCTATTTCAGCCTTTACCAGGAAAACTCAGAGTAAATTATAAACCCAAGCAACTGACCGTGTTCAGGTTTGTTTGCTGTTTGAAACTAGAATTTGCAAATTATATCTATAAGATCTTACATGCCTGCTTTGTGCAGTACTGAGTCACCCGTGACATTCATGAACAATGAAATACTATTGGAAGCAAACATCTCCACATCCCCTGCAGAAATCTACAGCAGCACAACAGAACCCTATTCACAGTGTGCAAAATCCTGCGACTAAACAGAAATAAAAGCCAGATTTTTAGTTTTCTTTTAAATTGGAGAATCTTAGACATGATGCAACCGTGCTGACTTCTTTTTAGTATTTTTATTATTATTATGTAAGAAAACTAGACAGAAGTCATGTTGATTACTAAAGAATCTGCAGCATCTAAACTGGAAACTGCAGAAAGTCCCTTCAAAAAAACCTTGATTTGTACTTTCTCAGCATTTAGCTTTCTCTGAATACTACGGTTAAAAAAAACAAAAAATCTCTAATCGTATTTCTGTAATGCAAGTGAAAACACAAGCCCTCTCTTCTTTTTTGCTGGTATTTGATAGCACAATTGCCTTTCACACTGCATGGAGTTGAAGCAGTAGCTTTTCAAATAGATATGAAGCTTGAGCATCTCAAAGTGAAAGGTAATAACTACTTCTTTCCAATCCTAATTCTTAAACTCATCTATCTTCAGCATGACTGAGGAACAAACAAGCTGCAGGTAAACTGGCAGGTTTTCAATTTATGGCAGGTTCTGTATACTTTACCTTAGCCTGCATTTTATTTTGATGACAGTATCTTTTAACAGAATCCAGTTTAATTATGCTCAGCAGGCCTTAACTTCTGTGAAACTTTGATTTTTAATCACTAAATATATTAAATCTAAACACAGCTACCTTTACTACTTGCAATGCTTAATTTAATAGCCTACGTTACAATATGTTTATACTCAAAAGCACTCTCAAAATTATTTTTAAATGGTCACAGTTGTTCTTGTAATGAGAACTAGCAAAAATGACTCTGCAGTTTCCATAACCTGGAAGTCAGTGCATATTTTATGAACTCCCTGTAAATCTGTCAGTCTGCAAATTCTATTTTGACGGCACAGATCATCACAGTTCATCCCTCCTCCTGAACCTCAGTTCAAAAGTGTGATGGATGAGGGTCATCAGCACAGGGAGGACAGTTAGGTAACTTTCTTTCTTAAAGGATGCACACTTGGATGCTTCTCATCATACACAAATCTGTTTGCTGGTGGGTCTTTGTTTGTTTGCTTCTCTCAAATTTGCGTTCTGTGCAGGTAGCAACTATAAACCAAAAACCACCAGGTCAAACAACCAGTGGGAAGGAAGGAGAGATAGAAAATGTCAGAGGAGAAAAGAAATACAGCCTTGTGAATCAAGGAATCTCTTGGTAGAAAGCCAGGCTAACCAGCAGCAAAAAGAGCCAGACAAGGCTCCAGCTGTCTGAAGAAACTTCACAGAGAGGAAAAAGTCTGTCCTTGACCTTTCTTATGAAAGGTACTTAGGAGCACTGTGGAGGTCACTCAGTGCCTCACCCTATCTCTAGCACTATCCCTCTCAACAGCCCCCAGGGCAAGAGATAATTTGCTGCAGAATCTCTTTTCTGACTAGTTTTGCTTTAAAGCAGGCAAGAGATTATTCCTGGAGGTTTGACCAGACTATCAAATACAGGATTGTATTCTGCTGATTCTATTCTTCCTGAGCTTTTATCAACTCTCTGAGAGACTGAATACAACCTCCCAAAAGGAGGCAGGGAAGGTCAGAGCCTCCTCTTCCCTCTCCAGGAGCAAAAATGTCAGAGCATTCATCCAGGAGATGGTGAATTGGGTCCAGTTTCATCCTCTCCTGATGCTGACTCAGATACACATTCCTTCCAGGAAGAACCCTAATTGTAAGGTGGAACCCTAAAGAAGTCCTGAAACACGCAGGTAGTCTTGTCATTTTGCCTTTCTCTTTTGCTCTGAATAACCTCCCCATCAGTTTTATTTTGCAAGCACACCTTCCCATTGTGAGGCCAAAACATATAACGATGACATTTGCCTTCTATTTCTTCTCTTAAAGCTGTTCTATTTCATAGTCCAGAAATTATCTCAGAGAGATCCGCATGGAGCTGAGCTCTGCAGGGTGACAGCATTAAGTGCAGGTCACATTTCCTATACCCTGCTCCAAGCTCACTTACATATACCACATTAAAAAAAACGTATTTTGACAAGATAATGTTCTTGTTACATCTTGGGGAAAAAAAAAAAAAAAAAAAAACAAACCACAGGATCCAGAACTTTACTGAGTCCTCCAAGTTATTACTAGAAAAACAGTTACAATAATAACACTGAAAGTGGAACAGTTGCATTACAATAAGTGTAAAATCAGGCCCATTCAGTTTTTAGGTCATGTCTAGCATACTTTCATCTTTTAAGTTCCCATCAAGGTAAACACAAATTAAGTTTTTGGACACTTTTAAACACCCTCCTTCAGGGGCACTGCTGTTCTAAACCATAACAAGGTATTCTGTTAACAGATCTGTGCTTGTACAATTTCCTCATGCTTAACAGCCAAATAGAACAAATTTGAGATCTGAAGAAAAGCACTCATCTTGGAAGTTCAGGCTAACAGTGTTGTTCACAAACTGCTGCAAGCCTCCATTAGCCATCCCAAGAAGAGCTGGGAATAGAAAAGACCTGATTCTGGGAGATGTGCAGGATAGGTGCATTCCACGAGAAGTTCTAGTAGGATGAAAATCTACACTTCTTATTGCAACAGTGGTTTGGGTTTTGGCTACACAACGTTCAATTCAGCCAAACGTACACTTCCCCAAATTGCTCCGAGTGTTTCAGCTCCAAAATACAACTATTCAATGCTAGGGAGGATTTGAGTGGACACACAATTCCAGGATCTTTATTAACTAAATCACAGCATGAGGTTTTATACTTTCTTGGCATGCCAGGCATATGCTGGGAGTAGGTGCATTAAATCTGCATTAACATTCCCAATATCTTGCTAATCTACCTCAAGAGATCCATATACATATTGCCACAAGTTCAGCATGCTTGTATTACAACAGAGCAAAATGTAGGCACCTACTTACAGCCCGATTCAAGAAAGCTCTTTTCACTTTGTCTCACCATGAGCACAGATTCATGCCCTAGTTTTGGTGATGCTTCAGTCATATCCATATCCCAGGCATGAGAGACTTTACTACGTCTTAGAGCACTGTTGGTCTTCAGGAACAGTTTCTTTTCAGACTTTATGTGCACAGTCAGGAGGACCTGGTTACTATCTCCACAATAATCCATCTGTGAATTGTTTGCACTTTCTGAAACTTAGAGGAACGTTTTTTTGCCTGCTCTGGTTTAGATGCAATACAAATTGGTGGCAATCTATATGTTAGTCTTGCTTTTTTACCAAGTGCTCACACTTTGCTGTGCAGCCTACTCTAGGGGACTTGCTTTAGCAGGGGGACATTGAAGTAAATGATCTCCAGTGGTCCCTTCTAACCCTTATGATTCTGGGATTCTCTCTAATAGAAATCAGCCAACCTTTCCACATGTTGCCTGCCATTTTCCATGTGCAGAAACTGAAAAACACCACATCTGCTTTGCTCTGAGTATAATTGCTACAAATTGAAAATAACAGCATTTCCTTTCTGCATTGTTTCAGCCTCAATAGCTGCACAGACACCCAAGATTGAAATCAAGAGTTGTAGATGAGAAATTTAGATATAATTGAGTGTGAAGCATCTCATTTCAGATGAATTGTTTCTCTTTAATATGTACAAGTGTACGGGTAAAAGATGTTTTGAATTGCAAAATCCAATCAATGAAAGTGTAAAAGAAATTAGTTACATTTTGCAAAACACAGAAAAAAATGTTTTTCAATTGAAGTAAAAAGAACATTTCCTTTCTCGTGAAATAGGAGTCATTTTAGTAACCATTCTATGGTACATAAATCACATTCATCCTAAAAGTATAGGCATTAAAGAGTTTCAGAAGCTGCTCATTCTTACCTATGTTGAATAGCTAATTAGAGCAGCCATTTATCATTCAAAAAGTCTTAGACAAGTTAAAAGGAAAGAAAACAAAAGAGATGACAAATACATTTGGTAGCTGGACAACTGAATAAGCTCTGTCCTTGGATGAATTTAGTGGGTCTCAAACTTTCAGTCAACAGAAATGAAGTGAAAACGCCCTTGAGGAGAATTCTGCATTGTGGCAAAGGTGGTGCAGCAACCTCTTGGGAAACAGCCTCTGTCCCAAGCCATAGTCATATTACACAGTTTTACATCTACCGTGTTAGGACTAGCATGAATTTGTGGTAAGCTGAAGAAACAACACTATTTACTTAGGGCTCATGTCTTCTTAGCTAACAATCCATTTAAACAAAGAGTTCTGTGACTCAAAGTTTGTAATGGTGGTTTTTACAGAACTGCCTTAATCTGCACGGCATATTCCTTTCCAATATTTTACTGAAGACCTACAGAGTTACTAAGCCTAGAGTACAATAACAAGCACAAAAGAAAACATTTATTGGCTTGAACCATAAATTTCTCCACCTCACTTTCTATGTTCTTCTATTAAGAAATATCATCCAGAGTATTCTTTGGGACAGCTTGCTGTGCAAGTTTTTTCAGGTTTGGTATGTAGTGAAATCACAGTCGGCTGATAAATACCCATCTCTAAGGTGCTCTAAACCCCCATCTCTCTGTACAGTTCCCTGTGTAGACAAAAGGGAAACAGGAGGGAAGTGGTTAATATGTGAAGCACTGGGGGAAAAAAAATCAGAGTTCAGGAGCAAGTAAATAAAAAGGAAATGAGTCAATGAGCTAAGAAAGGAAAGACAAAGAAAACTTCAGATAGGTCAACACAGGCAGCAGCCCATTTCATTTCAAACGAGAGCCAGGATCACCCTGTCCTATTTCTCATTTCTAAGAAACTGTTCTGGTGTGTGTTGACACCAATGGAGAGCACTGATCCAACCTCTAGAATGTGCACTGTGTTAAACAGTACTCCCTAATGGCATCCATTATAAACATGCATGCATCTAACTATGTCTCACAGGAAAAGGTGGTAACAAGGATTTTAGTAACCAAAATCAGTAACGCACACAACTGGAACTTCCTAGAGCTACAAAACCCATTGCAATGGAACTGGAGACGAGATGAGAAGTTACATGTTTCTAATCCACACAAAATGATAGACTTACATCAGCCATTTCTATGGCATTGTAATATTATACTAAGAACTGTTCTTTGAAGTCTTTTCTGTAGAAAAAGACTGATTTATTGGGTGTGCAAGTAACAAATCAATACAGCACCAAGTATAAAGCTAACAATATATTTCGTAAATCTACTGCATGGCAACAGTTTTTGAAACATGTTCACTATATTTTGCCTTTGTCTGATGTGAAAATCAGATCATGACAGTTGATTTTGCAAATACAAAACCTTATGTGGTCCACCAGGTTTTATGTGTCATTCCTTAAAATTGACCAGCTTACTTGTTGGATTCATCTTTAGGGGAAAATCTTCATATAACTTCTGCCCACAATTGGACACCATTTAGCAGTTTCTGCTTATTGAAGCTGAATTAATTCACACAGTGGGTGACTTGCAGCACTTGTCACCTGAACAGAATGCGTGCCTGCATGACTGCTGTTGAGGTCAGTGAAGGGACACTAGCAGTGACTATAAAATATCAGTCTGCACTGAAAGGTTCCTAGTTTGGCTGCTTTAGCCCCTTGAGCATAAGTGTCTGAATCACATGGAAATAAAAATGAGAGCCTGAAATATAAGAATCAAGGTAAGGTGCTCTCAGATTTTCAGAAATGAAAACACAGATGCTTTTGATAAAGTACAGAATTATTTTAGGCTAGATTATTCACTATGAACGTCATAATAATTTTTGGATGCATGAATACCCATGGCTAACATTTGTTAGTCATCATTTATTCAAGTGCATGTTTCTAAACTATGAAATTCTCATCACCTGCAAGTGGCTGTACTTGCTTTTTACTTCTCCATCCATCATCCTTCTCCATACATCATCCATAAATTCTGAAGCTACTCCTTCCAGATACATGAAGTGGTGATCCACTAAGTATTTAGTCCTGTTTTTCAGTGTGTTTCTGATGGCACTGGACACACTCCACATGTCCATTTCATGGCTGTTCAGCACAAATCTGAACGACAGCCATTATTACACTAGAGTATTATAAATTCTCTAGTCTAATTCTGTCTGAGCATGAGAAAATACCTCTTTGTTGATACATTTTTTCCTATTCTCTCCTTTAATATAAGCCTGAATCACGGCATCCACGGAAAGAACATCCTTCATCAAGTATACAATATCTTTGTGTAACAATAGGATGTGGCAGGATAAAATAGCATCCCCTTAGAGAATGCCACTTCAGTATAGATTCCTGCTCAGTTCTACATACTATTTAATGTCTTCTTGCTAAAATCTCAGTGTGAGACATTTAATACTACTTTTGGCTATTTAAAATATTGTTTAAATGAAGGACAAAGCAGATTTCTGTGACTAATCTCCCCACTCTTGAGAAGCTTTCTCTGCAGTTTGAAATTTTTTTAGATTAAGTAAACTGTTACATCAGTGAAAAGGGGCACTGTGAACTGAAGATATTTTTGTTAGGGTATATAGACGAGTCTTCTTTCATTAATGTATTGTCCCTAAGTGTATAGATTAGCACCTGCACATATTGACATGCCAGTCAGAGTGAAAGGAGAACAAGAAAAGAGTACAATAGATGCAGATATCTTGTCAGCTAAGAGAGATGCCACAAAAAGAGGGAACGGGATGCTCTCTTCCCAAGTGACAACTGAGGCAAGATCAATGTGTTTCTCATAGTACTGAAGCTTTTCATACGAATGAAAAAATACCATCAACACACATCCTGGGAACATTCCAAATAAAACTCTCTACAGCATAGCAATGTGTAACTCATACTCAGTTAAAACAACTGCTGCATCATATCCCTGAGGCAATAGGAAGTCAGAGAAGATAAAACAATTCTTTGTACCGCGTGTATTTTTGCCACAGGCTCAAAGATCCTGCTGCCTATGAGGTGTATGAGGAATTAAAGCTGCTATCTTGATCATAATTGTTACGAATATTTTTGATCAAACAGCAACTCTTTAATCAACAAACATGGTTACTTCCCTGTAGATCTGGCCCAGTAATCATTCTGTGGTTTTGAAATTAATTTAAAATAAATATTAAAACAAAAGGAGATTCACATTTCTCTGGATATTGCAAAATTCCAGATTTCATTTTAGACACAAACTATCCTTTCTGTAATGACAGCATAAGCAGCAACAGAGTGAGAAGCACTTTGAAATCCAAGTTGTTATAACTCAAAAGCAAGTAACGTCCTTGGGCTGGTCCTATCAGGAGAGAGGCCGTGAGCTAGGAAGAATATTTAAAATAAAAATCAAACCTCTAGGCAGTTCTAGAACATTAGAAGTAATATAAAACCTGTGAAATCTCCTAGATCTCTAGTGTTTGTGCAGTGGAGTGCTAGGACACAACAGGACATCAATAGATGCAGAAGGGGAGTTTTAACTGGTTAAGAAGTTGCCAGAAATACTCAGTATGAAAATTACTGAGATCCTTGACCAAGGAAAAAAAAACAAGGCAGACATCACTTGATTTTAGGGCTGAGATCCTCACACGAGGAAAGGCAAGCGGTAAGGTGCAGTCATGGAAATGGGCAATGCTAGCAATTTAATAGGAACTCAAAGATACTGCAACGGAGCTCCAACATTTTTTGTGCCCTACTTTTATTAGGCACAGCCTAACTGATTCCCATGTCTTTCAGGAACAGCCGTGCTATCAGTCACTGAGTAAAGATGAACTGGTGCTTGCACTACCATTGCCCTGCCTCCATGGAGTTAAATTACCCTACACCTGTCTGGTGGTTTTTTGCACTCCTTTCTACCTCGTTGTTGAATGAATGAGGATCCCTGTATCTGGAAACATTCCCAGATTTTTAACAAGACATTAATTGAATCCTATTCCATACCGAGAGCACTCTCAGTCCCTGTGTTATGCATATTATGCATCTCCACATGGGTATCTTTCTTCCTCTATTTCAGATAGCTGCTGATGAACAAGGCACCTTAAAGCTACTGCAAAGGCTCCATAGCATATTATATATGTGTTATACAGCACAAAATCTTGTGCAAAATCTGAGACTTGCAATAAAAATTACCTGGGGAGCTTTCATTGGTCTTAACGCAACTCCTGCTACAATATTTTCTGTATTTAAAAGAATACCTAGAGGGAAAGGGGAATTAAACTTCTTCCAGAACCAACTCTGGCACTTAGGCCATCAGAAACATAACAGTCAGTCTGAAAGGCTCCCCTTCGTCTCTGATACATCCTTTTTTCTTTGTATTGACTGTAGCTCTTAATTAAAGCATTGCACCAGGTTACCGGATGATAATAATCCCCTCTACTATGCAGGTACAACGCAGTAATTGAAGAACAAGGAAAATTCTTAATACATTTCCATATTATTTCCCAGAACTATTTAATCCCAAACTGAGGTCTTTAATTTGCATGCCAAGCTCAGAAGCACGTGGTTCACCCCGACTGCTTAATAAACCTCAGAAAAGCCCAATTGCTTTTATGCTGAAAGATCTATACAGGCTTCAAAGAGTATTTTTCTGAGTGTGTTTAATGACAGTGAGCATACAGTAATGAGCAAGAGCCAATCTGCCCTCCACCTTTCTTAGTGTTTTGCCTTACTCTCAGTTTTGAATTTGGAAATCCTTGCTACACAGAAATTAAAAATGTATATAATAATAAGTTCCACCTAAAATATTATTTGCATATTTTTAAGACCCAGACTCAGCCACATTTTGAACAAAATGAAGCCTCCAGCAGTGGTAGGAGAAGATTACGATCCTCTTCATCTACATCTCATGCCAGCCCTACATATTATGAAGAAAGAGTGCTCTGAACATTCCACTCTTTTGTTTTTAACCATTAGGTTTCGGCATGCTGGTTGTATTTCTGTGCTGTCTCTAGAAATCATTAATCATTGAAGTGACAATTTAACTAAATACAGTAGCTGCCATTTTACACTGCCAGCAGGAGAGGTGAAGAAGTCAGCCTGCTGCTTCAGCATCCGTGAAATGGATAATACAGCTCAGGGAACAGACTTATAATATTTTCTGTCCATCAGTCAACTGATTTCATTTTACAGGTTTATCTGCTATCTAAAAGCTACTTGTTTACCCAGTCACTCTTATCTTCCCTCTTTGTGAAACTTCTTTGCAATAAATAAAACGCCTTGTGTTTGCTATGCCTCCAGATCATTTTGATTTCAAACACACTCAAGATTTCATTTTGATGGCCCTTCCAAAAATGATATTTCATATTATTCTATAGCATCAAAATGGACCAATACAGGATATCATTTCTGGCTTTTTCCACCCATTTGTTTCCTTCACAGAACTCAATACATGCACACAGGCACATAAATGTACACATATATGTGTATTTAGGTTTGTATCAGAGGATGGATACCTACACACATACACAAATAAATGCCTTGTGAAAAAGACCATGGCATTTTCCCTGAATTAAAATGAACTGATATTCATAGAATCACCAAGGTTGGAAAAGACCTCCAAGACCATCCAGTCCCACGGTCCACCTATCACCAATACCTCCCCACTGAGCCTTGTCCCTTAGTACAACACCTAAACTGTTCCTTGAACTCCTCCTGCAGGGTTGGTGACTCACCCACCTCCCTCAGGCACCCATTCCATCTGATTCCATCTGAACACTCTTTCGGAGAAGAAATTTTTCCTAATATCCAACGTGAACCTCCTCTGGAGAACCTGGAGGCCACTACCTCTCATCCCATCAGTAGTACAGAGAGCAGAGGCCGACCCCCACCTCACCACAGCCTCCATTCGGGGAGCTGTGCTTTAAGATCTCCCCTGAGTCTCCTCTGCTCCAGACTGACCCATCCCAGCTCCCTCAGCCGCTCCCCATCACACTTGTGCCCCAGAGCCCTCACAGCTCCACTGCCCATCCCTGGACATGGAACTACATGGAACTGCTTTGTTCACTGCTTTCACAGGTAAACAGAAAGATGAGGATAAGCTAAGTTGAATACTAACGACTTCCAATAAAAAGAGAAACTGTAGTACTGATTAATCTACTAGCGAGACAGGTCTTAGCAAGATTATTTTCACTGTTCATTGAACCTCATAAAATATTTAGGTGATCTCAGAACTTCACCTGACAAACATGCTGATGGCAATAAGAGTTTTAGCCTGATACGATGATGTTAGAAATAAAATGAAGAAGTTCCTCTATCAATAGTGTTAGAATTAGCTTCTTTCCTTGAACCTAGGAATATAATTTAGCTTTTTCCATTCACATGCAAATGTACTATTCCAAGAGCACAAAAGATATCCCAAGGAAGAAATTAAAACATTATAGATTCTAATACTAGGGTTATTACATGCCACACAAGTTTCGTGCTATGCTTTGTTTCAGGTTCTGTGTGATATGACAGCTGTTTCTATTCAGATGGTATTTTAAAGGAAACGTTTTCTGTAATTTCAGCTGACTCATATTCAAACTAGCAATACCCCATTTTAAAATACCATTGAGAGCATGCAAAATGTTTCTGCACTGAAGACAGCATTTACCGTTCTAATCTAATGCAAATGTTAGTTAGAATCAGCAAGCCTGCACAAATGCCAATACCGCTTGTCCCCCTTAAGATGATTTCACACCTAGCACAGCAACAGACAATTTGCCAGAAAACACATTAAAAAGCAGTTTAAAATGTATCACTGTATTATTATCTCTATGGTAAATAACACAGTAGGCCCCAGATGGCTCCCAGAGACCTCCTGTTCCAAACAAAGGAAAAAACACAAAAACAGTCCTGAAACACAACAAGGTCTGTGAAATAAACTCAGGTGGAACCAAGTCATTAATAGAGGCTGCCTGCGCGTTCCTTCTAGTAAGGGACTTGACAGGCTGTCAAGTGAACACATTTTATTTTGTAGACCAGTGTCAATTTCAGAAGTAAACTCAGTTTTTCCTCACTCCTGAGCAAGTCCCATCTCATTTCACTAAGGGGAAGACATATTTATGAATTGATAAAATGACTATTTATGCAGAGACAAAACACATGCAGAAGTCTCAGAGAAGGACACGATGGTGAGATCCCTTGATCGCATCAGAAGTTGCACAACAGATATCCCCAAGCAGCACCAGCAGCCCTGGTCTGTGAGAAACGACCAGCAGCAAGGCTTCTTGGCGAGGCAATTTCTGCACGTCACATGAGCCGCTGAGGGCTGAGCCATATGGTAATTAGAAAATGGCAGCCATTTAGGTGGCCATAGGAGGACCATTTGTTTTGTGGGCAGTGAACAAAACTAAAAGGGAGAAAGCAGAAAGACTGAGGAAAGCACCTGGTGCTGCCAACTGGAACAGCTGATGAAATAAAGCAGGTTGGTGATTATGCAGATGTAATCCTTCATAAATCTACCACAGCATATGGTGAACAGGAGAATGAAAATGGCCAAAATACCAAAGCATGCTTCCTACGAGAGGCTGCAGAAGAGCTATAAGAATGTGACCAGAAATGAATAAGACTGGTGAACACATATGCACTGAAGATGAGGATGATAAAGACCAGAACTGTTGCTGTCAGCCACGTACAGTTTTTAAGAGAGAAAGAGAAAAAGCAAACAAACTGAGGCTCTAAATCCATTTTAAAACATGAGCCTAAGCACTAACGGGATCACTTCCACTGCCTTTGCAACCAGGATGATCATTCCTGATGTGCTGTGGTGCTCTTACTATTTGGACTGTGTTGAGAGCTATAAAACAGAATTGTGCAAAGCAGATGTGGACATATCCATCTTGCAGTGAATATTGCATGGACCCAAGCTTCACTATGCTTCTCATCTCAGCATTCTGCAAGCCTTTTATTTTAAAAGGGCAACTCCTTGCTTTCTTCTCACTTTCTTACTGCCTACAAGAGCATGATCCCAGCTGATTACCTTCAGTTCTTCACTGCACACTGCAACAGTCTCTCCCTCAACAAATCATACATAAGTGTTCATTTTGGGGCTCATGACTCCTGTAAGTGAGAATGGCAAACGTGCTGGAGCCAGTGGCAGGAAAGTGAGTCACCAACATGCCTGGGAAGTTAAGCCCTGACCAGCCCCACTGCTGGCACTTGCCCCATTTAGCAGCTTGAGTGCTGTGTGATACTGTGAAATGCTGATATTACTAATTATATATACTAATTATACCAGCGCTCACATGTCACATGGTAACCATCCAGCACTTGTATGGCATTGAACTCAAGATACTGCTCAGGCAGTGTTGCCTGGGTGAAGACTTGACAAGGTGTGCTTCTATTTGTAATGTCTACCTATATGCTATGCACAGTAACGCCTCCTGTAAACATTAGGCTTTGCACTCTACATTTTCCAGCAAAAAAAGAAAGACTGCCTTATTGATAAGAAAAAATTATACCTTACGTTCGACTTCTTATCTCTCAACTTTCTGCAGAGTGGATCACCATCAGTATGCACAGCAGATTACATCCTGTGGGACACAGGCATTCCCAAGGCTGTGTCAAATCCATCAGCAGTTTTGCTAATTGATAAAAGAATGTCTGAGGCTGGAAACAGGCTCAGGATCGTGTTATGTCCTTCTCCCAGACAGTGCTGAAATTCTGTGTTGATGCTGAAAGTAGCAACAACTGGTTTCTCCTCAAAGACCTGTTTGCCATCTGTTGGCAAACCACATCAGAAGAGGCTGACAAGAGTCTTCAGTCCATCAGCTTCTCGTGTGCTAAGTGAAGAGACAGGAAGGCTGCAAATGCAGTCACATGCTGTCAACCGTTTCAACAATGGATTAATTGAAACTGGCAGAAGAAAATGGGCTGATATGGCCTAATGAGAGTGAAATTACTGAATATTTAGCTAATTTGAATAGGTGTGATTTTTATAGATTTTTTTGCAAGAATACTTCATGCGGCTTCACTTACCACCAAATAGAGAATGGGTGGGAAACAGAGGCCAAGTGATAAAAGTACACCCACAGCACAGGCATCATGTTTTCATAGCAGATTCCAAAGAAGAATTCAGGACCCCCAGCTCTGCATCTCTTGCTCTAGGCTGGGACCTTCAGAAGGCAGCAGATCCTTCGTAATGCAAATTCAATGGCTCTAACACATTAAACAGGGAAATGCACATCCACCAAGGATTATCCTGCATTGACAATGAAACTGCTACTTTCTGTATTCTCATTATATTTGCTTTCAGGTCAGTAGAATTCATTTTGCCATATTTTCAACTCTTATTAGAGTATAGAAGTTGGCTCTAGGTTGAAATTATTTCTATGTCAGCTAAAAGATACGAAGTAGTAAGAATGAAAACAGGTAGTATTAAAAAATAGGATAAATCATTATGTCATACAGCTTGCAGAAATAATCAAGTATTAAATTACTCTTGACAACTGTTTGTCCTCTCCAGAAACACAGTTTCTTGACAGTCCTGCATTGATAACAGGCACAAATTAAAGTGAGAACCACAAAGGCATTGTCTTGGAGTGCAGAAGTGCTTATAACTTCAGATTATGGCTGGACAAGAGCAAATGTCCCCTGGAACTTTCAACCTGCACCAAATAATGCCTGCTACATTGAAAGCAACAGCCGAAATGCAAAATCTTTATCCCATCTTATTAAATAGCTGTTGAATAATAGAAGTGCATCGGCAATTTGCAGAATGACATTTGCAAGCAATAAAGCAAGAAGACAAGGCAGGCAATTTTTTTTCTCAAGCGTATTACTGTAACACAGACACTTTTTAGAAAGGTGCCAAGGGAGAACAGCAGGTTACTCCCAGGATTATGGTTTTGTGCCATTTCCCAACAGCTCCCTTTCAAGCAGTTCCTTTTCACAAGTGTTGCCATGACCTTGGCCGTACTGCTGTGGCATTCCCTGCTGCCAAGGATGAAGCTGTAGCAAAGTGTTTCTGTGCTGTGCTGAGTTCTGGCTGCTAAATGGCTTTGTAACCAAGCTTGTTGTGAATGGCTCTTACTAAAACAGTGGAATATTTTCTTTAGTTTTAGTAGCATAATTGATACAAAGGAACACAAGAAACAATGCAATACCAAAGCAACAGTGGAAAAAAGCAGATGTGTCTCAGCACCACCACAAAGGCTTCCTGGGCATTCATAAGAATTTATATTTACATTTGTGTTTTCAGCTGCAGCTGACAGCAAGGAGAGCTTGAGGTGCTCTTGCTTTAGAATATAAACCAAGATCCTTCTTCCTTGCCTGATGCATAACGTAGTGTTGTGAGAGATCTCTGAAATTGCTTCCTCACTCAACATTTTCAACACCTGGATTTTCTTAGCCAGAAATTTTCCTGGAGAACACCAGGAAAGCTGAACCACTGCTTGGTTCATCTTGTCTCAGACACCATTTGCACTAATCCCTATGACAGAGGCTTCCACCTCTCTGTACAGTGGGTTTGTCCAGTGCTAAAAAACATTGCACAACAGAAGGCTTACTGCCCCATGGATAAACTTCCTGCAATAACACAACTATTATTCTAGCAGTTTCCTATCCCACGTTTGTCGGTCCCTCCCTGATTTCCCTCCCTATCCTCCAGAACAGCAGCAGCACACAACATGGACATCCCACAGAGGCACAGGTCTGCCCCATCCATATCACCTCTGCATTCTAAAGAACATGTGCAGAGAGTGCACAACAATCTGTGCGCAACAGAGAGAGATGCAGTTTAAATAATTTAGCAATTAACAAACAAAAAGACGTTATTAAATGTGCTGTGTATATAGATGTTTTCCACAGATTACTGTTGCTGTCTTGTCTTAGAAGAAAAGTGTCACAAGATGAGCATTGTTTCCTTTTTCACCACGGCGTTGCCAAGATTTTATATTTGTATGAACAAGCAATGCAAATACTTCATAAAAGCCTTTAATAGTGTAATTCAGCTAGCAATGGCAACAGTAATCAGCATCTTGCATTCAGACACAGAACAATCTGACAGCTTTGCCTGACTGCATCTCAATATTTTCCTACAAGCAAAGATTGCTGTAAATGAATGGATTAAAAAGTATGGTTGGACAGGTGCTTCTGGGAGACAACCATGGTCACTTGAAGCATTCATACTGTGTGAGGGAAAACCAACTGGAAAGGTGAAGAAAAATGGGCATCTTCAAATTTTGTCCATATTAAATAAGTATCAATTGTATCCACTTGAAATGAATTATACGTACTGCCACTGAGTAGATTTATGTATGCTTTGACATGGTACTGAATCATCTTCTCATTAACAAAAAGAGCTCAAACATGACAGATTGAAAAAAATTCTGATAAAGGTGCAACTAATTACACCTCTTTTTGGAAAAATGGATATAGTCTCATGTATGGGCTGGATATAGCAGAGGTGGTTACTTCAAAAATGAAGTGAACAAAGTTAAGTGTCTTTTATAAGAGTGAATGGGGCTCATTAGCAGGCTTTATCTAGGTTTGAAGGGGGAGCAAGGTGATAGTGAGACCGCCCATGACCGTGTGAGAGACAGCATAACTAGGTTAGAGGAACAGCACTTGTAGGATGTGCTGGCCACACTGCAGCACTTGAAATCTTAAAATGAGCCAGGGCACACATACTACAGGAGGAGGCCACAGAGAACTCAAGGAGTTACCAAGGCGTCATCCTCCAAGAAGGCAACACAGCTGGCTGCCCAGCTGAAATTTCTCTACACCAGTGCACAATGTTTGGGAAACAAACACGAGGAGTTGGAAGCCACTGTGCTAACAGAAAGCCATGATGTTTTCTGCTGTCAGCGAAACTTGGTAGGTGATTCCCATGACTGCATTGATAGCCCTAACAATGGCTACAAGCTGTTCAGAAGAGAGGCAAGAAAGGAGGGGTAGAAGCATTGCCCTCCATGCTGCAGAAGGAATGGAGTGTGAAGAGCTATCCAAGAAGAATTGTCATAAGCAAGTCAAAAGCTTATGAGTGAGAGCTAGAGACAGGCAACAAAGGGAGCCTTGCAGTTGGTGTCTATTACTGGCCACCTGATGAAGCAGAGCCTCTAGATGAAGCCAGCTTCCTCCAGTTACAGGAGGTGTCACAATTGCAGGCTCTCATCCTGCTGGGGAACTTCCACCACTCTGACATCCACTAGAAAAGTAGCACAGCAAGCTGAAGGCAACCCAGGAGGCTCCTGGAACTCATCAAGGATAGCTCCTTGAGCCAAGTGATGGAAAGCTCCACCAGGGGGGTGTGATACTTGCAATACTTGACCTCATAAATGCAAGTGAACCAATTAGTGAAATCAGGATTGGATGCTGCCTGGGCTGCAGTAATTGTGCAGTGAAGTTCATGCTCCTGAGGGATATCAGACAAAGAATGAAATCAGGATACTAAGTTTTAGAAAAGCCAAATTCCGGCTCTATAGGGAGTTAGTCAACATCTCCTCTTGGGACACAGACCTCAAAGGACCAAACAACAGAGCAGAGCTGGCTGATCTTTAAGGAAACTTTCTGCAAAGCAGTCGGGCTCTCCTACCTGAGGTGTAGGAAGTCAGGAAAGGAAGGCAAGAGATCAGCATAGTTGAACCAAGACATGCTGGTCAAGCTGGAGCAAGAAGATGATGTACTGGCTGAGGAAGCAGGGTCCAGGTACCCTGGGAGGACTATAGGGATGCTATGAAGCTGTATATGGATAACCTCAGGAAGGACAAGGCCCCTTTCTAACTCAAATGATTCCATGATTCTAAATGCTCAAACTGAGTAGTAGATTTTTTTTTCTCGCTTAGTTATGCTTCCTCTGTATTTAGGAAGGCATAACCCTAAAATGTTTTCACAAAATATCTCTTATGTTGTCTTAACCTAATGCTTCACCAGCTCTGTGACACCCCTTGATTGTAATTATACTTCCTTTGGAACCGCACCCTAAATAGAAATTGAACTATTCATGCTGTAAATTGAAATTCTTCAATGCAAAGCCATATAAATAACATGCATTAGCACTAACCTTCTCCCAAAATTTGGTAAGATCACTCCCGTTTCTCAGAAAGATTATACTAATTGCTGCTATTTTATCAAGTAGCATACAAACAAACAACAGCTTGAATGGCCCAGAAATACTTCCCTTTAACCTTTGGAATACGTAGATGACCTCACGTAATGACCCACTAACCACGCAGCCACGTTCAGAGCAGCTATCTGCATATGGGAGCTAACAGAGTGGTAGCTGGCAGCAGTTCACCCATTACAGTCATGATCTATGGCACTATGCACACAGCAAAACAAAACACTGAAACAAAACACTTTGAGGATTATAAAGCAACTGAGGAAGGAGTGAAACAAGAAAATCCTCACAAGCTTTGTTAACTAACTTCCAAAGCACCCACAGACTTCAGTGTTCATGCTAATCAGCATCCCTGCTACCCTGCTCCAGTCCTCCCCAAGCACCCTACAAGAGCTCCCAGGATTCAGCTCCCTAGAAAGCACTTGCCCCAGCCTTTTCAGTACCTTGCCCCTTGTTCAGTGCAAGGACACATACATTGACTGTTACACCCCATCATTCATCTCTTCCCTTCTACTGTCGCCGTACCCTCCATCCTGCTTTCCTGCTAGCTTATGTCACTGCAATTCATGAAGCCACCTCTTGGGTAATGCTCAGACCTTCATCATTTCAGGCTTCAGCAAAGTCAAGACAACAGCGATCAGAAATAATAATATAGTATATAACCTAGCAAATAAACTAGAAAATAAGACTGGTTAAAGGTAAGCATAGTTTTTCCTAATCACTGACAAGGAGAGCAGATCCTACTGCTCAGCCAATCAACTAATTGCTAGGGATGTTACAATAGCAGGACATACAGACATAAAATTGTACTTCTGCATTTCAACTTGTCAAAGTTCCCACTGGGAAGGTCTGATCATCCACTCCACTGCATCATGTCAAAGCAGTGAGAATTTCCAGTTCTCTGCTTGCCTCTGATAATGTTAGAGTGATTTCAAGAATGCCAGAATTTAAAACAAGGGTTGTACAAAAAGTGTGGTGCACAAAGCCCAGGGGTAGGCTGTTCTGCAGTACCAAAAACCAGCACATATTCTACAGGAACCAAGGAATGGAAAAAAAAATGGGGATGCAAGAATAAACATGTCAATTTCACTTCTACAATTTCATTACAGAAGACTTTGGAATATTTACTTAGAGAAAATGCATGACTCTTCTATGAACCAGAAGGGTTGGAATTCAATTATTTCAACAACAACAAAAAAAAATTGTATTAACTTTAGTTCTTGAAATGAAGCATTAATGTAACACCCTTTACACTGGGAACATTTCTGCAAATACATTCCTTTTTTTTTTTTTTTTCAGTGCCAGTTCTTCTGTGCTGAACAGACCATAAATATCCTCAGGTAATTAATTAGTAAGAGAGTCCAAGTAATTACTTACTGCAGGCCTTGTTATACATCATTACATTTGTTAAAGGGACACGGTCATGATAATGTTCACTGATCAAATTCAGAATGAGGTAGATTTGCAGGAGAACCATCCTTACACGTGAAAGGAAAACCAAGAGGACAACAACAAGGCCTTGCTTATGGGACAGAGATTATTGCCTAAGACAGGAGAAGAGCCCTACACTGCTCCAAGGGTTAGTGGAAGGATAACTGCTCCCAATAGCAATGCAGGGGGTCTTCTTGAGCATCAGGCCTTGAATCCACCAAACCCAGAGCCAAAGAAAAGTCATCCAGCATTCAAGCATACAAGCTAAAAGGCATTTCAGAAGTCCCATTTGTAGCAACTCAAGGTGTTTGTTTACAAATTGAATTCAAATCCTACATCTCCCAGCATCTGAGGGCAGTGTGCCTCTGTCAGCCCACCTTGACCACAGAGCAGGAAGAAACTTGTATGGAAACAGCTGGAAACTCAGCTCTTCTTCCAGGACACAAAATCCCCAAACTCCTTTCAAACAGCTCACGGCCTCAGAATTAGAGATTATTTACATATCAATATAATTGTATAAACAGTATATGTAACACGGCCTGCCTTTCACAAACCCAGCACCCCTTCCTCCAGTTCGTTCCAGGTTTTAAGGTCATCTTCTTCCCAGGTCTTTCCTCCTTTGTAAGGGACTCATTTGCAGGATTTGAAGGGGAAGGTGACTCCTGGAACCAGCCCCAAGCAAGCAAGCAAGGCAGCCAGCAGCTGTGCTGGTTGAGGAAAGATGCTTCATTTTGTGTTGCCTTGCGAGGGCTTTTTTGTTGTTGTTTGAATTAATGAACAGTGCCCTGAGGAAAAGCCTGAGAGTGATTTGAGCATGTTGTTTAATCCATGCTGTCTGCTCCCTTGCAGCCTATGCTAATCATGCCCAGCACCATCTGAAAACTGAAACACACAGCTGCCTTGCTGCCTTCGTTACATTTATTTGCTAGAACAGTCACCTTCAAAAAGATTATAATAAAGAAAGAAAAATCTTATATCTTAACGTTACTGCAGATAAACCCTGGAAATAGGAGTATGATGCAGTGATGCAAATATTTCCAAGTTAGATCTGTTCTCTTTAATTAACTAAGCAAAATATTAAGCACAAGAACAAAAGAGCAGAAACCAACGCCTGTGAAAATGAGCTCACGCTACCTTTTCTGTCAGTTGTAAAGCTGAATTTTAATAGCTCACCCTGCTACTCTCTTTGCTTGTGTTTCAAAATCATGTTACAGGCAAATACATTGCAAGTTTAGCATTTTCAGTGGTCCTTCTCAATTCATTTTTCTAGAAGTAGCATCTGTGAACCTGACTGCCTTCCAAACCTGTGTTACTTCACATCAGCTGTGAAACTGCTTATGCTAACAGGTGATAACAGAACATTTCCCTGTGGGTTTGAGAGCCTAAACTCAATGTGCTCTCTATGGACACTTTGCACCTGGTCTCCCTTGTGAGCCATTCTATATCAAGTCATGGGAACAACAAGAGGATCCAGAAAAAATCTTAAATATTACATAAAATCCTGCACAGCCAACACAGGGATACTTCACTCTTTGAAGTGCATTACCAACACCATTCAGAAAAAGGAAAATATCTGAAACATTCTTAACAAGGCTACAGTATTCACGTGCTCAGAGATGGGAGGTATGGAGAGAATCATTTTCATTTATTACTTTACAAAGCCATTCTGCAGCAGCAGGAGGATCTACCATCACATGCATCTGGCACCCTACACCTAACAAATGGCCATTGCCAGCAAGATGATAAATACTACTAAGTAAAGATGCTTCAATTGGAAAGGGCTGAAGACAAACAGAAAACAGGCAAAAAAGTCAGAGGCTGGGCACACACAACAAAACCACCCATATTAACAGCCCTACGGCTGGGTGCTAAAAAACAAGGACAGATGAGCATCTCTACAGGAGCTGTCTGCTTTGAGTCACTCTCCAGACAATTGGGATGAAACTTTAATGGTGGACAGACTCTCCTCGCCCTACATGCAGGGGTCAAGCACGGGCTGTTCTGCAGGCTGCAGGGCAGTCATCGACCCAGCTCCTGCCAGCCTCTCCAGGGAGCGTGAGTCAGCGGCCCAGTTCTGCAGCCCTCCCCTGCACCATTCCCTGTCCCACTTCTGCTCTCAGCCCTCTGGTTAGGGCAGGGAAATACAGTTTTATCTGCTCTGCAGAGAAGCCTCGAACTGCTCTAAGAACTATTACAGAGTTGTTGTAATTTCCACTGAAACTTCTGGGCCATTTGCTCATTTGCAGATGTAGGAGCAAAACGCAAGTGCAATCTATGGCAGAAAGTATAGGGTAGTGCAGCTCCGTAGTTACCTGGGCTACAAGTGCATTTACCAGCTAGGAGTCTTGTCCAACAGCTGCCACATCATGAACAAGTAACCAAAAAGATAACACACAAACTGATCCTGAAACCTATCACAACCCTTAGAGGAGCCCAGAAGGTCCAGGATTCCCATCTTTATCTTCACCTAGCCCTTATCTGCTCCCTGCATGCTTGGGGCAGACTCACCTGGAAAGGCCAAAAACCAGAAATCACCAGGAACAAAATCTGCCATCCCAATTCACCAATCATATTCCTCACTGTAAATTACGTTGTAATCCCAAAATAGCTTTCTACCACATAATCCTAACACACATTTCAGCTGCAAGAATGTCAGTCTTGTCTCTCAAGAATAAAAGTCATTATTATGCATCATAAAAAGTAGTTTATAACTTCTGTGTAGCACTTACAGGCTTATTTCATGATGTATTATACCATCTCATTTTTTCTTTTTGATTAAAGAAATAATTTTCATTACTTGTGGGTTTAGAAGACAATAAATAGGAATTAACATTTTGAGAGAATCCATCCACTGATAATGAGATAGTCTTCCAAAGAAAGAACCAAAGTTGCAACTAATGAATTCAAAGCCTACCTTTTTTCCCCCTACTCTCAAGCAGACAATACCATGGCTTTCTTCTCTTGATTACCACTGCAGGCACCTGAGTACACCTGAAAATGGAAGAATTCAGATTTTATGCAAAGTCAGATGAGACTAGTTAACAATTTATTATTTAACTAATAATTTAAATCTGCTTGCAAGTTTGGCCTTTTGTTATTTTTTGGGTGTTTTGGTGGTTTTTTTTTACATATTTTAATTCAGTGGAGACAATAATAATGTAGAAATACGTTGCCAATGAACAGAAGCTACATTTTGTGTCTCTTTATTATCTTGTACTTTATCAGATTGTCAAGAAACAGATTCACAATAGAATAGCTAAATATAGAATTGTAGAATGCAAAATCAAAGGATCATAGAATGCAAAATGTTGAATAGATCTGGAGTCCAAACAGATCTGGATGGCACAACAGTGAGCATTTGTAAGAAATTGTTGATAATTTGCATATATAAGGCTCAGTTTGTGGCAACCAAGCTTCTATATGAATTCATTTGCACCAGAGAACCATTTTACTATTTTGTGCAAGCACAATAATTTCTCTGTTGACAATGGCTTGGTTTTATTGAGTCCTACATTCCATAATTTTTTTATTTTTTTTTTTAACAGTCTGAATTTCATGGGGAAAAAAAAAAAAATCACACTACAGGATATAAATACATCCACCAGAATGTGTAATTGTACATTATTCTTAAATCAAATAGTACAACATTTTGGCTTCAGTCAGCAATGTCAAAAAGGATGGAAAACATCATGCTTGCATGGGATGTATCACGTGTCATACCTAGAGGTGCCCAGCCACCATGGGTTCTGAGACAAGCAGCTCATTGCTGGGTGTTCCACTGCTCTCTGGCACTACAAAAATGTCACAGTTTTGATCTTACCATTATTGGATTTGTGCTGCTATGCAGTCTTTCCTATGTCTGAGCTCTTTGAATAGCTTCTTTCAATGGTTTCTTTCCCATGAATGGTTTCTGGTTTGAAAGCAGATGCCACTCTTTGAAATAATTGGAACTAGTTAGGACATTAACCCCTCAGACTACTCTGATGACTCAGGACAACATAGAGAAAGGCACCAGATGACTTCATTCACTGCCTTTTGTCTCCTAGAAACTCAGGTAAAATTACAGTTAAGAATGCATTTTAGCATTATTTTGTCTCAATTAAACAATGACAATGACAGTGATGTACGTGCTAAAGGAAAAAAATGAGATCAGAAAGGCAAATACCTCACCAACTGGGACCAAGCCTCTGGTCTAATTAATAATATTCTGTTCTAAATTACCACCACAAAGAATGAAGTGTTTGTAAGGCAGTAATTAGGTATTAGTATTTGTTTTCGTGAAGCATCTGGGAACAGTACCAACATTATATCCTCTTTAAAATATCTGATGAAAAGAAATACAACACAGCAGAAAATCACTTTTTCATTAGATTATTAAGCATGCATCAAACATTTATTGGCTTTTGAGGCAAAATTGATGCGTATAGGAAAAGACCAGAAGTCTGTTATTAGAGGGTTCTACTGAAGGGAGCAGAGCTACATATGGGATTTGTTCTGCAATTTGAGATGTACACGGTATTAAAATAAGATGCTGCCCTGCAGTAAACACCACATTTTCAACATATAGCAGAAAGGTGATTTTAAAGGCCTCTTCAATGTCTGCATAAGCAGACATTCGGATGGAAGCATGACTGGCTTTTCTTGCAGGCTGCAAACTGACAATGAAGAACTGAAAAGTGGTCTTGAGTACAGAATGCTGAACATGCAGATGGGACGCTCAGAAATACACACCACAGATACTACAACAGTCCAACAGTGCTTAGAAAGACAATTTGTAAACAGCCTTTGCTGTCTCTCTGTTACTTCACATAATAAGTCACTACCATACATCCTCACACCAACATCCAAGTTTCCTTGCAGAGCTCAGAACAGACAAAGCACAGGAGCATGGAAGAGCAGATCTTCCTTACCATGGAGAAAACAGGCAGGGAGTCTGCGAAATGACAAACCATTCTATTTTAGACATCTCTTTTGACTACTTTTCTAAACTCTTAAAGGACTGCATCGCCACAAACTACTTTCTGAGTCAATTCTTTCCCAGGTCTCTTCTCAAAGTGAGGAAATTAGTTCAAGTTACCATGTAGGTGTAATGAGAACAGTTTGGGGCAATATGACCCATAATGTGCTCTGCAAGAAAAGAAATTTGAGTGTTTCACATCACACCTCACAATAGTCTCTCTGAACATCTGATATTTCTATGTGCTAAAAAATCACACTTCCTGAAGCCTACAGGATAGGAGAGCTCTTATAACTATGGAGAGCCCCTCAACATTTAAAACTCTGCAGAAAGGAAAAACTAAATCCAGCTCTCCTAAACACAACTTGAAAAAGAGGAAAGGAGAGGGCCATGCCTCACGTCAAACCCCAGTGCAGCAAAGCTGTGAATTCAGCTGTCTGGTCTCAGGTGTGCTAGAAGGAGAGCACAGCCCCAGCAGGGCGAGCAGGAGCTGGCATGGGGGAACCCAGCTTCACTGCTTCTGCAGGGAAATGGGCATCTCAGTGACAGAGAGCAAGGGGAGGATGCCAGCGCCCTGAAAGAAGTTGGCCCAGACACAGAAAAATGGCAGGAAGGGAGAGCAGAGAAGCAGAGTCCCCAGCATGCAGCATTACTAAGAGGTTCCTTTTCATGGGAGGTGCTGTGGCTTTTCCCTTTGCATACTGACCTGGGTATTTACCAAGCAGAAAATAACTGTGCTTAACATCCCACAATATAACGCTATCCAAATGCTACTAATCACCAGAGAAAAGTGTCCTCCAAAATCAGCTCAGCATAAATCAAAGGAACTCCTTGCAATGCATGAATGAGGCCCAGTTCCGAACAAACTTCTGATCCTTAAAAGGAAAAAAAATAAAACTGTTTCTTCAGTAATGGAAAATGTTTTGGCTTTCCACTTTTCCAGAGTGCCCCTTTCCCTGTGACTGCAGACACGCAGCTCGCCGAGAGCTGCTGCACAGAGCAGGGCTGCTCCTCCTCCCACAAGGCTGCGGAGTGCCGCAGCACGGCTGCAGAGCAGGCAGGTATCCTTCTCACGGTTATGGCTCCCTCTGGACACAGCTGTGCCGAGCAGATGAAGAGAAAAGGGACCAGGATTTATTGCATAAACACACCGTCTGCTTCTGTTTATCGATTTCACCTCCACTTGGTGCTGTTTCCCTCCGCAGGCTTGCAAAGCCCCCAGCACAGCAGGACCAGCACCTCCACAGCCAAAGACAGAGATGGGAGGTGACATGAGGGAAGAGGGGTGAGGTGATCTGAGTCAGAAATGTAAGTTGCTAACTGCAGTGTTGACTCATTGGAACACTTCACAGCTCTGTTCTTTTAAAAAAATAATAAATCAGTTGATCTTTCCTGGTTGCACTTCTAGAAGTTGTTTTTCTAAAGGCAGACCAGTTCTTGCCACTTAGAAACCTTCAAGGCATTTGATTGATAACTGCACATTCTGTTTGCATGTTAGTCCATCTCTTTAGCAGCCAAGAGACTCTGATACACACACAGCAATGCACTTATGCAGCTTGACACAGGGACTTGCAGCTTTTACACTTCATTAGACAAAAGAGAGCTTGGGTCTGTATGAGGGATCTTTGAATGGAAATTGGAACCAACTTGTTTCTCCGATCCTTTCTCCAACACCCCCTGCTGGAAACGGACCACATGTTGTCAGGCTAAAGTGTACTTCTGGATGGAAACCACAGAAATGGGAGAGAAAGGGAGCTGAAAAGAGAGCTGACCCACGATGGTGGGACAGAGCCTGTGGGCGCCCAGCATCCCCAGCCTTCTGTCTGCACAACCACACAGCTCTCAGTCTGTTGGTCACAGAGCATTTCTCACTGTCCACTTTTCTCCAGGAGCCCATAGGTGAGGTGTCCCAAACTCCACCTGGACATTCTAAACCAAATCATGTGCACAAACCACAGACCCTTCTCCCATCTCCTTGAGATGTTCAGCACTCTGTAGAACTATACAGAGAAGCACAATATTGCAGCTTAACTAAAAGAGATTTCACACACAGATTTGGTGCAAATTCTCACAAGCACTTTCATGTTTCTCATAGCTGGTTCACATCTGCAGGCTGGCATTCCACTTCCAGTTATTCAGTGTACAAAATTCCCCCCTTGTAGGCTTACATCTGCTCCACATTTTTCCCTGGCTGCAGGCTTGGGCAGAAATGAGACTCAAAAAGCTTGCAGCATTTTCCCCACTGCGTTCTGTACGTTCTTGCAACATCTCATCAAGTGCTGCACACGTTTTATTGTCAAAGGCAGATGGTCAAATTGGTGACATGAAAAATCTCCCAACTGCCATTGCCTGAGAGTGTCCCTGACACACTGGGGACAATTGAAATGAAATTTCACATCAGACCAGGGAAGCCTCTAAATTCACCCAAGTGGAAATTGTTTACACAGACCTCTGCAAAAAGGCCAGTGATGCTTCCAGCTTTGTTCAAAGTCACTGTGAGGCCCCCAGGCCTATTTTATCCTCTGCAAATTCTTTCAAATGTTGAGAAATTTTACAGTCATTCCATTTCCTTCTTTCTTTCACTAGGCTTCAGGAGGAAAACTGAATTTGCTCACCCTCAGGATGTGCAGAACTTGGGCACGGGGATCAGGGGACCAAATGTATTTCTCCTCTTTTGCATCTCTAACAGATGGGCAGCTATTCTCCTACTTATGGATCTCCTGTTTCAACAAGGGAATACGAGCCAAAGCCTTGAGGGAATTGGGACTGAGGTTGTTTTCGTAATTTTGGATGAGCCCAGGTGGATGAAAATGAACTTGCCCTTCTGCATTCAATCTGACTGCAGTCAGCCACAGCCTTTGAATCAAACGTCCTCAAAAGGAGATGCTAAAATTCATCTCCTCCCACAGTGCTGCAGCACAAGACCACTCGCTGCCCAGAGCCCTTCCTGCAGGAGGGCCACTGTAGTCAGTGCTGGCACCTCTGCCCTGCCTTGTGAGATACAACTTTCATCCCAAATTTTCCTCATTTCATCCCATGTCACAGGACACAGCAAAGGGCTCAGTGGATGCTCAGGGAGAAATGAACAGGGCTTCTTTCGCCACAGCATCAGTTCCCACACACCCACCCCCATCCACTGCCTCTTTTTCGGGCCAAAAGCAGAGATGCTGCAGAGGGGACCTGTCCCCTCCCTGCCATACTGGGGAAAAAATGATAAGCTTGGAAATTCCCCTAAGCCACAGCAACAATCCCACCTACCAGTTCAGCTCCCCATCTGCCAGACAGACTAAAGAGCAGCCGAATTGATTAGTTTACCACATCAATCCCTGACCATCCATGTCTCTTGCCACTTACATTCTGACTGTAGAAAGAGAGAAGCTAAGAGCCCTACATCAGGAAATGAGCACAGAATGGTGCTTCAATATTAAGGTCTTCCTCCAACCAGGGCTACAACTTGCAGCAGTTCAGGATCACGCAAGTTCATGCAAGCGCACAGTTCCTGCCATCAGCACTGCTATTAGGCTGAAGGGAACAAATGTTACTCTTCTTTCTAAAAGAAACATGCTAAGGTCAAAGCTTATGTCATCACAAACCCAAAACATGAGAAGCCTACACATTGCTTTCAGCACGAGTTCACTTTGCTGACATGCAGTTTTCTCTTCATTTACGACGTTTCTGTCTAAGATTAAAAGCCAGAGGGTACATTCTGTGCTGACCTTCCTCCAACAATTAAAAAGAACTCAAAATCTTCAGGCTTCAGGGGGAAAAAAAGTTGATGCCAATTTAGTCTTAGATAATGCAGCATCAATGAGCCCAATCGATATCAAACACAAGGCAGTCAGCAATTTCAGTATCTTGTTACATTTCTTTTTGAGGGGTGCGCGTAACGAGCAAAAGGGAAAAAAAGAGCTCTAAGGATCAAAGCGTTGTAGAGAAAAGCTGATAACTGACTGCAATTGCAGTTCCATCTTATATTTCTGAAAAGATACTAGGGAGCAATTTGCAGCATTTGCCAAGTCTGATTTCATCCACCAGGACCTCAAACAAATATTCTTCATTTTTTGTTAGCTATTAATTGGAGTGGAAACTTTCATTCATCCTGAAGGATAAAAAAAAACAGCAGAAGATGAATTTAATAAATATTTCGATCCAAAGAAAAAGCACAGCTCTGTTTGGGAGCAGAACTAGGCTGGCTGCATTGTGTTATTCTCAAATCCAAGTTCAACAGATCAGCTTTACCAGACTGCACAGAATTAAAGGGACAGAAATTGGAAGTACATTTAAAGCCCTATAAATCATTACGCGTAAGGCAAATGCACATGATTACCCCATCTTAGAGGCATTTTATTTTATTATGTTTCAATTTCAGCACATTCGGTTTTCCTCTTCTTCAGAAACATAAGCTGTGATTCATCACAATTAAGGTGGCTGCGTTCTGACCTCAGCTTGAACAATCCATGTTGGCTGCAGGGTCAGCTCGTCTAGAGCACAGCTCTTTTTATTCTTTGCTGCAAAGGGTCCCCAGTGTCAAGAACATTCAGTCTGAGCACAGAGGGGGCACATGTCACAACTCTCCCCTTGCATCCCTGAGTGACCTTCTGCAGCAGAGCTCTGGCTGGCCAGATTTTCAAATGCTGGTTCCCAACAAGCTGGCCTCCAGCAAGTTCCTTTTTAGCTAACTGGAAATTATTGTGCCAGGCCTTGAGCTACACTTTAAAATAAAACTTTTAAGCAGTGGCCTTTCCCTGATGTGACAAGCCCTTCTCAAATGAATGACTGCAGTACTTCTGCAGAGTATACAATGCTTGATACTTGAAAAAAATCTTTGTATTTACAGAAAATGGTGAGCTGTAATGAACAGCTCAAAATGAGCCACCTAACAGGGAGGAAGCTGCAGCAGCCCCAGTTCCCACAGCTGGAGTTTGCCAGGAGCTGTCACTATCTAACTGGGCGTTCGTCAGCCACCACTACCTGCTCCCTGGAAAGCACGATGCCCAGTAATTACATGTTGGCAAAGCACAGCAAACAGCAGCATGGCTGGCAGATTCTTTTGGACTTGCACCTCTGATCTTTGTAAGATCCCGTTTGCATCACATGCACGCACAAGACAAGTTTGTTTGTCACATACTCACTGCCACGGAATTAAATTTGGAAAAGTTAATAATTAAGTGACATAGGTTATATAGTAAAATAAACAGCTTCTTTCTTTCTAACAGGTTGTAACAAGACAAAAGTAAGCTTTCCCTTTTATGCAGACCAGGGCATATTAAGGAGCTAATTCACACTGAGCAACACGAATTTATGACCTCCATTAAAAAGAAAAAAGTACAAGACACAAATATCTGTGACTGCATACTTGAGAAACAATTGAGAGCTGGATGGCAAACATCAGACTCCCGCCATGCCTTTCAAGTAAACATTGATTGGAAATGTCAAAGAATCAAAACCTCATTAACAGGAATTTACCCTGTATTGATCTGACCCTCTGTCCAGTCAGCAGGGGCACTGTGCTGTGCTTCTGCAGCACAGGAATGCCACAAAGGAACGGTCAGGCAGAAGAGAAAAGCGTATGAGTTTGAGAGGCAGTTTGTGCCCTTGTGTGATCCAGCTCTGATTACTTCATTACTAAAAGTTTCATTAGGGAGTGCCGGAGTTTTCTGTTTGTAGGAGCATGATTTATTAATTTGTTACACAGTCCCCACCACAAACTGGGGAGGTTTGGGGCCTGAATCTGCTCCCACTCAGATAAATCTGTGGAGTTTCCCTGACATGACACAGAGGTGAAATATAAAGAGACTCAGCCCCTTGGGTTACGCTCACCAACATATTTCCCCTAAGTCAGAATTTTACATATGGCACCTCAGCAAGTAGCTTAGGAGGTTTCAAAACACAGGAGCATCTTTAAACATTTGATAAATAAAAAGCAGCTCATGCAAATTCACACAACTCCTCCCATCTCACTTCAATGGAAATGTCACCTCTTTTTTTTTCTTTTTCTGAAAAGAGACATATGTTGAACAGCCAATGATAAACTGCAAACTGCAGTTTAAAGGAAATTTTCCATCTCCCTAAGCTTATGAATTTAATAATTTCAGGACATGAAAAAGAACTGACGCACGGAGTTCCTCAGCTCTCAGTCCAGGCACAGTTGTGGCACTAGATCTTGCAGATGTACCATCCTCTCCGCTGCCTTAAGAAACAATCTCTCATTTTCTCCCTCCCATTCCCCAACCAATGGACTCAAGTCTCCCCAAAAGCCTCAGTTTGCTTTATTTAAAGGAGACATCTGCATGATTTCTCCCAAAGATAGCCTCAACTGCAGCTTCCCTGCATTCCTCCAGGCACTGCCTTTTCGCACTGCCATACCACCTCTCCCCATTCCCATTCCTTTCAGTACAACTCGCACTTGTCTTCCTGCAGCCTGTCTCTCAGAACCCTGGGCAGCCATGCTCCCTTCATAATATCTTAGCCATTCCTCTGCTCCAGAGCATCTTCTAGGTTATCTTCTCCACCTGAGAAAACCACCTGTTGTCCAGCTTTTAGTAAACAGTATGCACCTGTGCTGAAAGCATTCAACTGGATAACCACTCAGATACCTCAGTCTCCCCAGCACTAAGGAGCTGCTACTGCTAGGGCAAAACCATCATTCAAAAGCACGGCGTTGAAAGTACAGCAACATTCTGCTGCTCATTTCTAAAACACCTCCCACATCTCCTTTGAGAAACCATTTTATTGTCTTACCCTTCCTAATTTTATCCCTCATTCCATCCTAAGTAATAATTTCTTGCTTACTGCTTACACGCTTAAAAGAGAGCTTTGGTAAAATGTCTCAGACCATTCATTGTTACTTAGTTAAACCAAACGTCACAGATTCTTCCTCCTTCCAAGTTCGAATTGTATTCCCAAATGAGTTTGATTTTAAAACTGGCACTCTGCAGGAATGTATGCCACACAATGACAGAGCTGTCTACCAAAAACTGTCTGATGCTACTTCCCAGAAGTTAAAAATGACACAAGAAAAAACATGTTTTTTGTGTTTGTTTGTTTGTTTGTTTTGTCTTCAGACAATTCAAACCAGCTGTCAAATTAACATGGCACAACCTGAATTTGTGCCCTCCAAAAAAATTCAGAAAAAAATATTTGCACTTTTTCTTTCCACTGCTCTCAGGAATTCCTGCTCACATTTGTTGTCACCTGCTGATTGCTGATCTCCATTGACTGTTTCCTTGATTTCTCAGTACCCCAGGCCAGAAAGTTTGTAAAATATTCAAAGGTATTTGTTGCGGTTTAACCTGGCAGGTGGCTCATCACCACACAGTCATTTGTTCCTACCTCTCTTCCCAGCAGAATGGGGGAAGGAATCAGGAAAAAAAAAGAACAGAACTTGTAGGTTGAGACAAAACTATTTACTGAGGTGGTGAAAAGGAAAAGGGTAATAGTTATGGCTATATGTGTGTGTGTGAATGTATGTAAGATGTGATGCACAAGCAATAATTGCTCACCATCCCCCAGCTGATGCCCAGTAGACCCCTGAGCAGTGGAACAGACGAACTCCCACCTCCTTCAGAACTCCTTCCACATGATGTCATATGCTATGGAATATCCCTTTGGCCAGTTTAAGATAGCTGCCCTAATTTGCTCCCTCCCAGCTCCTTGGGCCCTTTGTGCATATGGCTCTTATAACACTGCATAGCAGCAACTATAAACATTGGTGTGTTATCAACATTGTTTTTCTCCTAGAATCAAAAACACCAAATCTTAGCACTCACTCTGAAGGAAGTAAATCCATCTCAGCTGTAACTAAGACAAGATGGCAATAAGATTTTACAGCAATAAATCAAAAAGCATAAAGAGTGAGATAAAACACGCATCCTTACAAACAGCAGAGACACTCCAATGACCCAACCAGGGGCCAAGCAACCTGCACTGCAACGTGACAATAGATTTTATTACAGACTTCTTACACAAACACAGACAAGCCCACAGAGCCTGTTGCAATCGACTATTCTAGTTATAAACAGAGAGATAATAGGACTTCCCTCTGTCACAAAGGTGTTCTGAGTATAACTACATTAAAGATTAGCAAGTGCTCAAAAACTATTGCAATGGACCGATATAAAATCTGAAAATAATGACAGAACATAAGGAGTAATACCTAACATATTCATTTTGAAAATGTGACCTTTCACTGTCAATCCTTCTTAAGCTAGAAAGGGCAGATATGGATTTTTCAATTTACAAGCCTGAAAATTGCAAATTGAAAAGAATTCACTTCTGCCCTCTACTGTAAGATAGCTAAAGCATGACTGACAAGTAGACATATCCTAAATATAACAACTTTAATTTCTTTCAAGAATCATTCGCAAAAATTCCTGTTTTCTCCAATACTTCTCTCCGCAGTGACAAGTTCTCAATTGTGATACAAAGACGATGAGTAGGCCTGTGTTTCCATCAAACAGTCTTTGAATACGGTGTTTTGTAACAAAGGACTCGTTTAGCAATTTTGCGAATCAATGAGCCAAAATAGAATAATTAGCATCAGTGGTAGATGAGGAATCCTTAGCAGTAGTCAGAGACTAATTGCCATTAAAACACACTACAGCACCTAATGATTTTGGTTTAAAACAGCTCCTGTAAAGAAGCTGCATGGAGTTATTTGCACTCTCTACATGTCAGGAAACTGTTGATTGCAAGAGCGTTGTCCTGATGCAGAATCATAGATCCACAGAATCTTTCCAGTTGGAAGGGACCTTTAAAGGTCATCAAGCCCAACTCATCTGCAATGAATAGGGACCCCCCTCCAGCTCCACCAGGTGCTCAGAGCCCAGTCCAGCCTGACCTTGAATGTCTTCGAGGATGGGGCATCACCATCTCCAGGCAACCTGCACCAGTGCCTCGCTGCCCTTACTGTAAAAAACTTCTTCCTTAAATCCAGACTAAATCTCTCCTCTTTAGTTTGAAGCCATTTGTCCTATCACAACAGACCCTGCTCAATAATCTGTTCCCTTCCATCTCACAGCCCCCCTAGATACCCACAGGCCGCTCTCAGCTCTCCCCACAGCCTTCCCTTCTCCATGCTGCACAGCCCAGCTCTCAGCCTGTCCTCGCAGGGAGGTGTTCCATCCCTCACACCGTTTTTGTGCCCTCCTCTGGATGCTCCAACAGCTCCGTGTCTCTCCTGTGCTGAGCACTCCCCATCTGGATGCAGCGCTCCAGGTGAGGTCTCACAGCACGGAGCAGAAGGGCAGATCCCCTCCTCGCCCTGCTGGCTGTGCTGCTTTGGATGCTCCCAGGATCCGGTTGGCTTTCTGGGCTGTGAGGGCACAGTGCTGGCTCATGTCCGGCTGCCATCCACCAGCACCCCAGGTTCTTTTCGGGAGAGCTGTGCTCCATCCTTCCATCCCCCAGCCTGTATTAGCTGTGGGAGTAGCCACAACCAAGGTGCCAGACCTTGCCATTGACCACCACTCTCTGGGTATGATCTCACAACCAGTTCCTCATGCATCAAACAGTCCACCCATCAAACCCGTATCTTTCCAATTTGGAGAGAAGGATGTTGTGGAACGCTGTGTCAAAGACCTTTCTGAAGTTCAGATAGATAACATCAGCTCTTTCTTTGTCCACTGATGCAGGTGCACCATCATAAAAGGCCACAAGGTTGGTCAGGCAGGACTGCCCTTGGTGAAGCCATGTCGTGCATCACCTCACTCTCCACGTGCCTTAGCATAGATTCTGGGACAGTCTGCTCCATGATCTTTCCCAGCTCTGAGGATGGTATTTCCCTAACTTGTCCTTTTCACCCTTCTTAAAAATGGGCCCAATACTATCTTTCTTCCAGCCACCTGGGACTTCACCTAACTGCCATGACTTTTCAGATATTATCGAGAGTGGCTTAATGACATCAGCCAATTTCCTGAGGATTCTGGGATGCATCTTATTGGGACCCACAGACTTACGAATGTTCAGGTTCCTAGAGTGGTTGCAAACCTGATCTTAGCTCACAGCAGGAGGGACGTTGCTCCTCCTGTCCCCTTCTTCTGACCCATCAACTTCAGGGATGTGTGAAGAATAGTTGCCAGTGAGGACTGATGCAAAGTATCTCAGCCTTCTCCTTGTCCGTTGTTACCAACCTGCCTTTATTGCTCACTGGAAGGAAGTGCACCTTCTTGGAGTTTCCTTTTCTGTAGAAGCCTTATTTGTTCTTTGCAGCCCTTGCTAAGTCCAGCTCCAGTTGGGCCTTGTCTTAACTTACCCCCTTCCCCACACTGTCCACAGTGTCTCCCACTCTTCCCAACCCCACAGCCTCTGCTCTAATACCAGCTCCTTGTTCTGTACTCCAGGTATTCATAGTAGTACACACATACAGCGTTGTCATCCTACAATGATAATTTCATTCAGGTCAATGAGACTTCACATTGCCTTGAATGGAGGATAAAAAGGAAACATTCTCCACACTGCCAATAAGGTATGCAAATTCCTGCGTGTTTAGATATTGTTTGGCATATAGTAAGTTGTTCTTTCTTACAAGACTGTACACAGCACTCTGAAGAGATACCCAAGCTCTCAACAGCAACATTAAGTCCTTGGAGTCTACATCCATGTAAGCATTCCCTCTTGGCTGATCAGTGCCATGTCAGGTATCATAAGAAATACAAATGTGTTTTTACTTTTGCTAGCACACATGGGCACATGCGAAGTGATGCAGATTGAACGTACAAATCAGCTTTCTAAGCACAGTGATTTCATTCACCAGACATAAGGATCACACTGAGACATACCAAGCAATGCAAATGCAAAACCCAGCTTTGGTGTTGCTAACATCAGAAAACCGGCAAAGACAGAACTTTGTTTCCAAAGCATAGAGAAAAAAATGAGCTTTCTGCTTATTCTTGAAAAGTGCAGAGCACGTGATACATGTTTGCTCAGTTATACGTATTAGACAGGGTAAAAGTTCACATCACGCAAAATGGTTCATCACACTACATTTAATAATTTTAAAGTGTTCATATCTCTAATGTGCATGTTTCTGAAGTAACAGCAGCTGTTTGACTGTAATTAAACGTAGAACTTTCAACAAACTGAAGAATGAGAAGTGCAAAGGCAAACAGAACAAATCTGTAGGTCATTACCAAGATCAAACACAAAACCTTCAGCATTTATGCACTTGGGGGTTGCAGTGAAAAATAACAGACTTGAGCAAATGGCAGCATTATCGTTGTTAAGGTCACTGCTTGGAAAAAAAGTCCTCACAGAAAGCCAGTACATTTCCTAGTGAAGTGCTACCCAGACCAGATTAAAATATGTAGGTCCCTCTATAAATAACGCCTCCTATTTAATTCCATGGAGACAACTACAGATCCAAAGAGCACAATAACACTACTTGATAGAGCAAATTCTCAGCTACAAAACACTCTTCAACACTGTCACCGCCACTAGCTCTGCATTTTCACCAGTGATGAACAAGAGCTTGCATACCATGCTTGTAAAAATCTGCACAAGTAGAGGTGACCACTGTTGCTGTCATCACTGCCGAAACACACCTCCCAGACCTCAGTGTGCTCACATTTGCTGTTTGGTCTCCATCACCCTTCAGCAAGCATCAAGGAATGTCAAAAGGTGCTGTTTCTGCATGGAGGAATTCAATGACACCCCTATGCTCCACACGTACACCCACGTCAGATGCTGTCCTCTGCTTCCATCTGTCGCACAGCCACAAAATGTAATGGGATGTCAATGGGAAGGTTCAGCCTCTATTGCCATGCTACCATGTGTCCCTGATGTCATGGACCAACATCGTAACATAGGAGGCACTACTTTCAGAGCAGCCCTTGCAGTAAGACAGACACTTAACTGCTCCTCCACCACCTTTCTTCTCTTTCCATTGACACTACCCATATAGGGCAGGAAAGTGCCTCAACTTTACTGCATGGATTTCTTCGCAGACCCAACTGAGAACAGCACATCACAGCTTGCAGCCCAAGTGCCCCTTGGTCACCCAAACTGAACACGAAGCCCAAGTTTCACTTCCACCTTTCAAACTCTCTAAGTCAAGCAACACAGGACTCAAGAGTGACTTACTTTAACTTACTGGGGACACAGCTCCTGAATTCACACAGTGCTCTTTGCTGGGACATGGGTGCAGCCAGGTGGCTGCCCTTGCAGTAGCAAATGAGCCAGGAGCCGAGAGTGCCGAGCAGGAAGAGCAGAGGAGGCCTGTCAAGAGAAGGCATCAAATCAAAAACACCAACATACCTGGCAGGGCAAAATACCTAGAGGCACATCTTGGGCAAGGCACAGAGGTGAGACTCCTGGACCACAGGGCCTGGCTCTGGATGAATGAAGTTTCTCCTCATTCTTCTCAGCAGTGAAAGTGTTGGACGCAGCCTTATGCAGCCAAATGCCACGCAGGGGTGGGACGTGCAAAACCTTTTGATATAGTGGGGCCCTCAGAGTGTATCAGCACACCTACACTCAAAGCATTCTCATTTAAATTGTTAATCTTTCCAAAGAAAAAACACCCTCCTGATACATTTTTCTTGCGTTCATCCCATTAATCTTCCTCCCTGTCACGAGCACTCACAGAACTGAGCCGAAATCATCCATCCTTTTGTCACAGACCGCCCCTGGGATCAGCACAAACACCCATTTGTTGCACAAGGCCACACTGGCATTTGCAGAACACCAACCTGTGCACTCACAACTCCCCTGCTACTTTTACCCCTTCTTTCAGAAGCACAAAGGGGAATTTGGCTCAAGGGATGCCCTTTATATATACAAAGCGTTCGGGGAAAGCGTGGGCTGTTTTCCTTTCTCCATTCATGTCCTTCTGCTATTTGAAATCTATAGAGGCAGTTAATCTTTCTTCATGGGAATTGTAGCCATGTCTTATTTTTATGCTATTGATCATTGTAATGCCTTTGTGGAACAGAGCTAATGCAACAGAACTCACTTATCAGAAGTATTAACTCATCTGGGAAGCCTCCAAATGTTTTGAGAAGAACCTTGTCCCAAAAAAATGAAAAACAAAATAGAAAAGAAGGAGAAATGAGGGAAGAACACAAAGGATTTTCAGGTATTCATCCTGATTGGTTCCCAAAGACCTCGAATAAGACCTGGAGAGATGAAAGCAATACATGACCCAGTAAAGCCCTTGCTGACAAAACTGGCTCTTAACCGAGGCACATGGCAGCGGTCTGGAACAGAAGCTGTGCTGTAACTAGTTATCTCCCATTTGGTCTCGAGTAACTCCCTTTACCTCAATTCCCACCTTTGCCTGCTCTTTTATTTCAAAATCAATGATTTCCAAAAAAAAAAAAAAAAAAAAAAAAAAAAAAAAAGCTAAGTCTCTTACTGCAGTGGTAGGTAGCACCAAGTTAGCAGGATGTATTTGCTTATTATAAGACACCTAAGGCAAACACTACTCATGAATACACAACCATCCTGGAAAAGCAGCCACAACAGCATAGGAGCCTGTGTAACTGTGGCTTTTTCAGACCATTTTCAATACATTTGTAGTAAAGAAAAAAAATCAACTATAAAGACACAGGAAATAGGTCTTATTTGAGGACATTTCTCCCCCACCTCCTTCATGCATTCAAGAATAGCCTAAGAAATATTCTTTAAAAATGTTTCAAGACTGATTATACCAGACAAGAGATTTGAAGACAAGGAAACCCTCCAAAACTCTTGGAGTTTATCTAAGTCTGTGTACATTGAATTTTAAATCAATAACCCTGCATGATCTACAGCATAACTGCCTGCCTCCTCTCTTGCAGCAACAAAATCACATTTGGGAGGCTGCTGTCTAGATCTATCTAGCATAAGCAATAACAGCAGAACCATAAGGCATCTCCCGCTTCAGCAAATGCTTGTAAACACTATGTACCAAAACTGTTAACCACCAGTACTGAACAGCCACCAGTGCAGATGAATCTATGTTGCACTTAAGGCCAACTCCAAACGGGAAATTAGGGAAGAGCTTATGTATCCCTCACTGCACACAGAGACATTGTTCTGCTTTCACCCAATCTTAAAAATTTGTTACCTTCCCCATCACTGCTGACCATACATGCTGAAAAGGCATCTGAGAACTGTCTCCCTGAACTCCTATTTCTCGCTGTATAGTTCCTTAGGCCCCAGTGCTCCCTCTTATAAGATTGAAGCTGGCTTGTCTCATCATTCCTTTCTTTCCCAATTGCGTGCTTTTAACAAAGATTTCTCCATTCTGACTTAGTAGAAAATGCAGGCAACAGGAAAAGTTCTGCTGATTTCTATGATAAAATCACTTCTCCTGTACCAATAATAAAAGTCTACTGGATATGAAAATCCATAAATTTTCCCATTTCGCTATAGTAAGAAGGAAAGGAAAATGTACTCTAAATCTATAATGTTGCGAAGATAACCCAACGGAGTACATCATTTTAAAGTCTTTTATTTGACTGACTTGATACTAGCACCTTCTGGACAAAGCTTTTATTGGTTGGTGTGAGAGCAATAACTACAATGAAGGCTTGGAAAGTCCCATCAGCTGAAGTTTGCAGTTGCAGACACATTCAGTTTCCACTCTCAGAAATCAGTGACAATGGATAGTAAAGTTAGCCTGATCAGGAAAATACGGTTAAGCAGATTTACACCAGTGTGTCCCAACATATTTTTCAACTAAAGTAGTTTTAATTGGGTTAAATTCAGGATTAAGACAGCAAGTGGGAATGGAAAGCTGGACATGAGGTCAGAAGAAATGATACTCTCTCTCTGACCCCAAAGCCATTTAGCAATATATTTACATTGATATCAGCAAGATGACCTACCATCTGTCATTTGCATCACAAGGTCATGAAAGAAATGATTATTTTAACTGTAATGTATATTATTTAGTAGGAGACCTGGTTTGTTTCTCTCAGTAATGGTAGCATAAAATTCCCGTGATAAATGTTTGTAAGAGAACTGAAGCATCTTGTATGACACTTACTGACAGCAAAAAGAACTCTTAGCTTGCAGTGTGTCCTAATTAATCAATACCTTTGGTCTCAAAGAAGACACTGACTAAATGTTTTTGAATCAGTTTCTTTGTTTGAAGCACGTGGTCAAATTTACAGTGACCTCATTTGAACTCAGCGCTCATTGGTAGATTGGATTGGACCTTGAGAACAGATTAATTTTCAAATACCATCTTCAAGATTCAATAGAATGGGGTCTTTCCAAAATCAAATCTCAGTGGGCACAGAGTGAGGGTTGAGAAGAAGCCTCTGCAGGATCAGGACTCACTTCAAGTTTATCAACATTTTAGGGTAGATGAACTCAGTCTTGATCTTGAACATCTTGATCTTGATCTTGGGACATCACACATCTAACTGAGCCCCAAACAGAGTGACAAACCTCAGCACCATTCAGCAGCCAGCGGGAGAGCAGCAAGCAGAGCGTAAGAGCAAAGCAAGCCCAAAGAGATGCCCAGGATTTTGCTCAAGTTATCCATGCTTAGCTGTGAGAAAAGCCAAAGCACTCTAGCCAGTAACTATTTGGACAACATAGGCATAGAGCAGTTTTTGAAGTGTACAAACGAACCAAGTAAGAGAACTTTTTTCTGCTTTCACTGCCCCTATGTAGGAATGCCACAAAGGGATGGGGTGAGAGCAACACTACACCAGAAGGAAGTGAAGAAAAAGCAATCAATACATAGATTCTACACCTTTCCTCATCTACGTAGACACAAGGAAAAAGAATTAAATAGAGAAGTTAACCATCCTATGCAATAGAGCAAATCCCATATCATAACCTTCAGTTTCATCCTGGCTAAGCAGCATACAAGACAAAGATTCTCGGTGCCCTTTCCCCATGTCACCCCTTGGTGTTTTCTTCCCTTGATATGGGGCATGGGGCTCACACACCTCAGGGGGGGAGTGGGGAGATGACGACTCCCAGGGAGAATTTCAGAACAGGCAAGAGAGGATGAAAGAGATGTTGACCTAATAAGAACTCTCCCTCTGAGCTGGGAGCTTGCTGTCACTAAGGAGACTGTCAGACACTACACAGCATGCAACTGAAAGAGGACAAAATGAAAAATAATCTAGTCTTGCATTTTTGCCAGAGCCCAGAAGAATATATGGCTCTGAGTACAGAAAGTGCTCCGTACTTGTGGAGGAAACATATCATTATGTCACTATAATATGCATTACAATATAGAGCCTGCTACAGAAGAGTGAGTGATATTTGATTAGGCATAAAATGGAGACAGCAGAAAGATACAGAAGTCAAACCTGCACAAAGCCACTCTTAGTGAACCCTTCTAACCAGTCAGAACACCTGCAAGATAGAAAAGCTGCTGTAAATTCATGCTCTATACCACACATTTATGGTGTTTCTCAAAGGCTTGCAAATAGATTTCTCAGAGGTGGGATTTATCATATCACAAGCTTTACTCTATTAAATAGTCATAATTCCTTTGTAGTCAAGATGTGTAAATAATGGGTTAACTCTTGCAAACCTTGGATTCATCTTTAAAGTGAAAGCAGTAATAAGCACCCGAGGCCCCTTCTGCACATACACTGCAGCCCACGTTATTCATACCTGTCACTGCAGGATAGCCACACCTGAATCATCCCTTTTCCATTCCTTTGTGATCTGCACTCTTCCTTTGTTTTAACTCATGAACACTCAGCAAACACCCTCTGAGTTTCAGGAGCTCCTCACCACGTGTGTAACTTTTACAGTCTTTTGTGTAAAATTAACTTTTGTAGAAGGGCCGTGAGTCACTCCCAGGGGGAATACCTCAGAAACAGCATGCAAACATTCCCGGTGCTTTTGTCTTTGGTTTGTTCGTGTGAATTAGAGTTATCTCAACCAGATGCTTGCAAATAAGTGATTAAAACTGTATGCAGTATCAGCAAATCAAATCAGCAGGTTTTATTCATAAGAACATTCTCAAATGCTTTATTGCTACATTCAGTCAATTCCAATTAGAGCTTCTGCAACTCTACTTCTTTCTTCCAGCAACTTCTCTTCCTCTTGGTACCTTTTAACAAATTTCTTGAAGTTTCACTGCTGCTGCAAGTCTTACTCTTCATGTTAAATCCGTTTCTGTGTTAATTACACAATTAACATGCCAGCACAGCAGCAACTAGAAGTCAAGCTTTTCTCCTTTTCTTCACTTATGTCTAGAGGGAACACTACCAAGGAGTAGGGAGAATTCACATCTTGAAACCAGCAAAGAACAAAATAGCATGCAAATATGAATCCAAGAATGCTTTTCAATAACATTACATTGCACTTTGAGATTTGAGTGCATGTAAAGCACTCCTGATCTTTTGTAGTACAAAACTGAACATTCTGCAGCTGAGTTTCAGTTTTTCCTTTTTCCACAGCATCATGTTTGTTCAAACAAACCCAACTGCAGAGGTGGGGGGAAGGATGGAACCATGAAACGTTATCAAGAAAAAACAGCAAAGCTTCCATCTCTATGTGCACCATACAAGAGAATAAAACTAAGGACACCAATTAGGGTTCCTGTGATGGGAAGCAGGAAGGATGTTCTGCAGGTTATGGCTGGAGAAGAGATGCTCTTACAATAGGCCAGTTCTTTCCTGAGCATCAGTAGTAAAGATCAGGTGCTTGGCATGGCTGTTGCTGACTTTCCAGCTCAGTATTCAATGAAACAACATTAAAACAGAGACAGTGCAATGCTGCAGTACAGTACAGACAATGCCCCCAAAATCCACTTCGCTTTTGAGAGACAAAGATCTCATTTCTACCCCTGTCCCTTAAAAAGAGAAAACTCACTTCTCAGCTTCCTAAGAAGCCGCCCATGGTTCCACTCCCCCAGCCCTCTCTTACTACTACGTGTTCCTTCAGCTTTAACTGTTGCCCCATCAAAGTCTCCAGCAGCAACTTAGGTCTACAGGTTTCCACTGTCATTCCTTTTTCTTTTTCTTTTAAAAACATCCTTCTGGTTCAAGAATTTTGTTTTTAGAAAACAATTTTTTAAAATTCTTCCAGGCCACGGGAAAAGCAAACAATCCTAAAATCACCAAGGTTGGAAAAGACCTCCAAGACCATCTAGTCCAGATACCCACCTAGCACCAATACTGCCCACTAAGCCGTGTCCCTCAGCACACACCTACGTGTTTCTTGAACACCTCCATGGTCAGTCACTCCATCACGTCCCTGGGCAGCATGCTCCAGCATCTGACCATTTTTTCAGGGATTAAATTGTTCCTAATATCTTACATGAACCTCACCTGGTGTAATTTGAGGCCATTTCCTCTCATCCAAAGTCACATAAGAGCATGTTAATAATAATAGTGGGTATTTTTTTGAGGATAGAAGTTTTGTGGCAGCATTTTCAAAGGGGATTTATACAAGACAAGGGAGCGCTAGGAAAAGGCAGTAATAGCTGAAGCATGGTAATTTTGTATACAGCATTTTCTAGAAGAGCATACACCAAAGAGGGAAAAGACAACATAAAAAGGAAGGACAGAATTGTTTTCATGTTGTTTTCTTCCCACTATGGACTTTTAATGCACTGATGGAGTATTTGCACCAGTCTTGCTCACAGCTTATTTGCAGTAGCAGCGCATTGCAAGAACACAGGGGCAGCTCTTAACAAATTAGAAGCTTGCAAGGTGCTGTACCTCAAACAACATAACATGTCAGAGTCCCCCAAGCAGCTTTTGTTCTTTAAAAGGCAATTTTATAAAGATTTGGTTTGTGGTTTAAAGTTCAGAAACACTGGAAATTAATGATTTGTAACCAAAATGCAATCTATGTCTCTCATTGATTTTGTTTTAGTTACTTGGAAACAATATTGATTCCCAAGAGATGCATATAAAGACCAAGTCTGGGGCCTAAAGAATTTCCATACCATTGATTAGTAGATATTATCTGCCACTTTCACTTTTAATGAGTCGTTTTCTCTTCAGTGAGATACTGTGTTCTATTGAAAGGTCAAAAGTGGATTTCGTACAAGAGAGAAACATTAACACACAATCAGCCTCAACTTCAAAACAGCTGAGTCCTTTGTGGCTTTAATTAAGCCATGACCATTTGTTTTCCTTCCTGTCCCTCAAAAGTTACTTTTTTAACATGTTTTGTTCTTTTTATAATCAGTTCTGTTGACATTTTGCCTACACTTTGGTTGGCTCTTCTTTAAAACTCAAACTGGTTTTGCCCTGTGGATTTATAAGGCACAGTGGAAACCTACACGATCAGATCAGTGCATTACGAATAGCAATGATCCTCATTAAAGAAATCCCCATTACTCTTTGAGGCATCCTTCTTCTGGGCCAAACGCCACTATCTGTGCAACTCTCTTAAGCAAAACCAGCAAAACTGGAAGTGACAGGTGATACAAAGCCATTCATAAGGGGAAGACAATTTGCAATGATATTTAGCATCCCACTGGGAAATACACATCACTAGGAATTCAGCAAGTAATGCAAGTGCTTATTATACAGCCAGCTTGGTAAATAACAAGAAAATTTCATCCACGCCACGGAGAGAAGAGTTTTACATAAGTCCTAACAGAGTAATGACACTTTCAGCATTACTCAGCAGCATGCAGGAAGATTCAAAACAGGGAATTTGCATTTACAGAAGTCCAGGATAGAGGGGCAGAAGGGCACAGCGCCATCAGCCAGATGCAAACCCGTGGCTGGAGGCAGCAGAGCCCTCATCCCAAACCTGACAGGAAATCCAGGTTGAAATAATTCAGGTTGAAAGGGCCCTCGAGAGGTCTCTACCCCAAGGGTCTGCTGCCTCTCACCCTCACACACAGCCCCCATCCGAGAGGAGCTTATCTCAGCCCTCCACACTCCATCCCTTTCAGTGGCTTAACATAAGCATCCCTCAGCAGTAACCCCAGCTGCCCAACACCCCTGGACAGGACGCTGCTCTGTGCTGTGCCCACCGAAGGCTGTTCTCAGGGCACAGGCTCTTGCTTCTGTGGCACAGCAGAGCACGTTGGCTCCTCTGTGCACATACATGAAGACTCCACTTTAAGAAGCGGGGTAATTTGGTGCTCTGCAGCTGAGCAAATCATGACTAGAATATGGTGATCTAATGACTGGAATGTATTGATTCAAGGGATTTTGTTTTATCATTTTTCAACAGTTAATTAGAGCTAGTTATGCTTAAAACAGCTTGAATTTCAAACATGCATTTTTTCTTTACAGACATCAGCTTCAATGTGTTACAAAAATATTAATCGATGCCTGAAGTTCCCGGATTCCCACTGAAACAAATTAACAAATTAAATGCTAATCTTTGCAATTATATGCTATTGACAAAGTTCATGAAAAAAAATGAGGTGAGGGAGTCACTGTTTGAGTCTCTGAGCTGCAGTTTCATTATGCAATAAACCAAGAACTTCTCCAAGTTCCGAGAATATATTCTGCTTTGTTCCATTTCTCCTCTCCTTCTGTCTAGTTCAGTTCAATACGTATTTTTTTCCTCAGGTAAAAGAGCAGCTAGAATTCAAAGAATCAGAATTTTCCCTTTCCTTATCTGTTAATAGAAACTACTTTGGGAATCTGAGATCTACAGAACAAGATTTTTGACCAGAAGTCAGCTGAATTCAGAGTGCTCCGTCTTTAATACACCAGCACTAGATGACACATTATAGGAAAATAGGAAATATACTTCTGTTACACTTTTCCTGATTATGCAGTGCATATACTGTTGATTTACTTTAAAGTACCATTTCTCTGCATAAGTTTAATTCCAGCTTCTATTCCAAAGCCAGACGAACCTTGGGCAAAATGAACGCAGTCAGCAAAGAAGAGTTACTACAGCACAGATAGCAAAGCCTACTGAGCAGGCACAAGGCAGGGCTGGAGAAGCCAGGGACAGCCCTCACAGAGCCCCCACATATACAGCCACCACCTCCCCCAGCAACACCAGCACTCATAGCCACGGGCTGTGCAAAGTTGGAGGCTTTAATGCCATAGCACAGAGCTGCAGTGAGCGTTCTGCCTCCCAGTTCTCTGGGCACAAGAACCAGGCAGCCTTGTGCCACACATCAGCTGTATTAAATGCCTCTGCACTGAATGGCAGCCAGCAGTAATTCCTTCAATCTATCCATTAGTCTTCAGGGACTGGAGGATGAGATGCTGCCTGCATATCACACTGCACAGAACCTCTTTTATTGCTAAGAAGTTTGGCACTTTCTTATCGCATCATAAATCAGCACTGAGAGAATAAGCACATACGTTTTCCAAATAGTACGTTAAATCAATTGTCACCAGGAAAATAACAAGTGTGGTAATGACATGAACAATTGTATCCTGCCTAGAAGACAGAGAATATAAGCTGTTTCTTTAATTGTGTTTTGGCAGTCCCATTCACACTGATATAATCAGGTTGCATCAGCAATTCTATCGTTATCTCCCTTTAAAGATTTACAGTCCCCCTCCAGAAAAGCTTCCTTGGTATGTGAGGCCCATGTTAGCATCTCAGAACATCAAGAAGAAACATGGAGTGTCCAAAGTCAGGCTCTCCTCTTGCTCAAGCATGGCGGCACATTTTGTTTTGTTTGCTTTCCAGTGCAATTCTTTTACAGCATTACAAACTCGGGAAAATAGCTGGAAAGAGAAAACCATCAACCAGACCAGCGACAGCTAATCAGCCTGTGAACGCCTGCTCCCTCCTGCTGCTGCAGCCAGAGGGAAGCATGGCTGTGCTGCACAGCTGAGGCCCAATTAAGCACTGCTGGTCCCAGGTGCTGGGAGGTGAGCACTTCAGCAACAGCAGCCCAGATAAATTCAATTGCTCCCAAACTCTTAAGATGGGAATGATCATATTTTATAACGGTTATTATGTTTTTAGGGTAACTGTTAATCTAAATAAAGTCTTGCAGATCAAAATAAATGGTTTTCCAGTCACTGGTGTTAAAAAGAAAAATAAATGCTTTAATGAAATGTTCTTCTTGAAAGCAGTTTAAAGGACTTTTCTTACTGAAGTTCTCCCTTGCTTCTTCCACTTGCCTGCAGACTGAAGTCCAGCCCTGTAAAATGCAGGAATGGATCCAAGACACAACAGTAACAAGGTGCTCACCCAAGTCATCATGAACAAACACTAGTTACCAGCAGCAGACATTTCCACTAGACACAGGCACACAAGATGAGCTGTTCTTGTCCTTACAGCAGCACGCTAATGACAAAATGCTCATTTTGCTCTGCAACAGATGAAGCAGCTGAGATTAGCCAACAAAAAAAACCTTCATGCACTACTATAAAGGTAATTAAAGCTGAAGTTCTCCCTCTGCACTGGGGAAACCTGCAATTAAGGAAACCACCTGGAATCAGGGAACCAACTAGCAGCATTCCAGGCACACCTTCTTGGGAGGAAAATTCCATAAACAAGGTAACTTATGAAGAAATTATGTGTCCTTGCTTCCTGTTTTGAGTTACAAATGTTCAAAGTCTGTGGTTTCAAAACACACACTTAGGGAGCAGAAACGTAGAGGAAAGCAAATCTGTTTCAGAGCAGGAACCATCAAGCTTTAGAAAGATGTGAATTTCAGAAGTGCTAAATGAGTATCAGTGGCACGATCTTTAATTTTCCCCACAAATTCAAACAAAAACTGAGCCATCTACACTACTGTTGTGAAAGTACGTAATCGTTTCCATGGATATATTAACCCAGATCTATACACGAGACAATTGGTTGGTAGAGCAAGCTTAACACTGTGACATTTCAGCATTCACAATTCTGTCAAGTGCCTACGGCTTTTAGTAGGTTCTTCTGAGGTATAAAGAGAAAAAGAGGAGAAGGGATGTGCCTTGGGAAGTCCCAGCAACCTCCTTTAACAACAGGGCCAGTCTTTTCCAGTGAGTATGACAGGGGATGCCAGCTCTTAGACACCAGTCAGGGTGGTTGGCCACTCTCAGCAAATGAAATGAGCAAGGGCAAAGGAGAATTCTTCCTGTTTAGCACTGACCTAATATCTTTCACTCCTTATTCCATTGCAAGAATTTTGGTTTTGCAAGTAACATTTACTCCACAACCCTTAGCGCAGGTTAGGGTATCCCAGGCCATTTAGTGATCCACCAAACTACAACACAGGAGCCAATTTTCAGTAACCAGCCCTCAAGTAATCCACAGTGCCTGAAGAAAAGAGGGTTCATTTCTTAAAAAACCTGCATTCATAAGGCACAGATTTGAGAGGCAGAATCATAGCTCAGGGGGCAATGCCAGGCAGCAAAGCAGTCACACACAGGTGGGAAGGAAGCAGGGCTCCATGCAGGTTCCTCTGCTCCCAGTAACCTCAGAGCAGAGATTCAGCAGAAAACACTTATCCCTTCCTAGCATCCAAGCATTTGGGTGCAGTGTGCTGGGAATGCTACAAGAGCCTGGACACAGAGTGCTGCCCCACCGTCACCTCACCCATCTGCCTGGGCACAGGTTGTGCCATGACACCAACCTGGCCCAACCCTTCTGAACTCCCATCTGAAGAAATAAGTTTTTCCAAGGAACAAGGATGCCTGTAGCACTGCCTATGCTAACAGAGAAAAAACATTAAAGAGGTGCTCAGATATAAGCACTTCCTTCAAGTGCTCTGTAGTTCCAATAGTTGTAATGCAAGCCTGAATAAGCTAGCAGGTTCCCACAAACATTGATGGGATTTGGATTTGGTCTTTGATGAAAAAACTTACCAGAGCATCTAAAAGAGCTCTGGTAAATGTAGCTATCACTGCATTACAGGGCTGGCAAGCAAAATCATTACCTGTAATACATTCTCTCCCAAGAGAACTTCTCTTTAAGAATGCACAGATCTGCAACAGAGAACGTTGTCACCCTTTTGACCCTGAATCCTGGCAGAAGAAAACATGCCAGGAAAAAAAAGAAGAGAATACAAAATTGATTTCCACTCAAAGAATAAAAGAATGACTCATCAGATGGCTCTTCTGAATAAGAAGTTCACATTCACAAGCAAGTGAAGAAATCCTACTCTGGGCTTTGGTGTTACACAGGGAGGAAAACAGAATTTCAAGTGGTCCACAATAAATTGATTAGATACATCAGAGAAATGAAATCCTGCTCCAAGATTTAAGCAAAAAAAAAAAAAAAAAAAAGGATTTGGGAACAGATTTTACATTGTTTAAGGACATGCATTTGACTTTTTAATGTTTTCACACTTTTTAATATTAAAAAAAAAACACCTTGTCAAGATTAAAATATCCCAAACATGCTGTTGCAGAAGAGCAGTGTCCTTGAGGTGCTTGGGACTGACATGTAATTGGAACACTGCAGCTGCTCCCGCTTGCAGGAAGCAGAGCTCCAGGCAGACACCGAGCAGCAACAGATTTTAGAGAAATGGAGTATGAGAAAAGAGACATAAATATTGCTAGAATAATATCTCATCGGTTTTGTCTTTCTATACAGTGCTCCAGCATGATAGATGTGCTGCTGACATCTCCTGTTATATTGGTTGCCACTTTTGAAGACGGTGTTTTCACTCTGAAGTACAGAAACAACTACGTTGTAGGCAATAACAAAGTAAGTCTTTGACAGACACGGAAAGGTGAGAAGTTTAGACGTGTAATGCTAAGTTAAATTAAATCCAAAACTTGAGGGTTATGAAAGCCTTAACAAAAGCTAACGCAACCAAGAAGTTCCCAGAGTATTATTCCTTTTCATTTGGATAAAATCAGTGAACAAGTGGCATTCTCTCACATAACTCCTGGAACTCTCGTCCAACAAGGATGCTAATAAAAATGGCGATGCACCAACAAATGAGTAACTTCTATCATACAGTCAGTATCGAGGGCAGGCTGGGTCTACAATGGCATTTAGCACAGACAGAAAGCAAAGCTTCAATACCTCCACAAAGTACCCTATGCTTCTATTTCCACCACCGTGCACAGCCCTTCTATCACCACAGCCCTGGGCCAGGTACAGAGGTGTTTTGCAGGTAGTGGATTCCCAATACCATAAAGCCCCATAACTCAGACGAGATTTCTGCCTTACTGTAACGTACCAGCCATGCTGTGAAGTGAATTGAACAAAGCTCATGGATAGGCAGAGGAAGAGGGAGGAGAAGGAATGCCTGTAGTCCCTCCCAGGGTTATACATTTGCACCAAAAATTGAGAGACCTCTGCTGAAAATATTTTGTGATACCGCGCATTTGACAGAAAGAACATTCTGGTACTCATCTAGCAATGGTTGTGGGCTGTTTGGTGGAAAATAAGAAGACCATGAGTCAAAGCCATAGACCTTCTGATTTATAAAGACCTCACCGTATTACTAAAAAGGAAATTCAGAGAATGCTGGAAGCTTTGAAGAAAATGGGAATTAGAACTAACTAAGAAGAAACAGGTTGTGCATACTGATGTACTCCGCATCAAACAATCATTCTACACAACATCCAGTTTTGCAAATGATCTGATATTCACAGTAAATTCTGAATGATTATTTTGGAGGCAGATTGCAAATGTATTTTACTAAATATTGCTGTCTTCACTGAACCCTTGGTGATTTTTCTCCCTCAGAAACCATCACTCTGTGGTTACCCAGCATGCCTGCTGCTTGCAGCTCAGGAGGAGCAGTAGTGGGTCCATGAGATGGCTGCACCAACATGGAGATGCACAGGTAAGGAAAGCAAGCACTTGCAACAAGCAGAAAACCAACTCATGAAATTACAGGGGCACCTCAGTGAACACAGGTAAGCTATAACAACATGATTTCACGTGATTATCCACCATTAGGACATGCTGAGATTCCTTGTGGGATGTGAAATTCCCCAGTGCTCATTCACTTAAGCTACATCTTTAACCTCGCCTCACTGGACTAAAGGAGAACCTGCAGCAGAGGTGCTTGCTGACTGGCATCCATGCCCCTTCTATCCACTTGCTCCCTCAGGAGTCAGCAGAGCAGCAGGAGACATGGAAGCCACCAAGGAGAAAGAAGGCACAGACACCACTCACCAGCACAGCAACCCCACTGCTCTCCTCACATGGGGCTTTGTGCCCTGAGAGCACCCAGCAGCAATCTGGACCTGAGCATAGCTGTCCCAGCACAAAGCCCAGCAACCATGAGATCAATTCTTCCAGGGTAACATACCATTAGCTACAAAGATTAATGTGATTCACGTGGGGGGGATCTCATCTCATTCCTCCAAGTTAACATATTTCTACTTTACAGACAGCAACACCCGCTTTTCAAGGGATCTCCAAAGAACAGTTACATAACTGTATGCCTGATAGTTCCTTAGCAGTGCTAGCCGAAGCATCCACAGCAAAAACTGAGGTTGAAAATCCAGCCACACATCAGTAGTTATGTAGGCACTCTTAACTTGTTTTGAATGAGAGCTGTAGCCATGTAACATGATGGACAGACCCCAGAGGCAGCGTGGGAAGCGTAGGTTCTGCTCCTACACCTGCTGTTGGTTGGGCAACCTTGTGCCACTCCATTCACTGCAGCTTCGTGTTCATAAAACTGAACCAGTCCAGCTGACCTCCTTCAGAAAAATGTTGAGATTTGTCAGTGAAATGTACTGAGGAAGAGCATGGAGGTATTGCATTATTACTGCACAGATACATCAGCTCAATTCTACACGAATCAGCTTACAGTACAGACAGACAAAATAGGAGCTACTCCTGGTCAGCAAGGGCTTACAGAACTGTTACAGAAAAAATGCCAGAAACGACAGTTTTTGAGAATTTGCCTATAACATCCAGCCAGTGATGAAGGTTTTTCAGACACAGCAAAAATTACTGAATCCTGGAGTCCAGAGTGCTGGGCAAGGTTTGAAAGAACTGAGGAGAATCACAGCTCAAATTTAATGGGGATGATCACTGATTTTATTATTATTTTCTGCTGGTGCTGAAGGCTTTGTTTTGATGGTTTTAACTCCTTCCTGTAAGGCTTCTTCCTTTCTGCCAAGCATACCACGCTTCTGTCTTGTTCATCTACTCCTGTGTTAAAGAAACATCATTACAAAGCAATGGGTTCCTCAAGACAAAGCAGGCATGGGATGCTAAAATCAATGATTCATCTCAAGAATACATATTTGATGATTCTGACTTATGATTAAACAAGGCCAATGCCTCAGGCAGGAATATATCCAGGTGGACAGTGCCAGCAATCAATGAAACACATCCAAGAAGTGATATCCACATCTTTTTCCAGATCTAGTATATTGAATAAGGAACTGGTTTGTTCACACTTATTTAAATGGCTTTTGCAAGCCTCTGAAATCTCACCTTATTCTAAGTTATTACCTATTTTAGAGATCAAAGTAAGATTCTAGAAATAATTAGAAAATTGGAATGGGTCAAGACATTTTGCCCGCCACTCGTAGCACAAAGGTACTGAGAAAGTGGATATTAAAGAGAAGGGCGATTTTACCATGTCATTTTTTTGTACCCACATTGGACTACATAAATTTGAACAGTCAAATTACCAATGTTTTAAGCTAACATAAACAAAATTCCAACTTTCTTCTTTTTTGCTTTTAAATAAACACTACCATTCCCTTAAGATAAGATACCATCACCAGACACAACATGGATAAGGACCAGAGCATTCAGTCGTCTCAGAGCCGTGCTTCTCAGGTAGGACCAATACCTAAAGGTATTGGAAATTCTGCTATTGCAGAAAACAACCAGACCAGTAGCAGTCAATAACCTTTAACTTAAGGTCTTATAAGTAACTGAGTTAAGATGAGCTGTATGCAAGCCTATTATTCTCCTGCTAGGTAATCACTTTGTCATTAACTGTTACACCTGTGATTCCAGCTGCTTTCCTGTGAGCACAGGACTGAAACATCACAGAGCTGTGTAAATGGGAATGCCAGGGCTTTGTTCTGTTTTCATTTTGATAGAGGAAAACCACTCCTTTCCAGGAAGGGCCAATACTGCTCCTGTGGACGGAGGATTTCTTCCCTTTCCAGGAGTTCTGGGATCATGCTAAGGAATCAACGTGGGTTACTATTTTTCTGGGTTTTTTTTTCTGTTTTTTCACTCTTTCAGCCAATTACCACAGCAGTGTGTATTATCTGCCAACAGTGCCATAAGTGCCAATTTGTCCAAAGGTGAAAGACAAGCCACAACTTTCCCATGGGCTTTGTAGCTTTCAGGCACTGCTGGGATCTGGTCAGGTGATTTTCCTGCTATTTCTACAATTGGTAATGACAGGGTCAGATTGTCACTGCTTTTCAAGTTTTTACATCCACCCATTTCCACAGATAATTGGTAAAACGAGAATCTAACAATTTTCCTTTTAATCACATCCAGTTTGGAGAAAAAGATTACAACCTATTATATAAGGCTTTTCTGTCACTGTACTCATTCACAAGAAAAAAAAAAAACTTTCAAAAGATCTTTCATGAAGTTCAACCTTTAACTCTGAACATTGTCAGACATCTGATACACCAGTACCTGCTCTTCCTTGTTATGCACCTGAGAATTTGTACATGGCAGTCCAATTACCTGCCCTCACAGCCTCCATGTGAACACAAAAAGCAACCGGAGCTCCCAAAATAGCAGTGACCTCAAGCCTTCTGATATCTGCCTGTTTGAAGAGATGTCTTGCTGTTTTGGTCAGCTGATTAAGTATCCAAAAGCACCTAAAGCAGACCTGTGCTGAAATTCCTGCCAATGGGAATTCTTGCCAAGTAATGCTGCAAGACAAAGGGCAGTTGGGAAAGGCTCACACTCAACGTGAGAGGTTTGAGGCATCAAGCACTTCTGACAGGGTGTTTTTCCTTGACGGTATTATCATGGAATAGAGGAGCACTGGTACCACCCCAATGGGGCTGAGCATCTCCAGATCAGGCTCCATCCAAAGGATGACAGCTTAGTGGACGTGGTAGTGGGCAGGGCGGTGATGGATTGATGGTTGGACTTGATGATCTTAGAGGTCTTTTCCAACCTTAGTGATTCTATGATAACTGCAGAATGCTTGAAAACACTGCTCCTGTGTGTGGCCAGTCCATTTGTTTGGTGTTACAAGAGAGAAAATTTGCTGTTGAAAGCTATTTGCATTAAAAACCTGCTCAGCAGATATGAAATTAATTTGATGCTATAACCAAACTTTTTGAGAAAATGCAGGGAGAGACAAGTGTGAAAATTGCTGTTATTTATATTCAGACAAATAGCTGACAGGACTGCACAACAGCCCAGTAGCAAAATAGCAACAGCTCAGAGTGAAACAAATTAGCCTGGCATTTTTAATTAAAAATTTTCAGCTTCCTGGAATGCACCAATTTTCACTGCTTTCTCCACGTCAGATTAACAAACTATCCTTTAACTGCTTTTGCACAACAAAGCATTCTTATATTAAAAATAGAAAAATAAATAAAATGAGTTAGTTTATATCCTTTGGAGATTTTTCCTGGTCACACATGCTATAGACAAACTTATTTTTTTTAGTGATGTATCCTAAGGGAAATTAGAGGGCAGTGAACCCTAGAAGCAGACTGCTAAATGAAGAACAGTTGTTTGCTTCATTATTTTTAGGGTCTGGATAGTCTACCTCACTTAGATCACACTATGGAGCTCAGATAATCCTATACTATCCCCCTGATCACAAACCAGTGGTTTGGTGCTGAACGAATTGACGTTCACGTGTAGCACAGTCCTTTAACTTGTGCCATTTCATGTGGGTTTTTTCCCTCCATGCTGAACCCCCAAGAGATTCTTAATTTTCATTGTTTTGTACATTTTTCTAAAGAAATGTGGCTTTATAAGAACAAGGTAAGCACTAAACAGTCCAAAATTGGAAAGCAATTTTAAAACTTTTCCATTCCCTTAAAGCCTAACCACATAATGTGATTCTCTGGGGCATGATGCAGGACTGCACCAATTGGGTTAGGCAACATTTTCATATTAGTCCAGTGACCTCCTAAACTTACCACAAATGCTCACATCTCACTGAACCGGTTGGACTGGATGATCTTTTAGGTCTTTTCCAACCTTGGTGATTCTATGATTCTATGAACCTGCATGGGTCTAAGAACAAACTTCTGCACTGAAGGGCATAGGGCTAAATAGAAGAGTTGTCCAAACATCCTTAAGTTCCCATTTTCTATGTGCAACACGATAGAAAACTTAAAAACCAAAGTAGAGGCCAAGAATCTGACCTCTGTCAGAGGACTTTGCCTCTGTCCCAGAGTGCCACTTTTGCCAGCCCCAGGGCACTGTGTGGAGCAGTGCCACATTGGAGGACATCTGCTGGAGCATCACGTTTGTTACCCATAGGGCATGTGATTTCTGAGCATACAGGAGAGAGAAGAAATTATCCTCTTCCTTCCTCTTTCTCCTGTTCTCTTGAATAACGCAAAATAACACTAGAAAGCTTCATTCTGTGCAAAATCATAATTGTCAGGTAGTCACATTCTCCTGCCACAAATTAGGCAATTATTTCTCCATTTAGAGAAATACTCACCTGCCATTTCTGTCCATTTTTGTTTAAACGCAGGCCTCAAGGGACTTAATAAATTGAAGCAGTGTACGATCATTGCCAAGACATGAAATGTGTTTATTTTTCAGCATCACGTGTTGAAACGGGAGAAATGAAAAAGCAGTATAATCGCTGTGAAGTCAGATAGGTTTCCAGTTCTAAGTCAAATGATAGTCCTGAAAAATATTGCAAATATGCTGGTATTTCTTATGCACTAATACAAAAAGAAAAAATACAGCCGAAAGAAATGGTGCACTCTTTTCTCCCTATTTCAATGGAATCTAAACTCCTGGGTTTAAGATGCATAGCATGTCTGGGGATAAGTGTACTTCACAGAATCACAGAATGGCCTGGGTTGGAAAGGCCCACAGTGATCATCTGCTTTCAACCCCCTGCTGTGTGCAGGGTCGCCAACCAGCAGACCAGGCTGCCCAGAGCCACGTCCAGCCTGGCCTTGAATGCCTCCAGGGATGGGGCATCCACAGCCTGCTTGGGCAACCTGTTCCAGTGCCTCACCTCCCTCTGTATGACAAACTTCCTCCTGAGATCCAACCTAAACCTCCCCTGTGTCAGTTGAAAACCACTCCTTGTCCTGTCACTATCCACCCCATAAACAGGGTACTTGCATGATCTGGGACTGTATGAGTAAACACATTAGTTAAATTAAGCGATTCAAGTTTAATTAATTTAAAGAAATTTAGCATGTGTTGGCCTTTTTTATATCCCAAATGAATAACAGAAATGCTTCTAGCCTTAAGAGGATAAACAATATCCACCATTGTGATGTTCTGTTCTTAGATGATAACTGTCCACTCATCTTGTTGGAAAACTGGCATATTTCCTCCCAGTTTCCAGCATTTGAAATACATGCTCATGCCCCTATCTCTGTTCCCAGAGAATGGCTCTCCATCACCTTCCCAGTGCAAGCAAGAGGATGGGACAGACCCAGTGCAGAGAACTGCTCACTGGCCAGAACAGAGCATGAAAATGTCTCACCTTTTGCAAAGTGCGTGACTATAGGAAACCGGGTGCTAAATTTGTAGGTGACCTGATTCTGCAGCACTTGCCTTGTAAAGAGAGGCCAAGCATGATAGGCTTGCTCAGTTTTAAAAGAGATTCAGGAGCTCAGTGTCAGCCACCTCATCCTCACACGGAGCCTATCAAAGGGACTGAGCCAGGCTCTTACAGCAGAGCACAGGGGGAGGACGAGAGATGACAGAAAGAAACTGAAGAGGTTCACACGAGATTTAAGGAAAGACGTTTTCCCCCTTCAGGTCATTTGAGCAGTGGAATAGGGATCCTTCTTGGAGGTTTTTAAAACCCAACTGGATAAAACCCTAGGTTGATCTCAGAATTATTCCTGCTTTGAGCAGAAGCTGGACCATCCTTACAATCTGGATCATCTTACATTCCAGGAAGGATTTTAGTTTTCTTAAGGAAAGTTGGGATTTTCTTGAAAACTTCCCCACATAATCACATCCTCCCAGAAATTCTTTAAGCAAACCTCTTCCCCACATGTCTGAAGCATGAGCACATCCAGAAACACATATCAGACCTTCTGAGGTTGGAGGAAGGGACTATCCTCATTATAATAGACTGAAAACCTAAGGGCTCACCCTCTAAAATTACAGTGTCTCAAAATCTCACTGTGGACAAGTTCTTATCAGAACAATCTTAAACAATCTGCTCTTCTATTCCTACAAAAGGGTGAAAATAAGCTATCCCAATAAACTGCACCTTTACCAATTCCTGTTAATGGTTACTTTCATAGAATATATCAACCAGAAGCTATACTCACAAAGATCACAGATATACAGATGAGAAAATCATGCATTTGTCCTGCTTGAAGAAGCATAAAAAGGACAAAAAGCAAAAGAGGGGGCAAAGACTGCCTTTAAATTCCATACAGCCAATTACTGCTGAGAAACAAGATGACTTTGCCAAGCTCACAACAGTGACCAACCATGCCAGAGCATCACCAAGACTGCTGACAGCCTTGTGCTTAGCCCACAAGCAGGGGATGCTTCCTAATGTGTGGGGATGAGGCCACTCTGTGGGTGGGAAGAGGGAAGAGAGATTGTGTGCTGCTCTGTGCCACTTGATCTTAGCTTAGAAAGAAGCCCACCCCTATTTTGTTCACTACTACTTCTGCTTTATTCAGTGCTACAAATAAAGGATGGATGAGCTGGTAGAGAAACTGTAACTTCTGATTACTCTATTTTCTATCCTATTTGTGGTCAGAATTTCTCTTCACCAATTAGAAAAATGATTAAAGAGGCATGCAAAATAAATGCTACGCACATATGAGGTTACAGCACAATATTTGGTTGCCTCCTTACTATGAACTTGTATTGCTGCTAACCTCTTCCAAGCCCTTGTTTCCCATTATCCAGCAGAGTGCAAATCTTAGATAGCTTTTGCATATAAAGAATTTGCATTTACAAGAATTTTGCTGCCATTCACGTAGTGAAGTCTGCACCGTGATTTGCATGTAAGACTCACAGGAACTGTACAACACAGCTCCTGATGTCATTTTATCTCATGAATCCAGCCTTCAACCTAACTCATGTAAGACGAAAACAAATCTTAAAATATTCTGTCCAGCACCAGCACAGCATCTTTAAGCAGCACCACCTTTCTATCACACTTTATTTCTCTTTGCATTTAAGGCATGGCTGTCAGTAATCACTGAACATTTTTCCTCATTCCAGCCTCTTCCTAAAAAACACAAACCCAGCAAATTAATTAGAAATGAAGTTGCCAGGAATGAAGCAATCAAAATAGTGAGCTTGCCAGATAAACCATTACATATTTAATCTAATGAAAACCATTGATAGAACCTACACATTACGTGTGCTGTATCACTTCATAGCAAATGAAAATCTCCATATGGTCGCATTTATGCAGTTGTATCTTTGATGAAAATCAAGGAAGTGAAGGCTATAGAAGTTAGAGATTGTTAAAAACAGAGAAACAAATAAATTCTCTCATACGGTGCTCTCCAAAAGGCATCTGAAGCCCTCTGGGAGCAAAACATCTTCATCTTTCCAGTGCTTCATTCCAAACAGTCTAAAAGCAGCACCAGAGAGAGGTTTTACAGAGATGGTCCCAGATGGCAAGTTTCCAGTTTGAACGTGGGTGTATTCAAATTCTTAGCTTTGGCTTATGTTAATAAGCATTTTAACACTTATGCCTCCTGTCAAAGGAGGAAAAAATAACTGTAGGCTGAGCTATTGCCTGAGAAACAGGAACAAAAGATAAAGAACAGTAAAACTAAGCCAATCTCAAAAGAACTTTCTGGTCAGAGAGAGATGATAATTCTTGTTACCCTAATACAGATCTCCTTGCAGAGCTTAATGATGCCTTCACCAATCTGACAAAGACCACTTAACTGACTGAAAACTAATAAAACTCCCTCTTCATTTGCTGGCTGAGAGCTACCTTGCAGAATAAATATATATCTTTCTAGTTTATGTTAAGTTCTGCATTTTACAACAGTAAATTAAGGCCTGAAATACTGGGAAGTCTTCCCACACACACTAAAGTGCATCATGGTAAATTGAGAAGCAAAAAGACTTTATATTAACCTCCAAAATCAGATGAGGATTGATGACACCTTTGATTCTAACAAGGCACAGGAAAGGCAGTCGTACTCTGTTAAGAATGGCATTAAACTGCCTTTCCACCCAGATAAGTGACAGCAGCACGAGTGCTCAGGAACAAAGTGCCACAGTTTGATTAATATGCAATCCTTTAGATCTTCTTTAGCTTACACCCAAGGTTTCAGCTTATTCTGGGATGGTTTCTATTAATTTATCTCCATTCTCAGTAAAACCATTTCTCACACACTGACACAACATTGCCTTCATAAACAATACCTGATTCAGCAAGAGGTGCAAACATACGTAAGCACGACCTGCACAATCAGAAAGTGACTCATTTGTAATCGGTGTTACTCACATCCCACTTGCAGATGCCTTTCAAACCCCAACTGTCTTTCCCTCCTCCCCCTTCGTTACTATTCTTCCAGCAGTTTTTACATTAGCTGTGCTCGTCCAAAGCACGAGATGAGGGGAAAAAATATACCGTGGATCAAAGCATTGGCTTGAGAAACTCCACATCACCAACAATCTTAAGCCTAAGAGTTATGCTAAGGGTTTAATGAAAGGCTACAAACGCTGTACAAGACAAATAGCCGTCTCTTACAAGCCTCTTTACCGCACAAGGTCCCCATTATCATTCTCCAGCAGCAATAAATTTCCACAGGAATTAAGCACCTTTCAAACCACCCCATCAATCAATATAACACTGTTAGATGCCACCGAGTGTCGCTTCAAGTTTCCCAAGCCTTGCTATCACTGGAAATAGGAGAAAGCCAGCAGTTCCAAGGAAGAGCAAGCTTTCAGCAGAGCTGCTCTGCCTCAGTGCTGTATTACCTTACACTGTATTAGAAGCAGCAACGAGCGTTGATCTTTTCTCTCAGTGCCTTTTACCCCCTTTCTATGGCACTGGTGACCTCATACACTTCACCAATCTATTAAATGTTATCAGTTAACAGCTCAAGAGAGACTATTACCACTTGAATACCAGGAAGTCCAGAAGCATACCCTCACTAGAGCAGCTTTTCTCTTATGCTTCAGTATCCTGAATTCAGTAACTCAGTTATCACAGACCACTGAGACCTTCAGGGTTTGCTCAGCATTACCCTAAAAATCCCATTTCCCTTCTAAAACAAGAAACGGGTGAGCCCAATTTCTGCTGCCCAATCTGACTTCAGTATTTACCATTGCAGACAACAAAGACAGAGTGGCAAACACTTCCAGCACAACTGGATTTTCCTCACTGTTTTTGATGTAGCTCTTGGAGTCAGATATTCTCATTCCAAAGACTAGCAAAGATCATTAAAGAAAGGGCTCGTTTACTCTTAAGGAGACTACAGAAAACTTTCTCCCCAATATGCAGCCCTTATCTCCTCCTCCTCCTTTCTTCCATAATCACTATTTGTAATTTACTATGTGTGCCTAATTAAACATGGGATGCAGCAGATCTTAAGTCCCAAACTTTGAACTTATCTTGGTATTTGCACAAGATGTTCTCATTTTATAAATTAATTGACCTGCAGCATGGAAAAAAATACTAAATCTTCCGGTGGTTAGTACAGACTAATATAACCAGTGTGCTATTCACCCTTGTGTAACAGGCTCATTTCCAACATACTGCAACACAAAGAAACAAAGCGAAAGAAAGCAGATGAGCTGCTTGCCTTCCAACAAGCCATGTAAGCTAAAGCAATTCGGAGAAAAAAAAATTGCTAGCAAATTCTGTTTAGATAAGAAACAATATACCAAGTGGCCAATTTCTTCCTATGTTGCATCTCACTGCAAGGTGGGAAGGCAAAACAAGAAAAACAGTATTTTTCCATGCCCTCTTTCTCTTCTGTACAACTTCCCTACATCATTTATAACGCACAGAGGCTTTGGGGGAACACACAAAAGGTTGTTTATCCAAAATTCAACATTAGGTTGATGGGAAAAGAAAAAGGTAAACAAAGGCATCTCGAATATACAGGAAACTGCTTAGAAGGCTCTCTTGAGAAAATACCTGTGAAATCAAATAAAAGAGGCAGAGGGGCTGTTATCTTACTGCGTTCACAGCTCCTGCTTCAAAGCTGTGGTTTTTTTCTATTTCATTAAGCATGCCAGATACGCAACATGGGATTTCTGACTCTGGTACCTTCAGCAAGCAAAGGTTTAGGAATGATTTGTTCTTCGTGTTTATTTGCTCTTAGGAGGTGGAGTGAGCACTGGGGAAAACAGGCACTGGAAACAGACTTCCACCCCTTTGGCCAGCACCCTGCTCCTCCCAGACCAGCAGGCTGTGCTTTGTGCTCCTGATGGCTCCGAGGAATGGCCTGAGCTCACACACTCATAGAAGGCATGGGACACGGTTTGCAGCACCCAGGGAGGGGTCCGAACCCAAATTCCATTTTGGTTGGAAAGTGCTTTAACCAAGAAATGAGAGGGGAGCACTTCCAGCTAGAAAGCCCGGCATCAGGCAGCTGTGCACACAGCTATGAATGCTGCACTGCTGCATTAGGAGACCACAGTGCACTCATGATACCCAAACGCCATTGTCTGGGAGATGTTCCCAGTTACAGGCTACAGAGACTTGCTACAGATTTGTGCAGAAACGCGATGTTGGGCACAGAGCAACATACCAGCAACGCAGAGCAGCTGACAGGCCATTAAAACACCATTAAAACACTCAAGCAATCAGGTGCTGTTTGGCAGTTAAACTTGGTTTAAAGTAAAGACCAATGAGGGTTTGTCCTTTTTAGGATCTGGCCTCTAGTTCTGGAGAGGACAAATCAGGCTTAGAGAGTGTGTGGTACCTGTGGCACTGGGGCTGGAAGACCATGCAAGAACACGCTTCTCATCCTGAGATTGTCAGCTGCTCTGGTGGCCCCGCAGAGAAAAAAATGCAAGAACAACCAAGCCAGACAAGAAAAGAAAATAAATAATAATAGAGATATTGTCTCCAAGCAGATGAGCTAGTAGGCTTTGGAAAGGCAGTAATTATTCATTGGCTGCTCCCAAGCACATCCTCAGAGAGCACACGTGCTCCGGTGTCTGGCTAAGGAGTAGAGAAATCCTTCATCCAGCAGTGTAAATGTCAGGAGCACACGCTGGCTGCCAGTTAGCCACACGCTGTTGTTTTATCAGCTGTGAGTTATTCCATCAGGGCCAAAGTGCATTCCTGGCAGGGTATGTGGCAGCCCATGGCTCTCACTGCCATAAACCATAGCAAGCCCCAGAGCCCACAGTGCAGCCTGACCATAGTGGACATGGCAAGGGCTGTGCCCAACCCACAGCACCGCCTGTGCAAGGAGCAGGGAAACCAAGCAGGGAAAAGACTCCTGAAATATAGTAGTCATACACAGATATACCATGGGGAGACAAAGCCGCATTCTCCTCCAATTTCAGCCAACATATCTGCAATCATATCGAGAACCAATTCGCAGCCATTTTTGCTTTGCATCCTCTGGGCTGTAGAATACCCAGAATTGTTCCTGAAGCTGGATTTAAGTTGCAGACCACACGATGACAGATGCTGATACAAACATGAGAATCCGGGAACTGACACGTTTACCTCTTAATAATACATGATTATTGTTATATTCATTTGGGGTTTTAGTTGTTCTGGGCCTTTTTTGTGGGCTTTTTGGGTTTTAAATGACACATTGTCTCACAGATTTCAATAGTGGTTGGGAGAATTACAGTGCAGATAAGTAAAAGCCGTACTTGTCTCACAAGTAATAATATATCACAACCTTGAAGACTACTCAGAAGCTTTATCTAATACACAAAGTGGTTGTCTGCTTATTTTGTAGAATCTCAAGAATTATTACACAAATTCCCTGAAGTTTCCCCTACCTCACAATTTTCTTCTGAGTGCTCTTAAGGGAGATCATTTTTATCTGCACGATATTAATCCTTAAAGCTCTACCCAATTGGAACAGGTTCCCGGGGAGGCAGGGATGAACTGTACAGAACCTGCTCTAAGAGAAGAACATTTTCAGAGATGCTGTTAATCCTGCATTTTTCTAAGTATATAAGATGGAATAAAATAAAGTAAGCCAAGAAGCAATGTCAGGTCTGTGCGGCCTGAAAACATCCCTGATCCTCACTATCTCTCACGCTGAAACCCACAAGCTGGAGTTGGATTTAACCACAGGCAAGCTTTGAGCCTTGGTGTAAGTAAACGAAAGGAGAAAAAGGCTGCTGCATATTCCTGCTCTAAGCTTGTGTTATCGTAGATGTAAGCACCAGGGAAACGCTCCTTGTGATTTCAATTCACCAGCATTTCAAAGGCAGTCACCGGTTATGAGACAAACATGAGGTTACCTCTGTGGGAAAAGCTTACAGAGCAGAACTATTCACAGTGAACCCAAAGCAAGGAAAGGAGCTGGTGAATGCTGTTGGCTCAACAGAATGTCAGCAGAATCTCTTCCCTGTTTGCAGCTAGAAAAAAATCATTCCTACTCTCTGCGCTGATTTACTTCTTTTGAACCCACTTGATGGGGAAACTTGAGGTGACCATTTTATTCATTACCCTCCTGCTCTGACAGCACAGATTGAGCTGATTTAGAACAGCAGCAGCAGCATTACATAGAAATCAAGACCATAGCACGAAAAATGGTCAATTTGTTTCATCTTTCTCTAGTAATCTATGAAAAAAGACAAGCTATCTTTATGATTGAAATCTACTTTCCCCCTCTAAAAGTAATGCCACCAGTTTCAACTAGCAAGAACTATGTGTCTATTACAAGTCCTGCACGTTCTGGTCCAGAGGAAATCATCTCAATGCTTCAATAATTGCCCCCAGCATAACTTCACTAAAATACCTCCACCTAAGAGTCCACTAGCAGCTACTCTAAAGTAGTGGTAGCTTTGCCTGGATGATTTTCCATTTGGATTCTGCTTCTGCCTGCATTGTTTTTCTTTGACTTACCACTCTAAGCATAGAATTGCTCAGGTTGGAAAAGACCTTAAAGATCATCAAGTCCAACCACAACCTGACAATACTACCCTAACTCTAACAACCCTCTGCTAAATCTGAGCACCACATCCAAATGGTTTTTAAACACATCCAGGGATGGTGACTCAACCACCTCCCTGGGCAGCCCATTGCAGTGCTTAACAACCCTTTCTGTAAAGAAGTGTTTCCTGATATCCATCCTAAACTTACCCTGGTGCAACTTGAGAATACTTCCCCTTGTCCTGTCACCTGTCAAAAGGGTCCAGCCCTGCTCTCATTGCAATCACCTGTCAGGTATCAGAAGAGGGCAATCAGGTCTCCCCTCAGCCTCCTCTTCCCCAGACTGAACAGCCCCAGTTCCTTCAGTCTCTTCTCATAGGACACATCCTCCAGGCCCTTCCCCAGCTTTGCTGCCCTTCTTTGGACCTGCTCCAGCACCTCCATTCCTTTCTGCACTGAGGTGCCCCAAACTGAACACAGCACTGGAGGTGAGGCCTCACCAGTGCCGAGTGCAGGGCAGGATGACTTCCCTGGTCCTGATCACTACAGCATTCCTGATCCAAGCCAGGATGCAAATATAACAAGCACAATTACAGAGGGAATCAGGCCACCTCCTAATCCTCCTCCTCTCAGGATTGCTCCAAAACTCAGTTGCTGAGAAGAATATTTCCCAATATTGATTCCCAAACAAGACTACATGGCTCATTACTACGATGTTGTGAGTGAAAGGATAAATAAGGTCAGATGTCAGTCTAGAGAAACATGACCTAACATTCTTCCCAACCACATTGTTTCAGTGGGACATCTTCACAGCTGCTTTAAGAGCAGCAGCAGAGTAGTGGCAAAGAGGCACCTGCATAGAAGTTTTATCTTTACTGTCTCTCACACCTCTATTTTATAAACAATTAATTTATGCAGCTTCATAATTGTTGGTAATTAAAAGGTACCATCAATCAACTACTCTCCTGCTGGGGAGGAGAGAGAAACATTTTGATTTTGCTTTCCTGGATGCCCACGTTGATGATGAGCACTGTGCCCCAGCCCAGCTACCAACACACCAGCACGAAGTCCTGCTGCAGGAATCCCAGGCTGGGGTACCACTAACTCCATCCACAATGTTCTCAGGCTCTTAGGAACATCCAGGTCCTCCCAGAGAAAAGGGACGGAACACAGCTGAGCACAGAATGGTAGATTCTGGCTTTTTACAGTAGGGATCCTAAGGGGTTGTTTGTTTGTTTGTTTGTTTCTTCAAAATAAGGAAGCAGTGTCAACAGAGCGGGGAATTGATGCCAGCCATCTGCTATGCGAGCATTGCTTAGGTCCCAAGCATTGCTTTTCCCAGGCTTTCCTCAGGCCGAGGAAAACAAACAGCCTGGGCAGAACAGGGATGCACAGCTGATGTGGTGCCACTCTATTTTCCTTTGCATGTTTGAAGCACATTTGCTTGAGCAAGATTTCATCTGTTCTTTCAGCTCTTTAAAAGACAGCAATTGGCAGAGAGAAGAGAAACATTAAGAACAGAAAGCCCAGGCCTACTGGAACAAAAAATTAACAGAACTGTGTTCTTCCTTCCTTTAGGTATAAATATGAAATCTACTGTTAAGTTTTACAAGCTTTGACAAATTTCTGCCTTCCTCATCAGTCTTAATGTACATAGTGCCTGCCTTACTGTGCTGGGAAAGGGTCCAGAAGTGCTTTGTTTGGCACATTAAAATTTGAGCTATAAAGCATTAATTTAATATTAATTTAAGTTTAACTACACTACTTTGTAGCAACAACAAAAATTCAAATGAATAAAACAGAGGGGAGAAAGATCACACAGGTTCACTTGAGTTCAAAACCATTCCCTCCTTCTATAGAACAGAGAAGAATTTATCATTCAAGTGATTTAATTTATTAGTGTGACATTTCTATTTGGAGTTTGTTGTGGGTAAGCTCCTTCCCGGGGAAGACACAGGAATCCCTCACCTTAAAAAAAATGTTTTACTTGTAATAGCACACCGTAGCTTCAATCTACGATGAATTTATTAATTATGCATTGTTCTCAATGCATAATTATGTAAAGTGCAACAAATTCAGTCTGATTTAGTTTTCCCTTCTGTGGCAAAAGCACATTCATATTTAATAAAGCTACAGTAAAAAAAGTGAAAGTCTAAGCTCCCTGCACTGCTCATGGTTATGAAGACCATAAATTAAAGCTTCTGTTGGGGTCCTTTGAGGAAAATGCAGCAATTTTTAAAAAGTATCCAAAATACTCTTTTTTTTTTTTAAGTGAGGGAATAAAAAACTAAACATCATACTCTAACAGTTTTACTACAAAGCCAGTGATATTTTCACTCAAAGTCACATCAATGACATTTATTATACATAAGCTTTCAGAAGAAACACTAAAAACGTAATATTGTTTTAGCCTGCTAGCAACAGGCCATGTATTTTTTAAAAGTATTCTACTTAAGGTTCCAAGCATTCTTTAATGGCATCTCAGCTCCGTTTTTCCCTCCCATTTTAAACGTATCCAGATTTTTCCTAAATCACAGAATGGCAGGGATTGGAAGGGACGTCTAGAAATCAAGTCCAACGCCCTGCTAGAAAAGGTTCCCTACAGCAGGTGGCACAGATGGGCATCCAGATGGATCCTGAATATCTCCATCATAGAAGGAAACTCCACCAGCTCTGTGGGCAGCCTGCTCCAGTGCTCTGTCACCCTTACTGTAAAGAAGTTCTTGGGCATGCTTGTATGGAACTTTCCATGTTCAAGATTTTGCTCCCTGTTCTACTGCTACACACCACCAAGAAGAGCCTGGCTTCATCCATTTGCCTCCCTTTTCCTTTTAGATATTTATAAATATTAATCAGATCCCCCCCCAGTCTTCTTTTCCCCAAGCTGAACAGCCCCAGGTCTCTCAGCCTTTCCTCACAAGGGAAACCTCCACACCTTTCATCATCCCCATGGCCCTCCAATAGACTTCTAGGAGGTCATTGCCTCTCTTTTATATATATCTTTATTTAAATCTCTTAAATCACTTTACTTTTAAGCTCTCAGTTTGTCAGTTCCACAGCTTTAGTCACTGTTCAATAAAGAAAAATCCCCAAAACAGAAAAACTTGTCCATCTAGACCAAAGATAGCAGGAAAAGGGCTGATGGGGAACGCACCTGGTCACTCTTTTGAGAAGGAAAAGAGGGAGAAGAAAGAAGAGCAAACACTGGGAATGAGCAGCAAATTCACTGCAGGCAGCACAGCTGGAGCAGCATTGATGGAGACAGAGGTGCAGCCCAAGGTCTGTGTTGATGACCCAAGTTATTTTGTGACACCTTAAGGGAGATTCAGAGGTGTCGAGCTGGATAGGAAGAAAATCCAGCAACACACTGAGAAATTTGTGTAGGAAAGATGTGCTGTGAGGATTCACACTGCAGATGTCCTGGAAGGCTGTGACAAGAAGCTTAAATCTGAGGCAAGGAAAGAGAAAGGGGACTGCAACGTGACCAAATAAAAGGAGAGCAAACTACGTGATAAACTTCCCAACTAAGATTCCCCCCCCTCCCTGTAACTTTTGAATAAAACCACACAGCTCTCCCCACAAAACCTCACACTGCAGCTTGTGAGAAGAACCCCTCACCCATATTAGCCTTGGCAAGCTTTATTCTGGGGGCACAGCTCAAATACCAAAACACTGCTGGAAGAAATCAAGCTTTCAAACAAAGCTAACAACAACGTAAGTCTACAACTACAGCACGTGACAACCTGCACAGCCAGGAAGTTTAAGAACAAACAACTTCTCAGTGCTAGCACCTAGGTCTTGCCTGAATGTTCCTAAGGACAGTCAGAGAGTTTGGGAAGCTGAAAACTTCCGCCGCTCATTCTCCAAAAAGGAGCTCAGAAACCTGAAATAGCCTATCTGATCTCACAGCCTGATCTCTGGCTTTTTAAGGGGTTTGCTGACATCCCTCAAACCGTTTGAGAGCTCATACTATTTCAGTTTTCTACGAAAATGGATAACCATCAAATACCCAAAGGTGGGGCAGAGCAGAGGATTTTGATGGCTCATTTCCACCCGGCTTGCTGGCACCTAACTCACAGAGAAAGCTGGGCTGGTCTAAGTGCCCACACATGAGATCACTGGGAGACTTGGCTTTTTCTTTCTGGATCTCTTATATTTTTTCCATATCCAGTATCTTCATAGGAGCAAGCTTAGCAATAGCAGACTGACGATAGTGTAAATCTGCACATTTTGTTAAAGTCAGCCTAAACACATCAGACCAAAGCCAAAAATAACAGCCCACCTTCAGTACATGTTGCTTCGATGTCATATCCCACTCATGCTTTTCTGTGCCTCTTCCTGAAGTACGAGTTTCTTCTACTGTTGCAAGAAAAGGAAAGTTCTCTAGATCTTCTTCCCTTATGATCCTCATTTTGAGCACTGCTGATTGCGTGAAATTTGGCACGCAAAATACAGATCCAAGCAAAATAGTCTTCACAGCCCTCAACATAAAAATCAAAGCTAATTAATATTTATATCTGTAAAAACAGTGCCAAAGATTACGCATAAGAAAAACACAGAAGGAACCTGGAAACATCTAAAAAATTAAAACCATTTATCTGAAGCGGAAGATAAGCTGAAGGAGTTTACAAAAGAAGACAGTGATGAATGTAGCAATTTGGAAAATGAGAAAGAAAGCAAGCATGAGGAGAAGTTCTGGAGGAGGAGAGCAGGGAGGACTAATAGAAGGAGAGACTTTGGAGGGAGCAGAAGAAAGGAAGGGTAGCTGAGTGCAAACTGTTTTCAACGGCAGTAAAACAGAAGGGAGCATCCTCATCCCTCATCTGACTTCTGTGACCTCAGTATAGTTAAAAGGATCGAAGGGACTGTAAAATATTAAGCTGAAGTCTCAGCACTAAAACCCTCTCAACCCATAGTATAAACAGCTTGTCTCCTTTGTGGGATTTTTAGTTCCAGTATCTAAAGGCAACTGACAGATTTACAGCTTTGAAGGAAGGCAATCTGGACTGCTCAGGAAATCAAGGGCTGCCCACGGACCTCAGGGCTGAGAGACGAGCCGAGGATTGCTCCTTCCCCACTGCAGCAATTGGCATAAAGCAGCTGAAGCGTTCTGGTCTTTGTCCTAAACAACTTCATTTTTTGCCTAAGTGCACTGGCTATTGAGTGACCTCCTCACAATATTGAAGGACACTTGCAAGAGAGGCTGTTGCTGTGAAACTGCCTCAATTCAACACCTGCTGTATAGACTGGACGCGGTGACCCATGTTTTCCAGCTTATCCCATAATTTCCATCATGTATTTTCTGCTCAAGGGTATGAAGATGTAAAAATGTAGTCCTAAGAGAGGAAAACAATTAGACACATAAAGGACAGAAGTCTATTGAACAAGATGATACACAGAACATACGATAAAGAATTTCTTTAAATCGCAAGGTTCGTTATCGCCATAGGAAGCTTTACTACATCAGAAATTAATTGCCCAGCTTTAACATCTGTTATATCGGTGATTTCCAATGTTCATTATCATATTAAGAAACTAGCTAGATACTTAAACAACCCTGACACCATATGAGCATTACCCCATAAAAGCCATTTAAATTCAGCTAAAGTGATCTTGAGCACTTGTATTGCATCCCTGGATTGCTGATGGCTACGTCCAGCCTCTTCCCATCCAATCAAGATGCATTTTCCTGCCATTTTGCAGATGAGTTGGCTATTCATCCCAGGATTCTTGAGCAAATGGAAAAAGAAATGCACTGCTGGAACTATTTTAGCTTTGCGAGAGACTGAACAGCACTGAAATGCTTTGCAAATTATTCTATTCAGCTTCTTACATCTATAGCTCTAATTTCTCAGTGCCTTTGAATGGCACATTGTTGGGTTTTTTCCTTTCATACAACTTCTCTGTACTGCTTATCCTGCACACTTCCTACACAAACCACCTACATTCTTGCACGCTAGCCTGTACACACCGTGTGTTCCAGCGCTTAACAGGAAAATACAATCTTTTCATGCCATCAAATTGGACAATCCACCTTCAAAAATAAAGTGCAATCCAAGTAGGCTGCCAATCCAAACCAACGATGCCCTGGCACCTTGCTTTCACCAGACACAGGAAAAATCAGCTGCTCAGCCCCAGCTAGAATGCCAGAACAGAGCCATAACGTTTTAAGGCAATACCATATTTTACTTTATCTCTTTATTCATAAATGAAGATAACTTTCCATGCTCTCATTACTGTTTTTGAGCTTCCTTCACAACCTCCATTGTGCTCACCATTTTCAGTGGTTTAATGGTCATCTTTCATCTCTCACACACTGGTTTTTCAAATAACATTCAATATTTCTGGCAACAATCTGAGAACAACCACCTGATGGTAAACGTTTGTCCACATTGCCTCAGTGAAAATGTAATCAATTAGAAGCCACAAAGGGACTTAAGCTTACCCAGATAAAACACAAGTTTGTAGAAAACAAAACCAAAGCTAAGAGACAAAGCACTTCTGAGGTTTAGGGAAAAATGTACAAGAAATACAGCAGCAGCACAATATGTGAGCCCTATGATTACTTCCATTTCTTTTGTTCCAAGTGAAAACATTTAAGCAGCTGCATGCTGAAGCCAGTAGGGCCAGGGGATGCAGGGTGCCATAGAATCCCTGCTGCATAGCCAAGCTGCTGGCACGGAGCAGCCAAGGGACAGGCTTCAGTCAGGAGGACACTGCTGACAGCCACCCTAGCCACAGAGCTAGGTAGTGTATTTTTCCAATATTCCACTTGCAGTTTTGCTACCTGTCTGCTCGTATCTACAAGCAATAGAAAACTCAGATAAGAGAACATTCAGACCACTATTTTTACCCAGGCTCATACCAGTAGTAACCACAGGGCACTTGGGAAACATCACCTGATATGAGATCGGCTGCCTCAGCCCTGGGCCCAGCAAGCAAAAGACTCCTCTGCAACTGGCACGAGCAAGTCCCTCACCAGAAACCCAGAAAGGTTTTAAACAGAGCACTGAATTCAATCCATCAATTACATCCTGATTGTGTCCACTTTTTGTGAAAGAAGATTCTGACCCATCCATCGTCTCACAGTTGGGAACAGAACGAAGGCATCTCTGTTTGGAGTGAACAGATAAACATGTGGAACTCAGAAAACATTTTCCCTCCTCGTGTACCAAGGGAATTTTTATAAATAGCTTGGATTCCAAATGCACTGAATACTGAGACCACTTGCTTAGAACACATGCTGCTTCCTCCAGCTGCTGCTGGCTGAGGGAAAACAAGTCCTTTTGGCCCATCCATGTTTATGCCGCATTTTGAGTGCTTGGTGGAGCAAAGAGTTGACAGAGCGTCAACACGAAGATGCCAATTAGCACACTGCCATGACAGCACTGCATCTTTCAAGGAAACCAGGGATGCTTTTACATCTTCTCTAGGAATCAAGTTGTTCTTAAATTCTGCAGGTTCTCATTCCTATTGAGAAAAGCTTGTTATTCCTCCACAATAAAAGTAGTAAAGGAGGAATTTAGAAGTGAGCGGAAAAGCTATTTTAATGAGGTGGGACAAAAATTAGGAGTGATCAGAGGCCAAATTAAGTCATATTGTTCGGAATCAACTTATTATTAAAAAAAAAAAAAACTACACTGCTTGTCACTTTTTTTTTTTTTTTAAAGGATCAGCAATATTTTTTCTGCAATCTACTTATGATTGACAATTACTTCCCTGTAATTTGCCTCTCTACGAAGAAAAATCACATGAATATTTAAGCAACAGTAGAGGCAATGTGTTACTCTTACCAACTGTAAATACTCTACCAGAGATGCTGCAAAGAACAACCCTGATGTGGACTGAATGCCTCCAGCTCCGGGACAATTTCTTTTCCACCCTGCCAAAATCTAGAATGACTAAAATGTCATAGACTAAAATCTATGACATTTTAAGATGGAAAACAGTACTTTGGAAAACGCAGATGCTCACTTACACCTACATGTTAAAAGTACAGCATGGACCTGAATGGCTGAAGGGAATGCAACAGACATTTCTCTACAGTTTATGCCAAATGATTGAAAGTGTTCTGACTTGTGGTCAGTAATGTGAGACAATCAAGAGACACCCTCAAGTCTGCTCTGAGCCCGAGGCAGCTTCACCAGGAGTTACTCCACTCAATCACAAGGCCTCAGCCCAGCTCACGGGGACTTCAACAGCCTTCTGTTTTTTTCTGGACTAGCATAAAATGCATTCTGATACTTCCAACGTAAATAAAACATGAAGATGTGAAGGTGCTTTCAAAAATCAATCAGCATACTGACTTTTCATAGTGTCTCCTGTGAAAAAGTCTACTAGCATTCAGTAGGACAGAGAAACACCTTAAGAACCCTACAGGCAGGAAGAACCATCAGTTATCATTAAGCATCTATTAAATTCTATACAAGTTTCCTATAATGGATATTCTGCTTCTAGTTGAGTGGATTGAAAATAATTTCATCACTCAGCCTGAGGCACAAGAAGCACAGCAGTCCATTGTGTCTTGAAATCATTATAACAAGAATTACTAATTTTTGAGGCAGCTCTATTTAATGGCATCCATTGCAGCTCTTCATCACTTCTCAGGTGCCATTACAGCACAGTGGTCAAAGGCAGGAAAGCTCAAGGATAAGACTCTAAAGGCAGTGGTAACTCCTGCCCCACAACGGTGATTAGCACCAGAAAAGTCTAAGTTTAAAATAAGTTTGTGCTGTTTCATTTCATATGAGCAATTTTGGACTAACAGCTGTCCCTTCTGTTATTAGTGTTGAGGAGCAGGTCACTCTACAGAAGCCCTGGAAGGTATGCCTGGCAATGATTTCAGCTGCTGCTACCAGTTATCTTCAGGCACTCCTTCCTAACTAGCAGAGGAACATTATTTACATTACAGTTAGAAAGTAGATGGATGTCCCGTTCTGATGGCCTTCATGTAACATATATTTCTGGGAGTCACAGTTTGCACTCAGCCAAACGGTTGAGTGCCCAGGAGACTCTTACCACTTAATACAGAGCAATCTAAACAAACGTTCCTATTCCAATCATTTATACTTCTCAAAGGCCTCAGCCATGCAGTCACAGATCTACAATTGCAAGGTAGATGCAAAGAAGAGATTGTTTTCTTGCTTATCAATTTGCACGTTTAAAGGAATAATATTCTTCCTTACAGTTACAAATGAGGTGCTCGATTTACTGGTAATGTTTTTAGAAGCTGACGCTTGCAATTCACTGAATTCAAATCAAAATGTAAAGGATGGCATTATGACTTGTAGCAGAGAGGCTTCCAGCACCACTGGAGGGAGCATCTTCCCATCCTAAATAATCACGTCAAGAGTAGGCTCCGTTCTGACTTCATCCAGATGCATGTGACTTTATGGATGAGCTTGGGCTCACCCAGAATTTATTTTACTGTACTTCAAGCAGAGAACATATACATCTCCATATCACCAGACTGTAACTGCCCTTGTCATTATCTTGTCTGCTTTTTTTTTCCTCTTAAGCTTTCCAAAGAGGACTCTCCCTCTCAGAAATTATTACCCCCAGAAAAATGATATTCATTAAACATAAGCGGTCAATGCTAATATTGAGGACAACGGGTTGAGCCTTTATCCTTTCATTCAAAAAGTAGAGATTTTTATTGTAATCCTAGTCACCAGGAGAGATCAGTCTGAAGTTTTAAATCCTAAAGCACTTAATATATTTGTGTGTGTGGTTCTGTGCCTGTTATTTCTTCCAGACTAAGGTTATCTTTCAGATTTTACACTCTCCACTGAACACAAATGTGTATACCTGCCAAGAACATGATTCCCAGGCTCAACAAGTACCTATGCAGCATCCACTCGGTACAGATATTTCAAATACCCAGTGAGATGAATTCTACTCCTCCCATTTGCCATTTTTGGCTTATCTGCTTAAGTATAGCTCTATCTCCAGTGAAACATCTGGAATGTATTAGCTAAGTTTTTGTGAACAGAAAATGAGAATGACTTAATTACAGAAAAGTTCTTGAGATACCAAGAGACACAAACAACACAGTCAAAGCTGAACTGAGGCAGCAAAGTTCTTCGGCTCCCTAAGATCCATGCAATATTATTTGCAACTTTGAATGTGATGTCACTTCTCTATGAATCCAATAGCTGCAATAAACTGATAACATGTCAATATATCTTAGGGAAAAGTAATAAACCCTGCTGCAGAACACTATTTCCGTAGAATCTTGGAGGAAAGATAACTTCTTACACAAACTCATTTTTCATTTCCATGGCATTGTCTTCTTTCTCCAACAGGATATAAGATGATTCCACAGACAACTTCAAAAATAAGTGCTTATTCAAGCTCACTCTTTACACAAAAGCTGCCCATCTGAAGAAATTAATAAAAATAGAAATGTATTGTATTCCTCCAGAAAGAGAACACTCGAGATCAGCAGAGCTAAACTATTTCAAGCTCTTTTCAAGGCAGAGCATCACCTTCCACCAGTTAAACGGATAGTTTAGTTGAAATAGAGCGTTTTTACAATAGGAATTACTTTTCCTGTGAGGGTGGGGGGAAAAAAAAAGTAATTTGAAATGTTATTAACTGCATAATCCAAAGAACTCAGTAATGGCCATTTTCCACCCTTGCCTAAATTAGTCGCCTTCACAGTGCACTCAGACATCACTTATTTTCTTCACCTTGTCTAGAAGTCTTTTGTGCATAGGTTGAATGGTCGAGAGGTATAGGCATCAGCCTCCATAGAGCAAGAAAATCTTCATCAAGGACTAGGTTCTCCAGCCCTGTTAATGTTGTGTGCACTATCAAGGACCACAAGAACACCATTTACCATATGTCTGTAACTTCCTTCTAATTTAATTTCTCACTGAAGATTTCTTTGAAAGATCAGCAGTACTGTCATTAGACAAAGTCACGGTAACTCTACTGGAACTCAGAGTTTCTTGCTTCTAGCACTGTAGTAGCAGAGTTAACACCACTCTTCTGCTAGGGCAGGGGAAGAAGCAGAGGTGCCTGACCCAACAGCCCACCCCAACTCTGCTCCTGCACAGCAGGAGAAGCAGCTGGCTTGGTTTGGACTCCAGGACAATTAATAGTGTAGTTCTCTCTGGCCTGGCACGACTCTCCAGCTCAGCACCCAAGAAGCAGGGTCAATCATACCACCTGCACATGGGGCACGCATGCCCTTGGCTTTAGTACAGCCCTTTGTCAGCCCAGGGCACGTGCCATCACCATACCTGTGTGCTCCCAGCAAGAAACTCCTTTTTCCAACTGCAGCTGCTCTCTAGCTGCACTTAGCAATGCTGATGCAACTTGAATGCTGGCCAACCAGCAGGTATTTTGCTGATTGTCATTTTAATAATAATTTTAGGACTCCTTTCCTGCACAGTGCTGCAGATACTGACCCTGATTTAACAAAACCACTTTCAGTTATACAAGAAATATCCCCTACCATGAGGCACTCACAGGGTGAGTCGTAAGAAGGTGCTTAAAGGCAATTCAACACTCTGTGGAGTTAAGTTACTCATTAGCTGGTCACCTGCTGGCACCATTCAAGCTAAGTTCCTGGCCCCTATTCTGCTTGGAATTTCAAAATCTTAAGGAATTTGCATCATTCTTCATACAATTTTCAAGAACAAGACAGCACTTCAGAACAAGATGTGACTAGGAAAGAAAAAGGCAGTTTCAGTATGACAGCTTCTTTAGGTGGATACTTCAATGGCTTGGGAAGGGGAGCACAGCTCCCCTAGGACAGCTGATAGCAAACAGTTACGCCCCAAAGGGTTTCAGTGGCATATAATGAAACATCAGTAACTTCCAAATTTTCATCTCTAAACAATAAAAAAGCACAACGTAAATTTGTAAAGCAAGTCTGCTGCAGGAAGCTTCACAAGAATATCCAAATATTGCAGTAAAAACATACCTTAACCTCTTTTGCACAGTAAAACAGGAATAAGTTAGAGGGTTTGACATGGTTTTTAGGATATGGCGAAGAAGCTTCTACTGGTTGAGTTGGTTTTTGCGTGTGCTTCCACCACCTAAACCCTCCCCCAGGATATCCACATCCCCCCCTTCCCATCCCCCTCCAAAAAAAACATAAGGAAAACAAGTTCAGAAAAAAGTTGGGTGGTGTTTCTAGAATTCTCCATCACTGAGATAATTCCACTGCCTTGTTTCCAATGCAGCTGCAAGCAGGAAGGACTGGAGTTCAATAGTTTCTGTGCTATCTCCCATTGTTCTCTTTCAAACCCGTTTTCTCTGAGAATGGGACACACTATGCTTTTGTCATCTGGTACAAGTAATTATTAGCCCCTGTTCACATTTATGGTAACCAGCTCACGCAGAAGAATATGTCACTGTCTGTACTGGGACAAGGAAGGCAGGTCAATCAAGTCATACTGCATTTTGCACCTGACAGCACCAGACAATGACTACATCAGGAAAAAAAAATCCTCATCATACACTTACTATATGTGAAATGATGCGACTAATGGGAAGTTCCCACACAACTCCCACAGAGATTGTCTTAAGAGCTAGTTGGCGAGACTGGTTTTCAATTATCTTAACCCGTACAAATAGGACCGTTTGCATGTGTCACTGTATGTTCACAGTGACCTTTATGGAAATCCACCTTCATTGATTACTGCATTCTTTACACCTAGAAACCAAAAGCTTCTCAGTGGCAAACAGGGCAGTGAGAATGGCATTGCCAAATCAAAAGGTTTAATAGTCAGTTCTCTACTCAGTGTATCTCAAGCCAGGGGGATTTGTTCCCCTCTCTCTCACACCAAGCTGGTATCAGTCAGCTCAAGCAAGTGCATTTCTTGGGGTGATTTGGCTGCAGTGACAGTGCCCAGATCCCAGAGGCGCTGATTAAATTACCAAAGCCACGCAATCAGACCACCACATACAGCAGAAAAATGATAAATAACCATGCCTGAGAGATGGCCACAGCCTGGAGCACGGGAAGAGCTGGGACAGCATGTGCAGCACTGTTGTCTGGGGGCTGAGCCTGCTGCCTCTGGCTCTATTCAACCATCTTCTAACCTTCAGACACAGCACAGCAGAGCTGGAGGTGCCCACCAACCCTCCCCCCAGCAAGGAGCTCCTGCCATCACTACCAGTTTGGAGGCTGGGGTTTGGTGGGGGTTGTTCAGGCAGCCAGTAAGTGTCAGGCTGATTGCCAAGGCATTTCTGTGCACTCAGTGAGGGGAAGGAGGAAGAGGGAGGATTTAAAAGAAATCTCCAAGGAGTAAAGACAGTGAAGTCCTAGAATAATTGTTTCACAAGACAGCAAAACAACTTCTGAACATCAGTCTTGCACAACCCAGTAAGTGATACCACCTCCAGTTATCACTGCCAGCCACGGGCAGCGTTCCTTTAGAGCTGAGCTGCTTTTTATTTATAAGTGTTTACTGCAGGCAAGATATAAAGATAAGGCATGACATACAGCCAGTACATGATAGACCACAGGTTTAAGTGTGCTTCCCACTAAGATTTAATTTACACAAAGAAGAGCAGCTCCAGCAGCAGAGGCTGAGACCAAAACCCCAGGGAGTCCTGAATGACAAACCCCATGCCTACCTCAAGGCTGCTCCGTTGCTGATGCAGGGTAGAAACCTCATACTTCAAAACTTCATTATTTTTTTTTTAAAACTCTTCTGAAAAAGCAGTGAAGCTTTGCACTTCAAATCAGCATTTTCAGGAAGAAAGAGCATTTGCAGCAATGTGTTCCCTCAGCTCTAGCTGAAGTTCGATGGCAGAAATGTAAGAGTACCTTCACCTGTTTACATATATCACTCTGAGAATAGACTGCAGTGAAACGTTTTGCATCAATAAAATCATTTAAGTTCATCTTTGTCAGGTCTTCTCACAATTTATAAGATACTGCTGCATGTCATTAGGAAGTCAACCAAATTTGAGGGAGAGCTTAAAAAAAAATCAGAAGAAATTAGGTTAGAATTGCACAAAAACAAGAGCACATCCAGATGGAAAAAATAAAATCCTATTCTACAATGTCTTACTATATGTAACAAAATTTGCTCATAATGTATTGAAATTATTTTCCTCATAACTTCTACCAGTATGAAATTTTATTTGCTCTGCATTTATTTTTCCATTACAGAAAGAAGGCTGCTGAAATGATTTCCCTAAGTCATTGAATCACATTTACAGGAAAAATCCTGGAATACTCCATACCATGACATGCCAGCTTTGCGCTGCAACTAGATCATAAAACTCTACAGAACTATGGGTAGAGAATATTTCTGGCTCACAAAATAGCACACAGGTAGGTAACAGCTGTAGGGAAGATGACCAGAATGCCTGATTTCACACCACAAAGACCACTTGCCCATCCTACTAGCCATTTCATTGATGATACTCATCAGACTTTGCTATCTGCTTCCTCTGCTTGCAGTGCTCATTTAGCCAACTCCTGTTATTCACCACACACCATAATGAGTCAGGCCAAGCACCTCAAAACCCTGTGCCTGCATCATCAGGTATATGGGTTCCAAAATCCCACATACAGGGCCCGAGCAGTACCATCAGGAAGCCCAATTAAAGCATCAGAAGATGGTGTATCCCCCATTTCTCTGCTTCATTTATTCTTCCTGCCAGACTCCTACTCCTTCCTTCACTCCAGGTGAAGAAAATATCAATTAGTTTCTAATTAGTACTTAGTCAAAATTATGTCATCTGGAAGGTATCATGTAACAAATTAACATAGAGTTGTTCCATATTTTCACAGATAGCATAAAGAGTAGGCTGCATAAATATTGCTAAATTTCCAATTTCCAGTCCAGTACTTACATTTCAGCTTCCTGAGCAGCAAGTTATGTAGGTCACTCAAAGTTACACCAGCATACCAAAAATTTCCAAGCATTCAATTCCTGCACTGCTGTGGAAGAGGCAACAGGCTGCCCTTTCAGAGGACAGAACACACTATGAGGAGCAACATTTCAACTCCACCACCAAAGACAACAGACAAAAAGAACAACTTCTCTCACCATAGACACAAACAAGTTCAATAAGCAGCAGGAATACAGCATCAGAGAACAGGCTACAAAGGTTTCAGCAATAAATTACTTCTTCTTTTTAACATTCTTCTTAGGTGCCATTTCAAACCACATAGCTGGCATTCCCAAAGCAAGCACCAATAAACGTAGTTAAGCCAGTTATTACAGCAGCCAGCAATGTCACATCAATAGCAATCCTCAGCTCATCGACACATGTTCCATCACAAAGTGGGCACTTGGTTGTTGCTAAATTAATCCTTCCGATACTGTTTTGTTTGCGCCGTTAATTACTGTGTTTCACATACATCCCCTAATAAACCAGAGCTTACCACATAATCACTACACAACAGGGTAACACACGGATGAGAGTCATTGTTCAAAGCCACTTCAGAAACGTACTGACAAGTAAATGCTGATGTATTTGCTTTCTTGTCAAAAGTGAAACAAATGAATGGGAAGCACGTCCTGCAAGTCTGCTTTCACAGCAGGAGCACAGAGCCCGCCCTACGTAGGTCAAAATACCATTACTTGTTTGGAAAAGCATTACGAAGAAATGTCATGGTTTTACTGGAATATAAGAGAGCAGCGCGATATTTACCTGCACAAACACTGCCAAGCAGCAGCAAATCTTGAAGGAATGGTCAAGTCATATAAAAAGTCATAATCAGAAAGTTACCAAAAAAAAAAAAAAAAATAGAGAGACAAAAACCCCAGAGGGAAAAAAAAATGATGAAGAGCTTCATCTTTCACAAGGTGCCAGGAAACACCTATTTTCTAGAGGAACAAAGAATCACAGAATTGTAGGGGTTGGAAGGGACCTCCAGAGATCATCGAGTCCAAGCCCCTGCCAAAGCAGGTTCCCTACAGCAGGTCGCACAGGTCGGCATCCAGGCAGGTCTTGGACATCTCCAGAGCAGGAGAATCCACCACCTCCCTGGGCAGCCTGTTCCAGTGAAGACGTGAAGAAGAAGTTCTCAAAGATTTCAGACTCACATCTGTAGCACTGATTCAACTTTCATAATTTTTTGGAATTACATTCAAATATTGCTTTCTCTGAGAATATTGCCAAAAACATCCTGAGAGTCATCAGTTAGCATGCTACCGAAACGTATGCTCACGCAACCTATGCATGAGTGACTCAAGTTTTGGAGCACAGAATAAGTGATATCCCTCATTTCCACTATGTAAAATTGTTGTATTTTTGTATCAGGAACTTTACACACAGTTTGTTTACTTTCAGGGCGGTAACAAAACCCAGCTGCTTATTTTTGTCTTAAAGTAATGCTGAGGCAAATAGAGCACTGTGGAAGTAAGCATGATTCTTTTTTTTCAGCTATGCATACAGGTTTGCTTAATTTCATTTATGCAGTCCCAAAGTCTCAGCCACACACTGCCCTTGATCAGGTACTGACCATGGGCAACTGCAGCCAGCTCACAGATCCACCTAGGTCAAAGCACATGTAACAGAGGGACCTGACAGAACTTCGACTATTTGCAGACGATGCTGAACTGAGGGGTGCAGTCAACATGCCCAAGGGACAGGATGCCATCCAGAGAGACCCAGTCCCGAGCAGTGGACCCAGAAGAACCACAAGAGGTTCAACAAAGCCAACTGCCAGGTCTGGCACCTGGGTCGTGGCAACCCCCACTATCAAGAGATGCAGGGCAATAAAAGGATTGAGTGCAGCCCTGCCAAAAAGGGCTTGGGGTGGTTGCCTGGTGGATGGCAGCTGGACATGAGCCAGTACTGTGCCCTCACAGTGCTCATGAGCAGGGTCTGTTGTGACAGAACAAGGGGAAATAGTTTAAAAGAGGGGAGATTTAGACTGGATATTTAGTCAGCACATTTTTGTTATCTCTCTCACTGCTGACAGCTTCCCTGCCTATGTAGGCTGCTCTCTGTTCTTCAAGCAGCCACTTGCCCAGAGCCTGCAACATAGGCAGCTCTGCACCACTGCCAAGATGAAGGCTTTCCTGTTGCCTGCCTGAATCCATGCATTTACTTCTCACCAGCAAAATGGACATACAGAAAAGGTAACATCCACTTGTGTTTTAATATATTCTTGGTTGATAGATGAGCTCCAAGCTTCAGCTTCTGCCAAGACCTTTCTCATGTCGTCCAGAAAGTGAAAGCAGCACAGCTGAAAGGCAGGCAATAATGTGTGCAAATGTGACCTGACGCAGATCAGTAAGCATGTAGTTTGGGGCAATTAAGTTCCAGCTCTTGCCAATACCAAGTCTGCATTAGAATTACTTATTTTCATATTAGTAATGCTGGCGACCAACTGTTCCAAATGATAGCTTATCAGACACACATTTTTTATCCTCTCGGTTCTTTTTGCTTATAAACATAGCACAAAAAAAAAAAAATGCAGTACGAAGGTAAGCCTGCTGCATAAGGATAAGAATGTATTTCAAAGTAAACCTGCATCTCTACTAACTGTAAAAGAAAATTTACGTATATGCTATGAAAAAAGAGCAGCCTACCATGAAAAAAGGTGAATTTGACAGGAAGAGAGAAAAATGCATCTAAATGCCAGCCAAGAGGTCATGCTAACAAACAGCTTTGAGACAAGTTTGAAGTAGTCATTAAGAAATGATGAGCTCTGATGCACTGGCCCCACTGATTTGTGCACAGAGCCATTTGTGTAAAGCCTTGGCAATGCCTCCAAAGGATGCGTATGCTGCTGGTGCATACACAAGCCAGTAGTCCACCCAAATTCCTGCAACAGGCTAACACTGGGGAAATGAGCTCAAAAACCATCTGCAAAAACCTGCTCTACCAATGTGACAGAGCACAGCACTGCTTCCTTCCAGAGGGGCAAGGGAAATAATCCAATGAACTCACCCTCTGCAGCTGCGATGCACCAAAGTTGCACACTCTGCTTCCCCCTCGCTTTCCTCTGCAAACTTTGCAAAACAAGGAAAGCCAGCCACAACCAGACAGTTTAAGTGTGTCAGGTGGGTAAAATACAACCTACTAAAAACTGCATCGGGCTGTAGTGAAGATAAAAAAAACTCCCCTTACAGGTGAAATATCGCACTGGAAAAGCCAGCTAGTAACTCAATAACCTCTTCTGGAAATATATGATGGCCATAATGCTTTGGATGGACAGAACCGTACTGAAAAGGAGGAAAAGTTGATGGCTATTTGCAGTCTGGCTGGAAAGCACACAGTGCAACCTGCAGCTGTTTAGACTCAGCTTGTGCCACCAGATACTTCGTGTGAAAGCAGCACTACAATACAACAAAGAGCCCACCAGAGCAGTGCAGACAGAAGGGATAAAATGCATCCAACAACACAAGTCCTGCATTAGTGCTGCTGGGATTGCAGGGGAGAATGGCCTGTGACAGCAGCCTGGTGCCTGCAGCGCACCAGAGAGGCAGGATGGCTTCATCCTCCCAGAGAACATACCAGCCACAAGCTGTCAGGGTGGGCCTGGGTTGGAGGGAAAGAGCAGCTCTCCGGAGAGAACACAGTTCTGCCTGTTCCCTTCTGCAGGAGGGCAAGAATAACAAAGAAAACCCTACTATTTTTATTTGAAGACGTATGCCATGGTACAAAGGACAGATCATCTCCACTATAGGTGGTCAGCATTTGCAGAACGAGCACACAGCAGGGTCTGTCATGTGTCACATCCAGCTTTGCAAGGCTTTGTTTTCCAGGTGCACTGAGACCTGCAGAGGAAGATACAGGGAGCACCCAACACTCAGCACTGCCCCCTCTTCACAAACAGAGGCAATTGTCCAGTCCAGACCTGAGCTAAGAGCTTGATCACACCAAACAGCTACACCAACAGGAGGAGCTTAAGCTTAAGGCATTGTTATTCAACAGCAAATGTCTGCAGAAACAGAGCAGCCTTGGGCTGAGGGACCTCACTCAGCCTTGCCATAAATGATCAGAAGTAAAAATGCCTTCCTGCTTTAAATACTGATGAAGAAATGCCTACCTGAGGAGAGACAGGGCATCCTCTTTCCACATCACCCAACTCTAAGCACTGCTGCCCAGCTGTGAGACAAGGAAGGGATGCAGACAGCACACACCATCTGCAGAGCCCTGTGAGCAGCAATGGAGACAGACTGTGCCTCTGCACTCTAATGCAGTACCCTGCACCTAGCCAGGCTCTGAGCTGAGCCCCTGGGGATTCAAGACCGCACTGCTGACTAACAACAGAGGTATAAGCATTACCCCAAGAAGAGACCTCGCTGAATGCTCACTTTTTAGTGTTTTTCCCCCTGTTGAGTCATTTAAGCCGTTCACAAGGTAAACTATACAGCTAATTTGGCCGAGAACACAAGATGCTTGCTTTATCCTCACAGACGTCAGCAAACACTTATTTTGTTCAGATCGAGAGCAAGTTCCATGCATTGCAGCTACAATGACTCTCACAGACTTAGTTTAGCACCTAGAAGAGAGAAGCTTGACTGTGTACATACTAGTCTCCTAATAATATCCTCTCAGAAGGAAATGTGAGGGGAAAAAGACTGACATCATTTCTGTGCTTGTTTGACTATCTGTACAGTTGGCCTCCATTATAAATCATTGCCAGTGATTTCATATCCTGCTGCATCTGTGGGGGTGCAGAAGAGCAACTCCACTCATGTACAGTTCTCAGTCCTCAAATAAATTAAGCTTGAAGGACTATCCACACATTGTGAAACATCTCACTCGCCACTACTTGATCTGGAAAGTTTCACATCCTAACCATAAGCCCGCTACCTATATTCAGACAAGAAAACACAACTTTTCTTAGCCTTCAGAACTTCAAAGAGGAATTCACATGAGAGGAAATCTAGGAAACTGCAGCCTAGCCTGCAGAAAAAGCACTAAATTTTGTATGACAGAACACTGGGTAAGATGAAAAACTGACTTTCCACTTCTTTCATAAAACACAGAACTGACTTCTTACTAAGCACAATGCAACTACAAATTAGTAGTAGTGTTATGGGTACAATACCACAAAACAAGAAGAATGTGATTTGTTTGCCACACCAGAAAAACAGAGAGGCTTAAAATGGAACAGGGGAAATGCAGATCACAGACTAAGAAAGATTTTCTGAACATTGTGCAAAATTGACAAAAATAAAGCTAAGAGAGGCTCTTTTAAATGCTTGAAACACAAGGAGATTACCACAAGGGCTGATCCAGGAGCTGTGTCATCCAATCCACTGTGAGGCAGGGAGAGGTCAGATGGACCATCAGGAGATGTTCAATCAGATGGTCCCAAACAGTTTTATAGTCTATAATTTAAAACATACCAGAAGTGATAGAAATCATTTTGCTTCTATTCCCATCTGTCACTAGCTCTCTCATAGACCAAAGAGCTTCAGAATCCTTTCCAAATGCAAGCACTTTTGTTCTTAGGCATGGAGGAAACACGGTGTAATAAATCCTGTAAGCTTTAAGTTCACCTCCGCAAAGCACTTTGAAATATGTCAGAATCCTTGAAAAAGAAACATTAAAAGTAAAATACCAAAAACTTGTGAAATTTTAACAGCATTGCAGCCAAAGGCAATTGTGGTTGGAATCCACAAGCTCGAGGTAAGCATGCCTTTTCAGGTCACCAAAGAGGCAGAAAATGAGTAACTAGAATTAGTTGCTAACATTCATTTTTCAGAGTCCTGGCTATTCCAATTTCCCTATAGCTTTTAGCTGCCACATTATGCTCCACTCCCCTCTTTCACTGCTTACCAGACAGAGCAAGCAGTCCATCTGGACCACCAACACAGCTGAGTCAGAAACTAACAGCCATAAACACACCAGAGCTCTAACGTACCCCACATGGCTCGTTTCTTATTGCTAACCACATCAGCAGTAAGAACTAAGGCCATCTCCCAGCTTCTTCTCAGCTCACAGCTCCCCTTCCATAGCTTCAGCTGTTGACACTTAGTAGGAAACATAAAAGGTTAGAGATCTCTGTCTGAGGAGCACATTACAGCAAGGGAGATGCCAAAGCAAATTGATCACGAAGGATGAACTGGTATCGCAGTCCTGTAAAGTTATCTGCATCAGCTCAAGTTAGATTAGAGAGAGCAATCAGCTTTATCCAAATGGGCTGTACATGGATTAGGTGCACAGGAGAGCAGTTATCCGTACGGAAATGGTGACCCTGCCTCTTACATCCCCAGAGCCCCAGATGACTACAGGTGCAGTCTAATCAGTTCCTGTGCAAGTGGGATGTTTAAGAAAAGAGACAGTACCACCAATAGGAATCCTAACCTGTTATTTTAAAGGAAGCCATCATCTTGAAAATACGGGTCTTATTCATTGTATGTCCAGCAATATATCTGCTATGGGTTTCTCCTCAGCTTGTAAGGACATTCTTCTCCTCTTTCCATCTACTGCATTCTGAATTCCCTTCTTCACAACAACTACTGGGACCAGGCTATTAGCAGCACTACACAATCCATTCTCCCAGCATTACTGTCCTACTTTCATCCAGATTGAGCTCCCTGACCTATGACAGAGCTTTCCACTATGATCAGCTTCATCAAGGCTCGCTCTGCCTCGCTGTCTAATAAGCTCAAAAGAATTCTGAACATCTTGTCATGGTTTCATTTCAACAGATTATTTTTCCTTAACTGAGATAGGCAGGAGATAGTAGCTTCCAGAGCTGCCCTTCAGATACCAAAGCTGAGCTGCAGAGTTTTAAACCAAGGTTGGGTTGTTTCCCCTCTCTTCCATTTTACTCTTTCTTTTGACATTTTGAGTTCACAGGGCTCTGTAAACAGACAAGAAATAGTTTTCCAACTGGCCAGCTGAAGACTCCTAAATAGAACACCAAATTAACAGTAGAGGATTACATGAAGGGAGATGGGTTTTACTCATCTGTAGCCACGCTCTGCCCCCAAGGGACGGTTTTTATAAATACAGTAACGTTATTCAAATGGTTCCCCTCAAATCTAGACTCACCTCTTTATCAGTGGCAGGTAGCATTGTCAAAGTAAATATAAATGTGCCATCACAGTAATCCAGGAGCAAAGAGCAGATTGGAAAGCTCAAGATTGTCAAGCTATTTGCATTTCTGTTGTGAACAGCTTGCACTGCAGTTCCAAAACAGGCCTTACATAAGCAGCAAGCTTCCTATTCGTTTCCATAAAATTCTAGCTGTTAACATGGCAGAAGTGTTAACAGCCAGTTAAACGCAAAATGATTTTATAGGTATCCAGAGAGGCTGTCATTTGGGAACAATGTACTGCATTTCCACATCACGTCTTAAAAAACACAGTCCAAGGTAAAACAGAAAGAAATACAGTCAGTGTTTCACAATTTTGTGAATTTAAGGCTATGGATATAGAGGGAAGAAAGTTTGAATTTAGCACCGTAATTTGTGGATTCAACTTCACAGTATTTAGAACATACACAAAATATGCTGCAGCAGAAGTAAATACATACAGCACTAAAACAGCACTAACTAAAAATATTTCATTATTGTTGCTTCACTGCCCAAGCTCATAGACAGTCTCAACATACCAGTGCACATCAACGAGAGATGCTGCGAGAACAGACGGCCCATGCACCGCACCTAACATATGCTCTAACTTGGCTGATCATTACATAAGGGTTTTGTTCCTCCTCCCTTTTCTTTTCCCCTCAAGAACAATCCAGAAGAATGAGTGCAACAACAGACTGGGTCCTGTCTTGATTCACAGCTGCTGTATTCTTAATCACTGTATAGTTCTCAACAGTCTATCAAGACAAATGATGTTCAAACACATAATGACCAAAGTTTGCTCAGCATTCACCCGCAGCCAGGAATCACACAGTGACAGAGTGAAGGAAGTGCATTAAAAAAAAAAAGCAAACAAAAAACAAAAAACCCACCATGCACTACAACCTGTGTAGTTTTAAATGCCTATTTTTAAGCCAAACATGACCCCTTCTCCCCAGCTACATCCGTCTGTTCTGCAGCACAACATCTCGGCGTGCCAGCAGCTGAAAGCTATGTCAGCCATGCTTCAGTGGGGCAGAAAAGTACCTTCTGTTGAAGGGAACAGGACAGCAGAGTAATCCTAACAGGCAAAATTGAACGCTACGCTGCCCACCAACTTCTGGGGTGACACGTATGATCATGCACTTGGAAAAACACAGCAAATTACGGTAAAGGCTCAGATATTATTTGTGCCTGAGACATTGCCACAGAGCTCCTCACATGTGCAGACCAAAAACAGGCTCCAATTGCTAATCCACCTCCCAGACAGAGAAAAGTCCAGTTACTTACAATTGTTCCACCCTATTTCCTGGTCTTCCATCTCAGTCCCACACAAACAGCCAAGTCACCACTATTTTCACTCGGTTTTCAAAAGGGCATTTACATTGCATTGCAATGCCTGATTAGCACTACTTAGACAATAATAATAGCTGATATACAAAGCTTTCAAGCAGTAGATCACTGAGCTAGGCAGTCTGCATCATCCCCTTTTCTAGAGGGAAAGAAGAAAAAATATATGTATGTATTTTATATATGTAATGTAAATATATAAATGTGTAATATCTGCACACAGAGATCCTGGAGAATAAAGCGACTCCTGCACCATTCAACAAAACCAGGTATGGAGACCCAGCACTACCAGTGCCCCAAGAACTGACTACACAGCGAAGCCACGGCTTGCTTTCTATTCTCACAACTGAGGCAGTGCCAGGAGGAGCTTTCTCTGCAGCTCAGTCTTGTTTCAGCCACTGCTGCTGTACGCTCCGGTCCAGGCTCCTATTCACTCTGAAAAAGCAATTCACATAAGTAGCTTAAGAGATAGTTTAGGATCAAAAAATGAAGTTATAATACAAAGCAAATACCGAAATAAACTGCAGTTGGGACCTTCAATCTAAGAGGGAAAAAGAAGGGCAGGAAAAATAAATGCCTTGAGCTCAAGGAACAATAAAATATACCCCTGCATTACAAATTCCAAGATACACAGGCCTCTCAACGAAGGAAGGCACCAAACCACCACCCTCTACTTCAAGCACACTCTCACTTGCAGGAACAACCTGTTAGAGAAATTTAGTGCAACACATTCAACACTATTGTAATTTTAACTACACATTTGGATTCAATAATCAGACTGATGAGTCACAGCTCTCATTTAGCATCTATTAAAAAAAAAAAAAAAAAGCTTTGGAAGCCTCTAGCACCACAAAGAAAATTCAAAGGGAGGGTGAATTCAAGCATCTGTAAGAAATGAGAGGTGCATTAATCAGCAGGTTCAACTGCCCAACGGCAGGAAAAAAATTTATTGCTCGTCTCAGGCATTCTTCAATCTGACCTGCAAAGCAAGCAGATTTCAAGTAACACCCAGTACCTCACCAAGGATGCAAGCCAAAGCAGCCCCCATTATTTGCATTTCCCACACACACACAGACAAGTGTCTTAACCACATCAAGGTCATTCAATACCAAGGCCATTAAATTAAGTTTTCCTCTAAAATGAGGTCTTCATTATCAAGACTAATTAAAGGATGACAAAACCTTCTGAACAATTCCAATCCTCAGCAAAGGCTTATTCATGACTACAGCATTCTTTAGAAATGAAGTTAATTAAAATTATTAAAAGCTATTTTAGCCTGTGTTAAAGGTCACTTGACTATCAACACGAGAACTGTATAAAACTGCAATGATACAGATTTTTCTATTTGCACTAATTCACACGTGCTTCTTTATTGATCTTCTGGACTCACTAGCTCCCTGGTTTTGGCAATTCTCCATCCTGGAAATCACAGTAGATGGGGAAAATAAAAAACAACAGGATGTAATGTTTCACTTAACGGAGGAAGCGCTGCTCCAGGGGGCCAGGCCATACCACCTATAGGAGTTTATTCCTGCCATTAACATGCTGGATTTTTGGCTCAAGTACTTCAAAACATGTTGATTTCTTCTCAGTGTTAGAACAGAGGTGAGCTCATTTCACAGCAGTTCACATAGTTCATTTTCTCCTTGCAGCACCGACTGGAGCAAACATCCAATATCTGAATCTCCATTCCAAGATACCCAATAGTTAGCAAGTTGCACAGATATAAGGTGGAATATCAGAAGGCCTACACTACTCCCCATGGGCAACTTCTGCAGGTCACAGATCTCCAGAAGAGAATTCTAATACCAAACTTGTAGCCTCTGTGTGGAACAATTTTCTCTTACCCGTGGCTTCCGTCAGCTCCACTTTCTCCTCTTTCTTCTCAGAATCCATTATACAGCCTTAAAAAGATTTATATTATGTGCTTGAAACAAGATTGAGAGCCCTAGACTGCAAAATCATTTCCAAGACACAACTGGCTAAGAAACTGATCATTTAGGTAAAATTCTTAAGACCCATGAGTGCTCTTTTTCAGCGTGAAAATGGATTATGTGGGTGAGAAGCTTCCTTTGGTGCTGCTGCAATTAACAAAGAACTTCCCAAATCCTGTTTGCCTGGACAACAAAGAGGAGCCAGCTCTCTGCTAACTCAGCTGTGTGCTCAGTCTGTGCCACAAGCCCTACGCCCTGGAGAAGCTCCGTCTCCGCACTCACCATTCAGAGCTTCCTATCCTTCAGCTTGACTCTCACACAGAAAACACAGTCCCTAGGCTGCTGCCGTCAGTCTTTCCAGTTGAATTTCATTGGCCTTGCCATATTTATCCTCAGGCCCAAAGTAGTTCTTGAAACTTCCTGCTGTTTCCACCACACATAGGGCGAAATGGCCTCATCCATCCAGCCTGAAGCAGGAAGGGCCATCGCGTCCATCTGCTTTAACCAGCTCTTTGATTGGTGGCTGCCATTAATACCTTCTTCCTGCACACCAGGTGTCATTACTGCCAGCAGGACTATTGCTTATTGCCTCTCAGCAGGAAACAGATGAAACATCCACGCAGCTCACAAGTGTTTCCATGCTACACCCATAGGGAAGCTGAAAGCTGCTGAAAATCTTGAAAGAAAAGATTTCATGCTGCAAACATTTCTCAAACACGTACCAAAGGGATGGAGAGTTGGTCTGTTTTCTGTAAGTTGATGTTCCCATTCCCATAGATGTGCCTGGACAAGAACTCATGGATAAATCAATTTAATATCTGGAAATAAAAGCATACTTTTTCTTTTCTTTTTTTTTTTTTAAACCAGAAATTGTGTCAGAGCAGAAGCAAGGGGATTCCGAGCACCCAACATGCCAGTCAGCATGGAAAATGCTGGAGAAGGGAAGCTAACCCAAAACAGCAGGCACAGGGATATTAAGGAGCAGACTGTCCAAACCCATGAAAAGTACAAATACTGGAGTGACTATTAAGGGAAAAGAGTACAAAGCTTCTAACAAGAGCTTTTTCTACTTGTTCTTTGAGGAGACTTGGTTCTAAGACTGGAAAGAGACTTCTTAAGGCTCTGAACAACATGGGAAAACCCACCTAACTCTAGACTACCACCTGGCATGTGGGAATTAAATTGATAAGTTAGCCATCCAGAATACTTCTCATACAATGCACTTTGCTTTAATAGGTGGTTTTACTTCATCTTTTTCTTTTCTTCTGCTCTGCTGCATCTCTTTCAACCTCACATAAACCTCTCTCTGCCTGTCCCTAGGCTTTAGTCTTTTGATGAAGCTCTTTCTATCTCTTTGCCTAGCACTAACCTGTTTTTCTCCCTTGGAGAAAAGCATCCCATAGAGCTATAATATAAAGTAAAAAAGAGGAAAGTAATGTGTTGCCACTGTGAAATGTATTTACCCCATTCTCTGTACTCTACATCAAAAAGTCACTCCAAATGCAAGTCATCAATCATTTCTCCATTATTGCAAAACATTATAATCCACTTGTATGCTTTGGTAATTTTAAGATTAAAATTATACTGTCAAGAAATTTTTATGGCTCTTAATTTTATTTTTTTTTTTAAACTCGTGTTTTAATACCTTCTCACTAGCTTGAAAAGCAAATGTCTCTCTCTACTGATTCTATTCTTCCCCTTTGGCAAACATCGATTTCCCCTCCCCCCTGAGTTATGAATAAATCAAAAATTAACGTGCCTGTTCTGCTCCATGACAACAGTTATTCTGTACCATTTGTGCCCCCATTCCAGCTTGCCAGAAACTTCATCATTCATGACTCGGCACTGCAAACAGTGACTGAACCCTTCACAAAGCTACTTTCACTCGAGATACACAACAAACCAAACATTTGAGAGGGTACGTACAGGTACTGCTGTTTGCTTCAATTACAAGTCTGATTATCTAAGGGACAAAGAAGGTCTTTTCAAAGACGAGGTGAGCTCCCCAAAGCAGCTGTGTGACCTAGGAGTATTCCATCCCTGGTTTGCCAAACCCTACCTGACACTGTTCCTCCACATTAAGATGGAATACAGAAGCACTGCATTGATCTGTTTGATGCACGTGGGACAGCACGATTGCACAGAACAGTATAGATGTGTATTTCTTACTGGGTCACATCCCTACCTCTGAAGTGACTGCAGCCACCCAGCACTGAGTTCATCTGAGAGCACCCCACAGCACTGCAGGTGAAGCGCCCCACAATACTTGTCCTTTGCTAGGGTTACCTATAGAAGACTCTGGGCAGCAAGAAGAAAAGGCCAAGCTAATAATTAGTTTTCAACCATTAATTTTCTACCCTTGTTATGCAATTTCCTTCCTGGTTACACGGGGATCTGCAATTCTTTGTTACTGTGGGAAATAACTGGCTAGTGAGGAAGGTGGTGAAGTTTTCAAAAGTACCTGGATAAGGCAGCAGATCCTTTATGATAAAAACAAGTCATTTTGTCATCATTGAGTGCTATCTTTTGGGCACCTGGGAGACCCAAACAGATAAGACTTGAAAGAAAAGGAATAAGCAAAGGAAGCAGACACTAAAGATAAGCAAGGAGAGGTCTCTGGAAAGTATCTCAAGATATGCATGCTCCTTACCACACTAGACAGCTGTGACTTCCCCTGGAAGAGGCTGGAGGTGCAGCTACTAAGAATAATAATTATATCCAGAACAACCAAAGAGATCCACATGGAAGCTTTTGACTGGGAGAGACACAGCTGACAGCAGGGGTGAACTCACCAGGAGCAAAAAACAGAAAAAGGACTCCTCTGAAAGCTTTCCTACCATCAGGTGGCAACAGTTCAAAAATAAACCAGCACTCTGGGATTGCACGAGTACAGCTGTAAACTCAACCAAGCACTGGCAAGGCAGCATAGGGAGGAAGCTGAAATACTGCCAGGAAGAAGAGGAGGTAGGAATAATGCTACAAACTTTTTCTCTTGTTCTAAAGCAGATGGCTTACAGTGAACTAAGTTACCAGATAACTGCTCGGAAGTAAGTTGTGTGCAGACGTGGCAGTTCTGCTGACAGCATCTATATGACACACTCAATCTGAAGTGCTAATGCTGTCCCACGTGTACACAACAGTTAGATATTAACCAGAACAATGAGACATCAGAGCAAGTATTGCTGCAAGGGATGCTGTATTAGCAAATAGAGGAAAGACTGAGCTTTATACACAAGCCAGCCTGGGTCGGACTTATGGACTAAGAAGCAAGTTATGTTCCTAACTATGCAACAGCATCAAGACCTCAACAGTTCCTGCTTTCCCAGCATCTGGGTCAGAAACAAGAGATAAAGGAAACACCACAGTCTTCCTAGTTCGGCAGGAGCTGCACAGGAATTTTAAAGAGCTAACTGGTGAACTTGAATGGCTAATGCATGATTATGGCAAACCAATTTTCACTACCAAGTATTTGGAGGAGACTGACTCCGTATACATAAGTTAAAGCCTACCCAGACCACAGAGTGCATCCATCAGGCACTTACATTTCAGGGTGAGCTTCACCTGTTACAACACTATTCAGTAACAGCCTAAATCCTATCTGAAACACCACAGTGACTTGCTCTGCCTTGCCTTCCCCAGACTGCCCACTGCTCAACGTGGGAAACGTCATATCCATCTGTAACTACCTGCAGCCAAGTGAAAACAGTACAGAGTGCACAGCTAAGCACAATGCAATGATAATTCAGAGAAAAAAGTGTTTGAACTGGATGCTGCATGAGTATTTCTTTATCTTCAACCCAACTCAGGCTGCCAAAGCAAGTCTGCCAGGGAGCCCAGAATCTTTTCAGGAAAATATTAGGCAGGCATTCAGCAATGCTTTATACAACATTTATACAACACTTCACACAGTCTTGAGGTAGGAGACAATGCTAGCACTAATGATTTTTAGAAGATGAACAGGAAAAAAACAAAACTCTGAAGGGAATAAGAACAATGCCTGCTGACCAGTCACTGGGCAGCAGCTTGCCTGCTCTTAAAGTGAAAAAAGACAACATTCACAGTTTGTGCTGAACTTTACCTCTCTTGGGGATTTCACGCCTAGGAGCAGCTGGGATTTTGAGGTGTTCTAAGTTGGTATTTTCACATTCTATTTCTTAAGCTGCTTTCACTAAAAACAATGTTTTTCATCATCCATAGAAGCTCAGCTAGGAAATTCTTCACATAAGTAACTGCTGACACATCACTGAAAAGCCAAGGAGAAGGAACAAAAAGGTATTTGGAAAAGAGTCTTAAGGGTGAAGTATTGGACAAACATAAAGAACGGTGAAAAAAGCCAACTAAACGCTAGTTGCAGACTTCATTTTAGACTTGAAGTATAAATAGTGTTCAATTAATGCCCCGGTGTTTCAGTAAACCAAAGATCTTCCCCATAAAACACAAGGCAGCTTTCACACAGTCTCAGTCCATAGGGTAAAGTACCACAAATCAGAAAAAACCACTGAGCTACCCTTCCAGCTAAGCTCACTACAAGCAGGAATGCCCTTACACACCTGTACCATAGAGTGAAAGAGCTGCAAGGAAGGACTGTACAAAGAATAAGGAGATAAGAACATCTGGGCAAAAGTAATAGCAAAGCCAGAGATCATCAGAGAAAACTCAGGTCTTGAGTAGCCCTGACAGACACCCCTCACAATAATCATTCCCAGAAAAGCCCACACAAGCCTCCTTTAAATTACACTGGGTTGATGTGAGGCTTTACATGAAAGCATCATCTTGGCCCCTGAGACTCTCTGCTTGCTGCCATAGTCACGTGTAAACCTATTCCCTGACAGCATTCCACCTGGACACAGTTCTCCAAGGGTACTGAATCTTTTTTCGCTACTGGATTGTCTATTTTTCATGAAGTTTGAAAGATGCTACGGTGAATAGAGAGTACAAGACAGAGTGAGCTCAGCCCTTATCCATTGTAGAATCACAGAGGGGCCAGGGTTGGAAAGGATCTCAGGGATCATGAAGCTCCAACCCCCCTGCCGCAAGCAGGGCCACCAACATCTGTATCTCATAGTAGACCAAGCTGCCCAGGGCCCCATCCAACCTGGCCTTGAACACCTCCAGGATGGATGAGGCATCCACAGCCTCTCTGGGCAGCTGTTCCAGCACCTCACCACTCTCATAGTAAAGAACTTCCTCTGACATCCAACCTCAATCTTCCTTCCCTCAACTTCAAATCACCTTGTCCTGCCATTACCTACCCTTGTAAAGCGTTGACTTCCCTCCTGTTTGTAGGCTCAAACATCTTTTTTGCTACCTCCTGGTAAGGCTGCATACAGCTAGCAAAGACAGTGGTCAGAAGGAGAGAATAAAGAGAGTCTGCAATGTACAGGTAAGGCATGACAGTCCAACAGTTCCAGCAATGGGGGAAACACATTCCTTTGCTCACAGAGACCCCTGGGAATACTCCTTTGTGGGTAGGATTTCAGTCACATCAGGCACAACACACTGTTTCTGAGAAGGGCTACTTTAACAGGAAGCAGTCTGAGAAACTCCACTTGAATCGACTTTGTGAAGAGCATCCCATATCCTCCCATTCTTACCATTCTTGTCCTTGTGTAGGACAAGGCTCTTTTCCTCAAAAACACTTCTTATAAATGCATTCAGCATGCACTCACATCCCAGTGTTCTGACAATGAGCACGGGCAGAGAGGCCAGCAAGTCGGAAGGGTATCACCTTCAGGCCAGATCAGTGCTACGCACGTCATCCTGGAAATCCTTCTGTAGCAGAAACACAGCTGCTAAACCTGACTAACATCCAGTGGGTGGGAGAGATTCATTCTGTGTGCCTAATTGCAGAAAATCTCTCTCAATTTTTTCCCATCAGATGTGAGAAATTCCACCTCTTTTTTCTTGTACACGGTCGTGAATCCTCCAGTGCTCACTGTTCTGAGCTCAGTTAAAGCTCTTCCCTTGACCATAATATTCTCTCCTTAACTCATCCTCACTTGTTGCAAATTCTCTGGCGCCTTATAAAGCTCCATCTCACTACGATGGCTTCAGAATAATTTGGTTACAAAGAGAATCCACCATGAGTCTCAAAGCCATAGGAAAAATGCTAATCACAAAAAGTGCTTGTTTATTATTATAGAAGCAGCTGGAATATATTTGGTTTCTGCACAATGTCTCACATTTCACTCCTCAAACCAGGAACAGCTGGGACATCAGATTACTGATGGTTGCCTGTTACGTTATTAAATAGGGACAGCAGCACAAGATAAAGGCCCAGTCTGCTGAGGAAGAGCACACTTGTCTGAGGCAAGGAATACACCAAAAAGCAGGTTGCATTTCTGTAATCCCCACTGGTTATCAAGAAAAAGAAATAAGGACATTTTAATGAAAGCAGGCAGGTGATGAGAGCCAGAATCACGCTGTCAATGACAAAAATACCTCCCTTTAACCCAGCTCTCCATAATGTATGTGTTAAATAGTTAGGTTTGCATGCAAGAACATCTGCACTAACATCTGAAAAGAGCCTGTTCTACAGCAAAGCATAGCACAGGGAGATACAAGAGCTTTCCAACCCCTTGCACAAGCCTGATGCATCAGCAGTTTAACCAGGTGGAGTACAGGCAGAAGCAAAAACTTTACTACCAGTCAAAAACTTGGCTCTGTGAGAACAGGCCGAGGCAATATAGAAATGGCTCAGCAAGGGCTGTCAAGGCCATCACATTTTATTACATCACAATAGGATTACCCAAACTTAAAAGAAAAAAAATGCAAAATACCTGGGGAATTTTTTTTTTCCTTTTTCCTTTTTATTTTTTATAACTGGGAAGTAAAAGCTACTATTCATCTTCAACCAACAGATGCTAATAGTCACAGAGCTTAAGTAGAGAGGCTGTTCTTCGTGCTGTTTGTCTCCTCTGAGGAACAATGTTGTTTTCCTCTACCAAAAGCGTATGCTAAATTAATGACTTTTTATGGGATGATCCTATAGAATCAAACCAGTAAGGAAAGGAGAAGCCTTGGAAGACACAGCTACACAGCTCTCCTAAACAGTCTTGGATGGCCTCACGTCTATGGAGCCCCAGCATCACATAGCTACAAATGGACTTTCTATTCCTATATCACATGAGACACTGGCAGCGACTGCTTCCCTTTTACAGATGAGAAATGAAGCGGTGACTTATTCCTAGAGGGACTAGTGAGAGTTCCTACCTGAAATGCATTTTGCTGCAGGGCAGTCTGGCAGGACTGAAGAACAGGAAAAAAAAAAAAAAATAAAGCCATCACTCTGAAAAATCCTCTGAGCTCACAGCAATGACATGGAATAACTCAGCAAACCTGAGGATAACAGGCAGAATGAGGCAGAGCTGAAAACTAGAAGGAGGCAGAGGTTGGGACCAGGAGCAGCTAAAGCTAACAGACCCCAGAGTTTGGACTTGTGAAGAACAGCAACACTGGATTTGCACAGTGTTAAAGTCACTCCTCTACCTCACTCCACAGAAAAGCTAAAAAAAAAAAGGATTGGCTGAGTGTTTGTACCTGTGCATCATTCCTTCCACTAGCAGTCACTGTCCTTGACTCAGCAGGAGTTCACGTACTGGAAACAGGCCTGAAATCTCTTTCACACATTCAGCCAATCTTAAACCAGGAACAGGAATTAAGGACAGTAAATTAGGGATTCCTTTAAGTGTCAATAAATCATTTATCCTCAGTTTGGACAGTAACAACTACTTCCATTTATGACTGACTGACCTACTCTTGTAGTTTATGATTGGACCTCTATCCTCACTGAACAGAAAGCATAGTAACTATAAAGCCCTTCTATGACTGTTAATGCACAATAAATACAAGGGGTCTGCCTGGAGAATACAAAGTTTGTAGGTTATATGAGCAACACACATTCAGTATGCCAGAGCATCAGGCTCTGAGGTTAACTGTGTGGGTTGAAGTCACTGATGTCCCTTGGCCAGGCAGGGTGACATCCCTCACTGCTGGGCCAGATGTCTCATCCACAGCTCTCAGCTTCCACACACGTTACAGAGGAAAAGCTCCCAAGCAATTCTGTCACAGCGTGTTGCCTCAGGTTCAGTTTAGCATTTTTCTGCCTTGTCTTCCCTTCCCTGCTTCAAAAAAGACCTACAAGTTTGCAGTCGAATTCTGTGTCTTTCAGACAAAGAGGAAACTTAATTGCAGTCTTCAGGAGACTGAATTTCTATTGAATGAGATAATGAAGCATAACCAATTGCATTTCAGTGCCAGGGCTCAGAAGGCAATTTGCTAAGAAGCAGAGGTGTGGAGCAGAGTGATTCACTGAAACACAGCAACCATCAGGCAGAGAACAGCCACTGGTGGGCGAATGCCACGAATGTCATTGCGAGTAGCTGGGAGGAGGCTCCAGCTCAGGCAAACTGGCAAAGACATAGGTCATCAGTGACCAGCTAATGAATAAAAATTATTACTAGAATTAGTAACGTACACATATAAGAATGCTGTAGCAAAAATATTTACCGTTAACCATAAAACCCTTGCATTAGTCATCAGGCGTTTAAGTACCTCCCTGCTGTCAGCAGTGCCTGGATTCAACAATACAAGATGCTGCCCAGGACAGAAATGTATAACTCTAGCCCCGAATAAATGGATTTTTAAAATGCTTACTAAATCACTACACAATAACTAGCGCTATATCACATGAAGCCTCATTTTCTTCTGCTAGAAAGGACCAGTTTTATTTTTCAGTGTATTTTTGGAACGTGTTTCTATGATGCTGAAATGGCAGTATTGAGTCATAAGCTCTGGTATTCATCTATCCAGATTCCTGCACAGGTATCTGGAATGCAAAAGGCTGGGAAAGAGAGATATGAGCTTCTGGTCCTTTATCAACTCAGTATGTCCCATATTCCACCAAGTACTTCCCTCCTCCAGAAGCAACTTATAGAACAACTTCAGCAAGCAATAAAAACACCTCTAATTCAAGTATTGCCACGCAAATGTCTGACATCATGGAAAACAAGCTACATTTTGAAAAGACATCTACCATTACAGGAATCTTTTAATCACTGATGAAGGAAGTTCAGTTCTCCATTTAACACAGTTCACTCTGAAACGCAAGGAGTAGGCAGCTCACCACTCAGGATCACATGCTCACTGAAATCCCAGACCAGCCAGAATTCTGGAGACAAAACCCAGGGCAGAACCAGTACTGGCAAACTTGTACAAGCACGTAAAGAACCATCCAGCCTGCCACCTAAGTGAGATGCTTTTCACTCTAAGAATACCTATCCCACTTCGAGTCATCCCCCCAAAACATTGAATGAAAGCAGACTAGAATATAGCCAAAAAATCCATGCTTCTAGGGAACATGTAGGTAGCACTGGGTTGCATACCCCTCTTCAAGCAATACAGAGGGGAAAGAGGAGCCAAAAGCAACACCTAAATACATTTTCTGTCCTCTGTTCCAATATTTCAGACATTTCCTTATATATGAGAACTTGACAAAGCACAGTCTCAGCCACAAACTCTTTGTGCTGACATGATCTAGAAAAAACTTAGACAAGAAAGGAACCTTACAGCCTTGATCTCATCTGTGAGCCCTCAAATAGTGTCCATCATCGATCCAAGAGAACATATAAAATGTGATCTCAGTGAATACCAGCAAGAAAAGGGTTGGGATTTGTAGTGAGAGCCCAGACAGGTCCCATCTAGGCTCTCTAGATATCTGAAATCACAACCAGAAGAGAGAGCCTGGCCACAACACCTAGAACAAAATATCACCTTCCTGCTCCTGCTGGCAGCACTATTTGTGACACAGGCCAGGATGCCATTGGCTGCCTTGGCCACCTGGGCACAATGCTCAGCTGTCATCTCACACCCCCAGATCCTTTCCCTCTATGCAGCCTGCCAGCCACTCTGCCCCAAGCCTGTAGCACTGCCTGGGGTTGTTGCAGCCAAAGGGCAGGGCCCAGCTCTTGGTTTCACTGAAGCTCATCCCTGCGATCAGCCTGTCCAGATCCCTCTGTAGGGCCTTGCTGCCCCCAGGCAGATCAACACTCCCACCCAACTTGGTGTTATTGCAAACTTAGTACAAACTTATTCAATCTCCTCATCCAGATTATCAATAAAATTATTAAACAGAGCATATCTCAATACTCCTGGGTCTGGGGAAATTTCTGATACGTATCTTGGCAGTTCCAGCTGTACAGAGTTAGTGCAAGGCAGCTACTCACAGCACAAAATGGATAAAGACCACGCACTGCTCTCGTTAGCAATTTCCCAGGCCGTTCAACACCTCCACTCTTTCTAGAATGTTTACAGTATGCTTTTTTCAAGTCACGCTGATCAGAAACTGTTCTACTTGTACGTCAAAGATTTTCAGTTTTTTAAATGATTTGGAAAGACAGAGAAGTTACTGTCACCAATGCTTTGCACACTACAGGGCTGACTACCTTCACAGGCTATGCAACGCCACATTCTTGCAAGAGTGTTCAGGGAGCACCGAAACATGCCAAATTCCATTATCATGGCTGAAAAGTGACATTAACAAGAAGTGAGAGTTTGTATCTTTGCACCCACGTCTCATCTGCAGAGAAACATTGCAAAATACTGAACATGTTGCTGCCTTGGCACAAAAGCCTCCCTTTGCCCTGCAAGTGGCCATGGGCCAAAGCCAGCCTTCAAAGGCCCTCCAGCACGGACATAACTGTGCTCCAATGAAACCAAGGGGAATTTCCTCACTAAACTAATGAGGATACCCTGGCCAACACCAGTCCCATCTGTACCAACTGTAATCCATCATTCTAACAAAGTAGAAAACTCATTCATGCACAAAACAAATGAATATGCAGCACTGATATACACAATACTGGAGTCCAGTAGCATTTTCAGCTGTAATACAGTCGTCAGCAAAGAAAGCAGCATTCTTGCAAGCCTACACTGAATTTAAACAGGCAAGGAGCACATTTATTACCAGTCTCAGCCACCTAATCCCTTGATGGGTGCTTCTAAATTCTGCATTTCTAAAAGATTTCAGTTACTGTTTATCTGTCATCTCCACCTGCCAAAACACCAGTTTGCATCCCTAGATTTGACAGAGTTTTGCAACTCCTAATATTGCTTCTCAAAGCTCATTTTGTAATTGGATAGCTCACTTTTCAGCATAGTCATCTGACAGGGAACCAAAGCATAATTTAACCTGTCAGGTTCCTAAAGATATATTAAAGAACCTCTGCTTTCCCAGAGGGTCAAAATCCTGAAGTATTGATTGCTGAGAGTATCTGCAGTAGCCAGAAGACTGGAGTATATTCACTTTGTTCCATTTATTCTTTCTCTATGCATTGCTTTTTGGACACAGAGACAAAGTAGTGCTCAATGGGAAATAAGACCTGCATGGAAATACTTTTTTTCTTTCCAACAAGGAGTCTGAAATGAAATGTAAAACTTGTGTGCTCGCTTATTACTACTCTTCTGCAATAAGGTGCCCTTTCTCTTATTTTATCCTTTCAATCTGTTCATAGGTACTGTATTTTCCATTCAAAGTAATCAAGAGGGAACTATTGTTACATTCATAAACCTAAATGATATATTAAGACCACAAGGCAAACATCAGAAAGCAATGAGAGAAACCAGTTTTCTATTCCTCCTTCCAGTAAAACGAGCGTAACAGTTCATCTACAGCATTTGGAAAAGAAGTATCAATATGGCTATTCCCTTTCTCCATTCTCAAGCTCCCTTTACCTGAACTAGTAGTCGACAACAAAGTGCAAAGTCTCAGATCTGTCCAAATATCTCTAGGAAATCTCTATGAGAGGTGCCATGCAGAACCTGTCACCTCTCACCATTTCATGGCCAATAACTGCTTCAGCAAGAAATTCTCAGTCATGCAGCATCATCTTTCATCCTGACCAAGTTCCCTTCACTGTCCTTATCTCCAGCTGCTGAACCTGCCTCACCTTTTCAGAATATATTTATATCAAGTGCCAACAAGGTAGCAGATCTTGCCACATGAGTGAGATGCAGCACGGCAGTATAAATATTTTTTGGAATATGAAAGGAAAAAAGATTTTTCCAGGAAAAAAAAAAAAAAAACTACAAGAAAATCTTTGTGGATGGGTAAATCAAAGCAAGGAATAGTTGTTTGTGCAAGGCAGTGATACACCCACAGTACACTTTTGCTAACAGCACTGCAAGGACATTCAGATGGTGAGCACACAGTAGCAGGCCTGCATACCAACAGCATGAGGCTGGGACAGACAAAGCCCTTTTATTCCTCTCAACAGTGAGAATTAATGAAAGGATGAGCAACACATGGACTCAAAACATCAAGTTAAGGAAGTCAGCTGAGGGGATTGCTTTCCCCAACACACCAACGTGGAAGCTATCTTAGCATCTGCAGTAACGTGAAGACAATGGAGACAGCAGTGCTCACGTCATCTCTCCCCCCACATTCATACCAGACCCACTCCGTTTTCCCTCAATAGAGATGGTCCTAACTCAGTTTTCCTTCTGATACCACCTGAGGAAAATCAGGAAAGCCTCCAAATGGAGCACAGCCCAGAATCTGCAGCTGGCACTGAGCTGGGGATCCCAACAGCACCTCACCTCAGCTCCCATTGCCTCCTACCCCAGGCTCCAGACACAAAGCAAGCTGTCATTAGCTCTGGTTGGCCCAAACGACAGTCCTACCCTTCCTAGTTCTCCCACCAAGTTACACCCTTTGCTGGAATACACCAGAAAACCATTATAGGGCCCTGCTACCCACTTGTGCACTCTGTGGTGCTCCAGTTAGCACAAGGCAACACAGACACGTGTGACAGGGATCATGCAGAGCAACCTGACCATGCAGAACAGGCTTTGCTCCTCTTCCTCTCCATATGAGAGTACTAACAGACGAAGTGTGTCCCTACTAGCCCTGGACAGTGTCCTTCCTGGTCACCTTCCTTGTCACACAGCATTAACACACCCACACACACAGCCCTTCTCAATAAGGGGAAAACCAGCTGATTTTCCACTGAAACACAGACATTGTCCCCAACCAGCAGCCATGCCAGCTTTCACTGAGGACATCTGAAGTCAGCCTAGCTACACTGTCTTCCTCACAGGCAGGAAGTGCTTGGTCATACCTAGGTATCACTACCAAAACTATATAATCACAAGGACTTGTTACAGCAGCTACCTGTGCATAGGCTCAGAAAACCTTCTGAAAATGGTCTTGCCATCTTTTAGCATTTCATCCTTAAAAGGACAATTTATCCCTTTCTTATATCCAAATCCATTGGGTATGAGTCCCTTTTACAAAGCTGTTTTGCTTTGCAACTCTTCCCTTCCTATCCTTGTCTCAGGACATAGAGCAGTGAAAGCCTATTTCCTGTTATTAACATGCCCTGTCACAGAATCACAGAATGGCCAGGGTTGGAAGAAACCTCAGTGATCATGAATCTCCAACCCCCCTGCCACAGGCAGGGCCACCAACCTCCACATTTAATACCAGACTAGGCTGCCCAGGGCCCCATCCAACCTGGACTTGAACACCTCCAGGGATGGACGGGGCATCCACAGCCTCTGTGGGCAGCTGTTCCAGCACCTCACCTCTCTCATAGTACAGAACTTCCCCCTGACATCCAACCTCAATCTCCCCTCCCTCAACTTAAAACCATTTCCCCTTGTCCTGCAGTCATCAACCCTTTCAGAGTTGATTTCCCTCCTGTTTGCAGGCTCCCTTTAGGTACTGCAGGCTGCAATGAGGTCACCCCGCAGCCTTCTCTTCTCCAGGCTGAACAAGCCCAGCTCCCTCAGCCTGTCTTTGTAGGGGAGGTGCTCCAGTCCCCTGATCATCTCTATGGACTCCTCTGGACCCTCTCCAACAGCTCCCTGTCTTTCTCATACTGGGGGCTCCAGACCTGGACACAGTGCTGCAGATGGGGCCTCACAAGAGCAGAGTAGGGAAGGACAACCACCTCCCTGTCCCTGCTGGCCACCCCTCTGCTGATGGAGCCCAGGATCCCATTTGCTTTCCGAGCTGCAATGTACACTGCTGGCTCACGTTCAGTTTTTCATCCATCAGGACCCCCAGGTCCTTCTCTGCAGGGTTGCTCTCAAGGAGCTCCTTCCAGTCTGTATGGATGCCTGGGATTCCTGTGGCCCAAGTGCCAAACCTTGCACTGTGCTGTGTTGAACCTCATCAGGTTCACCCAGGCCCACTTTCAAGTCTTTTGAGGTCCCTCTGAATGGTTTCCCTTCCTTCTACTGTGACAACAGCACCACTCAGCTTGGTGTTGGCAGCAAACCTGCTGAAAGTGCACTCGATTCCATCATCAATGTCACTGATGAAGATGGTACAGAGCACCGGTTCCAAGACAGAGCCCTGGGGGACACCGCTTGTTACCGGCTGGACACAGAGCCATTGACCACCACCCTCTGTCTGCAGCCTTTCAACTAATTCCTTATCCATTGGGTGTCCACCCATCAAATCCACATCCCTCCAATTTGGAGATAAGGATTGGTGGGGGACCATGTCAAAGGCCCTGCTCACGTCCAGGTACACTGCAGCTAAATAAGGTACCATATAAGCCAACCAATTGGTTAAGCACAATAAGAAAATACATCTGATCAAAGTCTCAGCAACAAAGATCAGAAGGTAGGAGGGAAAACTAACTGCCATGAAGCACCCAGTAGATGAAGCACCCATTGCTGCAATTTGACATTTTCCAGTTTCCCCCACTCCTCCAATGCACACAAAGCACACTGCACAGCTCACCATAGCAGCCAGTCAGACCATAAATTTTGTTCCTCAATTGTATCACCCATTTTAAAAATTGCCAGTAAAAAAGAGCCCCTCTACTCAGCTCTTGTGAGACCCCACCTGCAGTGCTGCGTCCAGGCTGGGGCTCCCAGCACAAGAAGGATGTGGAGCTCTTGGAGCAGGTCCAGAGGAGGGGCACTAAGATGATCAGAAGGCTGGCACACCTCTACTATGAAGAAAGGTTGAGGGAACTGGGCTTGTTTAGCTTGGAGAAGAGAAAGCTCCGAGGAGACCTCATTGTGGCTTTCCAGTACTCGAAGGGAGCGTATAAACAGGAGGGAGAATGGCTGTTTATGAGGGTGGATAGTGACAGGACAAGGGGGAATGGTTTTCAACTGACACAGGGGAGGTTTAGGTTGGATCTGAGGAGGAAGTTTGTCACACAGAGGGAGGTGAGGCACTGGAACAGGTTGCCCAAGCAGGCTGTGGATGCCCCATCCCTGGAGGCATTCAAGGCCAGGCTGGACGTGGCTCTGGGCAGCCTGGTCTGCTGGTTGGCGACCCTGCACACAGCAGGGGGTTGAAAGCAGATGATCACTGTGGGCCTTTCCAACCCAGGCCATTCTATGATTCTATGAAAATGGGTTAAATAGTAACTTAAGCTAATAAGTACATATTTTGGCCGATGGTGTGCAATGAATTAGAGATAGGAAAAGGCACCTCTTATGCTTAATGATCACATCTGCACAATTAGCAAAGCTAAAAAGAATTCAAGTTGGCATAAGAATGTAAATACCAAGATCTAATTCTTTATTATAGCTTTGCCTAGATTAAACCAAATCTCACAATAATGAAACTGACCCTCAGGCAACAGAGAACGTAAGTGATTCTTGTCTTACAATTCAGAGCATCCTTAACCAATGCTTCTCTGTCTGATGGTTTATGGACTTATAGCAGAAATGCTCTTAAGGGAAAAGCAGCAAGTCAAACCCTCCTAAGGGGTGCAATCAGAAAACCCCCCCTATGGGATTCTCTGAGTCATCCATCTGCAAAGAATACTTTGTCCCACTCAAGTCACACACTGCCCTCTTGAAGCAGCTAATGGAGAACCCCCCTTTGGCAGGGCAGTTCTCTTGCTGAAAACCCACAGAAAAGGTAGCCACTTACTCTGGGCAGCAAGAAGTGAGAGATCTGTGGTGAATGAAATAGCACTTTGCTAATGGAAAAGTCGCTTATGAACCAGTAAAAAAAAAAAAAAAAAAACTGCTCCTGACAGCTTAAATACACAGCATGGAAAAGGGAAACAGCTCTACATCCCTGCACAACCTCCCATTGCCATGCCAGCAGCACAGCTCTACCACAGTCCTGCTGCTCTACACTCAGCCACACGTTCAAGTACATTTAGATTTTTCTTGCACAGTCGTGATGCCAGCAAGCCCTATGAGGAAACAGTTTTGATGAGCACTACCCACTCAGTCATTAGGAGATCTCAAACATTTTGCCATTTAAACCAAACAGTAAGAGCTTGATCTTGAAGTTCAAAACCAGTCAGCCTTGCATCTCAAGGAGAGAGGTAGAATAGACCTCACTAAGGATGCCTCGCTGAGGATCATTCATCACATATTTTTCCTCTTCTGCTTCCCTACTGTCTACCAATTACACTGCCTAATGTCAATTGCAGTTATGTTACCTTGGTTTGCCATTTTTTTTGTTTTGTCTTCATTGGCTGCAGTGTTAGTAACCAACATAAACAAGCAGGTCATCTGCTTATTTCATAAGCGTTCTTCTAAGATCTGTCAGTTATGTGAGACAAAATTGGCTATAAAAATACAGTGAAAAGCACATTGGATATGCAGTGTAAATTTTTCTTTGTCCTAAAACACAGGGACTGAACCGTAGGTAAGCAATCAATTATATGGAAATATTTCCCACATTAACAAGAAAGATTCACCATCTTATTACTAATAATCCCAAAGAATAATTCATGTACATATTCACATATCTGCCAGGAATATTCAGTTATTCTTTAATAAAAAAAAAGTCATTCCACTGCTCCTGCTTTTATCCCTAATTATGAAAAATGTGGTTCCTCGAATTTAGAATTGCAATAAAAGCACCACCCAGGGCTGTTCGAGATTTTCTCATTCCACACTGGAGCCATCCTTGAACAAACGCAAAGGAGCAATGCATCAACTGGTGAGAAATCTTCACAGATAAGCACCTGGAGAACGGATCTGCCCATGTCCTTGAAGCATACCTTAATGTTATACTTCAGAGAGAATTTATGCATGCAACCTTTCCTGATGAAGTATAATGCTTTTTTATACAAATGCTGCCCCATTCACTCTTCCCTAATATGAGCAGGAGATATCCATTATTCTTGTTTTTTTGGAATGTATCTTGTTATTTGGAAATATCCAAATATTCTTCAGCTGCACTGCGTTAGGGGAACATTACAAGTCTGCACTCAGTCTTATCACAGCCTGTTGCTGGAAAAGCTGTTTACACTAAATGACTTCCAAAGCACAGAGAGGTTCATACCACAGCTGCTTTGCATCAAGCAGAGCCTCACGGTTGGCATTCATCTATACCACTACAAGGCACAGCACCAGCCTGAAAGATTGATGAGTTCTACATCCATGACTGAACATTGTGGTCTTTCCTCCAAAGGATAAAAAAAAAAAGTTACACACACATTTAGTTCTAGGCAACTAAAGATGTTGCTAAATTCAAGCTCACTGCACTTCACAGCACTTGCTTTCGGGGAGCCTGAAGGGTTTGACCTGATGACGCCGAACTCATCTGCAGGAAGAAGCGCCACGAAGGACCGGTCAAAGCAGCAAACGTACCTATGAAGTGGAAATCCCCCAGGTCACCACAGCTGCCAGTGAAATGCAGCTACATCAGGGAGAGAAGGGATGAAGAAGGGAAAGGGAAAAATATGGTAAGCAATTACCAAGAGAGAAAAAAATAAATACTGTAGATGTACTGAACTGCACGAAAGTCATTTCTCTAAGAAGAGATAAAGTGTCTGTTCTTGGAGGATCTACTGCACCAGTTTAATGAGATACCAGTGGGAAAAACTTTATGCTGCACAGCTGTTACACCAGTAAGATGCCAAAGTCACCTTGTGCTGGCTTGCACAGTGCTAGGAAACCTATTCCAGGGCAAGTCCCATCCCAGGCCAATATCTACCAGAACATATCCAATATATTGGTTTGGGATATATCCAGGGGATATTCACTTGACACTGAATAGGTCCAAGATGGCTAAAACAAATACAGGGAATCACCCCCATGCACTACTGAATCCAAGTGCTCTAGATTCTTGCCAAAATGAAAGCATTTTTCAGCCTCTCAACAGCATTTCAGTTCAGCTTCAGCCCAGTACCTGCCACAGCCATGTGACTTCTGGCTGGCATGGAGCCCAGAGGGAGCTTCCATCCTCCACAGGTAATCTTCTGCAGTCGCTCTCCCACAGTACATTTATCAGCACAGTTTGCATGTCATGAAAACAATTCTTCAGCTCATGCTGCTTTAACTTCCCCTTGTATCTTGCAGATATGCTCTGCTTGAGCTGGAGAGGCGAGTCATCTTCCCCTGCCTGGTTCCTTCCCCAATGATCTCTGCAACATGGACTCAGTGTTATCATATAGAGGAAAGGGGGCACCTGAATAGCCATTACCTTCTACAGCAAGATATTTAATTCTACAAAGGCTCCAAAGCAACTGCTACACTGATGACTTTGCTCTGTTTGCAAATCAGAGGCAAGACAGTAGAGCTCCAGGCTTTGAGAGGTTTGGATTTTTGCTTGGATCATTACTGATATGTGTTCACACTCACAGAATCAGGTAATTTCAGAAGCCCTTCCACTGGATAGTAAGTAAATACGTTATGGTTCTGCATGAAGAAATTGCAATATATACCGAAAATCAGTATTGGCATAATTCTGAGGGCAAGAACTTTAGGATGCAATTTACTTCAATATCTGATGCATTTACATGCTCTCACTGGGTACCAACAACAGATTAACAGCAGTCAGTTTGAGTGCAGCTCTGCTGAGAGTGTATACACTTGACAGAAAGCACTGTTAAGGCAGCTTTGATCTATTCACTGCATGGCCCATACTTATTTTCTATTTAGAGAACAAAGACTGGAGTCATAATGATCAACGATTACTGTTAACAGATTTGAAAATACCATCAAACTGTGGGACAGCAGGCAAGAAGCCTGTAACCAGCAGAGAAAGGCAGTATCTTCAAAAAGTCACTTGATTCTCCCCTTTCTGCTTCAGTGCCCATGACGGAGCACCCCCAGACCAACAGCAACCCTGTACCGTGTTAAGTGGACAGCTTCCTGTCTTAGGACCACATATCAGCAGCTAAAGTTAGCCCCTTTTCCCCACACAGCATTTGCTTTAAATATCTTTAATTCCAAGCCAGATTCAAAAGCTTCGTCTTCAGCTTGAAAGATGCTCAAGCAGCAAAAGATGATGCGCACAGCTCTTGCAGCTTACTAGGGGGAATCTACCTGTCCTCCATCACTCACAGCAGATGCTACTCCAACACAGCAGTGAAAATCCCTCTGCAGGGCTGAAGGGCTGTTTCTTTGTTGGGTTCTTTTGGTAATAGTGGATATTTTTTTTTTTGTTTGGGCTTGCTCTCTCTCTCAAGTCTGAAGCTAATCTGATGGGTTTTACTGTGGTGTGGGAACTAAGTGAAGGTTAATGCAAAGTCTTACACATATTCACTGCAACTGATTGAAGAGCCAATAGCACTCTTGGGAGTTACAGCCCAGTTTTCCCTAAGAGTATGCATCTACATGGCTCAACCCACAGCACATTTGACAGAATTAATTCACAAAGCCTTGAAATCAAAGGAATTCTGATTATGTGTGGGGTGGGTGGTGAGGGGGGAACGTGATGGATAAGCCAACATTTTTTAAAAGCTTTGGTTGAAAGCACATCATTTTCCTCTAAAGTGAAGAACTGTGGCCAACTTTCACATTCTTCTAACAGAAAACAGCTGCTGCCACCACATAAGTTTTGCACATAAGCCTTTGAAATCTCCTTGTTTGGCATCTGAATACCAGGCAATTTTAAGTATCTCATCAGCTTAAAAATACAGGTGGCAAAAGAGGGCTGATTGAGAACAGAGATTGAACTGTAACTCTGAGCGGCTTCTCCTGTGAAGGAGACAGAAGAACAAATTGCAATACAGTTCACATGAGTGAAGCTGTATAATTGCAAAATGCAATCTCTCTAAGGATGAGAATGAACTTTCTCTATCAATATTTATAAGCTTGGTATTTCAGAATCTCATTAGAATATGTCTGATATCTCCCAGGTTATGTAGAAAATAAAAAATAATGGCATATTTGCCACATCTCCTGACAAATGTCAGCTTCCTTTTAAACAAACACCATCCTGCATTCACTGCCCTGTGCTCACTGAGTGCTCCATCCGATGTTCTGCTCCAGGAAGCCTTTGTTCCTGTGTGTGGCAGTGCATGTCACTGCAGAGTTTATACCTGGAAAAAGTCAAGCCAGTCTAACGTATGTTGTTCTCCAGCCTACTAGAAATGAATATTTTAGCTGCTTCTCCTCTTCTGCAGCCAGGCTGATGTTTTTCTCCTGTTTCGACCCACAGCCTTTTCCTTTGGACCTCTTTCTCATTTACAGAACATGATAAAAGATATTATTCCAAAGAACTTTGCTTTGAATAAGGAGCTTGACTAGAAATTCCTTCCCCTTAAGGTAAAATCTCTAAAGCCCCCAGAGGAGCTGAAAGAAGCATCCAAGTATTTATGCAACCAAAATAAAAGAAAAAACAACCACTCTTCAAATCTGCAGAATCTTCAGGTGACAGGTACACAAATGTACACACGCAAGCCAACAGGACAGGATCAGAATATCTTACCTTACATACTTGCATTAATTCAAGTGCAAATATAATGACTAGTAACACAGACAAGTAATATTTTGTGCATGCGATTGGTCTTTCTCCTTTATTATTCTTTGCAGCAAAATCATTGTCAAAGCTCAATTTTTGAGTCAAAAGAAGTGGCACCAGAGGTAAGATCAAAGCCACCAAAGGAAATTTAGTTTGGCCGTTGTATTACATGCCAATATTCTTATATCATCTCAGTGTCCTTAGAAAATGCAAATAAAAGGAGTAATACGCAATAATGCCACATAAAGGCTCAGCATTTTCCCACTTCCTCACAGCAGAAAACGAGAACGTTCCCAAGATAGGAGCCAGCAGGAAACAGTGTCCTCCCCAGTACCAAGAGCTCTGATCTTGTTCAGTACCACCAAAACCAAATCTGCAAGTCAAAACTGTCTCCCCCTCAAGAAAACCTTGAAAATTCCATTTTATTTCCACTCTTCATAAAGGCATCTTTCAAATTCCCATATCAGGTTTAAACATTCTCTGCACCAAGTTTCAGAGGGCAATAGCTTTGTGTTTCTTACCCTTATGTAAGAAGGCTGAAGCAGGTTCACAATGAAACAGCAGGAGCTAGCAATGCTAACTCAATACTTACTTTTGGGCAATTATTTTAATAAGATACCTCTGTAGAGCACCTCACACAGGTACTCTGAGCAAACAGGATGGAAGTGCCAGCAAGAACAAGCACTTACTGGCAGCAAGACTGCTCGTGAGTTTAGGGGCAGGTTATAAGCAAGTTTCAGACTTGGCACTGGGGGGATGAACAATTCTTTTCCAGTTTGCTTCAAATCTGGGAGGTAACCTGGTGTGAAGATGTAGTAGCACCGGAATTCAATGATGAAAATAAATCTCAAAGTCTATCTGGTGCATAGAAATATTGTTGAATTTGCATAAGCACTACCGAAACAAAGCCTCAAGCTGGACTTCACTGCTGTACTAAGCACTATGAAAGAGGACTTTTCATTCTCTTTGGGGCTCTTGTGAGAGCTCCAGTGGGGACAACGAAGGGGGCAGATCAGAGCTGATGAGAAGCTGCCAGCAGGAGAGGGATTGAGCCTAGCTCACAGATCAGCCATGTTGGGAAATAAGCAAAAATACTCACCTTCCCCACAGGAGCAAGGAGGATTAATTACCACAAATGTTTGCACAGCACTGTAAACATGTACAGCACAAAATATCATCGTCTGTATCACACTCAGGGAGCTGAAGTCTCCATGGAGGTCCTGCTTTGAGAGCACACCACTGCTGCTCATCCATAAATCTCAGCCTTCATGTGCTTTGTCACTGCAGATCCAGATGCTGACTCTTTGTTGAGAATAAGACTGCTAATAAGACTAACAGGACTTCACATATCGTTATTTTTGAGACAAAATCCTTGGACAAATTAGCCTGAAAACATGTGCGGGACCCAAACTACTGTTTCACTGCCAGGCTTGAAAACTGAGACCTTGAACGTGTAGTAGGTGCACTAAAACAATCTTCTTGAAAAGCATAATACAAGCCTGCATGCTCTAAAGTCTTAATTCACATTTAATCAAGACAACCTGGCATCAGGAAGTTTCTGGGTTTGAGCACAAACAGTTCTTCCAAAACAAAAAAACCCAGCCCTCATCTCACAGCACACTATGGAGAACATGCCAATCTCTGCGTTTGGCACAGCTCTGGGTATTGGAAAAGTACAATTTTTAATAGCATAAATAGCAACCTAGCTATGGAGGACATACAGCTACAGTTGAAATTCAACTCCTTCTGAACACAAAAAGAAGTTAATGATGAAATTCCTCTTGAGAGAAAATAGCTCAAATCACTGCTACTGAGCAGAGACCACACCAGTGCATCTGTAACGCACTGCCAGAATTCTTTTCACATCTGATATGAAAACAGCATACAACAATAACACATTCTTCTCCTTTGACTCAAGCACTTGCATTTAGAAGTCCTTAAAAGGCACGACAGAAATCCGAAGCTATTTAAGAACAGGAAAATGAGATGTGAAAAATAAACTGTCATTTTAACACAAGCTTTCCTAATTAGGAGTAAACAGTGAAATCTTATGGAAGAAAAACAGACAATATTCTCTGTTAGTTCTGCAGAAATTGAGCTGTAACAGGAACATTTAAATAACACACCAGCTCTGCTCTGTCCTCCCACAGATTGCTCCAGACAGCAATTAATGCTACCAAGAGGTATTCACTGTATTTCACTTGTGAAGTCTCATCAGCCATCCGCTTCTGGACCCCCAGGAGACACCTTAGCACTGCACATCAGAGATCCATAGCAATCAGAGATCAACCCCCCAACCACTCTGAACAAAACGTAGCTCTACTAAGAGTAAGGTGCATTTCTACATTCACTTCCACACAAAGGACTGAAGCAATGCTACAATCACAGCACACTCAGCTTTTATGCTAATACATCGTTTAGCTTTTAATACAAAAACCATTTCTCAGGAGGCACACGTGTGTGTTAGGAAGATACACTGCATCAGGAGTTAAGCACCATTTACCTGCTTTCCTATTCTTAGCCTCTGAACCTAGACCAAATGACAATCCATTACTGGGTCAAGAAGCAAATCTGAAACACTGTCTCACATTTCCCTCAAAAAATTCCACTGCCTCATGATACAGGTTATGCATTTTCAATGTTACCCATCTCAACACACAATGCACTCCTTCAATGCACTATGAGGACCACAGAGATGCTGCACCCTAAGACAGTTCCAAAGATGCAGAGGATAAGGCAGCAAAGCACCCAGGGCACAGAGAAGCCACTGAGCAAAGAAAGCACTTTTAAAATGGCTTTGATACTTTTTTTTTTTCCCCTCTAGAAGTTATGCAGACCATTACTGAGGTCAGCAGTGACCAAAGAATAATTAACCACCTGTGCTGCTGCAAAACCCGGGCCTGGCAGCACAGCAAGGAGGACGGATGATGCACGCTTCCAGCACTAACCTACTGGGAGCCCCAGATTCAAGATCTATTTAACGAGGGCCTGATGGTGGCACCCTGAGCTGAGCAAAGTTCTGTGCAGCTCTGGTTCTCTCCTGGGCCCATCAGCAGCACCATCCCTCACAGTGTCAGCCAGATAAATGCGCTGCACACTGAAGAAATTCAATACTGTGTCAACAGGGAGCAGCAGCTGCAAGGATGGATGCTGGAACAAGTCAGGAGGTGGTGTTTCATGAAGACCCCTTTCATCCTGAAGGCCAGAATTCAAAAGAGGGCTGGAGCCACAGTTCTCAGCATTTATTCCTTTTAACCTTTTTTATTATGCACACACTGAGTCATCCCCAGACTGGCTCCTCAGCGCGTAAGGCTTGCAGCAGAAATGACTTTGTCCCAAAGGTTTAGAGAGGTACAAGAGAAGGAGAAAGCTCATCACAAACTGCATTTCTACTCTAAAACAAGTATGCACAGTCCTTGGGTGCTGGACAGTGAATTCAGCACTGGATTTGTAGCACTGTAACAAGAGTCACAGGAGGTGGCCCTGACACTGTAACCCACAGACACCGAGCTCCACCAAGGCTTCCACTTGCCTGCATTTCTCACAGCTCTGTAGCAGTTATTTCCAAGCCAGGAGCTTAGCAGGTACTGTCCTCCCATCTTGAATACTTACAGGCAGTTGTCATACAGCAACTGTACAAATGAAAAGCTTTTCAGGGAATAAACAACCTTAGGTATTCCTCAGGAAATAAACTACCTTACCTTTTTAGGCTAAAAAGTCAGATATTTACCCCAATTCAAGGGGCTTATCCATGCAAACAAACATCCTGCATGCCATCAGACACTAATAAGCAGCTACAAAGATATACTTTCTGTTCCAGGTGTCACTAGAAAAAAGGCTATCAAGAGCACAGCAGGTTTTTGTCTAGGTGCTCTGCAATGTGCTTTACTGGAACAGCTGAATTCTTACACAAAGGAGGACTTAGCAGCTTCAGGCTGGACACAGCAGCAGTTCTGTATGGTACACAGCCCTCATAGCACCACAAATAAAGTGGTGGGAGCTATTTCTACACCTTGAACTCAGCCCAGCAGGCTGACAGTCATGCTCCCTGCTCCCTGCTCATCTCTGCATGCCCAGGGCCAGCAAGCAGTAGGGCTTCCAGCAGAACCCTTGTGCATTCAGCTACACTGCCTTCACGTCACCTAAGGATACAACCTTATGCTGCAGAAATCTCCAGGCAGGGAATAAATCAACTTTCCAGATGCTTTTGCTTCCATAGGTGACAACAGAGCATCTGCTGGGGTGTCTGGCAGGGAGACCCCAGCAGAAGGGCACACCCTGCTCCTGTGCAGGAGTCCCAGCCATCGGGGTACAGTCACTGATGTATTTGCCCCCAACACCAGTGGTAGCAGAGAAGGGCACACCAGAGAAACAAGCACTTCGTTCTGCTTATATCACATGGCACAGCTAACAAGACAAACAAAGCAACAAGCGGGTCAGAGTGAGCTCTTCCACAGTGCTCAAGCAGGGGACTTTTGCCATGCTGTGCTTCCCTGCACTTAAAGGACATTTTATACAACTCTAAGAATTTGAACTAATATTTCCTCAACTCTCTGTGAGTCACCGAGGCTACTTTGCATGATGCAAAATGACCACCATCAATTCAAATGGTTGGCAGGGAAAAGAAAAAAAAAAAAAAAACAAAAGGAAAATAAAATCTTTGAGGTATTCTAACTACTTAACAAATTTTTGACAACCCGGGCTCAGTCTTAACTTTTACATTGACTGTTACAAAGGAAAGCCCACAGTTAACACTTTCACAGGCAACAGGTAGGCCCTGCATAACCCACCTCCTGCTGGACCATTTTACTGTCCAGCTGGGCTTTCAGTACTATGACTTCCCACGCTGTATCTACCACAATCCTTGCAATGCCTTTTCCACAACACAATTTCATTTCAACAACCTCCATTGCAGTTTATCTTAGAAGCTACTTTTTGTAATCATGAAGAAACACAAGCTGGGCAGAGGAGATAGCACCACAGTTCACAGAATCCCAGAACCATAGGGGGTGAAAGGGACCTCTGGAGCAAGCCTAGTCCGACCCCTCCAAAGCAGTTCCCTACAGCAGTGGCACAAGAAAGTAGGGCTGAGCATCTCAAGGAGGCTCCACCACCTCTCTCAGGGCAGCTGGTTTCAATGCTCTATAAACCTTAAAGAATTTCTTTCTTGTGTTCATATGGAACTTCCTGTTCCAGTTTGTGCTCATTGCTCCTTGTTCTGTCACTGGGCACCACTGAAAAGAGCCCAGCCCCAGCCCTTTGACTCCCACCCTTTACATAGTACCAATAAGATTCTCCTCAATCTTCTCCAGACTGAGCAGTGCCAGGTCTCTCAGCCATTCCTCAAAAGAGAGATGCTCCAGCCCCCTGGACATGCAAACCACTCCCATACTGACCAGAAACTTGGTACTTCTATTAATTCAGGTATTAGAACTGTAAGAATCAATAGTATTTCTTTCAAGAACTACACATGAGATTACAAGTCTCCAAGACAGAATCTTCCACAGCAATTTTCAGTCTTTTTCATAATACACATTACTAGCTTACGAGGTCAGAGATAGAAATTCCCTGATTGTATTTTTTTTCCTGTCCCCACAATACCATGCACACCAGCCAACAGCCACCAACAGACTCAAAAGAACATGACTGCATTCAAATTAATAGCTCAGTCACACCCAAGTTGGACTATTCCGTACACACGTCATCCTCCACACTGATTGTATCAGCATTTGTTCTCACTCACCACAGCTGCCATTAGAATACCAACAGTTACCAACACGTACCACATCCGTTGCCAGCTATAAATCTGAAGGAAAAAGTATCTTGTATAACTGCAGCCTATGGTAAGATTTGTGTTTGTGATGCCTGAGCAAAAAGAGTCCTGTGTAGAGCTTATTTTCTATCGTTCTGAATAACATTCTAACAGAAGGCACAAACCTCAATCTGTTTCAATTAACACTTACAGGGCTTTACACTGAGTGCAATATATTTGGAATTATTATCCTCAAAAAAGCTCGTCAGCAAGAAAGCACTACTGATCTTATGGAAAGAAAGACTACATATTCCTAACGATTACTTCAAGCAAATCTAATAACATCAAATATACGTACAATGTAGGAAAAACTCTAGGGTCAGAGCAGGCCATGTAAAATTGCTGAATTTGTCTAAGCTCAAAGAAATATTACAGACAGAATCAGTAACCAAATCAACAAGTTATTTCTGCAGTTATCAGTTCTTTTTATGCAAACTAGCATATCTTCGAAGTCATCCACCAGCCCAACTTTTAGTGTTACTTATTGTTCAGATTTTTAGGACCCTGGGGAGATTTTGTGAATAATACAGGACTTACTGGACTAATGCTTCCTTGATCTTCATACAGCTCTTTAATAAAATAGCATTTAATAAAGCAGACATTTGCCTTCACTGAAATGGAAACATGTTCATTGAAACCAGTCATAGGATTTGTCTGGGAGTTGGGGTAGAGAGGTTGCTTTCTCAAGTGGAAGATGTACACCATCCAGGCTTGGCTGAGACAAAAATGTTATGTGAAGTCAAGTCAATACCACTTTGCATCATGCTTAGCAGAGTTGACATGGCAATTTAAGTAAACGTAAGGCTGTATTTGGGCCCTGTCCCTGTCACCTGAAAGGGCAGGAGGATTTGCAATTCCAACACATTCCCAGTCACTTTAAGTGCCATATGCTCCACCTGTCCAAGAAAGCATGACACAACTGTAGAGCTTTTCTTGTTACATTTGCTCAGGTTCATTACAGATACCTGCACCAGGGCTCAGAGTTCAGACTGAACACACCAGCAGCTATCAGAGCCCTTCTGATAGGTTACAGAGTCACCATCCCCACAAGACACACAAGGAACCACTACATTAGAGATGAGATCTCAGCAGAGAGATGCTAACAAAGGTCAAGGACAACAAAAATATCAGACTCAAGTTATTCAACTATATGAAAGTCATCCCAGAACAGGAGCTAGTAGTTACAAGTATCAACAAGCTATCTTGCTATCTTCACTCTAAGCTTTGTCACTTCTTTTGGTCAGAAAGCAAATGCTTTGTACTGCTCCTGGTAGTAAAGAAACACTCCATAGGTGTGAGCAAGAGAGTCTTCTACAGCAATGATCACAAGTCGTAGCATTTGAATTGTTATATTAACAAGTTTAGATGTGAACTCAAAATACACATTTGAGATCAGAATAGAAGCACAAGTCATTAAAGAAGCCCACTGTTGCTACGTTCACTTACACAAGCTGTCCTGGAGACTCAGAGACAGTTTCAGTAGCAAAAGCTCCTCCCAGGTGCAAGAAGTGCAGTGTTAAGAATAACTCAAACAACGGCACAACCTCTCTGCACACAAAATCTGCAGACAAATATCTGCTGAGCCTCTGCCACAACGCAGGTACCTCAAAGCAGCCGGTACAAGCAGGCAGCCTGTGTGCCATCGCTGCTGCTACCAGTTCAGGATGAAGTCATTCACTGCAGATGCAGAGAAGCACTGGCACAACATCAAGGCATCTCAGCGTACTTGTTACAAGAGAGAGCACCTGAGCACTAAAAGGCCAATTTCAGAAGCTTGTCTGCACACCTTCAGGCCTAGCTGTACTCCAACCAATTAACAGAGAATTCAAAACGCATACCAAGAAAGAATTTCTTGCAGGCATTCTGCTGCTGCTGGTCACACACTTATTCACACCCAAAATTCTAAAGGTTGAAGCCATTCTGAAGATGTGTTTTATATTTGCATGCTGCCTTTTGCCTGAGGATTTTACACAGAGAAGAACCTGGCAGTCATTAAGCTTGTCAGTGTCCTCATGGAGCAAGTCCATCATAACCAAGAAACACAGCAGCAAAGCTACGAAGCTGAGTGTAACATGCCTACCAGTTCCCTGACAGGGCCTCCAAGGCTTATCTGAATACTGTTTACACACTAACTGGATAGATCACAATTATGTTGTTCTGTGAAAGCTTATTTTCACTAACATTGCAGAAGTGTCTAGAGGTGTGAACCAAGAGTACACGCACCTCCCGCTGGAGGTCACAAAATAACAGACAATTCTTGCCAGGAAAGCACTCTGTTCTGACAGTAAGGATAGAAAAGATAGAAAAAGAAACAGAAGCAAGGGGAAGAAATTGCCCAAGGTCACTTGGATGCTTGTACTAATGAAAAGCTTACAACTAGATCTAATTTCCAGTTCCGTGGTAGCCTGTAAGCTGTAGTGTTGCATTCTGCTGAGCATGCTACTGCCATTCTTTACAGTTCCTGAGGATTAGCAGTGCTGTTCCAAGGCATTCTGAATACCTCAAACACTGAAAAGCCTTTCTTAAGAAACCTTGAGGAAGCCACACACACCATGCCTTCGACAGAAGAGGCCCCAGCGCAGGCATATTTTAATCAAGGGAACCACATACAGCCCACCATTCTGTCACAGCTCCCATTGCCAATTCAGTACATGCACACGTGTGCATGGAAATAAGCTGCAACACACAGCTTACTGTCTTGGTCCGAGCAGACGATCCCACCCTGCTTGAGCAGCCACATCATGTAACGTCCATGGTTGTACTTCAGTACTACAGGTAGAGGCTGATGCAAACTATTCCAGCTACTAATAGGGCTGTTCTTACAGGCCCACTGGATGCAAGTTAGGATGAGTACAGCTTCAGCATGCAGATCCAGGAGTTTGACTCAAACTGTGTGGTGTGCGGCATGTGGCAAGAAAACCTGCGATGTATCAGCAAGTGCCAGAACCAGTAATTGAGTTTTCATATTCTGAACTAACCCTGCCTGAGGATTTTAATGCTCTGCAATTACACAACCTTCCCTCTTCTCCCCAGAACCCAGGGACTTGACACGATTTAAATCAAGTTAAAGGAAACACTCTGCCCAGTATGACCCCAAGCCCCACATAAATTGATAGGGATCGTAATTTAGAACTTGCCACATACAGGCTCAGTGAGTCACAAGATTCCCCCCCACTCATACCCACTGCCAGAGCATGAGATACTATTTCATCTAACGCAGCACCGAGCCTCTCATCAGCGTTATGTCACCAGTTTCTACCACCTACAGTAACATTCTGTTTTGCTATAAGGAAGTAAAAGGAACAAAAGGTGGGCAGCACATCAGAGGGAAATATGCAAATCCACATGCTGCAGATGAAAATCCAGGCAGAGGTTTTCCTGCAACACAGCCCTGATGTCAGACAAAGGCTGACTGATATAGAAAAGCCTTAATCTGTTGGAATCCAAAGGAATTCTGGCATTAACCATCTGTCAAGGGCAGCACAGTTCTACCTGAAGAACAAGGTGTCAGGAGAAAGGAAGCACGTTCTACAGCTTGCTCCAGCATGAGAGCATTTCTCTTTCACTAGAAATGCCAGTCTTGGCTTTTCCCTGAGCATCTCACCAACCAGTTAGAAATGACCACAAGAAACATGGCTTCCCAGGACAACCGATTGAGCTGCTTGTTTTAGGACTGTTCCAAAATCAGGTTTGGTTTGTCAGAGCGTTTGTTTGAGTGTTTGTTTCTGAAGTGGATTAAGGAAATATTAATATCCTACCTTGAGCTATAGTGTAACTTACACCCACAATGCCAAGATATACACTAATCTTAACTGCAAGTCACAGAGTTATAAAGAATGGCTGTCTACTGGCGATTTACGTGCATTCCATGGGATTATCTTCTTGGCACTGAATGAATTTGTGGATCAAAGTGGTACTTCACTATCAGCTTTAAAGGAGCACAGGTTTGTTTGCTCTGACAAGTAGCACAGTACAATGGAGGCAGACCTACAGAGTAATGCAATTGGTGCTGAAGGGACAATATCTGCATTACACACATTTGAGAGGTCCACTTTCAAGCAAAATCCAGATAGCCTCACAGAGCACAGCATCCTTTGGTCACTGGAGTATACTGGATGCAATTCTAGACAATATTGGTATTTCAGTTTCATCCAAAGTGAACCCTGGTTATACACTCCAAGACTGTCCCATGAGGTAAGCAAATGTACTTAATCCAAGCTGAAATGTTGATGTAGAAACCCTTGGAGCATTATTTTTCCCCACTGCAAACTCTCCATAAAAATGCAGTCTGCTTGGACTTGGAATGCCAATTCCTGTAAGAAGCAGGAAAAACACAGAGCTCAGTGGATTTCTGAACCTCCATGTTCCCTGGGAGGCAGGGGCTTTGACTTTCAGCACGTTCCTTCCAAGTGACAGAAGCTCTAAGATCAGCTAGCAGGCAAAGGAAACGTGCAAGCAGAGAGACCTGACCAGGTTTGCTTATAGGAGGTGCCAGTGATTCACAAACACAGAACAAATTCACCAACAAAAATAGGATGCAGTCTATGTTTTTGGATTTGGATATATTTTTCAGCAATACTTAGGCAATGCCTTCTCAAAGCAAAAAAGCTGTTCTATGTGATGCTAAAGAAAGGAAGGGCCTCAAGCTATAGCTAAACTTCAGTCCAGTAAGGAAAACTGGACACATTCTTCCTGGGGGGAACCGGACCACTGTACCTTCTATGTTTGATTATAATCCAGACAAATCTTCCCAGAGGGAAACTTTTCCTCTTTACTGCTCTTTGCTCTGAAGCATTTCTCCTGAGAGCTGCTCAGTGCAAAGCTTTAAGTCAGCTTTCAATTTAAAGGGCTCCCAGTGACAGAACCTGGTGCAGGGCACAGCCACTCCACTTAAACCACTGGCAATTAGTGGCATGGAAAGAGGATAGCCTCTGTGTGGTGTTAAAAGCCTGTGGGTCTTCCACACTCCCCATTTTGAGCCACATACAATGCATCTGCTTCGGGAACCCCTGACCTGCCCACATTTACACAGCAATATTGGGCCCTATACGTTTATTCTTTCACTTTTATGTATTTCTATAGAGGTACATGGAACAATGAAAAATCTCTACTGCTAGCAGATTTGAGTTTCACATTAATAAAGCCTCAGGCTTTTATTGATGTAAGTAGCATTTCCTAACATGCATTTGAACAAAAGAGTTCAGAAACAATGGAAATTAATATTTGAAGTAAAGAAATCTTGCTAGCCATTTAGTTATTTCCCACAGCACACTGTAAAATCTTTTCATAAAGTTAGGAAACACTGCTTTTTATGCCCAACTTGTACAGTGACAGTTGAAATTATTTTAGAGGATTCCAGAGACAAGCTAAGCCAGCAGCAGCTGCCTTTGTATGTAATCAAATGAATGCAACTTTGCAATAAAGGAAAACAGCCTGCACCTCACATTAATGGAGATAGATGTGGCAGTCTGAGCACCTTTAACAACAACCTGGACTCTTGCAAAACCCACTGCACTGTTCCCAGCTTTTCCCTCCAACACACTTTCCTCAGAGATCTTTAGCATATGTCTGTTTCCAATACCCATTTGCATTTGTTTTATTTATTGTTTTTTTTACAGAAATGTTACTGATCAGAAGAGCAAAAAATTGGACTCTGCTGGAACTAAGCTCACTCACCCAAAATATGAGACGCCAAGTTGAAGATCGAGCCCAGATCAGGCTGGCCAACAGCTGAACCTACAGTATGCCTTTGGGGGTTCAACCATTCTGCATTTCTCTGATTGACAACTGGGTTATTGTTATTTCCAGCTCTACCCCAGAGCCTTCCCATACTCCAGAAAGCCCTCTGAGTTTAGATTTGATTAGAAGTGGCAGGCTGCCACAAAGCAAACAATGAGAAATCCTTCTGTTAAAAGGTTCTGTAAAAGCTTTACTCTGACATCTGTGAGGGCAAACCCTCCTGCCTGTGGCAAGCTCCATTGGAGCCCATAAGCATTAACAGAAACACGAGTACAGGATCAAGTCACAAGACTCCCATCTGGAAGGTCCTTTAGCATCATGACCAGTGTGCTCTCTTCTTCCAAGAGACTCTCTTCAGTCTTTTACAGTGAGGGTGGTGAGGCACTGGAACAGGCTGCCTAGGGACGTAGTTGATGCCCCATCCCTGAAGACTTTCAAGGCAAGGCTGGACCAGGTCCTGGGCAACCTGACCTACCTGTGGTGCCCTGTTCATTGTAGGGGAGTTGGACTGGACAGCCTTTAAAGATCCCTTCCAACTCTAAGGATTCTGTGATAACTTGCTCTAAGGATCGCCTCTTCTTTTGCCAGCCCTCAGGCTGTCAGTCACCACCTTCAGTACAGTGCTGTGTCTTCCAGCACTCCCATGGGAGGGCTGTATCAGGGCCTCCCCTTCCATGGGCAAGAAGAGCACAGGCATATTATGGCCCTGCCATCATGCCAGGAACAGCCCTTACTAAGATCTCAATCTTAAAGTGGCCTCCAGCTGGAGCTTTCTCCTTGCTTCATATTTATCTCTTTGATGTATTTATAAGCAAACGTTTCCCCTCTTGGCCTTTGTTATACTACACTAAGCAAGCCAGCCAACCTCTTCCAGTCTCCTCTCTTAAAATAAGCTCTCTATTCTCCTTACCACACTAGCAGGCTTCCTTTGCACCAGTTTATTTTCCTCAAACACAGGTCATCAGAACTGCACACACTGGTTCAGAAGAGATCAATTCAGGTCCTTGTTAAGCAGCATCCATGCTCCCAGCTGGATGAAACACACTCATTCTCTCTCCACTTCCCACCAGTCCCCTTGCAGGAGCCCCACTCTCCACCTTCTTCCCTCCTGTCCCCCACAACATTCTTTCACAAGAATCTTCCCTTTGATTTCTCACTGGAATTCATTCTCTCCTCCAACTGCACCTGATGCTGTTTGTCTGTTTAAATTTCAACTGGAGTGCTGAAGAAGCACTTTAATGTATATAGCAGAAAGCGCTCTGCAGGGTTTAATTCTGGCACCAACTATCAGAGCACACTGAACTCAAGTCCTATTTACACGTCATTCTGTTAGCTGAAAGATGTTATGGGTGGTGATGGATGCACTTGCCTGGAAGGCCTTTATAATAAGCAGTGCCTGTTATGCTGGAAATCGGGATAGGAGCATAAATTAAGCTGTCGTGTTGCAATATGTTCAACATACCTACAATAATACATACTTGCTAAGTTGGCTTTTTTATCTGTAACCTTCACATAGCATGAAATTCAGCTCCATGGCTTGTCAGATGCTCCAAAATCTGGGTAATTCCCCCCCATATCATTTTTCAAAACAATAATACAAAGGATCAGTGCCCTTCAAATCAAGCATAAGAATCAGGACTTCAGATTATACAATCAAGACAGTAAAAACTGCATATATTGTGCAAAGAATTGCTGGGTTAAGCAATTACAGCCTTCTGCCACAACAGAAGCCTTCAAGCTGACCCACTAGGCTTCAGCCACCCCATTAAAAACATGACTCAAACAGTACAAGTCTAGGATGAAAATCCTTAATAAAAATTTGGGATGCGCTGAACAACACACAGAACTATTTTATGCTTCTCATGAATAACATTTGGCAACAGTGTATGGCATCCTATCACATGGAGAAAAAAAACACAGCTTGCAATCAACAGCACATATTTACAAGTCTAATTCAGATTTTTTGTGTGTGTGGCAAGATGCAAGGTCGCTGTGGGAATTTTGTTATGAATGAGGGAAAAAGGCTTCTGAATCTTGAATCAAGTGCCATTTCATTGAAGGAGACTGCTCTTTTCAGGTACTGAGTCCCAGATTGAAGGCGCATTTTTCCCCACTGCAGCAAAGAGCCAGAATCAAATGTTGACTTAATGCAGCAGAACAGTCAGGAAGGCTGCACTAGTTAAACACTGACATCTACAGTCTTATCTTGGGAAAAAGACTGGAGCAGGATCCACCACCAGCACCCTCTGCAAAGCACTGCCCCTTCCTCACGCTCAGCAGGCAAAATCCACTGTGCAAATTAGGGATTCCACCATGACATCAGACCGGCCAGAATTACTATTCATGATTAACCATGAAAGAATATAACCTGCAGAACACCACTGCTATCCAAAGGTAGGAAAAAAAAAATGCACGACTCAGCGCCAGGTCCATGAGTTGATATTCTCAGTGCCAGCTGAACATCCATAATTTCAACTGAAGCCTACTCTGTGCTGGCACTCTTACAAGGAGAAACACCTTGCAGTTCCTGCTGTTCCCGATGGGTAGTAGTATTTTATTATACTATTAATTACGCCAGTAATTATAATGGAAAGGAAAAAAAGTTAATTTGATAACTTACACAGTAGTGAGCCACAGAGTGCCAACAAACAGAACTGGATGACAGCTGTACATTTAATAAGATCTCATACCAGAGAAAGAAAGAAGGAAAGAAATTGCACTCACAGACAGAATGCATATTTAAATTAGATTATAATTAACACTATCCTGGACTTGAATTTCCGGTAGGTGAGACTAGAGGCCCAGATCTGCACAAATCCTTCCAAGCCACTCATCTTCTGTTCTGACCACTACAGAACAACCTCTCAAATTAAAATATATACATATTTACATACACACACATCCAGGATATCTGCATACATACATACATATATCGAATTATCTCCAGGAAAAATAAAACTCTAGGGACAAAGCAGCTGGTGGTGCCAGCTTCTCTAGATGCAGCTGATGCAGTACCTTCACACTGGATCCTGCTCCTCCAGCACACTACTGGAAGGGTCCTGCACCTTAGATTCACCCCAGCTGAACTCTAGTCAGTGACACCATATTGCTGCTCACCCCTGGTTTGCTAACAGCCAAGCCTTCTCTTCATTCATATATTATAAGATTGATTTTGTTAATAAATACCCACTCACACTGAGAGGATGAGCCACATTACTTTTAAGCAGTCAGAGATGCACTGTCTTCCAGGGAGCCAAGCTTGCTCTTATGCTCTCAGCAGTTCCTCTAAAAAGAAAAGTCAACACATGCAGCATGAGACTCCTGCCACAGGCAGAAGGATGCACTCAACGAACAACAGTCACTAACAGAAGGAGGAACAAATATCACACTATATAATAGAGTATTTCCTGTCTGAAAAAGGCTAAGCAGTAATTCTGATGTGGAACCCTGACAACATAAGAGATCATGGGACAAGCATGAAGGCCAGGAGAAGAGATGCACGCAGGTGGATGGAGAGAATTGAGTAAGCTGTTCCTGTTATCAACGGCCTCTTACCATGAGGAGCTTAAGCTTTTACATTCTGCTGAACGACAGGTACTGTTTACAATCAGGTAATATTCACCTCATTAGGGAAGACTATTAGAAACCTTTCTCTCAGAACCTCAGCTTCATTGTGCTCCCTCTCATCTGCAGACGTGGTCATTGCCTTAGTTTCCTCTCAGTAGAAGTGGTAGGCTAGATTTGCCCAACTAAGTCAGCCAGGAAATCCTTCTTCCAGACCCTCTTCATGCCAGTGTCGCATGCTGCTCTATAATACACCTGTTGCACTCTTGTAATTGTTGACCAGACATAGGATGATTGCTGCTCTCATGGCAATTTGCACCCTTCTTTAGCAGAGGAAGCCACAGTCAAGCAAGCACCAAAACCATCTAGGTGATTCTGTCTGGTGCAAGCTCATTCCTTCCTCAGAGGTGCTTATCCTTGCAACCTCTGGCAGGGTTTGCTATAATTCATCCAGTTACCCTTTCATTATCCGATGATAGAATTGCATTCATAGATAATTTGCCTGAAAGCTGTCTTCTAAGTTCAGCAATTGTACAATCAAGGTTTATGCTTAAAACCAAAGGTCTTCACAGATGTCATCAAGATGATTATACCCTTTCCAATCGTGTATTTTGAGTCCCATATTACACCAGCTGTACACGAGTGCCATCTTAAACACTGCTCTGGGATTGCTCCTTTCTTCTGCACAGGGGAAGAGGCACACCAGGCCCTCTGAGATCAGAAAGGGACAGACCAGGCTGTTTGTGCCATACTTTAGGATTAATTTAGATCAAAAACAGAGAGTAGAGTTCAAGTTCCAGCTTGCTTCCAGTCTTCATCTCAATTTAAAAAAAATAGTTTTTCTCATGTTTTACTTCGAATATTGCAGACTGGAAAGTGAGAAAAGGGGAACTGAATTGGGAAATAGAACCTCTAAATTTCCTTGCTACACACTGCGACTTCCCGCTCCTGTGCCAGCCCTGACACCCTGCACACACAAATCCTCTCCCACTCAAACACACCCAGAAGTGGAGAAGCCACTTATGCAAAGACCTTAAGGATCTACAGCTCCTCAGCTTCCCAGTTCTTCCACTCTCAAAGGAGATGCAGATCTGTTTCCACATATAAAATGCAAAGGTAAAGGATGATGCAAATTGCTGCCTGTAAAATCCAATTATGGCAGCACTGAAGAGCTTTTATGCAAGTCTTCTGGCTCGCAAGGAAATCAGATGAGTGCTTTTAAACTACCAGTTACAGAGTACTTGGGTTGAAAAACAACTGTTTTGTTTATGCATTTAAATTTTAATGTTTGGAACATTCATTCTTCAAAGTCTTATGCTGAGTTCAGGTTATTAAAGTAGCACTGCAACTTGCTTAGAGAAGTAGTTGAAAAACACACTCATTTTTTCTTTTCAGCTGTATTACTACCAAACTGTATCCTGCCACAGAGAAAGCTATTTTTCAGAGTTTCTCCTTGAAAACAAAGATTGGCATTTAAGGCCAGCAGAAAGGAGCACCATCAAATGATGAAAGAAGGGAAAAGTCTTAAGAGCATGTCCCCAGACCAGCTCTTTCACTCTACCATACCTTCCAGAGAAAATAAACGTATGTGTCTCCCTGTTTCTATAACACTATAATTTACTGAAGGGTGGGGGGTGACAAATTCACACTTTTGATCCTGATTATACAATGTTGTATTACTCTTCAGAGAAAGTATATACAAAAAGTTTCAAGGAACCTTACAGAGCTCGAATCAGCTCATAGCTAGCAATCCCAAGCCTGTTATTACATCTCCCCTCCCGTGTTTTTCCCAACAGCACTCCAAGTCAGCTGTGAAAACACTTGTTCCCACTAATGAAAACAAGGGAAAAAAAAAAAAGGATAGGATACAGTGTTTTACCCTGCAGAAAAATGTGGCTACTGTCCCTCATCCACTGCCAGGAAAACAACAGGAAAAAGCATTTGGGCTTTTATTGATTAAAGACATTCCTGATAGATTTTACAGGACAAAAAGCCTCGAGCTCCTATATTTTACCAGAACTCATGTTTAATGTTCTTTCAATTAGTTGCCAAAAATCGAGGGCTTTCAAGAAGGTCAGTATTCACACAGATTAACACAAGATTGCAGGAGAGTTTCCAAACCAAGTTCTCCCAGCATTTTCATAAACTGCAATTGTCTTAATCAACTCTAAAAGCTAAAATAATAATAATTAATGCTAGATGGAGGACTATTAAGTATTATTTTACTACATTTATTGAAGGCCTTAATACTAAGAGAAAAAAAATCTCAGGCTACACTGCCCATCTTCTTCAGGACTGCCATCCACACTTGTCTATTGGAGCAGGATTGGGACTGGACTATAGCTTTAATTGATTTTGCATTTTCTCTCTCTATTTTTTAACCCCCCATCTCTGTTAATTGATTTTTCCTTTTAATCCCTTCTCACCAGAGGTCCTTCCCCTGCCCTGCATTTTTCCAGAGCCCAGCATTGGGCATGCCCAGCAGCACCTAAGGGTACACAATGAGCAGGAAACACACCTCCTTGCACAGACCAAACAAATGAGGTTTACTGGGAAAGATCTGCTAGCAGTCTTTTGCATTTCATTTGCAAGGCTGGTATCACTGAACCTCTGAGCACATGAAGAATGAACCAGTTGCTCAGTCTCAACTGGAACAGGAGCAATGGTGCCAGCCCTAACACTGCAGCAATGCAGAAGTTGTTCCTGTACCCCAGAGAAAACTGTCCTATTGTCTGAATAGAGAAATACCACAGAAAGCAGAAAAGCGGGGAGAAAGCAACACAACATTAAAACAGGTTTTTAAAATAGCATTTTATCACTTTTTAAAAAAAAAAAAAGGAAAAAGCTGAGATGGATGGCACGTAGGATAAGATACCTGGGATACTGCCAGAATGCAGGTTATTTGCATCAGCTCTGGATAGGACATACTTGTAACAGATGTGGCAAAAACCATCACCGCCTCTGTGTTAAACACACCATCATGATCTGTCAGTAGATGGATAATACTTCCATTAAGACTTGACAGGATATTTTACATCCCACTGTTATTCTAAAGTGTTTATTAGGTACAGAGCTCAACACTCATGAGGAAAAAAAAAAAAATCCAGCTTCTCCTGCACACTGTGAAATACTTCATCATTATTTCAAAGCCAAACATTCTTGCTCTTCTGGAACTCTGGTTGTTATAAACCCAGGGTTCCAGGGATCTGCAACATCCGAGCCCTCCTCTCCCAGCACCCAGCCAGGAGCTGGCTAGGCAGCTAGGCACAACACCACCCACAGCCTGCTCCCAGTCTACGCAAGGGCTGAAGGTCACCTGCACCCCTTCTCAAAAAGCAACAGTCATCACCATCATTTTGTTGTCATAAATCAGAAATAGCCCAGAAAATCATAGGCTTTTTAAGACCCAATGCCATAAAAAGCTCATTATTAATGCACCCACAAGTATCATTTATAATTCCTCTATCTCAGTTAAAGGTTTAGTTACAGTAAGCTGATGTCATGACAATGGAAACTTACTGCTAGTTCTTATAAGTATTTCAAAGAGAATGGCAGGCACATCTGGGAGTAATACCCCCTATTGCTATTGTCATCTTGGCTACAAATAACCAAAAGACATCTTTCAGGCTGCATCAATTTTTAGATTTCTTAGTTGACTATAAGTGTGAGAGAATAATCCTGGAACACAGAACACTTTCTATGGTCAACTCACCAGCCTTCCTCACCACCTCACAACTCATTTTGCTCCACCAGTTCATACCTCCTCATTGATGATGATCTTGCTACACACCAGAGGTTTTCCTCTACCTCATCTGCTGAAGAAGTTCACTGGCACCTTCCTTGGTTTCTCCTCACACCAGGACTTAATACAAAAACCCTATTCAGAACACATCTCAGATTAAAGCAAAAACAACATTTATATGCGTATCAAATCCAATTAAACACCATACAATAATATTTCATGGGGATTATTTTAAGTCTGTGATTTTGAAATTTGTTACAAGGAAACAGACACACATCCCTAAATTTACCAACTGTTCTTGGAACATGTAATGATTAAGACATACATATATACTCATTTGAAATATGAAGTCTCCACCTCTTATATAAGAGTACATCATTTAATTTACTAAGGGCAATAAAGAAATTCCTCAGAATATATCTACAGAACATATCTACACACTTCTTTCAGTACAGAGGACAGACCACATCAAAAACCCAGACTGAACAACAACTGAATGCCATAGTTCATAAATTAGAAACCAGACAGAAGCACAAGGACTGCTAACTCTTCCTTGAAGCCCCATCTATTACTACTTAATTAGCTCATACTCAAGGCCCAGCATGAAATGCCTAATCCTGCTGGCCACTATCAAGAAGGCAGAAGAACTGCAGAAGTATGACATATTTCAGAGGTTATTCATGTGTTTGTGCTTCCACTTAGCTTTTGAGCCACAGTCAGATTATGTTATGAGCTAGAATCACAGAATCATTAGGGTTGGAAAAGACCTCTCAGGTCATCTAGTCTAACCATTCACATACCACCAATAGTACCCATTAACGTGTTCCTTAGTACAGGGATGGTGACTCTGCCACCTTCTTCCACAGTGCTCTTCCAGCCACTCCGCCCTGAGCCTGCAGCACTTGCCTGGGGTTGTTGTGACCAAAGAGCAGGACCCAGCACTTGGTCTCATTGAAGCTCATCCCATTGGCCTCAGCCCAGCTCTCCAGCCTGTCCAGATCCCTCTATAGGGCCTCACCACCCCCAGGCAGATCCACACTTGCAGCCAACTTGGTGTCATCTGCAAACTTACTGAAGGTCCACTCAATGCCCTCATCCAGGTCATCAATAAAGATATCAGATTTAAGCTGAATCATTAACTGTAGATTCAAAAATACACACAATGCTGTAGCCACTTCAGTGTCTAATACTCCTTTAACAAACCAGTAGAAGTGTTTGGCAGCAGAGCACTTCTTCAAAGTGTCTATAATGCACTGTACATATCAGTTTCTCTGATAAATCCAGTGTACGCTCTCTCATCATTCTCAGACCATTAATAAATACATTTGTTAGATATATACTGAATGAATTACAACAATCAGGAAACAAAACCCAAGAGAACAAAGAGATAAGAAATCTACTTCCGGATCTCATAAGATAACCAATGAGACATTAATCCCTCACTCTCCCCTGGCAGAAATACAGCTGCATTTAGATAATAGATTTCATTTGTCAGATTTTTTATTTATTTATTTATTTATTTTTTAAAAGAATAACAACTCAAAGTTCTACTGCTTTTAAAGAGTCATAGCAACAAACTTGATCAATGCCAACTTCAGCATTTGGGCTGTGCTATCACAAGGTTGGAATCATCCTTGAGAGACTTTTGGCCTTTGTAATTCTTAACATTAATACATCATATAAGTATTTTTACATCTAATGATACTCCCAATTCCTTTATTACTCCTATAGCTCCAGTGCTAAGAAGGATGACGGGATCATAAGGAATTCCTTAAACAGAAATGGGTTGTGGGCTTGGATGCTTTAATGTCTCAGACCTTGGAGTTTCTGTTCAGAAGCATTCCCTCAGCAATGCAGTGTTGGATTCCTTTTTTTTTTCCCCCGACATTACATTTCATAATCCAGAGCTTCAAACACTTCTTTGCAAAGCAGATGGCCTACTTTATTCAAACCGCCCATCCACCACAGATGCTGCCCACAAGGAAAGCAGGAGCCTTGGGCTGTGTTGCCCCAGGATCTGCAGCTCAGCTGCCATCTCCTTATCATCAAACTGGGACATCCTAGCATACAAGGGAAAGAGCAGAGCAGAATGGTGAATGGTCATCATTTGGACATCAGAGGTACCATTCCATGAAGCAAACCACAGACTGTACTCTGAAGAAAGCATGTAAAATAAATTCACTTTGTTTGGCAAAGAAAGTGTTTCCAAAAAAGAATCAAGCCTGTGTGCTCTAAGAAACATATATGGTCACCTTAAGATTAAGAGGACACAAAATTAGAATGGCAGATATTGAAGGAACGAGCAGAGGGTAAGCTGCTATCTGAAGGCACCAATTCTTACCCCCGCACACCCAAATGAATGCACCTCACACCAGGACCCTCCACAGAACCCTCAGGCTCTGTAGCTCCTTCAGATGAGCATCCTATCCCCCCTTGCCTTGCACTTGCACCCAGCCCACCCCGGCTGCTCCTTTCTTCTCACTGCCTTCCCCAGGAGGAAAGCAGTAGCTCTGCACTTTCCAGGTGTATATCATTTACCTGTGTCTGTGATCCATGCACTGAAGCAGTAAGAAGGGGAAAAAAAAAAAAATGCAGAAAACTCTCAAGGCGTATTTAGAAGGATAAGAAAAACTGCTACCATAAATAATATAGGATCCAGGGGAGTCAGCTTTAGAAACCACTACACTCTAAGCAAGTTTCCAGATGTACAAGGAGGCCAAGCAATTATGTTCAATTCTTGACTGATTTAATTGGTGCGCACAGCAAACCCACAAGACAAACTACAGGCAAAGTTATAATTGCCCTGATTACAAAGTGCTACAAGAAGCTTTCAACAAAATAACATGCAGCACTTCTTTATTTATATCTGACACACTGAAGAACATCACGGACAATCCATTTTTAAAGCCTCCTCTAAAGAAGCTATTATCAGAAGCAAAGAATAATAAAAACAGGAGGTGGGGGAAAAAAAGTGATGGAGTCACTACCTTGATGTATAACCTGTCTGCTTTAATGCCTCCACTTTGTTTTGTTTATGAACACTTAGCTTTAAAATAAATGCCCTGCAGTTTAATGACAAAAATAGCAATTTATGATGTAATTCCTTGATGCCATAATGTAGCAAGCGAGGATCTTATTTGTTTCTTGAGAGAGAAAATATTGTTTTCTCTCACTAACTAGGCTCACAAAGCAGGGTTTGCAGCACAGCCATTACCCCTCTGCTCGAGCTGAGCTTTCTCCACTATTGCTGACATAAGTGTCAACTTAATCAATAGGCTGCACCACGCTGCCACAGCTTTCCCCACACCTCTATTTTATCTGGCTCTTCAACAGTTAGAGAAGATGGGAGAGGAAGCAGCCTAAACAACATAACTCTAACACCACAGAAAGCATCCCCCCCCCAGGCCTGCAAAGAGGCAGCTCTCTGCCAGCTGTCCCTCACACAGGTGTGCAAAGGGGAGGAGGGCAGGACAGCCATGCTTCCACTCTGCCTTTGCTGGAAGCATGTGTGGTTAGGAGAGAACGTGATCCCTTGCAGCAGGGGCTTGGTGTCCTCCAGCTCAAGAAATCTAACCATTCAGATGTGCATCTGTACTCCCTTACCAACATGCTTCCTGCTTGCCAAGCTCTAAGAACCAGTCTTCTCCCACCACTTCATGCCTTACTAACACAGCCAGCTGCTGCTCTCACCCATAGCTTTTTCCAGAGATACCCATATTGAATCTTGAGTTGTAACTGCTGAATGCGCAGTCTGGCCTATTTAATCTCTCTTCATTAAATGTAACTGCTTGTATTGCTTTGAGAGACCAACCAGGGTGATACAGCCTGGTACGTGTATCCTTTCAAACCAGAAGAGGGCTGAATGAAACCTGGATCAATAGGCAAATTCTGACAACAGCAAGGCTGAGCTGCACATCCCAGTTTCGCAGATGGAAGCAGGCACCCACCAGAACACAGGAAGCCAGGCTGAAAACCATGCACTGAAAACCATGCTTCATGCACTGCTCGTGTCATCTAGACAAAGAAGGTTGGCCCAAGGATGATCTCCCTAAATGCACTTGGGGCCTGGGCAGCTCTGAGCAGGTCATTCCAAAGCCAGAGGCAACGTACACAAGTGTTTATGAACTTCCCATCTGGGAAGTGGTCTGCAGAATAGCAGAACAGCCCATTAGGATGAAAAAAGCTTTGTGTGTATACTTCCCCCCCTCCCCAAAGACCAAACCAGAGCCTCTATTGACACAAATCTGACACAGTTATTCAGCATACACATGGTCCAGCAGATTCGTTGTCTCAAAGCTTGAAATAATCTGAGAAGACACCTGCAGATTCAAAGCTTATCACAGCATGCTTGGAAACCAGTGTAGTTATGGTGAATGGCTGTGAAAGCTACAACAAAAGACAATAATGGATTTTTAATAAAATTGCTGTTTTAAATCATCTGCTTTTAACATCTATTTTGCAAACCTGTGAGGAAACCAAAAGCCATTTTGTGGCAGCCTCCTCATTTTTATATATTATGAAGAATCTCAAAGATCATTCCAGCTATAAATACATGTTACAAATGGAGTTTGGTATGGAAGACAATAGCTGTAAAATAATGCCCGGGGGAATGAAAAATTTACTGAAGCTTTGATATAATACTGACAGCCAGAGGCCGAGTGCATTATTTCAGAATCAAGGTAACTTTTCTGTCCCAAGGACAATATTTTACACTACTATTGCTTGAAGAAACAACCAATATTTATTTTATTATACTTGTCTGCATTTTCTCCCACACCCACATATTGAAATTGCTATAAATCCTGTTTGCTCAGGGCAACGTTACCCATTTCATTTATTTGGGTGACATGCTTCTGAGCACATGCTATTTTTCCTGACGTTATTTCCTGATTTTCCAGAAAACCATGCATATCAGGTTGTTTTAGCCAGTTAGGAGTCGGGGGAAGACAGCAGAAGCTTCTGAAACAGCTGTACCAAATTCAATCTTTCCCCCACCCCGCATAACCTAACAGCAGCACCGTATCAAGAACCAGCACATCTCTCAGCCACAGCTGCACATAGCTGCAACCAGGCTGCTATGCAGCACATACAGGGCACAAACGAGAGTTCTCGTCTTTCAGGAGACACCAAAGGGCAAAAGAAGATAGATAACACATAGCATGGCACCAGAGCACTGCTGTGATTCCCCAAAAGCCAGGGCACAGAGCCATTAGAAGCAGCTTGCTGAGCGCACCAGCAGGAAGCTTTTCAGGTGCACGCACAGCACCCCATCTGAGCCAGCACTGCAAAGCTGCACTCTGAGCCCTGTTAGATAGATTCTCATAAGCAGGAGTCTTTCAGACAAGCAGGGTCAGCACAGCAGCACCGCCAGAAAAGCAGGGAACACCCCAGCACTCTCACCAGCAGGACACCAGCACACCACTCCTTCCACTCCTAGGTTTGGGCTCCACCTCGCTCTCCTCAAGTCTCTCAGTCCAGAAGCGCAGACCCGGAGTGCTTCCCTGTTTTCCTGCAATTCAGCAACTGCAGCACAGAATTTCACAGCTCTGAGCATTTAACATTAAGATCTACTTCCTCAGTTTCCCTTGTGCTGATGCTGAAGGACACAGAATAGCAGGGGTTGGAAAGGACTTCAAGAGATCATCAAGTCCAACCCAAGGGAGTTGGCAGATGTGGTTGCCATCATCCTTCAACAGTCCTGGCTAACCAGAAATGTCCCAGCAGACTGGAGACTGGCAAATGTGACACCCGTCTTCAGAAAGGGCTGGAAAGATGATCCCAGCAGCTACAGACCTATCAGTCTCACCTCCATGCCAGGGAAGGTTATAGAACAGATAATCTCAGGAGCCATCATGGACCAATTAAAGGTCAACCAGAGGATTAGGCCCAGTCAGCGTGGGTTTGTGAATGGTAGAACCTGCTTGACAAACCTGATTTCACTCTATGATAAGGTGCCCCATTTAGTGACTGTTGTGTGGTCCACCCAGACTTCAGTAAAGCCTTTGACACTGTCCCCACAACACCCCCGTGGAGATGCTGGCTGCCCATGGTCTGGATGGGCATCGCTCTGCTGGTGAAACACTGGCTGGATGGCCGGGCCCAAAGAGTTGTGGTCAGTGGAGTTAAATCCAGCTGGCGGCCGGTCACGAGCGGTGTCCCCCAGGGCTCAGCACTGGGGCTGCTCCTATTTAACATCTTCATTAGTGATCTTGATGAGGGGATTGAGTGCATCCTCAGTAAGTCTGCAGACAACAACAAGTTGGAAAGGAGTGTTGATCTGCCTGAGGGGAGAAAGGCACTACAGAGGGACCTGGATAGACTGGATCAATGGACTGAGACTAACCGTGTGAGTTTCAATAGAGCCAAGTGTCGGCCCTGCATTTTGGTCACAACAACCCCAGGCAACCCTACAGGCTTGGGGAGGCTAGTTTATCATGCTGTTAGCTTTAAGACAGAACAAATCCTGTTAGTCCTTGAGAACCACAGCTCCTTCGGATATCTCTGAAGAGCCCTTTGCCTCAGAAAAGTGCTTTAGAAAATCATACATGATCTTTCAAAGGCAACAGCAATACAAGTCAAAGACCAGAGACTCGCAAATTAAATACTCAGAATAGAAGCAAGCAGAAGGAGCCTACAATACAGGTGGAGGACACATACTAGGCCATAGAATGGTTCCCACTGCATCAACATCTGTGTAGCAGCTTGGGCTCATAACCATCACAGCACCTTTGCTCCTGACACAGCACAGAGTGCTGCCTGTTGTATGTGTGCCTTTCCTATTTTCACCACTAACACTGTAATGCCTGCATGACCAGGCAGAAATCATAGCAGCCCCCATAACTCACACCAAAACAGTTCAACTTTAATTCAGGCTGAAAACTCCACCATGTGCTTGATGCTTGCAATGCCACTACAGCCAATAAAACAAACTGGGACAAGGAAGATTGATTGCTTTGTTTGATCAAATTACAAAAATAGCGTCTGAAGGGACCATAGGATGCAATATCTAGACTTTTGTCAAGCATCCATGACATCCATGACAATGCCTCACAAAAGTCATTAAGATGTTTGAATGAGATTGGCTCAGACAGAAGCACTGCCAGATTATTAAGCAAGTGGAAATCATAAACAGAATGATGCCGGGCAGCAGTATTTTTGAACAGGAAAACTGTTCAAAAAAGATTAACATTAGACTCCAGAGATTAACATTATATTCCATTTACAAATTTCAATGGGAAAGCAAAAAAGTAGCACATTAAATTTGTGCATAGTAATTGCATAAAACAAAGAGAAGCCAGTTGAAACTGAATATAAGGATGGAGCACAGCTCTGCCAGAAAGGACTTGGAGATACTCAATAGCAGGCTGGACCAGGTTCTGAGCATCTGATTGACCTGTGGGTGACCCTGTTCACTGCAGCAATATTGGACTCTATGACCTCTAAAGGTCCCTTCCAACACTAAGGATTCTATGGAGGTATGACCATGAAAGCACCTGCAGTGCAACATACTTATTAAAACTATAGTTGCATGGGTTTGGAAGCCTCATGGTATCAAAAAAGGTGGAAAAATAGTAGAACAAGAAGAGCTGCCTTGCCAACTGTTTTCTTCTCAGCAGAATATATAAGATCACAGGGGACATTACAGGTATTTATGAAATGAATCATCATTTGTTGAGTAATGGCTGTCTGAAGACTAGACAGGTTTTAAAGCCAGAAGGGTTCAAAGGAGGCTACCTATGTCACTATGTCGTGGAAGGCTTTCTTCATTCATTAGAGAGCGATTTACCCTGAACAGTAAGGAAGATGGAATACCATAAAAACTGACACAATCACAAGCAAGAAATACAGTCCTCCTCTCAGGCAGGGAGACAAGACAATGGATTTGAGTCTCTTGATCTGTAAACACTCCCTCTTCTCTTGCACTGGAGTAATCAGGAAGTCAGACTCCATAACGCAACATTACACCATACTCAGGCTGACTTAACTGCTCCCTAATTCACCTTCCATCAAGCCCATTACCAAAATGCACAATTCTTCCCTTCACTCCTGTCTGTTCTAAATGCACCTTGCATCTCATACTTACCTGAGGAATCTTCATTAACTACCTGTTATGTTTTGCATGGTCAATCTCACAGCTGATTAAGTTTCTAGATAAAAGACATTAAACATCAGGTCCTAATTCCCTTCATCAGCTATAAGAACACAGCTCACACTAAAAAGCAGATTTAAAAAAAAAAAAAGCCTTATAGTTAATCCTCAGTAGCACCTGCAACTTCTTGGATGTACAAATTAAAGAGATTCCTGCTGTAATGTCAGGGTCCAAGCACATCAATGTGCTCTGTAACATCTCACTGTCAGGATTCAGCTGCTTAAAGTCAGCTCTGACCTAACAGCAATGAGTGGGGATCCAGCTATTGGGCACAGCCACAGGAACAATGAGCTGGAAGGTCTTAGCCATGGCCTCTCCCCTTGTTTCAGGTGTCTGTAAGCTGAGGGTGGTCATTACCCTCCTGGCTCATGGTCACCTGTGATTCCCAGCTCACTTTCTCTTGCAGAGCACCCTGCCCTTGCCACTCCCCAACATCAACTTGTTTACTTGTTATCAGGAGAAGGGCATCTGGTATTCAAAGTCACAGTTCATACTAATAGGATTTAAGCAACCTCTGCTCACTTGTAATTAAAGTCCATTATCGCTAATACAAGCAATCCCCAAAGCCAGTGTTCTATAGCCTACACTGCCCCTGGGGCCATCATTAGTAGCTGAACTCAGGAAGGAGACAATCAAAGCAATGAGTCAAAACAGTCAGTGGTACAGTGGACATTCCCTTAACATTCCGGGCACACTGCCTGCCTCATAGCTGTCCAGCATACCCTGATTCCCTGGTGTGGAGCACACAGCAAAGCAACAGCTTGGCAACACCCCATGTTTTCTGTGTTTTGGGGTGAGAAGTGCTGCTCCTGAAATACCGGCCATGCAACCCAAGGAACAGCCTTTCAGCGCAGCACAACTGAGCTCCAGAGGCTGCACTTGGAAACACAAGCCACAAATCATAACTAACATAAGTGGCACATGTCCTTTTTTGAAATGGAGGGGGAATAGAAAAAAACTCACCAAAAAGAGGAAATGCATCCAGACACACTGTGCAAAACATGCATGGCATCAACTACTTCTACCCTAATCCTATCAGCACAGTATGACTAGTTTAAGTAAAAACCCCTAACGTTGTCATCAACTCCACCAAGTTCAACGCACCATTAGCAACATCCCTCAGAGATCAGTAATGGAGTCAATGCTGCTTAATGTCTTTTAACATCTAGAATGACATTCTCAGCAGCTTGGCAAACAACAAGTTGAGGGGAAAGCCCAACCCTCCAGCGAGCAGCAGTGCCTGCTGAGAACCCTACTGGTACGTATCAGCAGGCTGAGGACATGAATCAAGGCAAACATCACAAAGATCAGGAAATGCTGAATCTTGCATCTGGAATGAAATAACCTCAGGCAGCAACACAGGTGTGCACAGATCTGGGGATCCTAACAGACAGGATCAACAGCAACACGCCCAATGAGCAAAGGAGGACAAAACACACTGGGCTGAATCAGCACAAGTGCAGAGGAGTAAATTCACCCGGTCACTTGTGAACACAGAATTTCTAGTTTTCAGCTTCTCACATTCAGTCCAGGTGTGCTGGATTCAATCAAGCAGGAGGGTGTCAGCATAGCTGGTGACCTGGAGCATATGCAAGCATAAGAAAAGCTTAAAACTGAGCCCCTGGGAGAAACTAACCCACACTGGCTCTCCTTGACTGCATTTGTTATGACAACACCTGTTGAGCTCAGTAGCCACTTTCAAGACCTACACAAAGCAGGCCAAGTTCTTCTCAAAAATAGATATAAAAATTAGGTCAGGTGCTTTGTAACTTGAAAATAATAAAGCTACCAATGTCCAGAGCAAGTAATTATTTAGCTAAAAGTGTATTTTCCCCCCTGCATTATGGTGTCATGAATGCTCTGTCTGGCCATGGAGTTTGCAAGCAGACTGATTTTCAGCCTTCCACCCTTTTGCCTGTACTAGTTCATTCTGCTGGAATGAGTTGCTGCCTGTAGATGCACTGAATCTGCAGGAATTTAGGAATAAGGAATCTTTCCTTTTGGTAATAGTGTTAGAAAAAAGCCAAAAAATCCAAAACATTAATTTTAGCCATAGTGTAATAAGTAAGGAAGGAATAAACAAATTATAATTGGTTAAATTATTGATGGTTCACATTTAGGAACTTTCTAGTTCAGCAGATGCTTTCCTCCTCTAGCTATTTGTGATAGCATGGATGGAGCAGAAGCAGAGGGTGATACATCTGCAGCTGAGTTCTGATTGCAGTTCTGCAGCCATCCAGTACTCTGCTGAGATCAGAAAGTTGTTGATCCTGACAGCAAGCAGCTATTACAGGTTCAGCAGGAACCAGCTGTTTTAAAACCTCGCTTTAAGGAGGTGTATAATCAATGGATATCAAGATGTTACAATATAATCAAGAGAGGTAGGCAAAGTGGACAATGATAACAAAAGAGAATAAAACAGGAGGCTTACCCTTCAGCTGGGCTCACCACAAAACACCAATAGAGGCGATCTCCAGAAGAGATCCTTCCCCACTGGTAGCCAGCTCTTAAATAGGTCTAGGAATTGCCTTCACCTGTGCTCTGGCTGACTCATGGCTCACCTCAGGTGATCAATCAGAGGTTCAGGCCGTGACTCAGCAGCTCCCATACAGGAGGCTTTCAGCTTATTAACACAATACCTGCTTTCAAAGTAAGCACACAAGGATCTTGGCTTATGAAGTATGTAGCAACATCATATATATGAAGAGCCCAGGAAAATAACATCAGGGGAACTGCAAAGCATTTTCTGGTTAGTTGGCATTTTGCTTTATAAGTCACTGTGGTATTAATGATTCTATTAAAGCAAGCAAGAACTAGAAAAACACTTAGGTAATTTATTCAGTATGATGGACTACTCCTTAAGGAGGCAGTTTTAGTAAGAAGTCCCTTTTGGTAGAAAACACCACATTTTTCAGAACACTAGAATTTAGGATGTTACAAGGGAAAATAAGGGGGGGCATGGCTATCTAGTAGCATTTTACACTTATTACATTCACTCAGAATACACCTCAGTACTGTGAAGCAAAAGCTGCAGTAGCGAAACACCTCAGCAGAGTTCTGCAGCTCCCTATGCTTTAGTTGTTGAGCCCCACAGAGGAGCACGTGGCATCTGAATTACACTCCCAGGGTCCCTCTGTTTCATACAGACATTGCCATATGCAGCAGCCCCTGAGCCACAAAGGTCCATTCACCAAACAAGGAGCCCTGCAGACGCTCCTACAGGAACGTAATTCAGTTGTAGTGATCCACATTAAGACCAGTTGTTGCTGCTTAGTATGGAGCCCAACAGTAAAATAACACCAGCAATCCCTCCTACGCTGTTCTCTCCCTGTGGTTTATGAGTTATCTGTGATGTTCATGACTACCTGCTGTTACTTCGCTCCAGCAGCGATTAATAGTAAGGCCCAAGAACACAACAGGAGCCTCTTAAGGTTGTCAGTAGGAAACACAGAATACAGACTCCTCTGAAGTGCTTTTTCTCTTGACTACAAAGATGGAGACCTTCCCACATACCTTGAAAAGTCTCCAAGGCTTCCTGAGCCAAGAAGAAAATAGATTCTCCAAATGAACACCCCTTCCTTCCTCTCCCTCCATGCTAAGCACTACTTTTCCACTAGCTATCTCTGCTACCTACAATACACAGGCATACTAGCAAAGAACACCTGTATTGCAGCCCTTCCCCACCCCTCCAGCCTCCAATACAGTATTTTACTGGAGAATTCCCCATTCCTTCCTTCTCTCTACACTCAAACTCCAGCATCAGAACATCACACTCACTCTTTCCTACCTCAATAGCCAGCTGCTCCCCACTCCCAGAGCCAGAGTTCAGCAGGCAAAACACTCACCTCAAAGACTGGCAAGGATCTCCAGAAATAAAGAAAGAAAAGGCAGAAATAAAAACCTATGGGGAAGCAGACAGGCCCATCACAAGGCAAAACCAGCCATGCTGCAGCCCCAGCTGGAAACTAACACAGCTAGCACAGGTGTCCTTTATATATCTCTGAGCCCAAACAGCAGAACTTAAGGCACCTGTGGCACTTCAATAACAGAAAATGAATACACCTGTCTACAGGGGGTTAACAGACTTGCAAGGATTTTTGAATTTGGACTTGCTAGTCCCAGTGTATCTGTCCTCTTGAGGATTTAAGCCCAAGAATAGAAAGGAGGGAAATAAGTCTTTGTTAGGCACCACTGCTCCCTTCATTCCTTAAATATTACTCATTTAGGGTTTGGTGCAAATGAGGGTGAAAGACCAGCCCCTCAAGAAAGGCCCAGCATCAGCCTTGTCCTGTGTGCAGTGATCCTGACAACTCCCCAGCACCAATTTTCTGTCACAGATGATGGATTAATCAAGGCTGATTTGAGCCAGCTGCACTCCATCAGGGTCTTTGCTCTGATCTTCATGCTGCAGTAACTTTCTATCTTAGCTGATTCTGCGGGGTGAAGCTGTTAAGACAGCCACTGCCCTTTGTCTCCCTTCTGCCACAAATAAAGTAATTTAAAAAAACAATTTTCACTAATCCTACTAAGGTGATTTGTTACAATAGTGAGAAGACTGACAAGACCCAGTTTCTGTCAAATGCTTTTGTGTGCATCCATGTGAGTTGGAGCTTCAGAATCTGACCTACCACATGAAGACCAGCAGACTGAGGAACAGGAGCCAGACTCCTTTTGCTGCTTGTTGGCATGCTGGTTCTTTGAAGCATGCATTCACTCCTCACACTACAAACCATTTTGCATTATAGCTGTCATTTAACTACTTGCCTCTCTCTAGAAACACCTGAGGTACAAGTGCCTCCCTGCTGCTCCAGCCCCACGTTACTACATGCAGCAATGCTGCCAACAAGCTGGGCTTAGCAATCACCTCCCTGACACACATGTTTAGAGAATTACCTCCTGCGAGGATCCTGGGGATCAGCAGTACTTACCAGCCACTAAATTAAAGCTGTTTGCTGGCCTCCTTGCACAGGCTCTAGTTTATGCCATTCTCTGCATGGTAGCACATACAAGTACCAGTCCTTAAGCTGGCTGAGATGCAGCACTGTTAAAGCAGCTGCAGCACTGCTGCATCCAAAGAGCAGCAGCATCAGAGGACCTCAACAACTTTCCTGAACTGAACACGCACAAAGCCAACAAACCCCTGCACATAACCCATTTTACATGTCAGCAAAGCTGCCCAAGCAGATCTACTGACAGTTTCAATACTGGCCTGCATCTATACACAAAACAACAGCTCAGGCCCTCCACAGCCAATCCTTTTCAGCTTTCCAGGCTCCTCCAGAAAAGCTTTAGAAAGCTCAAACAGACAAATGTTATAATAAAAATACTGTGTTATAACAGTAACTATAAGAAGCTACTCAAAAAACTTAGGTAGAGAGTAATCAGGAGTATGCAACAGGGTGGAAAAGACTAATACAAATCTGTTTAAATGCTACAGTCATAGAAGTTAGTTTGAAACACATGATCTTGACTATGCAGCAGCTATGAAGGAGCACCAGAAGGTTCATAACAGAAAGAGAGAGAAAAAAAAAAAGCTGTAAAAATGATGGCTTCCACCAGCAGAATTCAAGCTATGGGACATCACTAATCACTTCTAAGGAACAGCTCCTTCCTTTGTGATCCCAGTACAGATCAGCAGAAAGAAATGAGGACACGTATGTGACCCAACATCCATTCCCTCTGATGAGAAAAGACGTGATGTGTTCAACCTCTTCCAGAGCATTAATGTGCCTACCCTGCTCCTTTCTCATGCCATTTGACTGGAGATGAACCTGCTGGCATCAGTCTTCATGACAAACTTTTGAATAAGCTTATCATGGTAGAAATGGCTGCAGTCCATTTCTTTCCAATATTTGTTATTTCAGGCAGGGTGCAGGAATAAGGTATTGATTGCGTGCAGTTCACATTTTGAATAGACTTCTCAACCATAAAAGGTAGAGATGTTTTAATTTAAACAAGACTTTAGCATGATACGTGATAGTAGTTTCTAGGGAAAAAACAAAAATTCCCAAGCCACTGTACTGCATCCCAGTTTGGCCCTTGGGTCCAGTATTGTGAGCCAACACCTAAGCATATGCAGAGTCCTAGCAGATGTACTGAATCCCAGCTAGTCACTTAGTCATGCTGTGCCTCCACCTCCTCATGGGAATAATGCACAGCTACTTCACTGAGTAACACAAAGCTGATTTCATTAGCATTCACAAACTGCTTTCTGCTCAGCAGATGGAAGTGTTAGGGAAACGCCAAAAATCTCTACTTCTGGGCTTCTCTCCTAGCTCTTTTCGTAAGTTATTTCCTACAAGGTATGCAAAAATGTCTTAGAACCTTCTTAATCAAGATAGCAAACATATCCTCATTTTCCAAACATAGGCTTGTAATTATGTGAGAATGAGGCAGAAACAGCACTTATATGCATTAACATTGACGTGATCAAGAGATAACAGTGCCATTAATATGTCCTCTTGGAAAGGATCCTTTCAGACAGGCATTGGAAAATCATGAGTGGGGCTCATTAAGCTTTTTTTTTTCAAGATGAATGAAACAATGAGGATGCTTAAAGAATGCTGCAGTAACTGAAGGGAAAAAGGAGACTGTGGTCTTTTAGAGCACTGAAGGCTTCTAAACTATCCATCCAGATGGAGCCATGGCATCAAGTTTCCAGAGCATCCCTCTGACAGGTTGATAGGCAGCAGCAAACAGCCGGCTCCCCTTGTGCAAGCTCCTTCAGCTCCTTCAGGCAGAAGAAATCCCAGTGAGAAAAGACAACGGAGCACGTGCCCCACAGTAATTGATCCTAGCACCCCGAAATGGTACAGGGTCAGGAAGGTGAGTGGCTTGCAGCCATTGCCTCTTGTCCCATCATCGTGCCCCTCCGAGCAGAGCTTGGCTCAGCCTCCTCCATGTTCTCCAACCAGGCAGTTGCAAACAGCAGTGATGTCTCATCAAACCTCATCTTCCTGCTCACAGCTTAGACAGTGAAGAGTTATAACTTCCAGTGCTATTTAAATTAAATGAACCTATATGAAAGAGGGTGGAATTCTCATGTGGACAAGATTGTAGTGTCCACAGCTCCAATGTTCTAACCACAAGTGACCATTCTCTTCCAAAAGCTTTATATTTGGGAGATCTTTCTCCATGTGACAGGCGAGACAGAGCCCTTTCATTTCAGCAAGGTTAAGATTGCATTAGATGAAACAAATCCAAAGCATTTGGATCCTTTTCTAAAATAAATTACGGATCCAATAACTTTATTAGATCAGGAAAATACAGGATATTTCTCTAGGCTAAATACTGCACTGCTTCGGTTGTCTGTGATACTACTACAGCCGAGTTGCTCAGCCTTTGTATCAGCACCTTCTAATATCTCTCAAGTTCCAACATGTTGTAAAGTGAAGCTTTATTTATCTTTTTTTTGTCATCATATCGCAGTTGATCTGCTGCTCTCACTGCTGTATCGAGTCACAGAACAACACGTGACATGGGCCAACCCTACTGACAGGGAGTTCTGGCAAAAAAAATCACCTTAGTCACATTAATAAGCTTTCCCCATAAGGCAAACTTAGCTCAAGCTGTTGCAGTCTTCATTTCTAATTTGTTTGGAATCTGTTTTGATTTTCTGTCTCACATTAAATATAATTCTCTTCTAGGCTCTGTTTTACGCATTGATTTTTGCAATTGCATTCATATTACACTGGGACCAAATCCACAGTTCTCTAATTCAGGTAACACAAAAGCTTAGACAAATAAAGCCTATTTTTTTTATTTATTTATTTTAATTAGAGAAATGCTTTGAACAGGGATGGGACTTGGAGTAGTTACAGCACCGTTTGTTTTCACAGTGAAGGGTATACATCAGGGAGGGATGGACTGTTGACTTTTTAAGAGCATACTAAAAAAAACCTCTCTCTGGACTATACTCTGCACTGGGGAAACCTAGAGTTTAATGAAGCCATCAAACTATTATTTTAAGTAGCTCTGCTCCAAAGTAGCCATCAGTGCTGCACTGAGACAGAATGTAGAGAATCTCCTAAAACCTTTCCCACAGGCCCCATCTCCAATACACACAATGACTCTTTCCTCTTAAATAAGAACAAGCGGGTCTGACATTTTTATTACATGCACGGCACTTTTTCCTGATTTTTATGGCTACCGGGTTAGTTTTAACATGTATTCATCTCAAAAATACATGCAGAGAGCAGAAAGATCGGTACCACCACCACACAGAGCTGGATTCTATTTCTGGCAAGTCATTCTGGGCTTTCGGGAAAACAGAAGTGCAGGCAGAGGTCAGCAGCCCCACTGCTGTACTCAGCAGCACAGCCTCCCTGTGGTTGTGTCCTCCTGCAGGACGCCTCTCCAGCCAACCCAGCAGTGTAAGAAGGCAACAGCCCCGAGGACTGCAATTCAAAAGGAACTGGGCCTGAGACTGTCTCGTTTGTAAGGAGCAAATATCATTAAGCACTTCTTGTTCTGCAAACTGAAGAGGCTTGGAGCTGGTGGAAGCATCACAGGCTGTGATACAGTAGAGCTGATCGGCTCGTCTTGCATTCAGTTCAAATACATACTGTCAATCACAAAGACTACACTTATATAGGCAATCAGAATACTGCCCAGGAGAAATGTCTCCCTCCTGTTCCTCTCCCACCTTTCTTCCTACACTTAATGCACCATAAGATAGAGATGCCCATGGGACAATTCCACCCCTCTAATACGAAGAGATTTGGTTTCTTTTCTCTCAGAAGACAGACCTAGATGCCTGGTAGGTTGCCTGCCTTCAGAATAAGAAATAGCATGACCGATTTTTGGGTTTGGGTTTGGTGTGGGTCTCCTCGGGGTGTAAGCGAGAGCTTCCTTCTCATCCCTGGTACAGGCAGAGCATGGTCTGTGTGCTTTTGTGATGCACTGTTCGTTGTCGAAGTTCACTCATCACATCGATCCAGGAGCCTGTAGTCAGTTTAAGCACCCTCACTGTGTTCTCATCTTCATTTCAGAGATTGCCTTCTCTCCATCATCTCAGACGGAAGAAAGCAGAGCAGTCACTGTGATGTGCTGCCCCATCCTCAGGCCGACTAATCACCCAGGAGAAGGTGCTCAGTCCATTTTTTAAGAAGATGAAGTTTTCCATTGCTCTATCACAGAGGTTCTTTTTTGTGTCTCATTATTTCAGACCCTTTCCACTTCATTATAAAAACACCATTTGCTAGACTGAAGGTAAGCAGCACAAGAGCACTTCAAGGCTGCACAAATTAATCAATACAGCCTCTGCAGCTGAAGCACAAGGCCATCACACCAGGGAGGTCTCATTTTGAGCTGCTCTCCACCCTCCTAATTAAGCACTTTATAACTCATCTTCTTACAAAAAAAAAATATATATATATATTTATATATTAAAAAAAAAAAAAAAATCTCCCAACTATAAAGTTCTGTTAAGAAATAGACATGAAAAAAATGGAGTCAAGATGAAACAAACTGTCTGTAAGAAAAAGAAAAAAGAAAACAGTCAAGCAAAGCTGTCCCTGCTCCCACTAGGATAGCTAGGCTTGGCCCAGGCACACCTGCTGTTTTCTCTACAGCATTCCCAAGCATAAGCGCCATTGGATGGATTTGGCAGTGAGAAAAGAATGAGGGCTGCAAGGTTCCCTACCCATTCCTTGCCCCCCAACACCTATTCCACTCCTGAGGAGCTCTGCTCTCACTCTGGTGTGCCAGGACAGCACAGCTCTCCTTCAGGCACTTGGTCCATTAGCTGTACCTACAGCTATCCGACTTGTTCTTAAAATAGGATATTGGGTTGCATTGTGTCTCATGAAAATAGAGATGGTTTTCACCACCCCTAGCACATCTAAGAGTGAACCAGGTCTTTTAGAAGGTGCTGCAGAGCTGGCAGAAGAGGGACGTGTCACTGGAGAATGAGTGCTTTGAATGCAGAGGCTTTGTGCATTTGTTTTATTTATTTACTTTGTGAGAACACTTTTCATAGACAAAGGCTAATATCCTGCCAAGAGCCATATGCACACAGTGCTGCAGTTTATTCTTTATCATGCCACTAGTTTCCCAATCTAACGTGTGGATTTTTATCACAAGTCCTTCAACATCAGATTTCAAGCAGTCCAAATGAAATGGCCTACAGGGTCACAAGTTTAGACGTGTGCTTGAAGGGCAACTGGAGTTAAAATACAACAGGCAGTAGAATTACCTATACCTGTATGAGGGAGAGGCTTTCAGACCAGAGCACAACCAGCTCCTCTGGGGTCAGGTTTGCTCGCATGCTGTGAAGGCTTCCAGCAGCACTACCACAGCCCATGGGGCTTGGAGCACACCGTGGCCCATCACTGTTACAGATCTCATCTCATGAGACAAGTTACCTTGTCTCTTACGACAAGGAAATCAACAGAAGTACTGTTACTAAACCACAGGAGAAATGGGTGCACTGGCACTGAGTTGGTTCCCAAACTTCAGCACAGCTCCACCTGTTGTCCTGAGGCCTGTCTCATCCATCAGGCTTTCCAACCAGCACCATTTCAATGCCTGGCTGAGCTAGAAAGCTTCCACTGTTCCTCTTCAGCTTCACCCAGCACTCAGGCCTCTGCACTACATGCTGTGGTGCCACATGGAGTTTAAGTTTAATGCTCACTGCAGCTAGCAGCCATTTATGGTAACAGACACTTTTGTTTCTTGGAATTAATATTCCTTTGTGGCTTTTGTTGGTTTTGTTGTTGTTGTTGTTTTTGTGGCATAAATCAGGACTGTTTCCCTTATGACTTGGAACAGGCTCAGATGCTAAGAGCAGAGATAGACAATCACAAGCAATCAAATTACCATATCCTAATGAACTACCATTTGTCAGCTGAGCAGAATAACTATTTCCCGGCATACAGAAGGTAAGCATCAGAAAGGCATGAGGAAGGTAATTAAAGCCAGTGTGTTTAATTCTGCAATTGCATAAGGCTGGGAGAGTGCTGACAGCCACTCCAAGCTGCTTGTGTGAAATCTCTATCGGCCAGGGAAGTCTCTTGCCCTCACCTCCCATTTTCCTTTCAACCTTTCCCATCCCCCAGTACCCACTGAGCCAAGCACTGTGTGGCCCCAGTCCTGAGCCCCAGCTCTTTCCAAACCTCTGTCACAGGGAGGTGAGGAGGTGCCCAGCATCTCAGGCAGTCAGGAGGCAGCTCCGTTCTCAGCTCTGCATGATCTTGATGACAACTTGATGCACGTGTTACATCTTGAATGACTGCAGCACAGACATGTTTTAAACTTGGCTACTTAAATAACCTCTCCTCTCCCATCCAGTAAGGTGTTAAGGGCTCAAAAGGAATAGGTTTAGCAATTCTGGGAGCAATATTAGCTCGGCTACATGAGTCAAATCCATATGGCACATTAATGATTCCCAGCAAGAAAACAATTTCAGGAGCTATTCATTTAGCTTCTAACAGCTAATATCCAATAACTTTCATTTTATCCAAATACTGGAAGCAATAAAGGCTCCTATGCACCCAGTAAAATAGATGAGGAAATGGCATAGTAAGGAAATCAAGAACATGAGACAGATGTCAGAGCTCCAAGGAATAGAAGGTGATATTTTTATTTTTCCTCCTTCCCCTTTGTGTGTATGAAGGGACAGATACAGCCTGCTTAGGCATCCAAAGCAGTATTCAAAGAGGAGCCCTAATTCCCCTCCGTGGAAAATTGAGGGTGAGGAAAAGGGAAAATTCCAAGAGGGATAGCAATGCAGGGAGCCACAAGATTCCATATGTAACATAGGGAAGGGGTGGATAAACCCCTGACCTGCACAGCAGCTGGATGTGTCTCAGCACTGCTCCTTTAGGACTCCACCAGGCCATTGTACACAGGATCCCAATAAATTCACTTTCAGCATCTTTAAAGCTATCATTGCAGGGAGGAAAGAACATTTTATCAGAACATACCACTAGAAGTCTTTCATTTTAAAATATTGACAGAAATAACTACCATGCCACTGAACAGGCTTTCCTTCAGGAAAGCCACAAAGACCTTTCACTTTAAAGCCAAAAAGCTTTCTGGCATCCACCATCTCTACACAGCCCACTCCTTCATGGGATCCTTCACGCTTCCCTGTTCCAGACCTGAGCCCATTCTGAGCAGCCTTCCTGGTCCAGCAGCTGGGAGAGGAAAAACTCCTGTTTGCCTTTCCTCTTCCCCACCAGCAGTGCTGGAGCTGCCCAGGCTGCCTGAGAAGAGCTGCTCCAAGTAACATTTTACAAAGCAGGTGGCACATCCTGCACCAAGGGCAGGAGAGAGAAGAAAGGAGAACCAGCTATCCCCTGCAGGACTGCACACACCTCCAGCATGAGGGAAGCCTCAAAGAACACAACCCAGCAACTTGGCAAAGGCAGAGGCAGGAGATGGGGGCAGCTGAAGAAATGCCCTGACACTTGGGCTCTGGGCAAGGCTGGGCAACGCTGTCCCTGCTCAGGAGATGCTGTTGCTCTTGTGGGAGGCTCAGCTGACATCACCAATCACCATGGGTAGCTCAGATGTGTAAGCACTTATTACTTTATATATGCTGTTTGCAATTCTGCAGAGCCCAAAACCCAAGAAAAAAAAGGCAAATGGAGGGAATTAAAACTGATTCCCCAGCTGACTTCACAACTGTACTCTTAGCACTGTGTTTCTGCTCCCACGTCTTCCAAATTCAACTACGTACAAGGAATGGTCCATCATGCTGACACCTGGCACGAGAGTCTACAAATAAAAACAGACTTGTCTACAAAGGCAGCCTGCACAGCAGTGCTGATTTACGTGTGCTGCAAGTCTCTGCTCTTAGAATCATGGAATCATAGAATCATAGAATCACAAGGTTGGAAACAACCTATAAGATCATCTAGTCCAACTGTCTGTTCATCACTATTGCCACCATTAGCACTAAAAGCTGATGGTTGCAGGGATGTTGTCAGTGTATTCATGTCACAAAAGCAAAAATCAAACAAACAAAAAAGATATTGACAAAGAAAATCTCACTTTTCTGGTGGTAAGTCTCCAGCTTATCATGAGCTCTGTATCTGTTGGATGGTTCTGCTCCTAAGCACTCCCAACTGCAGCCACTGAATGTTGTGCAATAAATCCAGTGTAGGGTTACTGCCCCACACTGAAAGTTTTGCCCGACCTTTTGAGGTCCTACAAATGGTTGTAACAGAGAGAAGCAAGCCCCCTCTATCCCGCAGAGAAATATTCCCATTAAGCCAAATAATAGGGCCACCACCAACAAATGCAGCAAATCTGTATTTGCAGAGAGGTGCCCTTGAGGGCAATATCACCTTCTAAAAAACTTGTACCCATAAGATGCACTGTCAGTGGGGTTAAAAGGCTTGCGCATCACAGAATCACAGAATGGCTGGAGTTGGAGGGGACTCCAAGGATCATGGAGTTCCAGCACCCCTGCCACAGGCAGGCCACCAACCACCAGGTCTGGTACTAGCACAGGTTGCCCAGAGCCCCATCCAACCTTGTTCACTTCCTCAGAGCCTAGTCACACACGGTGGCGTAGCACTGAGCGCAGTCAGATCCATGGAACTCACTGGCTTGATCCTATTTCTTGCTGGACTGGGCCGTTCCTCAAAAGTGCAAGAAGCCTGCATGAGCCCCAGGGCTGGAGGGGCCTCACAAGCACTGAACCTCCTCGCCTGGAGGTTCTGCCACAGGAACTCAGACGTGGCACACTAGCAGCTAGCAGCAAGGCACTTTGCTTCCCATGCTCTTGGATTCAGCTTTTCAGTACGGTGCTCTGACGGTTAACTGCTTCTGCTGTGGTTTTAGGAAGTTTTATATAACACTTATTCTCTTTACAGCTCTACCTGCAAAGTAATTCAAAAGATTCTCTGTTCAGACCACCTCAGTAAACCTGCTGACTTCATAATACCAATTCCAGGTCAAACCTTTAATCAAAGAGACCTCTCTAAGCTTATTCTCACCCTTATTAAAGAGATTTACAAAACCGTGAAGGAGGTTGGAGAGTTAATGATGTTCCATTTTAAAAGGCTCCATTAAAATTTGGGTATTTTTATCTTCTAGAAAAAGCATTTGCAGATTGTAACTCCAAGGAGACAATTATAAGAGCATTCTGAGAGTCTTTTCACTTGATCTATAAGGAGGAGAAATGGTACAGCCGAGTACGGGAAAGAAAATACACTGCATAAGCCTTTTTCTTGAATAGGATCCTAACTAGCCATGCTGCAGCTGCAGTGAAGTGTCTCATGCTCCCGTGATTTATTACCGCAAGGGCCACAGCATCTGCCAAAGTGTGCTTGTAAGAAACTAAATCGCTTCCAAAGGAAACATTAGAATAAGACTGATTTTAGATTTGCATTTTTACCCTGATTAGTGTCTGTGGAGTTCCTTTGAAAACTTTTGTATCAAGCACAAATACAAAATTATTGCCAAACGCAATTTGAATTCGGGAAGGCTTCAGGAAGGAAGCCCAGTTCCACTCGGAGAGAAAGGAGGCGGCTGTTTACAGCAATGAGAATGCAGAAGAGTACTGAAAGAGAAAGGAAGTGGCAGTCTTCCAACATGCTGTGCCTCAGACCAAATTGCTTTCTGTCTAACATGATGAGTTGCTCTCAGGCGTGAGTTATTCTGCTAACCTCTGAGCTTGACCTTGGGCACTAGGCTTCACATCAAATGTAAGTAACAAATCAGGGGCTTGATCCTGTACTCCAACTTCCCTTTTGCTTCAAACCAAGGAGGGGGAATGGTAGTAGAAGCTGTGTAAATATTGGTATGGTGGTATTCCTGATGGACTTCCCGACAGAAAACTCCTACAATTAGCCGAACTACTGCCGACACAATTTGGGATCACAGTAGAAGATGAAAAGGCAATGTATAACATCTTATAGTTCGAGCAGACTGGTGACCTGAAACAGTGGATATTCTCTCATGAACAATCAGAAGTTTAATATGACTAACTGGGCAAACAAGCCCCTTTTCCAGTATCAACTTGAGTCACATTGCATGAAATCCTAAAATATTTGCAATATGAAGGATGGACATCTTGTTAGCTTGAAAAGGTGGCTTGGTTTTTAGATGTGTCAGGAAGGTGCTGCTGTCAAATTACCAACATCCCAATAACACGGCATCGTGTGGCATAATTCCTAACTTTAGTTTTCCAGCATATAATCCTAAAGCACAACAAGCTGCTGTTAGGCACTGGGAACAAAGCAGTTGTGGTAGCTAGTGCCAACAAGCAAAGATCTGCCTGGATCTCTCAAGCTTGTGTGGTCTTCAGAGGGGATGTACAAAGTCCCAGGGTATCAGTAAGATAAAGGCACATCTGGAGGTACGCGGCTGATAGCGTGAATTCAATCAAGTTCCCCACCTTTACCTGGATTCTTCCTAGAAGAATCTTAGAGATTCCACAAGGGATTATCCCTGGTTTGAATTTGCAATAATGGTTAGAGCCAACAGCTCCTTGCTATACAACTTCACTGTCGCCATCCCCTCTCAAGGAGCCTGAGCTACCCCCCAGCCCATTTGCTTCAGCACCAACCTGCAAAAGGGCAAACCACCAGTGGATCGGTCTCCTGCCTGCCCTCCTTCTTCTTCCCGTAGCCAAAACAAGCACTTCACGTAAACTACAGCACATTTCTTCAGCTAGACAGGATCCTGTCGTGATGAAGCTCATCAGATTTTAGAGCTACAGAATATCATGATCTGACCACTGAAAATCCTTCCAGGTATATGGCACCCTTCCCTTCCTACACATTGCTTCTGCAATCCCATTGCAGCTACCATGTTCCGAAGCCTTTTGCTCATACACTGAACTCAGATGACGCATGAGAGTGCAGTGACCACGTTTCTGTTTGATAGATGTTTGAGACGTGCTGTTGATGGTATGCTGTAACTGCTCAGGGTTAAAAACTGAAACTGATTGAGTGCTAAGAATCCTCTGACTTTGTTCCAGTCAGGAAAAATCATGTTCAGCTACAAGATGATGGTATCATTAAAATTCTATTTCAGAGAAATACTGTTAAATGATAATTTTGCTCTTCATATTAGGAGAGGATTAATAATTGAATCCAAAGACCTAGTTATATATTTTGGTAGATTTGTTTCCTAATAGGAAGAATGACTTAAACAGAAATCCATTAAATTTTTGAATATTCCCATGCTAGTTTGATTCTAAGCTTTTCCATTAAGTAGCAAAGTCTTAATGGCATTAAACCACTTAAACAGCAAAAACAGCACATAATTATCACTTTGAATTGAATCATTTAGAGTGTGAATAGATACTGTACATCACTGACAATTCACACTCCCAAACACATTTTTCTGTTCCTTCACAGCCCCTTGTACTGATAATTGTCCCAAACATCCATCATTTGCTCTCAGGAAGATTTTCTCAGAATAACAGGATAACAAAATTAAGCCTAAATGAAAGAAGGCATAACAAACAGCAACTGTGTTATTCTTACATTAAGACAGATGTATAAAGATGAGTGAGAAATGAGGGCATGATCATACATAATCCAGTAGGCCAACAAGTGAAACTACGCAGAATGCAGCACGCCCCTTGCCCTGCTCCACTCACTGCCTGTCTCTCTTTAGAACAGAATCCTTGAGATTTGGAAGGGACCTCTGAAGGCCATATAGTCCAACTCCCCTGCTATGAAGAGGGACACCACAACTAAACCAATCAGCCCAGGGCATGATCCAACCACACTTTGAAAGTCTCCAGGGATGGGACATGCACCACATCTCCAGGCAACCTGTTCCTGTGCCTCACCACCCTCACTGTAAAAGACTTTTTCCTTATATCCAATCTACATCCACCCTTTTTAAGCCTGAAACCATTTTCCCTTCTCCTGTGACAACAGACCCTGCTTACGAGTCTGTCCCCGTCTTTCCTGTAGCTCCTCTCTAGATACCCACAGGCCACTCTCAGCTCTCCCCACAGCCTTCCCTTCTCCGTGCTGCACAGCCCAGCTCTCAGCCTGTCCTCGCAGGGAGGTGTTCCATCCCTCACATCGTTTTTGTGCCCTCCTCTGGATGCTCCAACAGCTCCGTGTCTCTCCTGTGCTGAGCACTCCCCATCTGGACGCAGCGCTCCAGGTGAGGTCTCACAGCACGGAGCAGAAGGGCAGATCCCCTCCTCGCCCTGCTGGCTGTGCTGCTTTGGATGCTCCCAGGATCCGGTTGGCTTTCTGGGCTGTGAGGGCACAGTGCTGGCTCTGTCTGGCTGCCATCCCCACATCATCTTTTCTTGACAGGGCTGTGCTTTAATTCTTCCATCCCTCAGCATCTCTGGGTAGTGGGAGTTGCCATGACCCAGGTGCCAGACCTTGTATTTGCATTCGTTGAACCTCTTGAAGTTCTCCTGGGCCCACTGCTCGGTCTGTCTGGGTCTCTCTGGATGGCATCCTGTCCCTTGGGTGGTTGACCACACCACATAGCTTGGTGTCATCAACAAACTTGCTGAGAGTGGATTCAACCCCACTGTCAGTGTCACTGATGAGGATATTAAAGAGTGTCAGCGCCAGCACTGACCCCTGAGGGACGCTACTCATCACTGACCTCCACCAAGCTTTGCCTTGGGAATTCAGAAGTGTGACATTCCATCTGTCCCCACTACCCTTGATCGTGTCCAGCCCCGCCATAAAGGACTGCAGGGGGTTCACAAGAGGCGGAACCATCCATCACCACCACATCCACCAGCACTGCAGGGGACAGGAGCAGCACCAGGTTGAGGGATTGTGATCCCCCAGGTGCATTTCCACCCATGCCCCTCTCATACAGTGGTACACCATATTGTATGACAGCACTAGGGAGCAGAGCAGAACCTTTGCCTTTGTACATGAGACAGGTGCCCATCAAGCCAACAAAAGGCAGAGCTCAGCAGCACTGTGGCTTGGTTGCTGACAGCGGGGGCTCCACTGAGCGCTGTGAGACAGCAGCTGCAGCAGCAGAAGGCTGTGAGCCAGCAGGCCAGCAGCAGGCTGGTACATACAAAGGGAATGGAAAGGACCTCGACAGCATGCTAGGGCCGGCCAAATTGAGCAGCTGTGTAACAGAACAACAGTGTCATCATCTGCTGGAAAGGGAAAGAGGCCGAAATCTGATATGACTGATCTCGGTGCAGCAGCCTCTGTGCTCTGCCCTTTTGCCTGCAGTGCGCATTACTCCCTGCTCACACATGCAGGCCATTAGCACTGCTCCCATCCCTGCACCAGAAGGCATAAAGCTTCTGCATCTGACTGTGGTCCCAGGGCAGCAGCACCCTCGGGCTGCCCTGCACAGGCCCTCAGGAACAGGGGTATAACATTCCCAGCATATCTCTTCCACTAGATCACATGAATAACTCCAGTTTTCTGCAGAGGTACCTCACAGACACATTCATTTGACCTCTGCACACACAGCTCCAGGGTCTCCTGCTTCGATATCAGCACAGCAAAGCAAACATCTGCTTGGAGGTTTGGCTACTTCAAAACCTGACTGTCCCTCTCAAAAGAAAAGGATGTCAATGTTTAGCTCAAGAAAGCATCTCACGAAAGTTATCATTATTCGGGCCTTTCAGAAGCTCTGCTATCTCTACCTTTTCTCTTCCTCCTCCTCCCTTAATACAGTAACATCAACAGAACCTCTCAGATCTTTCCACCTAGTAACAGTAACTATTTACTATTTGTCAATAAATGCTACACCAGGAGCATTCCTGAAGCCCCAGACTGCAGGTAACAAGAAGAAAGAACAAGAAACAGAGGCAGGGCCTCAGATGTTCACAGGAACCACAGCTCCAGGGAGCCAAGACACCATCTATGTCTGTAAGTCACACCAAGGCAGTGCCCAACAAGCCGGCTTCCCATCAGGGTTTGCCTGTGAGACACAGGGCTGTCTGTCACTGCTGCTCGCAAGGGTTCTTCGTACCTACGCACTCTGAAAGCTTCTGCTGAGCCTGCAGTATTCAAATGCTGGGGCTCAGACTAGCAAAAGCAAGCTCCTTAAAGATGTGGCATGTTAATTTCAGCAGAATTGCTGCAGCTAGCAGGATGTTAGTGTCCACCTGATTGACTTAGCACAGAGAATAAGATGTGTTTTTCCATTCAACTATACGTATTAAAAACAAGAAACTATATAGCAGTTCAAAATCAGTAAGTTCCTTTCAAGTATTTTGCTGCTTTTGTATCTTCCTATGCTTGAGGGCATCATTTAAATAATGGCTATTTCAATGCCAAGACCTTCCTCGACAGTGCTCATGGAGAAAAGAAAGTGATTTAAAACCATTGTTTAACATGGTTAATCAAATTTAAAGATTTTAAGGCTAAAAGAGCTCATTATGCATTATCTCCTATAAATGTGGCCATAAGATGTCATCCAATAATTCTGATATGCCATACAAAATCTGGAGAGAACACTTTGTCAGAGGTAAATAGCCAGGATGTGAATTTAGTATTAAAATAAGACAAATCTCCTGTTTAAAGCTTCCGTCCTTTGCCTAGAGCCCAGCTCCATGACAAGGACATGGTGTCACACATGGCTGTGTACACCTGCAGAAGATGCAAATAACCTGCAGAGTCCGTGTCCTTCAGTACTGGGATCAGTGCTCTTTGACATGGATGCTCTTTGGCATCACTGACACTGACAGTGGGATCAAGTGCACCCTCAGCAGTTCACAGATGACACCAAGCTGTCTGCTGCAGCCACACGTCCAACAGACAGGATGCCACCCAGAGAGACCCAGACAGCCCGAGCAGAGAATCACATGAGGTTCAACAAAGTCAAGTGCAAGGCCTGGCACCTGGGTCATGGCACCTCCACTATCAATACAAGCTGGGGGATGAAACGATGGAGTACAGCCCTGCTGAGTAGGACCTGGGGGTACTGGTGGATGGGTATGAGCCAGCACTGTGCCCTCACAGCCCAGAAAGCCAGCCGGATCCTGGGAGTTTTGCACATCTCCCTCTCGATGGCACCTTTTGGACTTGTACTGATAGAAACAGGGCTATCTCCTATTGACTGGGGTGTGAGCACCACCTAGATACTGCTAGTGCAGCCATTTGAAGACGAGAACTAAATGGTAATATCATTACCTAATGCTGAAGCTGTGCCAAAGGGCTAACTCCTGAGGCCAGTGCAGAGCCTGTTCTTCCACCTTTCAAGCTTCTGAAACAGTGGAAGCACCTTGGAGGTTTCTGCCTTTCTTTCAGCTCTATTACCATCTGCAGGAATTTATTGTTCTTTAATAGGGAATCACAGAATTGTAGGGGTGGGAAGGGACCTCCAGGGATTGAGTCCAACCCCCTGCCAAAGCAGGTTCCCTACAGCAGGTCGCACAAGTTGGTGTCCAGGCAGATCTTGAACATCTCCAGAGAAGGAGACTCCACCACCTCCCTGGGCAGCCTGTTCCAGTGCTCCGTCACCCTCACCTAAAGAAGTTCTTGCGCACGTTTGCACAGAGCTTCCTATGCTGCAGTTTCTGGCCGTTTCCCCTTGTCCTGTCTCCACACACTGCTGAAAACAGTCTGGCCTTGCCAGTCTGCCCCCCACACCTTAGATATTTATAGGCCTGGATCAGATCTCCAATCCACATTCCAATCTGAATAAAAAGAAACCTGCATGTCAGTAAGGACACAGATCAGATCCTAAGTTCTTTGCTACGAGAGTGGTGAGGTGCTGGAACAGCTACCCAGAGAGGCTGTGGAAGCTCCGTCCCTGGAGGTGTTCAAGGCCAGGTTGGATGGGGCCCTGGGCAGCCTGGGCTGGTATTAAATGTGGAGGTTGGTGGCCCTGCATGTGGCCACCATAGGGGTTGGAGATTCACGATCGTTGAGGTCCCTTCCAACCCAGGCCATTCTGTGATTCTGTGATCAATTTTGTAGATTCTTGTTTTCTGTAACTAATCTTAGAATCCACAGTTGTCATTAAAAAATGAAGTCACTGCTTGCTCTCTAGACTGAGCGATCATTTTCATCATGCATATGAAAACCATATTGCCAGATGGTAAAGAGCAAGTGAGATTCTGCCCTCATGCAATTCAAGGCCACACAGAGAGGTTTTTCTGTAGGGGAAGTCACGGAATTGAGAAAAAACAGAAATGCAATATATACTTAAATTGAGATAAACACAAACAGATGCCTTTACTTTGATGGAAGTCTTTTTAGCTGTTCAAGAACAAACCTTGTATTTTAGTATGGGAACATTGCCCCTGCCTGCCAAAAACCAGTTTCGTGTGCAGTGATGGTGAAACGCAACCACCGGTGGGGAGAGTACAGGTAGAGAATCTATCAGTACAAATGCTCCTCTAGAAACACAGAATAGTGACTAAGAGTTTTTATTCTTGCTTTTGGCCATAAAAATAACGCTTACAAAGAATAACTAACGTCTGGGTCTGACACTGCCATCTCGTGAGCTTTCAAAAGTCTCCACAAGGTGGGCTCAGAGATCTTCCACTACACACTTCTGACATTTAAGACACACATTTCCCGGAGGAGCCTTCCTCACTCCAAAGCACACATAGGGTTATGCTCTGGGGGTCTTCTCTGAGCTCTGCCAGCACCGGAACAGCTGTACGGCTGCTCCTTTTGATTTCTCTTCTTCATCAAAGACAAAGCTAATATAGAATGAGTTGCTGTAAATCCCAGGCCCTATTAAATCTTTCTCCACCACCATGTTCTTCTGAACAACTGCATCTGTTGAGGACACAAAGTGGGAAAAGGACCGATGCTTTGAAAGGAAGTGCCTGAGTGCCCTTCTGCAGAGGATTTCAGGCTGCAAGAAGCTGGAAGGAGCCACAGGAGGCTCATGCAGCTACTATGCCGCCCCCCACTTTGCCTTCAGGCTCAGCCCTTGGATTGCACAGTGGGCCACCCAACACTATTCATGCCTGACCAGTGTGGGACGGAGATATGTGGCTAGACATGTGGAATGCGGTGAAACACAGGACCATAAATGTCTACCATCTTTATGGTCACCATCCTCTACGTGTGTGCTGGACAAAAGAAAACATGGGCAGGTGCTAAAGCTGATATCGCACAGGCACGCCGAGACTGCGACGCTGGGAAGACAGCAGCTAATCTGTGGGTGCCCAGCCTTTTGGCTTGCCCGGGCTGCCCCCACAGAAGAGGGGCTGCCTCGGTTTCCCACAAACCAAGGTGTCACTCGGGCTTGATGGCCATCTCAGCAGCTCTCAGGGAGCTCTCGAGGTGCTGCTCAGAGAGTTTAGACCAAGTTTTACTCCTGCTGTGCTTCACCCTTGAGAGCAGCTGCTCACGCATGCACGTCCTGCCAAGCAGCCATGGCGCGAGTGAGGCGTGACTGTGGAGCGGGGGATGTTGTTCTCCGGTACCAGAGACCTGATCAAGTTTTTGAGTAGAACACCTGACTGCAGCTCCATGCGCTCTGCTCACAGGTATTGCATTTCTGTCGACTGGGCACTGAGAACCAGAGACAGGCTGTAGGTACCACCTTCCAGGGTGGACACAGAAAGGGAGGGCGGGCACTGTGATGACCAGAGGGCTGAAGCAGCTCTCCCATGAAGAAAGGCTGAAGGAACAGAGCTTGTTTAGCTTGGAGAAGGATCCAGGGAGACTTTATTGTGGCTTTCCAGTACTCGAAGGGAGCGTACAAACAGGAGGGAGAATGGCTGTTTATGGGGTGGATAGTGACAGGACAAGGAGTGGTTTTCAACTGACACAGGGGAGGTTTAGGTTGGATCTGAGGAGGAAGTTTGTCACACAGAGGGAGGTGAGGCACTGGAACAGGTTGCCCAAGCAGGCTGTGGATGCCCCATCCCTGGAGGCATTCAAGGCCAGGCTGGACGTGGCTCTGGGCAGCCTGGTCTGCTGGTTGGCGACCCTGCACACAGCAGGGGGTTGAAAGCAGATGATCACTGTGGGCCTTTCCAACCCAGGCCATTCTACGATTCTTTAGCAAGAGATGGCTTGAGAAGGTGGATGCTAGTCCAGACATGGGGGCAGACCCCCCTTGTGGGACAGTGGGAACCAGCAGCTCCAAAAACAGGAATGGAGTGCCACTGGAGGGGCACTGCTGGACGAGGGCAGCACCCTGGTGGTACAGGACATGCTTTAGGTGGAAAGACTTCACCAGCACGGGCGGCCTTGAGAGAGCTGTGCCCAGTCTCGGGTGCCCAGCACATGGGGGTGTCGGAGGCACGGGAGAGCCCACAGAGGAGCACGGGGCTGAGCAAAGGGAGGCACGGCAGAAGAACACAGGGGACCCTGCTGACCCGGGCCTCCCTGTGGGCACGCCAGCTGCTATCCCTAGGGCAGCTGCGAGCACATGGGCCTCTGTGGGCCCACAGCCACAGCCAGGCCTTTGTGATGCCTGGGCGGCACCACGCCCAGAGGCCATTGTGATGTGGACGGGTAACCGCAGCTCCTGGCAGGGCCAGAGCCCTCGGGTGCTCACTCCGAGGAGAGCAGCTCTGTCAGGAGGCAGCAGCTCGACTTGGTGCTTTTCTCTGGTCTCCGGACATGGAGATGCTGAAGGAAGAGGAGCCTAAGGCTCACTCTCAGCCCAACCAAGGGCTGCCGAGCGGACAGGAGCAGGATGAGGTGAGGCTCAGGGAGTGAGGGAGAGACCAGCAGCATGACGGGATGGTGTGGAGAGCAGCAGGAGGAGGGACGCGGTGCTGGGGAGAGCCGGCCAGCTGGCCCTGAGCACCTTACAGCCTGAGCACTGCGCTTCCTGACACCTGGGAGCATCTCCACACAGAGCCAACGATGCCTGGGAAGGCCAAGGCCCACGTGGCCCTGGAAGCTTGGAGACGAGGGGCAGAGAGCAGCTTGGCCACGCTCAGCTCTGCCATCCATGGGGCAGGCAAAGCCCAGGCCCAGGCCCAGTGGGCCCAGTGGGCCCGGTGGCACAGCGGGTGCTGTCGGGCCAGTGTGGGCGCTCAATCCCTCTCCTTCTGTTCCCCGCAGGTGATCCGCAGGCCACCTCACACAATGACAGCGGGCAGCCAGAGCCCAGAATCCTCCCTCCGAGAGGACAGGCTGCCGCCGCTGCCGGCTCCACACGGCAGCCACCAGGCACAGGTAGGGAGACCCAGGGAGACCAGGTGCTGACAAGCAGGCAGCTGGCAAACAGCAGGACTTGCTAGAGGAGACGGCCGGGCCGTCTCCATGTCAGACTGAGCCAGGAGAGAGAGGAGCTGCTCTCTTCCCAGCCAGCTCTGGGATGGCAGCGGCCCATGCAGCTGCGCCACCAGGACAGGTTGCAGGAGCATTTGCAGCAGGGCCATGGAGGACAACACACGGAAGAGCCCAAAGTAACTCGGCCTTTCTCCTTGCCTTCTCTTGCAGGCAAACGATGCGGAAGGCAATGAGACGCTGTCCCGCGGAAGCGTCTTGCAGGGAGACACGGCCAGCGTGCCCACCTTGCCACCAGAGCAGGCAGTGGCTCAGGCAGCCGCAGCACAGCACGTGCCCGCAGCTGAGGCACCAACATCTGCCAGCGGCACCCGCGAGCTGCCTGATCTGCCAGCAGCAGCCTCTGTCTCTAGCTGCAGCGGAAGGGAAAAGGTCATCGTGCCTGAAGCCCCTGGCCATCAGGAGCTTTGCGCAACTGCTCTGGACAGCCTCGGCAAACAGGACGAAGCAGCAGGATCGGGCAAACAGAAAACTGCTCCACCGAGCCCAGCCATCCCTGACGCAGCAGTGGAGAACACTGTGCAATCCCCCGTGCCACAAGTCCCAACAGAAGCTGTGGCTGTACGCATCACGCAGCAGGACCTGACACAAGCTCAGCAAGCAGCGGGAGCAGCAAAAGCAGACGAGGCCCAGAAGGCCGCACACAGATCTGGGCCTGATCCCGAAGAGCTTACAGCAGCAATGGCTGCCCACAGAGAAGCTGCACGCGCTTTCTCACGCTGGGGCTACAAGTCAGGGCACCACGGAGGGCCAAGGGCCTATCGGTACCCAGCCGCCATGAAGCCGTGCATCCGGTGCCAAGAGATGGGCGCTAGGCTGTGGCTGCACCATGAGACTCGAAAGCCATGTCGAAAGATCCTGTCAGAGGACACAAAGCTTCTGACAAAGATGGCTAAAAGTTGTGCGGCCTGTACTGGGCACAGCCTAGACGAATACTGGGAAATAAAAAGGCAGGTGAGGAACACCAGGAAGCAGAGAGCAAGGCAGAAACTCCCGTGTGTTCCAGAGCACGAGCCACAGGGCACGGCAAAGGAGGATGAGCTGGAAGAAGCTGATGATGAAGAGCCAAAGATCATAAGCCACTGGGTCAACCCCAGGATCGCAGCCTTCATCCGGGACCCGCAGGCTTCTCCTCAGCAAACGCCCGGCTCTTCCAGCATCACGGACACAGAGGCTTCGGGAGAGTCAGATGGCCAGGCACAGAGCACGGCTCTTCCTGCCTCAAGGCACGCAGATGCCAAGGCTGGAGGTGATACGCACGATGGCCATGGGATGCCAGCATCCACACCAACAGCGGAAGAGGAGAACGCTCCAGCTTCATCTCTCCTGAGCGAACAGAGCCCAGCGGCGAGGGATGAGAGCCAGAGGCCGTGTCTGCATGAGCCAACAGCCTGTGCCATTCCTCTGCAGGACACAGCCCAGGCCATGGTGAGTCCAGGCGTCGGGAAGTGCTGGAGGAGACAGGTGGGCCGACCCCCTGTCAGACTGAGCCGCACCGAGCGTGGTCAGCTGTCGGGGCATGGCGGGGGCTGCTGCAGGGAGCCCCCAGGCCCAGCAGGTGCCACATGAGGAGCTGCTCTCTTCCCAGCCAGCTCTGTGGAGCAGGGTGGCAGCGGCCCATGCGGCTGCGCCACCAGGACAGGTTGCAGGAGCATTTGCAGCAGAGCCATGGAGGGCAACCCAGGGAAATGTCCCAACTCACTTCTTTCTTCTTGCCTTCTCTTGCAGGAGAACAAGCTGGAAGAGAATGAGACACTGCCCGGCAATGGGGTCCCGCAGGGAGACACGGCCAGCGTGCCCACCTTGCCACCAGAGCAGGCAGTGGCTCAGGCAGCCGCAGCACAGCACGTGCCCGCAGCTGAGGCACCAACATCTGCCAGCGGCACCCGCGAGCTGCCTGATCTGCCAGCAGCAGCCTCTGTCTCTAGCGGCAGAGGAACGGAAGAGGTCTTTGTGCCTGAAGCCCCTGGCCAACAAGAATCTCTCCCGTCTTCTGGCGCGAGTCGCGGTGAGCGCCGGCCACGGCGCAATCTGCTCAGGAGGGCGCTTGGGCGGCTGCTCAGGGTTTGCTGCTGCTGCTGCATCACAAGGCAGGAAGAGTAGCGGTGTCGGGCCACCAGTACCAGGCGACTTCTCAGAGCTGATCTCGCCCAGGCATGCCGAGACTGCGACGCTGGCTCCAAGATGAGACCAAGACCTTGGCCTGAGACAACAGCCCATCTTGCTAGAGGACACAATCCTCTCCACCCGTGGCAGGTCGATTTAACTGGGCCCCTCCCTCCGCCTGAGGGAGTGAGATATGCCCTCACCTGCCTCAGTCAGGTCCCTTCCAACCCAAGCCATTCTGTAATCCTACCTGATTCTACAACTGTGCTTTACAACTTCTCTGGTTTACAGACCTTCAATCAGATTGTAGCTCTTGCTTGATAATAAATCCACCAACATTTAACACCCCAGAAAGACGTTTGAATTCTCTCGCCAACTCCTTATCTCACGAATTCACAAGACCTGGGCATAAGAACTCATAGGAACATAAAAAAGCAGAAGGCTCTCTCCCAGCTCTGAATAAGGGATCCAAATTGCCTAACTACATTCTGCACAGACCAGAGGGCACTCACACCCCATGTCGTGGTTGCCCCCATCAGCTGTGCTAGCTCCACTCCTGCAGATTTCCAGCTTTCCTCCAGCCAAAATCCCAAGCAAGCCCCAAGTGCCACGCTTGCTCCCACAGCTGGCTCTGCCTGGACAAGGAACCTTGGGCTCCCAAGACGACAGCCGTTTTTACTCTTGCAGACACACAGACTTTGCAGTGAGTTAGAATTTGCAAGGCTAAGCATAGACCCGTGAAAACATGGGACAGCAAGCAATGCATACATCTGGCAATTACATTTTGGCTACTGCTGACTTCTGTTCTTCACCACTGAAGCACCTGAAAAGACAGAGCCGTGGGGGTGACCGTGATTGCTAGGCTGATTGCCTCTGTGGCCAGGATGTTTCTTTCTCATCCGGTACCTCTGGGCAGAGACTTTGAATGCTGTCATTATTCCATGCCTGCAAGACGTGGTTGAAGTTAAGGCATGGATCTGAAAGCCACCCCAGAACTTCTGGGTCGGTAATGCTGTTGGATTGCTTGTAAACATTCTGCTGTGAGGGTTTTTGTTTGTTTGTTTGTTTTTGAGTATTCCGGTGTGATCTAAAGCTCAGTACAGGCCGGTGGCTACCAAAGCTGGATCAGTGGGAGAGCTTGGGCCTGGCCCCCTTATTTGCTCAGACAGCCACTGCTATGCGAGCAGCTCCGTGGTGTGCTCTAACCCCTCACTCAATACAGCGACCAGAGCCTGAAGCCTAACCGATGGCAGGTTTATTCATCTGCTTTGTGAAGGGGTTTGACCAAGTTCTTGACCAAGTCTTGCCAGCACTTGAAGTTCAATCCCACCCACGCCCTGCTAGTCAAACTGCTCAAGAGCTTTTCTTCAACAGCATTTATTGCACCAAAAGCTGGCTGTCCTGGCACATTCTCTGGGGAGGATTCCCCTTAGATATCCCCCTTCAGCCAGCTGTTGCTGGCCACCTGCGCCACGCTGGGCCGGGAGGATGGTAAGAACTGCAGCAGCTGGACAAGGAGGGCCTGGCAGGGCTCCGGCAGCGCGGACACCCCCCTCAGGTGCTGGACCCCATCCTTCTGATGCTGGATGGTGTTGCAGAGGCAGCCGTGGAAGGGCAAGCTGCCAGTCACCACGGCAAGAAGGACCACCCCCAGGCTCCAGATGTCCAACTTCTTGGCATCGTGGGGGTAATGCAGCCACATCTCCGGGGCCATGTAGGCTTCTGTTCCGCAGAAGGTGCTGCTCAGTTCTGGGTAGCTGCTCATTTCCTTGCTGAGGCTAAAGCCAGCAATCTTGGCCTGGCGGCCATCAGCACTGAGCAGTGTGTTCTCACACTTGAGGTCACGATGCACGATGTTGCGGTCGTGGAGGCAGTGCACGGCCCCCACCACCTGCACAAAGATGTCCCGGGCGTCGGGGACGCAGGGCAGCTTGCCCAGCTGCTGCAGCCGCTGCTGCAGGTCGAAGGCTGCCGACTCCATCACGATGTAGACCATGCCGTCGGTCAGCTCAAAGATCTCAAAGATGAGCACGATGTTGGGATGATCCAGCTCACGCAGGATGGAGAGCTCCCGGGGCAGAAACTTCTCCACAAATTCTGGAGAGGCCCTTCGCTTGTCCACCATCTTGATAGCTAGGGGGACCGTGTACTTGGGGGAGGTGGCCGCCCTCACCGTGGAGAACGCACCCTCTCCTAAGGTCTCCCCCAGCGTGAAGCCCAGCTTGTGGAGGAGCTTCTTGTCTTTGTCAGTGTTTGGCATCTTAGCTGGTCCGCATAGGACGAAAGCGTGCCTGCAGTCGACCTTCACAAACCTGCAGTGGTTCCACAGGTGCCCTGTGGGGCTGAGGGTCCACCCAGGCACTGCGACAAAGTGTGACAGTGCCTCACTATGACTGCGATGTCAACGTGGTCCGACGGCTCTGCGCTGCTCCTGGGTGTCCCAGCTTGTCATGCATACGCACTGGGAGAACTGCCAGCACTGAATATATATACATATATATATATTTACCTGTTTCTGCTCTTGAGTTGTCAGAACAGGGACTGTCTGATGACAAGAGTTTAAATGTGACTGTTCTGGAGCAAATAATCACTTTGGAGACCCAGAGCTATTTTCTGCAGGATATTAAAATCAGGTATTAAAATCAGAACTACGCAAAATGGCACCAGAGAGTGATTTGTACCACCTCTAATTACAGGACACCTCGGCTGGGTGTCAAGATTTAGTTTTTGATTATGACAGTGCAGGAAATGGTTTCTCAAGGTGGGCTTTCCAGCTTGGGGCGGTGCGGAAGGGGAGCCTGCTCTTTCAGCAGAAACAGCTTTGTGAACTTCTTTGAGTTGCGCTCCCGTGATTTTAACCAAAAATGATAACGATGCAAACAGCGAGGCATTCCCTTGTTGTAAGCTGGGGGTCACCAGGAGTGGATTCAGAAGAAGGGAGCAGGAGGCAGAGAGCAGGAGGGGAGAGGAGACGCGGGCAGTGCCTGAGGGCTGTGCAGTCGGGCAACAGCAGTGACTTGCTTGAGAGTGGCCCCTCTGCTCCGCTTCTGCTCACAAAACACACCAGAACCTTGATGAGGCTGCGTTTGCTAGGACTTTCCTGTGCTTCTACCCAGCCGCTGAAGAAGACGTCCTCTGCCTGCTTTTGGCACAAATGCTCTGCTGCTAATGGCAGAGGCAATTTCCAGGTCTGCATGGGAGCCAAACTACACGCCGATGGTTGCCAGGAACTCCACTATTTATGGGTGTGTATTTCCTCCGTGGGAAGACAGCAGCTAATCTGTGGGTGCCCAGCCTTTTGGCTTGCCCGGGCTGCCCCCACAGAAGAGGGGCTGCCTCGGTTTCCCACAAACCAAGGTGTCACTCGGGCTTGATGGCCATCTCAGCAGCTCTCAGGGAGCTCTCGAGGTGCTGCTCAGAGAGTTTAGACCAAGTTTTACTCCTGCTGTGCTTCACCCTTGAGAGCAGCTGCTCACGCATGCACGTCCTGCCAAGCAGCCATGGCGCGAGTGAGGCGTGACTGTGGAGCGGGGGATGTTGTTCTCCGGTACCAGAGACCTGATCAAGTTTTTGAGTAGAACACCTGACTGCAGCTCCATGCGCTCTGCTCACAGGTATTGCATTTCTGTCGACTGGGCACTGAGAACCAGAGACAGGCTGTAGGTACCACCTTCCAGGGTGGACACAGAAAGGGAGGGCGGGCACTGTGATGACCAGAGGGCTGAAGCAGCTCTCCCATGAAGAAAGGCTGAAGGAACAGAGCTTGTTTAGCTTGGAGAAGGATCCAGGGAGACTTTATTGTGGCTTTCCAGTACTCGAAGGGAGCGTACAAACAGGAGGGAGAATGGCTGTTTATGGGGTGGATAGTGACAGGACAAGGAGTGGTTTTCAACTGACACAGGGGAGGTTTAGGTTGGATCTGAGGAGGAAGTTTGTCACACAGAGGGAGGTGAGGCACTGGAACAGGTTGCCCAAGCAGGCTGTGGATGCCCCATCCCTGGAGGCATTCAAGGCCAGGCTGGACGTGGCTCTGGGCAGCCTGGTCTGCTGGTTGGCGACCCTGCACACAGCAGGGGGTTGAAAGCAGATGATCACTGTGGGCCTTTCCAACCCAGGCCATTCTACGATTCTTTAGCAAGAGATGGCTTGAGAAGGTGGATGCTAGTCCAGACATGGGGGCAGACCCCCCTTGTGGGACAGTGGGAACCAGCAGCTCCAAAAACAGGAATGGAGTGCCACTGGAGGGGCACTGCTGGACGAGGGCAGCACCCTGGTGGTACAGGACATGCTTTAGGTGGAAAGACTTCACCAGCACGGGCGGCCTTGAGAGAGCTGTGCCCAGTCTCGGGTGCCCAGCACATGGGGGTGTCGGAGGCACGGGAGAGCCCACAGAGGAGCACGGGGCTGAGCAAAGGGAGGCACGGCAGAAGAACACAGGGGACCCTGCTGACCCGGGCCTCCCTGTGGGCACGCCAGCTGCTATCCCTAGGGCAGCTGCGAGCACATGGGCCTCTGTGGGCCCACAGCCACAGCCAGGCCTTTGTGATGCCTGGGCGGCACCACGCCCAGAGGCCATTGTGATGTGGACGGGTAACCGCAGCTCCTGGCAGGGCCAGAGCCCTCGGGTGCTCACTCCGAGGAGAGCAGCTCTGTCAGGAGGCAGCAGCTCGACTTGGTGCTTTTCTCTGGTCTCCGGACATGGAGATGCTGAAGGAAGAGGAGCCTAAGGCTCACTCTCAGCCCAACCAAGGGCTGCCGAGCGGACAGGAGCAGGATGAGGTGAGGCTCAGGGAGTGAGGGAGAGACCAGCAGCATGACGGGATGGTGTGGAGAGCAGCAGGAGGAGGGACGCGGTGCTGGGGAGAGCCGGCCAGCTGGCCCTGAGCACCTTACAGCCTGAGCACTGCGCTTCCTGACACCTGGGAGCATCTCCACACAGAGCCAACGATGCCTGGGAAGGCCAAGGCCCACGTGGCCCTGGAAGCTTGGAGACGAGGGGCAGAGAGCAGCTTGGCCACGCTCAGCTCTGCCATCCATGGGGCAGGCAAAGCCCAGGCCCAGGCCCAGTGGGCCCAGTGGGCCCGGTGGCACAGCGGGTGCTGTCGGGCCAGTGTGGGCGCTCAATCCCTCTCCTTCTGTTCCCCGCAGGTGATCCGCAGGCCACCTCACACAATGACAGCGGGCAGCCAGAGCCCAGAATCCTCCCTCCGAGAGGACAGGCTGCCGCCGCTGCCGGCTCCACACGGCAGCCACCAGGCACAGGTAGGGAGACCCAGGGAGACCAGGTGCTGACAAGCAGGCAGCTGGCAAACAGCAGGACTTGCTAGAGGAGACGGCCGGGCCGTCTCCATGTCAGACTGAGCCAGGAGAGAGAGGAGCTGCTCTCTTCCCAGACAGCTCTGGGATGGCAGCGGCCCATGCAGCTGCGCCACCAGGACAGGTTGCAGGAGCATTTGCAGCAGGGCCATGGAGGACAACACACGGAAGAGCCCAAAGTAACTCGGCCTTTCTCCTTGCCTTCTCTTGCAGGCAAACGATGCGGAAGGCAATGAGACGCTGTCCCGCGGAAGCGTCTTGCAGGGAGACACGGCCAGCGTGCCCACCTTGCCACCTCCGCCAGAGCAGGCAGTGGCTCAGGCAGCCGCAGCACAGCACGTGCCCGCAGCTGAGGCACCAACATCTGCCAGCGGCACCCGCGAGCTGCCTGATCTGCCAGCAGCAGCCTCTGTCTCTAGCTGCAGCGGAAGGGAAAAGGTCATCGTGCCTGAAGCCCCTGGCCATCAGGAGCTTTGCGCAACTGCTCTGGACAGCCTCGGCAAACAGGACGAAGCAGCAGGATCGGGCAAACAGAAAACTGCTCCACCGAGCCCAGCCATCCCTGACGCAGCAGTGGAGAACACTGTGCAATCCCCCGTGCCACAAGTCCCAACAGAAGCTGTGGCTGTACGCATCACGCAGCAGGACCTGACACAAGCTCAGCAAGCAGCGGGAGCAGCAAAAGCAGACGAGGCCCAGAAGGCCGCATACAGATCTGGGCCTGATCCCGAAGAGCTTACAGCAGCAATGGCTGCCCACAGAGAAGCTGCACGCGCTTTCTCACGCTGGGGCTACAAGTCAGGGCACCACGGAGGGCCAAGGGCCTATCGGTACCCAGCCGCCATGAAGCCGTGCATCCGGTGCCAAGAGATGGGCGCTAGGCTGTGGCTGCACCATGAGACTCGAAAGCCATGTCGAAAGATCCTGTCAGAGGACACAAAGCTTCTGACAAAGATGGCTAAAAGTTGTGCGGCCTGTACTGGGCACAGCCTAGACGAATACTGGGAAATAAAAAGGCAGGTGAGGAACACCAGGAAGCAGAGAGCAAGGCAGAAACTCCCGTGTGTTCCAGAGCACGAGCCACAGGGCACGGCAAAGGAGGATGAGCTGGAAGAAGCTGATGATGAAGAGCCAAAGATCATAAGCCACTGGGTCAACCCCAGGATCGCAGCCTTCATCCGGGACCCGCAGGCTTCTCCTCAGCAAACGCCCGGCTCTTCCAGCATCACGGACACAGAGGTTTTGGGAGAGTCAGATGGCCAGGCACAGAGCACGGCTCTTCCTGCCTCAAGGCACGCAGATGCCAAGGCTGGAGGTGATACGCACGATGGCCATGGGATGCCAGCATCCACACCAACAGCGGAAGAGGAGAACGCTCCAGCTTCATCTCTCCTGAGCGAACAGAGCCCAGCGGCGAGGGATGAGAGCCAGAGGCCGTGTCTGCATGAGCCAACAGCCTGTGCCATTCCTCTGCAGGACACAGCCCAGGCCATGGTGAGTCCAGGCGTCGGGAAGTGCTGGAGGAGACAGGTGGGCCGACCCCCTGTCAGACTGAGCCGCACCGAGCGTGGTCAGCTGTCGGGGCATGGCGGGGGCTGCTGCAGGGAGCCCCAGGCCCAGCAGGTGCCACATGAGGAGCTGCTCTCTTCCCAGCCAGCTCTGTGGAGCAGGCTGCGCCACCAGGACAGGTTGCAGGAGCATTTGCAGCAGAGCCATGGAGGACAACCCAGGGAAATGTCCCAACTCACTTCTTTCTTCTTGCCTTCTCTTGCAGGAGAACAAGCTGGAAGAGAATGAGACACTGCCCGGCAATGGGGTCCCGCAGGGAGACACGGCCAGCGTGCCCACCTTGCCACCAGAGCAGGCAGTGGCTCAGGCAGCCGCAGCACAGCACGTGCCCGCAGCTGAGGCACCAACATCTGCCAGCGGCACCCGCGAGCTGCCTGATCTGCCAGCAGCAGCCTCTGTCTCTAGCGGCAGAGGAACGGAAGAGGTCTTTGTGCCTGAAGCCCCTGGCCAACAAGAATCTCTCCCGTCTTCTGGCGCGAGTCGCGGTGAGCGCCGGCCACGGCGCAATCTGCTCAGGAGGGCGCTTGGGCGGCTGCTCAGGGTTTGCTGCTGCTGCTGCATCACAAGGCAGGAAGAGTAGCGGTGTCGGGCCACCAGTACCAGGCGACTTCTCAGAGCTGATCTCGCCCAGGCATGCCGAGACTGCGACGCTGGCTCCAAGATGAGACCAAGACCTTGGCCTGAGACAACAGCCCATCTTGCTAGAGGACACAATCCTCTCCACCCGTGCCAGGTCGATTTAACTGGGCCCCTCCCTCCGCCTGAGGGAGTGAGATATGCCCTCACCTGCCTCAGTCAGGTCCCTTCCAACCCAAGCCATTCTGTAATCCTACCTGATTCTACAACTGTGCTTTACAACTTCTCTGGTTTACAGACCTTCAATCAGATTGTAGCTCTTGCTTGATAATAAATCCACCAACATTTAACACCCCAGAAAGACGTTTGAATTCTCTCGCCAACTCCTTATCTCACGAATTCACAAGACCTGGGCATAAGAACTCATAGGAACATAAAAAAGCAGAAGGCTCTCTCCCAGCTCTGAATAAGGGATCCAAATTGCCTAACTACATTCTGCACAGACCAGAGGGCACTCACACCCCATGTCGTGGTTGCCCCCATCAGCTGTGCTAGCTCCACTCCTGCAGATTTCCAGCTTTCCTCCAGCCAAAATCCCAAGCAAGCCCCAAGTGCCACGCTTGCTCCCACAGCTGGCTCTGCCTGGACAAGGAACCTTGGGCTCCCAAGACGACAGCCGTTTTTACTCTTGCAGACACACAGACTTTGCAGTGAGTTAGAATTTGCAAAGCTAAGCATAGACCCGTGAAAACATGGGACAGCAAGCAATGCATACATCTGGCAATTACATTTTGGCTACTGCTGACTTCTGTTCTTCACCACTGAAGCACTTGAAAAGACAGAGCCGTGGGGGTGACCGTGATTGCTAGGCTGATTGCCTCTGTGGCCAGGATGTTTCTTTCTCATCCGGTACCTCTGGGCAGAGACTTTGAATGCTGTCATTATTCCATGCCTGCAAGACGTGGTTGAAGTTAAGGCATGGATCTGAAAGCCACCCCAGAACTTCTGGGTCGGTAATGCTGTTGGATTGCTTGTAAACATTCTGCTGTGAGGGTTTTTGTTTGTTTGTTTGTTTTTGAGTATTCCGGTGTGATCTAAAGCTCAGTACAGGCCGGTGGCTACCAAAGCTGGATCAGTGGGAGAGCTTGGGCCTGGCCCCCTTATTTGCTCAGACAGCCACTGCTATGCGAGCAGCTCCGTGGTGTGCTCTAACCCCTCACTCAATACAGCGACCAGAGCCTGAAGCCTAACCGATGGCAGGTTTATTCATCTGCTTTGTGAAGGGGTTTGACCAAGTTCTTGACCAAGTCTTGCCAGCACTTGAAGTTCAATCCCACCCACGCCCTGCTAGTCAAACTGCTCAAGAGCTTTTCTTCAACAGCATTTATTGCACCAAAAGCTGGCTGTCCTGGCACATTCTCTGGGGAGGATTCCCCTTAGATATCCCCCTTCAGCCAGCTGTTGCTGGCCACCTGCGCCACGCTGGGCCGGGAGGATGGTAAGAACTGCAGCAGCTGGACAAGGAGGGCCTGGCAGGGCTCCGGCAGCGCGGACACCCCCCTCAGGTGCTGGACCCCATCCTTCTGATGCTGGATGGTGTTGCAGAGGCAGCCGTGGAAGGGCAAGCTGCCAGTCACCACGGCAAGAAGGACCACCCCCAGGCTCCAGATGTCCAACTTCTTGGCATCGTGGGGGTAATGCAGCCACATCTCCGGGGCCATGTAGGCTTCTGTTCCGCAGAAGGTGCTGCTCAGTTCTGGGTAGCTGCTCATTTCCTTGCTGAGGCTAAAGCCAGCAATCTTGGCCTGGCGGCCATCAGCACTGAGCAGTGTGTTCTCACACTTGAGGTCACGATGCACGATGTTGCGGTCGTGGAGGCAGTGCACGGCCCCCACCACCTGCACAAAGATGTCCCGGGCGTCGGGGACGCAGGGCAGCTTGCCCAGCTGCTGCAGCCGCTGCTGCAGGTCGAAGGCTGCCGACTCCATCACGATGTAGACCATGCCGTCGGTCAGCTCAAAGATCTCAAAGATGAGCACGATGTTGGGATGATCCAGCTCACGCAGGATGGAGAGCTCCCGGGGCAGAAACTTCTCCACAAATTCTGGAGAGGCCCTTCGCTTGTCCACCATCTTGATAGCTAGGGGGACCGTGTACTTGGGGGAGGTGGCCGCCCTCACCGTGGAGAACGCACCCTCTCCTAAGGTCTCCCCCAGCGTGAAGCCCAGCTTCTGGAGGAGCTTCTTGTCTTTGTCAGTGTTTGGCATCTTAGCTGGTCCGCATAGGACGAAAGCGTGCCTGCAGTCGACCTTCACAAACCTGCAGTGGTTCCACAGGTGCCCTGTGGGGCTGAGGGTCCACCCAGGCACTGCGACAAAGTGTGACAGTGCCTCACTATGACTGCGATGTCAACGTGGTCCGACGGCTCTGCGCTGCTCCTGGGTGTCCCAGCTTGTCATGCATACGCACTGGGAGAACTGCCAGCACTGAATATATATACATATATATATATTTACCTGTTTCTGCTCTTGAGTTGTCAGAACAGGGACTGTCTGATGACAAGAGTTTAAATGTGACTGTTCTGGAGCAAATAATCACTTTGGAGACCCAGAGCTATTTTCTGCAGGATATTAAAATCAGGTATTAAAATCAGAACTACGCAAAATGGCACCAGAGAGTGATTTGTACCACCTCTAATTACAGGACACCTCGGCTGGGTGTCAAGATTTAGTTTTTGATTATGACAGTGCAGGAAATGGTTTCTCAAGGTGGGCTTTCCAGCTTGGGGCGGTGCGGAAGGGGAGCCTGCTCTTTCAGCAGAAACAGCTTTGTGAACTTCTTTGAGTTGCGCTCCCGTGATTTTCACCAAAAATGATAACGATGCAAACAGCGAGGCATTCCCTTGTTGTAAGCTGGGGGTCACCAGGAGTGGATTCAGAAGAAGGGAGCAGGAGGCAGAGAGCAGGAGGGGAGAGGAGACGCGGGCAGTGCCTGAGGGCTGTGCAGTCGGGCAACAGCAGTGACTTGCTTGAGAGTGGCCCCTCTGCTCCGCTTCTGCTCACAAAACACACCAGAACCTTGATGAGGCTGCGTTTGCTAGGACTTTCCTGTGCTTCTACCCAGCCGCTGAAGAAGACGTCCTCTGCCTGCTTTTGGCACAAATGCTCTGCTGCTAATGGCAGAGGCAATTTCCAGGTCTGCATGGGAGCCAAACTACACGCCGATGGTTGCCAGGAACTCCACTATTTATGGGTGTGTATTTCCTCCGTGGGAAGACAGCAGCTAATCTGTGGGTGCCCAGCCTTTTGGCTTGCCCGGGCTGCCCCCACAGAAGAGGGGCTGCCTCGGTTTCCCACAAACCAAGGTGTCACTCGGGCTTGATGGCCATCTCAGCAGCTCTCAGGGAGCTCTCGAGGTGCTGCTCAGAGAGTTTAGACCAAGTTTTACTCCTGCTGTGCTTCACCCTTGAGAGCAGCTGCTCACGCATGCACGTCCTGCCAAGCAGCCATGGCGCGAGTGAGGCGTGACTGTGGAGCGGGGGATGTTGTTCTCCGGTACCAGAGACCTGATCAAGTTTTTGAGTAGAACACCTGACTGCAGCTCCATGCGCTCTGCTCACAGGTATTGCATTTCTGTCGACCGGGCACTGAGAACCAGAGACAGGCTGTAGGTACCACCTTCCAGGGTGGACACAGAAAGGGAGGGCGGGCACTGTGATGACCAGAGGGCTGAAGCAGCTCTCCCATGAAGAAAGGCTGAAGGAACAGAGCTTGTTTAGCTTGGAGAAGGATCCAGGGAGACTTTATTGTGGCTTTCCAGTACTCGAAGGGAGCGTACAAACAGGAGGGAGAATGGCTGTTTATGGGGTGGATAGTGACAGGACAAGGAGTGGTTTTCAACTGACACAGGGGAGGTTTAGGTTGGATCTGAGGAGGAAGTTTGTCACACAGAGGGAGGTGAGGCACTGGAACAGGTTGCCCAAGCAGGCTGTGGATGCCCCATCCCTGGAGGCATTCAAGGCCAGGCTGGACGTGGCTCTGGGCAGCCTGGTCTGCTGGTTGGCGACCCTGCACACAGCAGGGGGTTGAAAGCAGATGATCACTGTGGGCCTTTCCAACCCAGGCCATTCTACGATTCTTTAGCAAGAGATGGCTTGAGAAGGTGGATGCTAGTCCAGACATGGGGGCAGACCCCCCTTGTGGGACAGTGGGAACCAGCAGCTCCAAAAACAGGAATGGAGTGCCACTGGAGGGGCACTGCTGGACGAGGGCAGCACCCTGGTGGTACAGGACATGCTTTAGGTGGAAAGACTTCACCAGCACGGGCGGCCTTGAGAGAGCTGTGCCCAGTCTCGGGTGCCCAGCACATGGGGGTGTCGGAGGCACGGGAGAGCCCACAGAGGAGCACGGGGCTGAGCAAAGGGAGGCACGGCAGAAGAACACAGGGGACCCTGCTGACCCGGGCCTCCCTGTGGGCACGCCAGCTGCTATCCCTAGGGCAGCTGCGAGCACATGGGCCTCTGTGGGCCCACAGCCACAGCCAGGCCTTTGTGATGCCTGGGCGGCACCACGCCCAGAGGCCATTGTGATGTGGACGGGTAACCGCAGCTCCTGGCAGGGCCAGAGCCCTCGGGTGCTCACTCCGAGGAGAGCAGCTCTGTCAGGAGGCAGCAGCTCGACTTGGTGCTTTTCTCTGGTCTCCGGACATGGAGATGCTGAAGGAAGAGGAGCCTAAGGCTCACTCTCAGCCCAACCAAGGGCTGCCGAGCGGACAGGAGCAGGATGAGGTGAGGCTCAGGGAGTGAGGGAGAGACCAGCAGCATGACGGGATGGTGTGGAGAGCAGCAGGAGGAGGGACGCGGTGCTGGGGAGAGCCGGCCAGCTGGCCCTGAGCACCTTACAGCCTGAGCACTGCGCTTCCTGACACCTGGGAGCATCTCCACACAGAGCCAACGATGCCTGGGAAGGCCAAGGCCCACGTGGCCCTGGAAGCTTGGAGACGAGGGGCAGAGAGCAGCTTGGCCACGCTCAGCTCTGCCATCCATGGGGCAGGCAAAGCCCAGGCCCAGGCCCAGTGGGCCCAGTGGGCCCGGTGGCACAGCGGGTGCTGTCGGGCCAGTGTGGGCGCTCAATCCCTCTCCTTCTGTTCCCCGCAGGTGATCCGCAGGCCACCTCACACAATGACAGCGGGCAGCCAGAGCCCAGAATCCTCCCTCCGAGAGGACAGGCTGCCGCCGCTGCCGGCTCCACACGGCAGCCACCAGGCACAGGTAGGGAGACCCAGGGAGACCAGGTGCTGACAAGCAGGCAGCTGGCAAACAGCAGGACTTGCTAGAGGAGACGGCCGGGCCGTCTCCATGTCAGACTGAGCCAGGAGAGAGAGGAGCTGCTCTCTTCCCAGACAGCTCTGGGATGGCAGCGGCCCATGCAGCTGCGCCACCAGGACAGGTTGCAGGAGCATTTGCAGCAGGGCCATGGAGGACAACACACGGAAGAGCCCAAAGTAACTCGGCCTTTCTCCTTGCCTTCTCTTGCAGGCAAACGATGCGGAAGGCAATGAGACGCTGTCCCGCGGAAGCGTCTTGCAGGGAGACACGGCCAGCGTGCCCACCTTGCCACCTCCGCCAGAGCAGGCAGTGGCTCAGGCAGCCGCAGCACAGCACGTGCCCGCAGCTGAGGCACCAACATCTGCCAGCGGCACCCGCGAGCTGCCTGATCTGCCAGCAGCAGCCTCTGTCTCTAGCTGCAGCGGAAGGGAAAAGGTCATCGTGCCTGAAGCCCCTGGCCATCAGGAGCTTTGCGCAACTGCTCTGGACAGCCTCGGCAAACAGGACGAAGCAGCAGGATCGGGCAAACAGAAAACTGCTCCACCGAGCCCAGCCATCCCTGACGCAGCAGTGGAGAACACTGTGCAATCCCCCGTACCACAAGTCCCAACAGAAGCTGTGGCTGTACGCATCACGCAGCAGGACCTGACACAAGCTCAGCAAGCAGCGGGAGCAGCAAAAGCAGACGAGGCCCAGAAGGCCGCACACAGATCTGGGCCTGATCCCGAAGAGCTTACAGCAGCAATGGCTGCCCACAGAGAAGCTGCACGCGCTTTCTCACGCTGGGGCTACAAGTCAGGGCACCACGGAGGGCCAAGGGCCTATCGGTACCCAGCCGCCATGAAGCCGTGCATCCGGTGCCAAGAGATGGGCGCTAGGCTGTGGCTGCACCATGAGACTCGAAAGCCATGTCGAAAGATCCTGTCAGAGGACACAAAGCTTCTGACAAAGATGGCTAAAAGTTGTGCGGCCTGTACTGGGCACAGCCTAGACGAATACTGGGAAATAAAAAGGCAGGTGAGGAACACCAGGAAGCAGAGAGCAAGGCAGAAACTCCCGTGTGTTCCAGAGCACGAGCCACAGGGCACGGCAAAGGAGGATGAGCTGGAAGAAGCTGATGATGAAGAGCCAAAGATCATAAGCCACTGGGTCAACCCCAGGATCGCAGCCTTCATCCGGGACCCGCAGGCTTCTCCTCAGCAAACGCCCGGCTCTTCCAGCATCACGGACACAGAGGTTTTGGGAGAGTCAGATGGCCAGGCACAGAGCACGGCTCTTCCTGCCTCAAGGCACGCAGATGCCAAGGCTGGAGGTGATACGCACGATGGCCATGGGATGCCAGCATCCACACCAACAGCGGAAGAGGAGAACGCTCCAGCTTCATCTCTCCTGAGCGAACAGAGCCCAGCGGCGAGGGATGAGAGCCAGAGGCCGTGTCTGCATGAGCCAACAGCCTGTGCCATTCCTCTGCAGGACACAGCCCAGGCCATGGTGAGTCCAGGCGTCGGGAAGTGCTGGAGGAGACAGGTGGGCCGACCCCCTGTCAGACTGAGCCGCACCGAGCGTGGTCAGCTGTCGGGGCATGGCGGGGGCTGCTGCAGGGAGCCCCAGGCCCAGCAGGTGCCACATGAGGAGCTGCTCTCTTCCCAGCCAGCTCTGTGGAGCAGGCTGCGCCACCAGGACAGGTTGCAGGAGCATTTGCAGCAGAGCCATGGAGGACAACCCAGGGAAATGTCCCAACTCACTTCTTTCTTCTTGCCTTCTCTTGCAGGAGAACAAGCTGGAAGAGAATGAGACACTGCCCGGCAATGGGGTCCCGCAGGGAGACACGGCCAGCGTGCCCACCTTGCCACCAGAGCAGGCAGTGGCTCAGGCAGCCGCAGCACAGCACGTGCCCGCAGCTGAGGCACCAACATCTGCCAGCGGCACCCGCGAGCTGCCTGATCTGCCAGCAGCAGCCTCTGTCTCTAGCGGCAGAGGAACGGAAGAGGTCTTTGTGCCTGAAGCCCCTGGCCAACAAGAATCTCTCCCGTCTTCTGGCGCGAGTCGCGGTGAGCGCCGGCCACGGCGCAATCTGCTCAGGAGGGCGCTTGGGCGGCTGCTCAGGGTTTGCTGCTGCTGCTGCATCACAAGGCAGGAAGAGTAGCGGTGTCGGGCCACCAGTACCAGGCGACTTCTCAGAGCTGATCTCGCCCAGGCATGCCGAGACTGCGACGCTGGCTCCAAGATGAGACCAAGACCTTGGCCTGAGACAACAGCCCATCTTGCTAGAGGACACAATCCTCTCCACCCGTGCCAGGTCGATTTAACTGGGCCCCTCCCTCCGCCTGAGGGAGTGAGATATGCCCTCACCTGCCTCAGTCAGGTCCCTTCCAACCCAAGCCATTCTGTAATCCTACCTGATTCTACAACTGTGCTTTACAACTTCTCTGGTTTACAGACCTTCAATCAGATTGTAGCTCTTGCTTGATAATAAATCCACCAACATTTAACACCCCAGAAAGACGTTTGAATTCTCTCGCCAACTCCTTATCTCACGAATTCACAAGACCTGGGCATAAGAACTCATAGGAACATAAAAAAGCAGAAGGCTCTCTCCCAGCTCTGAATAAGGGATCCAAATTGCCTAACTACATTCTGCACAGACCAGAGGGCACTCACACCCCATGTCGTGGTTGCCCCCATCAGCTGTGCTAGCTCCACTCCTGCAGATTTCCAGCTTTCCTCCAGCCAAAATCCCAAGCAAGCCCCAAGTGCCACGGCTGCTCCCACAGCTGGCTCTGCCTGGACAAGGAACCTTGGGCTCCCAAGACGACAGCCGTTTTTACTCTTGCAGACACACAGACTTTGCAGTGAGTTAGAATTTGCAAGGCTAAGCATAGACCCGTGAAAACATGGGACAGCAAGCAATGCATACATCTGGCAATTACATTTTGGCTACTGCTGACTTCTGTTCTTCACCACTGAAGCACTTGAAAAGACAGAGCCGTGGGGGTGACTGTGATTGTTAAATATTTCTCTTTGAGTACCAAGAGCTGTATACGGTAGTTCGTCTTCCTCTCCCTCCATCTCACCTTGCTATCAGACACAGCAGCAACCAACAGGCTCCTCAAAAGACAGCCGTGATGTTACTTCTTTCTCTGGGCAGACACATGTTCATTTCCCATGCTACCGCTCCAGGATCAGCTCTATTATCCTCTGTGACAGGAGGCCCTGTTGGCAGAGCACCAGTCTACAGTGGTTGGCATTGATACTCCCTGCCTCCTCTCTTACACGATGCTACTATGGGTGCAGGAGAGGACCTCTCCTGGGACCAAGCAATTTGCAGGTGGCAACACTGAGAGGATAGTGGGACATTTCCGCAAACAGTTTGTTTCCCATATTTCCTAGCATCATATAAGTATTTCTGTGGTTTCAGAAAGAAATATACAAGCAGCTAAAAAGGATGCAAGGCATAAGAAGCAGATTAACAGTCGTTTAGTAATGGACAATGATAATCCTAGATAGTCTACAGTTGAAAATGAAGTCTGATGTTCACAAGCAAACAATCATCCAGAATGTATCGACTGTTCTCATCTGGCTCCAGGAGTTTAAAATCAAAGTCTTTTGAGATCTGGCAAAGTGCAAAAACAGCACTCTCAGCTTGCAGGCTAACTGCTATGACTAGATGCTACAAGACAAGGAGTAAAACATCCTTATAGTGCCACATGCCAAACATCCCTGTGATTATATTACGAAGGAGGTTGTTTACAACTTGAGAAGCACTGTAAAGAAGCTGTCAGTTTGGAAGCTTATGGGCACTTGGGTAACATCTCCCCATGGAGCCTCTGACTTGACATTTCCGTATTTTTGATCCGCAAAGATCTCTATTTTTAGTCAGCAAGAAAAACCCAAATGTAGCCTGTGAAAATACAAAACTGCAAACCCTTATCTATGCAAAGGGAGCATCAGACCAAGCACCCACGAAAACTACCAAAAGTTTAGAGAGGTCATAAGCTGGGTCCACGTCTGTACACAGGAACTTTTCACATTCAGTAAAACCTGCAAGCAAGTTAAAATTAGATCAAATTTATTTGTGTGCCTAATTATACACTGAGAAGCATAGCTCATTCTGGCAGACAGGCTTAGGTAACAGGTTTCTTTCATCATAAGCCTACAGTTTCAAAATCTAGTCAGAAACTTTGCCCACCAGGCGCACCTCGTGCCCAACACCTGTCAGTACCCAGAGAAACCAGCACAGCTCAGCTCGGCACAAATCCCCACCAATTCTCTGCCAGCCGCCCAGCAAATCACAGGGTGCCCTCTGCAGCACACACTCCTCCACACTGGCACAGGTTGCCCAAGCAGGCTGTGGATGCCCCGTCCCTGGAGGCATTCAAGGCCAGGCTGGACGTGGCTCTGGGCAGCCTGGTCTGCTGGTTGGCGACCCTGCACACAGCAAGGATTGGAACCAGACGATAATTGTGGTCCTTTCCAACCCAGGCCATTCTGTGATTCAATGATACCTGCCAGCCTCATCACGGCTTCACGTGTAGAAGAGCGGCAGATTTTAGAAATGCACCGGGACAAAACATCAGGGCAGATTTTAATGAGGCCCTCCAAACCGAACGACGCACGCGGCACCACGGCTGCCACGTCAAGGACAGACGCGAGGCCGGCAGCTCGGCGCGGTGAGCGCAGGGGAACGAAGCGGCAGCTCGTGAGGGAGCGGTGCCACCCGCTGTTCTCATCCGCTCCGCTCCATCCCCCCGCTTTCCCCGCGAGATGGCGACGCCGCCCAGCGACCGCCGCGAGGGGAGCCGGGCGCGGAAGGCCCGCGCCGCACTTCCGCCGGAAACCGAAGGGGAACCGGAAGTGGCGGGGCGCGGCGCGTGCCGGTGTCCTGGCACTGGCGGCAGCTGTGGCGCCGGTGAGTGGCGGCAGAGTCGGGCCCAGCCCGGCTACCGGCGGCGCGGGGGTGAACGGGAGCGGGCACGGCCGCGGCGGCTGAGGGCAACAGGGCTCGGGCCGGGCCGGCAGCCCGGTGGGACCGCCGGTGAGAGCGCGAGGTGCGGCGGGCGCGTTGTCTGCTGCCACGTTTAGCACGGAAACGGCTTATCCCTTATCGGCACCTAAAGCGCGTCTCCTTTCCAGGAACAATGCTTTCCGAAAGCAGTTCGTTCATGAAGGGCGTGCTGCTGGGAGGAATCTTCTGCGTAGTGGTCACACTTCTTGGACACGTGAAGATCGGCCATGGGACCAGAGCACGTCATCACGAGCACCATCACATTCAGGCTCCCAACAAAGAGGAAGTGTTAAATCTTTCAGAGGATGAACGACTGGAGCTCAGCCAGAGCATCCGCGTTTACTGCATCGTCCTCGTGAAACCCAAAGACATCGGGCACTGGGCTGCAGTGAGAGAGACGTGGAGCAAGCACTGCGACAAGGCAGAGTTCTACAGCTCTGAGAACGTTAAAGTGTTCAACGCTGTAGTCCTCAACACAAACGATATGTGGACAATGATGAGAAAAGCTTACAAGATAACCTATGAGCGTTATAAAGATGAATTCAACTGGTTCTTCCTCGCCTATCCAACAACATTTGCGATCATTGAAAATCTCAAGTATTTCTTACTGAAGAAAGACCCTGCACAGCCTTTTTATATAGGCCACACTATGAAATCTGGTGACCTGGAGTACGTAGATGGCGAGGGAGGAATTGTCTTAAGCATTGAATCACTAAGACGACTGTCACGCGTTTTTGAAGACTCTGACAAATGTCCAGAGCAAGGCGGTATGATTTGGAAGCTCTCTGAGGACAAACAACTCGCAGTATGCCTGAAGTATACCGGAGTGATTGCTGAAAACGCAGAGGACTCCGAAGGAAAGGATGTTTTTAACACCAAATCGGTCAACGCTCTCATTAAAGAGGCAATGGCGAGTCGGCCTGAGCAGGTGGTGGACGGCTGCTGCTCAGATATGGCCATCACTTTCAACGGGCTGTCTCCCAACCACATGCACGTGATGATGTACGGCGTGTACAGGCTGCGGCCCTACGGCCACGCTTACAGCGACGCGCTCGTCTTCTTACCCCCTGCAGGTTCAGACAATGACTGATGTCCTTCAGAGAGGAGATGGGACCAAGGAGGCAGCTGTTCTCGTGGCACGCGTTTGTACAGACACTCCGTTTTCTTATCCGATCGCACTCGTGCACGTTTTTTTGCACAAAGATTTGGTAAAGCTCTTAATTTTAAAAGAGACAGTTGAAAGGTCTCCTTCCAAAGTCTTTTATACAGGAACGATTCTGGCTTTTTGACAGTGCTGGAATGAACATAAAAGAGTTGTCTGGGATAAAAGGAAATTAAGTTTATGGGGGGGAGGGAAGGGCATTGTATATCTTAGTATTTATTAATGAAAAGTCAAAAGAACTTTAGTCTGCTATAAATATATTTTTGCAAGATTTTGATTCTCTCAATTCTTCCAGACACTTCCAGAATGTCTTTATATCTTTTTAAGAGGAATCAATAAAACTGACTACAGATTCAGTCTGAAAGACCAATTTTTATGTGATTTCCTTTATGCTGAAGCATAGAGCAGCTTGAAATGTACTGGTTAAGCAGCCCATAGGTGCACCTGTTGCTTTATGTGCAATCTCCTAACTCAGGAACAAGCTAGCAGGAAGCAGCTGACAGAAGAAATCTGTTAAGTTAATGCAGAATAATATTAAGCAAACTTTAAACTGCCTGCCTTAATCTCACAAAAGAACAAGATAACTACATTTGAATATTAGCATTACATAAATATTAGCATGGTCAGGTAGCCTGTTAGCACAGAAGTAATTGTTCATTTAAAGCTGTTAAATAAGAATATTAGAATAAAAGTTCTACTTGTTTTCAGTGTTAGAGGTGCTAATAGTGTTTACACGGAAGAAGTTGGTTAGCTGTGAATGCAAGCATAAAGCACAGCTCTATTTACAGACCTTTCTGAACAGTAAGGTGCAGATAGATCAACATGCTTCCACACTCAGCCTCTCTTTGTTCACAGTGCCAAACACATTAAGTGCACAAAAACATTTACAGAACTCTCAAACACTTTATGTGCATTTGAAATCTCAAGCTTTACACGTCACCTCGTCATGTTCTTTTCCTCCACCAGTAACAATTAAGTGGCAATAAACAGCACTTCGGTGTGTTTACTCCATTTAGCATCCACTTACCTGACCCAGACATTACAAAGCCTTAAAGTGGTACCACTGGTGCTACATTACCTATAGAAGAGCTTAGAAGACATAAGGTTGGTCTGCTGAAGAAAGCTGTGCTATCTGTAATTCTTCATCCTAGCTTTAGCTGCAGCAGGGGAGGAAAGGTTGTGAAAGAGCTAATCCAGAGCTGATCAGTAGCAACAGTATTTTCTTCTGAGCAACATTTTTTATTAAGAATGGCACCAAGGCAGCCACCACAGCTGTTTCAGAGGAGACTTGGGGACAAGACGGAAGAAGCAAGCCAAGGACTGACTAGCTCATCTTATGCACAAAGGAACCCCTGAGGCACAAACTGATTCCCCACAGCACTAACAAATCAGCAAAGTTATGGCACAGCCTTGAAGATGTGTAATTATGTCCATCACTCTGAAAGGAAGGTTTGAAGGGACTCCACTTCTGTCTGCAATATAGTGGTGTGGGATACACTGGTAATTACATGCATACTTTCAGATATACCTTATCATTTTCAAAAGCAGTCTTGTAAATGATTTTACAGGAGTAATGTAAGAATAGCACACGTTAATACTTCAATCTCTTGTGATGCAATTTGACTTCAGAATTAGATTGAGAACACCTCTGCCATACCTGCTGTAAAGGTCACAGAAATGAAACCTGCAGGGCACTGCACACAAAAATCAAGCCCTACCATTAGTAAAATACAAGTGTTAGAAAAGAGACTTAAAGTATTAATAAATACTTCCAGAGACAGAGTTATGAACAGTAGACCTTAATGTTTTCTTAGTTTATTGAATAATTCCATGGCACAGTCTGTTTTTCCATAGACACAGCTTTGGGTATGCAGTCACTGAACAAAGTGGCAGATTACACAGACAAACAGTGCTCTCTAACCACCTGTGCAGGTGTACCTGTGCAGCAGCTCCAGAAGCTCCCTTGGATCCCTTGTGAAGCTCCACTCGGCTCTAGGGCTACGTTTTGCTATCGTGCCTTTGTTGAACAGTGATTTTGTTTCTGCTCCTAAAGGTGCAAGCAGGGAGGAGTGCATCAGGCACCAAGTGGCACGTTCTCCATTTGGAGTATGAGCACCACTGCTGTAAATGCCACTGCAAGGAGAGCTGTACCAGTGTTGGTAGGTTGAAATTTGTTTATATTCTTAAGTTATGATCTAAGATAGAAGAATTTATAGTCCACAGGTGACTTTATGTTCTCAAATCCTATAGATAAATGCTTCTTCAAAAGAAGTGCTCCTGAAGTCAAATACTGAAGTTAATGCTGGTAATAAATGAAGTTAAAAAAAAAAAAAAACAAAAAAAAAACACATTTCTCCACATTCAATAAACAGGCCAGTGAGATGTTAAATCAGAAGCAAAAAAATTCTGACGTGTTTTTTGTTGGGCTTAGAAACTGTACTAATTGTATTTCACATACATTTTACATTACTGCTTTAGAGGAGCATAAAAATGTAAACATTCCTTGTTTTTTTCCTCCTTTTCCTTTGAAATTCTGCTCCCAGTCCATGCAGGGTCTTTCCCACCAGATACCTTCAGTGACTGAGGACTCAGGTTTAAGACAAACCAATTAAAAACTGTAATAAAAAGAAATCTAGAAAACTATAGCAGCCTATCAGTACTTTTGCATTCACTTGTTTTATTTAGCATTGCCACAGAACAAAATAATTTGTACATTCAGTCACATTAAAAACGAGGAATTACAAAGCAGTCCACATTTAACCTAAGTGCATTCCCTTGGAGTAACACAGTTCCTTTTGTTTCACTTGTATGTCTTCATATGCCAAAGACCATCATTTAAATAGTGGATATTTTCAATACCAATCCCTTTGTTGACCTTCTCACTGTTGAAGAACAAAAGCACAGAAGTGTTTGGTTAATTTGGTTAATTAGAGCACTACAAAGCACCACACTGGAAGTACAAGCTGTGCCTGTAAAGGCAGGATGGGCAAACAGGAAACACGTCAGCAGTACAGAATTTGACCTCATGGTTACAAGCGTGTCACAGAACCAAATGCAGGTGAGCACTGGTGGCTTTGTACATCTGCATTTGTTTTGTGCTCATCTTTCTTTCCAGTTATGAATCCCATGGAAAAAAGATCTACTTTTACCACAACAAACAAGACAAAACTAATCATTCTAGGGCAGAAAAGTTTACATCCCCTGGGAATCAAGAAGGAAAATACCTCTGTGTTAATTCCACCAATGCATCACGTATCATAACGTAAAATGATCTAGAGAGCACTGTTTCTCAATTTTCTGTTTTAGACAGTCACAGAAAACAGCACACGGCTGCACAGAGCAACACCATCTCCTTCTCCTCTCCAGCTTATGTTACTTCCCACAGGAATACAACATTCAAGTGAATTCGAAGTCAGGATTAGGAACAGCCAGGCTTTCAGTGATCACAGCAGATCTCTGCAGATGTAGGATGGGACACAGGCACTTACATCTCCTTCTCTCAACCTTTTCCTTGAGTCCATCAAAGGCACCACAAATAATTCAGAGAAATGATTATCCAAGTGCAGGCCCAGGCTGCTGTGGTGCCATTCTACCCCTGTTCATTGGAACGCACCCCCACCTTTCCCCTGTGCTTTCATTACTGCTTACAGCAGCACAGTGACACAGTACAGAGGATGACAGTCCAGCTGAGAATTACCCCCACAAGAAAGATTGATTTGTTTTCATCAGAACCAGCTCTGTCACCCACACCATAGCTGGTGGGGCTGGAATCAAAGCAGCCCAGACCTACTTGGGTTGCTTTGTAAGATGGCTGCAAGACGTCACAGAACTCAAGATAACAGAAAAGTTTCATCTCCTAATTCTGGATTATCAGAATGCTAAGAACAATCTACATTCTTTTCAGTTTTATGCCTCCTTTTCATTTCACTCATTGTTTACCCCCAGTCAGATCTCTGTAGCTCACAAGAAGCTTAGCTAGCAAGGATTTTAGGCAGGAATGCTGCATGTGGGTCCAAGGCAAATAAAAAAAAAGAGAGAAAAAAAAATAGAAACCAGCTGGTCAGCTCAAGTACCAGCAGAACTTCAGTCTCTGCTGCCCTTACATGAAAATAAATAAAATCACTTGAACAATTTCAGCCTGCTCAGACCCAAATTCCGTCTCTTGCCCAGCACAGGCAGTAAATACTCAGAGGTATTTCTTTGTTCAGCAAAATCTCTGAGAAAGCACTATCAGAGCGAAAGAAATATTGACATTCAGAGACACCACTGAAGTTGTTTGTCTTAAAATCTATGTTCGCATACAGTAACTATTTTGACTCCATTTGGTGAATAAATAACTGGGAAAGACACTCCTTGCCTCCTTCTCCCAGCTTAATGTTAATCAAAAAAACGAAAGCTTAAATAAATGCTACACATAAAAGAAACACATTGCAACAGTGATTCAATAACCTTGACAGTAGAGCTTAAATTACAAACTAAAAAAGAAATTATAAGATGGGACAAGCTATATTTCATTTTTTACACGACTTACATGTCATCAGCTGACATCTTCATGACTCCCACACATAATGCATGTTGTTTCCCCTCCGCCATTATTGCCTAAAAATTACCACTAAGGAAAACAGGGTGGTTTTTTTGTTGTTGTTTTTTTTAAAAGTTATTTCCAAAAAGTAAAAGCAGTAACAAAAAATTGGAGGAAATGACTTCACAAAAAAAAAAAAAAAAAGCATCAAACTCCCTAGTTGAACTTTTGGCCCTTCAGTAATTGCAGCTCTTTGAAGGTAAGCAAAATTAACAGCTGAGCCGCAGCGCACAGAATGTGAAGCACATATTTATGAACTCTGAACAACAATCACTAAACAATCTCCCACCACCTCCCTCCAGATCTCCCTTCACACCTAATGCAGGGGAGCCTCTGCTGTTGTGGAAAAAGGCTGCAGCTCCACATGGGGCCCATGTTACATCACACTGCACAGAAGAACTGAGGCATATCTGAAGAAATCTAGAAGATAATGGAATCCTTCTCAAAGCTTGTCAGCATGTAATACTGAGTGTGCATCTTCTCCAATCACATCTGAATAGCAGCAACAGCTGTAGAGGTTGGCACTGATGCTGAATTTGATAGAATCATAAAATGGTGGGACCACAATGCTCATCCAGTTCCAACCCCCTGCTGTGTGCAGGGTCACCAACCAGCAGACCAGGCTGCCCAGAGCCACGTCCAGCCTGGCCTTGAATGCCTCCAGGGATGGGGCATCCACAGCCTGCTTGGGCAACCTGTTCCAGTGCCTCACCTCCCTCTGTGTGACAAACTTCCTCCTCAGATCCAAGCTAAACCTCCCCTGTCTCAGTTGAAAACCATTCCCCCTTGTCCTGCCGCTATCCAACCTTGTAAAATACACTCCTTTCAAATGTTAGAAGGCCACAGCGAGGTCACCCTGGAGCCTTCTCTTCTCCAAGCTAAACAAGCCCAGTTCCCTCAACCTTTCTTCACAGTAGAGGTGCTCCAGTCCTCTGATCACAGAACAGCCTGGGGTGAAAAGGACCACAATAATCATCTAGTTCCTTTCTCAGTAATGCATTCACTCCTTAAGAAATGAACTATGTTCTTCTATAACTAAAGGAGATAATTGTATTAAGGAGGCAGGGGAAAAAATTATTTTGTACTTCATCTCATTCTGCCTAACACCAGGAGTTCTTATTTCCCATCTAACCAAGCCCAGCAGGAATAGTGAATTTTGGGGTGGTTCTGAAACATCACAACAGGAAAACAGAATTCAGAACAATTCGAATCTTTCGAAATAACATTCAAAACATTGGCAAATCTTCTCAGATTACTAGTTAGTCCACAAAATAATATTCAACACTGAAGTAATTAAGTTTGTGACCAGCTGAACATACACATACAAACTTAACTCAGCAAGAAGTAATTCCTAATTAAAGAAGGATACAACAACAGTGTCAACGGCAGCAGGGTAAAGTTTTGCTCCAGGAGATGTCAGGCCAGGACACATTATATTAGCTCCACTCAGTACGAATTTAATGGCTCCTTTATCAACCTGCTGATGTGGTAGAATAAATGGATCTAAGAGGGGAAAGACACAGCATTACAATTAATACATTCAGATAACAATATAAATAACAAAATAACAATTTGTTATCACGCTGGGGGAATTAAGTGTGCAATGCGCTGCATGGGCAGGAGGCGAGAAATAATTAGCAGCACACTGGGCAGCACTGTCCTGAACAAACACAGCTACTGTTTTTCCTGATTAAATCTTTGTTCTGAGAAGCAAAGGCTGGGAATCTGAGAACCAAACACAGGCCCATCCTTCCTGCACGTGCACACAGCCCTTCAAAAACCGTACCAAGCTTCCCCAAAGAAGACAATCACTGAAGGGACTCTAGAAATAAACACTTCAGAATAACGGGACAAAATATGGGAAGGCAGACACAGTTCATGAATGTCAGCTCCCAAAGGCATTCTCCAAGTCTGTGCAACAGCACACGGCTGTTCAAACATGGTTTGCAAATCCAGATCAGCATTTCACAGACAGCCAAAGCCATCCAAAGCAGACACAGAATGGAGCAGAACAGCAAGAGCAGAGATAAAGTAATGCAAAAAAACCACTATTTAAGAAGTAAAAACCACGCAGTGTAAGTTCTAGAAGGAGATGAGCATCCACTGCATCACTGAACTGCTAGTTAAAGACAACTTTTGCAGTAAGAACCTACAAATATTTAAAGGTAGCAAGAAGGGTTTAAAAAAAGGCTTGAAACAACAGATAGGGTAACAGGATTCACAACAATAAATGTAGACTCCAATAGAAAAACCATCTGCACAAAGCCCCACAAGAATTCTGCAACGTAATACCTAAAAATCAAAGGTCAGATTACTTAACATAGAGAATTACATTTATTCTGGAGAAAACAAGCCACACAGATTCCTGAAACAGCAGTGCAAGTGCAGCTGGAAATGCATAATGCATCTTTAAGACCTGCAACGTGCACTACATAAATACTCAGTTGTACAGAAGTCTGCTTGATCCCCACACTCACCCCTCTGCTCCCACCATCACCATCCTCAGGGAACTTACATTTGTGAAGTAATCTTAGTGTTGGGTAAAAAATCCCTTCTCTTTGTCTGAAGAACAGCAATTCTCCATTCACAGTGAGGATTTCTATATGTTCATGACTGCAAGGCAAAAGAAATGTAACTTTAGTAACTACTCAGCTCTTTTGTAAATCAAATGCATCACGTACTCTGGTCTATCTTGGCAACTGAGGATAATTAAGGCAGTCAATTATCAGGAAAATTTAAAACTAAAAATATCAGATGCTTTCTTCAATAATGGCTTCATGCACTATTCTCTCTACTTAAAAGGTCTGCAGACAGACAGACAGCTGTTCACAAAAGCCAGCAAAAAAATCCTACCCTCTATTAAAAAAAAGTAAACCAAACAATATATGGGAATCCAAAATCAGTAATAGTAATAAAAACAACCTGGAAGCTATCTAAACAAGTTTGATTTCCTGAAGCCATAAAGCTGAAGCCCAAGAGAGCCACCATACAGGTCAGATGTTTGCCACCAGGCATTCTCATTTTCCTCCAGCACCCTACAAACATGCTTTCAACAGCATGATGAGCACACATAAAATTTCTGGCTCAGTTGTAACACACACTGCTATCTACAAGAATGGACTTATGCTTTTTAAAACTCCTAGGCCATTCTCCCATAGAAAGTAAACAAGTACATGAAGCAACCCAAGCACGTTGGAAACAGAGGTTAAAGAAAAAGAAACTTACCATCTTACTATTTTGACAGGGTCTTTCTTTGGCATAATTTGGTTTAGCCATGGTTCAATAACAGGAAACTGGTCTATCAGTTGGTTCTTAATACCTTTAATAACTGAAGTCTTCAGCTGGATACAGTTTGATACGTTCTCCTTTTCATCAAATCTGCCAAGCAAAAACATCTCAGAAACCACAGAATCCGCTGCCCGCCAACACAGCACTCACAAGGCATTCTTCAATAAATATATGCATGCCCTGCTTTGAGCACGGGCTTACATGGGCCGTGACGCCGGCCCTGGGCGGGGCAGGCAGGGTCACCCGGCACCGTGAGCGCGCCCACGGAGCCCCCAGCGCCATTCACCGCCTCGCGGGGCGGCTTTCGCTGACAGCAGCACCGCTTACGGCCCTGGCCAGCCGCGTTCTCACAGAATGGCCAGGGTTGGAAGGGAAGGGACCTCAAGGATCACGAATCTCCAACCCCCTGCCACACGCAGGGCCACCAACCTCCCCATCTAATACCAGACCAGGCTGCCCAGGGCCGCATCAAATCTGTTCCCGCAGCCCCCCGCCCGCACTCCGCATTATCACAGAGTTTCGACAACGCAACGCCCCAGATTGCTTTTTTTTTTTTTTCCCCCCCTCTTTCCTCTGACACCAAGGATTGGAAGGCAGAGCGCAAGACGAGGCTGAGGACGCACAAGAGACGGCCGCAGGGACCGGGACCCGGAGGGGGGAAAGGGGTGGGAGGGGGGGGAGAAGGGGCGGCGGGCCTCTCCCGCACCGCCCGGTCCCAACACTGCGGCGGACGGAGCACCGGACCCATACCGGCAACCTACGGCCGGCCCCCCCCCGGCCCCACTCACTTCTTGAACATCCTGGGGCGGTGGGCGCCGGGCGAGCGAGAGCCTGGGCCGGGCGTGGACCGGCAGGCGCGGGGCGGGCAGCCGGGCCTCCGCGCTCCCTCACACGAGGTCCCGGCCCTCCCCTCCGTGCCAGCCGGAAGAGCCGCGCGCTTTACGGCCTGTCGCGCCGCTCCATGACAACGGAACGCGTGCGGCGTTACGGCACCGGCGGGACTACAACTCCCAGGAGGCCGCGCTGCACCTCTGCGCATGCGCACGGACGGCAAACCCGGCTGCTGTCGTTGCGCTGCGCGGCGCCTGGTTTTGTGCCTCGTAGCACGGCCGCGGGGAGACTGCGCTCACCGAGAGAGCAGTGTGCTGCTCGCGTGCCGACACGGCGCTCTTTTCCCAGATGCTTCACGATCACGGAGCCGGAAAGGACTTCAGGACACCCCCCAGTCCAAGCCCTCAATGCAGTTCCCTACAGCAGTGGCACAGCATGGTGTCCGTCAGTCTGAGTATCTCCAAAGGAGAACCGCCACCCCCTTTGGCAGCTGTGCCGCCCTCACACGAAGGTTTTTCCTCATACTTGTACTGAACTTGTTGGGTTCCAGTTTGCGCTTGTCACTGCATGCCTTTGAAAAAAGGCCCGTGCCCACCAACTTCAGACCTGCCCTTCAGATGAACAGCCATGAGATGCCTTCTCAGCCTTCTCCTGTGCAAGCAGTGGCCACATCCTTCAGAATGGCAGAATCACAGAACGGCCAGGGTTGGAAGGGACCTCAATGATCATGAATCTCCAATCCCCCTGCTACAGGCAGGGCCACCAACTTCCACATTTAATACCAGACCAGGCTGCCCAGGGCCCCATCCACCCTGGCCTTGAACACCTCCAGGGTTGGGAATGCCAGCCATCAGCCCACATGGGCCCAAGTGAAGATAAGCACAGCGTTCATTAGAATCAAAACGTTTTGCTTCATGCCAGCTGCGGTAATTCCATCTCCAGTACACAGAACAGCTACTCATCTCTTTGAAAAGCAGCCAGAAAGGGGTTTGTTCTGCAAGCAGCTAAGTGCCATACAGCCATACACACTGACATCCAAATGGAAACGTCACTGGTGGTGTGAAGGATGTGAAAGATCAGGTCACCATCCAAGCTCCTTTCCTACAGCAAAGCAATGAATCAACTGCGATACTAGAACAACTAATTAAAATGCAATGCTTACAAATGACAGCAGCCATGCAAAGTAAAATCACAAATAGCATAATTTATTCAAGTGAAACACAGTCAGAACACACACAGTGTTAAAGAAAAAAAAAAACAGGAAAGGACAAAACATGATACAATACTGACGCACATAATCAACAAACACTTAGACACCTTCCCCCGAGTTTCATTGGGAAACAAAGCAAAGCCATAGTGGCAGTCCCGGCACGGCACGGCCCCGACCGGTCGCCACCCGCTCCCACCCGGCGGGGCCTTCCTCTGCACACCGACGGAGCTCCTCGCCAGATCGGACGAACGCAGCCGTGAGCGCAGCCGCAGCACCCGCCCCGCCCCGCCCCGCGCATGCGCACAACCCCGCGCGCGGACCGGACGTCAGCAGCGATCGCGCCGCTGCGGAGCGCACCGAGGGCCGTTGGCCACGCCCACTCCCCGTACGCCACGCCCTGCGCCGGCGCGCGAGGGGGTCCGGCGGGCGGCCGTTAGAGCGGCCGGCAACCATGATCACTTCCGGTAGGTCAGAGGGCAGCGAGACGGCGGCCGGGGAGAGGCGGCGGAGGCAGCAGCGGGGCCGAGCGCGGGATCGACAGGAGGGGCGGTTGGGAGGAAGGGCCTCGCGGGCAGGGTCGCGCCGCCGGGGCCGAAGCGGGGCCCGTCTGGCGGCCGCGCCCCGGCATGCACAGCGAGCGGATGCGCCGCCATCTTTAGGCTCCCTCCCCGCCCGCACTGACAATAACAAGCCCCGGGCCCGGCCGCCCCGGCAGCGCCCCGGCAGCGGACAGGGGCGGGCGGGAGCCGCGCGGGGAGCGGGCGGCAGGGGCCGCGCTGAGGGCCGCGCCGAGGCCGGGGCGCCGGGGCCGCGCTCGGCCCTCCAGCTGCCGTTCGGAGGAGGAGAGGTGGTGGCGGGGCCGCGGGGAGCCGCCGCGGCCGGTGAACGGCGCTGAGGAGAGCCCGCGGGTGGCGAGAGGCGGGGGCGGAGGCGCTGCCCTGAGGGAGGAGTGGCGGCGGGAGACGGAGGAGAGCCGCGAGGAGAAAGAAAGTCGCAAAGAGACGGGGAAGAGAGGAGAGCCGGTGGTTCCTCCGAGGAATAAGAAGGCGAAGGAGGGGGAATTCCGAGGGACTCTGTCGATACGGAGAGAGCAGTTAAAGGACTCCGCTGAGAGACGCCGGAGGCCGACGCTGAACCTCTCTCCTCTTTGTCGTACCGCCAGGATTTGGTGCCCCTCAGCCTGCTCATTTGTGTGTGTTCATGTTTCCCACAGGTTTCTCTTCCCCCAACCCCTCCGCTGCAGCTCAGGAGGTCAGGCCTGCCACTGATGGTAGTAGCGGCAGCAGCTCCTCCTGCAAGAAGAGAAAGTTAAATAACAGCAACTCCGAAAGAGAGGAATTCGATTCCATTTCCTCCTGCTCCTCATCTCCTTCCAAAAACAACTCCTCCTTGTCTTCTTTGGTCATCACCGCCTCTTCGTGCTCCTCCTCAGGGGTTGCCTCCTCCAACCATCACCTCCAGAAGAAGCTGCGCTTTGAGGACTCCTTGGATTTTATCGGACTCGATGTGAAGATGGCTGAAGAGTCTTCTTCCTCCTCCTCTCCCGCTGCCTCTTCTCAACAGCAGCACCAACAGCAGCTCAAAAATAAAAGCCTTTTAATTTCTTCAGTGGCCGTAGGGCACCACGCCAATGGCCTGACCAAAGCTGCCTCCTCTACTGTGTCCAGTTTCGCCAACAGTAAACCTGGCTCCGCTAAGAAATTAGTGATCAAGAACTTTAAAGGTAACAGCCCGTAATTCCTCACAATCTCTGCGGAGCTGACGCTCAACTTTGTGTTTTGTTTTCAACGTGAAAACCGGTTGGCTTTCAAATAGCTCCAGGTTTTACAGGAAATGCTTTTCTGTGGTAAACGTTCCTAGACTTATGTAAAGGGGGGGTTATGTTGATGATGCATCCCTGCCCGATCACGTGCACATCCTGAGCCAGACTTCCCTGCCTGGGCTTATTGTTCTGACCATGTTCACTCTGTTGAGGAGAAGGCCCTGTCTAGTATGTCGAAGGAAATGTTTTACTGCCTAAGTGTGTAAATCACCTTTGATCAAACTTCTAAAGTTTGAAAACACTTTTCCAGTAATCCTGACTCAGGGTGTACTGCATGTTTTAGCCTTGTTTATGGTAAGTCTTTGCAAAATACGCTTTAAAAAAAAATAGACTTGGATCTACATGTCTTGCCCATGTGTATTTTGTCTGTTTGTAGGTTAATCTGCTTGTGCTTAGTTTTAAATGTTGAAACTAATGTGATTATCCAGCTATTAAGGTGGATTTCCTTTCTGCTTCCCCTACTTGACTTCAAAGTAGGTAGTTCAGACTTCTGCAGGTTATTTTTCTTGCAGTATGATCACTGCCATACTAATCGTTTAATTTTTTAACATCTTTTTTACTTTAATGCATTCTTCCTTTTTTCTATTCAAATTCACATTATTTTGTAAGTTCTCAACCAACATGATGGAGATTTTCCAGTGTTGTTACTTGAGACCAACTCAAGCAGAGAAATAAAGCTTTCTGATGTGAATGCTGCATGATATTCTAATGAACAATACTGAACTAGGTGAAGGCAGAGAGCCTAGCTAAAATTCTGTAGTTTTTACCCTTAAAATATCTGAAGATTGTGAGATTTTCTTGTTAGCCCATTCTTCTCTTTTACAGTAATCCAAAAACTTACTTTCCTGAGTGTTTCTGTTTTTCTTTGCGTGTTTGGATAGGAGAAGAGAGGGCTTAAAGATCTGACAGAGATTAAAACTTACTTCTAAAGGTGCAGTCGATACAAATGTTCTATAGAGATAGCACAGAAGGTGACAACCAGGATTACCTGAACCACTGCAATGTTCCAGTGTGACTCCTTGCTTTAAGGACCACCGAACTCTCAAGAATGTTCCTGGTCCGTTTCCATGCTGCCATGTCACCATCTGTTCACTTGGTTGTTTTAAAACAATACGTGGTTACATGATGATGAGAAATAAATGCCACTGCTGTGTGTACTCTCTTAGTTTTAAGAGAAGGCAACTTTTCACACTTAATACATGTCGTGGATGGTGTGGAGCTGCAGTCATCATTGCTTATGAATTGCTCTTGGAGTCACTTCCTTAAAAAGAACATCTTGAGAATCTGCATCTCTGGTTTTTATTTATGCTCACATGCCAAGACGACTAACAATCGTAGCGTGCTTTGTCTGTGATAGCCATACACATCCTTTACAACTTCTAAGATTCAGAAGCTTGGTGTTTACTCCTGTACGTCTTATTCGTTACAGGCTGGTGAAAATGAGCAAGTCCCCATTTAGTGAGTTGTCCCTGTGTGGTACAGTCAGTGTTGGGATATTGCCAGAACTGTAGGGAAGTGTATGGGGGGGAAAAGTAAACAGAAGTAGCATTTTTTTTTTTTAATCCCCAAGAGAAATCAGAGAGTTTTGGGGTGTTTGGTTGTTTGTTTGTTTTTTACTTTAAGTTTGCAAAAGTGTGTTTGAATGCAGTCAGCTTCACTTGTTGGTGACATTGATATGCATCTGACTTCCTAATTTTTCTCCTTTTCTCATCTGCATTTGGGAACTTCTGTGACCCAACAAAAGGGGTCACTTGAGCAAGCTTGAGAACTTGTAATTTTAAAATAGTCTGGTTTTCTGAGAATGTGACACAGGCAATCTTCTTCATCCCGTGGTAATTGCTCTGGTCTTGTTGTGGGCTCTGCATAGCAGGGCCTCTCTGGAAAATCTGCAAACGCTTGAGCTGTATGAGCATTAAAAGAGGCCTTCACTGTACAAATATCCTCTGGCCAAACCCAAGAGAGACATAAATAGATTAGTTCAAAATCCAGAGATTTTCCTTGTGACCGTAAAGCCTGTATTACACCAACTATTTCTATGCACGTTTCTTGAGAGTTTCTTTCCAAGTTAATGCAGAGTTGAATTCACGTATTTAGTTAAAAGTATGCTGTACACAACTCCTTATCCCTTAATCCATCATTTTCAGCTTTTGTTGTTCTGTTGTTGTTTTTTTCCCTGCCACCTGTACTATTCTGGTACCAGGAAGGAGTGTAATAAAGATACAGAACAACCTTCCTGGGTTTTAGTGCCCCCCATGTTATTTGGATTGGTTTTTATTTGTATTTTTCAATACAGTCACAGGCTGTTAGGGCTGCTGGTGTTGTCATGTGTGTGTGAAGAGTAATGCTGGGTTTATAGTGTGTTGCCATTTCAAATGCAAGAAGCTGCTTTTGCCTTATTGCTTTCTTTTCACATGTGAATTATAAGCTAGAACATCAACTTCTACTTTCTCTTCTCTGAGTTAGATTTGTGCTTTTGGTAAAAGGTAAAATATTTGACTCTTGTTAAATGCTTTCTCAAACTCTATAAAATAATTTCTTTTCAAGATAAACCCAAATTGCCTGAAAACTACACAGATGAAACCTGGCAAAAACTGAAAGAAGCCGTAGAAGCAATCCAGAACAGTACTTCCATTAAGTACAACTTAGAGGAGCTCTATCAGGTGAGTGCTTGAAGTAGAAGTGTTGAGAGGAGGGATTTTCTTGATGGTTTCGGGTTTTTTTGGTGTCTTTTCCTGTTGTTGTTTGATCTTACAGTAATGGCAAGAACGTGATGTTTTGTTGATAAATAAGGCAAGTAGCTGCATTTGGGTCTTGTGGTGTGTTAGCTGCTAAAGGAGAAATATGGAAGTGCTCAATTGGTGGTGTTTAGGTAAGGAAAAGATTTCTTATAGCTCTGATCGAGGCTCAGAAGGAATTCATTTGAAAACCAACATTTTTTGTTTGCCTTTTTAAAAGTAAATACAATACTGTCGTGGTTCAGTTTGTAATTGCTTGTCATTCAGCATTATGTCCAACAACTGAGAGCTCACTTCTGTTTGTTTCAGCAACAGCTCTGATTGTTTTGCCCTAAACTTTCAAGGAGGTCTTAAACTGCATCTCATAACCTTTTATTTATAAACTCAACTTCTTTTTTGGTGGATGGGATAAGGAGACTTTTCTTCCTCCTCACCTGCTCTGAACTTAGAGTTTTAGTGGCATTACTGCTGAAGCTTGTTATAGGGAAGCACTCTAATTACTTTGAAAGCTTTTATTACCTTGTTGGTTGCTCTCTGTTTCTGTAGATGTCGTTCTGTTCACCTGGTTTTGAGTTTGTTCTTCCTCATTCCCTCCCCTTTCTGATAAGCACTGTATTAGATTTGCCTGGTTTCTGTGAAAAGCTTGGGACAGAAATGCAGTTTGCACAAGGTTTGGGATCAGCTTGAGGGAGAAATAAGTTGTGTTCCTCGTGAAACCTGGATCCTCCCAGGCCAAGTGCCTTGGTCTGGTGCATTTTTAAGGTTATTACACTTTTGTAATGCTCACTGGTGAAGCTAATAACAAAGTACAGGCTGCATTGGCTCGTGTTTAAAATAACTTGCTCTGGACTGAAGAGCAGAGCAAATAACTGCCAGTCAAGTACTGCAGTGTGTTCAAAGTGGCTTAAAGATGCAAGGTTGTTAATACAACTTTGTATCTGCTGTGATGTTGCCACTCCAGTCCTGCTGGTTTTCGTCACAGCCTTAGCTTTTCATGACTCTTCTGCTCACAGAAAAGGGTAAGATTTTTCTTTTTAATCTGTTTTAACATCATAATAATGTAGATACCTTTCAAGAAAATAGAGTGCAGTCAGGTATGACTTTTTTCCTGTTCTTTTTATAAATCTAAAAATGTTGTGATTTAAAATGATTGGGAATCACCGGTGTTTTTAGTGCTTACTGATGTCATTTCTGAGCAACTGTTTGGTAAATGGATCTGATTCCAAACGTGCCTTGGCAGACACCATTATCCAAGCATAGAGGAAATTGCAGAAGCCTGCAGAAGTTGTTGCTGCACACCTCAAAATAGGATGCCTTTTTTTTTTTAGTGGAGTTGAGTTGTTTAGTTTCATTCTTGTCTGTGTTGGAAAACTTCACCAAGCAAACACTGAGGGTTTGTTTGGTTGTGGGCTGTTAGTTTTGCACTTGCTTTGTTCCCCAACCAAGAGGGGAGAGAACACAGCTGTGAGCAGCTGAAGTTCTGTGGAATTGACTGCTGCTCTATGGGAACAAGCCTTTTGTTAATACCAGGAAGTAAACATCTAGATCTTTGGTACCATATCTATAAGATCTTTGGTACCATATCTATAATTTCTTTTTTTTTTTTTCCTCTAAACTAATCACACTACTTCTGGGAAGTTCTGAGGTTCCTTCATCAAAGCAGTGCTTGTTTTGTTCCTGCTTTCCCTACCACAAACCCTCGTTTGGATGCTTTAATTAAAAGACTAAAATTCACCTTAAATTCATGGATTCAGATGTTTTGACCATCTGTAAGACACTGATGAAAAGGTTTTATTTTGGTAATTCAGAGTAAAACCACTTGATGAATTACAGCTACTAAAGTTATCAGGGATTCCTTGTGTAGAATAATGTCTTGTAACTCTAGCAATAAAATTGGCAGTAGTGTTGCAGCGGTGTTGTGCTTCATAAAGCAAATCTGCTAAAACTTTTGCTTGTGTGCTGAGGAAGTTTGTCCCCTTAAAAATCCTCATCATAATGCCAGTAAGTTGGGCAGAATTCAGAAATAAAAATATTTTTATGGTTGTTGCCAACAGAGATGCAGAAGGTTTGTATTTGGTGTTCCAGCACCAGCCTTGTGTTTGATGTTTTGGGATTTCTGATGCACAAATGGAGAAGCACAGCTTTATATGAGCACTGTATAAAAACAAGCAGGTGCTCATATCTGCTCATAGGTGTGTTTTTCTGTGTGCAGCAAAAAGGCCAAGCTCTCGAAGGATTTTGGCAGTGTGATTAAATAGCACTTGGGTTGATAGGCAGCAGTTAGGAGGATGTTCAGCTGAAGTGGCTGAGCTGAGCAGCAGCTCTCACCTGCTGCTCAAGTACAGCAGAATCGCTGCTGGCGTTGGAGTGCTGGTTAGAAGTGAGGCTGGGGGGCTGTGTGGGCAACCAGCAAGTCAGAAGCATCCATCTTTCTTGCTCTGTTGCTTCTCCAGCTTACTTTGGAGAAGTCAGTCGCCTGCTTAGTGGAACTTGAATCAAGTCTCTTTAAACTTGGGGTTTTCAATCATCTTTTTCTTCTGAAATCAAAGTGACAAATAAGCAGCAGCAGGTTGTGGGAATTAATGTTGAGCCTACCCCTACAGGTGGTACAGCACGACAGAGTTGCTTATCCTTCACAACCTACTCTGAGCTGTAGTCTAGAGTGTGTTCTGTTGTGTTGTTGTATTTGTTTGGGATTCCTTATGTGTTAAGTCAGAGATGACTTTATTGCTGTTTGCAGATACTAAGGTCTGTGTATTCTGACAATTTCTGGCTTTTTTTACTAATCCTAATTCAGATGTCCCACACTTGGCTCACATTTCTGTGTGTTGATGCTCGGAAGATGCTGGCTCAGCTTTAATGCCATGCTTACTCTTGCTGTACCTGTTGCTTTCTGATGAGCTTATGCAAGTTTCATTTTCCTGTTGGCCGTGTTGGCTGGGTTTTATTTTGTTCCAGCTTTGCTGTGTCACAGAGCCCATATTTACTGATTCACTTGTGCTGTCTCCATCAAGAAGTGCTGTGTACCCCAGCAGTGATTACCAGTTGCACAACAATAACCAAAGCAGTGCTTGTAACAGTGGCTGTTAGCTGTTTAACAGTTTGTGTGAGCTGTTAGCAAATGTTTGAGGGGGCTTCAGTGTAATGGAACAGGCATGCTCTGTACACTGAAATTAATAAGCACTTATGTTCTGAGCTGCTCAGGGCACAGCTCTCCTTTGTCTCTTACCATTGCAGTCACTTATCTCTGGTGTTTGGCATGCAGATGTTAAGTGCTGCAATCAGAAGATGATGGACTTGGAGTGAGAAGCAGCATAATCCCATGTCTTTTATTTTTTTCCTTGTAAAACCACATGTGAGAACACAGACAGACTTCTTACTGTCGCTTTCTCTTTATTGCAGGCTGTTGAAAATCTCTGCTCCTACAAGATTTCAGCAAACTTGTACAAACAATTGAGACAAATCTGTGAAGACCACATTAAAGCACAAATTCACCAGTTCAGAGAATATCCTTTTTTAGCTGTTGACAAGCCAAAATGTTTTTACCTGCCAGTATGTAGTGATGGATTTCTCTAAGTAGTTCATGACACTGAGCTATGGTGACCTGAATTCCTGGTTTTTGCATAGTTGGGTCTATTTGTGTTTTTGTAGGACCTCACAAAGACCAATTCTGGTTCCTGTATATCTGTGACCACCTGCAAACTTGTTGAGAAAGTTTCATTGGTACTTAGGAAATGTTTTGACATTTTGTACATTTTGTACAAGTTCAAATTAGACTCTGGAGAGAGAGAAAGACTGTTTGTTGTGTCACGTGCTCAGATTGCCTTGTTCAGGTAAAAAGGAAAGCTGGAGCAGCTAGTTCCTGTCTTGTTTGAAAGGTGCTACTGGTCTGGGCTGGTACTGCTTCTGAGGGTCAGAATGCTTCATCTGGAGAAGTCTGGAGTTGCATCAGAATGAGATCCTGTTAAGTGGGTTTGGGTTGGTACCAGAATTATGCTGCAGGCTGAGTACAGGTAGAATTTTGAGGACAAATTTCTATCTCCTGATGTTTCCTATTGATATGAGCTGAAGTTACAGCACCTATATGTAGTGGGGCTGCTCTAAAAGTAATGCCTCCTATTTTATGGTGGTGATGGTACAGCAGTTGAGGCTGGGCCTTCCCACCAGGTCCCATTACATTGTGTGGCTGTGTGACAGATGGCAGCAGAGGGGCACTGACAGAATGGCATCTGACATGGGAATGCGTACGGAGCGAAAGGCTGGGACTGAATCCCTTCATGCAGGGAAAAAAGGCACCCACTGACATGCATTGACACTTGCTGAACACTGATGGAGACCAGACAGTGGATGTGAGCACAGCGAGGGCTGGGTGGTGCATTTCAGCAGCAGTGACAGAGGTCACCTGGTGCAGGTAGTTATGTGCAGGCTCTTGTTCATGGCTGGTGCAGGTGCAGAGCCAGTGGTGGTGACTATTGAAACACTGTTTTGTAGCTGTGACTTTCCTCTATCATGCTCTATCAGCTGGTGTTACTGTGCTCCTTCTGGTTGTTTGTGGAAATAAATAAGAGGCATTACTTTTGGAGCAACTGGTGTATGTTGTGGATTATTGGAGTTTCAAGCGTGTGGGTTTTCAGTGTTCTCTGCACGTCTTCTCCAAGCTGGGGCGTTGGACAAAACATTCAGAAGTATTTAGGTTTAAAAACAGGGAAGTTGGAACTGTTTGGGTTTGTTGTTATTGAAAGCAGTTTGTTTATAACATGGCCTTCATTAAAATTAAACAATTTGAAAGAAATTAGGTGCTTCTCCTTGGTAATAGGTGAGTTTGTTGTACTGTTATGTGTTTTTTGTTCTGTTTTAAGTTAAGCTCAATGCTAATGCAACCTATTAATCATAATTTTCTTAATGATTTCTTCACGGATTCCTTGGATAGTGTTCTTTTTCTAAAGAAAATAGACAAATGTTGGCAAGATCACTGCAGACAAATGGTAAGTTTTTCTCTTTGGGAGGAAAAGCAGTTTTCTAGTCCAGCTGATGCTTTACTTAATTCTGTTCCCTTACCAACACGCTGTGCTTCTGAGACATTATCTTTCATTTTGATAAGGCTTCTTTGTGAAATACATTGTATCTAGTACATTGGGAATAGAGCCTTGAAAATACAGCAGTGTATTTCTTGATATGGTGACACTGGAGCAGGGGGTGGCCAGTGCAACTCGGAACAGTTATTTCCATGCAGGCTGTTTTCTGCTTGTACCTATTATGAAAGAAGCTATTCTTTTCAGGAGAAGAATGCTGAGTGTCACATTGAATGGCCCTCTGGGATTGGCAGCGCGCTCTGAACAAACTGCCTGAAACCTCACTTGGGGATTTCTTTGTTGTTGCCACTGAGCATCATTTGTTTTGCTCCTCAGTTTCGAGAGTGGAATAATTGTGGGTTGTTTTTTTTTGTTTCTTCTCGTACCAGATTATGATTAGAAGTATTTTTTTGTTCTTGGACCGAACTTACGTACTTCAGAATTCGATGCTGCCGTCTATTTGGTAAGGGCACAGAGAATAACATCGTGAGGGGGTTATTTAAGTTACCACTTGTCTGGCAAAGTACTTTCCACTGACCTGAAACTGGATGGTGAGGACACACCTTCTTCATTTTAATGTCCTTACGGTGAACTGCAGATTCTTCTAGAATAACTGATAGAAAGTCTCAGCTAAGTAGATATCAGCATCCAGTTTGTGCAATATAAAGCATGTATTCATGTTCAGCAAACGAAGTGCCAGGGTTTGGCTTGTTTGGGTATTGCTTTTTACACGTGTGGTAGTCATTGAATGTTTTTGAAGGGGAAAAGTTACCTGAAATAAGAGCAAGTTATTCTCTCTCTCTTGTTCTAATAATTAAGCAAATGCCCTTCAATGCCATCACCATACTGTGTGTTTGGTTCTTGACTGGGAGCTATACTGTGTGAATTACTTTGCCACAGAATAAAAGAATGATGGATGGAGGGCCTGAATTTTCTACAAGTGCCCAGAATCACATTTCCAAATTCATGGAGCTTTTGAACTGAGATGCCTAAAGCTGTGATCATTCCTTGTCTTTCAAATCGCTGAGTTTTTCTAAGGGCTGCTGAAGAGAAATAAAGATTAGGAAGTGATGGACAAAAAGGGATATTGCCCAACAGCTCATGTATGGAAGTGAGGATGATATTCTCCTTTCCTTGTAGAAGCTGCTGTTCAAACAGTTTTGTCATCTGCCAAGTAAAAAAGAAAATGCTGTAAAAGTTCAGTGATTATTTAGGAAAAATGTGTGCATTGGTCTTCAAAAATCTGTCATTTACTGCTGGTGTGTTGTCATTATTAATTTTAGTATGCATGTGTTTATCCACCTTAAGTGATTTGGGGGCAGAGGAATGAGGAATTTGGAGAAAGCTATTGGGCTCCCTGTTAGATCTAGGTCTTGTTTTATTAATGAATTATTCAGAGGTGATTCTTAATTTATTAAATAGTTTTTATTTTCTTTTTAGGGATATGGGGCTAGAATTGTTCAGGACTCATATAATCAGTGATCAGAAGGTTCAGAACAAAACAATTGATGGCATTCTTCTGCTGATTGAGAGAGAAAGAAATGGTGAGGCTATCGATAGGAGCTTACTGCGGAGCCTTCTGAGCATGCTTTCTGACTTGCAGGTGAGTAAACTTTTGTGCTAACTGTAAATCAATAAATATCTTACTCTTATTTAGTGCTTGGTAAGCTTTACCGTGGCTCGTTGTGTTGTTTCTCTAGATTTATCAAGATTCTTTTGAGCACAGATTCTTGGAAGAAACTAACCGTCTGTATGCAGCAGAAGGACAGAGGCTGATGCAGGAACGTGAGGTATTTTGAATGCTTAATGGTATTTTATTATACCTACGAGTTGAGTGCTTTTCAAGGGGAGGAGCTGTTCTGCTGCATTACGTAGTGTGTTGGGCCATACTGTGCCTTGCATGTTTATCATAGCCTGAAAAGCAAATTCACTTGGAGTTGCCTTCGAGTGCTGATGATTGCCCCTTCCAACTGGATCTGTTGCTGCTGTCAGCCAATATTACTGATTTTTTTTTTTTTTTTCCTCTCTTGATTTTTAAAATATACAAAACTATGCTGGCACTTCCAGGTTCCAGAATATCTTCACCATGTCAACAAGCGCTTGGAAGAAGAAGCAGACAGGATAATCACTTACTTGGATCAGAGCACGCAGTAAGTGCAATCTCTTTGCTTGGTCTGGCTCTTCTCTTGAGGGCCATCAGCTTGTTTCAGTCACTGACTGACTATCAAATGCTTCTTGTTCCCCAAAATTTCTCGGTTATGATGAATCACTGCCTTGGTTGACACATCTGATACTCTTTTTTTCTAAGCTGCTATTAGTTGTGACTTAAACGTTGTTGGGTGTCTGCTTGGAGGAACAGAGGCTGCCACTCCCGGTCTGAGCGTCTTCCTGACATGCAAATAATCAGCTTTTATCTTACCTGAAAAAGATAGGGCCAATTTATTTGAGAGGAGAATTCTCAAGTAAGAAACTTTTGATGCTTACACAAGAATATTTGCATGTTTGTTACGGAGTGTGAGATATTGACTAATGGCACCCTTGAGTCTTGGTGAGGAAATCCTGCCCCTGAATATAAACTAAGTGGAAGTCATGACTGTAGGGCGCGAGGAACGTCCTTCTAACATAAAGCTGTGGTTGCTGTGCTCACCACTGTCATAAAACTATGAGCAAGTGTTAGCAACTTCTTAAAAAGCAGGTGCAGAGCATTCCAGTGAGGAAGGTGCTTTGCTGCTACAAGCTTAAATTTTGATTTATTACTTCCTTGAGCTGTTAAAAACTTGGGCTCATGTAGTGGCTTCCTTCTTCCACACCGTTATCAGTGGCCACCTCCTTATTTTGTTTGAATACCTCTTGGCTCGTGAAATGTCCTTGTTTCCTGCTCCCAAGGCAAATCTCCCACAAAGCAGGAAAAGGTGTATTCTTCATAGACTTCTTGCTCAGCTTCTTCACTGTTGGAGTCTTGGTCCAGCTGCTTAGAGGTCACTGCTTGCTTAATGTGAGAGTTAATTCCTCAGTCAACAAATGGAGGAAAAAAAACATTTACTGAGAAGGAAAAAGGATAAATGTGTAATTCTAAACATTTTCTTCTATAGGAAGCCACTAATTGCTACTGTAGAAAAGCAACTTCTAGGTGAACATTTAACAGCCATTCTCCAGAAAGGTAATCTTTCCTCTTTATAGAAGTGTTTCTAATTATTGCTTGGGGCTTTCAGTTCTTGTACTGGGGGAAATAAAAAAAAAAGTGACAGGTTCAAATGCTGGGGCAGGGCTCCAGCTGACATCATTCTGTAATGCCCTTTGCAACTCAGTTCATGGAATAGCACTGACCATTTTGCAAGTAGGCAAGTATTGTTCTTGTCAGGGCCACAGTGGTGGTTTTCAGATACACAGCAGAGTAAAATGAAAACTAAATTGGGGTTCTCTTCAGTTCAGTGTGTTAAGTATCATTTTGGACACTCAGAGGTAAGGGAGCAGCGTTTGAGTTATGGTTTTACCAGACAACAGAAATACTGATCACTTGCTACTCATAAAATACAACTTTAAAAAAAAATAATAAACTTGAGCTGCAAAGAACATTGCCACAGCTCTGTAACAGTGTCTGTGGAATCAGAATGATCCTTTGTTACTCTGAGAGAGGGTCTGGAGATAAATGTGGGCTCATCAAAAGTTGAGCAATGAAGTGATCCGGTTCTTGCTTGCCAGATTCTGGATGACAGAGGTGTGTGAGCATCTTTTTGCACATCTGGGGTAGATTCTTTGTTCAGAGCAATATCAAGTGTTTAGTATTTACCCAGCTACTTTTCTTAGAGCCTTTTGCCAAAAACTTTAAAGTGGAAGGTGAAGTTATTTCTTGAAGCTTCTTGCCTTCAACCACCTGTGAAATTTATTTTTTCAGCTGGAATTGCCAAGAAACCTTTCCTACTGATCAGTAGAGCATAAAGTCCACAAATTTTAAGGGAATAGCAAAGCAGGAGCAGGCAAAAGTGGTGTGATGTGTGAATTAGCCTCAGAATCAGCTCAAGTGGCCATTCTGCATTTTACTCTTTCTGTTAGCTGGATAGCTTTCCAAACCAGGGAGGGGGAGGGAAAAAAACTGATAAGAAATACCAGCACTGAACTGCCCTTACTGCAGTTATAAGCTGTGCTCTCTTTGAATTACTGTAGGTTTGTAACTGCTGCTAAAATTCTCTTATTTGCAGGTTTAAACCACCTTCTGGATGAAAACCGAATTCAAGACCTGTCCCTTCTGTATCAGTTATTCAGTCGGGTGAGAGGTGGAGTGCAAGTTCTCTTGCAGCACTGGATTGAGTACATCAAGGTATTGTTTGTAGAGCTCTGGTGTTGGTGGAGTTTATACACAGATATGTCAGTGATCTCTGGAAACTGTTGCATCTGTGAGAATTAACTGCACTTGCTGATAACCATTTAATGTATGGCCTCTCAAATTCTACTGGGTAAAGAATGGTAACTGTTCGAGTCACATTGAAGAAAACATCAACTGTTTAATTGCCAAATTGTGAACAAATTAGCAGTTATTTTGTTTACAGCTGATTCTGGGAGACAACTCTATTTTGCCACGTGCTTTTTGATACTGACAAAACACTTTTCTCATCACCCTTTTAAAATTTACTGTCAGAAAAAAGTTCTGTATTTGTTAATTTGGTTTTGAGTCGACATACAAGTTCTGAGAATGATTATGTAGTAATTCATTTATAATGCTGTTTCTTCTGTTGTGTTAGTGCAACTTAACTTCAATATTAAAACCAAAGTATTACAGAGATAACTTAGGCTTTAGGAATGTTGTCATTTACATTCATTATTCAATTTCATAATTGAAAAATGTTTTATTTTGCAGGCATTTGGTAGCACCATAGTAATTAATCCAGAAAAAGACAAAACCATGGTCCAAGAACTGCTTGATTTTAAAGACAAGGTTGACCATATTATTGATGTTTGCTTTCTCAAGAATGAGAAGTTTGTAAACGCCATGAAAGAAGCCTTTGAAACATTCATTAACAAAAGACCAAATAAGCCAGCTGAACTCATAGGTATTTTCTATCTCTTCCCATGTGAGAATTTGGTGGGAGGGATGGGAGGAAGTTGCCAATGCAGCTTAAGGAGATGTGATGTGATGGAATTGTTGTGCTGTGCCTTAACACACAATGCATCCTCAGACTGTGGGATCTCTTGTGCTTTGTTATGCTGGTGAATTCTTGCAGAGGTTACGGTTACAGAAGTGAAAGCTGTTAGCACTTAGGCATCCCAGCAGTTGACTGGCTTCCAGTTTTGAGAATACCAGTAATTCTGACTTTCAGAACCTTACATAACTGTGCAGTTACCACGTGCACAGGGCAGTTGGGGCTCCACGTAGGTATTTGTCTTCATGTTTTTATAAAAGTGGAGAGAAGTGGCATTGCACTGAACTCATCTCCTTGGTAACAGAGCCTCTGTAGCAAAGCAGGCTGCTTACATCTTTCTGTTATGTGTCTAGCTCTCTGCAACTGGAAATACCTTAATGGTTTGCCTGGATGGTGCCTAACACTGGCTTTGCTCCCTGTTGTGCTCTCAGGCTGGTGGCACGATGCTTTCTGCCCTTCTTTTTCACCTGCTTACCAAACAATTGGAAGCTAGACTGCAATCTGTTAGAGAAATTGGGTGGCATAGACAGTACATTGAAATACTAGTTTACATATTCCTTTTCTTTATCATGATCTTTACTAATACAGCCATGTTAACGGCAGTGTTGGCTTTGTGCACCAAGATTGTAATACAGACCAGAATTTCACACATACACAAAGATTTTATTTAACTGTACTAAAGTTAAGATGCAACAACTGCTTATCTGAAAAGAGATTTATAACTAGCTGTGATTAAAGTAACCTCAAGATCCTTTAATTTCCAAAAGATTTAATGGTATTAGATATAAAAGCAGAAAAACATTAAGGTACTGCTTCATTGTGATGCTGGGCGTGTGCTAAACTTATTCCTTAATGTTCTTTTAGCTAAATATGTAGATTCAAAGCTTCGGGCAGGCAACAAAGAAGCTACTGATGAAGAACTTGAAAAAATGCTGGATAAAATTATGATCATATTTAGATTCATATATGGTAAGTGTTCTTTAACCAGCAACATAAAGGTACACTGGATTCACTTTTGCAGTCTTTCTGCATTCTTAAGTGTACTGCTGTTTAATGAGTTAAAATTCCCGTTATGAGATCTGTCTCCAAATCTATTGAAATGTCAACATCAAGGTCCTCGTTGGTTTTATTGAGCATTAAAGCCCCTTAATAGTAAAAAATGTTTATATAAAAGCTTCCAGTGTTTTGTGATCACTATCAAATCTCATCTCTTACAGGAAAAGATGTGTTTGAGGCCTTCTATAAAAAAGATCTAGCAAAGAGACTATTAGTTGGGAAGAGTGCTTCAGTAGATGCTGAAAAATCTATGCTTTCCAAACTCAAACATGGTAAATACCTATGGTTCTTTCAGCCTTATTTGAAAATAGTCACTCTAATGGGACTACTCAGAAATACTGTTTAGATTTCCCTCTATATGACAGCAAAGATCTCTTGGTGTTTTTTGAGGAGAATCATTTGCTTTAAATTTAGTAACTGACAGTAATAGCCAAAAACCAACAGTTTGAAGCTCATTCTGTATTTTGGCCTGTGTGATAGAGTTGAGATTCCATGCAGAGCTTATCAGTGATGTGTTCAAACTTGAGGATGGCCTCTCGTTATTTCCTCCATGTGAGCTCAGTAAGATGAAGCTGTGGGCTGGCAGTTCTGTACTCTGGTCTTCATTGCTTTAGAATGGAGTCTGTGGGAGGTAGCAGCAGGATTCTTACAGCTCGGAGTCTTGTTCCACCATTGGGAGAGTTTGGCAGGAAGCTCACGAAGACTGGAATAAAAGCCTGAGTGACAAATTGCCAGTGCAGTTGGAGGGGGAATGGTCTGTTTTCCTTGTGGGGAAAAAAGTCTGGTTGCAAAGTAACTAAGTAACTAAAACATCCCCCCCTATTGTTTGTTATTATCTTAATGATATCCAGATCTTTATTTAAGAACACTTGATGAAATAGATCATCCTGCCTCAGTATACATTCTTATATGTAGAGAAGCTGCTCTGCAGTATTTGATAAAAGTTCTTTTTATGAATGGATTTATCTTTTTTTGTTTCCAAATACAGAATGTGGAGCTGCTTTCACGAGCAAACTTGAAGGAATGTTTAAAGATATGGAGCTTTCAAAAGACATAATGATACAATTTAAACAGGTACTGCTGAGAAGCCTGCCATGGCTCCTTCATTTACTTGTTTTTTGAGTGAGGTGTTCTCAGAAAGTCTAGTGAGAGATACAGAATGTCTTTAATTGTAAACATTTCTATTGTAATTTGAGTTAAACTCCTTTTGGATTATTCCTATGTTACTTGCCTATAATCTAAGTGATTGCTTTCTAAGGGAGTGCCCAAATATCTGACAGGGAAAGCAGTGCCTACTGAAACTCAGTGGGAGTTGATTTCTTAATTTGTTTCTGTACTTTTTGAAAATGTTGCTGAATTTGTTGGTGGTTCTCTTGATCAACGAAGCTGGAAATAAACTGGAAGAAGTAGTTTTTAAAAGGGGAAAAAAAGAACAGGGAAAAGAAATGTAATGGAAGAAGAACTGTAAAATTAAAAACATTTTAGTGCTAGTTAATAGCACTGTATGCTGAGGGACTGCCTCATAAGTTCAGTCATTTAAGCAGGTAACAATGCCTCCAGGCCAATCCTTTTGGCCATTACTTAGGGCAGTTCTGTACTGTTTTGCTTATAAGCAAAGGTCAACTTAGTTTCCTCAATTCACATATAAGTGGGTGCATCTTCACATCAGCTTCCTAAAGCACTTTTGTTATTATCTTCCTGTAAAGCACCTTTAGAATATCAGAAAAGTGCTGTTTTTATATTCTACTTTTCCTCTACATAACCTGCATTTTATGCAGCAAAGATACCACAGGGTTATTGCCTTCTGTGCTCTCATCATGCTCTCTGGCTAGCTTTTCAGTCCTGCTGAAAACACGTGTCACCAATACTGTTTTCTCTCAACGTGTTTCTTTCTGCAGTATATGCAAAATCAGAATGTACCTGGCAATATTGAACTAACAGTGAATATCTTGACTATGGGTTACTGGCCAACCTACGTGCCTATGGAGGTCCACCTGCCCCCAGAGGTAATGATATGCACCCACTATGCCAAGCAGCAACCTAGCAGAAGTGCACCTTGGCTTCATCTGCAACTTGTCTTACTTGATTGCAGAGCTTTTAAAGTAGAAATTGTTTGGTATCATGGCTTTTTTTTTTTTTCCTATTTTTTAGATGGTAAAACTGCAGGAGATTTTCAAAACCTTTTACTTAGGAAAACACAGTGGTAGGAAGCTTCAGTGGCAGTCAACTCTAGGACACTGTGTGCTGAAAGCAGAATTTAAAGAGGTGAGTCTCCTGTTTTTCTTATTCCCCTGACTTTGCCAGATCCAAATATGGGTGTACCTTAGGAATGTATAGAGATGTTTTTGTTCTCCCATGGCAAACGTAGAAGCCTTTTCATTAAAAACAAGTTTTGGAAGAACATAGCAGTTTTTAGAGAGCTTCCAACTATTTCCCTTTATCATCTCTCTGTGGGTGTGAATATATCTCAGGAAGATTTCCCTTGAGAGCTGGGAATGTTTACTCAGTTTTATTTTTCATAATGTTAATGATGAAACAAGTATTATCCAAGCTAGTAATAGCAGCTGTGCTTTTGAACTAATACTTGTCTTACATTTTGGATTAAAGGTCTTTCAGATTGTAATTTTAAGCACACTTTGGATTTGAATTTGTCTGAAGTTGCCTACATTAGCAAATTTTCAGTGGGTGTGCTAGTCTAATCTGACCTCTGTCTTGCTCTGCATTTCACAGTAAACATGAGGAGATCAATAACTTTTATTCTTTCATATTCTAAAATGAATGAGGCAACTGCATCCTGTAAGAGAAATAACTGCCGTAGAGGAATGAGTTGATCCCCCTAAAGCAGCCTAATGATGTCTGTTATTTCCTTTGTGATAGGGCAAAAAAGAGCTTCAGGTCTCCTTGTTCCAGACACTAGTGCTGCTCATGTTTAATGAAGGAGAGGAGTTCAGTCTAGAGGAGATAAAGCAAGCCACTGGGATAGGTTGGTACTAAAAACACTGACTGCTTCGAGTGTGTTCTTGAGTGAAAATACTAACCAACCTGTTTCTGCTTTAGAGGATGGAGAGCTGAGAAGGACACTTCAATCTCTGGCTTGTGGCAAAGCTAGAGTACTGACTAAGAGCCCCAAAGGAAAAGATGTGGAAGATGGTGATAAGTTCACATGCAATGATGATTTCAGACATAAGCTGTTCAGGATAAAAATCAACCAAATTCAGATGAAAGAAACGGTATATTTCTTGCTGTTTTTTCTAATAATGTAGGTATTTCATTCTTGGGCTGAGTATCTTGTTGCTTGCCCATTTATAAGCTTTATTCCTCTCAGTTGTAATGTCCATAATGGTATCTGTGTGAAGGATGCACGTATATTTTGGATGATAGCACAAACTTAACAGTGGACGTTTAAACACGAGCTTCTGTGCTAACTTAGAAATCCATCATCTCTACAGTTGATCAGCAGAGGTTCCAAGTAGTGGATGCTCTGTTCACCTCAATCGTTCCCTAGAGCTTTCCTGATTTGTGAACAGATCCACTGTGAATTTGCCAGCTAATGTAAAATCTGTGCAAAGATTTTACTCCCAGCACGAGTTCTTACGACAGTGGACTTGCATATTTTGTAGGATTTATGTCCAGTATTTTACAGTAGACATCTTAGAGTCTCAAAATAAGACTCATCTTAGATATGAAGAAGAATGTATTCAACAGTTGTGGTGTTCTCTTTAAAACTCTTCCTAAATGGATCCATCAGGTAGAGGAGCAGGCAAGCACTACAGAGAGGGTGTTCCAGGACCGGCAGTACCAGATCGATGCGGCCATCGTGCGAATTATGAAGATGCGAAAAACACTGAGTCATAACTTGCTTGTGTCAGAGGTCTACAACCAGCTTAAATTCCCAGTAAAGGTGCAGTACTGATTCCTTTCGTTTTTAAAATTTGCTCTCTTTGTCCTTTCACCTGTGCTCAGTTAAACGGTGCTTCTATCCGAAACGTGTTTCTTCTTTCCTGATAGGAGGAGCAAAAAATAGGTTATTTCAGGGTTCTTTAAGTGCCAGTTTCATTAGTTCATGTGAATGTTACCTCTAAATTAGTACAACATAGTAAAGGTTTTGAGAACTGGGAGTTTGTTAGTATGATGGTGAAGCCAAGCTGTTTGCATGTCGATGTTCTTCTGTTTATCAAGTGTTGTGGCAGTGCAGTCTTGAGAGAATCGGGACGACCGGTTCAGATAAGCAGGAATCATTTTGATCCTCGACTTAATCTGGCTAATATCATATTAATAGATCAGTAGCCAGTCAATGTACAGTGTTTTTTTCCAGACAGATTGTGTTATATGAAAAAAATTATGGAATGGAAATTACATGTTGGTGTCTCAAAGTTAAAGTGGCCCACAGATGCAGTGTGGGAAAGAACAGCTTACTGTGTATGAGTGCAAACTGATTTTCCAGAAGACAGTGACATAAAACTTAGATAACGTAGATTCTATGAGTCTCTGATAACATCTGAGCTCAGCTATGTGGTGCATCCCAGCTAATTCTGTAGCTTTCTCTTTAATTGCACATTGCAAACTTCAGCAGCTTTGTGTTGGGAGATGTTTCATCAGTCATCTCAAACAGTATGGGTGTTTGGCTTAGGTAGAATTGAGAAGCACTGACTACAAAATAATAATGCTGACGTCTGCTTTAATTTACAGCCTGCTGACCTTAAGAAGAGAATAGAATCCTTAATTGACAGAGACTACATGGAAAGAGATAAAGAAAACCCAAATCAGTACAACTATATTGCATAAACATATGTTGGCCTTTGTTTTACTGCACACTCGGTGTCATACGCAATTGCCAGTGGATAAACTAGCCTGTTAATCCCGTTAATTGACTTTTTATACTACCGATGACTGAATGAAAGCAGTGTAATGGAGGAGAATAGTAGAGTGGACTTCTTTCAGTGGTTAACATGCCCATTTAAAGAGTACTATTTACATTTTAAGAAGAATGCTGTTGAACTCTTTGCATGTTATTTAGTAAGATGTGCAGGAAGCTGCAAGAAAGTATCTGGTCTTCGTAATTCCATTTGACTCTGGGTCTGAAGAGGAGAGTCCCTTGATATGACAGATGTCTTTCACACCTTTAAATGGAAACAGAAGGTTAATATAAGAAAATAGCCTTTAAAATGCTTAAACTGCATGCAAACTTTTAATTTACTGTACAGAATGCATTTCAGTTAGCAACATACCATTGGTTTGGATGATACCCACACGAGGGTTTTTCTCAAGGGGAGGGGAGGTGGGGAATAAGCCGAGCTGCGCTTATTGCTGATCTAGTGGAATCTGTTCTTGGTTGCAGTTAAGACAAAATGGTACCAATATAAAATGATTTATACAAGTTTGTAGCGTGGGCATATGTATACAAATATCATTCTTAAATAACTGCTACAACAAAACAAGTTCAGATTTGTATTTGTATGGCTTGCCTGTAAGACCTTAGTGTTCACCTTTGGGAATTTTAACATAAAACAGCCATAATGGAAACAAAAGTGACAGTTCTTACTGGACATGGGTAGGAGGCCTTCACCTCTTGGCAGCAATACTCTACAAAAGAGAATCTATTTAAAGGTATTTATGAAAAGCCACACTGTTCTTGTGGTAAAGCTATAAGAACAAAAGCTACAAATTAATTTTAATACTTGTTTTGTTTTGCAACATTCTGAACTTGAACAAACCTCAAGGTTTAGACAGGGCACATAGGAGGCTGCCCTGCTTTGGATTGCTTTAACTTAAAGCTTTAAGAACTCAGCCCTAGATGTGGCAGGCCTCCGAGAAACCCAGAAGCCTACCTCTCATACAGAAAGATAGCTAAGTATTGCTGTAAGGCATCTAAAACGTCGTCTTAGGTGACCAGAGAGATTCTTTACATCTGGATAAGACACGAGAGAATAAGTCACTTGAATGTAGAGCTTTTTTTCAACAGGTTGTTTTTTATTGCTATAGCAGTACGACAGGAATACATGGGGTGAAAAATGTCAACAGGAAAGGTAACTCCTCTACGTAACAGTTCTTCCTTACAGCCAAGCTTTAGACCTACAATCAGCTGTGTTGCAGAGCACAATGAAAAACCTCATCTTTGTTCAGGCACTAACAGTCCTGGGGAATAGCAGACGTTTCCTGTAAGCAAGATGTTACTTTCTTTTCAGTGACAGTGTAACTTAGCGCTCTGTGATCTCTAACTTTTATCACTGTGATCCCACTTTCAGGGGCCTACATGTGAGAGAGGGGGTGTGTGTGTGTGTGTTGTATCTGACGTGTCCCATCCTTACTGCTTTTTTGGTCCATGGTTTAATTCTGTGTTTTCTTCAGCTGTATGTTTTCTCAGGCTTCTTTTGTACACAGTCCTCAGTTGACAGATGGAGCAGGTGGTTTTTTTTCTCCTACTGAATTACTTACTGTCACCCTCTAGTAACTGTAATACAGTTCTTCAGGTGATCTGCAGAAAATCTGCCTTAACCTTTGACACTGTTACAGCATAACTACTGGTAGGCATCCAGGGCCACAATTGCCTCTGTTAAAAAAAAAAAAAAAAAACATTAATAGAATTATTTGGTAAAAAACTCAAAGATTGCTCTGCGAACAGAGCCAAGTCTTTAAGTCTTATTTCAAATGGCAATCCTCTGGGGAGAAAATGCTCTCCTCCCCCCCACCAAACAAACAAACAAAAAAAAAGAACAACCCTTCTGTGTTTTCCATTCAGCGTTCCTTTTTCTTGTATGTGTTTTGTATTTTTAGCCAATAAAAGATTCCTTTTAAAATGGTGTTTTGGAGAAGAAACATAAACTCTTTGGGAGACAGAAGACTTTAAAAATCGCTGTCAAACTGGTTCCCTTCACTTGGTTGTAGCAAATCAATCAAACACCATTGCACATCAAAAATCCCTATTCTGGTGAAATCCTCCCTCATCAGGTAAGCTTGCTGCAATCAGTCAGACTGAGCAGACAGGTGCAGGGCCTGTTTAATTCTTATCCCATCCGCTTCAGTCACTTAAACGCAGAAATTATGACTTTAAAAACGTCCTCAGCTCTCATAAGACTTCAGCGATCTGAGGCTCCCCGTGCAGCAATGCAGTTAAAGCAACCCAGCAGCAGCACTGAGAACGCTGACTGGGCTGAGTGGAGGAGCAGGAGGGAGGGGAGAAGGCTTCTCGTTCTTCATGGCTTTTCCCTGAGCACTTGCTCATCTCTTCTGCTCGTTCCTCGTTCATGACAAAGCTGCAGCCAACATTTACTGACTGGCTGTACAACTCTGCAACCTCTTGCTGGGATCACGTGCCTGCCTATTGAGCCATATGCATCTCTGGATGAAAAACGAGTGGGCTCGGACCACTGCTCATTTGGCTATAACACAGCTCGTCTGTTTGGCCACACATTTTTAATCTTGACTCTTGCATGCAGTTTATAGCACCTTGTTCATAAGAAATTGCAGTTTATTCTTAGAAATATATATTTTAAGTTTTTTAATCTTTATACCCGTAAATGGAATATTTTTTTGTCTTGGCTGGTTTAAAAAGTGACCATTTTGTTTAAATGCTGTAATTGCAAATGTGTTGTAAACATTGTTTTGTTCTATAGTTTACACAGAGGTGCCAAAGTAAATAGTTAATAAAAAGGAAAAAAAAAAAAAAACCCTAGCAAATTAAGTTGCTTTAGCTGTGCTTCATATTTTGGTCTCTGCTCTTTTCTTATCAGTCAGCTGGTTGATTTTTTCCTAAGCATATCATTTGCCCTAATGCTTTCTTCTTTTTTTTTTTTTTTTTTTTTTTTAAACAGTGCATCTAAATACATGTCCAAATACCACTTTGTTGGGTTGTTTTTAGTGATTTCATACAGTAGGAAGAATATTTTCTTTGGAAAGTTACACTAAAATTGTAAGAGTACAGCAGCATTCAAAAATGTAATATACTTTTTGTATAACAATTCTTCAGAGTACGTCTGGAGTGGGAAGAAGAAGACAACTAACCCTGTTATTCTCAGCAGCCTCTTCACTCGGCTACAGGAATATAGAATTGTGCTTTTTCACTGCATCAAAAAGTGAGAGTTTATGCAGACTTGCAAACAGGGCATGTGTCACCATTGCATCCGTTGATGCAAAAAGCAGCAAAACCTTTTTAATGTTTCATAACAAGTCTGATATGGGTACAGAGAGTCTTTCTTAAAGTTGGTAAATAATGTAAATACATGTCCTTTCAGAGAGTGAGTCTGTTATCTAGGTATTTTGTGTCATTTAATAAATATTAAACAGTTTTGTGTTGATAAACTCTGGTGTAAAATGCCTTTTTCCTCAAACCGCTGTATGTTGGGCTTCTCACGTTTGTGGCTTCTTTAAAATCCTCAGCTTCTGCTCCGCCAGCACAATACCTGTTTGCTACCTGAATCCCAGTAGTTCCTTTTGCATTCGGTCATTAAAATCCCTTCGGTTTTCTAAGCAGCTTCCATTCCTGAATTATTTCTATTCTTTGCTTCCAGAGAAAGGGTTTGAAAGCACAGGGAAGCGCAGGAGAGGAAGCGGCGATTCCTCCCGCCAGCTGTGCCAAAGGCGCTGCAGCAGAGCGCTCAGCCTGGGGTTGGACTCGGTGATCTTTCAGGTCTTTTCCAACCTGAGCCATTCTGTGATTCTAAGCAGGGAGATCCTAAAAGGTTCCTCGGGTGGGCAGTGCTTCACAGGGGGCACAGCAGGCGGCTTCAGCTGGTGCTGCTCAGGTGTTCTGCTCTGCTGCGGCCTGGAGGCAGGAGTGTGGGATACTTTCCACTAACAGTTCCTACTTCAAGAGAACACTTCTGACTTTCTGTGTTTTCCATAACCCTGCAGAATTTTGTATTTTTTTTTTTTTTAAATCCTACTAAGTGAATAGTTGGAGTAAATACTCCTGATTTGTTACTGTAAGGTGTATTGCATTTCATAAAGTAATCTTTTGATTTCAAGGGAAACTGGTGCCAATCAAGTAATCGATTTAAGATCTTCTGTTTTTTTCTTTTTTTTCTGCTCTGGATGTAAGGGAGATGAATTCCGTGCAGAGGGCAATAATGCAAACATGGAAAGAACTGGGGAAAGGAGCAATGGGTCTGCCTGCAGGGGAGCAGTTATTTTTCCTGTTTAAGTAACTGATGCCTGATAGAAGATTGGCTTTCAAGTATCTACTGGAACTTGTCCTGCTGCTGCTTGTATCCCACAGGCATTAAGATACACACAAAAGCAGAAACTTTTAAAGCTGTCTTTCTACAGTCAAGCAGTGAATGGCAGTGCCATAACTAAAGCCCTCTTACACTTAGAGAAAGTAGCTGGCATGCAGCAGATGTGCTTTTAGTGATGAGAGCTCTTCAGCTTAACTCCTTAAATCGGGGCTGTTTGTCAGCTTGAAGCTCCTCTGTTTTAGAGCTGGAGGAAAAGAGAAATGCCATCAAGTATTTCAGTGTAAAAACAGTTAAGTAATCTTTTACCATGAAAAGCTGTCCTTTCAAAACCACGAGTCCAGCAGTTCTGCTTCATCAGACAACGCAGCCCATGTGGAGCAGGGCCAGGCCTGCCTGTAGGCTGCAGCCAGCCTGTTCCGGGAGCATGGCCTTGTGCTGCACTGCCTCTTCTTCCTTGCTTCTTATTCCTGAGGTCCCCGCTCCAATAGCACATGGCAGACCAACCCAAGCAGGATAGTTGCTGTAGCCTACACCAGTTCTGCTCAGGACCAGGCAGGGAGAGGCGCTGGCTCAGGGCTGGATGCGGCATGTGACTGGGGGCTGCCTGCAGAGGGGTCATGCTGGCGTGCTGGGGAGCGCTGCAGCCCTGCAGTAGAACATCCTAATAAGATAATGGCTATATCATGCAATTTCCCTTCCACCCCTGTGCTTTTAGATGCAGCTTTCTGCTCGAGCATGAAGCTTCCTGCCAAAGTTTCTCCAAACAAGTTACTGTCAGTACGCTTTCATAAGAGCAGAAGCAGGAGGTGCCCAGTATACGGAGCTGAGCTCCTTCACATAGCAATTGCTGCTCCAAAGCTGACATTTATCCCCAAGAAGTCAGCCTGTATGTAGCTAAAAATACAAATTTCTGATTACTGATATTTTTCTGCCATGCTGCTGCAAGCCTACAGAATGCACTGAGTTGTCAGCCTACCCACTGAAAAACAGCTGTCCATTTTTCCCTGTGGAACAATCTAACTCAGCAATTTGGCATAACTCACAGAATGCACAAGTCTCATCTGCTGCTGCTTGTTAGCCCAGCTGCCTGACTGTCCATCTCTGCAACACACATCGTGTCCCACGGCAGCAGGGCTGCTCCTGAACATCACCAGATACCCCAAACCATCATCTGCATCGCTCACAACTCACAGGGCTGCTGGCAGTGGGATGACCGGGGACCTGCTGATCCATGCTGCTTGCTTACAGCAGTCTGCTTACAGGCAGAATATCCCAGCCAGCAAATAGTTAAAATGGCATCGTGAGCATGCTTGTATAACACGCCCGTGGCCCAGCGCCGCCTCCCTACCTTTGCTTCTGCCTGCAGGCTGGGAACGTGTTTTTCCAGCTGTGTCACAGTGTGAGATCTCAATGGGCTCTTGCAGGAAATTCTGCAGCCGCTTGCTGCAGCCTGGGCTCTGATCCCTTCACCTCAGCACAAAGGTTTCTTTTTTTGGCATTCCACGTGATTGCCCCAGTCTTGACTCAGCAGTTTGTTGGCCCAGCAGCGTTTAATGGCTTGGTTTCCCATCACCACCTCCTCCAGAAATGCAGCAACTCAGAAACGCCGCCATCTGCTCCGAGTGAGAGTGAAGTGCAGCTTTCATGCAGTGTAGATAGAAAGTGATTGTAAGGCTGCGGCCATCATGCCCCCAGTAACAGCCCCAGCTGAAGCACTCTGCTGCCAGGCTGTGCTGGGCAACGCCGTGCTTCATGCAGGTGCCCAGATCTCAGCACATCCCCGTGCTGCTGCACAGCTCCAAAAGTGGAGCTGCATGGAGAGAACCTCAGTGAACTCCTAAAAACAACTGGAATAAAGCAGTGGCTTCTGCACGCCCCTGGTATTCTTTTTGTCTTCATAAACTGTGCTCCTCCACCCTGCAGATCAGAATCATGGGGATTCCCAGTGCTTCATTAAGCACCAAACACTTCGCTTCTGACATCCATTGCCTTTTGCATGTCTTTGGATTAAGGAAAGTCTGATTACAGACATCTCATCCAACTAGCTGAAGGATTCACACAGGATTAAGCACATGCTGGTTATCTAGCATGTATGATGAATGAAGGCCATAAAAAAGCCAATCTATCTGAAGTTAGGCATGAATTTATGAACCAAATCCTAAATAAGAACTCAGAACGTGCTGCAGACCTGTGTTCTGTACGTGACAGCACCTTGTTGAAATTAGTGACATCAAACATGCAGTAAAATGTAATGCTGTACATAAACATCCCAGTCCTCGTGTTCAAATCCAGTGGAAAATGGAAAGAGTGTCTCAGGAGAACAGGATCAGCTTGACAGCCATCAGCAGATCCCAAAATCATGCCAAATGCAAAATATTTTCTTTCTCTAAGCAAAAGGAAAGGCATTTTTTCTGCATCACAGTCACAACCATTCGGGCCTCTATTGTTAGAGGACAACAGCTGACGACAGGAGATGGATCTTACACCACTGACATCCTGCTAGCACACACATGTTGCTACCTTTAACACCATGCAAATAACTTACTCATGATAAACAAGACACAGTGGGCATTTGTCAGAGGCTGGAAGCTGCCGGTACTGAACCTACTGGCTTTCCACAGAACTTACTAGGAACCAAACAAAGCTTCTGTCAGTCGGCTGGGCCAGAGGAGAGCATCGCTGTGCACGGGCACACTGCTGCTCAGAACCACAGGCAGCCTTCGTGGAGAGCCACCACGCTCAGAAGGATGAAGCATGCAGGTTTTGCTGGGAAAACTTCCAGGCTTCAGCTTTCTGCTAGCTACTCTTGCAGCCAACGTGGTGCTGACCTCACTGCAGGCAGGACTGGGCCCAGCAACCCCTGAATAGAAACTGCGTGAGCCACCTTACAGTAAAATGATGTAACAACACAAAACAAGAAAGCAGTTATATGGCAGGGATGGAAATACAGGGAAGGCAAAGCAAACCAACCGAGGATAATATTAGTAAAGATATTTCTGGCAGGAAGATTTTTCCCACCATTTTTCCTTGTACTAAACTGTAAGCTGTCCTATTATTTTAAACCTACACCAGATGCTAATTTCATTCTGTGCTATTGAACAGAACCTGATTTGCTTGTTATGATATCTGCCATTTGGTTTCACTTCACACTCCACTAAGTCAGCATAATGCGGGCAAGGTAGTCAGGCTGCCACTTCCTTCTGTGGAAGGTCTCATCATTTCACAGTCCATTTCCTATGCATGAGAGAGAGATCAAAACAGGCAGGATTCTTCACTCAGAACAAGGGGATGTTTGAATATATCAATGATTATAAGTGAAGCTACATGTCCTGAAGTAAATGCTCCGGTTAGTGCAAAATGTGATATTCCAGAACACAAAGTGCCTACAACATACCAAGCATTTTCTTCTCTTCCTGGTAATTAAAGCCCACTTCAGTGCCTCTACCCAAATATTGAAATCCTCTTGATGTAATTGCTCTTAACTCCCTCAGAGATCACTCTTTATGAAGAGGACCTTGCAGCAAAGCAATGAAGAACCATGAGGGAATGTAAAGGCAACAGAAGCAGGTCTCTGCCAGCCTCTAAGATGCCTTGTTCTTCTCAACGGGGAGGAGAAAGACAGGAGTACTGCTACTTTCAGGTGGTGGTTCCAGCCCTGCTGCTGTTACCCCATGCTCCTCAGCAGCCTGCAGCACATGCTGGCCTGGGTGTTAAATATGATTATTTTACCACCCTGTTTATGGGAGTGGATAGTGACAGGACAAGGAGTGGTTTTCAACTGACACAGGGGAGGTTTAGGTTGGATCTGAGGAGGAAGTTTGTCACACAGAGGGAGGTGAGGCACTGGAACAGGTTGCCCAAGCAGGCTGTGGATGCCCCATCCCTGGAGGCATTCAAGGCCAGGCTGGACGTGGCTCTGGGCAGCCTGGTCTGCTGGTTGGCGACCCTGCACACAGCAGGGGGTTGAAAGCAGATGATCACTGTGGGCCTTTCCAACCCAGGCCATTCTACGATTCTATGATTTTGTCAGGAAGCTTCTCAGTAAATTAAGCCCAAAATCAGAAAATAATAATAGTAATAAAGGTTAGTCCTGCATATTTTGAAATGATTTAACTTCTAATCTTATTACATGCAGTGATGTCCAGGCAGACGTGCTCAGCAGGGGCGGTGATGAGGGGTGCTGCTCAGTCACGCTGGGCAGGGATGGCTGCAGCGGGACGGGCAACGGCACTGACTTCTGTTGTGACTTCAAACCCTTCTATTTATTTATTTATTGTGGATACAATAAATCGAGTGGCTTCATTCCTTATTGTTGTTATTCCGCACCGGGCATCTTGGAGCCTCACCTGCCCTCAAGTGTTCCCGTGCTGCACATATCCCCTCAGCCTCGCTCTTCGGAGGGACTCACACCACAAACTCCTTCCTTCTCGCGTGGGAAAGGCGACACGCATCCCTCACGGCCGCTACGGACGGAGAAAAACAAGGCGGCCTCGCCTCCGGCCCCGCCCGCCGGGGAAAACCCGCCCGCCCGCGGCACCGCGAGGGGCGCCCGATCCGCGAGCCGTAGGATCGAGCTCCGCCGCGGCGATCGGCGGCGCCGCCCCTCCCCTCACATGACCGACGTCGACGCTCTTGCCGCGCCCGCCTGCCCCTCGGAAGAGCCCCTCGGCCGGCAGCATGGCACCGCCGCGCCGCACCGCCGGCCTCGCGCTGCTGCTGTTCCTCGGCGCCTGCGGTGAGCGGGGCGGGCGGCGTCGCGGAGTTGCGGAATCGCGGCGTTGCGGGGTGGGCGCGCGCGGGCGGCGCGTGCCGCTGTCCCTGGGGCACGTGACGCGGCCGCGGGCGGCTGCCGAACTGCGGGCCGGCCGGGGGGGAGCGCGGCCGGGGCGGCGCGGCACGCGGGGGAGCGGGGCGGGAGGAGCGGCGCGGCGGAACCGGACCGTGCCGGGCGGTGCCTCCCCGAGTCGGAGCGGGGCGGGGAGCCCGCTGCCCGCGACCTCCAGAAGGGAAACGGCAGGTTGTGGGGCGAAAAAAAGAAAAAAAAAAAAAAGGAAAATAAGGAAGCTTTAATCGGGAGGCGGGCAGCGCTGTGTGTGACGCGGGGGGGGAGGGCATCACCCAGAGGGGTTGCGGCGCCGCCCGCCCCGCCGTGCGCTCGGCGGTTCTTCATCCGCTCCATCCCAGCGCCTGCCGCCGAACCGCCGCCTCGGGCAACTTCCCCCGGCCTTCCGCCTCGGTGAAAGCGGCGATGGCAGGGCGAGAAAAAAGCAAAACCAGCCCTTTATGTCCTGCGCGCGCGTCCCCAAGAAGCGAATCGCCGAGCGGGCGTTGCGAAAAGCCGGGCTGCTTTGTGCCAATAACCTGCCGTGTGACCGCCGGCTTCGCTGCCGCTGCCGCTGTTACGCAAGCGCTGGGCTGGGCGCTGCTCCGTGCGGCGGGGCTTCGGGCCTCTGCTTTTCCATCTCCGTGCGATAAATGGTGGCGGTTCAACGACCCGTTGCCGCGCTGTGCTCCGTGCCGGCTGCGCTCAGTCTTTGTCACCTTCGCCTGCGTGTGTTTTGGGTTATTTAGAGCAGACCAAGTGCTGCCCAGTGTGGGGAACGTGTGTTTTCTTAAGTCATTTCCTACTGGGGACAAAACGCACCGATATCTGCTTTTACAGTTGTGGTTACTTGCTGTCAGTGTAGCTAAGTAGGTCAGGGTGTGCCTGGTCTGCCCTATGAACCTGCTTGGTGTGGCATTTCTCTTTGCTGTTGTGTCTAATAGCACCTATATTGAAATATCCCCTTTGGAGAAGTTATTTTCAAGCTGTTTTCTCTGTAAAGAGAACAGTCTGTGTACTATTTAACCCACTGCTTCTGATTCCACATCGTTCTGAGGGTTCTTTCAGTCCCAGTCAGTAAGATATCTCCCTTCTGTGCCCCACTAACTCCCAGCAAATACGGAATTTCACACCCCTTTACCCTTTTTCCTCAGGAAGGTGGAAGAGCCTCGCTTATGTAAAACAGCACTGAAAAGTTAAACAAATAAAAATCACAGCATTACAAAGCAAATTACTGAGGCATTAATATCAAAATCCTCTTTGGTTTATGCTCCTTTTGTGCCTTGGTGGAGTCGCTCGGCGTGCCAGGCGACGTGACCTGCAGGTGTGTTTGTATGCAGGCACCACGGCTGGCCTGGCTGGGTTGCAGTGGTTGCTCAAAACTTTAGATTTCTCACATTCTTTCTGAAATGAGAAGGGCTGGTACATAGGGGCAGTGTTAAATCCCTCCTTGAGTCAGAAGGAAGAGAGTTTTTAGCGTTGCTGGAACTCCAAACTGACTCTTGGCAACGAGTTCCGGTGCTGTGTGGTGGCAGATTGCAGAGCTGTTATCTCTTGGTTGCACCGTAGATCTGCGTGCAAACAGTAACCCTTCAGAGAGCCACGCTGCACCGTTGCTTTAACAACGTGCAGGTGCCTTGCCTGGGCATGAGATGTGCTGCTTGCATCTGTTACCCTGCTTACTGAGGATCAGGAACAAAAGTACGGATGTTACCGCCAGACTCAGCTTATTAAATAAGTCATTCCCTGAGCTGCTGGGGACAGGGTGCAGGTTTATGAGCCTCCTGTAAACAAACGGAGTATGGCCCGGGTTACTGAACGTGATGCTTAAGTGACATTATTAGGTATTATGCTTGGTCAGGTGGGGTGATGTATTTGCTAGCATTGTTGAAGCTAGAGCTCCTTGAGGTTTACTGCTTCAAGTTTAGAATAAACCACATGAAAACCCTCATTGACTGCCTTGTCCGTAGTCTGAAGTGTTCTTACCACACAATAGTTACATTAGGATTTGTTCTAGCACTGATAAATTAATGTGTGGTATTGAGCACAATTGCTTCACAGTGAACGCAGTCAAGTTTCTCCCGGCTCTGCCTTGGATGCTTCTTACAGCAGGTGCTCCAAACAGCGTAAACGATGCAGGCTGCACTTGAATGCTGGCACAGCCAACTGTCTTGTGTGCTGAGCTTTGTGTTGCTGGTAGAAGGGAACTGTATTGGGCAGGGAAGAAGTCCTTAATGTCAAGGTAAAGTGTGATGCAGAGTGTGAATTCTGTGTGTTGTGGGGTGGAAGGCTTGAATGGCTATTGAAGAGAACTGTGCAATCACAGTTCCCATCACTTTAAGGAAATGAGCCTGACAAACATCAACCTTATGTTAGTCAGGAATGATTCTTCTCGTATTTCAGTCCTGTCTGTTTTAGGGAACTGCAGCAAACTGGGAATGCTGAGCAAAACCAAATGAGAACCAGCTTTGGGGAAGTCTCTGTGCTGGGAGTCAGGCTGGGTTAAAAATCCAACTGTGACAAGTTCTCTAAAGCCTTGCATGAAATTTAACACCCGTGTCCTTTGAGCCAGGAATTGTAGAGACGCAGTGAAAGCGCACTGATCTTTCTTAGAGGTCAGCTGGAGTCGTGCCGTTGATGGAACAACATGGAGACTCTGGTCGACAAGCACTACATTGTTCTGAATGCCGTTTGGTTTACTCAGTTTCAGTCAGCAGAAAGCTAATGCTCATTTAATTTGTTGGCCTTGGTCAGGCAAGAAGGCTATAAATGATCCTCTCAGTATTTAGCACTGATAACTTCATGTTAACTTCCTAGTTTTAACATTTGTTAGGTATCTGGCTATCAGTTTGGTGTCTGACAAATAGAATCCAGTCTGAAATAATGTACTACTTTGTAATGAGTGTAAAGTCTTTGTCTTAACAGCTAATAATTGTATCTTACAGGCATTTTCCAGTCCTATGCAGTGGAAGTAGATGTAAAGGATGCCTCTAATGTTACATGCTTGTACGCACAATGGATGATGAAATTCTTGATAAAATATGAGACAAACAGTAGTGATTACGTAAGTATTTGGAGCTAACTTTTGCTGAGAACTGCGTTTAGTCTGGGATAAAACAATTTGATACATTTTGTATTTAGTTTATTGGTTTTCTTGATAGAGGCAATTATTAATAGTGTTCCTAACATCAGTTTAAGGCAAAGCGTAAGTTCTCAGTTAATAATACGAGTATCCTGCTGCACCTAAAAGGCATGGTGGTCTAAGGTGGTGGGTTTTATTTATCAGTGTAGCAGCATTCTGAGGCTAAACGGTGAATGTTAGTTGTGTAGTGGAGTTTATCAGCCAAGTTAAACCTGTAATTTTGTTCTCAGACCTGATGTGGCTCCTTTGTGAGCCCGGTGTCAGGCAGGTTATTCTACAAAACGCTGGAAAAGCCTAAAATAATCTTACTGGTCTTGTGCAAGGTTCCATCTAACTCTAGCAGGTTTCTAAGGCTGCCATGGGGAAGAATGGTTATCTGAAAATAGTGCAAACTTCTTTCTTTTAGAAAAATGCAAGCTTGGATTTGACATCCGCTGTGACACACAATGGAAGCACCTGTGGCAGTGACACAGAAGCTGCGCTTCTGGCAGTGCAGTTTGGAGATGGTCACTCTTGGAGTGTAAACTTCACAAAAAGCAACGAAACTTACCGCGCTGAGTTCATCACATTTACCTACAACACCAATGATACTGCTGTCTTTCCTGATGCCAGAAGACAAGGTAGTGTTATCTCTTGTCCCTCACCTCGCTCGGCTTTTCCAAAGTTTGAAGTACTGAGAGTGTATCTGGTGACTTCAGTGCAGAATGCTGCTCGTAGTACCTGTGTACTGGAGAAGAGTGCAGACTAGTTAGGTTAACTAGTGCCTTAAGTTAGCTTGACTAGTGCCCTTAGGTGGAACAGAAAGGGGAGGTTAACCATTTGAACAGGTTAGATGGGGGGGTGCTGCTAGCACATAAGAGGCAAATATAAGACTGATTTCTGTTTGTTCACCTTCTGTGAAGGAAAACAGAAAGTGTTAGGGTTTCTGTGTATGCTTAGTTCTATCAATGTGGTTTTCTTCATGAACAAAGACTTAGTGTTCTCCTTTCTAAAGGCTTCACTGTGTCACGTCAGGTCAGAACACGTGGGTTAAACATTGAAGAGAGGCTAGGACCGTTAGACTTAATTCCTGTTATTTCTTTGTCTTGTGAATTACAGAGAACGTAACACTACCTGTGAATGTTCCTGTGGTAAACGAGACATTAAAATATTTGTTTTTATTTGTAGGACCAGTTACAATTGCTGTAAAGGATGCTATGCATCCAATTCAACTGAATAATGTCTTTGTGTGTCATCATACTACCTCTTTTGAAGCAGAAAACGTAACACAGATTTTCTGGAATGTTACTATGCAGCCTTTTGTTCAGAATGGCACAATTGGTAAAAAAGGTGAGTGTTTCCAATTATAAATGGGCTTTTTTTTATGGTTTCCTAGGGCAGGGGTGAAATCCAGTAATTAAAAAAAAAACCCAACAGTTCTAAAATGTGCCATGTCAAACAATACATATATGTGTGTGTGTGTGTGTGTGTATAACATCTTCAACCATGTCTTTTCTTGTTCCTGGAAAAAAAAAAAAAAAAAAAAAAAAAAGATATCAATAGAGCACATCCAGTTGTGCAGAAATTTCCCAGCAGTATTCTAATAAAGAGTGCACTTGAGGGTCTTAGGCACCCCAGGCACTCCAGAAGTGTTGCTGCAAACTAGACCGTTTGAGCATGGAGGTTTTTCAACTGCCTGCTGTTTTCAGTGGAAAACTCACTGCTCTTTCACTTAAATAATACAAAGCCTGTGATGGCTTGTCTCATAGTTCTACTAGGCAGAGGAGACCAGCACAGCATCCTGCTACATACAGGACATTGTTTACTTAAATTGCAAAAGCAGTTTTGTAAGCATTAACGTTTACTTTTGTGGATGTGTTTTGCTTTAGTGTAGTAGAGAAGTAGCATTGCTTGTGGTACGTGGGTTTAAAACGGTGGGTAATGTAGAATTTCTCAGAATAAATTGCAGCTTGGAGCACTGTGCCACAGTGCTGAGCTGGAGACTCTTCACTTGGTGATGAGCAGATGCCCATTGAGCTTAGATTTCAACTTAGAAATGGGTGTCTGTATTAAACTGACTTCTCAGCCATAAGCCTTAATAAAAACTTCATCACTGAAATGGTGGTTAAACCTTCTTTTCAGAGTCTAGGTGTCGTGCTGATACACCTACTGCTGCGCCTACTGTTCTGCCTACTGCTGCCAATGCAACCACTGCATCTACCACCATTTCACCTGCTCCAACCTCCGCTCCCAAACCTGCTGGGAATCCAGTCACAGGAAACTATTCTCTTAAAACTGGAAATAAAACTTGTCTTCTGGCTACTGTGGGGCTGCAGCTGAATGTTTCCCAAGACAAGGTGCCTCTCTTATGCTTTTCAAAGTTTGGAATAGAATCATAGAATGGTTTGGGTTGAAAAGTACCTTAAAGCTCATCCAGTTCCAACTCTCCCCTGCCATGGACAGGGACAGCTCCACCAGATCTGGCTGCCCAGGGCCCCAGCCAGACTGGCCTTGAATGCCTCCAGGGATGGTGCATTCAGTTTCTCTGGGCAACCTGTGCCTGTGCCTCACCACCTTCATAGTAAAGAATTTCTTTGTATATAATCTGAATGAAGTACTCTCTTTTAGTTTAAACCAGTTACCGTTTGTCTTATTGCTACACAACTTGGTCAGAAGTCTTTTCCCATCTTTCTTGTGGGCTTCCTTTAAATATTGGAAGGCTGCAGTAAGGGTTCAGTCCTTCTTTAGGCTAAACAACCCCAGATAGCTGAGCCCATCTTGGTATCTCCAGTCCTCTGATTGTTTTCATAGCCCTCTGGACTCAATCCAACAGGTCGTGTCTTTATTGTGCTGGAGGACCCCGAGGTGCAGTGCAGTACTCCAGATAGAGTCTCACAAGAATACTGCAGAGGGAAAGAATCACCTCCCTTGCCCTGCTGGCTGCACTTTTGATGCAACACAGGATATACTTGGCCTTCTGGGCTGCAGTTGTGCATTACTGGCTCAAATTTAAAATTTGTCTACTGGTATTTTAGATTGCCCTGACGTAGGTGCAGCACCTGTCTCTTGGCCATGTTAAGAAGAGTAGAAAGGTTGCTGTGGTTGTTTTTGTGTGTGTGAAATGTGAGTGCAGAGTGTTTGCTTGGGCACTGCTGGCTGACCAGAACTGCTTCCAAGTGTGCAAGAACCTCTCTGACCCAGGGGTAATTCTGACACCTAGTTAGCTGCAAACCCTCACCTTGATCAAACCTAACTGGTTACTAGGAATAAATGGAAGATCCTTAAAGGACTGGAACTTTCTTAGGCTCTCGGGGCCTGCAGCTGCTGTCTTTTCCCACAGAGGGAGCCAAAGCTAAGCAGCTAAGTTTTCCTTTAGGTGTATAAAGGAAAAATGCCCTGGCCTTTCTTTTTATGTATGTATCTTTATTAAGTGGAAGTGAAACTTCACAGGGTGGTTTTGTCTCGGCATTGCCAACATGTAAAGTAACTCAAGCAGCTTTGCTTAGGTAGTAGCTAGACTTGGTGCTTGTGCTGTCTTCTTTATTACATGCTCTTCCAGCTTAAGACTGCTGCTAATTGAAATAGTAGATTCATGATAGATGCAAGTTAGCTGAGCTCCTTTGACGTGGTGTGTGTGCATTTCAGCCTCTCCTGATCAACATCGATCCGAAATCAACTCGTGCGGATGGGACATGTGGTAACACATCAGCTACTCTGAAATTGAATGATGGAAATAGGACATTAATTGACTTCATGTTTGTTGTTGTAAGTAACTTCTACTTTAAGTTTCTGCTTTAACAGCATTGTGTGATGAGGATTCGTGGTAAAATCCTGCAGCTCGCTGCTGATAGGCTGTTTTCATAAAGGAGGTGAGACTGGCTGGGGCAAAAAGGTGTTTGGGATGAAGTTCTGGGAAATGTAGGACTGTGGTAAATGCACTAAACTTTGGAAATGTGTTATTAAAATTGAAAATGCAGAATGACACGCTGACAGTTGGTTCTTGTTAAACAGAATGCAAGTGCAAGTGTACAAAAATTTTATCTGAAAGAGGTGAATGTTACACTACTCAACCATCAGAATGGTTCTGGTAAGTAATGCCTGCCTGTGAAGTGAATGTAAACTTCAATTTCTGCATTTCATCTTGTGCTTCTGATCAAAATACTGTTCATGCTTAATGTTACTTCCTACATGTAAGTCTTTTAGCTGATATGAACAAGAGTGACAAGCACAAATGATTGCAAGGGGTCGTTTGAAACAACAGTGCAGAGTTGTGCTGAGACTAATGTGAATGAAGCCTCTTCTTGATAAACATAAATTGTGAGGGCTTTCCTTACATTACAGTCCTCAGTAACATAAAATTCTGAGGTACAAAGTCAATTGAAGCTTTTTGTTTTTCCTAAGCAAGCTGTTTCTATGCTTGAAAATAGCACGGTATTTTCCTGTCTCTTCTGCTCAGTACTGGAGAGGAGTCCAGTCCTTCAAGAACTCAGGCATACATTTTTCTTCCAAATCAGAAACATGTTTTTAAATTGTTACAGCTACTGCAATTAAAAGAGCACTAAAGTGCCTGCACTGCATCTGTGTAGGCATGAGTGAAGGGATGAGAAAAGCCTGCTGTCATATTGGTATAGAGGATAGGCTACTGCTAAGTATTGTAATATCCAAAAGAAGCCAGGCAGTGAAATGAAGCAGATCAATCAAACTTAAGACTGTTTTGTGTTTTAGAGTAGCCAAACCTGAAAAGCTGGTCCATCCAGATTAAGCTCCTCAGTCCTATGAATGCATTAGCATCTTTCTTCTATTTAAAGTAGGCATGGAAATTTCCTTTTTTTTTTTTTTCCTTTCCTTTGTTTAGTCATTTTAAGTGCAGATAACAACAACTTCAGCAAATGGGATGCTTCCCTTGGTAATTCTTACATGTGCCGTAAGGAGCAAACTCTTGAGATTAATGAAGATCTTCAAGTGCATACTTTTAACCTATGGGTTCAACCATTCCTTGTGAAAGAAAATAAATTCTCAATAGGTAAGTTATTTTATTTTTGTACTGATTCTTGTATGTGCTTGTAAAATTCTTACTTGCTAAAAAGTACCAGAGCTGCCCATAAGCACTTTTGTTATTGTTTTATTTTGTTGAAGCTTTTGCCCCAGTGTATTTTTGTATGCATGAAATTAAACTTCTGAGGCCTACGTTCAAGGAAGGTTGTCAGCTTTATTCTGAATATGTTTTAAAAAAAAAAAACAAAACAGGTCTATTAAGCATTTCACTTCTCCTCTTGAGGGAGCTAGAGGAGCTGAAGAGGGTCTTAGCACTGCCTGACATCTTATCATATAGATTTTTGTAGCTTGAATGTATAAGACAATGGGAAAGAACTTGTATAAAAGTGAACTTCAACAACTTTTGGCGATTCTTCAGACCTAAAAATGATGTGAACGTTCCTAAGGAGTAGCAATGCTGTGGAAAAAAGAACTAACAGCTTCTTCTGGAAGCACTCTTACAATACATGCAGGACCAAACAAACGTTCTAAGGTGTTTGCTTCATTATCCTGGTTGTGTCTGGGGAAAACTGGAAAGATTTGAATGAACTTTGTTAATCTTTAGCATCTCTTGGTCCTTGTGTTTCATGACTTGCAGGTTAATCTGTAGACAGTCTGGGCATGGATTTTCAAGCTTATTTTTTTCCTGGGGAGTGGTAAATTGACTCCTCAGATTGTGTGCAGGGTGACTGATCTTTATCATCATATGCTCTGAGGAGTTAGATGGCCGTTTTTCCCTGTGTTTCTATTTGCAGCTAGCACTCCTCCTCCTCACAGTTAAGGGTTTCATCTCACTGTAACATGGCTCAGTTCTTGCTGTGTTCTCAATACAGAATCCAGGCTACTTTATTTTTAATTAGTAAATGTACCAGGCTTGCCTTAAGCATGAAGTAGATAAGCCTTGTCCTGTCTTAGCAGCAGCAGAATAGCTGCTCCCTTGTCCTGGACAGATTTTGTGCCCATGAATGCTCCCACACCAGGACAGCACCTTTACCTTGTTAGATTGTTAAATGTACAGAATGATCATAATGTTTAACATATGCTAGAAATACCCATGAGAACTCTGCAGTTTGTTCTTTCTTAGTGTAAACCTGTACAAATACTTGATTTTGTTCATCTTCGTGTTAAGGAAAATAGGTTTTTATACCACGCTTGGCAAGTATTCTGTCCTTATTTATTCCTTGTTGCAACCTTTTTCTTATCTACAGCCCAGGAGTGTTCGCTGGATGATGACACCATTCTAGTTCCAATTATAGTTGGTGCTGCACTTGCTGGCTTGATTGTCATTATAGTGATTGCTTACATAATTGGCAGAAGGAAAAGCTATGCTGGATATCAAACTTTGTGAACCAAAATGTAATCACTGCTCTGATTTCACCCTTAACGAAGCAAGTGCAAGTTCTGAAGTCCAAAAAAGCCCCAAAACTTAGACTGAACACTGGCCACAGCTAGTTGGAGTTGAGAAGCAGAGGGAGAATGTTTATCTCAGATGAAGCAGAACTACGTTTTTAGTTTTCCAGCTCCAAGAAGATGACGTGAGTCTCACACCTGTTCTGAAGATGGCAGATATCACTATTGCATAAATGACCAGGCCAAGGATTTTATTTTGAACAAAACCTTGAAATGTTTAGGATTTACCTTTTCTTTTTATAAATTGTAGCCTGAAATGGAGCACGTTCCAAACTGATGTGCACTGGGCAAATCCCAGAATTGCATGGGATTTGTACTTGCTTCTCTCTCTGCATTCCTTAGTTGTCACATTTGTGGGTTAAGCTGGCAGCATTAGTCACCATGTTGACTCATGTAGTACTACCACGGATTGTATGACGCCCAGGAACAGCTTGGTTTTTCATAGTTGAACTTCAGGCTGGTGACTGAGTGATTTTTTTCGAGTGGCAGCAGTAACTTACTTAGCTTTGATGGAGTTTGAGTAGTTTACTCCTGCCCCAGTGGTTTTGGAGCCATCCCCACACCGTGGCTGTACAAACCAGGTGGGTAACCCATCCCTGCCAGGTTTCCAAATGCTTTTCAAAAAAAGTGGTTTGTTTTTTTCCTTTTTTTTTTTTATTTAATGAATTGTTAGGCATGAATTCTTCATCGTGGCATTCCCCCAAAATACTCAACTGAGGCAGAATTCTGCTAAATTCATGCAGGTTTTTTACTGGCATCAATTTAAAGGGAATAACCGTTCTAAATAGTCCAGAACTTCAAAGTGCACTTAACTTTATACTTTGCACAGAGCTGGTCTATCTTATCTTATTGCTTTGAGTGACCATTGTAACTTCAAGGATGCTTTCGTTCAATGAGCCAGTATCTGTTGCTGCAACTTGAGCTGTCTTTAAGTCTTCATCTGGAATGGTTCTCTGCTAATTGAAATCCACATTATAACATATGTCTGCCTTTGACATTCTCAGTGTTTAATGTGCTTTATGTTTGACTGTGTGCTGTGTAGCTTTTATTAATGTTAAGAATGCAAAAGCCAAACAAGTCTGAGATGGACCCACTGCGCCTACTTTTCCTGCTGTGTGGAAAGGCTGACTAGCTTAAATATACAGTGCAGATGGACTGTCCTTAAGCTGCAGCTCTGCAGAGAATAACCCTTGCTGCACAACCTTTTTCTGTCCTCTTTGTGCTGTAACAGTTTTTATTGCATGGAAGAAAAAAAAAAAAAGAAAACTTTTCCAAACCATGTGTGACTTTTTACTTATGTCATAACACAAGCTGCTTAAGCTGGTCATTTAACAATCATAGTTGTCTTCTTTAGGATGAGTTTAGCCTGCAACAAAGCTGGTTTTGTGTTTTATTAATGTTTTCTAGGGTTATTGAGATGTCTGTGGCATGTTTGTATACAAACCACTTCTTTCAGTAACATTTTTTGGGTGAAAGTTTTCATCTTACCACTAGCTAGGGAAGCAAGAATGAGTGGATAAAGCTTGCTATAGCTTGTAGCCTACAGCTTGGATTTTGCATCAGTTACTGAAAATCATCTTAATGAAAGTGAGGAACGACTATAAGTTTAATCTCAAAACAGACTTCAAGACTTTTTAATTACAAAAATGTCAACTAGTGGCTCTAATTATTTTCTGCATTTAAGGATATATTAATATGAAGTTCATGTAGATTTTTTTTAGCATTTTACTGACTGATATTCAGCATCACCAGATAAATGTACGCTTGTGTTGAGGAGTGGTCACCACCCTGTCCTCATCTGAGCGCGTGAGCTTTCGAGCTGTGTTTGGTTTTAAGTGATGAAGTAGAAGATGGGAGTGCTTTGCACTACAAATTCAACAAAACTAAATGCCTCCTTGCAAAAACCTGGAAGCTGATCTTCATCTGCAAGTGTGTTGGCGCCGACATGAAAGTCCTCCTACGCCGCTGTGCAGTTACCTGGTTCTAAAACATCTCAGTTTCACCTGACTGCCTGTTATAAAACCACCAGATTTCCTGTCTGTGTTGCTCCATAGGGAATTGTCAACCTGCTCAACCTGTGCTCTAAATAATAAAGATTGTTCTGTTTCTTAAGGAAACTTGTTCATACTTTTTAACCGATTGGAAAGCAGACATCTTGTATTATCTTTTCTATAAGAAAATAAATGAGTAAGGCCAACTTCAATCAGTCTATATCTGAGCTTCTGTTGTGTAACTTGTGAAGGCACTCCTCACAGAGTCCTTGGTTGCCTGTGTCTTAATGTTTTGCTTTCCAGCACATTCTGAAATGTGCTTGGGTGCAATCATCTAACAGAAGACAACTTGAGAACTAATTGAAACTGCCTGGTTCATCATTAGAAATTTGCTTGTAAACTATTTTGGCAATTGCAGCTCCTTCCAGACAAGATACCTTTCTGATGTGATTTTTTGCTAGCCCTCTTAAGCTGATGTACAGCTGTGAAAAGTTCAGCTTTTCTTTTTGCAGTCATCCTGGGAAATAAATCCCTGCATTTAGTGAAAGTAGGGAAGCACTGGGGCCTTCTGGGAGCTGGCTAACAGCTTCATCCTCCAAGGGAGAAGCAGTGTGATCCTGGCTGTGCTGCCAGTTCTTCTGGTAGCAGTGCTACACAGTGCTTTGTTTTTTCTGCAGCAAGAGACATTGGTCTTCCCTTTACCATTACCTGTATTTTGAACTCTGTGGTGGTGAGACAGGAGGAACAGGTGCCATCTATTGCTGTACCCTCCCTGCTCCATTCTAGTCTGCATGTAGCATCATTAAATTATACCTACCTTCTTGTTTGCTAGCCAAAGAAAAAATAAAATTATTGTCTTTCTGAAATGTAGGCTGAGGTCAGCCGAAGCTTTTAAATATGGATAATAGATATTTCAACAAAAATCATAACAGCTTGCATTCTTAAGATGTGAATCCAGTGGGACTGCAGGTATCAATCTGCCATCAGCTCGTTGGTGCGTGCCAGGCTGGATGAGTCTATGACTAAACTTGAAAGAAGCAGCAGAGCAGAAACTACTGTTGTCCTACAATAAGCATGAGGACTTGTAACTTTAAAATCTAGGTTTTTAGTACCTACACAAGGGAAGCCTGCACATAGTGGTGTACTAGGGATATGCAATAGCAGTAAATGTGCAGTAATATACAGATACCAGCAAGGGAGGTGACAGAATTGGCAGTCTGTTAGCATGATGCTCTGGAAGGGGGGCTGTTGCTGCTGTACTTCGGGGAGGGGGAGGAGGACAAGGGAAAGATGAGTGTCTTAATGTCCTGGTGGGGCGAGGATAACTGTTCTAAATGAGTGGAGCATGATCTTGGCATTAAGCATATTAAAATGCATTTCTTTTTCAAACTTGCCCTTTTTCTATTTAGCTGAAGACTGCAGCCCAGAGGTGGACTACTTCATTGTGCCTATAGCAGTAGGAGCAGCTTTGGGAGGATTAGTTGTCCTAGTAATTATGGCTTACTATTTGGGCCACAAGAAACACCATAATGCTGGGTATGAGCAGTTTTGAAAGGGGAAAGTTTTTAACTTGCTTGAAGTAAATTACTAAATCTGAACTCAAAAGACTCGGAGCAGCAGCTCTGCCCAGTCAGACCACTAAGCCAGCGCGTGGCCAAGGAGTGATGGAATTCATTGCTGCGGCTCCTATTTTTCCCTTTACAAATAGCACAGAGCGTATCCTGGTTCGTCATCAGCTGATGAACTGAGTGCTTTTTCTCTAAAATGCTACACATCAGATCTCAGAATCGTAAAGGCATGCAGTGGCATTGTGTGAATAAACGTGGTGGTGTTCTGGACCGTGGAGGCGGCGTTTGATGTGTGCTTGTGGATGTGCAGCATTAAAGCAGATCATCTGCCATACACTGCGGTTTGTTTCGATTGTTACTGACTGTGCCTTACATACAGTTTACTAAATATTGTCACTGTGCTCTAAGATACCAAGATTTCTGGTCTTGTGGTTCTCTTTATGGAATACCTTAAACCAATTGGGGGGGAGGGGGAGGAAGGCTATTAGTTGCTTCTGGTGATTGTAATTAAGAGGGAAGATGACTTTTCATATCATGCCCAAAAATCTTGGTAGCCAAACTTTCTGATTATTTTGAACGTCTGTTCAGTGAAGTGGCTAAAACAGCCCCATTCATACGGCCTGAACACGGAGTCTGCTCATGGTGATGTGCAGTTGTCCAGGTGTGTCTCTGCAGATGCTTCTCTGAAGCTTCGAATGCTTGTGCTGTGGCAAAACGTGGATACGTGTGAGCCAACAGCAGTGGCAAACTTATGAGAGCTGAAAGATGGGATGTTCCTGGTATCAAACATTAAACCCTTTTTGTACCGCCAGTTAGTGTCCCGCAACAGTGCTGTACTGTAATACATGTTAAAGCAATTGATTTCCTTTTAAGAAGAGAAAAAGGGAATTTCTTTGCTGTCTGCTGGGTACCTTTCATCCCCAACAAATTCTCTTGTAGTAACACCTATTATCCGGCATGTAGTAATTAAACACTGTGTTGATCTCCAGTGATCCACGGTGTCTGAACACAGCACAATTGAAGCTTCTCTTTCGAGGTACTTCAGTACTGTTTTCAGCAGTCGGAACGACTTCACGTAGCTCATGGTGGAAGTTACACATTCTGTGCCTTTTTCCCCACTTTGGAGCATTGCTCAGCTTGGCAGTAGGTGCCTTCAGCTTTGCCCAGCTCAGTGTTCTTAGGTGCTGAGTTTCCGTGTGTCTTGCTTACCTGCCTCCAAACAAAAGGCCTTACACAGCCTTTCTTGGAAAGTTGCTGTGCTGGACTGCAAACTTCCCATCACCAAGGCTGATTCAGATGCTCAGCTTAAATACTCGCTTAACAGCCAATAACTTTGGGCAAAGTGTGATGCTTACTCTGCTCTAATATAAACTCAAGCAAAAAAAAAAAACAAACAGAAAATCTACTGCAAAAGCAGAAAGCCAAGCATCCTTGCCACCCTTGCAGTGCTGGAGCAGCGTGCTGACACGGTGTCTCACCTTATGGAGCGTTTCCTCTTGGCACATAGAGCTCTGCTCTGTCTTGAAATGGCTGCAGAGCGCTAAGCCCTGCTTCTGTGCCTGCTCACGGTGCTCCATGGAGCTTGGAATGAGTTCCCACTGTTGGTCACTAAAAGTTGCTCTCAGTGTTTGCGTCACTCAGGAGTTCATGGCATCCTTTCCAACTGGTGTATTGAAAGCACTGTAGCATTGCAGCTGTCTCCTCTTTGTTCTCTTCTGTTGGTTTCATTCCGGCCCGCGTCGCTCTGCTGACATCGATAACACCTTTCCTGTATTTGTGTGGAAAATAAACAAACTTACCCACCCACAAAGATTGTCCCTTGGTGTTTTCCATTCCATGCTTTCATTACGTGTCCCTGGGCTGTCCTTTGGATTCCTCAGGACTTGGTTTGATTCCTATTAGCCGTCTGCATATCCGAAGCCTTGAGAAATGGTGGTGGCTGGGGGGTTTGGGGAATCTCTTGGAAAGGCAGTGCTGTACCAGCCCGTGTTTTATGTCACTTTATTGCTGTTAACTGAGTTGTGAGTGGCCAACGTGCTCAGCCCTCTGCCTTGTCCATACATCCCTCATGCATCTGTGAATACTGCAAAGCAAGATGAAAGGTAGTGCAGAAATTGCAAGAAGAGTTTTGCCAGTGCAAATGACGTGTAGTATGTGTTTAAAGAATCTGCTCAATACTGATTTTACTTCAAATGTATTATACATGTAATACGATGTTCTCAGAAATGTTGTGTCTTTGCTCCTTGCTTTACTTGGTTTCTGATGCTCGGTTTCCTTTACTAATTTGTTCTCACTTCCCTTTTTGTTTTTTGTTTCTGTTTTTTTTTGTTCTTTCTGCAGCTGAAGAATGCTTTGCTGATTCTGACCTCAACTTTCTTATTCCAATCGCAGTTGGCATGGCACTTGGCTTCCTTATCATTCTTGTCTTTATATCTTACATCATCGGAAGAAGAAAAAGTCGTACTGGCTATCAGTCTGTATAATTTCTTAATTATTTCTCTGCTGCCGCCCCTGTGCTCTTCTCCTCACCTGTCCCTTTAAAAACAAACAAAACGTTCTTAGGTTTTTTTATTAAAAATTAAAAAACACGTCACAACAAAATAATACAGCATGAGATGAATTGGAAATTTACTTGAAGCTACTGTGTGGTTTTTGGAGAAAGTGTTCTGAGGACCATGGAAGTGAGCGGGGTTACGTGTGTCCACGTGAGAGATGTGCCTGACTGCAGATGACACTGAGACCTTCCTGTTGTTGTTCAGTCCTTTTATATGAGAAAATTTCTAGTTGTGTACAGCTATCAGATATTGATAAAAACCACATGATAAATGCTGCACTGGTGTGGGAAAATGAAAACAAAGCTCATGGTGCTTCTGTCTGGAACCTGGCTTGTGGCTGTTTGTCTTCTTTCATCGTTTAGCAGCTTGTTCCTGTGAACCGATCTGAATTCCCTCCTTCTGAATGTAAAGAGAGTACCTCACTAATAAATCAACCTACTATGAGGAGAACGTTCACTCTTCCAGTAAATTCATGTGTTAAAGATGAGCATGGAGAGGCTGACTGCTAGTGTGTTTGCAATTGCTTTGCACTAGCATGCCTGTAACTCCCCTGTAAGATGAGACTCAGTCCTGGAGAGTTCTCACTGCTCAGGAAAGCCAGCGGTCCACTAAAGCTCACATTTTGTGTTGCTTTCTTTGGCCGTCTTCTCCTTTTCGTTCTGAATTCAGTTGTGGAACGAGGATGGGAGGGTGGAACCTCACTGGCAGCAGGTTGCCTGAGCTCTGGTCTGTGCTAAAAGGGACTTGTGAGAAGAGCACGCAGCACCGGTCCCCAGCGTGAGGCTTGGATGTTCTGAGGATGAGGAGCGCGTTGTGCCGAGATCCCTGCAGTTTCACTGGCAAAAGGGATCGCTGAAAAGCTGCAGTCTAGGAATTTATTTATAGGATTAATCTGGCTTTAGCCTCCTAATTATTACTCTCCCAAACAAAATTTTGAACAGGGTAAGAGCACAAGATCTCTGGTATGAGAAATGGTGAGCGTGAAGCAGAAGCTCTACAGTAAAGAAAGTGACTTGTAAAGGAAAAGAGCACCTGACTTGTGCAAAGCTGCTTTTCCTGTTCTTTTTTTTCCAGTTCTGTGTTCCATACCAGAACTGTGCTAAAAGAGAAGCTCATGGTCTGTGGCTGAGTGCTGCTTTGCTCCCACTGGTGTGTGTTGGTCAGACAGAGGTGGCTCTTGGAGCTGCCTGGAGTTAGCAGGGATGAGCCCCTCTGCTCTGCTGCAGCAAGTGCATTCCAGCTGCAGCTCTGTGCCCAGGTTGTAGACCAAACTGTCTCTCACCACTTCAGCATCACTTGCTGCATTATTTTGCTAAAATGTGGCGATTTCCTGGATGTACAAACATTTTATACATAAAATGTGTGTAGAAAGGACTGATCTGGACTTCAGTAGAGGTCAGAAACGGAGCCGGCACTTTAAGGCTGTAGCATGAAGAATGATGTATACAATTCTCCAGGTGTTGGAATGGACCTGTGAGTGCAGAACGTGTATGAAGAACAAGCTGAACTCTGATGGTGGTGCAGTTTTGCTTTAGCATAAGCAGGCGTGCATTTCCCAGGGCTCCTCAGCAGCCCTGTGGGTTGGCCTGAAGCAATGGGGGATGTTTCCCTTTGGGATCCAACAGAAGGAACAGTGCTTTACCAAACCTACCAGTGATACCTATGGCTGTAACTTATTTCTGATGCCAAAAGCAGCACCACTGCAGTGTCTGTCAGCAGATGCTATTCTCTGGTTAATATTTTTGATGGTTTTTAAGAAACAGCTGTTGCTGGATGGTCGGCTGTGATACCATAGCATGAGACTTCTCTGCACTGAGCTTCCAAGCTCTGTGGTTCTGAGAGCTTACTGGAGCTCAGGATTCACTGCTCGCTGTACTTGCAGCTGTGAAGGTTGGTCCCCTGTGAGCAGAGAAGGGGCTGAAGTCACAAATCCCGCTCGGGTTTTAAGAATGATACCATAGAGTTAATTAGACAGTAGTCACTTTATTTTTAATAAATACAAAAAAGGGCTTCTTAGAGACCTATATAGATCAGCAGTGATGGCAGATTAAGTATCTGGACGAGGATGTAGGGCAAACATACCACAATGCTCTCGTTCAGTCAGTAGTTTTACTAAGAGTGCTTTCCTAAGTGCATGGTCCTAAGGTGTCCTGTCCTGATTGTAACTGAGAGGAGAAATACACCCTCTGTATGTTAAATATGAAGGCCAGTATAATAAAAGATCTCATTTTCCAAATAATCAAAACTAAAGTGAGTCTGAGTGCCTGTAGAAACAAAGTGTTTGCCTAGATGCTGAAGTCACCGCTGTGCCTTGCTGTCCTAGGGAACAAAGGTAGCAATCAACGTGATCATCGTTAACACCGAGGAAGCCTTGTTGAGGCCTCTCAGGGCTGGCACAGCTGCACTGCTGGCCCAGGAGTTGAGGATGGGGCCAAGCAGCCTTGGCTGCAGCACCCTGTATGGGCTGGGTGGGCTGAGCTGCAGGCAGGGTGCTGCTGTTGCCAGCAGTCCAGTGGCACTTTGAGGTTTGCCATTATATCTTGTTAACTGTCATCGCAAGCATCGTCCAGAACGTTTGGTGTTTGGTATTTGAACAGGAATAGTACTGATAAACCACCATCTCGTTAGCTGTTGCCTGAGAATTGCACCTAAAACTATTGTAAAGATTAAAACAGAGGTCACATCTAAGAGATCTTATGGGAACAGTGTTCAGGTACCAGAGTTCTTCTAATAAAAACTGAAATGCTTTTGCAAATCCTCTGCCCAAAGTGTAACTTTTAATATTTACCAATCGTGATTTATCAGATGCTGAAAGATATTGTTGCATCTCATTTGTTTCCTAACTATTAAAAAAAAAAATAATTTAACAAAAATTTCCACATGTCTGTTTTCCTAGTGGGAGAAAAAAGAAAGGAAAAAAAAAAAAAAAAAGCTGTCTTTATGTTTTAAAAAGGAAAAGCCTCTGACCGACTTAACCTCGTGCCTTGTGTTTACTGGCTACTTTCCGATGCTGAGTGTGAAGATGATCCGGCCCAGGAAGCGGTCGCTGTTAACATCATTGATGATCCCTTTCCCGTTCAGCTTGCACTGAATGTGGACCAAACTATTCCTCTTCACGTCTGTGAAGTGCATGGCCACCAGGGGGGACGTGTAGTTGACCTGAAAAAGAGAAAGATGCGTTCACTCCAGAGCAGAAAAGCAGGCAAGGCTCCGTTGTGTTTGGTGAATACCTTGAGTGCTTCACCGCTGTGGGGCAGCTCAGTGCTTTTTCCTATGCTCATCATCACTCCAAGCACCAAAGAAAACCCCCAGCAGTGCAGGCTGTCCCTGTCAGGAACAGTTGCTGCTGTTCAACTGCCCTGTGCCAGCTGCCCGCCTTGCAGGGGTTTTGGCACAGCTGCCACTGAAGGTTCTGGGGGACTTTCCCTCCACGCCACCACAGCACACCCTGCCCCAGCACCCTGCTGTTGGGAGCTCTGGGGCCCTAACAAAGCCTGTTCTGGTGCTGACGGAGCTGAATGTGACCATCCCCGCTGCTGGAAGGGGGAAGGGGTGTCCCTGAGGGTTTCCTCTGGTTTGCCAGGGATGGAAATAGAGTGCTGTAATCCCAGTGCCTGCAGCCTCTCTCCTGCACCTGCCCAAAATAGCCAGAAACACACCTCTGTACCCACTCCTTTCCCAGGAGAGGTAACAGCTGCTGGGGCATCTGTGGCCTTACTTACGTGCGTGAGCTTGCCGTAGTAGGGGTAATACATGAGGTCAAATGTGCCATTTCCAGGGTAGAAGTCCACTGACCTCAGATCGCTCTCATTGCCTTTCTGGGATTGAAACAAAACAAAGGCACAGTGTGTGGGACACAAAATGCACTCCCCTTGCAGGGAAGTGAAGGAACTCCCCATCCCTGCTGTAGCAAGCAGAGAAACCTGTGCTCGGAGGGCACAGGCAAAGGTTGCAGAGTGCTGCTTGCTGCTCTCTGTCTGGCTATTTCACTATTGCAAGAAGGGTATGGACTAGATGCACTGTGTGGGAGCTGCTCCTTCCCCCTGTGCTGCTTGCAGAGCACTCTCGGGGTGGGGGCTGTAGAGGGATGCAGCTGCTCCTAATTCCTGACTGTGGGATAATGGGAGGGGGTCTGAGGGGCACAGACGGCTGAAGTAAGGGCACGGGCACAGCAGTACCTGCACTTTGCAGTCCACGTTCACAGGGACCCCAGCGCCAGGGCGGTAGCCTATGATCTGCAGAAACAAAAAAGACATCACAGCTGTATGTAGTGCAGTGCCACGTGTGCGCTGCCTTCCTTCCGAGGGCTCTTGCTCTTGCTGGCCACAATGCTCAGGAGGAGCGCAGTGTCTCATAGCCCTGCACTGTGCCACTTGCCCGAGCCTGAGCACTGGGTGGGTGCCTGGCTGGAGGGGCAGAGCAGTGTGTTGGGAGCATCCCTGCTGGGATACAGCCACCTCCCTGTGCACAGCTTGCTCCCCTTTGTGTTTGTTTTGCCAGCAGTACACACTGAGCTGTTCTGGCATTAGAAAACTGCAAATGAATTTGGTTCTGTAAAAGTACCCATTATAAAAAGACAGCTTGGGGTGCAGCATTAAAGCTCGGTTCCTCCCTGAGAGGAGTGTGGCACACATCCTGAGAGCTCCCAGCCCTTCATCAAATCAAACCCACCCAGTTTTGTAGTGCTTCACTGTAATACTTTCTGGCAGGTACAAGCAGGTTTGGATTTCTCATTCCCTTTTCCCTTGGACCTGGCAAGAGGCCGAGTTTTGGGCTCTGCGCTGTTTTTGGCCTGTTAGCTGGGGTACACTGAAGGGAGGAACAAGGACAACCAGAATTTCTGTACCCGGTTCATCTTCAGCAGGATGCAGGGCTGTCCCTTAGAGAAGCCAAACGTCGGATCCTCAATCCCTGAGCAGTTCTGCAGCAGTGAGCGCTTGAACTGGCAGGCCTTCTTCTCCTCACTGTCGTTACCCCCTTGGATGAAGTACTGTCCTGGGACACACTCGATGTTCTTCTCCTCTTGAACTTTGTCATCGTAAGCTGGTGGGGAGCAAGAGACTCGTTAAGACCTGCTCAGACCCATGTTCTGTGTGTATCCAGATGCCAAGGATCACACCCAGGAATAGGCGTGGAATAGGATGGTTTCCCAGCTGTGGCTCCCAAGGCTCCCAAAGCCTCCCATCCAGGCAGGAGCTGTGAGACACCCACAGCTGATCTCCCTGTGAGGATCCCTCTGTGCAGGGGCTGGGGCGGCTGTTACCCTGCCCAGCCCCAGAGTTGGCTCATCATCACCCCATCCCCACATGTTAGCTCAGCCCTGGCCCCACGCTGCATCCTGTGTGCTATGCCACACAGCCCTGCACTGCATGAAGCTTGCCCTCACTGCAGCCCCCTGCCCACCTGCTAGGAACTGGTGCATGCTGTCCACATACGGCCGCCACGTGCTGGGCTTGGAGACGTTGAAGGCAATAGTAAAGCCGTTCAGGTACGGTCTGATCATTACTCCTGGGAGGGAGACAGGTGTTGTTAGAGTGGGGCAAGGCCGGCCATAGGCCTGGGCAGTGCAGGACCAGGTACACTGTGGTTAGGTCAGGCCCCAGCTCCCAGACAGCCATCCTCCTCCTCCTCCACCACCACTCACAGCACAGGGCAGCCAAGGGCTCCCTGTGCTCCCAGCCAGAGCAAGGCTAGGTCTTGCATGCTTCCCACCAACATGAGAACCCAGGGAAAATGCTGTTTCTGCCATGGGGAAAGGAGGTTTAGAACATTACCGCATATTCACTCCTTCAAATAATACTACATAAAGTTACTCTTGATTGGCACTTTGAAGATCTGAGGTATAAATTGACAGCAAATGAAATACTGTTTATTCCTGCCTCCCCAGCCCTTCCATCACACTTGCCCCATGTGGCAGCGGGGCACTGGGGCTGTACCTGGTGGAGACACACGGTCCCGGTAGGTGGGAGTGTAGGGACTCAGGGTGAGCAGCATCACATACATGCAGAAGGCAAACATCCCCGCCAGGCACGTGTAGAAGATGAAGTAGAACAGTAAGATCAGGCCTGTGGAGCAGAGGGCACACAGCTGTCAGCGCAACCAGAGCTCTGCCTGTGGGGATGCACAGCTGCTCCAGAGCACCAAGCCCATGGCAGGGAGCTGTCAGCCCATTCAACCCGACCCTGGGATTTTGGGCTGCCAAATGGACATAGTGCTACCTAGGTCCTGGGTATGGGGCAGTTTGTGGCACAGCCCTCCTAGAGCTGGGTTGGGCACAGAGGTGCTCCCACCACAACGCGGGCTGCCTCAGCCCTGACGTCCACAATCCAGGGTTTGTTTTCCTCTGGGCCAGGCTGACGGCCGAGGATGTCTCAGGAGGCCGCAGCCTATGAATAACACCCCCCAGCTTCGAGCGAAGCAAAGCCTAACCCAAACATTTCCCAGGAGAAACGTGACATCGGCGCAGGAGGAGTCCTGGGAACGCAGCTGTGTGCAAACACGGGGCTGGGAACAGCTACAGGCCTGCGTCCTGCTGCGGGCTGCGCTGGGTGGAGGGGGCTGCCACCAGGGCACTGAGCTCTGATGGCCGGGACGTGGCACCCTAGGCTGCTCAACATCCACCTCATCAACTGTGACAGCAGAGAGTGAAATACAGCTCTGTTCTCTGTTAAATCTAATGATCTCAGTGATCTCCCAGGCCCTCCAGGGCTGTTTAAGTATGTGAGCCCAGCCGTGGGGCACTGGGAGACATACCAGCAGCTCACTGTGCCCTCCCCATGCCTGTAATGCAGCACTGCTCCTGGGGCCGCATCCTGTCCCAACACAATGCTCTGCTGCGGGCACCGTGCAGTGCCTGAGTAACAGAAAGGGGACGGGGACCAAGATGGGGACCAAGATGGGGATGGGACGGGAAGAGGGGTGGGCCTTTCCCAGGCATCTCACAGTGGCAGGCTGGTGGTGGCTGCAGCAGGGCCGGGCCCTGTGCTCCCTTGGACTCTTCACACCTTTCCAGGGCACACTCTGGGCAGCCTGAAGTCTTTGTTTATGCGTTCTGGATGAATACGGGTATCCAGACCAACGGTGATTTTCTGCTCATCCTCACACCCCCCACTCACTGGCTTTATTGTTCCCATCAAATGTGCAGCCCTAGCAGTTCGAACGGAGCAGTGGTCAGAGCTAGAAAGGACATTCCAAGGAAAGTGCATCCACTGTGAAGCAGAAAATGCAACGGCTGCTGAAAATGGGGCTCAAACAAGGACCTACCCCAGCTCTTGGCTGTTCTCCCCATGCAGGTTCTCTCCTCTGGGTTCCACAGGAAAGTCTTCATCTCCCCGGCCAGGTCTGCCCATGTTTTGTTCCCCATCTCTGCCTTGGTCTCTGCCTTCCCTCTGTCGGGATCCTGCACTTTCTCTTCATGCTTATTTTCCTGGAAGAGTTACAGAGCACAGCCCCCACAGGCAGCCTGAGCATCTCATTGGCCAGAAGTAAATGCAAAAACACTTAATAGCTGGAAATGTTTCAAATTTCCATTTTCCCATCATCACTCTTGAGTTAAGGAGAGGCAGTTTTGGGCTGTTCTGACTGAGGCTCACTGAGATCCCAGCGTTCATTTTCCCATGGCACAACATCACCCCACTGCCACCCTCCTGTCCCCACATGTAAGAGCTTTGTCTTTTTGACACAGCCACAGGACAGCCTGCAAGCAGGGAAAGCTGGGGCTGTTCCCACATGTCTACACCATCTCTTATCGCAAGCCCATGTTTTCCATGTTACTGCAGACGACACCAGGCGGCATTGTTTAAGAGAACATGCACTTTATTTCTCTTGGCAGGGTGCAGACAGTGCTTGCAGCCCAGGGCTCAGTGTGACCCCGGAGCACTGTTTGGGCAGTGGGATGCGTTTCTTCCCAAAGCTGTCCAGCCCTGGGTGAGCGGTCTTTGTTCCAAGGTTGGATGCTGCATTAGGACACCAGATGGAAGGCACACAAAACAGAACCTGGCTGCAGTCTGTCATCTTCCCATGCGGTAGCACAGGGCTCAGTGCTGCTGGCTGGCTCTGGCCGTGCCCATTTCCATAAGCTCGCTGCGAGTGCGGCCCCGCAGCAGCTGCACTAGCACTGGCACTGTGTTTGTGCTCAGGGCCATGGAAACCTGCTGGCTGTGGGCACCTGTTGGCCCAGCAATGTATTTATACCCTGCTGGTTGTCTGAGGATACAGCCAACAGCTCAGCAGAAACTCTGGCTCAGAAATGCCTCTGAATGGAGGGGACTGAACTCTGCTTATATACACAGACAGTGCAAAGTAGTGAAAAACAAGGAGAGACATTGGTGTGCTCTGCAGGCAGCTGCCAGGACACCTGCAGGGACAAGTGATGAAGAGGAGGAGGAGGAGGAAAAGGAAAAGGAAAAAAGCGTTCTCCCTTCTCCCACTCTCCTCCTCGTTAAATGAAAGAGCTTTGGCACGGGGAACGCAGAGCTCAGTGCTGCAGATCCAGCACCCAGTCAAAGTCCCTTCCTGCTGGCTTGGCAGCAAGAAGGGGGGGCCAGGGCAGCTGGCCAGGTCATCCCTGCTGCAGGTGCTGAGGGTGGGCAGCATGCAGGGTCTGATGGGCAGACACAAGGAGCTGCTCAGAGCCGTTAAGGGTGAAGTCAGCTCTGTGCTGCAGCTCCACCAGCCTCACAGCCTCTCTCCCCTGCCCAGGGCACAGTGCTGGTGCTCTGCAGAAGCACTGAGCAGAATTTCCAAAAGCAGAGCTGCCCCTTTCCCCACCATGAAATGAGCTGCAGCTGCAGCCCCCAATACTCACCGGCCCCTGGTGGGTGCCTCCCTCAGAGGCAGCAGTCATCTCCATCCCCGGCTCTGAAATGCAGACAAATGCAACTGTTAGCACTGCAGGAGCGCAGGGCTGAGCCCAGCAACTTCGTGCCCACCACGGGGCCCCCACTTCCCTCTGCAGCCCCCAGCCCCGCCGCTGGCTCCAGCTGACCCATGAGGCCAGGAGACCCCCGCCTGCTGCAGCCGGCGAACCACACTGCTTTGGCTCGCTTGCCCAGAAGACTTTGGTGCTCAGAGCAGATCAAAAAATAACTTGCTTTCATAAGAGGGGTGAGCTCAACGCAACAGGATCCCACCCTCAGTGCAAGGCCTTGCCACCTGGTGCCCTTTGCAGCCGTACTGTACTGCTGGAGGGCCTCCAGCAGCGGCAAACATCCGACAAGAGAATGCGGGCACTGCAAGGAGAGGGGTGTCTGTTCACAAACACCGGCACATCACTAGGGCTCTGCATCTGCACGTGTGCCTGTCAGTCACTGTGGGATCCTGCTTCATGTCTACAGACCCCCCTCCCCCCCGGGTGCAGAGAGGGGCAGCAGAAGGGCAGGGTGATATTTATCCCATTGCACCCAGGAGCGCAGCATCGGCTTCCTGCACCAGGCTGAGGGAGAGGTCAAAATTTCCTTTGTCAGTGAACTATGGGGTACAAACACCTGCACTGGGGATACAGCTCTGGGGTCCCACTGCCGTGCAGAATCAGTGTGCTGGGAGCAATGGGGTAGGTGAGAGGATGCAGGGATGAGGGGCTTGAGCACATCCCTTCCACAGGGCCAGACCCACATGGCTATGCCAGAGGACCCGGAGGAGCTCGAGCAGCGTTCAGATGGCACATGGGAGCCACCAGCCCAGCAGCACTCCACACAGCTCTCGAGGAATAGCAAGGGTGGCTTTACACCATCACGGCTTGTTTTACACCATTGGGCCCGGCGTATGCGCAGCACCAGACAGCGGCGCAGCTCATCCCCAGGCACCTCACCGGCACAGCCTGCAGCCGCGCTTCCGCAGGGCTTCATTCAGCGGCGGGGAAACACCGTCCTGCCACAGCGCTGCGCCAAGGCCCAGGGCCGCAGCAGGTCCAGCAGGCTGTGCGCCATCTCACACCCGAACGTGGCCGACAGCCGCTCCCGGCCGTGCGAGCAAATGGGCGCGGCGGGCAGAAAAGGGTTCTGGCAGCGGCCCCGGGCCGTGCCGAGCTGCCAGGCTGGCCTGCCTGCTGCCGGGCAGCGCAGGGAGCCGGGGGCTCCGTGCAGCCTTCGGGGCCGTGGGCGTGCAGACACCCGCACCGCCTGCGCGCCGGTTCACCCGAGGCGAACGGCTGCTGCCCTCTCCGCTAATTGCTCTCTGCTCTGCTCCTGGGGGAGGCTGGTAATTAGGCTGGTACCCGGTAGATGGAGGGGAGGTTGGAGCAGAGAGAAGATTCGCTCCTTTTAACTTGATGAAATGTGCTCCGGCTGGAGATAATGACACGATGGGCACTTAGCGCCTCTCAGCCCGGGGCATTACGGTGATACGCAAGCAACTGCGGAGCCCGCTGGGGAGGTGCTTACAGCCCCGTTTCGCAAAGCCGGCGAGGGGAACGGACGGCAAGGGCCGGCCGCGGCCCACCGCCACGCCACTCCCGCTCGAGCTTAACGCCGGCGGCCGGCGCAGCCGTGAGCGCGGCGCAGAGCTGACAGCGGCCCCGGCCCCGTTGCCCGGCCCCCCGCCTTCAGCCCGCCCCCGGCCCGCCGCCCGCCTCTGCCGCCGCGCAGGCGCCGCTCCGCCGCTGCCCGGGCTGTGGCCGCGGCCGTGGCCCGGCGGGCTGCGGCGGGCAGCATGCGGCAGTCCTTGACTCAGCAGCGGCCGGGCGGCATCGCCCTGCCCGACTCCGTGGGTGAGTAAGAGCCGTACCGGGGCCGGGCCGCCACGTCGCGGGGAGGGGTGCGGGGCCGCGTCCCCGCAGAGCGCGGCGGGGGGCTCCACCGTGCGCTTCGGGCGGTCGGGGCACAGCCCGGGCGCGTCGGGGCGGCACGGCGGTGTGCGGGAAGCGGTGCACCGGGGAGCCCCGCCGGCAGCTCGCGTTCGCCCGTGGCCGCCGTGCGAAGACGGCGTTGCGGAGGTCTGACGCGGGGACGGTCGCTTTGAAGGCGGCGCGCGTTCCGTTTCAGCGAGAGGAGCCGGAGCGGTGCGCGCGGCACGACTGCGTGACATCGTTCTGACGGCCGGGCACGGCGCTGCGTGTGCGCGCAGCCCGCACTGCCCGCCTCGGGGCACCGGGCGCGGGCTGCGATCCGGAGAGGCGTGGGGCTGCGCTGCGCGGCTGCGCCGGCCGGGCCGGGGGGGCGGGTCGGTGTTCTCGGTGTGCGTCTCGGTCGTGAGCTCGGAAATAATGTCAAAATGTCAGCGATGCCCCGTCCATCCCTGGAGGTGTTCAAGGCCAGATTGGAGGGGGCCCTAGGCAACCTGGTCTGATGTTAAATGGGGAGTTTGGTGGCCCTGCTTATGGCAGGGGGGTTGGAGATTCATGGTCCTTGAGGTCCCTTCCAACCCCAGCCATTCTGTGAAACAAGTTCCAAACGCGCAGGCAGTGTGCTTCGGGCTCAGTGTTTGCTGTCACCTCGCGCTCATCCCACCCCACAGAGCCGCCCTGCACGGCACTGCAAGGACCCCAGCTGTGCGAAGAGCACTTACCTCTCACGTCGTGGGGGTCAGCAGATCAGTGACCACGGTGCATTGAGTTATCCTGGAGCACTGCAGAAGTGCTGCTGTATGGGAGGCAGCAGAAGGGTGGATGTAGGATCATTCAGGCTGGAAAAGACCTTAAAGATCATCCGCTGTTTCCTCTCGTCCTGTTGCCAGTGAGACCAGCCCTGCTCTCATTGCAGTCACCTTTCAGGTAGAGGAAGAGAGCAGTAAGGTTTCCCCTCAGCCTCCTCTTCTCCGGACTGAACAGCCCCAGTTCCTTCAGTCTCTCCTCATAGGCCATATTCTCCTAGCCCTCCACCAGCCTTGTTGCTCTTCACCTCCATTCCTTTCTGCACTGAGGTGCCCCAAACTGAACACAGCACTGGAGGTGAGGCCTCACCAGTGCCGAGTGCAGGGCAGGATGACTTCCCTGGTCCTGCTCACCTCAGCATTCCTGATCCAAGCCAGGATGCCATTGGCCTTCTTGGCCACCTGGGCACACTGCCGGCTCATCTTCAGCCCACTGCCCATCAGCACACCAAGGTCCCTTTCCATCAGGCAGCTTCCAGCCACTCCTCCCAAGCCTGTAGGGTTGCCTGGGGTTGTTGTGACCAAAATGCAGGGCCTGACACTTGGCCCTATTGAAACTCACACAGTTAGTCTCAGCCCATTGATCCAGTCTATCCAGGTCCCTCTGTAGTGCCTTTCTCCCCTCAGGCAGATCAACACTCCTTCCCAGCTTGGTGTTGTCTGCAGACTTTCCCAGGATGCATTCAATCCCCTTGTCAAGATCACTAATGAAGATGTTAAATAGGAGCAGCCCCAGTGCTGAGCCCTGGGAGACACCGCTCGTGACCGGTCGCCAGCTGGATTTAACTCCACTGACCACAACTCTTTGGGCCCAGCCATCCAGCCAGTGTTTCACCAGCAGAGCGATGCCCATCCAGACCATGGGCAGCCAGCATCTCCACGGGGGTGTTGTGGGGACAGTGTCAAAGGCTTTACTGAATTTTCATGGATTGTAACATAGAGAAGTCTAGGTCTATAGACCTAGCTTATTCTCAGATTTGGGAGAATAAAATGAGAGTGCTGGTAAAAGGTGCTGCCTGGGCTGCTCCAATAGTTACTTGTTTAGCTGCCTAGATATTAGTTGTAGCTAAATGCTTCTTGCTTTTGGTCCTTGCAGTGTCCCCATACTTATAGCTGCACTTAAGAGTGCGAGCAGGAAGCTTGCAGGGGCATTTCCTCCTGGAGACACCAGAGGGTCAGCAGGATTCTCCTTTCCTTGCACACACCTCCTGGCACACTGCCTTGTGTGGCTGATGGCACCATGCAGCCCATGGAGTGGCTCGGTGAGGGCACCCTGCAGTGGGTGCTGTGCCTGCACTGTGCAGGGGCAGGGCAGAGCCGTCCCCATGCAGAGAGAGCTGGTTTGTGCCCAGGTGTATCAGCATGGCTGCTGGGATGAAGGCAGATGACATGGGTGGCTTTGCTGCAGATACCTGCAGATATACTCACACCCTACGGAAGGGTCTGTAGGCACCTGGGATGCACATCTTCAAGACAGCAAGCTGCCTTTCGGACCTGAGGGACTCCTGTCTTTGGCAAATGTGGGCAGGGAAATTGTGTTGGGCTTGGCCCAGTCCTCTCTGCCCAGCTGAGTTATGGACTCATCTCTGCACTTGCCAGGGAGCCTGCATGCCTCAGGTGGGGTGTCCCATGGGTGACCTGCTTTAGAGAATATGCTTGGCAGGAGTAAAGGCAGCCCTGCACACTCTTGGGGTGCATCCCTGCCCTGCTTCTGAGTACCCTGTGAGGTGCAGCTGGGAGCCTCTGGAGCGGGGAAATGTGTTTGCCTGCTCCGTGGGTGCTCTGGGGAGCCCTGCGCTGTAGGCTGTGATTTGGAGATGCCCCAGGGCAGCAGGGAACCATTACAGCCCATTGCTGTGCCAGCTGCTCGCTTCTACTGGGTTGTGTTTACATAATGTATGACACAGAATCAAAAGGATTGTTCTGAAAAGTGATTTAAAGATTGCAGAATAGGCACTGAACAAGCACCCCTGCAGATGTTGCTGAGCATAAGATGGAAGCCAGCTTTTCTCTTGTCTGGTGGGATCACTGTTTTATATTTATGCTCATTTGGGAGATCTATAAATACATTTAACAAAAAAAAAAAAAAGAAAGAAAGAAAGAAACCAGAATTAGGCAGCTGTATACGAGTTTCCCTAATCCACAATTCATTATTCAAACATCTAAAAATACCTGGTCCTTGCTGAAAGTAGGGGTTGCTGCCGCAGGAGGAGTGGCTGTGACTTTATTTGGAGAACTGTGGGCACCTTGTGACACGTTTACAGCCAAGATTTCCCCCCTCAAAACAAGTGGCGTACAGTATGGCTGTTTGACTTAACGCGAGCAGACAGACCAGAAAAGAAATGAGTGCCTTGTGGTAGTGCTTCTCGTTAGCTTGTCCCAAGGAGGATCTACTGTATTTAAACGAGCTTTGCAAAGTTATGGTTCTTAGGGATTTCTTCATCCATATCTGAGCGATGATATGTAAATGCACATTCAGGTATCCTAGTAGAGATTGATAAAGCACATTATGAAGGTGAAAAGAGGCGGCTAGAACAAAGAAAGGAAATTCACTGTGTTGTGGTTGGTGGTGGGAGGAAAAAATCTGTGATACCGTGACTGTCCCCAGATGGAATTAGCAAATTGTGTTGTATGTGTGTGTTTTTAGGGTCATTCAATAGAAGAAAAAGAAATTCCCTCTACGTAACTGTGACTCTCCTCATTGTGTCAGTATTAATTCTAACGGTGGGCCTAGCTGCTACAACAAGAACCCAAAATGTGACTGTTGGAGGTTATTACCCAGGGGTTATTGTAAGTATAGAACTCCTAGGTAGGTCTAGAAAACGTATTGCCTACGAAGTCCCTTGTGATGCTGCAAATGTTATAAAGGGTGATCTTGTTCTGAATACTAATGTATGCTCAGCTACTTCATTGCCATTTGGTTTATTTGTTTTATTATTATTTTGCACCTGCTGCTCATTCCCATGCAAGAATCCCATCCAGTCAAGTGGCAGTTTCCCCAGAGCTTAGGTAATTACATGCTTTTGATCTAGAAGCGAGACGGATATATAGGTCTTACATCAGTCAAAGCAACCTGAGTACTTGTTTGCATGCATCAGATTAACTCTAGCCAGCCAGGACCAGAGGTGCCAGGAGCAGCAGGGAGTCTAGATCTTACAGTGAAAGCGTTCCATCTGAATGGACACACAGAGATCCTCAAGTCCAATTGTGAGATACTGCTCAGGTGAACTTATGGTCCTTGCGTTCCTTGAAGAAGTTTCAACAGCACTTGTCTCCGCATGGAGAACTGCTCTGGCAACTTGCAGGCAGAGCATCCACATCAAAGCAGCTAATGCATTGATTTTTATTTTTCTTTAAATCAACAAAGGAAAATGGGCTAATTGTAGCTTCAGATAGCTTAAGCCAGAGAAGCCCTCTGGTGCCCAGCATTTCTGCCAGCAGAGTACAGCCCTTTACAGAAGTATGTGGGGAGACTACCTCATGCCCATCCCAGCCAGTGCTGCATGAGCTGTGCAGCACATCCTGGTCTGTTGCTGTGCGTGTCTGAGGCATCTTGTAAGGGAGCACAAAAAGGACTAAGCTACAGCTACTCTTGGGAGCTGAGCGTGGCCACAGCCCTCCAGCTGGCTGTTTCTGGTGTGACAGCCTTGGGTGCTGCACTGTTGGGTTCAGAGCCTCAAAGTTGGAGGCTTAAAGCCAGCTCAGATAGGCAGAGAGCTGGTTTTGCCTTCTTGCTCTCTGGTTTATTTACTGTGCACAGCCGATCTCTGGGAAGCTTTTACTTCTCTGTGGACGAGCTATTCTACAACTGAAGAAAGCCCCTCTGCAGCCCTTTGTGCGGAATGTTGTTACCAACAGCATTTAGTCTCTTTGATTTAGGATCGTTCTTCTGGCTTGTCCCAGTAACTCTGCATTAAGACCTGATATTCTAAAAAGAGCGGCAGTGAGGAAAGGTGCTGAGCAGGATGGCAGGCTGGCTCCCAGCTCCCCGCACTGTCAGTGTGCAGCCTCTGCCTGGAGCAGCCCTGGGAGCGCCGCAGATGGCAGGCTGTGGTGCGCAGCCCCGTGACATCTCCCTTGCTGTTTGTGCTCCGGCGACGTCAGCATGGCTGACATCTTTCCTGAAACTCGGTCTGCTCAATGGTTTCATGAATTCCTGCGCTTGGGGAGGCGGAGGCAGCCAGCCTGTGTGTGTAGGCCCTTCACCGCTTTCCCCCTCGGTCCATTAATCTGCTGTGTGGAAATGCGTGACGGCCTTGCCTGGCTTCCCAAATAGGAAAACGTTCCCATTTGCTGATGGATGCTTCAGTAGGCACTGAAAGCAGCCGACGCTTTGTAACGAGCCGGGCCCTTTCCCTTTGCTGTGCTGAGGGGGCCCACTGCGGTGCGGGCTGCTGGGGAGGTGGCCCTGAGCGGCGACTTCTGCAGCACGCAGCAGCTCTGCACCACCGTGGGGACCGTGCACACGAAGCCAGGGGCCCCTGTGTGCCAGCATGGTGCTGCACTGCGTTGGTGAGCAGCAGGAAGCAAGGAGCCGCAACGCTCTGGTGTAGTCTAGCTTAGTGCCCCTCAGCCCAGCGCCGCAAAGCGAGCGAGCAGAGCGGGGAGCTCCATCTGCAGTCACACAGCAGCCCTGTGGAAATCTGGGTGGCGAGCAGCTGCCCTGAATTTGATGGCTCTATATACACGCTGTCACTGTCATCTGGCTGGCACGGGCTTCTCTAAGAGCAGATCTGCGCTGTGCCATCTGGCCTCCAGGGCACTCCTGGCCTGATGCTCTCTCCTGCCCTGCTTTGATCTCCTGTCTTGGCCAAGCAAAGAAGCTTCTGTCTGCAGGGAGATGGGATCCCCCTGGCCTCTGCTCCCGAGGAAGAACCGAAGTAGGCACTGCAGATCTTCCATCCTTCAGGGGGTTTTTTTTCTTTTTTTTCCCCCACAAATAGTGCAATTCCTCACTGATGCATCTAAAAGAGCTGGAGCTGAGGACATGATGGCGTGTCTGTAGCCAGGCAGCTGTCACCCTCAACCATGACCACTGATCCCTTTGCAGCTACTTCTGTGAACCCTTCGACTGTGCCTCCATGGGAAATAGCATCAACTGTGGATGACTGATCCAGGCTTGGGAAGTCTGGATTGCAACAGTAACGCTCAGTTCCCCCAGCAGTAACCATCAGGCAGGCACAGAGGGCAAGTGCCCAGCAACGGCCACATCTGTCACTGCTCTTTGCAAGCCAGCCACGTTCAGGAAGGGGACAGCACCTCTGTGAAGGCCACGGACAGAACATGGCTCTCAAAAGTCTCCTTTGCTTTTCCTTGTTAAAGGCTGTCCATGTGGTACAAGTGCTCTCCCCAAGTTAGAACAGCTTCAAGCATTGGTGTAAATGATTGACCTTTCTTAGGCTTTTACTGGCAAAACTTCTTCTCTAGTGGTTCCTTGTCAAGCAAGTTGATCAGGGACTTTCCTCTGGAAAAGCATTTTTGTTTGTATTCTGTTGTCCTTTCAGACAGTCCTATCCACCAGCAGGTAACAATGACGTAATTGATGCACATTACTAAGGTCTCTGGTGAAGAAGGGTGGTTTTTTGTTTTTTGTTTTTTTTCCTCATTAATTCAGGATGAGAATCCACTGATTTATCTTTGCCCATCAGATGTAGTGGATCACCCTAATTTCTTCTTTTTGAATTATTTTGAATTATGTCAAGTCTTTCACCTCTTGGTTTGTGGCTGCTCTGAAGTGCCACGTGCACATTTCTTTTAAATGTGTTAGATCAAGTTTAAAGGGGCGCAGAATGGTTTTCTTGACTGTTTGCATTAGGATTGCATTGCCAGACAACTTCCCTGCTGCTGGATATCACCAGACTGAAAATATTACCAGGATCTGTCTCTCTGTAATGTCTGGATTGCTGATCTTTTGGACTTGAAATTGAACTTTAAGACTCCCCTTACTTAAAGAAGATGAAGATGGTTGTTTGCTCACGCCATGGTAGCTGCTCTCTGCTGTGGGGACAACAGTCTGAGAGCTCAGGGTGCAGCACAGACAGGATAGATGGGAAGCAGAAGCCTGGTCAGCTGCTTAACTTTAATCCCCTGCTGCTGGAGACAGCAGCCCTTGCTGCCTCTGGTGTCGGCACCAAATTTTACAGGGATTAAGCAGAGCAAGGTAAGATTTGACACACACTCTTCATCATACTTGTACCTGCTAAGCTCTGCTCATGCCTCTCCTTGTTAGTACTGAGTTTGTTAAAGCTTTGCTTTCTGTTCTGACATCTTAAATATCGAGTCCAGGTTACTTGGCCTGTTCTTGAGTCACTGCAGCTTATTTGTGCCTTACTCTGCTTCCTCGGGAGCTGCTCAGTTACTTAGCTTTCTTATCCAGGTCTTTACCACCCTCATCTATCAAATGACTTTGTAGCCTGCTGAATAGGAGCAATAGCAATTGCAGGACTTTCCCAGCATTTCTCTTTGCCAACTCAGAGTTCTGCTACGCACTGATAAAAGACCTTTCTGATTATGACCCTTACAGAAGCGCTTCTGGATCTCCCTCTGTAGTGCGCAGTTCCCTGTTTTTAGCCTGGTTGAGGTGTGCTGTGTCCTAGAAACATCTCCAGCTTAGCTAAATAGCTTAATGCCCTAGAGAAATGGGGTGGAAAGCTGCTCCTAACTGGATTTGCTGAGCTGAGATGAAAGCAAGAGGAAGAGATGCTTTTGCTGGATTAGCTCCTTCTGTTAGCTGGGCTGGTGTGAGCTTCTGGTAAAAGGCCAAGGCTGATGAAGTGTCACTCCTTCAACTGAGGGAGGAGTGGAAGGTGCCAAAAAAACCTGTTTCCTCAGTATGAGTTCTCCTTTATTAACACTTTGTATCAAGAAACTGTGAGCTGAAAACTTAGGTGATTGCTCACATCCTTGGTGAGGTTACCGGAGTCTGGTCCTGAGATTGCTAGTGGTGTCCTGCTAGTCTGCATCTGAGTCCATGTCCTCATCCACCCATTTCTGAGCATTACCAGGGAGGGTGCTGGAGACAGAATTCATCCTTTTGGTTTTTACACATGCTCTTGGTGTTATGTGAGGGGTATGCTTGACAGTCCCAGCAAGTAGGAGACTCCACTAACTTCCTTGCTGAGGGAAGAGTGCTCATGAATTCAGTGTGCTCTTTTTGTGCTTCTGGATTTATGTCTTGTCTGTATGTGAGATACTTCGGGTGTCTTCCTGATCTAAATGCTAACAATATGTTGTCTTTCAGCTTGGTTTTGGGTCATTCCTTGGAATAATTGGATCAAACTTGATAGAAAACAAAAGGCAAATGGTAAGTTCATGATGCAGTTGTTTGTTTGTTTGTTTTTCAAGACTAATTCAGATTCTGTGTGTAAAGAATGTTACTGGTTTTCCTAACCCTTCCAGGCTAGTGTTGCATGCCTCATGAGAGCTATAGATGGTTCCTGGCAGCCCAGGAGAACAAGGCTGTTAACCCAGATACTTTTCTAAATTTGAGAAAATGCTCAAAGAAGCACAGAGTGACTATAGACTGTCTCATTGAACTCAGTGGGATTTTTCAAGGGCTTGAAATAGAGTGTTTGGAGATTTCAGGATACTTGGCACTTCACAGACTTATGCCCAGCACATTTTACATTGAGCTGTCACAGTATGTGACATGTAATAGCCTAGGTATAATACATTTATTTTAAATCTTTCAAAATGAATTCCTGGAGGCTTGAAGCTCTGTGAAAACTGCTTTTGGCCACATTCTAAACCAAGGAAAGGACAGAGAAGGAGATCAAGCAGCCAACCCAGAGACTGGAGGGGAATGCCAGCAGAGGGCCCATCAGAAAGCCGGGTCTGAGGCTGAGTGCTCAGAGCTCTCTGCTTGGGATAGAAAATTCTGCTCTGGGAGAATGAGTCTGTGAGACGATGGAAAGAATCAATATATTCCTTGTTTTCAAACATCTCTTGAAGCAGGAATTAAAACCAGTACATTTTTTTTTGTGCAGTAGAGCTGCAGTTGGGGTGTGAGAAGCATGGAAGGTGCTGCTCATGCCAGGTATGCAAACCATGACTCTCTGGTCTCTCCTCACACTGCAAGGAGGGTTTCTCATGCTGAGAATCTTTGTGCAATGGGGAAAGAGCACCCAGATTGCCTTCTTTGATAAGCTCATGAGACCTGTGTGTGGTTCATGTCTCTTATGTCCACTAGCCATGTCTTGCAGGTGCTGTTTCACAACCCTCTCTCTTTTCACCTGTGCTGAAGGCAGCCACTGTAGTGCTTGGAGCATCAGCAGCTGCAGTCTCCATCCAAACTCTGCCCCACACCTTAGTGGCAAGGTCCCCACAGGTCTTGCCACTGTGAGATGGCACGGGGGAATGAATGATGCTGCAGCTGTCTGACCCTGCAGCCTGTCCTGCTTGCTCACCAATGTTGCCTGCTTTTGGAGCAGTGGAACTTCCTCTGCAGGGGGGATCATGGATGCTTAGCAGTGTCTGCTGGTAACCAGGGCTAACGCAAGTTTGGCTGAGGGAGTCTGGAAAAATTCCCACATGTACTGGGCTGCCCTTTGCTTTGCTAGAAATGTAATCCCCGCAGAGCATGGTGCTGGCAGCAGGGAGGGGGTCAGACAGAGCCTTCAGGAGAGGAAACCTTTCTTTCCCAGAATCAGACGGGGTGTGGGGTAGGTGGGCTTCCCAGTGGCTATTTTTTGCTCTTTTTACCCTGACTGTGCAAGAAGAGAACGTCCTGTTCCATCTGTCCTTGTAGGGTTTCCAAGCCTCTCGCTCACTGTGTAATAGCTGCAGGTCAGAGCCTGGTTGAGTAATCGTTACCTTACACCAATCCATTTCGCACATAACTGCCAGTAAATAAGCTGGCTACTCTTCAAGGATGCCTTTCTCAAAGCACAAGAGCTCTCTGTCCCTCTGAATAAGAAAGAGGGCCGAGGAGGCAGGAAACCAGCATGGCTCAGCAAGGACCTGCTGGGCACACTGAGGGCAAAGAAAGGTGCCTACCAGCTCTGGAAACAAAGCCGTGTCACCTGGGAAGAATACAGGGATGCCATCCAGACTTGTAGACGTGGGATCAGGAAAGCCAAGGCACAGGCAGAACTGAACTTGATGAGGGATGTGGAAAACAATATAAAGACATTCTACAGGTACATCGACTGGAAGAGACAGGCCAAAATGAGTGTATCTCCTCTGGTAAATGTAAAAGGAGAACCGGCTTCAAGAGAAAGTGGAGGTACTGAATGAGTTCTTTGCCTCAGTCTTCACTGGCAGCCAGGATTCTAATATTTCTCATGTCCCTGAGCCCTGCATCCCTAAAACTCTAGGTTGGTAAATCCCACCCCACTGTAAGGGTACAGCAAGTCCGAGACCATTCATGAGACTGAATGTGTACAAGTCTATGGGGCCGGATGGCTGCATCCCAGGGTTCTGAAGGAGCTGGCTGAGGTGGTTGCCGAGCCGCTCTCCATCATATTTGAAAAGTTGTGGCTGTCAGGTGAGGTCGCGGATGACTGGAGGAAGGGTCACGTCACTCCTGTATGTACAAGAAAGGGAGCAAGGAGGACCTGGGGAACTGCAGTCTCACCACTGTGCCTGGAAAGATCATGGAACAGATCCTCCTGGATGATATACTTGATCACATGAGGAACGAGCATGTGATCCGAGACAGTCAGCATGGCCTCACCAGGGGAAGGTCATGCTTAACCAATCTGGTGGCCTTCTATGATGGAGTGACGGCGTTGGTGGACAAGGGGAAGGCGACTGATGTCATTTACCTGGACTTAAGCAAGGTCTTTGACATGGTTCCCTACCACATCCTCATCTCCAAATTGGAGGGATGTGGATTTGATGGGTGGACACCCAATGGATAAGGAATTAGTTGAAAGGCTGCAGACAGAGGGTGGTGATCAATGGCTCTGTGTCCAGGTGCAGGCCGGTAACAAGCGGTGTCCCCCAGGGCTCTGTCTTGGGACCGGTGCTCTGTACCATCTTCATCAGTGACATTGATGACAGAATCGAGTGCACCTTCAGCAAGTTTGCTGCCAACACCAAGCTGAGTGGTGCTGTTGTCACAGTAGAAGAAAGGGAAACCATTCAGAGGGACCTCAAAAGACTTGAAAGGTGGGCCTGGGTGAACCTGATGAGGTTCAGCACAGCACAGTGCAAGGTTTGGCACTTGGGCCACAGGAATCCCAGGCATCCATACAGACTGGAAGGAGCTCCTTGAGAGCAGCCCTGCAGAGAAGGACCTGGGGGTCCTGATGGATGAAAAACTGAACGTGAGCCAGCAGTGTGCATTGCAGCTCGGAAAGCAAATGGGATCCTGGGCTCCATCAGCAGAGGGGTGGCCAGCAGGGACAGGGAGGTGGTTGTGCCTCCCTCTCTGCCCTCGCAGTAGGCAGAGCTGAGTAGACACAGTAGCTGTTGCTCGTGGTCTCCATGTTTTATTCATGTCTTGCTTCACCCAGGGGTGCTTAATTTTACAATGGGCAGTCTTGCCCATTATATATTTCCATAGTGCCACAGGCAGTGCAGAATGCTTTCAGTTTTCATGGACTTCACCGGAGCCCTTCTTTAAGACAGTGTGCGTTGCTCATTACTCAGTCACTCGTGGTGATGTCAGGATGAGCTAAAGGCAACTTCTGCAGCCATGTTCCTGTGCCTGTTTCTGCCCAGGAGGTGGCTGAGGAGCACAAGGCGAGCGTGCCAACTTGGCCAAAAGCGAGAACTGACCTGAGTCTGAATTCTCTCCAGTCTGCAGACAGAAATAGCCAGCTCCCCTTTCTCCCACCCCAGCAGATTGGCTTTCGTGCCGTGTGTCTGCGCCTTGCGCTCAGCAGAGCAAGGGAGAGCACGGTGGTGCCAGCACTGAGGGGAGCTGTGTGGTCAGTGCTTTGCCAGCTACAAGTCAGCACTTTATGATGCTGTGTGACAGCCGCTCATGCCGTAGGAAAGCCGTTACTACCAGCTTCACAAACCTTGTGTCGCTGTAACGGTGTCCAAAGGCAGCTCCAGAGCGGAACCCACTTATTTTAGGTTCCTACGTTATCCAGACGTCTTGTCTGAATGCTGCTCAGTGTAGCTGACTTCAGGCTTTTTTTCCTCCAGCTCAGGGAGAGGAAATTGGCGTATGTGAGGGCAGCAAACCCATTTCTGACACTGGATCCTTGGATTCTAATAAGGCTGTTATAAAAGTATCATAAAAAGTATCATCATTTTAAATAACCATGTTAACAGTTCCTATCTGCCAGTGGAGAGGACAAATAACCTAATTGTGTGTACAAAGTGTTTGGCTCACTTCCCATCCCAAGGGTTATGCTTTTAAGGGGAGATATCTTTTCATGTATGCATGAAGTGCAGGAAAGTACAGAGGGAAACTTAGTGCAGAATGACCAAAGCTGTAGAAAAGCATTCCTTCTACTGGGATTGTAAGAAGCTGCACTTTCCCCCATTCTGTGATTTCACTGGTTGTGACAGAGAAACAGTGTGGCCGTTGTAACTAACTGGCAGTGCCAGAAATGGAAGCCACTGTGGCTGGTGGGCTGAAATGGCCAGAGGAACATTCGTATGAGCAGACTGCCTGCAGCTCTCTGGGTTGCAGAGAGAAGAAATTCCTCTCTGTGGGGAAGAGTTCAGGACAAGCGGCAGCCAGAAGAGGAGGTGTATGGTCAGCCTAAGTTTAGCGCTCTGGAGTCAGGGAAGATCTTATATTACAATATCAAGTTGTCTGGCACAACTGTGCTGCTCCTGCTGCCTTGCCTCTACCTCCGTGGGAGAGCAGGCGCCTCTGAGACACACATCCCACTGACTTCAATGAGACCAGTCTGTGCAGCCTGGGCAAACATTGGGGTCATTGATTGCTTGAGGGCTTATTGACTGTGGTTTCTGTATCGGTGTGGAAAGGACACAAAATGTTTGGTTGTGGAGAAGCACATGACGCTTTGCTTTGTTTTCCTTCCTTAGCTGGTTGCATCGATCGTCTTCATCAGCTTTGGCGTCATTGCTGCATTCTGCTGTGCCATAGTAGATGGTGTCTTTGCTGCCAGACACATAGTAAGTGCTTCCAGGAAAACCAGAATCCTGCAGTGCTTTTACTCTAGGAAAACAGGTGATGTGTTCACATCGCACATCAGACCACATCCAACTCTGTGAATACATGTTGTGTGCTGAATACTGGTTTAAACTGTAAAATGTAGAAAAATGTGCCAGCTTTACAAAAGTATCCTGAGATCAGCAGTAAGCATTAAGATGTTAAAACATTGCTTCAGTTCTTGTGTCTGTGCTTCATGTGTTTACTGAATTAGCTGGTGCCAGGTGACAAGGTGGGAACAGTTGCACGTCTGACTTTGCGTGTTGTGTTAGCAGAAGCTTCTAATGCTGGTTGAACTGCTGGGTGTTGTAGTCAAGGGAAGCCATTGGGTACGAAGCTCTTTGAGGGGCTTCAGTGCAAACAGGAAGTGATTTCAGTGGGCTCCAAGCCCTACTGTGGTCACGACCAGTCACTAGAACAGAGGGACGTGCAAAAACTCCAGCTATTACTGTAACAATGGAAAAAAACACGATCCTGTTTGAAGTTTTAAGTTTAAACTTAGAACTGCAGATTTTTTTTTTCCCCTGCAACGTTGATGTTTGATGGCTTTTCTTAGAAAATAATTTATTTTTGCAAAATGGGATTTAAAACATTCATTTTGAGTTTATTTGTAATCAGAATGGAAAGAAATGTCAGGATGTCACAGTTACCATCAGCTCTTTGTTCTTTGTTGTAAGGCAGACTCCTCTTTCCTGCCTGGGTTTGTTCAGACAGTAAAAGGCTGCGGGGTGGCCAGGTTTGCTTGCAGGGCAGATGGAGTTCTGCAGGTGTGTGATAGGTCCCTGTTGGTGAGCAAGCTGTGACCGCCTCTGACCCCTTTCAGGGGCTTGGTGGAGTGTGAGCACTGATAAAAGGATGAGGCTTATCCAATTCCAGGCTGATCCCGGCCACGTGGAGTGGAGCCCCGCAGGTTGGCTCTGAGATTCGGGGCTCTGTCCTGGCAGGCTGGGTGATGATGTGAGCGGGCGCTCGGTCCCACCCGCCGCCAGCATGCTTGTGCGTCTGTGGCGGAGCAACGAGGGCTCTGGTTTCTGCCTCTTGATTAACGGGTGCGCTTTTGGCCTCGCTTCACCTCCTAACCACCCAAGAATGTCGCCGTCTGCCCAGAGACGTGCTCCCAGCACCCAAGCACATAGCGTTCCCTCTGGGGCACTGTGTGCCAGGTGACACTCGCAGAGCAGGCCCCTGTGCCTGCAGGACGGCCGCGGCACGGCGCGTCCCCACAGCTGGCGTGCACAAATGGGGGAGCTGCCACTGCCTGCCCTCGGCGCGGTGGGAATTCAGCATTGCATTTTGAGAAGGGGGCTGTCCGTGAGCGAGAAGGTAATGTGTTTGTTTGTGAGCTGAGCCATCCCTAATCCTCCAGAGGTTTCCCACCATTCGCTCAGGAGCCCAGAAGGACAGATTTCCCGACAATTTGATGATAAATTGTAATGATTCAGCATGAAGAGCCCTTGGAAACACATCAGATGGCCCAGGAGACCTCTGGGGATATGAGGAATGAATGAATAATCTATTTCTCATGGGGCAGAAGCCCTGCCTGGGTGAGGCTGGCTTAAGAGCTGCTGCTCCCACGTAGCTGCCACAGACATGCACCCCACAGCACTGCATCCAGAAGCTCTTGGGGGTTGGGGTGGTGGCTGCCATGGCCGGATGCTGAGGCAGAGCAAGGCCAATCTGAAGCCTGGCCCAAAGGCCAGCAGGTTTGGTTTTTGCTGGGGCATTAAACCTGGTGCTCTTCTTTTGGCAGGACCTGCGGCCACTGTATGCAGGACGATGCCAATACTACTCCAAGAGCACCACACCACCAGAGGTGAGAGCAGGTTGGGCTGTGCTGCCTCCTCACAGGGCTAGCTTCACCTTGCAGGTGTAGAAGCCTCCCACCAGGCTGCTGCCACCATCTCCAGAGCTCTGCAGTCAGCAGCAGCTGGGAGCCAGGGCTGCTCTCCTCCACCAGAGGTGCCTGGAAAGGAGCAGGCAGAAAGGAGGGGGTGGGAGAGGAAAACACACTGATTTCTGTCAGTCTTCAGCTGCACACAAATTACCAGAGCAGAATGTGGATTCAGAGTCCAGACAGCAGTAATTCCTGCTTGTGTCTTCTCCACAGAGAAGCCCTGTGAGGATGGGTGTTCATATCACACCACGTTAGTGCATATGGACACTATTGACTGCCTGTGCTCTGTGCTGAGAGTCCCTCTAGGTTTACTCCCACCTTTCTGAGGAGTTAGGAATAACTATGTTTCACCTTAAAATGCTTGAGGTGCAAATAAAATATTATGGCATGGTACTGGTGGGGTCCATTCTGTTTTTGGCCAAAAGACTGTCCAGGTTAGCTTCGGTGATACTACCCACAGGCAGTCAGTCTCTTTTCTGTTACTTTCCAGTATGGGAATCTTTCCCTCAGTTAGTGTCAGCCTCTTGACAATTCCGTGCCCAGTTTGCCATCTGGGGAAGCCTTTCTTCAGCAATGCCTTATCTGTTTGCAGGAGTTGCACAACCCACTTCCTACTCTGGTGCATGCTTATCTGTGACTTCCCCGTGGTGGAAGGATGGGGCTGATCTGCTCTACTCCCATGCATCTTTATTCCAGACTGCCTTCTTATAAGAGCTGTGCTGCAAGATAAGGAAAGAAGGATCTCCCTTGGGCTGATCTTTGCATCAGTGCAAAATTACACATAGAGCAGGCTAAATGGCAGCAGGAATTGTTTGGTGATTGTGTCCATATGTGCTTTGTGTTTCTTCTGAATTCACACAGGCAGTCTGTCACCCACAACGTCGTGCACCTTGCACACCGAAAATAAAAACCAACACCTGCTTCTGCTGCGACCTGTACAACTGTGGAAAGTGAGTAAGCTAGAAATATCATTCCTGGCATGGGGAGAGCAAGCAGTGTGGTGGTTTGTGGGTTTCTGAAGGGCCAGGATAATGCCAGACCAAAGTATTGATCAATGACAGCTGCTGTGGGAGGGGAACCGAAGCGACTGTTGTTTGCCATAAGGACTCAGTCAGAAGGGGGCCATGTAAGAGTAAAGGGGTACAGGAATTAGGCTAAAGCCATGCCAACTATGTGTAAGCATGCTTCAGGCCAGCCCAGCTGGAAGAGTGGGTGAGAGTTCCCATTACTTCCACTGCTGGACTTCCTCCCTTTTTTCCCTGATGTACTTCATCCTAACCTTCCTTATCTGTTGGATTTTATTTAATTTTAGAAGATAGTTATGAAAACTGGGACACTGTTCTTCATTTTCCTCATCGTTTTGTTCTTCCAGTGCAGTTCCTCCAGTAACAGGGAGGAGTGTTCACGAGCTAGTGTTACCTGCATGCTTATAAATGAGTGTCACAGCACTGTGCAAGGAAGAGATGGAAGAGTGATTACCGATAGAGCACCCCTGCACTGTGATCTTGCTGTTGTTAGATCACCCCATGGCTGCTGTGCTTGAACTAACCTCAGCACACATACTGCTTAAGTCATTCAGAGTGTCTGGTCTGTGTCAGCAGAGAATAAATGATTTTCTTAGTGCCAGCTCTTGCCTAGGGCTGTTTCAGGGTTACTATTTCTCATGGGCTGGCCCCTACTTAAATCACTGACTGTGATGGTAGGAGATAAAAAGATTCTATTAGGAGAGGGTAGTTGTGGGTGCTGGGAAGGGTAATCCCTGGTTTCTGTAGTGTGTTGTTTCTGTATAAGAATTTGCAGAACAGAATTTGTTTTTACTAAATGAGGGGAATGACATAGAAGTGATTGGAACAGAAAAATCTAACTGTTCTGTATTACTGGGTGGATTTTTCCCAGTCAGCCAGGTTGAGGGTTCTGCCTCTGACCTATTTTCCCTTATTTGAAAGCGGTTATTTCAGACTTAATCTTGCTCGGTGCCACACAAGTGCTTTGCACTGAGGAGATGCTGTTTCTTTTGGGACCTCAGTGGAAAAGGCACAGACACTCAAGGCTGGTTAGCTACTTTATTGTGTATAGGGTGGAAATTACAGAAGTGACAGCAGCCTTGCATGCCTCCTAACGCTGAGAGCCCCAGCTGCAGCAACCTTGGGCAAGTCCCTTCATGTTGAACCCCACACAGGGTTCTTTATCACTGCAGTATTTTTCAAAGCCTTTTATCTTTGGTGCTGAATATCCTTGATGATGAAGCAGGGTTCACTGAGAACAGTACACTCTTACACATCTGCATTAGAATGGGCTGTGCAGGCAGTACGTATAGGCTGTGCTGTTAAAGACTGTCCGGGTCTGTGCTCACATTTCCTAGTTCAAATTGTTCAGGCTATTAAGCAGGGCTTTGCAGCCAAGCCACTCAGTTAATCTCTGCCTCGATTCTGCTTGAAATTGTTGTCTCCTCCACTGCGATCTCTTCTGCAGTGAGTCACTACAGCAAGGGTTGGGAAAAAAGGAAAGGAGAAGCTGAAAGTGAGTGAAAAGGAAAGGAGAAGGCTCTTGAGGAAGAATCCTGCCAGCCCGTGCCATGGTAGTGATGGAAAGGAGCACTTGAGTAGGGAAGGCTGAGACAGGTGTGCCTGGTGGCTGGAGGCCAGCCATGCTGTCCTGCATTCCTCCCATCTAGCTGCTCGTGTGGCCGTGAGAAGCCTCCAGTGCGGCTCTTCCTTGGGACGTGGACTGGTTTCTCTATGTGATTCCAGGTCAGATCTGTCCTTGGGAAGCCTCCAGGACAAAGGTCTGGCTCTGGAGATTTCAGGTGATGGAAATAAGAGGCAGATCCAGACTCAAGGGCAGTTTCATATTAGTAGCTGGCAGGACTTCTTCGTTTCACAACATATCGGGCCATCTCTTCTGCTGTTATCATGCAGGGAGATCTTAGATGCCAAAAGAGTGGGATCTAGCAGGCTTTATCCCTGCTCCTGGCTCAGTGGTCAGGTCCAGGCTATCATTAAATTGCAGGTAGCATTTTACTGCCCATTGGAAGTGCTTTGGTTTTATTGCGTGGTGCATTTTTTTAATCTTTTTTTTTTTTTTTTCCCCCTATCCAGCAGAGTAGAGATTTCTGGAGGATACTATGAATACATTGATGTCAGCAGCTGCCAAGACATCATCCATCTTTACCACTTACTTTGGTCAGCAACAATTTTGAACATAGTGGGGCTATTCCTGGGGATCATTACAGCAGCGATACTTGGAGGTTTTAAAGACATGGTAAGATGATACCAATTTCTTCTGCATTAAAGCAAATAAATCAAATTGCCTTTTTAAAATAATCATGAAAACAACTGTTGGTATTTCTGTGCAAATGATCTTTGCATCACTGCAGTCTGGCCAGGAAGAAGAGCATGGAAAGAACTACAAGGAAAAACTGAACACAATTAGAAAAGGTGAAAAGGCGAAAGAAACGTAGACTTTGTTTTCAAAAGGAACCTTCCCAGAGGTGTTGCAGTGCCAGGGTGAATGCAAGTGACCTTTTTGTTTAAACCAGATGTTCCTTTTAATTGCACTGCCCTTCTACAAGGAAATGTGTGCTGGTTGTTCGTGAGCTGTTGATTTCGTGGCACGAGTTGGGTCCTTCCTCCTGATTGTGAAGACGCAGTCTGAACAGCCATCTTGTTTATTAGTAGCATGCACCAGGCTGTTGCCAGGCTTGTTCTGGGGCAGAGTTGAGCTCCATCTAACAGACACACTCTGCTCCTCTAAATACTCCTGTGTTCATTCAGCTGTCTGGTGTTGGTGACTGAAGTGGTCTGGGTTAGTGGCTGAGATGCTCTCTTTGTTTTAACAGACACCTTCCCTGCCTACGCTGAACTGCACGGTTGAAAATGCACATCCTACAGTGTCCTATTACTCAAGGCCACAGGTGACATCTTACAACACCTACTACCACAGCACTCCTCACCTGCCTCCCTACTCTGCATATGACTTTCAGGTACAGAACGTTACAGTTTGTTTTCTTCCTTCGCTGGAAGGTTAAATGCAGTCTGCAGGACTCTGGAGGCCTGTCTCTCGATCATTTACACAGTTTAATTTTCCTGTTCACGCAAAGAATACCAAAGCTTTCCTTCTAGCCACTGGTGCTTGGCAGCACTCGCTCTTACTAAGACAACAAGCTCTCCTTGAAAAGAAGGCAGTAGGGCATGCTGCCTGCTTCCCCTGCTGTTCACCAGTAGAGGCCACATTAAAAATAGGCACTGCCTCAGGCACCTTGCTGTGCACCGATGATAAAGACAAAGCGAGGTGTCCAGGTGCTGGTTTGCATTAGGCTGACTGCTGTGCCTGAGAGAAATAGATGAGCTTTTGGAGGAAAGCTCTTTGAGCTCTCAAAGACACGCATAGACTGAAAAGCTCATCTGTTTTTCCCACTTGCTTCAGCTGGTCTAAGAACATTCCCTGCAGACACCACTGCTGCTCCAGTCTCTGTTCTGAGTCATGGAACTTTGCTGCTAGAAACAGTGATTTCATTTGAATCCTGCTGTCATTGTCAGTTTTCACTTGTTGAAACAGATGAGATTGTTTCAGCTCAGCTCTTCTTTCAACTGGATGTTACTGGAGTGGTGGTATTAACTTCACATCTTACATTTTCTTTGTGACTGTCACAGCTGGGGACTTTTTTTTAATTAACAGGAGCTTAAGGTCTTGGATGTCAGTGGTCTGCAGTAGCCGCAATCACTGTCATCAGAGCTGTGCATTAAAGGTATCTTGCATCTAAACAGATTTGGATATATTGCTAAGGCCACTGAACAACGCTGTTGTCAGAATATCCCAGAAATATTTGAACATCAGAATTCCTGGGACTTATCTGTACAGATTTTTGACTTATTTTTTAAGGTTAGTGCAACCCAAAGCAGTCAGCAGTGCCGTGTAACTTTTTCCTGTGTAAAGATTCTAACCTCAACATATTACCTAAGCAAGCTTCTCTACAAAGTCCATTTGCCAGACACTCTGCTGATAATAAGCACTGTTTCATTCTGTGCCTGTCTGTGCTGCAGTCCCGCCAGCAGAGATCTCAGCATGGGTGGATTTGCCCTGCTTTTCAACCAAAAGCACTGCTGGGGCTCTCCTAGTGCTCGCATCTCAGCCACCAGATGAAAGCCCCCTTGTCTCACTGCTGTGGTACTACAGGCGTTGGCTTAGGAGCTGACACAAAAGCTGGTCAGCAATTAAGGTAATCTAAATTTAAAATAGCCAGGTCTCACTTTCAGGTGCTGTTCTAAGTCCAAGCCTTGCTTTTCTCCAGGAAATTTGGGAGCTCACACAGGATCAGCTGAGGCCTCTGGTAGTGGATGCTCTTTCCCTTGTCTGATCTGAGCACTGTCTTTGCCACCTTGATGCCTTCTGCCCTGCTGTCCTGTGGTGGTGCATGGAGCAGGCCCAACCTTGCTTCTCCAGTCCCTCTCAGAGGCTGCATTTCCTTCGGTGCAAGAATTGCCTCATTCAGCACTTCCCAGTGTTGGAAATATCCAAATAATTTTGTCAGGACAGTATCTCTGATAAAAGCAGATTTTATTTGCGATTGCAATGGCCCGGGGGGATGATGCCAGGCCTTCCGATGCCTCTTCAGGCACTTCCTCAGGCAGGCCATCACTTGTTCTCTGGTTTGATCTTGTGCAGGATATTCTTGCAGTGTGTGTGAAAAATATGCATATATACACCTACATACAGAGTGTGCAGTCCTGGGAAGGTTCATCTAGAAGATGTGATGTAAACTATCAGAGATCTTCCCCAAGTTAAGTAGAAGGACTCCCAAAAAGAACGATGATAGCGGAGATCATGAAATAAAAACATATATATATTATCCAATTCTGATGCAGAAACAACATTTGATTCCCACCCCAGTCATTCACCCATCTTTTCCAAGGAAAAAAAAAGTCCTGAATTTCTTAGGGAGTTTGTGACTCTGCATCTCTGCTTTCTCACACGTCAGTAAGACTAGCTCTCTGGTTTTTGGAAGAGCACAAGTCAATGGGAGTTAGCAACAGCCAGCACTATGGCATCTGCTGGCAGAGTGCTGTGTGGTGACAAGGGCTCTGCGATGGGCCAGCACAGGAACCGGGCAGGAGGAAACCCGCTGGGATGGCAGCAGGCTGCGTGCTGTGCCTCCCTTTGTGTGATCTGGTGGCCAGGGGCAGTAGGCTGAGTGCATCTCTGTCCCCGGCACTTTGCCTTCTGTGAGAGGGTGCAGACGAGCTCACTTCAGCCCAGCAGCAGCAGCATGTTCTGCCCCAGGTCTCCCATTAACAGAAGGAAATGAGCGCCGTCTTCCCAAGGGCCGGATGGATGTGTTGGCAGGGACAGGCTCTGCAGAGGCAACAAAGGCCGCTCTCCTCCCAGCCCCGGGCTGTTGCCAGGCAGCAGTGCTCAGATGCTTGGTGGGCTGGCTTTGCTGCTGGTGCCTGCTGTGCTGCTCTAGCAGCGTCTGTCCAAACAAACATCTCTGCAGGTGGGGCTGCACCGGTGGGATGAGCGTGCGTTGGAAAAGTTGCCATGTTCTTTCAAACAGGAGTGATGTGTGTGACTTTCTCTGAGCTTATAGGTGGCCAAGCTGGTTTTTGTGGGTTATATAGCACAGAATCAGCTGTCATGGGTCAGTTCTGGAGAGGTGGTGCAGGGTTTCAAAAATGCACTGCCGAGATAAAATCCAAACTTGAATACTGTTTGCAGCTCAGCCTGGCGGGTGTGAGAGCTCTGCTCTGCTGTGGGCCCCTCAACAGTGCATCCTTCCTTCTGCAGCTCCCTGCTCAGAGTTGGCACTGCATGCCTGTGCCCAAAGGATGAGCTGCATCCAGGGCAGCACGAGGGGCTCAGTCCTGGCTCTGAGCAGGAATGTGCTTCTCCAGGGTGCTGGGAGTGGGGCCCAGCACCTTGCCCAGGCTGCTCCATGAGCATTGCTTTAGCAGTTTAGCAGGTGGCAGTGAGGAATGCAAGGCTGAGCCCAGGAACGTGCTTGTCAGGGGTAAAATTACGGTGCATTACAGGAGAGCAACGTGAGTGTCAGTATTTCATTAGCTGTTCAGAATTAATTTGTCTGGCCTATTTCTGGACAGAACGTGACATGGTCACGGCTCTGTGTCAGTGCCAGCATCATACGACCCAAGGTACTGTGGAGAACAAAGGTGCTCCAGAGAGCACAAAGTAATATTCAGGCATGTACATATTTGCTATGTGAAACCTTTTGAAACTGGAGTAAATTGCTTGCTGCCATTATTATTATTTTAATTAACAAAGTGTCTGCAGCCTGTTTGTTACCAGTGGCTGATACATGAAAGCTGAGATGTGAAAGAGCCTCATCAGTTCTTGGTTGTGCAGGCTAACATGAGATGCAAGCAGGCTCACAGCAGAAGCGATGGGAGAGAACCAGAATGCTCCTTCCATTCCAGGTCTCAGGAGTTTCATTACGCAGCACTGTTACTGTGCTTACCATGAGCACAGCGAGCGATTCAGGTGCTCTCATGTACGTCTGCACGCTTTGCAGAGCTGAGTCTTGAAATACTAATCTTCCTCTGCTCTGTAACGTAATCCTGTTTTACCACTGCCCTTCACAACTGGAGACGTTACAGCATTCTTGCTTCCTCCCTGCAGCATTCCAGTGTGTTCCCAGCCTCCACTCCCTCCGGCCTCTCGGACGACCCGCAGTCAGTGTCACCATCTCCCAGCTACATGTGGTCCTCCAACGCTCCTCCTCGGTACTCGCCACCGTATTTCCCACCTTTTGAAAAGCCACCACCTTATACACCGTAAAGGACGAGGGGAAAGAAGAGCGAAATACTCGCCGTTGAAATGATTGTGAACATTTTGTGTTTGTATCTTGCTGTGGGAGGAAGGGGGGAGTAGATACAGAAGATAATTGCAAACATGAATACTTGATTGGACAGTTCGTTCTTGCGAGACTTATTTCAGAGGTTTAACAGTGGGGTGTGAGGAAGGGGACATACTGCTCATGTTTTGCAGGGGACCTAAATTCCAACCTCCTCATTTTACAGCGAGGCTCATGGAGTCCTTGGTTTTTAATAAAGCGCAGACGATAGATTCTGGTCTGCCTTAGTCCATCTTGAGCCAAGCTGAAGTAAGGGTAGCCAAGATCCACAGCTGCCCAGGGGTATCGTTCTGCTCGAGGTGAGGGTGCTTGCAGACAGCTCAACCTGATGCTTGTTTTGTTTGGCCTTTGGCCACCAGTTTTTGGGGAGTTTGTGGGGCTGCAGAGCTTGGCTCGTGTCACTTGGTTACAGTCTATGGGATGGAAACCTTAGTGAGGAGCCGGGATGTCTTTAATAGAGGTAACTTCATAGGGTGTTTTCTTATGTGTCTAGTAGAACAGTGGGAATCTTTATTTATTTATTTATTAGGGAAAAAGCTTTAATAAGCTCTATTAGCTGATTTATTTGAGGACATTTCTTAAGATAGAAGGTGAAATGCAGTTGTCTGTCTTCCGAATTCTATGTCATGATGCCGAAGTCAAACCGCCTGGGTGGCTGCACTGCCTACATCTTCAGAAACTGCCCGCAAGTCATTGAAACAATGCAGTGGAAACACTTTCTTTTTCCTTTTGCTTGGTTAGGATTTTGTTTTAAGCTTGTAATTTTAACGGGTTGAATCAGCACCTTGAATAAGCAGTGTCTCAGTAGCTGTGTTATGGGCTGCACATATGGAATTTCCACGAGTAGTTCTCCAAGATGTAAGTCTCACATGGATAAAATTCAACACCGTGTAATATAGGATGAAGCTGATAGGAATTTGCAATTATCGTTGTGACTTTCATTTAATCTTCAGCTGATGACTGTGCTGATGGATCTAGATTCCAACAGATTTTGCATGCGTCCTGCATTACAAAAGAAGGTCAGCTTTGTTACGTGACACAGTGTCCTGTAAAGTGTGGTTTTACTCCAGTAAGTGACCTCAGATGACGGCTTTTAGATCTGAGCTGCTCAGCCTGAGCATTCCCAACTGCTTGCTTCAGAGAGGAAAAAGTGAGGTATTGACATTTTATTCCTTATTTCCTAAAAATGGACTTTGCATCAGATTGCTGGCCCTAATCCCAAATTGCCTACATTTACATTCAGCTCTGGTGCAGACAGGAAGATACCCAGCAGCTCAATCTGGCGTGCAGAATATAAAACTGGTCCACGTGCCAGGGGAAAAATCCACGGTTACGTATTAAGCTGTGGCCTCTCTCTACTTTTAATCTAAAAGAGAAATGCTGTCAAAATGGACAATGGACGCTCAAGTCCCTGATCTCACTTTTCAAGGTACGCCACACTTTATAATGCTGTTTTCAATACTATGCATTTGCGAAGCCCGTAGGCTAGGCTGTGTGTTAACCTTCTCATTCCACTGCCCACTGCTAGTCAGTCTGTTAGCCAGCTCAAGGATGGCACTGCTTCTCCAGAAACAAACGTAGCTTTTTCTCCAGCAACAAGTGAAAAGAGAAGCTGGGGAAAGGAGTACAGTCACAGGATCTGAAGCACTGGTGTGTGCAGAACACATCCTGCTGGCATTCTGTTTTACTGCGGATGGCTCAAGCGCAGCTCTTGGAAATCTGCATACTGAAAACAACATACTAAGAGTCTCTTCCATTTTATATTGCATTTTTCTGAATGAAATCTTGTTCAAGAGATTGTGTGCGATTTCACATCTACCCACAAATCTGGCATTTGAAAAGGCCACGCTCACTTAAATCAGAAAATTTGGTATTGCTGCACCTCTGAAATGGGAGATCCCAGCCCTGTCCCAGCGCCAACAAACACGACACCATTTGTGCCTGTCTACTGAGCAGGGCTCGGGGGGCAGCGCAGGGCAGGACGGAGGCAGTTCTGGAGGTAACAGAACCCAGAGGCAGAGAAACAATAAGGAAACAGTTGTGTCATCAGGTTTGATTTGACAAGAAACACTGAAATTAGGAAATTATCGATCCGAATTCTTGTTTTCTAAGGCATATTTAAGCAAAAAGTACATTGCTGCTTTAAATTCACTGCAATACGATGAGGCCGTTGTCACATTTTAAAAATTACCTGTTTGATTTTTCTGTTGAATTAATGTTTCCTTCCGCTCAAGTGAAATAAGTGTTTCATGTGAATGCAACCTTCTGCACTGTGGTCATCATTCTTACAGGAATGTAGAACTGTGAACCATCTGTACCCTTTTATTACTTTACCAAGGTCAAATAAACTGGTGTGACTTTTGTAAGCGTTCATAAGCTGCATTCTGTGTTTTAGCAAGTTTTGTGTTTCAGCATTCATCGAGGAATTTGGAGTAACTGCACCTCTTTAACAACAAACTGTATTTGCTGTATTGGGAAACTGGTGGTTCTACCACAGTGTTGATGTTTTTTCTTTAATTCTCTTAAGCCCCAGGTCCTCCTCCAGCTTCACTGTTCAGCAGCCCTACTCAAAGAAGGAAGCAAAGCATTCCCCCCCAGAAGCAACCAGTGGGGCATGCGCTGCTGCTCGGATGGAGCGGAGCAGTGCTATGAAGTGCTGCTCCTCCGCCGTGTTGAGGAGCTCCTCTGTCACTGAAAGGAAGCATGCTGCACATCTCTAGAATTAAACTTTTTATTTTTGCCATAGAAAGCTCTAAGAACTAATATCAAGTATTGATCAATGAAAAGTAGAACTTTAAAAAGTACGTTAAAGAAAGGCTGTACAAGTATATACATTCCAGACGTGGCAAAAGTTAGCAGTGTTTCACATGGAACAGTTCATAGGTAACAGCTGTCGAACTCAGTGCTCTGTGTAGCTGTTCTGCATCTTCCTAAGCTGCATGCCTTAACGGGACAAAATAAATGAGGAGCCCTTTTTTTTTAATCTCCGTTTTTATTTCATTCTTTTACTGGAATGCTCTGGTATGAATCTCCAAAGAAAGCACGCGGTGCCGACGCAGCCCCCGCCAGGACATTCTGCAGCACATCCGCTCGGGTTGCTGGCTGTGTGAGAATGGCCGTGAGGTTTGCTACTGCACCTCTGAAATGGTCCAGTTCTATGCTAGTGGTTTCTCAGATTCCATCTTTTCCTTTCCTTCCCCCAAGGCCGATTTCCTAGGAGTCGCGTAACGCCTTTCATTAAGTCAGTCTGGAAGCTTAATGTTAAAAACAAACAAATACGAGGGTGCAGTAGCCAGAAATTTAAATACAAACGCTCGTGGCCCTGTAAAAAAAGTTTAAAAAGAAGGGATCTGATGTGTTTCCAAATCAATAAATAGTGAACTTAAAAAAACAACGCTTTATGTGACCTCTGGACTTTGGATTTCAAAAATCACTTCCAAGGAAAACTGAAGACTCTGAGACACATGCACGCACGAGTCTTCTAGCAGAAATACAGTTACAAAGCCCTAATTTTCCAGTTTTCCTCCAAAAAGAGACCTTTAGTAGGCACAGTTTAAAGTTTTTTAGTACATCAGCAGCAAATATTTGTAGCCACTATTTTTCAGTACAACTGAATGCACACTCTGCAGTGCGTGCTTCGCTCCACACGTGTCACATCCACAGCAAAACCATTGCGTGTGTCACGATGGTAAGTTCAAGACATTCCTATGTAGCATGCAGCCAGCTGCTCTGGGCAGTCGGTACTTAACTCTCGTGAGGCTGCTGAAATGCCATCTCAGACTACATCCAACACGTAGCATCTGAAGGCAAAACCCCTTACATTCAAAGGGGCTGCGACACGTCTGGAGAACAACCACACATGTAACATGTTTGGCCTGTGAAACAGAAGTGCTGAGTATCACGTGTAAAAAGTAAAGATTCTCCTCTTCCTCCCACCTTTGCAGCACCCCTTCTTATGACTCAAGCTGTATTTGAACCATTTACCATTTAAATGCCATGCATGTCTAAAATGCATGTCTAAAACCTTAACACTGAAGAAGAGGATCAAGATGCTTACGTGAAACATGAAAACAAAAAGCTTTAAGCAACGAGAGCAATGATAACTAACTAGTATTATGCACAACAGCCTTCCTCAGTAACTGCCACAATTCCTGAACAGCTTTCATCTCGCCATTTAGAAAAACGCAGTACGCCACCAAATCTGAAGTGCCAGGCTACGACTGCTGCTTTTCTCAGGCCTCCATCTCTTGCTCCTTTTGGATTTCTCCTAATTATTTTCTAACTGTCCAAGAACGTAAGGAGAAAAAAAGGAGCAACAGAAGCAGCCTGTAAGTGCAAACAGGTGACAAGCAGGCGATTGCAGAGATGATACGGTGGAGTATGAGGGCAGGCATTTTCTGAACATCAGTTACATCATTATCATAAGATTACACCCCCCAAAAATGGGAGCATTAAACAGAATTCCCGTTCCACCTAAAGATCTAGCCAAAGACACACAGGAGATCCTCAGCAGCCTCAGCACTGATGCAGCACTCAGAGGATTTCTCCATTCTAAGTAAATTTCAAAGCCTTTGGGTATCATGGGGATGATCACTTTTTTTTATACCACACTGAAACCTTTCTAAATGGAGAGGGGAAAAAAAAAGTTTATGAGTGTTCTTGATTCCTCCACTACTGAGTAGTTTTTTCCCTGATAAAAAAAGAGTGAAACAGAATGGTCCAGTGACTGGCCCACCTACCATCTGTAATCCAACACAATTAAAAGCGTGTTCGAGTTAGACCAAATTGAGCATCTCTGCTCGGCAGGAATACCTGCGTGAGGACAGATGATTCGTATTGCTTCTAAAAGCACAGTTCAGATGCTAGTTAAAAATGCACTGCTCCAAACTTCTGGATCAGTCATTTTGGACCCTTGTGGTAACACGCTATTCAGAACAATAACACAATGGTTCGATATTGAAAACATTACCATAGAAAATCTTACTGTTTTCTTCATGAATCATGAAGCACAATTCAGCATTAAAGTGCTAAGATGAAAGAAAAGGTTTGTCTAAGTATGGGTACAGGAAATACCTTGAATTACTTTAGAAATCGGATTTCTCACTCTTTAGGAGAAAGCTGCACCTTTTTCCAGCCACCTTTTTCCCCGTGTTCTGATCAAAATGAACATACTTGCAAACACTGCCAGCTCCTTGGAAATGTCTTAATCTGTGTTCAAGTAAACCTTCCAATGAATCGCTTCCACAAATGATTTGCAGCTACTAACGATCCATCTAAGCACTAGCATTTGATGAGTTTGTCAAACAAGCTCTCGTTGTTCTCACTCTGAGCAATTTGTTTTTTAACAGACTGTTTATAAAAACTGCACTATGTACTCACTGAAGCCTTTTCCCAGCATATAATGCACGTCAGTAAGATTCTGGTATTACAAACTCAAATTCAGTACTACCCTCTGATTGATTTTGCTTAAAAATTGCATCATTTCCCTGCGGAACAAAAATGTCATCCCAGCTCATTTGTTTGCCTGGAGCATTCGATGCCGTTCCCTCAGTGCCGTTCTTTGCTGCGTCAACGCGATACACGATCCTGTTCTCGTTTATTACCGGCAAGCTGCTCGAGCGATCGGAGATGTATGCGTACTGTCTGATCTGCAAAGACTTGCAAGGATTCAGTCGATACAGCTTGGTGTCTCCCGAAGGGTCTTGGCTGTGAACCGACCTTATGTGAGAGGCCATGATCTGGTAGTTGATGAAGGACTTGCCGCACGTCAAGCACTGGTACCTCCGCTCACCAGTGTGGTGAATTTCATGCTTCGTACGGTACTCTGCAAGAGGGAAAACCTTATCACAGTATCGACACGGATACTTCTTCTCCCAGGAATGAACATTGAAATGTCTCCGTAAACTCGTCAGACACACGTACGACCTCTTACACACAATACAAATGTAGTAGACCCTTCCATCCACGATCAGCTCGTAATGGTCATCGTGCTTTACTTTCATGCGTTTCCTGCTTGAGGAATCGCCGTCAGACGTTCTAGGGGTTTCCTCAGGCTTGGCTTTTCCTTCCTCAGGATCATCCTTAATCGGAATGACTATGTCGTAAGTGTCCTCCCCAATATTTGCATATACCTTGCAGCCTGTGGACAAGCCTTCTATTTCAGTTGCCGTATCTAATGTTATGATTTTCTGCCCTTCTCCCGCATGTTTCGACGCTATACCTGGACCGAATTCCTTGTTGTTTCCAGTAAGGACATCTGAGATTTTTATTTTAAATTCTCCAGGTTTAGAAGATTGCTCTTGTGGAAACTTAACAACCTGTTTTTTCTGTACTCCAGATCCTTCAGAAGTCGCCGCTTTGGGTACAGAAGGTTGCTGAACCGAAGTGCTGTTGCTGGCTGAACTAGGACTGGAGGAGCTGATGACATCATCATTGTCCTCGACCACCTCTTCTATATCAACAGCAGCTGTTTCCACTTCCGTTGAGGCTCTTTTCTCAGAAGGCTTCTGGCTCTCCTCAACCAAATTAATCGTAGGGGGAACGTGCGTCTGATGCGAGGAGCTGACGCTGGCTGAGGGGTTAACTGGAGGCCGATTCAGCAAAATGAGCTCAGTTGTCGAATGCTGCGGTGTCACAGGGACAAGCGACTCAGCACTTGACAGTGCTTGGTTTGGATTCAGCTGATTAGCGGAGGAAGTAAGTTTTTGAGTTGACGTGGTGCTAGTCAAGAGCGGGGAGCCACCACCACTACCACACGATTTTTGGTCAGAAACTCCAGGCGCATTTGGGCAAGGCTGGTTCTGGATTGCAGCATTTGCGTCTTTAGTACATTCTTTAGGGGGAACAATCTCAGAGCAAAAGATGACATCATCATCATCATCTGAATCAGTCACTGTTATTTTTGGCGTCTCGTAGGCTATGCCATGTAGAGAGAACGATTCAGTTATAACTGGCATCCAACCCGTCACCTCTCGACCCTCCTGCCTGATGGCAGGTACTTGTGTTTCAGCATCCTTTTGAGTGGGGCCAGAAGATGAAGTTTCTGAAGCACCATCTTTGACCTCACCTGGCACGCTCCTTCCATCACATGGAGTTACGGACAGATCAGCTATGAATTTAACACCCAACTGTTGTCCCGATTTAATCAATTCATCAATTAAGTCGGCTCGAACAGAGATTATTTTGGAACTATACATATAGTTAAGTATTTCCGCAAAAATCTCAGCTCTCACAAAGCTCAATTCAACTACTTGCCCGGCCACCGACAAAAGCTGATGGAAATACGTGCTTGAGGCAGAAAGAATGTTTCTGTGAGCTCGAAATTTCCGGTCCTCCACGATAACAGTAACATCACAGAAAAGCCCATGGCCGCGTTGTTCGTTCAAAGACTGAAGGAGTGAACTAGAATACTGCGTGTCTGTTGCAGAAATCAGTTTTTCCCCCTCCATTCCTGTAAAAAGAAAGTAACAGGGATCAAGCAAAACCACAGATGTAGAGCTTTAACTGCACGACAGTATTTCCACGTTTACAGTTTACTCCATCCTCTAAAAAAACAAACCTCAGGTGTTATTCATAAGCTCGTACGTCAGGGCGCCGTGCAGATGCAGTGTTTGTCCACACGAGGCGCGAGCAGTCCTAAACATGCCCTCTGCTCCTGCCAGGCGAAAAGCCTGCAAACGAGGTAAATTTGAGAAGGAAGAAGATGCGAGACCGGGCTTCCCCGAAAGGCTGAACATTATAGACATCTGAATGTATTCCATGCAGTTACGAGAAGCTCGGGAGCACCCAGCTCTCCAAGGGCCTCGCAGCGCGAGCGGGGCAGGCGGCCACCTCGATGGGGCGGGCAGCCGCCAGCCCTTCACCTCCGCGCCCCACAAGCGTCGGTTTCGCCCCTCTTCATGCAGCTCGGCTCGTTCCCGCAGGAGGCCGCGGCGCGGCGGCAGCGCGGTGCAGAACCGGCCCGGGCAGCGCCTGACCTCGGCGCCCCAGAGGCCGCGAGCGGACACGAGCGGCGGCTCCCCGCTCCCGGAGCCCCGCGCGGCTCAGAGCGGGCCGACGGCCGCCTAGCGCCCGGCCCCGAGCGCCCGCGGCCCAGCGCCGAAGGGGCCCCGCCGCGCGGCCGGGCCGTGCCCGCCGCCGCCGCTTCCTGCTCGAGGCGAGGCGGGCGGAGCGGCCCCCGGGGGCGGCGGGAGCAGAGGAGAGGAACGAACCGCACCGCGGGAATCGCGGCGCGAGGAGCGGGACCGCGGCCCGCCTTACCTGGCACCCGCCGCGCCGCCCCGCGCTCGCGGGCACCGGCCCCGCCGCGGCAGCCGCTCTTCGGGCTCGGGCGCTGCTCCCCGAGTGCAGTCGGCAGGGGGCGCTGCGGCGCGCTGCCCTGCCCCGCTGGCCCGGCACTCCGCCCGAGCGCGCTCGGCAGCCTTCGGCTCCGCGACCCGAACGGCTTCGACAGCCTTCGGGAGCTCTCGGGCCGCGAGAGGGGGGAGCGGCCGCCGCGGCCGTCGAAGCCTCGGGGCGGCCGTCGACTTCGACGCTCCCGCCGCCTCGCTGTAGCCGCCCAGCCCCTGCCCTGCGTCGGGTCGCGTGCGCAAAGCCACGGAGGCACGAGCGGCGCCAAGAGCCCCTCGTCTCGGCAGGACGCACGGCCCCGCTCGTCCTGACGCAAAGCGGCTCCCAGGCACGGCCCGCGGGCGGCCGTCCGAGCAGCCTCTGGAAACGGTGCTTGTCAGTGCTCAGAGAGCACCGAGATCACACCACGCAACGTCTGCGGTTCCTGATCTGCTCCTTTTGTTCCTACAGACTCCGCGGCTACAACGTGGGGTTCTGGATGTTTCTGAAAACTCAGATCTGCCAAGCCCTGATGGATGAAAAACTGAACGTGAGCCAGCAGTGTGCATTGCAGCTCGGAAAGCAAATGGGATCCTGGGCTCCATCAGCAGAGGGGTGGCCAGCAGGGACAGGGAGGTGATTGTGCCTCTCTATGCTGCTCTTGTGAGGCCCCATCTGCAGCACTGTGTCCAGGTCTGGAGCCTCCAGTACGAGAAAGACAGGGAGCTGTTGGAGAGGGTCCAGAGGAGACACAAAGATGATCAGGCACCTCCTCTACAAAGACAGGCTGAGGGAGCTGGGCTTGTTCAGCCTGGAAAAAAGAAGGCTGCGGGGTGACCTCATTGCAGCCTGCAGTACCTAAAGGGAGCCTGCAAACAGGAGGGGAATCAACTCTTGGAAAGGGTTGATAACTGCAGGACAAGGGGAAAAAGTTGAGGGAAGGAAGATTGAGGTTGGATGTCAGACGGGAGCTCTTTACTATGAGAGAGGTGAGGTGCTGGAACAGCTGCCCAGAGAGGCTGTGGATGCCCCGTCCATCCCAGGAGGTGTTCAAGGCCAGGTTGGATGGGGCCCTGGGCAGCCTGGGCTGGTATGAAATGGGGAGGTTGGTGGCCCTGCCTGTGGTGGAGGGGTTGGAGCTTCATCATCCTTGAGGTCCCTTCCAACCCAGGCCATTCTCTGATTCTGTGTGACTCTATGAAGCGCCTTCCGTCACTGCCAACCGAAACCATCAGCACACCTGACACCAATGACAGCAGTCCCACCAGCAATGAAATGGTCCTGCCCAGCCTTTGGAGCCCTTCTGGGGGGAAAGCCCCTGTGCCATGCCTACTCCCTGCCTCTGCACAGCCTGCAGTAGAGCTGCCTCTTTAAAGAGAGGCCTCAGATCAAAATGTTACAAAACCAGTTTCTGTTTATTTCTAAGCTTTTCCTGAGAGCTGAGCAAGGAAAAAGAATAACAGGAAAGAATAACCAGGGGGAAAGGCAGGTTCTCCTTCCTCATCCAACGCTTCCTTTGATTTGTGTCCTTTGATACAGGTCTTTATAGTCATCTTTGTACAGAAAGTTATATTCGATGAAAATAACATGATGAGCATTTTTTTTAATCATCCAAAAATGTCTGATGGTTCAAATTAAACCATTTTTTAGCCTTTCATCCTTCAGATTTAAGGAGTTTCTTCTCCTCACTGCCAGTCCCCTTTCTAAAAACTAACAGAAGAATGTACAGATGAAGAGAAGCACTGATTCGGAAGGAGCAGTGCTCTGGAATTCTCAAAAACGAGTTCTGAACTCCTTACCCTCTGATCCAGCAAGGCCTCTTTCAGATTAGCACAGAAAATGGTGATTTAACTCACATAAAAACGTATAGAGCGACAAATTAAATGAAGCATTTTTTCTGAGATGTTGACAAGAAGGGCATCTAGAGCGTACAACTGAAGGTGGTGTTCAGGTAAAGGGGGTAAGAATTACAAAGCAGCTCTTATTTTGATGCATGGAAAAGATGCATGGAATGGGGTCTCTACAAAAAGGAACTAGAAATGTTGAGAAGTGACATGCAAGCTTTTGAGAAGGGAAATGAAGTTCAGCACCAAGTTGCCGGTTAAGCAATTTGAAGAGGCCTCTTCTTTTTTTTATAATGGAAGTTTATGGGAACAAAAATTTGTTTTAAAGACTTGTTTTAAAGAGAGAGAGAGAAATGTTCTCTGTCATGAAAAATGTGTTTTACATTACAATAAATCACACTGGATGGGTCGGCCAATGAACTTCTGCTTGGGCACTTCAATAAAATCCGAATTAAAGAGCAAAAAAGCTTTCAGGAACAGAGATGTTATTTCACTGTGGAATTTCAAATGTGTCTGCAGGAGTCTAAAATGCCAATTCCCATCATTCATCCTTCAAGGCATTTTCAGAAAGCGTTTTTTCTGACAATTCCATTATATAAAGCCTCACACAACTGAATTTAGAGCCCAGTGACACTTTTCATTGGCCGTAGCAGCAATTGCAGGTGCTGTTACACACTGTGTATGCACGGCTTGTATAACCTGTGTGTAAAAATGCTTCACTTTACAGCGCCGGGCAGCAGAGCTGTGCAATACTCCAGATATCCCAGTCCTCGTTTGGCCAGTGCAGGCACTGACGTGGAGGCACCCACTGCTCCGCCCGGCGCTGAGTTGGGCAGAATCCCACAGCACGGCCTCAGCTGGCACAACAAAAGCCGCTGCAGGCCCCCATCTGCCTCATTCGCACGACCCTGCCGCGAGCAAACGGCAGCCACGCGGCGCCGCGTAAATAACAGCCGTATTGCGGCTGGGCTGGGCGGGCGGCAGCGGGCAGCGCTCGGGCACGGGGAGCGGCGGTTCCGTCCGGCCCGTCCCCGTGTCGATGCGGCCACGCACACCCGCACTAACACGCGTGATCGGCCTTCCTCCTCGGTACGGACCCGCGGTGGCGATGCGGGAACGAGGCCGGCCCACGCTGACAGCCGTTCCGACAGCGGCGGGGGCCGGACCGAGCCGGGACAGGCGCGAGAGCAGCGCGGGGAGAGCGGCCGGCCGGCACTGGGGATCGCGCCCTGGCGAGACCTTCCTCCCGCCCGCCCCTCACGGGGATCCGTTCCCCTCCGGCTCCCCGGCCCAGCTCCAGGCCCGCACCGCCTTACCTGGCCGCGGCTCTGCCCGCGCCTCCATGCTGCCGGGCGGTGACAAAAGAACGGCCCCGCCGCTGCCGGGAACGCCGCCGCCGCGGCGCCGCGTTGCCGCACGGGCGGCTGGGGCAACGCGCCCCGCGGGCGGGGCTGCCCCGCTTCCGCCGCCGCCCGCCGCCGGCCGAGCAGCGCAGCGAGGCGCGGCGGCCACCGGAAGTGCCGCCGTGCCACCCGGAAGTGCCGCCGCGCCATCATGGCGCCGGTGTCGCGCTCCCGCAGCCCGCCCGTCGCCAGCCCCGAGCGTCGCGGCCGCCGCTCCCGGTCCCGCTCTCGGTCCCGCTCTCGCAACGGTTCGCGGCGTGGCTGCCACCGGCGGAGCCGCAGCTGGTCCCGCTCCCGGGAGCGTAGCCCCGGCGGGCCTCGCGCCTCCGGGCACTACGGCCACCACCACCACGGCAAGGCCTGGCCCGAGTACTACGAGAAGGAGAAGGAGGAGATCCTGCGGCAGAGGCGAGTACCGCCCGCGAGCCGGGGGCCAGACGGGGCTGCGGCCTCTCCCTGCCCAACTGCACGTATTGCTGCCCGCTGGCAGCCGTTGTCGGTGCCCGAACTCCTGTGTGCCGGGGCGGCCTCTGCTCGCTCGACCTGCGGGCATGGGCTGGGTTGCGGTTGTTTTTAACTCCCTTTCTCAAGGACGTCGGACCTGCAAGTGTAAGACTTCCAGCAGGTGCTTGCCGGGTGCACCATGGTGGCCTCCAATAACGGTGTGCTTCATTCCAGGAGACTGAATGAGAGAGAGAGAATCGGAGAGCTGGGTGCACCTGAAGTCTGGGGGCTTTCACCAAAGGTTCCTGACCCTGAGTAAGACCCAGTCTAGCTTTTCACTGTTTTTTTTATCTCTGATTTTTATGATACCAATTCTAGAAGAATTCCCAGTACTGCATTAGCCCTCCACTGCCCCAGTTGCCACAGTTCATTGTGTCAGAAGCATCTGAACCAACATAAGCAAACTCTGACATCATTCAAATAATCCCAGCATACCAGTTACACAAGAAGATGTGACACAATTATGTGATTTCCTTTGGGGGGCTTGACACTAGATGATTATTATGGTCCTTTTCAACCCAAGCCATTCATTCTGTACTGTAGCCTAGGTGCCTGTTGTGCTGTGGTTCTGAAAGCAGTTGCTCTCTTACACACTGGCCATTGCACAGTTTGCTCTGTTGCAAGTACTGGCTTGAGATCTGCAAGCATGTGTTTCAGCGTATGTGTGCACTTGATCTTTAGTTACTAAATACTACAAAATAGATTTTAAAAAGCAAACTTATTTTTCTTCAGTTCTGATGAGCATACACCAGTAGAAGACGAAGAGGCAAAATCCAAGAGTAGCTCTTCGGATTCCAGCTCAGAAGGTATTTGGCTTTGTTTGTACAACTCATTTTGATAACCAGTAGCTACCCAGAATCTGCTGCTGTTGCTGTCAGGAAGTTCACTGGCTTTGGTTGAAGTGAGTGATAGGCCCCCTTGCTTTGGGAAAGTCCAGATGTATATATGGAACTAAGTCTTCATTTTTCTCTAACATTATCTTTTGAAAACATGCCAGAGGAAAAAAGGAAAAAGAAGAAGAAAAGAAAGAAGAAAAAGCGAAAGGCTTCCAAACGAAAACACAGAAAACATTCTGAGGACAGTGACAGCGAGTCCGAGTCCGACCACAGCTCCAGTGGTAAGAAAAAAGAAATCATGCCTGAGATGTGTGCTGAGGCATTGAGGCAGAAGCAGTTATTTATTCACAGGGTACTTTTTTTGATCTTCCTTTTTTTTGTTTGTTTGTTTTCAGACGAAGATAAAAAGAAAAGCAAAAAGAAGAAAAGGAAGCACAGGAAGTAAGTTTCCAGGCTGTTGAATGTAATTGCATCTGCCTTTAAGCACTGTCTTAGCAGGAACTGAGAGAGGCTGAGCACTCCTGTAATGAGAGCCATAAATGCTGTTGGACAATCATAATCTGACTGGCTTCAAATGTACAGAATCATAGAGCACAGAGAGATCCTTGAAACACAGGGAGGCACTTTCTAGTGTTGTATGAAAGGCATAACAGTGGATATGTTGTCTTTAACTATCAGTTGTTTTCAGACAATATAAATGCAGACTGTCCTTGGTGGAAGGTACCTTGAGAAACTCATAACTGCAGTGTGAGTACCAGTTCTTTCATCTTAAATTTTGGTGGATAACTTTGACTTTATTGCAGGAAGAAGTATAAAAAAAAGAAAAATAAAAAGAGCCGGAAGGAATCCAGTGATTCAAGCAGTGAAGATTCTGATGATGCAACGCTTCAAGGGGAAGATCTCTGGATTGAGAGATCAAGTAGGTTCCGTAAATTTGTCTTGAAACTTCTTGGTGTTCTTCTCATGCTTTTTTTTTGTTGTTGTTGTTCAGTGTTTGCTGACCTGTTGACTGTTCTGATAACAAAGAACAGGCACAGTGTTCATCTGCTTTGCTGTTTGATCATTGCAGAAAATACAGAAGCCGATAGCTTGATTGGACCAGAAGCTCCCAAAACACACGCGTCTCAAGATGACCGGCCTTTGAAGTGAGTACTTAAATGGTACCTCGATCAAATCAAGTAGATCTAGAGTGAAGATATCTGCTCAAAAAGACTGCAGAATGACTTATATCGGAGAGGGGTGCAGTAACAGAAGCTAAGGCAGAAGTGGTAATGGTGCTTGTCTTTCCTCCGACCTGAGTTCAAGTAGAAAAGTCTGTTTTATGTATTGTAGCCTGGATTCGTAGAAAATTAATTCATCTTTACTTCAGTAATGTGCCTTTACTCTAATGCTCTGCAGTCTTGTGACTTTATGCAGCCTTTATTACTATTTAACCAGAACTTATTAAATTGATTACTTAAAGTGTTCTTGCTAAGATTAGCCTTAAGGATGAAATGAGAACAGACTTGGGAAAGATTGGGAAAATCCTTAAAATGTTGCTGGAGCCAGTAATGATTAGGGAAGCTGGATGTTTAGCTCAGAATCCCTCTAGTTGAGACTGATTAAAATCCCTGCTGTTTATCTCTTTGCTTATTTCTTCAGCTATGGGCATGCCCTGTTGCCAGGTGAAGGTGCAGCAATGGCAGAGTACGTAAAAGCAGGGAAACGCATACCTCGGAGAGGGGAGATTGGTTTGACCAGTGAAGAAATTGCTTCGTTTGAGAGCTCTGGTTACGTAATGAGTGGCAGCAGGTATGTTTGTGGTGATGCTGATGTTTCAGTAACGTTTTCCAAAGCTGCTTTCTTTGTTGGCCTGCTGAAAAGCTGTTTCCAGGCTCTAGCTGAAAGCTCTGAAGAGCGCGTGCTCTGCGCGTGCTTCCAGGGACGTATGCTGAACTCTACTGCTACATACAGATGCATAGCTTCTTAAGGTCACTTGTTCCTGTAGAATAACAATTATTTCCAGATAGTGTGCTTCTAATTCTCTTTATTTCAAATTAGATGCTTGTCTCTGATGGCTTCAGGGTTGTGTGTTTGGACAGCAGAGGTTGTGCGCTGCCTCTTCGGTGTGAGACAAATCAGTGTGGGAGGTTTGCCATACCTTCTTTTTCTACCAGCACAAAAGGAGGTTCATTTGTATTTTGGCAAGCTGGCACCCTGACACCCTGGGATCGTGAAGGACTTCCTGCTCACTGCCTGAGAGCAGACACCCTCAGAAGTCAGCTCAGCCATGCTCATTCCTTGGAGGTCTCTGTGCAGTTTGGGTTCTCAGGTTTAGGTGTCTTTGTTTATTAACCCTCAAAACGTTCAGGTTAGTTAATGGATGGAGGCTGTGATGGGGCATTACATCCTTCTGCCTGTGCTTATGTATGCAATATTTTCCCCCACAGACATCGTCGGATGGAAGCTGTGCGTCTGCGCAAGGAGAACCAAATTTACAGTGCAGATGAAAAGAGAGCTCTGGCATCCTTCAACCAGGAAGAGAGGAGAAAAAGAGAGAATAAGATCCTTGCAAGCTTTCGAGAGATGGTCTACAGAAAGACTAAGGGCAAAGAAGAAAAATAATTCCCCATTTGAACTGTATGCCATAGATGCTGTCAAGCAGCAGCTGACCTGTTCCAGCCGTGATTTGATAAAAGCTGCAAGTGCTGCAGTGCCTCTCACCCAACAGGACCAGCCCCAGGCACTGGTGATTTGTATCAAGAAAACAGGATTACTTCCATCACATTTTCTTGGATGATTTGCTCACCACCTGCAAGGAATACCTGTAAATTGAAAGATTATAGGGAAGGAACAGGCAAGGAAGGTTGGAGGCAGTGAAGTTCTGCGCTCATTTGGAATTGGACGAGCAGGTGGATTCCATGGGAGAGCTGTGGGACATGCTGCTGATGCTGATAAGTGCAGTTTTGCACTTTTTCTCGTTAATGAGAGTAGATTGGCCATCACAAGCAAGCTGCTACTGATGGTTATGAAAATTAAGGAATCCCTAAATTCCTGTTTATGTATTTTTCATGAGTTTTAGGTTTGTTTTTTTTTAATCAAAAGAACGTTGAGTTTGTTTTGTGATTCCAAGTACACTTGTAAATAGAAATAGGTTTGTAATTTAATATAGATTACCTTCGGTTACTTTAAAGGAAGCAGACTGCAACTGGGGTGTAAGATGACAGTAACAGTAGTAGCGAGGTCTGGTCTGGATTCTACCAAAGCCTGTGGTAAACAAGTAAGTTGCTTGCTTCTATTTCTACTATGTTATACATAGGTACTGGAGCAGTGGGGTGCAGTGGTTGGAACCTGGTTGTAGACAGGTGGTAACAAGGAAGTATCTTTCAATTTATTTTATTTTATTTTGTCTATGGAAATGTTCTAGATTAAAGCCTTATTTTAACTTCTGTGTTATTTTCATTTGGCCTGTTTCAATAGCATGGCATGGCTCTTTTAAAGCTGTACTCAGAAGGCTGCTGATGGTGGCTACCTTTGATTCAACTGTGTATTTCCAAAAAGAAGGGAGGTATTTTTTCTGAAATGTATTTAAAAACAGACTGTATTCTTGAGGGTATTTTTTTTCTTCTTGTGTCTGTGCTGTAGTTTTGGCAGCGGAGATGACTTGAATGTTTGTGTAAGGAAAATAATAGAATCGCAGAATGGCTTGGGTTGGAAGAGACCTTGAAGTCCCGACTCCCCCCAGCTCAGGCTGCCCAAGGCCCATCCAGCCTGACCTTGGGCACCTCCAGGGATGAGCGCCCACAGCTCCGGGCAGCAGGGCTGGGGCCTCAGCACTCTCTGAGCAAAGAATTTCCTCCAAGTATCTAACCTAATCTCTCCTCTCTGAATTCAAAGCCACGGCCTCCGGGAAGATTCCTTGACAAAGAGTCTGTCCTCATATTTTCAATAGGCCCCATCAGTACTGAAAGGCCACAAAGAAGCTCTTTCTTCTCCAGGCTAAACAAGTCCAGCTCCCCTCAGCCTTTCTTTAGAGGAGAGGTGCTCCAGCCCTATGAGCATCTTCATGGCCTCCTCTGGACCCAGTATAACAGCTTTGCATCCTTCTTGTGCTGGGGCCCTGGGCAGTACTCCAGGTGGGGCCTTGTGGGGGCAGAGCAGAAGACAACAATCCTGTTCCTCATCTTGTTGCCACCCCTTTGTTGATGCAGCCCAGTACACTGTTTACACTGTTAGCCTTGCAGGCTGCAAGACCATGCTGATGGCTCATGTCCAGCTATTTTTTTGTCCACTAGAATCCCCAAGTCCTTCTCCACCCTCTCAATGTGTTCTCCTAGACCATGTACATAGCTGGGATTGCCCTGATGGAATTGCAACACCTCGTTCTTGGCCTTGTTGAACTTTATGAACTTCTCATGGGCCCACTTTTCAAGCCTGTCCAGGTCCTTCTAGATGGCATCCCTTCCTTCTGTCATGTCAGCTGCACCACTCTCTCATCAGCTAATCTCATCATCCATGTCATTGATAAAGATGTTGAGAAGCACTGGTCCCAAGATGGACCCCTGGAGGACACCATTCATCATGGCCTCCACCTGAACATAAAGCCATTGATCACAACCTTCTGGCTGCGACCATCCAACCGCTTCCTTGCCCTGATAAGTCCTGTAACTTCTTTTTGCCCTAGAGTTCTGCAGGTCTGGCACTCACAAATGGCAAACCCAGCCTAGCTGCTTCTTCCTGTCTGCACTCGGGAGCCTGGTTCTGTCTGACCTGCTGCACTCACCCATATTTGCAAAGGACTGTCGTGTAAAACCAGCAGCCAGTTCAGCCCATAGTTTAACATTGATTTAATTCTGCTTGCATACCTACAAGTTAATCCACAAGTTAAGAAGAAATAACCTTTTTTCCTTCATCACGTTGATTCTCCTCAAAATACCAACAGAGTTGGAGCTGTTCATGGTAATTTAAGCCTTTCTCTGAGTATGATTTTATTTTCAATGATGTCCTTCAACCACTTTTCTCTAAATCGACAGTGCTCTGGTCTGGAGGAGAGAGTAAAAAGGGCAAATAGCAAGAAAAATGCCTATGTGCTTCAAAAATTAATGCTTGCTGGAACTGCACAAAGCTATTAAAAACTCATTATGTAGAATGCAGGTGTGGCTGCTCACACTTGTGGTAGAGTGAAGGCAGGGTCTTTTAGTTTTACTTAACAAAATGTTGACATCTTCCTCTGCCTCTCTGATATTAGTATGAATTTCTCATTTACACCAGGCTTCTTGCTTGTTTTGGCAAGGAACAGCTTGCTAGAACCCCCCAGTCATGGCAGTGATAGAGAAGCAATGCTGCGTACCTGTGAATCAGCCTGCTGGACTCCAGAAAGAAGAATACCTCCACAGGCAGGGTCTGCAAGAGAGGAGAGACAGGGTGAAGTTCACATATGAGCTACAGGACCAAAAAAAGAAATGTTTTGATTAGATGAGAACTAAAATCTATCCCTTCAAAAACAACTCCGTGCAACATTTCTGATACTGATGAGCACCATTTCAAATTTTGATTTGTGGCCTCTAAATTTTCTCTTCATAAGGGAATGACTCAGAAATTCCAATGTTAATTCTGTGCTAGGATAAGATCTGTGACCAGTGGCAGTGATTTCTGGGTTGCTGCTTGGGGGTTCATAACCACCAGCTAGAAAGGCTACGGTACAGCACGACAACAGGGGACATAAAAGCCTCCACTGTGCAGGTTCAGTTTGGTCTTGAGTCACAAAATACCATCGTACAGGTGAATACTGAGCTGTGGAAGCGTACATAATGTGATCAATTACAGAATTTCAGTAAGAAGTGCAATGGAAACTTAAAGGAGTAAGTAAACAGGAGGAAATAGCTATAAAATATTATGCTTTACAAATTAGTTTTCTCAAGCCTTTTCCAGAATATAACATAATATGATACCAAGGCAAAAATATTAAATATGGTCTGGAAGATAAAAGTCCTTTTGGAGCGTTGTTACAAACTTTAACTCCAAAGATCTGTTGTTAGAGGCTAGAACTGTTGAAATTACTGCTTCCTCTCGTTCAAGGTAAAGAAAGCTGGTGTTTGGCTGCTGTGCCTTAAAGGATTGCTGTGTGCCACTTTTGAATACTTACGGCAGGTTTGATTTTTGAGATCTCTATCACAAAATAGGTGCTTGCTGTTGCTAGTGGGATGGGTTTTCTGCGTGTTGGGATGCTCCAGAGAACTCTATAGTGGTACTTCTTGCTGTACTGCAGATCTTCTTCCCAGAGAAACTCCGAGCAGTGAAGCCAGCTCTTGTGAAGCTCCCATGTCTGCTGAACAACCAGAGCACGCTCTGTCTAGCAGACGTAACCAAAGGGAGGTGCTAAAAGGAACTGGGGTGCTTTTATTTAATTTTTCACACTGTTCAGCAGTGAGAGGGCACAGTCTAACTGGGTGGTTGGGATTGTCACTCACGGAAATGTATTCTTCGATTTGCTGCTGTCCCCTCTCCACTGAGAAGTCTTCACATGTTGTCCACTGAATATTTCTGACGGCGTATTCAGCTTCTGAAAAGGATAAAATGCTGTGAAAATCCTTCTGGGAAAGCTCTGACACACGGTAAGACGTGGCAAATAGAGCAAGCTCCTTACCTTCTTCTTCCTGCACATTATTTAGATAATATTCCTGCGCAGTATGTATTGCCTTTTTCACAATCGTGTGTGCTACCTTCTCAGTGGCAGCACTTTCGTTTTCATTGTCCATTGTTTTGACCTCTGGAAAAAGAAGCTGTCACCTTGGAAATGCCCTTCCCAGACTGGGGGAGGACTGGGGGAGCGCAGTTAGGTGGTGGCTGGCAGTGCCTGAGGAGCTCCACCGCTGCTCTCTGTGTTCTGTTGGCATGGCAACCCACGAGCCAACAGTCCGCCCAAGGACATTTTGGGAACGGAACCGCCTGCAGCTCTGCAAACACAGCCTGCTGCACAGAGCTTCCTTGGCACACAGCTCCGCAGAGCCTGAGGGCTGCTGATGGAAAAAGCTTCAGACGTTTTCATAAAACGCAGGGTGCAAAATCCCCAGCAGCCACTCTTCCATGACGGGGGGGGTTTCCCACAGGAACAAACAGGCAGCTTTGACAAAATGCAAGGCTGGCAGTATTTAGGAAGCCTGAGCAGCTGGGAGGCCTGACTTAACCATAGCCACCTTCTTGTAGAGCCCGAGCACAGAGCGCCCCCATAGAAGCATCAGGTGCTTCTGGCCCTGCTCAGGGGCACAAACCATGAGGGATGTATTGCTCAGAAGGACTGAGAAACTCTTCAGTCACATCCCAACCGCCCCTTGCAGGAATTCAGATGCAAATTTGAGTGTAAGCTTGCTGTCATTTATGCTGGTGTAAATTCAGAAACTCTGCTTACATCCGTGTATTTTCTATTCCCACAATATTTGTTGTTTTTCAGTGTGGCTACAAGCAAATAAAGGAAACTGCATTACCAAAATACTTCTGAAGAACGGAGAAACAGACTTAGCTACAGTTAACACAATTTCTAGTGCTGGGTATCCTCAATATAAGGGGTGTTTGTTGCCAGCCTGGTGCTATTTCTGTAGCCTTTGTGTAGCTAAGGCTTAATTTTCCAGCCACAGCGACTTCAGAAATTTCTAGTTCATGTGACTGTGCCTTGTTCAATATCTGATTGTTTCTGGTTGTTCACACCTGTGCCTCACAGTGAAACACTCCATTCAGTGTGGTGATGTAACAGATTGCTCCCTGCCACCCACGGCCTTCCTTCCCCCAACTGCCTCCTCAGAGCTGACCTTACAGACAAGGCCAATGGACAATGAGCAACAGTACTGATAATGCTTTTGCTAAGCTAGATTAACAACCACAAATCTGCCTCAGACTCGGGGGCCTGAAAGAGCTGATAGCAGACACCTTGTTCAACAGCTGAAGACCAATTGAGCAGGCTCCTAAAAAGCAAACTGGCAGCTATGAGTCAATCATACCCCATAAACAGGGAGTCAGCCCAAAAGCCTACCTTGAGCTCTCCTGCACAGCAGCTGGCTGCACAACAGGATCTTCCCGTGAGTAGGGAATCCCATTGAGGTTATGCCTGTGAAAGATCTCATACTTGATGTCAAGACAGCATGCTGATACACATCCTTGGTAAGTGACTAATAGTGTGTTTTAGGCTCTGTTAGCCTTGCTAAGATTACATCTTATATTGGTTGAAAGCTCTACTAGCTTCACTAAGACTATATTGAGTGTGCACATGTAATCCTTTAGACGTAAACTGTTGACCAAATCTAGGACTAAGAGTGGATCCAGCTGTGCTTGGGTTCTTTACCTTCATTGATCAAGTTTAAGAAGGGTGTCCACTCTGAACCTTGTGACTCAATGGGGGGGCCTCCTATGTGTCTACCCTACCCTCTATGCAGTAAATAATCAAATGTATCCACTTATCCCAAATCTTGAGAAGTTGCTGTTAAATCACTATGTTATATCTACATTATGTAAATAAATATATTCTAGCTTCTCTCTTATGAGTGCCATGTAATATCATTTGTTTTCATCTGCAACAAGTGACACAAGATCTGCATTTCACTTCCACATCTGACATCTTGCAATTTCCCTTTTCCAGAGGAAATTAATTCCATCCAAAGCTTACAGCAACACAGATACAATGGGTAAATACACGTATATATTTATTAGAAACCTAGTTTGTTGTATACAGATCTGTGGCTTCTTTTGAGGTGTGCTGCCTTAGTCTATGTTCTCCAGACCCTGAAAAAGAAAGAGTGAACAAGTAGCAGCAGTACACACACAGCTCTTGTCCCCTGACTGTGTCTGCTGGGCAGAAGGCACAGCTCAACGTGCCACTTTTCAACCCCCGTTCCTCACACACCCAAACCATCACAGAACCCTTGTCCCAGCAGCACCCCGTGTCCAGCACGGAGCTCAGTGCGCACGGCCCTGCCCAGCACCTGCCTTGGACACGTAGTACTTGTTGACCCCCGACACTCTCCGGTCCCTTTCCATCAGCGTCCATTGGTACGGATTGCGGGCAATCCTCTTCTCCTGCGGGCACACGGAGCTGCGCGTTACGGAGCGGCACGGGGAGAGCGCAAAGCGGGAGGCGAAGGGAAAGGGGTCGGGAGGCAGGCCGCGGCCCGAGAGCCTCGGAGGGTCGAGGCGGTCCGGAAGCGCTGACCTTGCCGCCGTTGCACCACCGGTGCATGAAGATGGTGGAGAGACCGGGGATGCAGAGGCAGACGCCCATGATGGCCATGCCAGGCAGAATCTCGTACCACATCGCGCCGCTACCGCCGGCACCGTCCCCGCTTCCAGCTCGGCTGAGGGCACACCCAGCACGCCCCGCGCAGGGAGCTGCGGACCTCCTGGCCGCGCGGGGCACGACGGAAGTTGTAGTTTTCCACTCCGCGCGGGGCACGCCGGAAGTCGTAGCCTTCCAGGCCGCGCGGGGGCGAAGAGGCCTCGGCCGAGGGCGCGGCTGGCGGCCCGCTAAGGCGCAGCCGCGAGAGGCGCGCGGCCAATGGGCGCATTGGGGTGCGCGGCGCAGCCCCGCGGCCCGGGATGAAGGAGGACAAGGAGAACGCCAGGCCCAAGGAGCGGCGCGGGGCCCCTGCCGGGCCGGGAGCCGGCTCGGGGGCGGCGGGCGGCTCTGACGGGAGGACCGGCGGCACCGCCGAGCTCGAGCGGCTGGAGCGGCCCAAGGACAAGAAGGAGACGCTGAGCAAGGTGCGGCCCGGCCCGAGGGAGGCACGGCGCGGCGGCGGGGGGAGCTGGAGCCGCGGCGGGGAGGGGGTGGAAGATGAACGGGGAGAGGAAGAGAAAGAGAAAGGGGGGCGGCCCTCGGCGCTGCCGTAACGCCGGGCCGTGCTGCAGGTGGTGATCCGGCGGCTGCCGCCCAGCCTCACCCGGGAGCAGCTGGAGGAGCACCTGCAGCCCTTGCCCGAGCACGACTACTTCGAGTTCTTCGCCAACGACTCCAGGTAGGGCCCCGCCCGCCGCTCCCCGCCTCGCGTCCCGCCCGCCCGCCTCTCACTGCCTCTCCCCGCAGCCTGTACCCGCACGTCTTCTCCCGCGCCTACATCAACTTCAGGAACCAGGAGGACATCGTGCTGTTCCGAGACCGCTTCGATGGCTATGTCTTCGTGGATCACAAAGGCAGGTGGCCCCGGGGCTGGGCCGGGGGCTGGAGGGCGGCATGCGGGCTGTTTCTGCCTGTTGGCAGCATCGTGAACGTGGTAGAAGATATCCAAATAACAACAGCACTTTACGCTCGGTGGGAAGTAAGTTAGGTTAATTTTAGGTATCACATGTCAAATGTGGGTGCGCTCAGCTCAGGTGGTGCTGGAGCTGTTATAGAGGCAAGGTTGGTGTCAGCGTGGCTGACGCTCGTGCCCTCGTTGCAGGAGGGCTGGGCAGAGCACTGGGTGTTGTCATTCCCACTGGGTGGAGGCTGAGGTCGGTGGTGTCACTTGGTTCTGCCTCTCCCTGCTCCAACGATGACATACTTTTGATCACTCTGTAATACTACTCAAGGCCTGTCTCGCATCAGAGTGAGCTGCCTTGGTTTGGTACAGGGAGCAGTTTTTTCCCTGCAACCCAAATTGTGGAGTTGTTTCCCGCAAGATCAGTGTCTCTGGAAAGCAGACAAGTGCTGTTCTTGGGATGCTCCTCCAAGAATTTGAGTGCTACTTAGCTCTGTTCTAACTGTGCCTTAAATATTCAATACATCTCACATCCTTTACTTTCACATTAAAAACAAAAACAAAAAATCTGCTTACGTTGGGTAACACCAATCCTTGCTGCTCTCTCACTGTCAGACCTTAAAATCTCACGTTCAGTGGAAGCTGTGACAGGAGTCGTCCTCTGGGCTTTGGTAGACTGAGAACTTCCCACTCAGCTTTGTTTCAAATCTATGGATCTTTTAATCCATCTGGGTGTTTTATGTGATGTGCAGCTCTGCCTGTGAAAACCTTTTATTTAGGGAGTGCATAATGGAGTTCTCATAATGCCTGCATATTTTCTAAGAATGCTCCTTTGCAATGTAAAGGCTCACTCACTGTATTTACCATGCCAAAGAATAGTGCTAGGTTAATGCTGCCACAAATGCAGCATCTCTGTTGGAAAATAAAACTCCAAAGCCTGTTTGCAGTGTGTGGATGTTACATTGTACTGCATTTTGTCAAAAAGTGAGATTTGCCTTGGTCGCCTTAAGCTGAAATGTTCCCTGCTGCCAGCACAGCACAGATGTGGCCTGCAGGATGGGGGCAGTGTGGTGTAAGGGAGGTGGCTGAGCTGGCAGCTGTGGGCATCTGGCGTTTCCCTCTTGTTCAGGGTCTGTGAATCTGGTATTCTGTTAACGTTGCAAGACAATTTGTTTCAGGAGTTTTGTTCTCTCCAAAGGCGTTATTTAATTAAATAGCTTTGAAAATCATTTGTGTTTTATGTTGTTCCATTAGTCCCTTCTAGTATTGCGTGTTCCTGGCGCGGCTCATCTTTCTGTTCTGGACATGCATGATGTGCTCTGTTTAATGCCTGTTTCGTTTCTGTCTTAATGCAGTTTTTCCTCTCCTCTCTTAAAAGGTCAGGAATATGCTGCCATAGTAGAGTTTGCTCCTTTCCAGAAAGCTGCAAAGAAGAAGAGCAAGAAAAAGGATGCCAAAACGGGGACAATTGAAGATGGTATAACAGCTGGCTAGTTTGTTTTGCATGCCTAGAGACTTGAAAGTCCTAAAAGTAGTTTGAATGCAGTATTTTGTGTATTGATAGAATTACACACAAGCCTTATTACTGCTGGTTTACTGGCTGCGGATCTGTTAAGTATAGCTGTCATATTTAGAGCGAGTTCTCTGAGGGTGGACAGTTCACGAAAAGACATCATGTAAACACTGCAACTTCACTTGTTTATTCCAGACTTCCTGCAGTGACCAAGTGGGTTCTTTTCATGCTCCAATACATTTTTTTTTCCTCTCTCTGTAGATCCAGAATACAAGAAGTTTTTGGAAAGTTACAGTGCAGATGATGAGAAGTTAACCTCCACTCCTGAAACCTTACTGGAGGAAATAGAGGCAAGAAACAAAGAGCTGATTGGTATGGAAATCTTCATGCTAAGTTACCTTTTCCTAAAGCACCAAGCAAAGTATGTGGTGTATCTTTAAGCTGTGATTTCTCAGCATTGAGGAGGCTGTGTTTTGTGTTCACCTGGTGTTGTTAAACCTTTAGGCTGATACATTCAGTGTGCTTTTTTTTTTTTTTTTTTTACTTTCATGATCTAAATTTAAGTTTTATATGGTAATCTTTGGGTTTTGGGCTGCTAATCAGATGCTTTAGCTGGACAAGGCTGTGGAGTGGCTGCGTTTTGGTGAGGTGTGGTGATGTTCTGTTGTGCTTGAGTAAAATGGACTAGAATGATCCTTCTGGAGCATGCTACAGGTATCAGTGAGGAAAGCTGAGAAACAGATAAGGCAGGGTAAATGTCTCTTTACATACAGGTATGCTGGAAAACTTATGAGTGTCCTAAACAGAATTTTAGAATTGTAATGATTGCTGTGCAGTAGGGTTGGAATACTTGTTTCACTGCTGTATTGCTGATGGAAGAGAAGGCAGACTGCATAGTCCATAAGGCCTCTTGGTGTCATGTAGAATTTGTTACAGGTATTGCAGTACCAGATGAAACATTGTTTACACTAGCTTTCATATATTTTCTAGCTAAAAAGACTACTCCCTTACTGAACTTCTTGAAAAATAAGCAGGTAAGACTCTGCCCAGAATCTTCTTGTTGCTTGCAGATACAATAATTTGCTCGTTTAGAGCATGAGTGCATATATTGCAGGGTGCTTACTGATGTGTTACTGCTCTTCTTTTTGAAGAAGCAGCTTTTGATCCAATTTCCTTGCTCGTGGGTCGTTGACAGATGTTAAACTATAAGAACACTGGCCTTTGTAATAACAGTGATGTTTTCTGTGCATTCTGGTCACAGCTAGCACCATGCTGGACATCTCTGTGGCACTGCCAAACCAGATCTCACTGAAATGCTTGAGTTTTAATGCAGCTGTGGCTGAGGTCCTTGTAGATCATCTTTCTCCTAGCACATAATCTTATTTCAACATCTGGCAATTCAGAAAATCACTGATGAAACAGATCTCACTGAAATTAGAATGATAAAAGCTGAGTCCAGTGTCTTTTCCTCCTGTAAATCTTGACTTGTGCGATGCTTCCAAACATCGATGCTGTAATAATGTGCCCGGGTTCACAATAGTACTATAGAGAAAACAGTGGTTTTATAATAGGGGGAGTTTTGAGGCCAATTATTTTCTAATGAAATACTCCATCACCTTGTAGCAAAGTACCCTGTTGGGCTTAAAGGGATGTTTTCTAGTTTGGAGATACACTGTTTCTTTGTTTTTGACATATGTAGAGGCTCAGAGAGGAAAAGAGAGAGGAGAGGAGGAGGAGAGAATTGGAAAGAAAAAGACAAAGGGAAGAAGAAAGAAGAAAATGGAAGGAGGAGGAGAGAAGAAAGAGAAAAGAAGCAGAAAAACTGAAGAAAGTAGACAGATGTCCAGAAAAAGAAAGAGACAGATCAAAAGAAGAACCAAAGATTAAGGTCTAGAACAGTTCTTTATTATAAACTGTTACATTCCTTTCCCCCTATTATTTGTATATAAGTCTTTCAAAATGTGCTCTGTGTGAAGAATCACATGAGTTGGTGTTCGTAAATGACCACTTTTTTGTCGTATTTAATAGCAGGCATTGTAAAAGTTAATGTGCTGTAATGCTTCATAGAACACTCCAAGCTTTGTCACGTGACTTGTACATGCTGTGGTGAACAAATCGTGAATTTACTATGGAACAGAGACTTATTTTTAAGCTTTCTAAGGTGTGTTTTAGGAAAAAAGAATCCAATATGTTGTGTGGATTAAGCTTACTCATACACTCCAGCTTTTAAAGTACTGCAGTTTGCAGTAAAATTAACGTGTATTTCTTACTGGGCTGTGGTTCCCTTGATGCAATTTCAGTGTTGTGCCGGACAAATATGTATTAGTGAGCTTTTTAGATGAGACTTGTGTTTTCTTTGTAGCTACTTAAGAAGCCTGAAAAAGATGAAAAAGACTTGGAGAAAAAAGAAAAATCCAAGAAACTGGAAAGAGAGACTCTGAGGGAGGAAAAAAATGCGAGTAGTGCATCTGCCAAACGATCTGATGGGGAGACAAAAGAAGAGAAGGCAAAAAAGTATTCTAGTACTTGCTATAAATATCTGTATGTGTATATAACGTGTTTCCTGGTCATGCCGAGGTCAGGCTGCTCTGCCATGGCCACGTTCTGAAATTCCTTTGGAATGATTTTTCTGATATAAGGTGTGGGATGTGTTTCTGTGGCGGTGCAACATCCCCATGATTGTGAGAAGATGTGTGAATTACGGCATTCCTTCACTAGTGGACAAACTTTAAGATTCTTTGCAACTCTCTCTAGGAACTCCACAGGAGAAGCCCAGGTGTAGGGGACGTACAGCGGGCTGAGAGCACAGTCCTTGCAATGAAAGAATTATAACCGTGGCAAGAGGAGAGGCATACTGCAGTTACTAGTCCCTTTAAGTCTTGTAGAAGGCCAAAGTGGAAAACCTAATACTCAGCAGCTTCATGATCTGTGCAGGGTTCGGTTCTGCCATGTGGGGCAGAGAAATTTAGATGCTTTCAAAGCCAGAGGAGACTCGGCCAGCTATGTGACCAGAAGGCTAAGAAATGCCAGCACTTGGTGCCATCTCTGGTTATCGTGCATGACTTGGGTTAGGACAGTTTCCCAAAACTAGAACCTACCAGTCTGTCGTCTTCATATTGCAAATTTACACCAATATTACATTGATCTCCCAACTCTGTTCGGTGAATCTTTTGAGCTTCATCTTCAGTTTTGTTTTCATACAGATCGGAAGATGAGTGTGTAAAGGACTACAGGGATCGAGATAGAGATTTTGAAAGAGACAGAGAATATGAGAGAGCACAGAGGGAGAAACTGAGGCGCCAAGAAGAAGAGCGTCGGAGGCAGAAAGAGCGCTTTGAGAAAGAGAAGGTTTTTAGAAGAAAAGAGGAGGAGGTGAAAAAGGAGAGAGACTTGCTCAGAGATAAGGGAAAGAAAAGTGATCTTACAGACTTTACCTGCGGCGTGGACAAATCTGAGAAAGTAACCAAAGATGATAAAAAGGAGGATACAATTAAGAGGGATCGTATCAGAAACAAGGTGCTGTGTTTCTTCAATTTCGTGTGTTTAATTCATAGGGACCAGTTGGTGTTTTTAGGATAAATGCACTTTGAGGGAAGATCCATATTGTTTCTGTCATAGTTCTCCCTGTTAATGTAACAAACAGCTAGAAAGACTGCCAATTTGTTTAGTAAATATTCATACGTTTATTTTTTGTTTTTCTTTGTCACTGTATGGAAATGAAGGCAAAGTAGTGGGCTGAACTGTAGGTGCCATGATCCCAGTTCATTTGATAAGGATCCAGCCCAGTGGCAGGCATTGGTACAGCATCACTAGTCTGCATCTTTTGATGTATGTGCCTGAAAATGTATCTCAGAGTGGGAAACAGATTGACCAGGTTCCTCCAAAACAGGGACAAGGCTACTACATGCCAAATATAATATCCTTAAGAATAAATTCATGATGAAATGCTCTGAGTTTGGTTTTACCTGCTCTGCAGGTCTGCTTCTGCAGTACAAGTACATAAGGTAGCCATATGTAAGTCTTCTGTGTCGCCAAACACATTGTTGGATACAAATAGAAGAGGTTTTGGAGGAACTTTCAAGTTAGTCTGCATTCTGCGAGAGGAAGAGCTGAACTAGTCTCTTAAAGATGGAAGTAAGCTACTGATAACTGCAAGCAGGTGCAGTTCTTTGTGGCTTGAACAGGGGCAACCTTGATTCGAGCCAGTTGAAGTTACAGTGCCACCTTGGTGGAATAATATATTTTAGAGCAGTCTGAAAAGTTTGAATTTGAGCCTTTTGTTATATTGCTGGTGTCTTGAGAGCGCTGGGGCTCAGAAGGGGTCTAAATAGTTTTGATTTATTTCAGGATCGTCCAGCAATGCAGCTGTACCAGCCTGGAGCCCGAAGCCGAAGCAGATTGTGTCAGTATGAAGACAGTGCTGCAAAGTCCACAGATCAGGGAGCAGAGAAGAAACAAGAGAGCGAGAGCAGTAACGTGAAGGAAGAGGAGTGAGTGACCAGCATGCAGGCCTTATGTGTTCTGACTGTCTGTGCAGCCAAAGAGCTTGTACTACGCAATCCAGAAGTGCCTTCGAAGCGAAGAAGGAACAAAGGAAGAAGAGGGGCATTGTGCTGTTGGATGTTTCTGGCTAAAGAACCTCAGTTGTAGATTTGGAATTTGAAATGTTCTCATTGTATTTTCAGTTATTTGAATTTATTTTCCTAGCATCTAACTACAACAGAGAAGAGAACCTTTGCAAAGTAGAAAGACTTTGTGGCCTTAAGTATGATAATAAATGAGTCATGCGGTCAGGAGGAGATGACACCTGGATCTAATGCAGAGCTTTACTGTAGAGCCATTGGAGCCACTGTACCATGCACTGAAGCAGAGCAAGCTTGCAGTGGTGTGCTGTTAACACGGGCGTTGCCATGGCGTGCGGCGCTCCTTCCAAAGTGACGGCAGCTCCTTTGTACTGCTACAAAGCAGTAGCACCGAGCCGGGTCTGCCGGAGGGTGAGGTAGGGGTGGAGCAGAGCGCTCTGGTTCTGAAAAGGAAAACATCTGGAATTGCACAGTGACCTCAGGAGGGGAGAGCCCTTCCTCGAGAAAGAATTAAGTTGGAGTGTATGAATAAGCTGGCTTAATGTGGAATACTGCTTGAAATTCTTTCGCAAAGTCTACCTACACTGAAATGCTTATTTTGATTGAACGTAGTTGTGCAGTGCATCCCCTTCTGTTCGAGTCTGAAACGTTTCCCAACTGCTGCCCTCGGTCTGTGCTTCATCTTCCCTCTGTTTCGAAGTGTTGTTTTACAGCCCGGAAAGACTCCGCCGGTAGCGGCTCCTTTAAGGTAGCGCCTTTTAGCCGTGCCGCTTTTTGTACTGAGCCCAATAAACGTCCGCAAACCGTCGCAGCCGCAGTTGCGTCACTCAGCCGCGCCGCAGGGGGGCGCTGTGCCCGCGGCCCCGCGCCGCCGCCTCGCCCTCGCCCCGCCCCTTCCGCCTCTTCCGCAGCCGCCATCTCCGCGTCGCCGCGCCGCGCAGCGCTATGGTGAGGCTATCGGCCGCCATCCGGCGCCGGGACGCGCCGCTCCCACCCCGCTTCTCCACCGGGCGGTGACTCGGGGCTCGCGGCGGGGTCTGGCGGGGCGGGAGGGTGCCGGTCATCGCCTCTGCCGCGGCGGGGCCGGGCCGAGCTCCCCGCGCTCAATGCCGCTTTCTCTTGCAGTCGTCTCACAAGACCTTCAAGATCAAACGCTTCCTCGCGAAGAAGCAGAAGCAGAACCGCCCCATCCCGCAATGGATTCGCATGAAGACGGGCAATAAGATCAGGTAATGGGGTCGGCCGGAGCTCTTTGAGGAGCCGCGGCCCGGCACTGCGCACGCTCGGCATCACGTTCCCGTACGGACCGGCCTGAAGGCTGGAGAACCTGCCGTGTGTGCCGGCAGCGCTCCGCAGCGCCGTGGCGCACGGATGCAGCTCTCACACGGTGTGCGTGGGGCGCATCTCCACAGGTTCGGTTCAGTTTTTGTTTTTGTTTTTTTTTTCCCCACTTTGGGGCTCCCAGCTTTTCCTTCTCGAGTTCATTTCTGTGTTCTGTAAGTATTTATGGGTGTAAATCAGCTGTTGAGATGAGTCAACTTTAATTAACGGTCAATTAATTGAAACTGAAAGCATAAGGTGTACCTGTGGAAGAATTATTCCAGAATGTTACATCAGCAGCCGTTCTGCTCCTGACATTCCTCTTCCAGCTCCTCCTCTCTCCAACAGCCTTCCCTCTCTTGCTGCATCTCAAGGAGCAGCGCCTTACAGAACATACAGAGCACAGCTGTTCTGAGGTGCATAAAGAACAAAGGTCTCCTCGGGTGTGTAGGGGAGATGAAATCGACAATATAAAGTGCTTGATTTGTGACTGAAACTAATTTGCAGCAGTTCCCTTTTCTTTGCCTATAGCACTTGTTTTCAAGCATTACATTCAAGAAAGCGCAGTATGGGATTATTGCAGCTTCCCAGGTAAAGGCCAGCTGTGCAAAAGATGGTGCCAGTGTGAGCCAGTCCAGTTGCTGCGCAGCCAGCTCATTGTGTAGCCCACATGCTTTGCTGCCCAGACTTCATAGGAGAGTAGGATTTTTTCTCCCAGATCTTTTTTTCTCCTCTGTAGTGAGGAGAATGGCGGTACCAGCAGCTGGCTACGGCAGTGAGGCAGCACAGAATTGCTGAGTTCCTTTTGCTTCTGTTACCTCTTTTCCGTTTAGGAAAATCAGCATTGTGTGCCCCTTGTCTTTCAGTTACCAGCATAAAAACAGCTTCTGTTTTCACTGTATTATATTGCTTTGTAATATTTTATCATGCAGCAAGATCTCTTAATCTTTGTCTTGTGGCACTTAAGTGCTTCATCTACCTTCCAAACTGTGTGCTATAGCAGGCTGCAATTGCAGTGCTTCATTCTGTGGGAGTACTGCCATTTTCCTGCTGAGAGTAATTCTGTTAATGCTGTCTTTGGTTTTACCTGTATGTTGGTGAAACTGTTTGTCCTTAACATGAACATCACCCGTGGCTCATAAATGGACATACATTATCAATGATTTGATGTAGCTTCCCAGAAGAGTGTACTTTCCATACACAGCTTGTCATGAAAAATGATTAGATTTGTCTTAGGCTACAAATTGCATGCAGGAAATAAGTTTCATGATAACTGGGCAGACTGTACGTGGGGTTTTTTGTCTCCAAAAGAGGGGGGAGAACATTCACGTGCTAATGCATCTTTTTCTAAGACCTGTTTCTTTCTCAAGCCTTTAGATTTCTCTGCAGTGCTATGCTAATTGGTTAGCAAATGAAGAAAGTAAACAGATGGGAATTTAAACTAAAAGAAAAGTACAAAGTTGATTTTTGTTGGCAGCCTGCCACAGTAGCATGGTAGAAATCCTTCACTGATGAGCTAATTGAAGGTGTTTTCAGTCCACCTGGATGGTCAGCTGTGTTTTGCTAACTGACGTTGTTTTTGTCTTAGGTACAACTCCAAAAGGAGACACTGGAGAAGGACCAAACTGGGCTTGTAAGAGAGACTGTCTCTGGGAGCTCTAATAGCACTTGTCTTTCTGCATCAGATTGATACACCCCAAACGCTGATCAACAACCCTCAAGTCATTCCTTCTGTAGTGCTGGACTGCAGTGCTCAGTTCTTGTTCCGTGAGCCAGTGCAGGCTCATGCTGTTAACGGGAATCTCAAAGCATTTGGCATCTGAAACATGAAGACTGTGTTCTATTAGTGTTCTTTCTTTCAGGCATCATAAGTATTAACAGTGTTCAGGCTTGTTAATAAATATGGACCTGAATGAAGTGGCTGATTTTGTCTATGTACAGTGGGATGGTAGCACAGAAAGGCAGTGTTACTGCAGACACATTCTTACCTAGTGTGGAAAACCTCACCAGCTCTTTCCGGCCAGGTGAGGCTTTGTCTTCTCAGTTATTGTAAATTGCAGAGCACCAAACACACCAGTTCTTAAAGAAAAGGGGTAAAAAACAAAGCTGATTTTACAGTAGTTAGTCTGGAGAAAATATTATTAGACAAATAGTGGGGGGAAAAAATAAAGGCTTTTAGAGGCAGAGGACATTCACAAGTTTGAAAAAGGCTTCATGACCCACAGCTGCTGTGGCTGAAGTGTGTGCAGTGTCAGTCTCTGATTTGTTGACTGGGGAAGACGGGGTTACATTTTGGGTAGTTTTAAGCAATGTTACTACAAAAAGTAAGTAGCACTGTCACCATTTGTTGAAGCTGTGTCCGTTCACCTCCTCTGGTTTTACTTTATGGAGCTGCAAAGCACATTGAGAAGGGCCTTCTGGGATAAGGTGGCCTCCTGTGTGAAGCTCTCCAGTTCCCTTTCTCAGTTCCATTTATGCTGACATAGATGTACGGATGTCCCCTGTGACAGAAGCCAGCCACTGCTTCTTCCCAGCTCTGCTGTTACCTCCCACATAACCCTTTGAACATCTGCAAGTAGACCACACAGTAATGCCTGCTGGGGTCCTGTTGTTGCTATTCAGACTGGTTGCTTTTCTCATGTTTTATTATTTTTTTAATTGATGAAATAGCACAGATGAACAGGAAGTGCCATGCAGTCAATACTGGTCAGATGCTGAAACGTCACATGCCCAGAAGAACAATGAAGGCACTTGTCCAGGCAGTGTGTGTGAATGTGAAGCCGAGTCTGGTCAGTGAGATCTGTATATTGTAACTGCCTGCCCTGGGCCTGAGCAGTGTGCTTGCAAAGCCTGCCCTGGACAAGTGCTCATGTGAGCTGCAGGTGGCCCTTTAGGAGCCCAGGCTGTGATGTGGAAGACTTACAGGGATCTTGCCTCGTACCACAAGTCATCCAGGGGAGACAGCTGTACCTGCAGCATCCGTGGCTCCAGGAGCAGCTCTTGGGTACAGCGTGGAGCAGAGCAGCTCCTGGAGCAAGAGATTTGGATCCTGGTGGGGAAGCGGGTTCAGCATAGCTGAGAGTTTCATCTATGAGGTTGGAAAGGAGAAAGAGGGAAAAATACATCAAGGACAATGGAGAGATTTATCTCCTAGAAAATCTGTGCTCTATGGATAGGCTGTAATGCGTAATGTCTGCGCATTCCCCTAAACGTGGAACAACCTGCTTCGTGTTGCTTAGAGCTCTTACTGCTCTATGAAGTTGTCTTGATGCCAACCACAGGTGCGGTTTAATTTAAAACACTGTCAGCAGAATGGTATTAAGAAGTTACTCAAAGGGAGAAGGGGGAGAAGGAATTAAACTGAAGTCAGCACTTAAGCTCCCCAAATCCTGCATTCTCCATCAGAGCCTCTGATAGTCACTGACTTACTGCAGGGAACTGCAGAAGGAGGCTGTGACTTAGCACTGAGCCCGTGTGGGCTGCACTGTCCCCTTCTCCAGGGCAGGTCTGGTGTCAGCCATCACCTCTGCTCGGCAGGCTGATGATGCAGTGCTGCTGGATGTGTCTGTAGCAAAGCCCATCCTGCTGCTGAGCGCTGCAAAGAAGGCAAATAGCCATCTGACAAAGTTTGGGAATCAGCCATTTGCAGTGGTGTGAGGCTGCATCCATGCAGTATTTTTCTGGGGAGTTCTCAGAGTTGTGAGTGCCTAGCTGGGCTGAATTCTCCCCCAAGTTCTCCACACATCAAACGCTTCAAGCCTTCACAGCTGGCTGTCACCTCACGCCCCCAGATCCTTTCCCTCTGTGCAGCCTGCCAGCCACTCTGCCCCAAGCCTGGGGTTGTTGTGACCAAAGAGCAGCACTTGGTCTCCTTGAAGCTCATCCCTGCAATCAGCCTGTCCAGATCCCTCTGCAGGGCCTTGCTGCCCCCAGGCAGATCGACACCTGCAGCCAACTTGGTGTCATCTGTAAACTTAACTGATGGTGCACTCAGTGCTCTCATCTGGGTTGAACAGGCTGGGCCCCAGTACTGCCCTGCTGGAGAGCCACACTCGTGACCGGCTGCCAGCTGGATGTGACTCCATCCAACACCACTCTCGGCCCAGCCCTCAGCCAGTCCCTCACCCAGCAGAGAGCATACTTGTCCAGGCCTCAGGCTGCTGCTTCTCCTGGAGAATGCCATGGGAGACAGCGTCAAAGGCTTTGCTGATGTCTAGGAAACTTTATCAACAGCCTTTCCCTCGTGCACCAGGAGGGTCATTCGGTCACAGGAGATCAGGTTGGTCAGGCAGGACCTGCCTTTCGGGAAGCCATGCTGGCTGGACCCGATTCCCCGGTATTCTCGTGCAGCACCGCGTGACTGCACTCCAATCGCTCTCTGACCTTCCCTGGCACCGACGTCAGGCTGACAGGCCTGCGGTTCCCCAGCCCTCCCTGTGGCGGTGTCGCATCAGCAGCCTGCAGCCGCCTGGCCCCCCAGCTGAGCGAGGACGGCTGGTAGAAGATGGGAAACGGCTCGGCAATCGCTTCTGCCCGCTCGCTCAGCTCCGTGCGGCGGATCCCCGCAGCTCCGGGAGCGCGGCAGCCCAGCTGGAGCAGCAGGTTGCTCACCGTTTCCTCCAGAGCCGTGGGACCTACTCCGCTCCTCATCGCCGTCCTCCAGCACCGCACGCGGCCGATACCCGCCCTCGCTCTCACGCAGCGCTACGGGAAGAGCCGGCAGCCCCGCCTTCCCCCGCCCTAACGCCGTTCCCCACGGCGTCCAACCGCTGCGCCGCCGCTCTCCGCCCGGCCCCGCCCGCAGCCCGGTCGGCACCACCGCCGGCTGCCGCGGGGGGGAATCGTAACCCCTCGCCTCCCGCAGCGCGACGGCGGCGCGGGGACCGGCGGTACCGAGCACGAAAGCGGCGCGGGGTCTCGGCGTGCGGTCGCAGCGCGGGCTGGGCTCGCGGCGCGGGGCGACGAGGCGGTTCCACCCCCGTGAGGCGGCGCGGTGGGCGCGTCCGGAGCCGCCCGGCCGGGCGGGGCGGGCCCTGTGGCGGGCGGGCAGCGATGGCGGCGGCCGAGGTGGCGCGGCAGGTGAGAGCGGGTCGGCCCGGGCAGGGCCGCGGGCGACGGATGGCTCGAGCTGCGGCCCTCGGGGGTTTCGGGGCTCCCGTAGGGGGAGCGGCGGTACCGCGCAGCGCCCGTCCGTACGGCTGCGGAGGGCCCTTCCGCGGGGGGCGCGGGAACGGTGCGGGGTTCCGCAGAGTCCGCGTGCGGAGAGCGTCCGACCGCACGTGTCTGTGTGTGTGTGCCTGTGTGTGTGTGCCTGTGTGTGTGTGCCTGTGTGTGTGTGCCTGTGTGTGTGTGCCTGTGTGTGTGTGCCTGTGTGTGTGTGCCTGTGTGTGTGTGCCTGTGTGTGTGTGCCTGTGTGTGTGTGCCTGTCTGTGTCGGTGTGTGCGTGCGGGCCAGGGGTCTCATTCCGCGGAGCTGTGCCCGCCCACCCCGCTGGGAGCCCCGGGAGGCTGTGCTGCGTCCTGTGCTGCACCGCGGTGCGGGGCGGCCGTGCGGCAGGGCAGGGCCGTGTGCCGGCATCGCCGGGGAACGCCGCTCCCGGGAGCAGCCCCGACCCGCGGCCCTTTGGCACGGGCGTCGAGGAACGGAACCAAAGGCGGTCGGAACGGCGGTTTTCGAAGCGCTCGCGTGATGCGGTGCGCCTGAGAGCGGGCGGTGCTCGGCCCTTCGGTGGCTGGCTGGATGCGGTCCATTGCTCCCACTCTTTTGCTCTTCCTTTGTGCTCGTCCTGCTGGGCTGTTAGCAGCTGAGCGAGGGAAAGAAATGCAAAGTCTTTACCTGTGCTTGACGTTTGTGCGTTGCGTTTGTTTCACGGAGAGCGTCATCGCTGTCTGCTGGGTAATTGCAAGAGAGAATTACGGACCCGAACGTGCGAGAATGAATTGGTACGAGCGTTGCTCTGCTTTGTTGTTGAATTGGAGCCAAATGCAGTCTGGGGAAGAGGATGCCACAAGGCCAACGTCAGGGGAAGGGATCCGATGCTGTTCTTGTTTAAATGCGATCTGAAAAGCTGTTGTATGGACAGGGCTGGGGACCCTCCTGGCTTCGGGATCTGCTATTTGCCTCCTGGTGTGGGCAGCCCTGCTGCAGTGCAGGAATTCCCGGCCTGGTTCTCAGCAGAGGCAGCAGCAGCCATGCTGAGCGCTGTGGTGGGGCTTCGTGGGCAGCTATGCCTCAGGCAGGTCTCTCTGTCCTGCTCTGGAGCAACAGTGTGGGACCCCCTGGTGCAGAAGGGTCTGGGTACTGCTCTCGTGGCTATTCATCCTGAGGGCCCTGTAAAGGTTGAGAGAACTGCAGTCTGAACCTTACGCCCTTTGTGTAAGCTGCTATTTAATGTGAGGCGCTGTTAGGCTTGGAGTACATTGTTAGAGCATCTCTGCATTTCCTATATCGATCTGGTACTTCTCTGTAGGAGTTGGGTCAGTGGTGTCTGTGGCGTGGAGGAGCCTTCAGAAAAGATGTGAAAATCCTCCAGAGATGGAGAAATGAAACAACTTATTCACGAGGCCGACCTTTAGTTTTGCTCTGAGATAGCCCTGCCTGGCAGTGCAGCAGGAGCACATGTTGCTCTTTTTGTTCTTTTAATCTAATCACACTTTGCTGCTTCCTCAGCATTAACAGCCTGTTCTCCTCGGAGGTCGTTCTGCACGTGTGGGGAAAAACACAGTTATGGGCATCTTGGGGCAGTGCCGGCACTCACACTGCCTTCCCACTGCCCACCTTTGCCTTTGGTGCACAGCCAGGCCAGCTCAAAGCCAGGGGAGGTGCAAGAGCTCTTGGCCGTCCATCTGACACTCGGTAGGGCATGGGCAGCAGTGACACCTCCAAATCTGCTTCTAGTACACAGGCTCTTGCAATGTCCTGGCCTTGCAGGCTTTGGGCTGGGGCATCTACAGCTGTGTGTGCCACATAGCTGTGTTTGACATGGTGCCTCAGCTGCTGCAACAGAAAATCGCGTTTTGCAGCGCTCGTTTCCTGGCCTGAGACAAACGTGAAAGGCTCTGTAACTGCGTGATAAAACCACAGGTGAGGAGAAGAGGAGTGCACAGGAAATGACTCGCGGGGTAAATGCCTCCTCCGAGCCAGAGTAGTTTAACTTTGACTGTTTATTTTTCTTTTCCATCTGGATAGCGCTTATATTTAGGGCTGTGGAGAAGATTTGTTCTTAATGAGAGCCCACACAGCCACCCACGCTTCCTGGAGAGAGCAGCGTTCAGACTGCCTTCCTGCGTGCAGGTTGAGGGCTGTGTGTTACAGATACCCGTGCTGGCTCTCCATCCGCAGGAAGGATGCTGTCTGCAGGCCCTGTCCTCCTGTTTCTCCTTCAGTGGGGCGGTGCACTCCCTTCCCGGGGAGGGAACAGCCCCACACACATTCCAGCACTGCGTTGTTGTTTGGGTGAAAGCTGCTCAGTAAGGTCTGGAGGCATAGTGCTGGTGCTGGGTGAACATCTTGGCAGGAAGAATCAGGCTGATAGACAAAATATGGCTGTGGGGAAACACAGTTACACATTGCAAGGCTGCAGATATGGTTAATGGCTGAAATCTATTTGGATTTTCACATTTGGGGGAATAAAGCTGCACCAGCAAACCAGCAATCACACAAGGCCTGGTGCTTTGACAGCCTGCTGGAGTAATGCACTCCCTGGAGGTGTTTTTCTAGCCTGAAACACTGGTGTAGTTAGCAAAGAAAAACGGCACGCTTGTCCCTACAAACAGGTTTATTTATGTTAAAGGAGGGTTTTGAAGGAATAAATTGAGAATTATACCCCTATGAACAGTTGCCTTTTGGCTGTAGTATCTCATGTGAGCTGATGATGTGCCTAAATGGCTGGAGGGGAATTTTCTACCTTTGGCTTCTGAATAGCTTGTTAAGAAAAGAGCTTTTGATCTGGAGAGAGAAACACCTTTCTGGGGGCTGCAGGAGGGGAACGTGAGACAAGCACAGATCGGCAGGGTTGTGGCACTGCCTGGCCATGCAGACTACCCCCCTTGTGCTTTCTTCAGCAGTCTCCACATCTCCTGGTGCTCATGGCCATCCTATGAATCTGAACAGGCTCGGGCTTGCAGCCTGAGGGGAGGGAGGGTACTGCTGTGTTTGGCAGCTCAAAGGCTGCATTCTGTGTTGCTGTGTGCTGCAGCAGCGAGCTGTGCAGGAGCTGTGTTTGGGCTGTTCAGATACCAGATGGAGGTACAGATTTCCTCATTGTTGCTAGCTTATTTCTGTAATCAAAGCTGTATGTGGATTGTAATAGGCTCATGTGAGGAGGCATCGTTAATACCTTCCTTTGCCGTGGAGATTATTATTTTTTGCTTTCAGCGTAAGGTGAGACTTGAGTCTCTCAATAGTTACTCAGGGAACAAACGTTGTTCCACCTCTCTTTCGACCGTCATGTTTGAGCACTGAACGCTTTGCACAGTTCAGTGTTGTTCTGACATGGCTACCATCTCGTATAAGGCAGATGGGGTGTTTTATGTGTGCTGTTTGGGTTTGTTTTGGAGAAGGGCAGCGTGCACAGGCAAGATTTACAGTGTCTGTAAAATCTGTGCACAGACTGTGTAGTTGGCTGCACTTGGGAGGTCTTCGGGGTGTGGAGAGAGAAGTGTATTTTGCATGAGAATGACACCAATTGTGTATTTTTCCTTGTATTTCAGGGTGAAGGCTGTCGTACTGTCCCCCTTTCTGGACACGTAGGATTTGACAGTTTGCCTGACCAGCTGGTTAATAAGTCAGTTAATCATGGGTTTTGTTTCAACATCCTGTGTGTGGGTGAGTATTTCCATCTGGGGAAGTTCTGTTGCTGAAAAGGCCTCTGCAGCTGGGTGTAGCTTACAAGTAACAGAATTAACAAAGTAGCTTTGATTTTAAACTTCCAATCCCTCTGTTCTGTCTGTTCTAAATAACATGATTTACTGGTGCCCTGGGAAATCCCTGCTGGCGTTATGGAGTATGGCTTTTTACCAAGCAGTGAACCGTAGGAATAAAATGCCTAAAATCCCACGCTTTTATTATGATCTCTATTTGCCTGGTGTGATTCAATTTCATATTTCTAAAAGCAAAGAGGTACTCGTGCTGGAGAACTTTGTTCAGAGGTCTTGTGTGGTTAGATATTGAATTATTATTATAATTATTTTAACAAAATACCAGTTGTGTTCCTCTTAAAGCATTAAAAGCTGTTTTTTGGTGTTTTTTTTTTTCCTTCCTTTAGGACATACTTGAATTACAATAGTGCCTGGCCACGCTGTGGTGGTGTGATTGCCTGTGCTGCCATGTGTTACATGTCTCAGCTGGGGTCAGCCCCACACCACACAGAGGCTGCCTGTCCTGCTCTGTGAGAGATCTGGCACAGGGTGCCAACCTGGAACAGGGTCCTGTGTGCCCAGGGCAGGGTTAAGTCTGAGATGAGAGGAGTGAAGTGCAGAGAGAGCACTGCTAAATGGAGCTGAGAGGAAAACTTTCCCTGACAGGGACGTTCCCGTGAGATGATAAACTTTGCTGACAAGTAGAGGTCACTGTCAAGCTGAGTCAGTAGGTGGTTTGTACTGTACAGGAAAGAGATGTGGGCTCGTGAAACTCTCGTGTCCCAGAGCTGAAGTTTGACAGTATTTCCTTTTGCACACATGGAGCTGCTGGTTGTTTTCCTACAAGTTATAGGTGCAGCAGCGGATGGCTCCTGTGCTTAAAGGTTCCCCTGGATGTGTGGAAAGCAGTTGAACACCTCTACTTTTCTCTTTGCAGAGCAGCATTGGAATGCAGTAATTGCTTGTCCCTCTGAATAACAAAGACCTGCCAAGATCAATATGCATTAGTTATTAATGTCAATCTTTTATGAATAGTAGCAACACAGACATGGTTGAGTCTGAAATAAAGAGGAGAGTTTATTACATAGAAAAATGTAATGAACTCCCTTGAAAAAAGATTTGCAAATGTTTAGTTGACAGACACCTACTTTAAGGTGGCTTAGCAGAGCCTCTTTGAAACTGTGGTAACAAAGTTAAACTCTTAGAAAGAAAAACAAAAAAAAAAGCTCCCGGAATCCATCTTTCATTTAGACTGTTGGGTCTCACCTGTGCAGCCTGAGTTTGGGGTGAAGAACTGAAAGAACATAAAGCAAATGAGGCTTGAGGCCAACAAAACAGCAAATAAGTGAACTGATGACATAGGCTGCTGAACGTGACAGAAAGGCACTTTGGTTCTCTCCGTTTTTCAGCTGTGTGTGGTGTTTGTCAGGGGAAAAATCCAGTGACAGCTTTACTCTGCGCCATGCTGGAGCTGAGCCACTGATTCCTCCAGCTCCTGCTGGAGGAGCCAAGGAAAGCTGCAAAAATGGCTCTCAGCAGAGCGTCCAGATTAGAGCAATTTTTAGCTGTTCTCCTGCTGAAAGCTGTCTCCTCTGTCAGACAAGAGCCAAAGATAGAGCAGCTGAGCAAAGCTCTCAGAAGTTAGGGGTTGTGGATGGTTTCTCTGATATTCCTCAGCACAGCCATTTTCTTCCTGAAGCCTCTGTGCTGAAATGTTCATCCGTTAGTTCAGTACAAAGGCTGGGGAAGTCTTTGATGGTTGAGACATTCTGTGCTGGATGAGATGGTGGAAAGAGACGGGAACAATGAGCTGAGGTTTTCATTTGGTAAATTTTCTCTGTTTTGGCCAGATCATAGCTGTATTAGACTAGCATCACATTATAAGCTGGAGTTTCCTCCTTCCTCCCTCCCGGAATTTGCAAGGGATTTGTTCTAAGCAGCCTACTCAGTGCCATGAGAAACCACTGTTTTGCTGTAGAAATTACCTTCTCGTTTCCCAGAGGAGTGCTACAACTTTGAGGCCTCTCACAAAGAATGATTCCTGTTTTTCTACTTCTTTCCTTTGCATACTCAGTAGCTCCCAGACTGGACCCAATGGTTTCTGGCTTATTACCTCCCAGCATTCAGTTTGTGCTGGAATTACCACCCCAGCCAGATATTTCACCATGCATTACGTTCAGCCCCACGCTGGGTCTCCAGAGGAGCTTGGAGACGTGGGAGCGTTCATCGGCTGGGAAAAGGAGGGCTGTGCACAGGTTTCCTCGTGCCATCTGCTCTCCAGCAGCAGCTCGCTGTGGGGTGGTGAGATGGAATCTTGGAGGATGCCAAGTGGTTGGTTTTGTAGTCGGTAGTGCAAGCAGCTGAGTACAGAATTCCTCCAGCTGAGGAGCCACAGGTCTGTGCAGCAGCAGCGCAGCTGGGAGGCCGCGGGGCCCTCTGTAGCTCTTCAGCATCATTTGTGGACCCGTGTTCCTGCCCCTGGCAGCCTGGCTTTGCCTCACCATTCCGCCTGTCAGATGAGAAGAACTATTTTCTGCTCTCCTTGAGAGACAGCCTTATCAGGCTGCGCTGCCTCAGGGCTCGTCCTGACAAACCTGCTACATTGGATTAGCTCCCATTTCTTCACATGAAAGGGCTGTGCACACATAGACGTTTTCTTTAAGATGGCATTATTTGATATCTGGAGCCGTGGTTGTCAATCTGGGGAAGAGCAAATGTTGCTCTCTCTTGAAAGGACTCTGCAGGGGTTCAAACACTCCATGCTTTTGAACAGCTGAGTGCTCTGAGGGCTCTTGTGTGCTCCTGGAGAGCGGGCTGAGGGTGACACAGCTGGGGCTCTGAAGCCTGGAGGTGGAGGGGCAGCAGGCAGCTGTTTGCTGGGGGAAAGCAGGTCGAATCACCAGACCCAAAGAGGTTCAGCTTTTGCAGCAGTGGTGTTTAGCTTGCAGGGTGCTTTGGCAGTGGTGCCTCATGTCCAGGGCTTGGCTGCCCTAAAATCTGCCCCATGCTGAGAAGGCACAATGCTACTGGGTTTCAATGGCTGCCAGAGCTTTCTGGCGCAGAGTTAACAATAAAGGTCACTATTCCTACCTTGTCTGTCCTCAGCACTTTGCCAGCCTGGAGAGCAGACTGCTGCAAGGTTGCATAATGCTTATGTACAGTTTTGGAGATCAAATCTAAGCCTGACATCAGGCAATAATCTCCCTGCCAAGGACGTCTCTTGCTTTATTTGCATACACTGCTGCTTTTTCCATGGTAAATCTGCCTCCCTTAATCCCCATTCATCATTTCTGGTTTTTGGAGAAGATTCCAGCGCTGCTGGCTGGAGCGAGTGCAGTCGCCTTGTCCTTTTCATCAGCCCATCTGTTCCATCTGGACTCCCATCCTTCCAAGCAGCACTTGGCAGTGGTTACATCTCTTAGCCAGCAGGGAGCTGCCTCTGTTTCGGGCAGAAACTCCTGGGAGGCTCAGAAATGCTCTGTTCTGTCAGTTTGCCCTTCAGAGTAGCACTGCTCCAAGTTGCATTTCATGTGGCAGAGCACTTCATTCACTGTCTCACATCATGCTCTTGGAGCCAATGCCATGGTTCCTGTGGCTGAGTTGTTCTTGGGCAGTGGGGGACACAGTGCAGAGCCTTCTTTGTACAAGGCCGGAATGCTCATGCTGACCTGGCTGTGGTGATGGCTGGGCGTTCTGCTTTCTATACATGGAGCTGTAGGTGTTTGGGTGGGAAACTGTTGCCTCTGCAGTCATGTCTTAGCAGTTTAGAACTTCCCCTTTCAAAAGGAAAACTTCATCTTGAATTCAAAGTCACCTTTGCTGGCCCTGTGTAGCATGCAGGAGATGGGAGTATAAAGATGTACTCTATCTTCAGCATTTGCCTCCATCTCTGCTGCACTGCTGCTGCTGAAAACCAGATGTGAAATTGGTTTAAAGTAGGCAACAATTAAGAGATGGGAGATGTATCTGAATGTGTCTGTCTTGTCCTCACGTGGATGCTTTGCATCTTAAAGGAGGAGGGAGGCAGAAATAAGGGGCAGTTTTCGGTGTATTTTGCCTACCATTCACAGGGACCTCATGTCTTGGCTGCAGACAGCAGTTCCCAGCCCCACGGTGTCATGCTGCACCTCTGTCATGCTGTCGGCAGCCACAGGGCTGGGTGTGGGGCTGCTGCCTGTGGGATGGAGTGCAGGGCAGGAGAGCAGCTGCCTTGTCCCCAGGAGCCCACTGGGGATCTATGCAGCTGGCTCCCTGCTCCATCCTGCCCGCCCAGGCAGGAACCCTTGGCAGGAGCTCTGGAAATGCTGCCGCCTTCTCAAGCTGTGTCGATGTCTGTCTGGGTGTGTTTTTTTGTTTTTTGGTTTTTTTTTTTTTACATTGCTGTTTTCCTGGAATCCCTGAGAGAGGCCTGGTGAGGTCATGCAGGCTTTCTCATGTTAACTCTTGAAATCCTTACCCAAACCACAGCAGTGCTCCATGCTTTGTGCACCCACTGGTGGAAAGTGGTACCCTTACATCCCAAATAGGGTGGGATTGCAGCAACTCACACTGCTGGTGCTGACTCTTCTCCCCCTGGGGCTGTAGACAGGTCAGTGTGAGGAGCCACCGAGTTTGCACCTAGCACAGTGTGGCACTGGCTGCTGGCTGGCTCCCCAGGTGCCTTTGCAGATCAAGGTGTCTGTTGACTTTCTTGCTGCCTTCTAGAAACTGATATTCAGTCCAGGCAGTCAGACGGTGTGCAGTTCCCAGGGCAGTGGAGTTTTGCGCTACCCTGTGCTTCAGCCTCGGGCTGGAGAAGTCTCCTCTTGGGCCAACAGAGAGGAATTTGCCTGCTTGCAGGGGTGAGGCACAGGGATTTGGATGGAGGAGGAAGGGGAGGAGCTTCCCCTTATTGAATTGGGCATTTCATGCAACTTTGGATCTATTGCAGAGCTTGAAGCCTACGAAAACGAGCAGCTCTTTTCTTCTGAGTGAAGTAGGAAAATATTCATGGTTTTGCTGGATATAAGACTTGGGGAAGGAGGGAAGGCTGCTTCAGTGAGACGCAGCCCCCTGGTGGGCCTGGAGCAGTGGGTGGGGTTCAGCTGCCTGCTGAAGTTGCACCAAAAGCCAGAAGAGCAGCTCTGAAATCATGGTTTCCCCAAAACACAGTGGTCCTCCCAGGGCAGCAGGGCAGCCTGCTGATAGGTGTAGCACAAAGGCAGATCCTGCGGACTTGGAGGGCTGGCTCTGCTGTCAGTGTGGCAAGGGAGGCCGCCCTGTGGAATGAGTGCAATGGAGGTTTGTTTTGTTCTCCATGGGATGTATCTAAAACAAATTTAAGACTGGTCTCTCAGATTTGTCTGTTCACGCCAGATAAGGAAACAGCTCTCTGTTGATAGATGGAATCCAAATAACAGTTCAGTGCTGCAGAGCTTTTGGAAGCAGGTTTTTGAGTGTAAGTTGCACAGCCCCTAGGTGTATGGAAATGAGATATAAGAGAAAATGCCCCTCCCCAGGCTAGAAGGCTGTCCCCCAACTCAGCATATTGTGGGTACAAGAAACCAACTGCACAGCTTGCTGTAGGGTAGGAACCGACTCAGTGTTTCTGTACTGAAGCAAGCTATTTTAGTGACTGCTAATTACAGAAATACTAACCTGGAGCATCTGTTTTAAGAAGAGGCCGTGGGCCCCATTTCTCCCTTCCTCTCCTTGCCTACTGATGAAAGCAGCAGCATCTTTAGTGCATTATGGGTATCTGCAGGATTTGAGTGATGCTTTCCCCCTTGCCTTTTCAACTCTTTCTTTTCATCTCTCTTTTCTTATGATATTAATGGCCATTAGACTGTGAAATGTAATTTGCCCAGAATACAGACCTCCCATTGTACATGCCTTTCTGCTTGCCAGACAATCCCTTTGGAGCATGAGATCTGCTTTCATCTGCTACAGTTTCACCCTCGTTAGTGTTTGAATTAACAGGGTTTACTGAAAGGGCAAGCCATGTTAATATTCAACAAAACATTTTGTCTCTCTTTTTGTCCAATAGGGGAAACTGGCCTTGGTAAGTCCACTCTCATGGACACGCTTTTCAACACCAAATTTGAAGGTGACCCAGCATCTCACTCACAGCCTGGGGTCCAGCTGAAATCCAGTACCTATGACCTGCAAGAGAGCAACGTCAACCTCAAACTGACTATTGTAAGCACAGTGGGCTTTGGGGATCAAATCAACAAAGAGGACAGGTAAGTGAAAGGCAGAGATGCTGTAGCGTGACCCAGTTCACTCATGCAGGCTTTCCTTTTGTATCCTAGTTGGGCCAGACTCTCCTTTTTCCTTCTTATAAGTTGCCCATGTCATCTTCTGTGGATGGGACAGGGAGAAAAGAGGAGAGAGGCTGTGGTGTGTCATCACTGCTGCAGCTATCAGAGCAGCTTTTGTTACGCTGTCAGAACAATATCTGGCCCGCTGGTAGCCTTCTGCCCAAGTTCATCTGGTGGGGATTTCTGGAATGCTGCAGGGCATTTCTGTGCTCTTTGCCTTGTGCTGTACTGAATGCAAACTTGCAACCAAACATCTGGTGTGGACCAGTGACTGTTTGGTTTAATGGCCGCTTCTGGCAGGCCACTCTTCCATCTCGCCTGTGGAAGCATGATGAGTAATCATTGAAATGTAATCTGGGAAGTATCTCTGGCAGCTCATGTCCCAGCAGGACCAAAGCATGGTGGTGAAGGAGTGTGTAATTCCACCAGGTTCTCTCTAATGTCCATCTTCACAGAGGCATTGTGGTGGAGTTTGCTTTGTTGTGGGTCTGTTGGATTCTCATTTTAGTTTTAAGATGCACTGATGTTCTTTGCATTGCAAGTCTGACAAGCTCTGTATTTCAGATGGACTTGGAAAGGAAGTTGCAGGGTTTTTCTGCCTTAGAACACCGGGCAAAGGTAGTAGTGAATGGAGATGCATCTTTCACCTGTAGGAATTGGGACTGTGAGAGCAGCAAGCCATTCGTTCCCTGGGTGCAAGCAAGAGTTACACACTGCTGCCAATGAGTCTGCTTTACCCTTCCTTTGAAAAGCATCTCTCCCTCTCACATTTTGAAGTATGAGGCCACTTTCTCTGGAGGAAATTAGTCTGTAGTAACCCACAGCCTCTGTAGCCCCTGTTAGTAGTGTTTCTCCTCTCTGCTGAATTGTCAAACAGGCTGATGGAGTCTGATGCAAGACCACATCTTGTCAGTGGTGCAACATTTATATTTCATATGGGTGAGGAGGAGGGGAGATTGAAAGACTTGGTCCTGGGAAGTGAATAGCTAAGCAGCAGCTCTTTTTTAAAAAGCTAGCAATGGAGTAGGGCTGGTTAACCTCTGTGAGATGTAAAAATCTTTTTCCTTTCGTCAAAGCTACAAGCCCATTGTTGAGTTCATCGATGCTCAGTTTGAAGCCTACTTGCAAGAAGAACTGAAGATAAAGAGGGTCTTGCATAATTACCATGACACCCGGATCCACGCTTGCTTGTACTTCATTGCTCCGACAGGCCACTCACTGAAATCCTTGGACCTGGTAACAATGAAGAAGCTTGACAGCAAGGTAGGCAATTTTAACTGTTACTGTGCAGGTCACCGTGTACGTGATGGAAATGCTGCTGCTTTTCCAGGCCTTGTCTCTCCACCTGCATAGCCCTTAAGCTATGGCCCAGTTGGCAGATGAATCCATTAGACTTACTGAGTGCTTTTAAGTTTTTGTAAGTTGTACTACAGACTTGGAAAAACTACCTGGAGCCAACCTTAGGACTTACCTCTCTGTTTCTCTCTAGGTCAACATTATTCCTATAATTGCCAAATCTGATGCCATTTCCAAAAGTGAGCTGACCAAGTTTAAAATCAAGATCACAAGTGAACTGGTCAGTAACGGGGTTCAGATCTACCAGTTCCCAACAGATGATGAATCAGTGGCAGAGATAAATGGAACAATGAATGTAAGTGACTCTGCTTCCTGCTCTCCCAGAACAGGTCTGTCACTGTAGGGGTGGTGGCCCATATTGGAATGTTCCTTAATTCCACTTTCCCTTTTATTTTGTCTCCTAAGAACAGAGGATCATGTTTTTGTAGTGTCATCCTATGCTAGCAGAGCCTTGAGGAAGGCTACTGGCTCTCTGGCAGGCTTTTCTAGTCAGAAAGCAGATGGAGTTTAACCCCTTCTTTGTCTTAATGCATAAGTGTTGAGGTTCGTGCAGGGAATTGGACAGATGGTGAAGTCTGGCCATGCTGGGCATGGCCAGTCCTGTGTTGTGAATAATCAGATGAATATTATCTGTCTGCAGCAGTGAGCAGACTGTCTGTAGTCTCTGTTCTATGCTCTGCATTTTTCACACCAAACAGCCTTGTTATCCTTGATGGGTATTTCCTCTCCCAGTGGCCTCTCTCTTTTCCAAATGTCTGCTTTTGGTCACTCTCAGAGTAGGAAGAGAAAACATATATGATGCTGTTGTAGGCATTCTGGGTTGTATCAACTGATGCACAGAGAGATCAGCTCTTTAAATCCTCTGTTAAACTGATGCAAATCATGATCACCAGGTGTTACAGTTGAAAAGATTGATGCAGTGGAAGGGCAACATAGGACTGTAACAGCAAAGGGACCAGCATGGATAGGATGGTATTTCAAAGGGAAAGTAAAGGTGCTCACCCATCTCTGAAGATCTGGGCTTGCAGGAAAGACTCCACAGTGGGGGGATCTCCAAGCAGAGATCCTTCCCCCGTGGCAGTCAGCCCTTAAATAGGGTCTAAGAGGGGTGCAGCCAGGCTCCATCCCTTTCTGTCACACAGCTGAATTGCTTTCTCCTGTGCTCCCAGGGCTGACCCAGTCCTTTCCCCAGGTGAGCAATCAGTGGTTCTGGCTGTGATCATACACCAGATTTATGGGGACGAGACAGGCTAGAACCTGAATGAAGTCAGGGCTCTTTTGCAGACCTGCAAAACGTTTATATCTAGATATTAATTTTACAGAAAACAAATCTACCCATGTTACAGGTCAGGAGATGTGTTTGTGGAGGGACTGAGACCAGTAAAAGAGCTAGAATGGGATGTGTGAGGTCTGTAACTTAAACTGCCAGTTTTAATCACGCTTGAAATTGAACAGCAGACTTCAATTTTTGTCAGCTGCCCTCACCTTTGTGTTTGTGCTTTTCTACAGAAAGCTTCATTGTCTTTGTCTGTTACAGATTAATGTCTTTGAAAGGTTATCAATGCTCAAATCGTGCTTCTTGCTGAGCAGCAAACATTCTACATCAGCTACCTCTTCTTTTTTTCTTTTTTTTTTTAATGCAGGAAAAATTGAGACTGATCTCTTGATTAGTTAATGTTTTGCTTATGACCTGCTTTGATTATCTTTGCTATGACAAGTAAAATTAGGTTTTAAAATATGCAAACTCATTACTTAATATGCATTCTAGGTTATTATACTGATGCATAAGGAATTCTCTTCAGAGTATTTTGCGTTCAGAGTTGACTTACTGAACAAAGAGGAAACAGCCTGATGTGACAGAAACGAAGATACAAAATCTGTGCCATTCTGATCAGAAGAAGTATTTAGCCAGGAACAGAGGTGTCAAGTGCAGTATTTAGATACCAGTCGGATTAAACAAATCTTCAGAACAAGATGCCTGATTTTGCTTGAAATCAATTTGGTCTTTTTGAGAATCTCACGGTGTGTACATTTACAAGAGGTGTAGAGAGCACTTGAAAATACTCTCCAAAATGCTTTGGATCCCCTCCCATCCAGGTTTTATTCTTAAATCATAATACAAAAAGCAATCTCTGCTATTCTTTCAGCTCCCAGCTGGCTTTTCCATTTTGAATGAATTCATTTAATTACTGCAGAATATATTCTCCCTACACCTGGTAGTTAAATGAAGCCATGTGCAACTATATGAGCTGTCTGCTCCACATGGTGGGAGCTGGAACTTACTTTTAGAAAAGGAAATCACCAGCACTTTCTGCCTAGCAAAAACAGCAGCTGAACAGTTGGTACTGATAGGTGAACCCCTAGCAGAATAGGCCTAGCTCTGTGCTGACACTCATCCTTCCATGTGCTGGCATGTCAACACGATTGTAAAAGTAACTGTGTGAAGGGTGCCTCAGGAGGCTGTGGTGCTCAGGGCCTCCTCACAGCCCAGAGCAGCCCCTCCAGACTGACCACGAAGCCCCACTTGTTCTGCTGTGTCCCTCGTGAGAGAGTTGTGAGGCCAGGCAATAAAAGCTGAAGAGCCCATCTTTGAGAGTGCTTGCAAGCAGCGTTGCTATTTGGCTGTATGAGTCACACTCTGAAAGTAGAAAACACCCTGAAATCTTTTTCTTGTCCTGTTACTCACTTCTCCGTTATTTCAGATCACCTGCGAAATTAAAACTTCTCTACTTACTTCTGTAAACAATCTGGGGTCACTGATCTTCCATACATTGGCAACCTGAGGCACTTTAATTGCCCAGAACCAAGCACAGTTTAAAGGCTCCAGCTAACAAATGTCTCTGCACAGAACTCAGCAGAAGGGTTGAGTGCATGGAGCTGGCAGCTTTATTTTTAAGTACTGAAACCTTGCAGTCGACTTCTCTGCAGCTTGGAGGAAGGCTGTATGGTTCCCAGGAGCAGGCAGAAGTGGGGAGAGACCTCACGTGTTGCACAACAGACAAATGCAGCAAAGATAGCAGAGATGGGGTTTTCTTGCCTGAGTTTGGGGAATGAGGGGTGAGCTCTGCTGAGGTGTTGGGAGCAGTTCTATTCCAACCTGGCTGAATTTGTACTGGGAAAGTCTCTTAACCTCTGTACAGAACGGGAGAAGAACCTTCTTTACACGGAAGTGACTATTCTGTGTTTCTGGGTCACAGCAAGCAAATTCCTCCTTGTTTCTAAGCATCAGGTACTGGAAACAACTGTCTCTTATGGAGTGTGGCCTGGCTTAAAGAGAGTAGCGAGACACAGTCGATTAGTGGTACCAGCTGTGCTCTGCTCTCTTCTGGGTCCCTTCTTGATCCCTCGATTCAGCCTCCTTTGCCCTCTTGCTGTACAGCCATCAGTATCACAAGGACTTTATAAGCCATCAACATGCCTTTGGATTTTTCAGAACCTGAGAAAAGATGCCGTTTTGATAAAGGAGCAGTGAGGGTGAGCCCCAGCACATGCTATGGGCAGCACCAGCTGGTATCAGTACTGGGTAGGCTCACTGCAGCTCAGCAAATGTAGGGTCCTTCCCAGCTCAGCCAGCAGCAGACCTCAACAGCAGGCCTGAACAGTGGATGCAGAAGCTGATAAAGTGCAGGGATGAAGCAAGCAGGGAGAAAACCTGTTAATCTGGGTAGAAGGAGAGACTTCAGTTTTCTGATGGAATAGAGCAAGTTATCTTGTGTTCTGGTATGAGCCGAGGGAGTGGGAGGGGGATTAAAAAAAAAAGGCTTGTTTATTGCTTCTGTGCTTGTGCAGATGTTCTCCTCAGCCACCGCAAGCCCCTGGGACAGCGCCGCAGGCAGAGCCGCACAGCGTTGTGTTCCAGCTGTCACTCTGATGCTAGTTTTGCACTGGCTCATCTCACCTGAGACCCTGTGGCTGGGAGGATCAGCCAGGTAGAGGACATAGAGTGGTAGCACTAACAAGGTTTCCACAAAGGACCTTCCCTTCTCCCCCTTGTCTTGGGCTAGCAGCCAGTGATTAGACTCCCCGAGATTAGCGTGTGTGTAATGAGTGTCTTGCACAGTGTCTGTGCTAATCTCTGTGTGCTATCCAGTCAACCAGAGCTGAGAGGCACTAACAAAGGTTGTATTAAATGTGTTCCAGGCCCACTTGCCGTTTGCAGTGATTGGGAGCACGGAGGAGTTGAAAATAGGAAACAAAATGATGAAAGCTCGTCAGTACCCTTGGGGCACAGTGCAGGGTGAGTCAAGATGTGAAAATTTCATGACATGAATGGTGACATTTCCACCAGGAGGCAGTGGACTTGCTCTTGTAAGAGCAGTAGGGACCTGCTGGACTTAAATTTCTCTTGGAGGTTATCCTTTGTGTCCTTGTAATAGTAAATCTTTGCATCAGGACAATAGCAGCAGTGTCCTCTGTTCAGAAGGGCTGTTAAATCTATTGGGGGAGTGGCCCAGCGGGGAATGTGAGAAGAGAACTTTGTTTCTACCCCTTTCTTACCTTTAATGTCTTCTTACAGTGGAGAATGAAGCTCACTGTGATTTTGTGAAGCTGCGGGAGATGCTGATCCGTGTGAACATGGAAGACCTTCGTGAGCAGACCCACACACGGCACTACGAGCTGTACCGGAGGTGTAAACTGGAAGAGATGGGTTTCAAGGACACTGATCCAGACAGCAAGCCCTTCAGGTGGGACCCCTGGAGTAGGAAGGAGAGTTTGAGGGAGGAAGCATCGCTGGATGCACTGAGTGTTTGTGTGTGTCCTCGGGAGAGCATATAAAGAACCAATGTGGCAAGAAAACCTGCCAGGTCAGATAAACCTAGACTTCAGCAAAGGTGTCGGCTGAGGGGGAGAAGGTGAAAGCACAGAGAGCACGTGCAGGACTGACTGAAATGGCAGACGTAACAGTGTCAGTGCTGCAGGGATACTGAGGTGCCCACCTGCACGAGTGTTTGTTGCCAGCTGGTCTCTCTGAATTGCCCAACATTCAGCATATAGGGAAAGTACAATAGCTTACATACCTCGGAAATGATTGGATAAAGTGACTTTGAGCATACATGGGTGGGTGGTAGGAAAGCAGTATTCATGGTGAAAGCCTGATTTGAGAGACTTGGGGAAAGTCGAATTTGTCTTCAGTTGTATCACAGGGCTTTTCTTTCTCTTTAGCTTACAAGAAACTTATGAGGCCAAAAGAAATGAGTTTCTGGGGGAACTGCAAAAAAAGGAAGAGGCAATGAGGCAAATGTTTGTCCAGAGGGTCAAGGAAAAAGAAGCAGAGCTGAAGGAAGCTGAAAAAGAGGTGAGCAGTACAGTACTTGTCTCTTTGTGGTTATGCATGATATACTTCCAAGTAGGCAGCTGCTGCCACACACACTTCCTGCAGTGTGGTTTAAGTTTACTTTATTAAAGTTAGTTTATTAAGAACTAACAAACAAACAAACAAAAACAGCTAAAGTTTAATGTGGTAAATTAATGTACTTGTACAAGGCAACCTTACAGGACAGCTTAGTGTGCCATGAAAGTGCCACACACTTTGATTCTGACTGACAGTTTTGGCATGCCAAAATTCAAGGAGAGAAACGGAACCCCTGATACAAGCTTGTAATATAAAAATTATACCCATACAACTTTCTTAGAGCTGGGGAGGGGCATGAAAACTCACTACTGCATTTTAAAAGAAATAAGGCCAACAACTCTGTTAAGAAAATGAAGCGGATTGATTATTAATTTATTTGTTAGTGATTATGCTCTCCCAGTCCTCTGTTGTTAGTCTGTGCACTGGTTCCTCACTAGAATAGTGCTTGTTGTGCAGGATGCTTTGGAAGAAGACTTTTCCTGCCCTTTGTCTATGCATTGTTGGTCAGGGTGCAAGAAACAATGTGAAGTCCAACAGGGATTTGTGGGCTGAGATCTCATGAGAATCCTCTGCCTTTCTTCTGTGAACAGAGTGGCTGGTAGAGTTCACCTCTCTCTTTTCTCTCTAGCTCCATGAAAAGTTTGATCGTCTGAAGAAGTTACATCAGGATGAAAAAAAGAAGCTGGAGGATAAGAAGAAATCTTTGGATGATGAAGTTAATGCATTTAAACAGAGGAAGACAGCAGCTGAATTGCTCCAATCTCAGGCTCAGCAGGCTGGAGGATCACAAACTCTTAAGAGAGATAAGGAAAGAAAAAAGTAAGTTGTTAACCTGATGGTATTTGCTGCTCTTTTAATATTTTCTGGGTATTCGTATCTCTTTCCCAACCTAGCCAGTCCTTATCAGGGGAAGGTCTGCAGACAGATACAGTCCCTAGTAAGTCTGAGTGGTAGCTGGATGTATTTTAGCTCCACGTGTCATCCTCAGGAGCAGGGAGCACAGTACCAGCCTCCCTTACTGGTTGCTGACAGCATGGAAGAGAATGAACTTGGTTCAGTTTGCTGGGATTCCGTGCCCTTCCTTTGGTCTGTCAGTGTCTCTAAGGAAGTAGGAGGTTAGGGTGTGGTTAGCAGGAATATCCTGCTACCCTAGAGAGGAGTGTGTCCTATTTGAGGGTCTTGAATAGATTTAGAAAAAGCTTTGGAAATTGTTCAGGGAACATAACAGTATTGAATTCTTGAATCTGCAAAGAGTAAATCTCTGAAAGCAGTAGTAGTCTCTACAGCCTTATACCAAAATTGGACCTTCCCAGAAGCAGTGAGAGATAATGCACAGGTTTAGAAGGATTCCCCATGCAAGGGAATGGCGTGACAGGATCTGCAGCCCCTTGTCAGTGTCTCATGCTCTGGGATATCTTAATGTGCTGTGGTTCCTCAATAGCAACCCAGCTGTGCAGCTGATTTACCTAGCAATGAGAAGTGGTACATAATCTGAAAGGGAGGGCTGTCCCACTTTAGCATGTGTACAAAGAGCAGCGTGCAGATAGACGAGTGTCTGTTTTTATACCATTGTTGTATCATCTCCTCTCTGCACATTCGTGAAGCAAATCCATAGTAGATCCTGCCTGTACAAGGCAGTTTTAGTACATGGGGAACTGCTGTTAATATAAAGAATATGGCACATGCCCAGATAGCTGAGAGGACTGCTTGTCAGGAAAAATAACCCTTAACTGTTATACTTGGAATCAAGTGAGACAGGAGAGGAAAGACCCAACAACCAGAATCAGATCCTGTTTTAGTCATTTTAGTTTTGAGCTGGAACTGCTACAGTGTCAACATTCTTTTGCAATGAGCAATTAGTGCTCCTGCCCTTTTCTCACTTGTCCGTTCCTTTTTCCAGTGCGTATTTTGATTTGCCTTTTTGAATTACCTTCAGGGGTTTTTAATGTGCTTTTGTACTGAGGAGCCTGAGACGAACTGGGCCAGACTTTTCTCCCCAGCCTTTGGGAGGAGTACACAGCTGTGTTTTTTTCATGCTTACAGCTCTCAGATGTCTGCATGCTGAGGACTGCAGACTTCTGAGCTGAGATTAGTCCAGGTCAGGAATGCCCAGAAGGGAGATGACATGCCCTGTACTATGAGCGCTCAGTAGCTGTGGTCCAAGTCACATACTTGTTCCTAGAAGCAGTTCTGGTCTCAGAAGCACTCCTGACATGAAACATACTCCTATGAAAATGCACTGGTACCATCCTTGTTGATTAATGCTGGGGCAGGGTGAACTCTGTGCAAGTGGTAGATCAGTGCTTGATTCAGGCTTGGGAAGAAATTAGGTTGTCTCTCCCTCCTCCTGGAAAGCAACAGTGTTAAAAATGGCTGAGCTTTCTTCACTCTAACCTCTCCAGTTGCCCTTAATGATTCATTTTTGTGTTTAGATCATAAATCTCTATAACAATCCATGAATTTCACAAGCCAGTAGCTTAACTGTGTCTTGTTCAATAGTGGCTGGCAGTACAGTAGTCTTTTTCTTTTACAGATTACTCTTTTTGACCAAAGCTCAGTAGTTTGCACTAATCATGGCTTGGTTTCTTTTTATTATTTTTACATCATCATCATCATCATTAGCTCTTACATGTATGCTGTTTTACAGTTAACTGCTGTTTGGCTGCATGGTGCATGAGGCACGTTGTCCTGGTAAGCGTCATTAACATATATAGACCTCACAGTGGGATCAGTTACAGTTCCTGAAAAAGCAGACCCTGTGCAACTCCAGAAGCCTCTAAGTGTTACCATCTCTGTCTTATTCTGCTTTCACCTTTACTGTACGGGCTTTTCACTCTGTTTCTATAGAAAGCTGTAGAACAAGGATGCCATGAAGCATGTCTTCAAAAATGTGGCAGAGTAAAATGCAGATGGAATCAATATCTGGACATTAAATGTGGAAAGATAAGGATTAGGCCCTCTTCCTTATAAATGTTTCCAGCAGTTTGCTGTCTCTATCTTTCTGACTCCCTCAGAAATAAATGAGATTCTTAATCACATAGGCCATGTCGATACTATGGCAACAATTGCTATGGAGATGTGATGATGGAGCCCAGCTAGCCTGCAGATCTCTTTCCTTCCTTCTCCTTCCTTTGCTCCCACCCCTTCAAGTCACAGGGTTAGCTTGGTTACAGTGCAGGATACAAACTAGTTTCTATTTCCTCCACTCCCAACAGATGGTAAAGTCTACCCAAACTAGAGTTTTCATTTATCCTAAAGCACCAGAGAAAGAGTGTGTGAGTATTGTCGATTGACTGTAGTTGATTTTCTAAAATCATGAGAGATGTGGAGTGTTCAGCAGATAACGGAAAGCTCTGAATATAGACTAAGACACTTTATGACATTTTCAATGCTCCAGCGGGCTGCCCTGTGGATGGATATTCACTTGTAGCAGGCGCATGTCTGGGAGTCATGCCAAGTGTGTGTGGTTTGGGTAAGGCTAGTGGAAGGAGAGGGCTGTGCTCAAGCTGTGGCCAGAAAGCCTGCCAGAGCGCTTTGCCTCCGATTGAGGCCAGCATCCGAGCCTCTGATGAGTTTTGCCAGGGCACAGAGGGTTCCCACTGAAGCAGAGCTCTGTCAGCAGTGTCCCGCTGTGAGTCTGTCCAGAGTGTCTTTGTCTCCACATTAGTAGGGATATGAAATGACTGGATAGTCATTGGCAGGCTTGTTGAACAGAGAAGGGTGTCTGAAAGGGTTTACAAACGTAGCCATAAATAAGCATCTGCAGTGGGAAGTGCAAAGTGAAGGCTAATTTAAACAAAGATGTCTAAGAAATGCACCTGCCTGGCAGGAAAGCATCATTATTAGCTAAACTGCTAATGACAGTGGGTTACTTACAGCTGTGCTGAGTGTTTTTAAATGAGCCTTTTTAATTTGCTGTTGATTCTCTGGTGAGAGGAGAGGGAAAGCTTTTAAGGGAATGTCTTGCTTCTTGACAGAGCAACAGTATCTATTACCCAGTATGAGGACAACAGCATCCCCAGCCTGAGCACAGGTTTCCCTGAGGTGGGATATGTTGGAGCAGCAGCATTTAATTATAAAACATCCTGACAACTCAGCTTCTAGGCCAGCTTTCCCTGCACACAAACCTAGGATTTACGTTTTCTATCAGACAGAATCCTAACTATCTTGTGGTCTGCCCTCAAGTGGGGAACAGCTGATTAGCCAATTCCATACCTCTTGTCTCCACCAAGAGAAGTTGAAAAGCGAGCATACGTTATGCTGTCAGTGAGAGGTGTTTGAGTTTAATTTCAGTGGGGCAGAAGAGCTTCAGAAGGGTCCTGCACTGCTGTCGTCTTGAGCAGTCTGGTAGAATGAATGCCTCTGCTGCCAGCAGTAACTGTAATACAATGAAAAGACCAATTCTGTGCCTTCCAGGGTCTGAATGTGGATAAATAAACTCAAAGAACATCAGCGTTCATTCTGGTGCTGAGTATGAAGGCACAGCTAAAGTGCAGTTGAGAGTGAACATTACTGATTCCTGTTGGGATTGGATTGCTTTTGGCAGCCCGTGTAACTGTACACTGTTGTGTGTTGGGCTTGGAATCAAATAAAGATCTTTGTTTCCACTATACAAACGCAGACAGTGCCTTTTTCAATGGGCATTTGTCCTAGTTGAATTAAATATGTATACATGGTACTTTTTCAGAATTCAGAATAATACTCTCAATATTGATCCATACAGTATTGCAGGCCCCAGTGTTTTGCAAGGATATAAATAAGTCACCATTGAGGAGTTCTGTAGCTGGCAAAAACTGTGAAAGGATTGTTTTAGAGAAGCAATGTGGTTCATCCCACTGCTGAGTGTGTGTGTGTGTCTGCATAAAGCATGTTTTGTAGTCAAATTAAACTTTATTAACACATAGCAACATTTCCTGTTTGTGTGTGTGTGTTAGGAAGCATATTTGTGTTTTTTTTGTTGTTGGTGGGTTTTTTTTTTTCATTAATCCATAAAACCATTAATCTGCCTTTTTCTTTCATTTTCAGTTCGGGTTTCCTGTAGAACCTTTCCCTTCGCACCAGAAGCGAATGCCCCCACATTCGGTTAACACGCAGCCATGCCATTGTGCCTGTTTGCTCACCTTTTCTCATTGCTCCCTTCCTGTGCTCACCAGTCTGTTCTAAGCCACAGTCCGCACCCTTGGCTGTTCTGGGTTACAGTTGTTTCTGTGAAGAACTCAGCAACAGCCTCTGTGGAACTGGCCAGAGATGCTTGTGGCTGATAACTCCCCCTGTGGTCCATAGCAGCTGCCAGGCGCTTGTAGCATCACCACTCCTCAGTTACGCAGCTTTTTGTCTCTCCCCTGCGTTTTGTGCGAGGCTGCATGGTGGCAGCAGCTGCTCAGCCGCGTGCTTTTCGTGCCACCAGGGGTCGACTGCAAACGCAACGCGGTGGGTGGTGTCCAGAGAAGGGCTGCCCTCTCACCTTTTTAGTTTGCAGTAGCTAACCTGTCACTGCCCTGCTGCGCTGTCGTGTGCAAATCAAATCACCTTAAAGGACTTTTTGCCAAACTTTACGTCCTCGCAGGCGTGACGGCCTGAATCCAATCCTCAGTTCCCAAGCCTGGGGGATTTTTCAGACTTGGATCCATGGTTTGCAACTAAGTGTTCTCTGAATGCTGCAGGGGTCACGAAGGATCTCCTGCCTTGTCTTCTGCTCAGTGTGCTGGGCTGGATGCACATCCTGGATCCAATCTCAGGGAAAGCTGGTCACCTTGCTGTACACACCAGTGCCTGTGAAGAAAGATGATGACGTTTCTTTGCCTTTCTTCTCAGTGATTCCAAAAATTTTTCATCTTAATGCAAAAAGTATCACCTTTAATTTTTATTTTTTTTTACATCTGTTTAGAAGAGTGCAGATGTTGGCAAGTTGCTTCTTATATTTTCTATTCAACAAAAGCCTTGTTCTAATGCAAGATTTGCACTAAAAGAGAAGGTGTTTGCTCTTTGGGGCCAGGAGTTCACCCAGTGGCCGAGTGCAGCTGCAGTTTGCCTGCAGGTGTCTTTGCTGTGTATTTCTGGATGAGTTGTTTGTTTGTTTTTTAAATAAAGCCTTCATCAGACAGTGAATTCTGGTTAACATTTACTTCTTTTTTTTTTCTTTTTTTTGTTTTCTTTGCCCTTCTTTTACAGTAACCCATGGCTCTGTACTGAGTAATTATCCCTGAATACAATGGGCTGGAATGGACCTTCATTTACTTGTTAAATCACAGGGTCTAATAAAACGTGACAGCATTTCAGCTGTAACCTTTCCATGGTGTTACTCTTGCTCTCTGCTATACTCTTGTTATGAACTTGTCTTACTATGTACTGGTGGTTATTGCTTTGTTAAATAATATAAAATGAGTCCTAACGAGTTTGGGACACTGCAGCTTTAATTTCTCTCTCTCTTTTTTTTAATCCATACAGTTAATAGCCTCCCCCTTTCTCTCAGTCCCTCTCTATCCGGAAAACGTAAAAATAAGTTCTGTGAGATGAGTTATTTTTGCTGGCAAAATAACAACACGGTTTAAGTGTATTTATTGGTGACATTAAGATGACACCACCACCTTAGTTTGATTATCAAATAGTCAAGAGATTAAAAAGTTTTCTTCATACTTGGGGCCATTTTCATGACATCATTTATCCTTTACTATTTTTATTTCTGGATAATGCTATGTAAAGACTGGCATTTAATGGGCGTTTCCATTGCAGTCTTCTACTTGTGTCCCTGATCCTCCAGTTGCACTGTGTGCAGGCAGGGGGAATCCACACGTCCTGAAACATCAGGGTGTCTGCTGTTGGAACTGCAACAAAAACCCTCCAAGCCCAGAGGTTTTTGAAAGATAAGCAGGTGTCAGAGCTAGCCAGGATAGGCAATGCAAGCCACTGCTGAGGATTTTTCTAGGAAGGTGTTGTTTGGGATGGTGCTAAAACCTCACAGGCTTCATTTTGTGTTAGCAGGCTGGCTGCTCATGCTAACAGGCTGCAGCCCGGCCTTTCGCTTTGGGCAATCAAGGCAGCTAGAACTCTTGATTGCAATGTGTTGTCTCAGTTTTGCTATGAATACAGTTTTATTTCCTGTACAACTCGTGTTGTTTTTTTTTTCTTTTAAAGCAAGTTAAACTAGTTTGAGTGGTTTGCTTCATTCTTTACTATTGAGTGCCCCCTTCCAAAACCAGTCAGAGGTCTCAAGATTATCTTTTAAAAGAAGCATTTAATGCAGGTTTTTTTCTTTAACCCATACTGCAAGTTGCTGGTTGTTCTTCCTGACCATTTGCCTTATTAGAATGCAATTAAAAGTATTTTAAAAGAAAAAAAGTGTTTTACTTGTGTGATTTCCATGCAGGTGCCATGAGATACATGACCTCACAGAAGGAGGTTCCGCCTCTCCTGTCAGCTGTTTTCATGTTGCATCTCTTTTCTCTGCTTTTTGAATGTCTTTCTCTTTTTTGCTAATCTTCTGTTGTTTTTTTTTTCTCTTTTTTCCCCTTTCTCTCTCTGTAGCTTTTTTTAATCTGTCTTCGCCAGCTGCACTGGGTCTGAGGGAGAAGATTGCCACTTCTAGAAGAGGTTAGGGGTCCTCTGGCTGGGGCGGGGGGGACAAATTTCAGTGTTAGTGTCGGGGTAAGAAGCTCTGTACTGACTTGCATGGTATCTAAATGAGGTGTCCTGTGATCTGTGTGACAGGATAGCGGGGGGCTGGTGGGTTACCCGCGGGTTTGGAGAACACAGATGTGATGTTTGGACTAATGATGTAGCTAATACATTTCCAAATACTGTTAGGAGCTTTTTTTTTTTCTTCCTAATTATGTCTTTAATAATATAAATGTTGCGGGCTTCCACGGGGCTTGGAGCTGGGGGGTATTTTCAATCCGCTGTCGTTGGGTCGGTTTGGGGAACTGCAGATCTAAGGGAAGGTGAAACACGGTGCGACGTGAGATGGTGGCAGCAACAAAGTATTTAATTTTAACAGAGAAATAAAGTCACAGCTGTGTGTTTTCACTGGTGTCCGTGCCCTTTCTGCCCAGCAGCCTTGCTCCCACGTGGCCGGTGGGGTTATCTCACAGCACCGCTGTGAGGCGGTAAGGCCCATTTCGAACAGCAACTAAGGCAGCCCGCGCTGTGCTGCGCTCTGCCGTGGCGCGGGGTAAGCTGCCCGCTGCCCGGCTGCCCGCCTGCCCGCCCCCCGCTGCCCGCGGTGAGCCCGGCGCGGCGCGGCGGCTTCCCGACAGGCGGCCGTTCCGTAGGCGCTGCGCACTCTGCGTAGCAGCACGGAGCGCCGCGCGCTTCTTGCCGCCGGGCGGCGCCCTTCCGCCGCGGGGAGGGCTCTACGCTCTCGTGCCGTCTCGCGATGTTTCGCGCGGCCACGTGACACAGAGGCCGCCGGTGCGCTCCGCGAGAGCGGGGCCGGGTTCGGTGTGGAGAAAGAAGGGGGGGGAAGAAGCGCGCTCCCGCGGGGCCGGGCCGTGGAGAGTGGGGCCGGCGGGGCCGGGCCGGGCCGGAGCAGGCCGGGCCGGGACCGGCCGGGCGGCGTTCCCCGGCGTCCGGCGGCGAGGCGCGGCCCGGGCCGCACGTGGGGCCTGCTCACCTCCGGGCCCGGGCCGCCTTTGCCGCCGCCCGGCCCCGTGCCCGGCGGTTGCGTTCCCTCCTCGGCGGGGCGGGGCCGCCGTGCCTGCTGAGCGATGTCCCCGCCGCCGGCGGAGGCGGCGCCCGAAGCGGTGCTGGAGCGGTGGCGGCAGTACAGCGAGAGCGAGCGGCACTGGGCTGCGCGCCGCCGCTTCATCCTCCGCCACCTGCACAGTTATCCCGGCGCCGCCATCGACCGGCTGCTGGCGCTGTCCGTCCTGTGGAGCAACCACGTCTTCCTGGGCTGCAGGTGAGTGGGGCGTTGCTGAGCTGAGGGGTGAGGAGCCGAGGGGAGGGGGCCGCCCGAGGTGAGGCCGTGGGGAGCTGGAGTGGGAGGGGGACCCCGAGGGCTTGGGGAGCTCTGAGAGGTGGGCTGGGGGGGGTCTGCATGGGGGTGGGATCCTCGGGTGGGATCCCTGCTGAAGGGCGGCGTGCCGGGGCAGCAGGAGGGGGAGCGAGGTGCTGCAAGGTGAGCGTGCGCTTTGGGAGCGGTTCTTGATGCTCTTCTCCCGAGAGCTTTTAAAGCACGCGGTATCGCGTTCTGTGAGCTTGCTGTGCAGGAAGTGTCCCTTTAAGCGTAAATCAGCCTTTGCGCTCCATTCAGAACTCGGAGTTTGTGTTCTCTGCGAGAACGGCCCGGTGAATGGAAAAGTTTTCCAACCTCCGTCTGATCGCTGCTGCCAGCACTGGGACTTGTAGGGCGGGGAGGAGCCTCGGGCACACCCTGACTGATCTGCCTGGTGCTCGGACGTTTTTTCAATGGGACGTGATGCTCTGAAGGCAGGAGCGGCTGCCAAATAACTAACTGCAGTAATCTGTGCTGCGGCCAAAAGGGACTTGTAAACCCTGAGTGGCACGTGGCTTTGCTTTTGTTGGCATTGCTGTCCCAAAGTCTTAAGGGAATATCCTGCATTATCTGTATAGATCCAAGTCAACTTCTTCAGGTGTAGGCTTGCGTGTTTTCCTCGTTCTTTCGGATCCAAGTACTGAACTGTTATGCTCCGTGAGCATCAAAATTGAGCTTCGTTTTAAAGTAACTTGGAATTCTAAAGCATGGATTAGTGTTTTAAAATCAAGGCTGTTGTTCTAGTTTCTCTGGACCGTGTATAAGCTTTTATGCTATCTCGGTAGAGGTGATGGTGCTTTTGGGAATTGCAGTTTTGTAGTATGGATATAAGGTGCTGATCACAAGAGCTGTGTGGCAATATCTCCAATCCTAAAAGTGATGTGAGTTATGCCTGTAAGTGCCTGTAGTTTCCCTGATGAACATCTTCAGCAGCACCTCTGAGAGAAGACACAAGCAGCAGATTGAGGCGTGATGTGCAGGGCTCATATTGGTGAGGCTATTTCCCCAAAGCTTGTGTTGTGCTCCAGCATGAGCACGGTGCTGGGGAACAGTGGGGAGCTTCACACAGAGAAGCTTCCCTGGGAAGGGAAGGGATGTATGGCTCAGCCGCTCTTCATCTTCCCTTCTGTACCCTTCACCATATTTGGAGCCCTAAAAGTTCCTTTGATGAAACCCACCAGAGCGTTGATTTGGAAGATTGCCTACAGAACATCCAGAGGCTTAGAGAACATGACATGTGAGGAAGGAGTTAAATAGCAGGGTGTAATTAGTTCAGAGGTTGCTGAGGGAAGATGTGTGTTCCAGATATGTTAAAGGTAGCTGTAAAATGAGGAGGAAATAGTACAGCCTGCTCCACAGCTGCTGGAATCAGAAGAGGTAACAAACTTCAGTTGTAACGAGTGGAGATGTGGGGTCCTCTGCCTTCACAAGCAGCCTCCACGAGATGAAGTTTCAAAGACCAGGTTAGACAAGCTGATAGCAGGACAGGTTGGCCTTCCTCCAGGCCGTACCCCAAACGAGACCATCTGTTGTGAGGAGTGACACTCCCAAAATGCTGTCTGGAAGCCTGCTAGAAGAGGGCAGCACATTTGATGCCGCTGTCCGAGACAACGTGCTTTTCCCTGTGCAAGATGCAGACAGCCAGCCGGGCTCCCATCCCTGCTGTAGGTGAGGGCTGTCACCACTGCACCGCTCCTCCCATCTGTCCCAGCACTTCTTCCCGCGCTCAGGGGAGTGGCACAGAGCTGGGTGTCAGTGGGTGAAGCAAACACTGTGCTGCTGTGTGTGCACATCTCTCAGGATTGCACGTGGGTCTCGTTTCTGCCTGCTTCTCGGGAGCAGGAAGGCCATTTCCCGAGTGAACGGTGAACAGATTAACAGAGCCTTTGGAACAGGAGTGTTTAAAAGCTAAGTTAGGTTACTGTTTCACTGGCTGCTGTCTTGAAGATGAGCACTTCACTGCACAGGTGCAAGATTGCCTTTTCTCCTTTCTGAATCACAGTGCAGAGCTGTCAGAATATAGTTCTGTGCTGTATATCTAACTTTTCCTTGCCTTTTTAAGAAAAAGTTGCCTTTTTGTCATTCAGCTTTGGACTTGCAAATGATTTGAAAACGTGTCAGGTCCCAGGAGCAATGGGAAGCTTAGATGGTCAGGGCTGTACAGCCAAGTCGGATGGGGTCCTGCCCACGTGCTTGCAGCCACCTCACCTTCTCCATGGCTCAGGGATTTAAAACCCTCAGGGATTTAAAACCCTCATGCACAACTACCAAGCTAAAAAGGAGTGTGGCTTTTTTTAGAGAGCAGTCAATAAAGGCAGAGAGCGTCCTTGTCATCTGGTGTCCGTGACTTCACTGCTGGAGACATGTGGCCGTGGCTGCTGACCCAGGCAAGAAGCTCAGTGCTGGCAGGTCACTCCTGTGGTTATAGTCCTGGAACTGTGGTGCCTTGTGAGACACCTCCTCCACACCCTGTGTTACTAGCTGCCTTTCCAAATGGAGCATCTTAGCAGATAACGTGCACATGTCACAGCTTTAAACGCTCCGAGCTTGGTGGCTGCAGTGCTTGTTATTCACAGACAGGTTCACCTGGAGCCAAGTAACTTGTTAGTAGTGTCCTGCCCCAACCTCACAGAGACACCTGCAGCACCAGGGGTGGCAGGAGGGGTAAATTTGGTCAGGTCCTGTGCCAGCATCTCAGCGGCAGCAGGATGAGGGCCTCTCTTGCTCTTCTGTTGGACCACGTTCTGCATCTCAAACATAAATGACCTGGTTTTATTCTGTGCTTTGTGCGAGGCTGAGTTGTCTGCCTGGGGCGGGCGCTGAGGTACTGGAATCCTAGCTGACACAGAGACTGTAGGAGTGATTTAGGCTTGGAACAGGTGTGGGGGGGTTGGTGGTGGGGCCAGGTGCCCCTTGGGGGAGCACTCCTGACAAGGTTTGTTTTTGGATCCACACAGGTATGGCTCGCAGGTCATGGAAAAGGTTCTCAAGATGGCAGAGGGCATCGACATCGGGGAGATGCAGACGTTTGAGCTGGTCCCCAGCAAGAAGCTGAAGAGACAGCGGTCCCCACCTGACAGTGAGTGCATTGGTTGTGTGTCATGGGGGTCTGGCCCTGCTGCTGGGTGCAGGCTGGGCTGCAGGGAGCCTGGCAATTGCAGGGTAATGTGGCAGGCTGGGGAGCAGCGGCCACAGTGAGCACTGCAGGACTGCAGCTCTTCTCTTCCTGTACCATGTCATCAGACATATGTAATTGAGGCAAAGTTCTTTTTTTGCTTAAGTAAACTATAATTGTTGTTTGAAATTGGTATGTAATAGATTTTTGCTAATTACAATGTTAAGGAATTGGACCTGCATCATTAAATACCACTGTATGTCTGTCCTTCTTTGATGTAGTGAAGTGATGTTCTGATCTGAGAAGCAGTTATTGTACTGGTTTTCAGATAGGACCTGCCTGGAGCATGGATGTTGGGTGTTTTCCTTTTATTTCCTACTTGGCCTGGAGAAGTCGCATGCAGCTCAGCAGAGCCCTTGTTCTCAGGGATAGGGGTTCAGCTGCAGCTGTTCCAGAAGAGGAAATGCAGTGCACAAAGTGGGCAGGCTGTGTGGCAGCTTCCTCCTCTGGCTCTACTCCACTCCAGTTGTCAGAGCTCTTCTCAGGAGGGAGGGCACAGGGAGCCACTTGTGCCTGGGGTGGGTTGTGGATGTAGCAGCAGGCCTCTGCTCTGTGGGGCAGTGTTGGTTAATAGTGTGGCTTTTTAAAATGCAGGTGCTTGGACGTACAGGACTCCTCCCTGGACCTGGATGCAATCCCTAGCTCTGCCAGAGTTTCTTCTCTTTCTTTGATAATCCAGTCATCTTTCTGGGCTTCTCTGCCCCATCTGCAAAATGAAGAAAAATACTGCTTTATCCCTGTTGTGTATTTCTTTTAGGCAGCAGCTCTGTGGGAAGGATTCCTTCCCTGTTGTGTGCCACACACAGCAGAGAGCTCTTGTGCTGGGAAGAGCCTTCAGATGTTGCTGCAGTGCAGTCATCAAAATACCACGTTGAGCAAGAAATGTAAACTTTGCCATAATTCATCAAAACAGCGACGACTGAAGGATTTAATACTCATAAGAGCTTTGCCACGTGATTTGAGTGTCTGCATAGGAAGGACTCTTTTCAACTGCAGTGAACTAGTTCATGATAGATATGCTGATAGTGTGATGACTGGACAGATGTTACCAGACCTGTATTCCAGCTGCACGCGTTGGCATTGGGTCAGGTTCATTCCAAGGTGCTGAGGTGGCCCTTTGCTCCTCTGGTGGAGTTGCATGCATGTGCCACTTCAGTGCAGAGGGAGGGGGCTGCACCGTACAGTCTTAAAATCTCTGAATCTTAGAATTGTTTGATTTGAAAGGGACCCTTAGAGCTCATTTAGTCCAACTCCTCTGCAGTGAACAGGGACATCTGCAGCTAGATCAGGTTGCTCAGAGCCCAGTCCAGCCTCATCTTGAATGTTTCCAAGTATGGGGCATCTACCACATCTCTTGGCTGCCTCACCACTCTTAAAAAAACCCATCTTCTTCCTACATCCAATCTAAATCTCCCCTGTTTTAGTTCGAAACCATTTTCCCTTGTACTTTTACAACTGACTGCTCAAGAGTCTGTCCCCTTCTTCTTTCAGGCCGCTCTCAGCTCTCCCCACAGCCTTCCCTTCTCCATTCTGCTGAGCCCCAGCTCTCAGCCTGTCCTCCTAGGGAGCTGTTCCATCCCTTGGATCGTTTCTGTGGCCCTCCTCTGGTCATCTCCCTCTCTTCCACATACCTTAACGTAGTTACCAGGAGTTTCAGGATCTTCCCTAACACAGAGGTGAGGCTGACAGGTCGGTAGCTCCCTTGATTTTCTTTTCTGCCCTTCTTAAAAGTGGGTGCTATGCTGCCTTTTTTCCAGTCACCAGGGACTTCAGCTGATGACACGTCTTCTCAGATACCATCGAAAGCAACTTGGCAACTGTGTCAGTCAGTTCCCTCAGGACTCTGGGATGCATCTCATTGGAACCCACAGACTCATGGGTGTTCTGCTCCTGAGGTGGCAGAAGTCTCCACAGTAGAAATCTTGTGTAGCTATCTTTTAGACGTAGCATCTTTGCTTATCAGCTCTTTGTCATTTTCTGCAGGAGCTCTGTATATCAGGATATTGTTCTCCATTTGCATTTCTTCTGGTTAATATATGGGGTCTGCCATTAATGTGGACTCACTTCAGAAATGAGTGGATGGGTTCAGTGGGCAGTGCTGTGGGGCAGAGTGAGGGAGTCAGACCTAAAATCCTTGCAACTGAAGATGTAGTGATTTTTGAATGCTAGATGAGAAGCTGGCGGTAGCACAAAGCGACCTGCATAAGGACAAACGCTCTGTTCTGATCAATTGCAGACATTCAGAAGGAACCATTTTGGTTTGCATCTCAGAGGTAATTCTGTGCACGAATTCTGCATGCTCTTTCTGGAGATGACTCTGAAAGCATTTCTCTCTGTCACTGCATGTATTTATTGGTAATCTTGCAATTTTCTTCCACCCTTTAGGTCCAGAGCAGAAAGAGGTTCCTGAGCCTCCCCAGAAGGTCCCTAGGTTCCGTGTGCGGCCACGTTTTGAACCCATCCACTTCGTAGCCAGTGCTGAGAAGGATGGCAAGAAGGAAGATTCTCTGGACAGCCAAACACAGGAAATGCACCAAGAAGCAAATTCAGATGGTGTGACACGGCCAGCTGAAAACTGTATAGATTCTCATTTTGAGAATGCCCAGCGAGTGGATCCCCACATCTCCAACTCAGCGGGGTTTGGCTTTGCGAGCCAGGCAGCGACTCCCAATAAGGCTGTGAACAGTACGGACGTTGCCACCAGTGGCACGTTGCAGGTTTCTGTTCCTCCCTCAGCTGTCCAGTCTGTATCAGAGACTTTCCCTCCATCTGCTATAGTGCTGAAGCAGAGTTTTATTGAGAAACTGTCAGCAGCTGTTTGGAAAAATCTTGCTAACCCAGACACAAACATTGGGACCGATAAAATTAACTATACGTACCTCTTGACACGTTCAATTCAGGCATGCAAGACAAATCCTGAATATATTTATGTTCCTCTGAAAGAAATTGCCCCCGCCGACCTCCCAAAGAGTAAGAAGCTCCTGACAGATGGCTTTGCTTGTGAAGTACGATGTCAGAATGTCTACTTGACCACTGGTTACGCCGGCAGCAAAAATGGATCCAGGGATCGAGCCACAGAACTGGCAGTCAAGTTGCTGCAGAAGTCTGTAGAAGTTCGGGTTGTGCAGCGGAAGTTCAGGCACACCTATCACGAAGACCTGGTGGTGTGCCAGGCAGGTGTGAGTAGCCCAGATTTCCCTCCTGCTCTCAAACCTCACGAGGAGTTTGTGGTAGCCAACAGGGACTGCGTCCCAGCACAGCCCGGCGCTGAACCCGCCAAAGCTTCCCCTAACACCAGCAAGCACTGGACTAGCTTTGTCCTCACTGAGAATGCCAGCGACGCAATAGGAATACTTAACAATTCTGCCTCGTACAACAAAATGTGTGTTGAATATAAATATGACTACATGCCCAACCGCATGTGGCGTTGCCGAGTGTTTCTACAAGATCACTGCTTAGCTGAGGGATATGGCACTAAGAAGACCAGCAAGCATGCTGCAGCTGACGAGGCGCTGAAGATTTTGCAGAAGACGCAGTCGAATCTAACAGCCATCAAAATGACCCAGGTCCAGAAGGTGGGCCGCTCATCGCAAGGCTCTGGGAGGAAGAAGGACCTGAAGGACCTCGTGGTTTATGAGAACTCCGACAACCCGGTGTGCACGCTGAACGACACGGCTCAGTTCAACAAGATGACGGTCGAGTACGTCTTCGAAAGGATGACGGGCATGCGATGGAAGTGCAAGGTGCTGCTCGAAAATGAGTTCATCGCAGAAGCAGTCGGAGTGAAGAAATCTGTCAAGCATGAGGCAGCAGAGGAAGCTGTGAAAATCCTCAAAAAGACTCAGCCAACTGTTGTTAACAATCTGAAAAAAGGCACCATTGAAGACGTCATCTCCAGAAATGAGATCCGGGGGCGATCGGCAGAAGATGCTTTGAAACAGAAAATCAAAGAAGATAACATTGGGAATCAAATCTTAAGAAAGATGGGCTGGAAGGGTGGTGGCCTCGGGAAGGATGGCGAGGGAATTAGAGAACCTATTTCAGTGAAGGAGCAGTTTAAAAGGGAAGGACTGGGGCTGGATGTGGAGAGGGTAAATAAAATTGCTAAAAGAGACATTGAGCAGATCATTCGCAACTATGCCCACTCAGACAGCCACGTCGACTTGACGTTCTCTACTGAACTGACCAACGATGAACGGAAGCAGATACATCAGATCGCCCAAAAATATGGTCTCAAAAGTAAATCTCATGGCCAGGGCCATGACAGGTACTTGGTGGTAAGCAGAAAGCGGCGCAAGGAGGATCTGTTGGACCAGCTGAAGCAAGAAGGCCACGTTGGGCATTATGAGCTTATCATGCCTCAAGCAAATTGAGGTTCACTGCCCGATTTCACTGGTGAAAATTACAAAAGACATTTCTAGATACCTGGTTGAAGAAAAAGATGCTGCATTTCTTGTTGCGTGATACGTTAACGTTAAAATCTATTACTTTGCTCATATGATTTCTAAAACGTTGCTAGACAATTAGGACTGGCCAAGTTCTATTTGAGCACATTAGCACAACCCAACAGCCATCAGTAGTGCTGTTACTGTATGTCTTTGATATTACTTGTTCCTTCACATTTTAATAGTTTTGTAATAGCAAAAACACATGTCCAACCAGAAAGAATTGGACACCATTTGAAATTATACTTCCCTTACTCTTCATAACCTTTTTGACCAAGAAAGGAAAAAATGCCTTGTTTTAAAAACAAAAAGGATAAAAAGCAAAGGAAATGCAGTTTGGAGGAATAAATCTGTATGTAAAGTTGGTATTGATGACAATAAATAAAAATACAGCTTTATTTCTGGAAAAAAAAACCAACAAACAAGTTTGTCAGCTTTTGTGTAAAAAGAAACGTGTGAAAACTGCATTTATTCTTAAGAAAGGTGTATGGAGCAAGATGTCTGTGCTGTGTACGGATGTGGAGAAATGTCCTTACCCACTGTAACAGTAGGGCTTTATTCGTAGGCTTTTACCTTGACCCCCCATACTGACAGTCACTGAATGCACCTTACTCACCAGTGTACAGGACTGAGATGATTCCAGTGGATGTTAACCTTGGAGCACTGCCTGACGTATGTAAATACCAGAGAGAAGTGTGAGATACAAAAACTGGAGGTAACCACGGAGCCCACGTGTCAGAGATGCTAGTGTAGCTTGTGGGGAATGTTACATAACTTATTTTTTTACTTTGAATATACACTCTTTAACCCAAGCAAAATTAAATCTGTGCCTAATTATTTCTCTGCTCTGTGAATGTACCTCTGCTTGTGCTATGTCAAGGGCAACTCGCAAGCAAATGGTTGCATTGCTCTGAAGTGCTGTCAAGTGTGGCATCTTGTTGAAGTGCTCCTGGAGTCAGGAGTGCTGCTCTGCTGCTCCTGCCTGGCAAGCAGGCTGTGCTGCTGCGTGGGCCGCGCCTCCAGCAGGGCCATGAAATGGAGCTGTGCGAGCCTTGGGGGAGCGCCCACATCGTGCCTGGAAAGCAGGGAGGTCAGGCAGAGACCTTGGAAGAGCTGAGTGGGAGATCTGTCCAGAGATGCTGTTCTTCTGTCACCCGTGGGGCTGATTCTCTGTGCGAGGACAGCTGGTGAGAGCACTCAGAGTGGAAGTTGGAGGAGAACAGGAAATATGCCTCAGCTATTGCTTTTGTTCATCTGCTTCCCATATTATCTCTTCATTTCTTTATGTTGTGTTTTCATTTCTTACACTGTTCTTTTTTAATACTGGGTGACTGAGCCTCGCTGATGGAGCAGAAGATCCTAGAGATGTGCATTTGGAGAAACTTTCAGCCAAAGAAAGGAGGAGGTTCTCCTGGAGGACTTCACTTACAGGTAAGACTCGCTCGGGACAGAGAGCGTCTCTTCCTGTCTTTAACTGGGTGGCTTCAGCTCGGGCACCTGAAATAAAAACATGTTGCTGCTGCTGCCTTTGAAGGACAGTGGCAGAAAACTCTGAAAGGGTTTTTCTTTATTCGTGCACTGTGCATTCTGCTTGTGAATTCTGCTCCCAGGGATGGTGGGTTAAAGCAGATGGAGGTGTAGGAGTCTGGAAGAAGCCTGCTACTTCCGAGTATTCCTGCAGGCAGGAGTGCAGCTCCCCCTCCTAGCTGGGTTCTGCAGCAGGTCCTTCGAGCTTGGTGCCACTGGGAAAAGTGGCAAGAGCCCCAGGGCAGTGTTGGGCTGAGAAATCTTTCTGCTGAACAGCACGGGACGGGGTGCAGGATGTGGCACCACCACAGCAGTAGTTAGCAGCAGTGAGTCTGTACCAGGCGATGCTGTTTGCTGTGCTGGGTAGCATCCCTGCCTCGTGGCTGTAAATCTGTACCAGGTTGGGTACCTCTGTTGCTTCCTGGTTGAATTAGTGGGAGTATTTTTGGTGACCATTAGAGCTGAAGAATCGCTCTCTGCTTCATCGCCTGTGTTTATGTGGCTTGTAAGCTCCCTGGAACCAGCTCTGTATGGTTTGAAATTTTGTGGATGAAGGACTTGCATAGGAAAGCGGTGAAGGCGAGATTTTTTCATTTCTGGCTGCCTTAGGGCTGATGCCAGCCTTTGTTTTTGAGTAGCAAGAGATACAAAAATGGAGGGAGTGGGGCAGGTGATGCTATGATATGAGATGAACATGAGCCGTTCAGAAAGGTGTCTGCTGTAAAGGCAGAAATAGTTACACAGGCACAGGGAAATGGCCACGGTCCCTCATGTACCATCTGGTTGGCTTCAGTCTTCCCAGGCGTTGGGAAGTTTGTTGGGTGTTTGCTCTGCGTAACTCGATGGTTGTTGCTCAACTATCTCTTGATTTGGGCAAGTTTTGCACAACAGATGCTTAAGAATCAAGATTACTTGAGCCAGATATACTCTGCCCATACACTCCAAAGGGCCTGTCAGCTCTAGCCCTGTGCATGAAATGAAACGACCCCTATCTACCTCTTGCAGTTGGCTTTTTGACATTGCTAAGTAGCAATTGCAAGGGTTCAGCTCAGACAGCCCTTTAGGAAAGCTAGCAAGTGTGACTAAGCACAGCTGCAGTGGTGAAAGGCTGCCCTGCGTAAGGCAGAAGGCCTGCCTGCATTGTCACATGGATGGGCTAATGCCTTTTTTTTCTTTAAGAACCTATCAGACTGTCTTAACTGTGCAGCCAAGGAGCAGAACCTGCTTTTGTTAGATGCCAGTCGTTTTCATCACGTTCTCTCTTCAAAAGTATGACTCTCATGTCAGTTAGTTACTGAGCCTTGTCAGCTACTGTTACTAACACACTATCGCAGGCTTTTTTGCAACAGCTTACTCCTAGGAGTGCTGTCCTGAGTTTCCTGCAGGTACCTGTTTTTCCATCTCCTTGTGAGCTGATCCAGGCCTGTTCTTCCTCCATCTGACGGGCTCCTGTTGTACCTCTGCACTGTGAACACACAGCTCAGCCCAAGCACAGCTCCTGCCCCAAACATTTGGAAGCACACCCCAGCTTTGGTGGTAGATGTTTGCACGCAGCCTGAGATGCCTCCTGCTGCCTCAGAATAACCACAGCTACACACCTCTTGCCTATTTATACAATAAGCATTAAGGTTACACTTTATTTACAAGTTTTGAAAAATGTACAGTTTCTTACATGGGTTACTTGTGCAAAGTTATACTTAACTAACAGACCAATGTGCACACAAAAGACACTGGAACATTGGACAACACAATTGTAGGTTTCATCCCACACTGCTGCTTTAGGAACTGTATCCAAATGTACAAACTTAGCCGTACAAAAAAGTGAGTCTGGACTTAACAACTGTTTTCTCAGAGTTGAAAAAATACTTTGATAAAATTGAAGAGGAACTAACTCAAGCATGCAGCAGTAGCTCACATAAACCACAGTAAACTACAAAGATTGGGAACTGCAGAGACTGAAGTGCCTACCCCATACTTTATTCAAACTTTCCTCGAGGCAAAGCTGGATGCCCAATAACTTATCTTTCTCAGGTGAAGATAAGGGGAGGGAAGAAGACACTAAAAGGAGAATAATTCCACCTCTGGAACGCTTCAGGTTTTACCCCTTCCTTAATACGGAAGGGCTGTAACTCAAGAGTACCGCAGCTCTATCTGCTGTTGTCCAGTAACACCTCAGTAACAGGACTACAGGACGTCAGTGGAGCAGTCTCCATGGGCATGTCCCTTAACACACTACTTTAAAAAAAAAAAACAAAGAGGTTTAATTCTCACCCCAAGTAAAGATCAAAGTACCACACCTGAAGCGATTTATGTATATCTGTACATAAATCTCCCCTGTGAAGTGCAGAAGTGACTGGCGTTCTTACAAACTAGTTAAGAGCTGGGAAACCAATGCAAATGAAGAAAAAAACATCTTCACTCAGTACTTACAAATGCAGTGGGGTCTAAACCAATAGTAAACGACCAGCCTGGACAGATCAGCACTTTAGTAATATCAGTTAAAAAATGTGTATGTATATAAACATCCCTTTTGTCAAGCTACACATAAGCATCACTGTGTATAACACAATTACAATTAAAAGCTTAGTGTACACTACAGAAATGCACAATACTGCCCTAAGACTGGAGAGGGACCACAGAAAATGAATTCAGCGTCAGTAATTCTTTTGCAAGTAACCCAAGTACAGTACATTTGACTTCAAAGTGGGTGCTTTATTATGTCCAAGGAGAAGAAGCTTCAGCAAGGGAGGGTGGCAACGGCACAACAGCTATTCTGCTTTCAAAGTAAATGCAGTGATGCTAGGATGAAGATGACTCAGACACTTCATATACTTTCCTCATCACCAGAGTGTTCATTTGCATCATCCTGGGTCAACAATCACGCCAACTCTGTTCTACTATTGCAGAAACCCGTTTTTCATATTCCCGCTTGTTCTCTTGGTATAGTTGAGCTGCCTGGCTGTTTGCTGGACTGTTGGGATTTGGCTCATCCAACAGAGACTGCACAAAAAGAAAAAAGATGCTCAGACACGTGGACGGACACCGTTCCTGCAACGTATTCTCTAAACTACCCGTGTTAGCAAGGGGGCAGAAGTTCATCCAGATGAGGGCAGGGCGCCCTGCGTTGCCCCAGCTGTAAGTTACTGCAAGCTTTCAGCCGTGCCATCCAGAGCTGGCAGCTCCAGCAACCTCTGTGCAGCTCTAAGGCTGGTTAATTTACACACAGTAAGCATTCACACTTAAAAATATACCAACATTTAGCTCCTTTACTGGCTCTGAGGAGCCAACAGTGCTTTTCCTGAGTTGTTTTCTTTTTCTTTAAAAAAAAAAAAAAAGAAAGCATCCTAATTTCATTCTGCCTTTTCATGCAGGGATCTTTTTTACCTGTATGGATGTTAAGATGGAAGAGACATCGTAAGTAGGACTCCAACGATTCTGAAGAATATCCAGACATATACTACCATCTGCATAGACTAGAAAAGGTTCAAGAAGAATGGCTTAAAACAAATTGTACAGCTGCTCAGTTTTTCCTAGCATTGTCTGATCCTGAAAACCCATACACTGACAAACAGGACAGAAGCCAGAACTGTGTGGCAGACTGAACTCCAACAGACAGGCCTGCATGTAGTAGATGAAGCTTGTCACTGGCAGCTGCCTCAAGCACTCAAGCTCAAACCCTGCTTATTCTTCAATGCCAAGCTTCTCTGTGACACTGCAGCCACCGCTATGGAAAGATGAAGCCACCGAGAGATTGAAGGCAAAAATGTTCAGCTTTCCACATGTGATCCAAATAAGGAGCACTAAAAAAAGAGCTGTTTACATACAAGGTTTCCCCAGAATATCTCTACAGCACCACTGCCTAGTCTCATGACAGCTGTACAAAACCTTCCCTCAGTGCACTGAGCCCACGCAGGCTTACTTGCTATGTGTATGCAGCTTACTTAGCTATCTATACCTGATAAGGTGCAGGTGTGCATGAAGCTAGTATTCCTCTGAGAAAAGGAACCAAGGGAAGGGACTGATTCAGTGATTTACTGGCTGTAGTTGGAAACCAGTACTGCATTTCAAGGTATAGCATTCATACAGGCCCCCAGTTGTATGAAAAAAAATGACAGAAGACAACTGCAATCACAAGTGTAATTATGTACATGTGTGTATAGAGAACAGCAAATAACTTGAAAAGTTCAAGTTCTCTCTGCTGTCACATTATCAGCAGACAGCTGAAAGAGGAGCCTTGCAAAACAGTGCTGCACCACCTGCAGGCTAGGAAGCATCTTCTACTCATCTCAAGACTGAGCACAGCTCACACAGTCACCTACACAGAAGCACACTGGAACTGTGCTTATTAGATAGTGGAAACTCTTATAATAAAAGTCTACTTCTACAGAAAGCTAAATTAAATGTACTGTGTGAATACTTACCATTTGGATGAAACATTTTAGAGACAAATCTAACAGTAGGTGGCTTATTTGGATATTCTTCTGTGAATTCTATTGTAAGTTTGAATGTTCCTGGAGTTGAAAGAGAAATACATTAGCTTTATTTGGAACAAATTTACATGAGATGACCAAGAACCATTCCTATATAGTCATCAACTGATAGAACTGTGCTGGTAAATCCATTGCTGGGCACGGAATGCAGACTGCTGAGTCCTCCCCTGGTACTTCTCTCTGCTATGGCAGTCCCTCCTGCCAATGCTAAAAGGTGCTTAGATTCACAGGATTATTTTTTTTTTAATCAGGTAATGAGATCACAGTGTTAAGCAAGCAGCATTCTTACTAGACATTCTAAACAACAATCTGGCCACTGACTTCAGGTTAGCTACCCTTCTGCTGGGAACGGCTGCTGAAGTCCCAGCCCAACCAGTCTTAGCAGTGCACCAACCTGACTGATTTTAGCCCTTCTCTCCAGGCTGTGGCAATCTGACGATCAGCAGTCTGACACATAAGCAGCCCAAACATGGGTGTGAAGGACTAAGCACTGCTAGTGACCTCTTCACTCTGCCACCATACTGCAGATGCTGGGATATGAAGTGCCTATGCAGCCCAGGAACACCCGAAGCACCTTTGTACAAACACAGCTCTCCTGTAGGAGGAGCACACCAGACCCTACAGTAAGAGCCAGGCAAGCTGCTCAGCAGGTGTAGCACCTGGCTTTGAAGAGGTGGTCTGACACCATCAGGGACAACGTCCCTGCCCCCACCCAGTGCCCAAAAGAGAATTCAGGGGCTCAGACACAAAGCTCATCCTCGCTTCCTGCTGGCACTTTCCTGGCACTAGCTATGGCTGTTCCCTCATTTGTCTGGCAAGCATACCAACAGCTGGTAGCCAAAAAACAGATTTCTGATCCCTTTTTACAGACCAGTACGGAACTGCAGGAATTACTGGGGATTCCTTCTTTGCAAGGCTGTAAACTATAACAAAGGTCATTGCTCTGATGTTCCAGTTTGCACACGAAGTCAGTACGGATGTCTGACAGCTTTCTGTGCAGCTCAAAGTGGAACAGTTTCTGTGCAGCGGGAAGTCTCAGCTGCCTAAAACCAAGTTTTTGCCTGTTGGCTATTTTTATTAGCAGCCCAAAAACGTAAGAGCACAGAGCCAACAGCATGCCATCCTACTGGAAAGCAAAGGAACAATAAGAACATTACAGTTTTCCAAACAAGAGAAGTCTGTGCATTAAGATCACTCAATGAAGCGGAAGCCTGCAATGAGGCTACTGAGTTTTACTCTTGCTAATCCAGGGGCACAGAGACAGATTTGAGACCAGCCAAGTCTGTAACAAACTGCCAGCTGCAGACATCCCCCAGACCTCCCTTCCCCACAAGGCACAACCCTGGTGATGGGAGAGCTTTAGAACCAACCAAACACGGGAGGAACTCCCAAAGCAGGCACTACTGTGGAAGACTGACCAAGCAAGCAGTAGGGTACAAATCAAGCTCAAACCTTCAAAAAACAAAGTTCTGTAAATTTACTCAAGAAAAGGAACGTTATTTTAGAACACCCACTGAAGCAAAAGGAGACAGATAAGATGGCCAAAGAACAAATCAAGGGCAGTCTGGTCTTAGAATCCATTTAAAACAACTGCAAATGGGGAAGCCACCCGTCTCATTGGGGACAGGACAGCATTACTTTGAGTGCCAACCCGAGTGCGTGGCAGGGCAGCCTCCAGCTGCAGTACCTCCCGACTCAAGTCAGGATCCCAAGCAGCAATGGCTCTTTGAAAGAAGTCCTGCAGCATGCTCACTGCTGAGCTCTGTTAGCAGACAGTTCCAAGGACTCGGTGAACTGCAGCCCGGGGTCACTCACACAAATAGGACGGGTGTGACAACAACACATTGCTGGGACGAGTCCCTCATCGTCCACAGCATCACCAACCTTACAGCTTTCAACTCGCGATCCTTCCAACCTGTTCTTGACAGCCAAGTTTACAACAAAGGTTTTTGTATTCGCTGTCATCCTACAAATGCTGGGATCATCTTGCTCCCAGAACGTTCCCACGTCTGTTCTGCGCTTACCTCGTCCATCTGCTTCTCCTGCCTCAGCTCAGAGCCTCCTCCAAGCCCCATGCCTGGCCCCGCAGTGCCCACAGCCCCGCCAAGCCTCCACATCAGCACCCATAACGCAGTGACAGCCCTGCCTCCCCCACCTGAGGATACTGACCCCATATTCCTTTGGTAATGGACAAGCCATACTGAGGGCAAATGCATTGCTTTCTCTGTTCAAGCTGCCTGCACGATGACAGGAAGACAGGATACTGCAGTAGCTATTACTTAACTCTCCTCACGCCAGGAATCCTGCGCTAACCACAGCATCAAAATTCAGCTTCAGAGAAACGGGTCTGTAGAGCTTGGGGGAGCTTGGGTTTCCATCACAGGGGCAACATGAGCAGTTCACATGCCACAAGCACAACAGATTCTAAGAAATATGGTAAAGGCAAAATAAACATCCTTGAGGTCCTACTGCAGACATCTGCAACTCAATGCTTTCAAAGCAGGAAATGGAAGTTTTGCTGCTGATCTAAATTAGCAGTTGCTCACAGGCCAAGTCATCCTTCAGTTGAGAAGACACCTCGAATGTCTGGAGGTGGAAGGAAGGGAGGGTTGTTATCAGCATTTTGAACAGCACGTAAACATGCATTTGAGCTTAGGGCTTTCAGTTCAGGCAAAGCTATGAAAGCTCAGAAGCTGAGACTGAAAAAGGGACTCACCAGAACAAGGATGAAGAACAGCAGTTCCCACCATGCTGAAATTATTAAAGCTACAACAACTGACATTTTTCACAGCCTACTTTCACAACCTGAAGTCTTACAGCACTACCCAGGAGGGACAGAGACTAGAAACAACAATACAGAGGTGCACCAGTGTACCCTGGATCCACAAGAGCACGAACAAAACAAGCCCTAATAACAGCTCCACACTATAAATAAAAGTCTTCTTAATTTTAACTACACTGAGCTCAACTGCATCTGAACTGTGCTACCACCTGTCCTCTCACTGAAGGGAGAGAGCAGAGCAGGCACCAGCAGTGCCATATCTCTGGGCTCCATCCAGCATTTGTTATCTAGCACAACATAAAGTACGTCCCAGAGAAACAGTGACAAACATGATCTGCTTTCCTGAGAGTGCACTGTGAAAAACACTGCTAAGAAAACAGCAGTTCATCACCCACCAAGATTGTAAGATCAGCCAAAGCAAAAGGACAGCAGTAGCATAGGCAAGTGGACTTCAGGCTGCTGCAAGAACAAGGTGCCACAAGTTTTCAAGATAAAGGCACAATGCTACCCAAGCACAGACAAAAATCAAACCAGCACAGATCTCTAAAGCAGCCTCCAACCTTCTGCAACTAGGTGGAAATATATGGGAAAACAACCATTATGCTACCTGTTAAAATCACGTTGTACTGGAAGAGACTGACCACAGCAACAACCTGTGCTTTGCCACACTGCAGGGAGAGCCTCTCTGCCAGACAGCAGATTGCTGGAAGAAGCAGAGCAACAGGAGGCCAGGCAGCAGAAGCAACCCTCAGTGAAGTTTAAGGGAACCCTCAACCCTAAGCTTTCCTATCTATTGCACAGAGGTTGGCCTAAATAACCTTTAAAGGTCTCTTCCAGCTCAAACAATTCTCTAAGAAAGATAACAGAATGCATTTGGTCTACCAGCTTTATGTACAGTGTTATGGAACACGGAAGCTCCAAACAGTAGTGCTCTGAAAAGCTCCTCCAGCAGGATTCTTAACTAATCAATTAGAAGTATTAACTGTAGATTTTGGAGTTTTTAGGCCTGAAATACTTAAAATATATTTAATCCTCACAGAAAACATCTGGATTTTCAGATGCTCACCCAATGATAAACAAGCAGCTAGTCAAGAACGATGTAAGAGTTGAGAAGTTTTGATTATATTTTTGGCATGAGTCACAGAGATCTAGGATTAATTACAGACTGCACCCGAAGCATCTTAAAAAATGTATCCTTGATTTCATTCGGACAGCATTTCACATCTAACAAGGTCTCACAGTGATGCTGAAGTGTTCATAACATCAGTAAGGCCTTAAGAGGCATCGAGGCCAAACTGAAGCTGCCTAGAGAAGGCCTGGGTCAGAGTCTGTGGAGGCAGCTATAGAAACTAAAAGCTGCTTTCAACCTTTAACTCTGGGTACCACTGACTGCAGCTGAACAGAACAGATGCCAACACAGAATTCCATTCGCACGGGACTTACGGGCAAAGCACCGAAACGTCAGAAGGAACGTATCTCAAATGATGGCACTTTGACAGCAGCCGTACACCGGGCTTTGGCCGTGCTGCACGTACTGCTGTCCCCTCCTGAACACACCCCGGGGCGCTGGGCCGTGCTGGACTCCCTCAAACCTCGCTCTCGCCCCCCCCCGGCTCCCGTCCTGCTGCCGTGACGCCCACCCTCCACCCCGCAGCCACACTCACCGTCCTCGAACGGGGTTCCCTCGGGCCTGCGGGGGAAAGAAGCAGAGCACAGCGTTACGGCGGCGCCCGGCCGGCCCCGCGCCCGCCCCCCGCCGCTCGGCACTCACCCGAAGATGACGGCATTCCACACCATGATGTTGTTCTCGGAGGGAGCCCCGCTCACCCCGGCCGGGGGATCCTCCTGCAGCCTGCGGGCACAGCAGTGCGGGCTCAGCGCGGCGCCCCCCCGACCCGCCCCTGCGCATTCGGCGTAGCCCGGGAGGAGAGCCGGACGCCGCTGCGCAAACGGCGTAACCCGCCGCGGGCGGCGCGGCCCGGCGCTACGCAATCGGCGGAGCGCGCCCTGCCCCGCCGCCATGTTGTGCGGCCCCCTCCGCGCCCGGCGGCCCGAGCCCCGCACCCTCTCGCCCCCCCGCTGCCCCTCCGCCGGCGGCCTCGGTACCTCTTGAAGTCTCGCATGAGGCGCCTACGGGCCGGAGTGGACATGGCGAGTCGGGGTTACGAATCACTCATACACCGCCGGAGGGAGGACGGGGCGCCCGGGAACGGCGGCGAACTCCGACCGAGGCGGCGGCGATAGCGAACGGGAGCGGCTGCGGCCTCTACCTCTGAGGCGGGGGCGGGGCGAGACCCCGGGCCGCACCGATCCCTGCGCCTGCTGCCGGGCGATCCCGGCACGTACCAACAGCCGCGGGAGGGGGGGAGGCGGAGCCGGATACCGCCGTGCTGCCGGCCCGGCCGCTCCCACCGCGGGAGGAGGGCGGGGGGCGGGGCCCGAGGCGCCGGGTCGTACCAACAGCAGCGGCGGGCGGGGGGGACGGCAGAGCCCGTGACGTCACGGGGAAGATGGAACCGCCTTCCCCAGCGGCGGCGCTGGTGGGCCGGGCCGTGAGGCGGGAACGCGGGCGGGCCCGGCGGGGGCGCTTCGAGGCGGGGCTGTGCGCCCGATCTGCGTGAGCACGGCGGCTCTTGGGGAAACGGCCTGCGCTGCGTGTGTAACGGAGCTCAAGAGCAAACAGCTTCTGTCTCTGCCGGTGGGGGTGTTAGGTGCGGCCCATCTTCCTCGGCTTCCCCCTCACGCTTCATCTGCAGACGGGCTAAGCAGAGCCCGGCCTGTCCGTGCCGCCGTTCCTGCTCCCCTCTCCCTCCGCACTGTGGGCAGCCCCGCCCACTCGGGCCACAGCTCAGAGCTGCCGGAAATCGTGCCGGATCTACCGGAAGCCGTGCCGGATCTACCGGGGGTCTCGCGTAGACTGCGCCTGCGCGCTGGCCTCAGAGCTCCCCGTCCCCCGCCGTCGCCATGCCGAAGGTGGTGTCGCGCTCCGTCGTCTGCTCCGACACCCGCGACCGCGAGGAGTACGACGATGGCGAGAAACCGCTGCACGTCTACTACTGCCTGTGCGGGCAGATGGTGCTGGTGCTGGGTGAGCGGGGCGGCCGGGGGCGGCGGGCGGGGCCGGGGGAGGTGCGCGGGGCGGTGCCGCTATCCTGGTGGTCTCCTGCCCGCAGACTGCCAGCTGGAGAAGCTGCCCATGCGGCCGCGGGACCGCGCCCGGGTGATCGACGCCGCCAAGCACGCGCACAAGTTCTGCAACGCCGAGGAGGAGGAGACCGTCTTCCTGCGCAGGTTGGCGCGGAGCGGCCGGGCACGGGGGGACCCGCCGGGGTGGCTCGGCGTGGCCGTGACGTCTCCTGTCTCTCCCGCAGGCCCGAAGGCATAGAGCGGCAGTTCAGGAAGAAGTGTGGCAAGTGAGTGAGTGGTTTCCGTTGGTAACTGTTAGCTGGTCTGCTGACTACAAGAGCCTAGAACCCGGGGTTGCTCACGGCAGGATGGGCTTTTATTTCCAGGTGTGGATTACTGCTTTTCTACCAGCACCAACAGAAGAATGCGCCGGTGACTTTCATTGTCGATGGTGCTGTGGTCAAGTTTGGACAGGGCTTTGGGAAAACCAACATATATACTCAGAAGCAAGAACCTCCCAAAAAGGTAATCTGCTCTAGAAGTGAAAGGGCTGTCTCCCCTTTTCAACATGCTGTGAGTGAAATCACATATTAAGGAAGAAAGAAGAAAGAAATGGACCTGCGAACCGTAACTCAGTTCTGGGTCTTCTCCTTCTTTGCCTTGAGTTTAGTACTGCAGAGGTTGCTGCATCTGGAAGTCTCAGCACAAAGAAAGCAAAAGAAATTTGGAAATGTGGACTTTGCCTTATTTCGAAGCTTAGTCACCTGAAAGCCTCCATTTGTGAATAGGTCAGATCAGTAATAGGTGTGGCAGTTCTCAAAATTTGGCCTGAAGTGTCAGTGAGTTTGATTCTGATAATCACATCGCTAATTCCAGAAGCTGTTGAGGGTGTTTCTTTGCCACCAGCTGAGTTCAGGTGATCTTAGTGACTTGCATGAGAAACCTTAAAAGCCTTGGAGGAGGAAATAACCCATAATCTCAAGACTTTTCCCAAGTTTTAACAAAATGCTTTGCTTCTTATCTAGGTGATGATGACCAAACGGACCAAAGACATGGGCAAGTTCAGCTCTGTTACTGTTTCCACAATCGATGAAGAAGAGGAGGAGATCGAAGCAGTGAGTTTTGTCTGCCCTTGGTGGCAGTCGTGCCAATGCTCAGAGCTGGCATCTCACTGTTTGGATGAGGTGTTGATGTTCAGGGTTTGCTATTGCAAAGCGATGCTGTTTGTGTTTCAGAGGGAGATTGCAGATTCCTATGCACAGAATGCAAAAGTGATTGAGAAACAGCTGGAACGCAAAGGAATGAGCAAAAGAAGGCTACAGGAGTTGGTGAGTGGTTTGTTTTTAGTGATGAACACAAGTCCATTAGAACTGTTAACTTTGCATACAGGAGCTATTTGCACGTCTGAATGTAGAGAAGTCCTGGTAAGGTCATGGGTAAGGAGCAGCTTTGGGAAGACTTCTTTTTTCTTTACAGGATGAATAGAGATGTTCCAGATTTATTGAATGTAAAATTGTACAGTTACCTACAGAACTAACTGAAGAGCAGACAGGAGAGCTTTTGCAGGGAGATTTGCACAGCCTGTTGTTCAGGGAACACAGACTGGGGGGACCATGCTGAGGCTCAGCCAGTCGGCACATCTCTAATGCTGTGCTGCCAAGCATGCTGGACAGAGCAGGTCCTTACCTTGAGGTGTCAGGGCAGGCCAACAGCTACCAGCACAAAAGTGTCCTGAAGAATTAGCAGCAAGAACATCACAGCTGATCTTACCTGCTGTGGCAGGAGAGTAGTAGATGGAGGGGAGAAAAGCGTGCAGCTTCCATCTCAGGATGGGGGCCTACAGGACAGCTGGGGAGGGACTTCTTATAAGCAGGGCAAGGGAAAGTGGTTTTAAACTGGAAGAGTGTGATTTAGACTAGATATTAGGAAGTTCTTTACTATGAGAGTAGTGAGACACTGGAACAGGTTGCCCAGAGGCTGTGGATGCCCCATCCCTGGAAGCATTCAAGGCCAGGCTGGATGGGGCTGTGAGCAGCCTGCTGTCACGGGGGGTGTCCCTGCCTATAGCAGGGGGTTGGAAACAGATGATCTTAAAGGTTCCTTCAAAGCCAAACCAGTCTGTGATTCTATGAAATGGTCACCTGTGCAGTTAGACTTGGACATCTCATGACTTTAAAGGCAGTCCCCTTGTACTGTAGGGGAGGAGGGAGTCAGTGAAGAACTGAGTTACTCTTGTTTCTGGTGTGAGAAGCTTGTGATGTTAGGATAAGAAAGACACAACTCACTGGAGCACTGAAAGGAAATGTTCTGAGATATCATGTCATAATTTTCTTAGGCTGAGTTGGAAGCCAAGAAAGCCAAGATGAAAGGAACACTGATTGATAACCAGTTCAAATGAAGCACTCCACATCTGCTGTGTCTTTGGAGACAAATGAAGCAACCAGAAACTATGCAGGTCTGTCAGCAAAGACAGCATTCAACAAGCTTGGAAGATGACTCTCTCTCCGGTGTAGTTGGTACTCTGCTATGAATTTCAGTACTTGGAACAGCACTAGAAACCTTGTGGAAACTGAATCTCTACACAATGGAAAGCTGTTGCAGCCAGAAAATCTTTGCTGGGTGCCTTTGTGAGTTCAGTGCACTTTTAAGTACTTGTCTTTTCATTTTGATGGTTTTGAAATGTGTAAGAAACCCATAAATGTATTAGACAGGTCAACTGTATAGCAAAATCATTACAAAAGTGAGCTTTGTTCACTGGGATAATTTAAAATGCATCCAAAACGTGCAGCATTCTTAGAGGCGTGCCGTTTCAGGGCAGGCTGGAATGGCTCAGGAGGTTTGGGGCTACGAGCAGCAGGCAGTCTGTTGCAGGTAACCAGTACATGCTTGGCCATGGCTCTAATTCTTAGCCACTGTTGAACACTGGAAAACTGCAGCTGTATGGAATTACACTGATGGCTATGGGAACATGAAATCCAGCCCTGTTTTATACTGCTGAAAACAAAACCTGCCAGAGTATTACACCTCCCAGGAGTATAAATGTGTTGCTGGAAAGTACTGATGTGTGTGCTGATCATTGAAAGCAGAGTTCACTTGCATCTCTGAATTCACCAGCTGTTGGAATTGTAGAACGTGAAGAAAACTGTTTTCAATACATTGACACTTAGAGACTTGGACAAAGACAGTGTTAAGAATCGCTGCATGAAATAACTTGTTTGGGAAACAGGTTTTTTTAATCTTATGTGATGTGATAACAGTGGTCCCTAGCCTGTGTCACTGTTACTTGGGATTAAATGCCATTTAGTGGATCTGAATGCTTTTCCTGGGGTGTTCTTACTCTCCTGCATATGACAACATAGCAGCTAAGCAATATACAAAATGCTTCATTTCACACAGTTCTTATGAAAGATTCTTTATAATCAGTATAGGTTTTCCATCTGACTTGATAACCTTAAATGGGAAAACTTGGATCTGCTTAGATTAAGGATGCATACCTCTTTCCTTGGGAAGATAAGATGGGAAGGTGAGAAAGAGCTGCTGCAGAGCAGGCAGCCTGGATGGGGGATGTCTGGGTCAGCTCTGGAAGGCAGGGGCCTGCGTGCTGATTTAATGCCAGGTGGGGTAAGCACATATTCAAGTTAACTTGAGCAGTGCTGACCTTATTCAGTGCTGATCTTCAGCTAATCCAAAGTCTATTTCTAGAGCAATCATAAGGCAGTGGATGTGTGATAATTGGGAAGGGGATGAGAGGGTGCAGCCTTACCCAGAACGTTGGAGCTGCCCAAGCCCTAAAGAACGTGCAGCTGGTCTCCCTCGGCCAAGGAAATGTTTTTCCAGGACCCAGAGAAAGGGCAGAAGAAAGATTTCATTCTTATATGAAGTGCTGCTGAATTCATCTGCCTGCTCTCTTGGAACTAGGTTTACTAAAGTAGCCATAAAGGCTAGCACCTGTATTTTAATGTCTTTATAAATCCAATTTTTTTTCCAAGTAGGAGCCAGAGATGGACGCTAGCTTTGAAATTTGAAAATCAGTGTTGAACAGTGTGAAATCTTCTGGGATGCAAACTTCACTGTCTGCAGTTGTCATAAACGATGAGGTGTGGCTCTGCTTCGAGACAGTCCAAGAACAAAAGTCCACTGCAGACCAGTGTTATTTGTGCACCTTCCTGCAGAATCACAGGAGCTGACTGCTCGAGTGTGTTGCTGGCTTGGGTACCAACTGTTAACCCTGGGTTCTCCCTAGACCTATAGCTGGGGTGTGAGTTGGTTAGGGTTGGGAGTGGAGAACTGCCAGTGGAAGTGGGGCTGCCAAAGCCAGGTAAGCAGCAGGGAAAAAACAGAAAAGAAAAGAAGAAAAGCCACCCTCTCCTAAGAACCTGTTAAATACAGTGGTTTTAAGTCTTGGGCTATGAGTCAGCCAACAGTTCAGTAAAGTTCAGATTTGGGGTTAAGGCCAGGAGTGACAAAACACAGGACTTCAGCCAAAGTGTGAACAGGATCTGCTGGCGGGGCTGATGAGGCACAAATAAAACCTGGTGACCAGCGGCTCAGCACAGGTTGTCCAGAGTAGCTATTAACGCTGTCATCGATTTCTCCAGCTGCAAATCTCAAGCCTTAAAGGCAGTGTTAGCAGCACAACAAAAGTACTCTTTCTTTCTCACTTTTAAAATACCAGGCCATGCACATCAGGTGTTTGTTGCCTTTTTGTAATGACAGCTGTGCCTCCCTCATCTCAGGACTCTCACAGACTCAAAAAGAACTGAGCATTCTGCCAACCTCACCGACTCTTGGATATTTTTAATGCAGTAGTTACACAACGTGTGGCTGGAACATCTACAGAACAGAGACTGACACGGTACGTTATTAAACATGCATTTCTGAACGAGTCTAACTCCATCTAGGTCACAACGATTTAAATCAAGCTGAAGTTGCATCTCTAGAGCTAAATGAGCTAAAAGATGTTATCTGACAACAGCAACAGGAAGCAGGGGCTCCTACTTCAAGTCCTCAATTCAGAACAAAAAGCACCTTAGCAGACTAAATAGCTATTCTGTACAGCTTCTTACACCCAAGCAGTAAGCAGCAGTGTTGAGATCAGACAAAGGACGGATTTTGTGCTCCCGTGAAAGCTGGCCTTAGTTTTTATGTCTGTGTAAATACAGGTAGGTAACAGTGGTTTGTTTTGGTGGTGGTTGTTATTGTTTAGCTGAGCTTTTCTGTAAGAACTTGTCTGGATGTGGAGGTACTGCAAGGCAGCACGTGAATTAAAAATGGAGGAGCAAATCTGTTCCAAAAGTAATGTAAATCTGTTCCAAAAGTAATGTCACACGTGGCCAATTTCAACACTGATGTATTTCAGGGGTTTGTCTAGTCCAATTTCCAAGAGCCTTAGGAGCAACATGGTCTGAGTTGCTGTGTTGGAACAGTTCTGCGTGAAGTAATGCTGCCTTATTCCTTATAATGTGTGAAATAAAACCCCACAGTTTGTAAGCACTGAGCAGAGGCAGTAACCAGAATTGCTGGTGTTAATTGCAGCTGTACCCAGGAGCCGGGTCCCCTGCCACCACCCTGCATGCTGGGGTGCCAGGCAGCACTGGAGCTTGCTGGCATTTTGAAACTGTGCACGTTGCTGGGTTTGAGCAGCAGCAGTGCCCACGGTGGGCATGCAGGGGTGGTGCACGCCAAGTGGGTGCTAAACATGGGCAGTGCCCTTCAGCATCCCCCACAGGAGGTAAAAGAGTAACTGGGGAGCCCAGCAAGCTGCAGTGAGTGCTGTTCAGCCCAGAGGCAGCCCCAGGGGCAGCTATGGGGCTGGGCACCACACAAAGCTCAGCCTCAGAGCCTGAAGGAGGCAAATTGTTCTGGAGCTATTAGTTTGCCTTGGGCTGTGTGGTAGCCAGTACACAGACAGCTTGCTATGACTCCCTGGACTGTTGCAATGGATATTTATAAATGCACTCTACCTTTTTGGGGTGACATGGTGAGTGGCTGTGTAACAGTGCTGGCAGATCAGCCTAAGCCCAGCTACATTCAGCTTCTGACATTGTTATCTGAGACCCGTTGGGCTGCACTGGCAACCTCCAGCCCACTTGTGGCAGCCATCCCAACACCGAGGCCAGCCCTGCCACTATGTCACCAGGGCCTGGCCGCTGCTGTGCATACCAAACCTGATTTGCTCATCATCTCTGCCCACAGGACACTACCTTTGGGTGGATGCCGTGGTATTGATTTTCTCTGTGTGACCTAAAGCCACCTCTTCCCCTGCTCCTGTGACCCTTCTCCCTGCCCAGGACAAGCCACACGCTGAGCTGCTGCCAGCCCTCTGCGCCATGCAGCACCTGCCCCAGCTGCTAGCAAATATTTACCACCACCCTGCGGGCAGCCTGCCTGTGTCAACAGCTCATCAGTCAGGATTTACAGCTGCCTGCAGGGGCTGAGAGGAAAGCAGCCTTGCAGGAGCTCAGCCACCACGAGCCACCAGCAAAGGGGAAGCAGAACAATATTTCTCACAGGAAAACATTGCTCATAAAGAGGATCCTGCAAGAACAAGGATCTTGGCCCTCCTGTGACATGCTCCCGTGGGCAGCAGAAGCAGGGCCTGGCTTCCAGCCCACCTGCTGCCACCAGGAAAGGAAATGTTCCAAAAGATCCAGGGGGCTCAGCAACACAGCAATAACCTCAGCGAGCTCTTTGTTAATTAGCAAGGGGCTCCCCAGCTTGGCTGCCTGGTGGCCACTTCTGAAGGCGCAGCCCACCATGGCTCACATGAAAGCTCAGCCTGTTTCCTTTCCACCTCAGGAGCTCAAGGACAGCTGGAAAGCAGCAGGCGAGGCTCTTGCAGACCTGCATCTCCACTGGCACACAGAGCCCTGCACCAACCAGTGCCACCGTCCTCGCACCCCAGCAGCACCCCACACACCCATTCACGCTGACCCAACCATGCTGGCTGTGAGCAGCTGGTGCTGCACTTGTGCTCAGCAGCCCCAGTTCTATTTCAGCAACAAAAACTACTGCCTTTTGCCACACAAGTGTGTTTACCTGCCTCAGACAGTGGCTGAGATCCATTTTGATGATTGGGATCAACCACTTCAAGCAGGTCTGAGCAGCCAGAGGAGCAAAGAGCAGAGGCAGCATAGTCAGCCCAGTGCAGCCTCCACACTGAGCTGACAGCTGTGTTCTGGTGGCTTGCAGTACCCAAGGAGTCTGGGCAGAAGCCAAGCCACACACATTCCCGAGTCTCACTGCGTTTTCCCCAAATTGCCCCATCAGTACGAAGGAATTTCCACCAAACTTGAGACTAGGAGAAGCTTAGCTTGATGGTAAGCAGGCAGTGGGCCTGCAGAGCTATCTCCCACCCGGGCAGGCCCAGCAGGTGCACAGGCATCATCTTCAACCCAGCAGCACAACACCTCCATGCAAGGACAGGTCTAGCCGGGGGCTTTGCAGAAAGAACAGCAATTACCCACACTTATTTTCTCTGGCTGGGTTTTAGCATGTCCAAGTAGGGAGTTCAGTTTCTAAGCTAGAACACACGATGCTGGCTCTGCTTTTCCAGACTGCTGTGGATACTCCTTAATACATTCCTCTGGTCTCCCAGATGTTTAGTCCAACTGGGACAGTTGGTGCTTCGCAGGAAAAGGTTCTGGCACTTGGCATTTTGAAAAAGCTTTCATCAGCCCCAAGTGGCAGACAGCCCCAAGGCAGGTCTGGTGGCACAAAGCTAGTGCATGCCCCTTAGTTACTACCAGCACTCACTGCTGACCTCCTCCAGGAAGGAAACACTTTCTCAGCAGGCTGCACTGCATTCATGTACTGCAGCCCACAGTCAGTGCATCATGCAGGGAGGGCTTCATCTTCCCCTTCCACAATCACTGCACAGAGAGCCCCGGCCCCTCACACTGCAGCTGCTACGAGAACAACCACAAGACGAGTAAAGCTGGCGTCAGATTTTTATTTCTTCGTACTCTTTAAACAGGAGTGACTGAAATAGAAACCATGTTTGAGTCCCAGCAGTGGGAATGATTTGATAAAGATGGGGCAGGAGGTTGTCCCTACCCCATGCCAACCTGTATAAATATCATCCGTTACTGTTAGTAACTAGACAGTTTTCATACAAGTCCATGAATGGTCATAGATAACATTACAACATGCCAGTTCAAAACAAGAAATAACTTATGTGTACTTCTTAATTTCGTCATACAGAACTAAGACAAAAGCACCACCCATTCCTCGGAGCACATTCGACCATGCACCTTTGAAAAACGCCTTGGAGCCCTCGTCCCGGGCGATCTTCCGCCAGCAGTCAATAGTGCCAGAGTACATTATGTCAGCTGTGGGAACAGACACTGTTAGACACCTGGTGCCTATGACCCCCAAAATCCAGATCAGAACCAACCTAACATATCTGGCAGTTTTACAACCTCAAGCACCCATTTCTTGGCTTACTTTTAGAGGATGAGATTACCCTGTGGTCTCATCCACAAGGTCTGTGTTACCCTCAGGAGAGGCTGGATGGACCAGTTTGAGCAGAAAGCAGCTAATATTTGCTAGACACCAACACTTCCAGACCCAAAAGCTATTGCACAGTCAGCCAGGCTGTGCCTGCACTGAGGGACATCCCTTCTTAGCCCAGAGACATGAGTTTGCTTGCACCCTCGGGCAAGTTCTGCCATTCCTACCTACTGAACAAACCCAACTTGCATGTTCCCCTTACAGGGATGCCACAGGCTCCAATCTGTTTGCCCCCTACCTGACATCTCTGTGAGCTGCAGGATTCGAGGGGACTGCAGAAGCAGAAGGCGGCATTTAAAGGCCCTGATGAAAGGCAGCACACTCCTGCCCCCAGCTCAGAACTGCTGCCACATCTTGATTCAGGGATGCCCACCAGCTCCTAACACACGGAGGGAAGGAGCGACTTACTTCCTTTACGGCCGGACTGCATCATCATGCGGCGCCGAACTGTATCAAAGGGATAGGAGGTCAAACCGGCGACCGCAGTGACCGTCTGAGCAATCATCCAGCTGACCACGATGTGGGTGTTCTTTGGGTCAGGAAGCATTCCTGCAGGAGAGAGGTTCTGTGTGAGAGCAGCGGGCGAGCCGGCAGCACGCACAGTGCAGGATGCGGGCCGGCACCTCCACGGGAGCGCCGTGCCACCCCACCTACCCTTCGCGGTGTCGTAGATGCCGAAGTAGGCGGCTCTGTAGATGATGATGCCCTGGACAGACACGTTGAAGCCCTGGTACAGACCCCTGAGGCCATCCGAGCGGAAGATTTTCACCAGGCAGTCACCGAGGCCGCTGAACTCGCGGTCGGCCCCGGCTTTGCCCACGTCGGCTGCCAGGCGGGTTCTGGCGAAGTCGAGGGGGTACACGAAGCAGAGCGAGGTAGCGCCGGCAGCGCCGCCGGACGCCAGGTTCCCGGCGAAGTACCGCCAGAACTGGGTGCGTTTGTCCACGCCGCCCAGGAAGATCTGCTTGTACTTGTCCTTGAAGGCGAAGTTGAGCGCTTGGGTGGGGAAGTACCGGATCACGTTGGCCAGGTTGCCGCGCCAGAAGGAGAGGACGCCCTGCTCGCGCGGGATGCGCACCACGCAGTCGATGATGCCCTTGTACTGCTTGTCGGCGGCGATCTGCTTGCTCGCGTGCTGCACCTGCGAGGCCCGCAGCGCCGTCAGCGCCGCTCCGCGCGCCCGTCCGCCCCCCCACCGCCCCCCTCTCCTTGCGGCGACCTTGGAACGCCCGCCGCCCCCGTCCCGCCGCTCACCTGCAGCAGCAGCTTCACCCGCTCGATGGGGGCGACGGCGGTCTTAGAGATGGCGGCCGCCACCCCCCCGGCGAGGAAATCCTTGAGGAAGGACACGGCCGCGTCGGCCATGGCGGGAGGCGGCGAGGCGAGGCCGGGCGGAAGGAGAGGGGAGGCGGCGCTGCGGCAGCGAGGCGGGCGCGGGGCCGAAATGGCCGCCTTATATAGGGGCGGCGGCGGACACGTGGGCGGGGGCGCGCCACGGCAACGCGCCGCCGCGTTCCGCCCGCCCATTGGCTGCGGGAGGGGGCGGGGCCGCCGCAGCGAGGCGGGGCTTCGGGCCGCCGAGCGGCGCAGGGGGGCGGGAGACGGGCCGGGCCCGACGGCGACGGCCGCGGGCTGAAAGCGGCCCTCCGTGAGCTCCCGCCGCGTCAACGGCCGCGGCGCTGCTCCGCGTCACTCGGCCTCGGGCACGGCGGCGGGCCGGCAAGCAGACACGCGCACGCCGCCGCCGCACAGCGCCCACGGCCGCTCCGTGACCTCGGTCCCCGTTGCCACGCACCACGTAACGTGCAGTGGAAGCAGGTTGGTTGAGTGCTCCGTGAAATAGTTTTGTTACCTTGCGGAGGGGTTTCTCACAGAATCACAGCACCTTACAGCTCCTCCAGCCCCTGCCATAGGCTGGCTGCCCCCCTGCTCAGGCTGCCCAGGGCCCAGCCCACCCATCCCACTGCAGGCTGGGTGCACACAGCTCTGGGCAGCAGTGCCAGGGCCTGCAGAAAGTTATTTCTGACATCCGGCCACAATTTCCCCTCCTTTAGGTTAAAGCCCTTCGTCCTATCACTGTCAGCTCCTCTCAAGCACTGTAAGGCTGCAATGAGGTCTCCCCAGAGCCGTCTCTTCTCCATGCTGAACAAGCCCAGCTCCCTCAGACTTTCTTCATAGGAGAGACCAACCTCACCTTCCGAGTGCCTTAACATCTCTTCCAGGAGGACCTGCTCCATGAGTTCAGACTCAGGAGCCTGTGGCTCCCCAGCTCTTCCTTCTAAGAAGATGCAATCACACATGGAGAGGCTTGGCTGATACAAAGTTAATGAACACAGAGGTGTCAGTGGCATATCACAAACAAGAGGTACCTTGTTGACTCGCTTGACTCTTAAGAGGTTTAAAGAGGTGAGCGAATATTTATATGCATCATTCAATCTTTAACATCTATTTAGAAATACAACATCAGTTAAAAAAAAAACACACCAAAAAATCCGAGTACTATGCTTTGAACAGATAAGAGCATTGTTCAGAAATCAGTGCTTCCCCAACTTGCTCACAAGTCACGTTTCCTTACTCACACACATCAAATAAACATCAGTATTGTTATGACACTGCAGATGGGGAAACTGAGGCACAGAGGAACACCTTCACTAGGCAGACTGATGAGAGCCAGGAATACTTACAGCCTCCATCTTGCTCACAAGCCACAAGGACTGCTCCCTACCATACTGAGTTTTGCTATCAACACCCGTGCTTCTCTCTGAGAAGAAAACCAACCATCACAGCAGTACACAGCGAGTCCATTGCTGGAGATACCACAAGACCTCAGCTGTGGGGTACGTCAACAATCAGAGCCAGGGGCAAAGCAGGTGTTAAAGTTATCTCACATAATGGTATTACATTGCTTGAAAGAGCCTGGTGAGAGGGCAGTGGCACCAGTGAGAACCTGGTGGTTGTGCTGAGCTTCCAACCTAAAGAAGTGCTGCGGATCCCGGACTGCAGAAGTTCAAGAGGGAAAATGAGAGGACGTGTGCATGGTGCTCTGCTGCAGGCAAGTTCTGAGCAGCACAAGGGTCTGTGCACAAGGACTGAGAAGTAGTTTAGCATAAAAATAGAACTTTGAGAATACTGAGAAACATCGTAAGGCTCGTGGCTCTGAAATAGCTTACACACTTAAGGTCTGCATTTTTCAGAAGATATTTTAGTTAGAAATTTTCAGGAAAACTTTTTTCCTAAGCCTGAAATAACTCACGTACACAGGAGAAAGGGAAAAAGATTCCCAGTAAGCACCTACGTTTAAAAGATTGTCATTCCAGTGTGTTACAGTCTATTAGCAAAAACACAATTGCAGCAGCTTATTTTTACTGCTGTGCCAAAGACATGTACAAAATCATTATTCTTAAGGAAGTCTCAAAAATGGAAGAGTGGATTCTGGAGTGTGAATGAGCTGAGGATAATTCTGCATCTGCAGAATGCCACATCCACCCGTTATCACTAAAGAGGAGATTTCAGTAGAATTGCTTGCATTTGTCTATCTAGTCTGCTTACCATTTTTTGATGACTTCTTATCACAGGGTACTTTAAAAAAATCCAATCTGAACTTTCTTAATGTTTTGAAGATGCAATCTGTACTTGTCTCAGTTTTCATTCTCTCCAAGTGGTTTATCTTAAAGTGGCTATCCAGCACTGAGAAGCACCTAGAATAGCGTCAGTTCAAGCTGCAATAGCATACCGTATGTTCAGACGAGTTGCATCTCTCCTCCTTGGTGTATGCTTATTACTTTTATTGTGTGCATCCATTCAGCAAATGAGATAAGAGGTTTATTCATCCCCTGCATCCTGTAGTCTCAGCACTACAGCCATGCACCTTGCTGAGATGCTGGTACCTGCAGTTCAGCATGTCTTTCTTGCAAAGTTTCTGAAGAAAAGGCTTCTCCAATGGATGCTCTCCTGTCAGTTTTCAAGAGCTGATTTCCTTGGCTCGAAGTTTTCTCTTCGGAGGCGCTTTAATTCTCTCAGTTCTTGAGGCAGCAAACTCTGATCCACCCCAGGAGTCAGCTTGTAACTCAAAGGAGATTCAATATAACCATTTCTGTACAGACAGACCCGCTTGCAGAATTCAAAGGTGCTAAACATAACACCAAAGTATGGAACAATCTGATTAAAAAAAAAATAAAGCAGTGTGTTATAGTATTCTTAAATGCTTTCATAAAGGAAAACTTCTAGAATTTCAGGTTTGATGTGATCTGCTAACAAAACTGTGCTCATTTACGTGAAGTTAGACTCTCCTCAGACTTGGTTTGCACCTGCATCATGCTGAGGAGTTTGCTACTTGCGCACAGCTAATTCTATAACACCATGAGGAACAAGGTCTGTGCTAGACTGTAAGTCATCACAACTTCCAAAATATCTCAGCAAATCCTAAGCAACCTCAGCAAATCCTAATAGGAAACATGGACTTAATTCTTCATAAAGCAGAATGACTGAACAATCTTCTTTTTCCCTGTGCAAAATGAGCAGCCCTGGTGCTACATGGCCTTATACCAGCCAAGGCAGGGCCAGCCATAGCCCAGCCACCACTACTAGTTATGCTCAGTTACCACTCATCAGCTGACCAGTAGTATCCTGTACAGGTAATCCTCAGTGCAGCACTGTACAATGTATCTATCTAACTAACCTTATGTTTAAGCTATCGTGTTTTATTTCACGTTTTCATCTCTGTAAGGGCTGCATAACTGGTGTGCATGCACTACTAGCTCACTGCAAAATGCAGCTTTTGACTTCTGTGGGAGTGGTTAATGCAAGAGCTATTTTTGTTATAGCTAGGTACAGTCTGTCAAATTACTGGAGCTCAGATGAAAAGCAGAACTCGGTTAGCTGCTTTAAGCACATCACTAGCTGTCCCCCATCCATACTCTGGCTTGTGTGTTAGAAACCTCCCTTTCCTAAGGGCATTCAAATGAACTTGAAAGAAGTCACATAAAGAATCTGAACTCGCACCTACAGAAATACAACCAAACCTGTGATCCAAGGCTGGCTTATAGCCTGCCTGAGGTTATACCTGCGCTGTGACTGCCTTTGTCATCTATAAGCCACTAATAAGTATGGAGGGTTGCCACATGCTTTATGACTTCAGTTGTGCGAGAGCGTGCCTTAGTTCAGCGCTGAAAACCAAAGCTCACCTTGAGCAGGCTGGGTGTGAGGCCGCTCCAAAGCCCGAGCACACCTTTGTTCTTCACGGTTTGCCGGAAGCAGTCAGCCATGCCTGTGAAATGGACATCCACCATGCCACAGTGAGGGAGCCACGGACTCTGCGCCTGTTCAAGACACAGCCAGAGGGTTCACAGCAAGCAGAGGAAAACTGGCGTAAAGAAAAATAAATGTCTTCTCCATCCTGGTTCTTCTGTTAATCAAGAAGTATCAACTATTTTGCCTTCACAAACTGAGCAGAGCGTGATTTCACTCTCTGAGAGGTATGAAAGGGAGCAGTAATTTCCACCAGGATTTCCTTTTGTGCCATGTCACTGCTCACATCTGGGAAGGCATTTCAGAACCCTGGCAGCAGAGGACCAGTGGGCTGGAAGCCCAGGGTTGGCTCTGAATACCACTGGGCCTTCCTGTAAGTCTGATAAAGCAGGAGCATGCTGCCTTGAGTCTGTCTGCTCAGGCAGCTTACACTGCAATGAGAAGAGCAAACTGCACTATGCACTGCGGAGCAACAGCAGAGATGGAACACATCTCAGCACAGGCTGTATGAGCCTGCTGAGGGCTGTAGGCAAGCAGCTGGTGCCTGTGTTCTGGTACCTTTGCTACGTGCTCAGCTCGCCCAAACCAGCTAGCATCAGCTTGAGAACATCCTGCTGGACTGATGCTACATTTCCAACTGCAGCGTACGCTGCCTTGATTCACATGGAGGAAGTGTAGTGTGTCATTTTTAACAGCAAAATCCTTCCTTCGTTAATCTCCCACTGTGTTAGCACAGACAGGACAACTTGACCTTGAATAATCCCATCCTCGCCCATCTGTGCACATGCAGCAAGCTGTGGGTTTGTTCTGCATTGGCACATCAGGCTCTCGCTCATACCCACATACCTCACAGGAGCATGAGGGGACCCCAGGATACAACTTGACGATCGGTACATAGAGCTGATCATCACAGGGCAGCAGTTTGCTAAGAACAGGACAAGTACCACTGATCGGTTGGTGAATAGAGATACTGTTGAAACACCACATATAGCCTTTCTTCCTTGCTTGGTCAAACTAACCCGCAGCCTCTCAGAGTTGCTAAGCCCGTGATGACAAGCCTCTTGTTAACCGACAAGTGGTGATGAATTTTCTACATGCCTGAGCTCTAGCATTTCAAATACTTGGCAACTTGGACGGTAAAAGTGAAAAGAGCTCAAGACTCGTGCTCCAGATACACCAGAGAAGCTGCTAATCAAATGGTTTAAAGGTTATTGTATCCCGTTGCATTGCTGGCAAGTCTACAGCTAAACTTTAGAAGCAAATGAAAAAATAAACAACAACAACAAATTCAAACAAGCCAAAAACAAATGGCCTCCCCCACAAAAACTGCACAAGCCTTCTTCAGACTTCAATCCCCCAATATTTTTGTATACAATTAAAATGCATGTGAAACACTCCTGAGAGCAGGTTACAGGTGAAAATATACCATTTGTTCTGATAGGAACACCTCTGGGAGGTGAGTTTAGGAAAGCAGCTGTCTGCACTAAGACAGCAGGCAGTATGCTTTCACTACATTCTTATCTGGTGGCTTCTGGATCTCCTTGGTCATGTCCTGGCTCTTTTATCCCACACACAAATAGGGCTGAGGATGAATCCGTGGTCTTTTACACTTGAAGCAAAAGGAAGCAGAAGTTCTCTCTGAACTTTTTTCAACAGCGTACACCTAACTTGCAAGAGAGGGATCACATTTCTGGGGAAAGAGCAGCTGAACTGCTCTCATCACTTATCCCCTTTGTGTCTTCCTTGGCCTTTCCATTCCACGGGGCTATCACTGTCTGTAATTCCCATCTCTGGGGCAAGTTCCCACAGCCTCTGGTTTATGTTCAGAGAAGCAGATGTGATGGGATTTAACTGACAGGACTTTATGGTATTACCAGCCCTGCCTTTACAGAAAGATCAAGGTAACAGAGCTACTCTAGTAGCCTAGGTTCATGCACATGTTCACTTCTGCTCTCCTGCTACAAGGAAGCTGTCTGCTTGGCTTTTTCACTTACAGGGTAGTAAGAGTTTAAAAAGCAATAGCTAAATCCCACAGAAAGAAATACAGTAATTGAGAAACTGCTCTATGAAGACTTTCATGACTATACTGTAGAAGATGCTGAATGCTGCAACTGAGATTTCAGGGATCAGTTCCGCTAAGAATGGTGCCATTACCACCAGGGATGCTTAGATGAGTGCCCAAATGATGGAAATACCCTTAATAACGCAACAGTGGTCATAGGAGAGCTGGAATCAAAATCTTGTTCTTTTTTCTGGCCTACGAGCCAGTGTCACAAGCTCTTATGGTAAAAGGTACAGGCAGCAACATTGTGAAGGGGAACAACTTTCTGAAAGGCTTCGGGAAAGCAGGAATGCTACTGACGTGGACCTTCCTTCCTTTTTAAGTCCTTTTGTGGTAGGCAGGGCATGACCTGCCAGAATTAACTGCAGGAGTTTAACTTAATCCCCTTACTTACTGCATCCAACGCAAAGGCACATACAGATTGATTCTGATGATGGCACTCCTGCCTACAACACCAGTGCCCGCATTCAGTAAGGGTCTGCGTGCAGCAAACACAACCAGAACGCAGTTAAAAAGGCACAGGTAAGTCAAAGCCTCAGGTTTCTGATTTGCCCACAGACTGTGATCTCTTAAGAAATTTTCTGAAAGACTGCTTAGAGTAACATTCACTATGGTTACAGCCATTTTCAAGATTTCAGGCCATGGGACAAAGCGTGCTTTGCCAGGCCTCCTGCGTTCTGGGGGCAGTGTGTTCCTAAGAGCACAGACATAAGCAGCAACTGTCCACAGAACTGCAGTCACCTACTGCAAAAAAAAAATAATCTAAAAGTTACATGAGTGCACAGTTAAGGATTCGGTATTATGGAGCACAGATAAATAAACACAGAATGTATTAATAAAAGACAAATTAAAGGGGGGGGAGGGGAAGATGTTTCATTTGCCACTGTTTTTAATAATAATAATAAAAAAGATGGCTGTGGGTTTTGGGTGGTTGCGTATCACTTAAGCACGTTTGCAACAGTACAACCCTCACAACCACCCTATGGCAGCAGAGCAGGAAAATGGCAGTAACCAAACTGATCAGACGAGTTTCTCCACCTCTTCTCAGAAACCTACTGTCACATACACAAACAAATCTCATTCCAAAACGATCAGCTTTGAGACACATTTCAAACCAGACAGCTCATAGCGGCTTCCTTCCCCTCTTCCGACATTCCAGCATTACGGGCAGCTGAAGAGAGAGCTTTTTGTTACCAACACTTTAAGGACTTCATTCTAACCAGACATGCTTCTTTCTTGCTGCAGAAGGTGGGAGACACCGTACAGCTCACTGCACTGACAGCAGAGTTCAGGTGTCGGGCAGAGCAGTGACAGGGCTAGGCCACTCATCTTGTTACACCGATGAATGCTGGGTTGCACTACTGATTAGAACACATCTGGTGCACAGTTGGCTCTATCTGCTCCGAAAAACTGGGCCTTTCAGGATCCAGAGGCCTCCAAGTCTAAGGAGTCACTGTGATCCATGCCAAAGAAGCAGTCTGTTCTGCTCTGACAACCTGCGAGCTGGAGGCTCACATGAAGAGACCCTTTGGCCAGCACTCAGGTATTTTATTATATTATATTTATTTATACATATTTATTATATTTTTTATAAAAACACAAACCATTTAAATAAGGGGGAAGCCCTGCAACAAAACTCTGGCTGAAGTTAATGGTTACCTACAGACTTCTCAGATCCCAACTCTCCCTCTGTCAGCAGCATGAGCTGGGTGCCAGAACAAAGCCACACTGGGAACTAACCTCACACATCCTTCTAAAGGTTTCTACCTCCACGAGCTACCCCAGCCCCCTACTTCTTATTCCTCTTAGCACTGGACCACTGATGTAGTCCACTGCAGCTGCAGTGAGACCTGTGCCACCCAAAGAACAACCATTTTAATCTTCCCGAGGCTCTCAGCAGCAAGAGAGGGATAAAGCAGAATGCAGGCACATATTCCCCGCCCTCCCTTTGCAGATACAACATTCCTACACATGGTTCAGGACTATTTGGTTTGCCACTATCTGAATTTACAAGTTAATAGTGACTATTTGGAAATACTTCTCTTTATTTAACATACTTTTCCCCTTCCTCTTCATGTTTCTAAAAACTTCATTGGTACAAAGCTGATTTTTTCCCCTTTTGACTGCACAGAACTGATGGCACACTACAGCAGTACTACTAGATCCTACAGCAGTACTACTATGCAGTGCTACAGCTACCACAGGAGGTATGCTACTCTGATGGCAGATGCACTACAATTTTTGTGTTATTTATCCATTTTCAAGAGATTTGGAGTCCTACACGTTTGATCCATTACCAGAAGAAACTCAAAAAGACAGGAAAGCATTTTACAACACAGCACACAAGTTCATGCTCTTAATCTGGAAGCTATAATAAGAAGTCTTTGTGTTTGCAGCCTGCATTAATGAGGACACTAGCAAGAGGCAAGGTGTAATTGCAGTTCAAAGGAAACTGAAGGACAAACATTGCAGTTTTCATTCAGGTTAATGCTACTACAGTCAACAGAAACTTCACTCAGGCGGAGACTGAGTGCTTATCATAAACAACTCAAATAAGAGATAACTGAGATGTGAACAAGTATTAATACTGGGGGGAAAATGTAAAGTACCAGGCAAGTCAATCTCCCTTCCTGAAAGACAGCCTTACCTGGGTGTGACAGTCTTTTCCGTGCTGTTGGTCCAGTAATACTGACTTACCCCTGCATGGGAACATAAAGTGAAGGTCCCCAGGCATGCAGTAAGGCAAACAATGACCAGTCAGGAGAAGGCAATCATTTCCAGCACATCACAGCAAAGCAGCTGACTGACAGCTTCCTGCACTCTAAGAACATGTTGTCCTTTCCTCTGCAACCTGAACTCGGGCCAAATCTCTCTGCCTTGCTGAAATTATTGGCACTGAGGATGCAAAACAGTTTACTGTCTGCTCGAAAGAGTTTGCCCCAGCTCTAAACACGCCACTGCCAAGCCTGTTGTATCCTGAGGTTCTGTGCTCTGCTGCAGAATCCCTTCCTTGCTACTGGATGCGATCTTCTCCTGCTCTTAACTTCTTTGTGCTAGAAAGAAATCTTGGATAAAGAATACAGAGCTCTCTTTCCTCAAGGTGGCAGTGCAAACTCCTCACACAGAGGCTTTGGGCTCATTTCAAACACGTGGTGATGATTCAGCTCAAGCCTTACAAACAGGAGCACAGATTTCATGTACATGAGCAGTGATTTTCTAAATGGCATAAACCTGCAGGCAGGCTAGCTTGTTTCTACGCACAACACAGCAAAAAGCAACACGAGTTCCTACATCTCCCCCTGTCTTTGGAGGAATTCAGGAGAAAATTAATGTTTCTAAAGGATTGAGGCTTTTCTGTGGACGTATTTGCATTGTCCATTACATGGATGAGGTACAGAATAAATGTATCAGAATAAATCGGATATAAAAGAGGAGTATCCACAAAGTTTTAGCTCCTGCATCATTCCAAGCACAGACATGCTGCAAACCAATACAGGGCACTCAGGGGATAAGAGTGGTGGCTGCTGCTCTGGAAACACGGCCATCTCCCTGCTGAAAGCGATGGGGCCACAACTGCCACAGCCCTAACCCTGCCTTCCTCCCACAACCAGCTGGGCACAGCGTGCTCTCCTGCTTCCTTCTGGGAGATCACTGTGCTGCACTGCTAAGCTCTTGCTGTAATCCAGCTTGCAGCAAGCATTAGCACAGCACAGTTCCCTGGATGAACAGGGTTAAAGACCCACAGCAGCAGCAGGCTGGCCCAAGGCAGACCTGGATGTTACATCAGCGCAGTTCTACTTCTAAGCCTTATTTACCATTTCCCCTCTTATCCAGTTTTTCCACTGGCACTATTCAGCATTTTGGCTTCACAGGCAGCATGCCTGCATTTCTCTCCTAGGGAAGTCTGAGGATTGGAGAGAAACATGTTAGAGGTTAGTTCAGATGGACAAAAGCTACCTGAAGCTGTTACAGCATGCAAGGCCCGCAGTGCTCTCATGCAGCTGTTCTCAGGCACTGTCTTGCTGTGTATTCCAACCAGCACTTCCCAAAGCAGCAGGGCACTAACCCTGCAATACCCTCAGAGACTGTGGTGTGAAACATCTTTGTTGCAACACTGAAACAATAAAAATGCCAGAAGCTGAAAGCATTAGGGGCATAGGGGGAGAAGGACACAGGGACAAAGGAAGGGATTTTACCAAAACCAGAATCTGATTTTTAGTAACTACTGGTTAACAGGGCAGCCAGGCAGGTCCTAAGTTGAAGTAACACCCAGAACATGCAGTCCTGAAACCTGGCAGCAAGGGGAAGAGGAGCGTGAGATCATGGGGAGAAGAAAGGCAGGAATTCACATTGCCACTTCCCCCTCAGGTACAAGAGTTTTGGAATTTGATTTCTATCTGTGCACTCGCTTTCACACAATTTGAAGGAAATTAGTATCAGTGAAACCTCTGTTGAGTTGAAATCAGACAGCAGGATCAAAAGTTACCAGGGGCAAGGACCAACAGCAGAATCCTTACTATAGAAGCCTTACTTCAACAGGAAATCATAACTAAAGGTGGCAATATTGCTCCTTGCTGTCTCACACACTACGGAATTTGTTCCCAAATCCATCTCTGAACATTTTCAAGACTCAGGCTCCTGTGCAGTTCACTGCTACACGGTCTCCCTGCACAAAGTCTCACAGCACGTATGCTTCTGAGATGTCATGTGAACCACATGACCCAAAAGGCACTTTTTATTTTTAAACCGGGTCATGGCTCCAGTAACAAATTCCCATCTGAGAGCACCACAGATCTCACACACAGCAGGGTAAAGCAGCTTGCGAGCTCCCCGAGGCTGCCATGCCAGCACCTCTGATTTTTTAGGTTACAAAGAACTCAAAGCATTTCCATCATTTACAACAAATTTCACACCTGCATCCTGTGTTCCAAAGGAGCAAAAAAAATAAACAAATCCCAAGTCATTGACAACCTCTCTTCCCTTCCTGTGCTGCAGATTTACAGGCAGCTGAGGTCTGACTGATCCACTTCTGTCTGAACAGAGGCCACTTCCTGGGAGATGCATGGCAGCACTTTATGCTAACCAAGAACAACAAACCTGCTTGTTTACAGCGGCAGAGGGAATTCACAGCCTGGATTTTAGAACAGGAGGATCAGACATACTGAACACCTTACACTGAGAGATGTCCTCAAATGTGCCAAATCCTTTAGTGTAGTATGTTTATTTTATTTTACAAGAGTTTGATGGCTGTCCCTGAGTAACATCTACTGCAAAAAAAAGAGAGTGCAGACAACTTTTAGTTACAGAAATTAAAATAAACAATACCAGCAAAATGCAAGCACAGGACAGAACTTCTGCAATGCATGCAAAGTTTCTTCACATGGGCAGGTGAGAGGTACCTGTAACAACTGATGACTCACAAGACTTTAGGGCCATCCTTGTGCATTTTGCCTCCCCATACCACCCAAGTCACACATCAACGTGTAGTGAAAGCTGAGAAGTGCCAGCCAGGGGCAGCTGAGCCTACCACTGAGGCCACATGCAGAGAAGGAAAGGCCAAACTTGAGTATTAGGTTTGCACGGCCCTCTAGCATGTTTATAGATACTGAGCTCTGCACACAGCCTAGGGCTGCTGTCAGTGTATTAATAATATTCTGCATGGCATGTAAAGCTCTAAATCCAACCTTCTTGGCTGAAATACCAGAGCTCAGTGTACTGAGCACTCCAGAAAGTCATCGCAGACAAAAAGATGACGTGGGAAAGGAGAAGAATATTACCAGTGCTTCCCTAAGACACAGGCTCCTTTACAGGCAGGTATTTCCAGGCTTAGAAGTTTTCTTGTATGCACTTAAATAAGCTGACAAGGTAAAACTGAACAGCACTTAAGATACTGTGAAATGAGAAAGGAAAGGCAAGAATAACAGTCAGAAGGATACACAGATCGTAAGTGTCAGAAGCTGAAAAAGCATGAATCAGGAAAGTATTTACTGCAATATGTCCCTCTGAACAACCCTCTTCTTCCATATCCCCCTTCTACAGATGCACAACAACAGCCGTATTCCATGCTGAAACATGCACACAGTACCTCTTAATTCTCTAACTTCCAATCAGGAGCAAAGCAAAAAAAGGAAGACAAAGGAATAAAATTAGGACAGTCACAACAGAGAGCGCTCACATTCAGTAAGGCTCAACCACATTAATTAATGTCTCATTTAAGAAAGTCAATCAAGCTCATTTACCAAACAAAGCATCTTTGGAGAAAAAAATAAACATGATAAAGATAATTCTAGCAGCAGACAAGGAAGAAACCATGGTTACAGAGAAAAACTGACATCATAAATCATCACCAAAGCAAAGAGAGAGAACCATCTGCTGACGGGCCGATTCTGTTCCCACAGATGCCAATGACAGAAGCTGCTGACATAAGGACTGTAGGAGTCAGATACGTAAAATGAGAAAGGATGAAGCAAAACGATTGCAACAGAGGCTAGAAATAGTACTTATGCTTCCTCTCATAGCAATATTATTTTGCATCTTTGCAAACAATTCTTGCTTTTCTGGACCTGGAGACACATGGAGCCAACTCTTCCAAGACTACCAGTATGTCAGGTAAAGATCTGAACTGCATGTTTTGGGCTCAGGCTTGTGTTCAGTGCCAGTATCAGACAAGACAGCCTAGTTTCTGAAGCTCCTGAGACTGCCTTGTAACCTGCTTCTTCATCACCAGTGGGGTCACTGGAAGTTGTCTTTGGCTATGTGCTGCCTTCATCTACAACCTCTACAACATGCAGGGTTCCTCTCCATACACAAAACTAGTGCTTATGGCTTCAAAACCAAGAAGGAAACTCATACGAGTTTCAACAGTGGCTAAAGGCTTTGGGACACCCCTCTTCTTATCAGCTAGAAAATGGAATTGTTGAATGGAAGCTGAGCAGAATAAAATGGCTGAGGAAAACAAGAACTCAGAGATATGTGTTCCCCTGTTCTCTATGGAACGCTGAAATGCCTCAAAGCTCTGTTTTTCCCTGCTTTATTCTCTCCTTTCTCATGCCCCTTTGCATGATACCCATCCTGCTGCTGCTCTGATCATTCCTGCTTTCTGACCATCTCCCTCCAGGCTGAGCAGACCAGCACGCATGCACACTGAAGAGCTGACCCTTGCAAGGCTGAGCAACACCCTGATGCTAACCGTGAAAAACACTTCTTGGATCATGTTACAGGAGATCCATTCCCTGCTTTATATCAGCTTGGGCACAATTTTCAAAGGATCTCATTTCCAGACAGGCCTATGTGAGTCACCTTCAGTACCAGATGACTTATAGGCTGTCACATCTTGACAGCTGCATTCTCCCATGCTGTCAGAATAAACTGCTGGACAGGTGTTGCCTCTTTAAGCTTGGGAAATTGCTATTCAGTTGTTGCAACACATCTATGAGGAAAAAAACTCTCTGTCACTGAACATTTCTTTGCTTCGGACAGATTTTAACATATCTATTTCCTACATATTTAGGAAGTTAATCCAATTCCTTATTCTGGAAATATCAGGCGTTTTAAGCATCCCATTGGCAAAAGAGCACAGCCTAGTGGCAACAAGATGAATGATGCCCCCCTTGGCTATGGAGACAAGGCTGGACACAGAACATCACACCACTCACTCCTGGAACTGCTGAAGCGATTACGAAAACCGAGTAACTGAACGTTTAAGTAACTGAACATCAATAGAAAAAGATTAAAAGGGAAACAGTTACATGTTTTCTTCTTCAGTCAACAACACTGCTGTGAACCTCAGCATTAACAGTAAAGGAAGAGTTATAGGAGGCAACTGATTTTCGTAGACCCATTTATACAGCTGAAAAAATAACCCATTTTCATGACCAGAACCTGCTTCTTACCTGAGATGTTTTATGAGATACTCGATGGGCTCAGCTTAAAGTTTACCTTTTGCACACATCACCTACAAGAGCTGGTCTCAAAAAAGACTTCTGCTGAAGTCCTTTTTTACAAGGTGGAAAGAGGGAAACTGAATGCTTCTGTGATACTGGATCTAAGCTCTGTCTGAAAAAGGGAACCTTGGAGAAGAAGAGGGGAATTCACAGCCTCGATGACCTTTTGCTAGCTTGTGACTCAGCCACCAGGGGATGGGGGAAGGGAGATTCTAAAATGCTGCCACACAAAACGACATTGTTTCGGATAAGAACACAAAAGCTTTCTGTTAAGTTTACAGTTCCCTGAACTGGGCTGAAAGAAGGAATTCACATGCCATAGCCAAATAGCCACCAAAGAATGACAGCTATTCACTGTCACTCACTGGTGAAGCTCTAATGAAAAGATGACAAAGATGACAGCATCAAATGAATTATGGCAACGAGACAGAAGCTGTAGGATGTGAAGGTTTTTGTTTGGTTTGGTTTTTAACCATTATGACTAAACTTTCAGGAAAAAGAAGCAGCAAGATAATGGGAGCAACTGTGAAGTTCCATTAACTACAGAAGTCAGAAAGAAGAGTCGGGATGGTTCTGATCCTTCAGATTTAATATGTGCTGAGCAAGTTTCTTCTGATTACCCACACATATGCCAGGCATAAACAGCAGACACACCAAAACTGGAAATGGCACGGATCTCATTCATCCTAGCTAATACCAAATGAATGAAATGCTTGTATTAGACAGAAGATTTGCCAGCTCTGAAGGGTGAGAATTTGACAGAACTATATGAAGAAGTAATAAAGCTAGTGACAGAGTCCGAAAGGAAACACAAATCACATGGCATACTCAAACCTACATTCAAAGTGTAACAACAGTCTCAAAACAATGAATTTTCAGATATTTAAAAGCAAAGACAAGACAAAAACACAACCCACCTAAACCAGAGCATCTGTAGCCTATGTGGTACGAGAAACAAGGCAGTAATGGCTATCCTCATCCCAAGCTCCCGAAACAGGCTCCTCTAACAAAGTACAGCAACATCAGCGTTTTGTACCTGCATTTTCCTCTTGACAGTCTCAAAGGGGAAAGAAAGCGTCTGTGCCACAGCAGCTGCTACACAGCCATTTATGAAGTTCTGAAGGGGAGTAAAACAAACTACGGGTTCTCGCCAGATTCTGTCCAGATTGATGTAAACAAAGAATGAGCCCATGGAAAATGGGACGGCACCTAGAAAGCAAACCACGCAGAGGTTGATATTAGCACACTGTGCACGAAGAAAACAGCTCTCATTACATAGCCTAGATGGACAGTACAAACTGCTGCCAGCCTACCGGTCACACTGCTCAAATTAGATCAGTACTTAGAAAACTGCCATCAAACCCTCACAGTTTAGCATCTAGGCATGGTGACATATTGGTACATATTTGCACACTAAAATTGTCAAGTCTCACAACAAGACAGCTCTTCTGCAACAAGCTCCATCTGTGGTCCAACCCAACCCCAGCACCTGTATGGGTAAACAGAGCTGCCTCTTCTGTCAAGCAGATGAAGAACGCTTCTGTCCTCTCCTGCTTGCTTTCTGCTCTCCTAAATTTCATAGTGCAATTCCACATTATAACTACAGATTTTTTTTTTAAACATTCCGTTATGAAAAAGCAGATGAAATCCAATGGCATTTTAAAAAGTTGTTGAGGGAAAATAATTAAATAGCTGTTTCATGTAAAGAGAAACTATCACTAATCTTCATGCTGATTACACACTGCTGCTCACAGTGGTCTCACTAAGCAGCCAGGGAGACGAACCCTGACAGGAATCACAGATATGGCATGCTTACATTTTTTGAAGAGTTAAACAAGAGAAATCCTGCACCTGAGGCACAACTGCATTACCTACAAAAGGAAACTATTTTGACAGTGCTTAACCATGCAGAAATGCAACGATTTGGGTCATAATTTGAAGGAATAAAACAGCAGCAAAGATCAGTATTGTTGTGCCTTGTAAACCCACATGCCTTCCATGGAGCAACATTGCCATTTGTTTTGAAATCAAGTGAGCAAGCAAACGCATGATATAGCTACAATAAACAGTGTGCAATTAGGTCATTTTCCCCAAGATTATTTTACCTAATATAGCTGGCGTTACACCACGATAAAGTGCAAGAAGTCCTTCTTGGTGATAAATTTTGTAAAAAGCATGAAGAATTCCTTCATAAGATGGCTCCAGTCGGTTCTGCACAATAAGCCGGGTTTTAATTACATCGGTAGGGTAAGTCACAACAGTTGCAACCATGCCAGCCAAACTTCCTGCTATGATAGCTCTCCAGTGGGAAATATGGCCCAACTCATCCGTGAAAAGTATAACAAGTCTACAGTAAAAGCATAAAAGAGATATCATTAACGGCAAATGGCAACAGAAAGAAAGAAAAAAAACCACCATGAAATAAGAAGGCAGATCATTCTTGATACAATTAGAATTGTAGAATATGATCCCATGTAATTGTTCTGCTCACAAGCTCCTCCAGTAGCAGGAGATGAAACCTCAGTAAGTACCGAATCCAAGACCTCCCTGTCTTCTCTAACACCATACAAGCATCAGGTCTCTGTGAATCAGAACATAGGGACGGAAAACACAAGCGGAATAAAAACAACATGCCCAAGAGCTCTCGCAGAAACACAGAAGTAGGAGTCAACAGCAAGGTCAGTGGCTGGAGTGCACAGCTCCCACATGCCATTCACTTTACCTGCAGCCTTCATGAGCTCAGATGCTTCCAGTATCTGAAGGAGCTTTCTGAGGGCAGCTTGTGTAGCTCCACCTGCACCACAGTACCCAGCACACACTGAACAACATTGAACACGCAGAGAGTTGCAATTTCCCATTGTGAAGAACCAGAGCACCAATTCAACAACAACAAAAGCTGCAAAGATACAGCGAGGAGCCACTTCCCCCAGTTTACTTCTTTGCTTGGCAAGAAATTTCCAAAGTGCTTTTCATCCACAGAACGCCAGTTTATCTACAGGCTGAAAATCACCGTAACGGAGAAGCAGCCCGTACGAAAAGCTCTGCCACCAGCTGTCCGACAGAGAAGCGGGTCTCCAGCTTTTCTCACAAGGCATCCATCACAGGGCCTTCTGAGAAGCCCCGTGCCTGCTGTTCTGTCTCTGAAGCGCTTTTTTCGTTCATCCAGGGCAAAACAACCGACAACAACATACAAGCCGCTGCTCGCTCAGCCGACGCTGTTCCACGTGTGCTGCACTTTGCGCTGCGTGCCGGATCCCCGCAGCTACCCGTCCCGTGCCTGCAGCACTCCGCCTGCACGCAGCCGCCCTCAAAAGCACAACGGAACGAGAAACGAGCCGTAGCGCTGCGAGCGGCAGAACCCCCAGCTCCCAGGGCCCGAACCGCCGCGCGACCTGCTGCCGAGTCAGCACCGGCACGGAGACGTTAAAGCGAGTAAGGCGGCGCATCACCTTCAAGAACGACGGGAACCGAACAGCAGGAGAGGGAAAGATCCGAATCCCGACTTCCTTTCTGATGTCCGGATGACCGAAGCGCCGCACTGAGGAGCGAGCAGCGCTACAGCTGCGCTCCGGGCGGCCCCAGGGCTCAGCCGGACCCAGCGGCACGCACCGCACGCCTCCAGCAGCGGCCCCGCGGAGCCCCGCACGCAGAGCGCTCACAGCGGTGCCCCCCCGCTCCCTCCGAGCGCGGCCCGGCCCGGGCACCCTCTCCCCGCTTACCGGCGGGAGGCGGCGAGCTGCAGCGCGCTGTAGGGGTAGAGCCGCAGGCAGGCGGTGAGGTTCCCCTTCCACAGGGCCCGCAAGCCCTCGGTGCGGCACAGGCCGCGCCCGGCGCCGAGCAGCCCCCGCTCGCAGTGCCGGGTGCCCACCTGCGCCAGCACCGTCAGCAGCTCCAGCGGCGCCGTCAGGCTGAGGCTCAGCGCGCCCGCCAGCCCCGCACAGCACAACCGCTGCGGGCCGCTCAGCCGCCTGTCCCGCCGCCAGGTGGCCATGGCCCCCGCGGGGCTGCGCGGCGCCGCCGTCCGGAGGGGTGCGGCCTCCGTGGGGCGGTGCTGCGGGCCGTGCCCGGTCCGGCTTGGCCGGGCGGAGCGGAGCGAGCGCAGCCGAGCGAAGAAGGGGGGGCTCGACGAGGGCGGCTCACGGCCGGCCGGGCGGTGCGGGGCGGTGCGGCAGTGGTAGGTTCAAGTTCTGAATGAGAAGAAGTCGTTCAAAGAATACGTCCAAAAGAGTAACGGGTAACGCGAATCCCCGGTGAAAACGATAATCACCCAAAACGCACTAAAAGAAACCTCAGGGCAAATTGAGGCAGAGACGGCTCGCCACTGCTGGGGCATCTTTGTAGGGTGTTCGCCGATGATGTCAGAAGCGTTGGACATGTTAATCCGGCCGTTGTTACCTTACTGCTGATAGTTCGGATGTTAACAATTGCAAACTGTTTCTATTGGTATCAACTTAAGGGACAAACCCACAAGGTTCGGGCACTGCCAGCAGTCATCAAGCGTGAGCAATATGAGATTCTGCCAAAGTATTCCCAAGCTGACTGAAAAAGGGGGAATTGGTTTGAAGAAACAGGCCTCACTGTATTTTGTACGTGTTTTTAGAAATAGCTGATTTGAAAAAGTTGATGTGCCGTATCTTTTAGTATTTTTAGCATATTTTAGCATATTTTTAGAAACATGGTTGTTGAATTGTTGTATGATGCGATTATTTCTTGCTTGCAAACTGTATTAGTTTTTAGTGTTGCAAATAGTTATGGATGTAGGCCCGTAGACTAGACAGCATGCTGTAAGGCTGTTTTTACAAGAGAGCTTCAGCAACAGAAACACAATAATGAAGCCAGGGCCTCCACACAAGGCTGCGTTGTCTCACTCTGGGATTAGGTTGGGACGCGACAGGCAGACGCCAAGATACCCCCTCTATCTTCCTCATCTTCTAACACCCCAATATATACCACCAAAAAACAGGCTGCACCCCAGTATATCTCATTAAAAGAGGTTGCCTAACCTCTCTCTATCCAAGAACAAGCAGATGTCCAGAAATAACATCCAAGTCCTGAGTAAGCAAATGTTACGATTTTGGTACCTATGAATTACTTCTAATAGGCATTCTCCTACTGAGTCTGTGCCAAGGAAGAAAGTTTGTCTAGTAGAGAAGCAAGGAAGACCACTGCATGAAGTAAAAGGCTGTTGGTTGGACAGTCAGGATGCTAAAAGGATGCTGGGCGGAAGAATAGAGGACTGGAAACCTCATAAATCACTACCTCAGATAGGTGTGTATATGTTAATTGTCTCACATGTAATTGATGAATATGTACCATCTGTGTAAATATAATGGACTCAGAATCATGTAATCTTGCACTTCTGGTGCACATATGCCTAATGCTTCCTGGTGCTGCTAATAAAGAATACCTGACTGAAGAGCGACAAAACTTTGCAATTAAGTTTCTAAGCATCAATTTCTTGGATTCAGAAGAAGGGAGCAGGAGGCAGAGAGCAGGAGGGGAGAGGAGACGCGGGCAGTGCCTGAGGGCTGTGCAGTCGGGCAACAGCAGTGACTTGCTTGAGAGTGGCCCCTCTGCTCCGCTTCTGCTCACAAAACACACCAGAACCTTGATGAGGCTGCGTTTGCTAGGACTTTCCTGTGCTTCTACCCAGCCGCTGAAGAAGACGTCCTCTGCCTGCTTTTGGCACAAATGCTCTGCTGCTAATGGCAGAGGCAATTTCCAGGTCTGCATGGGAGCTAAACTACACGCCGACATTTGCCAGGAACTCCACTATTTATGGGTGTGTATTTCCTCCGTGGGAAGACAGCAGCTAATCTGTGGGTGCCCAGCCTTTTGGCTTGCCCGGGCTGCCCCCACAGAAGAGGGGCTGCCTCGGTTTCCCACAAACCAAGGTGTCACTCGGGCTTGATGGCCATCTCAGCAGCTCTCAGGGAGCTCTCGAGGTGCTGCTCAGAGAGTTTAGACCAAGTTTTACTCCTGCTGTGCTTCACCCTTGAGAGCAGCTGCTCACGCATGCACGTCCTGCCAAGCAGCCATGGCGCGAGTGAGGCGTGACTGTGGAGCGGGGGATGTTGTTCTCCGGTACCAGAGACCTGATCAAGTTTTTGAGTAGAACACCTGACTGCAGCTCCATGCGCTCTGCTCACAGGTATTGCATTTCTGTCGACCGGGCACTGAGAACCAGAGACAGGCTGTAGGTACCACCTTCCAGGGTGGACACAGAAAGGGAGGGCGGGCACTGTGATGACCAGAGGGCTGAAGCAGCTCTCCCATGAAGAAAGGCTGAAGGAACAGAGCTTGTTTAGCTTGGAGAAGGATCCAGGGAGACTTTATTGTGGCTTTCCAGTACTCGAAGGGAGCGTACAAACAGGAGGGAGAATGGCTGTTTATGGGGTGGATAGTGACAGGACAAGGAGTGGTTTTCAACTGACACAGGGGAGGTTTAGGTTGGATCTGAGGAGGAAGTTTGTCACACAGAGGGAGGTGAGGCACTGGAACAGGTTGCCCAAGCAGGCTGTGGATGCCCCATCCCTGGAGGCATTCAAGGCCAGGCTGGACGTGGCTCTGGGCAGCCTGGTCTGCTGGTTGGCGACCCTGCACACAGCAGGGGGTTGAAAGCAGATGATCACTGTGGGCCTTTCCAACCCAGGCCATTCTACGATTCTTTAGCAAGAGATGGCTTGAGAAGGTGGATGCTAGTCCAGACATGGGGGCAGACCCCCCTTGTGGGACAGTGGGAACCAGCAGCTCCAAAAACAGGAATGGAGTGCCACTGGAGGGGCACTGCTGGACGAGGGCAGCACCCTGGTGGTACAGGACATGCTTTAGGTGGAAAGACTTCACCAGCACGGGCGGCCTTGAGAGAGCTGTGCCCAGTCTCGGGTGCCCAGCACATGGGGGTGTCGGAGGCACGGGAGAGCCCACAGAGGAGCACGGGGCTGAGCAAAGGGAGGCACGGCAGAAGAACACAGGGGACCCTGCTGACCCGGGCCTCCCTGTGGGCACGCCAGCTGCTATCCCTAGGGCAGCTGCGAGCACATGGGCCTCTGTGGGCCCACAGCCACAGCCAGGCCTTTGTGATGGCTGGGCGACACCACGCCCAGAGGCCATTGTGATGTGGACGGGTAACCGCAGCTCCTGGCAGGGCCAGAGCCCTCGGGTGCTCACTCCGAGGAGAGCAGCTCTGTCAGGAGGCAGCAGCTCGACTTGGTGCTTTTCTCTGGTCTCCGGACATGGAGATGCTGAAGGAAGAGGAGCCTAAGGCTCACTCTCAGCCCAACCAAGGGCTGCCGAGCGGACAGGAGCAGGATGAGGTGAGGCTCAGGGAGTGAGGGAGAGACCAGCAGCATGACGGGATGGTGTGGAGAGCAGCAGGAGGAGGGACGCGGTGCTGGGGAGAGCCGGCCAGCTGGCCCTGAGCACCTTACAGCCTGAGCACTGCGCTTCCTGACACCTGGGAGCATCTCCACACAGAGCCAACGATGCCTGGGAAGGCCAAGGCCCACGTGGCCCTGGAAGCTTGGAGACGAGGGGCAGAGAGCAGCTTGGCCACGCTCAGCTCTGCCATCCATGGGGCAGGCAAAGCCCAGGCCCAGGCCCAGTGGGCCCAGTGGGCCCGGTGGCACAGCGGGTGCTGTCGGGCCAGTGTGGGCGCTCAATCCCTCTCCTTCTGTTCCCCGCAGGTGATCCGCAGGCCACCTCACACAATGACAGCGGGCAGCCAGAGCCCAGAATCCTCCCTCCGAGAGGACAGGCTGCCGCCGCTGCCGGCTCCACACGGCAGCCACCAGGCACAGGTAGGGAGACCCAGGGAGACCAGGTGCTGACAAGCAGGCAGCTGGCAAACAGCAGGACTTGCTAGAGGAGACGGCCGGGCCGTCTCCATGTCAGACTGAGCCAGGAGAGAGAGGAGCTGCTCTCTTCCCAGCCAGCTCTGGGATGGCAGCGGCCCATGCAGCTGCGCCACCAGGACAGGTTGCAGGAGCATTTGCAGCAGGGCCATGGAGGACAACACACGGAAGAGCCCAAAGTAACTCGGCCTTTCTCCTTGCCTTCTCTTGCAGGCAAACGATGCGGAAGGCAATGAGACGCTGTCCCGCGGAAGCGTCTTGCAGGGAGACACGGCCAGCGTGCCCACCTTGCCACCAGAGCAGGCAGTGGCTCAGGCAGCCGCAGCACAGCACGTGCCTGCAGCTGAGGCACCAACATCTGCCAGCGGCACCCGCGAGCTGCCTGATCTGCCAGCAGCAGCCTCTGTCTCTAGCTGCAGCGGAAGGGAAAAGGTCATCGTGCCTGAAGCCCCTGGCCATCAGGAGCTTTGCGCAACTGCTCTGGACAGCCTCGGCAAACAGGACGAAGCAGCAGGATCGGGCAAACAGAAAACTGCTCCACCGAGCCCAGCCATCCCTGACGCAGCAGTGGAGAACACTGTGCAATCCCCCGTGCCACAAGTCCCAACAGAAGCTGTGGCTGTACGCATCACGCAGCAGGACCTGACACAAGCTCAGCAAGCAGCGGGAGCAGCAAAAGCAGACGAGGCCCAGAAGGCCGCACACAGATCTGGGCCTGATCCCGAAGAGCTTACAGCAGCAATGGCTGCCCACAGAGAAGCTGCACGCGCTTTCTCACGCTGGGGCTACAAGTCAGGGCACCACGGAGGGCCAAGGGCCTATCGGTACCCAGCCGCCATGAAGCCGTGCATCCGGTGCCAAGAGATGGGCGCTAGGCTGTGGCTGCACCATGAGACTCGAAAGCCATGTCGAAAGATCCTGTCAGAGGACACAAAGCTTCTGACAAAGATGGCTAAAAGTTGTGCGGCCTGTACTGGGCACAGCCTAGACGAATACTGGGAAATAAAAAGGCAGGTGAGGAACACCAGGAAGCAGAGAGCAAGGCAGAAACTCCCGTGTGTTCCAGAGCACGAGCCACAGGGCACGGCAAAGGAGGATGAGCTGGAAGAAGCTGATGATGAAGAGCCAAAGATCATAAGCCACTGGGTCAACCCCAGGATCGCAGCCTTCATCCGGGACCCGCAGGCTTCTCCTCAGCAAACGCCCGGCTCTTCCAGCATCACGGACACAGAGGTTTTGGGAGAGTCAGATGGCCAGGCACAGAGCACGGCTCTTCCTGCCTCAAGGCACGCAGATGCCAAGGCTGGAGGTGATACGCACGATGGCCATGGGATGCCAGCATCCACACCAACAGCGGAAGAGGAGAACGCTCCAGCTTCATCTCTCCTGAGCGAACAGAGCCCAGCGGCGAGGGATGAGAGCCAGAGGCCGTGTCTGCATGAGCCAACAGCCTGTGCCATTCCTCTGCAGGACACAGCCCAGGCCATGGTGAGTCCAGGCGTCGGGAAGTGCTGGAGGAGACAGGTGGGCCGACCCCCTGTCAGACTGAGCCGCACCGAGCGTGGTCAGCTGTCGGGGCATGGCGGGGGCTGCTGCAGGGAGCCCCCAGGCCCAGCAGGTGCCACATGAGGAGCTGCTCTCTTCCCAGCCAGCTCTGTGGAGCAGGGTGGCAGCGGCCCATGCGGCTGCGCCACCAGGACAGGTTGCAGGAGCATTTGCAGCAGAGCCATGGAGGGCAACCCAGGGAAATGTCCCAACTCACTTCTTTCTTCTTGCCTTCTCTTGCAGGAGAACAAGCTGGAAGAGAATGAGACACTGCCCGGCAATGGGGTCCCGCAGGGAGACACGGCCAGCGTGCCCACCTTGCCACCAGAGCAGGCAGTGGCTCAGGCAGCCGCAGCACAGCACGTGCCCGCAGCTGAGGCACCAACATCTGCCAGCGGCACCCGCGAGCTGCCTGATCTGCCAGCAGCAGCCTCTGTCTCTAGCGGCAGAGGAACGGAAGAGGTCTTTGTGCCTGAAGCCCCTGGACAACAAGAATCTCTCCCGTCTTCTGGCGCGAGTCGCGGTGAGCGCCGGCCACGGCGCAATCTGCTCAGGAGGGCGCTTGGGCGGCTGCTCAGGGTTTGCTGCTGCTGCTGCATCACAAGGCAGGAAGAGTAGCGGTGTCGGGCCACCAGTACCAGGCGACTTCTCAGAGCTGATCTCGCCCAGGCATGCCGAGACTGCGACGCTGGCTCCAAGATGAGACCAAGACCTTGGCCTGAGACAACAGCCCATCTTGCTAGAGGACACAATCCTCTCCACCCGTGGCAGGTCGATTTAACTGGGCCCCTCCCTCCGCCTGAGGGAGTGAGATATGCCCTCACCTGCCTCAGTCAGGTCCCTTCCAACCCAAGCCATTCTGTAATCCTACCTGATTCTACAACTGTGCTTTACAACTTCTCTGGTTTACAGACCTTCAATCAGATTGTAGCTCTTGCTTGATAATAAATCCACCAACATTTAACACCCCAGAAAGACGTTTGAATTCTCTCGCCAACTCCTTATCTCACGAATTCACAAGACCTGGGCATAAGAACTCATAGGAACATAAAAAAGCAGAAGGCTCTCTCCCAGCTCTGAATAAGGGATCCAAATTGCCTAACTACATTCTGCACAGACCAGAGGGCACTCACACCCCATGTCGTGGTTGCCCCCATCAGCTGTGCTAGCTCCACTCCTGCAGATTTCCAGCTTTCCTCCAGGCAAAATCCCAAGCAAGCCCCAAGTGCCATGCTTGCTCCCACAGCTGGCTCTGCCTGGACAAGGAACCTTGGGCTCCCAAGACGACAGCCGTTTTTACTCTTGCAGACACGCAGACTTTGCAGTGAGTTAGAATTTGCAAGGCTAAGCATAGACCCGTGAAAACATGGGACAGCAAGCAATGCATACATCTGGCAATTACATTTTGGCTACTGCTGACTTCTGTTCTTCACAACTGAAGCACCTGAAAAGACAGAGCCGTGGGGGTGACCGTGATTGCTAGGCTGATTGCCTCTGTGGCCAGGATGTTTCTTTCTCATCCGGTACCTCTGGGCAGAGACTTTGAATGCTGTCATTATTCCATGCCTGCAAGACGTGGTTGAAGTTAAGGCATGGATCTGAAAGCCACCCCAGAACTTCTGGGTCGGTAATGCTGTTGGATTGCTTGTAAACATTCTGCTGTGAGGGTTTTTGTTTGTTTGTTTGTTTTTGAGTATTCCGGTGTGATCTAAAGCTCAGTACAGGCCAGTGGCTACCAAAGCTGGATCAGTGGGAGAGCTTGGGCCTGGCCCCCTTATTTGCTCAGACAGCCACTGCTATGCGAGCAGCTCCGTGGTGTGCTCTAACCCCTCACTCAATACAGCGACCAGAGCCTGAAGCCTAACCGATGGCAGGTTTATTCATCTGCTTTGTGAAGGGGTTTGACCAAGTTCTTGACCAAGTCTTGCCAGCTCTTGAAGTTCAATCCCACCCACGCCCTGCTAGTCAAACTGCTCAAGAGCTTTTCTTCAACAGCATTTATTGCACCAAAAGCTGGCTGTCCTGGCACATTCTCTGGGGAGGATTCCCCTTAGATATCCCCCTTCAGCCAGCTGTTGCTGGCCACCTGCGCCACGCTGGGCCGGGAGGATGGTAAGAACTGCAGCAGCTGGACAAGGAGGGCCTGGCAGGGCTCCGGCAGCGCGGACACCCCCCTCAGGTGCTGGACCCCATCCTTCTGATGCTGGATGGTGTTGCAGAGGCAGCCGTGGAAGGGCAAGCTGCCAGTCACCACGGCAAGAAGGACCACCCCCAGGCTCCAGATGTCCAACTTCTTGGCATCGTGGGGGTAATGCAGCCACATCTCCGGGGCCATGTAGGCTTCTGTTCCGCAGAAGGTGCTGCTCAGTTCTGGGTAGCTGCTCATTTCCTTGCTGAGGCTAAAGCCAGCAATCTTGGCCTGGCGGCCATCAGCACTGAGCAGTGTGTTCTCACACTTGAGGTCACGATGCACGATGTTGCGGTCGTGGAGGCAGTGCACGGCCCCCACCACCTGCACAAAGATGTCCCGGGCGTCGGGGACGCAGGGCAGCTTGCCCAGCTGCTGCAGCCGCTGCTGCAGGTCGAAGGCTGCCGACTCCATCACGATGTAGACCATGCCGTCGGTCAGCTCAAAGATCTCAAAGATGAGCACGATGTTGGGATGATCCAGCTCACGCAGGATGGAGAGCTCCCGGGGCAGAAACTTCTCCACAAATTCTGGAGAGGCCCTTCGCTTGTCCACCATCTTGATAGCTAGGGGGACCGTGTACTTGGGGGAGGTGGCCGCCCTCACCGTGGAGAACGCACCCTCTCCTAAGGTCTCCCCCAGCGTGAAGCCCAGCTTGTGGAGGAGCTTCTTGTCTTTGTCAGTGTTTGGCATCTTAGCTGGTCCGCATAGGACGAAAGCGTGCCTGCAGTCGACCTTCACAAACCTGCAGTGGTTCCACAGGTGCCCTGTGGGGCTGAGGGTCCACCCAGGCACTGCGACAAAGTGTGACAGTGCCTCACTATGACTGCGATGTCAACGTGGTCCGACGGCTCTGCGCTGCTCCTGGGTGTCCCAGCTCGTCATGCATACGCACTGGGAGAACTGCCAGCACTGAATATATGTACATATATATATATTTACCTGTTTCTGCTCTTGAGTTGTCAGAACAGGGACTGTCTGATGACAAGAGTTTAAATGTGACTGTTCTGGAGCAAATAATCACTTTGGAGACCCAGAGCTATTTTCTGCAGGATATTAAAATCAGGTATTAAAATCAGAACTACGCAAAATGGCACCAGAGAGTGATTTGTACCACCTCTAATTACAGGACACCTCGGCTGGGTGTCAAGATTTAGTTTTTGATTATGACGGTGCAGGAAATGGTTTCTCAAGGTGGGCTTTCCAGCTTGGGGCGGTGCGGAAGGGGAGCCTGCTCTTTCAGCAGAAACAGCTTTGTGAACTTCTTTGAGTTGCGCTCCCGTGATTTTAACCAAAAATGGTAACGATGCAAACAGCGAGGCATTCCCTTGTTGTAAGCTGGGGGTCACCAGGAGTGGATTCAGAAGAAGGGAGCAGGAGGCAGAGAGCAGGAGGGGAGAGGAGACGCGGGCAGTGCCTGAGGGCTGTGCAGTCGGGCAACAGCAGTGACTTGCTTGAGAGTGGCCCCTCTGCTCCGCTTCTGCTCACAAAACACACCAGAACCTTGATGAGGCTGCGTTTGCTAGGACTTTCCTGTGCTTCTACCCAGCCGCTGAAGAAGACGTCCTCTGCCTGCTTTTGGCACAAATGCTCTGCTGCTAATGGCAGAGGCAATTTCCAGGTCTGCATGGGAGCTAAACTACACGCCGATGGTTGCCAGGAACTCCACTATTTATGGGTGTGTATTTCCTCCGTGGGAAGACAGCAGCTAATCTGTGGGTGCCCAGCCTTTTGGCTTGCCCGGGCTGCCCCCACAGAAGAGGGGCTGCCTCGGTTTCCCACAAACCAAGGTGTCACTCGGGCTTGATGGCCATCTCAGCAGCTCTCAGGGAGCTCTCGAGGTGCTGCTCAGAGAGTTTAGACCAAGTTTTACTCCTGCTGTGCTTCACCCTTGAGAGCAGCTGCTCACGCATGCACGTCCTGCCAAGCAGCCATGGCGCGAGTGAGGCGTGACTGTGGAGCGGGGGATGTTGTTCTCCGGTACCAGAGACCTGATCAAGTTTTTGAGTAGAACACCTGACTGCAGCTCCATGCGCTCTGCTCACAGGTATTGCATTTCTGTCGACTGGGCACTGAGAACCAGAGACAGGCTGTAGGTACCACCTTCCAGGGTGGACACAGAAAGGGAGGGCGGGCACTGTGATGACCAGAGGGCTGAAGCAGCTCTCCCATGAAGAAAGGCTGAAGGAACAGAGCTTGTTTAGCTTGGAGAAGGATCCAGGGAGACTTTATTGTGGCTTTCCAGTACTCGAAGGGAGCGTACAAACAGGAGGGAGAATGGCTGTTGATGGGGTGGATAGTGACAGGACAAGGAGTGGTTTTCAACTGACACAGGGGAGGTTTAGGTTGGATCTGAGGAGGAAGTTTGTCACACAGAGGGAGGTGAGGCACTGGAACAGGTTGCCCAAGCAGGCTGTGGATGCCCCATCCCTGGAGGCATTCAAGGCCAGGCTGGACGTGGCTCTGGGCAGCCTGGTCTGCTGGTTGGCGACCCTGCACACAGCAGGGGGTTGAAAGCAGATGATCACTGTGGGCCTTTCCAACCCAGGCCATTCTACGATTCTTTAGCAAGAGATGGCTTGAGAAGGTGGATGCTAGTCCAGACATGGGGGCAGACCCCCCTTGTGGGACAGTGGGAACCAGCAGCTCCAAAAACAGGAATGGAGTGCCACTGGAGGGGCACTGCTGGACGAGGGCAGCACCCTGGTGGTACAGGACATGCTTTAGGTGGAAAGACTTCACCAGCACGGGCGGCCTTGAGAGAGCTGTGCCCAGTCTCGGGTGCCCAGCACATGGGGGTGTCGGAGGTACGGGAGAGCCCACAGAGGAGCACGGGGCTGAGCAAAGGGAGGCACGGCAGAAGAACACAGGGGACCCTGCTGACCTGGGCATAGGCTGCTTCCTCTGTTGGTATATTTCCTAATACTCAAGAACAGCCATGCCTGCTTTATGCTGCTTGACGATCTTCGCCTCTCTGTGAAGCACACATTTCCTTTCTAATAAAAAGGAGCTTAGGGCCACAAAATAGGAATGCAAAGTGAAAAACCCTTTTTGGATTTTTGAATGCATATTTCATTAAGCAGATTTGTTCTGAAAAGGATTTAGCTTCGATCAAAGGTTGATGAAAATCATAAAATCACCGAGTGCTTTGGCTTTGAAAGGACCTTCAAGATCTTTTAGCTCCAAAGGTCCTGCTATAGGCAAGGACTCCTCCCACTAAAGCAGGCTGCTCACAGCCCTCCAGCCTGGCCTTAAATGCTTCTGGGGAGAGGGCATCCACAACGATTCTGGGCAACTTGTTCCAGTGTTTCACCACCCTCACAGTAAAGAATTTCTTCCTAATATCTAGTCTGAATATACCAGTTTAAAACCATTTCCTCTTGTCCTGTCGCTACATACCTATAAAAAAGTCCTGCGCCAGCTTTCCTGCAGGTCCCCTTCAAGTATGGACAAGCTGCCAAGATCCCCCTGAAACTTTCCTTCAGTTGAGGGGCACCAAGTCTTTCAGCCTGTCCTCATACAAAAGGTGCTCCTGAGAGCCTTCTCATTAGATCAGCTCATAAAGTGCTTTGAAAGTCTCCTGAAAGAAGGAAATTGACTGAATCGTGCATCCATAGCTACGCATGCGCAATGGGGGGGTCTTTGCTCTGCCCTGGCTCCTATGGGTACGTAATCACTGCATTGAGTCTCATGTGCTGTCCAAGCTGGGTTCAGAAGCACACAGTTTTCTCCCTGCGGATGCCATTTGTACAGGCAAGCCGCGAGGGCCTGAATGCTGATGGCGTTCCTCTGCAGAACCTGCCCTGAGGGTCACCAAAGAGGACCCTCGGTCCCTGCTTATTGCCCATCTGATAGCAGGGAAGGAGGCTGTGGGAAGGACACCCTGCATGCACACCAAGGTGTTCCGAGTGCTGGCAAAAGGTGGGCGCTCCTCAGGGACCAGACAGCTATTTATTTTTATCATGCACATAACACTGCCCCAGGCACCATGCCGCAAGAAACCAATGTCAGCTTCCCAAATCAATGTCAGCTTCCCAAACCGACGTCAGCTTTCTAAACCAATGTCAGCTTCCCAAACCAATGTCAGCTTTCTAAACCAATGTCAGCTTCCCAAACCAATGTCAGCTTCCCAAACCAATGTCAGCTTTCTAAACCAATGTCAGCTTCCCAAACCAATGTCAGCTTTCTAAACCAATGTCAGCTTCCCAAACCAATGTCAGCTTCCCAAACCAATGTCAGCTTTCTAAACCAATGTCAGCTTCCCAAACCAATGTCAGCTTCCCAAACCAATGTCAGCTTCCCAAACCAATGTCAGCTTTCTAAACCAATGTCAGCTTCCCAAACCAATGTCAGCTTCCCAAACCAATGTCAGCTTTCTAAACCAATGTCAGCTTCCCAAACCAATGTCAGCTTTCTAAACCAATGTCAGCTTCCCAAACCAATGTCAGCTTCCCAAACCAATGTCAGCTTCCCAAACCAATGTCAGCTTTCTAAACCGATGTCAGCTTCCCAAACCAATGTCAGCTTCCCAAACCAATGTCAGCTTCCCAAACCAATGTCAGCTTTCTAAACCAATGTCAGCTTCCCAAACCAATGTCAGCTTTCTAAACCAATGTCAGCTTCCCAAACCAATGTCAGCTTCCCAAACCAATGTCAGCTTTCTAAACCAATGTCAGCTTCCCAAACCAATGTCAGCTTTCTAAACCAATGTCAGCTTCCCAAACCAATGTCAGCTTCCCAAACCAATGTCAGCTTCCCAAACCAATGTCAGCTTTCTAAACCGATGTCAGCTTCCCAAACCAATGTCAGCTTCCCAAACCAATGTCAGCTTCCCAAACCAATGTCAGCTTTCTAAACCAATGTCAGCTTCCCAAACCAATGTCAGCTTTCTAAACCAATGTCAGCTTCCCAAACCAATGTCAGCTTTCTAAACTATCGCTTGTTTCGGAGCTGCCTCGCTCTCAGCTGCCGGCAGCCCGACGCAGGTGCCGCTGGGAGGCGAGCAGCCGGCCGCAAGGAGCACTTCCACTCTCCGTGCCCCGTGGCGCTACAGGAGACGCCCGCCCGGCCCCGCCTCTTCCGGTTTCCCTTGGTTCTGTTTCCGGGTCCTTTTCCGGTTTTCTTTCAGGTCTCCTTCCGGTTGCGTGCCGGAAGCTCTGCGCGGCAGTGTTGGCTGTTGGTGCGGGGCCCGTTTCGGAGTGGTGCGCAGACTGTGCGGTCAGGCGCACCCCCAGCAGGATCGCTGATGACACTGAGTGGTGCAGGTGGGACAACACAAGGAAGGGATGCCATCCAGATGGACCTGGACAAGCTTGAATGTGGTCCCATGCAAATCTAACCATGTTCGACAGGGCTCAGTGCATTGTGTTGAACTTGCAGTGGGACAATCCCCGATGTGTGCACAGATGGGTGAAGAACCAGAGAGCAGCACTGTGGAGAAGGACCGGGGGGTCCTGGTGTGTGTAAAGCCAAACGTGAGCCAGCAGCATGTGCTCAAAGCCTAGAAGGCCAGCAGTGACCTGGGCTGCATCAGCAGAAGGCGGGCAGCAGGGGGGGGACTGTCTGTGTCTGTTCTGCTCTTGTGAGGCCCCATGTGCAGTACTGTGAGCAGGCCTGGTGCCCCCAGCACAAGGAGGATGTGGGGCTGTTGGAGCAAGTCCAAGAGGAGGCCATGAAGATGTTCAGAGAGCTGGAGCACCTCTCCTCTAAAGAAGGGCTGAGAGAGCTGGGCTTGTTCAGCCTGGAGAAGATGAGGCTCCTGGGAGACCACACTGTGGCCTTCCAGAACTTGAGGGGAGTTTATAAGCAGAAGCGGGACTGTTTACATTGTCTGATAGTGATAGGACAAGGGGAAAAGTTTAAAAGAGGGGAAATACAGGTAAGGAGGAAATTCTTTATTCAGATGGCAATGAGGCCCTGGCAGAGGGTGTGTGCACCCATCCCTGGTGGGCTGGGCTGGGTGGACCCTGGGCAGTCTGAGCTGGTGGGGGTGACCTGCTCATGGCAGGAAACTGGCAATGATTGATCTTTAACATCCCCTCCAGCCTACGTTGTTCTGCGATGCTACGATCCCTCAGGTGACCTATGCAGCCACAGCTTTCAGGGCCCACTACAGCCCGAAATTTTGCGAGTCACTCCCCAGCATCACACAGGAAATCATAGTCATAGAATCACAGAATCTCCAAGGTTGGAAAAGACCCACAGGATCACCCAGTCCAATCCACCCATCACCAATAGTTCTCACCACACCACATCCCTCAACACAAAATCCAAACATACCTTGAACACCTCCAAGGTTGGTGACTCCACCACCTCCCTGGGCAGCCCATTCCAGTGCCTGATCTCTCTTTCAGAGAAGTATTTTCTGACGTCCAGCCTGAATCTCCCCTGATGCAGCTTGAAGCCATTCCCTCTAGTTCTATCACCAGTTACACGAGAGAAGAGGCCAACCCCCAGCTCACTGCAACCTCCCTTCAGGTAGTTACAGAGGGCAGAAAGGTCTCTCCTGAGCCTCCTCTTCTCCAAACTGAACAATCCCAGCTCCTTCAGCCGCTCCTCATCAGCCCTGTGCTGCAGACCCCTCACTAGCTTTGTCATCCTTCTTTGAACTCGTGCCAGGGCCTCAATGTCTTGCTTGCAGTGAGGAGCCCAAAACTGGACACTATTCGAGGTGCGGCCTCACCAGAGCTGAGTACAGCGGGACAATCACTGCCCTGTTCCTGCTGGTAACACTGTTCCTGATACAAGCCAGGATGCCATTGGCCTTCTTGGCCACCCAGGCACACTGTTTCAGCTGAGCATCAATCAGTGCCTCCAGGTCCATTTCCTCTACGCAGTCCTCCAGCCACTCCGCCCCAACCCTGTAGCATTGCTGGGGTTGTTGTGGCCAAAGTGCAGGACCTGGCATTTGGCCTTGTTGAAGCTCATCCCATTGGCCTCAGCCCAGCTCTCCAGCCTGTCCAGATCCCTCTGTAGGGCCTCGCTACCCCCAGGCAGATCCACACTTCCAGCCAACTTGGTATCATCTGCAAACTTACCGAGGGTTGCACTCAACGCCCTCATCCAGGGCATCAATAAAGATATTGAAGAGGACAGGCCCCAAAAATCCCGGACGACCGCTCAGCACCGCCGCCCCAGTCCTCTGCTATAAGACCGCACACGGCGCCCACCGGCGGGGAGAGCGGCGGGGTGTGCTCCGCGCCTCCTGTCTGCTCAGGGCGGCGGCCACGGGGCGAACGGATGGCCGGGACCGGGTCCGGTCCCCCCTCCCAGCCGCGTCGCTGCCCGGTGTGCGCCGCGCTCCGCCCCGGGGGTGGTGGCGGCAAGGGCGCCGGGAAGCGCGCGGAGCCGGCGGCGGCCGGAGCGGTAAGGGGAGCCCGCCCGGCCCGGCCCGCTCGGCGCGGGGCGCTGCGGGAGCGCACCGGGGCGGGGCAGCGCCGGGAGGGGCCGTGCTCGGCGGCTCCGCTCCCTCGGGGGCGCCGGCGGCGCCGGGGAGTCCCGGGGGGCGGCCGCGGCGCGGTTCGCGCGGAGGGGCTCGGCGGCCGTGGGGCCGCGGCTCCCCTCCGGGCCCGATCTCGGCCGGGGGCGGCGCGGTGCGGGGGGCCGGGCGGGGCGCAGCGGATCGCCGCGCTGCCTCCAGGGCTCGGCGGGGCCGCAGGGCCGGGCGCGTTCCCCGAGCTCGCCGTCGGGGCGCCCCGCCGGCCGGGCCGAGCGTGCCTCGGTGCGACGGGGTGGCCGCTCCTCGCTAAGGGGCGACGCCGCCGGGCCGCGGTACGGGCCGGGCTCGCCCCGCTCCGGCCCCGCGGAACGGCGGAGCGGGAGGAGAGGTGGGTGCGGAGCGGGCGGCCTCGGCGCTGGGGCGGGCGCTGCCTGCCGGCCCGCTGGGACGTACAGCGCGTCCTGCCGGCCGGGGCTGCGGCCTTACCGCCGGCGCGTTCGTGGCGGGGGCGGTTCGGGTTCGTCTCGTCCCGGCCTTACAGCTCCCGGCATCGAGCGCGCCAGGCGCGTTTAAAGCGCTCCTTCTGCAGGGAGTGCGTGCGGTACCGCAGCGGCAAGGGGTGCTTCTGGTCAGCCCTGCGCCTCGCTCGGTCTTGTGCGGGGCGAGCGGGTAAACCGGCTGTGCCTATTGAAAAGCTGTCTGCGTTTCAATCTCTTGTTGAAACTTCACCAAGTGACCGGTAAATGCGTTTCCGTGCTGCTGCTACAGATCAGCACGTCCTCTTGCCACGTTGCTGGTAGGATTTGTTTTTATCTGCCTTTGCAAAATTAAGGAATTTCCCCTGCCTCACGCTCTCCTTCAGCTGGACTGCTCATGAAGTGGTGCTGTAACAAGAGCAGGAGCTGTCTGAAAAGCGACCTGCCAAACACCCTTTTCTCTTTCCCCCAAGCTAGATCCCTTGCCCAGCTGATGGCGTTGTCGCAAAAACAGTTGTGATGGCCCAGGGCCCGGAGCAAGCAGCCGGCTGGGAGACGGGCTGGTAAGAGCTGCTGAGGATAGCAGTCCTCTGAGCACATCTCAGGGCTGTCTTCGACTGAAATCATTCTTACGATTTGTACTTCACTCATACCGACTAAGAGTGTTTCAAATTAAATATTGCCAGGCTGTTAATGTTTCCCTAAAGGCTGATTCTGTTTGGAGGATGAACTGACGTGACACATTTTAGGGTGTTCAAAGGTAGTTAAGTTAATGTGAAAAGAACAGTGTAGATACCTAATCAGTTTTAGTGTTGCTGATGTATCCTTGTGGTTTTCTTTGAGGGTGCGAAAGGGTTATTATAATACATCAGCAATACTGGGGTTTCCATTGCAGTATCGTGGGGAGTGAATTTCAGTGGTGATAGCAGGCAGGCATAAAGGACTGGCATTGTTCTGGGTGTATGGCACTGACCAAATCAATATTGTGTGCAGGTTGGGGAGTCATACAGTTCAAGTTGGAGACTGGTGGAACAGTACAGTGAGTTGCTCCGAGGCTGGAAAAATTGCCCCATGGTGAGAGGTGTGAGATCTTAGAGAGCTCTAAGTATTTTTAATAGAAAATTATTGACAGACCCCTGAATGATACCATGTAAGGGGAAAAGAAAACAAAAAATGAAAAAGACCCTGATGCTGATACTTGGGAGAGAAAGGCTTACAAAAAATCAGTAGCTGCAAATGGCTTCCATCTCTGTGGTGGATGAGTAAGAAATGGAACAAATGTCCCTTGGAAAGCGGCAGATTTTTGTAGCCTGGTGTTTTCAAATCAAGACTAAGTCTCTTCCTGGAAGAGTCCACAATGATGGCCAGATTTTGTGCTTGTCGCTGTGTACTAAATGGAACTAAACTAAAATGGAATGCAGTGAACTGGTGGTCTATTACAATCCCAGTTAGTTGGAATTTGTACTACAATGTTGTGTTATTTTAAGGTCCTGAGCGATAGGAATGTATTGGGTTTCACAGGAATTTGTCAGCAGAGTTGGCCACAGACCCTCAAAGTCCCAGGTCATTATCTTTATTGCTTATAATACATTTAAGTAACTCTTGTTTTTTTTTTTCCCAAGTATTACATTATCAGAATATATGATCACAGAAGAAAGGCATGCAGGTAGCAAGGGGCACTTGAGTCTGCAGTTATCGTAATAAACAACAGTGCAAGAGCAAAGGTGTTCCTGATGTTACGAGCATAGCAGAGTTGTTAAAAGGAAATGCTGATTTGGTAATGACATTGAATGTCAGATTCCTTGTGAACCTGGAAGAATCAAAGCCTAAAGATAACAGCATGTTGGTGTGTTAGGGCTGATTCCAAAAGGCCACACTGCAGAGCAGCAAAACCTCGGTAGCTAACAGTGTGCTTCACACACAATTACACGATGGGAAATGCATTTCTGGGGCTGAACTCATTTTTGGTTTGCTAACTTTTGTGCTTTTGCTTTAAGGCTAGGACTGAGAGATCTTTGCAAACTGGTTGAAAACTCTTTATAAACTTCGGGGGCACTTAAGCGTGTGAAGGGAAAAACTTGGAATTGGTCTATTTTGCAGCAGATATATGAACTCAACACATCTGAACTGAAGTCCTTTAAAATTGGTATCTCAATTCTCTTAAATATAGTTGTGGGCAGGCTAAAAGTTGTAAATACTGACAGTGTGGGTGTCACTAAAACTGGGAGATGAGCTCAGGAGCTGGAGAGATGCTCTGAAAGATGCTTGGGGTCTCAGTGTTTAGCATGAGGCAACAGCTGCCTTAGCCTGGGTGCTTGGATCAAGACTAGTAAAGGCTGCCAGCCTTTCTCTTCTTAGTACCTTTTTGCTTAAGTGTTTTGAGGGATAAATCTACTTAAGTGCTATGCTTAGGGTGACATTATAGGAGAGTTTGCAGTCTGCAGGCTTCATTTCAGCAGCCCGGTAACTTATGTCCATCATGACTGATCACAGTTAGGCCTGTTTTGGTGTTTTTTTCCAGCAGAAAATTTAAACTTGAACCCCAAACTTTGTCCCTATGCTGGAAATAATACCTCACATCACTTACTTTGCTAGAATAGGTGCACCTTAATGCAGCATGCTTGAATGTTTTCTTTTAATATGCTCACATTTGGGCATTTGAAGCTGATAAAACGCAGTGCACGTTAGTAGGATTCATACTTTCTTACTGGGTAAACAAGCATTTGATCCCAGAGATGTTGCTCAGAGTGTAAGTGAAGTGATTTTGTCAGAACTGCATGAACTGTACAGCTTGGAGCTTCTCACTGAACATGCTGAACTTTGAGTCTCCATAACAGGTTGCAAGAACAGGTTTGGCCAGAGCTTGTCAGCTTGTGAACCCCTGGTGTCACAGCAGGGGACATTTAGGATTAGATGTTTGAGCTTGGTGTTAACTTCAGAAGGCATTCCAGTATTTCCAGAGTAGAGAAAGTGATTCTCAAGTGCAGCAGCATGTAGTATTACCTAGGATGTCTCCCTTACGTAGTAGGTTGTCAGCGTTTGTACCGATGGCAAACTGGACTGGTAAGTCTGCTTCTGTTTCTTCTGTGACAGGTGACTTCTGATACAACCAGACACTTAAGGGAAGGATTCATAAAGAGAAGCCTGGAAAGACTAAAGCTGCAAGAACAGGAGTTGAAAAAAAGGAAAGAGAAAAAAAAAAAAGGGGGAGGGAAAAAGAGAAGAGGGTTGAAAGGTGAGGCTGTACTTTAGAGAATGTCCATCAGCTGTCTCTTCAGATTTGTTACACTATTTCATACCAAGTGGCATCCAAGAAGGGAGTTGCCAACTGTAAAAACCCAGGCTTTGAGGAAACAGGAATCCAAGAACTCAAACCAGTGCCTTATAGTTTTTAATTTGTGTTACTGTGGGAAAGAGAAGCAACCTATCTCAGTGTGTAGGGCGTCAGATGGAGTCTGTTACGAGAGAGTGGTTGGACTAGAGACATTCTGAGGTCCTTTCAGACTTGACCATTCTATGCTTCTGTGGACCTGGAGTGAAATCTGAGAGCTGTTGCCCTCAGATTGCACCAAAGCTTAAGATTCTGCATGAGGTTGTTTTCTTGTATTGTTTATATATTTACTTCTATTATTCTATGCTGCAGCATCACAAATCACTGTCTTTGTGGTGTGAAGTAGAGTTAATGTGACAGACACTTCTAGGTGCCTCCCACTTGACTGTAAGGTTCAAAGCTAGGAATGAGCTTTGTTTTTCTGCCTTTCCTTCCACCCTTTTTTACTTGTTGGTTTTTTTTTCATTGTTATCTTTAGGGCAGTGGTTTTGAATTTTGTATGTGAGTAACAGTAGCATATAAAAGCTTAGATGCTGTGGCTAGTCTGCTTGTATTGCATCCTACATTGTCACTGGTAATTAACCATGTTACACACCTCCATGTCTAAAGAAAAGCAAAGAAAAGAAAACCAACAAAAACAAAAAGACACCCTGAATTTTAGAATGCTGTGGCACTTCTGTGGCACAAATAGAACTTGGTCAGGTTGGATGGGGCTCTGAGCACCTGGTGAAGCTGTAGGTGTCCCCGCTCACTGCAGAGGGGTTGGACCAGACGCCTTTGAAGGTCCCTTCTGACTGACATGATTCTGTGATTCTAACATCGTGTATAAAATGTTGGATCTCTGAAAACGTTGCTACGCTTCTGTTTTTAATTGAGTATCTTCTTACTCAAATGCTTTAAAGATAGGAATTTTAAATACTTGTGTGAACACTTTGTTCCTTGAGTTTTCTGGAGTTTTCTTATCATATCATGTTGGTTGTTTAGTAGATCTGTTTTCTACAGGACAAGGTTTCAAAAAAGCAGTGGCAGCTTCATCTTGAATTTTGATTGGTCATTGAATCATTGAATTTTTATAACAATGGAAGTGGTCTTGTAACTCTTAATGTCACCCTCATGCTAATCTGTAGGGGAGCTTTGTTAAGGGAAGAATTAGATCCATATGCTCTGTCTCTGATTGTGTCCTTGGAGACAAAAGATGATGTGAGTCTGTCTTCATGGCAGTGTGTATAAAGAAAACCCTAGAATACAAACCATCAGAAGAGGTAAATGCAGAACCACTGTGTTCTAAATGTGTGCATCGGTTGGACGCATGTCATCAACATGTGTTGTTTCTTTAAACATGTTATTATTGTAACAACCATCATTTCTTATTAGTCAAATGTGGGTTCTTGGTGACAGGTTGCTTATTATTAGCAGTTCAAAGTCTGACATCCAATTTCCCAGGACTCCAAGTGTAAAACAAGCGTCATCTAAATTGTCCCATATTGATAATTACCTAGAAAAAAACGTGATGATGAACAAAAAGTTCAAGAGAGAAAAAAGAAAGCTAAGCTCAAGAAGAGAGGAGAGGCAGATAGATGGAGATGAAAAGCATCCCCAAAAGCAGCACAAAGTACCAGCTGAAGAACAGCAGTGGCCAGAGAATGTGCCTGAATGGGAAGAAAGGAAATCCCTGCTAGCTCAGAGAAGAGCGGAGTCTGTCAGACTGCTTACAGTGCTGTTAAACCATGTGAAAGTAAGAATACTTTAAAACGTATTTTACAATTTGAAGGATGTTTGTTAGAGCTTGAATAATTTGGTAGACGTTTGGTGTCTTATTGCTGTTTGAAAGAATGTCTTAGGAGTGACTGAACACTGAGAAGGCCTGAGGTCTAAATCTTGTGACAGTTTGTCCTTGGAGCAAAGGTGGTGTGATTCTACTCAGAAACTTGGATACTTGTTTGAAGCCTTGTCATTATTCTGTCAAGATAGGGCTGGAAGGACTGCATCAACTCGTATTAGACTTGATCCAACACTGCAAACAGGGAAATTAAGGGTGGGAATGTAAAATTGATGTTTGGCCTCATGTCTGCAAGTGAAAGAATTAAGTCCCTATGGATTACGCTGATTTCATTTCCAATAGCTTCTGTGTTGTGGCCAACACTAAGCTGTAAGTTTCATTTGATTGACTTAGATAATATCTTGAGAAAGTCAGCAGAGGAGTGGTACACACTGCAGTGTCATACACAGAAATTCATGTTTGGAGGCTTATTTTAGTGCTTTGGGGTGAAAAAGTTTGAAATCTTCGGGGTGCAAACGTGACATTTTCTACATCATTTGCTACATAAAAATTAGCTCGCAGCTTTTAACAAGTCGATTTTTCAACGTTTAAGATTTTTAAAGGTCCACCATTCACTAAGAGTTAATTGCCATTCTGTGTGAATTTTAGGGCTCCACAGCACCTGATGTTGGCATTAATTACATAGGTTGCTCAGAAAGTAATGCCTCCCGTTTATTTCCATGAAAGCTACAACAGACAGAAAGAGCATGATGACACTATTTTATGGAGCAGATTTTCAGCTGCGTATCACTGATTTTCAACGTGACCTGATTCATGCAGATGAGCTGATCAAGATGTTCTTTGTTTCGTGGTGTGACAGCTGTGCATGGCCATCCAGAACATGGTTTGTCTTTCATTTCGCTGTCACCACTGCTGAAATGCACCACCCAGCCCTCACTGCACTGACATCCACTGTTTGGTCTCCATCAGTGTTCACCAAGCCTTGATGAATGTCAGTGGGTCCCATTTTTTTCTGCGTGGAGGAATTCAGTTCCACCCCATTGCTTTATCCACACTGCCGTGTCAGTGTTCTGTCTCTGCTGCCATCTGTCACACGGCCACACACTGTAACAGGACATTGGTGGGAAGGTTCAGCCTCTACTGCCATACCACCAGAATCCTCCTCTGATTTTGTGGGCCAACAGGATAACATAGGAGGCATTACTTTTGGAGCAGCCCGTGCGTGAATTTGATGAGTTAAATGTTTATTTTCTTGGTTTCAACACATGGGAAGCATTAGATTGGTTGTATTTGGACCCATTAAAACTATGTACAGTAAAATAATTAGTCTAAATAAAATATTCTTATCTACAAAAATCTAGCAATTTTTCTATTGTAAACAACACTGGTTGTGATGCAGTAATCAAACAATAAATGTTGTCTGAAGCAATTGTAGGGAGGTAGAGGAATTAGTTGGAAGGACAACTGTCTTAGTTACTTTAGAATGCCCTGTTCTGACACAAAGAGGCAGCTTTAGTTCTGGGCTAGGAGTAGTGAGACTGTGTGATCAAGCTCTGAATTAAGCTAAATTTATCTCCTTTATAATTTTCTGAATGTAGAACTGCATATTTATGAGTTTGCAACTTGCAGTCTTTATAGTTCTCTGTGCTCAATAAACGTACATAATCGTTTTCCCAATTTTCATTTGAAGGATTTTGTGCAGTTGGCAAGTCAGAAAGTGGATCCTTCACCGGGCGTAAGGAAGAATGATTCCTCTTCTGAAGCAGCATTAAAAGCCATACATCAGAAACAGATCAACTCCTGTTACCTTATGCACAAAGATTTGGAACACAAGGAGGAGCTTCAGTGTCAGTTAACCCAAAAAAGTAGCAGCTTATGTTGTGAGGAAGGAGATTTGACTGCCTTCTGTGCATCTACTTCTCATATAGTCAAGACAATTTTAAATGACCCCGCTGCAGCTCTGAGTTCTGGCAGATGGACTGGCAGAGATGCATCCAGCTCCTTTGGCTGTGGATCTTTACTGATCACAGTGACTCAAGACTGCAAGGTCATTGAATCTCTAGATGGAAGGGACTGCCAAACACTGAACGTGGTTCACCCGCAGATGGGGTCTGAAGATGGTTACAGAAAGCAAAAGGTTTATGAGACCGATGAATTCATTCATTATTTACTAAACTACTATCAGACACCAAGCTATGAACGTGTTTCCCTAGGGACAAAAAACTCTGCAAACAAATCCTGGTGGAAGAGGGTGGTGTGTGATGATGACAGTGGTTTTCACATCAGCTTGTGTAACAGGCAGGGTCGGCACTTCAGAGAAGTGAGTCTTGTACAAAATCTCAACAGCAGAAATTGCGTTGGTGATGATAACTGTAGACTAGTGATCACTGCTGGGGAATTTGAATCAACAGACACAGCGTTGAAAAATAAGACTTGTGCAGATAGGCCTGCAAGGAAGCTGCAAATACAGAGGAATGACACACTCACTGTTGATTACTTATCACATGCTGAACCAAATCATTCTTTGGATTGCACTGCTGCTGCTCGTGATGAGGAATTTGAACAAGAAGATGGTAGAAATGAAGTTACCAAACAGTGCAAAACTTGTAGATCTTACCAGTTACAGGACTTGTTGGAAGAGATCAGTGATTCTGAGTACTTCAGTGAGGCATGCAGCGGTGCAATGAAGAGTGCAGAAAGGAGTGAACAAATTGACAGCAATTGTAACAGAGGGTGCTTGCCTGCAAGAGAGAAAGAGAGAAAATTACTGGTTTATTTCAAGAATGTTACTCTGGAAGGTCAAACAAAGGAAAGCAGCAAATGCAACTTCTGTTCTAGTTCTGCCCATGAGGGCTTGGCTAGGCAGTGTGATCATAACCTTGAAAAGTCATGCAAGAGGTCTAGCAGTGAATTAAGACATAAAGGACAGAAAAGTGAGAGACATTTCAGGGAAGAGGAGAGAAACACTTACAAAACGAAGAAAAAGAGGAAAAAGCTTTCTTCTGATTTTTTATCTGATGAATGTGGCTTTTCAGAGACCGAGAGTTGCATACAGCTGGAGTCACTCAGAAAGATAGAAAGAAGATGTAATAAAGCATTCCACAACAAAGTGAAATTCAAGACACTTCACGCAGGCACAGCAGCACCAGGCATTGCTGCTTCTGACTGCTTTCCACTTCAGGAGACACTCCGGCACACAGGTGAGAGAGAGGTAAATCAGAGCTGAGGTGAATGCAGTTGATAGTCGTAGTTCTCTGGCAGGTGAGATTAATTGCACAGTTCTCAGTGACGGGCGGTAAGTGTTTGTAAAAGCTTAACAGAGTGTGCAAAGGGTACAAAAAGGCTGTGACTGCACTGCTGCTAAAGGTTTTGTCAGTTCAGCTCAGAAACACTTGGAGCAGCTGCAGTTGGAGTCTCTTAATTGGGTAAAATGTTGGTAGGTAGGTGGTTATTCTGTTAATAAATGCTGGCAGATAGGTGGTTATTCTGTTGATAACAACATGCATGCTGATGACTCCACGTGCTCTCGAACAATTCAGAGTTGTGAGGCGGCTCAGTATGCAGTGCATCTGTGTGGGAGGTGCTGTCTCAAGTCAATGGATTTCAGTTTAGGTGGCCATCTGATTTCCATACGCAGTTGCTGCATCTCTGAATAATGTTATTCACAGTCTTTTCTCAATGTACGATGCTTACAAGTTGGCTGGCAGCTACCTAACAGCCACCTCCTCATATCTTCCCCTCCTTCCCCCTTCACAGACTAATTTCAAGTAACTTTCTCATATACTTATCTACAGGAGATGAGAGGAAATTAATATTGAGAAGAGAGATGGATGCAGATGAAAGAGGATGCCCTCTCTTTCCTCTTGAGATAATTCAAACAAATCCCTGCTCAGATACTTTCTGTGGAGCAGAGCCCAGAAGAGGATGCTGAACAGCTACTATATAATAGCTCTTAAGCTCCTTTTAGAAGTGGAAGAAGAAAGCCCTTTAGCCGTTAAAAGGTATTGGAAGTACTTGGGCTTTTTTTCCTTAGGTAATTCCTTCAGTTAGAATGGTCTAACTGGTGTAGCAAGCCACAGAAACAGAATCTCTATTTACCTTTTGGATGCAAGGACCAAAATTTTCTCCAGGGCCAGACAAGCTTTTGTGGACCAGTTGCTCAGAATTTGAAGATTTATGGATTCAGATCTCAGAGATAAACTCTGATTGATATTTACACAATTCCCTACGTTTACAGATACAGCATTTAGTAATATCAAGTCCCTAGAAAAACAACAACCACATAAATATATAAATCATAGAGCAAGGATATGAAGTGCCTTCTCGATCAGATGGTTAAAATGATGGAATTGGAAGCTGTGGGGGACATTTATATGTAATGGTGGAGAATAATAGATTTCTAAATAAGAAAAAAATATATACTGTAATGTTCACAGTGGAAAAATACTTGTTTATTATTCACAGTTCTGAAAGTGTTTCTGAAAACCTGCTGGTCTTTGGAAGGAAGGATTTCACAATAACTGCTAGATGTAGCGCTTCTGAGAATCTGATTTTCTAAGCACAGCTCTGAATGTTGGACAGTGAAAGAGCAACGTCTGTCAGCATGTTGACAGCTCACACTTAGCAGGTTGAAAATACCATAGAATCATAAAGTCAAAGCGTGGCTTGGGTTGGAAGAGACCTTAAAGCCCCCCCCAGCCCCAGCCATGTGGCGGGCTGCCTGCCCACCCAGCTCAGCCTGCCTAGGGCCACCCAGCCCAGCCTGGGGCACCTCCAGGGATGGGTGCACACAGCTCTGGGCAGCGCCAGGGCCTCACCGCCTACTGCATAAAGAATTTCAGCCCAACATCTAATCTAAGTCCCCCTTGTTTTAGTTTAAAAACATTCTCCCTTGCCTCCTTACACAGTCGCTATCAGACCATGTAAAAAGCTGGTCCCACTCCTGCTTATAAACTCCCCTCAAGTTCTGGGAGGCCGCAGTGCAATCTCCCTGGAGATCTCTCCAGGCTGAACAAGCCCAGCTCCCTCAGCCCTTCTTACAGGAGAGGTGCTGCAGCCCTGTGAGCATCTTCACAGCCTCCTCTGGACCCACTCCAACAGTCCCACATCCTCCTTGTGCTGGGGGCACCAGGCCTGCTCACAGTACTGCACATGGGGCCTCACGAGGGCAGAGCAGATGCAGACAGTCCCCCCCCTGCTGCCCGCCTTCTGCTGATGCAGCCCAGGTCACTGTTGCCCTTCTAGGCTGCGAGCACACACTGCTGGCTCATGCCTAGTTTTTCACCCTCCAGGACCCCCAGGTCCTTCTCTGCAGGGCCGTTCTCAAGGAGTTTTTCTCCCACTCGGTGCACATATCTGGGATTGCCCCACTGCAAGTTCAACACCTTGCACTTGGCCTTGTTGAACATGGTTAGGTTTTCATGGATCCACTTTTCAAGCCTGTCCAGGTCTGTCTGGATGGCATCCCTTCCCTCCAGTATGTCACCCTGCCCTGCTCAGCTTGGTGTCATCACCAAACTTGCTGAGGGTGCATTGATCTGTCTGTGCCACTGATAGAAATGTTGAAGAGCACGGGTTCCAAGATGGACTCCTGTGGAGCACCACTTGTCACTGGCCCGTGCCTGGACCTGGGAGCCATTAACCACAACCCTCTGGCTGTGGCCATCCAACAAATTCCTTATTCTTAATAATCCACCCTTCAAATCCATTTCTCTCCAACTTAGAGGCAAGAATGCGATAAGTTCACGAGATTTCAAGAAGCTGTCCTTTGGAAGGCACATGCAGTGAGATATCTATTTAGTACAATTAAGCTTACATAAAATTTCTAGAAGAATTGTCAAATGCTGTTCAATTCCTGCTGCATGGAAGTAAAAATGTGAAAACTCAGTCTGGGAGCTTGTGTTACATCTGCATTTACTCAGACGACTGTATTTAGCAGACAGTCACAGTTGCTCTGGGCCAAAGTCCCACAGAGAGACAGAGGGGATCAGTTCTACTCATAACACACTAATTATTTCAACTTTCATTTTAGTATGCTTAATTTATTACGTGTCAGTATGTAAATGTGATGATGTTGCCTTCCTTATATAACATATTACCCACATTTGTAACTTCTGCTCTAATAAATCATCATTTTTTTTTAAATTGTAGTTGTTTGTGGTAGATTGGTTTTCTCCCAGTGCTCAGTATTGGTGATTCATGCAGGCATCTGAGCCACACTCTGCCAGGTTCTGCCTGTTGCCTCTGCTCACACGCTCAGATGCTGAGTGCCTTCTGAGGATCACGAATGACTACTCAGAATTGTGTTACCCAATTGCTTTCACCTAAAAAGCAACCACCCCCTCCCCCAAACACCTTATTTTCTTGACAAAAGTATTTTCTATTGTGGAAAACATTCATGCCTCTTTTAAGTTTCCTTTTTACTGTTTTATGCAGTTACAATGAAGACCAGCTGATATATTTGTGAAATGTTTCAGTTGCACCAACAGGACCAAGGCTGTGTTTTCTTCTCTATGCACTAGTTGCATAGAAAAGAAAAGATGGCAGAATTTCCCCTTGTCAGTCAGTTCTGCACTGTAATTCCCCTTTTCCCATATGTCAGACCTTTCAATTAGGGATGAGAAGGTATTTGGGTTTGTTAATCTATGGGAGGAACTATGGATTTCCTTCAGTGTAAATGCCTAGGATGTTATCAATGTGTTTTCCCACTAGTCAGTATAAACAAATAAATGCACCAGTTCTGTAATTGCTTCTGGTGTTCACCTGTATGGATTGGAATTGATAAAGCAGATCTTTGTCTCCAAGTCCTCATTCAGTGTAAAACATTGTTAGTGAATAAAACATGCTTACTTAAAACAGACACCATTGTATCTTCTGTAGCAAAATGTAATTTGTGTTTCTTTTTTCTTTGTGAGTTGGGATTACTTAGAACCTGTTCCTAGGACATTTAGTACTAATCCCTCACTTTTCCTTCCTGTGCACTTAACTCAGGCCCCATCTTCCCACACGCTGAACTGTTCTGTAAAATTGTGTTGGTTGTCTTGAAGGCTAATCTTTAAGCATACATAAAACTCCTTCAAGTTCTAGCTTAGTGAATTAAATTTCAGTTGCTTTCAGGAATAAATGTTTTACCTAACAGGAAAGTTAAGGGATGTGTATATAATTTGAGCATTTAATAGGCAAAAAGCATTCAAATAGTTGAGCACGTAACATTCCTAGTATAATTTCAAATCTTGGAGCTTGGTTTATGCTGTTACAGTGAGGTGGTGTTTCAAGAGGTGATGGGGTTTAACTTGTGTGGGTTACTGCTTTTCTGGTATGTATATATTTTGTGGAAGAGCTGCTTACTGTTCTTATGACACTTGTAAGCCCTGTGAAATAGGGCCCTGTGACTGCAGGCCTTGCCATCAGCTCTAACTTCACGTACAGAGCTAAGGAAGGTGCCCCCAGCAGAGCCAGTGCCATCAGCCGTGGGGAGCTGCCTGATGTGGAGCTTTGTTATCTGAGCTGTGTGGGCAGTTGTACCTCATGCTGAATTCCAAAGTCAAAATCCCAGTCGCGGTCCTACAGACGGTTTCTGAAGCAGAAATACTTTACACCTATTATTGTACCAGTCCACCTGCTTGACGTGTATTAAGAATACATTTATAGTATATGGCCTTTTTCATATGCTGGACATAGAACACTGTGTAGGAATGCCTCCCCATTTATTTCACCTTCTGTAAAACCATGTAACTCCCAAAAGCATTCGTTGCTAACCTGTGTGTACGTACAACTTGAAGTAAGAGCTGGCAGAGGGCATTCAGAGCAAGCAGCTTCCAGGTGAAGGAAATTCTGAAATTTGCAATGCAGGTGACAGTTTGCCACCACTGGTTGGATATGAGATGCTGCTCGATTGCTCTGATTTGTGCCAGGGCCCAAGTATGCTGTCACGACACCTGCATAACTGGTATTTCAGCACTTCACAAGGCAGATTCATGACAGTCTCTGCACTTAGCTTTTCATTGTGCTCTCCTTGGTTAATATACAAACTGTTCAGCTACTGGCATGGTTCTTTTTGCTTAGTCACTGCAGCCAGTCATTGCTGAAGGGATCAAGTTGCAACAAACAGTAGAAAACATGAGCAGATACCCATTTTCTCCAGCACTTGAGCAGAAAAGGTGTGCCTGCCTGTTTGCGGAATCTCTGCTCCTATGACACGTCTTCCCTTTCACAATGAGTATTCTGGTTTTCTCTGAAAAGGTCTTACCCTGAAGGGTGCAACTTCACGCACCTGTGTTTAACATTTAGCTTTGTCCTGTGTTACTGCCAGTTTTGTTTGTTTATTCTTTAGGATGCATCAAATTGTATGGTACAGATATGCTCTCAAAATGGTGTTCAGTTCCTCGGGGTATGTTGCTGACTAACATAAGAGCTGGTGTTGGACCCCCTGAATGGTAGGCTGTAGCCCTGCCTTGCTCCACTACAGCGTGGTCTTCCAGAGCAGCTTTTGCCCCGTGTCAGCAGTTACTCAGGCTTTTTTCATGCTTAACTCTGTTTTTGCAACAGTAAAATATATGTGAATGTGTTCTATGTTTCATATCCTGTTAGAAAAATAATATGCCATAGAGCTGCATTTAGAGGCATTCAGCTTGAACAGTCCAGTCATGGAATAGAAGAAAGACACTGGAGAAAGACTATGAAACTTGTAACGCTGGGGGCGATTAACCATCAATTTCAATCGCAGTAAATAAAAAGAAACACCACCCTTAAGCAAGACTTTTATTTTCTGCCTTAAACAGATAAAAGCACATTTCTGATTTGAGGTAAACCATTAGAAGTAGTTTGCAGAGAGTATAAATGTCTCTAAAAATAAAACAGCAACACAAAGGTCATGACAAGACTTTCTTTTGTCTCTAGACCTTCATTAGGTAGTTCACACAGTAACTCTATACAAGCAATCTGGCTCAAACAACTGCACTGCTCGTTTGAAAGCCCAGTGTAACTGACAGGGAAAAAGGCCATGGCTGTGTTAGGACTGATGGAGAGTCATTGGTTGTCACTGCAGTTGGTCTCAGGCACTTGAACACCTAGTGTCACCTTGTTTATGAAAGCTCCTGCTGCACAGTACACTCCACTTCTGAACAATTTTGCCTACTTTGTAGCGTCCCGCTCAGGACTGTGCTCACCATTCTGGTCAGGTTCCCAATTGGAAACAACTCAGCAGAAGAGTGAAACCAGAACAACCAAATAATGGGAACTGTAGCCCTCGGCACCCCCACAGAACCACCTGGACAAGGCAGCACACTGACAAGAGATCAGCAAATGATCAGTTACCTCCTTAAAATTTCTGATAAATTTTGAAGATATATTTGGGATGATGAAGGAGCACACTGACATTTTTCCTTAGTCAAATCCACGCATCCAGCCCATTTTGGTAGGAGACTGGATGACATGGATGGAGCAAACCCAGTAATTATGGACAGATTAAGAGAGCGAACAAGATAAAAGCAATCAGTGGTCAGGTCTATTGCTGGTTGTGCATGAGATTCTGCCATTTCTTTTAGCAGCAACATTCCAAAGCAACAAAAGCCTTGACATGGAAATGGCTTACACTACATTATTTATTTTGTACAGGGAACTTGCATGAGTTACCTTGACCACAATCGTTTTTCTGCTAGTTAAATTGCTTGTACAGAGCACTTGTTAATCGTGACACACCAGCAAGTCTTCCTTTAGGCCTAAAAATCATCACTAGCTGCTTTTCCTGGTTTAATTTCATTTTATTACAATTCTTTGAAGAGCTTTTCTAAGAAGAGAAGTGAACAAATGATAGTCCTGCCAAGTCATGCTTCACAGTGAACCTAGTTTTTAAGGATGTTCAGTTACAGTCAGTATGTAAGTAACACTTAAGAGGTGCTTCAGAAGTAAACAAAGAATATTAATGCTTCTGTGTGACTGAATACATCAAGTATTCTTCAGTCCTTATTTATTTTCTAAGTATCTAAAAGTGATTTAACTTCTCAAAAACTCTTGGCTTTTTTAAAGCAGTTGTTGTTTCATCTGTAAGGCCCCGTTTAGCTCCTAAAAAGCCAAATTATTTGACATAATGCTGAATTATATTGCACCACAAATGAGTATGTGGACAAAGAGTCCCTTTTCTAAAGGGATTGCAGTGCAAGGCCCAGATCCTGCAGAAGCCAACACTAATCAAATTCAGTGGAATCTGTTGCACACAGATTCTGTGACTTAACTCTCATGCTTGTGCCTACAGTGTTAGGTTGTTAGTGAAAAGGTCTGGATTTCAACCCTAATAGTGAAAGAATAAAAAGAGTAATAGTCCTTTATTGCCAAAGTTGCAGTCTACTTTTGCACAGACATTTTTGGTGCATACTTCCTATTATGCACTTTCAGAGGAAGACAGATATTAGACCTGTACTGGTTTACTGCTGAATTTGAAGAGGAAGCTTAGGAGAAACATAATTCATTGTAATTCTGGACCTTTTGTAAGCATTGTTGCTGCTGCAACTTGTGAAACAGAAGTGGAATGTTACAAATGATCCTTTAAGATACAAAAATAGACTGTTCCTCACTGCATTCTACTTTTTCTTTGCATCTTGGGTATCCTTTTCTTCTTCATCAGAGTATACAGTGGGTTCCTCCCCGTCCTTCAGCAGCTTACCAACGTGGTGATACTTAACTGAAAATTGGAAACAAATGAAAGTAAAAATCAAGTCATTATTCTGCCATGAAAATGTACTTTTTGTAACTCATATTGGTTTCCTAATTTAACAAAACGTGCCTAATTGTAAAGAAACACGTCTGAACTCCGTGTTGCAAACGGGAGAGAAGAAAAAGAAAAAAGCCAAAATAAAGTACCTGAACTGCTGTTAATGTTCTAACAAGTGAAGGGAACACCAAAGTTTATGAGATACAGCTGTCCTGTTGGCTGAGCCAGAAGATGGATGAATGTAGGCGTGTAAAAGGAGGGAACTCATCCAGCTAAAGAAGCAGAATCGTGGATTGCATTATTGCTCTCGCCATGCCAAAGCTAGTTTTTGAACTAATGGTGTTGTTGGAATATTTTAGTTACACAAATATATACGTACAGGTAACTTGAACTTCTTGTGATGTATGCTGCCTGTACCCAGCAGGGCTGCAAAGAGATCCTTTCTCCTGAGATAAAGATGGATCTACTGACTGGTTATGCAGCTAATAAACTTCTGCTTTGAGCCCTTTTTTGAACAGGTAAAAAAATATCTAAGAACTGAGAACAATGATATGTTGCCCACCTGTCAATTTCAAAGCAGAAGATACCTCTTATAGTCGGCATTTCGTACTGGCATTGTTATTATAATAGGAATTTAAAGCAACTAATTGTCACATTTACTAGAAGCACAGCAAACAGGGCACAGTTTACTGACAGTCCTACTGTTTGACTCTTGGAATGGTAGATTTGAACACTGGGTTAGGTTAGAAATTTGGTAGCATAGTTCTATTTTCTGGAACACAGTTGGCATCGTAAAACAACCTTTAACAGACTTGATTAAGACTGAGTCAAAATAGTAGGGGGTGTGCCAGGTCAAGACTGAGACTAATGGCATTACGTGAAGGAAAGTCCATGCCAGCACAGTAGAGGTCAACACAGCAATCTCCTTAAACTCTGGCTGGAAGTTCTTTTTGAGTAACAAGTTGGAATATGCTGGAATTGCACCTTAAGAACTAACACTACCAAAGCACAGAGAACACAGGGCAACTACGATAATGACTTCCTTCTGTTAATTTTAGAACAAATATACCAAGAGTGCAAGCTGCCTTTTCCTTTGCTGCTCTGACTATCGCTGGCAAGGTAATGGCCAGAGATAGCATTTGTCTGATCATCAGAAGAAGTCAGCTGGACAGTTCTGCACAGATCTGAGAAAGCCACCATCAGGGCAATGCAGAATAATTTACTTAGGGTTCAAAGCTGTACCAAGAGCTCAGAAGGGAGAAGGCTTGGTTCAAACAGCCTTCGAAACTCAAAATAAAAAATGCCAAGAAGCAATAATTCAAATGTTACTTCTGAGAAGCTGAATGGGACTTCATTTTTCAAAGCTTCAAAGCTAATTAATTGCCTTTATAGATGGTATCTTTATTGTATCAGAGGCATGTTCCTTACTCCTAATTCCTGATAACTTTTTAGATGGTCTTACACATTTGTCCTATGACAAGAGTGTTTCCATCCAGTTCACTGTCCTGTAAGACGGAGGGAGGGAGGGAAAGAGGGAGAACACAGGGAAAACCTGACATCTCTCATCGTTTTCTGAATAACAGAAATTCTAATTGATAAACTTAAGTTTATCAATTAGAATTGTAAGTAAACTTAAGCTAACTCAAAGTAAGCTTCCGGACTGGTGCTTCAAATTGGCAACAGCCCTTTCACTGCTGCTTCCCTGATTACACGCTGGTTAGCCACTTATTTGTCAACAGGTTTATAATTACTTACAAGTGAATTGTGACTCCCAGTCCCTCAAGGTCTCTTGCTGTGTAGCGTTGAGATCAGAGAGGTCGTCATAGTCATCCTTCAGAGCCTCCTTATCCAGGCAGAAAGTGGCAAGACCTCGGGATGCATCTCTCCCAGCAAAAATCCCATACGGGCCATCTTCAAAATAAAAACGTAAGCACTGTTATTACAGCAGTAACTGGTGCTGTGTGATCTTCCAGGATTACAGCCCCCAACTGAAACAGATTATGAGTTCCTGCCCTGTTCTGAGGAACTCAAATTCCTGAAATGTTTTCAGACTTTATTCTACTTGCCAATAAAGAAAAACGGAGGAAGAGAACAAGAAATAAGACAATAAGACGTGGAGAAATACTGAGTCTGTTGGAACTTCAGTCAACCAGGCAACAGTGTGTGGAGCACAGCAAGAGGGAGGGAATCAGCACACGGAGTGCCCTCAGAAAGTGGAACAAAGGGCAGGTTTGCAAGTCTGAGGCGAAACAGAGTGTTTGTAAGAGATGCTCTAGACTTCAAGAGCTGGAAGGATAAAAACTCGATTGAAAATGTGCAGCAGACGCTGGACATTACTAACGTGGAAGAGATACCTGTTAAAATACAAGATGACCAAAGCGTGCAGGTCGCAGCAGATCGGGGATTCCTTATCAAACAGGCTCTTGCTACACGCCCTTACTGATTAACTCGCATGACAAACATGTTGCAACTGGACACTGCGAGTTCGTAGTGCAGATTGCAGGAGCACTGTGAACTCTAACCTGCCTGCCGCCTTGCACGCCTCTCGGCACGCCGTTTGCTGCGTTCATAAGAAGGATCTCACCTTTCCTCACAAAAGAAAACCAGCTGGCCCCACCCTGCGACGAGCCGCTCACATTTCACACTGTCCAGAAAGGGCACATTTAAGGCACGGCCACGAAGCTCGCGGCGTTCAGCTCGCGCAGACACAGAAGTGCAGGTGGCACCCCGCTAGCTCGGCGGAACAGCGCGGTTTCTCCCTCGGAGCCCTCTGCTAGAAGCCCGGCGCGGTCGATCTCTGCCCCCTGATAGAGATAGCTCAACCCGTCTCGCTACGTATTTCTTTAAGACAAACATTATGCAACAGAGCAGCGCACAACCAGCTCCGGGGATGCCACGTCCGCCCCGGGAGCGCGGGGCCGGCAGTGCGGCTCGGCGCAACGCGGGGTGCGGAGGAGCTCCCAGGGGCAGCGCGTTGCGACATCTCCGACTCAGCCCCGAGCCCAGCCCCGCAGCCCGCCCCTCACCCGGCCCGTAGAACTTGCTGGCGCGGGTCACGTCGAACACCTTCCCGTTGACGGCCATGAGGATGCGCGGGTCGCGCACGCCGTCGTAGGGCCGCAGCTGCTCCAGCGTGAAGTCGCGGCGCTTCATCTTGGGCAGCGGCGCCGGACCCGCCTCGCCCGGCTGCGCCTCGGGCCGCTCGCCCCGCAGGATCTGGTAGAGCAGGAAGAGGCAGAGGCCCAGCAGACTCAGGTTGAGCGGCGAGCCCACGATCTCCATCAGCAGGCCGCCCCCCTCGCTCGCCGCCGCCTCTTCGCCCGCCATCGCCGGCTCCTCGGCGGCCATCGGTTCGGCTGCGCTCCGGCACGGCGAGCTGCGGGGCGGGCCGGGGCGGGGCGGGGCGGGAGGCGGCCGAGGGGCGGGAGGCGGGAGGTGGGAGGCGGCGGCGCTCCGGCCGGCAGGGGGCGCTGTGAGCGCGGCGATGGCACGAGGGGAGCGCCGCCATGCTGCGCCCCGCGCGGCGGGCTGATGGGGGTCCGGTTCGGGCTCCTCCGCAACAAAACCGCAGAGCAGCGGCTGCGATGTTATGATGTTATAATTTTATAACGTGCCATTTGTCGGCTGCTCTGTTCAATGTTTTTGTCACTGGAGATAATAGCCGAATAAAGTGAAAGATAAGGAAGTACTGATGTCTTCATCTGATTAATTCTGGGCTCACGCACGCAGAGCAGCACGTTGCTATCACCTGCCCCTCCGTGGGTTGTTTTGGGTCTGAGTGTTTGTGTAAATGGTGTCCTCACCACCAGTCCAGAGGAACATAAATTCCTGCCCGGTCAGTGTCCTTTTGCCCTCAGCGCAGGTGGGAGCCGGTCCGTGGGGCACTGGGTGCAGAGCCAGCCAATGCACTGCCTATTGCTCACTGTCAGAAGCAGCTGCAGCTCTGTGACCCACCGGGGCTGTTGTTTACACAGAATGGCAGGGGTCGGAAGGGACCTCTGGAGATCTTTGAGTCCAAGCCCCTGCTAAAGCAGCAGGTCGCACAGGTGGGCATCCGGATGGGTCTGGAATATCTCTATAGAAGGAGGCTGCACCACCTTTCCAGCAGATCATGCCCTGCCTTATGCTGATGTGTGCAGCAATTCCTCCCCAAGTACAAGACTCTACACTTGCTCCTGTTGAACCTCGTCAGGTTCCTCTCTGCCCAGCTCTCCAGCCTGTCCAGGTCTCGCTGAATGGCAGCACAGCCCTCAGGTGTGTCAGCCACTCCTCCCAGCTTTGTATCATCAGCAAACTTGCTGAGGGTGGGCTCTATCCCTTCCTCCAGGGCACTGATGGAGATGTTGAACAAGACCGGACCCCACACCAACCCCAGGGGAAAACCACTAAAAACAGGCCTCCAACCAGACTTTGTGCTGCTGATCATGACTCTCTGAGCTCTGCCAGGCAGCAAGTTCTCAACCCATCTCACTGTGTGCTCCTCTAACCCGCACTTCATGAGCTTCATTACAAGGATGCTGTGGGAGACAGTGTCAAATACCCTGCTGAAGTCAAGGTATGCAGCATCCATTGCTCTGCCTCCATCTTCCCAGCCAGTGATGACATCATAGAAGGCTACCAGGGTGTTCAAATATGATTTCCTCTTGGTCAATCCATATTGACTACTCCTGATAACCTGCTCTTCCAGCTGCTTGGAGATGTTTGGGAGTTCTGTCTCTGAGCTCTGAGGTGTTCAGCAGTTGGCTCTGTGCCTCAAGGTGTGGGGTTTGGTTCCACCTGCTGCCTGGCTCGGGAAATTCCATGCTCTATCGATCAGCACATGAAGCTGATCTTCATCGGTGGGTGCTGGCTTTTGTTCCCATCTGCTGTGGAGCTGGGAGAAGGAGGCTCGTTGTTTCATCGATCCAATACTGAGATCTGTGGTGGGTAATGAGGCAGCTTTGGGTTTCGATCCTGTTTGGGACACTGGATAAATCTTGTGAGAATTATTGAAATGAGGGGCTGTATTGCCTTGATGGTGCTCAGTTCTGCTCAATGCAGGTATTGAGATGCTATTAGATTTTGTTGTGCTGATATTACATGTTAGAGAACTAGATGGAAAAAGAGAAAACTATTGGGATATCTTTCTTTCATTGCTTCCATTTTGTTCAAGAGAAACCCAAACACCAAAATAACCCAGCCTGGAATTTGACCATGAACTAAGACACTGGAGGGAGGAAAAATAAGCTCTGTTTGTGCCCAGTATCCCAGAGAAACCATGCAAGGGCAGTTCATTCTTAGATAAAGGAGGGCCAAGATTGATAAAATCTCAAGTTATCTCCCACATAAACACTGGCACCACAAGTTAAGTGACTTAACTTTACGCTCCTCTTTTTTTCTTAACTTTCTGTCATACCCAAATGTATTGAGATGTGTCTTATCTGGGGAAAAATGAGAACAGATACTTAGAAATAAATGCACATTTAAAAAGATGATGATACATCACTTGGAATTACCTACATTCATGAGTCCCTCGTTACACATTTGCCAGTAGCACCCTTGTTTGGCAGTGCATTTAAATGGAACTGAGGTTCTGGGCAGAACTGAGTCGGCACCAGCTAAATAGCACAGGCTTTAGCTGTGCTCCCACAGTCACTTCTTGCCATTCTATAGACAACAATCTTTTCCTCCTCGAAGCCATGGTTAACAGCAGAATCCACGAGAAGGGTCGATGAAGGATTCTCCTTGTTGAAGAAGAGAATGAATTGAAGAAAATGGCATTGGAACTCAGGTAGATTTCATGTCCTTACAAATCAAAGCGGGTCAAACTGTTTCTAAGTATTCCTGCTTTCTTCTTTTTTTTTTTTTTTTAAATACCCAGTATAAATCTTTATAAAACTTTCTGACAAGGAAAAAGAAATGAATGACAAGGAGCTGTAATCTCACTCTTCTCTTACTGACTGGTACCAACCTGTGCCAAGGAAACAGAATCCCTCCCTCATCTCAGAGCTCCAGTTGGCCAAACATGCCCTCAGTGTTGGCTGCAGACTTTAGATTAAGCTGTCTCTAGAGCAGGTCTGTTCCAGGTGCAGAGAGCTGGCACCTGGCCTAGGAATGCCCCGAGTTGTGTCCAGCTCCCAGACCAGAAGCACACACCATCTTTCTGATGGACATTTTAAAAAGCTCCATCACGTTACAGTTTATTTTTCTAACTGTCATCCAGCTCCGTGCTGCAAGGAAGAACTCTGCTCCGTGAAGTTGGCAGCAGGCTGAAAGCTCTCAAGGTCCCATCATTCCTGGAGATACATGCCTAAATACCTGCAGCACAAAACAGCTCCAGATGGGATTTATTTATTCACTTATTGTAACCAAATTTTAGAAGATGTCTCCGGCAGGGGCATCGGACAGACAGACCGCTCAGAAGGAAAAGCCTGCTGGAGCTTGCCACTCCAACCTCCCCCTGGTAGCATCGCCTCTGCGTTTGCTGCCAGGATGCTGGCTTTCCACTCCTTTGTGCCAAACAGGGCTGGCGGTGACTGGGAGGGGAGGAAGGGCGTCTGCGGTGACTGTGCGAGGGTTTGGAGACGTCTCGTTGTCTTTGAACCATAGGAAAAGTTCTAGGTGTGAATTCTCAATCTGGGCTCCTCGTTTTGAAAGGCAGCCAGTGTCGAAAACAAGCTGGGCAGCCTGACAAGCTGTGTGCGCTTTGGAAGAGGGAGGAGAAAGGAAAATGTGGGATGGTGTGATTCTTGCAATGTAACAGTCTTGGTACCCCTAGAAAGCACAGTGCAGGACAGTGATGGAGTAAATACAATCCCTGACTTCCTGAAAGTAACTCCTTGGATTTGCTTAGAGCTCAGATGAGCCAGGAAGAATTTCTGTATAGAAAACAGCTGGATGACACGAAAGAAACAGCCCATTCACAGACTGAGGCAAATCAATCTTGCTGTTATTTCTCAGGGGGAGCAGGAAATACTCCCTCTGCTGGGTAGAGAAGTGCTGTGTGCACACGGCCTTTACGAGGACCAACTTTCACTCCCTCTGGAGATGGTCACTTGGCCCTTCTGGGGCACAAGCTGCCTGTTCCCAGCACTGTATCACTGACATCGGACCAGTTCTCTCAGCTCTGCTCAAGTGCCAAGTTTACCACACAGCAGGGCAGACTCCATCACTGTACACTGACAATCAGCTCCAGCATTAGTAGGGTCAACTTCAGAAGAAGGGATGCAGCAGTGAAGCAGGATGGCAGAGCTTTGATGTGGTGTGTTACTTACAGGAACACAAGATAGGAACAGATTCTCATCTCAGCATGAGTGACATTTCTGCTTCAAACAGTGCTCATTGCTTTCATATAACAGAGCTTTCATTGCCTTTCGTTCAGTGGTACAGGTGAGGGGAGGGTGGCTGAAAAAGAAAGCAGCAGTAGGAAGACGGACCTGTGGAAGCAGTCCCACTTGCTTGTTCCCCAAATCGCCTAGGTGCTCAGTTTCATTCGATACCCTTCCAAACACGAGCCACATTTCTACCTGTTGCAGAGCTTACTTACATCTTCGCTCGCTCTGACCGCAGCTCGGGCAGCCGAGCAGCACCCGGCGGCACGCGAACCCGGCACGCGTGCGAGAAGCGTTGCGGGAGGAACGGGGGCCGCGGGAGCAGCCAGAAGCACGACGCCGCACCGCACCGGGGGCGGCACCCCGTCCCGTCCCCGAGGAGCGCACTCGGAGCCCGGCGCCGCGGGAGGGGCCGCCGCGGGGCTGCGGAGCGGCTGGTGAGTGCGGCGGCGGGGCGGCGGGGCGGGTGCTCGTGGCGGGGCCGGGCGCGTTCCCGAGCAGGGCTGTGTACGCGTCGCTGCCGCCGCGCCGCCTTTGGAGCGCGAGGTCCGGCGTCCGCGTGAACCCGCAGCCCTTCGGGATCGGACCTCTGTGCCTGATGCCTCCGAGCAGCCGTCTGACTTAGGTGGGTTCGCCGGACTCGTCGCACTGATCGGTGCGAACGGGGCTTGGTTTTTGCCCCCTGCGTCGCTCCGGCACTGCCGGCCGTGTCCCGCACGAGTGCCGCCCCGGGACCGGGGGAGCGGGAGCCGCGCGGTGCGGGAGCCGGGCCGCGGCGGGGACGCGGTGAGAGCGGCGAAGGGAGCAGCCGAAAGATGCGCGGGCAGCCGCCGGGTCCCTGATGGTCCTTTTGCTTTTAGGAGCACGAACTCACAGACAGCCGCGTGTCGGGAGCAAAAGCGCAATCGCGCGTCTTTAGCGAATTGTGTGTGATACAGCTCTTGTGCCGGCAGGAGGGGCTCGAGTCGGGGCTCCGGTCGAGCTACCGAGCCGCGGGCGGTGCGAGCGGAGCGTCGCCGACCCCATCGAACCGCTTGCGGGCTCTCCGCTCTGCTCCAGCTCCTGCCTGGGCAGCGCCTCCCAGAGCCGTGCCTGCCCGCGTGTCCTCCGGCCACGTCCTGCGGGATGCCGAGCCTGGGCAGCCCTCCTGCAAACCCCGGCACCCGTCAGAGCCCTCCGGTGCAGGCCGAGAGACTCCAGCCCTGCAGTCGGGGTTTGGAAGGGGTGCACGTGTTCCCATTCCCTTGCGGTTTTCTGCTCTTTTCTGCTTTGCCTCGTCCTTTTGATACTTTGGAGGATTTGATGGAGGTGGCTTAGAGAATACTGCTGGGAACCCTTAAAACAGCCCTCGAAAGCCAAGTGTAAGAGCACTCTGTTCTTAACAGCTTCACGAATGTGAGTTTTCTATTTGTTTTGCTCTCACAGAATATATTTAATGACAATTAGGATTCCAGCACCTTTGTAGATTTGTGAGGAGAAATACAAATACGTGTCTTGCTGCTATAAAACATTCAGCTATGTACCTGTTCTGTGTGCTTTTTCTACTATGCAAAGCCAACTTATGTGAACCAAAATCAAACTTCTGAGTTTCCTACAAAGCTCTGGAATTAGAATACTTGTTTCACTTACGTTCCTTGCTTGTGATTTGATGGGAGCTTTCTGAAACCAGAATGTCTCGGATTGCTGTGACCAACAGGATGGAGATATGCCCAGTGCAGATCTGATGACTCAAAACTGTCTGTCCCTCAGGACCCACAGCACAGGTTTTGGCTGTATTGGACATTTGGGAAGCAGTTACTTCTGTAGATTTTTCTTCAGTCTTTCCTGCTGCCGCTAAGCACAAACTCAACCAAAAAGTTAAATTTGATGTCTTACGAAGTGTCCTGTTTCAGAATTAATGTTTGCCCCCGCTGGCAGTGTGGTTTAATTTACCAGTCCCAGTGCTGCAGGCAGCAGCGCAGCTGCTTTTTATTTTCACAGGAGAAGCTGGATGGTGGTCAGAGAAGAAGTGAGAAGTTCAGCTCGGTCCAAGCACCGCTTCGTACAGGGCTATTTATTTAAAATCCAAATAAATGTGTGTAGAGTCCACTGGTTATTTAGAATGTTTCACTAGGAAGCCCTGTCTGCGCATGCAGGTACTGGGATCGTGTGTAAGCGCTGAGGAAGGGTTGAGGTGTCCCTTGCTTTTTACCAGCTGGGAAAATGAGCACTCGGTGAACAACACTTTGTGTACATGGGAGAGAGTCTACAACATTTAATGCCAGCAAACACGTCTTTAATCCTTACTGCCTGATCTCTGCTAAAATCCACTACGACTTTGACCAGAAAGCTTATTGCATTCGATACTGCTGAAGAGATCTGTTCCTATATATGTATTTATTTCTATGAAAACTGTATAAATGAAAAGAAAGCACACGTTGGTGTGGCCAACTAGGGAGTTGAATTATTTTTCCCCCCTGAGGATTTGCAGTAATCCTCATGTTTGTATTGCGGTGTGGTTGTTCTCAATATCTTTAGTTACGTAACGTAAGCACCCAGCTGTGTCATAAGTCAGGCAGAGGACAGAGCCCTGTGACTGCCGTCCCTGCCGCAGTCTGCAACGACAGGTGATGATCTGGGGAGCTGCTCTCGGTGCAAGGACTCTCGCTGTTTTCAGTGAGCTCTGGATGTGGCCCGGTCTCGAGCTGCAGTGGCTTGACTTTATTGGAAAGCCACCAGAATCATGTTGAGTCATGCGTACGCAGATGCACACACATCCTATGAAAGTCTAAAATAGCTTTCAAAAGCCATGCCAACGCCATAGATGCCATCTGAATTTCATCAGTTTCTTCTAAATTAATTCAGTAACATCATGAGACTTTGTTACTTTGATGTTGGTTTTAGTGGAAATGCTGTCCTGTCCCCCGTCATTCCCTCAGATGAGTTTCAAGAGGGCTGCCTATTCTTCAGCCCATTTAAGCTCAGTCTATTGCTTACGCATAAAGCTGTGTGCATTTCTCTCCATCTGGAGGGCCTTATCTCCATATCTTTGGTTGACATCTTGTATGTGCAATGGAAGGAGTACTGCAGGTCAGAACTTGAAACCACCTCTTTGGCAAGCAGCAAATGCTAAGATTTGCAGCTGATGGTGTTAACAAGGATCATTTCAACTTATATTCCTCCATCATTGTTGCCAACTACTGCAGTTTCCCCATAATCTCATGCGATCTCTTCATCATAGCTCACACAGAGAAATGGTCATGCAAGATGCTAAATCTTCTGACTGACTAACAAAGCAAAGCCAGGCAAAAAAGCCCAAATACACAGCCCCAAAGCTTGAAACAGGACCTGTAGTGGTTCAGAAACTGAACACAAAGGGAGTGCCAAATGTTATTTCCAAAATACCCACTTGTTGCATAGTTTTGCTGACTCAAGGGGGTTGAATTTGGGGTGACCGCAACTCCTCAAAGCACTTAAGACTGTAGGAAGTAATGAGGATCTGATTTCACAGCTCCTCTGTAAGTTGTTCCTTAAACGTCTGTAGGGTAAAACAGAGGTTAGAGCTCATGATTTTACTTTGCTTTGCTTAGAAGTCGAGCTAACCTCAGCCAAATGGTAGGCCAGGAGTTGCACAGCTTCTCGCGCTTTCGCTGCTGTGCGTTGGATTGTCACCTGCTGTTCCAGCCCCTTCCCCTTCCTGCCCAACAAGCAGCTCTTTAATTCCACTGACATGAAGAAGCCGTCACCATTAAATATGAAAATCTGTTAAATAGAATTGCTATCATTTGTCAGAAAACGTCGCAGCAGTTTGCAGTTGACCTTGTCTTAGGCTTTCTCCCAGTCTACACTTGGTAAGACCATTTCTGCATTCCATGGGGTGGCATGGGAGGGATAGCACACATGGGTCAGGCTGCTGCGCACTGAATCTTTGCTGAATCTTTGCTCTTTTGAGAGCCAATGCTCTTTTTAAACATAATCATTCATAATCATTTCTAGTTTAAGAGACTTGGAGTTGCAGCCTGTCCCACGCCATCTGCGGACATTTCCTCACCCTGGCCTGCAGTACAAGGCAAAGCAGCATTGTTCCCAGGCTCGTTGCTGACTCACTGCACGTGACTGCAGCCAGGTAACAGGGACCTGAGGCTCTTCTTCCCATCTCAGGATAAATCTTGTCTCTGTGACTCAAAAAACCATTCATATCTTCTGGTGTACTGGAAGTGCTGGGCAGGGGAAGGCTTAGAAAAGATGCATTCTCTCAACCTGTTTTCTGTCAAAGTGGTGCCAGGATTTCTGAGCTCTGAATTTACCTTCTGTTTTGTGTGATAGATTTCACTGCTCAGCTGGGAGAAGCAAAAGGGTGAGGGAGAGAAAGAGAGGCAGCCCGGCTGTGTGGTTTATGTGGTATTTGAGAAATGGGCCAAGAGCTTCTATGTAAATTTAAACTGCAGTCCCATATATACAGTATATTTATCCAGGAATATGCTACAAGCTGGGAATATGTATTAGCATGCTTTCTTGACTTTGTTGCTGTTTCAAGCAATGCGTTTCATTTAAGTCTGCCAGGAAATGATTTAGCACCTCAGAGGCAGCTCGTGGGTTTATATAACTGACTCTTTAAATCTTGATTAAAAAAAAGGGAGATGGGAAGATGATGTTATTGAGAATGGGGCATAGAAAAGCTCCCGTGCACTGGGAAAGTAAAGTCACCTGGAGCTGCTATTTCAGAACAGCTGTGTGGAAGTTCCTTTCAGAATTCTTTGTTCTTTCTTTGCAGATACACGAGGAAAGATGGTATTTCCAGGTGTGTAGAGCTGTACAGTTTCAAAGTTGTCAGTCCTTTGGAAGAGGCATAGCTTGCAGCCGTTCCCCTTCAGAGTGTGTTTCAAAACCACAGGGTGGTGGATTTGCTTACTCTTGAGAGTTCAGGAGCAGTAATGATAGAGTGAGCAGAAGCACAGTGAACAGCCTACACGTATAATGTTAACTACCAACATGGACTTCTTTAAGCACTGATTTTTTAAAGTCCTTTCCTTTTGGGGGGATGCAGCCTTTGTGCATTATCGCTTTGTTGCCACAGTGATGTCTGAAGATTTGATGAATGTTAAACTCCTAATGCTATGATATTTTATTGTGGAAGAAAATATATTAAAATGTTAAGGTTCTTAAAATAAATCAGCTTAAAGCAAGAAATCAGAGTCAAGGAAAGGCTATCATATATCACTGAAGTTCTTACTTTAGTTGATTTGTTGAGCTCATAGACTGTGCTAAGGGTTATGTGCTGTGGTTTTAATGAGAAGCAGTGTGAAATTGTGTTAAGAGGAAAGAGAAAAAGGGGAGCAAAGCAGCACCCAAAGAGTGGTGAAAGACCCTTTCCCTGTGCAGGGGATTTTGCATGCGTAACGTATGTGGGACTCTCCAGAGATGACGTACCTGCTGGTTTTGTAGCAACCTCTGAGCAGAGGAAAAGCTTCATCATGTCAACAGCTTTACTGATGACTAGTAGTCACTCTGCAGTGCTCAGTGATATTCCCTTGGGATTTGTTATGGTTATTTTACTCATATCTCATTATTTTTAGCAATTACATATGAATTTATGGTGGAAAAACTTTATGCAACCTAGGGGAAATATCCAGAATCTCAGCAGTATTTGTACTTGGTTACAGTTGCCTTAGTGAAAGAGTAAAACTCATCCACTGTGAGAAAATAATGCAGTCTTGGTATTCTGCAATCAAGAAAGCAACTCAAATCCATCCTGTAACTTCTCTTAGCAACCTTTCATTGCTTTTAAAGGCAATCTAGTCTGTAATTCACATCATATATAAATATTCCTTAATAAATGGAGATCTTGCTTAGCATTTGTGTCCAAAGGTAGCTGAGCGCAGAGCAAGCCGTGCCTTGTCCTTAGGCTGCACACTGGCTTATGTCCAGGCAGTGCCTTAGTTTGTCCCCTTGCAGGCAGTATTGGTGCATTAACCTCTGTGCTGTACTCACAGGAGCTGTTTCATGGCCTGATCTGTGTTTGCCTTCTCACATAGGTGCTGCTAAAACCAGCAGAAGAGATGGGTGACTTTTCAGCTCATGGCACAGGGTGACAAGTGCTCCTTGTCCCAGTGGGATTTGTGTTGGCTGGTATTTCACTGGATGGAAGCTGCCATAATGGAAGCAAGAAGTTGGTACCCAAAGCCAACACTGTTGGATCTCAAGTGTGTTGTGTCTGGGCCAGCAAGGTGGACCAGAGTGGTGGGGCTGGATAGTGGCATTTGTCCTGGGAGAGCTGTACATATCTCCTAAACCACTTCATAGAGCAGAAGGAGGACGATGGACTTCAATTTGTCATGACTCAAGTAGCTTTTTCAGATACTGCTGCTCCCGTGGCAGTAGATGGACCTGTCAGCTCAGCACTTGCTTAAGCTCTGTAGTTGTACCCTTTGAAATGGGATGGACCAAGCTGAGTTCCAGTTCAAGCATGTGTTTAAGTGACTTGGTGACTCAGAACTGTAATTCATTCAACAGTTTTAGGTAAAATTCTTCTGCAATTAGCATATTTCCTGCTTTTAGATATCTAATCATTAGGTATTTTTCCCTTCCCATTACGATGGGAGCAGTGCCAGCATATGTAAGAGACAGTTGGGAACAAACTGGATATTTAAAGATTCCCAGAACTTGAATCTGAGAAATATGTGAGGCTGCTGTGTCAGGACTCTGCTGGGGTATGGAACTGTTCTGGCAACATCGTCTCAATATGGGATATGTTTTATTATGTGATGATTTTAAAACTCTGGGCAGGCTGGGCCAAGTTATGAGGTGGAGCAATTGATTTCTAGTTTAACTCAGCCTTTTGATGCCAGTGATTCTGTAGGAGTTCCCACAGCTGAAGCCTAGCTAGTGAACTAAGTTATCTTAGATATTTATAGGGTGCCTATTCTTGTAGGGTCTTTCTAACCATCGTTACAGAGAGAGGGAGGATGGGAAAAGGCTCCAAAACACAGTTCCAGGCACCAGGAGCTTTGGGTTCAGTCTTGGTTTGTGGTTTCTGGAAGAGTCACTGGATTGCTCTGCCTCAGTTCCCCATCTGTATCCGCAGTAAGACTGCATTCTGTGCAGAGGGACACAGGTCTGGCGCTTGTGATTAATCTTGCAGATACCAAGTGGTGGGAGTAAATTTATTATTACTCAGTGCATTCGACTTGTTTTGCAGTTTGTGAAATGAAACAGATACTGTATGCCTGCCTTTAAGCAGAAGAAAGCTAACAAAGGAAAAGAGATGTTGCCATTGCCTACTGATTGGAGTTAAATGTCAGCAGTATGCAGTTCTAACTTGTATTTTTCTGTTCATTTCCCTTTGGAGCAATAAAGCCTGCAGGCAGGACATTCAGGGACCTCACTGCCCTTCTCTGAACGTTAACGGTCACTTTATCTTTAGCCTTGTGTTTGCAGGCACTGGAGTCAGACAGCCTTTTCCTCAGAGCTGTGCTTCTGTCATTTCCCGTATTGTTACTTCAGCCCGTGAGATGGCATCTGAGATGACCTTCGCTTTTGAATCTTTATTTCAGTGGCGGTAGAAATTCAGGATGCTGATGGCCTTCAGAACATTCTTCCAGATGTGCGTGTCCCTAATTATACCTGTGCAAACAAATGAGGAGTAATTCTGTCCAAGAGGTGGGCCTACATCAGCGCAAAGCCAATATCCAGGGAAGTCATTAAACTTGATTGCTTACTCACAGCACAGGCGTTGCTGGCAGCGTAGGTCTGATCCGTCTCCAAGGGTGCACGGTGCGTTGCAAGAACACTGACTGCATCTCTCCCTAGAGGGGAATTTGGGAAGGATGGGGTGTAGAGAACTCCAATCACTATTCAAGGCGTCTCGGGATATTTGTTTAGACTCGGTAGCTGTTACCTCTGATGTTTGACATGCAGACTAGGCAGTGATCCATGCGCCTGAAGCTACGTACCGTGTTCTCACATTTCTTTCCAGATGGTCGTGCATATTGGTGCCTGCCTGGACTCCAAGGAGGAAAAGCCGTGTTGTTGGAACGTCGTGTTTTTTAACACGGTATTTTCCTAAGTCAGAACGTGTAGAAATAGAGCTCCTTTGTTCAGCTTCCACACTACCCAAACTTAGACAAAAGAACCACAGTTTTCCAGTATAGAAAATGTTGACCATGCTGGTATTTTCGCAGGAAATACCAAGCTCTTCCTCTGTGTCAAAAAATAAAAATAACAAAAATCTGCTTTTCATTCGAACTCATTATAATGTTAAATTTGAGATTTATGGTCTTGGATGGAAAAAAAGCAGAGACATGAGAGGCAGCACTTCCTGCTATATTGTCTTTGTACACAGGAGCCTCCTTAATTTCTCTATAAATAATGCATTTTTACATGCAAATCAATTGCAAATTAGTAAAATGTCCCTCAAACACCCCTCCCTCCATCTGTAATTGTTTGTTTGGCAATTGATATTTTCTGACACTGAAGTGTGAGCACACGTCTGTGATCCTGCTGCAAATCTGGGGGAAATTACCTTTTAAAGGACACGTGGTCCGACCTTCATCTCCAGATAATCCAGGAAGAGATTGTGTTTGACTGTGCAGACACAAAAGAGGCACAGACTAGGCAAGAGAGGTGCAGTGTGCTGGTATCCTTTTTGCCATATTTTTAATTCAGTAATACACTGGATATACCGTACTGAGGTTAATCTTTGCTCCTTGCTCAGAATTGAAGATGTTAGTGAGAAACTGTGAAGCAGTTCATAATTGGAACTGCCAAACACTAGAACCAGAGACTGTATGTATTGCCGCAGTCTTTGCAATATTCTTTTTATTGAAGGATCTTGCAGCAAGTCCTCCAGCAGGAAATAACAACCACTAAAATCCCCCAAATCCCAGACACTGCACACAAAGTGTAAAAACAGACACAATTAGATCAACATTCAGTAATCAGACTCCTAAGCAAGTATCGTGGCAAATTCTTCAGGCTCAGATGCGTTAATAAGAAGCTGGTATAATGCACAGTTAGAGGCTCCTGGCTGTACTCTACTTTCGGAGATAGGCTTTGACCCTCGTTTTCCTTCTACTATTAATCACAGATGAATGTCTGAACTCTGAAAGGCAGAAATCCTCTTATCTTCACTTCTTTGTTTTCTGCAGAATGCTGTGGGTGATTCCAACCCAGTTGCTTAAAGCTCTGATAGTGCAGCTTTTAACAGTGATGTGTGGACAGTTGTTTCTTGAGTATTGCAGCATTTTCGCTGAAAATTCCCAAGCCAGGCCGATTTGCCAGCCGAAGAATCTCACTTATAAGAAGAATGAACATGTTTCTGCGTTGGAAAAGTGCTCCTGAGGGTCACATCTATGCTAGCACGTGGTTAAATGATCCATGTGCCAAATGCAAAGAGCACTGTGGTGTGGGGAGAGCAACCTGCAGTATTGCAGTTAGATTTCGGTGCAGGATTTGTTGCAGGTTATTGTGGATGGAAGGGCTCAACATGTTTGGTTCAGTTGGAATGGCACAGATTTCTAAGTACTGAGGCAAGATCAAGTGCAGCATAAAAACTAGTCTGAAAGCTCTCAATTTCCAGTTGGATGTTGGGAAAAAATTCTTCTCTGAAAGAATGGGCTTCCTGGGGAGGTGGTGGGGTCACCATCTCTGGAGGTGTTCAAGAAATGTGTAAATGTGGTACTAAGGGACATGGTTTAGAGGGAAATAGTGGTGGTAGGTGGGTGGTTGGACTGGATGATCTTGCAGGTCTTTTCCAACCTTTCTGGTTGTCTGGCTCTATGATTCTTTTCTGTGAACCTATGTTTCAGCGCTTGATGATAGCAGCTGGAGAGCTGGGAGCCAGACTCTGGCCTGTGGATTTGCCCCACACACCTTGTTTCATGTCCAGACATTGTCTGTTACTTTTTCACTGAATTCTCACTTGACAAGTGCTGTGCTTTTCGCAGCAGCAAAGCCTACCAGAGCAGCACAGCCAAAGCATGACCTTGTTAGGGACTGGGAGAAAGGGAAGAAAGGCTGCTTTTTGGTAGGGGCTGAGGGCTAGAAGTGAGAGATCAACGTGTGCCTTGTGAATAGGAAGTCAAGGCAGAGACACTGACATACACTGGGAATGTGCTATGGTCTGCCAGTCTACCATAGGATTTCTCTTCCTACCCTTACACTTGCAGGCTGAAAAATTCACCGAAAACTTTTGTCTCCTGAAAATTGGTTAAGAAATGGTCTAACAGCGATGTTTAAAAGCAGTTGGTGAATCATGAGGTGTCAAAACTCTGTGACATCTGGTCCTCCCTGCTGTGTTGCACCGTGCACGTGTCCTGATGCTGCTCAAGCCAGCTTTGAGTGGGCTTTTTGAGAAGCATGAAGTGTTTGCTGTCTCAGAGCCCAGAAGGTAAGGACACGGTTTGCTCTTGGAGATTTAGCTGCAAGAGGCTGTGAGAAAAGCAGTAGATCTGTTGGACATGAAACATATTTTGCATTGCTTGCTGTGTGTGTAGCTCCTAACACCTCTGCTGTCGGGCTGCTGGTGTGCACCCTGTGTACGTGTGTGTGTGTAGGAAGTGGCCGTGGAAACGGGCCAGTGTGTTCAGCTTATTTTGAGTTTCCTGTTTTGGATTACCAGTTGCTGTTGGTTACTTACTTTGAAGAGGTCTTTCTTGTTGAAATTGCCCATGAAACAGCTAAGTCTCTGATTTTGTGAATTATATCTTAGTGCAACCTTTCTCGATGATTGAGGCGCTGGCCTTGCTCAGACTTGCCCTCCTCCTTCGCTTTGGAGAAATTAAGAAACTTGGGAATCTTCACAGGCACTGCCGCTACCTCTGCATCACCCCGAGGAAGGGCACCTTGCCATCTGGAGCACTCGTTCCACCTGCAGACAGACAGAGAGGATGAAGGCAGATTAGGATGTGCAGCGATCGAGGGAATAGTAAGGTTACTGGGCTGTGGGGGGAGCAGTGGCAGTGAGTAGGAAGAAGTCAAGGGGAATGCTTGTTTCAAACAGAAACGGGCTAGAATGTTTGTTTTCCAGTCAGGCCAAGCCACAGACTTTAGAGGAAATTCAGATCTGATTCAGCTTCCAGGTGTCTAAACTTGCTCTCTCCCCTATCTTTAAAGAACAATCTTTAGTTCGCCAAAGTCTGTATTCTGTGGTTATTCGGTGTTCATCTACTTACCAAGCTGAAAACAGCTTTTATTAATTAACTGGCAGCAGAGCAGCCCGCTCATTTAGCACTTGACAAGGAACGAGCTAATGTCAGCTTGGCTCCTGTTTGACTGCATGACCTGTATAAGCATCACGTAACTGCTTACTTGCACTGTGGACGTGGAGCCATGATATTTATCAACATCACAGGTTTTGGATCTCTACCCAGAAAGCTCCACGTGTAGCTACTTGGAGCTGTGCAAGAGATGAAGAATCAGAGCCACGAATAAGAAACGCTGCCATGAAGTGGCTTGGAGACTGATATGGAGATAGAGAATAAAAAGGAGTAAATCCTGAGGTAGGGTAATTATTTGTAATGACTGTTTACCAGTCTGTGCTTCTTGGAAAGTAAAGGGTCTTTCTAAGTGGTGCAGTGCGTGTGGGTGAATCTGCCAGCTCCTGGGAACAAGACTGCATTTGACCTACATGAGCACCAACAGATGAAGATTTGCACTTTCAAGTAAGTAACTTCAAGACAAAAACCGAACACGTGCAAGACAAAAGAACAATGACAGGAAACATTCTGAGGGCAAACCATCTCAGGTATTCAGCAGACAAGGAATCTGCTTTGTGTTATTAAAAAAAAATGATCTTCTGAATCATGAGGGCCTTACTCTATGCTAGTTAAAACTATGAAATTCTTCCAAAGCCATCAGGATTACGCCCTTCCACTGCCTGTTGGATTGAGCCTTCCCCCTAGAAAGCCATTTGATCTTTCTTGCTTTTAAATACAAATGTGAACTTCTGATGAGGTTTCCTTCATTTCTTGCTGGAAATGTTTCTTTTGGCAGCGGTTTCTGAACCAAATGCTGGGCAGATTTCAAATGCAGCCCCATGACTGAGGTTTTGTACCAGTGAGAATGTTTCCCCAGTAGTCTCCCTGAATTCTTTCTCAGTGGTTGATAACCTACAACCAAAGTTTTGGGTTTGACTTTTTTTCTGTGGGCTTCTCAGTGGGTGGAGGCTAAGGCTCGTAGCTGGCTCGTAATTAGGATGAAGAGTTTGGACTGGAATCATTGTGACAAAAACAGTAATTCAGGACAGCAGTAGAACTAAAATCAACTTGTGCTAGTGCATTTTTGCATCTTTTGCAAATAGGAAGCACATCTTCAGGTCAGGTTGGATTTGCAGTTTTTCTGTGGATGGCATTGTGAAAGTTTTCTCTCTTCTGCTGGGAATCTAGATGAGAATATGATTCGGTTTGTTAGTGATAGCTGTTGCACTTGATATCATTTATTGTTTGTGTCACAGCTTTCCTTTATGTATGGGATTTTATAGAAAATAAATGGTGTTCAAAGGTTCATAATTCATAGGTTACACAGTTCTGCACTGTTATGATGCTGCTACAACAGTCCATTCTGGGACTGTGCACCAGGGGGACATTTCTCAAACTTTGTGTCTCTATTGCAGGAAAGGTGTTAAAATATTTCTCTTAATATTCTAGAAGAAATGATCCACGTTAGACACTGGTATCCATTGATGGTGCGTTTCAGCAGTGCTGACAATGACAGTGAGGCATCTCCACTGGTGCAGGTTTTGACAAGCACAGCATCCAGGCTCTTGTTCATCACTGGCAAAAATGCAGAGCTAGTAGTGCTGACTTTATGAAAAACAGTGTTTTGCAGCTGAGAATTTGCTCTATGAAATGGTGTGATCGTGCTCTTTGAATCGGTTGTAGTTTCCATGGAAATAAATAGGGGGGGCATTACTTTCAGAGAGACCTTTGTGTATGTGGCCCGAGGCAATTTCTGTTCACTCAGTGCTGCCCAGGCAAACCAAAACGTTGGACACCTGTTCTGCATGGACTTAATGCAGCATAATGCTGATGTGTGGGCAGCCCTGCTGACCCTGGGCTCGGGTCATTGTCTGAACAGAGCTGCTGTGGATGTGTTCCCAGCATTAAACCAGAGCTGTTCTTCTTCTGCACCCACGAAGGTCTCCTAGTGGCAGGGAGGCACAGCTGCTGTATGTGCCATCAGTGTGCATTGCCGGGCAGGATTTTTCTAATACAGACGTGGTGGCTGTTTGAAATTCCAGAGCTTCTTGCCTGGCCTTGCGGTGCTGCAGGGACGTAGTTTTGGCTGTTAATGTGTGGAGCAGCACATTAGAATCGCTTGTGATTTACAGTGAGTTGGGCTGACGCCTGTGCTGGAAGGTCCTGTGCACCCTTTGTGTGCTGGAGAATGGCTGCAGGTTTGTGTGGTGATGGTGTGAGTATTTTCTGTAGCCCGTTTAAAAAATAACAAAAGTGATATAATCTCTTCGGGGCTTCTTTATATGCTAATTACAGTCAGTCCCTTCATTAGCCTCGCAGGGAGACGGAACCAAATGCCATATGGTGTTTGACACTAAGGATGCCGTGCTCACCAACAGCTGGAAGGAGGCAGGGAAAGGGGGAGTTAACAATTCATAACCATGTATGGAGCAGGCACAGCCCTCCTTGGACCCGGTTCAGCAGAGTCTGAGGGCCTCAGATCAGGAACTTTATCTGGCTAGTAATTGCAGCGGCACGCTGCCTTCTTGTGCATGCGTGTGGGCACTCGGTGAGCAGGGCACAGCGCTGCCGAGTCTTTGTGCTAGCATCTGTGTGTAAGGATGAATTAAATGCCTGCACACCTCTGCGAAGGACCATGGCTGGATTCTACAGCTGCCTGAGAAGTGAGAAGTAAGTGCCATGCGGAGCCCTCCCCTGCACCACGGTGGGTACGCTCACGCTCTGCTTCTCTGGTACTGCAGCAGCGCTGCACGCCGCGCTCCTGCCCTGGGACCAAAGTGCCCTTCTGAGCACCAAAGTGCAAAAAGTCAATATTGGAAAAGTCATGACTGAAATGCCAATTTGATGAGAAGTAGTTGTTTCTTTTTCCTTCACAGATATACGTGTCCAGCAGCAAACACTGAAAAGGGAATGAATTTTTTGCGGTCCAGGTGTAGTGATGGGAAAGTGTTCTCTTCTTTATTAATTAGCTGCACTGTTCGTGTATTAACAAATAACAAGAAATACAGAAATGCACGTTGGCTTTAAAAAATACTCAACTAGAAATCTGACATTTAATGTTTTTGTATATCTAACCTGAGGTTTGTTCTGTAATTCCACCCTGCTGAGAGAATTGATTTGCAAGAAATTCTTTTGATTGCAGAGCAGGCTGCAGAGGGAGAAGTGGATGGGACAATGCACATTAGTGTTGGTGCTTTAAATCACCACGAAGACAGCTTTTCTCTTTCCTCTGACATTCTCCCTGCTAAGGAGTGGAAGAAAATTTTCTGCTGCAAAAACTGAGGGTTGTTTTTGATGATTATTTGCATCAGCAGATTGTAGAGGGCTCTACTTTTGCATACAATATAGGATTACAGAAAGTGAAAATTAACAGTGAAAAGCAAGCAAAATTGTACCTTGAGGCTTAAGATATGAATGATGATAGTTAAAGGTAAGGATGAAGGCTTGGATAGCAGCTCAAAAGTAAAGCTTACAGCTTCCTCCTCCTCTTTGTACCTCTCCTAAAGGCTGCATCCCTTATGCCAGCTGTCTCACTTTACTCTGCTGAACTACGGATTTTCAAAGTCTCCCAGTTCTTTCTGGATTTCAGTTAGCATTCCCATCCTATGCTGACTCTTTTCCTCCTTTGAAACTTGTGACAGTGGGATGTAAGTATTTGGAAAGCAAGTCTACGTTAGGAATGAGGGGGCATGCAGTTGTGGAAGGCAAGGAGAGCCTATAAAAATGGGCAGCAGATGAAGCTTCTTTCGTATGACATACAATCACTTCCTTCCTTGTGGAAATCTACCTGGTTCATAAAGGACAGCATTTTTTTTCTAAACAAACTCTTCTTTCTTGTTATTCTTCAGTTTGGTTTTGACACTGGATATGTGTGTAGATTATGTTCCTCATCCTGTTGTCTCAGCCCTGTGATGTGTTCCCAAGTGGTTAGTGACTATTAATACTTTGTACTTGTTGCAAATTTACATGCAGCTTTGGCAGTGGTTATTGGCTGTTAAAACGAATCTCAGACATTAATTTCAGCAACAATGATGTTTGGAGCCTGAGGTTAATTTTGGATTAAGTTCCTTTTGAGTTTCACCCAAAGTATTTGTCCTTCTGGACAGCATCGAATGTGTCACAGGAGAAGCTTCCCAAATCCTCATGTGGTTGTTGGACCTGTGGGAGTTAGTTTGCTTTGTGAATGAAATGCATTTTATGTTTTAAGCAATTGGCTTACGCACAAGTAACGATTTAGCCAAAGCAGCCCAGAGCTCCAGCACTGAAACTCAGCACTGACGCTGGGAAAGAGCTCCTCTGAGCTGCTGCACCCAGCAGGGGCTCGTGGGCTGTTCTAAGAGCTGCTTTGGGTCACTGTCTCCTGCGCTGCTGCCACATCAGCCTTCAGTGCCCCGCGTTTCGCCTTTGTGCACAGCAGTGCTGTGCGGCTGAGCCAGTCGTTCTGTGTTGAGTCCCACCCCTGTGCTTTGTTAATGCTCTTGGAGGAGATGCCATCCTAAGAAAAAAATTTAAAAAATCCTAATGTAATGTAACAGCACCAATCTTAATCAGCTGAATAAAAAAACTGCAGATTGTTTTCTTGTTTCTCTTTAACCAGCATTGGCAACCTCATCCTTGTTGCAGACCTATGCTGTGCTTGGTCCTGGTCTGCTGCTGGAAAAGTCAGTCAGCTTTAAGCAGATATGATGCAGTTTTCTAAGGTCTGCAGAAGAATCTGTTAATATCTGCCTTTCTGTTATTGGTACTAGCCAGATACATAATTACAAGCTGAAAAAATGCGTTTGCTTGAGCAGTAAGATTCACTGATGGTCAATGCAAACTGCCAATTTCCAAAGACAAATATAGCATGTTAGAAGCTATATAAAGTGTTTGGCTGAAGGCTTTGCCTGCCAGCTCAGAGCCAGCTCCTATAACAGACTCCGAGGAACCATATTTAATTGGTCTGCAGTTAAGGTGGTCACTGGAGATTTCATGGTGCCTTTCACAAGCACTCCTGGAATTATGGGCATGCTTCAGCTTGAGTGTGTTCTGCCACACCAAGCTCTGCACTTCCAGTGGAATAATTCATTTCTTTCTTTTGGTCCCAAACTGTCAAAAAGTGCTGAAAAAGACATTCTGCAAAATGTGCACTCTTGTCCTGAAGACACGTTCAGCATTTGGGAAGAGCTCTTGATCAAGGGATGCATTGGGAAATTGTCAATATATTTGTGGTATATTTGTCAGCGTAGACTGATAGGACCATTCCATCAAGTGAAGTTTATTTTCAGCTTAGGTGCTGCTGCATTGCTGCAAGTGAACTGGGTGTGCTTTAGAGCTCCACCAAGTGCTGCTGAAGTAGCAGCTTGGCACTGTGGGGAGCGGGGCAGTTCCAAACTGTCAGCAGCTCATTTGCTTCCTGCAGCATCTCGCTTTTGGGAGCCACATCACTGCAGAGGGGTTATGGCAGGAGACTGCCCATCACACTCTGCTCTTTAGCACACGCTGAGATGTGAAGCATTTCTCAAGCTGTTCATTTCCAGACAGAGGTGACAGTGCCTGGTTTCAGGAAATGCTGTGTGGAGGGTAGGGGAGGGAAAGAACTGGAGGAGGGATGTACTTTTTGGAAAGCGGGGAGCTCTCTTCACTGGGGCCAAGTCAGATAGGGTGGACTGAACAGAAGACTCCCCAGGCATTATAATCCCTTGGGAGTCTTTCAATGTGCAACCTATGAGCTTGCTCCTGTTCATGGCACTTTACCAGCATTTGGACACTGGTGAGCATTTTGTCTTCAGCTCACAAGGGTTGCTCAGCTCAGTGCTTAATACTAAAAGCATTCAGACTTAAACCCTGTTTTCTTACACAAGAATAATAGAAAGGGTGAACAAAAGCAGCCAGGAGGTGGCAGAGCCATGGCACCACAGGCGGTTCAGCGCAGTTAGCACAGTGGTGCTGTATTATTAACAGAAAGAACAACTATTTCTAATTGTTGATTCTTTCCTTCTGACTCATCCCTGTGCAAGAAGTTCAGTTGTGTCTTACTACGGCCAGTGAATCACTCCATTCTGCCAGTCCTCCTCCTGCTGCTCACGCTTCTCTCTGCATGGTGTCTGGTGGCTAAGCATGCCATGGTGGCTAAGCAGCCAACATGATGTGGTGCATTTGCTGGCTGCAGGCTGAGGAATTCGAGGCAGCTGTGCCCCTATGGTTGGTTTCAGCACAGGAGCCCCCTCTCTATCACTGCAATACCAAGTGTCTGCTGAACGTGCACCCCTAATGCCTGTCCTGCTCCTATTCCACTGAAGCAGAAGCTTCTTGGCTTGGGACAATCCGCTGAATGTGATTTTCACTCTTCTGCACCATTTGGCTGGAGTTTTTGTCTACCTTATTTTGCCAGTTTGAGCCCTAAAAACATCTTGCCATACTTTTAGCTCATATTCTCTCCTTATGCCACTAAGAGTGTCTGGCTTTGTACCCTTTCAGTAAAAGAGATTAATTTGTTGTTTCCTTCCTGTACAGAGGTCTGGAAAATTTAATAGCTGTGATGCAAAGGCCTGGAGTTGGCCTTAGAAGCTGAAATCTGGCTTTAAACAAAAAGGTACCAGCTTCAAGCTGTGCTTCCAGCAGGTAACCTACTGAGCTATGTAGGAGAGAAGAGCTGATTGCCAACCAGACCTGCAATGCCGAGATGGGGAGATGGGTGAAAATCCAAGGGAATTCCAAGGTTAGGTTGTTACTGCTTTTCTTCTCTTACAGGTTGCTGCTGTAAGAATACAGTTGAGCACAAAATGCCTTGATTCTTTCCAAAAGCCCCACTCTAAAGTCATCGGAGCATGTATTTCTGAGTTAAGTTGTTGTGTCAACTGTTACCCATCAGGGAGTTTTAAGAAGCGTTTTGAATACAGGAAACATTTAACTGCAAGCTTTCTGATTCGTTTGTATGCTGTAGTAGCAGTAATAACAATTATTTGTACTGAGGTAGCAGGTGGCCCTCCAAGTTTTCATTGTGGGTGTCACTGTTTGTACCAATTAAAGCCAGTCAGTTCATATCCTGTCTGATTTTGCGTGCAGATGCTGTCGCTGCTCATCATGCTGTGAGCAGTCAGTGCTGTGCTAGCAGTGCAGTGCTTCCACTGCAAGGTACACGAAGAAGCAGAGACCTGGGCCACACGTCCTCACTCATCCTTTAACCGTGCTGCGCCGGTGTGAGCTGCTGCACTCATATGGGTGCACAAGTACCAGGGTGCTGGTGGTCTGACATGGCCTGTCACTGTGTCACAGCACCTTGGTGGCCGTGTCACGGCTGGAGGGACAGCAGCACACTCAGCTGGAGCAGGGGAACATTGCTGTGCAGACAAGGGTTCTACTTTCTGACCGTTCAGCCAGAGCTAAGGCGGTGTTCCAGCTCCAATTTTTTGTTGTGGTTGTTTCTTTTGGCCTCACAGTTTCAAGGATCTGGTGCTAATTAGAGAGCTGAATGTTTGACTTTTATTCGCAGTGAATTCATTTATGCTTATTCATTCTAAGAAATATGTAACTGTGTGCTTTTGCCAGGCTTTGTAAGTATCTCTCACATAACAGCACAGCTCTGATCCCTGCAGAGGTTGAGGCATGAGGGGGATGCATGTGAGCGCTCTGGATCAGCACCATACTGCAGACATCATGTTAATCCTCAAGCTGTCCCTGCACCTGGGGAAAATACAGCCTGACTGAGGTGTAGAGGAGTAGTTTGCTGATTCATTCTAGGAAATTACTTTTCCTCCTCTCAGCTGAGTGAAAAGAATATTGCAGTAGTTGAAATGTCATTGTTTTCCTTCATAAAATGCAAATTGTCTCATTGCTTCCTCTCTTGCCACACTTGGCCAGTTAAGATCTTACAGAATGCCTGTCCCCATCTGATCTTTTGCCAAAATATCCTCTTGTCAGTACCCTCTTGTGGTCCTTGCCCTCTTTGGTGTCACCCTCCTGAATTTCAGCCATTTTGGATACCCTCTCTACTCTCTGATGTCTCCGTCTTCCTCAAGCTAAATGCAACTTGCTTCTCTATTGGTGCGAACCAGCATTGGCTCAGATGGTCTGATTTTAGTGGAGTGTGTGTGAATGCACTCTCAGAGCAGGTCCCCTTTGTATTGGCTGCTCTAAAGAGAACAGGCACTCAGTAACCTGGGGACAGAAATGACTTGGGGACTGCTCAAAGTTACGCCAGCATAGGTTCAGGCTGGATATTAGGAACTTCTTCCCAGAGTGGTGGGTATTGGAACAAGCTGCCCAGAGAGGTGGTGGAGTCACTGTCCCTGGGGGTGTTCAGCAAAGGAGTGGATGCTGCACGGAGTGACATGGCCTAGAGCAGTCACATGTATGGATTGATGGTTGGACTAGATGATCTTAGTGGTCTTTCCAACCTGAATGATTCTGTGGTTCTATGAATCTATGAAGCACATGGGTGACCTCCCTTGGCTCTGGTAGCTCTCCTGTGCTGCCCAGGGTGCCCCGCTGGGGCTGGAAGAAGCAGTGGGAGCTTCCCTGGAAACCCTCAGAGTCACACAGAGCTCCAGAATTTCTCCTCTCACAGGTGTGGATGCTGTGCCAGGCCTTCCTTTGGCTCTGACTAAGGTCAGCAGCCAAAATGGGGTCTGAATTCCAGAAGCAGTGGAAGGCCATGGGATTCAGCCAGACAGTGCGTTTCAACACAAGGCGGAACTGGCGCTCTTTACTTTCACATGTGCACAGCCAATAGATGTTGCCCTGCTGGGTCTGGGACTTCACATGGAGCGGTTTCCTGAGCTTCCTGCCAAAGCCAGTCCGAGTCCGCAGAGCCTGGTTTGATTTTCTCTCTTGTAGCCTAGAGCTGGCTGCCTGGTTTGGGTAATTGGATCCACAGAGTGAGTGTTATGACACAGTGACTCCGGGACATTTCTGTTAGTCGCTCCTTTTTTTGTTGTTGTTCTTTAGTGCGCTTTAAATTCCTGGGCATGAAATGTCTTCATTGACTCATCCTGAAAGCAGTGTGTCCTGCACAGTGTGAGCTATCTGATGGGTTTTTTTTCTATCCCTAAGCTCCCACAAAGTGAGGAATAAGGGACTGTTTTGGAAAAAAAGTAGAGCTTCAGACAAGGCCTGAAGTGCCGTGTTTCAGTTCTGGCCTTCTGTTTTTGTTTCAGCCCCTTTTTTCCTGCAACACGCAGACAACTTAATTTGTTAAAAACGTCCTCAGCATCTTCCAGGCCTAGGATGTAATGATGCCTCACATTTTGTGAGAATAAGCAGGGATTCAAAGACAGGAGCATAGCACTCTTACAAAATGCTAAGGGTTTTGATAACCTAGAAAGCAGTGGCCAAAGAATGCCCACCCCCATGTGGATTTGGTTTGAATGCAGCAGTACAGAGGTGCTTAGCCTGGCCTGTCCATGGAGCTGACTCCTGCACTGAGAGGCTGCAGGAATGGGGTGGTAGCGATATGGCTTCCTGCTGCTCTGTTTGGGGGACACTTCCAGAGGCAGTGGTTCTTACTGGAGCAGCTCCATAGCTACCTCTTGTTGCACCCTTGCTGGTGCAGGGCCACAAAAATGATCTGACAGATGGAACATCTCCCTGTGAGGACAGGCTGAGAGCTGGGGCTGTGCAGCATGGAGAAAGGAGGGCTGTGGAGAGAGCTGAGAGCAGCCTGTCAGTATCTAGAGGGGCTGTAAGAAGGAAGGGGACAGACTCTTGTGTAGGGTCTGTGCTGACAGGACAAGGGGAAGTGGTTTCAAACTAGAAGAGTGGAGATTTAGATTGGACATAAGGAAGTTTTTTCACAGCAAGGGTAATGAGGCACTGCACAGGTTGCCTGGAGAGGTGGTGGTGCCCCATCCCAGGAGACACGGCAGGTCAGACTGGACAGGCTCTGAGCGCCTGATGGAGCTGCCAGTGTCCGTGTTCAGTGCAGAGAGTTGGACTGGATGGCCTTTAAAGGTCCCTTCCAACTCAATTGATTGTATGATTCTGTGTTCAATGCATGTCCCCCCCTTCCCAAGCTCATTGGCTGTACCCATGGCAGCAGATCTGAGGGAGCTCCTGCTGCCTGCAGCATGTGCATTCCTTTGGCCATTGCTGGCTGCCTGCTGCCTCTGTTGCTTCTTGTTAGGAAGAGTGGAAGATCCTTGTTCCAGCTGTTCTGTAGTGTAAAGAAGAATTATTACATGGGAAAGGCACTGACTTACTGCTACACTGATGCCAAATGGTGCAGTTCAGCTGGGGCAATTAATGCACGTTCCTCTTCTGGAGAGTCCACCTGGGTCCAAAGTATTGGCTGAGCCCTGTGTGTGCTTAGTGAGTAGCTGGGTGAGTGCCGGCCTTGACTGGAGCGAATTTCTCTTGTGTTTCTCCTGATTTGTACAGACCAGAAAGTGCAGTGGAAAAATGGTGCTATAAATCACTGTAAGAGAAGCAGCTCTTGGCTTAACTCCTGGTAAGCAGGTGGATATCAGTGCTGCTGTCCTCGCACCGACAGCCACAGTGCAGTGTCCTGCTAATGAGCACTTCAGAGTAATTAGGGGCATGAGGGCAGCAGCTTGACATGGCTGGTACAGATGCCAGCTGTCACAAAGCTGCAGTAGCTTGACATCAGTGGGACCTCTGAGCTAAGAGCAGATTGGTAGCTGCTCAGCTGCTGGTACCTGCTCAGGTTTAAGCTAACACGGGTCCACATCCATACAGGGCAGCCATGTCCCTGTGTGCACAGAAGCCACTCTGCAGTGGTTTAGTGCTGAGAGTGGGGGCATCTTGGGGAGCGGGGCAGGGACAGAGCACTGAGCCCCTCGGTTTGAGGCTGCTGACAGCGCACTGCCGCTGTGTTTTCTCTCGTAGCTTATAAATAGTTTTTGTCATTTGCCCTTCCCCCTTCTTATCCTTTTGGCTTCTCACACAATTACAGGCTGAGCCCGTGTGACTGTATGAAAGGCATTTCCTCCTGCTACTTTCTTTCTTTTTTTTTGTTTTTAAGTCGGCTTCAGCCCACCAGCTGCTTTCCATTAGTGTTACACACACACTCGCCGGGAGGGCAGCACATATTGCTTCAGGCACTGCTGAATAGCAGAAATCCTTCAGAATCAGTCAGACAGAGGCTTCTCAAAGCAGACTATAGGTACTGAGAGTTCAGCCCACTGGGACCTGTCTTCTAGCAAGCCTTCGCCGGAAAGCTGAGGTGTGAGGATGAGACACGGGGAGCGGGTGTTGGCTGAGCGCAGGGTGAAAGCCGTGAATGCATCTCTTAAGGTGAACGTTGTTTGCTCTGGATGTCTCTTTGAGGGGAGCAGCTGACTGCTTTATGATGCTATGAAGAATATGCTATGAAGAATATGCTATGGAGAACCCTTGGAAAAGTGTTTTTATTGATGCTCTATCAATAAGCTACTTATCTAGACTTCCAAAAGACTACTATTATCGTATTACTTGTGATCCTTTGAAAAGGGCCTTAAACTTTGTTAAGCTCTTCTTCTCTCCGTAGAATTATGCAAGCAGTATTCATTAACTTTGTAAACTCCTACCTCTCACTATCATCAGTGGAGGCAGCAGCAAGAGTCCTTGAGTAAGCTTTTATTTGTGCCATTCTCTCATGTCTATGTAAAGTAGCCACAGTCAGGCTGTGGTGATGCCAGCTGCGGCCTGGCAAAACCATCGTGTGGGTCAGAGATGGGCAATTTGTCTTAGAAACACCGCGCTCTGGAAGAGTGCATCCAGTGGGATGTGTGAGGTCAGTGCCCGCTTTTAACAAAGCTGTCTGCGGGGTCCCATGCTGCTCAGTGTGTGCCTGGTGGGCCAGGTTCTGGCTCTGGGTACAGAGACCAACAAAACCTTGGTTTTGATTGGCTCAAGAGATGTGTACATGGAACAGAAATCTCCTGGGCTCTGATTCTGCTTTGTGATTGACTCTGAAATCCCCTTTAGTGGGGCTACAGAGGTGAAACTGAAGACAGAATTTTGCTGCTTACTATCAGTGGGTTAAGTGAGTCCTTTGATAGTTGGCTTGGAGGGTTCCCAGGGAAGAAGCAATCAACCCCATTTTGTCAGAACAAAGTCCTCTAACATGCTTTAATTAGAAGAGTAAAAGTTTAACCGCTCACCTTTCACTGAAGAGCGTAACCTGAACGCATACCTGTCTTACATCCTGCTCTTTTGTGAGGCCTAGAGCTCAGGGGAGAGCCGTGCGCTGGGGGATGCTGGCCGTGGCTGCTGCCTGGAGGCCTGTGTGGGGGCATGTGTCCCTCTGTTCTGAGCCATCTCGCTGCACAGTGTCCTTCTGTGGGGAGCAGAGATCTCCTCTTTGCCTTGGGTCTTTGCTAAGCGCAGGAAACCTGGGTGCTGTACAGGGCTGATTTCCCAGGAGCCACTTAAGTACACAAACCAAGGAGTGGAAGGGAGTTGTCTTTTCTATTTGCATTTTTCCCCCCCATTTGATACACATATTCAGGTGATGTACTTAGCTGAGAAAAGGGAAAGTTCAGAGAACTCTCCTGGGGTTGCATTTCTTGTGCCCGGTCACTGTAGAGCATTCCAAGCATCTGCTGGTTGCCCCAGTTGGTGAAGGAGAGGCAAGGCTGCTTCTCCTGTCTGTGGCAGTGCTTTCCCTCCAGACTGATTATTTCCTCTCACGAGTTGAAGAGCTCCAGGTGAACGCATGGCAGTAGGGGGATAAATGGAAGCTGAGTATGGGATAGCAGGGAGCCCGGATCCAAACCACCAAACCGGGTGAGCACAGCAGTGATTACCAGCCAGCTCCTGCTCCTGCTTTGAAATAAAGAAAGCCCTGCAACCTTGTGGGGGTTGTATTGCTTCCTTTGCTTTGCCTGCTGGTGGACTCCTTCTCCCAGCTGTCACCTTGCATCTCCTTGCCAGACAAGCACCAAAAATGCTGCTCCAAAGGGGCCATTCATTTCACCCAGTACTTCACTTGCTGAAAGTCAGTGAGCGTATGGTATTTGTTTAAAACTCTGTCTCGTGGTGTGCTGCTCTGGGGGAGCGTGCAGGGTGCATGTGTTTAGTGCAGCTGATTGAAATGGACGTGCGGTATCAATACGTCCTGGCCACATGCAGCACTGCGTCTGGCAGCTGTCATTAAGGGCTGGCAGTGGTCAATGTCTGAGGGTTCAACCAGTTAATGCCTGTGCACTCACATGGATCGGTATTGATGAGCTTTTGTCCTCTTTCTCTCCATTACATTAATCCCTAGGCTAGGATTCGTCGCCCAGAAATGTTGCTGGCTTTTCTCTTGTAAAATAAAACACACTGCCACCAGAATTTGACATCTAAATACCATCTAAATGCTAACTTTTCTTCAGCTGCATCATCAAGCTTTTAATGATGGAACTTACACTTCCTCTGTAAATATTGTATTTTTTCTCGTCATCTAAGTGCTTGTTAAACTAACTGCATGGAAAAACCTGTGATGTTCCCCTCACCTCAAGTCACTGTTTGGTTCACTGGAATGATGATGCAGTGATCAGGTCTACAAAGGCTCCATTGGGTCCTAAGTGAGGGCACTTCTGCAGACAGGCAGTGTGCCCTTGCAATTGACACTTGACCTCCATATGCCCCAGAGAACTCAGCTATAAAATTGAGTTAGTGCAGGAGCTGATTTGCCTGTGAAGAGATTGCCTCGGAGCTGAACTGCCCTGCAATTTTAATTCTACTGGTATAAAAGCTGCACCAAATGGAGACAAATGCTTGTACTTGTAATAAGTGTGGCAATCAAAGTGTCTTCAGGGACTGATGGAAGCAGCTGAGATGATGGAGTGATTTAAATAAATGTAGAGCCAGCAAAAACAAACCTGGATCTCAAACGTTTTCATTGTATTAAAGGTGGGCAAATCTGAAGTTAGGATGCAAATGAGCCAAATGTCAGTGCCACTCACATTCTGTGAAAATAAGCTCAACTGTGGGGACTTGCCATTTTGTCCTTGTACATTCATTGAGTGCTTCCTTGATGCTTTATTTCAAGTGCATTTTCCTTGCCCTAAAGAAAAATCAGAACGTCAATCTGCATGGTGTGTAAATCAAGGGGAAAAAATGGATCAGAATTTCTTCTTAACACAGAGTCTGCATGAGAAGGTCTGCAGATGACTGAGTTGAAATGCGCAGGAGATGCAGACATTTCCAAGTACAGTTGATGAGACCTGAGGGTAAAATGGAGAAAAGCTGGGTGATTATTATTATCCAAGAGAAAAAAATCTTAGAAGTGTTACTTACGGTTGCTTCTGAATGCTGTTTAACAGTTGTTTCAAGACTGTCCTCAGTGCATCTTATTTAGAAAAGGTGTAACCAATCCTGGCCCCTGCAGTGACTTTCATCGTGTTTTTGCAAGGTGAGATGAGATTGTTTGGACCGACGGTGCATTAATGCACTCCTGTGTCCACTGCTAAAGATGTACTGAAGCAGAAGAAAGCTGCAGCCCATCACCCCCCATCACCTCTGCACTCCTTGTTTTATCTGAGGTTCTCTGAGGTGCTGGGCTGCCCATGGGCTGGGAGAAGCACTAGTGCTTTCCGGCATGGCATATTGGAGGTGTGGCTGATAGAGAAAAAATCCAATAGTTTCCTAACTGGCCAAGCAGATACCTAAGCAATTGAAGTTGGCAGCAGCGTACCGCTTTGAAGAGGAAAACTGCCCGACCAGGCAGAAAAGTGGGCAGGATTTGTTTGTGGGTGTTTTCATTTGTTTGTAAAGATTTCTCCCTCTTAACGTCCTGCCACAGCAGGTTGGAATTGCTTGCTGTGTAAGGGTATCACTCGGGGATCTTCCCCAACAAAGGACAGTATTTATGAGCTGCCGTGTGGACTGTCACGTTGCCATTGTTGCTTGACATTTGTGCTGTAACTCTTGCGGTCTGCTGCTTCGTTCCTTTGTTTCTGACAGACGCCCTTTTAGGAGCCTTGGAAAATACAAAGTGGAGCCAGTTAACATTGAATGATCTTAAAACTAAGCTGAACTTTTGTTTTCATCAGAGAGGAAGATGATGCCATCAGCTAATGTGGTTGATCAATAGCCCAGCTTGCGATAAGGTTTCAAAGCTTGTGGCTAAAAGCTGATTGCACTGGATCCAAAATAAATTTGATCTATTGGTTTCCACAAATGTAGCATAGCCCAGGATGATGGTTCAGTGCTGATGCTTAACTAATTTTAATAATGCTGACAGGCTGCCTGCGGTGAGGGCACTGTAATACGCCAACACTGGCAGCAGAGCTCTTACTTGAGATGCTTTGTACGTGGAACTGTGCATGGAGCTTCAGCCTGTAGCAAACAGCATGCATAAAGATTCTCAATTCAGACACTGGGAAGAGTGACGGACCTTGCTGGTCACATTTTCTTCAGATGCAAACTTTGATCCTGGATTCTTAAAAAGAGAGAGGTGCTGGCACGAAGTGAGGCTGCTCTATCAGTTCTGACTGGAGAAATAAGTGCTAATGAAAAAAAGGTTCTGTGGCTGAGAAACAAAATAAGTGTGTGAGCCTTGTTTGTGATGAGCATTTGCAGCTTTAGAAAGGATCCAGCCACACTCTTTCTTCAAGTGAGGTGGGATCATAATCTGCAGGGAATGTGGACTAAAATTTAACTAATACTTTAATTTCCATTTCAGTGACTATATCATGGCTACGGGGCCAACAGATGTCATACAGTCACCTGAACCAGGGGAGACAGCCGAAGAGTACACAGGTAAGCAGGAGTTCTGCAGTCATATAGCTGATTTGGAAGCCAGGGTTTGTTTTCTTCAGGTTAGAGGGCCATCTATAGGGACCTGGTTGGCGGTTCTGTTTTGACTTTTTTTCTGTTTGGCTTTGTCAGCTGGCAGTATTATAGGAAGGGCATTTGATGTGCCCTACTGGAGGCTTGTTTTCTGGTTATTTTCTGGTTCTGCCCTGGATTTTCAGAAAACAGGACTCTGGAGCTTGAGGAGCTGGCTGTTGTGTCTGCTGTGACGACGGATGCTGTAAGCCAGCTCTGCTGTGTTGGGGCTGTCTGTGGAAGCTGTGAGTGCCCCGCTGCAGCCTTATGCACTGGTCTTGGCACAGACAGCCAGTTGTTACTTATCATGTCAACTAGTGGCATGGGCTGATGCAGACAGCCATGAGGGAATGGAACAATCTGAAGGAAAAGGAAATACCTTGCACCAGAGTTGTTTTAATGAAAGCAAATCCCCTGTGCTAATGTTCAGTCTGGTGTTGGGAAGCTAAGCAAATACAAAGAATACCACGAAAACTGAGGCATTTCAGCAGTGACTGTCGAACCACTGATAGTTTTTTTTTTTCCCCTTGGCTGACATTTCACAATCGTCTTCAATGTTTCAGTGCTTCAGAAGTCATCTTGCTTCTTTCTTTAGAAATACATCTGCTGCCTGCAGAATATTGGTAGAAGAGAGAAGCAAATGGCAAAGGGACTCGTAGTTGAACCTTATACAGCAGATGGTTAAGGGTGAAGGTAATGTGATGTTGGATGCTCAGTAGCAGCTGGTTTCCTAAATTTTGTAATCCAGTTTACCACATTGGCTGCTGTTGTTCATGGTACACTGGTGACCTTGTGAGAAAACCCACATATGCAGATTTTGTGCTAGTTTGCTGGTGTTCAGGAAACAGATCAAATTCTGGCCCCGGTGACAAGGCAGGAAATGCCTTGTTGTCCTCAGTGTTGGCTCTAAGAAAAACAGTGACATTTCTGTCTCCAACTGAACCAAACCTCAAGAAAGTTAAAAGTTGCTGCACTATTGCAGAATGATTCAAGGGATTCTTGACTGGCCCTGAAAAATCCTACCTTGCCTTTTAAACATATCCTGTTTACATCCCCTGTAGAATTGTCTCACCTCTTCCTCTTCATAGCTTTCAGTGACCCAAAGGCTTTGGGGGCTGAAATTCCCAGCCTTCACAGTCAAGTCAATTGGATTAATTTCTTGGGCTTTCCCTGACTGTCTGACTGGTTTTACAGGGCTTTTAGCGCGCTGCTTCTTTCAAGTAGAGACAGCGTCACTGTCCACAAACTACCAGCATCCAATGCTAGCCTTGCTGAATTCCTTGATTTTATTGCCTGTCTAGCAGTGCTGAGTGTTTGTAATGAAGCTAGAATAATGGCATCTTATGTGGGTCTTGTCTGTTTTGTTGGTTGGTTTCTTTGTTTTTAATCCTGTGCTTTTATTGGTGAAACATCTACTGGATTTGAAGGAAAAAAAAAAAAGCAAAGTGTGCCCTGACTACACCTTAGGAAGTCAGAGAGAACTGAGTATAAGCTAATGAGCTAAATCAGTTAGAATAAGCAATTCATTTTCAGGAAGGCTTTTGCTTGCTAGGACAGTAGCCTTTAAATATAGTATTTTATTTTTAATGCCTTAAAATGGAATTTTAGCAACTGCAAGCATTTGGAAATGATGAGTCAATGTCTATCAGTGGGTGAGTGGGGAATAGGCAGTTGTCTGAGCTTGGGTTTTTCTCACCCTGTTTTGACTAGATGTTTGTTATGCAACAACTTTCTTCCACTTTAAGCAGTAAGATCTTTGTGCTTGAGTTGTCATAGAGCACTCTACCAATTTAATGACATATTGGCCTTATCACAGGGCAATTAAATGTAGATACCTATAAAGGAAATGTACCACTGCCATCAACAGTGTGCGGAACAAATACACAAGTGTTTGCAGCAGGGCACTGATATGAACACCATCCTTCTGGGAGGTGTCATCTTCATCAAGTGCTCCAGTGCAGAGCAGTGCCATGGTTTTCATCTCTGCGCAGCATAAAGTGCTTAGCAGTCATCTTTCTCATGCCATAATATGGCAATTGCCCATCCTCTGGAGCTGAGAGAAATATGGTGTTCCTCACTCTGAAGCAGCTGAAGATACGCTGCTGAGCAGAATGCAGCTGAAGAGGAATTATTGCTGGAGGGGTGTGCCCTGACATCAGTAATACATTGGAGTGTAGAGGAGGCTCTGAAGTAACCAATGTGTCTGCACTGGAGAACTCCGTGTAGTGCACCAGTACCCAGGTATTTTCCCAAGCCAGCTGAGGTTTACTAATTGGCAGTGGTCTCAAATCCTTTCATAGTCTCGTCTAAAGCTAGCACCATTTCTGATCTAAACAAGTGTTTGGAGTAGTGCCCTGACAACATTCTCCTTTGTGGTAGGTCTTAATATCTGTTTCTCTTGTATCTTTCCCTTAGATGTTTTTAGGATCACTTCTTTTGTTGTTGGTAGTGGATTTTTTTGTTTGTATTCCAAACATTCACCTGCTGCTTCTGGAAATACTAGCCTATAATTGCACTCATTGGTAATACGCTGACTATACCACTGGTGGCTGCCTGGTGTAGGACAGCTTTATATGCAGCCAAGTTTGCTCTTCTGCTCTTTGAGGCTTCAGGCATTGCTGGAGTGGTAATTTTGGGGCACTGCTTCATGAAAATGTTTAATCTTTTGTTTTGCTCGTCTGGTGTAAACCGATTCCCCTTTGTCAGTTTTGCTGGGAGAATACCATGTAAGTTGTGTAACTGCTGATGTGAATGACAGCAATGATGGAGAGGTGTTTCTGAAGCCTCTAAAGCCTCGATCAACACAGTTGTGCTCTCTGTGGGCACGATGCTCTTTTGATTGCTGTGTGATCTGTCTTCTCTACCATCTCTCTCACTGAGCTCCATGAGAGTCTTAAATCCGAAAGCTTTGTGCTCAGCTCTGGAGTCCGAGGGAGTCAATTTATCCTGTTTGTTTTCCATGACTACCTCGTTCACTTACTGTCTGAGAAGCAGCTCTTGAGATCTTCTGCTGATAAACCCTCCATGGGAGCTCCACATCTCGTCTTTAGGTGAGCAGGAATCCATTGGCAGTTTTACACTGTACTGTTTGAAAGATGGCTCAGAGCCAGAGGCAGCCCAAAGCAGTGGAAAAGTAAAGTGCAGGTCTTCCATGGCAGCTGCATTCTTGTATGTCACGATGCATGTTGCTGGCGCTGGCCTGAGAGCCACGAGGAGATGGGGGAACAGATCTCAGCATCATTGTTTACTTCTCAGAGTGGCTACTGTGTGGTGTGTGATGCAGCTGTGTGGTGGCACAGTTTCAGCCCTGATAAGGCTTGCTGGCAGAAATCCCTACACGTACAGGGCACACGTTGAGACGGAGCATGGCTGACTAAATCTTCACTGGGAAAAGACAATAACTGTGGAAAGAATGCCTTGCTTATTCAGGAATCTTCCAGCTGTGAACATTCATTATGCCAACTGCTGTAAAGTATTAATTGAACAATGAATTTGGCTCTGATACGCAGTGATGTTATTGCTCTGCATATGCATTTATGTCCACCACAAGGGTCTTAGTACAATAGCTTGGCCCAGACCACTCCAAACCAACCCTTCAGTCTAAGAGTCAGTGACAAATAAAATGCAGCTCTTGTGCATTGAAAGAAAATATAAATAATAATGATAAAATATCTTAGTTTATTCAAAATGAAAGACGTCAGTTATGTCCCTTACAGTCTGTGCTGTTCTTTTTGTATTTCTTTTTGCTTCAACAACAGTAGAAAATCTGAGATCAACAGTTTTGTAATTATGTTCTCAGAGCTGCTGTGTTTGGGGCTTTCACATCCTGCAGGTGAGCATCTTCGTTTCAGCTTGCTCCATTGATCTTGGAGGAGCTGATTTTAATTTGGAGCAATACAGATATTTTTGCTTTAGGGTTTTTAAATTCTCTTGCCAGTTTTAACCTCTTTGTGTCCTTACAGCACTGAGTAAAGAAAAAGCGGAAATAAACAAAGCAAATTAAAGGCATTCAGAGGGAAAGATTTTAAAATATTGTTTTATCGGAACTATACTGAGTCTGATTTGTGTTATCACTGTTCAGCTGTAGATAGAAGTGTTCTCTACGTAAGGTGCATTTTTCATAAACTGGAACCTAAGTAAGCAGCACCATTGTCAGCTGAAGGCCAGTTTTTCCTTTATAGGCAGCCAGTCTAAGAACTGCAGCTTCACCTTTCACAGGACTCTGGCGCTGAATTATTTACAAAGCAGCTGGTTAGGACTGAATGGGCTGCTCCTGCTCGTGGCTCTCCACAGGCTTCCTCCAGGATTTAAGAAAAAATTTCTCCAAGCTAAGCAACACCTCCAACTTCCGTAAATTTTCATTTTTCTCATGTTGCAGGAAAGAAAAAATCCAGATTTCAGACTTTCAAGAACTTCTTTGCCAAGAAGAAAAGGAAAGAACCTCCACCTCCCAGGGGGGAGAGTAACTTAAAACCTAGCCAGTCCATCAGGGACGTCAGCATCTATGTGCTCGATGCTAACCCACTTCATTCGCCGAAGGAGGCTGGGTAAGCTGGCGGGGAAGGAAAATAAAGAAATAAAAGCAGACTTCTTGCTGCAATAGGATGAAAGCACAAGTTGGCCCCTTAGGAGCAGCCTCCGTCCAAGTCTGTGCAAAACAAGCCCTAATGCTGATGAAGGAATTTCAGGAATTTCCTCTTTCTTTGCTACTTGCTTCAAAAGCCAACATGGAGGAGAGGGGGAGGGCAGCCAGGGGCAGGGGTGATCCAACCTTGTAGACTGTAAAACTGAATACAGCCCAGATTGTTTTGATTTGTTTTAGTCTTTGAAATCTGTCCTGGAAGGTCTGATAATCATCAGCTTTACAAGAGGAGAATGATTGAATTCTGCAACACAGGGAATACGTGCCAAGTTGAGTTGCTATTTTTTAGCATAAATTGTGGCCTCTGGTTGGGATAAGGGAAAAGAAAGAGTTATGTGTTCTTGGTATGAAAATGCTGCTTAGTTTAAATTTCTTGCACAACCATTTAGGTACAGGGAGCAACAGAAGCCCTCTAGTTTTGTGTCAGCCACTGTGAAGTGCTGTGCGTATGAGTGAAGTTTGTGCCCACAACAATTCTCTGGTCACAGAGTGGAGTCAGTTCAGAAAGTTGTCCTTTTTTCGCTTAGTTAAATAGAAAGTATTAACTTGCACTGGTAATTGTGCTTCACCTATAGCCATAGACCATCTATGCTACAACATTTACATTGCTTGGCCCTGTTTCTGGAACAGGACAAACCTCTGAACATGGTTATGTCTCTCACCAGGGGTGTCACAGGTCAGTATCTTGCAGCCTGTAACTTGGTTGCTTTCCAGCTTTCCTCTCCTTCCACAACTATTCAGGCCTCTCTTTGAGAATCTCAGGCCTTGGATTGTGGAGTTACGGACTGGATGGACCAAGTGTGACAGTACTGATCACCTCCCAGGGTTTGCAGTATGTTGTTGGAGGGGACATTGGATGCATAAGACACTGGCAGAAGCCATGAGTGTGAGACTCATTAAGTGAGCATTGCTGCCAAATGCACTGTGTCATTGAAAAAGACATTAGGTGCAGCTGGATGCTACTGGTTTCTCCTGGTGGAGTAACTTATGGATATTACTTTCTTACGGGTTCTTGTGCCTCCTTGTGCTACCATTCTCCACTCTGTCTGTTGTAATTATACAACTGCATCATAAAAACAATTTGGGTTTAAGGAAACAATGATTTATTTCTTTCATTTGTTAGTGCAATATTAACAGAGTAAGTAACTGGCTACACAACCCCTCCTTAAGATAAAGGGAATTTTAGTGACTCAGCTAACCTGGTCCCAGTGGTTTAGGAATGGCTGAGCTTACCCCATCAGCCCTTAGGAGGGATCTGGCTTGAAGTCAACTGTCTGCTCCAGAAACTGTGTGAGAACACTTTTCTCTTGCCCTTCTCCAAGTCCAGCTGCTCTTTTCCTCAGCCCTTTTCTCCCTGCTCTCCAGTGATTTAAAACTGTTTCGTAAGACCAGAGATCAATAAGGTGATTAAAATCTCTCCATTTTTTTTCCTTTAGGCTTAGGATTGGTTGGATTATGCAAGAAAAAATAATAATAATTAAAAAAAGTATGTTTGTGCTATTTGAAAACCCTGTCCTGTCCAGACTCTGCATGGCATGAGCACACTTTATAGATACCAAGAGAGGCTGATTGGACAAATCATTTGGAGGACCTGATCTTGAAAGCCAATGGAAGTACAGCTTTGAAGGGTGTAGTCAGGTCCTGAGCCTTGCAATTCCTGGCATGCTGAATACAAAAGCCAATCCTAAAACAGTTTTGTTTATTGTTCTTAAGACAGAAGTATTGGGTTTGCTTCTTTTTCCTCCTACTCTTCCCATTCCTCCTCCTTTTTGTTTTCATTTAACATGCAGTCTTCTTTGAATAACATCCAGAGACTGAACCCCAGATGTACCAAATGCCATGGTGCTGCAGGGAATCCATGAGGTTGGTCATCTGTGAAGGAGAAGTGGGCGCAATGTGCCACTACCTCGTAGTTTTCTGAGAGGTGTGAGTTTTGAATGGAAATAGAAAAGCTTCCCTGATGGCAGTGTTAAGGCGCTGGGTTGAAAGCCCCATCATGTCCTTAGGCATAGCAGCTTCAGGGGTGTTGCACATGAATGAGTTGAGCTTTTGCACAGGAAAAGCAGTGCTGGAAATAAAGTAGCTAAAACATCTAGGGGTTTAACTAACAGTGTCTCTTTTACTTCAGTGCAAATAAAAATACACTGCCTGGAGTTGCACACAAATGTTTGCACATAAAAGACTCATCTGTATGAAATCTACAGTTAATTCTAAGTATACTTCATCCGATGCTCTTTTTGCTGCTGCCAGACAAAAATACAGTAATTCTCTTGCAAATGCAAGTAGAGTCAATGAATCATCGAGGTTGGAAAAGACGTTCAAGATCATCTAGTCCAATTGTTATGATATATATACAGAGAGAAAGAAGTGAATGTCGTCATCACCTGACATACCACCCTGGATTCCCTCTCTAGCCCACAAAGACCAGGTTGTGTGTTCAAGGCTGATGCTGCTCACATCCTAAAATAGAAACTTCCATTCAATTAGCATCCTAAAAAGTTCTTCCTCTTCCCTCCTGGGTGTAGAAGGATCTAGCTATGACTGCCTCAGTCAGTTAGCTTGCTGTTGAGTGAGATGCATCTCACCCCCTTTTCTTTAAGATCACCATGCAAGGAAAAGTATTGGAGAGCTGTACCTATGGCATTAACTGCTCTTCCTTCCTTCTAGGCCCAAAGGAAACATGGGAAACAAAGCCTTGTCGCATGACAGTGTCTTCATTTTTGAGTCCGTGTCAGGAAGTGCAGCAGGTGACACGTCATCTCAGGAATGCATACCTGGAAGAGTGAAAATGTTGCAGGTGAGAACATCTTTTTCTCATTCATGGTGCTACCTTCCATTAGCTGCCTCCCAGCAAACTCTGTTGCTTGTTGCCTCTGCTGCGCGTTGTGTTGACTGAAGCATCCAAGGCAGAACTGCTTTGGATCTGTTCTGCTTGTTGGAAGCTGCGTCTTTGAATAGTTGTGGTGTTTTCAGCCTTGTCCAGGTCCCATACTGTGCAATAGACGTGTGTCCAAGAGTCTGTGAACTGAATCTTTCCTTAATGAGTAAGTCTTCTTCCAATGGAATTCCCATTCTTTACTTCATAGCTGCTGCTTTTGGGTTAAGGCCACTTGTCTGTACTGTGTTTTTTGGAGCTGTTGGGTTTTTGTTGCCTTTTTTTTTTTCCATTCTGGCTGCGTTTTTTTTCCACAGTACACGTTAGCACCAGGGTCTGTGCAAGTGTGTGGGATGATGGATCTGTCAGGTCATTATTAACGACAGCTTTATTTATATCATTATTCTTCTGTTCTCTGCCAGCAGAGGATACTGTTTTCTGCTAGGTCATTTCCTTCTTCCAAAGCACATACCGATCCTTCCTTGACAGCTCTCTTATCAGCTGTTGGCTACGTTAACTGCGTTCAAATAGTTACCCAGCTCAGAGCACTGAGATAAAAGTTTAAGGTTTTTCCAGAGACCAAAACAAACTGTTGATAAGGCAGCCAAAGGCCATTGAAATTCTTCCTTGGCCCAATACGAGCTTCATGTTGCAAAGCACCATTGCATCACATGTTAAGAAACAGAAGATGCACAGAGAGACTTGCTCCTCCATGAGACTGCAAAGTAAGCCAACCTTCAATTCAGGGTTGTTTTTGCACAGCAATAGGAGCAGCAGGGGAGGTCGTGTTTGTGTATGATAGAACTTCACTGAGGAAAAAAACCTCTTTTCATGCTATTTCCAACTCCCTGTGCCCTCTCCTCATCTGTGTATCATCCTTCATGGTAACTTAATACTGCCAGCACTACTTTCTTAGCAATGAAAGACAGCTTGGTTTTGTGTTTGACTGTTGTCAGATTAAAAGCCAAACGCTAACAAAAGCAGATATTTTCTTAGGAGCATAGATTAACCTCTACTAATAGAAGAAAAACTGCAAATTCAGATTTTCTCACCTATCACTTTACTGTCTGCATGCAGTAAATTTAGTAAGTCAGAGATGGGAAGTTGTGAAGAGAGAGGAGAATAAAATTGGCTGTGTTCTTCCCATTAAATGCACATATGTTGTATGTCATATTTTTTTGCCCTTATAATGCAATCTTTGTGCAGTTTGTTGTCAGTCTTGATTCTGCAGACTGTATTGGTGGTACTTATTTGACTGATCAGGGTAAGAGGAAGGAAAGTCGTTTAAATTGGGGCCTGGAGGTTGAGGATGCCATTGTGCTACCATGTATAACAGCTTTAGCTATTGGATGAGCAACAAATAAATCCCACTGAATGACAGCTGCTTAAATCTGTTTTAAAGGGTACAAGTGAATGCATAGCTTTGAGAACAGCGTAAAATTTAGGTGTAGAATGTCCAAAGTTAGTTCAATAAGCAAAGAACTAGAAAAAAAGAGGTCTGCATGTTTATCCTGGGGAAATGAGGTCTTTTTAGTTGAAGCACAAAAATGCTGCTCCAGACCTTGTCTATACTCCAGATGTGACACAGTCAAAATACTTAAGCCAAGAGTTCAGGTAATGGTGTTTCCTGAGTTTGGAGCTTTTTTAGTTGGACTTTGTTTTCTTGCTGAGGGTCAGGGCCTGCTGGAGCGCTTTTTTGTGCAGGCTTGGAAAAGAATCTCCATGCTCCTTTACAAACAAAGCTGTTCCTGACCGTTGTTATCATTCTTGCTGTAGACAGAACTGGGACGTGATGCTGGGGCAAACAAACAAGCAGCTCCTTAGGGTGGACCAGAAATTGAATAAAGTTCTCTTTCTGTAAGCAGTGGGTCTTAGTGATTTGTGCAGCAGAGGATGGTGACAAGCTGGTGGGATTTGGAAGGGCTTTGGGAAGAAGAGTTGTCCTCATAAGCCTGGGTTGGGGACTGCTGGCTCACAGTACTTTGTGGGACTGTTTGGGTGTCCCGGCATGTGTAATCATGTAGAGAATTTTTAAGCCTAAGATAAAAGCTTAAATCTAAACTTAGTTATGCTGCTATGAATTTTCTTGCCTGGTAAAATTTGTCTTGGATAACTTACTGAGTACAAATGATTTTTAAGTTAGTTTTGCATGGAAGTCTGTTCTAACTATGGGTCCTTGATGTATACAATTAAATAAAATTTAATTAATGTTTCTTTATTTTTTCTTTTTTCTGTGAGTAGCTTGTTCCTTCAAATACTTTTGTTAAACAAAAGACTCCTCCTGTCTAATAGAAGCAACTGGGGTAAAAGTTTCCAAATTATAGACAATGCCAGTGAAAGTCTAAATTGCTCTTTAACCACAGCTTCAGCTGCAGCAAAACATCAGGCTTGGATCTCCTCCACTTGTTATCACTGGAAAGAAAACGGAAGATGCTGGCACAGTTTCGGAGGACGATGGATTGCCCAGAAGCCCTCCTGACATTTCAACCCTTCATGAAGTTCTGACCGATTCACCAAGCAAGGTACAGTTGTTACATCACTTCAGTGACCTTCTGCACAGAAAAAATAATATCTGTTTGAGGAAGGGAAAGGCCTTTTTGTTCACTCGTGATAAAACCTCTGTACACACAAATATGTGTTTTGATGCCTTTTTCTATTCTGTTTATGCAATCCCATGGTATTTAGATACGATAGTTGTGTAAAACACCACTGGAGTCACTTAAAGCTCTTTCTGCTGCCAGGCATCTTGTGATGGTACCCATCAGTCAGAACTAGAATGAGTTATCTATGAGTTTGGTGGACTCATCACTGTACAGTTTTCTGGGCTTTATGTAGACTTCTTCTGGGGCAATTGCAACCTATATCATAAAGGAAGGAGGAGAGTAAGTCAGTTGATAGGACATTTCTGAATGCTTTTGGGAAAGGCAGTGTCTCCTGGCAGGTCCACAGGGCAGAAAGCATAAAAAGTGAAGTATTCACGGGTGAGTGTTGTGTTAGTGTGACTGTACCACTCCCAGCCTGAGAACAAGCTGAGGTACACACACTGCACAGACTTCCCATGTCTCTGAGCACCAAAGAGCTGGGCAGATTGGCAGTTTGCTGCGTATATGAAAGAGGAAGATATTTAGGGTGCTTTAAAGCTAATAGGGAAAACAAAAGTAATGGGGCTGCAGAAGAATCTTAGTTACTGGCTTTAGAATGTAATAGTTCAGAATCAGGGCAATATTAACTGAATCGACAGGGAAGCTAGAATCTCATGAGTATCATGAGAATAGGTGTTGATAGGCTCTAAAGAGACTTGGAGTTATTTTTCTTATGAATAGCCTTTCTATAGCAGATGCATGATTTTGGATTTGAGTGAGTATGCAAACATTTGTCAATTCAAAGTTCTTAAAACAACAAGCCAAAAACTAAAATAACTTTAAAAAATGTGTTGGTTCAATTCCTCATTAAAGTGCATGTTGCCCTGCTGCAAATACACCCAGCAGAGCACTTTGGTTCTTTGAGGTCAACCTCTAAGGCATATCTTGTAGCAGGATAAAGTTCCCCTACCTCATGTCTGGTCTCCAGTGAACAAATGAGAGGTGTTCTGTGAGGCAGGGACTTTGCAGTCACCCTTCCTATAACTTTCCTCTTGTATTTTTTCATGATCTTAATGCTGCACGTCCAGTCCCAGGTGATTCGTTGCGATCCTTCCCTTGACTTACCCTCTTCCTTATTTTATCCCACAGTCCTCCAACCCTGTTCAACGTCATAGCTCTTTGAGTTTAGGCGGGACAGACAGTGAAGATGAACAGGTAAATAGCTACTCTTCCTGCTAATAAACCAGCATGTGTGGTGTCTGTATGGAGCCGTTACAGTACTCACTTTGTGTATCCTGGGTTAGAGTATGTTGTACAAACTGCTCATGAACAGTCCAGAGTGGTGCCAACGGTATTGAAATCATATCTCTCACAGAGTTTTCAATAAGAACCAAATAAACAAAGGCAGAAATCTACTGGTAGGGAGTTTGTGTGAACAGTGTAGTCAGCTCTGTAGCACAGTAGAAGTCTTTAAAGTTACACAGCAGAAAAACAGACAGGATAGGAGGACTAGAAGCACTTCATCTCCTCTTCCATGTCCAAATACCCAGCAGCACTTACAGCTTAATAACACCTGTCGACCAGTGGCTTGCAAGCAATGGCCTGCTTCTCATCACTGGCAGTAAGTGCAGGATCTGTCCTTTTTACACCACATTCCTCAGGAAAAGCTCCGCACTGATTTGGCATTTCCTCTGAATGACAAGTGACTATCACAAGCAGCAAGTTCTGCTGTCAGGACAACACATTCTGTTACTTGACCAGCCTGGCAAAATGTATAGAGGTCATGTTTTTGCAGGGTGCTTTGTTGGTTTTCTCCTTGACTGTCCCTGCTGGTTGGAGCTGAGTGGAGTTCCTGCCCACCCCACACTCTCAAACGCTTCGTGCCAGTCCATGGCTGAGGAAACTCGCTTTCGTTCTCTCCTTCTCCAGCCTTTGAAAAAGGAGAGAGAAACCAGCTCAGCTTCCCTGTCTACGATTGAGACCAGGTGCTTTCCTGCATGGTCATCCCTTGATCCTTTCCTTTAGGAATGGAAAGATAAAGTACTGATTCCCACTTCTAACTGACTTCTGCTCAGACACCTCTAGAGCCCAAACTGATCAAAGTAACTTAGATTGCCATTACTTTCTAATAGATTACCTATTCTGTTGTTACTTCCATGTATCTTTTCATTAACGCAGCTCCTGTTTTACACTTTTACTAAAATACTTCGTTTTGTGAGCTTCCATACTGTTTATTCCTTACAATGTAAAAAACCCTTCTCTTTCTGACCCACAGTTTCACAGCTTTTTTGGCTTTTCATCCTCATTCCCTATGAGAAAGAAAGGTGGGAACAGAACAAAACTTTTTTCCCCTCTTCCATATTTTACAGAATTCCCCAGCTGAAAGGTTCTTTCTTTTTCTCACCAGTTCCCTATGAATCTGGCTAATTTCTACAGTGCAGCATCTGTTTCTTTACCTGGTATTTTTTTTGGTGAGCAGTTTGGCTAAGCAGAAATCTTCCTAATATGTTTATTAAAACTAAAAGTCATAATTCCGAAGCAATCATTAGGTGTTTTTTTCAGTAGCATTTGTAGGTCTTTGTGTAATGCCAGGATTTGAACTAGTAGAACAAGTTGCTACAGGGAGTGACCTCATCCCAAAGATGAAAGAAATGCTGAAGAGCACCGAGAACTCAGCAACATTTGTTCCATTTAATAACATGTTTGTATTTATTAAAGAGAATTCAATCCTAAGCAGTGTGAATCGACACACAGTGTGGTGGTTTACATTTGACTTGCTTTTGATGCAGAGGATGGCTACTGAACATCTCTGAACCCCCTCTGTTATGTTCCTGGGCTTTCCAAGACCTTTCATGCTGTGTGAAAAACCCTGATACATCGCTGGTGTCAGTTCTTGGAGACTTCTGCATTTATAGATGCCAACTTCCTGGTTACCCAGGGATAAATCTGAGACTGTCAAAGCCAGCATCAGGTGACTTTGCAGAGACATTGACCAGCACTGACACTGCTTTGCCAGAGAGTCTGTATGGAAATCTAACTTCAGCCCAGGGCAAATAAAATCAAAGTAGGGCCTCCACTTCTGTGGCTGGGAACAATTTTTTGGCACAAACGCTCTGTAGGAAATGTGCCTCACAGCACTCTCTGTGCAGGATTCCATCACTGCATGAGAACCAGCACCAAATCTACCTTATGCTCCAATGTTGGTGTGCAAAGCCTGTCTCTGCTCCGCTGTTGGTGAGAGAAGATACCAATCATCAGTCAGTGCTCACAGGAAAAAAATATCCTGAATATCCTCAGTGGAATAGGCTGTATACATTTGCCACTTATAACAGCAGCTGCTCAGATGCTAGTTTCAGGTGGTTTGTATATTAAATAAGCAGAATTGTGATTCCATAATTGAAAGGCAGAAGAACTTGAATGTGATCCTTTTGAGCTTAGCATAACATTAATCTTACAGAAGTATAGTAATAACAATTTACTAGATGTATTCTTCTTTGTCTTTTCACAATGTATAAAACTTTTGTGAGCAGAATCTCAGACATTCTGTTGTAATTTGTTTCAGACCTACGATGGCATAGGGAATAAGGAAATGAGCTTCAGTTGCTTTAAACACAAAACAGCATACTTAGTTTTTTGTAGCTCAGTTGGTAAGATGCGCTCATTATCTTTAGAACCTTATCAGCATACATATGCTTCACATTCCATGCAGTATATCAGGCTTAAACCAAGCCAAATGCCAAGGCCATGGCTGTTTCACCTGCTTCTGTGTCCAGAGCCAAAGTAGTGAGTGTGTTAGACTGAATCAAACTTATTGAGCATGTGTGACATTTTGCAGGTCTGCATTTCAAATCAGTAACAGTACCAGTCCCACTGCATGTTTGGGGTTTCTCTACGAGCATTCCTGTAAATGCTGTATTTTGATCATTTAATCTAAGGTTGCTGCTGTTCAGATCCCCAGAGCAGCACCGGTATGGGGACGAGATCCACACCCCTGTCTGGGAGATGGGTCTGGGAGATGTGTTGGAGAGAAGCATTGGTTTTTATCCTGGGAGGGTGATATTAAGAGCTGAGTGGTTGCGGTAACTTTCTTAGAAGTAGAAGGAATGAGGAGAAAACACCCATGCTACTGTGGCTTTTTAATAATACATTCCTGCATTGTGTCTCATTATCTGGAAGAAAAGGCAGCTATAAAAACTGCACCAGTGTCTCCTGCTGGTGCATATATATATTGCAAATGGCTTCTCAGACAGTAAGTGGGAAGGGGCAGCTGAGGCACTTGCAGTGGGCTTTTCTCACTTCTGTGTAATGTACAGCTGCGAACATGCAGAGCTGAGGAATCTCTGTGCAGAAAAAACAGTAGACATGCATAGACATTAGACGTGCATTAGACATTAAAGTAAGGATTTATGTCCGTTTCAGGCTTCTGAAACAGAGTAAGCTAACAAAGGAATGATGTTTCAGAGCTGTGGGAGTGTGGGCAAAACATACAGTGACATGTCTGTGTTTTACAGATACCTTCTGGAGATTCCTCCTGGCCCATCAGTCCTTCAGCCTCTGCTGCTCCAGGGGCTGCAGGCTCGCGGGGCAGCAGCTCCCTTCCCATTGACTTCACCATCCCTGCCAGCCCCCTGGGCTGCCTGGACACCTCTGCTGCCCGGCACCGCATTGCCATCAACCCCCGGAGACAGAAGGGCTTCACCAGCAAGAGCCAGCAAAGCCAGGTGGGTCTCCTCTGCAAAAGAATTCCTGTGCAGAAAGAACATGCTCACCTTCCTTTACTTTTTGCCTTCTGGAAATAGGTGACAAACCACATGATTTTTTACCAACCCATTACTTCAGTGAAATAGGTGCTGAATAAAAATGCAACTTAATTTTTTTTCATTATTCACTCAAAAAAATTTCATGTTATAACTCATCTGTAAAAACATCCATATTGTTTGAAAAGCTTGTTTTCAGTTTTAAAGAAGCCCAGGCCTATTTCTACAAACAATTTCAGATTATCTTTGGTGTAATTTTTTTTTATGCCAAAGGAAGGGTCTTAGGAAGGGTTGTGCCTTTGCTTGTGAGAATCTGTTGCTGAGGTGGATGAAAACAAAAAAATACAGAAAGTCTTGAGCTGTCTCTAGGGCCTGAGAAAGTATACTTGAGTGATAATGGGATGAGAGACCTCCTGGAGAAGAGAAATTAGGATGAGAGGCTTGTCTTCTTGCCCTCTAGGAAATGTGAAGGTGACGTTTGCCACAAGGAAAGGCAGCAGTGAAGCTGGAGGATGAAGGAAAAAGAAACAACCCTTCTGTACTGCGTGTTGCCCCCTCCATCATAGACCCATGCATGGCAATCTGTCCTGGAGTTAGAACTGCCCCACTCTGAGGAAGGGAGGGAGAGCTGGAAATTCTGGAAGACTGGAATATAGAATGAGGTTTGCTTGGAAACTTGGGCCCTGTAGCATCTTTGCTGGATGTTTTTGTGCTGTGGCTGGTGCAGCTGTAGTGCTGAAGGAGAAAAGCTAATTGGAATGGTGGTCAGAGGTACCAGAAGTGGTGGTGATGTCTCTGCCTTGCTCTGTTCTGTCATCAGGTTGCTTGGGTGACCTCTTCAAAACATGTTCATTCTCTCAGAGTACATGAACCTCAGAGATTTCCAGAGACCTTTGATAGTTTAAAACATGAATGATTTTGAGCTTCTTAACTGGGATAGAACGTTACCCACAGTGTTGGTAAATTACAGAAGACAGGTTTCGTTTCTAAATGTTTTGTGTATTCAAAAACATCCATGTGTATTTATAAAATACAATTTTTGTGCATTATTCTTTAATTAAAACATCTTTCTGCACTTCATTAGGTGGAACACATAGAAAAAGAAGCATGCCTTTATGAAACTCCGGAAAAGAAGGGAAATCCAACAGAATTACTTGAAAGTGACCAGCATAAAAGTGATTGGGAAGGTAATGCAAACTTGTGACTTTCCAAAACAGTGGATTGAACTCTTCTATAATAGGCCTACATGACCTATTTTGGCTGAGAGTTCTTTCAAACCAGGCACCTTCTCAGTTTTATACTTTAAAACCAGTCCTGGATGCTGAAGTGTGATGGTGACGACATCATATTCTTCAGTCAAACTGTGGTGCTCTTTGAGGACAGTGTGAAAAAATAAGTGAGGTGAATGTAGCAGGTTCAGAAGTTCTACACAGCTGGCTAATTCACATTGGCTGGGGATGAGTTTCCTGAAACTCAGAAGAAAACAACCTCAGCATTGCTCCAACCCAAGCCATTCTGTGATCCTATGATTCTGTGATTCTGTAATTGTATGTTACATGTGTAAGGTGGCGTTAATTGGCTTGTTTACTAGACCTTCCTCTCCTGCCTTCCCTCTTATCATTTGAATAACAGCTAATTACGCGTCGTAAAACAGCTGTAATCTAACTTGCAAAAACAACTGAAATTTCTGTAGAATAATGCATACTTTTTTACTTAGCACTATATTAAAAGTGCACTGACTGATGGTAATGCTACAGTGTAGTGGGAATGTTGGCATCTTGTTTTCAGGGCATACTCATGGCCTGACCCTGTGGGAGCTAGCTAAGTGTTGCTAGCTCAAGAAATTAGTGTCTGTCGTTTGTATGAAAAGCACTGAGGATTCCTGCTGTTTCACAGGAGCGAGCACCAAATGGAGCACACAGATATCGCCTGCTTGCTAGCTGGGCATCTCTACTGCATTAATTTGAGTCTGCTGTACACAAATTGTGTTTTAGTCTTGCACAGGGGGAAGAGTAATCGCACACATCAGTACAGGTTAGGGGCTGGAGAAGAGTCTGAGTCTGCACTTGAAGGTGTCAGCTGTGATGAGTCTTTCTATCCCAAGTTTCCCAGATATCAGTGCAGGTTGGTGGGTCTCAGGTGCTCAGGGAGGATTGAATTTAATGTACACTCCATAGTTGATAAAGGGTAACATCAACCCCAGGTGAGCTGCTTATCTCACTTGGGGTACATGCATTGCCTGTCCCTGCAGCCGTCCCTTGAGCTGCTTCACAGAGAGACACATCAGAGTTACTCCATGTGCAGACATCTCTCTGCCATGCAGGCGCTCAGCAGCCCTGCCGCAGCTCCAGGAGGCTGTGCTACCTGATGCTGAGGTCCTCTGTTCAAACACAAAAAAATCCTCCAGGTCAATCTAGACAGCTGTTTTAGGTATATGCATGAGGAAATATCTAGGGAAATCCAGATATCCAGAAATCTGTTTGTTAGCTTTACAAACAGGGATGCACACGGGAAAGAACTAAACAGCCAGTGATAACACCTTGAGCAGACAACACTCATTTAGCTTTATTGTAAAATATGCTTTAACAGCCATTTTTCTGGTATGAATTACTAACATAGATGGTGCCTGAACCTTGAAATGCACGCTCTTCTCTTGTTTAATATAGGCTTATCAGCCCATGTGGAGCATGGTGAAAAGGGAGGTGGTTCTAAGGAGACACCAAGTGTAAAATGTCCTGCTGATGCTGACCCTGACTCCTACAGTTCCACACTTATGGCAGAAGACTCTTGTACTCTGCTGCAAGAAGATGCATGCCTTCCAGATGTGGACCATCACTGTAATGCAGCCACATCTCTTCTGAGACCTGAGTCTCCTCCAGTGAGCCTGGGGGAACAGCACAGTGCTGCAGTGCCACAGTGTTCAGGTGAGACTTCTGGGGAACTGAATTTACATCAGCAAAATACCGATACGGAAGCATCTGCACTTCCAAAATCTCAACAAACTGAAGCAGGAGCTGTTGTGCTTCCAGGTATACTAGCAGCTAACTTGTTTAGCAGTGGCACTGAAACGGAGAGTATAACTGCATTGGCATATGTTGCACAAAACTCCCCAGCAAAATCTGTGGACCAAAATGTCAAAGACCAGGAAAAGGTGGGTACACTATTGATTGGCAAAGTAGAAGCTTCTCTGGGTATTAATGAGAGCTGCTCCAACCAGTCTGTCTTAAATACCGCTCTGAGCACTTCACAGGTTGCTGTAGCTGATTCAGAGTGTTCTGACGTCAAGACAGTGGATGTTTTGAAGTCTGACAACAGCTCAGTAACAAGAAATGACAGTGAAACTTGTGAAAAAACAGAATTTCAGCCATCCAAAGGCAGTGCAGGAAAAAAAACAGACACTGCTGCGTCTGTGTTAGAAGCAGGTTGCATGCTACCTCCCAGCAAATTGGAACTATGCCTTAAAGCAGCAATACCTTGTCCTGTTTCAAAGGATAACCATGTCAGTCAGCAAACCTGCACATCACATGCTTCTGAAAAGCTTTCCATTGAAAGTCTGGCCTCTTCAAGTTTGGCTGGACTGACATGTAATGTCTCTTCTAACGATGACTGTAAGTACCAAGTAAGCAGTACAGCTTCTCACAGGAAACCAGAGAAAGACAGTCAGTCCTCAGAAGAAAATATACAAAGTCTGCTAAAGACTGCTGCTGCGAAGCCAGTGAGGTTTACCATTGCACCTGCATGGCAAAGATCTCTCTCGGGGGGGTCAAATTCAAAGGAAGATTCCTATATGAGAAGTTCCCCAACCTCCCCTGTAAGACCAGAGTTATTTGAAGGAATAACAAAACAACATGCAGTCATCCAGGATTCCATGAAAAATAACTCCAACAGATTTGATCGAGATTGTAGGGACGGTGATTTGCATTTGAATTCTTCTCTGGAGTGGGCTGACCATGAAGCAAAAAGTGTTGAAAATCCTTTTGGGGTCAAATTAAGGAGGACATCTTCTTTACTGAAGTACCAGAGTGAAAGCCGTGCTGAGTCTCCAAAGCTGCTCCCCTCAGCTGCTTCCACTGCTTCTGCTGCAGTCAAGGAGGATCAGAAGCCAGCAAGCATTGGGAAGCCATCTCCAAGCCTTCCTGTCAGCACAACATCATTTTTAAAACAAGCCGATTTAGAAGACAGAAGTCCTGCCAAGACAAGATCAGAAGAAGGGACAAAGAAGCAAAATGGTACTAAACCTTCAGGTATTTATGCTGTACTTTTACTCAAACATTGTAGGAAGTGGTGACCTTTGAAAAAATGGCAAACAGAAGATAAAATCCTCTCGAAGAGGACCAAACTCAGTCTTGAGCTGAGTTTGATGATGGTTATTACCATCATTTCATAGCTTGATGGTTGAGCCAGTCAAGAGAATTCTTGGCTTATCTTAATGAGGGGTGTGTTCCAGCAAGAATAATGTCAGAATAACAGCTTAAGGGCATCTGGAACATTTCTGGTGCAACCTATTTCTGCATGTAGTTGGAGTTTTAACACAGCTTTGTAAAAGTTGCTGCTGTTCTGTAGTTAATTTTCCAGACTGCAGTAGTGTTAACTAGGAGTTGCACTGGGCATGGTTTTTTTTCCTATGGTCACTTAATTTAAAATACTCAAAAGGCAAAATGGTAGCCTGTGTTTTACAGCTGACATGAAAAAATAATGGTTATCTTACTGCAGTCTGCGATGTAAGGATGTTGTTTCAAAGGCAAAATCCGGTTCACAATGGTCCCAGTGGGAGTTCTGCCATTGACTTAAACGGAAGCAGAGTTGAGTAAAAAACCGTAGAATAAACAGAGAAGTGGTTAATGCCAAGGATAGGATCATCAGGGAAGGTAATTTTATCTCCCTGGTGTTCAAAGGGTATTACAGAAGCAGAAGGATTTAAAACAGAAAACACGCTAGCTTTTGGCTGATTTGACCTAAATCCCTTCTTTATTGCAAAAATATTTCTTCTATAGAAAAAGTATTCTCTCTGCATTTGGAAACTGCTTCCTCTGAGCCGGCTTGGATCTCCGTGGCAAAACTAAAACAAAAGGGCTTCCAGGACCACCCTCTTGCCAAAGAACAGAAGGCTGAAGAGCAAACCTCGAGCAAAGTTGATCGAGAGGAGGTAGAGTGCCAAGTAAAGTTACCTGGGGGTAAATCCTTCACCAAGAGCTGCTGTGCAGTGCAGCAGCTTTCTCACCATTGGTGTCCTACAGACAGCATTCACAAATCTGCTCCAGTGCTTCTGCTTCACTGCAGAAGATGTACTGAAGGTCTGGCTTCTCCACTGACTCTTGCATATATTTCCTCTGCAAGCCTTAAATTCCTGCTCAGTGAGAAAGAGAGGATAACTTGTTTGCATGTGCAGTGACCCTGTATTTGTAACAACTATCTTACTTCTTGTCCTCTCCCTCCCTAACTATTCCTGTCTGGCCTTTTCTGCATTTCCATAGTTAGATTTGGAGATGCTACCAGAGTTCTAATGGCAAGCTTTAGGAACACAGCTGTCTGGCAGGTTTCTTATTTGCCTTTTCTTTTTCTCTTCCTCCTTTTCTAGCAAGTCATCTGTGGTAGTGAGAACATACAGAAGAACATGCCTTCTAGCTTGAGGACTCAGGAGAAGAAACCACAAATGAAGACCAGTGTGTGTGCTGCAGCAGGTATTCTCTTTCAGCCACATCTTTACATAATGGGTATAATTTACACCAGTAAGTGGTAAGAGTGGTAGGGAATGGAGAGTGGTGATGCACTGGAACAGGCTGTGCAAGGAGGTGGTTGAGTCACCATCCCTGGAGGTGTTCAAAAGCTGTGTAGATGTGCTTCTAAGGAACATGGTTTAGTGGGCAATATTGATAGTAGGTGGATGATTGGGCTACGTGATCTTAGAGGTCTTTTCCAACCTTAATGATTCCATGATTCTATTCTTTTGAATAATCAGCATACTTTGTATGAGGCCTGTTCAGACTGTAGTTTGCATATAAGTCGTATATGTGTTAGGTCATGTGTTTAAGTGTTATATGCACTGGCTTTTCAGCAGAGAAAGCAAGTGATGTGCTTTCATCCCCACGGCCTGTTCATGGAATGGCATTTAAACAGAACGGTGATTTATTACTGGCAAAGATCAATAATAAAAAATATTTTCCAGGAAGCAGTTGAAGTTGGATAGTGTCCAGAACAGCGCAGCAAAAAGGTCGGGTCTTCTGGACCTCCAGTCAGCCAGGAAATACTGATGGGAGTGGAGTTGTTTAGTCTACAGAAGGACTTAATTTGCTGCAGAGAGGAAGCTCATGCCCTGCATGAGCTTAGAATGCACTGGGGAGGCTGAAAAACTTCCTAACAATAAAGAGTACTGATACACAGAATAGGATAAGGTCTTCCAGATAGTCTGCAGTTTCCATTGCTGGATACGTTCAAGAAGAGGTTAGATAATCGCTCCTCAGGAATAATACAGGTAAGAGTCATTTCCGCCCCTGGGAGAGCAGAGGTTGAAAGGCCCCCCTCCTGCCCTATTAACTCTGATTCTCTGTATGAGAAATGCAAGGGAAGAGTGTGACTCAGACGCTGTGACTCACATGCCTTTTTCAGGGCTACTGCTGGGCTGCAGCTTATACCTCCCTGCTCACTCAGTGTGGTGCCAAGCACGCTCCAGCTAGGTACAGATAAGCCAGTTCTTCCGCTGTGCAAGCATCTGATGTGAGCTGAAAACTATTGATTTCAGATGCTGCCTAAGAAGATAAGAAATGCCTCAGTGTGTCAGAGGAGTGGCTCTGATCCAGATTCCTGTTGCTGACACTTTCACTACAAGGCCACTTTCCCCTTACAATCCACAGCACCCAGAATTCTTGTTATTAGAGATACTAAGGGGTTAACATCCCTGCCTCTTCCCCATGGTAGCCTTTATAGGCCATTTATCCCTTTCTGAGTTTACAAGTGCTACAGACTGAGCTTTCTCTCTTACTCCAGGCAGCTGACCAGCTGAGGATGTGCACCTGCAGGGAGACTCTATGTCTGTTGCTAGTCGAACTATGGGTAGGGGATGAAAATACCATCTTTTTTAGAAAGTATTCTGTTATAGGCCAACTTCATCTCACAGTTTTAGTTGCAAAGTGAGAATTTTGCTCAGATAAAATGGATGTCTTCCTTTGAAAGGCTGTCCCAAACAGGCTGGATTTCTGCATTGAATTATCCATGTCTTGGAAGCCATGCACCCTTCAGCAGAAGCCCAGAACTGCACAAAGCGTGCTGCTACTCATCTGGTAGAACTCATCCCGCCTGTGGGCCTTGCAGCAGAATTTTTCTGCATCACCTCTTCCCAAGAACTGACCTAGTTTCCTGATAACCAAGGACTATTTCTCCCCTCCAGGGACAGCATTTTTGGGATAGTCTTCCACTCCTGGAATATCAAAGAGAACTCTAATCAGTCTGATGTTTAGGGGAAACATCACTCCTTAACTACTCAGAAAACCACACTTTGGAAACACTCAGCACAATCAGCACGTGAGCAGGAAGTTAGGAATCCCAAATGTAAACTCTCCTCTTCCTATTCAGTTCCCATTAGCACAGCCAGCAGTTCACCCAGTTGAAGGTGCTGTTGGTGGAGGGGATTTAGATTCAGTATCCAGAGGAGATACTTATTTGGATTTTGTTTTTTGGCTTATGTTAACTTGAGCAGTTTTCTTCTCCCATAATAGATGGCTGAGGCCTTGTGTACAATTCTGCACATTCTGTACGCAGCAGCAAAAGCCAGGACAGCTCAGTGTCAGCTAAGTTTGGAAACAAATTCCAAGAAATCAGATACTTATGCAACTGAGTGCGTTTGGTTTGTTTTGCTGTGTGACGGCCCGTGCCCACATGTTCCATAACCATGGGAAGACTACCCAGCTTGCCTCTTCTCTCTTTCACTTTGCTTAAGCATGGTGAGGTTTGTCTCCCGAAAAGTGAAAACCCATTTTCAAGATTTCAGTACACTTAAATTCCTATATCCTCCTAGATGCTTTCAAAAAAATGTACTGTGCATGTAGAGCTGCAGCCTGGTTTTAGTGGATAGCACACTTCCTCCATTATTCCTAAGTATAGCTTGCCTCCTGCAAGCATAGCACTGAATCAGGGCTGTGAAAGGAGACCTCCTGCATGGAGACATGGAACTTCCTCGGCTTTGATCTGGAGTGTGGCTGGTGAAGCTGATTGACATTTTTCATTGATTTAAGTGTGTGCAAGATCAAGCTTCCTGTACTTAGAGTTGCACAAGTCCCTATGTGGCCTCTGTTCTTGTGCTGGAGCACAGCAGCCTCATCTTGCCAGACACATGCCACACACAGGCTAATGGGGTACTGAGGAAATGTTTGAGTTTTCCCAGCTTGACTTGGACATGAAAATAATGTCCTGTATGGGTTGAAAGGGATGGGGAGAGCACAATGTTGAAAGACTTGTGAATCATATCTTGAGAAATGTGAGCTGTACCTGTGATGCCCCATGCCAGGCTGTCTGAAGTGATCAATCTTGAAAATTCTCTAAGAAGATGGAGGGAGGATGCCTTTTCCAAACAGTAACTCAAAGCCATACAAGGAGCCCTATCTACAGTCTTTCGCCCTTTGTGAGGATGACAGGCTTGTGTTAGGCTGCAATTAAAAGGAGCACCTAACTCTTCCAGAATCCCACCTTCTTGCATTTGACCTCTACCTAGTACTTAACAATATTGCTGAAGCAGAATTGAAGACCATCTACCAGTTTCTTTTAAGCCTTCAGTGAGCCTGGGGTGATCCTTGCCCTGCAAGTATTTTGCTTCCATTTTCCTTCATACTCGGTAGTCTTATTCCCAGATATTCTTGCCAGTCACAGAGCAGAAGAAGCCAGTGGAGCTCCTTGCTTGGCACTGTCATGGCAATTAAGAGTTTGAAAAGGTTAAGAAATGAGTTAGCCCTGATGATGTGTTATAAAAATGCCTGGGACTGCAGTCTTCAGGTCTGAGGAATTTTGAAGAACATGCTCATATATCAGGGGCTAGGCACTTGCTGCTAGTGCTGAGGAGAAGATTCTTTTGCAGACAGCTTTGTCAACTAAAAGCTTGATACAATTTTTTCCATCGCAATAGTAAGTCCTAGCTTTCATTGTAGCTGGACCAGATCGTGTCAGTGATACCCAGTTTAGTAATTTCTCTGACTTCTATTCTTGAATCACAGACATTGTGGGCTGTAAAATGATTTTCTTTCCAGAGAACAAAAATATTATTGGCAGAAAGTGAGTTTTTAACTCTCTAGCCTTCTGATGAGTGATGGCTATCTTCTTGTTGGCAGGTAAAGTTGGACCTATTGCTCAGGAAGCATCTGTGATTCCTGCTGTTGAAAAGGAAACAAGACACTCTTCTAACCTGCCAATGACACCATGCAGTCCTGCTGAACCACCCTGGCTATCCCTGGCCAAGAAGAAAGCCAAAGCATGGAGTGAAATGCCCCAGATTGTACAATAGCAAATGACGTGGACATCCTTCTTTGCACCGTCAATAGCTGCATTAACTCCATTTAAATCCTTCTTCACTGTGATCATTTTTCCGAGAAATTAGAGCCTTAGAACTTCTGTTCAGACTGCTGTATGTGAACAAACAGTGAAGAAATGCCACCCGGGGCTCAATTTTGAAGTATTAGCAAGCAGAGCATTTTGTACTACCAACTACTAGGAAAACTTGATCTTTATGTCATACACTTACGTATTTGACTAAAAGACACTGGTGTTCTAAGAAGACGTGCTTCAGGCTTTTGAAATGTTTCCCTTGCTAAATATGTTTTTAAAGTTTCCATGAACGATGTAGTGTTTTGTGCAATGTGTTTTTGGCTAAGGAATTAATGTATGCTACAAAATAGATATGATGCTGTATACTGATGCATCACTGTGACTCATGGGCATTGATGTCATCACACTTGTGTGTAATGGCCCGCTTTTGCTTCTGATTGCTAATGGACCTATTTTGTGATAGCTGCGGGATCCAAACAGCAGCACTGTGAGTTGGAGTCATTTTGCCTTTTGGATAATTTGAAATCACAATGCTGCAGGTCTTGTGCTTTGCTCAGTGATGCCAGGTGGAATGACCCAGAGGCACATGCCTCCTTTTCTCTCCCACATCCTAGAAAACCATCATGCTCTGGCATCCACTCTGTTTTTGGTTGTCTGTTTGGAAATCTGGAATAATCTACCAAAAAAACCCACAAACCAAACCCTCAAAAAACTTCTTCCTTTAATTATGGCAAAGAGTGGTTTCTTTTTTGTGAGATTCATCAACAAACCCTCTCTCTTAAAGAGTGGCAGCAGATGGAAACTTGTTGCTACCTGGAAATTCACAGCATGTGTTCAACAAAGGCCACTCCATTTTCCATGTTCTTGTGTGATAAAGGAGCTGCTTTCCCCAGTGAGTCATCCACCCTTAATTGGTAACCCAACATCAGACTAAAAATGCCATCATTGAAGGGAGCAGGCTATGGAAAGAAAAGCTCTATAAAATGATGTTAGTGGCTTAAAAGCCAATGGCACCCAGTGGTTCTTTTTGTCTTTTCTTGCAGGATTGCACATTTAAATTCTTGTTTACAGTCAGTGCAAACTTCGAAGGCTGACTTGGCTGATGGGCAGTTTTTAGTTGGATAGGTGGTAGGTATTCCTGAGGAAAAAAGTTAGGACTAATTGCAAAACAAAAAATAGGTATCACATAGGAAGACTTCAGTCTTCCAGTCTTGGCCTAAATTTAAATACATAGATCACAATAATTGAAAACAGTATTAATTAACAGCTAGATTGTGGACTCTTCTAGATAGGTGAAAACTTACTCAAGTAGGCACACTGAAGCTATAGATTCTGTTTGTTTCGTACTGACACAAAAAAGACTAAGAGTTTCACTGCTGGTTTGTTAATCCAGGCCTATTTTACTACTTGTTTTCTTTCTCTTAACAGCAGTTTCTTCTTTTGCAAAAATCTGAAGTATCTGTATTCCTCTGAAGTTCTGTCCAGCTGCCACCCCATCAGACACACTGACCCCGTGTAAAATACATGTGTTGCCTTATTCAGCAAACTCTTCTCTTTCGGTTAGTGGGAATTGGGGTCCTTTCCCTAAAGTACTGCAAATGTTACTAGAATCTCTGCCCTGTTTTTGCTTTTGATCTTGTTTCCATTATGTTTGGTATGTACAGATGCTTTTGTAATCCTTGTCTTGAAGGAACCCCTTTTGTATTCCATTCTCATTTTTATTTTACTATTAAATGTGGTTGTCAGTGGTGACGATGCAATTCCTTGGAAACAGTGAGCAATAGATGGCCCTTGTTTGGAAAGGAAGGAAAGGAAACTATAAGGAAAAAAATTAAAAAGAGGTACTTGCTTAATATGTGCTCTCTGTATGGATATACTGCATAGATATTGTCTTGGGATGACTTTGTGTGGTCTGGCACTGATCAGCACAGCTGGTCATACTAATAAGGTTTCCTAAATCTATTTAGGAATGTAAAACATCGTCAGAGGGCTGATGGCTCCTTTTGTTCTGGGGCTGCTGCAGCTCCGTAGGTCATGGTCAGCTTGCGCTGCTGTGATCACAAGAAACTTTGTGAATACTCGAATGGATTTCAGAGTTACTCACCAGCCACTTGGGGTTGCTTTCAGAAAGAAGAAAGGAACATGAGAATCATGTGATGCTGCATTTGGTATTTAGTTGCCTTCTGGGTTTTTGAAGTTATTTTATTCCAGTTTCTTTCTACAGCCAGGAGGACAAAAAGCTTGGCGAGGAAGAAATCAGAACTAGACTCATGTAACCACAAGGTGAGGTTTTAAAATCAACATTGAATCACTGGTGATTTATGGATACATTTATAAAAGCTGACTGTTGCATTTGTGAGGATCCGGCTCCCCATTGCCCACTTGTAGATTGTAGGTGATGGATGAGTGCAGATAATTACCATAGTAAGCTCATTCTGCATGGTTTAAAAAAAACAAAGCAAAAAAAAAACATCAAAGCAACATGATTACTTACAAATACAATCACTGCTTTTGGAAATTAGCTGCCTCAAAGTCACTGCAAAGTCACATTGCCAAGAGTGTAACTGTGAGGTTCTGTGGCTCAGGGCCTTCAGCAAAGGATCTTGAGGGCTGTCCCTGAGATGCCCTGCACTCAGGGCTGGCACTGGGCTTCAGCTGGCTTTGGTGCTCCTGTACAACAGCAGAGGGTGCTAGTGCCATCCCCAAGGAGAACAGGGCTTCTGGGTGTTGCAGAAAGTGGATTCCCACACGCAACTCACTGTACTGTATCACAGCTGGGAGACTGGAAGCTTTTGTGAAAGTGGAGGAGACAGAGTGAGGTGTGTTGCTGTTTGTGATATGGTGGAGGTTTTGGAGCTATGAAGTGTGGGGAAAAAAATGCTTTATCACAAGGAGTCACTGAAAACTGGTGCCACTGATAGGGAAAGGTAGTGAGTTCAGTTGTGTGAGGAGGCCATGCAGGAAGATACTGTGTCCAACAGGGAATAGCAGCTTAGAATTTTAGTTCTACTGCTCAGAACGCCTGCTGCCTGGCTAAAGGTAGATCTTCATCCAGATACAGGATCTGATGTTTTTATGGGAGAGATCAGAGATACAAACAGCAACTTGGCATGCACCTCACTGGAGATTATGGAGGTTCCTCTTACTGTAACAGTGACCTACAATGAATCGGGCTAAAAGAGACTGTTATGTTATCATCCAGCTGTGAATCAGCTTACAATTAACTGGGTTTGCAGGCAAGTAGGAATTAATCAATTTAAACAAAGAAATAAGAAAATAATTCAAAAGACCTCCAAAGCTACGCACTACTATCAGTACTCCAAAACATTTTCATTACCAGAACGTGGCTTAGCATCTCCTTAAATATACCCAAAGAATCAAAAACCCCTGGATATCACCATGGAGCCAGTCCTCATTTCAGTGACCATGGTTTAGAAGGTCTTGGAATAGTGAGGAATGACTGATCATTCTGAAAACTCTGCTGTCCTGTTTCCTGTTGGGACAGAGAAAGTCCCCTAAGCAGCAATACTCTTTTTAATTGCTTGAATTTATATACCTATAGATTTAATATTACAGTAGAACTTCTCAGCTTAGAAAGGTTGAGCTTGTCCCATTTGCTCAGTTAAGTGCTTTGCAGATCAATACAGAAAAGGCATTAGGCATACTTTGTCCTTCGGAACTGTTACTGGAAGGATTCTAGTAACCACAGAGGCAATTAGCTGCCTACAGAGTCAGACACTTGTCCCTCTTTGTCTTTTCCTCTAGTGCATGCTTCCCTGCCTGCATTTACATTGAGCTTCCCCAGTTTGACAAACATCTCATCGTTTGCCACTGGAATGCTGGCAATTAAGGTGTGGAACCCCTCACATTTAGGTAATCCTGACGTCTGTTTAGGATTTCGGCCTTGGTTTGTTGCTTGGTACACTTGCATTCTGTGCGCATTTTGGCTTGTACTCAAAGAGTCGTTATTCGTTATGGGGTGTTGCTGTTCTTACAGCCCGAGTCAGTTCTTGCAACAAAGGTTGAGTGCAACCTTTCTTTTTTTAAAAAAAACAAACAAAAAAACAAAAAACAAACAAACATTTTATAGAAAGAAGCAGGTGGGATAAATTCTAAACTTGGAACACAAAACCACGCATCTTCACAGATCAGAAAAGCTGCTCAGGTATTTCCAGCTGGATGAATGAAGGGGCATGGCAGGATGAAGGTGAACCTGTGGAAGAATGATGGTACAACTCAAGAAACAAAAGGCTCACAGTGGGATGCTGCAGTGCAGCGCTTGAAATAGCAGAGCTGTGCAACATAGCTCCTAAGAAAGGAACAGAGCCAAGGTTCTGCAACTTCTCCCAGCTTGAGGGGCAGATTATTGGTTATGGAAATAGTGAGATGCTATTACTGTTCCTATTGTGTGAGGAGGGATTTAAAAATAAATTCTTTTAATAGCTGTTTTCTTTAGAGGCAGTTCAGAAAAACCTACAGGCTGTTGATGTAAACAGGATTATTGTCCACCAATTCCTACACTGATCTATGAGCCAACCTAGTTCCAAAAACTGCAAGTAGGTATGAAAGCCACTGAAGTCATGGAGTATTTCATTAGTATAATTTTGTCTGAAATAGAAATGAAAAAGCAGAAAGAAGGGACTGGTACAAACATTCTAATACAAAAAACTGTTCCATACCTGGGACTCTCATCTTTGCTTCTCTCTGCCTCAGAATAGCTCCTTAAAAAATATAGAGAGTTTCTTTCTCCCAACTTTTTACCTTTTCACGTCTAGGATCAAACCTACTTTTTCCTTAATTTCTTTTCTAGCTAACCATGTCTTACAGGAATCCAGTGAATAGCTAACAAGTTCAAGATTGCATACCTGTCAGTGTTGGCAATGCTGCTCTGCTTAGAAATCTCCTTAACCTATTTTGTTAAGCAGTTACAGTTGATACTCCATTATATTTTCCCTACTGTCTTATTCCGGCCTCCAAATTAGTTTTAACTTACAGGTATTTTTCCAACATAGCAGAGTGAGGTTGAGCGTTCCCAAATTAGAAGCTTGCCACACTTCTCTGGAATATGTTTCTGTGGCACTGAGGTAACTTTTTCCCAAATTACACAATAAGGCCGTTGTAGCAATGGCAGCAATGTATGGGAAGGGGTCAAAGTCCTGGGGCTGTGTTGTGTTTCCATAGAGCTGCTCGCAGCAGCCTTCCTTAACGGTGCCATTGGCACTGGCAGAGCTAGCAAGCAGGAGATGTTGCTGGCTGCCTTCTATAAATGCGTCACTCCTGCTGGCCCAAGTACTGGCTGTACATCGCTACTGACATGGGCAAGTGAAGAAAAGCAACAGTCACTGAGAAGCAAACACAGGGGAGATGTGCCCCCCAGAGGGTCAGCATGTTATCAGTTGTGCATGCAGGAAGAAACAGTTTCCACGGGCTTCGTGAGCTGTGAAAGTGTGTTTTATTCACATGGGAGTAAATAAAATGACTTCTCTGTCACAAGTAGATGCACAAGTTAGGATATATCTACATAAAACCAGAGCTGCGTTTTAAACAAAACAGGCACTCACTCAGCTTGGAGCCTGAATCACGCATATTGCGAAGGAGAGGAGAACACAAAATTTGTAACATGATGGAAAGCAGAGCAGCAAGGTCCTAGGCTGGAGCAAGTGAGAATTCACCCAAATGAATAGCTATGGGCACACAAATAAAGGAAAGAAGCTGCTTACCTTCAGAAGGCCTCAGGTATGCAGGGAACTGCAGAAGGACCCCCCTCATATCTACTGCCAGCCCTTAAATGAGGCCTGGGAAGGGGTCGATCCTGGATCCACACATTCTGGTCACTCAGCTGCATTGCATGCACCTGAGCTCCCCTGGGTTGGCTCTGCCTTCCCACCAGGTGCTCCATCACTGCTTCAGGGTGTGACTTAGCATTTTCACTACAGCATTTCATAGGCCAACAGAGCTCTGCTCAAAGATAAGTGACCTGATCTGTATTTGCATGGAAGGAAACCAGAGGTGCTTGAAAACAGAGCTTCATTTTCTGTGTTTCCATTTTGTGTTTTCCATCTGTGTTTGACAGAACAATTTATTACATAAGCACTCTTAGTGTTATGATCTTTTATGAAAACAAGTGTCTCCTTGCTTCACTTTGTTTATAAAAAAAGAGCTCTGACTGTGAAGATGTGCTACATATGGAGAGAGAACAATCAACAGGAATATTTGCATTGCATATTAAGTGCTAGGCATATTGACATCATTTCTCACTTGCTACTTGCCCAATAGTTTCAGAGCATAACTTATTGCCAAAGCCCAGCACACAGCAAAGCACTCTGGCAAGGATCAGAAAAGTGTGTTTTTTGATTATCATATTAAAACCACTGCTGGGAATGATGCATTAAAGAGGAATTACTTAATGACAACTTTATATGAGACTGTAGTAGAGCAAGACATTGGTACATTCCTTCATAAAAATGAAGATATGTTTCTAGTCTCTCCTTCCACTTGCATATTCTAACTGCTGACCTGACTAGAAAATGTCCTTTAATTCCTACATATATCAGCTGGAAGCAAAGCTTTGTGGCCCTGCTTCTTGTCTTTCCTTCAGAGTAGCAGTCGGCAAACTTCCTGCCATCTCCTCCAAGCCTCTGGGTCAAATGTGGTCCTGTAGCATAGAGCTTTGTTCCATCTCATTCCCAGGGACCTCAGGAAGGGCACGTCCACGTTCTACACATGGCCCTTCCCACGTCGTGCAGACTGCAGCAATGCATCTCAAGGTGTAAAGTGACAGGGGCTGCTGTGACAAAGGATGGTGTTGCCATCTTGAGCCCAGCAATGCTGGATGGTGGGAAGATGGGTGTTACCGCCTGGGAATCCAGGGCTGGAAACCAGGTCAGCATGACTCTGGGGCTGTGATCAGCCTCAGACATCTTGGAGACGGCTTTGGCCCATACAGCAGGGCCTGGAGGCTCAACAGGCAATGTACCACCACCAAACAGGGTGATCTGTAGGATCTTATGGTGTCAGTCAGAAGCTCCAAGAAAACGCCCTTTCCCTAAGCCCAGGTTTGGTAAGTTGCTTCTGGGAGCCTTTACAACCCAAACAAGGAGTAGCTGCTCCATGCGGCGTGCTTGCCTCTGCGCCAGCAGTCACTCAGCTCTGCAGGACCTTTTGCTTTTCTTCCAGACAGAAGCTCCCTGCTGCAGTGCTGCAAGAGAAGTGTTTGTGCAGCTTCAGCACAAACATCTGAGTGAGCTGCTGCCAGGAATTGTCCAAAGGTGATCTCTGGTGTCCTTCATGGTACGTTCAATTACATGGGGTGGTGGTTTTCCTACAGCAGAGGTGGCCACATGACTGTATGCACTGATTTGGCCTTGTACCTACATGGAGTGCATGTAACACTAGTCTTGTTTGCAACACTACTGGAGTCACTGAAGCAGACAGTGGAAATGACATTCGTAATACTGCTTTGTATTTTTTTCCGCGCTTTTTCATTTGGATTTCTCCTCTTTCTCCTTTGAAAATGAGATAATACAGCCATACTGCCAGGACCAGTTCATTTTTAGAGTCTGCCACTCCTCTGCAAAGACAGCTTGTGTCCCTGGAATGCTGGCAGGGCAGCATGGCAGACAGCAGGCTGGATCACTCTGCAGGGAGCTCAGGCTGCCTTGAGCCCACAGCTCTCCCACCTGAAGTCAGTGGCTCTGCTCCTGCCCTGCCACTGCCTTGCAGGCACAGAGCCTCAGCTTTTAGTTCACTTTCCCCCAGTGCTTTCCTTGCTGCGCTGCTGCAACCAAGGCCATTGCATAATAGCCTGGTCCTTAAAATGAGTTTTTCATGGCTTCTGCCATGTGAAGGATGTTGAGCCAGCGATGCTGGCAGCGTGCGGAGCCAGGGCTGCTGGAACATCCCATTTCTGTGCCTTGTGCAGTGTCACTCAGTCTGAGAATGGGAATTTTAGAAGCACGGACTCACAGGCTCCTTTGTGTTGACTGAGAGGATGAACCCAACAGTTTTCCTAGATGGAACTGATATTCTTGCTATACTCTTGCATTTGTTTTTATTAACAGTGTGGGTCTGCAGCCACAGTTCCACAGCAAAGAGGTTTTCTTTCTGGGAGTGACTTAAGCAAGAACAGACTTGATGAAGTTTTCCAAGGAAACGTAATGTAACAAGAAGGATTTCAATGCTAAGTGGCACTGCGGGCTTTCTTTCAAATCTCGGGAACAACTCTGCCAGTCAGGAACAAACCTACTAAAGCCAATGGAATTATCTGGTCTAAATAAGATTATAACTGTGCCTTTTTTTGTGTTTCGTTTTTTGTTTCTGTATTGTTCAAATATAAATCTCAGCGTAGAACTTAGGGTCAAATCTTCTGTGTATTGCAGAATTATTCTGAATTTGAGAGAAATTGTCCCAGATTCACACTGTCTGGCACTCTACAGTGAAATAATGTTTAAAACAAATATACCCGTGTTTCCTAGGCAGCCCCTCCGAAACTCAACAGGTAACCAATAGCTGTTCCTTTCTAAAATAATCTCTATTGGCTTCTTGGGGTTTCTTGATACCATTTTTTCTACTGACTTCTCACCAATGAGACGAAGATCAATGCTTTGGTTCTGAAGGTTGTGGAGCTGTGAATCAGATGCAATGTTCTGGTCCAGCTCTGGATCTGAGATTCCTCAAAGCCTGGGAACGTTTGGAGGGGTTTTTATTTGTGTCCTTAACCCCCTACCAGTCTCTAGCTCTTACGAACCATGTTAAGCTGTTAAGCCATAGCCCAGCAGCATCGTGGCTGTTACTATCAACATGCAGTCATCATTACTGCTACCATTAGCTTGAGCCTGATGTTCTTGCTTTAGTTAATACAATTATGTTTAATAATAATTGTAGTAACCCCTTCACCATATTTTTAACCAGTGAAGCTGCTATTATTTTTGCAGGTCAGTTCTGCAGGCATTCAATGAGAAAAGGATTTACCCTGGAGGCAGCATTAATCCCCGCCTAAAAAGATGACTGTATTTCTGGGATCATCAAACTAATCTGACTTTTTTATTATTATTCATAGTGTGCTGAACTAAACTGTTACTGGTTCAAAAGGAATTGATTTCTCGGAAATGGTTCATCTCCCACATGGCCTATGGGTTTGAGGTAGGCCTGCTGTTCTTTTGGTTCTCTTTGAATTGCTCGACTGACAGCTGTATACCTAAGGCACAGAAATGGTAGCTACACTGAGGAGTTTGCAGTATACGCTGTAAGAACATGCTTACATAACCCCTACTTCTATTCATAAAGGTTTATGTGGGTCTGTATTGAATTATGCATTTAGAATTAATCCACCAAGGCAGCCCACTGAGATGCCACTTCTCATTTAGTAACTAGCATTAAGGACTTTGTGCTTCATTTAGAGGCTGTGAGAAGCTTGCTCTGTGTGTGGGGAGGAACTGGCCTGCCACATTCCAATTGGTCTTAGAGGGGTTCCAACAACCATGTCTCAGTCTGTCTCTCTGCATTACCAGGAGTACTCTGCTCCTGACTCGTGTGACTCAAATTGGCTGAACCTGACAAACCCAACCAACAGTTCTTAGAGAAGATGAATGAAGATTCTCTTCAGGGGTTGGGAACATCTGATCCTGCCCTTACAAGGCTGTGGGGATGTGGGATGAACAGACATACATGTTGGGTTTTTCTACTAGCAGCTGTAACTCACATTGAGCAGGCGTCCTGTTTGTGCTGTTTGCCAGATCTTGCAGAAGGGTCAGGAGCACTTTGAGATGTTGGCATGGGTTTTGCTCTAAGAAATCTGAGGCTTTTAGCTCTTCTTATCTGCATTCTCCTAAGAGCAATTCTGCTTCTAAAATGACTGGGGAGGGACTTTTTACAAGGGCACGTAGTGACAGGATGAGGGGAAATTAGTTTTAAACTGGCAGAGGGTAGATTTAAACTAGATGTCAGGAAGAAATTCTTTGCTGTGAGGGTGGTGAGACACTGGAACAGGTTGCCCAGAGGCTGTGGATGCCCCATCCCTGGAAGCATTCAAGGCTGGATGGGGCTGTGAGCAGCCTGCTGTCACAGGAGGTGTCCCTGCCTAGAGCAGGGGGTTGGAAAGAGATGATCTTAAAGGTCCCTTCCAACCCAAATCATTCTATGATTCTATGACTGCCAAATGACATTGTGAGGCCCTGGGCTGTGTCTGAGTCTGCTCAGAATGAGATTCATTAGGTAAGGGGAACTGCATTTAAAAGTAATCTTGCCTTGACCAGGTCTGCAACACGATTAGAGCTTACATCTTGGCATTATGGAGGTGCCTCGGAGATTTGATGGAGAGCTGGCTGGCTGAGTACTGGGGGATCTGACGTTAAATTACAAAACAGTGAAGATCTTGAGGAAAAGTAATTAGCAATGATTAAAATAGGGCCATTTTTCTTTCAATTCTCACCATTTTTCTTTCAATTCTCACCATTTTAAAGACAGTTCACAGCTTGTTGGTTTGATGTTTTTTTTTTTTTGGTATGTGTGTTTAGATTAAAGGCAAATAAGAGCATAAAATTAAATGTTTGTTTTAATATGTGAAAAGCAACTGGTTGCATAACTGTCAAGTTATGAAACCTATATTTTTGTCCTCTGCATCCTGAACATCTGTGGCCTATATTTAATTGCAGTTTTCATCTTCAATTTGAAGGAACAATGTTTAGCCTGAAGACAAAAGTGATCTGTATGGTAAGATCTGCTAAACTGCACAGTTGAGCTTCACTTGGTGACAAAAAAAGGCATTTTTGTGTGCGTTCTAATTTAGAAATTGTATTCATTTGATCGTTTAAATACAGCTAAGAATACACTGGTGTTCTGAGCAATCTGAGGAATGGAAGTATTAAAGGCAGAGGGAGTGTAGCTAAAGAGGAACAGGTGCACAGCAACAGAAATGCGGGGCCATATTGTGCTATCAATTTTTAAGCAGCAATCCATTCTGATTCCAACCGGGAGTCGTTCTGCTGAAATATTGATGGAAGGATATGAGACGGCCCATGGGCAGGAAAGAACAAAATGTGGAAAGTAAAGCAAGACAGTACAGCAGGGAAACTCATCTGAAGTGTGGAAGCAAAGGGAATGAGTAACTTTGGGAGCAACATTCCTGCAACATCCAGAGAATGATGTGGAAAGGTTATGCGTAGACTGGCAAGGAGATACATCTCATCACCTTTCCTACAGCACTGCAACAGCCAGATTGCTTCAGCCCAGATTTGCAGCTGCAATCTGTATTTTGCAGTTGGTCCATAGGATTGACTCGATGAGGTTTCTCTTTCAGCCAGCCTCCAGTTTTCAAGACTTGTAATTCAGATCCAAATGCTAATCTGCATTTGTGACTCAGAAATCTCTAACTGGCAACATTATGATAGAGGAGAAAGATGCTGCCTTCATGTAGAAATAAGAAGGTGAAGTTCAAAGGGTGTGAGTTAGCGTCTCTTAAAAGGTCGGGAGTCAAAAACTTCCACAATATTTGCATCCACTTCACTGTCGCTGTTAAAACATATTCCTGTTCATATGACATCCAACATTCTGAGTAGGAAATCGAGACGTCTGCAAACATACCCTGATGAAATCAAGGCAAGTTACACCGTTCCGCTTTTAAAACAGATCTGTTGTTTGAAGTAAATCTTATCTGCGGTTCCCAGGTACGACCTTGGTGAGATGCCTTGTGGCATGATGACAGTTTGCTCCTGATACAGTATGATTTATTGCCACGGCGATACGGAATTCTGCATCTCCACTTTCTGCCTGCACGTAATGAAATAAGAGGTGGTCTGCCTTTCAGTTGGCACTGACCAGTTGTTCTCCCCATGGCATCGACCAAGCTGGTGTCCAGGCTCACTGAACTGAAGAGGGAACTATTTATTTCCATCTGCTATTAAGACAGAGCTTCTACGTTTCTGCCAGAGATACGGCGAGTATGTGTGTCAGAGTTCTCTAACGGGCTCCCATTCATTTCCTCGTGGTTAAAAAGGGTACAAAGGAGAAGCTACTGAAACAAAAAATGTCAATTATAAAGATATGCTCATGGCAGCCAGCAATTCCCCCGTTTAAAAGGAATGTTCCAAGATGTAAATTTCATCATTCTCTGAATTAAGGAAGACATTTAAAGAGCATCTGTGGATGAGTTTGAGTAAGTTTGTTCTGTGAGTTGCTAGAAGAGAAAAGAGACTCTCCTGATGTGCTGCAACAAATCATTCCCAGCACTTCAGCTTCATACACCAACTGAAAATGAAGAGGAAGCAACACAATATTGGATGAACCTGTTTCAGAATGTTGGCTCGGTCCACAAAGCAAGTAATTAACAAGCTGAATGAAGCATTTAAGCCCACGCCTTATCATTTATGTAACTAACCTTTGAGTTTTGGATGCACTGGCATGCTGCAGTGAAGCCTACACAGTGTTTCTTTTATGTGTGTGTATTAAGCAAATGGGAAATGCATACCCTGCCATTTGTTTTTCACATTTTCAGCGCTTATCGGAGTTCTCTGCCTGAGTGATCTTATATTGCAAAAATGTACGCCTCTCTGTCCTTTTTGCTGCAGTGCAGCATCAATCCAGATGAGTTTTGGCCTTGTTATGTGTGTGGGGGGATGCAGTCTACTTTTCAGGGTGCTTGTGAGCTCGTTTAAAGCATGATTATTAGCACCAGAAAAGAATGAATCGAATGCTGCTTTTCTCCAAAGAACAAAAAGGATGGCAGGGGATGCTGCAAGCCCCTCATTTCTGGGGGCAGCCTTTACCAACAGCTTTGGAAACAGAACAAGGAACGCTGAAAGCTGAGGCCACTGGTTGAGAGGTCTGAAAAGAAGGCGCTTCCGTTCTTCTAACACATCTGTTTTTCCCATCCTGAGAAATGCTGGGCACATGTGGAGCACTGAGACTGCTTATGACAACATCAGCTTCCTACAGAGCAACTAATATTTAACAGTGCAGCGTAGCATCGCCTCTGCTCTCGGGGAATGAGTCATTTTGCTTACTGATTCCTCCACTTTCGTCTCTTCCTCCCGTTCTTTCCCCCATCGCTTTATAACCAGACTTATTTGGAACCCTTGTAAGACAAACACCGTTTCTCCTTGGCGGGAGGGAAATAAAACAGCACACTTAACATGGTTATATAAGACACTGCTACTCATGCCTAAAATGAGGTCATTTTGATTAATATATTTATCTGCTGCGCAGCTGTAACAGGAGATATAATTGTGGTTAAAAGCACCGTTTTGTTTAGTCTCTTTGCAGTGCAGGATTCACTTTTAGTAACTGATATCCCCAGACTGGATGGGAGCTATTCGTTAGTTAATGTGCTAATTGGTGCCCTCAGGCCATATCCTAGCCCTCCAAACTTTGGAAAATCTTCATGGTGCAGAGAGACAACTTCCTTTCTTTCTTCTGTTTTAAGAATCAGTGCAAGAATTCCTCACTCATTACATTTTTTAAGAAATAATCCAGTGAAGTACATAAAAGCAGGAAAGAAAATGTGGGAGAAGTGAAGGTGCTGCGAGCTGTCAGGGACAGAGAGGAGTTGAGCTCAGTGTGATAGAAATGGTGCACACAAAATGTGATTCCCCAAGGGCGATGGCGTTGCTGGATGACGGATACAGTAAAAAGAGCAGGGGAGTGATGAAGGTAGTGACATGGGCTGGGAGAAAAGCTGAGCAGCATGCTGCCAGTGGCTCTAGCATCATCGATGGGAATCGCAGAGCTGGTAGGATTTGCTCTTGGAATACAAGCAGATGTATTTTTTCTTTGGGGATGTGAATTGCCATTCTTCAAAGTTGTGACGCATTCGGTTCTATTTCAGTTTGATGACTCCTAACCAGACACATTAGGAGCTGCTGCTCAGAAGCCAGCATTAAAAACACTGTGTTTTTCTCTTCCCTTCTTTCTGGCAAAAAGCTCATTATTCAACTGCTTTCTCTAACCTCTAGTTACCCTGGTTGCATAACTGGAAAGCAGCATCCCACCATGCACTTCTGCGACCCAGTTGTGCCTTTCCAGGAGTGACTTTATGAGTTACGAAAGGTGTTTCTGCCAAATTGCTACAGAAACATTTACTCTACTGACCCTGATTTCCCAAATATTAAATAGCCAGCGTTCACTCAGGAGTGAAAAACAGCGTCAGGCATAAAGAAAATGAATTCGGCTCTGTTGAAAATGCTTCTGTATGGTCTTCAGCCGTGGTGGAGCTTCTTGGGCTTCTCATTGATTAAAAAAATATATACTGGTAGAAACCGTTTTTAAATCATGAATGCTTCACTAAACCTTCAAAACAAATTTCAGCTGGTACGTTCAGTGCTAACAGTCACAGCGCAAATCATTGAGTCATCCATGGAAGAGACTGAATGCTAATTGCTCTGTTGAACGAGCTTACAGTCTAAATGCTGGTGTTCTGAATGCAGAGCTTCTAGATTGTCTGCAGACCTGCTAAAATCCTTTCACACTGTGGTGCCACCTATTACTACATTTCCTCTGCATGCCAGAGCCTCCATGCAGATGAAGCTGAACTTCTCATCAAACGCATACAGAAAACCATTTATTACTAGTGTTACTTTTACAAAATCTTCCTGCAGCTCGTAGAAAAGACAAAAAAAAAAGCCACTTTTTTTCCTCCTTTTTCATCATATAATACAGCATAAGTCAGTTATATAAATAAAGCCACTTACATAAATAGCTTAATTCTCCTTTCGCTTATAGCATTACAAGTCAAGAGCAGATCTACTGTGAGAGAAGATGCCATGCTGGCACGAGGCTGCCAGCAACAGCACGCTCCGGCTGTCAGTTCTGCTTTAACTACCTGAAAGCTGTCCATGAGAAGAGGTAAACTGTGCAGTGTGCGGCAGCTGAGGGCTGTGCATGCAAACCCTGCTCTTTGCTGGTGCTCTGGTTCTCAGGTAGCCTCCATCAACGCAGAGCTTCACAGAGCGGCTAGTTGTAATACAGCTGGGGAAGAAGGCCAGGTGACATTACCACCCTCTAGGAAGAACCATTTCATCTGTTCCGTTGTGTGATTTCTGGAGTTCTAAGTGGCTGCTGATAGAAAACGTGCTCAGTTTGAAAGCAACACAGATTTGAGAACAACAGTGACAACAAAGCCCAGCCGCGCGGTCCTTTGCAACCTAAGTTTCTGTTTTCCCTTTGCGCGCGTGGCCAAGATGGCGGCAGGCAGCGCCTCACGTTTGGAGACAGAAACATGGCAGAGCTTTAACTTGGCTCTACAGAGAACTGCAGCACACTGGGAGACGTCCCAGCACTTTGTGACACTTCACTAAGAGAACTAACAGCACGTCGCAGCTCACTGCCCGCAGTGAGTGAGGGCAGAACAGCCAGGCACTGCTGTGGGCCGAGCCCTGATCACAGCCCAGCCGTCATGGCTGCGGCATTAGGAACCACGCGGGGCACGGAAGTGCTTTGCCAGGAACTGCTTTACGCTGCCTCTGCTTTTGGTGATCGCTTTCAAGTGAGACATTAAGCAATTGACTTCAGAATACTTCATGAGTCCCTTGAATAAATCTCTTCTAAAGCGTGCTGAACAAATAGAGTTGGGAATTACATTTGCTACCCCAAATTTGTTTTATTTATTTTCTGCTTTAAACTACAACTAAAAGCCATTCTTAATTAAGGCTTTCAGAATTAAAACTGAGAACTGAAAGGAATCATTTATCTGCCGTGTTCCCAAGCAAAGCTTCAGCTTTGGCTGTTTCTTAAGCACTTCAACCAAAATAGTTCCCTGCTCAGATTCAGATTTTTGTTATAGGAAACCGCAGCCCTGACATAATTAGCTGTTGGCTTACTAAATTCAGCCTTCAGGCTGTGCCCCGGATTCTAAAATAAATGCAGGACCTGAGCAAGCTTACGTAAGAGAGCGGCGAGGTGATCTCTGGTGCCACAGGTGACAGGATTGGAGCAGCAGAGCGCAGCCACAGCACTCAGCTTGTCTGGTGATGAGGTGAAGGAGCAGCCCTTACGTATCTCTAAAAGCTAAACTTTGGTGACTCTTCCATGTTTTCAGCAGGATAAAATGCGGAGCTGTTCTCTCAGTCTGGGGTTTATGAATCAAAGTCCTCTTTTTCAGCTTTTTTCTATAAGCAGGGGACTTCAAAAGTGCTACAGAGCTTCTAAGCTGAACGTCACGCTTTCATGGGTTCACAGGCACAGCTTAACAAGAAGCTGGGGCTCACTTTTCCTGGCCAAGGCTGTGCGTGGAAGGCAGCCTGGCTCGTTTCTAATCACAGAAACAGGGGCAACTCACTAAGGCAAACAGCACAGGAGGCACAGAAGCACACCTTCGGGAAGCCAGGCTCTCAGCACTTTCCATTGCCCCTTCTCTTCTACAGCAAAGATCAAAAGTGCTCTGGAGGTCCCTTACAAAGGCAGAGTTTTGGGCAACGGCCTTCCTTCCTGTGGGTTCCTCCCTTCACATCAGATTCTGCTGTGTGGCTGCAGGACCTAGGATTTGTTCTTCGTCCCTTTTTCTCTAACACCTAAAAAAAAGCAGCTCCTGTGTCAGCAGTGGTTCACACCTGATGTACTTTGTTATGCAAGCCAAAGAGTAAAGAACACAAAAATTTTAATTAGCAAACAAGGCTTCACACAGACTTTGTTGGTACAACATAATTGTAAGTACATCTACAAACAAATACAGGATCTTTGGACTATGATTTTTTTTAAATATTTTATATGACAATGTGAACAAATCTGGAAAAAAAAAAACAAAGTACTTCAACCTTACGTTGAGGTAGCTGAACAGTGCTCTGTTCAGTGGCATGAGAGTTTCATTTCAAGTTCGTTACAGTGCACAAAAATGATGTTTTACAAACAAATGGAATATACAGGTCAACAAAGAGCTTTTTATTTAGAATGGCTTGAGAGATAGATATTTCTGGCACTCTTATAACCACGTAGCTTGATGGAACTAAATTGGACGAGTATATGGTGCCAAATTAAGACATCTTATACAGATAGTCTGTTCCTCCCCATTTTTGTACTTCTCCATCCCCCACCAGGGAATTACAGAAGCTAGTACATTGGTTTTGCTACACTTCTGCTCTGTAAACCTTTGATCTGCAAATTTAAAGATTGAAAGGTGCATATGCTCATATTTATAAAATATATGGCTGTGACTCTCTTAAAAAGCTCAAGAATGGCAATAACAGAATACAGGCACTTCTATGTGAGGGTTACTTTAGACCTTAGGAAATTCCACTCTTTGTAAGCAATTCACATGACACCTGGATGAGTAAGTCAACATAACAGCTCCATTTTTTTTTTTAACTGTTATTATTTTTGAAGTATTACCCATCATTTTAATCCTGACAAAGCAGATTCATTCTTGTATCCAGACCACATTTATTTAACAAAGCATCTCACAACAGCGACTTGACTGAGCTACCACCTTGCTGTAGCTTTCAAAGATTTTCCAAAGCTGCTTTGGACTGAGCCCCAGACCACCACATCTTGAGGACATGCTGCACCACTTACAAGTCAGGCTGCAGAGCTGACAATACAAGCTCAGCCCGTTTTGCTTTCACCTAATGTAGGGCTCAGGGGACAGGAAAGCACTGCCCTCAGTGCATACAGTTCCAGTGGGGCTGGTATGCATGAGAAAAACCGTAATTAATTTACATGTATTTTTTAAAAGTAAGCTTCTGAATGTGTCCTCCATTCCTAAGCACTGCACTTCACTACAACTGCTGTCTGTCTCTAATTTAAACACCAGCAAAACTTCAGCACCAAGCAGGAGTCACCAAAAGACTGTCTAAATAATTTCATAAAGCTCTTTCTTCACAGTGCAGGTGAAACCAGACCTGCTGCATCCAAACCTCAATGACTTTATTCTCATTAAAGTTTGGGTGAGGAGACCTGTGCTTCAGGTGTTCTGCTCACAAGCAGCAGCACAGGAGAGAAGCTCTGGTCAGCCATGCAGTGTGACAGCTTGCTTCTTATTGCTACCACTCATGGAAGAGATCAGCACTTAAAGATGAAAAAAAGAGGACTATGTAACTAAAACTGTTTTAGCATCAACTGGAACTAAAACCATCAATTAGATTTTATCACACCAACTTATGATTTAATTATTAATACTAATGAACTGCATTCTACAGCTGTGTCTGAGCTCAGTCAGGTTGTACAATTTAACCTGAAAATGCAGCTGTGCCCCAGGTTTACTGTCAAAGCTCTCCATGCCCAGCTAACAGCTGTTCTCACAGAAACCACTCCTGCACAAGGCAACATAAGTCAACGTTACTACAGAACTCTGTAAGTGGGAAAATTAATGTAATTTCCTTCAGAAAACCCATCTGTTTAATTAGAAGGTAAATACGTGCAGAAAAAGTTAGAAAGGTGATAAAGGCAGCCTTTGCTATTTGATGTATTTTGTTAAATCTTTCATTTACAGAAGCGTGCAGAGATTTCACATGAATGAAGTACATCTCACAAATGCAAGCTGTCACTTTCAGGAGGTCTCCAGCTGCCTGCATGGCTCACCACCATATCCTACAGGAGACCAGCACTTGCTTGGATCACTCAATTATTGGCTTTACTCTCCACCACAGGAAAAAAAACAACTGATCACATTTCTATGAAAATGGAATAACTTCTGATTTTAGCAATCCTAACTCAGTCACTTAGGGTCTAAGCAAGTGCCCTTCCTTGAAGGCAATAGTAGGAAGCCTACAGATTACTTATGGCTTCACTACAAAAGAATAATCGCTACTTTTAGCCACAGAGGAAATGTAAATCCCATAAGTGCTTTTCTTTTTTTTCCTCCTTTTTTTTTTTTCTTTTTAGGTAAATAAAAGCAAGAGCGGTTGAAATAAAACAAGTGCCTAGAATGCAGTGAATAAAATACCAGCCCCAGTTAGATGTAATCAATGCAGTTTCTATAATTCAAATTAAGGTGTCTGAGTCTGCTCAGTTGTTTATTTATGCCTGTAATAAATACTGCATTTACAACTTTGTGCCAATTAGTACAACTGAAATCACCCGTAGCACGGCACAACTAGAAGCTGTGTTTGTAAAGCTCATTACTGAAACCACCATGTCAGTTCACTGAGGGCTAAAGCTACTCCTTGTCCAGCTTTTACTGGCAGGCTTGTGTTCTCAGAAACTTGTTTCAGGATCTTTTTCCTCTGAAGGAATGCATGAACTACCCATTAACCTAGGATGTGTGGCCACACAGCAGTCCCAGATTGAATTTCTTGATGGAGTCAATTTGCAGTGCATGCACAGGTCACCTGCATGCAGTGTAGGCAGCAGTTCGTGTTTCCAAGTCACACCCAATACACTGGGGGCTCACAGCACAGTGCATGTATACGCAGATTTCTGCTGAGGAAGTTCTGGCAGCTTTACTCAAGTCTGATAAAGAAAGACAATGTTCACTTATAGAATCGAGGATTCTTTGCATGGCAATTTCTGAATCAACAAAATAATGAGCACGCAGAAGACATGCAGGAAAAGAACAGCAAGACCAATGAGAAAACAGTATGAAATACGTATCTGAGGTCCTTTTCCCACAGATACAAGAACTAAGTGCTAACTTCCTACAGGAGCAACGCAGACTCCTTACATTACGCATAATACAGAACGGTTTAAGGAAGAATTGCATTTAATGCTGTTTCACTTCCAAACAAATAGGAACTGCTTTTGACTTATGAAGACCAACGTCATAGCGGGTCTCAGCCACCATACAGTTGTTGTTCAGAGCATGTATTCTATACACTGTTCATAGAGAAGCATGGAAAGCACCACCTACAGAAGATGCCAGGAGTGCAGCAATCTAGCAGTATGGAAACGAGCTGTAGCATTTCTAGAGCAGCTAAATGCCAACACAGGATACATATTCCATTTGCATAACGAAGCTGAAATGTGTCTGTCTTCCATTCTTTGGTACCCTTATGGATAAGTGCTATAAAATTTAACAAGAGGGGGAATAAAAGATATTACAGAAACCTGACAGTACAGAAATTACTCTCAATGTATATTCCTGATGAAAGAATGATGGTGAGAAATAAATCACACATGGAAAACTGACATTAATTTCTACCCCACTGTTCCATAAAGGCATGGAATAGGCAATAGTGCTGTCCTGGGTAAAAACATCAAGAGAAATTGTAGCATTCCACAACAGTTTGTTTTTCCTTTCCCCCCCCACTGAAATGAATGAAAGTCAATGTTGGCCCCATGGAAGACGAGCTCCAGAAGCTGGTAGACAGAAAGCAGTAAGAAGTGCAAACAGCTTGTTGATTTAAAGCAAAAACCAATTGATGCTATTCTCATTTTTGCCTTGTTTTTACCTGCCTCGTTAGCTAGAAGCGATCATCCAAAAATTCACTTGTCTTCCTTAGCAGTTAACTACTATTAGCAACCCTACCCCATCTCTGCCTATAGAAATGAGGTGGCTGGGCAGAGACTTGAAGCTAACAGAAAGCTGAACATTGGGGTGACATAAATAGCATTTATTACAACATATTCCTTCTCACGTGGTACAAACTGCCCTGTTAGTCCTGCAGTTGAAAATAACCCTCCCTCCACCCGCATACAAACACTCCAAAACCAAATCCCAGACACTCCAGAAGTGAAGCTAATCTCAACAGCAACCGGAGTTGATATAAAAAAATAATTAAAAAAAAAAAAATCTGTCCATCTACAACGAAACACCAATACTTCCAGTTTTGTTTTTAGAAGGGTGAGCCTTCTGCCAGCAAATCCCCACTGCCATCAACTGATCCATGCCTTGGCTTAGCCAAGCACTCTGACACCTGCACTCACGGTTAAGGATGCGCTCGGCTGCACTGCGCTATCAGAGCCATAGTTACAAGCAGAGAGTCAGGATCCAACAACTGTGCATGAGCTCTCAGTCTGTGTATTCAGAGACATCACAGCAGGCTGCTTTGGGAGGAAAAAAGCCTTCTTAGGCTACAGTAGGACTGGGGACAAATAGAAAAACATTCAAAGTATTTGAACAGAAATAGCTGGAAAATGATCAAAGCAGTTTTTTGTGCACTGCTAGAATCATCATTCCCCCCTTCCCCCGTTGTACATACAGGATAAAAACCACTATAAATAGAGCAGCTCACTTTCCTATAGAGGATGAACACATAAATAACACATTTTGAAACAAAAAATCATAGTGCAAAAATAAATTATCAAACGGAAGTCGTGAACATTGTTATACACAATGCTATATAAAACCTGATCCATTTGGAAAAGACCACGCAGTTCATTGAAATAATGCATAAACATTATTAATTCTGCTTCACATTAAACTGCACAGTTCACCCTTTACCCACTACAAAAAAAAAATAAATTAAAAAAAACCTCTTAAGCTTTTTAAAAGGTTTATGGCAAACAAGATCACTTTTTGTTCTATCACATTTGTTATTAATTTAGCAGTGCAGTAATTGAATAATCATCTCAGAAACCGAGTTCCAAATGGAAACTATTAAAGTAACCATAAACATCCCTTGCTCCTTTTAACTTATTTTCTCTGAAATTCAGGCTGGAAACATTCGGACACAAATCTGTAGGACATTACTGCAGTCAGATGAAGTTACAAGAGACACTCTACAGTCGAGCACTGCGGGAGACTTCACAGCTCTCCTCACCATCACCGCGATCTTGTGCGAGACATGAATGTAAGGACACGTCTGATGCCATTCAAGCGGTCTTTGAGGGATTTCATGGCAAGGAAAGGGAGCTGGGCTCTGTTCTCAAGTGGAAGGACAGCTAGGACCCACCAGCACCAGGCTGGCCCGTTAGGGTTAGCCTGCAGTAAGGGGAAAGAAGCAGAAGTTGGAATACAAGTACATGGTTAGGGCTCAGCTTTGCAGGTTTGCTTTGAAAACACACCATCTTGATAGCAGACTAGCAAGGAGGGATCTTACTGCTAGCCAAATGGTTTGTGAGTACAGCTTGACCTGAAACAAAAACTGCAGCCAAGCTGTACTCTTTTTTTTTTAAAGCAAAAAGTCTGTAGGTTGGCTTTCTACATTTTTTTCCCTAATTCATTATCTGATTCAGTTGTTTGGGATACCTATGTCCCTTCTTCGTACTTCATACTTGTTTCATATTTAATTTCTGTTGTTACATTCTGTTCTTTCAGGACCCCTGTAATTTGCAGTCCTTGAGCCAGAGCAATGAGTTTCCTTCCCCATTTTCTCTTACTCATTTAATTGGGGAAGTAGAGTAGGCAAAAAGGCATTTACATCTCCTGGGACTCATTGTGTGGGTGAAGTACTCTCAGGAAGTTACCAACATTACGTATGAGCTTTCTGTTCACAATAGTGCTGCTACTGGTGCATGGCAACATAACCCAGATGCTCTGCTTACGCAGGGTAAGTGATGAACATTCTTATTTTTCCTCACTGAAGATGATGCTTCCCAGCTTATCAGCTATCCTTGCTACCCGTGTCTCTGAGGTTACATAAGCCACTGATTCTGGATACCTGTGGGTCAGGATCCTTAGCTGGCATTGGACCAAAGTGACTGAGAATTCTACTCTTCAGTGCTTGCTTGAGTGAATTAAACCACATATATGCCTGATCGTAGACAGAATCATGGAGAACAAGCAGTGCAGCGTAGTCTTGTCCTTGCACCTGAAATGAGATGGGGGGAGGTTACTGTTACTGTGATCGGCCTGCTGGGGAGGGCACAGTGTTCATTTTCAGGGCTTCTTGGGGTGGGGAGGGACAAAGGAAACAAGCAAAAAGTACCAAGGGAGTTCTAAAACAAATCAGGAACGCTAGCTTTTCTTTTTCTTCCCTAAAAACAAACTTATTTATCCATTACTTCCCTTTTTATCTCACGTTCCAAAGCAAAGGCACACATTTGCAGGACAAGCACCTCTGGAATGCTATGTGAAACATTTTTTTCATAAACATCACACAACACAGAACAAAAGATTATGAAAATAGCTGAAGTTCATTTAGCACCTTCTCTATTACAGAGCTATGACATCTCCCAGCTTTAACCACAAGTTAGGAAATACCATGGATTGGTTTACTGGAACCTGTTCCACAACAAAGTTCACCAAATACATGGGCTCAGAATTTCAAATGTCACACAGCTTAAATATTTCTGCATTCACCTTTTGATCCTCGATGTACTCAATATCTGCTGTGTTGTAGCCATCACGCTGGCTGTGCTGTATCACCTTAAATCTCCTCTTGCCAATGCTGTCTACAACAGAGCGACCATCAGCAAAGAATTCAACATTTCTTATCTCCAGAATGCAGCCATAATCTGCAAACCTATTTAAATCAGAACAAAAGCAAGTAAACAACTCTTACTCTCTCCACCCTTAGTTCCAAAGAACTGCCATACAGCCACTGCCTACCACAAAGGTATTTACTGGTGTCAGCTCATTTCTATTGTTCATAGTACTGAGCTGCAGTAGCTCAAATTATTCAACGATTGTTTTTAAAACTATCAGGAATATTCAGACTGTCAGATCTGATTAACATTAACTACATGCTTTGGAGTACAGATCACTTCTTACGAAAGTTATACAGCTTGGAAACACACTTTGTTCATAACTCCAGCAAGTTCACACATTTTGTACAGAATAAGTGCAATTCACAATATTAGAACTACAGAAGGACTACAAATGTTATAAATAAAAAGCTTCCCTACATTCTCAACTGATGTTACTTCATAGGTAGGGATTTTGAGCATGTCGTTCTTCTTTTTATGGCACATATACCTCGTGGGTACACTCACTAAAGACGTGAAGAAAGCTAAATGTGGACGTTAAGGCCCTGGCTTTTAAGACTGCCTGTAAATGGCACGATGCAAATGCTCAGCTAACTCTTAGGAAGATACTGTTCTACCTCTGCAGCATCCAACATGCTCAGAGCAGTGAAGACAGAAGTGCATTCCAATAGTTTAACTATTTTCCAATTTTAAAAACACACACCACCATACTTTACTGCTGTTTGAACTTGATGGTTTGTGACAAAGCATTATAGAGATTTCAAGAGTGGAAAACACACTTCCTTTCCATGTATTTTAAGAGGCCTGAGGCTCAACTTTGTGCAAGAACCCACAAGCTCCATATGCTCCAAGAATAACAGGCAGCTGTATTAGGCAGAATCCAACTGCTCAGAGGAGTAACTCCAGCCTTCTCCAGGTCTTTAACTGGTAGAGAAGCTTCCTCTACTGGAGAACTATGAGAGATGACCACAGCACAAGCTCATCTGCACCTCTCTCCAAAAAGCCTTGCTCCAGATTAAGTGGGGTAGACCAGATGCTCCAAACGTGCAGCTCACTCACCCCTTCACAGGGTCACTAATGCACATCCCAAATTGCTTGGTGCCAGTCTCCATGCACCTTCGAATCATCAGGCGATAACAGGGCTCAAAGATGTGCAAAGGACATGGGACTGTAGGGTAAGCCATTGTGCAGACAAATATGGGAACATTCTTATTGAGGCTGTAAGAAAACACAAAAAAACACAACCAGATGACGTTTTACCAAAATACTGACAAGCTATAAAACACATGCATTTCATGCAAGAATGTTCTTCAGAACTTTCCCTACTCAGTAATTTCCAACCCCCAGCCAGTGAAACTGCTTTCACCCAGTGTCTTGCTCTGTGGCTTTCATGGAGGGCTACCAAGAGCAAACATTACATTCACAGCTTGTCTAAAAAGCAACATCCCAGATTTCTTCTCCCGTTTGTTGCTTAACACAGTGCTCTGAGTAAGCATAAAAACCAGATGATTTCACCAGGACCCCCATTCTCTTTAAATCACTGATATCAAAGATGAAGCTCTGGTGTCAGCATCTATTGAGTGGCAACCAGCTCACAGGGCTGGGATGGGATCTGGATCCTATCAGCTCCCTTCCAGCCCAAGCCATCCTGTGGTCTGAGCGCGTCCTGCAGCAGCAGGAGCCATTTGTTAGCTAACAGCAATCGTATCAGAAGAGGATTTTAAGGAAATGGATTACATACTTGGAAAGCTCTGCTATTTCCTCTTCATAAATCTTTCTTCTTTCAGTGAGTTCCTCTGGAAGATATCTAGCTATTAACTCCTCCATTAGAACTGTTTTGCAGTATTTCCTCATAGCCAAGCACTGCAGAAGGAAGCAAACAAAAATCACAGGTGGTTACAGATAGTGCCTAACATTTCAAAGTACACACACAGCACTCATCTGTTAGCTCCATTTTCTTATGCCTACAGCACATCAAAGCTATTTTCTAAGCTTGCACCACCACTGAAGTTATTGAACTACTCCTGATGCTGGGGGCATTGTCTCAGATAACCTGTAGACAATCTGCCCTCTCTTCTCAGACGTCCCAAATACAGGAAAGGTCTGACCAGATGAGACCATCTAAGCTCTGTGAGTCACAGGAATCACAAAGACATTTGCAACCACCTTTTTCTTAACTTACACAAAGCTTAATTTGAGTTTGGAGGGTTTCTAAAGGTGCTGCTTGATCTTAATTCTGTGCTCTTGAATATATGCTGAGAACATCTGAGCTTCATTACCTCTGAGAGCCCTTCTTTGCACAGGGGACATTTGGGGTTGTGATCCAGGCATCTCTCAAGACATTTGAGACAGAAGGTGTGTCCACAAGGCGTGGTGACAGGTTCATAGAAGAGCCTGGATTGGGAAATCCAAAAACAAGACGACAACAATATCGTGTACCAAAGTAACAGAAAGAGACGTTACCAAAAACAAGCTGCATTCATCCACTAATTTAGCTACTGACTGCTCTACAGATAAAGTTGTTCCTTGTTTTTCACTTCTTCATCCAACTCTTGTCTTTATTCAGCTTACACTGTTTGTTATTGCTGTCTAATGTGAAAGGCAGCCTCTGAGCTCAGATTGCAGTGCATGTGATATGTGCAGCTTCAGGTCCAAGCTTCATTTTATTCAACACAAGCGATGAACAGAAAATAAAGCCTGATCATCCAACTTTTTCTAATGAAACTGAGCAACACTTACACAACCAGTAGCATGGAACTCATGTGGGTACTTGGATGTGCAGAGCAAAGCACAAAACAGTCATTTTGCAGCAACAGGCCAGATAAGTGACTACAAAAAAAATGGATTATTATCAACTCTAACCTGGACTGGGAAAGCAGTTCTGTTGGAATAGACTGCTTTTAACCTTCAACCTGCTTGTCTGGAAAAGCAATTATATTAAGTTCATGTTTCAGCTAGGAAAATATTTCAGTCCATAGGGCCAAGACTTTAAAATAGCTCAGGGTCTAACCTGCTCATCCCAGGTACCTCTGTGACACTTATTTCTACATACAGATTTTTGGCTTATTACAATTATGTGATATTGCAAAGTGAGGTTTCCTTGACAGTAAGTACATCTGACAGATGTAAATTATTTCTTTTTTTCTTTTTAAATACAAAACATTCCAAACTAGAAAGGAAACTTTGGCATATATTCCACAGCATACTGTCTAAGCACTTCAGGGTCTCAATTAGTAATTCTCCTAATTTATCAAGCTTAAGAAAGCAGCAAACTAAGTTCCATAATATGCACGGACATTATAAACCCATATTTATTAGTACCTTTAACAAGATGACTACCTGTACACTGGCTCCTTACAAAACTGCCATAGCCACCTGATTAAGTGTCATTAGTAACTGCAAATATTGACATTTAAAACAACAGAACACAAAGAGGCATCCAAAAAGCCACACCTATTACTGCAATGGGACTGTATGGTTGAAAATCCTCGTTAGCTGCTTTACGAACAGAAACCTCACTGCACTATGCTATTGTGTGAACTACAGCAAATGTCAGACTGCATTGTTTCAGGGAGCACTGGTTTGTAAATGTAATTATTTAGTAGCTGTTAGTGGATCTGAAGACAAGAAATTCCAGTTGAGATGAGTGACCCTGCTCTGCCTCCACTGAAGCCACCAGCAGCTTTCTGCTAAACAGCAGAAAATGAGCATCCGTTGCTGTGAGCACTGCTTCCTCCCTTCTCCCTGTACTGCTCCAAGCATTGCTTATTCTCTGCTTGCTGCTGTGGATCGATAATGCTTGGGCCGCTTCGCCAGACAAGTAGGCTAATAGCAGCTCCCTGTGAGCAGGTCAGGGGGTTACTGGGTAATCAGTCCAAAGCATCTCCGCATCCAAATCCCTAAAATACTCTTGAAGAACGTGGCAGGAAGTAATTATGACCTATCTGCATTAATAGCATGATGAAAGTCTAGTGACAGACTGTCCTCATTGTTACAGTGCTGCGGAGCTGCTGCCCTGCAGACGTCAGGTCCCGAGTGCACCCACAGCCACAGAGCCAGCAGTCCTCAAGCTCAACGCCTTCAGGAACACATGCTAGTCTGTCTGTTTCTGATTTAACAGTGGATGAGGAAGTAGGGCTAATTAAATTCATTAAAAGCATCTGAAAAGCATTTTGTGGACATGATTCTAAACATGCAGTCATTAAAAGCAGCTCGGACCCATTGTGTGGCTTTCTGCAAGAAGAAAGTTCTGCTCTTAGCAGTACCAGTGTTTTGACAGCTGTGTACACTTCTGGAGCACGTTTCAGCTGCAGGCAGGCAGAGAGAGAGGGGGCACATCTGACTTATCCCAGGCAGAAGCAAGCCTTTGCAGATTTTTCCCTCAAAGATGTTAGTGTTTCAAATAAAAGCAGGCAACCCCCTTCACCAGCATACAGCAAAGCACAGCAGAGCCATGTTTGCCCAGTCACAGCCCTTCAGAAAAAAATCCACAAAGCCACCTCCTATTCAAGTAATATGGTGCAAGATGAACCAAAACATATTGTATAGATAAAACTGAGCCAAACATGAGCGGCACAAAGCAGAAATCAAGACCCTTGTAAAACATCTTCTCTATTTTCTACAAGAAATTTGTAACAAAACCCCTTTTTTAACTTTTTTTTTATATAAAACATAGCCATCAGTAAAATAGATGACAACTCAAGAGTTTTGTTTGTTTTTAAATGAAGTTATTGCTGTCCTTAAGGCTAGATCTGTTATTTAACTGAAGGAAGAGATCACAAGACTCAGTAACAAAGGAATTCAGCACATCTGTTGAGCAACACAGGAAAAACATGCTCCTAAGATCCACCTTGTTGTAACAGCAAGAACACTATTTTATATGCAATCTTGGTGTGCTCATAATATTCATTAGCTATTTCATGCACTATGATATCATACACAGCTCTATAAACTCCAAAGGAGAAACCTGTGGCTGTGTGCACTGCACCAGTGGTGGGTGCATGTAACTGATGGGAAGAGGAAATGTGACAGCTCCACTAACGTGCTCAGCTCTCACTGTGACCTCATGTCCTTCCCACTGCCAACCTGGGGCAGCCCAACCTTTCACCATGGTGCTGAGAACCAAAGGTTGAGAAATACATTAATGGAAAAATAATTCTAATAAAGACCAGTTTCAGGTCAGTGGGAAAACTACATACCAGCTGAGCTAGAAGTTACCTAGATTGTAAAAGAGGAGGGGTTTTCTACAAGCTCAAGACATCCATGAGGAAATAACGGATACCTCATACACAGGGAGCAATCCAGATCTGATGGATCCACAGATTCAAATGGAGTATGTTGCCCAGTGCTACTTCCCTTGGTATCGACTGTATCTAGCAACAAGAAGAAAACACATTACCATATGCACACTGCTGGGAAAGCACATCCAGCCTCTGCAACTACAACCAACTACTGATGCTTAAACTTTGACGTGCAAGCTGCTGAACCACTGAGCATCACTGCAGTATCTCCTACACACAGCATCACATCCAGCTCTGGCACAAGTAAGCCACCAGTCCTTAACTGCAGTGACACTACATTGACGTGCAGAGCACTGAATTTAGTGCTGCATTAACAGCACCAAAACACCCTGTGCCAGAAGTGTGACAGGGGACAAGTTTTTCTGTCACACCACTGTAAATATATCCCACACTACGAAAAAAGGCTGCACATCAGGTGTTCATGCAAACAGAACTCATGCTTTTAAACTTTTTTTTTTTCTGAACTGATTCAGAAGGTGGCAAAAGCATGCATGGCATTAATGTTGCTCACAAAATCCAGCGCCCTGCCAACAAACAAGCAATCATCTCAGCTCCCCTAGCTGCCTTTTTAGACTAGCACTTCTACAAGAAGTGTTCCACATTGTGCCCTGATTAAACTAATGAGAAAATATTAAAAAAAAAAAAAAATGAAGTGCAATTTGGATCCTTCTAGGCTTTTATGCAAGCAAAGATTCCACTGATGGTACCTCAGTTCCACATACCTTTCTTCAGGAGCTTGCAGGGCACCTCTGCAGCCCTCGCCTCCTCCAAGCAGCCTTTCCTTTTCAGGAGGCCACGCTTCTCAGACACGAGGAAGGCAGGCTCTGGCACGGAGGTGGGCTTGTTCTCCTCCTCTGAGCAGTCCTTTCTACTCTCTGTGGTTTGCATGGACTTCCTTAAACTGCCAGAATTAGTTATGTTTGGTTCCTCTTGAACAGGAAAGCCCTTTTTCTGTTCCACATTTACCTGTTCAAAGAGAGAGCTGACATTAGAACATCCACCTTCATTCACAAGGTAAGGAAAAACATCCAAACCTGTCAAGCCCTTCATGCTGTGGCTCACCAGGAAGGACTTCGTAGCTCAAGAAGAACAGTTTGAGGATTGCTCTGTAGGGGCATGGCTTTAATGTCAGATGTATGCAGACAATACCCACCCCCCAGCACCACTCAGTACTTTCAGCCCTCGTGTGTGGCTTTACTGCTTGCTCTTGCAACTCAATTTAGGCAGAGAGCCATCTAAATCTCAGGTTTAATACGCCGCTGTCACTTAATCTATACCTTAATATTCTAATCTTACTAATATGTACTGTCTATACCATGAGGATAAGGTACCAACCATCAAAATGACCAGAACTACGTGAGGAAGCAGAATCAACACCAAATTGACTGCAGGAAAGAAGAGGCACAGAGCTCCCTTCTATGTGATAGACTTCTTTCACAAAAGATCAAACAACCACTGCTGCTCCTGTTGCAGCACAGAGCCATGGGACATCACTGTCTGCCTGTCACATCCACATCACAGATGAACCCAAAAGCAGATACTGCAGTAATGTTTAACATGTAGAAAGATGAGAGAGCTGTCCCTCAAATGACTGACATCATGACCGGGTCCTGTGGGAGGATTTCCTTTCAGAACAGTCCTTCCAGAAGGCACTGCTTATCCTCAGCAAGGCTGAGCAAAAACCCACCACTTCCGTTTCCTAGAATCAGTAAAGTTTTCCCCTACAGGTACAGCATAGGGCAGATCATATCCTCACAGTTCAGGTTTTAATGAAGTCCTTTACCCAACTCCGCTAACTTAAACCTTTCCAGCAGTTCTCAGTACTCTGGCTGCGAGAACAAACTTGTAGAGCAGTGTAAAACACTGCTAGCCCACAATGATGTCTCAATGTATAGAACCTGAACGCAGGATGATTTTTTTCTTACATAGGGTCAGTTACAGCTAAAACCCCACATCTGGGCACTGAGGCCTTGTAGGGCATCCCAACCCACGCGGCAGAGGCTCTGTTTTCCTGCCAGTTGCCTGGATGGGCTACAGACAGCTCAATGCCTGCATGCATTTGGTGGAGAAGTCAGCTCAAGAGGCTTCAGCAGATCTGCATTGCTTTCTGTAAGGCAGTACATCAGAGAAAACACACCATCCCATCTCCCAGAGATGAAAAGGAAAGGCTTCCCCACGTGAACACAGAACACACAGCAAAATGAAGAACCACACAGCAGACTCATTCGTTACCTTGAGCAACCTCTGCAGGGCATGGCTGGTGCCTCCAGATCCCACTGAACTTAGGAGGTTCCCCTTTAATCTAGAGTGATGTGACAACAGCTGCAGGATATCGGGTAAGTGTTCCTGAGCATTTCCCGGGATGAGTGAAAACAAACTAAGTAGAAGCTGTGATATAAAACAGAATACTTCACTGCTTAGTTCTTTCCTCGCAACCTCCACACGACAAAGCAAGTAAGGGAGTGGCTGACAGAAATACCATTCATTTGAAAAAACAAAAACCCTTTTAAAGAGCCCTTCTGACAGGGATGAGAGAAAAATGGCAAAGTTGGTGCAGTGCGGGGCCCACAGACAGATTCTGGGAGCTGAATCAGACCATGAATCACAGGCTACCCTCCAGTTACATGCACACCCTTGTCCTGTGGCTCAGAGCTCACCAGAAGTCCCAACACCTTGTTTTTGTTTTTCATTTCTTTTTTCTGCACATCAGAAACTTTCAGCAGCTTTTATGGAGCACAGAAAGCACTCGTCTCACAGGCTTCACCCACATGCACTTACGTGGTTCCAATGCACTAAGTTGCAACTATTTCTAATTCATTTATATGAGAATACAAAAAAAAACAAACAAAAACAAGGGCAGCAGAAAAATGCCATTCCTTCGTTTGCTATCAGAAAATGGGTGAACTTGCACTGAGCAGCAGCTTGCTGCCACTTGCAGGCACATTTCCAGTGATCATAAAAGAAACAGACTATGGGAAATTCATTCAAGAAATGGATTTCAAAATCGTGCTGAAGTGATCCTGCCGCAGTCTGAGGAAGCTGCATGACAGCTCCGATCCCACACCGTGGACAGGCAGCTAGCAAGGGCAGAACACCATAGCTGTACCCAAAGGATCTGGTAAAAAGCAGTATGTCATTGTTATGCAAACAGCCTTGGAAACAGCCCAGGAAGACATTGCATCATGGATGAACTCTGTGTCACACAAGTCATTCCGTCGGCTGTAATCAGCCGTGTTTTCCTCAGATCCCCACTGCTTGAAATCAGGTGTCTCAGACAAAGCTGTGTGGGGTCTGAATTCAGAAATGTATCTGAACATACACTCTTCCTGCTCTGGTGCACTGCAACTCTCCCAGCATGACTATGAAAACAAATTATGATACAATTACAGCAAAACTCTGCACGGAACACTGCGGGGAAAAAAAAAAGTCCTACCAAATCCCAAAACCAAAACATGACCAAAAAATAAATCAGGAACTATGCAAAGTGAGATAAAAGACCTGACTGCACTACGGCCACCCAGGTTATAAACCCGATTACTTTCATGAGCAGTGCTTCACTGCAGGAGTGCCACAGTGCTCTCAGAGCATTCCAAGTCACAGCACTCCAACCCCAAAGCCGGGTGCGGTGCTGTGAAGGAGTGTGCAGTGCAATGAAACCAGATTCTGTTTTTATTACCTCGAGTGTCACTGCTGTGGTGCAAAGCCTTTCGGCTGCAACAAGAGAGATCAATTGTCAAAACCCCCATTCACAGTAATTGTGGTATGACTTAGGAGGTGGACAACACTGCACAGCACATTGTACAGAATCCCTTTAAGAACACACACAACAGCCTTGGCCGTGACTGAAAAAAAAAAAAAAGACAGCTTGCTGATCTGCTTTGCTGGTTTTAGCATTAATTATTAGCAGCAACCCTTATAAACTATTTTAAAACAGCTCTTTGCTGAGTGCTTCACTCCCCACCTTTGTCACAGCACAGCCGTGGTGGAGGAAAGCAGCTGCTCCCAGCAGAGAATGACAAGTGCTGCGTGTTGGCTCAGCATCCCAGCCCCATGCAACACACCATACCAGCTCCCTCTTGCTCACTGGCAAGGTGGTGCCAAGCCATGAAACATGAGAAGCTTGCCAACAGGGAATCACAAAGGTCTGTGGGTGGCGATTATTAGCAATTCACTTTTACTTCAAGTTTGCTGGTGCTAACAGTGTTTCTACACAGCACCTATCTGCTTAGTGCCTGTACTCTTGCTACCTCCCTACCTTCAAAGAAGGGGCAGACATCAGCCCAAAAGTGAGCAGCAGTCAGGACAACCCTCCCCCCACGACTCTCTCCAGTAATGAGGGGGGAGGAAGGAGAAACACTCTTACCCTATGATAGGCCACTGAAAACAATACGGTTTGGATGATTTGGGGACCATACCTTCTGAGCCTCAGACTTGGCCGTCTTGTTCCCCATGTCCAGAGCAAGGCAGAACAGAAACTCTCTTAAAGCTTCTTCTGTTTTCCCTAGATTAGCCAATGCCTGGCCTTTCCTTAAGTGACCCTGCAATGAAACACAGCCATCGTTACAGCCTTTGTTTCTTCTGTTGTGGGAACTTGCACTAAGAACAAGGTGAAGCGACAGATCCTCCAAAGAGAGCTGGGCAGGGAGAGCTCACTGACATGGCTTCTCAGCCTGTGACAACAGCAGTGCCCAAGTTTCAAAGCACAATGATGAGAGCCCATACACCTGAGAGCCCTAGCAGTAGAGCTGAGATGTTCTTTGGGCAAAACAATTCCCACAGTGTCCCTGAGCCCAGCTGCTCTTGGACAAATCTGCTCCCTCCACACTAAGGTTCTAACAAATGACCACTTTCTTCGATCAAGACAGAAGCACAGCACTCAGTTTTTAGAGACAGTTCACAGGCTCGAGATCCCAGTGGGTCACAGACAGCAACACCAAGTCCTCCTGCAGGATGACTGCTCTTCCTTCACCCCACTGAGCCCCAAGACAAAGTGGCTCAGCGCCCATGAGCCACAGGAGCCTCCCCGGCTCTGAGCAAGGAACGGTTTTCCACCCAGAGCAGCACCCAGGCCTGCAAGTACAGCGTGCTGGGGCTCAGGACTCACTTTAAGCCAGTAGGGTTGCAGCCTGCATGCTGCCTCGGCATCGTGCAGCGCATCCTCACAAGCTTTCAGAGTCGAGTTAATCTGGGACCGGTTGCTGTATAGCAAGTGGTCATTGGGAGCTGCAGGAAACAAAAGTTGGTCGATTAACCCAGTTTAGAAGCAGTTATGTAAGCTTTACTCCCCAGAATTTTATTTTTAAACACGCGTCGCGCCTCCCAAATTGCACCGAAACCCAAAATAAGCAGCCCTGAAATAACTCCGTAGTAAATGAAATACGGAAACCTCTTTTGTGCAACTCCAGCGAAACGGCGGCGGCGTATTACATAACTCCGGGCAAATTGCATAAACGGGCACCGGGCGGGGAGCGACCCGTGCGGGGAGACCGGGCGGGCGCCGGCAGCAGGCGGGGACGCCACGACGGCCGCGGATCGCAGCGGCAAAAGCCTTCGCTAACCGGGTTTGCGCACATTCAGCAGCCGCACGAGGAGCAGCGGCACGGAGCAGCGAGACGGGGCTGCGCTCGAAGCTCCGCGCTGCGCTTCGGCCGCCCGCGCTCACTGCGGAGCAACGCGCCGCGAGCCCACCCGTCCCGTTCCTCCCCTCCGCTCCGCAGGCGGCCCGGCCCCTCTGAGGAGCGCGGCGCGGGGCCGGGGAGCCCCGGGGGCGGCGGCCCCGCTCCCGCCCCGCGGTTACACAACGGCGCCGGGGGGGCGGGGGGCGGCCGGGCCGCGGGCTGCCGCCTTACGCAACCGCCGCTCTCCTGACCCAGTTCCGCTTCGGAGCTCCCCCCGTCGCCCGCCCCGGGACCCGGCTCCGGCGTTACCTAAGCTGAGCGCCTCGTCGTACTTCTGCAGGGCGGCGTGCAGCTTCTTCTCCCGGTACAGGAGGTTCCCCTCGTGGCGGAGCTGCGAGGCCCGCACCTGCCGCGGGAACCACTTGCCCAGCAGGTTGCTGAGGATGACGTTGACCCGCGGCAGCCGCCCGCCGCCCTCCTGGCGGCACAGCACGCAGCGCGCGGCGGCCGCGCGGTCCTCCCTCTCCAGGCACTTTTTGCAGAAGGTGTGTCCGCAGGGCAGCGACACGGGCTCGAAGAGGAACCCCTGGCACTTGCGGCAGCGGCAGCCGTCCCAGTCCCGGGGCTGCGGGGCGCCGCTCCCGGCCGGCAGCCCCTCCTTCAGCCGCACGCCCTGCGCCAGGCACTCCACCAGCTTCTCCAGCTGCTCGGCGCGCAGCTGCCGCTGCCGGGACGCCAGCTGGTACAGCGGCAGCGCCTCGTGCAGCCGCCCGCCGAAGGCCAGCGCGTCGGCCCGCCCGAGCAGCGCCCGCCACTCGGGGCCGCGGCCGCCGCTCGCCGCCTCCGAGTTCTGCGCCTGCAGCGGCTCCGGGCGGGAGCCCATGGCGGGCGGCGCCTCTCAGCACGAGCAGGAACGCGAGCCGGGCGGGCGGCCGAGGGCGCCGAGGCGCGTGGGTTGTGGCGCCGCGGGCGCGGCGCGGCCCCGCCGGCCCATGCTGCTGCCGCCCCGCGCCGGGAGCGCCCCGGCCCGCCGCCGCTTATATAAAGGGGGGCACGTGACGCGGCGCGGCCGCGCTCATTGGGCGGCTCCCGCAGGTTGTTACAAAACCGCCTGGTTTTGTAACCGCTGCCGACGGCCCGGCCCGCCGAGAGGGGCGGCTCGCTTCACCCGCGGCCCGTCTGCGCTGGAGGCAGCCGGCGCCGTCCTGCGGCGGGCGTCCCGTCTGTGCCGCGCGGCGCCATCCCCGAGCACTGCTCTGCGCCGCGCCCCGGATCCGCCCGCGCTCCGCAGGTGCCCCGCGGCGCTCCTGCAGCCCTCCTGCAGCCGCGGTTCGTCGCTCTCCTAACGACGCTGAAGCTTTCTCACTGTCGGCTCGTGGCTGCTTTCGGACAGCGGAGCGGGGAGTTCGGCGGGAAGGGGCCACGGCCGTGTGGCCTCGCTGCAGGGGTGCACCTGTCTGATCCCACCTGCTGACATCCCTGTTCTGAGGCTTTCTGCAACCTGCCAAAAACTTGGCTTCCCTCCCTAAGGCTTTCGGATATGTACACCTATATCTCTGTACACAAAGTTCCCAAGTGAGTCCTTTAAGTAAACGAATAAAAGGGTTTATTGAATAGCCGCTGGCGTTAGACATTCTTCCCGCTACTGGCTCTGTCTGGCCTATTGGCACAGCACAGCACAGCCCGGTACGGGCTGATTCCAGGAAAGCAGCGCTGAACTACTCGAAGTCCGGGTGGAGCGATGTGCGGGACCACGAGCAGGAGCCGGCACGCAGGGGCGGGCATTTTCCTGAGCGAGCCGATGCTAGCAGCACACAGACAGCTCGTCTTACAACTTCCATGCGAGAAAGCCTCCTGTTATGAAAGAACAACAGCCTTAACAAAAGGAAAAACGTTTTCTCGAAGTCGACGGTTGTCTCTATTGCAAAACGACCGTCTCGGCAGCCTTTCTGTGTGTTATTTTATAACCATTGTCCTGAAAACCACTATGAGTCAAAGCCTATTCAAGCGAGGGAAAGTGACATAACCGCTGGTTACCAGTAGCGATGCGATGACAATCCCTCTATCGGGGATATGCCAGCAGTATTTACACAGTTACATAGCAGTTAAAGAGATAAGAGCCGTGGTAGAAGGGGAGGTTTGCTACCAGCGCATGAATTCAGGATAGGGAATGGAAGTAGATTATCATAGAAAATGTAATCAGATTTGTGTTCTGAAAGGAAGTTCCACAGCTTCTGTTTACAGCACTTGAGAAGACAGGCAGGGCGGTTTGCGCAGCACAGGACGGGCTCAGAGGAAAGGGCAGCAGTGGTGCCTGCAAACTGCTAGTGGTGGGAGCTGTCTGCTTCTGGAAGGGCATAGAGCCACAGCTCTTTATCCAAAGCCCAAAGATCCAAAGATCTCGTGGACGGCCTGTGGGCAACAGGACTTCTCAGGAGAAACCAGCAAGCTCTGCCTCTGCTAGCTCCTGGTGCGTGCTGTTTGGTGAATGTGAGCATTGCGTGGGGCGAGCAAGGTGCAGCGTGAACATCACAGCCACTCAACAGCACTTTAAAGCCAAGGCGCTGCTCTACTTCTCAGCTGCACACCACTGTAGAACACCTTGCTCCAACAGCCAGCTCAGCTCCACAGATGCTGCCCTAGTGAAGACAGCTGCATATGCTGCTTTCGTTTTGTTGTATGTCATATTCTGAAAGCATGGAGTTTTCCTATACTCACATACATAGATATCTGTGGATTTGGAACAGCAGTGGGGCTGCAAACCACTACCTACCTGCATTGCTTGGGAGATTGGGAGCTGATTAATCTTTCACTTAAACAGAAGTTACAGCTAGGAGGTGACTCACTCTGCAGAAGCACATCTCCTTTCTATGATTTTTCTACAAAGGGAGGTTTAATTTCTTCCTTTTAATGACAATGAGCACAATACTGGTTTTCTTCCAGCAGTTAATGGCTGGCAGAACAGTGTAAGAGCACGACTGCATTCTTCAGCCCTCTTCTGGAGCTATAATCTGCATCACACTCTGAGACCACAAAGCCAGCGAGCAATCCTATTTCTTTCCCTTCCCACACACAACTACCCTAAATGTGACATTCTTGCCCACCATCCTTCCTGACAGAGCTCCTCCTCTGCTGGCAGCAGGGATGTTAAAAGCCATGTAACAAATAAAGGTGTTTTATACACAAGTGCTCTCACACTCTGCAGTAGTCCATAGGTGAGAACAGTTTTGGACTGGTAGCTGAGCCAGTTGAAAAGAGGAGGCCTAACATTCCCTATGCAATAAAGCTGTAAAGGGGGAATTTACTATGGTCCACTTTTACCACATTTACCACATTTACTATGGTCCACTTGCCATGGTTAGAAAAATCACTAGAATTAAGATACTAAATACATCCACCAGTTTAAAGAAATGGATGGCACCAGCAAATAAAAAGACAAACAGAACAACCCACCAACCCCAGGGGTTTATTTTATTCAGGGAAAACTACAGATATGAGTCAGGAAAGGTCCTTGTCACCTCTTGATCAAGCGATGGGATGCACACAACAAGTATCCCATTCAAACTGGATCTTTCCCTGTGTGATAAAGAACTAGGGATTCACACCGTGTCCCTGGAGTGTAACCAAACCTAAAGCGAGCTGGGTGAAATCAGTTCTGCTCAGACATGCCCAGACTTTTAGAAGGTTATTTTTATTCTGTAATGAAATGACAATGCTCCCAATTGAAGTTCAGTGGAATTCAATTTCCAGAGCATTTTTATACCAAATTGAGATGTTTCAATGTTGAACGAATATTTCGCCAATTGGAAGGCTTATTCTATCAAAAGTGAGGGACTATCTGCCAGCCATTCTCACCAGCCGTTTTGGTGAAAAGATCATCTGTCAAAAGCAACGCTCAAATTAGCTCCTTTTGTTCATAAGAAAAGCCCAAATGTTTAAGTACCTGTCAGTGTGCACAGTAAATGACCAACAACAGCAAACTCCTGCATAATGTGCAGCAAGACAAAGGAGACTGTAAGGTCCATCATCCTTTCCAGAGAACTCGAGCATGCAGCCAGGGAGCAGGTCCATTCTGGTGCACACATATCACTGCTGTCACAGGAGAACCACCAAACAAATATATTGTATCTAGAACGAGAAAGTACGTATTGATTCTTCTATGCTGCCCAATAAAAATGTACTGTGCAGATGTCTTGAGCAGTAGGATGCATTGTACACTCAGTGTTCCATTTGTCGTGAAGAGTTCACTGACAGCCTCAGTGGAGGTACATTCTCCAGCTCAAAAACACATAAATGTAATCATTTAAAAGGGCAAAGTTACAAGAAAATGTTTTGTTTCACACTCTGTGATAATGTGATTCCAGTAAAAAGTAGAACAAACTTCAGAAAGCAAAACCAAAAAGCAACCACCACATTAATGCAATCTGCAGTCCTCTTGAAGTTGTAGGGGCTAATTTGTTTTTATTTGCTTTGGTGTGAGCTACACAGAGCAGTTAAGGTGCGTGAATCAAATTGGGAAGTTGATGGGTGGCCTACAAAGACAGCAAACAGAACACATGGCTTTTGAACAGCTCGACATCACAACATGCTTATGTGAATCCACAGGACGCTTCATGCAGAGGTTTGATAGACTTTCAGGATTGTGGCTATTCAGCTGTCTGTACGTTGGTATGCACTGCCGTCAGAGAAGACTCAACTTAAAAAGCAGGACAATAATATCTTGTGGCTGTTGTGGTTTGTAAAATCCAAGAGCCAAGTTATCCTTTCCTACAAAAACACCTGTGGAAGTGTGAAAGTCCTCCTGAATCCATGATGTCATATTCAGTAGCTTTTTTTTCTTTTCTTTCCCTCCAGGAATGAGGGCGATAAAAGCAAGTTCTACACAAGACGAACAAGAGAAGTACGGGTGGCACTACTACTGCCTCAGCAAGCAGCTAGAAAATCCAATGCTTGACAATGGTAGTGGTATATGTGTTCTCAACTACCTGCGACAGGTGGGTAAACCCTGTGCCAAGGCCCATGAGCTGTGCTGTTTAGCTGTTCAATCTCCATGTCCTTACTCTTGGGGGAAAACTCTTCCAGGCACAGACTCAGGAATGCATCCCTTCTTAGCAACGCCCTTAGGGACATATTTGTGGTCCCATTGAGTTTAAATGAGACTTAAAACATATGCTTCCAGTTAGGGGAGTTCTTTCAAGCTTTACAAATGGAGCAATGGAGCCTTCAGCCCATTCTGGACTATTTTGTTGACCTGGGTATTGTTTGGATATGCTTTCACTTCTGACTTTCATCCCAGGGACTGCATACAGCCTCCTCATCCTGGGGTCTGGCTTGTGCTGCTAAGAAGTATATTAGCTGTAGTGATCTACAAGGCTCCTGTCTTCTGCTGCTGGATATCATCACCGTGCCAGAGGTTTCTGCCCTGTAATAAGGCTCAGACAATTCAGTCTCAGACAATTCAGCTGACAAACACGGGAAATATGTGAAACAAAGCAGGCATTCCCACTTAGAAATCTACAAGATTAGTCCTGTTTAGTGCATAGTGATCATCCAGGTGAAGACTTAGATTACACATTTCCTCTTCTGCAATACCGCTCAATTAGCTCAATCCATACTTCTTTCTCAGACTCCCACTTTTCTTCAAAATTAGTTTTTAAATATATGTACCTACACTTGAGTCACTTATCAAGAAGTCAGACAGCAATTTTACTTAGGCCAAACTCAAATGCAAATTCACATTTGTCACACTACAACACAACAGTAGTTGTATGTTTTATTTGACACGTTGCAGGGCTTTCTTCTGATACACATTGATGGTGCTTCCGGTAGCAGGCTTTCAAAAATAATTAGAGTGATGAATCATAATTGGGAAGAAATGGTTCTTACATGTAAGACAGTTATTTTAAAAATGTTTTGATGAATCATGCAAAAAATGCTTGCAAATAGGATTATGCTTTTTTATCAATATATTTTTTTGGTTTTTTTTCTAAGTCTTAAGAAAAAAGCTTGTGCTTTTAATGCTTGAATTGAAAAAATATTTACAGCAGACATAATAAGTGCTACATGGCAGTTACAAGACAGGCAAAGTGGTGATGGTCCCACGCTTTACCCTTCACCAAATTCACTGAAGGTTTCACATCTGTTCTGCTAACATCCCAGCTCAGAAGCGTTCAGTCCTGGATTTTCAGTATGCTTCTTTTCTCCAAATCATTCATTTCCTTCAGGATAAGGGCTACGTTGTATCTCAGCTCCTGAAACTTTGCAACTGGTACCTGAAACAGAAGGTTCAGTTTAACAAGCATGATACACCTTAGAAACTTCGGGCAAGGCACGCCTATGGAGTGTCAGTGCAATCTCTCTTTAACATAAATAAATTAATTAAATAAACAAATATATATTAGAGTTAAGACAAAGTGTTGCAGGTTAATAAATCTCACTGAGGCTGTTTGTCTTCGTAATGTATGAATGAAAGGGAAGCTTCTGCTGCCAAAAACCAGCAGGTATCTCTTGTACTGTACAAGCTGGATCTCGGTAACACTAAGCTCCTGCAGAATCCCAAGGCTCCACACAAAAATGTTAAGTCTAAGAAGGTATTGTGAAACATGAAACTAGGTGCTCTTCTCTGTTACTGAAAGAATGAGGGTTTTTTTCTGATATTTCTGTATGTTTTAGAACACTCAAAAAAACATCCGGCCAGATCTACAAGCTAGTCTACAGTTCCCAAAGCAATTCTTTCCTACTGTTTATTTTCCATTAAGAAAAACAAGGGGGGTTCAGTAGATTCAGTCAGGGTTTGTGATGTGTGGACCTTTTAATTTGGACCCAGTTCTGTTACTAACTTCTGTCAAACCATCAGCTGCCTTTGTCTTTAAAGCACCTGAATGCTACAGCTAAAGACAGGCCACACAAGAGGTTGTTATTTTTGCTTTGACATGAGAGGACAGAAATCAACCTGGAAAGCAGCCACAAGACATTCTCATTTTAAACAAGAAGAGAAAACAGGTGCAATCACAACACTAGAAAAAAATTACGGCAACTTAAGGATGGCCAAAATTAGCTAAAGCCAATGACAGAAGAGCCCCTGCTAGCTGACTAGAAATCACAATTTAATTAACAGAAATTGCAGTGGTGACTTCAAGACAGTGCAAGTCTCCACAAAGGAAACTTCCAGTTCTCACTCATACAGTGCTTGTAACCAACATGGGAATATCAGACAAATGTATCCAGACATCACAAGCACCAGATGAAGGTCTGAGCAAGCAGTCTGAGCCGGACTGGTGCAGTAAAAGTGCACAGAAAACCAAGTCCTGAGAGCACTGGCTCATCTAGCTCAGGTCTGCCCTAACTCTCCACTACTATTTAACCCAGATGGGAACGTCAGACCATCTACTTTTTCTAGGCTAAAGAAATGTGGCAATGAAACAACTGCTGCCATCAAATCCCTCTTACAATGTGAGGTCAAAATTTTCAAATCAGCAAATCCAAAATATCTAACCTACATAAACACGCGATACCCTGCCACGTTCTCTGCAAGGTTATATTTATAGCATGGTCAGAACCATAAAAATTCTGATTATTTGGGTGAATCCCCTTTTGAAATGCTGTAAGAAGGGAGACAATGCTCTGGGTATAAAAATCCAGTCCCAGATTGTATACTAGTCACTTTTTCAGATTTGTTACATCTCAAAATCGAGCTTCCCTGTTACCCTGGGCTGCCAGAATGCTGAGGTTTTGTGGATGCTAACCGGAAGAGATTAGATTCAATTTTTGAAGAAGTGTATAAACATGACATATAAAGACACTTACATGTCTTAAATATGAATTCTTTGAGCCAGCACACTCCTGTAGGCCTCAATGTATATTCCATTTGCAAATGGTGCACCCAAAGCAAGAGGCTTTCAGTTTAGAAAACCTATTTAATTAACTTACTTAAAAACTGTTGAATTCAACTAAACACTTGTGTCAGGTGATATATACATGTCAGTGGAGACAAGCATAAAGAATTAAATTGCTGTTTAGAAGAGAATATTACCACAAAAAACTATTTAACTAATGAACACAGCAGCTTTCCATTCAACCTGAATACAACATGTTTCCCTATCTCACCACCTATCCTGGTTAAAACCTGGTTTTACAAGGGATTAATGGTGAGTAACTTATGGCTTATGGCACTGTGCACTGACTTATGGCTGTGTGCACCGACTGTAAGTTCAGAGTTAGTTTCATAAATTAGACTATCGATTAAGAAGCTAACAAGATAGTATCTTCAAAGAGATGACAGCCTGAGAGAGCAAAAAACAATGTGCTGCAATTCAGCACTGCAAATGCTACAAAAGTAACTGGACAAACTGATAGCAGGCATTTGTTTAAGCACAAGCTTCAGAGCTAAGGAGATCAGCTTTTCGAAGGCTAAGAGGTCAAATCAGGTTATGGAAGTATAATGTCTGCTCTCTGTGGATCATGCAAATATGGCACCCATCAGACATGATTTGACGTGGATGAGACTCACTGCGAGGGTCGAGAGGAGGAGAGAAAACTCACAGATTTTCCTGTACCATTTCAAGCTTGAGAAGCCAAATGGAAGGAAGTAAATTGAGCACTGTTAAGGCCCTTCAGAGAACACATCTGAGCAATGGCTTAGATTGAGGGGCAGGGCTTCACAGCAGCGCAGTGCACAAATGCCTGTGTCTGCATTGGTGCAGCCCAGACCGCTCTGCAGAGCACTGGCTAATTTACTCTGCTTCTTTGTCTACACTGAAGTCACACAGCTCTTTGACAGAGTCCCAGTTCTTTGACACTGCCCACTGCAGCTGATATCAATCATATGAGAGGAACCCAGCACCTGATTTGCAATTTCCAGATGCAGGGGAAGACATAAGAGGAACGGATGAGACCCCTGGTTTTGCTGGGCCCAAAGCAGAGGGGGTCGTGGGGAGGCTTCGTGGCAGCCACAGCTCCTTACGGGGAGCAGAGGGCAGCGCTGAGCTTTCTCTCTGGGGCCAGCCACAGCCATACCACAAAACTCAAAATGCTTCAGTTATTATTTGCTTTCTGAAAAACATTCATTGTCAGAAAACTCACTGTGCTTAGAAAAAGAAAACAAAACCTAGGAGACCAAGCAGGACAACTTGTTTCTGTGACATACACTTTAAAAACCATTCATAATGGGATTATCTTCTGGTTTTATCATTTTACATAATCCCTGTAGGTTAACAGGACATCCAGTACTTGTTGGAATGAAAGAAAACTGAAGAGACGAGGACTATGTTTACCTGCATTTGGTTTTGGATCAAAGAGCTACTATTTGCAGGAAGATCACTCATCATTAAAAAATCCTGTTTACAGCCAGATCTTTGGTATTCAGATCTTGGCAGCAAAAAGCTGACTTGAAAAGCGAGGCATTCAGTTTGCTATCAGATATCTGCACTTCTGCATGCAGCAGCCAGGCACAGCAACACATCTCCACAGCAGACTGGAAGCAAAGCCCCAAATCATAACAGTTAAGAGCATGTGCTAACTTCTATCAAGTGAAACACATCATGCTGAGAAGAGTCAGCCTGAAGACCAAGGTATCACTTAAGTTCCATTTAGATCTCAGAGGGTGCTAACAGGCTGCTATGAGGACTTCCCACATTGGGGTGGGTGAATCTGATCTTTTGTGAACTGAAATCCCCAACACCTGGCAATGTAGCACAGAGTTTATACCTTCCTCAACAGCTGTACTGTGAAACATTACACTAAAGTCAGTCCAATTCTATGAGCCTATAGTGCTTTGGTGCTTCTTCCAGACTACTACTAATATGTATACCGAAGCCAAAATCTTTTACGAGTTCAAATGTGACAACAACTGTTCAGTTATGCACTGAACTCCTGTACGTGCTACCATGTTATTTATAGAACAAATAGCATTCCTTTTCAAAGGTTAAAATATGAAAGAATGTATGCTCTTTTTTTTTTTTTGCAAGTCATTACATACAGTATCAGAAATACTGCTGCTGACTGATCCTGAGGTAAAGAAACAAATAAGCTTTTTACTTTCTTTCTAGCAGCGAGATCTGTGCTAAAGAAAACAAAACTATCTCTGCCACAGAAAAGAATGTTTTACCAGGCAGGAAGTCTAGTAGTGCATCATATCTTATATAAACTACCCTAGTAATTTTCCTTCTCTAAAAAGCCATCATGAAGTCTGGAGGTAAGAGCTGATATCAAAACTATCATTTTAAAACAAACTAGGTGTTATGCAACAGTACTTTCCAGTAACTAATATAACTAATATTCATATAACAAACGAGCTCTCAGCCAAATGTGCATAGGAATGAGGTATGAAATGATTTTGGTTGGCAATCAGTTACATATTGCATGTGGTTGCAGCAGCCCTGGAGGAACGCAAACTGATAATGCACTGTTTACAAAAGCTTTAATGTTTTAAATAGTAGTTCAACTTCCTGAAAAGAACTCTAAGTGCTTTCTTATTTGTTATGGCAATCAGACTTACTTCAAAGCGATGAGCTGTCCCATCTGAAAGCTTCATCAGCATTAAAATGGATGGTTGAAGAGCACGGGCCAGTGAGCTGAAATTATTTACAATATTAGTATTACAACAATAAACATCAGCAGTGTGACAGGTACACCACTGCACACTGTACAACTTCAAATGTTCCTACTGGTTTTACCTGAATAATTTTTATTACAGAGCCACGAAGATGGGAGTCCTGTCAAACTTACCTCACAATTTAGACTAAAAAGTTTGAATATCTTAACAACAGCAAGAAAATGCTAACAAGAGGATTTTCATTTTACACAAACTATGACAGGTGTAAGAACTGACCAAGTCTGGCTAGCAATAATGCACATTTTTTTTTAGTGCAGTTGCCTGTGTTGTACTAACTCTTTCCATCCCTTCATTCTTTCAACTGCCATCTCATCTGAGGAACCAAGCTCTCCCAGTCTTCATGCTAAATTAGCAAATTTGGGTTGCTATTTATTTTACATGATGACCCAAAGAGGGGAAATGAGTCATCGTTGTGCAGCATTCATCAACAGATGCTGCCAAAACCTGCTCAGGTACTGACAGGTGTTCCAGCCAGAAGCCATGCCTCTCCACAGAGGCTGCTGCTGAACGATAAACAAGGATTCCCATGGGGAGGATGACTGTAAAGGAAAATAAGAAGGCAAACAGAAAAGGGTAACACGTTGCTCCTATGTTGTTTGGAAAGCAATCATAGAATTTACCCAAAGCTTGCAAGAGTTGTGCTTGAGGATGTTTATCTGTACATTTTGTTCTTTTATAAGCATAGATTCTTCTGCATCATGATAGCTGTGTGGTGCTTTCAGCACTGCTCATCTGAGAGTCACTTGAACTTGTAGCTTGTGGCCATCACAGTTTTCACTTAGGAGAGCTTTTTCTCGTTTTCAGAAAGATTCCCCCCAGTCACTTATTGCTCTCTCAACTACGTCAGCAGTGGGACTGAGCCCTCTCTCAGATCCTGCAATGCAGGAACACAACACCAAGTCACTCGTGCTAACAATTTCAGCTACTGACAAAGATTGGATCAACTTCTAATTTCTTTCATCCGAAACAAAAATCAGGAAAAAATCACAAAAGGTTTCTACTTCCTGTCTAGCCAAAGATCCATCCCATAACTGCCTCTGCTGTGGCAGACAGCAAGAAGTCATTCACTGCAAGCATAGACAAGATGCTCACACAGAGGCTTTTATTCCTGTTTTGTGAAAGAAATTAGGAGGCAGGTCAATGACCATTGCATAACTATGGCAGTGTGAAGGTGCCCTTCTGAAGCCTTTCTGCCAAATCTACAGCAGCAGATATGTAAATAGGGTATGAAATTTTATTTAACACACACTAAACATAAATGATAGCCTACTTGAGAAACTGAATAGACAATTTCCCTCCCCTTCTCTTGGCTGGCTGCTTGTGGCTCAATCCATCTAATTGCTTCCAGCATTAGGGAGCAGTGTGAAGTTGCATCGGATCTATCAGGTTTTAAAATAATGAGAGACCAAAACTTGGAATTAAATGATTCCAGCACAAGGGTTTTAAACAGCAAACAAATAAGAAGCATGAAAAAAAATATATCACTAGCAGAAGATGAAGACAGCAGCCTGTTGGTGAGTGCACGTAATCTTCTGCATATCATCTGACATACAGTGTTAAAAGAAATCCCCCTTATCTTACCATTTAACGCAGTAAGATACACTTCAGCACTTAATATTTTAGGCAGCATAGGAAGTCAGTTTAACCTGGGACAAAATCTCTGCTGTGGTCATGCAGAATTCTCTTTTTTACCTTGTGGATATAGCCACATCCACTCTCCACTTGAAGTCCTGGACATTTGGCAGCTTACTTGCTTGTGCCAGAGCTGTGCCTTCAGAAACAGGACGCCTGTAGAGCAAATCAGAAACAAGAGGCTGAAATGCAAATTCACAAAAGCAACAACAATCTAAAGGGAGAATAAGATTCCTGAAAACAAATCTGTCTGGAACTTGTTTCTTGTTGTAAATCTATCATCACTTAGAGAGATTTCATGGAATGGTTGAGATTGGAAGGCTATGTGGTCCACCCCCTGCTCAAGCAGGACTGCCTACAGCAGGTTGCCCAGGAACACGTCCAGGTGTGTTCTGAACACCTCCAAGGAGGGAGACTCCAAACCTCTCTGGGCAACCTGTGCCAGAGCTCAGTCACCCACACAGATGACCAATGGGTCTGACTGAGTTGAAGGTATAAGATGGCTGTACTCAAATTACCCATTTTTCTTATGTTTAACTGCTATGGCAGCTGTCAAAACAAGAGAGACAAAGCTCGCCTGTGTAACTCCAGCAAACTCAGGTCATTATAGATTTTAGTCGTTGTGGTGGCTGGCCTATCTATTATTTCGATTCTCAAGCAACTGTAAGGCACAGAGAAAGGGACCTACAGACACATCTTCGCACAAATCCAGCAGGAACAAGCAAGCAGGAACAGAAGACAGATGACTCAAGCCACAAAGCTGAACTAAGCTCATTGTGCTCCTTCAACAGAAAGCACCTAGTATTAGCTCACAGCAGTGCTCTAAATGTAATGATATTAGAGTTTACTCTGAAGCACATTTTAAAATAAAATCCCACAGTGGCTCTTGCTAATCCAGCATACTTTATAACCTCCAAATTCCTTATGTAATATACCTGTCAACCCCAGCACAAGCTTCATGACTTCTGTCTAGACGACTGTTTGAGAAGGCCCACACTTCCTTTATTACTTATATTACAGGAAGAATCAGGCTCATCAAGCCTAAATTTCATTCTGTGAGCAAATACAGTCGACTTAGATTAAACTTCAGGTGGTTGACAGTCTTGAAAATTTTAATAGCATCTTAAACTCCAGGTAAATTAACAAGCAAAATCTAATACCAAGACATAACAACCACCCATTTTTTGATATACAAAGAGAATACCTTCAGAATGAGATCATTCAGCTGGTCCATTAGGAGGACGGACTGGACTTAAGTGTTGCTTACATTATAATTATTTTTTTGCTAAGTATCCCATGTCTCTGGTAGTTATTTACGGTACATTTCAAAGCTACTCCAGCTAAGGGCAGGATAAGAAACATTACATCCTTTATCCATGGTGCTAGACATAATCTAATTACAGAGTTTACCTCAGAAAAGAATCCTCTCTGAACAAATCAGAGATCCTAGGAACTCGGATTCTTTAGTGAGAAGTGAGCTTGTCCTTTTAGAAACTGCTGAGAAAGATTAAAGATTTGATAAGGTACCAAATACTGATAGGTAGGATCTGCAATACTCTCGCATTTAGTGAAAGTAATATAAGAAAGAATGCATTCCTTTTTGGGGGGCAGTGCTGGTCAGAAGTGACATACATCCCAATGGTACAACAAAGTAATGAGCGGAGAAAATAGATCAGCTGGTTCCTACACACGGTACAGTACTGAATAGGAAGTAGGTCACACAGCTGGGTGCAACCATAAGGAGTCACAGACTGGAATGGACATTAGCAGGATTAAAGAATAAGAACAGGCCTTTCGCTCAGTGGTGAGTTGCTGCCAGAGCATTGCTTAATTTGGGAAATGCCTAAAAACAGCCACACTGCTGCTGCATCCTTAAGACACACTAACTCCCTTCAATGGAGGACAATCCATTCAGCGTAGCAGCAGCACTGGGCACAGAATGAACAGAGATAACAGGAAGATGTTACAGTTAGCAGTGATGGGAAAGGTCAGCAGTGTCCAGAGGCTGTTAAATTATAGCATTCCTGTGCCAAAATGGACTGCACCTCAACACCAGCTCCTCAGAGTCACCGTTTTTAAATCTCAGATTCGGCTTCTGTCAGCACTTTCTCAGAGTGCAGAAGATTACAACTGCAAGAATCCTGTAAGGCTGACAGCGTGCATAATGGCCAACATACACACAGATATTACAAAAAACCTTAATCAAACCATCAGCTTCCAAGAGAAATAGCAGAACGGAGCAGAAAAAGACTCAAGGAACCTTGAATCCACAACCTATGCAATTTAACTACATTTCATAAACTCTCAACAGCTGCAATACACTGTCACCTCATGTACAGTGCCTAAGGCAGAGGTTAGAATGAGTAAAGCAACATGGATCAGTGACAGAACATCCAAAATGGTATGCCTGCTGACGAGAACATCACCTGCCAAAGGATGCAACAAAGAGCTGAAGATGGAAGAGTTGCGAATTTGGAGCAGTGACTGACATAACAGCATCAAAACTGGAGACAAATTTGGAATGGGTTGTGATGCACATAATCATTACAGGCCAGCAGGCCACTGAACAGAGAAAATGTATAAATTAGTAGTGTCAAATGGCACATGGAATGCTCACTCTTGGAAGAAGCTAAAGCTATGCTATCTAAAAAAACATGCAGTACACTTACTATAAACATTCAAAGTGGGGGAAGTTATGGCTATGCTGTCTCTTAAAAAAAAGTTTTAATTTCATACGTTTATTTTATGGTGTGAATATGCCAAGTTTTATTTCCCTTTCAGTCTATATCGTTTGATGGAACTATGGAGAAACAGAAATAAGAATGCTCAATTTTCAGCACTTCAGAGTTGGTGTTTAATGAACAAAATGTCAAAAATAGAATATGATGCCAGAAAAAGTATTAAAAACTCTGAAATTGGTTTTTCTGGGTTATCCAGCTCATAGTGAATTTTTTATCAGATGCCATTGCTTAATACTTCTCTTATCATCACAGTCACATATATTTACAATTCAATAAGCATATGCATGATTCACTACTACACTTAAAACTATAAAAGCAGATCTGTCTAGAAATCAAATCCGAGGTGCTTTTCTCTGATCTCAAAACACAGAGCAAGATTACTCTGGATAATCACAGCTTCTGAAATGAGAAAAAGCCATATTTTCCAGCATCGTGATTTCACAGTAGAAAACAGACAATCATGCATGCTTCAAATGACATCTATATTTAACTTCATTCTCCACTGCAAACAATATTTCCATTTTGCAACCATGAATTTTGCATTCTTTCACACCTATAATTCAAATAGAATAACAAAGAAAACACGAGAAGGCTGAATTTATTTTTTATCCCAAGAGGGATTCATTTTAAAGTAAGATTTTAATCAAGGACATTAAAAATATTTTAAATGCTGGTAACAGCATTCAGACCTTTGTGAGGGAAAGTGAGACACCACAACGATGATTGTCAGCATATCTGAAACAGCTCTGCGTTGGTGATGCCAAGTTCTGAGTGACCTCACGTCTCAAGGAGGAAAGCTCTACATATGCAAGAAGTTCAAGCAATTTCAATATACAGAGGAACATAAATATAATTGAGTAGAGAACAGAATTGAGTAGAAAAGGATAGGAAAAAAAGGGAATCCCTCTAAGGAAAAGCAGAGAGCCTTTTCAAGAAGTTTCTGACCAGTCACAGTCTGAAGGTAAGGAGGTATATTGCTTGGTGAGTGAATAACAGCTAGTAGAGCAGATGATATCTCATATATATCATCAAGTCACTCAGTCTGAATTCAGCTGTACAGTAAGACATGATAAATGCTGTCTGAGAAAGTTTCTACAAATCACAACATGTAGAAGGATGCTCGTTGCTTGTTTCTCAACAAAGCAAGCCTTTCACTTTTGCTCTAACTTGCAGTGATGATGATAAGAACACTTAATTCTGCAATTTACTCTTCATCTGTAGGTAATGATTCATTTTACAGAGGATATAGAACATTATAAAAACTGGTGATGATCATAGAAAAAAATGGAAAAATGACATGAAAGCTACTTACTGCACACATAGGCATGAATTATAGATATTTATACTGAATCCAAATAATGGGACAAATCTTCCTCTCGTGTGTTTAGAGAATTTTGCTGTTTCTTCAAGAGGCCTGCAATATGTGTATCTTCAGGGCTGCACAGTGCATAATACACAAAAACACTGACCTGTTACCAAAGACAATACTGGAAAAGTCTGTGATGAAATCTTCTGGTATCCTTAAAGAAAAGAGCAACAGAAAATAGATAAGTGTTTTGTAACCACAGATATATGGGCTTAGCTGCAAAAACCTATTGCAGAACACAAAAATAGTATCAGCATTTTCCATTTTGCATTGCTTAAAATTGCCATCATCTCTTATGTAAGCACTTCAGTATTGACTCAGTCTATGCTCTCAGGAGGACAGGCTGTTTTCACAAGAACCCTAAAAGCTGTGCTACAACCTCCTGTGCTACCTAAAATGGCAACAGGGAGTTTCAGAAGAACCCTGTATTTGACTCATTTCTCTTAATAAAGAAGTTTTACTGATGTCTCTAACAAGCACAGAAGGCAGATGGACAACACATGCTTATAAACATCCCAAGCCTATACATTTCATTTCACTTTCACCTTAAAAGAGCAATGAAAAGAAGACAGAATGACTTGCTCCCTTAACAGTAAGAACAGAAGCCCTTGTAGCTGAGAGTACTTACAAAGAGGAACCATATCCTTTTGTGGGGAGGGCAAGGATAAATGTGATGAGCCCATTAAAACAAGCTGAACAGACTAACTCACTCCATCTGCCTTTTGCACTCCACTACTTTACCATTCCTCTGCTGCTGCTTTACAAATAAGCTCCTGCTAATTTCCAGTTCAATATATCAGGCTGTGAGCTGCAAACAGACTGCAGAGCAAACATTATCTGATCAGCTGCCTTTGCACAGAGACAGTAACCTCCTGCAGAGAGGCATGCTGGACAAGTGGAAGAAGTAACTGCTTCAGCTGCCACAGTTAAATCCAATCAGTGCCCTGAGACATTACTCACCACTGCCTTGAGATACACAGCAGTCTATCAAAGACAATCAAAGCAAACAAAGAAATTACCTGTGTTAAAGGGCTTACAGTGTGGGGAAAAAAAAAAAAAACAGCTCATCAACTCACACAGTGGGAAAATGAAATGGCAGTTATTTGAGTTTGAACCCTTTTAAGAAAACATGGGGTTTAAACAGGTTTTTAAATAGTACTTGGATAGAACTGAATTCGTAGTAGTAAGCCAGTCAGCTGAGGCAAACCAGGAACTGAGGATGGGAGACTGGTCTGATTGTTTAGTTGCATGTGTCTCTCCGAAGAGATGAGAGTTTCTGCAAGTATTACCTATGCTACCTGTACAAGCATATCATTTAATTCCACCACATAACCTCTGAAAGAAGCAGAAAGCTGAAGAAAGGGGCTTATAATACAATTACTGTGATAACTATCACAATGCTTGTCAAGTCTGCAGGTCACTAAAATAGTAGCATCAATGCTACCTTTACACTTTATTATTTTTGCCCTGAAGTTAATGATTTTGCTGAAAATTCTGTTCCCAACTCAAGCAGCTCATCACATACAGAGCACTTCAGACACAGAACATGGTGCAGCTCAGGCCTGAGCTACAGGTGGTGATCAGTTTCTCAAAGGAACATTCCGAGAATAAGATCTACCGTAAGGATGCCCCAACCCCATGTTATTGTCCTGAGCCAAAAAGTTAGTAAAGGAAGGAAAAAAATAGCATCCAAAATTTAGTATTTCAATCTCACTGGTTGAGTTTGTCAGGACAAAAAAATATAGGCTACGGTATGGCAACCCTATGAAACCAGTGCTAACGATCTAATTCAGCACAAGTGAGCGTGGTTCCCAGCATCTCACTTTCCAATAAAACTAGAAGCCAAAATCAGCTGCATCACCAGGAAATTGGGGATGACAAGACTTTGTATGGATGGAATTAGACAGGCTAATTCTCAGCTTCACTCAAAAGAACAAACTACGAATGAGAAATGAAAACAGGTAACCCAGCTCAGATCTCAATCCTCTTAAAAGACACATTCACAAAGAAAATTAAAATAAGAAATAAACATTTTTCTGCCTTAAAATGCAATATACCTGCCTAAACACTGGATGCCAATAATGCTAAGACACTGCTTCTCAGTTAATTGTGTGTGTTCTTCGTGCACATGATCACAGGATGACCCACAGGAGTCATAGCATGAGGATAAAAGTCTGAATGTAATTAGTAGATGAAAACATTTCACGTTCAGGCCCAGCTGTATTGGGAAACAGAGAAGCTGACATTTCCCAGAAGAATCAAAGGTGCAGAAGGTGGTAGCATTTACTGAGTGCCATAATTCTAGAGTAGAATGAGCTGTTTACTCTTCTGCAAGCTCAGCCACAAGATGAGGAGAGCTATCAAGAGAAAAAAAAAAGACTGTCAGAGTCCAAATAACCTCTAACAATCATGGGAGCATATAAGCCACAATGAGCAGCACATAAAACATAGGAGTGCAAGCAGCACAAATGCAGATACCTGACCTATTGCTGCTGTATCAGCCAGGTTAACCAAAACAACAAAACACAAAAGATTTAACACAATACAGCGGAGAGAAAAAAGATCATTCAGACTGAAACGCCTTTTTGTATTTCCATGAGTAATCCATGAACTTCAAAAAACAATACAAAAGTGTAAGGCAATAAGCATGGCCAGATGACAAAGACAGAGGATCAGGAATCTGTATTTCCAGATACAGGGTACAAAGCCAGCCCAGCCAGTGATTTCTGACACTCCTGTATACCTACTTTCTCCACTGTTCAAGAGTGGAATATTCACCTACCTCCAGAAAGCTGCCACAGAGCTTTTCTTCATTATTCCATAATCACATTGAACACATTCTGTGCACGCCTCAAAAAACACCAACTTCCACTGGGCCAGAAGAATTTCATCAGTTTCTTACTGACTGACTTTAACCTGGGTGTGAACGCTGCAGCGTGCTGGAGGAAGCAGCTTGTCTTTTAGCTCACAAGCCAAAAGGAAAGCCAAGCTCCAGCTCTCTGCTTCAGACAAAATCAACAAGACACCGTTCAACACGGCCTTGATTCCAACTCACCACCTGCATCTGAGCTACCTGAAGTTGCTCACGAAGTAACTTATGCTTATGACTGATCTGAGAAAGAAGGCAATCTGTAGGTTAACGGATAAATAAGGATGAGAATAGAAGGAAGTAGAAATCTCTACATCCTAGATAGGAATCAGAATGCAAAGAACTGGAGGAAATTAGTATTTTAAAATATTTGAACCTTGGTGCAGAAGTTTTTCTACAGATGAAAGCATCAACTGCTGTTATTCTCTGGTTTCAACCAACTATAGAAACAGGAATAACCTATAAAGATCATCACTACCTGACGGCTGGCTTTCAGAATACAAACTTTTATTCACAGATACTCTGAACAGACTGATGTAACAAATGTTACGTTTTGTTGGGTAACTGGCAGAAGAGATCATAGCTGAACAAGGTGGCAGCGCTTCTTGAGTGTTGTATCATTGGTCTTTCAAAGAAGAAAAAAAGTAGGGCAGTTTCTTAGCTTCTGAAATGTTATCACTGTCCTACCAAACATGTTAAAAAATATTGCAGGGCAAGGTGAGGATGGCAAAGAGAAGGTCACTCACATTTGCATAGCCTACATTACAGACTAAATTAGACTGATCTCAGCATGCAAAATTTACTGCTCATGCTCAGTGCTAAATCAAGTCTTACACAACACCTGTTTTTTTCCTCTGGCTTTCTATGACATTTTGCAACAGATGCATTATGTGTTATTTACAGGTAATTTCCATACCAACTTAGTTGTGTAAAAAAGTTGACTTGGGAAGGCAGTTACATAAAAGTTATGAAAAACAAACAGATGGGGAAAACACAGGCATTACCAGGCATACCTGAGCTCCTTCAGGTCTTCCTTAAAAACCTAGAAAGACAAAGAAGGTGAAATTTTAGAGGATAAAGTGAAGGACAATTTCTTACCAAGTGAACTAACAGTAGCTACTTGCTTCCTATCTCTCACCCAAAAGTTTTAATGTCAATGCCAGTAATTTTGAAATGATTGAAAAGAATTTCCAGAAGCATTCAATTAATTTGTGAGAAATTAATTTTAAAGGCAAGCTCTCTCAGAAGGCTTGATGTTCTGAAAGCTGCACCCCAGCCATTTCTTTCATGTAGTTACTCACAACACGTCTTCAGAGTAATGACATGACCTTATTCTCACATATGCTTTGCAGCAACTTGTTTGAACTATGACAAGGTAAAGGCAGTGGCAAAAGATGAGCACTGTCTCAGTGTTTCCTGCAATGTGTGTTTTCCCAATATGCCTGGGTCAATAAGGACGCAGTCTGTTAACTAGGGAGAGGTGTCAGAAGCTCAGAAGAGGTTTGCTCACATAAAAACAAAATTAGAAAAGTAGAAGAGAATATAACATAAAAAAAAAATATAGAAAATAGCCATGAAAAGGGAATGAGAGTCAGGACCATGGCAGGTATATTCACATTCACAGACAACATCTACAGCATAAACAGAAATAGCACTTTCTCCCAGTTCCCACTAGATTGTTCTGACTGTAACTCCTTCCTTCCCTTACAGTAGAGCTTTGAAGACATAAAATTTCCCCTATTTCTTTGTCCGTAAGAGTAAAAAAAATGCACAGTATATGTGAGCACATAGGGTAGGAAAGAGCATTGATGCCAATGAAATGACACTTTGCAAAGGTTTCTTTAGGAGCTAACATGCATTGTAAACAAGATGCTTAAGCAGAAAAAGACACAGTAATCTCTTTCCTATAGATTTAAGAAACACTCTTCTGAAAAGCTTACTGTAAATCTATACAAGCAAAAACATCTCTGTGTTTCTAAGAGTTTCTTCTAATTACTCTAACTTGGAGCAACATTTTCACGTGGAGCTCCTCACTCTGGCAAACAGCAGCTCAGTGGTAACTCACATGTGGCACAACTGTAACTGATTAAGGCTCTGGGTCCTCCCACAACTTACTTCTTGTTTGAAAGTCGATAAGGGGAGTCTCAGTGCTTCTCGAAGAAGGGTGTACATGCCAGAAATGAGGAAAGCAAGCTGCTCTTCAGAGAGGTCGGTGCTTTCTGCAATCAGCTTGACTGATTCTTTGCAGTCTTTTCCTTCCAGTGCATTCACAGTGACTGTGAATAAGACAGTAATGCAAGATCCTTTTAAAAAGTGGAAGACATGGTGACAGTGAACACCTCCTATACCCATGATTTTACTTGTTGAATGTGCTGACATTTTTCCAGATATGAAACTATCACTTCAAGTTACTGTAAAGACTTCTGTCTGATCATCTTCCACCAGTCAGTCACTTTATGAAGAGAACTTCAACATACTAAGCTTTTGCATTTTGAAACTGAAGACGCTTTAACTGTGGAATATGTTCCAGAGGGACAATGGAATAAAGATTAATAAAAATTCATTGCTCACAAGCTCAGGTCTGACTGGAGCTTCTATCATTAAAGTTGTTCACATCTGAAGTCTGCTTACAACTTAATAATCTTACACACAGGTTTGAAAGCGACAAGAGAGTAAACAATTCAACATCGTTTTCCAGCTTTTCACATAATTTATCTTCCAGTAGCAGTAGAGACTAATGATTAAACAGCAAGGAGGCAAAACTAAACCTTCATGTCTTGTAGTCTGCACAATAATAGTGCTCTGAGGGAAATGACTGTTAGTCCATGCAGCAGTACTACATACTACTAACTGGCGTGGCACGTCAAATTCAGTGATGAGCCCTGAACCACTCACATGGCTGACTCAGTTTGCCCAGTGCCGTCACAGTGCACATTTTGCACAGATGAGATAGGATGGGCAGGGAGCTACTAACACCAAGCTTCCCCCATTGCCTGAAAAAGGCTTTGCTCTAAGACAAAGAAGGTTCCTTTCAGAAGAGGAAGAAAATCCAATTTTCTGCAAAAGCCAAGTGCATATCAGCACTGAGGCCTCTCTGCTGCATCAGGTGCAGAGCAGGACAGGTTGCTGACTACTACTCACCTATTTAAATATAGCTCCAGTTTGTCTAGACAGCTTTTACGACAATGTCTTCTTCCTACAGACCAATCTTAACAACTGGTTAAAATCCACTGTCTTCTTTTAAAAGCTACTCACTTTGCCCTAGAATACAACACTTTTTTTTTTTAACTCAGAATTGTTCGAGGAACTCAGAAATATCAGCTGACCCAGCATTTCTAACAGTCAAATGGAGGGAGAACAACCCAAAAAGCATCCCAAAGAAGTCCCTCTGCTAAGCCACTTGCTCCCAGTAGATGATACACGAGGACACAAACTTCTATTTTAGCAGAGCCTACAATACTGGGTAACCATGAGATAATGGTGTATACAGTTCTTATGTCTTTAACCAAGCAGGCACATGAAGCACCATCTAATTGTTTTATTAATTATTATGTAGCGATAAATTGGCAGCAACAGCCTCAAAAAGACAACTTGGTGCAAGCACCGGAGCAATTTCGACACAGCCTGTTGAAATCCAAGACCTGCAGCGCTCTGCGAGCTGCTAATCACAGACCATCACCAACAGAAGACACGCGGGTGCCTCCGCCAGTCCTACAGGAACAGGCAATCCCACCCTCCCGGCAGTGGCGGACACGGGCACTATAATGACCCAATTCGGCATTGTTTACTTACTCTACCCTAAGATTCGAAGGACTGTTTGCTCCCCCTAGGGTAGCAAGCAGGCATGGCACACCACAACGTGGCTGCTAACCTCAGCCATCCCGCAAAGGACCGTTTAGGGGACGGTCAGGCTTCCCAGCACCGATAGAAGTTTTTACTCTCCATTGCCCCAGCAGTAGGCAGCAAATACAGTTCCACGTCTGCAGAAACTTTTGTCCTCATTGCCCCTATGTGTAGCTTTATCGCGTTCAGATGCCATAAGGAAATCCTGGCTACACTGCCTCATTATTGACAATATGCAGTAATGCTTTTAAAGACTTCAAAAAACAGCAACAACAAAAAACATACCAGCTACCAGATACTTTGAGTTCATATTGACTAAAATGAGGAAAAAGCCTGGGAGGCAGTTAGTAGAAAGGATGAGCACAGCAGGGTCACAGCCCTACTAGCATTGGTTAGGGGCTGTCGTACTGGAAAGGAGCTCTGAGGACTTTGGGTTTCTGGTGGAAAACAGATTGGTCAGGAGCCAGCAGCATGCTCTTGTGGCCAAAAGAAGGCCAATGGGACCCCGGGGTACATTACAAAGTGAGTGGCCAGCATGTCAAGGAATGCGATCCTTGCCCTCTGCTGTACCATGATGAGGCCACATTTGGAGCTGCACCACAGAATGGCCCGGTATGGAAAAGATCTCAAGGATCATGAATCTCCAACCCCCATGGTGGCCACAGGCAATGCCACCAACCACATTTCATAGCAGCCCAGGCTGCCCAGGGCCCCATCCAACCTGGCCTTGAACACCTCCAGGGATGGATGGGGCATCCACAGCCTCTCTGGGCAGCTGTTCCAGCACCTCACCACTCTCATAGCAAAGAACTTCCCCCTGACATCCAACCTCAATCTTCCCTCCCTCAACTTAAAACCATGTCCTGTTCTGGACTCCTCAGTCCGAAAAGGGAACTTCTAGAGAGAATCCAGGGAAGGGCCACAAAGATGACGAGGGGCCTGGAGCGTCTTCCTTCTGGGGAAAGGCTGAGAGCCTCCAGTTCAGCCGGGAGGAGACTGTGAGATTCCCTTGCTCTTTATAAATCCCATAAATACATAAAAAATGCAGGAGTCAAGTTGACGGGCTCAGGCTTTTTTCAGTAATGTGAAGCAACAGAACAAGGGGTGACAAGCAGAAACTGGAACACATTTAGTTCCATACAAACATGAGGATAACTCTTTTTTACTTTGAGCGTGGCACAGCTGCCCACAGACGTGTGGGGTTCTCCTTCCCTGGAGATGCTCAAACCCATCTGCGTGGGTTGCTGTGCCACTGCTGTAGGGAACCGCATCGGGGGGTTGGAGTGGGGGAGGTGTTGAGGACCATGCTATCCCCTATGGCTCTGTGACTCTGATTCTGTAGGCGAATCTCGTGGAATACAGGGAACCGTGGAATACGTGGCACCGAAACGCGGAGAAAGGCATCGGGGAACGGCCGGGCTGCGGCGCTCGGCCGCACGGAACCCCCTTCCCTGCGTGAGAAGGCCCAGTGCCGGGCCGTACCTTTCAGCAGGCGGCGGAAGGTCTCCTTGCCTACTTCCTGCAGGCCGCGGGCCATCGCCTCCACCTCGGCCGGCAACCGCGGCCCCAGGAAGCCGCCGCCGCCTCCGCCGCCGCCACTCTCACCGTGGCCGTAGGCCGCTCCCGCCGCCTTGCCTACCGCCGCCATGGCAGCGCGGCCCCACTCGTGGGCCGCTGCTCGGCCTCCAGCACGGTGGGGGGCGCTGCACTGTGGCGGCGCGCCGGAAGTTGGCCGGCCGGCTCCCCGTCACTTCCGGCCGGCGGCCGCTCATGGCGGCGCCTGCGGCTCGGCCTCTGCGTGCGTGAGGCGCCCGCCCGCCTGCCCGCCGCCATGACCGAAGAGCTGTACGAGAAGTTCCTGGCCCCTGACGAGCCGTGCCCGCTCCTTTCGCACCAGCACCCTCCGCGGGGCGGGAGCCTGAGCGAGGAGGGGTGCCTGGACGTCAGCGACTTCGGTTGCCAGCTCTCGTCCTGCCACCGCACCGACCCGCTGCACCGCTTCCACTCCAACAGGTCTGTAGGGCGAGACGCGCTGCCCGGGCACTGAGGCTGTGCCCCGTTCTGTGCGGGCCGGGGCAGCCGCGTAGCTGTGGGCTCTGCTGGGCTTTGAGGCGCGCGGGTTCTTCCCGATTTTTTTTTTTTTAAAAGCGCTGTGAGCGGGCACCTGGGGTGAGCTGTGGTGGTTGTAATTCAAATCGGCAGAGGCGTGGACACCAGCAAGCCTCCGGAGGTTGCGAGTGAGTCAGGAGCTCGGTGACTGTAGCGATCCCATCCTGTGCTGCTAATTAAGGGAAAATCCTTCGGTCTGTAGTTCGTGGAGATGGCCTGTTCTAAAGAAACCGGTTGTACTTGAAAAATAAAAGCCAAGCAGCCCTGCTTGCCTAATTTCACTGTGAGTATGTGTGAACTAAATTTGAGTACAGCTGTATCTTTACGAGAATTGCTTGTGAGACTTCAGCCTTTGGCAGGTGTGTGGTAGTTTTAGTTCCCATTCCAGTGTTACAAAATGCTTGCACTGGTTGTTAGTGTTTCTACTATGGCATTACGAATAAACAGTCTCTCAAGTGAATTTGTGTGAAGTGACAATGTGAAGTGTGAAATAATACTTCAACAGTGTTTTTCAAAGAGGCAGTTTCTTAATTATTGGTTTTTAAATGATTCAGTATGAGAAACACTGATCAAATAGTTGTTGTGATACAGTGATTTTATTTTAAGACCTAACAGTGACAGTGAATGGTAAGATGCTTGGTATTTGTGGACTAAATGCTGGCTTGGGGGATACCATGCATTTGTTTCATGTTTCTCTTTTTGTGGGCCTGTGCTTTCTGAGTGTTGTCTTCAGTGTTGCTCATTTTACAAACTCAGGTACAAAAGTCATTTTGAGTCAGTGCTGTGTTGTGTTGAGTTTAACTGTTGCTCCCAAGGGCTTTCCATGTTTTAAAGCCACAAGTCATTGTAAAGCAGTAGCCCCTTCTTTTTCACCTACTTTATCCCAGCAGGTAGAGCAGGCTCCCTGTGTGTGAGGTGACGGCCTACACCTGCAGTGGTGCTACAGCACACCTGGGGTGCCTGCATGGTTGGTTAGTGTTAGAGTGCCTGTACCTCTCCCTGTGCTTTGGTAGGTCTAAAAACTCTCTGCTCTCCCTCCTTTCCTCAGTGTTTAATGAATATTGAAATTGTGATGTTCAGAATTATGTTGTTATCACCTCTCTTCTATTATACACGGATTGATTACCCTGCCTGCAAAGGTCTGTACCAGTGTGAAATAGCACATGGGTAAGGGTTGCAGAAAGGGAGAGTAGGATCTCATGGATCCTCTATAAGGGAACTTTGTGGAATGCCTTTGATGTCGGATGAATTCATACTTGCCAAATAGATGTGAAATGACTCCACTGCAAACAGCCAGCCAGTATGCAGCCTAAATAATGATGGTGGGGAGCAGCCTGTCTGCCTTATGGCACTGCTCAGCTTTTGCAATTGGGTAAGAAAGTGTTTTCTCTGGTTGGCCAGACTGAAGTGCGTATACTGATAGAATGACAACTTACTGTGCGTGTTTGCATGGTGAATTTTAAAAGCTTTTGCAAATAGCTTTGGCTGTATTGCAGAGCTGTGCTGACTCACAGTTGTCTCGACCTAGTTTTTACCAATGTGTAATATAAATCCAGAGATGGAGGCTGGTTTTGTGAGCTTGTTAAATTCTGACTTGTTCCCAGGAAATACATTCTGTGAAATCTGAGTCTTCAGTCGTTTTATTCAGCAGCAACGTTAACTCTCTTTTTAAAGAAATTATGGGGAAAAAGGTGTTTTGATCTGGCTTAGCAGCGTTTTCATACGTCAGGTTTCCATCTTGTACTTAACTGTAACAACATGTTCATTGGATGTGTCTGTTTTTGCCATACAGAGTTGAAAACAGTGAATAACGAAGCCTCATCTATCTCTATGCTACATTGCCAGTTAAATATTAGTTTTGTATGGGATTGTCATCCTAGAACTACTTCTTGACTCTAATTTGGAATGTAGATTAGTGAGTATTGTACATTCCAAAAGGTTAATTGATTTCCTCCTTAGATTTTCTTATTTCAGTTTTTGTGATAGTTTTAGGAAACTTTAGTATATTAAAAATGAAAATAAAACAGGCAAAAAATGTACATGCTGTGGGATTCGTCATTCTGAGATGGAAAGCGTTAACACTTTACAATGAAAATATAAATATCTTTGGATTTTTGCCTTGCTGTTTTCTGTTGTTAATTGACCTTTTAAAATATTGAAAAAATAGATTTCTTGCATTTAAATAATTAAAATGTATTTCAATGTGAATGCAGTCACATTGCTGACAAGATAATATTTTGAGCCCTAGGGGAAGTAAATGTTTTTCAGGACACGTGATGGCAATGTAGTTGCTGCCTCCTGATTGTTTTGTCCTGCTTTACAGATGGAACCTGACTTCTTGTGGAACTAGCGTGGCCAGCTCAGAGTGCAGTGAGGAGCTGTTCTCCTCGGTTTCAGTTGGCGACCAAGATGACTGCTATTCTCTGCTGGATGACCAGGAGTTCACCTCTTTTGATTTGTTCCCTGAAGGCAGTGTCTGCAGTGATGTCTCTTCCTCTATCAGCACATACTGGGACTGGTCAGACAGCGAGTTTGAATGGCAGGTAAACTGTGAATGTTCCTCTGTAAATGTAAAATTCTATATAGGTTATTAAGGGCTGGATTTTGCTTTCAGTGAAAAATCCTCCATGTTTTTCTTTCCTTGATAACTGCTGAAACCTAGGAGCAGATAACTGAATCTTCAGTGATAAGGAGAACGTTTTGTTCCATTTTGTCCCAGAGTACTTAGTCTGGAGGAGAGTCTGGAAGTTGGCTCCTCAGAGATGAGTGGTTACATATTATGGTTTTTTTGTGAGCAACATACAGGACATAACCTCACAGCTACAAGTTATGTCTTGAGGGTCTGCCCAGCAGGTGTTGTATGACCAGATCTGTGTCTGTTTTCACTGACTTGGCCATCTTGAGTCTTCTGTGGAAATCGAGCTGGCAGCTTGATAAAGTGCAGAAGTCTTGCTATAGCCTATTTCCATTTTTTTGGGGGGGGTTAAATTTAGGAGCTCTCTTTGTCTTCCCTGGATGTGGAAAACTAAACTGTTTTTTTTTCTAGTCTGTATATAATGTGGTCTAGTTTGGTCTTACTATTTTATCAGTCTTTTAATGGTATCATATAATCACAGTGTGGCTTGGGTAGGAAAGGACCTTAAAATCCACACAGTTCCAACTTCTTTCTGTCTGCAGGTTGCCCCCTCTCCCCAGCTCAAACTGCCCAGGGCCCCATCCAGCCCAGCCCTGAGCACCTGCAGGGACGGGGCATCCACAGCTTCTCTGGGCAGCAGTACCAGTGCCTCAACCACCTCTGAGTAAAAAATTTCCTCCTAATATCTAACCTAAATCTCCCCCTCGTTTGATTTAAAGCCATTTTCCCTTGTCCCATCACTATCACAGTCTCCCTCCTGTTTATAACAGGAGCACTGGAAGGCTGCAGTGAGGTCTCTCCAGGGTCTTTTCCAAGCTAAACAAGCCCAACTCCCTCAGCGTGCTTTCATATGAGAGGTGCTCTCTGAGTCCTCTGAGCATCCTTGTGACCCTTTTGTGGTTGTGTTCCAGGTGCTTCTTGTATTGGGGGGCCTTAGGCCTGGATGCAATACTCCAGCACTTAGATCTTCTTGTTTTGTAGACTTAAATCAACTTCTAATGTGTGCATAACTTTGAAATAGGAAATATTGTGCATCAGAATACATTGAAGAATGTGTTTGTTTTGTCATAAAGCTTAGACAAAGCATCTTGTAAATGCAGCATAGGGACTGAATACAGCTTTCAAGAAAGTACAAATTCTGTTCTGAAAGATTCAAATATGCATAAGATAACATGGACTGAAATTTGCTCTGAATTTCTTACTACTTTTGTCTGTTAGTGTCTGTAGGTTTTGAAGTTACAAGTGTGTAGTGCAGCCTGGAGGAGCAATTTTGGTTGGATCCCAATGATTCAATGTTTTGCAGAGGAGTGAAATTTTAGTTGCCTGATGAACTGGGGGATTGTTTTGAAAAGAAGGAATTTCTCACATCTTAGTTAGCTGACAACATGTTTGATTAGTAACCAGCTTTTTTTTAACAAGCCTTTTTTTCAGAGACATGGTTGATTCAACTTGTACCATTTTTGAAAGACTTTTGTAGTTTTGTACAGTGTTCTCTGGCACAATCTGAGTATGAGTAATCCAGCTGTCACACTGTAACTGGAAAAGCATTCAGAAATTATATGTCAGTTGTACATATGAAGTTAGCTAACATTTTGCAGTTGCTTCCAGGAAAGTGGCAATTTTAATTCAGTTGTATCATGTAATTATGGGATGTGGTATAAATTACAGACCTACTCTGAAGAGACCTTTCCTAAAGTAAGTATGTGAGGTTTGGCTTTAGAATGTAATGGGCAGTTTACAGTGAGAGAAGGGAAATACTGAAATGCCACATCATTCTGTTCTTATTTAAATGTAATTAAAAAAAAAAAAAAAAAGAGGTCTATGTTGAGGGTAGTGTGATTTGAGTTTGCTGTGCTTGCAGATTGTAGAAAGGCTAAAGAAGTACTGTAGGTTTTCAGTAATTATTAGGTAGTTGTTAGAGCATACAGATAACGATGGTTTGCTAATTTGACTCTGTTTTGAATTGTTGATTGTGTTGGAATGACTTTAAATGTGTCTGCTGTATTCTAAGGCTTTGTTCTTTCTCTTGCATATTACAAGCTGCCTGGCAGTGACATTACAAGTGGGAGTGATGTACTTTCTGATGTTATACCTAGTATTCCAAGCTCTCCATGTCTGCTTCCAAGAAAGAAAAACAAGCATAGGAATCTTGATGAACTTCCATGGAGTGCAATGACAAACGATGAACAGGTGAAATTAACTCTTTCCATACATGAGAACTGCAAGATAGAGAAGAATCAATGCAATGGCTTTAAAGACGTAGTGGTTGTGTAGGTGTAAACACAACTATTTTCAGTATTGTTTGATTCTTGGCATTAAATCTTGTCTTTTGCAACCAGAATGGGTTGTTTTGCATGTTTTCAAGCTTTTACCTTGAGTTTTTGCAGATTCTCAGTGAGCCAAGGATCATAGGAAGCAATAAATGAGAACATTTTATTCTGATGATCTTTTTTTTTTTTTCATTTGTTAAAATTAGTACACTTCAAAAATTACTTGCTTTTCTTTGGGTTGTAGGTTGAATATATTGAATATTTAAGTCGCAAAGTCAGTACGGAGATGGGCCTTCGAGAGCAACTTGACATTATCAAAATTATTGACCCTACTGCTCAGATATCCCCTACAGATAGTGAATTCATTATTGAGCTAAACTGTCTCACAGATGAAAAATTGAAACAGGTGAGTTAAGGTTTGTATGTATGCCTTTTTGGTTTTTTCAGTTCCTCTAGCATCTGTTTTGTCTTGCAAACTCTTAGAGTCGTGATCAATTCTTCTCTATCATTGTAATGTACAAGGAAATAGACCAGTGCTGTCAAGAAGGAAACCAATTCAAAAATGTGTTGTATGTATTAAACTTACATAAAAGACTGATCGTGTATTTGTTAGAAGTCTAGCAGTCAGTTCTGAAATGCTGGCATGTGTGTAATGAGTTAACCAGTACTGCTTATGACAAAGCTGATTCAGTTTCATGACTGCTGACTGGTTGTGGAGATGAATTTACCAAGAGAACATGAATAAGTGCTTCAGATTCAAAGGAATTAGAGGGAGAAGTAATCCCCTCCTTAAGGAGGAGTCTGTAAACTTAATGTAAAAAGATATGAACCAATATATTTTAAAGATGTTACAAAATACAGATTCTAAGAAGAATGGTGACTGGTTGGTATGGTAGGTATGTGCTACTGCCTGCTTTGTTGTGTTGTGAGGTATTGTTGGGAAGAGATGCAGAATCCTGGCAGGCTGAACTCCTGTGTGTTGCTCTGTGTTTGTGATTGTGATGAATGTAAAGATTGAAAAGGGTAAACAGGGTAAATGTAAAGATTGAAAAGGGTAAACAATCACCACTCTGGTGGATTTGGGCTACTTTATGCTTCAAGATAAGTATCATCTTAAAGTACTACTTCTCCTTTTTTTGATTGTATGTAGCAAAATAAATGGTTTAAATACTTGGGTAAATGTTGTAGTTCAGATGAACTTTACTGGTATTTCTGTTTTGTGTTATTACTGTAACTTGAAAACTGAGGGGAATGAGCAGAAGAGAAGATAAACAGAACCTTGTTACTCATTTTTCTTCTTTCTGCAATGAGGGTAGTACGTAGTTAGGTTAGTTCTCTTGGTGATTGTAAGGTGACTTAAGATTTAAGCAGCCACGGCGAAATGTTCTAAGAGATTAGCTGAACTTGTTCATCGTTACTGATGGGCAGTTTGGTTTCTTTTACATGCAAAGGTGTGTCTCAGTGCACTATTTATCAAGCTTTACTAATTCTATTGCATCTTTTCCAAAGGTGAGAAACTATATCAAAGAACATGGACCTCGTCAGCGATCTGCAAGGGAAAACTGGAAGAGGAGCAGCTACAGTTGTGCCAGTACCAGTGGTGTGAGTGGTGCCAGCGTCAGCAGCAGCAGCGCCAGCATGGTCAGCTCGGCGAGCAGCAGTGGTTCCAGTGTTGCTAACTCTGCTTCAAATTCAAGTGCCAACATGAGTCGAGCACACAGCGACAGTAATTTGTCTGCGAGCGCTGCAGAAAGAATCCGGGATTCAAAAGTAAAAGTTTCTAATTGCATACATATGTTTTAAGCTTTGTATCTTACTACTGTTGCTTAATTGATCCTAAGTGGGACATGAAAGGATGTGTTTAGTAACTGTGGATCTGCTGATGTTACTTAGCCGAGTCAGTACTGGCCATTTCTTCTGGCATGACATCTGTAGAGTAGGTCATCTGATTACTTTTGGGTAAGGTGAGTGAGAGTTCAATGATTTATCTAGCTTCATTAAGTTTTTTCAGACCAGACCTTAATATATCGTTTAACGTAGAAAGCACCTTTAAAGTTGCTAAGTAATATGCTGAACAACATCTCATTTTTGTCTGTTGTCTGTATTTTGACAGAAACGTTCCAAGCAACGGAAATTACAGCAAAAAGCCTTACGCAAGAGACAGCTGAAAGAGCAGAGACAAGCTCGTAAGGAAAGACTGAGTGGATTGTTTCTTAATGAAGAAGTGCTCTCTTTAAAAGTGACTGAAGAGGACCATGAAGGAGATGTGGATGTTTTAATGTGACAGGGGTGAAATTATCAGTGTTCTTTCTAAGCCTTAAACGTATTATTGTTTACATGTATTTCTTGACCAAATTTTGATTAACGTTAACAGTATAAACCAGGTCTTTCCTCAAGTATAATTTTTGTAAGATGTTCTAAGAGTTGAGTAACTTCAGCTTTTTGAGATTTAATTTTGCAAGTAAGACTTCAGAAACTTAATTGACTTCAGAAAAGCTGCTGATAGTTGTTATGGAAAACTGAACTTGGCTAACATGCTACTTTCTTGCAAGGCACATACCTAGGGATGCTTTTGGATGACACTAAGTATGCAGTTCTATATTCCAGCATTTTTTGTTTTCATAGTTTGTGTTATTAAACTTGGCTGTTTTTGTCTCTTTCTTTCCTGTTAGGAAAGTTGTTTAGCTTGGGGGAGGGGGTGAGTGGGATGGTACCAAACAGACTTTAATTCTGTAAGGCTTTCTGTTGGATCATACAAAATCAAAATATTGTGATAAATCCCATTGCTAATAGTTGCTGATTACCTCAAAGTACATAGAAAGTAAGAAGCAGGACTTCTAAAGCAGAAAATTTGTATACATAAATAATGCCTAATTGTATAGTTGTTTAGGAAGCAGGTAGATTTAAGAAAAGGAAAAAAGACAAAAAAAAAATACAATTTGCAAACTTAGTCTTTAAAAAATTATTTTGCAGCTCAGTGTCTAAGTCTGATCAATAGTAAAGGTTGACCAATACATCCCAAGGATTGCTGTAAAGAGATTTAAATGCAATACTTTTATGCATTAAAAGTACATTAATCTGTATTAAAGTTGTCTAGGACCCTTTTTAGAATAGTTAAAAATGCTATTGGAAACAGACTTGCAAACAAGAGGCGCACAGCTTTGGTGTCTCTTTTTCCTTTATTTCTAAATTTATATCTAAATTCATCTTGTAGGCAAGAAAGCTTAGGCATAGACAACAGCTCTGCTTTTCTAATTATATGCTTGCTATACTTGCCCCCTAGCTGAGGATTGAGTCTTCTGTGTGAGTTGCTGCACTGTTCTGAATGTGTTTCAGCATCCTGCTTTTGAAGTATCTCTTAAAATTCAGATGACAGGTGGGGAGGTAGAAGTAGCAGATTTAACCTGTTTCCTCATCATGACTATTTGTAAAGCGGCTTCTGTCCTTGCCTTGGAACTACTGGTTACGATATTCTTTCCACCAGCACCTGAGATAAAATTGATATTTTTAAATTTCAGTGTGAAACGTAAGGGGCTATAAAAGCATTTTCTAATTCTGAGTTCAGAAGGTGATTTTTTTTTTTTACTTTTTTTTTTTTATTAATACTAATGCTTTACTGCTTTCATTGTGCTCTCATTAACTAATGAGTTCAGCGTGGTCACAGGTGCCTGTAAATGCAGCATGTAGCCCAATCCTGCAGAATTGCACAGTCCACTTTATATAGATTTGGGGTGACTTGCTCACTCATTTTGCATGTCTTACACATACTTGTTTGCTGTGACAGCTCAAGTATCTTAATTTTAGAGGTGGCATTCCCTATGGCCCTGAAATAAGTATCTGAACAATGACTTCTGAAAGGGCTTTGGTGAGATACAAGTGAGGTCCATTCTCTAACTAGTACATGTGGACTTTGTCACTCTCACTGCTGCCAGACTTAGCCATTGATTAAAAAAAGCTGTGTAATGTCATTTTAAACTTGGATGTTAGCTACTCTGTATTGCCCATCATTTGGCTGCTAACCAGAAGTGACTGTTTCCTGTCAGTATTCACTTGCACTGCTCTATAACTGGTTGATACCTCTCTTCCTTCTGTAGAAATAATACTAAGAAGTTTTTAGTGGCATACAAGGATGCAGTGCCTCAGGGCGATGGAGTTTGAGGGGTGTCATTTTAGTCCATCTCAGTAGCCTTTCAGAGTTTAAATTCCTCGGGCTGTGTTGAGAGCTGGAACTCCTTGTTTTGATACCTGTCTGCTTGCTTCCCGAGGTTATTAAATGAGAGAGGATAGTATTTCCAGCTTGATCCTAAGAGAGTACAAATTAATCCAAGTGATTAAATTGTTCTGATTACTCACCTGCTGCAGTGGAGAAAAGTTCCTGGTGCCATGGTAGCTGGTTGGGGTAGGTCATCTCCAGCTGGATGCTTCCATTGCTTCAGTTCAGACAAATGGACATAAAAGTATGGGCTTACAGGGGTGCCAACTTACAGCTCTGTGATCTTGTGGTTCCAGAGTGATTTTAACCTAAGAATACAAAACTAGGAATGCTCTGATCAGATCCTTCATGACTGCTTGCTTCCCTCTGTGTTAAGTACTTGGCATCTCTGAGAATTGCACTAGGAATAGCTGTGGGATTCGGACTGTATCACATACTTCTATGTGCACTTTTGTCTTTTGCATCCTTCTTAGTTTCTAATGACACCCTAATTTTGAGTAGGGGTGAGAGGAGAGGTGTTGTTCTCAGATTCTGCAAAATACTGTATGCTTAAAATTAGTAGTGGATTCTTGTTGCGTTAGTCATTGAAATTGTTGTTAAACCTCATCTTGCTGATTCAAGTGTTCAGCCACTGCAGCTGCTGCTTTGTTTTTACAGGAGGCTATCTACAGCTTGCTGGGTTCAGATAGGTGCAGAACAACAGTAGACTGTTAAAATTCAGACTTATTTTGTAGTGTGTCTAAAGAAGAAAAACCAACAGCAAAACTCTGCGTTTCCTTCATTGAAGATAAATGTCTTTAAAAGCAGAATAGAGACACATAGGGGAAAAAAAATAATAGATGTATTGCTCCATGGTACTGAAGCTGTGCAACTATGTGCTTTGTACCCACTGTAATACAAATGTAATTATTTAAGCTGTGTAACATTAATGGTTTGCTTCCATGGTAACTTTTTCTCTAAAAAGGCTTAGAAGGAGCACTGAAAGTCTGATTGCAATAAGACTGTAAACAATAGAGAACATTCTTTTCTAATATAATTTTAACTATAAGGAAGAAAGCTAGCTGCCTGACAAACCTGTCTAATCTGTGTGTGTATCTGATGTTGCCCTTTGTTAAGACATGAACTATTTTTCTTTATGTGGGAAACTGATTAAAAGAGCATATGCTGAGTAAGGGGTGCTTACTAAGGAGCAATCAAGGTGTTTGCAAGGCTTTCCTAGGTTTAACTTTTAGTTTTCATACTGTGGTTTGAAACCTGTGAAGATCATGGTCGTTCTTTGGGGGAAAAATGGAAAACAAAACAAAACCCCACCACAACTATTTGAATTTATTCATATGCATTTACAACAGAGCGCATACATGGTATAGAAGCATATAAAATGGCAATATTTACCGTTCATCTATGCTGAATGGCCTGAAGCCATTCCTTTTTTCTTAATGCTCTTTGAGCTTTGAATTCAGTTGGTGCGTTGGTCTCTAAATACCAACAAACCTGGCTGTTCTGGGGCTCTTGAGGTTCATTCTCATAAGCCAGTTTTTCATGGCTGACGTTAGATTTATTGGTTTAAGATTCTGAATCTTGCGGTTTTTGGGTGCAGAAAGGACCTAATTAACCACTGTTTTCCATCTAAGAATGGCAAAGTTCAATTATTAATCTTCTAAGTGCAAATGTTAATAATATTCAATGCTTGACTGTTTTGACTATTAACTCTGATTAAGCATACCTGCATTCTCTCTCATCTGGCTAACTTTAAAGTACTTCTAAATTATAAATAAATTCTTCAGTTAAAAAAAGTGACGTTGAAGCCTTGAATACAGTTAATAACCAAAGCAAGGAGAAAGTGAGTTTTTTTTTCTTGGTTTTTTTTTGGAGTTGGGGGGTGAGATGGATGGTATAGTTTAAGTGGTACTGCTTACATTGAGGCTTTTTTTCAGGTTCTTTGCTAATTTTATTGCTAAGATGCACTTTTGTATAGAGAACTCTTTTATGTACATTCTGTATCTACTTCCCACAATGTTTATAGAGGTTTTTCTGAAGTTGTGAAGGATTTACCAATTGCCATGCTGATGACTGATGCTGTTTACTTCAAACTTTTGTTGTATTTGAAAATAGTCATGTGCATATTGGAATACAGGTTGGAATTAAAACTGATGACGTAGCAAATTTATTAAACTATGTGATACTTGTTCAGAACAGGGTTATTCATACATTGGGTTTATATATTCACTGTTCATGGAGAAAGAAGTAAAATGAAGCATGCAAACTCTTTCTTTGACAGAAGGCCCAGCAGTCCCTCCCTAACTAAAGTAGTTTGACCATAAAACTTGATCAGAATCCTTTCTTAGGGGGAAAAAATTACAAATGATATAACCCAAGTATTTTGTATTGAAACCTGTCTCTTTTGTTACTGATTTCTGTGCCGGAGGATTTTTGAGATATATACTGAGATATATCTATATATCTATATCTATCTATCTATATATATCTATATCTATCTATCTATCTATATATTGAGATATATACATGCTATGTAGCTGTGGGCCTGGATGTAGGAAACCTGATCACTTCTGTTGCTGGCAATAACTGGATTTTCTTCTGCTGTCATCCTCAGTGTCTGTAGCCATCAAGCTATCACCTATCCTGTAATATTTAAAATCCCTAACGAGACTGCCTTATAAACTCCTGGCCTATCTTGCTCTTAAAGGCATATGCATGGTGAATACGTGTCTGTATTGTAAATCAGTTCTCATCTGCTACAGTGAAGCAGGTATGGTGGAGATTCCAGAAACTGGAGATGCACACCAGGCTGTGCAGCAGCAGGCAGGACACGGTGGTGGCTTTGCAATAAGCAGAGTTTGAGTAGGCTACTGTGAGGATGCTCTTGTCCACCTGTGTGTTCTGTCTTGTCTTTGAACTTCCTTTCATATTCTCTGTCTCAGCAACCTTGGAGTTTTGTGTGTTGCATTATGAAAATTGCTCTTCTTCCCCCCCACCCTGGAAACAAGCACTTTCTGAAGAGGTGAGAACAGCTGGTTCACTGGTGTTCCTCAGTGTTCAGAAAGCTAAAATTCACCGGCCTAATTCTGTACGTATTGCGGGATGGTAGAGGGTGGGTGGGGATGGAAATACACATAACAGCAAATCTTGTCAAAACGTCAGAAACCCGTAATTGTGGAGCGTGTGACTGAGAGAATGTAGAATACAACTGTGAAGGTACTGCTGTTGTGATGCTTTGCCTTTACTTAACAGCTGTGCTTATAGGATGCTTTCACCCAAAGGTGAGTGAGCGTGCAAAGTACTTTGCAGCAAAATGAATGGAAATGCTTCCAAGGTCCTTGGCTCCTTGTGCTCACTCACACTGAGGATTTGTTGCTGTATGGATGGTACCCAGAAGCTTTTGCTTGTGTTTTCTGAACCAGGTGGTCTCACTGAGCTGCAGTGCTGTGGACTCCTGAACCTCCTCAGGAAGTCCCATTGCAGCAGTTCATTGCTCAGCCACTCAGCTGTTACCTCGGAAATGGATTTTCTGGTTTGACTGTGGAGTGAGTGTGTTATACTGTGTGTTGTGGAACTCATTATCACTACTTAAACGTTTCTTCATTTATCCTTCTCTCACGTGTAACAAGTTTCACTTGTCTTGCTTGGTGGCCAGGCACTACCTGGGCGTAAGTTGAACCAAAATTTCCACACTGGCAAAATAAACCAATTGATAAATTTCCTTTATTAAATTGTTAGGAAAAGATAGCACTGGGTATGATCTTGCTGTCTTCAGCCTTCTCTAGCTACTGGCCTGCATTATACACTTTATCTAAACATTTACTAGTACAGAAGAAGCTATAATTTGATTCCCTGAGATCCTTTGTATGTGAGCTTCAGTGTCTTGTGTCCTATTAGATAGAAGACTTTTTTCACTCCCTTGCAGAACACCCATCTCTTCTAAATAGTTTTGTTGGTGCCGAGTTGGAATTTCAATTCAAATCTGCATTTCTGATCTGCAATCTCATTTTATGCTCCTTTGCACAGGCTTCCATCAGCAGCATCACTTGTGTGACAGCTTGTCTCTTGTAATGCAGACTACTTTCCTGAAGCTAAAATGTGGTAGATTAGCTGTGCTGTGGAGTTTCTCCAGTGCTACTTGGGTGTCAGTACCTGCTGCATTTCTGGGTAGTTTATGTGGGAGAAAGATTAATGGATGTGTGTAGGAGGTGACTGATGCGTAGTGAAGATAACTAATTCACTCGGTCCCACCAGAGGGAGCACTGTAGCCGTTGTAGTTCTTGAGAATCCAGCTGCTTGCGTTGCTTGCAGCAAATGATTTTCTTGTTGTTATTTTACATCCTGTTTAAACAAAAAATATGAGGGGAATTAAGTTTTGTAGTAATTCTGGGGAGGAAGCTGATTGTACACTGTGCCACTGCTTTAAACTTCCCACTTGGTTTTGCATTCAGCCTTCCTCAGTGTGAGCTGTGGATTTTGCACCTGGTAAGGCTGTGTGCTGATAGAAAACGAGCAGGCAGCTCTTAATGCACTGATTCTCATCATATAGATGCCTACTGTATCACTGGGAGGCAGCAGGGAGAACATGTAGTTGTGCCATTATTTTTTAGAGTAATACCTTCTGCATGGGGCTTTGGGGCTTCCTTTGGAGCAGAGGAAAGTGCTGCTTCAGCTGGAGCTGTTCTGTAGTGAAGTTTTCATTTATTTTTTTTCTCTGCTTGTCTGACAGTTCTTGCTAGTGCTAAAAAGCTCACTAATGGACTTCACAACAGAGAGAATGTGAGGACCTCTCCTTGGAATCTCAGGTTCATTATTGAAGCCAAGCTTTTATTGGCCTCATACAGGGTTAGGAAGACATTGAGAAAATGCGAAGAGAAATGCAAGTTCTAGTCACTGAATGAAATACTTATTTAGACAAATGTTTGTTCAGTGTGTGGCTCTTTCTCAAGAGCCATTTATATCAATAGAAGTACATAAGCCATTATCAGATACAGAAGCCTTACAGCAGTGCTCCACACAAATCCAAAAGCAGAGCAACTGTAAGCAAGGCATTAGTGAAACCAGCTACAGATCCTTACCTGCCACTATAAGTTAATAGAAATATTTAAATGTATGTAAATATCTATAGGTTATATATATAGTTTTTTGATTGAAAATTATCAAAATACCTTAGCAGAGAGATGCGTTCTCACAATCAGTTGGAAAGCTGTTGTTGTCAGGCCTTGTGTGCTGGCTGGTTGTGGGTGATCTGAGACTTCTTTTGCAAGTGTATTTCTGGTCCTTGTGTCCACTGAGCTCCTGTAAGGAAGTGCAGCTTCTTTCTGTAAGTGCTTCTCATGGGAGAAATAGCATCTTGCAAATCCCGTGACCTACTAGCATTCACCTTCACAGCATACTTGGCCACTGTTTTTTCACTGTCAGGAGGACTGGTATCATTGCCTAGTGCTGAGAAAATCCCGGGCTTGGAAGTGCTCAGAAACATGGGTGTTTCTCCTGACTGCTTGCAAGAAGGGATGTTTCTGACTGTATTGATTGGTTAAATGTTGTCATCTGAGTCTAACACCTTTAATGAGTTGCACTGTGCCAGTATATCTTCAAAATACAAGCTGCCTCATGTCTAGGAGCTGTATGCTACGTCTGCTGTGGGACAGTTGATGTGATGCTGCTCAAATGCACTTTTCATTTCAAGATGGAGAACTGACCTGAAGGGTGCTTGGTTCTGCTGTGACTACAGTGTGCAGTTTCTTGTGAATGCATTGCTTATTGCTGCTTATGTATGGGAAAAATTACAGAGCAAATGGTCTGAAAGCTAAGATGCCGAGTTCAGAATAGCACTGCAACATCTGCCTAGCTGCCTATCCGCAAGGTGGCTGCTGTGGAGACTTCCTTCCTGGGCTCTCGGTAGCAGATTCTGGTCATTCTGGAATTTCTCTCGTAGGGAAAATGTGTGCCTGGCTAATTTTGAAAGGGAGTAAACCTTTAAATGATGATTGCGGAGTAAAGAGCTTTAACAGAATCACAGAACTGTGGAGGCTGGGAAAAACCTTTAGAGATCGAGTCCAACCCCCTGCTAGAGCAGGTTCCCTACAGCAGGTTGCACAGGTAAGGTGTCTGGATGGGTCTTGAATATCTCTAGAGAGGGAGACTCCACCTTTCCGGGCAGCCTGTTCTGCTGCTCTGTCATTCTCATGGTAAAGTTCTTCCTTGTGTTCCAGTCTCTGCCTGTTGCCCCTTGTTCTATTGTTGCTTGCTACAAGGAAGAATCCGCTCCCATAGCTTGACTCCCACACTTCAGTTATTTATAAATAGTGATGGGATCCCTCTTGGCCTTCTCCAGGCTGAACAGCTCCAGGTCTCTCAACCTTTCTTTGTGCTGAAGATGCTCCAGGCCCTTCATCATCTTTGTGGCCCTCACTGAAGTCTTTCTAGAAGATCCCTGTCTCTTTTGAAGCGAGGAGCCCAGATCTGAACACAGTGATCCAGATGTGGCCTCACCAGGGCAGAGCAGAGGGGGAGGATCACTTCTCTTGCCCTGCTGGCTGTGCTCTTTTTAATACCAATGTCCCATTGGCCTTCTTGGCCACCAGGGCACACTGCTGGATCATGGGCAAATGCTTATCCACCAGGGCACCCAGGTCCTGCTCTGCAGAGCTCCTTTCCAGCAGATCAGACCGTAACTTGTACTGATGTGTGCAGCAATTCCTCCCCAAGTACAAGACTCTACATTTGCTCCTGTTGAACCTCATCAGGTTCCTCTCTGCCCAGCTCTCCAGCCTGTCCAGGTCTCGCTGAATGGCAGCACAGCCCTCAGGTGTGTCAGCCACTCCTCCCAGCTTTGTATCATCAGCAAACCTGCTGAGGGTGGGCTCTATCCCTTCCTCCAGGTTGTTGATGAAGATGCTGAACAAGACTGGACCCAGCACTGACTTCTGGGGTACACAAGTAGTTACAGACCTCCCACAGTGTGATACACATTCTTCCTAAAAGCCTACATAACTGTCTTGTATTTCTTGTTATCTAGTTCCTGTCTACATTTCCTGAAAATAAGTGCAGCATGGCGGTCATGAAGACTCCTTAGGAGTTACTGAAAAGATGTTTTTAATTAATCATAGACCTTCCTACTTGTTTAAGTAATTCTCATTTCTTTGTATTTGTTGCCATTCTTAGGTAGTTAAAAGGCACTTGATTTATTCCCTGCTTCCTTTTTTCAATGTAGAAAATGATTAGTTGTGGGGTTTTGTTTCACTTTCTTGTCCTGTTTGGTTTGATTTTTTTTTTTTTCTTTTTTTAGTACTAGGAACCAAGGAAGAGCTGAATCAAGTTCCTTTTAACAGCTGGCTAACTTTCACGAGTGCACAACACTGTTGCATATAGTTTAGATCACTTTTCAGATATAATGTCTCCTGTGTTCAACTTCAGTGATCAACTTTGCTCAGTAATTGATCGAACTGTCACATATTCATTTAACATTCTTTAAATCATATCTGATGTTGAGCCAACTCTGCTTGCAATAGACCCTGTCTGGCAGTACAGGGTTCCAGGGCCTATCGGATGTAGGCTTGGTTAAGATCTGTTGACTTGGAAAATTACCCATTTTTTACATTGGAAGCAATCACTCCAGAAACAATTTATATTGGCAGATTTAGGAGGCAGATACATACATGTGTAAGCACATGCAAGTATTTAATTTCATTAAATGAAATGTGAAGAAAAAGGTGCTATGGTGCCAACAAATCTTTATGAAGCTTGAAAGAACTTTTTTTTTCTGTGAAGTAGTTAATAAGGTGAATTTATTTACCAAATAGAGAGTATTCACAGTAGATGTATGACTTGTAAACACGTTGCTCAACAAAAGTCCATGTACTTCCTCCTGAAACAATTTAGCTCATAAAACTGTTTGTAGAAGTTACAAATGTTAGCCAACCAAAAATGAAGCAGTCTAAAATCTCAGTACAAACCCATTTGTGGACAGATAAACCCATTTGCAGGCAGATAAAATGAGTGTAATTTATGGTCGAGATACCTTATTGGCACATGTATTAAAATTCTGGAGTATGTCTGTTTTTCTTGGTATTGCATTAGCTGTAATTTCTATGTAATGCTTCAATTCATTTATATATTTGCACAGGACACTATCTGATAAAAGAGTGCCAAACTGTGTATAAGGAGGTCATCACTTTAGCTTAATTGCGCACGAATTTCCTGCGGGCTCTGATGCTGAAGACCAATAACAAGACTGCTACAGCTAGAATAAACTCATTAGCCTATAAATTTAGAGCTTCTACCTGCTTTGCAAAGAGAGAATCATCTCTAAATGAGCCTAGTAACATTGATTTGTGATTAATCATTTTACTTAGTGACTCATCTGTGATCACGGTACAACAAAAATGTCATGTTTGTTTAGTGGCATTAACTCCATTTATCTTCTCTGCATTCAGAGAATTGCTGGGTTGTCAATGTGGGATTGGGAATACAGCTCTGAGCAGTGCTGTTGCTAAAGGACTTACGATGTCAGTTTATCTAAAACAGAAGTTAGACCACACAAAAGAATAATTTTTTTGATAAATGTTCCCTTCTTTGAGAACTGGTTGTTCTACTTGATCAAGCCAAAACATTTATGGTGATGATTGTGTGCAAAAAAACAAATTAAAAGCAAATTAATTTAACCCTAAAAATTATATTTATTGTAGTTGCTTCTGTTATTATTATTTTTCTAGGGCTGTCTGTGTAAGTTAACAATACTCTCAACTCTGTATTTTGCCAAGTAAACCCAACTGTTGCCCGTTACTTCTAGTTTGCCATGTTGTTATGACATTCCTAGTTAGATGCCTTCAGAATGACTTTTCTAAAAATGCTCTGACAAAGTGTTTATGGAAAGTGATAGTCGTCATCTTTAGGAAGTATTCTGTTAATGGCTCTGTGTTAAGAAATATGGGAAACCCTTCATGTTTACTTTCATTAGATTAAAGAAGTCTGAAAAGAACTATATTGTTCTTTGCTAAGACTTGCATTGCTCAAAAAATGGAATTAACACATTAAGAACTTTTTTTTTTTTTTTTTATAGCCTTCCCTATTCAACAATGTCATGATGGCAAAGATCTTCTTTCCCAGTCCAGCAAATAGAGACTTGGTCTGGAAAGGAGATGCCTGATGTCTCACGAGTGATGCCACACTCCTGTGCCTTAACTGTTGGCAGTGCTCTTGTCTTTTGCTATTCCTCTTCTGCATTTCAGCTGTTGTGTTCAAAGTAAAGTCTCTTTCTTCAGATGTCTTTCTACAGAAGTCAGTGTTGCAGCACCAAGATCTTAACCAGGGCTTCTGCTCATTGCCAAAGTGAAAACTGAAGATGAATCACCCTCGTGAGCATTTCTGTACTCTTCAGCACAGTACTGTGAACGTGCCTGGAGAAGGATGAGGTTCTTAAGAGCAGAAAACACTGTACTGATTTCCCCAGTGTTACAGTTGGAAAGATTAGTGTGGTGGAAATGTGATGCAGGGGTGAAATGGCAAAAGGGACAAACAGGGGAAGAATGCTCACCCCTCTCCAAAGATCTGGGCTCATGGGGAAAACTCCACAAAGGAGGGATCTCAAACCGAGGTCCTTTCAGTGGCTTTCAGTGTCTAAGAGAGGTGCAGCCAGGCTCCACTCCTTCAGCTGTGCTCCCAGGGCTGACTGTCCTTTCCCCAGGTGATCAGTCAGTGTTCAGGCTGTGACTCAACAGTTCCCATACACCCAGTGAGACTAAACTTGTAAGAGTTGGATGTTTTGTCTTAGGATAATTGGATGTGGGTCATGACAGAAGTCCGGAAAGCTTTTGTTTGGCAAAGTATGCCCTGATTAGGTAGCATTGTTAAAAATATCCAAATACTGGGGAAAGTGCTCTCTGGATAGTCTATGGGTAAGTAATTTTCGTGCCACACAGGAGAGCAGACAGAAAGCAAAGTATAATTCATGTTTTCTGACATGGAGCATGTACTAAAGCTGAATGTCACAACACAACGTGGGGCAGTACTGAAAAGAGCTGTAGCTACTTGTAATGCAGATTCCTGATTTTTGTTCCTTTTATAGATACTTCCCAACAAAACAGAACCTGGAGCATGCAGAGCAAGCCATCTCTGAAGCTGAAGACTGGAAAAAGAGAAGTTACAAACGCTGATTAGCTAGGTGCTGTTTTAGCCAAAAAGATCATTTTGCTCATCTTTGTATAGTGGTAAGATGATAAAAGGATTCACACTGAATATCAGATCATAGAATCATAGGAGGAGAAAAGATGAATCTGAGAAGGAAAGAAAGATCCTGGGAAACTTTGGTGAATGAGCAACGTGTACACCCAGGGTGTCCAGTGTGGATGAAAAATACACATCTGTATTGCTTACTGAAAATAATAATCTGAGTTAGATCTCTACCTCAGGAAATTACTTTAAAATCACTAATCACTTGCATGCATACATAAATATGACTGGCCTTTGGTTCTATATCTAGAGATGTGCTTTCAGGCTTTCTTGTGACTCCAGAGGCTGAAACTTATCTTTAAAGGAAGAAACACATTCCTGCAATTTTATAATGGTATCACTGACGCTTTAATAAAAACAATATCTACTTAGAAAGCTTGGATGATGCACTGGGGGATTATCTGTATTGTCAGTGTAAGAAATCTTGAATTTAAAACAGTCTTGTTTGCAGCTTCTGTGGGAGGCCTTTTTTCTTTAACTTTACTGCTCAGACTGCCCATTTTCTGTGCAGTTTTGTAATGATCAGTATGAACATGCTCGATCTGTTCAAGCTGAATCATTCAACCTAAAGTTCATTTGTTTGACTAAAGTCTCTCTAGAGCCACTTGTGGCCTGATGGCTAGCGTGGCACAAAGATACTAGTGCTCCATAAATGTGTACATAAATCATTAACTACTTAATTTGGGTTTGGAAACCAGAGGCAACAGAGTGCTCCATGGGGAAGAAGCTAAATTTGTCTCTCTCCATCATGAACAAGCCATCTGCAGGGAGCTGGAATGCATTAGAAAGATGAACAGTAATGGTGGAGGTGAATATAGGTCTTCTGTTGCAGAAGAGCACAGCAGTTCTTGCAAGCAAGGAATGCACTGAAATCCAGGGTCTGAGACAAGAAACTTAACTGGAGCAGGAGGGATCTACTGATCTAGGCAGCCATTTAGTAGTACTGTCAAAAAAGAAAAAAGTTGAGAGGGATCTTATTTTGGGTTTTGGAAGGTGGCATGGGGAATAAGACTGCTTGATGATAAGGGAGAGAAGTTTTGGTGCTTATTTAATGCCGCTCAGTAGGATTTCATGCTTTAAACAGACCTGAAAACCCCACGTCAGCAATATTTTTGTCATTCAGACTGACTTTTTCTCATCGCTTCCCTTGTTCCTTTCCCGTGGTTATTTATTGAGGAGCTGTGTCCTGCTGACTGATGTTCTGAGAGGAATGTTATTGCTGTTGGAGATTGTGCAAGGGATTCTGTCTTTGTGCTGGCGCAGGGCAAAAGATTTGGAACTTCGTAAAGGGAAGCTGTGAGAAGTTCAGTTTTTAGACATAAATTGATGGAGAGCAAGTGTAAGTATTTTGTAATGAGATCAGTGAAAGAACTCCACTGTCTGAAGCTTTTGTTTAACTTGTTCAGTCAAACGAGGCTGGGTGGGTGTATTTAGATATCTCAATGCATAGAGCCCCAGTGCTGTTTGTGTGCTGAAGCTGGCTGATCCCATACCTGTCCCTGCCAGCCTGAGAGATGGTTTTGCCCCAGTTCATAAAAGGAGGAACTGAAGGTGCGGTGAGGGGAGCCTGCCAAATATTGAGCAGAATGGGAAGCAGGACCCTCCATCCTTCTTCCTGACTTGGCTTTTTGTATCTATTCCTTTTTTTCTTAACATTACAGCACTACCAGATTACACCTTTTCTTCCTCAAATTGTTCAGTTGATAGTGTTGTGTGAAGAGTAGGGTAAATGGGGGTCTGCAGGTGCGTTCCCAAGTTCTTGTATTTGTGCCACACTGCCACTCTGTTAACAATGTGTAACTGCTTCAGGAGCAAGCGTTTTGGTATTTCAGTAATATATTTTTTAACGGAAGGCTTTGCCTACCAAATCTCAGTGACAGTTTTCTATTTAGTAAAGCAGACATTTTTAGAAGTTCTTCTGTAAGCATCAGATGGGCTTTCTTATTCTTAGGGAAGCATTACTTAAGTATTTGTGCCAGTGTCTCTCAGTGTTTGATCTGTCCTAGATGAGATGTTTGCTTTGTCTTAGAATACATAGCATCTAAGTGGTCTACTTCAGGTCTTGATGGAGGTACAAATTTGGAAGAGCAGTATATGAAGGAGTACCATTTTGGAAGGCAAACAGGAACATCACAACCACAGAATTGTAATCAGTCACTTCAACATAAGGATCTTAGCAGTGTGCTGGAAGATGAAATGCAAGTGGCAAGCCAGCATTGTAGCAGAGATTTGTTTTACTTTTTAGTATAAGACTTAGAGATAGCTTGTCAGCTCTGATAGCTTGGAAGGTCAGCTACAGTGGAGGATAAATATATTGAAAGCAGTAGTAGGTTTTCAGGGGTAACGTTTTAATTTTATTTCAGATATCAGGTGAAAGTAACTCCAAAGAATTTAACCCAATAAACCGTTGCTGTGTTCAAGACAGCAGTGTAAGGAGTACCTTTTTTTTTTCTATAGTTGCTAATAGCAACTTATGTGGCGGACATAAGTGCAGCGATTTAAAAGGACGCTGTGGTAATGTGAATTTCTTCAAGTAGTTAAATAGGGATGTCTTTCACCACAACGGCCATGTCAGCTCTGCTCCCTGTCACAAAGGGAAGGGCAAATGAACTTGCTGTTTTTATTTCCTGTTTTTGGGTTGTTTTTTTTTTTTTTTTGAATGAGAGGTTTTCAGAAAGCTGACAGTAGCCAGTCTAGTATGTAATTTTATCTTGATTTATTTGAATTAGTGAAATCTTCAGTAAATACATCTTAGTGTACTTCTTAAATATTTCTCTTTAGAGATTAAGCTTCCATTTACTTGGACTCCAGACTTCAATTGCAGCACCTGACGGATTTCTTGAGAAAGGGGAAGTGCTGAAAGAGGAAAGGAAGGTCATTGCACACAGAGCCATTGCACCGAGCAGGAGCATGCCTCAGCTGCTAATCTGAATGCCACGCGAGTTTGTACATACAGCAGGAGGCACGGCTGAGCCGCTTAAACTCTAGATTTCTTTTGTGTGTGTCGGTCAGGAGGCGTGTTTGTCTATGGTGAAAGAAGTTGCTTTTCTGCGTGGTGTTCCTGGCTGTGTGCTGCTGTGTGTGTAAGAGTGGCTGCATTCATGGTGCTCACAGAATCACAGAATGGCCAGGGTTGTTGGAAGGGACCTCAAGGATCATGAATCTCCAACCCCTATGGTGGCCACAGGCAGGGCCACCAACTTCCCCATTTCATAGCAGCCCAGGCTGCCCAGGGCCCCATCCAACCTGGCCTTGAACACCTCCAGGATGGATGAGGCATTCACAGCCTCTCTGGGCAGCTGTTCCAGCACCTCATCGCTCTCATAGTAAAGAGCTCCCCTCTGACATCCAGCCTCAATCTTCCCTCCCTCAACTTCAAACCCTTGTCCTGCTATTAACAACCCTTTCCAAGAGTTGGTTAATGGGGGGACAGTGCTTCAAGCAAAACCCCTGGTGGGGATACTGTGCACAGTGGCATACAAACTTGTCAGAAGAGCCTGGTAATTAAATGACTAGTTGTCAGGGAATGTTCTACAGGTGGCATTCTCCCCGTGCCAAAATAAGTCCTAAAGGCATAGCTAATTTCAGATGTGATGCAGTTTGCTGTCTGCTATTGTGTGTATGGTATGTATGTATGGTATGGCATGTGTGTTCTTAAAGAACAAGTGCTATTGCCTTGGTTTGAGGCCTTTTTGCAAAGACTGTAGAAATTGTTAATGGGATTTTTCCTGCCTGTGGTGAGGTCTGGACTTGGCAATGTCAAAGTGGAAATGAAACACCTGTGCTCTGTCCTGCTCCATCACCTCTGGTGCCCTGCTGGCTCTGCTAAACCATCCAGGTTGAAATGGCACAGACATCTGCCCTCCTTAAGTGCTGGTGCTTCTGTCCATCAGAGAGAGAATTCCATTGGGCAACATCTTGAAGTGACCCAGAAGTATTTGCCAGGGCTCAACTTTTAATAGTTTCTTTCTGGCCATTGCTGCTTCTGTTGTCCTAGGAGTTTACTCTTTAAACAAGTACTGCCTTGGCCTCCTGGGACGTGCAATTACTTGGTAATCTCAGCAGCATGTCAACGGTTTACGGGCTGGTCACACATGCAAGCACAGCACAAGCAAAGAAATTAAGGATTCCTTTTGGAGCAGAAATGAGTTGCTTGAAAAAACCCTGCTCCAGGTTGGAGCCTCTCTGTGAATTCTGCATGCTGCAGTGTCTCTGACTGGCTTCTGAGAGCCATGTTTGCAGACTCTGGCTTCAAGGGGTAGGAATAGGCCTTGTGTTGAAGTAATTGTGGCAATTGTCCTTGAGACATCGCTTGGCTGTGCAGTACTCAGAAGCGTGGTCTTCTGCCCTGCTGCTGTTCCTAAGCGCGTCCAGATTTAACTGAGAACCTGGTAAATGCTTTGGGAGCTTTACAGAGGGGAAGAAATGGTCAGTATTTTTGAAAGATGTATGTATTTTCTGCTATAATTGCGTAGAATATGGCCATAACGTGATCGGTTCAATTAAAAGCATGTCAGTAAAAGGCAGTTGTGTGCTACATAAAAGGGCCTTTTGTTGAAAACCGGCCTGAATTACGACTGTTTTATACGCATTAATTTGCTTTGTACATACAGAATGGAGCTGATTGAACAGCGTGATTGTCTGCTGAGAGCTGAAAAGCAGCACTTGCTGTAGGTAATTTAAATTGAGCCCTATTATCATTTACGGATTTATTCTGCTTAGAATCAATAAGATGAAAAGGGGTCTGAAAGCTTTAAGCTAATGCTAATCACTTTTGGGTCAGTGACTCCTTGTGTTTAAGTTATGTACTTCTTCCTTGTCTTCACAGAGCTACTTGGAAAGTGAAATATTTAAAATATCTGCCACTGAAAAGAACGCCCCCTCTTACTTCACAGAGAGTGTTTTGTTATACTGAAGAAGTTCCCTGAGAAGGAAGTGATACCAACCAAAAGCACAGAAGAGATGCTCTAGAAAGAAGTTCAGCATAAGTACCCCATAGATTTTGATTTTAAAGCAGCATTCTGGCGCTCTGGTGATTGAACTTGTCCTTAACACACAGAGTGAAGCCAGGTTTGGGTAGTTCCTATTATGGGGATAGTTTTGTTTCTGGATAATTTCTCTTTCTGGGTTAGAGGTATCGCTGGACCTGGGACAGAAAAGACTAAAAGGAGGGCAGAACCAAGCTGGTTTTGAAGCAATCAATTGTGGGAATACAGTGAAACAGAATTAAAAAAGGGTGTTAATTGGTTAAGTAGGACTGGAAATAAAAAATAAAAGCAGTTTGACAAATGTAATTGTCTGATAAGACCTTGATTTGTTGTCTTCAGGGCTGCAGGCGAGAGACAAAGGTGTGCTGCATGATGGGACAGGCTCTTAGAAGAAGAATTTCCCCCCCCCATCACTCTGAGCAAGGAGCTGTGCCACAGTTCCCAGCCCTCCAGACTTCCTCTGTTCCTTTTGGAGTTTAGGTGCCAAAAATACAGCCTAAATAGAAGGTGAGGAAAAATTGACTCCTATTGCAGTAAGAATGTCTACTGCATGAATAACACATATATTATGAAAAAAAGTCATTTACTGGCTGTGTAGTATAGATAGACTGTGTTCTTTGTAACGAAGCCAGGAAGCAAGTGAGAGGAGTGTGCTGAACTGGATCTGTTTAAGAACTGGATTTGCAGTTCTGTGACAGAGCTCTCCAAAATCTACAACTTCTCCCAGAGTGCCAGAGACGATACAGAAACAGCGCTGCAGTGAGAAGGGCCCCGTCAGTCTTGATTTTGCCATTTCTCCTTGTTTTGACAGAGCAGATCATTCCGGCAGGCAGGAGGGCGCCCTGGGTGCTGCCTCCTGAAGCGCTGCGTGTCCCAGCAGTTCTGAGCCTTGGGTGCTGTGGGCAGCACTAAGTGCTGCAAAAGGATGGTACGTCTCGCTCCAGGTGTGGGAGGTGCAGGGGACCAGTCACAGTTACCATTACTTTTTCAAGGCCCAGCTGAGCATCCCAGGCACTGCACCCTGCAGCATCTCTCTTCAGGTGCGGGGAGGTTAGAGCTGGGCTGTGGGGATGGAAAAGTAGTATGGTTAGGATGGCACATCACAGGTGTTGTAGTTGGAAAGAAACAATTGAAGAAGAAATGCTTACCTGTATCTGAGATGTAGGCTTGCACTGGAAAACTCCAAAAAGGAGGGCTCTCCAGAAAGAGATCCTTCCCCAGTGGTGGTCAGCCCTTAAATGGGGTCTAGGAAATCACCCAGCTGAATTGTCTTCACCTGTGCTCCTATGGCTGATCCAGTCCTTGCCTCAGGTGATCAATCAGTGGTTCAGGCCATGACTCAACAATTCCCATACACAGGCATTTAAGCAATGGGTGCTTTTACAGCTACGGTTTTCCACTCGATGCTGCTGTTGGAGTGGATTGCTGAGCTTTGTTTTGTCAGCAAGGTAGCTTTTCCTCCTTGTACTAACTGTCCCCAGATACTCTGGACCGTGACTTTAGTTGTAGCTCTCTTAAAGGAGTTTTAAAAAAGCACGTTAAACTTTCTTGTATTAAAATGGGATGGGGCAGCTAATATGCTTTCTCGCAATAAATAGCTATAAAAACATCAAAGGTTTGGATAACTGTTAGCTGTGTATTTTGTAATGCCTATTGTATTTCCATTTTGTTAGCTCTATTTAAAGAGCGGTATTATCATGCCCCATTTCCTGTTAGATAGTTCTATTTGTCTGCACTACAGGAGGCAGGAGATTTTAGGTCCAGAAGAAATTATCTCTCAGTAAATTACTCCTAACTCCATTACTGAATACTAAGCACTCTCCCCTGGCTGCGTGAGCAGCTTGAAGAGATAACATTGCAATTTGTTTATTTGTTTTGTCCCACGTATATAGGTGACACACGGACTCATCTGAGCAGAGACAGCGATAACTGACAGGTACATTAGATCAGACACATATAGCAAAGTTTACTTTGATTATGTAGCAAGTGTGAAGACGTACGGTAGCTGATGTCAGTTTGATCTCTCATAGTATATAATGGCTTGTCTCTTTCATGGCTGAATGGACACTAATTTTTGTCTAATAGGTAAGCTATCAGTTGAGAGTGTTTTAGAGAGTAGCCAGAGTTTTTTATCCTACTGAAAGGGAAACCATTCGTGAAATTATTTTAAAATTTGTTTGGATTGCTTGTTGTATTCATTTTTCTCCTTCTCAAGTCCTCTGTTTACTCAAAGGTACTAAAGGTACAATATTTCTGAAGGACCTGCTGTGAATCTATTGCAATGTGTATGAGACCTTTCCATATTAAAATAGTTGCAGAGAACTGAATATGTTGTCTATTTTGATGAGTGTCTGCCAAGCTGCAAAGTCTCTGCACCACTTTTTAAACTATAAAGGGAAAGGAGAAGCCATGTTCTGATATTACGATCCCTTTCTACTCCCTTCTAGGTAACGTAGGAAGGATCTAAGACTGCAGTGTTTGTAGATGGTATGTTTTCTTACTGTTGTGTGGCCATGATTCTGGTTCCATTTATGAAAACCTTTTCAAAATATGTTTTTGCAAGGCGTAATATAACAGATCTATAATGTATTTACATTAAAAATTGACAAGCTCTGGAAGGGAAGGGTAATGTTCTGTGTGTCATGGCACAAAGGCAATTCCAGCAGAGACACCCATGAGGAACAGTTGCTTGTAAATTTTGGAGATGTCCATTTAAGAAAGGGGAAAAAAAAATCAAATTTTTGGTTACTACAAGTGTGGTAGAATAGTTAACATCTCTGCACCCTGCTGTGTATGCTCGTGGACTCAGGCTTATTTCAGCATGGTTCCCTCTTGTTTCTCGCTAACAGGTTGAGCTGTTTTAGCTCTAATTGAAGTGATACAGAGTGAGGTGCAAATCCCTGGCATGTGTGGAGTTTGTTCTTGTTCGTTGGGTTTTTTGTCTTTCTACCTAAGTCATTACTGCTGTGTAGAACTTCTCATGAAAGACACTGTGTTGCTGGGGATGCTGGGGAGATGTGAATGGACACCACCTTGTCAAAGGCAGGATGGGGATAATGTCTTTTCTTTCTGTTGGATCCAAATGTTCTTCCATAAGCAAATCTGCTGAATGCTTCAGTTTTGAGGCTGTAAACAATTGTGTCAATAAGCCTTTGCATTTTCTTTTTATTTTTGCAAAGGGTCTGATAGCAGAAAACAAAACAAACCTTAATAATAATAGTAAGGCTTAATTTTAATCACAAAAGGGGGTTGCTTTTAGATACTTCACAGATGTTAAATATTGAAAACCTCTGTTGACATCGAGAAATGAATATTTGTAGCGTTTCCTGAGGTATGACTCTGTTTCCTTTGCCTGTCGCATGTGAGAAGTGCATCTTGACTTGCATTAGGTAAATTACTGCAGAAGTGTGTGCTGCTTTCCTCTGCCCTCAGTGGAAAGGTGCTTGCTTCAGATGAGCACTGTGAGTTTCCAGCCTTTTTCAGTTTACAGACTGGAGGGTTTCACAACTGCAAGTTTCAGAATTAACTATATATTCACAGGAGCCTGCAGAGCAGGGGTGAAGCAGTGAACTGAAGGAAGTTTTCAAGTGAATTGTGATATTGTCTAATAGTGAATTGTCCCTCTATTTCCACTGAGCTATGATTGGTGTCCTTACAGTGTGACTGAAGTTCCTGAACCTTGGCTGCTGCTGGCCAGCTCGTATAGTCAGCAAGGTTGGAAAAGACCTCCCAGGTCTCCTAGTCCAACTGTCCACCTACCACCGATGCTGCCCACTATACCATGTCCCTTCATACCACATCTGCACACCTCCTGGCTGTGACCTCAACTGAAGCTCAAGACCAGCTTGTGGAAGCTGTGGTCACTGTGGATCTGCAGCATAGATGTGTGCTTGTCTTATGTGTTTTCAAGAGTAGCTGCTCTTGAAGTGGCAGCTTAATGAGATAAAATCTGTAAGACTCATTAGTAATGGCCATGTCCGTGCTAGAAACAACCAGTGGGGTTCTCTCCTGCTGTCACTTGGGCTTGGGATGAGAAACTGAGATGCAGGTTGTGTTCTTGTTTTTAAAATCAAGACTTTCCTGTATGCTCTATAGTAGTGCCTTGAGCTGCTGTTTTCATGTCCTTACCGCTGTCCTTAGCACTCCTTTCTGCTCTGCTTAGGAGGATTGCTTGTTTGAAGAACTGGGCTCAGAGGAGTGCGCTCCATGAATTCTCCAAGCAGAAGCCACAGTGTGTGAATGTGTTCCATCTCCTCCTGTGTCCTCCGTGTGCAGCTCCCTGCTCCTTCTCTGTCTTAGTTAGAAGGTGAAAGCTTCCACTGCCACTGCTAAAACACCAGAAAAAAGTTTTATTGCTTCAGTCAGCAACTTCTCCACTAGATCAGTTTGAGAACATGCCAGCAGAAGTAAGACTTAGCTGCTTCTGATAACTTACTGATGAGAAACCGTCTTCAGGCTCTTCTCATACATTAACATGGCTGCTTGCTTCACTTATTTTCCTGTATTCTCTTTGGGATACACAGAAAATAAGGCTATAATAATGTTGTCCTCTCTTGTCTTCTTTCACAAACATTAATCCCATGATTTTTTATCAGTACAAAATAACCCTGGAGATAGGGCAGTCTGTGGATCAGCTTGTATGAAACTAGAAAACTGAAATTATTATGTTTAATTGTGTGTGAAAGTCAACTTTTGTCAAAATCTCTAGCTGTGACTGGGTTCTTACAAAATGCAATGTATTCTTTTCTTTAGCAGATCACCTAAACGCATTTTACTAGCAACCCTTCTGAACCAGATGAAACTGTAATTCAAGCTGTCTTGTCTGCTTCTGCTTTAGTTCACAATAATGTCACCATGCAGCTCACACCAAAGACTTTAGTTTTTGTTTGGACAGCCACATCAAGTATTTTGTCCTAGTTTTTCTGCAGATCATTACTGATAAGGTAGCTTCTCTAAAATAATAAAATCCACAACCTTCCATTCTAGTATGTATATATATTTTAATGTCAAAGTTTTTCTACTCCATCAGTGTGACTTTGCAGCTCACTCCAATCTTTCAGTGACTTCCCACCGGCCTTCGTGAAGCAGTTCCTCTCCAGCTGGGATGTAAGAAGCCTTGCAGCCAACAAACTAAATTAACATGAAGTTATAATGCAGGGTATCACCCCTTAATTGTGCCTTGGCACACTGCTGGACTAAATGTCTTCGGTCCTCTGATGTTTGTCCCTGCGTTTGCTAATAAAACAAATGCATGAGGGGTGGGGGGCAGCGTGGCCATGTGATGAAAGGAGAGGACCCAGACACAGGGCTTGGCTGGGATCAGCAGAAATGCTGGGGGTGCCTCAGCAAAGGCAAGTATGAGACGAAGCAAAATAATCGCTCTGCAGTGAGTGAGGTGAAAGGAAAAAGTGTGAGGAACAGCCATGTAGCAGCGGGGTCAGGGAGGAGGTGCTCCAGGCCTGGAGCTCCCTTGGCCCCTGCAGACCCCAAGGTGCAGTAATGGATGTGCCTCAAAGGAATGCAGCTGTGGGGAGTGCTGGAGCGCTCTGTGATGGCTGAGGCCCGTGGAGGCCCTGGTTGCAGCATTGTGGAGGAAGGAGCAGTCAAGAAGTGCTCTCCTGGGGCTGCCCACGGCCCCCGTGCCCTGCTTTTCTCCCCTTGCTCCCTTGAGGATGAGGGGAGAGAGTGAGCAGCCAATGGCTTCCCAGCAGCTGGCCGGGAGAGGTCCAGTGCAGCCACAGAATTGGGTTGGAAGGGACCCTGAAGTTCCAATAAATGACAAAATTTCATGCCATGTTTAAAAAGGTGTTTTCTTTTTTGTTTTGTTTTTTGTTTTTCTTGAACGGAGATATCTGACTCTGAAAAACAACAGAAGGTGAAAATGAGGGCAGTAGCCTTACTGGACCTTCAGTGGCAGCTCTGCAACTTGTGTTCCATTGGGCCTCCTGCCCACCCCTGCCTATGGCTTCCATTTCCCTGCAGTAGAAATGGCTTGGGCACTTGCAATCCTCTGCAATGGGAGGCATTTGTGATGTGAGGTGAGAAGCTCAGATCTGTCCTTCATGCTGACAGTGGCTCAGGTGTAATTTCACTTTCATGCTTTGCACGTGTGCGTGGAGACTTTAATTAAAGTCCTGGGTGCATTCATGCAGCTGTGTGTTTGTGGGCAGCTCCACACAGGTGTGGGTGGGCTGTAGCACGACCTGCTGGCTGGGTTTCCTTGTAATGTGTGTGTAGAGCTGCTTGAACATAGAATAGATAGAAATGCTCTGTCCTTACCAGCATTTTGTGTAGTTTGGGCCACTGTGTAAGTGAAGTACAAGTGGCATGCATATTATCCCGTACTTCCTATTCTTACATGTATTTTGTTCGTGCAGCTTCATGGGAAGTTAAAACTCAGAAAGTTGCTGAAAGTAAATATAATTATGTTGTGCAATATTTTTTAATATAATTCTTTTATTCTTCTGGCAATCTAAGCTTCAACTAGTTGTGATCCATGGCGTATAAAATAAAGGGTTGGAAACAAATGAGTTGTTAAAATCCTCAATAGTAGGAAAATTAAAAAAAAAGAATTCAGATTTGGGAAAAACATCATAAGGTTGGAGTCTTGTTCCCTTACCTTCCTTTTCCTTTCACTTCAGGCAACTTTTGGTAAACAAGTTGAGCAGGATTATTTCCAGACTGGAGAAAAGTTTATAGATAGAAAGTCTATAAGTAGAGAAATTCTTATTTACCTGTTTAAAGTTAGCAGCTCTCTCTTTCCAAGTGGCAGCACAGCCAGATTTATCCTTCAGAATAAGGAGGAAAGTGACATCGCACCCCCTATGGTTGGCAAATCTGCAGTGAGGACCCCATTACAAGCTGCTGGTATTTGTTATATGTTGTCTCATATAACTTGAAATAAAGGAATCACTCACACATTCATAATCAATACAATTACCACTACTTTACATGAATTAAGTAATTTGTATGGTATTACTGTTTGGGGCATTTCTATCCCTATTCAAAGTACTTTTTCAGTATTTCAGCCCTACTGATGGTAAAGGCAGGTGCATGCCAGTGGCCCACAAAACCAAGGCAAAGCTCTATGGGGAAACTCTTTTATGTCTATCTAGATTTGAATTTGTAGTCCCTTTCCAATTACTGTGCTAATTGTTTAAGAGATTGCTAGACTAAAAAAGTTTTTAATCGCTAATCTGTTTTTGAAAGGAACTGTGGGCTCAAAACCCGAACTACATACTTCTTAAATTAATTTTCTTCATGAATACTTCTTTCTCAATACAGATTTGTGAGTCAGAACACCCTACTGTGCCTTTCTTTTGTCTTTTCTTCAAACACCTGGCCTATTCTTCTTCCCCCCCCCCAATTGCTCTTTCTTTGTAGGCGAGGTTCTGATGATATTATGCTGCTGGAAATACAGAAATCTACCCAACATCCAATGCTATGAATGTGGAGCAGAGAAGAAAAAAAAAAGAAAACTAAACAAAACTCACAATTGAGCCAAACGTGCAAACTGCAATAGAAATATTTTTGAGTGCTTCATGAAGAGATATCAGTATCCTGCAGAATCTTCCCACAAAGCAACTCAACAAACTCTGACATGGGGAGTAATGTCAAGAGGTTTAATTCAGCCACAGTTTTTCTCACAGTGGGCTAAAGCCTGTAGAAAGGGAGCAGAGGGCCGGCAGTGCGCTTGGATCTACTGTGCTGCTTTGAAAATCCTCCCCCAGATTTTTGCTTTCAGGAAAATCAGACAAACCCAATAATAATAATAATAATAGAAGCGGGGCTCCAGGCCTGCTTCAGCAGAAGCCTGTGCCAGGAGGCTGTGTTGATGTCACACAGAGAAGAATTAGGCTGCAATCCTGGCAAAAATTCTGCAGTCTTAATCCAGATCAGTGCAGGCTTTGCCTAAATTGCAGTGGATTTGTTATCCCATAAGGCAGAATGAAGTGTCTGGAAATAACGGTGCGTGAGAAGCTCTCTGTAAAATTACAGGCCTGGTTCTACTGGGAAAAGGCAGGAAAGCAAATGCTCCTGCTTGGTCTGTTTAAGTGTTGAGCCACGTGTCACTGTGAAGCAAGACCAAAGGTGTTCCAGTGAAATTCCCCCCAGCGTTTCTTAAATGTCATTTTAATGCTATATTCGCAGTAAATTTTAGTTGTACCTTTCTACTTACATTCAAAATGGAGAGATGTTTCTGAAGAAGGAATCCTTCCTCTTGGTGAGATAGTTTGTTAAAAATAGCAGTAGCTAACACAAAATGCTTGTTGAATTTTGGATACAGGTGCGCTTTGATTCTTAGAATGATTTCAGTGTTGTCCTGCCTGTTTGTTTTCATAATGCCATTAGCTTTCACAGCTGGATTTTCAATTCACGTGAAATAATGGAAATTTCTTGGAAGGACTCGCAGCAGAAAACATGAGATCAGGTTAAAGAAAATGTCTCTGTGTTTCAAACTAAACCCAGGTGAAGCATTGGCAAGCTGCGTTCTCTGCTAATGCCTGCTGACACCATCTTCCACCCAAACGGCTCAAGAATGCAGCGCTGCAGTAGGAGAGGAGAGCGTCTTAGAGGAAGGGTGCCTTCCTATAGGAAGAATCTGTAAAGAACAGCATCAAATCAGCCTGGCAGGGGAACCAACCCTGCTATCCAACCCCATCGTTTCCAGAGAGGGGTCTGTGGCATTTCTAAAAGTGGCTGTAACTACGTAATGGTAGGTCTGAGTCTGCTGTGAGCTTAGTGCAAGAAAGCATGCAAACTGCTGTCTCTTAAATCATTTGTGCCCATAGCTATTAGAAGAACTTTGATAGATAAGTTACCTCAGAACGTAACTGCTGCAACTACAGGAATTTCGCCTTGTGAATTTATTATTATTTTTTTTTAGGTGAAATACTGTTGGCCCTGTAGTCAATGATAAAGTTTGTGATGAGTGCAAAGGACAGCCTTCAGCAGCTGTTTTTCATGTGCTGCTTCTAGTGAATTTGTCTAGAAATGTAATTTGGCAAAAATAGCTAGGTTTTATTTTTATTGCAAATGGCTCACAGTGAATGCAAGACAGTTCTGCTTCTTTAAATGAAATAATGGCACAGTCTGCTGTCCTGTAGAGCCTCCTCATGTTGCAAGAATGACACTGGCAAGGAAAAAAGATATACAAATATGGACTGTGTAATGAGTTTTCAAACCATTGACCCATCTGAAAGGTTAATGTGGAGCAAACCCATTGCTCGAGTGGGTCCTGTGTTGTGCTGCCAGTTGGCAGCCTGGGCAAAGGGAGTGGTTTGGCAGAAGCGAGTGGCTGTTGTGAAAGAAAACAAAACTTGTGAGTGTCGTGGTTATGTCACTGTCCAAGCTTAGTCCTGCTCGTCAGGCTCAGCAACAGCAGTGTACTCTGGATAGAAAGCTTGCTTTTCCTAACAGTAAAATACCAGTGCCTCCTCCCAGCGAGAACCACAATGAGATTTGTGAATCCAGAAATACTTGCAGTTGCTTACAGCTCAAGGGTAATCAAAGCAATTAGTAGTTCAGAGGAAATGAAAAATGGATCTGCCTGATGCAGCCAACTGTGTTTAGGTCTGTGAGCGAGAAGGACAAACTCAGGGAAGTATAAAGCAGCAGCAGTTAGGTATCTGGAGCTCTGCACTCAAACTGCAGCCTAGAAAGCATCTTTGATAGCTTCAAGAGTAGTCCCAGAGTTGCTGTGAGAAAGAAGTTCTAAAGAGTACAAAATATTTCCTCTGAATTTAGCATTTGTGAATGGTTTTTAGGAACCAGACAGTGTCAATGGAAGTGTTCCACGTTGTTCCATCAACCCACAGAAATGGAGCTTGCTAGGACTGCTGCTGCAGATGCAGGCAAGGTAACCTGCAGGTGTCCTCAGCTGTTGGCCTTTCTGATGTGATTGCTAAGCAACAATTAGCACTTACATAACTACCATTTGCACTGTCATGATGGTTTAATCAGTCCTCACAACAGCCCTGTGAGGTAGGCAAGTAAGCTGCAAAATGAGGATGCTTATCTTTGCTTTACACGAACCAGACCAAAAGACAGGATTGCTGTTCTCAGTCCCATTTCACAGATGGGGAGGTTCAGCAGAAAACTCTGAAATGACTTGTCTGAGGCCAGAAAATGAGTTCAGGATTTTGCTGAGTTGCAGATGTCTGGTCAGTAGGGCTTCTGTTTATACCTATGCTAGAATCAGTTTGAGGAAGAATTTAACATTTCACGTTTAGTTTTCACTTGAATTCTCAATCTACTCAAGGCATGAGACATGGGAATGCACAAGTAACCTGTTAACTTAGTGGTCTGTTAATATCTGCCACTAGGCATGCTAGAGTATTTAGTAAACTCATATTTACAGTATTAGCTATTTACTGATATGTAGAAATGCACATAGAGAACTACACAGCATTTACTGCACGTTAACAGCCTATTTTCACAGGACAGTTTTCATACACAAAGGATTTTTTTAATTATTAACCACTGCCACTGGACATAAACGTTTTTAATGTTTAAAACAAGATATGCTTTATACAAACCTGGTTCTGAATCAAAAGCCTATGTTGAAAATACTCGACAGCTCCTTCCTGCTAAGCCTAACATGCGAGATTTCACTGGCGTCTGCACTTCAACGTGAAGCATGGTTTCAAAGTCAAGAACATACTATGTACCAGTTCTTACGTACTGTATGTAAGAGTTCCTCCTGAGAAACGAGTTAAGAATCACTTCTACGACTGAAGTTATTCCTACAAAGAATTCTGAATCCTTGAACCAGCATCCAGTCACTTCGGGGATTTCACAGCTTCAGTTTCATGTCAGCCTGAGTTACAAAGATGAGACAGCTCCTGTGATTTTTTTTTTTCCTTTACTGTCCGAAATTGTAGGTAGAAATGATGACAGAAGTCAACTTGCTGCATGATTTCACACTGTGATGAAGAAAAACAACTTTTAGCAAGGTTATTTCCTTGTTGCCCATTCCATTTTGTCCATTACAGGTGGAGGGAGTGCAGCTGGGTGCGTGTGTTTTTCTTTTTTAAACGTCTCTAACAGGCGCTGCTTGGAGAAAGCATTTCCTTCTGTGGCTGTAGCCTGCGGGTGAGCTCCTAACAGAGTTCTTTGTTGGTATTTGAGACGAGGTTTAATTGAGGGATTTGTGCTGAGTGTTCCTTCGCTTTGAGCCTCAGCGCTGCGATGCTTGATGTTTTCCTTTCAACTGCTGCTGGATCAGCGAAGACAGTGAGAGCGGGGTCTGATGGGGGGCCGGGGGCTTTCATGAGCACTGAAGCTGTTGTCATGAGAGGATTTAAAGCACTGAGAAACCTGTATTTGAAAGAAGTCAATATTATCCAAACTAAGAAGCGTTTTGCAGAACAAGTATCTGTAATGGATTGCAGGCAAAAAAAAAAAAAAAAAAAGACAAAATAATACTAGAAAATAATTTGCTATAATTTCCACTTTCTTCCAAATGTACATTTTGTTTTGCAGGATATATTTTAGCTTTATTTTGCAGCAAAGCCTCTTGCTTTTAAACCAACAAACACTTCTAATTGAAATAAGGCAGCTGATCGGATACGGCACGCAGGTACCTTGAATACTGACCTGACCTTAAATCCTTTCTGAACAAACCTGGGATGCTGGAGATCAGCCTGCTCTGTGAAAACAGCAAAATATCCCGCAGGAAGACCAACGTATGTAGCTGTTTATGCAGCCAGTTTGTTCAGAGAAGTTGTTTCATGTGAAACGCAGCATTTGTGCGTGGCAGAAAGCTCTGCCTGCTGCTGTGGAACTACGGCATAGGCTGTAGCTTAGCAGGAGAGCACAGCCTTTTACGTTTGTGTGTATAATACATGCAGATGCACACACAACATGCCTTTTCGTATCCTAAGGACTGCCTCCTGACATCCTGCAAATAAAGGACTAAGACTTGCTGACACATCTTTATGGTGCATAACCTGGGTCGGCGTGCAAGGTAACATCTCACAGCTGTTATTCAAACTGCAGTTGTGAGTTAAGTTTTCACTAACGTGACTTAAAACTAAATCTTGTTTTTTCTCAAATCATGTGATCCCACACAGGAACACCAGTCCTGTTTTAGTGAACCTATTTCTCTGAGAGCACATTCATTGGAGAACGTGTGAGTATCAAACTAACACACAATATTTTTAAACACTTAGAGATTTTGGGGGAAAAAATGCTTGATACCTTCCAAAGTGCGGATTTAAAATGGGATTTCTGAAGAGAGAAGTCCAGGTAAGGCTACTGAGGCCAAATGGCCCTAAGGTTGAAGAAGTAAAGGCCGGAGACACAGATGGCACAGCCAGTGTTGAGAAAGGCATCGACCTCCATGTGTGATCGAGGATGGGGGAATGGCTGAGCGGAACGTCCAGAACCAGTCCAAGTGGGTGCGTTAAGGAGATTCCTGGAACAGTCCCCAGAATTTCAGTTTTTTCACGTTTCCTCCACTTTGCCCTTCTATTTTGGAACCAGACCTTGAAAAAGAAATGATAAAGGCATTAGCTGAACTTGTTCTGGAGTTCATCTTCTGGCTACTACTGCATGCAGCGACAGAGATGGCAAAATATTTGTTAAGCTAAAACACATCTCATTAAAGATCCATTCGTAAATACCTTAGTGGGTTAATTAATAAATAAATTGGTTATAAACAGATTTGATTTCTCTAGCTCTGACTGAGTGGTTCCATGCAGTTTCAAGTCACGGTAATATATAAACCTATCACCTGTGAACCTGGGATCAGTTATTAAAATGATTATTCTTCCTAAGGTAGTTACTGCAAATTAAATTTCAACAAAGCCTTTCAAAAGGTGGCTATTTCTGCAGAGATACCTCAGAAAGCACCTTAATTGTGACTGTAAGACTAAGCAGGCCAAATAGGCGGTGTGTGCCTTTATCTTGATGACCAGGACTTCCATTTTTATATAGGAGATTAAGAAGTAAAGCTCCTGTTATCTGCTGTGAATCTAAACAGCATTTAATTATGGCAGCAATTAACAGAATTGCAGTGGAAGCCGATACAGAAGTAGAAAATCTAGCAAGTTGTATCAGAACAGGGAATCAAGCTGTTGCTAATGGAGTTTGAACTGGTGGTGGTTTTGTGCAGTAAGTTGTTGAACATGTAGCCTCTTTGAGCCTGATTAATCATTATTTTAGCCTGGTGAACATCTTTAAAGAATGCAGTCAATCCAATCTATAGATCAGAAAACTGATTTTTCTCAGTGTTATTCTTAAGCATTCACTGTGCTGACCCACGATGGTAGGAAAGAGCAGAGTGAGGAGCGTCAGCTGTAAAACAGTGGGGAGAGGGTTTTTAAAAAAATAAAAGAAAATGAAATTATAAGCATATGCTGCTGAGGTTGCACACTCAAAATCCAGATGGACTCAGCTGCTGGGGTCTTTGCATCCCCTCTGCTTTGAGGGCCACTCGAGCTGGATTCTGAACTGGATCTGGACTTGGAAGAAAGTCATTAGCCCATAAACTCATTCGTCACACTTCCGTATAATTACTGTTGAAATCCAGTGGAAGTGATCTGTGAATAATAGTTAAATGCTCTGATGGGGATAGTGTATTTAGGAGAGGATGGTAATAGCAGGAACGAGAGTTCTTGGAAAGACTGTCTTCTATCCTATATGCAATTAGGGCTCTCTGAAATTTACTTCTGATGTAAGACAAAGGTGGGCTTTAAAGATGAGGATCATTTACCCTAGTTATCTTCAGAATAAGAATCTATCAGTGCCACTTTAAAAACCCTAAAAATTGCACATTGCAGAGGTTAGCAGAGGCTAAAATAGTTATTCCTTTGGTTTTAGCTTCTGACACAGTCATTCTACATTGACAATCTATTATGAAGATCTCTGAATTTTTGTGGAACTGTGCTTTCTAGTAGTTGGATTACATTATTACTGTATTACTGCATATCTGCAATTATGTTTCAGTCAGAAAGTATTTTAAGAGATCTAGGTTTTTATTGGTGTAGCATCTGAGAATTGGGTTTTGGAGGTTCCCAGCTGTACTTCAATAATCAGAAATGGCAAATAACCATTTGCAGTGACTCATTGACCTTCAGGTGCTTGGAAGGGAAGCCCCCACAAAGCAGGGTGCTGCAGGATGCTGTGGCTTTGCTGTCCTGACGCTGATGTTCCTACACACGTCAATGATATCTACACTTGCTGTGGGGCTCTCCAGAGTCAGATGAAGAATTACTGCTATGGTCCTTCCATTGCACGTATTTTATTGCCTTCACACTGGGGAATTGCTGTCCTCCTGGAGGAGCAATTTGTACTGCTCAGGTTAGATGTGTAAATGTACAGGCAGTTGGCAGCAGGTGGTGCCAGAAATGAGCTTAATCACTGCCAACAGATTACTGCTTAAAAGTAATGTAAAGTCATCTTATATTTGTAACTGCATTTCCAAAATTTTTTAAGTGGAGCCTAGCTGAGGTTTTACGGATCACAGATTCCAAGCATTTTCTGTTAGAATAATCTAATTATAAAGGCGGTGCACTCTGCAATGCTGCACACGTGCAAATGAATCCTTTCCTAAAAAAGAAATAATGTGCTGCAAAGGCCTTCCTTTCCTTACTAAATCTTAGCGTTGTTCTTCAGTCTCTTCGTAAAGAAGATGAAAAGTGGGCTTTTCTGCTGCTTCTGTCCTAAAGCAAATCCATGTGATGACTCAAACTTACGATTACAGACGGTTTGGAGTTTACAACTAAACTTACGTAGTCATCTCTCAGACTTTTTATTCACTGAAGGGGAAGGAAATATAGTACAGATATCTGGTAATTACCTTCAGGAAAAAAGCTGGCTTTCAGCTTCTTGCTGGTATGTATTCATCAACTCAAGTGATAAAAGGGGCACAGACACACCTCGTACACAGTGTGCATGTCATGGCCGTTATCATTCACATCAGTCATCTTGAAGCAGTTCTCCTTTGCTTCTTTTAAAAGGCTTAACTTGCCTTTATTTTCATAGATATCTGAAGTGCCAAGCGAAATGTAAGAGAAACTGCTGTGCTGGTCTTGAGACCTTTATAGTATGAGTGCAATAGCAGCGGAACAAATACTTTGGGGAAAAAAAATGCATCACTTAAGTATTTGAGTAATTCTCAAATCTCAAAGAAAGATGAGTTTTGAACATCTTCAAATTGTACAAAAAACCACCCAAATCATTTTGCAATTACTAGAATTGCACGTATGTGACAAAAGAAACATTTCCTTTCAAAAGGAAAGGTAAGCATGTAAAATGTGATGGCTTTCTTGTTGTAATTTCCTTTAAAAATGTATCATATTTAATCGATGTAATACCTTGCAGGGATTAAAAAGCCCTCCAGAGGTGACTGAACGTGCTGTGTTTCTGCAGTACCCAAATGCAGGATCCTAATCAAGAAAATACAGCCAGGGTACTTTGAACAGTGGCACACGTAAGCTCATGTTTGGACACTGATCTAGTTTACAGAACTAAAACACCCAAGTAATGCTTCAGTCTACATGTGAAGAAAACAAAACATTCCTTTCACCTTTTCTTATTTTCTTCCCCTAGCAGCAATACGAATTGTGAGCTGAATGGTAAGAACAGATATGAGTAGGACTGAGGAGCTTCCCAACACAGGCTGTTGAGATTACAGAAATGTTTTGCAGACTTTCACCCCACTCCTTTTCCAAGGTAAGAAGGGATGCAAAGATGCTTGCTGCTATCTCTTCCCTTCCTCTGTAGAAGCAAATAATGGGGGCTGGGGGGCTGATCTCTTTGAAGCGATGCTGAAATGAGAATATATTAATAGGTATTTTTCTTCCTTATTTGTTCATTTTCATAAAAGACTCAAAGATGCAAGAGTAAAGGACAGCACAGCGGCTTGTGCCCATTTCAGCTAGCTAACAGAGGAGTATCCCCAAAGAAACAGACCCCGGTTTAAAAACGTTGAGGTGAAGAACTGGTCTGATTGCATTTAATAAGATTAGTTTCCTGAAGTTACACTAGAATAAATTAACAGTAATGGTACATCACTGTCTCTATTCATCCTCTTACCTCCAGGCTTAGTTGTCTTCTGTCTACCACAGGACAAGAACGCCTGCACAAAGCAGAAGCACTGTGCCCTGCAAGTTCACCCTGTGCTGACTGGGTGCTTGTGCCCAGGAGACTTGTTAGGATCTGAATCAGACAAGGAGTTTGTAGGTACAGGGAACAGCTCTCTGACATCCCTTCTAACATCAACTGTGGTATGTTCCTTGTGAGTGCCATTCTGACTCCATCAAACCTACCATTTCCATGTCTTTTAGATGAGTCATTAGGAGGTGAGTTCCTCTTTGCCATCTACCACTGTGCCATTCCTTCACCAGTCAAACGGACTACAGAGTGAGCGCCTTACGGAGCAGCTGTGACAGTGACAGGGAAAGCTTTCCCACCCGTGTCCTTTCTGTCTGTGGATGCCGCATGTCAGTGCCAGATATTGGGGTATTTCACTGCCTGGAACTTTTAGTGATTAGTGGTAGGAGGGGGAAAAGCACACTGTTTCCTCCAAGTCCACATCACAGACACTAATAGCATATCCAAGTATTGTCAGATGAGTGATCTGTGAAGTGCTGTTAATACTTTTAAGGTACATGTTAAAATAAAAAGCTAAAACAAAAAAGAGAGAGAGAGAGAGAAATGGAACCCTACAGATGTCAGCAAGCACTGCATGCGCAGTGATTTAAGCAATGACAAGATATATAAGCATTGGTGGTATCAAAGCTAAGTGGCAGTAAGCAGGGCTGTCACCCAGTTCTCAGTGCTTCAGGAATAAAGCCATAGCCAGGGCTGTGCTGGAAGAGGAGCTCGCTCATTATCTGATACACCACCCAAGCCAAGTGCAGTGCAGTTTCAGTTTTGAGCGTGAAACTACTTTGCAACTCTTCAGTGTCTGAAACGTATTCAAGAAGAAAAAGCAAACCAAAGCACCTCGCTTTTGCGTTAAAAGGGTCTTCTACCTTATGCTAGTCATTAACCTGAATGAGCTACTTCTCAAAAAAGTTCTAGATGTGAGTGCTTTGGTCGGGGAAATGTGCTGAGGTGTTTGTGGGCTGCCACGGCTGGCCTCTGTATGTCTTATTTTCTACGGGTGTTCTTCTGCACGGCTCAGCTCGGCTATAACCCCCCCCCCCCAGCCCCCCTCTTTGCTACCTGAATGCTACAGTAACCCCGTACTTGTTGTGAAGGATAATTCAGCAGCGTGATGCGGTTTTTTTTTGAGCTAAGCTGGAACGCGAGAACGGTGCGAGTTACTCAACACCTCGCCCGACGGCGCCCTCGCTTTACAGCGCTCTCGTAACCTTAAAGCTCGGGAAGACAGTACCTGCTTTGGAGCCCCGGCGGTGAACGCGAGGCGGAGCGCGGTGTGGGACGCTGCCAGGACGCCGTCCGTGTCCCCGCTGCGGGATCGCGCCCGCGTCTCCATCCTCCGGGAGCCGGGAGGACGGCGCGGCTGCCCCCAACCCCGCGCCCCGCGTCCCCGTGGCCGCCACCCACCTGCACGCGGGCCTCCGTCAGCTCCAGGCGCAGAGCCAGCTCCTCCCTGCGGGGCAGCGCACCGTTAGCCGCCGCACCGCCCCGGAGATCCGCGGCCCTCCGCCCGGCCCGCCCGCGCCGCTACCTGGTGAACACGTCGGGGTAGTGCGACTTGCGGAAGGCGCGCTCCAGCTCCTCCAGCTGGAAGGTGCTGAAGGTGGTTCGGTACCGCCGCTGCTTCCTCTTCAGCGCCGCCGGCGCCTCGCCGCTCCCCGCCGCCTCGCCGCGCGGCCTCCCGCTTCGCTCGGACGCCGCCGGTTCCTCCGCGGGGTCGGGCCGCGCCGGGCGCTCCTCGCCTGCGGGGAGAGAAGCGGGCGGTGAGAGCGGCGGGACGGCTTCGTCGGGACCGCTCCGTCGCCCCGCCGTCCCTCACCGTGCCGTCCCGCCGCGGGGCCGCGGCCCAGGATGCCGTCGATGAAGTAGGAGGTGAGGAGGTGCAGCGCCGGCGGGGCGGCGGGGGCCGCGCTCTGCATGGCGGCGGGCGGGCGGCGGGGCGGCCCCGCGCTGGGTTTTATCGGCGCGGGCAGCGCCCGGCTCCGCGCCCCGGCATTAGCATTTCATTAGCGCGCTGTCGTCAAGGCCGGGGGTGGGACGCGCCGGGCACCGGGCGGGCGGAGAGCCGCACGGCCCTTCTTCGGGTCCCCGCGGGGTGCGCGGCGCCGTGCCGGTGCCCCCGGGCTGCGGAACGGCGGGACGGCGGCCGTGCGGGCTGGAGGGGGGCGAGGGGAGGCGGCTCCGCTCCGCAAAGGGAGGGCGGATGTCGGAGTTTGGCTCCGTCGTTTCTGCTGAACTTCAGCGCGCTGAATTCAGCATTCGGAAAGTGCCGCGTGCCGCCAGGTGCTGGGAGAGCGCGCAAAAGCATGCGAGGGATCTTGTGTTTCAAGTTAGCTGTTAGCGCGTAGGGCCTCCGAAAGGAGGACGCTGTTTCCGCAGAGGCTCTGTGCTCTTGCTGCGGTGCGCAGCTGGACAGCAACATAAATTGGTGACACGCTCCCGAGGTCGAGGTTTTGGAGGATGAGAATAAAGTGCAGTCCCTAGGGACTTCAGGGAATGTAGCAAAACAGGGATTGAAAAAAATCGAATCTAAAAATCAGTGGCTGAAAGTTGAAGCCGCACAAACTTGTTAGAAACGAAGCATAGATGTTAAACCAACCCTTGGGTGTCATTGCTGGTGGGTTCTAGGTTCCCTATCTCTGGAAAGCTGTCGATGGGGAGATGCTTCCCGAGTTTGTGACCCACACGAGTGACTGAGTCAGCTCTTGGTTCCGCCTGGCTTCATAGCCCGCAAACACACACCTTGCTCTGTTGCCCCTCTGTTCTCTCACCTCTCTGGGGCTGTGTGTGTGCTTTAGCTCTGCTGTCTGACAGAGCACCTTGCTGTCACAGTGCTCTACTGCTCTACTCTGCCGCTGAGTTCTTCATTGGGGCAGCTCTCAGCTTCATTTTTTTGCTGCAAAAATTGTGTCTGGCCTGAAGCAGTGAGCCTGTTCTTGCAGCGCCCTCATGAGAAGCTGTGGGAAAGCTCTTACAGCACTTAGTGATGCCTACTCTTGGAAACATGCTTTTCTGAAAGATGGCTACCACTTGATTAAAGCTGTAGCAATTTCCAGAACTTGTGTCTGCAGTGTCACATTGGAAAAGAGCTTGGGGGTGCTGGTGGATGGCAGCTGGAATGAGCAGCACTGTGCCCTCACAGCCCAGAAAGCCAACCGGATCCTGGGAGCATCCAAAGCAGCACAGCCAGCAGGGCGAGGAGGGGATCTGCCCTTCTGCTCCGTGCTGTGAGACCTCACCTGGAGCGCTGCGTCCAGATGGGGAGTGCTCAGCACAGGAGAGACACGGAGCTGTTGGAGCATCCAGAGGAGGGCACAAAAACGATGTGAGGGATGGAACACCTCCCTGCGAGGACAGGCTGAGAGCTGGGCTGTGCAGCACGGAGAAGGAAGGCTGTGGGGAGAGCTGAGAGTGGCCTGTGGGTATCTAGGGGGACTGTGAGATGGAAGGGAACAGATTATTGAGCAGGGTCTGCTGTGACAGGACCAGGGCAGGCGATTTTAGAATAAAAGAAGGGAGATTTGGATTGGATACAAGGAAAAACTCTTTTATGTTAAGGGTGATGAGGCTCTGGCACAGGTTGCCTGGTGAGGTGGTGGTACTTCATCCCTGGAGAGACCCAAGTCAGGCTGGACCAGGCTCTGAGCACCTGACGGCTGTGGGTGTCCCTGTTCAGTGCAGGGAGTTGCACCACATGATCTATAAAGGTCTCTTCCAACACAAACTGTTCTATGATTCCAGCAAGCTGGATGAAGCTCTGAGCAGCAGGGCTTGCAAATGGAGCTGTTTGGCTTCTGGTTTGTTCTGGGCAAGTGTGGTGCTGGCTGTCCTGGAGGGAAGTCACAGAGCAATTTCATGGGAGTAAGTTCCGAAGGGAGCTCAGCAGGAGAGAGGTCGTGCAGCTGAATTCCTGAGACCCCGCATGAGGCTGTTGCTTTCAACTGAGGCTGTTTCAGAAGTGTGGAGTGTGGAACTCATCTTTCCTTTTTGAGAAGTGCGTGAAAAGCACAAGTTCCATCAGTAGCCTCATGGAGGGGCAGAGGGATAGAAACTTGTACCTCTTAGAATGGGGAGAGAAACCTTCAGTCTGACTGCCACAAGTTCATCAGACACTCTAAAGGAGAACAGCATACCTGGATTACAGACAAAGGCTTCTCTGCATGAATTGCCTGGCTGGTGTGGGCTGAGGGAAGCTAACACTGTTTGACACAGGAGAGCTTATGTTAAAAGTTTTCTTTTTCCATACAGATTAAACAAAATGAAGTACTGAATTTCTGCATGTTCTTGTGCAATTATGTTTCCTTTGGTTTTAGTGACTGTGCCATAAATTTGTTCCACTAGTAAGTTACCAGGATGTGTGTGCTATACGTGGTAGAAGTACTGTGTATCTGTACTTTTTTCCTAATGCGCTCCCTTATACTTCAGTGAACTACAGAACTGCCTGTGTTTCAGTGTTTGCAACTGTGTTTTTTTAGCAGCTTTTAGATTTGTGTGTTGAAGACCTTATCTGTGCTAGAAGGCTTAGGTCCTCTTTCATGTTGGAAAGAACACTGGTTGTATAAAAATGTCTATAATAGGATATCTTTCCGTTTCAGGAAACAGAATTTGAGCTATTGAATTTCTTCTGGCCTCAAGAATATCTGTCAGAACCTCACTGAGGAATGTGTTATGTGCACAACACCTGCATCACCCTCCTTCCCTGCATGTTATCTGCACACATCTCTTTGCCCAGAGAGAAGATCCTGAATCTTGGAGACCAGATAGTGGAACCCCAGTGAGATCTCCCAAAGCCAAGAGCAACAGTGTGTTTTCCTGCAACTTTGTTCAACTAACCAAATCCAAGAATACACAAAACAGCAGATAAAGCCCCATTATTTCCTTGCTAGTTTAGCAACAGCCATCCAATGCAGGCTGATTTTTGTGAGAAGTATTTTTCTCAGCAGAGCTCTTTACCAGAAAGCTGTTTTTCTTCCTACAGATGTGTTTTTCTAGTGCTTTCTCTTTTGAAATTGAGGTAAAAATAGTATTTGTCACTAATGGCTGGATGAGGCAGTTAGTCCTATTTTGAGTTTTTGCACATCGCTACAAGGTGCTTCATTCAATTAGGTTGGTTTTCTAGCATTCCCTGTTTACGATTAGGTGAATCATACTATTCCTGGAACCTTTCAAGGATGGATATATTTTAGCCTTTATTTCTCAGATACAATTGAATCTTCCTTTTCTGTTTGGATATTTGAGGATTCTTCAGGCAAATCCCATTTATCCTGCTGATTAGACTTCTGACGTAGTATCTTGTATTTCTGTTGTGTCTTCTTGTGAGCTGGAGAGCCTGTTTCATACTTGCTGCCCAATGCCATTGAAAAATGCCCATAGAAAGAGTGATCTAAGCGATATTTTCATAGTTTTGTGTTTAACCAACCTTGCTGCTACTGCTTTCTTGCTTTTGTTTGGCTCCCAAAGTAAAATGTGAGAGATAAATTACGACTTTTCCTTTTTTGAAAGTGTTGGAAAGATGAAAGGCAGCGTATGTGTGTGTTTGGAGATGACGGTGGGGTTGGAACTTTGAGAGGCTCTCGATACTTGCTGTATTTGAAACGTTTCTTGGTTTGTTTTAAGAACACATCATGAGTGCCAGCATTCTTTATTGAACCTCATAAAAATGTGGCCTTGTATTTAAAGATTAATACTTAGATTTGTAAAGCAAAGCCTGTCCATAATCACATTACAAGAAAATTATGAGATGGAATACTTGACAGGGTTAACAGGAGAATCTTCCTGAATGTCCAAGGAGTTTGTTTACCAGCTTAGCAGAGATCTTCAGTGGCTTGAAGATGATGACCGCCTCCTTAGATACTTCAGTGCAGAACTTGGATGAAGGAGAAGCCTGACAAGAGCTCTGGATCAACTTGATGCCTTAGCAACTAGATCCTGAAGGACGCTGAGCATCTTTAATGCCAAGGTACCTCTCCATATTGTTTCATATTCTTATTAGTTGAATTGATGTTTCATTATGTTTGTTTTGCACAGCTTTCTGAATTGGAAGGTCAGCACTTCTTCGTTTTGTGGGTTTACATCTAGGTTATGTGGCAATCCTGCAAATACTGGAGAAATGGGAGACTGAACTTAGACAGAGCCCTGCTTGGCTTAGCTACATTGCCTGAAGTCAACTGATACCTCTTACACCAGCAGTGCTTGAGTGCAGTAATTCTTTTGTAATAGAATCACAGTATGCTGGTTTCCCATTTCACTTAATAACTTCTGAAAATAATGTAAGTGCTTTTTGCTGATGAGGCACACCTGACTGCTTGGAAAAAGATGCATGCAGTGCAAGGCAAATCTGCTTCCCATTCTGTGCTGCATATTCAAGAGCACAGTAAAATATTGGTTGGAAAACAAATGGTAATTGTGGTTCTTCTGGCTCCCTCTAGAGAAGTCATTGTGTTGGGATGATGAACACCGTTGTCACCGTGTGCTTTGTGACCAACCAGCCTGGAGCAGCCTTCTGTTATGTCACCATCCATCTGAATTTTAGAGCTGTTCACTTCTCCCCCTGCGGGTTTTTCTTTTAGACAGGAAAATAAAGGGAGCTTCAGTCTTCTCTTTGAGTATTTGGTTCTTGACGGGGATTGTTCATGAAGGGCTGGCATGCAAGAAGTTGTAAGAGGTTCCTTTTGAAATTACATGATAAAGTATTGTGAGAGAGAGCTTGAACAACCTAGATGTAATGCACTAAGTGTTCTTCCAGCAGCTGGCATAACGGACTATTTCTCAAACCCTGTAGGTTAGTAGTGAAGATAAAAATCTGGTAGAGCTGAGGTAGGAACCACAGGTCCAAAGAAAAAATAAAAACGACTGATTTATTTTATTTGTTTTAATTTTTATTTTTATTAGGAAATGTCTTTTACCAGATGATATTCTTCAGTATTGACTGGTCCTCCAGGGTTCCTTTATTCAGGTAAGGAATGGATCCTCAATTCTTCCCAAGCATGGCAGTGCTATGACTAGTTCAACTCACTTGCATGTTTGCAAACAGGGACCAAAGCACAACCCCTCAGAGAACGTGAGCTGTCTGGTAAGGTGGAAAGGCTCTTACACAAACTGTTTTGTTTCTGTGCCTCTTCCACAGCTGGGGCATTACTGCTTCATCCTTTCTCTCTATGGCAGCTTTGCTGACATTTCACATGGGGAAGCAATGCGTGAAGGGAGGGAATGATACTGGAAAGGTGCTGTGGTAGTCTGGCCATGTGAAGTGCTGCCTGTGCTCTGCCTTGCTGGGTGAACTGTTAGAATGTCCCTTTAAGGGCACTGACTTTATAACATATGAAAGATGTTCTAGTAGGCATAACTGTGGAAACCCATAGTGTGTGTGCGTCCATTATTTGGTCAAAAACTAAGCAAAGCAGACTGTCAGTAGCTAAAAGTCTGGAGAAGTGAGCGTATTTACTTGTGTGCATACTGCTCTATTTGCAGCTATTCCTTATCTGCCAGGGATTTTCCTGTATTCAGCTGCAGTGAGACCTTTGCACTGTTTTGTGCATTGCTTCTCTGTCTGATTCTTGCTTTTTGAACCAGCTTTAAGGAAAAGGATGAAGAGTCTTTCATTTCCTCACTGAGTGATTTGGGGACTCCCTCTACTGGATTTGTTGGAGTACTGAGCCCGACTGAGCTCTGGGCTATCCCATGCCTGTCTGATCATGGAAGCTTGGCTTCTAGCTGGTAATAGTGCAGATGCAAAGCAATTTGGGTCTGATATGTATTGGCCTGCTAGCAGGTCATGCTGTTACAAAGTGAATTTTTAAGAGAAAACGACCCAGTGGCTGATTGAGTTGAGCAAAGCCCTCATGCACATGTTTGAAGTTAGTTTTATCTGGCAAAGCTGGATAACTACAGCATCTCACCTTATCCAGGAGGAATGTGTGATGCAGAGGGCTTTACTTTCTTCACTTCCTCTCAAAAATCATCTACTTATAGTCCATCTTTACCCAACAGTGTGTGAGGATATTTAAGATGCTGTGTCTAATACTTGTGTTAAAAATGGCAATTAAAACTCCTATAAGATGAAAAGTCAATAGGCCTGAACATCTGTGTGAGTACTCTGCTGTAATGGGATTTTAGCATTTAATGGAAGTGCTGGCAACAACCTTTAACTGTCTGGGCTTGAGATTCCTTTCTCCATTGTAACTGTGCACTTCCATAACACTACAGATAAAGAGTTTGGATGGTTTGAATGTTGAGAAAAGGAATGAGCAATACACGAACTGTACAAATGAGAAACAAGCTGTACAAAGATCTTGTTCATTATTTGGGGCCGTGTTTCTACTGAAGCAGCAACGGTGGTTCAGAAGGATGTTGTAGAGACCTGATTTCAGGGTCGGGTTATTTACTGAGAATCTGCAGTACGTGGCAGTTAAAAGCAGTCTGTGCTGCTGGAAGCATCTCATTTTTCCCACTTCCATGTGTATACTCAGTACAGTTAGAAATACTCACCAGATGTGGGTCTTTTTTGGATGGATGTGAGACAGCACATTCTCAAACCAAAGAACGGTCCCTTGTAGCTGCCTGATGACCTGTGTGCTGTGTAAAAGCATTACAAACTCTCCCTGTGACCGAGTTTGGGCTTGATGACAATGTCTTGTGAACCTCTGGGAATGCAAAGTGAACTCGTTGCTCCCTCTCGTGGTATGCGTAAGAATAATAAAAAGGCAGTTCTAGGAAAAGCTGCCCATATTGCTGAGCAAATGTACATTTTTTTTTTTTATCTTAGCGTGTTGTGATCAAATTAAAATGAGAACTTTGAAATCAGCTCAAATGGAATGAAAGTAAAGGGTTTGGTGAGATCAGAACACAGCCCAAAGCAAGTAGCTCTGTCAAGGAAGCCTAAATGGTACATCGTCCTCTGCCTTTTAGACAGCCAGGGAATGCAGAAGGATGAAATACGGTTATATATATGCTTTTTTTGTTTTTTTTTTTTTTTTTTTTCTTACAGGAGAAACAACAGCCTAAGGCTATTTGTGTAGTGCTACCTACGTTTTTTTTGGTACCCTTAATCTGCTTGATATATTTTTTACCATCATGTGTTCTCAAGTCTTTTGCAGTTTTGTAATTCAGTAGTAGGCAGTGCATTCATTCTGTGTCTTATTGGCTTTCTCAGCTTTTGAGCATACAGAACATTTAGATAGAAACCTGAAGATCCTTCCTCAGAGATGGAAATTATGTGAATTCCTACCCCCAAAATGAGAACGGGATTAGCAGGACTCCAGGTTGCTGTATGCTGTGTGAAGATGTTTCTTGGACTTCTAATATCGTATTTGCCAATGTTCTGCTGGAAATGTTTGTGCACTTAGAGAATAATTTTTCATGTGTGTCTTTATGGTGGATGTCATATAGGATGTCATCTGTGGCACCAGGAGCTTGATTTGATGAGGACTTCTTTCGTGGTGCATAGTGTAAGCCTCATCTCTGTGATGGGCTGAGAGGTTACTGCATGCAAGTGGGAGAATCCTCCAGCATAGCCAGCTGCTTCACAGTAATGAGCAAAGCCTGATTTGAAGATACTGAGGGGCAAGTGAGGAATGTCAGAGAGCTGACCAGTTCTGTGATGGTTAAAGCTGATTGACTTATTAGAACAAGGGAGATAGGTTTAGGTCATTTATACAGAAACTGATACAATAGAGCTGTTGCCTTTTTGGCCTGAGAGTAAGTTTATGTAATCTTGTATTAAGCAGTGATGCTATCACTGCCTGCTTCTTTCACCCAATTAGAAAAGATACCTGTATTCCTGCGTGGCAGTGTAGGCCTTCTTTGAATTGCTTTAACATCAGCTGCCTGCTCTGTGGTGTTCAAACATGCAGTCTGCTTGCTGAGCACGACAGCTGCCTGTTGGGGAAGTGTTCTGGCAAGAGGCTCTGTGTGGTACTGGACTGTTTTCCATGAGTTTTCTGAGTTGCAGACTTCCCACAGCATTTTGTGAAGCAGCTTCTTCTGTCTCATATTAGAAAATTGAAATCGTCATTTGCCACTGCTGAAACAGCAGCACCTGGGTTGGTAACATCCTGCAATTCGTGTTGTGCCTTACCCTCTCAGTTGGCTTTAACTACATCCATTTAGTGTCTGCAAATTTCAGTATCATCTGTAGTCTTAAGGACAGTATGAACCACTGGTATTTACTAGGTATATTGTGATTCTGAGAATGTGATGAAAGATTTCAGTGTTAATGAAACTCTGATTTTAAGATGGTTCTCTTCGTAGTTCCAGTAAAATTTGCCTCTCGTTTCCCTTTGCAGTGGTTTGAAGAATTAGAATCTACTGCAGAGTGAGCATGTAGATATCTGTAATCTTACTGCTGACATAGGGAAAAAAAATATCCAAGGAAATCAATAGTTGCTTTATCTGGATTAGAAGCTGGGCTCTCTAAAGTGCACTCAGTGCAAGCACCAGGACTTATATTTTCAGCAAGTACAAGCTGTTGTAAAAGTGGAACATCCTTGACTGAAATCACTTTATGTCAAGCCTCAGTCAAACATGTTTTCCTGGGTGCATTTATGCAGATAGATGTCTCCTTGCTTACTTTTCCCAGTGTTGGTCATGTTGCAGGTCTACAGACGTGGAGATATGTATTTCTGTTGCTGTATTCTGTTGTTGTATTTCAGTTTTGCTTAATGATGGGACATGTCTCAAAGCTTGCACGAGTTGTACTGGTGTCTGGCAGGTCAAGCAGCCCCCTTTAGCCCTCATTGCATGGGTGATAGAAGATGGATGGTTATGCTGGGAAGTTGACTACATGGTGAAGCAGTGGGTAAAAGATTTCATGGGTGATTGGGTAACGAAACAGAATGAAAAGATACAACTAGAAAAAAATAGGAAGAAAAAAGGAAAAAAAGTGTGATGAACCTAGCCAAACCAAAGTTAAATAGGAGTCTGTGAAAAACCCATCTCAAGGGTGGGTACTAGAGATGCAAGCTGCCTGTTGACTGTTGTGGTGCAGCTGTTCCAGTGCTGGAATTGCTAACTGGAAGTTGAAGCCTATGGCACATATTTGTCAGGGTTTTTGGTTTTTTTTTCATCCTTAAACGGCCTCAATGCTGCTCGCTCTAGGCATTTAAGCTTCAGGTGTGAAAGGTACCAAATGGTTACAATATTGACCTGGAAAACCCTGAAATTACAGTAGTAACTGATAGCATGAGATCTTTTTTTGTATGATTTCTGGCTTGGAGCCGTTCAGGTTGCGTATGTGGTGTGCTGCTCCCAGTAACTACAAGGGAGTTGCTCTTTTTGCTCTCAGAAATGAAAAGCTGAGGTATTCTGATGATGAGTTATGGGACGTCTGACCAAAAAAAAAGAGTCTGTATACTGGCTCTCACTGCCTGTTTCCTTGTGAATCTTTATGTGTACTGCTCTCCTTCCTCATCCAGATGATAATATGATTTTTGTCCCAGAGTAGCCCTGTAAAATGGGAAGGTGTTGCGATTACAGACAAATGAAGCAGAGATTTATTTTTACATGAACCTGGAACATAAATATCTTTCATCCTGTTAGGCTCCTTGCTAATGGACTAAACTTGCCAGTTTGTCTCTTTATCATATTGATAGACCTGTTAAATGAAACCCTGAGAGATCAGACAATTTAGTCCTGTGGCCAGTGACAGCTTTTCACAGCAGTGATTTCTAGCTGTGTTGTACGTGCCAAATGTCCAGGCAGCTTGTGCTTATCAGCATCCATTTTACTTTTTGTTGACTTGAAGCATTAATAACCTGTCAGATTAGGTAATTAGGCTGTCTCTAGTAGCCTGGGGAAATTGTTTTTCCCTAACTGATGGTATGGGCTGTGTGGTTGTGCAGATAAGCACTTGGTCAAATGGTGATTTTTAACTTTGCTGATGAATGCAGAACAAGTGTTGAAACATGAGGGGCAATGCAGATAGCAACGCAGTCACCAGGGAAAAAATCTTGCCCCTTTCAGAGCTCTCTTCAAATAAGACCCTAATTATGGGTTTGATTCTGCAGATCTGCCGCATGTAGGAGTAGCCCTGATAATTTCAGTGCTGTGATGATTTTATAAAACATTGCTTTCTTCTGAGTTCAACTGATCCCAGACATGGGATCCTGTGTAGGAGATGTCGTTTTGCTTCTGTGAGCAAAGCTGGCTGCTATTGGTACCTGCTGCCATTTGGGGAGTCTTGGTGTGTACTGACCTTCTCTCTTTGGCACTTATGGAATCTCTTGTGTCCAGAAGTTGCTTCAGGAGTTCGCAGATGTGGGAGAGTACTGCTTATTCCATCGAAGCAGGAATTCCACTTCTTGAGTGAGTGACATTTACCTGGTTTTAGGAGCCATTTATCTTCAATGTGAAAAGGCAAAGGCTTGTGGCAGCATCCATCAAACAGACTTGCCACTTCAGTTATGTGAAGACTTTCTGTCAGAATAGACCAGAAAATGAATTTTCCTGAACAGCTGTTTGGGTTTCCCATGAATGAGGACTTACGTGCTCAGAGCTTGCTTGTTTTCACTTGAGCCAACTGATGAGTGCAAGGGTTGCAGAGGCTTCCTTATCTCCCAGTATTGTAAAGGTGAAGGAATTCTTGCCCAGAATGGCACCTGAAGAGAGAACTTGACCATATCCCCTGTCAAAAACATACCCACACCTCTGATTTGGAATGATGTTTTGGAGAGCCAGCACACAAATAGCAAATCTGCAGGTGTGGCTGTTGCTGCTGACAGATTCCCCCAAAGGACCGTGAGATGGCAGCAGCCAGATGAGCTCAGCTGCCCAGTGCTGTCAGCTCGCAGGGACACAGAGCTCTTTGCTGTGCTCGGGTGCAGGGGAGGTCTGGCAGCTGGAGTGACCAAGTGACCTCTGTACAGGTCAGTGTTATAGCAAATGTCTTGGCAGAGCAGGCTTGGCTCTGGCTCGAACCCAACTGCTTGTGCACATTTTGCACGCCGGGTAAATGGAGTGGGGCCACTGACAGATCTGTGAGTAAGTTGCCACTGCAGACACATGCCTCTGTGCCCATGGATTACCTGTGTTTGCACTTCTGTGCAGATGGGATGACAAAGATCCTGCTTTTCAATGTCAGTAAAGAAGTTTTGCTGAACCTTTGCCTGCTAAAAATAGAAGATGACTTTGAACTCTCTGCTTGTGATTTACTGTCTGAACATTTTTGGTTGTGGGCCTTGGAGACAGCTGATCTCTGGACTGCAATCCACTGGTAGTCAGTCTTATCCATCACTGAGGTGGTCTAAGCCACTGCTTGACTTATGGAAGTGGCTGGACTGAATCTGCTGAACTTTTCACTTAAAATAAGGCTGAAATCCCCTTTGCTGTGTAGTTCAGCGATTGGAATTGGACTGCAACAGTTGTGTTTTGTTTTAGGGCTGCAGTTGAATTTTCACTATTGCTTTTCATTAGTTACAGTCTTTGAGCTAACCCAACCCAAATTCAGCCCACTCTTTTGCCCCTTGTCATGACGAAGCAAGTATGTTGTGTTGCCAGCACCTCTCTGTAGCTTTCCAAGTACAACAGCACTGCTGGAAAGCTCCTTTGTCCCCTGGGTCTGACAACACAGTAGCACCGTTGCATAGAATAAGTGGGATGTCTTCCCCTTCAGATGGGAGCTCCATGTGGCCTTAGGGAGGGTTTCTTCTTCCCCTGGTTTCTCCACTTTTCCTTTTTCTTAGACATCTTCCTTCCTCTCTTGGTGCTTGTCCTGCTTTGCCCCAGCTTACCTTCTACTATGGTTCTCCTGGCCTGGAGATCTCTGGTGGGTTTGTCTGGGGCAGGATTCCCATTTTAGGGATGCCCAAAGAAGTTTATTGAAAATGTATCAGATCTCCCGTGTTTTAGTAGCACTGCCTGCCGCTGCCTGAGACCAGCACTGCCTCTGGGATGGAGAGCTGAATTTAGAGAATTCCATTGCATTTAATGAAAATGTTGAATATGATATAAGGATGCACATCAGTAAAGATCAGCTGAATTCCGCTGGCTGAATTTAAAAGCCAGAATGCACCAGCTTGGTTCTGGGTGCACCTAACATGCACAGGTCAGGACTGGCTAGGAAACTCTTCTGGGGCCATGGCCAAAGCTCAGCAGCTGCACTGGGCAAACAGCCATCAGGCACAGGGTCACAATGAAGTTCTTTACTGCTTCACTTTCAGGCTAGGCAGCTTTTCTTTCCAGAGCAGGAATGGGGCTCAGAGAAATCATGACAGGGAGAGACATGGAGGGACGGTGAGCTGAGGTCATGCTGGCTGGAGTTTGGCAGAGCTGGGCTGCACCGTAAAGAGCGCTCTGCACTCATCAGCAGCTGCTTCCTAATGCCACTGGAAGCTCTACATCGTATTGAAGCTGTGGTGGATAAGGAAAGCTTACAGTGGATTCCTCTGCTGGCTAACCCTGCGTGTTGCCTGCAGACAGGCCAAGAAAGTCTGAAGAGGAAACAGGCAAAAATACTGGTCTGGTAGAGCTCACGTGTGAATCTTAGGTAGAACTTCACAGGGCCGCGTGAGTAGCTCTTATAAAGGTGAATCTCAGAATGAGAGTGATCCCACTGAGCATTCAGCCTTCAGCCAGCCAGACACATCTGAGTCCCAAAAGCATCTGGCTGGGCTGACACATTTCCGAAACCTCTGTGCATTGCATTTGTAGGAAATTCACTTTCAGAAATCTCTGTGCATCTCAAGACGCTACACCTTATTTTCTAAGGGGACTGAGCAGGTGAGGCCTCAGTATCTGTTTAACTTGCTGCAGGAATCCAGCTGTCAAGGTCCCACAAGCCCAGTGAGTTGTGCTGGTGGAATACAAGATCGCTCTTGAATCCTCTGTAGAGTTTGCATCACCTGTAACAGATTGAGCAATGATTCAGTTCCTGAGCCCTCACTGTTCTGTACTGTAACTTAAACCACCACTGGTTCCAGCCCTGTGAATGTTCTGCACTGGGAGCTGTGTGTGGGACTGTCTGAAACAGCTGAAGATAAAAGCTTTCTTGCTGGGAATACCTGGCCCCTTCAGCTGCTGCAGCTCAGCTTGAAAGTGCTTCTGCAGCAGAGCCCTAAATTCATATCAGAAAGAAACCTGAGGTTTTAACTTGCTGTCTAGTCGTTGGTGGCCTTGTTCATTCTGCTGAGCAACTGCTCCTTACCCCATAGTGATCAGCTTCTCCAGAAGATTTCTGTTGCTAAACTTGCCAATAGAAGGTATGGCTCTTTTTCTGTAAGCAAATGAGAAGGATGTTGAAGAATGTATGAATGCAGAATGGTAGAAATGTTGCTGCCCCTTGACAGCGTTAAGTTAACCTGAATTAGAGAACTGTTTCCATTGCCTAGAACTCTTACAACCCCAGTGAAAGTCTGTCACCCTCTGTTTTAGTTATAAGGCTTGTTTTCTTTCTGTTGTCACATATTTTGGCACTTTAACCTTAGAAGTTCTGTTAGGAGTCCTTGGCTATGGCAAAGTACAGCAGAATGCTGCAGGCACTGGGCTCTGCTTCCAGCACAGCTTTTGTAGTGGCCTGATTTGTGAACACTTGCTCTGTTTACCAAAGTGAAATGGATTTGACAAACAAGAAGTGATAAGGACAAATAAGAAAAACAGATTACACTGACTGGGCCATCAGCACATGGCTCAGGGAAACTGAACTTATACTAACAGAAAGCAGCTCTGTGTGATGGGATATTGAACAACATGGTTCTTCTTTGAGCATGGCTCCATTTCAATGCCTTTTTCATTGCCCTCTGTGGCTGGGCAAACGAATGCTTGCCCAGTCTCCTATGGTGGACACCATGGTTTAGTACACTGGCTGGCTATCTGTCATCTTGCTGTCCTATTGCTGTAGCTAGGAGCTGCCATTTCAAGTACGTTCCTGTTTCATCCTGGGTAATGAAATTGCTCATAAGCACACAAATGCTGTAGCCTGCAATGTTCAGGAAGCTGACAGTTGCCTATGATAAGTGATTTGACCAAAAATAACAATGAGATCTTCTCTCAGCCTTGCCACTGACAAAGCAATCAAAAAACGTGTGGAAGGATGTGTTTAGAGGAGGCAGTGGCATTCTCACAGTGATATAAATTAACCTTTAGTAGCTCTAAGGACCAAAGCAGGAAAAGTGGTAGGCAGATGTAAATTGCTCAGTCAAAATCTGATGTTTGTGATTGAGATGAATGAGAAGACCTTGCCTCTAGATTTCTGTCAGTGCCAGTGCCTTGAGAGAACAAATAAAATGTCCTCCAAATACAGTGAGGCCCAGAGAGACTCTATAAGAAAAGAACTCATTCTTACCTGCAGGTAACTGGCATGAGTTTATGGGGGATTGCACCCTGTGATTCTCTGCCTTGCTAATGTGGGCCCACACTGCATGGTGAACCCAGTGGTGGGAGAGGCAGCTGGTTTACTTTCTGTCCCCTGCACCCACAGCCACAGGTCCAAATTCTCATAATTTCTTTATGACCCATGGAGAATCAGGCAAAACAGAGCTCAGCTCTGATCCGTAGCAATTCTACAGCACTGTTTTCATATTAGAAATGGACACTCTACTAGGAAGGAACATAAAAGTGCTTAACATGTGGCCAGAAATGTTTCCGTGAGGGGAAATCACAGAAGAGGGTCAAGGTCCCGTTGAATTATCACTATATCATTGTCTGGGAGTTGGGATTCTCTCTACTTGTGAATGTAGCAAGGTTCTCCTGCAGTGATCATAGTTTGGGATGTGTGTAAAACCCACTAGAGCTATCATGGAATCACAGCATGACTTAGGTTGGAAGGGGCCTTCAAGCTCCCCAGCCCCATCCATGCCATGGGCTGGCTGCCCCCCAGCTCAGGCTGCCCAGGGCCCACCCAGCCCAGCCTTGGGCACCTGCAGGAATGAGCATCCGCAGCACAGAGCAGCAGTGCCAGGGCCTCACTGCCCTCTGAGTAAGGAATTTCCTCCCAACACCTAACCTAAATTTGCCCTCTCATAGTTAATAAACACTAATAAACACGCCTGCTTACGCTGTGTGTGGTAATTATATTGTGCAATGTGATTTTCTTCACTATAGGCACAAAATGGGCAGCTGAGAAATAAATTGGTCAGACTTGTGCAAGACCAGACCATTTCTGGGTTATAAGAACATCCAAGAACTTCACTGTAATTTTTCTTTTGCTTCAGGATTCCTTTGCTCATGCAGTCAAGCTGGTTTTGATCAGGCTTGTCTGAAATTCTGCTTCTTAATGACTCTAAATAATACTGTACTTTGTAATTATGTTATCCATGTACCATGATATCTAGAAGCTTTTCTATACATCTGGAAAGTAAAACAGTAAGACCTAGTGTATATGGAAGTCTAGTTTCACTGCTTTTTATTTCAAGCTTTGAATGTTAATGTAGTACTTAGTGTATGGAAAAGTAGGACAACTTAATTTTGCATCCTTCTTTTTGGTGGGTCGATACATCCCTCTTTATTAATCAAATTTCGTTTATTTAACCCATTTTAGCACTAGCAGACTGGTTATACTGAAGTAACTCCTCTAATTTCATGTCCTTGTGTTTGCAGTGTCCTGCAGTGGGAGTGCTGCTGTTGCCCTGGAACAAAGTGAGGCCATAGGAGGTGGTCTCTGATCTCCAGGCATCCATCATTACAGCACGTTGCACAGGGGTTGTGCTTGGCTGCCCTCAGTCGCTAAGAGGAGCTATTTCATAATGGAAGTGAGTTGCAAGAGGGAAAAAAACAAGAGTTGATGCTGATGCTGAGAGAAAATCTTACTGTGATCTAGCTTTTTTATTTTCTAAACAATTATCTTGCGCTGAGGTCCATTTGGTACAGTGAAGTGAGCAGCCCCTTCAGCTTGGAGCAAGGCAGCATGGCAGGCAGAGCTCAGCGGTGCTACGCCTGACTGGTAGCCAAATCTTCTCATTGTTAATTTCACATGATTTTGGAAAAGGCTCGTGACCTGTTTTCCTTGTGAATTAGCAACGTAAGTTCCTTCCTGATTCTTTTATTTGCACCTTGTGTAAATATTTCTACCTGTGAAGAGAGTGTGGAGCTGCCACCAAGAAAAAAGAATTTTTATTTCAAATAATTTCTTAGTCCCTGTGCAGGCAGAAATGAAGACTTAAAGGCTGTGGCAAAAGATAATCAGACCTAAAGACTGTCCTGTGCTTCATGATCAGACAGAACCCTTCCCCATTGCGGAGCACTTCTGCATGTTATTGTGTGCTGTCTGTATTCCGCAACTGCAGTGTTTGCCCTGGCAGCAAAGTAGTGCTGGAGGGATACGTAGGTCCCAAGCCTTGCATCTCTGCTAATTCTCCTTGTCACACTGAGAGTTATATGACATGTCTTTTTCTGTCAGCTTCTCTTCTCCTTTGGGAGTGCTGAGGCAAATAATTAATTTAGCTTTCTTTAGAAAAAGTCATTTTCCTATCTCAGTAAATTAGCCTGACTGCTATACCTCTCAAAGCCATTGAGGCATCTTCCCTCGTAGCACCCCATGTCTCCTTTGGACTTGAATTTCTTCTTATTATTTGCCTGACCATCCTGCATCATCTTTGATCTATCCCACCCCTTTGTTAATTTTCTTATTTTCTCATAGTTGCTGCCTTCAGCCTTCTCAGCTACCAGTGCCTGATGTCTGGTGTTCATTTGCCTCTAAGGCTCCAAATAGTTTTGCATCAGTCTGTGTTGTACTTCTTTTACATTCAAGGAAAACCCACTTAGTGAATACGTTCTTACCACTGAGTCCTTTCATGTACCTACAGTCCACTTGTCTCTCTGCTCTGAGAGTACTGTGCAGATCTTGTTTCTGTCTGGTTTCATTAGTTCTCGGTGACTCTTCATTTTCACCTCAGCAATACAAAGGCCTTGCACATCCTGAGAGCATCATCTCATATTCACAATGGCCCACCAACTCCTTAGCATCGCAAAACTGCGCAGTCCAAGCCTTGATGTTGCTCAGAAGAAAAGATATGAAAACTCTGTTTACTCCCTTCTCGCAGCTTTGTTCAGTGACTTGGAAGACAGTTTAGAAGGCAGTACCACTAAAATGGCAGCCCCCACTATCAGAAGGTGACACAGAGGAGGTGAAGGTGAGAAGAGGAAGGAGCTTGCAGAGGATGCCTAGGTTGCAGGTAGGGAGACCTGATAGGAGCTTGTCTGTAGACAGGTTTTAATATTAGCACTGATTTTGCTATCATTGAAGAAGTGGGAAGGTGGATAGGATTAGGAACTAGTCTCAGTGAGAGAATCACTGAGTGAGCTCAGGTAAGACTTAGGTCCTCTGAATTTAAAGCACAAAGACTTTGGTGAATGCCTTATTTTCATTTCCACTGAATCTGTTCTCTGTGACTGTTGTATCAGATCCAGTGACTTTAATAATAACATACTCAGTTTGGATTGGATTTTGACCCTGCTTGTCCTGTGGAGAGACTGGAGAGCAGCTGTAATTTTTTTCAGGTAGATGCATACTTTACCCTGCAGAGACTTTTGAGGAAGGCAGGATAGCAGCCTCACTCTTGAGCTAGCATTCACTTTGCCTGTTTTATTTTTCCCCTCACCTTCTCTATAGACTGAGCATGTCTGATCTGGAGTCACTCAGAGGCAATAAGCATGAAATCCTATGAAAAATGTCAAGAACCACGTTTCAAAGCAGATTTGCATCTTGCTAAGCCTGTAAAAGTCCAAGGTGTGAGTAAAGGCTTGAGAAGATAGAGCGAAGGTAACTATATTCAGGGAGGTGATGGCAGGTGAGGGCTGTGTGGGAGGAAGAGAATGAATTCATGTCTGAGGATCTGCATGGCACTTCAAGGCCTGATCTGGGGAGGGTCTAAGTTTAGGGAATGAAGTTAAGATCTGAGGAGAGGGGAAGCAGATAGAGAAGTGTAGCACAGAGGATGTGCTACTCTGAAGGATTTAGCCAAGTCTTAGGGAGTTACAGTGCAGCCACCAGTTGACAATTTAGAGAAAGCCAACTACAGATATGTGAAATAACTGCCTCCAGAGCAGTAACTCAGCGATGTCCCAGAAAGACAGAATATGTAAACATGTCTCTTAGGTGAAAGAGATGTTACCTTCCAGCAATGAAGGGTTATGCTGGATTTAAAAGCTATGCTTCTGACAGAATCTGCTGCTTTGCCCAGACTCAGCAATAATGGGCAGACTGTGAGGGCAAGCCCATATACACACGGTGAGCAGCTGGGAGGGCCAGCATCAGCCTGGTTCTCCTGTTAGCCCAGAGTCAACAATGAGCTCGCCTTGTCCTTAGAATTTCAGGTTCACCAATGGGAACAGGAACTGTTCTGTCTCTAGGTGATGGAGATGTGGAAAGCTGTAAACAGTGCAGTGGGCTGGATCTACCCTGGCACAGCAACACTGTGCTTGGCTGTGAGATACACATAAAAGGTGGTAGGATTGCTCCTCTCTTGTATTGCTTCCACGGCCACAGCTGCAGTAGTTTTGATTTTATATATTAGATTAAAAGGACCTGCTGTTTTCTGTCTCTCCCTCTCTAAGCTTTCCTGTCCCTGAAGTGCTGTGAAAGTACCTTTCTTCACGGCCTTGTTTTTTGAGGAAAAATTTTTTACAGTTTTACACTGTTAACTCAAGGAAAAATTCTAAAAAACCCACAAGATGTTGCAGTTTTAATGTGACCTCATGGTCTGACTACACATCCTTAGCTCTGCCACACTCTTTAACCTGACTGCCCTAGCTCATGGAGTACAGCTGACTTGAGCAGTACTCCATCTGTTACCTATCTGTGGTGTAACAGTAGTCACAGATTTTGGCATTGAGATTTGAAGAAGGCAGCTGTCTGTCAGAAGTCTCTCTTGCTTTTGTCAGTTTTCATCTATTGTCTCCCAAGGCCTCCTGGCTGCTGGGCTAGGAGCAGTTATAGTGCTTGTGCACTTGAGGGCAATGCAAGATCCATCTATCTGCTTCATAAAGATGCACTCAGTCAAGGCAATTCTGAGCTCCTAGCAGTGATATTTGCCAACTGTTTTCTCGCTTTACATATATAATAGCTGAAAATTAGATACAAAATTTAGTGGGAACATCTCTCTTAATGTTGTGTCTTTCTACAAAACCTGCAATTTTAGGGTAAAAAATAGCGAGAACGATGAAAATTCTGTGTAGTCCTGGTCAGAAGAAAGAGCCATATAGAAAATTGCTTCTCGTTGAAATCCATGAATCTGCTTTAGTCAGACTGAAATACCCACTACAGTCAACTTTCCTCTTGAGTTTCTGAGTGAACAAATAGGTGTACGGTGAAATTTAGTGCTTGAATCCTACTGTGACCAGGCAGAAGAGCTAAATTCATGATCTTATTCTTGAGCTGTTCTTCACCAGCTAAATCCTCAGTGTCATATGCTCAGAATGTATGTGAGTATCTCTGCTTTCAGCATGCCAAGAATTAGGCCAATATCTGCTTGTTCTTCCATGTATAAGCACTGGTACCACAGTACTTTGATCTACCCAGTGTAGTGGGATTTCCATATTATTTTTTAGTACAGTCTTCAGAAGGATAATGCCTAGCTAATACATCAAATGGATCTGACTGTTTCCCAGAGTCAAGGGGCTGAGGCTGAGCAAACAGAGCCCTCTTAGATGCTGTAGAATTGCACAACAACAACTTAGCTCCAAGAGCAGAAACAGAAATACACAGTTGACATTGAAATGTGATATGAAGGGCCTGGAAAACAAGACGAAACAAAACAAAACCCAGTGTGAGAATTCTGGCCATTTGCCTCTGATCCTGCAGGAGCAGTATTTATGCTGAGGATGGTGGTTGATGCTATGTGATGATGAGGCACTGTGTGACAAGGAGAATTAGGAGCTGTGGGAAGATTGGATGCACAGCCACTTTCGCCTCTGTCAGGCTGGCTTCTCTGAGTTACTACTGATGCTGTTAATATTGTCTCCAGCTCAGTTCTTTCTACTGCTGCGTGGAGGTGAGGGTGCTTTGCCCTTCCTTTGGGTGAACTGAGCTTTCAAGGATGATTTTTGTTGTGATTTCAAATGTTCCAGTGAAGTGCACACAAACAGAAATCCCAATTCTGGTCACTCCTTTTGAAATTACGTACCTCGCTTTGGGTTAGTGAGGGCTTTCTAATCTCAAATAAGAAGTCTTATTTGTGGACATGCTACATTCCATGGTTCTGTATCTTTCCTCACTGAATTCAAGCAAGGAAAGGAAGTGGACCAAATGACTTACTGCAGCATCTTGTTCTGTTTGTTAATATAAATCTATTAAAAACAGCTAAATGAAAGCTTATGAGCCAGCTGGCTACCTTAATATGAATGTGAAGTTTGCCAGCTGTTTAGTACTTGTTTTATGTTCACCACAGCAGTTTGTTCACTTCTTGTACTGGAAAGAATTTGTGGTCAGCAGCAAGATAGAAGCAGTAGAGCCAGGGTGTATAGGTGAGGATACAGAGGAAGTAATAATTTCTGTAGAAGCTGTAATCTATACTCATTATGGAGATAATTTTCCACTTACAGAAATTCTGAATTTTGGGGGGTCTTTTTGCCTCGGGTCCCAGATTTCTGTCCATCTCTTCCAGGCTGTCTTATCTCTTAAAGATTAAACCAAAGTAAGCATTTACTTTAGATAATTACTTATTTTTAATGATCAGTTTAAGCCGTCGAAAGTGTGATGTAAACATTAAATGAAAACCTCAACAAGAGGTTATACAAGAATTGGTTCTTGTATATCTCTGGTTGCTTTTATATTAAATGGTTTACATGAATGCTGTTATCCATCTGACAGCAGGTTGGCATGTATATTAACGAGATGCAGGTGTTAACTTCATGCTGTTTCTTTCCAAATAAGAAAATCTTTACCTTCCCTTAGTGCTTTTTTACAAGTATTTCTGGTAATAATTATATGACATCACTTATTGCATCATAATATTCCTCTATAACAGCCCCCTCATCTTGTCCTTTCCTTTCTTCTGAGTCTCTTTCTTGCTCAGCTGTAGATGACTCAAACAGAGCTATAGCAGGTAGAGTTCAACATAGAAGAAAACAGATATACTGAGGAACCTACCCAACTAACAGTAATAAAGTAGAATCAGTGCTCTCTAAGCCCAAAAGATAATCTTGATGTATTCTTAGCTTTCTCTATCTAACTTCATAGCTGTTCTTTAACTGGCATGACTCCTTCTTTTCCCTCTGCCAGAAGATGGTACCAGCTCACATGGAGATGAGAAATGTTGCATTTAGGTTTGTGAGCTGCAGCAGAGATAGCTTTTATTTGTGACCTTTTATTTTAACGATAGGTAATATTGTCAGTGACGTGTTAGAGCAGGCTGGGCAGCTCATACAGCAAGTCCTAGGAGTGCAAAGATGCTACCAGGTTGCAGAACAGCAGTTCATCTGTAGCTCTTGCAGCACTGACTCTCGTTTGGTTGCACATGAGACCTTTGGAGGCTTCTGAAGCTTCACCTGCCTCAGCTGGAGAGCAAAATTGGTGTGTGTTAAGTGAATCCTACAGAATTCTTCAGAATGGTCAGCAGAGCTCTGCCTTAGCATGCTGGATGTTTAATTAGCGGAACATGGAGTCAGTGTCTCTCAGCTCACTAACATCTTGCCTGAGAAAAACTAGTTGAATGTGGAGGGACACAAGAAAAAGCAAAAAAGAAATCAAAATCGGAGCTGTCCGAAGCAAAGTGAGCTTCCAAGAAGCCTGGGAAGAAGGTCATTCTTTCATAAACAGATCTGGTCCCTGTAAAAGCCCAAATCCAAATTCCTTTGGATTCTGGGTTCCAGTAGACCCACGTGTCTTTACTCTGCTTGTGGTACCTGATAGTTCACACACACCTCAGGTCCTGCCACAAGAACACTGTTTATCTATTAGATTTTTATCCTTCAAGATGCTGGACTTCATGCTCCTAATCTGATCAGCCAATTTGGTCCCAGTTCTACAAGAGATTTAGACATGTGCTGGAGGTAAATGTATTAAACTCTTGTTGTATGAGAGCTTCCTGTCTTGTAAGGTTACTCCCATGCCTACCAATGGCTCATCATGAGTGTATCAATCCCTGATTATGTAAAGTGTTTGGTCACCCCGCTAGAATAAATAGCTTAGTACATTTACATCCAACACAGAGGCTTATTTGTAGGTTTTAAAGGATCAGTACAAGAACTTCTGAGAGATATTTAAAAAGAAGAAAAAAAGAAATTACATTTATTCATTTCAATTTATTGCATATTGCCAAAGGACACTGAATATATTGCAAGTGTATATACTCAGGTTACAGAAATAAATTGATTTAATAGCGCTGTTAAACAGAAATGAATGTAAAACACAAAAGTACTTTAACAGTGAACCAAGATACAAGTGATGAGTTTTTAAAAACATGTTTGCTTTTCCTTTTAATTAGAAATGATGAGCCCGATGAGCACTTAACTCTATTGCCAGTATTAGTTACAGGTACTGATGGCTTCATTTACATTATTATAAATCATTACATTAAATTTCCACTCCAGCAGATCTTTTCGTGGGAGTCCCTAGGAGGTCTTATATAAAGGGACAGGACCAGAATTTACATCCTTATGGAGCTGCTTTTAAAATGTTAGCATCTCTTAATGCTTTCAGGGTCAGATAGCTGCTCTCTAGAAGACAATTTTTACTGTGGAATGGAGGGTGGTTCTTCATAAGTGTTTTGGTAGAGAAGAGCTGATTGTGAATGTGGTCAGAGAAAGAGTAGAGAGCAGAAGAGCTTTGTGGAAATAGTTGATGAGGTTTTTTCAATGGTGGGGGGAAGCGCATGTCTATTTTTGTCAATGTTTTGAAAAATGTCATCAGCTCTCAAGGACTGTCAGCAGGTTTGTGAAGCTGGCACATTGGAGGGTGATAGAAAGAGAGCATTTGGCCTGTTCTTCTCACCTAGAAACCCTGCTCCTCTCGCCAACCCCCCGACAGCTGAGATTTCACTTCTTCACAAGTCTGTGAGAAGAGAGGAGCAGAACCAGAGCTGGAAGGGACCTGCTAAGGGCTGGCCCCAGGAATGGGCACAGTATGAGTTACTTAGGGCAGGAAATGAGTGGAGAAGGTGGCCATGTGCTTGCTCTGTAGCACAAAGCTTCTGCTAGAGTACTGGCTCTTTTGGCCCCTCTGTAGAGAGGAGACTCTGACTCTGCAGAGCCTGTGGTTTGCACAAGAGCATGACTGGCATTTTCAGGTAGCATGAGGATGCTGGGATCCCTCTTGAACAGAAGGCTTATTCAGGCACAATTAGCAAAAACTGGAGCCTGCCAGACTTAATGTCCTGCAAAAGCAGAATAATTGGACAACTTATGTACCGGAGACTCAGGAATAGAGTGGAATCACAGAATCAATAAGGATGGAAAAGACCTCCAAGATCACCTAGTAGTGCAGCTGTCCACCTATCGCTAGTATTTCCACACTAAACCATGTCTGTCAGTACAAAAGCTAAGCTGTCAGTGAGTGTTTGGACATGAGGTCACCCTCAAGGGCAATTTGAGATTTCCCCAAAGGCAACACATCAGTGCAATCTGTGCAGCATAGCGTGTGGATCAGTGGCTCTAGAGGGACTGTGTGGAGCTGTGGCAGCTGAGCTGGGATCTTTCTGGGGTTGAAATCTACGTACAAACTAGAGCTCTTTCTACTGGAAAACGAGAACATGTGGTGCCCTATTCAAAAGTATGTTTAGTATGGAAAAAAGAAGTTAGTAATTCACCTGGCTTCTTGATTTGAGTTGAACCTCTATGTCATGACTGGAATTTCCTCTGTGAGTTTGTTCTATTCAGAGGGAGCTGTGTGTAACCAGGGAGACTCTGTCAAAACCTGCAAGAACAGAATCCTTTCACTCTAGTCATTAAGCTAATGAGACCCGGTAGGATGGTCAAAGACCCAAGGGACAGAGCAGGAAGGAAGCAAGAGGGCTGATGTAAGCTGTGGCCAAGGCAAAAGAGCATGATAAATTGAATGAAAGTACAGTTGTGTTGCCTTGGATGCTGCAAGATTGAAAGATTAACAGATCAGTGTATCCTGGCTGGGGAGGATGAGGAACAAGTGGGCTTGTGAGGTATGGAAATCAGCTATATTAAATATAAAAGCAAGAACTTATCTCTTGATATGTAAAGCTTTTATAGCTGTGAATGAGGCCTTGAAAGGAATTTCAATTTTTAGAAATAGTTAAAAAAGAAAAAAAGTGCCAAAAAGAAAACAAAACAAAGACTCTACCAAACATTCTTATGCGAATGCAGTACTGGAGACAGTTGTCCACTGCTGGAGCAGAAAATCCTTGAAGGCACAGCTGCAAAGCTGGTTGGGTCCATTATCCATGAAGTGATTTTCCACAGACCAGCTCTGGCAAAGGTAGAGATGTTAACGGGAGATTTGCAGGGAGGCAAACAGGATGCTAAGCACTGCCAGGCAGGGAATGTTCTCAGCTCCGTGGAGTTGAACTCTAACTGTGATGTCTGAGAGAATGAAGCATTCAGATCAGACTTGGGTTATCACCTTTGGGGGTAAGTTACTGGATGGGATTGCTTATCTTATGAGTACAAAAAGAGCCCATTACTGACTTCCAGAGTGAGAACTTCTATTCAGCAGTCAGGTTTTTTTTTTTTTGGTTGTTTGTTTTTTGAGACATCTCCTGTGTCTCAAGCTTGGCTCCTTATAAAATGAGTGAAGTGCTCCTGAGACTAATAGTAGCTTTAGCAGACCTCAGACTCACTCTCGGGCTACTGTGTGCTGTGTATGGTTCTTAAAGCATCTGTTAAACAGGAACATGACATCTCTCTGTCTCCTACCTTAGAAGCCCGTTGTGTTCTTCGAGAGGCATGTCTCTGCTTTAAATCTCAATCATTGAGATGTGTGTAGCTGACATCAGGTTTGGAGAGAAAGCAGAAACTGACTAGATCTTTTGCTTGAAGTTATTCCAGATTGAGGATGAGAAGAGGAAACCAGCACGTAATGAATGCTGGGGAGATGGTACCCAGATGAAGAGATTCAGTAGCTGATGTCAGAACAGATTCAAAATGGAGTCTTTTGAGAACTACTGACAAGTTGGTATTATCCCTTATTTTTACTGTTACTTAACTCTTCTCACTGAGTAACAGCTTCAAATTGTCTGAAATTTTTCAATCCTTTGAACTTCCAGTTGAAATTCTTCATGTTCATTCTGACTTGTAAGTGCTTAACTTCTGGGGTGTTTTGTGTGTGTTGTCCTCTGGATATTGAGATAATCACGTAATCACTGTCACTCCACTGAAGTCATCAGAAATGAAGTTACCCATTAATTATGGAGTGAGGTGTACCTTTTCAATGCTTCATCAGCCCTCGTATTACTGACATTAAACCTTAGGGCTGTAATGATGTCTCATTCAGAATGCCTGGGGGAAGGATTCTGGTTATTTTTATAAATGCCCTTCAGTTCTCCTGCTTTTTCTCTGTAAAAAAAAAACAACAAAAAAACAAACCAACCAAATGAAAACAAACCACCAAGTGGCCAGCCAACAAAATTTGCCATCATCTGCAGTTTTGAAGAAGTGGCTGAAAGTGTAATTGGTAATGAGTTCCCATGAGAGTGTGACAGGGGCTGAGGTTGATGTGGTAATTGCTGACCATAGTAAGTCTAAGGGTGATTGCTTGAAGGAATGATAACCAAGAGATTGTTGCTTACAGCTGTCCAAATTTGCTCTCCTTTGCATCTTGGTAATGAGCAATTAGGACTTGCAGAGCAGCTTTATTTGCTTGTCCTGGTTTGTTCAGTGCACTATGGTTTGCCTTATCATCTGCCTTGTTACGAGGTCTTGAAGTTTTTGGGTAGCTGCTATTAGACGTTCATTGCCTTGGAGGGTTTGGAAGAGCCTGTTAATTCACAGTGTGAGTACAGAGGAGCTGGATGAAGCATACTGAGGCAGTCTTGAGATCTAGGACAAGTAGACTGACTTGAGGATATCAGCCCTCACTGAAGGGTGTAGCAAACTTCCAGCTGTGGCCAAGGTTGTTTTTGGTAGGAGATGCAAAATAGGCATATGGTTCTGATTCTGGCGCAAGATGCCTTCATTCCAAGGCAGCTCCACATACAGTGATGACAGTGGGGCCATCGGTTGGTATTTGTTTGTAGACATTTTACTTCGAATTGTTAAATTTAGCTAAAAGGAACTTTTAAGCTGGGAAGTTCCAATTAGAAATAGAACCAGTCTTTTCAAACCTGAAGGTTGCAATGACTATGGTAAAATAGCTTGAGTAGTTCCTGTGTGCTATGCAAATGGTTGAACCTCTAAGCAAAGAAGATGCTATAGTCCATACCTCTACAAGTAATATAAACATTTCATAAGGGTAAGAACAACTACAATGAGATTGTCTGTCATCAGCACATCATGTCTGTTTGTTGTTGAAAAAGAATCTTGCAGGCTCAAGTGTTGATTACAGAGTGGACCAGTTTCAACAGCAATGAGTTGGTCCAGAAGGACCATGGTGTTAAAAATACTGCCCTGACACGCAAATTCGAAACCCTATTCTGAGGTGGGTAGAAAAAGGATTTTTCTTATCTGATGGCTTTTTATTTTCCTGGCTGAATTAGCTGGTGCGATGCCTTACTGATTCTGTGGTAGCGTGCAGACGGTAGGTTCTGCTCTTTCTCTTACTTGGAATAGTGCAAAGTGAAACACAAGTGTTTGGGGTTGAAATGAATAGTTCAAGCCAGAATGAAACATTACTATTTTATGACATAAATATACAAACACAAAGATATATATATTTGAAAAATAAAATAAAATAGCTTCAGGTCGACTTGAAATGATCTTTTCTCCCTTCAGCTGAAAGACTGATCTGAAAGGATCGGTTATTCCCACATCTCTATTGGTGAGGGATGTTTTCCTTTGTCAGGTTGTCAGGTTTGTAATGAAATTGTACCATACTGTAATAGCTTTTCTTTCACAATTTTCTTTTAGGGCTCTTCTTTACCAGCTGCCTTAGAAACCGGACTTTTCAAATGTAAGGATCCTGTGTCACCGACTTCAGCCTGGGCTGTAATTTCACCACATAGTTTTTCAGTAACATTTGAATTTCAGCAAGTATCTTAAGGCAGCTGCCTTGCTTCCCCTTTAGGCATGTTTGATTTCTCTTCTGACTCAAATCAGAGAGGAATGGAGAAAATGTCAAAATTCCTTCTTCTCTTCTTTTCAGTAATTTTTTCCTCAAACGTGAGGAGATGCACGTCTTTGTGCTTCAGATAGTCTTATCCTTAGGCAATGGTGAGTATTAAAACATGTTTCTGCCTTGAAAATCTTATCAACTTGCTTTCAGATTCTTTGCTTTTCTCATATCTGTCTGTTGCCTGGGCGTGTAGTGTAACAGCATTATTTATGTAAAGCACAGGAAAGAGCCGTACGTTATGAGTTCAAAGGCAGGCTGTAATTCAATAGAGATCAGGCGTTTCTTTGATTTGTGGCTAGTTTGAGAAATGAAAATGAAATGCAAATAATCATCATTTCCTTCCCTTAATTACTTAGAGAAATAGAATAACGTTTATATTTTAGAAAATGACGTTCTGAAATTTAAAAAAAACCAACACCTAAAACTTAAATGGTCATGGCTATTAGGAAACTTTTCCAAATGTGTGGCTTCCAGGTAATTTGATATAAAGAGGACAAAGCCCTGATTGTATCACTGCCTCTGAGTGGATAAACAGGTATTATATTATCATAGAGTGGCAGAGCCCTCCCCAGCCCTACGCAATGGGACAGTCATTACTCAGATGCAGTGGGTGTCACAGTCAGATTTGGATGAATGATCTGAATGGAAAAGCCATTTATTTTGCTTCTCCAGTCTGCCCCTGAGCGGAAGGAGATTTTTTTCTTCTCACCAATTGGATCTCTGTAAGGGCTGAGAAGGTTCTGAAATCTCAGGACGCCCTTTGAGGTCAAGGGACACTGTGGGGGGAGAAACTCTAACCACTGTGGCTGGAGGTTGCACAGCTCCTGCTGCGCTTCTCTGAATTTTGCTCTGTGGCTGATATTGTTCTTCCAAAGCACGATGCAGGACTTCCTCATGATAAGGAGGCAGTGGGCAGGAATCCTATGTAGCTGGCAGCACCTCACTACTGTGTTTTTACAGTGTGAGTGTCTTGGAATCATAGAATTGTGCGAGTTGGAAGGGACCCTTAAAGGCCATCCAGTCCAACTCACTGCACTGAACAGGGACACCCACACCTCCATCAGGTGCTCAGAGCCTGTCCAGCTTGACCTGCAGTGTCTCCAGGAATGGGACACCACCACCTCTCTGGGCAACCAGAGAGTTGTACCAGTGCCTCACCACCCTTACTGAGAAAAACTTCTTTATATCCAATCTAAATCTGCTCTACTTCAGTGATGTAGTGTTCTTGTGCTTCTGATGTAGGTTTAACATGGGAGAGTGAGTATGCACCTGGTTTGCCATCTCTCCAAGCCCCAGTAACTAAGGTCTTTTGACTGTGAGTATCAGAACAGCATTGAAACAAGGGATCATTTAGCACTGAGAGCCTCCTGCTGTCTCTGCTTCTCCATTCTTGCACCAAATGAAGTGTTGTCTACTGTATGACGGTACCATGAAATATTGGATCGTGCAGGCAGTCCTAATGTTCTACCAGGTACTGTAAGCAGAAGAGCAAAATGATTAATGAGACCTGGCCCTAGCTCCCTCAGATGCAGATCTGTTGGGTTGCACAGTTTCTTCTTTTTTGGAATATTCTGCTCAGCAGCATGTTGCCATACAGACTCATCAGCAAATGAGTAGCAGATGGAGCGGTGACACATTTTATCTTGCAGCAGCAGGGACATTGTATGTGTGAGGAGATTTCTGAGAAGCTAGTTTCACGCGACGTATGTGATGAAAAAAACAAACTGATCGTAGTTACTTTTCTCTGCAAAATTGCATATGAACAAACAGAGAAAAGTTGTTGTCCCAAGGCAGTAACAAAGAATCAAATGGTCATTAAGTTAAAATTAAAGCACTTGCTATGGCAAAGATGTGTGTCTCTGCATCCCAACTGATGCACCACGGATCAAGTTTTGTTTCACATAGTATCCTTTCTGTCAGAGCTTTACAAATTAGTAGGTAGAATTATTGTTCTTTAAATGCCATCTGCTTCCTGTCGTCAGAGTTAATCTATATCCTAGGCCATGTATAAATTGATTCTTCCACCTCTCATTATATGTAGCAGATGTGACAGTGTAAGGGAAAATCTGAAAATGAATGTGAGCCAAGACTGTTTCAGGATTGTTTGACTTCTGGGCTCTGCTGATGTACTCATTTTCTTCCCATAAGCTCCATGCACCTTGATGTTTACTAGGATAATTAGACTGGAAATCGCTGATTGTGGAGTTGTGGCCTGAAGGCGGACCCTGAAGCTAACCAGGCTGTGAGCAAGAGCCAGCAGACATTACAAGGCAAGGGCTGTGCTTGTCCAGACAGCACCTAACAGCAGAAGGTGCAGTCGTGTCCTGAGGTGCCTGTGGGGTTTAACCTATGGTTGTCCTTACAGTAATTTCTTTTTCTCTCTTTTAGCAGATGTACAGGAGAAAGCATACTTACTAGTTTATGTGGCAATGCTTTCCTTTTATTGCTACCCTAATATTCAGGCTGCATCCAGGGATTTGGCAAGTGTTTTTTCCCAGTGACTGTACTGATCTATCTGAGAGCACATGCAGTCTGCAACATACTGTGTGCCTTACTGTCTACCAGGGACAAGGCACATCCATTGGTGTCAATTTGCCATGGCAGTGCTTTGTGGTATTGGTGAGTTCGGGCCAATGCACCCAAAAGATGTCTCAGCCCTCCCAGAGTTTGATTGCTGTTGAGTCAGTTTGTTCAGATGAAGAAAGGTACAAATAGAGGCAGAGTATGGGTCACGATAACCCAGCTGACCCTTTCAGCCCTTTATCACAGTCTGTACTGTGATAATTAATACCTTGTTTCAGTGCACAGCAGAAGATATGATTCAATAGGCCGTTCTCTTTCACTTGCCCTATGTTGTGATGTCCTTGAGGCACAGAGGGTCGTGACTTATAACAACAAACAAACTGGGAGCTGTGTGCTGGGCTGAGAGGTGTGTGATGCTGTGCAGAAAGAGGGAGATGCTGGCAGCCAGCCCCAAGCCTGGAACTTCCTGAATGTCAAGGTGTGGCTGTGTTGCATTAGCAGAGCCTGAATTCTGCAGGTTAAAATGTGGAAACTACCACCCATGGTGGACAGAAGGCATCAGAAAGAGGTGGGACTGGGACACCTGTGTCAGCTCTAGAACTTCCCAGACAGTGAAGATGCCATGGTGGGAAAGGCTTTTCTAGCCCAATGTCACCAACACTCACCAGATCAAATTCCCAGTCCCCAATCTTTTGGGACAGAGCATCTCTAACTCTCTACTGATGGTCTTTCTGCTGACTGTGGTCTGGTAAGACAACAGTCAGATGTTTTTTTTCATAGTTTAAAGCTTTGTGTAAGAGCCCAGGTTTGCACACAAACAGCAAAGTACTAAGGTGCCCACCCAGACACAGGGATGGGTTAGTGACCATGAAACCTAATAGTCCTGCTACAGCTTGGTAGAGTTTAAATAGTGCTTTTGCAAAGAACTCCACCCAACTTTTAGAAACTAAATAGCAAAACTTTCCTGAGGAGGTTCTGATGTATATGCTAGTTGGAGCTTCAAAGTGCTTTTGGTATCAGATTTGGTTTCATATAAAAAGCTGCTGGAGAGGAGAGTGGAAAAGACAACGCTTTCTCTCCACGTGATCAAAATTTAGATGAACTCTGAGATGCTTTGGCCTCTGCTGAGGAGAGCTCCTCTGTTTACTTGCATTCTGAGCGGAGCTGCTGAGTCTCGTGGTTGTGCTAATGTAGCAGTTCACATGGTTATTGCTTCCTTCTTCCAACTATACTGGTGCCAGTGCCAAGTCTCTATCTGTATTAGTAAATTTAACCCTGCCAGGGAGCGTTTTTTTGTGGGCATGGTAATGTGCACTGGTGTGATGCACCGCTCACACTTTGTCTTCCCAGCACCACTGCAAATGCAGAACACATAGGGATGCTGTGCACTGTAAAGAGTTCCCAATTATCTGCTCTAATGTGATTCTGGGTTACCCTAGAGGAAATCCATACCAAGGAAACCTTCATGCTGCTCCACCATGCGTACCTTTCCCCCCTCCTTTTTGAGGTTTGTGTAGGTACGAATAAAGATCTGTGCTTGTACAGCAGCAAGTGATCCATAGACGTTCAGCTGCAGGAAAATGGGTGGAGGTCACCTGTCAGGGCTGCTGCCTTGAGGAGTGTGAAGCACATGTTTGAGAGGTGTGGATTGAGAACATGCGCTTTTGTGTATCTATTTAGGTCCTTAAAGAATGAAAGAAGGGCTATTTTGTTTACACTTAGTGTGGGTTTTCTGAACTTTAGCTGAAGAGAATAGTAGAACCAGCCTGACCTCTTTTTTTGGATAACACATAAAAATGATGTTCTGATGACAGGCACGTAAATCCAGAAATTTTCTGCTCTTATCTCTCTCTTTCCTGAAGCTCAGAGAGCCTCTAATGACAGCCATAATTTGTGTCCCATAGGGATCAAGCTCCGGGATTTAATATTTTGCCAAAAGAAAACAATCAGATTTTTTACTGTAGGAGAGAAGGGAAGGCAGAAGTTCTGCTGTACTCAGATGATCTATTGAAATCATGACCTTGTCTCACCTGGCTGGATTTGGGGAGAACTGTAATGGAGGGCTTGTTTTCCCTTTGAAGCCATCTGTTTTTTTCTTTTTCTTCTCCTTTGTGAAAGAGAACAATGAGGCATTTGTTATCACACAGAGCTTTTACACCAGGCTAAGGAAGGTACGGGGACAAAAGCTTTTAAATGTCTAAAACATCATGTGATTACGTGGTGTATTTCATTCATTCAGAGGTATTCAGCACGCTCAGGGACCACTTACCTTTTCAGGGACATTGACTTTCAGGTTGGATTATAGATGCAGTGTCACAGGGCAAGAGAGTGGGGAGAAAGAGGGTGCTGGAGGCACACGCTGCTCCCTGTACTTTGCAGCCTGGAAGACAAACCAGTGGAAGCTCTCCTCACATCATTATCTCATATGAGCAACTCCTTAGGCAAAACTCACCCACACCAGTGTTCTCCTTCCCTTTCTTAGTGCAGCATGTCCTACTGTCTCCTGAGAAAAGACAGTATGGTCTTTTCCCCATACTTTTACATACAAAAGTATGGGGATCCCCTATTGCTGCTCAGGAGTAACTCTCATCCAGTGCAGCAGTGTCTGAAATGTTCTGCAAAGCAGACTCTGAGTATTGACATGGCTGGGAGGAAGGAAGGCTGACTTTGAGCTGAATGCTGATGTCAGATCAGTCTGTTTTAGGGGAGGAAGAAAAAAATAAACAGGAATTGCATAATTTCTGCAAACCAAAGGGAGACAGAAATCTATTCATTTAGATTTTAATCACTTTAAAGCGCTGCTCTGTGGGCTAAAATTTAGCTAACATTAAACTTGTCAGCTTTAAAATAAAAAAGCAGGGGGCAGGCAGGGGAGAGAGGGATTGCAGGACTGCTTTCAGACCTCTTTTATAATCCTATATATCTAGAACGAAGTGAAATCCTACCTTGTGGTAGTACAGTGGATTTGTCTGACAGAAGAGGAGGGAATATTTGCCTTCCAGTGCTTGCTTTGAACTTCTGAGCTTATTAAAGCCTCGAATCAATATTCAGTGCAATTTCATTGCTGGTTGAGTGAATTTGGATTTTTCATTCAAAGTGATTATTTCCCTCCCTTTAGCTGTCAGACAGACTCTTAAATACCCTTTTTGCTCCAGACTGATCAAAACATTAGCAGAGCTTTGTGAAGTTTGGACCTGTTACTCAGCACCAGGTCCATTAATCTTTGGAGTTTGTGACAAATGCTAACTAAAAGCATCTGTACTTTGAAATTTTCCTTTGGTGATCAACATGCATCACTGTAAGGAAATGGGAGGAATTACACAGTATATGTTATGTGCTGTGAATTTGTAACTGAAAGAGATAAAATAGCTAGAGAATGAAGTACAAAACTGCAGCTTGACATGATTTGTTATAATGTACGTAGAGTATTTAACAGTTTAATTCTCTTAATGCTTGCATTAGTGCTGAATATTTCTAGTAGACAAGAGAATGTGGAATTTAGCACTTCTATGTTCAAGGCTGGAATTAATTTGTAAAAAATTCCACTGGTGAAAAATAGGTTTGTTTAATACTCTGGGGGCAGATGCTGCCAATTCTTTAGGAATTTCCACGGTTACCAAGAAAAATTATGTATATAATGAGACAAGTCTAATAGGTCGTAGAGTTAGTCACTTAAACCTGCAGGAAACATATTTATTAGGGTTTAATCTGTATTATTAAGCACTCAAGGGGAATTTGCTATTAAGCCATAAATCATTGTCACTAATCGTCTCTGGAAGGCAATGAATTCTGACTGTGATCTCCCAATCTTTGCTGCACAGAGAACAGGCAAAGCATCGCTTCTCGGTGTGCATGGACTCAAAGTCAAGGCTCCTGGGAGCATGCCTCGTAGCTGGTCCTTGCCTCACAGCCATCAGAAGCACTCAGTTTTGAGTGTTTCCCAGCAAGCAGAAAGGCTTGGCCGTAAGGCATTGAGTGGGGCTGGGCTTAGGGAAAAATGTGCCTGGTGGTTGTGGCTAATCATAGAATGGGCTACAGGCACCTCTTTGCTCTCACATGGCCACCAGAATATCTTTACCAAAAGTACTGAAGCTCTCCAGCCCACGGTGCACGTGTGATGTGAAGTTTGCACACCATGGCCAACTTAGGCCATCGTGACCCTCTGTCAACAATCAACTGCTGTCACTCATCACTTTGTTTGTGTAACAAGAGACATGGGCAGTTGGACATGAGAAAGGCAGGCTTTGGTCAGATATTCTGGACTGAGGGAGAATGTGTGGTTATGGCCCTTACAAAGCATGAAAAACACACTACCTGACCTAGGGATTCGCCATGGCTGCAATCCTTCAGATCTGTTCGTCAACCCCACAGCCAGGGTTCAGGAGAGCCTCTTATGGGGAGTTTTTGATTTCAGACCTTGTTTGGCATTACTGACTCATAGTTTCTCCATTTGGAAGGCGTCATTCCTGGAGTCCCGTTTTCGTGAACTTTTTGGCAACCAGAAGTTTTTAACTTAGGTGTTAATGAAGAAATGAAGAATACATCAATAAATGTATTTGTCTGGAGGTATTCTGAGCTTCTGGTCCCCCTGGACCTGTGTGTTAAGAAGGGAGTGATTTAACTCTTTAGTATGATGAGGGGTATTACAGAAACAAGTAACTGGACAGCACTAGAGGGAAATGGCAGTGTGGATCACCAGGCTGTGGCTGTAATTTGCATTTAATTCTCCCACAAGACCTGGGGAATTGAAGACAGAGAATGAAAAGACTATTAGTTATCTGCAGTCTTTTGTCTAAAATCTTTTCATTGACAAAGATTAAAGATTAAAATCAGTCTGTTATTCTTTCTCAGTACGTATTTCCTAGGGTTTTGTTAAATCTTCTAGATAGGTTTGAATAAAAAGGATAGAAATTATTACGATTTTTTGAAATTAAAAAAAAAAGAAAGCCTGATTCAGAGTTGGAAAGTATGAAACTATGTAGCATGAAAAATAGATGGAGTTCTGTATCAGTCTAGGGTCAGGTCCAAAGCTGTACTTACACTCTTGCATCTTTCAGAATAAACATTTGGTTTAACTCAGTAGGGATGTAATATATTGACATCAGTAGCATGAGCTTAACTGAGATGAATTTGATTCCGCTCCTCAAGCCACTTCTTTCTTGCATCTATATTTCACTTGAGAAACTTGATTTGGTGTTGTACAGAGTTGCACATGGTAAAGGGTCCTGGCATTTATTGCTTCTGCCTAGATGATATTACTAATGGTACAAGGACTGCTGTAAAGCATAAAAGCAAGACATAAATCTCTAAAGGTAGCCTAGCTGCTGTAAAGCCATAAAATAAATTTGAGCCTTTTGCATTTTCTGCTATGATGGTAGAAGAGAACATGACTGATTGACTGCTAATTCTGCTGATAGAAAATGGGAGACAGATTCGTATCAGCTAGATGAGACCCAACAGGCAAGCAACCCCCTTGTTCTTTCAATTGTGCCATGCAGTAATGGAGAAAATAAGAAGGAAGAAACACATGCCTGGCTTCTTTTTGTGCTGACATGGGGCTATCAGTTAGAGCTGGCCAAAAGGCAGATTTTTCATGTTGTAAAACAGCTTGTTTTTTTTAATTATATTTTGTGTCAGTTTGAATCAGGCTGCTTCCAAATATTTTGACACTTCCTGAGAACTGGATATCCTGGCAAAACATAGTTTTGGAAATGCTGAAATATGTCACTGTAAATTTTTTTCCCTTGGCCCAAACTGCTTCTGGGCAAAATGGTTTTCTCTTTTTCACTATCACTGCTGTTGACAGCAGCCATGAAACAGGTAGGAGTAGTTGGGGGTCTGATAATCTGGCGCTTGTTCTGTGCCATATGCTCAAAGTGGCTCCCAGGTGTCATGACAAAGCCACTGATGGCTGAGGCTACCCTGCTCTGCTTCCTCTTTGGTTCTCTATCATGCCCTCATTCATTCAGTTTCTTCTCTTTCTGGCTTCTTGCTTCTCTTGCTGTTTCTTCTCTTGCTGGCTCTGGTCTTACCTGTTTGTAATTCAGGACCCCTTTTGTCAGTGCAAAGTGCTAGGTTCCTGAACCTGTCCACTACACACACGCTTGCTGTCACCACAGTTTGCTGTGGTCCTTGATATCTGTGGCCTTGACTTGCTGAACCACACTGAGCAAGTTCCTGGTTCCTCTGCCCTTAATTGCAGCCTGGCTTTAATCACTGGATCTTCTCTTTGGGTTGTCTGAAGTCAATCAAGCTTGTTTCAAGAAATGTATTTTGAATTCATTGACTAGAAAGTATTTTAGATGCAATGGGTTTCTCCTGGAAGTTTGTGTTTACCTCATTGCATGACATTTCCTGGATTAATGTCTGCATAGCTTCTAAACATACTCTGCTTTCAAGAAACTTTGTTCCCTTTCAAGAACTTTGTTTCGCAAAACCCCCTCTTGTCTCAGCCTGAATTTCATCATCTCTGTTTTGTATGAAGTGGTTGGATGCTTCCCCTGACATTTTAGATTCCTTCAAGAAATAAGTTGTTGTACTCAGAGTTCTTTCATTAATGTATGCATTGCCCTTCCCTTGCTAAGTGACGTGCAAAGTCTGATTTCCTTGGCATTAGCATCTCCACTTATGCCCATTTGAAATCTGCAGCCTGGCACATCTTGCAACTGGAGCTAAAGGAATGGCCAAGAGCTGCAGCCTTGCAATTGTGACTGAGATATCTGAACAAACAGGAGCTGAACTTCACCTGACTGGTTCAAGGCAGAGATACCAATTCCTTCCTCTCCTGGACACTCTTGCACAGCTTATTTAAAAACAAAACAAAGCAAAATACCAAACACCCTGCAGCCATCTTAAAGTGATGCTTGATTACTTTCTGCTCATACAATGTTAATTGTGTTGTTTGGGTGGTTTGGAATCTAAAAATTATGGTCTTCAATCTTTAATGAGAGACATCCCTGCCAACAGCAAAAAGTGGGGAGATTGTTCATAAGGATAATGGTAAGTTGACTTAAATTCTCCTAACTTTCTCAAGGATTCCAGTCCCAGCCTCCAATCACTCTCCCCTGTTCCAGTTGCCAGCATCCACAACTCCCTAGCCTGCAGTGATTGCCAAAGGTGTTAACTCATCACCAAATAAAAAGTTATAGCTGATAGGGTGTTATAAATCCTTATTTTGCACACTTCGTAATTCTGTTTTCATTTTTCATGTTAGGCGGTGTTGCCCACCTCATTATTAATAGTCACTGTTAATGCATCATTAATGGTGTTGGTATCTTCCCAGAATGAGATGCCGTGATCTTGATAAGGTGTTTCATATAGAATTCACTGATGATGATTTAAGGCTTGAAATCAAAGTATTTAAACATTGAAAACTTTTTCACTATGATATGATATGTCATATTCTTGACGTGATGACTTTTGGATTACTGTAAAAGATATAGGATGGAGAATTAAATGTTCCAAATAATAAGAATACTTTTTCAGTATGCTGGAGTCAGAAGTTATGCCATAATCAAAGTTATATAAATGGCCTCCATCAAGGTAATGTTTTCCAACAAAAAGCCTTCCATTGAGTTTTCAGCACTGAGTATTCCTAGGGAGCTGGAAGGGCAGTGTTGAGTCACCAGAAGGCTGATAATTTCATCTGTGTTCTCTTTGGCTGGACCAATGCCAGAAGCTGGCACTGTGCGCCGTTAGTATGTGCTAGCTGGCTGGGCCTCTGTTTAGATAAACCTGCACTGCAGTTGGGTCAGTGGGGAAAATGAATAGAAACAGCAAGATTTCTCTCCACCGTGCCACAAAAGGTGAATTCTTGCTGTAGGACGTGGCAATTGGCAGTGTGAAGCTGTTGCAGCTTTTGCTAAGCAGGTGTTGCTCGATCTGTGCAGGAGTTTGCAGCCATGTCCTTGGATATGCTGCTTGCAATCATTTGTATTTTCATTCCCTGGAGATGCTGCTGCATTCACTTTTTGGTGTGCAGCTTCCGTTACTGCAGAAATTGAAGCCAACAACAGTGCAGCAGCTGCATTAGAAAGCTGTCTACTGTCCCATGCATTGTACTAGGAGTACTGGATTAGTACATGCAGAGGTAGCCTTATTGCTGGGTCGATGTGACACTGATTTTTGGGTGCTGCTGTGTGAAACTAGGGATTGGACTCAATGATACTTATAGGTCCCTTCTGACTTCAGATACTCTTATGATCAATTTTTCAGGCCTGGGCCTCAATATTTTGCACATTTAGAGCTCCCTATTCCCTTAGCTTGAGCAATAAAAATGCATACAGTACAGAAGAAGCATTTAACAGTGAGCCCAACAAGCAGCCAAGTTTAGCAACAGACACAATCACAGCTGAGCTTGTTAGATCTGCCATTGTTTTACACACGTGTGTGCAGGCAGCACATGGGCTGTGATAGGCTTTGAATTGGAAACACTGGTCTGTTATTAACAACCCAGAAAGAAAGAGCATGCTTGATTTTTTCATTGATACTGAAATTAATGGATGAAATACGTATCTTCTATAACAGATACTGGTAAGCAGATTATAACTGTTTTTATATGGAGTGAGCTGCATCTGTGAAACAGCATGCAGAGGATATCGTAACAAGAAGGTATCAAAAATGGGAAAATGAGTAAGAAAGAAAACTATAACAGTGTGAAGGGATATGAAATAGAATAATAATATTAGGGTATAAAACTCAGTGAAGGTTAATATTTGAGCAAAGATGAAGTTATGTTCCTGAACTAATGTCTATCTCTCTCCTTTTGGTTTATCGTATCAAACCTGTTGGCTAGTGCAAACTAAGGTGTATTTGTGATTAATATGTCTTGGTTTGATTTGTCTTTTGAGTTTGGTGCTTCATAAATTCATGTATTTCATTAAAACTGGAACTTTTGTAAGCTGAGCCCTCGCTGTGTCCTGCTCTGAGCTGTTCTGTTCGGTCTCTTCCCCACCGTGCTGTGGCTAACTGCGAAGGGAGCTGAACTAGGTCAGGGATTAATTTTATTAATCATTGCTTGTAAGTTTTATCAGGCAATTAATCAACATGGGATCTGTCTGATTTACAGCAGAACTTGTGAGACGTTTGGCACCTCTGGGTTTTTGAGTTCAGGTCTGCTGGTTGGGGCGTCAGCTCACAGTGTGTGATCTCCATTTGGTTTCCTTGGGGCTACCATCCTTGCTGCAGACCTGGCTCACCTGGCAGCAGGTAGCAGCGTGGCCTGTTGCTCTGCTGGGTGTTGCAGTTCTCCTTTGGAAGCAGAGGAAGGACGGTGCAGGGCATTGCTGTGGCTGACACAACAACGCACTGCTCAGTGGGAGCCTGCAGTCTTGGAGCTGTGAGGCTGGGATATTTTATGAATACAAAATCCTCTTTAAAAATCCCAAATAAACAAACAAACAAAAAAATACCCCTAGGACTGAGGCAGAGCCAAACTGCAGAAATAAATTACACAGACTAAGACAAGCATACTGTTTTCAGAAATGATGCAAATGTTAGAGAGGGGTGGAGAAAATGCCTAGTATTGAAGAAATTTGAGAATTTAAGAAGAGAATTGAAATCAGCCATGTGTGGCCCATCGCAGATACCAAGAGCCATGTTTGCTGCCACTGCTTCTCTCTATGTTTTCTGTATGTGTGTTGGGACTTCTTTCTCCCTCTGCTCTTTGACTTCTTGCTTCGTTCGGTAACCCAGGGGAAGGCTTGTTTTACAACTCACTCTAGTTGCTACAAGCAGTTGTTTGCTGACAGCTAGTTACAAGCACTCTTTCCACTTTTGCCTGGCTGATCTTAATCAGCTATGCGTAGTCCCTGTGTGGAGAAGGTCATCCCAGGTTGGAGAAGATTGGCTCCCTTGTCTTTGACTGAGCCTTTTGTTAGTCAGATGGCGTCCCCTCTGGCGTGCTTACTGTGCTCTGTGCAATCGACTGTCATTTCAGACGTGGCATGGACAGCATGTCTTAGATTTGGAAAGAAGATGTAAACTCTACTTTTTCATGCTACTGTCTTCCCAAGGGCATCACTGTAATTTTTAACTTTGCTTTGATTTCCTTTCTTGTTTGGCTTACTCCATCGATGGCTGTGGTCTTATCCCCAAACATGTGCACTCTGACTTTTCCATGCAAACTTACTTTCTCGGCAGGGTTAGCTGAAGATGTTCAAAAATAGTCCAAATTGCTATCACTGCAGTCTGCTAGGACAGATCTGAACCTTGGCTCAAGTCTGACATGAGGGTAAAAACAGAAGGCTGCAGAGCTGAGGATGCTTAGGAGCAGCAGATGGTTCTAACTTCAGGGTGGCATTTCCAACTACGCTAAGTGTGATTGCTATGAAGGAAAGGGAGCATGCTTAAAACGGATGGACAAAGCTGCGATTAAGTGCTAAGCTGCTATAGCTATTGTCCTTGTGCTATCCAATGATGTGTACTCAAAATGTCACAGGGAAAAGGAGAAACTGAATTTATGTATTTGAAACAGGGGATAAAACAACTCACTTGATTGAATGAGCATCATCCTTGAATGTGACAGAAAATGAAGTAGAATGAAGAAGTTCAGTTAGTATAAGGGTATGAAGGTACAGGTGAAAAGGAGAGGAGAAGCAACAAGACCTGATGCCAGTGTGTTTCTTTCCAGGTAGAACAGTCAAGAGAGGAAAAATAGGAGATGCCCACGCAGGGGACTTTAAATAAACCACTTTTATGGCCATATATATAACACCAGTGTGGATAGAAATGTTCTACCAGTAACTGCATGAGATCTTCTTGCAGTGTGTGTGACTGACCATGCCCACAGTACAAGGGAATCTGGATTGTGGACAGGCGTTGAAACATGTGAGAAATAAAGCAGTAATTTGGCCTGGCCGACGATGCACCGACCTGGGAGCAAGGAAATTATTCTGTGCTTTTCTCCATTGCAGTGCTGGAACTCACAAGTTCATTACCCTTTGCATTCTTTTCCCCTCTCCCCATTGGTTTTGAATGTCTGTTCCATTGGTACACAAAGGAGCCCTAAGCTCCACTGCTATCAGTGGGTTGTCCCACTGACACAAATAGTGCCTAGTACCAACAATGACTACAGCAGTCAGCAGAGACAGGTGTTCATTTAAAGGTAGAGGCATGTTCAGATACGTTCCCTTAGATGGGAAGCTTTCCAGAGCAAGAAGAGGATGTGCTACTGGAGTATGTCACCATTAAACAATAAGAGTGGATCCAAATGAATAATTTCAGAGCCATAATAGGACATTTTAGCTCTGGACTCAAACCCAAGATCTGCATCTTGGTGTCAATTTTCATTTAGTGCTGCTTTGAACTGGACCCAAGGGTCATTATTTGTGGTTCTGTCATTAAATCTCCATAAAAATGCCATGTATACTGTTAATTTCAGTAGCAATCATATACCATAATTGTTTAACCTCAGTGACTTTCCATGGAGAACTGTTGGGAGCTGCCAATTTGTTTGATGATTAAAATCGAGGCTATTAAGTATGTGTGTGTCTGTACACTCCCCCCTTCCTCCGTGTCCCCATTTCTGCATGGCAGAAATTTCACTGGTGAAGAAATTCCAAGGACAAAATCCATTTTGCTTATGCATCTCAGGCGGTGAGGTAGAGGACCTGGGAGATCAGCCCCTCTTCCCTAATGCTTTCTTTGGTTATTTTTGCTGTAAACTTCTGTAATTATACTGAAAGGAAGGCAATGACGATTCCATTTTACCTTTAATGAGGTGTCAAGAGCTGGTTTCAGATGGCCTGTGGTTTAGGGGGCTCCAAGAATCTGTGCTGTGAATACTAGGCCTGTTCTTTAGCAGCTGGAGATGTAAGCATGCAGCAATTGAGCACTTAATTTAACTTTGTGGGGCTGTATGACTTTCAGATTCTAAGGCAAATTGGCTGCTAGTAAGGGGAGACACTGATGTTTAAATATACATTCACTGCAACGAAAGGCTGGAGAGACTTTTTAATATTTATGGTGCAATAATTGATCTTTTACCACTGTCAGAAGCTGTTGAAGACTTATCAGCTTGCGATTGCAGCACCATATGCTCTATACCAGTTCCTCAGCATGTGTCTTTCCTGCACTTTAGGGGAAGAACATTTGTTAGAATATCAAAACAGGGAATCACTTCTTCAAATGATGGTGCCTGTGTAGTGTGGGACCTCACCATAAGCACTCACTCATTTGTATTTGTGTATAGGGAAGCCTAGGGAATGTACGTTTCAATCTCTGCATAGTGAACCATGGTAATAGTATTTGTCTCAGAAAACAGGTATTTGAATTTGCTTAAATGTTGGCCACGATAATTTAGTACAGTGCTGCTCTGGTGCTGAACTGCAGCCGTGGAGTAAAGCAAATTCCTCTGCAAACTGGCACTGGGATCTTTCATGTCCCTCAGCTTTTATTGTCACTGCTCTGGTTTCTTGCTTCTGGAGACTGCTCTCTCTCTTGCCCAAATGTAAGGCAGTGTGAGGAGCCGCTGCGTATTCTGCCCTCCATGGGGCTGGTGGCAGTGAGGTCTGTACTCTGCAGGTCTCCATCTGGCACTGTATAAAATATGCAGGTGTCTGCATGGCATTTTTTGCCTTCTTGTGGGTTATGAAGGAGTCTGAGAGCTTTCTTGTCACCTGAGCATGTTTCTGCCACAATCCCTCTTTGCTAGTGCCACTGCCATTTCTGCATGAGGAATGCTTAAGTGAAATATGAAGGATTGAGGAGAGAGTGAGAAGGAAGGAGTGGATGGGGTGGGGAGAAAAATTAATTAAATTGTATTTCTATTTATTTTCTTGTATAAGAAACTTAGAAAGCAAGACGGATGGGATGAGTTTCTGTAATGTATTAAGATCCTGCTTAATGGATGAGCCATGTGTTGGCCATTGAAGACTGAAGAGGCCAAGCCTTTGGTGTGCCCTGTGTGTGGTCATGGTTTTTCTGAAGATCCTCCAGTGCTGAAGGATTACAGGCTTCCTGCAGTGTACCATAACCTCCACCTGAGAGTTTGGGCTGTGTTTTTTGGACAGGAATACTGTTCTTCAGTACAAATTTGCAATATGTGGAGCAGAAGGAAAACACCTGCAGCTTCAGCAGCTGAGGGTGCTCCATGCTCCTCCAGGAGAGTCCTTGCAGAACTGAGACCTTCAGACTGGTTGAATGGGGCTCTTCATGTACGAAGCTTAGCTGGTCCCATTGTGGATGGCTAATTGGATTCCTTCCCCAAGGAAGCTTGAGAAGTACGAAGCACTTGGTTCCTGGTGCTTTTTGTCCATGTTATTTGTGCCCCTTGTCTCTCAAGCTTCAGTGAAAAATCCAAGCTGTAACATCTCTGAAAGAAGCTACTGTGGCAACCTTAATGCTGGCTTCCTTGGCTGTGCCACAGACATTGTTGTGCCTTATTACAAGAGGAATTTTGAAGATTGTGGAGCTTTTGCAAACCTATTTGATCTCCACAGGAAAGGTCGAAAGTTCTCACAGGGGACAGTGTTGGCCCCAGCAGCTCCATCAAATTCAGAGCTTCTTTTTTAGGAGAAATTACAGCCCTCTTTCATGCTGCTGATCTTTCATTGAGTTCTGTTCCTCTTTGTAACCTCTCAGTGACCTGTTCTCTCAGAGAGCATCTAAGAGTGTTTGTAGACTTCCTGTAACTAACTAGGATGTTCAGCTACCATCTTCTTTTTGCCTGCTGTTTTTCCTCTTACCCTTCCTCTCTGATTTTAGCCGATTTCTCTGGATACTGGCTTCCTCTAATGTACGCACAGCTGGCTGGCAGAGACTTTTGGAAGCAGCCTGGTAGTAGAAGTTACTTAAGGTAAGCTTTCTGACAGCAGTGTGCTGACCGATTTTTCAAAGTCATGTTTTGCTGTGAGGATTGTTTTGAACTAAATTAAATTATTCAAGTGTGAAGCAATCTAGCATGATCCTTGGATGGACAGCCTGAGGCTGGTGGGGCTAGGGGAAGTGTAACACCCTCCAGGACCATGCTATGTGAGTGGTTTTATATTCACCTGTAATTTGGTGAGATATGTTTATGTGCAGAAGAACAAGATGAAGCAGAAGCCCAAAGAAAAGGAGCAAGCAGAATGGTCCCAATGCACCTGTATTTGTGGACTGCTGTCTAATGAGACTGGCAAGGCAAAAAGAAAGAAAAAAAGAGAGAGAGAAATTTGGGAGAAATTTCCACAGCATCTTTACTTGATGTTAGTTGAGGTAACACCTGACATGAAGATGGATAGGCTTAAAACTGCAGCATCTGTGTGCCTGGCATAGAGATATGGTACTGTAAGTGTGAGGCTGGGAGCCAGGACATCTGAGTTCTGTATCCAGCTTCTCTGCTGGATCCTTCTCTGAGGATGTCTGTCCGTAAGTCTGTGGCCATGCATAAGACTTTACATCCATAAGTCTATGGATCCCAATGAGATGTATCCCAGAGCCCACTGGCTGACGTAGTTATCCAGCTACTCTCAGCGATATTTGAAAAGTCATGGTGATCAGGTGAGGTCCCTGGTGACAGGGAAAAAGACAGCATTGCATCCATTTTTAAGAAGGAAAAGGCAACTCGGTGAACTACCAGCCTTTTAGCTTCACCTGTATGCTGGGGGAGATCGTGGAGCAAATCCTCCTAGAAGTTGTGCTAAGGAACATGGAAGAAACTGAGGTGATATGGGATAAGTCAACATGGCCTCACCAAGGGCAAGTCCTGCCTGACCAATGTTGTGGCTGTTTATGATGGTGTAACTGCAAGTGGACAAGGGAAGAGCCTCTGATATGTCATATATCTGGACTTCAGTAAGGTCTTTGACATAGTTTCCCCATAACATCCTTCTCTCCAGATTTGATGGGTGGACTGTTTGATGGATGAGGAATTGGTTGTGACCCAGGGAGTGGTGGTCAATGGCTCAGTGTCTGGATGGAACAGGGTTGACAGGGGGGTCCCTCAGCGGTCAGTCCTGGGATGGATGAACCTTACTAATTTCATCAGTGACACTGGCAGTGGGATTGAGTGCACCCGCAGCAGTTTGCAGGTGACCCTGAGCTGTGTGGTGTGGCTGACGTGCCTGAGGGATGGGATGCCATCCAGAGAGACCCAGACAAGCTGAGCAGTCAGCCCAGGAGAACCTCATGAGGTTCAACAAAGCCAAGTGCAAGGTCTGGCACTTGAGCTGTGGCAACCCACACTGTCAGACAGGTTGAGGGATGTAAGGATGGAGCACAGCTCTGCTGAAAAGGACCTGGGGTGCTGGTGGATGGCAGCTGGAATGAGCAGCACTGTGCCCTCACAGCCCAGAAAGCCAACCGGATCCTGGGAGCATCCAAAGCAGCACAGCCAGCAGGGCAAGGAGGGGATCTGCCCTTCTGCTCCGTGCTGTGAGACCTCACCTGGAGCGCTGCGTCCAGATGGGGAGTGCTCAGCACAGGAGAGACACGGAGCTGTTGGAGCATCCAGAGGAGGGCACAAAAACGGTGTGAGGGATGGAACACCTCCCTGCGAGGACAGGCTGAGAGCTGGGCTGTGCAGCACAGAGAAGGGAAGGCTGGGTGGATGAACATGAATGCCCTGTCCATGGAGACATTCAAAGTCAGGTTGAACCAGAGTCTGAGCACTGAGGGAGCTGTAGGTGTCCCTACATAGCAGGGGAGTTAGGCAAGATGGCCTTTAAAGGTCCTTTCCAATTCAAACAATTCTGTGATTCTATATTGCTTATCCTTTTGCTGTTATTACTCCTTGTGCTTTGTGTGCTTCATCTGCTCAGACTGCTGAGCTTCCTCTGCACGTGCTGCCCTCTGTATTTGAACAGCACCAGATACAATGGGGCTTTGCTTCTTGTTTAAAGGTTTCTTAAGTTTGGTAATTGATACCCAATACTGAAGAAATGCCATTTTGTCATTTTGATTGGTGTATGAGTCCAGCTCTGTAATATTCCAAAGTCAATCTCATTGCTCGTTCAAATAGAAGGAGTTTGGGAATGCAGGATGTTAGGTGTATGCTTAGGTGTTAGGAGGTTTCAGGGATAGCTGATGGGGAAGGTTATTCTAGCCATTGCACGATTCTGGAAGAAAGCTTAGTCCATCTATGAACTGCCAGTGAGCTTGTGTTGCATGACTAGTTCAGGTCTGAGTCCCTGCCATGATGGACTTCAGATTGGGCGTCCAACACTTAGACAAACATCTTGCATGCTACTCTTTGTTCTGTTTTCCACGGCAAAGAGCAGAAACATGGCATGATTGCTGCATAGGTGCAGTGTCTACACAGTGTGTTACTTGTGGTTCACAGTTGTGATTCTTTTCCACCAGCCTTTCTTTATATATACATATATATATATTTATATATATATATGTATATTTATATTTATATATATATATGTGTGTGTGTGTGTGTTTTTCTCTTTCAGAGAATAGAAAGTAAGGCAAGGGGGGCTTGGGAAGACAGATAAGCGATCAGCAGAAGTAGCCCAGTGATTCTTTTACCCCAGGACAAAAGGCTGATCCCATGGCATGGGCACACTGTCTCAGACTTCTGTAATAGTGTGCCTTGGGTTTCCAGAGGCAAAGTCAGTGCTCCTTGACCTTGCATTCCTTCTGTAGCTCCAGTGCCTTCTAACATCACAGGGAGATTTGGAAGTCTGCTAAAAATGCAGGACTGAGCTTTATGTCACCTCAGGTCCTCTTTGCTAATAATTTAAATGTCAGGCAGCTGCATATTTATGTTTGTAATGTGTCACAATATGTTTCAATAGCAGTGAAATACCCATTTCAGCTGTGCATAGCAAGGAGGGACTGCAGGTCTTTGTGACCTGTGACTGGCCTCATTTCTGTGCAATTTCAGTTTATTTGGGGACTTTTTCCCACCAGAAATGGAGGAAGTCTTGACAAATCTGCAAAATGCATTGAAATTAAGAGATAGTATGCAATGGTCAACAATCACAAAGTTAATTCATTACCAGTTAGCTTGCATTTTGGCACAACTCGATTAAATGTACGCTCATTAGACAGAACAGGAAAAGCTTTCTCCATTGGCAGCCCCGTTGCACTGCAGGCAAGCACTTGGGAAGCACTCAGTAAAGTCAGCTTCCATGCAAATCACCAAGATACTTCTTTTTTTTCGTTACTATTTGGAACTGTTGACCAAAAGCAACAATGACTAATTCAAGGACACCGCAAAGCAAGGTGGAAGCTGTGCACGTTCAGCCCATGCAATGGTAGGAAAAGCCAGAGGCTCATCAAGTGTATTAACTAAGTCATTGTCAGAGTTAGAAGCTTGAGAGCATGAATTGTCTCTAGGCTGCATTTTCTGTAATCCTTACCAGTTGTTAAGTTAGATAGAACAAATACATTTTTGGTGCAGTTGACTGACTTCTTGTCTGAATTACACGAGGTGACAGAGATCTGCATAGGGTAGGAGCAGGAATTTCTCTTCCTGAAAGGTATTATCTTCTCTTATTAAGTTTTGCAGTGCTTTTCTATTTCCTTTATGTGCCTTAATGAGACTCCACCTGGCAAGTGCATCCACTCGTAGCAAACTTGTGAGAGCTGAGTGTTTTTGGAACATCTCTGTGCTGAATTTAAATAAAATTGGTCAGCAAGTGCAGTGATTCCTGAGTGCCAGAGGGCACAAGCAGTGCATGCCCCTTCTTAGAAGAGGAGGCTAATTTAAAGAATTCTTATTTTGTTTCTGGTTCTCAATTAATTGATGCTGCTCGTTAAAAGCAAGATCTGTTTTCTTAGAAGTATTGTTTTAGAATTTGGAGCACAGTAGCAAGTGTGACTCCCCAAGGCAATTCTTTCCTTCTTTTAACTTATTAAATATATCTTTCTATGATGGTAATAAATGAAGTAGAGAATCACTCTAGACAAGGTGTTAAATGATGTGCATAAGATAATTACCATGGAAATTGCTATAACCAGTATGGCTAAGTGTAAAGTTTGTTTCTTGCCTTTAGTAATTGAGGATTCTATTTTTCACTAACTGTTATGATGTTGAATTGGAAGGATTTAGATTCGGTTAGAAAAAAAAAAAGGTCGAAGAAGAAAACGTGTGCAGTTATTTTTTAAGAAGGCAATATAGAAGTGATATCTCTGTGTTCCACCTTTTTTTCCTCAATGAACTCTGTCATATTTGCTCAGTCTTGTAATATTTTTCAAAGCTGCTGGTTCTGCGAACTCGGAGTAAGCTTTAAAAAATGAAGGTTCTGTGGTTCTGCACCCAGGACACTATCAGGAAAAATGGGTGGCATTGAAAAGAAGTGGAAATCTTGGTTCTACCTCTTGCTGCTGGCACACGGCTTTTGTTCTGTATTTTTATCCTCAGAGCTTTATTTTTAATTCTGGACCAAATTCCTAACAAGCTATTTGCTTATTTGGAAAACCAAATGAAAATTTGACAGTAGAAACACACTGAGTGCTAGCTATAGCTGTGGGAGGTACTCGAAAATTGTAGGAACAGGCTTTTTCCTGGGTATGATAGTACAGCTGGTTTAATGCAAGGTCCGTGAAGCCCACGGGATGTCAGTGATGCAGTGGGGTAAACACATTGCATCAGTACTTGTGCAATGAATGCATTTGGGTTTTACATCCACTATTAAATTTCTACTGATTGACAAGTCTGCTGTTGTAATTTTCATCTATTCAGTACTTAGCCAAACATTTCTTGGAACTGGATGCTTTTAGATGGATAGCTGCTCTTTGGTTTTGCATCTGTGTTTTCATTGCTAGAAATTTTGGCTTTGTTCATTGCATAAAGGAATGACTTTGAGATTTAGGAACTAAAGAAATCTATTGTAGAGGAGAGGACAATATTCCCCTTTGAGCTAAAAGCTATCTGGTTTCTGTTGGAGGGCAGCAATCAGATCTGTGGTATTTCTTTTTGCTCACTACGTCTTTCTGATATCCTACTTAAAAACCCTTTGCTCTTTAGACAACTGGCTTTGTCTCATCAATTTCATGAGCTTTGATGATCCATTCCTCCTGTCTCATTTTTCTGCTGCCTTCATTCCATAGGATGTGTGCTTACCTACAAATTTATCCTCCTTCCTAGCATAAATCTCGTCAGCAAATTCATTTGAGTCTGCCCATGGTGAGTAAAGTAATAACAGTTTTTTTGTAAGCACCTCAGCTGGCAGATGTAAAAATGTTTAATTTTTTTTGGAGCTTTGAGTCGGACTCTGGAAAGGTAAAATTGCTGTGCTGAGATGCTCCCTCTTCCAGGTATGCAACATCAAAGGCTGGCATAAGAGAACTGTTAATTTCCTAGTTATGTTGGGTCACTTGTGACTCTGGTTTGATGGATTTGAAATCTAGGGCAACTAGAAGAAACTCCTTTATTTTCCAAAGTTAAGAACAAGATTTTATTGTAAAGACTGCAGGAATTTCCTTCCCTCATTTTAAATTTCATCCTGAGGCAGCTCTCTTCCATGTATAAAAAGGTAAAATGGACCATTATCATCCTTTCAGTCTTTAGTGCATTCTGCACTTTCTGAGCAAGCTCAACTTCCAGGTCTTTAATCTTTCAAAATTCTTCAAGGACAGACCGAGAAAGAGAGCATAAGCATCTGTTATTGTTGTGGTTCCTTATTGTTCTGCATGAAATGAAACCCTCCTACCTTCAAAGACCTACTTCTTTTCTTTCCAGGGCAGTGGCTCAAAGTATTATATGAGGAACATTTCTGTGTTTAACTGTATGTGCACTGTGCTGGTGGCATGGGATGCAGTGGGATTCTTCTTGGAGGCTTGTTGCATGGTACATTTGGGATGGGATGTCATGGGATGTCAGCTCTGCACTCAGTGGCACCTGCAAAAATACCTGCTGCTAGAGTGACAATAATAGATGACAGGATGCAGTTGGAAGACAGCAGCAGGAGTTCAGTAGTCTTCTCTGCCTTCAGTTTCCTTCCTTCTTTGGTTTGGACAAGGTCCTGAACAGATGAGGTCTGTGGAAATGGTGCCGTGTGGGTTAGTTGGGAATGGGAGAGACGGAATGGGGGCAACGTTAAAGTTGCTGTGGGTGTGTGTGCATACCTGGCTTGTTCTAGGCTGAGTAGCTCCAAGGGACGATGGCTGAGCCTGGTGGATCACAAACATAGAATCATTAAGGTTGGAAAAGACCTCTGAGATCATCCATCTGACCAAACCCCCCCTGCACCATGTCCCTCAGTGCCACAGCTCTTCTTGAACACCTCCAGTGCTGCCACCTCCCTGGGCAGCCTGTGCCAATGCATTACCATTCTTTCAGAGAAGAAATTTTTCCTAAAAAAGGCTGGTGTTCTATTTGTGCTCTCCAGCATGCTGTTTGAATGGTGCCCTTTGTGCCAAGTCAAACCTGGAAGTCTCCTCCTTTTCTGATTTTACTGGCATGAAGTAAAGCTCAAGGGAAATTCAAATGGCATCAGACAAAGCTCTGGGCTGAATTCTTCCGATGGTCCATCACTGACCATAAATCTATTACACAAGTGCAAGAGCCATGTGGGACAGAGGATGTTCAACATAAGCTGTATAGATAATCCATAAACACTGTCCCGCTGGGAAACAGAACAGAAAACACTGCTACTTTGGCAATGAGAAATCTGAGGATAACACACCACACCCTGTAATTAAATGTCTTGTAGTGCTCCTGAATCTTATGTTCATCTCGACTTCCTGAACAGAATTAATTAGAAGCTAATTAAAAGAGCCTCTTTCTTTCTTTCGAAGTATCTTTCTGGTATAGACTACAGCGAGTTTATCTATTCACAGAGCATCATGAATCACTCCCCTGCTTGAGAAAAAAAATTGATTGCTGTTCTAATAGTTATTGAACACCTATAACAGATGTTTGAATCTCTACAAGCTTGAGATAATTACAATAATAAATCTATACTCATTTGACAAGACTGTTAGTGGGAATCAAAGAAAGAACTGATGCAGTGGAGCCATGAGACATTCTGCCAAGTATTGTTTTCCTATTCTTATGGAAATCTCAAGCTGGTTCTGCTCATTTAGGCACTGCTCCCATCAGAGGTCGTTGTCCTGGATAAGGCAGTGCACAGTATGGATGCTAGAATCAGGGCTCCAGGCTGCAGGTCAGTGAGGTGCAGACCTCGAGATCCTTACTTTCTGCAGGGCTGCTGCCTCAGTGCTTGGCTGTGCTCATCTCTCACCGAGGAGAATGCCTAACAGAGCTGACGAATGCTGGGAGGGGCAGCCATCAGGGGAAGCTGCGGAACAAAGAAGGGCTCATGTTCATTTATGTGGAACCTCTAACAGCAATACTGTCTTTTTATAAAAGCTGCAGGACTAGAGGACTTGATTCAAAAACATTTTAAGAGAAATCAGTGTTTGCTTTCTTTTCACCACAGTGGTACCTTGTGACTAGCTGCGGTGTTCTCCTGTTTGCAGACTAATGAGCACGTTAAGCCGCGTTCCGCGTGTAATATTTGACACTGTGTGTCCTCCCTCTGTCAGCTTCTTAAGATCTCTTGAAAGGGAGAACAGTGGGAAGAACACTACAGCAGAGCCAGGAAAATAACTGCTAACTGCAAGTCTCTCTTTTGTTCTCCTCCTGCCTTTGCACACTCCTCCAAGGCTCTGGCTGCCAAAGGAGGCCCAGTGCCATCAGACTGGAGGCAGTGAGGGCAGTGACAGCCATGCATCTGATGAGAAGGTTGTCTTTGCCGTGAGGTGCTCACCTCAGCACTGCAGTTGCACCTGGCAGCGTCTCTCTTGTGCTCTGCTTGCCTTGCTGTGAGAGTTGCTCCTTCAGGTGTTCTATTTGCCCTGTGACTTTTTCCCTTTCTCTTTCTCTGCAGCTCTGTTAGCAAAATAAAGTGCTTCATTCATCATCTGTTTTCTTCCAGGGCACAGACATATAAATAAATAAATCTTTGTCAAGGGAGCTCTAATGGTATGCTCCTATGTGGATAATTATTACTTCTGTCAGTGAAAGGCTATCAAAGTTTTCCTTTTGGGAAAGTGCAGTAGAGACTTTTTTCCTGGCAGGCAAATATTGTACAGATGTTCTTCACTGGATAGTACAGCTGAAGTGCTCCTCGTGGGATAACCCGAGATAAATGCTTCTGTTTAGGCTGATTTCCATGAGACTGAAAGACTGCTCGCCATTTTCTAGGATGAAACACCCACCTTCTGCTGTTTCCTCCTCCTGGGAAAGCATTATTCAGGCACCCGGTTCTGTCAGGATTTTACAAGTAAGCCTTTCTGTCTTTGTCCACAGCTGCAGCAGGATGGTGCTGCGATGCACAGCGCCGTGCCTGGGGGCAGCAGGCAGCATGGGCTCTTGGTGCTGCGGTGCCCATGGCTGGGTGCTGCGCTTGGGAGGGGAGAGGCTGCTTGTGCCTCCGTGCAAACACCAGCTGCTGCCTGCCACTTGTGTGCCAGCCATTGCCGTGTGCCTGCAGGAGCTGGGATGAGAGGGGCCAGAAGAACGTGCCAGGTTGAGGAGGGTGTCTTGTTTCTGAGTGTGGTTTTGCTTAACCTTGAGGATACAGTCTTTCTACTTCCAACCTTTTTTTTGCCGCTGAGGCTGGGGAATGGAGGGACTACTTCAGGCATTTCAGATACTTCTGACTACCAGCTATATAATGAAAGTGTTGGAGATTAAAGAGCAGGCTTTAATTGCTGATAAATCGATGTGCTAAGCATGATGTGTGTACAGGAGAGAGCGAACTACTCAGGAAAATTACTGCTTTTCACCCTTCTAATTACTGCTGCACTGAGGTCTCAGCAAAGATCTAAGTGCTGCTTCTCAGCTGCTTTGTGTCCACGACAAAGTTCTGAGAAGTAAGAGGCAATGGAAAATGTTTTGTAGTTGAGGCAGGTCTGATCTGCTCTCGTCCCTTTCTGTCAGCCTGTTCCCTCCTTGAAAGTCCCAGTGGAATCACGTGCTCTGAGGACTGGTGGCATCTCTGCCCTCACGATGGAGCTGAATAGCAGCAGTTGCTCTGCAGACACTGCAGAGCTGGTCTGAACACAGCAGGCGTTGTTTTGTTGTTTTTCTTCTTCTTTTTTTTTTTTTTCTGTGGGACCAAGACTTGAAGGCCTTTGTGAACACTGCTGTCAAAGACGCTTTGTGTCAGCCATGCGCTCAATGTGTGGCTCAGCAAAGGCTGTGGTTGCTGCAGAGGATAGTGGAAACATGCTGCTGTGCTCTCTGCAGAATGGTGTGAGGCAAAGAGGGGAACATTAAATCTAGTGGAGCTCACCCAAGGCAGAATATAGCAGGTAACACCTGCTAGATGAACAGTCCTGGGAAAAGCACAGAGAAAACAATGGTCCATGTAAAGGGCTTGGACCTGCTGCATGGATCTCACTGTGTAACAGAGGTATTTCTCTGTCCCCAAAGCAGATGTTTTGGATGGAAAAATGCACTGTTGAAGCAAAACATTGCTGGAGTGACCCTGCCTAAGAGGAAGCATGAGCACACCTGATGGGTGCAGGGACTGGGAACAAGACTTGGGAATTCTGCTTTGCAGACTCTTGCTGAGCCCTCAGAGCTTTGACTGAATACAAACCCGTTTCAGACCTTTCCATACTCCCTTTCTAAGACTTATTTTTCCACCCTGCATTTTCTCAGCAGGACACCTGCTTGCATTGTAGATTAGAGTTTCTGTTGAACGCTGAATCTACAAATCCCTGACACTGGGCTGACCTGTCCCAAACCAGAGAGGTGGAGAGATGACTGCCTCATCTGCTCCAGCTCATTGGAGTTACTGTGATGAGTACAGCTGAATGTACTCGGAGTAGAGAGAAAAGTAGCTCCTAAATTTTAAACGAATGGAGGATCCAAAATAAAAGGTTTTCTCAAGGTTTAAATAATTATCCCTTTGATAAAATGTGCTTGTATGTCACAACTGTGAGTTGTTGGGACACCTGAGGATTTATTTAAGTACAGCTTTGCACAGAGCATAGTGTAGAAGGTGCTTAGCAGCCTCCCTGTTTCTCTCCTTTATGGATAAGAAGTGTTCGTTCACAGAGAAGGAAGAGCTTTATCTGTCCAGCCTGAAAGTCTGACCTCTGGCTGCAGGGTCCTGTCCTTCTCATGTATGACAATCTCCCTTCCCAGGGCTTGAGATGCCCTTGAATTACACTTCCCTTCAGTTCGTAGCCTGTTTTTGGAAGAGGCTTTCAGCATTCACGTATTTCTTTCCAGCAGTAGATGGCAGCAATTTTCTTAGTCCTAATCTGACAAGATCCACATGTTAATTACTGTCAATTAATGTATTTTAGAAGCTAAAGTTGCCCTTTTCAGCATTCATTATTAACTAAGATGTGATCCCTACTTTCCCTTGATGAGGAACGCATCGGAGGCTGTTCATCCTCTGATGAGTGGCCTCTGTAGAACATCAGAAGGGGAGTCGGTCCCACAGTGGGCAGCAGCAGAGAGCAGTGCCTGAGCCCGCCTGGCCCATGCCCAGTTCTTGCACAGCGCCGCAGTACGGGGCTGCTCAATGCCCAACAGCATGGAGATCCTCCAGCTCCACTGGGATTTGCTGGGTGCTGACACAGGGCTGGCAAAACATGCGGGCCCTTGTTTTCAGCTAGGAAGGGGATAAATAGCCTAGCAAAGAATAAAGTGCAAAAAACCTATGGCAAATGGTTATTTGTGAGACAGATCATTTCAGCTCATTTCTTCTTTTCAGACTCTTTGTTTAACTCATCAGGCTGCGTGCGTTACCCTGAGCTGACTTCTGCCTCTCGCACATGCTGTGCTTGTATTTCCAGACAGGGGTCATTAAGAGACTCATTTTTAAGTGAAATATTCCTATTCAGTACAAAGGCTTGCAACAGGAGCTGCAAAGTGTGAGAAAGAAATTGGGCAACATTACTACATGAATCTAAAATATAACGGCTCCTGTTATGTGCCCATAGAAATAATGATGTTGAAATTAGGGAAGCTTCATCAACTTCAAATGAATAACCCATCTCCAGTGGACAGAGAGAAAACGGATTTTAATGATTGTTTTAAACTAACATTTGGTGTAATAAATGTTTAATGCATTTGTTCTAAAAGAGAATTAACTGCAGTGCTGTGTCTTATTTACGGCACAGGCGTTCTTCTGTTCAATAGTTTTTCCATCTTTACTTTCTTCTGCAGTAAGCTGAGATTTTTAAAGTTTATGTTCCACTTCAGAATATCTAATAAATATACTCCTCTGCTACTGCTTTTGATGATATCTGATTGGCTTGGCTGTGCCATGGGAAATGCACGTGCAAGGCCAAAAATCAGACAAGTTTATAATTGAGCAATTGTATTAAAATCACATTAAGCTCTGTTGACCTTGAAACATTGCAGGAATGATGAACTGCAGCTTTGTGACTGCGTGTGCTCCATTTCTGGTCAGACATTAGGAACCCACGTGCTATGTCACATTCAAAAATGTGCCCTTGGTGTAATGCTAGGGGTGAGGGAGACTGACCTGCCCCAAATCACAAAGAGAATTAGAAGGCGATGAAGAGGAATGTGTAAACTTGGGTGTTGTTGTGGATAGCTGACCTATATAGCAGGGGAGATAAAACCTTTTCTTTTTTGAAGGAAATCAGGTGTTAGATCTGAGCTTGTGGTGGTTCTGCCTGAGCACTGCAGAGACCCTGGGGAAGCAGAAGGGATTTGGAGCAGGTACAGTGTGGTGAACCACACTGAGAGCCTGAGCAGCTTGGGTGGAGCCTTCAGAACTGCTCTGAGCAATTTTAGCACTGGGATTTCTTCCTCTTGTTGGTATCTGAAGAGTAACAGGCCAATGAAACAACTGTGATTGCAGCTTTTATGAAAGTTCACTTTTTCTGGTAACTTTTCAGAGTTGCTGAAATTTTCACCAGGAGGTATTACTGAGCCATCGTGCCTGGGTCCTCTGCCCTCCTGTCTGTGCTGGAAGTCAGTGCTCCATCCTCTGAACCCTCTGTTATGATTATGCCTGGATGGTCATTGGGCCCCTGTTTTGTTTCTTGAAATCAACAGTGGAAGCAAAGGTGGGTGCTAGTAAAAATGCTCTTGCTTGCAACTTGGGTGACTAGTTCCAGTGTTAGCTCTTTATTAGGGAAAAGCAAAGAAAGTCAAAGACTGTCTGCCATCCTGCAACACCTCCTCAAGGAACTCCTCGACTGCCCTTTTTGCTCATTCGCTCTGGCTGCTTTTATGTTCACCTGTATGTACTCAAAGGATGAAAGAGCCCGTGGGACTGAGTGCTCGCTGCTGAAGCTGTTTTCTTCCAGGTGCTCTTCTCCACCTTGCTCTTTACCCTGCTGGAAGGGTCGCATACACAGTGATCAGAGCTGTGCAGAGCCACCTTCACGCCCATAAGCAAGCATTCTGTTTTCCTGTGGTAAAACACATTTCACAGCAAACTGCTCCCAGCAGAGAAGTGCAAGGAAGTGAACATGCCTGTGTACTTCCAGGGGTGCTTGCAGGCTCTGGCTTAGAGCAGAAAGCTGAGCAGGAGGCAGCCCCTGCGGCACAGGGGAAAGGGCTTGTTTTGGAGGAGGTGGCTGGAGAAATGCAGAGCAGCTGTCTGCTGGGTGGGAGGAAAGGGCTGAGCCTAGGTACGGGCATAGCTTGTCCTGGCACTTGTACACTGCTAGTGTGAACAGAAAGCAGCAGAATGAAGACTGCATGGTTGTGTTCAAGGCATTTTAGGTGACTTTGTTCACTTTCAAAAGCATTTTATTTATCTGCTTGATGCCCCTGAAATGCTTTCTCCCTTACTACATCAGCAACACTGGTGTGCTCTGGAAGCAGGCTGTGTAATGCCTAATGCATTCTGCCTGGGTTGAAGTGATTTTGGTCTCTGAAATGCTTCAGACTTTCAAGTGACTGCTACATGCAAGTTTGGGGTCAGCGTCTTCTCCATGTCTGCTCAGAGGGCAGATTTGTCTCAGAAGCCCCAGGCTTTTCTGTTCCTTGCTGTTGTCAGTGCCATCATTCTTTGGAATATGATGGCCTAGTGCTGTTTTTGACCACGTGTAGGTGTCATGAAGGATTTGTTTGCAGCTTCGCTGTAAAGGTTGTGTGGGACAGCAGGGACTGCTTCCCTTTGTTGGGGATGAAAGGTAAGTGCTCTCATTATCAAACATGCAGCACATCCTCACTGAACAGAGGCTGTGTCTGCTGGGAAGTTGAAAGGCAATGAGTTTGCATTAGACAAGTAAACTTGCAGTATGAATTCTCCGTCTGAGATCCCTGCAGCCTTCACGATGCAGTCCTCTGAGCCAGGACTGTCATGTACTACATGGCTGTGCAGCTTATCACACAGGGCTCTGCCTCAGCTGATGCCTCTAGACACCAGCATGAAATAAATATTAATAACACAGGAGCCTCCCTGCATACCATGTTGCAGTTTCAGATCCTCTTATTGATGCTTCTTTGTAGCTGAAGAAATAGTTGCAAAATCATCTTTCAAAGAAGTCTAGAGCAGAGAGTGAAAGGGACCAGAAGAGTCAGCTGAAATAATTACAAACAGAGGGGGACTGTCATTTGAGACAGTATTAAGCAAGATAAACCCCACTTAATTCTTAGAGCAGGCTAATGAACAGGGCTATGACAGAAGGATGTGTAATAATGAACAGCACGGAGAGGGTTAGTGGGGTTATTCCTCACTGTGTGTATTTTCAGCATGCTAAAGGGATGCAGAATGAAACTCGCAGGCGACAAACTTGAAGTGGACAAATGGATTCTTTTTATACTCTGTGCAAAACTTAACCTTGTAGGCCTTGCTTCTACAAGATCCTGTGTTGTTAGGAGGTGCACAGACAAACAGAAGTGGTCAGGATTTTACACGGTGCGTTATTTAAATCCATTCAGTTCATTTAAAAGCAATGTTAGTAGAAAGAAAAGAGGAAGCTTTGCTTCAGGTGCAGAAGCAAGCATCTTCCTTCAAAAAACCGTATAGAACATAAAGTGAAGGCTACACCAAGCAGAACATCTAGCTTTCCAAACTGTTTGTCTTTGTACGCATGGGAAGAAGAGGTGCTAAGCTGGGTGAAAGTTGATAAGACTGAAATTGCTTTGTAGGTTCAGAAAGGCTGGATTCTAAATAATTTGTTTCCAGGTTTTTCCTTGGAATCAGCTAGTTTGAGAAAGCAAGCTCACAGTCTTCTTCTGATGTAGAAGTTGCCATACTCTTTTCATCAGAGGAGATACCCACCATTAGATGGGAGCTGTATTAGGTTGTTTGTATTTGGGATATAGATGATGAAATTTTGATTCCTGAGGCAAAAAAAAAAAAAACCAACAACAAACAAACAAAAAAGCGAGGAGCTGCCTTTCCTTTTGTTCTGCTCGCATGGTGGAGTTGCTAAAGTTCACCCTGTGTTGGGAAGGAGCTGATCGGAAAATCTTTCCTGAAAGCAAAATGTACTGCATTAGGAGCTGTTTTGCTTTTATGATAGTCACTGCACTTGATGTTTATTTTTTGCTTTCTAGGACTTGCTAGAAGATTCTCATCACCAGAAAGAAAGTGATGGCAGTATTTAATGCATGCCATTTTTTACCTTTAGAAATTAGTGCAAGCAGGATAATGACTGCAAATTTAACTTTGTTCTAAAGTCGATTACATCTCTTTTGCACGCTTGATCTTATCTGTGGGGATTTCAGTCGTGCGTATCATCTAGTTATCTGACAGCACTGGGAGGTACCTGCGGCTCTGGAGCTGGAAGAACTGGATAGCGTTAGTGCTAGCCTGGCAAACAGAGATGAGTTTCATGTTAATGAACTAAAGTAGGTCGAGTTACTTGATGTGGTTTGTGTCAGCTCCTATAAACCCAGGACCAGATTCTGGTCTCAGTTACGTTAGTGCTGGCTCTGTTCAATAGATAGCAGTATTCATTTAGGCAGAACCATTGTTTCAGCTGTAAGTCCCTTTAGATGATGATTTTTGTGTGTTCAGTGACATGGACTATCAGTGTGAGACCTGGACAGCTGGCTGCCCTGTGTGGCAAGCAACTGCAGTCAGGAGCCTGGTGCTCTCTAGGGGGTCACTGACATCTCCAGCTTGGTGTGAGCTGCTCACAGGTCAGAAATCTCTGGTCCCATACCTGTTCTGTTGCTAAAGTAGCAGTTAGTGTGTAAGAAGGGCTGCACATTCTGACTGAATGTTGCATAGACCTTATTCCTCTCTTCTGGGATGTGTTTTGTAGTGGGTGTCAGAACCATTGGCACATCTGGTGAATTTAGCCTCTGTAGTGTTTGGTACTTAATTATTTCCAGTCGTGTAACACCTCTGTGTTACATGCAAATAATCTGTAAGGCAGCAGTTCATTTAGCTTCATCTCATTAATACAATTAAATTTGAGACAGCGGTCACAAATCGCTGCACAGCATCATAGAGTGCCTGGGCACGTGGTGCAACAGAAAGCTCCATTTCTCAGAGAGGGTTTGGGAGATCCAATGAAACTGAATCTTGTTCCTCTGGGGTCTTCTGATTCAATGGCTGAAATGTATGTGTAAACCAGACAGGAACTTGATTCTTCCAGCTTACGCCGAGTGGGAAAATACAGCTGCGTTAGAGGAGTATTTTACAACTAAATTTCGGCAGCAAGACTTCTTCAGTCCCACAGAGATCTCTGAACAGAAATTTACAGTGGTTTTTTTTTTTTTTAATGATTTTTTTTTAAATTTTTTTTTCTTCTTCCATTTGTAAGGGGAAAATACTCCCACAAGTGCTCAGGAAAATAAATGAGGAATCAGAAATGCCCAGTGTGGCATCCAGTTCTGCTTAGCTCTGAGCATGGGCATCTATTGAGTGAAGAAGGAAACAGAAATGACCAAAGTGTTTTCTTTGCAGTGCAAAGTGCAGAGGGACTCAGACTAACATGGACGTTATTTACCTTTTTAAATAGGATATGGAGTGACTTTCTTGCCTCGTTACAGCAGCTCAAGCACTTACACAAACTTGCTAAGCTGCTTAGAGAGAGAGTTGTTTGTCCAGGTAATGCTGCTTTCAGCGTGTTATGCTGTGAACAAAGCAGATGTTTGACTTCATGGAATTTGGGAATTTCTGGAGAAATTGCCTTTGGGAGAAATTTAAATAAATGATGGAGAGCTTCTGATTCTTTCTTTCCCTGCCTTTGTTTTCTCTATGCAGATGGGTCTATGCAACGCTAATAAGTGAGTCATTTAATTATGTAAAGCTGCTCCAGGTAAATGTTATTTACAGATGGCTGAAAAATTTTGAATTATACTCATTTGCTAAGTATAGCCTCATTCTCAGTGCAGAGATGTTGTTAGTCATCATCAAGGTAAGCTGCGGATTGTATATTCCTCTTTGCAGCTTTCTACCCATTTTGAGTGTTTACTTTCTTTGTGATTTTTAAATGGTAACCCTGCAGGCGCTGTGCACATAATTGAAGTAAGCAATCTGCTTGTTTATCCCTGTTTCCATTAATTAAATATGTGCAAGATAAATTTCCTACTGAAAAACATGAGATGACATGCATGGGGCCAAAGCTATGTTCTCTCAGGAGTCTGAGCTCCTAGCTTGTCCTCTAGGCTTACTGCAGGAGGATGGACTGGAAAGCAAATGCATGTGAATCTGCGGTGCTGTTCCTGGGCAATGTGAAAGGGTGCTTCAGCAGTTCCATCCTCTGAGCTCACAGCTGCCCTGTTGTGGCTCCTGGGTGCTCTTCTATAGGCAGATTTCATTTTTCCTGCTTCTCTCATTGCTGTCCCAGTGGCTTGAATCTTCACTTTCATAAATGCCAGAGGTGCAGCTGCTAACAGAATAGTTACTCCTGTCCCACAGCAGCACAGTAAGGCCCAGAGGTTCTGTTATTTGCCGAAGCATCTCTGTGGTCCCCAAAGGCAACTTCATTCAGAAGAGGCCTGCCTCTGCAGTGACTGCATACTGCAAGTGGACAAGTGGTCAGCTGTTGGGCTTAGCCAATAATCTGCCAGGAATGAAACTTCTTAGCAGTAAAATTGAAGAGATCTTTGTGTTACAGGCAAAAGCAAACTGTTTTCTGCCTGCCCAAAAATGAGAAGAAAGGAGAGGGAACAGGCTGTGCTGTAGGTGTGCAGAATTGCCAGTAAGTGGAGAAATTCGTAAGGGAATTGATCAGTGAAACGTGAGCTCTGGTCAAAGTCTTGGGGCAATTGTAAGTAAAACCTTTAGAATCAGAAAAAACCTGTGCTAATTTTTGAAGCTCTTGTGTTGCAGCCAGGCTGAACAAGGAGCCCCAAGGGCAGCAGTCCACAAGGGACACATAGAAAACGCAGGTTCCCTTCAAAAGGTAAGAAGGGAAAATTTGCACTACCTATTATCATCTGTGGTGTGTGTGGTGATGGCAGGAGCAGCAATTGCAGCAGAAACAAGGTGATTCCCAGTGCACAGGAGGATCTGCATCCCATACTCCTGTGGGAAGAAATAAGTGAACCTACTGTGAGGCGCTAGAAATTGATAGACCTGACTGTTGCCAACTTCTGTCAGCATTCTGCCCTGTTGTCAGCAGTGCAGTAGCAGATAAAAACTGTGCAGGGTGCTTTTCTTTACTGTGGGCTCAGAGTCCACCCTGTCTGGGTGTAAAGAGGAGTCCTGCCTGTGTAGGAGACCTTGGTGCCCCTAGGCAGAGCTGGGACCAAGTGCTCTGTCTGATCTGCCAACAGAAGCAGCTGAGCACGTATCTGTGTGCTTTATGAGATCAGGGCCCACCGCTTTGCTGAAAGGGATAAATAAGTGGTTCTTCAAAGCTAATGGCATCTCCTGTATGTGAGTACACTGTAGTCTCATTGCAATCCTCTGACAACCTCCCTGGTGTTGGGCTGGCCTTGCACACACTCGCAGCCATGAGCCATCTCGTGCAGCTCCCTGCCCAGCCTACACCCTGCATTCCTTTGCTGCTCTGAATCATTCTTCTTCCTCTTGCAGTTGCCTACCTGCAGTGATGGGTGTGTGCCCTTTTGCTCGTTGGGCGGCTGGCAGTAAATCATGTATTAGCTTTTTTCTTTTTTTCCATTTTACATCCAGGAGAGCTACTTTGATTAGTTTGAAGCAGAACAAAAGACCTATAAATGGGGAAAATCCTGAAGGCAGGTACTTTCCTGTAGACTTAATGTCAAGGCACACACAGTGGCTTTTACAGGGGCCGTTTAAAACTGTTATCCAGTGTATATTTTAAGGACAGAGACATAATTCAGTCTGATTGAGTGCCTGGGACGTTGATTCAGCAACGTTCTTACTCTACAATTTTTACTTTTAATAAACCTTGATCTGAGAAATTTTGGGAACTTCAGATATCGTGTTTGCTGCCCTTAGTGGATTACTTTTGCTGTCTGAGTAGTGATGGATTTGCAGTGACAATAAGGTAGAGGAATGGCAAGGTGTAGGAGGGGAGCAGTGGAACTGTCACTGCTGTTTGCTTACTCATCGTCTTCCCTTTTCACTGCGCTGTGTTATTTCCAATATTTCTCCTGGTGCTGATGGTTCCAGGGAAGGCCATGAGTCAGTGCCCTCAGACCTCTGCAGAGACCACGGCCCTGTCACAGTTTCTCTCTCAGAAATGGAGAAATGACAGTGACCTCTGAGGTACCCCCAACAGACACGGCATTGCCATTCTTGGGCACCTTGTCCAGGGATTTGAAGCGAGGATTTAGGAAGCAAATTGGACTAGAAATATATTTCAGAAAGCTGTCAATCGTCTGTTGCTTTTAAGTCAGGCTGCTGCTATTGAATGTGGTGCTGCAGCAGTCTTTAAAAGGAGCCTTTCTCACAGCATGTCTAAATTACCGTGCTTCCTTTTCCTGCCCCTGTTCCCACCTGCCCTCAGACACTCTCATGTTTGATGCAGTGTTTGCAGAGCTCAGTGCCTGGCCGCAGCTGCAGCCCTGCAGAGATGTGTTGCTGGGTTCGTTGCATGGTGTGGGGTGTTTTGGGGCAGCGCCTGCAGGCTCCTAATGAGCCCAGGGCTCTCTGATATGCTGACCACTGGCATCCTCCCAACACTTTTACACCCAGTGTGCATCTGCTCCCCCTCTCCTGGTCACAGGAGATGCTGACTGGCATTTCTCCCCGGGATGCACACTGTGCTCCGCATTCCAGTTTTTGTCACATTTGTTACCACCATTTTAGGCAACTGCTTTGACTTCTCCTCATGTTGTTCCCCAGCTCAGCAAAGAGCTCCCTGTTTTCTCCACCCCTTTTCCTGACTCCTGGGATGCATTCCCTCCTCAGGAAGTTTTGGGACATGGAATTTGCACTGCAGAGGGTATTACTTCACATTATACGGGTTGCCTGGAGTCAGTGCCATGGTTCTGCTGCTTGAGCTAAGGCTGCCTGCAATGTGCATGCTCCAAAGCTCTGGTTACTTAAATTCCAGGACAACTGACATATGTCTGCTCAGCTCAGGCAACTGCTGCTGTTCAGCGATTTCCAAATAGTGACTTCTATATTTTAGAGCTAATAAAGATGCCTGTGGCTGCGAGCAGTCTGATGGAGCAGCTCCGTGGCCATCAGAGGGAGGTGGAGGCTGGAGAGCACGGCCATCTGCGCCTGTGTGTCACAGACGTAGCTCCGCACTTGGCCTCTGCCTGCTTTCTGCCAGGGAATATTAATACTCAACAGAGGAATTAATCAAGGGGTGTCAGCGTGGATGTTCTGTTCCCATTAACACAGGGTGTAGCGCTACTGCGTTTGATATTTACAAGTACTGGCATTTTCTGCACAGGTGAGAAACCTTCACATCTGAAACACACCGAGCCATTTCCTAGAGAAATTGAAGCCAATTTTAGACTATTACCATGTTATCACAAGCCAGAAGCGCTGGCAATCAGAGGTGTTTTGAAGTCATTAGCTCCAGTTTCGTGACTCCAGTTTCACTGACTCGTTTTGTGTTTTTGTCTTTGGTTACATTCACTGCTGTTGAGGAAATGAACTCACTGACAGCTTGGAGGGCAGGACTGGCTTAGGCAGACTGGAACAAAACAGCACTCCAAAGTGCTGGTTCTAAAGCCACCGTGCAGTCTTTGAATCCATAAATGCTTCTCTTCACAGATGTCCTGGGAGAGGGGAATTCGTGCCCTTAGAATAGCTGCATGGATGAAACAGAGGATGAAAAAGCTTGAACACAAATGTCTTGATAATAAACACAAATGTGTTTATTGCCATGTATTAAAGGTAAGAATGGAAAAATGACTTTGGCATGCTTTTGCTTTGTTTGCTGCTACTCCCCTGCATGGCAGGCTAGCCCTGGCTCTGGCTTCATTTGAAGGCCAGTTATCTTTTTGGGAAGCATCAGAGACTCGGACTGTCATATACCATTTAACCTTGAACTTTACATTTCAGTAATGGCGCTGGTCAACTTGAGAAGGAGATGCTTCCTTATGGTCTGACGTGGGCAGTTAGGCCCGATGTAAGATTTCTCTACCCGTGAATGCAGACGTAAACGAGGCTGGAGGTTGATTATGGTTATTTTCACCACGTTCCTCCCCTGCTCTGAAACTCCATTTCATTTTGATCTGAAACATTTTTCTTTTCCTTTTGCCGACTGACCTGGAAAATCCATTGTTCAACTGAATCTAAGCTACCCCAAATACAGAGCTTCTGTCCAGAGAAGTAATTTGTTTTTTTTGCCATCAGTCCATTTGTTATACCCCTTCTCTTCATTGCTATGATTTGCTCTGTTCTGTGGCCTTAGATGTGATAATCTGAGCAGAACAGAACTGCAAAAGGGGAAGATTTTTATGGCCCAATTTAAAACTTTTATTTGCTGCAAACACAGAAAAGGAAACAAAGCGCCTCTTAATTTCTTCTTTTCTAGAAGCACCAGCAAAAAAAAAAAGAAAAAGGAGATGGGAAAGAAAATATGTAATAGAAAAACATAAAGCTCAGCACCAGTACTTGTTGATTTCTAGGTTTTATTTCCTTTTTATTTTTTAAATGAGGATTTTCAAACCATCCACTTGCAGAAATTTGCATTTTATGAGGAAAAAGTTGCAAAATATGATGAGATCGTTGTAGGTAACTTACCTCTTCTTCCTCAGCTTGTGGCATCTAAAACTAACTGTGCTTGTCATCTTCTCAGTAATTTCTTATCATTGAAGTTAAAATATAATCTAAGCTTGCACCAAATGAGTTGTTCTGAGATGAGTTTGCCAAACTCTGTATTGCAGTGGGATTTCTGCAATTACAATAAGATGCTGCCAAAGAAGAATGATCTGTGGAATACAAGTGAATGCAGTGCTGATGAGCATCCCGAAGTCCCACAGGAGGTTAGAAAGAGCACAACTTGCATTCTGCTTTTTACCTCTGTTTTTATCTCACAGCTGAGAGGGGATGACAGCAGGAGAAGCGAGGGGCTGATGGAGGGCTTCTCTCTGCTGTAGGGTGTTCTTGCTGCTTGCTGATTGCCTGTGTGGCTGCGTCCAGCCTGGAGGGCTGCAAAGAGAGTTTGCATGTCACCGCGTGGTAATTATTTCTACTCCTCTCCCGCTTTTTCCTAATTGATTATTGGTTCTCCCTGCAAAGTGAAAGTGAAACAGACAAAGGAGGCATTTGTCTTTGTCTTGTCTGAGATATTCCCGACGGGCAGTGAAAGCATTTCCACTGTCTGTTGGTGGATTTTGCTCTCCCTCTCAACAAACTCTTCTGCACATGAAAAAAAAGCTCCATCTGAGCAGTTCTACTAACAAGCTTCTTGGCTGCTGGCTGGATTAAGGCGAAGTTAGGCTTTGTCTGATCTTAATTAATCCCAGGCAGTGCTTCTATTTCTGCTGTTGGCCGGTCAAGAGAGGCGGGTGGATAGCCAGTATGCTCTGACTACATCATGCCGTGCCTGCTGCATGAAGATGTTACCTGTGCTGTAAACCTGTCACGTTATTCTTTGGAGAAGGGAATTCTTATTTTCTAATCCATATACTTACACAAAGCAGTTACTCCTCTTACATGCGAAGTGCTTCATAATCTCATCTTCAGCCTTCAAGCATAAAAGCAGGAAAGTTATCCTATTCCATACTTAACTACTTGTGAGTATTGTTGGTACCAAATATGATTACTACGTGGAAGATTACCTTGCGGTTATCTTTCTCTTGGAATAATGCAGGAAGAATGTCAGATACAAAATGATTTTGGAAGTTTTGAAGCAGCATTTACTGCTACTTTATACTGCGTGCGACTTCAGACAGCAGCAGCGACGTTACTGGGTGAGTCCCTCCAACCACAGGGAATTGGCACCCTATTAAACCTCACTCTCAGCAGAGCTGAACTGGAAATGTTACAGCACAGCCCTGTTTTTATCTCCTGACAAGCAGTGATCAGAACCGTGTTGCCACAGCCAGGCAGGGTTCTCCCCTTGTCTGTTTACACCCTCTGCACTGAATCCTTCATCCGGTCTCATCCACCCACTGATGCCCTCCTCGTTCCTCTCACAACAAGCTTGCTTTGGCTTTGGCTTTTATCCCAGGGATAGGCAGCGTTGCCAAGTCTCTCTGTGCTGAGCTCCTTCCCGTGATCTGCTGTTGCAGCCTCAGCATCTCGCATCCATCGCAGCAGTGCTTCCGCCTCTCTGCTCCAGCCACGTGGATGCTGCTGGCAGAGCAGCCCTGGGCAGCAGCACAGGTGGGCAGGGCACGGGGTGGGTGTCTGTGCCCTAAGGGTCTGTCCCTGTCACCTGCACTTGGAAGGGCTGATTGTGTGGCCTGACTGCAGTGGGGTCACCCATCAGCTTGGTGTCACTGCCCAAATGCTGGGGAATTGCTGGGGAAGGGTAGTGGTGCTTTTGTAGGGGTGAACTTGAACTGTGGCCATTGCACGGTGGCATGGTCTGTTCTATGCAGCAGTGTGAGCACACACTGGGTGACCATGCATGGCTGTAGCTCCCAAAGATCAGACTGCAGTCTGTGCTGACAGAAGACACAAAGTCAATTAATGGGACTTTGTGCAGCCATAAATTCTCTCACCCTGTCATCTTCCTATTCAGGCAAGAAACATGTCAGAATCACACAGATGCAGAAGCAGAGCCTAACAGCAGGACTGGGGGTCTCCTGCTCACCCTGCTGATGCTTTTTGGGGCAATGTCAAATCCCCAAATCGCCCTGCTCTCCAGCTCTGGAAAACAAGCTTCTCATTGTGAGCTCTGTGTTTGGCTTTAAATAGCAGAAGTTAAACCACTGGTGTGACTGAGGCAGGATGCTGCAGCAGGGAGATCAGCAGGCAGAGCCATCAACCCCTGGTGGGTGAGAAATGAGTGCTGGGAGAGAACTGCTGCTGGTGGCAGCCAGAGGAGTGCTGGGGCACTGCTGAGTGTGAGCGATCTGGGGGAATCCGTGCATACAGTGATTTAAATTAGATCAAGAAAGTGCGTCTGGGGCCTCTTCCAAACCTAACTGAAGTCTGTGGGAAAGAGTCATAGAATCATAGAATCATAGAATCACCAAGGTTGGAAAAGACCTAAAAGATCATCCAGTCCAACCGTTCACCTATTCCCAATAGCTCCTACTAAACCATGTCCCTCAATACAACATCCAGTCTTTCCTTGAACACCCCCAGGCTTGGTGACTCCACCACCTCCCTGGGCAGTCCGTTCCAGTGCCTGACTACCCTTTCTGAAAAGTAATACTTCCTCATGTCCAGCCTGAATCTCCCCTGCCGTAGCTTGAAGCCATTCCCCCTGGTCCTATCACTAATGACACGAGTCTTTTCCTCTGAATTCTGTGACATTGGATCCAAACTCTGGAAACACATCACAGGATAATTTGGTTTAGTGGAAGGAGTGGAGAGATCTAATGAACCGACAGGTGGGAGCACAGTGGGGTTTGAGGTGATGCAGTGAGTGCCTGGCTCACCCAGACTCACTGCTTGATACCACCCATGTTAATCCATCTCCATGGGCATCTCTTGCCGATACGGACAGCACTGACTGAGAAATCTCTCTCCCTTGCTTTTATCAGTGTGTCAGCTGCATTCTCCTCTGCTCTTTCTCTGTGCTTGCAACACACAGAGCGCCTGCAACATCAGCTGGAGTCCCTTCACTGCTTCATAACACACTGTAAGGAAATAATGGCACAGATGAAGGCCAGATGGGCCTCGTTACTGTGATGGTGCATGAGGTGTGACCAGAGCAAGGGGAACAAATAAGCTTTGTACAGAATCGGTCTGTGGCATACCCACCTCATTTTTATGAATAATGTCTACATTCTCATAGTGTAGCATGATAATCACCTTTTTCTGACTTACTATAAAGGCTGAAGTATGTCTGCTGATACTGCTTTATCTGTTCATTTCAAATCAATGGTGTTGTGAAATACAACTCCGCGTAAGTGTAATTCAAAGTCCGTGGGATGTTTGATTTCAAGGCTTTCATCTCATAATTCAGCTACAAAGCGACTCGAGTAGGCAAATTGATGAACAATTTGACAGCGTTTGATGCTGCAGTCCCGGCAGGAGCAGCGCAGGAGCCGGGGGAAGCGAGGGCTGCACCCACATCCTACCAGTTCCTCGTCGGCGAAAAGCTGCGACCAGGCACAGACACGGGGCGGCTTTATCGATCTGCGCTGCCGTCCTTTTGCTCTTCTGCTGTGCGTCAGGACACCCAGCGGTGGGAAGGGCCTCGATTCTCAGAGCGCACACAGCAGGTGCGTTGTCCCGAACTCCTCCTCGAGTCCAAGAGGATGGCTACAGGCGGAGGAGCGCCTAAAAACGCCGCCGTTTGCGTTACAGGTAAAAAGACGACGTCTCCTAGCATAGCCCTGCATGCATGGCGCAGCCCTGTGCGCAGAGAGGAGCGGTTTCCCGGCTCTGACATTGCCGGTTGCCGCGCTGCCGGCTGCCCGTTCCTGCCGCTCCGGGGTCCGGCCGGATGCGGTTCCCGCTGCCGCTGCTCCCGCGGTCGTGTCTCCGTGCGGCCGCCAGGTGGCGCTGCGACTCGCGGCGCGGGGCGGGCGCACCTGCCGGGTGCGGAGCCGTGGGCGCGCGGGCAGCGCCGTCCAGCTCCGCTCAGAGCAGCGCCGCGCGCCCTCACCGCCCGCGTGTGGCGCTCCGCCGCAGCGCCCGCATCCCGCGGCGTGGGACGGGGCGCGCCGGCATGGAGACGTAGCCGAGAGGTGAGCGCGCGGACCGCGGCGGTTTCTGCTTTCCTTCAGGGAAAAAAAAAGTTGGGGGTCGCGGCCGCCACGGGACGGGGCTGAGGGGGACGGGATCGAGGGGCGCAGCCCCGCACGGCACAGCCCGGTACGCGTGCCCGAGCGCTGCGCTCCGCCCCGCTACTTCTCAAGGAACGCGAAGTTGCGGGTGGGAGACGATATCGGAACGCAGTTCTACAAAGTTACGGCGCTGCTCCGGGCGGCCCCGCTGCGTCAGCGCCCGAAGTTGGGTCCGTTCCGCGGGGCGCGCCGTGCCGGGCTGTGAGAAGCGGCGGGCTGTGGCCGCACCGCGGGGCTGGCGTGGGCTGCGGGAGGGACGGGCGGACGGGGGCCTCGCCGCGGGTCGTCCTTCTTGCTTGCCAGGCTCCGGAGGTCCCCGCGGAGCTCCCCTTTGCTTGCGCGGTATCTGGGAACTCGCAAGAGGTTCGTTCCGAATCGTTCGGCGATCGGTGTCAGCGCGGCGGAACGGCGCGCGTGCCGGGCAGCGCTCGCAGGTGATGTGAGGAAGAAAGCCCCGGTGTGGCAGCGCCGCGGGTGGGCGTCCGCGGTCGCCCCGCGGCTGGAGGAGCGCCGGTGCGTCTCGGAGCCCCGCGCCTCGGGAACCGCAGCCCGGCTGAAGCGGTGCCGCAGCCCGGCCTCGCTGCTCCGCGGGGAAGTCAGCGCGAAGAGGGGCCGAGAGAGCTGGAGGGCGGCGGGAGGTGAGCGGGGCAGAGCGCTGCGGGGCGGGCAGCTGCGCGGAGGGGTTTCCCGGTGCGTGGCGGTCCGGGCCGAAAGGCTGCGCTCGGCAGCAGGAGGCGAGGGCGGGTGCGGCCGTGCCTGCCGGCCACGGGCTGTCGTTTGTGCTGAGGAACGTTAGCGGAAAGGTTTAAAGCGTTAGAAATCCGAGCATCGCGCCTTGCTGCTCCGTGCGAACTAAAATCACTAAGGGTTGAAGAGCGTGTGTGCAGCTGTTGGCTCCGGCTCTCCGTGGAAGGGACACGTATGCAGGGCAGGACGGCCGCTGCGTGCCGGGCCGGCACCCCTCAGATGTTTTGCTCCACAGGAGCAGTGCAGGCATCCCGGTGGGGCTCTCCGGTCCCGTGAAAAAGCTTTGGTTTGTTTGCACATGCGGGGCAGTTCGTTCCCTGACTGCACGGAGCTGTTTCTTGGAGAGAGGGGGATAGGGGATACGTGCTACCGTTATCACTTTGAAGCTACAGAGAATGCTGCCTTCTGTGCTGTATTTGGGGGGAAAGAAGGTCTTTTCTATTCCTGCGTCCTGGGTTGAGATGTGCTGCAGGACTGGAGGTGGGGAAGGAGCAGCACTGACCTGTGGAGCGGCGGTTCCCGTGGGCTGCAGGCAGGGCTGGGGCTCAGGGCTGCACCTGCGTGTGTCCCAGGGGCGGCTCAGCGCTTGTGTTCGTGGTCACTGCACGGAAAGCGATTCTGAAGTATAGGCGTTCCCTGATCTCCAGTACGTTTGGGCTGTGAGTAATCTCTCGCTTCAAACGGGCTCAAGCTGAAAGTATCCAGGAATGCTAAACCCCAAACAAGTATTAAATAGCCTTAAGGACCTGTCTGGGACTTCTCTCCTTTCTTCTTTTAGTGCGTGCCTCCCCTATTTGTCAGAAGGTCTTTAATGCTGGAAGTGAGCGTTTAAACTCTATCACAAAATAAGGAGGCACTTCAAGAGGCCATTTGCTTTTCAAGGTGTCTGACTAAGGATAAATCTTCCTTTAAACAGCCTTGAAAGGAAAACAAAGGGAAAGACCTTGCCCTTGCTGCAAATAATGAGACTCGTGCTGCTTGTGTTTATGGGGCAGGGTTTCTTCCAGCACCTCTGAGCAGCTGGTGTTTGGCCTGGGTGAGATCCCCTGGGATAGAAGGGCAGAAGCTGTGCTGTGCACGGTGCCGTGCTGTTAGGGGAGAGGCTGCATCTGAGAAACTTCTGCAGTTATGTGTGCATATTTGGCTGGTCCTTTTCCTTCTGGCCTCCTTCTACAGAAAAAGCACTGCAGGAAGAGGGATTTCCCCAAACTCCTCCTCCCACCACTATATATAACTGTTAAATTAATGAGGATATCTATTTGACAGAGTAATTCCAGGGTACAGAAAATAAATATTTCAATTTGATTTTTGTCCTGCTTCATTACAGTACCACACTGTTCCCAAGGTTTCACAACTGAAAGGAATGCTGTTTTCTAGAGAGTTTCTCGTAGTTCTCAAACTTGAGGGGGTGGCGGTGTTTGTGTGTCAACTAACTGTTTATTTTCTCACCTACAAGCCTGGCACAATGTGTACAGGTAAAGATGGCCTCTGGTTGTGTAAGGGACAGAAACTCGCACCAGGAATGTGTTCATCTCTCTAAGGTAGCACGAAGCAATGAAAGCAACTTGCCTTCTGCTGATGGCAGAGCAAAGTGCTCCGTCTCACTTCTCTGGAACGAGTAAAAGTGTGTTTTCTAAGAAGTGTAACAGCTGGTATGTTGTCTTTTTTTTTTTTTTTGGTAATTCTGTCTGCTTTGAGCATTATGTATTAGTTAAGGAAGCATGTGGCCATGAATGAGATCAAGGAACGAAATTCCAGGCACACTGCATGTGGAGCTGTGTTCTCCTGCTGCCCGCTCCTTTGATGTGCAGAAGTGACAGGATCTGCTGTGAGCAGTGGAAATGTTTTGTGGATATTGCAGGGGTGTAAAGGTACGCAGGAGCAGACTGAAACTCAGTCCGGCTGATGCTTGTGAGTCTGTCTTCTGTGTGCTCCCAGGCAAGTTTAAGACAGTAAAAGCGGCTTCACTACAAAAGCAGGGAACGTTTCAGCATGCAGATGGCAGCCCAGTCTAAAACCTGTGCTGAGCACCTCCTTCAGCAGCCCTGAGGAATGCTATGGAAGGAGGGAAGAGCGTGGGAGGGGGAGAGGAGGGATGTGCTGTATTTCAGGATTGAGACCTCTCTTTGAACCGTCTTTCTCTCCATTTTTAATAGTGTTTCTACAAAAGCTGCTCGGGGAGCAAGCTTTGGTATAACTATCAAAGAAGCAAAGCATCTAATCTCTGGGCTTAATAATGCTCTTGCATAGGCTGCTGTGAATTGGAAACCTCTCCTATGATCTTAGTGCAGTGAGCGAGTTTAGAAGTTGGTGTGGGTGAGAATGGAGTTTTCTCATCTCTTTTAATCTGATTGTATGAAATGTCCTCCTTTTGTGTCTGACGCTGCAGAGGAGACTTGTGATCATCGGCACAGACGCCTCAAGCACACCAGAGGCCGTGACCTGGGCCGCAATGTTTGCTCTGGGTGTCAGCCAGCAAGAGGCGAGCCAGAGCCAGGTGCAGCTCGTGCTGCCACTGCTGTGTGCTGGTGCGCCCTTAGCGGTCTCAGCAGCAGCTTGTGCTTTTCTTTCCCACCCCCCCCAGAGAACTGAGTCCCCAGGTTCAGAATCTTTATGGGCTCAGCAGAGCTCTTCCACAGGCTTTAGGATTTAGGCCAATCTGAGTCTTATCATCTCTCTGCTTTCCCTAGTGCTAGTGGGCTGGTTTAGCTCTACAGGTGCAGACTTTGTGTTTTCTTCTCTTCCCTCAGCTGACTCTGTTGCCTTCTAGGTAGTTCTGCAAGGCTGTGGTAAGAGGCTGAGCCCTGCCATAAGCATCAGCTCCCTGGAGCTGACAGTCCTTACATTGCTTTCGTGTTGCCCAAGGTACTGTATTGATTAAACCACCATCTGCAGAAGTAAATATATGTAGAATATTAATAGCTCCTACACCAAGGAAAAAAAAAAAAGGCTGTAAATTAATACATCCATTATGCTGACCTCATAAACCATGAGGGTTTGAAGTACAGTGGTAATTCTCCTCCCGCAACATGTATTTCACTTTGAAAGTCTATAAGGGGCCTGGACTGCTCAAATTTAAATGCTGTGATACTGGACAAGTGTATCTATATATCTTGTGATGTGCAGCTAGTGTGTGGCAGAGTTGAGGCTGGAATCGTGGTTCTCTGTAGAATAGAGGGCAGTGCTGAGTCAGTACATCGTGATGGCACAGCTGGGCGTGAGGCTTCAAAATGAATCCCACCCCGAAAGCAACTAAACAAAACCTGATTTCCTTTTTTTTTTTTTTTTTTTTTTTTTTTTTACTACTTCTGGGTGCTGTGTTTCCTGCTGCGAGAGTTGCAGCAGTGAGGAGTACGATTCATAGATTGAAAATGCAATGTGAAGATGTAATGAACTTGAGTTCCTCTTGAGTTGCCTAGGGAATCAAGGTCTGTGTGCAGTGTGAGCTGATAGGCCTCGGCCTGCCCACCAGGCTGGGCAGGTGTAGCTGTGCTTCACCCCTCTGTTCAGATGGGCAGCTCAGGTTTTGTTGTTTTAGCAGAGATTTGGGTGAGTGCATTCATTGCAGGTCTGGTGCTGACCCCCCTGGTTAGCTCTGATTCTACTGACACTGGAATCTCTATCTGTGATTGGAACATCAGAGGGCATTTTTCTGTTTTCTGCTCTTTATTTTTTGCTGTAAATGAGCACTGTTTTAGGTAGCTATTGAATCAGAAGTTTCCTGCAGGAGAAGTTTCTTGTTAATGCGTGCAGGGCTTTCTCTAGACAGGACGAACCAACAGTTTGCTCACAGTGTTGTTCCTGCTGCTGTAACATAACTAAACCCACTTCCACTATCTTGTGCTAACAGTAAAAGCTATGGAGGGGAGGCCCTCCCTGGGATTTTTTTTCTGCCTTCCACTAAAGCCCAATTTTTGTTCTGAAGTTATGCTGTAAGAGGCCTTTCAAGGTGCTAAGATGCTGCACTTAAAAATATTCCAAATGGTGACCCAGAAGACACCAACTTTTTGATGGAAGCTTTACAGCCTTTCAAATAAAACCTCACTATTAACACCTAAGGGGTCATGCTTTGTATTGCTTCTGACATAACTGATAAGACTCTGCCTTTATAGAAGCATAGACTGGCTTGGGTTGTAAGGGAACTTTAAGCCCCCCTCCAGTCCCACCCCCTGCTGCAGGCTGGCTGCCCCCCAACAGCTCAGGCTGCCCAGTGCCCACCCAGCCTGGCCGTGGGCACCTGCAGCTCTGGGCAGCAGTGCCAGTACCTCACTGCCCTCTGAGTAAAGAATTCCTCCTTGCATCTGACCTAAATTTCCCTTCTATCGATTCAAAGCCATTTCCCCTTATTCTATCACTGTCTGCCCTTGTAAAAAAAAAATTGTCCCCCTCCAGTATAAACTCCCTTCAAGTACTGGTAGGCTGCAGTGAGGTCTCACTAGAGCCCTCTGTTCTTCAGGCAGAAGAAGCTTCACACCCCAACACACAGGTTGGTGTTGTGACCTTATCGGCTGGCTGCGCTTGTTCAGGACACTACTTCAGTCTGTCCTTGTATTGCTTTCGTGCAACTGATGTGCTGTTGTGCCAGTAAGAATCTCAGGCATTTTAGATGTCATCTTGTTGTTACTTTCAGTTCATACAACATGAGTGCTGCCTGGATTGCTGCTAAGCTTACCGCAGCTGTGAATTTCTCATAGAATTACATCTGAAGAAGGAGAATTAGCCAGGTGTGAATTCAGGTAAGGGCCTGAGCCCACAGAACAGGGATGCCATGGGGGCTCCGATGCAGCAAGGTGAATGCTGAGTGCACTGTAGAACAGCATTCATTGCATATTTGGGCATCTTAAAAGTCTGGTTACGATGGTGAGGATATACAGCAGATTAGGAAAAATCAAATATTCATAGAATCATAGAATTATAGAATGGCCTGGGTTGAAAAGGACCACAATGACCCTCCACTTTCAAACCCCCTGCTACGTGCAGGGTTGCCAACCACCAGACCAGGCTGCCCAGAGCCGCATCCAGCCTATATATAAATATTCTGTGATGCTCATTGAGCAGCAGAGTGAAGAGTGGTGCGTGACTCATATCAAGTAGAGCTGAAGGTACAATATTTGAACTAGCAGGCATCTCTGATTTTAATTCTTTTTGCTGTGTGTGTGTGAGATCAGAGCGTCAACAAAAAGGGACCTGTGCCCACTGCGGATTGCTTCCACCCACCATGCTGTGCGTGCTGAAAACTTCTCAGAAATACACAGCTCAACATTTGGTGTGTTGGCAACAGAATGGGAGACCTGAGAGAGAACTCTCATTAAAATTGAAAACCTTAAGAAGCGGAGTGGGCAAATGGTTTGAAAAAGAGTGAACAGAAGTCGCCATCTAGCATACTGTAAAGATGTCGAAAGAATTGCTGTTGCCATTTCTTACTTTGTGTGGGGGGGGTGAAAACAGTCATTTATTTCCCTGAGGTTTGTGAACAACAAAGCCTGACAACTGGAAACCACTCAAGAGGTGGGCTGCTGATTTTAATGAGCACCTTCTGCATCACAGCTTCTGTGGAGGAGCCAGAACCTGCGGATCCTCACGGTGTGTCAGCAGATCTCGGTCTGTGCACAGGCGTGTGCCGAGTGCACACACACTGCATTTCTCTTTTTGCTTTCTCTGACAAAGGGATGTGGTATAAGCAAAGCTTATGGTAGAAATTACAGCAAAACTAAATTGCGTGTAAGGCAGAGATTTGGGAATCTCAGTGCTGAGGTTTGTGCAGAATACTAATGCACCAATTGCCTTCCTGTTTCTAAATGCTTTATTGGAACCTCAACACTTGAGTGAAGATCTTTGCAGTGTTGGATGCTGTTGCAGTTTCCCAAGCCTTGTTTCCTCAGGGCCCTGAAGAAATGCCTTGTTTTGTCAGTGCTGCTGAAGGCTGTTAGGCAGCATGTGGAAGTCAGGTGTTTTTTGTTGGTTTGCTTTTAGAAGAACAGAATTTGTGCTTCATGGCAGTTTGGTGCCCTCCTGTTTGCTGGATGCTTACAGCAGAGGTCAGGAGGGCGGTCTGAAATCTGTCCTCTGCAGCATCGCAGCAGCATGAGGAGGGAAGGAACAATTGAGAACAAAACTGCTCCATCTTCCTTGTCTTCCCTCTGATGGTAGCGACCTCCTTTTGCTTATCTCCATACAAACGTAACCTGGTAGGTCACGCCAAGGGCTGGATTCTTTCAGCCTTCTCAGGGAGCACTTTATCCTGCCTTTCTCTTTCTTCATCTCAGGGATCTTGAGCTAGTTAGCTGCTATCAGCATTTCTATGTACAGTTAGTAAGGGAAACATCTTCGCTCTTCTGGGAAAGATCTTAAATGCTGTTACCCTCCTCTGAGATGTATCCAGTAGTCTGATGTCCAAGCTGCATGATGTGAAGATCTGTCTGATGCACCCTGTGTGTGTCAGCCTCAACCTCCCAACTTCCAGGCATAGTGCAAGGTTAATTTTGTTGCCAACTAGAATGTGGGAATTGTACTTTAGTTTTATTTGACAAGAACGCTTGTTTCTGTGATGTGTTCTGGCCATCCTAAGTTCATTAAGTCTTTCATTTTAGTTACACAGTTCTTAAATGCTGAAAGTGTTGGAGAAGCTGTCACGCATGGCGGTGGGAGGTGGGCAAAGAAGATGATTTTCATAACCATTTAAAAAGAGAAGTTGACCAAAATTGTCTTTGGTCCTCACATTTGAAATAAAGAGGTGAAGAGAAGTAACAGATGCATTTTTATAACAATAATTTTGTAGCATATAGATACCCTAAATGGAAGCATGTACTGTTTTTAAGGAAGCATGTCTTTGCACCAGGAGAAGGAACTTGGGGATTTTTAACTTTAGCTGTTTCATGAAGAGCTAACTGAAAATGGGGAGGAGAAGATGCTGCCTGGCATGTAAAGAAACTTTAATATAACATTCTGTTAAAATCAATACTTAGAAATCTTACAAACTCCTAGCTGTAACCTGCCTTCTATGAAATGTGTTTCAAACAGGAGAGTTTTATGCTGCCATCGGAGGTTAAAGTAAATTGAGGATAGGTAGTGCTAGAAGGTGAAGATTGGGTTCAGCTCTTCATGGGAAGCCAGAATTTGAACTTCTGGGACAGTGCTGCAGTAGATGAAAAAGCAGTGCGTTAGCCCAGGTGCAGGGCTGTCCTGGCAGTGTTGTCAGAGTCTAACTGGGACTTTGGCAGTGCTAAAAATGCAGTGTTGCAGTTGGTTGTTGGGAAGTGTAGTAAGTATTGAGGAGTGCAATTTGTGGCTGGAATCTCCTTCATCTTTTGAGATGGGAGTCTCTGTGGCTACCTGGAATCCCTTGTTATCCACACGTTCTATGGGCAGTTATTTCTATCAAATCCTGTAAATGTGATCTTATCTTTGACTACGTGTATATGGAATAAACAGCTTAAAATCAACAGGAGTGTTACGCCTTGAGGCTGAATTTCTTTCCCTTATGGTAAGTAGGGTGGGGGGTAATCCCTTCCTCATGTGTTTCCTTTTCATGTGGATCAGTAGGTGACACCAGGGACACTAAGCGACTGCTTGGCTTTTGGACGTAGTTGTGCTCCAGATCAGTCCTACTTGGAAGAAAAGCCTCAGTTGTAGAAAATGGTTTTGAATAATGATCATTGCGTCCCATCTAGTATCTCTACAGAATAGCACAGTTTTCTTCACATTCTTGATCAGACTGTAGACACTTTTCCTCTCATTTATTTCCCAAAGCGCTGGTAGATGTAGAGTGAGACCATCTTGACTCTCTGGGGCATCCCTGTGCCTGGCAGGCGAGTACATGGCCCACTGCAGGGAACTGTGAGGCTGGCAGACATCAGGGCGATCTTCAGAGGCTCAGCCCCTGATATCTCCTCCCTGGCAAACAAAGAGATCTTGTCTGGGATGCTTGCAGCCCTGCATGTTGTGAGTGCTTCTGCCTTCAGCTGGGACATCTCTGTATACAAAGAGGGCACTCCAAGTACTGCTGTGTGTTTGCATTCAGCTTGTGTCAGATGAATGGATGGTGCTGGGCTGGGCTGGGAATGGCTGGGTGGTGGAGTAGATTCTTGACCTTCTCCTGCTGTGTTTTCATAATATTGCTAGTGCAGGTACAGGCAGTGACTGCTTTAGTGAGGCCCGGGCTTCAAAAAGCAAAGCATCTGGTGCTGACAGAACCCAGAGTTTTCCCCTATATTTAGAGTGAATGTTGCTTGTCACAACTTGCTTCGAGTTTTTAAGTTTATTTAATGCAGAATAGCCCATTTGGGTTGAGGATAAAGGGGCCACGTGAGGAAGGATCCTGGAGTTACATACCTCAGCTGTAATAACCAAAGGGAAGGAAGTGAAGAAAGCAATTTGCAAAGCTACACTTGAAAATCGTTCTAGCATAACATCATCATTACAATTATCTGTCAAAAGATTTAGTTCAATTACTTTCTCCTCGCTCTCTTGTCAAGATGGCCTTGCTCGTTTCAGGATTTTGGTACTCCAAGGAGAGGTTGGGGAAGAACAAAAACGGATTCTGCCATTAAGCACTGTCAGACAGCCTTCAGTGCGTACGGCTCCTTGAATATCCCTTCAGCTCTTTAGCGTCGTTACTTGGGGGAATCAGCAGGCAGTGAGTGCCCAGGGGAACTTGAAATGCAGCGAGAAGAAATCTGCTGCCCTTTTGTAGCTTGCAGTGCAGTAGGGTGAGGGGTGAAAACTTCAGATATAAGCAGTACTTTTGAAATAATTGAGTAGCAGCGTAATGGCCTTCGTGTACAAAATTATATGTGGTTCCTTAGATTTTCTTCACACAACAGTAGGCTGGCAGTAAAATGACAAAGGAAGGATGGTTAATGTAATAAGCTCCAATTAAATGGAATAATTTCCAGAGACCTGCAGGACATGATGCTCTCCTGCTGGCTTTTCATATTAAGCCTGTGCTGGGGGCTGCCTCTGCCAGTTGGGGTTCCTCTGTTTTGTTGGTCTTTGCCTTGGTTGCTGATACAGGTGGTTGTGCACTTTTCTGCTTAAACAGAACTGCCATAGAGCGTCAGCTGATTATTTTGATAGATAAAAACTTCATACTGATCTAGGTAACTAGTCTCTGTATCCAAGGGTAAGGATCCTGATCTGGGTTCTATATCTGGTATGGCGGTGAATTCCTGTAAGTGCAGGCCACTTAAAGTCCTGTGACTTCCTGCTAAGCATGTATTTGGGGACTCTAGCTTCTAATTAAGCATCTCTCTCCTTTTTCATTTAGTGAGAAGGATGGGCTTTGCTGGTTTCAGTTTCACTGCACCTGTTTTTTAATCACGTATAGGGAGCCTCACTGAGCTCTTGCTGTCTTTTCTTGAATGATTTTGGACTTGTGAATGAAAACATGACTTGTTCCAGTAATCACGTACCACTCAAAAGACCGTTATAAACTGGGATTTTCTCTTTTTTTAAAACAATTATGATAGAAAGTAGATGGCATTAGTCTCTCCTGTGAATTTTACTGTATTTTTAATAACAGTCTCAAGGCTTGGTTCCATTGATTTCTGGTTTTCATTTAGCTGTCTTCTTTTTATATTAGAAATTTCTGGAGTAGTATCATTTCACTGTAGGAGTTTTTCAAGGTCACCAGTGGGGAAAATAAGGTTTCTGGGAGGAATGGCACAAATAACCTACTCTTACATTTTCCCAAACAATGTAAAGTGTTCTTTTAAAGTATGAAACAAAATGAGTTATAGTTGTTGTGATTATTCTTCTACAACATACAAAAATCTGTCGGATTAAATTAGATTGTTTCAAATAAGAATTTGTCCTTTTTTTTTTTTTTTTCCTTTTTTTTTTTTAAAGCAAAATAATGCGTTCAGAATATTTGAAAAACAAAGCCAACAACTTCTTGTGTGGTACTCAGGTAAATTATTCATGGGCAGTTGCTTTGAGCCGTGATGTTTTCCTACCTCTGCATTAAAAAAATAAACCAAAAGCTGACAGATGCCACTAGGTTAAGCATTGCCCTTAATGGCTCTTTGAGAAATATTTAATTGTAGCTGCTGCATTGGTGTGGTGAAGACCTATGATTCAGACTTCATACTATGTTTGCATTTCAGCTGCCAAAGAAAGTGAAAGATGAAGCCTCTTGTTCTCTTGGTTCTTGTGATCTGTACTGTAGTCAGCATGAATTTGAAGCTCGTGTCGAAGAGAAATTCTGGTAAGTCACAGAAAAAATGTTTTTACCTTTGGATCTGGACTTAATGCTCATTGAAACAAGTGTTTTAAATGGCTGCTTTTTGTTTTGCATATATCCTTGTTCTCTTCTGGGGGAAGAAAAAATTCATAAGATCTGCTTACCAGATGTTACAGGATGAATTTTTTCTCTGTAATGTTCTGTTGACATGTCTTAAGCTGTCCCAAAATGTCCTTGTGCTTTCGTAAGGGAAAGAAAAAGAAAAGAAGGAAAAAAGTTGATCTCTTTGAGAGTCCGTTAAAGTAGAGATGGATTTGGCGTTGTTCTAAAAGCTGTGCTTGTGTCCATGCTAACAGATTTTCTTAACCATGAATGTGGTTCCTGACAATTTTAAGTCTGGATGGGCTTACTGGATGTTGGAAGGGCGTCTTCCAAAACGCCATGCCAGCCACATGTGTGATCACACGTGGGCTTCACTGGGAAGAACTTCCCTGGGTAGAGCAAAGTGCTTTCTCTGATTGTTGTGGCAGTGAAAGGTAACAAGAGCTGGTTTATGTTTACAGCTGCTTTTGAAAGGCACTGATAATAACAGAACACTTGAAAGAAGCACTGAATCATCTCTCCTTTTCTGGGAAAGATGGTTGATGTAGGGAATGTTCCATTAGTTCTGTGAGAGCAAAGCGACTGCGGGTCTGTGCAGCTCTCCCTGCTCAGTGGAACAAAGTAATTTGGAAACATGTGCCTTTCTCAGGTAATCTCAAGGATCTGGGCAGGCAGATGGGTTACCTTCAGTGTTAACATAGCGTTGTTCTTATGTACATGAACTGGTAACCAATGTGGTGCTGCCCTTGCATGTTACATGCAGTATGAACAGATTACTGGCTTAGTTGATGTGGCCTGTTTTAAATTCAATTTCTGTGTTTTTTGGAAAAGGAGGAAAAGACTTTTTGGTCTGTACCAATTTCCCATCTCAGGCTGGGAAATATTACTCTGTGAATCACCAGATCTTAGGCTGAATTCCTTCTGAGCCCAGTGGCTGAATGGATGTTGCTAAGCCAAACTAGTTTACAGTCTTTTGGTGTGGTTGTGTGGGCCCTGTTTGCCCTGTGAGAGCAGGCATGGAGATGAGGATTTGGCTACAGCATAGAGCTTGATCTAAAGCCTGCTAAGGATGATGGTGCTTTGTTTTATGAAACTGCTATTACTGACCTGGCTGGGAACCCCTATGAGATCCATAACCTGTGTAGCTGAGCTGCCTTGATTCACTGATGCCAGGCAATACCAGCGGCTGCAAGGAAGGGCCTTTGCATCTCCTTTATCAGAAGTACACATCTATAGAAATAAAATGTCTGTGGTTATAGCGTCATTCAGCTGATAGTTTACCTTTAATTATATTTGAGTGTATTCTGTTACATGTAGCTGCTTTCTTTGATTGACTCTGCAGAATGCCTTACGTTATTGGCAGCTGTTGACAGTATCAATACAGGTTGAGTACTGGTAGGAAAAATGCTTTAATATGTTAGCCTGCTTATGGCTAAATATAGCCCACAGCAGTGAATAGTTTGTTCTTTTCATTTAATTGAGCCAGTATATGTTCAGTGTAAGATGAAGGGGAAAAAGCACATAAAGTAAAAACAGTTTCTTTGCAAGTATGTGATCATGTAGTTGGCTTTTACCTTTTAATATTCATTCTCTCTTGTGCTGACTTTTATATTGCTGTGTGGAACAAACTATTGATTTTTATTTTCTTCTTCCAGTACATTGTGTGTGAAACACATTTTCTGTTTCTGTAGTTTCAGCACTTGGAGTGAAATTGATAATTTGACTCCCTTTCTGAAAGTGGTCTTTAGATATGAGGTGCTGTCACTTGATTGCCGGGGGCCTCACTGGGTGCTTAAGGGGATGGGTGCTCAAGGAGCTTCTGAATTTTAGTGTTTGAGTAGAAGGGTTGGAGACAGAGGCTGGTTTGGTTGCAGGCACAGGGAACAGTGAGGCCTTGTTGCTCAGTGGGGTCATGGTTCCACGCTGATGCTGTGGTTCTGTAGTTTTTCTTTTTTTAATATATAAATGATGTTTATGGTACAGGAGAGTGAGAAGGGGAAAGTGACTGTGATTTTATTTTTTTTTTGGTGTACAGTTGTCCAGAATGGCAGCTGTATATCTGATAGCAGGGAGGCTGGTTTAGCAGCAGGGGTGGCTGGGGTGCCCAAATGATGCCATATGGACAGGGTCTGTGGAGCTGTGCTCGGGGTGGGCAGTGCGGCTCTTCGTCCTGCTGGCTGTCAGCACTGGGATGTCTGAGCTGGTGAGTGTCCTTACGAGGGGAGGGGAAGCTGTGCAGACTGTTCTGTAGACACTTCTGTGAAGCAGTGTGTGGAAAGTGCTGATGCTGATGGTAAAGACAGATCTGGGCTACTAGGGCAATAAACCAACAAAATTGAGGTGTCTGTGTCTTCTTTGACTTACGTAGACTGTCATCTTTCTGAGCAGTATGTAGAATTATAAGCCTGAATGAGGAAAAACTGTGATTAGTGTTGAGTACAAGAGCAATTACAAAGTTGATTAGTGCATGTGCAAAACCATGTAATCCATTATATATTGCTTAAAAGGTAGGGCGAGCCTCAAGTAGTGAAGTTGAATGGGACTTGGGGTGGAGCAATGAGGAGGTGCAGTGTTGTGTTCAGGTATTGCAGAGGCTGTCCGAAGGAAAGCAGTGTGTGCAGAAATGTTCTATCAGTCAAACTGGAGTTGCCTTACAGGGCACAGGGGTTTGGCTAGAAAGGTGTTGGCGGAGGCTAATGGGGAGAAATGTATGTTTGAAGTTGTGGAATGGCAACCTAAGGGGGAGAAAGTTGAGGGTGTAAACTCTAAATAGCAAATACAGGCAGAACACAGGAGTTGACCAACAGCTGGAGGCACTGAGGAGATGGATGGGAGTGGATGTCAAGAAGGAGGTGACAAAACGGTGCTCCAGCTGGAGGTGTAGAGTTAAAGTTTGCTGAAGAAACAGTGCTCTGGGAAGGAGGAAAAAAGCCCAGCAAACCAGAACTGAAATAAATGGTCTCAGGTGCCTTTGCTTGCCCTTCCTTGTGGACTCAGGTGTTCTTGTTTCCATTTAGAGGTGATAAACAGGAATGCATGTGAGGGCTACAGAATGCTGCAAAAATGACACAAACTTGTACCGCAGTAACATTGGTTGGCTTCTTCCTGCTTCAGATGCTGTGCCAGAAGAATTAAAATAGGTGAGTTAATTTAATTATGCTAGTCAGATTCTTCTTTACATGCAGCAGCTTCCAGGTGCTCTAAAAGAAATCTGTCATGTTTGCAGAGTAATGATTACTGTTTGTGGTGGTGACAGAATAGTTTGCCTTGAGCATCTGTGTGAATGTAATGTTGATTTAAGTTTCACAAGTGTTTCTTAATATCAAGAAGCTTTTTGGAAAGCTGCAAATCATCCTTTTTGCCTGCTTTGGGAAGTGAAAGGTTGCAAACAGCTAATGCTGGGACTGCAGCCCTAGTAATAACCTGGAAAGGCTTTACAGGAGGAGGTTATACAAATAAACTGAGGATGTGGGAGCTGTTAGGTTCCCGTAGGTAGGGACTTCCTTTTAATCTGATTAAGTGACTTCTCTTCCCAAGCCTTTTGTATGTAGTGCTTTGAGTACTCATAGCAGGGGATATAAAACCAATTAAAAATCATTGCATTTCTTAAGCAAAAGATTTTTCAGATTATACGTTCTGTTTGACTTACTGGACATAATTCCATTAGTGAATAATTGATGCCATTTATTGTTGCTGCATTTATCTGCTGAGCTAAAATACCTCCTCTCAGCACGCCTGAGCTCCAGAGGGCATGCCTGCCTTGTGCACTAGAGCATGGGCAGGTATCCCTGAGGCTGCTGTACGCCTCTGGCTGCAGAGCTGAGAGGAGTCTTGCTCCAGGTTGATGGAGCTTAATTGGCTCAAGCTTGGCACTTTTACGTCCTCCAAGCTGCAGAGCCAGAGTCCTCGCGCCTTTGCTGCATTGTGCTAGGAGCCCTTCACCTTCCTACTGATCGTCTTTGCTCTAGCTTGGGATTTCCCCCTGCTCCCTTCTGGGAAGAATGCTTCTTTTTCTGGTGTTGCTGTCTGATCGTTTTGGCTTTGAAAAACTGCAGCATATATGGAAGTGGAGCTACCTTTGCTTCAGAGGTGATGTGTGGATTTGTGCCAGGAATGGGATATTCTGGAGGAGCCTAACTCTTAAAAGTCCATCTCTCTTGCTGGAATGAGCCCCTAGGGGAGCTGCACTGTGCTCACTCGTTTGTGTTTGGTTTTTGTTGCAATTGCGTCTGCCCGAAGAGCTGACTTCTGCCCATCATGTAAAATGCATGGCTATGAATTCTCCCATTTTCTGAGATACGAGCAGTGTGAAAGAGGTTTTCAGCTTTTCTCTTCTGCAAATCATGCAGTAGCATAGAGGAAAATGGGAGCTTGTCAGCAGCAGCATTCAGTGTGCGCCAACCTTTTTTCTTTCTCTTTCTTCTGAAGATTGTAACTTACAGCCTCAGCAAACAAAAATAACTCAAGATGGATGTTGCTCTAAGCTGTCGTCAAGGCAGGAGCACAGAGCCCCTCTTGCACACAGCCATGTCTGTGCACTGGTTCAGGGCTCCTTTCCATCTGTTCGGTTTTTACTGGGGAAGGAGAAGAGGACGCGCTCCAGTGTTCGGTCATGACTTGGGGGCTTCAGCAAGCTGTACAGCATGGGAACTCAGTGCACCTCGAGAAGGGAGCCTCAGCCTTGGCTTCTCTGCCCTGGACAGACGGAGATGTGGCTGCAAGACAGGCCTGGGTGACAGCTGGCAGCATTCTGGAGAAGAAGAGATGCACAGAGAAGAACAAGAAAGGGAAAGAATCTGCAGGCAGTTTGGGTATTTGTAGTGACCTCAGCCTGACAGGGTTTAAATATTGAACTTATTTAAACACATTTTTAGCTATTACACTCGTTTAAAATGAGCTCATGTATAATTGAAACAATTAAAATATTGAGCCGATATTTAAATATTAAAGCCAAACTTCTTTCCCAAAAGAGAAGCCACAACTGTATCTGAATAAAATGAATGGAGGCAATTAAATTGTTTCAGACAGCAGTAAATTACAAAGGTAGGATCTTTAGGGATAGGGAAGGTAAGAGACACATGACAGAAATGTCATTTCCTCAGTTAAAAATCTATACTCTTCCTCTCCTGGAGAAGATTTTCTGTCAGTTGTGTGGATGGCTGTTCTGCATCTAGCTGCAGTATTAATGCTGTCTGAGCCTCTCTAGTTGGCACACCTTCATGACTGAGAGATTTTCCAACCCTGTGCTTTTAATTGGAATCAAAATGAGGCTTTTATAAAATGGAAAAAAATGTCTCAGATCAAAGTATCTGCCTTGCTTTCTTTAAGATCTTTAATGGAAATTCAAAGATCTTTCAGTATTTCTGGCTCTGAGGATGTGGGTCGTAGGCTGTTGCCCTTATTCTGAAACCAACCATCCTGAGGGACAGGGGCAGTTGTTCTGCCGTGTTTTGTCCTTTCTCTTGTTCATATTTTTTGAAGGTCTGTCTTACATAAGGTTTGAACGAAATTATGAATAATGCAGCTGCCGACTTACCCAGATTGCAGGGAGCGTGTTTGCTGAGTCTCCTTCCACTTAGCTATTTAAAAAAGCAAAAAAGGAGCTGGGGAGCCCAACCACCTCTTGGAACCCATCTGCCGTTTGCAGCACAGAGGTGGTGTATCTTCCTTCCAGTGAGTTACTCTGGCACATTGCATGTTGGGAGCAGCCTTCAGTGCTTTTGGCTTTGGAAATATGGGATTAGGCAGGCTTTATTTATTTATTTAGTTTAATTTCACACCTTGCTAAGTAAGGCCTGGAGGCATAAAGGCAACTGTGTCATCTTGCCAGCACCATCTGCAGAGGTGGTAGCAGTGGCTTTGCTCCTCTGCGACTCTTTTCCTGGTGTCAGGAAAATTCTATGGAGTAGAGGCTCACGTTTGCAGAGCCTGAATTTTTGAGGAAGAGAGGAAGGACTTCAGAGGAGCGGATCTGATGGCTCAGGAGAGGACCTGAGGTGATGCCTACGGGTTGCACTGGGTTTGTGGAAGGAGCAAAGACCGTTGCTGCTGAAGTGTAAGTTGTATGCCAGGGGCACCGAGCCTGGAGGCAGAGTTCCCAGAGTGTGGGCATGGGGTTGGGCAGCAGTGGGTCCACAGTAGCCCAGAAACATTAGCAGCCATCCACACTGCCCAATGGGTGTCTGTCTGAGGGGGCAGCTGTGTTACGAGGGCAGTTCCTGGCTTTGGGGCCTTGAGACAAGTTCTTCTCAGCCTCAAGACCAGAAGCCCTTGCGTTGCTCTGCAGTTGTGATCCGTAGGGGTCAGATAGGTGCATTATTTCAGGCTCTTCTCTAGAAGAAGACAGCAAGCTCTCAAGCTGCTCCCTGCTGCCTTTGATTTCCTGTAGGATGAGTTGCAACCATGCCCAAAGCATAAAACGCATCTGCTGGGTTTGGGAGCTGTAGTGGCACAGAGGCACAGGGGTCACTAGCAGGATGCAGACTGCCAGGGCTGCAGTGATGTTGTGATGCTGTGGCAATGCTGTGACTTGGGCTTGGGGTCAGCTCCCAGTCCAGCCCAGCTCTATGTGCATGGGTTTTTGTGACCCGTGTGTGTGTTTAAGGCAGGCACTATGGGCTATGTGCAATTAAAGGAACATAAACAAGGCTCAGCAAAATTGATCTGATCTGTGGTGTCACCTCTAGAGTGTATGTTTTGTTAATCTCAAACTCTTTCAAATCCAATCGATTATTTCCTGCAAAGAGTATGTATGATCAGTACTTATAACATATACTAATGTGAAAGGATACAGTAGATTGAGTTTTGGTTTCAGTGCTTCAGCTCTGAAGAAAGAGACTAGTAGGAAAAGTTAAACTTCTGACTTGAGCACCTGGCTCTTCCAAGAGATAACCAAGAGCTAACCAAGCGGCCCATGCCAGCCTCTGCCATCCCTTCCTTCTCACTGGCCCTCCAAGAAAAAAACAAAACAAAACAAACAAACAAAAAAAACAACACCCAAATGGAAACAGAGATGAAGCAATGTTCAGGTTGGCCAGCACACTAAACATCATGTGGGGGTGAAAGCATGTTTCCCTCTGTTCTGTTTATACCTTAGGCAAGGATGATGAAAAAAATCCTATCTCCTAGATGAGTTCAGAGGCTAAATAAATATGTGTGAAGAATGTGGTTGGAAGACCTTGGGAGAAGGAGAAAAGTGTTAGCAATTTCTGTTATTTTTTCAGTAAAAGATGGTAAGATATCATCTAGAAATGGGGAAGGAGCAGAGAAGTTAGGTTGCAGCTAGTGCACAAAGCCAGCTGTAGCAGAATAGCTTTTCCCTGTGAATGCCACAAGTATATTGTGCATTCTGGCTCTAAACTGTCCTCACAATTTGTACTGGGGCACGTGGGAGCAAAAACCACTTAAGATTGTAAGATGGCAGAAGAAATAGCTGAGGGACTGAGAGCCTTGGAGAAGCCTCAAGTCTGTAGAGTGACTAGTTTATGAAAAGAAAACCAAAAATCCGTGCAACTATTGCTCTTCTGACCTAAACAACCAGTGCTGGCCATAAAGTGATGCAACTCTGCAGCCATCTGCATTTGAGCTACTGTGCATGCATCTGTGCTTGCCCACTATCTGCCTTCAGATTTCTAGCAGTAGAAGGAGCTGGAATTCTATGGTCAGGTGGGCAAATAGCTTAAAGCAGCTTTCTCCAAGGAAACCTTGGTGTACAGTCTATCCAGATGTTTTTTGTTTAAAGAAATGCTGGTTCTTTCATCCACATGTGCAAGCTGCTGTTTACTCAAATTTGACAAGTTTTGTTTTATTATTTGAGAGCTGATAGATTTTGCCCAGTATGCTGGAGGTAGAGCTGAGTTAATATTTATGAAGGCTGATGTTAATATAGCAGGTCAGATTTTTCGTGAGACAACAGAAACTGCGTGGTCTTAATATGGGCTTTTTCTCTTTTTTGTTTTGTTGCTAGTTTACTTTCTGGCCCTGAGGTTATTTGGGTCAGTGTGCAAAGCGATCTCATGCATGCTTTTGCTGTCTTACATTTTCAGCAAATAAATAATGGGTGTTCCTGGAAGAGGAAGGGTAATGTGAGATACAACCACTCTGGTGTCTTTGAGCTTATGGTAAGACACAGAAAGATCCCATTCTGGAGAATAGAGCTGGTCGGAATTTATTTTTCAGTGAAGCGATTTCATTTTGAAGCTCCCCAAGGTGGGTATATTTAATAGGTGGAAAACTGCTGGAATGTGGATCACAGGCAGGGTTGTTCCCAGGCTCTGCATCTGAGGCAGTCGGGAGTGGCAACTGAAAGCCAACACCTCTAATCCTGGATATGAATGTAGGTGAAGCAGCTGGAAGACCTGGAACATGTAATGGCAGGGACCTGCTGGTTCTGGAATTCTTGATGGGATGCAGTTTCTTGTGTCATATCTCACAGGTTTCCTGCAGAAGAGATCTGAAAACTGAGGCAGTGAGAGCAGCTGAATCTCGTAGACTTGGTTGGGTGCAGGTGGAGGGGCTGTGGGAGGCCGTGGGATGGGCAGCCCCCTCTGAACCTGCTTGCTCTTCTCTCATTGCAAGCTGCTAGTGCAGGGTGGGGTTTGTTGGGAAAACACATGGGTTTAAAGACATTTTCTCAAGCCAAGCTGCTGTAGAAGCAGCGGTTTAGAAAGCTGACTTGAAGTTGTGGAAAATGTATTGCAGGGTTGAGCTCTAGGATCTATTATTATTATTATTATTATTATTATTATTATTATTATTATCATTTTTAACAAGACCTTGAAAATCTTTCCCATTGTACAGAGCCAGAGAAGCTTGAATACTGGCTTGTTTTTAGACAATCAAAACTACGGGGAGAAAAGTAGATATCATTAATGGCATTTTGGATGTAACATTTCTATTCAAAATAGAAATGTTCTGTTCAAGATAGAGGTATGTGTTGTTTTAGGCAAATCGGGATTACAGTGGAAACTACTTTTAGGAGCAGAGCATCTCAGCTTTATTGGAGCAGATTGTAAGCTCAAGTGTTTTAGCTGATTTCTGATGTAGGTCAACATAAAGTGTCACCTTCAGACCCATGCTGTTGTGCAAATACAGGTATCCTCAATGCAGGTGGATGTTTTGCTGTTGGGTAAAAGCTCTCCTCTGTGAGTTTTCTTGCTGTGATTGAAGGTGGCATGTTTTCCAGGCTTGTGCAAGACCGGCACAAAGCTTTCTTGGACATAATGCTGCTCTTTCTCTAATTGTAGTGCATAATGTATTGTAAAAATTAGGTCTCCTTTAATGTTTTTATTGTACATGAGACTTGTGCATCATCAGTGTAATTAGTGAGATAATTTATTACTCATTCTGTGCTTTACTACAGCACTTTGCAACAGGGAGCTGTAAAAGGTAATTTTGATCTCCTTAAACTTTGTTTAGGTTATTAAGAAATATTTTTTAGCATCAGAAGTGGGAATTGTATTTTTGCATAACCTAATAGCCCCTTAAGGCCAGCCTTTTATGATCTCATCAGTCAGTGAATGGAGCAGTCAATCTTCTTCCTAAGCGTTCAGCGACTGTGCAGCATCTGAGGATGCTCCCTATTAGGCTTTTCCACGTGAGCAGGAGGCAAACGGGATGAGAACCAGCAAAGCTATTGGCTAAGCATGGCTCTGGCTATTCTGCTCTTTCAGCATTAATAGAGGCGTCTTAGTGCCCCAAATGGTCTGGAACGATGGAATGGGCTGAGCGATCAATCCCTTTGCAGCACGCTTCTCTCAAGCCAAGCTGCAGCTCCCGTGCAGGCTGTGCTGGTCCCAGCAGGGCTGCTCCTGTCCCTGCAGCAGGGCTCAGGCTCTGCCCGTGGCTGGGCTGTGTCTCGCTCCCTTCTTATTTTCTTCTTGAAGAAACTTTCTTCAGATGAGGATCTCCAATAATGTATCTGGAGAACTAAGCAGAGGAAGCTTCTCTGTAAAGTGCGAGCAGCTCATTAATTGCTTAAAAATTAGGCAGCCTCTATCTGAGTAATTGGTGTTAGCTGGCTGGCCTTCTTCGGTCTAAGCAGTAGCTCATTAGTAGATTACACACAGATGGTACTGTGCTTCAAGGTATTTAAAATACACAGGCAGAGCGCTGTACTAATAAGGCAAACCTGTCCTTACTCTCTGTGACTAAGCTTGCTACAAACAGCAGAGGACACGGTGTCAATTGGTAAATATCATTAGCTAAGGGCATTTTCATGAATTTATTTAGTTTTCACATTTCTGCAGATTATGATAGATTCTCAAAATATTGTTTCTGAGAAAGTTACCTTGCAAGAAGAGACTTGAAATTTCACTTACTCAGTAGCTCATTTGCACATACAGTTGCATAGAAGGAGGGATTGACTCATAGCCTTAATTTTCATTTGGAATACATACAGGTTTTTGCTTTTCATTCTTTCTCATGTGATGTCGACCTGCATGCAATTTTCTTAATAGTATATTCAAAGCAGTGCTTTCTGGGCCGGATTCATTCTGTGAGTGCAAGGACAGCTCTGCCTTGTTATGCCAGTCCTGCAGTGCTGCTGGGGCTGCGTGGCCTGGGAAGGGCTCTGCTGGGGTCGAGGTTGAATTTGGAATTCAGAGGTGATCATAATTGAGGTTTAGTTGTCAATTGACAGACTTGTTCTCTTCTTCTCCTCTCAAATGTACCACTGAACAGACCATTCCATCCTTCCCTCAGTTTTTTTCATGCTACACCTCAGCAGGGTTTGAACCCATCTTATAGTTATAGCAGTCCATTAGTGAGCCTCTTTCCTCACCCAGCCTGTGAGTTCATAAGCATGTGGGCTTTCCTGTGTAAGAGATTGTAACCTTTAAGAGCGGACTGTGGGAGATCACTCTGTAAAACGTTTACCTGACTGCAGATTTGGCTTGATGGAAAAGCAGGGAGATGAGAAATCATGAGGTGATATGATTTCCAAAGAAACTGTGAGACTTACATAGTGATGGAATGGAATTCCGTGAGTGCTTGACGTGCTGCTGGGAGGGAGGAGGGCTTTGCAGTGGAGGTGGTGAGTCAGGAGGAGCAGCGTTTCATTTTAGCTGTCAAATTGCAGGGTAATTTGATTGGGTTTACCAGTAACCCCAGGCTGTTTTTTTTTTTTTTTTTTTTTTTTTTCTTCCTGCAGTAAAGCTTTTGAAGTTGATGGAATTAAACTAGGAATTAACAAGCACGACTGTGTAGCAGTGGGACTGTTTCTCCCGTCTGCGTGCCAAGCTTCTGCTTGTTTGGTGTGATTCTGCAGAACATCCATTGATTTCAGTTATTCAGAAGCTAATTACCCTGTAACCCACAGGATCAAGCAGCAGTGCCTGCCTATTTAGCCTACAACAACACAGTTCTTATTGTGGTGCACAGTTGTGCTGGCTCTTGCTGCTGGAACCTCCCATTGACCTGCTTGTGATACGGCTGCGGAGCCGGCTCTGCGCACGTAGCTGCCTCTGCGCTCACTGTCGTGCATGCAAATGGACAGCAATTACAATTTAAGTAATGGGTACTTAATTGGATGTTTGCACTCTGTAAATTTGAAACGTTTTGGAGCTTAAATTTCCCTGCCAGTGTAATTTGGTGCGTGCCACAAATTGCTGAGGTGAGAACACAAGTGGGAAGAAATCAAGCGATCAGTGCAAGTGGAGTCCGACAGCTCCCTGCCCTGCTTCCACCTCAGGCACTGCAACAAGTGAGAGAAGCACAAATGTGCCACAGGAAATCCTCAGGAAGAATCTGTCTTTTCTGGGCTGTACCGTGGTGCAAATTGCATTGATGTAGATTTATGAAAGGGCTCTGGCTCTTTGTTAAAACAAAGCAAGGCTGTCAATGCAGGAGAAGCAGCAGCAGAACCCCCCTAACGTTGTGACTTGGCTGTACTTTAACCAGTCACAGCTCAGTGCAGGCTGGCACGCTGCAGATTTCTTCAGTGCCTCCACTTGAAAGGCCCTTTAGTGCTAATTTGTTTGGATACCACAGTATTGTTTCCAAATACATAGTTTTTAACTGCTTTTTAAGTGTTAAGAGTTTTAAGTGAAGTTTTGTAGCCGCAAGAGTAAAGTAATATATTTCCATTCTAATTCTGAAGTGTAATCGTTTGGAGGAAACCCCAATTGCAATTCCTCAAGCATCCTTAGGCTTCTGAGAAACAAATCAATACATTTCTCAGCAGCAATTATCCTTGGAAACCCTCTGAATTAGGTATGGCATAAAGAAACAAAGCTCTGGTGGTCTCTAGCTGAGCTTTCTCCCCATGAAGCAGCCTTTGTCCCTGTAAGGCTGAATGAAATCTTAAAATAGAGTTTGACTGTATCAGTAAGCAGCTATCCTTTGTTAAGTACATGTGGTTATAAAACTGCCTCTGAAATTGTTGACTCATTTATCCTTAAGTTCTCTTGGATGGGCACTCTCCCTGTCTCCTGCTGGAGCTTGTGTGCTTCAGCAGAGCAAAGGACAAGGAATACTTCAGTAGTGCTATTTGAAGGCTGTAGCCTGTCCTAAAGGACTTGTTTGGAGTAACAGTGATGCAATAGTGATCACCCAGAACATTAATTTATATTATTTACAGACATTGGGATCTCTCTGTGCAAAAGAGCAGATGTGTTGCTGTTCCTGGGAGGACTTTTTTCTTAATTCAGAAATAGAGCTACTGAATTAGTATTATTTATCATCAACTTTTAACAGGCTTGCCATCTGAGTGGCTAAGAACTACACTGTGGATGAAATGCCTGTGGCTTGCTAATTCCTCAGCTGTGGGTTGGGTGCCATTCTTGCACAGCAGGCTGCACAAGTAGCTTTTTTCTCTGTGAGTAAAGATGCAGAATTGCCTGTCCACATGTCCAGTGGTGGCTGCAGTCCTGTCCCACCTGTTCAGTTGTTTTTTTTGGCAGCAAATCTTGTTGACATATTCCCTCCTTGTGGGATTTACCTGGCCCTTGGCATCTGAAGAGTTGCGTGTGCTCTCCATGCTGCTGCTGCTTTTCTAGACTCTGCACCTGAGGGCTGAAATGGAGACCAGTAACTTCCTTTCGTCCATAGGGTCAAAGAACCAGTCTACAAGTCTAGCTCAAAGGTGGAAAAAGTAAATATGTGAATAAATATATATGCATGTATTTTTGAGGCACTTTTTTGAGAGTGATTCTGTTGGGATGGAGAGACCTGATCCCAGTGCTGTGTAGTGTTTGACCACTAATTCTTGGGGCATTACTGCTGGATTCTGCTAAAAAGGTAGCAGCATATCTGTCTCCCTGTATAAGGCCAAAGCATGCATACTTCTAAGCAGATAGAGCAAAATGATTTTATCTCAAGCAAATTCATCATGCTTGAACAGGAATATAGAGGACTTCTGCCAGAAGACCTGTTGGTCTGAGTTCTGGGAGGAGATGCTGAAGATGTCCCAGTGTCTCTTGTCGTCTTGTACCTGTGAAGGCTGGTGAAAGCCTCAGGCATCCCTTTGCCAGGTTATCTTCCTCAGAGCAAATTGAGGCTGAGACCCCAGAAGAGTCTTTTGGGATTGAACCCTGCTCCATTCCAGGCCTATTGAGAGCTGTTCAAGCTCTCTTGTTGGATCTACATGGAGGAGTCGTGAGAGCAGTGTTTCTGAGAAGATTATGGGAAATTCAGATTCATGCTTTATGGAATTTACAGAAACAAAAACAATTTCCTCTGCGGTTTTCTGTTGCAAACAACTTTTCTGCATTAATCATCTAGTCTACGACTTTTACAGGCTGACTCCAACTGTGTGTAGTTCGTGTTGCTGGCTGGCAAGACAAAATAAGGTTTCCAGCATTTAGTAAAGGATCCCAACACCAGGAAGATGATATTGCTTTCTGCCATAGTCTTTGATGACAATTACATTTTACTACTCTCAATTGATATTCCAAAAGCACCACTAAAACACGGAATGAACCTGTTACGTTTTGTCTCATTGTGCTTGCAACAATGCATCAATCCATATTTCTACCAAAAAAAAAGAACAAAAAGTAGCCTGAAGAGAAGATATGTTTAATGCACATGATTTAGAAACTCTGAAGTTGAATTCTCTGGTGTTGCCTCGTACTGGTGTATGAGAAAATCAATTTTGCAGACTGTCACAGAGTGGCCGTGTAGTATTTGAGAACTTGTCTAAACCTGTAACACTGCAGCAAGCATCTGCTCGGCACCAGTGACCTGGAAAGGGTTAAAGACTTCCTGGTAACTTCTGAACACTTGGCAGTTATTTTTCCTATGTAACAGTGGAAGAATGAGGAGGCATGCTCTAATTTGCTCTCAATTTAGAGTACCTGGTAGGTTTTCATAGTAGGGTAATGCCAGAGAAGCTTGAAAAAGCTGCACTCTTACGAAAGGTTCTGAAAAACTGGCATCAATAAGAGAAAATGTTGATTCAGAGAAATTTTAAAAGCTCACCTTGACTTCTGCATTTGGTGATTGATTTGTTGTTCTTGGGGAAATCTTAAGCTGTTCTTTTCGATTTTGCTGATAGCAGTACTTCATATGCTGGTGTGATTACTCTGTATGTTAGTTAATAGCTGCTTAATTAGAAAAGTAGAAGTAATTCTTGTTGTGTAAACAGACTTCAAAACCACTTCATGGATAATGGCATTTTACTCTTTAAGTTGTTGGTGCCAACAAAGAGAAGACTTCTGTTTGAGATCTCCTTAGAGATTTAGAAAGGTGGTGCTTCAGGAGAAAATGTTTCTTGACAGAAGGGACAAAGTGGAGTTTTGAGGTGGTGGGGTGGGTTCCTCCAAATGGAAGTGATTCAATGGCTGTCCAGAGAGGCTGGGTTTTTCTCACATTTTTCAAGTTCTCCTGTGGTTCCCTGCACTATTCTTGTTTTTCTCCTAGGACGTAATTCCTTATATCATTTCTTCTTAACTGCTGTAATGGAATTGGAGCCTCCAGTGTTCCTGTCGTCCTTTCTGAACCAGGCAGCAGTTTGGATCTCCTTACTGATGACTGTCACTTACTGTTAAGAGATAAATTAACCCTTCTATCTGGGAAGGAAATAAATGTGCTCTTTTTCTGGGCAGGAAGAGTAATCCGGGATGGAATCCTCATTAGTTTAACAGATTGCACCTCCTCGTTTGCTGGTCTGTGGCTTTAAGTCTTTAAATAATAACACGCATCACAGTGTATCTGGTTGTGTTCAACCATCGTTGTTTTGGTATGTGGGTGATGCTAATACTTGAAATCATTGCATGATGGGAGGACTGAAATGGAACAAGTCAGTGGACTGATTTGTGTAAAAGAGGCTGTGGCATGTGTGTTCAGAGTTAGATATTTTAATTTTTAATCGAGTGGTTTTATTTTTATCTAATTGCACTATTATCTAATTGCACTACCGACTGGAAAAGACCTCCTGACTGAATTTGCAGCATTGCATCTTAGTACGTATAACATATGTTGAAAGAGTGATACTGTTAACAAGTGGAATATAAGAGCCACGTGTGTGCTTGGAGTTGCATGCAGTTCATTCACAGCCACCTCTTCCTGTGCTCTGTAAGCTAGCTCTTTCCCAGGAAATAGGGTTTGCTTGGTTCTGCGCAGTCACAGAGCTTTGGGGGGGTAATTAGCTTCTCTGAAGATATGGAAATGTTTAACCAGTGTACAGCAGGGACATGTTACAAGCTTGGCAAAGCTGAATTTCTTTGTGTGGTGGGTGAGAGAGAGAGAGAGAGAGAGAAGGAAGGTGGAGAGGAAGGTGAAAGTTTTTTTCAAAGCCCCTGAGCTTTACCAGGACTCAGAGCTGGATAGAAGGATGCAGCTGCAGCGGGGCAGAGTGTTCCACTCGTGCAGCATGCTGTTCCCCACAGCCCTGATCCTCAGCTGTGTCCTCGTGGTGCCTACCAAGCAGAGGGGCTTTGGCTCAAAGCTAACCCGAGTAAGCAGGCAGCTCCCAGCTAGCTAGGGCTTGGGATGGGGGCTTTTTTTCTTTCTTCTTTTTCTCCCTGGGAGAACTTTGTGAAGAGCCACAGGGTGGAGAAAATGAGTACAATCTGAGGGGAAAATAAAGCTTGTATGACAAAACGGGGAGATCTCTGGATTCTTTTGAAAGTTGTGGAGGCAACCTCGGGGACTGCAGAAGCAGCCCACCTCGTGGTGCTGCAGGCTGGGGCTGCTGCATCGCTCCTCAGGCCATCCATGGGGCTCTGGTTTCTACATGGAACTGCTATGGAGGGGATGAGAGGGAAGTGAAAATGTCAAGCAGGCAGAGACAGCTCTCTGCTAAAAACAAAAAGGGGGTGGGAAAGCCACTGAATCCCTTCTGTGTTTTCAGCCTACATGGAGAGGATTATTTTCCCCCTGCAGAATCTGGGACTTAGGCTCAGCGGGCTCAAGCAGAAAGTTCACATTGCATGCTTTGCAGTGTGCGTGTTGGGCTGCAGGGGGGATCGCGGCAAAACTTCCCCTCCAATTGAAAGCAGCTCCAATGCCCACGGAGTTTAGGATGCTCCAGAATCTCAGCCTGTCTTCATAAATAATTTTGCACAGGCCCTCAGGCGATCAGCAAACACAAATAAAAGGCAGATAACAATTAAAAATGCACAGAATTGTAATGTAGTTAAAGAGGCAGTGCAGGTAGTGCTCTGTCAGCCCAACTGCAGCTGCCTCTCAGCGAAACCTACAGACTGCCAACAGGGAGGCCCTGCTCGAGGATGCTGTGCCAGGCTTCACCTTCTCACCTCTGGTCACGGTGCTGCTGGTGGGTGTGTGGTTCTGGCTGCCCTCGGACGGGGGCTGTGTGAAGCTGTGTTTGGTGGTGGCACCGAGTGCTCAGCTCCAGCCCCTGTCACCCACAGTACCTCAGAAACCGAGGGATGGCTGTCAAGGTAAAGAGGATTTGCATCAGCAAAGCTACAATGAACGCTGGCTCCTTGCCTCGGGCAAGTTTTCCTTATTTTTGAAGACTTCAGACCTGATGCTGGGAGGTCATTTGACTGATGTGCACTTTTTTTCTTTTTGCAATACCTGAGTGCTTGCTGACTTCTGTTATATTATTAACTATTCGTGGCAGAAATCAAGCCCAGGCTATAATTAATATAGAAAAGCTTTTTTTTTTTTTCCTATTTTTCCTCTGGCTCGTTTTTAGTTTGTTTCAGTACATCTCAGTGTGTGTTTGTCTTGCTTTGCTGACTCCGACATGATGGCCAGCCTCAACCCTGCAATCGCTTTTGCCTCTTTGATGTGTAAGTGGCTCAGGGCACCGACTGTATCACCCACAGGTACTTCTGGGGCCCATCGCTCTCCTTTTTGAGACAGAACTGTGCAAAAGCATAGGCAGTAGGAAGAGTTAGTCCTTCTGGGTGCGCGTGTCTGATGGCAGAGGCTGTGCTGCTCTGAAATACAGCTATCTCCTGGGCTGTTTCTTTTTGCTTTCCTTCTGTTACTGCTCTGGTTCTGTGCAGGTGCGTGTACTGCTGTACAGAGTTCAGAGAACTGCCGCTCAGGTTCAGAGAAAAGTGATGTGTGTTCCTTTACTGCTTGTAAAGGAATTTTCTGTCTTTTGTTTTAGTATTTGTGTAAATATAGACCTCCAACGTTTCTGATAGAAACAAAGATAAGGCTGACGTTGCTTTGAGAACTGCTGAGCAACAGGCTTAACTGAAGCTGCTAAACTGCCTGAGAAATATTGAAGGGTGAGAATGCTGTCTGGTCAGCAGAGAGTCTGGGGGAATTATCTCCCTTCCCCCCCAAAATCCCGGTGAATTATTCTTTTGAATCGAATGGAATATTCAGGGGAGGCAGATGTGCGACCCATTTTGAACCATGGCTAGTTTTGTATTTTGCTGCATTTATATTTGTACTTGCTTTGAACTTAGTATTCTGAAAGTCTGTAGCTGTTGTGATATTTTTTCCTCTCAGAAGACCTTTGTAGGCCTGAGATACTGAGGGCTACCAGTAAGGACAGCAGCCTTTCCCCATCTTGTGTTGTCCTGCTTGAGACCATGTATTTTTGGAAGTTTGTAAGACCCTGTTGTATCTTGCCTAAAATAATGCCTTTGCTAGTGTTTGCTTATTTATGATTTGCCCAAAGCACGGAATCATATTCAGTTTCCTTCCATCATTCTTGTTAATTAATGCCTGCTTTCTAGATCATTATACAAGTTCTCTTGCCAGGTCAGCCGAGATGCTTGTCCTCTGCCCTTTGCTGCTGTCTTTAAAGTCCTGCAGTTGTGAATTTGATGGCTGCTGGTAAGCATGTGTTGTCACGTATTAAGCACAGGACAGCAGAACTAGGAATCCTGTGGTTTTTTTTCCCTTAAAAATTCTTCTTGGCTGTGGATCCTGTCTCTAACTGTGGGGTGGTCTCTGAGTGGGAGAGCTCGTGGTTTTATTCTGGGATTATTTTGTGCGAGTCCAAACAATACAGAAACTTGGTTAACCTAAATAGGTCTGCTCAATACATGGAGCTGTAAAAGGTCAGTGAGGTTCGCTCTGATTTTCTTCTTGACTTGGTTAAATATATAGCTGTAGCTTGAGGCCATCTATCTTAAATAGAAACTCGTCGAAATGAGATGCCAGCAAGAGCAGACGGGGTAATGGTGGTTCTGCTGTATGGGAGCTTGTTGGATCCCAGCAGGGGAAATTCAGACTTGGGGTTTCTGGTTAACAGTAAGCTTTGTACGCTGTGAATTCAGTTTCCATTCCTGTTCAAAAACAAAACTCAGCATTTCCTCTGCTGTAAATGAAACAAAACTTTCAAAGTGTTTACAGGTGTGAAATAAGATTCTGCTTTTGAGACTCCTGTTCCTAAAGGACTTCCAAAGGGTTTCCTAATGTAAAATTCCACTTTATGGCATTTTTAAAATTTTTGTTATGTTTAAAAATGGCCCAACATACTACAAATTAGTCTTTTAAACAAGAAGATAGGCTATAAAATAGAATTCTAAATTTAACAGGGACGTGAATAATTCTTTTTTTGACCCCCAAATTGCCATAAATAAGAGTAACTTGCAAGATGTGTTCTCTGTAGAATTAAGGAACCCACAGTGACTCCATCAGCAACTTCAACCAAAAAAAAACCCGACAAAAAAGCCTTCTGAATAGGCGTTGAGTGGCACTGCCGTGCTTCAGCGCGGATCGGTGTCAATTGCGAGGAAATGCTCCCAAGTGGAAGAGGAATGTGACATTAAGAATGTCAATATTTCACTTTCTAAATTGAAATTCTTGGTAGTGTTGAGATAATCCATATGTCTTAATCAACTCGTGGTGTTTGAGTGGGAGGGAGCTAGCACAGTAACTAGCTGAAGAGGAGGAACAGTTAGTCAAAATAACTGCTTTTCTCCCTCAGGACTCTTGGGTTCTGGAAATATTTAACAGATGAAATAGCAGGAGCAGCTGTCCTAAGGGAACTATCAAAGAGGCGTTTGACATTGCATATCGTATAGATTGCTAAATGAATGTTTTGTCTGCAGAGGGCCTGGAGGTGTGATGGTGAGGGGATTTGGCTGCTGTGATTGCACTGCTATGATTGCATGGGACCGCGTGGCTCTGGCAGTGCCATGCGGGGCAGTGTGGGTAGTAATGTGGTGGTAATGAAAGTGGTGAGGCCCACTGCTTGCTGTGTGTTCTGTGGGCATGCTCTCCTGTACCCCACAGGAGGAGCTGAGGGCTGCTGTCTGCTCCCCAAGGTGGCCTGGCCTCTGCAGGCTTTTGCTGCCCGTCACTGAGTAGGAGAAGTGAGAGGTGCAGCCTGTGTGCCTCAGCCCTTCTATCCTGTAAAGGCTGGTCTCAATGTTCAGATGGCTCCCTAGCAGATGGGGCAGGAGGTGCTGCCCCACAGCCTGTTACCTCTCGTGCTGTGGGCTTGCTGGCCTCGGCTCTCCATAGGAGGCTCTGTGCCAGGCAGTACCTATCTGCCCGGTGTGCCCTGCCGCCTCGGAGTTAATAACTCACCTGGCTGTGAAGGCGTGTTGGCAGGTAATGTCATACCTGTCAGATCTAACTGCCTATAAATTTAATTAGTGTGCAAAATCCAGCTTTGGAGTATACCAGAACTTAATTAGTCAGCAACTTAACGTTGTTAGCATACTCTCCAGGTAACAATATCCAAAAAAGAATACGTGAAGGCTATGATAAAATAATTAGAAGTATAAGATCCTTATGGCATGTTTTGTTTAGCGCTCCTCTCCTGTGCGTGGATCTAGATAGGGAATAAGAAGAGCAGCGTCTTGCAGCCAGAGCATCAGTGGCTGCCCTCACATCAGGACCAAGTGCTTCAGGTGTCAGCATTACTTCTGGGTTACTGAAATGCCTATGGCAAAGCACGACGGCCTCCTGCAGGCTTTGCTGTTTGTCTGCATACTCCTGTAGCAGGGTGAGGATGTGTGACTGGTACCCAGTGCTGCTATTGAGAGGCTTGTTACGCTGTGATGGGATGGCACAGCAACAGTGACTCACTGCAGGTTGTTTGAAAGGAAGGGAATGGGATTTAGTAACACCGAGAGTGCCCCATCTGTCACACCCTGGAGATGGATGCACATGTCTTCTTAATGTTCTGCCTCAGCATTAAACTGCTGCAAAATATTTATCCTGGTGACCCATATTTTTGTGGGAATAGCCTCTCCTCCAAATGGAGCTTGGCCTAAAATAAACCAACAAAACATACAGCAGCTCTGGGCCTGGCTGCAGTTTGCTCCTGGCTGCTTACTCTCTTGAGTGCTCCCTGTCTCTCATTATCCCCACACACCATGGGGAAAGAACGAAGAAGTGAACCTTCTGAACCCTGGAATAAAACACAGAAGTCAGCAGTGACTAAGAAATGCCTGGAGGCCAAAATCTCTTATCCACTTACATTCAAAAATAAAAAACTGAGTACAACGTACTTTTCCCATCTCCCACCTACAGCAAGGCAGTGAGTTCAGGTCCTGCACCTGGTGGATGAGATGTGCTGGAGGAACCTGCAGCCTCTCCAGATCCTCCCTGCTCACCGGAGCCTGCGGGGTCTCATCTGGCTGTCAGCTGTTCCAGCAGGGTGGGGATGTAGCAAAGGGCAGCTCTGCTCTGATGCTTGTGCTGGGAGGAGAGAGCTGCCCGTCCGTATGGGGCCAGATGTCTCCGAGCACTGCCTGCAGCTCCTGCGATTTGCTGTGTGGCACCAGTGGGGTTAGGCCTGAGGTAGGGGCCCACATCCAAAGAGCCTCCCCAGGACAGGTGTGTTTTGAGGAGTGGGACTGTGAACAGCCCAGTGTCACCCCATAGTTTCCTGCTGAATCCTGTGTTACTGCTGGGTGATGTATCCATGTGAGCTGGGATTTGGCATTTAGGGACTGGCAGAGACGGAGGACAGGGGAAGAAGGAAAGTCTGTGCCGTGTGTGTGTGTGCAGAGATCTTTTCTTCTAGATTTAATATGCATCTCCTGAGCCGCTCTGGTTTTTAGTGAACGTGAAAGATCAAAGCAGGGTTTATCTGCAGAGGCTCTGTACCACATGTGTGGGGTTTGTGCTCAGCTTCCCCCGGACCTGCTGAAAAGATCCGGGGTTGCTGACAGGTCTCTGCAGAGATGCCAGCTTGTAACAGTGCCGGGCCACCGTCAGGCTTGGCTCTCTAGTGTAACACTCAGCAATAGCCTGGCTGCATTGAAGTCTATGGAAATTTCAGACTGATGCCCATAAAACCAGAACGTTGGGTGTGTTTTCAGCATAGGCTCGTGACAAATTAAAGAATGACTGACAGGTTTCGGTAGAATTACCGAATTTCTGAGAGCCAGCCGACATACCATCAAGTGTGCTTAATTTAATGAAGTGAAGGATGCCAAGTAATCTAACTGCTTATTATGTGAAGAGGCAACGGGTAATCTAATGATCCACAGGTGGCTATTCTGATTTTACTGTGTGAAGTTAAAGACAGGCTGAACGTGCTTCTCTCGGTGCTGGGAGAGGTGTGGAGCAGGAGGTGACCTGCTGGCCGGAGCTCACCCAGATGCCTCTTCAGTTCCTGCCTCCAGATGCGTGTGCGAGTGCTCTGATCATCTGAGGGAATGCGTGGGTCGTGTTTTATTTATTTTTGTGGAATGCATAGGTATTAATAATATTTATTCACCACCTGTAATCAGGTTGTAATCATGGTCTATAATTGCAATCAATAAATTAATACGTCAATTAGAAATGAATCTCAATGAAATATATTTTTTTATATTGATTGAATGTCTTTTCATTGCTTTTAGTGGCTGGAAATGCCAGTTCCATCTCTGTATCATCAAAGGAATGAGCTGAATTTTAATGGCATCCGTGTCTAGCGCTTAGCAGTTACTCTTCTGGAGGAGCTCCACTCCTCTTCTGGGCAACACTGATGTTATTGTAAATCATTTCCATTCTTTATCGTAGCGCTCAGCTCAACTTCTAATTGGGTTTGGTTCTATTCAACCTATCTATAATAATTTGTTGGGTTTTTGTTGTTGTTGTTGTTTAAAATTTCAATCGTGCCTACCATATGGTGAGTATCATTTATACATAAAAGCTACTTGCTGTTTTACCTTTGGAAATCGTTAGAGCCTTCACAGCGAGAGCTTCCTCACCATCTGCTCCCCTCTCAAACCTCGTGCTAATGCAGACAGCTGCAGTTGTGACTCTGGGGTTATTAAATAGCGATGTCCAGTCCAACGCCCTTGTGCCTGGCTTTCAGAACATCAGCACTGCAGAAAGCAGTTGCTTGGGCTGCAGCACAAGCTATTGCATTTGCACAGGAGGAGGGCAGGCGTGTGCCCTGCCGCACTTGCTCCTGCAGTCCTGTGGTGTGAGCGGAAAAAGGGGATTTGGTGAGGGGCTGCAGCTCCCCCAGTGAGCTGTGGGTACAGATCAATGTCCTGTAATCCTTTAATGCTAGAGAGGCTCCGGCATTAGATCCTGTGCTAATCCTTTTTTAGAATGGGCGTCAATTGCAAAGAAGATTATGCCATTTTAAAATGAGCTAATTATTAGTTAATCAGAGCATCCCGCAGATTACAGAAGGCAATGCCGGGGTTCATATTCAGCCTTGGTGAAGTTGGCAGCAGAGCTCGGGGCAGCTGGCGTTGCAGCTCTCCTTGTCTGCCAGCCAGCCCTGCCTGCCTCCCGGCCGCTTTGTTCCAGGATGTGGGTGGGTTTGGTTTCCATTTGAGTTTCTCTGCCAGATTTTTGTATGCTAATTTTGGTCAGCAGGGAGGGTGAGGTGGCTCCTGGTGACCTCCTGTCTGGCAGGAGGTGGAATAACTAACCTAGGTGCGGGTTGAGATGGCAGATGTTTCTGGTGTTCAGAAACTCAACATTCTTTGTCTGACTGCTGTGTAGGTCACAGATAGAGGTAACTTGATGATAATTTGAAAGCTATGCTCTTTTTTTTCTTTTATTTTCCCCAGAATAAAAGGAAAAAAAGAAAGGAAAAGCTAATTTCGTTGTGTTCTTAATGTCCTTTAAGTGGTACTTCTTAAAAACAAATACAACTTACTGGAGCTGTTAGAGTTACTTATATATATTTTTGGCATTGTATTCAACCACAGTAGTGAAAATCAGATTTAATGCATTCATGTCAATACTGCTCTATTTTCCCTCAAGGAGGATGCTTTTAACCCTGTGCAATAATTTAGCTGCTGAATAGTGTTAACGATCAGCAAGAATGTTTTCTCTTGGGGATTTTTTCTGTGATAAGTCAGCCTGAAACAGATTCTTATCCACATTTGTCCTTTTAAATACCCCGGTAAGAAAGCTGTTTTAAAACGTATTAGAGATCAGTGGATCACATATAGCTGTTAGATGCTCCAATTTTTGATAAAAGTTGTCTGTTTTTAGTGGCCCTGTAGCAGGTAATAAATCTCTGGGTAAGTAAGATTTTGGGGGAAGAAGCTGTATCTGAAGGCAGCACTGAAAGGGACGCAGTGCAGTCCAGCAGCAAAGGAATGTGTTCGTGTTCTTTGGTGGTGGAGAAGGGAAGCTGCTTTACTTTTTTTCTTTCTTAATCCAATCACATGGTTTCTGAAATAGGTTACTTTCAGTGATAAAAGAATGACAAAAGTCATTTATACTGAGGAAGGTGGGTAAGTCAGAGTCCCTGCGCAGATGGACTAGTGAGGATTTTACTGATGTGAAGTCTTCCTTCAAGTCCCCGGGGAGCTAAAAAGCTGAAAAATTGCATGCAGTCTCTGAAAAGAGATTGGTGGAGTATCTTTTTTTTATCCTGACCATATTCCATAAATATTTTAATACCAGGTATCAGGTTTTCAGTTACCCCTGTGCTGAAATTTTTAGTGTCGCCAACGGTTAGATTTGTGCTTTGTGGCCAGGGGTGTCTGATGGGAAAGTCAGAGTGTTATGCTGCACTTTTGAAAGGAAATGCAAATAGAAACATTATTTAAAAAAATACAAATGAGGGGAAAAGGCTTTTGAAAGGAGTATCTGGGTAAGCAGAGTGGCTGCTGTGTCAAGAAAAGGGGTGAGCTGCAGAGCGTTGACCTCCGTTGTGGGCTCACAGCCTTCCTTGCAGGAGAGGAGTGAGCTGTGGTGCAGCCTGGCCGAGGCATGGACGTGAGCTGTGTGTGCTTTCTGCAGCCCGAGCAGCTCTCACAGCCCGGCTGTGGCTAAGCACTTTGTTAGGGAGTGTAATTGACCTTGAAATGTGCTGTGAGCCAGGAGGACAAAACGGCGCGCTTTGGGGGACTTGCTTATTGCCAGTTGCTGCTTGTTCTTGAGCCTTAATTTAATTCCTTTCAAACTCCTTTTTTGAAAATCCCTTGGATTGATATGAAATAAGGAGAGATGGCAGTTCTGGAGTTCCTGAGTAGGTGAGCAGGGATGCCTGCAGGCTCTCTGGACCCCGGGGCTGTGCCTCAGGAGAGCAGGCTGCAGGACTTCCTTCTGTTGGTTTTGCTGGAGTAATTTCATTAGGCATCTCCATCTCTGCTTTGAACTTGAAACGAGTGCAGCCGTTCTGCCCTGCTTATTTATGCTGCGTCATAGGAAATGCACAGAGTGTGCTTCTGAGATGGCAGCGTGCTTGTACAATTTGTGTGAGTTTGGAGATGGGATTGGTGCGCAATGTTCTCTTGCAGAGAGGCAGATGTTAAAATTATCTGCATGTGATGGAGACCCATATCTGTAACAACTCTGCTGCTTCTGCTGCAGCTGTCCACATGAATGCATGATAACACCTTACTCTAGCCCCGTGCTGCTTTGCACAGCTCTTGCAGATCCCAGCACTCACATTCTTTTAGCTCTGGGGATGAGGAAAGATAGGTATGCCTGAAGCGTGGGTGTGCATGAAGTGAGGCAGCCATGTGTGTCGGTCATCAGGATGCTGCTGTCTTCTGTAGGGCAATGTTTTCATTTTGCTTTTAAAAAACCCATACCATCCCACCAGGCTTGTTTCTGGACCAGATTCTGCCACTTGGGCTAAGAAGCCACACCTGTTTGTGCATAGGTAGTTCACTGCAGAGTGTTTTTTAGCAGTTGTTTAATACATTTTTAGCAGGGGAAAGAGTATGCTTTGTCTTGTTTACCCTGGAAGCAACTACTTACTATTACCTAGTACTGAACTGTTTTTCTATGTAGAGACTTAGCTCTTCTTGTTGCAGCTATTCACCTACAAAGAAGAGATGTGATGCTCACCGTGCAGCCAACAAACTGGATACAAAGCAGTCTTGTCCATTTCCGTATTGGATGAGAGGTTTTGGTCGTGATTTATCACATCTTAATCAATGGCACGGAGGAGTTCTGCAGAAGCTCCTTCTGGATCCGTGCTGCGATGAAAAACTTCTTTCATCTTTCTGCTGAAGGCTTTTTGGCAGCCGGGACCCAGCTGGCCCTGACTATGCCGTCCCTGTGAGCAGTGAGGCCCACAGCTGGTCGTCAGCAGTGAATGCTCCTGGTCCCTGGAGTGTGCCCCACTGCACCTTTTTGCACAGTTGCTCATTTTTCATTAGGTAGTGATTTGATTAGATAAAAATAAAAGTTGCTTGAGCATTCACTTTTGCGGTGATGCATAACAAATTTATGCAGATTTGAATAGGACTAATCTGCATGCAAAATATAAAAATGTGATTACTAACCCATATGCACCTGTACTGAGGTTTAATCGGGTACAAATACGAGCTGGAAGACAGAAGCTTAACAGAATGTACAGGCTTGAATTTGGGTGGGAATGAATGTAAAGAGATCTTTATACTATTAGTGATGATTCCGGTGTTTTGGGGGTAAATTATACCTTTCAGTAATTTAAGAACAATGTTATTCTTTAATTAACTTTTACTTCATTAAAAAAAAGCACCACAGCAACCAATAATCCTGCTTTCTGCAGGCTTTTCACTTTTGACTTCCTTTGGCTGCACAGCGTTAATGGCATTCAGTTCATGTCCAGGATCACCCTGAAAACGCAGGTGATTGATTCTGACCACGCATGAGTCAGTTTGCAATGAATGTGGTTTCCTTGACATAAAGGAAGCTTTGTCAGTGCTAATGGTGTGCTGGGAGGTTAGGCCTTAGTGTTGGGAGAGCTTTAAGGAATGTTCTTAGTGATTTTCCTAATAATTTTGGTGTTGTTCAATGACTCATTCACCCAGCCCCGCAGCTTGTTTTCGAGCTCAGTGCTAGAGTGTATCACTTGGCTGTGAAGGCTTTTATGCTCCAGGAGTTGGATGTCAGTGGAAATGCTTTTTGCATGATGTTCCTTGCTTCGTGGATGCTCTGCAAAGGCTGTTAATGTTCCATGGTGAGGAGTGGAGAGTGAATTCAGGTTGTAGAAATGAATGAGTAATGAGAAGAAAAGCTGAAAGTCAGCTGTGATCCCTTGCTTCTCATTCTTAGAGCTTGTATTGGAGGGGCAACTCCAGCCCTACAGTTCTCATCTTTGCATGCATGCACTGCACACACGTGTCATTTTCATAATGAAGCAAGTGAATACAAAGTATTTCTGTCTGGAACCACCGCTGTATTGAAAAACTAGCAGTGCTTGAGCGAGGTTTTGTTACAGACCGAAGCAAAGCTTCCCACTGTGAAGACTCAGTACTGGGAAAAGCAAGTGTCTGCTCTGCCCACATGGCAAGGTGTGAGCAAGCAGCCTGCTGCCATCTTGCATTGCCGGCACCCCTGCTCGTGGGAATGCTTCCAGGTAAACGGGACCGGAGCAGATCCAAGAGCTGGCTTGTTGTGATGGCAGTGGCACTACGATGAGGACAGCTGAACCGGCTGGGTAAGCCTCATGTGCGGTGACACCAGCAGTTGCGTCTGGGCCCTGTAGCCCCTTTTGGGTTGAGAATGGTTCTTATTAAGAGATTTCTGACACATTTTGATGGAAAGCGACTGCCGTTAGTGAGGATGCTGTAAGTAAACTGAGCTGACATCAGATAATCAAGAGCACTTAACACTGTGACACAAAGTGACAGCATCACAGAATTTCGAAAATGAAGTTGACGCTCTGTCCTGTGCATTAGCAGATGCCAAAGCAAGCAGCACTGTGGCGTGGGTTAAGCACAGAGCATCAGGATTTCCTCTAAGAGGCTGCAGTGCTGTGAGAATGGCCCATAACCCCAGTGTTTAGTGTTGTTCTGGGAGTGGTTTTGTGGAAGGTAAATGCGCGAGCCCTTGGAAAGTGAACTACTTAAAAAAGCATCTTGCCCAGAAGGCTCGAACTGCAGCAGTCTGTAAGCCCTGATGCCAGCTTTGCTCACTGAAAGCTGTGTGATGCAGAGAGACCTTGTGATTTGAACCTTGCTAGGCTGAGCCTACCCTAGTTCAATAAAAATATTCCAAAATGACTCTAGCAGGAATCTTGGGTTCAGATACCTGTTGAAGTTAGGCACCCAAGGCCTCTCCATTTAAACGTATTTCCCAAGAGAAATCAGCCCTCATTATTTTCCTTAAATAGTTACACAGGGATGTGCTGTCTTAACAGATGCTGCTTGCAAGATCCTCCGTTTTGTGAACACCTCTGCCAGAAAATGTTAAGGAAGGAAGATAAAGTATCTATAATGCTGTGTTCAACTCAGCAGGAAGCCACATTGGTGCCAGGATGGAGGGAGACAAAATAATAGGATTCTGTAGCAGATAAGGTATTAATCTTTAATGTGTTAAAAGAGGTACCACAGGAAGGAAGGATGGCATGATTTGGCAGTGCTCACAAACACAGGGGAAGGTTTTGTGAGCATTGGGGCTTAACTGAGTTATAAAGAAATATCTTCACGTTGTGGTCTCATAAGAAAATAACAGGCAGTGGGGGAAATGCCTGGTGCACTCGTACACTAACAGAGTATCCAACTGTATTACCAGTGCTATGGCAAATCCTGGTTGTCACCTGGTTTGATCAGGTAGAAGGTGAATTGATGGGAAGAAGTTTTATCCTGCAGTACCCCTGACAGGGTCTGTGAGCTAACTGAGAGCTGTAATGGCTCATCAGCAAGTGACTAAATGACTTAAAACCAGACGAATGAAGATGTTCAAGTGTTGCAGGTGAGTTCTGAGCAGACAGTGTTAGGTGAGTGCTGGTGAGATCTCAGATTGCTCTGGTCCTTGCAGGAGGCGTTTGCTAGTATCAGGCTGCTATTTTAGAGAGGTGAGTGGGCCCTTGAGCAGGATGGGGAGGATTCTAAATACAAAGGGAGAGGGGAAGGAAGTTTATATGGGGGGGAGGGGAGAACAGAGGAGGCAGTGAGGAAGGCTTGTCTATTTTGAAAATATTCTGTATATTAGGATTAGGTGGATTTTGTGTTTTAGTATCTATGAACAGCCTGTGACTATAAGTGCTCCACTGGAAGAATGGCATTTCAAGTCAAAATAGTCCGGTATTCCAGGCTCAAGTGAGCTCATGGTGCATATATATAGCAAAGGATAGCTCTGGCTCTGTTACTGCCACTAGCTGGATGACGTGGCATCGTCCTGCACTGCCCTAGAACATGTTCAGGCCATGGAGGTGTGATGCGTGGGTATACAGCAAAAGCATATTTAGAGCTTGACTTTACATTTGGATGTAGAAAAACTGATTTTTTCCATTTTGGTTTACCTAGAATTGGGATTGCAGGGTGGTGTGGGAGTACCTAGAGCATTTAGGGAAAAGAATCCAATGTGGTGCATAAAGTCTCCATAGAAACGTTCATGCACTGAATGTGTGACAGAATTGTCACCGTAGATGCTTCCTGAGGCTTTAAAGACTGAGCGTTTTGAGAAACAGTGGAAATGTGACCAAGAAATCAGAATGGAGATGCTCATGGTGTCCAGTGGCTGTAGATGTCTGGAGGGATGAGGATGTCTTTGAATCAAGTCTTCCCCTGAGGTGGGCAAACATGTCACATAGTCCCTTCCTTAACTGTATCAGGATCTATTTGTGAAAGCATTGCACCCAGGCTCCCAGTGCTTCTGTCCGCTGCGATCTGCTGGCTGGAAAACTTCTTATTCCCACACCGAGGATTTGTGTAGTTACTCACGGCTGTGGCAACAGCTTTTCTGCCTCGCTGGTGCTTTCATCTCATCTACTAAGGAGTCAATTATTTTGCTGTCTTTGTCTTGTAAAGTTGAATCTTGATTTGTTGGCATTCTAGGTAATCTTCTGAGTACTCCTTTCAGTGTGAATTTGTCAGTCGTGGCTAAGTGGAACCTTACAGTTCTGTGGAGTTCTTCTCCCATCTGCTCATCACATCCCAGAGATGCACGAACTCTTACAGTGGACAAGTCCAGGGGCCAAGAACAGTTTTCCCTTTAGGAAAAGATTCAGGGTGGTTTGTATTTGAGTTTCTTGAAAAATGTTCTCTCAGGTATCCTCTGTAGGAGGTCAGAAATGTTATTTGTTCACATTCCTGGTGCTGGGGGAGCGTTGAGCATCTTTTAACCATTATGTCTCTTCAAAAGGTGTGTGCCAGTTCTTTCTTGCACCATGAATAACCTCATGCTTACTGAGCAATTCATCTAGTTAAAAAAGTATTTACTCTGTGTCTTCATCTTGTTCCAGAGGAGCAGAGAGAACTAAAAGGAAGAGCCTTTGGATGTCATTTATGCATCACAAGAGCTTTGTGTGTTCTGCTGGCACACCAGGGTGTCTGGGAGCTCTGTAGGTGCTTAGAACTCAGATGCAGAGCTCAAACCTTCCAGAAGTGTTCTTTGCTGAGCTGCAGTCTGATGGGGCAGTGGGCCTCCTGCAGCTTCTGCTCTTGCCTGGGGAGGATGCTGCAGATAGAAATCAAGCGAGGTGGTGTGACTGCAAGTGGTGCTTGGCCTTTCTTTTAGATCATCTGTGGAGACAGAGACTCGGTATCTGATTAGAAACCACATTTAATCAATGCTGTTGATTAATCTCTGACTGTACGTGTTTGTAACACAGCAATTCTGAAGATCTGTTGATGCTAATGGGTCTGCAGGTAATTGCCTTTTATCCAGAATTCTTCAGTATTCAGAAAAACCTTCGTAGAAAGATAGACAGAAAGGATGGTCCTCAGGTGGGCTGGTGAGCAAGTATTGCTGGGGCCAGTTCTACCAGAAGGTAACCCGGTTTGTACTTAGAGAATTCCTTAGTTTTAGGTAATTGTTAGACTCAGTCTTTCTGTCCTTGCAGAGGGATTTGTAATGTTGAAGCCACAGTCGCTCGTGCTGCAAAATAATTTCATAGGATGAGAACAATTGCTTGGTTTAAAGTCTGCTTTTTGTCACTGCAGTATTTAATGTTTAACAGTGCTCTCTTTTCCTTTGGAAGTGGAATAAAAGCAAGGCCACCTGTATTGCCAGCGCGAAAATGTGCTGTTATACTGAGCTGGGCTGAGGTTCATCATGTTTGTTTTTCTGGCATGTCTGCTAAGGTCTTCTGTATGTTTCAGAACTTTGTGGAGAATTTGAGAAGGAATAAAAGCAGATGGGAGGAAGGGCATGCTATTTCTTAACTCCTGCAAAGCATGACCATAGGGTGACCGTTTAAAAAAAAAAAAATGGACTTAGATTCAAATTAGGAAATTCAATCCAGTTGTCATGAATTTCCATCCATAACCCAAGGGAAGACCTTAATAGTGCTGTGATGTAAAACTAGTCCTCAGTGCAGCACTTGGCTGAGGAGACTGGAAACCTGTGACTGGACACTCAATGAGAGCTGGGTTACAGTGAAGCCAGTGGGGATTTTGCCCCCAGCTTGGGAGATATGGGAGTCTCCTCCTATTTTGTTTCCTCTTGGTTAGGGCAGGATCCTGTGGAGTGCCTGGTAGGTGTGTGCTGGCCAGTCAACTCCTGTCTTTGAAGGACCTGGTCATTCTGCTGGCTTTTTGTTGTTTTATTTTTTAATGTTTCACAGTGAAATACTTAATATATCATTTTCATAAAAACTTCCTCCAGTGAGCTGCTGCTTGTCTTGGGGAATCAGTCTAAATAATCTCAGGCTCCCTGTTCTTTTCAGAATTAATGGCTTGACCCAGTTACACAATTCATTCCTCATTCATTTTTCTTAGTATCTTTAGTCATTTATTTTCCATCTCGTTGTATATTGAAATGACCTGTCCTACATTTTCCTAGTTATTTAGCTCTTGCAGAGCAATGGGATTTTCTGGAGGTTTGGCTCCCACTATGAAATGGACACAGTCTGGTCTTTTTCCTGAGTTTTCTTGGGAGCTGGTTGGTTCTGGTGGCAGCGTTGTGCAGGAACTGGTGCATGGTGCTGCAATTAGAATCTCGATGGTGAAGCAGTCTTCATCAACTGCCTTGCTTCTGAGCAACCTCTGACAAATATTTAGAAGCTTGCCCACGCTGCTTTTTTTTTTTTTTTTTCCTTTCCTTGCTCCCAAATACTGCAAAATTTTAGAAAACTAAACCATTATTCTTGTCTTAAAAATGGCACATTGAGAATTTACAGCTCTAGGCACCGTGATCTTTTATTGCTAATATTCACAGTAGATTTTCTTTTCCTCACCAGCACGTTTCCAAACTGGAAGTAGTTGGATTTCTTTGCATTCTGCTTATTTGAATCAGTTGAAGTGGATGACAGCGGACTCCCACTCTGCATGCCATCCCTTGTTGTGAATTGTGCAACAGAACGCATGGTTCTAATACAAATTTTGTCTATGCTGTTATTTTAGTGCTGTTTTTTAATGTAACATTTACGAAAACATTGGCAATCAAAGAACTTGCTACCATTTGTGCTAATTTCAGGAGATGATCACAGGACTGTGTAATTAGCATTGATTAAACAAGGAGCTGAATGGCGAGAGGCTACTTATGAGATGGGAGAGCAGGACATTTTCTCTACTAGACAAGGAACACTTAACAGCATGCTAATGAACCAAGACAGCTGGAGAATTCATAAAGGGCAGCATCAGAGATGATGGCTTCTGTTACAAGGGAGTAGGTAGGTCAGTGGGCATTATAGGATACTTGCGGTGGTACCCTGGTGTACTAAGGAGGAAGCAAGAGATTTGTGTAATGGAAATCCTGTTTCACAGCTCTAATAAGCTTGTTAATAACAATTCAGTGTGTCATGGCATTTAGGAAGGATTTCGGATTTTTGTGTAGAATGGGGAGAAAGATTCAAGTGCAGAGGGAGGAAGGACTGCAGTGGGCAGCAGTGTAGGTTAGCATCACCCTAGGAGAGGCTTGCAGAAACTGCAGCTAAAATTGGTTGCACAGCACACAGAAGGGGTGCTTCTTGCACTGCCTGTGTGCCTTCTGCCCATCTTAAAAACTGGGCTGTGTTAGTTAGAGAGCTTGCTGAATGGAATCAGGGGCAGTTTGTTTCTGTTGGAACAGCAGGCCATTGCTGCATTTTTTGTTGGAGGCTTTCTGAGCTCTCCTGTTAAACCTCTCCTACAAATAGCTCATGAAAGCCTGTGTTCTTCCATCCCTGCCCTGTAAACAGAGCGCTGTGGGTGAGAATTGATAGGTGCAGGCTGTTTCTCACCTTGGCATTCACCCACCTGCATGAGCTGAGTGGAGTGATGGCACCACCTGGAACAGGGGTAGGAGTGTAGTGTTGAAATCTAGGAATGAGTTCAGTAAGTTCTGTGTATCCCCTTGCATTTCAGTTAATGGTATGCCCATGGTGCGCCTCACTCGTCTACACAGCAGGCTTGAATGCCTGGATGGGTTGTGATATCAAGAACTGACCGTACGCATTGTGCTCCAGAACCCTTTAAAGAGCTCTGTTTTGTCACCAAATGAGCAGAATATTTATATCCTATCATTTCTCATCTAATCTTTTATAGGTCTGGCTGCCCCTTGGAAGGGCAGCTCAACTTGCCTCCTCTGCTTTCCTTCTCACATCCAAAACCTCAATGTCAGGGCAACCTCAGAAGTCTGTTTCATCTTCTGTAATTGCCATCAGAAGAGTTTTTCCATGAGATCAATATTTCTGATGGATGTTGCTTCCAGAACTGACCATTTATGTATTCTGCAGAAGTGTTATGTCATTACTGTGCCTGGCATTGGCATGAGACACAACAGCAGCATCTGTGAAAATCCACAAAAAACCATCTACAGAAGCTTCTGTTACTTTACCTCTCCACTCATAAAAGCCCATTTTGGTCCATCTAAATGCTAGTGCAGCAGTTACAGGGTTTTTTTTAGATGTCAGTCTGTCTTGGATATGATCTGACATCTGTGAAACACAAATCCTCTAATAACTGGAGAGCAGCCTGAAGCAACGGCCTGCACATCTGAACGGCTCCATGGCTTAACTAGATGGGAGGGAATGCAACTTTTTTGATCTTGAGTGTCTGTGGCTGATTCTTTTCTTAGAATTAACCCAGCTCTTTGCATCTCAGCACTAATTTAGGATGTCTGAAACTGCTTTCTAGGCTTAGCAGCAGAGGGTAAGGCTGGTGCTTTTTGTTGGAACCTGATTCCAGCAATAGAACGCAGCGTATCTTTGCTTCTGCTTCCAGATCATCTGCTTATTTGTAGGCCATCTGATGTATTGGTACAGGTGAACAGATGCAGGGCTGTTCCAAATTGCTTATCCATACACGTGTTGTGTTTTCTGCCTTGGGTACGGTAGGCAGATGAAGCCTCAGTGCTGTGGAGTTGGTGCATTTTTTGGACCACTGACAGTTTCAAGGAAAGTCTTCTCGGTAGGAGAAGTCATGCTGGCAATAGAAATTGATGGTTGGATTGGTTTCTCATTTTCTTTTTCTTTTTTTTCTCGAGGGAGAATGATCAGACTGATTTGGGCAGTGGAAGCATAGGTGGAGGTATACGTTAAAACATGACCAAACAGGAATCTGCTAGCTAAACATTTAATTTCTGCCGACTTACTTCAGTTTTCAAGTCCCAGAGGACCAACTTCCTATTATCGGTGAGCCTCATTATAGTTTTATCTCTGGTCTTATAATAAAATCAAAAGCATTAAGTAACGAGAGCTATCCTTGGCTATTTATAATTGATTCAGGTAACCACTAATTGCAGTTTGCCTCCCAACTGCTGAGGAAGTTGAAGGTCTTTTGCTGTCTGTGGTGGACAGATAGCTTCTGAGATACTGGATGAAGAGAAGTTAATAGCGAGCAGCGTTATTTAATATCCTAAATAAGGATACAGGGGAGGAAGTGGAAAGCAATCTGGCAACGTCTGCTGTAGCTGCTGGCATGGTCTTGCTAGAAATTAACTGTCTCAGAGTGAATTAGAAAGGGGGGAAAAAAACACCACCAGTTGCAAGTGCTCATAGTGTTTGGAAAGTGGAATTTAGGTTTGCCTGTGTATGTTACTGCATTTTGGTGTTTTCCAGGAAACTTGTTCATGTGGTTTCAGCTATTCACTTAAGTCCTATATTATTATTTCATTTCCTGAGTGCGTGATTTATATAGCTGAGAATGTTGAAGTCAAACACACAAATTGTAATTCACTGCACACAGATTAAATTGGCTGTATGTATTACTTAAATAAATTACATATGTTAAAAAATAAGCAGCAAACTATGACTGTAGCAGTCACAATTTGCAATTCAGATGACCGATAAAGCAAGAATTATTTGCTGACAAATTGTTTGGATAATACTGAGTAATGAATACATTAGAGAATTTCATGATGTGTTCATCATGATTAATGAATAAGGCAGAAATATTCATCAAGTATTATGTAAGTAGTGGTAGAGCAGAAAATCCAACTCCCAGCAGTGCAGAGGGTGAATGCTGTGGTTCTGGGGGTGGAGGTGGTTCTGGGTTGGAGCTTTTAAAGGTGGCTGGGGGTTTTCTTCTCTGACAGCCGGTCTCTGCTGGGATGTTTCATCTGCAACAATAGTGAAGTATTGGTAAAACTGGACAGTTTTACATCAAACATGGGAAAGCTTTTCTATCGTGGCTTGCTTGGATCCTGTTAAAATGGTGCCTTAAAACCTATGGGCTGTTGAGCTTTTATTCCAATGGAGAAATGATGTGCAGATGAAAATAAGTAGCCTGGACACACAAACCACCAACACCACCAATATAAACAAAGAAAATGTGACACCAAAACAACCCCAAAACAGCTTTTCCCCCTCACTCCACTCCCCCTCCAAAAAAAATATTCAAGAAATCCATTAATGTGTTAACCCCTTTCCAGCCTTCTCTTAGAGGAATCTGCTATATTTTATGAAAGCTGCAAGCAGTTCATGTGCATAGTAGTAAACACTAAGAAAAGTGCAGCGAGAAAGCAGCTTTATAGCAAAATCTTTAGCTGTACGATGCTTAAATAGAGATACATTACATAGAGATACATTTAGAGATGAGTTAGTCGGAAGATTTAGCACAGATTGTACGGCAAACATGAAAGGTCATTTCAGTGATGATTGACAAAGCAAGTGCATCTCGGTGAGGATCAGGAAGTATGGCTGTTGGCTGTTGGGCTCTGAGTTGATTCCTCCTCGCCGGGCAGAGCGGTCCTTGTGCGCTGCTGGAGGTGCTGCACTCCGCGCTTATGATCTGCGCTCATTTCTGGGATGATGCATGCAGCAAGGCTGGTCGTTGCCATCTGCATTTCTACCAAATGCAGGCTGATTTTGAAATTGGTTTGTTCACAGTGGTAGATGGATAAGCATGTTAGCTAGCTGGGTTGGCTTTGTTTGATTGTTTCAGTTTTGTTGTTTCTAATGTTCACAAACTGCTTTGTCAGTGTTGAAAGGAGCAGCCAGGCGGTTTTCCCTGCAGGGCGCTGCTGGGTTCTGTGTGGTGCAGCTGGGTGCTGTAGCAGCCTGGGCTCGTGCAGCTGGCCAGCAGCAAAGCATCACGGCTGCATTTCCCCCAATGCCCTAAACCTCTGCAGAAAGCAGTGTGGACAGTCTCAGGCCTGGTTTGGTTGCTGGAATAATGTGTGGAAGTGCTAAGCTCAAGGCACAACAACAAAGAGTATGGAGATCACGAAGCAGTGCTCCACACTGCAGGTACCTTTTCTATTTCCCATTTATTTCCATTATTTCCTTCCACTAACACTCTTGTGGGGGAGTGGGTTATAAGTGCCTCTTGTTGAAGTTTTCTTTAGAACTGCAGATTTGCTGACTCTGCAAATAGAGTATTTTTAAGAGCCATTGCAGCCATCTTCTATCGAAGTGAATTATATTTCTGTCCTGTAAAGTACCACATAGCTGGCTCAACTTGTTATCTTTCACCTTCATAAGAGTGCATCTGAATAACAGAATCTTCAAATGCGGCTTAGGAGGAGGAGGACAATATATGAATGTGAACAGTTCTGTGAAAGCCCTTGTGAAATAAATAGGCAATACTTTTCGTACTGCAAAGGAACCGAGGAGCTGCTATTATGTGATGCCGTGTGCTGGTGCAGTGGCAGCAGGCAGCTGCTCTGCATTTTGAGTCACCGAGTGCCTTGCCAGTCAGCAGTGGGACTGCCAAGTGCCCCCTGCTCTGTGCAGGCAGGGCTGCCCCAGGGTAAGGGCATGGTGGGAAGAATAGGCAGGCTTAACGTTTGAGCATGGAATTAATTTTGTTACATTTAATTAACTATTGTAATCTATAAAATGTGCCGTGTAAAACAAACAAAATGAGAACAAATGGCCATCTGTGACAATTCAGCATCTTTTTATTTTCATTTTTTAATCTCAGCTTTACTTTGAGGTAACGGGTAATCATCCCATTTGCTTTTCAGATAAACTTATAGATACTGATGAAACTTCTAGATGTGTTAGATGTAAATAAAAATACAACCTGTTTGAGAAGGCGTTCTGTGCCAGAGCCTGTTGGACTCCGTGTGGAACCTCACTGCTGTTTTCCTTTTGATGCTGCCTTGGTCTGCAAATGTTCAAACGCAGATGTGTTGCATTAATGGAGGGCTGCAGATGCGTGCTCGGGGTGTCTCTCATTGCAGGCTGTTGTGGCACTGGTAGGAAACCAGAAGGCGTTCGTTAGGGAGAAGGCTATTGCTGTGTTATTTCTGATCATAAAGCAGGTGATGGGATCCATACTGGCAGAGAAAAACCTTGCTTATGGTTGTGCTTGTACTTATTTTATAGCAAGTGTTTTGCTTTATGAAACAGGGCTTCAGCTACTGGAAATTTTAATGATAATCCCAGAATTGTAGGGGTTGGAAGGGACCTCTGGAGATCATCTCGTCCAACCCCTGATGGAAACCACTTCAGCAAGTCAGCTTCTTGAATCTTACTTGAGCCTGCCAAGCCTTCCCTTGCTTGGAAAGAGCAGGCAGTTCAAATCTCTGAAAGAGCAGAGCTCGACGTGAAAGTTACAGAATTCATCACACTGTCCAAAACTGGCACAGCAGTAGTGAAATAGTGCTCTGCGTGCTGATGCTTTCTAAGCACATCTGCTCTGCAAGTGTCCCTCTGAGATGACAGATTTGCCAAAAAATGCTTTGTGGTGGAAGAAGTCGGGATCGGCTCCCCGTGAATGAGGTGTAGCGATGCTGGCGTGCTGACTGGGCTGTCGCATCCATTAGGTGGTGTGTAAGCAGAGCAGTATGGGAGAGCCTGCAAACTTCAGCTCGAGAAAAACATCAGCATCAATCCGCAGGACACAATCTGCCCACCTTGTCACTCGCCTGAACTCAGAGGAGCTGGTGCATGTTAGCTGGATTGAGGTGGCAGTGTGTATGCAGTTGGATGCTTGCAGGAGTGGAGCCCCATGCCTGGCTCTCTGTCCCGTGCCTTGGCAAGAATCAGTAAATCAGTGGAGTAGATTAAAAGCAAATGGATTCTTTTGTTTTTCATAAAACACATGATTTGTCCCAGAGCAAGCTGGACTCTCATCTACCTTTTCAAAGCTGGCTGCATTCCTTGACCTAGGGAGCTGGCTGGTAATGTTTAAGCTCCTACTCCTAACAGACCCAGCTTCTCCCTGCTTTGTTCGCATTGTACTGATAGCAATTATTTCCTGATTTTTAGGAAGGCAAACAAAACACTGCTTTGAAAACAGTCTTAACCTTAGCAGAGGTATCAGAGTTTTCTCTACCTGGGTGAATTGGTACCTCCTGTGCCTTTCTGACTCGCACTCATTTTTGCAGGTGCCTGAAGTGAAGTGTGAAAACAAACAGATCTGAGCTGCTTCTCTGCTGCCTCCTGGGTGCCAGAGGCCCAATGAGCTGGACAGGGCATGTGGAAAGTGGCTGGGCGTACAGCTGATGGAGGAGATGGCTTGGTCACAGCACCAGCTGTTGCTGACTTTCTGCTATCTCTTTTTGCAAGGAACAGCAAGTCTGCCTCCTTGTGCACCTTCCACCAGCTGGAGGAGCCCAGTCTTGATTCATGGGTGGCAAAATTCAATTTTGTCTGCACGACTGGAGGCCTGGAGCAGGAGCTGCGTGGCAGCTGCTGCCCTCCCCAGCACTGGGGTGTCCCATGTGCGGGCTGGAGGAGGAGGTTCTCCACATGTGCTGCTTAATCACTGCCTCTCATGAAGCACAACCCCAGTGAAAGGGGCTTCCTCAGAACATGGGCAAGATGGAACTCCTTTGTTCTCGCTCCTTGTCCTTGACCTCTTGTAAAAAATGTGTTATTTCTTCTAATTATTATCAGTGCTTTCAGGAGAAGAGTTGGGCTGAATGGAAGGTATATTGCCATCAGTCATTGGAGTGCATGTAAAAAGCTCTGGCCCACTCCTGGCTGCACAGCACACAGTGAGCTCAGGCTGTCGTGCCAGCTGTACTCAGTGTGTTTTCCCTCCTGTGTGCTATGTCCTCGAGCAAACTCTTTTCAGCTGCTGACTGTACAAAGACAACAGGCGTTAGCTAATGTACTGGTGGAGCTGCTGCCTGATGCTGGTGGGTATTTTGGTGCTGTAGCCTGTTGAGTATATGTGATAATTGCTTTCCCTTTTGGTCTTTGAGGACAGAGGATGCAATTAGCATGTCCAGCATATTTTCTTTTATACATTCTCAAAATTGCAATTCTTTACAGAACGTTGAGAAGTCATTAAACTGGGGCTTGGTTCTTATATTTTGAAATACCTTTGCTTTCTGAGCATCAGAAGAAGTTGCTTGCCCTAGCAGCTGCTCTGTCAGTATATTTGAATTCAGTCGTGGAATTCAAGTGCAAGTACAAAATCCCATTGAAGTGTGCTAGAAACATTAAAGGTAGCTCTTGAGACTTGGGGCAGTTCCTAAAGGACAGATGTCAGCCCTCAATTTGTCTTTCAGACAAGGCTGGAGACACTTGCAGGTGGTGGAGATTTACACGTTAAACCTGAGGTGGGTTCTCATGGTGTATGGAAAACAATGTCTGTTGTGCTTCAAGGCTTACCACCATTTTGTTTCTAGCACTTTGGCGCTTCTCACTAACAGCACAGCCAACCCACAGTGGCTACCTGGATGAAGGCTGCATGTTAGGAGAAAAGAAAAAAATGTGAGGGGCACACAGTGTCAGGTGTGTGTGTGTGGATGCGGAAACACAGTTTTCCCAACTGGGGATGACCTGAAGCTCTCCTGAGATGATGCAGAGCTGCTGAACGTTGGTATGACCAAAGGCTGTATGCCCTTTTTCTACACATCCTGTAATGGTCCTCCTGTCTGCTGGCTGATAGAATCGTAGGCTTGGGTTGGAAGGGACCTCAAGGACCATCAAGCTCCCCACAGCAGGCAATGCCACCAACCTCCAGATTTAATACCAGACCAGGCTGCCCAGTGCCCCATCCAACCTGGCCTTGAACACCTCCAGGGGTGGACGGGGCATCACAGCCTCTCTGGGCAGCTGTTCCAGCTCCTCACCACTCTCGTAGCAAAGAACTTCCCCATGACATCCAACCTCAATCTCCCCTCCCTCAACTTCAAACCATTTCCTCTTGTCCTGCAGTTATCAACCCTTTCCAAGAGTTGATTTCCCTCCTGTTTGCAGGCTCCCTTTAGGTACTGCAGGCTGCAATGAGGTCACCCCGCAGCCTTCTCTTCTCCAGGCTGAACAAGCCCAGCTCCCTCAGCCTGTCTTTGTAGAGGAGGTGCTCCAGTCCCCTGATCATCTCTATGGACTCCTCTGGACCAACAGCTCCCTGTCTTTCTCATACTGGGGGCTCCAGACCTGGACATAGTGCTGCAGATGGGGCCTCACAAGAGCAGAGCAGGGAGGCACAATCACCTCCCTGTCCCTGCTGGCCACCCCTCTGCTGATGGAGCCCAGGATCCCATTTGCTTTCCGAGCTGCAATGCACACTGCTGGCTCACGTTCAGTTTTTCATCCATCAGGACCTCCAGGTCCTTCTCTGCCGGGCTGCTCTCAAGGAGCTCCTTCCAGTCTGTATGGATGCCTGGGATTCCTGTGGCCCAAGTGCCAAACCTTGCACTGTGCTGTGTTGAACCTCATCAGGTTCACCCAGGCCCACCTTTCAAGCCTGTCGAGGTCCCTCTGAATGGCATCCCTTCCTTGCACTGTGACAACAGCACCACTCAGCTTGGTGTTGGCAGCAGACTTGCTGAGGGTGCACTGAATTCCATCATCGATGTCTCTGATGAAGATGGTACAGAGCACCGGTCCTGGGCTCATGCTCACATGTGGATGTATGTTTATTCCTTGCTGGGGCAGAGCAAGGTGCATTGTTGCCCAGAGAGGTGGTGGAGTCTGCTTCCATGGAGATATTCAAGCCCTGTCTGGATGCCCACCTGTGCTGACCTATTAAGGGAGCCTGCTTTAGTAGGGGTTGGACTCGATGATCTCTTGAGTTTCCTTCCAAACCCCTGCCATTCAATGATTCTGTAATTTCTTTCTGTTCCGAGGTTTTGCCGGCTAGGAAATGTGTCTTCTGATGAGAACTTATTGGGATTATCATGAATTTGGAATAAATAGCCAAAAAAGAGAAAGGATATAGCAGCCAAAAAAAAAAAAAAAAGTTGAATACCCTGATTTTCCTCATCTGTCAGTGCTGCTGAGAAACTCTGTGACCAACTGCCAGCTCCTGCAGGAAAAGAAGAGAAATATCTTCATTTGGCTGTCTTGAGATTCCTTTGCCAAAAAAACCCCACAAAAAACACAAAACCCAAAACAAAAAAACAACAACTTAAATGAATAGACAGTGTTTTGGCAAGATTTGCCCTGTGTAAACAACAGAAATAAGAAGATGGCTTCAGCTGTGCGTCAGTTAACTTTCTTCTTCTATTTCACCAGCTCTGTTTCACCAGGTTTTACAGAGATGCAACAAGACCCTCCAGACCTTGTTCATCTAGCCTTGGGTCTGCTCAGTGACCTGCCTTAACAAGCTGGCATTCACCAACAGCCACCTCAGGTTTACAGCACTCATTGTCCTAATTATAGACAGAAACTGTTGTCTCACATGCAACTGTATGGAAACTGTCAAAAGCTGACATTTAATGGCAACCATGGGAGCTGGTGATATGCTGTTTTAGAGAAGGCTCTAAAAATACTCCATAAAAAGTAAATTTAAGATCTGTTAGTGCTGTAAGTATAACATTTTCAAAATCTCTGCCATCGCTGAGTTTCATCAGGGTTATTACTAGCAAAGGAGGTTTGGAACAAAGCCTGCTAAGATTTCTGCTCATGTCTGTAGGGCATGTAGCCATTAATTTACCAATTTTGAAAGGATTTTTATCTAATAAAAAGAGAGGTGAGTAGGAGCTCGCACTTCATTGCAAACACAAAGGTGTAGTTATGACAACATTATCTCCAGTCCCTGTCACGCAGCGGGGTGCCTGCTGGCAAGGAACAGATGTGGGGAGCTCTGCTGGCCGGGCAGCACTAAGGGGGCTGATGGAGGCAAACGGGAGGGAGCTGGTGCTGGAGTCCGTGAGTTACTGGAAAGGATGGAGAGAGGAACACAGGATGAGGGACAGTCTGTGCCCAGCAGCACTTGATGGGCAGCAGTCAGTGACAGACACGGTGTCACTCATTGGGTGTGTGAGGTATTGGTTCTTCTGGCTGTTAGCAGAGCTCCCTTGGTGCTGTGGGACTAAGTGGGTTCAGGGGAATGGGGATTGCTCCTGAGGGATGCCCTGCATCGTGTAGATCTTGGTAGCAGATGTAGTACAGAGATGGAGGAGTGATGGGGGGGGACCCAGGAGCTGGATGTCAGTGGTGCCTGGTGCAGGCTGCCTGCTTAGACACTAACTCTGATTATTGCTTCTAGTTTTCAGATTGGTGAAGGTGAGCAAGCTGTGCCAGAAGGGGCTGAGGCTGCCCTTGTGCCCAGGGTTTTGGAGCTGATACCAGCTTAGAGCAGGCTAGGTGCAGGGGAGGAGTCTCACCCCCCTCTGCAGAAACTGAGGGTCTAGTTTGTCAGCTGGGCCACTGCAGGTGGGAATGCATACATGTGTTTTTGTTCTGTGAATGCCCGCTGGTGATAGGCCTACTAAAGTAGGAGATGGCTTTTGCCTTGTATGTTCTGTAACCTTCTGGGGGCACTGGTACCAGCACGCACTTGATGTCAGGTGGCCGTGTCTAAGTGTTAGCACTCTGGAATGTCCTCTCCTGTTCTTGGAGGTGGTGAACTATCAGTCAAGCACAGGAGCAGCATTACTGCACTGTGCAGAGGGGTTGTTGTGGTATCTTTCTTCCATATCCAAACCACAAAAAATGCATTGACTTTTGCTTGGGCAGCTGGCAGAGGGATGTAGCTGAAGTCTGGAGAGGGGAAGGTGGTTTTGGTAGCCAGCTTGGTACTGCTACTTCTTATGGAAAGAGAGAGATTGCCTTCTGGAGGCAGGCCTGTGAATGCTCTTGCTGTATAAAATACATGCCAGTAGTCTGAGGCAGATAAAAACATCTTGAATTCTGCCTTCAACGTTTGATGGTTCTCAGAACATTGAGATTAGAGTACTAATTCCTTCCTAATAGAAAAGGGTTGGGATAATTTATGTTTAATCAAGATTATTGCGTTGTTTAGACTTTATTAATAAACTTTTTCATGCCTTAAAAAATCTAGCTGTGTGGGCTGGAGTAGCTCTGAAATGCGGCCAACTGGCAGGCAGCATGCTGAACGCAATGGTTTTATAAAGAGAAAATAATAGAAATCCTGGGAAAAGCAGCATTTTGCATGTGCATCTTGAAATCTGTGGAGCGTGTCTGTGTGCATTCGTGCTTGTAGTGGGGGAGATGTTTGTGACAGTGCACCTGCCTGGCTTCCAAGCAAGGAACTGGCTTGCAGTAAGAGTGCCATTCCCACCTCTGCCATTGCTGTTGAGCCACGGCAGCGCTGTGCTGCTGCAGCCCCCTCACAGCCCGTGCTTTTGGCAGCTTTTCCAGTAGATATTAGTGCATGCCCACAACGATGCTGTGTCAGCAGAAGTTGACCTGGCCATTTGGGAGTGGTGTAAGTGTGCAAACCAACTTGTGCCTTTGCACTTGGTTACCCTGTCTTCAGGTCTCCGACACTCCATTCATTGCCGGTCCCTCCTCTGGATGAGACCTTTGGCATTCGCCACTGTCACCTCAGCTTTGTTTGAAAACATCTTGCTCTGTTTATGCCTAAGATGCATAGTCCACCTGCCCTTAGCTAAAATGAACACGTGTCCCTCAGTTTAATTTGAAGATTCTACCGCTTACATATATTCCATAACTTTTCTCATTCTGACAAGAGCTTGACCTTTTTCGATGCAGATCATCCTTGCCTTTATTGCAAACCATCTTTTTCTTTCTTTTTTCCGGTGTTTGTGAGGCGTGCTATTTGTGTGTTGATGATTTGGCATCCAAACAGGTCAGTACTGCACTGATTTGTTCTGGTATGTGTATTCTCAGGAGCTATCTTTCCCTAGCAAGGTGGGGAGGAAATCCTCCTCCTCCTCAGAGGAATGTTGGCAGCTGAATAGCATTTGTGATTCATGTCTAATATAGGTGAGAAGAGCTGGTGTCTTAGAGCAAGCTGCAGGAACTGAGGAGCTAAGTAGAGCTTGCTTTTGATCTTTGTGGGTTTCTCATTGTTAGATAAAAAGTAAAGTTGTTAATTCATTTGATCAAACCGTCAGACCCTTTTTATACTACGGTTACTGGGTTAAACGTTATCTTAATCAGCTCACATTTCCACCTTTTCCTTCTGCAAGGCACTGCAAAAGCTGGACCAGTGTCTGTTTTAATGAAGCTTCAGCTAATGCTGAATAGGACAGGGCTGCTGAAGGAGCTATAAAAACGGAGGTAGTAATTACATGCAGTCCCATCATATTTAATGATGAAACCTGGCTGTAGGCTTTTTTGTGCTGGCGTCTGGACTACAGCTGCTCTTAAATTTTAGCCTCTTCCTCTGTTGGCACATGGTGTTTTCTGGTTGGTTTCTTCTCTTTAGTTAATTTTCTCAGCCACTGAGTGTTCCTGTTCTGTATTATTTGCCCAGATTTGGAAGAGCTGCAGGACTGGGTCTGATTCTCTGCTTCTGTGCTGCAGTTGATCTCCTCAACTCTGTCTGACTTTCCTGTGCTCAGAAATCATCAGTACTGCCCTGAAATGGACAAGAGGAGGGTTTTGTATCCACCTGCGCTGCTGAAATTCCCGTCCCTGTGGGGCTCACTTCTTGCCAATGTAAAATGTGTCTAACCAGTAACTGGCACCTTTTCTGCATTCAGGATTGCAGGACCTGGCCCTGAAACATCCGGGATGTTCATTTATGGAGGCAGCACGGCATGACGTGATTTCCTCAGATCTTGCTTTTTAAGAAGGAGCGCAGGAAATAACATTCCTGTGCCTATTTTAAAGGAAAGTTTGGGGTAGCCTGCAGTGTGGCCTGTAGTTATTTTACTTGGGTTTGAATTTTTTTATTTTTTAACTTTAGTGCTGCCAGATGCTGTGCTATCCATACCCAGATGCTTAGTGTTCGATGTACGGGTTATCTCCACTCTGACAGCTCTGTATCTTCAGTGTCAGATACACTGCTCTTGCGTCAAAGTAGATTTACAGATTCTATTATATTCCTATTGAACAGCTCTTAATCTGGGCAGAGGAAAACATGCTGCAACCAGTGTGTTTTATCCCCTGATGGCAGTGTTAGAGCCCCTTTTGGCAGGAGCCAGTGTTCTGCTGCAAACAGTCCAACACCCACTCAGTTTTTCACACTAAAAATGTACCGCTGTGAAGAGTCAGGGGCTCCCTGTGCTCTCAGGCATGCCTGTAACTGAATAAAAGCCAGCAGCAGCGTTAATTAAAGGCCTTTGTATCACCTCAGGTACGTATCACAGGCCGCTTAATGTTCTTTCTGCTCTTGGACTGTGTTTGCTTATTGCAGTCCTCATGTAAATCCAATTGCAAGTCTGAACATAGAAGCTGTCCTCAGCCCCTTATTGTGTTTGCAGTTTTATTCTTGACATCACAGTGCCTTTAATAATTGAAGATCATATGCGTGAAGAAATGTAACTGCTCTGTGCATGAAAAATGACATTTGTTTTGCTTGTATGATTTTGCAAACAGAGTTACTGCATTATTTAGCCTCTTTTGAGCAGGATAACACAGGATACTTGCCCTTGACCTGTAAGCAATGGCGTTGCTCTGTGTATGTAGCACCTTCTTATAATTAGCTGTTTCTTTCCTCCTTTAGTTGTATGCAGTATAATATATATTACCATTAAGTAGGTAGAAGCGTACCAACTACTGCAAGGCTGTTATGCAGTGAATGTGAATGGTCCCTGGTGGGTTTTTTCTTTTTTCTCCCCCCGTCTATTGCTCAGTTTTCTCCCACCAGCTGCTCTGACCTTGCATCAGCCTCCAGATTCACACTTCTCCCTACCTTTTTTCAATTGATCCCCGCTGTTAGTGCTTTGAATGCCATTGACACAACACTGTGGTTATTTGTGCAGCTCAGCAGTTCCACCTTGTTTCAGCTGCTGAAGTCTATCTCTCATCTCTCGTTCCTTTCTGTTTGTTAAAGAGAAAGGAAGGAGGAAAGTGAATTGGAATCCATCACTGGCAGGTATACAATTTGATTTGATTCTGTTTGAAGAGGGGGAGGACAGTGGCTCTTCCTTATGTGCATATGTAGGTCATGAAAATGTATAATCAGCTTACACTTGTATCCACACACTGCCAGCAAGTAATCCTGCTTAGCATCACTTTATGGGGTTTGGAGTCTTTCTGAAACTCCTGATCCCTGGCAATATTTAAATAACATGTTGTGATCACTGTTTGGTTTAATTCATATAGGAAGTGTGGATTATACAGATGCATCAGCATGGAAATGTACACACACACACACACCGTGTACAAACACAATGCACAGAATCATTTTTGTTTGCAGACAATGAGCTGCAACCTGGGACAAGCAGGTGCAGCTCTCTGGACAGAGGTGCTCTTAGTCTCTGGAATTCTGTGTATCTGAGAAAGCAGCATCACTACAGTGATGATTTGCCATGCTATTTTTAGATGGAAAATTTGTTCTACACCTAGGAAAACTGCCATGATTGTCCCATTTCTGCAAATAAAGCTCAGACAGCATTTGCTGCTTCTGTACTGGAGGATGAGACAGGTGAGATTTTTTCCCTCAGCTCACAGGGTCGTTAACCAGGAGGGCTCTGCCTTGCAGCTTCACAGTTTGAAAATAGCTCTGCAGGACTGCTTAGTATCACATGCAGAAAGCAACAGATACCTTTCTGTGAAGCCTCGAAGCCCAGGGTGGTCTAGAAATCCTGCAGGAACCCGTGGCCAGGGCTGTGCTTAGACTTGTTCTGGGTTCTGGGCTATTTGTGAAGCTTTATCTGAGTCAAACAGAACGTTGTGGGCCTGAGGTCCTCTCTTAATCACCATCACCAGTGGCGGGACTGTGAATAGAGATCTCCAGTTGTCCTGCATTTTAAGCAACTATCTGTTTTTCCCCATCAGCTGTAGTATGGATATAGGACATGCCTCTACCTTTGGCTGAATGCTTCTTTCCTGATGAATTTACCCGGGAAGCCCTCAAAGCAGGGGTCAGAAGCATCACAGTGGCAGTTCTGAGTGAAGCAGCAGTCCTGTGCCGGCTTGCTCCAGCAGCACATCGCATGGCAGGAACTGAGAGTGTGCAGAGAGGCACTGGGAGAAGCCCTGTTAGAGCCAGGTTTTGCAGAACTTGCAGTTGTGATGCGCACCATTACTATCTGTAGCTCTACATTTGTCTTTAATGTAACTCTCAGGAGAAAGTGTGATTTCCACCATCAGAGAGATGGACTTGGATCTAAGAGAGCGCGAGTGAGTAAGAAGATAGCTGATAATGAATGGAGCAATTGAAAACATTCAGATTCCAGCCCTCACAGGTGTGTACTGCTGGTTCTGATAGCATGCAGTTAGCACTGCTGGTGGTTCTTGAAGAGATGTCAGAAACAGGCGCAGTATTCCCAGGAAGAAGCCAGATTCTGATTCATGACCACCAGTTTCAGATGCACAGCATGCTTTCCAGTTTGGAATCTGGTTCTCACAATGGTATCATTATGAATTTATATTAAAAGTCCTTTCCACTGGCATGAGAAATTGCTATTGCAATAACACCCATTCTATTGTTAATAGTAATTGAAGTAGCTTGAAAAAGAAAATACTAGCTGATATTTAAACTACTTATTATCAAATCAGAGTTTCTTAGATGAAATCGCTTAATTAAGCTGCACTTTATTTTCTGAGCATACAGATCAGTATTCAGTAGAGGTAAATAACACTCCTATGATTTCTAATACCAGCCAGCAAGTTCATTTCTTGAAGCATTGCTACAGTAACCGGCATTTTTGGAATGCTGTGTTCTGTAGCCAGAAGCTGATCTGCTGTGCAGTTGAAAAAGAGTTTTTAATTTAAAGCAGACAATCAGTCTTTGGAAGCTTCCAAATGCTGTTTTGTGAATCAAGGTTTCCCTTGTCTCCTGAAGTTACTCTTTTACATTGCCGTGGGTATCGGTGCCTGGAAGTTTGCATGATTGCTGTGACAAAGACAAGTCATTACGGCGTATAATAAGTGAATTGAAATGTCTCCCTCCTCTTCTGCACGACTCTTGTAAGTGCCCTGCTTTGCACCAAGGGCCATTCAGAGAGGTAGCTCATGCCATCACGATGAGCACTCTTCAGCCTCCTTCATTTTTCATTGCTGCCTGAAGGGCTTTTGGGGATGAAGGTGCCTGTTGAATTTTATCCTGAGGAGGTGCAGCGATTCAGTGGGGCCACCTTACTGAACTGTAATTCAGTCATAAATATGAAGAAATGGTGTTTAAAAGATGTCAAACCTCTGATGCACGATGACAAAGGAAGAGTTGTACAGCTGATGGCTGGGGGTTGATCCTAGAAATCCTCAGCCACGAGGCAGGCTGGCTACTCACCATCTGCAGGTAAAGAATTGTTCTCTTTCTCAACCCTGTGGTGTTCAATTTCTGCACCTGCCCCAAAATTCCCTTTAGGATTTGGACTCATCGAAATCTAGGATGTATTTCAGGTTATTAACTTGTATTTTCTGCATGTGGAGAGAGGAAAAAAAGCTTTGCCAGAAATACAAGAGGGATTTGTTTGGATGATTGCAGTGTTCTTTGTGGTGTCCCAATAATTAGAGAAAATAATTACGTGAATCTCATTTTCAAAAGGGAGTTAGGTTCCTGAGCACTTAAATCCTATTGATTTCCTGAGGAGCACGCTCTCACAAATCACCCAGCCGCTGTGTGATACTTTGCCCTCTCACCTTTGCAGAGCTCCAGCACAGATTTCAAGCACGTGTTGTCGCTGGTTTTTAAAACTCCTAATTAGGTTCAAAGATAAGCTTGTTCTTATTAGAAGATTGTGATTTTTTAGGAAACAGTTAGTTAAGAAAGCATAACAAATGTGAGCGTTTATTCAGAGAGCATTGATCATGGTGTATGAGTGTTGCTCTGAAAGTAGTGCATCCTATTTTATTTTCTTGGCCCACGTCATCATGTTGGTGGTGTGGCAGTAGTGGTGGCACCTTCCCACTGGTGTCCTGTTACGTTGTGTGGCCGTGTGACAGATGGCAGCAGTGGGACACTGACTCTTCTCATCCTGTCACCTGTCACCAGTGAGGGGAAATGGCCTCAAGTTGCAACAGGGTAAGTTTAGATTGGATATCGGGACAAAGTTCTTTACAGACAGGGTTGTTAAGCACTGCAATGGGCTGCCCAGGGAGGTGGTTGAGTCACCATCCCTGGATGTGTTTAAAAACCATTTGGATGTGGTGCTCAGGGACGTGATTTAGCAGAGGGCTGTTGGAGTTCGTATGGTCAGGTTGTGATTGGACTTGAGGATCTTAAAGATCCTTTCCAACCTGAGCAATTCTGTGGTCGGATGATTTGTGACAGAAAGATGTCTGACATGGGAGTGCGTATGGAGCAAAGGGGTGTCACTGAATTTCCCAGTGTGGAAAAAATGCACCTGTTGACATTCACTGATGCTTGCTGAACACTGATGGAGACCAAACAGTGGATGTGAGTGCAGTGAGGGCTGGGTGGTGAATTTCAGCAGTGGTGACAGTGTGGGGCAGGGGGGAGACATTTTCATCAGATATTGCTTGTTTTATGGAGTTGGAGGCTTCTCAGTCTGCAGCTGCATGCATGTGTTTTTGATAGAACTGATAAAACTGCCACGTTAGGGAAGGTTTTGGCAAAAGGTACTCCGAACAGCCAACTTTTGAAGAAGATGCTTAAATGACCAGACTGATAAATTTTACACTAATGAGTTTTTCAACTAGCTGATTAGCAAAACCCAAACCCAGCTATTCTTCGTTTGAATAATTCTTCCGCATCTTTCAGTTTCAAGTCTGACAATTTGCAGAGCAATGAGGAAGTTTAAAGGGCTAAATTTTAGTGCAAGAACTGTCAGAGTACGGCACTTCCTTCTGCTGAGGGAGAAACTGTGCTCTCTGATGGAAATGGTTTCTGATTTATCTGGTCTCCTATGATTTTTTCAGTCATTAGTCCTAGACCTGGATCAGAACAAAATCCTGTGATCCAAATGCTGAAAATCTGAGGGAATTTGGACCATGATAAATATTTTGCAGCTGGCTCACTCTGCTTATGAATGAGCTCCGCTAGAAAATCTGGCTCCCACAATTAAGTGATTTAGAGACCTAATTGCAAGGCAAAAGGGAATTGTAAGCTCCTATTTTTGTGGCAGCCAAGGTAATTTTAGATCCTGGATCCTGTGGAGCGTATGAAAATTATGGATCCAGACTTGGGCTTACAATGGGCTTTGTGCAACAACATCAACAAAAACCCTCATGAAACAAAATGCAGAGATGGAGAGCAGCCCACCCATGAGAATGGAGAGGAATGGAGAGCGGCTGGATTTATGTCACTGATGGCAGTGCTGGGCAGGATGCTCTGCAACTGCAGGGAACAGGGTGGAGAAAGGAGAGGGAGCTGGGAGCAACAATAGCCCTTGATTTCATGGTGTTCTTCACTGCTCTCCTAAGCAATTAGTAATGATTTATTGGATTGGTAGCCAAGGGCTACAGCTGAGATGAACCACAGTTTTCTAGAGTTTGCAATGTTAATCCAGAAGATTAAAGGATGAGGGAGCAGCAGAGCTGTGGCAAAGCAAAGTGGTTTGCAGGGGGTCACGCAGCAAATCAGGAGCTGGCTACAGCTTGGCATCAGTGCCAGACAGCCCTGCAGCTGGAGGGGAGTGGAGCAGTGTGTCCTGCTGCTCAGTGGGCCAGTTGGGGTGGTGCTGCTGCTGAGAGCCAGCGCTGGGGAGCTCTGGAGGGCGAAACGTGGCTTGGTTGGTGAGAGGGAGGCTGGAGGTTCTGCAGGGCCATGTGAGCCTGCCGGAGGCTCTGTGCTTGGCCACTCGCTCATTCTGTTGATTTCCTTTTGCTGTGCAGTTGTGTAACACTTCAGGGAGCAGAAGGGTGTGTAGGAGCAGGATGGCTCCTGCCAGATGCACAGATGGTTGGAGAACAAGCCACCCTCTGCAGCCGCACTGGGGTTTCTGTGTTTCTTTTTTTTCTTTTTCTTTTTTCTTTCCTCCCTTCCCCCCTCCCCCCCCCCCCCCCTTCTTTCAAATCACAGTATTAAATTGGGTATAGTTTAAACAGAAATAACCAGATCCCTGCCACCACTTCCTGGGGCTGTGTGCCAGCATGCTCCCTGCGCACGCAGCCCAGATCCGGGGGTTTGGCAGTGCTGTTCCTGGGGGCTGCTCCGGTGCTGCCAGGCTGTGTGCAGCAGGGAGGCTGGTCCTGCTGCTCTTTGTGCTCGTTGCTTTTTGTGGAGTCCCTGCCACGCACAGAAGGGTGGAGATTCCCTTAATCTTTCCAGAAACTGCCTTGGTTCTTGCTCCTTCACCAAGTGTTGCTGCCAAGGCACAAAGCTTTGGTCTGTCATTTGTGCAGCATAGAAAAGGTATAGTTCAGCCTCTTCCCACCCCCTGGGAACTAAAGGAGCACTGTGAGGGCTTGGGGCGACGCAGAGAAGACAGCAAAGGGAACAAGACGCAGCAGTGGCATGGGATACCTTGCCACAGTTTGGGCTTATTTCTGCCTCAAGTGCTAACCTGAACAGAGCCTTTCTGGTGGAGAAGAGTTGTGGCACATTCCTGGAAGGCCAAGCGCCGTGTGGCTGTCACCTCACGGGATAACTTCTTTCCTGTCCTTTGCCAGATGTTTCTGTGCAGGTGATTTCCCATTAGCAAGAAGGTAGGTGCAGACAGCAGTTTTCCTGTGGGAGCCTTGATGCGTAGTTGTTACGGACACAAATGAACTTAAAATAAGTGCAGTTTATCCCCGAGTTAAAAAGAAATATACTTATAAAAATATAGAGTTAAACATGTTATTTTATACATTGGAGTGTAGGTGCACATTTGTGCATGCGTATATAGAATCATACTCATTTTTAAGTTTCCTTGGCCATGAATATTTTCGCACAGTGTTGCTGTTACTGGACTGACTGATCACAAGGGCTGCTCTGGAGCTGCGGTTCCTTGCGCTCTGCTCTCCCAGGTGCGACCCCAGGGAAAGGCTCTGCGCGTGGCTGTCCTGCAGGAAGCTGCTGGGTGCCGCTTGCTGGGTGGATGCCCACAGGTGGCACTGTCGTGTCCCGATGTGTGCAAGCAGCTGGCCCTGCTGTTGTAAGCAGTGTGGATGAGGCAGGGTCTGCCGTAGCCATGGGCCACCCCATTTTGTCTTCCCTGCACCGCAGGCTCCTGCCTGGCAATGGGGTGCCCTGACAGCATCTGTGTACCTCTGCCTTGGCCTCGTGAAAGGGTGGTGGCTGGCTGGGGATGGCCACAAGTGCTGGGGGACAAGGGCTAGAGGTGTTTGGTGAGAGCATTTGCACGGTATCTGGAGAGAGATTGGGTGAGTGGAGGGAGGGATGGCAAAGGCAACGTTCCTCTGGAAGGAGCAGGGTCAGGGCAGACAGGCCAAGTATTGACTCCAGCGATGATGGAGTACAGGGTGGGAGGACGCCGACAAATATGCAGACATAACGACACTGCGGCTGGGCTTACAAATTAGTTCTGCATAGCGTTCATTCCAGTGCTCTGTGACTTAATTTTAAAAAAAGAAAGCCTCATTGACCTTGGTTGCGGGCTATGGAGGTCACATCCAGCCCCAGGGCTGGAGTCAGGCACAAGGATGACATTGCCAAACTGAGTTCGGAAAAACTTGCCCTTGTCACAGCCTAGAAGAACAATTTGCAAATAATTTGGGGCTGGCATTGCAGTTACACCCTCTCCTGGTATTACTGAACTTAGCCAATGCGTTTTGAAGTTAGAAGAGGAGTTACAGTCCCAGCAAATTCCCTTTTAAGGAACTGGATGAGAGGAAAGGATGTATCCATCCTCCCTCCTCAGCCTGGTGTGGAGTCCCTCCTTTCAGTTCCTGAGCAACTTGTCACCCTGCCAGAAGCCCTTCCTGAGCAGAAGACCCAGACCTGCTGCAGTGCAAATAGCTGAACTTGCACTGCCAGTGAGAAAGCATCTAAGTATAAAATGTTCCCTCCTTCCTACCAAATGATGGGAGGTTTCCATTTCAGGAAGGAAGTGTGGGTCTGTTCTGACACACCTGGGGGTGGGAGAGCCCCGCGGCCTAATTATTGCTGCACGCCTCTGCTCTGCAGTTGTAGACTGTAAACAGAGCTGATCAAATGATGGTGTGGGAGAGGAATTATTTAAAGTAAGTTTTAATAAATTATAAATAATGTAGGACTTGTTTCTGTTTAACGAACTCTGTTTAACCAGACAGTCTTTCCAGGCTTCTAAGCACAGCGTCATGTCAGTAATACCCATGTGAGTACCTGCACTGACTGGTGAGTGTTTTGTGGCCGTGCTGAATTTAACTGCAGTGTGTGCTAATAAGATCTACAGTCCCGGTTAAAAATCAAGGTTTTATTGTTCTGGATATTAGGTAGTGGGCAGTTCTTCTCTAGTTGTATCGGATGTTCTGCAAAACGAAAATTCAGTGACTTTTTCATTCTTTGGAAGAGGAGGAACATGTCAAGTCCTGCTTGCAACTGCTTTGTTGGTCAGACTTGGGGAATTAAGGGAACTGCTGTAGATACGGGTTCTGTTGCTCTGTCTGAATCAGCAGTGCACGCACTATGGTCTGCTCCATGCAGTTTCACAAATGGGCCATGAAATAAGAGATTTTGAGGAATAAGGCAAGCCAAAGCTGTTCAGAAGAAAGCAGCTCTGCAGGGACACGTTGTGCTCCATCCCTCAGCTGTCCCGGACTGGATGATAAAGGTGCCGTGGAGTTTGGGGCCGTGGAAGCCATTGAAGTGCGTGTAGCTGGGATTGCATTACATGCTGCGCTAAAAGTGCAACATTGCTTTATTATTGAATGTAAGAGTTCTGTTCACAGAAGCGTAGATATTGCTTTCCATTTGTTCCCCAAAAGCATGAAGAGTCTTAACATATGATTGGCTGAGGTCTTGGGGTAGATTGAGTTCTTAAAAAATGACATGTAGCTTAGCTGTTACAGAAAGGAGCCAAACAGCATTAGTCAGAAATTTCACTTTACTGGAAGTCTGAAATCTCCAAATCTCGGTGTCTCAGCCCTATCCCTGCGCGTTTCCTTGCAGCAGGAACAGCATGCTTCCCTGTCCCCAGGGTCGTTGTGAGGATAAGGGATAAGCACGGAGCGCAGCGCGATCTGTTTAGATAAGCTGACTGATTCAGTGGGGATTTTGTTGTTCTTTTATCCTAACAAAATCAGTTTCAGACAATGCAGTACAACTGGTTGAAGATGAGAACACCAAGAAATAGCTTTTTCGTACCTGGAGACTACTGAGCCACTGCTTACTTTTCTTTATTTTGTAGATACTGGAGAGGTAGAGCAAAGCTCTGCTGTTGCCTCCCAGCAAGTGACCTCAGTCATTTAAGCTGCAACATATGACTCGGAGGAAGTATTTTGCAAAAACAGATGCACAGAAAGTCAATTTCCTATTCATATTTTGTTGTGGCAATTGGTGCTTTAAAGAGATGGCAGACTTAAATTAGCTGGAAAAGTGACATCTTTAATTAGGAAAGCCTCTCTGCCAGCACATTGAACACTTGCCAGATTCTCAGCATTTAGGGACCATTGATTGCCAACAATGGCAGCTAAACTGCTTCTGGGTAGAAACTAATTGAATTTCCTCAAGTTAAAATGAGGATCTGTAGTTGAAGCAAGATGAATTCCTCTGCTTGCTCTCGTTTTACTTACAGCTGTCATATTCTTAGCACTCCAGGGGCCCCGCTGCATTTTGGCCAGTGGTGCCTCGGTCATTCTGAGACACTGCTGTTGCCATTCATAATATGCATCCATGTCTGCACTGATTTCTTCCCATACCGTTTTGGTGACCATGTTCTCCAGAGATTCTTTTCCTGGGTTGGGTTGCTTTTATTTAATATGCTGCTACCATATTGGGTCTGGGGAAGCTGACACGGAGAATGGAACTGCATCCTACTGCTTGAGGATCATGGCCAAACCAGTTTCCTGCTTACTCAGGGTGGGTAAAGTTGTGGTGGGTCTGATCCCTTCCATGTGAAAGCTGAAACCAGAGCGCAGCCGTGGTGGAGTCTTGTGTCAGAAGGAGTGCTACCTTTGCTTGGCTGCAGAGTGAGCTTTGGCCATAATTCTGTCTTGTATCAGTTCCTCGGTCTCAGGTGAAGCTCCTTTGCAGCAAGTCTGCAGTTTGAGCTGTTGCTGCCCATGCATCCCCTGTGTGGAAGCTACAAATGAGCTCAAACTGGTCCCAAGGGATCTCTGCTTATCTCCGTCTGCCCTTCTCAGAGGTTTTAGAGATTTTAGAGGACAGTCTGCACAGTTTGGAACAGATCTCTGTCTGAAGTTAAAGTACAGGGCTTGTCTTGGTGGAAGGAGCCTGGAGGAGGATGGTTTCGTTCCAGTCATCTGCCAGGTCTGCTTATTAAAGCTGTTTGGTCCTGCTGAACTCAGCGCTCTGTGGAAGTTTGTGGGTTGTTGGTCTGTTTCCCACGTAGAAGCTCGGCAAAGCTAGAACTTAATTTTTGATCAAAATGGAAGTGTTTTTTCGACGAGCTTACTTTATTCCCATCTCTAAGAGGGCTTTGTTTTCCTGTTCAAACATTCAAGAACGTTTTGCAGAAGAGCGGCTCTGGGTGGCCTTTGCTCCCTGGTGGCCAGCAGGCAGGAGAAGGGGAAAACTCGTCAGCAGCGTCGTTCTGTGTCCTCGGGAAAGGCAGCTTTATTTCTGTGTCGGCTGAGTCCCTGGTGGGCAGCAAAGCTTCACAGTTCATGTTTAGAATGTGACCTAAAGGTGTGGGATTGTCCTTCAGCCCAGCCTGGTCCTGTGCCTGTTTGTGCAGCGAGAAAACCAGCGAAACCTAAACAAGTAGTAAGCAACCAAGTCTGCCCAGTGGGACTGGGTTTGCTCTGTTTGCTGCTGCCCATCAGTCTATTAAGAAAGAAAATAAATTGTTGGGTTGAGTGAAAAAATGAATCAGATTTTAAATTTTTAGCTGGAGGGAGAATTCAGACAAAACTTTCACTAGAAAAAATCATTTTGTTATTTCTATTTTATTTTATTTTTTTTACCAGCTCAGGGTAAGTTATTCAACTCCCTCTGTTACCCTCCAGCATTAGTTCAGAGCAGAAGGATTTTGCTTATGAGATGTATGTGCTCTTTTCAGAGTATTTTATGAGTGTTTTATTCCTCCTTGCTTCTGTTATGAATACAGTGAAAATGAAAAGAAAGATCCCTGTGCCTCTCATAGGCCCAGCATCAGGCAGCAATTCCTGCCTTCCTTTCTGATTGTGGGTGGGAAACCTGGAGTTTTATGAAAGGATGATCTTTGGAGATGCTAAAGGAGATTTTCGTCACTATGGAAAAGGTCAGCAAACGTATTGCCAGGGAATGACGTGGTTTGGTCTGGTCAAAGACAGAGGCCTTGGAAACAAAGCAGAGTATGGAACAAGTGACAGCAGAGTGTAGTTTTGATGAATGTTTCGCTATGCTGTGTAAACTTCTGAAGTTGGTTGTGTGATGCCAGTGAAAGAAGAAACAACTGATAAAGGTAAGTTGGATGAATTACATGCAGCTGGGAGCTGTAATGATGAGAAACGGATAAGGCTCTTGGTGCTCTGTGGATGGAGTGCTGAAGCTGGCTGTCAGTGAGATGAAACAGGAGCTCTTGCTAACATCAGCAGTCAAAACTGCTTTTCACAATGCTATTAAAGATTTACCCATTTCTTTTGCCTGTTGAATTTTCCGTTTGAAGCTTGTAGTGTTGGCTGAGGCTTTTAAGAAGCTTGTTCAGACCTATGAGATTGGTAATGTGAAGAAGTCGTCTGTGTGTGCAGCCCCAAGCACCCATTCCCTGCATGGGGCTCTGGAAGGAAAGTCCTGTCCGGCTCTTCTTTCTTGCAGATGTGTTCTTACACATCTTTAAGCTCCACCAAATGGTATTCTTAAAGTAAAGGTGTAGTTAGCTTATCCAAAGAAGTTTAGCAGTAGAAAGTCAAGAAACTTTCAATCAAGAACAGAGTTTAATAAGGTCCCAAGATCCCCAATTAATTTTCCTTATTATTTTTTTATATACTCATCAATTCTGGGCCACCACTGCATTGAGTGTCCTTTAAAAATAATTAATACTGCAATCCCTAAGCACTTGCAAGGTAAATAAGTTTAAAAGTTGAACCGTGGTAATGGTAAAGAAATAGAAACTGCTATTTCCTGTTCTTCCTATATATAACTGTGGGCCCATATAGCTAATAAAACATTTCTGGGCAGATCTGGATCGATTTAGAGATAGCAGCTGAAGCAGGATTGAATTGCAGCTGGATGTTGTTGAAATTGTACGAGCTCTCTTCTTGACGTTTTTTATATTCCAGCTTCCTCTTGCTCTTCTCCTCTTCCCTATAAAATCTTGTATTATCTGCAGGTTTTGACGACTTACTTTTTCTAATCTGGATTGCTTTTTGTTTTACTCCTTAAATAGAGATTAAGAAAATTTGAGTGTAATAATGGGCAACCAAATTATGTAAAAGGAAAAGCAAGCTCAGCTCAAATGTGAAGCACAGTGGTCTGAACGCCTGAGCCATGGGGCTGCGGCCCTCAGCAGTGGGCATGCCCTGCAGATCAGCTGGGCATCTTGCTCCATTCAAACTGCAGCCTTTGCTTCGCCGCTGGGTGACCAGAGAACCCAATTTATGTCTCGGTGACAGAGAACTTGGCTGAGAAAACTGATTGCTTGCAGCATCGAGAATGTTATGATGAGTTTGAAGTCTGGCTCTTAATGTCTGAGGAAGTATCTTGTACGGAAGATGCAGGCTTTAAATGCTCATATCTGACTTTTTTTGTGGAGTTAATTTATTTTTCCTGTAAAGTTGCTTTTTTCATCCATTCGGCCTGTCTGGAGCCAAGAGGAGGAGGGCCTTGCTGCCTGTGTGCACGCTGCAACCCAGCAATGTGTGCATTAGAGTTTATCAGTGGATGAGCGAGACTGGGTTTCTTCATTCTGTACAGCTAAACCAGAGCTCATTTTAACTGCGTGATTCGTCTTAAATGTTCAGGTGGGCCTAAAATTTCAGACTTTTCAATTTTCCAGTCACTGTAGGCAGATTTCTTTCTGAATAAATGCATTGTTTTGCTTTTGAAATCAGCCAACACAAGCGCTTCATTTTCACTTTTTGTTGATTCCAGCCTTGGTGACTTGCATACGTCAGAAATTTCACAACTTAAAAATGTGCCTATCCCTACAAATGACTTATTGATAGAAAAAGGTTAATTTGGCTCCCTTCAGCTTTTTCTCTCTCTCTCTCTCTCTCTCTCTTTTTTTTCTTCTTTTTTTTTCCCCTCTACTTAACTACTAAAAACAATTTCTGTTGAGAAACTGTAAGTTTCAGAAGGTTAGGGGTTTGCTTTCTCTGCTGAGTGCGTGTGCTTGGTGCGCTGAGCTGAGGAGCAGGTTCACAGCTCTGTTGTTCGTAGGAACGCCGAGGAGATGCTTCCCTCTCTGGCTGATTCATCTGCTGTTAACCACTTATGTTTTATTCAACTGAAGGTTCAAGTTCAACAGTCTGATATTTTTTGAAATAGTGAAGAAAATATTTTTGACCTCTGCGTTTGCAGTAAAATTTCCAGCAATAACCTTTTTCTTTTTTTTCCCCTTCCCTCGGTCTAATTTCCCTCCTCTCTTGAATTTCACCAGCACTTTTCTTTGCTTTCTCCACGTGTTCTGTCATCTCGCTTCTTAATTATGGTTTTCTTTCCAGGCTGGATGTGTGAGGGACCTGAATCCCAACTTGTGGGTAACGGTGTGGACCTCACGGGGGATGGGTCGCTAGCGATTCATTACGGGCATGCTCACAAGTGAGAGCAACAGTGTACCAAGTTGTTTCCTTGTAGAAAGCAGCTTCCCTCAGTGAGCAGCACAGTGGCACCTAGGTACTTGCTTTCCTGTTGCTTTCCCATCTTGGTGAGCGGCTGCCAAGCATGCCCAGCCCAGGGCTCTTGTCTCATGGAAGGTGATGATGCAAAAAAACCCAAAACATTGCTCTCATTGTGGCAATTTTAGCCTTGCTTCTCTTGTTTCGCTGCCTTCTTTGGAAGCAGTTCTGAGCCATCTCAGGAGAGGGCTCTGTGCTGAAATGTGCCTGTATGACAGTTACCTGCCCATGGCTGCCTGGAGTTTTCCTGCTAAAAGGAGGTGTGCAAACTCCTTGGAGCCAGGACAAGCTCCTCTCAGGGTCCTCCTTCTTTGGCAGGGACAGACACTATGGGGATGCCAGGTAGCAACTGTTTATTTGTTTGGGCAAGATCTAAAAGGTAAAAGTGCAAGGCTGCATTTGAAACTCCTTGTGAGCAGGAGGATGCCTGTTGCTTCAGCAGGCTCAGCTGCTAAGGCTGCTGGACTTGGGGAACACACTGTGCTGACACCCTATGCAGGAAACTGTCTGCCTTTGTGCAGTGTGAGTGCACCAGTGATGTGCACGGCGGCTGTGAAAGGAGCTGCCAGGGCAAAGGACAAGGAGGATTTCATTCCTAATATGTATGAGTTTGTTGTGCTGTTATTGTTTTGCTTTTTTCATTCAGATTCCAGAATTAATCTGCGTTGACTCAGTCCTTGAAACACTTTTTCAGTGCCTTAGAGATGTGATAAACATCTGACAGATGTTTTGTATTTTTTCCTTGTCTTCTAGCATCTACCCAGATATGCAGAGCTGCGTGCGTTCACAAAGTGTGGTCACAGTGGGATTTGTTATGATATCTCTCTGTCCCCATCACTGCAGAGATCTTATACATTGAATAAGACCTTTTAAAAATGAATTTGACAAAAAAGTAATTAAAAGCAAAGAATAAAGGTTAACACAGATTTGGTATAATTCCTCTAAAACTGCAGTTCTTGGCTAGTGCTTAAGCACAAGTGTGTTTTACGCAGTGAGAAGAACCACAGCTAAAATTTTATCGGCGCTTTGATTACCTGGCTTTCTCAATCCAGCAGCAGAGTAGCTTTAGGTGGGGTGGGAGTGTTTTCTACTCTTTTGCCACTAATTTGGGCAAGATGACAAAACACTACGTTCCATGCAAAGTGAAAATGGGGTTTTCCTGTTGCTCAACCCTTTGCTAAAGCTCAGAATCAAAACTGCTTTTTTTGAACCCTGTCCACAAGTCTTACGGGTCTTAGTCTGGAGAAGAGGAGACTCAGGGGAAACTTCATTGCACTCTGCAACTTCCTGAAGGGAGGTTGTGATGAGGAGGGTTTTGACCTTTTCTTCTATACAACAAACAGGACCTGAGGAAATGCCACAAGTTGTACCAGGGGAGGTTTAGGTTAAATATAAGGAAAAGCTTTTTCTCTCAGAGAGTGGTCAGGCACTGGGATGGCTGCACAGGGAGGTGGTGGAGTCGCCGTGCCTGGCAGTGTTCAAGAGGCGCCTGGATGAGGAGCTGCGAGATGTGGTTTAGTGCTGGTGGTAGCAGTGGTGATGGGAGGAGGTTGGGCTGGATGATTTTGTAGGTCCTGTTCAACATTGTGATTTTATGATTCTGTGATAGGCTGATGGGAGATGGGGAGAAGAGAGAATGGGAATGCGAGAAGAAAAAAGAATTTCAAATTTTTTTGCAGACTGTGTGTTGTTATCCTTTAGCTCTCTGGAATGCCACAAAACTTTTTTAAGCATCTACCATTTGTTACTTGACAGAGAGGGGCTGAGAGTCTGAGACTTGACTTGGCATTTTGTGTGCAACAGGCTGACAGATCAGTGCAACAACAAACCTACCAGAAATTACATGAAAAAGAATTACGAAGACACCAAATAACTAACAGATTGCTCACAGCCTATGTTCCTAATTCAGTGATAAAGGACTGGAAAGAGGGAGTTGCTGGAATTGTGCCTCTTGTCTTTGCAAAGGAGTGGACTTTTTTGAACCTCAGGGTGGGGTGGACACCTGGCTGTGTAAGCTCTAGATGCAGAAGAGAATCCAGCTAGGTAAGGATCTGCTTGAGGGGTGAGCAGGGTGTTGTGTCAGTAATTTTGCATCTTGCTTTGAGGCATCACAGCACCTTTTCTAGTCTGTATCTACACACAGTGAAAAGATTGAATTTTATTTGTATGAATGTCAGCTGGGATGTTTGGGCTGTAAGAAACCGTTCTCAGAGCAATCCTTTTTTAACAGGGACCATCCAGTGTGTGCAGGGTGGATGGGAGAAAGGTTTCTCCAAAAGCCAGTGGTCAGAGCAGATGTTGCGATGAGTGGCAAAGATGAGGAAGGGTTGCACCCCTCCTCCTGTTTTGTGGTCCAGCACTTGTGTGCAAGTGTCACAGTGCTCATTTAAATCTCTAACTGTCTGTGCTTTGTACTTTAGCCTAGTGTTGTAAGAGCAATACTTTTGCTCTCCATCTTTCCATGAAGTACGTGACTTTTTTTTCCTCTAAAAATTATTTATTCATTTACACATTTAGTGGTGCAGCTGATTGCTATGTAATCGTCAAACATTTCTTGCTACTTCTAAGTGAATTTTTAATGGTCAGATGGATTGCTTAGGAGGGACATTGCCATGCAAATTACACAATCAGCTGAATCTCAAATTGGAGCTGTGCTTTAGTAGCAATTAACTGGGAGTTACTTCTGTTTTCTGCAGTCCATAGGTACTATTACTGATTCTTCTCCGAGTAGCATTAAAGGCTTCATTACAGATCAAGTTGGTCATATCAACTATTTCTGAATGATGTGTTGCCTTGAGTTTGTGAAAGAAGAGCTTGTCTGGCCATGTTGTTAAGGCTGCACCACACTGAGTGTTAAAATAAGTGATATTTTGATGTCAACATGCTGATGTAAGTAGTGGGCTGTATGTACTGACTTGACGTGTTGACCCTGACTGTTTCAGATCCTGGGGTAGCCCTTCGAACTTACATGCATGCCTTTGAGAGAACTGAGGTTGTTGTTAAATTTCAAGAAGAGAAATCACTGTATCACTGCTTTCTCTTGATCTTGAATGGTCTTGAATTATTAAAGAGCCTCTTAAACAGTGCAGCCTAGTTTCCAAGCTCTGCAACTTTTAAACAGCATAACCATTGTGAGATTTAGTTCTGGAATCATTTAGACAATCTTTTCTGCATCGCTTAGTTGCAAAAACTGAATATTTTTCTTGTTTCAGAATGCTTTGTCTTAATTAAAAATAATAGTTCTGTGTACACGATGGTGCGGTGAATTCAGGCTAACCAACGTTTGAACAACACTTACTTATGCTTGGCTAAGTCTGAGCAGCTGCAGTACTGGCTGTGTCAGCTGACAGAACCGGACTTACTGTGGGGATTACGTGGGGATCCAGGTATCTTTAAATACGGCTGAGGCATGGAAGTATTTCTTATGCTGCTTGCGAGCAGAAATCAGACTTTATTGTGAAAGCAGGAGATGATCTAAACTTGGAACTGCTTAAAAAAACAAAAACCAAAAAACACCTATGTTGTGCGGCTTTGACAGCGAATAAGAAGATTTTGAAATAACGATGTTGAGGTGGCACTTCTGTCCTTTTCTTTGGGTTAGATGTTTTCATACAGGAAACATCTCACGTGTTTCTCTAGGATGCAGGTGGTGATGATGCGTGATGTTGGCCACAGCCTTGCCCTTGGCACAGTGAAACCAAATAAGGCCTGCAGTTGTTTGTAGCTGTTGTTAATATCCCACTTGTTAACATCAGGGAAGTGGCGTGTCTCCCTGAGTCCTAGGTCTGAGTTGCTTTGTTCTCTAGTGCGTAAGTGATAAGTGAGCTTTGTGTAGCAAAGGGGAATGTTGCAACAGGAAGATCAGTCCAGCCTGCCTCCCCACACGTACAGACGTGGCCATGTTTCAGCTGGCACGGGGCACGGTCCTGCTGCACACCGCTGACAGGCTGCGCTTGAAGCTGGAGTCTTGGCTGTGGGACAGCTTCAGGTCCTGCAAATCACTGGGAGCTCCATGTGACACAGAGGCCTTTGTGTTCTGGGTGATTGTTGATGTTTACAGCCGTACGAGTTGACTTGTGCTTTGTATGTGGTGCACTGACAGAGATGCTGTTTTCCCACTTTGTAAAACTTTCGCAAGGGAGAGCTGACCTTTATCTGGCTCTGAGGCAAGGATCCTCAGAGGGATCCTTTTCTAGTGAAAGGCTTAGCCCCTCCACGTCTGATACCTGGCTCGTGCTGCTGGGCAGGACTGGCTGAAGGCAGGCGTGGGAACGCACCGTTCTGCCTGAGGGGACGAGTGGGGCTGGCTGTACTTGGTGGTGTGGGCTGGGGACTGTCTCTGCCCGTGCACGAGGGTTCCACTTGGTGGGATAACAAGCACAGTGTGCTATTTTGATGGCTGTTGTTGGCTGTGTGTAATAGGGATGTCCTGACTGGCACATGGTTTGCTTCTGTGTGGAGCTGCTTCAGCAAGGGCTGCAGGAAGCAAGGGAGGAGGAGAGCATTAATTAATTTTGATTTTTCTGCAAAGCAGCGTCCCATGGACTCTGGTATGTTCACAGCCAGTTTTCCTGCTAGTGTACTTGTCACAGATTAAGCCATGCTGTTTCAGTCTTTAGGTATAATTGCATTAAAAGAGTCAGTTTGGGGTTCCAGGCTCCTGGACAGTGCCAGAGGTGCAGAAAAGTCCTTTGGGAGTCTGTCCTTGGATGCTCAGGTACAGAGATGTAACAAAGAAACACAATCTGGCACTTGTTGAACTTCCTGTGGTCGCTGATGGCCCAGTCTCCCATCTGCTGTGGTCCCCTGCCTCTTCCATTCTGGCACTGTGCTGACTGTGGCAGCTGCAGGATGCAGTAAGCCCCCTGTGGCTGAGGCCAGCAGCCCTCCTGTGCTCTCAGGACCTCAGAGCTCCCACCAGGCTGTTCTTGTGCTGATTCAGTACCTAAAGGACTGTGTACATCTGTACCATGGGGGCTGGAGGTCCACACCAAGCAGCTTTGCACCCTCCTGTTGTGGAACTTCTCCAGCGAGGGTCAATTTTAATAGTTGGGTTCCGCTCTGTGAGAGGAATTAAGCGTAATAACGCGTTAGCCTAGGCTGCTACCTGCCAGAGTCAGACAGACTCAAGGCTGGGATAAAAAAAGATTGTCATCTGATTTTTCCGTCTGGATGAGATTGCTCAGTTCGCCTGCAGACTGTCTCTGGGAGCGGCTGCCTGCCTCCTTGTGCTGCTGGAGGAAGCCGGCCCCTGAAGGGGGGCTGAAGGAAAGCTGGGGAGGGACTCCTGATCAGGGAATGTGGTGGTGGGACGAGGCCGTGGCTTTAAACTAAACGAGAACAGCTTTAAATCAGATAGAAGGAAGAAATTCTTTACTGTAAGGGTGGTGAGGCCTGGCACGGGTTGACCAGCCAAGTTCCCCTTTCCCTTGGGCACTGGAGGGGTTAGAACTAGATGTCTGTAACGTCCCTCCCAGCCCGCGCCGTTCTGAGAGCATCGTGACAGTGTGCAGGTCCAACCAGTGTCTCTCAAAAATGCCACCTCTCCCCCAGCTGCTCGCAGGCCTACTGTGGTTTCAGGCACGGGAAACATTTATGTAAAATGTTTGCATCCTGTTTGTCACCATTTTGTAAGAACATCAGCAAGTGAATGAAGCAATGGGTGTAAAGTATCAGGTATGCTAATGCCAAAATGATGTGGCTGGCCCTCCATAAAATGAGGATTTCCATTTAATATCTAGAAATTAATTAGAATGAGACCATTCTAGCTGTCTCTACCTGTTCAGTCAAGCTTCCCTGATCAAATTAATTTTATAACAAAAACGCAAATAGTAATTAGCATGGAAACAGCATTTATTATATTTATCCTCCAGTGGCTGCAGTGCCTCAAGACTTAAGTCTGATTTGCAACTTTCTGTACACAGATGCGGATGTGCAGAGAGCTGTAGGATTGCAGCTGGTAAGGCCAGCATGTCGGATGTGCACTATGATGGCTGCTTCGGCGTCTCATTTCCTGCCAGTTTGTAACTGTTTCTGGATTTTTTGATTGTAAAGGGAAAGAGGGTTTAGGCAGCAGGGGGAAATGACTTATCTGAATGTCCTTCATCTGGATGTGATTTGTTCATTTGGGGCGTAAACGCTATTCTGATCTTCTATTTATGTGCTTAAGTCTATAGTTTGCTTCCTTGTTAGTTTTATTTTTAACTGCAAGGTTTTTTTGTAAGCAATCCAAGTGGTGCTGTAGTGCCAAAGAACCTACACTTCCTTGGTGAAGCAATTATCACAGTTGGCAGAAATAGAACTGTCTACAAATGACACAAATACAGTAAAGTACAGACCAGTGGTAACGCCAGTCAGTCTTCAGAATTGACTTCTAAGGATTTATTATTGTTATTATTTTTTGGCAATTTCAATTTATTTTCTAGTAAAATAAGCAAACAAGGCTGTTGTTCAACTTCTAGCCTAACCTGCAGGTAATTATTTGAAATCAAGTAATTTCTAATCTCCAACTCTCCCTTGTTGCATGTGGCTTTTTGGATGGGCAGTGTGTCAACTGCTAACGAAATTTCAGATTTTAAGAAGGCTTTTAGTCATACAAGTCAGGATGATAAAATGCGACTTAATGGGGAATGCTCCTTTACTGCAGGCTTGATCAATAAATTAAATAGATTAATGAAGTTGAGCTGTCAGGAGTAAGGCTGGTAGGGCTGGCCATTTAGAAGAGGCAAAAACGCATCCAAAAGAGGCTGCTTTTAATGGACTGTTCTGGAGAGCATGTGAATGAGCAAGTACATGAAAAGTCGAGTAGTGTGAGTGCCTGTCGTCTGATCACAGGCACTCTGAAAGTAGACGAGTGCGTCTGTGTGCAGGCATTACATTCACTTATCAAGCTCCTGGAGGTTTTGCACTTCGAGTTCTGAGGAAATGAACTGACTTGTGATGCGCGTGTGTAGTCTTGGATATCTTCAGTTATTTTTTAATCTTCAGTGAGCAATTTTTATTTTTTTTTAATGCACATCTACATGTGTGTGTATGTACAGCTCTCATCACTGCACACTGTAGAGCCCTGTCGTCCTGGCCTGGGTGAGCCCTGAGGCAGTTCTGCAGGCTGCTGTGGAGGTGAGCCTGCCACTGAGCCGGCTCTCCTCCATCCTGCAGTAGCCAGCATTTAGGAGGGATGGCCAGCAGAGTGAATTGCCCGCTTGCTGAGAAGCAGGAGCTCACAGGGACTCCATAGCTTTTGTTTTCCCGTGCACCTTATGTTGCTGACGGATGGTGCCGGCATTTCTCTAGCTGTTCTGACTGGTGGCTGAGGGAGCTGTGATGTGGATGTGCCCCTGAGGCATGGTCCCATGGGGATGTGGTGGAGCAGCACTCCCTGGGGCAGAGGAGCTGCTTTGCCATCGGCCTCCTCGCTCCCACGTATTGCTCTGCTGGTGCATTGGGAGCGAGGTGTTGTGAGCTTCCCAGTGCAGAAAGCGAAGCAGTGCATATCACTGCAGTTAAGATGCATCTCTGTTTTGGTACTTCCAGTTTAGCTGTAAAGCCCTGACCATATGGATGTACTCCTACAGCCACTCTGGAGACAAGCTGAGAATAAAATGAGCTGTATGCAAGTGCTGTAAGCCTCTGTAAGTGAAACCTGCCTGACGAACCAGAAACATGCCTTTTTGGTGTATAACAAAAATAAAATTCTCTCCAGACATCAAACCTTATGTATGTTCAATTCTTGTTGATTAAATAGTTGGGAGTTTAAAACAGTGAGGAAGCAAGCCAGGGACTCTGATGCTGCATTGATGATCTGTCAGGAGAGACGTGGGAGAATTCGGAGCTAGAGAATTGTGCCTGGCTCTGCAGGAGAGGCTAAGAAGCCATCCTGGTTCTGAGAAGGCCGTGGGGTGGTAGGATGCAAGGAGGAGCAAGAACTTGCTCTTTGTTTTCTCAAGGCTGTTGAGGTCAGATGGAAGGGAAGAGGTGGGGAACAGGGGAATGTCTGACTTGGTCCACTGAAATGCTAATCAGCTGTGGTGGGAGAAGATGAAAACAGGAGTTGTGCCTGATGGTAACTTGTTTTTGCAGCAAACAAAGAGTTACTGGATTGCTTCCCATGACTGCTCAGGGAGACACTAAGAATTAGTGCCCCTTGCTGTGGCTGGACTTTTCTCCTGAGGACTATGGACAGAATTTAGAAATGCTCCCAAGTGACTGAAGCACCTCAGCTGTTAGGTGAGCTGAGCTCCCACAGCTCAGTGCTTTGGTGATGCTGGTCTGTGGGATCTTGATGAACACCTTGCAAAAGGCCCTGATAGTACTTTGGCTGTAGGAAAGATGGGCTTGTTTTTTTTTTCTTATACAATTATCAGCAGCTGTGAAGAATGATATAAATTGCGTGCCGTATGGAGCACCTATATATAAAAACCTGACATATGGATGTTGTTAAGTTCTCAGAAGATTCCACATGCTTGAAGTCACCCACGTTTTAAAAACACTGTTTGGGAATTATTTGTTGAGTTGTTATGTTGAATTCCCAGACATGAAACCAGGAAAATGGTGCTGGAAATGTTTGTAGCATGCAGCCAGTTCTGAGTTCCTCCTTTTTTGCAGCAGCACAGCTGGCTTTGAGAAGGATGCCCTTGGGTGAATATTTTCATGATGGCTGTCTGTTACTGGATCCATTAACCTGGTGGGTCAGAACCCGTTTGTGCTTGCTGGCATTAGCCAGACCTTTCCTTTGTCCCTTTTTGTCTCCTGGTCCAGGTGAACAGCCTGCCAGGCAGCGCTCTGCTGGAGCCCAGAGTGAGCAAGCAGTTGAGCTATGGATGGAGCATGTCAACTCCATGCACACAGCAAATCAGGTTGGGTGAGCAAAGGGTGTGGATCAAGGAAGATGTGTATGAACTGGGAGGCTTTTAAGCTTTGTTCACTGTTTGAGAAGCCTTTAGCAAGTGCTGTAAAATCCAGTTGAATACTACACAATTGCTTCACCCTCTCTTGTCCCTGAGAAAGGCAGGTAGAAGTGGATCCATCAGATCTCCTGATTTCTGGCCTTGTTTGAAGTAAGTGTGAAGTGAAAACTCTGCCTGTACCTCGAGGACCAGGGTCTGGGGAATGCTGCCTCCTCAAGTACTTTGCTCCTGCCTGTGCCTGCTGAGCTCCCTGCTCCCACACTGCCCTTCTTGCAGGGCAGCACGAGGGATGTGCTGTCCCCAGATGTTAGTATCAGTCCTGTAAGTTTTCAACTGAAGTCATCTCAAATTGCTGCTGTCCTCTCTGTCAGTTCTGTTCTGGTGGGATGGCAGGGGGTTGACAGTGATGTGAATTGTGCTTTCTGAAATACTTAGTCTGGGGTTTCTTTGATGCCAAATAGCAGCAAGCAGCGTGCTCTGGTATTTGTTTATTTAGGAGCTGTACTTACAGGTGTACATAAGCCCCTTCCTCCCCAGAGAGCTGTTGAGGTGCAGTTAATTCCATTACCAATGAGCATTTGTTGTGATCCATGAGGCAACAGGACAGGGAGCCTCCAGCAGATGCCTGTACATCACTTCCATCTGTAATCAGCCTGTTAGGACTCTTAGTTCATAGCGACGTCTTAGTCATGTGCATGTGCTGTGCTACAGTGGATCATGCTTGCTTAAAATCCTTTGGAGGAAAGAAACATTCTTCTGGCTTTTATTTGAAATGAAAGCTGTTCCCTAGAGTCATGTCAGCTGCAGAAATCCAGACCCCAGCACAAGTGTCTGCATTAGAATCCAGGCTTTGGGCTGCATTACAACAGTGTAACTTCGCATGTCACATGCAGAGAAGGCAGAGCAGCAGCACAAGCACTTAAAAGATTGCATCCGTACTTTGAAATGGAGAGGCTTTTGAAACTGTGGGGCTGCAGGGAGGGGAAAAAGAACAATTGTCTCCTCTCTTTGCCTCTCCCAGCCCCCTTCCTCCAGGCCCTGTCAGTTGTGAGCTTTTAACTTTATCTGAAATGATCTGCTTGTCTCTCGGTAGTCTTCCCCGTATTTTAATTGGGCATGGCAGGTAAGGCATAAAGTCAAAGAACTGGAAATAACCTGTAAAACTGAACGGTGGAGCCAGAAAAGTGCCTTCATTTAATGGTGGTGATGGCAACTGCTGTATTTTTGGAAGAATTTGTAAACTGATGATTACTTCATGCAAAGTCACATGAAACTTCTAATGCCTTAGAACATGAGCAGGGATGGCAGAGTCTGCTGGGAGAGTGACAGCACTGTGCTGGAGGTGCACCTTGTTGCAGATCGCTGTGCACTGTGCTGGCAGCAAGCCACGCTGATGGGTTAATGGATTGCTTTGCATTTAGGATCGAAGTCCTAGTCTTTGGGTGAGGTGTTACATGCGTTATACATGCGTTACATGTCTATGCACGTGTTATACATGTATACACACAAGGTGTGTACAGCATGGTCCCCCACAGGGATATCAATCTCCCTTGTTCTGTTTCATAGAGCACTCATTGCCATGATATAGAAGTGCCTTTTGTTCCCTTAGTAAGCTAAAGAAACTCCTATTTCATATTGGTTTGTTTTCTCCTGGTTCCTCCTGGAGAGTGTGTATTTGAGAAGTATGTGTGTGTTATAGGGATGGTTTTGTCCAAGGAACTCTTGAAGTGGAAAGGATTAGGATTTATGGTAAGATCACGGTTCCTGGGGCATTTCATTCGTCAGATCAGCTCACCCATCTTCTCTCCTGCCTTGGCAGGTAAATGGATATTTCACATACAAACACAAACATACTACCTACTGAGCCTGGGTTGGAAGCTGTGTCTGTGTTTTGACTCAGACAAAATGAGCTAAAGAGCAGTTATAAACTGCACAAAGAGTTTTGGACTGAACACTGTTGAAGACTCTCTTTGCATGCATCCTCTGCCCTTGCTCTACTCTTTACTATGGAACTAAAGCAAAAGGAGGAAGACACTTAAGACTGTTCAGATTTGAGATGCAAACGACCAAAGTTCTGGTGGGATGAGCAGGGCGTAGTGACTGGAGGCTTGGGGATCAGCTTCAGGATTCACATCCATTGTGAGTCTCTGCTTAGTGCTGTGGAAGGTCTTTCAGGATCTGAGCGATGGCGAAGGATGTGGCAAAGGTGGGGAGGGACAGAAGCAGTGATGCCATAGATGGTGGTGCACCAATCTGTGTGTCACAAGCAGGTTTTGGGTGCTTCGGATTCCTCTTGTTCAGTTTGGGACTGTGCACACTGTTCCTGAACCTGCTTTGGCAGGGGGTTGGACATGATGATCTCTGGAGGTCCCTTCCAACCCCTACAATTCTGTGATTCTGTGATTCCTTGAGCACACTTGGACAGAATTACCAGTTTCCTCAATGATCTTCTGAGAGGTTGATTCCAGTAACAGGGAGTGATGTTTTGCAGATGGTGATTAACTTCTCCTTCGCTTGAGGAAATTCTGCTGTGCTCTGCCTTCCTGCCCTGCTGGGGAAAGCAGTGGCTGAGGGCTGTCTCGGGGTACCTGCTTTGTTGCTCCTGCAGCTGGTACTGGTGGATCTTGTGCCTTGGAAGCATGAAGAGGTGAGTGGGTGTCTGTGAAAGCCTCGCTTTGAGGAACTTCAGTAACATCCTGAGGAAACTCCAAGGACTGAAGCCACTTGTGGTGCTCAGGGACACGATTTAGTGGAGGATTGTTAGAGTGGTATGGTTAGGTCATGGTTGGACTGGATGATCTTTAAGGTCTTTTCCAACATGAGCGATTCTGATTCTCTCGGGCTGCCTGTGCTGGTGAGAGGAGGAGCTGCTCTCTTGCTCCTGATCCTGCTTTGGTGCCACACTTTGTCCATGAATTCTTCTACACCCTGCAGGAAGTGAAGCAGTATTCACATGTACAGCTCTTAGCTGTGCAGTCCAGCTTAGGAGAGCTGAGAAGATCCATTCTGTAAGGCAGTGTCAGCCTGCGGTTCCCAGGGCTGGCACAGCGTACTGACAAGAGCAATGCATGCAGCAGGCTGCAGTGGGACATGCTGGAAGGCTGCACCCCTGTTTCACTGAAGGGTGTCTCATTTACAGAAGTGTTAAACCTTTTCCTAAGGCTTTGGTTTGTCCTCACATTCCCACCCACACAGCTCTAAATAAAATACAGATTTTCCCATCTATGATTAATTTTTTGTTTTCAGGGTAAGCTACAAAATAGTTGAAAAATTAAGATTTATCTCTCTGCTGGTTTCCTTCTGCCTTCTTAGTTTGCAAATGAAGGTAGAATCATTTCATGTCATTTGTCTTCTTAGAACTTTGGCCAGTTTTAATTCAGTAAAAAGCAGTAGTCATTCCTCAAATTTATCTGCAAATTACATTGAATCTTGTTGCGCTTCTATTGGGTGGTAATGATTTATATGCCTTCTAATAATTTATCTGATTATGCCAGCTGTGTTCAATTTTTAAAGATTATCAAGTTAATGCTCTTGTGTGGGGGACAAAGAAATCATTTTCATAGTTCCTACTGCAGTATAATCAGTGCCATGTTTAGTTCATTAATGTAGCGGCATATATGGATCACACAGCCGATTTATTACAGGTATTTAATCTCATTAGACTTGAAGTTGCACAGAAGCTGTGTGTTCAGAGATCTCTTGCACACAGTGCGTGTGTCACCACGTCGGTGGTTCTGCTGCGTGTGTGTCTCCGTGCTCTGCAGCTCTGGAGGGAGGTTTCTGTGCTGGGTGAGGATGGGACCGGCGGCTCTGTGTCAGTGGGAAGGATGAATGACAGCGTGTCAGGAATCCCAGTGGCAAAACGCATTGGTCCCTGCTCTCCTTTTCCTTATTTCCCAGTAATTCTTCCCCGCGAGCCTGCGGAGCCCTCTCAGCCCCTTATCTTCAAAGGGCTGACTTGAGGAGAGGAGATAAGCACACACTTTAAGATTAGAAGTACTTGTGGCGATTTCGGAGTCGGTTCTGTTCTCGGAGGTAAACAGGAGATGGGTGATTGTTAGGAGGGGCAGAAAGAAACGCTAAGGACTGAAGGAAAGCAGTTCTTCTATCTGTATATCCAATGCCTGTGAAGCTTCAAGTGCCTCTCCCTTCCTGTGTGGACTGTCTGCTCGGTCTCTTTGCTATTCCTTTTGGAAACTGTGCCTAACTCCTGGATAATGTGCCTCCCACGACAGCTGACAAAACACAAAGAAGTGGGAAGATGCTTCAGCTTTAGAGGGAAAACTCTTTGTGAAATAATAATGTACTTTTTCTTGACTTGTATAGTTGGAGAAGCACTGGAATGAAGTGATTGCATGAGTGCAAATAACCCCCAACTTTTTGGACTAACTTTTCTCTTGGAAAATTAATGTTTCTTTCTGAATACACTGTCACAAGTTACCACAGGCTGGATGCTGCCCACGCCTGGCTGTTCCTGGCCCAGCGCTGCTGTCAGGTTCGTGCTGCCATAGTGCAGGGCCATGCTTGGGAGCGGGCTGCTTTAACACCTCTCTTCTTTGGCTTTTTGACATTATTTGGTTATTAAAGACAGCTGTGTGCGCACAGGCACATCTGTGGGCTTGCTGAAGTGTGAAACCTCTTCACAGCAACGTTTAATTCACATTGACGTATTTTTGCTTCTGTCTGATACCTGGCTGCAGTCTGGCATGTCTTTTGGCTCTTTGCTGTTTTACAGATGGCATGTAGCAAAAAGCTGAAAGCAAGGAATGCCCTCTGTGATCTGCAGAGGTATGGTGTGAGAAATGGGGCTACCAGGGCTGTCCCTGCAGCCGCTAAGAGGTGGCTGTGCTTCAGCAGTTCCTCCTTTCTTGCTGATGCTCTCCTTTAAGTTGTTTTTACATTTACACTCCTACAACCTCTTAGTTACCAGAGCAGCTGATGCTTTGCTAAGAGGATGTTCTCAGCCTCATCTTTTCACATGTTTGGTTATTAGGGAGCACAACAGTCCTGTGCTAGATTTCCTTCTGCGTACGCATGAATAGAAAGGCCTACTTCTACAGGAGCTGCCTTTTGTACCTAGAGAGTGTTTAAGTTTGTGCAGCTGCACACTGAAACACAGCTGATGACAGCTCCTGGAGCTCCCAAGTTCAGTTTTGGTGCACACATGGCAGCACCTGTCTGTGGAGCCCTGGGAACAATCTGCTACAGCCCTGCACCAGCACCTGTAGGACCTTTCCCTGCCACCAGCCCTGCAGCACAGCGTGCCCATGGGTGCCCTACTCGCAGCTTCCTCCCAAACCTTGGCATTCTCCCTGCATCTGTAGTGTTTTTTTTTGTTTTGTTTTGTTTTTTTCCTGGAGATGTGAAATGTTTGTTCCCTGCCTGCTGGCCTCTTGCTTGTTTTTGGAAGCAGTGTGGAGAACTTCATGGCCGTTTGCTTCTGCTCTCGGCTTGATTAATCTGTTCTTCCACCAGGGCTCTGTTATGAGAGAAGATTAATATTACAGAGGAGATGCTTGTTTGTTGCAAATATTTTGTTTCCTTTCTCTGCTGGGAATAGTGGTGTAAACACCAGGCAATCCGGCTCTAAGTAGCTGAAGCGTTGGTCTTGCTATTCCAACTGCTCATCATTACGCTTGAGGATATGGTTACAGCTGATTATACAGAAATGCCTGAGCCGTACGTTTTACATTCTCAATCAGCACATTATAGATGAACTGTGAAAAATGGAGATAGCTTTTTATGATAATTGGGAGATATTTTCCTTGAAGTCTGCAAGACTCTCAAGAGAAGTCGAATTGCTTGTCTGTAATGTTGTTATGAGCTTTACCGGTATTTACTTAACATACAGGTTATTGCTACTGAGCATTTTTCTTCTGGCTCTCTGTCAAAGGCTGCGTGCTCTGAGCTGGCTCCTGGAATTGGTACCCTCAGCACAGTGGTGTGCTTGGAAGCCTGTTGTGGTGCAGGGAGCTGCCCCTTGGGTCACTGCCATGGGACCAGACGCTACCCTGGCAACTACAGCTGGGCACAGAGTACAGCAGGGTCTGGGCACCCCATGGGGCAGGGAGAGCAGCCCAGGGAGGGCTGCAAAGGGGTGTTGCAATGACAAGTGCTGCAGCTGCATGCAAAAGGGACACTTGGGTGGAAAGAGAGAAGCTGTAGTTTAAAGAAATAGCTGAAAATCTCAGCTTATTTGAGGCAATGAAACTCCAGTGCAGCAGGATGAAATCTGTGAGATTTGGTTGCAAAGGACTCAGCTTTTCCTCAGGTACATGGCGTGCAGAGGGGAATAATATCAGATGGGAAATGAAAGGCTTTCTGATTGATCTGCCATGGCTTTATGGCAAGCTGTGTCCTTTCATGGTATGATTCCCATTGCTTTGGGAGTGGTGGCGGTGCCAGGAAGGTGTGTGCTGACCTGTATGACACAGATGTGCTTGTGTCAGGAGTTGTGCAGCAACTATGGTTTGCTCATAGATTAAGTTACGCTTTGGAGGTGTGATGCTAGTGTCTGGGCTGGTAGCATTGGCTTGGCGACCACTGGATCCCCCATAGTGTGCAGGGCACGATATGTTGGCAGTGCAGACTGCTCTCATCTCACCCTCACGTTTGGGGAGGGCAAGGGAGAGCCGACAGAGCTGCCTCTGTCAGTGCAGTGTTCCTGCAGCGTTGGCTTACAGCCGTAAGCCAGAGATGCCCAAACTATTACTCCCCTCCTTCTGGACAAGGCTGTGCAGGAGCAGAGTGATGCAGAGCGGCGTTTCCTAGGGCCGTGCTCTGAGCCCATTGCCCCAGGCTCTTTCCAGCAGCTCTTCTGCTCTGGCTGCAAGCCCTGCTCACTCTGGACTCCCTGAGATACTTGGGGTGAGTGGGGCACCAGCAACAAGCTGAGGACGAGCTGTGACTTCTCTGCAGCTCATGCGCAAGGGCTTGAAAAGGAGAAACGGCTCTTGGTGGGGATGGGTTCATCAGGCCAGGCCTTAGGGGTCAGGAGGCTGTGGAGCAGCAGGATGTTAAATAACCACTCACCATGAAGAATGAGCTTTTCTTTTTTATCTCTACTTTTTAAAATGCACTGGTCAACTGCGATGGCCACCTCCTGCTGCAGAGAGGTCCAGCACAGCACAGGACATCCTCTGGCTGCCTCTGCAGCAGTGGGCTCCTCAGCAACTGCTGTGCTCTTCCCAAAGCTCCAGGCAGGAGGGATGGGACTGCTGAGCCCTGTCCCCAGCTGCTGGGTTCCTGCACACAGAATGGTGTCTGAAGAGAGCTGTGCCCACACCGACAGAAGGATGGATGCCCCTGCCTCGAGGTTTCACCCACCCTGGTGCCCAGCTGTAGAGCGGGCAGCTGCCCCGTGTGCCTGCACACCTGCACTGGGAGGAGTGCTTGTGCCCACAGTTCTGCGTTCCTCAAAGCAGGCTGTTGGTGCTGAAACAGCCAGGGAGCTTGCCCAATAATTCAACGATGTAATTGACTGTGTTGTCTTAAATGCTTCTGCAGGAAAGCAGAACCTGTCAGAGTCTCTGCTCATAGATGGTGCCCACTGCACAGTACACTAAATAAGTGTCAGGGCAGCGGGTTTGCAGCATTGAGAAGGGAGCTGGAAGTGGATGCTGTAGGCTTACATTTGCAAGGCTCTGTCCTATTCTCTGACTGCAGTGACATAAAGCAGTAAAGCTGTGGACCAGGACATTCAAAAATGTAACATGAAAACAAAGGGCTGTCAGCCTGTGGCACTGAAGGCTTTTAAAAATTAAAATGCCACCTCATTTACTAGAGTCATCAAAAGTAATGATAAAAAATGTAATTGCTTCTGATGAGACAAATGTTCCATTAAGTAAAGAATATGGTAGATCTCATTGGCTTGGGTAACCCAGGGAGCTATATTTCTCAGAGTTCAATCTGTGAGTGACCTGGAGATGATACATGCTTAATATCAGCGGTGTGAGCAGCCACTAATTTCAGTGATTATGAAGAAATCCAAATCCTCTTTGTGATTGTGACCACGCTCCCATTTGAGTTCAGCTTAACTCAGGTTTGGCATTGAGAGCTCAGTTCCAAAAAGCATTTAGCTGTTAGGTGGCTGGGTGCATGTCTGCATGTAGTGTGCTTCCTTTGTCTGTCTGTGGCCTGGACGCATTCATGCTCTGATTCAGAAGGACTGTGAGTGCAGGAGGAGCTGCTTGCTGTGCAGTTCCAACACAATTTAATGGACAGAGTGTTTTGGTGCTGTTTTTGCTTCTGAATCTGTTAAAATGGAGAAGATGATCACCTATCAAAACTATTAGATTTGGTGTTTAACCTGAGCCAATATCTGCAGTATGTAAACATGCAGCAACAGTACCAAATGATCATTCATCAGCTGTGACAAAAACAAAAACAGTGAGTAATCCTTCGTAATTCTTCTGAGTTTTGAGCCTACAGCTTCTTTAGACCTTTCTCCTATGCGTGATTTAAAAAAAAAAACAAACAAAAACCCAAAACAATGCAAAATAGAAAATACAAGTATGCTTGCAGCAGTTAGTTGGCAGATGTCTCAAAGAAATAATAAATGTCTGCTGTGATGTAGACGAGGATCGGACATGCTGTGCTAAATTCAGTTGGCGGCTGTAGGCAGTAGGACTGAGCGAGGCAGCGCTGTTTGTAGCAGGAATGAACCTGGCCAAGCAGTCACGGGGTAATGAGTATGGACTAATGCAGTCACAGGTGTTGCTGCAGCCTCCAGCAGTAGCCAGAGGAGGTTGAGAGCAAACAGTGTATACAGCATGGCCCAGCCTTCCAGCTGCATCAGCCACCAGTCGCCTGAGGTGGCTGGGTTGATGTGTGAGCCGTCCACGTCAAGTGGGAGAAACAGCTTTAGGAACAGCAAGAGTGCCTGCAGTTGCAACTTCTTGGTCTGGGCTTTGTGGGTTTGTGCTTTAGTAAAGAGAAACATGAGTCTTTGTATGTGGAAATGCTGAGTGTGTAGTGTGTAGGTGCTATTGTTAGCCAAGCTGCAGTTGTAGCAACAGAGAGTTTAAAAATAGTGTGGCCCTTTGGGAGGAAACTTAAGGTAATGGTGTGAATTAATATATCGTATTTATACCGAGAGCAAGCTTTTCTTTTAGGCAGGGAGTTGTAATTGCAGCCTGTTGTGCTTGTGATACAGATCTCAGATCCATGCGGGGCTTCTCGGGGCGCTGCAGGAAGGACAGCTGTGGCCAAAGGTGCGGAGAGACCTGCGTGGCCGTGCAAGGCAAGGACTGCCTGCACTGTGAGACTGCGGGGTTTAAATTTAGAACTCCTTGAGACCCAGTGTCAAGTCAGAGATGCGTTGTTCAAAGCGTATAATCAGCTCCGAGTGGCTGCCTTGTGAAATCTCAAGAGTGGAAACTGGCCTCGGGCTAGCAGCCGTCTCTGCCACATCTTGCTCGAGTGAACTTTAATTTGACTCTTTATCAAGAAAAGCTCTGAGAGAAAGAAGGGGAAAAAAAATGAATGCAGAGTGAGTTGCATAAAATGGCCTTTGTATGGCTAAAGCTGGGCTTGCCGGGGACTTGGCAAGGACTTCTGTGTGCCCTAAGAGAAAGCAGAGTCCCATTACAAAGTATGTGGTTAGAGGTGAGATGGAGGGGAAGGAAAGCTTGGAGAAATGCAGCAGCTTTGAATTTAAAAGCTCCTTTTGAGTTTGCTAGGTTGAAAGCTTGCAGGATTGTTCTGTAAGTGCAGTGATTTCAAATTGGGCAGTCAGAACCTGGGATGATTTGGGAAGCAGGCCGTGCTCAGTGCATGGTGTTCTGTGCTTCGGCTGCTGACAAAAAGAGCATCTCTGCGAGCACCTACTTGTTGTTTGTTGAGCTCAGCAAAGGATTCAAACGCTGCCTGAAACTTCCAGCAGCTTCTGGCTGGGGAATCCTTCTGGGTCTTTATCGTGTGAAATCTGGATTATGAAAGGAGATTATCAGTGTTACGAAACTCGGTAAACCTCGTCGTGTCTCCCTTGATTTGATGCGGTTTTATTGTAATCTGCTGTGCTGGAGACCAGGGAACATTTTGAGTCAGTGGTGTTCCTCAAGTCTCAGACAATGTAAAATAAATGAGGTATCAGTGACAAATGGAAGCTTAATCTCATTTTGGGGGGAGATGCTTCCATTGCGCTGAGCAGAGACTAAATTCAAAGGAGCCAGTTAGAGTCTGCTGACCAACTGACATCTGAAAACCAATTTGTTCTTAAATGATTCCAGTGATAGTCCAGAAATTGAGCTTTTTGTCGTTTTTATGGGTGAAATATTTGATATTTAGCAAACTCTGTATTTAACACGTGTCCGTATGTTGATGGCAAACACAAACATTTATATGAGGTAACACTGGAAATCTGTATTCTTCACACATCGGAAGGGTGTCTGAGTCCATTCTGTTTTCCCTAAAGGAATATCAGAATAATTTTCTAAAAGGAAATGGGATTTAAAAGTCATGTTTAGTATCGAGTATTCTAAATATACAGATCTAGTAGAAAAAAATGATTCTCATTTGTTGGTCTTCTTCCCCCTGAAGAAAAAGGTGAAAAAGGTGGCATAATCTCATTATGTGTACATACAGAATGCACGGTCCAAACGGTGGAGATATACAGGCAGAAATGGAAGTAGTTCAGTGTTCTGAAGAGGAGGAACCAGTGGTATCTGCCCGTACAATTGCAGTCTGCTCAGTGCCAGAATCCTCCCTCGGATTTTATTTTGTTTTCTGACATTGAATCATTGTCTTTTCGTCCAAGCCATTGAAGCACTTGAGAAGCAGGAGGTGTTAATGGCTTGTAAAGGCAGACCTGGTGTGTCTGGTGCCCTGGTGAGGGCTCTGAAGGCTGCCTTGTGCTGTGGCATGCAGAGCCCCGCGTGGCAGTGCCAGGCTCCCACCTGGCTGTGCTGCCAGTGACTCTGCTCCTTGGTTTGTCTGCTGCTGGGATGTTCAACCCTCTGCATCTTCATGTTTCTCAAGCCCTAGAACAGAAAAACAACCTGGCACAAAACCAACCATAAGCTGAGAAAGCCCAAAATATCAGCGATGAAACATGAGTTATTTTTGAAGTATCTGCTGCTACCTCTTTTGTTAGGGAAAAATAGGAGCTCCTGAGAGGTGCTCTGCGAGATGCTGAGGGCTGTCGTGAGGCTCTTGTTCAAAAAGAAATCTTAACTAATGTAAACCATTTGAAGAAGCGTTTTACCAATGAACTTTAAAATAGCTTTAGGTGTCTTCTGATCCCAGAGGCCCCCCTTTTCCTGCAAAGATGCCTATTTACAAAATTTTCTATCTCAAAACTAGGTGAATGGTTACTAAAAGGTTTTTTTCCCCCTCTGACATGAATACTGGATGAGCAAATTAAATTAAATCCCCTTTAGCTTAAACTAATTAGAATTAATAAATAAATCTTTCTTCTTACACGCTGCTTCTTATGTAAGTCTAATTGCACGTGGGTGGAGGTGTGGGGCTGGGACAGGCTGGGCTGCTTTGCCTGTGCTGGAACCAGCTCCTGTAGCTCCCGTCTGGTGCCTAGAAGAGGATGCTAGCATTGTCCGTGCATCCCAAATAGTCATCTGCCTGTGTGTGATATAAGTGAGCCCTCTTCATTTCTAGCCAAAATGTAAAGCTGGGAAAGGAAGAGATCGCTGCTGTGGTCAAAGAAGTTGGAATCATCTGATGATAGATCGTGTCGTGCTCCTGCCCTTTTCTTCATTCAGCAGCATGTACCTTAAGGCTAAAGAACCCTGAGCTCTTGGTCGAAGTGGGGAAAGGCAGACAGGGTGGGATGTAGTGCGGTGAATGTGTATTGGCCGCGTGTGAGCATCTGTAACGCCCAACCAGGCTCTGATCTTCCAAGTCTGAGTTCAGCGTTATGGAGAGCGTTTGGATCTGAGGACTTGCTCCTGGATACTGCTTTTACTCAGTCAATGGGAAACAGAACGGCAGATGAAACTGCTGCTTTGAGCAAGTTATTTTAAAACGGAAAGCTTTGAAGGTCAGCCCACTGGAGTGACATTTTAGCCAGGGGGGCAGAGAAAAGATCATTTGTTGAGTGAAGGAGTGAAGCAGAGATGATCATGACCTTAACGGAGCTGTAAAAGCAAAATGAGACACTGGTAAGCAAGCTCCCAGATCCAGAGAAGGGTTTTATTTTAAATTAGGACCAAAAGAAACAGTGAGAAAGAAGTTAGAATGTTTCCCTCTTCTTTTTGTCATAAAGAAGTTCACTGCATTGAAAAAAGAACTTCTTTTGAAAAATAATTCAGTTTGGTAACCATTGTTAAATAAACTCTAACTGCTCCTGTATGCAAACAAAATTATCTCTTATCCCTGAGGACGTTCTGTTCTCATCCAATTGTTTTTTCACAGAAGTAATTCAGTTACTTGTGAAGGACCCATCAGAAACCTCTTTTGGAGGGGATGACCACGTTAGGGTTTGTTTAAGGCCAGATTTTCAGACATTTAAAAATCTGATCTTGTACTTGAACGCCATGCTCTCCAATAGAGCTCCCACACAACTTGTTGATAACCATCAAAGCCCAGTAATGGATCCTGCAGTCTGGTATGGACTGTGGCCAATGTGCTGCCACTTCTTTTGGGAGAGGCTGGGGCAGCTCACTGTTAAAGCCATGCAATAAGAAGAACAGTGCACCACTGAGATGTCCTACGGGTTTTTTTGGAGGGTTTTTTTTTTTTTAGTCTTAGATCAAAAGTTTTGAATTGATGGATGTAGGAAAAGTAGAGCAATGCTTATGTTGAATGGTTTGGGAATGAAAATAATGTGTGGAAGGGATGCTGTACCCAGGGGAAACTAGTGTGTCTGCTTAGAAGCATCTTGGGTACAGGTTGAATCCCCCTTACTCCCTCATGCTGTACTGCAGTTAAATTTATTTAGTGTATCTTGCTTTCAATTTATTTTGTTTTTAGAAGAGCAAAAAGAATTCTCAACTCCTACTGTGTTTTTCCTTTAGCTGAAATATAAGCCCCCTGGACATTCAGCTTAGCACTTTCAAAGGCAATGTTTCAATCTTTTTAAAAAGTCCAAAATTATAAATATTATTTGCATTTCAATTCTTGTGTGTCCATCTCCTGGTGGAGGTGGTGGGGCCAGGACCATGAGGATGTGAGAAATAGAAATGATGGTGAAAGAGTTAGCTTGCTTCCCAACCACAGACCAATCCACTAGCTGCTGTAACGCTGGTAGTAGTCCACCGGATGGCTTCCCTAGGCTGGCTGAGCCTCTTAATTCAGATTAATCTGTATTCCTCATTTTCCACGACACATTTTTCTCCTTGCTTCAAGGCTCTGCTCCTTAACCTTTTACCTCTTCATAGCCTAGTATTAAATAGTGTTCTGTCTTGGTGGAAATGCAGCCTCCCAACTAGGCGAGCAAAGCCAGCAGTATTTGGTATCTGTGCTTGCAACTGAGATGAACTGTCTTTGAGGTAGCATGCTCACTACTTGAATGGCTTTCCATGTCGCTGATGGACATCTTTGGTTGTAGTTGCTGCTTGGAGACAACTGCATTGATCTGTATCATGGAGTGGCCTGGGTTGAAAAGGACCACAGTGATCACGCAGTTTCAACCCCCTGCTATGTGCAGGGTCGCCAACCACCTGGGAAATGGGACAAGCTGTGTGATGGCTGGTGGCAGGGCACTGGAGAGGAAATTGGGCACAAGAGAGAGCTCGGATGTGCTCTCCACCCAGTACTGTGGGCTGTCTCAGAGACAAGAAAAAGACTGTGCTCACAGCCAGAGTGAGGGCAGCAGCCCCCTCTCCAGCTCTGCCCTGCGACTGGTGAGAGCGCTGTCTCCTCTGCGCAGTGAAATGCTTACAAGTTCTGCTGTGTCTCAGAGTGCGCCCAGGCTGGTCACAGAGTGTGCTGTAGAAGAAAGTCATGTAAATCTTAGAAAGCGTTTGCTTGTGATTTCTTCATCATCAAAGGAAAAGGACCTGTGTTCCTTCTGAAAATCAGATGTTCCCATGTGCAGAATATACCTTAAAGAGGCTACTGATAGCTTGTTCTGTTCTTAAGAGTTCTTTAATCTTTGTTTCTTGTAGGATTAATTGTTAAACCTTGATTCAAGCTCCTTCCTCCTGTTCATACAAGGCACTCCCCTTGTGTTTCATGCAGGCACCAGGCATGTTGCACCTCTGGTCATGGGCAGGTAATTGCAGCTGCCCTTGAATCGCTTTGTGTTGGCTGCATGCTCCTTACTGTCAGGGCTAAACAAAAGCCTGCTTTCACATCTTCTGCTCAGGTGCAACCTTCTGTGGTCTAATAGTAAAGCAAGGATAACACGTGAGTTTTCTATATGCTAAAAAGGAGAAAAATCAATTTCAATCCCAGGAAAGAGGGCTGTGGGGCTAGAAGGTCACTGAAGATGTACTGCAGCACTGAACCTGATGCAGCATTCCTGGGAGCTGGGGAGCAAAGCCTGCAAGTGTAGCCATGCTTTGGCGTACTGCTAAGGAATGGAGCACTGGGAGGGCCAACGGGGTGCGTGCTGCTGGGGTTTCAGAGGGAGCTGTGGTTGCTTACTGCCTGCTCACTAACCTTGCACAAGAAAGGCTCATGAGGAAAGTCAAAGAACTCAAAGGGAAATTATATAGTGCCATAGCTTTAGAAGTATTAGGCAGCTTTCTTCTTCCTTATCAAAGAGAGATAATCAACTTTATTCTTTGTGACAGAAGTAGCTGTAAAATAGTTCTTTCTCCCATCTTGCCTTTTTTCTCATGTATTTCTTTAAAGTTTGTTTTCCTTGTACATACATGCCTGCTCTGCTGTTGGAGATGATGGAGATACTCTTTCATGAAATAACCATTAAAAATTTTGCAGAGATGTTGTAGTATACGAAATTGTGCTCATGTGCTGTTTTAATACCTAGCAAAAATTGTGTTTTGGTTTTGAATGAATTTATTCAAATAAGAGGTAAAAGAAGGCAAGTGGCAAAAATAATCCTGAAAAGATTATGAAATCCTAAAAACAAACAAGCTTGAAAGTTTTCATCAAGCATGCTGGGAATTGACACCTATCTGCACAAATTGGGGAATAAGAAGTGGCGACTCCTTTCAAACCTTCCTGTGCATAGGCACAGGTATTTCTGCAGAAACATGACCTGTGTACAGACTTCCCATGTCCTGTGCTGAATGGTAGTTCTCCAGCCACCTGGTCAGTGGTGCTGTCCCATGCCAGTGCCAACCATTGGCAACAGCCACAGCAGCCCCATTCCTGCACCGCTGTGGTTTCTTTTTCTGTCCTGGTGGTGTAACATTGATCCAGGTGGGGGCCCTGCTGCAGTGTCTCCTACCGACTTCCTTGGTAAAGGGGGCAGGGGACAAGCACGGCTGCTGAGCAGAGCTGTGCCGTCCTGCTGTGCTCCTCTCGGCTGTGTGCGCCAATGATTTCCCAGCCCAGCAGCACCTTTTGTTCCCCAGCCAAATGTTTTGTATTACTGTCTATATTGTTGACAGTGTTTTATCTTTGTCTTCATCTGATATGACTCCAGGTAGTTTTGTTTGCTCTGGCAGATTAACTGGTGTGGATTTTTGTGCAGCAATTCTTCATCTTGTTTTGACAAGTGTATCTGACATTTTTATCAATTTTTACCAAGACTAGACTGAGAGAATCTTAATCACGGTATTTGTTCTGGCATTGCCTCTCTGTGTGAGCCCCTTCACAGGAATTCTTGGTGGAAGAAGAAACCTGTGCTTTCTGCAAAGGAAGATTTGTTTTCCTTGTACACTGGTTGGCTGACTTATTAAAATCCTTTGCTTTATAATACTGCTGTGCGAGCGCTGAGATGATGATGTGTGCCCCATGCTGGGCAAATCCCTGCTGTGGGGCGAGTAAAGGTGGAGGGAGGGGATGTGACGCAGCACGGTCTGGAGGCCTAGATTGCTTTTAGCTTGTGATCACATGGCTGGGAGTGAAATACAGATCTTTGACTTCCAGCCCACAGTATTCTTGTTCCTTGCTCAGCTCCCTTATTTCACAGCCCCCCAGGCATCATTCTGATTTTGATTATGAGAAGTTGGATTTTTACACCACAGCACTGTTCTTGGCTACCAGCATTTCAGCTGGAGTGAGCCAAACCTATTCTCTCCATTCAGTTTCTTTGCTCTTCAGCCTTTCAGGACAACCAACCTCTTTGGTTATCCATGTCCTCAATGGAAAGAATGAGTCTCTGTCTGTCCATCACAGAGAGACGAAGGACAGCAGCTTCCCAAGGTGGAAGGACGCATTGTGCTGGGTAGTGGACGATCACCCTTGGACAGTGTTCTGCTAGGTTTAGAGTTGATGTGATGGGAAGGCTGTTTGCTGTTTTCCTGTAGGTTTATATAGAAGAGAGATCCTGGGAATTAATGTCTGTGCTCTGTCTTGCTGAAGCTGGACGGTTGTTTTCCTTTTTGATTTGCTTTCCAACAAGTGCTGCATCCTGCAGTACTCAGTCTCTAGTGCTGTGCTGTAGGGAATAATGAGTAAGTATCCCGCTGTTTGCTGTGGGCTTCTAGAGCATGCTGAAAGGTTTTGTCCCAGTGCAGCACTGACATCACTGCTCTGTCTGTAGGAACACATCTCGCCACCTCCTGGGATGTGCTGCTGCTTGGAGAGGAACAGGAGGAGCAGTGAGAGACTTGTGCGCCCTGACGTGGCTCTGCCACGCTCCTTCCTCACCTGCTCACTTCATGCTTTTGTCTGGGGCTGCTGTTAGGTGTGTTTCATGTCTGTCTGCCTCCATCACTCTCTCTCCCTCTTGGGAGGGCTCTGAAGGAATAGCAGGAGTGCTGGAGAGGTGAAGGCAGAGCTGGGAGAAGAGGCTGGGGAAAAAGAAGAACCTGCGGAAAGGAGAGAGGAGATGAACCAGAGCATCGCATGAGCAGAATTTTGAAGATTTTTTTTCTTTTTTGGGGGGCTCCAGCCTTAAAGATGGCTTAAGTCATTTAAACCTGAGATGTTCCTTGCAGCTTTTATCTCACTGGAGCACTTCAGTGATTTGGACAAATTATGTGGGCTTCTGTACAAGGAGTCTTTATCGTGTTTGTTCTTATTATTTGGAGAATCCTACTGAGCATTGATTGTGCTCTAGGCTAATAGTATCCAAGTGATTCAGAATTGTGGGGAACAATTATTTTTGAATGCATTATTGCTTTGTCTTCATTACTGCCAAAATCTGAAGGGCACTATTACTGTAAGCTGGCTATAAGAAGTTGCTTCTGATTTTCTTTTAATTACTGAAACCCTACCTTCTGATATGTTGCTTAATGCCAATTAAGAAAGTATTGTGAGATACGTTCCATGTAGTCTTGTTGGGATTCCTCTATGCCGGAATAAAGTGAAAGAAAAAAAGCAAAGGAAGTTTGTTCTGTGTAGCTTTGCCTTCATTACATTCTTCCTCATTTTGTAAGGGTCCAAAGTGATGCAAGCGTTGCTGTTGCTGATGAAGGTCGCTCTGGGACACGCTTTCTGCGACCCCGAGTAATTCCTTTTCATCAGGGGTGTGCAGGACTCGAGTCTGAGGACTCTGTTATGCAAACGTGTAGGTGATGGGGAACATGGGAGTTTCTGCATCAGACCTGATGACAGCCTTCAAAGCCCTGGAAAGTGATGAAACGAGAAGCCTGCAGAGAGGATGGCTTCTGGTGTGAAAGGCAAACGGAGATGTTAGTTGTCACTGAGTGCATTTGGCGCGGCTTGTGGGATTTTGTCAGCGCTGGATGTGATGTTTGGGACTGAGGACCTCCTGGGTCATTGAGCAGGAGGAAGGCAGAGCTTCTGGAGCTAAGCACGGTGAAAGAACTTGTTTCACCCCAGCAGAGTGATCTCCTGTATACTTTAGAAACAGCAGGCCTTCCAACACACAGCAGCAGCTGATGTAATAATCATAGAAAATAGGTAAGGTGTACACAAACAAACAAACTGGCATGCTGTTGTCATTGGTTTTGCATGCCATTTGAAAGGCAAATTATGTTTCTATAGTAATTCCCTCTACTCTGCAGCTTTCATTCCTGGCTATCAGTAACTGGTTCGTTAAGAGCTAATATTAAATTTGCTGCTATACAAGGAATGGACCCCTGAGCCGCTGATTAAAAATCAAGGTAGGGAAGGCCGAAGCACTTAATTGGAAGCATGAGAACTGTTAACCCTGTTGTTTTCCTCCAGTCAACAAATTATTGTTCACATGGAAGGGGTAAGGGCTGTGCCTTTTAGAAAAGAACATGTTTCCAAATGCTTCTGTCAGTTGGTGCTGTCACGACCCCAGTACATGCGGGGAGATTCACCAGGAAAGGGAGCAGGGAACAAAACAGAAGGGCTTGGACTCCTGCAGTGCTGAAATATGGTGGTTTGGAAATAAGGAAATGACAGGTAATGTACGCTTGTGGCCATTGACTCGACAATAAGCAATTTTTTGTAGTAACATTAATGTTTTGAGAAGCATTTAGCAACATTTCTTGCAGTGCTTTTGTGGACAACCGCCAGCCAGGAGAAGTGGCTGGATGTTCTTTGTGTCTCGATTCAGCAGCTCCCCAGTGACATTGTTTTGTCACCTGTCTTTTTGCTGCACCTTTTTGTTCAGAAGAGCCTGAAGCACCTTTGTGGGTTGGTGACTGTGCCGGAGGAGATCACAGTTAACTTTGTCTCCTGCAGATGCACCCACCTTCCAGGCAGCACCTCTGGCACGTGCCCAGGGTGCCTAAAGCTCCAGTGAGGCTGAGGAGTGCCCAGTTTGGTTGGTACGTGGTCCTTCCTGGCTGTGCAGGAACCAATGGAGCACTGGAAGGACACCCTTAAAGAGTGACTGTAATGAATGAGCTGTCCTTACATGGTATGGAGAGTGAAAAATGAGCCTTGGGCATGGAGGGGGATTTATTCAGCAGTTCATCTGAACACTCTGTTTATTAAAAAAAAAAAAGCAAAATACCAAACACCCTTAAAAAACAAAGAGAGAGAACATATAAATATGTAATAGCTATAAATCACTGTGTTATTTAATTATTCATATCCATACAACTCCCTGCATTTATTTAAGAGAGGGAAAACCAAAAGGGATTATTTCTCCTAGTTATTTTTTAATAAAAACAACAGAGGAGCTGTGGTAAATGATCTTTGTTATGCATTCTTTCACAGAATTTGTAGTGTTTGGCTCTTTTGAGCACTTCAGTAAGTCAGTTCATTGGCAAAAGATGTTAAATGATAGCACTGGTTTTCCAGCAAATGGCACAGAGTAATTGTGGAAAGCCATTTTTTCCTTCCAAAACATGCATTCCTGGTGGGCAGACATGCACTGCATAACCCTGGGACAGGTCAGACCTTCTCCTGGTTTTGGTGGATTCAAGCAGCTGTGTAATGAACGTGGATTACAGGGTGAATAAGTACAAGCAAAAGGAAGTGAAGCTTTGGAGCCTGTTTGCATCCACGCTGAAGAAATGAGATTAGTTAGTTAAATGATTCAGTCTGAATTATTTACTTAGGTTGTTGTATTGGAGCAAAATTTCATCCTTGACCTCAGGGGAGGTAAGTCACTGTAACAGAGACCTGGGCCTGTTATTTCATTATAATGAAATTATAATTGCCCAGATTCAGTACAGCTTTTTTTTTTTTTTTTTTTTTTCTTTCTTTTTTTTCTTTCCCAGTTAATCTCAAATTAAGTGCCTGGCAATAATGACTATTTGGTGATTGAGAATTTGCCAGGTTCGGAAGCATGTGCAGCACCAGCTGTCTCCGTGCTGAGCTGACCCCTGTGTTCTGCAAAGCACGCAGCCTTCAGAAGGAATCTGCTCCTAAGCCTGAAGAATTAATTTCTCCACACCCGTAGCAACTGCAGGCTCCCCACAAGAATTAATTGTTAGCAGCATGGTGTCCTCTCGCTGCCACCTCCTCGCGTTGTGAGAGCTCCTCTCCTCGTGCTGCTGAAACCATGCAGTGATGTTTGTTTGCATCGCCTGCGCCTGCGAGAGGAAGGCACTGAATGCTAGCAGCCATCCTGGACGTCTCTGCTTTTGCATAAGCAGGCTCTTTAGTGCTATTTAATGTAGCTTTCTATTTATGAATTATGTAGCTCTGCATATCACACGCTCTGGTTATAGCAGCTGAATTTTAACCGCTGCTTCAGGTTTTGGTGCTGCATCAAATGCCTCCAGCTCGTTTTTCTACAAGTCGTATCAGTCTTTAAATGAATCCAGGACGTCCTTCCCCTCTCAGTTTCATTCATCTCAAGCGATGGGTGATGGTATTTTTTAAGAGAATAGGGAACGGAACGGTAGTTTTTTGAAGTAGCCTTTTGTTAAGGGTCCTTCTGGCTTTTGGGGAAATGGCTTTTCCCTCTGGGATCCCTTCAGTGTATTTATACACCTACTTACAGCATGTTTTGGTGTACTCAATTTTCAACATAGATTGCCTCTTTAGAGTCTTTAGAGCTTGTTTAAGGCACGAAGAGAACTGATTCATGAGTGTCTGAGTCCAGGTGGGTCCTTGCAGCTGATCTTTGGCGTGGGACCAAGACTGAGGGAGATGGGAGAATGTAGGATGGCACCTGTCTGTGCTCAGATCGATCTGATCATTGATTCTTGATGATTATGTTGAACCCTTAACAAGATTTCTAGGCAGACCATTTGCTGTAATGGCCCTTGCAGTTCAGGAGAATTAATTTTGAGTTTGTAACTAAATAATAGTGCTGGGGAAACAGTGGTTTGAACCTTTCTGCATGGCGCTTTGCTGATGCTGTGGAACTGTCTCCATTTGATACTTAGGCTGAATTTCAAGCGTTTATTTTCAGTCTAGAGACTGAGAATTAGCATTTCCTTCATTTTTTTTCATCACTTTGTCTTTTGCCCTTGTACATAAACTATGTAGAAAACGCTCTCCTAAGAAGGATTGACTGCATTATGAAACCTTACAGGGCTTAGTTTCACCGAAATATGGAGGGGCTGGCTAGGCATGCACACTTAGTCCTGTGTGATTTAAGTCTCCAGGTAGCAGTCATCAAGCAATTTATTGAAATACACACATAAAGTCTTGGCTGCACTGCCGTGGTGCTGAGTGCAATCCACATGCTTTGAAAGCTAAAAAATAGGCCCATTCTTCAACAGCTGCTTGTTCCTCCCCGTGGTTGTCTGACCACCAGGAACCATTTTCTTTCCAGTTGAAATGATGGGTCGTTCATGTGAGTATACAAACAGAGCAGTGCTGTGTGTGCTTTCTCCTCCTGCTCTGTGTTGACGCAACCAAGAGAACAAATTCCTGTATTTGTTTTTGTGGACTTTGATCTCTGATCCCATCCTAGAGAAAACAACCTATCCTATGTTCCTTAGGAAAACTTGCAAAGCTGTTTCTTCTGAAGTGCTCTGAAGCCCTGGTTCTTGACTTTCAGGTTAAATAAGATGGAATTAATTTTATGGATGGCCTCATCATAAGAAGCAAGATAACATCAGCTCTATGAAGAGTATTCCAGTTAAATTTAATTATATAGGAAAAAGACCTGTTTAACCCTGATAAGTTAGCACTTGTCATTACTTTAGGTTTTCTTGGACATTCTCCAGAGCAGGTAGGTGAGTTAATTTTAACATGTGAATAGAGGAGAGAATATTATTAATACCCTCCCCTAAACAAAGCTACCTAACTGTACTTGCAAGAGAAAATTATAGACTGTAAACAAACGATTCTGTTCACACCTAGACTTCGCACAGGTCGTTGAATACAAAATGCACACTGCTTTCTCCCATATCCCCATAGCAACAAGAAAATAGTAACAAACTGATGTATCGGTGCCAGTCCTGCTCTCTTTTCCTGCGGATAGACTTTCTTCCTCTCTGCCGCCATGCAGCATCTGCCTCCTCTCTTGTTCGTAGGCTCTGTAGCTCAGAGCTACTGCAGGACATTCACATCCTCGTGAACCCCTGGTTTCTGATGCTGCTTGCTGCGGCGCAGTGCCTGCAGCCTCACTAACAGAACAGGACGTCTGCAGGCCCGCGAGGTTCAGTGAGCGTGGTGCGCGTGGCTGCAGGCTGGGGGTGGCACCTGCCGCTGCTGGCACGAGGCTCTTCTGGCAGCAGACTCACTGAACTTTGTGCCTCCCCAGTAAACCCAGAAGAGCAGAAGATAGGAAAAGTTGGCTCACAAATCTTGGTTAAAATTGGCTTCCGACTTGAGGTGTATGCTTGAGGAATGAATGAGTGCCAGTATCTCCTGGCGGCCTGTTAGCTGTGTGATAGAGCTCCGCTGTCAGAGCAGGTGTTAGTGTGCACCCTTCTGTTGTATTGTTTGTGTTTGCAGTTAATTCGCATTAGATGCTATTTCAGTCTACGTTCCTGGCAGTGTGAGTTGTTTTCATAGTAAAGACGTGTTGGAGATATTGTTATTTACAGTATTTATGGAAGGGTGCTAGCCGAAACTGCAGGTTTCACTTCTGAAAGGTGTATTTGCCTTTCAGGCTGGAAAAGGCATTATTGAAAAGTCCGATGTGAGGTACAGGCATTTCGTCGTGGAATTACTGACAGCAGGAAAGTAAAAATGTTTTGTTTCAGTTCCTGTTCTGTTGTTAATTATGACTGAATATAAAGTGAAGGGTTTCAGCCTCATGATAAACTGAAAGTGGAATGTTTCTGGCCATCAAAATTGGAGTCGAGGAATTTCTCTTGTAAAAGGTTAAGAAAAGTTTCATCACATCAGAACACTGTTATTATTAAAAGGAAGCCACTGGAACTACATGTGCGTAACCTGGCTGGTTTTTATTCTGCCTGAACTCCTGACATCGGCGATCTCATGTACAGCTAGTGCCAGAGGTGGATAACGCACGGTGTCAATTCTGCAGTATTCTGATAGCACTGAGTGTATCCTTGATCTTGTATTATGAAAGAGATTGAATTGCAGACCTGATTTGTCTGCACATTTGTGATGTACCTTTTATCACATTGTCTTCTTTATTTTCATGTCATCTCCGCATTTGATTTTGCTTCTCTCATCCCAACATCCTCAATCTCTGCTGGAAGAACCTGCGTTACTTGAATCATTTTTATTGCCCACCTTTGAATCTTTTATAATTCAGCTACATCCTTTTAGAAGTGGTGTGACCTGAATTGAATAGGACACCTCATCTTTTTTTGTGGCATTTTAATACATTTTGAACTTAGCATTTCTTCTTTGTTTGGTTTCAATAGGAGTTGCTGGGCAGAGGATCTGTTCTGAATGGGCAGATTTATTTTTCCTTGCAAAGACTTTGGGCATGTCACTTGCTATCAAGTGGAAGGCAGTGCCGGTAGCTTCCAAGTATGGTGCCAAATGTGAAAGTACAAGCTCCTTTTGAATAATGTATTATTTATCACGCATTACGCTATTAATAGAGTGAAAAGTCTTAGATTGCCTAAGATGAAGTCTGGAATTTGGTTGGAAGGGAAAATACTGTTGTTAACTGAGACTTTTTTAAAAAAACCTTTTCCTTGACCTGTATTTTTGAGGATTCTGTCCTTGTTTCAAAATGGATTTCAGCTATTTTGGGACTGCGGAGGGACCATCCCTCATTTCCCTTCCACTTCACAGTTCTCTCCAGAGCATAAACATTGCTGCTGACCACAGCAACTGCACACCACATAAGAGCTGGCAAAGATGTTAGTGTAGCTGCTTACTTCACTCAGGAATAGGAGTCAGAACTTTGCCATGCCTCTGGTTACTCACCCCAGGTGTTGAAGCATGTCCTGTAGAGATCCTCAGCTAATTCTTGAACGCCGTTGGCTGCTCTGTTGGTGGAGCTTTTGTGCATTGCTGAAGTTAACAGATAGAGGTGAAGAAGAGTAGATGTTCAGAAAGATCTAAACAGACCCAATAAGGTCTTACTGAGACTCGTACCAGTGAGTCTGCCAGCCTGGTAAAACTCCTTGGTTAGCAGGGAGGCTTTGTGGAAATGAGTCTGAGGAGGAGATGAGGATCCAGCCAGACGTACAGGGCAGATCTCTGAGGACTGCCTTAAACCTGTGTGCTTACCCTGTGATTTATTTTGCCAAGATGAGAGTGCTACAAAGCTGCTTTAATTTTCCCGTGTCATTATAGTGAAAAGGACAAATGATACAGTGCTGAAAATACCTATCCTACCCATCTCATCCATTTAATTCTAGTGCACTCATTTTAAATGGGGAAAAGATAAAGACAATTTATTTACTTAGTTATTTTGTGGAGAGCTTTTATGTGCAAAGAATTGCTTGTGTATCTTTCAGTTTGCTTGTTTCTGAGATTTCCAGTGGCTGGGTCCAGCAGCATTGAGTGATGCAGTGAACACATAGCGTCTGACAGCAGCGTCACAAATGTTAACTGAGGAACTAGTGTGCACCATTGACTAACCTGATTCCAGGAGCTTTAACTGGTCTGGAAGGACAGGGATGGATCTGTGAAAACAGTCTTGACATTTGGCCGTTTCTTTTTGATGCTAATGGGGCTAACATCCTCCACTGCCATCATGAACTAAGAACTTCCATGAGTTGGCTCTTAGCCCACAGGGCTATTAAGTGGAACCATCACATGCAAATGAAACTCTGGTTATTGTTTATTTTTTTTTCCTGCTAAAATAGTGGCATGAAGGTATAAATGCAAACAGATCACTACAGGGTAGCAAACCTGGAAACAGGAAATAGCATGGTGATGAAAGTGGTAGATGAAAGAGCAGATTATCTACTTTCTCTAATGAGATCAAGCAAGTAAGAAGCTAAACATCCCTAGACTGTTTAGGTACCCTATGAAAACTATACAGTTACCTGCTGTATGTATGAGCCCCAGAGTGGCTGGGAAGACAGAATGTAGAAATACAAGAAGGCCAAGCTGTTCTGGCAATTTGTAGTTTGGAAGTGGTTTTCTCACAAGCTTTACAAGGTCTTTGTGGTGGGCGGTGGTTGAAAGAATTTGTTCTGGTTTGGGAGTTGCACTTTGTAGCACCTACAGTTCCTTCAGTTGTAGTGATTGCTGAGCTTGATGTTAGCACGTGTGTATGTGTAGAACTTGTTCTACAGCTCTTCATCAGTTGTTAAGCAAAGAATCAGAATTCAATGGCAAAACCCAGGCTTGAGAGACTCAGAGGTGGTGCTCTGGCTATCTTCTAGTTCCCATCCTGTTTCATATTTCTCACTTGCCATCTTACATGCAATGGGGAAAAAAACCCAAACAAACAACAACAAAACAGAAGCCCACAACCCAAACCAACAGCACCAAAAGCAAGGTAATATAAAGAATCAGCTTAACTTGACCATGAAGTTCAAATGTTGAACTCTGCTCTTCAGCACTGCTTTCCAGGTACCTCTTGCAATGGCTAAATAATTCAGTCTTTCTTGCCAAGGAGTTTGTTTTTTCTTCAGGGTGTTATGTTTGTGAGAGACAGTTTATTAACATGTCATGTTGTAGAAACTAATCCTATTACCACTGTTCCTGTAGAAAATAAGCTGTGGCATGTGGTGCTCACAGCACTGCAGGGCTTCTTCCAGCACAAAGGCAGCTTCCATTTTTGGTGTCCTCTCAGTAATCTCGCTCCTGTACTTCTGCCTCTAGGGCACTTTTCAGCGCTGTGAGCTTGATGTTACAATTTGGTAAATGCTAATTACTGCAGTAAAGGCTGCTCTCGTACGCCGATTAGGACTTTCTTTTTAATGCTTAACCCAAGTACGATTACATATCGCTGTCATAGTGGTTAAGCCTGGTGAACCTGACTGATCATTTCAGCGTGTCATTTCATACTGTACAACGTTTTAGTACGCTAGAGTTGATGTAGATGACTGTAGAAACACGATGAGGAGGGCTGTATGAATCTTTCATAATGAAGCATGAAATAGAATGGAATTCTCCTGGACTTTGGTCTTGAAGATACTGATTTAACAGCACTACATCCCCTGGATGAAGAAGCCAATAGTAAGCACTGAGGCTGACTCAAAATCAGTGGTCTCAACTGCTTTTGAATTATAAAATAAAATAATAATAATAATAATAATAAATCAAAAATAATAATTTCTCCAAGAGAGAAACTTCACCCTGTGTTCTGGCTTTTATGATCTGAAGGACTCTTCTGTACTTCTAACAGACCCCTCTCAGGAAAAGAAGAAGGTGTCCAAAATAAATAGGTCAGGCCATCCCAACCTACTGATGGATGCAGTGAAAGGAAGATACTGGCAAACATCACTGAAGGTGGAATCCTCTGTTTGTTGATCTCTGCCATTCAAAGAAGATAAAGAACAAGTGCAAAGATTACTCAGAGACTTTGGAAAGGCTGAGAAAGCTTCTGAGCATTAGAGGGGGAGAGCAGAGAAGTTTAGGCACTATCTGAGGAATATAAGGGCTAGTGTTGTACAGGTGCTTGAGTTTTTAGGATTGGGGAATGAGAGGCTTCCCAATGGACTGCAAATCAACAGATGACTGAAGAGTTTGAGTTTCTTCATCTCTCAGTTTGTCTGTCTGTGCTTCCCCAGGTTTGGGAGGCTGTTGGGGTGGAAAGGAGGATGAGGAGTGGCTGAAGTGGAACAAAAAGTTGAACAGCGGTAAAGATTGGCAACCAGAAATTAAAGCTCTGTGAGCAAAAACAAAGGGTGAAAGTGAAACCAGAATGTCATTAATAACTTGAATTTTCTTGAAAACTGTACAAGGAGTTCAAGAATTCCACGCACGAAAACTCAAATTTCAGTGTAACTATTTGAAAGTAATTGATGAGAAGTGTGTTCCTCTGAAACATCTCGTTTTAGATCAGGTCAGCGTTTGTTAGAAGAGTCTGAATGTCAAGTGAGTCAGCTCCAGAACTGAGCGCCAAGCTGTGTTATTAAATAAAAAACGGGAAATAATAATTGCAGATGATCACCTCCTTCTCCACGCCCTTCTTGTCTTGGCTGAACTGTGAGCTCTGAAATACTTGTTCAGTAGATCAACAGTTGAAGGCAGGAAGACGTTCTGTTTATTTTTTTTCCTGCCTACATTTTCGTCCTTTAGAATAAATAGTGCTCCTCTTGTCAGGGGTTCAATAAACATCCCTAAAATGCTCAAATGACAAAAACCGAATCTTGTTTTTGCTGACCTTCCTCCTAAAACTGATGTGACTGATGATATAATAGGTAACAGGGAGAGATGGTGTATTAATATTTAATAGGGATAGATAGGTTTATTACTGAAACATGTGAAATGCTCTCACAGCTGTCAGCTGTGATTACTGCCTCTGTCTAAAAGGCACACACATATTTGTGTATTTACTGAGAAAGGCAAGATGGTCAAAGTTAAGTTTAAATAGCTTGTGTTCATCAGAACTACTATTGTGAGTCTTTAAAAAACAACATGTCTTAGTGCATAAGGAATTCAGTGTTTAACCCTCGTTCATCCATCTTGCTCCATGAGATGGATGGATGCTCACGTGGCTTTAAGAGCTGGCGCTCATCTTAGGGACGCAACAAGCTTTGCAGGGAAGCAGCAGTGTTGTCTGTGGCTCAGCTGAGTGCTGGGATAGCAAAGCTTCTGTGCAGGAGATCCTGCTTCATGCCTCTGAGCACTGAGCCCTGCTGGTGTCTCGTGGGGTTCCAGCCCCAGCTGTGCAGGTGGTTTGACACTGTCTTGAAGTAATGCTGCTATCTTCCTTGGCAGGTTCAGAACATTTGGATCCCAAAGCAGCACAAGGGAGGCTGTCAAACTTCTGAAATGGAAAAGGTCTAAAATAGATATTACTGCAGTTCACAACAAAAAAAACAGATTTATTTATTTATAGCGGCTGATAAAAGTTGGTTTTATTTATTTTTACTTGATATTGAAGTGACAGATTTTATCAGCCTAGGGGTTCTCTTAGAGTATTTCCATTCCAAAAGGCAAATGCTAAAAGCAAAGCTTCCTGAGCTTTCTGTCACTTCTGCTTTCTGTCAACATGCAGCCCAAAATTGTATCCCGTTATTAAATAAGGGAGAACAACGTGCTGGAAGCATGGCTGTCCTGGTTCAGATTATGGAGTTCTTATGAGAAAGTATGTATCTTCACTTTGCACAGTTATTAGTTCAGGTTTTTTGGGTGATTTTTTTTCCCCTTGACATGCTGCTTCACTGTTACAGATTTAATTTAGTTGCTCTGGTTCATAATATGCACGGAATAGAAATGTCTGCTAAGGCTAAAGGAACAGCCTTTGTGCTTCAATCAGCCAATCGATCTTCAAATAGTCATAAAATAGGCAGTCTTAACATATTCCAGGGGGAGAGGATCTCCTTATTTTCTATCAGTGGCCCAAGAGTCTTCCTAGATCAGACTCAGAGCTGGGACTGACTTGGCTGTTCTGCGGCATCGGCTCCCAATGCCCATGCGTAGCTGCTGTATGTGCTGTGCTGCTTCACTTCTGTTTTCTGCTCAAAGAATGAGACTGGAAAGGTTTAATATCCATAGACTTGGCAGCAGTTGTTGTAGCACAAGAAAATCCCCAGGACAGGGAGTAAAGCAAGCTGTGGCAAGCTGTGCTCAGCTCAGCACTGCAGCTGTTGAGATGCTCTCACTCAAACAAGTATTGCTGTGCGTTCCCAAGGGTTTTTTTTTTATTTCTATTTACTTTTTATTTTATTTTATTTTTTATTTTTTTGCAAAGAGGGTCTTCAGAAGTGGGAATGACTTGGGCATCTGTTCTCTGAATCCCACAGTCTCGCAGGCCCTGAGTTTCACATTTAAACAGGTCCCAAAAGGAAACTCGGCTACGTTGTGGCTTCTTTAATTTCCCCAGTCCCCTTTCATAGCCTTTTTTGTTTGGAATTCAGCCCAGACTTGCTGCAATGCTCATACACCTTCAGCTCCTCCTAGTTGGGGGTTTTCTTAGGAAAACTTCATTTTCTTTGCTTAGTGCTTATTTTAATACTAAGGGGAAAAGCCTGATGTGTGCTGCCCAGGTACCAGGCTGCTCACAGAGGACAGGAGCTTTGGAGATGGCCAGCTTAAGAATCAATCTTTGCAAAAATTCTGTATGCACAAAGAAAATACTCGTATGTATTACCAGTGTCCCTCTGGCTGCTGCCTGTGTATTAATGCAATTAGGCAATTATGACACTTGTGCGACCGTGTTGTTTGCATGCTGTACGGTAATGACTGAATGTCATTGTATGGTGATGAAATCATTGCACAACAAAAGTGTGTCTCTAAAATGCAGTGCCTTTGCTGTGCTGCTGCTTCATAGCTGCACTCCATCAAAGGACTGGCTCTTCCTCGAACACTGGTAAAATTCCTTTATTTCTATCTGCTGTCCTTTGCTGTGAGAAATTTACCCAATTTCCACAATTCAGGCTTTAATGGTTTCCTCTAACTACTGGCCATCTGTTACAGTGCGGAAACATTTCCTACAGGGATGCCTGCTTTAATTTATTTTTTTTTTGCCGTTGCTGTCATATCAACTCAGCATTTTCCAGTCATCTTTCCGTTGGGATTAACTACTTCTGAATTGACAGCTGTCATATACATGCTTAGGTGGCAATCCACTGACACACCAAAGCTAAGTTCTTTCCCTTGTTCATTATAACTGAATAAGGTATGAGCAGATAAAATATTTTCTGTGACGTTTTACAATGAACTGTAGAATTTAATTTAGCTTCTGTATATTACCAAGAGTTATACAGTGAGAGTCCTTGTAGTCAGAAGCCAAAGAGAATCACGAGGTATTAGTCTGGATGCATTCAAGGCCAGGCTGGATGTGGCTCTGGGCAGCCTGGTCTGGTGGTTGGCGACTCTGCACACAGCAGGGGGATTGAAATTATGTGATCACTGTGGTCCTTTCCAACCCAGGCCATTCTATCAGTCTATGATTTTATGATCCTGCCAGACAGTCGTGACTAATTTGCAGACATTAAGATTTTAATTAATGCTAGGAGGACATCATTGGCTGGGGAAGAGACAACGAGGGGGAGGCAGCAAAGAATTATAAAGTAACCTGTGTGGATAAGGTAAGTAGCAATTGTTCACTGTCCTATGTAGTGAAATACTGCAGAAAACACAGTCATAGAATGGCTCAGGTTGGAAGGGATCTTAAAGATCATCCAAGTGCAACTGCAATGCTGTGGTCTACATGACGATGCTTCCTTCCCTGCTGTTCCTCCCCAAGCTCTGGGATTCCTTTCCATTGGAATGTGCTGAAAGTCTACAGAAGTTCAAAAAAGAGAGAGGACAAACACATGGAAGACGAAATACCTTAAGGACTGTTACATCCAAAGGCAACCCTTCTGGTGTGGGAAGTCTACACAAACACGAGTTGTTTGTGGCTAGGAGAACAGTCTGCAAACCTGCCTGGTGCCAGCCGCCTCCTCGCCCTCCTTCATGTCCAGCCGTGGCACCCAGCAGGGGCAGGCCCCTAACTGAAGGGGCTGGGTTTGTATTTGTTGGTGTTTAGAGGTCGGCCCCATCGTCAGCATGAATATTTTTAAGAATAAGGAATAATGGGAGTTAGCACAGAATGGAGAACACCTCTGTTATGCTGAGAAAGCACTGCGATGTCCTAAGCTAGCGTGCCACCTGAAGCACAGCGTTTCCTCGGAAGCTGTTGACCTACTTTGTTAGCGATACAATTTCTTACAAATTTACTATATTACAACAGCTGTGTTCATGCTGTTCTCATGTCAGCATTTCTATTATAAACCCAAGTTTTTACTCACTTCCATAATAACTCCTTTATAAAACTTGGGGAAAGCGTTGTTCTCCGCTACCATTTTATTCTCCAAAGTATATTCAACTGTCTGTAAAAATGCGCCATTGCAAAATGCCAAATTGCCCACTTGGGGTCTGGTTGGTCCCCTTTCTGCTCTTCGAGCATGGCTGGCTCTAGTCTGAGCTTGTCTGTGCTGCATGGAACAAAGGTGGGTGCTGGAAAGGAAAAGAAGAGGAACTGGAGAAGAGAGGATGGCTGGGTTTTCTGTAAGGAGTGAGCGTGCTGTGAGTGGGAAAGGAGCAGGAGAGCTGGAGCTGTGCAAACAGCGTCCAGAAGGAATGGCTCCAGCTTGGCATGGGGTTCCTTGCTCAGCTGTGCAGGCTTCTGCACTTTGGGATGGGCTCTCCTTGTGCTCCAAAGAGACAGTCCCCAGAGAGCAGGGATCCCGTGGGCCTGCTGCTTCTTCAGGGCTCTGCTGGATCAGATCCTGCCCTCTGGCTCTCTGTGAGGCTCTTAATGTATTCTGCATTGTTTCATTTATGTCTTCAAAGTGCTACTTGTTCGGACTTTGCTCAGGGACTGTTTCCTTTCTTGTCCCTCTCTAAACTTGCCTTTCTGGGGCCTCCTGAAGCTCCTGATAAGGCTGTGCCATCTACCTGCACCTGGCTGCCCCAAGGTCCCTCACCGTCCTTGGAGGGAGATGTCACTGTGCTGCAGGTAGGGATGCAGGAAACATTTCCCCAAACTCCCTGCTGATTCAAAACAAAGCAAATGATTCTTTGTTTCTCCCTTGTTCTTGGAAGGATTTGCATCAAGTCAGTGAACTGCCTGACATTGAATTTTCATTAGCACATAACAGAGCTGAAGACCTGAACATCTTGCTCAAATCCATTTACTGCATCTCTGGTCCCCTGGGAGCTCACCTCAGGTCTCTCCCCTCCTTTCTGTTTCCCCCACATGATCCAGCTTCCAGCTCAGCAGAGTTGCTCTTGCCTCTGCCTGTTGAATTCCCAGTTGGGTCCAGTCAGTGCTTAATGCTGAAGCAATGTTACCTGCTTCAGTGTGCAATTTTTCCCTTCTCTGCCTTGTGTTCGCTTTGGTTGGGCAAAACATCCATTGCCTCCAGGTGAATTACTGATGCACCGGTGTTGTAGGGTTTTATCAGACTCATTCCCAGTGAAAATTAATTAGTCAGCTCATGTGAGTGTGAGTAAAGCCTTTGGTTTTGCCTTCAGTAAAATCACATCCCCAGTTTTTCTTCTTCTTTTTCTTGTGTGTGCTTTTTGTGTTGTTTTTTTTTTCTTCTTTTTCTCCTCCCATGTCAGTACATGAGCTGGTGATAGAGTTAGAATTGGATTGAAATGCTTGATTTTGTTCAACATCGGGCTGGACTGAGCAGGTCAACCTTGGTGACTTGTGATGGAGTCACAGACAAGAGAGCTTTGCCAATTTTCTGTACAATATTAGGAGAGTGAACCTGGATTTCTCTTTTGGATTATGAACCAATCCAAGTAGAACTAGTATTTACTTGCAGGTCAAATTCTGCATCAGTTCAAAACTGAAGCTAAACTTAATCTGTGAGACCAGACAAAAGGCTTATGCTTGGCTGAGCAATTACATTGCTTCTGAGTGGTGACAGCAGAGCTTTTCATTGAAGGCTTGTTATCATGGAAGAATGCAAGGCATTTCATCTGTTCTTCCTCTGAGGAGCCACTAAGGTTTTGGTATTGGTGCTCTTGGGAATTTTTTGGGAGTTTAACTATGGAAATAGGTTTGGATATGAAAATCACTAGGCTGTAGATGATAGCATCAAACTGTTCTAGTGGATGAGGTTAACCTCAGTACCTAAATACACCCATTACACTTTCTGTAAACCATTTGTGCTCCCCGTAACAAATATTGCTGTGCAAAGATAGCAGTTATCAGTCTCTGTCCATCCTCACCTCTGGTTGAATTCTGGTCTTGGCTTCTCTGTCCTATTTTCTTGTGGTGGTTCTGTGGATCCCTTAGTTGAGCCTTTCTGTGCATTTCAGTTGCCAACCAGTTTGTTGCTTTGGGCTGTGCTGCTTTTGTTAGGAAGGTTCAGCAGTGATGTCCACGTAACAGAACAGTAAGTTCTGTAGATAAAGGTGTTCTCTGGAACCTACAATTCTGAAAACATGTGAATACTGCTGTTACTTTCATACAGGTGAGTGCTAGCTTATGGCTTAGTTTCAAGGGCAAAGATATCTGGAGTGGTAACAGGATTGGGACCGAACAGCACCATTTTCAAGGGACACTGGCTTCCATTTTGGAATGTGATCTGTTTGCTGTGGTGACAGCATTGACTGGACTTCTGTTGAGCTGATGGCTCAGTGTCAAAATGGCTCTTGAAGTGGCTCTTAATGTCAGTGTGGAGGCCTGGATCTTAGATGAAGTGTGACTACCCTGCCCAAGTTTTCTTCTTGAGCTGCCATCTGTCGACAGCCCTTTTCACAAGTTCATAATAATGGCATGGGGCTCTTTAAGCAGTTTTCTGTCTTGTTCTAGAATTTCCTTGTTACGTGCATTTGAAAACATCAAATGTTATTTGACAGGAAACAACTGTGTTTGCCTCCTCTTCTGTCCTGTGGCTGGAGCCTGTCTTGTGTAACTTGCTATCAATTTCTTTTCAAAACAATCCTGTCTCTGTCTTTTAAAGCTTCGTGCTGCAGGACTTCACAACTTCTATTTCTTTTATTTCTGGTGCTGTCTCTTGACTGCTTTTTTCCTCATTTTTTTAACACAGTTGTTTTTGAACAAAGCATGGGGGCTGTAATGTTGTTGAGAGCTACCAGCACTCTGTTCTCTCCTGATAATATTCCTGCCATTTCTTGGCTGACACCGCAATCTGTCTGGGAGAGAAATATTTCAATAAAATGTATCTGTATTTTTTTGATGCTTGGTAATAAACGTGTATTTTTTTTGTGCACAGAAATGGGCTCGGGCATGATCCTTCATCCTGCTCTTTGAATTCTTCCATGTTTGAGTCATTTATCTTCATGCTGACTTGCAGTTAGAAGCCGGCCCTGTTTTTTCACCGGGTTGTATAACCCTTATCTGTGCAGCTGACACTGCAATCTGAGTTGCAGTGGTACTTAGCAAGGAGCGGAAGAATGATTGGAATGATGTGTTTTAACATTTCAGAGGCACGGGATGTTCAGCTTCTGTTTCGTGACTGCTGAGCAACCTTCTTGATAACAAGAATGGCACTGAAATACCGGCCTGCTTTTTAATAACACAGCAAAATCATGCTTGTATGTGCTACTGTATTTTACCAGCAGATAATTGGAAAAATGATTTATTTATAGGTCTCGTAAATAGGCGCTATTCATTACCCTGAAGGAAAATCAAATACCAAGAATTGAGCTTCTTCTTTGCAGTGAAGCTAATAGTTAATTGCCGGCTGTGTTTCAACGAATATATTTTGCTTTGATTGCACATTTGCAGAGAAGTTCATTCACAGAGGACTTAATTTTTGAGGGATGTACAGCAGGTAATGAAAGAACAATATTCAACAAACACAATATGGATTTGTCCTTCATCACTAACAGGTATCTTGCCACCTATGCCCTTTGATGACAGGTAAACCAGTGGCTGAGCGTGGGCTTGCTCCTCATCTGCAGGAGAGTCTGTGAACAGAGGCAGTTCTTACCCAGACTGTCTGGGTCAGGGCTGAAGTGAAGTACTGCACACTTTTGTGCTGTACGCTTGTTTGCAGTCTGCAGAAGGTGCACGTCTGAAAGCCTGCAACCCAGCGTCAGTGTTATGAAAGTAATGAAACCCAGTTGCTTGAAAAACGGAATGTGTCAAATCAGAACCCATTTATTTTTGCCGTGGCTGGAGTGTGCTAGCACTGCCACGAGCAGCGGGCACTGCTCATCTCCTGAATCACAGATATTGTACTGAGCTGAAGGGTAGCGTTTGAGTAGTGCTTAATCAGTAATAATCACAATCAAGAGCAAATTGTCACACAACTAAAGGTAATTACCCATCTATCGAATGGATTTGACTTGGGGGCATGTGAAATGCCTGACAGCGCAGAGCTGTGTTCTTCTAAGTTTCACTGAAGAGCATTCACCATTTATTTTAGTGAATAGCTTTGGGCTCACAGCACATTTAAAAATGAGTTTTGTGCAAGCGTGTGATTGGGCTTATTTGGGTTGTGCTGGGTTTGTATTGGAAGGGGCCAATATATCACTTCAGAGCTGGGATATGAGAGAAGCTGTGCTCTGACCAGCCTGGGTCCTGTAGAGCTGCTCCCAGACGGTTTCGGAGAAGTCATGGCCAGGGGATGTGCAGCACTGGAGGAGAGGCAGGTGTGCACTGAGCGCTGTTTGAATCATCACTTGGCTCCGGTGTCACAGGATTGTAGAATAACTTGGGTTGGAAGGGACTCCCAGAATCATGAAGTTCCCAACTTCCCTGCCACAAGGGCAGGTCCGGTACTAGCCCAGGTTGCCCAGGGCCCCAGTAGTTGCTATCAGAATTAGATTTGACAGATAGATTTGTTGCAGGACAGATGAAACAGTTAAGACAACTACATAAAACCAAATGAGGGAGAGCCACGGCTTAAGGACATGACAATCCTGACAAGGATGTGTCAGGGAAGCGTGCAGAGATGTTTGAACAAATGCCCAGAGGTCACCCGTGTTACCTGGCAGTGAAAATACTGGAAGTTAAAGGAAAAGGTTTGTGGATCTCAACAAAGATACGCAAAAAGCAATCAAGTACAGAAGGATGCATATTTTAAAGGAGTAAACATTGAAAGTACTACAGAATGAAAGCACCAACATAAGACAGCTGGAGGTGAGAAGATGAGCAATGAAGTGCTAGTGTGCTCCTGAGGGAGCTTCCAGTCCCACTGGGGCGCGTTTGTAGGCTGGGTGGGATGTCACGCTGCTCTGCTTTCTGATGGAAAGTCACGCCGTGTTTCAAAAGAGACTGACTGTCTTCTAACAGGCAAGAAATGAAATTCTGCTTTCGGCATCTCAGAAATGCTAGTGGTCACCCTTCTAGCCTTCGGCAGCAGCGTTTTAGGGGCTCTTCTACACTGGCTAGGAAGGTGACTGAAAACCTGAAGGCAGCAGTCTCTGCAGACGTGTCCCCATGCAATCCTGCTGCACCGAGGAGATGGTGGGTAGTGCTGCTAAAGGACAGGATGCTTCCATAGGGACCACAAACCCCGTGTTCTTCTTGAGTCAGATCCTTGAAAACAATGATTTGCTAAGGCAGGTAGAAAGAACAGCAAGATCAAGGGAACGTGGGAATCAAGGGGTGACATTGCTAACCTGGTTCAAAAAGATTTTGTGTCGTGAGAAAAAGAGTTTTCAAGACTTTTAGCTTTTTTACCTTGGGTGAGATGAAGAGACCTTTATGAAGAACTTTAGTTGGAAAATAATTTTTTCCCAGTTGGAATATTGGGTTTGAGTAAACTTCCATTGTGTTCTTGAGATTCTCATTTCTCATTTTCTTCAAAACACTTCATGTAGGTGTTTAGTGAAGTGAGTAGCGTCTACTTGAAAAGAAAAAATGAAGCCTGCTGCTCATTTGGTGTAAAGTTTGCATTTTTTTTTTTCTAAGGGAAAATGTGAAAGGGGATGCAGTGCTGCCCAAACCTACTGCTGTGCATTTGTATATGTGATGTACAATGTTACAGTGAAGCAGTTTTTGGCATGTCCTGAAGGATGGATGTGGGGACAGGTAGGGGATGGCTGGGAGCACGCGTGTTTTTGTGGTGTCTTTTGGAAGGTCTGGAGAAGGCTGGAGCCCTTCCCTGGGAGCCAGCTCTTCAGCTGCAGAAAGCACTGTACTGCTTGATTCTGTGTGCATCAGAAGGCCATAGAAAGGATGGCTGAGAATTTCTAGGATTTTTTAGTTGTTGTTCCTAATGTCACTCTAGCTGTAATTCAATTGATCTCGCTCTGCCTTTGAAGCAATGAGGATGAAGGTGGTGGTGGGGGAGGCGGGGGGCATCAGCTCGTCTTGCACTTGGACGTGTGGATATTGAATGCAGAGATGTTTTTAAGTCAGGTTGCAGCATGTTACCTAATTTCTGCTGTTAGTCGGTACTGTAACTACCTCAGTGGAAAGGAAAGAGAAAATTGGTATGGCTTGTAAAATCAATGAGCCATTAAATAGGTGGCAATAATCTTGATATAAACTTGAAATATTTAATTGGCATGCAAAATAGCTGTAGGGAACATTACCATTTCTGACTGTTCTTGATACACCAAGTGCTTGTACCTTGCCCAAGAGCTCAAGGCGAGCTGGTGGGGTTGCTGGAGCCCTTTTGCAGCAGCATTCTATGTCTTCTCCCTTGCTTTTTGTGCACATCTGTGCTCAGGTGCTGACAGGTGGGGCTGAGAGCAGCCTGGTCTAGAGAGAGGTGTCCCTGCCTACAGCAGGGGTTGGAGCTAGATGATCTGAAGGGTCCCTTCCAACCCAAACCGTTCTCTGATGTGGATGGGAGCACGTCCTGTTGGAACCTTTCTGCTCTTGGTTTTTGCTTTTCTGCTCTCGTTCTACTCCATGCTTATAGGTTAGTTTTATTTAAATAGTAATTGGGATTTTGATATTGTTCTTATTTGAAGTATTGTCTATGCATCGCAGTGCCTGTTTTTATAGGAATGAGACAAGATGCCGTCGGTGAGATGTACACCTGGAATGGAACCTTTCCCCTTAGAAAATAGGTACTTAAACGTCACAGAAGTGTTTACTTGAAGTTAGACCAAATTACTTTTTGGACAGAACAAATCACATAAATGAAATGGTGACTTTCGTTCTCCTGTGATGCCGTTTTCAAGCATTTTCCCCATGTCCTGACAGAATTTTCTCATGTGTTTGTTGCATACAGCTGCTGAAAATCTGCCCTGGGAACGTGCAGTACCTCTTTATGAAGTTGCCAAATGATTTTAGCAATCTTATTTTCCACATCTGGTTTTTAAACCTTTGAAAAGCAGGCAGGCCTGAGAAAAGAAGTAATGAATTGCAAATGCGTTTGTCCCTGAGAGTTACCTCACATTTCCTAACCTAGAAATGCTAATCTGGCACCTTGCAAACAGTGCCTGCAGTGAGTCCTGGCAGCAGCGCCGTCCCAGCTGCAGAGCGGGGCTGTGCTGCCTGCAGAAGGCATTCATGGCCGTAAGTCCTCTTGCCATGCCGAAGCCAAGAAGCGAGCTGCAGGACCTGAGGCAGCCACTGACCACCTCCCTCTGCCCGCTCCTTCCTCCCAGAGCAGAGCTTTTGGCCTTTTGTAGGCTGGGAGAAAGAAATTCCATCTCTGCTCATTGTGGTCTGTTGCGTGCTGCAACACAAAGCTGTGTTGTTGCTGCAGCCTTAACAACCACAATTCTTCAAGAAGCTTTGACTTGTTATCACTGTACAGAGGTTACTGTACAAGTAATGGTCACATGTATGTTTGCAATTAAGAAGTCAGGGAAGTGAAGATGTGAACAACAGAGCATCCTTTTGACAGAGATAACTACTAAGGTCAGTATGAATTTAAATGTTCTTTTACTACAATTCAGATGTTCCTTTGCTACTTAAGGCACCCTAATGACTTCCTATGGTAGAAATGCCTCGTTAGCTAATGAAAATTCTTTGGGAAACCCCCCGGAATGAACATTTGTGAAATACAGCAAAAAATCATATATTTCTTATTTCTAATGCATCAAATTAAACTCAGTCATACTCTAGGAAATACGTAATATTTCCCAACACACTTGAAATCCCACTGCTGGTTTTTATACAAGGTGACTTCGTACTGAAAGAAGCTGCAGGAGAACAGAAGGTGCCACTAGCTCTTACTTTGTGGAATTCAGAATGTGTTAGCTGCCAGTTAGATAATGCAACCTTTATACCCATCTACATTTCTAAGTGCCAACTTGAGCAAGGGAAGTGCTGTTCCAGTGCTTTTATATTTAATTGTATGCATTTGCTGAGGGGTTAAATGGCTGTTTGTTGTATTTACAAGCTTTCCATTTCAAGCTTTTCATTTATTCTCCGCAATTTAGGAAGCTGTAGATTTAAAAACTACTGATGGCAGTGTTAAAATCAAGTGTGTATTCACAGGGCTGACCAAAGCCCACGTGATCCAAGTACTCAATAAGTACGAATCATTTCCCAGGCACTTCTAATAACTATTTTTCAGAATGTTTTAATTGCATGTTCCTCGTGCGAACCACAGTCTCTCTCTCACTCTTCCCCTCCTCCCCATTTAAAACGGAGCCATTTGCTTTAGGAGCTGCAGTCAAACATTTCATTGCGGCGAGAAAAGTGGAATTAGATTCGAGGCCGTTTGCAATTTACCCAGTGAACCCCTGGCTTTGGCTCAGTAACCCCTGTTGGGAGCTGTGAGGTGCTGCCCCCATGGCGGTGGGGACACGTCTGGCTGCAGCTCTACTGCTGCCATCAGCCCCTCTGCCACCTTCCTCTCTGCCAGAGCTGCCATGTGCCCTGAGTCCAAGGCTGTCCCCAGGTGAAGACGCTGCCATCAGACTTCTTGCTGTTTTAGAGCAGCAGTGGGTGCCGTGCATATTCCTGCCAGTGCTTTGGTGCTTTTCTGTTGGCTTGTTTTCCAAGGCCGGGCAGAGACCAGCACCACAGGTGTGGTACTCAGTAATTAGTTTGAGCAGGAAACCAATCTAAAGATGCGAGGGGGCCTATAGTACCTTCTCATGACCCTCATGAATAATCAAGTTGGAACGCCGTTATTTGTATCATTACCGTTGTTGTGCCATCAACAGTTTTCTAAAAATCACCCCTCCTTCCACGGGGTTTTATAACAGCTGAAATCATTTTGAGACTTAGCAGAGAAAACCCACAGCATTTAGTTGGAGGCCATTTATTTTTATTTTATTTGGGGGACCATAAGGTGTTCAAGAGATTGAATCGTTAAAGTAAACAGAGTGCAGAGATATGTCTGGAAAGGATTTCCCATTCCTGCAATTTCACGCTTCCAAGGGAAGAGGAGTGATTTGCAGGGGTTTTACACTTGCCTTTTCATACTCAAATTTAATACATTGAGCTATTATACTCAAAGTTAATACAGTGCACTGTCCCGTGATGGGTCATCAGTGCTCAGTGTCTCATGCAAAGTGGAGATACTGGGAAACAAATGTGGAGAGACAAAGTCATTTGTCCCAGGAAGCACTGTGAGTGTGAGCACACCAGGTGCACTGCCCACAAGCCTGCTGCCCTGTCATCTGCCACAGCTCTGCAGGCTCCCCGTGGCCATGCTGGCAGCCAGCATCAGCTGCAGGCACAGCTGGGGCAGCTGGGGATGGGTAACTGCGCTGGGAGGACACATCTCCTATTTACTATTTTCAGGCTTTTTATTTTTGGGGGTATCTAATGAACTGTGGGATGAACTGGGCTCCAAATGGCTGAGCACCACTGAGTACACGAAACCTGTCTGAGCAGGGCAGCATGCAGAACTTCAAAGAATGACGTTTCACTTGCGTTTGAACCAGCTCTATGGCTGGTCATAAAACGTTTTTGACCTCAATGTCACAAATCCACCCAGCCAGCTTGCAGCTCTCACAGCGTGGCAGGCTGCGACAATGGGAGAGGAAGAACTTGAGAAAGGTCTTCAAAGGTTTGTATGAGATGCATTGTGGTGGTTCGTTTGAAGCTGTTAGATGTGATCCCGCTATTAACGCTCCCTTTAATAGCTCCTGAAATCCATTCTTGTTTACAAGGCGAGACCTGGTGTTCAAAAGTCTTCTTTCTTTTTCATTTTAGTTACTGCATTAATGATGATGGCTCCTGTGGGGAGATGAGCATCACGAGGTCAATAACACGACTTAAATGGGAACCGTCAGGATAATCATCTGTGCTGAAGTTCACCCTGGGCAGAGAGAGCCTGCAAAGCCTGCACTGCCTCCTGTCCCTCATTAGCACAAGGCAGCACTGAGGGGCCTGGAGACTCACTGCTCTTTCTTTTGGGTGGGAGACCCATGCTGTTGGGTCCACTGCAGGGGAAGCTTTCATTCATTAGATGCGCATCTCTACAAACAAGAAGTGGTAGAGCCTTATCAAAGTTTAGGGTGCGTTTGCCAGGAGGATAATTAAGTTAAATTTAAGTTAATTTACTTTTCCTACATAAACATTGAGGTATTTTTACAGTATCAGTTGAAAAACACTTGATTAGCTTGCTGATACAAATAGGTGAATGTGAAGTAGGATGTCTGAACCGTAATGAAAACACTTGGAGCGAGATGCATACTGTTTTTAAAATTGATTTTTAAGCAGGTATTTTGCACGTTGCCTTGCTGTAATCATTTGCGAGTGGGCAGCTGGGTTCTGTTCTGTGGTACTCACAAAATCTGCAGTACCCTGAAACAGCACAGGCAGCTTGGGAGAATGTGGGGTGTGGAACCCAAATTGCTAATTAGGTTTGATTACAGTTAGGGACAAACTGTGGGGTTCAGGTCACAATCTGACTACTCCTCAGGGGTTATGAGGCTTTTTCATTAAAATCAAGTCTCAATAAGGCAAAACTGATTCTGCCAAGAAATCTGACAGTTTTATCCACAGTTCCTCAAGCAGAATTCTCATTAGCTTCACAGTCATGTGCTAAAAAGCTGTAAACGCTATTTGCTTTAAATGGTTGTCTTCAATGTAGTGTCTGGCATTGGGAACAACTGACTTGAGAAGGTGACTGGGAGGAAGCATTGGTTATCCTTACATTGCAAGAGCTAGAAGGCACCTGATGGGGCATGAGACAGCATCTTAGAATAGATAAACCCAATGTATTTTAGACAAACCCAATGTATTTTAGACAAGTCATGAAGCTTCCACATGTAATTCCATGCCACTGCACGGTGTGAATGCTAAATGAATGTACAGAGCGGCTGAAATTTATTGGATAAGTAAATAGAGGTTGGGTCCATCATAAACCTTTTAGATGTGGTAGTCTGAACTCTTCTGAGAGTTCAGGTTATTTATTTCTGAAGGGGTGAGGCATCAATCTGCCCTGCAGCTCCACTGAAACGCCTTTGTGGAGTCCTGGTGCCGAGGTTCTCAAACCAGAGCTCACCGGAGGCAGGAAGGTTGGGAAGGGAAGAGTGGGGCTCAGCTGGGGGCCATGGCCAACACCGCCCTGGCCAAGGTGGCTCCCAGCTCTGCCTTTGTGGCATGTCTGAGCTGAGCTGGGGGTGAGCAGCTGACCGGCCAGCCCTGGAGGTTTGCTAGGCTCTCCTCGTGTCAGGGCTGTGACTGGGCGCTGTGAAATGGTACTTTCAGCTCTAACTGAGGTGGGAGGTGTATTGTCACTTCTGCTTGTCCTTACCAGCGTTCTTCTAATGTTTTTACTTAAGGAAACTGTTGACATTCTGTGAAAAATGTTTACTGGCCGATGTTTTGCTGGAGTAGTGGCTCCTGTAGGAGTAGGAGCTGACCCTTCTGTAAACCCAAATACTCTGGTCGTTTACTGGTGCGGAATAACTTGACAAGCCGTCACAAAGACTGCAGTTTTTTTCCTTTAGTTGTCTTCTAGTTGCTTCTGACAAGATGTTTTTTCTTGATATGAGAAAAATTAAGTTTGGTGGGACAGATTTCCTTCCAGAAGATGATTTGGAATGTTTAGTTAGATGTAGTGGTTTTCCTCCAGCTGTCACTGCTTTCTTGTTCCTACACTCTTGAGAAAATATTTTCAAATAATTGAGTGTGCCCTTATCAGCCTTTCCTATCAAGAGCTTTGGGTTATTTAAATTAGGCAGATCCAATGTTCCTGCTGCAAACCTCACCTCCTTGCATGCTGCTGCTCCTCAGCCAGAGTGCTGCCTGCTCCCCAGCTGTGGTGTGTGGTCAGAAATGTCTGTGGTGGAGGTCTCCATGGGCAGGAAGCTGCAGACCAACAGGAAGGAGAATCTGCAGTGGAGCTTGGGAGGAGTCATTAAATCACCACAAGGGCCGGCATTGTAAAAATGCCAGTAACTGCCATCACTGCTTGAAAGTATTTCTTTGAAATGCACGGAAACCATTTTGTCACTCTCTTTTCTGCTGTAGGACTTGGCTGCTGTTCCCTCAGCTGCACAGCCTGTGTGAGGCTGCTGGCACTGCTGCTTTCCCTCACTGTGCTGCAGCTCCTTGTGGGTGGGTTCTTGTGGGCCATCCCCCTTACAGGTACAGGAGTTCCTCCTACTGCATTTGCACATTCCATGGCAGCCATTGCCCCGAAGTGCTGCTGGGGCTCTGCAGGCTGCAGAGGTGTTCCTGCAGCTCTCTGCGGGCACTGGAATTCGCTCCTTTCCTTCTCAGCAAGTCTGCTGCCAACACCAAGCTGAGTGGTGCGGTTGTCACAGTAGAAGAAAGGGAAACCATTCAGAGGGACCTCAACAGACTTGAAAGGTGGGCCTGGGTGAACCTGATGAGGTTCAACACAGCACAGTGCAAGGTTTGGCACTTGGGCCACAGGAATCCCAGGCATCCATACAGACTGGAAGGAGCTCCTTGAGAGCAGCCCTACAGAGAAGGACCTGGGGGTCCTGATGGCTGAAAAACTGAACGTGAGCCAGCAGTGTGCGTTGCAGCTCGGAAAGCAAATGGGATCCTGGGCTCCATCAGCAGAGGGGTGGCCAGCAGGGACAGGGAGGTGACTGTGCCTCCCTACTCTGCTCTTGTGAGGCCCCATCTGCAGCACTGTGTCCAGGTCTGGAGCCCCCAGTACGAGAAAGACAGGGAGCTGTTGGAGAGGGTCCAGAGGAGGCCACAAAGATGATCAGGGGACTGGAGCACCTCTTCTACAAAGACAGGCTGAGGGAGCTGGGCTTGTTCAGCCTGGAGAAGAGAAGGCTGCGGGGTGACCTCATTGCAGCCTGCAGTACCTAAAGGCTGTAGATGCCCCATCCCTGGAGGTGTTCAAGGCCTAGTATTAAATGGGCAGGTTGGCAGCCCTCCTTATGATGGGGGGGGTTGGAGATTCATGATCCTTGAGGTCCCTTCCATCTTGGGCCATTCTGTGATTCTATGAGGGATGGGCTGGGTGCTGACAGCACGAGAATGGCTGCAGTGCAGCAAGTTTTGCACCCTAAGAGAGCAGCGTGCTTCCCCCCTTCTCAGTATAAAGGCATTTTCTTCCTGGTGCTTCTGGCCCTGCTTTTCTTGGTGGCTGAGAATTGGTGGCACGAGGTGTGGGGAGCTTGCGGAGCAGCTTGGCCACGTGCCTGTCAAACCTACATACCCCACTGCGTGACAGTTTGTGATGATGATAACTTTGCTAAGTTCGCCCCTTGGTAATTCTTTGTGTTGGATTTTCAGAGTTTAAAATCAAACATAACCCAATTACTTTAGTATTTGATTAAACTGAACTGCCACTTTGGCAAAGTGCTTAAATAAATCAGAATTAATATATTTTTCTACAGTAAATAAAGTTATGCCTGCATAGCTCAAATATCAATAGCATACAAAGCTTTTGGAAATGAAGCAGCACCAGCCTGTACAGAGAAGCGTTAACTTAAGGAAATAAATCTGTTATGGATCTTCCTTAAAGGCTGATTTTATGATTGTAATGGTGATGATTGGAAACATTATTTCCACAATGGTAAAACAAATATTTGTAAATACATGTGTTATAAAAATTGTTGTATTTTATTCTGTTAACAGTACGTACCACGTGCTGTAAGCACTCGGGGGCTGACAGACTTTGGGAGATGCCCAGTGAATTTTCTGGAGGCACCTCTGGCTGCGAGCTTGCACTGCAGGACACCTTTTGATCAACTGCCAATGCTGGAGACTTCTTCCTTGCACCTGGCAAAGCCACCTGCATTTAGGGCTTGCGATGCTCGACCCTTCTGGTGAGCCCAGGGAGCTGCCCCTGTACCATAGCAAACTGGGCTTCACCAGGAGCTCTCCCAGCCCCGAGGAGGAGCTGCCAAGAGCCGCTTCCAATACGAGGGCCCAGACCTGGCATGCTTTGCCTTCTGCTGCCTTCTGTAGGCTGTAAGATGTTACAATGGGTTGAGCTCTGTGCAATGACTTCCAGATGGGCAGGAATTCTCACCATGGCTTTCTGTCAGTTGCTCGTCTCCTGGCTTGTTCCAGCAAGTCTTTCCAAAGACAGCGTCTTCCTGAAATGACAAAGAAATGACAAGCCTTCTAGAAATGGTGCAAGAGGCCGGTCTGTCTGGTCTTTTGGAAGAGTTCATGTTTCCAGGCTCCTAAAATGGGAAATTAAATCCTTAATTTAATGCTGCTTCCTCAGTCTTGGTAAGGAGTGGGTTTTGTACCTGACATTTCTTGTCATGGCGTGTGTGTGTGTGTTTCCCAGGAGGTTTGCTTTGTGCTTTTCCAAGGAGTAGAAGTTCTCTTCCAGAAATTATGGGTGCAGGCTGCTTGCTGTTAGGAACAAAAGTCTGTTCCTAAACATCCCACACCTGTCTTTAGCTGCTTGTCGTGCAGCAGTCCATACCCAGAATACTGGGGTTCTCTGCCCTATTTATGCAGTTACTCTGTCTGAGGTCCCCCGGGCCACAGGGGGAAACCAGCCATCTTCTGAAGCTGGACTTGCCCAACTGATGGCCATCTTCATTTCATAATGCCACCAGAAAACTCTTCTGTAAAGAGACCAAATGTTTGGGAGTATCCAAAGGGTTGTCCCATGAGCCTGCTTGTTAGAGTTGACAAATAAAATTGACAAATAGGCGAAACTGCACAAATCCAAACAATGGATCTTTCTATCATTACCTCATTGCAGAGGGTGAAAAATAAACATTTCTGAGAGTGGGAGTTTGAATGACTAATGTGTTGTTACATTCGGTTAAATCAACTCAAGCCTAAAAACTTCTTGTTGCTTTTCAGAACGTTCAATATTTCATTGTTAATTTACGGTGAAGGAACATGCCCAGACAGTCTCAGCTTTTTTGTCCTATGTAAGCTTTTATGCTTAGTGCCTGATTTTAAGGCATTTTTCCCTACTGGTTTACGCTCTCTCCTTTGCTCCTTGGGCTGTCATGGGCAGTCATGCTGCATGGCCTCCTTTGCCGCGGGCAAGCAGTCGTATGGACAAGAGGCTTTTCCCCTGGAACCTCCTCACTCCAGCTCTTCACTTTGCAGGGGGAACAAAAAGACTCAGGAGACAAGAGCATGGGACTGCTAGTTCCCAGGCGTGTCACTGAAAGGCTCTTCTGAGGAAGCGTGTGTCCTGGCTTTTTGTGGCTAATTGAAGAAAACTCAGCATCTTCAGTTTCTACAAGATGTCCCCGAGCACATAGTGGGGGACCTGGAGACAAGTGTTGGATTTGGAGGCTTGTGACATCACCTTCATGTGCTGCTTTCCTGTCTTAGTTCATTCTCTGCACCTCTCCTTCTTCCTCCCTCCTGTCCTCATCCACACCTGTTCTAAAGGTCTTCAGGATAGAATTAAATCCTGCTACAGGAACGATTATGCATCCAATTTCCCAGCTGCGTAGCATCTAGCACAGCTGGGCTGTGCCTGCATGGCACTTCTGTGTGCTCTCATAATAAAAACATTAGTTCCGTTATGCTGGCTGCCATCCTCTGTCTGATCAGTCATCTGCAGCTCCCACTCATCTTCTTCCTTGACTCACAGTCTGTTAAATTCGTGGAAGAACTTTTAAATGGTGTGCATAGACCTGCAAGACCAAGGCATGGAGGCACAGTGAGGTCTGCCCAGCAGAAGGAACTTAAGAGGCGCAACACAGATGAAGGCGTTGACGCACAGAGTGTAGAAGGAAGCTCCAGAACGAGGCCGACCTTGAGTGAGCGAGCTGGCAGATTACAGAATGGAAACCACATGCACAGAGAAGTGGTGTAACCTGGGCAGTGTGTTCAGCTGATTACTGCAAATACAAAGAAATCAATGATCCCGGCCATGTGGTCTGCACTAAATGTCTGGTAAGCAAGAGGAAGGGCTCTTTCCTTACTGTCAGAGCATTACGTATTTCGTAGGTAAATGCAATAGGTGTATGATTTTGTTCCCTGGAGAGAAATGCAAACATGACTGTGATTCACAGCTCTCAAATAAGGCACAAATGCATAGAGCCTTGGTAAGGTCACTTACAGCTGCTCTCTGCAGCAGGAGACATACATCAGCTTTGCTGCAGTTGGACTTGAGGCTTTGCAGACTGATTTGGATGTTGCATGAGTGGCTATAAGTGTTGTGTTTCTACATTTTCTTGTAGGCTAGAGCAGATCAACGTAGGGTTTGAGCTGAACCTTGAATCGTTACAGTCAGTATACATTTCCTTCAGTTTATATTTTAAATATAAGATTCTGTTCATGCAGAAAAGGTCTTCTTATGAAAAAAAATGAAGTGATGATTTATAATCTGCAGAAGCAAAGTGTCCTGTTACTTCAGTAATGTCAATCTGATCACTAATTAGCATTTGTCCTCCTCACAGGCTGAGAACAAGGTGTGAGGATAATCAGTATTTGGAGGGTTTTTTTTTTCTATTTTCTTTGCTACGACATAAAATAAAAAATAGGAAAGATATTGCTATTATGATTACATTTTCTATCTACACAATATATTAATGCAAGGTAATTCTTTTGATGTTAGAAATGTGAAATGCTGCATTCTCGAGCTTATGATTCTGGTGTGCTGTGTGCTGCCAGGATTAGCAGTGATCCTTCTCTAATGAAACCACACTGAAATACTGAAGTCTTGCTTCAGTGTATTCAATACAGTGTGACATCTATCTTTGCCAATGGGATGTCCTGTGTTGAAGGATCCTTTGCCGTGCTTAGTTTGCAAGTTAAAATTAAAAATTCTTGTTAAATACATTCTTCCTATTAATGGAGGAGTATGTTACGGATCAGTGGCTGTATGAAACGACATACTAAAGAAATACACGTTTTGCTTTTCTCAGAACAGACCAAAAGTTAATGGGGAGTAGCAATCAGCTGCAGTATTCTGCAGGGATTCCTTCCTGTCCCGCTGCCCTTCAGTTGCTCAGCAAAGTTAAATAAAAACTTCTGATTAAGTTTGTTTGATCATTGAAGCGTAAATAGAAGTTGATGCAAAGGCAAGTCGGCACGGTAAACTGGATTCACATGTTTTAAACCAGTGCTGAGGTCAGGTTTCTGACGTGCAGGAGTCATCTGGGAATAAGTGTGCACCTCGCAATGACATGGGCAGAGGTCTGTGCTGGGAGAGCAGCAGCTCTGAGAACATCGTAGAGCTCGTCTTGGTGAGAACCTATTGGACGTGTCCCAAAATGTAATGTGGTTAAGTGGCAGAGTTTGAATATGTGAGCACTGAAATGTCATTTGAGAAGGGACGGCCCGTCCGTTCTGCCCTGGTGGTGGGAAGATACTGAGAAAATTAGGGAAATAATTTCAAGTTCAAAAACCGCCTTAGAGTTATTAAAGACAAAAACAAGAGATATCTTAATCTGTCTGTGTATTCATTTATCTTGGGAGATAATACCTGACTGTTAGAGAATTACTGCCAGACCTGAATCCTATCCTCAGAAGGTCAGCTGAAAGGCACCTGGCTGGACTCATTGCCACAGCAGCGCTTTTCCCCCACCCTGGCACATGAGGATTGCCTTGAATTAGTGTTGTGAGTTAGTGTTGATTGCCTTGAATTAGTGTTAGTGAGGTATGAAAGACTGATCATATTAGAGACTGTCAGCCTGTATTAGTCAAAAATAATACTGCAAGAATAAGATAAAGCGTGTATCAGTGTGTCATGTGCTTTCTAGCTTGTCTCCTACCAAAGTAAGTGTTGTCCTGCAGTTCTTGCTGAGGCAGATGGATGCCCTGCCCTGCTTACATGGAATGTTGGAGCTCTGTGAACGCAGCTTTCATCCTGGGCTCCAGTGGCAGCAGGCTGAGGGGCCGGGTCAGGCTTTGAACCAGCGTTTGCCTTAAATGTGGAGAGTGTGAGTAGGAATGTAGTCCTCAGTTTGGGCACCAGATGCGTCAACTACCATCCTAACTGTTAGAGAAGGGCAATACCGAGTCCCGCAGGGCTCAGTACTGCTGGGGTCGCTTGTATTTAACATTTTTGTCAATGATCCTGACAAGGGGATTGAATGCATCCTCAGTAAGTCTGCAGACAACACCAAGCTGGGGGGAGTGTTGATCTGCCTGAGGGGAAAAAGGCATTACAGATGGACCTGGATAGACTGGATCAATGGGCTGAGACTAACCGTGTGAGTTTCAATAGGGCCAAGTGTCGGGCCCTGCATTTTGGTCACAATAACCCCAGGCAACCCTACAGGCTTGGGAAGGAGTGGCTGGAAGCTGCCTGATGGAAAGGGACCTTGGTGTGCTGATGGGCAGCGGGCTGAAGATGAGCCAGCCGTGTGCCCAGGTGGCCAAGAAGGCCAATGGCATCCTGGCTTGGATCAGGAATGCTGTGGTGAGCAGCACCGGGGAAGTCATCCTGCCCTGCACTCGGCACTGGTGAGGCCTCACCTCCAGTGCTGTGTTCAGTTTGGGGCACCACAGTACAGAAAGGAATGGAGGTGCTGGAGCAGGTCCACAGAAGGGCAGCAAGGCTGGGGAAGGGCTTGGAGGATGTGTCCTATGAGAAGAGACTGAAGGAACTGGGGCTGCTCAGTCTGGGGAAGAGGAGGCTGAGGGGAAACCTTACTGCTCTCTTCCAATATCTGAAAGGTGCTTACAGCAGAGCAGGGCTGGTCTCTTCTCACAGGTGACAGGTGACAGGATGAAGGGAAATGGCCATAAGCTGCGCCAAGAGAAGTTCAGGTTGGATATTGGCACAAAGTTCTTTACAGAAAGGGTTGTTAAGCACTGCAGTGGGCTGCCCAGGGAGGTGGTTGAGTCACCATCCCTGGATGTGTTTAAAAACCATTTGGATGTGGTGCTCAGGGACGTGATTTAGCAGAGGGCTGTTGGAGTTTGTATGGTCAGGTTGTGGTTGGACTTGAAGATCTTGAAGATCGTTTCCAACCTGGGCAATTCTGTGATTCTAACACCAGTCTGTTCATAGCAAACTGCAGCAATGTTACATCAGGGGGGCATCTGGGAGTGAAGAAACGCTGCATCCATTTTGGTAATAGAAACCAGAGCTGAATGAAGTTCTGAAAACTGCAAGAAAGCATGCCTGCAGTGCTTGTCACCCCACTTCTGAGGCCACAGTCAGCAACTGCTGGTGGAGGGGCGAACACCATGCCATGGGGGCTGTGCCAGCAGGTAGGTGGGGGTCCTAGCTTCCTACTGTCCTGCAGACATGGCACTGTTCCCATGTGTTTCAGACACAGTAACATTTTCCCTCTTTAGATGAAGGTTCGTTTTGTTGTAGGTTTGTTTTTTTGTTGTTTTTTCCTAGAAAGCTGTATTAGATTTTGTGGTAATATCATGGTATTATGCTGTATTAGCTGCACAGAAAGGTATCCCGTGCTGTACCTGATGTGGTTACTGTTGTAAAGCTGTCAGTGTTAATGCAGTGATCTGAAATCTTGTTTGTTGTAAGCTCAGTAGCTCTTTTCTCTGAAATGCTTTCTGTTAATGAAATGCATTGCAAAGCTGGACAAAAAGCTGAAAAGTTTGTAATTATTGTGGGAGGAAAAACCCGTAAAGCCCAAGGTGTCGAGACAAAACTTGGTTTCAGGTGAAGTGGGAGGGAATTTGCCAGCTGCTTCACCTGAGCTGCTGTGGGTTGGGGCCCAGCAGCTCGTTTAGCATCCATGGCTCTGTGTCTGGGCCCTGCTGGGGGGGGGGGGGGGGGTGGAGGGGGCTGAGCTGTATTGGTTTTCCCTGGAGAAAGCTGTGCCAAGATACAGAAAGGGAGAATGTGAAAAGAAGGAAGGGGTGGGGATCCTGCTGACCTACAGGCGTGCAGTGCTGTGATTAGATCATAGAATCACTTGTACTGGAAGGGAAACTTAAAGGCCATGTAGTTCAGTGAGCAGGGACACCTGCAGTTCCATCAGGTGCTCAGAGCCCAGTCCAGCCTGAGCTTGAATGTCGCCAAGGGTGGAGCATCCACCGTATTAGGGGATGCAACTGCCTTTAGCATGGATCAGGAAAGAGACTTGAAGAAACGCTATTTCCAGCTTTCTGAATGGTTTCTTGGTACAGATCTTGGGTTCCTGGGAGGTCAGGCTGCGTGTCAAGGACCGAGATTTCTCTGCTCCCATCTGTGTGCTGTCAGCACACCTGGCTCCCCAGTGCCACTCAGGATGGGCTGTGTGACTGGTGTCAGTGCATCACTCTGTGCTGGCGGCTGGCTCCAAGCTGCACAAGAAAGGCAGGGGAAATAAAAGGAAGCATCAGAGCATCTTGTAAGAGGAGAATGGAAAAGATGGTTCCTGCAGACATCATACGAGATCTGTTGCCTGCTTCTTACCTTTTACACATCAAAATAAAACAGTGAAGGGAGTTGAATTTCATTGCCCTATTTCTGATTAGAGTGGATGGTACTGTAGGATTCTGATTGTACTTCAGCAACAACAGCCAATTAAGATGAATATAGGTATTTCACACCTAATTCAGTGCTTTGTAGCTGGGCTCCTGCAGGCTCTTGAATATGCTTGAATTGCCCTTTGTATTGAACGTCTGGTAAAGTTCACTACTTGCAGTGCTTTAGTCACTGATGAAGTGAGAGCTGGGGTTAATTCAGTGCACCGATTTATCAGCCTCCTATGGAAGCAGTGACCTACCAGTCTTGCTGCTTCCTCTGCTGAAACCATCGTGGACTGCGGCCAGATGTGCAGCCTGCCTGTGCAAGGCGCTCTTCAAACAAACGACATCTGCCGCTTACATGTATTTCTGGATCTTCGAAATGTGAAGTGTCGGGAAATGGCCAGCTGCTGTATGCTTGCATAACTGCTGAGGCTTGAGCATGGATTATCACAGAGCCTGTGCTATCTGGTAAGGCCTGATGCCTTTTTAGAAAGCCCTCCAAAACAGATTCCTGTGAGCTCACAAACACGCATTGTTACATTTTTAGCATGTGCATGTCTGTACAGTGGATCAGGAAAGAGAATGGGGAAGCTAATCTTCTCCAGTTGCAGTACCCATAAGCAGATTATGAAAGAAAGTTAATTTTTTACTATTAAATCCCACTTTAGGGAGAAGAAGCCCTTAATACTCAGTCTAGTCACACCAGATTAGCATTGTTGTACATTCTTAATAAAAATAGCGGGGTCCGATTAGTGTCACTTAAAGTTTTTTTCAATGAGAAATAGAACTCTTTGAATTAAAGTACTTGAATAACAGCTAAGGATTCCCAAGGAGTAATTTGTATTTGAAAGTTAAGCCCTTCACTACTTTTCTAAAGGAAAATCTATCGACAGTTTAGGAATGGCATACTGTTCATGTAACAGAATGAAAAGAAAGGAACTTCACAGACCATAAAGTGCAATAAAGGAACACTTAAAATTGATTTCCGCTTAAGTAGATTACTTATGCTTTCCTCTTAAACTGGGAAAGCACACTCCAATCTTCATTACTTGTCTGAGGCAGAACTGCTCGTTTGATGCAGCTGTCCATCTTTTTACATGGGTAGATAGAGATAGCTCAAGGGGGAGCGACTTTAAACCAAGAGAGGAGGGATTTAGATTAGATGTCAGTGGTAAATTCTTTGCTGAGAGGTTGGTAGGGCCTTGGTACTGCTGCCAGAGCTGTGAGGAGCTGTGACTGCCCATCTCTGAGGTGCCCCAGGCCTGGCTGGGGGGTCTGGGCCCTGAGCTGGGGCCTGAGTCAGTGGCTGGCAGCCCCATGGCAGGGGGCTGGAACAGGGTGATCTTTGAGGTCCCTTCCAGCCCAAGCCATAATTTGGAGTAATTAATTCAATTCTTCCGTCCTTGAAGAGCCATTTGTGGGAGTGTGAGGAGGGCTGTGCTGCTGGCAGGCCCTGGGCTGTCGCGCTGTCGCAGGCTCCACACAGCAGCTCAGCACACTGCAGCCCAGCTGGCACCACTCAGCCACCACCTGCCTTGTGCCTGGCTCCTTGGTGGCCTGCGTGCTCTGACATCAGAGCTCATCTGTGGTTTTCACCTTCTGGGAGGTTCTTGCTGAGGACTTTGGGACTGAAAATCGTGTGCTCTCCATCAGTGCTTTACGTGAGACACCCAGCTTTTGGGCAACATGTGCTTGGCTGCCTGCTCCACTGCTCTGCAGAATGCCTCACAAACTTGTGTATCTTCAATTAGTTTTAGCCTGTTTTCTTAGGGAGATAATGCAGTCCTCTTGTTTATGCACGTCTCTCTGTTCCCAATAACTTTGGAGTCTGTTGCCTCAGTGTGGCAAGGGAGAAGCGGTGTCAGAGATAATTAGAACTTTATTGAGACGAATGCCAGGTGTGGCCAACAGAGAGCAGATTTAAGGGTAAGCTTGTTCCCAGGGCTTTGGGTGAATGCTAAGCAGAGTGGGCTTATGTATGCATTAGCCACATGTCAAGTTTTGATTCAAATCTGCTTCTTCTGGAGCACAGTGGAGTCCAACCACAAGAAATAAATCCTGAAGCAGGCAGGATCTGTTACATGTGCTGGTCTGAGAACAATTTGTTTCTTTGACTAATGAGGGTTTTTTTGTTGTTTTTTTTTTCTGACAAAAGGAACCTTTTTTAAAAAAATTGTGCTCATTACAAATACCATTGCATCAGTGTCAAAAGATAGATCTGTAAATAATAGTCATTGTGCTCAGTACCATGGTGCTCAGTAAGCCTTAGGGAGCAATGTTGCATCAGCAACCAGTCTGTCTAACTGAGCCATTCAAAGCTGAGATGTCCTTCCTGCAGCAGGCAGCTCTGGAATGTCAGAGACGAGAAGATTGTCAAAGGTAACCTGAAGTCAGAAATGACTTCAGGAATTCACATAGATCTGTGTGGCTGATTCATTTGTACAGAGTAAGATTGTTTCATTCCACGTATTTTGTGGCTCAGGGACATCAGCAAATGGCTGAATGGGCCAAATTCCCACCAGCACTGACTCTGCATGTTTTCAGGGGAGCCCAAAGTGTTTGGAGGGTGGTTCAGCACAGGGTGCTGGCAGCCTTGGTGGGGAGGCTGTGGGAAAGGACTAGTCACGATTTTATGTTCTGTTGTGTTGAACCATGGCTGAATCCAGCAAGAGTTCCATGCTCAGAGATATGCGACTTCTGAAGTGCTTTTGCTGGCTCTCTCATGTTTGCTTTCGGCCACCAAATTAGTCCCTGTCATATGCTAGCCCCTTTCCAAAGTCCCTCCTGCTCTGCTCCTTCTTTGGCAGGTCTCTCACCAGGAGGAAATCTTCAGAGGCTGCTTTCATCCTTGTAATGACAATTGTACTGGCTGCGTAAATAAGTGGAAACAAGACCTTTGCTCCTCACAAGCAAACGAGGTGCTGTCTGTGAGGGTTTCATTTGGTGACTGTGACAGTTTGGCTACACACAAATATATATCTTAAGAACAAAAGGTTTCTTTATCACCATGCACTGGAAACCAGTTTGCTACCTGGACAAAGCCTAGCAAAATTGACTGAAATCTTTGCAGTTAGGAAGCTTCCCTGGTACCTAGAGCATGCCAGTGAAAATCAACAACTTAAATGGCATGTGTTCGTTCTGTTTGGGACGTAAGGCACAAACACTTTTCATTTGGCTGTTCCAGAGGCGTGAGACCATTGACTGCTTATCCAGGATGAGAAACAGCCTTCTGCAGTTCCCTCTTACTGGGAAAACAATATTTGTGGTGGCCCATGGCACACCCTGCTGCTCAGCGCTGCCCAGACTTCTCCTGTGAATAGTTGTACTGCATGGAATCACCCCAGGCCTGTTACCTGAGGGCCACATCGCTTTCTGAGTGCCTGTGCTGCAGGAAGACAGCAATCCAGACCATGCCATGCTGTCAAGTTTCCTATTTTAACGGTTGGACTTGGTGATCCTAAAGGTCTTTTCCAACCTGAAGGATTCTGTGAGCCTGTGACTTTGAATTCCAGGGATGATGACAGTTGGACTTCTTAATATTATGAATTCCCAGGGCAAAAATTGCTAAAAGTCTTTATTTGATATGAAAGAGCTAATTGTACAAATCATTACCTCCAGCTTGACATGCTTTCACTGTTTATTCTGTGGCAGTAATTAATTCTATAATTAGAAACTGTCCTCTTAGGTAACTTCTCTGGGAATGGAGTCTATTGTCTTAGGCAGGAAGCTGAAGTGTTTTAGGGGTGACTTTGGGAATTTGGCAGCTTTCATTAGAAGCACTGGTTTATTTCACAGGGAGACCATTAATAAAAAACAGAGACCTCGTGTGTTGGTCTGGGAATGGTGTCCCGATGCTGAGGTTCGTTGCTGGGCATGGATCTGTCCTGGCCTTTCCCATCTCCAGAGTGCAGACCTGAGCTGCTGTGTGTTTGCAGTTGCTGCTGATCTGTGAGAGGTTTCTGTAAAATGAGTTTACTTCATAAGGTGTCAGAGTGAGCACAAGAAAATCAATAAGCAATCTATGTGATAATTAATTAGCATGCCAGGATGAATTATTGCTTCTTCCTCTCCTGATTTGGGTCACAGTCGCATCTGATTTGGGAAGTTGTTGGTTTTTCAATCATAGGCTGATCTTTGTTCTTGTTGTGTTTTTTGCTTCTTTATTTTATGTGGCCTGAGTGACAGACTGGCAGACAGAAAATGATGCTGTGCAGATCTGCGTGTCCTGGGGAGGTGACAGCAGTGGGCTCAGCACGCAGCAGCACCAGCTGACAAAGAGCTGCAGTGTATTTTACAAAGCTTCTGGCTTGACTTCCTATCCTTGCTACTCTGTTTTGCTTCCCTACTCACACAAAAACCTAATTATACGTGCTGGACTGATGAACTCATTTTCTAAGTACACCGAGTAGAGAGATAGAGATGCCTGCTTATCTTTCTCAATGAACTTGAAGAGCCCAGATTTTCCCCTTCCCAACGAATTGGCTTCCATCAACAGAAATGAGTCTCTTAGAGCATCTCTGTCAGGGCTTTAATGATAACAAATAACTGCGCTTTTTACTTGATAATAGACAGGAAAAAACAGTCTGTGTCTAACACACTGAGCATTTAGTGAGGATCAGAAGGGAACCAGTGATGATCACCTGGAGCTTTATGAATTGCCGTGTGGGTGTTAGCAAGTTTTTATTTATTTGTTTACTTATTTTGATGGTAGAGCAGCAAGCAAAACAGTGTTGTTATAGCATCCTAAAGGCTTCATACAAAATTAGGTGACTCTGGAGCATTCATTTAAAACATATTTTATTCATGAAAGTAGTTTTGTATTTCTCTATTGTAATTCCTAAATTTTCAAGGACTTTTCAGTTGAATTTCTCTTAAAACTGACTTTCTTCTTTTTGTATTCTTGAAGCCTTGGAGATTATGGAATTTCTTTCTCATTTGTTCCACTATCAGTGTATTTTCCAATACAGATTTCAGAGCACGTCAGGAGTTCATTTTTATTAAAGATCAGATATTGACAGACACTTGGATACCTGAAATTTATGCTAGGAATGGTCACCAGTGAGGTATAATTACCTGAAAACTGTTTTGGTCTGAAATAGTTAGCTTGACCTCTGAGAAGGTCACGAATAGAAAGGTATTAAAAGTGTTGTTGTGAAAAATAGAACCCTATTAAGCAGTCGATGTCAGAGCAGAACCCAGTAGCAGTTGATACGTTTGCCATCCTTGTGGTATTTTACCCACCTGCACGTTAGCTGGACCAAATGTGGTTTAGAAGGTATGATGTACATGTGCGAGGGAAGGGAAATTGGGTTTTTCCCTGTAGTTCAAGGCATCAAAAAGAACTCCTGAGCATAAGATAAATAGTCTGAAATAATTCAGAACACAGTCTTGTGACGATGTGAAAACAGTTTTGTAGTATTGAGGTTAAAATCTGTTTCTTTTTTTCCTTTAGTTTGGTCCAAGTGCAATTTTCATAAGGAGTCCAATGGAGGTCCTCCTCCTCCACAGAACCACATTTGATGTCCTGTCAGAATGGTTGCAGCGTGGCTATGACTGCGTTCAGGGAGAAAAGAAGTCCAACCTGTTTGTAATGTCTTTCAGAATCACACTGTAGTTGCAAGGAAGAGGAAGTTTGGCCCTGAGCGCGTTGTGGAGGCAGTGGCTTCTTACTCAACGTCTGTCTGTTATGTCTGTCACATTTTCTGCAGCTGAAAGCAGATAGTCACATGCTGCCTACTCAAACCCAACTAAACTGTTGCTCCATTTGTAAGGAATCATTTGCTTCTAATTAGCAGAACCTTTTGGATGAGTGTATCGATGCAGTTGAATGTCTCCTTTTGTTGAGTGAAGTCAGATTCTCTGTTTCTCATATGTGAAATTTTGTTCCCCCGAATGCAAAAGTACAGGGTTCATCTATAAAGTATATTTTGCCACAAGTTTCTTAACCAGCCCCAGCTTGTAGACTTTAGTTTTAAGCAAATGATATTTGGCAGAGCTTGGCTGGAAGGCATCAGCGCAGATGACGCAACTTGTATTTAAGAACAAGATCAGAGAATTGCTCCGTATCTCACAGTTAAGAGACTAGTGGTCAGACCTTGCAACAGTAAAATAAAAGTTGTGGTAAAATATACTGCTGTGTTCCAGCTTACATGATGGGAAAGTAATGTAGAAAGCCTTGTAGTTTTTCCAAGCAGTGATGGCAGAGTTATCTTCCAGTTGTCAGTAATTTGAGATGAGTGAAGGGGTCTGAACTGAAGCTGGAATTTAGGAACTATTCAGAATTATGGAGGTGCACATCAGTATCGAGCCTCCCTGCTATGAGCTCTCATTGCTGTGCAGAACAGTTTTAGCTCCAAACACAACACATAGCACAAGTAGTGGGTTCTGGGTGGCTCCTTAACTTCAGAACATCTCCAACCTTCAAATTACTCACTTTAAATCATGGCAGTCACTTGTGAGAATGACTCTGGAGATCTGAACTCAACAAGCTCAGGCCCGGGCGGTTTTGGATTTGAAAGGGGGACGCTGTCAGTTGGGCTCTGATTACAGTCCTGAGGTCCCCCTGAAGGGTCCCCCTCCACGTTCATTGCATCTCTCCCAGACACAAGTCCCTGCCTGGAGTTTTGCTCCTGACGTTTCATGGCCTGCCCTTCGCTCACCCTGTTGGCCCTGTATTAGCTCGCTTTGTCAAAGTGAAGTCCTGGCTTCGTTTTGGGGGAGGGTTTCTGACTCTTAAACAAAAGCTGTATTTACAAAAAAGAAATATAGTTTTATGTACAGCCACTGAACGGGGCTTTGATGGTGACAAAGAAAATGTGCTGGAAAACCAATGTGTAAAGGCTTCTGGAGAGCTGAGTGGCACACTGCTGATAGCAGGTGGGTTAGGTCTGGGATGTGTGGACCGTCCTTCATTCCCACCAGGGAAAACTCTGGATGAATGTAGGCCATGTACTAAAATTGTAATAGTTTTAGAAAGATCAAATAAAATTTTTGCTACAAAACCTCAAATCAGAGACCGATGCAGCAACACCGGTTCCTTAGGCAAAAATAAAAGTCTTTCAGAAAGCAGCATTGGTTAGTCTGCTTTCTCCCATTCTAAAGAAGATGGGAAGAGAATACTTGATTTCCGCAGGGCATAATTCTGATTGCCTTGGCACACTCTTGAGAGGTTGTCCACTCCTGTGCATATAATCATATATTTCTGCAAGCGGAATTCCCTATCAGAGTTTTGTTGTTACATTTGCCTTTTCTATGGGCTTGAGTTCTAAATGGGAGCAGAAAAAAAAATAAAAAGGCAAGAACATAGTGATTCAGCCTAGGTCAGGTAGTTCCAATCCACTTGCTTGTAGGCAGGGACACCTTCCTCTACACCTCATTGCTCACAGCACCATCCAGCCTGGCCCTGAATGCTTCCAGGGAGGAGGCATACACAGCACCTCTGGTAACCTGTTCCAGTGTCTTTCCACCCTCAAGTAAAGAATTTCCTGCTAATATCTAGTCTAAATCTACCTTCTTCCAGTTTAAAAACATTTCCTGTCACTATGTGCCCTTACAGAATGTCCCTCCCAGCTTTCCTGTAGGCCTGCAGCTACTGGAAGGTCATTATAACGTCACCCTGAAGCCTTCTCCAGACTCAAGAGCCCCTGCTCTCAGCCTGTCCTTGTAGAAGAGGTACTCCAACCCTCTGATCATCTCCATGGCCCTGCTCTGGACCTGCTCCAACAGCTCCGTGTCCTCCTTGTGCTGGGGGCCCCAGAACTGGATGCAGTAGTGCAGGTGGGGTCTGAGAGCAGCGCAGAGAGGGGCAGAATCACCTCCCTCGAGCTGCTGGTCACACTTCTCTTGATGCAGCCCAGGACACGGCCGGCATTTCGGCTGCTGCATCAGCTTGAGGTCATCCTGTTGTAGATTCTTTGTGTTCCCATTGGAGACTGTTACAAGATCCAGAAGAGAATTTTTACCCTAATGACACAAGAAGTCACAAGAAGTGCTTTTCTTTTCTGAGAAACTTAGTCTAGAAAGGTTTTCATCTTCATCAGATGAGGGTTACTTTATTTATTCATCCTGTTCTCTGCTCACTACGTTCTCCCAGATGCATAGATTAGTCAGTAGAATGTATTGTCACATCTGAAGAGAAGGAGATGGTTTTAGAAAACCATTTCTGAATTCTCCAGGAGTGCGTGGCTCATTGCAGCTTCTGATCTTGCTTTGTGGAGCTGTAATGCGAGCCAGAGAAGTGTATGACAAGAAATAATTATTTGATATCCAGTAATTCTATACATAAAGTTCTCTCCCTGCATGATAGTGATACAGTTACAGAATTCTTTTTGCATTTTTTTCCCAGGAATTTTTTTATCCATGGACTCTGCAGCAAGTTAAATGAGTCTGTGGGCAGTTTAATGGCAGGAATTTCGGTCTGCAGGAAGACCATTACTTGTGGTTAACGTGATCCTATTACAAATTTTCCATCTTACCCCAGAGCAGATTCTTCTAAGATGAGGCTATCAGCTATGTTGTTTTTCTCATTGCGAATATACCTTTCTTAGTTGAGGATATTACTTTGGGAATGTTACATCAAGGAAATGTCTCTTCTGTGATTTGCTAATTAAGTTCCTGTAATCACCCTTCCTTTTTTTTTTTTTTTTTTTTTCCCTATAAATATATTTACTTTTTAAATAAGCACTGAAGATGTTATGTTGATTTTGGTCACATGTTTGGTAATATGGCTGCACTGGCACCTTTCCTCTCTTTTGCCTGGTTTTCACCCATGTAGTGTCTGAGCTGCAAGGGCAGCGTCTTTGTTCTTATGTGCATCAGGTGGATGCCTGGCATCAGGAGTTGCTTTCTCTTGGCCACGTCTGTCACTGCTGCCCAGCTCATCTCTGGGAGGGGATCCTGCAGGGAGCTGGCAGCATGAGCACTGCTGGGCACTGCTCTGTGCCGCTCGTCCAAGCCATGACCTGCTTTGAAGAGATGAGCTTGGCTCTCGTGTCAGTATTTCTGTTGAGAGAGGGGTCGTTGTTGCCTTTCGTATCCATAATGGAGTTCTTGCAGGAGAATTTACTTTGGGCTGTACGTAAATGTCTTGTCTGTTGTAATGGAGCAGATAACCTCATCTCCTATCTCTTGTACTGCCTGTCTTCCTTGCTGTGAAGGATGCAGCATGAGGTAAATCGTGTATTTTGGAGTGTCAAGGTAGACTATAAAAAAAAAACCCATTTAAAGACTAGGTGGACATATCTTACTTTTTATTTTTTTAATTCATCAAGTTGAAACATTCAAATTTTGCTTGGAAAGTTCATTATATTGAAAATTCCGGTTGGCTTCTAATCATCTAGATGTTAGATAGAAGCAATATAAATATTTTTCTTGCTTAAATAACCCTAAATAATTATTATTTTAGGTTATCTTGAAGTTGTAATGTGTACCCTAGATGAAATATAAATTAGTTTTTCTGAGTAGATGCACCTGCAGGAACAAGCAGCCTTTTACTTAAGCTTTTGTGGCATGATTGCAGATCTCCTTCAAGTTTTATTTGCCTCTGGGGAGTAGTGGTGTGTGGGATAACTTCTTGAAGGTGTGTTTGTAGCTTGCAGTGCTTGCAGCTAAGTGAAGGTTAACTGCTGTCGTGTTTCATTGAAGAGTCTGGCATTCCTCTTTCAGATACGCATGTCACCGTGCAAAGCCGTTTTGATGTGAACAGGCTGATGTAAAATTACTCCAAGACAAATGAGAATATGTCACAGTGATTGAATAAGCTTCTCAGTTTTATATATAAAAGTTTGATAAGTCTGATGTGAATGTTGTAATTTTCTGTTAACAAGCATTACCTAGTAAAGTCATTTCATAACATTTAATTCTGAATGCTAAGAACATAGCTGAAATATGCATAGAATAAGGATGCTGTCGTGTAAGCTGGAGTATAGCACACTGCATGTGGCAGTGTATTTTGCAGTCTGACAATTCCCAATGGCATTTGGGTACCTGAATCTTTTTAAAAAATACAGCCCTAAATATCTCAATTTCTCCTATTTTTTTTGCCTCATGACAGTGTCAACCTGAGTCTAATCTAAATCTGGATCCAAGTTGCAGCTCTGAGTAGTACCTTCAAAAATTGAAAGCGTAGAGACTTGAGTTTCAAGAAGGGGTCACGTGTAACTGGAGTTGCAAAGGGGCTGCTGCTGTCACGGACTCCTGGGGTTGCAGTGATGCCCGAGAGCCTGGTGGTTGCAGTGAGCCCACAGGCTGCTCCTGCTGGAGCCCATAAGATACGAGATCCTGTCCACATCCCCTCTCTAACAAATGCGTTAGTCTCAAAACTAAAATCCCAGCTTGTGACAGGATGAAATTTGGAGTGTTTGTTGTTGTGGTAGCCGCAATCGACCATTAGCTTTGGCCATAGCAGCTTTCAAGGCAGGACTGTAGCTTGCTTTGTGTTGGCATTAAGTGGGTTCTATGGAAAATCAAGTAGAGCTTAGAAGAACTTAGAACAGCCAAAGCTGACTTCGGCTTTGTCAAAAAGAAAAATCAACAGAGGACATTTCAGTGGTTTTGAATTATATGGGAGGAAGATTTCTGCAGGGTTGGAGAAAATACTGACTTGCATGCTTACATGCAGTTGATGCAGAGTATGGCAAGAATCAAGTGTAAGTACCTTGTGAGGAGCATCCTCAAGTAAACCCGTTTGATTCCTTTTTATTCTTCCACGCTTGCTACCTCATTTTCTTTCTTGTTTGATATTTTCCTGCCAGGGGTGCCTGATCCTGGTTGCTCTTTGCAGCAGGGCTGTGCTTGCTGTGTATCCAGATCTCTGCATGAGCAGCACAGCCTGGCCTGCAGGGCATCTCAGAGGTGCATGTGCTGAAAACCTTCAGGAGAGCTTGAGAGTGCCTGCAGCAGCCCTGCAGTGCTCCAGGGAGCTTGTACCTCCTCGCCAGTTGGTGAAATACTCTGTTTCCTGCCTAGAAAGTAAATGAAGAGCCACCAACCACCCTCTGGTTATTTTCAGAGATTAGAAGTGCATGTGGTTAAGCTGCAGTTTGATGGCGACCATTTGTTAGCGTGGTAGATTGAAGATCAGCCTCTTAGATTGGGCATTTCAAGGTTTTGAGGCAGTGAGAACCTTCAGAACTGTTACATTTTTGGCGCTAGGTGGTATTGTCCTTTTCTGCCCTTATTTTCTAATTTGAGTTGGGTTTACCTTGAAGAAAGCTAATGTGGAGAGCAGAAGTTATCCAAGATGACAGGGGGGCCTGTAGCCAGCTTTGAGGAGAGTGTCTTGGTGGAAAGTTTAGCTTCTCTGGGACAAGCTGCTGCATTGAAAGTCTGCAATATTACAGCTGAAAGGTGATTAAAGTGACATCATCTTGCTGAAAAATTGGTTCAGAGGTATCATTTTAAGAGGAAAACCTTGGTTTTCTTTTTAATTTCATGATGAAATTTCAAAAGAAAAGCTATTTTTTTTTTTCTGAAAGTTCAATTTAGAAATCATAGTGAAACAGCATTTTACTTTGTTTTGTTTCATTGTTGTTCATTGCTGCTATTTGTTTCCCAATCCTAATTTCAAACAGCTGCCTCTTTCCATTTCTGCCCAGCAGGAATAAGCTGAAATGATTTGAGAGAGGGCAGAGGAAATGAACCACTTTCTCTCACAGTTTGACAGTCCTGTCCTTTCCCCATTTCCTCCTTTTTGAAAAACAGGCAGAGGGCATTAAAATAACAAAGTAGGAGTTGGATTTGCATGCCTCCCGTTTTCCATACATCTCAGGGCAGCAAAGCACCCTTTCTGCAATAGTGGATCTTGGAAAAATGTCAGTGATAGCAGCAGCCCAGGTAACGTGTGCCTCTCCGTGATGGCAGGTAGTTCTCTGGTTTGGTTCTGTCAGCACCTGCACATCCTCTGACGTCCTGGCTGAACCTTAGGTCATTGGTGTTGCACATGGAACAGCTGTTGGCACAGGTAACTGTTGAAAAACCCACATAACTGCAATGTTTAGAGAACCAGAGCAACAGTTTGATTTTCTCGTTTTGTAAAAGATTTCCAGCAGAAGATCAGTGTTGAGAATTTAAACCTCTTGTTGATAGGTTGTTGTTTTGCAGGTTGGAAGGCTGCAGTGGTTTCTGCAAAGCGAGGCTGCCTAAGTGGAGCAGTGCCGAGATGCTCAGCCGGCCCGTCAGCTTGCAGGTGGTGTCAGGGCCTTCCTCTGCTCCTCTCTTCCTGCTGGACCTATTTTTGCTATCTGTGCGCTTGTGTTGTGCATATGGTAGGCATATGCCATGAGATGATTCTTCATGGGGAAAAAGGGGGTGTTAGTCTATGTCATACAAAGCCTGTTTGTCACTAGACCAGTCTGGCATTGCTTGTCTCGGAGCAATCGTAGGTAACTCAAGGGATCTGACACAATTAATGCTGAAAACAGTGAACGGGTTTAAACACTGATGTTTTGGAAAGGATCTTGTACTTGACACAGAATTCAAATTCTGTGATTCTTTAAACATTTATGTAGATTTCTCTCTCTTGGTAAGAAAGCTTGACCTAGTAATGCACAGGTAAAAGTAATTCAAATGCAGCGAATACTGAAGATCAGTTAAAAGCAAATGAAGCAAATCTCCGACTCTGTGAGAAATAAAGATATTGGATAAAATTCTATGCTACGTTCCATATGCTGTCCTAGTAATGCTATAATTAAGTCAAAGAGTCATGTCAAACTGGCCTTTTCCATCTGCTCTGTGATCTGTTCAGGGAGCAATTCAGAAAGAATGACAGCTGACCTCAAAACCCAGGCATTCGGTTAATGTAGGCTCTGCCAGAGCTGATACTACACAGATCTCATCCACTTTCATCTATGGGTACGAACTGTTCTTCATTTAATCACGAGTGGCTGTTAAGCAGGCTTGTTCAGAGTTTTTGTTTCAATAAATGCCTCTTGGTATTAACTGAGCCATTTGATGGCTCATAAAAATATTCTTCCTTTTTTTTTTTTGGTAGACTGCAATGCGATGGCATAAGCTTAAAATAGTGCTGTTGGGTTTTTCCTTCATCTTATAGCTTTGGCCAAAACAAACCTGTTAATGATAAGGTCTCGGAAGTTCAGAATGGATAATTGACATGTGAGACGTGGAACTCAGCCCATATTTATAATACTAATTGATTTCATTTATTCTGTATCCCCCGTGAATTTCTCACTGTCAGTCTCGCCATTATCTTAATGTTGTTTTTTCCAGTAACACTCAGAAAAGTCATTTTAAAGGCAGGGAGTCTTTCAGCACAGATGCATCAGGTGCGAAGCTTGCCTTCCTCAGAGGCGATCAGATTGGCTGCGGGAAACCCCGTGGAATGATGCAGCTTAAGAGCCAGGGTCTGTCCATCTGTTTGTATCGATGTTACCTTGTGAAAGTCTGCCTAATGCTGGGTCTCATGAGTGTCTGTGTGCACATAACGTCCGCGTGCTTTGTGCTGTGACAGGGAAGTGTGAAAAATGCTAATGCTGGAGTCGGTGCAACATTTAGAAGGTTGTAGTCATTGCTACAGAAGGATAACAGGACCTGCTCACCGGTGGGGGTGGTGGCTGCAGGTGGAGTTTAGGTGAGGAAAAAAACAATTCCAGCTGTGTAGCTAAACTGCTGGGAATTCTGAAACCCACCCGGTGTGCTGCAGCTAGAGGCAAATGTCTGCTCTTTGGAGATGTTAGATCTGTATTGAAACTTCCCATGTTATAATATTGCTGTGCCTGAGGTTGATAGGAATCTGCGGGGCTTCCTGCAAGCTGCTTGCTCTTCACATCTTAAATGCTAGAGCTGTCCATCCTAAAAATGTGGATCTTGCTCTGTCATTAATAACTGGCTCCAGTTTTTACCTTCCCATCAAATACAGAAGGATGGGACTCACCGAATCATTTCTTTGCAATCAGTGAAAACTGATCAAGATGTACGTAATGCAGCTTCTTGTGCAATACTTTCTGTTGGCCTGAAATAAGAAAAGTGGCAGTTCATGGCTCTGAAGGGAAAATATAATTGCTTGCTCAGTCTCAGCAGAGTTAAAATACGCAGGTTGCTCTGAAGGTGATGCCTCCTATTTATTTCCCTGGAAACGACAATAGATATGGCTGGTTCTGTGCATCCTGAGGCAGCTGTGGGGATGTGGGCAGCTATTGCTGGCTCTGTCCCACTGTGTCTGCTCTCTACAGCACTTTCCAGATACCTTCTTTTCAGCCCAATCTGCCTTTTTTTGGAAGCTATGATGGTGATTCTCTGCGTAAACAAGTGCTGCCTCAGAAATCAGGAAATTAGAAGATAATAAACGAGGTCTAGCAAAAAAAGTAAGAATGAGGAATGAGGAACTTCTTGCCTGGTGGTGTTGGCTGTGTTCCTACAGTGATGAAGTGATGGGCAGAGGCCAGTATGTGTTTGACACATCCGCTTTTCCCTGTGTGTTGTGAGGGGAAAGGCACTTTACCCATATGCAATTAGTCAGGGAGCCTCGGAGCCACGCTGTCTTAGAGCAGCCAGTGTAATGTTTTATCTTAACGCAGTTTGCCACCTCCGCACTTGGACAGGCCATATTGTGCCTCGCAGTGGGAACTGCATTAGCAGTGTCATTGGTTATGTGCTGCAGCTCAGAGAGCACCACAGCCCTATGGAGCAGGAACGTGGGCTAGAGGGAACCTTCTGAGCAGCTTGTGCCCCTGTTGGTGCCTGGGCACTTGTCTTAAGAAGTGATGGGGGCAGGGAAGGGAAGGGAAGGGAAGGGAAGGGAAGGGAAGGGAAGGGAAGGGAAGGGAAGGGAAGGGAAGGGAAGGGAAGGGAAGGGAAGGGAAGGGCATCTTGGCTCCAGGTGGGTGGTATACAGCTGTTAGTTTGCGGCAGCTAATGGCACTGAGGCAGAGCTATACCTGGCTGGGGCAAAAGGTTTGTGCTGATGAGTGTTGTTGGGGGTATTACACAATGGTCTGTTATTTCAATGAAGTATTAAATAAAACTGTTTCCACGTCAGGAAGTAGGGAGATGACCTGCCATGAAGCCTTAGTTAAACTTGCAAACATCCCTGAACTTACTGATCTTCAATTCACAGTACAGGGCTCATCTTTTCTTGCTTCTTCAGACACTGGCCAGATGGGATGGCTGCAGACAGGGCATGCATGGAGAGGCTCTGGTAGCGCTGCCACTGTTATTTAAATATTGATTGGAGGGACCATGTGATGGCTGCTGGAATTGGTTAGCAAGCAGAGGTTATTCTTGCCCTGGCAAACAGAAGGAGCCCATGCAGCCACTGACTGCTCGTGGGTCAATGCTGCTCCACTTGCCCAGCCTTGTACCGTGCTTGTGCTGTAACCAATAAGTCCCTGGGAGGAGATTGCCACTGGAGGGGACAAGCCTTGGCCATCCACTGGCATAGCAGAGCCACACTGATGAGATGTGTGGGGATGTGGTGTGATCGACACCTGACCTGCTGCGGCCCAGTGCCTTGGCAGCAGTCCCAGGCTCACCTCTGTTTAGCACAGTGCTGGCATTTTAAGCCAGAGAGACAGGAGGTTTAACAGCTTGCAGTGCAGGTCTGAAGTGGCTGTATGTGCTCCAGTGGTCTCCAAGAAGACTCAGCATCCGTATGTCTCCTGCGTCCCTGCTTCTTCCCCCAGGATGTTGCTCAGAAGCGTACAGCCTCATCACTGCTGCCTGTGCCCGCAGGACGCTGCTTTGAGTGCTACTCATAGCTGCAACCTATTGCTGGCAAGAGGACAACTGGGAAGAAGATTGCCTGCTCTGATGCTTCTTCTTTCCAGCAGCAGTCCTCTGAAGTGCTTTGTGGGGCTTGGTCTGCCAGAGGAGGGGTTTTGCTGTGTAAACAGGCATGGCATCACTAGCGTTTGCCCCCCCCCCCACAATGCAGGTGTCCCATCCCTCCTTCTGTAGAAGAGCCTGCCCAATGACCCTTGGGCTGCTTGACCTGGTGGGGGATGAAGATGATCTTTCTTGCAGGAAGGAAAGAAAATGGTGGAAATAGTAGAAATGAGAGTAATGATCTTGTCAGTTATCCTAATATTCTGGAATCTGGCTTCTGAGTGTCCTTTCAGACTGGCTCCTGGCACTGTGTGACAGCTGTCATACACTTTAGCAGAGCCAAGGTGAAAAAAGACAATTAAGCTTTAATCAGTCACAATTCGCTTCAGGTATGCATTTCCTTTAAAAAAGTGATTTCTAAGGCTCACTTTTTTCCTTGCTGTCTCTGAAGCAGCAGTGAGTGCAGCTTGGCTCGCAGGAGAAGCAAGTTGTGGGGTTTGTATGAGTGGAGAGCCAAGGCTGATCGTGCTGTGAGCCCCACTAAGCTGGGCTCTGATGGGATGGCGGCAGCAACGGGGGATGCCCTCAAAATGAGAGCAACATTTTGCAAACACATTTCTCTGAAGCATGAAGACCTGGCCTGCAGCCCTTGTACTCCGCCGTGATACAGGTATGGCAGCCCGTTCAGAAGACTGCATCCATTCAGTGTGGCCAGAAGGGACATTTTTGGCAGCCTTTGCCCAAAATTGCAAGCTTGACTCCATGGAAAATCTGGATAGTTGTCTGGGGTGCTATAAAGTTCCCTAGCTTTGTGAAATGTCTGTACTACAGCTGGTTCACCCACAAGCTGCATAAAATGTGCAGATGAGCGATTTTCCACTGTAGCGTGAAGGATCTTTTATAACAGCAGTAGGAGGACTTTAACCTTTCTGAGCTGTAACTTCATGGATACAACACACAGTGCAGATGTAGGTGGAATGCAGCTGGTGCGACTTGTGGATGAAAGCTTTAAAATACAAATACTGTGAAGGACTTGGTCAAATAAGCAAGTTTATTTTTTCCTTCAGAATTGCAGCCTTGAGATTTTAGGGCTTTATTCAGAGGATCAAAGCAAGTGCCACGCTCACCTTAATGAGCATCAGACTTGTTGCATGGGGCCATAGGGCACTAACCATTTCTCACTGGCCCACATGTTGGGACGGAAGTTATCTTGGCATGGGCTGGCTCGCCCTCAAGGCTGCATTCCAGCCGCAGTCTAGTGTCATTTTTGTTGATGATGTTACAAACATCTGGTGTTACAGAATTGTCTGAGGCCATCTCAGAAGTGAAAATGCTCAAGATCTCTGTGCCGAGCTGCTGAGGCAGGGATCATGGAAGAGCTGGTCCTGAGAGGAAGTTAGGAACATCAGCACCAGGTCTTTCCAAGGACCTGGTTGGACCTGGAACAGGCTGTCCAGAGAGGTTGTGGATGCTCCATCCCCGGAGGTGTTCAAGGCCAGGTTGGATGGGGCCCTGGGCAACCTGGTCTAGCATTAAATGGGGAAGTTGGTGGCCCTGCATGTGGAAGGGGGGTTGGAGATTCATGATCTTTGAGATCCCTTCCAACCCAGGCCATTCTACGATTCTGTGTGAAGGATAGAATGCTTTTTTTATTTTATTTTATTTTATTTTATTTTATTTTATTTTATTTTATTTTATTTTATTTTATTTTATTTTATTTTTTTCCAGCACAATCAGGGAAATACTTCTACTTACTAATGAAAAGGAAAGCTAAATTCAGCAATCACAGTAGTTAATGAAATTGTGTGGATTACTGATGATGAAGATGTCAGCTACAGCCTCTGGGATTTTTATTTTTTTTAACAGTGCACTTCTGCCCCTGTAATCTAAATGCCTCCTTCATCATCATGTGTACTTTAAAAATAGAAGTAGGTGAATGGTGAAGCAGGTGAATGTAGACAGCTGTCTCCAGAAGCAGCCTGGTGCATCTGAAAGTCCAGCTGGAATATTGGTGTTCTTGGACTGAAAAGGAAAAGGTGGTGGGGAACAAGAGGGGAGCCATGCTGAGAGAAAAAACCCACAAATGCTTAAGGGATAATCAGTGCATGTCGTAGCAAAATCACAGCATCTTAGAGCTCGAGAGCGGTGTGTGCAGGACATGGATGGGGAGCGGTGTGCCAGGAGCGGTGCTGGAGGCACACAGCTCAGCCCGGGGGCTCTGGGGATGGACTGCTGTGCTCAGGGCTCAGCAGGGCAGTGCGGCTTCAGTGTGCTGCTGACGGCTTCTTCTCTCAGGCTCTGACCACTCTATGGTGAAACCGATGTGGAAAGGCAGTGATTTCAGTCTAGGTTTAATTTTCGTTTAAACTTGAAGACAGAGCCAGATGCTCACGCAGTGAAAGCCATGGACTGAGACTGGTGTTCAAGCCTGTATAATTAACCTAACCAGGAGCAGTCCATCATTTGCAGCGTCTTTGTAAAGGCGTTATTGTGTACGAAAAGATTTTCTTGCATAGAGCTTTAATATTTATGTTTTCTTTGAGAAATTGGAATCATTATGCATTTTATCTGCTCTTCATATCAAGCTTGTCTGTTGCTGGGGCTATTGCCTATCCTTGGTTTGAGTAACCGGTAGTTCTGGCCCCTGAGTTCTGCTGGAGCATTCTGCACTGAAGGTATGTGCTAATCACACAGGGATGACCGGCTGCTTCTTGTCTGAGCCTTGGTGGCTGTACAGATACCAGTATACCTGCATGCCTGAATTGCAGAACTCAGGCTTTTTGAAAACTCTGCTGTACTTTGAAAGTGCTAGTTAGGAAAGGACAGTCTTTCTGTCCAATTTCTGAGTGTACTTCCACCGCCTTTAATCACCAGTTTCCCAAGAATTCCCCTTTTCAGCCTTTTTCAGGTTTTTGAGCTGAGATGAGGCATTAGAGGAACAGCTGCTCTGTGTGCTCAAATGACTGCCAGAGCATATTTTGTATGAAAGCATGGAGACATTGCATGTGTAGAAGTAAACTTTCTCCAAATGTTTTTTCTCACTCATGAACTAGTATAGTACCTGTTTTTAATGAACCAACATTGTATGAAGAAGGCTATCGGCCGGTTTGCACATTTAGTGAGGTTTAAAGTGCAGGTGTACTCGATGTAAATGATAAGTGACAAAATACTAGCATAATAGAAGTAATAGGACAGTGGCTTCTTACTTTGTCACAAGGCTGTAATATTGAGGGTTAGGAGGGAATCACTATGGTTCATTGTTAAGTGCAGAATAGTACAGAAGGAGAGGGTGGAAGGTGTCATACCAGCGCAGTTGTCTTGCAGAAGTCAAAGTTATCAAAGGTTTGTTGATAAAATCTTTATTAAATCATTTTTTGTAAGAAAAGAAGATCAGTGCTGAAACATTTCCTGTAACGTCCAGAGCACTTTGGTAGCATACTGGTCTTGCCTATGAGTGGTGGATCGGCTTGTCTCATGGAGAAGGCTGTGCTGAGGTAACCTTAACCATCTGGAGAGACTAAGACCTGAGCAGGCCTTGGCAAAGCTTTCTTTTGCAGCTCAAAGTGTAAAGAATGCAGTGCTTGTCAAAGCTGAAAATAGAGTTGGTGTAGTTATAGACATAACAAATGCTTGAGTGATTCAGTCACCTCCTTGTGAACAGCATCTTTCCCCAGCCCCAGTGAAATGCCATCTCTCTTGTATAGTATTCCACTAGGGAAACTTGGGTTTGTGGGGCCAGAACATTTTTAGTTGTTTCCTTCTCCTGCAGGCTGAAGTAAAAGGGCAGGGTGGTTGTAGAATTCCCCCTAGAACGTATAAAACACAGCAAACACACGTCTGGAGGCTCCTGGGGAGAAAGGAAAAGCTTAAATATCCAAGTTTTGAAGTTTTTGCCAGTGTACGGAGTACAGATGAACCTAGTTAAACTCTTGGGGTTAAAACAGTGCAGAAAAACCCAGCTGCAGATGGAAGAAAAACTCTTACAGAAACCTGTTACTTGAGAATGGTTTGGAAGTTGAAGTTCTTCATTAAATGAGGGCATTGGTGGGTCTAGAGCACGTTAACGAGAACAGCAACTCTTTTATGCAGCACAGCTTCCTGGGACAGTGTGCAAACTTGTTCATTGGGAAGCAGGCTTTAGATTGGGGTTTCTTGAACTGAGGTCCATAATCCATCACAAAGTGACCCTTGGGGCAGCCCCAACAGAAGAGAAACCATGCAGTGAAATCAAGTAAAAATGGGAGAAACATTTTAAAATTTATGCTTATTTTGCTCTGGATGTAAGTGCAAATCGCTATGGCAGCAAGGTGAGTAACTGCTGTTTATTGTTCCCTGAAATCTAATTCAGGTTGTTCTTTAGTGCAGGACTGTTTCACCTGTTAGCTGGTGCTCTCTGCCCACTGTGCCCACTGGTGGTTCTTGCTCCTTTCAGCTGAGCTCTAAGCCAGAGCTGGGTGCGGGTAGGGAGGTGGCCATGCAGGTCCACGCCGCTCTCATAAGCCATCGTAATTCCTCTGTGCACATCTTGCTGTTGTACAATGTGTTCTGGTCACACTGGGCCGGGGTAGAAAGGACTGGCTGATGTTGAGCTCCGAGGAATTTTAGTGATCATTGCTAAATATACAGTTCATGAAAAAAAAAAAAAGCCAAACCAAACGAAAAACCAACCAAACAAAACTCAGTGCTAGGGTAGATTTTATTAATTATTTCCCTTAAGACCCATTTGGGAATACAATTTCTGCGGTTCCAGACATGGTAATTTTTTTATGTCGTGCTTTAGGGAACACTACAGTTAAAAACAAACACAGTATGATTATTATTAATTTACTTTATAATTAAAGAAAGGGAAGAATGAAGCACAAAGCCTATTGGTGTACTTCACTTATAATTTTCTCTCCAGAAAGCTTTTACCGAAGATGATGTATTTGAGAGTTGATTTGCCTCTGGGAACTCTTCTTTTAAAGCATGAAGACTGAAGCATATAACTTTCAAAAGATGAATAGAAAGTCACAGCTGAGGAACTCTAGGCTGGAGCTATGACAGCAGGTAGTTTGGTGCGGCAGCTCCAAGTCGTTGGCTCAGAGCTGCTTGTTTCCATTTGGGGCTGGAATACCTGGAGTGGAGATTCTGGGTTAGCATTCTCCTAATGAAGGATTGTTTTTGTACACCAAACACCATTCTGTGAACTGAGCTGAGAAATATATGTGGGGACAGCAGCAGAACTTAACTCAAAGCTGCACTGGTGCTTTGCGTTGTATGGATAATGTAGGTAAGATGACCAAAATCGTGTACACCAGAGAAGTATTGAAAGGTCAGGGGAAGAGGCCTTGCAGAGATCTGTGAATTGGCTCACAAGCAGGCAGATTAATTCTAACTTCTGTGAAACAGGCTGAAGTTTTGTTCAGTTGCTTTAAAGAATCCCTTTGAAGCATATTCTTGAAGCAGATTGAATTAATGAAAATGGATTTTTATTATTAAGAATAATATTAAGAATATTAAGAAAAACTAAGAAAAATTAAGAATAGAGAAGACCTTTGCCTCTGGTGAAGTTAATTTCTTTGCGAACACGTCTTTAAAATTAAGTCCAATTGCTTGGATATGCTTTGACAAGTGAAAGCAATGTCATAGCTGCATTGCAAAAACAGTGCTGTGCTGGGATTGTGGTACCTGTTTGTGCTGGGTGGGGGTTCTTTATATGTTCTGTATTACCTTGGTCTACATGAATTTAGTTCGACACAAGAGATTGTGCCACTTGCTTTTTTGGAATTTGTACTTTTACTTTCTTTCTAGTTTTGGTATGGATGGGAGAAATTTCTGAGAGTTTGTTGGGAGTTAAACGCTGCCTTTTGTCATCATTGACACATGGGGCTCGATCTGCCCATGTGCAGCACCATGGCAGCATTTGAGGAGCTTCCAGACAAATTGTTGTTTGAGTGGTGAAGTAAATTCCTTCTGGGATTGGAGCTGGAGAACCAGGCTGAGAGCTCCCTCAAGCCAGCTTGATATTCGTAGCTGACTTAGCAGGAATTCAGCAACTTGTGGAGCTGCTGGGCTATCTCAGAAAATGAAGGGAATATTCCTTTTGTTCTGAAGCTGTAATTAATTCCGAGGTGAAATTGGATTTGGATTGTGTCCAGGAATGCTTGCTCTTTATGAAAGTAGTTTAGTTTTAAAAGTCATTTGAAACTTGCTTGGAGGACCTTGGACCTAAGCTGTTTTCTTTAGCAGTTCACAGTGAAAGAACTGGTGTGTGTCCTGTTATCAACTGGGATCGTTATATCACAGTAGCTGGTGCGGTGCTGTACTTGGAATTAGGATGAAAATGCTGTTTTAGTTATTGCTGAACAGTGCCTCCACTAAGTCAAGGACCTGTCAGCTTCTCATGCTGCTACCCAGAGGGCTGGTGGAGTCTCCTTCTTACAGAGATATTCAAAGTGCCCTTATGGGGCATCTGGATGCCCACCTGTGCAAACTACTGTGGGGAGCCTGCTCTACTGGCGGTTGGACTCAGTGGTCTCTAGGGGTCCCTTCCAACCCCTGTGATTCTGTGGCACACAAGAGCTGAGAGAGGGCAGCTAGAACAGCTGACCCAAACAGGGCAGAGAGACATTCCGTACCATCTAACGGCGTGTCAGCAATAAAGCTGGCAGAGTTGGCCACTGAAAGTGTCTTTTCTTGGGGACTTGCTGGGCATCCATCAGCTGCTGGTGAGTGACAGCATTGGGCATTGTTTTGTGTCCTCTCTTCTCTTTTCTCTATTAAACTGCCCTTATCTCAACTACTTATACCCTATTTTTTATTTTTTTTTTCTCCTGATTCTCTCCCCTTTCTTACTGGAGAATGGAGCAAGTAAACAGCTTTGTGGTGCTTAGCTGCCTGCTGGGTTAAACCACAACAGTGGGCACGTTGATGAAATGCAGCCAAATCTGTGCATGATCATCGGTGTTCCGTATTTAAAAGTCTCAGGATCACAATATTACATACCTGAATTGTGCTTACACGGTAACATGTCTTCTGATTGTGTAAAACTGTGTTTGAATGAAAATGTATGAAAACCAACAGCTTAACAAATTTCTTACCTCTGTAAGGAATTTGCAAAGGATGCACATCCATCTCATCTCGTGTATTTCTCACACAAAAATGTCAGGAGTATTTATAGGAGGAGAATTTTCCCAGTAATTAGTTGAGCTTAAAATAGAAACATTATTTAATAAAGAATAAAGAGAAACATTAGCCATCCTCACTTTACAAGCAAGGTACAGAATATAACCCCTAGGGTTGTGTAGGTGTTACTCTTACAGGGAATTGATACTTAATTATCTTGGATGATCCAGGCTTTAGACACTGTAATTTCTGTACTACCGTAAACTGTTCACCCAAAACTCTGATTAAAGGCCTAAGGAATGTGTAGTTAACTCATAAAAATATGTACATAAATTCTGCTGATTCATTTCACTGTAAAGCACATCCTTATTTATTATTATAAATGAATCTCTAATGTAGCTCATGCAAAGTTTAAATGAATGCCATTCGTTTTCATTAGGTAGCTCTTTAAAATCGATAATGTTTTCTGTAAGGGAAAGCTTTGGCTGTTACTAATTTAAATCTCATTAACTTCTGCCTTTCTTTTTTTTTTTCCCAATGCTCAATTGGAGCTACATTTTTCATTTAGATTTGAGGCTGCAGGTTATGTAATTCCATTTAAAAACACAAGGTAGGCAAGAGTAATGTTGGGTTAGCAGTAGTTTAGAGAACTGAAATTCAGAATATTTTGCATGAAGTCTACCCTTATTATTTAGAAGTAAATGGTCTTCCTGACACAAAGTTTGGAGATGCACATGGCTGTTGGAGAAATTCTTTTTTAATTAATGCAAAGATTTCAAAAGCAGGTCGAAAGTCCCTCTTTCCTACGCCGTAGTCTTTTGCTTTTTGTGTGTGTATGTGCAATGAAATCTGTGAGTATCCCTGCGTTGTGACCCTGGTCCCCTCACTCCACGCCTGTGTTTGCATGTCTGCTGATTTCGGTCTAGTGGGGCACTGATGTCATTTCTCCTATCCTTCAGAAGTGTTCTCTGTAGTGCCAGGACTATTTTTGAATGCATGCAAATAGAAGCAAAGTAGTGCAGGGTGTTTAATGCTTGCTGAATAAGTCTTCTACCAGATGGCGCCCAGTAGCGAATAGGCTCTTAGTAATGCTTTTTGTTATCTCAAATTTATAGCTCATTAATTAGGTTGTATTTGCTCTTCTTTCTTATTAAAGACATGCTGATGAATTCCAGGGAAGAGGAAAAAATCCAGTTTTCATCATTTTGATGACATATTTTTGAATATTTTGTATTAAACAATGTTAAAAATCGCATTGTAAAGGTTTGTGCAGCCTTAGGCAGGCTAGAGATTCAAAACTTAGGACAGCTTTTCAAAACAGTGGTTGGCTGGAAGGGTTCTGGCACCATGTTATTCATTGTGCATCAGAATTAACACATTCAAAGCAGTGATTTTTTATTTTTTTTTTTTTCCAATTGTGTAAAGTCAGATAAGTCTTTAGAGAGATTAAAATGAGATTTATAACAGCTTAGGAGAATTCTTAAAATTGACAACTCGACGCAGCATGATTTCAGATTATCTGAAATCTGGCATATTTCTGTGTGCAAAGATTCTATTCAAAGTCATCGTGATGGAAATATTTACAATGGAGACATAATAATGTCTTTGATATGTAAATCATTTTAATTGCATTTCTTACACTGTCAACCTCTCCCTGACTTAACATTTATTTCAGAAGTGACACATGAAAAAATGTGAATGCATTTGTGATGCTCTTATTTTTAACAGAAATACATACAGCAGTAAGTGCCTTCACGTGTGAGGAACTTCTGTTTATCAGCAGGACCCCGATGCAGTTTGCATGACGTCTGCACGTCTTTATTTCTGATTCCTGTTACTTGTTCTAGATTACACACTCTTTCCCTCTGTTTCCTTCTCCTTCCCCTCCTGCGAAGTGTTTGCTGCAGGGCCGTGCTCCCTAGAGCATCAGCACGGAGGTGGCAGTGGTTGTTGCCTGCAAGTTCCGTTGTGATCTTGATGAGATCCAGTTCGAACCGTGTTCTTTCTACACTTGGAACATGTGTTGTGTTGTCAGAGGCCTTTATGTCCTTGTCTGTAGCCTGGTCTTCCTGCACTGAGGCACTGTACCTAGTGTGTGCTTTCCCCTCTGTCTGGGAATTCTTGTTGTCCTCTTGCTTCAGATGTAGAGCTGGACATACAGGTTTGTTGGAGTCAACCGCCACAGAAGCCATACCTACCTCAGGAGGCACAGCCGGCTCAGCACTTTGTCACAGTACTGCTCATTTAAAATTCTATTTAAACACTTGTCCTGAAGCTGCTGCACCACTCGTTTCCTAAGGCTGAGAGAGTAAGGGATGGCAGAGGACGAGCCCAGGAAACATGGTCAAGAATAATGTCCGCGTTGCGTACTGCGCCTCACGTCACCGGCTGTGCAGATGGGCAGAAAGACATTAGAAACTTATGCCAGTTGTAGAATTTTTTTCTGGTTTCTCATAATGGAGGCTCTGAGGGTGATTATTCAGAACTGTCTTCTAATGTTGAGCAGTGATGGTTTTGCCGTGATGTGCTGCTGGATTACGGGGCTGCCGGATGGTTTCCCCAAGGGAGGATATGGTGAGGGCTGAGAAGAGGCCTCGGGGCACCGCAGCTCCTTGAGTCCCAGACCCCCACATCCCACCTTTGCTTTGCCTCAGCGTGGAGCTCAAAGCGTCACCCTGCACACACAGCCGGTGAGTGGTGAGTTGTTGCCCTCCTGCCTGACAGCAGGCCTTGGAATAAAATCCAGGCCTTTTTGTGCCACTCTGAGCAGGGAGCAAATGATGAGTTGGCAGTGAAGAGTTTGCAATTAGGTGCTTTTGCTTACCCAGAAACGAAGCCCTACTGCCTGTCACCGGCTTTGTTTCTGGCTTGTGATATTACTGGGGAACATGAGGAAAAAGCTGTGAACTGGACTGATACGGAGCTTCTGTAATGGCTCTTATTTGAAGCACAGAGCTTCCTGAGTTCAGATCTAGGAAGACATCAGGAAAGTGGACAAAGTCCCCAGCCAGAAGCATGCCTGTGTGTGGAGCTACAGCCCTAAGGGCACCATGGTGGCTCTGCTCACTGGGGCTGGGGCAGAAGAGCTGTTCTGCTGGTGCTAGGCGTGCTTAAGGGTCATTGCACATGGGTTGGGGTTTTGACAGTGGGATCTGCCAGGCCAGGGGAGCCACCAGCACAGCTCTGGTTTCACAGTCTGAGGCTGAGAAGTGGAAGTACATGTGATCCCATAAAACCTGGTTCGTGCTGGAGATATCACAGAATGAGGGAATGGCACAAGATGGAAGAGACCTCAAGGATGATGAAGCTCCAACCCTCCTGCCACAGGCAAGGCCACCAACCTTCACATTTCATAGCAGCCCAGGCTGCCCAGTGCCCCATCCAACCTGGCCTTGAACACCTCCAGGGATGGACGGGGCATCACAGCCTCTCTGGGCAGCTGTTCCAGCACCTCACCACTCTCATGGTAAAGAACTTCCCTTCTGACATCCAACCTCAATCTTCCCTCCCTCAACTTCAAACCATTTCCCCTTGTCCTGCAGTTATCTGTCCTTTCCAAGAGTTGATTCCCCTCCTGTTTGCAGGCTCCCTTTAGATACTGCAGGCTGCAGTGAGGTCACCCTGCAGCCTTCTTTTCTCCAGGCTGAACAAGCCCAGCTCCCTCAGCCTGTCTTTGTAGAGGAGGTGCTCCAGTCCCCTGATCATCTCTATGGACTCCTCTGGACCCTCTCCAACAGCTCCCTGTCTTTCCAGTACTGGGGGCTCCAGACCTGGACACAGTGCTGCAGATGGGGCCTCACAAGAGCAGAGTAGGGAGGCACAGTCACCTCCCTGTCCCTGCTGGCCACCCCTCTGCTGATGGAGCCCAGGATCCCATTTGCTTTCCGAGCTGCAATGCACACTGCTGGCTCACGTTCAGTTTTTCAGCCATCAGGACCCCCAGGTCCTTCTTTGCAGGGCTGCTCTCAAGGAGCTCCTTCCAGTCTGTATGGATGCCTGGGATTCCTGTGGCCCAAGTGCCAAACCTTGCACTGTGCTGTGTTGAACCTCATCAGGTTCACCCAGGCCCACCTTTCAAGCCTGTTGAGGTCCCTCTGAATGGTTTCCCTTTCTTCTACTGTGACAACAGCACCACTCAGCTTGGTATCATCAACAGACTTGCTGAGGGTGCACTCAATTCCATCATCGATGTCACTGATGAAGATGGTACAGAGCACCGGTCCCAAGACAGAACCCTGGGGGACACCGCTTGTTACCGGCTGGACACAGAGCTGTTGATCACCACCCTCTGTCTGCAGCCTCTCAACCAATTTCTTATCCATCGGGTGGTCACCCATCAAATCCACATCCCTCCAATTTGTCATATTTATATTAGATACATTATTGCAGTGGTGTGAAGCTGCCTGCAAATTGGTGCTGGAGTATGCTCTTATTTCTGTTGTGATGGGCAAATCTTAGAAGAACTATGTGTTTGTCATGAAGGTGATCCTAAACATGTGAAACGTTGCATTATGGAGCTCAGCACTCAGCACACCTTGCTTCTTCTCCTAGGGAGAGATGTGTAACACAGGTTCGTTTTGAAATCATAACTTCCCGTTTCTTTCTTACACTTAATTATAATATCTCATAAGAAGAATAATTCAGTAGTGCTTGTTTATTTTAAATGGAAACAGAGGTCTGAAGAATAGTGTTTATTGTTTAAAAATGTCTCATCTTGAGAGCACATTGTAATTTCATTGGTGACAGACAACTTTTAGTCAAGTCACCCTCTAACAATTCTATTTGTAGTTGTCCTATAAAAGCCAATGTTGTTTTGATTTGTAAGAGTTCATTTTATTGAGATGAAATGCAGTGTGTTCTGCTGCCAGGAGAGTTCCCATCCAAATTCTGCTCAGCACATGGAACTGATGTATTGAAATGAGAGGAGAAATTACAACCTAGCTTAGAGTGTGGGTCACAACCTTTTCAAGTCAGGGTCAACTTGTCATGCAAGTGGAAATGGCAGTTGGCTCACTGCAGCTCAAACTATCTATGCCAGGTAGCAGGAGGAACGGCATAGCAGTTGTAGAATGTATCTAAAGGCAAGTGTGTAGAGACAAAACAAAGGACCAAATGTTTTTGTTAGTTGCAAGTAAATTCAGATGAACTTCAAGACATTCATTTTACCTACTGTTTTCTGATGGGGTTCTAGTTCTGTAAAGCATTTGGTTTTGTTCTGATGAGCTGAGCACAGCTTTCTAAGAAACCATCAAGGGATGGTTTTGGGTAAGTTAGGGAGTATAGTGGAGAGTGGCACTGCTGTGTTCCTGTGTGCTCCTGGAGATGGGTGTTTATGGGAAAGGCTTCCTACAGTGAGGTGTCCCTGCGAATAACTGCTCAAACCATGCACAAAATATTATCTGTTGCCAAACCACAGGAGCAACATCCAGTCTTCAGCCCTACTTTCTTCTTGTACTGTGATGTGGTATTATCCACAGGCTCTTCTGACAGTCTTGTTTTCTTCTGTTGAGCAGTTCTCCTCTGCCATGACTGAGATGGAGCGAGAGCCCTTACAGCAGGTCTGTGTCACTCCAGGATTCCCCTCTGCAGAGAGCAGAGGAAATGAATTTAGCCCATTGTATTCAGCAGGGAATCCATCTTCCTAACCTTATCTGAATTCAAGAGACTGTGTCCTCAGAGTGCACAACCCAACTCATGCTATCTGCATACTTGAAAAACAGATGGAAGCCAAAACAATCTTGTGTGTGTTCACCAGTCCGTCTCCTGCATAGGGACCAGGAAATCAGCAGAGTTTCATTCTCTTTAATTTTAAATTCTTATTATTCATAGCTCTCTCCTGCAATTCCCTGCTGGGAATACCAAGCAGTGAATATAGAGTTTCCTTATTTGTGATTATTGAGACTGCAACTACCTGATCTGGGATCTAGTTTCCATTTACTTTACTTTCAGTAGCTTTATTCAAAGGAACTAAGGAAAAGAGACTCATCAATTATTGAAATGAATTCAGCTTTGTTCCCAAAGTTTGCGTGATGCTGAAGACTTAAAAACAGGGTGCATGAAAGTCTGCTTGGGTTAATGTATGTTGCTGGAGAATATTAAAACACTCTCAGTGCTCTTAAAGAGCTCTTGGATAGTCAGTAACACTGAAAGTGGTAATTGTGTTTGCCTTATGTATAGGGCATATTTTCACTGTGTTGCTCCTTACCTGAAATTTTCAGTATGATAAAATTGTTAAGCACAACGTGGTATTTTCAGTCTGTTTTACATATTATTTACCTCAGGCATTATTTCCTATTTTCATAGAAAAAGAAAACAAGATTTGGTATCTAATTTGTCTCATGGTAGTTCTGTGTACCAAAAAACTATCGGAGATGCTGGGAAATCTGTCTTTGTGCTTCTGCACCGTTTGTTGATGGAAAAAAGTTGATAAAAACGGCCAGCGTTCATTGTGGAAAATGACAGGAAAATGTTTTTTCCCTTTCAGGAGCTTGAAAATTGGAAGTATTTGTGAGAATTATTAGACTTTATGTGGGGAAAAAAAAGTTGGGGTCTAGATGGATTTCAGAGCAGGGTGAACAGCCAAATTACAGTGTAACTGCTTTCGTGCTTGAGTTTGCACTGAGAAGTTGTGTGCTTGAATTGTTTGTTTATAGCATTTAAGTTTTAGCATTTCACGGGGAAGTTTTAGGTGCTTGTTCAGTCCAAGGCGGGAGGTGTAATGCTGTGTAACTGTTTAGGTCACTCCAATCCAAGGGGCATAGGTTCTGTTGAAATTAATCACAGAATGGCAGGGGTTGGAAGGGACCTCAGCAGATCAACAAATCCAACCCCCTGCTAGAGCAGGTTCCCTAAAGCAGGTTGCACAGGCAGCCATGCAGACGGGTCTTGAATACCTCCATAGAAGGTGACTCTGCCACCTCTCTGGGCAGTCTGCTCCACTGCACTGTCACCTGTACAGTAAAGAAGTTCGTCCACACGTTTGTGTGGAACTTCCAATGTTCAATTCCTTTGCTGCTAGTTCCTTTGCTAGTGGGGTAAAGGTCTCTTGCCAGTTATTTCATGGTCTGGTGTTGAAAAAAAAAAAGGAGGGGGGGGGGGTGGAATTCATTTGTAGATCTCCAAATCAGAAAAGTAACACAGTTATTTGGGTAACATATTCATTGCAGATCAGCAACTTGACTTTAGTCCTGTAGGAGGAAAGACACAGAACGGACAGAGGCAGGAGCTTTGGAAATGATCTTTCCCACAACTCTTCCAAATGTCTCCACCCCAGAGCAGGAGGGGCTGCAGCCCAGAGGGAAACGTCTGCAAAGGCACCTCTCAAACTCAGTTGTGGACTTCATAACATATAGAAGAGCATCAAGCTATCAAGTATGAAATCTTCATTGCTCTGTGTCCTGGCACTACTGCTGTTGATTTTTGAGGCGCCTCTTACACTGTGGTGGCAGTGGAGAATGAAGGCATTACACAAAGCGATTTATTCATTCCAATTTCTGTATTGTTCACTTTGACAGAAACTCTTTAAAAATCTGCCAGATACTGAAGTGATTGGGAGATCAAGGTCACCAAACTCTTGTTTTTAGGCTAGATAGGCTGCATGTTAAGCAGTTTGCTTTAATGCCCTCCCCTTCTCCTCTCCTGACCTCATTAATGTACCAGGCTCCTGGAAGCTGAGGATTTTTTCAGGATCCAGCTGGCTTTGGTCTCTTCCTAGAAAATTTTACAGATTTTTTATCTACTACTGTGTTCTTTTGCATTTGGAGTAAAACATATCTGAGAATAAAATGCTTCTGCGTCCATATGCATATGTAAGTCAGGACAGAGCAATCTGTAGTTATTTGGACCTCTGGCAGTGTATATTTACAGTCTATTTGACTTCAAAGGAAATTATGAGTGTTCAGCTGGAATCTGTGACATTTGAGCTGGGTCGTTTAGCTGTGGCCTTATCAGAAATAATGGTCAGAAAAATGAACGTGTAAAAATCTTAAAAACCTTGAAGCCTGTGTTAGAGATGCTGCAAGCTTTGATCAGAATTTGGAAAAAAAAAAAATTCAGGCAAATATAAGGATACGTTTTTTGTGTTTTTGTTCTTAATTTCTAATTCAGACTTGGAGAAATAATTGCACATTGCTAAGTCTAATGAAGCTTCTTTGCGCTCAAAATAATTTGATATAGAAATTCTTAAATATTTGCACTTTTAAATGCCTTGAAAGTCCAAAACTTCACCAGCAAACTTGAATGGTCTAAATCTTGTTAGAAACCATTCATAAGATGGAGATGAGAGCAGAGTACCTACGAGGTGTTTGTGTGATCATTTGTGTAGCTGTTGTGCTTCTTGCAGTCTTTGTAAGCCATCGGTATCTGCAATTTTTTTGAAGCTTCTTCTGGAATCTGTCAGGAGAGGAGGCCATGCTAAGGTGGGATGCATCCCAAGCACCAAGGGCATGACATGAAGTCTGGGAATGAAATCTTCTCAGTTGCCTTTCTGTGTAGGGAGATGAATGTATCTCTTCTTCCCCCCCACTTTTTTTGTTCTTTTGTCCTCTGATAGTTTTCCTAACAGCATGGCGGAGACAAAACACACAGTGGAACCAATTGGAGAAGCGTTGTACAAGGCTGGAGAGAGAAGAGAGACGACTTGGATGTCTTTCTGGAGAGTGGATTTTTATTAATTGCTATGGCTGTGTCCTCTGATTACCTGGTTTGATAGGTCAGCTAAGCTGAGGGAGCTGTACAGGCAAAGATCTTCCTGTACACTGCAGGTGACATCCATGGTTTTGAAGAGCACACGATCAATAATCTTAGTAGAAATGTGTTCTCTGACCAGCAAATCTTCCCCCAAATGTTGGAGCATTGAAGAATGAGTGACAGAGACAGGGGATGGCAGTCAGCTTGTGGCTGGCTCAGGCAGCTGACTGCATGGGGCATGAAGTGTGCTGGGAGCAGGCAGGGTGGCCGTGGGCCTCGTGCTGGGCTCAGGTGACAGACAGGGCTTGTAGCAATGAGGGGCTGCAGGATCTGCCAGTACTCTAGCTGAATTAAAGCACAGCCAAAAGGGCAGAGATGTGGAACCAGTTGATATGGTGAGTCTGATGTAATACCCCGAGCCTTTGTGAAGATCACATCCAACCAAAGCTATTAAAAGTCTTACTGGGTTTGCTCAAGTAGAGCAAATCCTCTTTCCTTTAGAGTTGAAAATACCCACTTACCTAAAATTAGGGGCTGTAAATTACTTCTCCCCTTTGGGCATCCAGAATTTTCATCCCGATTCGGTCTTTCTTCCCTGAGTTCATGCATTGTTGCTACGTGCCTGCAAATTCCAAACGTTATGGATGTCAGTTCCCAGGCTCTGCCATTCTATGGATGATATATAAATAAAATATAACTCCAAGGAATGGTTTTTGGGTTTTGGTTTGTTTGGTTTTTTGTGTTTGTTTTTTTTTGTTCTTTTTTTTTTCCCCCTAAATATTTACAGTCGCAGGCATTTCTCGCTTTGTAGAGCAATAAATTTAGTCCATTAGCAAGCATATTTATTTATTAATTATTTATTTGTAGACGATTTCAATTTAAAATGAGATTTCAGGTAACAAGGTAGGCAAACATGTTTAACAATCCTGCGATATAAATTACTGTAGGTGGCAGATCCCTACAAAAATTATTACAGGCAGATTCACAATGCAAAAATTATGTGTATGACAGCAAGCAGAAAGACAAATTACTTAGAGGCTATGTACATGCTCTTTTGTAATTGCTCATAAATTATTATGGTTCATGTTAAAATGCATCTAGAATCCCTAGACGTCTAGATTTATTCAAAATAAGAATAGCAGCAAATAGCCAGGAAATATTAGGGAAGGAGGTGCAGTGCACACTTCGAGTGATTGCTAACACAGAAGTACAGTAACTTACTGTCAGCTGACTTAATCTGTTTTTTATTTTATAAATTTGAAACCTTCTGTTTCAATTCACCGTCTCCTCAAGTAGCTGTAGCCTGGACAGAGAGCTGGGATGGTCCTGCAGTGTGCCCACTGTGACTGAGTGCTGCAGAGCTCTCCTGCACCCATGCAGGGCTCTCCTGTAGCACAGCCCTTTCACGTACTACAAAATAGGATTGCATTCAGTCAGTGTTCTGCTGGAGATGTGGGACAGACAGACAGACGGGCAGCTTTACTTTCTCTGGAAGCCAGGCTAGAAATGGGACAATGTTTTCTATATTGTCTCAATGCTCTAAATTTTAGAGCGTATTTCAAAGAATTGTCTTAACTGAAATTGTCTGAAATACACTCACGACGGAGAGGATTTGATCTGAATGAGCTCTCAATCAGGCATTTATTAAGGATCAGCTAATTATTAGGTAGCAGAGGAAAGATATATACATTCTTTTAATACGGTGTCTCTAACACCATCGCTTTTGTCTTCTTAGCACCCTAATTTCTTTACGTATTGAGATCCAGCCCAGCCAAAATGACAGCAAACTTTGTTCTTGATAACGGAGCGCTAAACTCCACCTAGGCAGCTGCAGCCATTTGTAATGACAGCCTGGAGAATGCTCCAAATTAATCTGACAATGCACACGCTCCAGTGACTGACAGCGCGGCGAGAGGAAACATCCCGGCTTCCATGTGAGCGCAGGGAGCCTGACCTAGATTTAAGCCTCTACAGCTTCATAAGTGGGAACATTCCTGACCTTATTTAACAAGAAAAAGAGAGTAAGGGGAAAAAGTCATCTCCTGTTTGATTAGCCTTTCTTCAAAAACTAAGATTTCATTAGGGAGCTCTGTGAGACTTCCCCCTCCCCTCTGCAGATGTCATCAGCCCTGCAAAGGACGGTGGCTGTGCTCTCTGTGATGAGCACCTCGCGCGCTGCAGGAGCGCCGTGCTGCAGCCACTGCTGGCTGTGCTCTGCTCACTGCCCAGAGCCGGCTTGCATGCTGAATTCTTCCCCATAGCTGCCCTTAACGGGAAGAAGGCCACAGTGTAAATCTTCCTTTCTTTCGTTTCTCCTTTTGGGATGCAGGTGCTGACTGTGATCAGCTCGCTGTGTCCCAGGCCACGAGTGCCCCCGCAGCCTGGCAGAGCCCCGGCCCAGCATCTGTATTGTCCTGATTCGCTGCTACCGTTCCTGTATCTTTCATCTGTTCCAGTGTTGCAATACAGCTGTAACAGTTCAGCAGTTGTAATTTTGAAGAAAAGAGTAGCAAAGTGCTTGGCGGATGGGAGAAGAAATTTTCAAGTGAGAGTGGAGGCTGAGGGAGATGAAGAGCGGTGTGAGCTTTGCTTGTCTTTGGGCTGTGCTTGTCAAAATGCAGTGTCTGCTGTGGGGGAAATTTTATGGGAAACAGTGGCATTTACAGCTTCTAAAGTTGGATTTCCACACTAGGTCAGAGCCTAACTGCCTAACTGCTGTAATTGTGGCTCTGCTTTGTGATAATGGAAAACCGGCACGTTTCTGCTTGACCGGAAGGCTTTCTGCGTGTACCTGGACATCAGTTATTCTTTACTGTGCTTTAACTTTGCTGAGCCAGCACAGGTTTGAAAGCTTTAGATGACATTTGCAGGATTAGATTGACAGAAGATTGACAGAGTTAATTAGATTGGCGGAATTAGTTTGGATCTGAATTCCAGTTCTGGACACCCCTGTTCATTTGAGCTTACACGTCTACTTAGAGTGTTGTGACTTTACTAAACTACAGGGGAAGAAAAGTGTTTGAGAGTGTCTGCATGTCCTGGAGAATGCAGATGAGAAATCTGGATTGCTCAACATTTCCTTTGACATTCCTTACTGGGAGAATGAGGCTGCAAACTCTGCAATCCTTTTTACTTGTAAGCTTGCACCTACCTAAAGAAAAGGACTTAAAAAAAACCCACAAACAACAGCAGCAAAACAGCACAGAGCTTCTTTGACAAAGCTCTGCATTGAGACCAATTCTATGCAAATGCCCTTAATGCCACCTATATATATAAAATTATTCATGGTGTTGGAGCAGTGCTTAACTGTAAAAACGGATTGGAGTGACTTGGGGGATTTGGATTCCTATCCCAGCTCTGCTCCTAGCTGCCTGTGTTTGTGTCACTGCACAGCAGAGAGGGAAGGGGGCAGTGTGTGATGTGGTCCTAGCAAGAGACTGTTTGACTTCTAGCATGCAGCTTTGATGATAAAAAGGATCTTATAAAAATAGAGGGGATGTGTTGAGGACAAATATTTCAATATGTGATTTTCAAGTAATGATTAGCCAAACTTGTCGTGTTCTTTGTGGCACTAAACTTTCACAGGGAAAACCCAGGAGGGGAAGTGATGCTGCAGCAGTAAGGAAGGGACGTCAGTGAACTGCTTCCAGCTTTGCATTTCATGTAATTCTCAGCGAGCTTTCAGAGAAAGAAATATGGCAGTAAAAATAGAAGTTAACAGAAACTGTGTGTATGTAACTGCAGTGAGTATTTTTGCCTTGGGGCTTTTTTGAAGCAAGAAGTCAGCTGGCACAAGCAGCGGCTGCTGCTGGGTGCATGGCAGAAGGTGGCTCTGGCCCATCTCCCATTGCCTTGGACTGCTCTTGTGACACCGAGCATCCAGTTCTGAGTCATGGGTTCCTGTTCCTCCTGTCCTGGGCTGTGTTTGTTGGTTTTACCAAGATGTCGCGTGAAAGTTTATGTATTAGAAATGTATGAATGGGTTTAAAATAGTGTTCAGCTGCCTGATTGCTGTGGCCACAGTACAATTGAAGCTGATGCAAAGTTACGGGGAAAGTAAAACCTCTCATTTGCCATGACTGGTTTTGGAGGATTCAGGAGAAGCCTGAAGAAATGGTAAATGTAATTTAAAGGTAGGAAAGGACATTAAGTACTGGATCTGGTATTCCTGCGTATTTACATATTTTGGCTCGGTACATTTGTTTGGAAATAAATAAAGTCATATAAAGAGTGAATGCTATTGAAGGTGTTTGTGAAATGATACGTACATGAGAGCATTCAAAAGTTAGATTTGGAGAATTGATGCTCTAAATGCAGAAGATGTAAGGTTGAAGTTGTCAAATAGTACATCAAGGATAAAGATGTTTCAGTTACATGTAGCTGGATACGATCAAGAAATTCTGCAAAATATATATTTGATCAAGTGTATTGATCTTAGGCAATGTGTTTGCCTGCTGCCGGTCTGCCTTGCAGTCTTTTTCTTTGGTCATGTTCTTGGTTGACTTTGAGATTTCCTGGTTTTCTAGGAATAAAAAAGATGGAATGAAAAGGTCTTTGATATGTGAGGGAAAATTCCCTGTTGATATGTACGTATGTTCTAGGATTATATTGTAACCAAGATGATTTAGAAGTAACGAGAGGAAAAATGTAGGGAGAATTAATCTTTTGGCTGACAAAGTCGCTTTTAAACTGAAGTGTCAACCCTGTGAGAGCCCAGTTTCAAAAGTGTTTGCTGAACAGAACATCAGAAAATCCCTTTCTGTAGTTGTGCAAGATCTGTGTCAGCGTGGTGGCGTTGGCAGCATGTTGCAGTTGTGTCGTGCAGCTTGTTGTGGCTGTATCTCCTCGGACATATTACTGTCTCTGTAGTTTGAGTAGACTGTAGGAAAAAGAAAAGGCTAAGTGGAACTGCCTGAGAAAAGAATAACGGCCACATCTTTTATTTCTTAAGTAACGTAACTAGCAGAGATGGATGGAAGTGTTAGGATCAGATACCAACATACTTTTCCTCCAACAAAGAATTACTGAATTCAAAAGTGTTTTATTTGAGCAAGTGAAAACAGTTGGTTTATTTATTAAAGAATTAATGAAAATAGATGAAGGAAACAATATTCTAAAGAAATTGTGTTGAGCAGATCTAATGTGCTATAATAATAATAATAATCTGCTCTTACAGCCTGCATATTTTATGTTTACATGTAACTAATAAAAAAATATATGAAACCATTTAATATCTAATAGCTGCCACAGGTTTATCACCCTGTTATGAAACAAATATTCGTTTCTTTTGATTAATTGTGTTGCATTTTATAGGCTGCTTCTCGCTACCTTGAGAAATATATCTGTATCTAATATTTCTTTATCATTGTTTTGCTTTCAGTTGATGGTTGCATTGACTGGTCAGTGGATCTCAAGACATACATGGCTTTGGCAGGTGAACCAGTCCGAGTGAAATGTGCCCTTTTCTACAGCTATATCAGAACTAATTATAGCATGGCCCAAAGCACAGGTCTTAGGCTTATGTGGTACAAAAACAAAGGAGACTTAGAAGAACCCATTATATTTTCTGAAGTTAGAATGAGCAAGGATGAAGATTCAATATGGTTTCACTCAGTTGACTTGCAAGACAGTGGTTTCTACACATGTGTTCTAAGGTGAGTACTGTGTTAAAGTATGGCTAAGATGTATAGATTATCTTGTTCAAATGTTTTCTTTAGTTTTCATGATTAAGGTACTCTTGCAGTTAATATATACTCATTATTTTTCTTCTCTTAATTATATTTGTCATATAGTGCTCTGTCTTAAAATTAGTTTCTCTAGTAATTATAGCTACCTCTTTCAAGAGCTATAATTAAGCATTTGCAAATTCACATTTTGCCATAAGCCTTCGTAACTAGATAGTTCTTAAATCATTAAGTATTTTGGTCAAGTAATCTTCCAATCCTCCCAAGTGACAAGTCATAAATGAGCTCTCAAATTTGGTAGCTTTATGACTTCTTTTTACCCTTTGCTTTTAACTTTAAAAAGTTATTCGAGAGTTTAGACGCAGGTTACATGATTCTGATGAGTTTGGGCCGTAGGGAGTTTGATTTCTGTCTGGCTCTGAGGAAATATTTACTTTCAAATGCATTTAAGATTTTTAATAAATTGAAGCTGACCTCACTTGGTAAGGTGCTGAAATGCATGCCTCACAGTTTGGAGCTCGTGATTTCCATCGTGTTCATTGCCAGTACCAGCTCTATGCCTGAAATGAGAGGATAAAAATTAAAACTCTTTAGGAATTGGATAAATATCCCTTAAGTGATCAGTTTTGAATTAAGAAGAGCTTTACAGACACTCCTTATGTATGTTTCAGTGTTTAAGCAATGTGCTTGTAGGAAATGAAGTTTCATCCTTGTCTGCTGCTCCAGACTGAAATTTTATGCAGGTTTGATGAATTTAATATGAAGTATTTGCACATAAATAACAGCACTGTTCAGAGCCCAGAAGCTGCTCTCTCCATCTCTGCTACGTGCTCCTGCCTCGCCTCAACCTGCCTCTGTCTGCTCTGATGCTCATTACTGGTGCTAAAATCAAAGCCTGTGCTGTGGTGCATGGTATGTAAAGGGAACCAGCGTCCCGTCTGGTTGTCAGATGCGTCTTCCAGGCTCACTATTCAGGCTGTGTTGTAGCTTTTCAGAGTTTATTATTCTCTTATTAGCAGCTCCATCGCACGTCTGAGGCCACGTGAACTCCGTGATTTTGAAACGTTACAGAGATGGTGATTTATGTGTTTCAGGAGAGCTGTACTTTTTTCATAAGATGTAGCAGTGGTGATTATCAAGTTACTAGTTTAATACTCCTGGAAATGTTTCTGCAAATCACAGAATCACAGAATCACAGAATCACCTGGGTTGGAAGGGACCTCAAGGATCATGTAGTTCCAACCCCCCTGCCCAGCAGGGCCACCAAACACACACATTCAGATCAGGTTGCCCAGGACCCCGTCCAACCTGGCCTTGAACACGTCCAAGGACGGGGCATCCACAACCTCCCTGGGCAGCCTGTTCCAGGGCCTAACCACTCTAACCACAAATCCTATGTGAACAACGAAGAACTGATCTTAAATCAAATTCTGGGACCTGCTTTTATCTAGGAAATTTCAAAACCCTTTGCTCATTTACATGACAAAGTACTTCTGGTAACAAATGGGCAAGTTCTTCAATAATTCATGCCTTCTTGTTTTCAGATAAAAACTGTTTCTTGGCCTGCTTCTTGGAAGGCATTGTACAGCAGTAACATCTTCCCTGTCAGTTATGTGTTTTTCTTGTTTGTGCTAGAACTTTCTTATATAATTGCACTTATTTTTGCCTTTTTCAGATTTATGTGGGAGTGCAGAGTATTGTATGCAGTGATTACATATAAAAGACCGTGTTTCTTCCTTGAGTTAACTTATTTTTCTTCCAAAAATTCGAGAATGTGTCCTTGTTGTTATTGTCTGTAAAATTATAGGTGGCTTAAAATAGCTGAGGAAACAGCACTAGTGATTTACTTTAATTTCATTAGAATGAGGTTAGGTGTAGTGTTCAGAAACAAGATTACATGTCTGTGGTAGACTGACCACACCATTAACTGTGTAATTTCAGCTTTATCAATCTCTTATTTTTTTTAGCAGAGGATAAGCAGATGTTTGCATTTTAGTTGTTAACGGCAATCAGCTGCATTGTGAGCATTGTGAGGTCACAGGTGAGAACTGGAGGTTCCCATCCCAGAAGTTTCTGGCTTGAAGTGAAGAGCAAAGGTTTGAACTTCCATTGATGGAAGAGTGGAATTGAACATGAAGGGTTTTTAACACGTTCTGCAGAAAGGATGCCAAAGGCAATAGCAACACCTAATGCAATCTCCCCCAGCTTGCTTGGATCCCATTTTTACCAGTCAAAAAACAACTTAGCAAATATGAAAACTGTATTAACAGAAAGGAAGTTCCACTTTTCACCGGATTTCCTAAAAGGAAAAGCCCTTTCTGAAAAGGGCTGCTGGCTGGTGGATGAATGTCCATTTCATTAGAGTTTCCAGATAAATGCTAGGATATTTGTATTACAATTTTAGTGTACAGTCTGGAAATGCTGCATTTTGGAATTCTCTTTGCAGTGCAGGCCTTGAATATACTATTTATCTTCCAGTGTCTTTCAGTGGTACTTTTAGGTGAACCTGTCAGCATTTTTGCTGTTGAGGTTGCTTTTCTGGGGTTTTCACATCAGCACTGTGGATCAAAGCATCCTCACCGAAGGTTTCAGAGATGAGAACACCAAAATCAAACAGGGAAACTAAAATTGATCTGAAAGCATGGAGTGGCCTTCAAGTTCAGAGTATCTAAGAAGTTCGTTCTCCAGATCATGTGTTGCTTTTGCCCTCTGCACAAATACATTAGTTTTTCTGTGTCAAAAGACCCTGCTTTTTAAAGAGGGAAGAAGAACTGGGCCTGCTTATCTTGACCAGAGAGGATGAGGTTGGGAAGAAATTTCAGTGAAGTTTAGCTGCACCTTTGCCATCAGAAGGGTGCCACTTCTGAAGCCCTTTTCTTCTTCCTGGGCCCTGCTCTAACATAAACTGAAGCACAACACTTTGTGAGCAAGATCAGTAAAAACGTGGTACAGCAGTAGTGCATGTTCACTATTAGTAACTTGGTGAAATAAAATGACTCTACCCATGAGGTGAGTCGGGAGGGTGCGGAGCCTGAGGGGCAGGAAAGGCAGGAGGTGTTCTGTGGTCACCAGGCTGGCGGCGGAGCTGAGCCTCCATTTCCTGCAGTGTGCAAAGTGTGACTGAGGGTTCCTTGCTTCCCTTGAGGAAATAAGCCTGCGGATCTCTAATGCCTGCATTTGATGCTAGAGAGCTGCCAACAAATCGAGTTAAGAAATCTGTGTGTCCTTTCCCCTTACTTTATCCCTGTCTGTAGAATTCTTAATGGAGAGCAGCATTGCTATGGACATGCACAGACGAATCAAGCCTTCATCGAGCCATCAGTGAAATATTGAGATAGTCCTTTCTGAGCAGAAATAAAATTGACTGAAAGTAGATTTTAAGCCTTCAGGTTTTGAATGTCTGCGGAGCACATGACCAGCAAATCAAAATCAGATTTAGACAGCCTAGAGACGCTGTCAGTAAAACTTAATTTGCAACATAACCTTTGTGCTCTCACTTCAGTGGGTGTGAAGAGGAACTGAGGAACTCGTTTCAGATGCCTACAGCCTGGGCTGCAGTATTCACCTGGGATCCCAGGAGAAACTGTGCTGCTTTTTTCAGAGCACTGAAAGTCTGGCTTCCAAGTGAAAGGACAGAAGAGTTTTTTCAGGACTTTAAGACCAAACAAGAAAATTGGAACAAAATCACACTGTGGAAATGTGCAGTGGTAAGGTCAGCCTCCCTGCAGCCACCTTCATTCTCACTGCAGAATATTTAATGTCCAGGTGCTTTGGCTTTCACCGATGCTCAGTTCACTGGTGAAATTGGATCTTAAAACCACTTGAACATCACGTTACTCTGAAAACACCCAAAGATTATATCTTCCTGTGAAGACACTGTGGTGTCTTTAATTGTCTTTAATTGTCAGACGTCCAAGAGGAGCACATCTAAGTAGTTGCTGTGCTACCCATCTCATAGATACCTCTCAGACTTGTACTCTGGTACAGAGTAGTTTTCATAACTGTACCATATCAGATGTTTCAGAAGAAGGCAGCAACATTTCACACTTAGAGCAAGTGAATGGACGTGGCAGGGCTTAGTACTCCCAGGGTCTGCATGACATTAACATTAAATGTCACACATTAAACGTATGTGACATTTCCCCATTAAATGTGACAGGTTCTATATAAACAAAATCCCTGTGATATATAGCATTTAAAACTGGAATATGGTGCCAGAACACATACAACATAAAGTCACCATGAATCATGATGAAATAAAATGTAACTTATGGAGATATAATGTTTTGGCACTATCAAAATGGAACGTCAAATCAGAATGTTTCTACTTTTCTGTCTAAAATTGTGTGATAACTGATGGTGCTCCTGCAAATCATGTTGATGACAGTCTTTATTGAGAGAAATCAGTTCTATACATTTCTTTTGATACAACTGAAGAAAATGAAGATTTGTTTCCGTTCCCTAGTGGTGTGCATATTTGTATTCACTTGCTCTCCTTCTCTGAAGCTGTAAAATAGAAGATATCTATCCTCCTTCTTTCTGAAAGCCAGTGTTTATGTCAGTCAGAAGCTTCTGGAGCAGTCGGGGCTTCAAGCAGCAATGCCTGTGCTGCTCAGTAGCTGGAGAGCTTCTAGCAACTTCCCTGTTGCAGAACAACACACGAGAATGAGAATATTGTGTATTTAGTTTTCCTCATCAGCTTTGGGTGCCACTGAAATGACTGACTCTAGTCCCAGCAGGACTATGAAATGACCCTCTAGTCCCAGCAGGTTGTCTTAGCAAGAGCTCCATGTGCTGCAGTGCATCAGTAACATTTCTTCTCACCATCACTGCTTGATGGTGGATGAAGTGCCATCCCCTGGTGGGCTTCAAACCTTCTCCCAAACCTTCAGATTGGGAGAAAGGATATGAAATGGAATGACTGCTTCCTCACACAGTTGTTTTGGCCTTTAGGAGACCTGATGAAAAAATGTTCAGCCCTCCTCATCCCTCTCCTTTCCAGCACATCAAGGCATTTTATTTCCCCGCTGTTCTCCAAATAACAAAGGAGAGGAATATGCTTACCCAGGTACCACTCCTGCTGAAACCCACATCAAAGTTGTAACCCCTGCATTTCAGTAGGCAAGATCACATGTGTCCTGAGAGAGGACAGACAGATAGAAGTTTTCCTGAGGAAATGCATCGAGTATGACATGAGGTATCTGTCGGGAAGTAAACTGGTATTTGGTACATGATCTCAGGAAAATTTCATCTTTTCTGGCAAAAATAACTTTTTGCATGGTAAGACACAATCAGGAGGACTCAGCTGCAGGAGTTAAGCAGCTCTCCCTGCAAATTGGCATAATGACATTCACATCATGTTTACTCATGATGCCATTCTTTTCATCCCCCATCAGATAATAACTGTTCCATTGTTTTGTGTGCTTAATAGTCTGCACTATTAAGTGGGGGGCTTTGCTTTTTCTCACTGCATCTACAGGTAGGACTTAGATGCATGAGGAAGGATATACTCCTTTTTTTTTTTTTTCCTCTCAGGTGCCAAAATCAGTGAGATAGAGCAGTGCAGGCAGATCTAATGGGTGTCCTGAACTCAAGTTTTGTTTTGGGTGCTAAGTGTCTAATAAAAATAAAAGCAAAAATGAAAAACAAAGAAGAGTAGATACACAAATTTACCCATGTGTGGGTTGGAAGAAATTAAGCGTTCAGTGCTCCCAGAAACAGGGTATTGCAAATACAAAAGCACTGGAAAGGGAATTCTTAATGTATTCTTTCCTGGGAGCTCTTGTCTCTATGTCTCAGATTTATGTCATTTGTAAGGTGGCTTTTCAGTAACAGAATATAATTTAACAGTATTATCCTGAGTTCCCCTAAAAAATTATTAAAAAGAGAATGAAAAGGGCTCAGTCATTTACAGTGGCAAACATCAGGACAGCTTGCTGCCTTGTAGTACTTAAGGGAAGAGATTGCTTTCCTGACAGCAAACCCAGACAATTACAGGATTATTTTTTTTTTTTCTGCTGGAACAAGATGTATTGAAGCTTGTAGAGCCCATATAGTTGGTGAACTTTGGTGTGATGTGCTGAGATAGCTTTGTGTTCTTTTGGCTTCTGTGTTTTTTTCTGTGTTCTGTATTATATTTCTATGATCGATTTCTGAAAGCTAACGATTTTGAAGACTTGAAAAGAAAACCATGCAGTTAACCTGTGTGATTCAGCTTAAATGTTGAGAGACTTTCTCTCTGGCCCAAGTATTCCCTGCTGTAAAGACTGCCTGGTGATTTGCATGTCTTTCGGTTGCTTCTGTCATGATGCAGAGGTCAGCAGGACCAGCATGTGTATTGGGAAGGCAAACACAAAAAACGTAGCTCCTCCTGACCCTTAACTGTCTGCAAATTAGACTGTGCATCACTTCTGTTTTCAGAGAGACTTAAGAAATACTAGAAATACTGGAGATAATTTTGATAGTTGACATTTTTGATAGAGATCTTGATACTAGAGATAATTATTGATTTTTCAAATCATGGCATTGCTGTTGTGGCCTATATCACCCTCTGCACAATGCATATTCTGACATTTTCATGCCACATTTTTTTCCAAATAAGTATGTTATCTGAATTACCCACTGCTAGATCAAAACATCTTTTATTCTCTGTACCAGTATCCAGGAAGCCTAAAAACTCCCTGAACAGAACTGAACACACAGTGAGGAATTACAGGTCTTGGGGTTAAGAGCCTCCTGATGAGAACGATATTACTGAGAGTTAACTTGCACAGATATCCCTGGATTTCTCTTTCTCAATCTGTCATCAACATGAACCTTTTAAAATTATCTTTCAGTGACTGCTAAGAAGTTCCTGCTTTTGAATAATGATGATCTATTCTGTCTTTGTTGTAAAACATAGGCTTCTGTGATACACATTTGGTCTACTCAACTTGTCTTCTTGTTTCCAGTCAGTCTAGTACTGCAGTTAAACCTTAGCTGTAAATCCTATAACCATAGACTCATTTGAGTTGGAAGGGGCTTTTCAAGGTCACCTGGTCTAGCTCCCCTGCAGTGAGGAGGGACACCCACAGCTCCATCAGGTGCTCCAGCCTGACCTTGGGTGTCTCCAGGGATGGGGCATCACCACCTCTCTGAGCAACCTGTGCCAGTGCTTCACTACTCTTACTGTGAAATTTTTTTTCTTATATCCAGTCTTAATCTCCCCTTTAGTTTGAAATTATTTCCCATTGTACTATCAGATAGTGCTCAATAATCTGTTCCCTTCCATCTCACAGCCCCCCTAGATACCCACAGGCCGCTCTCAGCTCTCCCCACAGCCTTCCCTTCTCCGTGCTGCACAGCCCAGCTCTCAGCCTGTCCTCGCAGGGAGGTGTTCCATCCCTCACATCGTTTTTGTGCCCTCCTCTGGATGCTCCAACAGCTCCGTGTCTCTCCTGTGCTGAGCACTCCCCATCTGGACGCAGCGCTCCAGGTGAGGTCTCACAGCACGGAGCAGAAGGGCAGATCCCCTCCTCGCCCTGCTGGCTGTGCTGCTTTGGATGCTCCCAGGATCCGGTTGGCTTTATGGCTGTGAGGGCACAGTGCTGCTCATTCCAGCTGCCATCCACCAGCACCCCAGGTTCTTTTCAGCAGAGCTGTGCTCCATCCTTACATCCCCCAGCCTGTCCTGGCAGTGGAGGTTTCCATGACCCAGGTGCCAGACCTTGTTGATCATCATGAGGTTCTCCTGGGCTCACTGCTCAGCCTGTCTGGGTCTCTCTGGATAGGATCCTGTCTCTCACACCACATGGCCTGGTGTGATCTGCAAACTTCCAGTTTAGAGGGAAGAATGCTATGGCAGACCATGTTAAAAGCCTTACTAAAGCCTAGGTAGATGACATCAGTGGCTCTTCCCTTGGCCACTGACACACTTACACTATCATAGAAGGCCACTAGGTTGGTCAGGCGGACTCTGCCCTTGGTGAAGCCGTATTGGTTGTCCTGTATCACCTCCCTTTCTTCCATGTGCCTTAGCATAGCTTCCAGGAGGGTCTGTTCCATGATCTCTTCTGGCACAGAGTTCAGGCTGATCAGTCGGGAGAGCAAGGAATAATTCATATGTTTTTAGGAAAGAGGCTGCACCTGTGTCATCAGAAAAAGCTGTAAGTTACTTATTTGTCTGTAAAAAGATCAGCAAACCGTGACTTCATTGGTCTGGGTGGAACAAGCTCAGGTACCAGTAAAATTGTTTGGTGATTGTTACGTGAAGTGTGAAGTTTTAAACTGGAATAAATGTATACAATTCTTGTGAAAAGAGAGGAAAGCAATCAGCTGCTCAATTGAATCTGAAAGCTGATAACATGCTCTTACAATAGCTGGTAACAAATTAATTGCTTGGGACATGAAGATGGATAACAGTGATTGGTGGTAGTGTTGCTGTGGTTCATTTTAATCAGAACGAGCAAAGATTGGGACTTACTCAGTTCTGCAATCAGTATTTCACTGAGCTAATGAAACAGTCACTGAAACAGACAGTGTGTTTAGGTGCGTTGGGGGAGGTTTAAGTCTGAGAGGCACTGTTTCCTGAGCGCTGCTTTGATTAAAACACTTCCCAGCTTTTTGATCTTCTACTACATTATGAGCTTTAAAACTTAAATAGTATTAAAAAAAAAAAAAAGAAAAAATGGAATCTGCAAGACAACAAACATACATGCATTGCAAATCCTCTTTTAAAAATATGCAATTCATTTTTTGGAGTGTTTTTTAATCTACTAGCTGTAAAATATTGAACCACTTTGCCTTTTTCCTCTTTATTAGAGTGGGCAGATTTCTTTCATACTAGAGATGGAATTGTTTACTTGTCTCTTTTTACAAACCACCCTAACTGATAGAAACAACAAATGTCATAGAAAAATAGTTTTGTCAAAGTCATAAATTTTTCCTCTAATTTGAATTCAACCTTAGGGCTGATGATTGTGTTAAGTCCAAAGCGAGATAAAAAGCAATTAGGAACTGCCGCTTCAATTTCAAGTGTCCTTCTTAACTATTTCTGTTTCCTTTCTTTTTCCCTTTTGTCTTTGCTTCAAAGTGAAGCAAAACTCACAATTTTGCTTGATTTTGAGACCTGTTAAGCTACATTTGCTTTGCCTGTGTTTTTCTATTGAATTCTGAGTCCAGTTCGTATTTCAGCTCCTGGTGGCCTGGGAATTACAAATGCCTTGGCACTAGAACAAAAGAAAACTACTTGGTGAACTCTGGGAAATCTAAACTCTTTTTCATATTTCCAGTCCAGAGAGCAGCCCAGCTTATAAGCAGTTCCTTGAGATAGGGAGTTACAGAATTTAGTTTATGTGAAAATATAAACTGATTCATTTCTTCTTTGTACCACACAGTGATTCTTTCTCTTCTTTTCCCTTTCCCATTCCTCACACGAGCACTAAAATAGGAATGGAAACCACTGGAAACTGAGTTCTGTGGAGAATGAATGGTTCACATATCTTTCAGAAAGGACTAATTATATAAAATAACCACTTGAAAATTCATTGGCTTATTTCCTTTACTTCGGGAAGTGCCCTCTGCATCTCTCAGGCTCTTTTAGGTAGCATGTAGTCACTGATGTTCTCTACTTTGAGTTGCATGTAAGTCTCAGTCTCTCTTGACATTGTGATCCCTACTACAAGGTCTTTGTTATCTTCCCCATCCACCTAGAAGATCCTTTTTGGTCTTTCATTCGCTGGTTCTGACAGCAGAACTCAGTTTACTGGCCTTGCTGGTGGTTTCTTGCGTGTTCCAGCTTCCTTATTCCTCTTCTTGCTAGCCTGCAAACTGCTGGGAACACTCACCTGTGCAGAGTTCCATGTCCGTGTTCTGAAAACAAAAATGGATTCTCCTTTCTGTAATTCCAGTAACAGGCCATCATTTGTTTAACTTTCAAAAGAAGAAAAGAAAGAAATGGAGGGTTCACATCAGTCAGTCTGCATACCTTTAAACAAAAAAAAAAGGCAGGAAAAAATAGACCGGAAACAACCTAAATGAAACCCAGCTAAGAAGAACCAGGGAGAACACAGGATCACCATGAAAACAACTGCAAAGAAAGAGCTGGATCCATCTCAGCACAGCAACTCCATGGGCTTTCTGAAGGACTTCTGTAGGTGAATTTCCGTCACCTGAGTGACCTGCATGGGGGCCTGCACCATAATTTTCCTCACTGTTTACCTGGGTGGTAGGAGCAAAATGTTGTGATCACCAATGATTACATTGTTGACCCTTCTTGAGTTCTTACTTGTCTGCTCCAGTGTTCCTTTATGTCCTAGGTCCCATGGGGGAGGAGAGACAGCATGTTCTTATTTGTCAGTGAAACCGAAACCACATATTCCTTCAAACTACAGTTGAAATTGCAAGTTTCTTTCTGTGTAGGAAAATGAAGTTGGTCATCCACTAATTTCAATGTAAAATGAGCAAGATCAATTCCATAGGTCTCTTCTGGTTGAAGAATAGGCAGTGTATCATTTTAGGAAGCTCTGTCTCGCAGTGTCTAAGTTGATAGATATGCAGTAGACATGGAAATCTCCAAGAAGAGGTGAGCACAAACCATTACTTGCTTAGAGGACCGCATGGTGAAATCTATACCATCCCGGGGAACAGCCTGCTTAGCAGAGGGAGGAATGGCTTGTATCCTTTATAAACATTAGCTCCAAGGCTTCTGCTTCAGAACTGAGAAAAGCAGCAAGGTTGATCAAAATGCTGTTTTATTTTGCAGAGGGCTGAAATGCAACTGTTACCCTCAGCTAGCCAGATTAAAGGCTTTTGCTTCATTCTCTGGAATTCTTGCAATTGCAGAAGTTGCTCTTTTTTCAATTAGCAGCACTATTACTAAATGAGCAGCTGGTGGAAGAGCATTCACAGAGCTTTCACATAAAGCTTTCAAGTCTCTTACTGTTGGCTTAGTTAGGGCTTTCTTCATCACAAACATGAGCAGATTTATTGTCTTCGTCAAGGAGTGTGAACAAAAGTGACAGTGCTCACCAGGCACTTCGTTTTCTCAATTCTATTCAATTTTAATTGTAACTAGTGAAAAGAATGCTACATTTCTAGGTCGTTGTTCCAGGAAGTGTTTTAAATAGAAGTACCCTCCAGCACTGTTCAAAATGCAATCTAAATAATGCAAGATTGATAGCAGAAAATACAGCATTATTAAATAGCACCAAGTAATGGTCAACTATTCAAAGTCATCATTCTTGATTAGCCTGGATCATTATTATTGAGAACGTGACCAAATTTGCCATCAGTAGTACGCACAGCTTTTGAGGTAAGTTAAACAATCATTTCAGATTAATTGCTGTTGATTATACTCAGTCATACTCATACTTTGTGGATTTTAGGGCTGAAATTTTCTGAATATGTTTTGTTTTCTCCTTAAAAAAAGGCAGCCCTTTTCCAAAGCATGTACTTTGGGGAAGAGCTGACTTATGCTCCCTAAAGCATGAATAACCCTAAAGTTATGAAACACTCAGCTCAAATTATGTGTCTTTTTTAGTCCAGATAACTTTTTTTTTCTCAAGTCAAACAGTGTAATTCATGTAGTTTGTGAGGATGAGACTTTTCCATACTCTCTCAACTGAACCAGAGCATGGCATCGGACAAAGAGAACCCTTCCTCTCTAAGACAAGGAACAGAAAAAAGACCTGCTGGGTTTATTACATGAGTGTTCATGTGATGTTTTGAAGAGAATGGAGTGGGAGGGGGAAGCGTGCTGCAAATTCCGTATTTCCTGCGGTGTATTTCCATGTCGATGGCATTTGCTGTTCACGTGGGCAGTGCGAAATCAGATAAAGGGCTGATCTGAAATTTGGAAGGTGACTTTATTGTTGTCACTTGTCCTGCACGCCAGGTGTCTCTTTGTGCTTCAGTTTCCCTCTTAGAAGTGAGAGGAGCAGCCGTGCCCAGCAGGGCAGATGGCCCTGAGGGGAGGCCTGCTGTCAGACACTGGGCTCATGGGTTCTGCTGAATGCCCAGCTCTAACAGTGCTGAAAGATGGAGGTTTGAGAAGATTGCCTGTCGATGTGCCATCAGATACTGTCTTCTGCACATAGTGCTCACGGCATGCTTTTGACGAGATGCCGTTTGCCCAGTGTTCAGTCAGCACTTGTTCAGTGGGAAACATAGAGCTGTAACGAAGAGCCCATAATAGACCTTTCTATTTTCTTCCCACCACAGGCTCACTTGACAGGGCGATGTGTTGTTCAAACGATGCCTGCAAAAAGATCTCTTTTGGAGCGTAGTGGATTTTTTTAGTTTGTTTTATTCAGAAACATTGTCACGAGTCTCATTGGAGGGAGCAGGCATCTAGTACCATTAGTGTCAAGGTCTGACTGACAGATCCCTTTCCAGGTGCATGGGGCAATTGTAGTCTGCTGTGCTTTTGCCTCAGCTGAAGTTTGCAGCTGAGCTGTGATGGAAGAAGTGACAGCAAAGCAGTAATATCTTCTGCGAGAGCTCTCCTCAGCTCCCTTTGATGGGTGTAACCACCCAGCATGTCAGACTTACTCCGGGCTTTTTGGTTATGGTGTAGTCAATTAAAGTGACAAAATGATGTATGATGGGAGGAAGAGCCTCATTATATTGTCACTTGTACTCTGTAGTTGGCTTTTGAAGAACTCTGTTTGCCATCACACCTAATGAAGGCCAGAAGCTGACAGTGTGGCTTGTAACAATCCTGTGCAAAGTGCAAATTCTTTACAATAACCCCACCAGAAACTTCTTTTTTACTGTGCATCTGATAACTCTGTTAAAGATGTGAGTCTGAAGGAATTTAATTTAATCCTGTTTCCATTATTGTGAGGTACAGGAGTTGGTTGTTTATGTTTACTCTGACCTGATATTAAGAAAAACTGAGCTCAGAGAACTCACAAGCCACTTGCATAGATTTAACCCCTAGGGATCTTTTGTGAGGGAGCGGGCAATGGTTTTAGTTGTTAAGGGATTGCATTTTTCAGTATTTAAAGGCCAGAATGTGTTGGTGAAAGCACCCAGTCTGACCTGTTCCATGCCTGTGCTGGGTGTCTGTGCTTGGTGTGGGCTGCAGGGCTCAGTGAGGAGAGGCCTGGATTCCCCTTCTATATTCCAGACCATGAGCTTTTTCTCCTCCCTGTCCACCCGAAGAGGAAGGAGAAAGTAGCTGGTTGGAGGTTGGCAGCAAGAGGTCAGCCCACCATGATACTGCACACTGGGGGATTTACAGAGTAGCTCCTTCAGAGGGAGGAAATCTGTTTGATGTGATGTAACATCCAGAACCAGCTGCCTAACCCTTCTCAAATGCTAAGTGCTACATACTAGAGTGAAATCTGAAGGTGAGAGAGGAGGTGTGCTTGTGGCATGTATAGGGAATAAGAACAGTGAATAAGTGCATTCAAGGTTTGAGGTGGCACCAGTTTCCTGTGTTCATAGGCTTGGAAGGTGAAAGAGCTGCTGTGCTGGCAGCTCTTGTCAGCAAAATTTCTACAAGGTTCTTCATAGTAAGCCAGAAATGAACCTCCATGTCTTCTAGTAGTTCCTTTGTGCTGAAAATGCACAGTATGACAGCCACTGTTTGAATGTGTCACTGAAGTGTTTGTGAAGTGTTTGTGAAGATCAGTGCTTAACGAGGTGATGTGATGAAATATAGTATAAAAAAAAAAAGAGAAAGAAGGAGTGAAGTAAATGACAACATCTTTCTGTCCCTGCAGAAACTCATCGTATTGCATGAAGGTGTCCATGTCCTTGACGGTAGCTGAGAATGAATCTGGGCTTTGCTACAACAGCAAGATCAGATATCTGGAAAAATCAGAAGTTACCAAAAGAAAGACAATCTCCTGTCCTGATATCGAGGATTACAAAACAGACAGTCAAGAGCCAGATGTTGTATGGTACAAGGTAACTCTTGCTGTGTCGTTGGTATTGTAATGAAACTGTATCTAATGTCCGCTGTTTCTAGTTTGAGGCTTAGAGATGGCCTTCTTTGCACCTGCAGTAGTTTCTCACTGGGTCTGGAGGATGCTCTCCCACTGTTACAGGAGCAATACCGAACTGCAGGCAAATTACCCAGCATAGCCATTGACCCACAAAAAGCAGCATTAATGAGGGTGTTCTATTCTGAAGGTTATGTGGTTTCTGTAACAGCAGAACAATATTCCCAAACCTGTGCCTCTTTACCAGTTTCCACCCTGATGGGTTGTCTCCATAGCTGATGCCACCCAGTTAATTATTAGGAAGTCTGTAGGGTACCTTCATCAGGGCCTGTTAAGTTTTACCAAAGTCTGCTGGGTAATTTCACAGAGATACTTGTACTTTTGTGGAGGTTCACTGAGTAATTTTACATATGTTGGTTAATTCTAACTAAGATTTACTAGGAACTTGTACTACTCAGCAGGTAACTGTTCTGGCTGTGCCTTCTGCAGGGCTTTCAAGAATTGCCCAGAACTTTCAGCAGCAAATGCATACATGATGTGTTACTGGAGCTTCGCAAAGAACAGGAGAATGACTAAAATGCAGGTTGCCATGCAGACCTTACTAAGATCCTGGCAAACTTTACTCACTGACTGAATATGGACCAGGATTTGGTATTTGAAAAGCCCTCGGGTGTTACAGAACCATAGAATCACCAAGGTTGGAAAAGACCTTCAAGATCATCCAGTCCAGCCACCCACCTGTCACCATTATTTCCTCTGAAACATGGGACTGAACCATGTCCCTTTCTTAATACATCAAAACATTTTGCTAAGGGAACTGTAGGAAACAAAGGGGAGGAGTGAAGAGATGGGAGTCAGAGGGAAGAAGAAATAGTACTTGGTCAGGGGGAAGAGTTTGGTGAGATTGGTGGGAAAGAATTTGGATTGCAGTGATAAAAGGGTGATAAGTTTTGGACAAACTTGGCAGAAAATGCAGGAAGAAGTTAAATCCTAAATTTTGAGTGCTTGATTTGGCAACCTGAACAGCATTCTTTGAAGGTTGTTTCTTTTAATATGAAGTGTTATGTGCGGAGCTGCAGATTTTTTTTCTTCCTTTGTGGGATGGAGCAGAAAAGAGCAATTTTTGAAGTTGTCATCTACTTCTATTTTTTACAGAAATCTCACATGTTCAAGCTTATAGTAACAAAACATGCCATAACCCACTGTTAGTATAAACAAAATTTTTCTTTCAGCCACTGGAGCTATTTCTTTCAGCATATGGGTGGATATCTTCAGTGCTGTTCATGCATAAAATATTTGTGCTCAGTTGACTCTGAAATCTTGATAGAAAGAAGGTACCAAAGAGAAGCTGCTTCTTCTGCCATCCGAGAACAGGAGAGGAAGGGTGTTTGGTCCATATAGCCACACGTGTTGTCTGAGTTGCTCAGACAGGTTTTGTGCACCAGCTGACTGACAAGTCATCACCATGGTGAAATTGATGTGAATTGATATGGTTGGCTGCTAAGAGGCAATTGAGGTCAACAGCCTTTAGTCTGGCTTGATAATGTAAAGAGACATTAATGGAATAACCCACTGCATACAACTCCTTATTCATAATTAACAATAAGGTGCTATCACTTCAGTTCTTGGATAATGCTTATATTATCTGGACCTGGGTCAGGAAGCTCAGTAATGTAAAATGTCAGTATTAATGTCATGTAGAAAGTTATGTCAGGTTATTGCTTGAGACACATTTCTGCAACAGCATTTTGAAAAAACATTCTGGATGGTACTGTGGTGCTATTAGTAGAAGTCTGCCTAGACTTTTAGACACAAGAACCACTAAAGCCCCTAAAAACTGTGATCTGGAGCTTAAGATCGTACTATACAGTAAGTGTGTCCCTTCTCCTCAAAGTGATATTGCAGTATAAAGCATTACCCTCATCTTCTAAAGAAGGCATCTGTTTCCAGATGTCTTACAGCAGAGCTAATCACCCTCTGACTTTGTGATTGAGTTTAACATGTAGATGAAGGTATTATTGGCCATCTTCCCGTGTAAATCTGCTGCAGAGTTGTTGGAAGGGAATTGCTTTCCATTATGCTGAACTGTTTAGAGAAGATTTTCCAGGGGAGAGTGTAAGTTGTCCAAAATAGAATAGAATAGAAGTATATATGAGGAAGTTCTGAGGTTTCCTCCTTTGTAGTTACCTGAAAATTAAGTTCTATGTGAATTTCTCTCCTTGTGGAGGGAAGCCGTCAGTCCCTGGTAGTTGGGGAATTTGGATTGTGACTGGTGAACCACTATCAGCAAAGACAGTAATGCTACAGCTCATGGTTTGCAGGGCTCTCCTGCCTTCCAGAAGCCTTCTCTGTATGGAGAGATTAATGAATCTGAGCCAATAATTGCATCAATTTAGAAGGAGTTAACTGTAATTTAAATACGCTCTTAAAATAATTATGCTTGAATAGATTTCCACATACCACACCCAATGAGGAATGATAAAACATTTGCTATCAGGGCTTGTTTTAACAGTAGTTTGAACTTCACTTCTGGCTGTGAAATATTTCTTTGGAGAGATTTCCACAGTTAGTGCCACTGATACACACACTGCTCCCTTACACTCATTAGAACTGTTTTGACAAGCAGTACAAGCATGTTGTTTTTAAACAGATGTGTGCATGAAGGCATGATTGAATCAGTGGGTTTTAACAGTAAGAACAGTTTCAGGAAAAAAAAAATCAGCTAGCAAATAAAAAATGCATTTTTTTAGTTTCTTCACATGTGTACTTTTAAAAATAAATATACAGAACATAAAACTGGTAACATATTTATGACAGGGCCTTCCAGTGCTGCTCTGCAAGGATGCATGTTTGAAATACACGTGCTGTGTATATTCCTGGAATTGTATTCCTCCTAAATTAGGGTTGAACAGAGTTCTTTGCCCATCAGTGTTCAGATTCAGTCACTCCAGGTAGGTGGCTGATGCAACTCCATTCTGCTTTGTAAATAGGTCTAAAAGATCAGAAGGTGTCTGAGGGCATTTTCCTGCTCACATCTGTTTCCCACATAAACCTCAAACCGTATCGATGTCATGCAGCAACAAAACTAAGCTCTGATTTTTAGCACAGTAGATAGGATCCGGGTTCAGATCATCCCGTTCAGCGCTGTGAACTACAGGTCCCATGCAAGGCAATGTTAGGGACTTTGCAGAGCAGTAGATAGCATGAAAGCTGAGACCTGCAGAGGGATTGCATGGTTTAGGTATTCTTTATTTGACTATACTGTAACTGAATGTGACCTGTTAGAGATAAGGATAAAAGTCTTGGTGCCTCCAGATGCAAGGCCAGAAGCTCACAGTCTCGCTTTTCAAACCCGTTATTCTCCTGTAACTTACAATCTGACATTGAGGATTTGGAGCATATATGGAGTCTCAGGAGGAAAAAAAAAAAAAAAAAGGATATTTATGTCATTTTGATCTTTTTCTGTCATACAGCAGATTTGCACGTCATTGTGTTTCCTTGTTTGTTTCCTTAAAAGAAAGCTTTGTTCTGCTTTGTTTGCTGTGTGTCTGACAACGCTGCTGCAGACAAACAGAAAGTGGGACGTAGACGTGGGCTGTTGGGGTGAATCTCTGAGACTGAGAGGCTGCTGAAAGTGCAGAGCCTGCTGCTGATGGTATTGCAACGTTGTTAGTTGTGCTTTGAGAGCTTGTTCTGTGTTGCCTGCTCGAGAGAGAGGAAATAAATGGCATTAAAGGTACTTGGGTCCTAATTGTGTTGCTTTGTGTGCTTTGGGCAGCAGAATGAACCAGAGCACGGAGCATTTCAGAGAACTTTAAAGCATGGTTTTGATCACAGGGGGTACATTCTCGATGCTAAAGCTACTAAGAAGGAATAAACATATACTCTGAAGGTACCATTTTGAAATGATTAGATTGTGCCCATACATTTGGTTCAGAGCATTCCAAGAGGTATTCAGTCGTGAGTACCATGATGGCGGATGGGAACAGAGCTGGCTGCAAGGATCATAGTACATTAGGAAGGGGAAAGCTGTGTGTCTTGCACGCTCTGCAGAAGGACTCAAATACTGCAGCAGGACCACGTTGCATAGCAATGAACCTAAACTAAGGTCTGGCTGGGAAAGTCAGTGAAAGTTGCAGACTGTCAGTAGCGTATACACCATGAGATGACGCACTTGGGGGTGATGCTGCAAAGAACCCAGTTACAGGAAAAGGCTGAATCAGAGCTCACACCTCATTAGATGCGAGAGAAACCAGTGAGGGGACACAGGGACCAGAAGGAAACCGGGTTTCTTGAATTATCTTGCTCACAAAACTGCTGCTGTTCTTCCTTTTTCTTCTGTTGGTAAATGAGGCTGTGACTGCGTGAAGTTTGTCTCCAGGCTGACTCTTAACAGATGTTGCCTATACTCCCTTCAAACAGAGATGTATTTTAATGGTCCATCTTAAAATAAATGTGTTGGCAGTTGTTCGTCGCGAAATGAGAAGATACTTAACCATTGCTTCAGAGCATCGGATATTAAACATGGCACATGTGATACAGTGGGAATTACTGAACTTTAAAAGCATTTCTGTTTAATTTCTGTCTTCAAATTAATTCCAGTTTCAGATCTCTATGCCTTCTGAAATTATATTCAAATTTGAATTGCAAAATATGCTGAGATGGTTGTTTACATATGTATATAATACTGAAAATCTGATCAAACAACACAGTCCTATGTCATACAAGCTGGGTAATTTTAGCAATGAATTTTTATTCCACAGGAATGTAAGCCAAAAATGTGGAGAAGCATTGTAATTCAGAAGGGAAATACACTGCTAATACAAGAGGTCCAGGAGGAAGATGGAGGAAATTATACCTGTGAACTGAAGTTTGAAGGCAAGCTTATACGAAGAACGGTTGAGCTGAAGGTTACTGGTAAGAACCTTTGTTTTGTGGCTATTAAAAAAAAATAAAAAAAAAAAGTTTTATAATAAATGAAAGCAATATTCACATGTTGGCAAATATTTGGTAGAAGAAATTCCAAACCAAATCTCAGTAACCACGCAATTTCAGATTAGGGGAAATTTAGGTCCAGACTTACAGAACTTCACAGAAGATTGCTCCTACTTTTTGTTCCGTGCAAAACCTGGAGATTCAAATTATAAGATGAAAGACAGACATCAGCTCACTCCATATGCTGGAGAAAGTTCCAATTCCAGTTGCATCTTTAATATTAACATAGAGGAGAGGTTAAGGTGAAGCTATCTGAAGAAACTTCTGGTGAGGTTTGTCTGGAATTAAACACAGCCAAAAGAGATGTCTTGAGTCATGAATTTATTGTTCCGTATTTTTTATCTTTGGCTTAATTTATGATGGTCAGCTCCTTTAGTTTTTCCTCTAGGTTTTCTTTACTGCAGAGTGTGGCACAACCTATTCCTAGGCTGAAAGTAGGAACACTGGACTGTAGGAGGAAAGGAACATGCTTATCAGGGGGATCATGCATTTTGTTTCTGAGTCCATGCAATAGTCTACTTAATGGAATGGGACTTTTCCATTTCTTTTGGTGAGGTATCAAAATTGAACCTATTGCCTATCCGTATATTCCTGATTCCTTTCCATGCCACTGTGCAGTATGACATCTATAATTATTATTTGTCTTTGGCATCTGTGGAACATTGCATGTGTCTGAAAATAACTGTTTTTTTTCCCAACCTTTTGCACACAACTATACAAACAAATGGTTGTTTTTTTTTGTTTTCTTGTCTGTTGTCTGACATACAAATTAAAATGCAGTCCTACATAAAGCAGTAACAAATAGAAATCTACTATTTGGTATCTGAGTACCAAATACCATACTGATGTATGGTATTTCTTATGTGTTCTTGAAATACAGTTCTTCCCTCTATTTTGAATGAAATCCATTTTTCTTTTCTTATCACTGTTCCCTGTTTTAAATGAGTTATTTTCCCTATATGCCAGACTCATATATCATGTGATTCTTTATTGTCCATTTTTGACTGTGGACAGATCTCTGAAATATTGATTTGACCTACCTGACCCCAGGCCTGTCAGATGAAGATATAATACCTACCTTGTGGATAGCTGCTATCCTAGGTAGCGTGCTGGTCTTCAACCAGAATGTGAACTAAGTTTGACAAAGTGAAAATGAGATGCATCTAATTCAATTCCAGATGATGGATATTCTTTAAATAACAGCTTGCTCTGCCTCTCATCATGACCTTGCAAGAAGTGATGTGTTCTCTCCATTACATGAACAATGTGTTATGTTAACACTTCACAATTTAATGACTTTGTCCTAAAATAACTGTAGTATGTGTTAAAGTTTTTCATTCTATTAAGATGTTATGATATGGATTATTAAAATTGTAAATATGACATATGCAAACGTTTTCTCTATTTTGCATGATGCTTGAGAACCAGGAGATTGTTCCCTTGCAATTTGGTGCGGAATTCACATTAAATTAAATTTCCCCTCATTCATAAAGGCACATGTGTTTATGTGTTATGTCCTCATCATTACAACCACAGCAGCAGAGTAGAAATCATCTCTATGTTTAGAAAAGATAGGCAATTTTTAACCAAACACTTCTTCCTGATTTAAGTGTTTGGGAGACATGGTTCATGTTGTGTGTTTGCCAGTTGAATCTCTCATTGTATGTAGAATAGGCTAGGAAGGTTATGTAAGTGATGATCTGTATATACTGATAAGAGCTAGATGTAACACACAGGACTGTGTAAGCACGTTATCATAAAGCTTGGTGCTTTGTAAAGTTTCTTTATCTTGTTTCTGGTCTGTGAATGCTTTATGCGGGTGGTTTTATCTTACCGGGGGAACAGGGTGTGAAAGCAAACTGCAGATGGTCACTTGAGTGGTGCTGGTCAGGTCAGCTGGAGGGTCCTGAGGCAGGGAGATCACAGGCTGAGAGCAGGTGCGTGGCATGACCAGGGACTTGTTTGAACAATATGGCTAAAGATTTTTCTTACGTTTAAACAGAATTTGTCATATAGCAGCTTGTTGCCTGTTCCTTCTTATTCTTTCACCAGGCATCTCTGAGATGGTTGGACGGAGTCTGCCTCCACCTTCTCTGCACCTTCCCACGGGTGTTTCTGCTCATGGATCAGTTTTCCCTGAGCCTTCTCTCTTGCAGGTGTACCCACCTCAGATCTTTCAGCCTCTTCTTGTATGATAGATGCTCCAGTTCCTTAATCATGTTTGCAGTCCTTCACTGAACTTGTTCCATTATGTCCAGGTCTGTCTTGTACTGGAATCAGTGGTGCACTGGACCCCATTATTTGCCCGTTTGAAAACTGAGTTCTCATCAAAATACATGGCTGTACCTGGAGGAGCTGGGGTGGAACCAGAGCTCAGGCTGCTGAACCTGCTGCTCTGTGTAAATCACTGTTCATAAATACTGCTGAAGGCTTACCAGCAAAGCCCTGGTAGAATTATCTCTGCTAGCTCTCAATGCAGATGTGGAGAAAAGGGTCTTGCCTGCTAATTTCAGAGGCTCTTTCCTCTTCAGGGACTTTCTAATGCTTTTTCTATTGCAGTTAATTATTAACATGCCTGAATTGGCATTTGTAAAAGCACAGCTGCCTGAGTTTCACTAACAATATGGATTTTGAACAGCAAGATGCTGTTAGCCATTGCCAGCAGCCATGGTAACCTAAAATTGTTATTGAAGAGTAATTCTGACAGTGAAACAGGCAACCCTGCAACTCTCTCAAGCAAGGGAGCAGTTCTGCCATGTATAGAGAGGAGCTTGGGTTCATTTCCCTGTGGCTTTTCAGATGTTCTCTAAAACGTACACTACTTGAAATAAGTAAGTTAAGTTAATGGAGATATATATAATGTCAGTCCTCTCTGCCTGCAAGCGTGTTGCAAGCGTCTGCTTTTGTGGGAATTATGTGTAGACAAGTGATAGAAGATGATCTCATGCGTTCTTTTCCTTGTGTTGCCAGAGCTGCCATGTTTGTACTCTTCAGGATAGTATCTTTCAGTGTCCAAAGGGGAAAACATAGAAAGAAATAGCAAAACTTGTATAGGATATGTATACTATGTTCAGCTGTTGGAACTGGATGAAGGTTGCATCCTAAAAGATCCAGAAAATAATTCATAGGTCATATAAAGATTCAAGGCTCTTTATGCAACAGATAGGACCTGCTAGTCTTTGGAAAACAGTTGCTGCTCACTTTCAGGCGGACTTTGGTTGCTGTGTTCTGCAGGAGAATGGACACGTCTTCTGTTTGCTGAAGTCTCCCAGTAACCATCAGCAAGGGCTCCTGCTGGCCCTGTAAAGTTGGCCTGAGCAAAGAATGACTGTTTATTTGGTATTCATGCTATGTTGCTTAAGCATTTATGTTAAATAGAGTCTGCCAGGTGATGCTCTGAATTAGAAGCAAACCTCTACACCTCTGTGATTCAATCGTTATTTAAGCAAGCTTCCAGGGAAGACATCAGAATTATGAAAAGGTGCTGCCTTACCTTCCTGTACCAAAGTGAGGGAGCTGTTGGAGTGGCTGTCAGGGAGGGAGCTGCAAGGACAGCATGTGCCAATCCTTGGGAACTGTTTTCCTCAGCTCCAGTGTTGCCTTTTTGTTTTTACAGGCCGAAATGGAAGATCTCAGTGGCTCTGTTAGAGTTCTTACTCTTGGTTGGTAAGAAAACTTTGACACAGTTCAGGAGAAAAAGCTCACTGGTCTTGTAGATGAAAACTGAAACCCAACAACATAATGTCTGGCTATTTTGAGAAAGAGAAAGGATGGCGAGTTGTAATAGTAGAGAAAAAGGAGCATAAATCAAAAAAGGAAAACGTCATTTATAGAAATGGAGTACTGGGCATAGCTACCATGTTCTTGTGTGGGTTTGATGGTTTGAGGTATGGCAGACAATGATAGTGTCCTTTGGGGTTGCAAAGAAAAGGCTTGCAGCCTAAAATACATCTGAAAAATATTTAGAGACAAAGTATTTTTGGAGAGAAAATCTTGAGCTCCAATACAGTGCTAACAAGCAATGGCTGCATCTTGCTGTTTGGGTGCATTTAGGAATAATAGATTGTCAACAAAACAGCTTTTTCATCGCTTGTTATTCATGGTTTTGCTATACTGTGCAGACAGATGTGAAACAAGTCTTGTCAGCCTTTTTCTCTGAATAAACATGACAACAGCACTATCGCTTAGTAAGTAACATGTAACTTCGGTCTGTTTAAAAATATATATATATATACTTCTTCACTTTACTTTTTGGTATTTCTGTTGTGAGTTTAGCACCTGTGAGAACCTGAAAAGTGAATAAAATGTCTGTCTCTACTGAGAGAGTAAATTAGAGCATGTCCAAATTGGGAAGAAAAAAAGCCAAACACACACAAAAACAAAAGCATAGTAATATGAAGATAATAATACCAAAACTTCTAATTTTTCTAATGCAGCTCCAGATAGTTGAGAATATTGGATACATTATCTTAACAGCTGTTAGTATTTCCAAATGCCAGCATTTATTAAGGAACAATTGAATTATTTTACTGTTATTAATACTGCTACTGAAAACCTGAAGAAGTCATGTTGTGTTGAAAGGCAATTTAGCAACCACCTGCCTTCTCTGGGCCAGCCAGCCCCTTCTGTCTGACAGATAAGAATGTTCTGATAGCTTTTGGGAAATACACCTGTTATGTTTGCCTGTTGCTTCAGCGCCTTTTTGTGCTTTGGAACACTAGTCTGTGAGGATACGGGCCTATAAGAGATGTAAGTGGATGCAAGCAGGAGGCCAGGGAAAGGCTGGTCCTCGTGAGCAAAGAGCCAGCCCCACTTCCTTGGACAACCCAGAACCCCCTGGCAGGTGAGGCTGTCTGGCAGAGCCATGCTTTTCCATGGACGACTGTATTGGTGGAAGAGTTTGCCTTGATATGATTTGCGAAGTCTTGCTTGACAGCAGAAGGTGGCTGTCTGCCCAATTTCACAAAGTGCCAGTGATGGATTGGCCTGACGTGCGGGAATCACTGAACCATTCTGTCCAGCAGACCTCTGAGTTGCTTTTGAGCCCTACTCTATCTTCATCTCCATCATTTTCTTCTTACAAACTACTAAAATGTCTGGCTGTTCCTAAAAGTCATTTATACGGCAATATTTGTTTTGACTGTCCTAAATGACAAATTATTCCACCTGGCTTCATGAATTGAATGATTCTGCCTGAGTTCGCTCTTTGCTCATAGTTTTTCAGTTAAATTCTTTCCAATCTCATTGCACTGCCCAATTTTCAAATTTTGCCTGCTGCTGTTGCTAGATTTTTTAGTGTGTTTGGGACCATTCAGCACGAGCTATTGATGGAGATTTTCTATGGCTAAAGAAAGGGGTGAACTGGATTTAAGGATGCCAGCAATTGGTTATACTCTCCATCTGCACCATGGGCAGAGAGAAGCTACCAGAGAAAATGATGGTACCCAAAAAGTACATGCAGTGTTCTGTGCTAGTTCCTCCTCTGCGTGTTTTCAGCCCTGTGTGAACTGGGCTATTTCACAGCCTTTGTGGCAGAGGATAATGACACATTGACAGGAACCAATGGGTGCTGATCAGTGGCAAACTTAAACCTGCAGCAATCTGTGTGTGCACCCTAAGCCTTAACACTTCACAGTAGAGAAACTATTATATATAATCAATGTAATCACAGAAATGATGTGTTGATTGACAACATTTTTGGCTACTGTTGGTTTGCGGAGAAGGCATAGGGAAAAAATAATAATAAAGTAAGTTAAAAGTGTGTTTGAACTGAAATATCATTTTTGGAGTTCCACCGTTATTAAGGGATTTACTTTTATGATGTAAAATGTGAGTATTATTATTTGCTTAAAAAACCATGTCATTATGATTCTATTCCAGTAGCAGTCTCTTTTATCACAAGCAGTTCAGCAAATCTGCAGTGAATTATGAAATGCCTCAGTGTTGCTTAAGTAGTAACTTAGCCAAAGAAAAACCACCCAGTTTAGCTCTAAAAGGTCACTGAGCTCTGAATATCGCTGTGCAGGTGGGAACTGAATATACATAAAAGCAGGGGCAACATAAGACACAGGTTAAAAAAGTAGGTAGCTAAGGAGTAAAAGTGCATAAACTGAACATATTCAGCAGAGTTTCTTGAAGAAAAGGAACAGTACTAAGGATGGGCCTGTTGCACAAAGCTCTGGTTTGCAGGGATTTCTAAGTTAACTCGGAAGGAGATTTTCAACAGAGCCAGTTAATGCATTTGTACTGCTTTTGGTATCCAGAGAAACTCTGACATCTCTGCCTGGCACCGCGCTGTGCAGGGAGTGCAGAGCCTCCAGCTCCTGCAGGAGGGGGATGCACCATCACCTTCCTCTTGTCACTTCATGGTCTGTGCTCCAGAGCCTTTTTTCTGGGCATGGGATGAAATAACAGTTTTTAACACCATTTTGTCATCAATTGAATAAGATGTTAGTGTGCTAAATACAGCCCTGCATGGAAATAACATCTATTTCTCTTTAATAACTTAAATAACAAATCTTGCAAGATTTTATACTTTCAATGTTGTTTTGTCAAGTGACTTTTTTTTTTTATTTGTGTATGTAATTTGTAGTAATACATATGGCTAGTATTGTATATTACTGGAGACCTTTGTAGAATCATAGAATCACAGAATGGCCTGGGTTGAAAAGGACCACAATGATCACGTAAGTTTAAACCCCCTGCTCTGTGCAGGGTCACCAACCAGCAGACCAGGCTGCCCAGAGCCACGTCCAGCCTGGCCTTGAATGCCTCCAGGGATTTCAGGGATTTCATTCCTGAAGTTAAATATTTTGATAGTTCCTGTCCAGAAAATGTTTGGAATTAATAATTCACATGGAATTTCTCTTGAAATGACAGGATTTTCAGCAAATGCAGGTTCTAGTTACTAACAGCACTGTGCATCTCACCTAGTCCCTGGGATCCAGGAGATGCTTGGAGTGCAGAGCTTTTTTCATGGCTGTTTTGGGGCACTGGTACTACTGAGAGATGCTGGCACCTCTCTCTTGTATTGATCTTTTCAAAAATAGATCAGAATACCAGTTGTCTCAAAGTAGAAAATTTTTCAAGGAGAGCCTTCAGTGAGCCTGTGAATTTACCTGATGAAGGGAGTGAAAGCTCTTCAAAGCAAAGTGTGGTGACACGTATGGTGGGAATTATCCTGGCCTTGGAGTTTGCTCCCATACTCACATGGCAGTGCTGACTGGGATGCAACACTGTGTTTGAAGCTGTTTGCCTTTTCCTGGAAGCAGCTGCTCCTTCTAGAGAGCTGCTTTTTCAGCTCCAGATCTCCAATTAAAATACCTCCCTTGCTGAAGGTTCTCCAGAACCCTGTAAGACATCTAAAATGGTGTTGAGGGTTCTGCTGCTGTTGGACCCAGCAGCGTGCCTTTCCTTCTTTCCCTTGTCTTCTGACTTGGCAGCTTTACCCTTTCTTCCCCTCTATGAACAATGTTCAGTGCACTCTTGGTACCTGGCAGCCCTCTCTGCTCTTAGCCAAAGGCTCCTGTGTCCGTTGTGTCCCACACGAGTCTCCATCTGGAGTTCTTTCTTGGCACGAAATGTTCTGCTTCCAGATGAAGGCCCAACTTGCCCAGCTTCTGCCCTTCAGAAATTCACAGGGAGCTGCTCAAGTGCAGTCTGACCATTGTCCCTTTTTATGTAAGAACCCAATTTTGTACTTAACAAGGTATTTTTATTTTTATACCCTAACTCCCTCCCTTACTCTGTAATATGGACAGCAAATGACTGCACAGAAGGTGCCCACAGTAAGTGGGGGATGGATGTTTGCACCCTGTTTCCTTGGTATCTCAGGCTGCAGGGGCTGTGGGGAGGTGGGGGCTTGCTGTGGGTTCCTGAGGTCTACCTGCACTCTGCAGTGGGCTTCAGCTACCATCTCCAAGTGTCACAAGCTAAGATATTGTGATTAAACAACCAAAATAGGTTAGCTCAAAATAAATTATGCATTTTCAGATATTCATCAAACATAGCTTAAGCAGTTGCAGTGGATAAGAAGCTATTGAGATAATCACAGTTGTTCCTATTGTCTTTTAAGTTTATAGTGTTAAATCATGCAGTGGGCCAGTGGACTGTGCTTAGAGTGGTAAAGGCTGCAAGGCCTTCTATCTTTCTTCAAAACGAATTTTAATGTTATTTTGTTTCAGGACTTTTAATAATATTTTAGTTCAAAATAGAGAATAAAGGGAAAAAATATCAAGAATAAACTATTGCTGGGGAGGGCAGTATTTACAGGAGCAAAAAGGGAAGAGAAAAGCATCTTGTTTGTAGCTGTAGTTCTATGAAAAGGCTCATAGAATCACAGAATCATAGAATCATAGAATGGCCTGGGTTGGAATGGACCTCAAAGATCTTCTAGTTCTAACACCCTGCTGTGAGCAGGGTTGCTGACAGCCATGGTACCTTCTTTTAATTTAGAGAAGAGATCTGAAAGTGAACAAGTTACATTGCAGAAGTTTTGCACTTCTGGGAGAGATGCCGCATATTGGAACAGAAAATCCTCTCTGTTTGCTTCTGATGTTGACATCTTAAAATGTATAACGTGTGTCACATCTGAAGTGACATCTTCTCGCAGCTGTGGCTTACACATATCCATAGCAAGACTTCATCCCGCCTCCCTGGTTGCAGTATCTTGACAAAGTCAGGGAATTGCTTTGTTATTAAATGTGAAAACAGAGAAAAACCCACCCAAGTTGAGTTTCTGCTGAGAGTTCCTGACTTTAAAAGTCCGTTAGTGGGAGATACTGTTCTCAGCATTTCCTTGCTAAGTTTTCATAAAAATGATTCATTAAATCTTACAGTATTTTGATTGTCTAAAGAAATCCTTTTTTTTTTTTTCCTGGCAGGAACCTAGTCAGAAATGGGTTAAGTGCTGACAAATGCTGTACTAAAAGACCAGGAAGTGAATTTCACAGCTGAGTTCTTCAAAACATTGAGAAATAACAGTCTATTTAAAGCAACATGTAGGAAGTGCCAAAAAATAGTTCTCTCTTGATATATTTTATGTGATTTGTATTAGTATTTGTCAAGATCCTTGTTTTGCAAATATTAATTTGTGTTTCTTGCAGTATTTATCTTAAAGCTCTGATTCTGAGTTGTTAGCAGCATCCCATTAACTGCTGTGGACATCTAAGCACGTTTCTGTGGTCAAAGCCCTCCCACAATTTCTGTAGTGACTTTCATTTTTCCTAACAACCTCAGGAAAATAGATTGTGATCCAGAAAGAGAAATATGGACATTTTCTTTTGGCCACATTTGGAAAATTGAGCAGTTTTTCTGCCTCTTTCAGAGCACTTGTTTGACCACGCAGCACCTCCCATATAAATCTGCAGGGATTTCCGTCTTCAAAGAGTCAGTGGGCAAATTCAAGTGAGAGTGAGGTACCAGTATGGTGTGGGTGTCTGTTCACATGGAAGAAGTGACAAGCACAGTCATGTTCTGTCTTTTAACATCTCCTTTTCACCTGACACCCAACAAGGTCCTGATAAATTGACCCAAGCGCTGGTTTCAAGAGTGCCTCATCGGAGTCAGCCAACTGGGGATCTGGGCAGTGTCTGAAGATGCACAAACCCATCTGTGCAAGCTGTATCAACTGTGTCACTGATGAAGTGACAGTGCCATATATCCGCAAGGGTAAAACTCCTTCATTTTCAGTCCCTCACATGATCCAGATCGATGGCTTTCCCATCCACCAGAGTGACCTGTTAATAATGGGCTTCTGAAAAATGACTTTGGAAGATAAACATTAAGTATTAAGTATCTCCGTATTTCCTGGAGAAAGTGTAAGTTCTGAGGGCAATGAGAAATGTAGCAATATGCTGCAGCCTATGAATTATATATAGTGTCAGTACTCCTGGCGCTTTCCCTACAGCTTCACAAACTGCTCTCCTAGCTCGTGAACATGCAAAGTAATTAGAATGGCAAATAGCATTAGATTTTATTGACCTGTGATGCCCCCCAGTTCTCTAGCATGTTCTTGAACATTGCCTAGTGTTTTCAGCCTTAAATCAGCAATTTGTAGTATTGGTTATTTGGTATTTCAGATTTACTGATGAGGACAGCCAAGGCTTCCACACTTGTTATGGGTTGCTCATTTATCCTCTGCTCTGTTGTGCACAGCAGCCATAGCTTGCTGAATCACAAACTGTATACTAAATGTCAGGTAGGAGCTCCACCATTAAGAACTGCCTTTTATTCTTTGAGCCACGTTCTCAAAGTGCATTGTGCGTAGACTAGTGGAGGTGATTGAGTGTAAATGATAGGATTGTGGGGCTTTTGCCCACAACAGTGAGGTAAAGTACAACCACTGAGGTAAACTCATTCATTTTCATTTCCCATATAAAAGAGGCTTCCTTCATCACAAAAAATGTAGACTGGACACCCGTTCTTCTTTATCAATAATAAACAGGCAGATAGATGCACGGGCACAGAGCAGCACTGCCCTGAAGACATTTTGCTAATGGTAAAATAGATACACATGAGTGAGCAGATTGCTTTACCCACTAGAAATGCTGCCCTCCCATCCTCCCAGAGAAATTGCAAATCTGGAGTAATGCTTTGTCTCCTAAGTGAAGTGTGAGCACAGAAAGCAGACTGGTAGCTCCTTTGAAATGACTGGAGGAATTCTAATAGGTGAACTGCAGTAACTGCAGCTGGAGATCAGGGTTATGTTTTCTCTGCACAATGTTGGTGCCTTTCAAAGCTGGTTTATGCTGCGTAGCAGTTGTGGATGAATGTCTGAGACGACAAGTTCTTCTGTGGAAGGAAGAGTGCCCACTACTGAATTGTCAGCAGCATTTTTTGCTTCACTTAAGTGATCTTCAGAGGTTTTCCTATTCCATGTCTGTTGGCCAGACCATGTTTAGCTTATGAGATCTGACAATTGTGGTACTGCTGCAGGCTCTGATGTTACTCTTATGATGCTCGCCTGAAGACTGAAGCTAATAACTCAGTGATGTTTGTTCTGTGCCTGCAATTTTAAAGTTGAAAGGACAGACCGAAATATGTTTGATGCGTTTAGTACCCTAGCTGCCTTTAATACAGTGCTACAGGATGGAATTCTTAATTTTTATCAGCGCCAACCAAGTTACTTTTTGTCTTTGGTGGTATTGATTGACCTCTTGTAAGCAGGAGAAAAATGAAGTGTTCAGCTAAATTTGTGTTTAGGTGTTTATAGCTGCAGTTTATTTCAAAGGATCTTGCTACTGGTTACACTCGACGTTCATCTGCTGACTTATTTACTATATGTGTGGAGTGGTTTTTGCAATGCAAGCATGTTTCAGTAAATAAAATCAATTTGCAACCAATGGGAAGGGAACAGTAAGTGATTTAACTTTTCATCTTCTTCAGCTTAAAATGAAAAGCTCTCAGAGGTATTGTTTATGACAAGCCCTGTGGGCTGAAGTGTTCTGAAAACACCCAGGAAAGATCATGTGCAGAATGGCAAATCAAATTAATTAAACAGTAAAATTAATGAACAACATAGTTGTAAAGTTGTTCTTATCCTCTCTGGTTTTTGTTCTGGTGCAGCCTAGCTCTGGACCAGAAGGACTGGTTCTACCAGTTAAGCATTGTATGGTCTCTGATTTTATTTTATCTTGGCCAGTGCCTGCTCTCTTGTATAGCAGGTACACATCTGCCAGGAATTGATCTAAGATGATTTCTTGATGGCTTGAGATAATAAAAAGCCTCTTGTTATATCAGGGCAGACTAAATCCAAACACCAGGTGGATATTCAGCTTTGTAGAGAACACACCACATCAGCAATCCAGTTGTGGATAATTGAGTTGCCTGTCCTGGGCCACGCCAGCTATAGTTTGTGACAGGGAAGGTACCAAATTGCCATAAGCTACATATGCCCTTATGACTTCTCTGGAATACACTGACACGCTTCTTTTTCTTCTAAGTTGGAAAGAGGTGCATCTGGAACAAGGGAGGTATGATCCTGCCAAGGCTCTGACAGCTCTGTCACCTCCAAGTGCCCTCAGCAGCTGTATTTAGGGAACGTGTTTTAAGGAGAATATTGTAGTCTGAATGTGTGTACGTCCATGTGACTGGGTGCAGTGGAGTGGTCTGATTTAGGGACGTCATTTCAGTTGTACTTCTTTTGGGACACTGGGTATTCCAAACAGACAACTTAATTTGTAAATAAAATAGGAATGAGAAGAGCTTGATCAATACTCTTTTAGCACGGCATTGATAGTACAAGAGGAAAGGGCTGTGGAGGTACAACACTGCTTGTTGTAGAAGAATACCCATGGTTGGTACTTAGTTGAGTTTTCTGAAACTGGTGAAAAACCTGACCGAAGCATGATGTTCATTAAGAAAGTGAATTATCTGAAAAAAATTGTTCTATCAAAGAGGAATTTTAGTATTTTCCCATCTTACCAAACACTTCTTTCCTTCTAAAGCAAAAATTTCATTCTGGAATAACATGTGTCTTTTCGGTGGTGCTTTCTAGAGGGAGAGAGTCAGTTTTCCTAGCTAAAAGGTTTTTTCCATCGATTGACAGAAATGCTGCACTGGACGCTTTGGACAGAGCTGGAACTCAGTTGAAACACAGTGATCCAAGTCTGCTGCTGGGAAGGAAAGGCAGCATAGAGATCAGCATAGAGACATGGTAGTGCTGTCTCAGTAGACCTCCAGCAATGAAATACCTATTATGTCCTCATCTTTGTCAAGTTTCACAAGACCTACGCAGAGGAAAGGAAAAAAAAGAAAAAAAGGTTTTCATAGTTTACTCATATATTGAAGTTAATTCACTTGGGGCTGTTTATTTGAAAGATATTTACCAAAGAGAAATTTGTTTTTTTTATGTTAGAGGCTTTCTATACGGGGCAAACCAAGTTTCTGTAGGTTGTACCCACGTGGCTGAAGGAGCATGGTAAAACACGGAAATATTTCTAACCATTCTCTGAAGGGTAATGGCCTGTGCATTCGTTTGGAAAACTACTCACAGAAGCTGGGCTTGTCTAAAATGTACATGAGGTGTAGTTCTGCATATAGGGAAAATACTTTTTTTGAGTTTTATTTCTGATTTCTGCTTTTTCTCTTCTGGAAAACATGAATAACTCTCTTCATAACTACTCAGTGCTCTGGCATCACTACTGGCACTGTGCATTTCATAAATTCTAAGGGATGTTTCAGCTGCATTTCATAATGTGGGGAGAGCTTCATCTGTCCTAACAAGCTCTAAGAATAAGTAGTGGAAATTCTATACATTAGTTTAATGTAAAAGATATTCACTGGAAGGAATTAAAGGTGATTCCGTGTTGTGGGGCAAATAGCTCTCAGCACCTGAGATCTCTGGCTGTCTGTCCCCGTGCCTCTATTTCCCACCAGCCCAGACCTTGTTTCGACACGTAAAATTGTACCTCTTTTCTTTTCCTAGCCCTCAGAAGGGCTTTAATTTCTTTCCCCCATTCTGCCAGTGCTCTAGCTGCTACAGCTGTTGCTGTCACATTTAATAAGGACTTTGTAGAGTTTAAATATTGCATTGCTGCACCAGCTTTTCTTTGGGGTAAGAAAAGTGCTTCTTACATCTAGATGAGGTGCTCCTCGCTGGCTGTGCTGCTGACACGTGGGTTTCAGCTGAAGGCGACAGGAATTTATAACTTGTCCCAGTGTGTGCAAAGCTCCCTGCAGTGCCGGCGCTGCCTGGTAGCATCATGCAGCCATCGTTGGACGAGGAGCTTGCTGTGCCCCATGATAAAGCCCATCCAGCAGCACCCTGACGTACCAATTTGTCCCGACCAGCAGCCTCACATCTTCCAACTGAGAATTAAATAGATTGTGTTACAGTTCCTGACCTGGTAATTGTGCCTTTACTGCAACTATGTGGTTACGTATTTGTCATTGTAAAGTGCACGATTCTGTGCAGTAAACAGGTACCTTTTCCTTGCTCGCTTGCAGACTGGGTGGGAAACAAGGCAGCAGTGCAGGCAGTAGCTCAACATTTTAAGATGTCAGGGGGAGGATGAAGCGAGACTAAAACTCCATGTCCTCGTGCCTGCAGTAACTCAACAGCTTATTGAAACATTCTTCTCCTCAGCCTCGAGCTCTGTATGTGTCAATCCGGTTGAGTATAATTGGGGCTGTTTACTTTGACATACAGTGAAAATTCAAGAGAAACATGGAAGAAAATACTCAAGCCCAGATCTGCAGTATACTGCTGTGCGCTGTGTATCTACTCCCACCCTCCTTCCTTCTTAACTCTGTCCCTCTGCACAACCAAACCAAACCAGATACGTACATCCATTCCACGTTAAGCCCATTTCCTTCCTGAAGCTATTTGTCATCTTCCAGGACCTGTGACGACATCCCCTTCCTTTCATTCTGAGTCCTTCTCATGCTTTCTCTATAACAGATAGGGATTTTAATTCATTTTTTTTTCCTAATGCTGCGCAAATACCAACCTTTCACGTTAGGATTTTTTTTTTAAGTATCCAGGGGTGAGAAGAGCTGAGCTGTGGAATGAAAAATTACCAAAATATGAAACCAGCTCTTTTTCATAAAAATACATTTCAATAATACTATCCATTATTTCTGTGCACCACGTGGCATGTTTCTTTCCTGTGAGGATTGGTATTGACTTAGTGTACTTCTACAGCTCTGATTCTGCTTTAATTCACAGACATTGGTGTTTTTCTGCTTTAATTCACAGACATTGGTGTTTTTCTGCTTTCACTGCTGGTAGCGTGCTCAGTGAATAAACAGCTTGCTGGGTGTACATTGTGAGAGTAAGAAAAGGAAATGAAAATGCAGATCCTTATCTTCGAGCAAAGATGCCTAAATTAGAGCAAATGTTGTTATTCTTGTGTGTGGTAAATATAAGCTATAGACAAATCCCAGAAGCTCAGAAACATGTACAGTATGGAAAGTGGCAGTTCAAGTCCTCACATCCATGACACAGCTGTGCCCTTTCTACCTGAACCCAATTAGACTTAAACCCAAGCAAAGGTCGTTGCCACATTGCATTCGAGGTGCTGCATTTGAATGTGTGCTTTGTGCCTAGCTGAGGACCTGCAGCCCTACTGCTGTGCTGTCATGGAGGGTGCAGGAGGGTCTCAGAAGAGCAGCTGCAGCTGGTGACCCAGCGTCAGCAGTTCTTATCAGCCCGAGGACTTGGTGGGATGGGGGCAGGAACAGGTGCCTAAAGCAATCCATGCCTCAACTGGCGCAAGCCAGCAGTAAAAATCTAGGAGACAGTGCTGTTTTGTACTGTTTAGGGCCTTTTTAGTTCATTCCCAGCTGCTTATTGCTGAGATGGGTATTAAAAGTTGCTCCTGATCATTTAGGTTCAGCTTCGTAGATGCCAAGGACCTTGCACCGAGAGAGGGCATTGCGAGATAGCATGAGTAACAACAAGAGTGATTGTTCTCCTCTCATCTGAAGACCTAGTGTGCCAATTACTAGCTAAAATCATTATTTAAAGGGTTTGTCATAAACCTTTCCATAGCAGGAGCACTTTTGAAATATTAAGTGCCATTTTCCTTTTACTGGGAGCAAGGACTGGGAGAGAGATGGAGCCACCTGCAAACACGTGCCTGCAATTTCTTATTTGAAGCTCATTTGTCAACATAACAGATGCACAGCTGTAGTGATGGGGTGGTTGTTGTGTGCTGTATGTCGCTCCAAGGGTTGTCCTGCAGGCAGAATGTGCAGGTAATACCAAGCAGTGAAGACAGGGTGCTCTGTTCCCTCTCTGAGGGTGTGATGCTGTCCCACAGCACAAGACAGATGCCACCGTGCTGGCTTGATGCTGCATCTGCACAGCGGTGTGGGCTGCCTGGGCACGCTATGCCAATTCTGCAGGCAGTGCTCACTAGGGGCTATAGCCCATAATGTGCTCAGGGGAGCAGTGCTAAGATTGCACTTGGAGGTGTGAGCTGTTTTTTACAGCCCCTCTTCAGTTTTCCTGTTGTTTGTTTTTTTTGAGATGGGAGGCTGATCTGCAAGCAGGTTGGCTGCAGTATCCTTTATACTGGTTTGTGGGAAGAACAAATTCATTTAAATGGATACTTAACATGATGTAAATTCATGGGAGGTTGGTGCTGGGCTTTGAATGTTATCATAGTACTTCTAAATTTGACCTTGGTTCTGTGTTTCTGACCTTAAAAAAGAGCATTTGAGCAGATATTTTTCTTGTAATGGTGACAGCAACATAAACTTTGTTCTCTGATCAAGCCTGAGAATTTTCATCCTGAAAGGGGGAGATTTATAAGTCACTGACTTGGCACAAAAGTGCAGCCTTGTATGTGTATTAGTATGTGTACTTGTAACTATCATAACAAGGGCTAATGTGTACCTACTGAGGCAGGCTGAAAGTGACAACATGTAATCTGAGGTGTGTAGGAGATAGAAAAGTAGCTAAGCGGGTAAACAGTAAATGGCTTGCAGGAAATCCATTGCAATAAAACTGAAATAAAAGCATTTTCCAACTAGCAGAGTTGGTCTAGACAGTAGCAAAAATCTGGGATGCAAAAACAAATATATATTAAGCTGTTTTTATCTGAAAGTAGTCTTTGACCTAATAGCAATTTGACCCAACTCTGATGAATTTGAAGAACAGAAGCTCTGGAGCGTCCTTCTCTCCCCCCTTCTGCTGTACTGCTGTGGGCATGCCTGCCTGGATCCCTCCCTTGTGTCACAGGGGGTCCAGCCATCTGAAAGAGAGGGTCTGGCTTCCACAAATGCTTGTCAAATACAATAGTGGCTGCCATTAATGTTAATCAAGTGTAATATATGCACATTCATCTTCTGCCACTGTACATTGGAGCATTTGGTCCATTACGTGCAGATGTGGCAGTGCTGTAGAACAGCCATCCAGATTCAGGGGCTAAAGAATTAGGAAAGGAACAGGTTAGATGAGCAGGCTGAAAAGTGTTTCCATTTCTATGGAAGGGTGAATATTTGATGGATGTCAAGTTTCTTTTGCCATGGGGAGCAAGCTCTCCGAGCCGTGCTTTGTTCCAGTCCCACAGAAACATTCTCAGCCTGCTTGTGAAGGCTATCATGCAGTGAACTGTTCTCAAATGACTTTGCTGCTTCATTTCATGGTCATAATTATGGAAGCATATCACAGCAAAGGCCTTCATCTACAGCTAAGTTCAAATCAAGTTGCAGGTTCTAAAATGGAAGTCATTTGTGAAATCCCCCGTCACTTAAAAATGCCCCCGAAGAACTTAACAAATGAAGTATGTATGCAGTGTTGAACAGCTCGTTCAGAAGGTAGACTAAGGGGAGGGAGCAGTTGTTTGCTTTTTAACAGCAAAATATCTTATCTGCTTGAATTCTGGACCACCTTTTCACTCCTCTAGGAATCTGAAGGTTCTCACATTTTAAAATACGGGTAGGGATTGGAATGCTGTGGTGCCAGGTGCTCATGTCTGGTCTGCTTTGTATTGTGGAAATGATGCTACATACCTGAGTTTGCTCCTTAGCTCCATGTGTGGAGTAGCTCTCCATGAGCTCCTTTTGTTTTCCAGTCTGCACTGTGACTCGTAACTCCTTTGCTCAGACGTGTCAGGAAGGTACTCAAGGGCCTGAGCGGATTTCTCAGGTTCAAGGTTAAGCATGAGTGTGTTGTTCATCCCTTAACCAATGGTCAGTTGTTGTTAAGCAAAACATAAATGTTTTATTCTGCTTGAAGTTAATGAGGTTTAGGCACAATGCTTAGGGGCAGTTGTGCACTATAGGCTTTGGTTTGGAATGAGTTTTCAGAGTGCATGTCAAAACTTTTGCAAGTTCCATCTTCCTCATGAGGCCAGTGCATCAGAGAGCAGCTTTTCTAGCTGTGACACCACTGCGGCTGCCACTGTCACTGTAAAACATACAGACCCTTTCTCTAATGTCCTCTAATCCCAAATACTTGAAACAATGTTTGAAGCTTATGCTGGATCAATACATTCTGAATAAGGAAGCTTTTCGTATGGAGCTGATGACAGCAAAGAATGCTGGGCTCTTGGATTGAACAAAGTGTATTCATGCAGCAGTTTCATCTCCGAATGGCATTTTTAGCTGCAGATCCTTGAAGCACAAATGGCAAAAAGCATGCTCTGTTGTTAAGGCAATGTTGAAAATAAAACTTGTCTTGTACTCATGTACCAAGTACTGGAGATAATAGAAGAAACTGTTCAGAAAGTGCTAGTGTTTGAATCAGGCCTGTCTTCATTGAGTTAAAATAAATGTGTTTGTTAAACACGCACATCTTTATCTCTTATGTAACGAGAAGAGCAGAGCCATATCATAGATCTGCAGTGCCTTTTGTGCTCTACAAATTCTGTGCGACAGTCACCAGACAAAAAGTGATTTATACTACGCCTTGTAATGGGAGGAATAATTAACGATGGTGGCATCCATCACTTCTGCAACAAGCTTATCTCAGAACTTTTCCACTGATTCAAGAGAAAGCAGGAACAAAACAGGAGCAGAACAATAGAAGTCAGTTAGTATCACTCAGCCCTTTTGCGTGGCTGTGCCTCGTTTGGACACCTGATGAACAGATCTCTTCTGCGTTATTAAGCAACAGTGAAGCTTAATAGTGTGGACACAGTCTGTATTCACATTGCTGGAAGGGAATTCTACCAGGGTAAGAATAGAGGAAAAGTAAACCCCACAGCTGTCTGTGAAATCTGAAGGCTACTGAATGAGTTTTTGCAGGAAATTTTGCTTGCTGCCAAGATGGTGTGTTCACAGGGAGCATGTAATAGCTAGAGTTTTAGGGAAAGGCTCTTGTTATGAGGCATGTGATCTTAGCTACAAGAAATATCTTTAAAAATAAAATAAAATACATGTGAGCAAATAATTTCTCAGCTCTGAAATAACTTCATTCTGATTTCCACCACCCATTAACTGATCATTTCATTTTCAAAAAGTGAGACTAGTTGAGTGTCCGACTTCATGTGTGTAGCTGAAAAGCTGTCACAGCTTGAACCAGTGATGGAGCACCTGGTGGGAAGGCAGGGCCAACCCAGGGGAGCTCAGGTGCATGCAATGCAGCTGAGTGACGGGAAGGTGTGGAGCCAGGAGCCATCCCTTCCCAGACCTCATTTAAGGGTTGGCAGTGAAAGTAAGGATTTCTTGCTAGATATCCCTGCATACCTGAGGCATTCTGAAGGTAAGCAGCTTATATCCTTTATTTCTGTGCCTACAGCTGTTGCATTTGAGTAAACCCTTACTTACTGCAGCTTAGGACTGCTGCTCTGCTGTCACTGTTATGATTTCCATTGTGTTAAAATGTGCTTTCCTTTGATTCTCATCATTTTCTCACCTCTTTAATTTAGAATTAAGTTCTGAAACAGCTATGAATTGAGGTTACATATCTCCTGTTTTCTGTATGTCTTCTGCAAAGCTGCTTGCCAAGTGTGGCATTAGCAAACTGCTTGCCAGGAGCAATCCAGTACAGCAGTGCATCCTGACAAGGACTTGAGAGCAGAGGAACGTTGCATTAGATATGAAGTGTTCCTCACTGTAATACATACTCCTGTATGTCTTTCTGTAGTTCTCTGGTTGTTAAAGGCTACTTTATTTGGTAGATTTATTAGTTTTTGAAAAAAAGTAGGAGACAGTAAGCTACTACATGATTCTGTACAAGGTGTGAAGAAATGGCTTTTGGAAGACTGTTGTAAAAGTCAAGATCATTGGGAGTCTTTATTCTTTATGGAAAGTAAAACACATCTCATATAGTGGGAGGTGTCTAGGAAATATTAGGTACAAGATTTATGAGAAACTTCAGTGTGGGCATGGAACTAACTAGCTAAAGATAATGTCAAGGTTAGTAAGAGGGTGAAACACTTTCCTAGCTATAATTTATATTCATCATTACAATAAGCAAGGTAAGAAGGGCACTTGGATCTTGGGCTTCTGTTGACAGATTGATCAGTTGAGACTATTCCATTAGCCCTGTTATGTTCCTTAGGGGTGTTTGCTGTCATGTCACTTAGTATAAGGCTAAAGAGGGACAAAAGGTTTTGAACCAGTTGCTCAGTGGAAGGAATTCCTTTCTCAGAGTTCTTCTGGAGGGGAAAAAAAGCCACAAAACAACAACAACAAAAACAACAGGAATTCACACTGATATTATCATGCTGATTTAATAAAAGATCAAGTGAATATTGGAAAGAAAGGTTGTGGTTCAGAGCATCTGCCTGTGCTGGAGCAAGTGTCAGCTCTGGCTCTGAAACCAGGAGGTCAGCCTGCTCTGTCTGTGCCTGGTGCTTCCCATAGCATTGCGCTTCCATCCAGCGCTGCAGTTCCCAGAGTCCAGTGAGAGAACACTCATGTTTCACTCAACAGTGAAAGTGCTGCTTTTACGAATGCTATCTCTCTCCTGCTTGTATTGGAGAATGACGTGATAGAGATTTACTGCGTGCCAGGGACAACCGTCCCTCCAGCTCAGAGATCTTAAGTAATTCTGATGAATTCTCACGCACCTCTGTTGGGCCATTCCTGTCTCTTCTGGTGTTCCTCCCACTTACGTTGCCCAGCAGGTAAAAATACCAACTGTGGGGATGGGTGCTGAAAAAGGCTGCCTGTTGCTGCCTCCAAGTGTGTGAAATATAGAGCATACAGGCCTTCTAAGAGCTTGTGCTGAAACACACAGGAACAGGGCATTATACCCATAGGATCAGCTCCTTTATCTGCAGGCGGGTGCAGGTTTAACCTAATTTCTATCATATAGCAGGTGTTCGTTTGCCCAGGCTCTGAACACCTGCATTAGCTTTTCCTGTGCATAGCAAGTATGCTTGAATGAATGCAGTTAGCTATGACGCACAACACTGGTTCAGTGCAAGGAATAACTTTGGAATGGTAGCAAGCAATGGTGCAGCTCACTCAGGAAACCATTACACACAGTAAGGACCAGTACTGTTTTTTTAATTTTCAGTTTGGAAAATCCACTGCATCTGAATGCAAAGGAAGGAAGCAGGAAAAATACTGTATTCACTTTATTAAAGGTGTGCATTCACTTGTATGATTTGGGGGTTATTTCCACTGTGATTTGAGCAGAACTCCTTTCTAAAAAATATATTTCTGGTTGGTATAACAGTCCATGTGTAGATGTAAAAGGAAGACACTTTGCTTCTGTTGTCTCTGAAAGACGATGGTCTTAAATCATGGGGGATATTTGTAATGAAATACAAGGTAGCTTGAAGAAATACAGAATTCTTCTTGTGGTCACTGGAACTCAAAGTCCTCTGAGTTCTGGCAGTAGAGCCAGAAGTGTTAAATAAGTATGTCCATGTAGCACAGGAGCAATGACGGACCATGATCGTTCCATTCTTAGAGCACGCACAGCTTTCTGTGAATATGTAATTACTTTGCTGACTGCTGAATAATAATGTAATTTTTCTGAGTTCCTTTACAGCAGACACATAATCATCTGCTCAAAACAATTATGTAAGATTCTAGTTGATCCGAAGGAAGCCATATAGCTTTTTAGCCTGTAATTAACATACGTACTTGGCAGCTTGGCTTTCGCACATGGCGATAAGAGCAGTTGTGTATTTTATTGCATTTTTTCTTTGCTGAGAGTCTGCATTCCGAATGCTACGGAAAGCTGTGAAAGGTTTGCATGCTTGCTGCTGTATAACAGAGCTTGAAAAGATAGAATGAGTTCCTGTGTAAGCTCTGGTTCAGTTACAAGGCCTGCACTGCATATACGTGTATATCCTTTATGTAGTGTATCAATAAATTAAATAACAATTAAAAAGCAACAACGCATGACCATTCCCTGAGGGTGTAGGTGCCTTTGGTTCTGGTGGCCATGAATTTTCCGCTGTTTTAAGGTGGTTGTGATCAGTACCATCAGAGCAAATGTTGTCCGCAGTGGTAGAGAATGAGTTGTTGGTTACCCACGATGATAAAAAAAAAAAAATTAAAAAAAAAAAAAAAAAAGCACAAGTGGTTGCAAGTGACAGTAATCCCTTCCTGAGGTTGGTCCGTATCTTTGCAGACCTATGAGATGCTGCCAAAACTTACAGCTTCAGAAGTTCCCGCTGCTTACCCTACTGGACTCAGCTCTGAATGATTTATTAAATTCAGGCTGTTTCCTTCCCTCCCAACAAAAGCTTGAGGGTACACACTTCTTGCATGTGGTGAATTCATACTTCCACTGTTCTGTATGTGGAGGGGTAGAAGCAAAAATAATACTTGTTACCTAATTCTTCCTTACTTCCTGTACTTGACTTGGCTAAGTTTTCCCTTGTTTGAGTAAGGTAATCTCACAGGGTGTTTTAGCTGGGAGTATAGAGGTGGTTGTAAGGAAGCCCAAATCCCAGCAGATAACTCTGATGCAGTTGCTATTAGGTGATGCAGGGCAGTATTTGACTAGCTTAAATTCATGCCAGTCCTAAGAGACAGAAGCTGGGGAGGAAAAGAGGCAGTGTGCTTTTGTTGAGTCTGCAGTGTTTGTCCTGCATCTGAGCGAGTTAAAGGTAGATCCTACCAAAATGAAGTGTCTCCTGAAATCAGGGTTCAGGGAAGTTAATCACCCAGGAGCAGTTTTGGCCTGTCATTTAGGGCTCAGCAGTGTCAGCCAGAGTTCTGTGCAGTGCCTGATGCTGGGCCCCCCCAGCTCTGTTGGTGGGAACACAGAAAGCTTAAACTGCAGTAAATAACAGCCAGGAGTCTGCTCCTCACAGTGCCTGTGACATTAGCGCTCCTACTAGGAAGGCTTCTCTATTCAGGTAGTTCCATATAAGCTATTTTTCTTGCTAATGAATAAAAAGGTTTGGATGGGAACCATGTGAATCAAAAGTTACCTACCACAACAGGAGTGAAAATTTGCCGGAGTCCTGCTGGTATTAAATCTCTGTGCAGATGGTGTCTGGCATCATTTTGTTAGCAGACAAGATATGCTGTTAAAAATTATATCTATTATATCCATCCCAGAGGCGTTCATTCAGAAGAGAGTAATGGAGCTCAGCTGACAAAAGGGATTTGTCCATTTGGACATGCTGAAGGGCCTTGAGATAGGAAATAATTCTCACATAAGCAGTTCCTGAGTTAAAATATTAATTTATAGGAAATACGTTTAAAAATAGGTCTTTTGAGAAGATTTTATATGGCTCAAGGTTCTCATTGCTAGGAGCTTTAGCACTTACCTCACCTGTTAAGAGTTTGCAAATCCAATCCCAATGATTTGTGTGCCCACATTCATACATTGAAAGGCATAATAATTCCCTCTTGAAGGAGCACGTTAAGCACAGCAGTGCTGCTGAGGACGTTCTCTCTTACAGCACCCTTTGTGGTGGCACCCTGCTCTGGTTTTGGGGTTAGCTCAGGGACATCTTTCCTCTGGCTGTTCAGCAGCCAAGCCCTCATCCTGACGGAGGCTTGCTTGCTTCACTAGGTGGTGTGGTGGGTTGGATGGGCTGCCTGCAGAGTCCTGTCCTCCCCTGTTGTAGTTCTGCCAAACAGCAATATGTTTGATGTAGTTTACTTTCTGTGTACCTACTGTTCGTGTATTTGTTACCCAGTAGATACCTGGAGTGCTACTGGGAGGGAATGTGAGCTTATTGTATTTTGTGTGTGCAATTTGTTTTCTGGAAACACCAAGGAATTATGAAGGCTGCTGTGTTTCTCTCATGCTCATTCTTTAGTTGGTGCAGAGTTGGCAGCTCCTCTAAATGAGTTCAGAAATTCCACATGCTCCAGCTCCTTGAAACCCTTGGTCAGCAGCATGCAGGAAGAGAAAGTGTTGGTTTGCTGTTTATCTGTTTATTAACTTCAAGAAATTTCAAATAATGAGGAAGGTATCAGGGAAGTAGTTGCTGGGAGAAACCTCTTCAAGAACTACCTTTATGTTCATAGATTTTCGTTGTTTGGTTTCTTTTTTTTTTTTTCTTCAATGGAAGAAGTGGTGTTGGAGTTGCATTCATGCCTGCTTCCTTCAGTTTCTGGGGGTAAGAGTGCTTTTACAACTGTTTAAAAATGTCATTTATAAGTGTACACAATTGAAATAGGTCTGTTTAACCCACGTGTCAGAGATGGAGTGTAGAAGGCTTTAAGATGTGTATAGCACTGGTCATCTGCATGATCTTCATTTTGGGAACATTTCATGTTAATCTTGATTGCACAAAATGAAAGAGAGCCATCCCAAATCTCAGCAAGGCACTCCTGACCCCTATGGTTCCGTTTGGATTATTTTCACTTGCAGAAACTGAGAAGAGTGATCTGTGAAATTAAAGGTTTCTCCTTGCTTAGACACAGTTAAGAGGCCATAGCTTGTGGGAAGTCAGTTCCCCTTCTCTACTCCTGATGAAAGCGCTGTTGCATTCAGTGAGACATTCCCAGGTAATATCTGCTGTTTACTCACTGTTATTTGTTATTGTCTGGGCAGAGCACACTTACCTCTTCAACCTGCAAGAAATATGAAATTTGCCTCTGGCCTTTTGGATTTTATATTAACCTATTTTTTCAGTCTTTAGTGAAGAAAATCCTCTTTCTTTCTTTCTCTCCTCAGTGCTGGAAATGGCAGCAATGCGGTCCTGCTGTCTTGCAGCCTCCCCCTCTGCACTTCCCTGGCTACTACAGGGTTTGTTTATTTTGTTGTTGTTGTTTTTTGTTCTTCACAGTCTACCATAGAATGGTTTGGGTTGGAAAGGACCTTAAAGACCTGGTTCCAACCCCCTGCTATGTGCAGGGATATCTACACATACACACAGCAAAAGGAATGACACAGGGAGGGAGAGCATGTAGGAAGAGCAGAGCATGTTTTCTTCGTTGTCTTTCCAAGTGATTTCACTTGATGCTATTTACACACATTTATTTCTGGGCATTTGTAGCAATTCTGGAATTTGTTTCGTGTTCTCCATTCCCTTGGATGCTCTCTGCCCTCATGTGAGCAAGGTGAGTGGACGTGCAATTGCTTCGCATGCTCGATATTCATGCAGAAGTGAAGCTTCATGTACACATCCAGACAGACACACGGCCATCAGCCTGCAAAAGCATGGTAATGAAATGGTGTGGGCTCAGAGTTGGGTGCCTGCAGTGCGATGTTCCCACAGACACAAGCTGCCTCACTGCACCCATACAAAATACTTCATTAGTTGCCATAAGGATCAGAGGCTTTCGAACTCAAGAATAGTGCTTTTAACACTAACTTGAACATGAGTTTTGCTATGCACTGGCTCCCAGGGAAGGGCTCTGCACCCTCGTTCTGCTCTGGTGGAGCTGTGTGCTGTAATGGCTCTGTGTTCCCATTTGTGGTGTGGTCCCTTCAGGTGGTTTTATCCTTTGAATTTATTTTAATGAACTTTTATGACCATTGGCTATCTCTGTAGTTACAGAGCTACTGAAGTGATCTCTCATTATGCAATTTGGTGTATGCATAATTATGAAATTACAGTGTGTAATTTATTCATTCGTTGAGACGGCCCTGTGATAAAACCCACAGCTGCTGCTTTCTCTAGGGAAGCCATTTTCCTTCAGAAGGGTGAGAGGGAGGTACTGCAGAACAGGTGAAGGGCTGCATTTTCCTGGCAAGAGTGCAGCTCAGTGCTGCAGGCCATGCACCATCCGTGTGACCTCTGTGGGTTTGTTGCACCCTGTGTTCCTTCCTGCACGGAGCTCCTTCCAGCACCATCTGCCTCTGTGTGCAGTACAGCACAAGGCACTGCTGCCCACTGCCCCTCCTGCGCCCAGGGCAGGTACAGCTGTGCTGTCCCATAAATCAGAGAATGTACACATGAAAAATAGCCCAGGTAAACAGCCCAGTACAGCAGCAGTGGTTTCATACAGGTTTAGCAAGCAGATCGCTGTGGAAGTCAATACAGAATTGAGGCATTTGTTTTGACAGGTGAATGGGAATGTGAAACATCTTTTTGGTTAAACCAAGGGAGATGATAAAACACATCCTGTGAATTTGAATCTTAATGTTGTTACGGGGCAAGTACTTCAAAGATTGAGATGTTCTGGTGCGAGTAGATCTGATCATTGACCATTCAGTGAATGCAGTGCCTTTTCACTCCCCTCTTATTACCATTTAGAAGTAATTAAATCACTTTCAGATTCATATGCAAATTCTGTAGTGATTTAGATTTTCATACAGGCATGTTATGAAGGTATCCCATTTTTTATTGTATCCGCATTTAAATAGTAAGGTATAATTTATAATGAAATGGAAGCATTGCTTTTTACAGAAGCTTTGGGTATCACTCGACAGGACTTAAGAGTTCTAACTTTTAACATTAGCAGCTACATTGTAATATGCCTCAAACAACGCCACAAGGTAAGCAGACAGCATTATGTTGAAAGATGGGTATTTAATTGACAGGTAAATCATAAATACGTCTCTTCAGTGAACTTTCTTTACTTTGGTTTGTGAAATGCTGTCTCATCAGTGTGGACCTGCTGGTGGGTGTGCATGGATACCAGAAATGCCGGAGCACTGAGAAAGGGAATGCTCTACAGGAGCAGCTGAGCATGCATGCATGCACCCCGGAGACACCACGGCTCTTCTCTCCAATTAGCTGTTTGCAAAGGCACGACAGAAAGAACTGCTCTCTCTTTTGAGCTGAGTCCACCGGGGCTGTTCTATTCCTTGTAAATAATTGAAAGTATTTGAAGATGGGATTTGAAGTTGGGACTTTCACTCTGTATGCGAATGACCTGCCCCTGTCTCTCTCAAGCTCCTTTATTAGAGAACTGCAATGTTATTAAATTGAGTTATTCTTGAGCCAGAGCAGGACTGACTTCATAGCTCCGTGTGGTGGAGGAAGAAAGGGAAGCTGTAGCTTAAGACCTAACCTCCCATGAGACTGCCCTTCCTACCTGGTGCATCTGTTCCAATGCCTCCTCTTCTAGCCTTCATTGATTTGGGAATGAAAGATCAGTATTTGCTTCTTGATTGGGCACAGCTTTAGAAAACCGTATGTCGTTCTGCTTTTGGATTGCTGTCATCTGATTATTCCTAATTCATTGCTGTTGTAAGGAAAGGAAAATAGACATGGATTGGGTTTGGCCCAAACTCAGCCTTTGTGTGCACACTGTGCAGATTGGTCCATAGGCCTCCCCTGGTGTTGCAGCACAAACAGCTTCAAGGTCTGAGGATCATTCCACTTAACGCTGTTGTCACAGGTGATAAACATCATGATCATCTTCCCACTGCAATTTCACTACTTGCTCAGCAGCAGAAGGGGAGCTGCTTTGTGCCACTCCTGCTCTGGGCTGGGTGCTCCTCAGTGTGGAAAGGGATGGATGCCTTTTGCTGTGCAGTGCATCGTGCCCCAGGGGCTGCGGTGAGTGTCCAGGAGCAAGGCAGAGCCAGACAGCTGTGCTACATCCCATGGCAAATGAACTAGTAAGTCTCTCTCCAGTGTCAGGGGACAAGAGGACAAAGGTTTTACTGAAATCCAGGAATCTTGTTAATACAACTCTTGATTATCAGAGCAAACTTTGCCCTCTCTGTAACACTTAGAGTGAAATTGAAAAATGTGAAGCAACCAGTTAATTAGAAAAAAGACTCCTGTGTGCATTTATTTTCTTGCAGCATTTCTCTCCCAAATCTTAAGCATTAGTTTGTTGTCTTTAATACCTCTTGATTCTATCTTGTTATCATCTTGTCTTGATTGGCTTTGTGGCTTGTTACACAAAAGGGGAGCTAATCTTTGTTAATTAGTTCCTTATTGAATCAATTGAGATTTGTAGCACAAGAAGTGAGCTGTATTTCTTATGATAAATAATTGGCTGCTAAGGATTTCTTAGTGTGAAATCATGTCAGTGTAAGTGATGATACTTTAATATTTTATGTGTTTTCCTGTGTTTGCTACAGTACTTCTTGGGAACAGCAGCTGGAAGAGCAAAGATTTCTGTCCTGTAGTTGTGTTTCTGGTTTGGGTATAGTCTGCCTTCACAAGATATTTATCTTCAGATTACATTCTGTGGTTTCTTTGCCTTGTTTCTAGAAAGTTTTTCATTCAGGAAATTGTCTTCTGTAGTTGGTGGGAAACACTTGTATTGCTTTTCACACTCGTCTTCATTCTGTGCTGTTTGGTGCTGTGTCATAGGATGGGATATTACAGGGTCTTTGGAGAACATTAATGCCCAAAATGCTTTATGGAGAACTGATAATAGGAAACAAAGCACAAAATCATAGCACTGTTTTAAGCCAGTAGGAGTTCTGCTTGGCTCAAGCTGATGCAGATTTCACACACATGCACACTTGGGGTTTGGGGGGATTGGAGCTGTTGCTCTGTACCTGGTCCCACTGGTGATGACCAAGGACGTCACAGTGTCACTCAGCTCACCTGGATGTGCTGCTGCTGGCTCAGGAGGGGAACCTGTGGATACTGAGTGCCCAGAGCCTGGGGATGTGGCCCTGGGAAATGAGCCTGAAAGCAAATGAACCCTTTTGCCTGGCATTGCTGGCACAGGAAGGCAGGAGGAGATGTTTATTGTATCAATCCATACCAAAACAGAACTTTAGGAACCAAGCGTCTCGATTTACCTCCATTCCTACCCCACTCTGATGTGTTGAACTAGGTAGTGCTCTGTGCTTTGCTTTCTCCTCAGCAAGATGGGAATATCAGCATCCCTGAGGGTAGTGATGGACAGCTCTAGAGTGCAGCTGGGTCTCAGTATGTGGGCCAGTGCTAGTGAGGAGCTGCCTCAGGTGATAGGGTCCCTTACAGCTGGGCACTGGGGCCCTTGTGGTGTGATGGCTGAACCAAGCAACAGGAATAAGCAGCGTGGGGGAATGTGGGTGTAACTTCTGCATTTATTTTTTTTTATTCTGTTTGTAGCCTAAATGCTTGTATCTTCTTTATAATATACAGGGCTCACTACTGTAGCAGGGTGAGATTTCCTCTTGCAGCGCTCTGCCTCTCCATAGGCACTTGTTTTGAGGAGTCCTACTGAAACTACATGGATTATTGCTTTGCAGAAGGGTTGGGGATGTTTCTGATAGGAGCATCCTGACTTGGGAGATGCACAGCGGGTGACAGCTTTGACATGCTCCTTTCCCAAGAGGCAACAGGGAGATCATAGTCTGTGGAGCCTTTTGTTGTGGGTGCTTTGCTGTATGGAAAAGAAGGCAAAAACTTTGAAAATGGGGGTGGGGGGGAGGGAAGTAAAGATGAGAAGGTCAAATCCTCCATCTTACTTAAATCCAATGGTGCTCCCACCTTCACAGCTCAGTTCTGCGTGTTTACCCCTAGCTGCTTGTTCTTTAGCAAGGAGACTGATGTAAGTAAATACTGGAATTCAAGATGTGCCTTCCTCAAGTGCCCACAGGGTGTGATGCCTCTGTGTTGCTGCTCTAATATACCCATTCTGTGCTACACTTCACTCATTTCTCCAGTACATCCCCGTGATTTGTACCAGGCATTGCTGACACTCTTCCATCAGCTGCTTTGTGGGCTGCGCATGAATTTGTAGAGTCTTCTAATACAAAACCTGTCCTAAATTTAATCATCAAATTAGATTGTTCCATTGCAAAGTGCATACCCTGTTTTATACCAGTTCATCTGCCGCTCTGGCTACTTACTAAACTGTGCTCTTATCACAAAGCGTTACATCAGAGTTTGGAAGTTTTACCACTTATTTCAAGCAGCAAATTAAAACCAAACTAAAACTAAAAAGCCAAAACAACAAGAGATCAAATGCTTATAAATAGGCCAACCTCTGGGCATTCTATTTTACTGCGTGGTGGTCTGAGCTCTCATCTGAAACATAATGCTGTGTTATTTCTCAAGGATATGTACCAAAGTCTAAAATAGTTCCAGTATTTAAGTTACTGAAAGATAACAGTAGTTATCAGAACTCATTTTTTGCTTTTAAGACCCTGCGTGCAGAATGTTGTAGATTTAAATAGTGCATAAGATATTTTGACAAGGAAACATTTTTTTAAGAAAGGAGAAAAATGTGAGTTATGAGCTTGAGCCTCAGTAGTCAGAATAATGCATTTCTACCCTTAGTGCAAAAGAACTCATAAATTAGAGTGGCTTGGTACAGCGCTTATAAATGCGCACATGTATGCAAGTGCATGTGCTCCTTTATCTCAGCTGAATAGCTGTGTTTCAGTCATTATCTTAAAATATGCTGATAAAAGTCAGCATCGCTTGCTTTGCAGCCCGATGAAATAAGCTGCTTAGCTCTAGCTTACTCTCTAGCCCATAGTGATAAGCAACACGGTTGTCTTATGGCCTTGAATATTTTATTAATAAGACAATTTATGGCAACTGCTCAGACTATTTATGTACTAGAAGCTGGAAGACCCTAACTGAAGAAGGAAGAACCAGTGTGGATGAACCCTTTCCAGTACTGAGTATTCCAATTGCACTACTGGAGCACAGATTTCCCCATAAAATGAGAAGAAAATGGGAAAATTATTGTGTGTGTAGTCAGCCCCTTGGAGAACTGTACGTATAATTTTCAGCTCCCCTTTGAAACTCAAGAAGCCTTCAGTAACCTGGTGTCCGAAAAGCGGTACGTGTCTTGCACTGACTGACTCAGCTGAACGTGGAGAGTGCTGTGGAGCCCAACCAAGCTGGGGCTGCGTCCTGCCTCTCTTCTTTTCATGTCCTTCTGGTGATTGTACGTAAATATAACTTGCTGCAGTGTTCAATAGGCAGTGTCACCTTCAGTTGAGCCCTTAATGCAGGATTGACCGCTCCTGAGTAGCAGAACGTGCAGAGTGGCTGACAGCCGGTCCTGTGTATCCATTTGGAGCCTATTCTCTGTTCTGGACATAGAAGAATATGCGTGAAATGAATATTATAGTCTAACATTGGAAGTAAAGGTGCCATCAAGGGACCATTCCTGTCAAAGGAAGACTCTTCATCTTAATGATTGCCTATCTAACGAGTTACGAACCTCTTTAAAGTGAATCTAAAGAATTAAGCACGGTGCAGGACAAAGTCACAGTCTTGTTAAATAATAATTAGAAAAAGGTTATAAAAGAATATGTTAGCACCTGTCATTTAAAAAAAATGATGAATTCTGAACTTAAGACTGTCGTGAATAAGACAGAAATTCAGCCTTCTGAGAAATGCTGCAGGGGATTTCTTTTAATAAGACCTGGAAAGTAGGCCTTGGGCATAACACCACAGTAGAGAGACTTGAAAGCCTGGAGCCAGCCTTCTCTTTTGCCATTGCAATTTGACCCAGCTATTGCATTTAATCACCAGGTATGAGGTAGCTGCTGCCTCCCATCCCTCAGGTACCTTTCTGGAAATTCAGTAATTTGAGAAGTTTCAGCTCTTTCCCATCATAGCTAAGTGGAAAATTTCAGCTTTCTGAAACTTTTCTCAAACTTTTGAAATGAAAATAAGTCACTTAGATAGGAACCTCCCTTCCCAGTTGTGCATTGATGGCATTTGAAGGGGGAAGCAGGTTTCAGTGCATTGAGATGCTGAAGTGAGATGCCTGAGGGAAGGCAGGTAACATCTGATTTGCAGTGAACCCAGACATGCAGGAATCTGATACCTTCCTCTCACAACAAAACTGAGGAAGTTTCATGCCAGTGGGAGCTGGAAGTGCTTAGCCTTGTGTGAACAGTTTCATCACTTACGCCTGCACCGAGCACTGCAGGAAGGGGCCTGGTGGTTACAGTGAGGCTGAAGATGAGACTACAGTGTGGTCCATAGCAAATAAGGCAAACCACATACCAAGATGTACTGGGAGGGGTGAAGTCAGCAGATAGGGAAAGAAGACAGTTATGTCCATTCTGGCTTTGTTCTTGTTCTGGGAGAATCAGTGTTGCTGTAATGATTTTTTTTGTTTTGAGTACGAATGTGTGTATTATATCTGATTCTGGGTGTGTTTACCTGCATTAGCTCACCTGCAGTACTTAGCTGGAGCTAAATACCTGAGTTAGAGAACACTTGAGCTTTGCTTGAATGAAATGTATGGGTTATTGAAGAATGGGCTTCCAAAGCACATGCCAGCCACCTTCGGTATTCTGCCATACTGATGAAGAAAAGCCTGGATCAACGCTTGTCAAGATAGCAGCGGTAGTGGAGGAGTGTTGGAGCTGATCCTCCTTTGGATTAAGGAAATTGTAAAGCAGATCTCCGTGGGTACCTTGCTGTTTTCTGTTCAAGGGATTTCTCAGCCCTCAGTAAAACGTAGCAATGATATTTCGAACTGCTCAGTTCTAGTGCTGAGGCCCTTCCAAGTTCTGAAGAACGGCGATGTGTGACCTGCTGTAGTTTTTTGTGGAATTGACTGAACTGAGTCACCCAGCTGTTTGGGAGTTAGAATTGTGACCAACAGGTGTACCATTAGCTTTGATGTGCTCTTGGTTGTTTAAAATGGGATCCTTTGAAAAAAGTTGCAGGTTCTTTTACCTCCTACAAAACTCTTGCTAACAGGAATAACTTCTGAGTGTGCAGTTTGTTTTGAGAGTCAATAATGTCACCCTGCATGTTGTTCTCAAGCAAGCAGAAGACGTGAAAATATTAAATTTCAGATTGTATAAGCACCCTCTGCCTAAAGTATTACAGAAAATTTAAAAAAAGAAAACCCAAAACATTATGTGCTGCATTACTGTCTTGATTTCAGGCTCTGGAAAATTATAAGACTTACAACTGCAGAAAATGTGCAGTCCTGCAGACAATCTTGATGTATTAAAAAGTTCATGGATACAGACAGGCTCTGCGTGAGCCTTCAAAAAAAACCAAAGGACTTCAGTCCAGGTTTGGCTGGGTAACTCGTTAATCACCATTGGGAAATCATTGCTTAATTCCAGTATGTAGGGTAGTGCTTCAGAAGGTAGAAACGTGTTCAAAGGGGGATTTCTTTCTTTGTTTGCAGTTCCATTATGGGGCAATGCATTCAGAAAGCAATTCTGAAATTCTTTTTTTTTCATTCTGGGTTTTGTCCTGTGTCCATGATGACGCCTTATTATGCTTAGGCTTATGCTGATTGTCATACAGCATTTAAATAAATGGTTGGAAAGATCACACTGTGAGCTGATGCAGCTCTGCACACTGCTGTAACTAACATGGCAGCTGTTACTGGCTATTAGATTTTTTTTATTTCCCACTTCTCATGTCACACTGAAACAAAGATGCTGACAGAATTCATGTTTGTCTTATGCTTTGAGTTAAAATACATACATTTGAAATACATGAGTTTCCTCAGTTCAGGAAGTAATTTTTCTCAGCAGTGAAGCTGAAGAACGTCTAACTCCACAATTATATCATATGCCATGATATAACACTTACTGAGGTGTCGAAAGGAAGAGCTGGCCTTTCATGTAGCTGCCACCCAAATATGGGAAGGAAAACAGGACAGGTGCTTTCCTTTCAGCCTCAGCTTTTGGTTTTGTAGCATTCATACCGATGATACGCTGTTCTTGCCCTCTCCCTGCATGGAGTACTTTGAGCTGAAGGGAGGTTGTGCTGCATCCTTACAAGGACTCTCCTATAGAAAACGTTTGTTCAGGACTCAGTGGCTTTCTTTCACAGATCTGAATGTGCCACGGTCATTTTCACTGTTCCCTGCTTTGGCTCGGGCTCTTCAGCCCTGGTATAGATTAGTGCATCTTCTCTTCCAATTTGAATAATCTTTTACCACTCAGTTTGCTTAGAAAGAACAGATTCCTCAGGGTAGAATTAGCAACAACGAATGCAGATACCTCCATTCCTGGAACGGCATAGAAAGCAGTGCAGTGCTGAGTACAGTTTTTCCAAAGAAATCTGTTCTCCATTCATATAGTTAGTGTTGTAACAAAAACAGAATCTAGAAGGGATCTCAGGGTAAAATGGAAATAAACCTAGCTCACATGACAGGCAGGCTTCAGATTTTGTGTAAACTGAAAGAATATTGGAGGTGGCTGGCTGGGCTTTGCTGAGGAAAAAAAAACAAACAAGTTTTTGCATAGCTTTGATGTGTATTTGATTGCTCATGAAGTGAAAATGGAAACCACTGTCTATGTAACCAGCATGACTCAGGGCCATGTAGTGGCAATTTATTAAGATTAAGATGTTTTCCTCCTTCCGCCTTCTTTTCCTTTTGTCCCTTGACCAAATTCAGGTCTGGAGTTTGCTGTTAATTAAACTGCAGCAGCCTGTGCACCCTGTGCAGTTAGAGGCTCCCAGGTCTAAGCCCTAACAGCCATGGAAATGCACGTTGTTGTCAGAGGGGCAAGAGGGTACATGTTGATCTGGATGAAGCTGTCCTTGTGACAGGAGCTCTTGAGTCTGTCAGCAGCATCGAAGGACATTGTGATCGTTGGTCATCATAGCTGAATTTTGGGTAAGTCAGAATAGTCACTGGCCTGCGCCCTTCCCATGTGCTGAAAATGTACATCAGTGTAATGAAGTGTGAAATAAGAGCCCCAGTTCTCAGCTGAAAGAATGAAGGTTGATTTGCACTTCTCTCCTATACTGGTGTACCAGCACAGAGTTTGACTGTACCTCGGAGATGCTGTGCAATGTGCATAAAGCCTTCTGCAAACCTCTGTGCTGCCAGCTCCTACACCTGTGGGCTCTGTCTCCACCTGCCCATATAAATCTGGACAAGCACTGCCCTCTTCACATCATGGGGATGGATAAACCTCAGCGTAACTAAGAGCCGCTGTGTGATGTGCTTCCCCACAGGAGGGAGTTGCTGCTTTTTGCCACATAATTTGTTTCTTACAGGAAAACACTAACCTGTGGCTGTGTCACAAAAATGAATGTAAGTGTTAGAGCTGCTCCTCACTGTTTTAATTTTTTTTTCCTGTTTGAGTTTTCTTTCTCAATGGAAATCCCATTTAGCTTAAGCTTGTTTTTATAAAACATAACCTTAAGCAAAATTATTTTGCTTGTGCTGCTTCTTTACAATGTTTTTAAAGTTGAGCTTAACCTTCCTGTTACCGCTGTAGTGGGGAAACATAAAATTACCACTTAGTGAGAAGTTCTGTCTGCTTTCAGATTACAGCATGGTGAAGGTAGGAAATGCTGCTTCCCAGTGTTTGCAGATTCCTTCTATCCCTGTAGTGAACCTCTTCCTGTTTATTTTTACAAATAAGGGATTTCTCAGGTCCTCTGTTCTGGTCTTTTCGTTTGTAACACACCAAGCATTTCATGTTATAAGCTAGTTAGTCTTGTTTTAAATTCAATTGCTTTTTTTTTTTTTTTCTTTGCCCCTGCTTTTTTTAATCAAAGCTTATTCTAAATGTTCACTCTTCTGGTGGTTAAAATACATCTTTATAGCTTAAATGAATTCATGGACAATTATAGCCACTTGTTCCAGTGCCAGTAATGTCCCTTAGCTGAAATATTATTCTCTTAAGTGAAGATGACTTTCCAAATAGGATTTTTGGCCGTAGCCCTTCCTTCCAGATGTTCCCTTGTGTGGCGCTGTATGGGCAGCCCTTTCCTTGGTGGGGATCTGAAAGTGGGTCAGGGCATTGTGCGCCTAAGTAGATAATATTAAATGTACTGCCTGCTTCCCAAAGGTACTGCGGGGTCTTTCTAACATACTCCCAAAATAGTAGAGGTTAAATCATGTGAAAACTGAAGAGCGAGTTGCAGATCTGTTATATGGGCAAGAATTATTAAAAATTCCCAAGACAACAAAGACTTTAAAATAAGACTTATAATAATAACTACGGCTATTAAAAATTAAATTCCCTGTATTTATTATCCTGTTTTCTTGGATCACCAATTGATCAAAATAAGCCTTGCCTTATTAAACATTCAGAGCATTATCTGGATCAGTCAGGGTAGATACGTTAAAGCAGAAAGTGCTGGGCAGGGGTTTGTTATATATGTGCTGCTCTGAACGGCTGGGCCTCAGGTTTGGCACTTGTGTGTTTCAGTCTGAGAGCGGTCATTTACTTACCCATGTGCTTGAAATTGGTGACGTGTAGACATCAGGGGTGCAAAATGAAGAGAGAAAAGGAGAAACCATTGGTGTGCCCCATGCACTTCAGCAGTAGGCGGTGTGCACATCCAGCCCTTTGCAGAACAGGGATGGTTCATGCTTAACGTGGCAAATACACCGTGGCTGCAGGTCTCTGAGCTGCTCAGCCGAAGCCTGGGGTTTAGGGTTAGGAAATGGTCAGGAGAGAGAGAGCGAGCTTGGTGATTTCTGGGCAGTGGCTCTGCAGAGGAGCTGCCTGTAGGAAATGGGCCTTTCTTGTGGAGCTTCCACCAGAAACCTTCTTGCTTTCTGGCAACTGCTGTTTGGCACTTTCTTCAGTAATTTAATGGAATATTTGGGGGAAAGTACTGAGTATGACTTCTTTCTTCTCAAACAGCCTGAACCCATTTGATTTAGGTTGAAGAAAATAATACGTTTCAGAGACTGGCCACCTTAATTTTCTAAACAAAAATGCACAGCCGTGTATTTCATGTAGGGAAAAGCATTGAGACGAGGTGTTCCTGTTTGGGTATAAGAGGTTTATTACTCTTTTCACCTAAAACTGAATTTGAGGTGAGTTTACAAATTGTTTCAGACAACCAATAACTCAATTTCTTCTCCTCTGTAAACTAATTTGTCTGAAAAATGTAACTACGCCCCTGTCTTGAATACTTGAGAACTGCTCCATCCTCAAACAGTGTTGAAATGGAATTGCAGTCTCCTAGCTTCTGTTCCTTCTCATTATATTTCGAATAGAACAAAGCCATGTAGAAGCACTTAAAAAGAAACAAACCAAAGAAAAGAAAACCTGGTGAGATCTGACAATGAAATGGGTGGATGAAGAACATACTTGCCAAACCCAGCAGTGTGAATGAATGCTAAGAACCAGGCACCCTACTGTCAAGCTACTGCACCCAAAATCTGGCAACTTAGATATGGCTGTTTTGTTTCTGATCCTCAGAGTCATCCCAGTAGTACTAAAAGTCATGGAGAAAGAGCAAAGATGCCAAAGAACAAGGTACATAGGATGGTTATCACTATACTGCTAGTGCTTCTGCTTGCCCTGGCGGTGCTAGCATGTGAGACTGCAGCCTCATTTCTCAATGGAAACGTCTTAGGAGGAGACGTACTTCACTGTGGGGATTCTGACTGGAAAGCTTCCTGATCAGAAGGTTTTCCCTGCTCTTAAAGCTGTGTTCTCCCTGCAGCAGTCTAAAATGAACTGAGGAATGCGAGACCAGGCCTGCAGCTATGCTGTGTTGATGGCAGGCTGTTCCATCAGGGCACCTTGTCAGAGCCCCTGGCATAAGTCTCACCTTCCTACCCAGGGGGCCTCAGCCTGGTCACAGTGAGCATGGAGCTGCCTGTTCCCCTCGTGACGCGCATCGGGCTCCATTGAGCGAGGTTCTTAAACCTAAAAAATACAGCTGCAAAGTAGTCCTAATTCATTCATTTCCATATCAAGTACACGTAAATCCTAGTGCTAAGTCATCTGTTCTAAAGCTGTAGGCTCAGGGCTGGGTTCTTGGGGGGATGGTGATTGCCTGAAATGTAGTGTTATTAAAGGAAACATCAACATAAGCTAGTCAGCAAGGGAGATATGGTAATTTCTGATAGAAGTGTTTGTAAAGTCTGGGGGGAAAATACAGAGGAAGAGATGGAGGGAGAGAAAACTTGCTGTTTGATACCACTACATGAAAGTGGCTTAGATTTGGTATTACTAGCAGGAAAAAGTATCATGTTTTAAATAAATGGACTGTACATCATAGGGTGCTTTTATGTAGCAGTTCGGTGCTTTTGGTGAAGTTTTGTGTTAAGATGTAACTAAGAATACTTTAAACATTCATAAAATGTACTGTGCTTTAAGGAGTCCAATCCTGTCCATGTCCACAGAAGCGGAAGTTTTGCTATTGACTTCCATGGAAGCAAGGGCAGCTACAAGATGGTCAATTAAACAGGACTCCAAGAATCACCTGTTATTGCCGTGATATTCATTTTCACCCTGTCGTGTTCCTTTTTGTTACTATGACCTTCAGTCTTGCAGAGTCAAATATCAATTTCTCCAAACCATGATGCAACATCGATGAGAATACAACTTACAAGGCAGTGATCTGAAGCAAACAAGATGGCACCAGAGGGCAGGAACTTGGTCTAATACAGCGGGTTTCTGGCCTACGCCTTGGAGTGGCTTTGGCACCCTGTCCATATAAATGCTGTGTAATTTTAATACATCGTTAATGTACAGATTTGAGAAATCAAAGTAATTTTAATAAGATCCAGTTGATTGTTGATATTTTAAAAATAATTACATTGTAGCTTCCAGACAGATATTTTGCTAGGAGGGGGAATTCTCATTGGCTTGCTTCTTCAGGTAGAAATACATAGCTTTAGATCTATCAGGCAAATTGAAAACAAAGAAAAGGCCATTCTCAGTGGAACAGGAATTCAGTTATGAAGCATGTATATCACAGACCTTGAAAATCTTGACTTGCAGCTTCCGTTGAAAAATGGAGATGTTTGATGCAGTGACAGATAATATACTATACTGCATTTTCTTCTTCTATTGCTGTTTGAATTGTATATTTAGTGAATTAGTCATGATTGATGATAGTGTTTTAAGGACTTGCTATGTCTTCCCGGGAAAAGATGGCATATTTTAACTATATTAATGGTTTGAGACTTAAGGATAGCACCATATATTTTTGTAATCTTTCAGCAGCGAAGCCACAATTTATACAAATGGATTCACTCTGTCTTTAGCTCAAGCAACTCTGACAAAATATGTCATTTGAAGTAATGTTGCTCATCATTCATAGACACAGAGGCTTAAGGCTACATTGCTTCAATATGAAATTGCAATGGAGTTTTCCATTCCTAGGAAGATCAGTATATGCTGTTAATGATAATTTAACTGCTTTCAGCAGTTCCAAATTAGACTTCCTCTGAACAAAAAATTGCTTGTTTACTCACAGAAGGAGTTACGCTACCTTGAGAGTATTCAGAAGAAAAGAAGCATTCCATCCGCAACTCAGAATTACCTGAATGCCAGCTCTGGAGCAGTTAAAAAACAATGCTAGTACATATTCAGCCAGAATAACCTATTTACAGCACAGCGTATTAGATGCCTTTATGGCATGTAGGTAGGGAGCACGTTGTTGCAGAGTAATGTCAAGAGCTGGGAGAAGTCTCTGACTTTGCATGTTAGCTGAAACGGAGCCTAACCATTTTTGGTTAAACACTCCTTTTTGTTGTGATGCCAGTAGTGCACCTCTGAGGACCTGTCCCTGGGTGGGTAGTAGTCAACAAAAGCACAGTGCAAAATGTGATTTTTAGGAACAGCTTGAGATTAGGATAGATGTTCTACCTTAGAAGTGTATTAAACATTACTACTGCACAGTAGTTTTGCTTTTGTTACTCAATCCTTTTAAAGAGCCACTGTGAATTTATTACTTAAAATCAAACAGACAAACCCAAGTCTTCCTTTCTCTGTTTCACCTAGCAGTTCTGTGTGAAGCAGAGATATCATCTGGTTTGTAGGTAAGTGGTGGATCTTTGTATGGTGCCTAATTATCGACGTGCTGACGCAGAAGAATTTTATTTAATTATTAGTTACAATCTTGGAGAAGAAGGCCTATAATCCTGTATTTATAGTGTCTCCGTATTGCACTGTTAAAAAAACTTGCTCTGTAATTATTAATCCAGACAGTGTTCATCTCCTGAGAAACTGTCATGCTCTTTAGCAGTGCCTCTTATGTCTTTGTCAGTTGAAAATGTGGCCACCTAATTCTGGAAAATAGAAGTGAAGTAAAAAAAAACTGTGGATGAACAAGGCACAATGCACTTTACTGAGCATTCTGTGAGCAGGAGTACTTCATAATTATGTATCAGGTAAGATAGAAAATGGCAGTCAAATAGTATGTTGAGTTTTGTTTGAGTCATGCAGTTTAAATGTAGTGGCATTTACTACTTAGAACAGATTGAATCATCTTGTTCTCTTGTTGAAAATGTCAAAGCAGAATCTCAAATTGCTTCAACACATGACAAACAGAAGACACTTTCAGCAGGAAAACGAAGTGTCAGGCAGGTTCGTTACAACAAGATGACACAGCTGTGTGAAAAATTTCTCAGAAGTTACATTCCTGCTGCAAAATGTCTGTCTGCTGCTGGAGAAGTCAAAGGGGACACAAAGCTGGGTAATGGATGGTCCCTGCATCCAGCACTGAGGTCACAGATGCTGGGGAGAGCAACCTCTGCTTTGAGCTCCTTGACCAGCACTGTGCGTGGTCTGCAATGCTGTGAACAGCAGTGTGCTGGAATGGGCTGCCCGGGGAGGTGGAGTCAGCGTCCCTGGAGATGTTCAGGAGATGTGTAGCTGTTGTACTGAGGGATGTGGTCTAGTAGGAAGCATTGGTGGCAGGTGGGCAGTTGGACTGGGTGATCTTTTCCAACCTTGGTGATTCTATGATTTCATGATCCTGTTGGCTGACGGGTGGGAGTGGTGCTGATTTCTGCCCTGGCAATCAGCTGGAGAAATGGCAGGAGAACAGAGAGCCCCACTCCAGGAGCCTGCGTGCTTACCAGGAGCTGAGGCTGAGGTGGGCAGGGGCTGGTGTTTGGGAGCCCATCACTGCAGGCTGTGCTCACTGGTTCGTTATGCCTTATCTGCTGTGGCTGGGGAGGTGACTTGCCTTCTGCACACTGTGCATGGCTCTGCCTGAGGGGAAACTCATTGCTGGCTTGTTAATAAAAAATGGGGTGCTTGCTTTATTTTAGGAGGTTTTTTTTTTTTTTTTTTGGTTTGATTTTGCTTTTTGCTTTATGTCTCTTTTTTTTTTTTTTTTTTCCTTTGTACAAATGATCTCCATCTGTTAAGAAAGGTTGGATGAAATATATTGAAGTCCTTGACCACTGGCGTTCAAAGCACCTGCAGGACTGTTTTATCACACATTTCAGGGGATGTGGCAGCTAGGTCTCCCCCATTCCTGCAGCATGCATTGTAACCCGTGCCTGAGCTGGCTGTGGGACAGGTGCAGTCCACTGCTCATCCAGCTGGCTGGGTTAGATTTTGCTCCTCTGTAACTGCCCGCTTAGCAGCGATCACGCCAATTGCAAACAAGTACAGTCCCAAACACATTTTTGTGGTAATCTTCATGCTTTGCCATTGCTTTTAGTGTTGCCAGCATGCCTTTGTGTTGTCACCAGGACCTGTATTTGCTCCTCTTGGCTGTGCAGCGTGTCACAGAGTTTGTTAATGGGGCTCTCCCGAGCCGCACCAGCGCGCACTGGAGTGACACTTGTGCTCGTGCTTTTCATACACAGAGCTCTGTGCAGCCATTAGGCACGTTTCCCTTGGAGGTTTGCTTGCCATTCTTCGAATCTCCACTGACCATTAAACATTTTCAAGTAATATGTTGGTCTTAAAATATTGCGATTATTGCCGCATAGTTGCCTCCTGATGCATGCGGGTCAGGAGCGTGCCTGCTGACTTTGGATGCGTACCATTTATCTGGAGCTTCTTCTATCAAAGCTCTGATGTTTCACACAGCATCTTAGAGGCAGTGCTTTTCTCGTGTTTGGGGTATTTCAGTGAAAAGTATCAGATGAGAAAACCACCTTGTGTTTGTTAGAAGCTGATATGAAAGACTCTGGTCCCACACTGATCACCAGGGGGTTGTTCTGCTTCCCATTAGCTAGTATTAATTCTGATAGAAGCAGTGAAAGCAGTACCACTGACTCTGTAAATGCACTATCCCATCAGACATTTCTATGAATGTTATTTTTTAAAATTCTTTTAAATACTTTGGCCCAAATAAGGCAGTAAATTCCGTACCTGAACTATCTCCTTCATTTCTTAAAGCATGGTCTTTCATCAGCTGCTTTACATTTTTTTAGTCTTTGGTCATTAGGAGGATAAGCAGTAACAAGGGCATCTCTAGTGATTTTTACGTGCTTATATTCTGCCTGCTGTTATTCTTTTTTCCTCTACTCTGTACAATAATGATATGATTCTGCCCAGTGTTTTTTCTGACAGCGCTACAGATGTTCAGTGGGGTTTGGTGGTAGGTGGAGGTTGGACTGGATGATCCAGAGGTCTTTCTCCAGCCTTGATGATTCTGTGATTCTATGACATTCCATTTAAAAACTGTTGGCAGTATGGCAGCTTCGAAATCGTGACGCTCCTGCTGAACATCAAAGAAGGCTGTGCTGTTTCACCATGTAACATCTCATTATGTCCAAAGCACAAGTTCTAGATGTTCTCTACCACATTCAAGACTTCAGGTGAAATATCTTCAGTAGCTCTGTCCTTGTATTTGAAAAGCTTTTGACCCTGAGCTCAGGGAGGCTTGTGGTTACCTGAGACAGCAAACCAAGAGAGGGGAAGATGCAGCGGCTCCTGCTTTGCCAGGTTGGGACGTGTGTGGCTGGAGCTGCTGGGGAGCCCGAAGGAGGCTTCTCCTGACTTTTGAGAGAGCAGCCACAGCTTTGCCTGGATACAGTACATTAGGCGACTTAATATTTTGCTAGCGTTCATCATCCACAATAATTCTCCTTTGATAAATCATTTCTAATACTGGGTTTTTAGTTTAAGAAAATAGTGAATTACTTTGAGTCCTAATAAAGTAGCAGCTAACATCCACTCTGTGATAGTTCATGTTGTTGGGGTGCCATGGTGCCATGGTGCAGCAGTCCTGTGCACACAAGTGGTCGCATTGATCATGGGATACTAATTGGTTGTGGACTGCAGGCTTATGGTATCTGACTTCAGGTTGACGAGAATGATAGCCTTCATTTGCATGCAAAGTCTCCTGCTGTCCCTCAGAGATGAATGATGAGATCTGACATTCTCCATTACCATTTCTTTTCTTTTTTGTAAGAAAAGGAGAAAAGAGTTAAGAAATCCAAGATTTAAAATGTCACAAAATGTTCTCTGTGGATCTCCTTGAAATGGAGGGTTGCTTCAAGCATCTGATTTCTGCCCAAAGTCCAAGAGAAACAGTATGAGTGCAGGTATTCTTTGTGTTCAGCATGCTCCATTCATTACATAAAGTACACTCCAGTTGAGATTTTCATGCATTATATTGCAGGAAAATGCAATTTGAGCTTAGGAACAATTTATTATACTTTTTTCTCTATTTCTCAGGAAGCTCATGTTTGCTTTATAAGAAGAGGATACAAGACACACATTTAGGAAGTGAATAAAATGATCGTGTATAATCTTATCTAGTCTTTGAAATTTATAAATGCAGGGGAAAAAAAGGTGTATTGGCAAATATAGGAGCATGGTTATTTTCTATCATCAGTGAGAGCCCTGTGAGCACAGAATTCTTCTATTCCCACACCCAACCTGCAGTGGCAGCACTGGCAGTAACCATCTCATCAATGCTATGAAGCACAAGTAATGTTTCATATCAAGAGATGCACTACAATCAGCTGCCACTGGTGTTTGGCATGGGTGTTGCAGTGGTGTTAATTGTTCAGTGCTGTTGTAATTACTTTGTGATAGGCACCTTGTGGGTTTTTGTCATCTGTACTTCATTAAGGTGCAATCTATGCTGCTGTTTCTATTCCATTTCACCAGAGTCCTCCTAAGGCGTGCTCTGTTGTGTAAGTGCCAGCAGAATCCCACCATTTCACTTCCTACAGCCCTTTGCAAATTGACTGCCTTGTAAAAAGGGGGCAGATGGTCTTCCACAAATCTGCAAACTGGAGGAGCCAGAAGGTCAAAAATGAAGTTCCTTTCTCATTAATAATTTCATAAAATCAGTAAAGATTGTGTAGCATATGATGCTCCTGTGCCTCTCTGCTTAGCAGTCTATCGTTTACATGTGCTTGAAGAGCATCCTGTGTGCAGTAGCTGAAAGCACCTCAGTTGAAGAGGCTGGCAGCAAGACTTTCTGCTCAGAGATGATTTTGCACTTGGAAGTGCCACTTGCCATTATGTGTTTTAAACAGGGACCCTGTGCTACAAGGTCATGCCTTGTGGCAGGAGCTGTTGGAACAGCTCGTAAGGGTGGGACAGACCAATACAGCTGGTCATTAAGAATGTGCCTGCTCTCAAGGTCAAAGGGGCTGCAGTCTGGGCCAGCTTCTTGATTCTGGTAGCATCACCTCTCCAACACAGGTCTGTTCCAAGGCTCTGAGGGCTTAATGGGTTAGAATCAACACCACCAGTCGTGACTCAGGAGCATCTGAGTGCTTCAAAATTCATTTGCGTTGAGAGCTGCGTTTCAGGCTGTTCCTTAAAACTGTGATTGTGTTATGTCATAAAAAGAGTTCATGTGATGAATGCTAATTATTTTCTGCTAATACAGAGATGCTAAACTCATTCCTGCAGAAAATTGTCCCACAGAGGCAGGCCAAGCGGTGCCTTAAAGCGCTCTTGATCCTGGGTGGAATTTGCAGTGATGTTTGTGGTGCTGGTGGCAGAGGGGAGGCAGCCAGTTGCTGTATCATTTCACCCTGCTGTCCCAGAAGATGCATTTCCTGCTTGAATAGTAATAAATAGAGAAAAGCTCTTTGTCACTGGGTAATGGCTGCTGGCTTCTGTGCAAGTTCTGAGTTTATTGAGTTTGAGTTTATTGAGAATAAGTGCTCAGCGTTTATTTTCAAAGGTGGAGACATTTATCCTTTGCCAACATTTTGTTGCGGTGGCTTTATTTCTGTTACAGCAAGTGACGGATGAAGGTGCAATCATTTTGTCAGCTTGATACTGCTGTGGTGCAGGAAAGGCTGCTCAATAGCTGAATGCTGAAGAATGCTTTGACTGGTGGCACACACTACAATATGGCTAATCAGGGAACACTGCCCCCATGTAAACACAGCCTCAGAAAGTGGCATTTTTATGAATGAATTGTTGTTTGTGGTTCTCTGCTGCTTGTCACCTTGTGTGGTAATTTACTGCTGCGCCAACAAAATGAGGAGCGATTGCTGTGCTCTGGTAGTGGGATTTGCTGAGGAAGATGTGTTAGAGCCTCAGCCCACAGAGGATACTCATTATGAGCCCAAGTGGGAACCTCTGCCTCTTTAGGCAAGGTTCTAACTCTGCAAATGCGCAGTTCAGGCCCTGGCAGCCAAGGCTATAGCTGTCACACTTACATCTGCACAGTTGGCTCACACATTTGCATAGGTGTAAGCAGCAACATAACAGATAGAGCAGTAGCAGGTCAGGCCCGAAGCATTTGCTGTCAGCTGTTGAGAAATCTGCTGGCACGAGCTGCAATTTCAGATGAGCCAAAGGGAGTTAGGTACATCTTTTCCAAATGGTGTAATGCTGCACCTCCCGTGGCAGCACGTGCCCTCTGGTTAACATATTGATTTCGCATTTTGCACAGTTCCGGCTTCCTCTATGGTGTGAAAGTTACAGCGTCACCGCCAAGATTTTTAACTGCCAAAGTAGATGTAAGCCATGCCTGGAAGCATGTGTATTTGAACTAGGAGTGAACAAAAGCTTAACTTGGGGTATGAGCTAGTTTCAGATTAAAGACTTGGCATGCTGTTATTTGCCCCAGAGGATGCTATTCAAACACATCAGTTCTGCTGTCAAAAGGTTAGCCAGATTCTTGTTGGAATGATACTGGAGGCTCTGTGTTAATTACTGGTGGGAGGATGCCAGGTCCTTTGATTGAAGGAAGTAGGTTGGCATGCAAATTGCCTCATAGAAGATTTGAAACAATTTTGTTAATTCCCTGCATTTTGCTTCGTATTGGGATAATTGTTCCTTTCATCACTGCAAATTACATGAACCAATGTCCAGGAGGTACATTCATAGCAAAATCATAGAATTAGCTAACGTACTTTGGGTACATCACAACCAGAGAAAAAGTCATTATCCACACCAAGGAAGAAGAAAACCTTTCCCCAGTATTTAACTACTTCTTAGACATATGAATGTATGTTTTTACACTTCTGCCTTCAGCACTCTGAGAAGAGCTTTTTACGTGGTCTGGAAACCAGTTGGAAGTAGGAAATAATGTAGGGAAATAGAGATGTGTCAGGTAAGTGACTGTGAGGGAGGTGGTGCTCGCAAAGGTACATGGCAGTTTCTCTAGCTAATTCCCATCACTTAGAAGCATCACTGTTTCTCTGCAGCAGCTTCCTTATTTTTTTAGGAGAGGTTATTAGCATGTCAGCTATGTTTGGTTATGGAATGAGGTATCTTTGAAATGGTAGCGAAGAAGTGAGCTGTTAGTCTCTTGTGCTGCACTGGCACTTGGTGCAGATCTCAGGTCTCTGTTTTTCTGAGGCACTTCACCTGGCACAACATATTTCCTGTGTCCATAGAGAAGAAAGAATGAAAGTATCATGTATTATGGGAAAGAGAATGCACAAGGATGAGAACTGCAGAGTATCAGTGCACTTATTCATAAGATGCTGTGCTGTGAAACCTCTTGAAGGAACCACCTCCTGATGAGAGCTGTTGAAATCACAGCAACTCAGTAATCATTCTCAACTTTCCAGTGGAGTGAAAATAGGCCTAGGAAGGACCAGCCCTTTGAGCAGGTGCTCTCAAACAGCTTCTGGCCATGTCCACAAAGCATGGGAAGAAGGCACCTGCATTTCCAGATGCCTCTCCAGGCTGTCATCCCAGATCTGTGGCTCCAAGTGATGCCTGAGGTAGCATGCCAGCTGTTACTGAGGGCAAAGCATGCAACCCTGCGTGGCACCCTGCAGACCTAATTGAGAGTCGTAGAGCTGACATGTGTGTAAACATAACCAAAGCCAGCCCAGCTTTTGTGGGATTTTCCTTCTTGGGAAGGAAAGTGAAAGCAAAGAACCCCCTGGAGTGCTGCGTTGTCAGGCCCAGTGCCTGTGCAGGTGCCTCTGGCTGTGTGGCCCTGGGCGCTGATGTTTGGGGAGCAATCTCATCCTTGTTCCAGTGTCTTTGCCATAGAAGCATGGCTGCTCACAGCAGCCCAGGAGCACGTCATATTCCAAGGGATCAGAAAAACTTACAGACAGCTCTATCCCAGCTCTTCCTGTGGCAGTTAATGAGGTATATTCATACTTTGCAGAAGTACTGCTCTACGATTCAATAATAGGAAGAATGTATGCAGGCATTTATTTGTTACAGTTTAGAGTTGTAAGTGAAGCAAGAGTTGGGTGAGAGCACATAATGCTGCTAGGTTTATGAAGGAGGTTGATATAGTAATAGCATTAGCTTTTTGTTCTAGTTTTACCTTCAGCCAGGCTGGAACTCAGTGCTTCTATGATCTATAAAATTGTACAGAGAACTTAAAGGAATTTCTCTGAGAGGAATTTGCATTTGAATGAAGGTTGTTTATGGACTTCTGTTGAGTACACAGATTGTTTTAGATTAGAATTCCTTGCAGCTGAGAATATCTCACTTCTTACTGCTTAAGAAACAGCAATAGTGCATTTCATGAGGTGAATAAGGAATCTTAAGTCTGACCTCCAAAATAAGGATGGCTTTTGTTTTTCATAAACATTAAAGACCCAGTTAATTGCCTTTTAGACTCAAAATCCCTTTGGGCCATTTCACATCCTCCATGAAGAGCTCTGACTGGCTGCCAGATCGTTGTAATTGTAAAAGATTTTAAAGGAAGGAAAGGAATTCAGGACTGCCTTGGCTCTAACTTGTACCTTAGCATCAAGGCCCTGGGTTTGTAGTCCTATGTGCAGGGTAGGTGTCATCTCTGGAAGTCAGAGGAGCCTAAAGCATCTCTGTAGTGTCGATCTGGCACATAGGAAGGAGGTGCTGGGAGCCCCCTCAGAGCCACTCCGCTATGTTTTCCATGGGTAACCGGATGGTGTACACAAAAAGGATACACAACTTCTCCACAGGCAGCTCCCTGCTGGGCAGCAGTGGGTCTGCTACACAGACATCCCAGGCAGATGTCCTTGTCCACAAGTTCCTGCAGGACTTACTCTGTGTTGAGCCAGTGGCAGCTGTCAACCACCCAGACAAATATCTTCCTACCAGGCCCAGAGCACAGCTTGGCTAGCAGCTGCAGCATGGCCATCTCTCCCCAGCCATGATCTACCGTGCTTTGCAATGTCCCCATGGCCTTCTTTCCCTTGGAGCAGTAAGGCAAGCCAAGCTGGAGTGGGCCTGCATGGCACTGCAGGTGAGAAGTCAGGGTAGCTGGTGCAAAGTCTAGCTTGGGTAATGATGTGTTTTCCTGGGGAAAAGGTGGCTGGGACCAGCTGGCTCCATCTGGTGATCAGTGGCTAGCTAGGGATGGAAGGGGTTTCCTCTGGAGCACTGGGGATAGCTGTGTGGTTTGTGTCCTGTTTGCTGTCCTGCCTCCTGTGCTTACCTAACTACAGTCTGTTATTTTTGGTATGAGAGGTGGATTTGTTCCTTTGGATTTGTTCCAATTGCAACTGGATTCACAGCAGAGACGTTCACCCCTGTGTGGGTATCTTTTTGCTTTATAGATCCACTGAGTGTCTGTTAGCAGTGCACTTAGCTCAGTGATGCAGGCATGGGAAAGTGAGTGACTCCTGTGTCAGAATAAGGCTGTCTTCATGTGAGCTTTCCTCCTCCAGAACATGCTTGGAGCGAGGCTTGGGCTGTCCTGTCTGCCACTAGGTGCCAATAATGTGCTGTAAGCAGGACCAGAAGCTAAACTGCTTCACTGATGGCCACGCTTCTGATTTGTCGGTAAGAAATGATGCGAGTGTGTTTCACTGTGCCAAAAATGATGATTGCTGGGCTCCTGCCTAGCTGTTGCTCGCTGTTTTCCAAATCATGGTGTTGGGCAGGGCTTTTGCTGTGGTTCCCATGCTGTCCAGAGCATCCTATTCAGCGTGAAAGTAAAGCAGTGGTAGAGATCAGGCTTTGAGAAACTGAGCTGAGGCTTGCTCCCTTTCCCACCTGGGGGCATAATGAAAAAATGACTGCTGAAAAAATGATTTTGTTGATTGCCCCATGTCTCCAGACCTTGCCTTTGCCCCCTGCCAGGCTCCCAGCTCTGTGGCCCATCACACAGGAGGCTGCACCATGAGAAGCAATGTAGCAACGGCTTGCCTAAGAGCCTGCTGTAGTAGGTGGCTTATTGTCCCTGGTAGCTCCAGAAAACAGTCTTGCAAATGATAGGACAGGCCTTGCTGTTAACGTTCTGTGCATGGCACTTGACTCCATAAAGGCAAGCGTTCAGTGACTTGGAACTACAGAAGTCTGAAGATACAGCTCTGTTTTTTAAATTTTGTTCATAATATTCAAACTTACCAAACCCTCAGTTTGAGGTGATTATACTATCATGTTGTAATTGCCCTTGCAGCCAGCAGATTCACCGTGATCTCAGAATCACAGCACGGCTTGGGTTGGAAGGGACCTTAAAGCCCCCAGTCCCACCCCCAGCAGGCTGGCTGCACCCCCCTTCTCCCCCTCCCACAACCTCAGGCTGCCCAGAGCCCACACAGCCCAGCCTTGGGCTACCACAGCAGATGGGATTTCATGATCCCCTTCCTGCCCTGCTGGCAGTGCTTCTGAAGCAATGCACCAGGCGGCCACTTTCCAGGTTGCAGGCACACGCTGCTGCTCATATCCAGTTTTATATCCACCAGTAATGCAGCTGAAGTCAGTCGAAACACACTGTGGAAATGTGTAAGCTTTTATTTCTAAACCCTCAGTAACATTTTTTTCTGTCTTATAAAGTATTTGTACATCCGTAGCTCCATAGGGGAATGAAAGAGAAGTTGAGGTCCCTGTTCATTTTTTACTGAATCCACCAATTCTACTTATCCCTGATGTTAACCTATATTTACCTGCTGGCTCTTTGGTCTGCATTAGAAATCTGGAAGCAGAGCAGAGCCCACCTCTGCCCTGGCAGAATTACCAGAGGGATTATTTTTTCTGCTTACATGGGTGCAGCATGTTCCTGGCACTTGGCTGGCTCCTCATCCTGTTGATCAGGCACTAGCAGCTGCTGGAGGGCTGTAGCTGGGACTGGGCTAGTCCCTGACAGCCCAACAGCACTAAGTGACCTCCAAATTTCTCCTTTTGCAATCACTGCTTTGGGGCATTGGACAGGTTGGAACTCCAGCCCTCTCCTGGCTGCCCCAGGGAGGGCATTCAGCCCCATCCCACTCACCTCGCCCCTTCCCCTTGGTGAGGTCAGAGGTGGCACAGGGGCTACAAAACAAAATTTGTTTGTCTTGTGCTGGAAATACGTCCTTATTTCTTTATTTCTCCCCCAAAAAGCAGTGTCAATGCAGCTGAACGTGTGTCCCAGTGGGTGATGTGTGATGCTGTGATGCGGCAGCTGTCAAGCAGGTGTGAGGTGTGCTGGGGAGGTGGGGGAAGGCAGAAATCCAGCTCCTCTATTTTTGCAGAAGTAGAAATCTGCATGTACGTGGGCCTCAGATGTGTGTGCAGAAGTGCAGGTCAGTGCCCAGCATCTTCTGTACCTAATGCTGATTGACACACATGCTCTGGGCTGCAGTGAAGTGGTTCCTCTTTTACTGGTGATGCGTGGGGAGTTGTGAGGGTGCTGAGCAGGAGCAGAAGGGTTAGGGGGTCCAGGAGTCCTTCACACGTGAAGGGGGGATGCCCTGGTCCATGAGGTGGGAGGACACCGTGTTGTACTTGGTGTTGGGGTTGATATACATGGCCACGAAGGAGATGTGGCAGGCAATGGCCTCCTGCACTGCCACCATCAGCTCCCACCCCAGGAACTGAGCCACCTTGGTGAGCTCCCAGTGAGGAGCCTGGGGCATGGGCCTCTGCTCAGCCCTGGCTCCACCATCAGCTCCAGCCCCTCATTTCCTTTGTGTCCTCATAGATGATGCTCCTCCAGTGCTCTGGGGTGCCACTCACATGGTCAAACTGGGAGCTGTAGGCAACTGCATGGGGAGAGCAGTCATGAACATCAGCAGGTGGGAGGGCACTGTCAGGTTTTCCATGTGCACCCACGAGTGCCCTCCTGCTTCTGCCAGCTATGGACTCCTCCAGGAACTGTTTCCACGTCCATGAGTGGCATGATCCTGCAAGGCAGTGACCCCAGGACATGCGAGTGGGATGCCATTATCAACCACATGCCATGTTAGAATTTTCTGCCCCTGGGCTGATGCTGCCAGGCAGTAGAGTGGGGCACTGGTCGCCCCCTGGTTGGAGAAGCCAAGTTGGCCAGAAAGGGTGGGGGCAGGTTGGTATTTTGGGCTGCTTGTAGTGGGAGCACTTTTGGTAGACACCAAGCAGCTGGTAGGCATGCTGTCCCCTTGTATCACGAAGACCTGTATCTCAGCTGCCATCCTACCCAGTTCATCTTGGGGCAAGGGCAGCACAGCTATGGATTGGAGGAGCTGTAACAGGAGGGACCTAGCAGAGATACAGGGATGACCAGAACCTTGCAAGCCATGGTGTACCACTGACATGGTCCCTCTGCAGATGATCTATGTATGGCACAACCCCAAAGTCACAGCCATCTCCTATTACAAGTTTGGGTTGATGAATTAGCTGCTGCCTGAGCTAATGGCAGCTGTCAGTTTGATCTAACAAAGCTCTGGGCAGGCTCATTTCCTATCAAATTAGTAAGTGCTGAGACTTCTGAGGAGATGAGGGCAGTTTTGCCCTAGTCTTTTACAGAAAAACTCAAATTTAGTGTATAAACTCAGATCAAATAAATTATAGTGATGAATTTTTAACAGAAAAAGCTTTCTAGTAAACTTGAAGTGTTTGATTTCTATGATGCAAGATATTGTATTTATTTAAAAACAAACAAGCAACAACAACAACAAACTTCTTTTCTCCAAGAATACTCAGTCTTTTATTTCAAGGTAGCCCAGGCTTATAAAACTTAGCTGCATGGTCTTGCACTGAGCTCTTAAACTGCGTCACGAAGATGGTGCTCAGAGCTGTGCTTTATATTTGTGTATGTGTATAACAAGTGATGTACAAGCAATTGCTTTCCACCTGTTGATCAATGCCCAGCCTGTCCCCTGGCTGCACCCCCCCCAGACTCAGGGGTTTTTCAGCTTTCCTTTCTGCAGAATGTCACATGGAATGAAATATCCTTTTGGCCAGTTTAGGTCATCTGTTCTGGTTCTGTCCCCTCCCAGCTCCTTTTGTCCCCTCATCCCCTTCACTGGCTGGACAGTGCAAGAAGTAGAGAAACTGAACTGTCTTTGGCTCCATACAACTGCTACAGCACAGCAACAACTAGAAACATTGGTCTGCAGAAGAAATGTGAAAGCACTTGGGCTATCAGTATTGTTTTTCTCCTAAAACCAGGATACAGTGTCATGCCAGTCATTATGAAGAAAAGCAGCTCAGAGCCAGCTGAAACTAAGACACTTATGCTTTGAAATGAGCATCTGATGCCTCATCCTATTTGGGTGGGAGTGTAGGTGAGGTGTAAAGCTGTTGGGACTCAATGCACAACATTCTGGGCAAGTTTTCTTTAAGAATCTAAATATCACTTTGAGAAAACTTGAAGACGTGTTGGGATTGGTCACACTGAAATGATTACGTGGATATTGCAAATGAGTTAAGCGTGTTAACTGCAAAATATTTGATCTAGACATTATATGTAGTTTAAGAATTAGAAATGGAGCTTCGTTTCGTGCTTTGTTTAAGGAATGTGACTTGAAATCATTCATTTCCACTGAATCGGCGGCCACTAAGAGTTCAGTACTGCTTTGGCAGCCTAGCACCAAAGCAGCAATACCGTGTAATAAATGTTTACGTACCACCAAGCCTACAAACATTTGATTGCTTACATGACAGAGGTTTTCTTGTCCAGTTATTTGTCTCAATTTTTCCATTACATTTTCTCATTTTGTTTTCTAGCTTTACTCACAGACAAGCCTCCAAAGCCATTGTTCCCCATGGAGAATCAGCCAACTGTTATAGATGTCCAGCTGGGTAAGTCCCCTTCTGGGAATAATAGATCCTACGCTTCCACTCTGGTAGCAGATAGGGGAAATTGAAAGTGCTAAGAAAGGTTTAGTGGTGCTGTTATTACATGCAAATCAATTTGCAGCTTCTCATTTATAACTGTAGACTTCACTGCCATTGCAATTTGAAGGAATGAACTTGTGTAACATCAGGGAATGGCAGTACTAATTGGTTACACAGGGTACTAAATGTGAAGTTCTGCTGTTCTCTTTAATGTATGATTGATAGGCTAACATATGTCTACACTGGAGTGGTATTGATCAGCTGATGTTCTCCCTAAGACAAATAGTCTCATAAAAGAAATGCTGATTCCTTTAAAAGTTAATGGAAAACAGTGCATTTTCAGGTTGTTCTGAAGAAGGGACTTTTGACAAAGATGCTTGTATGCTTTTCTCACTCCTGTTATATTTTCTTGTGTGATTGCATATCCTTGACTCTCAGCTGGCAGCCTGTATTTTCTCTTGTGTTGAAAGACTGTAAGAAAGTTCTGCAAACTGTGGGGAACTCAAGGTATCTTGTTGCTGAGTTGCTTGGCTTTGAAGCTTCAGAGTTTTTTTTTAATGTCCTGAACACAGATTTCTAATTTTAAGCAGCGTAAGTGGAGTTGCTATTGAGGGCTGTGGTACCATGGATTTGAACTACAAGAGATGTTTTGTAGGCATGGGTTATTCACTGCGTGCTGAAGGTGCAGTGTTTTCCTTCCTCTAAAGCTTGATTCTCTTCCTCTGTTACACCAAAAATTGGTTAGGATTCAATGGTGGAATGGTGCTTAAAGGCAAGCAGGGTCAGAATGGAACGTGTAAGGTGGCTGGTAAGTGTGGCAAAGCCTTTTGTCTGGTTTTCTGACATCAGTTTTTTTAAGCTAGGTGCCTAACATTTTCAGCATAACACTGGAGACGCCATGGAATATTTAAGAACAAGGCTGGACTTCCTGAAGGTGATGGTTGAATTGCGGCAAGAGTGTGAATAATTTGTGCCCTTTCCTAAACTTACTCTCACATACCTGAATGGGCTTGGGAGGCAGGCAGGACTTGCACAAGGAAGGTAGCAGTGGATCTGGGCTGCAGCCAGTGCCTGCTGGCTGAGTGCTGCACGCTCAGGTGCCCTTCCTCGGGACTTGCATGTAGCTGAGCACAAAGTGACCCTAAAATGAGGAGATACTACATGGTGGGTCTGAGGCCACAGTCAGAAACTCACCAAAACTAACAGCAGAGCAGTCACCAAGGTTTGGATCAGCCCCAAAGGCTGAATATGGTCCCCAGGTGCAGCTTCTTTAAAGTCAACTTGCTAATGATTTCCCCTGGGAGCATGCTGTCCCTGCATGCAGCTGTGTGATAGAGGCACTCCGAGCGCACGTCTTTGCTTCCTGCACTTTCATTGCATCTTCATTTCCTGCTCCAAGTTTCATCAGGACTCTGTTGATTTTGTACCGAGTTTCTTCTTTCTTCCTCTGTGAAAACATTTTGTTCTGACTAATTAAAAAGGGTTTGATTAAAATAAGTAAGATGGAAACAAACAAAACCCTTTCTCTCCTTGGAGATATGGCTCCAAAACAGGATTTGGCAATATCTCCAGAGTGAAATATAAATCTTGCATCATTATGTGCTGAAATGTATTCCATTAGTTGTCCTCTAAGATCAGGGAATTTACATATGCTGCTTTTATTCTGGCACGATAATGCATTTGGTTATTGCCAGTAAACCATATTATGCTGCAAAAGTTTAATGTTTGGGGAAGAACCTGAAATGATTTCTGTGATATACCGTGAAATTCACCGTCTGCCCCTGATTTTAAATGGCCGATAGATGGAGCTGGAAGGTTCTCAGCGAACATTTCAGCTTGTGGGCGGCCCTGGAGCCACGCTGACCTCTGCTGTGTGCTGCTGCCCCACTCCGAGCACCGGGCTTTGTAGGAAAGAGAATCATTTGGCTGCAGTAAAGTAACAAGATGGAGTTCTCTGTAAGATCATCTGCTGGCATACTCTTTTGAAACCCTGCTAAGCTTCTTGGAGTTTCTAACAAGTGTTGTTCTTGTGGGCTGCATTTGGCATGAAAACAAAGTTTGTTTGAAAGGATGTGTGTTTCAGAGGGCCTGCAGACCGCAGGGTTGCAGCACCCAATGTGCTTGCTCTACCCGAGGTCCTGCAAGTACGAATGCACCTCTAAACTACAACAGAAATGGAGTTTAATTCATCTGCTTGCTCTGCAGAGATTATTTTAGATTTCTATTGGAAAGCTAATCTCTAAAGAAATGGCTGTCTTTGCCTTATGAGATTTATAGTTATTGTAGCATTATTCTAAACGATGAGTGCAATGCCATGCAAAATCTTTCTAGAACTCAGGACAGCAGCCTGACTATTCAGCAGCTTGTTTGACCTGATTGCAGACTTCAGAACTCACCTTTTGGCTTTCACATTTTGTAAGAAGATTCAAATGGAACTAGTTATGCGCAATTCTTATCAACAGTGGATAAAAGAATTTCTTTGGGCTTCAAACGTGGCCCAGAGCCTGCCTCGTTCTTCTTAAGGAGCATGCATGTACTTCTTGCTTGTTCCTTTTTCCTTTGGAATTTGACAAAGATCAAAACCTTGTCAAGGTTATAGAGAAGCAGAAGCTAGCGTTTGTGTGTGTCTTTTCTGTACTTGCTTGCACTGGAGAAATGGGGAGAGAAGAGAGATGAACACAAAAGAGAATCCCAGAGGACCACAGAAAGAGTCCAAAACAATTTCACTGTCTTGGATGTGTGAGCAGGTTAGATAATTACCTAACTCTGGGCAAACCTAGAAAATAACAACTGTTTATTTGTTTATTGTTCATTTGTTACACACAAGAAGGGGGAATCAAACAATACCACTGAATTGTTTGTTTTATAGCTTCTGGCATTGGGATGGCAGTGTAGCAATAGTACTTTATTGCACGATAATACAGCAGGTTGAATCTTGTATCTTGAATGAATGCTTTTTCAAATATGAGATTAATCTAATATAATATCATCTGCTTCATGAGAAGGACATTCCCTCTCTACAACTGCCCAGGGAGGTGCTGGAGTCACTGTCACTGGAGGTGTTGAAGAACCACGGAGATGTGGTACTTGAGGACATTGTTTACAGGGTGGTATTGGTGGTAGGTGGACGATTGGACTAAATGATCGTAGCTGTCTTTTCCAACCTTAATAATGATTCTGTGATTCTATATTCCTGAGTTACTTCCGTAGATCAAAAACTAATTTGATTGTCTGAGGCAGGAAATAGTGTGACTTCAACAGAAGGCTCTGGAGACAGCATTGAGTAAGTTTTTGGGTTTTTTTGCCATAAATCCTTACTTTTCTGTTTTCAGAATGTGACTGTCTCCTTTGGTCTGAATTTGAACTTAGTAATGCTTATGTCAGTGTGATTCAAAGTAGTTGTTCTAAGACTTATTTTTGTATTTATTCTGTTGCTTTGGCCATATAAAGCTAACTACGTGCATGGATTGTTCATACTAAATCACAGAGGCTAGGGAAACCCTGGTACGACTGGGATTTTGATCTTTTCTATATCAGAAGTCTTCAGGCTGTGGTACAGTAAGTACACTCTGCCAGTTTCTTAATTTAAATTTTAAACTCATTTCTGGCTAACTTTATTCCCCCTTAGTACTTTGTGAATGTGGAAAGCAGCAGCCCTTTGATTTTGATTACATGGTTACTAGCTACAAACTAAGGCTTTCTGTTGTGTTAATTCTATAATGTTACACAGTGATTGTAATGTGAAGTTGGTCTTTCCTTATCTATATCTATCTAGTGAATATCTAGTGAGATCTAGGTGAGACTGCAATGAATGTTTGTGTCTGTATTTGGCGTGGTTGTATCATCTACTTTTAAATTGGGAACTGGCCTGGTTTTCAGACCTTTACTTAAGAGGCGTAGTGGGAGAAAGCAAACCAACAAACATCTATGTTAATTTTCTGAACAAGGAAAATATCAGGGGATTTACCTCACTGACTTCATGGTACTTGCTGTGTCTAAAGATGCTGAGGGAAGCAGACATGCATTTTATGAGGATTCTCGTTTTTCCTAATAGCTGACCTGTTCAGAAAGATTTTGTTTCTAAAAGATTTAACAGTGCAATTCCTTGGGACTAGATATTAAGAAGATCAATAGTACGAGTGTGAACCAAGCATGAGGGAACATGCAGAGTTACTGTATCTGCTGGCAGGTATGGAAGAGAATAAAAATAGTATTTAAAAAAAAATAATAGTGGATGGTCCTTTTTGTTTGAAGCGCTGGCTCCATGCTCTTCTGGTGAGACTGGAGCTCTTGCCACTCTCTGAAATGGTGGGTGCAACTGCAAGATGTTCTTGGCCCCAATGGAGTGAGGGTGGGCACAGGAGCATGCCAGGCTGCCAGGTCTGCTGCCTAAATGCATGGAGCTGCTGCAGGTGCTTCTTCTGAGAGCTTGTAACTGCATCAGGCTTGGAAGGATTTTCTTGGGAATGGAAAAGGCATTTGTCTGATCTTCAAATTGAACATCACTTAGATGGCAACAATATGGGCGATATAGCATTCTTTCCTCATTTCCTTCACCTATTCTGTAAGGAAAGCTTTGAGGTGTTAGATGTAGGCCACTCCCCCTTCATGTCTTCCCAGCTTAAAAAAGGTCTTATTAAGGTAACTGACTTCTTCTTGCCTTTGATTTCTTGAGTTACATCAATCAATACAAAATCATAACCATATGAAACCAGAGCCTTGACATGAGATACAGCAAACATGTAGGCAATATCTCTTCTAGTGGGAAATAAAGTAGCAATCAGCAATTCTGCTGTAACTGTTTAAATCAGCCTCTCAAGATATGACTCCTTCTCCTGTCAGAACAGCCTACAAATATTAGTGCTGTATATAGTCTGTAAATATTACTAGCAGTAATGGTGCTGTACATGGTGTACTGGGCTGTGTTTTCTGTCCAGGTAGTTACATCATGTACATAAGGTGCCCTGCAAAGAGAAGACTGAAAGCTGTCCATAGAGACTCAGTTGCTTTTCCTTGCTTGGTGCCCGAGTATGGGATGGGCAAGTCCCTGTTCAGTGTGTGGAACTTGGATTAGATGACTGGTAAGGGTCTCTTCCAAATCAGATAATTCTATGAAGTCTTGTCTCAGTCCATGCCCTGCCACCTTGCTCTGTGTGGTGAGATGACACAGCACCCCAGGCTGGGGACACAGGTCTGTGTGCACTGGGTGGCCAGGGAGAGGTGAGGCTGAGAGCAGAGGCATGTGGGTGCTATCTCCTGCACCCCAACCCCAGCCAAATATCGATTCCCTCCATCTGCGATTGTCCCTGTACTGTGTCCTCATATCACAACCGTATCCCCACACTCTCTGTGCACCCCGCTGTCTGCAGGAGCAAGCCAGGACCTTTCTGCTGTTTGCAGCACTCCCCTTCTCCCTCAGCTGAGCTGGGACATCCCTTTTCTTCCCACAGGAGAGCAAACCCCATGCTCTGTTCCTTTCCCTTGAGTGGTTATGGATGTGCTATGTAAATGAACCAGACTCTGTGCTGGAAGAATCCCTCCCTTTCAGTGGTGCAGGCTGTAATGCCAAAAGCTTTGTGTACCTGCACAGAAATACATGAAGGAGCAGTTTTCACTAGGGAATGAAGAAAAACCAGTGTATATTTTTGAAGAGCTGCCTGCATCCACATCACAAGGGATGCAGCTCTGCAGCTATTCCAGCCATGTGTGCCCGTGTGAAGGGATGCAGGATTTGCATCTATTACAGTCATTTTGTACTGATCTGCAGGGAATATTAGAGACAAATTGTCTGACATTTAGGTTTAGAAGTAGTTCCCTAAATACTGTAAGTGTATTACTGCTAATGCTTTGATGCTAATTTGGTACGTTGTTAGTATCCCTGCTTCTCTCAGGGATAATGGGAAAATGCTGTACTTCAGAGAGTTGGGGCTGGGTTCTGTTGTTCAGCTGCCATAAATCCTCCGTTGTTTTACCTCCCGTGTGGTTAATCCAGATTTCTACCTGGGAAGCAGAGTGCTGTTTCACATTTTTCCTTTCACTTTAGTTAGCTTGTAAAGATAGTACCAAATTCTGGCTGCTGGTCCATAGTTTTCAGTGGTCATTAATCTGTCTTATATGAAGAATTTGCTCTGAGAACAAAATAGCACCACCTTTATGGAAAATACTGATGAATCGATGTGATTGCAGCTACCATTACAATTGCAGTACTTCAGATAAATCTGTTGTGTTTCTTTTATTGAAAGAACAGTAAAGAGGGAGCACCCCAGTATGTACTGGTTTGCACATCTTCAGTGGCATTTGTGCAAGGTCAGTTTGAGGAATGATTCAGAACATCTCCAGTAAAAGCTTCTCTGCAGGTGGGGGCAGGTTTGTGTGAGTGTCAGGATGTTCATCTTTAGCACTTCACTGGGTCTAAGCTGTCATTAACAAATACAGCCATCAATTAAACCATCACGGGCGTGCCGTTCTGCTGGGCTTCACTAACAGAGCTCCTGTTTGGTTTCTGGATGTGTGGCATTTGGCTCGGGTCTGAAAAGCAGGCACCAGATCATTCCTGCAGAAATGAAGCTCAGTATGGGGAGCAGAAATTAGAACAGACGTTCTCACTGGAGAACAGAGGATTACAGCTGTTGATGATAGCAGCAATTATTTGTTCTGCCAGAGTTCTCCCAACTTTGCTCTGGAGTTTGTCCTGTTTAGCAGTGAGGATAGTACTCATCTATTTTCCAGGAATGTTGCAACAATAAAATCAGGAGGTATCAGAGAAATGCTTTGTTAAGAGCAAGGAGTACTAGGGGCAGGCTATAGAGATTGAGTAGGAAGGGACTCACAAGGATCACCAACCTGGCTCCCCAGGGTCTACCCAGCCCCTGTCAGTGAGAGCAGTGTCCAGATGCTCCCTGAGCTCCAGCATCTCGAGGCCTTGTGCACTGCCCTGGGGAACTGGCCTGGCTTTGACCAGAGCTTTCTCCTTGGGTTATTGCCCTTCTGTTTCTGAGCACAATTGCAAACACTGAGATATTTGACTCTGCAGTCCTCAGACATATGCTGCTGTGCATTGAGTGTCAGGCGGTATTAATGTTCCACAGGAGAGAACCACAGGGCAAAGTTTGCACCATTTCCATGCTTGTTAGAAACACTGTCACTGGAAGGGATTCATGTTCTGCCATTTTAACATTCCCTCTACAGTGTTTGTCATATGAATGAGTTATTAGGCTGTGAATGCCTCATATATTCTGTAAATTACAGGGTAGAAGCATTCAGCAGTACTATTTTGACCTTTTCAGCATTCTGCGATTTGCTGGGCATGCCATTCCACATCTCATGTTTATGGACTCACTAAAATGTAGGGATGGAGCTGAGTGGGCAAACAGTCAAAATACACAGGGCTGCAAAAGGTCACGGTCATGCATCACAATGCCGCTGTTCAGTGCACAGGAGAGATTAAAATCTTGGCTAACCATTCTTATAACTTCTCTTTTTTCACTGAAGAATAACATAAAATTGTACTTCATAATCTGTTCCAAAGGCAGTGGCACAGAAAATGAAGAGTGATGGCGTAATCTTTCTTTCTTGAAATTTCAGAATTGTAACGTCATGATTGTGGAGGTCATGAAAATCAAAGCTGTCATAGTCCCAAAGAAATGAGGAGAAATTCCACTCACCAAATCTCTGCTTCATTTAATCTGTTATATAGCTTCTGCTTTTAGCTTCATCCCTTTGTTTCTGTCCTACAGAAGCAAATAGCTTGTTTTAGGAAATGAAAGCCTGAGTGTTAAAGCAGGGTCAATTTGCTGTTCGTAGATGAGACCAACAAAGGCCAAATGAGAAAGAGTCAATGCAAAATTTGTCTAGAAGTGAAAAGATGCTTTTACAACCTACTGAGGACATGTGGTAAACAAATTCTCAGTGCTCATAATCAGACTGAAAGTAAAACTATAGAAAGCAGTGAGCTGTGCAAAGGTGGTAAAGGCACGCTGATTGCTACAGCATGTTTGTAGTTTGGCAAACTGGTTTCACAGTAGAAGACTGTATCTTTCTACTACTGACTGTGCTGTTGTTATCTGCTTCTACCGTGGGCAGCTTATTAACATGCTTGGCTCTAGTCCCATGAACAAATTAATATGATTAGTCAGGAAAATATCCCATGAGATTTCTTCAGTTTAGAGCTTAGTCAGATGTGTATTCCTCCAGCCCAGAGGAGCATAGGAGTAAGCATGTAAGTCACTGAGCAGTGCTTTATATTGCTCAAATACAAATCTTACTGACGTACTAGTACATGGCATTAATAAAGACATAAGATATAAATAAATCTAATTTTACATCTAGCAGAATCTTAAATCTAAATGATCTGCACATTGGCACTGCTAGAAACTCAGTTCCAAAGTGTGCAAGTGGTGCTAGATGCTTTGCTTCTCAAGTGTTACACAGATCTTCCCTCCCCAGTCATCCAAGCACATTTCATAAATACATCTGAACTTGATGGACTCTTTCAAATAGATTTTTTTTTTCCTGCTAAGTCCCAAATATACAGGATTGAGAAGTAAATCTGGTTTGATTGGGCTGGCTCGGCAAATGAAGCTTTCTGTTTCCTGATTACATTACCATTAACTCTTTTTAATAATTTCCTGATCTGCACTGATGAATTCAAAATCAAATTTATAGATCATATTCTGCAGCCTATCATTCAAATCGTTGATGCTAATGAACGCTCCAGTCAGACTGCTGCTTTGCTGGAGCATTTGAGCACTTGTGCGATCTATTGTTTTATCAGGTAAGGTGAATGCATGAAGAGCTGGAGGAAGCAGAGGGCTTTATTGGTAAGTGCAGTGGCTGTTTGTGGTTCATTTTGATCTGAATTCATCTGGCTTTTGTGCTCAGGTTCCAGAGGCCACCCTGTTTGCAATGAGAAACCTGCATTACTGAGCATCAGTGGTGAAGCACTTCTGTTTAGGAGTGTAATTTAGCTTTTCTAAATACCATCTGGCACAACAAGTGGTTTGTAGATACTGACTTGTTACTCCCACTGTGGCACCTTGCTCCTGGTTGCATTCTGGCAGTCGCTCAGATGCAGCAGCCAGGTGGGCTTCTCTTGGTTTTGGAATTTGGGATTGCAGCATCTCCCAGCCCCACGCGTTCCTTTGCAGCCTGACCAGTTTTTATGATGTGAAAATCCTCTAATCATAGACAATTCTCAAGCAAACTTGTGATCTCAAACATAGAAAATTTCAGCAAGCATTTGGGGCTTATAGGCTGTAGTTTTGCTTGGAAAATAAGTAGGAATCCACAGGTGAATTACTATGTGTCACATGTAACAGCAGACATGGGTGTCTTGGATTATTTTAGAGTAGATTTTTTTGAAAGAGACACCAACAGTCCTCACTGGGAATTTGCAAGCATCTTCTTTTCTGTTCTATTGTTCTATCAGATCCTTCATTTTCACCCATCTTACCCAACGCCCTTTGCCAGCTGTGCATCGAGTTGCTTTCAGTGTGCAGTGCTCCTCGCCGTGCACCCAGAGACATCCTGGTTTTCTCTCCTGTGCAATGTAAAGTTTGTCTGTAACTAACCTGTAGGTATGTATTGCAATTGTTTCCTCTAATGCCTGATCCATCTGTCTAGCAGTGAAATCCCCTTCAGAGTTTACTCATCTGGTTTCTGACCAAATTCGTGAAACTTACCAAAATCTCATGACTGAGAAAGCTTTGGGGAATTTCTGTGATAATCAGTATTTTCAAGTGGAATACTGTGATTGTGTTTAGACATCCCAAATGTGCATCGCTTTAAACAGAAGGATTTTTTAGGGGAGGAAAAGCCATAATGAGAACTTCTGAAGTGAAGATTTTTAGAGTAATTGATTTGGGGTGGAAGTGGGTCTGTGAGAGAGGCTGGCGTCTTGTCGCTGGAAACTCAAGAATATTTTGACTCTGAATGGAAAACAATTAATTTAAACTCAGGATTTCTGATAAACCTTATCTGCTGCCAATGTCCTCAAAATGATGTAAGCTTTAAATAGACCTGGGGCACAGGTACTTGGATATGAACAGGTATGCGGTCCTGTGGCATGCTAACCATCGTCCCTTAGTGACACGTGCAGAGTTTCTGTTTTGGCACTGCCTAAATGAAGGCAGCGTTAGCATCAACTGCCTTTGAAGCCATTACTCTCCTTGTGATTCTGCTTCTGGTTGCACCAGATCTGGAAGTTGGTGGCCCTGTCTTGTAGCAAGGAGGTTGGAGCTCGATGATCCTGGAAGTCCCTTCTGAACTAAGCCATTCTGTGTACCGACAGGTTATGTTTGTTCTGAATCTTTGGAAAATCTGGGAATATATATTTTTTTCTTTTTGTAATGGAAGCTAGAGAAAATAATTAAATCACTTTGTGTTGTTGCATTTTATTTCTTTTTAACCAAACAATATGAAATGAGTATGAGATCAAAATCGGGCAACAAAACAGCTGAGGTGAGTAAAGACTGTTGTTTCTTTGCTTTGTTCATGATTGGCATCACTGGTTTTCAAAGCTGGTTTTGACTGTTAAATCTAACTTGCTTCCTGCATCAACTCAGCTGAAGCGGAAGTGTAAGTGGGAAGGAACCCAGTGTTCTCTGACGTGATCTCAGCGGAATGACACATCTGCAGAGTCAGACACTTCAGTCCCCACAAACACCTGTTTTAATGAACAGCCAATTTGCTCATGTTTGCTTATGCCTGTAAATAACATCTGTTGCTGGCCAGTTGTCTACCTGAATACAGTATCTTTCTTCACCAGTGAAAGCCTCTGTTGCATAACTGGTCTGACTTATTTTTATCTGGAGATGGAGGTTGTCCTCTCTACCTTTAATACCCTTCTTGAGAGAACTGATAGAAAATAGGAAGTCTGCATCCTCCTGGGCAGGTAGAGCTCTTAGAGCTTTGGATACATACATACAAATAAACACATTTTTAGAGTGGGATGTTAGTAAAACACAGCATAGACTCACTGAGAAATGATGATGGATCAGTGTAACACTACAGACGTTCCCACAGTGAATCTGGCTTTAATGTTGCCTCAAGCTCCGCAATCCAGAAAGGTGCCCAAACCTTTTTAATGCGTGGGAAGCTGATAATGTGCTTTAGAGGAGCTTTTGTCTTAACAGCAACATCCTCCTGACAGCAGGCAGTCCCAAACAGCTTGCCAGCTAGAAGAGCCTGGGCAGCTGATCCATCCTTCTGGTGCTAGTTAAGAAGTAAATAAAGCTATTGCACTGTGTAATCTCTAAGTAACGTTCTGCCTTTTCCTTTGCAGATAACAGTCTGTTGTGTTTTTTAGTGGTGATAGAGCTAATTCTTTTGTTTTCTTCCCATGATCCACTACTGAAGCGAATTCAGTTATTTATTGCTTTTCTTACTAAACATTCCTAATGGCATTACCATCGTACCTTATGTCTGTAAGTGAACAGCTGCTTTTGACCTCTGGCCAAAAATGTAATAAGTAATGTTTTGCCTGCCGTGGAATTTTCACCTATAACAATGAATTGATGATACAAACAAGCAGGTAGGACTGAGGGGCTCACAAGTCAGAGCAATCACACAGTGAGATTTATGCAGTTTTAACCTTTCAGGAGCAGTAAAATAGCTGACCATCTTTTGAATCCAGTAACTCAAAATAGTACAGTACAGCCAGCAAGAAGCACATCTCTAACCTACTGAAAGTAAAACTGTCACCTGGGCCTTGCAGCAGATTTTTGTACACCAGCCTGTGCCGCTTTTTAACAAGATAACAATACCCAAATCTTTCATCCTCCATGATAATTCTGCCCAACAAATGGCATTGGTGATAAGTCAGGTCAGTGGAAACCAATCCAAGCTGCCTGTGGTTTGATTTACATTCTATAGAAGCTGATCTGCACAAAGTGCTGAGAAAACAAGAGGTGCTTCTGTGGCCCCTGGTTGAAAAGTGGGATTATTCACATTATTTCTTCTTACATTGTCTTTAAAAAGAAATATTCATGCAGTCTAAGCTCTGTCTGCTCAGTGAGAGAGGAAGCAACCCTTAAGCCTCATCTGGGCAATCAGCAGTGGTAGGTTGTTTTGAGTCTGTAATGCACCCTGACAAGGGAGGTCACTGAATTCAGTAGGCAACAATAAAATTTAAATTGAATAAACACAAGTGAAACCCTGGGACAAAATTGCAATCTTCTGGTTTTATTTTTGGGGCATTTGATGAACGCACTGGAATTTTCTGAGTGTCTCTCACCAACACTGCATGATAAATACCTGGAAAGCAAGTGACAAAGCCTGGAGGGGAGCTGGCTACTCTATGAGTACTGAGCAGAGATTTTTCATTTCATCCATCATTCAAAGCCTGCTGCAGCGCTTCCAGAACTTTACTAAGCATATCTAACGTAGAGTGGAATGAGACCGTTCTGTTTGTAACCTATGCAACTCTACTCCTGAACTGAACACTGAGTTGGTTTCCAATTGCTGCTTTCAGTAGCGTGGTTAATCCTACAGAACTCTGTGTGGCTCTGTGCACTGCTTTGTAGGGTAGGTGAAGTTATTGGATCTCAGAAGTCATAAACTGGAGCTCTGTGAATCACAAGTGACTCAAGCGGTGACACAGCTGGACCACAGGCAGTGCCAGGTGTAGTTTCTTGTTTCATAGAGCTTGGCTTTGGGAATTTGGGTTTGAGCTTAACACCTTTCAGAGGATGATGCCTGCAGTTTCCAACAATACAGTTACAAGCATTGGAGGCAGGGAAGGCAAACAGAAGGATATGATTGCTCAGTGGCCTAAAAGAGAAAGATATGCTTGTGCTCAGACAGAGCTGACAGGTGCATGTAGCTGGTTGAGTTTGTTGCTTTGGGTGTTTGCATTTGTTGCTTGAGCCCAGTGGACACTGCTGACAAGCTTTTAACTGCAGTGAACTAAAGGCCTGCAACCAATTACCTCACGGTTGCTGTGATAATCAGACTGTTGATCTCAGACTGTTTCTGGCCTGATTTTCAGAGCTCCTGCCTTGCAAAGCATTTCTCTCACGGTGCAGGAGGGCAGGGAAAGGGCAGCTCCTAGGGGAAGGAGGAGCTCGCCCAAGCAAGCTTCTCTTTGTTTCACTCTTCTTTGAACGTGGCTTTTTTTCTTCTTTGCTTGCCACGTTCTGAGAAGGCACTGAGCTGTAGCTGCAGTCATCAGGGGCACCAGGGTCTTCTTTTCACTTTCAGAAAGCAGATTGAGTTGGTGCTACAGAGGATGAGGAAATAATCGTATCATCCCGTGACTCCCAAAGAGTTGCTCTGGGGCCGTGCTCAGGTGCAATCTTGCAGCTGTAGCAGGTACTTAGAACTGAATTAACTGTGTCAGTCTCTGTAGTCAGCTCTGTCGGCAGGTGCCCAGTGTCTGGATCATCTAAATTACTATCAGAAAGGGTGAACATCATTTTGTTCAGTGGTTAAGTTTAGGAGAGAATACACAGACTTAGATTTCTTAGGGGAGCATGAAGAAGACTACCGTTTTTCTGCTTTAGTACAAATTTTTGTCATTTCTTCATGAGGAAGAGGAGACTGTGGGGCGTTTGGGCCATCATCCAAGGCTGGATTCCCCCAGTTGGGGGACAGCTTTGTGACCCTGCATCTTTTTGTCGGAGCCCTCCTTTTTGTTTTCCTCTCTGACTAGTTCCACATGTTACATTAAGCCAGGCTTCGAATTCACTGCTCCTTGCAGACCATGTGTTCACCTGCGAGGACGGTGTCTCTGAAGCAGAAAGCCACAGGTGCCCTTGCAGCACAAGCAGCAGGGAGGTCACCCCAAGGTGAGTTGCACAGCGGCTTCATTTCTCTGCTTGCAGCTCGCTGGCCTCGTGAGATTGAAGTCCAATTCAAAGAATCATTTTCCAAGAAAGAAAGCAAACAATGATCTCTCAGATCCATATCCTGTCATTCACCATTCAGACGTTGGACAATGGCAGCATTATATCACTGTCTTAACAGTGAATGTTGCTTCTAAATTTGTTCGTTCTATGGATGGAACGTGAAGCAGCTTCTTCTGATGAAAGAAAGGCTGGTTGTCTTTGATGTCATAGATAAATGCTTGGATAGTTTCTTTTTAATTGTTTTATTGCTAGAAGTTTTCAATGAAGCCATAAAAGAGGAGAAAAAAGATCAGCCTAATTGCCTCAAGATGGATATGTAATGCATAAATCTCTTGCTTAATGGATCTAGTAATACACCACCTGTTTCAGTTGCCTTTTCCCATTTAGAATATGAATGAATGCTTCTCTCAGATGATCACAAAGAGAAAACACAATTGTACCATCAAAATCTTTGTGATTTTTTTTTTCATTGAGGTTTGCTCATTCTTGTTCTGCATTTCAACTGATCTTAGTACATTTAACCTTGAGAAACAAGGTCTGGATATATAATTTTTTCCTTCATGGCTCCATGCCTTTTGGTGTTACCTGATCTTGGCAGGCTTTTTTGGTAGAGGCTGTTGAACCCCCAGCCTGACCTGTGATTCCAGACCTCATTTGTGGGTTTGACCTCTTCCTTTTTGGGTGCAGGGGGACTTCATATCCCCTGAGCCATTTCTAGAGATTTTCAGTGAACTTTAGTGAATAGAATCCTTCGGATTCCAGACAGGTTCTTCGCTGTAATGAAGCTGAGCTTTGGAAAAATTTGAGATTCTGGAGCTTCTTGTATCTGGAGGCTTTGTAAGTTCCAGTCCAAAATGAGAGAATTAAGGAGTCCAGCATGCATTAAAGTAGCAACTGAAAAGGAGGGTGAAAAGGGAACATACAAGCACTTATTTGACAAAAATCAAGATATGAACAACAAAATCAATCATACTACCAAAGGATGTAAGCTTAAAAAAAAAATCTTTCTACACCTTTGCAAGAAACCTGGGTAATGAGCAACAAGAGAGGGAATGCTAATGAATCAGTATGAATTCAAGCCAGTCGATAGAACAGAAATCTGATGGGAATGATTTGCACGATGGGAATGTTAAAATCCTTGTTTATAACCTATTTAAGAGCTGTGAGAAGTTGGTTTGCTGCTTCTGAGAACCTGGAAGCAGTTTCTGATTGCTACATGTGTTTGAATCGGTAGTATAGCTGTGAAAAGGCAGGATGGAGAAGGGGCAGAAGTCTGCAAACCAGACCATGACTTTGCAGCAGAAGGAGAACACGTTGCAAAGCCTTCCTCTACTAGTTGTGGGCTGGGGGAGCTGTTCCAGAGTGTTGAATTTCATTCCCATCACAGAGAGCTGGAAATCACACTTTGTCAGCAATAAAACACCTCCCAGAGAACGACATTCTTAGCAGGGGATTTATGTGTTAGCTTCATCCTGACAGGCGAAGAGAAATAGACCAGTGCAGTAAATGCTAGTTGAGTTTAAGCAGGCACAGAAGACCTATGACTTGGCAGTCTTGTTTGCACGTGATGTGTGTAGGGCCCAGACTGGTGGAAAAGCCTTCTAAACATAGCCATGGTCCTTTCACACTCTGCTCCCCTTGCCCAGAGAGCTCAGTGTATTGTAAGTCTCCATTGTCTGATCTTATCACCCTGCAACATCTGAATGGTGTCAGTGTTTGCCAGCTCTGTTTCAGTAGTTTGCTGCTTCCTTTTGGCCTGGCCACAGGAAGATCTCAACTCCACAGCAGCATCCAGTGCTTTTTTGTGTTTTCCCCACTTTATTCTGTCAATTCTGCAAAGAGAAGCTGAAGTGGCTGCTCTTGTTCCTATTCTTCCAAAACTGTAGTCATCCCAAAAGGTTTGTGGCAGTCAGGTGTTTTGTTGCATTCAGATACTCTTTCTGGTATCAGTTTTGTTGAGAGGTTCTGCTTACATTGCCTGCGGCAGAACTAAAATGACTTAAAAGAGCCTTAAAGAAGACACACACAGCATTGACAGAAGTGCTGTGGTAGATGAGTTTGAAGGTGAGAAAAACTGTGGATAAGAGTTGCAAAAAGTTAGAGAATACTTTATGAAAAGCATAAGAGACCAATAGCGGAATAATGTACCCGTGGAAAGCTCTTGTATCTATTAGGCTGAAGTGTATAACGAGATCTGATTACTGTGTGTTGATCCTTGATGAGTGTATGCTAGACTTACAGCCCATATTTTTATCAAGGGAAGTAATGGCTCTCCATCAGCACTGAATCCTACCCAAGAACCTGGCTTTGTCAGATCTGATAGGCTGCAGTCTGAGCCTCCCCTCTTGGTTGGTATAAGGGGATCTGAAAGTGGGAGTTCAGAGGGCACTTCTACCTTTGCTGTCTGCAAAGAAGCTGAATGTCCAACGTTAAGCTCTTGAGCCTGAGGTTATATCAGTGACTTCATTTTCAAAATGTTTGAAAATCCATCTGTAGCCCTTCCAAAGACAACAGCCTCGGCAAAAGTTCAGACCCTTGGACCGCTGGGATTCAATACATGGAGTGAAATTCCTGCTCTAAAATTGTTCCTTGTGCTGGAATGCCCCATTGTTTACATATAAGCTCTACGGAAGAACAGTACATGAGAGAAAATAATCTAATTCAGCCTAAAACATCTTGTTTGTATCTGCTGATCAATCCAAGGTCTGTTGGAGATGTAGGCCTTGGAGGCTGAGTAGTTGTCCATCCCCAGAACAAAATGGGGCTCATGCACCATGGGACTCACATCCTGAAACACCTCCTACACCATCCAGCCTTGTTTGATGCAAACTCTCTTGTGGTAGATGGAAATCTGAGAGATGCACCTGTGTGGAAAATTGGAACTAATAAGTTTTTTTTTTTAAGTATTTTTTTTTTGAAATTGAATAGTTACATCACTGCATTCCTGGCTATATAGTTATGCTAATAGTTTTTTGTTCTTAGTATTGATTCTGTGCTTCTGAAGTAACATATAGTTTTAATAACCCCCTTTGATGGTTTGCATTTACCCAAAACAAATACCAGATTATGCTTGCTTTTTATGTGCCAACTCTATTTCTGTTTTTATTTCCCTATAAATAAAGAGCTCACATCTAGTTACATATGCCTAAATGCCTGCAAAGAGAGATTTAATTCCAGAAGTTGTTCTTGTAAGGCAGTTAGATCTGATTTTTCTGCTAGCAAATTCTATTTTGAATCATTTCAACACAGGAGAGGAAAATAGACTGTGGAAGTTTGCTTATTCTAGTGGTCAGAATAACCACCTTTTTTCCTCAGTTCTGTTTTTTTTTAATGAAGAAAGGAGTCTAGAAATTTGTTGGGGCTATTCCCAAGGAAATAGGGGTGCATGGAATGATTCTGCCTCTTACAAGAAAAAAGTAATATCTAAATCCCCTGGTTTACCTAGGAACATATAAAGCATTTTCCTTTTTAGTAAATCTGGGGTCTGGTCTGTAGTGCCTGAAAGATGAGTTTGTAAATAGCTATACCAGGAATGGATGTGTTCACACTGTCCGATGGTTTTACTGTAGTCTGCAACTTCAGTTGCTGATGAAACCAAAACAGATGCTCAGAGGTTTTTACCTGCTTTTTCCTCATTTGATTTCTTGACTTCTAATTGTCTGATTTTAGGCTGTGGCTTTCTTAAAGGTATAGTAACGTTGCATTTTCTGTGTTTCTGAAGGTGAAATGCTGTTTACCAATTTCTCAGAAATGAAGGGTCAAAAACTTTAAACATATGGCAAACTCCCAGGGAAACTGCTGTGTCTGGGCCAGCGTTGCTAATGACTCAGTTTCAGTGGCTTCTACCAATTCCAACCATTCCCTTCTGTTGGATAGAATGATGCAAACTTTAGCAGTTACTGCCTGATTCAGACAACTCATCCCTTTGCCTGCAGTGTGTCATCACTGGCTATTCAGACAAAAGGGATGATTCATTACGACCAGGTTGTTGTTTATAGGATTATAAATTAGAACAATTACACTGTTGCAGAGATGCAGAACATCCTCCATCCGTTGCTGTCATGTCCGTGCATTACATGATTTAATGGAAGCCTCCCTGTCCAAGAAAGGAGGCACGAGCAACGAGGAATTAAAGCTTCGTAATTATGTACAATCAAATGTTTAATAATCTTGAAAAGGATTTAATTTGAACATAACCTGTAGCTGCAACCATAAAGACAAAGGCCAGTCAGCCATGCCTTTGTTCTTCGAGGATCTCCGTAACTGTGGTTCTGTTTCTTTCTTTTAGGACTTGTCTTTGTTTGACTATGATACTTGTCAGCATTTCCATGGAGAAGAAATAAGCTCTGGTTTGCAGGAAGAATTACCAGTGCTACGTGTTAAAACTTCCAAATGTCCCAAAAATGGTGTTGATGTTTTAAAAATGGCGACAGTGATGAGTGAGGTGGGGAATTTCTCCTTTTCTCTAAGAAAGTTTATGCACAAGGTCTCTTTAATACGTTTTCTCTATTCGGAGATGAATGGCCTGTGAAAGGTAGTGAATTGAGGATGAGGTAACAGCAGGAGAGAAAGAAAATGAGAGATGTTAGGAGATAAAACATGAACCAGGGTGGGAGCTGGAGGGAAGGAAGGAAAAAGCCATTGTGGGGAAGAGAGGCAGAGTGGTAGGAAGAGAGAAATAATCGTCATTCATCAGTGGGAAGAAAGACAAAATGAGAAGATTGGTGAATGAGAGAGAGTTCTTTTGTTTGTTTTCGTTTAAGAATTGTAAAATGTCTTTCCATACCATCCAGCCTCTGGAGAGCTGTCCTAACAGAAAAAGAGGTAAATAGGATACTTCACTTTGCTTGGCTGTTTACTAAGATGCCTGTTTGTTTAATGCAGTTTGATTAATGTCCAGCAGCTGTGTTCAAACCCTGGCATCCATGCTGCCCACTCCCTGAAACCTGCCGGAATTACTTTGAAAATCACAGCACATCCTGATGCTTTTTCTATTAAATATCTGTTGGCAGTATGTGTGACTGTTTAAAAGAATTCACACTGGATGCATGTAGATGGATGAGCCCAGACACGTGTGTTTATCTTCAGGGCTGCCCAGAGTTGTGCCGCAAACAGGGCAGCAAGAGTTTGTGTGCTGGGTTCTGCAGCTCTCTTTGTAATGAGCACAGATCATCTCTGTGGTTCTTTGCCGTGAATCATACAGTATTATAGTTATTGTTGATTATTGCCTGTGAAGTTGAGCATATGGTCCTGAAAGGGTTCTAAATGATTTTGTTTTCTATTTTATTGTTATCCATCGGATACATACAATCAGGCAACATAAGGCACTTAATTCTCTTCACCAATCCCTTGTGCGCAGTATTAGAACAATTCAAAGCAGTGCATATTTCAGCTGTCCTTTAGAGATGAATTATTGCTGCTTCTGCTTCACACAGAAGCTTGGAAACAGATTTCTGCATAAATATTATATTTTGCTTGCAAGTGAGGGTTTAAAACTACAGTTACGTGAGATATAAATCCAAATTATTCTCTACTTGTTTGAATCTGAGATGAATCTTTAATTAGGATATCAACATTAAATCTGAGGTGAGGGAGGAGGATAGTGTGCAATTTTATCTGCTTTGGAAGCATCTCGTACACTGGAGAAAACGTCTACATTCAGAGTGAGAACATAGTGCTAAGTTGGGGTGCCCATAACCCTGAAAGCATCTTGCATAAGGGCTCGTGCAGCTCTCTCAGCTGCTCTCCTTTTTGTTTCGGCTCAGAATTCAGTCTGAGAGGTGAAATGGCTCCAGAGGAGCTGAGGACAAAGCTGCTACAAATGAAAGAAATGGTTTCCTTCACTGTCCACATATTCCTGAGGATAGCTGAGCTCTGCTTTTGAGCAGACAGTAAGTCACAATGCTCAGTGTGATCACTGCCTCACATATGTATATTCCTGTATGTATGCTGTCCTTCTGGAAAGTTCTGCACCCATGTGATGCATTTCTGCAATGAAGAAGCCAACCAGTCCTTTGTTGTTTTTTTTTTTTGGCTTTATCTCCTCTAGTTGGTGGTTAAGGGAACAGAATGGATAAATCACAAAAAATAACATCTTCTGTCCCTCTGCCCTCATAGGGAAATTCATTGCAAAGCCATTTCATTCTGAGGTACAGTATTGTATTACCTGCATCTCCTGCTCACTGTAATCTCTTTTTCTGTGTCACTTATTAAAAATTCTGACTTTCAAACAGCTACATAAATTCCTTTAAACATCTCCTGACTCAATAAAAAAGGGAGGGAGAGATTAAATGGAACGCTCAAGCTTCGTTCCATCTTCTCACTCACAAAAGTGTTCACATAAACTGTGAAATAAATCTTTCTGTCCTGTCAGGTCATTTCAATAGCTCTGATATTATTTACAGTCTCATCTGTATAATCCTTAGTCAGAAGTAATCGGAAAGTTCCCCTTTGTGCAGCTTCCAGCCAGCTCGCACGATATTTTATAAGTGGAAAGTGCCAATCTTTTGCTTAACTATGGGGCAGATAGCAGGCAGGGATCGTGCACTGGGAATGCGTGGTAGTTCTCCAATGACAGTAACGTTCAAGGAGATGAAAAATTCTGGAGATGATTTGCCCTCCTTCCGTTGTGCAGTAAAAAAGTTGGAAGTGAGCTTCTGTGGGACGTTTCCAAAGGTGATGATGTGGGGAAAGCGGAGTCTGGTTCCCATTTTGCGTGGAGCTGTGGGAGTTGAGAAAGGCTGGGGAACAGGATGCTCCTTTGTGGGCTCTTGCTTCCTGGGTAGTTCTGTGACAGACACGATATAGAGAGACAAGCAGAGCAGCTGATAGCCAACAGGAGCACATTCAAGAAGGAGCAGAGGAAAAGACCAAGAACACTCTGCTCATTTTGGACCTTAAGTGCTGTGACTCCTAGCCCAGACTTTTTATCAGAAGAGCAGAGTTTCAGTTAAACCCACAGGTGCTATCCATCCATCTATCCATCCAGGAAACACTCCATATCAGCTCCCACACCTTGCTGCCTGCTTTTCCCTCGCCTGCAGGCAAAGCAGCAGCGTTGGGGAACTTTTTCCCCTTGCAGCCGCGCTGCTGACTGGTGCTTGCCTGCCTGCTGCACCTTGCTGCTCATCCCATATCTTTCAAAGTTCATCTATTCAGGCCTCCCTCAGGGAAGGGCAGCCCGGGAGGGGATGCTGCAGATAATCCTGTTCCAGGTAATGGCTGGAAAATAAATCTGCCCTCCTCTTCTGGGCTGGTGAGTAGTGGTGCTTGTAGCAGATATTCTCTTGCATGCCTAAGAACTGTTATTATAGGCTGCTTGTTGCATGAAAGACTTCTTTTGTTCTTAAATGTAGAAGCCTTTGCTGCAAATACTTTTAAAAGCAAATCTCATCACATCTGCTTCATGCGGTTTAGAATTCTGTTAGGCAGCTTTTTTGCAGGTGTTTGCTGATATTTTGCTTTTGTTTCTGTTGTCCCACTTTGATTCAGTCTGAAAATCTTCCAATTTGATGCCATCCCGTACATTGTAAGGCTGTCATAGCTGTGAGAGGCTGAGATGCCATGGTGCCTAACCCTGTTATGCTCCATAAAGGCAGAAGTTAGAATCCCTGAGTATAATCTTAGCCACTAACTCTTTTCTAAACCCTTTACAAATGGACACAGTATCATTTGTCATGTATATTACACTCTGACATATGAAAGAGAGATAGCTCATACCATCATAATTTAGGGTAAACTCCATTTCTAGTCTGACTTACTTTTCTGGATAGTAATGGCAAGGAAGTGTTGAACACACGTGGAATTTTGCTTCTGTTTAGTGGTTTTGGTAATAAATTTATTTATTACCAAAGTGAGTCTTGGGCTTTAGTTATTCGGTGGTACCTTAATTTGCATATATATATATATATATTTTTTTTAAGGTTCCTTACTTTGCCGTATAATTTAGATTCTGTCTGTGCTACTTCAGCAGAATCTCCCAGCGTTAGGCTTACGAAGACCACATGCACACCAAAAAAGGCAGATAGGTTCAGGGAGCAGACGAGTGCAGTGTGTGGCTCTGTGGAAGGGCCTGCTGACTCCTCTGGTGCCTTGCCTGCTCAGCTGTGATGCATTTCTCACAGGCACCTCTCTGCTGTGCAAGTTAGGCCACTTGCTGAAGGAAAGGCTGGTATCTGGTATCAGTGGGGCTAGCCACAACCCTCAGGTTAGCACAACATGAGTCAGAATGTCATCCTACAGATAAAAGGCTCATCCTTCATTTCAAATCAAGCTGGCGACTTTGACTTTTCCCACCAACAATCCCTCATTTATTTTCTTCTCCCATTTCCTTCACAGTGGTTGTTAATTACAGAGTTCCTGTTCTTCTCTCTGGCATCTATTTTCCAGTGTTTTGCATGAAAGTGGTAGATAATACGGTGTGTGTGTCTCCTTGGAGATTTGGCACTTCAGAGAACGGAGCTGTAAAGGGATTTGGTGGTAATCCATGTTGTTTTGAATAGTTTATGACGTTGGTAAAAATAGTTGTTACGCTTCCATAGTAAATTGCTGCAGGTTTCATGCAAGCATTGAATTTCTAATAGTCCTTTGCAAACTCTCAGTTGTTTTGGGGGCAGGAACAATTGTTTCATGGTTCTGATTATTTTCTCCTTGATGCTAAATATGCTGTAAGGCATCAGTGGTGTCACACTGAAAAAAGGAGCTCCTGTTTGTCAGCTGTAGAGCACATGCAGCTGTGGCTTCCTTCACTTGGACGTGGTTTTGGTGCCCATAAGGAAACCTCTGGATCTATATTGATAGCATGTTATCAGAACTGGGATGTAACACCAGTGCTGTCGAGGGTGGGCTGGTAGAGCTGAGACCTGCCAGGCCTGTGCACAGGCACTATGATTCCATGGGGAAAATGAGGATGTCTTTCTCAAAGTGTCTTTCAACCACCTGTGACATTTGAGCGAGAGCGCTTGGAAAAGATGCAGGAAGACTGTATGAATTTAGAAGCCAGCTCATAGGATAATTATGGTTGTGTCTCAGCTGTCATATTTTATTAGCCCAAAGGAACAGAGAAGGCTGACAAACACCAAATGACTTTCAAGGAACCAGTTGTAGAAAGTGTTAGCTCCTGGCGGCACTGATGTCCCACTGAGCTGCTCTGACAAGTAGCAAGAAGTTTTGGCTGTAATGAGAAAAGACAAAGGCAAACTACTGGTGAGTCCTTTCAGTCTCTTTTTAACAAGGTGCAAAATACTTGCAGATTTGACACCGAGTATCTAAGTATTTATTTTCCTGTGAAATTCATGTAAGTCATCAGGACAATTTGTTGAGAAAGCTGGAGGTTTCTATTTAATTTAAACCAGAAAGGGATTTTGATGTTTGATATTTGAGATCTGCATTGAAATTGAGAGGGGCTGTATCCTGACCCTCCTTGGAATGGGAGGCTGGGAGAAACGCAGTCTGCCTGCATTCTGCTCTGCCTCTGCCCCGAGCAAAGCCTGCCAGATGAATTAGTTGTGCATCCCAAGAGCTGAAGTCTGGATACTCAAAGCTATGAAATCTCTCCTGGATGTCTGGCCAAGAGGAGATGCTTCTCCTTAAATAGTGCACGGTGCACTACAGGGCTCATATGGAGCTCCCCTGGCCTCCTGGAGCTCTGTGGGACCTTTTAAGGGTGTGTGGGATGAGCTGTGCGTGTTGGGGCTGTCGCACATGGTGAGAACTGATGACCCAAGTTAAGAAGCTGCTCTTGCCATAGCAGGTGCCTGAGTAAATATGTTGAAACCTGAATAGATATTCCTGATTTTTAAAACTGTGGCCTTGTCTACCACATTAAAATGTGTATTCAAGATAACTAGAAATATTAATACACTACAGGAAGCTGGCATAGTATTTCTCTGCATTCCTTGTACTAAAATAGATTTTCCTTCAACATTAAAGTGGTAATCTCTGAGGTATTTGTTATTTCCAAAGAATTAATGATCATTCAGTCAGCTAACAGCCCAGGGCAAAGCAGAAGGGTTTAACGCTGTGCCAAGTGGTAGCTGCTTGTAGGAGCAACTGCTTTCAAAGAATTAGTTATGCAGAATGCTCTCACAATGTGCCAGTCAGCTAAATGGTTTACAGCATTAATAGTCTGCTTGTTTTTCAAATCATTTACCCTCGTGATTTAGATGCTGCAAGTTGGATTCACAAATCTAATCACTGCTTATGGATGAGCCGATATTTAACCAACCCGTAAGTGTGTGAGCTTATTCTCAGTTAAAAAAAAAAAAAAAAAGCAAAGGGTTGTATGGCTAATGTTGAAAGAGTCCTGAGGACGGAATCCTGTGGATAAATCAAGCCTCTGGGTTTTTTTTTCCAGAAAGTAGATCTCATTCACGGTCCGATGCAATCAGTATGTTTGCTTTCGTGCAGAGCTGTAGCAGTTCCTCTTCTGCTCTCTTGTGGGTGATACCAGGGCTGTTACAGGAAACATTGGTGTGCTTAATCCAGACTGAACTTGAAAAGCTGCCATTGTTCTGAAGTCCCACACAGCAGAGGCACTCAATTTCCACGTATTGCAATACCACTGGCAATGCTGTAGCTAAAGAATATCTTCAGACCTTGAAAGTTTCAAAGTCACTGCTCAGAAATATGGAGGCTGCCTGATCTAGAGCCCCAGTGTCTACTCCCAGAACACTAATTCAGCTGATGGTCACGTGAATGCAGTGTTTTATCCTTATATCTTCCCTTATCTGAAAACTGAAAATGGAATATAGCTTGTGCTGTCAGGCAACAGTACAAAATGAAACATAATCACCACAGCCCTGTTTCTTTTTGTGCGCTAAAACCCAATTCTAGGGTGCAGGTTCAAATGCTGTTAATAGAAATGGCAATTACTTCTAGGTTTCCTTCCTGTTCTATGGCTTTGTTGTTGTTTTTTCCCTCGTATCTGCAAATGTGGTGTGGATAGTTGGTGTAACAACATGTTTGCCTTGCACTCTGTGGGTGCTCACCCTCACTAAATGGTGCTGGAAAGTACTTGTAGACTTTCAGCAGTGATAGCAGCACTTGTATCATTGTCTGGTTAAGATTACTGGATGCTTTCCACTGTAAGACACTATTTTTCTTAATCTTCATTTACTGTGGGTAAAATGTAACCTTTGAAATGATGTTTTCCATTCTGAGGGTGTGCCTAAGCAAGCAAACAATTAACTGAAATTGAAGCAATTCAAATGCATCCAGGAACACAGCAGAAGAAAATCTGTTTAATAGCGGCTTCGCAAACCAAAGCTTGCTCGTTTGGAGATGAAAGCAAACATGAACTTAAGGAACGTTTCACTTGAAAACCTGTCCAATGTGACCAAGCTATGCACATAAACATCCAGACTCTTGCAGCTTTCGTATTTTCTGTCCTTATTTTGGGCTTGCCTACATGGACAAATGCAGTTGGATCCAACCTCTGTGTCGGATCTGGCTATCCAGAGGAGATCTGTTGGAAAGAACTGCTTTGAACTTTTACCTTCACTCTGTCTATGCAAAGAAGAAGAGCACTTTATCCTAACACCTGCCCTGTGAAGAGGACAAAAGCAGCTAGTGGTAGCTGTGGTTTATCTCACCAGTGGATCTGTTGTCTGGAGCCCAGTCAAGGTATCTCTTAAGAAGACTTGATGCTCCCAGAAGGACAAACTTGGGGATGTGCTTTTCCTGCCTGTGTGAATTTCCTGGATCCCATGAGCCTCTGGGATGTTGGTGTAGCACTAAGAAGGTTTGCAGAGGGTTCCCATTGGCCTTGCAAATAAGGCTTTTTCAGTGAGGAAATGAACTTGTCTTCCTTAAGGAGGAGAGAATTGAAAGCTGGGTGGAGGGCAAACAGCCCTGTATGTAGCTGAAAAAATTCCATAGATACAGGGGTGGTTGTTAATCCTGAGCTGTGTTTTGTGTATTTTCTAAAGCACCCTTTTGTGGCTTCTGCCCACAGCTGCATCCTGAACCTGGTTCCCACCCCCTGCACTGAGTGGGAAGCATCTCCTGCAGTGGGAAGGACACAGTCTTGGCAGCCCAGGTCCCATCCTAGCAAACACTAACCATTACCATGGATTAGAGTTGCCTGTAAATGTCAGGATATTTGCTATGCAGATATAATTTCTCCACTTACAGTGTCGTTCAGTGGTTTGTATTTGAAACTGTTCCTTTTATTGCTACTGCAAGAGCTGATGTCTTCATCATGTTATTAATCTTGGATACTTCCTGCGTACAAATGCACTGTGCAATTTAAACATCTAAGACTTCATTCAGAACCAGTCAAATTCTAAAAGACATTCCTTTAAATGACATTCACAGTCCTGCAATTTTACCTTTTAAATATCGGTTGTATCCCATGGGAGCATTGTGTTTCTCATCTTTTTATTGTTTTAAAGTCTAGTAATAATCACCTTTGGCTTTTCTCTTTCCAAAGTGGATGTCTTTCATTTGAATGAAGATGGGCTGTCTTGAGAAGACTGTTTATTTTTGCAACAAACCTATTGATACAGAGAGCTCCACCTCATTGTTGAAGAGAGCAACAGCATGAAGCAGCTCAGCAAAAAGAGAAGGGAAATTTAAAAAAGAAAATAGCTGTTACTGTCCAGGAACTGATTCAGCTCGTGTATCAGTAGTCAGAGATAGTGCATTACTTGGCAGGAATTGCTTAAAGCTAATGATGGTAAAAGGAAAGGCGAAAAAAATGAAGCAGGCTGTTATCTGAGGTACTTGCAGGCTGAGAGGGGTGAACTTTCAACACAAATCCAATTCCTATAGAAGTACAAATGTGCCCCATCTTTCAATGGAAACCAAGGAGTATTCAGACTGCATGGGTAGTTTTTTGAAAATCCTCTTAGAAGACATTTACATAGGACACAAAGCATGTTTCCATCAAACTATGTCCTGTTGCTCTGTTATCCTGTTATGAGTTTGATGGGATTTTTTTCCCCACAAATAAGGAGACCTGCTTTTCAGTTTGTGTGTTGTGATTTAATATTATAAGGAAAGATCTTAAAATAGTTCCGTATTCTCAGACATGCAGATAATACAAACTGCACTTCACTAGCACTAGAGGAATTTATATTTATTTAATAAAGGGAAGACACTTTGACTTTTTACTGGTTTCTGCATGAATTTCTATTTATTGCAAAACGCATACACCACTGATGCAAATACAACTGAAATATATGTTCATATAGAAGTACACGCACACCCTCATGTACAAGTGCTGTGACAGGAGCTAACATGGCCTAGTGCCATTGCTAACTCATTAGGTGCCTGTTAAAAACATGAGATCCTTCCATTGAGCTCAATGGACTTTGGACGTGGCATCTCTGAGGGGCTAACGGTACAAGCCCTGGTTCCATACGCCCCTATTCCTGCTTCATGCATGGGTCTGCCCTGTCTGATGTCCACAGGACCTCTTGCAGTGCGTTAATCAAGTACAGACTTCATACACCTCTTCCTAAACACCAGCTCAAGGGGCAGGGCTGAACCTGGGCAACCACACAGCTGAGATAAGCAGCCAAATGGGGACAGTAGGGCTGTTTCCATTTCAGTCTACCTGTATGGTGCTTCACTTGTCTCTGTGTGCTGCTGTGCTGCATGGAGCAGCTGGCCCACCACGTCCCTCCATCTGAGCGGGTCAGGCAGATAATCCCTGCGGTAGAGAGCTACAGTTTGATTCTGGTAGTAGCTTGGTTTGGTTTTGGAATAAATGTTGGGAAATATTTGGATCAAACTTTCTTTTTTACTCCTCAACAACAACTTCAGCTCCTCAACAGACAACTTCTGGCAAGACCTCAGAAATCTTCTAAGGATGATATTTGTGCATGTGAATTTCGATTTGCACAGTTGTGACATCTGCTATTGCCTAATCAACTTCCAAAGAATAATAACAATAATCATGGAAAACAGATTTAGGAAATCTGTGCTTTAATTAAATCTGCTAAGTGTCAAGTTTTGTTATAGCACTTTGACTCTCTGACTGTAAGTTTTGTCTTCTCTCTTATGACAGAATTAATCTCAGCCTGGGGCAGAATTCTACCTTGTATTTGCTTTACTTTGCTCAGAGCTCTTTACTCCGGAAGCGCTTCTGTTCTTCTCCTAATCAGACTGATTTGTTCCTGAGCTCCATGAGCCATTGCTCTGGAGCTGAGCGCTGCTGCTCACCCGCACTCTTAGCCGCAGTGCGAACCTCAGTGGAGCACCAGAGAAGGGGCTGTTGCCTTGCTCTGTTTTTTGTTCTGTGCTACTAGCTTCCCAAAAGCCCCACTTGCAAGTGCAGAGTCCAGTTTCTAGAAGAGGCCCAGAATTTCTGAATAGGAGGATAACTGCACTCTGCATCTGTTTTTCCCAGGCTCCAAAGTGCTGGAATAAGGCCTTCCCAATGACAGCATCGCTGGGGGATGGCTGCTGCCTTCTCTCTGCAGGGGGGAAGTTGGGCTGAAATGATCTGGTTTTCAAAAATAGGTTCTGGGCGAGTTTGACTCTGGTGTCACCTAGCTCGCTTGTCCCCAGGCGCCAGCTGCATGTAATGGGCAAAAATAAAGAAATAACTGGAGTCTTTCTGAGCTATAAATGTAACCAGCAAATAGAGGAGTTTGGTGTCCCAAAATAGCGTGTCTTTTCGCTGACTGGCAGAAAGGGAGTGACTCAGACTGGCTGTGTACATACTCTGAAATAGTCTTTTCGAGTTTGGAGACAAAGGCCTTTACATCCATTTATAAAATTGCCTTTAAAATGCTTGTGGATGAGTTAATCACATGGCCATCTGATTAGACATGAATGACTTTGCTATTTTTTGTGTGATTAGGTCATGCCCAGAGAATCGTAAGATAAAATAGAATTTGATGTGTCATTTGAGGGTGACTAATAAAACATAGCTGAAACACGGCAAATAAGGATACAGTGCAAATTGGAGTTTTTCAAGCCAGTTCCACAATGCTCCGTTCTTCACTTGCCCTGCTAGATCCTGTCCTTGATGATGGTGATGGAAGAAGCAGATCCTGGATTGCATAGGTGCAGACCAGAGCCCTGCTTCATCCCTGCTCGTCTTCATTCTCTGCAAGCCTGCCTCTAGCTCTGGGTCATGCTGGGAGCTCTGCACCTCATATTCTTTCCCCACTTTCACAGGAAGATTACTCTTCCCCATGATAGTGCTGCGGTGCTGGTTTGGAGAGGTTGCATGCCACTCAAAATCAGAGCGGTTGGATTCTGAAAAATGATGGAAAACCACAAAACTCAGTAACAAGAGCAAATGCACCCTTGCAGTCTTCCAGTTTTCAGAGAATAGTAGAATCAATCTCTCATGGATGAGCTGTGTATTGCCTCACTTGACTCAGCCCCAGGCTGCTGCTTGGCTTCGTGGGGTCTCTGCCCTGTCCTGCTGGTACCCTGCAACCCCTTCTAATGCAAGGATGTGCAGCAAAGCAGCTGAGTGAGCTGTAGGCTCTCAGAGTCAAGATGCGCACGCACATAAAGAGCATTAAATATTTTGTAAAGCGCAGTAGAGGAGGATCTGAACCTTTTCACTTTCTGACTTTCATCTTATGGTAGATACCATCGTGAAGCTCTCAGTAAGCTGACACCATTGCCAAGATAGCTGTAACTTATTAAACTCCTACAGCAGTGGACTTCTGATTACAACCTCAGAGAGCAAGAGATAGACATCAGATGAACCGTGGTCCTTACAGTGCTTATGTAGCTTTAATTGTGAGCTGCATCTGATTGCTGTCAGTTAGCTGTCAGATGCAATACTAGCAAAGGAAAAAGCCTACAGACAGCTGGGAAAGGGCTACAAAGATGGTTGGGTCCTATAGTGTCTTCATTATGAGGAAAGGCTGAGAGCCGTCGGGCTGTTTTTCCTGGAGAGAAGGCTGGGAGGGATCTTATCAGTGCTTATACATATCTAATGGGTGGGAGTTAGGTGGACGGGGCCAGGCTCTTTTTAGTGGTACCTAGCTACAGGACAAGGACAGCAGGCACAAACTGGAACATAGAAAGTTTCATGTGAACATAAGGAAGAAATCCTTTCCTGTGAGAGTGACAGAGCCTGGGCACAGCTGTTTGGAGAGGTGGGGGAATCTCCTCTGGTGATGTTCTGGTGAGGTTCTGTGATTCTGTGAACAGGAAACACACAATTAACTTGATTATTAGGGTGCACCATCCTTTGAGGTGTCTTCTTTGCAACCCTAAGAACTTTGTGTTGCACCTGTCAGCTTTAACAAACGAATGCCAGCTTTGCTGAGTAATTCTCTCTAGTGCTGGCAGTCGACTAGGGGAATAAAATCTACACAGACTGACACAACTGCTGATACGAAGAGGCTTTGAAGGGCACTCTCTTCACTGCTGTAATAAAAGGAAGTGGTATTGTGTCCAAAACATGTTGTAGTTGGTTTGTAGTAAGTGAAAAAGCTCACTGATTAAATAAGACAGGACATGTTACATGCTTGTTTGGATGTACCCAGTGGAACTCCCTGACACTCGGTCAGGAAAGCTCTGCCCAGCTGGACAGTGGTGGTCAGCACCTGCTCAGCATCTCTCTCCGCGCAGATTTAAAACAGAGTGCTATCAGCTACTCAAATTGGAAGGATGATGGAGTGCTTGATGTTTTACTCAGTGATGACATGTTTAAGCCACGTGGTGTTTGGTAATATATGGTAGAAATTTAGATATCTGTGGGAAAAATCAATGGAACACCAAGTTGTGATTCAGCTTTGTATTGTGACAAGTCTACCCTGGCGTTGTTCAGTGTGCTGTGTTTTCTTATGATGAATTTTAGAATTTGGCAGGCCCAAACCTTGGAGTTACTAATAGTGCTGTATTAATATTGTATACTGATGTGCACAATCAGATCTTTCTTAATTTAAATTCCCATTAAAGTGGCATAAATGAAATCCCACCATGCTGGCTGCTGGCACTCCATAATGCCACTTTACCCATTACCCTGTCACTGTTTTACAGATCAGGGATTCTGGGGCCTCGAGTTTGGATGCTGCCAAAATGCAACTCAAAAGCTTTGAGATGCACTGCAGTCACATAAATAAGACTAGAGAGGAAAAAGTGTCAGTCCTGGGTTATTCTTGCTTTCCAACATCTTCCCACTTTTCGGAAGTCAGGTTATGTTCTTGCTGTACAAAAGATGACAGTGAATTCTCTTTCTTAGAAGGGACTTAAGAGTAATGGGTTCAAGGCTTAAACACTTCTTCTGTTCCACAACAGCTCTGAAATGACTGCCTTACAGAGAAATATGAATAATCATTAAAAAAAAAAAAAAAAACCAACAGAAGAAACCTGTAGGTGGGAGAGAGATGCTAAATAAGGACTACTGGGAAAGAGTGCAGTCATCAGCAGGTATAAGAAGAAGTAAACTATTATTTCTTACATAGACGTGAACCACAGTTTGCTATTCAGAGGAAGAGAGACTGAAAGAAGAGTAGTTTTAAGGTATATAGAAATCATCTCCTCAGAGATGATAAAGCATGCTGCCAGAGCTCAAGGAAGAAATGAAAAAATCCTGTTTGATTGAGAAGTTGCTGAAAACAAAAATAGTTTTGAATGCAGTGTTTTCAAGAACTAGTGTGTTAGCATCAGTATATTCCTGGGGAAAAAGAACCATGTGTGGGACTAAGATGACAAGGTGACTCAAAGACAGACTTTAGAGTACTTGATGTCATCCTGATGAAGGCAGTTGTGATAAATTGTAGAATCATAGAATCATTAAGGTTGGAAAAGAACACTAAGATCATCCAGTCCAACCCCAGCTTATCTCCACCATGCCCATGGCCACATCCCTCAGTGCCACATCTCCGTGGTTCCTGAGCACCTCCAGGGACAGTGACTCCACCACCCCCCTGGGCATCCTGAGAAGAGCCCTGGTAGCTGGTATGTCATTAAGGAGGTGGTTCAGAAGTGCCTCAGTCCTCTAAAGATGAGCCCTTTAGTTGTTGAATTCATCTTTTTGGGTGAGCAGTGAAGCAGTCTGAGATGTTACTTTACAAGTAACCCAAAAAGAACAGGCTGCAAGAGAGAAACAGTTTGCAGAATGTCATGAACGATAAAACCATTATTTCAGAAGCAAAAAGGGGTTGGGAGTTGATGTGTGTACTTGGGAACTAAGCCCGTGAGGATTTAAATGTTCTAATCAAAATGAATAAAAAACAACAGAATGTTTAAAGAAGCTTATTTCTATAATAATGGGAAATGTTAAACACAGATTTACAAGCCTAAATAAGAATTCGGGTCACAAAATGGGTTGAGACATCATACTGGCACCATTAAGTAGATGAAAGAGCTGCATTCAATCTAACAGATAGTTCTCAGCTAGCTCTGAAGCCAGTGATACCATACTGCTTTAGTGATCCAAGAAATACCTGCTTCACCTTCCCACGGGGCCACAGCCAATGTGGGCCCTCCCCTTGAGTGCCTGGGGCTGCACCAGCCCTGTTGCTATTGCCCTGGCCATTGCACACATCACAGAGCTCAGTTTTTACAGGGCGGGGAAAATGTTGGGGAAAACATGAGGGCAGTGACCAGGGAGCTCCATAGTCATCCTGCTGAAATCAGTGGTTGTATGAATTGTAGTTGCTAAGTTCCTGCCTGCTCCAGGAATTTATCTAGTCCAGCTCCTTTTTGAACCATGTGGGTGCTGGTTTGCCACCCTAATTCCTGGAGAGGAACCATGACATCCTCTCAGTGGAAGCACCGTCTTTTCTGTAGTTCCACGGGGAAATCTCCCACTTCAGGTCCTCTCTGTGAGTTACTGCCAGTAGAGCAGCTCAGGTTAAAGCTTTTCATTCTGTTCTGCTAAAACCAGCTGGAGCACTGGCTCTGCTTGCCATCTCTTCTCAGATACAATCCTTTTTCCTCTCCATCAGCAGAAGGCCCTGGTAATTTCCCACTGCCTTGGTGTGCGTAGATGCACATGTTTATGGGAGAGAGCATGCAGAGCTGAGAAGGGGCTGGCTGACTGTGTGTGCCATGCATTTGCTTGCTCTTTGCTGTGACATCAGAGGTATTAAAACCTGAAATTTCAAGGCTCAGTTAAGCAAAGCTTGTGCTGAAGTCCATCACTGAACACTTGAGCATTTGCTTGTATACCCTGGTGGGCATCAAACCTGGAGCTTCTTTCTATTGCAACCTGAGCTGGAGAGGTAATGTGGAGCCTGGAGCACAAGCACAGCTGTCTCCTGTGGGGCTTTGGCCCTGTGCATGTCTACCTGTTAATCGTCTAGCAGGCTGTAAGCACTTTCTGATCTCCAGGACTGTGCAGAATTGTACCTTGCTGCAGCCAGGAGTAAGAGTAGAGTTCAGCATCACTCTCAGGTGTCACAGTGAGAGGTCCTGCAGCAGGGGCCTCTGTGACAGCCATCCCGTGCACCTGCAGGTGGGAGGGATTGCACCTGCCCGCTGCTGCTTACCTGGCAGACCCCATGTGTAGCTGCAGTGCGATGTGGGGAGGTGCTGTGGGATATCTGTTCAGGAGCTCTACAGCAGGGAATGTAAACACTCCTCACAAACCTGCAGTAAAACATGTGCTTCTGGCATGAGAATGTGAGCAGCACCACTGTTAGTGTGTCAGCAGCTGATGCAGACAAGAATGTCGAAGGCATGTTTGAGTAGTTCCACTCCTAGGGCTTCATGCATAATAAGAAGGCAAAATGGATAAGCAAACTCTCCTCTTGTTTTACAGATCTCTCATGCCAGCTTTTTTTTTTTTTATGTTTTTTTGTTTGTAGGTTGTTGTTTTTTTTGCAAATGGAGCTAATTGAAATGAAATCACCTAACAAGAGAGTTCAGAGGCTTGACCAAGGCTGGAACATTAGAATGTTTATGTTTAATGTGGTAGGAATGCTTACAGTTCATCTCACTTCTCTTTTTGCAAGTGAATACTTCCTACTTCAAGGCCTGTTCTAAAATGTGCCTGAGTTTTTCACTCATGTGGCCTTTGGGGGGTTTTTTTGGAGAGATGACAGTTGTGGAAGAGAGGTGATATAGGGAAGTCCCTGACTGCTGAAGAAAGCCACATGCATCAGAGTATAGAGGGATTCACAGTGAGGTGCTGCCTTGTGTATTTGCTGCCACAAAAATTTGCTGCTTTCCTTCTGGATCTTCTATAGTGTTCACCACAGACTAGCTGTCTGAAGTACAAGAAAAGGTTTTCCCAGTATAATTTGTACAATTTTTAGGCTTAGGATTCTGTTTACTACAGTGGCAATCTGTAGATTTTGTCTATGCTTGTCAGTGTAATGTCTGTTGTTTGTTGATGATGGAGCCAACCTAGAGTAGCAGTGGTGGTGAGTTAAACTTGAACAGAAGCACCTTGGGATGCCACATAAGGGCTGTGGGACAGAGCTAGGCTCAGTTCTAGGTAGCATATGAAATTACCAGCAAATTTTGGTGGGGAATATCACCAGAGAGGAGCTAGTAATAATGAATGAGCTGTCCTTTGCAGAATAATGTTAAAGATGTGGTTTAGTAGTGTTACAGCAGGAGCAGGGCATACTGCTTTAATATCTGTGACTGTGAAAGGTGCTGCTACCTGATAGAAGCAGATTTTTCATTCGAGCCAGTAGTTCCCTCATTGCTGCCCTGCAGTGTTTGATGATTAAAATAAGCTATTACATCTCTTTGAAAGTAGAAAACAAGTTCATGTGCATGGACAAATGTATTTATTTTAAGGTCAGATAAAACGAAGCACCATTACATCCGAATTTACCCTTATACTCTCAAACTAAGCCCACAGACTCGCGTCTGTGCAGCGATTATTCTGCAAAGGCATCTGCCAACTGAAAACTCAAGAAACAGGAAACACACTGCGTTGTTTTGCTCAGTGTTAAATGTAATGCCTTGTTTCCCAAACGAATTTGTCAGGCTTCAGTTCCCAACCACTGGTTCTTCTTGTGTAATTTCCCTGCTCAACCCAGGAGCCTCTAAGTACCCAGTGTTTGTTTTCTCCCTGGGAAAGGGCTTACATTGCATAAACTTGTCACTTGTCAGTCTTCTTTTCACAAAATAAAAGGTACTGAGATTTCTGTAGTCTCACCATAGCCAAGATTTTGGGTCTGTTTTCTACGTTCTCCCCAGCTTTTCTGAGACAAGAACACACTCTGTGCTAACAGAGGTCTCACAAGTACTGTATGCACTTCTCCATTTCTTTTTGTTGCCCTCTGGTATTCACAGATAAGGAATAAATTAGCATTTTCATCTGGCTGAGATCAGAATGGGAGCTTGTGTGTATATGTAAACACCTGTATAAAGTGCTTTACAATAGTGCAGATCCTCTCTGGAGTCACAAGCACACTGCCCTTCCTGCAGATAGATTTGCATTTATCGTCTCTAAAGGCCCTGCACTTCATTTGACAAGACCCAGCTTGCTGACAATCTCCTCACCATGCATCCCCGAACCACTTAGTCACCTGCAAATGAGTGTAAGTGATCTTGTGGTTGCTTCCAGGGTGTCGGAGAGCCCCCCTGCATGCAGTAGTGCCTGTGCCTGTTGGTGCAACCCCTCCTGTGGGGCACAGTCCTGGCAGACAGGGCATTCATACCCACAGCTGACATCGCTGTGCCCTGTTTGTCCAGCTGTGTCTTCACGCTTCAGGCCGATCAAGAGTCCTTTTGTCTTCAAAGTTTTGCTCCGTGCTTTGGCATTTTACTGAAAGGGAGGAAATAGAATGTCCACCTCTTCAGGGGCTCATAAGTTTGAGACACAGACACTTCACAGCAAAATGGACGTGCAGACAGCCCTTGTGTTTGAAAAGCCCTCATCTTTCTCACTCAGGAGGATACCGGAGAAAGCAAATCAGTTGATCACACCTCCCAAAATGTAACTGTCCTGGCAAAACTACAAAATCGGAGAGCTTTGTTTCACAGCTGGACTGTTAATCTCATTATTGCATTCATTTGTCGCAGTGTTAGTAGAACCAAATGAAAAGTGTTCCTTGGCACAAGCTACTGAAAACTTAAAATGAAGATCTGAGTGATACTTTCAAAGCATCTAAAAGACATGATGGTAAGCTATGATGGATCTTAAGGAAGGGTTGATCTGTGTGTTCTCAGAGCTCACTTAAATATAAATCAGATGAAAATCAGTTAGAAATCAAGCGTTCAATGAGCACATCTTACGTTTTTCTTTCAAATCTATCCATCTCTATTGGTATTACTTTTGTTGGTGATAACAAGGATAGAAACCAAGTAGGAAATGAGCATGTGCAAAGTATAAGCTGAAAATTTGGTGAAGGGCTCTCTTCTTCAGGCAGAAAGAAGAAATTAAGAGATTAAAAACTTGGTAGGTAAAGCCATGCTGGGTTTTTGTGTTGTATCCCTGCAGGTTTAAGCTCTGAAGCCAGGGGAAGGTGTGCAGTTAAGTTCTGTGAGTGCTCAGACTTTTACTCAGCTCGCACAGCAAGGCCATGCTCATCTGTACGAGCACTTATGGTCCTCCATGAATAGTCTTTTTTAAACTCATTTTGCTTGAGAGAGCTAGGTGTTTAAAAACTTCTAAAGCCATCACTAAAACAAAATACCCAAATGTACGCAGGTTCAGTGTGGACTAATATGTTGAAGTCAGTAACTGCAGTCCTTGAAAGTGACATTCTCTTTGCTGTTAACGTGATAGCAGTAGCCAGTTGTCTGATGTAGTGACTGCAGTGGAGCTGCTGGTTTGGATAAGCAAGAAGGCCTTGCCGGTGCATTTGGATTCAATGGGCAAAACTCAGATTCTGATTCCAAAAAGATTCCTTTCTCCAACATAGTAATTCAGACCTGTGTGTCTTCTCTCCAGTGGTGTTTGTAGGGCTCAGCAGGAGGAGGTAAATAATGACACACTCATTACCATTTATCTGTATGGTGAGGAGGCCGAGGAGCAGCACTGGCTCTCTGATTTGCCCGGGCAGCATGCAGCTTACTGCTTCTGGGCAGCGCAGAGCCAAGGATGTGGGTTCAGGATGGTGCCTATGGAGGAGGAATTAATAAAGCCCTCATATTTGCTCACCCAATTCCTGGGCTTCAGAAGAGCTTGCTAGCTTGGGAGCAGCACCAGATTCAAGCTCCTCCTGTATTTCTGTGTTGTGCAGCCCAGAAAATACCAAGCCTTCTGCCGGGAGCCTTGCAGGGCAGGGCTCAGGGCTAGTGAAGCCATTCTGCAAAGGCAAAAAGAATCCAGATGGAGGTTGACGTTCCAGCTCAGCACTAGCTGTGCTGGAGACAGGCTGGCTCAGGTCGAGTCTGCTCCAGTCTCTGCAGCTCAGAGCATGATAGCAAGAAGCCCAGTGCTGTGCAGATGGGCAAACTGGCACCCACACATGTGTCCAAGGACACGCTGCAGGTTGGTGACAGAGCTAGGAGTAAAACCCAGATTTCCAGCACTCTGATGTCTTGCTTTATCCATTAGTCCCTAGGACACAGAGCTCATTCCAACTCACACACACTTAGGTGTCTGTTACTTATCACACCTTTCACAAACAGAGCCACTTCAGATAACTCTGTACTGCTAATTTAGTTTATACATCAGTGATTTCCTTGGCAGTTGGTTGTAACTGCCATGATCAGGTTTCCCTCCTTCTCCCTGGCCCTTGACTATTAGTGTACACCCACCCAAGTCTGTCTTATTTATTTGTGCAGGTATACCAGCACACCAAAATATCAGAACAGAACAGAGCTGTAAACTAAAGGAAACATCACATTGCCAGAGAGGTTGTATTTCCCAGGATGCGACATTAAATGCTTAATTAGGGATTTCTGAAAGCTGGGAATGTTCATCATAACCTCACTGCAATTCCTGCATCCCATTTCCTCTGCACAGGTCCTCCCTTCATCACTTTAAGCTGCACTATAAGCAGTCAGGCACTAAATGAAGCATCGTGGGGTCCCAGCATGTTCCAGCTGCGAGGTCCGGTTGCTGCTGGCCTGGTTGCGCCGCAGTGTGCTGGGAGCTGCCAGCAGCATGCATCATGCACAGTGCCTGAGGACTGCAGCAGGGGAACTTCTCCAGCTGCTGACAGACAGATGGTGAGCAGCGTGGTGAGCAGAGAGCATGCGATAGCTTGGTGCCAAGTCTGGGACTCGGATGCCAAATCTCCCGTGAAGTAGGGTGGTACAGATATCATAGAGACATGAATTATACTTTGTTAACGTTCGTTAAAACTTTTGGTGCTTATAATCCTGCTGAGATGAAAATTTCCTCAGCACGTAGAGACCCTGAGGAACTCACCAGGTTTTCTGCAAATGTCTCCTTGAATCCCCAAGTCACACACATCTTCTTTCCCCAAAATGTTTGACTGCCAGGTGTTTGATGGCCTCGGGCTCCTGCCTGTTAGGAAATTGAGACTGAGCCTCTAAGTGTAAACCGCACCCTGACTTCAGTAATAAACCTAGAATTATTTCTACTCATACTTCACCGTGCTCCTGCAGGCTTGGAGGAGACACAGGGTAGTTTGACAGACTGTGATAAAAGCAGTAATAAATATGTTACTATTTTTACCACCGAAGTGACCAGATTAAAAAAACCAGCACAGCCCTAACCTGACTTTCAGTACAGGAAGCCTCTCTCCTTAAGCTTCTTTTTGGGGGAACAGAGATGTGCCTTTATAGGCAAATCCTGTGGACCTCTGCAGGGCACTGAGGGAACACCCTGCTCGTTTCATTGGTGTTGCCTGCAGTTACGAGAGCTCATGTGGTATGTGGTGATGGAAGAACCTACCCAGAGATTCATTCTTCAGATGAGATAGAAAGCTTTGTAAGCAAAGTGCTGAATCTCTTTAAGAGGCATGATGGATGGCATGGAGGAGCAGTGATTCCCCAGTTGGATCTGGGAGCCCTGTTGCATTGGAGATCACTGGCAGAGAACATTTCTGCTAACTGTCCATGTAAAGAACTTAGAAAACCAGGTAGACCTTCAAACAACCTGCAGCTGGATAAGAGGAGAATGTTTTGTTGTGCACACACGAGCACTTTAGAAATACAGTGTTCCGAGCTAAAAACGTGTGGTGTCCAGTAATTAATTCAATCCTTAGCTTTTTCTTATTACTTGAGTGTTTTATATGTTACACTGAGAGAAGTGGAATTTGGAATTGACTCCGTCTTTCCATCTTTGAAAGTAACGAGGCTTCCTCGGCTGCTGGCTCTGGCTTTATTACATGTTTTGGCAGATGTTCATAAGCTTTTCCTAAGAGTTAAAGTATTTTTTGTTGGTTTTTGTTTGTTTGTTTCATTGTTGTTGGTTTTCTGTATGTTTTTTTGTCTTTTTGAAATTCAGTCACTGCCTGCTTTTCTCGTGGGCTTATTTTACTTCTTTATTTCGGCATTTAAGACTCAGTTCACCCACCAGAGCCATGGGAGTACTTCCCACCACAGGAACAGAAATGAGCAATTATCTCAACTACTGTGGGAAACATTTTGTGTGCTCCAAACAGACTTGTTTCCTCATGGAGAATCATCTGGTGGGGTTCCATGCTCTAAAACCGTTACCATTTCCATACAAAACAGGCTATGCCTTAGATTTCACAGAATCACAGAATCACAGAATCACAGAATCACAGAATCACCTGGGTTGGAAGGGACCTCAAGGATCATGTAGTTCCAACCCCCCTGCCTAGCAGGGCCACCAAACATCCACATTCAGATCAGGTTGCCCAGGACCCCGTCCAGCCTGGCCTTGAACACGTCCAAGGACGGGGCATCCACAACCTCCCTGGGCAGCCCGTTCCAGGGCCTAACCACTCTCCTTGTGAAGATTTGTTGCCCTTCAAAGCTCCCTGGCAGGGAAACAGTTCTGTGTTCAGATGCTATGGATTGGAATGTAAGGCCAGGCTTCATGTTTTCATTTCAAAGAGGGAATGTGTTGTCTCTGGGTTTTGGCGATATAATGGAAGACCTTCAGGTACAGGAGATCAAAGTGAAAATTCCTTAAATTGGATGCAAAAGGAAAATCCTGATTTGCTTCTTGATGTTTTGTTAAGTTCAGTGGTGCAAATATATACAGCAGCTGTCTTTTGTTGTGCTAATTCTGATGGAATTGGCCACTGAGACACCACTGCAAACTGTTTCTGAAAATGCCTCATCAGTGTCCTTGCTGCCCATAACAGCCATCTGGAAGAAACCACTGCCCATATTGTCTGGTAGAAAAGAAAATGGTAATGGCTGAAATTTTCTGTGCTGTGTATCAGTCTTTCTAGTTCACTGCCCTGCTTCTCTTCTACCAGCAGGCATGGCCAGGCTATGATTTCCTCCTTGGTTTGTGAGTGTTAGAGCTCTGTTGAATTGTTCATTTTGGCTGTTCCAAATGTAATCTCCAGCTTCCTGGTGCCGGAGGTTAGAGCCCCAGCAAATGGTGACAGAACAGCCCATGCACTTCACAAGCTGTGCTACTGAAGTGCTTGGAAACCGATGGCAAGTGGAGTCATCTGCCAGGCTGTAACACATAACAGAGCAGAACAGACCTGCCACCATTCTATCACCAAGGCCCAGGTAACCTCTTCACCTACTCTGGAGTTGTGGATTTTAGCAGGGTATCTATGATTCTGGCCACAGCAGGATATGAAATACATTCACGCAATTAGATGTTAGTGCCCTTCTGGAATCAACAGCAAATTTCCCATGGAATCAAATAAGTTGCAGATTTTGTTGTACAGAAACGAGCGTTGGTTGGGCATTGTGCTTCAGAGGTGTTCAGCAGCAGCGTGTAGTGAGGGAGGATGGGGGCACTTGGATGACTCTGCTTCCAACCCCCGAGAATCATAGAATCGCCAAGGCTGGAAAAGACCTTGAAGTCAATCTAGTCCAGCCTGGAAGAAGCACAGTCTTCCTCTACTCAGGACTTCATCCTCTGTGCTAAGCCAGCATTGCCGGTTCCAGAGCATCACACAACTGCCTTGAGGAACATTTCAGTACACAAACATTTGCCTGTGTGAAAACAGCAAACCGTTCAGGGAAAGTTACATGTGTCATTACCTTAGGCTAAACCAAATTGCAGAGTAGAGCAATTTATTACAAACATGATATTTAGTGGCAGTTAAACCCATTTACAAGCTGATCTGGAGAGCAAAATTTTGTAATTGCACACGTGGTTGTTTACAAGGGCCTTGGCTTAGAAAATAAGAGGAAAACGAGTAAGGGCTGAGTAGCACTTGTTATGAATAGATGTGAATAGCAGAATAATGGGGTGAGGTTAAATTAGCAGGGCTTCTCTAATTTAATCTCATCTTGCAGTAAAAGAGAGACCCAGCTATACCACCAGCTACCAGAACTTTCTACTATAGGCTGAGAAAAGGAATTTACTACTCATTTAATCTGCATTCAGATGAAAAGCCATTTGCCTTATTATTTTTAATTCCATCATAAATTTGGAATGATATTGCTTCCATGACCTTGTTATAATTAGCAGTAGCTATTTCTTGTTAATGAGCTATTACCTGCAAATCCCCATAATTCATCTGACAGGCTGACAGCCTGACTAATTAACAAGGTTTGACCAGTATCTTGAGCCCTCTGCAAAAGATTTTCTTCACTGACACTAAAAAATGTTCTCTGAGGTTCCATGTATAAATATATCAAGCACTGTAAATGGTTTCTGCAGCGAGGTTATAAAATGACCCTGCCAAGAAGCTTGTCTGTAACATTCATCCCGAATAGCGGCCGTTCCTTAAAAATCCTATTTTGCACCACGTTTATCCTGTGTTTAAAACTGTGCTGACTACAATGATGGTTATAAATCCCAAACAATCCACAGTGTGGACTGTAGCCACTTCTACAGACTTTGAAATAGAGAACACGGGACCACCCTACAAAAAGAAGCCTTGAGAGCTCTCTGCTTGTGGCAAACAAACTTCAGAAAATGTACTTGCCTGTCGCCAACAGAAATCTCCTGATGATGTAGTTTTTAATTTCTTATTTCTGTAGAAGAAATGTTCTGACAAACTCATGATTGTGGCACGCTTCTTCCCTCGTGCAATCAGTGGGGCAGTTTTATCAATCTGCTTTCTCTGTCAGTGCCATTCTCACTATAGGACCTAACGATACACTGCAGTCCTGCTGGGATCTGTCCTGTTGTAGTGGTGTCTGGAGTCAGTGATTTCTCTTACCTCAGTCCAGATAATCACAGAATCGTGGAATCATTAAAGTTGGAAAGGACCTCTAGGATCATCCAGTCCAACTACTCACCTACCACCGATGTTACCCACTAAACCACGTCCCTTAGTCTACACATTTCTTGCACAGCTGAATGGATGGTGGCTCCACCACCTCCCTGGGCAGCCCGTTCCAGCACCTGACCACTCTTTCAAAGAAGTTTTACCTAATATCCAACCTGAGAAGTTGCAGAGTAGGCCATATCCATAAAAGGGTAATCTCAGTTTGTTAAAGTAGTGTGAGAATTACAGCACCTTCTCACAGCACTTCTGTTGGCTGTTGTCCTAATGTAGACAGGACCCATTTTTTCAATGTGGTATAGCCCAAGATGTCCATTTAGGTTTTTTAAGCATGCAGGTACCTGGCCCTGGTATTCACACTCAATACTTAAAATGCTTTTAAGTATTCTGGTGAATGGGGGCTTCAAAGGAAGTTGTTCTTGTATGAAATAGAAGTCATGTGAAGCACTGTACAGACAGCATCGGTGAAAACATTTTCAGCTTTCAAGGCTTTTTTAAAAATTATTGTTCTATTTTTTTCTGGGAAGGTGGTGGGCAGCTTTTGGCTTTGTAGACTGAACAGCACTCTGACCTCATGCAAACTGGATGCCCCCCTTTCTATCTAATAGCGGGAAGAGTTCAGCTGGGGGCGTTGCATCCTTTGTATGAATTTTAGGCATTAGGGCAGCAGGAACATGTTCCACTGTGGGAACTGCTCTGTCCTCAGCTGCGAAGGCTCAGAGCATTGTGGATGACTTGTAGATTAACTTGAATGCAAGTGATGGCAGCTCTCTGCTGATGGAGGCAAAAGGCAACAGATGTGTCTTCCACTGATGATTTCCAATAGGTAGAGCACACACTTAAAGTACTATTAGTTTATGGGAATATATTGTGGAATGGATGAACTCCTCCTTATGATAGGGGACAGTGCAATGAGTGAGAGGCTCACTGCTGATGGCTGCGAGGTCTGGGAGCACATTTCTTGGATAAATGTGTCATTAATCTTCTTGCAAAGCACGTTGCTGTTGTAGAACATGAGACATGGCTGAAGAGGAATAACATTAAAATCCAAGCAGTAAAAGCTCTGAAAGACGAGCGAGCTGTGCTGCTAGCATGGCTTCCACCTCCAGCTTCAGCTACCTACTCAGTGAGTTATTGTTATTGTATTTGTAAGTAACTCTGCAGACAATTTACATCTTAACCAACACTGCACATTTGCTTTGTGACAGCTTTAGCACCCTGTTTATATATAATCTCTTCAGACCCCAGGGAAGAGCTGCCGCTGTGTTATTCTCTCATCACTCAGGCACCTCTCCATCTCTCATGCTCTGCTGAGCAGGCAGCATCAGGAAGCAGCCTCACACTTGCACCCTCACCCCTGGCTCACGAAGGGAGCATCCCAGGTTCACAGCATGACTTGGAGGAAATGCAGGACCCTATCAGGATAACCTAGCTCCATTCTCCCCAGAGTTCAGTCCTCAACCAGCCCCGTCTCTCCCACAAGGCTGCCTGGGATGCTCCATCCTTCGGAATGGACTTTGTGGCATCTATTTCTCAAAGGAGGTATGATTTCTACAGCACTGTAGTCTGTTCAGGCAGGACACAACCTAACATACTATACAGCTATGGAGAATCAAGCCTAAGCAATTTGTACCTACCCTGGGCTCCCACAGCAGCAGAGCTCCAGCAGCTCCTGCTCAGCAGCTGGCAGAAGGGGTGCTGGTGTCAGTGCACTGTCACCATTGGCCTAGTCCAGGCACTACTGGCTGTGTAAAAGCTTACAGCCCCAGGAGTGCCTGTCTTGCAGAAGGCTTAAGGTGTCTACCTTATAAAATGTAGGAAAAGCATCAAATGAATGCTTGGTGTTTTTCCAGGCAACAGAACGCACATCAAAGATACCTTAGTGGGAGAAAGAACAACTCTGGGTCTCTGTCCAAGTGTACTGAGCCTAAGAGGTTACTACACAGGTAATAACAATGGAAAAATTTATGTGGATGCATTTGAAACCAACAGGAAACTGGGAAACAGGAAGCCAGACTATTGGTCTTTGTCACAAGCTAACTTTTGTGTGTGACTTCTGGTAATGATTATGTATCTGCAAGGAGAATGATCATTAACAGAGCAATTGCAATTGATTTTTGTACACTGCTGATGTTTGTGTACAGTTGATCAAAATCTCAGGTGATAAAGTGATTCTGTTCCCAGATGGGGTTCACCAGCAGCAATGCTGGGATGCAGTGTGGCCTGCTGCCTCCTCGTGCTGACTGCTGAAGGGATGGATTGCACTTCAGGGGAAGGCTGTTTTCCTTTGGCATCTGTCCCAGTTACTGTCAGAGAAAAGATAGGAGGATGGATGAACTTTTGGCCCAATCCAGTATGGCTGTTTTTATGTTTCAAGGATACTGTTAATTATTCAAGAACATAGAAGATATTCTTTAGAATAGTACAGCATCAGTGAAAAATTATGGTAAACTCAGACAACTGCACAGGTGCTGTGGATTTAATAAGCAGTCAAGGCCTGGTCATATCCCCTGTCATTCCAAACATACTTTTAAAGTGTGGCTTTAATTTCAGTGTAAGATCTCATCCAGACTGAGAGCAATGCCCCGTGTCATCTGTTAGTAAAGTGCCACGTGTACTGGTAAGTGCATCTGTGAAGAGCTTGATGTGGAAGTGAAAGATGGCAAAGACTTTAGAAGCATTAATGAGTTGGAAACAGGTCAGCAACAGAGTTCTAGCTCGTTAAGACATCCTCTTGGCTCAGAATAATTGCCAGTGTATGTTGGGCAGGCATTCTCAGAGCAGCACCGCAGACTCAGATGAACAGAAAAATCAGAAATGAGTCACAGAAGGTCCACTACCCTCTGCTGCTTGGAGGAGGACAGGAAAGAGTCCATTTTTAGCATTACCAGCCAAAGTGATGTTTTCATATTTGTATGGCTTTTTGAAATTCTAATGTCTCCTTTAAGAATTGGCTCATCTCTCTGAAATCCTTGTACGTATGATTTGATTGGGCTACATCTTCAGCCCAGTTCCAGAGAGCTGTGTGTTTACAGCAAATGGGAATCTGTCTAATTTATCTTATTCTTCCACTAAGAAAGCAGCCATACCGTTCTAGACCTTCCCTCAGGCCAGAACTGCCAAGAGAACTCTGAAAAAGGATTGATTTACTGATAAGAGGATTTTCATTCAAGCCTGGGGACCTCTTTTGTATTTGTTTGTTCCTCTACTTAAGCTAAAACTAATTTAGGACATTTCATGTTTTGTATTTTGAATAACTTTTCTATTGCAGATAAATTACTAAAATGACCTTTCCCCAAATCCTATTAGTGACCTCTGCATTTAAAGGGTAATAGTGTTTCTTCCTATCTGTAAAATGGGAAAAAAATCAAACAATGTGTGTAGAGTCATGAGAAAGAAGATTTCATTAGATGTGTGAAATTCCAAGACAAGAAATGTGGTGAGATTAGATTTGGGCAACAGCACTTCAGTAGCCAAGTTTGCAGAAAACAATAACAAAAAATACTGTGAAAACAAAGGCATTAAAAAAAATAATAATAAAAAAATAAAAGTATTTTTGCTAAAATTCTTCATAGGTTTTGCTAATTAAGGCATAGGTCATCTTGCATTGTTTAGATGGAGTATATCACACAGATGATATAAATTGGGAGCAGTTACCAGTAGAACATGACGCAGTCATACAAATTCTCCTTTATCTGAATATTTCCCGTGCCATTAATCCTGTCAACGTTAGTCCATAGATTTTCAGAGCTTAAGGAAAAACAGTATTGTTAGTTCACTCGACTTCTTTTTCCTTTTTTTTCATTACAGGCAGTTGAATTTTCAGTAACTCCCTGCATTGAGCCCAACAGAATGTGTTAAAAGAAATGGTATTGTTCAGAAAGACCATAGGCGTTAGTCTGAGGCTGTTGAGGGCTGGAGAATCCACTATTCCTATCCTAATCCACTATTTCTCAGTAACCTGTTCTAATTGCTCTTCGTGTTCGCCGTCCCACCTTGGTGCTTTCTTTGCAGTGAGGATTACTTGCTTCACCTTTCAGTTCTCCAAATGCCTTCCCTGCTGTACTTCCAATCTCTTGTGTTTCCTCCCAGTGAAATCCTTGTTCGCCATTGTGCAGCACCTCCTGACCCTCCTTTTGACAACCTGACCACACTGGTACTGAATGCCTCCCACAAGGCCTCTCCCCAGCCCTTGCAGGGGCCGCACCAACATCTCAGGACTTGGTGACCATAACAAATCTCGCTGCTTCATTAAGGAAATTTTCACAGAATCATGACCAAATGGTAAATCAAGGACTTGGCTCAGTAGGTGGAGTGGTGTGAATTCCTATCAGATGCAGTGGGAGCCGGACTGTGCCTCTTCACAGGCGAGTAAAGAGAAGAAGCGTTGTTCAGCACTGGATGCTGCCAAGCAGTTTAGTTAAATTTGCTACAGTCAGCCAGTCCACATTTGGCATACAAAGAAATTGCACACAACTTGCTGAAATGTAATCACTGAGTCACATCATTGAGTGCTTAATCTCTAGGAAAGTTAACTTTTTCGACACAGGGTAGAGCACATCAGCAGGATTCTTTCTTGTTTATTCCCAGGTGCTGATAATGCCTTCTGCTTCTCTTGCGAGAGAGATTGTGGGCAATGCTATGGGAGTTGCTTTGATGTCATATCACATTGCTTTTACAAACACATCAAAAATGCAAAAGCACAACTTGTTTTCTTTAGCACAACAAAGGGACGAGCACACTTAAATCAGAGAACCTGCCAATAGCAGCATCTGAGTTTGTGCGCTTCATTATTAGACAGATCTTTGGGAGCTTTAAAACATGGTGCCATCTAACAAAACCCTCAGATGCTGCAAATGCACCCATTCCCCTTAGTGTAGTTGGCAGGAATCTATTAAATTAGCAGCTCTTCCTTTGGCAGCTGTGCCGGTAGGAATAAAATGAAAAGGCTGTGCCAGTATTTACTGACCGCACAGCTGCATTCTCAGGCAGTTACAAAGTCGGTCCCTAACGTGCCTCCTGTGACAGCTGGGCTCCAGCTCAGCGTCCTGATTTCCTTAGTGCCCTCTTCTCGATGTGTGATGTTCCTTTGAAGCATCACTATTTATTCATTTGACAGTTGCAATGTCAGTGACAAGGAAACAGAACGAGTGGCTGTAGCTTTGCGAAAATGAGTTGGATCTGAGAAAGCCAAAGCCCTCGTTGAGTTTTGAATGGTCTGGTCTCTGCACTACTTCAAGGAGCACTGAGCTGAAGACAAAAATGTCTTTGTGTAGTTGGGTCATGTACATTAGAGGGTCATTGTCTGCCCTTCAGTGTTAATGCTGTTTCTGACAAATCAGCAAGGAAATGGGAAGACTAGCCTGTAAGGCATCAGTGATATTTTTGCTTCAGTCACTTGATTTGACATTTGTTTTTCAGAGGATCTGTCCAAAAATCCATTCCTGTTCTTCCCCTTAGCCTCTTTTGACTCCACGAAGAGATTCTCACCAGTACTTCTGTTCGTTCTTTTTGATAGCCTCTAAATCATCACCCTGGAAGGTGAGAATAGACCTGTCTGAAGAAGCAGATTCTTTGTGATCTTTGCTGTCAGGTTGAAAGGCATTGAAGAAGCTTCCCAAAATCCTGTCTTTATTGCTTCAAATCAGTCTCACCTGAGCCACCCAGAGCATTTGCATCCGCAGGCAAATCTTCTAATGGTCTTCAGTATTCTGGATCGTGGAAGAGGATGGGAAGGGAATGGAAAAGGGCCAGAAGTGAATGAGGTGAACGAGCAGGTGTGATTCAACATGGCAATAAGGAATCATAGGAGATCTTTTATCTTGTTCCTTACACTGGTGCTTAAGGATTTTTTTTTAACAACCAAAATGAAACCATGGGACTGTGAACATAGCTGAGAGATTTGTGTATCAGATTTCTGTTCACCTGCAACTGGACAGTCATTATCTGCTTTCAAAACACTGGCAGCTCAGCTAATGAGCCTCTTTTTTCAGAGAAGAAAAGGAAATCAAGCTGCATTTTCTACATTCTTAAATCCTTTCAAAGTCCCTGATGAAAAATGTGGAATTTTCTAACTGTTGGCAGTTTAGGAACAGGAAAACAGGGTAATCCAACAAGTAGCCAGATTGGAAGAAAATAAAGGGCAATCTCACAGACAGCTTCTGTGCCTACTCACACCCTTCTGATCAGAGAGGCAGCAGGTCATCTTCTTTCATATGGGTGGTAGGGCTCTGATTGCTAGGGTCAGTCCTGAAGATGCAGGAACAAGTGGATGAGAAATGCTGTGCGTTCCTGGACATCTTCATACTTCAGAAATATTCTATCAGAACAGTAATGCAAACTATAATTTCGGATTTTGTAAAAACAGCCATCTAGATTTCTCTAATCCCCCAGTGATGGGCTTTATCAGCTTCCTTAATAAATGGGCTCCTGAAGTGCTTGTGTAGAATCCCAAAGCTGCTGAGTACTGCCAGAACTTCATTGCCTATCCCAAGAAAAATATGTACAGGCATTACAGTGGAAATGAAATACTGATAATAATAATAATAAGTCCAAATCACAGAAGGGATAAGCCTCTGGAGCAGCTCTGAAAGTCAGCACGAGCTTTGTGTGTGTGCTGAGGGTACAGATAACCTGTGGCTGATGGGTGTGTAAACACAGTGTGTGTATCGGTGAGTGCAGAAATTCCAGGGGAACTGTCAATAACAGTATCAGTGCACCCTTACTAATAGCCTGCTAATTGTTTGCTGGTTCCTATCGATCTTTAAATTGCATAAAGTCAAGATCAATTTCCTGAGTAATGCTTCTGACATTTGTTAGCAATACCCAATATAATACCTGATCTTAGGTTATCTTGCCTGAAACTGACAACGTTGTGAATGTCCACTGATCAATACATTGCCAAATAGTGTTTCAGTGGTACCTCTTGGAAAAAGCTGTTTGTCTCATAAAAGCTTTAAGCCCTGCAGGAGTTCTTTTGAAAGTGCAGGATGAGGAGAGCCTCTTTTCCTTCCTTTCTGCTCACATGTATCCATCCAGTCTCTGCAGAGTCGTTGCATTGCCAGGGTCTGTTAAAAAAAAAAAAGTAAAAATAGTATAAAGAAATATGCAGCAGCTGTATTTAAAAACTGAGTATTGTAGGAGAAGAGTTTGATGTGGATTCTCTTGAAATATGAGGGCTGCTTGGAAAGTAATACCTCCTGTTTTATTCTGCTGGCCCACAATAGCGGTGGATGTTGATGGCATGGCAGTAGAGGTTGAACCTTCCCACCAGTGTCCCATTACATTGTGTGGCCGTGTGACAGATGGCAGCAGAGGGGCACTCTGGTAGAGTGGTGTATGATATGAAAGTACAGATGAAACAAAGGGGTGGAATTGAATTTCTCCATGAGGAAGAAACAGCACCCACTGACATCCGTTGATGCCTGCTGAATGTTGGTGGAGACCAAACAGTGGATGTGAGCACAGCGAGGCAGAGTGTGGTGTGTTTCAGCAGTGGTGATGGCAAGAGTGGTCTCCTGCCTGGTGCAGATTTGTATGAGCACATCATGCAGGCTGCTGTTCACTGGTGAAAATGCACAGCTAATGATGGTGACTGTATTGAAAAGCAGTGCTTTGTATCTGAAAATTTGCTCTATCCATTATTGTTACTGTGCTCTTTGTGTCTGTTGCAGTTTCCAAAGAAATAAATAAATGGCATTACTTTTGAAGTGACCTGTATATCTTCAAAAAGGGAATGCTGGGACTTGGAGTAGGTAGTAAATTGGATTACAGTTCACTGTGGGTTGCTTGTGGCAATTTTCTCAACCAACACCATGTTGGCATGAATTCTACTGGGACTTCTTCATCCACAGCCATCCAGTCCAGCAATGGAGAGGAGAGGGATCAGTCGTGATTCCTTCCATAAATCCATTCCCTAGCCCTGTGGCTGATTCTCTGTCAACTGTGCTTCCTTGCAGGGAGCTGAAAGGTCACATTAGTCTTTTCTACTATGGGTATCTCGAAGAGTTAAAAAAAAAAAAGACTCAAAAGAATGCATGAGATAGTTTGAAAAAATACATAAATGCCTGAATGGTCTTCAGGCATTGCTGGGCACTTCTTCATATTTCAATTAGATCACTGAGCTTCAGATTTCCCCGTAACCATCAGGATAAAACCTAACATTCTCCTCTGGGTCTGTGCCTAAAGGAGGCAGAGCACCAGAGTTCATGTCTATGCACAATGCAGTCGCAGGAATTCTTTTTGCTCTTCTGAAACTTCAGCATCATTGGATGCTCAACAGAGAATGTGATTTAAAGCAGAGCTGTTTCTGCTCACTTGTCTCTTGCTCGGACTGTGTCAGCAAGGCGGGTAAAGGAGAGGGTGCATATCTGAGGTACCTAGGAGTGCTAAGGGAGGTCAAGGCACAGTGCTGTCCCAGCCTGTTTCCTCCTCTCATTTGCTGCTTTGGATGCAATGGTTTGGTTTTCTCCTGATGGGAGAGTAAGAATTGCAAATCCAAACAGACGCTGGAATGCTTCTCCTGCCCTCAGATGGAAGGACTCTACTGAGAAAGGTCTATGTGAAAATTTTGCACTGACTCTGAGCAACATGGTACCGTGTATCAAGGATTCTGCTGGCTTCCTGAGGTGGTTAAATAAAGCCATGTACTCATGACAGAAAGATAAGACGAACGTGGGTCAAAGCACATTGAAATAGCTTGTTTTCCTCAATTTTGTGCGTTGAGAAGGAACTATCAAAGCACTGGTGTTTTGCCATAGGCCGTGTTCTGTCTCAGTGAGAATCTTTTTTCTTCTTCCTCTGCACCACTACTCCCAGCAGATCACGTTGTATTCGGGATCTGGGCATCTCACACCAATAAGTATTTACAGGATCATAGCCTGATGTTCTGTCTCCTCGTGTTGCTATGTGTAATAAAAGACACAAATGCCTCAACACAAAGATACCTGGATTTGAAAACCTACCTCTGGGAGATGCCGTAATGATAGAGATCAGGCTTACTTCAAAAGCAGTAAGATACTTCTATTTTCCCCTTGGCTTTATGTCTTAAAAGTAAATTTGGTTTTGAAAAACAAGGGTCTTTACAACTGGTCACTGGTCTTCAGTTCTGGTTAAGCAGCCAAACCTGCTCAATTGTTATCAAGGACGCTGACACAGAGGAACAGCTAAGTACGTGGAAAATTCCCCCAGCAAGAAGTCGATGGATACTAACGATAAGTACAGAAAAACTATGTCATCTGGTGACATGCTGCGTGCAGGATTGGTTTCTCATTACTACAAGCCAACTCATGTAGAACTTGCAGTTTGCCCTGTGCCATAATTTATCCACTAACGCTCTAAACAGATTCATAAAAAATGGCAACCGATCCATATCTATCATGTTTTATGTCTGGGTGAAGAATATGGGTATTACTTTTATTAAGTTTCATGAAATATCTGCTCTTATATTCCAAGTGAATGATGGCTCTTTGCCAGAGTTTTTTTTAAGGTGGTTCGGAGCAGCGTAGACAAGGAGGGGTGCTGAAGGAGAAAACGGATGATTCGGTATGATTTTTATCTTGCTGAGGACAAAGAAGCTATAAACCCTTCTTGCCTTGGGGAAGTGCATGCAAGAGGCTTTCTGGTGTAGCCAGAGCTATCTATAAGAGGGCAATATTTTTGCAAGACTTCTTGAACACATTGTGCCCAAGCAAATGGATCCTGACAGAAGGCGTCCTGTCACAGCTAAGCTCTCTCCCAAGCAGACCTGCCAGCCAGCTTCACCCCACAGCTTTTCTGAGTACTGAATCAGAGATTACAAAGCAGTTCCCATTCCCAAAAACACAGAGACTCAGCCTCTTTCCAGACGTGCTCTTGCCAAAGCACAAAATAATGGGCACAACATGAGGGTCAGTAAGAACAGCATTATGAGCAGCGACAGGGAGAGCTGGTCTTCATTGCCCATTCTGGCCTTAAAAATCCATGATGCCTGCAGAAAGCCTGCAGCTACCAGGGGAGCAAAGCAGTGTTAGCCAAGTGAGTCCTGGCTGTTACTAAAACAACACCAATTAAACAGCAGGAGAGAGCTTCAATGTTCTGCGTAATCGTGATGGCTTGGGAGGCGATGTGCTGCATGGTGGGCTCAGGTGGATTTCCAGGACCTCTTTTTTACATCAACCTGAGCATTGATGCTCTCAATTCTTCTTCTCTAGCCATTGTGTAACTGCATGGACTGTCGCTGTTTCTCCTGTTTTACACCACAATGTGTGGAAAATTTGGGTCAGCATCTCACAGTGCAGCAGCTACAGGGGGCTATTCCATCTAGGGTTATTTAAGGAGATGCACAAAGCAAACATGCAGTGTCAGTGTGTATCCCAGTACTGAGAATGTGCACAGTAGGCCATTGTGGACAAGAATAAAGTTCAAATTTGTGTTTTCTTGCAAAATGCAAGGTAAATAAATAAATCACTAAGTCATTCTTCAAAGTCATAAAGCAGTGTAGTATCTAAGATCCTAATCTGAAAATGCATGTATGTATACTTTACGTCCTCAGCAGGATTATACACATGTTCTGAACTGCTTAGATGCATTAGCTTTGGGAGGGCTGGCCTCCAAGTGCATAAGGGAAAGGGGCTGATGGTCACTGAGCATGCAGTGCAAACCTCCCATGTTCTTGGGAAAGCATTTTCTGAGTAATTTACACATTGATTCTCTTTGCTGGTTGCTCTGAAGGTACATAGCTAATGACACGTGTGAAACTGTATTTCCACCACATTTTCAGGCTCATTATCTTAAGAGGCTCAACTGTGCCTGTTGTACAGCTTTTTAGGGAAGGCTGCAGTTAAAAGCAAGCTGTCTGTCACATCCTCTGTGCTCCCAGTCATGTTTGTGTGTGTTGCACGTGCCTTGCTGTGTCCATCTGCTTTTCCTATTCTGTTCAGGTCAGCACTATTGTAATTGTGATGTGTACCACCTTCAGCTATTCTTGCTTATTACCTCTGCGTATAATCTTCAAGACCTATGCAATGTGTAGCACCCACTTTGTGTCAGCTGGAATGAGACTTATTTCATGTAATTTTGTCTTTTTTAATCAAAAGGTAATTTCCTGCAAGGCATCATTAAAGTAATTGAAGGAATTTATTAACTAAATCTATTAATTGTGTAATGCTTTGGGATAAAAGCACAAGTGTGCCTGCAGCTGGTGGCCCTGTGGGACTGCCAATACAGTTGGCTGTGCAAGCTTTTGCCAGCCCATAGGTGGGCAGCAAGCAGTGCAGCAAGGTGAGCCAGTAGTGGAGTCATACAGCAGAGCTTGAGTAGCTGCAGGACGGTCTCTGGTTTCCCACAGCTCTTTCTGCCCCTTTTCTGCTGTACCTTGGCCTCCTTTCCTCCTGCTCGATAGAACTGGTAAAGAGGAATCGTTGATCTGTGATTGTGACCCTCGGTCTGTTCACCATAACATCCTGTTAGGAGCGTTCGCTGTATGCTTCCATCCTGGCCGTGTCCTGGCTGTGGGATCTGCTTTTTCCACGGGTTGGGAACAGCTCCTTGCAGTCCCTCAGGAATCACTTCCCCAGGCTGTGGCTTGGAAGCAGCTCCCTGGCTGTCTGCTGGGATGCTGCTGGAGCCCCTCCAGAACTTTCTCAGCAGCTGGGAGGTGTCTGGTGAAAAATGAGGAGATGAGAAGCGCAGGGTAATGTGGAATCAGTGTCCTGTGAGAAAGCCTGCGTGTGGTGCTTTTATCAGCGCTGCCGAGTGCAGGCTGTGTCTTCAGGTCCACCCCTCCCCTCCTGACTTCTGAGAAGCCATTGTTGATGTTAAGTCCTTTAAAAGTTTAAACAGTGGCAATTAGCACAGAGTTTTGGCTAGCAACCCCCAGTTGAAGAAGGCAGCTTTGCTGTGTATTGTCTGACTCTAAATCCCAGCACAAACCATATGTAACATTCAGGTGTCCCTTTGTGCTGCCAAATTGCTCATTAAAGTGAAAGTTTGGTATGTGAGCATTGCCTGAACCCCACCAGGAATGCAGGAAGGGTTTGCATATCTCAAAAAAATTGAGAGAATGGTTCCTAAGTGCCTCTTCACTGCTGCTTGCTATAAAACAGATCTTGGGCTGCTGCAGGGGATGCGTGGTCCTGCATGCGTGCCCATGGAAGGTGTACAGGAGCACGGCACTGCCTTTGTGCTGCTCAGCAGGGCATGGGGGCTCTCAGCATCTCTGAGTGCTGTTCCTCCTTGCCAGCAGCAGCCATTGGTGGGGCAGCCTTGGAGAAAAAGGGCAACAGCAGCGCTGCAGTTCTGTGCTGCTGCCGGGCCGGTTCAGGAGCTGAACCTGAAGAACAGGCATGGCCCTGGGAGAGTGGTTTCCGTGGTTAATCTTCTCTTTTGTGTTACTGATTTTTCTTTTCATTATGTTTGAAATTATGAAATTGATAGGGCTTTGTTCAACGCTTGTAGCCAATGGCAATAAGCAGGAGAGATGAGACTTTGCAGGGAGATAGGAAGGGGGAAATAAAAGTTGTGAGAAATTGAAATGACAGGGCCACAGTGAGCGTAGAGGTGCACAGAAAATCTGTACCCAGTGTGCTTTGATGAGAAATTGGAAGAGGAGACTGCGATAGGCAGGGAAGCCCTCAGAGACCAGGCTGGCACATCTGGAGCATAGCTGGTGTGAAACAACAGAAAATTAAACTATATCTGTGTCAGATGAGGGTATTTAGGAGACAACTATGGTCTTCTTTCTGCAGTTGAAGGCATCTGAGCATGTTTTTGTTGAGGAGGGCACAATATACACTGCCACCCACACTTACGCATCTGCACGTGGGACAGGAACTGCCACCACTGGCTCCTGGCTGGTCCACTGCTGTCATCTGTGGTCATGTCAGGCCTCACTGCTCAGGTTTCCATGGGGAATCAAATCCACTGCGACAATAGACTTACCATTCAGAGCAAGCAGAAGCATTGTTGCTTTACTGTTCAGTAATGGTTTCTCCTCTCTGTTTAGCTGTGGTCCCAAAATGCAAAATGCAAAAAAAAAAAAAGAAAAAAAAAGTGTTCTTGATGCTGGGGAATAAGCATATGTTTTCAGTTTATTGAGAAAATAGGTTGCAGGATGCATTAAAAGAGTTGTGCAAGAAGCCACTTTCTCTTCATACAAAGAGAGGAGGAGATAGAGGAGAGAGGCTGTCTGTATGGATGGCTGCAAACCAGCAGGGCCATGGTACACACTTGCAGCTGAGGTGACTTCCTTGCATTCCTGCCTGGTGCTCAGATTTCTCTGCACAGGAGCAGAGCCCATGGCCCAGGGCTGGTCACACAAGAGGTGACTGCAAGGTTGGACATCTCTGCATGGTGAACAGCCACTGTGAAGCCCTTCACAGAGACCAAGGAAGGGAAGGCACAGCCAAAAGCGGAGCAGCCAGCTTCTGCAGGCAGCACGGAGGCTCCTCTGATTGCTTTTGCATTTGAGGTTACATAAACCTTGTCTTCCTTTAGTTCCATGTGAAATTCCTCTCTGTGAAATATCCTCTCCTCAGGCACCAGGGAGGCTGATGGCCTCACACCGGGTGGAAGTGCCACTCTGTGGCTCTGTGTTTGTCTCTCTGCACAGTAATGAATGTCACTCTGGCTCTGACTTCATTTCCATTTGAGCAAGCAAAAAGCACCGTGGCACAGGCTTGGAGCAGCTTGCAGATGACTCAACATGACAAAAGCAAAGTGTGGGGTGCCAACAAGCAGGAGCTCCTACAGCCTGGCTGTCACATTGTCCTCTGCTGTACATCTGAAGCCAGGCAAAGTGTGGCCAGATGGTGTCAGAGAGCAAGGCTGTTTGGGACCTGGGAGAGCACAGAGCCCTCCAGCTCCGCTGTGCTGGTGGTGCGGTGAGGCTGCATCTCCTTTAACTCTCTGAGGAAAGCTGTGCTAGCTCTAAGTGTGACGGCACCTTGGGTGGCACTGTCTGAGGGTCAGGCAAGGCAAGCTGTGAAGATGAGAAACAGAAGATGGAGGCAGGACAGAGAACCAGGGGATGAGAAGTACCATGCATCTCCCTGGCTGCTCTGAGCACCAGATCTGGGCTGTCAGCCCCATGGGGACATGCTCTGTGGCTGCTCCTCCAGGCAGCTGCTCCAGGGGCTGTGTCATCCCTCACTCCCCAGACATGTCTTGGCATTTTCCATTGGCACGCAGGGCAAGTTCTTCTCTGATCTCCTTTGAAATGGGAGAACAGACCTTTCTCCAGCAGCTGAAAGGCAACCTGCTCCCATCAACATCTTTGGGGAGTTCTGAGAGCCTCTGTTTGAGCTAACTCTTGGGCTGCTGAGATGGCTTTGATAAGGCACAGGTGAGGATCTCCACATGGGTCCTTGCATTCAGCCAGCTGAGGCTTTCGTGCCCTGAAGGCTCATTCCCTATCCCAGCACATCCCCCTGCCAGACATGTGGGAGGTGTTTCCTCTTCTGAGGTTTAATTCCTCCTTTCCCTGAAGTCCCTTTTTACTACCTACCTATTGAAGCCATCTCTCTGAAGCCTTTTTGGGGTGCTGGGAAAATAAGAAACACTGGAATGGAAAAAGCACTGGAAAAGAAGAAAAAAAAAAGCTAACTTATTTTTGTTATTTATTTGTTAGCACATATAGATACATAGGTTGCTCCAAAAGTAATGGCTCCTGTTTATGTCCATGGAAATTAAAACAGATACAAAGCGCACAGTAGCACTACCAAATAGGGCAAATTCCCAGCTACAAAGCACTGCTTTTCAATATAGTCATCACTGTTAGCTCTGCACTTTCACCAGTGTTGAGGAAGAGCCTGCATGATATGCTTGTACAAATCTGCACCAGCAGAGGTACCTCACTGTCACTGTCACCACTGCTGAAACTCACCACCCTCTGCCTCACTGTGCTCACATCCACTCTTTGGTCTCCATCAGCGTTCAGCAAGCATCAGTGAATGCAGTGGGTGCATGGAGGAATTCAGCGACACATCTTGGCTCCATACACACTTCCATGTCAAAATGTCGTTCTGTCACAGTGCCCCTCTGCTGCCATTTGTCACACAGCTGTAAAATGTAATGGGACGTTGGTGGGAAGATTCAGCCCCTACTGCCATGCCACCATAAAATAGGAGGCCTTGCTTTCAGAGCAACCCTCCAGTTAGGGCCTCCAGTGCAGTCCCAGAGGATATGAACCAGACCCAAGAAAAGAATATTTCTATCCATCAGTCAGCACAGTGGCATTGATGGAGATTCAGCTTTTGGGAGGTCTGGCTCTGGAGCTGAGTTTGGTCATGCCAATTCCTGCCAAACAGAATTGAATCTGTGTCCTTGTCTGAGCTCCAGCCCAAGGAAGAATTGAGTGGGTAAGGAAATTATGATATTTTTGACAGAGAAATGGAGAAAATCAGTTCAGACAAGTTAGTTTTCAGTGTGATGCAACAGAAGGTACTGGACCAGTGGGATCACGGTAGGCAGCATGTTCTGTCTCCAGTACTCAGCAGAGGAGAGCTGGAGAAGAACCTCTTTGACTTGAGACTCTGTATCCCAGAGCTGTACTTCAGAGATCCGGAGGGAGAAATAACCTCAAAGCACTGCCAGTGTTTCACATTGCCCTGTGCATGAAGCATTAGTGGCTTTTCTGAGCCAAAAAATCCATCCTAGGCTGAGGCACAGCTCTGTGCAGCACTTCGGCAGGGAGCAGAAGCACAGCTCTGGGAGACAGTCCTCCAGTTCTGCCTTGCATGTCCCTGTGTGATGGGAACATTGTGCTGCCAGACCATCACAGTTACCTGAGTCCTCGCTCCATTTTGAGCTCTCCCGAGTGAGCAGGTCTGCAAACATGCCTGGTTAATGCGAATGCATTTCTGGCCTGAGAAAAGAGCTAAAATAGCTGTCTTGAAACCCAAGTGCCCATGGTTCCACATTAGATTTTGCAGCTTAATTTCTTTCTTGGCACTATCAACCAACAAAAAGAGATAAGCAATAAAGAAGAGCAAAACTTTGCTCTCTCAGAAAGGGTTTTTAAGATCCCTCTCTGAGCTTCTAAGGTACTGCTTTATATCCCAGTGGCACTGTGAGCAAGACATGAGGAGGGCAATCTGAGGCTCTGGGACTGTAGGAAAGGAAAGCTGCAGGCTGAGGGACAGGGCTCTCCAGGCCCTGTATTTTGGAATAGTGAGCTGCCTTTTTAAGATCAACCACATAAGCACGGACTAAATTCTCAGGAGGTGACTCAGATTAATAGGCTCTTCCAAATGGAACAAGATCATGGAGTTCTCCACAGCAGGGATGGGGAGCTTCCCCCTCCTCAGTATATTTCCGATTCAAATTCAGAGCATCTTTTAAGGACTTGAAGGACTTGAAAAGGACCCAACACCTGTCTCTCCAGGAGGTATTTGTGGGATGGGGTAGTTAGTGAGAATTTTCTCTCTAGCCACACAGGCTCTGTGCCTGGGGTTCTGGGGCACAAATCACCATGAATTTGAATAGAGCAGGTACCCCTTGTGGGGTCCCTACTTAGGCCAGCAGAATATTCTTTGATTTTTAGTGTTTATTCATCATTGCTCAGAAGTGTAGAGGGAAGGGTGAGTTATGGATCTGGGACATTGCCTTCCCTGTGTGTGGAGAGCCAGGGAAGAAAGCAGTGTGGCAGAACACAGTTCTGAGTAAGGCTTCTAATCTGGCGGTCACCTAGGGAAATCTGGGGTTATTAGACTCCTGTGCAACTAAAATTACATTTAATGTGTGGTTAATGTGAGGGCTATCAACTGCACACAAGGCATGAGGCTTGGAGTAATTCTGAGTCCTCACCACTAACAGGTTTAGGGCAATTGGTCTACTGACTCCTGTAAATCACATCTGTCAGTGAGAAAAACAAGGTCGTTCTCAGTGGCACTTACCTGGGTTGATAGATTATGGCTCGAGTCACTGAGCACATGGGGATGTCACTGTATCTCTTTGAGGAGTGCTTTGAACACTGGGAAGTTGTCTGAGTTTATAAAATTTCTTACTACTCTTTCCATCTTTATGTGCTTGCAGAATTCTTGTGCCCAAGGTACAAGACCCTGGCTTGTCTTGTGTCTTGATGAGAAGATTCTTAACCCAAGATTCTAAGGGGGAAAAAGAAAAAACAACATGAAACCATTCCTACTTTATTGAGATTCTGTTTATTTTTTTCTAAAAATACTGCTGACCTTAATGTTGTTGTGGTTTTTATCAGTACTTTCCTTTTAACAATAGGAAGGGCAAATAAACAGTGTTTCCTTTAATTTTGACAAATTAAAGAGATCTAACTTCCTTGTAAATTCTTTATTGGGTAACTGATGAGCAGCATTGATTCGCTCAAGGAGCAAAATGCAAGTTGTATTTATTGAACTGCTTGACATTCCTCCTCTCCCTGAATGTTATGTCTGAACTTAAGCAAACAACAAATGGAAATCATTTACCGCGGTTAACTTGGAGAAAATGCCAATCTGTGGGGCTGTTACTTTTCTTTTTGCAGTGTTTTAGTAAATACAGTATTGAACATTGACTGTTGCCCTGACTCAGTGCAGCACTTAAATACATGCTTAAATCTAAAGAGCAAGGAAACCTCTCCTGTTCAGCAAAATGCTGGAGCATTTGTTGAGTTTTAAACACATCAGTCAGCTCCGAGTACAAGCTGGGAGAGCTTTAGGGTCATTTCTTCAGCCTGATGCAGCCCACAGCTCACACTCTCGTGAGTAAAGCAGAGGATGTGTCCATACCAGTGGTGGCCCATCTTGGTTGGATTGGTTTTTCCATGCACTTCTTTCTTCTAATGAAGCTAAACTGCCCTTCAGAAAGAGAGGCTGGATTTCATGTCTGAAAGAAAAGGTTAAGACATGCTTGCTGAGGAAAGGAATGGAATTCTGTAGGAAAAAAACGGGGGGCAAGTTGGAGAGCAGGAGAGTCCGAAGACTGGCAAAACACAGCAGGCTGTGGGACAGGTCCTTGCCTTCTCCTTGAGCCAGCAGACTGCTAGGAGGAGACAGGAGCATCTCTATCCCCATATCTTTGAGGCTGAAACAAACATTCATCTCTTTCCCCTTCTCACCATCCTGCCAAACACTTTTTCCCTTCCTGCTCTTCTCCCGAAGCAGTGTGCCTGAAGGCTCGAAGATGAACTTCTCTTCTGTTCCACTGACTTCATCTCCTAAAGCATTTATGCTGGAGGACCTTCTGCTGATTGCTGATGCTTTTTTGTGCTTTTTCAGAAGAGTAAAGGAGAATGACTGCACAGGGATGAAGGACAGCTCTTGTCTGGAGCAAAAGGAGACAAGAATAGGCAAAAATGGAAGATACATTTCTATTAGAAGAAGTCAAGTCATTAGCAAACAGTCTTTAGACAGTTTTCCTTCCAGGTGTCAGATGGGAATACAAGACCTAGTCTTCCACAGAATGCAATTAATGAAAGGAAAACAGATTTTATTTCAAACAGAGAAGAAATGAGCGAGAAATCTGCAGCCCATTCTCACATTCATTGCTACACTGAATGAAAGCACATCCGTGTGGGGCAATTCTGAATCAGCTCACTGAGAGCTTGCATTAGGCCATGGCCATGGGAGAAGAGCGCTCTGGTTCTGGATGCCAGCGACAGGTAGTGACAATCTGAAATCAGAGCTCCCCACTTGGCCTGTCACTCGGCACTGCATCTTGGAAGTTGGCAGAGCCGAACACGGTGCCTGCTTTTGCCATGTGCAAATTGTGAGGACTGTGTTCTGGCTCCTGCGCTGCTTTCACAGAGGACCTTCATCACAGCGCTTTTCTTAAATCATATCCCTATGCCTAAAAATGCACAGGAATGAGATTCTCAAAGGGATCTCAACGTTGAGCACAGGGTCGTCAGTACAAGGCAGCTGTCAAGCTGCTTCTGGAAATCCCACTTAACATCTATCTACATTGCAGGCAAATAACTGACAAGCAAAAATCCTCGGCTATCATTTATACCTGAGCTCTCAATGACCAAGACCTTCTAAAGCTGCCCTTAGGACAGTTTTGAAAAGGAGATAAAGGATTTTAGATGGTTCAGGTGAGCTTTGGGGAGCTGGGGAGCTGTTTGTGGACGTCTTTCTGAGAGAAGATTGCTCTAGGAGATTTTTTTGCCTTGATTGATTTGGGTTTTTTTCGCTTTGTTTTCCTAAAGGCTCGAGGAACATCTGATAAATTTATATCGGCAGAATTTCAGCCCTGTGTATGCTTTAGTTTTGTTTTGCTCTTTCTGTGAGAGCCATACTCAAGCCTACACGCAGCCCTTGCACTGGGTCATGCTTGTGGTGTTTAAATTAGGAATGGTTGTGGCTGTATGGAATGACAGCAAATGTGCTGACTTGTGTTTCTGGCAACAAGCTGTCTAGAGATTGAGTTGGGTTTGTTTCATGTTTGGGGTTTTGCTACTTGCTGTTAGTCAGTGCTGTTTTTATGCTGCTTTTTATATATGCCATTTGCTTACTTGAGCGAGGCAGAAGAGCACAAACATCTGGTGGCTGTGCGTTCTGTGATGTCTCAGGGCATAAGAAATAAGAACAGGGTACCAAAGCAGGTTAGAATTAAGATCGTAAATTGCAGGGGACAAAACGAGACCTAAAGAGCTTTTGCACGTTTCCTGCCAGAGTTTTTCCTTGGCTATTTCTTCTCACTGAAGACTTTACCTTAGAGAAAGAGCTTTTATTTGAGTGAACAGCCAATTGTATGCCACGTATTGCCATTTATTTTTTCCTATATATCAGTACAGCTGACAGAGAATATCATTTTAGTGGCTAGTGTATGCTGTTCATAACAGGGGAGGGGGAGAAGCACTGGACTGTTTCTTCATACAAACTCAGAGAATAATGGACAAGGGAAGAGCCACTGATGTCACTTCAGTAAGCCCTGTGACACAGTCCCCCATAACATCCTTCTCTCCATATTGGAAAGATGTGGATTTGGTGGGTGAACTGTTCGATGGGTGATGAACTGGTTGTGAGATCGTTCCCAAGAGTGGAGGTCAGTGGCTCAATGTCTGGGTGCAGATCAGGGGTCAGTGCTGGGACCAGTGCTCTCTAACATCTTTGTCAGTGACATCAGCAGTGAAAATGAATGCACTCAGCAGTTTGCAGATGGCGCCAAGCTCTGGGGTAAGGTCAAGCAGGGCGAGGAGGGGATCTGCCCTTCTGCTCCGTGCTGTGAGACCTCACCTGGAGCGCTGCGTCCAGAGGAGGGCACAAAAACGATGTGAGGGATGGAACACCTCCCTGCGAGGACAGGCTGAGAGCTGGGCTGTGCAGCACGGGGAAGGAAGGCTGTGGGGAGAGCTGAGAGCGGCCTGTGGGTATCTAGGGGGGCTGTGAGATGGAAGGGAACAGATTATTGAGCAGGGTCTGCTGTGACAGGACCAGGGGAAATGGTTTTGAGCTAAAAGAGGGGAGATCTGGACTGAACATAAGAAAAAGTTCTTCATGGTTAAGCACTGATACAGGTTGCCCAGAGGTGGTGGTGATGCCCTGTCCCTGGAGACACCCAAGGTCAGGCTGGACGGGGGCTCTGAGCACCTGGTGGAGCTGTGGGTGTCCCTGCTTATTGCAGGGAGTTGCACCAGATGGCTTTTAAGGATCCCTTTCAACTCAAATGATGCTACAATTCTTTACAAATGTTTTTAAATTCTGGTAAACTGATTTGAAATGTCTGGAGGCTAGGTAGATTTGATTTCACAATAAATTTCTCTAATTAAGTCAATTATTATCACTGCACAAAGCAGGTTTCTTTCTGTATTAATTTTATTTAAAATGCTTTCAGTTCATTAATTTCTAGCTGATCTTTAATTATGCAAATGTTTGTAAGGGTCACTTTCAGTCATAAATTTCCTGGCTGTTGAAATAGAGCTTTGAAACACCACAGGATTTTCTGGTTTGTTTTGATCTTTTGTTGTGTGGGGGTTTTTTTGGTTTGTTTTTGTTTTTGTTTTTTTGTCAGATCAATTAATTTGTTTTGAATGTACGTTACATTCATTTGATTCAGTAATGCTCAAGATAGCCACTGGCTTCCACGAGCATGGTATCTAAAAAGGATGACCTTTTAGCACACAGCTAGGCTTGTATTCTGTAGAATAACCTAGTGAAAGAGGAGGTAGAATAAGCCCAGGTATAGTAATTAGCACAGACTTTATAAATCTTACTGTCTTGAAAAAGGCATCCCAGCTGGGTCATGGATGAGGCACAGCAGCATCCTCTTCTGTGTGGAGCCAGCTGGGCAGCGCGGGATGATGAAGCAAAAAAAGAATTCAGACCTTGAACAGGCCAGTGGAGCTCCGAGCTGCTCATCTAATCATAGAGCTTCTGGGTAGGCATAAGACTGTGGATGGAGCAACCAGCAAGGACAATTGAAAATATGTTTTTAATTGTGTTACTCATTCTCGTGAATGGGACTGCAGTCATACTTCAGGGGTTGTGAGTTTAAATGGTACGTGGAGGTGCTCTATTGGGACGTGCAGACCAGCTCTGAACCGTGGAAGATGGGCTTCTTTGTAAGTGCTGGTCTGTCAGAACATCCAGAAACAGAATTTGAATACTGAATTAGGGCAGTCTTGTTCCCTCGTTTCCAGAGTCTGCAGCTTATCTCCAAACTTTGCGATATCAGCATTCATTGCTTACCATGTCAGTTGAGGATAAGTGGACAAGCAGCAGTTTTTTGATCAAACACAATAGTGAACCATGGCAGACGTATCCCATGAGATGCCACAGAGGCATGCCATTGGCTTCCACCCATCTTTTGGAATGGTGAAGAGGATGTCCTTGCAAAGGACTGGGAGAAAATAGAAGTTCTCTGCAAAGCAAATAGAAGCCACCACACACAGAGAGATTATTTTTCATGAGTCAAGGTCTGTGGTGCCCCAGGCATTTGTTTTGTGGATAAATTGCAGGCAGAAGCTCTGTCTCCCATATCTTCTTGTTCAGGGCATCCTTCTGAAGGAAAAGGAAATGTGTTCTTTATTTGTGGTTGTATACAACCCAGGCTGCCTTACCAGAGGAATTTAAATCACTCTGCTGCTCTTTGGCCAGTTTCTAGCACTTGTAAAACACATTAGAGCAATAATGTTCTTGTCAGTGACATGGTGATTTGCCTTACAAGCCTCACAGCCTGGAGAGTCAGAGTCGATCCTGCTGACAGCCTGCAGAGTGCACTCACAGAGCTGTGATAAGCGGCCTGACTTCCTCGCCCTCTGCCTCAGCAAAGTGAGGGAACAAAGCCAGCAAAGAGCCTGTGTTCCATCTGTTTGTGCAGGGTGGGGAGCTAAGGCAGCTGCTTTGCAGACACCTCTGTAGTTCTTGTAGGGAAAAAGACACAGCAGCGGTAGCAGAGGACCTGCACAGTGCATATGCTTTGATGGCAGAGGCTTGGAGCGATGGGATAAGTTTTTCTGTGGCAACAGTGTGGTTGTCTTCCTTTCTGTGTGTGTACATCATCCAACACTGCTGCAGGTAATGTTGGACCAAAGCAGTGATACATTGGTCTACCGTGGTGGAGCTGGTGATGGAAATCCAGCTAGCTCTGTGGGCAGCAATGCTGTTGCTTGGTTCAAGAGGAGGGTCCCTGTCTGCCACTTTCTGTGTCCCGGAGGTGGGGCCTGGGACTCTGCCAGCACCTCTGCCCCTCGGCCCAGCAGTGAAATCCAGCTCAGCCATCTGATTTCTCCCAGAGGATTAACACACCTTTCTGTGGTTATCACCCTATAGCCTACACCCTACACCCTATCACCCTATCACCCTTTCTAACCTGCTCTACTTGCTTCATGTTAAAGCAGCCCTGAAGGGCAGTGCTGGGCACAGGCTCTCTCCTTTTGAGAGTAATTGTGCAGTGCTCCAACAGTCAGTATTTAATTTCGACAATCGGAATTGTGAGAGAAGAGGCTGCAGTGATGTCACCTCTGGCTTTCATTTCTGTCGTTGCTTCTTTCTGTTTCTCAGAGGAGTGGCAGCTGTTTGGGGCTGTGATTGATGAACAGCCTCCCACTGCTGTGGGTGCTGAAGCGCAGATCAGGATTGTTGTGAGTGGTGCTGTGTCTGATGCAGAACCACAAAAGGATTGGAAGAAAACCCAAACCTTTCATGCTGTAGTGAAAAGCCAAAGAAGGATTCACAAATGGCTTTTGCTGTTAGATGGGGTGATTTGTGCTGGGAGCGAAAGCCTGATGTGTTGCAAGAATGGAGCAGCAGCAGAATGTGTACATCAGAGTGTGTGAACTGCCCTGCAACCCTGACTGGATGCTGGCATATTAGCAAAAATAAATGAAAAGATAAATACACTGTCTTGTGGGGAAAAAAAATCACTGAAAGTTTGTCATGGTCTGTGAGCAGCTTTTGTTTTCTGTGCTGGTCAGTCATCTAGCCTTGGCATTTAAGTTTTTAGAGGGCTGAAGAACTTTTAGGTATTTTAAGCTTCATTTCTCTGATGCTTGGAGCATGACTTGTTTCAGAAAGCCTGGGCTGCAGTATTTGTCATTCTCTTTCAAAGCATGTCAGACCTGCAGTAAGCACACCCAGAATCATGCCTGGCTAAATTATTTTGCAGATTCCTTTTCCATCCTTAACCTGAACCCCTGCCCCCACCAGGCAGCTGTTTTGCCTGAATAATTGCATTTCTGCAGAATTCTCTTTTTCAGAGGGGAAAAAGAAAGAAAAAAAAAAAAAAAAAAAGCGTGTAGCAGAGTTCCACAGATTGTGAAAATGATCAGGTGAAAAATACACAACAAGATTCAGCAGTGTAAGTAATTCTCATTGCCAGCAGTTGTGTGTTGTCAGCTGGGAGCTTGCAACAAGTCTGCATGATGGGCAGAGGAGGGAACAAAGGCTTAGCAGAGTGCTGGAACCTGCGGCTTTCTGTCGCAAGGTGACCCAGCAAAGCACGAGAGCCCGTGCTGTCTGTGAGCAGCAGACTTTTCCGATTCCTCCCCTTGTTTCTTAAAACATTCTTTCAGTGTTGATTCATTAGAAACCTCTCCAGTCATTTTCTCTTTCTCAGCAATTTCTTTTATTAATTGAAATTGCAGCTGAAATGTCAATCTGACTTAAACAGAAACAGTTTATAAGTGGAAAACTTTCAGGATACTAGTCATTCTAGGAACTCTGGTGTGGTTAATTAAGTGATGCCAGGGGGAATTCTACTTTAATAAGAATAGTCAGTAGTGGAGCTCTTCAGTGGTACAGAATGTTGTCCGGAAGCATTGGGCCTTGCATGCAGTGCTGTTGGAGTTGCAGGTTGCCTGCCCATTCTTCTTGCCTCTAGCTGTGCCCCTCTGTTCTGGGAGCCAAAATCAGGACCTGTAACAAGCACTTTCTGGGCTCAGTGTTTCTCTCTATATTCTACAATTAAGAAAGGGAGAATTTGGCTGCAGTGTTAGAATTCCACTTCTTGGGCTGTGGTGCAGTGAGGCACACCCTGTCCTCTTCTAGATGGGAATTGCATGGAATTCCCAGAAAAACACTAAAAACAGGTTGCTGCTGTCACCAGCTGTATCTTAGTGAGGCCAGAGAGGGACATGCCCCTAGCTGTCCTTACAGGAACTTGTCTGAGGAGGTACAGAGCTGCTGCAAGGAGGAGCCCATGTTGTGTTTCCTGACTTTGTCCTGCTGGCTACTTGTGGATGCAGAGAAGAATGACAGAGCTGCAATCCATACTCTGCTTCAGAAGCTGCAGAAGAGTGGGATGTCCCTGTCTGCCTGGGGATGAGAGGAGTGGTGTGGGAAAGCTGGGATTTGGGTGGGACCTGGACAGGTCATCAGACCTCCAGCTCCTTCCATCTCAGGACAGATCAGCTGGACCCAGATGATGTGTGTCATGCTGCCATTGAGAGGGAAGTAACTTGTTTCTATGAGGCAGCCGCTTCCACCTTCTTCTGCCAAGTGATGGCTGTTCTGATAGGATGGGATGGGATCACAGAATCACAGAATGGCTTGGGTTGGAAGGGACCTCAACAATCATCAAGATCCAATGTCCCACCCAGGCAGGGCCACCACCCTCCAGATCTGGTCCTAGACCAGGCTGCCCAGGTGATCACAGAATGGCCTGGGTTGGAAGGGACCTCAAGGATCATGAAGCTCCAACCCCCATGGTGGCCACAGGCAGGGCCACCAACCTCCACATTCAATACCAGCCCAGGCTGCCCAGGGCCCCATCCAGTCTGGATCTTGAATACTTCCAGGGATGGGGCATCCACAACCTTTCTAGGCAGTCTGTTCTAGCACCTCACCACTCTTTCTGTGAAGTGCTTCCCCCTGACATCCAATCTAAACCTTCCCTCCAAGGGATGGGATGGGATGGCTTGGGATGGCATGGGATGGCATGGGATGGGGAGATTTAGGTGTGACCAGTCCCAGGCTCAGAGTTGAACATACTAATTCCCTCTAACAAAGGTTGCCATTGGCCATGTCAGTTTATTTTAAGGGCTTTCCCTGGCAGCAGAGCTGGGAAACAAATCCACCTGAGCACATTCAGAGCACAGAGGCTGTCACAGGAAGGGCTACTGGCCCCTCCTACTGGGTTTATTATGGGAGCTGTGTACCAACAGATGTTCTAGTCATTTTTGCAATTTGTATAGAACACTTTTTGTTTCAGAACTGGCATATTACCTCAGGATATTTGCTCTGCGAGTATAGAAGTTTTAGGTTCACCTTGGAATATTTCCATTTCCTCAGGGCTTTGCGGTGCTTTTTTTAAAGTGAAAAAACTGCTGGTTTGAGAAGAAGCACACCCTGTGATATATCTTGCCTGTAACGCTTCGTGCCCGTCACAGTGTGCCAAATAAAGGGCATATGCCATCAATGCTGATAGGCCACGTCTAGCCTTTCTTCCTTTTTCACACTGCTAAAATCGTCTTTTTCCATTAAAATCAAGCATGGACAGAGCAGCTCCATGCTGGGAATCGTTAAGCGGTGTTTAAATAGACACTTATCACACCTGGGAGGCAGGAGGCACCAGGCTCACACCTGGCACTGAGCGTGCTGGGAGGCACGTGGGGCTCCAGCTCTCCACGCCTGCTGGGGCAGGCAGTGCTGGGCAGTGGGCTGGGAGCAGAAGGCAGGCGGCTCCCGGCTTGGCCTGCGGTGCAACGAGAGACAGGCCTGGAGCCGTCTGATGCATCACTCACTGGTGGAGTCTGAAGCTTCCTAGAGACGACGATCGGTGCCCTGGGATGCACAGATTGCTGTGGATATCCACTGCTCCTCATCTTCTGGATGTTCGAGCTGGCTGTGCGTAATCTGTAAGCGTCAGCACGTGCTCAGTGGCCAGCTGTGGGACCCGAGATCATAGAGAATGCCAGGATAATGAAAGATTCTGTGGAACGTCTTCAGGATAAACATACTGATTTTCTTTCCATTTTTGTCTTTTGGTAGTTGAGAAACGCAGACACAAGTACAGCCCTTAAACTTTTTCTTGCCGTGTCCTGATGTTTCAAAAGGACTTGTAATTTTGGCTCTTGGAAACAATGTGAAGGCATCTGATTTTCAGTGGCTGGGAATGCTGCTCTTCCTGAATAATCAGGCTCTTTTGACGCATCTTAAATTGGGCACTGGAGTAATGGATAGGCAGATACAAGAAGTTGACTTAGCACAGCTCCGTGGGGGTTTAGGCAAAGATGCTTAAACACACAGCTCTGATATGCTCTGATATGCACGCAGCCAGTTATCATTGCTGAGCAGACAAGAGGCCCTGATTAAGGCACAGAAAGTCTGGCATATGAGACCATTAGCCCATGTTCAGCCAAGTGATGCGCTCCAGATGGGCAGCCCTCTTTGGAAAGTGTAAGTCTGTTCTTCTTTGAGTGTCAGAAGAGTCTCCTGCTGGCACTAAGAATGAGTGGCATGATAAAACATTCCTTCTAGCTACAGTAAAATGCATTACTTGGATTTTCCCCATTTGATACGAGTCCTGGGAGGTTCAACAGTAGTCTCCATTGACATGAGATGAAGCCTGTGCTCCCATGTAGGGTGGTGACACTACAGCTGCTTTTGTGACCCAAACTACCTATGCTGGGTAAAAAGAAAAAGTGGATGCAGAAGCAGCTGTATTTGCACGCTAGGAAATGGGGTGGTTGTCTTGAATTTCCTGGCTTATTTTTTTTCCTTTGTCTTCCTCAGGCAGACAACCATCTGTCCTGGCATAAACACTGCAGTCTTTGACTAGCTAGTACAGCTAAAGCCATAGCCAGACAGAAAGCCATGTAAATGTTGAATTCTTGGAAAGAAAAGGAAAATGATTAATTTCCAAGTGTTATTTTCTTCCTTTTGAAAGTGTTCTTGAAGAGCTGAAAGGGAGAGTTCTTTCCTGCATTACTTTGCCAAAAGCCTGTTGAAGTGTTGTTGGTGCTTACTGGCACATATCACCTGGGGATGTTTAAAAGCCCTCTGAGCAGCTTTCCAAGCCTTCATTAACATTTGATTTCTATCCAAGCGAGGAAAAAATTACCACTGTCCTTTCTTTGCAGGTGGGTAGGCAGCAGTGAGCAGCTTTGGTGATTTACCTGCCTTTTAGGGCACGCTCTCCAGTCCTTGTAGGAATTCCAGGAGTCTGACAAACCATCTTTACAAAGTCATCTTTTTCTTTTCTTTCTTTTCCTTAATAACCAATTTGACAAGTCTGTACATTGTCACAATTTCCATACCCTCTCATTGCTCGCATAGTATCTTTCTGGGAAAAATGAAATGAAGCATAACCTCAAAGTTTCCTTTCACAGCAATTTCCTCCTAGCTGCAAATCCACATTGGTGTTTTTCCTCCATTTTATAGTTGCACACTTTCCCCCCCCCCCCCCACAGTTTTAGGTGGAGAGATTCATCAAGTGCTGGGTTTTCTCACACAGCAGCTGTGTCAATGCCTCTAACCATCTCTCTTCTTGTGGTCCTCAGGCAACCCACTGACTGTGGCCTGCAAAGCTTTCTTTGGGTTCAGTGGTGAATCTGGCCCCATGATCTACTGGATGAAAGGGGAAAAATTCATAGAAGAATTAGAAGGTCACATTAGAGAAGGTGAAATCAGGTACTTTTTGGAGTGCTTAGTTTTAGAAATGTGGTACGTCCCAAAAGCCTGTTTGTGGTTTGTTTTCAGAACACATTTGTAATTGGAATTGGAAACAGTTCTGCATCTAAAGACTGATAAATGACTTGGAGGCAGGGCAGCATGAGATACACTCTCTCCAGCAAATAAACTTTTAAGACAAAAGAGCTACTTAGGTGCCCGAAAATCTGTCACCACGTTCCCCTGGCAGTAGCTGAAACATCTCTTGTTAAAAACCCAAAACAACTTTGGCTTATCATAGAGAATTTTGGTGTCTGTTGCTGTTAATGTAAAGTGTGAAGGTCTCCAGAAGAGGCAATTTCCATCCAGCACAAGCAGCATGCTGATTAATTACCTGTTTTCCCTTGTGCCTCCCACCTGTCTCTGGAGAAGAGATTTCATTTTGGTAAATAGAATAAAACTAAATTAAATTAAATAAAAACGAAATAGTTGTATCTGTAAAGCCACGTCAGACTGCCAGCAGAGCTATGTGCAAGGTTGAGTTCACAGGCCTCGGACTGTGAGGGCATCGTGCATGCTATGTTTATCGCCTGCTGTATTTTGCAGCAGAATACTAACAGGATCAAATAAACCTGGCAGACTACACATGACGTTACATTTCCTTGTTCAAAGGGCCAGTCACTTTCTTGAGCAACTGATAAGAAACCTTTCACAAAAAGAAGGGCATTTTATTTTTAGACTTATGGCGTCACCGAGAAAAACTTGCATTTATGTTGCATTATTTGTCACGTTCATGTTAGAACAATGACATGAAAAGGCTGTACCTCTGGCCTCACTACAACTTTCTTTTTCCTTTGTTGAGATTTTGTTTGTTCATTCTGTCTTTTCGAGTTCTTGTTCTTGATACTGTCACCTTTAAAAGTTAGGATCTGCACCAAAAAAACAAAGAGGAAAATTCCAGAAGGTTGCATCTTTCCTTTCAGACTCCTCAGAGAACATCTTGGAGAAAAAGAAGTTGAATTGACATTGATCTTTGATGCTGTCGAGGAGGCAGATCTGGCTAACTATACATGTCATGTGGAAAACAGAAACGGACGGAAACATGCCAGCATCCTTCTGCGCAAGAAAGGTAATGCCCTTAATTTTATTAGCCATGCTCCCTCTTGCCTCTGCAGCCATGGGTGAGCCAGCAGCGGAGGTCCTGCTAATCTGGCTGAGTCAAGCTGAGCTCTGTGCTTGCTGGAGCTGAAGTATGGTTGTGTTATGGCTTCAGTTTACTATTTATGGGGGAAAAAGTCACAAACTACCACTAGCGAATCAGCCTCACGGTTGATGCACTTGCCTGGGACACAGCGACCTGTAAAGCCCTACAAAATTCAGTGCATGTGTTTTGGGCAAACAATTCATGAAACTGACCGAGAGTAGACAGATTAGACTAGAGGTAAGAGTGTTAAAGACATAGTTAAAATGTGCATTTGTTAGATTAGGTACCTCAAAACAAGGCCAGATGTTGTCATACTTTTCCACTTCCTAGCTGTGTTTAAACTGAAATCTTTAAATATTGCCACACATTTTGATTCCTAAATGCAAAGAGGAATGAAGACTTTGCAGTGGGAGCTATAGATGGATGGAGAATCATTACTTCTTTTCATGTTACCTGTCCTGAGATTGTGCCTAGAACTGGGACTACTACTGACAATTTGTCTGTAGAATAGGAACCCTTTGAGTTTGAATGCTCCAAACTACAAGGTGCTACTATTCTCTTCCATTTGTAGTCATTATTATAAGGCATGCAACAGTATCCCATTACAGTTCTTACCTGCTTAGTTCAGTTACCTCCTCTAACTGTTAGTACAGTGATATTTGAACTTGTTTGTGGTCTCTTTAAGGCAGAGTGAGTACAAAAGCTGTTGAGAGAGCAAGGAAATGTTGCATGTTAGTGCAGTTAAAAAAAGCAGTGCTCTCCATCATCACCCTAGCAGGGATATCTGCACAGATATCCCCTTTTCAAGAAGGTTTAAATAGACCATTGTTATGTGAGCATGCTGCAGGCTGAACTTAGGGTTAGAGGCCACCATGTCACTAATGAACTAAGAGCAGGTGACAGAACAGGAAGACCAGCCAAGGTATCTGTAAGTGGGGTTGTGACCAGGTCCACCAGCACCTTGTTCCAGAAGACAACCCTAGCCACTAGGTTCACCTAGAGCCGTGCTGAATGCTAACTGCTGTGCTTCATGGCCATAATTTATGCCTTCAGATAATTTGTATAAAATCAACAGTGAGGGAGAAGTGGTATAGCTTCAAAAAAGGTCTAGTGGGAAGAAGAAATGTTGGAGTCACTGTCCCATTTTTACTATTCTTTCCTGTGACCCACAGGTTGTACGTATGAAAGTACATTACTGAGTCCTGACAAAATTGGATCAATTCTGCTTAAACCGTTTCCTGTTCATGCAGGAGTTTATGCCCTCCCAGAAAGAAGAGTGTGACATAGAGTCATCAAATCATAGGGCTTGGAAGAGACCTCTGAAGCTCCCCTAGTCCAACCCTATATGAAAGCAGTCCCTTCCAGCAGTTGCCCAGAAAGCATGCAGGCAGGTTTTTAAGGTCTTCAGGGAAGGAGACTCCACTGCCTCTCACTGGCTGTGCTTTATGCTCAGGATAGAAACACATGAGCTGCAAAACCATTCTGAAAAACAGGGGCCCGCTGCTGTGATGCAGAACGCACACAAATGTTTATTCAACATCTCAATTGACGGAATGTCACAACTTTAATTAAGGAAGCTGGTCATCATGATGAAGGATTAGTCTCGTTAGTGCAGAAAGCGTTCTACCTTCCCATCCACTGAACCTAATAAATATACAACTGATATCTTTGTTGACACTGTTAAATGTTCAGCTGTGTTGCATATATTAGAATAACAAGCTGGGTTTATTTATAACAAGAAAATGCAGACATTTCAGACCTCTGCTGAAATTATGGAAGAAGCACTGCTGAATACTGAATTCGGAGGTGGACAGAATCACTTCTCAGCTGCTATTTCATTTCTCCATTCCCCTCAGGCATTTTAAGTGGTTTGTTTTGAAGCTATTAAAGTGTCATTTAAAATATCCCCAGTATTTTCACTTTGTGCTTTGACTACATATCCTGTTGTCACGGTTTTATTAAATTCTTACTAGCACTTGACCAAACTTTTCCCTTCTGCACCTTGATATAATACTTCTTATTCTAGCTTTCTCCTGCTTGGATTTGGTTGTAGAGCATTCATAAGCTAGGCAGCACTACATCATTACTCACCTGTGGCAAGAGTTAGGCCAGGACTGGTAGAAGGCTGTTTACCAGTACCCTGTATGTGTGTCAGAGGATCATGGATTCCTATTATAACGTGCCTCAGTTTTTCAGAAGCTGGGAACAACATTTGGGAACAACGAGAGAAGCACAGATCTCTTTCAGAGAAACACACCTCCCCCAAAGTCCAACCTGCTTGGGGCTGCCTTATCCCTGTTCAACAGGAGGTGCTTTAGCTCGGTTTTGTCTCCAGCTTGCCACAGTACTACAGGTTTTATCAGGTCTCAGGAGTGACTGCAGCACTTCAGGGGTACCCGAGATGGCATCGGTCGTGAGTACTGCTAAATGAGGGAGGTTGGAATTAAAAACAAAAAAAAAAACTAACTAAAAACAGAGATAAAAGCCAGAAAGTCAGATCCAAGTTAAAGCTCTGGAGTTCTTTGAGGAAGAAAAAGGAATTGCACAAATATTTAAGGTACAAATATTGAAGTCTTTTGCTAACTAGTGGGACAGACCTCACAAATGCTTTCTTAGAATGCAGGAGTGCCTTCTGTACAACATTAGTGTTTTGATAACCTTGCAGAGTCTATCACCACTTGAGATTTTCATTTTTGACTGAAAAAGGAACCAAATCCAGCTTCAGACCCCTAGACCTAACAGTGAAAAGGCAGAATTAGGCATGCTGCTGAGACCTGGATACCACTTTCTGTTATTACATTCTTCTTCACTGACTTCATTTGAGACACATTGTTCTTCACATTGAAGTAGCTCAAATATAAATTCACATATAAATTCTGGGCAGTCCTGGCTTTGTTTTTGTTTTTGTTTTTTTTCCCATGTTTGAATTACCTGCAGTAACAGTATACACTCACTTAATCCTTAGACGTGGAAATAGCTTGGGATTCCCTTCAAATTAATTTGAAAAGCATGTTTTCCTAATTGAAGTCACAATGCACTATAGAACAACTGTCTTGGAAAGAGAATAAGTTATCAGGAAATGCAGTGCAAAATCAAGCAGCACTCCTAGTGAAAGAAGCTGTGAATTTAGGTAAAAGTAAATATTACAGCTATGTTGGCTCAGCTTTTACTTTCCAGGAGACTGCGTTTGTTCAAGACATACAGGAACAATATTGATGTATTATTAAATGCTGAAGGACCTTCTGAAGTGTCTTGGTCTCAAGCCACTCATGAGGTGTAGTAAAGATTCAAATTATTTTAAAGATTATAATCCGCTGCATCATAGGCTGTGCCTCGGTCTTTCTGTATTATTTTATGTTAGAACCCACCTGAATATTATTATTCACTAGGTTTCAGTTGCTGTTAAAGCAAAAGTTCAGCTTCTATGACTTTCCTGGTATTGTGTTTACTCGACTGCCTTTCCCACCAATCTCAGTGAGGACAACTCAGGGGCAAAGAGTAAGAGCTGGAGTAGGCAAGAAAACTGAGCTTTTGGGGGTTTCCTCCATTACCTCTGCCTTGGAATGCAGATAAGGAGACCAAAAGGTAAGTTTGGAGCCTAGGAGAGGTAAAGGAGATGCAAAAGCAGATTGATTTGCGTTTTGAGTTGCAGGTTGTGTTTTTGCTCAGTATCCTGCCCTCGCCCTGGCAATTGTGTGCAAGTCTGAGCTGCACGTGATCTTCAGGACACAGCATGGCCAACAAGCCTAGCTCTTCTGGTGGTGTAGGCAGGCCACTGCCATGGATGGGCTGTTTATTCAGTTCTCTACCATGCAGCGGCTTCAAATGCTGTTGAAGCAAGCAAGTAAAACCAAAAGAAGTCTGACACTGTGCAGCATAAGGTGCTGAGGGATTTGTCAAGTGCTTTCCTACAGGCTTTCATTGTCCAGCAATTGGGATACAGCTGCAGTATGGATCAGAGAACACAACAGGCTTAGTATAGGGACTTTATTCTGCAAGGTAGCACAGATCAACTTCAGTTATCAGAACTGAATGGCCTTCAGCAATTTCTCTCCTTCCAACCTGGCAGTTTTGCCATCATCCCAATTTCCTGGTAGAAAAGTTTTAGTACAATAAGAAAGATTATTTTTTTTTTCACTGAAAAGTAATTTTAACCAACTCTTTTCTTCATTTGACCAGATTTATCCCCAAGCACATGCCAACTTTATTTTGCAGTGTAATAAAAGTCCCAGAAATTCCCTGTTCTCAGAGAGATTAAATAGCTATTGTAATAGGCTTCTTCCTTCTATTAGCTCAGGACTTCTCACCAGACATCAGAGATACTGCAGACTGGGAATAACTTGTCATCTGATGTTAATTATTGAAACACAAGGCATGGAAAGGCAAGACTAACCCCAAAAGATATCCAACTAATTTGCTTTCTATCTTGAAAATGACACGAATGACATACCAGTAATTTCTTCTGACGTGTGTTTTAGAAGCTTAAAGATCTCAAAAACTTTTTCCCTCCTGCATTTAGGATCATCCTATTGTATTTACAGCAGCATATCTTTGTACTGTGTTTATCACAGTGTATCTTCATGTCATCTTATCTGAACTGATACAGATTGCTGGGGGTAGCTGTTGTCAAATTTCTGTCCTTTGTCCTTTATGGTGATGTAATACGCCAAGAGGTGGCATGAGCAATATTGCATTCTGAGGATATTTCAGGCTAAGGTACAACACTGTTAAATCTAGCATCTTACGTCAGGTGAAGCACTGGAGTGCTACCCAAGGTTTTTTATCTTGCTCTGGCATTGGCTTGCTAAATGACATTGGACATGCTGCTTCGCTTTTCCATGCCTGTTTCCTCAGCTGTAAAAGATGGATAATTGCATTTCAATGAATTTGTGAAGTACTTTCAGATAGCCTGCTTGTGATGTTTCCTAACAAAAGTATCCCAGTCAGAAATCTGAGCTAGTGCTAGTTTCCACTACAGTATAATGTGTACTAAGCAATCATGTAAGACCTCTGTTAGTCACAGCTCAATCAAAGTGGCTCTTAGCAGCCTGATGTGTGCTTTCTGCTTCTCACATTGTTTTGGGCATTTTGGATGCTGATTCATCTACCAGTGACTCAGCTGAAGCTTTGGCTGAGCAACAGACATCAGCTCATCCACTGGCACCACAGCCATAAAGCTAAAGTTAATGTTATTTGGAGAGCTGGGGTCCCAAATGGGGTACAACATGCCTAGTAAGCCTATTCTCACATGCAGCATACAACATTTGATGCTCTCCTACAAAGTGGAAGTTTCAAACAAGTTCATTAAAGGTTGATTAATCCTCAGTATCAAATCACTGCCTAGTTCCCTTCTAGAATTATCACTATAGCCTCAAATGCATTCTGTCTGAAATTTCGGACAGACAGTAGAATGATGGAAGTTAAATAATGGGCTAAGAACAAAAATAAGACATCCTTAATGTTACAGTGGTTATAACAGGAAGTTGTGCAATTCCATGTGGAATTGTACAGTGGATTACAGCAATTAGAGCTTCGAAAGATCATAACCTTTCTGTCTTTTCTTGCTAATTTTAGATTTGATCTACAAAATAGAACTTGCTGGAGGATTGGGAGCCATCCTTCTTCTGCTTATTTTGCTTGTGACCATCTATAAGTGTTACAACATAGAGTTAATGCTGTTCTACAGACAAAACTTTGGAGGAGATGAAGCAGCAGACGGTAAGAAGTTGCTTATACATACAATGGAATATTTACAATGGAAATACTTGAGAGGTCCAAAGTGATGAAATTTCTAGTTTAAGTTCAAACTGCTAAGCACTCAACAGTGTAAATCTCTAACACTTTCTCGCTAAGCCTGCTTAAATCAATGAATCTGTTCACTGAAGTGTCACAGGTCTATTCCGTATGAAGAGGAATAGGAAGAATTCTTCAGGAGTGTATAATAGAGGTTTGAATGTCATTTTTGAACTGATCTCTCGGGAAAACTCTGTGTTTGCATGTCCCAGTGCCCAGCATCTCTTCTTTTGCTATCCATACTGTATGTTGACATAAATTCACCAGGTATCTTCCACTAAACTTTTCTGTTACACTGTTATCAGCCAACTACCTCTAGGAGTTAGTGAGTCAATTGTTATTGAGGTTAACTAGTTACCTCTGTTAATTGAGAATATGAAACATAATGCAAATACACAGCTGCATAGCTTGCCTGTAGAGTATGTTTAAGAATAGCAAGGGGTGTTTTGCACTTCCTCCCTCCATCCCCCGCTTCAGTAGGCATGTGGTTTCTTTAATGCTTAAAGCTAAAGCTGTTTTTCAAATTGAAGCTTTAATTCCTCTGAATGTAGAACATTCCCTGCTCCTATGAAGCTTGAATAAGCATTGGTGAACTCAGTCCAAGTGCTTTAAATCATATCATCATATTGTTAGTGTTTATAATGTGCACACTGATTGTATATTATGTATTAAAAATAGTACCTGCTGAAGATCCCAGGTGTAGTGATCAAATAAAGCTACTGCAGCACTTACAAGTCACGTAGGCAGTCTGTAATGGTATCTTCAGAAACAATAACATATTTGAAAGAGGAGCAGGAATCACATTACCCCCATTGTGCAAAAACAATGTGCGTTTGCACAGGCCTTTTGCTTTCTGCAGCCAGCATCACCACTATCAAAATAATGAAGCGTTCTGTTAAGCACTGGGTTGATAAGCCATGAAAAAGTTGGCTACAATGAAATCCATAGGAGTGTTGGAGGATGGGTGGAATGACATCCAACGGATTATAGAACGTGGTATGATAAATAGCAGGAACAGAGGTCAGGAAACTTCCTTTCTCAAGCTTTGTGTGAGTGGGAAAACCTGAAATTGTTGCGCTTTTCTTTCGTACAATGCAGGGAAATATTTATATTGATAGAGAGGAGAAAACAAAGAGTAAGACTGAATGGTTTTAGAGGTGACTTGTATCTAATACTTTGGGATTATACCAATGTGATTTCCCTGTTTGACACCAACCAAAAATGACCCAAAGTAGTAACTTTCCTCCAGAATGAAAGTATTCTGCTCCCTTTTTTTCCAAAGTTAAGCTGCCACATTTTTGTTGATGTAGCTTTTTTTCTTCTGTTACTTTTTAATTTATGAAACATTGCTATTTTTCACTTGTTTAGACCAACCCCGTGATACTTAGAGGATTCTGTGTGCATGTTAGTTCTGGGATCGATCTCTTGCTTTTCGTACATCATTTTAGAACTATTGCAGCCGTGCGTCTTATTCTGATCCTGCACTATGAAAGATGAAGGCAGAATGCTGCTGAAGTCAAAGTGTGTATAAGGGTGTTTCGGTGATTCATTCTACTTCTTCTCGCTACGGAGTGAGCCTACAGAGGTTCTGTGAGCCATCATCTGTGTAGGTGCAATGGCATACATCCCACTTGTATGTGCATTTCTTTAAAACAAAAGACATGAAACCTAACAGATTTTTTAACCCTATTTCTAAAAATAGCCATGTAGGCTATGCTGGATGCATTTACTTCCTGTGTTGTACATAGCTTTGTTTTTAGACAAAACATTCTGGCAATAGTGAAGATTAAGGGAAGCCATTTAGAAAATAACCTCAACAACACTGCTTCCAAAGCACACAGAGGAAGCAGTGGGCAAGCATGGGTCCTTCTGCTAAAATCCAGTGTATGTGAAGCTTGTGAGGAGGGAGCCAAGGCTGCGGAGATATAACACAAGCATATGGGCTCACAGGAGGCCCAGGGGAACTCCTCTTGCTTGTTTGCATTGTGAATAGAGGAGACGAGGGAGCGCTCCCACGCAGCTGGAAGGAGCAGGACTCAGCTCAGAGTCTGCACGCACACCATTCCCAGCCCATACCTTCCTGTCTGTGTGTGCAGAGTTTCCAGGCTGCTTTGTAACCAAGCACATCAGTGCTCCAGGGTTTGCTTTGCTGCCTTGCAGAGCTTTCAAGTATTTTCAGGGATGTCTGCCCCCTGTATCTCGTGGTCGCTGGCTTCTCTTGAAAGTTTTCAACAAGTTTCATTATGGACAGGATAGCGTGTTTTGGATGGGCCTCCAAAGCTGACTGGCCTTTTTTTGTTTGCTGTTTATTCTTCTGTCATCTTTCCTTCAGCAATTACTATTTTTGTAAACTGATGATTTCAGAGAAATATGAGCAAGCCAGGTGGACCTCCTCCCTTACAGCTCCAATGGCACTAGGCAAATTGCCTTTTACAGACATACAGTTATTCACATGCTTCGTCTGTAGCTCTGACCATCGTGAGTCTGGCTTTGCGTCAACAATCGTAAGAAAGAACCATAATTTTAAAGTCATCAAATGTTTTGCGTTATGATTAGCTATTTTTTCTTCTTATTGGAAAATGTTGGTGAGTTTTAACTGCTTTCATTATATTTGATGTGCACAATTCTTTACACATAATTGGTGCTCAGCAATCCTCCATTTATTCAGTTTTGTCCTCACAACATTAACTATTTGATTTTTCATTTTCTGTAAATAATGGCAGCTGTACTCTTTGCCCAAGACTGAATTGCTCCAGGTTGACTTTCAGTGCACTATTTTCCATTACCACAGGGCAGTAACTAAGGCAAATGTTGCTAAGACAGTTTGATCCCAGGCTCAGTAGCGGTGCCACTTCTGTTCTCGGTACGCTTGGCCAAGCTCTCAGCTCTGTGTGTCAGATGCAGAGAGCTGAAGATTACCGCAGTGCTCTGCAGGAGGAAGTAATTATGTTGTCCCTTCTAGCCAAGCCTCTGTTCGCAGCCTTGCTATGCTTGCAAGGCATTGCTCGGGGTCCCTTCTGTCACCCACTTCCTGCCTCTGCCTTTTGATGAAGCAGCAAAGCTTTCCCTGCACCCCACAGCTGCAGGTACCACAGTGCAGGAGCAATCCCTCCTGCTCCTGGAGTTATTCCTAGTTCTGATGTTGTAAGCCCCATGTATGTAAATCATTCTGGGTTAAGTGACCTCTAAAATTATATCAGTTTTAAAAACAGGGAAAAGAGATCTGAAACAATGCTTTAGGTTGTTAGTGCTTGACACTGTTTTCTGCACAGTGAGTATTCACTTAAGTCATGCATTTCTTACATTTATTTGTAGAAAAAAGTTCTCCCGTGAGAGCTCAGAACTTTCCCATAATCATAGCACTTAGGAGTTAAAAGAGAAATTTCCATGTAGGTTTGGGTGCCACAACATAAGAAAGACATAAAACTCTTACAGAGCATCCAGAGGAGGGACTGGAAGATTGGGAAGGCAAGAGGGGTGAGGAGCAGCTGAGGCCCCTGGGTTTGTTGGGCCCAGAGCAGAGGAGCTGAGGGGAGCCTGATGGCGGCTGCAGCTCCTCACAGGGAGCGGAGGGCAGCGCCGAGCTCTGCTCTGTGTGGCAGCGATGGGCTGAGGGGACGGCATGGAGCTGCATCAGGGGAGGGCTGGGTGAGGGCAAGGGACAGGTTCTGCACCAGAGGGTTGTGCACATGGAGCAGCTCTCCAGAGCCCTGGGACACTGCTCTCAGCAGCAGGGTTGGGTTTGAGTCAGTGCTCTGTGGGCTCTGTGGGCTGGGAGACAGGGGCTGAGCTCGGCTTGTGTGTCTCTTCCAACTCGGGATGCTCTGTGATTCCATGATCATTAATAGGAATAATGCAGTTTTCTAGAACTGCTGTGTGCTTTTTGTCTCGTTCTTGCAGACAGCAGGCTGAGTGTGAGTTTGTTTCCTTACAGATAACAAGGAATATGATGCGTATCTTTCATACACCAAAGTGGATCCTGATGCACTGGATTGTGATAATAATGAAGAGGAGCAGTTTGCACTAGAAATTCTGCCGGATGTTCTAGAAAAGCACTATGGATATAAGCTCTTCATTCCAGATAGGGACCTCATCCCTAGTGGAAGTAAGTATTTCTGACCTTCAAGTTTTAATATAATTTCTGATGCTTTACGAAGGCCTGGTCTGTGCAACAAGGGCTTGGTACAAAAACTTCTCTCTGTGAAGCAGTTTTAGGGAGTGGATAAGTCTCCCTGCTGCTACAGATTTGAACTCTAGGTTAGAGGCAGTTCCTGCACCACTGAAACCAGAGGGAGCTGTTATTGATTTCAGTGGAGGCAGAAGCCAGACCTTTCTACAGAGGAATTTGCAGTGCTGCAAGCAATGCTGTAATCTAAAATTTCTGTCAGACTCAGTCACCTAAAAATGCAACTCCCCAGAAAGATTTTGTAGTCTCTGTATAATCATTGAAAACGGGTTTTTTTTTGGAAGTAATTTCTTTTTTGTCTGTCTTTTTTCCCTTACTTTGAAGTCTCATAAATAGCTACATTAATTTCCCTATCAATGCCATACATGCAGTTTTTCATTAGAGTTTTGACCAAACGTTGCATTTCTGAGCAGGATTGTTACTGTGTAGTACTGATTCTTCAGACAGCTCTGTACAGTCCTGCAACCTGATGGCCATCTTCCACTCTGACAGTGTAATACAGATGTCCATTTCAATCAGTTTCACTGGCATGTCTGAACATTCAGCGGCGTCCTTAACACTTAATCAACACTTGATGCTTTCTTAGCTGTGTTTATAGCATCTCATCTTCCTGATTCATTTTTGGATAAATCAAATGCACTGTGTCGATGAATGCATAGTAGGTTTGTTTAGTATCTATTTATTCCTCTGAAATACTGAAATTCTACCCATCCCTTTCCTTACTTTATTGTTTTAACTAATGCTGTCTGAAAATCATTTCAATGAAAAATGCTAAAAGAGAATTCTTCTCTCTGCATGTACTACTGGATAGAAAATATGCACAAGAGAACAAAGCAGTGACAGTGCTGGAGCAGATGTCCCCAAACATGAAACAGCTACAACACGACTGCTTTAGCAGCTTGCCTGCCAAAGACTTGAAGCTGCTGCCAAACCCCAGTGCCTGCCCTAGAAGTTGGAGCCTATTTCTTCTCTGTTTGAGGGAGCTGGAAGCAGATTTCTGACTCCAGTTCCCACTGGGAGAAGTCAGAGCCTAGTCTGAGGTCAGGCACAGTCCTCTGTAGGGGCTTGAGCAGACCTTGTGCTTTTGCAGCTCCTAGGCTGGAGCTGCTTCCTCTGTTCCTTTGCTCTGTGAGGAAAGTCATGCCCTGCAAAGTATGAGTTTTACTCCATTAGTCCCCAGAAACAAAAGACAGGTTATAGAAAAAGTAGCCTTTTTATTTAAGGCAGCCCAAGCAAGCGGTACTGAATTATTAGATAATTAGGGAAAAGTACGTCTTTTTGTGTTAAAAATCACAGACCTATAGTAAATGGTTGTTTTATATCCAGCAACGAAGCAGTTAGATATTGCAATTATACAAGTTATTAAGCAGTTTAAATCTGGTCTTTTGGGGATAACTGCACTGAAGCACAAATTCATCTGAAATGAGCTTCATCTTTCCAATTGCCATACTATCCAGCATGATGTTGTATTCTTGTCTATTTTTGTCAGTCAGACACTCAGCAAATACTTGTCATCACTTTGGGTCTTCATTAAAACTCTCCTGAAAATGTAGGATACCTTAAAATGTCAATTCTCATTTATGAGCATTCACAGACTTAATACTTCTTTTTTCCTCTCAAACTCACTTCTCCAGTGTTATGAAGGGGCCTGACACCAGCATGTGAAGCTTCAAGTGTGCTTAATCAGACATAATGGCAATGCAGAATAAAATGTGGATCTGAAATGAGTGTGATTTGCATGCCTTGGCTTTGAAAAAGATGTGGGGATGACATTTTATTTTGAGAGGTGATGGAGAAGGATGGAGGAGTCGGACTCAGCTGTTTGTAAACTCTCTGTGTGCCTGTGAGAGGTGGAACGTGGCTGTTTCTTGTGCTCTATGCAATACTCACCAGTCTTACAAGGGCTTGGAGTGCATAGTGAAGAGATCAGGCACTGACCTCCCAGAAATTTTAGAGCTGAACATAACGTATTCCGATGCGACAAAATATGTGGCGCTTCAGGACAGGTTTGTACAGAATGAGGTTTTGATCCTAGTGACCTTTTTTGATTTTAGGAAATATTTCTCACATGCATTGCATTTCACTGTCTTTTCGTGTAAATGACTTCGTGATGTTATATTTTTCCACTCTCCGCCCTGATGATTCCTTATGTACCTTTTCTGAATACTTCAATGTGTGATTCCAGCAAATCAGATGTGTTTTATAAGACGGGTTGTTTTGTACAGTCTCTGCAGTGTTAAGGTGCTGCCACAGGAGGGTGTGCATTATTGGCTTGCTTCTTGGCATGAAGCAGTACATTCAGCTGCTATTCGGATTTGAGAGCTAGCAAAAAATAGGTTTGTTAAATAGTATTTCATTTATCTTTCTTGGACTCTTCCCTGAACAAACTGAAAAGCTGACTTCAGAAAATTCAGGGACAAGCTTGATTATGCTTTTGCCAGCTGGTTCATATCTAACCTCTGGGGAAAAGCCATGATAGGCTATGCATGTCCCTCTGCAGATGAAGGACAGATCAGATCCAGATGTGCCTGAGCAGGGACTCACTCACCCATCAGACTGCTCCTCTGCCAAAGGGAGACCCTGGCAGTGTCCCCACTGCGTAGCCTAGCTCGGCACTCTGGCTCAGTGCTGAGACTGTTTCAAGGTGCATATGGAGCAGCTGTTGCCAACTCAAGGACAAAGATGATGGCTGTGGAGGCCAAGGCCACCTCTTCACTCTTGGAAATGCATCACATTTGCAGTAGGCATTCGTTTCTGAGTCCTTCAAAGCTGGAATACAATTACTGTTCCTGCAGAGCAGTTTTGTTCAGCAGTTCGGAACTGCTGGGAAGGGCACTGAGGGTTGCCCACCTTGCAATGGCCAGCCAGGACCTTTGAAGTCACTCTTGGTGTTGTCTGAGAAAAAGGATCCAGCTCCTGAGCTGGCGAGGTGTAAGCAGGGCTCAGACAGCCACTACTCCTCTGCTCCGGTTCATGCAGAAGCCCACATGACCATGGAGGCTGGAGAAGAGGCAAGAGGGCAACGAGACATAGATGCAGTGTGTTTTGTAAGCAGCAAGACCAAGTTTGACATTCACTGCAGCTTTTCTTAAAGAGTTTTCTTTGCTCTTAGTAGAGAGCGCTCTTCGTTCCCTCGAAGCTGACAGCACATGGAGCTTTCTGCTTAGGCACCTGAGGCATAACTGAATGTGTTGGACCTCCATAAGGACACTATGATCACTAACAAACAGTTGCAGTAGCTATGAATTTCTTAGCTGTTATCATTTTTTCCACACTTTTTCAGGGCTTTGTTTCAACAAACCCTTTCCCACAACCAAGCAGACTCTTGAACCCCTTGAGCTTTTTAATTCAATGTTAGAAGACCTGAGGAGCCTGAATTGTTGAAAGAAAAAAATGGAAATACTTAAATTTTTACCTGAGCCATTTTCTGTCTCACTAAGGATGATGTTTCTACAAAGAGAATAATATATTTGCACTTGGCTCTTCTAAAACTGGGTCCACACCAGAGAAAGATACTTTTTTCCCGTCGTTTCTACAAATTATTTTAAACTCAGGAAGTAAAGAGGTCAAGACTGTCAATCTGTGTTTTTAATTCCAGCAACACAAATCTCTTAGAACATCATCTAGTTGCTTTCCAAACATACTTATATCTGATGTTGGCAGGATTGGAAACACACCAGCAATTTGCTCCAGCTCAGCCCAGGGTATGGAGATCAGGCACTGAAAATGAAAATCCACTTTTACTGGAAAATGAGATGTTGGCAGCACAACAAGAGAGCACCTCAGGCATGTGATAAAAAGCGCCCATCAGTCAATGTTACAGTTCTAGTTTTTTGTAGTTTTGTCTGCCTATGTGTGGTGGGTTTCTTTTTTGTTTGGTTTGGTTTTCTTTTATTGGTTGTTGTTTTTTTTTTTTCTTTTTTTGTGTGTGGGGGGGGGTTGCTGTTCTTGTGGGTTTCGATTTTTTTTTTACCTGGTGATTCCAACTTTTTGGATTCCTGGATGAAGGTGGACACATGGACAGCGTGCCTGGGGTTCCCAAGGAGCGTTCATCAGGTATGTGGCACCATTTATGTGGAATGGAAATAGAGTGCTCAGCAGCACAAAGTCCTTTCACAAGTCCCTCATTGTCTGCTCAATATGAATCTTACAGTTAATGACAAGCATGTAAAAATGAAATAGAGAGGAACGGCAGTTAAAAACGAAACAAATATGAACAAACTCCCCACCCATCTTTAGAGTCAGCCAAGACAGACTGGCCACCCTGGTTTTCTGAAGGCCATCAAGATGATCAGGAAGCTGGAGCACACAGCGTAAGACGAGAGGCCAAAAGAGCTGTGTTTCTTGAAGAAAAGAACAGCAAAGATAAAACCAAGGGGGAATCTTACTGTTCTCTTTGTGATGGAACACACAGAGAAGATGGAGCCAGGCTCTTCTCAGAGATGCACAGTTGTTAAATAAGAGAAAACAATGAAAATTCCAATTAATCATTTGTAAATATTTCCTTGCCATGAGGGTGTTCAGACACCAGAACAATACCCAAAATCACTGGAGGAGAAACTTCCATCCTTGGAGATCTTCAAAGTTTTACTGAACGAGGCCGTGAGCAATCTTACCTGTTCCTGGTTTGGGCAGAGGATTGACCCAGAGACCCCCGGATCCCACTTCTGTCTTGTGTGATTCTACAAACTTTTGATTCCAGATATCCAGAATTTTGATTCCAACATCCAGCACCACATCAGTGTCATCAAAATCATCAACTTCACCTCAGTCTGCAAGGAGACATTGCCAGAGCTGTTCTTCTGTTCCTCATCCTCAGCACTGAGAGGGTTGCGTGTCAAGCCAATCTGTGTTATTTGCTTCTTTCCATTGTATTCATGAGCTGACCCTTAGCTTAGCTGAGATTATGCTGTCTTTGGGGCAGGGCTGTCACACTTCTGTGTTCCAGCAGTACCAACTGTGTTGCTGTTCTGACTGAGGCTAACATAAACAACAAACAAATATAAAATTTGTTTGAAATAGGAATAGCAAGATGTAATTACTTTTGTTGTATTGAAGTAACCTAAGTTAGGGTTTGGTGAATATTCAGTTAAGAAGGTAGGACTGAATTATAGTTCTATAAATAATTCACCCTCAAGTAATAGTCATGTTGCCGAACACATGGTTGTTCTCAGGGCACTAGGAACCAGCATGGTTGATGGTGCATACTCTTTGGTCTTTGTGGTGCTGCAGACTACCCTGGTTAAAAACATACATAAAACATGACATAATTGCTTTTCTTTATCTCGCAACTGCTTCTGAAGATCATCTGAGTCTAGTTAGTCAGACTTTGTGTAAGCAACTCTGTGTCCATGGTGCTTATTAGTTTTCTTGATCTTGGATTGTTTGCATATTTGGTTGTCTGGGTTTACTTTTAGCTCGTGGTTAATGTAGCTCATTCAAGATTCAATAGGCAATTATGCATAATTACATTCTTCCAAATAGGATGCGTATCTTGGACTTCAGTGCTCCAAACTGCAGTTCAGCATCACTTCACCCTGAGTATCGAGTTTGTGTGTGTATTTGCTGTCAGGTCGTTTATCTTCATTAATCAGGGTAATCATGCAAAAAACCATGATTGTTCATGGGTGTGGAATTTCTTGTTCATACTTCCTTGGACATCACACTGTACGTGATGTAAGTAAGTTACTGATACAGCTACCTAAAGTGCAAGTTTTTTTGACCTGTGAGAAATGCTAACGTGAAACTGGTTTGAGAACATATTGCAAAATGGTATTTCAAGGAAAGGAGAAAAAGAAAAAAAAAAGGTTTAAAAAAGGTTAAAATGATTTAGGTGTTCTTCATTAAAATCACGTGGGTTAATTCTGATTCTGGTGTTTTATTTTTGTACTAAAGTTTATGATAAAATATACTTTTGGGGAAGAAAAGCTAACTATTCCATACCAATGGTTTTGAAGATTTTTTTTTCTCCCCTCACAATGAAATGTCATTGAAGTTGACTCTTCTTTTGAAAAGAAATGAAGTCTTAATGAGATGAGATTTACCTGGTGCAAATATGTTTGTGTGGAGTCTTGCAGTTGATGATGGTCGGTGATGTGAATCCTGAAGTCTTTTTTTAACTTCTTCATGAAAGTGAAACAGCCATTGCTTAACAATTACTTTTTAGCTCACTGGAAGGAAGAATCAACTCTCTTTCTCCGTCGCACACTGCAGCATAGCTCAACCTACAGTTTTTGGAGCAGTGTCTAATTTGGAAGTGAAGGATGATTTACTGACTCCACGATTTATACAATCAGTTTTGTTCCACTGAAGAAAATAAGGTGTGGATTTCCACAGGCCTTACTAAGACAAGAATCAGTCTTTCTTTGCTCTTCCATGCAGAAATGTTTGATGTACGTGTTGGACGTGCTGTAGAGCTTGCCCAATGGAACCACATGTTCCAGAGAAGCTGTCACTTGACCTTAGTAGTAGTCTCAGGCTGAAGTTATTGAGAGCATACAATGCTTCTGAGGCAGATGGCTGAAAAATGTATTTATTTTTCATCTGGGTCTCCATTTTTCTGTAATACAGCGTATTTCATCTTCAGTGCACCAGTAGGCTCCTGTACATTTGCTGTGTCTGTCGTTGAACCAGCTGCTGGACTTTGCAGGAGCGCCTCATGCTCATTTGTGAAGGTTTCTATTCAGTTGTCTATAGGAAGAGCTCTAAATTGTTGCACTGTCCATCAAGTAAGCTGGGCATAGCAGGGGAGAGGCACAGAGGGGAGAAGTGTCCACCCGTAAATAGGGAATTTTTCCTGTCATCTTCCCTCCTAATTTCAACTAAAGCAAAGTTTGGTGAGTTTTTGATTGAAATGATGTAATGAGTAAGGGAGGGATTGTTTCTATTGAAATTATTACTGCTGGATATTTGGAGATGTGAAAGGGAAGTGACTTTTTTTTTCTTTTTAGTTTGTTGCATATAGGATGTGCATGGCTGTGCTTAGCTCTAACCTGGATACGTGGTACTGAATGGTATTGTGTCCTGCTGAGAATGTCTTGTACATTGCAGTGTTCTGAGTTTTTTGGAGGAGGGGTAAATATGTCTCAGGAAAGATGCATGATAGCATGTTGTTTTACTGTATCTTGCAGATTCAACCTCTAATGATGAAGCTTCCCACCTAAATTCTTTCTTTTTGGGAGCAGAAAGAAAGGAAGAAAATGAAGAGTCTGAGCTGTTGATACATTGGGATAATCTCTTTCCATTGTATTGAACATTTCTACCTTTCCTTAAGTTTTGTTTCACCAGTTCTGCTTATCATTTTCTTATTGTTGCTGATTCTCTCCCCTCTCCGCTGCCTCTCCCGTGGATCCTAATGTTGGTGTTTTTTCATTAATGAGTAGCCATCTTACACAGAGCAATGTGGGGTTTTTCTTCATAAAACATTTCAAGAAAAAGAAAATCAAATAACTGTAATTGCTGCATGATTTAAGAGTCTTAAAGCGTTAACTAAAAGTCAGGATTGTTGCGCAGAGATTTGTAATGTATGTGTATGTCTTGAATTTTTGTTTGTCTGTGGGATGTTTGCAATTGCCTCTTTTTTCCCGTTTGTGAAAGAAATTCCTCTTGCTGCTAGGTGGTGAAATAAAACATTAGTAAAGGCAGATTTGATGCTAACTACGCCTTCAATCTCTAAGCTATTTTAGAATGTGTTCCTGTTGGCCTATTTTGTAGCTATTTGCTTTACTGGAAGTGGTGTGAATAAGCATGCTGTGGTATGGTGCCTGAGGCTATAAAAATGAGTCTCTATAAAAATGAGTCTTGCAGTAACAGATGTTGATTAATGATGTTATTTGTAATCATTGTTCCTGCTAGAGGGCAGTGTGTGTAAGAGAGGCCCTGCCCTGTGCTGAGTAAAGATCTGTTCTGTGCAGCTCTTGTGTCCAAGTCTTCATTTATAACACATGCTTCTCCTCTGTTGTCAGCAGCACATTCTGAGTAGCATGATCAAGAGGGTCACATAGTTATAAAGAAAAAACAGTGGTTATATCATGTCTCTAAGCCTGCAGTCACAGCGCTGTGCAACCAGTGAACACTTTTCTGATCCTAGCTGTTTGTTTTGTTTTGTTTTTTTAATTATTTTCATTTCTCTGGTCTTGACCCAAAACCCTTCAAAATTCGGTGAAGTTTGGTCATTTATATGGGTTTTGGATCAGGTCTGTAAGTAGATCTCTTTCCCATCCTGTTCCATGTCAAGAATACAATTGGCATCTCTTCCTACCCTCCCTGGACAAATAAAACTCTGGATCAAAACCCTGAGTCCAACTTCAAGATTATTTTCTAGATCAGTAAGCTGACACCATGGAGCTGATGATGGGGCTGGTATTTCTGTTTACACTGATCATTCACAACTACTTGGTGTGCATGAATAAAAGAAGACTACTATTATTTTCCTTGTCACTGATGTTTGAGCAAATAAACACATCCAATATGCTTAAATTTTCCATTTGTTCCCATCACTTGTGAAGTTTCTGTTAATACCTTAGGGTACATAGAAGCACAGGTTGCAATATTAAAACTGACTGTTGGGCTACAAAGAACACTCTTGTGATTTTGTGGCCAGTACCCGAAGAAGAAAGAGCTGCCTTGCTGCTTCTATGCAATAGCACAATTTCTGCATGTGTTCAGGGTTGATTTCTTTTTAAGCTCTTGCTAGTTACAGTTTCCACACCCCACAGCATCCTCATGTCCTTCCATCCGAAACACAAGAACTGCTTCCCAGAGTGTGCTTCCCTCAGTGTGACTTTAATCATAAGCAGTGTTAATGTTAAAATTTACACAAGTACTACATTGATCTTGACCTAGAATTTCTCAGTAAGTGAACTGTGTATTTTTAGGCACTAATGCATCTGCACAGCGAGGAGATTACGGAAATGTCATCCTGTTGAGATGAGCAGACAAAAACAGTTGAGGATTGAGGATGTTATGAAGGCATTTTCTCTATATATCCTATTAATAGCAATGTGTTGTGATACACAATCCTATTTCTGTTGGAGTATGTAATGAAATGCCCCTTGTCTTAAGTGGGGTGGATCAGTGAGCCGTAGGATTTTGTTAAACTTAATTGCAAGCCTGATGTTTTGATACAATAGTCTTCTTTATTCTTTACTCTTTCTCTCTTTCTATAATTTGTAGCCTACATTGAAGATCTCACAAGATGTGTTGAGCAAAGCAGAAGACTCATTATCGTGTTAACTCCAGACTATATTCTCAGGAGAGGATGGAGTATTTTTGAGATGGAAAACAGACTCCATAACATGCTAGTCAGTGGAGAAATCAAAGTTATTTTGATTGAGTGTACTGAATTAAAAGGGAAAGTGAATTATCATGAAGTGGAATCTTTAAAGCACACCATCAAACTTCTCTCAGTGGTCAAGTGGAAAGGACCAAAAAGCAGCAAACTGAATTCTAAGTTTTGGAAGCGCCTAGTCTTTGAAATGCCAGGGAAGAAAAAGGAGGTGGTGTCTCGGCGTCAGGTCCTGGATTCTGCGGAGCAGGGCCTTTTTGGAGACCTCCAGACTGTACCCTCTCTTGCCGTCACAGGCACTTCTGCCACGCTGGTAGAGTCGCGGGCTGATCTAACTGATTGCCATCGAGCAGATTCTGTGCAAATGAGACATTATTGCAGAGGATACGAATATGATGTGTCAGCAGCAACATTGCCAATAGCTTCCATAAGCAACCATCATACATACTGTAACATACCTTTGACACTCCTAAATGGACAGCTACCTCTTAACAGTACCATGAAGGACTCCCAGGAGTTTCACAGGAACAACCCATTGCTACCTTTATCAGCAAGGGAGCTTAGCTTCACCAGTGATATTTGGTAGTGAAGATCAGGAGACTTTTGAGATGCTTCATGACTGCCATGAAGACACATTTTTAAAGAACTTTGCCCAAACCCCACGGGGCATCAAATCATATTTGAAGCAGCAGCACACTTATTTGCTTTTCTACTTGAACTTTTTTGTTTACATTTACAAATTACTGACAAAGAGGGCATTCTTTTGTAAGTCAGCAATGTCCTTCCTGTCTTTTAATGTACAGCTTGATTGCTTCTTTAAAAAAGGGGGAGAAAAAGCACATCCCGTCATTCTGCACTTAGGGATGGATAGCAGTTTGCTGTGTATGATCTCCAGCATCTGTATCTAAGTAACAGTATTTCAAATACACTGAAGTTGTTGGCTTTTTCGTGTGAACTTCAGTACAGTTTGAAATTCCAGTATCATATCATGCTACAGAAATTATCTCTGCACAGACCACGAGGGGTTAATCATTCAATAGGAAGGAGGAGGAACTCCTCCCAGTACCGTTGTCTCTCAGATGCATTTTAGAAGATGACGAGCTGAAACAATGCAGATGAAGCTTTATCAATAAAGTGCACAGTAACACTTCCTAAAGAATAAATCACCTGCTTGCATCAGCACCTCTTCATTTGTTTGTTGAGACATGTTGCATTCCCAGTGGCTGGTTAGCAATATGGTTTTGTTAAACAGCTTATTAGGGAAGGTGTTTGGCGGGATTTAAAACAACTTTTCTGTGATTAATAGATTATTTCAGACTTATTTTTGCAGGTTTTTAATGACATTTTTAGAACTGACTGAAGTATAAATTTGTCTGTCGGGGAATGCATTGATTTGAAATTTCCTAAGATCTCCCGAGCTGTGTTAAGGTTTGTAAAAAGGCAAAAACTTTACACGGTATTTTTTTCCTCCAAAATGAACAGTTAAAATTTCAAATTAACCTTTTTTTTTCTGAAAACATCAGCAATAGAAAATCATTCTGCAGCAATATTCAGAGATGAAGTGCTGAATTATCCAGGTTTACTAGTAAACTGACTTCAAATGCAGTGATAATCACCTGAGGCAGTTCTCTATCTACCTGACAATTTATGTCCTCTTAAAATATGACTGAAGCAGGAATATTTCCACTCTGTGCAACTGGTGAAAAGTGATATTTTTAAGAAGCTGGTAAAGTCTTGCATTTCTTCCATTTCTTCTGTACACACTCCCATCAGTCAAACGAGGACACTCTCATTTATCTTCCGTGGAAAGCACTGAATCTGAGTTTTGTTCAGACAAGTATGTTTCATAAGGATTTCCAGACCCAGCTGATCACAGGTTCCAGTCAGACCATGAAGACAGCCGTACTCATGGAAAAAGCTGTAATAACAAAGGCAGAAGCCTTTGGCACAGCTTCACTGAAAACACAGTAGGCATGAGAGTTTTGTCTCAGTAAGATCTGCTGCAGCAAGTCCCCAAAAATGTTTGTAAGGCAGGCAATCTCGCCTGTATTTCAATATGTTTTTTGCATTGTCCTCTTTGATTGCATGGATAAAAGTTAGCATTCTGCACTCAGCTGCCTGTGGTTCCATCAGCAAACAAGCTCAGTAAATCTTTAATGTTTAGTAGTGGTTCCTAAATTGTACCCTACGGTCAAAGTGAAAACAAACACTGACATAAGACTTAGAAGTATCCAGAATTGGCCCAAAGGCCATGAGAACGATCTCACACATGCAATAATTCATAGAGCTCGATACTTTTCCATTGCTTCTTTCCCCAGTACTTTATTCTGTGCCCTCTTACATCAGTTTTATCTGTAAACTTCTCCTTAGGTTCTAAAAAAATACATTTCTCCTGTTGCTTTTTCCAGTATTGTCATTATGCATTTGACACTAACACCACAACGGTTCTCTAGGAAAGATACTAATTTATTACACAGTGTAGGACTATAACTTGCTCTTTTGTGAAGTTAAGTTCGGAACATATTGATAGGTGTTTAATATACATATTTTTCTACTGAGAAAGAGAGTGATTTTACCTCCATTATAAATATATGTATCTCAACCTCCTCCCAGAAATCTATGAAATTTGCACTGTTTTATAAGTGTTACGGACTGTGTTTACACTGGCTGTGTCCTTTAATGCAAAATGTAATTTTGAAAAAGAACAAAAAAAAGTAAAGAAAACCCTGCATGAAGAGAGCTGCGTATGTTTAAATGAAAAGCTGTACTTTTCATTGTTTTCCTTTCCACTTTACTTTAGAATCCGGTTAATTCACATAGAATGTTCAGTGAGATTTCAAACCTACTAGTTCTGTATTAAGCATGCAAACTGCAAAAAAAAAAAGAAAAAGAAAAATCCACATACAGATTGGTCTGCTTCTTTTACTTACAATGATTAGATTTGGATAGCAAATTCATTTACTTGACAGCTTACTCTTAGGGCAGTATCTATTCAAAAGCAAAATGCAGTCATGTTTGTATTGAAGTAACATGAAAAGAACAGTTTTTCTGTCATTTTGCAAAGCACACTGTGTGTCCGTGTATCGATATATTTTAGTTATAGATGACAAGTCACAATCTGCTTTAAGATTTTAGAGTGTGTATTGAGTACGATGACAATATATACATGAATCAGAACTGCCTGTACCCCTCTGCTTTCAGTGCGGGGAAGGGACTTGAGCTCAGGAGGCCTCTGCTGTCTCAGCTTTGTGTAGCACTGCTGTGACGTGCCGGAGGTCAGACATCACTGTAGGTAGCGATGAAGGGCCTGGAAAAGTCCTGCCAAGCAGTGAAACGCATGTGTGAGTGGGACCTGGGTGGCACCGAGGCTGGGGGCCTTCCCAGTGTGCAGCCATGGGCGTCGTGCTGTAGCTGCCCTGCAGCTGGATCGGGGCCAGGGATGCCAAAACATTTTGCTCGTTCATACAAACTTCATTAGCTGAAGTAGAAGGGCTCTCTGCGTTCCTCTGTCTCACCAAAGCCTCGTACTTATTCAGCTGGAGATACTGGGGATGAAGCCAGGGCTCTCCCTTGGCAGTGCTTATGGCTGCATCCTGCTTACACGGCTGTGCAGCCCCTGCCACCCAGAGTGCCGTATGGCAACGTGTGTAGTGCCTGTATAACAGCCTGCAGGCCTCTATGGCAGCCTGTATAACAGACTGTAGGACTGTATGCAGCCTGTATGTCTGCATGACAACCCGTATGACAACCTGTACAACAGCCTGACAAGCTCACAGGCAGTAAAGATCCTTCCTGCAGCCATGCACAGCTTCTGATTTGGGGCACGTCCATCTCAAGTGCTTTGGTTGTAATGTTTCTTTGGATATTTACCTTTGTGTGTGATGTGCTTCAGAAGCAATTATGTTTTGAAGGTTGTATATAGAAATTGGATAGAAATTGAAAACCTATTCACTCTACAGATTTTACACTCCTAAAGAACATTCAGAGAGAGGGCAGGGTAATTTTGATGTTAGTAACAAGGCAGAGTGAAGATGGGCAGTTGTGGAGGGGGGTGTGGGAATGGGACTGCGTGCTTAGCCAGTGTTCTAGTAATCCTTTCTGTAGACACTGAATGAGAAAGCTGTATTAACATATTGCCATCTTCTGTCTGCAAAGCCTGCTGCAAAAACCCTCCAGTCTAACAAAAATAGTTCCATCAAATGCAGTAGACCTAGAGTAAAGCTATAAAGCCAAGCAGTACTTTTACTGTGTTCAGGGGAATAAAGAGAAGACCAAAGGGCCAGAAAGAAGTAAGTCTAGAGACTAATAAGCATTTGATTATTTACTCTGTCTTGAATCAAGCTTATTTTTGTCTCTGTTTGGTGCGGATGTGCTCCAGCACTGTCCAGCCTTGGGAAAGGAATTCTGTTCATTTCTTTGTTATAAACAAGATAAGGACTTGAGAATAAATAACAGATACTTTTAGAACAAAACCAATGTGGTTTTTAAGGACTTCTACTCCACTCTCAGCAGCTTCTTTTGATTCAACAGACTTAATTCATGCAAATTCATAAGGACATACTTAAATTCCCCTTAATTGGGTGAGAAATACTTTACTGCGTGGGGTTTAGAAGACTGGTTCGTAGACCAGTGCCTGAAATAAGGGTATTTAAGCACTTTAAGAATTATGCCCTTATGCAGATCCTCAGAGCAGCTTGTCTGATTTTGGTTCCTGCATAGATTTAAGTGCTGTGGCAGAGCAGCTGGCAAGTCTTGCCATCGTGGGTACAGGACAGGCAGTCCTTGGTGCTCACCAGCTTGGCAGTGACATTGCCCTGGAAGCTCAGTGCCAGAGTGGGGAGCAATGTCTCTTGTGTCCCACTGGGCCATCCGAGGGCTTTCCCTGTGACCTTGATGAGCAGCACAATGCAGGAAGCCTCTTCCTCCGTGCAGCATTTTGTGCATCTTGTCCCACTTGAAGGTTCGTGCTGGGGCCGCAGAGTTATTGGAAGGCAAAGAGAGTGCGGAGTGGGAAGAAAGGAGAGGAAGAAAAGAGTTGTCACAGAGTCCAAGTGTTTTGCAGGCAGAAATGCCGATTCAGCACAGCACAGTGACAACCCTTGCACGAACACTTCATGTTTGTCCACTATTCAGTGGTCGCTGGGCAAAGTTCCCCTGAACAATACCATTTTTTGCCAGCTCACTTGCTTTAGAACTCTTGTTTTGATCCTTTTAAAATTAAACTGTCGTTTCCCATCGGACAGAAAATTTTCGTGGCGTATTCCATACGCACACACAAAAAACCCCTTCTGTTTCATGTGTGTGGAAATTCCCCACAAAGTAGAAATCTGTGCTTCCTGCTGGTCCTGTGGGTTTGGAGCTCACACGCAGTGCCAACAGTGTGATGCCAACCTCTGGTAAGCAGCACAAGGGGCACAGGTTGTGCTGTGCCATGGCTCCTATCGCTGGGGAGTCTGTACTCCCAACATACAAAAGTACCATGCCCTGTGTCTTGAAAGTATTTAAGGGTTTTAAACTTCGTAAGCAACAGTGGCTCAAATTGTTCCTTTTTGACTCCAGTTAGCACAGCATATGTTAAAAATATGGGAATCTGAAATATGCTGTATGTTACAGGAGGAAATAAAAATTTGAAAATGGATAGTGAGGGCATGTCACATCTGGGGAAACACAGAGAACAATGTTGATTTGCACTTTCTTGTTGCTGAAATGTACTTTGCTTCCCTAAAGAAATGACATGATGTGTTTGGGGTGGTGAGTGGGGGACAGCTTTGCATTGCTTACGTTGCTCTCTGCAAAAAGACATTTCATCATTTCAGTGCTGCTGGAGAAATCCAGAGGCTAATAAGGCTGCTTCAGAGAGGCATGCAAGGTCTGACAGAAAGAACTATGAAGCAAAAGTTACCGAGCTTTGCCAGGATTGTTGTCATTTAAATCTAAAACAGCAGCACTGCCAATAGAAGCAGAACATGACCTGTCAGCATTTTTGCTTCATTACAATATCATTGCACAGCTATAGGCCAAGCAGAAAAACAAATAAATAATAAAAATACAGTTTGTCAAGCTGAGCCAGATTATTATGGTAGGTATTCCATAAACACCCTTTGTAATTCATTTTGATAGAGTGTAATAGGCTTTGCAAGATTTTAAGAGCTTTCTCTTCAGGACAAACACAAAGAGAAAACAACGTATTTTGTATTAGATGAGTTTCACTATTTCTTTCAATTCTGTAAAATAATTCCTTTTTACAAAGCAGTGAGTGATAAATATTTTCCTGGCTGCAAGTGGATGGCCAAAGCGTGAGCTGAATCCACCAGAAGGAAAGGGCCAACAGGGCTGCAGTTCAGTGGGGTAGCCAGTAGCCACCGCGCTCACGCGTGACAGCTGGGCTCAGGTGTTGGCTGTTGGCTGCTGATGTGCTGGCTGATGACTAGAGAATAACACACGAGTAAAGACTGTGCTATATGGAGGGATTTACAAAGTCTCTTGTGACCTCTTTTAGTGGAGCAGTGTAGGCACGGCAAGGTGAAAGTAAGAGTTGTCAGAGGGAGAACCTTGCTTCTCATTTCTATTTAAATTCAAATTATTTGAGATTCTGATCATGGCTCTGGGATTTATGTGGAGGAGAGCACTAACAGTTCTCATGCTGGTAGTGTCAGGGGCTTTGTCTTTACTACTAAGACATTTTCCTGAGAAATCCAGACCCTGACATAGCCTAGACTTAATGTAAATTTGCCTCTTATGAGAGAACTCGAGAAGAGAAGCTCTAATGAGATGTGAAGAAGCTTTTAAAGTACAGTGTACTCTGATCGGTATGTGTATATGGCTTAAAGGTAACTTCTGCCAGCACATAGGAGGGAGCACTGAATACCTACACCCCAGATAGCATTAGTCTGAATTCCTTGTAGACTGTGCAGAGAAAATTAGCATCTACTCCACAAATAAAAACAACTTTCAAAGCCCTTAACAGCTCCTTGATTAAAAGATATCAAAGGCTTTATGATCATGAATCAATCTAACACCTAACTGGGCTAGGGAAATCTTTTCATCCTCTCTTTAGGAAATGAAAAACAGGGTCAGGATCCATTTTGTCCAAGATCCAAACAAAAGCCATAGGCAGAGGTGGGGTCATGCTCCATCACCCAGTCCCAAGCTCTGCACATTCCCTGGACAAGGTTGGTGATTAGACTGCGAATTGCCCCAGCCTGGCTCGGGGGCCACATCTTCTCTCAACCAAAAGAAAAGATTATTCCAGTCTGCGTGAGCAGCCTCCAAATGTCCTGTACGTGGGTTGCACGTTTTGGAGAACACAGAAGGGCTCTCCCGGAGCTGAGTGGGACGCTTCCTTTGGGATCAGCAGCTCACTGCAGAGAGATGACAAGACAGAAGCTAATCACTGGCAACAAAGTGGTTTTGGAAGAACACAGGCTGACGAGAAGATGAGATGACAGGAAATCTCTGTTGTAGCAAATTATTGGCAAACGGAGATGGTGGGGAAAAAATGGAACTGACAGATAATTTATACCTAACAACCAGCCTGAACCCAGCTCAAAGCTCTGGCTCCTCACTGCCAATCTCAGGGAAAATCTGAACAGAGTTCAAACTTTATTGCTGACACCCATCAACGTAATGAACAGAGTCAGCATCTGTGATACGGTACTGCCAGCCTGAGGGGAAGGCTTCAGTCCAGGGCCAGAAGCTTTCAGTCACCCTTCTGTACAATTTCTGCTTACAAAATGCTTACACCAGCACAGGTATGGGTATGTCTGGGCCCACGGCTCAAAGCAGCACTCACTGTTGAAGTTGTGTGCGTGGAAGATCAGACACGGGTGGGAATGCACTTCAGTGGTAACTGCAGCATGCTCTGAGGCACACAGATGTCTCAAGGGTTGTGCGAGTTCTGCGTCCAGACCTGGGGCCCCCAGCACAAGAAGGACTGGAGTTCTTGGAGTGAGTCCAGAGGAGGGCACTGAGGTGATCAGAGGGCTGGAGCAGCTCTCCTATGAGGAAGGGTTGAGGGAACTGGGCTTGTTTGGCTTGGAGAAGAGAAGACTGCGGGGAGTCCTCATTGTGGCCTTCCAGCACTTGAAGGGAGTTTATAAACAGGAAGGAAAATGACTGTTAACAAGTGTGGATAGTGACAGGACAAGGGGGAATGGTTTTAAACTGAGACAGGTTTAGGTTAGATATTGGGAGGAAGTTTGTCACACAGGGAGGTGAGGCACTGGAACAGGTTGCCCAAGCAGGCTGTGGATGCCCCATCCCTGGAGGCATTCAAGGCCAGGCTGGACGTGGCTCTGGGCAGCCTGGTCTGCTGGTTGGCGACCCTGCACACAGCAGGGAGTTGAAAGCAGATGATCACTGTGGGCCTTTCCAACCCAGGCCATTCTGTCAGTCTGTGATTCTACAACACGGCTTCCAAAATGCAAGTACCCAACTCCTGTGCTCCACAGGGTCCAAAGACAGCTACCCACCCTGCTCTGCTCCCAGCTGACAGGCTGTGAGGAGCAACCAGAGGCTGAAGTGGCTAATCGTGAGAACAGTTATACAACAATTCAGAAATCTGTTTCAAATCTCTTTGCTAAGCCAGCAGCTGTATGTTCCAAACTCATCATCCTCCTTCTCACTCAGGTGCCAAAGTCCTTGAGGAGGTATTGAAACAGCATTGCTGTAGCAGGGGCCCTATGTGCAGCACAGGGCTGGGTGCAGACATCGGGTGAGATGAGAGACTCCTTCCATGGGAGAAAGAGAAGGCATGTGTCCACAGAGCAACAGAGGAACTCCCTGTGACCACAAGTGCCAGGACTGTGCAATGTTGCCTCCAGGCAGCAGAATGGTGGCAGACTATGACAGGGACTTCTCTTGCAAAATACAGCAGTGCAACCTTTGAGCTGCTAATCATTTTTCCATTTTGGCAGCCAAGCAAATGTTGCAAGAGAGTAATTCTCATCCAATGTACCCTGAGGGTTAACAATCTTGTATGAGAAGAGTTCCAGACTCAGAGCTGGCAGCCTCTACTTTAATGTGCAGAGAGCTCTGCTGAGTCTCAGGCGTGGTGGGAATTACCTTCTCTTTCTTTCTTTTTGTTTTTTTGGAGGGTGGAGGTGAGGAATTGTCAGAGGAGCACATGGAGCAATTACAGTAAAAGCACAGAAGACTTTCGGAGAAACTTCCTGATTTTAGAAGCCCGGTTCTTGTCATTTTACAGTAAGACTGTAAAGCACAATCTGTCCCCAGGAGAGCTCAAGGAAGGAGCAGTGGTTTGGGTGGGCTGTAGCAGAAGCCGAGGTAGGCATGGGTAGGAGGGGATGAAGCCACATGGCCCCATGGAATGGCCACGCTCACCTCAGGCAGTGCCCGGCTGCACCGTGTGATGGCTGCTCCTGGTGTGGCAGTGCCAGGTCTGGGCTTCTCCTTTGGCTGCCTTTTCCCTTCACTCAGCAAGAGGTGAGTGCAAGCCCTGAGACTGAATTTTTGTCCCAGTTCAGCAGCGGAGGGATCTGCTCACAATTGGTGGCATGGGGACATTGCCTGGGGCTGGCGTCCTGGGCACCTGCCCTAAAGGAGATGCAGTGGCACTTAAACACCGCTCCATGAGGCCATGCTGGCCCCAGAACCTTACCAAGCTGTACCATTTCGTAGAATCATAGCACAGCTTGGGTTAGAAGGGACCATCACCCAGCTCCAACCCCTGACAAAGACAAGGTTGCCAACCACTGAACCAGGCACCAGCTCAGGCAACCTGCATCCCACCCAGCTCAGCCTGGGGCACCTCCAGGGATGGCACCCACAGCTCTGGCAGCAGAACCAGGACCTCACTGCCCTCTCAGGGAAAAATTTCCCCAATAGCGAACCTAAATTTCCCATCTTTTAGTTTAAAGCTATTCCCATTGTCCTATCACTATCTACCTGTGTAAAAAGTCACTTTCTCTCCTGCTTATAAGCTCCTTTTAAGTATTGGAAGTCCACAACAGGGTCTCTCCTGTTTCTGTTTCTCAACCCAGAACCATCAGACACCACAGCACTGGCAGTAATGGCAAATCTCTACACCAAAATTAGTCTAAAGCATCCCTAAGTAACCTCCTCAACTATTTTAATTTGTAGCAAGTTACGAGCTTCTTAAATGGCACTCACAAATGGTAATGTGGGAGGCATTTTTCCACAAAGCAATTGAGGCAAGCCAAGCTCAGCTGAACAGCCACACACCACAGCAGAGCTCACCGTAACAATTGCAAATTACATTTTATACTATTCAGCTAATTCAGGGACATAATCCCAGGTAAGGCGCTGGTGAAGCCCCCAGTCAGGTGAAGGCAGTAATGATACTGAGATCAGGTGTGAGCTCACACTCCTGGGTGCTTTGCATACAGAACAGCAGAGATCTGGCGCACTGGCCGTGGGCTTTGTGGGAACACAGCAAAACCTCTTTAATTTTGCTCTTTTCCCCACAGGCTGGAGGAAGTGACTAACTCCTGAGCAGGCAGACAAGGCCCTGGTGAGAGATTGCAGGTATGTGTTGGAAGGTGAAAGTATCCTGGTGCTGTGTCTGGTCTTGGTGCTGTTAGTCAGGCATAAGTCACAGCACTACGCCTAAGACTGACTTCCCCAGAGAAATCAGAGGCTGCTAATTGAGAGGGAGGTACCGGTGGGGATCTTTTACACTGAGGCAATAAAATAAAGGTCTCCTGCTGAGATATCCATTTCGGGAGATGAATGATAATTTACCAGAACAGGACAGCTGAAATTAATGATGATATTCTGCTGTAATTTGTACTACTCTACAGCCAGAGTCAAGGCAGTGCAGGCACTGGGGATCTGTACCCAATTCCTCTGAGTAAGGATTTTCCCACTAATCTGAGCAGCTTAAAAGATGGCATTTTCACCAAGCGCTTGGCTTCTGGTGATCCAGCAGCTTCTACCGAGGACAAAAAAACACCTGCACTCCACAGGTTTGGTACCCATACTAGTTCTTACCAGGTGTAGTTTTAGTTTGCTATCCAAAGAAGAAAACCAAGCGTTCCACCTGGATTTCAAGCAGGTATCCGGTATTTTTGAAGTCAACCAAAAGGGCCCCAGCTGAGCTGCACCGAAGATCAACGAAGTGACAGGGTGATGACTAGCACCTCCCTGGACCCAGCTGCAGGCTGGTTCCAGCCTAAGTGATATTCAGGAGCCCCTCTGCTGAGCCATGTCCCTGCACCTGGACACCAGTAGGTCTCAGCACCTGGTCCCAACCCACCCCTGGCACCTCCAGCTTCACAGCTGCTAAGTGAGGAGGGACGACAGAAAATGCTCTCAAAAGGTTAAAAAGAAAAATGCAACAGAAATGCCGGCCAAGTCAGGATCAGCCTTGGAAGCTCTCTCATTCTCAGTTTGAGCTTGGACATGTGGAAAAAATAATAGTCATGAAAAGACTTGTAGGCCCTCCCAGTCTAGATGCAGAATAAACAATGGAAAGGGACGCAGCAAAAAGGAGGAAAAAAAAAAAAAAGAAAAAAAGGTAAGTGATGATTATCCTTCTTGCAGTTGTAACGTGGAAACTGGGACAGGATAACAGACAATTTAATGCCAGTATATGCACTGAAAAAGTGTAGGAGGCCTCGGGGGGGATTAAATATGGTTGAAGAAACAGCTAGCATCAGTATGGGAGAGCCATCAAATGAGCCAAAAGGAGAAAAGCAAGCGTGAATACAAACATGTGACTGTGCTGCATTGTTCACAGAAGCACCACCATCCCCAGCCCACAGAATGCAGCAAATGGCGTAAGGCATGTCTGGGCCAGGAGAACAATTGATCTCTGCAGGGTGGCACAAGTGATGGGTGTGCGCGGGCTGGGCTGCAGGCAGGGGTGTGGAGAGGGCTTCAGCGGGAGCTGCATGGCCTTGGGGAGCTTTGGATGGAAGGTGAGCTCACTGTCCAAAATGTCCAAAATGGGAGCAACTGCTCTTTTGGGGCACTCCTCTTTTGGGAGGGATGTGAGGCCGGAGGTGTCATGGTTAGGGCTGCGGTTGGACCTCATGAAACACCGCACCCAGTGCTGTGCTGGGCCAGGGCCCATCGTGGGAAGGCACTGACAGAGGCAGGTTAGGCGCTCAGTGGGGGTTTCAGTCACGGTGAAGGTTCACTGGTCACTGACTGCTAATCCACAACCACCCACAGAGCCACACCGCGATCACAGCTTGCTGCTCAGCCTGTGCAGGAGTTACAACTGTGTCTTAGTATGAGGTAACGGTGTAGGGTAACTGCATAAAAAGTGTCTATGAAAGCCACAGCAGGAGATGTGCAGTGATTTTATTTATATGCTTATCATGCAAACCTATGCATTTCCTATGCAATTGCATATACTTTTGCAAGATCTGTCCTACAGGAAACCAAAGGGGCTGGTGATGGGTATTCCCATAGGATCTTACAATGTGGTTTTCCAAACTTGTAAGCATCCGCCAGCAGAAATGAGGCTGTTGGAAAAAAGTGCCTCGAGTGGGTCTGGAGAGTTCTGGGCTGCACTGGAGGCTGCTGCCCATGGCCCCATCAGAGATCAGGTCCCAGAGAGGCAAACTCGGTTCTCACTCCTTGGAGCAGGGTTGGCACGCAAACTGCTCAGAGAAGGTATGAGGGCTCAAGGACTTAAAGATGCTTAATTGGTTTATGGAGCTAAACTCCATAAAGACCTTAAGCTGCTGTGATGGCTGAAATCCCCAGCTCTCCCTGTTGGAAGCTTGGGAGCAGCCTGGGCAGTTGCTGGGAGCCACTGTCCTTGGGGGCTCTGAGCACTCCTCCTTGCCCTCGCTGGAACCAGAGGCTCAGAAATGGGAACCAACATGTCTGCCTGCATATGCAGCCTTTGTTTCTGCTTTGGTTCTTTGTCTGGTTTCTGCTTCAACTCCTGGTTCTCATTGTGACTTTCGTAATTGAAGTGCCCACCATTTTCTCCTTGGAAGAAAATATCAAGTCACTGCTCTGTTAATAAGGTAAGAGCTTCAGCGCAGGGCACAATAAGCTCTTTTGTCCTTGGTTGTTAATGTTTGTACCACTTCCTTGCACGGAGTCCAAGCCTGCAGCACCTTTCTCACAATGGACAGAGTGGATCTGGAGCATCATCTCACCAAAGCCAAGTGGGAGCATCTGACTTTTCTGCTCACACTGCCACAACTCCCAGCACAGTGTTGCACCAAGGCATTCACTTCCTTTGTGCCCTCTGGGAACGAAGCAGCGATTATTGAGTGTTTGCTTCCAGGTCATCAACTGAAAATGGTGAACACAGCCAGCCTCAAACTGCTGTCACGATTGCGTTCCTTCCCCACAGTGCATCCAGGACTTGGTATTGGTAAATGACTGGCAGATGAACAGAGACTCAGTGTGCTTCCCAAGCCGCTGAACAACCTGTTGCTTTTAATTTTTAAAATGTTTACAGGCTCATCTGACAGCTGCAGTACACAGCAGCAAGGAGGCTGCAGCCACCACTGCCGCCCCATGCGCCGTGGGGCGCAGCGAAGCATCGGCGCTGCCTGCTCCAGGCTGAGCACTGTGCTGCGGGCAGAAATGAAACTTGGCTGGGGGCTGTGCACTGGTTGCTAATGCACAAAGATAGCAAACGTGCAGATAGGGCTGGCAGCAAAATGCACGGACTTCTTATTCATGAGTTAGTGTTGGAAAAGGACACTGTTGCTCAAGGATCATATGAGCTTCCCTATCCAGCAGTCTCACTCACACTCTAATACAAAATTAGGCAACGTCCCAGGGATGGGAATGCATTTCCCTTGAGGAAAATAAAAGGATTTAAAGGGCTCCAGCACTGCACTGGGGCATCCGAGCGTGTTTGCAATATTCAAAGTTGCCAAAGTACCAAGATGAAAAGCAGCTTGGAACTGAATGGAATTTGAAGTGAAAATAGAGAGACGTTCCTGGAGATGTCTGATGGGTCACAAAGGGCAGGTTCTATTGCGAAGGGCTGGAGGAGGCCTCCTAAAGTACAGTTCCTCTTCTACACTTTTTTCCTTCTTTCCTCAAAGAAAGGAGAAGCAGGGGGCTCCAGATGTGTGGCTGTACTTGAGCAATGATGTAAGCATTTCTTTTGTAGTTGAAGATGTGCCTCACAAAATTACACAATTTTACGCATAAGTTAGGCTTGCACCACGACAGAAAAAAGAACTCTGTTCAATTGCTCAATTTGCTGAGAATGCACTCAGGCTGACACGTGGCACGGAGAAGTTTAAGAAGATAGGACAAAGTTAAGGGTTTGGGTTTTTTTGTCAGTACATGAATGTCATTTCTACCTCAAGTTGGTGGATTTTCCTTCCCTCTGGAATGGAAGGAGACAAACCAAAATCAAACATCCCGCCCCAAAGCCCAAGGCCCCGTGTCCATTTTTTCTGTTTTTATTGATTTTTTGTAATCTGACAGTTCCCTCAAACGAAGGGTGATTCAGAGACAAGTTCCCTCTAAGCTAACCACCAAACTTCAGTGGCTTGGATAAAAGGGAACCCCGGACTGAGTCAGCTGAGGTCAGCATTTGTTTGGCAAAATCCAAGTTGTGCCTACGAGATTTTCTAAATGTCAAAAAACCCTCTGTGTGTCAGAGAAGTTGTCACATCTCGTCTTCTCCTTCCACAAAAGGAGTTGGGTGTATGCTACATTATATTTTTACTGATTAAGTTTAATGTGGTAGTCATTAAACTGTGAGATGTCAGTTTGCTTTGTATTTTGTTTCTTCTTTTTTTTTTCTCCTTCTCAGAAATCTGCCTGCAAAGCGGCAGCAGCTATTTTTTCCCATAATTGCATCTGTTTCAGAGAGCAGACAGATGTTGGGCTGAAATTCATTATGGTATTCATAAAACCCATTGGGATCTGATGACCCAGTAACATATAGCTACCGTTCCTTGCAAAGCAGTTACAGCAGTTGCCACTTGACTGAAGAGAGAACTTTGCAGATGAAAGGAGGGAATAACCACTGGCTCAGCAGACGGCAGCAGTGTAAAATGTATGAGTTCAGTTTATTTCCATAAATCATCTTGTTCTTAATGTTGCAAATTTGCAAGCCAGGCTGCATGCACTGGTGTTGCCATAGCGTGCAGATCTGTGTTAGTGTTCAGGCATATAGTCGAGGTGAAATACCCAGTGGAGAAGGAAAGAAAACAGGAGCAGAAAAACCTCTAATGGAGAGGCAGCGCAGTAGAAATAGCTCTTACACAAGGACATGGCCATAGGTGTGATCTGTGTGTTACGACACCAAGTCAGGGATTCAGTTGGCTCTGAAACGGAAAATTCAAAAGCCAAAAATGCAGAATGTCGCCATTCCCAAAGCTCCAGCTCTCCTAGCTGGAGGGGTTGGTGCTGCCAGAGTGACAGGGCCGTGTGCTCGCCTGTAAAAACCAGCACTGCCCGCAGCAGCACTGCTGCCCGGGAGCTGCTGAGGTTGGACAGTGCTGTGGGCTGCGCTGCCAGCGGGGAAAAGCTGGAGAAGGGGCTCCTGATGTGTGGGGTGTGCTGCCAGCAGGCCTCTGCTTGCCACCAGAAAGGATGTGAATTTCTGCAGGAGTCCCAGTGAGTGGCGTTTGGGTTCTGTGGGAGTGTGGTGGGCGTCCTGGCCGCGGGCCAACAGCATGAGGCGATCTTTCCACCTCGCCCCATCCATTCAGGAATCACCGGGGAAGGAAGCGGCTTGGTCTCCTTTTGGATATCCTGTGTGGCTAAACTAGTGCGGCTGCCAGGAACTGACAACGCTGTTTAATTTTTAAAGGGCTGCAAACTACTGTGTGTGCTGCCGCGTGGGAAGTGGCTGCTCGGTTTGTCTGGGTTTCTGCATTGCTGGCTCCCCAGCAGCAGTGGCCCTGTCCCTCAGTCCTAGTGCAGCAACTTGCAAAGCACAGGGCTGAGGGCAGAGCCAGTTTTGCATGAGCTGGCCACGTTTGGAAAGAAGAGGAATTTTCTTTAGTTCAAACAGGAGAAAGCATGAGCCTCATCTAAAAATCCATCAGCCATCAGAGCCATCAGAGCCTGATCCAAAAATCCATGGCAAACAAAGACATCTTGCTGTGGTTTCAAAGCAGGGCTGGGTCCTGGAAAGCGCAAAGCTACAAAGTGGGCTGGGCAGGAAGAACATTTACTGCAACGCCCTTTAAACAGAGAGGTAAGCAAGCAGGTGCCCCCAGCATGAAGCTCAGGCCTTCCCCGGCCATCTCAGGGATGTGGTGCAGCTTGGCTGAGCCATGAAGGTGTTTTCCAAGGCACGACGCAGTGAGGCTCCACACACAGTGCAGACACAGCGCTCAGATACCACATAGCCAGTCCCAGGCTGTGCACCACCCTGTACTGGTTTTGATGTGTAGTCTTGCTCCTGACCTCCTTCCACAGCCAGCCATGGCAAGAAATCACACAACAAATGAAATGGAAGGGATTGGCTTCTAAATTAGTGGCTGGTCTACTGAATCAGGATTTCTGTCAGCAGAGATGTTGTACTCCAGTTCACAGAGGCTGTTAGTACCAATAAATCCATTCCAGAATGGTGCCGTAGATCGCCATGAATGCAGAGGGCAGGCAGGAGCCCTGCAAGTGGGAGGATGTGGAGCTCCTGTGGTCAGCACTGGGCAACTTGGGGGCTACCAAGGGAGGGCAGAGCAGTCTGTGAGAGTGTGAGATGGGAAAGCATTGGCCTTCCTTCCTAAGCAATGCACAGAGCTCCTGGGAAAGAAGGAAGAGCAGTCCAGACGTTCTGTGTGCTTTGGAATCACTTTAGCACCTCTCAGCTAAGGGCTGTGCTCTGAAGATATGTCCAAAATCTCCAGGTTATACAGAAGAAGTTGCAGGGAATTTTGTGAAGGATCTGTGCTCTGAAAGGAAGGTGCTGATCCCTGACCCCTAGAGCCTGCAGCACCTCTGGCACGGGCAGGATGTGATTTCTCCCCAGGAAGTCAGAGAGCTTCCAGCAAAGCTGGAAGGGAAGTGCTTGGTGCTGGGGCCTGCAGGGATCCCGTTCTGCCTGGGCTTGGGGAGTGCAGGCATGGGGCTTGGAGCAGGGTTTGTCCCCAGCTGAGTGCTGGGATTCCCAGCCTCCCAGTGCAGAGCTGTGGGTTGTAGCCAGGGAGCAGCCCTGGTGTCCAGCTCTGCTGAATAACAGTTACTCTGAATTTTCAGAGCAGTTCAGAGGACTGAGAAATGCTGAAAGGAGTCAGTTTGCCCAATGCAGGCTAAAACTAACGTTCAAGAAGCTGTTTACTTCCTGCAGACAGGAAATCCTGCTCCGTTAGGGGTTATCTATTTTTTCCTTTTCCTGCCAACCTCACACCTGTAGCGAGGGCACAAACAACACCAGAGGAAGCAGGCAGCATGCTGGCTGAGCTTCTCCAGTCCGCAGTGGGCTGGGGAGCCTCTGCAGCCCTGGGCACAGAGTTTCCTTGGGGGAAGTAAAGGAAGCACAGTCCCCATGCACTGCACTTCCCTTTCCACGCCACACACCCGCTGCATGTAGGGCCGTGTCTGCACAGCAGTGACCCTTAGCTTGAGTTTTACTTTGCAACCGCTACTTTTTCCCTCTTCTACCCTGCTATTGCTCCGATTTCTCTATTATTCATTTAGCATTTTTAAGTTTTGCTCGTTGCCCTTCTTTACGCTGTCTCGCTGTCCCGGGGGGCTGAGCCATGGGGCTCTTGGACATTGCCAGCGGCTTCTCAGGCCCCCGGGATGGGATCCAGGCGTGACTATTCCTTATCGAGATGTATCCAATTTTAATGAAAAGTCAGAACCGCTGCCGGCGCGCCGTGGCTGCAGGGCCCGGCGACGCGGTGGGACGGCCGCCTCCCGCACGGCGAACAGCGGGACGCGGGGCGCAAAACAAAGCCCTGCCTGAGGGGCAGCGCGCACCTGGGCCCGCGGGCGGCGCGGTGCCGGCGCTGCCGTACAGCCGCGCTCCGAGGGGAGGGAGGCACGGCCGGACCCCGAGCGCGCTTCGCCTCGCCTCGCCCCGGCACAGGGCGTGGGGCGGCGCGTGCGCACCCCCCTCGGGGCGGGGGCCGCTCGTGGCGTGCAGGTGGCCCCCGGCGCGGCACGCCGAGCCGCGTCACTTCCTCGCAAAGTTGGCCCGAGGAAATGTCTCCGCGAAAGTTGCCCGCGGCCGCCCGGCCCCGGGGCTGCCTCCCGGCCCGCTGAGCGGGGAGGGCGTTCCGGCTCGGGCATGCCCGCCTCCCTGCGCTCGCCGGAGCACGGCCGGGCCGCCGCGGGCCGCCCGCGGGGCGCGGGTTGAGGCGAGGCGGGCGGACCGGAGCGGACCGTTAGCCGCGGCGCGCCATGGAGCGGCAGTGCGCCGCCCGCAGCCTGGACGGCATCGACCTGGCCGCGCTGCGGGTAAGGGCGGCGGGGCGGGGCGGCGAGCGGGACGTGAGGGGTGCCGGAGAAAATAGCGCCGGGAGGGAGGTCGTGGAGCTAACGAGTCAGCCCGCGAGCGCTTTACTCCGTTTTTCTCATTGTGATCGTGCGCTTCTCGTTGTCTTTTCACGTCGCCCGAAGTCTGGCCGCGTTGGCAGCCGCCCCGCCGGTGTGTGACGGCCCCGCGCTGCTCCGGGCACCGCGCGGGGAAGCGTTGGGTTGGGACGGAACGCGGCCGGAGGGAGCGCAGAGAGCTGCTGGCTAAAAATATCGAAGAAAGAGGGTTGGGAAAAGGCTTTGCACAAAATCACATGGTAGGGAGAGTGCTCTAGAGAGGAGGCAGAGGGAGAAAGGCAGCAGCAGGGTCGGGAGCGGCCGCGGGGTTGGCACGGAGCTGCCGGCTGGGAGTAGGGCTTTAGCCCAGCTGTGCTCGGAGCAGCGCGAGTCTCTGAGCATAGCAGCTGAATCTGATCTCCTTTAGTAAGCGATAAGAAAGCAGTTTAAGCTCGCAATGTCCTGCAGGTAGCCTGCAGGCTTCGTGTAAAGCCCTGCACGAGGAGAAGCCTCACTGAGGCTGTGCAGTGTGGGCCTGGTCCTCAGCAGAAGGGGCAAAGGTCCGGGGGGGGATCTGTGCTGGACTGTGCTCAGTGCACAGGGGAGCCAGGCCCACGCACACCAAGCAGGGATGGCCGCTTCCTTTCCACTCACCCTTGGTTCCTGGGGGAGTCTGGTCAGCTGCAGTCAGGCCATTCTCCAGCACCAGCTAACCCTGCCCCAGAGTTGCTTGCTGTGTCCTGTCCCTGTTCCTGGACCAAGGCGCTTTGGGTTGCAGATGCTGCAGGAGCATCCTGGTGCAGCCCTGCCCTGCTGTGACAGTGGCAACTGCAGACTTTCCAAGTGTGGGTTCACTGGGGCAGTCAGGTGGTTAAAAAACTGCTGATGGCAGAGGTGCCCAACACAGAAACCTGGGCTTCAGGCACCTGTCGTTACCTGCAAGGTAGTGCATTTGGGCAGGCTCCTGCTGCGCACGTGGGCTTTCGTTCTACCTTGCAGTGGAAGTGGACATGGCTGTGTTGCCTCTGTGCCAGCAGTTGTGTTGCTGCCTTTGGAGCACTCTGCCATGAACTTGCAGGAAGGCAAGAAGCTCACCATATGGTGCTGTGCCTTACAGTAATTAACCTCAGAGTGATGGATGTCCAGGCCAAGGTGTTGGCATCTGTCACAGTGAAGCTGGTGACGTGCAGGGGCTGGCTGGGAAGGGTTAGGTGGATCAAGGGTCCCAGATTCTAGCTGTGAGGAAGCACTGCAGCAGCGATGGTGCTGGCTCCCAGGTAATTAGGAAGCTAGCTGGTTGTGGGGGCTCTGCCAGCAGAGGATGCTGTGCTGATGGCCAAGCAAACAAGGACAATCCAAGGACCAAAGTGAGAGCCCAAATTAATATCTTTTATGATTCCTAGGCTCAGTTCACTCCTGCATCTTCATTAAAAAGGAAATGGCCAAGTATTTTGGCTGTGCACGGAGCTGCGGAGGCTAGCAGCGTTAGTGCTCCATTGGCCTGCGAGGATGGGGAGGATTTCAGCTATATTCAAGTTAATGCTGTCATTTATTTTAGGTAATTGTGTGGGTTTTTCCTGGAGTGTCTGAAGGCTCCTGAAATGAGCTACTAGGATGCTATATCAGAATGAAATAGAGTGGAGGGAGAGTGGGAAGCAGATTCTGAGGCACGTGAAATGATTGTATTTGCATAATAAACAAATGCAGAGGAGAAGAGTCAGGGCAGGGCAGTCAGTTAAATGAGAGGGGTGGAAACGTCCTTTGAGTTGAAAAATGCACTTTAGCTCTTTCCAGGCTTTGTGTCCCATGCATGCACTGCAATTCAGCAGCACTGCTTTCTGCAGGAGAGGGACAGGAGCAGAGAGCAAGCTTCCCAGGGGAGAGGTGTGAGCAGCGGGATGTCGTGCACAGGGATGTCATGCACCAGGAGGCCCTGGTACAAAAAAATGTTTTGTGAAGTTGACAGTCATGGGTTCCCCGGCTTGTGGAAGAGTCCCTGTTGTGTTGCCCTGGCAGTGGAAGCTGCTGCCATTTATCATGATAGCCGTGCCAGGGGGGGCAGATTCTGCTCAGAAAAACGCCCACGTATTCCCTCTGGGATATTCTGTAAGTAAAAATTTCCACGTGAGATATGACGAAGGCAATATTTATATTAAAAGAATACCATGTAAGTGGAGTGGAGAAGTAGCTTGCTACAATTTAAAAAAAAAAAGTTTTCATGTAGTGTCACAGAAATTGAAGTAAAGGTTGCTTTTTTTGTATCGCCTCCCTCAGCGGTACTGATATGCGTTGACTGGCATGACAGATTGCTGAAACAGATGTGGTAAAACTGACACATGGAACTAATATATACATCTCACAATGAAATCGTCCCAAGAAATGAGCAGGACTGATAAAATGGCTCAGAAACCAGGAAACTGGTTTCTTAATGTTTTTACATAGATCTCAAGTGAGTTTCTGTACTGAAGGTACAGATTTATTAATGTGCTCACTCATGCAGGAGCAAACAGTTCCTTGCCCGTGCCTTGCAATGGGATGTTCCTCCTCCATCTGCAAAGCTGTGGGATCTCATAACCAGCTGGTGTTGGGGTAACTGGTGCTAAACCAGCAGGACGTGCACTGGCTCTTGTGGCACACTGACTGCTGGCACGTGGATCTTCCATGAAGACAAACAGCAATCTGGTTTGCGTTCAAAACCAAGACTTCAGTACATTGCTCAACTTCACCGTGTTATGTTTGCAGAACAGCCAGCTGAGCATTTTCAGCCTGTGTGGTGTTCCTGTGTTGCTTGGGATGCTCCATCTCCTTTCTGAAAGGCAGTCAGGCCTGAGCTTTGTGTAGCACCTTTCTATTCCATTACAGAGGTTCTTTCCATCGTTGCCTTGCTGATGCCAAGCATTTCATAGCAGAGGACAGCAGCTCAGCCTCCAGACTAGCTTTGTGTTTTGAAGCTTGCTCTACTGCTAACCTGAATCAATTGAATGCTCGTATTCCTCCTGCATTCCCATTTGTTTGTTCCATCTGCTCTATTGCCGTGCTTTGAATCTTCTGAGTTATCTCGAGCAATCTGACTGGAAACTTTGATAGAAATATATTTCTTGAACCCTTACTTACCAGTTATTTCCCCATTTAGTGTATAATACACACCATTAAGAGACATGCCACAGACATTTTCATTTTGATTGTGAATAGTTGCACTCCATTACGATGTGTTTGCTTTGCTGCAAGTGATGTTCTTTTCTTTCTGCTTTTTGCAGGACCCTGCGGGAATATTTGAACTGGTGCAGGTTGTTGGCAATGGGACGTATGGACAAGTCTATAAGGTTTGGGCTTCTCTTTATTTTATGATGGTGATCTCTATAAAGCCGTGTTTCCTAAAGCAGAAATGAGCTCTGCTGGGAGCTGTGTTGTCCCGTTAGCAGCCTGGTTTGTCTGTCTGTCTCCATCAGCTGTGCCCTTCCTCCCAGCCTGCCTTCAGTCCTGCCGCAGATCGTTTGGCTGCTGGCTCTGCTACTCCCTTTGCCCTTCTTCTGTCCTGTGGTTATTTTTTTCATCTTCACAACTGTTTGACAGGCACAACTGAAATTGGCGATGGCTGAACTTGGCCTGGGGTGTGTGGGAGCCCTGCACACACTGCTGCAGCACTGCTCTCCAGCACAGAGGTGTGAAGTAGCCAGGCTGCCAGGTGTTTGCTTTGTGTTACCTTTGTCAGGTTGGTGCCAAAGCAGGCGTACTGGCCACGAAACTGCAGCAATTAAACCTTGTCTGCCAATAATATGTTACATGCGCTGTGCATGCTTTGAGGTGTAAGAACTTGCCTGAAGGAAGTGGTCAAGACAATCTAAGGGATAAAATAGTGCACTGGGTCTGTGTTGCTCTGATTTGGAGAAATAAGACAGGAAGGAAGGAAAGGGCCATGCTGCTGGATCGGGGTGGCGGCAGGAGGGAAGAGCAGCGGCACGGGAGGAAGCTGTCTGGTGCTGTTCTCCCTCGAGTCCTGCTGCTCCAGACTGCTGTGCCGTGAGCCTCAGCATTGGGCAGGCTGCTCCAGCACCGGGCCCCCAACACATGGCCACACATTGCATCTCAGAGTCCATCTCCTGGCTGCAATCTGCTGCGATCACCTTTCGGTTCCCACGTGAAAGTATAGACACTTTCTAAAAAGACCTGAAAGACGTTCTGGGGAAGTTTCTGCCTTCCCATATATGTTTTTATTCTATTTTTCTGTCAGAAAACAGAATTTTTCTTGTGTAACTGTTGGTCTGCGTCATTTGTGAGATTTATCATTCAGATAATGAACATTATGACATTAAAGATGGAAACTTGGGGGGTTTGTATAGTTTGTGTGAAGCCAGGAGGCATGTAGGGGTGTTGTGTTGGTGGAACCATTGACATCTGTTCTTGTAAAAGGTCTGAAAACTCCCAAGTGGCCTCTGAAAGAGGCCTTTATGTCTTTGCCTAGATTTATTTTATACTAGGAGAAAAAAAGATTCAATCTGGTCATCTTGTAAGGATGTCGAGAGTGAATCAGCTGCTTAATCATGGCAGGAGCAGGAAGGAGCAGCGCAGCTCACTCCTCTGCTGCCAAAGAAAATGTTCTGTGTGACCGTGTGGATCTCTTAGACATCCACTGGAAAAACAAGTAAGGAATATTGACAGTAAAGATTAAAAACTGTACCGAAGGCTGCTCTCCACTGAACATGTGAGAGCAAGGTCTGCTGTCTGTGGATGAGGAGATCTGGGTCTGGGAACGTGGCAGCAGCACGAGGGCCCGACCTGCAGTACCACAGCTTCTGAAAGGACCATAAGAAGCTGGGCACTGATGTTCCCTTTGCTTTTTCACTGCTAGGACTGATGGAGCATATTGTAATTATTTTTCACTTTATCTAGTTAGAGTGTAAGCTTGAGACCATAATTTGTAAAGCAGTGCTGGTTGTCCATATATTGTCGTGTCACTAGTGCATGTTTTCATGTTTTGGAGGCATCGGATTCATCCGTGCGTTCAGAAATAGATACACACAGTATCAAAGTAAAGTGTATTTCAAGCTAAATAAAGTATGTTCAAGATTACTGAACTGTTTGCTTGGCTCTGAAGATGACTCAGAAGGCTCTGCGCTTTAATAAATGCAGCTGCATAAAAATGAAAATAAAACTTGGGAGATTTATCGTTGGATTTAAAAAACAATGTTTAACAGATTTGCTGGAGGAGGATGTTGTTTGTAGTGAATTGTTCCGGACCAGTTCCAGTTCAGTGTCCTCTAAATGAAATGGAAGGGGGATAAATGCACTGGTGATAACACCGAGCTGTCTACAAATGTCATAAAGTCAGGATTTGCGAATAATGACTGCCTGAAAGCTAGAGGGTTTGTTGACAACTTACGCAGTAGTGGGGTGTAACCATGCCAGCATTGGCAACCTCTGGAAAAGTATGAATTAGATATTAAAAGTGCTGATAGTGCTTAGAAGTCATGAGACTTGGGCTTCATTATCTCTTGACATGACGGATGAGTTTTTCAGCTAATTGCTTGCTTCCAGGTGACAAAGTCTGAAGAACAGAGCCATGCACGGAGCAGTTCTGGGTGAGACCAGGGAAGGGCAGGCGGTGGCTGTTTTAGTGGAGGCATCTGGGGCAGCTGGAGAAGTATGCATATTTGCTCTTTCATGCCCCCGCTTCCTGAGGCTTGAAGTGCAGGTCGGGTAGCATCCAGGCCCTGCACCCTCTCCACTGATTGCAAAGAGAAGTTCCTGGGCTTTGCATGCTCTGCTGTGAGCTTGGCGCTGTCCTCTGGAAGGAAGTGAGATTTGTGTCACCCGCAAACTCTGGGGTTTCGCTTCCCTTCTGAGCTGCAGCCCCCTCGCCCTGTAACTGCTTCCCAGAGCAGCTCAGAAGAGAAGCTGCTGTCCTCTGGAGCAGCAGTAGAGCTGTGGGAAGCAATGTAGGAGACAATAGCATCTTTTTCATTTGCTAGAAGTTGCTGCATTATGGTGACGCAGCAGTGTGCTGTTAGAGGGAATGCCTTTGCAAGCATAGTGGGGGAGCAGACTGGTCTTCACCAGTGCCCAAGGCTCTGTCTTGCACTGGAGAGCTAGCAGTGTCCCCTCCTGGATAACCCTTTGCCTACTCCCACTACCTCCAGGACTTTAATTATAGGGATGCTCTTGTTTTCCTTTCACAGTTGTACTCTACTACTGTGAAGAACCGGATGGTGATTGTGTGTCTGCCTTGATGAGGAGCAGTCTCAGCTCTAGCTCTGTCTGTTCTTGTGTGTTTAGTAGTAACTGAACTGTAATTTTGTGCATGTGTGTGAAATAGTACTTTTTGCAAAGATTTCAGCTCTGAGTTTCGTTGTGTGTGGCTTCCACAGAAGCCTGTTAATGTCTTTTCTGTCTTTTAATTTTCAGTGCTCTACTTTAATTGCAGGGTCAGTTTTCTGGTGGGTGAGTAGGGAAAGGGAGAGCTGGGCACCTGACATGGATGTGTTGTTTGAGTCAGACACTGCTTTTGAGCATGTGGTCCAACTCTGGAAGAGATGTTTAGGATTCTGTTTATAGCTTCCATATTGTTTTGGTTTTTTTTCAGTCATCAAGGTAGAGTTAACAAGATGAATTTCTCCTAATCCTACTGGTTCAGCTGGACTGTGGCAGTCCTCAGCCTTCTGAGAAGGCTTTCGTGAGTTGAATGAAGTCAGCAACTGTACACACTGTTCATTTGCTGGTGTGGAGAGGCTGGGGTGTCTGACTTCCCTTCATCATAACGAGGTAGATTATCCCTCTTCTGGGGCCAGCATCTTTGGGCAGAATGGGGAATGAGAGGCCTGTGGCTTTGCCATGATCCAGGTGCTGACTTTTTGGAGTACGGTCTTGAAGACTGCTGGAAAACCATGACAGATCTGCAGCTGTTTGGCATGCAGAATGATTGTGTTTGTCACAGAGTCTGAAGGCATGGAGAACTTGAGAGGAGTGCTGTTTGGGGGCTGTGAAATTGAAAAAGGAAGATGTGGATTCCCCGTAACGCAACTGATGGAGACAAAGCAGTGTTCTTGCTGGGGATTAGCAAAGATGAGAAGCAACAGAACTACCCTGCAGTCTCTCTGCACAACCAATGCCTTTATTTCTATATAGTCAGATAAGATGCTGAATATGTAAAAGAATCAAGTCTGCGTAAGGAAGTGCCTTTTTGTTTTTTTATACGGCTGCTTCTTGGCATTGAACCATACTTCAGTGGTTGATGTGAGTGATGAGTTACTCTGCTGTTGAGCTATGGTGGCAGGGGTGTTGTGAGGCACAAATACGACTTTTCAGTTTGTCTTAATTTGCTGTCTGTCTGCTGAGCTCTTCATATTAATTTTCATTGAATGGCTGAAGTAATTGAGAGCAGGGGGAAGGGGAAAAGCAGTGTGGTTTTTCAGGAAGATCTGATACTCCATGGGAAGATCACAAGACCATGCTAAATTGCAAAGTGTGATGGCAGTGCCTCAGGCAGTTAAGGGAAGGCTCAAGTTAAGGAATGTTACCATTGTGCCCATTGCAGTCCAGAAGGTGAACGTGAATAGGCTGAAAACTCCCAAGAGCTCTCTTTGGGGCAGTCAGGAGCAGCCACATGATGGATGCCTCTCGCAGCTGAAATGAAACAGTCTCCAGACTACTGCCAAGAGAGATTACAGATGTCATATCATCTCAGGGCATCTTGTTAACATTTGTGGTCAGTTATGCTTTTAAAGCCAATCTCAGCCTTCAAGGCACTGAGATTTTGGTCAGACAAGTGGTTGTTCTTTATAGAGATGACAGAACACTGCTTCTGCTTCACAAACAGTTGGTAGCAGTGTTTGTCTATTCATTTCTATCCTTGGGTTTTTAGTGGCGCTGTTGATTATCGACCCAGGCCATTCTGTGATTCTGTGACTCTATGATCGTGCACAGTGAGTTAATGGCAGAGAGCAGCGTGTAAGAAAGTATGCAGCAGCGTACCGACGGAAGTCAGCAGGTAGGTGTGCGTGTCCTGGGCTCAGCAGTGTGAGCAGCCGGTGGATTTGAGCTGCTCATCCTGGCAGCAGGGGCTTTGTTAAGGAAAAAGTCTGACCTTGATATGTGCTAGTGCCATCGTGATGAGACCTGACGTGCTGTGGGGCTTGTGAGCGCATCTCAGAGGCTGAGTGTGCCTAGAGGGGTTGCCATCCCACTTGGTATCGCTTGGTACCTGCCAGTGCTGGAATTTTCTGTCTTGGACTTCCCATTAAACCATCTGAGAAGCTACTTAAAGGCGTCAACTCAAACTGTTTCTCATGAGTGACTCCAGTGTGGCCAGTTCTCAAGGCATCATTGTGCATCGTGAACAATTTGGGATCTTATTTCCTCAATCCTCAGCTTTGTGAAAGCCCATGCTTGTGTAACAGGTCAGTAAGGTTTGCTTATGCTTCCAGACCTTGAGGGGAGATGTGCTGGAGTTGAAGAGCAGCTGGAGCTTACCTTTCTTTAGATCACCCTTGTGTTTCTGGAAGGGAGTTTTCTCTAGACTGGAAGTACTCTATATCTTATATTCCTGATGGCTTTTTACACCTGGGTGCTGTGTGCAGGACTTGTTAATCTTAATGGATACATCATGCCCAACATCAGTGTCACCAGGTAGTGTGTAAGTGACTTGAAGAATAAGCAAAGCAGTAGTGAAAATATCTTTTATTTATGAACATATATTTTTAAAAAAGTAACATAGCTTGTGTATTCAGTTGTCAGAACCTGAGTCCAGTTTTTTTTTAGGGTTTGTGTTGTTTGTTTTTTTTAAATCTTGGCTTCTCTGCTATCTCTGCTTAATTGCATGGTAATGCTAAACAATATTCAGCATGGGAATTTAAAATAATGGCTCATACATGTGGAATTAATTAGCAAGTCATGAAGTCCTGGTTCTAGTTAGTGAATATTTTAGAGGAATTCAATTAAGATTCTTAAGTATAGGGCTAGTTTATCAAAAATAGAAGAGTAAGAATGTGAAAAAAAGGCCTCTCAGCTGTGGTGTGCTTCTAATACAGTAAATGCTGTTTGACTGAGCAGAGCAGTGTACAATGATTAGATGTGCCATATCAGCCATTAGAGGATAGTAAAATCCTTGCAAATAATTTGTTGTCAGGCCTGCCACTTCCAGCTCCTCCATGTTTTCAACTTGAATGTCCACCTGGGAGAGCGCAGTGCATTCTGTCACAGACTGGAGGCGTTTTGAGCTCGGATGTCGGCGCTGGGACATGCTGCTGTGAAGCTAAGAGAATATCCTAGAAAGAAAAAAAAAGAAGAAAAAATAAAAAAGCACTGATGATTTAAGCATGGTAGAAGACGAGTTCAGCCTCTTAATTTCCCCAGTCCTGCACACAGCTGCGCTGTTAGTCCCTACTGGCGCAGTGGTCTCAGTACTTCTGACTGGAGGCGTTAGAGGTCGGGTTGGATGGGGCCCTGGGCAGCCCGAGCTGGTGGACGCATCCCATCCTGAACTGAGGTTGGAGCCGGGCGGGCCTTAAGGACCCTTTGAACCCCAATGATTAGATGAGTGCTCAGCAGGTTTGTGCCCACACGAAGGTATGGGTCAGTGGCCAGCAGTTTGCATGGAGGTTTTACTGTGTCTTCGCTACTGTGAAATGTTTTACTGTTATCACTTCCTTAAAGAGAATTGGCGGGGTTAAGGGAAGATTTATGGCAAACAGACCACATGGAGCCCAAAAAACCTCTGGGCATGTCGTGAGCTAGTGGCTGAATAAGTGAGACAGTGTCTCTTGATTTTAAACAGCAGAAAGTCAATGTGTTGTTTCAGGTGTTAAGTCCTGGTTCAGGCTAGCTTTAGTAACTGTACCTTTTTGAATGTCACACGCCTTTAGGATGGACGTTGGGTTGCTCGAGCTGCGGAACACACCTTGTGGTTTGTTCTGCCTTCTCTGCAGAGGTGAGGCACATTCACACCCAGCTTGTCCTCCAGTGGAGCAGGCATGCCACAGAATCATGAAAACACAGAATCACTAAGGCTGGAAAAGACCACTAAGATCATCTCGTCCAACCCATCCCAGCTTGCCCACTGACCACGTCCCTCAGTGCCACATCTCACGGCTCTGGAACACCTCCAGGGATGGTGCCTGCACCGCCCCCAGGGCAGCCTGTGCCACTACGTTATCACTTTTTCTGAGAAGAAATGTTTCCTAACATCCAGCCTGAACTTCCCATGGAGCAACTTAAGGCTGTCACCTCTCACCCTACCACTGTTACCTGGGAGCAGGGGCCGACCCCCACCTCACCACAGCCTCCCTTCGGGGAGCTGTGCTTTAAGATCTCCCCTGAGCCTCCTCTGCTCCAGGCTGACCCATCACAGCTCCCTCAGCCGCTGCCCATCACACTTGTGCTCCGGAGCCCTCACAGCTTCATTGCCCATCCCTGGACGTGCTCCACAAGCACTTGTGTTACCAGCTGCCTCCTTGTAACTGTAGAGATGTAATTTTGCCCTCTGATGGCCATCCAGCAGCAGATAGAAGCACTTGTGTCAGGAAGCTTTGTGGTCAATCCTTGCTCTCAGGATGGGGCCGCAGCTGATTTGCAGCAGCAGCAACCCCTTTGTTGTGTGGCTTTTCTGGGGGTTCCCTGGGGTGCTACAGTTCCAGCACCCAGCAGAAAGCAGCATTTGTCTTCCTGCTGGGTTCTGAGCCAGGTGGGGCAGTGTCTGGCCACAGCACAGCTATTCAGGCTGCAGCTGCCTGGGTGGACAGCAGTGGAACCTGGCGGGACAGACAGTAATCCTGCCCTTCTGAGGGGGGGTGAGGAAGTGGGGCAGAAAGCTGGCTTTCTTTGCCAGCTGGGTTGGACAGCTTGCTGAGGCAGTGGGCACAGGTGTAGGCCCCTTGCTCTATTGTAATGCAATTTTCAGTAAGTGATCTTAAATTATAACATACGTAAATGTGATAAAAACCTTATCTGGTGTTCAGCTGCCCTCAGTCTGCTGGCCAGTGCTAATTTTTCTGGCCTGTGCAGAGCTGCAAATGCGGGTCTTAGGAATAAAACTGGAAAAGAAACTATTTTTCAGCTGTTTGTAGTAGGCTTTTTTTTTTAATTTTATTTTTTAAAGCCTGCTGTGTTCTGATTCTGCCCTTGGAACCCTACTGGCGTCGTGAAATCCCTGAAAGGTTTTGAGATTTGTTTTAGAAGCACATTTTCAAAGGCCATTCCCGCCTCATCTCCTTTTCCCTCAGCAAAGCACAAAGCCTTACAAACTTCTGAGATCTCAGGGAATGGATGATCCAGCAGACGTTCTTCGTAGCAAACTTAGTGACCTTCCAGTCCCCTGCACACGTGACTATGTTAGCTGATGTGCAGCCAGCCTGTGGTCTGAGCCCGTCCTGTTAGGCACTCCCGCTGTGTGAGAGAAGTACTTCTTGGAGGTCAGAGAGAGGTTTGACGTGGGCAGTTGCAGATCAGGCGATGGAGCTTTCCTTCCTCCCTCTGCCTGTCCCCTGCTCTGTCTCAGCAGTGTTTCTGCAAAGGCGCTGCTGCCCTGATGGAAGGCCAGGCTTTGGAGGCGAGGATGAGCACAGAGCAACTCCTCCTGTGCTGGTACTTGTCTAGGCTTCCAAAGGATCAGCCAAGGCTCTGAGCTTCCTTGGAACTCTGGGTGCTCAAAAAGTCCTGAGGACCTGGGCTGTCCACGTGACTGCAGCTGTTCTGATGGAGCAGTCCTTATTTTGTGAAGCGTCTCGTGATTCTGTTTGAAAGGAGTTGGTATGCATGGGAGCTGGCTGTGGAGTGGTGAGCAGCGCGCTGCTCGGAAGCGGCCCCGTCTGAGTCGGAACACACTGAGCTCAGCAGGAGCGTTGGTGGCATCGTTTTATGAGACGTGTTGGCTTTCATTTGGAAACTTTGCTTCAGAAACATCCAAATATTGCCTTTTGTTTGTTTCCTTCGTCTGAATGTGCATTTTAATTTAGCGGGATGTTTAATATTTCATAGGTTGTCTTTAGTGCCGCGTGCTCTAAAAGGAGGCGCTGTCGCACTGGAGTGCTTTGGCGTCGCCGTGAGATGTATGTAAATATTAATGAGCTCCTACATTGCTGAATTTCCGTTTTGTGCGGATTGTTTACAGCCGAATGTGAGAACATTGGCAGCACATGGACGTTTTGTTGAGTTTGCTGAATACTGGGGCTGATGAAATCCCATTATCTGACTACAGTTACTCACTTGCTACGTTTGTCATCAGCAGTTTCGATGCTGGGTGGGTTTTCTTCTATTTATTTCTTTTGTTACAAATGGGAAATTTCGGAGGAAACGAACATAAGAGAAACACAATGTTGTCTTCAGGAAATATATGTTACTGAACTTGAGGAACTTTCTAGCTTTCTTGTTTATACTACATTTTGGCATGGTTTTTTTTCCATATTTAAAAATAAAGGCAAAAAAGTAACCAATATACTGATTATTTGTGCTAGAGTATTATCTCTACTCTTCCTTTTTTCTTTGCTTAACACATGTGAACAATTATACTAAAATATGCAACAAAAACAATATAAAATAAATATGCCTATGGTTTAGGTAATGGACTCTGTAATGCATTATTAACACAGATTGTCCGCGATGTTGTCTTGTAGCATGGAAAAAGAGAAGAACCAAGAGAAAAATTCTGTGCTTTAATATTTGCGTTTTCCCATCTAACATGAAATATTTATCGTGAGAGGCTTCTTTGCAAATGCTCTGCATTCAGAAGCCAAATAACATCAGCAGATGCCTGGTTCCCTTATATCAGTATTAGGGGGCAGGGGTGTGTATTGGGGACTGAGGTGTCCCACTGCTGAGGTGAAGGGTTTCCATCCTGCATGCCCTGCAACACCAAACGTGAGGTGGGTGCACCAGACCGTTTGCTCCATCCACACAGTGAGGGGTGATTTTTTCCCTCAGCCATGGAATTTGTTTTGCCAGCTCTTCTGGTGGAAGGCTGCCAGGCTGCTCTGGGATGACAGCACAGACACTGGGTGTGTGGGGTGCTCCCAGAAGCTATGAGTCCTGGGCAGCTTGGGCATGGCAGAACGTGCTGTAGTGGAGTACATGTGGGCAGCGCTGGGCTTGCTGTACACGTGCATGTCAGCCTAAGTACACCTGACATTCCCCAGATGCATTGAGCTCCCGGCTCACATGGTGGTGAGGAGGTGTGCATGTGCACAGGATGCAGGGGATTTCTGGCTGCCCAAGTTTCCTTGGCCAAAATAGATGGGGTCTGGAGAAACGAAATGTCTTGTAGCCAACTGAACATGGAGAAGGGATGAGGGAATGAAGAGAAGCACCAGCTTTCCTCTCTCTTGGACACTTGGAAGACTTCAGTCGGGAATGTTTGGAATAAAGGAAGTTGCAAAACAAAAGCTGGAAACTCAGGTCTCTCATCCTGCGTGCTGGAGAATAAGGGTTGGAGAGAGAGGATTCAGGATTCACCCTTCCTTCTCTTCCTGATTTCCTTTCTTTGCTTCACATCGGTTTTTAGCTGCCCACCTGGTAAAAGACTCTGCATGATATGTGGCCATGGCTTGCATGTTGAAATTAGTGTTTTCCTGTTGCACAGGAATCTGCACACACAGCTGTGCATGTGATGTCAGCTGGGGAGCGGGCATTTAGCTGTGTTTACAAAACACCTGATGCATTCATTACGCTGCTCAGAGGCACAACAAAATCCTGTTTAACTCCTCTGATGTCATTTGACTACTTTCAAATTCACAGATCTCTGACCAGGAAATAAAGTGTCTGTTACCCTGTCAACCCAGGGTGATGCCTGGAGCGCGCATGGCGCTGATCCTGCCTGCCGCACAGATGGGCTTTGGGTGTCACCACGAGCAGATTAAAGGCAGCTTGGCTCTCTGAGCTTTTGGGGTTGCTGTATTATTTAGCACAGAATTCTGGCAGGCCTCACCTTTTTGATGTTATTAGTATAGAATGCTTTATATTGTTGAGACGGGCTCCTGGCGCAACTCTGACAGACACTGCAGTGGCGCTGGGCTGTCTCCAGCTCTGGGCTGGGGCAAGGCTGGGATTGTTGGCCTGGAGGAGGTGGGGATGGATATGTCACTGTGCAAAATAAGCTGTGATTATTGATTGATTATTAAGCCTGGCTGGTAGAATCTCACTGTGTATAAACTCCTGGAACTTCCAGAGGGGTTGTTCTCTCTGATTACTGCTGTATGTTATGCCAGCAGTGGGTTTTCCTTCCTCTCTGGCTTCCTTTCCTGCCAAGCAAGTAATGGCATTATACAGTGCCCTTCTTATCTAAACTGTCTGCTTTCTATAGTCATTGTGCTTTATAAAAAGTCCCCAGAGACTGCTTGAAGCATTTCCATTTCCAGAGACCTCTTTATAGAGCAGGGAGCATGGTCAGAAAGAGAAACGGGGAAGCTGGCTGCTTCTGCACTTTTCACCCCCCAGCAGGCTGCTGACTGTGCTCTTCTCTAGGTGTTCCTAGGGTTGGCTGGGATCTCATAAGCTAAGTCTGGCTCGTGGCCTGGCTGCAGATGCCTACGTTTGTGGTTCATCACCCACTGAAGGAAGCTTCATTGGTGAGCAGGGTATGAAGTATAAGAGATGATGTGGAGCTTTTTGCCCCTGGATTTTTTATTTTTTCCCCGTTATTCTGTTTACCGTATCTGTGCTTGCCATCAGTGTAGCCATTCACTGCTGCAGACGTGCTTCTAAGGCCTGGCATTTCTAACCCACTTGCTCTGGGCTGATTTGTACAATCTCTGCTGCTGCTTTTACATAACTGGGTGTGTGCATGGAGCTGGTGATGAAGCAGAACAGCAGTGCTCCTGTGGTTTGGCAGAAAATAGCTTCGTACGTTATTATTCTTGACTTCCTTGGCAAAAACAATAGGAAGCATTAGCAGGTAAAATGTTGTTGCCTTGCCACAGAAACATGCCCTTGTGTATGGCTGCTGCAAGGGCAAAGCCACCAACTGCATCCACCCCCAGCTCTGGCCTGGGGTTGTTAGTGTGGGTAGCCTAGCACCAGTCAGGCTTTTCACCACTGTTAACTGCCGACTTTCTTAAACCAAATTCTTCATTTAAAAATAACAATAACAACACAAATCTTCAAACCTGGTAAAGGAAAAATTCAGAATCACAGAATTACAGAGGTTGGAAGGGACCCCAGGAGATCATTGAGTCCAACCTCCTTGCTAAGGCAGATTCCATACCATAGGTCGCCCAGGTAAAAGAACTCAGCGTTAATCTCTCTCTTCATTTCTTCATTTGTTAAAGCCACTGTGAAACTGCAGGGTCAAAGTTATGCAGAGCACTTTGGAAAATGATGTCTGGATGGATCAGCAAAAAGGAAGTGGCAAACAAAAGCGATGCAAGGCAGTGAGCATGTCCACACTTAACAAAACTGAGCTGGAAATACATTTCTGATTTAACTGGGTCAACCACGTCTGCGAGCCAAGTCTTTAAAAATAATTATTTGGAACTTTGTTTTTTTTCCAGTCCTTTTCCGGTGATGTCATTTGTTTTATTTCTTCCAAGTGGATGTAAAATGCTAGCAGTGACGGGAGGTTGCTCACCTTGCACTCATCGGGCAGATAAGTGGCAAATAAAAATCGGTGCTGATGAGCCATTTCCTGCCTGATTTCAGAACCCCTTCCCTGCTGGTATTTGGGTTTCTTTAATGCTTCTGTTATGGTACATAGTTGTTTTCTTGGGCAAGCAGATGTCAAAAATACATATGTTCTATAACCTACAGTGGTGCAAACATGATAGCACTTTCATAGTGTTACTGCTAAGACTAAGGGTGAGAAGCCTGCAAGTGCTGATGATATATCAGTTTTTACATTGAAGGAAGTCCTGAAGTTTATACTTTTTGGGGGGAGGGGGAGGTGGGGAAATGCAGTTGCTTGGAAGTTTGTCCTTCCTTACCCTGTTCACTCCTAACCTCGACAGTCCAGTTCCTTTGCCGAGTCCTTCGTGGTCTGTGCTAGCCCACGGGCACGGCCTGGCGCTGCTGCAGCTTGGGCTGCCTGTGTGCCTCTGTGCTGCGGGCAGGGTGGGCTGGACTGGTTGCAGGCAGCCAGCAGGCAATGTGGGGCAGGGAGCCGTGCTGCCGTGCTCAGCCCTCCTCTTCGGAGGGTGAGAGGCTTATCTGCACTTCTCACAGAGTACGGTGGATTTCGCTTGTCTTTGTGGCTTCTGTCTGTCAGTTGGGGTTGAAATGTGTTGACGGGTTAAAGCATGGGTGGACGCAAGGGCAGCGCAGTCCTCTAAACCTAGTTTTCTCGGGAGAGCAAGAAACTTGGCTAAGCGTCTGGCTTTGATACAGGAGGAAAGCTTGCAGATCTTTGTAATTCCATATCCCTCTCTGCCCCCAAAGGTTCAGAAACTAGAAGGCAGTAGAAAGCACTCAGGAAATAGATTTGCTCATGTGTTGTTTTTGTATGCTCTTTATTTTTTTGAAAGACATTTTAGTTGTTTGTGGAAACCTGGTATTTGTGATATCTAAATACGTGCACTGGCAGTGCTGTAGAGTTCTAGCTGGCCCTGCGCAGTTTTCCTTCTGTACTTAGTACCAAATTTATCCTAAGGAGCAACGAGTTGTTGGTGGTGCATTTTTGCGTCTGGGTGTGGATGACAGCACGTGCAAGGAAGCTGCAAAAGGAAATTATTTTTAAACTGGTGGAAGGTTAAACTTTTAGAGTGAAGTCTAATGTGAATACAATTAGAGGAAGGCGTTTAGGCAGGAGTGCCACTTTGGGAAGTTTATCTTACACACATAAGCCAGGTTACAGACACACGCTGCTACTGATAGAGGCATTTCTCCCCTCAGCTGCCTGCATTCACTGGATGCTTCGTGGAATGTTTAGGTTGTTTTGCTGTTCTGTTTTGTTGGGGTTTTTTTCTTTCATGACAGCTGCTTTGTGATGGACTGCAGCTGTCTGGACAGCCTATTGCCATTAGAATCTCCAAATGAGTAGATAGTGTTCAGAGCTGAGAAAATGAGAACTGGGTTTGGAACTGAGTCACAAGAAAGGTTGTGGTGCAGCTTCACTGACGCTTGTAGCTTCAGGGACTGAGCCCATGCATTTCAGTTTGGAAAATGTGGGTCTGTGTGCACATTTATCTACAGCACCTTGGATTTTGTAGTGTTTGCTGTCATACAAGTTAACAATGTTTCCTGACTGGGAAAGTTTGATATGACATCCTGAGTGAGGGAAAAAGAATCATAGAATCATGGAGTGGTTTGAGTTGGAAGAGACCTTTAAGATCATCTTGTTCCAACCCCCTGCTATAGACAGGGACACCTCCTGCGACAGCAGGCTGCTCACAGCCCCATCCAGCCTGGCCTGGAATGTTTCGAGGGATGGGGCATCCACAGCCTCTGGGCAACCTGTTCCAGTGTCTCACCACCCTCACAGCAAAGAATTTCTTCCTAATATTTAGTCTAAATCTGCCCTCTGCCAGTTTAAAGCCATTTCCACTCGTCCTATCACTACATGCATATGACAGTGAGCACATGCCTGTCTACAGTCAGTCAGGATAGCAAGTGCTTTCTGTTTCCATCTGCCCTACATCCACAGCCATACGAAGAGACTAATTTCCAATGGGCAGTAGCTTTGGGTAGTAAAACTTGGCGCAAAGTGGGATTCGCTTAAAGAAATTTGGCTGTTATAGTGTAAATCCAGATGCAGTGAATCCAGCAGTGAATATTCTGTTGGCTTCAGCGGAGGCAGCAGCACGCACAGGAGTGCAGGCCTTGGGCCGGGGCTGTGCAGCGTGGGGCCGGCCCTGCCTGCTGGGACCGCAGCTGGGCATCCAGGGCTTCCTGTGCCCTGAGCACTGCTGGCAGATCCTTCACACGGGGCAAAGCTCAGGTCACAGCTCAGAGCGCTGGTAAAGCTCTCCTGTGGTTGGTACAGGAAACTCTCGGTCCCTTTTGCAAACAGCTCTTCCTACAGTTAGCTTCTGCTTTATTTTTTTGTACGTACCGGTAATTACCATCTGCGTTGCTTAAAGTTCTGTGGTTCTTCAGCTATAATGCGTTTAGCTATTTTTGTGAAATTATGCTTCCCTACAGAAAATTGGAAGACACAGCGTTGGAAAGCAGCAGCTCGTAGCTGTGGAGGAACTACTGCTGCACATCTGACCTACAGCTTGCCTTACAGCTTAACCAGGCACAGGCTTCTGCTTTATGTAGCTAATTAGGTCAGTTTAGAAAAAATAACATCAGGACTCTTCTCAAATCCAAATTTTTCTTTAGGAAAGTGAACTTGGAAGCGCTGTTCTTTCTTAGTTAATTAGAAAAGCCAAGTGTACTTTGCTTTTAAGAATAATTAGAAAGATAGTCAAGTTTCATTCTGGAGACAATTTGATGCTGAAAATCTTTTCAAATTTGTAACTCTTTCTCCATTGAGAATTGTGGACCATCTGGCCAATAGGATTTTGGAGGGAATGGAACCAGCTGCCTGAAAGATCAGTGCTTTACAGTTATCTCTTGAACCACTCATTGAGAAATCTAATGGCTGGTGTGTTTTCTCACAGACTAATCGTGCCCATTAAGTACCTTTATAGTGAAGATGGTGCATGAAATAGAAGCTAATGAGAAGACCCCAGGAGTAGACTTTGCTTTTTAATTTTCACTTGTTTGAAATAGCACCCTTTCCTTAGGCAGATCTTAGACCTGAGCTCAACAATGGTTCTCCATGCAGTATTTGGCTTTCAGGATTCACTTTAGGTAAAGGGAACTGTAGGTCGTGACTTGTCCTACTGGAGGAAAGGCTCAGACTACAAAAACCCCCATGTAACAGGTTTTAGCATTGGGCTGACTGTCTTTTGCAGAATGCAGGCTCATGCAGAAATCAGTGAAGACACACATACTGCAACCCATGTAAGAAAAGTACCAGCAGAACTGGAGTAAAAGTACATCACCTTTAAATTTGTTACAGCTCTCATCCTGTGGGCTGGAGCCCTCTGTGCTCCCCTCCTTACTGTCCTTTCCACAGAGAAACAGAAAGCTGCAGTGCATTTTAAACCCACACATAACCTTGTCCATGCTGTACACTGTACAGAACATAAAATTCAACTAAGTTACTCTTATTGTTCACGAGAGTGCTGAAGGACTTTTCAATCATAATTGTTAAGAGTTCAGTCACGTAGTAACAGATCTTATGTACATGCAGAGTTAAAGCCTTGCTTACTAGCTTGTGTTTGGGAAGTCTGTGTTACAGGCTTAAAACATGAATCTTGTACACAAAGTCTGTAATTGCTTTGCACAGCTTGACCTTCAGAGCTTCGCAGTGCTGGTGAGCCAAAAGTCCCGCCTTTGGCTGCCTGCTCCAAAACCTGGACACCTATCAGCCAACCTGCAGCCCTGCCACGACCTTCCTTCTGCAGGATGGGGCCATGGGACGCCTCCAACTGCCCATGACATCAAGTAGCAGGGATGTGTAGCATGGAGGTTTTCTCTAGTGTCCCGCAGTTCTGTAGCGGATGGATGTGAGTCACTGAGGTGGAGGGATTTGTACCTCTCCCTGCAGTCAACTTCTCAACAGGCCTGTCAGCAAAGTGAGATCCTTTTTTTTTTTTTTTTTTTCTTTCTTTCTTTCTCTGTTTATTTTTCTGATCGTACAGATTTTTGGCATGGTGGACCTGCTGGGTGCTGCAGGTGTTGAGAGGGACTGGCTTCTGGCCAGAGCTTCATGGGTACAGGGCTGCATCCTCAGCAGGATGACATCCCTGTCTCCCAACACAGGGCTGGAATGGTGGTGGGCTTCAGCAGGTGTCAGGAGATTTGACAATTGGTTCAACCCAGAGTGAATGGCAAGGCTGCTGGAACCACTATTTGTGTAAATATTGATGTTTAGAAGCAGGGAATTCAGGATTTTTGTCCTAGTCAGTGAAGTGTGAGGAAAAGAGGAGAAGTGGACAGGCAGCTCTTCATGCCTGCCCTCCCAGACTCCTCTAAATGAGGTGAAGGTGCCGAGGGTGACAATAGATGTTCCTCTGCCCCTTGGTTTCAAGTAAGTCCCAGATAAGACAACAGATAAGTTCTGTTGTCATGTTATGTCTAGCAAGGAATTTTCTCAGGTTGCTGTTTCTTAGTGCGTGCCTTAATCTTGCTAATTGCAACACAAATGACCTCTTTAGAGGCAGATTTCAAAATCCCTAGAGATAAATCTCTAGTCCAATCTTACACAAGAATGGAGTAGCCTTCAGTGGTTCATGTTTTGCTTCAGGACAGTAATCTGATCAAGTGAGTAACATAGATACTGCAGAAGTGTAGATACTCAAATACGTGTTTGCACAAGGGCTTGAATTCAATTCTTTGTTTCGTTTTGTTTTCCCACTGGTCTGCAGTCAAACACAGACAAACATTAAGCAAAGCAAACAATCTGCATTTCCACTTGTACAATGGGAGGAAATAGCAACAGCAGGAGTTTAAAAATAAAAAAAAAAAAGAACTGGACAGAAAAACTGCATCTGGTGGTTTTTGGGTTTTTGTTGTTCATGAGAACTGTGGCACAGACATTTGCTGCCGGGGTGAAGGAATGTCCTTGTCCTCCAGGGATGAAGGTTGCAGTATCTGGTGCCATAGAAGTGACCCATGTCCGTGCCTCCCCTCTAGCCAGTGTGGACTTGAGTAGAAATTTAAGTGAATGATGTGTCTTCTGATTTCTTCTCTGGCTAATGAGTTGCTGTTTTAGTTTAAGGGAAGTCTTACACAAATGCCAGCTTAGTTGCCTTCTACAGTGAAATGAGTTCCAGTGATTTTTTTTAAACTATATTTAAAAAAAAAAAAGCTACAAAATACTATTTTTCAGTTTGGGTGAGTGCAAAATACTTCTCTAGGAAGATCTGAAGGCAGCATTGGCTCCAAGCAGTGCCTTCTGTCGAGCAGTCTGAGAGCAGGTCTTATGCCCTGGGCACCCTCTTGGCTGAGCTGCACAGGAGGCTGCTCTCATGTTGTCAGCAGGCTGGCAACAGCAGGCATTGCTTGACTGATCTGAATCGCTGAGTCTGAGTGGAGAAGCCCTGTGTAGGTGGAAAGGGAAACAGAAGGATCATGACTTCATCGAGGTCATGTGGAACAGAATGTGGGGTTTCCTGAATCCCCTTGTGGAGCATTGTTTGCTTGCTGTGTAGTCTCCTAAAGGCTTTCCTTGCCTGACCAGGGTGGAAAGGGTGGAGAGGAGAGGGGCGAGAGTGTGGGGATCCGCCCTGGTGCAGACAGCCCAGCTGGCAGCGCACCAGCAACGCAGAGCCTCGCACTGGCTCACCCAAAATGGGCTCAGACTTCAAAGTTCATGTGTGGGTTTTGAACGGGAAATCTGCTCACTGAATTCACTTTCAGGAAGAGCCTGCAGCTGAGCAGCTGAGCCTTCACCCCGCTCTGCACGGGTGGCTGGCAGCCGGCTGCAGAGGTCATCCCATAGCAAGGTCCTCCAGCTCTGACAGCCAGGGGCCTTTCAAGTACAAAGAAGACACAGAGGCTGTCCTAATAGTTCAGGGTGTGGTATCTGGGTTATAAGCAAGTAGACAGTTTTGTGAAGGGTCACTCTGGAGTCCCACGGCTTTCTGCCCGTGTTCTGACCAACAGCATTAAGTGTGCTACTATCCCACATGCATGTGTGATGGCAGAGGTGACCCTGTCAGACCAGGACCTTGTCAGGGGGGGGCTGGCCCCTCTGATCTCCAGAGATATGTGGCCCAATGCAAGGCCTCAGGGATTAGTTTGGATTTAAAAGGAAAAGGCGTTGCACATAATTGAGCGTGTTTTCATGTAAATACACTTAATGCGAGTTAAACTCCCTTATCAGCAAATAACTTACCTGCTAATGCTGACATTCTTGTTTCATCCAAGTAGGAAAGTGTATGTCCTGGCCCTCAGTAGAGCACATAAATAACTGGTGCCTTTATCTATCTGAACTAAGAAGATAAATGCGTATTCAAAGCACCCGGTGATCTATCCCATTCCCCATAGCTCTCCCTGCAGAGATAACGCACAGTTGGACCTCATCAGAAACAGATCTTTGGCACAGAGCACCACCTGCAAATGTGGCTGCAATGACTAACATTCAGATTTGAAAAATTTGAGTGCTGGCCCCGGGTTTGCAGAATGTTACTGTAGTAACTAACTGGCAATTGCGGAAGATTTTACACGGAAGTGTTTTCTGGGTGAGAAATTTAGTTGGACTCAAAGCTAATGGGAAAATTTCTTCCAGCTTGGATACCTCACCAAAATGCAGACAGGAACTTCGATGTCAGAGTCCTTGAGCTTCAGAATTATTAAAGTCTGAGCTGTGTATGGAATTGATAACATTTAATGCTCTAATCCTGGATGGAGATATGGGTGATTTGCAGATAGCCACTGAGTGTGTTGGCTGCATTCTCAAGAGTTGAAAGGTATTCACAAAGCAAGGATTTGGATGAAAGATGAAACCTTCTATTCGTGAAATAAGAGCCCATGGACCACACTGTCCTCAGCCCAGTTTCTGGGGAAATATGGAATGCTGGATCTTCAATCACAGCAGATTGATTCCCTTTGGTGGTCTGTAGACGATGAGCACTGCGCATTGCATGGCAGACTGGAAGTGCGGTGCCCATAGTTCCTCCTATCATTTGGGGAGAGTCATAGAATCATAGAATGGCCTGGGTTGGAAAGGTCCACAGTGCTCATCTGCTATGTGCAACCCCCTGCTATGTGCAGGGTCACCAACCACCATATCAGGCTGCCCAGAGCCACATCCAGCCTGGCCTTGAATGCCTGAATAGCTGTCGTCTTGGGAGCCCAAGGTTCCTTGTCCAGGCAGAGCCAGCTGTGGGAGCAGCCGTGGCACTTGGGGCTTGCTTGGGATTTTGCCTGGAGGAAAGCTGGAAATCTGCAGGAGTGGAGCTAGCACAGCTGATGGGGGCAACCACGACATGGGGTGTGAGTGCCCTCTGGTCTGTGTTGAATGTAGTTAGGCAATTTGGATCCCTTATTCAGAGCTGGGAGAGAGCCTTCTGCTCTTTTATGTTCCTATGAGTTCTTATGCCCAGGTCTTGTGAATTCGTGAGATAAGGAGTTGGCGAGAGAATTCAAACGTCTTTCTGGGGTGTTAAATGTTGGTGGATTTATTATCAAGCAAGAGCTACAATCTGATTGAAGGTCTGTAAACCAGAGAAGTTGTAAAGCACAGTTGTAGAATCAGGTAGGATTACAGAATGGCTTGGGTTGGAAGGGACCTGACTGAGGCAGGTGAGGGCATATCTCACTCCCTCAGGCGGAGGGAGGGGCCCAGTTAAATCGACCTGCCACGGGTGGAGAGGATTGTGTCCTCTAGCAAGATGGGCTGTTGTCTCAGGCCAAGGTCTTGGTCTCATCTTGGAGCCAGCGTCGCAGTCTCGGCATGCCTGGGCGAGATCAGCTCTGAGAAGTCGCCTGGTACTGGTGGCCCGACACCGCTACTCTTCCTGCCTTGTGATGCAGCAGCAGCAGCAAACCCTGAGCAGCCGCCCAAGCGCCCTCCTGAGCAGATTGCGCCGTGGCCGGCGCTCACCGCGACTCGCGCCAGAAGACGGGAGAGATTCTGCCTGCTCTGGTGGCAAGGTGGGCACGCTGGCCGTGTCTCCCTGCGGGACCCCATTGCCGGGCAGTGTCTCATTGTCTTCCAGCTTGTTCTCCTGCAAGAGAAGGCAAGAAGGAAGAAGTGAGCTGGGACATTTCCCTGTGTTGCCCTCCATGGCTCTGCTGCAAATGCTCCTGCAACCTGTCCTGGTGGCACAGCTGCATGCTGCCACCCTGCTCCACAGAGCTGGCTGGGAAGAGAGCAGCTCCTCATGTGGCACCTGCTGGGCCTGGGGGCTCCCTGCAGCAGCCCCCGCCATGCCCCGACAGCTGACCACGCTCGGTGCGGCTCAGTCTGACAGGGGGTCGGCCCACCTGTCTCCTCCAGCACTTCCCGACGCCTGGACTCACCATGGCCTGGGCTGTGTCCTGCAGAGGAATGGCACAGGCTGTTGGCTCATGCAGACACGGCCTCTGGCTCTCATCCCTCGCCGCTGGGCTCTGTTCGCTCAGGAGAGATGAAGCTGGAGCGTTCTCCTCTTCCGCTGTTGGTGTGGATGCTGGCATCCCATGGCCATCGTGCGTATCACTTCCAGCCTTGGCATCTGTGTGCCTTGAGGCAGGAAGAGCCGTGCTCTGTGCCTGGCCATCTGACTCTCCCAAAACCTCTGTGTCCGTGATGCTGGAAGAGCCGGGCGTTTGCTGAGGAGAAGCCTGCGGGTCCCGGATGAAGGCTGCGATCCTGGGGTTGACCCAGTGGCTTATGATCTTTGGCTCTTCATCATCAGCTTCTTCCAGCTCATCCTCCTTTGCCGTGCCCCGTGGCTCGTGCTCTGGAACACACGGGAGTTTCTGCCTTGCTCTCTGCTTCCTGGTGTTCCTCGCCTGCCTATTTATTTCCCACAATTCGTTTAGGCTATGCCCGGTACAGGCTGCACAACTTTTAGCCATCTTTGTCAGAAGTTCTGTGTTCTCTGACAGGATCTTTAGACATGACCTTCGAGTCTCATGGTGCAGCCACAGCCTAGCGCCCATCACTTGGCACCGGATGCACGGCTTCAGGACGGCTGGGTTCCGATAGGCCCATGGCCCTCCATGGTGCCCTGACTTGTCGCCCCAGCTTGAGGAAGTGCACGCAACTTCTCTGTGGGCAGCTATTGCTGCTGTAAGCTCTTCGGGATGAGGCCCTGATTGAGGAGTGATGTGCACTCTGTGTGCGGCCTTCTGGGCCTCGTCTGCTTTTGCTGCTCCCGCTGCTTGCTGAGCTTGTGTCAGGTCCTGCTGTGTGTTGCGTACAGCCACAGTTTCTGTCGGGACTTGTGGCACGGGGGATTGCACAGTATTCTCCTCCTCTGCTTCGTCCTGTTTGCTGAAACTGTCCAGAGCAGTTGTGCAAAGCTCCTGGCTGCCCGCTGTCATTGTGTGAGGTGGCCTGCGGATCACCTGCGGGGAACAGAAGGAGAGGGATTGAGCGCCCACACTGGCCCGACAGCACCCGCTGTGCCACCGGGCCCACTGGGCCCACTGGGCCTGGGCCTGGGCTTTGCCTGCCCCATGGATGGCAGAGCTGAGCGTGGCCAAGCTGCTCTCTGCCCCTCGTCTCCAAGCTTCCAGGGCCACGTGGGCCTTGGCCTTCCCAGGCATCGTTGGCTCTGTGTGGAGATGCTCCCAGGTGTCAGGAAGCGCAGTGCTCAGGCTGTAAGGTGCTCAGGGCCAGCTGGCCGGCTCTCCCCAGCACCGCGTCCCTCCTCCTGCTGCTCTCCACACCATCCCGTCATGCTGCTGGTCTCTCCCTCACTCCCTGAGCCTCACCTCATCCTGCTCCTGTCCGCTCGGCAGCCCTTGGTTGGGCTGAGAGTGAGCCTTAGGCTCCTCTTCCTTCAGCATCTCCATGTCCGGAGACCAGAGAAAAGCACCAAGTCGAGCTGCTGCCTCCTGACAGAGCTGCTCTCCTCGGAGTGAGCACCCGAGGGCTCTGGCCCTGCCAGGAGCTGCGGTTACCCGTCCACATCACAATGGCCTCTGGGCGTGGTGCCGCCCAGGCATCACAAAGGCCTGGCTGTGGCTGTGGGCCCACAGAGGCCCATGTGCTCGCAGCTGCCCTAGGGATAGCAGCTGGCGTGCCCACAGGGAGGCCCGGGTCAGCAGGGTCCCCTGTGTTCTTCTGCCGTGCCTCCCTTTGCTCAGCCCCGTGCTCCTCTGTGGGCTCTCCCGTGCCTCCGACACCCCCATGTGCTGGGCACCCGAGACTGGGCACAGCTCTCTCAAGGCCGCCCGTGCTGGTGAAGTCTTTCCACCTAAAGCATGTCCTGTACCACCAGGGTGCTGCCCTCGTCCAGCAGTGCCCCTCCAGTGGCACTCCATTCCTGTTTTTGGAGCTGCTGGTTCCCACTGTCCCACAAGGGGGGTCTGCCCCCATGTCTGGACTAGCATCCACCTTCTCAAGCCATCTCTTGCTAAAGAATCGTAGAATGGCCTGGGTTGGAAAGGCCCACAGTGATCATCTGCTTTCAACCCCCTGCTGTGTGCAGGGTCGCCAACCAGCAGACCAGGCTGCCCAGAGCCACGTCCAGCCTGGCCTTGAATGCCTCCAGGGATGGGGCATCCACAGCCTGCTTGGGCAACCTGTTCCAGTGCCTCACCTCCCTCTGTGTGACAAACTTCCTCCTCAGATCCAACCTAAACCTCCCCTGTGTCAGTTGAAAACCACTCCTTGTCCTGTCACTATCCACCCCATAAACAGCCATTCTCCCTCCTGTTTGTACGCTCCCTTCGAGTACTGGAAAGCCACAATAAAGTCTCCCTGGATCCTTCTCCAAGCTAAACAAGCTCTGTTCCTTCAGCCTTTCTTCATGGGAGAGCTGCTTCAGCCCTCTGGTCATCACAGTGCCCGCCCTCCCTTTCTGTGTCCACCCTGGAAGGTGGTACCTACAGCCTGTCTCTGGTTCTCAGTGCCCAGTCGACAGAAATGCAATACCTGTGAGCAGAGCGCATGGAGCTGCAGTCAGGTGTTCTACTCAAAAACTTGATCAGGTCTCTGGTACCGGAGAACAACATCCCCCGCTCCACAGTCACGCCTCACTCGCGCCATGGCTGCTTGGCAGGACGTGCATGCGTGAGCAGCTGCTCTCAAGGGTGAAGCACAGCAGGAGTAAAACTTGGTCTAAACTCTCTGAGCAGCACCTCGAGAGCTCCCTGAGAGCTGCTGAGATGGCCATCAAGCCCGAGTGACACCTTGGTTTGTGGGAAACCGAGGCAGCCCCTCTTCTGTGGGGGCAGCCCGGGCAAGCCAAAAGGCTGGGCACCCACAGATTAGCTGCTGTCTTCCCACGGAGGAAATACACACCCATAAATAGTGGAGTTCCTGTCAACCATTGGCGTGTAGTTTAGCTCCCATGCAGACCTGGAAATTGCCTCTGCCATTAGCAGCAGAGCATTTGTGCCAAAAGCAGGCAGAGGACGTCTTCTTCAGCGGCTGGGTAGAAGCACAGGAAAGTCCTAGCAAACGCCGCCTCATCAAGGTTCTGGTGTGTTTTGTGAGCAGAAGCGGAGCAGAGGGGCCACTCTCAAGCAAGTCACTGCTGTTGCCCGACTGCACAGCCCTCAGGCACTGCCCGCGTCTCCTCTCCCCTCCTGCTCTCTGCCTCCTGCTCCCTTCTTCTGAATCCACTCCTGGTGACCCCCAGCTTACAACAAGGAATGCCTCTCTGTTTGCATTGCTACCATTTTTGGTTAAAATCACGGGAGCGCAACTCAAAGAAGTTCACAAAGCTGTTTCTGCTGAAAGAGCAGGCTCCCCTTCCGCACCGCCCCAAGCTGGAAAGCCCACCTTGAGAAACCATTTCCTGCACTGTCATAATCAACAACTAAATCTTGACACCCAGCCGAGGTGTCCTGTAATTAGAGGTGGTACAAATCACTCTCTGGTGCCATTTTGCGTAGTTCTGATTTTAATACCTGATTTTAATATCCTGCAGAAAATAGCTGTGGGTCTCCAAAGTGATTATTTGCTCCAGAACAGTCACATTTAAACTCTTACCATCAGACAGTCCCTGTTCTGACCAGAGCCACGTCCAGCCTGGCATTGAATGCCTCCAGGGATGGCGCATCCACAGCCTGCTTGGGCAACCTGTTCCAGGTTGCCCTCCCTCTGAGTGAACCTCACCTCCCTCTGAGTGAATCGTGAGGGATACATTAATATGTCTGGCCCCAGAAGTAAGTGCATCTGTTGACCTTGTTTAGTTGGGTAAAAGTTAAAGCAGCCAATTGCTGCTGGGGAGCTTTATGCAAAAAAAAAAATTTAAAAAAATCAAAAAATCAAAACACCGCCTTTCTAAAAAGAATTCAAACATGGTCAACCTTGTGGCTTCAGCAGAAGCAGCAGTGTGTAAGAGTTCCCATGAACCCTGCCTAACCTCTGAGATTTATTGATAACTGAAAAAGTATGGGGCCGGGCCCTGAAACCCTTACTTAGGCACTAATATTGGTGTGTTAGCAAGAACCCCAGGGCTGAGCTCAGGATGTTTACCACTTTTAGAGATTTCTAGGAAAATGTACTTGAAACAGTTAAAAAAAAAAAAAGGGGGGGAGAAACCTGAGGTTTTCATTCTGACTGCCAGAACCGTTGCGGTTTGTGCATTAAAGCAGGCACAGTGTGCAGCCTGTTGCCCTGCTCAGTCTGTCTGCCCAGGCATTAATGGCACTTTGTGTGAGCATCTCTATGTGTGCTCTGCCATTTTGGGTGGCGGTGACAAGCTGAGCGTTTTCCTTTGGCAGATTTTGAAGGAAGGGTTTGAGTTGTGCATGTTAGGATGATGTCAGACAGACGGAAATGATGCTGTGTGCTGTGTAAATGATGCTGTGTGCTATCTAATTCTGACACATTTTTTGGTACAGGGGCTTTTGAGACATCTATCACTCTACAATAATAATGAATTTTTTTTTCTTTTTTTTTTTAAGGAAATTGCATTGTAATTGAAATTAAATATGCCAAAAAATAGCAGTAAAATGATCTCAACATTGAGATATATATCTATAGATAAGCATTTAGCTATGCTTTCCAAGTTTCTTTTTTCCCTTAGTCTCGAAACACATGTAAATTAATTCCTCTTACATCATTTCCTTTAGGTTTAGATAACCTTTTTGTGAGGGTAAGCCTTCAGCCCTTAGTGTGACTGCACACCAGCTTTTGTGTGGAGGAAGATGAGGCTCTCTAGCTTAATGCAGCCAAGAAACGTGGAAACTCTTTTACAAAGATGTGATAACAGTTATTGGAAGTAACTTGAAGCGAGTTGAGAGCTGGATTGAACCAACAAGAACGTGTCTTCATTGCTCCTTTACTCTCTAGTCCACACTTTTCCTTTTGCCTTCTTGAGAAAGGTTTGGGTTCTACCACGCGCCAACCCTCACTGTGTTCTGTTCTAGGACAGCGAAGGGGTCTAGGAGAATGTAAGGACGGGATGTGCACATAGTAACCATAGCATGCTGCTTTACCTGGTCAGGGAGCATTTATTGCAGATGAGCTTGTGCATGTGAGTGGTGGCAATGGGCCAATGGGTTTTGCACACTGGAAAGGAAACTTTGCATGGTACAGGGCAGACGTTGCCCTGAGACAAGGTTCTGCAAGGGCTGAGCTCCTCTCGTCCGACAGTCAGCACCATTGCAGACCTGGGAGCTTAATGGAGAGGGGCAATCTGAGTAGGTCTTCTACACTGAAATAAAACTGAACGCCATGAAAACTGGACTCTGAATGCTCTGTATCAAGTGCAGTGGTATTGATTTTTATTTTTTTTTTAGTAAAGAAATTTGTCTCAATGCAGCATTGTAATTACAAAAATCAGTCGATTCTTGTCATGGCCCTCTGCAGGATGCAGAGCGATCTGAGGGCACCCAGCAGCCTGCTCACCTGCTCCTGGAGGCACCTTGTGGTGCCAGCATGGTGTGTGTGCCTGTGTTCTGTGGCAAGCCCCTCGCTGTATTGCCATGGCACACAGTGCCTGGAAGTGCTCACAGTGGCCTGCAGCGGTGGCTGTGGCAGTGTGGAGGAAGCAGGCTGCCATTCGCCTTCCTCCCGGAGTCTGATGGTGCAGAAATCCCCGTGCTCTGCTTTTTGAGAAAAAGCTTTGCAGTCCCAGGGTGTTCCCGGAGATCGAGGGCACTTGCAAATAATCAAAATTCATCAGGGTTCAGTTGTCTGTAAAAGAAAACATGACTGTGACAGATCACTCAGAAACGAGGCATCACTTTTCTTTGATGCAGAATTGCTTAGTCGTTGAAATAATACTTGTGTGCAGTTGTGTACAGGCAGGACCTGAGTTGTAAAGTTACATCAACTCAGCTTTTAATTTTGCAGGTGTAAATTGGGCCTGCAAATCATTTAGTCTCCAAATTGCAGCCGTTCATATCTGATTTCCTATGGCTTGCTTACTTAGCTGATGCCGGTTAGATGTTTTAATGCACAGCTTTTCAGGCACCACTATTTGAAGAACAAAATTGCAGTCTTAAAGCTTCAGACTCATTTCTGAACACTTAATGTAAGGGAGAAATTAGGATGCATAGCCAGTCCTCTGTCCATGCAAATCTTTTGATACCATCCTTCAGTGTGAGATTAGTGCTGGTTATCAGGAGAAAGCACTGTGCTTTGCATGTATGGAGTAACTTGTTCTTGCCTAGCCAAGAAACTGTGCACTTTGTAGCAAGATGCCTGATTGCATTTCTAGTACACGTTCTTGTGAACCAGTGGTTGTCAGTCTTCGAATTGAGTTTGCTCTTTTTGTAGCTTTATTCCTTCCTTTTCCTCACGGTCTTCAAAAAACTTTTGTTTTAAGAAGCCAGAAAGTGCATACAGCTTTAGTGGCTGCACCTCCTCCACGGCAGTTGGATGAAGAGCCATAAACTCCTCTGATATTATGCTCCAACAGCCCTGTTAAATGCATCATTAGCTATTGTGTATTTAGTTTGCATGCCTGTTTTGCTTACAGTATTTTGTTATTTTAACAGGGCCGCCATGTTAAGACTGGGCAGCTAGCTGCAATCAAAGTGATGAATGTTACTGAGGTGAGTAGAGAACCAAAAATCAAAAAGCAATTATCAAGGTGTAAGAGAAAATAAAGAATCAGATCATGAGAATGTGGATAGCTTATGAAAGATAATCTGGTGGTATAAATTATGGTCGCTGAGCAGTAGTTTGTTTTTTGAAGTTCTGAGGTGTTAGTGCAACCAGAATTTCAATTGTACCTGTCCAGTGGGGACAAAGCAAGAAGGAATACATTTCTGTATGTTTTCTTGCTCTAAAGTAATGAAGAGAGCTGTCTTCCCAAGACAGCACGTAAAAGATTTCCTGTAGCTGTGCAATACCCCTATTGTGTTTTATCACATCCTCTCCCTTCACATGCCAGCCATTCCTCAGTGTAGCTACCGTGACAGCAAGCAAGCAAGAACATGTTAGAAATGCAAATGTAGCACTTCTTTATTGTTATTTGACAGATGAGAGAAGCAGACAGCGTAATTGGCACTGTCCCTGCTCACATTTATAAAGTGGTGGCAGTGCTGGAACAAGGTGTCAAAAAAATTAGCTAAGTATTGATTTTTGTTTCTGAGCACAGCTAGTAGTGAAGCAGCTTGCCTTCTTGAAATCTTATGCTCCTGTGCCCCAGAAGGACTGGAATGAGCCTGCAGCCTCTCCTCAAAGTGTGCTGGAATTTTGGTTCCATGGAGTACACCTGTTTGCATGGATGACCAGCTCCCCATTTTCTTGCTCTGGCAGTGCGAACGTGGTGCATAAAACTCCAAGATAAAGTTGGTCTTCTTGGGAAGTTGTGGAAGGGTCATAGCCCAAGATAAGAAATAGGTCCTCTGGGCCAAGTCTGCCAGTGGTACAACTATGTGGAGCATTTTGAGCAAGCATCAACAAGCTCTGTCTATGTTTTTATGTCTTCTGCCTGTCTTGGAAGGCAACAGAGCAAGTTAGTCCATGTGAGCATTGTCACGTAGAGCAGGTCCAGGCCAGGTGTCTCTGCTGATGGAATGGGAATCCAGCCCTGAACAGCGAGTGGTCTGAATTGCATGCTGGTTGATGTGCTGTAGCACTTCTATGAGGAATGTCCAAGGGCTGGTTTGTCTATGACTACTACCTTGTAAAAAGAAACGTGTGGTTGGACAAAGGAATCCACAGAACAGATCCTATGTGGGACTCAGAAGTGAGCCAGAGCTTCTGTGCAGATGGCTTTCACGCCTTGCTGGGTCAGCCAGCATTGTTTGAAGGCTAGTCACAGATGTCACTTGTAGGCTGTCATGTTCACACCAGTGACAGTCCCTTCCTTGATGTAACAAATGAAGCAAAAACTTCAGGAAGGGAACCTTGGGAAGATTTCCTTTGCTGTACATAACAATCTCCTTTGTATGTAAGCAACGCAATGCAGCATCCAGTAGTGCCTACTTGCATTGACACAAAATTTAGATGGAAGAAAGCCTTGGAAAGCTTCAGGAATTCACATTGCATGATTCTGGGGACAAAACACAGCTGCTCAGGTTTGATTTGCTACTTCTCTGTGGGCTGGAAAGTCAGCACCTCCCTGGGGAATCTGTCCCATTGCAAGAGGGGCTTAACAGCAGTGACAGCTCGTGCTGTTTTCACGTTGAATCACTTAACACAAAAGCAGTTGTGACAGTTTAAGAGCTTAATAGTGAGCGTGCTGATAAACTAAGGCTGCTCTGGTTCACTGCTTGCCTTCTGAGCTGGTCTGTCTGATCAGGGTCCGTGCTTCTGGCCCCCTGTACTGCAGATTGGCTGAAGCTGGTGCCTGCTCTGCTGCTGCAGGCAGTAGGAGCATGGGTGCAGCATGGCTGAGGCTGGTGCTAAATGAGTCCACATCATCTCTGAACCTCACTTCTCTGCCTCTAAAATAGGAATAGCCTTCCTCTGCTTCACAGTGTGTGGGCACTGAGGCAATAGACTGAACTGTAATGCAGAAATCCAGCGTGATCAATTCAGAGCCTGCCAAAGATTCAGTGTTTCTCTTGTGTTGTTAGTCTGCTCAGGTTGAAATTATTTTCTGTTCCTTTGGGCTTGAAAAGCTGGCTTGAGGCATTAAATAAAGCCTTTAAAATATTGAAATCCTCATCTTCAGTGTCCTGCATATAAATTGCACCTGAGAGCAACGTCTCACAGTTTGGTTTGTGAGAAATGGAAGCTGTCATAGTAATCCTGCTTGAGTGAGTTGGGAGGCTTCTAGCCCCTCTGGTCATTTTCATCTTTGGGTAGTGACTGAATGTGCTTCACTGGGAGCTGCTTTCTTGTGGAGCAAAATTTCATGTAATGGAAGACAGGTAGATGTTTAAAGAAACCTGGACAAATGCAGTCTTTTTACCTTCATCTCTGTCCAAAAGCTAAATGTGGAGAAGAGCTGAATGCCTGTAACAGCCTGGAGATTTGAATGCCTGCTTTCAAGACTCTGCATTTCAAGCCTCCAGGAGACATCTCTCTTAGGGCAGTTCCAGTCACCAGGTCTACACGTGTCAGTGTAGATTGGTGGCAGTTTGACCAGCAGCCCACAGCACTGCTCGGCAATTGGTCGTTGTTATCTGACATGAGAGAGAAGGGTGTTGAACAAGGATATCAATCATATCAAGAGAGCCCGGGGCACTTCTACACCTCTTCAATGTTCTGCAGTGGATTTTTCTCCCCCAGCATTCTGTTTTCACTAGAAAATCCAACCCAAGGAGTCTTCCAGCTCATGCTTCATCGTAACTGGTACATCTCCGCCAGATGTTTCACCAAATCTGCGTTGTTTGTTGTTTGTTTGTGGTTTTTTTTTCTGGCAATAAACTATTTCATCAGAAAACCACTGCCCAGCTTCAGCTGGGATTATTCAGCTCTGAGATCTGAGGCTTACCAGGAGCTGAGCAAATCTGCCCTTTGCTGCTGCAAGTTCTAGCCCCGGGCTGCTTTCTGAAGAGGAGCAGCAGGATGCTGTGGTCACTGTGGGATCTTACGGACATCTGTCAGGAAGTGCTGCAGTGTCACATTTTGCTGGGGGAAGTTGCAGGGTGGAGAGCCTTTGAAATCGTTGAGTGGAGCTGATGGCGGTGTGCTTTCCTGGGTCTCTGCGCAGGCTGAGCTTCCTGCTTGCTGGCTGTGCCAAGTAAACAGAGGATGCATGGAGAGATGGGATCCTTGATGATCCTTGCTGCTTTTCTCTTCGGGTGTCAGTGCAGCTGGTCAAGGGGCTCTTCTGCAGCAGGCCATTCCCTGCTGTTGTTTTCAGGCTTTGCTGATAGTGAAATAATGTGTGAAGAGAAACCTGTCATTAGTACCCCCAGCACGGGATCTTTTGGTGGAGTACTTACCAGCTGATGATTTTGTTTCTGCCTGAGGTCAGAGGCATGTGCTTTCTCATTTGTTGCTTCTTAGTGTCATTGCCTTTGATTGTGAGCTTGTCATCTTTGTGCCTGCAGTCATCTGCACCCAGAACTGCATCGGTTTTGAAAGCCAGCAGCTTTTTGCACCTGCACATCTGTGAGCTTGTTTCTTCTCTTAAGCACACGAGTCACGAGCAGGTTCCAGACCCCTGGGAGATGTGGCTTATGTGGCACTAACAGACGGGGTGGTGGAAAGTGGAATTCCCGAATACCTTTGCGCACTGAAAAGCTGAAGGGTGCCTTTGTCTCCAGTCGCTCTGTCCTCACCTGCCTATTTCAATTTTTCACATGCACAGTTTGGAGTGTCAGAGGGAGCAGGGCTTTGTTTTCCCTCCAGAAGGCAAGAGCACAAGCTCCCTTTGATCTGGGCCTGGCTACACACAGGCAGAAATACGACCTTGCGTATTTCCTGGGTTTCCTGCATGCTGTCTGGGAGACAGCTCTGATTTCTCTTGGATGCTCCAGATGCTACTGCAGCCTTGTCCTTACCCTTTCTAAGTTGTATGACACCCAGGGTCCTATTAAGCCAAAGATTAAAGGTTTTCCTTTGTCCTTAATTGCAAACAAGACAAATTAAGTACCTGGTGTAATAAGTGTGTCTTGAGAGTCTTTGTTCAGCAGAGAGGCTCTTCTGAAACCAGAAATAGCTGCTTTTGCTTCAAGTTGAGTTATTTCACATTTCCCTTTTCCTAAAACTTAAGAAAGTTGGGCTTTGGTTTGGCAGCACATCTCCTGTGTATTGAAGCTATTAGGGAAGTTCTTGTCTATTCCTGCTGGGAATGCTTTTTTCAGGTCAGATTTAATAAGATGTTTGAGGGAATTTGGTTTCAGCCTGCCTGGCTTCAGTGTTTTGGTACAGGTTGAGGGGACAGTGCAGCCAGTTTTGTAAGCACTGTTGTGATGGCTAAAAGAAAGCTTCAATGGCAAAGTGACTGGAAAACAGTGAGAAAGTGCAGAAGAATGTCCTGTGGGTCTGAACTATTCTTGCTGCTTCCTTTTTTTCCCTTCAGCTAGTAAGTGCTGACTGGAATGTTTTGCAGCAAGGTAAATTAATTTTCAACTTGGTCTTACTCCCTTTAACTGATGCATGGATACCTGGCAGTGCTATGCGTTTCCTAATAAAGCAAATGAGACAGCAAAATCTACAGACATTTCACAGAGTGTTGTGCACCATTTCTCTCAGGGACAGTAAAACAAACAGGCTGCTCTGAGAGGACCTCTTGAAAAAAGACCTCACTGAAAAATGCTGTTTCCTTATAGGGCGGTTGTAAAACTATTCCCATTAGCACCCACAGCGTTGGCTGGACTGACAGCACTAGGCTCCACTCCCCAGCACTCGGCCAATGGCTTGATGTGGGGCACACTGTGACTGTGTGGGGTGTGGGGCTGCTGGAAAGGGGGCAAGCCCTGGCCCTGGAGGCCAGCGTGTGGCCGTGAGTTGTTCTGCTGCAGTTTCCTCTCAGCTGGGCCCTTGGTGGCAGTGGGAAGATGAATTGGTTGATGTGTGCTCTCAAGTACTTTCTGAGTATTCACATAATGGAGTGTTAGAAATATTTTTATCTGTTTAAGTCCAGTTCATTTCTCCAAGACTAAATTACTACATACTGGAACTGCAAACGGGATCCTGGCTTATTGATCCTGGCTAGTCCCATGAGGGGAGGATGTGATTTTCTTATAACCATATGGGGATATTTTTGATTCTCTAGCTCAATCCTAGGCAAAAGGATCCGAATGATTCCATGCTCAGTTATGAGCTGTCCTTGGACTGCAGTCTGATAGAACAATTCTGGTTGGAGAGGCCTCAGGACTCCAGCCCAAACTGCTGCCCAAAGCAGGGTGGGTTGCTTGGGGCTTGTTTCATTGGGGTCCCAAACGTTGCCAAAGCTGGAGTGTGCATAGCCTTGGTGGCCTCTCAGCACTTCAAGAGCCTTCTGTTCTCTTCTGACACAGAATGAAGAGGAGGAAATCAAGTTGGAGATAAATATGCTAAAAAAATATTCCCATCATCGGAATATTGCTACATATTATGGTGCGTTTGTAAAGAAGAGTCCTGCAGGCCAAGATGATCAGCTCTGGGTAAGTGCTTTGTGTTGTGTTCATTGCATGTCCAGCTCCTTTCTTTAGAGCTCCGATGTACTTGTCTCAGACCTTGTCTTGGTGGAATGTTGAAGTCATCGTTCTGAGGAGTAATAAAAAAGAAACATCCCTCTTCCTTTATGCACAGAATCACAGAATCACAAGGTTTGGGAGGGACCTCAAGAGGTTGAATCCAACCCCCCTGCTAAAGCAGGTTCCCTACAATAAATCGCACAGGTGGGCGTTGAGACAAGTCTTGAATATCTCCATAGGAGACTCCAGCACGTTCTGGGCAGCCCATTCCAGTACTGCATCACCCTTACCGTAAAGAAATTCTTCCACATGTTTGTATGGAACTTCCTATGATCAAGTTTTAGGCCGCTGCTCCCTGTCCTTTCACTGCACACAACCGAGACGAGGCTGGCCTCATCCATTTGCTTCCCACCTCCCTTTAGAGGATGAGCATAAAGTATAGTAGCTGTGACTTAGGTTGTTGATCAGATTTGTTGTTAGAACTTTCCTTTCCCAAATTAAATGTTTCCATCTTTTTTTAACAGTGATGAAATAGAACTTGTCTTTTCCTCTCCCCTCCCTCTTTTTCCTTGTCACTTTCTACATTCTTTTCCAGTTGAAAAATAAAAAAGCAAACAGAGGAGCTGGCGATGAAGCAAAGAAAAATAACCTCTCAATTTTTTTTTGTCTGCAAGAGATCTGCAGCAAGATGAGATATTTTAAATTTTGAAAAAAAATCCCACCTTTGTTAGTGCTATTTTTATTCTTGGTTTTCTTCTGATTTACGTTTTTACTAGAAAGAAAATGTTTACCCTTGACCTGTAATAGGAGAGGTGCACTCCCGTGTTCTTGTTTGTTATTTATTTATTCAGTGGTGTGCATTGCTCAGGAAATGAGATTTTGCATCATTTGGCACGCAGGAGGGTGGCACGTAGTTCACTTCACCTTGTTGGTGGTGCAGCAGGCATCACTTTGATATCTCTGCTGATGCTGTGGTAACGATGTGTTGCATTTGTCTTCCTGCAGCTGGTGATGGAGTACTGTGGTGCTGGCTCTGTCACTGATCTGGTGAAAAAGACAAAAGGGAACTGTTTTAAGGAAGACTGGATTGCATACATCTGCAGAGAGGTTCTCAGGGTGAGTTGTGGACCAGAACTTTGTTGCTCCTTTGAAACAAAAAAGCCTTTCCTGGCCCTTGGTTGTTAATGTAAAGCAACAGTAAGCTCTAGTTTTTCAAGAATTTGATCCATGGGGCTTGTGAGCTGTGGTCCTTGAGTTCAGAAGAGCCAAAATGTCCATCAGCCTGCATGATGGCTACTTAACATCTTGCAGTACTCCAGTTAATCCCATTTTCTGTATGAAAAGCACATTGATTATTGTCTTCTGTGACAAATACCATCCTCCTCCATATCTTGTGATATTACTACTGCTCACTGCTTTGGCTGTTCTTGCTGTGTAAGGTCAGTCTGCTCACAATTCCTTTTCCTGCACACAGTAGGGGACCTTTTTTCTGCACTATTAAAAGCAGTGTTGGCTAAATATCATCTCAAAATTGTAAAGGCAGCCCTGCTGCAGAAATATTCCCCAAGATAATCCTTGCAACTATATTTCATTCTGTGTGTGCTTTGGGATTCTTTTTTAAATTATTTTTGTGTATGTGCTCCTAGAAAGTAGAGAGGATAAAACAGTTCCAAAGTGTAATCTGGTGAACTGGGCTGGAAAAAAAAAAACAACAACCATGATTGAAACCCATCATTGTAAATTCAAAACCCATTACAGACTTCCATCTTCCATGTAATAGAGTTTTACTTCTTTTCTAAATAATGTTAAGATAACTGCATATTCCAGGAACTAGAATTCAGATAGTGTGCCAAGGTAATGCTTGAGCAGGAGTAAGTCTCTGCTTCTGCAGGTGTTATTGATAAGTATGTTCAGTGGAGAGCATCAGCCATCTCACCTGGATTTGGCATCAGACTGCATACTGCAATAACTATAGCTGGAGATTGTGGGGAGAGCTCTTATGCAAAAAAAGAAAAAGAAAATCATGATGGTCTGGTTAAGTTCTTGTGGTTGTGTGGCTGTAATATCTCTATTAAAGCAGTTGATATTAAAACCTTTGATTTATGCTCTTGCAGCAGAAAGTAATAACATCAAGCTTGCCTGAAACAAGCAATTGCATTGAATCATCTTCATGTTAAAACAGAGAATAACTCGTTGCATCTGGGTTGAAAATGTTTCCTTCTGGAAAACTTAGGAGTTGGGTGGAAGCTGCATTTGAAGTCACTAATACTGTATTACAGAATCTAAGTATTTCAGCAGAGTATCCCTTGTCTTATTATAGTGTATTATTTCAGTGTTATGTCTCTGCTAGCTTATCCATGAACAGTTTGGGAAAGAACGAGACAGAATATTGCAAATATTAGCTGAATGACAACTATTCAATATTTGTTGCATTCAACAATAATCTGATATGGTGTTTTGAGCCCTCTGTGATCAATTTTTCATTGAATTCAGAGTTTTGCTGTTCTGTTGAAAGTAAAATTTGGCCCAGTGCAGCCAGATACATCCTGTCTCTGACCTCATTGAGAGCATTCTGCAATGTTCTTCACCAATTATTTTTTTTTAATTTTTTTTTTCTTTTAATATGTGGTGTTGATTCTGAGAGAGAAGTAAAAAATATTGGTACCTCATTTTATTCACACTTTACTTTAGAGATCCTACACTACAGTCGTGCCTTCTGGTTGTCATCTTCTCTCCTTGCCAAACCTGGGGACTTGATGTTGCTGATCACACGTGAAGGACTTTCTCCATGAAGTCTGAGAAGGATAAAAGTGTAAAAAGGCAACAATGCCAAGTTCATGATAATGAGAATAAGGGAAGTCTTGCTTTTGTTTTGCTTTATTTTTAGGGCTTGGCACACCTTCACGCTCATCATGTCATCCATCGAGATATTAAAGGACAGAATGTTCTTCTCACAGAAAATGCAGAAGTAAAACTGGGTATGTTTCTGTAAATGTGTGCTACAAACCTGTTTGTTTAAAATTTCTGTCTTACCTTGGAAAGAACTTTCAGGAACCCAAGATGTATCAAATACTGTTAATGCTCGGGTTTACAAAATGTCTGTCAGCTAGAAGAAGGTGAAAACGTGATATATTCCACAGCAGTGTCACTCACAGCCTGTGGGAAATGCAGCTACTTCTAGACAGTCACACAGATAACCTTGTAGTCAGCCAAATCGCCACCAGGTCTTCACAGCAGCCTCCCAGTATACAAAGGCATCCAAAAAAAAAGCCAACAACAAAAACCCACACACCAAGAGTAAGTTAAACTGATCCATTTCTCTAAGGGAAACAGGCTTAGAGATTTTCGTAAATCTGAGGATAGGTGAAATTACTCTTCAGTGGTAGCCCTCTCACACAAATAGATCATACTAATACTCATCTCTCAACAATGTCAGCCTGTTTACTCATTTCCTTTTCTAGCTATGATGTGTCAGCTGTTAACGACTTCCAGCTTCCTAAGATTAAACTCAAGTATATATCTCTCTTGTCTTTGGTGTTTTTGGAAGATTTCACAGAGGATGCATGGCGGTGATTTAAAGGAGCAGTCTTGAGAACCCTTTTCTTATTTGGGATGATTCTTTGTTTATCCTGTCCTGTCTTCATTTGAAAGAAATCACTACAGAGATGGAGAAGAAGGATATACGTAGCCTATCAGTATGGGATAAGGTGCTTGACTGGAGCAAGCCAAAATAGGGACTTTTTTTTTAATCCAAAAAAGAAGTATTGCCAGAGGGTTTTAAATTGAGTGCCTCTTAAAGCAGCGCAGCTAGAAAACCAAGAGATCCTCAGTCCAGTTCCATTCCATCTCAGCATGTTATGTAAAAGCACTTTTCACATTTCCCATCAGAAGCACAGAAGGTATGATGAACCCAAAAGTCAGGTCCAGATTTCTGTTGAAGACATTTTGCTGAACAGGGACAACCAGTAATGGTAGTATGTAGTAATGGTGTGCAGATGTTCTGTACTGAGGAAACACAGCTGTGAAAATCTTCTCCTTGATGATACGAGAGGACTGCGTCCTTCCAGTTCTTTTCCTTGCTAGTCTATTTTGATTGTTGTTATTTTTTGTTTCCCAGTCTTCTCTGTGAATAGCACTAGATGCTGTGCCTAGTAGATCCAATTAGTGGTTTAGAGGTTTATTGAAAGAAAAATACAATCACGTAACAGTTGGTTTTATGGACCCTTCTTTGCATCTGAGCAACACTGTGTTGCTGTACAGTCCCAAGGAAAGTAATATCCTTTCAGCACAAAGAGCAGGGCACAATTCTCTCATTATAATGAGGCTAAGATCAGAATAAACCAGTGTATTCTCTAGCCTGTTGTAAGCTAGTCTTTGAATGCAGGGAAGGAGTTCTTTGAAATAACTCAAAGTGATATATAAACAAATATATAAGATACATCTTATCAAGTTTAAGCGTGCTTCAGACATAGGTACTATTTTTTCCTTTCCAGTACTAGTTAAAGATCTCAGGTCCTACTCAGGCTTAAACTTCAGTTTTTCCACTTAATTTCAGTTACTGGACAAGATGTACTATGAGAACTTGTATCAGAACTTGTATCAGATACACATTCTAGCCCAAAAGTTTGGTATCCAAAAAGTATGTATGTAGTTAAGCAAGTGCTCTGCCATATGAATGCAACCCTTTAGTAATTCCTTTACCCTTGCTTGGCTTTTCAGTGGATTTTGGTGTAAGCGCCCAACTGGATAGAACCATTGGGAGAAGAAACACTTTTATTGGAACACCATATTGGATGGCACCTGAAGTCATTGCCTGTGAGGAGAACCCAGATTCTACCTATGATTACAGAGTGAGTGTTACAACTTAATATCAGATCGCAAAACACATGAGTTGCTGAAATCCTTCTCAAATTGAGAGAAGAACTCTCTTGAAAAGTTCAATCTTCCTTTCTTTTAAACCACAATAATGTTATAACTGTACAAGTAGAATACTTGTAGTATGTGGGTGGTGGCTCTTTTTGAGCGTGGAGTTTCACTATGAGTGGGGTTTCTTTCTGAATTGTTCGTATCTGTAATACATGTTCATTAATCTGTGCAACAAAATACTGATAGATATATGTGGAGGTTACAGGTCAGGATGGAAAAAGAAAGGAAGAGGTAAATTTGTGAGGAATGCTTGACAAACAATGTAATGCTAATGTGGCCAGGTATTACTCTCTTCTGTAAAAGAGCTATTTTACTCTGAACTTGGTTGTAAATCCTGATTTAATTGGTAATAATTACCATAACTCATTGCTCATTTATAAACATGCAACTGCAAGTGGTTTTCTGTCCCAGAATGATTTCTGGCTGTTCATGGGATGGCTGAGAGGTGAGGGCAACTCTGGAGGTTGTCCGCTGAAACTTTTACTGAAGCAGAGTCAGCCAGAGCAGGCTGCCCACTTGTGGCTTATGTCCACTCAGGTTTTGAATATATTCAACATTAGAGATCACAGCATCTCCAGGCAACCTGTGCCTGTGTTTGCAAATGTCACAGTAAATAAGATTTAGGTTTGAACAGAATTTCCTGAATTTCGGTTTGTACCTAGGTGCCTCTTCTCCCTTACATGGCCACACTGAAAAGAGAAGCGACTGGTTTGATCTTCTTTATTCTTTTCCCATGAGGAATTTGTGCTAAGATCCCCTGAATGGTCCAGGCATTCTCAATCTGAAGCCTCCCAGCTCTAAGCCCCTTATAATCTTTGTGGCCTCTGCTGCACACATGCGGTCCAGATTTGGTCACAGGTGACTTCACCAGTGCTAAGGAGGTGGGAATTGTTAGCTCTCCAGACCCATAGCAGTGCCCATCCTAATGTGGCTGATTACTCACCACCAATTTCTCAACAGAAATGACTGAGTGAATACAGAGGCCTTATCTGCTCTTGTTATATGCACTAGTTCAGTGGTCCCTGACATCATTTTTGCTCCTAAGCAAGCATCTAATGATAACTTACTCATTGAAAGAAGAATTTATCTTTTGAGATGACCAGCATGCTCTGCGTTTTGGATACCGACAACAGCTGTTCATATGCTTTTTCTGGTTCTCCTTTGTTAATAGACTGATGCTGTTCTGAAGAGACTTGTGATTCTTTGTCCTCTGAATTATTTCCAGCAGTGTTGTTGTTTGTTTGCCTACACTTAGACTTCCAGGTGTTCTCCAGGGATGGCTTCCTGAGCAGCCTTTCCCCTGGTCACTCCCTTGGTCCTGGTGTTCTCCTGGTTGCCACTTGGCTGCTCTGACTGTGGCTAGAGAAATTTTATTAGAAGAGCCTGCTATTACCTCTGTTTTGTCCTGTTTCAGGAGCTATGATTCTCACTTGCTGAGACCTTCTTCACTGCACTGTGAAGTCATGTTGTGAGTGGCAGTCATGACCAAAGAATGTTCTTGGATGTTATTTTTCATACCATGTAAATTTCATTCTGAAACCTCAGAAAATGAGGTTGTCTTCATTTTCTGAATCCACTTGATTTTCTTTTTGGAAGATATAAGTGTTAGGGACGTGCATATCTACTTTCCTTGCCTTCACTAACAAACAGCCACACAAACTGCTGTGACTCAGAAGGTGGCACAGGACTGATTTTTCTACAGAGATTTATGGCTGATACGATGGAGAAAGTAGCAGGAAGCCATTCTGTAGTGCCTGTAACTTCTTGTTCTATGAAAAAGTGTTTAAAATTATATCAGTGAAAAAATATATGCATGTGTACCTATACACATCAGTCTTTCAAACGCTGCTGCCATTTTCCACTTCAGCTGTCTGCGTCTCACACTTTGAAACAAGAAACCACAGTACTTTGCAGCCTGGTTCTTTTTCCCATTATCCCCAGAGCCTGCAATGCTACCTCTAGAAGACTTTTCTAACTTTCTGTCATCTATTTCATAGCAAGTCAGGGTCCCATTAGTTATATTCTCAGATGTCTCTACAAACTGTAACACAAACAGCCTCCAGCTTGCATGAAGCAGTTCAGAGCAGCTGAGTTGAGAAGGTTCTGTTGGTAAAGTCAGGTTTAGACACAGTGCCAGGCTGGATATGAGCTGCTAATCTTTGAAAATTTGTCTTCTCTTGCACCCTTATAAAATCTGCTTTTAAATAAACCCTGCAGGTTAGTTTGGTCACATGCCTCTCATCTAACTGCTTTTGGGCACCAGAAAGTAGTAAATACTGTACTTGATTAATCAAGCAGAAGCCTGTGACGTATTTTTTTACAGTCACTGGTCATGATCACAATTAATCTTTCATGATCAAAATCATTTAGCATTCAGATAAGCTGATAATGAAATCTCCAGCCTGAATTTCCTTTCATGTGCCCAAAAATATGTGACTAGAGACTTTGTGGACAGAAAGTCAGATTATAATTTAAGCTTTGTCAGTGTAGAAACTCAGCAATGACTACTGTGATACAAGCATTAAGACAAAGATTTTTTTGGCCTGGAACAGAGCACGAGGCACTGTTTATAGAATCACCAAGGTTGGAGAAGACCTTCAAGATCATCCAGTGCTGTGTCTCACTGCCTCGCAGCAATAGGTTAAAGATGTAAGCTGTGTAGTTAAATGGTGTCTGCTGTACTCCAATTCTTTTGGGTTTTACGAATGCAAAAGGTTTGCATTTTAGAGCTGGCTGCTTAAATGATGATTCAGCTACTCACAACTGCGTGGGGAATGGGAAGCTTCTGGCTACTAGCACGTTTCTTTCCTAAAAGCTCAGGAGGGGAAGGGAGGGAGCAGAATGTATGTCGCTCTCACACGAAAATGACTTGATCCAAGCGAGTTCTAGGGAAACAAAGGAAAACTGAAAAAATGCATGAGTGTTTCAAGTTGCAACGTTCAGTGTTTTTTTTCCTGCAGAGTGACCTCTGGTCTTTGGGAATCACTGCTATTGAAATGGCTGAAGGAGCTCCTCGTAAGTGGTTTGGTTCAGGGAGGGGGCTCTATGCTTTCTGAACATGTTCTGTATTAAAATAACTCACGCTTGACTAATGCACAGATGTACAAAGCTCTGGTTCTGTCTGGATCCTTAGAAATGATCTCTGAATTTTTCTCATTTCAGCTCTCTTGCTGTGCCCTTCCCACATCTAAGTCCCTGTTTCCCCTCCTCGATTTCAATCCTGATTTCTTACTAGCTTTAGGTAAATTTTGTGTCTTGTAATTGCTTCCATCCACGACGCCAAGCAGCAGGAGTGTGCTGGGAGACCCCTGCTGTCCCCTCACTACTCTGATTAGTGTCTCACAGGCAGTGGGCAGCAATCTATGGCTGCAGGGTGGTCACACAGACCTCTTTTGTGCATCTTTTGTTTCTGCAGAACCCTGGTTGTTTCATCCCTGCACCCAAGGAACAGCTGTGTTGTGAGGGTGTACGTGGTCACTGCCGGGAGCACAGGAGATGAAATAAATTATACCCTGGCCTGAGCTCAAGAGCACGTAGGCTGTGTTTAAGAAACACTTTTGGCTGTTTTCCTGTCCAGCTTGGTTTTTAGCAATGGTCCGAATCCAGCTGGAGTTGAGAAGCACTTTCAGAAACTGTGCTGCAGCCTAGCTTCGTCCTGAGACGGGGCTCTGTGCAGTTTCCTTTGAGAGAGACTTTGTGGCTTCACATGCTAATTCCTCACTCCACTTGTAATTGATGTGATCACTGTTTTTGGCAGGAGAATGTAATAGATTATATTCTATTGCATTGTGTTGTGTTTTTCTTCTTGTTTTACGTGAGGTGATAGGACCCCTATCCAGAAACCAGACTTCTTTGAACTGCCACCCCCACTATATCACAAGCTGTTGAAAATACAGAGGAAAAAGACAAAAAAGTCAACTCAGATGTGAGAAGTGATGGCAGGCAGCTACAGGCAAAGAAAGAAATAGGAGGCAGTAAAGGCATACCCAGGCCATAGTCTTGCTTTTGCTATTTCTGCAACGCTGCAAATCTGTTTCTATTAAGAGAATCACTTCGGAACACCTGCATGTCATGGGAGATCAGCCTCCATATAGAGCCTCTCAGTTGCCATTCAGTAGCTCTGTTTTGTGAAGAAAGACCTCTGACCCTCAATATTTCTTTGTGACAGACAGGGACTTGTTTGTAATTCCACACAAAATGTCTCTGGTATATGAGATATTAAGGTATTTTCTTTTTTGCAGAGTTATTTGTAGTTTTACATTTCTATGACAGTAGCACTGAGCAGAAGTACAGTGGGCTGGAAAGAAACCAGCATCTGAATGCATTGGTAGGATCTATTGCAAATTGCCTAATCATGGTGCTCCTGCTCCCGAAACACAAAATAGATGAAATATGTGCTCAGCCATTATGCTCTGCTCCACTGACATGGTTCATGAGCTCTCCAATTTGCATCACATTTCTTCATCCTACATTTTCTTTTATGCCATGAATGATACAGCTAAGAGTCTGATGAAAATGTATCTTATTGTTTGTTTGAACCATAAACAAAGCGTATTAAATTATATATATTTCAATACTAAATTTAACTTCTGTTTATGAAAAATTACCTCTTGATACACTAGAGTTGTGAGTTTTTATAATGTCCTTTTGAAGCCTTACGTATAAAAATCAGAATAAAGTTGTTACCACGCAGCCTTTCTTTCAACTAAATCTCGTGCAACCAGTAAAATAGCAGTGCATCATTGTGAAAGCTTTCTTTGTACTCTGAGACTTCATTTTTTGGCTGTAGCATGAACTGCACTGACTAACAGTGAGGTCCTGCAGCAGGTGCTGTGCTGTAGGCAGTGGGAGAAGTGGTTGGGTCTGCCTGGGTGGCAGAGGTTGGACGTGGGATGTGTACTGAACTCTGTGGTCTCCTTTGCAGCCCTGTGTGACATGCACCCAATGAGAGCACTCTTCCTCATCCCGCGGAACCCGCCCCCAAAGCTGAAATCCAGAAAATGGTAAAAAGCCGTGCAAAGTGTCATTTCTGATGATTTTTAGCACTCTTGTCCAAGAAATCACAATGTTGTTAAATCCTGCAGTGATCTGTGTTCTGTTTCCTCCACTGTCTGTAGTGCTGGGGTGAGCCATGGGTGCAGAAGTAGTTTACCTTTGGGAACCAACCCTGTCCTTCTGATCTCTGGATGATCTGCAGCATCCATTGCAGTCACTGAAGGCTGACATGAGTGACTGCAGTTTTAGTCCCAGTGCAAGATGAAGCCTTGCAAATGTAGTGCTTTATGGCACTCTGGGGTAATGCTTGGCAAACCAATTGGAAAGGTTTATTATTTTACCCTGTTTTTCTGTCTTTTTAAGGTCAAAGAAATTCCTTAATTTTGTTGAAAGCTGCCTTGTAAAAAATTATGTGCATCGTCCGTCCACTGAAACCTTGCTTAAGCACTCCTTTATCCGAGACATGCAGAATGAACGGCAAGTGCGCATCATGCTGAAAGACCACCTGGATAGGACCAGGAAGAAGAAAGGAGAAAAGGGTAACGTGGCAAAAAGAAACAAAAAGGGAGAGGAAAATAAAAGATACTGCAAATAGCAGCTCCTTTTCTGATTTTTGATGGTGGAGTAAAAAGTGGATCCACCTGAAATATGGTACCACAAAAAACTGAGAAAGTGTTGTTGCTGGTAGCAGTGGGGTCGTTGTGCAAATCTCTGCAACAGCCTTGAGCCACAGTGGTGTGTAATGCCAAAGTCTTCAGGAGTTGACTGATGCTGCTTCACTGAACACAACCCAAATGCTAATGTGATCAGAGTCCAAGTAATGCTTAGGCCTCTATTTTCTAAATAGAGTATCTAAACTGTACTCTGTGAGCCTTTCCTAGTCTCAGTTCATCTCTTGGTTCCTGATACCTTTATATGGTGATGCAGCAAGTAAAATAATTATAGCCTGTGAGTTCTTTGGAGGCAGAAGCATTTTGTAGTGGAGTGTACAAGTCCTTGAAAAGGCTTCCAAGATCCAGTGACACGCACACGGATATAATTGGTTGGCTTTTATACCAGATGCATGAAGTAAAAGAGAGAGATTGAGCTGGTTCCTTATCCTTCAGAGCAAAACTTGGAAGAAGCAGTGTTGGAGTGAGAATGGTCCATATGTCAGTGCACAGTTTGATGTGCAGCAGAGAGTGAAGTAGCCTGCTGACCTGTTATTTTCCCTACTCTCTCACCTCTCATTCTCTTGTGTGTTTTCCAATGGGAGGGGCACTGTGGAGATCAGTGACTATGAGGGAAAACTCACAAAGTGCTGTAAAGATGATAAATTAATTTTTAAACTCTTAAGTATTGATTTGACAGTAGGAATATTTTGCCTAAAATGAAATTGGTGTTGCAGTGTAAATTTACTGACTCCAGTAATCATGGAATCGTAGCACTGTAGAAGGGCTTGGATTGGAAGAGACCTTAAAGATCATTCAGTTCCATCCCCCAACTGTGCCCTGGTTGGCACCCAATAGTTCAAGCTACCCAGGGCCCCATCCAGCATGTCCTTGAATACCTGCAGGAATGGGGCATCCACAGCTTCTATGGGCAACCTGTTCTAGCACCTCACCACCCTGAGTAAAGCTTTTCTTCCTAATATCAAACTTGAATTTCTCCTCTTTTAGTTTAGAGCCATTTTCCCTTGTCCTGTCACAATCAAACCAGGTAAAAAGCTGGTTCCCTTTGTAAGCTCCCTTCATGTACTGGAAGGTCGCAGTGCAGTCTCCCTGGAGCCCTCTATTCTCCAGGCAGAATGAGCCCAGCCCCCCCAGCCTTCCTTCACACAGGAGAGGTGCTCCAGCCCTGTGAGCATCTTCACGGCCTCCTCTGGACTCGCTCCAACAGCCCCAACATCTTCCTTGTGCTGGGGCCAGGCCTGGATGCTGTTCTGCAGATGAGACCTCATGAGAGCAGGGCAGAGGGGGACAATCCCCTCCCTGCCCACTGCCAGCCCTCTGCTGATGCTGCCCAGGACACTGTTGGCCTCGTGGGCTGTGAGCGCACACTGCTGGCTCATGCCCAGCTCTTTGTCTAGCAGGACCCCCATGTCCTTCACACCACTTGTCACCAGCCTCCACTTGGACATAGAGCCATTGACCACAGCTCTCTGGCAGCAGCCATCCAACCCATTCTTTATCCAGCCTTCAAATCCATATCTCTCCAATGTTGAGATAAGGATGTGGTGCAGGACCATATCAAAAGCCTTGCACGTGTCCAGATAGGCTGTATCAGTTGCCCTTCCTCTGTCCACACCTACTGTCACTCCATTGTAGAAAATTCTGTCATCTCTTCCAGCTGTGGGCACTTTCAAATGGAAAAACATCCTGTTAAAAGGTTTTCACGAATGCACTTGAAGGAGTAAAGATGTGGTGATAACAATCACGTGTTGATAACTAGTTACAGTTGGACCTGGAAAGGGCTGGTTTTAATTAAAATTCCCCTGAAGGAACGATGTGAAACTGCCAGACAATACACTTCAAAATACTGATGCCAAAAAAAGTTAACTGAGTCCCACTTTGGTCCTGCTCTGTATTTTAGCTTTGTGGCATGCTAATTTGAAGTCTTCCCTTATGGGTTACCTCCATGGTGCTCTTGAAGAGAACTTGAAAAATGTGGGTCATCTTCTCCTGAACTGCAGTGTCAAAACTAGCATTGCTTGATTATCCCCATTAAAATTGTTCATTTTAGTACAAAAAGAAACACAGATTCACTAAAGGCCTCAGTTTAGTTACGCAGCAGGCATGCAATAGCAGAAAAGGTCAGCACAAGTCTTTCATACCATATCTAAATTTATACATGAAATGACCCTGCTGCTTATGTTGTTGGGAGGGTTGGCTATTGCAGTAGGCTTAGCTTATTATATTGCAGATTGTAAAAGCAAGTTAGTTTTGCAAAATCTATGCATTTAGTGAGGGGAAAAAGTGGAAACACGTAAAGGGGCCCTTTGACCCATGGTCTGAAGTAGGCTTTGTGTTGCATACTTGAATATCTTCTGCTGCATCCACTCAGCCTCTTAGTGCAACCTAGGGCTTTTAAATTCCTGATGAGCTCCATGTAGTTCAGTTTTAGTGCTCAGAAGCCAAGTTCAAGATAACATCTTAAATAACAATATCCCTCACTGGCATTTATTGGTCTCTCTCTCTTTTTTTGATAGAGGAAACAGACTATGATTACAGTGGAAGTGAGGAGGAAGACGATGAGCTGAATGAAGATGAAGGAGAACCAAGGTTAATTTTATGATTAGAATATAAAATTTGTCTGGCCAATCTGTTCTCACTGAAGGCAGCTCTCCTCGCGCAGATTTGCTTTTTTACCTTACTCTAAATCCCTCATCTGCTGTATCCACTCTGATACTTGAACTGTTTCGCAGCTATCGAATATAAATGCTGAGCATAACAAGCTGCTGCATTCAGATGCATAGTCAACATGGCAGAGATATATCAAGTCATTTTCGTTTGCTGACACGGGACAACAAGCAGTTCCTTGTATTCTCCCTGCTTTAATGCTATGTTTAGTCATATTGAAACTTGTACTTCGTTTCAGCTCCATAGTAAATCTCCCTGGGGAGTCAACTCTCCGTCGTGAGTTTCTGAGGCTGCAGCAGGAGAACAAAAACCGTTCTGACCCTCAACGCCAGCAGCAGCAGCTGAAGGACCAGGAGAAATACAAGAAGCAGCTGCTGACAGAGCGGCAGAAACGCATCGAGCAGCAGAAAGAGCAGAGGAGGAGGCTGGAGGATGTAGGAACCGGCTTGCATTGTTATTCCACATCCCCTCACAAATGAAAAATATGCCTGTAGAGAGTAGGCTATGAAAGGCAAGAAGGCTGTGCTAAGTTGTCAGCACAACCTGTCATGCAGTCTTTAACACTGGGAGAATGTATCGCTTTTGAACATAATGATATGAAGTGATATAAAAAGGGCTTTGTTCTTTTCCTGCTGACAACCTGCCCTGAGCTTTGGGAGCTGAAGATGCAGGACGTTTCTCTTGAGCTTGGCTGTAGAAGCCCAGGCAGGTGGAGAGAGAGGTCCTGCTTTCTTTCTGTTGTGCGTTATTCATACTGAGTCTCTCTTCCTGATCCAGAGTTTCTGGCTCTGCTGCTTTTTAAGATGTTACAAGACAAGATGCCTTTTCAGCTGTCCTACACATTATGGTGTGGCAGGCATTGCTAAATCATCAATGGGTCTCTTCTTAGGAGCATCTGATGAAATTCAGGCATTTGCAAGCAATGGCATTTGTGAAGCATGATGCTGTTCCAGCAAAACTGGGGGAAAACTCTCAGAAAACCCTTCCTTCTCAAAATGACAGAAAGATTAGCTGTCAACCACAAAAAAGAAGTTCACGTATTTGTCTGAATGAATGGCACATCAGCCCTCAGCTGCCAAAAGGGCAAAGGTTTCATTTTGAATTTGATAGTTACTGTGGTGGCAATCTGTGGCTGGCTGCTCCTGCTGTGCTGTGATCGGGCATCCCATATTACTGCCTGCACCTCAGGAAATGAGCCTTGTGATTAATGACTACTGGCACAAATAATTGGTGGGTACAAAAGGGAAACAAAATAAGCAGTGTTATTCCCTGGCTCTCTTCCAGCATCAGAGGCGAGAGCAAGAGCTCCGAAGGCAGCAGGAGTGCGAGCAGAGGTGGGCTGAGGCTAAGGATGCTCAGAGGAGAGAGGAGAGGTGTAAGGAAGACAAAAGGGCCGTGGAAGATGATGAACGGTTCATAGCAGATGGGCAGAGGAAACCAGAAAAGAAGCAGGTAAGAAAGGGTTTGCTGGCAGCAATTTGCAGCTCCCTGTTCCTGTGGATGTCTTTCTCAGTCCCCTTGGGGTTGCTGCCATCCTCTGAGTCACGGATCAGAGAATGACTTTTTAATGCGTTTACTGCCTCTTGTTCTCGAATACAACCTTTTCTGGATGCAACATGCAAATTACTTATTGAGTTACCCCCTTGAGCTACAGCAATGACACTTCCTCTCCTTGAGGGTGGCAGTTCTGTCACTGCTGTTTCTCCTTGCTGAAGTTATCTTCAGTCACTTTAATCTGATTTAAGGTACCTTTACCCTGAAAGCTTCCAGCACAAGCTCAACTTCAGCTTAAATCTCCAGAGTCTACAATTTCACTTTGGATTGTACAAAGGATAGTCTCTTACTCACAAAGTAAAAATGAAATTGAGGTTACTTTAATGCTGAGGTCTCATTGTCAAGACTGGAACCTTGACTGCAATGTTATGCTAAAGTTGCAGCAGATGAGCCGACTCATAACCAACAAGAGGCACTCAAGGAGTGTTTAATTAAAGCCCTGTTTTTAGGAAAAGTAAAAAGAAAAAATGCAGTTTTCTGTTGTGCTGTTTCAAAAGCCAAACATTGAGGGTTTGGAGTTGTTTTTTGCTTTCTTTTCCCCAGAGTTGTGGCTTTTCTGTCAGTCTTGCAGCTGTGCTCACTTTGCTCTTTTGAAAAGCCAGGATTTTCAGCAGTCACCTCAGTTGTCCTCCAAGGCATCATTCTCTCTGATGTTCATCACTCTGCTTTCAGAAAAAGGTGGAAGAGGTGCAGCACAACAGGAGGGGGCATCGAACTCTCCCCAAAGATCAGACACAGCTGCTGTCTCTCCAGCATGACCACAAGCAAAAGAAGAAGGAGCCTTCCAAGAGTTCAAATTCAGCAGCACATCTTCCATCAAGCAACACAACCAAAGAGGTACCAGCTCAGCCAGTGTAGTGTTTTGGTGCAGTTTATTATGCTATGGAGATGCTAGAGTACAGTCTGATCTTTAAACTTACAGCTTGACTTATGTCTTCCTACACATTTAGGCTGCAGTAAGTCCTTTTGTCTCCATTAATGTAGAGAATAAGGAAAAGGAATGGTTAAGTCTCTGTCAGTTCTACTCGAATTGAAAGAAGTCTTTAGCTGTGGTGAACCAGGAATCATGATCCCTCTGGTCAGCTAGCTGTCATTCTCTTGTTTCCCAAATTAAGATTTGGGAATCCCAGATTAAGAATGAAGGTAGTGTCATCTGAGGTTTGAAGAGATGTCTTTGCCTGACTTTTGGGTTCACAAAACTGAGGCAGACACAGAATAGTGTTGTGCCTCCCAGGCATGGGTCTCTGTGTCCCTGATGTCAGATTGTGATGCCTTTTCATCTTCTTTTTCTCCTCAGATTTTAGGTAGATTAGATTTGGTGGATAAGGGGTACACATAGAGTCCTCAGTAAGAATTCTTGTCCGTTTCATTCCTTTTTTTTTTTAACTCCGAAATATTCTGTATTGCAACTTGTTCTACTTAAAAGCTTCAAGTCCGTTTCACATATCTCACCATTCCTGGTATTTATTTTTCACAGGTCTGTGAACCTGTCTCTGTAGCTGGTAAGATTTCACATTACCAGAGCAAAGAACTTGGCTTGGTCAGTGTCAAAATCCTCAGCAGCTTACACATCTTTCCTTGGGGGTGGCAGCAAAGCATCTTTCATAAATGCCCAAACCAAGCACATGCATAAGTTTGTAGAAGGAATGCAGAGTGCTGCTTATTAACTTTTTGCTGCAGCTTTTAAGCAGGTGCCCTCTTTGATGTCACCTCTGTCTGCATGCAGCTGGCTCCCTGAGGTGAAATCTTCTGTGATGATAAGCAGTTAATTGAAACACTTTTTGGTAGGATTATGACATGATGAATTTCAGTAACTGGATGGAGTATGCAAACAGCTAATCTGCAGTGTGAAATCAACGAAACAAAGGATATTAAGTCCCTTGTTAGAGCAGCAGTTTGTGAAAACAATAGAATGTCTAATTCTGTTTGAAGTAAAACTTAACTGTCAAAAAAATGCCCAAGATCCTAAGGCTTTATTGCATTGACTGATTAAACATATCATTGAAATTTGAATGAGCTCTTTTGGAAATCACTGCTTATGTAGTGACAGAGGGTGGGATGTTGTTCTGGCTGGAGAGAAAGTTGGGTGTGGACAGAGCAGTGAGCAGTTTTCACTAAATGCATGACATCTAAGTCATTGAAATACTTTGCCTTTGCTAGGTTTTGGCGGGGGGGGAAGAAAATGCAACTGTTTAATTCATTTAACTTTCTTTTCCATTTTGCTATAGCTAGAAGTCAAAAGAGCTGTAAAATGTCAGCACACTCTGTAGTTTTGTCATGCATTTTCTAAATGACCCCTTTGTAGCAGAATGAAATGTACTGTGGAATTTAGTGTAGGCAGTCACTGTTAACTTTTATTGTAATGGTGAAATAAAATATTACTAATTGCAGGTGAGTTAAGCACACGTGGAAGGAAAACAGTAGGAAAACAAAAGGGAAATCACATCCACAGATCTGCCCTTGAGGTTCATAGCGTGATGCTGGTATTGATGACAGTGGTTGGGTACCATCGTGTACTCTGGTTTTGAGGGCAAATTCTTTCACAATACTGATTAATCTCAAAACTTCTTGGAAGATGCAGATCCTTCTATTGAATCCTAATTAATGCAATAAGGTTACTTTTGTTGTTGTTGAAATTTGATGCTTTGCAGTGATGTCAGCGGACGTAACTGTTTAGGAGTCAGAAATGCTTTAAAGCTTTGACTGTTTTTAACAGTGATAATTCAGTTCTGTAAATATTGGTCTTTAGCAGTTTACTAGACAAAAATATGCCTGTTCCTGCACTGGGAGAGGTCTGCACAGGGTTAGATGCAACATAAACGTGGAGTGAGTTCTTTTTTTCCCATGGTTTTTGGTTCTCAGTGGCATTTCCAGGACCAGCTATTGATACAGGCAACTAACGACCTCCAGAATTACTGTTGAGCTGAAGCATTAAAAACCATCAAAAAATATCCTACAGCCTTCCAAAACCTCAAGTTTAACATATGGAGCCATGGAACTTTTCCTTGGGAGTTTCTCATCTCCTGTCATCTCGCTCATCCTGTGGCAGGCAGGTCAGGGCAGATTTCCCTTCTGTGTGCAGATGTGAGCTCTGTCCCTGTGCTGTATCTGATCCCAGTGGCACCGCAGCTGGTGAGCTGGGGAAAGGACTCTGAGCTCGGGTTTGGTGCTGGATCATGAAGTTTAGTGCTCAGTGCCTGTGCTGGAAGCCTGGAGCGTCTTCTTGAGCTTGCATCTGGATCATAATATGCTTGGTAAAATTTGCCTTTCATTGTTAGGAGTTGCAAGTAATGAAGATCTGGCCTCAAGAGTAACGTAACTTCTCAGTTCACCACTAGAATTCCTCAGTATTTGGCTGTGGTTGCTTGTCTAATATGTTTTAAAGCTGCTTTCTGCCCCCAGTTAAGATCTGTGAGACTAAGGGGAATCATTTCCACCTTCTCAGCAGGTCCTAAACTGGATTCAGAATATGCTTACTCCCTTGCTGTAGGCACAAACACCCAGATATATTGAGAGGCACCGTTAAGAACATCTATCCAGACAAAGACAACTGGGTACAAGATGGCATTAATCTCTTGTTTGCAGAGTAGAGCTGCTAAAGTTAGAGTTCCTAGGCTGCTAAATCAGAGGATGAGCTAAAGATTTATGCTAGAGAATGGGAATCAAACTGGGAAGAGCAGCAGGGTCAAAACTGTGGGTTGGAGATTTTGTAATACACAGTGCCCTCGGGACATAGAAGGACCTTTCCCTTCTTTCTGTTGGACCTCGATAGTGTCTCTCAGTCCTTTCCATAGGGCAGTTAACATACCAAACAACAGAGCATTAGAAGTGTCTCAACATAGAAAGCTGCTTGCAGTAAAGTCAGTGCTGTAGAAGAGGGTAATAAATTCAGAGCAAAACAGGTTGCGTGCTGTCGAAGGTAAATAAATGCAGAGAGATGGTTCCTCCCAGCTAAAATCCTAGCCTGCAGCAAGCAGGATGGCCTCGAATAAAGCAGACTGCAGCTCAGGCATGTCAGCTGCCCCTTGTCCTGCTGTGGCTTGGAAACTTAATGAGAAAGATGGAGTTGCAAATGGAGAGGCAGTGCTGCTTTGTATCGTGCCAGGGCTGACCTCTCCTCAGAGGGAGGTCCGTAGAGTCTGTGCGGTTCTGCGCTGCCACTGGAGAGCATCCAGGCCGTGAAGCTGAGTGCACGACACGCCTCTTCCTTTCTCCTTTGCAGGCCGAGGACCGAAGAAAGAGAAGTGATGGCATCCAGCCTGCCCTGCAGTGGCCTGCGGCGCTGGGGCACGATGCCATGCCTCAGGCGAGGGTGGGCTCTGGCAGCAGCTCCAGCCCCTGCACCCCTGCGCTGCAGAGAGCCGTCTTAGTGCAGGTATGGTGTGAGAACCAGTGTGGTATCACTGCCCTGACGCGGGGAGGAAGGTGCCTGAGCAGGAAGGTGCCTGGTTCCCTTCACTCCTGCCATAACCGATGGAGGCCCATGAGAGCTTGCCTCCGATTTTCAGTGCCACCTTGTGCTGCTAAGTTACAAGTGGAGTTTTGCTTATGCATTGCAGCATAGGTTTAGATAACAGTTGCTTTAATATGCTTGATGCCTGACTGCTGACTCTCTGATATTACTCTTCACTGTTTCATAAAAAGCCTGAATGACTGTGCTGTTATAGCCCCTGGATGATGTATTATTTATATGGTGCCATAAATATATGTGGCAGTTTACAAAACAACTCTAAAGTCAAAATTTGTATCCCTGAAGACTAGGTACACAAGCAAGACTGTTAGAGGTCTTATGAAATAATCTAAAAGTATAAGGAGATGGAATAAGGACTAGTTGCCAATGCAGAGTATGGTTTTGCCTGTGGGTAGGGCATGGCAGGCCTGTGAAGTCCTGTTTCTAGTCTTCAATTTCTGCATCAGCATTTTCTAGATCTTCTAGCCCACATCTGTGAATAAGAGTTAATACTTCAAAACGTGCATAAGGGACTCCTGAGTGCAAAAACAGATGTCCTCTGTGTCCTGTGTTGTGCACATCCACGATACCCCAACAAATACACTGTCCTATGATGGGCCTATGGGCTGAGATGATCTCTCTTGTTTGAACATGTAGTTATGTGCTTACTTTCTTGTTGAGATACAAAGTATTTTACATACTTTCATGTTGTTCCACCTCCCAGACTGAGCTTTTCACTCCTCCCTTGTTCCGGGGTGCTTCTAAATGTTTTCTCCTTGTTTTTTGTGCTTAGCTCTGCAGCTTCTGTATACTTTTATCAGCTTGACAGAACTCACCCAACATCTGTCACTTGAATCTGTTACATCACTTAAAAAATTTCAGAGTTAAACGGTACCTAAAGTGGTGCCTAAGCAGATCCCTCTACGCATACAGTGAGAACACCCTGGGGAAGTCCTGCATTAGAATCCTCCTCGAAGCATTTTAGCTCCTACCAGCTCCAGGCCTGCAAATTCAGAGTACCCACTGTGCCCAAAAACTCAACTTCCTTTCAGCATCCTATTTTTTTGACAGCATTTGAAATGAGTAGCTTAGACTGCAGTTACTTTTTTTCTTTCAGAAGCATGTATAAACAAAAGCAAAGCATGACAGCAAGCAGAAAACAAATAAAATGCTGTGCCTCCTCCTGCTCCCAGTGCTAGGGTTCCCCCAGGGCAGGCTTCCAGGCCCAGTGCTCTACTGCCCTGCTTCTGCACATGCCCTGGAGTGAGTCTGCATGAGGCTGGTAATAGGTGGCTGATAGCCTCCTCAGGTCCTGCTGGTGAAGGCAAAATCAACATGGGCAGCTGTCAGGAAAGGAAAGGCTCAGTTTCACCCAATAGCTTTACCTTGAGAAAATATTTGTGCATCTTTTCACATCCTTTTTTTTCCGTGGCACATTTGGCAGCTTGAGTCGCAGGTTTTGTGACTGGTCTAAATTGACAGCTGTAGCGTTGACTCCCTGGAGAGCTGCTGCGAGGTCTAAAAGTAAGGTGCTTATATCTCAGCCTTGGGCAGCTCCCTTCAGGTGAATATTTTGGCCCTGTAATAGAAGCTATAGGGCATATACTTCAGGAATTGTGCAGAAGCACACTAGCTGTACGGAGGGGAGTCCTGCCCTGTTATGGTGTCACTTTATGGGTGAGAGGAGCCGCATCCTAGCATGGCTATGACCATGCCTCCCACATTGCCCAGGATATGTCACTTTGTCCCTTTGCACCTTGCTGGGGCTTCTCTGTTTGGGAGCACTTCTCCCAGCTGTTCAGGGAGTGGTAAGGAACAAAGTGGAGTTTGTCATCCTCTTTCACATTCCTTGATTGAAACTACATAATAAAAGTTTAATGCTATGTTAAATGATAGTGTTACTTAGGGGTAATAGCAGGCAGCGATTTATAGTCATTACTGTGTGATTTCACTCCCTGCTGGGAACTGCCCTGTTACCCACACACAGGTTGGTGTTCCAGCAGGTAGGGACCATGTGGACAGGGAGAAGCCAGTCTGTGGTCTTTCCTGCTGTGTTAGCATGGAAACCACATGAACTTTGATGGGCAATTTATAAATCTTCTTAAGGGTTGTGTTTCGTTCTGCTGGCTGGCAGCAGCTGTTGATGCTAATAGCTGTGCTGGGAAACGCTGCCTGTGTTAACTTCATAAAGTGAGAAGGCAATATGAGTGATGCTCCAGTTAGTCACCTGGAGATGAAAAGACTTGCAGCAATATACTTGCAGAGTTCAGTACGTGGCTGCCTTGTTGATTTAAAGTAAAAGTGAACCGCAGAGTTAAAAATGCAAGCTGAATTCATCACAGATGTCTACACTGAAGAACTTTCAGCCATGTTTGAGAGGGAGCAATCATCTGTCATCACTGCTCTGCTCAGGCAAAAAGACTTCTTATTCTAAATGATCCCATCCTATAAGATTGTATGGCACCTCCCAGGTCCCCAAGCCTCTCTTGCAGCGATCTCACTGGAAATCTTAACGCAGTTCCTGAGAGACAGCAAGCATGATTTCTCAGTGTCTTGTACTCTGTGAGGGAAATGTGAGATATTCCCAGCTCAGAATATCCCATTTCCATTGCTTTGTACCAGTTCTGCCTCTGGTGAGCTGCAGCACGGTGGGCAGTGGAGCTTTCTGGCAGTGAGATGAGCCATTCTGGGCAGCCCATGGGATTCGCAGGCTGTGAATAGAGTCGCTGTGTCTGTCTGTCTGCCCAGCGTCTCCCAGTGTCTGAGTAGAGGAGAGATTTAGCCCACATCTGAAAGGAACTCCTTTTTTTAATCGTCTCTTTTGTTCGTCCTGTAGGATTTGCTATCTAGTTCTCTACTGTCTGGAGTAATGCAGCAAAAATAGAACAAGAAAGCTAATGGTATTAGAATAATTAGCTGTGCATTAGGTCATTGGTTGATGTAGTATCCCAGATCTATTCATAAGTTTAATGCAATCTTTTTCCTTATGCTGTTCTGTAGCAGCAGTTGCACATGTCTACTCCCACATGAAGATTCAACTCAAATTCATCACTTGGATGTCCCCCAAAAAAGAGAGCACAGCCTTTCTTTTTGAAACGTCTTGTTCCTAAATCTTCTTGATCTAATTGGTCTGTGGTCCTGCATAGCCTTGTGGTTGTTAGGAAGCAGTAGGTCTTTTGCCTTAGCTCTGTGAGGTGTGCCTTTGTGGTTTGAAGGCACCTGGTAGGTAATGTTGTTATCTGAGACATTTTCACTTTGCTTTGGAGTCGTACGATCTTTTAAGTCCTACAGAATCATAGAATGGTTTGGGTTGGAAGGGACCTTTAAGATCATTCAGTTCCTGCCCCCTGCTGTAGGTAGGGACGCCTCCCTCCAGACCAGGTTGCTCACAGCCCCATCCAGCCTAGAAAATCATCCCAGAAACAGGCAGCATGTCTCAGTTTTACATGGAGCTGGGGAACTGGACTGTCCCTGCCAAAGAAGGTATGTGGGTACCATCTGCAGAGGGAATATTTGTGTTTTAGAGTTTCTCGGTCACTTAAATTGTGATTCAGCAAAGCTCATCCCCACTTATAAGCAGGAACAGTTTTCTGGTACACTGCAGGACTCCAAAGCTGGAATTTAGGAAGAAATTTAAGTATCTTGTTGAAAAACTGGCCAGGAAAAAAATCTTCCTATATTCTGATAATAATATACTTGCTATAAAAGCTGTTCCTGCCCCTAAGATGAGTCACTTCAGGGGAACACTTTGCTGTTAAAATAATTCTGGTTAACTAAAAACTATTATTAGTGACAATCATGTCGGACAAAAAAGAGGATTTTGACAAAATGCAAGGACGTGGATTATGAGATGTTGTAACTGCTGAAAAAGCTATTTTCTTTAAAGAGAGCCCACAGAACGTGTTATCCCCAAAAGGCAGCAGAAGCACCTGAATATTTAACCAGGCAAACTCCTCAGAAGTGTCTTTCTGCAGCTGATTTGTCCTTGCTGGACTCAAAGGTTGTGACGGAACGTTTGAATGGTTGTTTGACATCTTCAAAGAGTGTTAGAATTTTAGAATTTTAGTATTTAAATGGTTTTAGAGTCACGGGGAGTTCGTATTTCACATTATGGTTCTGTTACTCTGTGCTATTTGTTAATAGCATGAATAACTTCTCTTAAAAGTGAGCTTCATACTGGGGAACTACTTCTCGTGCATTTAAACTTGAATGTAGACAAAAATTTCCGGCCTCTTTCTTTGTCCTGGGGGCTGCAAGGCTGCTGGTGTGCAGTGCAGCTGAGGCCAGGGGCCTCCCGTGCTGGTGTGCAGAGCTGGGTCAGGCGAGCTGGGGAGGTCCATGGGGATCCCTGCTCCCTCTTTGCATGCCAAGGGGAAGCACCGCGTGGCATGGCTTCAGGCACTGCTCTGCTGCCTGTCTATTTCTGTCACATTCCTTTGGTTCTGGCATTGGAGTCCCACCGGATGGACCCATCTCACTCCATTTCCATGTTTTCTGCCTCAGTCTTGTGTCCAAGAAGATTTCTCATTTCAGGGATGATCAGTGCATTCAGTTGACATTTTTAGCTCTTTTCCTTTCTTCCCCTTTGGAAGACTCGCACGTGATAGATTATTAATGTGTTGAATTCAAGGGAACTTTCCTTATTTATTTATTTTAATACAGAAAGTTAGCCTAACAACTCTGGAGTATTTTAGATCGAGTGTACGCTGCTTACCTTCTGTTCCATTGGAATGAACGCCACATTTGCTCCTCCCTTCACCCAAATTAGGGCGTTTGCTATTCTGTTACCCAACCTGATAGCACTGAAGGCAGCTTTTAAACAAAGGTGATCTCAGTGGGGGCACCTGGATGTTACTGTGCAAGAGCTGTAGTGTGGGCAGTTTCTGATTTCTTTCTTAGCGCAGTTGCAAGTTTTCTTCCTTTTGGACACTTGTACATCTGTTATGGAGGGGAACCAGGGCACCCTGTAACTGCTGGAGAGTTGGAAGCACTTCCACTTGGCAGTTTGTCTACTGACTGTAGAAAGGCTGAAGTCTGCATAGCTGTAATTTTTGTGTCACTTGGTTAAACGGTTCTCTGTGCATCGCCAATGACCTGTTAGCTCCTCCACAGGTAAAACAACACAAGATGCATGTACTGCACAGATGTTTTTAATATATTGGGCCCTTCACCTTGAAATGTTTGTGCCTAACCAGCTGTAAATGAATAACTTTGCACCAAGCAAGGTGAGTAGGGCTGTGTCCAATCACAGTGCTTGTTATGCATTTACTAAAAGTTAGATCTCTCAAACAGAACCATTATAACTGTTGGCACTGGGACATGTTGTACAGAATGGAGAAGTGCAATTCAATTTTTTGTTTGTTTTAAGTGTGACAATTTCCAGGCCAGTAGAGATGTGTACCACAGCAGCTCGCTGTCAGACATGGTGACCACACTGGTCGGCCTTGGACAGGATGACGTATTCTGGAGTGGGAGTCAGAGTGGAGAACAGCCCCCAAAGGTGTGTAAAACTCAGGTGTTCATCCCCGTGCACAGCTGATAGCACTCAGCTCAGTTCCCCTGCACTCTGTGCTACCCATGTGCTTCACTTCATGAATCCCATCGCTTGTGCAGTAATTGGGTCTCACTAATCTAAAAAAAGACTCTGTAGGTAAGGATTTGCTTCCATTTCTGTGCACACTGGTTTGTTTCAGAAAAGCACATTAATATATACAATTCAGGTGAAAGTTTTTTGGTTCTTGTTTTTTTTTTTTTTAAACAATTCCTATAAACAGGGCTGTTTGTCTGGGATGTGTCTATGTGCATGCATGTATGTATTCTTTCCAATACTTTGCAGGTGGGATGTATGCATGTCCTTTTTCTCCTCCCCACTTTCCACACCCCTTTTGATATGCACAGTTAGATAGCAATGCAGGGTAATCCACCACCTACAAAAAGCTGCATTAAGTGACTGCAGATGTGTTTTCCTGTCTGCTTTAAATATTGACCAAGAATAGTGCTGACTCCAGGGAAAGGTGCAAACTACTCACAGGCTGCACCCTGACAGATTGCAGTGCAAATTGGAAGGACCTGCTGCTAGTTTGCACCTTCCAGGGTTTATATGAAAGACAGCTCTACAGGTCCCACTAAAGCACTGTTCTTTTGTGTTGGTTAGTCTCATTTCTGTATTGATGGAGTTAAATATTAAGATTATTAATTGAGTCCATCAGTGGCACTAAAATACTTGATTAAATCCTTAAGGTTCCAGAAAGGACAACCTCCAAATTTTACGGCAGGGATCAACCTGGCCAACAGAGATGCCATTCAAGGTAAGCTCCGAAGAATTTGATACTTACACTAATGCTGATTTATTGCCAATAGGAAAACTGTAGCCAATTTATTTAAAACCAAAGGCATAAACTCAGTAATAGTAAAACTAACATGGGTTCGTGCCTTATTTGATGGCAGTTACAGTTATTTTACCTTTTGTGTCAGTTTGCCCACTGAACTATTCAGACTCCCCGATATTGAACCTGACAGAAGCATCTGAGCAAGCTTCCTTTTAATGACAGATGGACCCGATTTAAAGACAAACAAACCTGTTGTAGATCTCCTCCTTTTCTCATAAGGCAATTTTGTTCTCTAATGGAAAGCAGTATTTCTAATATATAAAGGCTGCTCTGCATCATGCCATGAGTTGTTTCATTTGTTTCAGCCTGCTCAGATTGACAGAGTGGTTTCCACACAAGTTCTTCATCCGTTTGCCAGTTCTGTAGTGCAGCCATTTAGCAGCTGCTTATCAACTGATAATGTTTTACTTTTCCTTCCCATCAGGGAAAGGGACTGCTGAGAATGCAGATTCTGTGAGATGCCTGCCTGTTGGCACCTGGGGGTGGCAGGAGTGGTGCTGCTGGTGGCTTGGTCAGGATGCTTCTGCAGATGCTCTGTGGCACATTTGCACCTGCACTGTTGTTTTGGAGGAATTCTGTGCCTGGATACTTTGCTAAGGGTGGCCCTGTCCCCAGCTCCCTATCTAGGCACTGTAGTTACAGCTGGTGGGTGCAGCTTTGACCTGCTCGATCGTAGCTTGTGCAGGCACATACGCTGTCTGTAGATGTATCTTGAATATTCTGGCAGCATGCCCATCAGGTGAGTGCACTCTACATCCCGGGAGAAAGAACCAGGGAGGAAGAGAGCTCAGCAGCATAGGGCAGCTGCCACAGGATGGCTGACCAGGGAACACTTGAGGGACTGGCGTTGGAGAGATCTGGAAGGGTGGAAGTTTCAGCTGACATAACCAAGTAATGTGCAGTGCTTTGGAATGGTTACTTCTGATGAGCCAAAGTCAGAGACATCACCTGAAATAAACTTCAAGTGAAGCCAAACCTGTAATAGATTCTGCTTAAAAATTATAGGAGGCAAAACAGAAAAGAAACATGTAGGTAAGACACAGTGCTACGAGTGAGGGGCTTCTCAGCCTGGAGTTGTTGGGTATGCCTCACTTTTGCTTTGCAAGTTTGGCAGCTTGTTTTACTGCCTTATGCATTCCTTATTCCACTGGTAAGTAGGTGATGATGTATCCTGCAGGAGGGGGGTGGAGCAGGTTTCACTATTTGTGAAAACCATGAGATTTGGAATTAGGAGCGAGGCTGATCTGTAGAGGCCAAGGGAGAATTACATGGAGTAGGGTATTTAGCAGTGACTTGGGGCACTGCATTCTCCCAGATTCCCAGAGGGAACTTGCCCCCTCCATCTTGTCTGGCTACTGGGTGGCCCTGCCTAGAGCACCAAGGAAGCAGTTTTTGTATAGAAAGTACTTTATCATACATTGACAGCAGAGAACCTGGTTCCATGGCCTAGGAGCTACGTTTTGGTTGTGTTCCTGAATACAAATAGCCTGACATTCTGTCTGTTTCTCTGTTCAGTAACAGCCATCAGCTGTCCCCTGGGGGACAGGCTCTGAAGGTCAGCAGCAGCAGCAGCACTGCTGGCAGCACACCGTGGGAGATGGCATCTCATCAGAACAGCCGACCCACCTCAGGTGATTCCCAAGTCAATGGTTCGTCAGTCAAAACAAGCAAAGTTCCTTCACATAAAATGGGCTTCTCTGGAGTGCTGGGTGTTATGCTTTTGTGGATTGGTTTGTTTGTGTAAATGAGGTGATATAAATATAAATACCACCTCAAATTTTTTGGAGTCAATAAGTGACTACAAACATATTTGCATACAAAAAAAGAACTTAGTTAACTTCAATTAAGAAGTGGAAAAAAATAGTTCTCTTGTACATACTGACACTACTGAAACTAACAGAGCTGACCTTGCAGATACACAGATCTAATTCAGTGCTAATGCTCACCCATTGCCATTTTCTGCATTAGCCATTTTTTGCATTGCCCACTACTAAGATGATACAGATGAGCAGTTGTTGCACACCTACATTTCTGCACTTCAGCATTGTGCTGCCTGATAGAAGCCTTAGGAAGCACAAGACTCTCCTTTCAGCATCTTGTGGAACATTCTTCCTCTAATCTGCAGAAAGAAAGTGGAACTGAAAAAAAAGGCACAGGAAGTTAAAAGGTGGAGATAACCTCATCCAGTGTAAGCACGGTGCAGCATTGTAAGATATCTCAATGTCAGTGGTAGCAATGGAAGAAGGCATGGGGCTTGCTGATGGTTGTACAGATTTTTTGTGGTACAGGCTCTGGTTCCTGAATCCTGAGCTGAAACTGGGGCAGAGGGAGACGTGAAACAGCAATGGAAAGCTCTGTTCCTCCATTGCTATTCCTCTGATGCCTTTTCTGTGGGTCAGCTGTAGGACAATTTCTTGTGTAGCTCTTTGCAAAACTGTATTTTAGAGTACTTTGCATCCGGGTTGATGCAGATGGGTGACATGGGGAATCACGCCCAGTTCAAAGCAGGGTGGATGCTAAAAATGTTCTGAAACCACAGCAGCGAGTTGCTGAGGTCATTTATTTTTAAACTGAGGCTCACATTGTTAATTTGCAAACCCTTGATAAATGCAGAACAAATTGCTTATTTATTGCATTTACACAACCAAGCCAATTTTGCTTTCCCTAACCATACAGGGTAGGAAGCGTTGCTTCAACTGAAAACTGGAGCACAGTTTAAACTGCTTGGGGTTTGTTTCTTTTTGCTCTTATGTCATTTTCTGTTTGAATAATAGCATGATGATGAGCAACGAGCAGCAGCCCAGCTCAACTTTGCAGCGTCTGCATGATGTGTAACTCCTGTGCTATTTTGGCATGGGGAAATGAAAACCTCACTAGCCTTGGAAAGAATAGTAAACCTCCCTTGTGGTTTGAACTGTCTCCTTGGGTTCTTAAGTGTCATGAAATTACAGCCAGTTCTGGCATATGGTGTTCCAGAGTTTGTTGCTTTCCCAAACCCACAGGGACAGTGAAATGTGCAGGAAAGGCCTATAAATACTTTAATATTGCCTCTGAGTTGCTTAGGTACTCATTGACCAATAAGGAATTCTGAATTTTAAAAGCTTTGCAAAATGCACAAATGCATGAAGCTGCCGTGATAAAACTAGCTAAATTACCAAATACCAATCTTAATTTGTGGGAGCCTGGATTTTCTCTTCCAGTCTGGGAAGGAGTCCTGTCAGTAGCAGTGGAATGGCCTTGGAAGAAACTGCTGAACGAGGCACGTGTGTCCCACTGGGAGGGCAGGGGCTCATCTGCCCTCCTGCTCTTCTCTTGTCTCATGATTTGTGTGCAGAAGGCAGCATCCCTCCAGGGCTGTGTTCTCTCTTCCCACATAGCTCTGTTGGGGTACTGAAAGGGAAGTTTCACTTGATCACTTGCAGGAACCCCTCCTCAGATGGCAGCAGCACATGCAGGAGCCTTGGCTCCTCCTGCCTCCATTACGTGAGTGTTAGAGGCCATGCAGGCACGGTGCTGCACCTGGGGGGAAGAGCAATGCCACAGCTTCCCCGTCACCAGGGCCTGACCTCGGCGGTGTCACGAGGCGCTGCATGGGTGCAGGCTCTCGCTGCCCACTTCTCCATGGGGCTGAGTGGAAGTGGGAGCCTCGAGTCCAAGATGCGTAGGGGAAGCAGGGATGGAAAAATGGCTCTCCGTGTGCTGCTGTGGGAAGCGGTGAATCCTCTTCTGCTTTTAGCAGATATGTGTTGAGAAGAGAGGAGTTCAGTGCAGCTGTTTGCCCCAAACCCTGGGCTTTAGCCTCTGTCTGCAGGCACGGGGATGCAGCTGGTGGCACCTCAGCGTAAGGATGTGTGCAGCTGCTGCTGTGTGATGAGCTGCCCCTCAGTGCAGGGATCAGAGGAAGGCATTCGTGTGCCTTCACCCTTTGCCCTTCTAAGCCTTCTTCCAGTCTATAGAAATGCTGTTGGTATGCAGTGAGAGTGCTGCCACAGTTTTGTTCTGTTTGTCCTACTTGTGCAGCATGAATCTGGACCTGTACCGATTTATAGCACTGTGGATCCAGAACCACCAGGAAACACAAAAAGGCTTCACTCTGCAACAAACAGAAAAAAAGAGGAAAAAAAAGTTTGTTAGCAGATACTCTTGCCTGCCTTGGGTGATAACGCCATACGCTTGTCTTACGGATCCTTTCTCTCACTCTCTTCTTCACACACATTTATAAGAGGTGATTTCTTTTCAGGGAATCCGGGACCTGCCAAGGGAGAGAATGCTTTGTCACAGAACCACTTGCAGCTGCATAAGAAGCCTGAACAAGTTTCTCATCCGGGCCAGATGGCAGTAGGTTCTTGTGTAACTGCTTTTTCTGATTTACTCTGGTTTTCACTAAGGGCACACTTAGGCAGACAGCTCTTCTGTTGAGCTGCCTACTGTCTTCCCACCAACATCCGCCTCTGGTGTGGGTCAACATCATGACATAGGAGGTGTGACTTTGGAGCAGGCCTCATAAAACATACTACATGGCTAAAAACATTTTAATTTTTGATATTTGTTATGAAAACATAAAAAAGGAGAGTGACAAGACCATGAAAATAGTGGGATATTTGACCTTGCTTTTGTGAAACTAACGGATTGCTCTGGTTTGATGGTTGTGGTTCCAATTTTAGTGAGGTCACAAGGTGCTCATAAGAGAATTTTGCTTAAATTTCATTTTTCCTGTGCTTCATCCTTGGAAATGGCTGTTCACAGATGTACAGAGTGCCAAAAAGCAATGATGTGAATAAAGCAGGACTGTGAAGCGAGGGCTGTTTCTCTTTGCTAAGACAGGGCTTATGAAAGTCTGACAGAGAGACGTGATCAGATTTTTGAGTTGATTGTCTGATGGCAGCTCTGTCCATTCCATTTGGAAATGTGTATTTATGCTGTCTGAAAATGGAGTCGCACATACGCCAGAAAATGGTGATTTTTTTGTAATCTTGAAACTTAGTCTCAAATTCCTTTATCACAGCAGCTGCTGTAACTTGAGTAGCACTGCTCTGTGCCCTCTCCTTGTCCTGGTTTCAGCCCAGGTAGGGTTAACAGCCCACCACTGGTTGGTCAGTGCTGAGCGATGGATTCACTCTGGCCGCTGCCACAATGGAGCAGGGCAGGGGAGGGGGCTGCATTGCAAGCCGTACAAGCTTAGAACATTCTCCTGTGTGAAATAACACGGTTGTGATAGACCAAGAAAAGCATCAGCATCTGAAGAAAGCTTTTGGTGTGGGAATTATTACAGCTAAATTTGCCGGGACGGTACGATCTTACATGTGCTGTTTAGTGATGTGTTCTTGCTTGAGAAAAACTGATCTAGGTTTTCTCTGTTCAGAGCCCATGTTCCTTTGCCAAGGGGAAGGACAGTGCCAGTTTGTTCCTGAAAGCAGCAGACTATTCCTCGTCAAGTGACGAAGCCAGCAGCAGTGACGAAGACGACACGAACCACGCCAGGTTGCTGTCATTTATCTTCTCTTTCTTCCTTTTTATTACACGCTTAAAAATAACTGGAAAAAGTTGGCATGCATAAATACCTCCTCTCTGAAGTTGCTATCAGTCACTTATGTCAGCTGTAATTAAGTAGTTTAATCTCCCTGTAATGAACTCCCGAGGGTAAATGTTTCCTCCATCAAATGTGTGCAATGTAATAAGCTTTGATGACTTGCTGCCCTGGGACAATGAGGAGATGTCTCGTTTTAACTGAATATCAATAGGCAATGCTTCTTTGGAGATTACTTCACATTGATCTACATTTGAATGGAATTTTTAAAGAAAAAAGGGAAAATCGTATACCTTCGTGCTAAATACAGATTGCAGGACAAAAAGCAAGGCAAGCGTGACCCTTTTATTCAGACCCTGTTCACTCCAGTGGAAATAATTACCGCCAAAAAGCTGATAATTTCACCTGGACTACTTATAAAGAGGGCTGCTGTAAAATCTGCTGTGTTTTTGTGTTATTCTGTGCAATGGCTGCAGTTATCGTATGTATGCTGTGGCTTCCACCAAGCTGATCTCACATGAACTGTTTCTAGTTTTCCAGTTTCTCTTGACGATTTTGTGACTGACATCTTGTGGTGTTTTACCTGTCATGCAAAATATATATTCTGCTGTGAAATAATGGACTGTAAATCTCTTGCTAGACCAAGGTGACCAGTCAGTCAATCCTACTGTCTAGAACAGCACACACAATTACTTTTTTTGTATTAATGAACAGAACTTCTAATTTCCTTGCAAAGGGACTTCAGTTTAAAGAGTTCTAGGATGTACTTCAAAGTGCATTGCTGCCCCAGAGAGCTCTCTAGGATGGGAACTATTGCACATGCAGTTTTGTCATCCTTCTGGAGGAGATGCACAGATCTGTAGTGCTGTTGGCAAGCTGCAGCATTGGCCTGACACCAGACCTCACCACTGAACTGCTCTGAAGAAGGCAGAGTTTTTGCATCCACATGTTGCTCCTGATTTGCATTTCTGAAGTGCATTTTCAAAACTGAGGAATGAGGAAGGAGAAGAAATATTGCAGGACGCCTGAAAAATCTGTATTTTTGTTATAATGCCTTATTTTCTTACTGCTCCTCTTCTTAACCACTTTTTTACTGCTCCATGAAAAGTTTTATTCACTGTAGGTCATAGAACTCATCCTAGACTTTAGAAAGATACATAAAAATATAGATTTGCCTTGCAGCAACGACTTCTGCTGCATAAGTGTTTGGTTTTTATATCCCTGTATGCAGTAATGATTTGAAGGTGCCTTGCTGCCTTTGGAAATCTGCATGTGTTTTTTGCATCTCTTCTTTGCAGTCCCTTAAAGAAATGGGGTCAGCAGGCTGATCCCTGCCAGGTTTACCTTCTATGCAAAGAGTCACCACAAGAACTGCAGTCAAACTGAAGTACAGTCTTGCCTATTAGCAAAGACATAGAATCATAGAATCAGCAAGGTTGAAAAAGGCCTTCAAGATCATTCAGTCCAACCATCCACCTACCACCAATATTTCCCCACTAAACCATGTCCCCTCATACCACATCTCCACTTTTCTGGAGCACCTCCAAGGACAGTGACTCTACCACTTCCCCAGACCAGCCCAATCCAGCTCCAAGTCCTTTCACCTCAGCTGAGCATCGTTTATATTGAAAGATAGTTTGGGAAATTTATCCTGATTGGTACAAAGTAAAAAACAAAAAGGATAGTAGTCAAAATGAAAACAGCAGCCAGCACTGAAACTTACTCTATTCTAGACAAAGGTCTCACTGTCGTGATCAGGTCAAAACCTTTCTGTTTTTCTTACTGTGTTCAGCAGTGCATGCCACCAGGGCTGAAGCCCTTAGAATTGTGTAGGAGTGTTTCTGTGGGGGCTTTGACTGAGACATGGCAATGAGATGACACCGAACTCCTCCACATCCACACGAGTGTTCTGATGTAAGACAGGTATCAGTGAGCCAGCATCCTACCTGCCTGTGTAGCAGGTATTCTACATTAGCACTCATTTCTCCCACTCTTCCAAGAGTTCTTCTCCAATGCCTGCAGCTTTCACACCATCCCCCTTAAAAACACTTTTCCTGTGGTTCATTTTGTATAGTTCAGTTTCTTCTGCTGCTCTTTGTACGCTGCCAAATGTAAATAAGGTGGCTGCAGATGTGTGCTTTCCAGGTAAGTACTTCATCCCACCAACAAATGGGAGATGGAGGTTGTTTAGGATCAGGCCCATCCTTGATCCTACTCCACATGCTGCCATTCCTCCTATGTTCAGTATGCAAATTTTACAACTCCCATAAGAAAAACAAAACAAAACAAATGACTCTCCTGCTCCTTCACGTTTGTCTTGGACAGCAGCTCTCTCACCAAGCCTTCTCTGCTACTGTGCTGGGCAGAAACCTACTGCACTTCAGTGCATCACTGTGATAAATAAATAAAGGAGTGTACATTAATAAGTGGAACGAATAAGCTGTGGGATGGAAAAGCACAGAGGCATGGCCAGAGGCTTTGAGGCTTTTCCACCTGGGTGAAAAAGCTTTGGACACAGATACACTGCATGCGCAGAGCATGTCACGGGAGGTGCTCGCTGTGGTCTCACTGTTTCCATCAGTGCCTCTTCTGGTTGCTGTGGAAGGTACTGGACTCCGTGGGCTTGTGGCCCCCATTCTGTCTCTGTGCTCCTGCTCCTTTCCCTGTGCAGTGGGGATGCAGAGTGAAGCAGTGGCAGCAGGCTCTGGCAGTGCTTGCCCCGTGTGTGGCCAGTGCTGGGTTTTCAGAGAGCAAGGTAGCTCGAGTTTTGAACTTGTATATACGGAAGAGTTTTGTGCATTTGTTTTATCATTGTGTGTGTGTGTGTCATTTCTGTTTTGCTTTTCTTTTTTTCTTTTGTTTTTCCCCAAAGTTCTGTTCATTAATTGGAGTTTGTTACCAGGCAACTGCTGAGCAGCAGAGTGGCAGATTTCTCAAGGACGGCAGTACCAGATGGGATTGAACTGAAACCCCAAAGCACCATCGCAGAGCAGAAGGTAATTTGGCCATTTGTAATGGGTGGGTACAGTGTGAGGAGAGTCACATCGTTAATGTATGTGATAAGCACAGCATCCATTTCTCCTTGGCAGCATTTTTGCTCTGAAATCCTACTCTGTCATTTCAAATTATAGCTATGAGCCTTGAAAAATTGTGTACCGCTTCAGATTTTGTGCTTCCTACAAACACACTTACATCTCAGTACAAAATTGTGCCTCTTTATTTGTCCTTGTTATTGACCTGGTCATAGTTTCTGATGTCAACATATTTTGTGAAAGGTGCTGGGTAGGTTGCAGAAAGCAATACTGTTGATGACAGCCAGTGTGCTTTGTCGCTGTTAGTGAAAATCTGGGCCTTCTTTATCCCAATTTAAAGAGAAGTACCTCTTCTTAAAATGCTGCTGAAAAGGGGGAAAAACCCTTCATCCCTCCCCATAGGCTTAGCAAAAATACACATCCTCTCATATGCCATGTTTAGTTTTTTTCCTGTCTGTAGTTTGTAGCAGAGACCTTAAGTTATGTGAATTTTCCCATGATAAATGGTGCAGGAAAGATGAAGACAGACAAAGCAAAACACTGTTCTTTGTGGTTGGAAAAAAAAAAAAATTACAGTAATAAGATTTGATCTCAACCTCAGAGCATTTCCCTCATATTTCTGGGTGTATTCTCATTTCACAGATAGGGAAAGTAAATTGCCATGAAACTGGTATTTTCCACAGAGCTGCTTGTGTGAGCTGCAACAGAGCTAGGAAGGAAAGCTTCAGATCAGAGTGAAATCCATCCAGGCTGGAGAAGGAGTTCCACTTCACCAGCATCCCATTGTCCTCAAGGAGGAAGGGCCCTGCTTTGGAGAAGAAATTATAACAGGGCACCATGCTGAGCCAGGATCTTAGCAGCCCATGCTGTTCATCTTCCTCAAATCTGATATTAGCCTAACCCACTAATTTTAATGTATTGTTCTGTACTAGAGATGAGAATAATCCTGATTATCATTTCAGAGCAGTCGCATGATGGGAAAGGTTGTACTGCATTTAATATTTTTCCTCTCACCAAACCTCCATCTTCATCTGTGTGGGGATGAAGGAAAAACATTATCAGCCCCAGGCCATCTCCAACTCCCTTGTGCAGTGCCAGAGCTCTTCCTGACTTCTCAGCTTCAGCTTCCCTGTATTTTCTCATTGCAGAAACAGCCCAACTTTTCCTCCTCCTCCTGGGTGCTGGGCATAGGCTTCTTGAAGGTGAAGTGAAAGAGACTCAGCTTGAGAGTAAGAAGGATGGAGTAGAGTGGAGAGGTCATATTTTCCAGTGGGCCTGGGGGAAATGACCCTGGAAGGACAGATAGATAGGAGGGGTGGAGAAGTCGCCCTCTATGTTAACATATATATTGATTGTGAAAAGCTGCCTCTGAGAAACAGCCATAACCAGGTTGAGAAGTCATGGATTAAAATTAGGGACCAGACCAATAACAGACAACTGGTGGCTGAGATCTACTGCCAGCCACCTGACCAAGACACAAGTTGACAAGAGTTGGATTTAGACAATCCTTAAGGTCCTAAGCCATTCTGTGATTTTCATGGAGCATCCTGTCCATTCCTCCCAACTCTGTGTCACCAACCACAGCCACCACAAGTCTCCAGCATCCCTTTTCCTGGCCCACTGTGAAGTGATTTGGGTGTACCATCCTTCCCATATGATTCAAACTGAGGTTTGTCTCAGTTCAGCTGAACCTGACTCAGAGCTGAATTTAAAAGCACCGTACTGGTTTGATACCCTGAACTCAAATACTGACATATATTTAAAAGAGCAACTGGAAAATATGAGAATTAAAACGTAAAAATGCTGACACCATTAATTATACTCCTAGTCAATTAGTTGGCTTTTAAAAGGCAAAAGTCTTTCATTCAGAGTTATGTACTATTTTTTTAACATACTGGCCAACATTCAAAAAAGCTGAGCTGATTTCAGTAGGTTTTTTGTCAGTCAGTGCAGTGGACAGATGTGCCCTGGATTCAACCAGCCAGAAGCTGATTGAGTTTGATGGTGCTCTCTTTTGTAGCACTTTGCTCCTCTCACTGTGTTCCAGTGCCAGTGGTGTTTAGGTACTCTGACCTTCCACACACAGGGGTAGGTTGCTGTGCACTGCCTCACCCATTTGGGACACTGCTCACTTTACAGATCCCATCTTTTTTCTTCTCAAAGCTTCTGGTCATACTTTCCCAGAAACTTGCAGTGTTCCAGTGGCTGTTTTAGTAGGGATAGTGATTGAGCACTGCCTCACAGCCTGCATAGTATTTCCTTGAAGCTACTGGGGTCCTTCAAGGAGTGCCGCGGTACACAAACTCCTTGTACTGGAAATGCTGGTACTGGATCCTACTAAATGTGGTCACTCCAAAATAAGGTCTCCAAATTCAGTAAGTAGAGTAGCAGTAAAGCGAATGATAATGATAAAGATCTTTACTATAAACTACACATAGATCCTGAGCTGAGAAGTACCTACTTTTGACCACAGTAGAGGTCATGTCTGTAATGCTAAGACAAGCCATTTGATCTGTGTCAGGTGTCTCTGAGGATGAAGTTCTTTCCTTGAGGTAAAGTAAATGACTGGTGTTTGTGGAGCAATTCAGAACTGGAAACCAATATTCGTACCTCAGGTGTTTGCCACATGCTTTTATATTACCCCCTATTAAATCCTTCTGTAGGATTTGTGTTTGCCCAGTGCATCATGCAGAGCACTCCTATTCTCATTATTTGTTGTCCTGATTGACAGGAGGTGCACAGAGCAGTCAAAGGGTACCAAATGTGGACTTTACCTGTGTTTTCTCATGTGCAGGATCAGGTTTTAGGGAAACAAATTTCAAGCACCCAAGAAGGCCTGTGGAGCATAAACAACCAGAACTATCTCCTGCCAGATCTCCTCCAGCAAAGCCAAATTTCAAACGCTGCCGTGAACCCACCAAAAGTGCCACTGACTAACCAGGAACCTCAGAACAAATCTCTGAGTAAGGTATGAGATACATTTATAGAATGAACAAATTGTGCCACCATTTCCCTCTGGCCCACAGGAATCGTTGACTGCCATTTACATTTATCTCTCCTGTATCTTTCTACAGCAATATTGTCACCACAACCTTTCTTTTCTTTAAGAGTTTTGGTTAGGGGACCGATAGGAAATCCTGATTTCCACACCAACCTTTGCTTTCAACGTTTTTGTCCCTTTTTCCACTTTCCCCCTTTCCACAAGCTAGCGCTGTACCCTGTGCTCCCTTCCCTGTGTACAGTTAACAAATGTACAGTTGGAAGAGTAGCACCATTAGGATGGTATCTTACAGTAAGAAAGGTTATCGTGGTGGAAATGGGGCCTAGGAGGTCACACATCTGAATTGCTTTCACCTGTGCTCCCACAGCTGACCCAGTCCTTGCCTCAGGTGATCAATCAGGGGTTCAGGCTGTGACTCAACAGTTCCCATGCACCCTGCCTACATGAGTAGCACAGCCATGCCATGTCTGTGGGTTGCTTTCCATCCCAGTGTCAGGTGACTGCACAAGGCACAGACCAGAGCAGCATGCCTTGAGAAGAGCTCTGATACTGATATTGTGTCTGTGAGCACTCTGCTGGGCAGATGTGTGGCACTGGAAGCAGTTCACAGCTCTGTCATGATGCACACCCTGGGCTGTCTTACTGAGGCAACAGCTTGCTCTTTGCTGCACAGAGGTTTAAGCAGCTCCCTTTTGCAGATGAGACAACAGGGAGTGATAAATGTGCGTGGAGGTTCTTTTGGGGACCAGTTACTTCATTGCAGTGCCGTGCCAGATCAAAATGCTGACAGAACTCCCAGCCCAGGCCTCCTCTTGTCACTTGATTTGTGCCATTTATCCACTGCTCCAAGCACGCTCATCACATCTACTTATGTCACGTGCCATTTCATCTGAGCCTCAGAGGCACCTGCATTGCTGTGTGTGGTCTGCTCCCTAGTGACATCTTCCTGAAGCAGCTCTTGTGTTTCATTGCAGACCCCATCCACTGAAAGTACACCTTCAAAGAGCAGCACATCATCTACAACATCCTTCACGTCATTCATAGATCCTCGACTTCTGCCAATCACCCCTCCTACCAGTCCGGTAGGACCTCCCTGTAGTTCTTGTGAGTATGCTTTACAAAATCTCCTTCCTGACTTTGTTTTGTTGAGGGGAGGGAAATGGAGTGAAGGGTGGGAAGAACATGATTGCTTGGCAACAGTAAAACTGTTAATAACACCTACAGAAACTCACACTCCACATTACTATGAATTTCAGTGTCTTGCTTCTGCCCTTCTCCCAGATGTGGCTTGCTCTGCTCCACCTCACTCACTCAGGAATGTACAAGTTTTCCGTATGTGTGGTCTTCTCTCTGGTTATGTAATGCTCCCCAAATTGTTTTCTTACCTCTCTGGATTTATTTCATTCTGCCATGAACAGGTCAAATGTGGGATGTAGCCAAACATTTGCATTTTTTATGATTCCACATGTCTTCTTTTCCAGCATCGAGTGCAAAACCCGAGCCTGTCAGGAGAGAGAATGCAAGGAAGGGTTCTGTTGTCAATGTTAACCCAACAAATATCCGCCCACAGAGCGACAGTCCAGAAATTCGTAAATACAAGAAGAAGTTCAACTCAGAGGTCCTTTGTGCTGCTTTGTGGGGTAAGCTCAGAAGTGCTTGGGCAGGTGTGTAGAGGGAAGGCAGCAGCAGGAGTGGCTGGAGGTATATACCAGTTAGATTTCACAGTTGTTTTGCACCTTCCCTGCCAGAAGATCCTAGCACAGCTCACTGAGAACATGCCTGCATCACTCAGATGGTGCTGCGTTCCTGATGGGAGATGGCAAACAGATGAGTTTCAGTTGCAAGGAATTTTGTGCATCAGAATGAGAAAATGTTTTGATCAAGCACCAAACTGAAAGTGTGTTTGCTGGAAGAGCCAGAAGTTGCAAATGTTTTGGTAGCGTGAAGCAAAAAAAGCATGATACTGTCTTATCTGCATGTCAGTACAGCTAATCGTGCAGCCTCACCAGTGGAAGTTATCCAAACCAGGGATTCCAAGAACTTCTCCAAATTTTAACCGCCGCAGACTGAAGCAGGTCTGGCATCAGCCTTCCCAAAAGCCTGACTTCACTGGTTTCCACAGTCAGGACTTAGAACCTTGCTAAATGTCCGTTTTTATAGGGCCAACACAACATGGCATGAAACCAAGATCAGTGTAGTCAGATCATTTTTCAGCAACTGTTGACCTACTCCCACTCTCCCTGTAGCTAAGCTCTCAAGTTGTTTCAGCCATCTGTCTACCTGTGAAGAACAGATGCATTCTATAGGTCTCACCCAGACTTCCACTCGTCATCACTTTGACTCCAGAATGGAAAATGAAGGAGGTGAAGCATTATGCAGCAGAAATGTAGATGTCGAGTTCATAGCTTCACGAGTTTTGCATAGTGTAGGTTTGCAGTCCAAGATTTTAAATTAGGAACAGATTTATGTAACGTGGTCTGTAAATGACTGTGCAGTGAGGTTGAAGAGTATGGGGTACTCGTCAAATCACAGCCAGTGGAGAAGCTTGCTTGCTACAGCAGGAAATGTGTGTCATTTCTTTAGAACCTGCTGATTAGGAACGGCTGCCATGTGAAGCAGTTGTACAGGGTGCATCCTCTGATGTTAGCAACCCACTGGAGCTTCCTGTGGAGCTTCCCTCGGAGCAATTGAATTTCAGATAGATTCATTCCTTTAATTAAGCATATGAAAGCATTCTTGCAAAAAACAATTTTCAAACAGATATTCTGCTCATCTTTCTCCAACGAGTCTAGCCCTCCTCCTGCAATTTGTGTCTGGGGGAAAGAAGGATTGTATGATTTTTGAAATTGGAAGAAATCCTTAGATCCTTCAGTTAGACCTCCTGTGTTGGCAATAGAATGGTGCTAGACTCACAGCGCCAAGAAGTCCAGTTGAGTTGTATTTTTTTAATATATTATAATTTATTTTTAAATCAATATAGATTTCAGTGGAACTGCTCATGCTTCAGATAACATGGGCATGTAAACGTTCTACTGGGTGAAAATCATAATGGTGAGACTGGTTTTTTTTTCCTTTCATTTTTCTAGGAGGTCATTCACAGAGCAAGGGAGAAATATTAGCTACCGTTAAGAGGACTAAGTAAAAATCAATTCTGAAAAACAATTAACACTTGGTTTCTGAATCAGTGGGTGATCTAGGCAGTGTTTTTTTCTGTATCAACAGGAGTAAATCTACTGGTGGGGACAGAAAACGGATTGTGGCTTCTGGACAGAAGTGGGCAAGGAAGAGTTTATTCACTGATTACGAGGAGAAGATTCCAGCAAATGGATGTTCTGGAAGGACTCAATGTGCTAATTACTATATCGGGTTGGTTCCGTGTCTAAAAGTATCTGACCTACGTTGGGGTTGGAAGCAATTAGAGAAGAACTAGGTTATAAACTAGGTTGAGGAATTTCCTCTTACGGAAAATCACAAGATAGTTATTCGTGTTAATAGGAAAACTCTGTTGAATTTTTAACACTTACATTCTCATTTCAGATTCACACGAGTCTCTGGGATATTTCATTACCTGTTTAATGTGTAAAATGGTTTCTGGGAGGTTACGCAGTGTTTCATCTTCTTAAAATGAACTGGTTCTCAACAAGTTATAGTCTGTTAGTCCTTTCACATGTCTGCAAACATCTAAGTGCAATTCTGTTAGAATGTAATTAAATAACCTAGTTCTGTGGCCAGTGCAATGTGTGAACACTAACAGAAGAGTAGTAGATACTGTGAAAACATTGGTAACAGTAAAGGGAGTAGCACCTTCAGCCTGATGGAGAGCTCGGACTTAGCCCTGCAAAGTACCTAGGCCTTTATTGCCTCCAGTTGAGAGCAGCCTTAAAAGAGTACAGAACAAAGCCAGAAGTCCAACAAGGGATGGCTGCCACTTTTCTACAGGCCAGGCTCACTGCAGTGGGTGATGGTGAGAGCTGTTTGTCCTGCATGGTCATTTCAGTGACTTGTGATGTGGTTCTCTAGACTGACCTGCGATCCCAGACTGCTGTTGATCTTACTTACGAACCAAAGCAATAGAAGGACTGAGATAAAAGATGACAAAGTAATTCTCACCCTGAAAGTCATCCAAAGGAAAACAGTTACCTGTAAAGAAGATTGTCATTAGACAATACAACATAATTAATAAACATAATACATAATACAACATAATTAGAACTTTGTTACTGATTCAAAATACCCATGTCATGTCTGTATTCCTTCCTTCACATCAGAGAGCCAGTGCCAGGCAATGTGATTATCTCTGATAATACATGTGTCTACAGAGACCTCTTCTTTGGCCTGGGGGAAGGATTTTAGTCAGATATTAAAATCTTACATGAAGCGTGAGTCACAGGTGCACATGTGCCACATGCTATGGCATTACTTGTATACCAGTTTGCTCCTGAGGGCCAAAAACTCAGGATCCTGCTGACACCAGGCTTTTCTTTTGTTCTGCTGGGCTCTTCTCTCACCATGGCAAGGCACGACGAACTGCTGTACTCAGGTCACAAAACTCCAGGTGCTTTGTTTGTTGTTCTTTTTTTAATGCGGAGGAGACTTTGTGCCTCAGTGAATCGTTATGTCTTTATTCATTTTATGTGTTTATTTTCAAACCCCAGGGAAGAAGAATAAGTTGAGAGTCTATTACCTGTCATGGCTGAGAAATAAGATTCTGCGCAATGATCCAGAGGTGGAGAAGCGACAAGGCTGGGTGCCTGTGGGTGACCTGGAAGGCTGTGTACACTACAAAGTTGGTGAGGTCATTTTTTGTTCTTTCCTTGGAGAGCTGCTTAATCATCCCTTTGCATCCCATGCCACTGGTGTTTTTCTTCAGCTGTGTTTCAAAACTGCATTAGGCTGACTTCTTTTAAACCTCCTTGTTTTACATGGCAGATGCTTTGCTGCCTGTCAGTCCAGATCACATCTCTCCTTGCATATGGTGTTGTGGCTATGTCCTGTGAAAGCTGGAAGAAGGGAATACCAGCACTGTTCAGCTCAGCCAGTGGTTTAGAAATACTGTAGTTACTTAAGACTTTAATTAGGCTGATGTTTTCCACTTCTGTGCATCTGCTTCTGTCTTGGCCCTGAGTTAGCTGCTAGTAAGCTGAAGTAATAAACTGCTAGTAAATTGTATTTGTACAGTGTCCATAGGTGGATGAGATTGGATGCCCCAGACCTCGTGTCTAGTTCTTAAGGACCTAAACATGCCACTGTTTAAACTTAACCACTGGAAATGGTGCTACAGCAGTTGAAATATTGTCTTGCTTTTATTTGGCATTCAAACAGTTCATTCTTGGAGATGAACCATCAGTATTGTGATTGTTTCTGTCTCTTAACTGTGTGAGAGGGTGTAAAGTATAGCACAAGTTTTGCTTTGAAATATGGTATATGAAAGTGGTGTTTTTATTCAAAAACAAAGATAAATGATACAAAGGAGTGCAGGAGACAGTGAGGTGGTTGATTCTCATAAATGCTTTGCTTGACGTTTCTTTGCTTTTACATCTCATTAAAAGTGGTGAGGGTTAAATTCAAGAGAGAATACGTAGCAGATGTGTTGTTTCCTTTGCGGTTAGAGCTGAACACCACATGTTCCACTTCAGTTGCTCGTTTTTGGGTTTGGTGTGTTTTAAAAAAAAATAGTTATTCTAAAATTAGGCAAACATTTGTGAGCTTCTGTTCACATGTGACAAGGCAGTGTCACTGCTTTGACAAAGGCACTGCCGTTTACCTGTTGGTGGACCTTCTTAGAGGTTCCCATCTGCTTTTACAGCCATTTGTCCTGCTAAGGAGAGGTTGGGTTGCTCTGTGTGTCGGTATGTTTTGTTCATTTGTTTTTGTTTTTCCCTTTCTCATCCTTATGCTTTACACTTCTGCTCTACGTTTGGGTCGGTGTGAACTGCTCCTGCTGCAGGCAGCAGCACACCTTAGCTCACGAGTGTAACACCTCCACCTCCTGTAAATCACTGCCACGCAGACACTGAATGCAACATGGAGAGTGCATTACAGTCACCTAGCAGACCAAACACTTGCCTCTGGCAGAGCGAAGGATACCTTAATTTTCAATGCACAATCCTTTGTTTATTCTTGATGGGCCCAACATGAGCTTAACCAACTAGGAAGAATTACTCATTTCTCGTAAAGGCTCACTCATCTCAGAAGCATGAGAGTCATTCACCCACACTAGCACATGGATTTAGCCCCATACAAGAACAGTGAAACAAAAGTGTAGCCTGCAGAGCGTAACAAAATCATTCACCCGCAGTCACCGTTCCTCCAAAAGTACTTTAGTCACAACCAGTAACGTCAGGGTGGGCTCACATTTGGAAAATAAATTTGACTTTGCTGTAGGGTCAGTACCTTTTTTGTTCTGGCTAGTGAGATAAATACATATATGAGATGCAATATGTAAATACAATTTACTATTTACAATTTCGCTGTTTACGAGAGTGGATGGTGATTGGACAAGGGGAATGTTTTCAACTGACAGAGGCGAGGTTTAGGTTGGATCTGAGGAGGAAGTTTGTCACACAGAGGGAGGTGAGGCACTGGAACAGGTTGCCCAAGCAGGCTGTGGATGCCCCATCCCTGGAGGCATTCAAGGCCAGGCTGGACGTGGCTCTGGGCAGCCTGGTCTGCTGGTTGGCGACCCTGCACACAGCAGGGGGTTGAAAGCAGATGATCACTGTGGGCCTTTCCAACCCAGGCCATTCTATGATTCTGAGAGTCATAGGGCTTTACTAAGAGTAAATGAAGTATAGGTATGCAGTCAGGGTTTTCACTGCTGATATTAAACACCAGTGTCCAGAATCCATTGATTTCCCTTGATGGATAATGCCTGCCTCTACCAATAGTCCTTTGAAATTATTTCATTTACTGAGATGGTCTTTGATTTGAGAGTCTGTCTGATACCTAAGGAATTGTTTTTCTTGTATTACAGTAAAATATGAGAGAATCAAATTCCTTGTAATTGCTTTGAAAAGCTCAGTGGAGGTTTATGCTTGGGCTCCAAAGCCTTATCACAAATTCATGGCTTTTAAGGTAAGTGAAACTTCACTTTGGTTCAGATGTAGCACCGTCTCTCATCTCCTCTTTGCTTTTTGTTGCTTTGTATAACATTTAAAGATAAAATGGATGTTCTTCTAAAGAAAATATAGCTCATTTGACATGCATTGGAGATGGCAGGCATAGAACTGTCACAGTCATGATTCTGTTAGACGTGAACATCTCATTTCAGTGCTGTGCCAAGATGTTCATTTGAATTCACAAAGCTGATTCTGATTTCCCTCGGAGGAGGAGGAAATTTAACAAAAACAGCACTTAGCTTAATTTTTGCCTCGTCCATTTCTAGAATCTGGATTCGTTCAAAACACAAGTGAACTATCCAACTCTCTTTGCTACTCAATGCATGGTCCTTACTTAGCTCCTTAAATATAACATGTTAATGCAGGAAAAACAGGAGACTTTTCAGTTCTGAAAGTTCTTAAGATTGTGTACATTAATCTGTAACAAAAAGCTTTGTTGTGTTTTTTCTTCTTCCAGTCCTTCACCTCACTTCATCACAAACCGCTGTCAGTTGACCTGACGGTTGAAAATGGACAAAGATTAAAAGTGATCTATGGCTCTCTAGTAGGCTTTCATGCTATTGATGTGGACTCTGGATCTGTTTATGATCTCTACCTTCCAACACACGTAAGATACCCCAAGAAATTTCATGAATGCCTCTGCTCTTTGGGCTGTATAGTGTTGATAATCTGGTTGAGTGGTGTGCTGTATTTCAAAACACAGGGTAAGAGAATAATTCCTGTATTCCAGGCAGTGGAAATCAACTTTTCATGTGCTTTCATAATAGTGAAGTTCTGTTAAAGGGCTTTTCTTAGATTTAGAATATCTATTTTAATGGTTTAATTTCAGAAAGCCTGTTTAGTGGACACTACTATTTTTAATCAGTTGATCCTGGAAATTAGGACTTCTTTAAAGCATGCAATACAAAATAATATCTCCACGAATTAGGTGACTTTCACAATCTGCAAGTGTTCTTTTCCATCTTGATAACAAGCTGATTACATTATCACTGGAACAAGCTGAAATTTGGCCTGTTTAAAAGGACTGGTGCAGTGTATTTAAATCTTGACCCACTATCAGCATGTTACCTATGCACAGAAGAGTACCTGTACATAGAGGAGCCAGGTGCAAGTAAATTAGATGAGTGTACAGGTGCACCCATATATTTCCTCACCATGGAGCAAACATGCGTTCATTTTACATCATTACCAATTTGAGCTCAGTGTGCAAGATGTGGTTTGCTTCTCAGTCATGACTTTGCAGAAATTCAGCTTCCAGACAAAATAAATTTGCTGATTTTCTTGCTGGTTAGTTGGCCACGAAATCATTCCTTTCATCCAAAGAATGCAGGATTTTCTCGTTCAATTTTCCACTCACAAGTAGGCAGGAAGGTTTATGTGCACATGCTGCATGGTGTACCTGTTTGCTTAGATGATGTTGACTGCTAAAACCCAGCTTCAAGTCATTCCTCTGTAGAATTGAATGTGGAGCTGTGGGGTATAAAGTTAGTGCTGGTTTTGGTTTTGTTTGTTGGGGGTTTTTTTGTTATTTTTTAACCATTCATCTCAGTGTTTTGGGTGTCAAAAGCCACAGAAACATGGGGATGAAATCCAGAAAGCTAGCAGGTTTCCTGGCTCCAGTCTGATGGGAGAATCCCAGCCAGGGAACTCCTGTGCTTGCTTGAAAACCTCCTTGAAGTCAACAGTGCTCTGTATGGGCAGTGATAGCTAATGGCCATTGCCTACTTGTATCCCGGGGCAGTAAGACCTCCAGCAAGTCAAGAGCTTTGAGGAGATGTCAGCCCAGATCTGTGTGTTGCAGCCTGTGCTTTAGACCCTTTTATTCCACACACAACCCCCAGCCCAGGGTTTTCAAAGCAAACCAAAACCCACGCCTTCCTGGCAGGCCGCTCGCTCCGTCGTGCTGCCAAGTGACAGTTCCAGCCCCGCCACACGGCGCTCCTGGTGGCCGCTATCTCTCTCTGAAGGTGATTGTTTATGAAGTTCTCTTGGTTTATAAAGTAATTCTTCTGGCTGTTCAGAACAGTTTGCTGAATCGCCCACTACAAGCTTGTGCTTTTTGGTGTTTAAGGGGCTTATTTGTCGTGTTAGCGGGTTGATTTAGTTCAACAATTAGAAGCTTCCTTAGTTGTGCAACCGTGGAAAATTCACATCAGTTTATAAATCCAAGCATGAGGCCTGCATGCCACCCTGCAAGTTGGTTGCTAAGTGAGGTGAATAATGACTCGTCAGAAAGATCATCAGCGTAATTGCCCAAGATATGAAAGGCAAAGAAAAAACGAAGCTTCTTAGAGACTTCAGCTTCTCAACAGGCTGCAGGTGTAATTATGTATGTGAGGAGAGAGATTTCCCAGGTGAATGTCCTGAGTATGTGGGGCAGCTTTAAGAACGGCTCCCTTCCTGCGTGCTCTTCATCCAGAAATTAGCATGTACTAAAAATATATTTTCCCTTTAGAATTTTAGACCTGACATAAATCTGCTACTACCGTAGCTCTAACTTTTTCAGTGTTTTATTATTTCAAAGAGCATCCTGTAGAGTGGATGATTTTCTCACGGAGCTTTGTGGTGGCAGCAGACCAGACTTCAGCAGGCTGACTGCAGACACTCTTGCTTTCTGGTAGCCTCTTTTCCTGGTTCCCCACCTCTTTCTCCATCTCTTACCTGCTCCGATCGCTCATGCGAGTACCAAGGCAACGCATTAAAATTGCTCTGCGGCTCTGGATACCCGTTCTAGTGTTACGGATAGTTGTTGCGGAGGCACGGAGTCAAGTGGTTGGCCTGAGTGTGTTCAGTTTGGCAAGTACAGCTTCAGTGCTTCTTTACTGTTCTTTGTGCCCTTACGGCATGTGTTCATGTGTGTGTGCTTGCAGGAAAACAGATCTTTGTGTTGCTGGCTTGTGAAAATGATGTTGAAACTCCACTCGTTTGCTTCCTATTAAAAAAAAAACACCATTGCAGTGGTTTAATTTTCTATGTAATTAGCATCCTGTTTGGAGTAGTGCTTTAAAAAACAGAGTTGCTTTCTTACCGATTTTAAGGCTCTCCTTGTTTTCTTTCAAAAATGCTTTCATAAACCCCCACCTCCACAGCTGTATGCTCAGCCATTTGTTTTCTCACCTGGGACGTGCGTCGGCTTGTGGGAGAGAGCCTGGTGCATCCAACAGCTGTTAAAATACTTGGTGTGAGTGACTCGCACTGTGTCTTGCATGCAGAACACGTATGCTGAACAGCATTTAAAGAAGGACCTACTGGTAGTGAGGAATGTTGGAAGTGAAGGATGTAGGGCAGCTTGTGTTTGAAAGGTCCAGGTAACTTTTCAGCTTGATGTAAATATTGTTATATTTACAGGTTTTTTGGAGATAGGGAAGTAGCATGGAAAGTGAAAGCACTGATTTCCTGTAATGTGGAAGCTTTTGTCCTTCCTCCATCTTCTGAAATAACTGAATTCAAATTTATTTTACCTTTCTTCTACTTATATGATGCAGATATTTTGTGAATGAATAAGTATTATTGTGTCTCAGAGACTCCATGAAGCCAATTAATACTGGTAAATGTAAAGTAAACATTCAACAGGGATCTGTTTGCAAATGTACTGTAATATCTGAAGGAGGAAGGAGAGTAGAAAACCCATTTCAGAGGCTAACCAGCAAACTGTGCAGCTTTTCTGAGAACAGGTCTCTTTCACTTTCCATGCATCAGGTCTCTTTAGTGCTCTGCCAAGCAAGCTGGATTGATGTAATCGCTAAAACCGCGGTCTGTTTTCTGATATCAATCACATAACATATGATCCTAGATCCAGGGAACCATTCGCCCACATGCCATTATCATCCTCCCGAATACCAGCGGAATGGAACTTCTACTCGCCTACGAAGATGAAGGCATCTACATTGATATATATGGGCATTTCACTAAGGAAACAGTTTTGCAGTGGGGAGAAATGCCAGCATCTGTAGGTACGTATGAAAAACAGCACTTAAGTGTAAGATTCTGCTGCATGAAACCTGACTTCTTTATGAGGTTCTGTCTATAGCGAAGTGGTTACGTGGCACATAAAGCAACTTCTGAGTAAACCAGGTATCTGAGGAGTAAAGAGAGTTAGGTATGCGTGTGCTCAGACAGCCAGTGACTGCTGTAGGTCTTCTCGTTTGGATCACAGAGTTTGTGCTCGTCCTGCTGCTCACTGCATCATAGCTGTGCTGTGCCGCCAGGCTTTGCTGAGGCTGCAGCCTACCGTAAGGTCTCACAGAGAGTTGTGTGAATCATACAGAAAGGGGCTCGTGTCACAGCCCACAGCACTTGATGTAAGAATTCACAACTGTAGAAAGGCGGGTTATTGAAAAGGTTTGTAACAGCTGTCAAACGGCCCCTTGATTTTATCGCAGGGTATTTCTAAGAGATTCTCAGTCTCTTCATTTCCAGTGACTCTGGAGGAGGAGGTTCTCGCTGTAATTGTAGCCAGGACAGCTGTTTGCTTCACCTTCCCCAGAGGGCTTCCCCTTATCAGCGTGAGGAAAAACAAGAACAACACAGGCAGATTTTTGTTTTTATTATTTGTTGCTTTTAATTTATTTTCTGGCTCGCTCCAGTTCTCCTGTATCTTAAAACAAACATACAAACAAACAATAAAGCCCGAGACATTTAGACTGTTCAAAAGCAAATTATTCGCTTGCCAGGAACTGGATGCTGTAGTGAAACACTGAGAATGTTCACTTTTCTCCTTCCAATTCTAGCTGGGTAATTTTAGCAAAAGCCCATTACAATCAGTAGAGTTACACCCTTGAGTAAATAGAAGGTTTGTCATTTGTGGAGAGTTTTCAACAGCAGTGGGAGCATGAAAGCAACCACTGGAACACAGACTGCGACAAGAGAACTCGTTGTTTTCGCACTGTTAGAATCAAACTCAGGACCAAAACTGCTTCACTTCCAGGAATGAGGCACAAAGATATAAGCTAACTCCTAGTATTACAGCATTACAGTATTTCCTTCCTCCAGATTTGCCTTTTTCTGCTTTTCAGCCCGTATCTGGAGCTGCGGGGCATAACTAAAATTCACTGTTTCTCATATGAATATCTAATAGTCGTATGAATAAATTGTATTTTACACCCACTCCGAATTAATATTAGACATCCATAAGAAATAATCAAAGAACAATTACTCAGGAAGGGGAGGAAGAGTTCTAAAGAGAAGTACTGAACATACCTGAAAGCTGCATTGAAGAATTACAGATGAATTTCATTTTGGGACATACTTCATTAAGCCTTAATAAAAGCATCAAGCTGGTCACTGTTACTAGATAATTAGCCAAAGCGTTTCAAAGAAGATACATAAGGAACAAAGGGCTTTCTTACATCCTGCTCTAGAAAGAGAGATGGTGCAAGAATGGGTGCATGTATTTATGACTCCTAGTTAGAAATCTGCACTTTGTGACACTGGGCACTGGCTGCGCTCAGAGCTTTCTCCCTTCATCTGGACAGTCTGCAGGAATGCCTCAGCAGCGGCCCAGAGGGAGCATCAGTCCCTCGTGCTGCTGGAAGTACTGAATCATCAAACCCACAGAGATGTGAGACAGGTTTGTCAAGCATTCTTGTGCCTGGGAGTCGCGCTGCCTCCGCTTCAGTAGAAACTTCCTTGCCTTGAAGTGAAGCGTCACCACTTTGGGCCAGCTGAGCTTGTGATCCTCTGTGCCAGCTCATTGCTCTGAGTTCTGTCTGCATCTGCCTAGGTATGATGCTCTCAGTCTCTCAGGATTGGTTACATCTTAAGAGAAGGAGTGCTGTTTGGGCACTCTACACACTTTCATGCAGCCATTTGTCTTCTATCACTGCGATAATCATCTGCACAGAAAGCCATCAGTACAAAATCACCCAGACGCTTACGGTTCTGGGGCAGTCCTACAGATAGTGGTTGGAGCAAACATTTCTGGAGGTAGTACCCTGTCTGATGAATTCTGCTGTACCAGGAGTCTTGCACGTGAATTGTTGGAGAGACTGCCACCAGCAGAGGGGAAAGCATCCCATCTGGGGACAGGTAGATAGGATGGGTGCAATAAAACATCCTACTGAGACAGGAGAGGGTGAGTTCAAGGCAGGGCTTAAGATGGTAAGGTTAGGAGAGCTGAGCAAACAGATGGCTCCTTGTCCACTTCTTAGTTTAATTATTTTGAACTAAAATGTCTGCAGTTGGCTCAGTGCATCTTGACTACTAAATAGATAAATAAAAACCCCATATTATAACTGAGCGATTTGGGGCAGGGAAACTAAATATAGTTGCTCCCACAATCTTCCAATTGGGACCTCTATGACCTGTCTGTTAATAACAAATTGGAGATAGGAAACTCAAATCCACTGGGGAATTAAAATTGTGTAAGTAATCTATCCACCTTTAATCTGAAAGACATTTCGTATATGTGGGGCTAAGTATAAATAGGGCTGCTGTATTTTTTTCTATAAAACAAGATTTAAAAAGGGTTGAAGAAACATGAAGCTAATAAGATTTGGGAGCACCTTCTGCCCTTTTGTGTGAATAATGAATTATTTACAGCACGTCTTGGAGGGCTGGCACAAAACCAGGTACTCCAAAAGAGTGGGGAACCCACAGAGGTTCTGATTTCCTTTGCTGGGTGCATATTAAAAGCAAGAAGGACTTTGTGTGGAGAAACTATGCTACCAAATGCTGGTTGTAGTACTGTATCAGTGCTGTATGGATTATCCTTAGCAGAAGTTGAAATACTTGCTGTCCAACTCATGCTCAGAAAATACCTGCTTCTGGCTGAACGATTTTTGTTGCTCAGATCTCCTGCCCAGTTTTTCCAGCAAACGGCACACAAACAAGCAGCCCTTCACCCTGCCCACATTTCTGGCTTTTCCCAAAGAGGAAGGACTTAACAGAAGTCATGGTTTCATAGAGCACATGGGGTTTGACTGAAGGGTCAAAGAATGACTCATTAGAAGTAAAGAAGGACTCAGTTTTAAGATCTGTATGGTCTGTAATAGCTGCTATCTTTCACTGTCAGCAAAGTCACTGGCCATACTGCTTGTAAAAGTTCATGCCCAGCTGCATACTTGCCTGAAGCAATTTTCTCTAACATGTACAGAAAAGCAAAATTCAGACAGGTTTTTTTTGCACTGAATTTCACATATGCATATGCTGACTCTCTCCAAAACTGAAGCCAGTACATCATTGTACTCCATAAAAAGGAATGTGATACAATGACATAGGCATACCAAAATGGGTCAGAAACTTTTAATTCATATTCAGTTTGTTCACTTCAAACTTCTTGGCTTATTTGGAATCAGTTACCTGGGGAATTTTAGGAGTCTCCATCACCAGAAGCTTTTAAGGTTTTTAAGGTGAGACAAACAACTATCAGAAGTGATGCCAGTGTGGTGCAGAGATGGGTGGAAGAGAAGGTGCAGTAGGTCCTTTCCTGCCCTATTTCTGTAACACTAATCAGAAAATCCTGACTTCCTGTTATTTTGCTAAAAGCTGGCCTGATTTTGCTCTCGTGCACAGATAAATTGATGATAACTGCTTAGGGCGGTGAGTCACATTCAGTGCATTAGATCAGAAGAGGGATTTTTGAAGGGAAAAAAAACAAAACTGAAAAGCTACAGAAGGGAAGTAAGGTTCTAGCAGTACTTGGGCTGGCTCTGTGATACAAAGGGCACTTCTCAGACTGCTGTGCTGCTGATGTGAGAGCAAGAGATCGCTAGCTCACGTCAGCAGCACTTCATAGAAGCTAATGGCTTCAATATGGCTCAGTTATTTCTCTCACCTTTTCTGCCTCCCTCAACCATTTCCCCTTGAAGCAGTCACTTCCATGAGCGGGGGCTCTCCTCGGCCTAATGCTTCACACACAGTGTAAACAGGAAGCACCAAGTAGGTGGTCTTGCCCCAGTTTTAGAGCAATCTTAATGCTTTCACGATGTTAAGAGACTGATTCCGATCCCACTTCCCTGAATTGAGTTTATGGTGTGCATTCTTTGATCTCCAGGGAGTAATGCTGGGATAGATGTCGTAACAGGAAGCACAGCTCGGGCACCACTGCTGGTCTTTGGCATACATGGCAACAGGGGTGAGGCAGGGGACACTCTGGCATTGCTCCAGAAGTGTAAGCAGTGTTGGCACACTGCTCTGAGCTGGCACACGCCTTTTCTGCCGAGCTATCCGAAGGACGTGAGCCGTTCACTCTGCCTAGCATTGCTGGAAACCAGTACAGTCTTGCACTGTAACATAAACATGCTTCAGTTTTAACAGCTGGAAGCAGAGAATATAAAGCTTGTTGATGTGGAAAGTGGACTCAAAATAACTATTCCAAACTTGCTTATAGGATAGGAGTTTTTTTCGGAATAAGTAGACTTCAGTCTGAGTATCTGATCTGCTGGCAATCGATTCCACGTGGCACACTTGTATTTTAGGGTAAGTGCTCTCACGTGGGAAGAATATCCAGACTCAGCACTGAATTTTGAATTCACAATCTGCTGCCCTCCAAATTAATTTCCATGTATACCCTAGCCCTTATGTGTGGACAACCCCACAGATGGTATAGTGAGGTCTTTCTGTTGGCATTTATGTCTTCAGATGAGAAAAAGTCTGCTTGATTCTGCCATAGGAATGAGTGACCCAGTCATCCAAGGCCTTCTATTTTGGATGACCTAGAGGTTGTAGCATAGGCTGACTAAGCTGTTACTGAGAGCTGCAAGGATGATATCAAGTTGACATCTGCCAAGGGCATTGATACAGCTGATACAGAAACAGGGTACTGACAACCTGAGTGCAGATTTCACAAAGTAGAAAAGATAGGAAGGAGAATTACGAGTGGATTAGGCCTTTGACATTGGATGTACATACTAAGCTGTGCAGCCACAGAATATCTTCATGCTGTATATAAACAATTGGATATATACAATTGTTTACACCTCCCTTAATGTCCCACCCTCCCGAATCATAGCCAAACTGTGTGTGTGTCTGCTGTATTTAAAAGCTATGTTTGAAAATGTTAACGCAGTGTCAGTGGTTGCAAAAAACAGCAGATGTATTATATTGTATCATCTTTACTTTTATGGTCTAAGCCTACTTTATTGCAAGGCTTTAAGAAACAGACATTGCTTGCATTAAAAATGTAGGACAGGCAGGCACTGAAGCTAAAAAACCAGTCAGTTGCACACATTCCAACTAGACCATTTCAGAGTGCCACAAATCTCAGACTAATAAGAAGACAATTCATAGCTGAGCAAGAATAATTTCTGAGTGTTGGCTATCTAGAGCATAAATAATGTGTTTTGTGCCGTGGAAGCCAGTACATACAATAGTCAGAGGTCTTCCTTTGAAACGGTGCCTAATTTGAGATCTGTGTTGTTAACTCCTTCAGTGCTATCCTGATTTCTCATCAAACTGCCAGATTCAAAGGGAATAACACAGTGTGCTTCCACAGTGCTGGAGTATCTCCTTGCGTTATGTGCAGTATCTTCAAAAGCAAATGATGGGAAGACAGTAGCTAAAAGGCACCAAATAATGGCACCTTATGTCTGCAGGGAGCTGTTGGAGAGGAGGGCCACAAAGATGATCAGGGGACTGGAGCACTTCCCCTGCGAAGACAGGCTGAGGGAGCTGGGCTTGTTCAGCCTGGAGAAAAGAAGGCTGGGGGTGACCTCACTGCAGCCTGCAGTACCTAAAGGGAGCCTGCAAACAGGAGGGGAATCAACTCTTTGAAAGGGGAGATGACAGCAGGACAAGAGGAAATGGTTTGAAGTTGAGGGAGGGAAGATTGAGGTTGGATGTCAGGGGGAAGTTCTGTACTATGAGAGAGGTGAGGAGCTGGAACAGCTGCCCAGAGAGGCTGTGATGCCCCGTCCATCCCTGGAGGTGTTCAAGGCCAGGTTGGATGGGGCCCTGGGCAGCCTGGGCTGCTGTGAAATGTGGATGTTGGTGGCCCTGCCTGTGGCGGGGGGTTGGAGATTTGTGATCCTTGAGGTCCCTTCCAACCCTGGCCATTCTGTGATTCTGTGATTCGATAGTCCCAGATTTGAAAGTATTTAGGTTTCAGACGACCTCAGACTCAGTAGTTGACATGTACATACCTAATACATACCTAACTTCCTCATGCACTGGTACAGAAAGATAACTGAATTTTTTCTTGGACGTGTGCTGTGAAAGGATGAGATACAAAATGAGCACAGGTTGCAGCAAGAGAAATTCCAGTTAGGTGTTAGGAAGACATGTTTAACCACCAATGTCACAAAGCACTGCAGGAAGGGCACAGAGGGGTTGTGAAATAAATACCCTTCAAAACATGACTGGACAAGATCCTCAGTAACCTTGTCTAGTTTAGCCCTGCTCTGAATGGGAAGTTGCACAAGATGCCCTTCACAGCTTTCTCCCCACGTTTTGTGATTCTAAAATATATAATGATGCATACTTTAGGTAAATGTAGAGTCCAAAATAAGTCTGAGAAACTGAAATTCGGTTGCTCTTCCCAAGAGATTTTGTGTAAACTTAAAAATCATCCGTAATACATTGTTATCAAACAGAAATGTTTCAAAACCGTATTGATATAAACAAGGCAAGAATCAGTTTTTCAGCTGTTAAGTAGCTAATTTTCACAGCCTGTAGCACTCATTTCTCAAATCTGCAGTACAAAAAAAAAAGTTTGTAAGAAAAAGAAAGAAAGGTTCCAGCCTCTTGAGTGAACTGAAGAGGAGGGGTTACCTGGAGCACTGTGCTCACTCTTCTATAGAGGAGTTAAAACAAAAGGCAGTAGTACAGCTAGAGATGGAGACATCAGAAATACAAAGAAATAGAATTACAGCAAAGGGAAAACTAATTAAAAAAAAAAAAAGCTTACCATTAGAAAACTTCAAAATTCTGTCCAGAACTGCTTTTCAAACACAAATGTGCCAGCATCCCCAGGGAGAGGCTTCCCTGCTGCACCCTCAGCAGCTCTGGCTTTACAGCACCGCTGCTCGTCTCCTTTCAAGCTCTGCATTGTAAGCTAGGATTTAGCCCTTCAAAACATATCAGCAAAGTCTTTGTGCACGAATCCCTTTTTTGAAGCTAGTGCTGTATCCCAGCTGTAGACTGAGCTCTCACGAGTGACTGTAGCTGTGTTTGGGCTGCTTTCTGTAAAAAATTCTCCCATGGGTTAGAAATAGTACACAGGAATTAGTAATCACAAATAGTAGCAAGCAAGTATATTGTTGGCATTTTTTAACTTACCAAATCCGTTTCTTTTCTTCTTATAGCTTACCTTCAATCTAATCAGGTCATGGGCTGGGGAGAGAAGGCGATTGAACTGCGCTCTGTGGAAACAGGGAATCTGGAAGGAGTATTTATGCACAAGAAAGCGCAGAAGCTAAAATTTCTGTGTGAAAGAAATGACAAGGTACTGAGATGACTGCGGTGTGTTGGCTGAAACAAAAACAACTAATAGTAAGACTAAGACCATTCAATGTTTTAACTGCATTTTTACGTTGGTTATTTCTCACCTTAACACGTGTGGACATGTGAGCCCACAAAGCAGTCTCTGGGGATATTCCACTCATGGACACAGCCCTGCTTTATCCAGAGGTGTTACGACTGCTTTCCACATAGTTTTCACTGATTTTGAAGGCGATAGCAAATACGGACAGTTTAAACTGGGCAGACTTGGGCAAAGCAAGTGCAGTGGGCAGCCTGGGAGCCAGCACCGGTAATGCCCAAAGCCAGGACTGCCCTCCTGTGCTGCCGAAATGGCATACGTGCAGAGCAGCCAGCAGTGTCCAAACAGACTGACACCACCAGCAAAACGAGGCCACAGAACACTCTCTGATACTGCAGGCACTAGAATATGTATGGATAATCAAGTAGCATTTCTTGCATGTGGTATTACAGTGCTTGATAAATACTATCTGAAACCTGTTTAGAAAAACTAGTCCCCCAGATTGCTTAGCTTCTTTTAACCCGTGTTCTTGTGACTTTCCAAATAGAAATATTCCATATAGTGCTGGCTGTAGCACAAGTTTCATTTTTAGAAGTTCCTCATGGAATCAACATTGAGTTGTGATTTCTATATCCTTACACTTGAGACTCTGGTGTTCTCTCAGATTTCCTGTATGGGTAAAAACATTGTTGTAAATGTAATCTGGCAGTAACCTCTCTTTTTTCTCTCTCCCTTTCTAGGTGTTCTTTGCATCTGTACAATCAGGAGGCAGCAGTCAAATTTACTTTATGACTCTTGGTCAAAATGTACTATTCAACTGGTAAATTGCATCAGAATGAAGGATGCTTTGAAGTTCCCTGTAGCTAGCTGTGTAAAATGCTTGGAGGTAATACGTATGAATTTGCACTTTTTACCTACAAAAATCTTGTCATTATTATCAAAATTCATATTCTTGCAGTTTGGAAAGAGTTCTATTTTCCTGTCAAAATCTTGTAAACACATTTAGCTCGTCTTCTCAAACACGTCGCAAGCAAAGACTGTATTCATAGTGTTAGGAGAGAGCAAATTTAATGAAGAATGTATCCAATATAACAAGCTCCTGTACTCTGGTGAGTGCACAGTTTCTTTTATTACAGATAATCTAATGTTATCATCTCTCTTTTTCAGACAGCCACATCTCTATATAGATACGAAAACACAGGTTGGATGGCAAATCAGAATCTGTTTTGAATTGGTTTTTAGCTTGTTATGTATTTTAAGCAAGTCGTCATTGCTTCATGAGGACTTGCTTGTCTGAGTCATCAGTGAAAGAGCAGATCTTCATGAAGGGGCCTGGTGCAGTTCAGGGTGCAGAGGGCTCGTGTCCTGTGGCCGAGAATGGGTGTTTTTTCCTGCAGCTGTAGAGGCAGCTGCCTGCAGCCTCGTGCCCTGCGTGGTGGATCTTACAAAAGGCAGGGAGCAGACTTTGTGTTTCTCTCAGGGCTGGAAGCCTGAGCCAATAGACACAGTTACTGTAGAACGTATTTGTAAAAACAGTCTAAATAGAAGTTTGTCTTAATCATATACGCAGTACGGAGCAGAACTTGGAACTTTTACTCAACCAAGGGCCCCATACTCGTGGGAGTTGATTCAGAGGCACTACCTGTGTACATAAGCCACAGGATTAGGCACCATCTTTTCTTCCTTGCTTGCTCTTTTAGCAACAAGTCTTCATGTATTTGTATGTAAATATAATCTTTCCAAAATGGATATTAACAAATGTATTATGAATATAGTTATGAAAATATCCAAAGAGTTAATCTATTATAAATAGAAAATATAAATAATTTCAGGTGCTTTCTATGCTAATTGCATCAAAATAAAGCTGCATCCACTAGCGTTATCAGTGCCAGTGTTTCTGCATAAACTTTGTTCTCAGGGGCATGTAACTTGGCCATAAAACTACGCAGAGGTTCTGTGATGAAGTCGTAGGTTTTGATGCAGTCATCATTTAGCTCATTTTCGGATATGCTTTGAGAGTGTAAAGCATCAAATGTAACACGAAAGAGCTTATTCAAGACATACAGTATGGGTGACGCTGTAGGCAAAAGTGGAATTGATAGCTACAGTGTTTGGAAGCAGGCGTTTTATTACTTGAAATAGGTGATACTGAAAGGTGCGGGGAAAGCGTATTGGAGTATCTCTGGTGTCTACCTCAAGGATGATGATACACAATTTACTAAGGGGAGAAGTGAAGTTGTTAAAACTGGTAGCCCTTTTTTTACAGCGTGTCAAGCTAAGGCAGTGTCAGCAGTCGTTTGTGACTGACCGGTGCTCAGAGCGCGGCCGTCAGCTCCAGCACTGCTGTCCTTGTACAGAAGTGCAGCGCAGAATCAACGCAGCGAGTCCTCGGCCCTTCCCGCAGTGGCTGTTGTGCTGCTGCAGGCAGGTGGGAGATGCCTGCACCACTGCTTGTCCGTGTTCTTTGGGTATGCGGCAGCCTGCACTTTCCGAAGTTGTCGACCTGGCCCTTCCCATGAGCACTAGCTTATCTCAAAACGTATAGTGGTTTTTATGAAGTATTTTCCTCTGCAGTGTTTTAACTTAGAGAAGCCTAAGCCTTGCTAGAGTACACCTGCAGTTAAAGTAAACGTAAATGCAGGCAAGTAATCTGCTTGTGTGCACTTAAAATCCAAGCAGTGGGCAAAGCTGCATGAAACAGGTCTCTGTCTCTGATATTCCTACCTGGTGTCTGTGTCAGGGCCGTGTTTTTTACCTGGCTCTTTGCTACTGAGCACTGCGTTTATTTTGATCAATTTTTACCAAAAACAAACAAACAACAGCGAGAGAACAGAAACAAAGATGAAAGTTACAGGGAAAAGGAAAAAAAAATTACAATCAATCAGAAATACGATTTACTTGCTTTTACTTCCAATAAAAAGTCTAAGAAACTGTGAAGAAAGAACACCTTTCATTTCATACCCAGTGGGTGTGCAAAACTTGCTTGCAAAACTGCTCTTGCCGTAAGCAATCAGTGACCCAGGCTGCTCGACAGTATTTTAAAGTGTGCTTATCACAGCAGCCTCCGCATTACATGGCAGGCATATGAATTACTCCCCTCCTCCCACGTTGGTGCCAACAGGTAAGGAGCAGATCTTCTTGGTGCTTGGCCCTTGTTTGAAAGGATTTAGCAGAGAACAATGGAAATTTAGGCCATCCTGCGCCAAGGGGCTAAAGAAGCAAAATGCCATCAAACTTGTTTAATATTACTGTAACAGCAAAGTGTGACAGTAAGAGGGTACTGTGTGAAAATGTTGAGCTCCACACCAGGAAATAACCAAAGCGAGCTTAAGAGAAGGAAGTTGCGCTACTGCAGTAAGATTTGAATCTCTCGTTCTGCTTCCTTCTGTTAGTCCTTTTCTTTTGAGCTGATTCAAGTCAGTGGATTGGACTTTCGCTTTTCACTTTGCATGTAAAAACACTGAATTATTGAGTTTACAACCATCTGTAAATATGGAAAAAATCAGGACCTTAGAGGTGAATGCTTATAAAGGATTTAGAAGCAGTATTCCGAATAATAATGGCAGTTGGGTGTAACAAGAACGTGGTATTTCCTCTTTATCAGAGAAAAAATTAGAGTGGGTGAGGATGAGAAAGAGCCCAGAGATGTTGAAAAGAGTGTGTAAGTGAGAGTGTAAGTGGCTGAAGAGGAGGGAGAAGCTGAAGAAAATGAACAGGAGTAGCCAGAGGGAGGCAGTGGATGTCTGGACCAGGGTATTGCTGTGGGAGGAATGAGAGGTTATGAAATGTTACAGAAAGTAACCAAAGTATGTGGAATGGCTGGGTGGTCTGAGCACTGAATGGCAGCGATCTGAGTGGCTGCAGCTTAAAGCAAAAGTTCAAACGCTCAAGATAAAAAAATTCCAGAGCTCCAAGGTTTTCCTGGCATAAATTTAACTATGCAAAATGCATATCAAATTTTGTTTCGTTTTGTGAGGAGTTTCTTTAGCGGAAAGTTAGTGCAAATACCACTAACTTTTGATACCAAGGAGGGAACTGCTGAACTAAGTATGGTTTTCCAGCAATGTCTCTTCGACCCAACGCTCCAGGGACAGAAGGGCAGAACATTCCAGCTTCATATCAGTATTCCACTGGTACATGCAGTATTCTAATGGCAGGTGGTGCTCCTACCATTGCATTTGCCCTAACGAGTCTGCACTAATACTGCATCAAGATAGCAGTACTGTATGTGCCTGCTTTAATTTGAAGAGCAGTGAACTCTGTTCTACAGCCTGAACCTCGGCATACGACTTCAAAAGCAGGGAACAACGCAAGCTGTGTACTGTACATCATGTATGTGGGTTTTTTATTGTTCCCTAATGTAAAACCGAAACTAATAAAAAACTGCTTTGAAAATCAAAACTATCATTGGTCTTGTTAGATTCTGTTACATTGGCATAAGCTATTGCAGAAGTCATAGAAAGTGTTGGTTTGTTTTCCAAATCCCGTGAGTATGGCTATTTCTGCCTGTATCTGCCCATAGACATGAAATAATACACATCCTTGGAGGGGGTAAAGATATTGAGGAGACAGTGAGAGTTCAGACTGCACAGATTGTGAGTGAGAGCCAGCACTGTGCTGTGTGTTACTAACGAGCTTTAGCAGTGAGTTTCTGTGCTCCTGCCTTCCTCTTGCACAAATGCCCAGTGGAACTGGAGAGACACAGCAGCTTGCAGACACCTGGCACTGCAAGAACTGGTTTTGTGTTCCTGTATCAGCCTGAGGGCCTGGTTAGTCCATTCTTAGGCATGCTCACAGAGTCTTCATTGCAGCACATGAAGTGTACTGCTCTGTCTGAGCCGTGAGCACATCGTAGCTCCGTCACTTCAGAGTGAGAATTAGGAAATTTTCCATTTATGCCAGCATTGGTGTTGGAAAGGGTAAGGGCAGAAGGGGAGATTTCTCCAGAATATTTATGATGGAGATGAGTGTCGTTCATCCATGTTTCGTCTCCTCCATGCTAGCAGAGCACACTGCCTCCAGCATTCAGTATATAGAATGGACTCTGTATTCTAAGTTTAACCATGGTTGCTTGCTTGAGCACTGAGCTTAGTTTACCCAGTGTTCGTAGCACCAGAAGTTCTTTCTGAGCTTCATTGTCACTCAGTTCATTCTGAGTGTCATACAGTGCACCAGGATTCTTCCACACCAGTAACTCCAAATGAGTTTCCCTCCCCAGCACAAGAAACATCAGGCTTCAGTTCTAGTGCTGTTCTGCCTGAACAAGTGCTTCCCTCTGCTATTTGATTTCCTACTCCCAGATCAAAAATGATTGCAGTATGAACAGGGAAGCAATTCTGGAATTCCTCCTTTGCCTGCACCAATAACTCTGCTATAAAGGAACTGCAGTGATTCATTTATGCATTGTTCGTAGATTTGGAGATGTCACTAATATTGAAGAAAAACATCTTGAAATAAGTGTCATGGTTGTTTTTTTTTTTCCTGGAACAACTGTGAAAAACCATGTAGTTCTCAGCCCCAGATATGCATAAAGAGTTTCAGGTGCTGACCCAAGCATCGAATGTTTCAGAGGTGTGGCTGTGGTTTCCGTCTTCCACATCAATTACCAGACTTTCCCCTCCCCCTTAGCTGACATTGTTCTAAGATGGTTCTGTGTACTAAGGGCAGTATTTGTCTGGTTCGTGTTAGTTTTTACAAAAAGATGAACAAATTTCTCCCTTCACAAAAACAGACAGATAAACAAGCAGTCTTTCGCCTAAAAAAGTTTCAGGAACAAGAACTTGAAAAGTAGTCAGCAAACTGCTCTTTGTAACTTCTGCCATTACTGTGAAAATAGCAGCTCTTTTGCCATTCCTATTAACACTTCCGCATTTTTGCCGAGTTATAAATGTACAAATTAATGCTGACATGTACTCACTCTGGGCTGTGGTAAAAGATGACCTCCCTGAGTCCTGGCAGGCACGCTGCCCCAGCCTGAAGGGCCTGCTCATAAGTTTCCCAGCTGCTCCCACTCTAGGCTTGGTGTGCATACCCCAGCCAGAAGCCAGTACTAAAGGTCGTGTGAGAAAGGAAACCCAAAATGATCACATCTGAACAAGTGACCCCTGCTAGAGGTCTGCAGCCAATCTGGACAAAATGCCCAGGGATGTCAGATGACAGTAATATAATCAGAGCAAATATAGGTAATCCCAACTCTAACCTGCAAGGATTAGGTTTGGGAGTTGGGTTACCCTGCCCAGTCAAGCAGTAAAAAGATTTTTGTCTCCTTTGGATCCATGTACTAAGCAGATCCCTAAAGCAGGTGCTACAAGAAATGACAAAGGGACCTCCATTGACAAAAAATCTGCCCTCCTCCTCCGCTAATGCTCAATGGCATGAACCGACTGACGTGCAGGTAGGAGTGGTGAGCCAGAGTCTGGAGAGTACTGTCATCTCCTCCTACCCTTATACAGGAATATGCTGTGGTAGATGCTAACGAAATGAAAAGCAAACTGGGCCCAACTCTGGCGCTTGTCTGTGAGGCAAATCATTACAATTCAATTTATTTGCAACAAAGTAATATTATCCATGATCCTCTCCTGCTCCCCACCCAGGTGTTCCAGAGCAATACTGCTACAAAAACTGGTTGCAAGCTGCTAGAAACTGAGCACACAGGAGCAAGTTCCAGACTCCATCCATATACTGATTCAGGTGACACAGCTTCTGGCATAAAAGCAAATCATGGAAGAGATGCACACTGGATTCTGAAACAGCTCTCTGACATCAGTAGATAAGACCAGGTCTTTTCTTGACCTTTCTTAAGGTAGCAGTCAAGATTGAGTTAATAGCGGAGTTACTTAGTGCCCTTCTGGTAAGTCTGCATCCTTTGTTTCATGCTGTGCATGCTGCAAGGTGCTGCACAGAAACAGTATCAGTGTCCAAAAGCAATCCTGAGAAGGTCATCAGGTTCTGTTAAACAAAATTACCAACCATTTGTTTAGAATCTGTGGGGAAGGGAAGGCATTAGCAGGCACTAATAACAGACAAACAAAAGAGAGGAAATTCCTCTCCCTGGAAAGAAACACCCTGCCTTAAGAACCCTTCAAACCTATTGTGACTGCTCATATTAGAACTGTGCTGATAAACATGTATCCATGTTGAATATAAAGGCATAGATAAAATAATTTCTGTGACAAGATAACACTTCTACAAATAAAGTTATGCAAATCTAGGGTTTGGAGGTTGTGTCTCATATTATTAAACCAAAATATATTCTCTCGTGTGCTCTGTACTTTGTACAGCCAGGCAGTGATGCAACTACACAGCAACAGTGCAAACTGCCCAGCATCCAACAGCTGTAAGCTGCTTTCTGCTACTTGTTGCTACTGGAGCTCACCCAAAATTACATTGTAATTTTATTTTATACTAGAAAGTACTTTGCTACAAGCTACCGCACTGTTTTGGAATTCATTTTTTTCTCCGAAGACCATCATAAAGCTGGATTACAACCTCAGTGTCAGGTCTAGACAGCTGGATTTAAGTGAAACACGAGCAGTGCAGTGAGTTCACGGCCCACCAGCAGAACAATCTGCCTGCTGGTCATCTGCTGCTTTACTGAGCTGCTCCTCAAACGCACAGGGTTGATTAAAGGGCAAGAGCACGTCTTCTGGGCAATCGCCTCAAAAGTTATGCATTATTTAATCGTTCCTGATTATTGCACAGATTAGGTTAACAAAAGGAGCTAAGAGGTAGCGATGAAAAGCACTGGAAAGGCTGCTTTTTGTCAGAGTGCTCTGTGACAAGCAACTGCGTTCTGCAGTGAACTCGGCGATCCGGTGCAGCAGATAATTTACTTCTAAACCCGAAGCATCCCGTTGCGTGCTCTTCATTTCTGTATTAAACGCAGTGCTAGCTGGACCTCTGCTGGCGAGAAAGAAGGAAAGAAAGCAGGACGGAGTCAGCGCAGCAAGGAGCCGTCACCGATCTCACGCCGCACCGCCGCTCGGCGCCGTCAGCCGCAGCCACACAGCCGCAGGTGCAGCGCTGCCCGCGGACGCGTCCCTCACGGCCGGAGCCGCGCTCGGGACGCGATGGCGGGAAAGGCGCCCTCACGCCGCCCCCGGCCGAGCAAGCCCGGGCAGGCCCCGCGCCGCCGCTTTCCCGCCGTACCTCCCCCGGCGACCGTTAGCGGCGTCGCATGGCAAGCGGCGCGCGCGCGCAGAGCCCCGCCCCGCCCGCCCGCGCCATAGCGGCGCCGCGGCTCTGCCGCTGACGGGAGCGGGCCGAGCCCGCCGCCGCCTCGCGCCGCCGCGGCCCCGGGCGAAGGGGCCGCCATGCAGGAGCCCGAGCCGGAGCGCCCCGCCGAGGAGAGCCCGGGAGAAGTCACGGCGGGCGGGGGCCCGCCCGGCGAGGAGGCCTCGTGGCTGCGGCGGCTGTCGGAGGAGGTGCGGAGCGGCTCGCGGCTGAGCGCGGCCCCCTCCGAGCCGCCCGCGCTGACGGTGGCGGCGGTGGAGCGGTACCTGGCCGAGGCGCCGCCCGCCGCCCCGCGCTATTGGTACGACGTGACGCTGGCGGACGGCGCGGGGCAGGAGCGCTGCTACCTGGCGCCGCGCCTCAGCCGTCTGGTGCAGCGCGCGCACCTGCACGCCGGGGCGCGCGTGCGCCTGACGCGCTGCTCCTACCTGTACGACGAGCGGCGGCTGCGGCGCGGCCTGCTCTGCATCGAGGCGCTGCAGCCCGCCTCGCCCCCGGCCTCGCCCCCGGCCCCCGCCGCTCCCCGGAGCCGTGGCCGCGTCCCGCCGCCCCTGCGTGGGGAGAGGAGGCACTACCTGCCGCTCTGGAACAACGAGGATCCCTACGGGGACATCTGGGTGGCGGAGCGGCCCCCGGCGCGGGTCGACGTCGACGGTAAGGCGCGGGGAGAGGGGCTTTACGCGAGAAGGGCAGCGGCGTCCTGCGTGGTGTGAGGAGCTGTGTGGGAGCGGGATGGGAGCGGTGCCTTGTGCCGTGCTGGCGCCTTGCTGCTGCACAGACGTGGAGGCACTGGAGAGTGTCCCGAGGATGGGCAGCGGAGCTGTGAGGGCTCTGGAGCACAAGTGTGACGGGGAGCGGCTGAGAGAGCTGTGATGGGTCAGTCTGGAGCAGAGGAGGCTCAGGGGAGATCTTAAAGCACAGCTCCCCGAATGGAGGCTGTGGTGAGGTGGGGGTCGGCCCCTGCTCCCAGGTAACAGCTATAGGACTGGAGGTGATGGCTTCGAGTTGCACCAGGGGAGGTTCTGGGTGGGAATTAGGGAAAGTTTCTTCTCCAGGCAGAGCAGTGGTGTTGTGGCACGGGCTGCCTGGATGGATGATGGTGTCACAGCGTTTGGGTGGTGTTTGGGAACCGTGGAGATGTGGCACTGAGAGCTGGTAGTTGAACTAGATGATCACAGTGGTCTTCTCCAACCTCTATTATCCTATCATTTCCACAGTTATTGAACACCTCTGGGAACAGTGACCCCAGCACCTCCCTGGTACGGTTCAGCAGTCAGCAGATAACCCTCCTAGATGTGATGTGAAATCCTAGTCTGAGAATTTTTACTGTTTGCTGAAAAGTGTTTCAGCATCCAGTTGTGAATGCCTTCTGCTTTCTTTTCTTAATGGCAGTCTCTAAGCTGATTTCCCTTGGTCAGCTGGAAACAACCTGGAGAAGCAGAATTCATTTCCGCCCGCTGCTGGTGAGAGTCCTGCACAAGTCTAGGCTAAGGTACTACGGGAAGCCAGAGAAGAAAATGGACATGCCGTACCAGGTAAAGAGGGTTCAGGTCAAGTCAATGCTCTTGAACAAACTTCATAAAATATTTGAAAGTTATTATTCCCGTACAGTAAAGGCATAGAGTTAAGAGTTATGTTATAGCTACTTTGTATTAAGAATGCCACCTACATAAACTTGCAAGGCCCTACTAAGTATGGAAACAGTGGAGTTGTTGACGGTACATACAGACTTTGGTTTGGATGTGTTTTGGTTGTTAAATAGAAAAAAATACTTGGAGTTTATGATAGCTTAAAAGAGTAAATGTTTTCTTCTCTGTATGCTTTGGAAGTCAGAGTTAGTCTGTCTGTACCAAAAAAAGAATTGTATTCTGTAATTCTTGCACTTTGTGATTTCCAGTTAGACTGTTTTACTGTGAAACTCTTACCAGCTCTCAGAACATGTTTTTCTTGCAGTATTTTTGCATAGTGCTTCTTAGAAATAGGCAGGACATGTGGTTGGCTGTTCATAGAAACTGAGCACCCATGAGCTGCTCGCTTATTCCTCCCCCAACTGGAGAAGGAGAAAAAACTGAAAGAGCAAAAACAAGGAAAAACTCCAGAGTTGTGATAAGGACAGTTTAATAAGTGAAGAAGGAGGAGAAACAAAAATATGATGCAGAGGGCATTTGATCACCAGTCGCCTGATGCCCAGGCAGCGCCTGAGCAGCAAGTGCTTTGAAAAGACCCAGTCTCATTGCTGAGCCTGATGTTATGTGGCATGGAACGTCCCTTAGGTCAGTTCAGGTCAGCTTTCTCAGCTGTTTTGCTTCCCAGCCTCTTGCCCACCCCTGGCTTACTTGCTGCAGAAGAGAAACAGGGAATCAGAATAGCTTGGGTTGGAAGAGACCCCAAGGATTATCAAGTTCTAGCCCTTCTGCTACAGGCAGGGCCACCAACCTCCAGATCTGGTGCAAGACCAGGTTACTCAGGGTCCCATCCAACCTAATCTTGAACACTTCCAGGGTTGGAGCATCCACACCCTCTCTGGGCCTCAGAACTGTGCAGGCACTGCTCAGCAGTAGCTAAAATGCTGATGTGTTATTTATGCTATTTTAGTTGTGTGTAGAGAACATAGCATCATGAGGCTGCTGTGAAGAAAAATAACAGCATCCCAGCAAGATTCCATGCTGCAGAACAACAATTTACAAACAGGTCAAGTAACTTGTGTGTTATTCTACGGAAAGAGGAAGATCTTGTTCCAGGTTTCCATTCTCTCTGCATGTGAAGGTGAATCTTGGTCTCTTATTGGAGGAGAAATCTGTCACAAGCAGAGATTCAATTTAAAGATGCTGGTTTACAGTGCAGACTGTCTTCTGTCATGTTTTATCAAGAATGTTTACCCAATGGGCCTGTAACAGCTCAACTTTTAAAGCATGCTTTTTCATCATTAAAATGTTATTCTAAATATTGCATTCTATCTGGTAAGGAAGAATCTTTTCTCTGAAAAAAGAAACCCACAGATTGCAACTGTTATCCCCTACTGTTACTGAATACTGGAAATAAGAGTTTGAGCTAGAATAGCTGTGGAAATTGGGGATTCCTCCAGCTCCAGTACTCAGTGCAACTTTTGGAACGTTCTCAGGGTCTGTTTGCAGTCAGTGAAATTGTTCATGAGCCAAGCAGCCAATGCATGATTTGTCAGTCCTCTCCTTCCCTCCACAAAAACAGAAAACAAAACAAAAAAGCAAAACAAAAACCCACCAGAATGATGATAAATAAAAAATGAATGTATTTTGTCTTTTTCTTTAGGCTTACTTTGAAGTTGCCGATGGTTCAGGCATGATGTCCATGGTTCTGTGGAATTCCTTATGTCCCGAATGGTATAACAGTATAAATGTTGGCACCGTGCTCCTCCTTGAACAGTATGCTGTCAAAGACAGTTATCCATTTAAAACACAGCCAACCCCAAGAGATCCACAGATGAAGAGATTTACTACAATCGGTTAAGTATTGCAGGAATCTGTTTTGATTCAATGAACTACAGCTCTAGTAGGAAGTGAATTTATTGATATGTTGTCTATCCCTACGTTCTGGCTCTGAAAAATGTCTTAGCATACACGTTCTTAGACTTCTGTTTAAATTTGGATCGTGTCTTTGAAGCTTATTACAACAATTAGTTAAAACCTTTGTTTGAAAATATATATGTACAAATCCCTCATGCTCCGGTACTGGATTTTAATCTGGTTCTTTTCCTGGTTAGTAATACAGATATCACTTGGGCATCGCTGATTCCTGCTTCCAGGCCATTAAGGCACTTCATCGCTTTCATCTGAGCGTAGCCTTCAGTGGGAGCAAGCCCCAGTGCAAAGCTCCACTGAATAAACCATTGCTGATGCTGTCTGTACTGAAACAGCAGCACCGTGGGAGAACTTATTTGAAGAATATCCCTGGGTTGTGAGGAAGTACTTCCTTTCTTGCTATTGTTCGACAAATATTCAAGGGAATTGTGCTGCAGAAGCACAGGTGCCACAATATAACAATAACAGCCTTTTCCAGGCTCTCTCCTGTTTTTCTCTCCTGTTTCACTGAAAGTGAGTTTGCCCTCCCTTAGGGTTTATTCTTGGAGCAAACAGCAGCCAACTTTCAGAATACACCAACAGCTGAAACAAGCAACTGTGTTTGTGAAGGATGATGTGTGTATAGCTTACTAACAGTGATGGCTTCCTAATGCAGTTGCTACACTGCATAAAAGTAAACAATATTTTCCCTGCTAGTAGCAGTGTGTTGTCTAATGAATCTTTGCCTTAATATCAGATGTTAAGTCTGAAGACTTGGTGATGAGTTGACAGGAGAGAAGTGTTTAGCCAGGCAATGAGAGTTTGGGAGGGAAGCTGATGCTGACTGCAAGCCAACCCTTCAAGCATTTCTAATTGCCACAGAACCTTTCTATGTGGAGGGGATGGAATAAGATATGTTCTGAGATTACTTTCTCTATGGGCAAACATGGCCAATTCTAATGCCTTTATTCACACCATGTTACTGATTTCTGCATGTGTGATTGGGTAGAAATGTTGGTGGAGAGAGAAAATGGAAGTGAGCCAGTGGGCAGTAAATTATATCTCGTGTAAGATTTAAAAGAGTCTATAGTAAAGTGCAGTGGCATGCTTTCAGACACAGATAAACTGAAAACAAGTGATGTTTAGTTCATACCAGCATGTATGTACAGTATCTTCTTTCTTAGCACAAACCTCAGAGTTTTATCTTTGTAGGAACTTGAAAAGCAAATCATGCCATGTGTTGGTAGGTCCTGCATCTATATATCATGTGAGAGAAGAGTCAAAAGGGAACAGAAAATCTAACAGAGCAGTTAAAATCAATTTTATGCAGCTCTCAAGAGCATGATTTTCTTTTGTTGATGTTTGAATGACAGTATATCTGAAATCAAATGCTTCAACTATTCTGTTAATATGTCCTTATGCACTCAATATGAATCAGCTCTATTTCAGTTTTTAAAGTGTGCACAATGAAAATTCCACAAGTTCTACAGCACACTGGTTACAGCAATCAGTTACAATCAGACCAAGTAACAGTTGCTTTTTTCCATAATCTGTTTCCATCATATCCAACTTCAGGATGCTTCCTTCACACATTTACAGGAGAATGAATTTAAGATGTGTCTGGAGGATTAACAAAGTCAGAGTTCCTTAGGCCACGAGGGAAAGCACTCAGTTAAGAGCACTTGCAAGGCAGTTTGCTGCCAGCCTATCGCCAGTTCTCTGTGAATTCTGTAAAGTGCACATTGTTTCCAATGGGGGATTGTGTGACATACTGAGAGGTGCTGTTCTGTAGCCTGACATGGCAGAAGCTCAGGTGGTGCCATCACCTTGAATTCTGCCTCTGGACGATGTGTCACACGTCTCTGAATGTATGTGGGACAGATCAGAACAGCTGCTTCAGTCAGCTGGACTGAGCTTCACTTCCAAGTCATCGCACTGTAAATCCTAGCCCAGTCTGTGACTTTCATCTAACCTCAAAGTGATAGAAAAAAAAAAAAAAAAAGTTTTGATGCTCAGGAATGTTTTATTTTCAGAAATTGTCTTTCAAACACTACTTGAAAGCACCACGTGCAAAAACGCGTTAATCCCTCTGAATACTTTTCTGGCAAGTAGCAGCCTGAAGAAAAGAAAGTAAAGGATCTGACTTCAAGTGTAACATCTTCCTAGTGTCACATGGCTAGCAGGAGGGACCTGATAGACCAGCTGGACAGATTGCTTATAGCTAGCAGTTGCTTTTCTGAGTGCATTATTTGAATAATCCATTGCAAAGTGTCTTGTAGAAACTGATCAGCTCGGTGTATTTCATACCGGTGTGCTTTATCCAGCAACGAGAGAGGCAGTGCTGCACCACTGTGTGTTTGCTGTAAATGAAGCCATTCCTTCTGTATTTTTATCTGGTTGCAGCCTCCCTTCTCTCAGTACTACCATGTTTGTTATTTAGCATCTAAACACTGCTTAATAAATGAAAGTGTTCAGGTGCCAAACCATAAACGTTCAAAGACCTTTTGTTTTCTTGTGTGGCCATGCCATTATTTCTGTCATACTAATAACAACCTGAACTGGTATCGTACGTGGCTGTTTTCTTTTGCTAGTTCTGTCTTATTTTGCTTTGATGTCTGTAAGTCAATTTTAGATTGCAGTGACATTTGTAGATGAAGCTGGAGTGGAAATATTTCTGATCAGTGTTATATGTAGTATTATATGTTATGTAATATAGCTGATCAGTGTTACGCAAGTTTTGATGGCTTTTATTTTAATATCTGCCTGATCAAACTAATTGACTCATGTAGGGAACTGGAAAGTTTAGCCTTGTTCAGATTAAAAGTTGCACTGTTGTGTGCTGTACCTGCATTCCTTACTTTATCTCAGTGGAAACGTGAAGTCAGGAGGCTTCACTGGTGGTTTCCCAAGCAGTGAGACGTGGTGGAATACATCATTTAAGAAACCTCACTCAGTTTTGTTGTGGGTTCTCAGTTAAAATGAAAAGTGTTTTTTGAATGTGCAGTAGTGCCTTAAATGCTTGTGCGTTTTCTTTCTTTGTCAGAAATCAGCCTCAACTTACGAAACCCACCGACCAAGATCAGCATAATTTCCGAGGAAATGGTTAAGGCAGAGTGGGGATTGCCTGAAGTTAAATACCAGTTTGTTACAAGGTAAAGTTTGCTGTTTGTGAAGCTAGATCTTAGACTTCATAAAGTTACCCTGAGCATTAATTGAAGATGTGCTTTGAGAAATTTTCTGAGGAAGTTTTATGTTTTCCATCTGTTAATACCAGATTTGTTTCTTCCGTTTTGTTTTGCAGGACGGAGCTGAATGACTTACCCAACAACCATTCCTGTGATGTTATTGGCCTTGTGACCTTTGTAGGAAGGGTGCAACGAACAAGAAAGAAAGGTTTTTCTAGAAATATGACTTCTGAAATTTATCAAAGCATTTTTAACTGTTTGAAGTAGCACTTACATGTTTTTTCTTATTACTTGTTTGTATTGAAGATGGTGAAGACTTCTGGCTCTATCGTTGGGCACATGCCATTGATGGGACCTCGGACAAACCATTCATCCTGGAAATATTTGCAACTTCTCAGCCAGATGTATTTGAGCGTATTCACCCAAGTATTTATTTCTTTACAGTATTTTTTTTTTTTTTTTTTTTTTTCCACTTGGTCCCTTATTTCAAATTCTGTGTATAATTGCCACTAAATTAAAAGTAAGGATCCCTGGATTACCACCTCAAACAGAAAATCACCATTGAGGAATTAAAAGAAAAAAGCGAATGTAACTGTTTGAAGCTCTTACCTCACTCTGATCTGCCAGTTAATCTGAACAGCTAGCTAGACTACATAACCTATCTGTGGCTCATCTGCTGTGGTTAATTTCTAGCAGAATCTAGTGAAGCACCTCGGGTAATGTGCTGCTTCATCAGAGACAACTAAAGAAAGAAGGCAGCTTTTCCAATCTATTACTCTCTTTGTCCATAAATAAGTAAATATAGTTACTGAATATGATTAATCTAAGAGGATTGGAGGGAGAGGTGAAAGTAGAAAAGCTTTTTAATTTAAAAAAATATATTTTCAATTATTTTTGTTGTACAGAAACCATCAATGAGCTGTGGTGGTTGCTGCATGTAAGCTGATAATGAGAAGTTTCAGACTGTGGACTCCTTAATTATGGATTTTGAAAGGGCTTCAAATATTTCTTTTTGCCCTTTTTCCTCTCCTCCTCCTAGCACTCATCCTTCTGGTGACACTGCTCTTTGTTAAATTGATTTCCTACCTGATGAAGTGTCCTCCTAGTGTATATGCTGAAATTTTCTTGCACAGTTCTTAAGTTGAAAATCTAATGACGTCTCCCTTTTCTAATTTATAGCAATGGCTAAATGCATTCTGAAGTATTTATAGGGACAGTAATTAAATCAGCTTGTTTTGAGCACTTGAAATGAATGCTGTGTGTGTCAATATGAAGATCTGCCATCCATGATAGCCAATAAAACAGAAGCTTTTTTTTTCAGTGACATACCTGGTGTGTACGCAGATGAGGGTGGTGCGGGATCTCTCTGAGAATCCTTCCCACACAGTTTACCTTACAACGTCCAACGAAAGTCAGATATTCATCACAGGTAACTTGAAGTCATTTTAGCTGTTTGTACTTCTAATCTTAGTTGGAAAGGTGGTTGTATAACAAAGTATGCAGCTCATAGCATTCGTTTCTCAGTCAGAAACGACTGAGTAATGAATGGTGGTATTACAAAAAGAGAAAGATTGCCTTCTGGTGAGGCACAGGTGGATGAATCTTATGAGAAGTGAAGGCATTATCAGTTTTAATCATACATCTACAATTTCTTTCAGGTTGTTTATAATCATTTGATAGTGTTGCAAGGAAATCTACCCATTTTCTAAAATAAAAATAAAAATCAATTGCAGCTTTTGTGTTTTACAGGATTTCCTTATTCCAGAATATTGGTACGGCTGGGCTACATTTATCTCAGTCAGTATTTTTCCTAAAATATTCCGAGAACTGTTCTGTCCCATCCTTCCCAGTGCAGAGGGCCCTGTGCATGCCTCACGGCCTTGGAAGGGTTGTGCTGCTGGACCACACTGCAGGGCATTGCTTCTAGATGCTCGTGCTGGAACACCCCCAGTGCAGTACCCTGGCCCTGTGTGCTGGATGCAATCAGGCAGCAGCTCTCAGGCAGCCCTGAGCACAGCTTTGTAGCACGTCTGTTGAATCAGGAGGCAGATGGTGGCATGTTATTGCAGCTGAGCAGTGTAGTGGCCTTATTGCAAGGCAGTGCTGGGTGAAACAGGCATCTCTTTCCCACGTTTCCCTCTCCATCTCATGCCTTCAGTTTTACTAAGATACTACCTACCCACTCAGTCTGAATCCTACTGCTGACGAGGAGGAATGGAGAATAATATGTGCTAAAAATTGATCTGAACTTAGTTGCATACATGTGGTTTTGGCTAACGAGCTGGGTATGTTCTATGCTTAACTGGACTGGCAAAACAGTTTACTCTTTTTCTTAACAGATTATCTAAGTTACACTTAAATGAAAGGTTTGAGAGCCATTTTTTTGTTTCTTTGTTTTCCTTCTGTATGTTTTGTGCTTAGCTTTCTAATTAAATATTTTCCTCTAGAGTTTTTGCCCGGTCTAGCTTTATTTTGTCTGTCTGCATCTTAAGTGAGAACTGCAGCTGGAGACTGCGAGCCTCTGGATGAGATCTGTTGCATTTGACAGTTTAGAAATAGACCTGTTCAGATTATTTGATAAAACTGGTCAGTATCTTCGTTTTAAACCCGCCAACATCTGCAGATGTTTGTATGTTCTTAACCGTGGAGGTTACCAAAGAGTGAAGGATGTGTAGGTCTTCAGCAGAGCAACAGAACGAAGTGATTGCATTCATAAACTCCTGTGAGAGAGTGTCCTGGTAGTTCTGCCAATTGTTGTATTTCTTTTCATTAACTTTTGTCTAACTTTTAAGTGTCAGCTACAAGTGTTAGACAAGGAATTTGAGATACTCTTTCTGTGAAACACCATTGTCTAGTAGGAAGATCTCTTTTGTGTTCTCAGGTGCAGTTTTTCCTTGTTCTTTTTGCCTGTGCTGTTCAGAATAGTTTCAAGCTGAAAATTGATGACAGTAACCTGCTTTATTTTTTATATCTGATTATTTTTGTTTTAAAAGGGTGGCACAAGGGCCAGCCATACACCAAGGATACTAAAGTGAAAAACTTCATTCAGTGGACTAGAACGCAGAGTGAAGCTAATCAAATGAGGAAAACTGTCATTGGGGGATATTACCCTTTTCCACGACCTCCAAACAACTTTCTGAAGTACTGCAAAAATAATAAAGGTATCACATTGTCAAATATCTTTAGTAGCATTTTTCAGTTGGGTCTTACTTGGTTAGAAAGCAGCAGTGTTAGTGATTGTACAAATTTGTAATGCCATTTAAGAGAGTTTTCCTGTTGTGAGTAGTAACGTATCATAGGCTAAATCCTCACCTTAAACAAACTATCGTGGCACCATTGGCTGCAGGAAACACTTAATAACTTACATGAACTGCAAGTCTGCCCAGAAACTTCACTTTCACTGCTTCTAAATCAGAATTAAAGGGAGTTATACTGAAGAGTATATTGAATTAGAAGTTTCACCTAAAGCACAAATTGTGGTATCTGATAATGCATGCCGAAATATACTGTGAGGAAAAAGAGCGTGTCCAGCAGGTCGAAGGAGGTGATCCTCCCCCTCTACTCTGCCCTGGTAAGACCTCATCTGGAGCACTGCGTCCAGTTCTGGGCTCCCCAGTACAAAAAAGACAAGGATCTCTTGGAAAGAGTCCAGCGGAGGGCCACGAAGATGGTGAAGGGCCTGGAGCATCTCTGCTATGAGGAAAGGCTGAGTGATCTGGGACTGTTCAGCCTTGAGAAGAGAAGACTGAGAGGGGACCTGATCCAGGTCTATAAATATCTAAGGTGTGGGGGGCAGAATGGCGAGGCCAGACTGTTTTCAGTGGTGAGTGGAGACAGGACAAGGGGAAACGGCTGGAAACTGCAGCATAGGAAGTTCTGCACCAATGTGCACAAGAACTTCTTTACAGTGAGGTGAGGAGCACTGGAACAGGCTGCTCAGGGAGGTGGTGGAGTCTCCTTCTCTGGAGATGTTCAAGACCTGCCTGGATGCCGACCTGTGTGACCTGCTGTAGGGAACCTGCTTTGGCAGGGGGTTGGACTCGATGAGCTCTGGAGGTCCCTTCCAACCCCTACAATTCTGTGATTCTGTGAAAAAAGGCTTCTTGTTTAACTTCTTTTTTCACGTGCTATGAAGGGGTTTCAAGAATATGTTTTTAAATCAATATTTAGTAACCAATGACTCCGAAATTTGTTTTGAATCGTGAATGCAAACATCTTGGTACTGTATGTCTTCAAACTCATCGTCTCATTTGTGGGGCTGCTCTTTTGCAGTTGAATCAGTTTTGAAAGCCATAGGCGAGCTGGGAGAAGAGATTGAAGGTCTGCATTACAGGGAACACAAACGCATTGCTATTCAAGGAATCATCAGTGCCATAAGATACATCAGCTGTAGCAGTGCAGCTGAAGATGCCTCAGGAGTGGAACATGTACAGGTACAGCACCTGAGAATGAATGCTGTAGCACTTAAGCAGCTATGATCGTAGTTAAAATGGAGAGTTTTGCATTTGATTCCAGGAGTGAGCTACACTGTCTCTTGATTAACTGCATTTGTTATTTTGGGAACAAAATAGTTTGGAAAGTCACTGTTTGAAGACTTCTAAAAAGCAATGATTCAGTGCTGTTCTGTGTGTGCTGTAGCCAGCCTTCTGTACCACTTCATAACTGCTTAGGAGCTGCTCATTTAACTGACCAGATAATTAAAAGTAAATTAGAATCTGAGAGAGCTGACTACAGCAATGTTTGCACTGTCACTTTGCAGACAGAATTTATCTTGCTAATGATTGGAAGGGAATTGCTGCTAGATAGGTACAGTAAATCATTCACTCAGAAATGTACTTGAAAACATTGAGGCTTTTGAGTTGGAAGAATTAGTTTTATGTACTTTAAAGCTCTTAATTAATTGTTGCAGAAAGATGCACAGACTCTTGAAAGCTCTCCTGTGTCAAAGGAAGATGACGTTCACAAGGGAAAAACAAGGAGCCTTCAAGGCGCAGAGCTCGGGTCTTTTCGGGAGCCAAGTTGCACTCCTAGGGAACAGCATCAGCATCAAACTCATCTGTCAAAAAAGAGTACAGCCAAGAGAAGGACTCTGCACAAATCATGTACAGACACAGAACAGTAAGCTCTTACCATAACTCTGTAGTATATCTTCTAAAAATGTTTCTAAAAGTTAATTCAGAGCCCAGCCCCTGGAAAAGCATGTAAGAAAGCTAAAAAAGCTGTTTATTGCATTTTTATGTTCAAAAGGCAGCTACGTACTTCTCCTAGTATCAAGTGGTGATGTCTGTGATTTATTTAATGAAATGCTACTGCATCTAGTCCGACGTAGGCAAGGGTTACAAATCCAATACAAGCGGTGAAATAAGGGGGAAAAAAAAGTCTGAGAAAACCTTATTTTCAAGAGTAAAATATTTGCTTGTGCAAGGTTGTCATTTATGGTGATGTGTTTGTGAAAGATCTAGTTTACCCATAACTGCTCTTAGAAGCCTGGCGTCTATATTGAGAGATCTGAAGTTTACAAGTCTCATCTCTTCACTTTTCACATCTGAAAGTCATAGTGGTGGGAAAAGAGCAGGTGTTCAGAATTTTTTTTATGGGGAAATGAAGTGCAATATAATTAGGATTGAGTGAAGAGTTTAGACAAAGAAATGTAGTGTGTTGAAGTTCTGTTTCGGCACTGTTAGAGCAGACTTGTTAGTGGATTTCCATTCCATAAGATAAATTCCAGCATTCGAGTGTCTTAGGTTCTACCTGAAAGAAGAACATGCATGTTCTTTGCTCTGTGTATTTAACAGAATACTGTAAAATAATGGTGAATTTCCTATCTTAAGGGGAACCACATCTGTTACTTCTGTATCCTCTTATCCCTATTATACACGCTCAGCAAAAAAGAAATTAAGGTAAGTCATGTGAAGGTAACTATGTTAAATAATTGCAATGATTAAGCAAGTATATTTGAAACTCTTGCAGGTCAAGATTCTGTTGGAAGTGAGAGAACAGGACAGATTAAAATTTAATATTTTCTATTAATTTTCTCTGCAATTATTCTAGATAAAATATATGGAATTCTTTTATCCTGAAACACAGTTCTGTGTATGATACACAGATGTTTACAGCTACTTGTGCTGCCTGGGGAAAACACTGTCACAGGGGTCCATCGTGATAAATGGAGTAAGGTATATTGTATTTGTTTTAGAGAGGTTGCAGTTTAAAAAGGACAGTCAAATGTAGGATGGAAGGATGCTTCGTTAGCAAGCAGAGTGAGCAAAGTGATACCACAGATGGTTCTGTTTGTAGCAGCTGAGCTGCACATTCATCCTCTGTGCTGCAGTGATGGATGTACTGTGGGCCCTGAGAAGTCCTGTGGCTCCTTCCACTGCCCAGCACTCAGTCTTTATTGAGCTTGGTTTGGATCCAGAGAAGGATTTTACAAAATCCAACAAACTACCAGTCTGGGTGGGAGTTTCAAATCCAAAACCTTGACAAGACTGGAAGCTTAAGAAAGAACTATCAGTGGAAATTTATTTAAAAAAACAGTGAAGGATGGTACCTGTTAGTCTGGGTTATGTAGCTCCTGTCATTTCCTGTAAGGGTCAAAGGTTCTTCTCATTTGTTCCAAACACAGCTTGAGTAATTGGAATGTTTGAACCCCTCACTGTCAGTGATTTCAGAATGTCTGATTTGTTGGTGGAGCTTTGGGTTCGTAGCACATGATGCACACAGACCATGGAGGCACAAAAGGGGCACATCTGTGAGGAAAGGCCGCGAGGTGTGGGGCTGTTCAGCCTGGTGAAGGCCTGAGGAATTTCATCATAAATGCCTGACAGGGAGAGTGCAAAGGAGATGGCACCAGTGGTGCCCAGCTGTAGGACAGGAGACGATGGGCAAAACCTGAAACACGGCGTGTTCCATCTGGACATCAGGAAGCACTTTTTCTTACGGTCAGGATGACAGTCAGCCCCCCATTTGCCTGCTGAATTTACTCACAGCACCTCTTCCCTCTTCACTGAAAACTACATTTCTTTCGCTTGTTGAGAACTAATTTTTGTTTTGTTTTCATGGGGAGAGTGGGTGGGAAGAATTTGTTCTCCCCTTTTCTTGTAAGTGAAGTAAAAAGTTAAGGTCTGTTTACTTTGTTCTCTGCTTTTCTCAATCTGCTACTGTCCCCGCTACCTGTGTATCCTGTACTCTATGCCATTAGTGCTAGAACTCCAACTAAAGGAGGAGAAAGTCTGTGTTGGATTATGGGAAGCTGTTTCACTCTGTGTAATTAAAAGGTAACTTGTGTATTTCTGTAATTAACTGTGAAGTCGTACTGAATTCTCCAAATTGCAGGGGAATAAATAGAAGGTTAGCCTGATGTGCTTTAAGCTTGCATTGTTCTCTGTTCTGTTGCTTAGATGTGTTGAGACTCCAGCTCTCACTGAGGTATTTTAATATGCTGATGAAATAACAACAATAGCAGTATGTTTTGAAGCATGCTTTGTAGCTTGGAATATTTTGTATCTAGTGTTCTGTGCAGCATTTCAGTGTGAGGTTGCCTTGCTGAAGGCTTTTTTTGGTTTTAAACAGAAGCAGGTTTTGGGTTTTTTTTAGGCTCTTTATTTGACAGCCTCAGTTCCTGCATTTCTGAGGTAACTCACATGACATCATAGGGTGTTAGAACGTGTGACACATTCTGATTATTAAGGGCTTCAGAAAGTAAGAGGAAACCGATTAGTTTAACGCTCTAGTTGATATTTATATCCCTGCTGCCAAAGACATTTAACATAATGAGCTTTTTATATACCCAAAATCAGTTTAATCGGTGGTTTAGTGTGGATGGAGAAAGATGAGGAATTTCAGACCAGCTTATTTTTTCCACTAAAGTGAAAAAACCACAGCAGTAGCATTTTAATCTTCAGAAACTTAGCACTGCAGTTACCACAGAATTGCTGATGATGTTCTGGACAGCTTAAAAGTAACTTGTCTGCATGCTTTTGTCCTTGGACATCCCTCATAAATGTTTCATTCAACTCAGATCTTTCTTGTTTTCTCCATCTTCTTGCATCTGGAAATAACAAATAATAACAAATAATGAAATAAAGGCCTTTTTTTTTTTTTTCTTTTTTCCCAAAAGGGTACCCGTGGAAAGCAGAGCCTGCAGAATACAGCCTGCAAATAGGAAATTTGGCATGGGGTTCTCATAAATTGGCAAGTTCTCTTAAATTGGCACAGGCAAAATGAGAGCGTGGATGTGTTGGTCCACAGCAGCCCCAGCAAACTGCTCTAGACATCAGGTGCCTCACAGTCTGGCTGGCAAAGAAGCTATAAATTGTTGTGTATAGACAAGTTTCCCTCATCTATAAACTCAGCTGAATTTGTGCCATACAAACATCCAGTGCAAAGTGCAGGAGGAGTAACCTGTTGCACAGGTAGTTGAAGTCATCCCAGCCACAGATGTGTGTAAGAAGCCTGGGAAGAAGTGGGGAAAAAAGCTGGGACAAGTTATTTCTACATCTTTAAGAGGCAAAAGTAGCTCTGAATCAGAACCTCCTCACCTTGACAAACAGGCAGTTCTAAAAGAAAAAGAAACCATTTGTATGGCATCATCTTGTCCGTAGTATGGCTCGGTGTGCTCTTCTCTTTAATGAAGAGGGAAGGTGGCTTGCATCTCACTTGGCATGTTATTTCTGAGCGAGCTTTGTAATGCTGTGCTAAGTTTTCATGTCTGTTGTTGAGGAGGCTGAACGTTGAAAATGAGAATCGGCTCTGTGGGCATTCATTTTTAATTAGACAGCTTCTGTTAATCATTTTATGATGTCTTTAATGTCTTGAAAATTTATTAACATAGCTGATATGAAGGTGATTACTTTATTACTGTGCATACGCAGTAATTACACTCCAGGACAGTTCTAATAAAAAGAATTAATCCTTCATAAGATACTATTTTAATGGAAAGATTCTTTCATCTAAAAATAAGACCATAAGAGGAACAATGTAATTACTGAGTTCTTCTGAGAAAGATAAGAACTTTCCAGCTACATTGCTCCAGAAAGTGTAAAATCCTGCTGCATAAAATTAGGACTTGCAGCTTGTATGTCTATTTCCAAGATTGCACTGGACCTCTGAATTTGAAGAATATTTTGGACCATGCAGTGGCGTTGAAGAGCATTGCAGGTTTTGTTCATCAGTGCTATTCACACAACTGTGCTCTGAGGTCAGTTGGGTTGTGGGGGCAGGTGAGATCATGGTGCTGTGAGGTCCACTCTGGTAACTACTTTGTTTTCAAAATGAAGTGGCTGAAACCTTAATTGATCAGTCTGTGCTGTTTGAGTGAGGATTCTTCTGTGCCTCAGGTTGGAGGTGACAAGGCAGTCACTCTGATACATAGCTCACACCATGGGGATAATGCATTTCTTAGAATATCCTTAACACTCAGGAAGCACGACGTATTTCCTTTTGTATTTTCACCACTGTATTCTAGGTATTTTCTGTTTGTTATGAGACATTAAAAGAGGGTTTTTAAGATTTATCTTCATTACAAAATTGCAGAATGTGCAGGAAAAGTCAAAATCTTTTTACCACTGAAGTAAAGAATATCCCACTGAATAGCATGTACAGCCTTTGTTTTTCTTTGTCTGTGTGTTGTTTCTGTGTAATTGCAGTCACAGTGCTTTCTTAGTAACCACTTCATAGCCCAGTATTTCAGAGGTACCTTAAAAATTACTCTTGCCTGCATCCCACTTGTTTGTGATGCAAAATCCAGTAGAGGGCAACAAAGACTGGCTTTTGTGTGTCTACTTCCTTATCTACTTCATAAAGCAATGAAATAAGGCGGTTCTTATCTTAAGCTCTTGAAAATTGATTTACTGAGGTCTCATTATGTCCAGCTGAAGTCTTATGATGCGAAACCAAGTGCAAATACTCACTCATTCAAGCCTGTTTCATTTATCACTAGAAATCTGCCAAGATTAGAACTTCTGCTGGGTACTGGTTGAGATAAAATAGATTTGAAATATAGTTTATATATATATACATATGTTTCGTTTTTATAGCTTGAATGAATTTCAACATGAAGACTGTGTACAGGAGCAGGCTCCATCAGACAGCTCACAGTGCTGTGCAGGTATGTCACAAGTAGTTGCTTTGTTTACAAGTTTAAGCCAACTTCTTCTCTTCAGGTCCAAAACAGGCAAAGGTATCCTTAGAACCACTGTTCTTATACTCAGCTCTTCTGTACTACAGAGACTGTAGCAACCTCTAGGGAGCTGCTGTGGCTTGCTCTTATCCCTGGTGTGCTACGAAAGCTGTCAGCAAGGACAGCATTAGGCTGTTTCCCAGCATGAGAAATAGATTCTCAGTGTTGCTTCACACAAGCTGTAAGTCTCTGTTGTGCCTCAGAAGACTCAGGGGTGCTCAGGAGACTTAGTAATATAAGTCTTCACATCTTCTTTTGATACTTTTCTTCCTATACTGATATGCATGTGATAAAAGTGTCCCTCTCCAAGAAGACAGTCCCAAAATGACATGAGTACATAATTAAAAAGAGAAGATGTGGGAAGAAATGGTACAGCATACAAGCCAGTCGTGAGAACAGTGGTTAATTTTTTTTTTTCCTCAGTTAATCTTATCAATTTTTTCTTTTTTCCTCTGCACTTGAAATACAAAGTCATACTGTAAGCAGCTGCTTTCCTGATGTTTGTTTTTTGGGTGAAGGAAGAAGTCTGGTTTGTTGTCATTATGTGAAGCATGACCTGATTTTTATTTCATGCCAGTACTTTTTCATGTTTTCTTCTTTCTGAAGGTTGCCTGGTAAGAATTTAACTGTGCAGGAAATGTTTTGAAATGGACTTTCTGATAAGCTGGACGGAGGGCATTCGAAGTCAGTAGTGACAGATATATAAGTTTTTACCATAAGCTGTGCTCAAACTGTTTATAATAATAGGAAAGAACAATGGAGCTATCACTGTATAGAAAAGAAATTGAAGTGTGGCATAGTCGTCAGTGTTTGTGTAGTTATTGTGGAGGAATGGGGAAGTTTACCTTCACTGTACACGTTTTCAACTTGTGGTGGTTTCTGAGCATTCTTTAAACAAGTTATTCACTCTCCAAAAATGGGCCACGGTGTCCAAACGTAGCCTCTAAGGTTACCTGTTTGCTCACATTCCAAGCGTAGCTCAATTCTTTGTGTTCTCTGTTTTGAACATACTGCCACAACTGAGATGTTCTCATGAAAATATTTCTCGTCGAGTCGAAGTGATGTGATCCTATGAGCATACAAGCAACTAACTATTTGTTAATAACAGACCAGGGAGAAATAAACGATACACCTGAGATTGAAGAGGTAGCAAGAAGCTGCATTTCGTGGCAGAGTGAGCTGTGGGCACAAGTGAAAGACAAGTTGATGAAATATTTGCATCACGGCACGATTTTCCCAGAAAGCATCCCGTGTAAATTTGATTACATGTACAAAGACTTACTTATGCAGCAGTACAACCTTCATGCAGCAGTGCACCAGCCAAGAGAAACCAGGATAGATAAAAGCATCGGTGAATTTAAAAGCACTGGTGGCCTTGGATATTATGAAGTGACAGTTCTGGGTGAGTATTTGGTGGCCTGGCATCTAAAATGATTAAGCAAGAGCAGAATAAGATCTTAGTTGTTTCCTGTATGAGAATGGCTTGGAGGTTGGTAAGAAATTGAGTAGATTTCTCTGGCTTAAGTCTTTGGATGTGTGGGTATTTAAGTTTGGAAAAAAAAAAAAAAAGACATTTTAGATCTTTGCTGGAGGAATGAATTAGGATCATATTTCACCAGAAAGCTGTATTTCATTGCATTTACCATCACATCATTAATTTTAATTACTGGATATTTTGTTTCTGCTTGTTTCACTTTCCATTTAATTGCAATTTTGTTTATAGGCTTATGCTTCTTATTTGAAGAATGTGTATGGTTCCTTCAGCTATTTATTATTACAGTAAAATATACATTCTGTGCAGTCGTTCAACCAGTTTGACTTAATAAAGTAAATAATCCAATTGCTCTTTATTGTCAGCTAACTTTTCTGTTATGGAGGTGTTCATCAGGAGTAATTAATGTTCTTGAGGACACCTTTTGATCTTTTTGAGTTTCTTTTGAGCTTTGTCCTCATTGAAGTTTTTTTTCTTGGTTCAGTTGTTCCTGAGGTATCTTTTTTCTGCCCTAAAAAAAGTAAGGGCTTGTATTTTAGCCATTCTCATCAAGTGCTCTGCTGCTTTTGGTTGGCACAAAGCATCAATTGATTGACCTGTAAGCAGAAATGTGCGAGCTGATGATAAATAAGCAACAGGATCTCTTCCACTGCTGTGGAGTATTAATCTGTTTGGTTTGTTTTGCCAATGAAAGGAGAAGGAAATTGGCTGGATTAACAGTGCTCATGTTATGTTACTGCACTTTAAAAGTTTCCATTATTTACAAAGGGGGATTTGCAGAAAAGGTGTTTAAACATTTACAGTCGTTAGAATCCTGGAACATGCAATGTAGTATTCCAGCTGAAAGTAACACAAGTACTGCACCACGTACTGCATAGATATACTGGATGTAAATCAGATTTCTTTGCCTTCCTAGCAACTACAAAGCTATAAAGGAGTGTGAAATGGCACCCTGTATTGCTTTAATGCTCTTTGAGCTAACTGCACTGTTACCTTAAAGCCCAGTGTTTGCAGCACTGGCGGTTTCGGTGTTCGTGTGAACTGAGATGGTTGTCATGGGTTCTTAATTAGTGAGCAAAGGGCACATGGCTGAGAATCTTCTGAGGGTACTTGGGTCACTCTGAAAGCAGTGCCTCCTATTTATTTCCATGGAAACAGCAACAGATACAAACAGTAGTGTAACACTGTTGGATAGAGCAAACTCTCAGCTACAAAACACTATTTGTAAGCCGTCCCCACCACTGGCTGTGTGTTGTTGTCAGCAGTGCACAGGAGCCTGCGTGCCACACTCATCAAAATCTGCACCAGTGGAGATGACCACAGCTGAAACCCTCTGCCTCACTGTGCTCACATCCACTTTTGTTCTCCATCCACATTCAGCAAGTGTCAGTGAGTGTCAGTAGGTACCGTTTCTTCCATGTGGAGGAATTCAGTCTCACCCTTTGCTCCATACTCAGCTTCCACATCAGATGCATTGTCAGATTGCCCCTCTGCTGTCGCAAGGGAATGTTTGGGAAGGTGCAGCTTATCCTGCTGTGCCACCAACATCTGCCTCTGACATCATGGGCTAACATCCTAACAGCAGGCATTACTTTCAGAGCAGCCTTCATGTATACCAATGTTCAGCCTTCAGTATCTGATTGTTTAAAAAATAAAAATAAAAAAGAAACGCACCATTGAGTTGTTGATAGACTGGAGATGAAGTTTACTGCTAACAGATACCTTTTCTAACAGGTATAAACCACGATGTTGCAATAGATGTTGCCTTTCTCCCACTGTTCGGTCATGAAGATTCCCACTTATTTCCCGTAGAGGAAGTGGAAAATGACCCGTTGTTGTCTCACATGAGTTGCATCTCCTGTCAGCAGAAGGCCACTGGCACTGGAACACTTTGTGACGTGTTGCCACTTTCAAGTAAGACTGGCTTTTACTGATGTCACTCTGCTGTCTTTTGTTCTGTCTCCCAGTTCAAACTTCAGTTGTCCATCAGGCGTTCACCTCTTCACAGAAACATCTGAATTTGATGTGGCCATCTTTAATAAACAGATACAATGCTGCATTTTTCAAGCCTTTACTGGGGCTGCTTTTGTACTTGGAAAATAGTATTTTAATACCCAGAACGCAAACTCCAGAGTGACCCAGGCAGTGCCTGCAGTTATTTGCTGATGTAAAATTATACTGACATAGAAGCCATTACAAGTATGTGAATAATTGCCTTCATCTGCTTTGAAATAGGGTAGAATAGCAGTCAGTCCACCCGTTTTGCTGATGTCACTTGGAACAGCTGCTTTAATGCAACCTACCATGCCTATAAACCAAACTGTTTTCCAACTACTGAGTTATTTTACCTCAGATTGTACTTCTCATTGCTGACACCTCTCAGCAAATATGGTGATCACTGGTACTGCATGTCACACTGCACAGTGCTAGATAGGTGTGATGTTTTCCTGTATGTTTATACAGGCAGACCTGATTTCATTCAAATGCATCTTTGTTTTTCCTTGAATTATGCTGTGAAATCTGAGGGCTGCTGATGTTCAGTGCGGATTTCAGCTTTTTCATTTCTGAGTTCTGATGCTGTCACTTTTGGTGGTTGAATTTATTAATGAGATTCTACCCCAAAAAATAACCATTTCACAGTTGCCCAACACTTCATAGTCCAGGTGTGTTTTTCAGTGAAAGGTTAAATGTCTACGTTTTCCATAACTTCATGGACAACCATGTCAATTCATCGTGCTGTGTGTATCTTAAGACTACTTCTCTTAACTTCTAGATGAAATTGTGAAAGCGGCAATGGACCTCGACGGCAAACATGTTGTCTGTATCTTGGACGTCTGTCACCTGGGTGATGACAAGGTAGAAGTCTTTCTGAGCAAAATCTACAAGACAGTGGAAGCTGATGTGCCAGATCCAGTTTAATTTAATAATTTATTTTTCAAAATTAGATACTGTTGAAAAGGAGGGGAATAAAACTGCTGTAACTTGAATACGCCCTCTACACACTGCACTTTTCTAGAATGAGCAGACAAAAAAATCACCATTCTTACAATAGAACAGTTGCAATGGTCATCCACATAAATGAGAAGGATTGTTGCCTTATTTGTGACACTCACAGATCACATTATTGCACAGCATCTTGGTCACTTGTGTGCAAGAAAGATGAACTGGCAATATGGTGAGCTTTTGAAAGGAGACTGAGAAGCACGTCTGTGATTTGTCTTTCCCTGCCTAAGTGCACAGAGATGTAGGAAATGTATGTATTTAGGTGAGAACTTAGAAGAGAGGTAGGCTTTCCAATACTAAAGGCAGTGTTTGCAATAGGATTAACTGGCCACAGTAAAAATTTAGGTTGGAAATCTAAATTGTCTTGAGGGTAAGAACTGTTACGTCCTGATCTTTCAGTGGGAGGTAAGGGAGACAGCCTGACTGCTTGCACCTTGCAGCCTTTAGTACTGGGGGCTGAACTCAGTGTTCTAACAGGATATTTTCAGTTCTTTTTACATGAGCAAAGTCACCTGTATTTCTGTATGTCTGCTTTTGTACGTACGATGTTGGGGAATGAGCATAGCCCCCAAAGGATTTTAATGTATTTTATTTATTGATTTAAAAAATGAAATATTAAACTTTCTTAGTGAAGCTTGCTTCTAGCTTCGCAAGAGGAAAAACTTTTTAAGAATTATGAAAGATGTCAGGATGCTGTTTGTCACACCATTACTTTTTTTTCCCTGTTCACTACTGGTACTGTCCTTCTTCTTTTTGGTAATAGCTGAAGGAGAGAACCCAGGAGCTGCAAGAAGCTGCTGCTTCCAGATGCCCAAGTGCTCTAAAATCCTGTCAACTCTTTGGCTCTATACTAAGTAGCAGCTGCTGGCTCCTCCTCAGCTCAGAACTAAGTCCCTCCTTCTTCATACTGGCCTCAAATCATTTATGCAGCTGGATTTTGATGAGATTATTCTGAAGTAGGAGCTAAGACACATTGCTAGCTGACAGTTTGTCCATACGAAATGCTGGTCTCACTTCAGATGTTTGAGAAGAAACGATTTATAGAAGCAGATTTGTTCTGAAGCTTCAGTATTTGTTCTGCTTCAGAACAGAAGCAGAACTGAAGCTTCAGTATAGAAGCAGAACAAATCTGCAGGTAACAAATCTGAAGCAGGTAACTGAGAGGCACCTCTTTCAACTACTGTGTCACTCATTTGCTGTGAAGACAGCGGATTTTGTTTTCAAATCCTTCAAGTCCCTACCCTAACTTCAGTTAATGGTAATTGAAGAAGAAGCTTAGCTGCCTTTATTACAGTAGAATTTCATATGCAGCTTGATATATAAAGGCATTTACTTTTTATTTAAAAACAAACAAAAAAAAGTATTCTGGTCTCTATGATGGTTTACAATTTAAAAATGTATTAATGAGAGAAGTTTAATTTAAATTGCACAGAGGGTGAAAGTTAATTAAATGTGACTGTGTATTGTATGTTTATATTTTATATATATCACATAGTATTAGTTCTGGAGCAATGCTTGCCAAGTCAAGTCTTTGTAACCATACCATAGAAGGCAAAATGAGCACATAACCATCCCAGAAGAGCTGGGTGTTGCTTGCATGTGTAATTTGGATGTCCATGGCTATGCGAAGATCAGAGACCATTGCTCTAGAATGAGGAAAATTAGCACCAGCACTTGTGTACCAAACTGAGCCCTGCTGACTGTGTCAGTATTTTTTTTATTGAGATGTACTTCAGGTGGAAGTCTAATTTTAATAAATCCATAGTTTCTAGGAGCAGTTTTTGAAAATGATCTTTGTAAAAGGACTGATGTGGCAAACAGTGTCACAGTCACTCCATTCAGCTGCTCGGGCACTTAGTCCATCCCCTGCAACAGATACCAGTGAGTCCTGTTTGCTGCATCGCACTGCTTTTGCTACACTTTAAACAGATAGCATTAATCATCTGATCCTCCACGTTAGGAGGTTTCCTAACTCTAAAAGAAATATCGTAGTGCTGTTGAATATATGTAACCTGCACTTGAGACTTTCTAAGTGTGTAACTTTATTTTACCGAAGTCACAGTGGGAATTTTTCATGGCGAAAAGGGAGGAGATCCCTGAACTCCTTCCTGAAAATGAAGTGCCAACGTGAGAGTCCTATGCTTTCTTTGTATAGGCAGAGAATATTCAATGCCCATCATAGACTTTGAATGTGGGTACTCTGGGTTATGCTTTACCAACCCCATCCCCAGGAATCACGCTGATTCTGAAGTACTGCAGTGCGAATACATGGTTCCACCAGTCTGTTGTCTCCTTTCTCCTGTCAGAACAGCACTGCAGTACTGGAGGTGGGGAGGGGGAAGGTCCTCTCTGCAAAGAAGCTACTCGCTATTTTGTTTCACTTGGAGTTTATTGACTGAATTATACAACCAAAGTGATTTTGATCCTGAGTTTATCACGTTAATTTTGCCGTGTGAAACCAGGATACATTGTCTTTACTCCTGCAAAATACATCATAGGAATCCTCTTTCTTGCTGCTGTATATTGCCACTGCTGAGAGGAGCGTATCACCAGCTTACGTTCTGTAACTGTGTAATTCATATCCAGCCAAAGAACTGTACTCTAACACCTTACATTTCCATGTTTCTTGTGTTTCCAGCATTAAATCAAAAAATAAACCAGATGAAGGTAAACTGAGTGTATAGCTGATGGTACTTTTGAGTGTGTGAACCTAAGTCATATTATCTTACAGGTCAATTTTATGTGTTGTAGCAATAGTGTAACATTGAGAACTGGAGAATATAAATAAAATAATATCAATAAATGTCTTGGATTCTTTCTTTTGATTTTGTAACTTGGCTACTGAAAGCTGTTGCAAGAATCCAGAGCTGTGGTGATTCTTTCAGTCTTCACAGGAGAATGAGGTTAAGCTTCCATCAAATGGACGCGCAGTGTTGTGGCACTGCAGCAGACCAAACTGAACACCTCACGAACAGAGGAGTTCTGCTGTTCGTTATAAAATACAACTCTGAATTTAAAGGAAGAACCCATATCCAGAATGGAGAGTGAGAATCGTTCAGACACATCATTGAGAATCTTGGAAGTGAGCGAGGGTGGGCAGAGGGGGCTGAAACTGTTTGTTTTCAGAACGTTTCCCTCCGTGTCGGACCTTGTTGGTGAGGTGGCTTACACGGCACGTCGCGCTGTGAGGTGAGCGCTTGCATCACGCAATGAAAGATGATCTGGTCCTTCAGGAGCGACATTCAGGTTGAAACGTGAGACTTCCTGGAGCAGCAAGCTTAAGCAATCTCTTAGCAAACAGCATCACAGCCCAAATTGGGCCGGAAAGGAGGGATCTGAGAGGAGATCCGTGCCTCCCGAGAGAAGAGCAGCAAGTTAGAGCCGAGGGTCGCTTGGAGGTTCCTGTGTTCCGCGTCTGCATCACAATAGGCAGGTGTGCCTTGCCTCCTTCCCAGCCCCCACTGGAGATAAGCGTGTTGACGCATTGAGGAGCTGTGGGTGGTGTCGGATTCCTGCTGGCACTGAAATTTCAAACGAAGCAGCAGGCTGTGGGCTAACTATGGCCAGCGCCGGCTGAGAATATCCATAGGCTTCTGCGTTTTGTGCACAGACGAACAAGCGATGAAGCGAGGGAGTAAGCTGGGTGCCACCTGCTTCCTGGTGATGGCCGGTGTTCTGTTCAGGACTACAGAGACCACTGCCGAGCGCGCCTTCGTCACTTTGCTCTACTTCAACAGCACCAGCAACAGGTCTGTGTCCGAGCAGTGTGAATGCGGCCTGTACGGGTTAAACTCTCCTCTGCTCAGCGCTCAGGGCTTCGTGGCCATTCCCAAAGCCGCCAGTCTTCAAGCCTGCGACTGGAACACCCAGTTCACCGCCACGGAACCGCCGTGGATCGCGCTGATTGAGAGAGGCAATTGCACTTTTGCTGAGAAGATCAAGGTGGCAGCCAGGAGGGGTGCGACGGCAGCTGTGATCTACAACGCGCCGGCCAAGCGCAGTTACCCCATCCCCATGTCCCATATCGGTGAGTGTTGTGCGCAGCGCTGGGACCCGATACTGCCGTTATCTTTGGTCCTGCACAACCGGGCCGTAGGGAGGCATTTGTGCTCATGATTGGTTGCTTTAAACGAGGTACTTGAAGGGAGAAAGAAAAAGCATTATGAAATTTGAATCTCGACTTCGGTATTAAGAAATACCATGCTGTTGTGTTCGGTGCAGCCAGATGGGTGAGTGTGTGAGTTTAGAACCATTTGCTGCTTTTACAGCAAGTGTGCTTTGGAGATGGTAGCATATATTTCCAAGGCTGGAGGATACACGTGAGCCCACAAGTGCCTGCAGCACAGGTATGTGCTTTGCAGATTGCAAGCCGGATCTTGCATTTGAGGTTCTTTTCCAAATTTTTGTAATCCTTTCTGAACAGCTGCTGATCTCAGCCTCTCCTGTGATCCCTGACCAAAGTTTAGACAAAAAGATTCTAATCACCCCCTCTGGCTCCAATAGCTGTGAATCTGTGGTGGCAGAAGTCGGCTGTAATCTGGTATTGCTTGGCTCTCACTTCTGTGTGCGTTTCTCCAGGTCAGCCTGGCAAAATGATTCATTAAACATTTATTAAAATGTTTCAGTGTGCAGCACAGCTGGACGCAGCTATTTCTCTGAAACGCACTGTGGTGGTGCTGTGCCAAGAATCCTTTGGTTGAGGCCTTCCTTGTGTGGTCTTAGGAGCAAAACGAGGAAGTTTTAATGCCAATGTGGGCCAGCATGCTGCCGACCACCTTCCCGGTGCTGCTTCAGCAGGATTACAGATACAGACCCAAAGCTGTGTGGTTTGCAGGAGCACTGCGGGCTGGTTATGAGCCCAGCCACGTCCAGTGCTGCAGTCTCAACTCCTGGAAAACGCATCCTGAACGAGGTGTTGCACAACGCGTGCACTGAGTGGCACGCAAAGCACAGTGCTTTGTTGTAAACCACAGCTGCAGCTGCTCTCATAGTACAGTGGAGCCAGTGTTTGCAAAGCGCATTACTGGAAGTATGTGGCCAATAACCTCAAGCTTTGCTTTAACTGTGGAAAGCTGTTTAGGCTTCAGTGGCCAGCATGAGAAGATTCGCGTTACCTCGATTTCTTGGTTTGTTTGTGGAGCTTGTCAGCTCACACAAGCTGACAAGGTCAGGGAAAATACACCCCCTTCGGTAGGTAGCACTGGGTTTCGTGGCACAGAAAGTTAATATGTGAGCCCAGTGCTCACATCTGCTAAATACAGTGAGGGTAACTGATCTCAGTGAGAGGAGTTCTTGACGTAGTCTAGTCAGTGGAGGAGAAGCATCGTGCCCTGTGTCTGTTTCCTTCGTGCAGAGCTGAGCTGTACTGTTTGTATGGAACAGAAAATGCCTGGGGAAGGAGTAACCACTGCAGTGCAGCACTTGGAACAAGAGTGTGGTTGGAGATGATTTCTCCATTTGTATTACAATTGCTCACAGAGGTGAGAAAGGAAATCATAGGATCACCAAGGTTGGAAAAGACCTCCAAGATCATCCAGTCCAATCATCCACCTACCACCAGTATTTCCCACTAAACCATGCCCCTAGTTGATCCAAAAGGTCCCTTCCAACCCAAACCATTCTATGATTCTATACACAGCTCTTCAGCACAGTACACAGGTGGAACTGGCCAGCGATGGCCTCACTGTGGAGCCAGGTCTGCAGGGATGTGGGGACAAAACCTGTGTGCCGCTTGGCTTGGGAGAAGAGCTGCCGCCTTGGCAGTGAGTTTGCCCTGCTGCCACCCGCGCTCTGTGTGCTCCTGCTCCAATGGCAGCGCTGGGGTTAGCAGCCAGCACTCACCTGGGCCAGCCCCAAGAACCGGCCGTGTCCGTAACTGAACGCAGGCAGCTTGGATGTCTGTAGGAACTCTCTCCCCCAGCTTATACATCAGGCCTCGGCCTTGCCTTGCCTTCCTCCGTTCTGCTGACTCCAGCACAAAATCAGTAGAGCTTGCTAGCCAGCCTTGTTTTCTGTTATAACAGAAGTGCGTTTCACATTGTAAAACTCCTGCTGAGTCACAGAGCAATGGAACAGTCTGTTCTGGTCAAAATGCAGGTGTCTGGGAGGTGCGGGTGGCTTAGAGGTGTTGGGAAGGGACAAACGGAGAAAAGCTCCATTCTTGGTTCCTCCCTCATCCTTTCCAGCAATTCCTTCTGTCTGTTATCAGGCTGATGTTTTGGTTTACCTTTACACATGCAGACATAAAGCTACTACAGTATTGGTTTCATCTTTTCTATGAAATATGTCTTGAGGTCAAGATGTCGGTAGCATCTTTCCCGTTCCCTTGCTGATGATATGAAATGGGGATGGGGAGACACTCTCGTTTTATCCGAAAGATTTGTCTGTCAGTATTTTTGTCTTACTGGCATGATGTTGGACTGAGTCAGCGCTACAGAGGCAAAGCTGTTGCTGAAAAAGAAAAACGACTCTTAAATACTTTCAGCACTTGTATGGAAAGGTGATGGCATTGGTAACACACTTCCACTGCAGGTCCTCCCACACCATTTCCACCCATGGCATTTTGGTGCTCCCTTTTTAATACCGAACATTAGAGCAGAGCAGCCCTCTGTCACCCAACAGCCAGGTTGTTGGTCTCTCTCTGCCTTCCAGCAGTGCTGGTGCAGGCCGGTAGAGGGCTGCGTGGCCTCATAACAGTTATTGTTTCCCCCCTCCATTTACAGGAGGTCAGTAGGAGATAGGAGTACAGACAAAAAAAGACTTATAACATCATTACCGCGGACATTCTTATGCTGCTCCCATATAGCAGCTAAGCTACAATATCAAGTGTGTTCTGAAGGGTTTTCTGCACAGGCTCTGCTAAGACCCGGTCAATCTTTCACCTGGAGGTTAACAAACACCTCCAGGACGTGAAGAGCATCATTGCGGCAGAACTGCTGTGTAACAGCACCAAGCAGGTTCCTCAGCTTGTTCGTAATTACCAGATGTAACTGGAGATCCTGAGGATAACTGGGAGTAGTTGTGGACCTGTGCTTTCTTCCATCTTGTTTCAGGATATTCTGTAGACTCCAAGTTAGCTTCCCTTATACCAGAAGGACTCCGAGGGAGGATCTGACTACCTGTTGATGCAATGCCTACCATAAACTTTTAGCTTTTCCTTTGAAAGCTGCTATGGAATCTTGCTCAAATCCCCCACCTTAATTCTCTGAAACATCACTGGTTATCTGAACTTCAGAGTGATTTCTGTTTCAGAACCACATTTTCAGTGGTTCTCAGTTTACTATGGAAAATGCCGAGTACTGAGCCCTGAACTGCTACAGATGCCCACATGGAGCAGATGCCAGGAACTTCCCTTTTTTCCAAGCTCTTCTGAAGTAAGCAGCTCTACTACCAGCAGTCCAAATGCCTCCACGCAGTCAGGAGTTTCATAATGTAGACTCAATCCCCCCACTTATTGCTGGGGAAATGGTCCCCACGACTCCCCACAGTGTGGGCAGAGGCAGCAGAAGCGCCCATTCCATCACCAGCTGGAGCAGGTGATGCAAGGAAATGCTTATCGGGGCAGCCACTCTTTATCAGCTGCAAAACTGAACAGTGGAAGCCTGGCAGTCACCGCCCTTGGGGGCACTGCAGGGAGTAGTGGTGAGAGTCAGCTCCTTGTACCTCATCCCCAGGGTGGAGGCACAGTGGAAACACCTTGGATCAATACAAGCCAACGTGGCTGCAGAGTGCCTGAGCGAGGAGCTGGGCATCGCTGTCTAAGGGGAAGTGGCACAAGACAGGTTTAGCGTAACTTCTGATCATTTCTAAGTTTCCCGAGGTTTGTGGCTTTGCACGGGCTCAGGACAAGACCCAGAGCCTGGAATCCAGTGGGACCTCAGCATTTCACACATTTCACCATGCTGTGGGATGGTGAAGTCCAGAGATGGAGTCCTTTTTCCCCAGGTGCTGAGTGATGCTGACTCACCCAGGGGAAAGCTGGGCTTTGTTCCTTTTATTAGCTGAAGTGACTCAAATCTCTTTTCCTGCTTCCTTGAAGACCCTTGGGCTCTGGGCCACGCTGGCATGCAGTGCTCCTCTTTCTGCCAGTGGCACTGCAGGGAAACAGGGCCAATTGCACTCACCTGGGTTGGAGCATGCAAGCGGTTTTCTTCTCTGTGTCCATGTTCCCCCCACAACTCCACACAGGTGACTTTTCCCCCTCCCCATCCCTATCATTTCACCTCTGTTCCCAGAACAAGCTGAGGAGCCCATTTTGCTTCCGTGTTCCTTGAAACAATAAGCCTCATGTTCTCACAATTGGGCCCCTTCCTGGGCAAGGGCAATAAGGTGCCAGTCATCCAAAGGGCATCTTGGGTTTCAGCTCTCCCTGAGGGCCTGGCTGGGCCTTCTATCCTCCCACCAGCTGCTGGCGTTAGCAACCTGCTGGGAAACTTCCCCTTGGGTTCCCAGGTGTTCCCTTCCATTTGGCTGAGGTTGGCTGTCAGCACAGACAAGCAGGGAGGAGGTGGGGGCAGAGGAGGGATGAGCACAGAAAGGGAAACGGGCAGCCTGCCCATGTCCCTCTGGATGGCATCACTCCCTTCTGTCACAGCTGCACCGCTCAGCTCGCTGTCATCTGCAATTTGCTGAGAGTGCACTTGGTCCCATCACTGTGTCACTGATACGGGCGTTAGAGAGCACCAGCCCCAAGAAGGACCCCTGAGGGACACCGCTTGTCACCGGCCCCCACCTGGGCATAGAGCCTTGACCACAGCCCTCTGGCTGTGACCTTTCAACCAATTCCTTATCAATTGAATAGTCTACCTCCAATTTAGAGATAAGGATGTGAGGCAGGTCTGTGCCAAAGGCTTCCCACATGTTCAGGTAGATGACATCAGCTGCCCTTCCTTCGTCCATCGATGCCGTCACTCCACCGCAGGCCACAGACAGGTCAGACACGCTGTGCCCTTGGTGAAGCCATGCTGTCTGTCTCAGATCACCCACTCATCCCTCATGCGCCTTAATGTCTCTTCCACGAGGATCTGCTCTGTGATCTCCCCAGGCGCAGAGGTGAGGTTCACCCATCCTTCCCAGGTCTTCCTTTCTCTCTTCCCTAAAAATTGGAGTGGTGCTCCTGGGGACCTCGCCTGACAGCCACAACATTTCAAACATGAAGGAGAGCTGCCTGGCAACCACATCAGCCAGCTCCCACAGGACCCTGGGATGCAAGGGAGTGATAAAGTGCATCAATTTTTTCAGGTTTCTATTACTACCTCATTTTAAAATTAAGCTGAAGGTGTTTCTGGAAGTGTTTCAGACTGCAGGGCCCATCACTTGTAGAGCCTCTTTAGTGTAAATCTGCTGCTGCTTTTGATGTGGCTGTCCAGCCAGGTAGCTAGAGGCACCAAAGTGGCAATGTGCAGGAAAATTCTGAAGTACAAACATAATTTGTACGTAATGGTAATTTAAATTATTCTGAAATGCATTTTCTTACATATTTATGAATACGACCCACATCATGTCTTCATAGAATCGTAGAATCACCTGTTGTCTTGCCAGTTCTACGTTTCTTGAATGCTTTTGTTGTTGCTGTTACAGTTCCTCAGAGGAGTCCTAGAAGCTTTGCTTGTTCAAGACTCCTTGTAGTCACCTGTCTGGAATGCCTTTGTCTTCACTTTAATGCTCTTGCATCTTGCAGGCCTTGCTTATTTTTAGTTATCAGTCAACTTTCTTTAATACGAAAGGTGAAAAACATAACCTTATGGAATCGCAAGTTTCTTGGATGGGAGGAAGTCTGTACATGAACTTCTTTTGCTGTGTGAGAATCTATTCCCTGTGCACCCTCAGCCCTGTGGATGGTGTTCTACCCTTGGTCCCTGGGCTAGTTGAGGGCACAAATAGCACTGTCACTACATGGGTCCACTGTGCAAGAACTAATGAAAAACAGCAGTTGCTTCCCTGGTGAAACTTGGCTGGAGCTGGCGACTTCTGTGTGTCTTGCTACAAGAACCACCACAGATCCTCCTGGGAGCTCCAGAAGCTCTCAAGTACAAGCAGGGAGGGTTCCAGCCTTTGTGCCCCGTCCAGCCTGAGCCTTCCCTCTGGAAATGGCCAAGGGGCCACACATTCCATTGCTACACCTCTATTTTGCTTTAAGCTGGGTGGCTTTACCCACATGCTCACCTGTTCTGGAGCCACTCACCAGCCCAAGCTGCTCCATTGCTGGCTGTGAGCTGGACAACGTCTGCTGCCTTCAGATTGTGATTCAACACAGCATTCATTCCATGCCATTGAGTCCTGGGTTACATTTTGGGGATTTTCTTTTCCCATTTTTGTAGGTGCTCCTTCTTTCCCCTTGGTTATTCAGTGAAGGCCCAGAGACGCTTTCAGGTCCATACGGAGCACATGGAGGGTCCAGTACCGACTGCTGTAACACTTCCCCAGAGGAGATTACTTTTGCCCTTGTAAGCTTTATTCCAAAGACAGAGATTGAGAGCTGGGTGTTTGAATGGGAAGCAAACACAGTTGTGAAGGACATGAACATACAAGTCTTTCATCAGCAAGTTGCCCTGAATGATCCCCCTTGACTTTAAAAGCTGTATTTTGCATAAGCTTTTTTTTTTTTCCGAGCCTTGGAAAAAAAGATGCTTAAATATTTACTCAAATAAGATAAAACCCCAGGTGATAAAAGAGCCCATACCTATAGAAGTCAATGACAGCATTGCCAAGATTTCTCTCTACTGAAAGTCCTGCCCTACTTTTTGAGCTTCTCAGAGCCTCCTCAAGCAGCCGTGAAAAAGATGACCAGGAAAATTTTGCAGCCTAAGTTTTTAAATAACAAAAATCTTTTCAGGTCACCAATGAGCAGGGCAGTTATTGATCAGCAGCCAAGGGCTGGAGCAGAAGCTGTGTCCCAGCAGAGCTGCTGCAATGCCCCATGGCTGCTCCCTGCGCCCTGCCCGCTGCACTTGTGCCCGCAAGCACGAAGCTGCAGCTCCACGCCTGCCCTGCTGTCCCGTGGCTGCAGGCCTGCTGCAGGCTGCACTGTGTGGACGTACAGGGCTGTGGCTGGGCCAAGGCCTTGCATTCAGAACCCCCCAGACTACAGAAAGCTTTGATTCCTAGCGAGATTCTGTTTGCGTTTGGTCTGATTCTGTCTTGGTGACAATGGCAGAGCTGAGCAGCCCCGAAGTTCTGAGTGGTTTGGCTGCTGTCCATCTTACAGACTGTGATTAAGTTGTTCCCCGCACCTATATGGAGCAGGTTTCAAAACAAAAACATCTCTGATTACCTACAGATAGATGTCTTACTGCAGCCAGAGATGTTACCGCTGCAGCAAGTTTTCTGCATACACGTGGAATGAAAAAAGCTGCGACAAAAGGCTCTGCTCAGTGAGCTCTGTTGTATTTATTTAGCAATATTGATCTTTAGCAAACTGCTTCATCTGCTCTCCATTACTTGCTCTGCACACTGCTGTTTCAGCAGCAAAACCAACGTTGTGCTCCTGAGCTTCACCAGGCACTGTGCAGGCAGCAGTTTGCCCAGCAGGGTGGGCATGGGAGGGATGCATTTGAGCCCTTGCCCCTCACTTGTCATTCATTGGGCCAACCCCCATCGTGTCCCCAGGGCTGGTTGGCAGCCTCTCCTCAGCTGTCCTGCATTTAGCACAGCTGTAAGTGAAGGGAAATGTGCACCACTGAGCAGCACCGAACTGTTGGTTATTGGCTGCGTGGATTCAGGGTCAGGCAGAAGCCCGTGTGAAAGACCAAGCAGAGCCAGCTCCTATCAGAAAGGCTCTGACTCTAAGTTTACACCAATTTTGTCTGTGATTGCATAGGCAGCAGCTGGTTCTGTATGATGGAACCAGCCCCACAGTGACACACGGACATCTGGGGCTGCTGGGGCAGCTGTGCAGAGGAGGCTCTCCATCACAGCAGCGGTCCTGTGAGAAGGGGAGCTGGAGTGTTTTTTCTTTCATCTCTGATTCTGAACAGCTGGGGCTGTGCAGCCTGGAGAAGGGAAGGCTCCAGGGTGAGCTGAGAGCAGCCTGTCAGTGTCTGAAAGGGCTGCGAGAAGGAAGGAGGCAGACTCTTGAGCAGAGTCTGAGGTGATAGGACAAGGCAAAATGGTTTCAAACTAAAGAAGGGGAGATTTAGATCGGATATTAGGAAGAACTATTTTACAATAAGGATGGTGAGGCGCTGGCACAGGTTGCCCAGAGAGGTGGTGATGCCCCGTCCCTGCAGACACCCCAGGTCAGGCTGGACAGGCTCTGAGCTCCTGCTGGAGCTGTGGGTGTCCCGGTTCAGAGCAGGGGAGTTGCGCCAGATGGCTGTTAAGGGTCCCTTCCAACTCAACCCGTTCTTTGCTTCCACGATCCTCGCCCTCTGCTCACACACGCAGGGATGCTGCAGGCTCTCCAGCCGCACTGCCTGCCGCAGGACAGCAGCAGGACGTGGGCACCCACGAGCACGGGGCTTCTGGGTGCCGGCTGGCTGCCCGCGAGGGCACTGCAGGACCCTGCAGAAACGTGCATTTCCACTGCAGCTTGCATAGAGCCAGCAATAATTAATTACGCAAACACGACTACTACATAAATAGAATAAAGGGCGCTCGGTTGAAGCGGCGGGTTTATATCGCACGCTTAATGAGGGAAAACAACGGCCGGTGAATTAACGCGGCTAACCCGGCACTCCACAAGCCGAGTTCAGGCGGGACTCGCGCCGCACGTCGCCGAGCGCTCCGCCAATATTAACTCGGCGGTGCGGAGCGGTCCGGACCCAGTTCGAGGACCTTCGGGAGCGCTTCTCCCCGCCCGGGGGTTGGGATGCGCCGCGGCGGGGGCGGCCCCGCTCCTCCCACGTGGGCGGTGGCGGGGCCGAGGCGATATAGGGGCGGCGGCGGCGGCGGCGGGGCCGTGCGGTGCGGTGCAGGATGGCGTCGGGGGCCGCGGGGCTGCTGGCGGCGGTGGCCGCGCTGCTGTGCGCCGTGCCGGAGCCCGGCGTGAGGGCGGCGGCGGCGGTGTGGACGGCGTGGCTGAACGTGTCGTGGGAGGACGGTGCGGGAGGCAACCGGAGCGGCTGGGAGGCGGGCGAGAGCGGCCTGTACGGGCAGGACTCGCCGCTGCAGGCGGCCGCGGGGCTGCTGGTGTTGCCCGACGGCCGCGACGCCTTCAACGCCTGCAGCGCGCTCACCAACTTCAGCTCGGCACCCGTCGGCGGCTCGGGTTGGGTCGCCCTCATCCAGCGCGGCGGCGGCTGCAGCTTCGCCGATAAGATCCGCCTGGCCGCCGAGCGCGGCGCCGCCGCCGCCGTTATCTACAACTACCGCGGCACCGGCAACGACGTGCTGCCCATGTCCCACGCCGGTGAGCAGCGGGCGGGCGGCCGCGCCGGGGGGGAGCGAGAGCCGGGGCGGGCCCGCCGTTAGCCGGGCTCCGCTGCCTCGCTCCCCCCGTCGGCGCGGCGAGGGGTTCTGCGGGCAGCAGCGGGTCCCGTTCGGGCGCCGTCGCAGCTGAATTAGGGCGGATGAAACGAGGGCCGAACGGGGCGAGCGGCCGCCTGAGCTGCACGGTGCCGGGTGGGGAGGAGCGGGGCCGCCGGCCGCCGTTCGGTGAGGCTGTGCGCGGAGCCGCTGTGTGCGGCCCGTGGGATGGGTTGGGGCCCTCACAGGTTTCTTTCTCGTGTTTCGGCCCCTGCTCGCATGCTAACCGCTTCTGGAAGCAGGCATGGGGCTGGTTTGATTTTCCATAAATAACTTTCATCTGCAAAACGTTACTTACACTGGAGCAAAAGCTCCGTTAAAGGCTGTCGCCTTTTTGCAGAGATGGCAGAGACTCTCCTCTGCCTCTTGCTTGACAGCAGTGCGCTTTTGTTGCCTTTTTTTCCCCCCCTTCCCTTCTCCGGGCTCTCCATTTGTCAAATGAACGCGTTCTGGCTGTGTTCCAAACTAGTGCTTCCTGACAGCCGCTCTCGGCTGAAGGCTCCTGTCTGCTGGTGGCAGCAGGACGGGTGCCTGGCTGTGGGGCTGGGATGAGCTTCCTCTGGCTGCCGTGCCCCATGCTGTGTGGTGGGCAGGTAGCACCTCCCTGCCGTGCCCGTGTGCTACCCAGTGCCACTGCTTTGGGCAGCCCCATCCTGACACCACAGTGAAAATGAATAGTGGATCTTAAAGCTTGCGCTGTTCAACAGTGTACCTGCAGCTGCACCCTTTGTGAGAAGTGGGTTCCCTTGATAAGGGAATGGTGGCTGCTTTTGGAGGCTCATTTTTGCAGTCTTAATGAGCTGTGCTCCACTTTATGAATTTAAAACCCAGAGTCTGGGCTCTTGTCTCAGGCGCAGAGCTTCCTGGTGTAATCGCATCATCTGCTGACAAATGGATGGAGCTGTTGGAGAGGGTGCATGAAGATGCTCATAGGGCTGGAGCACCTCTCCTGTGAAGACAGGCTGAGGGAGCTGGGCTTGTTCCACCTGGAGAAGGGAGGGCTGCGGGGTGACCTCATTGCAGCCTTTCACTACTTGAGGGGAACTTGTTGATGGGAGGGGAACTGATATTTTCCACAGGCACATAGTGGTAGGACAAGGGAGAACAGATTTAAACTAAAAGAGAGGGAATTTAGGTTAGATGTTGGGCAGAAATTCTGTATTTGGATGGCGATGAGGGGCTGCTGCCCAGAGCTGTGGGTGCACACTGCTGGAAGTGTCCAAAGCCGGGCTGGGTGGCCCTGGGACAGCCAGCACATGGCAGCAGTTGGGGCTGGGGGGCTTCAAGATCTCTTTCAACCCAAGCCATTCTATGAAATGCTGTCAGGATTTGGCTCTCGTTGCTGACAGCAGCATTGCTGCTTGCTGTGTGCCCGCATGACCCAGCAGCTCCGAAGGGCTGTTTGCGTTGCTGACTGGAGCAGATCACCACTGAAGCTGTTTGTGAGGGGAAAGGCTCTGCCTCTGCCCTCTCCGCCATCCTGGCTGCTGGGAAACCTATGGCATCTTAATCTTGCTGGCAGCTGCTCCTTGAGACGAGCCATCTGCTTGCCGCGGGGCTGCTCTGAGCGGAGCACTTCCTCCCTGCCCATGCTGCCTGCAGCTCTGCTGAGGGGCTGATGCTGGAGTGCTGCTGGCTGTCCTGATCATTCCCCATGGCAGGTGTCAGGCCCCAGGGCATGCTGAAACTCCCCAGCCAAATTGATGTCAACCAGGACGGTGGCTTTCTGGAGAGGACAGCTTCTGTGTTCTGGAGGGCCAGCCTGGGCTTTTGGAGCAGCTCCTTCTGTGAAGACTCAGAGTGCCTGTGCTGCTCCATAGCGGCCTTGTCACCTGCATTGATAGAGTTTATGGCTTACAATCAGCATGTTTAGTCTGACAAATCTTTATGGCTTATATCAGTGGAAACTATATCAGTCTGTGTGGAAACTTTCAGGCGCGCCAACTTGTTAAAAATAAGTAAATAAATAAGTACTACCAATAAAAACAGCAGAAAGCAATAAATAGCCAGACCAGATGTGATTAACTCCTGCTTGAGAGTCTCCAGCGCATGGAACGTCAAGGATTTAACGGAGTCCAAAGTAATATTTACTTTATACTTTTATAAGCACAGCACCTTATCAATTAGCAAACTCTAGCTTTAATTGTGCTCACTGTAAGAAGATGGTACCTCTCTGTGGCAGGCTGAGCAGGGTTTCAAAGTACAGCTCTGTGCCTATAATTGCACCTCTCTGCAATCTGTATTGACCTTCTGAAAAAGACATTTGGTTGGAGGAGAACAGCAGCATGTGGGGGAGAGAAGCGGGCAGTAAGAGTTGGTTTGTTTTAAAGGTGGACCTTGACTTAAGATAGAAGCGGACTGTTAGGAGGCTGTGGTGTCAGGGTGCATTAGATTCTTGGTGGTGTGTCCCTGCATTTGGTAAGGGAGGATTCTCTGCTGGTCAAGAAATTGTTGCAGTGATTTTGTTTGGCTTTTCGTGTTGTGTAGGTAGCCTCGAGGAGCGCATCGCCCGATCTGCAGAGGGCTTATTGGAGGAGGAGGTGGCTAAACAGTTCTGGCTACAACCCTAACAGTGCATCTTGGGCTGACGGGATCTGGTTCGAGTCTATAAACTGCATCCATTGGTGAAAAGGGGAAGGAAAGGTTAAATACATAGCACTGCCACTTAACTTGTTCTGCAGGAATTCCACAAAGGTTAAGGCCAGCAGTCAAATGTCTAGAGGAAATGGCATATGGCAAAGAAGTGTGCTTGTGCTCTGCTGGAACTTTGTATGATATTTAGAAACAAGCTATGGCTTTATGAGAGGCAGATGTGACCTGTAAAACTGGTCCTGCTAAAGCAGAGGATTGAGGCGGGATGGCAGGCCCAGGCTGTGCTGAGGCTTCGTGAATGTTGTATAAACAAAAGTTCTGCTCTGCTTTGCAGTGAGCAGGGTTTGCACGGAGCAAATCCAGGGCAGTGTTTGCAGCCTGCAGTGCCTGGAGTTTGCTGGTGTGGACCTGAGAGTAGGTGTTTGGTGCCTGTACTGCAAGTTCATGGCTCCCTCATTTAAAGTTAAGGTTCTAGGGGCATTCAGACAGCTGGGAGTGGTTCAGTGGCTCTGGCTGAGCCTGATTCTCAACCTCATAGGGTCTGTGGGGGTGCAGGAGTTGGGGCTGACCACAGTTCAGAGGTCTGCGAGCACCAGGGGAGGAACTGAGGTTCAGATTGGTGCCTGCTGCTGGTGGCAGCAGTTGATCTAGTTCAGTTTCCTCTGTGCCATAGAAGAATATGCAGGATAGGCACCAACCCTTAAATAGCCTGGAATAGTTGTGCTGAGTGCTCTTGCTCCTTGGTTTTATGGGCTGCTGAAATGTGAAAGGATGAATTAAAATCCTAAGTGACAGCTGTGGCAGCAGAGGCTTCGTTGTGTGGGGTTGCTGCCCTAAAACAATAACAGTGCTTGTTTGCCTCCGGTCCCAAACATGCCACTGAGCAAACAGTGGTCTGGCTCAGTGCTTTCCTGATCATATCAAATGTGCCCTGTCTTCCGCCTGCAGACAGGTGCCTCCTGGCTCACATTGTGCTGACTTGTGTTATTTTATCATTAGCTGCCTCAAACTGCTCATTTCCAGTGAGATCTGGGCTGCCACCAGACTGTTGAGAGCAGAGGCTGATAGTGGCAGGCTTCATCTCATGGGAAGAGGGTGAGCAGTGCATTTTCTAAATCAGTAGTGCTGAATGCCGTTGAAAGTATTTGCTGAAGAATTCTCTGTAGGGAACGTTGGCTGCTGTTATTGTAGATACCGTTAGGCAGATGGGAAGGGAGTATTTCAATCTTGCCAGTGTGAGTGACCAAAAGCCATGCATCAGATCTCTGGGGCAGCCCTCTTCACACTGTGGTGCGCTTCCCAAGTGTGCTGTCTTGGCTGCTGGGCTCAAGAATGATTTCATTTTCCAAGATTTAGAGCCTGGCAGCATTTGCACAAGTCCTAAAGACTCAGAAAGAATGTGAGGGGGGGGTAATGCTGGTGGTTGTTGAATTCATTTGGCAAGTGATCACTCTTAACACTGTTTAACCAAATAGAATTCAGGTTGGTTTCCAGCTCTAGGACCCACTGGGAGCCCATGGAAATTTGTGTTATTTAAAACAATGTTTAGTCTTAATGTGCTCCAGCCTGTTTGGTGGAAGTTTCCCATGCTTCTACCTGTAGAAATCTTCCTTGTCCACAGTAATGGCTGTGTGTGTCTGGCTTGGGGGCCAACCTCACCCAGACAGTCTCCTGGGGCCAGTGGGTGGCTGTTCTGGGCAGGATTAATAAATGTAGTGTTGGTGAGGGCTGTAAAGTGTTCATGCTTGTGTTTCCAGGCCAAGACTGGGCTGTGAGCATGACCTTCCCCAACAGGCTTTTCTTTTGCTTGATACAACCATCTGCTAGCAGGGGTTTCTTTGTTCCTCTCTCTTCTGCCCTCGCCACGCTCAGGATCTCCGAAGGCTCTTGCTAGTCTTCACATTTCCCTGTGTTGCTGCTGTGCATTTACTTATTTCCCTTTTTATAGCCCTGGCTGTTGCTGCCTATTACTGCCAATTTTTGCAACCTTCTCATGTGTCTTGCTGTTGCACATTTACCTCTGTAGTTTGTATGAGGAGGAGGAAGAGATAAGGCATAGTGCCAGCTGCAAAATAAAGCAGGCTGGAAGTGGATTCCGTTTGATTTAGATCATAGTGTGTTCAAGAAGACAGCTTAATTAAAAAAAACTGGAATCATAAGGGGCTGTTGCTTTAAATAACTGAGAAGCAGCCTGGAAGTGCGTGATTCTGTCTTGGCACTGGGTAATGTTTGGGGTGGAGAGAGCAAAGGAGGAGTAGAAGGGGGAGAGACTGGACAGGACTGGGCAAGTCACTTTGCCCAGGCTTAAATTGCTCCTGGAATATCAGTTCAGTAATCCTCCCCGCTGCGAAAGGGAGAGCTTGGTGTGTGTGACTGGAGGCATGAGGATGAAATTTCCACCAACGGTGTCTGTGACTGTGGGAAATCTTCTGGGAAAGGTGCTGTTTGGTCAGATCAGCATTCCTGATAAGACTCGGCCTTCTGCATGTGCTGGAAAGCAGTAATTGTTTCTGTAAACATTATAGCATGTATTAGAGCAGAGCTAGCAAGCAGGCTTCATGGTTTGACTGCTTCTGAGGCCAGGTATGAAGCTTACGTCCATAGCGCCGTGTGATGCTGGAAACAACAGCTTTTGTATTCAGAGTTGCATCACATCCAGAAATTGGGGCTCAGCATGTGCGTGCTGTTGCTTACCTTTCCCTTCTGCCATAAGAGACGCTAATAGACTTGTACAAGCTTGCTTAGCAAGTACCAGAACCCCCCCATTTTTTTAATTATTTCAATGCAGTGAGGTAAGCAGTATTCCAACAGTTGTACCTAAACATGAAAGGCGGTGTAATAAATGCACCACACACATGCCTCAACAGGCAGCATGCTGAGGTGGCAGGAGTCTGCTGGGAGAGTGATGGGGCTCTGCCTTCCTGCTGCAGCACGGGAGGTGGCTCTGTCTCTGGGTGGCTGGCTGACCGTGGTGCAGTGGGAGGGATGCCCAGGGGGCTGAGCAAAGCCAAGGCTGCTGCTCCTCTTAGGCTGGAGGCACAGCTAGACCAATCTTCTGTGTTGCAGGTGCCTCAGCGTGTAGATACAAGCCAGGAGCCAGCCACCACCTGTTGAAAAACAGGATTTGTATTTTGACTCTCTCCTCCTTGAGTTGTTAAACTGACAAGGCTTTTTTTGCTCGTCATCTTTGTGAAGCAACTGAAGTGAAAAGTAGATTTTTTGTCTTCTGCTTCTATTGATGGCTGTTCAGTGCTCAGGGATGGGTGCTGAGCTCTTGCCATGGTGCTTCAAACAGTTCTTGTGCATTCTCTGAAGGTCTCAGTGCAAGGTGGTGCACGCTCTTTAAAAAAGCAGCCTTTCATCCTGTGTCTCTGGCAGAATTTACTCAGCTGTAGCAGTGTCTGCCGCCCTTAATCTGTTATTGCATCTTCATTTCTCAGTCCCGAAGCACTGGGAGAAAACAGTGCATTGTTCTTCCAAAGTGCTGCTTAATTTTTTCAAGAAAAAAAAAGTGCTCCATTTTTATTGATTAAAACAACCCTGCTGCTGCAGTGTCAAATGAGTTGCAGTTAGCTGGCCTTGGCTGCCCAGCTTTGTAAGCGGGGAAGGATGACGTTTAACTTTTGATAGCTGTACCACACTGCTTCCGTTCCTTTCCTTCCCCTCTGAGTGACTTCCCTGGAACGGTGTCCCTTGTATGTTGTGTTCCTGAGGGAGATGTGCAGGCTGGCTGCTGGGCTGGCCGTGAGCTGGGTGCAACATGGGGCTGCTCCCCAGGGAAGAAGCTGGAGCTGTGCTGCAGGGGTCTGTTGGTTGCACAAGGGCTCTGGTCAAAGAGAAACAATGTTGAAACTGCTGGGGCTTAATTTCACTGCCCTCAAACAATGATGCAAAACTTCAGATGTTTGTCAAGGAGGAAAATGTGACAATCTGAAATTTTGTCACTTGTGTGCATGGCATTTTAGCCTTTTCCCTTGTTATGAAACACGTATGTTCCTCTAACAGCACTGCCTCCTATTTATTTTCATGGAAACTACAACAGATGCCAAGGACACAACAAATAAGAGGGCAGAGTGAATTCTCAGCTACAAAACGCTGTTTTTCAACATAGTCACCATCATTAACTGTGCATTTTTGTCAGCGATGAACAGGATCCTGCTTGGCAGTCCAGAATGTGACTTGTTCACATTGCTGTCACCACTGCTGGAACACAGCACCCACCCCCAGTTATGGTTTGGTCTCCATCAACGTTCAGCAAGCACTGATGGGTGTCAGTGGGTGCCACCTCCTCCACGTGGAGGAATTCAGTGGCACGCCTTCCCTTCGTACACACTTCCACATCCAATGCTAATTTATCAAGTTGCCTCTCTGCTGCTATCTGTAGTAGAGCAGTGAAATGTACCAGAATGTTGGTGGAAGGTTCAACCTCTACAGCCATACCGCAGATAATCTGCCTCTAACATTGTGGGCTGAGATAATAAAACAGGAGGTGTTGCTTTTTGGAGCAGCCCTTGTAATTTCTGTAGTTGCTTTATACCTTCTTTCTTCAAAATGCCTACAAAACTATTGCCTTCTTCAAATGCCCAAAGGAAACTGTTGTAGCCAGGTTCCCCCCTGCAGGGGAGGGGTCCCGTTGGGCTGTGTTGCAGCCTGTTCTTGGCAAGGGATGTGATTGGCTTGGCTTTTGCTATCTGAGAAAAGCTGCATTAGAAGATCTATTGTATTTGCCCCAGGTTACATGTCTGCCTTTAAACAGAATGAAAGGGGCTTTCATGAGTTGACTTGTTCTAAAGCAACCAAATTCAGCTCGTGTTTAAACAATGCAAAGCAGTTCCAATGGTGAGCTTTATCTGAACGAGATGAGAAACCTGTTTTAAGTGAGGCTGGAAGAGCGGAGACAGTTTCTGAGCGAGCTTTGACATACAGACCTGTCAAACAACAGGAAGTTAATCATTCACGTCAAAGAGCTTTCTCAGTGTCTCATGCAAGCCTGCAGTTGCCAGTGTTGTGCAAAAGTATTACATGGAGAAATGTTAATTATTTCTCTTAATTTTCTGTGCTATTAGATACCAGAGAGTAACAGCGCTGCTGTGTTCAAGTCAACTGTAGAGGAGGAAGCAGCAGTGCATCGTGATGGCAAGCTTCAGAGCTGAAGCTTTTGCCTGAGCTGCAGAGCCGGGCGATGCTTGGTGTTAGTTGCTGGTGTATTAGAGCTGGAAATGTGCTGCACTGAAAGCAGTGTGTGGTCACAGAGCTGGCGTTGTGGCTGTCAGCCTGAGCCAGTTCTGTTGGGCTGGTAGTGAAACTCGAGTGGTGAATGAGAAATGTGAGAATGAAACAGAAGCTCCTTAAATTCCAGTGGCTGAAAAGTTTCCTTGAAGGAAAACTTGTTTTTCAGCATTTAATTAGCTGGGGAGCTTAGCCTTAACTGGAAGGGTCCTGGTAACGCAGCAAAGATTCAAAGTACCACAGGTACTTTAACAGGCTCTTCACACGTTGTGCTTCATGTTTATTAAATACACACAGTGACAGGCAGAATGCAAAGCCTGCATTGAGCAAAATTAGAGCAGCAAAGATTTCTCTTTTTCTCATAGGATCTGGAAGATAAGGCAAAGAGGGAGTGATGTGTGCAAGACATTTTGCTGCTCTGTGGCCTCTGCCTGCAGACAGCATTAAGCCCACAGGAGTGTGCAGGGGGCAGGGTTTGAGCCTGGAGGACACACAACTGTGACAGCAGCTCCTGTCCAGATGGGAGGATTTGCTTACCAAGGCCATCTCAGAAGGGATGGTTGTTCTGGCTGCAGCAGCAGGTGATTTTCTCGTGGAGCCCTGTGCGTGGTTTGTTCTTGTGCATCAAGTGCATCTGCTGTAAGCTGGAGATGCGTTGCAGTAGGACTGAATTTTAATTATGGTTAAGGGAGCATTAAATTTTCATCCTGGCTGAGGAAATATGCCTGCTATGCTTTCACATAGGCCTAGCAGCTGTCTTTTGGAGAGCTGCCGTGGCCTTCCTGTGTTGCTGTGCTCTCCATCAGTTTTAGGTCAGGAAAGCTGGTGTCATTATGGCTGGGTCTCCGGAGGACCGAGCTTCCTACCAGTCTTCCTGCTGTGGCTGTAATTTCTGGGCTTTTAGGTCTTGTCCTGTTTTATTCATTCCACCTGCAGTGGTTGTGGAGCTTCTTCCTAATACACTTTCTTTATCATAGGAAGGCTTTAATAGCAGTGAGCCTGGGGTATGGACAGAAAATATCATACTGTTGTTAAGGGAAACACAGAGCGTTCCTTAATGTGAGTCTCTGTCTCACTTTGTGAATCCCCATGGTGTCTGGAGGCTGTGCTGTTAACTACCTGGAAGGAAGAGCAACTACAGCAAGTGTCAACAGAGAAGGGAGAAATGAGTGTCCACTACTGGTTGTAGTTGATCAGTATCTGTGAAAGTCACTTCTCTCTTCTTTTGAAAGGAAGAAAAAAAGAAAAGGCAGAAATTTCAGGTTTGACACTGAACACATCCTGACGGCTCCTCAGAGCTGCTTCAGTGATGTCAGCACTGCCACACTTTGCTGTCAGCAGTGCAAGGTACGGGGCTGCAGAGGTATCAGTGCAGTACGTGGGCACTGACCTGCCGTGCAGGCACTGCCTTGACGCATGCCACAGGGTCTCACCACACTCAGCAGTGCTTCAGAGCTGGCTTATCTGCAGCGTGCTTAGGAGTAGCACTGGGTGACATTGATCCCCTGCCAGCGCTGGAGCAGGTGTTCACTGTTCAGGAGTTAATCCTGCTGGCTCTGTGCACGTTTTGCATGCTGAATTTCTCTACTGAATTGCCAGCCCTTTCACTGTGTTCCTACAGAGTAGGAATGAATGGCAGAACAAGGAAGGTCTCTGCAGGCACAGTTGAACGTGGATACTTACATTGGTATAAATAGATGAAACTCCACTCTGCGTCTAAGTAAACCTGATACAGGAAGGTAAAAACTGTGATCCCCGGTCCTGTACTCTCCTTGCGTGCCAAATGCACTTGTGTGCTAGCTCTCCTTCCCTCACCCTGCAGAACCTTTGAATGCTTGTGTCTTGGCTGTGCCTGCTTGTGTCTGCAAAACAGCCTCTTCCGGATTTTCACCGTTGTGCCGTGCTGCCTTATCATCTGGGAGGAACCTTTTGCAGATCTCCAGACCTACACAGGCAGATTGTGTTTGTCTGAAGATCTGACTAACTTTCCCTCTCTAATTTCATAGGAGATGGAAAAGGAGAGGCTGAGAAATGTTTAACTAAACGGGTTTTGCTTCTGTTCAGCAATGACCCTATTATTAACAGCTTAATCTCACTTTCTAACTTTTTTAAAAAGCTGTAGCAGAAAGCCTTGCTTAAATCACAGGAGCTGATTCCTAGGCCAGAGATGTAAAGCCCACTTTCCTGGGCTCGGTAACATGTTGCAGTGCCTGTCATGGTGAGATCCCTCTAGCTGCTCAAGGAGTGCTGGGTGCAGGCTGGCCTCACTGCTTTGATTCTAGCAGTGCAGCAGCAGGCTAAATGTGGGTTCTGGGCTTTGAGCTAACAGGGCACTGCTGAAGTAAGTAAGGCAGAGGAGGGAGGCCTTGTTTTCTGTGACGTAAGGGTGATGTCCCTGTGATGGTGAGCAAGTGTTGGCCTGGGTGAGCAGGGGCCTGAGGCTGTAGGGGCAGTTTCTGAATTCCTTTCCCTGTTGTCAGCACAAGGCATTTGGTTAGCTGTGTGTGCTGTCATGTTAGCCCATCTGTAAGTGCCTTTTATAATGAATTGTCAGCTCTAAAGCCTTGCCCCCATAATGCAAAGTACTGAAGATGGGCACTGATGTAGGTCAGCAGGGGCTTGTTGTGGGGTAGCAGTGCAGATGCTGGTAGACACAACCACCCTCTCAATCTGCCCTTGTTTCTGCAATGTCAAAGCTCTCACTTGCAAGGTGTGCTTTCTTCATGGCTGGTGAAAGTCTAACTGCCACGGCTGCCGTGCCTAAACTGAGCTCTGACCTCAGCACACAGCCAGTTTGCTCCTTTGTGAAGCAATGCCTCCTCTCCTCCACCCTCATAGGTGTAAATAAGCATTAATGTGTTGCACTGAGACCAGCAGCTTGTGCCTGAGTGAATGAGGAGCAGAAACAGCTGCCTGAGGTGCCTTCCTCCCTTCAGTGGCTGCAGTCAGTGATCTAAAGTCCTGCCGCATGACCGCTGATGTGTATTGATTCAAAGTAGCTGAAATTGTGAGAAATATCTGAGGATGGGAGGAAAAAAATGAAAAGTACCAGGAGAGAATATTCTCTTCTAGTGAATCGTGGTGAAGTGATGATCTGAAACTAAAATTGAAGTTGTCTATTTTTTTTTTAAAGGGTGTGAAACTCCATCTCACCAGGTGCCTTAGTAGTTGAAATGGTGTTGCACGTTCATGGTGACAATTCATTAACAGGCATCCCTATGCTACTTGCCATATTGCACTTAACCACAAGCTATATTTGACTGGTGAGGCAGAAGGCAGTACAAGCTTTTTGGCAGGCTTCTTATTTTCTTGCTGTCACAATCAGTTCTCCCACGCTTTCCTCTACTCTTACGAAAGTAGAAAGTCTCAGCTCCTGACCTGACCCCATCTCTAATTCTTTGCTTGCTCCTATCACCTGCTTCCAGCCTGTTTGGTAACTGCCATACCAATCCCAGCTCATCATAAAGGATGGTAGCTGCACAGCCTGGCTGCCTCTTATTTCACCTCTGGTCTGAGATGCACTTCTCATTACAGGAGGCTTTCTGACTAGAAGATGAGGTTAGTCACACTGGGGAAGATTGCTGGACGTCATGTTTGAACATCTTGGGTCAAAGACATCACACGAGCAAGATAGACAATTAATAAGTGCATTCTCAAATGAGAGCCTTTTGTGTTTTAACACCGGTTTGAGGTTTGATAGCAGAAGGTTGGATGAGATTGCTTAATGGAGAGAAAAAATTGGTCTCCCCGATAAAATTGGTTTGGCTGGGATGTTAGTTAAAAATAGCACTTCTGTAACAGCCTTTGCTTCATCGTGTGATATCTGTTGTGAATGTCGTGCAGCTGATGGCTTAATGCCAAGGAGCTCCTTGCTGGCTAGTCTGTGAATCTACTTTTCAGCCAGTGATTATTTGCTCATCTCCCCTTTTCCGTTTCTCCTAAGAACAACTTTGTGCTTGGGCTACTTAATGTTCCCACCAATAGCATGAAGTGTTCTCAGCAATTGCTTTGTCACTTGAAATGGAAGCATCTTTGTTCAAGTCATTATTTAGGGACCAAGGTTGCTTGAAATTCCTTCTGACAGTAAAGCTCTTTGGTCCCTCTGGATAGCTTGCTGTACTGTTACAAGGGAGTTTGTCGTCTACTACTGACTGTTGAAAAGGCAAGCACAAATCAATATTCTCTTGTCTCTAAATTTACATTTGAAACCCACTGCATTTGTAGTCACCACAAGATTTCGCTCCAGTGTTTCTCAGTTATTTCTAGAGCGTACAGAAGCAAAGGTTGGTCCATATAGCTTTGGTTGTTTGATGCCTCAGTGGCACAGTCAAATTTAGGGCAGAGGGGTTAAGAAGTAGCAGAGCAGGGAGGGAAGCAGATTCATTGCAGGAAGCATCTGTAAGCTGCCAGCTCTGTGCCTGGCATCTGGGCAGGAGCTGACCTGGATGTGTGTATGATTGCTTTTCAACTTCACGCAGCTCAAAGGCAAGCTGAAGTGTAAACTGTCAGCATTGTGTCTGAAACGATGATGAGTGTCTTACATGGGAGTGAGGAGCCGTATGGAGAGGAATGGTTTCTGAATACAGTTCGGCTCATAAGTAATCAGACGTACTTGTTCAGCTGAACAAGAACAAGGAGATGGCACTGACTCTATTAGTTATATTAAAACTGCAGGTGCCAGCAAGAAGCTTAACAGTTTGTTCTTTGGCTCTTGAACTGGGGCCTCTAAGCTGACTGGAATACAGCTGTGGTGAACGTGGGTTCTGTTTCTCTTTTGCAGGTGCAGGAAGCATCGTTGCCATTATGATTGGCAACCTGAAAGGCATGGAGATCCTGCGCCGGATTGAGAGTGGCCTGAAAGTGACCATGGTTATTGAAGTGGGGAAAAAGCATGGTCCCTGGATGAACCACTATTCCATCTTCTTTGTCTCCGTGTCGTTTTTCATCGTCACAGCAGCAACTGTGGGCTACTTCATTTTTTATTCTGCTCGCAGATTCAGGATCACGAGGGCCCAGTCCAGGAAGCAGGTGAGTTGGTGTTGTGTCTGTCGCTTACTGTCCCCCTGAGCCACCATGCTGTGGATGATGAAGCTGAAATAGTGCTTGAGCACCAAGATGACTAAATTTCTTTCCAAAGGAAAGAGAGTGTGAGCTAAGGGAGGTATTTTTAAACAGCTAAAAACTCTTCAAAGAAATGGCAGCAAGTCACCTGTCTGGTTGTCTTGAGAGTGTAACTGGTCATGCTTAGCCAACTTTCTCCTACAGATTTTACTTCCTGAAGAGCAATGCAGCAATAATACTGATGTAGTGGGGGAAGTGAGAGAGCTAAACTGCTTTTAGCTGACCCTCACACTTCCCACATAGCACTGCCTGTGTGCTAGCTGTAATGCAGTGTAAGACAGACTACTGACGTGTCTCCAGAATGGTGCACGACTTCTGCCACCTCAGTATAGACCACAGGCTGGGAAACTGCGTCTTGTTGAAAGCTTTTATCTAACTGAAAGCTATCAGAGTTGCCGTGACAGCCTCAATTAGGTGTTGAATAAAAGCCACTGTTGTGTTCTTTTTAAACCCCAGGCAGGCCATTGTTAACGAGTTAAATTTCTGGGTGACTCTCTTTTGTGCAATTGTCCGATCAGCTGATATAACAAATGCATACAGTTTTGCCTTCAGTCCCAACTTGCCCCTGCTCCTTCAGGGCTTAAGGAAAAGCCTTAAAGTGAGGTCTATGTCCTAGCATGATTCCTGTCAAAGAGGGTGGGCAGCAGCAGGAACAAGCTCTGAGTTGCTCATGTACAAGTACTGTTGTTGTTGCAAAGGAGACCTGTGGTATATGCAGTGCTGCTTCTTGCAGGAGTTACTTGAACTGTGAAAGAAGAGTTGTTATGTGACCTCTAACTCCAGCTTGCTTGGGGAACTACCTCGAGATCAGTAGCTAGATAGAGAAGTGGCATTCTGCCGTTGAAGGAGATGTGCCCTGTTGAGCTTCACTGCTATCTTGGGGATTTTAGGCCCCCTGAACAGATCATTCTGAAAACACTTCGAGGCTAAAAGCTGGATGCAGGTGTTGAGATTTAGGCCAGTTTTGGGCTTGTGTAACATTTTAGGACTGACGTTTTAGGCTCTGAAATGCTAACTTGAGTAACCACTGTTCTTTGCTGTCCTTCACCTCAGTCTCTCTCCCTGCTGTGGTCACAGGGAATGTGGCTGCTGTTGAATGCTGAGTTCTTTCTGGTAACCGTAGCACCTAGCTCAGTTTGGTCGATGTTCGTCTGAAATCCTGTTGTTTAAATGTAGTCTTGTGGATGATGAACAGACCTCATTTTAGCCTCTTTGTGTTCTGATATGCCACACTTGGAAGTAACGCGGAAACACAAAGGAGTAGTTGAAGGAGCAGGACTGGAAGTTGACAGCTGCCTGTGAAACGCAGCATTGCCACTCCTGGATGTCACACTAAATTGCCTCTGTGGTGCCTCTCGTGAGGAATGGCACAGAGCCCGGTATCTTGATGCTGCCCTCTGCATAGCATCTGTGGACAGAGGTACGCTGTCTCTTATTGATGAATTTCTTCTTTCCCTGCAAACTGCCCCACTGAGAGAACTTGATTCCAATCACAATAGGCTGCCCTAGAAACTGATCTGCGGAAGATGCTGTTAATCAAATCACAAGAAAATCTTCTCTTCTTTGAAGGCATTGAACAGAGCAGCTGTGGAAGTGCAGCTCTGTTCTGAGCTTTTAGGCTTTCAAAGAGCTATGGCTGTTATTAATGCTTAGTGGTAGACAGCACTGGGAAAATCCAGTTGGTTTGGCCCGCTCCTTCTCTGACTGTTTCTATCTTGGGCTTTGTGTACACACAACACAATTTAGTCTAGATTGAAAAATAACACTGATGAATGACATGCCAGTTCCACATGATTTCAGCTGATGTGAAATTAAGGAGCCATGAAGTGCTTTATGAAGTACCAGAATCGAAGAAAGATTCTCTGACATAGTGGAATAAATGTACTACTTTGTAAAAGTGAAACTCAAGACAATCCAGAATTGTTTTGTAGGTTTTTTTTTTTTTCAATTGTTTCTGTACCAAAGCATCTAAAAACAAACCTTACAAGGATAAGATGAGGAAAGAATAACAAAGACGTTCTTGTTGGTGAAGAGGAACTAGTAAAATGTGGCTCTATGGTGTTCTCTGTTAACCAGCTTACTGGATTTTCAGAGCATGTTCTAAGTCTCAAAATAGGGACTTTGAAACACTGAATATTAGTCAATCAACTTATCAGATTGCATGCTGCCTGTGGAACTTTGCTGTCATTCAGCCCTTTGGAAACCCTCCCTGGACTTTAGTCTGTTATTTGTTGGAGTAAAGGGTTTTTTTCCTCTTCTGTGCAGGTGTCAATGGGTTATACATTCATTTGGGCAGTGTTCTTAGGGAACAGTTGTGTTTTGGTAGTAATTGTTACAAACTTTCCCTTCTGAAGTCTTCTGAATGTTTCCCTCTACCAGTGTTACAATTCTTTCTGAGCGTCTGTCTCATTTTTTGACCTTCCTGGTGTCATGATGTTCTACCCCTAGAACCAAGAGGGACTCTTTGATCACTCTGCAGAGTTCTGTGATAAATGTGACATGACAGTAGTGCTCTGTGGTCTATTTCTGGTATCCTCGAATTCTTTACATCCTGCTTGTATGCCTCATTTGCTTGCTCTGGATGATTTTGAAGTCTTTACCATCTCGGCAGTAGTTTTTTCCTTTTCTTTGGCTTGTCTTGAAAAGTCTTCAGACTCCAGTGCTTTCAGAAGCCATCTCTTGTTTTATAGATAGTGAGGCTGTAGGGTGCATTAAAGCTTCACCACTCACCAGCAGAGTTTCTGTGTTTCTTGCTATGACAACGTGCTTTTTCTGGTGAAGGATCTTTAACAAGTTGGTTTGGTCACATATAACCCAGGTCTTATTTCTGCTGCAGATGTTTCTTGAAGGCAGCACCTCTGTCTTTCACTCAGTTTGAGCAGGAATTGTATACAGGAAAACTGTAATTTTCTATAAAGTTGAGTGACTACTGAGATGAGCCACTCGTGTTGTCTTAAAGTCCAAGTGAAAGCAAGTTTAATAACACATCTGTCCTAACTGTGAGCTGAAATGAATCAGTATTTTCTCATGTTAAGCTGTTTACAACTGGCTGTTTTTTGTTGGACTCCATTTTCTTGTGAACTTGAAAGTCAAATGGCAATCTCTGTGGTCTGTTACTGCATCGTGAGGCCTGTGAGCACAAAGGTGGCAGAACAAGGAAAGGGCAGTGGGGAGCTCTGCTTGGTACCAACAAAGTAGTGACAAATTCTGTTCCTCAGTATATTAACCTTTCTTAATAATGCAGAAGGACTGAGCATGTTAATCTGTGGCCTGGTTTCTTATTTGAGCTCAAGTTTTCATTTCCATTCATTTCATAAGGATTAGGTGTTGCAGCTTAGAACTGACCTAATTAATGATTTTGGAGAAGGTGAGTTGCTTGACTTGCCAGAATTCTTAACTGCTTTCATGGCAGTAGCTATCTGTGGGCAAGAACTTCCTTTGCTTGCAAGAGAAAAGTGGAAGTTCCTTACCTCCTCAGAGCTGGCTCATCTGTGCTGCCACTGCTGTACTTGCAAGGGTGCAGAAGGGGCTGGTGATTAAATTCCCCGGGAGGGACTGGGGAAAACTGGGGAATGAACAGCACGTCTACCTTTCCCAGTCAGGTGCTTATTTCAGCATGCCAGAGCCTGGGTGGCAGCCAGAACCTGACCCGTCCTGTAATACCTTGATTCTGTCTTTTTTCTTGTCTCAGTCTAGTCAGCTTCTGCTCACCCTCCATTCCCCAAGGGCTGTAGGGTTGTTGAAACTTTTAGAGTCATTAACATTTAATGTTTGCTCCAAAAATTTGGCTACACAAAATGCTTTGACATTCCAGGCTTGAGTATCTTGGATCTCTGGTAGCCTACTCAATAAATGCTTCCTCTTGCAACCTTTCTCCATCTCCCCGGAGCTGTGCTCTGCTGTACTTACATAATCAATGTTAAAGGTGACTTTGCCGTTGGTGCATTTCAAGAACAGCCATTAAACTTGTGCTCTGGCAAAACTTAAAATATCGTCTCGGTAAATTATTAATCATGCAGCCAGTTGAGTACATTTACACTTTGCTGTTTGCCAGCATTTCTGCAGCCAGTTGGGTCCTGTCAATATGCTTGCCCTGACATTAGATGTGTAGATTAGATACTACACAGGGGAGTACGCTCCTGGATGGTTTAATTCCCCGTTTATAACAAGCAGCTGTAGTGCAGGACCTGATATTGCTGCATTCCTAGTCTGTGTTTGTTAGTGAAACTTCGGGGATTTTCAGAGACAGCTGTGTGGCTGCTTCTCTACAGCTTCTGGTTGAAGCGTTGACAGGAGGAGAATGATTTTGAAGTGTCATACAGAAACTTATGCTGCTGTCTTCAGCAGAAGAACTCTACAAGCTTTTTTGAAGAAAACTTGATTGGTTCTTGTTCCTAATAAATAAAATACGCATGCTTGCATTTTTCACCTTAGGATGGCATGAATCTTTTCCTTGATCGTTGTTATAGCCGTTAAGCTTCTATAAGTTTGCGTATTGATGCTGTAGGCTAGAAGCACAAAGCAACACTAAGTATCAGCAAGCTTGGCTGTGCCAAAACAGCATGATAGCAGCAGACCATCTAAATCAACGTGTTTGCCCTACTTCACTGCAGGGAATTTTATGTAGTATTGAGTTATCAGTTTGCTCAGTTTGTTAGGTATCATGAGTAGCTTTCACCAGCTTGTCTCTTCCATGCTTCTGCCATTAGTCCTGCACTTTTAGCCTGAAAGGAGTCTTGTATCTGAAGTAAAATGCATAAGGGGGAGCAGTGCTGGAAGGTTGACAGTGCGGTGTTCTGCACTGAGCAGCTGAATCTGGAAGAGGATTTTGGGTTGGGACAGCAGTGCCAGAGCTGCCTGATGTACCACTGTGTCCAGAGGCAGTAAGTGCACCAGAGAGGACAGTCAGGTGATGGTGGTAGAGCAGCACCAACCTGTGACCTTTAAACAGGGTTGTTAGCTCCCATGCTAACTAAATGCATTGCACTGACAGCTGGGCAGCAACGGTTGCCAGGCAAGCTGGGCTTCTGCTCCTGCTCATCTCTGCCCGGTATCCTGACAGCAGCAAGCAAATGGCATGGAGGGGAATGCACTTCAGCTTCCTCCTCTGCCCTCATTGAAGCTGCTTTGCAAACCTCATGGGGCTGCTCATTTGATTTGTTTAGCAAGGGATAGAAATAAAGAAAGCTCTGAATTGCGTGTGTGTGTTACTTTGAACCCACGCTGATAAAACTGTGTTCTTCCACCTGACAGGAGTGGTTGGTGCCAGGAGGCTGCTGGCTCTGTAAGATGTGGGGCAGAGGGCTGGTTCAGGGCGTGCTGTGGTGGCTTAGTGCTGGGTAAGGAACCTCACCTTTCCTTCAAGGTGTGAGGCTGTGCAGGATTGGCTGTGGGACTTGGTGTTCAGCCTTCTATACCCATTTGAGGCTTTCTGTTTATTTTGGTTAGGTCTAATCTGATCGAGGTATTATCTTATGGTTTCTAAAAGGAGAAACCGTGCTTTATGAGAAGCCTAGGTAAAAACAAATCATATGCAAGTGTTTTCTTGGTGTGTCATCTGGAGTCAATAGCCACATGAATTTGTCCTGAAACTTGTTTTGTGTTTTACCTAAATAGCGTGGTCATGCTTACTTAGCTTGTTTTGATAATATCTGGGTTATAAAACTGGTGCCTGCTTGCTTAGACATTAGGAGCTATGAGAAAAATAAGTGTTTAACCAGGACTGCTTTCTGTTACAGCGACAACTGAAGGCTGAAGCCAAGAAGGCCATTGGACAGTTACAGCTGCGTACCCTGAAGCAAGGAGACAAGGTATAGCCTCAGCACTCTGCCACAGCCCTCACACAGCTTGGAGTAGGTCCTTCCCATTGGGAGAGGTTGCAGAAACCTCTTGGAACCCATAACTGCCTTTTCCTCTTTCAGGCCAAGTTATTTTCAGGGGCACAAGTCTTTGAAATCTGCACATACAAGTCATATGTATGTGTTTTTACGTCTTACCCATAGTCTTGCTGTGTTGAGAAGTCCTAATTTTCTGACATGGAAAATGCCAGAAATGCTTTGCTTGAAAAGCAAAATCATCATCAGTGGCTATTCTTCTTCTGGCTGACACTGGAGGTAGTGCTTTCCAAATCTCTGCAGTATTGACTGAAACAATCCAGTGATCACAGAATCCCAGAATCACAGGGGTTGGAAGGGACCGTGGGTGATCTAGAGACCATCGAGTCCAACTCTCTGCAAAAGGGTTCCCTACCAAATGGGTCTTGAGTATCTCCAAAGAAGGAAACTCCACAGCGTCTCTGGGCAGCCTGTTCCAGTGCTCTGTCACTCTCCCTCACTGAAAAGAAGTTCTTCTGTGTATTTATGTGGAACTTCTATGTTCCAGCTCTTGGCCATCACTCCTCGTCCTGTCACTGCACACCACTGAAAAGAACCTGGCCTCCTCCAGTTGCCTGCCATGCTTTAGATGCTAGGGCATTGATCAGATCCCCTTTCAGCCTTCTCTTCTCCAGGCTGAACAGCCCAGGTGTCTCACTCTTGTACAGGAGGTGTCCAGGCCCTTCCCCATCATAGTCACCTCCACTGGACTCTTACTAGGAGATCCCTGTTGTTCTTGAAATGAGGAGCCCAGAACTGGATTCCTGGTGGTTCACAGCTGTTTCTAAACCTTGGGATTAAGCTTTCAATGCTTCTGCTCAAATGTCAGCTTTACTACGAATAATCCATAAAAAGTGTTTATTTAAAATTATGGGTAAGGGTTATTTTATGTTACTTTAGCTAGACCCCTTTGTCTTCAGTAAATCTGACTGTAGTTCAGAGGAAACTTTCAAAGCTGATTAAAGGTGAAAATTCATTTCTCCACTTTAGGAAACTGGTCCTGATGGAGATAGCTGTGCCGTGTGCATTGAGCTGTACAAGCCAAATGAAGTAGTGCGCATCTTGACTTGCAAGTAAGTTGCCTTCCAATCTGCCCCTTAATTCAAAATGGTAAAGCTTGCCTTTACTGGATGTTCCTCCTGCTGTGTTAACGAAGCTGATCAGGCTTCTGTCAAATCACTGTAGAGCAAGAGTTCTTGAGTCTCTGTCAAATAATGCTTCAAACTGTAGATGTACTCTGGTAGTGTGCTCCTACAGCTCAACCTGAACATCCAGGCTGACTACAGAGCCACTCCAGTTTATTCTCCTAGAATTCTCTACTGTTGCATCTCGTTGTGCCCCTATGGAAGCCCAACATGCCACTGATATTTTGATTGTTTCTAAGATAAGCAATGAAGCTATTTCAGAATTTAAGGAAACTTGTTCTGTGTGTCTTTGTGTGCCTGCTGAATGAGATTGCTGTGGCAAAGCTTCTCAAATCAGGAGGCTACAAGAGTGATCAAGTTAAATGTTGTGTGAACTTGATTTTATATGGGAAGACTGCTTTTACATGGGGAGGATTATGAGAAAGTGCTTGGGAAAATTTTGACATGGGGAAAAATCTAATTCTGAAGAATGGGAAAATCTGTGGCTGTTGTTTTCTGAGCAGTGTCACCTGTCAGACACTATTAAATTTGAGCTGGCGTTACCTTTGCACAAGGTTATGGTTTTGTGAAAGCCGTGTGTGTAGGAGCGGTAGCCGTCCCAGCGGGCTGGGTACCAAGAGGCTGGCCTTGTAAAGTGCTATCTGCAAACTTCCTTCACCTAATGCTTAGCAGTTTAGAATGAAACAAGACTGAATAAGCTTTCAGGAATGTGTTGATGGTTATTCAGTTGTCTTATCAGGCTTGTGCTAGCGGGTAGTCCTGTACATTAATGAACTAAATTCCGTGAGTGCAGAGACATTTAGACTGGCTAGATGTGTAGAGCTGATAGAAGAGCTGACTTCTCTGACTTACTGGGTTCAGATGAAATGACTTTTTTTTTTTTTTTTTAGGTATTCTTTATGTGTGAATTTGCTGTACTGTATTTTGCTCTGAGGCTGCTTTTAAGTATTTGTGATGTTGTCTTCCTCTTTGGCCCAAACATGGCTGTGGTAGGGACTTGCTTAAGATAACCATATTTGTTTGATAATCCCTGCCAGTGATGATCTCTGCCAATATCAACCATATTAAACTCTCATGTGAGTTATAAACTGTTATGTACTTCAAGAATTTACTTGATGTTGGTGGCCAGCCTCTGTGTACAAACCCTACATGTTAAAAGCATTTAACTGCATGCCTAAAAGAAACAAGCAACTGAATGCTTCTGTGAGTCACAATAGTGGTATCTAAATATCTGGGGCGTATGTGTTTGTGGAAGGCATTCTTGTCCAGACAGTCAAACTGCAAGCATTTATAGTAGCAGAGATACACCAGGCGTGAGTACAAGTTCTCACAATCACTATGCATTAAGGTAGTTTCAGGTTTTACTACAGATGTTACATTGGTGCAGCTGGAAGGAGGTGCTGATTACGTGTGCTTAATTGGAGAATTCATTATCAAGCTTGGGTGTAGAACACCGAATGTGGTGAACTCTTCACTTGTCTCATAACAGAGTGCTGATTAACATTGAACAGAGCTTTGCCATTTCAATTCAGGCAGAAGGAACAGGCAGGTCACAGGGTTGCAAGCTGTCTTCCTAAATTTGTCCCCTAGATCAAACCCATTGTGGGTTTGAGTACCTATGTAGAAGCACACATTTCCACTTGTGATGGCTGAACTATGTTTAATTGCTTGTGTGTGCAGTCTGCCAAATGTCCACTTGAAATATACAGTGACTGCATAGGCAAAGTAAATGTGTGGGAGTATAGTTTATCTTGAGAACATAACTTGGCAAGATTTTTTTTATGTAGGTTCAGCAGGAGTGAGTGCTATTTATGTCTGTGTCGTCATGACGAAAGTTGAGCTTAAGGCTAAGGTTGAGGTGCAATATCTGTATTATTGAAATTATAATCCAGAAGTACATAGCGCGGTGATTTGAAAACAAACAAAAAAAAACCAACAGAAGTCCTACAACAAAACCATTAATGCTGATGTAGCATAGATAACTCAGTCGTTTTTATGAGTTGTGCAGAGAAACAAGTAAAAGGTTGAGACCATGCAACTAGCTGTAACTTTCAACAGCCGTGTGTGGCAAAACAAGGCAATTCTAGAATCAATGAATTCTGTGTTAGTAGATAAAGCTGCTACACAAACATCTTTCCTTATGTGAAACCTGACTTTTTGGTTGCTTCCTCCACTAGCCATCTTTTCCACAAGAACTGTATTGATCCTTGGCTTTTGGAACACAGGACGTGCCCGATGTGCAAATGTGACATTCTCAAAGTTCTAGGCGTTGAGGTAAGTCACAGTCTTACCTAGTGGCAGAGGTCGCTACCAGTACTGGGATATATGAGGGACTGATGCATTCTGTCACTGCTCTGCGTGGCGAGCACCAGAGGAAGATGCTGTTGCCAATGCCTGAGCAACTGAAATATATGCCAGAGTTTGGCTGGTGGATGGAGGCGTGCAGAGTGGGAGGAAAATTTGTCTTTTCCTAGTACTGGGTAATAAAAAGGAAGAGCTGGTTAAGGAATACAGAAGCTGTATCTGAGCTTCCCACTCTAAATAGGCAGTAGCTGGTTTTCACTTGTGATGCTGGGGGTTGACAGCAGAATTCCATTTTTCTGTTGTAAGTCTCTTTTTCTGGGTAATGGTCCACCAGATCCAGTCCCTCAAAGCATTGCTCTCCTTGAAAGATGCATCCCCCTGAAGCTGTAACTTTACCATTTTCTCTTTTTCACACAGGTGGACGCAGAAGATGGGGCAGAGTCTGTGCAAGCCACAGTATCCAGTGGGACTTCAAATGTCACTTCAATTAATGAAGTGGACAGCCACAGTGAAACTGCATCATCTGGATATGCTTCTGTGCAAGGAGCAGATGAATCAGTTCTGGAGGAACAGGCAGCATCAGAAAGTAAGTTCTATTGCTTCACCCGACTTGTTGGATTGCGTTGCCCTTCCATTGCTTGTGCTATGATAGCATTGGGTTTTTTTTCCCTTTGTAATATACAGCAGTGCTTGTTTTTTGGAGTAGTGTTAATCTTCCTTTTGTTTTAACACTTGGCTCTGCCACTTACACTTTGTTTTCAAATTAAGTACAATCTAACCTTGAATTTCAAACTGAAGTCAAGAAAAAGAGTAGTTGAAAATCACATACATACTACTTGCAGGCCAGAAGAAATTTCTAAAGAAGCCCCTTCTCTCTTTCTCTCTTTGGAGGCTGTCTTGGATGAGTGAGTGTTGCTTTACCACCACATCTGTCCAATTTAAGTAATTAAATACTCAGAAAACCCTTGGGAAGTCTGTCATTTTTTAGCACAGATGATGCAAAACATGACAACTACTTCCTACTGAATTTCAGATTTTTGCCTAGGCTGAATCATCCTTGAACACTTTCAGAGTGTTTTAATTGAAAAGGCTATCAGCATTCCCAAATACCTTGTATTATTTTTTTTTTAAACAAGAGCCATGTGTATTTCTAATGCTAAAGCACCAGTGCTTCTGTGTGAGGTTTACTGATCCTGAAGAAAGTATGTGGAGGTGAGCTCAAGTTCATCAATTTAACAGAAGTACTCATGTTACTGGGGGGGCTACCAGTAACATCTCTATCAAGTCCACAGTTACTGGTGGTTGCTGGCTGGTAGAGTGTCCACACAACCTTGTGGTACCTTGGCCATGTATATATAACAGTGGAAGACAAAGCACTGTGTATTAGGGGAAGCAAACTCATTCACAGAAAGCAAGGAGACTTGTTCACAGCTACAGAGCAGCTTCTCACAAACTTTCTTCTAGTTATATGCAGAAGCTAGAGGTGTTTCACTTGTATTCCCAAGCTAACATGAGCCCTTCCTTATGGGCTAGCTGTCTCTTGAGGCCATGATCTCTATTTTTCCACGTAGTATTGAAAATACCTGTTAATAATCAGCTCTGCTCAGATATAGTTGGTTTTGTTTGTTTAATGGAATGATTCCAAGTTTAAAAAAAAAAATTAATGTAAATATCCATTGGATTCTGGTGTTGCCTTGGAAAGAGGAGTAAAAGGAGAGGCTTTCAGACAGGGGAGAGGTGCTGAGGCTGCTTAGCTCTCCTGCTGGATCCCAAGCTGATTGGAAAGTGTGGGATTTGCTGCCATCTATGGGACGCTGTGCCCTTTTTGGGCACACTGGCTAAGGAGAAGGCATTTTCCGTAGGCTAAACTTCAGAAGCTGAAATTTGCATTCCTACAAGCCAATGAAGAGATGTGGGACTGAGCAGTATGGTGTGGGCCCTTGTTCTCACCTTGAGCAGAAAGAACAAATTCTAATGTCAGCCTGACAGGCAGGCTGTAAGGATAAGGCCACTGTCTCCAAATTGCTGTCTCTCTCACAGTTTCTCCTGACTCTGTTATCTCCGTTACTCCTGATGCCCATCTTTAGTACCATAAAGACAGGAGAATTCTCAGTCTCCTTGTAGTGGGACTTTCTATCCTTATGTTGCCTTCTGCCACTGCTGTACACAACCTAGGCTTGCTTGACACTAGCGGGAATTGGATTGCAAAGCCCAGAGAACACTGCTAGAAATAACAAAAAATGGCAGGAATGTGCTCACAAACTGAGAGCCAGCAGAAGAGTGGTAGTTAGGGAGTGACTTTGGATTTCCTGCTGTCTGGGAAAAGTGCTGGGAAAGGACTGCTGCAGTGGGCTTGTAGAAATAAAGCAAGCATGTCTTGGCTAAGGTAGTAAAGCTTGCCTGTAACCCTTTGCATCTTGTTTTTGTTCTGGACAGATGACAACACACATCTTGTAAATAATGAATCTCAGACTTCAGCTGTGGCTGTTCTTCCTCCCCTTGACAACCCAACTTTTGAGGCGGACGAAACACAAGTTTCTGAAGTTAGGTCCTAAGAATGTGCCCAGCAACATGGTATAAGCCTTCTGCAAGGAGCTGCCTACTGCCATCGCACGTACACCACGCGTTTGAAGAACCCAGTGGATGACTGTAGCAGCATCAATACCTTGAAAATGCTAAGATTAAACACGTTTCATTCATGATAATATGGTTTTCAATTCTTAAAACTACATCTCCCATGTGGAAATTAGTTTTAGCACCCTTCAGGTAAAGCTGTCAAATATAATGAAAACCATCAGATTGTAACACTAAAACAGAAGTTCCATCTTCAGCAAAGCTTCTCTTCAGCATTTGAGTTGCTTAAAGAAGGAGAAGTTTCTTTATGTAGTAGCTGTCTCTACTGGGAATTATTTTGACTTTTCTTGTTTGTTTTTAATTCAAGTGGGTTCTCATTGTAATGAAATAGATTTTTATCTGGTCTAATACTTATTTACCACAGTTGTTCAGTTTAAAGCAACACTATATTTAATATTTCAGTGCCCTGATTTGATAGGAGAAAGTACCAAGTGTAATGCCTGTCAAACTGGATTTTGCCCACAGTCTTTTGGTTATTTGGTGAACAGATCTAATCCATCGATTTACTTCTCAACTCCACATTCCTAAAGGGAAAAAGAGGGCTTCAGGCTGACAGGCCGAATTTGACTTGCACAATTCTGTGAAGGGAACAAGTGCAGGAACTTTTCAGACTTGTTGATACCAGACAGTCTGAAAGATCCTACATGATTTTTGGAATTATAACTGTCTCTTGCACCAGCAATATGCAGGAGTTCTGCTTTGTGGCAGACTTGAACTGAAGGTGGGAAGATAGATCCTTCTCAAAGGATCTGCTGTGACTTGTTCAGACAACACCTGGGGAAGAACCAAATCTCTGGAAAATGCTGGACTGCTCTGGACTGTTGCTGTGCAGTGTCTTGCTTGTGTGCTAAAGCTGCAGGGCCGGCTAATGTCCTGTAAATGTAACAGATGATTGGAGAAATGTTCAGCTGTCTGTGAGGAGTTCAGTGGGTGGGGGGCTGAAGAGGAGCATTGGGTGCCTCAATATTAAGTCTAGGGCCTTGCCCGCTAAGGGTGAGTAAGGACATCTTACAGATGCACTTTATTTTTTTTATCTCTGTAGCTATGGTTTGTTTCTAATGTTAGCAGAGCTTTGTCTTAAAGCCCGCAATAAGGTACAATTGAATCTGCAGGGGAAAAGCAATGCATTTTCTTATCTATAGTGTAATTTAAAATGTTGTAAATATTTTGTGATTTGTATTGAATTTGAATATGAAAATGTAAATAAAACTATATTCTGATGACCTCCTTATGACTGACATGAAATGTTGCTTACTAGCTCTTGCGTGGAAGCAGATACATTTCTTGGGTTTGCCCTGTCCCACAGCTCTGAAAGTCATTGCGTGTTGGTGAGGCCAAAACAGCAGCTCTTGCTTGAACCGGTATGAGTAAGGAGTGCTGATGATGTGCAGGCTGCTTCCGTTGTGTGGGCTCCAACATTACAGCTACCAGGCGCTGGCCTTTCGGTACTCTGTGTACAGGAAATACAAGTGCTGTAGGGCCGGCTGCTAAGGCTGAATAGCCAACTCAGTGTGCTGGGAGGGCAGGGGAAAGCAAATGGTGTGATGTCTTGAATTATCCTCTTTTTTCTTTTAAGAGGCTCCCTACATGTGCCACAACTGCCTGATGTGCTTCTGACCTGCCCCCCTGTGCACAGATCAGTACGAGGCAGTCTTACCTGAACTCCTGAAACTTGCCTTTCACTTTCTGCTGGTTGATCAGCAATTGTGCCCTTAGTTAATGCTCTTAGTCTTGCAAGGCATTTTAGAAACTGTTAAATGCCTGTTGTTTTTTAATATGATGTTAGAGGATTTGACAACTCTTTACCTAATTTGTACCTAATTTGGCAGTAGGTACAGCCTTGTACTGCTGACTGACTATGGAAGTACAGAAATGCGACCCGATGGAGTTGGCCACGACTCTCTATTGCAGATCTCCAAATCAAGTCCAGGAAGCATTGGTTGGTTATGGGCTCAAAGTGTGAATCTGAATATAATCTGATTTCTTGCTGAATCTTTATCTTGCTTGTAGCTGTGAATATCTTTCTATTCTGCACCTGAAGCGTAGAGCGGAGAAGGGAGCTGCCAAGAGGTAAGCACACTCCTCCAAACACTTAAATTTCATGTCTGGAAGCTTTATGCATTTGTGGTGTGTAAGCTGTAACATAGTAGAATTTTGTGGTAATAGTTTTGTGAAATCATCCACCAGACTTTGTGTTTAATGGGAACAAAAGTTGATCTCCCTCAAACTCAATGCATTGAAAGTTGCTTTGGCATTTTTTGTTATGTTGACAGGATTCAAGCCTTTCTATTTACTGTCTTCTAAGTGATACAACTGCATTTTTTTCTAGTCTTGGTGTTTCTAATGGTACATCAAAGGGTAAGGTGGGGGCAGAGCACTTTCTCAAAGAGCTAGTGGAGTACCAAAGAATGAACACAGTTCAGTCAGCTCAATGATGCTGAGATAGAATGAGATGCAGTAAATGTTTTCTGTAAAAATGTGAACCTACTCAGTGCTCAAAGAACCTATGCTAATTTTTAGAAACGTTTTTAAGATTATTCTATCAAATGTAAAGTACTGTTCAGGGAATAAATGCAGTGCTTGTACTGGGACAGTATTTGAGTTGCTAGGGAAAAGAATTTAATGTTTTTCTGGTTTTGCATCTTAAAGAAGAGTCTGTATACGTTGGTTGTAAGCACTGGCAATGAAAGCATGTGAATTTCACACAGGAGCTCAGGGGTGCTGCTGTTTCCTTCTGAGAAAGCTTTTTCTCATTTTGCCGAATTCTGCAGAGGTTTTTCCCTTTGTTGTACTGCTACAGTCACTTCTTCTTTAAAGAGTAGCTTTGGAAAATCTTTAACTTTGTATTTCAAAGTTCCCATGCATTGCAGTTGTCTTTAGCTGACCCTGCCTTTGAAGCACTGTGCAACTGATCTTTTCTGATGCTGCAGTTCTGTGTATGTATACATATAGGCGTGTGTTTTATGACATAACAGACTCTTTCCTTAAAGCAAAATGCAAGCAACATGTCTGGGGATAGGATTGTTCCTGAAGGGCCATGTAAGCTTATTGTTATTGTGAATAGCTTTGATTTTCACTGTACATACCAATGGTTCCGTGTAAGATGCTGGAAATTATGTGGCCACAAGAGGTGAAAAACCCAAAACTCTGTTTTAGACATGTAAAGATCTGCATATTTTCGAAGGGAGACTGGGAAAGCCTTCCCTCTCTGTGGGAGAGTAAGCCCTGCTGCCCTACTATCAGGTGCTGTATTACTGTGCTTTCTTGTAAACCAGACTTTGCATGGATGGGATTTTACTGTAAATTCAAAATTTGAAATGTAATTTTCTCATATCAAGGAAAATTTTCAGGTGTCACTCTAGACATGTGGAAATGTAGTTGTAACTGAGATTTTGCAGATAAGGGAAAGGCAAGCCTTGTGATGAGGGACCACAAGCATATAAATGCAACATGAGTCTGAAGGACAGCTGGATTTCCTATAAAATTGACAGACTTTGTCCGTCTCAATTTCTGGACAGAAAGATCTGTAGCTGTCAAGGGGGCTAGCAATTGGGCAGCATAAATGCCTACTCATACGTTGGCTGCATGATTTAATGAATTTTATTCAGTGTTTAACAAGAGGGCTAGCTTCTGCACTAGTCTATTTTCACCCAGGTTTAGATGGATGTTTTCCCTGTGCAGATTTGAATAGTGTTCAACTCCCCCAGGGGCATAATGGCTGACATTTTGGAGTAGATTAAATCTACTGACTTTGACAATTTAATTTTAGCTCTAAGGGAAACTTGAAACCAAATTGTGATGTTCACCCACTGTGAATTAACAGCTATGTAATTCTCCGCACTGGTTGTTAAACTGTTGGTTATACAAAGTGAAGCCAAAGTGTTTATACAGCTGTTTATCTATTTATATACACTTGGCTGTGGTTATTTGAGGAAAATCATTTACCATTTCCGGGAGGTCATTAGTGCAGTGAAAGAAAAATTCTGCAGCATAAATGGATCTCTCTTGCTGTGGAATGCATTGATTAGACTGTAGGATGATTGTGCGCTGATTAAGAAAGAATTTAAGTATCTATAAATAAATTCCTCTGCACTCTGCATCTTAATAGTATTTGGCTGTTAGGAACCAGTGCCTGAAGGAATCAGAAGAAAGGAAGGCATTCAGGACCTTGTAACAACAGAAGGGAAAACAAGGATGTTTTTGTTGTTACTTTTTTATAATCCAAATAACAAAGTTTGAATCTTGCACTAGAACGCAACTTATGTCCTAACATGTCCAGCCTGCACGAGATGCCAGAAGCCAAGATCTGGGTAGGAAATGCCAAGGGCATCTTTCCCTGCAATTAGCATCAGCATTAGACTGCCTGTATTAGATCCTAAGTAAGTGTTTCATATTCAAGGGCTGGGCTAATTGGGGAAAATTAAATGGTAAACACTCCCTTTGGGAGTGCTCTTAGAAGAACAGCATCTGAGCAGGAATTGCTGTCAGCTCTGGTCAATCTCCAGCAGCTGCCACAGCAACGGTTTGTCCACAGGGGCTCACTGACATCTGTTACTTCAGGTGGATGGATTGTAGAGACTGCCGCATGGAGAATCTGCTGATGTACTGTAGTTGTTTGTCTTGTCTCATTAATGTTTTGTCTGGGTCAGTTACCATGTTTGTCAGTTTACCATTTCTTTTTCGGCTCTAGTAAATGTAAAGTACTAGAAATGTGTTGCTTCCTACTTTGTAATAAAAATAGGTAAAATGAATAGCAGCTTGAATTCAATCTATATTTGGTTTGAAAGGTAATAGCAGAGCTTCTCTTGTTATGATAGAATGAGTGACTGGAATAAAAACCTTATACCAGAGCATTTCATCCAGTTTTCAAAACTTCTCATGAACTAAACTGGTGCTGCTGGGTAAAGGCTTCCATATGTGTCTGGAAGTGGACAGGCATTGCCAAATACCTTTCGGTGAGGGCCTAGAACATTTCGTGCTGTCTGTACTCACAGATAGATTAATGGCTGGCAGAAACGCTGCAGGAAGTGGGTGCCCTGGGGAATGCTGGAAAGAGTGGATAAAGTGAAGAAGTGCCGAGTTTGAAGTCTATCACTAGTGCACGATGTGCACAACTTCCTAATAAAAATAGCTTAAAGAAGAGTCTGAGTTTAAATACATACTGATAAGATACACAATCAATAAAGCTTTATTTTGGGAAAATTTTAGGAAGGTCATTGATGCTAGAAATCACTGTGCTAAGGGACTGATCTGACAGAACAGAAAACTGTAGAGAAGTTTCTGGGAAATGGGCAAGTCCCACTTTGTTCCAAGTGACAGACTGTATGAGGAGTGAAGGCCAGGAGTGAGGCTTTCACACTCCTAATATATCATTAGGAGAAGTCATAGAGACCTCTTGCAGGGGCAATGGGCTTCCATGCCCTCAAGCTTATCTGTTTGGTTTTGGTCAGCACCAGAAGATACATTTGGAAAGCAGTGTGTAATGACAGAAGGCAAGACCTCTAGTTTCTTCTGGCAAGGTCATGAAGAGACTTGAGAATAAAATACTGGGAGAGAGCACTAGGTGTTGACGACTGAGCAGCTGGATGGCTGTGGTTGTGGCCCTCCTGTGGAGCTGGGAGTCACACTGTGCTGACCCACAGCCCCAAGAAACCCTCAGCTGTCAGGTGGAGTGTTTCCAGCGCAGGACTTCTAAATGTTTCCTCTTACTGCTTTCCCACAGGACAGCTAGCTCTGAGAGATCAGCTCATGAGGGGAGTAAGCAGCAGCAGACAGTAATACGGGCAGGTTGCCATGTACAGTCTGAACAGGTTGCCATGTACAGTGTGAAGGCTGTTGTTTCACTCACTACCAGGCTTGATTGTTTTATTATAGCCAAAAAAAATAGTGCTAGTTGATGTGTAGATGATCTGAAGAGCTACTTTATGGGGACAAACGACCAAGTTCTTGCAGACACACAAAGGCACAAAGCCCCTGAGGCAAACTGTTGTTAAGAAACCCAAAACATCCAAGCTGCTCCAAGTGAGCTTGTAATTTCATTGGGTGATAGAGGCAAGGAGGCAGAGCATCATCGTATATCATGAAGTGTAAATAGGTGGCAATATGTCTGCTGCTCCCCTGCTCGGGGCTGACAAGCAGGTTGAGGTGACTGACGTGCGTGGGCAATGTGACACGGCCAGGCGTTCGGGTGTTTCTTTCTGTGCCCCAGCCTGCCTCAAGGCACATCAGGCTTGGGAGACTAGAAAACAAGCGTCAACACCAAACAAAGCAGCGTTCTTCGGTGATGAATGCTTGATGTTTGGCCAAACTTAGCCGCACCTCTCTGGCTGCCACGAGGGGGGGCAAAACAAAAATCCCTTTGTGAGGAGATTTTCACGGCCGAGACGCCCGGCTGCACCCCGCAGGGGCGGCAAGCGAAGCGCCGCTTCCCGCCTCGCCTCTGAGCCGGCGGCCGCGCAGAGCACGCCGGGAGCTGTAGGCCTGAGGCGTGGAGGACTCTCGCCGGGACTACGTCTCCCAGCGTGCCTCGGGGTGGCGGCGGCGCTTGGCAGCCGGGCCGCGTACGTGGGAGCGGGAGGCGGCGGCGGGTATGGGCGGCTGTGGCGGCGGAGGGCGGTGAAGCCGCCGAGATGTGGCTGAAGCCCGAGGAGGTGTTGCTGAAAAATGCCCTCAAGCTATGGGTGCTGGAGCGCTCCAACCAGTACTTCGTGCTGCAGAGGCGGCGGGGTTACGGCGAGGAGGGCGGTGGCGGGCTGGCAGGTACTGCGCGGGGCGGGCGGTGCTGCGGTGGCCGAGCGCGGGCCGATCCACCGCGGCGAGGTGCCTCGGGTGTTGTTTTCTTCTTCCCATCCCGCTCTTCCCCCTCCCCCTCCCCCCCCCTTTTTTTTTAGTATAAATTTTTTTAAAATTGCTTTCCTTACTCTTCGCGTGCACCCCAGCAAGGGGGTGAGGTGGCAGAGCTGAAGCTCTGGGCTCGGCCAAACGGGAGGCGGCACTGACACCGCGACAGGCTCGCTGTAGCGGGCTTTATTTCATGAGAACTGGAGGTGCAGACCGGAGTGTCCAGGTTTGGTTACTGTACGTGGCATAACGTCCTCTGGCACCCCAGGTGGGAGAAGAAATGGCACAGGGACGTGGAGTCACGTTGGGGTGTCACAGAACCTAAGGAGTTGGAAGGAACTTATGGGGATCTCCCAGTCCAACTTCCCCTGATCTGGTTTTACCCATTACCCGTTATCCTGTCACTGCATGCTACTGAAAAGAACCTGGCCCCATCCCTTTGACTCCTGTCCTTTAGATATTGCACCCCGGGGTACCGCTGGCCATATGGCCACAAGGGTGCACTGCTGGCTCGTGGCCAGCGTGGTTTTAAAGTGTTACGAATGAGTTGTGTCTCTGGGTTCGTATGAGTTGCATCTTCACATTCTCTCTAATTGCATCGTCATAATGTAAGCTGTACTGAACGTGATGCATTATTGTCTTATTGAAGCATTTATTAATTCTTCCCAACAATTTAATAACATCTAATTGTCTGACTGACAAATTCCACAGGTAGAAATAGCCCTTCCCACCAAAGGAGTTTCATTGGCATGTGAATCACTTATAGGGGGCAAGGAACATGTAAAAAGAAATAACTGCATGATCCCAGATTCCATGCTAGGAATATCGTGGTGTTATAGTAGATAAAGTCAGGCTTCGGCTTACAACAAAGGATGATGTCTTTCAACTCTGGTCACCAATCTGGGTTGGCTGTTCTCTGTCCTGTGTCTTTGGAAACCAAAGCAAGCTGAAGCGTTACAAAGGTTGTCAGGCAGTGTGGTAAGATTCACCCAAGAACTGCGACAAAAAGAAAGAATGAGATGTCTGTCACTGTTCTCCTGACCTTGCAAGCGTATAGCAGCATGGGAAGAACGCCCAAGTGGGATAGTTCCTTTGGTATGCCTTCCAGGATGGTGTTGCATGTTTTGTTTCTATAGCTTTTCTATTTATATGAGGCTCATACAGCTTTTATTTGCACAGGTTACTTTTTAGTGAACAGAAGCAAAAGTAAGATGTTCCTGAATTAAATTGGTAAATAACAAAGGTTAGCAGAAGAATTGGAAAATAACAGAGTTAGATTTGTGTTTGCAGGTATGAAAATATTCAAACCTCCTAGGTATAAACTAGCATAAATTGCTGTGCCTGATTTTAATTTCTTAGTACTGTGTGTGACTCAGATAATTAGTGCTTACTTCAGAAAAAAAGCAATGAACAGCTATTATGTTATGCCATCACCTAGGAGAGTGCCAGCGAGAGCCTTTTGCTTTTCTTGTGAGCAATGTTTTCCAGCTGATGCGACACAGGGTGAAAGGGACTGGGAAATGGAGCCCTGTAGGAGGAGAGGGACAGTGCCTCAACATAGCATGGGGAGGAAGGTGCAGAGTGCTGCATGGCTGGGACTGCACTGATGTGCTGGCTGAGGGACGGCTGCAATGGATTTCCAGTGATACAAGAATATGCTCAGTAAGGAAGACTTTGAGGAGGGAGCAAGTGAGTATTGAGGGCACAACCAGAAGCAGAAGGTGCAGACCGAGTAAAAGAGGAAGGCAGGGTTTGATGTGTTAGCATGGGCTTATAAAGAAATCCACGCTTAGATTTGTTTATGCATCCCTTTGGACTGGTACAACAGGGTCGGTTTGTCATCTTTTGGTGATGGCTAGCTCCTGTGGTTTGTGTCCACGCACAGTGTAGTTTACTAGTTGGTTAGTGTGGATAGAGATGGATACTTTGTGCTGGTTTCGCTTAGCCTTGGTCTTCTCTGCCTTTATACACCTGCTTAGTTTTACATTTCATTCTCTTTTCCTCCTTAGACCTCACCTAAGGGTGCGGATACTGTAACCTGTTTGACTGCTTCTACTTCCTGATATTTCACCTGCACTGTGCTGTCACAGAATCTTCTGCCTGCAGTGCAGCTGTGTGGCCATGTCCTCCACTCCTTCTGTTTCTGCAGAGCCACTACAGGAGGTCTGCTTAGTCCTTCTAGGGTGTATTTGTAAGGATACAGTTAAACAAAATGGTGTGTGTGACAAAGCACAGTTACAGTGACAGGAAATTGCTGCTGGGAATGCACATGCTGTACACAAGATCTAGTGAGATCGAGTAGGTTGGTCATGAAGACCTTGTTTCAGTTATATATATTGTTTGGTTATAGGACCTTAGCTAGAAGGCAGGTATTCTGGAGTAATTATATATGATGTTACAAAATACCAGTCTTTCAGTGACATGCTTTAGCTTTTTCCTTTCTGCTCCAGTGTACAGCACAACTGTGAGAGGAGAGACACTTACTGGTAAAGCACATGGTTGGGAATAATCTTCCCTGCTCACTGAATGTGCTGTGCTTGAAAAAAGGGAGATTTCAAATGTTGGGAAAAATCCTGACTCTTTGAGTCCTAGATTTCCAGCAGCAATTACTGCTATCCTGAATCTGCAGAAGGTTCTTGATGCTATTCCTGCTTGTAGAATGCAGCCTGTTGTCTGTGTCACTGCTACCTAGCGTGCTAGCAGAGGAGGCTGGAGACAGAGCTAGGCTTGTGTATGCTCTATTTGACTTTATCTGTCAAAGGGCATTATGTTAAAGAACACTTTAGCATGGTGAGTATAAGCAGCAGGGACCTTGCCTCACACAGAACTTCCCATTGGGTCAATTAAAAATGGTACTCAGTGATCTTACAGGAATTCATTTTAGTGGGAATAGCAGGGCAGGAGTGGAAGCTTGGGAAGCTTTGCAAGTAGGCTCAGTATGTGAGAGAGGCGATGTTTGTTTTTTGGAACTTCAAGGTCTGTGCTGTGGAGTTGGGTGTGAGGCTGGAGAGGTGCAGCTTGCACTTCGGGTAGTTTTCAAGTTGCCACAGAGGTCTGTAGTAGTGTGTCCCACTGTCTGGTGAAGAGCAAGTATGGCAGCTCTGCTGGCACTGGGAGGAGCAGGCAGCGCTGCGGTGTGGCTGTGCTGCTGCCTTGGGGACAGAAGGGTTGGCACTCAAGGTCATCTTGCTTGGTCTCCGCAGAAGGTGCTGCACTGCTTAGATGTTCAGGAGTTTTACTCACCTCTCTATTTAGCTCTGATTGCGTATTGAATTGACATCTATTCATGTTCTGTAGCCTTTAGCTGTGCAGAAGCGAAGAAGAGGAGGAGCTGATGTATGTCAGACTTGCCACTGGACCTACCAAGGAGACCAGTGTTTGTCTTTTTTACAGAAAGTTTCTAATTTCCCAGTTTTCAAGGATATCTTTATTGCCACAAGTACTTTTACATATGGCCCTGAATACACACCTTTGTTTAATAAGCTGCCATTGTCTCACCTGAGTCATAAGCACTGGCCAGAATGTACATTGTAAATAGAGATGAAATCCTACTCACAGGAGACTTAGATGAACCAGTTTTACATCTCAATTGCTAAAGAGCATTTGCATCTCAGTCCATGCTCTGTAGAGCCGTAAGCTGAGGTTCCTTAGTCATGAGACCAAGCTGATTTGGAAATACAATTAAACAAAACAAAACAAACAAAAAAAGGAGTTCTGTGTTTAATTTGAAGAAATGGGACAGGGAGTCTTATTCACAAGTTGACATTCTCTCATTTTAAATAAAGCACGCTGAGACAGAGAGGTTTTTTTGGCTAAGTATAGCGCTTGTAAATGGCCAGTTGTCACTAGATAAACTTTTTTTTTAATTTTAAGTGAAGCAAAATGCTGTGTAAATGTATTTAACATTCTGGGATGAGGCTTTATCTTGCTTTTGTAAACAAATATTTATGGTGGTGAGGATTTGTGGTGTGGGTCTCTTGCATTGCATTGCCTCCAGGGTTGATTTCCTTCTTTAATGCACAATTTATTATTGACTTTATTTATTATTGACGTTACAATACAAAAACAACTGAACAGTTCATGTAAAAGCCATTGCTTTACATTCTTCATGTTTATGTTTCTTCTGAACATAGAGATGCTGGTTTTGGAAGGTGCTGAGGCTGTTGCATGCGTCCCTGCTGGGAGGTGTCCTCAGTGGGATTCCGCCCATTCTGTTCCATACTATAAACAGGTGTTGCTCTTGAACTATAACAAATATCTGATTGAAATGAGTGATATTTATTTTCTGACACAAGCCTACTTTTTTCATAGTGTTTTTCCCCTTTGGACTTGCTTTAAGGTTCAGGTTGCTCTAATTAATGCCAAACCAAACTCTTCCTGCAGAGCTCCACTTTCTGCATTTGCTGTCACTCAGATGCAGCTCTTATATTACTTTCACACTGTGCCTTTTTACATCAGCGTAAACAAACGTGGAGTGAAGCCTCAGTTGTACCTGGATGTGTCTGCTTTGAGAGACCCTGGGGACGCGGGGCTGGCCAGCACTGTGCTGATGAAGCATCTCTGTCTGTAAGGAGCTCTAACTCTCATCAATATTTGATGTCCAGCAACACTTCTAATGTAGTAAATCAGGAGAGTGATCTGGTTTTAATTTCATCAATTATTGATCTCAAAGGTACTGTTAGGCAGCAGAGGAGCAAACAGGCTTGTGCCAACTCTGCTTCAGAGCAACAGCAGTTCTTTAGGGAAAGCACTCGGCAGTACTCTGTGGATGAGCCTGGTGAGATAGAAGAACACAGCAGTGTCGCTCCCAAAAGACAAAGTGCTGGGCAGTTATTTTCATGTAGCAGATAGGCATTATTGCCGTAAGTTGGTACAAGTGAGAGCAGAATTCATGGTGAACATGTTCTGGTGGATGTCTCTGCAGCAAAGTACCAAGGATACTATGCAAGGCACAGTGCTTCCAGTTACCACTGAGTCATCCACACTCAGCTCTGAAGGTTTGGTGTCACTGAGGCAATTTGTTCCTGATATAATGTCAGCTACTGTTTGTATTCTGTTGGCCCAAGGCTACATAAAGTTTTGCAAAGATCACCTTATTCCAAAGCTATTCAGGTTTCCTGGCCCCTTTATTTTCTAGGATGTTTTTCTCTGTGCACTTCAGTATCCATGGTGCTTCTCAATGGTTTTACTTAAATAACCATGAAATTGAGAGTGTTTTCTAAAAACAGAACCTTTCTCCTTGTGAGTGTGCATCACTGAAGTTGTCAAAAGCTGAAATCATTCCCTGTGTGAGGCTGGAGAACGACTTGGCTGAAATCAATGCCAGAAACTGTGGGTCTGAGAGCAGAGGTGAGAGTGGAATCGTAGAATTGCTCAGATAGGAAAAGACCTTAGAGATCATCTTAGAGTCCAGCTGCAACTTAACCATACTACCCTAACTCTAGTAGGTGACCTTCTGAAGGTTGTCCCTAGAACTGGTGTTTGAGAACAGTATGCTGCATATCATTGGCAAGGGATTGGCAAATAGGGTCTGATTTGCTTTTTCCTCTTGCATCCCCTATGGAGGTAATGCCACTATTTGGGTTGAGCAGTTGCTGATTTTTCTGCTCTCTACTCCTTTATTTTACAATTAATATCCTTGGACTAATGACCTTTAAACCTTTCCTTGTCTGCAGCCTTGGAAATGAACGTTCCCTTCTTGTAGTCGGAGCATATTCAGGCCCAGGAAAAGCAGGTGGGACTGCCAGGTCCTTGCAGTGATGCCAGTAACTGCAGCTGTGAAATGAGCTCATCACCTCTTGAATATTTAATGGCTGAAGCACTAATCTGCAGTTGTGTTGTAGACAGCACTGCTGACTGGTGGAACTACTGAAATGAGAAATACTGATGCAGTTTGTGCCTAAAATTCTGTGATATGATGATCTGTGATATGATCTATAAAATCTGATGGTCTTCCAAACTGATGGGAGCTCTTACAGCACTCAGGAATGCTGCTCCCTAGTGTGCTGTCACACTCATTCACACAAGCTGAGCTGTTGCATCAACCTTAGCAACAGTGACTAATGTCGTGGTACCATATCGTAACAAAAATATGATGAGGAGAATTGTAGAAGATAATAAAGTATCTACTGAAGCAGAGCCAGCTTTGTGACGATGAGCTCAGTGTTATGACTCAGTAAGCCACAGCTCTTAAAGCAGTTATGAATGTTATCTGTTCAATGACTGACTGTAGTTTGAATGTACAAAAAATGCTACTTTTCAACAGGAACAGTCTATAAGTTGCAGGCAATGCAAGGTAATAGTTTTGATTGATGAGATTTACTGGTCCTTGGGTTCCCTTTGTGGTTTTTATTTGCTTCCATTTTGTTAAGACAAGGAAAATCATTCTGAAAATTGAATAGCCACATCGATAGGTCACACGAGGTCTGTGCTGCAAGGGAAATCGTGTTCAGAGGATAAATGCCTGGATAAAATTGAGGGGTCTTGCTTTGATTCACTGAGTACTCACAACTGGTACTTTCCTAAGTTGAGGAGGGATTAATGGAAGGAAAGTAGAGTGACAGCATTGCTTGTATTTTCATTGCTGTTGTAACAGGATTTACTTGAACATCAGAATCCAGAAGTTTGTATTTTTTTCTGTGTTGATTTTTCTTCTTCTTTTAGAATTTCTTGGTTCTTAGCTTTAAATACAGCTTTTAAGATCTCTGAGCTGTGTAACATCTTTGTTACTCTTAGTGACAATGATTTTGCTTGTCAAGATAAAATGCATACTCATTTTGTCAGGAAATATCGAGAGAGAGGAGAGAGTGTCTTTTTTTTTTTTTTTAGTAGAGATGAAGTGTGTTTTGTTAGTATTTTGATGTAAACTGTGTTTAAGTGGAACTAATTCAATATTTAGGGGCAAGGAGGTAACATGGTCATTGTATCTGGTACCAGTAATCTGTAATGAAGTAATGCATCATCACACATGATGGCAGGATGAAATCCTCATGTTCCATGGTTTATAATGGAGTCTTATGATAGACTTGCTAAAAAAACACATTTTGTAGCCCAATGCCTGGAGAATTGAATGAACAGGAAAACTTCTGTCTGTATAAGGAGTGTGACATGGTGTTCTCATGTGAAGGGAGTGCATGAGATTTTCATAAATCAGACATCATGTTTGTACAATTTCCCTAGAACTGTTTCCTTTGCAAAACAGAACACAGTAAGTGACTAATGAAGAGGTAGTCCAATCTCTGCTCGTGCTTATTGAAGGCTGGGAACTGCCATGATCCTTCTTAGGTTATCCTCTGGTTTACTATACTGCATGGCTGTTGCTTCCAAGGGCATCATCTCAAACTTTTTCACCCTCAGTCTGTGTTTATAATGTTTGTAACGGCTTCCCAGCAGCTTCCTCTGGGAAGGCTTCTCATTTTGTTCATCTGTGCTTCTTTTTTTCTCAGAGCTTATTACAGAATAAATCTTCACTTGGATAACATTCCTATTCAGTAAGAAAGGAACTGGGAGGTAAGTATGCATTTCACAGCTTTGGTTTTACCAGGCTGCGTGTGCTTTCCTTCAGGTCTTCTCGTGGGAACTCTAGATGCAGTATTGGATTCTACATCAAAAGTGGCCCCATTTCGCATCCTGCATCAGACACCGGACTCACAGGTCTACTGGTCCATTGCATGTGGTATGTACTGTTCTTTTAGAAGCTAAGTGAGTTTATAAAATGAAAAGTTGGGATGCAAAGGATGGGCTGAATCTTATGGTTGGGTTCATCCTCTCACATCATTCATTCCAGTGATCTTCACATGGTTGAAAATTATTTGATAATCACACAGAATCACAGAATGGCCAGGGTTGGAAGGGACCTCAAGGATCATGAATCTCCAATCCCCTGCCACATGCAGGGCCACCATCCTCCACATTTCATATCAGCCCAGGCTGCCCAGGGCCCCATATATAGTGATGCTCAGGATATTTCAGTCCTGAGATTGACAGTGGTTTATGGTTCCAGTTTTTCAGAATATACCTATGGACCCTTCATATGATAAGGTCAGCTTGCCTGTTTTTTTGCAGCAGTCTGTATAGTACTAAGGAACTGCCTTGATGCTCTCTTAGAATTGAAGGGGCACAATCTTTTATTTTCTAAGTTGCAAAGGAGGTCTGTAATTTGGCATAGTTTAGGATAATATGGAATAGTTGACCGTTGAGGGGATTAAGTATAAAAGCTATAGGTATAAATAGCAGGAATTGCTTATCTGATTTTTATTTTTCTACTTTATCTTTGTTAAGAATGAGCCAACCTTCATGTCATGATAGCAGCTGAATTCTTCCTCATATCTGTTGGTCTTAGGGTGTAAGAGGTTCTTTCTCGTTTGCGTGTTATGTTATTAGTAGCAAATGGAAAAGAAAATTGACCTTGAAAGTGGAGTACGTGGCTTTTCCTAAAGCATTGTTATTACTAGGTTGATTTTGTTGTTGTTATTATTTGTTTTTAAATTCTGCAGCTTCCCCTGAGAAATAAGTGTAAATTCCCTTACACACACTGCTGGAATATCAAGTATTCAGAGAGACCTCCATTTCAAAAGTTGAGAGAACTCAGTTCTTTGCATGCATCACTGTTTTTTCTTCTTCAGCATGATCTTGCCTTTATGTTGAAACTAAGATAGTCACGTGGTCAGATGACAAATGTAACTGTTGTAGGATTAATCCATTTCTTAGGCTTATTAAAAACTGTGAAAAAGTCTATAATTACACTTAAAAGAACCCACATTTTAGTTCATTTTTTCCGTGCTTTAAGTTTTTTTAGTTAGTTGTGTTCTGTACAGAAGTGAAAAACCCAATCTCTATCTAGACTTCTCTGGTCTCACAGGCATCCAGACCTGTGGTAAAAGATGAGTTTTGAAGGAAAATTAGAGGTGCCACTCTGCAAAAGTTTATGTGATAGAAGGAATCATAAAGTGATGGAATGACTTGGGTTGGAAGGGACCATAAAGATCATCTAGTCCCAATGCCTTGCTGTGGGCAGGATTGACAACCACTAAATCAGGAATCAAATTAGGGCCCAGGGCCCATCCAACCTGACCTTCCATGTCTTCAGGAGCGGGGAATCCACAAATTCTCTGGGCAATGTCTTCCACTGCCTCACCAGCCTCTGAGTGATAATTTTCCGCAGTCATCTAACCTAAGTCTCCCCTCTCTTAGATTAAAACTACTCCCCCTTGTCCTGTCACGATCGGACTGCATAAAAAGTCAGTCTCCCTCCTGTCTATAAGCTCCTTTGAAGTACTGGTAAGCTATGATGAGATCTCTCCAGAGCTTCCTCTTCTCCAGCCTGAAGAAGCCCAGCTCCCTCAGCCTGAATAATTCTACCAGTAAATGCAGTGCTCTTGTTGCATTAAATTGTACTGTTTTCTTTATAAACCTTCATTATTCACCTTAAATAAGCAATTGTGCCTTTTCCTGTTTGTTAAAATTAAATTAGCCACTGCATAAATTCTGATGTTTCCTTTTCAATGTTTGGCTCGATTGTTTCTGCATTTCATGCTGCAGTGCTGATCGGCTCGTACTCGTGTTCTTCAAGGGCTCATCTGAGGAGCAGTAGTCAGCAAGAGAATTGTTAAATGACTTAATGTAGTTCATAATGTCTCACTTCGAAAGGGCAGCCTTATAAATGAAATACAATTTGAATGGTTCGTGCATTGGCTGTAAATAAAATTTGGAGACTTCTTCCAGTGAGGTCAGAACAAATGGTGTCAGGCTGTTAAGAAAGGTGCTTTGATAAATGAGTTGGAAGTGCACTCTGGGGGATTCTAACGGCATCCGGTAAGCTCCTGAGAAAACATGAAAGGTAATCTTCACCCTAGGACTGAATTTTTGCCAGTTCTGTGCTACTTAAGTACACTTTAGAACAAAAGGCTTCACGGTGTAAATATACTTCGTGTTATGAAACACATTGTTCCTTCTGTGAAGTGAATAAATGGAGGAGGAGATTGCTTTCCTTCCTGCTTCCACACAGTGAGGGTCTGAAACAGTACTGCTGAATTGTTTAAATGTTTAGAAATAGTTTCATCTTCATTGTGCCACATCTGTGCCTTTGCTTCTTAGAGTGACTCAAATAATTGCTCTGAATATGTAGTCGAAGAGGGAGAATTCGTTTTGATTTCATTGCTTCGTTAATTACTCTGTCATTTTTCAAGTGTCATTGCAAATCCAGCATGTGTAGCACAGCCTAACTAACAGTATTTAGATCGATTTCTGTTTATTCCCTTAAGGCAGCCTTAATTCTGTGGAGTCCACTGAAAGTTGTTCATATAGTCTTTACAAAGTAGATTGAAAAAACAGAAATTGTGCATGGTGTCTTGTTGCCTGGGGGTAGTGACAGTATGTGATTGTAGACTGTTTAGTTGTGAGCATTCCTGGGAAGGATATAACAACCAACTCACGTATGTTCTAAAATCCTTTTATTGAATCCTATGTAAATTCTTCCCCTCCGTTTCCTTCTCTCTGTATCCCCCCATCTGATGGAGTGGAAAGAATCACCTGTCTTTAAGGAGTTGAATTTTCTAGGCCTCTTCTGTTGGTTCACTAGTATAAGCTCTGCTTTTTTACCTGTTTCCACCTGCGTGGAAAGCGAGTATGTGAAAAGAGTAAGATGAATTATCATAACCATTTCACAGCTTGTATCTAGCAGTAAGAGTTTTCCCTTCTATTTGAAGCAAGCCACTAATCTGTTTCTAAGTAGTTTAGGTGAGATAGTTGGTGGTTTTTTTTGCTGTAAAATCACAGTGACATTCACAGTGAAGTAAGTGATTGCCTTCTGAAACCTAGAAAAAAAGCCCTGTCAAGTGAGTAAAGTAACATAATGAGGTCGTCTTTTCTCTAAGCTATTTGCAAGTGCCATATTTACATTCTGGGAGCATTGAATTTTGTCTTGTCTCTATGTTTTGCATGTTCCTTATGGCTAGTGATGGCAGATTTTTAAGTTACTCCTCTGGCTTGTATGTAACGAAAGAGGAGGAGGCATTCCTTAATTCCTTAGCACTGCAGTCCCATAGGGTTCAGAAGAAAAACGGTACTAATTCTGGAGGTGCCAGATGCTGCTTCTGGGGTCATTCAGCTGGTATGAATGAGCCTTTTGTCCTGGCGCAGGAGGTCTGGGGTATATGGCTTTCGATCTAGGGCACAGCTCTGCTTCTGTCCTCTTTTAGAACCCTCTAACTGCAGGAAAACATTGCATTGTTTGGAATTAGAATGTAAGCAGAACTTTACTATATAGATGGAATGACAGCTGTTTCCTGAATGGTGCTTGGCTTAGCACCATTAGTGCTTAGTGTGATTAGAAATCTAATTAAAATGTGACTTGACAGAGAATGTGATAAAACAATGACTTGTACTGAGCATAAGCAAATGTTTGTGGTAGGCAGCAGAAATGGTTGTTTTATGTATCCAAAGAGAGAAAAATCTTTGCTACCATCCTGGCCATGGAGGTGCGTATGGTGATACAACCTTACCCTTGGGAGGAGTGTTTGTGCACCAGTGCAAATCCGAGGCTGGCAGTTCTCCTGTGGGAACTGCTGTGGCTTTGTGATCAAAGCTGAGTGTATCAAAAGCTCATGTTTATTTTCTGATAAGTTTCTGAATGTGATCTCGTGTTTCCCACCTTCGAGGGGAGCGTCCTACGTACTAACATGGGTGTGTGCTGGGGATGCTGGTGATGCTGGTGATGCTGGTGAGCCAGAGGAACTGTCAGTCCCAGTCTGGCTTCAGCACTGAGCCACAAAATCTTGACAAAGCTGGAATGCTTCTAGGGGTAATGGCTAGAAGTACAGCTGCGTAAAGAGCCTGAAAGATAAAAACACAGCAGTGTCATTACTGTGATTTGGATTTGTGGATGTAAATTACTCTGTGAACCTGAAATTTGCTGAATATTCTCTTGATTAATGTTTTTAATGAAGTAATTAAAGTCACTTCTATCTTTCTACTTTCCATCAGGAGCCAGCAGAGAAGAGATAACAGAACATTGGGACTGGTTGGAACACAATGTCATGAACATTTTATCGGTGTTTGATTCAAATGAAGATATTACAAGCTTTGTCCAGGGAAAGATAAGAGTAAGTAGAAGGCACATGACACAATTGAGAAAGGCTGAGTATTTTTACTTCTAAATGTACACAAATATTATGTTCCATGCAGACAGCACCACGATATTGTGTACTTCTGAGTGAATAATACGCTCCATTGTTACTGTTTATCTGCCACATAGTTAAATAAAGTTGTTCGACACAAATTATGTCTTGGTAAATGGTACACCACGTGCCTTTAGATAGTGGTCTGGAACTGATAACAAATTATCTCACAATAGTTTTGAGAACCCCTAGGAAGTATATGAGAGTTCATTTTGCAATTACTAAACATTTAGCCCTGAAGTTCATGTGATTAAGTGAGGAAAATAGATTGTTTTCAGATAAGGAAACCTGAAGATGTGTGTCATGCCAAAGCTGTTTGAATCTGAAGTGGCACGTGTGAGCTGTAACCTTGTGTTTTGATCCTCAGACTGTTCTTCAAGTTGTAAAATACAATATCCTGTAAGGAGAATACTCCTTTGTATGTGTGCAGTTTTTTATAAGACATCCACGTTTATGGATACGTATGTGAAACAACTGTTCTCTTGTTTTAGGGTTTGATTGCTGAGGAAGGAAAAGGTTCTTTTACAAAAGAAGAAGATCCCGAGAAGTTTCGTGAAGGTCTTATGAAGTTTGAGAGGTGCTTTGGATTACCAGAGCAGGAGAAGTTGGTTACCTATTACTCATGCAGCTACTGGAAGGGCCGGGTGCCTTGTCAAGGGTGGCTTTATCTTAGTACCAACTTCCTGAGCTTTTACTCATTTTTGCTGGGAGCAGAAAGTAAGTAAGGCCTAAGCTAAGGCTGGTCCTTTCATGTTTTACTGTATATGTTTCACATGTGGAAGCATTTTTCTTATGTCATGAGGAAGTGATTTGCCATGTGAGCAGGTGTCTAATTGATAATTGTTAAAGTAGAGTAGCTTACGTGAGTCTGTTAGTTTGCAATTTGCATTTTCATATTAGAGCAAAAAAAAGGAAAAAAAAAAAAACAACAAAAAAAAGACAGTCCAGACTTGTATTTTCAGAAATGGTGTGTCTTTAATGTTCATTCTATAAAAATCATTCTAGTGGAATTATTTGATAGGAATTGTGGAGAGAGTCTTTTTTTTGTCCATGTGAATTTGTAGCCATTTCCAAAGGAGTTGTGATCTAACAGTATTGTTTAATTATACTTTCTAGTGCTGCTGCTTTTTTGATTAATACAAGGGTAGCAGCTGAAGAGGAGTTACTCATATCTCCTTATATTTGTATTTTCAGTAAAGCTTATTATCTCCTGGGATGCAATATCAAAACTTGAGAAGACTTCCAATGTTATTCTGACAGAGAGCATTCACGTCTGCTCCCATGGGGAAGATCACTATTTTTCCATGTTTTTGCACATTAATGAAACATTCCTTCTCATGGAGCAGCTGGCAAACTATGCTGTTAGGAGGCTTTTTGATAAGGAGACATTTGAAAATGACCTAGTCCTGTATGACCCCCTGCAGATCACCAAGAGGTAACTGCTTATAATCCATCAGTTCTGGACTCAGTCATTTTTAGACAAAGGGGAGGAAAATTCTTGTGTGAGGGAGATCACTAAACGTTGGCAAAGATGGTGTTCTCTTAAGTAACTATCTTGTTAAAGTTTGGAATCAAAGGCTTGCATGACATTGTGACCTCTTATTACTTTGCAGTATCAAAGGCTGTATGAAGGCAGGAAGTGATCAAACCTTCAGAACTGGGCTTCAATTATAATTTATAGTAGTTTGTATTTTTAAAAGCTGTTTTAGCAGTGTTTGGGAATAGGAAATCAAGAATGGAGCTTCAGAGTCTACAAAGAAGCTCAGTGAGAAGGAGAAGAATAAATGGTTTAAAATACATATGTATGTAACTGCATGGCTTTTCTGTACTGGAGACAGGTGATAAAGTCAGTGAGCTGCAGGTTTTCCTTGTTTCTGGCCATGTTTTAGGAAGGGAGATAGATGTGTGCATAAATAAACAGATGGTTGGAGTCCTTCCTTCTCAAGGAAAGTGTGATTATTTCTTGTAATAAACTTATGATTTATTTCTAGTTTCAGTTGATGTGAATGTTGCCCTCTCCTTGAGGAGCAATCCGAATTCCCACTTAAATTGTGAGGTTTTGATTGGCTACTTACTGTGAAAAGTAACCAGGAAACCAAGGCTACAGTTGGGTAATTTTAATTAACTAAGTCTGTGTTGGAAAATATTACCTGTGCAAAGAGGAAAGTACGAGAAAGCATCTTCCTGTACATTTCAGCCTTAGCCTGGCTTCCAGTAGCTCCGTTTAATTTGTTCCTAGTTAAAGCCAACTATGCAACAGATCAATAAAAAAAAAAAAGTCAAGAAGTCAAATTGTTCTTTCCTTGTATAGAACACTAACAACAAAGCCAGGTTTGGGTTGAATTTCGTAGATAATTGGGGTATTTTGATGGGTTGGAAAGCACAGCAGACTAGGCTAATAGTGTATATTTCTTTTCCTCTCCCTTTAGACCCTGATTCAGCAAAGTGCTTTGCTGTGCAAGAATGTGTCTGAATTTATTCCTATTTACTGAAGCATTGCAGTGTTTTGTTTAGTGGGTGTGTACTGGTCTGCTGCTGCACTTTGTTACCTCTTCAAGCAAAATGCTGAACCTTCCAATTGACACTGTAGTGGAATTGAGAGTGCATGATATTTTACTGTTTCAAGAAGCCTTTCCACAAGACATTGCAACCTTTGTATTTTTCAGGATATTTAAAAAATATTCCATTTTTCTCTTCTGTCTCCTCCCTGATTTTCTGCTTTGTTTGCTTTTTAATCCAGAGGCCTGGAGAGCCGAGCCCACAGCCAGCAGTTCAGTGCATTCTTCAGGCTACCCAAAGAAGAGACTTTGAAGGAAGTTCACGAGTGCTTCTTATGGGTTCCTTTCACTCATTACAATGCCCATGGGAAAATGTGCATTTCAGAAAACTACATTTGCTTTGCTAGCCAGGATGGCAGCCTGTGCAGTGTAATCATTCCATTAAGAGAGGTAATGCAAGCTACAGTCAGAGCCACTTATACCAGAAGATTTGCACTTGTGTAGCTTAGTGTCAGTTGATCAGATTTTCCTTTAAAATAACCTTAGTTTATGTGATGTCATGATTTCCCTCTACTTTTGATGCTGCTTGTAGTAATACTGCTTACAGAGCTACTTCCATGTTTCTACACTGTCCCCTGTGTCATTTTTGCCATTTCCGTTTACTCTCATTTTTGTAGCTGGGTACAGAATCCAATTTTTCAAATAATGCATCTATTAAAAAAAATAGTAAAAATTAAAAAAAGCTTACTTTTTGAGGTTGAGTTAATGTAAGATTCTTGAGATAAAAATGACTGGAAAAGTTAGAGGATCTTGAAGATAGTTGTTCTGCTGTGTTTCTTCCTTAGCTCTGTAGTGCCATTCATCTTTTTGCAGTAGTTGAGAAGTGCTGTCTGTTCAAACATCTGTAGGAAAATCCATTGACATTCTTCAGTGAACAAATACCAGCACCAGCTGGTAGTCTGAACAAACTGAACAAGGATTGTATTATGAAGGACAGCTTTCCTAGTTCTGTATGTTCTACAGATAGACTGTGGAATCATATCTAAGAAAAAAAAAAGCCTTCTCCATCTCCCTGATTTCGTGTGGTCTGTGACATTGCCACATTTCTGCTGTTAGAGATTTTTTAAGGTTTTTTTTGGAGATTTTTCAGCAGCATCCAGATATGTGCTACAATTAACCAGTCTGTAAACAGTCTTGCTAACAATGTCAACATCCATATGTTGTGGGGGGGAAAAAAAAAGAGTCTGTTAAAGGAGCTGACTAAATTATGTCCTTGTTGTTTGTCAGGCCCTCACTGTTTGTTCTGCAGTACCACAGAGTTCTTTCATTTAGTCTGTCTTCCTTTCCTTTTTTGTAACAATGTAAAAACATCAGCAGTGACAGCTGCTCTACACATTCATGATTATCTTACAGTTATGTGCATTATTAAGGTGTATTAACTACTCTTAACATGCAGCTCTTTCACAATAGCAATTAAAATCAGCTCCAGCCATCACATATTATGACAGCTGCAATTTGTTCTCGTGGAACTTGATTCGTTTCATTACTTGTCTGTCTTTTTGATGGCAGGAAAAAAGTAACAGCTCCAGCAGGTCGGAGGCGGCAAGATTTTCAAGCATGCTCCATGCTTTCTGCTGAGAAAAACCTTTTCAGAGATGTTCAGTACCTGGTAGAAAGCCTGTGGCATGACACTGCCATGTATTGAAACAGCTCCAGACCTCTAAGCTGTAACATAGCCAGTTCATTACTTACATTACTTATTCTGTTTGTGTGGTGCTTCCTACTGCTGTTCCATGTACGTGTGTATTTTTAATAGCTTTTTCTTTTGGAAACAAGGTGGTAAAATGTATTGGGATGGCTTGCCTCGTTAATGCAGCCTTGTCTCCCTAGGTGATAGGTGTGGATAAGGCTGACCCAGCCAACAGAGGAGTCAACATTAGTACCAAAGGAAAAAGAGCTTTTCGTTTCACTGAAGTTAGAGATTTTGAACAGCTTGTCACAAAGCTCAGAATCAAATGCAATGCAACTTCAAGTCCACAGCATATAAATACAGAGGTAAGTCTTCAACCAACTCTAGTTTCTCATTAGCTACTCTTAGAAATAAGTTTGTCTAGTCTCACTAAGAATTTAATGTATAGTTACCTGTGTTCTTGATGCCATGCACTATTTAAGTCTGAATCTAGACAGAGAGAGGGTCTGCTGCACCTCTAGATTACAAGTTGTCTCTTTTTCTGTTTTTTAAATCGTGTTCCCATTTCTTGCCTTCAGCCCCTTTACTTTAAAACTGAAGCCCATCAGTCTGACAGAAAGTTATGTTTCACTGTGCCTTTTTTTCGTTCAGCTGACTATTTGACTCAGAAAGGGGATGGAATAATTACAAGGTTACTTCTGGATGTGAAGAAATCTGTACTTAGTTTAATGCATGAGAAATAAGAAAACACGACCAGGCAGCCCTAAAAAGCATTACTTATTAGAGCTCCTGTATCTCTTCTCAGAAGATTTTCTATTGAGAAAATTAGAATCAGCTGGAGCAGCATCAAGAATGACAGTTGTGTGTACAAGTGTACAACTGAATGCCTTTTGGTAGAAATCAATCAGTGTATCAGACTGAATATCAGTGTGTCTCGGTGTTCAGATTGTGCTTCTTAAAAGATACAAATGAATAATAAAAACAAGACAGTTTGATATCAGCAGAAATGCTCAGTTGGCAAGTGTACAGCACAGCCCTGGGAGAGCTGAGAGTTAAAGTCTGCTTCTCGAGGGAATTCCCAATTTGAACACCCTCTTTTGGGTAGTATCTGCATTGTTTTGGCCTAGCACACTAAGTTCTGTAGCTCTGGGTTTAAGGTGTGGAAAAATAAGTATTTCAATGCCCATGAGTAAGAGAGCATGTGAACAATGATGTTGTTGTTAAATGCATTATTTTTTGGGTTCTCTTATATTGTTTCCATCAGGTTTTGAAAAGCATCCAGGTTCTAGTGCCGTTTTCAAAATGCTCCCAGCATTTCTGTGTAGTTCTGTATGTGGCTCCATTGAAATTAATGGTGTTCTTTTGACTTGGTTGATGATCAGGTCTCTGCCTATTACTGTTTTTCGTAATTAATAGTTGTCCTTTCATCGTTAAGTTTTTGGTTGTAGAGATGAATTTTACAAGAGTAGCCTCTTGAAGCCTGCCTGTTCAGAATGGGGACTGCTTTCTGTTCATTTATTTTGGAAGTCTGTTTGTCCATCCAAGAATTGTATGCCAGTCTACATTTTAGTAAATCTGGTACCTGTAAACTAATCTGATAAACTAGGATAGTCTGGAAGCAAAATGGTTTCTGCTATGAGTGCTGCTTCTTGAAGGATTGTTTGGTGTTTATCACTACCATTGCTAATACCTATTTAATTATTTGTTAAGGTTGCAGGTAGTTCTGCTTCTGACAGTCCAAAGGATTTTGATGAGGTGCCATCAAAGATAGATCTGAAGGATAACACCAAAACTGTCAGTACAGAAGCCCTAATGACTGTCTACCATCCTCAGGATGCCGAGAATCTAGACCCTAAAATGGTAAGGGATAAATTGGCCAACAGTTTTTGGAATCTAACTGGAAAAGACTTAAGCACATTCAAAACATACTCCAGCAAGGCTGCTGGATTCCTCTGCAGCTTTGCCAGTCTTCTTTCATCTCCATGTCCAGTATTTTCCACAAGGTTCTTCATGGCTCTATTCAATTTTCTGCTCAACTTGTTTAATAACGATGTGCCTCATCTTCCTAGATCTAATTCCTCCTGCTCTTCCAGCCCCTCAGGGAAGAACTGGCTGTTTCTTTTGAGATAGTGAACATGTTTCAGATCTGTCTGAATTGTCAAGGTACAAAGTCACTACAAACTTTTCAGGAACAAGGGGAATGTTATCAGGAAACTTGATTGATTTCTTAATTGCTTCATTCTTTTATGCATCCATCTATCAAAATTACACACTCAATGTATTTTTTTTTTAATTTTTTTTTTTTTTCAGTAAGATGTACTATTTTTGCTTCTCCATGGTGTGTACAAGAGGACAGAAGAGTTTCATTTTAAAATTAGCCTTTCAGCAAAATTAGACAAATATTCAGATGTGGAACTTACGATATTAGAAATATCAGAAAATAATTTAGAATTATATATAATTAGAATATCAGAAAATAAGCACTCCTTTAGTAGGAATAAAAGGAAAACATTTTAAAATTCTACTTTTTATAGTCCAGAGGAAAAAAGTGGCAAAATTTACTTTTCCTTTCTGCATCTTGCCTTTAATTGCTTTAACAATATTAAATATCACTGCTGCAAGGGTAGAAAATACAGAGTGTCTGAGCACCGGAGTCTCTCGTGGGCTGCAACCACTGATGATCAGTTGTTTTACATTAGATTAATTGAATTGCTCTTTTGGAGCACACTCAGTGGTTATTAGAAATGTTGTACCTTACAAAGGACCTGTTCACTGCTGCCACTTTTTCCACAAGTAAAATGTTGTAACTTCAGTTACGTTTAAAGAAGAAATTTTTGCCAGCTCTTCCTCTGCAGGAGGTTTCACTGACATGGCTGGTGCTGTTGATGTTCAGATGCATACACAGTTGTCTTGCGTGTTGATGGTAATTGCTGGCTTGCCAAGTGTTCTCTCTGGTTGATAAATATTTGATTAAATGTGAAACCAATCTGGGTGTGTTTTCAGTGATCAGTTCCCCTTCTTAGTCCACTCGACTTCCTTCTTTTGCAAATTCCCGATTTACTGCTTCTTTCCCATTGCTACTTGGAGCCTGTGTTAAATAAAAACAGAGGAGAGATTTAGAAGCAGTGGCAAAACAATGGCACTGATGTCATGTCAACGCTGTGTGCTTTGCACCGTTTGTACCCACCCTGTTCCAAATCTGTCAACTGATGTAATGCAATAAAGCGTGATGAGCCAGAAAGGAAGGAGAACAGCCTGCCTTCGCTGTTGAGTTTCTGTGGGATATTATCTTGTCTGTATCAGAGTTAATGCATTTTCATTGCTGTTAGCAAAGAACAATTCGAAGGCACATTGAAATTGCAGAATGTTGATTTATCTGAATAATTAAACAGATATCTGTAACAGTATGATTTGACTATGCAAGTAATCTCTTGCTTTATTGCACTGCATCATCATGGCCAAATGCTTGTTTGTTAGAGTTTGCAGACTAGTGCAGAGAAAACTGGAGCCACACAGAAGCAATCTGAAGCTTCCTCCTATTTTTCTTGGTTTTCTTTTCTACTGCTTATACTCAATTTCATCTTTTTTCCTTCTGTTAATTTACTGTTTACCAAGAAAATGTACCAGGAAGCAAAAATAAGAGTACCTTAAAATTGACCCAAGTTACGATCAGATTTTTATGTGTATGTATCATATAAACGTGTATTTATGTGTAAATAGCTGACAAAGAACCTTAACAAGTGCCTCTAGTTTTTTTTTTGCCACAGGAATTATATTAATTCCTTATAAAATGAATTCATTATAAAATGATGAATTTTGCTCCCCCATTATGTGTTTTTGGAATGTATCAGAACTATGATGGTAGAATTTATCTGTGTAACTTCACTGTCCTGTCCATCTAGTCCAACAACCCCCCTGCTGAAGCGAGTTCCCTCCAGTAGGCTCTGATCTGCATCAGTGTTTGTTTCAGATAGCAGTACTGATACCGGCGCTGCCATTTACAGTTTACATGAATATAACTGAGAGAAAAATAGAGTCTTGTATTCTGAAACATGAAAAAAACCTTCCAGTATACATAATAGTCTTCTTCTTTTTTTTAATTTTTGTAGTTGAAAGAAAAAATGAAAGAACAGTCCTGGAATATCCTTTTTTTTGAACGAGGTCATGGTGTCAGCATGTTTCGAACAAAGAAGACTCGAGATTTAGTTGTAAGAGGGATCCCAGAGGCCTTAAGAGGAGAGCTCTGGCTGCTCTTCTCAGGTACTGCATGGCAAGTACAATGCATTCATTTTGTGGACTATATTATGTGGATGTTCTTGTTACTGGCTGACCATGGTCTGAGAAAAAAAAAAAAAAGCTTTTTCCTGTGGCAATTTATCTAAACCTTTCTGAAGGAAGAGCCTTTAAAGCACATCCAGCATTGATTCAAACTAAACCTGTGTCATCATCTTCTGCAACAAACTCAGCTAAAAGATAATGACTGTATGCTCTATTTGTGAACTTCAAGGGAACAGTCAGTTTCTGCAGTGCCTCTACTTGCTAAAAAGCAATGTGTGTTTATGGGCCTGTTTTTCAATTGTTTGGATTGAAGCTTTCTGGGAGGATGATGTTCCCAGACCAAAAGAAAAACGTTTTCCTAGAACAGAATTTGGCTCCAGTGTTGGTAGCTGTTTGTTAGACACTGTTGCTTGGTTTAGAGAGTGAAAGATACTGGAATTATGGACTTTCATACACGTAGGGAATCTCTAGCCAGAGCTCTGAGTATACTTTTGTGAGTTTCTGCTGTAGAACATACCTGTGAAAGAGCAGAGGTGAAAGGAAGTTTGTTTCTTTTTTCCCCCTAATGAAACAGGAAAAAAAGTCAAAGTCAACTTTGTGATGGAAGGTAACTTTCCTCCAAGCCTTGTTTTCTGTTTTTATTTCAGAAGAATGCCATTAATTTCAGTAGAATTACTCTGGTATGTTACACAAAGAAGATGGAGGTATCTCAAAAGTCAGCAGAGTTTTTTTTACAGATTGCAGAAAATGGCATAGATGCCTTAGTATTGTCCTCTAATGCTGTTCAGTAATACTTATTGTCAGGTGCTGTCAACGACATGGCCTCCAGCCCTGGTTATTACACTGAGTTGGTGGAGAGGTCCTTGGGAACATGCACTTTAGCTACTGATGAAATCGAACGGGATCTGCGTCGCTCCTTACCTGAGCATCCTGCTTTTCAAAGCGACACAGGAATCTCTGCCCTCCGGAGAGTTCTTACAGCTTATGCATACAGGAATCCTCAGATTGGATACTGTCAGGTATTGTAGTTTTGAGAGCCTCAACATGAGTTCATCATGGCAGTACAGTGCATCTCATGAAATCAATCACAGAAATACCTAACGGTTTATTTTTGTTCCTGTGCATTACTTACTTCATCCCAGCATGTCACGTGTGCTTTTGTGTTGTACTTGAATTTGTTGTTAAACACTGCTATCTCCATTGCACTTGTGCCTGCATTTCTACTAGACTTTTAAAACTTAATAACGTTTTTATGTAGTTTAAATACTATGCTCTGAATATGAATGTTGAATCCTTATACCTAATAGGGCTGCAGGTTATCCTAGAACTCTAAACACGTGATGTAAAAGGCCTTCAGAAATATAACTTTAACAAATGATGATACAGTTGGGATTTCACCCTCTTTCCTCATACACATTTCCTTTCTTCTTTAAATGTTTACAGGCAATGAACATACTGACATCAGTACTTCTGCTGTATGCTAAGGAGGAGGAAGCGTTCTGGCTGCTGGTTGCTGTCTGTGAAAGGATGCTACCTGATTATTTCAATCGTCGAATCATTGGTAACATCAGTCTGCCTTGTAATCTATCTAGAGCTCAATATGATGATCAGTCCTTGAGAACAGATGTAAGGAGTGAGCTGGAACCTAACTAGTCCAGAGAAACTGTGGTCCTTGGTTCAGTATTGTAAAGCAGAAAATGGGAAGAGACAGAGAACATCCCAAGGCCCTTCTTAAGAGAGAGCAGATGTGATTTTTCAAATATTGTTGTTATCCTAGGGATAACTACTCCAGAAATATTTTCTTAGACTATTACACAGTTCTATTGCAATTATAGCTGCAATTCGTGCCATCTATTGGAACTTAGCCAGCTGAAATAAAAGAAACTGAGTGTTCCAGAAGCAGACTTAGCCTAGTACTAAAGCTTGCAGATATATATATGCTAGAAGAAAATTGCTTGTGAGGTTTCTCTCTCATTGCAGAGAGGATGCATCGGCTGACAGGGGAATCAGTGGCAGTAGCCATGCACATGCAGGAGTGCCAGCACACTTTACGGAATGCAGAAGTCCATGTGTAGAGTGCATAGCTTCCATCACAGGGAATGGAGACAGTGGTGCTGTGCAGCTAGGTCTGTGCTTGCTTTTACAACAAATTGCATTTGGATAGGAGCTTGATTTCTGGCTAGTGAGAAAAATACACTTCTCTTTATTAAGATATGGGTGGTGGTTTTGTTATCCTCTCCCTGCAGGTGCCTTGGTAGATCAGGCAGTGTTTGAGGAGCTCATCAGAGTTCATCTGCCTCAGTTGACAGACCACATGATGGGCATGACTTTTTTCTCCTCGGTCTCTCTCTCCTGGTTCCTTACCCTTTTTATCAGTGTGCTGCCTATTGAAAGTGCAGTCAATGTGGTGGACTGTTTCTTCTATGATGGAATAAAGGCAATCTTGCAGCTGGGACTTGCAGTGCTGGAGTACAACATGGATAAGTTGCTGACTTGTAAGGATGATGCAGAAGCAGTGACTGTTCTCAACAGGTATCGGTGCATGTCTTGTTCTTAAAGACAGCGTAGCAGCTGCTGTAAGTGCAAATAGAAGTGTCATGGGGCAGTGGGGACACATCTGGCCAAGAATTCTGAAGGCTTCAGAGTAACTAAATGCCTGTCTTGGGTTGAAATTCTGGAAGGGATGGTTGGGAAATATGCCTCAGTACTCTGAAAAGCCCATCCTCCTTTAAAGTTCTGCTAGAACCACTGCGATTTCATGTGTTTTAAAGTAAAAACTGTTTTTATTATTATTTTTAACTAAAAGATGACTTTTGATGATAACCAGCTAGTCTAGAGAACACTAAGACTGTTCCAAACAGTTCAGACTGTTTGGTTCAGGCACTTGGTAAAAAAAAAATATACTGCAGCTCAGTTCTTGTAGTTTTGGCTGCTGGCTCCTTTGCTGCTAATGGTTGAAAATAGGGGGAAAAAAATAATGATATTGAGGACAGTTCTGACCAGATAGCTATTCTATATTACAAAGAAAAATTCAGATCAAGTGCATTCTTAATTGATGCATTACTTGCACGGTTTTTGCTTGACTAGCTGCCTAAATAGTGCTGTTGCTGCTCCTGTGATTGTGTGTCAGGGAGTGTTAAAACAGAAACACTGTGCTGAGACTCTGCTCTGAGTCATGAGTTGTAATTGTTATGCAGTGATAATAAGAATTTCCCTTTAGCCAGATTTGTAAACGTTGTATGTTTGGATGGGGTAGGAACTATGGAATTACTGAGGAAAATGTGTTTTCATTTTAAGACACCATGCAGCCTGGTGCTGATTTTAAAACATAACTGTGCTTGTTTAAAGTTTAGGCACTTAAAAGCAACAGCAGTAAGAGCACATTCACTCAGTTTTTTGATTTATTAAATTATAAAATCTAAAAGCAGAGTGAAGTCTTGTTTCACTTCAACCAAGTAAACTGCCACTTCCACTTGCCACCTAGTATGCTGGTGATTGTTGTGAACTTCTGTTGAACTTTGACTTTCAGCATTTTACTTGGCTGCAACACTTCCGTTGCACAGTGAATCCAGCCTGCAGCATTCTGGTGTATTTATAAAATGATGGCAGTGGTTTGTGTCACCTCCAGAAAAAGGAAGCTGTCACTCCATAGAGTGACACAGATAGACATTTGTTTCTCAGTGCTGGCCAAAGAATTGGCTGACCTCCATGTTGGAGCTGTTTAGCCTGGTTATGTAGGTGTGATGGATAGTACAGATCAGGCATGTCTTGGCTTATGTATCCGAGGGAATTAAGACTGCCTGGGTCACAGTTCAGCACAAGGCTCCACTCCTCTGCCCTAGTTATGTAGCACACTGAGAACAACCAGGAGAAATTAAGTGGAGGGGACTCTGGAAGCCTCTGGTCCACCTTCCACCTGCAGAAAGGATTACTGTTAGCGCTGGGTCACATCAGCTGTGCTACTGTCTAGCTGTGTCTTGAAAATTTCAAGGCTATACAGCCTTCTCTGGGTTGTGGGTTCCTGTGTTTGCTATCTGTACTACTGTTACATCAGATTTGTGCTGTTCATGCTGATATTCTTTGCTACTTTTGCACATTGGTGTTGATTTGCTATTTATGCTCATGTTTTTTTGGTAGATGCTGACGTTACCATTTTGTTGTGATAATCTGCTTCCTGCTGATTTCTCATGTGTTTGCTTCACGCAGGTTTTTTGACAGCGTCACCAACAAAGACAGTCCTTTGCCTCCAGCTGTGCAGCAGGGCTCCAACCTCAGTGATGCAAAGGGTGATCACCCAAAAGTGGACATTACTGACTTGATCCGAGAGTCAAATGAAGTATGTGTGCTTGTGGGTATGTTTTTGCACCCCACAGTGTTTATGTTGTGCAGGCTATGTTGTTCAAACTAGCGTAGGAAACCTCTCTAGAGTGGTAGGGATTATGGTGTGCATTTTGCTGAGGCTTGCTGACAACCATAAATGTTATAACATAGATTTGGTTTTGTATTTTTTGCTTCTTCTTCTTTAACTGCCTTAGAGTGTGCTTACTAGGCTGTCCTGAATGGAGTTCCCTGGACTCATCACAGGTCATGTATTGTCATCATTCAGTCTGACAGGAGTATGTCAGCTCAGTGACGAAGCACAGGAGAAACAGCAGTGGTGTTTGCTCGTTTGAGGCTGATTGCTTTCCGCTGCAGATGGTGGTAACATCTGACACAATGGCTGCTGCAGGAAACTGTACATAATTAGCTTAGTGCACTTGTTAAATGGATGTTTTGGGATGCCCTGGGTGAGGAGGATCAGTTAGGATCTTCTAGCATTTCCTTTCAGTATGCTGCTTTGATTCTTGCAGTGTCTAGCTTTGTAATACTGGGGAGGATATGGATCTAGCTTCTCCTGCTCGTTCTGTCCTCAGTTTTAGATCGGGGATTAATCCATTTGTAGGTAGGTTTCTCCTCCACCTAGAGTTCACTAAAGTGAACTTCAAGCCTGACAGCATATGCATTAGACTTTGTCTTCCCATACAGTGAACTGCAGTTTCTTTTCCTTCATCAGTCTTTTAAACACTTTCTTTTTTAAAATTGCACTGTTTATTGAGAATCTTGATGTGATTCTTTGCTCAGTTTCTGTGGTCTCCCTGTGCATCCACACTTGTATTTTGCTGCAGAAAAAGACAAAAAATACCTTAGATGTATCTAACAGCAGTCGATTTCATAGAACTGTATTTTTCTTCACAGAGATACGGAGATATTCGGTATGAAGATGTTGAGAGCATGCGCTGCAGAAACAGGCTTTATGTGATCCAGACATTAGAAGCTACAACCAAGCAGAATGTGGTGAGCGACTTGAAGAACAAAACCCTTTCTTCCTTTTTGGAAAATCTTAAAAACAGCTACAATTTCCAAAGCCAAATAAGTCATTAATAGGCTGAAATCCCTCTTGTCTGCAGGGTGTCTGTTAGCTGAGGTTTGGGTTGTGATGTTTTCAGTCTTTGAATCACAGCATGACCTTCTGCTCTCGTTACAAATGCCATAATCACATACAGCTTCTAAAAGCTGGCATAACTTAGACATTTTGCATCGATGGGAACAGGCTGCCCTATATTTCTTTCTGCTGTTCTTAAATTGCTCATGTGTTTCTCTTTGAGACGTAGTGCTACAGTAAGACAATTAATTACTTGCATTTTTTCTTGTGGAAGCCATCCCAAATGTCACCAAAGAGATTATTGCACTGCATTATTGTCAGCATTCACCAAGTATTGCTTCTTGTGTCTGTGATGTGTGTGGCTGTGTGGTAATGCATGCTTGGTGTGGCAGCTCTTCAGCTACCAGCATCGTTCTTTTATTTCAAGCTCCTGAATGAAGGTAGGGGTTGCAAGGTACTTCCCTCTGCTTTTTTCATTGCCTTATTTGCAGTAACTGCTAATGATAGTTGCCTACTTAGCAAGCAGTGCTTTCATCAGTAGTGGATGTGGCTTGTAGCTCAGTGTATATTGAGCTAAGCTGTTAACTGTTGTATTTCATTTCACAAAACATACCTCTTGTGAAGATGGATACTGGTCATGTTTGAATATCCTGTTGTGTTTTTTTTTTTCTTCATCATTTAAAAATGGGGATTCAGCTTCACAGGTAAGGGCTGAATGTGCATTTGTCCACTATAAAGAAAGCTGTGTTCATTATAAATAGTCTAACATTCAAATTGTATCTCTTGGGTTTCATAGAGTAAGCTCCATGTATGCAAATGATGCAGTTCCCTTTTTAGGGAGAAATTATTTTTCCCATTCATCTCCTTCTGATCACCCTCTACTTGCTTTTAAGAAGCAATTCTGTTCTTACTGCTGATTCTAACATGCCAAAACCTGGAATACTCAAACTGTTTTTATAATTTAAGTTCATGTCTCTCACATTTTGTGGGCTTATTCCAAAAAGAGACTACTCATTAATTTTTTTCTTAATTTCAGCTTCGTGTTGTGTCTCAGGATGTAAAATTCAGTCCTAATGATCTTGACGAGCTTTATGAATTATTCAAGGTAATATGCCATCTACATCACTTCTCAAACATCTGTCTTAATGGTGGACAAAATGAGTGTGGAATAGCTTTAAGGGAGGTGAAGGCTAGACTTGTCATATTTTTTACATGTCTGTTTAAAAGCAAATTACATAGTTGACTCCCCACTTCTTTAACCCAGATAAATAGTTGTTTCTGCATACAATCTAATATCTATAACCTTCCCTTTGCAGAGGGAACACTTTCTTTCCTGCTATTGGAATGTAAATAGTCCTGTTTTAGAACACCATGATGCCAGCCTGCCGTATCTGGAGCAGTATCGAATTGATTGCCAGCAATTCAGGGTTCTTTGCCATCTCCTGAGCCCCTGGTCGCACTGTGCAAACAGAGACTCCATTGCATTGTGGACATTCAGACTGATGGATGAGAACTGCCATGGCCTTATCAACTTCAAACAATTTTCCTGTGTGCTTGGTAGGAGAACAGCACATATGCATAGTACATTCACTAGGGAGCTCCATTTTGGAAGCAGTCCTGGGTGTTACTGCCTTTGTGCACACGTAGCGAGCTTAAGGAGCTTCTTATTTTAGGGTCAGATTATCTTGAATTGTACTGAAATAGCTAACAGAGAGCTTTACAAATTAGTAACTCCTCTGAAACATTAATCCTCTGGAGAGTAATCTCTTATTTGAAATTATATTTAAATCCAGCTTTACTATTAAAAAAAAATGGCATGAGCTTGTGGTTTTGGTAATCAGTGCTTCCTCACTCTGTAAGCCGTCTCATACACAGATCGTGCAGGACAACCTGTGCTTTATACCTCTGGGGAGCTGAAAGTTTTCAAAGTTGCTTCTCCGTTCCTTTCATCTTGTTTTCAAAGCTCAGGAGTAAAAATAGGAAAGGCAAATGCTGGGAAGACTTTGATGCTACGTTTCTTTGGTGCTGTGGTTTTATTTCAGTAAGTCGCAGGCATCCTGTGCTCTGTCCTTTCTTCTGTAACCTCAGTGTTAGCTTGTTACAGGTGTGTTGCGATCTAATTAGTGAGCATGCTTTTGTGTTTCACTGGGTATTCAGAAATACTTCATGGGATAGTGTGCTCAAATGTTGTCACGTTCTTTCCTCAGTGTAGGCAAACCCTAGGCGTAGTTGCAGCTGGTATTTCTTTAAGCTTCATCTCTAGTTGCACTCCATGTAGGATAGGACGTGTCCTGTTGCAGTGTCTGTGGATTGTGGTTGTGTAGGTAAGAGGGTCTTTTAAATCTTGGCCCAGCTGAATAGCCTGTTTTCCTCTTGTCTCAAACAGATACCATGTATAATGGAAGTTTCACTGACAAACTCAAGCTTCTTTTTAAGTTGCACATCCCTCCAGGTGAGTGAGAGGCTGCTCCTGGCATTTTTGTTTGGTTGGTTTTGTTTCTTTAGCTTTTCTTTCCTCTTGCAGTCAGTAGCTCTGGCTGCAGTACAGTCCTGTAGCTGTAATATTTTTTGCAGGGTAGTGTACACTTTGGGAAGTACTTACTACATTCAGACACCATTCCTGTTTTGTTCGTAGGGAAGATATATGAGTCTAAAGCTTTTGCTTTTTCTCCCTCCTTTGGCAATGCTTAGGAGTTCCAAAACCACTTTATTCAATTCTTTATTGCAGCTTTTACTGAAGTGGAATCTCTGAGCCCTTCCAGAGGCGTTGATCTTTCAAAAGAAGAACTGATCCACTTCAGTCAACTCAGTGGTAAGTGTGTGACTTCGCCTACAGAATATTGGAAGGATTCTGTTAATTATCTCGTTGTGAAAAATGGGGAGTTTTCTTCTGAAACCCTCTGAAATCTGGTTTGAATTCACGCGTTCCAGCAAATCATGTTACTGATAGCAAGAATCTTCTGCATAGATGTTCTGTAAATAGCTCTGTTGTCGTACAAAGCAGTGCAGAATTTGTGGGTAGCCATCTCTCTTCAGAGCAGTTTTCTTCTGTAGCAGCATGTGGCTTCATTATGAGCATCGTTTAGGGGCCATTTCATTGACAGCTGCATACAGAATAGTGATGCTCTGTCCTGAATGGGGTATGCCTGATGAAGGAATTCAAAGGCTGCACGTGTTTATTTGAAATAGAGGAATATCTTTGGTCAGCATTTTTCAGCATAGTAGGAAGCCTTTCTGTTACGACAGTTGTTGAAATGGTGACCATTGCAGTTTCATTGCATTCAAGAGATGATATTTCCTGCTTCAAGACATTTAATAATCAAGTATATGGTGACTCTGAGACTGGGTTTCAAAATTCTTTGTTTATATTTTAAATCCTGTCAGTTGAAAAAAAAAAAAGAAAAAATACGGGATTTAAATTTATGGAGTTGGAAAACTGTTTGGTTTTACATCTTTTTAAGAAAGACTCTGTTTGATGTTTAGAAACTATCCAAAAGTTTTATCCATAGCACGTTGGTCCTGTCCTCAGCACTGTTCAACGTGTGGAGCATAAAGCATTCTGGAGGTTATCTACTTGATATGGCTGATGGTGGCTTTTTGCTGTCTCCAGCCTTGTGGTAGCTTCTATTTTTTTTAGAAGGAATACAGATTTTGCCACATGGTTTCTTTGTGGGGAGGGTCTTTTGGGAGTCTTGCTCCCTAAGGAAAGAATTTTTGATAAAAGGAAGTGAAGTAGTGATCCTCCTTGCTCAAAGCAGTAACTTCTTTTTTTTTCTTCTAAACTCTAGTTTCATCTGCTGGGGATAGTCTTGAAAGTGATGCTTTGAAGAGCAGCCCAGAAAAAGGTAGAGAATCCTGGGGTCTTTTGTGGGGGCAGGGCTTGGAAAGTGCATGCTGACAAAGTACACTAATTCACATAATCTCCAGTGTAGTGCTGACATTATAGTGTTAAGTAAGTGTAGTCCTGTGGCGGTGGGAGCAAAGTAAACTCTGACCTTGGCCCCACAGCTCTGAAGGAATGACACGGGGGATGCGGTTGTTCTGCTCATTGTACCTTAGGGGAGCTCTCAGTTCTTGTTTGCTCACTTTATTTATTCATTTTTGTCAAATAGGGAAGGGCAAGGTTGATATTCAGGCCTATCTGAAGCAATGGCAAGATGAACTTCTTAAGAAAGAAGAAAGCATTAAGGATTTGCCAAGAATGAATCAGGTAAAACCATCTGTGTCGCAGTATGATGGGCCTGATTTTTCACTTCTGTGTTTCTTTTTAAGTTCTGTTAGTATTTTTCTAAAGGTTTCTTAGGATCCCTTAAATTCCAGACTACACATTAATGATGACACTGTTTGTTTTTTAAACTACTTTAACTGTAAGCTTACTGTAGACTGCACGAGGGGGGCTTACAGACACACACGTTTACCAGGGCCTGTGACTATGCTGCCAATAGAGCAGTTTTTGCAGCAGGTGCCCAGCAGCTGCAAGCACTGGGTTGAGATTGCAGTGCGTAGTGAAACAGGAGAGTTGTGTTGCTGTTCTCTGAATAGTCTCATCTGTGTATCTGTTCAGTCTCAGTTCATCCAGTTCTCAAAAACTCTGTACAATCTATTCCACGGAGATCCTGAGGAGGAGCTGTTGTACCGCGCCATAGCAGTGGTTACCAGTCTCCTGCTGAAGATGGAAGAAGTTGGGAGAAGGCTTCAGAGTCCCACATCACCAGTCAGAAGTCTGGCTGCCACAACAGAGGTGTCTGCTGAAAGCCCCCAGAAGGGGCGGGAGGAGGGCAGCTCTGAGCAGACCGGAGGCAGTGGAGCGCAGGGTCTGCGAAAGGGCCACGAATGGTCTTTTGCCTTTGAGCAGATTCTGGCATCCTTACTGAACGAGCCAGCCTTTGTGAGGTTTTTTGAGAAACCTCATGAGATAAAAGCTAGAATAGAGAGCGCTAAAAATTTACAACTTCAAGCAAGAACTAGAATGTAATTTACTTTGACTCTGAATGAAGTACGTAGAGCACTGGCAGATGAAGGTGGTGACTACGGAAATTGAGTACGTTGTTTACACAGGGAATGGGGTTTGAAGATTTAGCTTTAAATGTCAGATTACTCGTATGCTTTCATGTAAATAAAAATAGTTTGAAGCACAATCACTTTCTTGCATTGTTCGTAAGTTTCAATCCAAGCAGGAGCTGAAGAATAAACTGCCTACCATACTATTAAAATATGCAACATTGGTAGGAAATACTAGATGTGACCTGTGACAAACTGACAGCTGTTATGGTGTGTGCTCCCCACTTTCATTTCTATTCCTGTGATAAACGTCATGACTTCTATCTGGACATTTTCCACTTAAAATGAATTGTCAACAGCTCAGAGGTTGACTTCCAGGTTAGCTATTTCCAAACTTGCATGTGGGCAGGAACATGGTGAAGACTAAGAACAGAGGTTTCAGCTGATAGCTACAGTGAGTGCAAGAGCCTCAGGTTAGGGAAGAAAGCAGCCCTGCTCACAGCTCCCTGCTTTGGTGTCCTGCACTGTGACAGATTTCAGCCCCTCGTTGTCACTTTGCAAACTGCCTTCTCTTGGCCTGTGTCTCAGTTTTTTGCAGTGTGGCCCTTAAAACTAATTTCCTGCTTTTGTAGCTCAGCCTATAATTGAGATTTCTTTCCTATTTTCGTATCAATCTTTCAGTTTAGGCAAAAATGGTACAAGCTGCTTGGTCTTGCAGGTTGCAGGCAGATGCAAAGGCTGGAATAGATTGCTGAAACAAAGGGAGAGCAGTGGCTGATCCCATGGTGGTTGTCACTAATCTCGTAAGAGCCACTGTTGGCATCTTAGGAGCATGGTGAAGAAAAATTTAGCCCTTGGAAAGTCCAAGGACAGACCATCCTTAGCTGCTTACCAGATAAGCTGAATGCTGACCTTGGCACTGTTAGGGATAGACTGCAGTTGCTCCTTTGCCTATGCTGGGTCCACACCCCAACCAAGTGATAATGAATTCTTTTTTACAGCTCTCTGGTTTATTGCTGCTGTAATATTTTCTGTCTGCCAGGATTCGTGGCAACAACAAACTGTTTGTGAACCTCCAGTGAAATTTTTTATATGCATAAAAATGATGTAGTGAAGATGCTGGGGAAGGAAGCTCTGCCAGTGCTTTCCTGGTGGAATTTGACATTGAACCTGAGGTAGCTTGTGCTACAAAGAGTTTACACAAAGATGGGAAGAGTCTGTATTTTAACAACATTAAATAAACTGGTTCAAAAGAGCTGTTTTTAAAGTCTGTATGACAAACTGTCTCTGCAGAGCAGCGTTATTTTTATACTGTGCATGTTTTGTAAAGAAGCAGAATGGGGATGGCATCATTCACTATTGGTTGCTTTTCTTGCACTACTAAAAGGAATGAGGAACAACTGACTTTCATGTTTACGAGCATTCGTTGAAATGCCACCATTGCAAATTGGTGTTAAAGTTCTTGTGCTGCTTCTAAAGAATGCAGTTTTGATCTGGAATAATGAATGTATGAATGACTTCCTCTCCCCTATACTCTCAGGTATCAGTTTTATTGAGCAAGCAGTAACTCCAAAAAAATATTTGTGAAAAATGATGAAGATTTGTTCAGAAACCTTCATGGAGAGCAGCCCCACCTGATACAGCATACTGCTGGTCTGTGTATTGGTGTGTAAAATATACAGACTGACTTATTTGTATGTATGTTTCTGAGGCAAACCAGGGCAACGTGTTTTCCTGATGCTGTTTTAGGAGCACGGAGCAGATGGCAACTGATGTTCTGGTCTAGGATGTGCTCAGATGAGGTTTGCTCAGTGTGCCTGCATGCCTACCTGTGCGACCTGCCTTAGGGAACCTGCTTTGGCAGGGGGTTGGTCTCGATGAGCTCTAGAGCTCCCTTCCAACCCCTACAATTCTGTGATTCTGTGTAATTCTTATGTAAGCAGCTGTGCTGAAATGAACAGAGCCCCATGAAAAGAGATACATCTACCCAAGCAAAATGCTTCTGTAGGGCCGTGGGGGTACTGCAAATTTCAAGAGGCATTCAAAGGTACAGGCTGTTCACTGAGCTACGTAGCACAGGGATGTGGAAGTCTTAAAACTCAGTTACGTTTTTTGGTGGAGGGCCAAGATGTTTTTAAAAAGTACACGCAGGATGAAATTAAGTACAAAAGACTGTACTGAAGGAACCTGCAAAATCCAATGGCCCTCTGTTATTACATGGTTTGGTTATGCAAAACTGAGCAACTTCTTGAAATACCAGTTTCTATTGCAGTCAATCCAAGAAACTATAGAGCCGTTACCAGATGCACAATCATCCTTGCCAGCTGTCAGAGCTGTGTTACAGAGAGCTGACCAGCTTGTGATTTAAGAATATGTATATATCTAAAATATATTTGGTGTTGGAAAGGTGAGCCCGTGATGGCATCGCACTGCAGTGGGAGTCGCTGGGTGGGCACACTTGTGCTGCAAGAGCTCAGTGGGGAAGCAGCCCGCCGTGCTCACAGCCCTTCCCTGCAGGGGGACTTCGATTCACGTCCTCACGTGGAGGCTTTTAGATGTGGTTTTGGACTCTGGGCAGCTTATCCATCAGTAGCAAGCGGCGTGCTTAAATAAGCACAGACGTGTCATTTCACAGCTGTCCTTTTTTTCTGCAACGGTTCCCATTATCTCGTGGTCCTGTCTTAGGAACTGAGTGAATGTGCACCCGCCAGCACAAAGCACACGCAGTGTTCGGTCACTAGCACGAGTCGTGCTGCTCGGACAGCTTTTACCTTGCAGTCTGCTGCGGTGTCACCGCTGTGACTGGGCAGCTGCGGCACGGTGATTTGTGCCAGAAGGTTCCAGCAGCTGTTGGTCAAACTGCACAGCCCTTCTGGGCCATCATCGTCGCTGATACGCGCATCGGATGCCTTTGTCACACGCAGCCCTGCGCCCACAGGGCAGCCTCTGAGCCTGGTGCCCCCCATCACGTGGCGCTGGCTGAGCTCCGGCCACCACGAGGAGCAGCTGCTCTGCCCCGTGTGCTTCGCTCAGCAGCGGCCGCCCCAGGGCCTGACCACAGCACAAGGAACAGCCCTGGGGCCTCTTCCACCGCAGGCTGAACTGCTTGGGATAAAACTGGGGCGTTTTCTGGGACTTAGAAATGGTGGCTGCTGTGCGATTCAGAAGATGCCCCCTGTGTCAGTCCATTCCTAGGACAAACCACTTGTTCCTCATTCTAATGACTATGTAATAGTATATTTTCAAGAAGAATTTGCTAATATATAGCAAGTAAGAGGTAGCTGTATGTTGTATCTCATAGAAATTTCTCATCCGGTTGTACTATCCAGGGTTCTTGATTGTGACTGCAGTTGCTGTCTGGACGTAACATGAAGTACTGCAATTTGTCTCCAGGAAGAATAGGCTATTTTGCTTTTTTCTTTGCTACAGCTTTGTCACTTTACCAAGAAGGCCACACATCTGTGTTGGCAGGTTGGCTTTTTATACAACGTGTTGTATGTAGAAGTACTGTAAGACAAATGGGGTGTTAAATAAAATATGTTTCACTTAAGAAAAAGTGATCTGTTTGAAGCACTGTTCTTTCCCATGATAGCCTGCTTCGGAAGTTTGTTCAAAAGCATCAGTTATGTTAAAGACATTCGTAGCAAGGACTGAGCCATAGAAAAAGCACACTAGGCCTTCGACCTCCCCTAAGGGCGAGGAAAAGAGCAGACCCAGGTTTTTTGCAGGCTGGGACCAGTTCAGCCCTGTGCACAACCTGAGCTTGCTTCCATGCCCGGATGGCTGCTGAGTTAGTCCAGGAAGAGTGGCATTACTCATTTCTGCATCCAGATGAAGCCACGGATGGCGTGCCGTGGTGGCTCTGATGCCCTGTTCTTCCTGGCTCATGCTCTGCCTCTGGCAGTGGTCAGGAAGATCCCAGTCTCTGGCTTGAGCCCCATCCCTCCCCTACTGTGCACTTGTGTACAGTACAGCTCCTGCACTCCTGCAGAGCAAGGAGCAGAGTCCGGCCCTCCATCCGACCCGTATTGCCTGGGAAAAACAACAGCACAGTTGTGTAAGAGGTCTTACAGGTATGCTTTTATTTCTTTCTCTTTCTTTCTTCCTTTTCTTTCTTTGTTCTTTTTTTCTTTTTTTTTTTCTTTTTTTTTTTTTTGAAAATACCATGTATAATCTGTTTAAAGCTTCTCAAAATGCACAGGTTCCCATCCAACAGAGCTGTGCAGCGACATAGATTCAAGACAAGAATAAAATCTTTACTCTTCATAAGACACTTTCTTTTTCCCATTACAAAATACTTTTAAGAATAATAACATCTATAAATGTATCTATATTTGACAGCATATAAAATAAACCAAGATTTATAGTCACTTCTAAGATTTTTCTTCTTTTACACAGAGTATGTTACAATATATACAGTCAGTTTTTCGCTGTGTTTGTCAAACCAGCCTGATTGCACCCACCAGGCTTTAGCTTATATGTACAAATACGCTAAAAGTGCAAGACTTTATTAATTAAAGCTGCCTGTGTTTTCAGAGGTCTGGAATTGTGTGGCCTGCAGATAGAGATACACACATACATACATATATATATGTATATTACAAACACACACCTGTATAGCTAGATATGAAGGGAGAGAGTGCTAGCACACGGGTGCTTGTGTGCTGGAAAGCCTCAGGTTGTCTCTGAGCGCTGGTGCTGGAGCCCAACTTCACTCATCAGCACCCAGGGGGGAACCAAACCCGCCAGCAACCCTCAATTCCAAAGGGATCCCAAAAACACAGGACGTAGCTATCTCCGAGGTAAATGAACAGGAGTCCACCTGAATAAGAAGATTCATTCAGTCGTTAATTCTTCGAGTGATAACTAAGGCAAAAATCCCACGGCCCTGAGCCTGCCGTGCCCGGTTGGATGCAGGCTGAGCAGAGGCTCTGGGATTTTGGCCCACGGCACACACGGCTCTGCCCAGGCGGCACCAGGCCCACGAGCGGCTGTGCTAGCGGCTGGGGTGGGTGCTGGAAATAAAAGGGGGTGTGATAAAGTGCTTGTTTCAGGTTGCTTGCTTCAGCAAGGCCAATCTCACATGTAAACATCCTTGCAAACCTCTCCTGCTCCCTGCCGCGAGGCTGCGAGCGATAGACAGCCGTGCCACCCCACAGCTCCCCCCATCACCGCGCAGCCCAGTGCCATCAGCAGGGCTTTGGAGGGGCACAGCCCCATCCTGCACACCCACCGCCCCCAGCTCCTCTCCTTGCAAGGCAGCGAACCCCTTCTGTGTCAAGCCCTGCTCATAAGAGCCCAGGCACACAGGGCTGGCATGTGGAAGGGGACATGCAGGACAGCCACCGTGCTGCAGCCTTCTCCCAGCAGCAACACTGAGACATAAACTGCGTTCAATAGTGTATCCTTGCTGTAAGCGCGTGCCTCTGCATGAGCACGTTTTCCTCCCCACCTGCCTGCAAAGCTGAAAGCAACAGCCTACACCTTCACCTGTGTCTGGGCTCCAGCAGTGCCCACAGTTAGTGCTCAGCCCCCAGCACCTCAGAAATGTAGCTGTTCCTTTTTCCTTTGGAAAGACACAAACAGTAGGGACACAGCTATACACCCACTGAGGAGCAGACTAGTTTTCAATTCATAAATATAAACATATACTTAAAAAGTGGCAATTTACAAAAATACACTTTATTGCTGACCCCATGGGCTTGTAACATCGCCTGTGTCATTGTGAGTATATGTTCCGGGTTTGTCAGCCTGAAATCTGACCGAGCAAAACCACAAAGTTTGCTGTCAATACGGTGTTCTACTGTGTTGGTTTGTTTTCATGTTAAGAAACATATACAACAACATCCACCTGGATCAGAACAGAATGACAGAGGAGAAAGAGTAAAGGTTCTTTGTAGGTAACCTGAAAAATATTTGGCTACAGGGAGTAAAAACCATATAAATTTCTCTGCGTTTGTTAACCAAAATAAAAGATGAGGAATATCTTACTGGTTGTGATGTGAGCTGGTTTAACGACAGTAAGAAATTCAGGCAAAAGTGGTGTTACGTAAGTTAGCAGCATTATCCAATCTCCCGGAAAACAAAACGGTGGGGTTGAGGTATAGAAATAAGGAAAAACTCCACAACGGACCTACGAGAGCGAGGCGAGCTATGTACACGGCAGCCCTGCGGCGCGCTGCGGGCGCTGGGATCGGCATCACAGTGACTTCCAGCACCGCGGCCCTGATCGGACACGGCTCGTCTGCAGCGCCGCCATCCCCACGGGGACCTCAGCCACCTGCCCGCAGCCGGGCGGCTGTCCCCCTCAGGTCGAAGATCCGCAGCCAGCACCGGCACGGGCAGGCACGGCTCGGCGACCGGCAGCAGCATCCCGGCTCCTGCCCCAAGCACAGCCTTCTCACCGAGTCTGCAGCTCCGGTGGGCGGGAGCCCCAGGTGAGCATCCTCCTCTTCCTCTGCTCCACGGCGCGCTCCCTCTGGGCAGGCCTGGCCGAGACTCGCGGAGCACGGGCTCTTTTGAGCGGCGATGCCGACAGGAGACCCCAGCGGGGCCCCGCGGCGATCCCGCCCTGTGAGGCGGGGTCTCGCTGGTCTGAGCGGCAGTGGGTCAGGGCAGCTGCATCTCGGGCAGGTCAGGCAGGTTGCAGGGCTGGCCCTGTGCGTGGCGGCCCTGCGGCTGCGGGTGCAGGAAGTAGCTCAGGGGGCTCTGCTGCGGGAGGTGGGCTGGCTGGAACACACGTGGGCCGGGGCCTCCCGGCACCGCCTCAGCTCCTTGCATCTGCAGGGTGACACGAAGGCAGCCGATCGGTGCCGCCCAGACCCAGCACCCCTCCCTCGCTGCTGTGCAGGGGTACCGGAGCCCAAAGGTGATCTGCGCCCTCCGAGCGCTGAGCGAAGGACAGAAGAGTTGGGTGGGGTGCTGGGACCCCCATCCTACAGCCCTATGGGCAGCCTGGCAGAAGGCCTCTGGCAGGCAGCTGCCGCACAGCTGCAGGACGGGCAGCCCTACGGCTGCTGCTCCACAGAGCAGGCTTCATCACTTTGCCATGGCACTGAGGCCCGACGTGCTGCCGACTGAAGCTTTCACCTCCTGCACGCTGCCATGCTGCTGTTCTTAGGGCTTACAGCAGTTCCTGCCCATGTTTCCAACAACAATTTATTTCTCACTCCAAATGCAGCCCTGCAGCGTAACTCCAACTCTATCCCTGTTCTTGTTTTCTACCATCTTTTCCAGGACAGCTATAGCTTGCCTCTGCCAACCCATCAAGTCTTGGAGAGCATATCACTCATTAATTAATAGTTTCAACAGCCCTTCTCCTTGGCAGCCCTGTTCACTTGGCGTGCACTGATGAAAACATGCACTGAAAAAACAGAACTGCCTTTCCCAGAGTTTTGTGTCGGGAAACAACCTTTCATTGAAAGAAAGCAATGACTGCAGCTGATAAGAACCCCTTTTCAAGGGGACCAATCCCTTATCGCCCATCGCTTCCACAGTGGGATTCCCACCCCAGGCCCTCTTAATAATACATCATAATTGAAGGCCTGGCTCTGTCTTCTGCTTGCTAAGAGACAGCTGGGCTTGGGAATACAGCCTTGAAACTGGGTACCAAGTCAGGTTGGAAATGCTGTGCACAGAGGCACACGCAGATATAGCGGGGATGGAAGGCACACGAGTGCACAGCTCAGGTGTAATCGTGGCCAGCTACCATTTCTTCCCCAGATCCCACCCCAGCCCTGCACACAGGCCTTACCTGAAGGTAGAGACGGTGCTGCTGAACCTGCTGCTGTGGCCAGGGGTGGAGGTGCAGCGGGGTGCTGCCGGGGTGGGCCACGAAGCTGCCATGGGGGAGCATCACGGATGGGGAGAATACAGGCGAGGGGGCGGGGGGCCGCACTGTGCTGCCACTGATGGGCTGCATCTGCGTGGTGGGAGGCAAGGGCTGCTGCTCTGCCACGAATCTGCCACAGGGAAGAAAATCCAGTGTGAGAACCCAACCCTGGCTTGGCTGCCCGATGCTGCAGGAATCAGAGCAACACGACTTGTCCAACTGTGCCAAATCCCACACGAAAGTCCCTCTCCCACTAAGCATTCCTGACTGGAACCGCAGGGAATCAGAGATGTAAGGCTGTACATCTCTGTGACTTGATCAAGCACTTGATGCTTTGCAAAAGCCAGCAAACAGTTAGGAACACTTTTCAAAAAACTGTAATTAGGAGTTCTTTGCAATTAAAAGAAGTACATACTCTCATTACTTCTTCTCCTGACTAGCTTAGATTTTGTTTCCTTTAAATCTGGTTTGTTTTCATGTGATCACACGCAGGTTTTTCAAAGTAATTTCTGGAGCCACGAAGCAGCACCCTGCTACAACACCACGTGGGAGCAGGGACGAGCAAGGACTCACTTCCCTGGCTGCCTGCTGGTGCTGCTCGGTGTGGGCTGGGTGCTGCCATTGGCGGCGGGCACCATGGCCTGGATGGACTGATCCAGCAGCATCCTGTGGTGAGGAAAAAGAGGGGGCAGTCAGGGCAGGCCCAGTCCAGACTGCTGGCTGCCAACCTCTAGGAACAAGTCCTGTAAGCCCTCACTGAAAGCATGCGAAGTAGCACTGATTCTCCTCGGAAAAAAAGGCAGTGCAATAGGATGCTTCTCATCACCCATGGAGGTGGGCTGAAACTTGCCACACCTTCCATGTCAGAAACACATTTTTCAGATGGTGAGATCTCTAGCTCACATAGTTATGCTGCTCCTTTAGAGAGTATTTTGCAGTGCCTGGACCCCAGAGACAGCGCCTGCAGACCCCTTCCTGAAAGGCAGTTGCATATCTTGGGGCAGTTTACAGTTTTGTACAAAAGAATAATGTTTTTGTCACAGACCTCATCCTGGCTGGAAAAAACAGAACTCCGGAGCAAGCAAGACAGGGCTGGGAGAATAGTTCCAGCTCTTACCTGAGGCTCCTGTCCTGGCTGTAGTCAGACTGCATCTGCCTTTCACTAACATCAGTTGGAAGCTGTGCAGCCACTGTGATGGGATGTGCTTGCGAAAACACCGTGGGGTTGTTGTAGAGGGGCACTGAAATGCTCGTCTGCCCTGGCAGACACGTTGGCTGGGCTTGGTTTCCTCGCATTAGGTGCTGCTGCTGCTGTGGTACCTGAAATGCAGGTGCAGATGCACAGATCAGGTTCTGAAGCCCTCAGTAATGCAGCTAGAACAAAAGCTTCAAACTGAGAAAAAGACACAGAACAACTGAAGTTCTCCCTGAGTGAAGTGGTAAGAATGGAATATGTCTATGAGCACAAACACCTTGTTGGCATTTGTCACCCTTCTATGATCCTCAGCTATGGGAGGAATTCTTTCATCTAAATAAGGTTCTGGGGAGACATTATAGCCTTCCAGTACCTCCTGGGGCCTGCAGGACAGCTGGGGGGGGAGGATTTGGTATCAGTGAGTGCAGTGTCAGGGCAGGGAGTAACGGCTTCAAATTAAAAGAGAGGAGATTTGGGTTGCATATGAGTAAGACATTCTTTATGCAGAGGGCAATGAGGCCCCTGGCACTGCTGACGGAGCTGTGGGCGCCCATCCCTGGAGGTGCCCCAGGTTGCACTGGGTGGGTCCTGGACAGCCTGAGATGGGGTGAAGGGGCAGCCAGCACACAGCAGGGGTGGCTGCAAGGTCCTTTTCCAACCTAAACTGTCCTGTGATTCTATACTGTAAATGTAGACCCAGTGAGGCTAAGCTCATTCATCACAGCTGCCTTCCAAGACTTCTCTGCCAGAAATGAATTCCCCTCTGACAGCCACAAAACGCTCTGTGCCACCTGCCCACGTGTGAGCACAGCCAGGCACCTGGGAGGGAGTGCTGCAGGGCTCCCTGAGGAACAGGCGCGGGGTGGACGCAGGGGGACCCCCGTAGCGCTTGGCCATGGGGCCCGGCTGCGGGGTCTTCTTGGTGCTGGGCTGCCGGGATGGAGGCGGGGCTCTCCGCGGGCTCTGACGCTGCGCGCTGTTGAAGACCAGTGGGATCGGCTGCTGCATCAGCATCTTTAAGGAGAAAAGAGGCACGGGTGCGTTACACATCGGGAGGGATATAAGACAGCCCTTGCTGGGCAACTGCCACTAGATGGTGCTTGGGTTTTGCTAGAAAATAGGGGTTCTGTAGGCTCCTGCCCTGTGTGAGGGGTGCAGGTGGCAGGGCCCCCAGAGGAGCTCTGCTGGGCTCCTCGCTGCCGGGAGACCCTCCTGCCCCTAGCAGCCTCTGTCAGCACGCAGGCACCGCACCTGCAAACCCGGCAGCACAGTGAGCTGTGAGGATGGGCTGCTCAGACATTCAGAGCCACAACTGCCTGGTGCTGTTATCCCTGTCACACGTTGTGGGATGGCACAAATGGCATTAACCACTGGGATCACCGTGCAGGGTGAGCTCTGACCAACCTGACCCCTTCCTTGGGATTGTTTTCCTAAATCATGACTCCATCATTAAGCAGCCACCGATGGCAGCTACTCCTCAGGAGACACCTTGCCAGCTACCCCTACGACTGAGGCAACACTGCATTCATCCAGAGCTCATTTCCAAATGCTTATGCTGCAGATAACTGTCGCAGATCTGCATGCTCCAAGGAAAAGCACGCTCTGGGGGCAGGGAAGTGGTACCTGCAGATTGGAGTCCTGCACCAGCTGGAGCTGCTCCTTGATGACGTGCAGCTCCTCCTGCTGCGTTTTGATGTCCGCTTGCAGAATGCGTGTCCTCTCCTCCAGCTGCTCCTTCAGCTGGTGCATCATGCCCAGCGGGGCTGGGAAGTGGTACACGGGCTGCAGGGCAGAGAGAGAGCATTGGCTTGGGCCGGCCCCACTGCACACATTCATTGTGATGCTTTTGTACAAGGCAGGCAGGTTACCGGAATACCAGACTAGCTATGAGCTATAATTGCCATTTTTTTTTGTCTCTCTCTTCTTTTTTTGGCCTATCTCAGATCTGTCACATCACCCCCTTCTTCTATCAGGGCCATAACACTGTTGTGTTGTATCAGCCTGTGCCAGCTGCTAACAACACAGATGAGTCTTCAGCAGCCCCAAGCAGTTTGAGCCTTCCTTTAACCTATGCTTTCAGCATCCCAGCTTGGCTGGGTGCAAGGGCCCAGCCCTCATGCTTATCACACAGCCCCAGCACAACCCCTTCCCTCCCACCCAGCTTGGGGCAGGGGCTGCATCGCTCCACGTACCATCACAGCCTGCTGGGAGGGGACCGCCGGCTGCTGAGGGAGGTGTTCACCCGTGGCTGGAGGCGTTGCTATAGCCTAAAAATGAAAACTTTGCTTTATTGGAGGTCTCCAGCACCTCTAGTGCCGAGTGGGCACAGTATGAGCTGCTGCTGGCCACACAGCCCTGGTGATGAAACGAGTGTGGGAAGCCTGAAAGCTTCACGCGTAGGCTGAGGGTGAGTAAGAAGGGAGAACTTGAACTCCTATATGCCCGCTGCTAATTGATAGCAGACCCTCAGTGTCACCATCTGTGTCTGGACTAAAGCCTTTTAATATGTTCAGACCCAAGAGACGTGTTGGGAGATAAAACTTGGCCTGGAGGAACAAGGAACCCAAGACAGCCGGCAGCTGCGGTGCATCCAGCAGCTCTCTTCACCCCTGCTACGGCCCCAGGAAATCCCAGCCCAGGCCCCACACACCCGGAGCTGAGGAACAGACCCCTCCAACAGTTAGACCAAGGCCTGCCATCTGCTCCCTTCAGCAGCACCGACCTGAGCGCTTCCAGCCGCCGCCAGCCGCAGAGCTGCTTTCTCTGGCACCGCCGGCCGGGTGGAAGTGCTGGTGTCAGTGTGTCGCATGGACGAGGTGGCTGGAAAAGAGAAGCTTTGCTGTCACACTGCAGCAGAGCTGTGCCCGGCCACCCCTGCTCCCACGAGGCCGATGCAGGACACGGCACCACGGCGTGTCAGTGCTGAAGCTGAGCGCCTCTCCCCGACTCAGTCCCAGCTGATGGAAGCCCCTCACCCGATCCCAGACGTGGGAGGGCGCCCTGCCCCTCACTCTCCCACCGAACCGGGCACCTACAGGCAGAGTCGGAGAGCGCGGTGTGAGAGGAGCGGCGGGAGCTGTGGGACGACAGCGACATTCCCTCCCGGCTGGCATCTTGGCTGCTGCCACAGCGGCCCACCTCTAGGTAGCTGCCGTGGCTCTGCAGGGAAAGAAGCACATAAGAGGGGGGGAAATAACAGCGTGGTGCTGCCAGCCCCCTGCAGCTGACCCCAGGCTCTCTTCTTGATGGTCATCCTGATGACTTTACCCTCCCAGCCCACGTATCCCAGTGGGAACAGCCAAACCTAGTGCATTTGTGTGGCTCTGGAGCTGTCACCAAAACAACAGATGGCAGCTGGTTTATGGCTACGAGCCCACAGCACGACTGTTTCACTGCAGGATGTGCTGTGCTGTCACCCTCCCCATGCCTCCCCAGGAGCTCCCCACTCCTTTCCAAAGAGCAAGCAATGGGTGCAATTGCCCTACTGCTCCTCCCACTGCCTTGCACCAGCAGATGTAGCTTCATGGCTGCAGAAAAACATCGCTGCTATCATAAGGGAAGGGCAAAATTACAGCAGTGTGCTGTAGTGAGAGTAGCTGCTAGCAAGATGGCCTCTGCTCCAGCACAAAAGGGCTCTGGGACAGTGCCCACAGAGCATCCTATAAGTAATTTCTATAAAATAATGGCTGAAGAGTAGTGAGGCTAATGGAATGACAATTACAACAACAATGCTCACAGAGTGGCTTTGATTATCAGTCTTATCTGTAAATTATTGAGAGGAGGAATTTGAAAGGAATTGAAATGACCTTGTTAATTGGGCAGGCATGTTGGGATGCCAGACTGATTCAAGCCATGAAAATTACTGCTCTGGTCACATTCCTGCACAATGGTGCAAATAGAGCTGAAATCTGGAATAAGAACCAATGCATTGTTTTCCCTTTACATCCAATCTTTGTCTGAGTATCAGTGCCAAGCCAGCATGAAGTAAACAGGTGTATGGCGGTACTGCCCTGCTCTCAGAAGGACATGGAAAAGCTGAGCAGAGGCAATGCAAACTCTGGATTTGCAGCTGCATGCACACACCAAGATGGGATTGCTTAGAGCCATGCAGTGTATGACTCCTGAGCACCTGTTTGAGTCATAGCCCTGGCAAAGACTTGGAAGGAGAAGGGAATGTGGGAGAAGGAAGAACAGGTAACCTGCTAAGATTGGTAAGAGGTGGCCATTTCATATCCATTTCATCCAACTGTGAAGAGACGCAGTACCTTTATAGAAGAGGATGCCAGTTCGATTGATGACTCTTCGAGGCCAAGGTCTCGCCTTTTTTCAGCTCGGACTTCTGCGTAACTAATAAAAACAATAAACAAAATTATACCATCATGCCTCTAAAAGCCTGTATTTGCTCCCCTTATTATTTTTCCCTCTTAAATTATATTTACAGCAAACAATGCTACACGATTCACCCTGGGATATATTGGAGAGAACGTCGTAAGGGCTCTGAGCAGTTGTGGTGTCAGAATTAGGACTCCTGAGATGTGAACGGGTGAAACCTTTGTGGGGAGCAAGAGGCACTGATGAGCTGAGCTTACTTACAGCAGTGTGGGTCCCTGCACAATAAAGGCAGGGCCTGAAGCACAGCTCAACTGCCTGAAGCATGGCAGAAGCAACGCAGCCCAGAAGTAATTGCTCCATCTGATGTTTGCTTAAAATAGCACTCTATGTGTAGTTTATACCAGCCTCTCAACCACCAACACCTGTGTACAGGGTGCCCTCAGTCTGTGCTTCTGAACGTGGGAAAGATTTCCATTTCATTTGTGCTTTTTCTTCCAAATGTTTGACAGGAAAAAGGGGGAGCAGGAAAAAAAAAAAATCACAACAACTTGATTCCTAAGGAAATGGATTCTTCAGGAAAGATGCACTGAGCAACAACCTGACTCAGGTTAACAGATCAAATCAGAACGTCGCTATTTCTTCAATCCCTTCAGCAAATACACCTGTGCTCTGAGCACTGCTGTGTGCTGACAGCGGGAGGCAGCAGGTCCCTCGCACAGCTCAGCTCATTCCAGCCCAGCTCTGCCACCAAGTCTGCAGCCGAGCGCACTGCAGGGCACCTGGGTGCTGCCATGGAACAAGGAACATGGCCAGCAGGACAGCAGCCACCTTCCTGCCTGAGTACTTCAGGCTCTGGACAAAGGTTTGGTAGGAGATGTATCACCCCATTTCACACAGAATCACAGAATGGCTCGAGTTGGAAGGGACCTCAAGGATGATGAAGCTCCAACCCCTCCACCACAGGCAGTGCCACCAACCTCCACATTTCATAGCAGCCCAGGCTGCCCAGGGCCCCACCCAACCTGGCCTTGAACACCTCCAGGGATGGACGGGGCATCACAGCCTCTCTGGGCAGCTGTTCCAGCACCTCACCACTCTCATGGTACAGAACTTCCCCCTGACATCCAATCTCCGTCTTCCCTCCCTCAACTTCAAACCATTTCCCCTTGTCCTGCAGTTATCAACCCTTTCCAAGAGTTGATTCCCCTCCCTGTTTGCAGGCTCCCTTTAGGTACTGCAGGCTGCAATGAGGTCACCCCCAGCCTTCTTTTCTCCAGGCTGAACAAGCCCAGCTCCCTCAGCCTGTCTTTGTAGAGGAGGTGCTCCAGTCCCCTGATCATCTTTGTGGCCTCCTCTGGACCAACAGCTCCCTGTATTTCTGGTGCTGGGGGCTCCAGACCTGGACACAGTGCTGCAGATGGGGCCTCACAAGTGCAGAGCAGGGAGGCACAACCACCTCCCTGTCCCTGCTGGCCACCCCTCTTCTGATGGAGCCCAGGATCCCATTTGCTTTCTGAGCTGCAATGCACACTGCTGGCTCACGTTCAGTTTTTCATCCATCAGGACCTCCAGGTCCTTCTCTGCAGGGCTGCTCTCAAGGAGCTCCTTCCAGTCTGTATGGATGCCTGGGATTCCTGTGGCCCAAGTGCCAAACCTTGCACTGTGCTGTGTTGAACCTCATCAGGTTCACCCAGGCCCACCTTTCAAGCCTGTTGAGGTCCCTCTGAATGGCATCCCTTCCTTCCACTGTGACAACAGCACCACTCAGCTTGGTGTCATCAGCAGACTTGCTGAGGGTGCACTGAATTCAATGTCACTGATGAAGATGTTACAGAGCACCGGTCCCAAGACAGAGCCCTGGGGGAGGCCACTCGTTACCAGCCTCCACATGGACAAACCAGCCTCTGTCTGCAACCTTTCAACCAATGCCACCCATCAAATCCACATCCCTCCAATTTGGAGATGAGGATGTGGTAGGGGACCATGTGAAAGGCCTTGCTTAAGTCCAGGTAAATGACACTGGTCGCCTGTCCCTTGTCCACCAGCGCTGTCACTCCATCATAGAAGGCCACCAGATTGGTTAAGCATGATCTTCCCCTGGTGAAGCTGTGCTGGCCAAGAGGATCTGTTCCATGACCTTCCCAGGCACAGAGGTGAGACTCACCAGCCTGTAGTTCCCTGCATCCTCCTTGCTCACTTTCTTATAAATGGGAGCGATGTGACCCTTCCTCCAATCATCCGAGACCTCACCTGACAGCCATGACTTTTCAAATATGATGGAGAGCAGCTCTGCAAACAATTTACATTTGGTAAATATACAACCTACCATTTACACCCACAGAGTCATCTGACTGTTAAAGCTTCAGCTCCTCGTCCTGCCATGCCACTGCTGGTGGCAGTCTGACGGACATGGACAGTGGTGGCTTTCAGGCCCAGCTGCCAAAGCGTGGTGAAAACACATGATGCTTTTCCCCAGGTTCCCTGTCGTAATAGCTTTCTACAATTGCATACCATTTAGCATGCCAATGCACGCAGCAAATATTTGGCTTACACAAAACAGGGCCGGAAAACATAATGGACCAGGACACGGAGCACATACTTTAAAGTGCTTGGTGCTTGCTCCTACCTAACTACCAGGTGAGTGCACACGATGAACTCGGGCTTGGAATTCCACTGGTGGTAGGTGATGTAGTAGTGTGTCTGCAGCCAGATCCACTGCTGGCCCTTGGTCAGGAACCGGTAGTAACACGACTTGCCTTTTCCAAATTGCATCACTGGTAAACAAAAGGAAAGGACATTACAGCAAACGACCTACAGAAAGCTCAAGGTGCAAAGGTGATTTAGAAGAAATGCTCAGCCCCAGCCTTGCTACCACACTAATGATGCTCTTGTGGCTTTGTAAGCATGACAGGCACACAGCCACGCAACAGCTTTCCTTTGGGTTCTTTCCTGCTACCAACTTCCACAACTTCCATAAGAGTGCACTTTAATATTTAGAAATTTTTCTTGTAACTACTAATTGGCACAACTCTATAACTGCTTATATCTCTACAACTAATTAGTGGGCTTCTCTGAAAGTAATAAGCATAAGTAATATCCTTTAAACAAAGTATTGGCCTTTCAGAAATAGATGAAGATGTATTTCAGAGACGGTGGGCTCGATCCTAATAATGGCACAAATAATATGGTGGTGGAAATCAGGAGTCACACTGAGAGCTGTGTGCAACAGACTACTGAATGCAACAGACTACTGGAGTATATATGGAGCACGTCCAGAAAAATCACAGGTGCTGCAATATAACAGGAACATAACAAGGGAAACTACATTAAATAACCACTTTAATTGCTCCCATACTGCTGGCAGTACAAAATGAAACACGCTCACTTAAAATACCCATAATTAACGCAAAGTGAAATAAAAATGTGGTTGAAGCAAACCCATTGCACTTCACAGCGGGTGGGATGGGATGCCAGCCCACGGCAGCCAACCTGCCAGCCAGGAGCCTGTCCAGCCACGGGGACACGGGCACTCTAACAAACTCTGCTTTGCTAACTGCCAGGGCTGTCTTTCTCAGCCATCCCATTAATGAGGATGTGCTTCAGAAGGAGCATGTAGAGAAGGCCTTCTGGCTAACGTGCCATGCTGCTGACTGCCCAGCACTTGGTCCTGTCCAAGGCGTCATGCAGCAACTCCTGGAAGTCATTCACCAGCACCTGACCTCGCCTGTCTGAACAGTGAATCTAAAAGATCCATTTCTGCAGTTGTGCTGAGCAAACATGCCTCTGGAATATAATGACAGATCAGTGGCAAGCACAGACGTAAGCCACAAACAGATTCTCTCTGAAAGTAATTTTCTCTAGCTCTCTGCTAGGTCCTTTAGCATCTCAAATATGTCTGAGGTGGAGGGGCAGTAGCAGAGGTTTGCACATTGCAGCTGAGAGCTGAAGAGTGCTGGGAGTCATGGAGCTGCTTGGAGCCCTGGCATCACACTGCCAGCACCGCATGGCAGCTCCCACACCGCCCTGCTGCCTGGGGCAGCTTTGTTCCCTGCTGGTGAGCTCCTTCCAAACAGCAATGGCAGACAGACAAAAGCAAGCTGGTCTAACAAGAAACCTGTAAGCAGTGTTTCTCAAAAAAAAAAAAAAAGTGATAACCAAGATGCATTTTACGAATTGCATCATTACATTTCATTTCTTGGCACTTCAATCCAGCAGGAAGACTCAATTCTTGTTCAGCATCTGATTCTGAAGTGGGTGCAACAAAATGGAAAAATACAGTCTTTGGGAGAAAGCTCCTCTCGCACCCTTCTGGCTGGAGATCCACACCAATGAGCACTGCACCATGTCTGCTGCCACCTTCTGCACTGGCCTACAAGGCTGTGGACATTCTCTGGTGTTCCCACATCAGACAGAACTGGACAGACTTTCACAACGATGCAACATGGAGAAAAATCTGTGCTAAAAGCCCACAGCCTTCTTTCTGTGCCCACAGATGTTGCTGGTGGAAGGAGAAGAGCCCTCTCCCCATTCCACAGCTCCGCTCTGCCCCAGGGCAGGTGGCATGTGACACTAGATCCTTCTGGCTCTCAGAAAGTCCCCAGGAAGGGTGACAGTCAACATCCTCAGGACTAGGACTGCCCTCATACACAGGGGACAGAGGGTCCCTGCTTGACTGCTGAGGGATTCAGGCTCCCAAGGAGGCACTGCTAAGACAGCCTTTTTTCCTTCCTTCCTTCCTTCCTTCCTTCCTTCCTTCCTTCCTTCCTTCCTTCCTTCCTTCCTTCCTTCCTTCCCAGACAGAGACATTTTTTGCGATGACAGCAAAAGGCTTTGGATGAGCAACACGTGAGATCACACATGGGCATACTGTGGATGGACTTACAGTGTTCATGGCACCTAGCGAGAAGCTCCAGGTCATCTGCGTGGTAGTAGTCATACCCTGACGTTCCCAGCACCTCAAACGGTAAGTATCCTATAATAGGAGGAGCCCTAGGAAAGAAGCAGAGGGCAGGTGGTGAGCACAGACCTGCACTGTGACACCAGGGTGACACTATGACCGAAGCCATCGGATGCACCACCTGGTACCTCCACCCGGGAGCAGATTTTCACATAGACAGCGATGAATTGACAGATACAAGCAAAAGACACAGAGAGAAAGAGGCAAAAACTGAGAAAATGAAAAAGTGTGTGTTTACTGCTTCGCAGCCTATTCATTATGTGGGTGTAGGGAGGGCATGTGCGTATGCAGTGACTCAATCCATTAAGCACACCCATGAGACACGGCTTGAGAAACGCTACGGATGTTTGTGTGCGTAATAACCCGGAGCCCCAGCAAAATTCTCCATCAGGTTGGATATAAATGTCATCTGGGTAGTGACTGCAGAGGGAAAAGTAAGCGAGAAGCTTCTGGAAATGAATGGGAAACCCTCCCCTGTCTTTCCTAGTGAACCAGCTCCATGTTCATCCCCTTGGGGGCATCAAAGGTTATTCAAGCACAGAGGGCCAGAAGAGGTCTGTGCTCGCTCCCTTCCTTGCCTTGGATTCCTGAAGGGACTCTCAAAATCCTGGCTGCACCTCCTCAGTGCTTCCCCACAGCCTGGCAGCAAAAGGCTGACAGGAGAGAGGGAGAAAAAGGCCATATGGATGGGGGGCAGCAGCCTGCAGCACACTGCCACGAGGATCAAGGGCTCAGCAGGAGTCAGACCCGGCCCAGTACGAGGAGCTGTCTGCAAGAGCCAGGCTTCTACACTCTAATTTCTAGACACAGAGAGCCCTCAGTACACAGAGGTCTCAGCCACAATACAGCCCTATTGAGCAGAAGGTCTCTTCATAGAGCACTGTGTTCCGTTTCCTCATGTGACCCAGATTTCTGTTAATTATGATAATACATGTATTTATTAAAGTGCCCTTGCTGTCTCTTTGTCAGATTGGCCGGTGTCTCTCGACATGCTTATCTTCAAGACAATAATGCCTTTCAGATGCACATCAGATAAACATTTAAGCTGATCAGGGAAGTATTATGCTTCCATGACTTTCGCCAGATTTCTTCAAGTGAGAAAGCAACCACAAAATGCTCCTAATCTATCATTTGACAAGGAGCTGGCTTGCTTGTGGAACCATTTAGAAGTGCCTTGTTAGCGTAACTTCCAGCCTTGGGGCCTGCAGCTGGCTGTGCAAATGGAAAGCACCGTTTTCCAGTGAAGCTCTGAGCACAGGGCTGGAGGCTGGGTCAGCACCCTAAGAACAGGGCACCCAGCTTTCAGCCTGGCCAGAGCAGACCTTGCATTTAGTAACAGGAGGGAAAACCAAGAACAGAAGCAGAATATTAACAAAGTTCACAGGCTTTCTTCTTCCACATGTGTGTATATAAAGACCAAGACAACAGTTCTTCCTGTTTTTCTAACATCTAACCAGATCCATAAAGTGCTTTCTGTATTATTCATCATGACTCCATGCATGCCATGGCCATGATATGAAAGGTCCCGGGCACACACTGCTCCTACTGAGGGCACGCCTCTAGGGCCAAGCTCTGTGAGCTGATGTAGCCAAGGAAGAAACAGGAAAATACCCAACAACATTTCACAGCATCCTAGGGGGTGCACTGGGGAGAGGTTTGGAGCACTGATTACACGAGACAGCCCACACGATTCCCTTCTGGTTCTGGGGCCCAGTGCTTTCACAAACCATCTCAGTGTCTGTGTTAGCTTCATCCACTCCCAGCAACAATGGTCTCCTCACTTGGATTCCAGTGGGACTGGAGTGGCTGCGAGCGCCCGGCGCAGAGCTTCCTCTCTGAGTCATAACCTAGATTCATTCATCAAAAGGCTCTTTGATATGCTGCAAAGAAGCTCCTGCCTGCCTTATTCACAGCAGCTTCTGGGCACAGCCCTGTGGAGAGCCAGCTCACTGCTTCAGACAAGTGACATAAGGGGCTTAGGGCTCTTTGAGGAATCCTTGTTAAATCACCTGATTCTGAAAGTGTGCCTCATTGGACAGGCCAATTAAAGTCTAACAAAGTCACTGCAGGGAGATCCCAACAGCAGGACTAAGAGCTGGCTGTGCCAACCCACACAGCGGCAGTGGGGCTGTCTGCACTTCAAAAGCGTGCTGCCCCAGCTGCAGCAGTGCAAGTTGCTCCCTATTTGTGTTCCCTCTCTCTGACCCACATGTGCAGACGACGCGCAGCCTCCACTCCCCCTCCAGTTCAACTTATTTCCTCCAGCCTCACCCACCAGCTTTGCAGAGCCTTTGCAGAGCTTGCGAAGGGTGGCAGAATGGAGAGGGCAGCATTTTGGCAAAGCGTTTGTGTTTTCATGTTGAATGAAGAGAAGCGAGAGAGAACAAAACCCTCCGGCTTCTTCTAAAGCAAATGAATCCTATATTAATTAGCTTAAAGAAGTCATTCCAGACTTCTTCATTCCGCATGCCTACCCTACTGCATTCAGTCAAAAGCAAATCTGCAATTAAACTACCTAATCCACTGCTTTTTCTAAATTCCATCACTCATCAGGGTGGAAATCAAATGTTTGTCAATACAGCAAAACATTCAGCAGGTACTTGGCAGCTGCAGATGGTGGGCAGAGGAGATAAGTGGTAGAAGGAGTAGAATTCATGGTGCTCAGCATCAGTGACTTAATGTCTTGGTGAAGCTGAACTTTTCCCTAGACAGTCACCCTTTACTTATGTGGTTTCTTAACCACCCTAAGTATGACAGAGGGCAAAGCTTTTAAGGAAGCTTGATAAGTAAGTATAGAATATCATTATCTATGTAGTGTAGTTTAATTACAGCTATTTTACCTGGGATCTCAAGCAACATAAACATTTCTATTTTCAAACTATGGTTTGCTTATACCTCAGTGACCAAATCTCTTACCTGTGGTCCAAGAATAAAAACTTCCACTCCAAACTATGCCTCGATGTAAATTCTTCACATGGCTCTTCAACATTGCAGAGCTCCTGCAAAACAGTTGGCTCTTTCAGACATTTAATTCTGCACAATGACAAAAGGAGTCCTCTCTGAAGACCAAGAATGCATCATTTATAATATGATATATAACAAATCCTAGCAAAACACAGGGCTTTAAAAGCACTTGGCTTCTCTTCCTCCAAAGAATGCATTAACCTTGTTTTGCAGAGGCAGAAACTGATGAAAAACGGCTGAACAATTTATCCTGTGCTGAGTCTCAGAGCTCAGATAAATAGTCTGAGGGCCTCATCTGCAGCTGAAATTCCCCAATTTTGTGTGAATACTGGCAATGACGGGTGGATGGCAGAGCAGGCCTCGAGCTGGCCTGGCCAGTGCTGTGTGCAGTGAAAAGCACCTCTGCTCATCATCCCTGTCCTTGCTGCACTGTGCCACAGGACACAGCCACCACGTACTGCAGTGCTCAGGGCCTCGAGGTGCTGTGGCATTTCTACACAGAGCAGCTGTGGGCTCTGTTTCTTCAGCAGCTCCAACGTTTCAAGCAGTTTAGCTGAGCCTGCTGCCCTGAAACTGCCATCACATGGCCACCTCTTCTCAAATGCAACTCCCATTTTACAATTACTCTTTCCAAAATAAACATCACCTCCCACTCCCAGGCCCTCAGCACGGCCAGTCTGTGTCGCTGGATCACAGAACAGAAGGGTTGGAAAAGACCAGCACCCAGCACAGGAGTAAGGCAGTGGGAGAGCCCTCACCTTTAAGAACTGCGGTGTGACGAGACGAACTGTTGCTACGAGGCAAATCTGCTCCTCTGTGGCTGACCTGAAAGCTCGTGCAATAGCTGACTCAAAGCCATTACAGGAGGGTGTAGGCACTAGACACAACCAGACAATTTATTTAAGAAGAAAAGGAAGGAGACTTTTCTTTTCATGTCAGGACAGGTGCAATGACTGATGAAACCCAAGCAACAAACTCCTACCCACACCACGATGCCACACTGATATACACTGACGTTATCCAAAGCATGATCCTTTAGGCTGTACAGGGCTGCACCACCTACCCCTGGCTTGCAGGGAAGCATCACAAGTCAGTTCTGATTGCTCACAGCATGCAGCTACAGCCTCTTTGCTAGCATTTCTGCTTCAATCCCAGTGCATGTTTTGCAAATGTCCCTTTAAAATCTCAGATTGAAAATCCAGGGGATATAGAAAGATCTGCTGCATTGTCCTGGCCTGAGCCCTTTTTTTTTTTCAATAGAAAGGAAGTCATGACTGGTTAAAAAATTTGGTGACCGAAAGGCTGGAGTGCTGCCCCAAGGAAATTGTTCACATGAAATCCAGCCATTTGTCCTTTTCTTAGATTTGATTTGCAGAAAATAGCACCTTTTAGAAGCTCAGTATTTGAGAGAGCCAAGATTTTACAAACTGCTCGAACTATTTCATTTTTTAAAGAGTCACTCAGTTGTCACAAGTGAAACAGAACAACGTGTTTCTCCAGTTAACTGAGTCAGTAGACTGATCCACAACAGGCAGTGAATCAAATGGAGGGAGGGTTGTTTGGTGCCCCTTCTCTAACCAGCAGCTTGCCCAGCTCCTTTACATGAAAACCTCTAACAAACCCACAGCACACTCCATCCCTGCTGTTTACAGCCTGTTCAGCTGAAACAAGGCTTTACGTGGCTACAGAAGAACACAAAATTAAAGAAGAGAGGCTAAGGAGCAGTGGTAGGATATGTTACTTACCATGAGTAAAATACTTAAAATCCACTACAAATTTCACGTATTCATATGTCAGAGGCTCATTTGGATCTAAGCTGCCTCTCGCTAAATGGCAGCAAAACTCTATTTGCTTTTCCACTGGAAAGAGAGAAAGAGAGGGAGACATCAGCAACATGGCCAGCAGCCTGCACTTTAGCACGCTCAATATATGGACAGTGCCCATGTTTTCAGACCCACCCTGCTACTGTTGAGATGCTTCAGATGGACCCAAGCAAGCAACTAGTGGGAGCAATGATCAGCTGCCTCTGCTCTAGGATGCATGCTGTGGTACCCATGGCTGTGCAGTACCCAGCTACACTGGGGCTGAAGTCAGTGGCAGCTGCCCCTGGCACGGTGGGGACAGTCTGGGAGCAGGACAGCAGCCAACAGCAGAGACCCAGGTGGGCAGCTCAGATAGGAAGGCCGCTGCTTCAACTGCATGGAGGGCTTCTCAAGCATCCTGAGATGTGCCAGTTTCTAAAGAACAAGACTGCCAAAACCCTCTGGGATTTCTCCTGCCCTCATTCTTCCCCCAGACCCCAAACTCCTTTCACAGGCTTACTCCCACTCTGGGAAAAATATCTAATGAGGAGAATTTCCCTCTGTCCTGTGAGCCAAAGCAAACAGTAAAGTACACACTGTCCAAAGCATGGGCAGCAAGTAGGAACATTAGCTGATGTACTGCATCAAACCGCAGAATATTCACAGAGGCAAAGCAGCAGTGGCAAACAGAACTAGATAGCTGGGAGCTCCCTCTGGGAACTGTTGGCCTGTGGCAAATCTCCTTCATCAACAGATGAGCAAAGAGCTTACCGTTTAGAAAATCAGCTGCAACGGGCTCTGTCATGAGCACATGTGGAGAAAGGAGCTTGTACACCTCGCTCTGCTCCCGCTCGGGCAGAAAGTTTAATATATTTTGGTCCACCAAATCTGACTGATGCAAAAGAATGCTCTGTCACGTTCAACGGCACAGGCTGACACAACAACACGTGCTTTCATCCTACAGCGGAGCACAGATGCTGCCAACCTAGCAGCCTCTTAACACAAGGATCTAGGGAAGAATATCACCCTTAGGTTACCCTACCCCCAGGCTGCCATCTAATTGCAAAAGGCTGAACGGGCCCCAGAGGCTGCCCTTCAGTTCAGCCACATGCAACCTGGAGGAGTTCCGGTACCACAGACACACAATAGGAAGTGAAATTTATCATTTCAAACTGAAAATGCGAAACCTTTCCTTTTGGAAGCATGAGACAGAAGCGGGGCAGCTCCTGCTCACCTCCTCCCCTGGCCTTTCAGGCTGACTGGCAAAATTAACTTGTCCTGCAAGTGCCCCGGTGCTGATGAACCCACACGTCCTGACTAAAGGGGTGCTTCCATAGTGTCAGCACATATTTGTTTCTCTGCACATCAGGACGTTCAGACAGGTTAGGATACTCAGGCTCAAATTTGTCCTCACGTAGCATAATCTATGCCAGATAAAAACGAGAAATGTTTTTGAGGAGCCAGCAGAAGCTTCCACACCCAACAGAAATGGATAACTCTAACATTTTTGGTACTAAAGACCCTGGGCTCAAAAAAGAACAACCCAATGCCATCAGAAGAGCAAACATTTTCACCTGAAATTGTCTGAGAAGAGCTTCAGCACACAGATATGAAGTTTTCCACATACCTGGTGGGATAACCACCACCCCAACCCTTCCTCATACATGCAGTCGGGGGGTGAGCTACGAGGACAGTGATTCTACACAGATTTTTCAGCTGAATGGCAGACCCTGAGGCAGAACCACAGGCTCCTGAGGAGCTTCCTAAGAGTTTGTGGGTTCATCCAGCACTCACAGTCATCTGGCTCTTTGGCTGCAGTGACAGGGCTGTGCTAAGGCAGGATGGAACTTACCGGTAAGTGCCCGAGCAGAGATGAGACACTATCAGAGACATAAATAATAATCCCATCGGTGGTCAGAGCGATGAGGAAGCCATCCAATGCCTAATGACAAAAGATGAGACAAAAGGAAAACAAAAGAACTACACACCAGAGCAACTTCCAGTACAATAAATAGGCTAAATTACTCTGTGGTTTTAGACTGTTGGATTATAAACCCAACAGAAATCCCTTATGGCAATGATAGTTCAATGTGGGGGAAAAAAAGGGTGCTGTTTAATTCAGCATTCTTTGTCTATCTTCTTATTTGCTCATTAATACTAAATTGACTTCTATTTTGCACCCAGTGAGTACTTATTTTACATGAAGCAAGACAGTGGTGGTTAAATTTTCTACACCCACACAATCCTGGTGACTTCAGTCACTTCATTATGTGTTCTGAATTGCACAACAGTTAACTAATTCAGTATGTAACGAGATGTTAGATATGATTACAGCAAAACCAGCACGATGGAGGGATGGACAGATGGATGGATACTGTTTTTTAGCAATCCATGACTAATGGACATAGATCAAAGGGCAAGACGAGGGACAAGATCTAAAGCCTTATTTAATTTGCTTAAAGCACTCTAGGCAAGTGACGTGACAATCTGAAAATTTGTTTTCCCTCTCTTTTTCACAATGGCTTATGGCCTGGAGTCCAGGTTCTCTGTGCCTTCTCAGTCTCTGCATCTGCTTTCTTCTTTGAGCTCTTCACAACATCTTCCTGTGCTGCTGATCCGGGCTCTGTCCCTGTTCTGTAACACTCCCAAGGTGCTGGCCATCTGACCTGCAGCCAGCATCGTGCACAAAGCCAGCTCCTCTAAGGCCATCGTTAGGCTGCTCTGCAGCCCAGTTTGCAGGGAGACGGAGAAGCCATGCAGAAGCAGCACCCAGCAGTGTCCACTGCAGCCAATCATTCCCTACCTCACTGTGACTCCCTGCTTTTGATAAAAATAAGCCCTCTCTGGGTAAAACCACCAACTTTATTTAAGCTGGTCAATGGGCTCAGCCCAGCGCACCAAAAGTTATTAGAGGGCTCACTCCCCTGTCACTTCTAAGAGCAAAATTTGTTTTGGTTCAGCTGGAACAAACTGGCTTGTTTGGTAAGAAATTCCCAGAAAGAATGAACAGACTTTTCCAGGGAGGTGAGTCATGACATCCTGATGAAAAGGAGTAACGAAGACACCGCCGCGCCTCCCAGCTCGGCCCAGCATACACCCTGATTCTGGTGGGGGGAAGAGTAGCAGCACAGAAGTCCTCAACAAAGGAATGTGCAGTACAAAACCAAAGCTGCATCCTTAAGAAAGGAAAAACGCAGGCTCGTTGGGTGTTTCCAGAGCCAAATACAGGACCAACTGGTCTTCATTTCAAATTGAAATGCCCTTTTTCTTTAAGGGGAAGCAGCCATATTTTGAATTCTGTGCTTGCAAAGCATTTAGCACAACACTGGTCTCCATCAGGTTTGGGTTAGATGTGCCAGCAGAGGAGAAATGATTAACACAGGGACCCACAGGTGAACGGAGCTGCATCTCTGAGCGACTCCCCTGAACTGATTAGTTCTCACTAATCTGTGGGGCTTCAATTTCTTCTTACCTCTAACATCAACTGGGTGAACTCCTCGTTGCTAAGAAATGAAGGCTTCCAGTCTTGTCTAATCTCACAGGCTTCTGTCTGTGCTGTGATTTCTTAAAGAAAAAAGCATCAAAAAAGCAACATTGCTCATAATCACTGGGACTTTCTTCTTCTTTTTTTTTTTTTCCCATTTCCAACTAACACCATTTCTTTTAAGAGGCTTTCAGAGGAATCATCCTCAGATCATTCTCCGCACAAAGCCTTCTTACTTGCGACACTCCATTTTCACATCATCACAGTGCAGACACATCAGAAACAAGAAAAGGAAGAGGGGACATTTGGGGCAGGCGTGTGCCCTCGGTACCTTTCTGTTTCTGTAAGAAGTCGATGGTCCTCTGCAGTATGGTGGATTTGTCCATCTTGAGAGGGTGGCCGTGCCCCTGCAGCATTGTGCAGAGCTCTTTAATGAGGACATTGAACTGGTCTCTCCTCTTCTTTTCAGATTTGTTGCGTGATGCCCTGCGTGACAGAAAGCTAAACGTCATTCAGTAAAATGCAGCAGCTCGGCACAAGGCCCCATCTCAGCAAAATGCTGTAAGTACAGGAATCTGAGCTTCTGCTGGCACTGCTCGCTTGTACAAAATTAGGCTTGGGTGTCAGTGCAGTGCTGGTGCTTGGAGCCTTGCAGCAGGACTGAACTCTCTGTCAGCAAGCGATGTCTGCAGGTAGCAAATAGCATTTACAGGCACTTAAGCCTCCTTACATCCATCTCTGCAGCATTTCTCACTCTTTCAAAATCAGGGATGATTACACGAAGGTGAAATTTCTCCGGTAAGAAAGTCCTGGCACCACACATTGCCTTTTTGCCCACTCTTGCTTTGCACTTAGTATACAAGCACGTAAAGGTCAAAACAAGAAGGCTGCCTCCTCCCTGGATCTGTAATTGCAGAAGTAGCTTGTTGCCAGAGAACACTGTGCAGAAGCAACTTGACTGCAGAATAAAGTCAAGTACAAGCTCTCCTATCTGATTTTGAAAATCTGCAGTAGCAGCAGCACGACTTATGAAATTGGGCATGTTAAGAGTCTGGCTGAGGAAACCACAGACTAGTTTTCAGCTCGCATTAATGCAATTTAAGAACGCTTTTATTAGAGTTTTATTAGGGAAGAAAGTAAATCCATTCAGTTTCTTCCAAAATGTTCTTTCCAAAGCTCATAGCTCAGATAATGCTATTTTCATACAACCCCTTCCAGCAGTCATTAATTTTCTTTACAAGCGTATTCATGACAATACATGCTCCTGTGCTCCCAACCGAGGGTGGTATGCAGCAAGCATTCCTGTTCACATTCAGGTTGGCATTCAGAGGTTCTCACACACAGCATTTGCAGCAGCCCTCTCTGTTTTGGCACTGCTATTTGATGAGTAATTAGAACAGAGCCAAGCTCCTCTGGAGGGAGACCAGCCCTGCCCTGTGCTAAGCAGCACTGCCCCAGCTGAGGCCAACAAAATCACTGGGACGATAAACAGCTACAGGATAACATGAGATTCTGAGAGCAAGGTAATATAATCCAAGGAGCACTGAGCTTGAAAACGGTGACACAGTTACACTGTACGTGGTCTGCTGCGCATGGCTTGAAAACCACAGCATTTTGCCTCTGACATGAGTGTCCCAAGCACTTTTTCAAGCATCACACAACACAGCATTTACAGTTCTCCCCTGAGAGAACTTCCTTGCTCCGTGCATCCCCTCGTACCTCTTTGCCCTGTCCTTCTCATCTTCATCCATCAGTTCGTTTACACAACGCAGGGCTCTGGAAGGAAAGGACAGAAATACTTACTGAGACACACTGCCTGATCCTGCTGAGGATGTCAGATCACAGAGCTTACTGGTTTGTGTCTTACGACCTCTTGGATGATTTTATCATCTACTTCCCCAGCCTCCTTTCCATTACTTAGTTTCTTGCTTATTCTGACCAAAGGTTTGAGGATTGAAACCCATATGCCCAAACTGGAAAAGAGTCAGCAGCCCCCAGGCTGCCCTTGGAGTCCCCCTGTGCAATGGCCCTAGTCCCAAGCAAGCCCAGCTAGCACCTGATACAGCCAGAGGAATGCAAGGGATGGGGAGCCCAACCAGTGCCCTGCTTTCTGCCCAGCTTCTCCCAGCAAACGTGAGAGCTGACCTCAGCTCAGTGTCTGGTCCAAGCAGCACTGTTTGGCCTGCCTGGGGGAGCCAACTTGGCTGCTGAAGTTCATTGCAGTGCTTAAGGAGCACCTGAGATTTCTGTCCTGGTGCAAGGGCATAGGAGGAAGGAGGAAGCTGTGCTGATCCTCCACAGGATTAGTATTAGGCAACAGCAAGGTATGATCCAAGGGACAATATGAGACAGGCTCACCCGAAGTGCCCTGCAGCCATCGCCTGCTGTTGGCTCCACCACCCCCCAGCTGTGTCCTACCATGGGGACTCACAGCCAACATTTCAAGCTAGAAACATTCCTCTGCTGGCATCACTCAGGGAATGGAAGGGAACAAGAGCCAGCCTCTCCAGGGCCTGCCTGCAAGCAGTCACCATGGGCTGCTGCCTGTGATGTATGCTAACTGCTCCTGCAGCACAGCAGGTGAGAACAGTTGGAGCCATTTCCCAGGGAGGATGTGGTACTCTCAAGACCCATGCAACGATGGCAAATTCAGCACAGTGACGGTGATCTCTTTACTGGGGGCTCGTTCTCACTGTCTCTGGTTGGTAAATCAAAACGAAACCATCCACAATCGAGAACATGCCAAAGATGCTACTTGTGGTATCTAAAGGGCAGGAGACAAGAGGATGGAGTTGGGCTCTGAAGTCCAGTGACAGGACAAGGGGCAGAGTGCACAAACTGCACATGGGAAGTTCCACATCAACATAAGGAAGAACTCCAGAGGACCCTTCCAACTCTTACAATTCTGTGATTCTGTGAAATATGATAGAAAGTCACCCTCCCTCTCCTGCTCTGGGGCCAGGCATCCCCTCCTTGCAGGAGACCTGGGTAGAGGACACTGTGTGACTTCTTCAGTCCCCAGATGTGAATGTACTCAATGTGGAGGGAGTGGTTCTCACTGCCTGAGTCACTGCAAGCTAACAGCCAAGTGAAACATTACCTGCTCTACTCCTCAGATTCATCAGTCCAGACTGACGGAGTGGGATTAGCTCTTCTTATCACCATGTAAATAGAGACAGAGAAAAATTAATCCTGGAAGGAAAAGCAAATCCAGTTAAAACAGAGTTGCAAACAAGACATAGCCTAAAGAGCAGCAATGACTGCAAGCTGAAGAAGTATGACGGCACAGACGAGAATCGTGCACAGGTGCGACCATGAGCACTCTGGGACCTGGTGCTGGGACCAGACCTGGGGCTTCTGGTTTGTTTGCATCTGTCAGCAGTCTCTGCTGTCCAAAACGTCACCGGGCCCAGCTGCTGCTGGGGGATCTGAGGTGCCATACCTGACAGCAGCGTCACCAACCAGAGCCAAACGTTGTGCTTCCAAATTTAACAAACTTTTAATGCCCCTGAAGCCCTACTTTGAGTCACAGCTTCATCACCACATCTGTTACTTTTAGACTGCTCGAGACATTGCAAAATGCTGACACCACCAACACTTGTAGCCACAGTGACCAAGCAAACACGCCTACATTTCTGATAACCCAAAGGAGAAGCAATAGCTTTCTCCCTTCTCGAAGACATGAAAGCACCTCAAAGGGAAAGGAGCCCAGGAAGACCCTGAAGAACCACTGTGCAGTACACATAGCAGGCACTGGAGAGGGCAGAGGTAGAACTCACTGCTAACCACCAGGAGCCCGGCTAGTGGCATGAGGACAGGGCTTTGCAGGGAGCTTGGAACAACGGGCCAAACTCCTGCTCACGGCAGCTTAGAGGAATGATGCCAGTCTGTCTGCTTGGCTCAAGAAAACTGTGTGACAGGGGCTTATCCAGCACAGCGCAGACGTTACCTAGAAGGGGAAATGAAGCTCCTGACATAGCATTAGTATGAGAGTAATGCATAAACATTTCAAGTGTTTCAGCCATAAGAGATCCAGGAAACTGTGCAGCTGACACCAAGTCGTCACTTCCAGTTCAGAACACAAACTTCCAGGGAAAACCTTACACAACGGCTGGTATCCTCAGTGAGGCTGCAGCTGAGGACACCTACGTAATGAGCTCAGGTACAGCAGCCCTACTCTGCCTTGTCTCATGGCAGCACTGTGCTGGTCATATCCTATTTCAAAAGCTCCTGTCCCAGTTCAAAAGGAACATGTGATCTTATTTGCTATCCTATTGACCCACATTACAATTGAAATTCCTATCTTGGCTGCTTCTCATGGTCAGTGCTATTTTTTCAAGATTATATCATTGTTTCTCCTCCAGAAGGATGACCCACATTGAAGTTTGTCTAACTCTTACTAAGTTCTAATATATACAGCTAAAAAGAATATTATTTTTAAAACAATGAGTTGTATTTTAAAAAATACCTGGATCTTCACTAACGGGTTTATTACAATTTTTCAGAAAACATTTTTCATACACAGGCCTAAGCACAGAATCATAGAATGGTTTGGGTTGGAAGGGACATTTAAGATTGTCTATTTCTACCCCCTGCTATAGACAGGGACACCTCCCTCTAGACCAGGTTGCTCACAGCACCATCCAGCCTGGCCTCAAATGCTTCTTCCAGGGAGGGGGCATCCACGTCTCCCTTCTGTGCAACCGGTTCCAACGTCTCACCACCTTCACTGAAAAAGCAGAGTCAAACAAAAGGATTCGTTCTGGGTTTCGAGCACAAAGCTCTGCCCAGAAACCTCTCCACTGTCTTGCCCATTGGCTGTCTGACAACTGAAAGCTGTCAGGAACCAGACGGGATCCAGCCAGTGACACCAAGCCTAAATGAGGAGCAGGGCTCCAGTTCCCTGATCTCCAGCAGAGCTTCTGCTTCCCCCTGAGCGCAGCCAACGAAGGTGAGGGGCGATGAGCCTGCCCTGCATCTCTCCTGGGTGAACGATGTCCCCGGTCAGTGCCAGCCCAGGCTCAGACAAAATAAACGGTCATAAAAGAAGTCACAGGCTCAAATGCATGGAGAAGCTTTTTGCATGATGCAGCAGGATGGTGAGCTATAAAAAGTCTCAGCAGGAGACACCTAAGGACAAAATATTCTTAGCCGGGTTAAGCACTTCAGAACTACATTTGGCTAAGTGCTTTTTGTCTTGTTATGAGCCAGTGCTAAATATAGTAACCAGAATACTTAAGAATAGTTTCATAAGGGTTGTGTACACTCCTCTGCAAGGTAGGGCACTTAGCACTACTGACAGCAGCGTGTCTGCATGCTAAGAGTATTTTAAATAGCTCCAGATAGAATCTCTTTGACCTTAACTGTATTAACCAGATCAAAATTTATTTATTGCCTCCTGAAAATCCTCTCCTGCAGTGCTGGGTGAGAAGGACTCCTGAACTCTCCAGACAGGTGAAGAGAGGACACCTGTAGTACTGCCAGCATCCTTTCCCGTGCTGCCTATGGCAGGTGATGCTCAGTACTGCCACCAAGAAATGCACATCCTTCGTTGCATCCGTCCTATGAAGAGGGAAAAGATTTGTTCTTTCCTTGCACAGAGTGTCCCAAACAGCACTCAGAGCATTTTATGGACAAGCTATATTTTAGACTTATCAAATATCACCATATTTAAGGTTGTTGCCAGGATTACAGAAAGGGCAACAGAGTAAAACAGCCTTAACAAGACAGTGGACTGCTCAGACTCACCCAAAAGCTGAAGTGCTGCTTTGTCCTTTCTGCAATGCTGTGGCACAACTTTTTACTGAACAGGGAAAGGGAGAGATAATGCTTTTTAACTCTCTGTTTTGCAGAGTTGTTTGATTTCAGGTGCAATCTACAGCTGCAACATTTTGAGTAAAGAAAATGATTACTTATCAGGTAGCAGTAAAACATCACGTTACCTTCAGGATATCTCTTAAAGGAATATAGGACTAGTAAGAACTATGCCCTGAGGCCAACAGCTCATATGAATGCTTCAGTACAGCTTTAGTATTAAAGGTTTTGCTACACCACTGGTGGCAAGATAGGAATTGAATGTGATGCTGCTGATTTCTGTGTGGTTGGGAGATTTCATCAGACACCTGAAACCAGCCCTGTATCAATTAAAAGTATTCTCTACGCAAAAAAGCTGGTTATGCTTTCATTCAAACTTTCTTAGAACTTTGCATTTGAGTGACGTACACCAGCTAGGGATTCTTCAAATCTATACCGTAACAAGTATTTTAATTATGGAATTAATTATTCCCACAGATTTTACACTCAACAAATTCAGCAGAGAGCCCTCAATTACAAGCAGCAGCACTTCGTGGCACAACGTAGTCATAAATAAGAGAGATAATGCATTCTCCAGCAAGACGATTTATATGTCAATATGCCAATTCTTCCAGAGGCAACGGGAGGGCATGGCTGCGGCTGACAGCTAAGCAGCTGATTTAATTTTTAAAAGGCAGAATTTAACCTTTTCAGTAAAGTGTTACTGATTCAATTATAGGATGCTAATGTAAATGACATTTGGAAAACCAGTGAATGCCTCCGAATGTTTCTGGCTGCTCTGCACGAGGCAAGTGCTTGACAGAGATGCGGTGCTCTCGCACTGCCAGCCACTCTCCCATCACACCAGGGAATGCTGCAGCTTTCAGGGAATTGCACCTTTCTCAAAAATGGTTCCTCTGCACCTCCTTGTTCCTTATCTGTCATCTTTGTTCTTCCTGTTGCTTTCCTCCGTATCCTTGCTTCTCTTTTCTCTTAATATCGAATGCTGTGTGCTGTGTTGGGCCCATCATTGCAGTACAAACATGGAGGCACTGGAGAGTGTCCCGAGGATGGGCAGCAGAGCTGTGAGGGCTCTGGAGCACAAGTGTGATGGGGAGCGGCTGAGGGAGCTGTGATGGGTCAGTCTGGAGCAGAGGAGGCTCAGGGGAGATCTTAAAGCACAGCTCCCTGAATGGAGGCTGTGGTGAGGTGGGGGTCGGCCTCTGCTCTTACTTAACCATGATAGGATGAATGGTAACGGTCCTAAGTTGCTCCAGGGGAGAGTTTGGTTGGACATTAGGAGAAATTCCTTCTCAGAAAGAGTGCTGAGGTATTGGCACAGGCTGCACAGGGAGGTGGTGGAGTCACCTTTCCTGGAGTTCAAGAAGATGGTGGGGCAGATGTGGCCCTGAGGGACGTGGATAGTGGGCACGGTGGGTGTGGGCTCTCGGCCGGATGAGACGACCTCAGTGGTCTTTGCCAGCCTTACTGACTCTGATTCAGAGGAGAACATCACGATGCCATCAGTCCTGCCAAGCTGCCCAGCAGTGGGAGCCCCAGGTTTGCCCAGGCCTGAGGCACACACACAGTTCCCCAGCTGCTCAGGGACTGCTGCCTCGGGGACCACGCCAGGGGGAGCAGGCAGGCATGTCCTCGGCTGGCTGTGCCACACGGTCCTTTCCTGCCAGACACCCAACTCTCAAATCTCTGCCACATCCTTCCATTTTCCACCCGTGCCTATGTGGTCACCCAGCATCCCTGCAGAAACCAGAACAATGGAGTGGCAGCGGATTTATGAGAGGACCAAAAATTAGGTGTCCTTTCCTGTTCATCTGTCAGCAGGGAACCTTTTCTGCCTGCCCCGTAACTGCAGCACCTTCCTGAGCTGCAGATACCCTTCCCTGCTGCACCGAGCTCTGCATTTACCTTGTTACCTGTGACAGATTTATGACTACGTTCATTATAGCAGCAACAGCTTCAGACAGAAGCTAAGAGGAGCCCAAAGAAAATGGATTACAGAAAACAATTACACCACAAAGAAGGCTGTATCAGAACAGTGTGATTCAGCACAAAAACGAAGCGAAATGAAAGATACGGGGAGGAACAATGCTACTGCAGGTTTTCTCTTTATTTTTTTGGTTTTGTGTTTTTTTCTTAACTAGGATATGCTGTCTTCTGACAAAGGGAAAGGGAAGAGAGATTAAAAACATGAACAGACACTTGAAAAGAAGAGATGATTACTGGAACATCGTGTTCTCTAAGATTTCTGTCAGATCCTGGAGAAAATAGCCAGCCAACTTTGTTCTGTTCCAGCAATTTGCAAAGCCTGGAAGGCTAAAGATACAACTCCAGAGAAGATTATTTAAAAATCTCCAGGGTTTCTGTAACAAGAAGAGCATGCATTTAATTAATTCTATCAATTTGTCTAATAGCCTCTTAAGATTCTCAAAACACGGCCAAAGGCAGGAATGCCCGTTAGCCCCAACAGCACAAAACCACAATTCCACTGCCATTAGCAGGGGAGGATAAAAATGAGTATGCAAATAGCCTTTCTTCAGTCTTGGATGAGTACCTGTGTTTATCTGCAGTTACTACAGGAAAGGGGAATGTCTGGTGCACTAGAAAACGCTGATCATGCATCTAACCTATAAATACGCCGCTAACACACTTGGCTCATTCAGGCACTGTACTTCCAGACCCAAACACTTAGAGCCAAATAATCCTCAAACAGTAACACACAGGCAGTTCTCCCTGGGGTGGAACAGTGGCAAAGGCAGTTGTTCACGACGAATTCTGCAGCAGAAATTGAGACGTGTTCTCACATGACCATTTCCAGGAAAGGCACATGGAGATCAAGATGCAGTAAGACTGAAATCTCACAACCAGAACTCTTTTGAACAGAATGTTCTCCAAAATTTCCAGAAAACACATGATTTCTTAAAGTTCTGATTTTGTTTTTGTTTGATCCTGACAGTGCAAGGGCCTGTGGGGATGCACAGACACACAGACATTTGGGGGTACTTCCATCATATTCACTTCTCTGTCAAATCACAGAAGGTAATGATTCTGTGTGTGTGGAGACCAACCAACAAATTTCAGCAATGATAAAAGCAGCTCCAACAAGCTAAAATCAACAAAAAACAAAACAAAACACCAGCTTGATTCTGCAGCTTAAGCAAGAGGGGCAACATCTGGTCATAGACCCATAGCTCAGATTCTGGATACAGTCATAGTTTCATTCAGCATAGGTTCAGAGCAAACCATCTTGACACCTTTTCAGAAGAACCCAATGGTGTCTGGTAGCCAGGCAGTGCCAGACCTGTGCCCATGGTGGTTGTGCACAGCCCCACGCTGCCTGCTGGGCCAGGGCTCAACCTGCAGCAATCGTCCTCACGACTGACAGAAGTCACAGCGTGCTTCTTGGGTTTGGTCTGTTTTGGCAGCTGTTGGGTGTCAGCCAACACGCCAAAGCTGTCCTTTTGGATGTGTTACCCTTAAATATCACTCAGATTTCCAGGCTGGATGGGGCTTTTGGCAACCTGGTCTGGTGGGAGGCGTCTATAGGCACCTATAGCAGGAGGGCTGGAACCAGATGATCTTAAAGGTCCCCTCCGACCCAAACCATTCTATGATACTGTTTTCTTTACTATGGTTGAAGCTAATCCCATGAAGTTTGTACGTCATTGAACTAACTTCTCTGAGGCCTTGTGCTTTCCCTGTGTGCAGAATAAATGCAATCAGTACACAGTAAAGGAAATCAGCAAACTGGTCAAGCTGAATACCTTCCCCTGTACTTCTGCCAGAAAGAGGCCAACCCCCAAAAACGACCAGTTTGACGAATGAGAATAGAACCATTCATGTACTTAGCTGTTCTCTTTTTCTGCTCAATACATTCTTTTGTTTTCATTTCTTTGTAGTTCTCAATCATATGTACAAAATGTGTTTCAAGTGATGGTGGATGGTACAGGTGAGGGGATGAGCATTTGGGCTTTGTGTTCACTTGTGCTGAATGTGAATGATGAAAAAATAACAGTGAGGGCTGAGGGCTGCTTGACTTGCAGAGTAACAGCAGAAGCCTTCTGAGAGGACAGGTGTGTGTCTATGATGTTCCAGGACAACACTCCCAGACTGCTCAGCTCTGGAGAGGTGAAAAATGGGCTGCAGGACATTCCTTCAAAGCCCATCTGCAGCAGACCTTGGAATCATAGAATCTTAGAATCACCAAGGTTGGAAAAGACTTCTAAGATCATCCGATCCAACTGTCCTCCTTCCACTGATATTTCCCACTACTCCATGTCCCTCAGTGCAGCATCTAATAATTTCTTGAACAGTGAGTCCATGACCTCCCTGGGCAGCGTCTGACCACTCTTGGAGTTCGGACAGCTGCAGCAGTGAGGTACCATCCTGTCACTTGTGAAAGTAAGATGGATCTACCATCTCTTTGACAAGCAAACCTTGGGGTGCTGCCTCAGGAACAAACTAGGTGGTGCCAGATGAACATTGGGAGACCTTGGAAATCTGGTTCTTGTGCAGCTCCCTGGGATTTTCTATTAACCATATCTACTTTTCTGATGCTGCCATCCCCTTCCTCCTCTACTGCTTTTACAGTGCAGTCTATAAACACAGTTATTACTGTTGTACAAGCAAGGAAACAAGGGCACACATTTCACTGCTGTCTCTTTTTAAGAATGTACTAGTTTTGAGAAGTTGGATTTAAAACAGTAAGCATAGTTACAGCCTAATTTTCAGTAATGCTGAAACCTAGCACAAGAACCTACAAACAAGGCACATTTTGGAAAAGCTTGACCTAAATCACTGACCAAGGTCAGGCAGCAGAGTTAAGAAGTGAATCCAGATGTCCTGACGATTAGCCCTGTCTACTGGCGCTCAGTCAAACCTTCCCTCCTAAAAAAAGCTTCCTGAAGCATCAGCCTGCAGTCTTAGAATTCCCTTAAATATGCAGTACTGATAAGAACTGATTTTCAAATGAAACAGGGAAAAAAAGCCAGCACAACAGTTCATTATTTTTTCCTCAGGTGACTGCTGAGTGAGCAGTGGAAGGAGAGCTCACTGACCCCAAACTCCTTCCTGTTAAAATAAAAAATAAAAAAGAGATTCTTCTTCCCTTTTAAAACAACACGAAGAAAAAAAATGTTCTGCCTCCGTAATCCTAGACCTGAGTAATTTAATCTGCTCTCTGTTGCAATCTGTTTTTCATGTGCATCACCAGCCTGGAATTTCTGGAACTCAATACATAAGGAAGCTATTAAAAAAAAAAAAAAGGAAATATTATGACAAAAGGATTAGAGATAGGTCTAAATAGATTGAAAGCCTCCCTGCAGAAGAGGAGAATTCGGCTGCTGATCCAAACTTATTGACTTCAGCCCAGATCTCCAACCGAAGCACTGCCAAGGCTGGCATTTCCCAGCGCCAGCCCACCTCTCCGCTCCTCTTTGTGCAGAAGGAAGGAGAGAAGCCCTGGGGCCATGCAGTGCTCCAGCAGCAGGAGCGCAGCAGCACTCGTCATCTGAGCAGTGGCACAGCCCTACGTGAGAAATCTGCGAGAAAATTATAAAGAGCTTTAGTAGTTTAAATTCAAAGTCTCACATGCAAGCTTGCCTAGAGTTTTATCTACTTATCCATTAAATGAATATCAAAGGATTCGCTGCGGCTGAGCTAACTGACCTCATTTTATATCTTTGGCTTCACGCATCCGAGTTCAAGCCTAAGAAACTTCCTTCCCCTCTCAGTGTGTTCAGTTCCGCAGTGCTCCAGGTATAATGTGCATAAGTAAAAAGGAATTTAAACAAAGCGCTTACATTTCAAAATTTCATCTTATCCTCATTTGGCTCTGAGAATTTCAGCTGCTTCCCTGAAATGATCTGCTCACATCTGCTCTCCAGCTGAGCTGTGTTCCTGCCCCACTGACCTTGCCGCTGCCATCGCTGTAATCTTGCGGCTGAGAATAAGCAGCCACGCACCCCGACCCTGCAAGCGCCGAGAGCCTTTCCGAACAGAGGAGGTACAAAAGAACCGACTTTTATGTAAGAGGGAAAGAAGGAGTTCAGAGAAAAAGCTCACTCAGGTGAGTGATGGGAACCGCACGGCAGAGCAGCCCCGCCTGCCCCCTGGGGAAGGGGAACCGGAGGCGTCAGCATCTTGCAGGATTGTGCGCTGCACCGGCAGCTGGCAGATATTCTCCCAGAGCAGAGTACAGCGGCACCGTTCACACTCATTGGATTCTATTTGCTGCCGTTCCTATTCAACCCCGGCTAATCCGATCAAGTCATTTCTTGGCCTGTGACTTAAAGCCGAGTAAGTAAACACTTTTCATAAGGTCTGAGCCCAATTGTTTCAAGTGTATGATTAAGCACTGGACATCAGCATTATTGTGAGAAAACTCATCTCGTTACTCAGAGTTCCCTTGTAGTAGTCTTGAAGCGGTAGTTTTCCATCCATGTCTTACTTTCTGCATACAAATACGTAATGCGGTTACAGCGGGGTCCCAAAGACCAAGCACAGGTTTTTTCTTCAGCTAGCTTTAAGAGCAGCTCTTCTGAGCTGAGAATAGCTAATAATTGCCCCAGTTGGACTGCATGATGCAAAGCATCTTCCGAGACTACCAGACTTTCTCCTTGTTTACTGTGAAGAAGACAGACGGATATTAAACACAGGCAGTAACTGCATACTGGACCAAGTAATGCTCATTGGTAGTATCTGTTTTCAGTAAGACTAGAAGACTTATGAACCAGCAAAGCTGCTGATCCAACCGTAATTCCATTATGGTTACACCAAGGATGGATTTGAGTTCTTGAAGCCTATACATTTTTTTTGCAAGAAGAACTGCTGCCACGTACGCTGCTGAAAGTGCTAATAATATAGCTGGCTTTCCTTCCTTCTTTAGAACAACCTCCACACCTTCTCTTTCTCTTCTCTGAGTCACACTTAACTTCATGTCCAACATTCTCCTGTGATGCATCTTGCCTGTGTCACTTCTGAGCCAGCTCCTCAAAAGGAGTGATTTGTTCTGAAAGCTTCAGGAATAAAGAATATTTAAACAATTAACCACAACCATATTCCTCATTCTGCAGAGTACTGCAAATGTGCACTGGAAATTAAATGAGAAAGCAGGATTTTTGCCCTGAGAAAAAAAAAGAGAGGATACACATCAACATCTCTCTCTCTCTCTTTTTACTTGCTACCATTTTTAGACTACAAATATGACAGCCACTGGAGCACTTTAATACTGGGTCATTATTGTTACACATACAAAGACCCAAGTCCTCATTCTGTCATACAGATAAGATATTCACACACATTTTTTCCCTTGCAGTTTTTTTGCATGGCTGGCTGGATAATCATCCAAAATAACAAAATATGACTCAGCACGGCTGAACGTCCGCTTGGGTTTGGGGATTCTGTTGGAGGCCTTTTTCTTTAAGCTCAGTAAGACCAGAAAAGACGTGTCCCTCCCAGATGAAGTCCAAGCAAAAAAGATGTGAGTAAACACAGAGACTCTGGGAAGAGGAAGGGATCAAAAAGACACGTTCCTGCTGTTGACCCCTGAAGTGGCTTGGTCTGACCCACACTCCAGCCCTGATGCTACAGGAGGAGAGGCAGGGCGGCCACTGACGCTCTGACCCTGCCAGAGAGCACACAGTCCCTCATTACCTGCAGGCTGTCAGGAATTCCTCACCCCTGGCAGAGGAAGGATGTGGGACAGAGATTTGGAAACATCCTAAAACGATGAGAGACCATGAAATTAGCCATGTGTGCTTTTTCTGGACAACAGAGTGCTCTATGTTGATTGCAACAATAGTGTGAGCATGCAGAACATTTTAAAATACGCTTTATTTCAAATCTGCCTAGTATTAAGAATCCTCTTACTCTGAATCCAAACCAGGACTCAAGCACAAGAAGCAAGTAAAACGCATGGGTCCATGCCTCTAAGGGTAGCTCTGCTCTAGGCAGGAGCTAATGGCAGCAGCGGTGGGCAGTGCCCTCCTGCAGAGCATCCTGGCTGTGCGGGCAGGGCTGCAAAGGACAGTGGATCCACACCTTCAGACACGGGCGCTTCCTGGCTCTCAGGTTAGAGACCTGGCCAGCTGAAATGGCTGTGGCATCAGATGGCATCTCCCTGCAACAGACCGCAGTGTGCCGCAGGACGCAGGCCTTCATCTAGGAAGATCCGTTGGCTCTTCGCTCTGTGTAACACCGGGGTGAAGGCAGCGGAGTCGGCTTGTGCCTTTCAGAATGACGACAGACACAAATCTGTTACTCGGAGCCCTGACTGAAGTACCCTAAGCCACATAGACCAGCAGGGTCCACACTGTGTTTTACACAATAAAGTCAGGCTGTCTGAGAAGATAAACATCAGAACCAGCTCATGGAAAGAAAGGTACTGCCGTGTACGTGCCCACAAACCGTACGGGTTAAAGGGGATCTTGTTTCTGTCGAAGTCAGACTACGTAACACCACCAAGGCCAGCACGACCCCTGACAAAGACTTACGCAGTGGCATGAAGCCAGCTGCAGAAGTTAAACGTGTCCGTGACCTTTAGCTGGCAGTCCCAGTTTCCTCAGGATTTCACACTGTGCTGGAGAGGCAAATATCATCTGTACTCACAGCCTCCTTCTTGGTGCACTGCTGTCGTGTATGTCTCCTACAAACCACGAGCCAGCTTCACAGTGGTTTAGACTACACTCAAGTGGGGAAAACAATCATTTAGGCAAAAAGAAAAACAACCTCCCTCCTTCCTTCTCGTCCTCTCAACAGCTCCTCTGCAAAAGGTCAGCAGTAAAACTCCCTATAAGCTCACAGAAACCAGCATCACGTCCTTCCTAGCATGAACGTTCCTTCCAGTTCCATTTATTTTTGTTGTCAATAAGCGAGAATTGACAACTGCTCATGAAATTAAAGCCGTACCCCTAATTACTGCTTAATTACCACCAGGAGCAGCGTCCACTCTCCCTGTCACAGCCCAGCACTGGTGCCAGCGATGTCTGGGTGCTTGGATGATCGCTGTCATGCTGACATGGAAACCTGTGCCACGACTGTGCAGAACATGCCAGTGGCAGAACATGCAGGCCCTGCATACAGCCAAGATGCCACGGCGACCCACGGACCCACAGGGCTTCCTTCAAGACTGAAGTGTAAATGAATGAGAAATCAAGTGCAGTACCACAAAATGCTTCTGGTCAGTGGCGGAAGCTTGTTTACCACTGCTGTAGTAGCTGAGCTGCTGAATGAAATATTTACGACTATTCACACCACCAAATTCATTTTCCTTAGGAAATAGCTGATTAGGTACCTCACATCTGCTCCTGACAATGATTTCAGCCTGTGTCTATCCATTTCTAGTCCTGACACGAATGCTAATGCTTTAGAAACAGCCATCCTTAATGGAAGGGCGATGACAGGCTATCCAACGCCGGGGACTCGGGCTGTGCTGGGGACAGCCTGCAGCGCCAGGTAAGGATGGCAGCACCAGCCCACAGTTCTCTCTAACCTTGTGACCTAGGGCTTCGGGAGCCTGCCAGGAGATAGAAGCTGGAGCAGAGCTTGATGTGGAATTATCTTGGGAATTATTTCCCTATAGCTGTCATAAGTTTTTAATATCTCGCACCTGTTTGCTTCCTCTATGCAGAAGAGCAATCCTGCTCTGTCAGACTCCGGCATTGCACGTCCTCCTTCCAGCAACACCTCCTTATCAGTGCTCTCTTCTGATTGAAGATACTGCAAGTGTTGCAAGGCTAGGAGGAAAATCAGCTGCAAGTAAAGTTGACTCAGATGATTCCTTAATAAAACACGACATTTGTGTCAGAAAAGGCACCAAATTAAATGCCACACTTCTGCTGTTCTATGAGCAGTCTCTCAAAGCTGTGGCACTGTTAAAAACATAGGAAGAAAACTAAAGCTTGGTTATTCTGATTTAATTAATCCAGCAATCCTCTTTTCCACAGTAAGTCCATCTCAAACACTTAAAAAATAGAGAAAAAGAAAGTATTTATTGGGGTGCCTCTAATGCTCCTCACTATTGGGTGCCATGCTCTTCACTATTGCAAAGACCTTCTTAAGTCAACTGCAGATCTCCTCAGTGCCACGGCGAAGATGCCAAAGACAAAACACAATTGGTATTACTTCTCCCGCTGGTACTGGGCAGTGCTTGTGCTGGCAGTCAGGTCAGAAGAAAACTTCCAGCAGCACCAATAATCGCTGCGGATTTTACTGCACAGTCAAGGAAGCAAATAAAAATAACGGAAGGAAATTTGCCTGCATTTGCTTGCAAAGGACCTTGAGGAGCCGTAGGTCAAACAAACAAAGTCTATATGTCTGTCTGAGCAGTAAACTCTGGAACAGTTAGAAATGCCTCATAAAAAGTACATTTCAAACACAATCTAAAGATTAGACTGACAATTTATCTCTCCTAGGACTTCAAGACACTACAAATAAGCACTATGCCTTCTACGTCAAGCAGTTCATCATCCAATTTATTCACTGATGTATCTTCTCATTTGAACAACGCAAACTGGGCTACATTGGAAAATCCCAGAATAGCCTCTCGGTACAGCAGCTTTTGAAATAAGATTATTTATATTTGTAAAATTTTACTCCCTGTGCAATCAAATTCACATCGTTCACACAATCGTTAACAACAACTTTTAAGATGCTATTCCAGCTGGATCACTTATTAATATTTATATGCTTTCCTTCAAAAATAAAAATAAAAACAAAAACATAGAACATTGTCATCCTCTTTTGAGTTAGTATTTGAGAGAAAACAGAGATTCTCCTCTTGTCACAACAGCCTACCATTAGCCATCAAATCAGCCAAAGACTTGAGATCTTAACTGCTCTACTAGCTGCAGTTCCAGCTAGGAATACACTCAAGAAATTCAGCTCTGTATTCTAAACTGTGCTCTGGGCAAGACGGACTTCTGATCCAGCCTCATCTCTTCTTTCCAAATGGTTCAGTGCCAATTTTTGTCCATTGCACTTCATCTTCTCCCATTTTTGGCATGGGATCTTTGTCCTGTATGGACAGTACACCTGGACTGCTGCAGTTACATTTCCTTTCCTATTCGACCCTCTTCTGGGATACTCTCCTTCCCAACTGAATAATTTCCAGAAAATAGAACACCAGAACTGCACACAGTCTCCTCACATAACAAAATTTTCAGCAAGGGTTCCTGAACTGCGCAAAAACTTTCCTGAGTCATGGACTTCTGCTCCATCCCCAGTGAGACACAGCAGAAGGACCAAGGCTCAGGTGATGAGGATGCCCCAGCTAAGAAAGGCAACAAGCTTTGTGCAGGCAGAATGAGAAGGACCGGCCCAGGGGCCAGCACACGTCCGCTCTGTACAGCACAGCTCCGTATCACTGCTGCCATGCAGGAGGCCAACCCCAGAGCTTCTGATAGAAAGAAAATAAAGTAGCTCAATTTTTCTGCGTTGACTCACTGTCTCCAGCAAATGACGAGACTCGGCTCCCTGCAATAAGCAAGACTGAACAGAAAACGTAGGTGTTAAGATTAGCACAAGGCATTTGTTTTGTTAAAACTTCCTACTGTGTCCCTTCCATCGGAGGCCAGCCCCAAATGAAGCCATTCCAATCATTGTGAGTGAAAAGCCAACCACTGGTATTCCTCTTTGACATACCCAGCAGCAGCGGAGCTGACCAAAGGCCCATCTTTTTGCCACACATCACTCACTTAATTAATACATCACTTAATAAAGTGTGATTAGAAACAATTTGATCAGAGTATTTCTAATTTACTGTAAGTCATGGATGCACACGCTGCACTTGGAGACGGGACAAACAGGTTTACAGCCAAACTTCCTCAGCGTGGCTGTCACCTCCCCAGCTATTACTGCCTGTCTAATTGCTGGTTGCTGCAACAAGCCAACACTGGGCCAAACACACAGCATCCTCCTCAACCCATAACGACGTACGTTGGGATTGGCATCTACTGCGCAGACAGAAGTGCGAGCTCAGCCCTGGCCTCCGTGGGGCCACTCAACTCAGCCCTTTCAGACACAGCCTCTGCCTTTGCTTAAAAGCCTTCTTAGAGTGCCGCCGTGTATATGCAAAACAATTAATGCCAAGGGAGCTGTTATCAGCTCATCTATTGCTTAGTTATTTCTCCAAAAAATGGTTCACCCAGCATGGTGCCTATGGTCAAAACTTTATGGTCCTGAAGCAAAGTGCCATGCTGAGCTGTGAGATGAAGTCAGATTAAAGTAGGCAGAGCCCAGAAGAGAACAAACAAACCTTACTAATTTCTTTTACGCATGTGTGTACGCGTGTGTTTGTGGGTTGAACGGATGAAGCAAGAGAGGAGATTAGCATTTCTATGGATATGATTCCTGCCATTGCTACACACTTGAAAATCTTGCTTAGGCTTGGGCAGTTTGTAAACAAGAATAAATACACCTACAAATATCTCTGCATTTAGCTATTAGTCAATCAGTTAATCGACCGATGCCTGGCACCCAACAAAGCACCTCACACTGACTTATACATCACTTACAGGGCAGAGGGAACAATAATGGTGGGGAAAGAGAAGTCTGGACAAAGCGCCTGTTGAGTTGTCACGCTGCTGCAGGGACCAGAGGGGCCTGCCTAAATCCTAGCCCGGAGCCAGGGCTGAGGGCAGTGTGGATGGCAGCTGCTGACACCAACACTGTAGACCGAGCTCAGGGTGCTCAGGACCATGGGTGTCCCCTGCCTCTGTCAGGTGGCACAGCTGCCTCTGTCCCACCTGCTGTGCAGCAGGTAGCTGTTGGCCAAAGCCAGCTCCTGCATGGCTGCCAAGCAATCCCATCAGTACACGCCACCCCAGCTCCTCCCTGCCTCCTTCCCAAGGAAAGGTGCATTTTGCAGCGCTTTCTGGGAAAGTGTTACCATGGTTTTGGCTGAGATAGAGTTAATGTTCTTCGCAGAGGCTTGTATGATGCACTGTTTTGCATTTTTGATGAAAGTAGTGGTGATAACACACCAATGTTTCAGTTGTCACAGAGCAGCGCTTACACAGAGCCAAGGACACCCAGCTCCAACTGCTGCCCTGCCAGGAGAGGGAACAGAACCAGGACAGCTGACCCAGAACAGCCAAAGGGGTGTCCCGCACTAAACAGCATCATGCTGGGGTAAAGGGGGAGGAAGGGGAGACATCCCTAGCAAAGGGGTTGGTCTTCCCAATAAGCCATTATGCGTGATGGGTCCCGCTTTCCTGGAAATGACTGAACATCTGCCTGCCCATGGAAGGGTGAATGAGCCCCCTGTTTTGCTTTGCTCGCATGCGTGGCTTTTGCTTTACCTAGGGAACTGTCTTTACCTCAACCCATGAGCTCTCACACCTTTACCTTCCCTATTCTCTGCCCATCCCACCTGGGAAGAGGGCATGCATGCTTGTGTGGTGCTGAGCTGCTGCTCTGCTAGAGCACAGCCAGTGTTTGGGGAGCCTCTCAGTTACCATAGCGCTGTGCTACAGCAATGTCGGCAAATTAATCAATTATACAATCGTGTTTGCTAAGAATACAAGGCACAGTCAGATGATCCAACGCATTTCAGCAGCTCCGTGCAGTTGGGTTAGCACACTTCCTCGTCTGCAATCTCCGTGTTATCCTCATCTGCTCTGTCATTTTTCCATATTTCAATTTCTCTTAACAGGCAGCTTATCAGCTATGGGATCTCTGCTCCAGGCTAAGTCAAGCTGTTTTCCTTCTTGCTTTCCTGCTTGCTTTCTGTCTTTTAGTCTTCCCTTTCCTTTCTTTCTCTTGGAATATGAAAATGTAATAAAATGCACATTATTGTATATCGACTTTCCTATAACGGAACTGTCCCATTAAAAATACCAACTCATCCCTAATGGCCCACAACCTCCTATTTTTTTTGCACAATTTACAGTGTTTTTACAGCGCTCACTGTAAGTCCAGCTTTGCAACAAATTTTCGGAGCATCAGGTAGCAAGGGAGCAGCGAGGACATCAAGATCAGCTCTCCAGCCTCAGCAGTCAGAGCTGTTAGGGCTGACTTGACAGCGTCTCCTCAGCCTTCAGCCAGGAGCCCCAGAACACATCCTCACACCCTAAACAACAAAGTTACACCCCATGAGGAAGTTCACCCCACCTCCTAAGAACACCGCAGAAGCCGTGGTGCGTGGGGTCAGTGCAGCACTACCAACAAAGCCAGGTCCACTCTCCTTGCAACCTAACATTAAAAATACAAAAATAGCGGAGACCAAAGGACTAACTCTGCAAACTTAATTTCCTATCTCCAGGAACTCTCTCTCCAATTTAACTGTGTAATCTCCTTCATAAGATTATCAAGATCTATCTCAAAACCACCCTAATTGAAAGACCATTACACAACTTCAATTCTTACGTGGTTGGAAGCTTTCTTCGAATTTCCCATGCAAATTTACTCACAACCAACTTACAGAATTTAATCTTGTGTGGTTGCTAACTTTTGGCTTACACAGGTTTTCCACCTTCTTGCTATTGAGTCCCAGCTGTGCGTAAGAAGACTTATTGTAAACCGTCCCCTCATTTGTTCAATTGGCCGGAGCTAAACAAATTAAGCTGTTTACTCTCACGTCATACAATGGAGAGCTCGTTGTGTGACCACACCTCTCGCCCTCCTACTGTTCTAACTTAACATTTTCTTGCCCTGGGTCTCCAGAGTTAAGCAAGATGCCATTGGGCTCCTGCAAGGGCAGCAGGAAGCTCTGGCACAGTGATAAAACCACACTTCTGGAATCTCCCCGTGACTCTCCTCAGACGCCCACAAATGGTGTCCCCGACAGCAGCGTCCCACCACCTGCTCAAGGCAGCCCTGGCCAGCCAGTGCCACGTGTCTCTCCATCCTGCTCCCGTCACAGCGAGCTCCGCTTCACACTGGAAATTCTTGTTGGTCCATACATGCAAAACTTGACACTGCTTTGCACGCAGCGCTATTAAACGTCACGTCATTTCTATCACTCCAATCAACAAAGTCATCTGAATTCCTTTCACACGACAGCCTGGTGCTGTTCTGTACGGACCCCATCTTCCCAAGCTCCCCGTGCTCCCCCTCGCTGCAGGGCCCAAAGCAGCAGCGCTGTGTGCTCTCTCTGCCGGTGCCTCCCAGGCTCTGTGAGCACCACTCCCCATCCATACAGCTTTATTTGGATATAGCTGTCATACCTTCTGCTTGGTCATCTCCACCACTCAGCTCCTGCACTGAGCCACCGCTTTCATTTTATGCAACCGTGTCCTGTGGGGCATGGTATCAAGTGCTTGGCTCTACATAAATCACATTCCTGCATTACCCCACCTAAGAAATCTGTTATATAAGAAAGATGTTAGATTAGTCTGCCACAATTCATCTTCGATGAAATCTCACTGCAATTTCTTCTTCTTCCTCATTATTTCCATGTCTAATTATTCTTTCCTACAAAATATGTCATGAGACACCATGTACTGCTGCATTCAGGCCAGCACGCCTAGCATTCGCTGCATCACTTTTCTATTTCTTAGCCGAAATGGGACTGTGAGTACAGGATGCAAACACTTCCCATCTCTGCAGCTGAGGAGCTCCAGGACAGCCTCGCTGTAAGCCTGGTGCACTGCTTTTAGTTTCCCAAAACCAAGATCACTGGGACTCCTTCCTTTATCTCACCAAGGCGTTTCAGTTTTTCTTAGTTTGGTTTGGTTTGATTTGTGGGGTGTTTTTTTTTTTGTCGTCGTCGTTTTTGTTTTGTTTTTAACTTTGCCTCAAACAGCTGCTGGTCTCCTACAGCTTTGTTGAACACCACACTCTGCTCCAGATCCTACAGAAGGCCCCGCTTTCATGCACAGGTTGTGTCATTATATACAGACACAAGTTCTCCTTTCAGTTTGGGCACGGTTTATTTCAGTTCTGCCTAAGCTGACAAAAGACAGGTTTTGGTTAAACCAAAATAAGTTCATTTACACCAAAATAAGAACGCCCATGCGTGAGGTCACATCAGGTTAATCAAATCACTTTAAAAATGGACTTCAGGTCAACTGATGTAATCTCTCTGTGTAGGCAAGGCCAAAGCCAATAATGGAACATGAAGTAGGTTGAGTTCCCTCATTAATTGCACGTGCCCCTGTGTTCTGACCAAACCCGACGGCTCTGAGGTGGCAGGGCTTGCTGCAGACACAGCTGGCACGGGGCTTTGCCACCACCTGGGGCTCAGTGCAGCACTGCAGGGCTTGGGGGACCTTGGTGACAGCTCTGTCGGCTGGCTCGGCACAAGGCCACGGGCTGCACACAAACAGAAACAGCAGAGAAACAAGGAAACAGGAGGTGTGTAAGGAAAACACAGTTGGATCACCTTAATAATACCAGCAGTACTGTTCCACACGATTTGCATTTTACTGCTTTGATTAAAGATGTTATTCCCTAGGAGTCCCTAACTACCCCAGCACAAGCTGGATCCAGCATTCTCATACAGGCACACAGCTCATTCCTCCAGTTCAGAAGGAGCACGCCATGTCAGCCTTAAACCCTTTGTATCATTCTTGGGCAGTTGCATAATTCAGGCCAAAACAATGCAACTTGTGTGCATAGACAAGCCCTGCTTCCAAACTGTGGACATGGCACCATTTTCTGACATTACTGATGAGCAGAAGTTGGAATTGACAGCAGTATCTCTGAAATCTAATGCTGCTTCCAGCACGATGCGACTTTAATTAAGACCTACCCACTCGCTACTTTCAGTGCTTAACCTTGAGCTGTTTTTGAGTACTCGACAAGTGAAATGATTTGAGATATAAATGGAGTGGCGAAGAAACAGGAACCATTGCAGGCCTTTCTGCCCGGAAGTTTGTAGTTTAGCAAAAAAACACTCAAACCAATCCTACTTTTTTTTCTAGATCAAATCATTCTAAGCCACTGCTCTGAACGAACAGAAGGACAGAAATAACCACTCTTACAGCCATTTACTTTTTCCTATAACATCATCCAGAAAAACTTTCAAGACTCAGCAGTGAGCACAAGGTCAGCCCAAGAGGTAATGAAGCCTTCCACTCATACAGCCTCCCCACCTGGCTTCCCTACAAACCTCCCCTCTGTGCCACGGGCCAGCACTTGGGCAGCCCTGCAGCCTCGCCACGCTCTCAGCACTCAGGATGCTCTGCTCCTCCGCACCACATCACCAACCAACACGCTGATCTGCTCCGATCAGTGCACAACAGAAGTCTCCTCTTGGTTTTGGAACGTATTTTCCAGAAAACCAGAAACCTAAATGCATTTTTTTTCCGAGCAGATAACTACAGCAAGGAGCTGCAGCTCGGGAAGTGCATAAAAATTGAATAGATTCTCCAACAAAACGGTACACGGCGTTGCACTATACTGAGAACACGAGGTTCACATTGCATCCTCATGAAGCAGCACTCGTAGGACCGACTTATGAAGACCGCACAAGCCACAAACGCTGCTCCTTTAAGGCAAGTTCCCGTATCCACATGTTGAGGATGGGTGAGCAGCGATCCAGCAAATTAAGGACACAGGGGAGCCGTCGTTCTGCTAGAAGCAAAGCGGCTCCTCGCACACCGAACAGCGCACGCCGCCAGCTCCGGCAGCCCCGCCGCTCTCCCGGCACACGGGGCAGCCCTTGCTGGGCACAGCTCTGCCCGCGGGGCACCTGAGCGGCTCTGGCCGCGGCCGCTGCATCCTCACGGGCTCAGCCCCGCCGCAGAGGCACCGACGGAGCGCTCGGCGCCGGCTGGCTGTTCTCCACCGCGCACCCTGAGCGGGGCGGACCGGCTCCGCTCCCGGCCCAGCGCCGGCCGCCTGTGGAGTTACCTCTCGCAAAGCCAATTCATGGGCGAACCGCACGAGGAGCTCTCAAATCCCCCCGAATTTCTGCTTCTCGCGGAAACACTTCGTAAAACCGAGTGCTCCCACGGCCCCCGTGAGAAGAGTAACTTTTCAACCTGGCTTTTGCGTTCTACGGTTAGGCGCGAGATTCAGTTCGGAGCCGTTCTTCAGCGTATTTTCAGAAAAACGCGTTTCCAAACTGACCGAAATTTACGGCAGAACGAGGAAACTCCGATGGAGCCCACGGCAACCTGCAGCGAACGGACTCCCGCCGGCAGGACGGCGCAGCCCGCATCCCCACCGGCTCCCCGCATCCCCACCGGCTTCCCGCACCCTCGCCCCTCCCGCTGCAGCCCCAGCCCCGCGCCGCTTTTTGGGAACGCGACACGACTTCGGCGGTAAGTTGCCGCTGGATATCTCCCATCTCCCCGAAACTTCTCCGGGACCGCCGGGGGGTGTCGGACGAGGGCAGAGCAGAGCGGGGCTCCCCCGCAGGGGCTCGGGGACCCTCCGCCCTCGCCGACGCTCGGCGGTCCCGCAGGGTACGTACCGTCCGGAAGGAGGACGCGCGTTCCGGAGCCGCTCTCAGTGCCATGCCCGGCCCCGGCGCGTCGCCCCCGCTGCCTCGAGGGTCACCGCCCGGCCCGGGGCGCCGCTGCCCGCGGGACGCACGGCATGGGGCGGCCGGGGGGCGGCGGGGCGCGGGGCGGTGCGAAGCTGCCGGCGCGCTGCGGCGGGACTCGGGGAAGAGGCCGGTGGCGGCGGCCGGTTGTGTAACGCGGCGGCGGGCAGAGCCCGGCCTCCCGGCACTGCACAGGCGCGCTCCTCCTCCCGCCCCGCTGCCACCGGCGGCCGCCCGCACCGCCACCCGCGGAGCCCGGCTCCGCCCCGCACTCACGGGACGGCACGGGACGGGGCAGCGCGCAGGAGGAGCGCGGCCCGAGTGGGGCCGGCGGAAAGTGGGTCAGTGCCGCCCGGTGGGGCTGAGGTACGGCGTGGCCGCAGCCCGGCACGCACTGCCCGCGGGACCCACGGGGAACGCACCGGAGCGCTCCGGCCGCCGAGCCCCGCTGGGCACCGCAGCGCTCCGCCTTCTCCAGCCGGCTTTCGGCACCGAGTCCATGCCCCAAACAAGCTGCTCTTTGACGTGATTAGTCATTCCGCACCATGAGTCACTGATTTAACATTTGCCGCTTCCTTCCTCATAGGACTGCTTTTTTCCTTCCCTTTCTCCGCCGTGAATCTCTCCCCTCCTCCCAGGACCAGGGGCGGCTCGCGGCCCCGTCCCGCTCCCGCAACATCCCGTGCGACGGCGGGGGCATCGGGCCGGGGCGCTGCGGCCGCTTCCCTCTCGTTCCTTCGAGTAACGCTAATGGACGGGACTTCAATGCCGCTTCTCTTTGCTCTGGGAGTACCTGAAGCGTTGGCACGAAGGCTGAAGGCATCGCTAGGGTCCCAGAGTTACGCCCCACCCGCTGCGGGCATCTGCGTCGTATAAGCCCCCTCCAAGGCAGAACGCTCACACCAACAGGTCGGCTGTTGCTACCTTTCAGCCGCATCATTGCGGTGCTGCAGACCCGGGCGTTGCTGCCTGCTGTGCTGCCCACGACGGTACTCGATTCCCAGCTCAGGGCTCCTGCTCTGCACTGCTCCATCCCCCTGGCACAGCTCTGGGGGCAGAACGGAACCCAAAGGAGGCTCTGGACAATGGACTTTGCTACAGGAAACCTTATGCCACCACAGAAAGGGAAGTGATGTTACAGCGATAACCCTGAGGAGCATCTGCTGTTATTGATGAGGGCAAGGGAGTGGGTACCTCTGCATTCAGTTATTATTTCTGCTCTTTTACAGGAGAGGAAGCATGGTGTGGCTATGTGAACTGCCGCAAGTGGCAAAGCTCATTTTGGCTGGTGCTTTGTGGGATCACAGGCTGGTCCCATGAAAGAAGGCAACCTTTCTCCAGTCTACGTAGCAAAACTCCTTCCCACCTTCTCTCAGGAAAGGTGCAAGTAGTTGCCAAATGCGGCATCCCTCTGCTTATCACTTGAGCTGGGATGTGGCTCTGCAGGGCAGCCTGGCTAAGTGAGCAGCAGTCACTGGGAGGATGCTGCTGCCTGCACAGTGCATCATGTGTGGAACTGGTTCCATCCCAGGGAGAGCACCGCATGCTTTGCAGGTGTGATGCTTAAAGCTGAGTCCCCGCAGAGGGATGCCGTGGGCTGCGCAGCCCCAGAGGGCTGGGTTGCCTGCAGGCACTGCACACATGAGGACAGCTCTGGATCCAGCTGCAGGGTGCCTGCTGGTTCCCCCTGCAGAGCAGGGTCAAACCCGGACAGCCCATCCTGTGAGCCCGGTGAGCTCAGCAAACTCCAGCACTGCTACAGTGCAGCAAAACCCTGTGGGATGTCATGGCATGTATTAATCACAGTAATGTGATGGTCTGACCAGAGCTTGTGTTGTATTTGCAGCGTTTGAATCCAGACCCCTGGCAGGTAGAGCCACAGCAGGGAGCAGGCTGAGCGAGCGTGGGGCTGCCCTCCCTGTGGCAAAGCTGGAAGAGTTTCCACGTGGATGGCTTTAATTACCTCATTCCAAAGAACGCACTGTCTGCTAACATCTCTCCAGAAGTTAAGCAGGAGCGGTGAGGCAGATGATGGCACAGCAGAACCCATGTGCTGCTCGGCACACCGCGGCTGTGGCTGTTCTCTGCAATGGGTGCCAAACCCTTGGAGTGGTTGCTATTATTTTTTGACTGCGCTGCGTTGCAAGGACGTGTCAGCAGCTATAAAGCCAAAGGGTGACTGAGTTTTGCCATAAAATAAGAACAGCAAAGAAAATATGTGCTTATATGTTTACAGCCTGTCCCTGTGGGATGTACCCAACACTCAGAGGAGCCTTACACAGTGCCAAAGACCCAAACCAGCACCCAACCCTGTCTCACTGCAAAGCATGCCTGTAATTTCAATGTGATGCTCTGTTTTTTCATGCAGCAGCCACTGGGAGGCTTGGGGTAAGCCTGGACGAAAACAGAGGGGACAAAGCAGAAGCAGCACCCTTGCATGGATCCACAAGGGCTGGGGCAGTGCAATACACGCTGGGGCCTGGGATGTGGCTCAGGTGCTGCGCTTTGAGACTGGCAGGACATGGGGAGTATCATGCTGGCACAATGCTGGTACCTCGATACTGTGCCAAGTAAAGAATTTAAGCTCCTTCTTCTTTAGTTGTCCTTCATTCGTTTGAGCTGTGCCTGAGAAACAGAGCTATTGCACCCTTGTGTTCCAATGTACACATGTTTTTATTTGTGTCACCGAGGAGACTCACTGTCTTTTATGATGGTGACGGTGGGCGCAGAGGAGTGAGCAGGCACTTCCCTCTCAGCCTGGCAGTGTTCTGGTGCCTTTGTCACATTTCCAGATCTCTGCTTTCTAAGATCTCTACAGGTCCTTGATCCCGGCACTGGGGCTTAGGTTAATGCATGGGGACCTGTATGCAGCGATAGGCTGATTTGAACACACGCTTCATTTTTTTCTGGATCAAGAGCTGTAGGTGTGTGCTTAACACTGCTGAAGTCACTTTGATCTTCTCCGAGGACAGAATTTTCTGCAGATTAAGTTCTCGGCTCCGAACGATGGTATTGGTTATTTAGCAAAACCAAAGTTGGGAGATGATTAAATAATTAGTGGGTTGGATTTAAAGAATATAGCTAATGTTTCTGGGATAATTTTAGTCACATTTACTTGTAATATACAGAATATATCGAGCCTGTCAATGTGCAGCCCTGTGCTGCCCCACAAGCATTAGTGTGCTTCTCCCTCTGTAGATGCATCTGTTCTCAGGGCCTACGCAGCTTTGCCTTCACTTTTCCCCCTTCAAAAAGACTAAAATTAAACCTCAGGTTTGCACCACAGTCATATGAGAAGATGGGTAAAATCCCACTCTCATTTAGGCATAGAAAAGGGAATGGAAACTCCATTAGAGGCAGAGAAAAAAAAACAACCAAATTCATTCTAGTGTGAACGGGATTCCCCTTTGGTGTCCAACCTGGCAGGAGCTGCTTGCTGTCCCACCGAGCACCTGAGCTGCTTTGAAGCTTTATGCAACCTCTTAAAAGGATTGGGAATACAAACGAGTTAATCACCATTGAGGACAGAATGCCAGCTAAGCTTTAGGGAACCAACCGTCTTCATTTTTGTCATCCAGCACCTTCTTCTGTAGAATCTAGTTTTGGGTGGTTCATGTGGAAGCAAGAGTGATGTCCAGCTCCTCTGTAACCATGGCGAATGTGTTTGTACTCATTTGGAAACCTGAGAGGCACCAAAGTCAGAGGTCAGGTCAGGAAAAGGAATAGAAGAATATTTTAATGAGGCCAATCATACTTTGGACAATTACTATTATTTTTATAAAGAAAAAAACTGATGTATGATGTATGATGTGTCTGTTGTAAATAAGAATCCTCATGGTCTGCTATTCTGCCTGACTGAAAGAAGTGTGGAAAAAGCTTTGCAAAAGCAAAAGCAGGGCCACCCCCTTCTCTCCTTATTGTTCCGTGAGCATCCACAGAGTCCGGAGCTCCTCCAGCTCCATCTTAGTGGGATCCTGTACCACAACACCCCTGTGTGTTAATTTGCTTTGATCCTGGGTTTGTATCTTCTGGAAGCTGCACCGAAGACAAATTCAGGCTGCGCACTTAAATATGGGGTAAGTGGGCATAGGCAATAGTCAGCTCTGATTAGTATAATCAGCTGCTGAGGGGCCTGAACTGGCAGAGAATGAAAACTCAATAACAATTTTGTTAAAGGGACAAACTCCCCTGGATTCCACAGTGCAAACACAAGTGTGCAGAAGGAGCACTGAGTGATGCAGAGGCCAGAGCATCACCTGTGGCTGAAAGCACAGAGGCACAGCTCTCCAAACATCTCCTGCAATGGCCTTTTAGGACACATGCAGGAAAGAAAACAGTGTGTGTCCCCGACCCCAAGTCAATCTGGTCTTTGGGTGCTTCCCACTGTTTTCCTTCTGTCCTTTTGCTGATTTAGTTGTTTTTACAAGCACAGAGATCTTCTAAATAAATTCAGATGAATGCATGAAGTAAATGATCAGATCTTCCCCAGAGATCTGATCCTCAGAGTGAGACAGACAGAAATCACCAGGCACTGCTGGTGCCATGATGCTGTGCTCATACCTGCCCAAAAGCAAGTTAAAATGCAAGTCTGGGAGACTTTGTCACAGAGCTTACCACTAAACAATACTGAAATGTGTCAAGAATCAGACAGAACTGCGTGGGATGCACTCTACTCACAGAAATGTGCGTTTTTCTGGGCACAGAGGAGGTGCTGAGCACCATCAATGAACTGACTATAATGCCAGAGGCAAATATGTGACGGATTTCATTTACCAGCAGGGTGGCAAAACGTCAGTCCAAAGAAGTGCCAACAACGCCCGCCGACCTGCTGAAATCGGCCGGTGCCATGCAGCTGCACGTGGTCACACCTTGTGTTTCGACAGAAAGCAAATGTGCAGCTGGAGTTTCCTTAACTAAGTAGGAATACCATCACCTTCGGTCAGGGTTTGTGGGATAAAGAAGCAGCGGTCTGATGCAGCCTCTTGCCATGGAACTCGAGTCATTCTGCAGAGGCAAAGACGTCTGGGAATCAGACTGGGTTTTTTTCCTTTGGACAGCTTGTCTCTGTCCAAAGTATGGTGCCGCGTGGGACTGCCACCTCTCACCCAGACCCTGGGGCTGCACATCGCATCCCACCTGGCTGGGCACCTCCGTGAAACCTCCAGTCTGCCCACAGCGAAAGGGTTCAGACACACGGTTTGTTTTGCACTAACCATCCGCCAGCAAGTTTCTGTGTTACTCATGAAGGCCATCCACCCCTGTACTCAATTCTGCCTTCAGCACCGCATACACACAGCCTGGCTCTGCAGACCCAGCCCAGAGCTTCTCCAAACATCATCACACACCACTCTTTGGGAAACAGTTGCTTACAACAAATTTATTTCAACGGAAACGAAAAACCCTCTTGTTTTGGAGCACAATTAATGAAGAGTTGAGGCTGTGTTATAAAGCATCTTTTATTTCCCCTCATCTTTCATCCCCACCCTGCCCACATCTGCCTACCTCTGAGACTGACGGCAGTGCTGGTTTGCAGAATAACAGTCCTTTCAACTGGGGAAAAACAAGAGAGAGACGCTCAGACAATAATTCTAAAAGCGCGTTGTTTCTGTAGAGCCTCGGTCCTTTCACTCCCAGAACTTGGGCTGACCTGCATTAGGCAGTGCTTGCACACAGCGCCATACAAGCGGCCCTCCCTGCGGGTTTGCTGCCCCGTCATCCTCTCCTCGGGCCCATCGGGGCGGCACGCAGCGTGTCACTGGCACAGCAACCAGTGGGTGAATCATAACGAAACTATGAAGAGGAAACATGTCACAAAGGAAAGCTCGCTTTTCACTGGAGTGCTTCATCTGCAGAAGAGTGCTCAAGTTAAGGATGCCGATGAGAGAATTAACTTGTGCCCTGGTCACTTAAGGCAGCGTTTTATGCAGTTATTTACCCGCTCTGTTGCTATGGGAAATGTGAATACTTGCCATGACAACTGCAGCAGATCGTGGCACGCAACCCACTTCAGCGCTGTGTCTTCGTAAGGAAACGCTCCCATTCATACGTCCTACAAATTCTGTGTCCTTGACAGCAGCTCAGAGTGGGGTTTTTAGGCGCAGCCATTGCTCCTCTGTGTTTTACAGCGGGGTATTGCCTGGTGTCTAAAATTGGTTATTACCTATTTCTTAGCTAGCTCTTCAGTATTAGACCTCAAAGCACTTTGCAAATTTAATCCTTAAAAGAAAACAAGCAAACAGCAGCAACAAAAAACCCTCTGGTTAACTTAATTTACAGATGAGAAAATCAGGCAATAAGTTTACGTGTGACCCCACAGCACGACAGTAGTGGGACTGGTGTTTGCAGCCATGTCACTTAGACAAACACCACGAGAACAGGAGAATGCCTTACTTTTATTTATTTATCTATCAGAAATGAGCTGTGTTTGTGTCTGAAAATGCTACGGGCAGCACTGGGCCTGGCCAGCACGCCCCAAGTGATTTCTGGAGGGGAGGAAATAACGCATCAAACTGTTGTCAAGAACTGTGGGTAACCTGGAACACAAATAATGAGTTGAAATGAAATACGTGGCTGAGCAAACCATCGGCGAACCAATCTGTAATCATTCTGGCTACTTCCAAACACGTTCAAAAGTGCTTAACAAGTGACATCTCTTCTTTATCACACGGCTTAGCCTCGAGGGAAACTCTTTTAGTTGCCGACGTTAACCATGTTGCTTTTGGCACTGGATCTATTACTTTGCTTTAAAAAACAGCATTGACAACTTTTTTCCACTGTTTAATTTGTGCAGTCACAGTAATTAAATAAGAATCTCCAAATATTCCCTGACATATTGCAGATTTATCATCATTGAAGCACTCTTCTGCACATTTCCATAATTGCTGCTGTTCAGAACAAAATGGTTGCTCACGGAAAGGCTGACAATCGTCTCCTTTTTGTTAAGTTCCCAGTTGTTTGCCCTCTTGGCAGTGGCGTACAGCAGTTTCATTCCATAATTAAATTATTTTCCATTGACATACAGAGGCAATAGTTTGCTCTCCAATTTTTTCCCCCTTTGTTTTGCGTTGTTTCTAAAGATGTGCACTCCAGTACGTCCTGTGGGGACCCAGTGCATCCTTTCATAGCATCTTACAAAGCACTATTCACGTGCCGCTCTGGCTGAGTAACAAATACAATATTTATTTTCATTTTTAACAACAACAAAAACGCAACAAATAAAAATACACAGCCCCTGGGTGGAGCTGAGGTGAGAGCCACAATTTTTCAACAAGTTTCCTCTAAAATAAGGGCCCACGGCCACAGGGGCCAAACTCAGCCACCTCCTGCTTGCCGTGGGCAAAACCCGCTACCCACGTGGGCATCACCTACTGCTGGAGTGCCCACTGAGGGCAGGGATCTCAGAGCAAGGTGCCCTGCTCCTCCTCCTCCCTCTGGAGGACAGCGGAGATCCTTCATGGCGCAGTCAGTGCTCGGCTGTGTGTTTCTATTTCAGGGCTGGGCTGCTGCAGCTGGCTGGCTGGCTGATCGGCTTACCTGCTGCCTCGCAGTATCGGGGCCTGAGCGAGGACAAGCTGCCCTGACCCCAGCCCAGGCAGGTCTGGGGTTGTGCTGGCATGTGTGGGGAGAGAAGGAGCTGTGAGAGCTGTTCTCCAAAGGAAACTTTGCTTCTCACTGAGGTTTGAGACCCAGCAACACTGGTGGACTGGCTTCTGCCTGATCGCTTATAGCAAGAATCAAGGATGGACGATGGTTCGTTTTTCTGTAGGTTTGGGGGCTTTTTTTTTTTTTTTCTTTTTTCTTTGTTTGCAGGCTTGCTTTGGGTTGTTTTTTTTTTTTTGTTTGGTTTGGTTTTTGGGAGGGCTGCTTTTCTGGATTGCCAGGTGGTACCTCTTCTGTTGAACACGTGTCTTTCCTACACCAAATCATATTGAGAGTGGGCTTCAAATGTCAAGGCTGGGGCAAGGCAAGCTTTCCTTGGCCAGCTTGAAGCAGTGGTCTGTGTGCTCAGCATCCCCTGTTCACAAAGGCTGCAGACCTGAAGGGCTGCACAAGAAATTAAAAAGAAGAGGCAAAAACATTTGCATTCTGAGTGCTGGAAATGTGAATGTCCACAGGACAGACTTCAAACCCATCCTGAGTCTACAAGGCAGATGTGAGGCATCAGAGATATCACTGACCTGTCAGCCTTGGATGGGTCATTTTCCTCTCTGTGTAGGGTTTCCATTGCTCACAAATACAAAGGAACTGAATGGCTCTGTATCAGGACCCTTCCTCTTAAGGACAAATATAAACAGTTGAAATTTTTCATTGATCTAACAGACAAAAGCCTAGAGAGATTGCTAGGAACAAGCAGAATCCATTGGATGGGGCTCACTGCCTGCTCATGATGGTTGACTTGAGAGTGACCCGTAAGACTGAAAAAAATTGCCTTAGAGAGCACTGTGGAATGATGCACTGTAAGGGAAGGACATCAAGCTTTGCTGGTCTGACAGTTGTACAAACAAAGCTGGACAAACTTTGTTTATTTTATTACAAAACTGGTATTGTTTATGCTGCCCAAAGAGAGTGGGAAGGTGTCCCTTGATGTCTGGTGGGGAGAGAACTTCCTCACATTTTCTAAATATCCCTTCAGAATGGCAACACGGGGCGCTGTTGCTTGTGTGTCCTCATAAAATGCAGTCTGGGCAGTGCTGCAAGGGAACGAAGCCTTTCTGAATATCAACTCACTTCTGCAACGATTGCATGGCAATAGCTGTGTGCTTTGAAGAATGCATGCTCTTTTATGCTACCCTGTGTGCTAGAGCACTAAACTTCAGTCTGGGCACCTGCAGAGCCTGAGCTGTATTTTTAGAGTAGCTTGGAAGGTAAAACTCGAGACTTTCAGCCAAGCATATGACTGTGATTTGTGTGCAGTTTACAAATGGGAGAAATTAGAGCCGTATTCTTTGAGTGAACAAAAAGACAAGAGAAATCTTCAGGCAGAATTCTGTGCTCAGATCTACCCACGCTGCATACATTGATGTTAAAGAAAGCCATCTCTGTGCAGCTCATAGAATGCAGCATGAGAACAGATGCCAAAGACATATCTTAGAAAAACATATTTAGCCTCTAAGTATCTCACACTGAGGAGTGATTGTGCAAAATATGGTTTTCGTGCCAGCATTATTTTTGTAAATAGTGAGGAAAATCTCATTCTTCTCACTACTGTAGGTAATCTGGTTAAAGTCAGGAGGAAGGAATAGCTTTGGGTATGCATTGGTACGAAGAAGTTCCATGAGAATTAATACACTCAGGTTCTTGGTCCTTCATTTCAGAGTGTAGGGGAGGTACGTGGAGCAGCTGGAAGCATCCAGTCCTCTCTGGAGGGAGGGATGGGCAGAGCCAATGGGTCCAAAACTTGCTCAGTCAGTTTATCAGGTGGAAATCTTCCAATTTACATGAAAAGTGATACATAAAACTTCCCAGGATTGATTGTGTTGCTTAATGGAACTACGCAAGCACGTGAAACATTGAATACAATAGATGGAGTCCAGGAGATTTTAAAGAAGCCATCCCAAGGAGAGAGGAGAGGCTTGAGGCTCCCACTGGCTGTGCTGTGGATGCACTGAGCGCAGCACATTGCCTTTGGTGCTGCCAGGATGTTGGTGCACAGCCACCAGCACCTTACAGAGCCCATCCACCACCCTGCTGTTACCACCACACCACAAAGACTTTTGTTCTCACTCGTTATCCCAGTCAGGAGTTGGTCACTTCAATACTAGAAAGTACCTCCACAATGTACAACTCTAACACTGAACACAGCGCTTCCATCTCCAGAAGTATTCAGGATTCAACCCATCATTAACATTTGTGCTGTAATGGCTACTGAGCTATTCTTGTGTTGGGAAGTACTCATTAACACCAATAAAGCATTGTGAAGATGGAAGTTACTGTTCCCAAGACTTGTCACTGGCCTCAGTCCAAAATTATTAGGGATGATGATGTGATCTCCCATAGATGCAGGACAGATGAAGACTTTCAGAGTGAATTTTGCTGAAATGTAGTGGGGCATTTTCTATGATGTTTCACAGTGATATTATTATTTTGCTAATGATAACAAATAATTATTAATAATATTGTTGCTATCATATGCCAACTGCGTACAAATTCAAATCAGGTTAAGTTCTGTTAAAAGGAAAAAAAACTCCACAACACTGAGGCTTCCATTATTAATGCAATTACAAAATTGAGCTAAATGACTGCATTTCATTCAAACAGTCCAGACTTCGCAATTAATGAATAATTACGTTCATTTATTTTATTGCTTTTGAGGTAGAAATTTAATTAATGTTATTCATTTTGAAGTTCAACCCGGTATCCTCAATTCATAGCTGCTGCCCTCTGATGTAAGCTCAATTTAATATCTCTACTTCACACAAATCTAAAGCTCAAAAAATAATGGCAGTGCCGTTGCCCTCTGTCTTTCTAGTTCTTTTCATTTTATATAACCAGCAGCACAAGCAGGCTGTTCTATGGATAAGGACTGCAGATGTGGCACAGCCGTACCTATGACTAACACGAACAATACCATTCACAGAATATGTCGGTCAGGAGGGCAAGCAAGCACACAGCACTGGCCTGCATCACCTCTGGACGTCAGCATCTGTGGAATACAGCCCTCTGGTTGTGGTGAAGGCACAAAAGAGGGAGATGCACCCTCCACAGCCACCGTTACACAGTGAACAAGAGAAAGCCACCTTGGCGTTCCAGCCTTGGAAGAGTGCAGTCACTGAATAAGAAAAATCAGGATGGTAGCATAGTTTGGATCTTGATCTGTGCTCATCAGAGTCAGCCTCACAGCAGCAATGAGCGTTCCTTACTTTGTACCTCACCTCAATCACATGCTTCGCTACATCCCACGCCAATGTGGTAATGCTTCTGGTTTGCTTATTAAAAGTATTTTCATCATCATCAATAAAGTGCAGTTGTAGATAAAGACACGAGAAGAAAAGTGATACTGGTTTCCTGTGGCAATAACTTAACTTGTGTGCAGTACCCTGCGCGGAGCCTGGACTCCCCTCCTTGGGCCATAACAGCACAAATTCAGCAGTGAGGAGGCAGTGCTCTGGGAAAGCTCCTGCTTTGGCAGGGGGGTTGGACTTGATGATCTCTGGAGGTCCCTTCCAACCCCTACAATTCTGTGATTCTGTGAAAGCTGAGTTGTAGGCATGAGGAACATCACTAAATATCTTAGCAACTCAACCAGACTGGGGGAACATCCCTTCCTCTGGTAACAGATGAATAGGTGAGGTTTGGCCTGATAAAATGTGGCTGGCTGTTTCAACAAATGCACTGTTTTGCCCAGAGGAGCTGACAATTATATTTTATCACTCATTAAACACACTTCTCAAAGTCGCTTCAGTCGCTGTCTCAAGAGATGCTCCCTTAGCCTGCTCAGGAACCTCTGCTGCTGAATTTCCTTGCTTCAAACCAGGAGCCCAGCTCCACTGTAGACTTTGCAAAATCAGAGCGTTTGGACAGTGAGGGGAGTGGAGCCGTGTTTTCTCTTCCTTTGCCAGGTCTCTGGAGATCTCCATCTCCACATGCCTGTTAAGTCAAGGGAAGACGATGGCACTTGGCAGGGAAGTCCTGTGCTTGCCCTGCTCTGCCCCCACTGCACTTGGGCAGTGTCCCCACCAGCAGCTCCGCTCCCTGAGCAGGTCTCCAAACCCAGCGTGCTGCAGCTCATACCTACAGCTGTCAGCCGTCATCTGCTGAGTGCAGAGTGGTGGGCATGCAGCCCGTTTGCCTCATATCAGAAATCCACCTGGTCTGCAGGCACTGCGGCACGCTTTGCAGCAGCTCTGCTCTCACTGGCTGCTCAGGGCTGCAGCAGGGGATGTGCAGTGTGCAGAGCCTGAGTGGGGGCATCGTGGGGCTTGCAGCGTTTCCTCACCTGTGCCCAAAGTCAAACAAAGAACTTGTGTTTGGGCAGATCTGTATCTGGACAAAAAGATCACAGTGAAACATCAGGGTGGGGAACTGTGCACAAATCATCACATGAGGCATAAGCAAGTGACTGCCAGCTTCACATATTATAACATACAACTTGCTGACAGGCAGAACTTCCTTTCCAGAGCCAATTTGTCTCCAGGACAAACTCCTCCTCTGTGAGGATTCTGCAAACTCTTTCTTCCCTCCTTGGGAAGGAGAAGGAAAGCACGCATCAGGAAGGCAACAACGATACACATGGTTAAAGCACTCTGTCTTGCTTCCCATACAGTGAAAGACACAAGTTCCCACTGTAAGTTCACAAAGCTCTGCTATAATAATGAAGAACGCAAATCAGAGGAGTCTTTTCCTCACAACACCACTGCAAATTGCTTCCTGTCTATCACATGGTTCTGTTAAAACTAGTTTTGCTTTGGATACAGCCACTAGCAGGATGACAGTCTATACTTCTCTCTTTAATTTTCCTGGCACGTTCAGTTGGCCAGAGTTTAATGAAAATTAATACTAGATTAATTCATGCCTGAAATTATGAAGGATGAGAAAACTGGAAGAAGAGCATTCAAAATAAGGACAACAACTAGATTCATGAGATCTTTTCTCATTTCTGCTGTCCAAAATTTCTTTTGAAGCTTCCAAACCTTTCTGACTTACCCAGATTGGAATTTGGAGTTAAGTTGGTCTCATGAACACATTGGGAAATAATACTTAATAATGGGCAAAACCAAATCAGTGAATCCTGCCAGTTCCTTTGGGATGTGGGTTGGCCACAAGAGCCAGCATTGTGCAGCGTGCTGGCAGAGCAGCTCATGGCCCACTGCAACACCAAGGGCAGCGTCAAGGGAGGTGGCCACTTCTGCAACTTGGAGTGTCCAGTCCAAGTCAAATTACAAAGCTCCCTCAGCTCTGGGCAGCAGCTGTGCAAGTGACAACACCACAGTGGCCCGCACTGGCTTAAAAAACTACTGCTCCTTCTCACATTCCCTCTGTTTGCATTGTTGGTTTTCATATGCAAGGATATAAACCTCCCCAGCGGGTGAGGGACCACCTACACCACTCACACGTAACAACAGAGTTGGTTCTGCCACCAGCAGGCTGGGCGCTTCAGTGCACTGCACCACTGCACAGCTCTCAGTCCAGTGCGGATTTCCAGCCACAACTGAGTGACATCTTCGTGAGATAGGAACCCGGGTTCTCACCTTCTGCAGATCACAAGGGGCTGCATTCATCAGAGGGAAGGAACTTACATGCTTCTGAGGAGGAATCTGAGTGGTTTTGGGAATGCCACACATCATTCTCTTTTCCAAGTGCGCTGAGATACAGCCAGAGAAAGTACTATGGAAAACTGTGGCCGTGTTGAATAGCTGTCTAGCCAAGAGTGACTCCATCGAGTTTTTCAGATATGCCCTGTTCACACCTATCAGCAACTAATTGCAACATGACTGTAAGATCACCAGGACCACATTGACATGTAAGGAAGTGATTAAGAACACAGAGCTTCCTGAGAAGCAAGAGCTGTCCCACTTTTCACAGTGATGCTGGAGAACAGATATCTCTGTGGAGCTCTAATGGGCTACAGGGGTGAGCTATCAATAAGCACTCTTTAATTAAGCTCTTTGAGAAAGTCAGGCTCCCACTGGGCTTGTTGTGAGAGCAGCAAAGCTCTTGATTTATAGCGATTCAGTGCCCAAGCTTTCTAATGCTGATGTAGGACACCAAATCACAGAAACCTCTCCTGTATAATTAAAGGCAGGATGTGCTCGTGGTTATCACAGCTCTGAGTGGGAATGCTGGTGAGTGTATTCCTGGGTTAATTCCTGGAATTTATATAGTCCATGTTATATAATAGATTGCACCGATGACATAAAAGTGGAGTTAATTAGAAGTGGAGAAGAAGTAGTGATGGGAAGATTAATCAGGATCTTCTGAGCTCAGATCATGCCACAGACTTACTGCAAAGTGTGGAGAGGCCTCTTCTCTTCCTCTGTTAGATTAAGTGGGAAAGGTAATTAAGTTTACGGCTTGATTTTCATAAACGCAAATTTAAACTCTTTGCTGGGGCTCCGTGTCTTTGAAAATCAGGCCAAACAGCATTGTATTTCTTCATAGCACTTATAAAGCTAATATTGTTCCTATATTCTAAATCCACCTTGGTTGGCTCTCCAGGACTCCGCGCCTTACTGCAGTATATACGATGCCTGGATTAAGCCCTGCCTGAACTTCTGCTCAAGCACTCTGTGTTACACCAGTGGCATGAGAATGCTGACCACTACGTGCTACCTGCACAGGTTGGTGCCAGAGCTGGTGCTGCCGGTGGCTGGGAGCATTCTTCAGCTAACAGCCATTGGCACTTTGGAAAGTCAGTCTGGGCTTGCAGCTGTTCTGCACAGGAGGATCTGACCCGGTCCTTCAGTAACCACACGCTCTGTGCAAATTTAATTGATTTGGGAATTCTCCTAAGTTCACTTCCTACGCACTGGCCCTCATAGTCCATTTATCTGCTAAGCAGAACTCCTTACTATGCCTTGTTGAGAATATTGGCTCCTTCCAGGCTGCAGTCGAGTCACTCCTAGACTTTTTCTCTGCAAAACCAATCAGGTAGTCCTGGACTCCTTCACCAACATGCATATTTTCCACTTCCTCACACTCTTTAAGTCTTCCACAGCATTTCATTATCTTTCTTGAATTAAGGGAAGTCTTGCATCAACATTGCCATGAGTGCCAAAGAACAGAAATAATATAACTTAATATCCTTGACTGTATTCCTTCCAACTACAGCATTGTGGCTATTTAACAGTGACTATTAAAATCTTGATCATTGCTTTCAATCCTGTGGGCGCATCTATCCAGCTTTGGCTTTCAAAGAACGACTCTGTTAATCCATGCTGAAACAAGAGCAATGTATTTGGCATGAGTAGCCACCCCCTCTGCATTGCTTTATGGGGCTAAATGGATAAAGGAAGAAAATAACCACAAAATTTGACTTGTCGTTACTTTCACATTTTCATCAGAAAAGCTATGTCAATATTTCAAAGAGAGAAAAGAAGGGAAAAGACAGGAAAAAGATGAGAGGGGAGAGGAGAGGAGAGGAGAGGAGAGGAGAGGAGAGGAGAGGAGAGGAGAGGAGAGGAGAGGAGAGGAGAGGAGAGGAGAGGAGAGGAGAGGAGAGGAGAGGAGAGGAGAGGAGAGGAGAGGAGAGGAGAGGAGAGGAGAGTAGAGGTTTCCCACCAAAGGTAGGTCATTCTTTTACTCAAGACCGAATTTCAGTCTATGTGTGTATCAGATGAACAAGATTTGGTTCAAGAAACGAGTCTGAAGGGAAATTTTTTCAAACCGTGATTTTCAAAAACACTTGACCCATCAAGAAAAAAGACATGAAAAACACAATAGAAAAATCAGAGGTATAAAGGAGGAATAAAGACATCCTTTGGGATAAGGCAGTGGAGTATATGGAGGTGGAAAAGCACACAGGAGAGATACAGAAAGTATTCAAAGAGAAATTACTGTATGCCCAATGGTTATGTGTGCCATTGAGCTATAAATACTTCAGGACTGGAGACAAGGGTAAAATTTATACAAGGAAGTGGAAAAAATCATCTTATGTAAGGAAAAGCCCTCTAAAAGCAAAGGAAAATAGAAAAAGTTGAGGTGTAGATTAGAGAAAAAGACGGTTAATGAAGTGAAGAGAGCATGTCCAGAGGCACACGCTGTTTTTCCATGCATTGTTCTCTAAGTGCACATGTTTATGAAGGCCTGAACATTACCAGCCATGCCATCAGTTATGAAGGTGCATTTCAGGAGCTGGCTGTACTTGACTCTCCCACAGAGGCTTAGTATAGCCCCTCTGCAAACCTGCTGGCCATCTGGCACTTCTCCTGTCACTGGGTGGCCTCCTGTTGCTTCTCATGCTGCCCTACACTTGAACTTCCACCAGGCTCTGACTGCTTTTCTGTTTCGTGTTTTGTCAGCACCACAAGGGCCAAGTTCCTGAATGTGCTCTGAGACCAAACACAGTTATGAATCACAACATGAGAGCCAAGACTGGCTGCTTATATTTCCAGTGCTGATGTGCATTCAATTCTGTTGTCCGAGAAGCATCCCTGTCTGTTGGCACTTACAAGCAAGAGCTTCACATCTGCAGGTGATGGATGTGAGTATGCAAGCAAACTGTTGCATGTCACTACCATGACACATTTGCAAACCACCTACAAGACCTGTGCCATAGGCATGAACCGCCTTCAGCAAGGGCAAGTAGTTCTCCATGACCTTAAGGAATGTAGGTTCCGCAGGGCAGGATTCATCTCACCTCGCTTCAGTTAGGTGAAAATCACGATGCTCATTCCTATTGTCAAATCTAGAAAGAGTGGAGGAAACGAAGCTCCTTCAAAGGGCCCAGCTCTGACACACAGATGAAGGTGATGAAGTGTTCAGAGCTGGGTTGCACAAGTTTTTGAGCAATCCGATCTTGCCAAGGATGCGGCTGTGGCAGCAGGATTGGACTTCAAAGCAGCTCTTCCAACCCAAACCATTCTGTGTTCTCTCGCCATGACCTGTGGCCAAACGGCTTGTCGGGCAAAGTGTGGGTGGCTGCCAAAGAACTTCAGTCCCATTGTAGGCAAATCTGTTTCCCGTAACAGAAACGGTTACGTTACAATATTTTGAGGAGGAGGGTTGAGAGCTGAGAAGGAAAACTTTAATAGGGTGAAAATGCACCTTTAAAACTCCCTTTGATCTGTCACAAATAGCTGTACGCTGAAGCCCTGCTGAAAGTTCATCCTAAAGGGAGACAGTTCCATTGCTGTCATCATGTCACAGTGGGTGAGTGTTGGCTTTCTTTTTAACCACACAGTGAGATCAGGCCCTGGCAGAAGGGGCATGAACCACATGTGCAGCTGTACCCCGAGCCTGGCTGACCAGGTCTCTCCCTTGCCCTACTTGTTTTGCCATAATTATTACATAAGCAGCATTTGCCTGGCTCCTACTTTCTCATTTCCTTTGCTCGTTTTCGTTTGATTTTTAGGACAGTCTTTTGCTCGAGTTACACTGACCTCTTTTGAGAAGAGGGTAACACATTTTCTTACTAAATCCTCTTATCTGTGAGTACCTGGCACATTTACTGCCCAAGTCAACAGTTGGACTTGGGAATTATTTTAATTAGAAAAGCGACCACTCTAATTGATAGTGAAACCTGAAAGCCTCACGTAACAGAGAAGTAGCTATGCAGAAATCTAGACCATCCTCAAGTAAGACAGATACCTACAGCAACAATCATACTGATTTTTTCCTTTCCATTCAGCAGCGGAAAATATGTGAACATACTGCATCCCACCTCCCCCAGATACGGTCACCTGCGAGTTCTGCTTTAGCTATGGTGGAACAGAACACGGCAGCGCAGCTGGTGCTCAGGACTGCCAAGCATCACCCCTCCATTAAGCAACGTGGTATCAGTCAGCATATCCCAAAGTGCTCCCTTCCCTCCTGCCACTGTGGTTTCACCCAGCAGCTGTGGGAGACATCAGCAGTGTGGTGGCTTATCTGCCTTCCTCAGGAGCTTGCAAAACACGAGCAGAGGGTTTCCTCCTGAGGTGTGCAGATTCATTGCATGTGGCAGCTGGTATAATGGTGCAGATAGCCAAGCTCCTTGCTAGCCAGCTGGCACAGTGAAGGAAGGATTTTTCTCTTTTACCCATGACAGAGCCCATTGCATTCAGGATATGAGAAAACTCGTCACGTGGAGAGCCGGGGAGAAAAGCAGAGCAGAAGACATGTGGGGGTTAAGCCAGGAGGTAGCCAAATCCACAAGGTCCCTCTCAGCCCACACGTCCCACCCTCAGCCTTCTGCAAGGGCAGCACAGAGGCACAGTGCAGGCAGGGAACATGAGCAGTGCTCTGTGTGCATCTCTGGGATGCTAGAGGACTACTGTAAAATCTTTGCAGGAGCTATGGGGCTCCTGCAGATAGGATCTGGTCCCAGCATTAAGCCAAGCAGGCTCCAGGGCCTTGGCCAAGGCTGGAGTCGGACCCAGGCATTGCTTCTGGCAGCCTTGGTGCTGGGCACTGCCAGCAGTGGGCACCATGCCTGTTGTACACAGCTCAGCACTATGGTGCTTCCCTTGTCAAACCGAACAGAAGATTAATCAAATGTTACAAATTACTATTCAAAAGATATTCAGTGTCATAAATATCCAGCCTGCCAGCGGCACATGCAGCAGCATGTCCACAACCCCCTTCCTCTTTGTGAGAGGAACAGAAACTGCTTCTCAAACAGATCAGAACGAGACCTTTGTTTTGTTTTCTTACAAAGAGAAATCAACTGGTGCAGCAGACATTTGAAAAAAAAACCCTGCTTAATTATAATCTTTCTGGAGCAACCAGGATGGCTTCAGATTATTTTACATAACTGTGTTAAATCCCCCTGAGAATTATTTGCCTCCTACACGCCAGGGTGCCTGAGCTTAAAAGATGGCCAGTTATTTAACAGGCTTGTGAATGGCTTAGAAGTGTACCAGCTCTTGCTGCAAAGGAGCAATTGCTGGCGGGTTCACTTTGTTATCTTCACAGCCCCTCCGTGATGGGCGGGAGGTTGTGCTTTGGTGGTGTGCTTTATTTTGAGATGTGTATTGATTTGTCCTGCTCTGTATGCAAATTGCAGATTGAACTTAAGAAATACATTTATGGCCAAGGACTGAATCTCATTTCAAGCAGCATTCCCCGTAGTAACCTTGCAAAACTTTAGTAGTCAGCTTGCAAAAAGACAGCACTTTTTGCTTCTGTAACTTGGAAAAAGAAAGAACATCTTTTTCATACTGCCTTCCTAGAAAAGGAGAAGCAATCTGATGAATGAACAGAGCAGTACTTCTGTGATGACTTAGAAATGCATCTGAATGCATCAGAAATGGAAAGGAAAAGGTGGCAAGATATGGAGCCAGTGATGCTGTTGTCATTCCTTCTTGAGTTGCATTTCATTCTTGTCAATGTTTAAGGTACATTTTTAACAGCAAATTCTCAGTGTTAACCTAGCATAAATCAGGAAGATAAATAAAGAGAGAGGACAGCATGGCTGCTTCCATGAAGATGGGAGAAGTACGAAGCCAGAAGCAGTAACCCTTTCTCATCAGCTGGTGAGAAAAAAGCAACTCAAATATTCTCCAGAGGCATGAATGGGGGTTGAAGCCATTCCTGAGCATCCTCCACCAGCAGTACTCCTGGCCTGCACCCAGCGCTGCTGCCGAATCTTTTCTGTCATTATGTGAACATGAACCCCATAGAAGCAGCACCAAGCTGACAGCAGCTTGCCGGCCCCCAGACTGCCTTTGGAGGGCCACTCAAGCAGCCTGCCCTGCTCCCAGCCCTCTCTGAGGATTAGAAGCACTGACCCATGTTCCCACAGGGCTGTGAGGCCTGCAGTTATTGCTGCAGGGTGAGAAGGAGCGCAGCCCTCAGGCACCAGCCCTCAGGCTGGGAAAGACAGAAGCCCAGCAGTTGACGGGCACAGCCAGCAGTCAGCAGTCCTGAGGGCAGGTTTAATGGTATGGTGAAGCTCAATGCAAAGCCAACTGTACAGGAGACGGAAGGGTCACATCTGCCGCAGGGAATCCCTTGGCACTGCAGCACTGCAGAGCAGCACCGTGCTTCCGTTCACACTTGGGTGAAGCTGTTCAAGAGGATGTGCCAAAACATGAATCTCTGAGCTCAAAAGGGAAAGGGTACAAGCAGAGTTCAAGCTGACAGAGATCATGTCACGTCAGTGAGACGAGCTCCAGGACGAATGGAAGAGGGCACTGAGCTGGGGCAGTCCTACAGTGGTGGCTCAGAGGAGCAGCTGGTGGCTGAAATGAGGCCAGTTTCTCCTGAAAGTGCTTTGCAGAGCTGGAGGTGCACGGGCCTGTAGAGACATGGCAAGAGGAGCAGACCTAAGGCAAAACCATCACCTCCACATGTGTTGGTGGTGGTGGCTGAAGCCCAAATACATCCTGCCCCACAGCATCCTCTCTCTCGCTTCACTCCTGCACCAGGCTCCTGGCCGTGTGGTGCTCTGCCCCATACAGGTGACAGCAGGTCACTGCCCACCCTGCTGCTGGCCAGGGCTCTGCACCTTTTGTGTCCCACCACCTCTACAGCTGTGCCCAGCTCCAGGCAGCTCTGGGAGACAGGCAGGAAAGAGGAACTCCCATCCCACCTCTCTTTCTCTGTATATGTAAATATTTTCTTCTGAAATAACATTAGCAGACTCATCTAGAAACAAGACAGTCAGCTTTCCGAGAACACTTGAGAGAGACATAGATTTCATCAAAATGAGGGTGCAAATCTGGGCTTTGTGACTTCAGCAGAACCGTTTAGAATTTGTCCCATATAACGAAGATGGCCATTTTTGAGTAGAAATGGAAAATACGATCGCTGTGAAATCCTTGCAATCCCACCGGAGAGGGCTCTGTATTTCAGAGCTGGGATAAGTGCCGTCACCATCTGCTGTCAGTACAAAAGCTGCACGACTACCTGGTATTGCTATGCAGAACTGTCAGAGGTATGAGCCTTATCTTAATTGCTGCAAAGAAAGTTAAGTGTTGAGTTGATAAGCTTATCTTATTCACCTTCTGGGTTCACCACTTAGTCAGTTCAGGGGAATAAACATACATTGTTTACACTTGTAAGTACACTATGTCCTTTCTTCCCCTTAAATAAGCCCCAGCAGGGAGCACTGCAATTGAAGTGCCAAAAAGGAAACCTGGGAAAAAGTAAAAACACACAATTTAAAGCCCGAGTACATTAAAAATCTACAGTGTCTGCATGACAGATCTGTGTTTTATAAATCAGGTCTTCAACCAGCTTTAAAACATAGATGGGTCCATCCCAACCACCGCTTCGAGCAGGAGCGGGTGTCAGAACAGAGCAATGCGCAGAGCGGGGCAACCCCAGCCCTCCCCATGCTGGGAGATGGCACTGCCAGAGCCTGCTGCCACCAAGAACGGGGGAGAGAACAGGGGCCTGGAAATATCACGGCATGGGGACATTTCTACTGTGCTCCGTAGCTTCTCACAAGATGTTTCAGCAGGGCTTGGAACACCAGGTCCAGCTGTGACGGTGCAGAGCAGCACGGCGCCAAGTGCAGGTGCGCAGCCTGTGAGCATCGCTGTGACCCAGGCCTATGGGCTCTCTGCTCTCACTTGGGCAATATGGAGAAGGGATGCCAAGCACAGAGTCTGTATGCCAATGTGTGTATCACCTACAGGCAACCCCAAATTGTCTGGATGTCTGAAACAGACCCCATAGCTGGCACTGGAGTAGATCTTTTCTGGCACAGAGGTTGTTGTAATAAGTACCAAGGAAAAAGAATTCCAAGAAACATCCTACAATAATCCCTGGGGGAACCAAAGCATCCTCCCTTTCCGACCACACGGGATCATTTCTGCAGCACGAAGGAGTGCTTGCCTTTGTGCAGCACAACCAAAGGAAAATGGTGCTGAAATGCTCCTGAGCACAGGGTGATTAGGGGAGGAGTAGGCTAAGCGAGTGAGATTCCCATGGAAAATAAAAGGTTCTTAAGGTTTATGTAAGTTAAACACTGCTGCTGTTCAATGAACTGTAGAAATGAAAGAGTAAAGAAAACCAACAACAAAAAAAACAACGTATGAAAAAAGCTGCACCGAGCCATCTGTGCCTCTTGTCTGTTAGCGCAGGGCAGAGCCTTAACAGGGAAAGACCAGAGTGTGGAAATGGAAAGAAGTGTGTGACAGAAACATGCAAATCATCAGCAGGACTGCAGAGCCACAGCCAGGCCGGCTCGTGCCGTTGGTGTGTCTGCAGCTCAGGGCTGAGTGCTGGCATCAGCTGAAGCTCCTCACCTGCGGGCAGGAGGGCAGAGCGGGGCTGCAGCAGTGCTGCGGGGCTGCGGGAGGGCGCTGGGGAGAGCAGGAGAGGTAAAGGGAACCAGGGAACCGGGACCCCCGGCCAGGTGCGTGCCACCACCCAACTCCCCCAAACCTTCTGCTCGCATTTCTCACTGGAAAGAAACGCAGGGATGTGCAAAGCGCCCCACTGCTTTTCTCCCTCGCACAGCTCTGACCTCAAAATTCCCCGAGGGTTTCATCCTCGACCAGGACCTGCATTTTCCAGGAGAACGTCTCTTAAAAAGCATCTGAAAGCTGACTCTGGCTAATCGGTTTGCAACTTAAGGGCCACTTCTTTCTCCGCTTCATTCTCACTGCTATTTATTCCCTCTCCTTGCTGTTTCCTACACATCCACATTTTCTGATTCTTTCCCATGCCCCTCTCTGCAGTCACTCCTCAGTATCAGGGTGAGCAGCAGGGGTGACCCACTCTTTGTTTCTGCGCTTTTGTGCTCCGTGAGAAGAGCAGAGGAAGCAGCTCCGATCTCAGAACACAGAAATGCCCCTGTCTGGAAGAAGGGAATTTTCCTAAATGCTGAGGCAAACCCAGAACGTCAGAGCTGTTATTAATGGGTTGGGATAGCCTGGAGAAAGCTCACAGCATGTGCTATATAAATGTGCCTAAGTGCTGTGGAGCCACGGATCCCTATTTTTAGTGGGCTGTGGGCAGTTCAGTAAGCCCTGCCTGCGGAAAACCCCAACCCACAGAGGACAGAATGAAATAATTTCCTATGCAACCGAAGCAGAGGCTTTCAGTAACAGGGAACACCCTGAGCACAGTGGAACTCCTGATGGACAGCCAGCCAACAGGGGCAGCGCCATCACCACGGCAGGCAGAAGAGAGGGGCACACGAAGGACTGCACCCAGCACCTTGGTGGTGCAGAAGAGCAGCTCTCTGTAGCCATAATAATCACAAGCTACAGGCACAGAGATAACCTGCTGGGGGCTCCTGGACATCACTGCCAGCCTGGTGCCTAACTGCATGATCGTTCCCTGTCGCAGCAAAGAAGTCTGCTCTGGAGTTCATTTGCCTTCATCGCTTTCCATTCATAAGGATAATTTAGGGTTGAAAATATACACATACATAAGTGTATGCACAGTTCAGAGAATGTGGCTGGTGCTCCAGCTTGCCTACATCAGTGTAATCTAGCAGAACAGGTGTGAATGTGATCTGATCATCTCACAGCCCTCCTCACCTTTAAAAGGAGTTGAACATTTTATGAAGTGCATCCAAGTGGATTTTTGCTGTCCTTTTGCTGTCCTGTGCACAGAACAGGTGCTTGTCTTCATAGCATCTCTGCCTGGCTCAGACTATAGGAAACAAGTGCAGCAGTCAGAAAGCTGCCTGTGGACAGTGGGGTGGAGAACCCAGGCGAGAAGGTCAGCTCCTCATCTCATTCGAAGTGGAGATTCTCAGTATGTCTCCCTTGGTACTTCCCAAATTTGAAATACTCGGAGAAGATTTTGCCCTGCAGATCTGTTCACTGCATCCTATCATGACTCCCTCCTGCCCCACGGACCAGCTGTGTCCTTTCCAGCAGAGGGACAAGAAGCTGTGCTCCCTGCCCCAGCATCGCCCCCGTGGCTGAGAGCTGCACAGGCAGCAACTGCTCAGAGCTCAGCATCACCTCTCCTGCTCTTTGTCCACCTCTCCAACCAGGGGTGTTTCACAGGAGCCCGGAGGAGCAGGAAACACACTCAGGACTGCTAGGGGTAGTGATGGAGGCTGGCACTGCAGTGCTCTGCTCTGGTCTCGGTGCCTAGCTCTGGGCTGAAGGAAGGCAACTGTGAGCAGCTGTGGGGCCTTTCACACTCACAGCATGCTTTCGGATGGAAAAAAACATCCCACAGCTATGAATGGATGGGAAAGATATATATAATATAAAGCCTCATCATAATGAGTAGAATACAAACATGTCTGTCTGAGTGAAACTGCAGCACTAAGTAAAGCTTTTCTTCATCCTCTCCCATTTTTCAAATAATTACTGAAAGCAAGTATTTTGGGTATTTCTCATGTGCGACAAAGAGAAGAAACGTCTCATTCTTTACAGGCTTTTGTTTTATTATCCCAACATAGCTACTGAATTAGGACGCTAGGAAAGCTCACACAACCGTGTGTTTAGCCCCAAAACAAACTCGGTGTGCACAGAGCCAGCGCTGGCTGCTCTCCAGAGGACTTTGACGTACTTCAGCTCTGCTTTGCACAGCCATGCACAGGGGAGGAGAATGCTGCGGCCGGGCCGGTGCCAGCTGTGTGCTGGGCTCATGAAGGCACGTGGCAGGGACAGGGGACAAGAGACACTCTCTCCTTCCCCCCAAACAAAAGAAAAGGCAATAAACCTGGAACCCCAAAAGTGACACAGTGGCTCTGGAGCTGGGACTCATTTTGTGCAGGCCTTGGGCAGGCATCAGGTGGTAAGATGTTCTAATTGCTGATGGCCCTCTCTAAGTGCTGATGGATGCACTGAATATCAGCACATGGAGATAAAGGACTCTGCATCCTATTACCAGTTCCTGAGCAATTGGTACGTCTTATTTAGTGTAACTAGATTCACGGGTCAGAATCCCACGCACACAGAGCGCACACCTTTCCTTTGACTGGAAGCAGAATATTACGAGGGCATTCCTTCGCCATAACAATGGTTTGCCAGTTCCTCAGCAGAGCCTTTATGTCATACTTTGATATTTTTACTTTCAGGCCACAGCTGCTGCAGCGACAGTGGCAGGCTGGAGAGCTATCTGTGCAGCAGGGCTGCAGAAAAGAGACAGATTCCTGCTCTTTTATGTCACTTCTAACCCAGAAAGTGTCTAGGTGGAGGTGCTTGGTGAGCACAGCCAGCAATTAGGGCTGAGGAATTGGGGCTGAGGGCAGTGGTGGGCTCTGGGTAAGGTCCCCCAGGAACATGGTGCAGGAGGGGGCAGGGTGTGATGGGCAGCCTGCTGGGACGTGCTGTGATGCTGCTGTCACACTGCTCCGCACACAGCACGCTGCTCTCTCTGCCCTGCTATGTCTGCTCTGGCAGCAGGGAGTTCTCGGCGACTGAAGCAAACATTCTGGGAGGTGCAGCCTTTCCTCAAATACTGTTGTTTTTTTTTTTCTTTCCCCTTTTAAAATTCTTTTAGATGAGTTTTCAGAAGCACTGAGTGCTCAATGAATCACTTGGCTGAATGGCCCACATAGTTTCCTCTTAAGTCAGCTTTGGCATCGAGCCACCGCTCATACCCTGCAGCTTTGCTTCGAGTAACATTTTCATTAGTGAGGTTATCCAAGTATTTGCAGCCAGGCCATCCAGCCCCGATGAACCCCACTGCTAGCACTCAGCAAGGGGGAGGAGAGCTCAGGCTTTATTAGTCAGGGCACAAAGGCATCGACCAGAAAGAAGCTTGCCTCCTGCACAGAAGGAACCTCCCTCAGATGTCACGTTGCATCCAAGGTAGCCCACCTACATCCCCCTGCTGTCTGTGCTGGATGGGGCCACTGGAGTCCTCCAGTATCCAGAGGAAGTTGGGCTTGCCCACAATTAGCTCTACTTTTCCTTTCCAAAGAGGATGCCACCATAAAGAGCGCGTGCTGCAAACCAATAATCTGATGCAGGTCCAGAAGGACAAGTTCAATCAAACATCTCAGTGTTTTAGAGCACTGCCTGTGTTCATTTTAGACTCATTTTAGCATGGCAGGTCACAGCAGTATAAACATTGTGGGGGAAAAAAAAAGGCCGAGCTGGCAAACAGTCAGAACTTGCTGTTCCTGACCCAGTAACCTACTTTTTGAGTACCACGTAACATGAAAGCCACCCCTAGCTCAGACCACAACGTCACCTCTTACTTAACTTGGAGGTAAATAGTGGGTCTGGCTGGAAAGAGTTAGATGACGTGGTCATCATGTATTTCGTTCTGGGCACAAAAGCCATTTTAGACTAAACAGGAATATGAAGGGCAGTTTCAGGCCTTGAGTCATCCAAAGCCACTGCAGCACGGTTTGGAGCTGGGTGTCCAGGCTGACACCCACACTGACACACAGGAACAACCAGAAAAGCTGTCTGCAGCACCGGTGCCACCATCGGCAGAAAGGAGCGGTCCAAGGGAGCACCACACGAAGGAGACCTGTTCTTCCTCCATGACTGCTTAAGGTATATTCACTCCCACTCTCTCATCCTGACCTGATGTGATAGCTCAGAGATGATAAGATCGGTCACTGAAAGTGGAGAAGACTTCAGGACCTCTGCGAAAAGCAAAAGCAGCTCACCAGCCATCACCCTGCTCCTCTGTTCTCCCTTCAGCTGAACAAGAGCAGCAGCCAGCAGCCCTCAGGACGGCACCCGCCTTCCTCTCCCCTTCGCAGTCCCACCTGCAGCCCCAGAAACGTGTCACGTTCTTGGGACCATGCACAGCATGCAGATGGCATAATGGGAAAGCCACTGGGAGCCCAGCAAAACGAAATGGTTATCCCAAGACTTCAGCAGGCATCAGGGTGTGTCAGCTCACCTACAGCATTTCAGGACAGCAGAGAGCTCACTGAGAACCCAGTTCAGCAAAACTCTTGGGATCTTGGAGGTGTTTTGTTTGACTAAAGCCAGTAGGAGGTTTCCCATCAGGATGTAAATGGAGAGGGACTAGGCTTGAGTGAAGTTTCCAGAGAGTTTTCTATTAGGAATAAAGGAGGCAGTGAGACAGAAAATATGTATACTCATTCTGTGGTGTCTGAAATAGTCTCTCCCTCCACGAGCATCCTTAGAAATCAGTGTTTAATGCTAAATTATAATCAGCAAAAGATAAACAGAAAGGCTAGATATACACTTAGTACTGGAAAGGACTCGTGTTTTGCTGAACAGGCTATCAGGGAAAACAAACAAGAGTGTTCAGGCAGAGTGAAAGAAATTACAGAGGGGCTCGTTAGGGAAATGACGGGACTGATTCTGCGTGGAATAAACCCATGTGGACTCACAGTTGCTGCCAATGTGTCTCTCAACTGAAACACGCGCAGAATAGAAAGAGGTGGAGAATGAAGGACATAATCAAACATTCCAGCTTCCTAATGATAATAATAATAAAAAGAAATATATATATTTATAAGTGAATGAAATGATCAAAGGTCTTGAAGTTGTTCAATTTCCCAGCTGACTTGGATTTTATTCTTGTTGATCCTCCGGCTTCCCCACTGCAAAATATCTTACAAATTCTAGCTACGTTTCCTTGTGCCATCACAAACCATTTTCCCACCATCTCTTTTACCAGCAATTTTAACTTAACCTAAGATTAAAAACATGTGGAAGTATTTCAGACTAGCTGGCATAAGCACAACACAAAAGTAAATGTTCTAATAGACATAAGAAGTCATTTTTCTTGGCAACAATGTCTAATTTAGATCTCTGAAATTGCAAAATTAAAAACTATTCTAATCCATACTTACACAAAAATGCATTTCTAGCAGATTATAATATCTAACCGCTCATTACACGAAATCTTGGAATGACCATATTGTAAAGAGAATAATTGCCTAATTATGAAGTCCTGATGATAAAGACACCATTGTCACAGAAACATCTGGGCTACCAGCTCCCCAGGGTGGGAGAAATTTCAATAGGCAGAGAACAACCGGCAGGCAGATAAAAGAGGTCCGGAGCAAAACCATCTCCCGCTGCCATTGCTGCGTGGAAGCGCGGGTGACGGCTTCCAACAAACAAACCAGTAATGACCTATTCACAGCAGCACAGCAGTACGTGGAGATGAGGGGCGATTAACAAATGTTATGTATATTCTTGCCTCATCTTAAAAAAAAAACCAACAAAACCCAAAAATCATCTACTCTACCTCTCCATATTGACAACCTGGAAAAATGTACATTGTGTCAGGGCTTCAGAAGACAATTTAGCAATCTGACGCCTTAGATAGAAGGACAAAGAGTTGTCCAATTTGAAGGTGGTAGCAATCAGTAGCACTTCTGCAGCATTTATCTCACATAAAGCACCATTTAGGTGATATTTGAAGAACAAAGCAGGAGCAGAAGGAAAGGTCAGTTACGCCTAAAGAGGAGAAGCACAGTGAAAAGCAGGGAAGTTTGATGGCCTCATTCAGCTCAGCTCAACCCCAGCGAGAAATCTGGGCCTTGTCATTAAGCCCGCTGTGAATGTTGCCTTAACGGCGAAGTTTGTGGCTGCACATATTTCAGCCTCTTACGAAACAGTGAAAACTTTTCTTGGAAAACTGGGAATACAATGAGATGATTACCCAGGATTGCTCAATGCCATAGCAAAGGGAGCCAAGGAAGAGCAAGAATGGCTGCACAGGCTGAGGGCTGCGGACAAGGAGGAGCCAGCCCGCCTGTAGGCTCTGCCCTGGAGCCCTGCATCTTCCCTATGGGTCTGAGCCCAAGTGCTGCACAGTGCGCACCCAGCCTGTCCCTGAGCACACAGAGAGTCCCGGGGAGCTAATGAGGGCTCATTATTCAGGTTGTTAACAGTTAAATGCATGAATGTATTCCCTGGCCGCGCAGCTCCAAGAAGGCTTCATTTCTTGTCTCTGAGCAGAGCTCCCACCGCTGGCAGTGACCTGGCATCACTGATCAGGCTGAACCTTGGACTCCACAACCGAAAGCTCACATGTAAGCAATGTGCAAGGCCCCAGAACCAGACTTTATGGATGAGATGCCGAGGATGATGTATCACTGATGGGATAAGCCTTTTATTCTTTTTTCCCTGCAGGGCCGATTACAATGCAGATGGCATCAAAAGCGCAGTAGCCTTCTCACATGGCTGTCATCTCTGATTCTCTGCTAGAGGTCATATCAGGGCTCCCATTCTAAAATGCTGCCAGCTGAGGTTTATAACGCAGGTGACAGCCAGGTTCTCCGCCAAGAAGTCCTTTCAAAGCAAAACTGTGCAGCCGTGGGTATTCTGCTCATGTTGGATATTTTGATTACGAGCACGATACAATCTGCAAAGCAGCATCAGGCCATGCACTGAAGTGTTTTCCTTAAATGGCTCTGCACAGCAGTCAGACGGATGCAGACTCTGTGGCTGCCTGCCTGCGTGCGCTGTGTGTGGCTGCTGGGATGAAGCTCTGCCCTCGCGAAGGCGCACTGCAATATCTGCATGGCACTGAGCTCCCCTAAGCCTGGCATTTGTGCTGATGGGGGCTTTAAGTGCTGTGTGTGCTGCAGGCTGGCCTGCAGAGCACTGGTGAATGCAGTCGCACACATTAGGGAAAGCTTTCCCATTTTCTAAAGAAGTGTTACTCTTCTGTTAAGTAAATAAAGATGTGCCTGTTGTTTACTTTCCAGCACATACTGCAAAGCTCGTGTTAATTAAACTTCTAAAGCACACAACAGAATAAATCTGTGTTGATGTCATGCCAAGAAATTGCATATGAACTCTTCCCCCATGCTCGGAACAGCAGAAAACCATTTACTCCATCCAGGACAAAGCACAAGTGGGTCAGGACCCTGAAGCTAAGAGTCTCTGTTCTCCATCATAGGCTCCAGAGCTGAAGATCTGAGATGCACAAGTATTGGGCAAAATCATCAAAAATCATCAAAAAGGAGAAGGCCAGGAGAGAACTCAGAGGCTTGAGGCTGCGCTCGCCAGTCACAGCTTTGTGGCCCTGATTAGCCCTGGTACGACATCAGACACATGAATTTCTTCCCTGGGTGGCTTCTTGTTCATAGCAGAGGGACAGCCCAAACCCTGGACCATCCCCAAAGCTCAACAGATATAGTGCTGCAGTCTCCTTTCCTTCAGAAAAACCAGCCCAATTACAGATTACTGTAATTCTCAATGTCTTTTTCTTGCTGTTACACTAACTGCAGACATTTGCCAGCTCATTCTGGCCAGCTACAGCCTGGTTCCCACCAGCTTCAGGAGAACTGTAGCTGTGCCCACAGAGCCTAATGAAACCTGTCACATGGACTGCCCAATCAAGCACATAAAGAAATAAAAAGCAGCAAAAGAAATAGAAGGTTATTTCAAACTGCCGTGTTACTCAGACTCCCGTGCCCATCTCCGTACAAAGAAATGACACAGCATCATCATCCTGGATTCCGGCGTCAGGGTTGTGGTTCAGGTTCCCAAGCCTTGGGGAGGTGGTTTCAGTTGCTCTCTTGTCTTCTGAGTTCCACATAGGACTACAGAGGCACATAACATGTTTGCTTATTGAAAAAGCATACGTGTCACTGCGTCACTGCTGCCCAGGAAGGACAGAACCATCACTGTTGATTCCTACATCAGATAAATACAGCTTAAAAGAAAGCATCTTTACATCAGTTTTGGATGACTCATGCAACAGATACAGAGATGCCTTAATGTGCTTCTTTCTTCTCCTACACACCACCATGTGCTCAGGGCTCCGTCTGCAGCTACTTCACAAAAGAATGTTGAAGGGCTTTTTTCTCCTATAGAACTGTTTCCAAACACCAATGGTAGTTTCTATTTTAACAACACCATCAACTGACACATTGCTACTGAGCAATTTGTGATGCAAATGCACTGCAACACATCAAATTTCAGTGTTAGCAAACGCAAAGTGAATATTTCACTTTTGCGTTGCAGTGCAGTGACTTTTGTGTTTAACAAATACTGTCCTGAATTTGCTTCAAAGCTGAAGCCAGTTCCTGCACCAACTATTGATGCGATGCAGCAAAAACAAAGGTGAAACCTGAGCTTGTGCCCTACTCAACAAAGTGCTGCTGCATAACTGGAGAATTCAGTATAGCATTAAAATCTAACTTTTGTGTCTAACATTTCCAGCCCCAGTAATTGACACTCCGATGTTATTAGATGTCTGCTTTGTTGTGTTTGTTTGCTTTTGTTTTAATTCTGGATTGCAGATCCCTCAACTGCTGGGAAACTGAATATCACTGGCAAACTTCCATTAAAGATTTCAGTAGAACAGGAGCATTTGATTTTCTAATACCTACACAGCAAAGTGTTGGGGAGAAGACAAGTCAAACTTCTATTTTTTTATTTCATTTTATTGGAGAAAAAGATGATTCCTGCACTGGTTATTGGACCATTGACACAGACATGAGTAGAACAACACATCTTGATGAATTCTACTGTATGCACTATAGAAAGGAAATATTGGAAAATAATTCAGTCTGTCTAAAGACAGATTTTTAAATAACACTTTAGAGCTAGTCACAATTTGCTCGCAATGCTTACATTAAAAAGCCCACAGAATTAAGGGGGAGAAAACCCTTCTGCCCCAAAATAGTTCTTTATGATATTGCTCTGGGGCATTTGTTCTCACATCTTTTGCACCAAGTAGTTCTAACTCACAGCATTTCTGGCCACTGACCTCCTGGGACACAGGGTATCAGGGAAGCAAAGGGCTACCAGTCTTCTCTGAGAGCAGACCATGGAGTGATTCTTGAGAGACACCTCCTACATTTAGCTTTGAATACAAGCTGGAAACTTTACATCAGCTGGGCAGTGAAGGCTGAAGGACCATAGTAAGCAAGTCCCAACCTCAGTGCACATGGCCTGAACCCCTTTGAGGAAGCACATTTTGGGGTGTGTGTGGGTTCCTCAACAAAGCCTTCTAGCCCTCTGGATGTGGTCTGGGAGGTGGGCTACTTTTGGGAGCATTTTTGGGGCATATCCCCCTCATTGGGTCTGTCCAGTGGAGGTCCCTGGAGGCCTCACGCTAAAGAGCCATCTAAAGAGAAGTCCCAGACTGTCCATCACTTCCTAATCATCACAAAAGCCACCCAGAATAAAATCTGAACAGCTAATGACTGCAGGAAATACACAACCCAAATGTAGAATTCTACCAGTAAACATTTTCTTACCTTAAAAAAAAGTTACTTGTACTCATGGATATCGCTATAATTAGAAATAGCTTTACCTTTTAAGAGTAAAAACGTAATTTCAATAAATATTTTCTCCTGAAGATAAAAATAAGGGTACTGTTATGGTAACAGAGCTGTGCCTCTCAGCAGCCTCTATAGTAGAGCTGGTTAAACGCACTAGTGCTGTGCTATCTGGTCAGATGCAGCAAACTATTTGCAGTTCAGAACAGGAATAAAGCACCTTCAGCTCTGCTTTGTTTAGCATTCAGTAGCCAAAACATATCCCGAAGTAAACACTGGCAGATTTGGGCATGTGCATCTCCAGCACTCGGGTCCATGACCTCGGTTCCCTGATGCTATCACTTCATCCTCGTCATAACACTTCAAGAAAGGACATAAACATCTCATAGAACAAAATGCTTGACTTTTATGAACAGTCTGATTCAGAAGCCCTCAGTGTGCACTTTCATGACCAGCTCAAGCACATCTTGCCCTTGAAAAAGGCCTTTCTTCCAGTCCCAGGCTCCCTTGCATGGAAAACCATGCTTACATGGTTGAAAGCTAACATAGAAGAAAGTTATGAAAAGCATCTGCTTTCAACTACTTTGCCACAAAAATCCTTGCTCTGAAGTAGTGGAGATTGCAGAAGGAGAAAACAACTGCCTTCTTTGCTCTTAAATAGAATCAGAGCACAGCTTGGGATGGAAGGGACCTCAAAGATCACCCAGTTCCAACCCCCTGCCATGGGCAGGGCTGCCAGCCACTGATTCAGGCCCCAGCTCAGGCTGCACAGTGCCCACCCAACCCAGCCTGGGCCACCTCAGGGGTGGGCACCCACAGCTCTGGGCAGCAGTGCCAGAGCCTCATTATCCGCTCTGTGAAAACTTTACCTGACATCTAATCTAAATCTCCTATGTTTTAGGGCACTGAGGTGATCAGAGGGCTGGAGCAGCTCTCCTGTGAGGAAGGGTTGAGGGAACTGGGCTTGTTTGGCTTGGAGAAGAGAAGGCCTTGGAGAAGGGAGACCTCATTGTAATCTTCCAGTGCTTGAAGGGAGTGTATAAACAGGAAAGGAAATGGCTGTTTGTGAGGGTGGATAGTGATAGAACAAGGGGGAATGGTTTTAAACTGAGACAGGCGAGGTTTAGGTTGGATCTCAGGAGGAAGTTTGTCACACAGAGGGAGGTGAGGCACTGGAACAGGTTGCCCAAGCAGGCTGTGGATGCCCCATCCCTGGAGGCATTCAAGGCCAGGCTGGACGTGGCTCTGGGCAGCCTGGTCTGCTGGTTGGCGACCCTGCACACAGCAGGGAGTTGAAAGCAGATGATCACTGTGGGCCTTTCCAACCCAGGCCATTCTACGATTCTTTAGCAAGAGATGGCTTGAGAAGGTGGATGCTAGTCCAGACATGGGGGCAGACCCCCCTTGTGGGACAGTGGGAACCAGCAGCTCCAAAAACAGGAATGGAGTGTGACTGGAGGGGCACTGCTGGACGAGGGCAGCACCCTGGTGGTACAGGACATGCTTTAGGTGGAAAGACTTCACCAGCACGGGCGGCCTTGAGAGAGCTGTGCCCAGTCTCGGGTGCCCAGCACATGGGGGTGTCGGAGGCACGGGAGAGCCCACAGAGGAGCACGGGGCTGAGCAAAGGGAGGCACGGCAGAAGAACACAGGGGACCCTGCTGACCCGGGCCTCCCTGTGGGCACGCCAGCTGCTATCCCTAGGGCAGCTGCGAGCACATGGGCCTCTGTGGGCCCACAGCCACAGCCAGGCCTTTGTGATGCCTGGGCGGCACCACGCCCAGAGGCCATTGTGATGTGGACGGGTAACCGCAGCTCCTGGCAGGGCCAGAGCCCTCGGGTGCTCACTCCGAGGAGAGCAGCTCTGTCAGGAGGCAGCAGCTCGACTTGGTGCTTTTCTCTGGTCTCCGGACATGGAGATGCTGAAGGAAGAGGAGCCTAAGGCTCACTCTCAGCCCAACCAAGGGCTGCCGAGCGGACAGGAGCAGGATGAGGTGAGGCTCAGGGAGTGAGGGAGAGACCAGCAGCATGACGGGATGGTGTGGAGAGCAGCAGGAGGAGGGACGCGGTGCTGGGGAGAGCCGGCCAGCTGGCCCTGAGCACCTTACAGCCTGAGCACTGCGCTTCCTGACACCTGGGAGCATCTCCACACAGAGCCAACGATGCCTGGGAAGGCCAAGGCCCACGTGGCCCTGGAAGCTTGGAGACGAGGGGCAGAGAGCAGCTTGGCCACGCTCAGCTCTGCCATCCATGGGGCAGGCAAAGCCCAGGCCCAGGCCCAGTGGGCCCAGTGGGCCCGGTGGCACAGCGGGTGCTGTCGGGCCAGTGTGGGCGCTCAATCCCTCTCCTTCTGTTCCCCGCAGGTGATCCGCAGGCCACCTCACACAATGACAGCGGGCAGCCAGAGCCCAGAATCCTCCCTCCGAGAGGACAGGCTGCCGCCGCTGCCGGCTCCACACGGCAGCCACCAGGCACAGGTAGGGAGACCCAGGGAGACCAGGTGCTGACAAGCAGGCAGCTGGCAAACAGCAGGACTTGCTAGAGGAGACGGCCGGGCCGTCTCCATGTCAGACTGAGCCAGGAGAGAGAGGAGCTGCTCTCTTCCCAGCCAGCTCTGGGATGGCAGCGGCCCATGCAGCTGCGCCACCAGGACAGGTTGCAGGAGCATTTGCAGCAGGGCCATGGAAGGCAACACACGGAAGAGCCCAAAGTAACTCGGCCTTTCTCCTTGCCTTCTCTTGCAGGCAAACGATGCGGAAGGCAATGAGACGCTGTCCTGTGGAAGCGTCTTGCAGGGAGACACGGCCAGCGTGCCCACCTTGCCACCTCCGCCAGAGCAGGCAGTGGCTCAGGCAGCCGCAGCACAGCACGTGCCCGCAGCTGAGGCACCAACATCTGCCAGCGGCACCCGCGAGCTGCCTGATCTGCCAGCAGCAGCCTCTGTCTCTAGCTGCAGTGGAAGGGAAAAGGTCTTTGTACCTGAAGCCCCTGGCCATCAGGAGCTTTGCGCAACTGCTCTGGACAGCCTCGGCAAACAGGATGAAGCAGCAGGATCGGGCAAACAGAAAACTGCTCCACCGAGCCCAGCCATCCCTGACGCAGCAGTGGAGAACACTGTGCAATCCCCCGTGCCACAAGTCCCAACAGAAGCTGTGGCTGTACGCATCACGCAGCAGGACCTGACACAAGCTCAGCAAGCAGCGGGAGCAGCAAAAGCAGACGAGGCCCAGAAGGCGGCACACAGATTTGGGCCTGATCCCGAAGAGCTTACAGCAGCAATGGCTGCCCACAGAGAAGCTGCACGCGCTTTCTCACGCTGGGGCTACAAGTCAGGGCACCATGGAGGGCCAAGGGCCTATCGGTACCCAGCCGCCATGAAGCCGTGCATCCGGTGCCAAGAGATGGGCGCTAGGCTGTGGCTGCACCATGAGACTCGAAAGCCATGTCGAAAGATCCTGTCAGAGGACACAAAGCTTCTGACAAAGATGGCTAAAAGTTGTGCGGCCTGTACCGGGCACAGCCTAGACGAATACTGGGAAATAAAAAGGCAGGCGAGGAACAGCAGGAAGCAGAGAGCAAGGCAGAAACTCCCGTGTGTTCCAGAGCACGAGCCACAGGGCACGGCAAAGGAGGATGAGCTGGAAGAAGCTGATGATGAAGAGCCAAAGATCATAAGCCACTGGGTCAACCCCAGGATCGCAGCCTTCATCCGGGACCCGCAGGCTTCTCCTCAGCAAACGCCCGGCTCTTCCAGCATCACGGACACAGAGGCTTCGGGAGAGTCAGATGGCCAGGCACAGAGCACGGCTCTTCCTGCCTCAAGGCACGCAGATGCCAAGGCTGGAGGTGATACGCACGATGGCCATGGGATGCCAGCATCCACACCAACAGCGGAAGAGGAGAACGCTCCAGCTTCATCTCTCCTGAGCGAACAGAGCCCAGCGGCGAGGGATGAGAGCCAGAGGCCGTGTCTGCATGAGCCAACAGCCTGTGCCATTCCTCTGCAGGACACAGCCCAGGCCATGGTGAGTCCAGGCGTCGGGAAGTGCTGGAGGAGACAGGTGGGCCGACCCCCTGTCAGACTGAGCCGCACCGAGCGTGGTCAGCTGTCGGGGCATGGCGGGGGCTGCTGCAGGGAGCCCCCAGGCCCAGCAGGTGCCACATGAGGAGCTGCTCTCTTCCCAGCCAGCTCTGTGGAGCAGGGTGGCAGCATGCAGCTGTGCCACCAGGACAGGTTGCAGGAGCATTTGCAGCAGAGCCATGGAGGGCAACACAGGGAAATGTCCCAACTCACTTCTTTCTTCTTGCCTTCTCTTGCAGGAGAACAAGCTGGAAGACAATGAGACACTGCCCGGCAATGGGGTCCCGCAGGGAGACATGGCCAGCGTGCCCACCTTGCCACCAGAGCAGGCAGTGGCTCAGGCAGCCGCAGCACAGCACGTGCCCGCAGCTGAGGCACCAACATCTGCCAGCGGCACCCGCGAGCTGCCTGATCTGCCAGCAGCAGCCTCTGTCTCTAGCGGCAGAGGAACGGAAGAGGTCTTTGTGCCTGAAGCCCCTGGCCAACAAGAATCTCTCCCGTCTTCTGGCGCGAGTCGCGGTGAGCGCCGGCCACGGCGCAATCTGCTCAGGAGGGCGCTTGGGCGGCTGCTCAGGGTTTGCTGCTGCTGCTGCATCACAAGGCAGGAAGAGTAGCGGTGTCGGGCCACCAGTACCAGGCGACTTCTCAGAGCTGATCTCGCCCAGGCATGCCGAGACTGCGACGCTGGCTCCAAGATGAGACCAAGACCTTGGCCTGAGACAACAGCCCATCTTGCTAGAGGACACAATCCTCTCCACCCGTGGCAGGTCGATTTAACTGGGCCCCTCCCTCCGCCTGAGGGAGTGAGATATGCCCTCACCTGCCTCAGTCAGGTCCCTTCCAACCCAAGCCATTCTGTAATCCTACCTGATTCTACAACTGTGCTTTACAACTTCTCTGGTTTTCAGACCTTCAATCAGATTGTAGCTCTTGCTTGATAATAAATCCACCAACATTTAACACCCCAGAAAGACGTTTGAATTCTCTCGCCAACTCCTTATCTCAAGAATTCACAAGACCTGGGCATAAGAACTCATAGGAACATAAAAAAGCAGAAGGCTCTCTCCCAGCTCTGAATAAGGGATCCAAATTGCCTAACTACATTCTGCACAGACCAGAGGGCACTCACACCCCATGACATGGTTGCCCCCATCAGCTGTGCTTGCTCCACTCCTGGAGATTCCCAGCTTTCCTCCAGGCAAAATCCCAAGCAAGCCCCAAGTGCCACGCTTGCTCCCACAGCTGGCTCTGCCTGGACAAGGAACCTTGGGCTCCCAAGACGACAGCCGTTTTTACTCTTGCAGACACACAGACTTTGCAGTGAGTTAGAATTTGCAAGGGTAAGCATAGACCCGTGAAAACATGGGACAGCAAGCAATGCAATGTAATCTGGCAATTACATTTTGGCTACTGCTGACTTCTGTTCTTCACCACTGAAGCACCTGAAAAGACAGAGCCGTGGGGGTGACCGTGATTGCTAGGCTGATTGCCTCTGTGGCCAGGATGTTTCTTTCTCATCCGGTACCTCTGGGCAGAGACTTTGAATGCTGTCATTATTCCATGCCTGCAAGACGTGGTTGAAGTTAAGGCATGGATCTGAAAGCCACCCCAGAACTTCTGGGTCGGTAATGCTGTTGGATTGCTTGTAAACATTCTGCTGTGAGGGTTTTTGTTTGTTTGTTTGTTTTTGAGTATTCCGGTGTGATCTAAAGCTCAGTACAGGCCGGTGGCTACCAAAGCTGGATCAGTGGGAGAGCTTGGGCCTGGCCCCCTTATTTGCTCAGACAGCCACTGCTATGCGAGCAGCTCCGTGGTGTGCTCTAACCCCTCACTCAATACAGCGACCAGAGCCTGAAGCCTAACCGATGGCAGGTTTATTCATCTGCTTTGTGAAGGGGTTTGACCAAGTTCTTGACCAAGTCTTGCCAGCACTTGAAGTTCAATCCCACCCACGCCGTGCTAGTCAAACTGCTCAAGAGCTTTTCTTCAACAGCATTTATTGCACCAAAAGCTGGCTGTCCTGGCACATTCTCTGGGGAGGATTCCCCTTAGATATCCACCTTCAGCCAGCTGCTGCTGGCCACCTGCGCCACGCTGGGCCGGGAGGATGGTAAGAACTGCAGCAGCTGGACAAGCAGGGCCTGGCAGGGCTCCGGCAGCGCGGACACCCCCCTCAGGTGCTGGACCCCATCCTTCTGATGCTGGATGGTGTTGCAGAGGCAGCCGTGGAAGGGCAAGCTGCCAGTCACCATGGCAAGAAGGACCACCCCCAGGCTCCAGATGTCCAACTTCTTGGCATCGTGGGGGTAATGCAGCCACATCTCCGGGGCCATGTAGGCTTCTGTTCCGCAGAAGGTGCTGCTCAGTTCTGGGTAGCTGCTCATTTCCTTGCTGAGGCTAAAATCAGCAATCTTGGCCTGGCGGCCATCAGCACTGAGCAGTATGTTCTCACACTTGAGGTCACGATGCACGATGTTGCGGTCGTGGAGGCAGTGCACGGCCCCCACCACCTGCACAAAGATGTCCCGGGCGTCGGGGACGCAGGGCAGCTTGCCCAGCTGCTGCAGCCGCTGCTGCAGGTCGAAGGCTGCCGACTCCATCACGATGTAGACCATGCCGTCGGTCAGCTCAAAGATCTCAAAGATGAGCACGATGTTGGGATGATCCAGCTCACGCAGGATGGAGAGCTCCCGGGGCAGAAACTTCTCCACAAATTCTGGAGAGGCCCTTCGCTTGTCCACCATCTTGATAGCTAGGGGGACCGTGTACTTGGGGGAGGTGGCCGCCCTCACCGTGGAGAACGCACCCTCTCCTAAGGTCTCCCCCAGCGTGAAGCCCAGCTTGTGGAGTAGCTTCTTGTCTTTGTCAGTGTTTGGCATCTTAGCTGGTCCGCATAGGACGAAAGCGTGCCTGCAGTCGACCTTCACAAACCTGCAGTGGTTCCACAGGTGCCCTGTGGGGCTGAGGGTCCACCCAGGCACTGTGACAAAGTGTGACAGTGCCTCACTATGACTGCGATGTCAACGTGGTCCGACGGGTCTGCGCTGCTCCTGGGTGTCCCAGCTCGTCATGCATACGCACTGGGAGAACTGCCAGCACTGAATATATATACATATATATATATTTACCTGTTTCTGCTCTTGAGTTGTCAGAACAGGGACTGTCTGATGATAAGATTTAAATGTGACTGTTCTGGAGCAAATAATCACTTTGGAGACCCACAGCTATTTTCTGCAAGATATTGATTGTATTAAAATCAGAACTACGCAAAATGGCACCAGAGAGTGATTTGTACCACCTCTAATTACAGGACACCTCGGCTGGGTGTCAAGATTTAGTTTTTGATTATGACGGTGCAGGAAATGGTTTCTCAAGGTGGGCTTTCCAGCTTGGGGCGGTGCGGAAGGGGAGCCTGCTCTTTCAGCAGAAACAGCTTTGTGAACTTCTTTGAGTTGCGCTCCCGTGATTTTAACCAAAAATGGTAGCAATGCAAACAGAGAGGCATTTCCTTGTTGTAAGCTGGGGGTCACCAGGAGTGGATTCAGAAGAAGGGAGCAGGAGGCAGAGAGCAGGAGGGGAGAGGAGACGCGGGCAGTGCCTGAGGGCTGTGCAGTCGGGCAACAGCAGTGACTTGCTTGAGAGTGGCCCCTCTGCTCCGCTTCTGCTCACAAAACACACCAGAACCTTGATGAGGCTGCGTTTGCTAGGACTTTCCTGTGCTTCTACCCAGCCGCTGAAGAAGACGTCCTCTGCCTGCTTTTGGCACAAATGCTCTGCTGCTAATGGCAGAGGCAATTTCCAGGTCTGCATGGGAGCCAAACTACACGCCGACGGTTGCCAGGAACTCCACTATTTATGGGTGTGTATTTCCTCCGTGGGAAGACAGCAGCTAATCTGTGGGTGCCCAGCCTTTTGGCTTGCCTGGGCTGCCCCCACAGAAGAGGGGCTGCCTCGGTTTCCCACAAACCAAGGTGTCACTCGGGCTTGATGGCCATCTCAGCAGCTCTCAGGGAGCTCTCGAGGTGCTGCTCAGAGAGTTTAGACCAAGTTTTACTCCTGCTGTGCTTCACCCTTGAGAGCAGCTGCTCACGCATGCACGTCCTGCCAAGCAGCCATGGCGCGAGTGAGGCGTGACTGTGGAGCGGGGGATGTTGTTCTCCGGTACCAGAGACCTGATCAAGTTTTTGAGTAGAACAGCTGACTGCAGCTCCATGCGCTCTGCTCACAGGTATTGCATTTCTGTCGACTGGGCACTGAGAACCAGAGACAGGCTGTAGGTACCACCTTCCAGGGTGGACACAGAAAGGGAGGGCGGGCACTGTGATGACCAGAGGGCTGAAGCAGCTCTCCCATGAAGAAAGGCTGAAGGAACAGAGCTTGTTTAGCTTGGAGAAGGATCCAGGGAGACTTTATTGTGGCTTTCCAGTACTCGAAGGGAGCGTACAAACAGGAGGGAGAATGGCTGTTTATGGGGTGGATAGTGACAGGACAAGGAGTGGTTTTCAACTGACACAGGGGAGGTTTAGGTTGGATCTGAGGAGGAAGTTTGTCACACAGGGAGGTGAGGCACTGGAACAGGTTGCCCAAGCAGGCTGTGGATGCCCCATCCCTGGAGGCATTCAAGGCCAGGCTGGACGTGGCTCTGGGCAGCCTGGTCTGCTGGTTGGCGACCCTGCACACAGCAGGGGGTTGAAAGCAGATGATCACTGTGGGCCTTTCCAACCCAGGCCATTCTATGATTCTGTCTTCATAAGAGAGGTGATCTTCCTTTTTGACCCTCCTCTGGACCCTCTCCAACAGCCCCATGTCCATCTTGTGCTGGGGACCCCAGACATGGACACAGTACTCCAGATGGGGCTTCATGAGGGCAGAGCAGATGAGGACAATCCCCTCCCTGCCTGCTGCCAGCCCTCTGCTGATGCAGCCCAGGCTACTACTGGCCTCCTGGGCTGTGAGTGCACACTGCTGGCTCATGGTAAATTTTCACCCACCAGGATCCCCAAGTCCTTCTCTGCAGGGCTGCTAACAAGGATTTCCTCTCTCAATCTGTACTCGTATCTGGGATTGTACCAAGCCAAGTGCGACACCTTGCATTTGGCCTTGTTGAACCTCATTAGGTTCTCATGAGCCCACATTTTGAGTTTATCAAGGTCTCTCTGGATGTCATCCCTTCCTTCTGCTAGATCAGCTGTACCACTCAGTTCGGTGTCATCTGCAAACCTGCAGAGGGTGAAGCACTGTGAGACAGTACTCTGTGATCAACAGCCCTCAAACTCTACATGCCATCTACTGTCTCAGCCTCACACAGCATTCTCACCTCACGTGGATCTTGGATATCTGCAGTAAAGATTGTAGTATATGCAAACACCGCATGCGTGCTGTGCAATGCACAGACAAAAGGACAGTTCAAGAGGAAGAGAATGAAAATATTCTTCAACTCTACTAAACACCACTGAGAAAAATTTGTTAGGAATGGATATAAAGATCTGAAGAAGAAACCATTCATAGCATCTGTGTTATTGTTCCATACAGCTGAGCCACTGTGCCCCATATATCACAGCATCAGCTGAGGAAATCATATCTAGTATCTAATGTATACATCTACAAAAACACTGCTGTAGAGCAAAGGTTGCCAAATATCAGGGAGCTGAAATTCAGCAACTGACCTGAACAGTGTAACATTAAGTACACCTCCACGTGTGGAATTATTAATCTACCCAGATTCAAGGATCTGCTACATGCCTTGGCCAAATGACACAATACCAGCTGAACCTAAAAGCATTTGTGATTCCCATACAGGACTGTTTCAGCCCCTCAGGTGGCTCACTCATATACTGTGCTGCATTTCCAAGCAATGTACAAAGACATGCTTTCAGATACATTCTGTGTTACTTCTGTTCCTCACAAATCCTACTTTATCATTGCTCGGGGGTGAGAGTCTACAAGCCCTCAAGCAGATACACTGATAAGAGTTTATTCAGCAAAGCTGATGACTGTTCTGCTCCTTAGCTCTCGTTGTGCCTCTGAGACAACGGTTTTCAGGGGTCAACCATATACTTTAGGACAGCAGACTCAAGATTTGACTTTGGGTAGAGCCCTAAGATGGATTAGACTGTCATTCTGCCCACCCCAATTGCATGCTGTAATCAGCTTATCTGTAATATGACAGGTTTAGCAAAAGTGACAGTTGCTTGCTGTCCAATATCATTAGCTAGCCCTGCCACAAGAGCTCAGACATGGTGCTCCATCTCCTTACAAAAATCAGCTTATTAATAAACACACAGCCTGGTAAAATGTTTTCCACATAGTTAAAGCAGTGCTTTGGGCAGGGTCTGTCCTGTTCATCCACCATGAAAACTCAAATTCTAGCTAAGGTAAGGTCAAAACAGCAAATAGGCTCAATGGAGTGGCATATCAGAGGATGGCTAAGCACAGAAGCAATCAAGTGCACCCTCAGCAAGTTTGCTGATGCCACCAAGCTGAGCGATGCAGTTGAAACAATGGAAGGAAAAGATGTCATCCACAGGGACATGGACAGGCTTGAAAAGTAAGTGTTGAAGAACCTAATCACGGAATGGCCAGGGTTGGAATGGACCTCAAGGATCATGAATCTCCAACCCCCCTGCCACATGCAGGGCCGCCAACCTCCCTCCCATTTAACACTAGACTAACGAGGCTCAACAAGGCCAACTGCAAGGTGTCGCACTTGGGTGGTGCAATCCCAGATGTGTGTAGAAGGACTGAGGTGTGCTGGTGAACAAAAATGCTGGATGTGAGCTAACAGTGTGCACTTGCAGCCCGGGAGGCCAGTGGTATCCTGGGCTGCATCAGCAGAAGCTGTGGATGCCCCATCTTGAGGCATTCAAGGCCAGGCTGGATGAGATCCTGCACAGCCTGAGCTGTTTGCCAAACCAGCCCATGGCAGGTGGTTGGAACTAGAGGATCTTGGAGGTTCCCTCCAACCTAAGCCATTCTATGATTTGTTTCTTAGACTTCATTACATTTGTTGCTCCAGTTCTAGAGTCTACAGAGAAAACGTCTAGCTAATCAAAAGACACTGAATTAAATAAAAACTGTAATAAATAGATATATGTTAATTTCTGCAACAGAACACTTGAACTAGAAAATAATGGTGGAGTCCCTCAGATCGAGGCAAACAACATTATCCTTATTCCAGACAGTATTTTAAGAAGTATGATTTGAAGAACAGAAAGCTCCAGCTTCACTACTGATGACATAAAGGCTTCAAGAGAACTGCAGCCACATTTGTCATTTCCCTGGTGTGGGCCCACAGGCAAACCTGTGTGCTGAGCTACTTGCTGCAGGACAACTGCAGCCATAGACCTACGTGAATATAGTTGAGATGTCAGGCAGCGTGGGAGGACCAGGGGTGGGACAAGGTGGGGGCTGGCCTCTTCTCCTGCATAACTAGCAGTAGGATCAGAAGGAATAGCCTCAACTTGCACTAGGGTAGATTCAGGTTGGATGGTAGGAAAATTTTTTTCTCCCAGAAAGTGCTCAGGTGCTGGAATGGGCTGCCCAGTGGTGGAGTCAACATCCCTGGAGGTGTTCAAGAAATGTGTAGATGCTGTACTGAGGGACATGGTTTAGTGGGAAATGGTGATGGTGGGTGGATGGTTGGACTGGATGTTCTTGGAGGTCTTTTCCAACCTTGATGATTCTATGATTCTGCAATTTCCCAAAAGCCTCCACAGTAATCTCCAGACCCAGCAATTCTATAGTATTCTTCAAGTGAAGGAAATTAGATGTTTTTATGTTAACACCTACCTGTGGAGAAAAAACATCCCACTATTTAACAAGGAGCTCTTTAAAGACATCCTGGGAAATCTTCCAAGAGCTACGCTGAAATGAACGAACACTCTATTATTTACATTTTATTAATATGGTCTTTTATCTGCATGTTGGAAATTCCTGCCCTATTCTTCCATTTGCCTCCCAAAGGGAATTCCTGATTTGCTGAAGCTGGAGCACTCCCTGGCCCTAACCACACTGCAGACATTTGCCTGCTGAGAGCTCCTCTGGAAGCAGCCCAGAGCAACTCTGGGGCTCAGCCTGCCCCAGAGGAAGCATAGGGTGAACAAATGTTCATAATCCCATTCCAAAGAACTTGAATTACAAGATATGGATGAGCTATCGGTCAAACTCAGCTCTAAACCATCTCCAAGCTACAGCAAATAGGCAGCAGGTTTTCAGCTTGTTTTAATACTTTGAAAAAATTGTAGGCACGGGGAGAGGCCTCAAGCAGCTTTGTAACAGTGAAGCTGATAATGGGTGCTGATGGCTTCAGCAGCCACCACGGGGTGATGTGACAAGGGAGGTCCAAGGGTGGGGGAGGTTCCCCCTCCAGTCCCTGGGGACCTTTCATATGTGTGGGACCCCCCAGTGGCAGAGCACAATCAGTTCTCTACAGGGATGCTCCCATAGTCCTGGTCTGGCTTCTGCTCCTCTGCTTGGGCCCTGGAGCTCCTCAGCTCCCAGGAAGACACTTGCTTTCTCCAGAGCTATTCTCCAAACTACCCTCTCCCTTACATGACACTGCTTCACACTGCCTGTTCCCAAAACTTCTCAAGGATTTTTCTTCACCCCCCACCTCCTTGCAGCAATCAACACGCACAAACATTTACAGTTCTCAAATTCAACAAATGGGCAACAAGGCTACTGAGGGTGACACGAAGAGCATGCATTTCAAATGTCAAGGTTTCAACAGGAAACACGCAGATACCTCCCATTATCTGAAGCCTCCTCTTTGCACAGATGATACTATCAGGGCCCATCCCATCCCCCTGCTTTTACCACCAATGCTTTCACTCGAGAGTGGGTTAATAACACATGTTCTTAGGGTTGAGTGTTTACCACGTCTATTTCAATGTTCTGCTAATCTGGATGCTAGGCACTGGTCAATTCATTCTAGAAGCTCACAATAAATAAAAGAACTGTCCTCTGGAGCTGAGTTCCTGAAGCAGGTGGCAATGCTGCTAAATGCTGATGCAGCTGCTGGGAGTTTAAACCAGGCTAGGTTTCCACCACCACCAGACACTCAGGTCACAAGTGGAAAAGGCAGAGCCGAATGTTGGGAGCGAAGTCAGTCCGCTCAGGGAAGAGAACAAGCATCACACAGCAGGTTCAAATAAACCTTAGAGCAGCTTTGCCAACAGGAGACTCACAGTTGAATTGCAAGTCCTAGCCCCACACAACATTGCAGTGACATTCTCAATTTTTCATTGCTGTTTTATAACTCTTATTAAACACAGACATGCGCATAGAGAAATCTGCTCAGCTCAAGGCCAAGGCTCTGCAGCGGCACTTTGCCAGGCTGCCCCGTTCCCCCAGGCAGAGCAGTGTGCAGAGAGCAGCCCTGGCAATGAATGGACCCCGGACGGCAGTCCCTGAGGGGTGGCTCACACTTGGCTGCTATGTTTAAGTTCCCAGCTGAGGTTGCCCATCACTTTCAATTATTATGATTTTTGTGAGTGGCGATGTGTGTTTACTTGGTCTCCTGGCCAGTCCTATGCTGCTTCTGTTCATTTGCACCCCAGAAATGCGGAGCCTGGGGGATGGGACTGAACTTATCTGCTCAGTTGTGGCTGGAGCTGTTCTGGTTCAGTTCCAAGTCCAGCATCAAACTGGTTTGTTAGCTTCCAACCAGCTGAAACTAGTTCACTTGGGGAAGACAGAAGTGGAAGAAACCAAGACCACAGGGGGAGCTAAAGCCTTCCCTGGGTATCTTGCAGTCAGTCTCAGCAGCGTGCCAATGACCGATTCCTACACCTGGCAGAAATGATGGGTTGCCCTGAAAATCCCCGCCTGAGCACATGCAACCCTACACTGAAATGCCCTACTGCCACTTCTGGGCAAAAGCTGAGGCCAACAACACGCAGTGAGAATGCGAAAGGGAACAACAGCAGGCCCAGCCCGCCTCCTACTGCTGCCTGGTCTCCTCTCCAAGCAGGGATCTGAATGCCTTCTGTTCACCCGTGGCTAGGATCAGCTGGCAGCTGACCAGAAGAGACAAATCTTTATACCTGAACACCAATCACAGTTTCAAACTTGCCATCAATTTCTGGCCAAGGAGCAGGGCCCAGCCAGACCCCGAAGGAGCCCCGTTGCACCATGCACACACGCTCCCTCCTCACCCTTCTATGCTGCCCACGCTACACGGAGCACCACAGAAACCCGAGCTGTGATCTCATGAGCACGTCCTGAGCAACAGAGTGAAACGCACTGTGTTCTCGGGTATGGCAACTGCTACCCAGCCTCCATCCTCCTTGGGGTAAGGGACACCCCACGCGGTGCCATGCCTGTGAGTGAGCACACAGCTTGTGGCCTCACACCCAGCAGGGCCCGGCCCGCTCTGTGGGGCCAGCAGGCACACGGCCATGGAGAGAACAGCGATGAAATAAGACATAGGCTCTAGTTTGCCGCTTCAGCTGTACATTGCAAGGAACAAATGCAGAAGCTGAAGTGACAGGAGTAGGAACATCAAGTAGCTTTTGGAGGATGACAAAAAAGGGAATGTGAAAATTGAGCACCAGAGACTCACAGTCCCAAGGGAGCACGGGCTGTATCTAACACAAGCTATTGTTCTGCTGCACAGTTCATTTCAGGACAACGCTCACCCCTGCAGTGCCATCCTGCAGCCTGAAGCTGCTCTGGATTCAGGCACACTGCTCTCTGGGACAAATCCGGGTCCCATTGCTCATATAGGTGCTGTGTCCCACTGCTTGAACCTTCTGAGCTCACAGCTCACCACAGACCTGTCGCCACTCTGCAGCCTTTCTGGCTTTGTGCAGGGGCCCCTGTTTATCAGTGTCTCACACATAGCACTCACAGAGTCAGCAGGCCTGGACTCCTCCCGCACCTGGAGCCCAGCCCCACTCGGGCACCCAGCCCACAGCCACAGGTCAGCCCCAGCAGCACTGCCTGGACAGACAGATGTGCCAGCAGAGCTGCAGGCAGGCACCACTCTGCAAGCGCAACTGACAGCAGCAAGTCACATTCGAGTGACATCAACATCTTGTAAAGCATTTCATTAAAAGTAAAACGCAATGCACTTTGCTGCTTGAGCTCAGCCTTCTCTCCGAATGTGTTATTACCACTATAAAACCCAAGGGAAAGCCATTTAAGCTTAGCAGCCGCTCATCTTTGAGGAATCCAGAAGCAGAACAAACACATTGCAGAACTGTCTCACAGAGCATCAGTGCCCCAAAACGATCAGTAACAAATCAGCATGCTGCCTGTGTCTGCACTAGGTGCTGCAAGCATGCTTAATTCTCTCATTTCCTGAGCATCTTTTCAGCAGCGTAACTACCAACACACACACGTGCACCACTAACGAGAAATAAATTCCTGACTTACCTTTTAAGCAGCCAGGAGCACCAAGCCCTCCGAAACCTCCTGCGGACGAGTGGACAGAGTTGTACCTTATTACTCACAGCAGGAGTTACATAACTGGCACCATTTCTGTAGGCAATGAGTGTGCACCCGTTGCACTTCCACTTGCAGATAACGCGTGCTCCCCATCCCACACAGACGCATCTTCTCGGCTGGCAGGGGTGAGGCAAGGTGGGCTGCAGGCCGCCAGCAAAAGGCAACAGACTCGCAGATCAAAGGAAGTTCAAGAGGTCCCTGACATTTATTAAGAGAGATCTCTACTATGAAAGGATGCGGTGCAATAGTGTAATGCTCCTTGGGCTGCTGAAAGCAGCTTGGCCTAGATTTTCCTGTACTGTTTGATGTGACCATTCATGCAAACAAGAGTAAAACTTTCTCTTTGCTTTTAATTAAGCACAGAACACTTGGAAAAAGCGACGCGCATGGCAGCCCTTTTCCTGCCGTCATCTGGGTCTTCTGGGCTGCTGTCAGACTGAGACACGCAGGAGGCAGCCCCATTGATCCGACTATTATTAGTGGCAGACGACACGTCGGTGGGAGAAAGGACAAAAGCTGCGCAATGCACTAGGCATAGGAAAACAGATTGTTTTACCAAAGGCTCACAGGGTGTTTTAGCAAAGGAAAAAAAAAGAAAAAAAAAAGGAAACTCTTGATAGCAGAAAAGCACACAGCATTTTAATCTGGGAAAAAAAGGCAGTGAATAAGATTACTGCCTTGGCTCTGAGCTCACAGACAAAACCCCAGCAGCACCCCGCCTTCTGGAAGGCAGGGAACAGGTCCTGCGCTTCAAGTCTCACCTTAAAGAGCCCCCACATCTCTACTTATCGTTGCATACGTCCCTGCATTCGTGGACTGCTGGCGGGTGCAGCACAGCGCCTGCTGACATCGAGGGGCTGCAGCTTTGGTGCAGGCAGCAAACTCTTACGTAAACCATAATCCTCTCAGAGGCTCCTTCAGCGACTGTAAGACCTGTGCCATGGGCGCCTGCTGGCATCCCCACGGCCTTTACCCAGTTTGAAAATGGCGAGACTGTGGTTGCAAGGCAATCCCCCACCACCAGCTTTGTGCTTGCCACTGCCTCACTGGGTTTCAGAGCACAGGGCACCGCAGCACGCCGCCGTTCTACTGCTGGGCAGGACTGGTGCTGCTGCCCTCTGTGCTGATGGAATTGTGGGGATTAATCTCCTGCCGAGTTCACTGAGGCTAACGATAATCAAGTTAAATTTACACGATATGATCAGAGTTTAATTAGGTGCTGTTACACAACCCCTATTAATTACACCCTTACAAAATGCAGATGGGGGGGGGGGCTGTGGCCACGGGGTTTGGCTGATTTCAGGGAAGAGCCACACCGAAAGGCTCCGAGCACATCTTTCCTTAACAGCTTGCCTTGCCAGTGTTTAAGATGAAACAAAAGGCTGAAAAGCTGTAATCCCACAAAATGTCAATCTAGAAGATTAAAGGCCTCCCGCACGCTTCACAATCACCCTGTGTTTGCACCAAAAAAATCAAAAAAGCCATTTCAAATCCCCCAAAACCAGAATCACTGTCAGCTTGCTTTGCTCAAAGTCCTACCTGGGAAAGCTCAAGGTGACAGAAGTCATTTACTTCACACCGAGATATTAATTCAGCTGAAACCAAGGCTGCTCTTGGACACAGACACCTGGATGAGCTTCCTACATCCATGTTCCCTCTGCTCAGCACATCCCAGGAGAAGCCCTGGCACTGTGCCACTGCACTCTTGCCTATTTAATTAAAATCCCAAGAGGTACAAAGTGCATTTCTTTCTTCTCTTTTTCCTCAGAGCATTCCCTCAGCATCTCATCTTTGCACAAAACACAAGCAAAAGAAGCACCGTGTTCTGGTGAGTTGTACTAGATCATGATTATCTATCCCCACCAGCTACACAGCTATCCTGCTTTTTCTATAAACGTTAAAGCAGTTTGTCACAAAAACAGCTGAAGCGTGGCTGCACAGGACCCAAGAGAAGAATGTGCTGTTCATGAATGCCCTCTAGTTCCCATCCTACCACACTAGGCTGATGAACTGGACCTGGAGAAGTTTCACATTGCCATATAGGAATTCCATAGCAATCTCTGTGGTCTCCACAGAGCAGCCCTTCTTCCTTCAGAAGTCTTTCACTGCGGAAAAGCAGTGACAGCCAACCTCACACAGGGGTGAGAAGCAGCTGTCAGTGGGACAAGACATCCTCCCTGGCACAGCCCAGCGCAAGGGGCTGCACAACACCCCCTTGTGATTCTCTAGCAATACTTGGCCTTCATCCACACTTTCCTCAGATGCCTCAGTCCAAACCCCAATGCCCGAGAAAATGAAGACACTCAGTACAAAGTAAGTAAATAAATATAACTAGTAAGTATGCATTCAACTTTCCCTTCCCATCCCCCTCTCCCAGCCCTTTACAGACAGCTCTTTGGGAACACCTGTAATCTGCAGCAGAAGAGAACACAGTTACTGGACACCCCCTGCTCCAGAGGCACTCTGAGTGGGGCTCCAGGCCTGTACATCCTCACATGGTTCATGTTGATGAGGGACATTCATGTTTTAGTCTCCTCTAGACCTAGAGCTCCAAACCAAGACTATAAAAGGACCCTTGGTTTTCTGGAAGTGTGAGGCCAGCAGGACATCTTAGCTCTCCTGCTGGGGTGTCTGCTCAATTTAGGCACGAAAGACTGTCCGTTCCTCCAGAGAGGAGGAGGCCAGCCTCTTCTCCAGTGTAAGTAGTGATGGGACTAGAGGGAATGGCCTCAAGTTGCACCAGAGGAGGTTCAGGTTGGACATTAGGAAAATGTTCTCTAAGAGAGTGGTCAGGCACTGGAATGGGCTGCCCAGGCAGGTGGTGGAGTCACCGTCCCTGGAGGTGTTCAAGAAATATTTAGATTCTGTACTGAGGGACACGTTTTAGTGGGAAATACTGGTGGTAGGTGGGACTGGATGATCTTGAAGGCCCTTTCCAACCTGATGTGGGTGATACTATGACCCATCTTGTACAGGGGCTGGCTACAGTCCTAGCTGGGACCATGACATCCCACCCTCCCCACCCCAAAGGGATGCCTTGTGTATCCCCATGCCCTTAAACTCAGGCGCTCTGAAAGGAGACAGCAGGCTTTGGACAAGACCTTCAACGCTTCATCCACCGTTGAGGCACTTTTTGGTCCCATTCTGCTGAGAAGAGCAGCAGCGACACACTAACAAGAGTACAGAAATGCTCCTGAAATTAAGCTTTGATTCAGGAAACAAAGCTGCTCAGCCCACTCTGCTCTTGCTAATGTACTGACCTCGTTTTGTCAAGTCTGTTTTTCTCTTTGTCTTTGATGCCATTTTGGAAGGCACATCATGAGATTTTCATGGAGGCATCGCCTCAAAGTTGGTATTGAGACTGACTTTGTTCTAGTCCATTTAAATGAACGGGGGCATGATTCTGCTATAAAGGATAATACTATTTAAAGTTCCAGTGCATTTATTTCTGCAGCTTGTTAACCACTTTCACTGTGCTCCGACTACACTGTAATCCATTTATATTTTAATATAACAAGTTACAAGAATTATCAGCTTATAATAAATACACTCATCCCCTACAGCACTTGAAGATCCCTCCAATTTGTAGAGATCTTAACGAGTACAGGTACAAATAAACAAGGAAACTAACAGCAGTTACGTGGAACACCAAACTGCACAGTAGGTGCTGCAGGAGGTACTTCCTGGGCGCCTGTATCATCTTCATTACACTGTACTTTTAAATTACTTATAGTATAAGAGAGGGTTTGGAAATCATATTAATTGGTTAACCTTGTGCTTACTTTTGGAAGGATTTATATCCTTCAGTCTGTGCACAGTCAGTAGACCACTCTAAGGAAAGCTATTGATACCAGCATAGGAATACATCTGGGAAAAATGACTTACTGCACACTTAGGTCTGATCTTGATGCTGAAGCACACATGAAACCATGCTCACTGAAGACCACTCTGTGCAAGAGAAGGCTCAAATCTCTCGACCTATCAGCCTGCGGTCAACTGCAACATTTCTCCATATGCTGTCATCTTCCAAGGAGAGGAGAAACAGCACCATCATCTATTCACAGAGCTGCATCGCTCTTTCTCAGAAGTGTCTCTCCTAAGCTTTCGGCGCCTGCTCTCCTCACAACCAAAACTGAACCTGGAAGCTGTGAACATGAATCACCCATGAGAGCATCACCCATTGAACTTCAGCATACAGCTTCCATTGCTGACATACTGGAATCTCTTCTTCCTCCCACAAACTGCTCTGCCCAAAGTAACTGATGGACCCCATCAAATTGCTTGCACCTCTGCAACTTCTTCTATTGAGAACTCCATTCACATAAGGATGTTTGCTGCAGAGAGCTCAAGGAAAATAAAAGTGGTGCAAACCAGGAATCTTTTTACAGGAATCTGCAGTCTGGCCTCAGCTGCAGGTATGCAGAAAGACACCTGTAGCTCTGGACAACGGAGAATGTGGATAAGTCTCTGTCTCTCATGAACCAACAAGGATTGGCAAAACACTCTAAAAGCATAAAGCACTGGAAAAAGGACTTAGAAATGATTATAGGCTTCAGTAAATGCTAAAACTCCTGGGAGCAGAAGAAAGGAGAAAACTCCTTACAATGGCAAGTGAAGAGTTGGATTATTTATCCTAATGCTAGCAATCTAATGAATAAATTAAAAAAAAAAGGTAGTACAAGAGAAGCCATACTCAACTGTTTGAACGCTCCCACTTCCCCAGGGCACAGCACTGGTTAGTGGGTAGCCTGAAAATTGATGTTAAAGTAATGTAAGAACTGTGCACACGCACAGTGGCAGGGAAGGTTAGCTTTGTGGTTATTTCTTGACCCTCCAAGGGAGCTGTAGCTGGAGCCAGAGCTGCTGGCTCACAGCACATCTGCATTGCAGAACTGTAGGACCAAACTCAGCTTTAAACTAATGAAGCTTTGGCTTCATTAGTGTGGGAGTTTGCTCCAAGGTGGGCATCTCGTAGCACAGGGCTTCAGCAGCAACGCTGACTTAAAGTACTCCCACCCACTTCTGTCCTCCATGCTCCCTCCCGAGTCCCATCAGTAGGACATTTGCAGTGCTGCCTCGATTGGAACGGCAGCGGATGACTTTTATCCTAGATCAGCAGAGCATGTCATACACCTTGATGCTCTCTACCTGCAGGATTAACAGACCCAAAGGCAAAACAGTGAGCTCTCTTCCTTCTGCTACTTATTTACGTATCAGAGCCACAGGCCTTCTGGCATCACCAAGCACACCAGTCTAGGCCCACTGTAAACTCAAGTTAACAAATGAAATGTAATGCTGATTTCTTCATTCAGGGAAGAAACTTTGAAAAGGTCCACAATGCCTCAAAATGCAGTTTTTCCTTGGCAAGGAGTCATCTTCTTGTGAATTCGACATTCAAACAAGCTCCCTGGTGAAGTAAGCACAGGCTGCCTTTTAATACAAACATGAAACTCGCATTTAACTTATTAGCTGGGGGAGGAATACAGATGAGGGCTGGATGAACCTAATGAGTCATCGTTTCTGTAAGATAAAAAGCAAGCTTGTCTCAAAAAATCAATTCATTTGCTTTCATTGTGTATTGCAGATAGAAGTGCATAAACAATAAAAAGATTAATAAAAACACTTCCACCAATTGTTCTAGTCAAATGAAAAAGCATTTGGGTTATAAAAGAATGTTCTTTAAATACAGAAAATAAAACATGTCAAATGGTACAGTGTTTTGTGAAAGGCTGAAGGGGGAGACAAACGCAGATTAGTCATGCCTGAATGCAGCTCCCCAAACCAAGTGCTCAGAGCAAGATAAAGACACGTACATACCCAAAGGCACACATGAAAAAATAGGTCTATAGATTAGTTTCATTCTTTGATCTTTTACTCAGTTCCTTTTTTTTTCCAGCCTCACACCAGCCCTTCTTCCAGGTACCACCCTATGCATACTCTGCATCCTGAACATAGAACTCTTCCTTGCAAAATTCTGTGTGGGCAAACGAAGAGATAAAAAGCAAAGCAGGGCAAAAAACACAGCATTCATACTATTCAAAGAATCATGGAAATAAGCAAAATGCAGCATCGTCCTGCAGGAGTGTGCAAACTTCACCTAGCCTACTGCTGGAAGATTTCAGGAGCTGGGAGGAAAGCACCAGACAGAAAAGGTGTGCAAGACAGAAGCCCAGCAAAGCCTAAAGCCAGCTGAAAAAAGAAAGACAAAAACCCACTGAGACAGATGTCACTGAATACTCAGAACCCATAAAGAAGGAAAGCATGCACTCCAGCCGCCTGCACAGACTGTGAAGAAAACATCAGACTACACAAAAATCAGATGATAACATTCCTATGGTCACTGATTTGAGATACTACCAGAAAAATCCTTACAATCACCAGCACTAACAATTCTGAAAACACACAGGCTGGAAAGCCCCATGCCCTGCCAAGCTCCACGATCCTAGCCAGGCATCACAACAGATGTTGTGGATCCAAAATACCCATCAAGTGCTTCAGGGGGCAGCAAACAGCTAGGGCAGGTAAAGAGTAAGAAGTGCTAACAAAGTGTGAGGAACTTCCTGCTGCTTGCAGAAGTGTAATGGGGGGGAAAACAATGCTGGCTAAATATAAAGGAATTGGCTTAGCATAACAGATCAGTTATTACTGTGATGAGTGGAGCTATTATAATTTTATTTCAATCATAAAAAACAAGAAAAGATCCAGTTTGTGGCTAGTAAAACCAGGAGCTGTGAGACAGCTGCTACTCAAGATTACTTCTAACATGTTTGGAACCATTAAATAGGAAAGCGAGCAGTACACACAGAGCACAACATCTGATAGCCACACAGCAAGCCCTGGGCACGCAGCAGAACCGTCATCTCAGCTACAGCCATCCCACATTTAAACACAGCTGCACCTAACACACAGCAGACATCACAACAGTTGCAACACTCGAATCATCAGAAGCACCTTTGGCTTGGATTTCTGGGTGAGAGCATGCATTACATGGAGGGAAAAAAACAACACTGCACTGAGCGTGTAACGAAAACTTCTGAAGGAAAGCACACGAGTTGAGACAAACTGCATCTTGAGGACGAAGAGCAGCGGTTATTAAACAGCTCCTCAGTGGTGCTGCAATACGTACCCACACCCACAGCAGTTTTTTTTCCTTAGCTTTCACTGCTGTTACGCTCACTCATAAATCACTCTTCAATTAAAGAGTTTTAGTTAATAACACGCACCAGGCATCTAAGCCATGGAGCTACATGCACTAAAACCATTGTACAGTGTCACGTTCCAACCCTGAGCACCACCAGCTTTTTTCCAGGCCCGTGAGGAGTTTAGTGCTATTTTAAATTCACAGCAGACAGCATTCAGCTGATTGCTCCAAGAAACACTGGGCATCCACAGGTTCTCAGTGACAGCAAGGACGTGCCAGCCAGGAGCCTGCAGGACAAAGACAGTGTCTGAAACACAAGAGAAAATCCACACCAAAAAATCCTCAGCCCTGGGCGCTCACCAGTCAGTCACTAAGTGAGCTATTTGACTTTTCAGGCTCTTCTCCTTAGCCATCCTCCACCACAAGGCTTCACAATCCATAGTCCACAGTCCTGTCTTCTAGAAATGGGAACACCATGGGTTCTGCCCCTTGTTTTCAGAATACAAACTGGGAGACGAGAAACCCCAAAAAGTTGCCTTCCAGCAAAATTCCCATTTACCTTCCCCATACTTTTTCTTGCCATCTTAAAGGGCACTGAAGTCCCAATAGTTTACCTCTGTACTCTGTCTTAACCCATAACTCATAAGCAGTATTACACAGCACTGTAATTCATCCCTCCTAACAAAGAAATTCAAGGTACATCCCACCATCTCAGAAATTGACACTCTAGCATACACCTTCAAACACGAAAATCACTGTGGGAGCCCCAACCTACCTAGCATTTCCTTGTATCCTTTAAAAATCAACTGAGCCTCCCCTTGCAGGAAATATCAAGCACTGTTTCCTGAGAACTTTAAACAAGCAGCTTTTGTCTCCCTTAGAGTAAGAGTTGATCAGATCTAATGGAACAGTAAAGGCAGTTGGTCTGTGTTTAAGAAATATTTACACTCCAAGGGCTTGACCCGACCCTAAGAGATGAGTCAGAGCTACTAACAATGCTCCTTGTGTAACAGAAAGCTCAACAAATGCGCCCCGCATTTGCACAAAAGGAGATGCAAAGCTGTCAACCTACAAATAACTTCAATTGAAAGTTAAAACCAGAACTGGCTTTGTATTATGATTTACATTCAGTATTTCAGATCAATGGTTCTGCAGAGAACAACAGGATAAACACTTCAACAAGAACATCTGGTGCCTAAGTCCCCATGCAGCAAGCTGTGCCAGCACATCCCAGCCCTCACCCTGCCCCAAGCCACTCGATGGCTCTCACAGACCCTTTCCTTCCCTTGCTCTATGGGCAACAACCTACCTCAATTTCCATCACACCCACACGATGTTCCTGCACAATGACACACAGATAGCTCAGTTCTTCTCCATGTTACAGTCCCTGTCCTTTACTCACGGGAGCCATTACCAACAACACCCATCTGCAGGCTCTGAGTACATCCCATCAATAGTGTGGGCCATGAAAAGCCTAAGTGTACTTGATTTAACTACAATAACTGCAGCTTTTTAAAAACCACCACAATCACAGGAACAAATGTTTTTCTGCTAACCACTAAGTGAGAATATAATTTTTCAGCAAGCACAACTCCCCCCACCATGGGAATCCAATAGAAAAGCCTGCCATCTAGTTTGTCGTGCTGCTAATGTGGCATGACAAAACCACATCCTTAAATCTCTATCAGGTTGATAGTTACAAAGAACAAATTACACAGGAGGTTGTTTAAGCAGTGTATTACTATGCCCCCCCTCATACAGAAAAAAAAAAAAGTGCTATTTTGCTTTCTATATACTGTAGAGACTGCTTGAAGTGTGTGTGTTAGTCTGACAGGCGATTCCTGTTAGCAATATGATCATCAACAGCACCACCTTCTCAGCCAGCTGTTCACAGATGAATTAAATCAGGTATTGTTAACCATAAACCAAAGTCAGCCATCTGCAAACTGGACAGGCTGGATATCCACCAGTGTTCTGCAGACACACACACACACAAAAGGGAAATTATAAAAGGCAAAGAAAATTAAACTAATTTTGAGAAGCTACTGATTTTCCAGTCCTCAATTCCACCCCACCTCTCTCCACTATTCCCACCATTTATAATCTTAGGAAACATTCGATTAAATTTCTGATACAATCTCAGTTTCAAAATATTCACTTACAATCACTTGTTTTACCTAAACTAACAGTAAACCTACACAAACACACGATGGATCACCACTAAACAGAAACATGCACGTACTGTGCAGGCCACATCTCCCAGTTTTGTCTTTTTTAACAGCAGTTGTTTCAAATCCATTCTCAGTAACATAATGAACTTAGAGCATCACTTTAAAAGCACCACATCGTTACAAATTTTACACTGTTCTTTTATAGAAAATAAAAGCAGTGCAACAAAATACGGAAACTGATCACAGTTGTAGAGTAATCAATATTTAAACAACTGATCACAATCATTATTACATAATAAAACGTGAGTCACCAGTTAAGTTAGCCTAGGCTCTAACAGGGACATGAGTATAAACACTTAATAAAAAAGCTGCAATCAAGCTCTTGAAATATAATAAAGCTTGGCAAGTTTAAGGCACAGCGCAGCTCCCAGCAGAGTATCCCATGCAGATTGTTCCGACTAGTTTCTGTTCTTTGAGCTCCCAAGTCACACTGTAACTCCAGCACTTGACTGCTCACACTGCAGCACTTACCTCAGTGGATGTTTCAACTTCCAAGCAAGGCAAAATGCGGGGCTGTTTGACTGTTACTGTCCAGGAACTCACAAATTCTCTTTTTTCTCAGGGAGAACATTTTGATCAAAACATTATCTTCAAAGAGAAAAGATCTTCCTATGTCCAGCTGCTGAGACATTAGGATTTCTATACATAAATCAAGCCTCTCAGATTTTTGGTAATAATCTGTTTCCTTATTGTTCCTAGGAAATTAATCTAGCATCTAAGAATTGTGCCCTGTGAAGTAAAACAGAGCACTAGACCCAGGCAGTAAAGCACAACAATCACTTTCACATCCATACACCATTACGAGTTAACACAGCTACTGAATAACGCCACAGCTGAGTCTTGTAAGCTGCAGTATTCCTGAGCATTATTAAAGATATTATTCAAAATGTTCAGCACACGCATTGATTTAGTGCACTGTGTATTGCAGAGTATTCCCTACCAAAGTGAAGCACTTGTCCTACAACGTGCATGCTGCACACACTGGAGAACAGGGACCCAACACACCGCAATACAAACTACATTTGTATTTCAGTGCTATGAGATGTTAACTTTTCTCATCCGTAACCAGTTAAAGCGATTTGTATTAGCCTTACTCTCCTGTAAGTGTAGGTTTCATTGCTGATGCTTGACCATGTCCCAGCACAGTGTGTTTGTTGCACACACACAGGCTGAGGAGAGGAATGAGTTCTGGGAACACATTTCTCTCGCTACTGGGCATGGATCCCTAATTTGTTTCAACGTTGGGTACGTTTTACAAAAGACAACGTAGCAACAAAATCTTTCCAAGTCCTATATTAAGCAAAACACTTCAAAAAATACTCAACTAATACAACAAACCAAAAGCTCAAATTAACAGAAAGATGTGAAGTACAATAACTTAAAAGCAAACAGCTTTAGAAAAAGTTCTGTGCGCTGCTGGGACTGAGGGGAGAAGTTTTGTCTACATGCTGAACAGATTGTGGACATCAGCTCAAGACAGAAATGAGGTTTAGGCTGCTATTCTACAACACAACAGTGTCCCCATGGTTGTACTATGGAAAGTGTCCAGACAGAGCTGAGGAAGAAAAAGAGCTCAACATATTGTATCATTCCACAGTGTACAGTTTCATGCACATGAAGAGAAGCAAAGTTTCCATAACGTGATCACTGTGTTCTGCTTCATAAAGGACAACATTTGCAGACGGCTACAGCTTGTTCTCTCCCTTGTACCTCACTTGTTCCTCCACTGCTCATTAGTGCAGGTTATTGCTGTTACTGCTGTAGTTCACCACAGGCAATGCAGTTGCATCCTTCAGCAATTACCAAGTACAAACACAGAAGCAAGGACATAAATTGTGCCACTACGCCATTTCTTTTGCTTCAATGAGATTTAACAGTAGAAGAACAGAAAGACAAGCACTGCACTAATGAGACAAATGCTCTCAAAACAACAGAAAAGGAAAATAGAAATTAAATTTTATACCATAACAAAAATCACAATAGAAGATGAGGAAAGGTGGATATTCCACATTAGGAAGGCATCCCATGATCTCCTAAGGAACAGGTTCTAATTTTTAACTTACACAACCTCCCCAAGGAGTAATTCCACCTCACAGGAGACAAAGCTTGCCTATTATTTTGGACTCAAACTGTAACTGCAGGACAAGGTCACTGAACACATTTACCTCGTGTTGCTCTTAAAACAACCTATTCATCCTACACAAGGAACTGAACTGAGATGTCCTGAAAAACGAATTACTGAAGTCAGAAAGCAACATCTGGTTTTGACAGGAAGGTCAGAATACTTCAGAGGATGCTCCTAAGTGAGATTTTCAGAGATCATCCGCAGCTTTTTCTGATAGCTTCCAGATGCTACAGGTACAAAGCCACTGCCATAAAGAGCTGCCAGTTTGGGCCAATACCTTTATTCCACTTCTTCCAACAAAGCAAGCTCTACTTGTAGGAACCTGATGAATTAGCTTAAGAGAATGCAGATCTGGACTAATGACAGAAAAGAAATCTCGTCTTTTCCATTTTGTTTGGACAGCAAGTAAAGTATATTACTTTTTAAACAGCAATTTAGTTACTTTAAAACATAATGCTTGTTTCAGGCCAATGTTATTCTCAGAGCAGGCCAGAAGAAATACTAAGATTTGCAAAAATAGCTACGTGATTTGTTTTTTAAGTGTTTCATTTGAAACATGAAATCAGTTTCATGTGAATGCCTCCTCAGCTCAACATAGTAGAAGCTGATTACACCCACAAACAACTTCCATCAGCATTACAGAAAATACTGCTACACATCCAAGACAAGCACAGGTCTTATCATAACTGAACAGGGTTGAAATATCAGCCTGATCTCTGCATACATCTATTACACATTTTGAAGTGCTTTTCATTTGCAGAAAATATATTTACAGTCTGTAGGTATCAGATGATGATGGCTTTCCTTTTAGTCCTGTTTGCCTTCCCGCCACTGCCGACTGCCTTCGCTCCATGCTACATACACAAACATTGCAAGCACCACATGAACTGTGACCACAGCAACTATGGCAGCATAGAAATAGCTGTCTCTGTTGGACATTCCTAAGGTACCTGAGAAGATAAAAGGAGGAAAGAACATCAGTTATGAATGCTGAAACAGAAAATAGCTTCCCCCTCCCCAAAAGACCAAAATTCAATATACTGCTGTATCTCAAGCTGGAGCTCAAGAAGATACACAGAAAGAATGCACTGCAATAATTACAGATCTTGAAAGTGTTTCTGGAATAAAGCAACCCCACAAAACATTTAAGATTGAACACTCTGCTTTTGAAGTCCACAATTCAGAGTTCTACAACACCCACATTTTCTTTATTATCCTCCAGCATCAAATAAACCTCATCATCCTTTTTTTCAAAGCATAAACCTTAGCAGGGCAGGAAAATAGAGGGAGAAAACAACTGCACTGCTTATTTGCCACTGTACAAGGAAAAAATCGGTGGAAAAATAATTACTAATCTATAGTTCTACCTTCTTAACTTCGATTGTAAAACAACTCCTCATCACTCAAGATGGTACTTCTCACAAGAAATAAGCATTCAAATATCAGAAGACAAAACATCATTTTTCCTCATCAAGGAGTAACAAAAAAGACAAGTGCTCACACACCAGTAACGCATCCTTCCAAACAAGTCCAATCTCATCCATGCTGACAGCTTTGCCATTAAATGACAACAAAGGTAAGGCTCTGTTTACACATTGGCAAAAAGAACAATTCAGTGCACTACAAATAAATTCGGAAGTAATTTAGCAAATTTCTCAGCCTTGAGAACTACATACAGCAGTAAGCACAAAAGGAGAAGCATCCTGGAAGACCTTCCAACTTAGTCATAAACTGACAAAGTGCTCTTAAAAGCAGCTGACTTCAACAGCTGATGTTTGTAAAAGCAGGTATGATTTAAAATGCAGAAAAAATACCACTGAATAACATTATTCTGTCCTGAACACACATTTAATTGGCAACAGCTGCAGGAAGCCCATCCCTGATAATCCTGATAGAGCTCTGAGGAAGTGTGGTGTTAAGATATAATTTAGGTAAGGGGAACACTGCACCTGTACACAATATAAACCACTCTATAACAACAGTGAGTGTGAAATTGCAGACCACAATGCAGGGAAAGATGCACAGGATACGTATACAAGTTAGACATAACAGAGCTTTGTATAAATAAACTGACATTTTAAAGAGGAAAGAAAAACTTCCCTGTTTTAGCAATAGTAATGCTAATTGGTAGAGATGGAATTACCTTCAAATATATAAGCCTTTGATGAAAAATACAGCCCAACTGGCAATGTGATCATTAGAGCTGTGAAGAATAGAAGTGTTCTTAAAGTTGATGTTAATGAACCCTCATTTCTGAAATAAATAAGAAAAGTTACAGATAGAAGGAAGTCACAATATGCATGCCTGACACAGGACAAGAGCCTGCCTTGAACAGGAGAAGCAATCCAATTACTTCCCAAGAACTGAGGGCACTGGAAAAAAGTGCCAAAGGCTGAGCACACATTTACTAACTGCAACAGCAAACCACAGTACTCCAAAAGATGCAGGAATGGCAGTTAAAGTTCACCAGCAAGGTGAGCCACAGTATTAGACTGTTCTCTTCCTGTTTTGCTAATATTAACAACATAGGTGTGCTATTTTCACGTTATTAAATATCTAGTGCTAGATACAAATGCACATGACATACATGATGGTATTTCACATCAAAACTTGCCAAGTTCCCCATTTTCTTTGGAAAAAAGTAACTACAATTCCAGGCAAATGAGAAGTACCACAGCGTGGGGCACAGAGGGAAGTACACAGAATGACTTAACAGTTTGAAGCTGCAAATGAAGTTCCTTTTTTAGGTATAGTCCCTGTTTAAAATAACTTCTGTTTCCACTAAAAACCTTGGAGTAACTGTAGCAGTAATTAGAACATGGAGCTAGAACAGCATTCATAGCTTTTTTTTTTTTCTTCCCAGACCTAAACATAAAAGACCTTGAACAGGAGAATCAGGAGGGACTGCATTGTTGGTAAGGTCTCCCTGGACTTTGCCTGCTAGAACAGGTTTTGTATTCACAAAACAACACACAGAGCTTGTTTCTCTGTGTGTGCCTCTACCAGTTTTTAATCACTCTGCTTCGCTGACTCCATTATTTTATGCAGCAGTGAATGAGCATGTAAGCCAACCAACACCTCCTGGCTTCCAAAGATCACCATAAACAATGACAAGTGTCCTTCAGACCTTGAAGCACAAATCCCTACCAAAGCCAATTCAAGTCAGGGACACACAATTTTTATAACCCCTGGACATCTGCAAAGGTTCCAGGCACCTGGGGCAAATGCACTGCTTGAAATGTTTTACCCTCGATGTTTCTCAGGAAAAGTGGGAATAAAAATCAAGCAAACCCTCACTCTCTAAGAGTCACAAAAAGATTTGTAGCCACACAGCTTTTGCACTAAAGCCAGCATCACTTGTGCTGATTAGGCCACGTTACACTGACATACATTCAAGCAGCTTAAAGAAGAGATGCTCAGAATCTTTTCCCTTACTACAGTTTGGCCTAAGCTTTCTCTCTGTGAAAAGAATAAACACATTGAAGCTTCCCCATGCCTTTCCAACGCAAATGAGAACCTACTCTCTATTTAGGCTCCCTGCTCAGCCCCTAACCGTGGATGTATGACAGTACGACCAGCAGCTTACTCCCCAGGCACCGACAAACACGTCCCTCACAGTGCCATACACTCGCTGCTCCCTACGCACGAGAAGCAAACGCTCGCCGTACCACGGAGCTCCTCGCCGCACACCCGCCCCGCTATCCAGGGCCTGCCAGGGGCACGCAGCACGGCCCCGCTGAGCCCGGGCCTCCCGCACGCCGCGCCCGGAGGCAGCTACCCCAACTCAGAGGCACAAACACAGGGAACGCCTCCCTCCCGGTTCAGGCTCCCAGCCCTCACCACCCCGCCAGTGTCCCGTCCGGTCCCGGGTCTTACTGCCGAAACTCGGGCGCGAAGGCCGCGTTCAGCGCCGCTTTGTCGTAGCGCTCCATCACCACCCCTCAGCGCCCCGCGCTGCCGCCGCTTCCGGTCACCTGATAGCACTGTCTGCGCTTCCGGTCACCTGACCGCATTACAGCCGCTTCCGGTCACCTGACCGCACACCGCCTGGCTGCCGGAGGGCCACGCGCGTGCGCACAACTGGTGCCTCGCGCCGCCGTCTCCCTGGCAACCGCGGGCGAGGCCCGCTGACGGAGACAGCGAGCTGCTGCTGGGGACAGCGAGCGGGAAGCGAGGGTCGACCAGTGGAGAAGGAGCCGTCCAGGTGTCCTCCTCTCCTGGCAGCAAAGTTGCTCAGAATTTTTTTGGAAAGTCCTCTTTGCGTCCTTTCGGCCCTCAAACATGAATTCGTCGCCCAAAGGCTGTAGAAAAATGCCTTCTGCTGCCAAAGGAGGAGCTTCTGGTCATGTCCAGAGGGAAACGGCCCCTGCTGTAACCGAGACGTGACGGAGCAGCGGGTCTCAGTGCTGCAGCACAGCCAGGCCTTCCCACATAAAGCCCGCAAGCTGCCTGGTGCAGCCAGGCTCCTTGGTTTACCCCCCTGCTAGGGAGGGGATGCACATCCAGCTCTCCTGCAGATGGGTGTCACGACATGCTGCAGCAGGAGCAGAGTGTGGGTACAGAGTTGTTGGTGCTCACTGAGCAGCTCTGGCAGCAACGCAGAGTGCTGCAGCCTCCAGACAATAGTTTGTGGAAGCTGTTTGGTTGAACGCTGCTATCTCATCTGGTCTCATACACAGCAGCAATAGGATACGTGTCCCTTTCATGGTGAGTCCATGTTGCTGTCTTACTGCCCAGCCAAGCCAGATGTGAATCCTGTGAGTCAGCACCTCCACACGTGACTCTTCTTGTGTTTTCCTGCACACAGCCCTCATTTCTGCAGCCTGTTGCTGCTCCTCCTCCCGGCGCCACGCAGTTCATGACCTGGCACAGCAGCTTCATCCTCTTCTCAAGGCTGTCCTTCTGTCCTCCTGTGCAAGCAGCAGCAGCCAGGTCCCTTGCCCCTTCAGGCTGCTCAGCAGTGTTTGAGCAAGCCCTAGTGATGACAAAGTCCAGCTCAAATGCAGAAGCAGGATGTGTTTATAGATTTCCTACTGAACAAAAATGATTTGGCAAAAACATCCGTGCAGAGTTAAGATATGTCAGACAACTGAAAAATGTGAATGTAGGTGCCACAAGCATTTAATCAGTGGATACGTTGTGTTCTTTCCACTTCCACTTTGACTTCCCTGTTTGTTTCCCTGAAACAACAGTAACATAAGATAATTTAGCAACAAAACAAGGAAATATATAAGTAGAATGATTTCACATAAACTTACCACAGAGATGCTATCAATCATGAAAGGGCAGCAAGTAACTCAAGGCCTAATAGCCTAAGTCATTTATTTTTAATACTGAGTTACCTCATATCTCAGCACACAGATTCACTCATTTGCTAGATGAAAAATAGTTTTGCTGAATAATTTTGTGCATGTTTCACTACTTTTCTTTCATGAGCACTTAAAGGAAATACAGCATGATTCAAAAATTTTCGTAACTGTGAAAAAAATTGCCTTTTGTTTACTTTTTTTCTTTCAATCCTTTAAAAGATCAAGAACTTACTAGGTCCTGCCTGAGCTCTTCAGTTTTCATACACTGAGTATTCTGAAATTGCTAGCAGACCAGAGACTTTTGGACTATAGAGCAAACAAAAAATTGTCCTGAAGCAGAGATGGTGCTGCGAGCGCAAGAAGCTGCAACTAAAGATTGGTTTATTCGAGCACATGATCCTCCATGACAGTCATTGGTGGATGCTTGAAGAGTAAAAACACAGAGCACATACAGAGCGATGTCTTTCCTGGTATGTGGTCCTAGCAAGGTGCTCCACAGAGAACACTGCCTGATGGTGAGGGGCTCCAGCAAATGGCAAAGCAGGGAGAAAGCCTGTTAGCCTAACTCTGGCCACGTGTTCCCAAGAGTGTGGAGCAGCTCCCTTTCTCTCAGCCTCAGTTGTGCTGCAGCCCCTCTCTCTGCTCCCTGTGAATCACCTTGCAGCCTGACCACAAAATTAAAAGGAACTCAACAATACAAACCATTGTGTGTCTGCAGAAGTCAGTGCGTTTGGGCCCACGTGAAGCAGGGAGTGCATTTCAAAATCTGGATGGAGAAAGGAGGTTTTGCAGACTGAGCCCTCTGAACTTGCTGGCGTCCAGAGGCTTCATCTCAGGGATGGTGCAGAGCAGCTGGGAAGTGCTGCTGGAGCAATACCATCTAGTGGCAGATGGAGAAAGAGAGTCATCACATCACGAGCAGAGCTGAAAAAGGGAAGATCTCAAAGACAGTTTTGAAGAACAGAACCACCTGCTTGTGAGGATGTATGCATACATGTAATAATCAGGGTGGTTTTTTCCTTGATGATTTGTCAAAGCAGAGCATATAAGTCAGATGATCAGAACAGGAGATGATATGGGGAAGGAATGGTGGTTACAGGAACCAGAATAGACACAAGTTAGAAGGGCTGATCCTGCAGAAGTGCCAAGCGGTCCCCAAGATCCAGATTTCAAAATGACATTTCCTAGCAGCAAGCAGTGCTGAGTAGAGCCTGCCTTGAGGCTGCTGAGCTCTTATTTAGCTGTAGGAATGCTCTTACATGTTTATGAAGTAGCCCAGAGGTGCAAATGAAGAAGAGCAGGTGTGGGACACAGCTTTATTTCAGGTCATGGTTTGCCATGGTCAGGGGAAAGATGTGTGATGCTTGTGACTAGATCTCAAGTGCAGAGGGACAATTCCTATCTAGAGAGCTGGCATCTGTAAGGCACGATATCATCTTTATTACAGCACCTGAGAGACTGAGAAAACAAACTGATAATTCTAGAGGCTGTGAGTCTCTTTTGCTCCATAATAAAGGCTCTGTGCCAGAAAACTGTCCCTTTTTTCCAGTGATGCCAGTTGATATATGTGAAGATGTTATCGCTTTCTACCAAAGCCTTTCATTTTCTTTAAGTTATTACAATTCCAGCAGTACTGCAAATACTCTCTGACTGTTTTTGAACTTCTGCACTACAGGAAGAAAGAGGTGTTTATTCCCAATACTGCAGTCCAAAAGTCCAAGTTCTCAAAGGAAAACATAGAACATGTTGCAGAATTGGGCACCAGTTTTAGATTTAGAACCAGCCTATCACTAATGCTGTGGTTTAACAAAGAAACCATATATATGGGCTTTATGGGAGTACAGTCTCTGTTACAACCCTGTTGCCCGTTCCTAGGATAAATCAGAGTAAAGAGCTAAGATGTTCTTATTAGCTAATGGAGGTTAGAAGTCTCCCAGCCTGATTTCCACCTCCAGCTATAATTACTGTCATTTTTCAGAGAAAACATAGGGCTACTGACAGAAATGGCTGCCTTCCACTCACATTGTGAAATACCTGAGGCAACTACACTAAGAGTGGGAAAGGCTCCATTCCCACAGCTGATATAAATCAACCCATACTTACCAATTACAAGTGAAACTGTAGATAATGAACTCAAGTGAAGAGGAAGAAATTCCCTTTGTCTGTTCTGGCAAATGGAACGGATCGTACATGTTACAGGAATTAGGTCAGTATGTGACATTATGGTGCTGCCCAGGCAATACTGACTATGCAGTCGAAGTTGTACATTTGTCTCACAGGTTTGAGGTGTGCTTTTCCAAAACGTAGAGGTGCACAAACACACACACACACAAATACGTACACACAAACTTCCCACTTCTTTTTGGCTTATAGCTTTAGAAAATAGAAGGGGCCATTGTGGAAATGGAGAATGATGGAGGCGATGTTTCTCTTCTACAGAGTTATAAAAAAAAAAAAAAGAAGAAAACAAGAGTCAATCATCCCAATCAGGGTGTCAGGAAGCATGGGAAAGTCCTCAGAATTTGGAAAACCTCAGAGAGTTCACCACGATAACCTCCGAGCTGCAGACTGACACGTTTGTCAGCGGGCTGCTGTGACATTCAGCACCCAAGTTCTGCCGCAGAGCCTGGAAGGGCTGGGTTTGCCACCAGCACCAGGCTTGCCTTGGAGCTTAGGGCTGGGTGAAAATCCATTCACTGACAGTAACTCGATCATGGGAGCAAAAACCAGAAAAAAAAAGTCACATCTAACTAATTTCACAGAAGATTATTAGATAAAAATTCACAGCACTGTTTAGCTGAGACAGACTACAAGCTGCTTTCCACCTTTGCCAAAAGGATTTTATCACAAACAGGAGATTTTTTTTCTAGGTAATCCATATGATTTCCAAAAAAAAAAAGAATCTCCAGCCAAAACAGTACAGCTGGGACGCTCCAAGTGCCCAAGAAAAAAAGCATCAGCAACTGGAGACTTTTGTACCTCCATATCCAACAGCAGAGGCATAAAGCAACAGCTGCGCCATCTGTGTTTATCCTGTGTTAGTTTATCTTCACTGTCCGATCCTCCGGCAAATTTCCCTGCCCCTGAACCAGAAAACCAATTAGTGGCAAGGCACAGGCAAGAGCCCTCCCCGCCATCATCCCTGTCATTTCATTGCCAGCTGGCCCTGGAATTGGTTTAGGCTGCAGCAGCCAGCACTCTGCAGGCACCCAGCACTCTGCAGGCACCCGGCGTGCACAGCTGAGCAGCACCAGCTCCCAGCAGGTGACGTAGAAAAGGTTGTGTTTTCTTGCAGCATTTGCAAGCACCACTGGAAGCAAGATGCTGGCTGGAACAAATACATCCAAGGCAATTCCTTGTACCAGCAGAGCAAGTTTTGAGGTTGGAATGTGCACCACTGGACAGGGCAGGATGAGGACAGGGCTGGAGCGATGGGGAAGAGGGATCTGTCAGCGTGAAAAGCAGAGGATTCCGTGACAAACATTAAATGGAGTCCCCCACTGTACAAACACAAACAAATTGGAAAAAGCAGCTGTTTCCTGACCAGTTCAAGAGATGTGTTTTATAGCATTGGAAATGCGTGTGTGGCTTGTGGCTTGTGGCTTGAATAATACCTGCTCATAAAAAGGATGTTGTTTTATGCAATGGGAACTGAAGACTTCATGCCTGTTAGCCCTGCTCGTACTGTGCTGCTGTGGGCTGACAGCCCTTTCCCTTCAAAAGATAGTTTCTATGGTAGGCTTACAGCCACATCATGCTTGCAGGGGAGCACAGAAGGAGCAGGAAGAGTCCAGATCTCCAGTGACTTCTTCAGAAGTGTAAACCATTCCCCTTTGGCTTCAAGACTGAGACTGTTAGCATAAAATAAGAGGGAAAACCTCTTTTGTATTAGGGCTGGATTATGGCCATACCCATACGGCTTTCCTTCTGTCACAGAAGGTTTTTCTGCTGCCAGACAATCAAGATGGCCAAACTGCTATGTTATACCCTTCTTACCCACTGCGTGTGGTCATATGGCAACAGGGCAGCACTGATAGCATTGTCTCCCCTGCTACCTCTGCCAGTTTGAGGAGGTTCATGGCCCTTCAGCCTTTGTCTCAGGGAACTAGTCCTGCAATTTCATCAAAGAACCATCTGCATTTTACCCTCATCTTGCAGAGGCAGAAACAAACATAAAAGTCCCACATGCTTAGTAAGGCTATCTGTTGGTTATGAAAGTAACACAAGGAACCAAAAGCACAGCTCAGTGCTGTGATCCCTACACCTGGTGTAGGGAACCTGCTTAGGCAGGGGGGTTGGACTCGATGATCTCTGGAGGTCCCTTCCAACCCCTACAGTTCTGTGATTCTGTGACTGTGGTCCATCCAGAATGGCTGAGAATGGGAGTGAGAATATAATTGTTATCATCATTCATATGCATGCATGTGCACTGGTTGAAAACTGTTCTGTGTGCCAACTGTTCTGGGCTTTTTTGTTTTGCTTTGCTTTGTTTTGTTTTTAATACTACAATTCCTTCAGTTACTTCTAATGTTTAGTCCTCAAAAGGACAGTACTGGGGTAAAAGTACTTCCAAAGCCCACCGAGAGACATGAATGCAAATTCTCCGTTCTGAATATAATCCAGCTGATAAAATATAGTGCTCATTTTGGTTAGGAAAAGCTCTTAAAGTCCAAAATTCCTTCAAAATGAGTTTTAGAATTCAAAGGTTTCAGACTCCAGCCAGATCCTGGCAGACCTCACAACATCCTTTGATAAACGGCTTGGAAATCTTTGCCCAAAAACTGTGAGCAATTGGCAGGAGAGAGTAGAGATTCTGAGCAGTTGTCCCTCACCGTATTTAGCTGCATACCTCCAGGACTCCTACAGTATTATCCGACTTCAGGTGAGCTGCAAGACTTCTGCTAAGCAGAAATGCTGCCTGCAGAAAGATAGATAGATAAAGGAGTACAGATACGAGTGCTTCAAACGAGAGATAAGAAATAACAGTTCGGGATAAATGATCCATCACCACCACAGGAAATACTGTACAAATATACTGTGTGGGAAGATTTTAAAATCTGTCCTTTCTCTGCTGAAACAGTCTTTAAAGCGCATGATTTCCAATGAGCTTCGCAGCAATTACAAGAAAATTACTTTCCCTCCTCCCTGTTCCTGAAAATCTCTGTTTTACTTTCATTGGAACTGACACAGCAAATGGTCCCTGTTCATCCTGTGTCCTGGAAAGCACTGCAGAGATCCAGTAAGCTGCACCAGCCCCATCACAGCATGTATACAATTTGTTAAAATTTACAAAATTACCAGCTTTCCCCTATCTTGTTACACACTGAGCCATCTATCAGTATGTCACTGATGTTATTTGCATTCTCCAATAAAACAAATAGCAACATACTTGTAGCAATAGAAGATGCCAACAGTTTAGGATGTAAGCCAGACTTCTTCAACTCAATTAAGAGAGAGCTAAATTTTAAGCAAGACTGTAGCTTCAATCTGCCCTTTGCGTGTGGCATCTTAATTAGCTAATAAAAATCTCCGAGGTCAGCTACGCTGACAGGAGTTATTTGTTCTGATCCAGTATTCACCCACAAGACATTTGAGTCCTGCTGGAGCCACAGTTTGTCTTTCAGGTGACAGAACACTGCTCGAAGGAGGCCAGCATGGCCTGCCTGTAACTCACTGAGAGCACAGCTCCTGGTTTCTCTGTCAGTGCAGACAGAGAAGTGCAAGCAGGGTCTCTTTGCCCAGCTTTCCTGCTGGGTGCAAGGAAAAGCAACTCGAAATTAGAAAACATCCTGTTCCCTCTGTCAAGCATTTCCCCAATCTAGTGTAAGATTGCTGCTCCTTCCCCAGATCTGCAACTGAGCTGACTTGTGGAGCAGAAGTAGCACACAAGTGGTTCTCCACGGGGCGCAGTGTGAAATGTCTCTCTCAACCCAACTCATTAAAAATTACAGACAAGCATTAAAGTTAGGAATTAAACAGATTAGAAATTGTGAAACACAAAAAGCTTCCAAGAAGAATCACTGCGTGCCAGTTATGCCTGGAGGCTGCAGGGGCTGAAGTGAACGGTACGCATGAGAGTACAGCGTGTGCAGCACACGGCAGAGTGAGCATTAGCTCAGCAGTAGCCCATGGCTAGATGGCAGATGCTTTCGTTTCACCGATGCCCGCCAGTGATAGGGCAATTATTTTCTAAATAAATAATACTCACATTTCATTGAATCTTATGCTGCTTTGTTGCAGGGAGGCGTTTCCCTTGCTCTGCTTGTGAATGTGTCTGCTGAGGTTAGTAGGGATTTGGCCTCTGATGGGCATTTAATGAAATCTTGTATGAAGACATGGTAACTGCTGCACGCAGAGAAACAAACATGCTTTTTGCTGGCCGACTCTCCTTCAGTTTAGAAGTTCCCATTCAAAATTAATCTCATACGCTGAAAAATTGATACCATTATGATGTGTGGTTATCAGCAAGCTCAATTAAGGATCATGGTGTTCTGGCAGAACGATGATCTCTCTCATCAGAGCACAAACTAGCAAACATTGCTGCGTTTGGACTGAAGAGCTGCAGCTGAAGAGGAGCAGGAGGACACGTCTGGAAGCGGTCTGAGGAGTAATGACTAACAGCCTGTGGAAGCAAAGTGAGAAAGGAAAAGGTGGAGGGTCACGCAGCAATAGCTGATGTTAATGCTGATAGCTTATCTCATATCTGTTGGCTGGCCACAACATAAAAACTGCCGTTAAATGTCCTTGGGGACTGAGTCAGCTCCAGTGTGATATTCTTCTTTGGCAGGGGTTATGCATCATGGGAACGGGCTGCCCTAAGAGCGACAGAGAAATCCCTACTCTTGGATGTTTTCAAGACTCAGTGCGGTAAGGCTGCAGCTGAGCTGAGCGAGTGGTGGTGATGATCCTGCTTGGAGCTGCAGTGGGGACCAGAGCTCCCTTCCAGCCAGCACTGCTCTGGATCTGTGACTGAGGTCAGCTCCCGCGTTACAAACTGAAATGGACACGCTGGAAATCCTCTGTAACTGCAAAGGAAAACTACACTGTCTGCACAGCGTACAAAACTGCAGTCGGTGATGGCTCAGGGTTAACTCCGAGTCTTGTACTTGAACTCTGGCTGTTGAGCCGCTTCTGAAGGCACAGCACCAGCAGACACTGTCAGTGCCGCCTCTAGGTGGCGCTGCGCAGCAGGGAATGGCCCGCTGGGGCATCGCGCCGCGTTCCAGCGCACGCACGGCTGAAAGGCCCGACCTCCAAGCGAGCTGCCCGTTTCTTCAAATCGGTTTCTTTCGGGCTGTTAAGCTATGGGAAGTTAGCTCAGCCACATCGCATGCCATAATTTACTAGCCACTGCGTAATTCCAGGTTGTATAACCTCCCAGCCCCTGCCCATGTCCTGGTGAGGACCTCGCCGTGGCAGAGATGCGCTGCTGCACCATCAGCGATGTCAGTGAAAGGTTGCACAGGAGCCCAGAAACAGCAGGAGGTGCAGGTAGTACCAATTTAGACTTCAGTTTGGATGTGGTGCTCAGGGACGTGGTTTAGCAGAGGTTCGGGTAGAATGGTTACATTGTGGTTGGACTTAATGATCTTTAAGGGCTTTTCCAACCTGAGCAATTCTATGATTCCATTCTATTACCCTCTATCTAAATAATCTGTGTCTCGCTGGGATAGTTTCTGTTTCTTTTAAAGGTAATGCAATAGTGCTGAAATTACAGGCTGAGGTCTGTAAAATCTGTCCTACTAGCATTAGCACCATTTGACCAGCTGGAGCCTGACCCAAAGGCAATAAAAGCATAAAAGACTGCCATTGCCTTGGCTGAATATTGTCAGATTACCGTGACCACACTGCAAGGGGAATCTGCACCCTGCAATAGCTGTGTGCAGGCAGCCAGCCCCAGGGTGCCAATTTCCCAAGATGGAATATCTCATCTCCCCAGACACCAGGTCAGTACAAACATGCTTCTCCTTTGATACACAAAAGCATAATTACAGTTTGTGGAAGTGCTCCAGGAAGAGTGCTGATAGTTTTCACCTGCAAAGAAAAGGCAGCTCACAGCCTTTTGCTTCCCCCTTTCTTTCACCAAATCTCTGAGGAGCTCCCCCAGAGATCATTTTTTCACTCAGCATGTCACTGCAGACCAGCAGAGCAGGATCCACAACAGGCTGAACAGTTGGTGCTCAGCCTATGCAAAATTCCATCCAAATTCACACTTACTCTTACTTTTCACTCTTTTTTCACTCTTCCTCTTACTTTTCTCACCTCTGGGACTCGACTCAGCTGGTATTTTCAGAGCTCACAGAAGCCAGAGCAGCGACTACCCTGTCCAACCCATTTACCCCATTTTAGTGACTGGAGTCACCATCCCAGATTGGGAAGAAGTAGGTTCTCCCTCTGGAATACATGACAGAAGTTTAAATCCCTCCCTGCCTTGAATATCCAGAAATGATTGAGTCTGGGGTAGCTACTCATTCACGTATGAAATGAATCTAAATTCCAGTCTCAAAATTCTGAATTGAAACTCAAATTAACTGGAATAGCGAGTCTCTGAGGAGTGAAATCACTCAAGGGGGAGTATAGTATAAAATCCATAACCATCACTGACACTCAGTACTCCCAAACAAATGAGTTAGTTCCTGCAACAGAGAGCCACGGGGCCTTTTCCTTTCATTGCTTTACCAAGTACCTGATCTCCCCACAAAAAGCAGCACAGTTTAAGGGGAAGAGACCAGAAGCCTTTTCCCGCTTGGGGTCTCACTGGGGCAGCAGGACTGCCTGCACACAGCAGGGGGGTTGACACTAGATGATCACTGTGGACCTTTTCAATTGAGGCCATTCTGTGATTCTGTGACTGGGGCTCTGCCATGTGGTGCCAGCTCTGCCTGGCTGGAGCAGCCAGGGCTCCTGCACGAGGGATGCAGTCAGCTTGCTTGAGGGAGAAGCTGTGTTTTGGAACAAATCTGCTGATGGAAAGCCTGAGCTGAGGGCAGGTCCCTAGTAGAAAGGGATTCCCATATAAAAAAAGAGGTTGGAATCACAGCTGCTCTCTTAGGCAGTTCCCTGCTTTTCTCATTTTATGCAAGGAAAGGTCATTAATACTTTTAAAGTTCTGCTCGGTGGCTGAGAGTTACAGCAGAACTCCAACTAGCAGAAAGATTTTCAAAGAATCAACATTGGTCTCTCACGTGCGAAGGTCTGGATGCAGTGCTGTTCTTCCAGGCATGTCAGTGGATACTGCACACATCTGGGTGCTCCTCTGCAGCCACCTCCAGGGCATGCAGTCAGGGCTGTGTGATGGAAACCACTCATGGACTACAAAAGCCAGGGTGGTTCTGCTCGTTATGTCAGTGTTATGTAACCAAACCAGAGCAGTGAGATAAATGGACCCTTATTCTTTTTCCTTGCCATATGGCTGTTGTGAAATTTTTCATTATCACAAGTAATCAAGGTGATGTCACGCCTCATTCAGTACACCATGCCCCAAAATATCCCGGCTTGCTCCTCTCAATAGCCAAAGAAATATTGTGTTCTGCTACTCGAGTTTTAATTTTGCAGGCTTAGATCCCAACACAAGTCTGGGCTGGCTTTATGAATTCCGATGAGGATGCAGCTTAATGTGGCAGTCTGATAGAAACAGACTGAAGGGAGGCGAGGATTTAATAGCCATGGCCCAAGTGCTCAGCTGGTAATGAAGAAGGCTTGTTATTACTCATTTGCATTGCATAAGAATGAGATCCAGGTCCAGGCTTAATAAATTCCTTCACATATGAAATAACCTTCCTATTTTCTTTCAAGGGGCTCTAAGTCCAAATTCAGAGACAAAAATGCAGGCACTGATGGATGAAAGGGATGGCTGAGCACCAATCAGCCTGGAGCAACTCTTCTGGGCACCAAAGGCAACAGCAGCACAACCAAAGGCAAAAGCAGTCTCTCAGAGAGAAGTTGTGTTACTGCACGTGGAAAAAAATCCCTGCAGCAGTGGGGATGGTGTGGCTGTGAGCAGCCTGGCTGCGAGGAGCTGCAGGTGGGTTTGCAGGAGTCTCCCCACAGTCGCTTCTCTGGTGTTTGCCCTCAGAGAGCAGAGAACGCCCTGTCCTGAGGGCAGTGTCTGCTTGATACGCAGGGCTCCGGGCAGCCTGGCTCAGCAATGGCTCCTGCAGATCCTGTCTGGATGGAAATAGCAATTATTTTTCCTCAAATACAAGTGCTTTTCATACTTCTAGGTGCTCACGCTCAGGCATCGCATTGACCTAGCGAGAGGCATCGCACCACAGCAGGAGTGTGAATGCTCTAGGTAGGCACTCTCAGAAACCAGCCTAGATACCAGAAGCAGCGTAAGTGCAGACGCAGTGCTGCTTCTGAGTTAAATGAACCTCTCAGAAGGCACAAACCGCTGCAGAGCTCAGTGGGCAGCTGGCAGAAGCTTGGATTTCTTCACACGGCACCTGCTGTGCCATGTCAGCACTTCCCTGAATGGAAAGGAGCAGCGAGCAGCACACCTCGCCTGCCCTGCTGTGGGCAGTAACAGCACAAACCCTTCACAACAGCTACTGCAAAGCTTCAGACTTTGGGAGAGACAAAGCTACCCAAGAGCAGCATTGCAAACAGGTACCCATGGAAACGTGTCAGTGGCTTACATCCATCTCAGCAAGTCCTGGAGCAGCAGGGGACTGGGGAACAAAGCAGCAGGCAGAAGCCTGCTGGCATGACCAACCTGTGTGCCCCTCACAGCTGCAGCCCTGCACAATCAGCACCATCAGTTCTGCAGGCTTTTGGTCCATGATATCCACACGATGCAACGCAAAGTTCACACACTGCTACTTTTCTCAAGTTGTGCACAAGAGATAAGAGGTTGGAGTTTATGTGATGCTTCCCTCTTGTTTGACTGGGAGCTGTTCAGCACAGCTGCGTTTCTGCATGGAGCTCTGTTGGCAGGAGCAGCCACTCACTAACTTCTGCAAGCCAATGTCTCCAGTGCAGGTCCTAAATGGAATTTCCAAAGTGACTTCCTCCACAGCAGCATGCTGCTGCTCCACAAGCAATGAAGGGGTTGATGGAAGGAGTCCCATTAGCCAAACCCTAGGAGTCTGCGCTTCATGGGGCTTTCTCCTGATGCCAAGGGGAGCCTGAGCCCATTCTGCAGGGTCTCCTCACAGAGGGAACAATGCCACCAGTTACCTTGCTACATTCTTTCCTGCTGCCTGCTTTGGTGCAAGGTTTCTAGAGGGAGCAGCCCCCCCCACACCTGCTTAGCTTCCCCCAGCCGTCAGCCAGTCCAGCTGTGGCTGATAGAGGGTCAGAAATGCCACTTGCCCAGCAAGCCTTCCTTCTCACCACGAGAACTGAATTGCTCTTACGTTTCTCCCAGATCCATCTGCTTTTGGAACAGCCTAGCCAGACATCACAGGAGAAGAAATAGATCTGTGCCCATTGCTGTCAGGGTCTTTCTAATGAGCAGTCTATTATGGTCAACAGCAGGAACAATCTGAGAGGCAGAGAAAAGCACTTTTGAAGCTGAGGCTTAGCTAGCAAAATACTCCTTTCTACAAAGATTTCAACCATCAGATCTAAACTCAGAAGTTTGGACTGTTCTCACGTTGCAGACATGGAGTATGCACAAGAGCTGAATGGGAATAAATAGCCACCCGTGAGAGCAACAAATCACTGCAATCCGATCTTGATTTGTACTCGGGCTTTAAAGACATTTTAATTAAAGAAAATGTAGAAATTGTAAGTACTTACTGTTTCTGCAATGACAATATGGAACATCATTTATGGATGTGCAGGGAGATGCAATAAAATATATTTGGAGATTGAATTTATTGCTGATTTATAGCTGTGGGTGCAGAACAAGCCTTACCTCCTTACTGTGCAGCTGCTCCTGCCTCACATCACTGTTTAGGGACTGGCTGCATGGAAGATTTCAACCAGGCTAAGGGAGAGAGTCTCATTGAAAAAGAAAGTAAAATGCTTTCAGAAGCAGCATACTAAATTAATGTTCCAGGCAGTTTAGAAAGCATCTGTGCTTGCTCATTTAAAAAATAAGACTGCCAGGGTTGGAACATGCCTCCTTCCATCACACCTTCATTTTGGGCTTAGGAAGGCACTCTCTCCCAGCTCCAGGTGCGGTGGTGCCAGCAGAGAAGATAGCAGATATCCACAGCTGCATGAACCCACTTCTCTCAGTTGGGCTCTGAAAGGATGACAAAGCCATCAGCCTGAAACCCACTGCTGGGAGAGGCCTCTTTCCCAGCGTACAACCCATAGGTGTACAGAGATTAGGCTAAGTAGGCTCATCACTGTGGAAAGACAATAAATGAAAAATGCTCACCGGTGTTGTAGGCTCACACCAAACTCCACAAGAAGCAATCTCCAGAAAGAGAACCTTCCTCAGCGGCAGTCAGCTGTTAAATGGGGTCTAGGAGAGCTGCAGCCAGGCTCCACCCCTTCTGGTAGCACAGGTGAATTGCCTTCACCCCTGTTCCTGTGGCTGATGCATTGCTCGCCTCAGGTGGTCAGTCAGGTTCAGGCTGTGACCGACAGTTCCCATGTGCCCAGCCCTTCCTGCTGAGCAGCCCAGGTCTCACTGCAGGGAGCAGCTGTGGCCATGCTGCCAGCCTCTGCTGTGGTCAGGCACCTGCAGGGCTGTGAGAGGACACAATTAGGAGAAGCGAACCTCTTCCTACTGTAGTCCTACAGGACTGCTGATGTTGGTCTGGCTAAAAGCAAGATTGAGGTGAAGGGCAGAAGGGCTGGCAGCCAGGGCACAGGAGGATGGAGGGGACAACTCTCAATTGCAGAACAGCCCTGCGTCCTTACAGACTGTGCTGGGACTTGGGTCACCTCCTGGCCACGAGCTTTCAGAAGATGAACGCATTTCCTTACTCCCAGACATGGAGCTGTCTCTGCACCAGGCTCAACACCTCCAGGTGAGCGTGAAGCAGCTCAGCTGTCACCCAGCCCATACCTGTGGTCGCTCCAGGGATCCACACAGATGAGAGCCCAGATGGAGCACAGCTCTCCTGGTCTCATGCCAGCTTCACTGCAGTTCTGCATCTTGGAAGCACTCTGGTTAGTGTGTCTGGAGAGAAACATTTCAGAGACCGTCTGCTCTTCCAGTTAGTGTTTTCCACCAAATATATCTCCGACAGCCCGTGAAGTTTCTGGGCAATGTGATGAAAGCATCCATGTTCATCAAAGCAATCTTTGATTAGCTTTTTAACAAAGTACTTTTACCGAGGCGAAAAATAGACCACATCCAGGTTTAAAAGCCATTTTCTCCAACCCCTGATGTTACCTTCAGGTGCCACAATACTCCAGTAACAAGGAGATCATCCTGCAGTGGCACAAAGCTCTTTGGGAGGGAAGCCCGAAAAGCTGCATGTGCACCTCCAAGCACCTCACCCTCCCCTCCCCACTTGAATTTTGGCAGAATTTTATGGAGAATGTGGTTACTTCCATCTGTCTGCAGCTGGAAGGAGAACTGCCCAAGAGCAAAGCCAGCTGTGAACGCATCTGGAAGCAGACAGACTGAATCCAGCACTCTGCCATAAACAGACATGCTACGTCCCCAATATCAAAAAGCACGGGTGTTCAGACAGGCTGCGAATCACGCAGCAGACAGGAGAAATCCATTTAGAGGCTCAGGGCGCTCTGTCAAAACTACCCCAGCCCTGCACACAGCACCCCAGCCTGCTTCTGACCTGGGCAGCCAGCTCTGCTCCTGGGAGGGACTGTCCCAGAAGACCCATGGGCAGCAGCCGTGCTCCTGCAGCCTGCAGAAAGCACTGCAGCTAATGCAGCATCGCGTAGCCGTGATTGGATGGGGACACTTGGTTGTGGAAAAAGTTCATCCAGCCTGGAGATCTGAAATCATGTGGAGCCAATATAAGTAACTGAAACTTTCCACTAATGTTTCGCGTTCTGCTCCCACGCACCAGACAGTGCTGTGTATTTCTGTGTGCTTGTTTGGCTGATTTGGGGCGACCTGAGGAATTATAAAATGAAAGCTGAAAATTTCCCTGGATAATCATGAGCTACAAAAAGCCGTGAGCCAAAGGGAAGATTTTCAGGCTGTCCCAGAGCTTGGAAAATCTTCCCAGGCACACGGCACAGTGCTGGCAGAGCACATGCTCTGGATTTGGCTGCAGAATGTAGATGTATTTTTTAAATGTACAGACATCTCGTAAGCGCATATAAGGACACAGCGGGACCTGTAAGATCACAGCAGCTCAGCGGGGCCAGGCTGCAGGAGTCACAGCTGCCTGGGTTCTCTGCCAAGGAGCAATAGCAGTGAGCCAGAGACCAGGTGACTGTATAGGGATGCTCCCACCACGCTGACCAGCACAGTATCCTTCAAAAGAGTGAGAGCGCAGCTGCAGTCACATATATTCCACCTTCCGTGTGGAATACACCATTCTCCTTAAAGCAGGGGGTTTGTGGCATATAGGGAGAATAAATCATCCTGGACATATTTAGGGATGTCCTACACTCCCTCACCACTCCCTCAGGAAACTGAAAGTGGAGAAGCTAAAATAAATTGCAGAGATGAGCAGTAATTTATTTTCCCATCTGGAAAAAATAATTTAACTACTCAATTAAATATTGCCTACAGCCATACTATTACAGTTGCACATCCCATCTGCATTACAGACAGATCTTGGTCCCTTATTACTGCCCTTCTTGCTGGCTGGTACTTAAAAATTCTAGTTTAATTAGATGACACCTTCCACAAATGCTACACTATTGGCACATGATAATTAAAATAGTATGTAGGAATTTCTGCCATCCAAGAAACCTTCTTAGGAATCATGTGTTTTCTTATGTGCAGTATGGAACAAGTAGATGACACGTTATTTCTTAGCTCATGTTGTTTTGAGGCCCAGGACTTCAATCTGAACTCCTTTCTCTCTCTTTCTTTCCCCCCCAACAGTTTTTACCCAAGACCAAATCAATTGTTTGTGCAATTTAGTTTCCATTGATTTCTCTGAAGTGTTTATCCAATATTGAAATACACTGCTTTAATACTGAGTTAAGAAGTAAGTATCCCCATTAAAAGGAGCTTTAATTCTGATTGCAGTTATTACACCTAATTATAGCTGTCTTGAAACAACCCAGTTGGGGAGGTTTGTGTGCGATGCCTGTGCGTGTGTAGTCAGCTCTCTGATCTACTGAAATATATTCAGTTATTTCCCTGTCAAACGTAACACTGCATGGACAAAGATGTGCCTCAGGCACTTGTTGCAGGAGTGCTGTTAAGGAGGTGGCTGGAGCAGCAGAAAGGCACCTTGCTCCATGTACCACCACCTCCGTAGCAGGTGGCCCCCTTGTAGGCAGCCACCTTCAGGTGTTCCCACCAACCCCACGTGCGTTAACGTCTCTTCTTGCACAGGGGAACTGGGAAAATGCAGGTGAAGAATTTTCCCCGTGAGCAACCCAAGTCATGATCAAAGCCTGCTGACTCACCTTCCCCCACCTTCCATCTGCCTTTCCCCATCAGTAGTCCACCCTCTGTATGATGACAAAGTGAGGTATGCAGAACGCAGTCTGGAATGCATTTATATTTATGGACTAGCTCAATTGGTTCCTCCATTAGTTTTGTCAGATGATTTTCCATCTCTTCACCCTCTATCCACCTCCACCATCTGCCTAAAGCTACCATCTGCTGAAACGTTCGGGGGAATTTACATGTGATTGAGAATTTTGTGTCGCAAATACAACAGAAGGAGGTGGATACTTTGCATTCACATGTGCTTAGAAAAAGCACTTCATGCTCCAGATCCCTGTGAGGGGCTCCTCAGGGGCTGCATCTTCCTAGCTCAGCTGGAACCACAGAATCATCACTTTACTCACTGAATTGCAGTATTTCCTTGTACCCTTTGCAGGGATGAGGGATTCCCTCCCTGTGGGTACTGTATGAGCAGACATAGGAGAAAGAATCTGGCGCTCTGGTCAATACCTTCTGTGTACATGGCTTGCTCATGAAACCATCAAGGCAAAGCCAAGAGACTGAGTTCTCTCAATGAGCTTTACCCACTATATAGTTAAGGTCTCAAAGATTAAAACATGTGTGTGTATGTATGTATATACACATATATCTATACATATATATACATACACACACAAATCCCAAAGATAATTCTTCCACTGCTAGATTTGTAACACAAGCTCCCTACACATATCAGATCTCTGGGTACACATGCAGATGTTTCAGCCATATGCAGCAACATATGGCGTGCTTTTTGCACTAACTAGTCTTTTTTTTTTCCTGTGCAAGGCTATGAAACCATGAAAAACACAAACACGGAGCATCCCAGCTCACGTAGGATGAAGGGAACCTCTCCGCTGCCCCTGGCCTCCTGCAGGCGGAGCACTGCGTGCAGCTCCCCCCCCCGGGCTCCTGTCCTGGTGCACTCCAAACTCTGCAGAAGACCTCTCAGCTATGGGCACACACCATAGGAGCTCGTACTGCCCTCCATCTGAGCCCAGCACCAATGTGCAGTCACTGCACCTGGTGCCCCAGCGAAATGCTGCAGCTCGCTGTGTCTCCAAGCAGCAGGCTTTTCTCCATTCTGACCAGTGACCGCCTTCCGTGTTTGCAGAAGTTATTTGTAGGGCAAAGATGTTTTTCAGGATGCTGAAAGAAAAGTCCCTTCCTCAGACGAAATTCAATACAGGCACTTGGGATTGCAAAGGTCGCGGCTGTTAGGCTGTCCAGAGTGTAGTTCCTCCTGGTTACAGCAGCCGCAGAGCAGGAAGAAGAGGTCTGGGGATTCCAGCCTGGCTTGCAGGAAGTGTGGAAACAGACCCAGGAGATATTGAATCTTATAAAACAAACAGCAGATCGGCGTGTTTACAGTGTTGGATCACAAGGAGGTTTCAGGTCATCACAAAATTCCCCAGAAAGAAAACTCTGAGTACCAGCAGGGACCAGGGGGAGCTTAGCCCCAAACCCAAAGCAGCCTCATCCCTCACGTGTGGGGGCAAGGCCACAAGCTTCCCATTGCTGTGAAGCTACAACTGAACCACGGTAGGTAGAAGAGGCTGATGTGACAATCAGAAGGCAGATCCCTTTCACACTGAAGCCTTTCTGAATATGTTGATTTACAGAGCAGCTTCTATTTAACATATGCCTCCCACTGCACAACGTAAGTTCTAACTCTGGCAGCTTCCCTGTGGCTCAGGGTTCTGTCTCCTGTGTGCTCTGCACAACCTGCAGTTGACCACGCTTTGCTCCACACAAAACCAGTTTTCCAATCCCTTAAATGCAACATTGTCACTTGTGATACAAATATGAGCTGAGGTATAAGTGGAGCAATAAAATCATAAATTACTGAGATTCCGATTCTTCAAAGAAACGCTGCATTCTCTGCAGTGCAGAACTGGGGCAGCCTCCTCACAGCCAAGTGTACCTCCCAAATGCCCGTCAGAAGTAGGAGGTATTCAAATAACCTGGCTTTCTGGAAGGACACAACTATTTCAATCCTCTGCTGGAAGCTTATTGAAAGAAATGTCAGTGTTTACATGCAGGAAAGGATGTTTGCCTGGAGGAAAAAAAAAAAACAAACCAACAGAGCCACAAAGATGTGAAAGGATAAAAGCTGCTTATTTGGGGGTTCTGGTTCTCAGTTCCTTGTGTAAATAAGAAGACTGCATCTCCAAAGCAAAACCTGGTTGTGAAGCTCTGAGCCTCTGCCCACTCTCTCCTTCTGATCCCAGCATGAAAAGCAGCTGTGGTTGGCACTGAGCTGTGACCAGTACCTGATCATCTGAGAGCACAGCAGCAGCCTGCAGTTTCCTCAGCTGGTCCCTAAGCCATCTGCCCCAGCCACAGCATTGCTGCTCACACATACCTACCCTAGAGGAGCCTGCCAGCCGAGGGTGTGAGGCAGAGCCAGAAGCCCTAAGTCACACTAAATACACTGAAAAACACAGCACAGAAGTATGATTCCAGTGCTGCTGTGATACCATCTAAAATACCTGCCTCGCTGTTATTTTCATCTGCTCACTCACCTAGCCTATGAAATCCCACAGGGGTGTATATGCTGTGTTTTTTGAGAACAGGGAGCTTGAAAATTTGCCTGTCAATGGACCTGACCCTGAGGTCATTGCTGCAGTCTTGTCTCCCCGCACCCCGAAGCAGCTGTGGCTGAAAGCAGAGGACAGGCTCTAGATGTCAGGAGGACAATTGCTTTTAAAACAAGAGAACAGCTCAGTAGGAAATGCAATAGCACTTCCATCTTCCCGAGCGCTCTCGTTATTCTTGAAGCTGTCCTACTGTATGGATTTGACAGCTCAACAGCTCACATCAGTGCATCTGCAGCCTACGCCGAGATAAAGCCATTTGGAAATAAAATGGCAGAGACTGGATTTCCAGTCCTGGTGCAGCTCAGATAGATGCCTGAGTGGAGACAGAGGAGAGAGCTGATGCAGAGGTACAGGTGGCAGCCAGAGCTGTTACTGCACTGCGGGCTGAGAGAGCTGTGTCCCTGTGCCACTGATGGGCACGTGCTGCACGGCCCAGGGAGGGGGCAGCTCTCAGCTCACTGCAGCTGGGCCCATCCCAAGGGGCTCTGCATCGAAACAAAGCTCACCTTGCTGTGCTGATGCTCGGTGTAACTTCTCATTTGTTTCTCACGAGCAAAATCTCACAGCAAACTTGCAAGAAACAGCTGGAATACCAGATGTATGTTAAGTCCCTAGAACTTACTAATTTTGTTTCCGTCTGTTAATAATTGGGTTTGATGTTTTCTCCACTACAAGTTCTACCTTGAAAAGCTTTTAGATAAATGATTTTCCTATCTAGCTGATTTGAAGGATATTTCCACAAGTTTTCACGGCCCTCACCTAGACAAGCACATGGAACAGATGAGAACAAGAATAATGACAGGGTCTAAAAGACAACACGGAAGAAAGATGAGATCAGACTCCCTTGGAAAACTCACTCCAGAGATAAGGAAGCGTATGGGAGGAGCACTGGAAGACGGCAAGGCAAGGCACTGCCTTGATCCGTGCCTTGGCTGGGAAGGGAAGTGCCCCAGAAGCGGGGTCCACAGCAGCAGGTGGCAGCAGGAAAGCTAGACACAGCCCAGCCAGCCGGCCTGCAGGGCTTGCTTGTCCCCAGCGCAGGTCAGCCACGCTAATTGATCAGTTTGCAGCAGTGATGGCAGGCATCGGCTTCTGGCCAGCCTTATCACTCTGCCCTCAGCACAGATCTGTGACCTGAGCATTGCGGGAGCTTGGTGGAGATGTTTGATTGAAAATAGCTGTCGCCAGGGACCTCGCGCCTCCAGGTGCTGCACGTCTGTGCCTCCTAGTGCTGCTGCCCTAAGCATTTCATTATTTGAATTGTTCCTCTTGTTTGTGGCCTAGAGGCTTCACAGTTTATTGTGCTAAATGAAGAATGCCTCCATCCATTCAAAAATGGGGAGAAAAAATAGCACACATTTCAATTTTTTCCCCAGGTTCCCCTTGTCTGCCGTCTCACTGCAGATGCGTGTTAGAGAAAGCCAAAATCCTCTCTTTTTGGCAGGAACAACCAGGCAGGAGGAGGTGCCTCAGGAGCAGGACCCAGACCCTGCACAGACTCTCCCAGGGCTGGGGCTCTGCAGAGAACAGCTTTGCAGCATCACCAGGGCCCTGGGCTCTGCTGTTTGCCTGCAGCCCTTCTCCTGCTGGGGCAACGCCAGGTGCCGGACGCACACCTGAAAGCTGCACAGCTTTCTTTGGTTGCAGGTAGCAGTAGTGGGGGGGAGCTGCTCTCAGACAGAGGACACCGAGCAACCCTGAAGTTCCAGTTTCCTTTTTGTTCTGCCTACAGAGTTTGAACGTTTGAATCCAGAGCACACAGAACAAAATCTTCATTCCAGGCAGACAGATACATGACATGTTTCTGGGCTCACTGACAACCTTGACACACTGTTGGTGTAATCATTTATATTTTGGCATTTTAGAACAAGAATAAAGCAAGTCAGTGACCCCTGTTTGACTCTAAATTGTTTTCTACACCGTCAAAACACACAGATTTAGAAAGATAATTATCTCATTACTTCTGAATGACAATCTCAAATTAAACTACCACATCTCCGTGATCTTTCCCTTTGCAGCTGGAATCTCTCCTGACACACACAACCCAGATGGTGACAAGCAGGGATTGTAGGGGCTCTGCTCCCCTCCTGGCAATACAAGGCTGGGTAGCAGGGGCACGAAGACTCACGTTGTGTAGAGGAGTGGGGGGGCTCTTCCTCTACCTCCCTCCACTCTGCACACTGGATGCTGCTGGCTGAGCTGGTCTGGATCTATGGTGCTGCTTGAGGGTGGCAGCTTGCAAGGTGACAGCACCCAAAGTGCTCAGAGAGCCAGGAGTGCCTAAGGCACTGCCAGAACAGGGCAGTCTGGAGTGGTCAGAGTGCCCTGGAAAGAAAACTGCAGCCAGCAAGCAGAGCTCACAGCCACCCAGGCCTGTAGCTGGCTGAGCAGCACTGATTTAACAATGAGCAATGGGCTTGGTCATGAATAGGGTAACCTGGGTAATGGTGTGAGTCACAGAATCATAGAATTTCCTGGACTGAATTGAACCATAAAGACCATGCTAGCAAGGAAGAGGGGAGGCTGGCAGCTTGGATGTATTTGGGAATGTGACAGAAGTTAACATCAACATCATGCTTGAATGTTTGCTGAGGATCTGCTTTGTCTTGCACATTCTCTGCCTTTCCCACAGAGAGCTGAGCTGCCTGGTAACAGTGGCCTTTCCTCAGCAGATAGAGCACTGCATACCAAGCCATGCCTCCAGCAATGCTCGTCTGCCCTTCTCACGTTTGCTTTCTGTCGCTAACACCTCTTCCTTGTGTTTTCCACAGTGGGTCATCACCAAAGAGTGTTTGTTCCATCATCTTCTAATCTGTAAGAAAACATCACATGCACTTGCATGTAACCTGGCCTGCGCACGCTCTCATGCAGGAGAAGCATAGCCTGTGAGCTCAGCACTGGTTGCCCTGTGCCCTGGGCCCAGCTGGGTGCACCCATCACACGCGAATCATGCCCATACCCCTGCCTTCCTGCCTTACACACGAGCATGCATCGCTCTCAGCGTCACGCTCAGTCTGCCATCATCTCTACCAAAAAGTGCTGACATGGAAGGTGACAACTCACTAATTGAAAAACCTGAGGAGTCCAAGATCTGCACTTGTAGCCTCAAAAGATGGTTAAGCACCAACAGTAACCTTGCTTGACCCAGAGTTCACAGATACTCTGTGTAGGTTCACTCCTCTTCATTTTTTCCATCACAATTAGGGTGCAATTTGAAAATAGTCCAGGCACATTTCATTCTAGGTAAAAGCCAGCAGCTCCCATTAACGCAAGCAGGTTCGATGTGTCTTCCAGGACAAGGCTGGTTTCAGTCTGGGGCTTCTTTTCAGCAGAAAATGTATTATTTCTGTTACTTTGGATCCACATGGAAGCCAAAATGAGCTAATCCCCTATATTTATAGTGCTTGAGTTAGCCCATACCATTATATATTAATGCAGACTGCCTCTTAGCCAAGGCCAAGATTTAAGGTGTTATTGTGTTTTCCTCAGGCTGCTAACTGGGAAATGCTTCCCAGAGCATTCTTGCAAGCGCTGCACAAATAAGGTGGTTCATCACCTGCAGGCAACAGTGCTCAGAGCTCCCTGGGTATTTGCCACTTTTCTTTGGGCTCTGTGATCTTTTTAATGTCTAAGGCACCAAGCAGAGGTGTGGGGTACAGCAGAGACAAATTGAGTAATTTACTGGCCATGCAGCTAGAAAACATCTGTTGAAAACCAATGCAATTAACCAGTGGAAATCGTTGCCGTGAGACCTAACCAAGGAGAAGAGCTGAGCGAGGCTTTCAGAAGAGGACGAAACATTTGACCAACAACATCAGCTTTGGCTCTGACGACAATCAAAGCACTGTAAGCCCTGTGCTCCAGAAGGAATATCTGCTTCTAATTTTGGGGGCTGAGGAGTCCAAAAGGTGAGCCAGGCCCCCTGGGCGAGCTGAGCAGGCTGGTCCGGATGTGGGGCAGGGCAGGGAAGAGGCTCCAGCACTGTGGTGGTGGTCCTGGTGGCCACCAGCCCGCTGCTCCTTCACTGCACTCCGATTGCTGGGAACATCAGCACCTACCTGCTGCTCATTGATGGAGGAATAAATTTGTACCTGGTTGGTTTTTTTTTTAATTCTTTTTGTTTTTTGGTTTGGTTTGGTTTTTCTTTTTTGCATCCCTTCAGCTTGCTTTGCCACCAAATTTCCTGCTTTCTTCCAATCTCATCTAAAAAAATACTTTTTAAGGCAGGGAAACATCTTTACTAACCCACTAAATAATCAACTTTTTTTTAACCTGTGAGGCAACACAGAAATTTTCAGCAGGGAAACCAAGAAAGAATAGGTCAGATGAAGATCACTGGGTATGGTCTTGGGATCTATTCCAAGAGCTCGGCCACTGTCCTTAATTAATGAGGGAAGTGGGAGAGACCTTCACTCCCATGATCACAGTGGGTCTGAGGGACTTGAACACCAGTGAGAAATGGGCTCCACATCCTCTTCTAGTATCCTCCTGTAAATGTGTTTCTTTATTATAGGCTCTAATTACTAGTTTCAGTTTTTGCCAGTTATGCTCCTGAAACAAATGAGAAATTTTCATGTTTCATTACACTATCAGCAATTTAGCTCTGATTAAAATATTCTTTGCTGCAAAAAACCAGGCATGCCTTCAGTTGTCACTCCCTTAGTTTTCGAAAATGCAATGGAGAAATGTCCAAGCTGCCTGCAGAGAGCACCTTACAGAGTTAGCAGAGATGAGCACAACTCCCATGCCCTAAAGCTGATCCACAAATAAAATCCGTAACGGCTTTTAAAATGTTGCTCAAATTAGTGCTTGATTATCTGCCCTCCTCTGCGAGGTCAGATTGCGTGTTTATTTAGGTCATTTCTTTTGCAAAGCTTTGGATGGATGGTCTGGCAGCTGGGGCTACTGATGCCAGCGGACATTTTGGTTTGGAAAAGAAAGAGAGAATGAGACACAAATTGACGAGTGAGAGTCTGGGCCAGGTGTAAATGTGCCATGTGAAGTGCTGCTGGAAGACTTCAACATGAAACGCAGCAAACAGCAAAAGGCTGCTTCTCATGGCATTCCTGCAGTCAGGTGTTGCTGCAGCACGTGTTGCAGCAAAGCCAGACTGTGCTGCCTGCTCCTGCCATCCTCAGCTGGGCTCTTTGCCTCCAAGATTCACAGCAAAAGGGACTGACTGCATCTGCACAGCGCCAGAGGAGCAATGCCTGCTTCACTTGGAGAGAAGTGTGTTTGAGCTCCCAGGAGCATCACTTTGCTTGCCTCTACCATCAATTTGCATTAGATGTAGTAAAGCAATTGATTTAAAACGTTGCTTCCCCTTCTCAAGGAGAAAGGAGGAAATCTGGATTTGGAAGGAGAAAAAAAACTTCTTTCATGAGCTGGTGAAGGGAGCTTGGAGCTGAAATGAGAGCCTGTGATTTTTCCATGCTCTGGTGAAAATGGAGAGGAATGAAGTGCAGTAAAGCAGAAAAGAAACAGCCCGCTCTTGAAGAGTTTCATCAGGGGAACGGATCTTGTGTTACCTTTCCAGTAAGAGTCAATGAGGTTGAAACAACCCATGAAAAGACTTTAGGGTGATTACACAGCATTACAGAAACTGGAAGACTGAGTGGGCCAAGCAAAGAGACCTCCAGAATTCCTGCATGCCAGGCTCTGCAGAAAGCCCTGCTCTCACCGGGAATGCTGCCTGAGTGGGGTCTGTTGGACCTACAAAGCTATGAGTTTGCCATGGATGCTCTTCACTGAATCCACATTCCTGTCTGCTCCAACACGTGGAGTGAAGCTTTAATAGCTGTGGCAGTATTCTGAGTATTAATCAGTGGGAAATGATCACCCTGTAACATGTGCCAAGTCCACCTGGAACTATCCATACATCTCAGTAGGTTACTCCTTGAAATCAAAGCACAGATTTCATTCCTGTTTTATAGAGCCTGTACATTTATTTAATATAAAACTAAAAAGGTTCCAAGAAGAACCAGTGGAGTTGTGTGTTTCACAGCAAAATTAGTTTGTGCGACTAGATTGTACTCAAATTAAACACAGAAATAAAATCAAGTAAGTAATCAAAATCATATTTAGTTGACTCTCAGGTGATTAACCAACACGTTCACAGAGCAGACCTCTGTATCACTCCTTTAACCGGCTCATTAGTTTCTCTTGGCATGAACAAATTCATAAACCTCTATCTGACCTTGACATTTGAGGAAAGTGATTGCTGACAGTACCTTGACTTATACTGGGGAAAGCTATTTGCCAGTGAGCACTTTGAAAAATGGATTCAAATGTTGTTGCATTTTTTTCCTTTAAACTGGAGTTACAGTGTAGAGATACACACAGAGCCTGCAGTGCTATGGAATTGAAATAGCTACGAATTAAAGAAATGAATGCAAGGGATTCAGATGGATGGGTTTTCTTGCTCTCAGTGACTGCCATATGAAACTTCACACTCGGACGCAGCACTGATTGAGGAGCTCTGAGGTTTCATGACAGCAGATTCAGAACTCCTCAAATGCAATAACAACGCTGTCTGTGCCTGTGCTCATGGTCTCCAGACATACAAAACTGGTTCTGTTCCTCACTTGCACGGCAGCCACTGACATTCAGGGTGCTGTTATAACCAGACCACTTGAGCTTTATTTTCACAATGGTAGGAAAAGACCCATTAGCTGGGAACTCAAATTCAAACGCAGTTTAACGCTGCCATGCTGACCGCACTCTTCAAGAGCATCTTCTGGAAACGCTCAGCAGATTGGCTGAGCTTCCTGAGAATGAATACAGGTGAAGCTTGTGCTTGAATTAATGCAGTTCTACCCCAGATCAAACCCTCACGAGCACGAGGTACCCTTGGGTGTTCAGAAAAATCTGGACCCAGGTCCTGCTGCTGTTCCATTTCTGTTGGCACCGTGGTGGCGGTGGGTTGACGGTTGGACTAGATGATCTTAGAGGTCTTTTCCAACCTTTATAGGTCCATGATTCTATCATCATTTCCATGATCTTATACTAGTTATATTACTTTGATAATGTAAAATCATTTTACATTAGTTTCTCATAAATATAAATTGCATTAAAAAGCCAAACCTTTCATTTCAGTTAAGGTTCCTAAGTGACAGTAATATGCTGCCCTATACAAAAACCCAGGTAGTTATAAGCAGGAAAATTAATTATTAAAAACATAATAAATCATAGACCACCAACCTAATAAACAGATTAAAAAATAGAAAGCACATTTCATCACAGTCACAATCTAATTACAATTTAAAGGACTGGGTATGGGTGGAGGTGGCGTTATTTCTACCTTGACTTTGGTTCTCCCACATCTGCACTGCCCTTGTAGGGCTGCACTGCCCCATCCCAGCAGGGCAGATGGGGGACTTCTTCTCTCCTGCCTCAAGGAGCCGTTGAGAAAACATACCTCATACCTGACACACCTGAGACACATACCTGAGAAAGTATAGCAAGTGAGAAAGGAGTGGGACTTGCTTTCTTGTCAGGCATCCCTCTCAGTGACCCATGTCAGTGTCCCCAAGTGCTGTTGCCCTGGCCTTGCAGCAAGACAGCTTTCTTTAAACATTTCTAAAAGGTTGGGGCCAAAGGGGGACATACAAGAGCATTCTGTTCCAAGGTGCAGAGCTCCTTCCCCTTTTGTGCTTGTGCTCGAGGGATGCACATCAGCTTTCCTTATCCATGTGAGATGATCCTGTCACATAGAGGATTTTGGATGTTGACATCATGAGGGGGATGAAGAGTATTGCAATGGAAAGGCTACCAGGAATTGTTTTGAAAGCACTGCTACCCTTCATAAGGTTCGTTGGCCTCAGAAATACGTTTCAGACCCTGTGAATCAAACCCAGCAACTAATGAAGCTTTATTTTCTGAGTCATTCCTGTAATTAAAGATATATATGTTCACCCAGAAAAGCTTTTAAAAATACCACTGGCTAATGTGCTTGTTATGTTTAAAATCACAGAATATCCCGAGTTGGCAGGGCATAGATGGACGGTGGAGCCCAGCTCCTGGCCCCACACTGTACCACCCAAACCCAAATCCCAGCCCAAACCCTATATGTGTCCCAGTGCTCCCTGAGCTCGGCCAGCTCTGGGCTGTGCCCATTGCCCTGGGATATGTGCCATGCCCACCGCCCTCTGGAGCAGAACATTTTCCTAATGTCCAGCCTGACCAGCCCCTGTGGCAGATGCCTGTTAATTTGATGAGCGTGACGGAGCAGAAATACATGACAGACCTTTCTGTTTCGAACACACTGTACAAGCTGATGCATTGCAACAACACGCTCATCCCTACGGGCAAACAAAAATATCACTGTGAACGATGATACGAACGATTCCACAACAAACAAACTGCAAGGATCCCCCTAGCCTGTCTGGGAAGAGATTTATGCTTTAACAAGCTACTTAAGGCAGAAGAGGCTCTCTGGAGGCCAGTTTTGAATGCTCTACTGGGATTCACCCTTACTGGGGAGCACTCGTGGACACTGCTACAGTTCTAGAGCCAGCTGCCATAAATATGCGAAAATAATCTCTTTTATTTGTTTATTGGTTTTGTGTGTGTCTGAGCCAGAAGTGCAGCCCCTGTTGGTCAGTGGGGCCAAATGTGGAGGAGCACTGCTGATATCTCGGGGCCAGGCTAATTTCCTGCAAGAGAGAAGGGATCAAACTGTAGGAAATCTCTCCAAGATTTCAAACTGTAGGAAAGCTCCAAGATTTAGGTGCATGGAATAGATTTCTCTGACATAATAAATTGTACCTTCTCATTGCACTGATGAAGAGGATTTCTTTTTTGAAATTATTGGTGCTGGACAGTTTCATTTTGCTGTAACAAATCATTTCACAGTAGATAGGATAAGGAATATCTGCTGGGCAATTTCTCTTTCACAGAACTGTTCAGGATAGTTTTGAGCAAGAGTTTCCAGTTCAGCGTGATGAAGTGTTCAGACTGAATTTAAACATGAATCATTTTTATATCACACTTAAGCCTTTTGAGGAAGGCATGTAAAAGGCTGACCTACTTGCTCACACCTAGCCAGCAGGCACTTAGCAATACCAGCGCTGTTCTAGTAGACACCAGGAAAGATATTAAATGTCCAGGGTAAATCATGCTTTGCTGACACCCTGACAGCCACTTAGGCTCCATTCCAAGCCTACTTTGGAAAGGAACCTTGGGCAAACACGTGTACCAAGGCATGTTTCCCATGTCAGTAATTTATTTTGGAACACCAGGTAACAAAAAAACCCACAGAGAAAGGACACATCTACATGGACCAAATGAGAAAGCTGATTGCTTGCAGAGAGCAGCCAAACTCAACAGCATCCCCTCTTCATCATCATCTCTTGTGAGCTCTTTTCATAAGCAGATGGAAAATCAGAAAAATAGCCAAGTGCAGCTTTGACAGCACAAGAGCTTATTAAAAATGATGAGAAGGGACAAGTCCTCCTGGGGGCCTGCCACTGCTCCTGACTCATCAGCAGATTTCCTTTGTCCTCAAGCAAGGCTACCCTGCTACTCCTCACTCCTCAGCAGAATGTGCTCAGCAGCGATGGCAAAGGGTCACTTGATTCATTGCACAAACATGGTGAGCTCCTCATGCCCAACTCAGTACTGCATGCAGCATTCACTGAATGAACTGGAGTAAATTGAAGCCTGACATAGAAAACGCCTGCGCAGAGAAGCACAGGAGCAGTGCTGTGCCAGCAGGGAGGTGGCAGGAGGGACGGGAAGGCTGCCATGTCCTGTCCCATGTGTGGTCACAGCACCACGTCCCATCCCACATCTGGTCAGAGCTCTGTGCACTGTTACAGCTGCAGCACCGGCGATGACAGCATTGATAAAACAGAGGCAGGCAGAAGGAAAACCGCATAAATCTTCTAATATTTCTCTAAGGCCAGGCTATGAGCAGCTTAATTACAGCATCATCTCTAAAACATTCTTTATATAAGTCAAAGCAACCCTGTATGTGTGCAGAGCGGGATGGGAAGCACCCAAAAATAGGCTTATCTCGGGCTGGCTGCTGATCCCTCACATCTTCCCGCTCCCTCTGTGCCTGGGATGCCCCTGGCAATCCCCACACTTTCCAACACGTTTTCCAAAGCCAAGAACATTTCCACTGGAAAACATCTCCTGGTGGAATGCACAGTGCAGTCTCAGAGTGCATTGCCCTGGGGCTGAATTTCTGCCTGGGCCCTGGGTGGTTGGTGCTGCAGGAGAAGCCCCGTGCAGCCAGGAGGCCCAGCATGCCCCAGAGCGCCCAGCCCAGGCTAAGGATCACAGAGCAGAACTGCTAGCAGCTATCAGGTACTGTACTTATCAGCTGAACACTGCTCTGACATGTGCTTTCCAACAGATTAGTCTCCATACATTTTAATTGCTCCAAATTACAATAGCACTAAGTCAGCTTTGAGCCCTGGCTCCATGCTCTGACTCCATGCTCTGAGTGGAATATTTAAAAGCAGGGTTGGAACGATGCATGCATTTTAGAAAGGCTTTTCTCAAAGGCTCAGTTGGAGTCCCTTTGTCAGCTTTAAGATGCTGTTTCCCAGACGAAAGGTGAGAAGGATGGAGGGGGTCTCGTCATATAAATACTGCTAAAACTAGATGATGTAATTTAACTCAGCAGCAAATCCTTTGGTGCCCAATGGTGCACCCCAGCAAATGACTTCAGCAAAGTTTTTTTTCCCTTCTGCAAGCCCAAGTCCAGCCACAAGATTCAGTCCTGTCCAGATGTCTAACATACAGATTTCATTTCAGTAAGGCAGCTCCGTGGCACCGCGTCCTTCCCTTTATCATTGCAGTAACTTTCTATGGGTTTAATATACATGATACTAAAGGTTGCCATTGAAGGGAATTTAGGGCTGTTCCAGAGGCTTCTGCCTGGTGTAGCAGAACAATCTCTGCCACACAGAGCTCCAACAGACCTTAAAGCTCCAGAGCCCAGCAGTTGGACCTGGCCTTTCTGTAAGGGCACGGCCAGCAGGATCCCACGAGGCTGTGCAAACATTTCCAGCCCATGTGCAGCTGCCAGCAGCAGGATTACTCACTGTTTGGTTCCCCCATGTTATTGTTTTACCTTGCAGCATTGTTTGAGAGCTAACAGGAACCTTTGGCAGATGGTCATATCACATTTCTTCAGTGTCCTAAACATGAAATCAGTCTGGTTGCCGGGGTGTTCCCTTATTTCAAGTATAATTCCAGCCGTGGGAAGCATTTCTGTTGCTGCAATTGAGGAAACTTAATGTTTCCAGATGACTGCTTTAAGTCTTATCACCTTATCTCATGTAAAAAATTATACCTGAATGGCTTTTTGAAAAGCACTGTTCTTCTCTGGCATTCACATATACTCACTTTAAGAGCACCACAGTTCAGCCTTCAACTCCGTGGAAACAACAGTAATTCAAGAATATAGAGACAGTAAATCTGTTAGGATACGATGCTGTTACTACTACATAAAACACAGAGCGCCCTCAAGTTAACTGAAGCAATCCTGAAGGCTAGAGTTCCTATTTGCCCCAGCAGAAGGGAGCCCAATCACTCATTCCCATCTTCTTGGGGACAGATTTCCCCATGCTGCTGCTATCGCCGCTCCCACTGCTCCTCCAGGGACCCCTGGAATGCAGCCCTCAGCCTCACATCACCAGTGAGCTGGGACTATCTTCCTAAGCATCCCCTGAGCTGCAAGGAGCCTCTTTTCCAAGGTAGAGAATAATCTATAGGTGAATCATTGGTCACCTCTACCATTCAGGTAGAGTTGTCTTCCCAAAACATGCAAATCTCCCAAAGCAGCTCCTAAAGCAGCCTCAGATGCTGTGCATCTTGCTTTTCCTTGCACGTATTTGGTTCAAAAGGAACGGTTCATCGCGTAGCAACCCTGCACACAAAGCATTTCTTGCTTGAGGATCTATAACGTATATAAGGCAATGGGCTAGAAATCTGTTCAGTGCAGTTAGGGATTTAAACTGCAAGTTAGGAGCTTAAACTGCAAGAAGGAAGATCCAAGGCATCATTGGGAAGAAAGCTAGAGAGGCAGGCAGGGCAACAAGAGGAGCAGACTGCTAAGGGGCCCTGCTCAGTGTCCTGGTGCCTTTCTGCTGGGGGTGGGAGCACCTTCACAGGAGTTCCTTATGGCATGTTTAAGCTCTCGCTGCAATGTAGCAGAGATGTGTGCCTCCTCTGCCAGCACTACAATCAGCTGAGTGATGTCTGCTTACAGAAACACCCTGTCAGTCACTAACTGATGGCTACTGGGATGCTGCAGCAGAGGGAGTGCAAACTTTCTGCAGGATTTCTGGTCAGTTCAGGCAGGTATCAGACAGCAAAACGAGGTGGCTCCAGCACTGCAGCTGTCCTGGGACAGGCTTCCAGCTGCTGATTTGCACTTGCAGCAAATACAAAAGCATGGCCTCACACGTATGGCTTGCTGCCTGCCATATTAAACATTTACCATGAAAACACCACGATGAAAGAAAGGCTCATGCAATGTAAACCTGCAGCTTTCCTCATCCTGGCCCACTCTTTTGTTCCTAGCCCCATTCCCACCCACTCTCTTCCCGGTGCGGATCATTTGCAGCCTCTCCCTTTCCCCACAGCACACCCAGCCCTGCTCGTAGCTCACCTGCTGCCAATCTCTGTATCACAAAGCTGGGTGTGCACCCCCTCTCAGGCAGAGAGGAAAACAGAAACAAACCTCAGCTGTCCCCTGCTTGCTGTGTGCTGCCCAAGACTCAGGGAGCTGCTCTGCAGCCTCTGAATCTCTGGATCTGCAGTGAAACTCTGAGCAGGAGCTGGCCCCATCCTGCTAGAGGTGTGAGCTCCTCACCTGGATAAGAAGCCTCTCCTGCAGCAGAACCAAGCAGCTGTTTTCTGCTCTCCACATCCTCAAAGACTCTCCGGGGGGCAGTTATCAGCCTCACACTTGCCATCTGCCAACAAACCTTGCTGCTCCAGCGCACAGATGTGCTGATGCCAATCTAAAACAAACACAAATAAAATCCAATTTGTTTTCTAACTGCCAAACTAACTCATTTTCAGACTTGGCTGCTGGTTTTCCATAAAATTCAACCTGCCTAGGGGCTATTAATGGAAAAAAAAAAATCTTCCCAGCTGATCTTCAAGGTTATCAGCTTGAGGAGGGGGCATCTCCTTCAGCTGAAGCTCTGCCAGGCACTGACAGCTCCAGTGCCAGGGTTGGGTGGGAAAAGGTTTTTTCCAACCACATCACATCTGAGACATTGAAGATTTTCCACATTCTGGAACAGAAGACAGCCGAAAACTTCTGAACGCTGAAAATGTCAAGAAGTCTCTCACAGTCTGAGTCTGATTCATTCCAATTGAAGCCCTGAAAAATGACTGAACACTTTGATTTTGACCTTGGAAGCATTCTACGTGACAGAAGTATTGCCAAGGAAACATTGTTCATACTTCAAATTCAATATACGTTTATTTCCATGGCTTCAAAACCTTTTTAATTTGAAAAGTTGGCATTTCTTCCACTCACTGTCTTGGTTTTGACAAACTTGGCATTTCCCAGTACTCCATTTTTTTCCTAAATTTCTTTATCATTCAAATGATAATAATCCAAATAGCTCACATGCTTTATTTTTATTTTGCAGAGATTGAACATCCTTCACATTAATGGGTCTTCTAATGTTTTACTTCGGTTCATTCATTTTCCTCACTTAGTGAATAGCAGACCACTCAGAAATCAACACAGCTTGTTAGAAAAAAGACAAAATGCCTATTAAATTATCAAGTGCACTTCTCATCAGAGCACAGCCATCATTCTCTGAAAGGGAAACTATAGCTTAATTGACTTCTCAGCAAAAGCAATGTTTAGACAGATGGCAGTAGGAAACATCCTACTGTGGCATTCCCTCAGTTGCCACGTGTAAGTGATGGGGATGGTTCGGAAACACGGGTGGGCACGAGCCGGCGCTGCTCATTCGCAAAGGCTGCGGTGCCAGGGGAGGATGCTGGTGACACACGTGCTGGCCCCTGCACAGCCATTTTTGGGCAGCCCACCTGCAGCCCTCTGATGTTGCCCACCTGTGAACGCCATGGAGGCTTCGTGCCCCTGACTGCAGCACGGTGCTGGGCAAAGAGCAGCCAGTGTGGGCTGTGAAGGGGATGCGCCCACCGCCAGGGCTCTGCCTGCAGATGCTCAGTGAACTTTTTCAGAAAAAACACTGGGGGGAAAAAAAAAAAAGTCGTCTTCTCAGCTATGAGAAATGATTTCAATGGGCAGGAGCTGGCATGGAGTGGGTGCAGAGCGGGCAGGCTGAATCTCAGCTAGCTGAGCATCCTCCACATCCAGCTCAGAGCAGGAGCACAGCTGCGGATGCCGGCTCAGGAGCCCCAGGTGCCCTGCAAGGAGCCTGTGTGCCTCTGCTGCTGTGCAGAGACAGCAGGAGGCATTTCCTGGCAAAGGATGAGTGCTGTGATCATCTCCAAGCTAAAGATGCTGCAGAGGTAAATTGAGCTTTGAGACAGGAAATATAGAAATGAAATCCTTCTATCAAGTTTCCCAAGTTCAAACCTTCTGTTTATAAAATAAATATCGGTGCTCTTGTTGTTAGCAGACTGTTGTGGAAGCAAAGCCTATTTGATTCAATTCCTTTTATGCTTAATTTTCATTATTTTGGTACTTGAGATCTGTATGTAGACAAAGCTTGGCTTGCACATTCAAATTGCACAGCAAGAATAAACAAGAACAAATCCTGAATAAGTTTAAGCTTGTGAGCTTTGGAAAAGTGCAGATATTGGTGATCATCTCCAGGGGAGCATGGTGGATAGGGCCCTGAAGCTGCCTCCAGAAATCTTCTTGCCTGACCTAATTCACAGCAATTTTGGCTGCTCTGGGAAAGTCTGCCCTTGGTAAACGCCCCATTGGGCTCTGCAGTTAAAGGTTTGGTGTAGCTGGGCCTGCAAGATGAGGGCCCAGGGCCTGCTGCAGGAATCGGGGCAAGCCAAGCACAGAGCTGGAACTTGTGGGAGGATGCTGAGCAATCTTTGGTGTGGGGACAAGGAACGATGAGGACAAGGCAGGGCTTGCTTTGACCCCAACATTTCTATTGCAGTTCAGTGAGATGGCAAAAAGATTTTCTTGTGCTGGCTCAAGCTCTTTGGATAAGAATATACCCACACAGGGAACTGTGCTATACATTTGTAAGGTGCTGCAGATTACCAGGGAAAGGGGGGGCTTTGCATGGAGCCATCTCATTGATTTTAGAGGGAAATGCTGAGCAGGTAAAGTGGCTCCAGGGGCGTCCCCGTGCAGCCTCTTGCTAACAGCAGAGCCACCGATCAGCGTGCGGGCACTGCCTCATCGCTGCTTTAGTCAATAAACCCCGCTGAGTGAACCTGCCAGGATGTTTATTACCAATAATATTTGACAGAATGAAATTAACACATAGATGCTCCTACAGTGGTTAATGAGGTCTGAAATGTATTGCTATAAATCATCAGCAACAGCCATCTAGTGACAGACACATGAAAAGAGAGCAGGTGATTAAAGCACACCCGCATCACTGCCGCAACCACAGTTTAGCATTGCAGCATACCTTCATGCAGCACACCGGTGGGGCAGATTAGGGAACAAACTGTTCTGCACTCTGCGTGCATGTTTTACTTGCAAGCAGACCTGCTGGGAAGCAAGAGTGAAAAACAAAACTGTTGTACTGACTGAGCTTCCACTACATCAATATATGGTGTTATGGGTCCTTGAATTACTGCTGCCAAGTAAGGTCTGGTTATCATAGAGTCATTTGAGCTGGAAGGGACCCTTAAAGGCCCTCTGGTCCAACTGCCTGCATTGAGCAGGGATACCCACAGCTTCATCAGGTGCTCAGAGCCTGGTCCAGCCTGACCCTGGGTTTCTCCTGGGATGGGCATCACCACCTCTCTGCTCAATGTACCAGTACCTCACCACCCATGGTGTAAAAAAAATTACTTCCCAAGTTTTCCTGAGCCCAGCGCTGCAGCCACCACTGTTAGAGTCATCTAGAGCTGGATTTAGCATCCAATCTGTGAGTGTTTCCAGCCCAGACCGGGCAAATGCAGAGGTTGTATTGTTACACAAGTGCCCTGCTTTGCTATCAGTGGGAAAAAAAAAAAAAAAACAACAACAAAATCTAGGTTCAGTCTAAAATTGTTGAACAATTAAGACAAAAGCTGCATTAGCTTACAGTATTTACTGTTGAACAGAATTCCTCCCTCTCATGACTGAGGAGGAAACCAGGCTTTCCAAACGCACATCTATTTTTGCCCAAGGCCTATAGTAAAACACAGCAGAACTGAATAAACGACTTTAGTACAGCAATTTACACTTACTGCCCACTGCTCTTTATTTAGCACGTAAATCTAATTGGACGAAGAGCGCAGGTAGCGGGACTGTGGGGGAGACGCCACAAAACCTCTCCATGCAGCTGCGAGCCCACCTCTGCAAACAGCCCTCCCAGCAGTGTGGCTCACTTGATGGCACACCTCCAGCTTTACCACCCAAACCACAGCCCGCTGCAGCGCTGGGGAGAAGTGCCAGCCCTCTCTTTATGAACACAGACATCACTGTGTGCTGTATCCGCCTGCTCTCTGCAGCCTTCTCCTCCCAGAAAGCACTGCAGTCTCCTGATGGAGAGTAAATAAGCACCTCCTGGCCTGTCATCTTCTCCCTTGTACAAACATTTGCTAGAGAAGCAGAATATTCCTCCCTGAAATCTGTGTGTATATTGTGAGCAATTGATATACGACCAAGAGCAGTGTGAAAATGATGGCTCTAAGCCTTTTCCTTTTTTGCCACGTGGCCACTTACAGTATCGCAGTCAGTGCTTTAAATTATCCTATGATGGAGCTTTAAAATATAAATGTGTATAGCTTTTTTATTTTTTTTAAGCATATCAGCCGTATTCCTGTGGTTTTGGCCTCCATTTCATAATGCTCTTTTCATTTCCCCATCTATGCAACTTTACTGCTGATCATCCAGCTCACCCCGTCACTCCCACGTTTATGTCTGTGTTTCACCAGTGCCGGTCTCACACCAGCAAGCCAATGAAAGCCAGACTTGTCATATAGAAGGAAACTGAAGGTTGTGAGAAATGCTAAGCCATCAGTGAGGAGCAGACCCCCACGTGCTGGGAGAACTGCAGAATCATAGAATCGTCGAATCACAAGGTTGGAAAGGACCAACAAGATCATCTAGCCTGACCGTCCAAGAAGACACGGTCCATCCACCTCAACAAAGTAACGCGCCTGGCTGCAGCCCGGGGACCACTGAAGGCAGAGGGAAAAGGCATGGGGAGAGTTTGAGAAAGGAAGTCTGTGTTCTGAGAAGTTCCTTGTGATAAAAACTGCTCCTCAAGGATTTCTGCACCGCATAAGAATCCAGGATTCATTTGGACTTCCAATATCAGAGGCACTGTCAGCAGCGGCAGGACACCTCTGTGAGACAGCTGGGCATTAGTACGAGGCACAGAGCAAAAAGCAGAATGTAAAGCTACATTTCTCTTATCTAGAGAAGTGCCTAGATCGCAAACTGCCCTGCAATACACAAACAATAGATTCTGCCCAGCTGCCCGCTCTGCTGACGGAACCTCATCACTTCTGATGTATGAAGTGCACAGTTGGCTCTCCTGCTGCAGCTGTCGTTCTTTATGGAAGCAGGAACGCAGCACAGGATTGATCTGCCTGCCTTTTCTGCACGCCTCTTAATGCAAGTAACACACACCTTGCAGCCATCCTGTAAAAAAGATTAAGTTTGCAAACAGATGTAGCACTTTAAACACTTCCACTTCTGGTAGTCCACGAATACAGTGTGTTTCTAAGTCAGAAAGCAGATGTACTGTGCAAAGAAGTGGCAGCCAGCTCCCCCTTATACTTTTCCAGAACTAAAGAAGGAAAGCATTTCTCGATGTAAGGCTTGGGGGGAATGTTCTGCTTGAAACCACACTGCGCTGTGTGCAGTAAGGGCAACTCCCAACCTGCCGAGTGCTGCACGCGGCTCAGTTCTTCCTGTGCCTGCTGGGATCACAGCCCCAGAAGTGAGTATCGCTGCTCTGCCAAAGCCACGCGGTGAGGTGCAGACACCAGAAGGGCCTCCACACCACAGCATCCTTGGTGCGACATTGACTGCCTCTGTGAGAAGTAAAAAGCAATTACTGGAGGCACGCTGATGGCAGAGCAGAGCGGAATGTGTAAGGAGCATTGGAAGCTTATCAGGGAGCTCAGTTGTGTGACTTGTTTTCAAATTTCCTCTGTAAGTCATGCATCAAAAAAAAAAAAGAAAAACACAAATAAACAGGGAGAAAGATATTGAAAAGCTCATTTCAGTCAGCGGTAAAATGAAGCCATACAATGGAAGATTAATTTCAGCTCAGAGCGTGCTGAGAGATGACACGAATACTCATTGCGAAAGATGCAAAAGGCACCGTGCCCCAAAGACGGAGTGCGATTATGAGCTTAATGGGTTGTTTAACTTGATGAAGCTCCAGTTTCTAAATAGAAATTGTGCCTTAAATATTTAATCATATTTTGAACAATCTCCCATTTTTTCTTGGCTAAAAACAGACACAAAACCCTGCATTTTTCTTTAGGCCGCCAAAAGGCTTGATACAGCAGATGAGAAGGTGGAAGATGTAACAGACTTGCACCTGCCTGGGTGCCCCTAGTGAAAGCAGCGATGCCCTGGTGCACATCCCAGCCTGCTGTAAGCTACACACCCACAAAGAATGGGATTGGCCAGTGCTATTTGACTTTGATTTATTCAGCACAGGTGCACACAAGGGGTCTTTCCCATCTATGCCCAAGGCCCCAAAGCCCTGCAGAAAGAGCCAGTGTGCCACATCCCCTGCAAGCTCACTGCCCTCGCCCCAAGAAGCAGGTCCGCCCCAGGACCAGTGTTTTGTCCGACCGTGAACAGCAGCTTGGAGGAGACAGCTTAGTGATGGATGTTCTACGTCTGGTGGCACACAGCAAGCCAGCATCCCTGTGCTCCTGATGAGTGAGGATGGGAGCAGCCCCTCTGGTAGGTGTGGGGGCATTCAGCTCTTTGCAGAGCTGGGTCCTTGGCAGCCAGGAACAAATTAACATTCGAGGGAGTCTGTTTGGATAACAGAAAATGCAAAAACTTTGCATGGCAAGCGATCCCGTTCCAAGCAGCATGATAGGCCTGGCAGGCATCCAGCTGGCACAGCAGCGTGGAGCACCACTGAGCTAGCGATGTGTAAAGGGCACTTCCTAACAATTTCCGCCTCAAAAACTGTCTTGTGAAACATTCCAACTTTGGTTGTATCCATACATCACCCAGATCAGCTGCATGTCATTCAGTGCAGCTAGCAGTCCCAGGCTGTCACTGAGCCCAGCACCTTTGTCACCTGCCAGCAGAACAGTGTGGCTGTTCTCAGTTTGCTGCGTTCCCTTCTGTGTGGAGCAGATGGCTGTCGATGCAGACGCAGATACTCTCTAAGTGCCTGTTTTGCACCCTTTGCTGCTTTGGTCCTCAGAAGTTGCCCACATTTGGAGCTAAAATCCTACTACATTCCTATCCATAGCTTAACCTTCTCTTAGCTTCCTTTTCTGGCTGTCAGAGATGTGTCGATGCGTCGTTTTATCACAGAGCATTGAAACCAAGTGAAGGGTGATTCACAGCCCAGTTTAACCTTCTCGTAGGGAGCTGGTGGGACAACACCTCTCCCACACTGAGATTTATAGGCACGAAGGGATGACTCCAGATCACATCTCTCCAAAGTGCCTTTCTTGGAGCCACCTCCTTCCTCAGATGCCAGTGTACTTTCGGCTTGCAGGGAAATGTGCAGTGGTGCTCAGAGCCCTGTGCAGGTTTGACTTGCTCTTTGTTAAGGATCACTACTTTCAGTTTTTAGGTTTAGGTGGATTTGAACTAATTTGAAAATCCAGAACTGATGGTTGTCAAAGCGATGCAGACTGGAGCCCCTGCTGTCATTAATGGGAACAAGAAAAATCCAGGCCAAGAAACTGAAAGGAACTCAGTACATGTTCTTCTGTGAGACAGGTAGCACTCTTTGTACTCACACTGACATCAGTGAGGATTCTTGCAGAACACAATCTTTTATCAACATGAGCAAGGGGGACAAAAGCTGCCCCCTGGTTGTTTTTTTTTGCACCATTCATCCCACTGGGATCACCTTTTCTACTTCTGATCTCATTACTACTGTCCTGAAACCTTCTCTTGGCTTCCAGCTATCCTCACAACAGCCTGCTTGCCAAATTTAAAATGAAATCTAAATAAATTAACAAATACATCAAAATTAACAGCTAACAATCCGAACCACAGAAAAAGCGTAACGGAGAAACTACAAGCAACTAAGCATACTGTGCAGATAGCAGAAATTGAGAAAGAATAAGAAGAATGTGTGCAATAAAAGGAAAAGATCTCTTGATAATTGAGGGAGGGCAGAGCAACAGCACTCAACCAGCCCCATACCTCTCCCTCCCCGGCCTTCCTGCAGCCTCCTGGCACACTGGGACAGTGATGCTTGCTGCTGCCCACAGCTCAGCTCAAGCTTGACTTGTGGCTTTCCCTCATTACCTGGAGAGATCAATGGCAATTGTTGTTTCACTAAAGGCGTCCGGTTCTGTATATCCCTGTGGGCTCAGTCTCTGAGCCATTCTGGCCACCACAGACCCAAGGCTGTGTCTCCTCATGCAGCAGCATCACCACGTGCTGTGCTCGTCCTTTCAGCAGCTGGCTTTGCAGGGCTCAAACTTCCTCAGGACACAGACCCAGCCCACACTGCAGCTTCTGCACACTGGCAAAGACCACTTCACCACAGAGACAGCATCTGAGCAGAGCAGTGGGACCTGCTGGCCTCTCACTCCTCCCTTCTGCAGACCCAGCAGCAGCAGCCTCCATCTGAGCAGCTCCTTTCTGGACCAAAACAAGCCCAGCATATGCCAACACAAGGAATATTTCAGATCAGTACTCTCTGGGTTTTGTTTAAAAACAAACAAAAAAGATAGAACATCTAAGGACCTTACTGAGCCTTCCTGACCCAGTATAGTGAGAACATGATGCAAACTGATCAGAAGGATGTGTTTTTGCAGGCACTCAAGCTCAGAAGCAAAGTCTGCTGTAAGAACTCACTGGGAGGTGGATGTAGGTCACAGAGGAGGGGGGACATGCAGGGGTGGCACTAAAGGAACACGCAGACCTGCTGGCAATGCACCCTGTGCAGAATTCCCCGCGCCGGACTCAGGGGAGGAGGTGTGGGGCTGCACAGCCCAGTCCAGCACCGCCTCCTGGAGCTGCAGCCCCTCCTGGGAGTGCATTCTGAGCTTGTTTAGCTAAGTGCATCAAAGTGAAGAGCAGACAAAAGCGGCAAGAAAAGAAAGACAAAATTAGCTGGGATAAAACCTCTCTGATCAGGGTGGTGTTACAAATGCTAAGAATAATCACATAGTCCACCCAAAGCATATTTTCAAAGGAACGCCGTGAGGCTTTGATGCCTTTGGAGTCCAAGGACTTCAGCTTTTTACTTAAACTCCTACCATTGTGTTTCATGTTCTCTCAGGAGAAAACACAAGCACCAGAAAAGCACCCTTCTCCTGAAGCGTGCTGCAGCTAAAGAGGTGGCTTCTCAGAGATGAGAAGTACTTTGCTTTTCAAGAGGTCGGTCGAGGCAAACAACAATTAGCAATCAAGAGAATCAGAATGCCCAAAGCTTTGCTCACTGCTCATCGGTGCTGCATGAGTTCTATCAGCCCCCAGCAAACAAATCAAACCTCAACCACAGCACTGCAACAGGCGTTTGCTGCTGCTGCCTCTGGCTGCAAGGAGAGCCAGCAGGAGGGTGCTGAGGTGTGTCACCTTGCCCACAGAGCCTGGGACTACAACTGTTCTCCACCAGCATTTAATGAACACACAAAAACTACAACCACAATTAGCTGCTTTGGTAATTTCATATTTTCTTCCACTAAGTGAATGAAAAATAAATTACTCAAGGTATTTACATAGAGCCTCACAGCACTCCCACACAATTGCTTGACTCAGTGATGCTGTGCTTCCATCCAACTGCCCAGATGACATGGAGAAGAGGCCCTGGGGCATTTTACAAGGAAGCAAAAAAAAGAGGCAGTTTTGCCTAAGTCAGGAGTTGAAGATTTCTATTTTGGAGGTAGGCTGCCTTCCCAGCATCAGCAAGCCATCATCAGGGTCTCAGCTGGTACCAGTCTTACCAACAGCAGCATTTAAGCTGCAGCTTCACTGACAGCATGAAGTCAGGTCCTGTCCCACTGAAAATCTTCAGTGAAGGGTCTCCTATGCCGTTGTGCTACCTGGGCTGCACCCTGGGGTGAACCTCCACCCAACCAGGAATTTTCTGGTGACAGCAAACCCTGGTCCAGTCTCTGGAGAAGCCCTGGTACCAGGCTTTCCCTCAGCTGGAAATGCCTCAAAGCAACATCTCCATAGGGCCCGGTGCAAAAACATATCAACGTATCACCATATCACCCAGAGAAAAACTGGACTTGATGATCCCCAGAGGTCCCTTCCAGCCCCTACAATTCCATGAAAATGCCCGGGTCTTATTTTAGCCTGTAGGATATCTCACAGATCTACACGGCATCCCTAAACAGTCCCCTATATATTTCAACCAAGTGATCTACATCCAGACCCTTGCTTCTGCCTTCCACCGTTGGCTTTTTCTCACCATCTCCACCAGATCCATGCCCTGCAATGGCTGGAACTCACCAGAAAGCAGCCCTGCTCTGCTGGCACACGTGTGCCACGCTCACCTCTCCTCAAGCACCATGTTACCAACCAGGAGGACTCCACACATGTCCTGCAGCAAAGCCCAGCAACCCAATGGTGTGGAGCTGTGGGAACAGCAGACAGGCAGCATATTGAGGCTGCTGGCAAGTCAGGCAACAACAAACAGCAGCTGCTATGAAAATAGATGGAAACGCAATAAAATCCAAAATGAGAAAATATGCAGATTGATACGAACTTTGTCAATTTGCTGAATTAAAGTGTTTAGCAACAGGGCTTGTTTTAAATGGGAAAGCAATAGACTTTTCTGTATGGCGTTGCTGAGATCTGGACACCTGGGAAGTGAGGTGAAAATGAAAGAGGTGTTCTGGAGGCTGTTGCTCCCTTTCCTTCAAGGATCTGTGTTTTAAGAAGAATTGAAGCTTTAATCAAAGTGCTCAGGTTTGCCAAATGCAGGAGAAATGACAACGGCTTGTTGGCTGTGGGTTCGTGCTGAGCCAACCCTCGGAATATTATTCTGGTTGATTAAATTTGCATTGCTAATCAGGGGGAAGCCATATGCCTCACACACCTGTAGAACACAGCTCTGGGCTTTCAAAGGTTATTAGCACACCGTTGCTTTCTGGCAAGCAAGGGCTTTTCAGCACAGGCATGAGGAGCTCCTGGGGCACAGGGGGGATGCACAGGTCCTCAGCACTGCTCCCTGCTCCTCCCCGAGCCCCAGCACTGCACGGCCCTTCGGCTCCAGCAGCACTGCGTCTGCCAGGGCAGCAGGAAGCCTTACAGCAAACACAACGAGTGTGCAAAATTGCGGAGTGGTTTATAAAGTAGCTGCTGCTCTGTCTGGCTTCAGCTGAAATTGAAATGGATGGGATAAAAAAGTAGCGGTTTGTTTTTGCTGTTGCCTAATTGAGGATTCTGTCATCGCTGGAGATTTTTGAAATTACTGCTTTCTCCTTCAGGTTACATTCCAAAAATTAAACAGACTTCTGCCACTCCCCTTAAGACTTTGTAGGGGGATTTTATCCTGATTAAAGCATTAAAAATTAATGCCATGCAGACGATCCCTTTTGGATTCTACAGACTGCAGCTACTACCTGTCTCCTCCAGGTATTCCAGCACACGTTATCTGTAATTAACATTACACGTCTCAGTCACCGCCTTCTCTCAGCACTGCAGGGCCAGCGCAGCCCCCCTGCAAAGCGGGCTGCAGCACCGCCTGCCCTCTGCCTGCTGTGCGGCTCTGTTTGCAGTGGAGCAGCTCAGTGCGCTCAGAGCTTTCCATGCTGAGGGATCACCTCTCTGTATTCCCTTGCCTCTTTGTACTGTCCAGCCTCAGAAACACTGCTGGCTTTTTCCTTCTGAAAGCCATTGCTTCTAAGAGGACAAAGGCCTTCGGGAAGGCCAGCACAAGGAGGGTGTTTGGTCTCAAGATGGGAAACCTCAGCAAGGAAATTCCACCAAATCCATGAGACGTGTCGTCCTGGGCAAGCACTGTTCCTCAAGTCACCAATAATCTCTGGCACTGCCTCGCTGTTTGACGACAACAGGCTCCGTTTTCCTCTGGACTCCCAGAACTTCTGGGAGGATCTTCTGATAATAGGTGGACAACAGGGTGGCCGTGAGCCAGCAGTGTGCCCTGGTGGCCAGGGAGACCAATGGGGCCCGAGGACACGTGCACAGATCTCTACCGTCTGTCCTCCAAACAGGGAAGGACCTTGAAAGCCGCTTAATTTATAGACAAGAAACCCAAAGTTTCCTAAAAGAGCACATCAATAAATTAGCAGCAGTTTTTGCTGCCTTGTCAAGGATTAGCAGTTTTAATCCACTTCAAGCATGAACTGGGAATTAAAAAATAGTGCTGAGATATTAATAACAACTAGTTCACTGTGTGCCCTTAATTTGCTTAAGTTTAAAGGGCTGGTAGGAATTTTTATGCAGAGTAGAAAAGACGCTGAGTAGATAAGAATAAAACTGCTGTGATGGTGTAGCAGACCTCAAGTTCTGGGCTACAGAGCTCCATTCTCCAGAAGGGAGAACTTATATTTTCCGCATGTACTGTTAATGCAGCACATATCTGCACAACTTACGGAATACACTGTGCTAAAGAAGTGAAGTCTACTCATAAATCAAAATAAAGGCAGAGAGGCTTTTCCAGGGCTAAGGAACTGGCCTTGGCTTCTAACACTGAGGCTCACGTCTCTCCTCTGCAGCCAAATGTGCTCACAGATCCCCGTGGGCTCCTCATAGCCCACAGCTCAAGGGCTCCAGCAGAACTGTAGCCCTCTCCACATGGGCTGGGGCAAGGGCAAGCGCTTCCCAGATGGGGAAAAAGTCAGGTCTGAGTTTTGGGGAAAAAAAAAAAAAAAAGTCATAATTTCATGTACAATTTCATTTAGTTATTTATTTATTTTCATGGAGACAAAGCCACGGGGCAGTGCTCAAATGCAGGAGGTGAGCTGTCTCCTAACTTCAGCTGCCTTTTGCCTCACCATCTGGGTTCTCCACACCAGACCAGGCAGAAGCTCTTAACACACCTTTTTCTCCCAGCTGTGTCAGGAGTTCCTTTTGCCATCCCTTCAAAATCCATATACAGTTTCCAATTAGATTTCCACCTAGCGCTAGATAGTCCCAGAATGAATGAGGAGCTGCTCAACACGCACACATAACAAAGCCACCAGAACACTCTCTAGACACGTTCTCCCCCAAGCTGCATGGCTCAGCAGAATGTGCAGCACTTTGTGTGCTCAGAATAATAAAAACCCAGATCTGAGGGCTTCCATCCTGAGGAGCTGCACAAGCACAAAGCCCCAGGCCTTTGACATGCCTGGAGTCAGCAGCAGCATCACTCTCCGGGTGCCACAGTGTCTCTGTGCCATCATGGATGGAACTATCAACATGCATGCAGACTGGCAATAAGCTCTGAGCCTGTACTAACTCACACTTGGTCTGCAGTGAACAGCAAACAATGTAAGGCCAAGACTGGAGATCTGCTGGTGATGGTTGCTGTGTGCATAGGGACCTCCAGACAGCGAAGAGCAGTGAAACAGGTGGGGATAAAGTATGCCAGAGGCACTGAAGGGCTTTTCAACTGGTTGTCAGTGCTACAAGGAGAGGATGAATGTACCTCAAGTGATGTGCAGAACGCCCACCACACCTGCTCCCTCGAACAGCCCATGTATCACCAATTTAATGGGTGTTAATGGGCTGGCTCCTTCAAAGCAATTCAGCCAGCACAGATTTTTGTCCCTTGACAAACCACTTTGATCTCTTACACTACTAATTCTTCTTAATTCAGAAATGAGCTGTACCGAGGTATTGTTGATTACCTCCCCTAAACTTTTGCAAAGCAACAAGCAAAAGTTTGGTCTGGTCACGCTAAAAGGAGATGCAATTAATACAAATTGAGCTGTAAGTTGAGCTCCCTTTTCTCCTCCCAGATAACAGTAGATGACATTAGGACAAGTAGTACAGAGAAACACACTACATGACCACAGTATTGCAGTGATCCATCACAGTACCTTGAGATAAACTCACTCAACACACACACCCATGACCTGAGCTGTAACAAAGCAAAAGGCATCAAACCCCAGGACAGTTTGCAGGACCAAGGAAGAGGTAGGAGGGTCTGCCCTTTGCTTACAGCTACTCCTGACCCACTCACAGCTGGACTTGTGGCACATGGAGAGCTCTGGGAAGGCTGTTCTGTGGAAGATGTGCCTCTCAAAGCACAGCATGTGCAGCTGGTAAGAGGCAGGTATGGAGTGGTGGTTTCTGCTCCCCCCATAGGGAAGCACGTTCTGGACACACATTTTCTTGGGTAAGAAATGCTGGCGAAAGCCCACCATTCCACAGAGCTGGAAAGCTGAGTGGGAAGCAGAATCTCATCTCATTGCTGAGACTCTGCGCAGCGAAGCACAGCACAATGAAGCTGCCCCTCTCTGGGCTCACAGGAGAGCTCCTGTGACACATCTTTGCTGTGCAGTAAGAAAGGTGAGAGCCTCCAGTGCTCCATCAGCAGCTCCAGGTGTTGGCCAGGAGATGAGCTTCCAGCATGGACTGTGCAGGACTGCTGACTTCATCCCAACAGCCACCAAATGGAAAAGTGCTTCTAGAAGGAAGAGGAGAAGGGCAGTTTTCTTCCCTAGCAGATCAAGCTCCAATTCTTTTTTTCAGGAAAAAATTACTATCAAATAGAACTTTTATGATAATGAAGAATTTTTCCCACTAGAATTAAAGCTACTTAGAACCAACTTCCCCACACTCGTTTTGCCCGGATAATTTGGCCCAAGACAAAAGAAATCATGAACCTATTGGGAAATAGGGAGATAAAATGTTTAAGGCCTTATTTTGGAATAAGTCATGACAAAGTGAAAATTCATGTTCCGAAATGGAGTTATATGGCTTCATCACTCTAACTACAAAATAGCTGTTAACAATTGATTTGAATGAAGCACAGCTTGACCAAACAAGTGCCAGAGGGATGCATTTCCTCCCTCCTTCCTAACAGGCCAACTCAGCTTTCTGTGCTTCCAGTTGTTGACATTATCCCAGCAGTAATCATGTTGCTGTCTCACCAGGGAGGATTGATGCCTATCTGTGCTGACAGACATGCTGATGCCTCTTTTCTTAGGTTTCCAAGGTTATGGTTTGACAGTCAATTAAAAAGTTTTCCCTGACAAACTGTTGGGCTCCGGTGACTTTTTACCCCTCTTCCAATCTCATAAAAAACCTTTGTGTTCTTCTCCCGTAGATCACAAGGATTTTATGAGCTGCCTGTTAGAGCCACCTCTTGGATGACTTTGTCCACGTCCTTCTGTGAGGCAGGAAGGGTGGGTAGCATCTGCATCTGGGACCCGCCGTGCGTCCTGCAGAGGTGACAGAGGAGCAAACCTCACAGCCGCAGTGTGTCCTACTGCCTGCACAGACTGGTGGGGTCTGTCCAAGAGCTCTGCCCTCACCCCTTCACCCTGAGCACTGCTCAAAGTGGAGCCAATTGCCACTGTAGTTCGGCACGAGAGAGCAAAGCTGGACGGCATAGATGTCAAAGTTGCAGGTTCCCAGCTTCATGCTTCTACCTGTAGATGGCATGGATATACCTTGCTATTTCAAGCTGCTCTCCACCTCATCTCGCTTGCCAGTGAGCAGCATTCTGGAGACCAGCAATTTTAGATGAGAAGCAGGTGAAATTAGCTCTCAGCAGATGATACAAAACATCTATATAGAGAATTTATTGAAGCATCAAAGATGTTTTAGTCTCTAAAGTACTATTCAAGTGAGAGCCAACTGTAGAGAGTGCTGCGCTTTGATTTGCGATGAAGTCTTTGTGCAGTGAAGATTTCCCATGGCAGCTGGGGTTGCCCACAGAATGAAAAAAATATATATCCAACAAAATCCAAAGAAAAAAGCAATCAGGAGGAAACAGTTTCAGGGACACTCAAGCTGTACAAGGTATAGGACTAAGCACAGAACTCCTCTGAGACATCTCTCAGCAAACAGTGCTGCTGAGACAAGATGTAGGAGGATGTTCCTGTGAGGAGCAGCCCACCTGGCTGCATTTCTGTTATCTTTGGGGTGGTTACGCAAAAAGCATTAAATCACCTGAAGTGCAAAGAAGTAGCTAGTCAAAATGACAGAGAAATAGCAAAACCTTAACCAGCTAAATATCTTGGCAGATGAGATCCGTAGCATCTTTATTTAGACACTCCTGAAATGCTTATCTGTAACCCTAACTCAAAACACTCAGATTTTTTGCAAAGCCGCATTAAAATAGGAGTTATACTCTATGCAGAAAACAACTCTGATTACAGAACTGCCTCAGTAACTTCAGTAACTTCTCTAAAAGCGACTCTGAGTCCTTGTGAAGCTGGAGGTTACCTGCAAAGCTCTGCTTGTTGTCTTGCCTCTATTACAGAATATATCTGTTTCTATTACAGAAAAATAACCACGACAGAAATGCAGGGCACTGCTTTAATCTGCAGCATTGGGAAACCACAAAAACATCTGACATGGTACCATTAGCACCTATTTGCAGTGCACAAAATCGAGCGCGTAGGCAGGAGTGTGGAGAAGGACCATCAAAACAACTGCTATATGCACATAACTAGACACTGCTTAAAGACATAACAGAGCTCCTGGAACTCTCAGCTGTTTCACTGAGACACCAACATTCTGCACTAAACTCAGAGCCGCTCGCAGCTCCAAGTCCCCTCTGCTGCTTGAACATGTGCCTCACCTTGGAGCAATGGCTATTTGTGAGCCTGTATCCTGATTTCATCTCTCCCTCAAGCTGAGGACAGCTCTGCTACTCATTGCAGGACACATAAACTGCACACCCTTTTGGAAACAAAAAAAGAATTCGTAACCTGGCCAGACTTCATAGTCTGAACGTGCCAAAAGTTTGAAGAATTAAGTTAGAGAAGAAAGAATAAGGATTAAGTCATGTAAATGTTTGGGACAAGTGCTCTCCGTTGCTTAATTTTTTGCTTCTTTCTGTGGTTGAGGAAAGGGGGATAAAAAAGTCAGATTAAAAAATGACACAGAAGATGATATTTTAATAGTGGCTTCTGTATTCTGAGCTTTGAAGACATGCCCATACTCTTCAATCAGAGTAACAGACATTAACCACCCCTCTTAAATGGCAGAGGAGATATCCTGTTCGTATTCATAAAAATCCTGACCTACTCTCAGGCACGAACCACAACAAACTATGTTTATCCCCTGAGAAAGATGAAAGCAACTGGAAATGCAATTAGCTTCTTCCTAAAGCATAAGAATTTACAAAGGCAATTTCCCTAGTAGTGCAGACATATTACACGTACTTTAAAATTCAAACTTAAGATAGATTTAAATGGGGCTGCAAGCACAACATCCTCCTACAGATCTGTGAAACATTCAGGGCTCTGTTTCAGCCAGGTGAGAGGCTTCAGCTCAGGACATTACAGAATGCTGCAAGCAGCTCTGAACTGCTTTCCTTTGGTCTTGTGCACCCAGACTTCATCTTAATTTAACCAAGACAAATTGGCACTGTTTTATAATTTACTCAATTTGAGGGCTTCCTCACCTCTAGCTCATGCTGTACTATGCAAATTTAACAAACATGGAAATAGAGATAAGCCTCTCCAAGATGTTCCAAGTACTGAAAGGAATAATTCCGTTTGATCTTAGCTCCCTATATTGGTGCTAGATTTCTCGACTTCTAGTATCTAATACTATTTTTCTCCCCCCCCCCCCCCCCCCAGTTATAAATCACATATCAATCACAGTCACTCTCCAGCTCTGTCCCTCATTAAGTAATTGCACAAGTTGTTGTCCTCTGCATTCACTTGCTGGAGAAATGACTCCTAGTTGTATTTGTAACCCCGGGTGATCAGAGTTCTCATGCCTTCTCTGCCACAGCATAATCTGTCTGTCCAAAAGGTCTTCTTGCTCCACTGCCTTCAGCTTCCTATAACCATCCAAATTCTTCCAGACTGGGTTCTCTGAAGTAAGTCCATTTTCCTAGAAACAAATCGTGATTCAGCTGAAACCATCCAGACCAAATAGCTGCAGATTTACTTGGGAGACCAGAGCCAAATCCTCCATGTACGCTTAGCAGGAGTATTGCCAGCAGCCTTTGGCCTTGTCATGGTTGTGTGCACTTCTCAGCACCCATGCCAGGTGTCACACATCCATGCCAAGGTGCTATCAGAAGAAAGCTGGCAATCAGCACTAATTACTCCGAAGGTTGAATGTGCACCCAGGGTGCAGAGACATCTCACGTTACTTATGCTAAATGTTCTTTTTAATACATGGTAGCTGGAAACAACATCTCTTCTGTCCCTCCAGTGCCATCCAAAACTCATATTTTAAACACACAGACAAGTTGTCCTGTCATCCCCCTAGAAGAACTGCAGAAGTTTTGTGGTTTATTTGATGGTTTTTTTTTTTTAATTACTATTTTTAGCAAGGTACAGAGAGTCCTTTGGGCTCAGCCGCTCTCAAACACTGCACATTCTCTATTCTCAATGCAGCTATACTGAAACAACACTAAGGGCATAAAAAGTCTTGACTACTTGGGATAAGCCCCAAGCTGTAACTTGCTTGTCCCTCAGACACATCCGTTTCTGGTGCTTTGTGATACTGACAGCCACATGTGCAAGGCTAGCCTTGGGTTTTTGAAGAGGTTGACCAGCACGTCCAAAGCAGCTATTAACCTGAACAGGGGATGTGGTTCCCTCATGGTAGCTCTCGTACAGTGTGCATGGCTTTTAACACCACTTGTAATAGTCACGTTTTACACCAGTGTCTCAGCCTAAGGAATGTTGTGGGCAGCCAAATGGCAGTGATCATCTCCACAGCCATCACTTGAGTCAAGGTCTTGCCTGAAAGTCATGGTAGGCTTTCCAAATTCAGCTGCAGGCCTCTGGGATAAAACAAACAAACAACAGCACTGATACTCAGGGATTCTTTCACGGAAAATAAGTGTCAAACTTGGGATACAAACACCCTTATGAAATTGTTAAGCTAGAGTTGTCAGGCAAAGAAAAGCTTAGAAAAACTGGCTAAAGTAAGCAGACACTGGCACTGATCACTAACACCCCAAATCAAGGGACAGCTCTGAAGCTCACGAGGCTCAGAGGATCTGTCTTGCACCGGGGTTTGTAGAACGAGACTGCCAACAATGTTCTCCTCTGTGCCTAACCATTTCTGGGTCTCAGAGCAGGATAATGCGTGCTGAATGCCGGTAAAACAGAACTCTGTGCATGTTCCAGAGGGCTTCCAGAAGAAACAGACGGCCAAAAAGCCATAATCTTGCATGAACCCAAAGCAAAATCACAGAAAGGAACAAACATGGAAGAACTTTAAAAGAAAGAAAGATAACTAAATGCTGATCTAGAGAACTCTTTGTTGTTGTTAATTTATTGTCTCTGGCTAATAAAGATCACTATGTTGTTCCAGCACACTTCCCCACAGTTTTTCACTTACCTGCCTTTATAACTCCTGCTCTAGCAGGATGTTACCATCAAAAGTCAGCACCATAGGAAAATCAATGTAGATCAAAGCTGATTAAAAGTCCATTAACTGATAAATCACATGAAGCAATGGTAACATCATTCATCATAAAACCTCTGCAAGCTAAGCTCAGGCTAATCACTCTTGATTTCCCATAGAGATAAGAAGACTACACAGGGATGGATCGCCAGGCAGATGGCAAGTAGCAGTAACCTTGCCAGGTCTGGGATCCTCAGGACAAGTCTACAAGATCACATGTGAACTGAGGATACGTCTACATAGCTTGGTACTTAACACAGCCCTTATTCACAGCAGTGGGCACTCATTTTTCTCTTGCTGCCAGTTGTGCTGCCAAGGAAGGAACTTTCCTAGAGCACTGCCTGGCTCTCTTTCTAGCATTTCTCTTCCTAGAGACGTGTTGGGAAAGGTCCTGTGCAGAGTCTTTCCTTGTTGAGTCTGCTCAAATGCATCCTTTCCTCTTCCCTGAAGATACAAAGGAGCACTAGAACTGTCAGCCATAATTTACCATTTCATGCTTTTTTTCTGGTTCTCATATTCAGACTGCGCCTGAGTCCCACAGACTTTCAGCACAGTCTCCCTTAATGCACAGGCTTTCCTCTATCTCCACCTAACCAAAGTCATCATTCAGAGGCTGTTTCATGGATGGATCACTGACATATCGGCATTGCCTTCCTCCTAGCTTGGAAAGCATGCAATCCTTTTTATTCTACAAGCCTCTGCAAAATATGACCGCCTGATAATGATATGCACTGCTGATTGCTATTGTCCCTTCCCCCAGGATGAGGCAGGGTGGCTGGAAGAAGCACCAAGCAGATTGCAGGGGCAGGCCCGTCAGTAACAGTTTATTAGATTTATTTATTAAACTTCAGAGGCACATGGCCTTACAGTGGTAAAGCATCTTGGGCTAGCAAAGGCTCTGGTGATACCTCACTGCTGTCCTCACTTCCTAGTGTACATCTTGTCCCCATTAAAATCAGTGAGAGCAGAGAGTAAACCCACATAGCCCTTAAGGAAGAAACAGTTTTGCCCAAAAGAAAAAGGTAACTTAAATATAATTAAAGGGAAAAAAAAAAAGAAAAAAAAGGAGCAACTTTGTTCTCAGCCTCGTGGCTCACATTGTCAGACACAGTGAAACACATAGGACTTTTTTGTTAGTTTTTGGAAATGTTTGGAAACATGTAATCAGCGTGGCATAAAGATGAGTATGTAAATGCAATCCCTTGGACACTATCCACTGTTCCACGCATCTGTCCAGATGCAGCCCAGGACCTCCATCACATCAGCACCCCTTCCGGCAGAGAAATGCCCTTCCCAGGAGGTCCCAGGCTGAGCCCTGTGGCTCTGCAGCTGCAGATCTGCACTGCCTTCAAAAATCGGGAAGACAACACTTTTTCCTGTCCTGATAGAAACAAACTCCCATTTATTTACCAACAGCTACTTGAGGCAGGATTCAAATCTACTACCGTGGAAGAGAGCAAAGTCAGCACACAATTTCAATTACTTGGGTTAGGCAACCCATTTCCATTACTGCTAATGGGATTTATGCATCTGTTCTGCTAAGCATGGTACTGAAAATCTGTGCCTCATTCTGACCCCAGAAGTTTTTCTTTCCTCCTTTAGCTCTAAGAAAATAATAATAATAAAAAAGAATGAAAGAAAATGCAAGTAAAATGAATGCGGCATTAATTGCTGTTTTAGTTTAGCAACATTTCCACGAGTCTGCCTCTATGGAGCTGCATATTTTCATTTCAGTGCTTGTCCCCATTCCACTGGCAAAGCTGCTGATGGGGTACTGCTGTTCTGTGCTGGGTTTGTATGCTACCAGCAAGTTCTGGAGGATAAACGGCTCTGCCTGACTGCTTTGAGCTCCCAGCCTTCGGCAGTCATCTTCAGGACCTCGGTCTTCCATTTCTGTTCCTAACTAACACCACAAGCTGCCACTCCTGCAGCTGGACAGAACAGCAGGGAAGCTGAGCCTCCTCCACGTGGCCAGGTCAGCCTGCAGGCAGCCTGCATCCCTGCTGAGCCCAGCCAAGAGCAGGCAGTGTGGTGGCGGCAGCTCAGGCCGCTTGGGTCACACCATGAGAGGTGCTGAAGGAGAAGGTCTGTTCAGTGAATGGCACTGTGCTGCAAGTGATGCTCAAAAAGCTCCTCGTCCTGTTTTATAGTGCCTAGAAAGAATTAATACTCTAAATGCAACAGTGAAAATGAGAATGTCAACACCTTTGTCTCTTGGATGATGTCCAGGCTAGTTCTGTTTATTAAACAGGAAATCTGACATAGCCACCTGTTTAGCAAGGGCTCTGTAAGCCTCTTTCTAACCTTTTTATTTCATTTTTCTTAAATAGTTTGTATACACAGGAGGGCTCCATTCCAACCAGAGCCTCAGGGCACCCTGGTTATTTCAATAAAAAGGTCAAACTGAGAAAAGAGTGATTGTGCATTTCAAGCCAGCGGTGAAGCTCACAAGAATAGCACTCCTTCACAGGCTGCACAGGGCGGAGTGTTGTGGATGAAATTCTGGAGATCTTGTTCTTAGTGCTACTGAAGACCCTGGAGCAGCTGTAGGAAAATACTGCCTCAGTTTGAATACTTACTTGATGCACATAGGGAAATCAAATCGCTTGGGCTCGAGGTTTTACTCCAGGTAAAATTCCATTTCTAGGACAGCCAAAGCAGCAGACATCTCTTCTGTAACAGCACAAAGAAGAGAGTCTTCTACCCATAACCTGTAGGTGAATGTGATCTGGACTCATTGGTCAATCAATTCTGCTTCAAACCCTCCAGGGCCACAAGGAGCCCCTCAGCATTAGGCTGAGCAGTTGAGTTCCCTCAGTGGAATCCTGAGGAATAATTAAGTCCCACAGAATGATACCCACAGAAGCCTGAAGCAGGACACAGAGTCACAAGAAGTGGGTGAAGCAAATGTAAGTAAGTCTGCTCTGAGAGCTGCTCCCTCTTGGATGCTCCCAGCAGCACAGTATGGCTGCCCATGAGGCTCATCCTGCTCAATGCCTTCCCTTGGCCCTCTGGATGGCAGCTCCACATGGACCTGTGACCCACAGGTTGGATACTGCCACCTGAGCTGCACTCTGAGCAGCCCAAGAAACTCTGCTTTCTGTGCCTTCTTGCAGCTTCCAGCAACCCGGTTCAGATGAAGCTATAGCAAAGTGCTGCTGGAAGAAAAATGGATGGCCTCTGCTATCTGAGAACTCAGTGATCACAGCATTCCCCCAGCTTGCATTCACTTCTCTCCTGTAGTTAATATCTGCCTCCCTCACCTCCTAAATGCAACACTTACTTGGTGTTTGGGGAGACAGCAGGCGTCTGGCCCACAGGGTTATCACATGGAGAGAGGGATGAGACCTCGGCATCATGGATTCATAGCTGAGCCTGCAGAGCTGGCAGTGGAAACCATGGGAAGAGGGCTCTTTACTTGTCATGAGGAAGCTTCTGTGGTAAAAGCTTGAGAAGTAGCTAATGTCTGGAATCACCACACTTTCGGGCACACCACATGTGTCTGTCCCTGGTCCCCTGCCCAGTTGCCAGCTCCAGTGGGCAGAGACACAGCACAGCCCTGGTGAGTGCAGCAGAGGGGCAGGCGGCTGTGGGACCTGTATGGGCAATGCTCCTTGGGCTTCCTCACAGCCTTTATAGAAAGGGAAATGCTGCTGCACTGCAGCCTGAGGCTGAGTCCACTTCTCAGTCATGTTTTGCGCCTCATTCAGAAAATGAGCATTTCAGTGGAGATGTAAAGTCAGATAAGCAACGGCAGGCTCTTGATTTGCTGTTCCTGGTGAGGAAGCACTTTCACTCAGGCATGATTTCAGCAAGCCCTGCATTGTTCAAGATCAGGAAAGAGCTGCTGATCTCTTATGGATGGGGATAATCAGCACTTGCCTGCTTTTCCCTTCTGACACATGGTGCCCAACGAAACCACTGTGATCCAGTGACAGACTTGTCTGCAGGACATACGCAGAGGCCACCAAGCAGGGACTCCTGGTAACACATCACCAGTTAAGTTGCTTGATGAGATGCCCAAATTAAAGTGTCATAAAACCGTCACGTCCGCTAATGGAGACCTGCACCCAGTTATTGGCTTGATGCCAATAGAGATTTCTTCTGAAATGTGAGGCAGTTGCTGTGCAAATCAGCCTCTATAGCCCCCAGCCCTCCTCACGCTCCTGCCCTTCAGGTTGCAGTCAGCAAGCAAAAAGAACTGCCATCTACTCCAGCATCTAAATGGGACATGCCTGAACACTGACAGCAAGATTGAACACACTCTGCGTGCACTGTGAAATGATAAATCCCTTTATTGGCACAGATTACCAACCTGATTGCTTGCATACAGATTAATGCAACAGCAAGAATCCCCCGGGTAACAGCGGAACAGGGGAAGCGGGAGGGGAAAAGTTGTTTGCTCAGATGCCTGCGATATTTATCTATCAATTACCAAGGAAAAAAACATTTCATGACACCTTTATTCCCAAAATATCTTCGCGCTGGGAGAACAGAGAGCCATGAAAATCACCTTCAGTAAAGGCAGCAGCAAGTTGCAGAGATGCACACACAGAAGCCCCCAGTGTCTGCCCCCATCCCCGGCACCAGGCTGACTCTGCAGCCAACAGACTCCCCTCTGGCAGAGGATTCCCCCACTGGGCTCCAGCACCACAGAACAATGGTGAGAAGAGCGTGACTGTGAGAGGAGACGTACCACATCAAGCGATCATCTATCTTCATGAGACAGCCCTGGCAAATTCTTTCCATTTCCATTTTTAATTCACCACCAAATATGGTGAATTAAAGGGAGGCTGCAAAACCTTTCTGGGTGCAGGGTTGATGAAGAAAAGCTCCTTCATGTTTTTAATCAACTCTGCATGGAGTACCGACAGCAGAGATTTCATCACCCTGTGCTCGGGTGCTCCTACCTAGCGCCCCTCACTTTCTGCCCCAGCAGGATGCTGCTGTCACCCCGACCCCACATCGCTGCTTCCAGGGACCAGACAGGAGACAGCCCAGAGCTGGGGGATTCCACACCACTGCCAGGAGCTGGGCACCTGCTGCTCAGCCAGCTCCGTGACGAGACCTGCCTGGTTAGTGGGGTGTTGCGCTGATGCTCTAAAGCACCAAGCAGTGCCTGGCGAGCCCTTGTCCCATTTTGGGGTGCTGGCCCTGCCTGATTCCAGCAGCTTTTGGCAAGTGGGCACATCAGCTTAGTGCCTCCCAGAAATTCAGTCCCCACCTTTAAAAATTGGCCTCAGAAATGAATCTGTGATAAAGAAAAAAAACACAAACTGTGCTAAGCTGAGGCAGCAGCAAATTACTCCCCCCCTCCTTTTTTTTTTTTAATAATTTTTCTGAGCTTAGCTATCCCTGAAATCTTTTACTAATGAAATTATTTGAGCAAATTTCTCAGGAGACAGTCAACATCAGTTTCATTTGGCAGAGGGAAATTCTTTTAAGCTGAATTGACTTTCCTGCATTAAAATTGAGATCTGCTGCTAAATACTCTGTCTCCCTCACAGAGCAGCGCATAAATCCAATAATAAACACAATGATATATTTACCAAGGAACTAGAGGGCAAAAATAATTGAAATGATCTGTTCCTAAATATATTCCAGTGTTGGGAAAGCAGAGTCTTTGCCTCCCTTTCTGATGAAAGTATGTTTCCCAGTCCTGGGGTCCTTCAGGGACCAGTTTGGCACGTAGCAGCACCCAGCAGCACTGCGGGCACCCCTTGGCTGCACGGGGAGCACCAGCTGCCAGACCCATGCTGTACCACTAAAACTATGGCAGAAATCAGCACAAAAACATTTCAACCATCCCCTTGATTAATTTGTGCTAATTAGGCCTGGGACTGCAGACAGCGTTTGTTTTGTCTTGCTACAGACACTTTGCAAGAGCTATTGAAGTGGAATACTTGGAGGAAAAGAAATATTATCTATAGGAAGTGCTCCTGCCAAAAGCCAAAAAATGCTTCAAGTGACTTCAAAAGATGTGGGTTGAGGCAATAGGTCACCGTCTAAGTAGTTTAATTTGAAAAGGAAAGTAGTAACACCATAACAGCACTGTTTGCACACAGCCCAGTCACGTGCATTTGACTCAGGACTCAAAGTGGAAAACTTGAAGTCAAGAATTGGTATTGGCTCGCAGGATGTGAAATCATTTTCTTGCAGCACCTCCTTTCACTGCCACCTGGGCAGGATGGGTTGGCACCTGGCAGAGCCAGGGGCTGGGCTGCAGGGATGCTGCAGCTCTCCCAGCCCCACCGAGCAGCAGAGCACAGACCCTGCCCCTGCACAGCTGAGTTGTGTGCTTTATGACAGCAGAGAAACTCATTTCCTAGAAGGTACAACTGTTGTGTGCTAAGAGCAAGCCAGTGCCTGGCACAGCTGCATGCGACAGAGCAAAGTGCATTGGTGTGAAGAGTCCTCTTGTGGAAGGATGATTACCCCACGACCTGAGCATTCATCATTTATTTCTTAATCGTACTGCCCAAATGACACATTGAAAACCTAAGCTGAAATCAGAACGCGTTAGGAGAAAACTAGATTCCCTGGCAGCCTTCTTGAATTCAGAGAATTTAACTTCGCCTTTCTCTAATTATCCTTAAAATAAAAATCACAGAATCACAGAATCACAGAATCGTAGGGGTTGGAAGGGACCTCCAGAGATCACCACATGCAAGAGTATCATTCAAGCCCGTGCTCATTTTTCAGACAAACAGAGATATTCATTTTTTGGTAAATCCAGTATTTCCTGCTGATTGTGCTGCAGTCCCCCAGTGGTTCTCCCTGCAGCCCTAGGCAGAGGTCGGCACTCGCTCCTACACACACACGCGTTGATGTTTGCTTGTCAAGAGCAAGTGGGGCTCTGAGAGGTTTCCTGAGCAGCAAGCAAACGTATTAGCATTGGATCAAAGGTTGCATGTGCAGCCCTGACATGCTGGGGGACTCAGAGTGCACAGCAAAACCACCACAGGCCTCTTTAATCCTCTCAGAGATGACGTTCCTTGTGGATGTGCTCAGTCTGTGTCGCGTGCTGGCAGCCAGCAGGGCAGCTCAGCACACAGCCACGTGCATTGGCTTACACTATTACCACATGAGTGGCAAGAGCCAGCACGGGATTTTCTTTCGTGTTCTACTCACAAACTCACTTGCATCACATTTGCAAAATGCAAAGCAAGAAACGAACATAAGCTGCTTCCAATTCCAGGTTATTTGCTAAAAATCTAACAGCTACAGCAGTAACTACTCTGAATCTCAGGTAATTCCAACCACTGGAAGACAGAGCCATCATAGCACTGACATCTCACTTTCAAATGACTGGTAGCCCATAGAGTAAATGTTATGCATTTTCTCATCCTGTGATATTTCATTAATTTATTTATTTTCACTTAGAAACAAGAGCAAGAATATCAAATATTGGTAACTGTTTAAAACCAAGAGTCCAAATTAGTGTGAATCCATGTCTATTCAAATTTTATTTCCATAGCTTCAAGCAGGACATTTTAAATTCAGTGTTTTCCTGTTCTCATTGGACCTGAGTGAATACTTCACCCAGCTGAGCCTGAAGCAAGCTGATCTTTAAGCCCAGGAGAATCTCCCTATGCAGGCTGCACGCCTTCATTCTACAAACTTGAAGTACCACTACATTTTCCAGACAAAATCTCAGCTTTGCCCTTAGCCATGCCAGGTGAGTCAGCCCTACCAGTTCAACTCTGGTCGTAGGCCGGCTGTATTTTATTCATCACCTACTTTGCAGTAAGCACTGTGGCAGTGCTGGTGCTTCACACCCAGTGCAGTTCCAGCACTCCCATCCCATCACGACCTCATGTGCCCTCCCACATACAGCACAGAAACAAGGTGTGACGGTCGTAAAGCTACAAAAGCCATTAAGAACCTAAAATTGGTGGAAGTTGGCTGCCTGGACATGGTTTTCCTTTTGGAATTTGTCTGACAGTGGATTCAATTCATCTACTGCTACAAATAAAGAAGCAATATTGTGGCCAAATCCAGTCGTAAAGATGTGATCGCTGATACTGCTTGGCTGATGAACAGAGGGCCACCAGTGATACACACAAAACAGTGGTGTTGGAGATGCAGTGTGCTCTACCAAGCACCAACAGTCCCACTGCTTCCTGTGCAACACCAAAGGGCTTGCAAGTGGCTGCAGCTGGTTCCATTAAGACACTTCACATGGAGCAAGTTGGGTACAACTCCAGCTTTATGGCAGTTTCTTTGATTTTCTTTCAAGGAAGTAATTCTGTCTACAGGCTGCCTATCCGAAGCTGTACAAGACATTGCAAATACAAACATCTGGGAGAAGCTTTGTATTGCCAACAGTGAGATTCAACCAGGTATTGCATTAACTGGGGAGGGATACCCTCGTTCCTTGTGTTGAAGTAAACCATAGGTAACAGCTAGTACCAAAAAAGATGGGAACATCTGGAAACTGACAAAGGCTGTAAGGAGGAACTGAGAACAGCCTAGCAAAGAAAGGTAGTCTCTTTGGTAAACCTGTCTTGGTCAAATAAAGAGCTGTACAAACCATTCATCCTTCAAGTGAGCACACGCCTATGGCCTCCAGATGGTGAAGGTCTGCCCGTGATGGAGGGAATTTGCCCATGTCAGTGTATTGCCACTGTCCAAAGAACAAGTTGACCCCTTTGCCTGTCTTTCCAGTCCCACACACAGTTTATTACCCCACACAACCCTATATATTTCTACCCCAAATTACGACTCAGTCCCCACAAGAGATATGAGATGCCAGCAGGATTGCATACCTGCTGTGCAGGTGCAGCCCAAAAGCATCTGGCCCAGGTCTTAGTGTGCCTCTTTACTACATTTTCATCCACTTCCCCTCCCAACCACACTCTCAACTAATGATGAACCTTGCCCCTGGAGTTCTTCATTGTTCCATGAGGTGGAACCATAGAGTCTAAATGCTAGAAATGACAAGTGCCTGTACATCCCAAATGTTTTTCTTCATCAGAATTGTAGCCTTATGTGGTTGGATAAAAAAATAATTCCTGATCATGAGGATGCAAGAAAACACACACCTTAAAATGTAGCTTAGACTGGGCTGGTTCCACACAGACCTGCCTGATTCCCTGCCTCAGAGTTTGTCTTTCTTGACTCCAAATTCCCTGGCCTTTGCCAGTTTATTTAAGTGTGAAGAAGAAGAAGGCACAAGTCCTCTACCAACAAACAATATCAAATTAATAATTACTTTTTTTTGGCTGAACTTCAGTGGCTGATATTTTTATACATTCTGCGCTTTCCCAGAGGCCACATTGTTTTTGCAGTTGCAAAGCTCAGTCCTGGTTCACAGTTGTATTTGTTTTTCTTTTGCCTAAATGGATGTAGAAGTCATAGAAACAAACAAGGTAAGCGATAGCCTGTCAGTAACTAATGAGGGAAAGTTTCCTTGGTGGTTCCAAAAGTCTCTCATAATAATCCTTCATAATTTCAGAGAAAATCAACAACCAAACCTTTACATTAAGTTTGAGACAGTTAGAAATCCGGATGTCACTGAGAAAGATAGAAACATAGAAAACTCAGTATACAGAAGTACTGAAAACTGGGAAATTAGTTGAATAAGTCATTATTTTTTTAAATGACCCACATTTGTTCATGACAAATGCCTCCAGCTCGAGGAAGCATTAATGGATCTGCTCTGTGCATGGTCTCACGGAGCCCTGCTTGGCATTTGCATGAACACTTTGTGGAGGTGCCGTTACCAGCTGGCTCACATACACGACAGGGCTGCTCTGCTGACGTGTGTCAGCCACGTTCTGAGATGTCAGGCTTGGTTGTGGCCCACGCTGTGCCTGTTACAGCACAAGTCCTGGGCGCTACACAAATACAGATCTGTACTCCCGCATACAAACAAGGTGCTGCCCCTGCTCTGTGATTAGTGGATATCCAGGTGCACTAGGGCTATGTGCAAGCAAGGACTGACAGGGCAAGCTCTGTGCAAAATGGAAATGTAACAAAGTCAGGAAGCCTCGTGCCAGGCTTCTCAGAAGCACTCGGGCACACACCAGCTACCTGGTGCAAGACAGACACTGAAGAGATGTATCAGATAGCTCTAGAATTTAACAGGCCAGTCCAAGCCACAGCAAAAACTATTACATAGACTTGGCTGATAACCCCTGCTTCATTCCTGCACTTCACTGTAACTCCACTAAACCTAAAGGAGCATTTCCGTGATCTTATCAGAGATACAGCTCGCCCTAATGCTCTAATGCCCTCCAGCCATTTCTCACTGAAGATATTTCTGGCACAGCCCTGACTTGCTATTGTTCAAAACAAAAACATTAATCTGCTGGAAAGCAAAGACACAAAAAGTGAACTTAAAATAAATGTCATCTTCTGAACTGTATGGCTCAGCTTGTTTGTAATCTCTGCGCTACATAAATCCCGTTAGTCACCAGAGAATCTGCAGCCACATCCATCTTCAGGACTCAAATCCACACAATAAAAAGGTTTCGCTGCCCACCGCTCACCTCCCTCCCCTCAAAACAAACAAACAAACAAACAAACAAATAAATAAATGAAATTATATCTGACGCAGAATAATGCCTCCACCAAGTTTGGAATAATGTCTCCAGTAAACAGAAGAGACAGGAGCCATATAGTAGTTACAGAGCACAATGCAGCCAGTGCGTGAGCCAGGCTTTACACCAGGCCTGAATTCAGCTCCCTTGATCCCATCCATGCTCACCTGAGTGCCTCCTGCCCTGCAGTGCAGCAGCCTTTTACACGTACCAAACACTGCTCGTGAACTGATGGCGCCTTCAGAATGTCTGGCAATCCCACCAGATGTGCGGTGTTACAGCACTCTGGGACATACAACAAGGGGTGCTTGAGCACTGCATTGGGCTGCCCAGGGAGGTGGTTGAGTCACCATCCCTGGATGTGTTTAAAAACCATTTGGATGTGGTGCTCAGGGACGTGATTTAGCAGAGGGCTGTTAGAATTAGGGTAGGATGGTTACGCTGTGGCTGGACTTGATGATCTTTAAGGTCTTTTCCAACCTGAGCGATTCTGATTCTACAATGAAGACAGACACTTTCGTTAAGTTAGCTCTACTAATTTAGGTTAGAAAGATTTGGCAGAAAGCCACACGCACTTGCACTAAACCAAACTCTCAGTTCCAAGGATATCATTTAAACATGATTTAAACAGTCACAAAGAACTTCAGTACTTGCAATTAAGCATGAGTTTCTGAAACAACAATTCTGTGGCTGAGCACACAGTGGGCTAAAGCTCCAGAGGAGGCAGACTCTGCATGGGCCCTCCTTCCTACAGCCTGGGATCTAAACTCTGCAGCTCCTACAGGTTGAACCCTTAAACCCTTAAAGCGCTATGGGCGCCCTTTGATAAAAAGCCTTGGAGTTCCTCCTTGGCATACAGATACAAAAATCCAGGGATACTGCGAGCATCTTTCAAGCCCATCGAGTTGCAGCACATCACAAGAAATCATCTCAGTCTGAGCATGACCCCAGATCCTCTGGCAAGAGCCCTGCTCTGCCCAAAGGCACCACCACCCCTAGCACACGCTGCGGGCTCCGGCAGAAAACAGGCAGATGGATGCTTGGCATCCAAAAAAAGACAGCTAGTAGGATCATGAAATACACACTCTGAGAGACAATAACTAAGGAACCAGGTAGTGATGGACAAAGCTACCTATTGCTGTTAGCAAGAAGAGGCAGAGAATAGATGCTCGGATACAGCATTATCACTTCTGTCTGCCAGACCCCTTAGAAGAAACCTGTCCTCAGACTTTGTACTTCTAACCAAGTTGTGGAGCAGTTCCCTCCATCAGGATAAAGCTTTCCTTGTAGCTGACGACACTGATTGATTCGACTCCATTAATATCTTTTTTTTTCACCCCCCGAATTTCTTCCATTTTGCTCTTTCTTCTGGGATTTATTGCTATATCATGTGCCTGTAAGTGAAAACAAGCAATTTTCCATTAGGGAGCAAAGAAGAGGCTGCTACTGGCTTGTTTTCTACACAGATGGAGGATTTTTCTCCCTTTTAAAGAAAATTGGATAGTCAATGGTACTGATATCAGATCCAGTTCCTATTTCACACAAGCCTGCTTTCTGCCCTCTGATCACATCAAGCAAAGTACACACTGCATATTAAATCCCAGGAGACTTCAGGCCCCTGTCACTGAGGGTCCGGCGTTGGTTCTGATGTCCTTCATTTGAAATCTAGGCATGTGTCAGGCACAGCTCAGATTCTGCCGTGCTTAAAGACTCCTCGCATGGAACCAGAGCAGCTTCAACCTTCTGTTCCACAGCCAACTCATGCAGCCACCTGCATTAAACCATCACATCACGCAGACACACTGATTGCAAGGCAAAAGCACACAGAACAACCAAGAAAACCGAAGCCTCCCTTGTCACATTCATTGAGAAACTGAGTAGACAGCACTTGAGGTAAACTATGCTCTTTCTTTTACTGCTGAAAGATGAGAATGCTGTCAGATGAAGATGAGATCCACCACCAGAGGTTCCATGCCCAGAACCTTGAATCTTGCTTCATCTCAACTGGTAGAAGTCTACTTTGAGCAGAATTAAAATAAAAGCCAAGGAAAGTGGACATAAGCCTAGTTGAGGCTATTTTGTATTACCGAATTCACCCAAGTATCAGTCTTCCCTTTTTCACATTCCCGAATTGAGAAAAAAGCCTTTCCAGATTCACATCTGTGGCATGAATGTTGCATCCCAAGGCACTGAGCATGAGATTAAGCAGAGGTGGAACAGGTACCCGAAGTCTGGACATGCAGAGAGCCCCCTCTGAAATACCACTGATTTTCTACAGGTAAATATAGTCTCTACGGTGTTCTCAAATCTTCTTTCTCTTCCTTACTGGCCACCACTCCACTCGTGGGCTTCGTTGGATCTATCTTCTCATGGAGCACACCCAATGCTCTACTATTGACTTCAGCAGGGACAGAAAGAGCTGCTGGTCAAAAACCTCATCTCTGAGTTAAGGAGTAACCTCATCCTCATGAAACTGCAGATGCTCCAAAAAACCAAAGTCTGGTGTTGCAGCCCTTAGTGTAGTTACAGAGCTGTTGATATCACCCCTCCAGCTTCCGCGTTTTAGCTTTAAATACAAGTGTAACAAATCATGAATATTTAAACATCCAAAACATTGAGCCCATTTCTTTCTAACTGCAATGCTTTTCTATAAACCTTATCTTTGCAGCATCAATTATACATTTTGTACACTAGTTCTTAAGATTTCCGCTTTAAGTAAATGTTATTCTCTGTAATTGAAACCATTTTAGTAACCCAGTTTGTTTGTTTCCCCCAAAACATCTATTTTCTAATATGCCTCAGTAAAACAGAGCTGCAAACCTGATGGGGGATTATAAAGACATTACCCAGCTCTGCCAGGAAAATCTGTAATGTTTTATGCCTTGGCAAGATCGATCTGTGTCTAGGGCACCCACTGCACACCCACAGCACGCCTTTCAATCACTACATGCCACTTCAAGCTGCTATCTACAAAGTCTTTAAGCATTCTGGATTAGAAGAGAACTGAATGTTTTTCAAAGACCCAAAGGGCTGTAGAAAATTTTAGTCAAACAAAAACAGATTGTGGTGGTTCACTCCAATGTGTCAAAGCTACTTATGGGCTTGCCTCCCTATTAGATGGTGGAATTCATGAATATTCAAAGTTAATAGCTATTATGCTCTCAGGGCAGACTATCCCGTCCTTTATAAATTATACATAGACTCTTTGCAGACAGCTGAGAAAGCCAATTAACCAAGCTACATTTGCATATCAATTGAGGAGAAAGTGTCTCTTGTTCAGCTGCTGTACAAGCAGTATCAGCTTCACATTCCACATCTGTTGGTTGGTTTTGCTTGCTGTGGCTTTTTGTTGCTGTTGTTTGTTTTTGATTAATGTTTGTTGTTTCTGTTTATTTGCTTCATGTGAAGCTTCTCCACAGCTATTTGTACTTTTAAGCAAAGCTTCAAATGAATGCCCACCAGGAAAAGAAGCACCCGGAACACCCCAGTGGGTCAGCATTGCTGAACAGCCACCCCACTCAGCCCATGGTGCCTCACACAAGTGAGGGGAACTCTGGCCTTCTCTGCCCATCACCACTGTGCTCTTCTTCAGCTTGCATCCACTGGCACTTGTGATGCATCATTCTGTGTGCGATCCCATGCCTCGTGGCCCTAGGACACACATGCCAGTTTTTTCCTCCTCCATAGCTCCATGTTTCCCTCTCAAATCCCCAGCCAGTAGGATCTGACCATCTCTGAGCTGTATTCACTGGCTCAGCACCAGCTTCCATGGTTGAGCCGTGTGGGCTGACATGGGGATATATTTAGGGCACGAAACTCCTGTCTTACTTCTGTGACTGCTTTCAGTGACTCATCATGGGGAAATTAGCAACCCTACACAAACACGAAAATAGAGGGAAAGATACTTTTAGGAAAATTGCCAACACTCTCTTCAACAGGAATTTAAATTGCCACCAGCATTTCTGTTCATATTGATCTACACTCTTTTACACTCAACAGTGGTTCTCACACTTAAATGTGTGAGAAGGCGTAAGAAACAGCACAGATGAGCCACACGACTGTGAAAGCCATATGGGAAAGTGCCGATTCCTTCTCTCTAGTATCAGCCTATATTTATTGCAGTGTCTGTTTACAACTCATTTATGCAACCTCAGAATGCAGCCTAGCACCCAGATGGTCAGCTGCTACATCGCAGCAGCAGGCATTAGCATTCACTTACACCAAGGCTGTCATTTTTGGAGCACGGCTAAACAAGGCCCTGCTCAAAGCTCCATATCCAGGAAGATGCACACTGAATGGGAGATGCCTGTTGATGTCAGCAAGAGACAGCAGTCCTTTGCAGAAGACCAAAATACCTGGTCCTCCTCCCTTCACTAGGCTTAGGGGGGATGACAGTGTCCACAGCCTCTGGGCCCATCAGCACAGCAGGAGAAGACCCCATTCACTGCACAGCTATTTCACCGCAGCTCTTAGCTAAGCAGAAACTGTAGGCATCATGAAACGTAAGGTTTTAGTGAGATTCTTTTTTGTCAAGCAAAAGAATACATAAATAAATAGGGAAATAAATAAATAAATAGATAGATAGATAAAAGCAAGTCTGGCAAGTATGGTCGATGTTCACAATTTAAGTTTGTTTTGAGAGCAAAAAGATACTTTGCAAGAAAATAGCCCATTTTGCAGTCCAGTGAGTTTTGCTGTTTTCCAAGAAAAAAATAAATGCACTGGAATAAAGCTACAGCATAAAACTGGCCTTGCTTATCCAGTAAACAATATAGATGAAATTTCACACAGAGTTTGATTAAATGCGCATTTAAGGATTACAGCTATTACAACCTGCTGGATATATAAAAGCAAGATTGGTAAGTGTGTCTGTGCTCCACCTCAGAATTCCTCTGCCCCAGATGCTGCTGCCCATGGACAAGGAGGCTGTTTGTGTTTCTGTGGGCATAGCAGACTCCTTAATTAGGCCTGAATACACACTTGTACTTAGCTATGTAAACAAGGATAACTTACTGAAGGAAAAAATAAAGTACAAACTATACATTGAGATGTTCAAGGTGGAAGTCCAGTAACACCTATTCTATTTTCTATGTCCAGTGGAAGCTGATGTTGAGTGGTTTCCTTCAGGGGTCCTTCTGGTGCTCTTCAATAATTATCAGTGACGTAGACAGGGAGATCAAACACCCTCAGCAAGTTTGGTGATGACCTCAAGCTGAGTGGTGCAGTTGAAACAACAGAAAGAAGGGATGTCATCCAGAGGGACAGGCTCTAAAAGCAGGCCCATGAGAAGCTAATGAGGTTCAACAAGGCAAAGAGCAAGGTGTTGCAATTGGGTCAGTGAAAAGCCCAACACGAGCCAGCAGTGTGTGCTCGCTGCCCAGGAGGTCAACAGTGTCTTGGGCTGCATCAACAGAGGGTGGCAGCAGGGAGGGAGGTGATTTTCCCTCTTTACTCTGCCTTCATGAGACTCCTCCTGCAGTACTGTGTCCAAGCCTGGGGCTCCCAGCACAAGGAGGATGGGGGGCTGTTGGGGCAGGTCCAGAGGAGGGTCAAAAAGGTGGAGCACTTCTCCTAAGAAAGGCTGAGGGAAATGGGTTTAACATGGGGAAGAGAAGGCTGCAGGGAGCCCTCAGTGAGACCTTATAAGCAGGAGGGGAAGCAACGTTTTACACAGTCTGATAGTGATAGGACAATGGGGAATGGCTTTAACCTAGAAGAGAGGACATTCAGGTTAGATGCTGGGAGGAAACTCTTTACGCAGAGGGCAGTGAGACCTTGGCACTGCTGCCCAGAGCTGTGGGTGCCCACCCCTGGAGGCAGGTGGGTCCTGGGCAGCCTGAGCTGGGAGAGCAACCAGCTCACAGCAGGGGGTTGGAGGTCGATGATCTCCAAGGTCCCTTCCAACCTACCCCAATCTATGATTCTGCCATAGACAGCCAGGATTTACTCCTTCAAAGAACAACTCATTTACCTAGGATGACTGATGATGCACCCCTGCCCTGACAGAGTCCTTCAGCATCTAAATGCTCCAAAAATACCAGAGCTCGGCACCTGTTCTGCTCTCCCACCACCATCTTACCCCAGTACTGCAGATGCAATAACACTGAGCAGGGGAGCCATTTTCACAGGCAACCATCATTGTAGATCCCACAGCAGGAAACCCTGGAAGCAGCAGCTCTGGAAGCAGGGAGTGATGCAGCCCCATACACTTACCTCACTGTCATCGCTGATCATAACGAGTAGACAGAGGCAATTAGCAGCTGCTGAAAGCTCTGTGTTTTCATTCAGCCCTCAGGAAGAAGCAGCTGAGGCAATTTTTTTTTTTTTTTTTTCTCTAATGTGCAGCAGTGATGAATAAGCTACCACTGTAAGTCTAGCTGTTACAAGAGCTCCTTTGGTTGTGTTGATCATCTGATTGCCTTCACCGAACACTTCCGTGAGTGAAACCTTTCAGCAGGAGCAAAGTCTGGAAAGATGAAACACTTGTACATAATGACAGATTCGTGGAATAACATGAATATTTATACACACTGGCATGGGACCACTGTGCTTCCCATTTAATTATTTCTTCTCTGTGTTTAGGCACATCATTCATCTCAGATGCTTCAAACTGAGCAGCTTTGTGGTTTGTAGAGACAGTCAACAAACACAACCATGCTTTACTCTCCGTTATCCATATCAGTGCTGATGCAGTGGCTCTGCTGAACCATGACAAGGCCAAGATTTCAGCTCAGTATTATCACGAGGACCATAGCCTGCCCCACAAGCTTTGCAGGCCAGGTACCTCATACTTACAGCTCCACTTCCCAACCACCTTTGCATGAAGTTGCAGCTTTCCCTGACATCCCTACAGGACTCTTCAAGGACAAGGATCAGGAGACAGAGCTCAAGACCCTGCAGGTTTGTCTGTGTGGCACAGGCACGCTCTGAACAGGCTTGCTTTGGATGCCAAAGCAGCATTTCCAAAAGAGCTGGGCCAGCTGCAGAGAGGCAGTAGGAAAAAAGCAGATACTGTCAGACATGGGGCTTACTCCCAGTACCGTAAACCACAAGAAAACTCTTCACTGATGTCAATTTTGTTAATCATCTCTGGCAGAGGTGATGAATCAACAAAATCAAGGGGGAAAAAGTGGAATACAAATACTGCAGAGAACACAGACCAGCCTTCCCAAGAGTAAGGAATGTGGACAGGCACAGCACTGGCAAGATGCGGAGCTACTTATAGAAACCAGCCTGGGAGAGGGATCCAGAGTGAAGTAAGAAACCCTACAGGCTTATCTGTAGTGTTACTGAGCTTCATGCTACCTATGGTGTTTTTCCTGATAGAACAGATCAGCAGACAAACTTCCCTCCTAAGCACACAAACCAGCTGCTGCCTGCAGCAGTGCTACACGCTATGGTGCAGAGGGAAGTGCACCCATGCTTCCTTCTAGGACTCAGTCCTGGAGTCTAACTCAGAGGGCTGATGACCAGCATTCCCAGGGCAGGCTGCTTTCCAGCATTGTTTTATTGCTAAACAATCCAAGGAACTAACAGAGAGCACTGCATCACAGACTGCCAGCAGTAGTTGTGGAAGGGATGTGGACAGGGACTTGCAGCCTGACCCTGCGTAATGTGTTCTCTGTTATGCCTGCGGTCGTGCACAGTTGATACTGATTATACCCACCGTGTCACTCCGCTAGTGAGGAATAAAACGGTGATAATGACGATGGGGAAATAGAGACATTCATCCTGGGACCATCTGTAGTATCTGAACTCACTCATACGCTTTGAAGGCATTAGAATGGATGTGCTCTGAAACCACAGATCCAGAGCAAGGTTGAACAGCTGTGCAAACAGCTCCAACCAGAGCCCCTAGAAGTTAATTAAAAAATCACATGCTTCCACATCAGTGCCCTGTAAAAACAGTTTTCATAGGCACTCATTCCCAAAAACTTGCAAAACAGAGTGCATCAGTAACAAGGCAATAAACATGTTAAACAAGACAACGTTTGGCCAGGAACAGGAGATTGAAGTGAGAGTTTCTGGATATTTCCCTCTCTAGCTTTCGACCAGCCTCAGCGTAGCATTGGTTCAGGAACCAATGGATTTGCTACTCCTTGAAGCACAGACCTGTGATAGCCCAGTGCCCACCCTGCTGCATGCCAAACAGATTTGGGAGCACTGAGTGCAACACAGCAGCTCCTTCTGCATCACCCACACCCAGCATCCTGCAGGGCAGGCTCTGTTGCAATCTGCAGTCTGAGCACTTACCATGCACAGGCCACCTTTGCAGCACGACCGGTAGCCCCAGGGGACGGTTTGTCACTTACTGTCACAGTACCTTCAGGGCCTCTTGCCAGGAGCCCCTTGCAGGAAGGCTTTAAATGTTTCGGACAGGCAGGGAAATGAACCACAGCTCAGCAAGTTAGCAAGGCCCCCAGCGGAATTTCAAAGCACGTTATCAGACCGTGAGGAACAAGCCCTCTGCTCCTGATGCCCATGGAGGGCTGGGTGATGGGCAGACACCTGCTGGTGGGCAGAACAACTCTGTGCAAGCCAGATGAAACATGCACCAGACACAACGTCCCCCATCTCAAGGAAGAAGATGGGAACTGAAACTTCTCCCTGAGGACTTCAGACAGACAAAAACGCAACAAAAGCCCAACTGGGCCAAGGCTGACAGCTGGAAAAAAGCCCATGCAAGGACACCCAGGCAGCACAGCATGCTGCAAGCCACGTGCACACCAACATGCCTGTATAAATCACGCATGGCCAAAGATGAAACAAGCTTTCATTTTGAACTGTCGCACATTGCTGTGCAAAACCAATTCAAGCCAGCTAGACTGAAAGCAAGCAAAAAACCCTGTAAGAAACCTTGTGCTTCATACTGCAGCCTTGGAGCCCTAGCAACCCTGGAGCCTTTGCTTTTCGTTCCACACTAAAACTCAGCGTATTGCCTTTCCCCTCTCAGTGGGAGAGAAGATTTATGCAAGACCCAATCAGGCCTGTGTCAAATCCAGCAGCATTAAGCATACAGAAGGGTGCTTTACCTATAACAATGCAAATTATATCAGCTGTAAGTTATCAAAAAAGCTCATTTCAAACAACAGTAATTTTAACAGAGTAATTCCAAGGAGAACTACTGGCTATATTTGTTTTCTTTCTGATATTGCAATAGCAAACCATGCATGAAGTTTATTAAGCCATGCTAATTGTGTTTCTGTTCTAGTACATTTTAGCCATATGGAGAATCTGGCTGGCACTCAAAAGACGGAATTGTTATTTGGGGAAAAAATATCCTCAAAAGCTTCGACTGCTTCAAATGTTAATTCTTTCAACAAAGTGAATAATACATAATCAAAATGTCAGCCTGGATGTGCTACAACATGTTGGAATCCATTGGAGAAAGGTAATTTGCAGACCCTGAGGAAAGGCACACACCAAAACCAGCGCAGTTCATGTAAAACACTTCCATTAACCCCAGGGCACACAGACACCAGTTAGAAGAGATCCCACAGCTCAGGGCTGGGCACGTTCCATTCAGTGCAGTGCCAGGTGGCGCTAGGAGGCTCCGCACCTTACAGATCCGCTCCCCATAACGCATCCCTTGGGAACAGAGAGCAGTTGGCTGCGTGGACCCGGAGGCTGGCTGCTCTTCTGCACTTTTCTCAGGAACTGCCTTGGGCTGCAGCCCACAGAGCCAGCCTCACGTGTGCTCGGGCAGTGACAGATACCAGGGAGAGCAGATGACAGCGTGTGCAATGCTATGGCATAGAAAAACCCCTCCCAGAGTGGTCAGTTCTGAGTCAAAGATGGGAGGCGTGAAGTCACAGGGACAAAAACCAGGCTGGTGCTCAGATTGCCAACTCTGATTATCAGTGTGGAAAAGCCCAGAAAGCACATGGCCCAGCCAGGGGGGCCCACCCTGCCCTGAGAACCGATCCTGTATGAGAGAAAGTTCAGAGAGAGGAAAGGTTGGAGGCACCAGAACCATTTCTGTATATCACATCCATTTAATAAGTTCACGTGCAAAACATAGGTGTGAAAGAAGGCCCTCCCAGCATAACATCCCAAATGTTACCTGCAAATGATGTTTCAGGTGGAAAATTACTTTGAAGTGGTAAATTCAGCTACCACCACAGGGGAGATCTCACCATTGGAGCAGTGAAGGCTGGCACTTCCATTAAGCTCATCACTATAAACTGCCCTAGTTAAACTTCCCATACCCGTTAAGCCGTATAACAAATGATTAGATTAAGATTTCATGATCACCTGCATGCCTTGCTTAATTAGTTTTGATTTAGACATCTGATTTTTATTTCACCATGAGAAGACAATGTCAATAAATTAATTCCAAGAAGCATTTTGTGCTGTGATGTTTTTCCATCCTCAGCACACTTTGCTCTGGCACTGCTTATCATTCATGCCACCATTTGAAACAGTGACTTTCCGTAAGGTTAGCCATAAAGTCATCCCTGCTGATTGCATTATGATTCAACCCAGCTATTTATGAAAGAGAATATTTTACTTTATTAGTCCCTTCTACCCTAAATAATAAAATGTAATGACCTGCTGCTGAGATGGGAGATACAGGACCACAAAATCATGACATTTAAAATACTGTTAATATGAGTAATATGAGAAATTTTGTATTTCTAAATATTTAAAATACTGACTATGGATTAAGAGAATTTACTGTTGCAGCTTTTTTATTACTTTGCTCTGATCACCCTAATGGCAGAATAATTGCTGCCATTGCTTCATAACTCACAGATTACCTAAGGTGACAAACTGGTGCACACTAAACACCCTAGGGCAATTTGTCATCAAAGAGGGCTTGAAGAAACTGCACAGGCAGTGTCATTATCAACTGTTTAAACCGCTGCGAGAAAGATAATCATCTCAGGAATGAAGGTAGGCAGTGCCAAGGCCTTCATCCCTGTTACCCAAGGGGATACGCTTGGACAAGCATCACTACCGGGAAGCTCTTCTGTCCTTTGCCAAAGCCCACAGAGCTCAGGCTGAAAGAGGCTGCTTTTCTGCAAAGACAGTGCTGCCAAGAGGAGTGCTGGGGGTGCCTGCCCAGCGCCCCAGGGGAGGGCTGGAGCCACAGGGGGGCTGCCTGCCCCCAGCAGCAGCACGGACAGGGAAGATGACACGCGATTCAGCCTGCATCTCAGATAACAGTGCTGCTTCCCAAATGGAGCCTCTGCCCTCTTGCTGGAAGCGCAATGCGCCGAGAGACCAGGCTGGAGAAGTAGCTTACTGCAGCAGTCTGCAAGAACTAAAGCACACCAGGCCTACTTTGTGCTGCTCTCACATCAGGTTTACTGCAGATTGCAACAAGCCACTCTAAAACTCCAAATGGGCAAAAATCACAAACGGTAACTTGGAACTACACAGGTGCCAGAAGTTTTTAAACACGTGGCCATTCCAGGAAAAGGGAAACCAAAAGAGGACCACGTGCTTGGTTGTTTCTCATGGCTTGCATGAGCTACTGCACAGAGTTAGGGCTGCAGCTGACTTCATGAGATGCTCCTGGACAAAGCACGGTTGTCCCTGAATATAACCACACTCCAAAGAAGTTAAGAAACCCACATTTCTCTGCCTGATCAAGCTGCCTTCCAAATGGAAAGTGCTCAAGGCAGTTCTCCTTCTACAAAGCTCCAGCAATTCTCACAAAAACCAGATGGCAGGATCCCTCTCCCAGGAAAAGACAGGCATTTGGTATGCAGTGAGAAGTGTTAGAGGGCAAACAAGCTCCTGCCTGGGCCTGCCACATCTTCCCCCCCCACCAAAACAAACCCTTTATCTTGTCTGCTGAAAACCAGTGGGAAAAAAGTGTTAAGAACCATCAGACGTAATCACAATCAATCTCTTGCCTCAGCTACAAGGGAAGCTCCCATGAATCATTTCTTCAGCTGCAGAGTAGAGGAGGGAGTGAGTATAATTTGCATGCCACAACTGTCTATTCCAACAAAGTTCTATTTTCAGCACTACAAGGAAACCCTCAACCTGTAGTGCTTAGCACACTACTGCCAACCCCCCCCCCATGCTAACTGTCACACCAAGTACCTCTGTGCATACAAGGGGGAAGGATTTCCAGCCCCAGATGTATACCCTCCTGTTTTGCTTGATTATAGCTTTTTGCAGCCACTTTGCTGCTTTTCCTAATTTTGTGCTGTGTTCCAAGCCCTCCTGCTCCCACAAACTGCAAGCACCATACTCCTCCCACCCATGTGCCCCAGGCAAGGGGCAGCTCCAGGCCATCCATTCCCATGTCATTACGTTCCCCAGATAACAAGGGCAAATGAGAGGTGGGCTTACAGCTGCAGGCTTCTGCAAATGGGAAAAGTGAGATCTAATGAGGGAGAAGGAGGAGTACTTCCACATCAAGCAGCAATTACTGAACACGCTGCCTTCCAAAGATTTAAGAGTTTTTCCACCAATAACAAATACACCTGGCCCTGTGCATTCAGTTGAGTCTTAAAACTAAGACTCTGAATTAGTCTCAATCCCTCAGAGAATATTTTTTTTCTTTTTAAAAGTTTACATATATCCTGGAGAGTTAATTGTCACCTGCAATGCTGTGAACTGACTCCAAGAGCTGGCACAGAAAAGGCTGCAAAATAAATAACATCTTCTGAAAGCTTTATTTCTGGTTGATTGCTATTAGAAAGACAGAAAGTACAGAGCAAAGAGGAAAGAAAAGCAAGGAAATTACCATATGTCCACTTCTACCAGTGGAACACAGCAGCATTTCCTTACCTTTAGAGTTTGCATTGCTATTTGCATTTTAATTAGCTTTGCACAGTTTGTTCCATGATCTGCACGGCAGAGAACTGTGTGACATCCTGATTGTCATAAACCTGGGATTGCTGTGTGACAACGTAAGTGCTGAAAAATTTCACCTACTAGCACCACAATACCATCTACAGATAGACTTAATTTCATGTGGGATCAAGCACAAGAGGACAACTTGAGGGATGCCCCTGTGCACATGCAGCATTCCCATACATCTTATCCTAGGGCCTCAGGCAGTCATTTCTTCCTAAAAGAAACGTCTGCAGCAAGTTGCCTGTGCTGTCAATCCCTGCTCCTTGAGGTCCTGGATGTGGTCCTTGCAAGAGCCCGAGCTCATGACAAACCTGTGGCATCACACAGGGATGTGCTGCTGTGGCCAAGCCCCTGCTGCAAGGTGCACTGGGGCTGGCAGCAAGCAGTGCTCAGGAGCTGTGAGCAGCAGCAGGGAACCCAGAGCGCCCAGAGAGCACCTGCTGAGGAAGGGACCTGTGTGCAGTGAAATGTGACTGGGAATCCCAGCAATCTCCTTCTGAGAGCTGGGACAGCTCTATTTGCAACCACTGATGTATGTCTTTGAAAAAGTGGGTTTGTTTTGGACAAGCTCCATGAGTGGGTGTCCTCCTGCTGGCACTCTGCAGCCCTCAGCATACACTGTCAGAGACCCTGCAAAATGCCAGGCGCCTGAGGAGGGCATCACGTTTGTGACATTCCAATGCAGAACAGGCTGAAATCACTCCATCTTCTCCCTTCCTCTGCAATAGGAACACTTGTGCTGAAGGTTTCCATAAGAAAAAACAAACAAACAAAAAAAACAACCTACTTATTAATATTTACACTCCTTAAAGAAGAAACAAGTGAAGAAATAACAGCAGAAAAACAAAATGTCAATTCTGACTTACGCCAACTTCCTCTTGCTATAGCAGGGCCCTGCTGATCCCAGTAAGAGCCCACAGCAGCCTTTGAACCACCACTTCTACATCAAGCATCTGTGAACAACTCTTGCAGCACAAGTGATGGTGCATCATCCTCCTTCACTGACTGATTCAGGGTTAAGTACAAGAGGTCAATGTGGCCTCCACTTAGACACTGCTTTCCAGTAATAATAACATCACTAAAAAATATTGTGTTGACTGTTTCTACTTCTCACTGAGCCACAGTCATATCTATTTTTCAGCTGCCTTCCCCTTTGCCACTGCCCCATTTCCCTCCCAAGTTTTTGGCTGAATCCAAGCCACTGACGTAATTCAGGCATTCAGAGGGCAAAAACACAACCTACTCTTGATCTCAGTCCAGAAACCTTTAAAATCCATCTGAGGCCAAGCCAAGAGGATGCCAGACTAGCTGAAGGGGCAATGGAAGGAGTGCCTGCGTACTGGGCAGCTCAGAAGAGAAATGCAGCTCCTCACCCCACAGCTGGCTCTGCTTGAATGCCAGCGAGCCCCAGCACACACTGCAAAAGCTGCTGGAGCAATCAAACCCAGTGCTGTAGGATTCACTTGTGTAGTTCTTGTATCGGTGAATAAAAAACAAAATCTAGATGAATTTCACTTCAAAAACTTACATTAGAACCAGCTTTGAAGGTTTAGGCTCTACATTTCCAGATAATTGTGTCACTTCTGAAGAGCTCATTGAACATGTAGGACAAATTACTGTCACCAGTGCTGTAAGCTAACCTGCCATGCTTCAGGTTCAAGTTCTGCTGGTGTCTGCTTGTGTCTTCCAGTTTCAAGTTTCCAGTGTCTGCCTTGAGCCTATGCCTCCCCACAGTAGTACCTCACCACCTCAGAAGGACATCAGTACACATAATGTGTCAGCACAGTTACGTGTGCCGAGCTGTTTATAAAACTGTGATTCATTACAGTAGTTTTTTCAGTGGGCGCAGACCTCCAGTACTGCTTGCATATCAACTAAACCTGCTACACATTCTGTCTTTCTGTCATTATTTGCTGCACTAGCTTTAGTAATCAAGCAACACCAGCAGAAATAACCACCTCAAAAACTACACAAAGCAGAAAACTGAGCATGAATTGCACTTTACTCTATGCAGTGCAGAATAAGCGCCGAGATTTCCATCTGCTTGGTGTTACCGGCAGGTAATGCTGACCAGATGTTAGAACAGACCTTTTCTACATCTGGTAGAGTAGGTTCCTCCCTTCACCCAGATGTGAACCAAGACTCTAACCAGGGTACTAGCACCTCTCTGGCCTAAAGGAGAGCTTCAGCAATTGTAGACAGTTTTCACAGATGACAATAATTCAGGATTTCAGACTAGGAAATTGGGCCCCAGGAAATAATGCTCTCATCTAACAGCCCATGGGAAAAGAATAGCTCCCCCAGGAGCACTGTTCACTTACTTTTCTGAGACTGTTTAAGCTAACAAGATGCACAATAGGCATGCCACAAGCTGCCCATGTTACAGCCCATGGGATGCTTGCCAGCTTTCATTCAGAATAAAACAGTCAGCAAATGCAGGCATGTCTGTCTGCATCTTAGCTCAGCTTTTCAACTGGATTGCAGTACCATGATAAGGTAAGAGGCTAGGAAAAAGAATGGCTTTGTCTCAGAACAAAGCTGTACGTCCAGCAAACCCAGCCATTGAAGGGGCAGTGGGTCACCACAGTCCCTGGCAGCACTCCTTGTCCTTCTCTCAGAAACCTCTTTGCACTGCTGCCATCCTCTTGCAGCTGAGCATCCATAGAACAAGCAAATCGCTGTTATTCCCCAGGATGACACTGCAGCCTTGGGAAGAACCACACACTTGCAGTGACCTGCAGCTGACAAGCCATTACCAATTAACTTTTTTTTTTTAATTGCTGTTTTTTTTTTTAGCTCAGAAGCACTCAGCTCACCCCAGGTCACAGCTGGGCTCAAGGCTGGGGCAAGCAGCCGGTGGGAAGGAGAGGCAGACACAAAGGTCACAGCCACAGCATCTCCCTCCTCCTACCCTGCCAGCTGCCCTTGCCCACAGATCAGCTTATAGTTTGCTTGCCCAGGCCAGTCAAAACCCAGCTTTGTGCTACGTGTGGGAAGCTGGTTCTGCCCGTGTCCCTCACCCCAGCTCCTAGCTGGGTGGTACTAAAAGGACAGAGGCTTTGCCAGGCTGAGTTTCACCTGAGATTCCACTTTTCTTCCAAACAGGCTTCCTGCCAGTTAGGTTTAATGCAGTAGTAATCATTATAGTGTTTCAGGATCACACCACAGTGAGTTGCTTACAACAGGGTGTAAAGTTATCTCCCACTCACACCATGGCTGAAACTGGAAAAACATGGAGAGAATGCTGGAAGTGCCCAGGTAACTCCTTCAGCTGTCCCCCTGCATTTCTCAAGCATGGAAGTAGTAATGCCATTATCTGTAGAAATAAGGCTTTCCACCAAGTGAAGATGAGGTCTTTACCAATGATTACAGATAGATATCCTTGCCTATATACTTCGTATTTATATATATATTTACACAGTCTCCAGAGGCTTTCTGAATGTCTGTTTCATTAATGCTCATGGGAGCTGCATGCAAGACATTGCCTATGTTACCAGCTGTACCCTGTTGTGCTGGAAGACCGCATTAGTCAGGCAGAAGACTGCTACTGACTGCACAGGCTTAAGAAAATCCATCTTCTCCTGCCTCTCTGCTGGATTTAGCCTTTCTAGCCATTTTTAAAGTCCAGCTCTGCAGTAGCATAAATAAAGCAGCTCCCCCACCAGCCACAGGCATCCTATGCTGCTAACACAAGACATTTTATTTCAGCAATCAAATACCTGTTTCATAGCAAAGTTACTTCAAGAGAAAGAAGTTAAAAATGTGAGCAGCAAAACCTGAAGGACAGAAGAGTTCAGACAACTGGTCATCATAGGAATACATAAGGTGATAGATGCTGTAGGCACTGTAGCTGGTGCTCCTTGCATGAACCATCTTGTGCTGTATGCCACTACACCGTAACAGCAGTTGTCCCAGCCATGCTATAAGTGAATCAAGAGTAAGGAGTGGTGTTATACTATGATACACCTGGAAGGACAGAGATAAGATTTCAGTACCCGTTTCCTAGTTGAGTCTACTGTTCCCTACATGAACAATAATTCATAAATGTGTAGCAGTTTCCCTAAGAGGATCAAACCCTTTCACGCTGTAATTTTTGCCTCTTTTCTACATAGCAGTTAATCCTTGTGATAAGAGGTTCCAGTCCTAATTCAGTAGTTCTCATTTTCATTTGAGAGTCTCAGTTAAACACATGGGGCACGTTCCACCTGGGTTGGAATTGCCCAGCGCATGATGCAGCACTCACAGCTCCTGGAGTCAGTTCACAGCATTGCAGTGACAATTAACTCTCCAGGATATATGTATATATAAACTTTTAAAAAGAAAAAAATAAATTACTCTCTGAAGAATTGAGACTTTCAATTTTTAGATTTTAGAAACTTTCAGATTCTTAGTTTTAAGACTCAATGGAATGCACAAGGCCAGGTGTGTTTGTTATCACAGAATCGTAAGGGTTGGAAGAGACCTCCAGGGACCATCGAGTCCAACCCCCTGCCAGTGCAGGTTCCCTACACCAGGTCGCACAGGTAGGTGTCCAGTTGGGTCTTGAACATCTCCAGAGAAGGAGACTCCACCACCTCCCTGGGCAGCTGGGCACTCCATGGTTGGCTGAGGGCTGCCCATCCACACCACCATTGTTGCAAGTCTCTTGAGTTTCGCCTGCGTTTCAGATCCACAGGGAGACTGGTTGTCTCTGCCTGTCACCTGCCCCCACAGTATTTCTCCAGTTGTAAACAACAACTCTATCACGCACAAACATCCCTCCCTATAGCCCACCCTTCATGTATGGAAACAAAGCCCCAAGCACCACTCCCATCTTCATGCTAACAACCACTCTGGAGCTTCAAAGATCTTACTGCGGGAAAAATTTCTCACAGATCACCATTATGAGCTCCAGTGTGGTTTGTCTGAGACTTCACCTTGTAAATAGCTGCCTCCCAGCCTGGCTCAGCATTCTGGGTTGGAGGCCAGAAAGATCCTGCAGGGATGGAAGCAGAATCAGCCAAGGTATGTTTCCCTCCAATGTTCTCAGTACACTTGTGGTACTATTGCACTCCTCTGGAAACAGGTCCAAGTCACTGATGATGTTCCTTCGGGCTGAGTTATCTCCCCTAAGGGTTGAAAAAGGCTACATTTTCAACACGACTTGCCAACTGCTTCTCCTTAGCTCTCTATTCACCAGTCCCATCTCCATCTGCTGCAGCAGGAGTTTGGTGAGAATGTAGGCCATGGGGAAGGTCCTTACAGAGTTATCAATCTGCTGATACATGCTCTGGTCATTTCCTCTTCTTCCTGTTCTCCAGTGCCTCTCTCCATCTTATTCAGCAAGGCTCAGATATAGGATTGCAGTTGTGCTCTAAGGTACGTTGTTAAGCACCCAGCCATCTCTTTCTGAATTTTACTCTTGTAAAAGGAGATGTGGTTTCTGCTGACTGACTTCACACACCTCACTTAGAAGGGAAGACCTTCAGTCCTGCTTTTTCCTGCCCAAGATCTGTCTTAATAACTGAAGAGATGTGTGCTCCCAGACATGCACTTAATATCTGAATTTAATGTTTAAAGATGATATCCCTGACCCCATCCTTTCAGAGAGGCAGACTGGTCCAGGGCTTTTAGTTATGATAGAGTTTAAAGTGACAGTTCACTGAAACTTTACCATAACTAAAAGCCCTGGACCTGAGCTAAGATACAGCACAGTCCAAAGGCTGAGGAGGCTCTGGTCATGATCTAGTTCATCCTAGCCAGCAACATTTAGATTATTCCCAACTGAAGTCTGCCTTCCCATCTCTCCGACCTCCACGTGACAGACATGTGAGAAGCTCCCCTAAACTCAGAGCAGTCAGGCCCTGCCTCTTTCAAACACGTTGCCCTGAGTACATCCCAAAGGTGGCTTAGGTGGCTGCAGCAGCACTGACCCAGCAGCCTGTGTCTGCTCCAGGATGGCACCCATGGCCCAGGCAGGCCTCACGTCACAGTCAGAGGGCTTCTTGGATCTCCATGGTAGGCAGCTGACTTCCACAGATAGAGGGTATAAAAGCCTCCTAGACTCACTTCAGGTAGCTTCCTGATCATAGCTTGGCCCTTCGAGGCTTCATGTGTGATACAGGATTTTCTGCACTGCAATGCATTTCTCTCTTTTTTTTTTCCCCCCTCTTTACAGCCCCAAACTTTCAGACTGTGATCAGCAGCAGTATCATTCAACTCTGTGTGTGGTCTTCATTTGCCACATGTAAAACAGTGATTCTGTTCACAAAGCAGCAGTTCAGACACCCCCAAAATGGGAGATGTGAAATGCCTCCAGCAGATTGCTGTAGTAATGCACCCCATGAGCCATCCTTCAAGGGAATTACACCAGCTTGCTTCCCTGAAACGTCATGGAGCTTCACACTTGTAGGACTTGTAAACAAGTCCTTCACTTATAGCCAACAAGTGCTGTTAAAAGAAGTTAAGCTGATATTTGAAGTTCAGTTTTCAACCTACAGAGAGCCAACTCATTCAAGCTGCTGTAATAAACCACAAATGTTTAGGGGTGGAAAAAAAAAAAAGTTTTTAAGTGCCATAACAAAAATGTTAAAGAAACAAAATAGTTAAAGAAAAGGAATGAGTATTTCCCAAGGAACATCCTGTCGTACCAGTAGGAGGGTTGGATCTGCAGGAAGCAATGGCTTTCTCTCCTAGCTGCCTTCACTTACCAGGCAAAAAGGGTTGGAAGGAGAGCAAGAAAAGCGCTCACTAGGGAACTGTCCTGGTACAGCATCTTGTTGGCACTGAAACTGACACAGCAATGGGTCCCAGAGGTGGCTTAAAGAGTGATGGCCATGAGAAAGAACCAGGCTTTTGAAGGGAAGTGGAAGAGTCTTCCCAAGAGATGATAAAAAATAGATTAAAAGCTATCATTAGTAGTGGATACAGACTGAAAGAGGTTGCAGGATACTAATAAACATACACAAATCCTTTTTTTAGGACACGATTGAAGTCTAACTTATCCTTATATTTACAAGGGCAGACATGTTAGAATTACACAACACAAGATGTCTATCCACATAAAGTTTTAAGACCTACATGTCTAACTACCAAATATGCCCAGTTTGACAGACCCACATACACCCCACCAAGTAAGTGTTAAGTATTAACTATTAACTATATTAACTGACCTATTAACACCATCAGCACAACACCACAGTGCACCACAAATGATGCGGAGCCCTTATGAAAGAAAATCTGATGCAAACTGTAAAAATCCCTAAGTTTATATGATAATTAGGTGCCTGCACCACCTTCTGCCTCTCAGGAAGGGAGGGAAGGTAATAATTATCAACCAGCCAAACTCCTTGCTACACAAAGAAGGCTCCCACACTCCTGTCAGCTATGACAGCAGCCAGTACTCTGTGGGCAGTGCCTGTTTTGTTCTCTCGCCAAACAGGGAGTGAAAGAGGCTGCATCATCAGCCTGCCTGTACTGACATGGGCCAGGCTGATGAAGAACTACTTGGCTTAAATCAAGGAGCTCCTACACAGCACTTTGGAGAGAGCACTGATGACCACCATTCTCAGTACCTGCCTGACATCTGGACAGGTCAGCTCATGGGATTCCATCCAGCCAAGAAAGACAGCCTGCCAGCCACCACCTCCAAGGCACCTCTCGCCAGGTGCAGCACAGCAGCTTCCAAGTCAGGCTGTGGGAGCAAGATTGCTGCCCTTGGCCCATGGGGCAGCATCCACCTGCCTCTGGAAACAGCAAAACAGATCAAAAGTCTGCCTCCTCAGATTCCCATAACCAATTTCAGTCAACTCCAGTAAGAGCAGAATGGACTTTTCTTAGTAGTTTTTTTCCTCTTGTAATTGAAATGGGTGTCAATTTGACTTGTCAGTTTTAATCAGCATTTGCATTATGTTCTGCTCTGAAGAAACTGCTCTGTTTTGACAAACAAGGAGGAAAGTCTAGTAAATAACTCAAGCCTAGAATTGAGGATGTCAACATGAAAGACAAAACTAATTAAGACGCTTCGCAGGAGATCACAGCACTTCCCATAGACGCCGCTGACATGATGTTTTAGACAGGCATTGTGTACAAGTGGATATATGCAAACACATCCAAACTGTAAGGGATTCATAAATGAAAAATGACATCAATTAGTACTAGCAATGGAAGAGAGCCCAAGACCTGCAGCTAAATTCAAGACTAATAATGCGAGATGTATTTGCAAGAAGGATTGATTCTTGCAAATAGAAGAAATGTAGCAACTCAAGATAAAAATGCAAAGGAAGCATTATCATCTGCAGCTAATGAATGGAAAACCAACAGAAATACAGACTCTCTGGAGCAAATTTGGTTCATATCTCCTGCTGTAGTCAATCAGCTTTACAAACAGATATGCTTGTATTTCCATTGATGTCCCTGGAGGCATCTTTATTTAAAAACTTTAGACATATTAAATATTTCAATTGACTGAAGCAAACTGACATCAGTTTTTTTTAACCTATTTAACACAGACTTACAGACAAAGTGCACAGCAACCTATATGCAGACAAGGTTGTTTAGTGCTGCCTCTAACACTGAGAAGTAGTGCTACCTGGGCAATTCTAGCAGCTTCACAAAGTGTCACTGTATAAAACACTGTGGTTTATTCACAAGATGCCTCCAACCCTTGGAAAAGAAACTCGGTTCTTAGCAGCTTTACTGAAATGGTGGGAAAAACACTTGGGAAAGAGGAGAAAGCAATTTAAGATGAACACTGCAAAAAAAAGAAAATTGTCATACACAGGCAGCTTTACATTTTGACTGGAAAGTAGCAGAGACACTAAAAGCCATATAGGAATAGGACAAGGAACACCACCATTTCTGTTTTAAGATGTAATTCATTCTGCTTATGATAGAGCACGTTGCCTCATTGGCTGCAGTTGTGGGTGGTGGAGGCACACACAGGGATCCTCCACAGAGTGGTCCCTTACATGCTCTTCCTGCTAGCATCAGCAACTTCCTTACTCAAAATATCATCAGTTGTAGGAGCATCGTCGTCCACCTCCCCACCCCCCAGCATAGGGGGAAGGCAGGGAGGGAAAAACTATGAAGTTGTAATTCTTTTTAATACAACTGCTCAGTTTAGTGCAATAACAATTTTTTTAGTTGTTTTTACGAGCAAGTTGAAAGACTATTAGGAACTGAGGTTTGTAATGGAAGTAGCAATTGGCCTTTGATCACAGCAATGTGAATGCTGCAGCTCTAATAACTCATCAGAATCTAAGTTGAACCATAGCATGAGGGGGAAGTTTCAGACAGGGGATCAATGTTTTTTTTTTGCTTCAGTTTTTGAAAGTAGCTGTGACCTGACTAGAATTGGATTAGGATATATATATATATATATATATATATATATATATATATATATATATCCTTTTTCTCCTTGCTACAACATGGAGAAGAGCACAAAGAAGGAAGTTAACGTAAACAGAAGTATTTAGCTTAATAGCAAGGTTGCAGTGGATGGCAGTGTTTTGTGCACATTATTCTTCCCCCCAGCCCTCTGTCCAATCCCACCTGTTAGGGCCGTAGTCAACAACACCGTGGGGCTAGAAGAACACAATTCCTTCAGCAAAAGCTTCTTGCATACCCACCTGGACTCGCCCTGTAGAGGTTACCACACTTCATTTCATCCTGCCTCCAGCTTTCCCCCTTTATCTACATTTAGCGATGGCACTCACCAACAGAGGAATTGAGGTTGTTCCAGGGATACAACTTCCCCACTCTCACAGCTGGAGCTATAGGCATGAACAAGCTAGAGCCACGATGGTGGTGACCGTTGGTTCGCTACCTTTAGTACACAGACATAGCAGCCACCTTTGCCTCATTGGTCAGATGGGATTACACCATTTTCCAAGGCTTGACTCCAAAGGCTAACAAGAGGCTTCTGAACAGCACTGCTGGGCTGAATGACCTGTGTTTCACCATTCCTGTGACCTATGTCACATGCAGGTGTGTGACATTAGCAACAATGGCTGAGGTGTTGGATTGAGCACCAGCTTCCTGTTAAACCAGGAGCAGGAGTTCCTGTTGTGAATTATCATGTTTCACAAATTCAGGTCCCATGGTGCAGAATGCCACAGACGAGGAATCTTCAGACCATGATGAAGATCCAGCACAGCACCACCCCATCATCACTTTCAAAGCTCTTAACGGTGCAGAATAACTTCACATAAATCAAGCCCTCTCTATCAGTCTAGAAACCTGCTTCCAGAGTTAAATTCTCTCCTTATGTTGAGACAAAATAAAGGGGGCTTAAGAAAAAAAATCTCAGGCTCACAAAAGCTTCTTCACCGTGTAATACTGATGTTAACATACAGTGTGAGTAATTGAGATTTTCTGATCTCTTTGAAGAATCTAGACTTATAAGTCCTGTAACATTCAATATTATTTGGATGGTAGAGGAAATAACAAAAGGTTTCACCCCTTCGTTCTGTCTAATAGAGAGCCTTAAGGACACTGAAGTACAGTAATTGCTGTTATGGCAGTTTGCCCATGCTAAGTCTTACTGATGTAATTAAAAAAAAAAAAAAAAAAAAAAAAAAGGTTTTTTGGCCCTCCTTTACATTTTAGGGTGAATAAATCTTAATCTGGAAATTGAACTTGTTGTTTAGCACTACTCCCACAATAGTGATCTACTGAGTCACTGGTGCTCCAGACACCCTCTCAATCCAGAACTGGCCAGATACAGTCAACAGGGCAAAAGGGGAGACAAGACAAGATGGGGACAGGAATCCCAGCACATTTCTTTCCTTCCTTCAGACGACTCAGTCCCAGTTTCCTATCACTAGGCTCTCAAGCATATTTTGCACCTAAAAACAAACATCAGATGATCACTGCCCTGGGTTTGGCTGGCTACCAGCATCTTCTGCAGACTTTCCCAAACAACACTGTGGATACTGCACGGGGCTTTGTGGCGAAGTGCAGCCCACAGGCCAGACCATCAGTTCCAAGGCAACACAGCAGTGCTGTGGGCTGACCAAGCACAGGGATCCCATGACTCAGAGACACCTCACTGCTCACCTGCAGCTTTGCAGGCTTGTTGGTGCAACTTTTCCCTTTTCATTTATATCCTCCGTTGTTAACAGAACAGAGAGCGTAAAACAGATTGCTTTTATTTCCCCTGACTTAATAGCTGGATTGATCAGCTGATTATTAGAAATAAGTCACACAAAGAAATTATTACACTTCCCATTAAAAGAAATAAGTATTTGCATATTATTCTTGGCCAGCACAGCAATAACTAGAGTCAAAGGTAGCCCAGTGTGGGCCAGGTCAGCACTAACAAAGATTCCCATAACCAGCCCAGCACAGTGCTGAGATGGGACAACTCCCAGCTCAGGCTCACACTTCTCAGCATCATCAGACTTCTCAGTATTTTGAGCACAAATCTGTGTCCCAGTGACAGGGTAATGGAGAGCAACAGACACACAGCAAAGAGCAAGGGAAGCTGCAGCACAAGCTGCTTGCTAACAAATATCAGGCACAATGCATCATCTATTAGATTTCAGGTTACCCAATTCAAACACGATGTAGTGTCATACAGTACAGAAACGAGTGTTTAACACCAGAATGAAGTGGCACTGTCAGACTGACCTCCAGAGTCAAGGCTGCATCTTGGTGTTGTTTCTTAAAAGGGCTGCTGCTCCTCTACGCCAGCTCCACAACATCTGAACTCACTTCCCCCCTCCCCCCAAAAGCATTATAACTATTATTCATATTATCTGCAAATCAAGTTCTACAGAACTCTCAGATTAGTTGTTTTAAACTAGTTTTACTGGCATCACTAAATCATTTCTCATTTCCTGAAGTAAACAGCACATATTAGTATAAACACAACTTAAACAGAATAAAGTCCAGTCCTGACTGCATTAAGATAACTTAACAAACCATAAGGAAAGTTATAAATTGGCTTGGCTGAACTCTAACGCGTTACTGACAATTACACATTTAATCAAATTAAGCATGGTATGCAGACTGGCCTGTGTTTCCCACACTTTCAGCTGATCTCAGCCCTTGCAGCATCACAGACAGAAAGATCCTGCTCTTCTCAAGGCCAAGCAGATCACAGACATCATCTGGGTACTTGCGGATGTTTCTGGCTGCTGTCCCCCAGCCAAGTGTCCTGCTAGGATAACTTCCCCATCATCACAGCTGCTGTCGACAAGCTATCCTCTCCATCAAACCCACATCCAAGCTAAACACAGAACATCAGTAGCACAGAATAGCCAAGCACACATACCTCTACTTCCCATATACCAGGTTCAGAGGAAAATCATGAGCCGAAAGATTAGATCTCAAAACCTATCAGGCTCTGTTTATTTTATGTCAGTATTTTCTGCTGCATGGCTTTTAGGATTTATTCCTTTTTCTTTTTTTTTTTTTTTTTTTTTTTTTTTGTCTGTATGAGGTTTTCTTTTCTGAACCCATTATTTCACTGCACCTCTGCTTCCCAGAGCGCATCAGCAGAAAAACCAGGGGAGCAAGCAGTGCAGCAAGCTGCATGTCTACTCCTGTGGCTTGGGCAATGCTACTAATAGACAGTGTCTGCACAGCCTTGTCTCAACTGATTTATTCAGCCCTCTGCATTTCCAGGAAAGATGTTCACATTTGATTTTCATTTCAAAGTTCCTGCTTCAGCAGGGTTAATGAGAAAGAAAGAAATCATATAGCAAATGAAGGCTTAATCATCGTGCAATTCCCTCAGATAAACGTTAATTGTCCCATCCTCAATGCTTTGCAGTGTAATTAATTGTACCTCTGCACCAAAGGGGAAAAAACTGCACACTTCAAGGTCACAAAGCAGTTGTGAAAAAGGCAAAATGTCACCTCTGCCTCAACTACGAGGCAGCACCCACTCTTGAAGTTCACACAAAACACAGAAAACCAGCAAACAACAGAAATCCACAAAACGTGGTCAGCTTCCAAGTAAAAAGCAAAAAGAGAAAAGGCTGGGAGAAGGGAGCTTTGCAGCATTGATCGTATAGATGAACTGCAGCTCATATCTGTGTGCTTGGCGTGTAATAAGTTTGACAAATAGACTTGTGTATAAAGTTATCTACTTCCTTTTACATATCCCTGTAATGACTGCAGCAGCTATGGACTTAAATATCCAAATCCCATCTCTGAGCTCAGCTGTAATTTACTTTTCTTTGCTGGGCTATTTATCATCCTTATGTCCCTGCCAAAACAGAAGTAAATTCTACCAGACACATCATAAAACTATTTAGCAATCAGAACAAGACAGTAACACAATATAACAATACACTAAATCCTAAATACCCTAAAATGCTAGCTGCTGCTATCCCTTGGCTGTAACTTAAGTATCCTAATGAAATTTCATCTGATCACAAAGTGAAAATATGAATAATTTATGTATAACAAATAGCTTATTTAATTAGCAGTCGAAATGTTTAATGGCTAATATTAATTTCTGTTTAACACTGAACTAAATCTGTCGCAGCTTAAAGCTCTGAACTCAGGATTCCGTGTTTGGTATTCATTTCAATTGAAAGAATTGAATTGAAACCAAGCTGCATTTCAAATACAGCTATGTAATAAGGAAACTGAGGCATGACCAAATTCAGGCTGGAGAGAGCTACAGAAATTGTTACAAGGTGATCACGTCGTGCCTATGCCAGCCTACATTTCTAAAGTAATGCAATAAAAAGCACAGCAACAACAGCAGAGCAGCAAGATCCTAGACTACAGGAAGAGGGGGTTTACTGAAACACAAGAGCTGTGGGCACAGAAACAAAGGAAATAAGCTGCTTACTTTCACAAGGCCTCAACTATGCAGAGATCCCCAGCAAGATATCCTCACCTCTACTGCAAATCCCTAGGTGAGACCTGGGAAGGGGTGGATCCTGGCTCCACACCTTCCCATCACTCAGCTTCATTGCATGCACCTGAGCTCCCCTGGGTTGGCCCTGCCTTCCCACCAGGTGCTCAATCACTGGTTTAAGCTGTGACTTAGTATTTCTGCTGCAGCACTGCAAATGCTACTGACCCAGATTATAGCACGGTTTCAGAGAGGTAGGATCCATTCGTTACCCAAGGCCTATCCTCATACCCTATGATAATGTGTTGATCAAGAGATCGTGCAGTTACCATCCCACTTGTTATCACTGGCTGTGTCATTCCAGCCCAGCTCAGTGCCTCTTTGAAGAGGTCACCAGCACATAACTAATTCTTCAAACAATAACTACTGACGTGCTCCAAGGCAAGCAACCAGTTACAAACACTTGCAAGATGCTGCCTCATAGAGCATCTTAAAACCTAATCTTTGCTTTTCAAAAAGCAAAGATTTTTCTAGCATCAGAGAACAGAGCAGGGGAAAGGTTTGGCATCTGGAAAGGCACTGGATGTTAGTCTGAGGACCCATAGTTGCAAGTGACTTATTTCCTTCTTGAAGTGAAGCTTACCAAACCCCTCCAGTCTACAGAGCAGAATCAGCAGGAGAAAAGCACCTCCATTTTTGAGCTCCTACCACGCCAAGTGCAGGAGGGCACTGTGCAGTGTCTATCCCTTGCTCTTCTTCTTGTACAAACATCAGTCTTGAAGCACACTGAGACTACAATGGCGTCAGTTTCTGTGTTAGCAACTCCCAAATTCTTTGTTTGTGGAGTTCTGTGGAACAGACCATAAAAATGAAAGTTTCCATTCCCTACTGATATTAGAATACATAGGACTGGTTGGATATCAGGAAAAATTTCTTCTCGGGAAGAGCAGTCAGACACTGGCACAGGCTGCCAGGGCGCTGATGGAGTCACCGGGAGGCGTTCCAGAAACACGGAGATGTGGCACTGAGGGAGGAACATGGATGGGGGCATGGCCAGGGGAGGTGGGGGTTGGGTGGTTGGACTAGATGATGTTATACATCTTTTCAGTCCTCCATGCTTCTATGACAAAATAAGCAAAGGCAAACCAACCACGTTGCAGCTAAGGAAAGCTCATTTTATGTACCCATCACCAATACACAAAGTGCAAATCTTTGCTTTCCCTAGTGCCACCACCTAATGTTTTGTCAGTAAAAATAAAAATGCCAACTCTCCTCCCCATGCACAAAAAGAACTTTTTTGTAACTTACAGTTCATTGATTTTTCTGTTGTTTAGGTAAGAGGGAATCTGCAAGACCTCACCTCTAACCACCTGCATGTGCTTTTATGTCACAGAGCATTTTAAAGCAGTAGAAAAAGTAAACAAGATACACAGGTGACTGTGATGTGTTTCCCCAAAGGCAGAAAAGCATTGCCAGCCTCTCTTGCATTTTCCATTTGCTCTGAAGAAAAATCAGAATCGATGCTTTCTAACTTATGATTAGTATCGATTCCTTTTGGAAAACCTGGGGCGTGTGTATCGCTATATATGTTTCTATGCAATGAGGAGAAGTAGATCCTCTTCTGGATGCCAAGGGCTTGAGGACCAGCTTGCTGGTAGGGTCCCACCAAGGGCTCCTGCAGATGAGCCCCTGCCATTGCTTGGAAGATGGAGAAGTAGCAGCAGAATGCCAGCCACAGCCTTTCCCTACTTCTGCTACAGTCATCCTCACAGAGGAGCCTGGGCAAGGCCTCCTTGGTGAACCATCCATGGCTCAGAGCCCTGCTGAGCAGTGGGGCTGCTGCCAGCTATGTGCCAGGTGGGCTCCAGGTGGGCTCCAGGACAGACACATGCCCCCATGCCCTGGAAATCCCAGGGTCATCTCTTGTTCTGACATCCTCATTAGGTTCCCCACCTTGGCCAGGCCCCAGGCTGAGCAAGCATCATCCTTCCACACACAGATTTCTCTCTCATTCCAACCACAGGCGCCACTTTCAATTTCTTTCCTGCAAACTGCTTTTTTTTTCTTTGCTTTTTTTAATTAATAGGAAAACAGCTGCCACTTTTCACTCGAGAGGTGGCCGTATTTTGATGCTGGATTAATACCTCTGTTCTACACACTTGCCAAAAAAAGTGGAAACCCTACCTTAAGGCAAAGGAATCTGCTTACAGTTGAGGAAATGATAAATTTTGCAGCCCACTTCTAGAGAGATGTTGTAGGTTTGTTCACAGCAGAAGAGTACAATGCAGACAATATTTACAATTACAACACATCATACGGTTACAAGTCATAAATAAATTTACAATTGCAATAAACCACAGTTTATTAAACGTGTTACCTATAAAATATTCCCAATACAGAATGAATTATGTTTCAACTGGAAAGATTTATAATACAGTTTGGTGGCTCAGTCTATTTAAGAGGCAATCTAAGAAAGCAGTGACTGCACATCCATTGCCTATAATTTCAAAGACATTAAGATTTCCCTGGCTTCCTAGAAGTAATTATTTGAGTTACAAACCTTATCTGGAGACTGTGCTTGGGAGATCACATAGAAACATACTTCAATTAATGATCCAAACCAACCCTTTTTGCTTTGGAACCTGACCTCATACTGTAAATTCTCTCTCTGCTGCGCACTGCATTACTTACAGCATATGAATAATGGATACCATAAACAAGCACCACAAAATGAAAATTCCATTAACAATATTGTGGAGATTCCATTCACAAAATGCAGTTCTTGAGTGAAACACATTTTATTGCTCTTACCACCAAGGAAAATATTTGCATACCTCATCACAGAGTTCTTACAAGAACCCGTTTTGCTTTTCTTATCTCAGGGCTTTTATGGTAGGAAATATTGCATTAGGCCCAGTAATTTACATTTTGCTGATAAAAGGCTAAATACATATGCAGCAGCTCTTTATTGACTGGCGTCATGTTATAAATTATGAGCTTGGGAGTAAATATATGAGGACAAATATTGATTTCTAAGCAGTCACCATGAATGAGATCTTATCCTGGTGTTGAGTTATGGCGCCTCTTGCCTTTTATAGCTCTATCTTATCTCCTAGCTACTAATACTTTGTGGCAAGTACAGAAATGAATGACACCACCTCACTTCTGACAGTTTAATTCATTCGTGGCAGAAACAGCAAGTACAGCAGTCAGTACAAGGATGCTCTAGGATAACTACATGGACAAACATTTTGGGATCTGCAGTTATCATACAATGCTTTCAGCGTGTTGCACTGAGAGTTGCAAGCTTTACTGGGGAAGCAGCAGATGAATTGCCATGCCTTTTGGAAAAGATAAGCAAAAGCAGCAGCAGTACTGCCCTGGGATGTCATGGAACAAGCAGCACTTCTCATACTTTTAACAATTCTCTTCCATGGCTGCTCAGCAATTTTTGCTTTAATGGAAAATCTCCGCCTTTCCTACCCTGCAGCTGCACCTGATGAGGTTTCACTGTTCAGGCGATTGCCCACAAATCGCAGCCACAGCTCTGGTCTCTGTGTAACTGCAGACGGTTTTACTTTAGAGAAGAGCCTTACTGCCATTCTATGGAGCTCAGTGGACTCATTTCATGAAGAAATTTGCTTCTCGGTGGAGCTGTACAAGTATATGGGTTAGCAGAGCTTAAACTGTCTAACCTGTTTTCATCAGAAGTTTGGCCTGCTTTGGAATACACTCGCAGTCACGTTGAATAAGTAAACATGGAGATTCAGTAAAAAATACACCTATGTATGTATTTGAACAGTGGTAACTGATACCCATGAGGTCACACTGACATTTGGAGCAAAGTAAATACTGCCCAAAAGTATCCACTGGGTGATTACACACAGTGTTTGGTTAGGGAACAGGAGCAAGGCGCCGTCTGTAATAAATCAAACAGAGATCTCTAACTGCAGCTGTGACTGGATCCCTTCTGTATTCCCATCACCGCTTTTGCTTTGGCAGAGACACTGAGACCTCTGACAAAACACCTCTGTCCAATCCAGAATGGAAATATCACTGCTGCAACCTGTGGATGGGATGTAGCAGCTGGAGAACTGTGTGAGTACAGCAAAACCCACGACCAAAACCTGCTTCCTCCCACCAGTAACTTACCTGTATGCCTTTTCAGCAAGTCTAATCCAGTCCTTGCCTTAAAGGACAAATTCAAAGAGGAGCTTTGCGTGTTTCAGTCACGTTTTTAGGTTTATTTTCAAGGGTTTTTTTTTGTTTTGTTTTGTTTTTTAATTTTTAAGCCCATTTTTCATCACGGTGAGCTTGAGGAAATGCAATGAAGAAGACAGTGTATCCTGCATCTGCTAGAGCAAGGTAACCTCTTACCAATGAGAAAGAGGCAATCCTTGCTTTTCATGGGGTAGTTCTCATGTGTTTGTCCCTTTAAAACAATGAAACACTGCTTTTCCTTCACCTCCAGTGAAGACACAGCTGGCTTTACATTTATTTAATTCCAGCACTTCCAAGCAATGTAACCTCATCTCTAGGGTTTGAGACTGCCATGGAGAGCCTGGTAGCCTCTACACAGGGCTGCCTCAGTGCCAGGAGAATGGAGAATGCCTAAAATACAGAAGAAAATGCCATGAAATGAAAGTCTGCATTTCTCTGTAGGCAGCTCAGTAGATGTTAATTGCTAGATGCCAGTGTTCTTTCAGGAACAGGGATCTGGTTCCCTCGATCAATAATTTACTAATTTCAGATACGCTCTGCTTATTTAAGGCCATTTCTCTCACAAGACCTTACTGATTATTCAGTAGCTCTAGGCTAATTGCCCTTTCAGAAGTATATCTAATACTCTTTTTTATAGCACAATACAAAGTGGTCACAAGCCCAAACTTGACACAGCAACCAAAAGAAGCCCATTTGTTGCGGTCCAATACTTAAAAGAAAAAAAGGAGTCAAAGCAGTATTTTTGCAGGGTGTTTCCTGAGAGTGGGCAAGAAGTGAAACTACAAAAAGAGGTTACAGGCTGCAACCCAGAACCTGGTAGCTACAGAAGATAGGCTTAAGAAAGGCAGAGAGCCTTGGGGGGACGCACAGCAATGAGACCAATGGCAGGGGGGGAGTCTCGTCCCTATGAGGACGACCACAGTGCATCGAGTTGCCTGCCCGAAGTGGGTGGAAGAAAAACCCTTGGATATGATGTACAGCTGAACTCAGTCTCTACTTGAACCAATGATATCTGTCAACTCAATCTGCTTTCTGGTAGTCAACAAAGCCCAAGGTGTTGTTTCAAATATTTATTAAAAAATAACTGCAAAGGGGGAAAAAAAAATCAATAAACAGTCCAAAGGGGAATTCATTACAGCTTTAACAGGTAAAGGGAACAAATCTACTTTATGAACAATTGCAGTAGGAAGTATATTGAAAATTTCTTAATCAACTGATAAAGTGGAAACAGTATTATGCAATATATATTCATATATAAATATACCAGTTACATTCCTCTTACATGGATTAAACAACATTCGTTACCAACATGCCAAAGTATTTCTTTGTGGCAGGAGATTCACCTTCCTTCATGACCATACTGTCTCTCTAGGAGTTCATGACTATTTCAGGACCTGGGGCCAGGCTCTATTCAACGCCACCACGCCAAATCCAGAGCAAGTGATGTCAACCCTGTTCCTAGGAGAGGTCAGCCCTATTTCTGAAGCACAAGGTCAGCTATACAACAGGTGGAACCAGCAGAGCACATGTTAAGCTGTTGGATCTCCTTGAAAGCTCAAATCTGATTAAAGCTAGATTCTCACAGGGAAGCGGACTCTGCTTAGGATTCCCAGTATAAGAAACACTTCCATTCTTCTGTAAACAAATGTTAACAAAATAAACTCTCTGTACCCTGTTAACCATTTTTTAACATAAAAATAAGGAGCTGCTTGGGCAGTCTTAAAATAACTCAGTATAAAAATCTATCCCATCCTAAGTACTATCTCTATATCAAAGTGCTAGCAAATGGCACAGTGTTTTCTGTTTGAAGCCACGTTCCCTGCTTTGTCTGCTGGGCACTGAGGACCCCCACCCCCGGCAGGGCTTCACTCAGGAACCATCCGTGGTGGCAGAACCCTCCTGCTGGGACGGCGTGCTGCCCTGACTGGGTTGTGCCAGGGTGAGCTCCTGGTGCCGCCAAGGCGCTGCAGCCCATCGCAGCGCCCGTCCCCGTGCTGGGGGCACAGGGACCCACCTCGCCCAGCCTGTCCCTGCAAGCCCTGCGCAGCATCTGCGCTCAGAACTACGCAGGAGGGAAGCAGAAGCCCCATCGCTTTGCATAGTTCACTTCAGCAGTAACCCTGTGAGTCTCCAGGAGAGGCCCGTGGTGCTCCTCCTGCTGCTCGTCCTACGAGGCGCCAGCAGAGGATCCGTCACCTGCCTGCCGGCAGCTCTTTGGCTTACTCGGTTTGGTTCAGTGCTTGCTGGCTGTTACCTCGGAGCCTGAATAAGAAATAGTGCAAATCCAAGCTTAAAGAAAAAAACACCACGTGGCCTGCATTGAACATTCAGCTACAAAGACCACGAATCACAGAATGAAGCCCCAGTTGTGGGAGATTATGAGACGCTTGGCAAACCTGTAAAGTAAAAGTGAAATGACTGCCTCAGAGGAGTGCCTTGGGTCAGTACTGAGCAGTCGGATCATTTGCTGACGTGATTCTGTCTAACGCTGCTGGCCAACTGCACGCTGGGCTGAGGACTGGTCACGGCACACAAACGTTTCCCTGGGCGCCAGGAGAAACTCCCTGCAGCTCCGGGTGCCTCGGTGCTTTTCCTATCCAAGTTTGACTTGAAATGACTTTGTTTGCACAGAATGGCGTGAATTCATCCAGACTGGCTTTGCTGTAAAGCAATCAGACTGCATTATTTCTGAGGGTCAGTATACCTTTATTTGGCCATGCACAGGCAGATTAAGAGGCCAAAACAGAACTCAGCTTGATTCCTATTATGGGATGCTGGCTGCAGTGCATTTTAAAACAATAATTATCTGAAGCTGTGAAGATGTTCGAGTCTGAAAATGTTACAAAGTGCCAGGGCACCCTGCAAACATGGACACTCACTCACACTGCAGCAGACCTCACTGAAGCAATGCACTCTGCAGTGTTTCTTGGCCTGATCTACAAAGAGGCTTTGTTTCTTTAAACTCCTCTTCCCTCAAAGAATTCATCGGGAGGGATGTTCAGCAACGAGATGCTTTCAGCAAGTGGTGCACAAATGGCTTAAGTTTGCTAAAGATTAGGCACTTGGTTTGCCCAGGGTCTTCTGTAAATCCTACCTACCTCCATCTCTAGGCACCTGCCTGCTGCTACAAAGTCTGGCTCTCAGTGTTTCAAGGCTCAACCCTGGGAACCCGTCCTGCTTTGATCTACGGTCAGTGCCTTAACAAGGCTCTCCCTGGCCAGGAGCAAGCCTTCTCCCTCTCTGTGCTGCACCCATGGGGCTCAGACCTGCTCCTACCCATTGCACAGCTCCTGTACAGTACACCAGCACCAGGACAGGTCTGCTAGCCTGAGGACACAGTTGCATCAGGGCAGTTCTATATTGATTTAACATCTCAAAGCAGGATTCACTCATTTAAAACCACAGGGAGATAAATATGCAGTGACACTAAGGAACAGCAAAGTCATTTAAAGACAGCAACCAGCCTCCCTACACACACTCCATTAAAGAAACAGCCTTATCTCTGCCCCTGTGCTTGTTGCTAATGTGATGCTGGCCTCAGCATTCAGAACTTCGATAATGCAACAAAGACAACAGAGTTCAGGCTTTAACTGAAAACAGACGCGTGAACATGCTTAACAAGTTTTCCCTTCTGAACTTCTGTGAATTAATCACTACTCTGTGCATGAATAAAATGGAAGAAAATACCCCACTTTTTTGCCCATCAAATTTATGCCATACAGTGGGCAAAAGGAGAGATGTTTGAAGCCAACATTTTCTTACCCTTTTGCTTTCATATGCAAGTGTAAATATTACTGGAACCTTGTTTTCTTCTTTTATTAAAAGCCTGCACATGCATTGAATGGACAGGACTCCGCTACGTTAATCTTTTGTATGATGTTAATGCAGAAGGGACTTCTGAGAGATACTTGGAATGAATGCTGGCCATGACAGGATACTGACTAAATTAGAAGCAAGCTCCCAGTATCTTCCTGCAATTACATTATGTCATGTGCTGTACTCTTATTCATGGCCTGGAAGGAGAGTGCAAGGGTACTTAATATCTGTAGAGATTCAATTAAAACGAGCACATCTGACACTCAGCAGGTCTGGCTTCTGCTTGCCTCACATCTAGCCCAGCCTCGCTACTAAACTGTAATACAAAAGAAAAAGGAAAACGAGCACACGCAGTGGAAGCCAACGTGCTCATATGTCTGCCGGCTGGCAAATATTGTTACTAACCTAACTGAGAAGGTCATGCAGTTTGACTGCTGTCGTTTGGATTGTGTTAAGCTACAGAACAGAATTCAGAGGGAGGAAGGAAGTGCTGGTTTGTAATATATGGCAATTTTGCAAGTTGCATTTCAAATATAAGTGCATTTTTCCATGCTCTCTGAGTGCTTCCCTTTTCAAGGGTATTGGCATGCTTGTGGCAAAAGCAACCAAGGCAATTGATTAGGCACACAGTGAAAGATGGTATAGGAAAATAAAAGGTAAAGGTCAGTCGTTTCTCTTCTGGAAACCCTTACTCAAAGTCGTGCTGTCGCGGTGATAGGTTGGGCACGAAAGGTTGCAGGCTGCTTCCTTGCATGAGAAGGGGTGGCTGTTTGGGATCCAGCAACATCAGCTGTGAAATACACAGGCAGAAAGGCTCTTATATATTATATATACATGTGTAACCCAGAATAAATAGTGCTGTTCTGACTCACAAGTGTATTTCAGCTTGGTTGTTGTTTGTTACGGCTGGGGATGGCTTGCTTTTCAGCCCTTCCGTCCCACCCTTGGACACATCGATGAAGAGCAGCCTGGGAGTCCGAAGCATCAGCAGAATCCTTTTGTACTCCTTTCGGAAATTCTGGTTAAGCAGCCCATAGATCACAGCATTGAGGCAGCTGTTAAAATAGGCCATAAAATAGCTTAGGACAAAAAGCCACTCTGGAATGTGTGGCTGCACTTTGGAAGGATTAATTGAAACAGCAAGGCCGATAAAGTTTAATGGTCCCCAGCACACAGCAAAAAGGACAAAAACCACAAACATAGTCAAGAAATTCCGGATGTCGGCAGCTCTGAGCTTCTGCTTACAGTCTTGTCTCACCCGGTGTTTGACTTGAATCACCAAAATCCAGATCCGAAGGTAGCAAAAAGTCACGATGGACAGCGGGACGATGAAGTGGACGACCACCACTGTGATAGTGTACGATGTGCTCACCGTCTGGGCAAAGGTGCAAGAGTAAATCCGGGGGTCGTACTGCAAGGAGCCAACAAAGAAGTTTGGCACAATGGCCACCACCGTGAGCGTCCAGGTCAGGCAGATATAGCAGCAGGTGTTCTTCAGGTTGAAGAGCTTATCATACCGAAGGCTGTGGCAGATGTAGCAGTAGCGGTTGATCGCAATTGCAGTGATGTTGAAAATCGACCCGATGACGCTCAAGCCCATCAGGAACCCACTGATCTGGCAGTGAACGTTTCCCATAGTCCATCCATTATGGAAAATGGCACTCAAGATCAGAGGATACGGATACACCGCCACTACCAAGTCTGCGACAGACAAGCTGACGACAAAGATGTTGCCTACGAGAAAGGACAAGAGACCATGAAGGTTAGCACAGATCTGACAGGCAGCTTTCAGCTCAGAGCTCCTCTTCAGCCTCACTGCTCGCAGCCTTCACTCCACCTAACATTTGGAGTCTGAAACCGGGCAAAATTTCCTCTAATTTCGTAAGACTTTGCTCTCCTCGTTAATAGGCCAGCACGGCAGCAGCCACCGGACAGCTACACAGCACTCACTGTCCTGTGGAGAGCGTCATTACTTTAAACACCACGTAGAACATATTATCATACAGTGACATTCACAGAATCACAGAATGAATTAGGTTGGAAAGGACCTCTAGAGACCGTCAGGTCCAACCCCAACTCCACATGAAGCTCAGCTCATTATGGGCCTAAGAACTGGAGCATGCAGATTAAGTTTTCAGCAGTTTGTTCATTATACTGACAGCAGCAGCACGGAAAGGTTGTTTCTGGTCATTTGCAAATGAAAAGCTAAGTTTTCACCACAACTTTGCAGTGTTCTTACTGAGGAGCATGTGTTCCAGGAGACAGTGCAGTCAGCCTCTATATGCTTATCTTATCTGGTACTTCTTCCTGTTCCTTTAATATTTAAAGTTGTTCAGAGAAATAGGAAAGGTCAATCACTCCTGCACAGTCCGGGCCTATGCAGGGAATATGATTTATAAGCTTCTGTCAGCCACTTCTACAGTGTATGTGCTGCAGGTTGCCCACTTACGCTTTAAAACCAGGAGAGTAGAGAATCTGTGCAGACGTGACATAATTTAACCCTTGCTGGACTGAAACTGGCACACTGCACAGGAAGACATCTGCCAACAGCACTGCATGGAGAGCCAACAGCCTGTGCAATCCATGACTTCCCACAGTGGTTTCCAAAAGCTGGGAAAGGCTGCAAAGCTTCAAGCACTGCCTGCATAAGTAAGGGACGCCTTCACACCCCCAAGAGGTTTGGAATTAACTCCTCTGGTTTTGAAAACTGTTCCTAAAACTAAATTAAATAATCTTTCCAAAGGGACCAGAAGGCTTCTGAAAATCCAAGCTGAGCAGATGCAAACAAGAGCAGAGACCACAAATCACACCGTCACCTCTGCAACAGGGCCCTGCAGCTTGCCAAGCCCAGGCACTGCTGAGCACAGCCAGCACAAAGAAGCCAAGGAGATGCAGAAGCGGCCAAGAGCTGTTCCTCCCCATGGCTGCAGAGGCTACTGCTCGTTTTCTGAGTCTGGTGTATTTTTAGGTAGGGAAAAAGCTTTTCTGTTTATTTTGCCAGTCAGACCAGAGGAGCACATTAAGAAAGGAAGTGTGAGGTCTTCAGAGAACTGGCAGAATGACAGGAGTAGCCGTAATGCTGGAAGGGATTATCTGCCAAATGCAGCTTTCTGATGACTAGACAAATCACCATTTCCAGAGGAACTCAACAATGCTGAGAGGACAGCACACCAGGGAAAGCCATTTTCCAAACATCACTACCTGCAGGGTATGTCTGCAGTAGCAGGAAGGAAAACATTACTAGAGTATGGGTGGAAGATATGTTTAACACATATAAGGTGCTAGCACATGCACCTATGTGTTGCTAGCAACACCCCAGCCCACCAATCACACCAGCACCCTCTCTTCAAACCCCCATAGCTTTCTATCTACCAGATTATCTCAACCAAAAAAAAAAAAAAAAAGATTGAAAAAAAAGCCAAAGAGGGCTTTTTTTTCCTGTAGTACAAGTGAAGAGGCCCTCTGAGAGCTCAGTTCAGCTGGGTCACTGGCTTTGGTATTTGGAAAGCATACCCAAGGGCTGTTGGAAATCGCAGCTGTGTTGTCAATGCAGTTGGCTCACTGCTATGTTTGTTCCCAACAAAAACCATCAGCGCCAGTCAACAGCTCCCATCAGGCAGCAGAGCACACTTCACACCGGCTGGAAAACAGTCCAGACTTGAGAACAGCCCACAGTAGCACAGAGCTGAGACAGCTGACATGAAGCATCATCTTAAAGCAAATATTAGCACAGGTCAGGCAAAGGGCTGAAATCTCAGCAGGAGAGATTTCACACGCACAGCCCTAACACCGCACACCACTTCTGGGGCTGCCCTGCCTGAGCAGTCTGCTTTTTGCTCATTTCATAACCTCACTTAGAGCTTTTTAAAATGCAATCACTGAACCTGGTCCCCACATAATTAGCTCTGCTTACTGCCTCAAGACAAGTGCAGAACCACCTGTAATTGGGCTCAGAGCTCGTGTAGGCGCCCAGAGAAGGAGCACTACTCTGCAGCAAAGCTTACATTCCCGCAGTCACTAACACGTCACCTCAGCAAAAGGCAAAGTGGGTCCTCAGCACCTGAACCTCCTTTCAGAAGTTTTTTCTGGACACTGTGGACTGCAAGCGTTGGCATTTCCTGGAGCTGAAAGGCAGCCGTGTGCAACACCCGGCTCTGAACCAGGCAATGCAGAACAAGGCTGGGTATCCAACTCCTCTTATGGGAAAGCAAACCTGCCAGCCTCTGCTCTGTGCTCCCTGCACTCCCGGCCCTCCTGCCAGCAGGAAGGCAATTGCCTTGGCACGGTGTCAGCTACCTGAAAATAAAGTCAGAAAGCTTAACTTGGCACTGTTTTGCAGAAAAACACTCATCTTCCCTTTTGTTTGGCAAGATGGTCAATTTCATATTTTTCTCCTGGTAGGTGAGCATGGAGGTCAGAGCCATACAGCAGCCCCTTGCCGGCCGATCCTGGCAATCAGTACATTTTTAATGACTGAGTACTCCAACGAGGGGGCACGCTGCATGCCTCCAAGCACAACAGGCCTTTCAACATGTGAAAATTAGCTTATTATTTAAAAAAATGCGAGCTTCAGCACTGAGTGCAAAGCCATGCAGCTGCTGTGGAAGGTAAACAGGTAATAATCACCTGGTACATTTCACTACTGAATTTTTTATATTTTTCTAACAAAAAACAAAGGAGTAACACCAGCAAGTAATACCAGCAGGACATTACCTCAAAATTATCTGCTGCTGTAACACTCATTCTTACTGTGTCTTTTTCTCTTTGTAAGCATGCAACTGTAATTCCTCATTGCCTTTCACTCTCCATCACGTTGTTAACTTCTATGTGGTGTGAATTGGTTTGTGTGTCACTGCGTTCCATCCTGCTACAGTCACACAAGAAGGAGCTCAAGCGGTGTGCATGGCAGCCTGCCCCGCACACAGCAGCAGCACAGAGCTGAGCACATTTCCAGAGAACCTTGGAAGTTTTCCACATGCCATAGGTCCAGCACAAGGCTACGGACTGCAGAGGTACAACAAACACAGCCCACAGTGTAATCCACAGGTTACCTGGAACACAGAACAACCTGGATCCCGGCAGCAGAGCAGGTTGTAACCACGTGCAGGTAATGCAGAAGGAGATAAGCCCAGAGCACCTTCTGCCCCGCCACTTTGTGAGCTCCACTCCTCACTCCCATGCTCCTACAGCCATGCTTCTGCTCACTCCAGCTGCTCCTGTACCCAGCAGCTTCCCAGAATTATCTGACCGCGCAGGTTATCTGAGGACTTACTGTCAGGGCCTGGCACTAGCCTTCATACACGTGGAAGCCCTGCAACAAGTTCTGCAAACCAATCAACCACAAAGAAAGGCTTCCAATGGCAGGCTGCCCGATCACCACCCGACTGCCAGACAAACACACATCACTCTTCTACAGACATTAACTGAGCATCGCTGTGCAAACAGAAGGGTCACAGCCCTGCAGGGAGGAGGGGACCCAGCAGAGGGCCAGATGCAGGTGCATGGGGCTCTCCCCAGCAGCCAGAGCAGGTGCTGCACTTCTGCCCAGCTGCAGGCAGTGACTGACAGCTGGAGAGCAGCAGGTGCTCTCCAGCTCTTTTCCTTGAGAAAATGTGCTAAGGTACACAAAGTGTTAGAAGTTTGCTGGTGTTTGTGTTTGTGGTGACACTTCTCTATTTGCAGCTTGCAGTAAGAAGCATCTTCACCTTTATGCTTCTCTTTCCAGCCTTTATAACAAGCAGGCTACCCAGGGAGGTGGGGGAGACACAGACACCAGAGGGGTTCACAAACCATGGAGATGTGGCACTGAGGGATGTGGGCAGGGAGCATGGTGGGGTGGGCTGGGGTTGGAGTGGCTGATCTTAATGGTCTTTTCCAATGTGAATGATCCTATGATTCATGTCTAGAAGGAGATAAACTGGAACTGAGACCCACATCATCTTCAGAGGGATATAAATATATATAATAGGGTTTGATAAACAATTTAACAGGCCAGAACTGTAAAGCAGACCTCTGATGGCCACGTAGTTTATTTAGCCTTTGAAAGCTTACCCTCAATGCAAAATGCAAAATGCACCATTCGCCTCAAGCAAGATAGATAAAGTCTTAAAAGCTTTATTCAGCACGCAACAAGACTATTAGCTGTGACAGCCTCCTTTCTGTGTTTTTTTTCACCTGCCACTTGCTGTGCATTTGCTTGTACTACACCGACCTCCACTCTGCAGACAGAGTGCACGCTGGGTTCTGCACAAAGCAGCAGTTCACAGAAACCCCTTTCAGAACAGCGTTGTTATTTTTACAATACGAAGATGGAAGTGAGTTCTCAGTCATGTTGTCACATGCAGCTGTTTTGGATTTTGGACTGATCGTGATACTGCGGTGCTTGTGGCTTCTGGACCTGCCGCCCTCGCTGACGAGCATCTGCAGCATCAGGAGCTGCGAGGGATGACTGCAGGGCACAAAGTAAGTGCCCGCTCAGAGAGCATCAGCTCAGCCTCCTGTGGGGCTTGTGCTCAGTGCTGCTGTTCCACACAAGCTCTGGGCTGCTGGGGGAGCTTGACCTGAGAGCATCGCACACATGGCAACAATAAAATCCGGACTGACATTTTGACATGGAAAGTGCTTGACAGGAGAGCCCAAGCGAAAATCTGAGAAACCCTCTCTAATGTCCAGGCAACAGGAAAAAACACTGCTGCTTAATTCATTAATCCATACATTCTAATTGAGAATTTCATTCAGGTATCTAAGAAGCCTGTTCCAAGACAGGAATAAACAAGAGAAAGAAAAAAAGCATCTGATCGATTATCCCACATCACTGCTCCCCCGGGTTGCAGAGGGCACAAAGCACAGTGTCCTGCAGCTGGGCAGACAAGCAGTGGGGCTGCCAGCCTCTCAAATTCTGACTGTGCTGCATAAAGTGATACTGAGGGTAATGAACAGCCAGGGGCGCGCAGCATGCTTGCGATGTAAGCTTAGAGAATGTGGAAATATCCTATGTAAGGACACAGTGAAGGTCCTAGGCAAAAGTAAAAGATTGCAGGATAATTTAACTTTTTCCTGGCAAAAGTTCTTTGAGTTCTCTCCGCATTACTTTGACCTCAGAGAGCAGCAGTGAGCTCTGCATGCACCATCGCCTGTTCTGCCTGTACCATTCCCAAAAGTGAAGGTGAGAGCGCTCAGTGCTGCCCTGTCTTGCAGCAGGACCACATCTGTGAAGGAGCGAGGGTATGGCAGCCCAGCATCCCTTCGGCACCGTGACTGGAAGCCTCAGAGCCCACCTTGCCATGGCTGCAGGAAGCTCCCTGCCCTCTGGTTTGGTTAGAAGCCTTGTTTCTGGAGGATGGGGAAACTCCACTGTAACCACAGAAGTAAAAAGGAGCAGTTCCCCCGCACTTCCATCACATTCATTTTTTTCTGCTCCATGTTTTTTTTGTCTGCCAGCTAGAGAAAAGAACTGCTTACACTGCTAGGTAGAGGACTGGATTTTAGATGCTTTTAGGTCATGACCTTTAACTGCATTGCTGTCAGGAACATATCTGAGCCATGCCTTCAGCTGCTCTAATTGAGCGCAGTGAAGGGCAATCATTTGCAATGTTTACACTCCAGAGACTCACAACTTTCATTTGGCTAAGTCCAGCCAGCTTCAAAGCCAGATCCGAGCTCGTCAGTCTGTGGAAATGGGCTGGAAATGGAAGACCAGCCCTGCTCGCAGGATTTCCTATTTTTCCTTACACTGCTTACCATTACACTGAAAGCATTGTAAACACCATGCATTTGCCCCAGGTATGTTGCAGGTGAAACGTAGACACTGACTCTCAGCTGAATAAAATGAATTGAATTCCCTCCTCTTCTAGACTTTTTAACAGGGGTCAGCTCTCTGGTGCCATTTACTTTCAGGCTTCAGGAGATGCTGTAGTACTAAATACAGACAACCTTTTCAAGATACACCTGAATACCATTTTAGAGACTCAGACTTGAAATAAGACAGTATTGTGCAGCACCCAACTCCAGGAGCGAGAAAGCTTAACTCAGACAACAGAGGAACACTCAGCAGGACACAGATCAGCACAACACAAAATGCTGCCCTGAATCCAACCTCACTTTCTAATGGAGGCTCAGGACAGTCCTCTAACACATACTGATCCTGACAGCATTGAGCCTCCAGCACTCTTCCAGCAAGAACGAGAGACTAGAATCAAAATAAGTCAGCTGTCATATAAAAACCAAGGCCCTTTCTAAATAAAAGAAAATTAATTTATAAAAAGACTAATTCTAAATTAATGATTAGAGGAATAATAATGAAAACCTTGAGAAAACAGAACAGAATTACACTGTGTACACATGACAAAATAGAGCATCTGTGCTCTGAGCATCCTCAGTTCAGAGATGCTGAGATGGGCTTAAATGCCCAGAGAAAGCTTATCTGCTTTTCTCATTCTCAGTCATTCTAAAGAAAATTGTTTCCTTTCCCAGCACAGAAAACGGTTGTGCTACCTCAATTACTGTTCAACCAGCCTTCAGTCTGCTGAGAGGGGTAACACTGCCTGCATCACAGATGGTGAAAGACAAACCCATCATCTGCCGGCCTGGCCACGGCTATGAGAACTGAGAGAGAAGCAGTGCATGTAAGGAGGAAACCAGAAAGTGAAAGAAAATCTTTCCTAGACCTTCTGTTCATTCACAACTAGCTACTCATCCCATTGAAAGCAGAGTTACTTTCACCTGGGAACACTTGAGAGACTCTGATACAATTGCTCTGGCCAAAATCCAATGCAAACAATTCAAGCTGATTTAATAACAATAAGGATACTGGAAAAAATTACCTCAAATAAAAAATTAAAAAAAAAAACAACAACAAAGCAAGCCCTAGAGGACCTTTTTACTTTTCCCAGAAATGAGTCCAAAAACAATGTTTCCCAGATCATCAGCAATCTTTGTTTTAGATATTCCACAGGGCTTACGGGACTTGAGTTGAGTCTGGGTCCAGGATGGGCAACAAGGAGCCGCTGGTGATGTGAGAAACCCCTGGGAATGAGGAGTCCCAAGGGAATTCCAAGAGGACATCTCCTTATGGGTGGTTGTTTTTTTTTCCCAATGCCTTGTGACATTCAGTCATCTCTGAGGTGCAGTGTGTTCAGATAGGAAAAGAGAAAAGCAGTCCACACTAAACCCGTCCTAACATAGGCACGTGTGAATGTGGCTTAACTGGATGTGCTCCAACACCGATACAACAGGAAGTCTAACTGTGGCTAATATCCAACTGGATGAAAAAGGATAAGATTTTATGGGACTGTGACACTTAAATTACTGGAACAACATCTTTCAATAGGCAGGCACGTGTGCAGGCAGAAATACACATGGCAAATGGAAGATCTTGCACTACTGGAGCACAGCCAACGGGGCTGAGCAGACACCTCTGCTACCAACAGCTTCCAGCACAAGAGCGCTGCTGGATTCTGCTCTTACACAAGCAACATCTTGACCTCAGAAAAAAACAACAAACACCAGAAAGAATAAAAGATTCTGGGGAAGAAAAAGCCGCTCATGTGAATCAGAGAAACTCTGAGGTTGCCTAATCCCGAAATACCCTGAGTCCTACTTTCCTGTCTGTAACGATGGGGGCAGACCTACTTTAGAGTTGCATAATCACCATCAAGCGATGGGGCTTTTAAGTGTCTCCTTAAACTCTTCTGCCCTTTCTCTTTTTATCTCCATTGAAGTTTTCTCAGCAAGAAATAAATCACAGGGATTTCTTCTCTCTGAAACTATTTAACATCCCAACCAGAATACTTCAAAGCGGTACCATGAAACTTTTGCCTTATGCCTCCCATCACAGGCTTAGAAACAGGACTACGTGCAGCCCTTCAAATTCCAGCCCTGCATTTAAGCCAGTCCCTGAATGCTGGGGAGACTGCTTCCCCCTCCATTGCCTGTAGGGCTGGGGTACAGGCAAGACACCCACTGAGATGCAGCTGAAAGCCACCCCAGAGGTCAGTTGATTGTCCCTGCAGGGACAGCTTCTCATCCTAGAGATTACCGACAAGATGGAGTACTGAAGATGGAGGCCATTACCCTTACTCAAATCCAAGCAGCTTCCCATCCCACATGCTGCAAATAGAGGTTTTAATCGTGCGCTGGTTGAGCAAGCCTAGAAACAAGGGAGGATAGAAGCAGCACCTTCAGCCAGTGTGCCAGCTCCCCCAGGCAGGGTAAAGAAGAGGAGAGCATTGGCATTTCACACTGCCTTCTGCTACTGAGGTGCTGCAACTCCTGTCAGCTTTAGAGGTCACCCTTTCATCTGCCATTCGCTCTCCAAAGGCAAGAGAATTGGTCAAGATTCCTATTTTTTTGAAAGAAAAACCTCACTCACCCAGCCTCTTCTGAAAGGCCCTCTTCCTTACAGCTAGGCTTTCCTTGTCTAAAAACAGCATTTTTAAAGAGCTGTCATTTGTCAAGCGTAAGATACGAATTTCTGTCTCCCTGTCTCTTCAGAATCATTTGTAACCCTCCATTTCCTCTGCTTAGCAGGATTCACTGATATTTTTGCCTTTCACTGCTGAAATCCCATGTTGTTAGCTGTCCCCAGTGGCACTTTTATCAACAAGCTCCAAAGTGACAAAGTAACTAAGGAGCTACATCAGTATGAAACAAAGGCTGGGCTTAGTACAGAGGTGTCTACGAGAGATCTTTGCATCCAAATACAAACACAGATATCATACATTCATCTTGAAGTGTTTAGAGCTTTTGCAGTATCACATATCACTAAAAATACCTTTCTGAGAGGGGGCTGTTTTGACAGGTTAGACAGGTTGGGAATTTCCAGCAGGAGCCTAACACACGACCCCAGGGCAGGCAACAAAAACTCACAGCATGCTGCCCACCTCTTTCTTCAAAGGGAGCCCCCATATCAAGCTGTTAGGAACACAGACAGTACAGGCAGATCTGAGGCGAGTTTAGTGCGTGCTGCAGTGAACTTTGCAAAAATTGTGCCAGAAAATTTGCTTGGCACACTGCTGGAAATGTGTGAGAGCTTTGCACATTAATGAGAAACTGAGCAGAGTCCAGCAAACGCCCTGCGCTTCGTGAGCAGAGCTGGCAGCATGGCCAGTGTGAGTGCATTTCCTGGCGGGGATGAGAACGCACCCACAGTGGTTGTGCCCCTACCTGTGCAGCTCAACTGACACCCAAGAGCCAGGAGGTCATCTTCAGTCCTGCAGGACTGTCCTTGCACTCCACGTGAAGCTATCAGCAGCCTGAAATGGCTCAGTCAAACATCTGCATGCATTTTAAGGAACCCACGGGTGATGAGCAACATCATAGCCCAAAGGTAGCAGGGTCTGAGCGTCAGCAGCAGATGGAAGGACATGCATGGAAAGACAGAGCTGCAGCACGGGCAGCAGGCTGCAGCCAGGCACGGGGCAGGGTGCTCCAGCCACCACAGCTGCTGCCTATATCTGCAGATATGCCCAGGGAGCATGTTGGCTGCACAGCACGAAACACGCAGAGCCTACGCCAGCAGCCAGCATCTCAGCATCAGGAGTGCAGGGCACAGAGTGCTGTCACTAATTGGGAAGAGGCAGGAGCGAAGGGCAGAATGGGGAAGAAGTCTTCTTTGGTCTCCCCCAACAGTTCAGAGTCTTTCCCAAATTCAGCTACATAACAAAGCCTTTAGAAGGAGGACCATGGCTTCCTCTGCCTTAGGAACAAAGCGGGAGCTCTCATGCCAGTGCTGCCTTCTGATACTGTCCTTTTATCATTTGTTCGGGAATGAAGCTGTAACAAGGCAGATTCATATCAAATGACAAATAACAGCTGTGGGAAACAGAAAAAAGTGCTGCACTTTATTAGAACCCTTTAAGACCATGACAGCCTGAAACACACTGTCAAAGTGGCAAATGCAGCCGAAAAGGGGAGACAGAGATCACAGTAGCTGCTAAACCTAATGAGAACTTGCTAAAATTAAGGGCCACCCTCCCCCTTTCATATTTAGTTTCAAAACACCACGTAAAGAAATTCAACCCTTTATAAAGACTGTGTCATTAGTGCAGATGTGACACAAAACCCTGGCAAGGATTTCAGATTGAAAGGTAACTGTGAACTCCCAGGCGGTGGCTAAAACCCTAGGAATACATTCATCCTGTATTACGCTGAAGCCCTCCAATATTAAAGTCATAAATCTTGCCAGAATGAATTTCACCATTATTCACTTGGTGTTATAATATCGCTTAAAAACCTGCAAGCATTCAACTGGGAGAAAGAGAAGCTGATGTGTCTGGAGCATCAACTACGAAACACACCCAGGACTGACAAGTATCCTGCAAGCCAAGTGATAGGTTTTGCCTTAAGGGTGCTGACTTGCAGAGGGGATGGGAGCATTCTGCTTCTAACAGGTCCAAAATAAAACTGAAAAACAAAATGAAATACTTAATCTGCCAGCCAGGCCCAGATCACCCCCAGCAGGAGCCTGCTGTGCTGACAGAGCTCTGCAGTTCTGCACCAGGCAGTCCTGCAGGGAATCACTCAGAGCTAGTCTCACTTTGGAGCACTGGCCACAGGGACAGACAGGAGACTTCAAGCGAGGAATTTGCCAGGTAACTGCCATGCAGTCTTGAGCAAACCACTGCTCGGCATTTCAGCTCTGTGCTCTGCCAGCAGCAGATGATGGATGGATGATCGGAGGATGACGATGGCAATCGTGCAGACCAGAGGAGCTCCTGACGGACTCCAACACGGATTGCTGTACCCAGAGCTGTCCTGCTGCTCCCACTTGGGACCCATTCATGCTCCATACAGCCACAGTCCGGTCCTGGACTGCCAGCACTTCAGTGCGCACACCCTGCGTCAGCCTGCAGAGCTGCCCAAGGTCTCCTCAGGAGAAACCTTGCCAGCTTAGTTCCCCACTGCCTGCACACCTCCCAGCGGGCCCCACTTTAACTAGGACTTCACGCACACCTCTTGGCTTCCTGAAACTGGACACAAATGCTTACCTGCCAGTAAAGAGAGCACGGTGTCGTGTCCCTGGCTGTAACGGCAGCACTGTGTGACTGCTGGGAGGACTGACGCAGCTCAAACTGCCAGCACTGAACTGCATGGTGCTCTGGGACCACAGCACACCCAGGCAAGGCACAAGAGAAGGACACAGGAAGCACGAATTATTGACTTTTTTTTTTTAGTCAGCACTTTCTGCACAATCCTCCGATGGAGCGGCTGTTGTGGAAGATGCAGCACAGTGAGTCACTGTGATGGTATATGTGAGAGCTTCCTCAGACTGTCCAAAGACACAAGCAGAAGCATACGCAGGGCTGCTTTTGGGTAACGGCAGCATTTACTACAATGTCATCTTCCAACAAGTCTATTCTGGTAATCACAGAATTGTATGAAGCATGGCTGAATGGATGCGGAGAGGTTACCTGATTCACCAAGAGTCTTCCTCCTTGAGAGACAGCACAGTGAGCTGCTCTCACTAGCTGGGGTGCCAGCTGCCCCCACCAGCCCAGCAGACACTCACCCCTTCTGTGTACAAACCTCAGAGTATCAGTGCTCCTCTTTTGTCCTATCCATTCCCTTGAGAAACGAAGTGTGTCTGATCACAATGTCTGCCTCTCCCCGGTCGTTTTTGTTTCTGAAGGCCAGCTTCATTCCCATTTTATAGAAGAGTGGATGACTCATTAAAAAAAAAAAAAAGGTTTCCACACAATGGAAACAATGGTTTTCAGCAGAGCGGGGATGTTGTTTGTGATCACACTCATTTAAAAGGTATAGGGTGACCTAAGTTTTCCAGGAAAGCGGGGCATTCCGTTTTTACAAAACTACAGAGCACGGAACAAGTTCATACATACACAGTGCAGAACTGGCCTGTGGGAAAACTGGCTTCATTTCGGAGCTCAGGGATTAGCTCAACTTTTGTATGGATGACGCCCAAAACCAGAAAAAACAGAGGTAATAACAATGCTGGTGAGAAGTCGCTGCCAGTGTCAGGTTGAACTAACCCATCTTTAATCCCTCAGCCTCAAGGAGGAACACTGCATGTTTCATCCTGGGCATGGAGTTATTTGCAGAAGTCTCCTCCAAGCCCCAAACGCTTCAGCAGGATTAGCAAAGGCAGCAGCAACAGCTTAGATGTCTTTTTGGAACTTGCACACTCCAAGACTGGGAAATCAGCAAAGAATCCACAGACAGACACAATAGAAATGTCCCAGGGGTGCAGACAGTCTCCATTGGAGTTTAGACTTCAACTGATAGCAGAGCCTCTGTCTATGAGGCCCCAATCCACAGGACACAAAACGGAGGAAATGAAGACTGGTGAGACAGGCCCACCAAGGAGACCAGGGACCGGGCTCCCGAGGGGAAGCGCAAAGCTGGCACTGACTGCCATGGGGCACACGTGTGCAAACAACAGAGGCAGCAGCACCTTTGTGACAGCATGCCCTGTACTGCAGTGACAAGGACCGCATGCTCCAGGAATTCAGTCCCACAAGTTCTTGGAGAAGCGCTCCCTTTGCAGAAGAAGAAGTAGTTGCCGTAGTATAAATAAATAAGCAAAACCTGCAAAATATACATATGTTAGGAAGGCAGCAGGCCCAGATTTAAGTGGAACAACCACTGCGTAATGCCGCAGTACAGCAGAAAGGTTCAGGGTTACCTAAATTGCCACTTGAGAAAGAAAAAGCAAGACAAGGAGGTTGAAGTAGTGCTAGCCAGCACAGACAAATTGGTTCGCTAATGGATCTGATGCTGACTTAATCTTCTGATTTGGCAGTGCCCTGAGAAGCCTGCTCTTTTTGCCTCCCCTTACCTAAATGAAATTAACCTATTCCAGAAAATTAAGGACAATTTATCAGGCCATTGAAGGTGGACTGCTTGTTGGAGCTGGGTCTGTGTTGTTCCCCCCGAGACAGAAGAGAAACTTGGCAATTCAGAAACATGAAAATGGGAGGGCTGGCAGCGTCCATGCAGACTCTGGCTGCCTGGCACCCCAGTGCACAGCCTGCACACCCCGTCCTGCATTCTGGAAGCACTGTGTGCACATTGGTGCTGCAGGAAGTGTCACTGCCAGCACATCAATCAGTCAAGGGCTTCTGAATGAGCACTGCAGGGCAGAGTATTTTGCTGCGATGCCAAGCCCTTTTCATTCTTTGGTGAAGCTGAAGGTAGCTGAGGCTGTGCAAGGGGACTGCAGGATGCCGCACTCTCCTTTGCCACCTTCCAGGCACAAGGCAAGACCCACATCAGCAGCAGCAGAGGGCTCAGCCCTGGCTCTGCGGACACCGGGAAGCATTTTACATGAAGCCAGCATTCACAGGTCCTCTGCTCCATCCCACGACCCTCCCATGGTTGGTGGGAGCCTCCCACACCACAGGTGTGCCTCCACCTCCTGCAGTTACCTCCTCCCTCGCATGATCTCCAGCAAATGTGCATGCTGAACAAAGAAGTGATATTGGGATCTTTATCCATGTTGGGGGTTCTGTTGCGAAGGAAGTGCAGCTGAGAATGTGTTGGGAAAGCAGCTCTGGTGACACTGTGTAAAAGCAGGGGAGCAAAGTTCTGCTCCACAATGCACGACCGTCTCCTCCCTATTCACAGAGTGTTTTCCATGGATGTGGTCTTTTGTTTACAACAACACTTGTGGCTATTGGAACAGTCAAACATCCAGCAGATAACAAATTCAAGAGCCTAAAATGATGTGCTTATAATTATCATTAATAGTCATTATGAAAGCATCCGAGAAATCTCCCAATCCCCTATCCAGGATAATAGAATTCAGAGTCTACCAATGCTCCGGAGATTTATTTTGGAAACTAGAATGACATAATGCAAAATATATTTCATTACCCACATAACGTCCAAGACAAAGCTAGATACTGGATAAAGGCCAGATGGGAAGTCACAAACTTTTGCAGTTCTGTAGCTCATGGGGTATTCAGTCTTTAGATAATTGCACAGGCTCAGACTCCTGCACATGATATCACACAAATGATTACCTATCTGCTCTCATTTCCCAGAGATACATGATCACAGAGACCTTAATGGGAGGACACCACACAACCTCAAAAAGAATAAACACACTTTATCCTCACAAGAGACCATTAAGACACCGAAGGGATGCGGAAAATTGGAAATAGCATCCATGCTGAGAGCATAAATGATCCTTCTCTACGGAGAACAGAACTGGGCTGCTGCACCTCACTGGAAAAAGCAGAAAAACATTTGCAAACACAAGTCCTATTACAAGAGCCATAAATCCACATCCCACAGTTCCTACTGTTCCTCTCCTCTCATTTCTACTTTGGCCCTTGTTGCTTTCTTCTGTATTTCAAAGGACAGGGAAGAGCCAGACACCGCTGCAGCCAAAGCCGTTGCTCCCCAGGCGATTCCCCCTCTCACAGGGACGTTCCCAGCAGGGCAGCTCCCTGAGGAGCGCAGCCGATCTCACTGCTCCTGCAGCAGCAACATCAGGAGCACAGCCTTAATAATGGCTTTGACAGATGTATTTAACAGCAGTGCAGGCAACATCACAAGTTAAGCTCTTGTTTCTGGGTCTTTTCTGTTCTTCAGTCCCTCATCACATCCAGCGTGTGAACCATCTAATTTTCAGGTTTTAGGAGGAGAAAGGGCATAAAGCACCACACAAAATCAAAACTGCATAAAGTGCTTGCTCATAAGGTTCTACATTCTCCGCCACTTCAAATTTTCTCTCTAAGCTGGGATGAATATGTACAGTATTTTGAATGGAATAAATCACGGACCCTCCCAGAAATGACACAGAGCCCCGAGGCAAAGGGCTGCCATACATGCTGTCCTGGATAAGCTGTAGAAATTTTCTGTATTTTGATTGTTCTCCTTTTGCTTAAGCGTCCCACACTTTCACCTCTGTATATAAACAGTGTCTTGGACATTGAGTACCTCCAGAACCGAAAAGCGTTCAGAAAGCCAAGTCAATAAGATCCATACTTACCATGTTGGATTGCTCCGTGGAGACCAGAGGGCTCACGTGCACTCTCAGGAGAAGAGCTGGGGGTCATCTGTCCCTGTCCCACCGCCAGCAGCAGCAGCTGCCTCCCACAGAACACACACTGGGCTGCTGCGAGCCAGCGCGCCCCGGGGAGCGCTGCTCCTGACGTGCAGTCAGGCACTCCAAGCTCACATGTAGTATTAATGTATGTGGTATTAATACATCTAATATTAATACAACACGCTCGCTTTCCTAATGAGAGCACTCATTTTTAAACACCGCTTCAGTAAATACGCAAGAAAATGTTACAAAGTGGTTGATGCATAAAGCTTTCACTTACCAAGTTAATGAAACTAACTGGAGGAGGAGATAAGGCGAGGAAGCAGCAGCTGAGGCCTGGGAGGGAGGGAAGGTGCTGTGTCTACATGAGACGATGCTGCCAGGCACAAACAGTGGTCAGAAAACCCAACTGACTCAACAAAAACACACCCTGACAAAGCAGACAAATCTTGATGAGTCTCTTCCCAGAGAAGCCTGCATCACGTAAGCCTAACTTGGTGTTAGCTCAAGGATCTCCAGCAGAGCCACAGCCATGCTGCATGGGTGATGGCTGCCTGGGGCTCGAGGCTCTGCTGGTGACAAACCAATGGAGAAGCCCAGCAGTCCCTGCAGATGCCCTGGCTAAACAGGTCAGGTGCATGCCTTGCCTCGAGTAAAGCCCCCATCGTATACAGAACATCCCAAGCTGCATCCACTATACAAGACGCTGTGAGAGCAAGTGTCAGCTCTATGCTTGCTGCCAAAGAGCCCTATAGGAAGTACAGGAAACCTTGCTGCAGAAATAAGTCAAACCACACTCGTCCCAAAACAACACAGGGCCAAATTTACAACCTTTTATTTTCCCCATTCGGTAGAGGGGAATAATCCCACACAACAGCACATGTCCAGTATGATTGCTTTGGAGACATGAGAGGCTTACACCTTAGGGAAGTGTAAAACCTGCATCACTAAGGTTTCCTCAGCAGCAAGGGAACGAAACATTGCCTCCTGGTGATTAAGAGTGTAATTATTAGTTCTGAAACACTTTGAATTACAAGGTGCATTTTCTTTAAATGGGCACTACTGTTACTGCAAGCAGACATGAACCGCTGATTTACCCATGACTCAACAGCCCCACGTGTTTGGTGCACTGGGCACTTTTTGCTCCGCGCGCTGCCCTCCTGGCTGGTTGCCATAAACAATCAATTGAAATGTAAACAGAAGCTTTTGGAGGAAAGTTGTTCAGAACAGATGTATAAATTAAAACACCAACTACAGTGATATCTTACTAATGGTTTCTTCTGAACTCTTAACATCTATGTGTGCACACTTGGACCTCAGTAAAGCTTACAGGTAATCTCAAGTTCAAGGCCATATTCAAGCAAACCTTTCCACTCAGACTCACTCTAAAATCGGGAGGAAATCTGCCAGGCAGCATAAAATTTCTGCTGATAAAATCTGAATCAGGCTTCCCCCATGGTGACGCTAATAAAGTATCTCCTATTAATCTGCAGTATTTCCTCCACTTTCTAAAGTAAAAAGGCCTGGTTCCAGTGACTTCATTGCAAAGCAGGTCTTAAGCAAAATTAACACGGAAGAAGAGAAAAAGACTTCATGAGTTTCCCAGACACAATGCTGACAAGAAATGACACATAGCTAACTGCCGTGTAATTGCAATATAATTTTCATACTGAAATGAAAAAAGTGGCTGTGTACAAACCAGAACTGCACTGCAGGAAAGGAAGTATCAGAGCCTGCTTGTTTGATTTCATCCCACGTGCAAGGAAAAGTGGGTATCTTTCAACACTCAGAGCAAACGGACAACAGCATCTCTTTTGAAGGTAAGAAAATGGTGAAGGACTGGCTCATCGACACAGTGTGAGCACCCCAGCAGCTGCAAACTGCTTTGTAAGGTTAATAATCCACCAGAAGATCTGCAGCCTTACGCTGGGGAAAAAAATGACTCAAAAAAGGAAGCGGATAGGAGAGAACTGCAGTCGAAATGTAAATAAGGAAGGACAGATGCCACCGCGGGAAGGCAGAAATAGTCTCGCTCCTTGTAAGACCTACTTGTTGTTGCCCGCTGCTCCACTTCCATTTCTGTATAATTTATTCCAAAGCGAATGTATTATTTTAAAGACTCCGCAGAGAAGGCGGAGAAGGCAGTGCCTGAGCTGAGGGACACAATGCTGCTGTTCAGCCACCGGTTACTTCTTGCTCCTACACTAATCGCAGAGGCTTTGTCTAGGCTGGGATTTACCAAGATTTTAATTAACAGTTTCCGAGGGTAAAGACACACCAGGAAGGCTCCTCTCATTAGCTAGTTAGCTAATTGTCCCAATTAAGCAGGGCAAAACAGTTTGACTCCCTGGTTTCCTTGCACACAAACCCTTCACCCCGCACTCCCGTAGGCTGCTGCCCGGCTCACATCTGATCGTCCTGCAGGAAGACTGGGCAGGCTGCAGCAGGCAGCACTGCTCGGCCTTTTGATGCCCACCCAGACTTGTGCCATGGTCACCACAGCTGTCCTGCAGTGAGCAGAGCATGCTGACAGCCCTGCTGAGCCATGGGTGGATCGGGGCTGGCTGCCCAGCACCCATCAGCAAGCTCCGGGGTGTCCGGCCACCCTCAAGCCAGTGCAACAGGGAACCGTGCCCAAAGGTGGTGCTAAGATCATTTAACACACCCAGACCTCAGGGCTCTGCAGAAGACACTGAGCGGATGGTCTCAAACTCGCTGGTTAAACCCAAACTTCCAATGTTCAGGAACAAGAATGGCTGAATGTCAGAAAGCACAGAGCGGTGCCATCACTGTGCGGCTGTACAGGAGCCTGCACAGCATTCCCCTCCTCACCCCCAGCCCAGGGCACAGCCCTGTCCTCCTGCTGCGCTCTGCCACAGCCTCTGGATGGGATTAAACACTACCCATCCGGAGTGGAGAAAGAAAAGCAAACAAAATGCAAAGGAAATGGGAAAAATAAAAGCAAAAAAAAAAAAAGCAAACAGAGCACGTATGCCCACCTTCCCTCTTCCTGACACCACACAGAAACAAGCTTTGTGACCTCCCAGACTAAAAGGCAAAGCAGAGCCCCCGGAGGATGCAGATGAGTCCGATGCAGATCTCCTCATGAGAGGAACTTCACTGTAACTAATCCAAGCGCAGTGTGTGGAGACCTGCAGCACCAGGTAGCACAGCTCATCTGGAGCACGCAGACTGTGCTGTGGGCACGTCCTGCCCCACACAGAGCCTGTCCTGAGAACACCGTGTCACAGCAGGGCCTCCCTGTGAGGAGCTGTGTCGCCATATGGCCTCCCCACAGCCCCTACACACTCCCCTTACTGTTGGCCAAGACCCCCAGCTCCCCCTGCAGCGTCCCATCCCCTGTGCTGTATGTTCAGCCAGGGCTGCTCCCTCCCAGGCACAGAATCCGGTATTGCTCTTGTTAAACTGAATACAACCAGTGATTGCCCAGCTCTCTTGTTTCTCTGGATCACTCCAGAAGCCCCTCTGCACTCGACATCAGCAAACTTACTCAAAACATCTTCTAATTCTACATTCAAGTTAAGAAGACAACAAAGAGAACTGCCCTGGGGAATCCTGCTACTGACCAGCCTCCAGCTTGATGGAACTCCATTTACTATCACACTTTGGACCTGACCCATCAGCCAGTTGCTCACCCAGCATATTCTGGTTTCGCCTCGTCGCATGCTGGACATTCTGTGCAGGAGGATGAGGAGCCCACCCTGGGCTCTGCTGCACACCTCTCCTCCCAGCCAGCACCGCACCATGTGGCAGAGAAGCACGCAGAGCGTGGGCAGAGCGATGCAGGAGCCAGGGCTGCAAGGCAGGAGGTGCTGGTGCTGTCAGGCTGCCAGGAGGCACTGAGAGAAGGGTCCTCACTCAGCTAGAAGAAACCTAAAACCTCTATCCACAACTGCACAAGTACTTGGCCCAGGAACGCCTGCAGGGACTGCTGCTGCTCGTGGCACAGAGCCAGGACAACGTGCCCAGGAGGCTCCGGCCAGACCACTGCCCTAGGATGGACCACCACCTCCCCACAGCATGCCCACCACATTGCTTCCAGAGCCCACTGGGCAAACTGGGGAACACTGTGCTGCACCACAGCCTGCTGTTTGCTACAGCCTCGCTGAAGCGAGAAAAAGAGCTGACCAGCATGAGAGCCCAGCAGGGAGCTGCAGTCCCCTGACAGAGCCCTGCGTCCAAGTGGGCCAGGAGAGATCAGTGCCCATGGTGGGAGCTGATCCACGAACTGGCAGAAGAGATGAGCAGCTGTCTATGATGTACAGAGAGAAATTAGTCATCTCAGGCTTGTAGCAGATGCTGGAGGGTTTGTGGTGCTAAAAAGAAAAGAATAAAAAAATACTCTCAAACCACCTACACGGACTTGGCAGCTTTCTAGGACAAGGAAATCCTGCAGGATTCCTGGGAGGAAACAAGTCACAGCTCCCAAATGCATATGAGATACGAAAACAGAACATGGTCCAACACAGTGCCTCTAAAAGGTCAATTTCCCCAAACCACAACCAACCAGGCACAAAAATAACTGAACCAAAACACCCAAATAAAAACAAATGTGGCAGCGTTCAATGGGAGATGTTCAAAGAGACTTCAGCAGAGCTCTCCTTCTTCCAAAAAGAACAATGCCACATTCAAAAAAATTTACTTTGCTTAAAATAAGGATCAGGACGGGAGCCAAATGAAGAAATAAATAAGTAATAAATAGAAAATCTACTTCACAATTAATAGCTGGAAATAACACATTTAGTAAAGGAAGCTAAACAGTATGGCAAGAAATAATGGCTACAGGTATGTCAGGAAAAAAAGCAGCCATCTGTCAACACAACAGGCTGACGGTAAAACTGTACAGCCAGTGTAAAGCAGAAGCATTTCTCTTTACATTTGCAGACAACTTATCTACGTTTCAGTCAGAACCAAGTTCTCTCAACTCCAGAAGCGGGAAAAGTATTCAGCGCTACCGCACATCTTTCGGGTCAGCAGAACTAGAAGTGGGGCCACGCAAGGGAGCTCCCCAAATCCCTACGAACGACCTTTGTAAAAGAAAGCAGAGAAACGTCGCAGGGCAGTGCGGAAGTTCCGGAGGTCCTGGAACAATAAAATAAATACAAGCCCACTCAAACACAAACGCTCACGCCGTGCCAGCATTCTTAGGCGGCTAAGGGCTGACCCAGGAAGCGCGGGCTGATAACCCCGGCTGCGGCCCGCACGGTAGGCAAAGGGCAGAGCAAGCAGCACAGGACGGGAGATGGAAATGCAAGGGGTGCTGGTCAGCACAGCTCTGCGGGAGGAGGGCCTGTCAGACCCATCTGAGGGCTCCTCTGAGACGACGCATTTGGCTGACAAAGGTAACCGTGCTGACATAACGCGTGCAGACTTGTGCGTGGCACTTGACTTGGGCTGGTGTGACAGCCTGCCACAGAACCCCCCGCACAACACAAGCACTGCGTGTGTGCTGTGAAGGGACGGGATGCAGGCAGAGCCCCGGGGCCTTGGTGGAGTTACACCCACGCTGAGCGCCCCACGAAGGCTCATCTCCACGAACAGACAACGTCTCTACCAAGGAACAGGAGCCACGAGGCAGCAGAGCAGCTTTCTGCGGAGAAGCTCCAGGCTGCAGGAGGTTTTCAGAGAATGCACATTTTGGCTGCGTGTCTCTGTTTGCACAAAGTTCAGGAGGGCTGCGAAAGTGCACATCCAGAGCCCAAAGAACAGGCTAATTCTTTTAAAATGTTGGCTATTTCTTAGCAGAGTTTTCACATTACTAAAGCTACAAGGACCCACAAATGACAACCTGCACGCTCAGATATGCAGCAGCTCCCACTTGGCCGTGTGCCTGCACATGCCATGTAATGCATTTGCTGTTTCCCACATGGTTCTGAAGATACGCTCAGCCCTCTGAGCTCCATCTAGCAATAACGTGGGGAGTATCACCACCCATCTGACACGTCCTCCTTCCCACAGGGAAAACAGAGGCAGTGGTTTCTCCCGGACAGTTTTAGAGGTCAGACTGCAAAGGCTTTCAGCTGCCAGAAAAGTTCACTCCTCCTCATCTGCCTCCATAAAGGCACATGGACACCTCTGCTGCCAGAGGAGCAGAGCTCTGCCTCATGCATGCCCTTTGCCTCAGCCTTCTCAGTGGCCTGCACCACAAACACTCAGACCAAAGCCTGTGATCCTGTTTGAAGCTCCCTGGCTACATGAGCAGCTCCACACACACATGGGTGTCTGGGTGTTACTCCAGGGAAGTAAAGGCTGAACCAACTGCTACTGGAGAAGCCCAGAGCTCTCCATGAGTCTGGTTCCCCTCTGCCCACAGCCATCACCTTCTGCACTCATCCAGTGGTGGGCAACACTGTGCCCCAGGCAGACACTGCTGGCAATCAAGCACAAGCCCGCTGCACTGTGCCACGTCCTGCAGAGAAGACCAGGACCAAAGCCCCATCCCCATGACAGCGGTCCCATACTGCGCAGTGCCAGCTTCACAGCTCAGTCTGGTCCAGCTCGGCCTGGGTACAGCCCTGGCTCCAGTGGACAACACTGCAGCTGTTCTCTTTCTGGATCCCCTATAAGCCTGTTCCAGCAACAGGGCTGGGTGCAACCAGGATTTGGCAAGAGCTGCCACATTCACACTGGCATCCTTTTCATCTATTGCTTCGCTTAATGTAGGTTCAACAGGAGCGGGAAAAGCCTTTGCTCAAAGGACTTCCAACCAGACGCCGCACCATGCCCAGCCCTGCTCCCTGTGCTGCCCAGGGGCCAAGGGGCAGCAGGAACTGCTCCTGGTGCTGCTGCTGCTGCTGTGTGATGCTGTGTGAGCATCCTTCACACACACAATCCTAGCCAAACAAGATGACAATCAGGTGGTGCTTGGATGCGTTACCTTAATGAACTTCAGACCACCACTACCTGCCCAACCAGCACCCTCCCCTGCTGCTGAGCTCCTCCAGTGTCGTCCCCAACGCACCCACACCACCAAAGCAGGACAGGGCTCCTGACACCAGCTGCTGCTCTGAAGTGAGCACCTCAGGCTCTGTGCACAGCATCCGCCCAGGACTGCTAATGAGGGCTTCACCTGTGCTCCCAGGGGTTTCTCAGAGAGCAGATCTCAGGCTGCTACGCAGGAGGAAATTTTGAGAATATTTCCAATACCATGCAAAGTCAGTCTCCGTTTTTGCAGTAACTTTAACTTAGCTCACAGGGGAGACAGTGTCACAACATGCAATGTGTGTGAGCAAACAGAATGAAAGGCAATGAAAGCAGCTGATAGTTCTCAATCCACTCGTTCCACTTCCCAAGCTGACAACGAACCACCAGCTCTCTGGGGGCTCCGTTTATCCTTCCCACCACACACAAGCTCACACCGCTCACGTTTTGAAACAAAGCTGAGGACAATGGCAAATGTAATGCGTGTTTAAGTACCGTGGATACCACGGGGCTCCTTCCTTGTGCCAGAGAAAACACAGCGACTCAGTGGCAGGGCTGCTGCCCCCCGCCCTGCCCCAGCCAGCAGCCACACTGCGCTGCCAGGAATCATCAGATGTTGTCCCATCTGCTACTGGTACAGCCCCTACTTGTACGGAGCTCTATTGAGCAACTCCACATCTACAGAAGATACAGAGATCAGCATCTCCAGAATGCTTTTAACTTTCTCTTGTTATAAATACTGGAGACATTTCATCCAAACCATCTAACAAGCCATAAAAGTAAAGGTCACTCGATGTGTCTGGCTGTAAAAGCAGTCAATGTACCCTTAGCAGCACCGTGCAGCTCCCCTAAGAGCCATTTATGTACCTATATCCTCAAACGACACAACTTCGAAGGCAAAAAGGAGGACGCCCTCCAAACATACAGTTCTCTTTAAAAGGGTTAACAGCAGCATCACCGTTATCACTTCCCTAGATTAACTCATTACGAGAGCCAACGCGCAAAGCTTCAGAGCAGACTCTCAAAGCACCGCGCACAAGCTCCGCTCTGCTGCCACTCGGTCACCCGAAGCTCAGCAGCTTCACGAAGCACCCGCTGGGCGCACGGCGGGGACGTCGCAGCCGGCGTTTGGCGGAGCAGCAGCTGGGCGTGCAGCGGGAGCTGCCCCTCCGCACCGCTGCCTGAGAGGACCCGCTACCGCCGCCTGCTTCCCCTGCTCCTTCCCGGCTCTCTTCTCCTTGAAACCGATGAGGGCTTTACCTGGATCGCGACCAGAGGACGGGCTCCTTTATTTGCAGCTGTCTCTGGGAGACAAAACTTCGAAGAAGTTGGAGAATAAAAAGAAAAAAAAGAAGAAAAAAAAAAAAAAAGAAGAAGAAGAAGAAAAAAAAAAAAAAAAGCGACGTGGGGGGGAAAAAAAAAGACAAAAAAAAAAAAAAAAAGACAGTGAGTCCGAGCAGCCCGGGCAGCACCTCGGGGCCGGCGGGGAGCGGCGGGCGGCCCCACCGCCCAGCGCCCGTGCGCGCCGCCCGTCCCGCACCGCCCCGCGCCCGGAGGGGCAGCGCCGCCGTGCGGGGCCGGAGCCCATCCCGCGGGGCGGAGGAGCCCCGGGCGCGGCGCCGCTCCGCCCGCCGCCCCCCGCCCGCCCGCGCTCACCGGCGTTGCGGAGCTTCTTGTTCCTCAGCACCGAGAGGATGACCAGCGCGTTGCCCAGCACGTCCACCACGATGGTGACGATCAGCACGGCCGCCAAGCCGCTGGCCGCTCGCGCCGCCGGACCCCCCTCCAGCCGGCAGCCCGAGCAGCTCCCGTTGCTCCCCGGCCGCTCCATGCGAGCTCCGCCCGGCCCCGCCGGGGCCGCTCCGGCCGCCGCCGCCCGCTCCTCCTCGCCGCGGCTCGGGGGGCTCCCGCCGCCCCCTCCCCCGGGCGGTGCCGCGGCCCGGCCCGGGGCGGGGCGGGGGGGCCGGAGCGGGGCCGGGGCGGGCGGCAGCGCTGTCCGACGGCGACACCGCGCGGCGGCGGCTGGATGCGCCCGGAGGTCCGGAGCGGGCGGCGGGGAGGTGGGGGCCGGCAACGCCCCGCTTGCTGCTCCGCCGGCCGCGGTCCGCGTCGTGCCGTGCGGCCGGGGGCCGGGGCGGCCCCCGCCTCCCTGCCGTGGGGGCTCGGTTTTGCTCCATCCCACCGTGAGCGGGAGAGCCAGTCTCCGCCGTCGGGTTCGTTCTGCGAACGCGTGCCTCTCGCCGCTGCCGTCCCGCGGCCGCATCCGTTCTCGGCTCGGCTCTCAGCTCGGCTTAGAAAGTAAAGCCAGAAAGCAGTTTTTAGCGGGGATGCGGTGAGCCGCGGCTGCACCGCGCCGTCGGACGGTCTTCCCAGGGAGAGGGATGTTGGCCCGAGCGCTGCAGTGTTCGTGAGCCATTTGGCGAACACCCTCACTGATATCCTGTGACTTTGTCAGCTCGGGAAGACTTAATCCACGTGTATAGCAACAAATGAAAGGCAATTGGACTCATGAAAGGTTCCTTCCTTCTGAACTATTCTATTCTGTTCTGTCCTATCCTGTTCTGTCCTTTCCTATCCCTTGGGTGAACCCGCTGGATTCTATACAGTTTTGCAAATATGTTCTACCTATACCAAACATCTTTCTCTACAGCCTTTTGTGTCCGTGCCCATGACCCACCTGCAGTATGGTGCAGCTCCCACAGAAACGTCCTTTCATCAGCTCTCAACTTCCAAGTAGTCTGGTCTGTGCTGTTTTCACCACTTTAAGGCACTTCCAGACGTGCTTTGGACATGGAGAGCTGGGCTGTGATTTCCAAGGACCTCGGCTCGAATGCAGGTGCCTTGGGCTTGCTGGCTGGTGAAACTAAGGAATTCTGGCTGAAGTCAAGGGCAAAGCTGCGTTTTCAACAGATGTGTGTGATGCCATCTCCTCTCCTCCAGCTGGGAGGCTTTCAAGAGTCCCAGCAAACCCACACCAGACTGACCATCTCCTGCCAGCATCCAACCCGCTTGTGCTGCCCCAGCCCCCCATTGAGCTGGCTGCCCCATGGGGTCCTGCCCTATGGTGCCAATGTGCAGTTGCTGAGTGACTTGGTGGGGGGATGCAGAGTGCCACAAACCCACTGCTCCCCACAGCTGCAAAGCAGCTTTTGCTTTATGGGGAATGTCCTGGGCAAGAGCACCCATGGGAGCGTCAATACTGCCCAAGAAAGTCTTTGGCCTCACTTATGTTACATGTATACATATGTACATACATATTTATTTAGTAGCGGTGCAGCTTTAAAATAATGAAGTGAGAGATGTTTTTTCACCTGGTGACTTCTTTCTGTGCAAAACAGAGCTGCACCAAGCCGTCTGTTCCCCAGCACACAGCCCTGGTGAGCAGCTTTGCGCAGCTCTGCTGGGCGCATCTGCACCGTTACAGCAACACATCTCCTGTGACACTCAGCAGAAATTATGATAGATGGAGTGAGCAACTGTTTTCATCGGTGGAGCAATTGAGATGGATCGCTCTCGGGCTGTTTCCTCCCACCTTCCTGCTAAATGGACTCTTCACAGTTTCAATTAAGATGAAGCTGGTGCGCCAGGAACCAGTGGCAAGGAAAGAAAGGGAGGTGGACGGATCAGTAAGACCTTCCTAATTACGCTTTGCCAGAACCTCTGACATAAATCGTGCCGAAATAAAAACATTCAGGCTCCTTTGATTGTGCAAGAACTGCGAATGAGATCACAGGAGAAGGAGATCAAATGAGGATCAGCAAGCAGAATTCCATGCTTCCCAAAGCACACATGGCACACACACACACCGAGAGGAAGATGGAGCAGAACGCACCTGGTGCACACAGGGCTGCCTTCCTCTCCACCTTCCCCGCCGTGCTCAGCTCAGGAAGAGTTAACCAGGTGTATGGCAGCAAATGAAAGCTTGCATAATTGAAAGATAGCTGAGGCATTAATCTTCCTTCTCAGTACCGTGAGTCCTCTTTAAAAAGATTATTTTGTCTTCAGAGACAGCTTTAATGCTACTTAATGAATCGCTTATAAATGAAGGATTCTTTCCCCTGTACAGAGATGGGCTGACTGCTGCACTGATTTTTGTCAGTGTAAAAGAGACCATTCACGTGTGAGTGACTCTTCACTCACATGAAGATAATGGCTGCTCTCCACAAATACACTGTGCTGGTTGGTGTAGTTGGGGCCAATTTTGCCCGTCCTTTTGGCTGAGCTCAGTGGCAGGACGCACCCACATCCCTTAGCTGGCTCTGTGCAGCTCGTCACCTTTTGACTCCAGAAATGGTTTTTAGGAGGGACAGCTGCAGAGGGGCCTGGCCTTGGGCACCTGTAGGGATGGAGCCCCACAGCTTCTCTAGGCAGGAGCAAAGCAGGAGCTCATAACCTGCCATCAGGGCGCTCTGCAAGGTGCATGCATCAAACCATAAAGGAAAAGGCTGTTATGCACACAGTTTGTGTGGCTCCACTGGCAAATAACCCCAGTGCTTCTGACACATGTAAAGAGCATGCAGTGTTTCAGTGACCCAAACCTTGTTCTGATTGCAGGGTCACAGCCTGAATGGGGGCATGCTGTGAGCACCCCGCTGCCTTCAGCAGGTCCAGCTGTGCTCCTCTGGAATGCAATGGCTTTGTGAACGGTGTTGTTGTATCCCACCCAAAATCTCAAATGGGAGCACCTCTCCCACTCATCTCATCGCTCAGCATCTGGGTGAGGAGTGGCCCAGAGCTTTAGTTTCTGAGCAAGAAAATTGTTCCTTCTACATTTGCCCTACAGCAGACAAGTCGTTCAAGGTGCTCAGTGCTCCTCAGAGGACAATAAACAAAGAAAAAGGAAAGCCTGCCCATGGCAGCCTGTCCCTGGAGAGTGGCACAGCGGCCCTGCTTGTTGTCAGGATCTGCCTTTAGCAGGAGCGCAGGAAGAGCAGGCATCGTCCTCACATCTGAGCCCAAATGCAGCACCTGGACAAGTGTCTGCATGGGGCTGGCTGTGGACAGGGCTTGCTCATGGCACTGAGACTTCCTGAGCAACAAGAGGAAAATATTAAAAATGAAGAATTTAATAGAGAGAGCACTTGATATTGTTCCCATTGAGATTTCTGGCAGCTCCTTTCCATCGCTCACTTTCCTGTCCCTTTTGCAGCAGGGATGCTGCTGCTCGCACAGCCCCAGCACTGGTGCCCACAGGGATGCTGCAGGGTGGCTTGCCCCATGATTGTCAGCCCCCTCCTCCCCAGCTCCTCTGCCATTTCTTCCTTCTAAGGCTTCCTACCTTAGCCTGGTATCCTGTCCTGTTCAGGGGGAGCTGGAGGTGCAACTGTTGGGCACACCAAGGTCTCACCTGGTTTTCCTCCAGCTGCATTCAGAACAGAGACTTAATCTCGTACCCTGGCTGTGCTTCAACCCCAATAAAAGAGACATGGGCACATGTCTTATGTTGCCAAGGGGCAATAAAAGAGGCTTCATGGGGATACAGGACAGGGAAACCTTGGGTACCCCCCAACTGCAGGCATTTCTCTTGCCCCACTGCCTTGTGCAGCACAAAGCTGCAGCCCCAGCACCTTCCCCAGCCCCACAGCGCAGTTGGGCCAGCCAGGCTCCCTGTGCCTGCTCACCCAGCCTGATGTACCATCACTCCCGACAACATCCTCCCTCTTCCACTGGTACAAAGCCAAGGCTGAAATTGCCACGCTCATTTCTGTGAGGGGAGAAACAAGTGACTGAAGCAAGGAGACCCAAAGGGAGCCTTGCCCCGCACACTCCCTTGCTGCAGAGGTGGCAGGAGCAGGGACTCTGCAGCACCACAGGCACCCAGCTCCAAGCTTCTCACCGAGGCCATTGGTATGCTGGGGGGGCTCTATTCGGCTGGCTCTTAATTGCACAACAAGCAGCACCACTGCACCCACAGCAAGGGGCTCTGCTACCTGCAGCTGCTCGCAAAAGCCTCTTTTCTTCATCCTCATTATAGGAAATAGCCTGCACGGATCCAGCCACTGGTGGAGACGTTTCCTCTTATGAAGTGTATTGCTTTCTGCTGTCAATTACGAGCAGAGTGCTCTACAGCCTGCTGCAAATTGCTGGGTGAAAGCATAAATAGGAGTGCAGGGCCCTGATTGCATTCCTGGTGCCAGACTCGCTAAAACAGCTGATGGAAATGCAGAGGTCAGGAGAAACAGAGTGTGTCACCAGAGGCCCCAGCACAGCCAGAGCCCTACAGGACTGCAGGCACAGCCAGAGGCGGCCGAGCGCCTTTTCCATTTCTCTGCTGGCCACATTTTGGTCAGTGACCTCCCGGACCCCGGTGCTCCCAGTACCCTCCCCATGGAATCTCCATCAGGAAACCTCCCACACCACACCAGCTCCGTGCAAAGCCCAGCAGTGTTTCTGCAGCTCTGCAGGTCAGCATTAAACCCACCAGCAGTGCTCCTGCCCACCGCAGCCAGGCCTTGCCCAGAGAAGCCCCCAGCCCCAACACTGCTGGGGACTCATCTCCTGCTCCTTGTGGGCATCCCACACGTCTCCCACCTGGGACAGCTGCCTCCTTTGGGTTTCTTTCAGTGGAAAAGCTCACCTTGATCAGTAGCTGCGCTTACCTTTACAGCAAGATGAAAGTCACGCTTGAATTCTTGTGGCTTTACAGAGAAGCAAAGAGGCTCTGAGCTGCCGGTGTCTGCATCCTGCTGCTCTGCTCTGCCACAGGCACCCTGGCCTCAGCTTTATGCAGCCACACAGAATCCAGAGCCAGGCTTCATAGCAGGTGTGAAATTTCATTTAACAGGGCTTTAGAAAAGGGAGATGGGAAGAGGAGAAAAGGGAGAGACTTGCATGTCTCAGGTTCACTCCACACCCCTGAAACTCTGCCTGAAGGAAGCAAACTTGGAGCTTCAAATCTAGCTGTGAAGTCTTACAGATTTGGCACACCAAAAACAAAACTCTGGTGGGCAGCACTGCCCCATGTCACGCTGCATGGAGGGGCAGCTCCTGGCACCTGGGCAGGAGGCAGATCCCGTGTGGGGGCACAGCTCCTAGGGAGCAGGGCAGAGGGCTGTAACCCAGACATCACTTCCACAGCAGGAGTAAGTTGCCAGGGATATTTAGAGTTTGTGTATGTCTTACATTTGTATATATATAAAGACTGACAAGGCATTTCTATATATGCAGTGTGAGCAGGGTGTTGCTATAGTGATCTTAATTTCACATTCCTTATGTTAAGCAGAAGACTGCAAGTTGTTTGGCACCGGGACTGTCTCTTTGTCATGGTGCGTGCAGCACTCAGCCCAGCAGGGCTCTGGTCTCTTCTGGAGCTATGGAAATAGAAATCATTGCAAACAATAATGCTGCCATCACAGTGCAGCAGCCTCAGATGCAGAGTCCTTTAAAGAAGGGAAACAAAAAAAAGAGATGCAGAAAGCAAAAGAGACAGCATGTACAGCCAAACCAGGCCGCAGAACCCATGCTATGGTGGGAGACTCGGCTGGCAACCCTGGCAACATTGTGGGCATCATTGGACTGTGCTTGGTTCTGCCTCTCCTAAGGAAGAAACCTCCTCAGCCTCTCCAGAACAGCAAAAGTAGACAGGACTCTGTTAAGTTGTAATAAAGCAAAGCTCCCGGGCTCCTCGCTTGGGACCTCCGGCCACCAGTAGTCTCTGTAGGGCACAGCAACAGGTCCTGCAGCCATGGCAGGCAGATCACTGTGAAATCATCATCTATCAGGGTTAAACGTTACGTATTTCCTCCCTGCCTTCCCTGGCAGGGCTGCATCCAGGTGCTTTGTGTTTCTTCCTCTGCAAAGAAAAACTTGGGGCAGTCACTGATGGTAGGCCAGCTGTGTGGCAGCGGGGCATGGGAGGTAAGAGTTGGGGAATCTGGGGAGGGACGGGCAGGCATTACTGTCATCCCCAGACTTAAACAAGTGGAGGGTGTCACATGAAACTGCACTGCTTTGACATTCGGAGTGGGAAATATTTACCTTGAGTGCAGAAATAGATGTTATGCTCTATGAGTCATATCAAAGCTTTTATGCAGAAAACTCCTCTCTTGGATGAATATGGTGGTATTTCTCATCATGGCCCTGATCCAGCCGATCTATGTGCAGAGCTGAAGGATCAGGCAAGGCCACGTTCTCCAGACGATCTGTTGATGGGATGAGCTCTTCCAGAGAGCTGGCTGACACCTGCACCTCCCGCTGCCCACACATCACCAGGGGAAGAGCTGGGTACCCCCAACCCTGCACCCCACCGCCAGCACACCTGGCACACACAGCCCTGCACCCACGTGAGGGATGTGGATGCACTCTGCCACCAGCACTCGCAGCACAGACAGCCCGAGGCAGGCCCCACGTTAGGGAAGTGGATGTGCATCCACTCGTGGGCAGCGTGAGCCCTCACTACGTGGGGCTGGGTCCTTTGCCTGCAGGAAAGGCTGGGGCACAGCCAGAGCACAGCTGCTGGTGATTTATTTGGGAAGAAGCCTCATTTCTCACTGATCGCATTAGAAGCGCAGGATGGATTATTGCATGGAGTAACCCTGATAGCTGAGAAATTCAGCGTATGCAAATGTGAGACTTAAACAGCTCTTTCTACATAAGATTAGCCAGCACAGTGACATCTCTGTGATGTGGCACCAGCAAACAAACCAGTATGTAAGAACAGAGCCTTTGCCACAAGCCAAGGCACACAATCTACTGCCATCCACAAATGCGGCTCATCCCCATAAGCACAGCTCTCTGCACTCCTGCTCATCCTGCTGTACGGCTCTGTGCCAGCAGGTGCTCACCAAAAGGATTCTACACAGCTGAAACCATGGCGTGGTGCTGCTGGCAGCACCCAGGAAGCCTTCTGTCAGCCCTAACCTCAGCCCAGAGGCAGCCTGGCCTCTTTCCCCTCCTCCAGCCCCACAGAGCTCAGCGTTAGAGACAGGAGTGAAGACAGGAGGGGAACGGTACAAAACTCACAGCTCCCCCAGCATAATGCTGCCCACTGCCCGGGCTCTCCTGGTGCCAGGCTGCAGCCAGCCCTCTGGGAACCCGGTGGGACGCAGCACTCACAGCCCATCCCCAGCCAGGATGCAGGCAGGAGCCGTGGCCAGGCACCTGGCATGGGTGCAGCAGGTCCTGGGCTGCCCGGGATGTTCAGGGCTGCTCGGGATGCTGCGCAATTCGAGACAGTCGCCTGAAGATGGCAAGCCAACACTGCTGCTTATCATACATGCAAACAACCCTGCTGGAGGAGGAAGGGGCTCCCTGCAAATATCGGGACTATATTTCCTTCTCAGCCCGTGGAATGCCAGAGCAGAATTTAAATTGCAGTGTTTATCAAGGTCTGAGCCATTCCCTCTCCTCCTCTTTGTTCAGCGCTGCCCAGCTAACAGAACTGCACGTGGCACACCTGGTACTGCACCAGTCCTTGCGCCTGAATGCAAAGTCTGAGGAAAAAATTGCAACGCATCCATTGGCACCAGGGAGCCATAGAGCTAGTGTGTGCATGCAATAATTTATCCTAAGCCTTCTAGTGGCATTTTATGTCTTTTTGCTGTGTGCTATTACAGCTTTGATTACTCCATTTTTATGTTTGTCAGCACAGCATATGGGTGAGATAATTTGTATTCAAAGTATTAAACTGGCAATGTAAATTATTAAAGACCCAATTCATAAAAGCATTACACACTACATGCAGATCACTTCCCCTCAACTCTTCTCTCCTCTCTCCATTTCACAGACCTGACTTAACCAAGGGCAGCCAGCAGCCCTGGGCACAGGGGGACCCCGCAGAGCAGACCTGGGACAGGAACGCAGCCCCATGCAACTCGCTCCTCCCCACGTGCCTGCTGTCCCCTGCGTCTCATTTTGCAGTCTCTGAAGATACAGTGGAGAAGAACACGTCTCCCCATCTTCTCCATTTGCTATGGAGCACCCTGTGAAAGCTGCTGCTCCTGCCAGGAAATGCAGCATTTCAGCTGTAGCCCCTGCACTGAGGGGTGGCTGATTCCGGCGGCTGTTCACCAGATCATACGCAGCACCATCATATTGAGCAGATGCAGTCTTCTGTTTTTCTCATTACTGAGATTTACTACCTTATAAGCTTATTATTTTCGGAGGCTTTAGGCTCTCCTCCGAGGCTGAGACAAGGGGAAGGCAGCATCCCAGCCATAAGAGCATCCCCAGCACAGCCGTTTGTGGCCCCAGTGCTCCACCATGCCCTGCAGCTAGGGCAGAGCAAGGCACCGAGTGAAGGTGCTGTGTGCTCTCACACCTGCACACACCGTGGCTCACTACAAAGTGCAGGCAGGATGAAAGCAGGGGCAAAGCAAAGTGCCGGAGGTGAAGGAGGTGAATGGAGGAACATTCTCCCAACTGGCTAAGATGCATGAACAGAGATGACTTTTGGAAGGAAAAAAAAACAACAACAAAACGAGGTAAACAAACAAGCAAAACAAAAGCAAAATAGTCGAGCCACTATTTGGCTATTTCTGTTCACGTGAATTCCTTTTCCAATATTTTGCTTTCAAAACCATTTTTTTAATTCCCATTTCATCACCAAAGAAAAGAAAGACAACCTCCAACCTGCCCCCGTCCCCTGCTCTGGGCAGAGCCAGGAGTTAGGCTTGAACATGGCCCCCCCAACGTGGGGCACTTGATGCTGTGAATGGAAGCCCACACGAGGTGCCAGCTGGTGCTGGTGCCGCTGCTTCTGCCCAGGGCCGGTGGCAGCGCTCAGCACAAGCAGGGCCAGCAGAGCCAAGCACAGCCCTGCTGCTTCCTGAGGGTGAGCTTCCAGCACGTCGATTGTGTCGGTCATGGCTTTCTCATTAAATGCAGGGAACTCTGGTGGGGAGGGGTTGCTGTACACACAGCACAACTAACTGGTTTCAGAGCAGCCCAACAATAGCTGTGCCCAGTGGCCAGCCAAGCCGCCCCCAGCACAGCAGGCTTCCAGATGTCCAGCCTTCCTCCCACCCCAGACTCCTAATCCCCTACTTTGTCTGAGCTCTGGCTGATTTCTGATGCATTCAGCTTACCCAGCTGCTAGTGAACATCTGAATATTTCCCCCTTCCCTCTCACATTTCACCTTGGAGGAGAAGCACTTCACCATCCCCAGCTCCGCCTTTATCAAGGCAATTAGTCCAACACAAAAGCGGTGAATGGGACCATGAGAAGATCACTGGCCTGTAAAATCCCCAATATTTCAAGACAGGCTGAGGCTAAATATGACTGCTTCTTTTTTTAAAAAAAAAAGAAAAGGGTGAGTAACCAGAGTGCTGACCTTTCTGATCACAATGCAAAAGAAACAACTCAGCAGATCCACAAAGATACAAACCAGCTACCAGAACGTAAAGGAAAGTTTACAAACACAGCAGCTGTAATTCCTTCCATAACATCGGAGGACCAAAGTTTGCGAGGAACAAAAGGAAATGATTAACAGGGGAAATATGCGTGGTACAAAAAAGACTTTTTAGTCCAAAAAGGGATGTCCATATTTAGAAACGCTTGATTCTTGTCGTCAGGGCCCTGCTTTTCCTGAATGCATTTCTCCTCCGTGAAAGAAAGAAGTCACAAAGGGAGTTTGTGGGCTGCTCTGTCACGTGTGCACAGTGCGCTGCTTATGTGCCTCGAGGAACAGGGGAAAAATGCAAAGACTGCACAGCAAGTAAACAAATAAGCAGAAACTTCTTGTTCTTATTTGGGAGATGGCTCCTGCCAAAAGCAAGGTGGCAGATGTGCCTTGGCACTCCTTGCTCGCATCTCCCACCGCCAGCGTCCCACAGGTGCCACCGTCACCCCCAGCCAACAAGCAGCATGAGCAACAGGCCTAGTGAGACAGCTGGATGCCAGCTCCTCAGGGCTTATCCCAGTCTCACAGCAGCCCTTGAAGAAAGGGCTCTCTTTAAGGCTGTCACTGATATCTTCAACTTGCGGCTTGCTCAGAAAAACAGAATCACAGAATTGTAGGGGCTGGAAGCAACCTCTATAAATCATCAAGTCCAACATCCCTGCCAAAGCAGGCTCCCCAGACCAGGTTGCACAGGTGGGCATCCAGGCAGGTCTTGAACATCCTCAGAGAAGGAGACTCCACAACCTCTCTGGGCAGCCCATCCTAGTGCTCTGTCACCCTTACTGTGAAGAAGTTCTTATGCACATTTGTGCAGAACTTTGTATGCTTGTTTGTGGCCATTTCCCCTTGCCCATGCACCTCTTAGGAAAGTCTGGCCCCGTCCCTTTGCCTCCTGCACCCTAGATATTAATAGGCATTGATCAGATCCTCTCTCAGTCTTCTTTTCTCAAGGCTGAACAGACCCAGGTCACTCAGCCTTTCCTCATAAGAGAGATGCTCCAGGCTCTTTAATATCTTTGTGGTCCTCTGCTGGACTCTCTCTAGGAGATCCCTGTCTTATTTGTACTGAGGAGCCCAGAACTGGACACAGTACACCAGGTGAGGCCTCATCAGGTAGAGCAGAGGGGGAGGATCACCCCCCCTTGACTTGCTGGCCACGCTCTTTTTAATGCACCCCAGGATGCCACTGGCTGCCTTGGCCACCAGAGCACACTGCTGGCTCATGGCCAACCTATTTCTACCAGGACCCCCAGGTCCCTCTCCACAGCGCTCCCCTCCAGCAGCTCATCCCCCAGCTGTACTGGTGCACGTGGTTATTCCTCCCTAGGTGCAATACTCTATACTTGCTCTTATTAAAGCTCATCTGGTTCCTCTCTGCCCAACTCTCCAGCCTGTCCAAGTCTCAATGAATGGCAGCACAGCCTTCTGGTGTGCCAGCCTTTCCTCCCAACCTCATATCATCAGCAAACTTGCTGAGAGTGGCTGTTATACCCTCACCAAGGTCACTGATAAAGACATTGAACAAGACTGGATCCAACACTGACCCTGAGGAGCACTGCTAAAAACAGACCTCCAACTGGACTCTGTGCCACTGATCACAACCCTCTGAGCTCTGCCAGTCAGCCAGTTCTTAACCCACCTTACTGTCCCATATATTCCACACTTCCTCAGCAAAACTCCCAGCAGCTTGTGCTCCAGAGCACGAGGCGCTGACAGCGGGAGGGGCAGCAGCCCAAGCCCACGGGCACCCTGATGAGCCCTCAGGAGCCCCAGCTTCAGGCTGGGTCATTGGCACCGGCCTGGAGCCATCCCACACCTCCCCTCATCTCATCGTACCCATACTGGCCTGGCAGGTGTCAGGTGCTGAGGGCCACTCCAGCCACAGATCGCCAAACACAGGCTGGAGCCCTCCTGACAAAAAGAGGCAGAGGCACACACAGCACTCTCCCTGCCAGGCACGTGGCTGTTTGACCCATGCTAGGTTGCAAGCTAAAACACGCTCAGAGAGCAACTGCTTGGTGGCCAGGTCCTCTCTGCTTCACTCCACAGTGTGGCTGCAATTTGCAGTCCAGTTCATTGCATCACAGTCCAGCAAACTGGAGGTCCAAAGCTGCGAGCATCCAGCTGTCAGCCAATGACATGCAGCCAGTGGCAACCCTCACACCTCGCTGCTGCAATAAGCATGGGTAGCCAACAGCTGGCCCGACACTGAGAGCAGACAGAGATGTGACTGCTGTGCCCCCAGGACGCAGGCTCCCACCTTCCTGGGGATTTCTGCTAGAGCTACTTGCTGCCGATTGATTCCGTGTGCATTTGGATCTTGATTTTTAATGAATGTTACGACAGAAAAACCAATGTGCTGCTTCCTCACACACGCATTAGGGTACCGACACAAGCAGCAGGAAACGATCTCATAGCACTGCCTTTGCTGAGGGCCACCCCCTGTGTTGGGGCTGCGCTGAAGCGGTTCCACCTCAGAGCCCGCCCAAGTCCCAGGGCGTGCATTCAGCTCACACAAAACATTTACCAGACTTCAAACGGATTTACAATTGTATGGGCTACAGAGCAGCAGGAGAGCGTGGCCTTGCAGCCCCAGCTCTCACTGCCACACTGCGGGGCTGAACTGGGCGAGGGGCAGGCTGTACCCTGCATTACAGCAGCCCGTCCATGCCACACCTTCCCCAGGCAGCTTGGTTTGAGGACACGCTGCATTTTGGCAGTGTGCTCTCAGGACGGAGCTGCAGCACCACGCACACACGCTGCACGGCAAGGCAGGTTGGAGCCTAGGGCCTCTGCCTGCTCTGCACCTCCACACGCAGTGCCCGCAGGTGATCTCCTTTCAGCAAAGGCTGCTCCATCTCTGCAACTCCGTATCTCAGGCATCCAGAGAGAGGATCCAACCAGCCCAGCCACCATCTGCCTTCCCAGAAAGGCAAACGGGTCCCACAGCTGCTGCACAGGCTGACTAGCTCCCCTCGAGCAGGCGCAGGGGATGCAGCAGAGCACATTTTGGGAATGAAAGACGTTTAGTAGCCAGCTCCAGTAAAGTCACACAAGGCGAAGTCCCCCTCCATCCCTCCCCTCAGAACTATTTCATTGTTACCCTTCTCTATGCAGAGTGAGACAATAAGAGACACACTTACTCTGCACAGCTTTGGAGTAAAGTTAAGCAAGGAGCTTCAGCTGCACAGCCGCCCAAAGCAGAACCGTCTGTTTGGAACACCACAAGCGTGTCAGAGCATTCTATCAAATCAACTGAGCCGTGTGAAACTGAGCAGTTCCCAGTATTTCAGATGACAACATCTCTGAACACAAATCAGCGGTGGTGGAGCAGGGGAAAAATCCCACATTATTTATATACATCCACACTGTGGTATTTATCAATGGCAGAGCACCAAGGGGACAGACGCACCAGCACTGCATCTGCAGTACCCAAATTCAAGTCCCCAGAGTCCTGCACTAGCACTGTCTCGAGCAGCATCCCCCAGGCATGCCGTATTTCAGGAATTTGCCAAGCAGGAACAGGTAGTACCTATGGCCCAAGACCTCCATCGAGCCCTGCAACTTGACAGATTTCCAATGTAACAAAGACAAAGAGGTGTCAGCTCCAGCTCTTATTTGCTAATACTATCAATAGGGACTCAGCTCACTAGCAGTTAATTCAAAGCCAAGCTCGATTTGCACAGCAGTGATCTACACTAATTCCCATATGTGGCTAAGGGGAGATTTTGCCAACTAGACAATAGGAACAGCATTAAAGCTCCTGAAACGATGCCATCGCTTTTCTCTTCTGCTCCACCACTTCCCATCAAATTTCCACGTCCTGGCATCTCCAGTCTTCTCCCTCATGACACAAGAGGCACAGGAAAGGCAGGGAATACGAGGGTACCTGTTTCTTTCCCAGGCACAGTTTTATTCAGCCTTTTAAAGCACAACTTCCCATAAAATGGGAGCCAATTTCACACTTCTTCTATTGTAGTTCTTTAAAGACATTTAAGAATTGCCATAATTAAGCAATTACAGAAGAATTTCCCAGATCCAACCAACACTAAACCATAATAAAAAAAATAATAAAAATCACCACGTATGGCTATATTCCATGAAAGTTCCTGACTTGTTTTTGCTCTCAGGTCCTACCCTATCTCAACATTAGACCAGCGTTTCGCCAAGATACCGCAGTTATCGAGAGGTCACAGAAAGCCAGACACAAGCCCAGTCAGGAGATGAGGATGTCTCTCCTCACCAGCATTGCTTCTCCTGCCTGCAAGCCTGGCCCTCGTGCATCTGCAGTTGGGCTCAGACGGAGCGGTGGCAGCACCCATCCCACACAGCAGTTCTCGCCTGCCAAGCGGGTGGCACACGGCAGCACACATCTGACGGTGTCACCAGGAGCACGTCTGCGAGCCCACCTCCTCCTGGCCCTCGGCAGATGGGCTGCGAGCCACAGCCAGAACGTGAGGGACAGGGTCAGAGCCACCGGCCCAGGACTGAGCAGGACAGCTCGACCCCAGGCTGCGGGACACCCTGCTGGAATTGGGAAGATGGGGTCTGCGCTGCAGTCAGTGCCACCGGGGGGGGAGAGGGATGCCATGCCCTGCCCCGCAGCACCCGGCCGCCTGGTGACACTGGGAAGGGCACGGAGCGAGCTCCTGCAGCACACTCCTAGTGCAGCAGCCAGCCTGGGGGCCTCGCTCCTGCCCAGGGTTAAGATGCTAGAAAAAAAACCACAAGTCTGAAACAGTTTAACACAGGACAAAAAAGGCACATTTTAATATGTACAGCAATGCATTTGGGCTATAAATTTACCCAACACAACTGAAAAAAAAAAAAAAAAAAAAATCCAAACTATGCTTTTATACTTATTCCATAGTATCAGCCTCATTCCTAGCCACCTACCTTTCTCTGCATCTCTGAATGCTGCTATATACACACACAAACAAACAATTACGTCATGAATGTTCATTTAGGCTCCCAAGTTCAAGTAATAAAGTTCAAACTTGCATAGCATCTTATGCCACTCAGCCATAAACAGTTATGATTGCATATTAGCTGGAGCAGCCATCTCTTTCAATTCAGCCAGTTTTGGCTGGCCACCATTTATTTTTATTTTTAATCCTTGAGTCAGAATGTTTCCTAAGTCACCAGCCCTGAGGGATGCCACAGACTTCGAAATGAACCTCTTGCTGTTGTTAAGATCCTTTTAAACCAGAAATTTAGAGTGTTGTCAAGAACAGTTTTAAAAATGTAATACTGTTTATTTTGCTTCAAAAACATTTCAGCATTCTAAACATACAAAAAAAACAGAACGTTGCAAATTTGTTTAAGTACAGAGTGTTTTTGAACTTCAGTTGCTGCACTGGCTCTTCACTGAGTTGGCGATGAAGAGATGTCTACAGTTTCAGTTTAAAAACTACCGCACTTAACTAAAAAAATCCGTACACTTCTCATGCCAGCTGAACCCCCTTCCACAACTAAGAATGGCAGCAGAATGCTATTTCACTATATACAGAAAGACAACTTTAAGCTAAATGGACGCCCACTGTAGTGTAAATAGATCTACCCTCACAGTGCATGCTTCGGGCCATGGCACCCCGGGGAACGTACGGCCTCTCCAGTAATCACTGCTCCTCTAAGGCATCATAACTCTAAGCATGTACCACAAGAATCTGTCTAGTTTTTACAAACTATAGATATGTACAGTTTATAACCCAGGATTTTCTAGCCAATAACCATATAGTAACACCACCTTACAAATTAAAAAAATGCTTGAAACATTTTTAAATGCTTTGTTACACCAACAGCAAAGTGCACAGAGTTAGGAGAACACTAGAGGGCCTTTTCATTTTAAAAATGTTTGGAAATATGTACAACTTTGATACAGTTTCAGGGTGCTCATTACACCCATGGCCACTTCATGTAAACCAGTTACAATTTCTAGAGCACTTTTAGAAACTACAACGCGATCGGAATCCAAATTTTTTCTTTTTTAATTAAGCCTAATAAGGGCAAGAGACACCATCTCAAATGAGAGGTGCTGCATTTACGGTGTTTCCCCTACTCTATGGTATTCACATGGAGACAAGTATTGTACAGTTTTATTCGTCATCATCATCTTCATCCTCCTCTTCTTCATCCTCCTCCTCCTCTTCGTCTTCTTCCTCTACCTTTTTCCGAGCAGCTTTGGTTGCCGCTCCCTTTGCGCCATCAAACTTTCCTTTAGACTTGTAGTCTGCAACATCCTGCAAAGTCAAGGGGATGTCTTAATTTGCTCTAAGTGCCAAACACCCAGCATTTGCACAGCGGTGCACGTTAGTGGAGGGGATTGTCTTCCTGCAGCCGCGGCCCCGGAGGGCAGGCAGCCCTGCGCCCCATGCTCATCATTACTTGTCTGAGGGTAAGGGAAGCCAACCTCTTGTCACTTTCCTGCTAGCAGGACACAGCTCCCCTAACAGCACGGCAAACTCTCTGCTGAAGCGACAGGTGTGCTTTGCCTGGGGACGTTCCTCCCTGCCGGAACGCACCTGTCTGCTTCTACCTGACTGCAACCTGAGGCACGTCCACTGTGAGAGCTGGGCCCTGCAGCACGCCGACAGTGCCTAACTGCAACAGCTGCAGGCAGCAGAGCCCCCACTGCTCAGCTCTGCCTGCACACAGAGGCACCAGCGAAGGAGAGACGCGTTACAACAGCCTTACCTTCTCGTACTTCTCCTTCAGCTTAGCGGCCTTATTGTTATAAGGCTGCTTTTCACCATCGCTGAGGTTGTTCCACATTTCACCAAGCTTCTTTGCTACATCCCCAATGGATATGCCAGGGTTTGTGGACTTGATCTTGGGGCGGAACTCTGAGCAGAACAGGAAGAAGCCAGACCTGGGGAGAAGCACCAGAGGACAGTGAGCAGCACAGCAGCACACCCCAGCAGCAGCCCCTTCCTGCCACGCAGCACAAAATCCTCACCTACACCTACGAGCGGACAAGTTCGTTTTTTAATTACTTTTTTTTAGTATGTATTTTGATTTTACTGCAGGCCAAACTTGCAGCCTTAAACCTTATCTTGTTTCTATTAAATGTTTTCTATCCCTGTCCGTCTGCAATTCCATCTTCAGTGTACAAGCCTCACTGCAGGCCTGCTGTCCGCATTCTTCACAGCCATGACTTTGAGAGCACTGAGTATCAACAGCTCGGTCAGCACTCGACATGCGCAGGGTTACGGGCAGCCCACAAATCCCACACAACACTCTCACCACCCTCGGTACTGCTATACCTGCAGTACGTCCCACTGACTTCTGTTATGGCAAATAACAGGCTAGTTGTAAGCGCTGCAAGATGAAGTGCAGTAACCCTCTGCACGCCATGCCTCAGGTACTTACGGTGGTCGCTTTGGGGCGTTGGGGTCCTTCTTCTTCTTGCCACCCTTAGCTGGGCCATAGTCCTTCATTTCTCTATCGTATCGTACCTTATCGGCCTTTGCCATTTCATCAAATTTAGCCTTCTCCTTGCTTGACATGGTCTAAAAAACACACAAAAAACACAAGACACCAAGCCATGTGATCACCCAATGGTCAATAGCTGACAAACTTTGAGTACACAAGGCAACACGCGCCAAGTCAACAGAGCCATTTCAGAATGTGTTTGTTTTCTAAGGGACCACTGTGGAGACCAAGGTCCTGGCCAGGACAGCGGCCACAGCCAGCACTGTGAGAGAGGTGGCCAGGTTGGCACAAGAGCTCACAGCTGTTATGGGGGCCAGCAGCACAACATTAGGCAGGGACGCAGCACACAGATCAGAGCAGTAGCAGCATCCTCTTCTGCCCTCAGATGGGCACAGGCAACACAAGCAGGTAACAGGACTAGTCATCACTTCAAATTAAGGTACCTTCCACCTCTCCGAGCACTTCTTAGAGAACTCTGCAAAGTTAACAGGAACCTCCGGGTTCTTCTTCTTGTGCTCCTCGCGGCACGTCTGCACAAAGAAGGCGTAGGCAGACATCTTGCCCTTGGGCTTCTTCGGGTCACCTTTAGCCATCCTGACTCTGTGGGGCAGAAGGGAGAATGGAACGCATGAACCTCAGAACACACGAGCGCACACACAGCGTGCAGCTGTTTGTACATAAACACCCCCAGAAACAACCTGCCCTCACTCACACCTCTCCTCCCACAACACCTCCTGCCATCTCCCACACGGCTCTGCAATTATTCTTCCTCGGGCTTGTGCAGCAGACCCGAGCCAAGCAGAACCCATCACAACCAAAGTTTTACATCCATATGTTTACATTATGCCAAAGAACGGGAGCTGAGCCATTAAGCTCACATACTGCTGCCCACAAAGCACTATTTGGAACCCCGTACGAAGTGTTTGAATCGGCCTCCACAGCAAGGCTCGAACCACACATCCAGCACCAGCTACGCCTCATCCCCTCAGCAGCCCCATCCCCATACTGGGGGCAGCCCCAGGGCCACATGGCTCCCAGTCCACAGGAGCGCCCCAAGCCGTGCACACAGCACGGTTTGGGTGGGTTGCAGGCAGGCGAGTGTGGCAGCCGGCACAAGGCTGGGAGCGGTGCGTGGCTGGGTGCGAGAAGCTCGCTTGGGGACCGATTGCCCCCACCCTACTTGTCTTTCCCTCAGGCAATAAAAATAATCCCGCAGCAACTCTCCCTATTCACGGCTTTCCAACGGTTTGAAAACCCGACTGTTATTGGCGCAACACGGCAAGGTGCCGGCGCGGGGCCGGAGGGCCCGGCCCGCCGCTGCCGCCGCTCGGGGCCGGCGGGGCGAGGCGCGGGACGGGAGGCGCGGGGCGGGCCGCGGCCTGACCGCGAAGTTCGGGGCGCGCAGGCCCGGCGCGTCCCGGCCTCCTCCCGCCATCTTCCGCCCCCGCCGCCAAGGTCACCGGCGGCGGCCGCGGGCACCTGCGGCGAGGCCGGGCCGGCGGCACGGCGGGCGGGCGGAGGGGGCAGCGGCGGCGGACACCGATAATTCATCTTCCATTTTGTGCGCCGCCTCCCGATGAAAGAAACTGCCCCTGAAATACGGCGGGGCGCCGGGCGGGGGGCGCGGGGCGGCGGCCGGGAGCGGCGGGGCGGCGGCACGGCCCGCGGCGGCACGGCCCGGCTCGGAGCGGGGAGCGGGAGCGGCGGCAGCGCCGCGCACCCGGGCCGGCCCCGCTCGCTAAGATGGCTTCTGCCGGCGCCGCGCGCTAACAAAGCCGCGCTCCCCCTCCGCCGCGCTCTGCCCCCGCGCCCGCCGCCCCCGGCCTCGGCCCCGCCGAAACACCGCCCCCGGCGGGAAGGGGCTCCGGGGCGGCCCCACGGGCGCGAGGGTGGCGGGGCCGGGGCGCGGAGCGGGCTGGAGGCGGCCCCCCCCCCCCCCAGCCTGCCTAGCGCAATGCTCTGTAACAAAGGCTCCCGTGCAGCCATTATAGCCGCGGCTCCGCTCCTCCGCGCCGCGAGAAAAAAGTGCCGCGAGCCTCCGGGCGGCCCCCCGCAGCCCAGCCGAGGGCGAAGGGCGCCCGGGGGGGGACGGCCGGGGCCGAAAGCGAAGGGTTTGGGTCCTCGGCGGGGCGTCGGGGGGGAGCGCTCCCCCGCCGCGACCCCCTCCCGCCGCCGCACGTCTTTCTTCCCCGCGCCGCGCTCCGGCGCCAGCCATGTTATGCGCGGCGGGCACGGCGCCGCAGCCGCCGCGAGCGCGGCCTCACGAGCGGCCCGGGCCGGGCCGAGGAGCGGCGACGTGGGCGGACGGAAGGGATCGGGGCGCCGGAGGCGGCGGCCGCGGTCCCGGCGCCGGGCCGGGCGCAGCGCGGCTCCCTGTCACTGCCGGAGCGACAGCCATGTTAATGCGGAGCCCGCGGCGGCACGGCGCCGCGCCGCGCGGCTGCAACTTTCCCCCGCCGTGCCGCTCCCACCCGGGGCACACGGCCGGGGCCGCGCGGCAGCAAGCGGGCGGCGGGAGGATCCCGGCCCAGGCGGGACGGGGCGGCGGCGGCGCGGAGCGGCGGTCCCGCGGCGGGCAGCGACCCTACGGAAGGAACGGGTGGGCGCGGGGCGCCCCGGGGCGCGGGGGGGGGTCCCGGCGGGGTAGCACGCAGGGACGGCTATGGGGCAGCCGCCGCGCCCCACTCCTCCAGCGGCACCAGGCCGTACGCCATGCGTCCCGGCCCCGCAGCGACCCGCGCGAGGGGAGAAAGTTTTGGGGAATTCTTTTTTTAATAAGGAGAAAAAAAAAAAAAAAAAAAAAAAAGCAAGAAAAAAAAAAAAGCGGAAAAAAAAAACCGAAAAAAAAAAAAAAAAGCCCCGGTACAGCGAAAGGAGAAGGGCGAGAGCGCGGGGCAGGGCGGGGCGCGGCGCACAGGGGGCAGCCGCCCCCCGAAAAGTTGCGGCGGGGCCGCACGTACCTGTATTGTTCGCGGCAGTGTGGCAGGAGCTGAGCGCAGGGCACGGCGCGGGCTCGGCGCGGCTCAGCCTCGCGTTGGCTGCCTACGAGAGCGGCCTGATTGGCTGCGGGGCTCCGCCGTTTAAAACAACCTCCTCGCCCGCCGATTGGCGTGCCGCCTCATGAATATTAAGCGCGGCAGCGCGGCGGTTGGCGGGCCCGGGTGAGGTCATTTGTTCAAAACGGGCGCCCGCCGGGGAACGGGGAGCGTGGCCGGCGCGCTCCGGGCGGGGTGACGGGGCGCGCCCCGAAGAACCAACCCCACCACGTGGCCTCGGCGGCTCCGCTACGCGGGTGCCCCCCAGAAGGACGGGGTCGAGTACGGGGTCGAGTACGGGGCCGCCCCCACCGCGGGGGCTCTCGGCGGCGCCGCGCTTTCTGCCCCGTTTAGGAAGCGGTCCGCCAAGCAGCGCGGCGCGAGAGAGGGCAGCGGGGCTGTAGGGATGAACGGAGAGCCCCAGCTGCGCTGTGGGATACAGCCGCCTCTGGCAGCCGCTCCTCGGTGGTTCCTTTCTCGGGGCCGCGAGGGCCTGATGCCCGCTTCGCTGGCCCCGTTTGCAGAGCTAGATTCTGTCGGGCACGGCAGCGGCGAGCCCCGTCCCGCTGCTGACAGCCGCGCGGGGCAGGAGGGGCTGCCCGGCGGCGCGTCACTAGCGCGGTAACCGCTGCTCCCCATCTCCGGGCACCGACCCGTCGGAGCGGAACCAGCACGGGCCGGCTGAGCGCCCGGAACCCCAACACGCGCCCGGGACCGAAACTGCGCCGGCGCCAGCCCACGGTATCCCAGTGCCTTCAAGGAAGGGGCAGTTTCCTCCACCGGACTGCCGCTGGGGCCGGCTGGCAGAACCGAGCTGTTGATCTAGGGCTGGGGTGGAAGGCGCGTACAGATAGCCAGAAGGAGCGGTTGCCCTCTTTATGGAACAGATAGCGACAAGGAGCCCCGCCAGGCAGCGGGTTCACCGCCAGCCCTCACAGCACGCAGCCGCAGGTTGACTGTGCTGGAAGAGATCGCATCAGAACGCCCGATGAGACGCAGCCTCGCGAGCTTCCTGTGTGCTGACCCTCTGGGGAGGCCCAGAGTTTCACAGAGAATTTACCCAAAGTCCTGCTCCTTCTCGGCCCAAATCCAGTTGTCATCTGCCGAGCAGAACTCTGAAGATGCCGAGGTCTGCAGCGATCTCCTGTGCTGCCCTGGGCCCTGCAAAGTGCCCTGCAGAACCAGCCCAGCTCTCCTCTCGCCCTAGTTCCACGTTCTCTAACCAAAAGCTTAAAACAAGGGGCTCATTCATAAACATTAATGAGCCTACCTCAGGGACTGTATTCTGTAGCATCATCATAAAATAACATAAGCAACACTACTGCAGGATGATCTCTTTGTAGCTGACAAACATCCCTCTCACCTATTTTTAGGGATACTTTAAAAAGCATTTCAAACTAGTTGAATAATTAAGGCTTTTTTTTTTTTTTTTTTCTTTGGCTCTGGAGTTGTATGGGTTTTTTTTTTGCTCTGAAACACCTTCTTTCTAGAGTTATGACCGGCCTATAGAGCATACCAGCCTGGAACAGCCCTGCCCATCACCTCCTGAGCATCCCTCCCATTTCTCATAGGCCAAGAGAAACAGTTCTTGAGATGCTTTGTTGCTGAGATGCAACAGTCCCCGATCTTAGGAAGATCAGGGAAATTCTGACAGCTGGTCAAGAGGCAAAGGAGATATTTTGGTAGCTGACGGACAACCGGGTGGAAGGCTTTGTCCCAGCACTCGCAGCATAGTTTTGAAAGCATTGGAGGGCTGAGTAACAAACAAGGTGAATGTAACGCCCCAGGAAACACACCTACTCACCCCCAGAGCTGCCACTGCTGAAACAAATCTCCCCCAAGTGCCCTCTGCACCATGCACTGCACCTGGCCCAGCGTCTGAGCACCTTCCTGTGGCGCACTAAGAAAGCAGCCCAGAAAATTAGCTGAGCAAACTTAATGTTTTGCCACAACACCTTCCAGGCCACGTGATCCTGCTTCCTCCCACAGCCTGGCTCTGGCACCTGAGCCCTGAGAGCTCACTAACCTCACAAAATCAGAGCCCTATGCTTCACCTTTCTTTCTCAGGTGAATTTTTTGCTGGTTTAGTGAACCAAACCAATGTAACAGGGAGTTGGGTGAGTCCCAGAGCCAAGGCAGTGAGGATGCAGTCACGTACAGCCAGGATCAGACAGCACCTGTTTGGGTGGCAGCTCATCCAAGGACCAGCTCTACTCTCCTGCCCAAATGCATCTTAACAAAACATCTATGTCTTAGCAACTGGGATGAGGAAAGGGAGGGGGTCATTCCATGTCTCCTAAGAAGTATGAGTTTGGTAGTTGTTAGGGTTTTCCGTATATATATATTTTTAATAGACAGACTATCACATCCTTATGCTATAGTAAACATGAGAAACAATCCAAAACTAGAAGAAACATCAGGATGCCTGGCTCTTGAAAGGCTTGCAGTGATCCCAGGATGCAAAGAGAACTCAATGCACACCCTTCAGAAAGGGTGACCTGACCCCCACAGTTGCTACAGACAGGCTTTATTCTGCAAATACATGCTACATTTTCAAGCAAGTGTAAGCCATGCTCTGCATTCTACAGCAAGACCCAGGTCAGACAGTACCTAGAGCATAAGTAAGGACTGAGACATAAAATTGAAGATGAGGCACCATAGCAAGCAGACAGCTTCAAACACTTGCTGAGAAGACTGACTGCAAAGTCTTGTCCCAGCTGGCACTGCCAGGCACTGAAGGCTTCCTTTCTCTGTAGGTTGTGTTGGTGCTTTCCAGGAAACAACAGAGCTGCAAATTGTTGAGGCCAAGTCAATACCTGCCAACATGGAATGACATCTCCTCCTCAGCTAGAGATGATTAGAACTGGGAGGCTGCTGTGAAAGAGTCTGGGAGCTACTGAGGACTCCTTTAACAAATCAATGGATTATTCACAGATACAGAAAAGCCATCCACAGTTACAAATGAAATTCTTTCTTCTGCTCCCCAGAAGTGCCTGAGGTCTAGGTTAAGTTCACCTGTTTTCAGCCAACAGCTAGACTTTGAACAGTTCGCAGCTTGCTGAGGATGGGCATCTCAGCTCTATCTGTCCTACTCCAGTCATGTCAGGCTGCTAATGAAGTATGGCCCACCATGTATTTAAGCCCTTCAGAAATAGAAGCGTTGAAAGGGTATTTGTGGAAGTGCTCATATGATGGGTGGAATATGGAAACTGCATCTTCACCAGCCAGCACGGTTCAGCCAGCCATTCTTGCAACGCACCTCGACCCCTTCTCATCGGTGAAACCACGAACAGTTCAGAGGGGTCTCACAGGACAACAGAATATGAAAGGTTATTCCCCAAGACGTTCAGTGACCTTCCCCATCTGCAGCCAGCTTGCCTCAGTGCAGAACGTTTGCCTGACACTGATTTCTACTTGACCTCTGTGCCATGCTTTGCTCAGCAGTTGGGATGATTTAAGCCCAACAGTAGGTTTGAACTGGTGCTGTGTCTTTGTTGGATTTGTCCAACAGGGGTCAGAGTGCAGCATGCTGCTTGTGTTGGCTGTCTTGATCACAGGTAGCATCACCCGTAACACTGACAAGGTGCGCTGGGTCACAGGAACAAGACGAGTACATATGCCTGCTGCTCACGGGGTGAAGAAGTTTATGAATACAATTCTGGTAAATATTCAGTCCTATCAAGCATGTAACTCCATTCCTGTGACATGTTTATTCAAGCAACCTGGGTATCCAACATCAGCACACCAAAGATGCTCTCAGGGCCCCCGCAGAAACACCAGTGGGAACTGCCCACCTCCGCTGGGGGTTACAGGTGCTGGCGAACGGTCCTGCCATAAGACCTGTCCTGGGCTTGAAGGTTCACAGACAGCGTCACCCCAGCACACAGCTCTGTAAAATGCTTCTGGTGCTGACGCTGCAGCCCCAGTGTATCGCAACGTGCTCCTTACAGCAGCACGTCAAAGCCGCCCTGCTCTCAGCTCTTCCCACTGTGGTTGGGAAGCTGCAGTTGTAGCGGTGTAATTACAACCATTTGGCACTTGCACTTCTGTCTGGATCGCATCTCTTCGCGACCCTTACCCACCGGCAAAGTCCTCTAGTGAAGACTTGACCCGAATGAAAAGGCTGATATACACAAATCCGCGGGGTGCTGCCAGTAATTAGAAATGAAGGGGGGGGAAATCCCTCCTAGGAACCTAACAAAGCCAGGAAACCTTTTTAAGCAAAACCAGCCTATCAGAGTGACAGAGCTGACATTTAAGGTTGGATGGACAATAGCGACAAGAAAAGTGCTAAATGACCTGTTCATCTCAACAGCATATTCATTAGGCTAGTTAGGGAGCTGTTTCAAAAGCCTTCAGTCCGGACCTAGCCTCTTCCATCTCTGACCTTCCGTGTTAACATGCAGTAGAGATGAACAAGGTCAGTTAACCATTCTCTTACTGGTATAGTTGAAAGCTATAGGCAGAGATTTCCCTTACAAGAATGTATTTATTTATTACATCAGGAGCTTGACTTCGATAAAAATGAGGAGCAATCCACTCCTATCCATGTGAAACTCCCACTCTTGCAATATGTGAAACTTCCATACGTGGATTTTCTTATGCCCATGGTCACTAAAGTTGAATTCTAAGTCCTGTAACTACTGTAAAATATTTGTAATTGTTCACTGGGATCTCAGCCAGTGAGAATATTTCCTCTCTAACCTATTAAAAACAAAGAGTTATCTTTAATACATGCTGAAAACAGAAAATAAAATTAGCAATAGCATTTAAGCATCTTGCCAGCACATAAGTTCAGAGAGACAGAGGTTAATCTGATCCCACTTCAACTCTGGGAAACCCAGTGCTCCAACAATTAAAATACTGGACCAGATGAACAGATGACCCTCCAACCCCAATCCCCCAGTGGGGCGGCACAGCCTGTTATCCTGCATAGCCACGTTCCATTAAGCTGACACCTCTGCAGGAGTAGGATACATTCCCAGTTGCACACACAAAATTAATTATTGTCAGATGCGCTTCACGGGGACTAAGGTGAGAAATACAAGTTCGAAAAACTGACAGTCATATTAGGCAGCAGTTCAAAACCTCCTCGCAGTGCAAAAGCTAGTAAGATAAACAGAAACTCAGGGCTACCTTTGCAGGTGGGTTCCCCCCGCTTCTTGTCACATCGTTCCTTCTCTTGGCTTTCTCTTTCTCTCCTTTCTTCCCCTCTCTTTTTGCTTCCCTTCACACCTCAGAGCTGGCTGTTTCCCAGGACGAGCTGCCTGGCAGCTCAGGGGGTGGCAGCAGGCACCTTGCTCCTGCACACTGCTCCGGGAGACTGGCTGCCACAGCACAGCACCTCCCACGCTGTCAGACTCCTGGAAATTGCCTGTCCCCTCATGCTGCCTCCTTGCACTCCTTGTGCCTCTCTGCTCCCTCCCCTAACACATCCTTCCCTCCACAGCATGCTTTGCTCAGGTACCTCCTCCCATGCTCGGCTACCAGGGGACCACATGCTTCCATGTATCTCTTTTTAAAAGATGTTCTACCCAAACCCCTGTGGCCCCAACGAGCAAACTCCCAACTCCTCCAGCTTCATAAGGGGTTTTCTGCTTTCATATAACACCACAACAGAAATTTAAAGGTATTGGAAGGGAGAGAAGGGGGGGGGGAGGAGGGAAATAAAGAAAAAAGCATCCACCTACCTACCCCAGCTAAGCCAAACACTAAATTAAGCAGCCAGGACAACTGGAGATGGGACAACCAGAAACATTTTCTAGTCTCTGATGCTGTTGCTATCAGAGCTGGTTTCCAAAGCCATCAGTGCCCCCAGCTCACACCCACTCCCCCAAGTAACACCTGGTTGCAGCAGCGCATCCTTCTTCCCTTGGCCATCCCACCCCTGCCCACGTGTCAAACGAGGACGAGGCCAGTACACAGCATGCAGACCATCACCCGTCAAAACCACTGGTGTCCAAACTGAGGAACTGGTTTCTTCTGGTGCTACACTACCTGGCAGCACTTCCGAAGGAAGCTCGGAGCCTGGCCATAGCCTACTGCTGGTGTGTAACTCAGCTAAAGGCATGCTGCCTGCGTGCCAGTGCTGCGTGACTGCTGAGGTCAGAAGCGATGCACGAACTCCTTGGTCAGGGAGGAGGGAGCTCTCTCCTTCAGAGCTGTGAGCTGAAGTAGACACAACAGGAGGCAGTGGGGTGACAGCAGCCCGTGGAAATACACTGCCCTTACTGCAGAGCTTTAAGGTAGGTTAAAAACGTAACTGTCAGAAAGAACAGACAGCACTGGTCCTGCAAAGGGGGCAGAATAAAGCACTTTTCTTGACCTGTGACCAGCACAACACTGCTCCCTGAGACCAGCTGTGGAGCTACAAAATGAGCCCACTACCTATATGCACTTTTCCACATAAAATGCAAGGAAAAAATGCAAGCAAATTAATATTTACAGTTTAGGAGAATGCATAATTTTTGTAAAAATAACCTGCCAGGGTAGCGCTGCACAGGATGGTTCTTGGATCCTCTTCAAAGGGCTCAGTGTGCCAACAGGTAAGCAGAAAGACAAGCACTGGCTTGGGAAACCCCTCTGTATTCCTTAAGCTTTTATTCTCCCTTGCTTTTCTCCCCCATATTCTCTCTGTCCCCCCCCATAAATCTGTTCAGAAAATATCGCTTCCTTTTTGGTATCAGTTTGGTGCTATCATTTCACCATAGCAACAGGCAGAAAAGCGTGGCTCCAACAACTGGAGGCCGCTGGGCAGTACAGGTAGGCCTCCTGCGGCAGCAGGCTTAAGTGACGGCACTTTTGAAAAGCTGATCAGTTGCCTAACCCTAGATTTAATAATGCTACAAGATAATACACACTGTTAACTAAATGTCACCAATTAGCCTATCAAGAAGGCAGGAATATTTTCAGTAACTGCACTTCATACGCAGCTACTCTATAATCAAGGTGAGGTATGACAGCCTCCTACAGATGCTCTAAGCTACCTTCCAGTAGCTGCCTCAAGTCCTGGAGATTGACATGGGCCACAGATCCCATAGCAATACCCTGGTAAATCCCTTCATAGACATGTGTGCTGGCACAGGCCAGATTGCCACAGCACCCAGGTGCAGAGGGCGAGTGGAAGATGACAGCTCCAGGTTGCTCCCAAGCAGTGCCCAGCAATGGGCGCAGGTCTGAGCTGAGGACCCAGAGCATGAACAGAGCTGGTGAGGCTAAACCCTTCTGCCATCCCATGGAGGTACAACGCTCAACAGGACAGCAGGGAAGTAAAAGCATCGGGATGGTGAAGCAGTGAAGAAGAGAAGGGGAGCACTGCAGCACACAGCCAGGACTGCCATGGAGGTATTGGCACTGGTGAAAAGCGTGCGTTTCCCCTCCATGCATGCTGGAGTCAAACAGTGTGACAATGTTAGCTGGTTGCTACCAACAGGTTCACACACATATTCGTGCTGATGGGGAAGGAACAACTTATTTTGAGGGGAAAAAAAAAATCTAATAAAGAGTTCACATTTCTGTCAAGTCCTTCTGAATTCTTCTTGCTTTACATTTGTTTAACATCTGTTTTGTTAACACATTTAATTCCTGTTTTGCATAGGAGTGTAGGAGCATTACAATGAGCAAACAAACACTTTCACTGTAACTGCTTGTTGCAGTGATAGGGTTTGGGCGTGCTCATTCCTTACAGACACAGACAGGTATGTGCACACACGCTGTGAACTGTCATAAAGAAAAGTAAGCTTCCTCCTCACACTTGCGACTATTTCAACTTTCTTTCAGTTTTATTAAGCCATTGCAGGTTTAAAAGACATTTTCTATTGAGACCAAGGGTTCATATTGTATATCCGTCATCAAAGATTCCACTGAAGTCAATTAACAAATTTTTTTTATTACTTCTCTTATCAAGATAAAGGCATTTGATAAGATTCTTCCAAAACGTCTCAGCTTTGTTCTTTTCCCCAACTAAAAGTAGATGCCTTTCCAAGAAAAACAGCTTCAATCATAAAAGGAAGACAAACATACTGAAGAGATTAAAAGAAAAAAAGATATCAAAAACCAGCCAAACTTCCTTCCCTGTATCATTAGAGAGAGCACACTTCCAAGATAGCAGCATCCCAGCATACGTGGCATTTAAAAATATCCAAACAATTTAGAGCTCATACACTGGTGTCAAAATCCTGAGCTCCAGCTACAATAAGCCCAATTCAATGGAATTTCATAGATAAAACTCAGGAAAGAATTCAGCTTTGTGTTGCTCACATATTACTAAGTCCGCAGCACCACTTGATGGGAGACAGTTTTTTCCCCCATTACTGCATGAGTCGGTGAGGAAAAAAACATTAGTAATTAAAAATGTTTTTGCACAATCCTATTTTCCTTGAGGAGAAAGAAAAAATGAAGAATAGTTACCTGGAAATGGTGCAGTTGTTTGGTCTTGCTGTGAAAATGGTACCTGTGCTCTCTAGTTCATCTGGCACTTTTTTTTCCTGCTTTTCCATCAGCTCGTTTGTTTTCCATGTGGCTGCTTGTATATATTCACAATTGTCTGCAGTTATCATATGTTGAATATTATTGTTATGTGCTCAGATATACTCCCAGCATGAAAATTATTTGAAAATGGGCGTAATGAGGGGAAAAACACAAACATCATCTGAGGAACTCACGCAGTAGAGTGCTCAAGAGCTTGCTTTCAGATTTGCCTTCCATGCCAAGAAAAGGCATTGTTGTAATGACAGCCAAGAGACGTGTGTTGTAACAGAAAAATCATACAGGACACAAAAATCAAAATCTCAGTCACATCCAAAAAACCGAGGCAGCTGAGGAGCACACGTACAGCACTGCTCCTTTCTCCCTAGCTCCCACCAGAACTGCAAGCGCCTCATCCTTCCCAAGGGGACACGGCAGTGCCTGAAGCAGGGCAGCTGAGCATGCCCATCCAGAGCCCTCCCAGCACTGGGCAGCAGCCAGCTCGAGGAGCAGGAGCCCAGCTCCCCTGTCCCCCTGGGCTGGGCTGGCTGTCGTAGGCCAGCCACTTCCCACCCAACAAACCACTTGTCCCCACTCTCCCACTCTGCTCAGGAGAAGCAGCGCACGCGCCACAGCCAGACTCTGCCTTACTGGGGCTCTCTGCTGGCTGGAAGAGCCAGTGGTCCCTTCAGTCCAAGCCCATGGCTCTCCTGCACTAATTTGGCTGAACCCAGGCAGGTCTTTGCCAGTAGATCCACCGAGTGAAGAGCACAACTGCCCCGACCAACATAACCACAGTGGCTCAAGCACCAGCACGACATTTTTGCTGTGTTACCGTACCCACATTTTTACCCCCAGAGGCTGGGCTCAGGGCTGACACCTATGCCTAGCCGTGGGCTCAGATGATGCCACGTGATTTCAGGATCAAGTGATCAAGCCGTCAAGTCAGTGCAGGTCAGAGGAATCAGGTAAGGCCCTCCACACATGGACAGCATTTCTGAATGGCAGGTTATACTCCTCAGCTCCCTCTGCTCCCAGCTACTAAGCCCTCCCTGTCTGTTGCAGTAATTCCACCAGCAGTGCTTACTACTACTACTTACCCTCTTAGAATAATCACACCTTACAGTACTTCTTGCAGCCTAATGTTTTACAACGAAACCTGAGCAGGTCTGAATAATCCTAACAGCGGTTCAGCAGCAGCACTCTCACAATTATTGTATAAAAGGTAAGTGTGCTTCTACTAGCTCTCCATTTAAATTTATAGTGTTTGGTTCCATACAGTAATATGGTAAATGAGAAAATCTCACAGCCTTCATTGAAGCAGCCTGTAGTAAATAAGAAACGCCGAGGTTCGTGTGTTGGCCCCCGGCCTGTCAGCTCGCCGTGCAGCAAGGGAATCAGGCTCCCTTTCCCAGCCAAGCATAAAATGCCGGGTGATATACTGCTCTGCGAGCACAACTGCAGCGACAGCAAGAGCAACTCACGCCGCTGGTCCTAAGGAAAGCTTCCGAGCAAGCCCAGGCTGGTACGGCTGAGACAGAAATCACACGTGCTCTCCTGCAGTCCGTGTTCCTGCAATGCCCCCACATCTTTTCAGGGCTCAGCAGTGCGCTGTTTCCCAAGCACAAGGCTGCGTGGAGTCGAATCCCTGATTAATTTGGCGCACGGCACTGTTACCATATTGAACAAAGGCTGCCAAAGCTGTCAGATGTGGCAGGTATTGTATGAATTATTTTTTTCACAAGGAGCGCAGATCTTGAGTAGGTTTTTAAACTATCTCCAGAGACTAAAGGCCACACTGTTATTCTGCATTGAGACTGCAGTGGAGACAGACCCTTGCTCATGAGATTTTAATTTCAGCAGCTGCATGAGTAACTTCAAAAACATATATCCTGGGTCTGACCCTGACTGTTACTGAAGTCAAAGCCAAGATTGGTGCAAGTTAATGGGAAGAAAGGTGAAATTCCGTTATATAGAGCAAAATGTCTGGGGGTTACTCAATCCAATTCAGCTGAAAAGTTTGTTACTCCTGGGTGAAAACGCTGGTGGTGCCTCCTCCTTCATGTCCCTCACTGACACCACATTGGATAGAGGGAAAGTCTTCACTGCCTTTACATCACTTACACAGCCTGGACCCTCCCTTGCCATGAGCCTGCAACATCTGCTCCAGATGTGGAAGGAGGAAGATGGTGGATCCATGGCAGGGCCTGGAAGTAGGTGATCTTTATGACCCCTTTTATTCCAAGCTATTCTATGAGTCTACCCTTCTGTTTTTTCTCATAAACACTCTTTTGCCAAGCCATGAATGCACCTCCATCAAGCTGTTGCTCCAATGGCACTCAGCACCCTCACACTGCTTCACTGGCACTTCACCCTCACACAGCAGCTTCACTGAGACCACTGGGCCACCACCAACTGGTGGGTGCCTCCCACCTGCCGGCAGGGAGCTCTGGGCACAGCTCCCCTTCCTCTGGGATGCCCAACAGCAGGTGAACAGATGGTGGGATCAGCCCAAGGGAACACGCTTGCAGCCATCAATGAAGATGGTCACCTCCCCTGAGACACCCTGTGCTGTCACATAATGGCACGTGGACCAACAAGGTCTGGCTTAGTGACTGGAGCAGCTTCAGAGCAGCAGGATGCTTGCAGAACCCCAGGGCCCACTCTCGGTCTTGCATGAGGGCTGGTACAATGAGCACACACCTGAATACAACAGCACATATGGATGAACCATCCTCAGCAAGACTACACATCCCAGCAAGGAAGAAAGACTCTCCCTGCTTTCCCCTCGTTCCTCCCTCTCATAACAGATAACCAAACTAACACCTCAACTTGCACAGCCCTGCTACCCACTGGACCCACTGTTCCTGGGACGACCCTGTCCCCACAGCCCAGCCACGCAAGCAGCACAGTCTAAAGGGTGCTTAGGAGAAGGGGAAAGGTACTGGTGCAACCCTGAGAAACATTAGTCCTGCCAGCCCGTACAGCCTGTTCCCTCACACCCCCGTGCAGGCCATACTGCCAGGCTCTTCCCTCATTTATTGAGGCTGCACTGCAGGACACGCATTTGTTTTGAGCGGGAGGGAGCCACCATTCAGGGACACGTACCAGCCCTTGGCACGGCCAGCCCTGTGCCTATGGGCTACCTGACAATCACTTTGCTAATGCATTCTGAGACTCACCCCTACTTAGAGAAATCCCCCCTACCTACATGAAGGGGCAAAGCAGAACCAGTCAGCTTGCATCACTCGAGCTGCACCAGGTGGGAGGATCAAAGGTGAGCCCCATGCAGGAAGGGCTGTGCAGAACTGCACTCGCAGACCCATCTGTGGGAGGTTGTAGCCCCCTCCCCCTGCTCACAGCCCCTGTACTGACAGTTTGCCATTCTGGCGTATGCTCCCAGGGTGCCTTGCACTTCTGCTGAACTAAGGTAAAACTGGACACTGCAGAGAGGTGATTTATATCACCAGGGAACAGCACTGCTGGAGAGCCCCCTCCCTGCTGCAGGAGCACGTACATGCTGTTCTTCACCTTCTCAACATCCTGCCTTTACAACCACTGTGGGCTTGGGGGATGCATGCTGTGAGGATGGCAGCGCTCCCTCTGCTTCCAGCACCCCACAGGCCCAAGGCACGTGGCTGCTGTGCTCTTCACAAAGACTCCAGGCTGAAGAAGGGCCTAGGCAGCCCCCAGCCCCTGCTACAGACCCTGCATGCATTACCCCAGGGCCCAGGCGCATGCAGCTTTCCTCCTGCAAGCTAACAGGATGCTGATGGCTCCAGCCAGGCTGATCAGCCTGGCCACCTGGAGAGCTGACACGGTGGGAGAAGGCAGAGAAAGAAGAGACTTTCCTTTCTCCATTTGTTAGGCAACAGGTCACACACACTTCAGACAGATCCCAAAGCCTGCCTCTACTCTCACAATTCCTCTCTTCCTTTCCCTGACACTTTCCTGACACATCCTTGTCTCGCTCCAATTTATAGGAGGGAGATGAGGTTCTTTTAATATCTGTATACCCGGTGTGAGATTAAGAAACAACGGTTCATATGTTGTTCCATCCAATTTATTACTAAGACCTAATCAGGGAGACGGGGAAGGGAAGGAGGGCGATAGAAAAGATGGAAAAGAAGCAGGAGTTGCGTAAAGCGGGGATAGTCACCAGCAGGATCCAGCAGTGGTCCCGTTGCACGGTTTCCTCTCTTCCTTTCCCTGACACTTTCCTGACACATCCTCTTGTGCACTTTGCTTGGCTTTCGAAGTAACTCTCCTCTCTGCTTGTTCTCCTTCCCACTCCCTGTCACTGGAATCCCGCTGCTGTCATCACACTCCCATCAAGACTTCTCCTTTCAACGGTGCATTTCCACGCTGTCTCTCCCAACTGTCACATACGCTTCTGGTTCAAACATCTGTTCCTCCCCCTCCCAGGGACGTCGCTCCAAACTGTGCTGCTTTCTATCTGAATGGCAGGAGAGATGTATCTGGTTGTACACACGACACTACACTACCATCCACGTTCCACAGTGAAAGCCTTCCCTTCTGTGGTTCAGTCACAGCAATCCCAAGGTTATAGGCTCAGTCCCTCTTCACTCTGCCAGGGTCAGAGCAAAAAGCACAGGACTAGCATGCTGCAGCCTGGCTGCTCAAGAAACCAGTCAGGGAAGCAAAGGAGGGGGATAACTGCTACCCCCTGCAGAAAGGTCTGCACTGCACTGTTCTGCAAGGGGAGAACAGATGCCCCACAAAAACAACTTGACACAGTGATGGTCTGGAAAGTCCATACAATTCACAGTGCCAACAAGGCATCGAGCAGAACAACACAACTGCCCAGAGCCTAATAACATCCTTGACCAATGCTCTGCAAGAGCTTGCATCATGCTGTGGCTAGGCTGAGGCGCTGAATGCAGATGTGAGGGTTAGCCACGAAGCCCTGTGAGATGTGCTGCACTGCCTGATGTGCAGGGCAGGCTTGGAAGCATCTTAGTGCTCAAATGGAGCTTGTTTCCCAGTCACAGGCATCACGGTGCATGCACTGCTGGCTCTGGTAGCAGCCCTGATGTGCCTAGCCTCACTGACACCGTAAGGCAATGAGGAGCACACAGCCAGTCCCTGGCCTCCCTGCTGCTCTGCTCTGCACTGGCTGGAAGCAGGACTGTTGTACAGCAGCACCATGCCTTGGCAGCACTTGTTTGTCTCAGTCCTCAGACAGACAAAATCTAGGCCAATGCAAAATCTCATGGTAGAAAACATTCCAGTCTTTGGGCCCTTCAATCCCCCTTCGAAGCAGTTTGTATCACTAGGAGAGGCAGCAACTGGAGCAGCCAGGCTTCACCTAGCGAGCTTCTGCTTCCAGGAGGCAAACCTATGCTGTGCATCCACCATCACAGCAGCAGGGGCTCCTCTGACACTATCCCTGCTGGCTCCATCTCAGTTGCTAGCATATTGTCCTTAACCAGGCACACCACACAACTGCACAGGCAAACCTTTGATCAAACAGCACAGCTGATCACAAACCATTTGAGATAACGCTGGTGAAGCGCCTCTTTTGTTATCAGTGCAGTCACTGATATTCCTCTCCCTCTCGTCCCTCCCCCCTCTTGCAGAGGAAAAAATTGGCCACCCAGACCTTAAGGCACGTCCTCAAACCAGGTGTCGTAACTTAAGAAATGGAGGTTCAGAGGTGTTTTGTTAGCAGTGAAGCTGGTGAGTTCTAACAGTAGTTGAAACAGCTGCAAAGAAACTGATATTTAGTTTCTATCCTATTCCCCTTTCATCTGCTTGTAAGTTTCTCAAACATGTTCCTATCCAGGGTGAAATGTTCAGCGCTTGGTCTCAGCTCAGAGATGATTTCTTTTATTTCCCCCTGCAGGAACTGTGGGTAAAATACTAAATGCAGTAGATTTGGAGTTTGGGGAGCGTGAGTAATCAGATATTTCCCCCTTGTTTCCTCTGATACCATATGTTCCAATTGGAAATTTTACACTTGCATACTGGTAACTTATAAAGGGTGGAGATGATGTACTTCAAATGTTCTCACTGAGAGGCAGAAAACAAATCCAGATTTAACAAAATAATTGGTTCAACACTTTTAAGATGAGCTTGAAATATTCTGATAATGCTTTTCCCTTCCCTGGTGTCCCAGGAGGAACAAGTACACACGTTTTATTTTAATCTATGCACTATAATTTTAAGGAGGTGGTGTTTGTTAAGATGGATCTATTTGCTTTGAAATCTAAAGAAGTTCAACACTCACAGACTGCCAGGAATTGCAGACCTATTATTCAATCAATTTTTGAGCTCTTTTGTCAAAATCAGAAGTCCCTTTAGCTGAACATCTCTCTCATTCAATGAAGTTTTCAGAATTCAGCATTCAGAAACCCAGCACCCTGACCATCCTCACCCACAAAGTCAACTAAGTCACCTCACATGCCAGACTGTTGTTTTTTTTCATTAAAGTCCCCTGTAGAAGATTGACAGCCCTCCAAATCCCGCACAAACTTTGCACGCCTATTTGTATTCTACACATTATCAAAAATGCACAGCAAATGACCTCCAGGCAGAGGTACTTCCTGGTCACAACCGCTCAATGATTATTAAAATCCTGTATGCACACAGATGATCACACATGATCTTTTCCAGGTGCAAGATTACTAATGGGATGGAGAAAGGCAACATCCCTCCTTCCTCCTCCCAGTAGGGCTGCTTTGCGTCTGTGCCTTTTTGTATGGAACCGGGGAAGTACTGAACAGCTGCCCAGCCCGCCTGTTTTCCCCTGCATCCAAGGTCCTGTTCACAGCCAGGACCTCTGACACATGTAGCAAGTCAGGCAGCAGATCACAACTAAAACAGACTAGACACTGTGACAAACAGCATGAAAAACAATTCTTGGGGCAAGGAAGCCTCACAACCTGAAACTCACCAGTCACATGGGCTGGCAGACTTAGAGGAAGCAAATGATGGCTCTTTTCCAATCCTGCTGACCAAAAAGACCCCACATCCATCTGGAACACAGCAGGAGATGAAATCTCCTTGGCAAGCAGCTCCCAGCCTCTTCTCCACCTCCATGGCATCCAGCACAAGCCAGTTGCACACCCAGAACTCCTGATCAGTTTGCTCATTCAGCTAGTAGCATACCCTAACGATGCATGATTGTTACTCAAGTCCCACCTGCAGGCAAGGAAGCCTCCACTCCAGCCCAGCAGCGCTGTGGGATAGCTGGAGGCTCACCTCCCAAACCTCCTGGGTACCACTTCTTCACACCAGTCTCTTGTTAATTCTACACCAGTGAGTGGGAGAGAATGATCAAGCCCTGTGCCCTCACCTTCTCAGCCACCAGTACTTCTCAGATCTTCTTCAGAGAGTGCTTTATTCCAGTCAAGCTGGCTCAAGCATCTCTGAGCCCCAGTCAGTCTTTGCTGCAATTCCTTGCAGCAACTTCTGGAAAGGTGTTTTCCCCCCTCTCCACTCCCCACAACAAATGAGCTTGTCATTTGAAATATACTGCCAATGTGTTACATGTCCCACAGTGTTTGTGGTTATATTAGAAGTGTTTGTTTATAGCACCATAATTCAGCAATATCTTGATTACAGGAGAGATGGTGTTGTAACTCACTGTGGCTACACAGAACATTATTTTTTCCTTACCTTTAATGTAAAATGTTGATTTTTTGTCAATGCACCAAAAGAAAAAAGTGCAGTTGTTGCTCTAGTAACTAGCTGCCTTGTAAACCATAGGATGTAAGGAATGCAAGGTGTTAATCGTTCCAAGGGCTGCTTGTGGTCACGGATAAACGCTAGGATGATAAAAGCTAGATCACGGGAAACACCTGGGAAGATGAAGTCAGCAGGGAGGGAGGATCGCTGCCCCGCACAACATACTGCACCTCCGCACAGCGTTTCCTGCACGGGAGCAGGCCGAGATGCAGCACGCTCCCTGTCACGTACCTGTTGCCAAACAACACCGTTGTCCTGCTGACAGCTCCCGTTCTCAGGCTCCTCGCGCGGCGCGGCACCGCACCGCAAAGCACCGCACCGCACCCGACGCGTCCCGCAGCGCCTGCTGTGCCGCTGCCGCCAGGCCGGAGCTCGGCCCCGCGGGCAGGGTGCGATCCGCCAGCGGCGGTGCTCCCGGGCCGGCTCCTACGGGAGCGAGCCTCCAGCTCCAGCAGGGTGCGTGCTGGGAAGCAGCACAGGAGGGCTCCTTGTGCAAAAGGCCCCCAGGGAAGAAGGGCTGTAGCGAGGGCTGCTCTCCGTGTCTCCTCGTGCTCTATAGCCTTTGCTATCTGCCTCCTCCCTTCCCCGGCACAGCCCACGCAAGCCGGAAAGCAAATAAGGCTGCCGCTGGGTCTGAAGGGAAGTTTTTTGCTTTAGCCTTCTGAAATCATTTACCCACTCTGGGTGCCACCCGAGCCCGCTAGAACCTACGCTCCCTCAGAAAATGATGACAAGGGTCCAAGCAAAGCAGTATATTTATATGGCAGGCTCCTCCCAGGGGCAGGGTTAAGCTAATCGGGAGCCTCTGTCCGTACCTGGGGACGCAGGGCAGGAGCGTTGGTGGTGCTAAGCGGGCCGTGGCCGGGAGCGGCGTCCTGACACACAGCGCATCACGCGAGGGTGGGGACAGGGCCAAGCTCCCGCTTTCACCTGAAGAGCAACACAGGGGAACACCAGTGTTGGTGGCCTTGTGGATTCCAGAGATGTTACTGATGTATCATTAACTTGTTGGATTTTTCCCCCAACTGTTGGCATTTGTTCTTGGCCATAAAACCATGTAACAGTGTGCCATACCACAAAGCGCTCTGAGCCACACCACGCTGTGAATGACCCTGCATGCAACCTGACAATACTTTGTTATGCTGATGAAGAAGACTATGTCTAGCTATGCTATTGTGATATAAAATGAGAATTTATTTCATCTTCCTTATGGCACAGTTCCCTGGGATAATACAGCCACCTTGGTCCCTCAGCATTGCCCAGTGTAGATCTCTGCAGCTGACCAGGGCTGGGATTTCTGCCATGCATCCTTTACACTAAGAAAACACAGTCTGAGCTGAGAAACTGTGAGTACTTCCAAGTGGAGAGTGTCTGGGCAGCGCTTCACATAGCGGAGCCGTGTTTAAACATGGGTCTCAGGGTAAGACTGAAAAATAAAGATGAATGAGTTTGGTCGGATAATTAGATAATAAAATTGAAGGCTCTGGAGTTCAGCCCAGGAACATAATCCAGCATATGTGGCTGGCCAGTCTGCTCCCTTTCCTACTGCTAGCAGCAGTATCTTAACCTAGCAGTTTCACTCCTCAGAGTCCAAAAACAGAAATGACTGTGGATAACACAGCCTGGGTACAAGCACAAAAAGGGGAGCCATGCGATCAGTTTACCCTTTCCCCGCCTTCTAGCAGCTGGATTTCTTATCCTGTGCAAGACTTTGATGGGCTTCCCTGCTTCAGCAGCGCCAGTCGCTCTGTACAGACAGAACAGATCCCAGGCCAGGGATGGCTCCAAGGGGCCATCAGGATGTTTGGGGGCTGGCAATCTGGTCAACAGCCTGGGAGTTCCACAGGGCTGGTTTGAGCAGCTGAAAGACAGCCCCAGCTGATGCTCAGGCCCCACCTGTGTAGGGTTGGCTCAGGCTCAGAGGTATTTTTGAAGAGAGCCAGGGCTAACCAACAGGTGTACCTCATCACACAAGTAAATATTGAAGATAGCTTTCTAGGGGGATGGTGTCCAAGGTTGGAAAGGGCACTGTGCCCAATCTGAAATGAAAAGTGCTGCTGGTTTTGCTTTCTTGAGAGACTGCTTCCCTACCTTCAGCTTTCAGGTTGTCACAGAACTGAAAAGCAAAGCAGGGGCAAATTCTCCTTAATTTGGGAAATCCTTCAAAACTAAGGCAAACCCATCTGGAAGGTAGACTTTGTCAGCTGCCCTATTTTTAGGATTGACTCCTACAGGTCCTTCTTTCTATGATAGCAGTTTTGCCTGAGCAATGACTAGAGACTGCAGGGTTTAGGCTTTTAATAAAGCAATTGTGTAATTAAAAATAAATGGGTCTCTAGTGTCACTATTTAAAAAAAAAATAAAACTTAGATCAAATAAGGCATTTCTTTCTTTTTGGTTTAGTCTGCTTGGATCATGCAGAGCTTTAATGACGCAGTCACAAATGTTGTATTTAAAAGGCCTTTTAGTTGCTGAGAAGAGCCCCAGGAGAGGGCTATTAACTGGCCAAATTAGGCTATTTATTTTTGTGAGTTTTGCAAGTTTGAAAAAGAGAGGCACATTTTCACTTAGGAAAGTGATATTTCAAATAGGTCACAGGAAACTCTGGCAGGTGGGGAGCAAAGCAGAGCGTCAGTAGGAAAACATTAACCAGAGACATTTTGCAAGTGCAAGACGACATTTGGGCTCCTAATGGCTTCTGAAGTCCATTCAAAAATCTTTCAATGGATGTAAAATAGGGGCAAGATATTGCAGCTGTGCAGGAGACCTGGCCTAATCCTGAAAGCCTTTAAACTGGCGGAGCTGTAGCTGCGAGTGCTGCTGTGAGAGAACCCAGTGTTGTCAGCAAAGCACTATGCGTTTGAAGGATATGGGCTCTACCTGTTGGCTAGGAAATAAGCTGGTGCTTGCACAGAACACCAGTCAGCACCAATTTTCCTGTATTAACCAATTAACCCAGGTACGCTCGAAGCTCTCAGCCCCTACTATTCATCACATCAGTACTTCAGTCAATGAGCAACAAACTTCTGTCGAACACCTTTGTCAAGCACAGTCGTCAAATGACCGTAGTCGGCCAGGCTGTCAGGACCCCATTCTCTTCCCACAGCTGGGTAGTCGAGTAAACCCAGCTGTAAACCCTTTGTGTCCAACACTTGCACAATACCACAGCTTATTACAGCACGGACAAAACAGCGTTTACAGGATGAGAATGAGGGAACTGGCAGTGGAGAGAAGAGAGCCGAAAGGGAAACACAGTGCACAGCTTCATTGAAAATAATGTTGGACAACACACAGAGTATCAAACAGACCCAATCCCTAGCGTTAGCCTCTCAGTAATCGTTCTCTGTCCTACTAGCATTAAACAACCCACCCCATATAAAACCTGATTGAAACCAGGAGGGATTTCTGGCATCACGAGGGTGCGGGCCAGACTGCGGTCGCTACTGTGTACTCAACAAGAGAAAAACAGATAGAGTCCCCTCAGCCATGCCACAGAAGAAAGCCTGCTCCAAACCTACACTGCTGGCAGCACGTGAAAGGGCAGGCATTCAGGCATACCTTGTTTTGCAGGTGCTAGGAGGAAATTTATAGGGAAAGGACAAACACATCGCTCGTCCACTTGGCATGAAAGGAGCTATAAATATTGTGATACTTGCCTCCAGGAACTCAGGACAACCTCTGCTCTAACTCATACCATACACTGTCCCTTTGGACATTTCACTGAAGCTATTCAGGTTGCTGATCACTAGCTCAGCTGGCTGAATTGTTTGTTATCTCTTTTAAAGATGTCCTGGCAGAAGCAGTCCGTTTCAAGAAGACACCAAAACAGGCTCTCTGTCTCAGAAAGATCTTCTGGAGATCCAGCTTCACACGTTGTGCAGTTGTTCAGCATTGTTCTTTGGCTGGACCTTGTGTCTGCGGTCTCACCTCCAGGTCTGCTTTGCGTATTAGCTCAGCCTGCTTGTATTTATTTATTTAGCAAATAAAACTTTGACGTTGCTCTTGTAGAAATACACTTTTGCAATGCATTATCAAGACCTTAATATTAGTCAAGAGCATTTTTTGAGTCCCCTTACATGATCGGTGTACAAGAAATAGAAGATGGCAAGAGGCACAAAATAAGTGTAATCCTTAGGAAAATTTAGCTGTAACAGAAAGGAAAGGATGAGGATGATCTGGGAGGCACCAGTGACCACTCTTTCACCTGGAACCTTGTGGCTCATAATGCGTCATGTATAATGTGTACAAGGCTACCACTTAACTGAATTCAGGTCCAAGTCTGCTGAGACACAAATAATTCACCTTTTTTTCCACTGGTGGGCACAAAGCAAACCACGCCACAGCACAGTCTGGGCACATGGGGCTGTTTTTTGTTTTTTCACCAGTCGTTGTTTAATGGTTTCAGCAGAGATTCCGCAGGTTTTATCCCTGACAGGAGCAGAGCAGGCTGCAGGGACACCTCAGCTTCCCGCACCAGTGTCAGGGCAGCAGCCGCGTTGCCCTGAGGTGAGCAGCAGCCCCTGGCCCACGCTGCTCCTGCCCCACGCCACCTGAGCCTGGCGCAGGCACCTTCGCCTTCCCTGCCCAAGTGTGAAGCTGCTAATTCATGGTTGTGTTGCTGGCAATGCCCCCCTCAGAAACCTCTCTTTGGCCTGTTTTCTTTTTGTCTCTGTTTCCCCATTCAGTAAAAAGCTTCTATCACAACAGCTGCTGATTCATTTTCTGACTTGTTGCCGAGCGTGCCAGACATAACATTCGTTTGCTGCCAAAGTGGTAAAAACAATGACTTGCCAGCTCATTTTTCTTCAGTTGATTATGTTTGGTGGGGGAGGGGAAGGGGGAAAAGCGTAATTAAAATTAGATAGGGACAAGAATAAATCCAGTGAGATGCAGAGTAAGGTTACACATGGCATGAAAGGGAGAGAGCATCTCTGCGGGCGAGGTGACATTCATCACCAGCAAAGCGAAACGCAGGCATCCCTGGACATTTGCTGCTGTTTGTGGCCCTCTTTTTTCTCACTGTGCTTTCTGCTGTTCAGATGATTCCTGAACCAGTAACTTGGATGTGACGTGATAGGATGTTTTGCAGATAGAGAGGAGCTGCCAGCATACAGCTGTGATAGGGGCAGACGGCTATCTTCGATCTTCTCCCGTTTATTCTGGAATGAAGGAGTCCCATCCTGGACGTCTGTTTGCTTCTTAAAACATCCACTAACAATTTGCCTGGTAGCTAGGCCCTGCATCCACATCCATCCCGTGTTTTGGAGGTGCTGGGGACTGTGGCGATCTGACTGAGATTTTGGATTACCTCTTAGAGGGAGGTAGATGTTGGAAACAAAAGAGCCAAGTTTGGACATGATGAACAAAGTCTGACCTGTTAGAATCTTCAACATTTTTCTCAGTGTTTGACAGGGTGTTTTGGACACCTGGGAATGAAACTGATCCATATTCTCTGACCTCAGTCATTTGCCATAGGTCACATTTAGAAATAGCTCACCAGGTCACTAACTCTCATGGCAGACATCCAAGTGACGCTTAGATGCCAAGAAAACAATGGTACGTGTAGCCTGACCACAGTATTGTTCAACAGGTGCTTAGCAGCAAATTAATTCCCTATCAGACTGGTCCTTCTGCAGCCAAGACAGAGGAAACAGTACCCTGGCCCAGCTCTGCTAGTCAAAATGGATGGAAAAACATTTAGCTTGTTTAATTAATTTCTAAAATCCTTCTATTAGGAGCTAGTATAGCTAATATTGCACAGTGGAAAGTTTATCACCTACTGGAAGGTGGAAGGCTTTCAGCTCCACCGTCTTCAGAAAATGGCCAAAGTAAGCTGCTGTCCTTTTTCAAATAATTCATTACTGTAGGGTGTGTTTTCAGCTCTTATTTGGAAGAGGAAAGGGGGTCAGTCATGTCAAGGAAATGCAGAAGAGTCATGGTGAACTGTAGCAAGGTCAGCTATGGAAGAATTATCCAAAGCTGTTATCAAAGCACTGCTACTGTCACCATGTCTAATGATAAAAGAGGCTACGTCATTCAGAGCACTAGAGGCTGTTGAAGAGAATTTGAAGGGAGCTGAAGAATAGGCATTCCCAAAGTCTCTATATAGCTGTGTGGTGAAGTGGTATGACTTAAATCAAGGGCTCATCAAAGACTACTGATCTAATATTCAGTAGCCAATCCAGACACCTAAGGTGGAATGCTTCACCTTCATCCTTAGGAAGCTCTTGTATTCTTTGCTTTAGAAGGCTATTTGCTCTCCTCACTTGAGGGGGATACAAAGAATGGCATGTTGGTAATGCAAAACGTAACATCAAGAAATTGTTCTTGCTCACCAGAGAAGATGAAATGGACATTAGAGAATCTCTTGAGCAGGAATGAAGGATTTTCAAGAATCCTAAACGAGGCATTTAGTTTCCTCCAACAAGGTATTGAAAAAGGCTGTCCATCTCCTTGGAATATTTTTGGAAATCCATTTCATTATTTCAACTTCTATTCACAGCCTGAAGGGAATATTTTTCCACCATCCATTCAAAGAACTGTGAAGAAGAGATTTGAGAGCGCTCTTGGTTTCTCTGTTCTTCTCTATTCTACACAAATAAACTACTCTTTTCTTAACTTGATTTACCTGTAAAATTTCACAGGGGCTTGTACACACTGTCCCTTGGATGACATTGCTAAATTAATTTGCCCTAGCAAAATATTAGTATTTTAAGAATATCTCTAGCTCAACCAACCATGGTACGACAACACCCCCTCAGAAAGATTTATCCCTCCAAGTACCTTTTGCTGATTCAGATCCTATGGAGTCGGATGTTCAGCAGTCCTGTACTACAAAAGCAATACTCACGCTGTGAATTAACATTTCTGACCATCCAAAGACACCCTGATTTTCTTGGCTTCAGCTGGACCTATGGTTTCTCAGCACTTTTGCATAGTAACCCTAGAAACACATTAAAATGTATTGCTATATAAGGACCTTCATTTCCAGGCTTTAATCTGCAGGAATGATATTGCCGTTCTGTACCCTAAACCTGTTTTTGTAATACTATGGTTCATCAGAAGTTTTTATGCTAATATCGAATCAGAAATAACACACATGTGATTCATAATAATCTAACTGAATGGCTGCACTGAATGTATTATAAGAAATTCTGGTTAGGAAAAAAACTCATTAAAGAAATAGTGACTACTATTATCCCACTGCAGATATTGTTCTACTGGAAAGTTTCCTTGAGTATTTTCTTTAATTAGCAATTTGATATTTTGAAATAGAGGAATCTCCACCACACGCTTTGTAGAAACAGACTTGGCTGGCAACACAAAGGAAAACAAGCAATCTTTTCAGAGTTTGCATCTCTAGGGCATATCTTGTCATTTTCCAGCTATTCAGCTTCTGAATGTATGTGTGCAACACAGTGACACTGTTCTTGTGGGATTCTGATTTTTAAGTTACATGGATAAATGGCATTCTTACTGGAAAAGTATATATTGTCTTTTTTTTTTTTTTTTCTCCTTCTTCTTTCTTTTGAGAAAATCTTCATAAAAATATTTGCATAACTTTCGGCTGCTCAGATAGAACGTGTTTGACCCCAGCTGTATTCTAGTGAATGAGTCATTTATGTAGGAGCTCATTGCACAGAACGTATGGTATTTTATCTTTGCTGGTGTTCTGCCAAATACAGTCTGTAGCAATTTTTCCCCTTTGCCACATTTGCCGCTTGATATCCTTTAAAATATATCAGCTCCAAGAGTGAGAAAGCCAAGCAGGCCGTGGGCTGCCCGGGATGAGTCTCTTTGTGCACACAGTCCTGTGCCAGCCCCGAGGCCTTGCTGCCGAGGGTTGGAGAACATCCCTTCCAGATCTGGGATATCCTCATGCTGAATCCTATAAAGCCTTTAAATCAACTTCACTTGAGTCTGCAGGGAATTGCAAAAGCCTCAGAGCGTGCAGAGAAGCAAACAGGAGCTGCCTCAAAGCAGAGGCACCAAGTTCCATTTCCCTCAGACCTCCTCAGCTCTGTTCGTGCAGGGAAAGCCGGGAGGAAGGGAGGACATTTCTGCCATAACTGTAACTCCATTACAGCTAACCTCCAGGTGTCACTTAAGTGGTATTTTGGCAAGATATATTTCCACCCACAATGGCAGGGAACACGATTATTTCATTAAATTATTGAGGCACTGCACGGCCAAACCTGCTATTACACTAGGTTTGATGTGAAACGGTAAGTGAGAGGTCAAGCTCTCCCAACACTGATCTCCCGGGGGGGAAGAGATACGGTATAACACAATGATTTCCACACTCCCACATGTGCAGATAAGATCTGAATGAGCAGCCTCAAACACAGGCTGCTTTCCTAAACATTTTTATAGCTCACATCGGAAACCCTCATACCTCTCTCTCTACATTGATTCACATAATTACGGTTTCCAGGAGAAATTCAGAGCAAGATCTCCTCCCACAAAATTTCCTCTCACCTGCACTCCTTTCATCACCAGAATGACTGTTTGTCAGCGGTACCTCTGCTGCTGAGGGAATTCACATACAGCTCAGCTCAGCTGCCGAGCCAGGTGAGAATATTCCCCCGCATGCAAGCTTCTAAAATGCTCTCCCATGACTGAGCGTGGTGTGAAGGTCTGCCTTAAGAACTGTTTGCTCAGGACGTGCTTCCAGGCCCGGCGTCTTCTCTCTGTCAGACAAAGGATTGCTTTTACAGGGGCTGCTCCAAAAGGAATGCCTCCTACGTTATTCTGTTGGCCCACAGCATCAGAGGCCGATATTGGTGGGATGACGGTAGAGATCGAACCTTCCCCAGAAAATCCCATCGCGTTGGATTGCTGTGCAAGGGATGGCAGCAGAGGGGCGGTCTGACAAGGTGGCGCACGGCATGGAAGTGCGTATGGAGCAAAGGTGTGTCACTGAATTCCTCCGTGCATTGACATCCATCGATGCTTGCTGCTGGATGCTGACGGAGACCAGACAGTGGATGTGAGCACAGTGAGGGCTGGGTGGTGCATTTCAGCAGTGGTGATGAGAGCGGCACATCTCTGCTGGTGCAGATTTGTATGAGGGTGGTATGCAGGCTCTTGTTCATCGCTGGTGAAAATGTGCAACTAATGGTGGTGACTATGTTGAATAACAGTGTTTTGTTGCTGAGAATTTGCTCTATCAAACAGTGTTATTGTGCACTTTGTGTCTGTTGTAGTTTCCATGGGAATAAATAGGAGGCATCACTTTCAGAGTGACCTACATACAACAGACAAACTCCTCCACTGGGAGGTTGCTAACCAGTGTCCCAGGAAATGCTTGTTCTGACGATGAGTGCAGATGTGATGCTGCCCCATAAATCTCTGTCATCTCAGTTTTCTCTTCTCCATCACAGGAGGATCTCTCTCCTTTACTCCCTTTCTCCCATGTGGAGCAGAAACATAATATCACAGCTAAAGTGACCCCAGGTACATACTGAGTACAGGCAACTTTGAAAGTCACTGGTTAATTCATCTTTCTAAAGCAGACATTTTCTGATTTGCTCCCATCCCTCAGATAAGAAAGCTGGGGTTTATAAGCTGTTCCACATGGCTTTCCCTGAGAGTGACCAAAACATCTACATTGACACGTATGCCTGTGTTATAGGCAGAGTTAAAACATCTCTGTAATTACAGCTGACTATTGTATAACTCTGTTTTTGTTGCTCATAACTTCATCTATAATTAATTGTTTGGGCTGAAAATTTCCTCATCTGGGTTTGGCCTCAGGCTAAAGCTTTTCATTTCAGCTGAAATGGCTCAAGTCTTTCCCAAGAATATGACTGAGGAAAAAATTCTTGTTTTTCTGTGCTAAAAGGGCTTTTTTTGTCATTTACTGAAATCCCCTCATACTCCACGCTTCTGAAAGCATTACCTTGAAACACTGGCAGACTTGGTTGCTGTGAAATACATATCTTCCCATGTTCCCAAGGGAAAAGAAAAGATCAGAATTTGGCTGTTTTCAGCCTCGGGCTCCTCTCTCTTTACATGTATGTTTTTATATACATATATAGACCCACATACACACACATCCATATAGATGGACCCCTGTTTGCTGTTAACACGTGCAGAGCAGCGCAGCAGCTGCTGTGATGTCCTTGGTGCTGAGCCAGCTCCATGCCCGCTGTGCCAGGCACTCTGTGAAAACATGTGGCACCTGGCAGGGCTGGGACACTCCTGTGGCAGCAAATGTTCCCTTCCACTGCAGGGCCTGCAGTACCTCGCCAGAAGAGAGCTAGGAGATTGTTTAAGCTGAGTTCTCAGCACATATAACTAACCCTTGAACAAAGAGATGAAGCTGGCTGGACTTTATTGCAGAGAAAGCTAGATATGGCAGGAGGTCAGAGGAACGAGATGGTAATAGCAATGCACAGAGAGAATCTAAAGAGAGAGGAAAGTCTTTTAATTTAGGTGAACAAATCCTGCACTTAACTGCACTCTGCTGATCCCTTCCTTGCACTCCTCTGTGATGTATGGGGCACTTAGCCCAAGGCTTTCACTAATGCACTTTCAGTTCTGCTGAACATCCTCCTTCCTGCATAACCTTACCTCACGTGGGAAGCTACTTAGAGTTGAAGTCACTGAGAGCTGAGCTTGGAGCTGTGGCATCAGAATGGGAAGTGTCAACTCGCGGCATGAACCACCGATTGATCACCTGAGGCAAGGATTTGGTCAGCCCTGGCAGCACAGGCGAAGGCAATTCAGATGTGTGTCCAGAAGGGGTGGAGCTTGGCTGCATCTCTCCTAGACCCCATTTAAGGGCTGACTGCCCCTGGGGAAGGATCTCTTTCTGAAGCTCCTTCCTTTTGGAGTTTTCTCCTGAAGCCTAGATCTTTGGATACATGTGAGCATTTCTTCTTTGATTGTCTCTCTTCCATCACAATAATCTTTCCAACTGTAACACCTGTAAAGTATCATCTTAACTACTCTTCCATCTGTACGTTTGTTGAGTGTACAGCATCTAACACCCTTCTACGGGCTCCAAAAAGTGAAGTAAGGGTGTGAGCCTCATGGGCTCTCTCTGTGCCCCACTGTGAGGATATGGATGCTGCACATCACTGAACAATGGGCAGTAGCTACTCAAAGGAGCCTGCGATAAGCCTCCTGAGCAAGGTCTGAACAGTGCAATGAAGGTGACCCTGGGTGTACACAGAGCAGCGATAGCGAAATATCGAAGAGTTGTCACAAATCAGCTGCTGTCTACTCCTGCTAACCAAACAGAGAGAGGTGGAGGAAATGAGTTTGTGATCTTTCATTAAAAAGAGCATGTCATGACACAGCTCAAGGGGCCTGAGTGCAACCTGCACAAGCACCTTCACCAGGAGTCTCCTTCCTGGGGAATATCAGAAGCTGCAGTGTCACCGTGGGCAGAAGATGTTGCTGTGGCCCTGCAGAGCAGCACGCACGCAGACACCTCCTGTCACACAGGGAGCACTACAGTATCTCGCTACAGAGCACACGCTTAAGCAACAAAGGAGAGGAAGCCTTGGAAAACCAGAACAAAAGCCCACAAACTACATTCTTAAAACAGATACTGACTCAATGGAGTCCAGAGAAGCCATGAGGAAAAAAGAAAACTCGGAATTGAACTGCCTGGGAACTAACTTCAAAAGAGAAGTGTGCCCACTCCAACACTGAAATTAAGGCACTTGGTGACAGCTCTCACTGCTCTGTGAGTGTGAGTCACTGCAAGTGAAAATGGTGCACAAATGAACACAGAGGCAACAGAAGTTCTGTGGTACTTACAAGGGAAAAAAACAGCCCTTCCCTCACGAGTGTAAATATTACACAGAATCCATCCCTTTGCAGCACAGATAGGGGCTTTGATGTAGCAAATGCTCCCACTAGGGAGCAATGGGGATGGGAGGCTCTGCATCTGGAAAGCAGCAGGCTCAGTGCAGAGCTGTCCTAAGGAATCACAGCAGGCAGAAACCTATCAGGTAGCATGTTATAGTCCTGATGCAACCAACAGCGAGGGGCCCAGCACAGGCCAGGCTGCAGAGAGATGCCAAGGAGAGCAGAGCCGCAGGGAGCGCAGCTCCAACACCTGCATGGCACTGCCAGCCCCCCCGCCCGGCTGAGCGGCCTCTGTGCTGCCAGCCATGGGACAGCTCAGACACGTGGATCCAGGCTGGCAGCGCTCTGCACAGGGCCCAGGAGGTGGCATGCTGGGGTCCCTCCCTCCCTTGGAGCAGCAATAGCACGCAGTGTTGTTCTGCAGCCTCTCCCAGGCTGACCCATCAGCTCATGGCACAGCACAGCTGTCTGAGCAGGTCTTGTTTCTTCCCACCAACCTTCCCCTCACCTGTGAAACAGCAGTAACGATATTTACTCTTCCACACAGTTGGCTCAGGACTGGGGAATGAGAACCCAATTATCACCAGTGCTGCCCCCCAAGGAGCAGCTCATGTCCTGGCTGGGATGGAAATAGAACAAGGCCCCAACGACGGGCTCAGCTCCCAGAGCCCCGCTGCAGGAGATGGCACACATTTTGCCCTATAGCTGAAAGGTCTGAATGGGAGAGGAGCAGCTTCCTGACCACGTATCAGCTCACCCACAGTGAATTAGCACAACATTTCGTGCGTGGTTTCCAAGTGGGCCAACTGAAGGCACCTTCCTGCCCAGCTGCTGTGTGCCGCTGGCTCTGCAGCTCACGCATGCTTATGTGCAGCAGGAAAACCATTTCTAAACAATAAAATTGGCTTCCAGGACTTCTCCACTCCCCTGGGTCCCTCCAACAACGTTTGTGGGCTCTCACCACATTGTGTCACCCTCAGAGGGCTTTTTTTCCTGGTGCTGTGTGAAAGGCTGGAGCACAGCAGGAGAAAGTAATTAACTGAGCAGCCAGTAATTCCGCCATCAAATGAACAAAATGAAAGAGTAACAGAGACTTACACTTAGAGTCACCCCTAAGTGTTTCACATGACAACAGTAAGGAAAACACAGTCCAGACTGATGGCTTAATGTGCATAATATTCCAAAATCTGCAACACTCACTAACTTCTCAGTGGAAATAAAACCTTTGACATCAGAGGGAATACTGTCTGGGCACACAGTGAGGTTACTGCACTGCTGGCAGTGCAGGGCTGTGCTGATGGGCAGACCCCTGGCACCAAGATCACACCTGCCCAAGCAATGGCAGTGGGGGAACAGGCACACGTGGGAGCTGATGATGCACAGAGGACAAAACTGAGGTCACACAGCGCCAGACCCAGATACATCCATGCACACACAGGCATGCTGTGCAGCACGGGGGCTCTCCTTGCTGCCAGCACAGCTCACACCTGCAGTCACCTTGTGCCCGATGTGTCAGACGCTCTGTGGGGCGCGGATGCTCTTCTCGTGTGCATTCCCAGGGCACACATCCTGCTCTCCTGCAAGTCTGTAACGTCGCACCTAAAGTCAGTGAAGTGCTAAAGGCTGTGGGGGACGGGGGGCGTAGAAAAAGCATTATGATTGCAGCAACAGCGAGAGGGAAAGGAAAAGAGTTAAACTAAAGACAGGAAAAAAATTCAAAACTATATGAGCATAAAATGCAATCACTTCAAGCATGTGTCAAAACAGTGTCAGCTCTTTTTCTATTCATTAAGTCGGCATTTAAACACCCACCAGCTCCTCTTGTTGCTCAGCCGGGGCTCAGCTCCTCCCGGCACGGCGTGCCGCAGGGCTCCATGCACATTGCCTGCAGGTGGGGCAGCGGCAGCATGGGGAGCAGCTCCCATCGCTGTGGGGCCGGGGCTGGCAGACGGTCCTGTTTTCAGATGATGCATAATAGCAATCCCTGTATGCCCCCCACGGGCTTATAAAATGCAACGACCACCAAAGTTCAGAGTTAGAGCCATCACAGGTTCACAGAACCTATGCAGGTAACATGGGGTGTGCAGCCAGCACCGGACACCACCTCCAGCACTGGTTGGTTCTTGCTCCCTCGGCCTGCTAGTGGTGTTACAGCACCAGACACAGAAGTGCTTTTCCAGAGGGTTTTGAAGCTGTTACAAAATGTAATGTAAAATCACTGCCAAGTTGCAAAACATTATGGCAGGTTAGGAAGAAAAAACAAAATATAACTGTAAGAATGACCCCAAACTTTTTGGATTCAATATGCTTTGGTTTCCTTATTTAAAATAACCTCTATTCACTTTATGGAACTTTTCTATTAAAAGTAGAATGACTAGCAAGCAAGCAAATCCTTCCAGAAAAGAGGTGACACTGTACAAGATGGAGTGTGTATTAGGCTGAGAGCACAGTAATTTTCTAGTGACGTATGTACATGAAAGTCTGTCCATTTTCTTGAGGTTCTGGCCTCAAAGCCCTTCCCAGGGGAGGTGCCCAATTCAGCTACATTAAAGGTCTCCTTTAGGGTCAGGGGCCAAGCAGACACAGCCTTCCTTCTTCCCAAGAGCCAGCGGTCAGGCTGTGCCAACAGAACCACCTTCCCCACCTTCCAGTGCCCTCTGCACCAACCCGCCGACCTGCCACACAGGTCACCCATCCCACACAAGGGAAGAAGCAAGTCAGCACCTCAGCTGCTGGCATTCCAGTCCTGCCCAAATGTTGCCACACTTCTTGGCCCAAATAAGGCTGCATTGTGCCCCATTTTATTGTGGCAAGTAATGCTGCATGCTCTAAGCAATAGGAACCAAGGTTTTGGTGAAAGGTAGTTTGTTTGTCTGAGGTTTTTTTTTTGTTTTTTTTTTCCTCCTTTATAAAATAAAATAAAATCTCACTGTTAGTAACTATGAGCACTCCTTGCCAGTCCTCAGTCAGCCAAAAAACACATGGGGTCCTTCTGAAAAAATCTCTGTTCTGTGCATGAAGTTATTAACTGCTGGGAAAGGCAGAGAGTTCTTTTGCAGCTGTTCACCAACCGCTGGACATCACCTCACACTCTGTCACCCCTCTGTGTTCTGCAGACTGCTGGAGTCTGAGAAAACGCGGAGAGCTTGGCCAGAGCAGTTATGCTGCTTCTCCAGACATGTTTTCTTTGGGTTCGGCCCCAGGTTCTCAGGCAGCACTGTTAGTCCCTAGTGGAAAATTAAAAAAAAAAAAAAAGAAAGAAAACAGCAGGTTGTGCTGCTTTTCAGGAACCCAGAGAACAAACAGGAGTCTCTACTGCGCTGGCAGATGATGAGAGCTGACCGCAGCGCCGGACTGTTCCTCCACATGAGTCACTGAAGAAGCAAGACCCAGCCTTGCCACCAGCCTGCAGCCCCATGGCCCGGCCCCACACCCAGCTAGGGACAGGCTGTGGGCTGCAGGGTGCATCCTGTGTGCCCCACACAGGGACAGATCCATCTGGGCTGGGTCCCATTGGTGACACCCGGATGCACCTGTGCCACAGCCTTGGTGGCTCCTGGGACCCTTTCATCAGGCCCACAGGCCGTCCCAGCAGTCTGGTTACCAGAAGTGCATGCAGACCTGCACCAAGCAGCTGGTCTAACATCCCAGGTCAGGCCAGAGTTATTTTTCTCCCTTTAATTTTATGATTCAACATTTTTATTCTAAAACCATGCCCCCATGCTCAGGGATCAGCAGGTACCTTCCATCAGCACACACCCCGTATCCAGCAGCCCCGGCCAGCCTCAGCACAGAACACCTCACACCACATCCCCCCAGCTGCCCTGCTCATCCCTTGACATGGGGCAGCGCCATCCCCCCGGCCCACACCTGAGCATGGGCAGCCAGGTTGGCAACCAAAGATGCATCTGATGCATCTGCAGGCTGCAGATGGCCCAGGAGACTGTCCCAAATAAACACGCGCTCAGAGAATTGCCATCTCAGAACTACTCACACTTCTTTAAGAGTGTGGCTAAAGCATTTGGTTTACACAGGGTGAAGACATTTGCAGCAGCAGTTCCACACAATAGGGAATATTCATAACCACTCTGAGCACCTACTGGAAGTGCCTGGGGCCTCTGTACCATCAGACTCCTTAGGGTGTGAATTAGAGCGCGACTTAGAGCGCTGCAGTTGCCAATCGCCTCTCACCTTTTGGTACAGCTGTAGTCTGTGCATCTCCTGCAGGCAGAGCAGTGACAAAACAAGCCAGTACCAACAGCCCCACACACCTGCTCTGCAGAGCCAGGCTGCAGGCTGTCAACCCCAAACTAGCAAAAGAAAGAGTTGTATTTCACAGGATCATAGAATTGTTTGAGTTGGAAGGGACCTTTGAAGGCCACCTCATTCAACTCCCCTACAACAAACAGGGACGCCTAAGGCTCCATCAGGTGCTCAGAGCCCAATTCAGCCCTGTGTCTGATGAGGCACCACCATCTCTCTGGGTGAGAGGTGGCCTGTGCTAGCACCTCACCACACTTAGTGTAAAAGCCTTTATCCTTATATCCAATTTAAATCTCCCCTCTTTTAGTTCAAAACCATTTCCCCTGGTCCTGTCACAGCAGACATCTGTCGCAGCTCCGTGTCTCTCCTGTGCTGAGCACTCCCCATCTGGACGCAGCGCTCCAGGTGAGGTCTCACAGCACGGAGCAGAAGGGCAGATCCCCTCCTCGCCCTGCTGGCTGTGCTGCTTTGGATGCTCCCAGGATCCGGTTGGCTTTCTGGGCTGTGAGGGCACAGTGCTGCTCATTCCAGCTGCCATCCACCCCAGGTCCTCTTCAGCAGGGCTGTGCTCCATCCTTACACCCCCCAGCTTGCCCTGGTAGTGAGGGTTGCCATGACCCAGGTGCCAGACCTTGCACTTGACTTTGTTGAACCTCATAAGGTTATCCTGGGCTCACTGCTCAGCCTGTCTGAGTTTGTCTGCATGGCATCCTGTCCCTCAGGCATGTTGGCTGTGCTGCACAGCTTGGTGTCATCTGCAAACTTGCTGAGGGCACACCATTGAGATATTAAAGAGTATCAGGCCCAGCACTGACCCCTGAGGGACACTACTCATCTCTGATCTCCATCCAGACATAGAGCCATGGACCAGCACTCTTTAGGTCCAATCTCACAACCAGACCTTTGTCCATCAAACACTCCACCTATCAAATCCATATCTTTCCAAATTGGAGAAAAAGATGTTATGGGGAACAAAGTCAAAGACCTTACTGAAGTCTGATAGGTGACATCAGTGGCTCTTCCCTTCTCCACTGATGCAGTTACTCCACTAGGTTGGCCAGGCAGGGTCTGACCTGGGAGAAGCCCCGTTGGCTGTCCTTTATCATGTCCCACTTTTCCATGTACCTCATTTGGAAACAGTATCCTAAAGCAACAGTGTTGCAGACAAAAGGTGGTTGCGGGTGGAAATGTGATTGTGGCTGTGAAATTGCTCGTGTAAAATTGTGTATGGTATTTTCACTTTCCATTACCACTAACCGTGCAGCAGGGCTGTGCATTGCTACATGACAGCTCGTTCTGCTTTTAAAGCAGCAGTGAAATTGGTGCTTGTTATGTGTCCATCACTTACCAAGGGCGACTGACTGGGGCCTGTGCGGGGCTCCCCCATCTAACAAGTTGCACATTTCACACCTCCTATTTTATCTGTGTACATTTTGCAAGGAACAGATCCTGAATCAGATTTTTACTTGCCCCAGAAGTTATTTTCCCTGCTGAGCATTTTCCCTTCCCTTTAAACATATTTTTGCTCAGAAACCAAAGCATGTTGAGATGACGGGACTTCGGAAGCAGCACGAAGAGCTGGGCAGCGCCCGTTAAGGCACCGTGGGACGGAGTACCGTCCCCCTGCGGGTCCCCCCGCTCGCTGCCAGCGCCCTCGCAAGGATCCCAGCTTCAAGCCAGTTCAGAAAGAAGCGAGGGCCCGAGGTTGGAGGAACGACCGCAGCGAGCCAACGACACGCGACGTTTGCACTGTAATGTCACTGCGGACGGACACCCGCATCGGTGCGCGCTCCAGCTCTCGGGGCCGCGAGCCGCCGCAGCCGCCGCCGGGCTCCCAACCCGGCTCCGAGCGGCGCGGCCCCGCGCCCGGCCGCGTCCCGGCACCACGCCAGCGGCCGGGATCGGCTCCGCCCCGCCCCGCCCCGCCCCGCCCGGCGGAGGCAGCGGCTGCGCCCCGCGGCAGACGCGCAGCGCCCCGAGCCATGGCCGTCCGCCGCCTGCTGGGGCTGCTGGCCGCCGCCGCGCTGCTGGGCGCAGGTAGGGCGAGGCGGGATCGGGCGGCGCGGGGCTCCGCGGCGCGGTCGGAGCGCGGTGGCGGCCGCTCCCGGCCCGGGGGCCGTGGCCGCGCCGGGCCTGGGCCGGAATGGGGGCCGGACGCCCGCCTTCCCGCTGCCGGGGCCCGGTGGGACGCGAGAAAGCCGGAGCCGGAGGCTTCGCGGCAGCCTGCGGGGCCGCGGGGAGCCGGGGTGGTGCCGCCGGGCAGCGCGATGTGCGCGGGGGAACCCGCGTCCTTTTTTTGGGGATAGATATCAATGCAAAGCTTACCGCAACTCTCGTTTCCTTATTCCAGAGACAAGTTATTCTAAAAGGCTTTTTTTGTTTTTGTTCTTACATTGTTCTTTTAAATAGGAAGAAAAAACAAAAAGAGCCCTTTTAAAGGCTGTGCCGATAAGACAGCCGGCGGCGATGTGCGAGGCCGCAGAAGAGAGGGCCCTGCGCTCCGCCCAGCCCCGACGTGCTGCGGGACGCGGGGCTGCAGCCGGCAGGGAGCTGGCAGTGGCGGCCCGCCGCGCTGTCCGTGCGCCGTAGCGCAGCGCTCGGTGCCGGTGTGACACAGCGCTGCGGGGCCGGGCCTCGCGTCCCGTTTTGAGATTAAAGCGGCAAACCCGCGATTAGTCAGCAGTGAGGCTGCCGGCGTTCCGCGCTGCCCGCGGCCCGGCCGAACGAAAATGCCGCTCTGTGCCACCCCCAGGTGCTTGGCTGCAGGTCCGGCTCCTAAACGTTTCCGGGCCGCTGCGCATCAGCACGATCTCCGCTGCGAGGTTCCCCAGCCGCCGTCGGCGCCCGGCTCCGCTTGGACAAAGCAGCGCTCACGGCTGCCGGGGCTCCGCGGCCCCGACCCCCTCCTGGGGCTGGCGGCGGCCGCGGGGAGGGCGAGGGCGGCGGTGCGGGGCGGTGCCGTGCTGCGGGGCTCCGGCCCGGCACTGCGGGTTCACGCTTTCTCGGCTCCCGCCGTTCCGGGGCAGCACCGGAATCCCAGCGCCCGGCTGCAGGATCGCGGACAGAGCTGTGGGCTGAAAAGCAGCTGGACGGGTTCTGCTCTGCAGAGCTTTACCAGAGCCAGGGCTCTGCTGGCACGGTGATTTAGTGCGGAGATCCGTGGCTTTTCCAGAAAGCAGGGAGGCTTGAGCCGTTCAGGTTTGGCCAAGTGCTTGTCTAGGTGTTGCAGAACGCAGCTGAACAGGGGCTGCCCGCACTGCTGGGCCTCTTCTAAGTCTCCTGTCCATAAGCCTGCATGGATGGCACTGACGTGCTGTCATGGAAAGGTGGCACATCTGATCGCTGAGGTCACTGCACCCACGGAGAGCACGAGGTTATCCCTGGCAGACCCGTCAGAAAGGACATGCACAGATAAGAAAAACCTGGAGAGAATCTGATTACAAGTGAGCAGTGGCTTGGCACATCAGTGGAGCTGCAGCACGGGCTGGCGGTGTTCTGCATCCCACCCTGCATCTCACAGAGCCTTCAGTGCCCCCTCACAGCCCCAGAGCTGGTGATCATGGCTAAAGTGTTGCACCCACCTGTGGGGACAGTCGGGGTGGGAGCGTGGCGCAGCGTGGCTCCGCTGTCGTGCAAAGCATTTACGTTTGCAAACAGCATTGGTTAAAAGACGTGGTTATGTTACTGAATTTATCATTGCTAGATATCGGTAGCATTGCGTTTAAGGAATAATTTTTACCTTGATGGTCTTTGGCAAAGTGGGAGAAGCTTTTGTTAGAAGTTATCTCTGATCTTGGAACAAATCTGTGTTAATTAAATGTGCTGTGCCCAGATACTTGTGAGCGGAGCTTTGGACGCAGTTGATTTCCGTACCCCTGTCTGCATTTTAGAGCTTTTCTTCTCTGAGCCCAGTGACAGCGTGCTCAGAAGTGGCCATCTAACTTTTGGTTAGTTTCTCCATACAAAACTGTCATTTTTTCCCTGGCATCTGTTGCCCGAATGGACAGCAGCACTGAGCTGAAGGAACTGTCAGCTGTGCTCTGCTTGAAGACCAGTTTGTTTCTTCTTAGAAAAATATCTCCTGGAGGTTTGAGACTCCAGTGTTGGGATTAGCTCAGGGAAACCAGGCCTTGGTCGTGCTCTTTGCTTCCACAGTTCAGGCTGAGAGAGGTGAGAGGCTCAGTGCTGCACTTCTTGTGGCTCAGTGAGCCTGTTTGCATACAGCTCAATCATTTCCTGCCCCATGAATAGCAAACCGCTCTGGTTACGTAGGTGGCCTCTGTGGCAATAGGTGATTAAACCAGGTCCTCCACATTTCCTCATCTAGAGAAGTAGTTCATGTCAGGCTTAAACAACTGTATTCTGTTCCCTTAAAACCATGGAAGACGGAGCAGCAGCTGGACAGTGGGGATGCCGTGGAGGGAGGCAGATGGAATTAGGGGGCAGGAAGGCAGTGGGAGAGACTGGGTCTGGAATAACCCCTGCCATGTCCCCAGCACTGAGGCAGGGACATGTCTCACAGGTGCAAGAGCAGGCTCATTGCTCTCTACAGCTCCCTGGAAGGAGAGTGTGATGAGGTAGGGGTTGGCCTCTGCTCCCAGTATCAGTGATAGGATGATTGGGAATGGCCTCAAGTTGTGCCGGGGGAGATTGATGTTGTACTGAGGGACGTGGTTTAGTGGGAAATACTGGTGGTAGATGGACAGTTGGACTGGACAACCTTGTAGGTCTTTTCTGACCTTGGTGATTCTGTGATTCTGTGATGCTGAAGGCTGTGCCCCTCTCTCTGTGTCCCATCTGCCAGCATCGTCCAAATCAGTTTCCAGGAGCAATCCACTTCCCCCGGCACAACAAGGCAGGAGCAGTTCCATGTGAGGGACTGGCTTGTTCTCCACGTAATTCCCTGTTTACCTACTTGAACTACAGCACCTCCTCTTGGTCGCTATCTGATGAGAGCAGTCTCCCAGCAGGGAATCAGGTGTTGTTTAATCTCCTGCTTTGGTTTTATTCGGGCTCCTGCATCCCTGGCTTTGCCATTCCTTATTCTGTGTCAGACTAGAAATGAACAACTCTGGTGCCACAATTTGTCATTTGGTTGGTGAGCAGGCACCTCTGCCCCTGGGCAAACCTGGAGTCATTGCTGTGTGTGTAAGCAGAAATCAGATCTGTGATCTGAGCACTGAGCACAGCCTGTGGTGATCCACTGTGCCAGGGGAAATGTGCGGGCAGCCCTGTGGTTTGTGCCCTGTGTGCAGAGGAAGAGGAACTCTCTGTGTTTCCTGAGCATCGCTAGGCATGGCAAATGCCTGAGCCGGGTCCGTGCTTCCTGCAGGTGCTGGAGTGATGATTCCTGCTGCCCCTGCCCTGGGAGGCAGGTTTGGGAATGGGCAAAGCACAGCGTGTGTCAGGAGCCCCACGCCACTGGCTTCAGAGCGATGAGCCTGAATCGGCACGGACAGCTTGCTGCCCACTCACAGTGTGGTGATGGCAGGGAGCCCTGGGGCTGTCTGACCTTAAGTGTGGGCTGGGTGCTGCGGCTCCCATGGGGTCTGCAGGTCCCGCTGCCCCTAAGGGTGCTGGTGGTGCTGCTGCTGGCAGGTGGGACGCGGCCTCTATCAGCCTCTCTGCAAAGAGAAAGTCTTCATTATGCAAATTCTCATCTTAAAGCTTTATTCATGTGCTTCCTGTCAGGCTTTCCTTTAATCTCAAGAGCAAGATTGCTTGGAATTACCATACTCTTGTTAATTGCATGAAAAAAAAAAAAAATATAGCAGAGGTTGTTTTTTCCTCAATCAGTAGTGATTCTGATTAGTACTTCTGGAAATCAGAATGCTTCCCTGGGTGCGGAGGCTCGGCCGCAGCAGGCGCGGGGCAGCGGGGCAGCGAGGCAGCAGGGCAGCAGGGCAGCAGGGCAGCAGGGCAGATCTCCCCTCAGCCCCCTCCGTGGGCTCCCGGCTCCTCGGGCGGCCGCAGGGCCGGTGCTGCACGGGGCGGTGCTGAGCCGCGCTGGGAGCGGAGGGCGGCACGCTTCTTGTGGCGCAGCCGGTGCGCTGCGCGTGAGCTGCGGTGCTGTGCGCTGAGCTCTGCCAGGCTGCGAGGCTTAATTAGATCGTATGTAATCGTATGGACGAAAAGGCTGACGAGCACAGCCGTGCGCTCGAGCTGCCTGCCGCAGAAACAATGAGGGAGGACGCATGGGGGTGCGATGCTCTCTGCCCCCAGCCGGCAGCCGGGACACCGCAGTGCCCGGCCCTGCCCGGCCCGGCAGCGCTGCCCTTTGGGAGCTGACGTTTCGGGTCGCCGCATGGAAGGAAAGTACGGCAAACAGGTCCTGTGCCCGCTTTCCCTGCCGGCCAGCAGCCGCGGGATGCCCAGGCGGGTCGTGACAACGACACAGCGCCCGCGCACGGGGCTGGGGCTGCGATGCACCGGGTGCGCCGCGTCCCGTGGGGAGGCTCACGGCAGCACGGGGACGCTCCTCGGGGCGGGCCTTGCCCTGCTGCCGCCTGGGGTTCCCTGGAGCACGGCTCGGCTCCCGGAGCTGCCGGGCCGCACGCAGGGCATCGCGTCGCAGCTCAGGCGCCGCTTTCCGTGAAAGTTTTCGGCCGACTCGCGGCTGGCAGCCTTCTGGTGGGCGCTGCCTCGCGGCTGCCATTGTCCTTGTCGGGAGGGCCGTAAATGTATTCATGAAGCGCGCCGGAGCTCAGGTGGCGGCAGCTAAATCCATTTAGTGATAGGAATGAGAGGAAAGCCATTTTAATGTTCTCTCGCAGCGCCGCAGCGCTTAGCAAACCCAAAGGATATTAATTACTCAGCATGCTCCGAGATGTAAAAGCATGAATTTATCAAGACAAATACATTCAGAACGAGGGTAAGTCAACAGTAATTAACGCGGTGCAGGAAGAGGAGGAGCGGCAGGGCTGGCCGGGCTGGGCGCTGGCGGAGCTGCGGGCCCCTCTCGTGGGCCGTCGAGGCAGCGGCGTTCCCACATCGCGTCCCGCTGCCGTGGGGCTGCCTGGCGCAGCTCTGCCTGTTCACCGAGTCTGTTTGCTCCGCTCTGAAGTCTGCACAGTGCTCAGCAAATGCACAACTGCAGCTGTGGGTGAGTGGCAGCCAGAGAGATGAATTGGTGGGCGCCGCTTGACAAGTTTAAGCGTGGCGTGTGTTTTTATACCGCATCCATTAGGGCAGACAAATGGAAAATCCGAAGCTGACTGCTCTGCAATCCAACAGTCACGGGTTTGGGGAAGGCTGATGTCTTCCTCGTCGCTGGTGATGGGTCACATTTAGCAAAAAGCCCTCTAAAACCAAAGCAATTTGAGCACAGGCACCTGGCCAGGCTGTGTGTGGAGGTGACTGACGTCGTGTGCACTGAGTGACTCCTGTGCTGCTTCTTTGTCCACAGGTTGTGGGGACGACCCAGGGGAATTCAGCCTAGAAGATGCCCTCGGCCCCGTATGGCGTAAGTCAAATTCATTCACCCCTTACAAAATAAGGGAAAAATAAGAAGTAATAGGTGCATCGTGTCCACTCGGATCTCTCTGCAAGATGGCAGAGGATGCAGTCTGGCCCCAGTCCCCTGGCAGAGCTGCCTGCGCCCATGGGAGCCGCCTGTGAGCCCCGTGCCTGCTGCTCTGTCCCAGGGCGCAGATCGCAGGGGCTTGGCAGCACATGGGTGCAGCAGAAGCACTCCAGCATTCAGATGGAAATTAATAGGGATGGAGCGGCCACAACTCTTGCTCATAATTTATTCATATACTTCATAAAGCTAACCACTGTTAATGGATGATGGTTTGCGGGGAAAATAAAAATTACAGCAAAATAAATAAAACCACCTCCCGAAGCCGATGGCAGCTTGTTTTGCCCTGTGAGCAGTCAGGCCCTGAGCACTGGGGCGTCTGCAGAACTGCTCCAACAGATGGGGAGCTCCGGTCTGCGGCACAGTGCTGGGAGCTGCTGTCAGTGCAGTGGCTGGTGGGCAGGGGCTAGCCAAGCATCAGCAGCTTGCTGCTGCTTCCTCTCTGCTCTGTCTCCTGGAGTTGTCCCCTGGAGGAGTTCTCTGCTTGGCATCTGCCCCAGCCAAGCTCTGGGCTGGACCTGCATGGGGCTCCCCTGGGCTCCCACTGTGTGCAGTTGCAGCTGTGTCACAGGGACAAAGGCAGGGCACAGAGCTCTGGCTGTGATGCTGGTGGACTCATCCACCAACTCCTAGCCTTGTGTTCTCAGGGCAGAGGTAGTGTTTCTGGTGATGCCCATGGCTAACATGTTACTCCTCTTTCTATCACAGCCACACCTAAGAGGCCCAGTAAGCCGGCCGGTGGGACAGGAGGGAGAGGTGAGATGTTCTTGGCACGTGTTGTTTCAGCGAGTGTCGGCTGTGTGCTGTTGGCAGCAGCTTGGGTGCCAGAATCTTGGTTGGCAGTGAACCACCTTTTGGTTGGCAATAGGCTGTGCTGCAGTGGCTGCTTGTGCTGCCTGAGCTTCCCCTGCCTGCACTGCTTGATGGTGCCTTCTCCACCATCACGGCGCAGCCGCTGTGTCCCTTGTGTCTTCTCTCTCCATTGGCAATGCTGCACACCTGTGCCTACGTAAATGCACTATTGAGGTTTCTGTCTGTTTTGAAGGCAGCCAACATGAGAACATTTATGGCCACAGCTGAGTTCTGCACGCTTTGCAGTATTGTAATGGATTTGACACAGGTCACGGCTGAGCTGCACCGGCTGGCTTTGATCCTGGGGAAGAGCTTTTGCTCCAGGACATCCCTGGCTTTCACCAAACATTGCCAGGCATTTTCCCATCCAGGCAAAACCACCTCCAATGGTGGTGGTCAGATCCCTGGCTGCCCGGATCCAAGCTCCGGCCGCACTGGAGGATGCTCATGCCCGGCCCTGGCCACGTATCCCTGCTCACACGCCGAGCAGTGCCATGTCCCAGGGGCTGCCCACACAGAGCCCCAGCACTCAGGCTCACCCGTCTGCTCTCTCTACAGACTTTGACCTAGCTGATTACTTCGACAACCCAGTGGAGCCCACCAACAAGCCTGCCAGGCCCACTGCCAGGCCCTTCCCACGGCCAGGGAAGCCAGGTGCGTCTCCCGGCCCGTGGCTGCTCTGTGGGAGCTGGGGCTGCGTACAGCCGGGCCCTTGTTGGGTGCACCTTTGGGAGGGTAACAGCATTTTGTTCTCTCCCCTCTGTGGCACTTTCAGACAATGGCTTTTGGGATGTCATCCGCACCACCACCACCAAGCGGCCAAAAACAACACAGACCCCCCGCAAACAGAACCCAGGTGAGTGCAGCTGCCCAGCCACGCTGTGTCCAGCCCCACTTTGTTCAGGTGAGAGCTGCAGAGGCCTCAGAGTAACCGTGCCATGCAGGAGCACAGACATACCTGTGGTGGTGGGCAGTGCTTTGTCAAAAAAGTGCTCCCAGGCTCAGCATCAATTTCAGGTGAGATGAAACTTATGTATGAGATAGCAAGCAGGTCGAGATGGTCAGGCTGGCTCCGTTCCACATTTTTAGCTGCTTTTTAGCAAAAGCAGTCTGAAGCTGTTCTGTTTGAGCTGAGCTCCTGACCTACTGCACTCCTGAGGGTGCCAGCTGCGTTCTGCAGACACCTGCTGCAGGGCAGGGCAGTGCAGGACAGCCTGCCTGCCAGTGGGCCCGTCCTGCTGCCTGCTCTCCCATCTGGTCTGTCTGTTGTCAAGCACATGAGCCACTACACAGGGCGATTCCTGCATCTGTTGCAGCAGCAGCACTGGACAGGAGCGTTTCCTGGACTGATTACTTGTCAGCATCAAGGAGGTTGCTAGAGCTGCTAACCCATCTTGTTTCACAGGGAAGAATCCTTTGGATCTGGACTTGGCTGATGCCCTTGGAGATAGGGACGATGCGAGGGATGGCAGGCAGCCGGCTGTGAGGCCGGAGGAAGGTACATGGGTTTCCCTCTCCCTGCTGTTCTCACCACTGTGTGTTTCTGGGCCCTGTGGGAGCCCCCCAGCACTGGAGGCTCACTGCGGGGCACCCCTCCATTAAACAGTAGATCGCTACCAGAAGCTGGAGATGAGCAGAAGCGGATCATGCCTTGTCTGAGGCTGAGGGGGTTCTATTGCGTTCCCCTCGTCCCCGTGCCCAACGGCTGTTTTACTGAGTGCTGTTGGGGTTTGCAGTCATAGCCAAGACGTGAACCCAGGGCAGGCTCGGTCCTGGCACAGCACGTGCCGAGGGCCAGGGACTTTTTTTCCATCTCTGAAATGCTCCGGTGAATGCGTCATTTGTCTGCAAGGATTGCTCCCTTGAGCACTGCTGCTAGAAAACAGACTTTGCACGGGTAGTTTATGGATGTCGAGATGGCTGTATGCCCTCCTCACACGTGTAATTAATAGCCAGGTACTTTATTAGGCTGTACTAACTAGGTGACTTGTCTGCACTTTTGGGGTCTACGCTCTGACTGCAAGGCAGGAGGTGTTGGGTGCTGGAATGCAGCACCGTGGCCAGCTGGTTCTGTGGCACATGGCCACGCACTGCCCCAGCATCGCAGAGGGTTTCATCTCTGCTGGTTCTGTTCTTGCTTTTGTTTTGTTTCTTTAAAGTTTACACTCATTACTAAGCCCATAAACCACTTTTTTTTTTTTTTTTTTTTGGTGAGCTGGTGAGTGTCTCCCAGGCTGGAAGGGCAAAAGTTCAATGGCTCCATTAATGCCACTGCCAGCTCCCACTCCATGATCCTCTTTTCTTTCAGGCAAGATGTAGTCAGTTATTACCTCTTTTATGAGCTTAAAAGAAGGTAATTTGGGGTTGAAGATTCTGCTAACTCTGTCATTGTGAAGGAGGGGATCTGTCTGTTGACCCTGATCTGTTCTTGCTCATGGAGCAGCTGGAGCCACTGGTGGGAACACGCTGGGCCATGGTGCAGCTGCTCCTGCTGCACAAAATGCCCAGCAGAACCCCTCAGAACATCCACAGGGTTTGTAGGGGACACCGAGGGGAACACGGCAGCCTCAGCCTTCCTGTGGGCAGTACTGCTGGCAGCTGCTCTGCCAGCCACATGGTGCTTGGGAAGGTTCAGAACCCCCACAGCCCCATTCCCAGCCCCCCATGCTCCCTGGAAGCACCCATAGATGCTGTGACAGGGACAGAAACCGGGCTCTCTGGCCCCTTGCACCCTGAGCAGACCTGCACTCTTTTTCACTTCCCATTCCACTCGTTGCTTCCTGGTGGCTGCAGCACTCACCCCTTGGAGGGCAGCAGTAGGGATGATTTCTTTTTGCTCTCCAATCACAGTTTGTTGTTATTTTTCAAGGATTTTCGGACCGTGACCTGGAAGGCATTGTGGATGATGGCTACAGCCCTGACAAGAAGAAAGGTAGGGAGGGCCCACGGGTGGGTTGGTGCCGCCAGCATGGGGCAGAGATGGCCATGCCGCAGGGACCCCGAGGGCATCTCCCCATGGCAGGGAGACCCCACAGTGGGTCTGAGGGTATTGGCAGGGACGCTTGCTGTCCTGGTAGCAGTGGTTGGCACTGGTGGCCCTGGGCCAGCCAGCCCACGCTACAGCTACCAGCAGATGCCAGGTTGTCCCTCAGCACCTGGCAGAAGGAGTACGGCTGTGGGGTTGGAATGGTGCTTCTTGGCCCTCATCCCCTGCTGTGCTGACCCTGTGGGGCTGTCACCCCGCTCCTCATGGACACTGTCCCTCCTCTCAGGATGCGACCGCTGGTTTCAGGAACAGGAAACAAGCTGCACTTGGCTCAGCCTGCACAGAGAGCCATGGTATTAAATATTAAAGGCAGTCGAGTTAGAAATGGCGAACACCGCCAGCCCGGTCGACATTTAATGAATCACCGTGGCAAGGACAAACCGCACTGAAGGCATTAATACAGTGCTGACCTGCTTCTGTAATGCGGGATTTAAGCAGCTAGCTCAGAGCTGCAGCTTCCAGCAGCAGCCATTTCTCCCAGCTCCAGCTGTGCGCAGTTGTCCCAGCTTCACATGCAGCTGCTCCGGTGTCACATTTAGACACCCCCATGTCACGTACAGGTATGCCAGCTCGCAGCTCAGGCAGCTGCCCCCTCTGATGGCACAAGGATGCCACACTGCGATGAGGAGCTCAGTGCGGGGTGGGGTTGTGTGAGGGCCGGGCTGCTGACGGGTCTTTTCTCTTGCAGGATCTGGAGGCAACACTGACAGCCAAGGTAGGGCCATGGGGGCTGCGGGAGGAGCGGGGCCTGGGAAACCTCCCCACCACTCAGCGCCTTTCTGTGCCCTGCAGACAACAGGGTGGAAACGGGCACCATCGCCGGCATTGCCAGTGCCTTGGCCATGGCACTTGTGGGGGCTGTCTCCAGCTACATCTCCTACCAGCAGAAGAAGTTCTGCTTCAGCATTCAGCGTAAGGAGCCCCGGGTGGGGGTGGGAGGGCTGCCGGGTGGAGGATTGCAGAGTGGGACTTGGTGTGTGGGGACAGCCCTCCAAGTGAAGGCAAACCATGCATTGTCTGCCAAAGGGACTGAGAACGCATTGGCAGCGGTTGTGGCATCCCACCCGGCTGCCCTCGATTCCAGTTTGTACTGAAGTTCTAGCATATCCGGCATGGCAGCACTCAGCAGCAGCTTTCAGACCACAACTGTCTGCTGTCTGCCTCCAGCCTCCATCAGACTGCTCTGGCCATATGGGACTGGTGAAGGGTGAAGGAGTTATGCTTGGCTTTCCAGTTGATGAATCGATTGAGGCATGGGAACTAAGGAGTGTTGGTGGGTGTGATGTTGCTGCAGTTGCAGTGCTGTGGTGATCAGCACCTGCTCTTCTGCTCTGGGCCAGCCCCCAACAGAAGTGTTCCCTGAGAGCCCCGGTGAGGTAGCAGCTGTTTCGTACCCTCTCTGCACCTGGCCTTTGGGAAGGGTCAGTGGGGAGGGCTGTGCACAGCACTGTGGGGGCTTACAGGGGCACGTAGCCCTGCTGTCGGTAAGGGTGGGTGCAGCCAAAGGGCAGAGGTGCAGGCAGCTGGGAAAGGCTGCCTTCAAAGAAATCCCATGAATTCTCGTGAGAACCTCATGTGCTCTGGGGAAGGGTGTCTGGGGGCTGGAAATTTGGGAGGGAATCATGTTATTTTCCCAGTTGTGTCTCAACAAACAGGAGTGTTTTGGTATATTAGATCAGCGGGGAGAGTCAAATGAATGTGATGGAATGAAACTCCCTTGTATATTCCCTCCACTTAAATGATATTTTGGTAAGAATAAATAATTTTAAAAAAAGAGAGTAAAGGCTTTGATGAGGGGAAAGCTGAGATGCACAAAGTCCCAGAAAGGCAGCAGGAAATTAAAGTTAATTATAAAGGAGGATTAATTTAAGCCATCAGACACGGCATGCTGGGCTAATGTCAGGCCTTAGACTCCTTGCAATGCAAGACAGCAATCTGCAAGCCGTCAGCCACTGCAGAAATGGCTTTTCTCTGAAGAAGCAGAATGGCACTGGGTGTTATCCCAGCAGCATGCGTGCCTGGGGACAGCAGTGGGCCCACTGTGTGCCCTTGCCTCACGGCCATGCCCTCCTTCCTGGGGCTGATGCTGATGCAGGAGAGTTGGCTGAAGCTCGCCCATCTGAGCCAACCTCTGTGGTGGCTTGAGAACGCAGCACAGCTTTCTCAGCACCAGTCATGGTTTACCAATGTTTCTATGCTGCTGTTAATGCAGAGGAGTTTGCAAAATTGCAGTCTTAGCTTTCAAAAAACACAGGCTCGTTACCACAGGTTTTAAGGCAACAAAGCAAACAATTTCTGCTTTCTAACCTCCCACCTCACTCTCTTTATTGTTGCTTCTCAGAGGGACTTAATGCCGAATACGTGAAAGGGGAGAACATGGAAGCTGTCGTAAGCGAGGAGCCCCAAGGTGAGGCCTGGCCACAAGGGCCATGGGGAGCTCTGGGAGCCGCGCGGTGGCTCTGGGAAGGCTCCGCTCGGGTTGTGCTGCAGCTTTTTGTGTAACAGCCACCGTGGTGCTTTTCCTGCTTTATTACACACCAAGGGTGAGACACCAAGGCTCTCATCCTGCAAATGGCAGCAGTCGATGTTGAGCTCTGATGTTTTCAGCCACCAGCAGCGTGCTCCTTCCTTCAGCCGCAGATAAGGGAGGCTGCTGTAAAGGCTGAGGTTGGGTACAGCCGGGCGGCGTTTGGCACCTGTTGCTCGCGCTCATGTTCAGCTGTGTGCTGTGGCACTAACGGCTTTGTTTTCCTCCCCAGTTAAGTACTCAGTGCTGGAAACGCAGTCGGCAGAGCCGCCGAAACACGACGGTGCGAAGGCGTGAGGGCACGGCCCCCAGCCGCTCTGCTGGGAGGAACCCGCGGCAGCAAACACCGAGATCTCGCCTGCCTGTAATTTAGCTATTTATTTCATTTGAATCCAAAGCTGTTTGATGTGTCCTTAGGCTTGAACTGGCTTCTTACTGCTCTAGGCTTTAGGGTTAGGATGGCAGTATGTGTTTATTTTTTGTAATATGTTTACATGGAAGGAATACTGCAGGTTTGACTGCAAGTTGTATTCAAACCAGCAGCGGGTGCTTCAGCAGCAATCGCTGTGGGTAGAGGACGAGGTCTTTTGCAAGGACTGCTTACAGGTGTGAGGACAGCAAAGTGCCTGTTATTTGCAACCCAAAGCAAACCAGCCACCTCCCTCGTCAGTCTCCTGTGCCACAGTGCTGCTGCCAAGGCCTGCCCTCGCCGCCTTGGTGCTGCTTCCTCCTCCCCAGCCCCCTCGTATTGATGCCAAGATGTGGGGACAGGCACTTCGTGATGCGTTTTCCCAAAGCAATGGGAAGCGAAGTGGCTGCCTAGCGCAGAAGGAACTCCCAGTTTAGATGTAGCCCTGAAATACTTGCATTTTTTAAAATGTTTTGCAAATCCCAGATTGTGCAAATGTACGTGGACTACCAAAGCACTTCCTTTGATTCAGAGCTGTCAGGCAGATGTGACTGCCACAAGGCCTTGCCATGATCCAGGAGGTCCCTCTGGCTCAAGCCATTCTATGACCTTGTATCCCACAGCAACCTTCGAAAGGAAACGGCCCAGCCACGTTTTAAGTACTTTGTAACAGCTACTCAGCTCTTTGTGCTCTTCTCAACACTTGCATTTTTAAAGCCTTACTCTAGCTCTAGCAGAACAACTGCAGCATTTTGTAAGGGAGACGAGTTCTAAGGATACGTGGTGCCTCGTGTATCCAGAGCACTAATAGCAGTATTGTAGACTAACTGTCACTACTTCATTGTACAAAAGTGAGTGGGTTAGAAAAAATAGTTCTCAGCTGTTCTGAGACTGTAAGTCTCTGCTCCTGTGTAATGAGCAATAGCAAGAGAGAGAATGGCCTCATGCTGTGGTGGGGGAGGGTGAGGTTGGATGTTAGGAAATACTTCTCTGAGAGAGTGCTCAGGTGCTGGGCGGGCTGCCCAGGGAGTGCTGGAGTCACCGTCCCTGGCCGTGTTCAAGAAACGCGTCGATGCAGTACTGAGGGACACGGTTTAGTGGTGGTAGGTGGATGGTTGGACTGGGTGATCTTAGAGGTTTTCCAACCTTGGTGATTCTGCCATTCCGTGATTCTAAGACAGATGCAGAACACACTCCCTGCATTTGTGTACTCAAAGTGTCAGATATTTTGGGGAAATGATGGTTGGAGAATTCTGCTGGGCACAGGCAGGAGCTCTGATGCTAGGAAAGCCATGTTCCCAGGCTCAGGCCGTGCTTCTCCCTTTCCCACACCATCACCTGGCTTTCCTCTCTTAGCTGAATGGGTTTGAAAGCTGTAGCATGAAAAATGCTTTTACAAAATGATTGTACAGGAGGTGTCACAACACTGTATTGATGAGCACTAGGAGTCATTTTAGATTAGATCAGGCAAATATAACCCCATTTCTCTTAGCTGCAGACTGTCTGCATGTTTCCATGACTCTCTGCACACCCAGTGGATGGGACAGGGGGTGCTTAGGATTGCTTACAGGCCATAACCTTTAGGAAGTGGTTACAGCAGGACACAGAAGAAACACACATGTAACTCACAAGTACTTCCTCAGTTTAACTGAGGAAAAACAGCCCTTTCAGAATCCAGAAGCAGACAGCACTTAAAAGTGCTTCTTTCCCTCAGGCCTTTCTTACGACTTCAGTGAAAACGTATGCCTTAACGTAACTTCAAGGTTTGGGGTAGGTGGAAAAATGTAAACACGCAGTGAAAGGGATGACATTGTCAGAAGTTTACAGTAAGAGAATTAAAAATCTCTCTCTGGGACTTAGGATGGGAAAATACTGACAATACTGCAGATAAGAAAATCTCGTCCCCAAAGCCGTGATTGCTGAGTGCCAGCTGAGGCTCCCCTGGCTTCATGCAGCCTGCTTCCTCCTCGGTCTGCCTGGAAGGTGGGTGGGAGATGGGGGGAGCTCAGACCTCGCCCCTTGCTTCAGGCATTGCAGCGATGTAACGCTCAGCTGTATTTTCCTGGCAGTGAAGGAAGTGCTGAAAGAAGGGACGCAGCGCTCGCCGCTGTAGCCATCTTCATTTCACTGGTACCCATTCACTTTAATTCTGTGAACGTGGCATTTGTAAAATTCTTGCACTTTAATTCTGTGAACGTGGCATGAACTTTCTTGTCCTGTACTTAAAGAGGCAGTGAAACAAGTGGAATACCAGGATATTATTTTTTTCCCCAAGTCCCAAAGCGTACACAGAGCTGACTTGAGAGCTCATGGGAGGTTTGCTGTGGGCTCTTTGCTCATGACATCTCACATCTCCAGCTTTGCTAAAGCTCTTTCTCACAGCATGGTTCAGAAAAGCTTTCACAATTACATAGAAAGCAGAACTGAAGGGACTTAACCAGCTCTTATCCCACTGTTTACCAATGGCTTGCATTTTCCTTTGGCTGTACCATAGCAGGTTCTTCATTTTAGAATACTGTGCCATTGACTCCTTCAGTTCAGAATACCCTGTTGTGAGTTTTTCAGATTCTTTTTGGTGCTTTAATAAACTCAGTCATTTTCTCGCAGCCTCATTAAGGAATCCCAGCAAGTGCTGCTCTGCCCTTGTTCATTACTCATTTGTTGTAGCAGCAGAATTGCTCCACTGTACCATTTCAGATCCTGAAAAAGCAAAACGATGAGACAGGGTAAGGCCTTAACATTTGGTTCTGTAGTAAAAGTGAACAAATGAAGTTCAGAAACAAATCCTTATCCAAAAGCAAAGCATATTGCTGACTGCTGCAGAAGCAGTGTATAGCAAATGAAGGCTGAATGTTCTGCTGTGAAAAGACTAATTCTGCCAACACTGATGTATGCATGTAAGGGTCAGCGGGGGGAAAAGATCAGAATCTGACTTTTGGAAAACATTAAAACAAACTGTCTACTAAGGCATTATGGACATTTTTTTTCTGTGTTGCAAGTCAACTGCAAATGGCACACCATAGCTTTCTATACATAACCTCTTCTACAACGACACTGGAGACTTCAGTAAGAAAACAGTGGAAGGAACACCCCTCCCAATGCATCCCAAAATGTCTTTGTGTGGAAACACGCATCATTAAGGGACCGTAATGCGATGGCAAAAGTTCAAGGACGTAAGCACACACACGTGGTCATCCCTCTCCTCCTCAGGCCCCTGAGCTCAGGCACTGCAGTGCTCTGCTGACTGCGCTCACTGCTGTCAGCCTGTTGCACCACTGCAGGTTTACATTTTCACAACCAGTGAACAGATCTCCCATGCAATGTAAATGAAGGTTCTGTGTAACAATTGCTTAGCCTGACAGGTTTCAAACTACCTCCTTCTCCCAACTCCTGGTAGAAATAAAATCCCTTCTTCCCAACTGCACATGGTTGGCCTGGCAGTCAAGGGCTGCCTGAGGTAGGATATCCAGATGGGATCTCTCAGCCACCAGCAGCACTCCTTTTTGCATCTTCTGCTACGAGGCATCCTCACCTGGGCAATATTCTGAACCGCCCGCTTTACCCTGTCCTCAAACCACCCAACTGCGAGCTGCTGATGGCTTATTTATTTCCAGTCCTGAGGAACCAGCCATTCCTGGCACTGCTAAATACAGCACGTGGCTTAATACAGCTTTTCTTTCAAACCAGGGGAGAAGTCACTTTCCTTGTTTCAAGCACTAACTGCTTGCAGGGGCTGCCTGTGAGGGGAACAAGAAGGGGTGGATAAGGCTGCTCACCAGCTTCAAAAGCCGCCTTCCATTTTTCTGACACCTGAACACTGACACTTATCTACAGAGGAGGAAGAAGTGTAATTAAGCCCTGAAACAGGACTGAAGTGGCAAAGTGTCTGATGCTGATGATGCACAGTTAACTTCACAAGCAAAAATTGTTTCAACTGTTTCACGTGGCTTCAGTCTATTCTGGTATACCGGGCTGACATCGTTGGCTCTCTCAAGTGCGAAACTGAACTGCTTGCTGTCCTTCTGCACGTTCCCTTTACGAGGAGTCAACAACAAACAAAGCAAAAGAAAATGCAGGCACTGAATTAGAGTTAGCAGTACGGGTGCATCAAGCAGGAAGCAGCATTCTGCTCTTACTGCAAACAGTCCGATGCTGCCTTATTAAAGATTAAAAAAAAAGATGGACATTGTTAAATCAATAGGAAAAGACATCTGAATATTGGGAGACAGACTGAATACAGCCTACTGACCACCTCTGTGGTACAAAACTATGCGTTAGCTACCATGTCACCTACACAGAATTTCTGAAAATCACCGCATTAAGTGTCCATGTCCACATTACAGCAGGATCCTTGCCCACCCCTGCAGTCAGGCAGATGCCCCGAGCTGCACTGGGACCCACGGATGAACTGGCAGCAGCAGAGGTACGAGGGAGCCTTTGTGGCACAGCACAGTTCTCACACTGCAGTTCTAGGAACTCAAGCTTTTAAAATCTCACAATGCCTAAGCTAATCCGGTCAGCACTTCCACAATAATTACAGAGGAAACACTGTGACTATGAGCACCAATAAAGAGGAAAACTTCAAAAGATTTTCCTTAGTGCTGCATTTCAGAGATAAAATGCTTTGCTTTAATGTACAGTTAAAGCGTCAGGGAAATCTGAAGCATGGTAGTTCTGTTCAATCCCAGCTCAACATATCTTGGCAATGTAAAACTCACTGCTGCCATCACTTCAGCAGAACTTTTTTTTCTTTTCTTTTAAAAACAGAGAAACATTACTCACCTATTCATAAAAAGCATGAGGCTCATTAGGAGATGCCACCTTGCAGCAGCCTGTACTCAGTTCCTGCAGGCAAATAGCTGTTACAAAGTGCTGCATCACAGAAGGCACACCCAGCCCTGCATGGGAAACTTGGAGTACAGTCAGTGCATCTGCCTTGCAGGTGGAGCTGCAGGCACTCACAGCTCACCGCCCTCATTTACTGCACGCTGCACATCTTAATGGTGAGAAACAGAGAAGTGCTGCCTCACATTAAGGGCAGAAGCACAACAGCACACAGCTATCACAGAGTGAAGCACTCCATTCCCATACAGAGCGTCACGTTCTTAACAGGGCTCAATTCCCAGCGGCAGAACTTGAAGCACAAATTGGAAAGCACACCTGCAGCGCTTCAGCACGTCAAGGAGAGGAACCAGAATCTCCCAAAACAGTGAGGAAAAGGAACAGGAAGATTTTCAGCATGCACCACTTCTGTGCCTTCCTACAGAGCCCATCTGTACACCTGGTACCGAGGCCACGGCACCGCCGTCTTGAAAAGCTGGATGTTACAGCTATCAAGTGCCTGTACAAGTATTAATGCCTTTGGGTACTGCTGTTGGGAATCTGTATTTTAAATGAAGACTGAGATGCATTATTCACTTTACAGAAAAAAAATGCTAGCGAGAGTTTAAAAAACAGCCAGCTGGCTTTATTCCAAGCAAACCAATTAAGCTCATATTATTTAAAAAACTTTGTCAAACAAAGTCATTACGAGTTAAGGTCTTTGAACGCGTTTGGGTAGGCAGGATCCGTTTTCTCAGAGCCTAAGAACATCAGCTGAACATCACACACACATATATGAACAGACATGCCTCTGCATTTTGTGTACAGTTTAAAATGAAACACTGCTAACAACACGTGGAGCGATACAGACTATACAATTTGCACAGCCGAGTGTCATTTCAACCCCCAGTGCTATTATTTGCTAGAAACAAACCCGTACTTTGAACAAGACCTTGATGTGATCAAGTCCACCCCTCACTCAGGAGGCTGAAGCTGAACAATAAACTAAACCATCAAAAGACTTTATTGCAACTTGTACAAAAGGCATTAAAAAAACTAAAATACATGCTTCACCAAATATATTACATCATACACGTCAGCACGGTGTATTTGACGAACCCAGTTTATCTTCATCCACTTTTAATGGCATATTCAGTTGAAATGCAAAACTGACTACACTGGAAAACATTACTTTAAAATCCATTTCCAAGTGCATCAATTTCCTTAAAAAACACAATTGCTCTACCAAAAAAATATATATATTGTATTACCGTGTGAAATACAGAGCTCCCATTCAGAAAAACGTCCTCAGTATTCTGTGTAAGCATCGTGTCCATTTCATCTGATTCTCTCAAGCAGGCATGGTACCCTAGGCAGTGTGAGAGGCATCTTTCTGTCTGCTTAGCAGATGGATTCCCTTTTGAGGATGGTTAAATTGTTAGTTGCTTGAAACGAAGTTTAATTTCACAATTGACGATTTAAGTAGAGATGTCAAAACATGTGGGGACTGCCAACAATACAAGACATCACATCTACTGAAGCTCTTTTTGGCCTCATTGTAGTAATATCAGACACAGTAAGGCATGTCGATCACAGCTGTCACAAGCCACTCAATCCCTGCGTGGTGGGAAAACGTTCTGCCCCCCCTTTGTATTACCTGACTTGAACTGTTTCACACAGCTTTAGTTACACATCACACAGAAGTGTGCACTGGTGTGGCTGAATGGGACGGAGATGAACCTCTGTCAGAGGAGGAGGACAGGGACCGTGTAGCTGCTTCCCGCTGCAGATCTTCAACCTTCTTCTGCAGCTCAGTGCGGATGGCGAGCAGCTCCTTAAGGTTCTGATGGATTGGAACCTGTGGGTGAAGAAAGAAAGGTTTACTCTGATCCATAATAACAAATTATCTTCTCAAGTAATGCTTCCACTGTGTCCCATGGTAACACCACGGATGCAGCAGCTATGAATCTCAGTGTGTCAGTATCTAGGCACAGTGGTTAGCCATCTGAAAGGGAACATTTTTGACAACTGTTCCTTCCTAACACCACACACCGTTGGCAGGAAGCCTGTTCAAAACACTGTTTGCAAACCGAGTTGTCGGGATACTAAAAAACATTCTGGTAAGGGTATCCCTATCCCTTACCATCACCACTTTCAGTTGAGCTTAACAATGCCTTCACAGAGAACTACTTCCCATGCCTGCTGGGACAGAACTCGCTAAGCAGAACTCACAAAGCTGGCTCCATAGGGAGCATCTCATTACTGTTCTAACCAGGCACCTTTCCAGGAGCCTGACCCCTCCAGCACGTTGGTGAGAAAAGCACAGCAGCCACGTGGATTGTGCTTGTGCTGGATCTCCTAAGCCACACACCAATACTCCTTTTGTACACGTGGCTCACATGGGTTTCTCCTCTGCTTCTGACAGTGGCATCAAGAACACTGGAGACTTTGGCATCTGCAGCAGAGTTTTGTGTGGTTGTCAGGTTTCTCCAGTACATTAAAATCTGTTGCAGACAAAGGAAGACTCGAGTCATGTTGCTTTTTGACCAGCTGGATCTTTTTTCCTCAGACAAGCAGAGAGAGGCTTTCCCTCATTTCAAATGCCACAGAAAGGCCAAAAAAGTTTGTCCGTTGCTTTCAATTTCTCTTATCCTCCATCATCTCTGAATTGTTTACAGCTTTTGGAAGGCACAATATGGGCAAACAAATTCATTGGGCTGACAAGGTAACCATGGGAAGACGTAGCATTGGGAAACTTGCAGACTGCTAGACATAGCAGGTAAGTGACACGTCAGGTTTCTGGAACACCTTCACCCAACAGCAGGGCTGGCATGCACACCCCAGCATGACATTCTCATACAGTGTTATGTGAAGAAAATCACAGAGGGTTTCTCACTATCAACACACAACTGAGTCACAACTCACAAGCCTTCCTTCCTCCTGCAAGCCTTGCCTACACTGCCCACAAGTTCTTTAGCCAGAGAGGCCACAAGTCCAAAGATGACAGCCTCCTTCACTAAGCAAACACAAAGCACCTCCTGGAGAAAGGCAATCTCATTCTTCTAAGGTGCTCTACAAAAAAACAAATACACCTGAAAATGTGACAACACCGAGCCCAGCTGTGAAGCTTCTCAAGATGCTGTGAAATGCACTACAAAGAAGACAAATAAGGGGTCTGGATGACAGCAGGGTCACCAGAGCTTTCCACTGCACAGTGCCCAGGCTCCCACAGAAGCATCTCCATACAGCTGCCTTTTGGGAACCAAAGCCACTGCAGAGCATGGCATGCTATGTACGTGCTCAGGAAGGGTCCAAGTGCCTGCACTGCTCGATCCTCCTGTGCTCTCCCACGACTTGATTCACATCTTCTGCCTCAGCTGAAGTGCTGCTCTCCCCAGGCTTACATCTCAAAGCGCGCCATCTTCAAGTAAGTTCTCTAAATAACAATAACGTTTTTAAAAGGCAGCACATATCTGAGTCACACAGGAAACCCTTCCATGCACAGGCTGAACAATTATGCACTCAAAAAACTAGAGTGTCAGGAAGAAGATTATTTTTCCACACTTAATTCAGCTTCTCTGTACAGCTATATAAAATTGTTGCTTAGATAACATTAAAATACTATTTTCCTTCTTGTGTTCCTGCTTTATTCAGTGCAGAGTTTGATGCTGCTCCACCAGAGAGCAGCTCTTCAATGTTCAGGGGTTTTTTTGTTGTTTTTTTTTTTTTTTGCAGTTTCTGACCCCATCCTTTATTTATTCTTCTGAAATTAAAATGCCCTCTTCTCCTAATGGACCTTCCTGTCCTTTCATCTCGCAGTGAGAAACAAACAGTGCCCAGCAGGTCCACACACACCAGCATCCTTCGTGACACAGCCTAGGCTGCCCCAAAGAAAACTGTTCCACAGAATGCGTCAGATGGGCTGCGCAGAACATAATGTACCATCATAACTTCACATACAGCATCTCTACCAAGAGTCAAGCTGAATGCTGTCACTTTCTCTTTTTCAAGTGGAGAAGTCTAGCTCTGGTTAGACTCCATACAGATTGCTTTGACTGCATACAGATTTCATACAGAAACTTCTATTTCCTCAGATGACGTTCCAGAAGCAGAACAGAAAGCAGAGAGCTTCACCTTGCTGAGCATCACCACTACTCATTCCTGCTCCCCATCAGTCGTAGCTCACTCATGTTTGTATCAAATCCATCTCCTCCTTTCTAACTGCATTTACTCTCGGCGCTTAAGAACGGACTGAGATGGCTGCAGCCTCAGCCCTCCACATCAGATGAATGTCTTTGAGGATACAATCAGCCACATTTCTGAAAGATTCTCCCTCTCAATTAAATCTCCTGCTTGCCCTAGAGATGGAGCATTTACAGAACAGCCCTTCGCCCCAACAAAAGGAAACCTGCCATACCAATATTTTCACATTTTTCTGAGCTGTACTCCCCTAAGAAACAAAGCCTTTGTGGATGAAGTTTACCAAGCAATTCAGGCAGATGCACATAGTTGATGACTCAGTACAAATCGTTTAAGTCTGGCAAAGCTGTAAGCAAGACAGAGTAGAGTCTGGAGGGGAAAAAAGGTCAGATTGAAATATGGTCATATTTTAGGAAGAGCACGTTAGATTCAAACACTGCAAAATATGTCCACATAAACATCACCATGCCATTTCATGTGCTAGTACAAACACAAATCTTTTTCTCAAGATTTCCAGAAAAAGATGTTGCTTTGCATTTAACACAGCCTCACATGCACACTGCAACGCCATGTGGATGCACAGCCGCAGAACACTAAGATTTTACACACTAAAATTCAGATACGTATCTCAATGTCTTGGAATAACGTTTCAAATTCAGCGTAAAGAACCTTTCACACTTTCAGAGCATTTCCCAACAGCTAGCAATAACTTATTCATTAGCGATAGGGGTCCATGCTTGAATCACATATGCACGGGGTTAGAAAAGCAATACAGGCAGCCAAAGGATAGAAAACAGAAAATACACAAGTTGTGTACTGTGCTGCTTTTCAGTGGGTTTTTTTGTTTGTTTTTAAATAAGGAGCTGCATATTCTCCCAGATATCTTTATGTCTGCTCCTGTAATTTCCCTTTCTTGAGAGAAAAAAAAGTTTACTTCCTTCCACTGTTCCTCCAGTCTTACTCCCAAGCAAACCTGTTACTGCCGGCGCTTCCTCACCCCACCTTGTGCAAGTCCTTGTAGATAACTAACTCCCCACCTACAGCTTTGCCATCTCACACCATTCTATTTCCACACAGTTTCTCTTAAAGAAAGCTTTCTTCAGAAGGCAGCGGGTCCAAACATCTTCTCAATAATACCCTAATGGTCTGCAGGAACAAAGTTCATCTTTGCTAAAAGGGAGAGCAGCAGATTCTGCAAGACCAAGAAGCTCAGAGAAGGCTGCTTATTGAAAGGCCTCGTTATCACCTTATCTCTACAAGCACATCCTCACACAGCACACGTCCTGCCTCCACGACAAGCTTTTATTACAGTCTTGTTAAGAAATCACGTCGCTGATTTGACAGATGGATTTGTTGGCAGTCTGAGAGCAGATTCACTGCATCCTCTTTCACTGTGCCTCTCAAATTAGGAGAGGGAGCTCCAAAGATGACCCTGGGCCCAGTACCCAGGTTTTGTGCTTTACTCCGTGGTATCTATGCTAGGCTTTCAGAAAGGCACGCAACCATTCCTTTGCAGCCTGTCCCCTCAGTAATGCTGCTAGGCAACAGCAGGCCACAAGGGCTGGCACCCAACCATCTGAGTTCCACTCCAGGTAAAAGAGCTGTTTCTGCAGAGCAGACATTGTGAAAAGCAACACTGCCATTCACATCTACCACAGCTAGAAAAATCAACCAGGCAGGGACAACGGAGTGGACTTCAACATCCCTAAGCAGCGGGGAGAAGGGATGGATCCTCAGCAAGTCTGACCTTGCTCCACACGTTTACCAAAATGCTGGTTCTGTCAAAGTCAGAGAGGTTACCTGCAGCACCTCAGGAAGACTTCATGCTGTTAGGGTTTGTTTTTTTTTTTTTAATTATTATTTACTGCTGTAATAATGACTCAGGAACTAAAAAGAACACGACTGAGACTTTATGTTGTCCCCTTCCCTAACTCATTATCAACGTAAATAATAAAAAAAAGGAAAACAACTTATTTTCTTCAGCAAAGTTCTCAGCATTCCCTCACTTTTAGACAATTCACGTTCTTGCCCATTTCAACACTCTTCAAGTTCCCAGTTCCACTTTTCTGTACCAAGCCGTGACCAAGCTTTGGAGCTGACCCTGCTCCTCGCACGACCTGCTCACTTCTGCTCTTGCACTCCTTCTTTGCCACTTAGTTCCTCTCCCTCCCCTTCCTCATCCAGGCCTGTACTGGAGGTGCCTTCTCCCTGGCATGAGCATTCTCTTTCCCTGCTAAGCCCACATGTGATTCTCTCTCTGCAAGTGATACTTGCAGTACGTGGCATCCTCCACCCAAGCCAATGAAAACCAGCAAAACGCTGCAAAACAGAGTGAGCCAAGCAGAGCCCTTGACTCAGGAAGAGCTGACTGTAGGTTCCCACTGACGTATGTCACTGGAATGAACTGGTTAAATGGGTGGATGTTTATTTTCCTCTCATTAGCTACAGTTTTATTGCTTGTTTCATACAAAACCAGATAGCTGCCTCTCCTACGTCACACAGATAAGGTGCCTACTGCCTATCGTGAGCTGAAAAATACTGAGACCAATACTGAGGAAACATCCTTTATTGCTTAAAATACCGCTGATATGAAACCATTTTTAATTGACCTGTGCACACTGAAAGCAGGCGTAGTGCAACTCTCAGAACACACCTCTCTGCACTTACAATAAATTACTCTGCCAGACAAGGTCTTGAAGGAAAGTGATTTGTGCTTTTTACCTTTATTTTTAAAATCATTATAGTCACACAGAAGCTACAATTACACTACACAATATACATGCTACAACACAACAACTGCCTATGGACACAAGGCAGCTTTATTTCCTAGTAGTTCCAAACCTTTCTCTTCATAGAATTACACAGTTCACTTTCAGTATTGGTTCTCAGGTTTTCATCTCCAAGTAACCCTTCAAGATCATGAAGTGCTTCTGGATAACAAAATTTGTCAACAGAAGGAGAAATACAAAAGAAATTATAATAGCTACTCACTTACTGTACTGCTAAGTCTTAATTGGATATCTACTGCATATCACTGCACTAGCTCAAGGACAGACGTTCACATGAAAATTGTTCAAAGTGAATGCATTTTGTCTTGTTCTGCGAGTATACTCTACCCATTTTAGCAACAGGGAAGAAAGGCTGCAGAGGAAAATGGTTACTTCAAATTCATTGCTTTTCTTGAGACTGTCAGTTTTTCCAAAAACCTACTCTGTGCACTGCACAGACAACAGCATCTTTCACTCAAGCTTTCAGTTCCTCTTCCTGACGAGCTGGAATTCTGACTTTCTTTTAAAACCTACTTAACAGTATACTCACAGAAAAAGTCAATCTCAAACGATGAAAACAGCAGTTTTCTGTAATAATCAATACTTCCCTGCTTACTGTAAAGGTATGCTCCTGGGAAGCCAACCAAACTCCCAGGCCTCCTGGAAAAGCAATGACTAGTAAATAGAAATTACAAAGCCTACCATGCAAGAACAGGAATGCACACTTGTCAAACTGTATAGATTTACAGGCACAGGAAACGTGACACGCTATGGACTGATGCCATTATTTGTTTAAACCTACACCTCATTTAGCTTTGACATCTGAAGGATTAGAGTGATGTTTTAAGGACCTGCTCTTCAGAACACGTTGGAAACTCCCCAGAATTAAGTTATTCATACCATGTTAATTTCTCCATCTCTGTGCGTAACCTGATGCAGGACTCATTACAAAATAGCAGGTTTTTTTCCCCTCAAATAACTACAGATTCTTTCAGAACATAGGAAAGGCAGTTAAGTCTGTATTTTACTCTTATCAGTTGAATGTGGAGGGCTCTATCTGCTGATCCAAGTTATGCACACAAGTCAGCCTCGGCAAACTATGGCTTGGACACGCAGATAGTGAGAAACGATCAGGACCAAGAGACACTTGCCTCATCAGAAGAAACTCTGTAGTAAATGCTGTCTTGAAATCCAGTTCCCCGGGGGGCTCTCAGCTAACTGACCCACGCAGCACCTCCTCTTCCTGCCATCTCCTGCCTCACTCTTCCATGCAAAGACAACAGGCTCAGAACCATGGGCTGTGGGCCAGCAATGCACTTCCAGAGCCGTAGGGCGGCTTTGTTTGTCCTGCCACCAAATTATCTTACAGATGTGTGTGAACTCTGCAAGTATTACAAGTGATGTCAACAACATCAGCAGAGAGACCTGCAGGGAAACATGTGTGAAGGCAGGTGGAACTGCTACAGACACTCTGGGGCCACACTGTACGTCCTGTCCCTAAGTAGCAACACAAAGCACTCCACAATTATGTCTTCCATTTCAATCAAAACTGATTTTCCAGTAACACTTTGCATGTGCTAAAGAGCAAATAAGAGGCTAACGTTGTGCTTACTGACAGGTTCAGCTGACGTTTAATCACTTGAATGCTTAACAAAACTGATTCTTTTGCAATTCCTATATAGCATAAAGAAGGCAGCTATCACTGTAACCTATCTGCACGCTTTTCAGATCATTTCTGAATACACCACGCAAACTGTTATTCCTGTTTTTTTTTGAAGCCAGCCTTTAAGTAGGAACAGACCTCCCCTGGCAGCTGCAGGAAGCTCCAAGGACTGCCCACAGCAGACAGCCCTATGTCACCAGCCAACCTGAGTTTCCAGTGCTCATCTTCAGTTAAGGATGGAACTCCACAGACACAAAAAAAGAATGTATTTGAAAAACTGAGAAGCACTCCTAAAACATTCTCTCTAGCACAGAGGCCCCACTTCCAGGAGAACAGAACAGAACTTGAAGAAAAAACTGCAGGTATAGAAAAACTAAAACAAAAAAATTAAAGCACGTTTAAGCTCCCTATTCCAAGGATTAAAATGCCATTTGCCAGAAGCCATACAAACAACTACACATGACTTAATGGGTGATGCAAATTGATGAACTAGAGTACAATCTTGTCCTCCCACCTTCCATAGCAAGACACAGCTTGAACTGAAAGGAACAGAACATTTACTCATGCACTGCACATATGAATGGCAAAGAGCATACTAGCTTGCAATGCTACCCCTGAAGAACCTCCCTGAATTGCCCAGGCAGACAACTAACTGACAGCTAGCAGCCTGAACTTCTCAGACTGCAGTAAAGAGGTCTGAACAACCACATGGGAAAAGAAAGAGAAATAAACGGCACCAGTTGAAAAAATTCAAAAGCATCATACTATGTTATGGCCTGTAGAGTCACCTGTAAACCCAGCCATATGCACCCACAGAGCACTCAACTCTGTGTACTAAGATTGAAAGAGCTTATCCTCCCCGTCACACAGAAATATTCACTTCTCCAACCCAAGGAAAGGGCAAAGAAGAAAAAAACAAAGGAAAAAAAAACCCCACTCATGCCTCTTCCCAGTCAATGAATTCAAATGCAACAGGACTAAAATCTAATTTTCTTGGGACAAGAAGTCAATAATGATGTAACACCTCCAAACTGAAACTGAGGAACACTTTATTTCACTTAGGAATTAGAATGACCTTGTTGAAGCAGAGTTTAGCATAAAAAGGAATCTGCAAAACCCACCCAGGTTTAACTTCAGATTTTCTAGGTGGCTCAGTGCTCAGAACCCTCTGCAGGGAAGCTGTGTGCCACCTCATTGCAGAGCACCTCCTGCAACACAGCCATAGTCCTAACCTGGGGCTCTTCATGCAAGTACCATCAATAGTACTAATTAAGCCACCCATACAACTCAGAAACGAGTATCACTCCATGTCATCTCTTTACCGAGCTGCAGACTGAGAGGCAGTGGGCACTGAGGCACACACTGCAGCAAGGCAGTTCTGGTATTTCCTTGTTATGTCCACTCTTCCCCACCACTTATCTCTCCTGCAGTTACTGAATTCAAATGCATGTTTACAAAGCCTGCTTTGCTCTCAGGACCTGCAGATCCCAATTAAATACAACTGACATGGCTGAAGGTCAATTCTACTAAAACGTGCGCAAACCACGCCAATGTTTTCCAGCAAACAGGTTCAGGGAAGGTGACGTTTTGCTAAAAAGCAGATGGCAATTTGACTTCAAAACTACAAAAACAAAAACAAAAGTTTCACATTGCTATAAATGGATACCTAACAAAGGATTACATCAAGAAAACAGAGCAAGTGTGGGCAACAGGGAAGTGCAAAGGAAAAACCTCAGTGAGGAAGCAAGCAACACCTATTTCTCCAGTACCTCACAGGGTACTGCTCAGATGCTTGGATCTCTAACCGCGTGCTGTCCTTGAAACACATCTTTTCAAACAGGCTCTGACTTGTGGGTGTCTAATAAATCTGAACCTCGCATCTCTTGCTAACTGTGAGAAGATGAAAGCAGCTTTCAAACAGTCACTCAGTGCAGGTAATTTATCATTAAGTCGCTTGGGGATACCTTGAAATGTTACCTTAATAAAGAGACAGAGTAACATCCTCAGATACATTATGGTTGTGAAACAAACCTAATGTACACTCTCAGAATTCTGAAGATAAAACACAGCATTTTTCTGATGAGATTTAGAGATTTGTCTGAATAGGAGACATTACTTCTAAGAACAAATGCTGATGATTCAAGGAGTACATTTCAGGAGCATTTAATCTTTAGCATGCCAGCTTGAAAACAGGAAGGTCAGTGGAAAACAAATACCTGTAGGAAAGCTTAGAGTCTGCAAATGAGTTGGTATGTAGATCAATTCCTTTCAGAAATCACTGCTGCATTTTATAACGTAATTGCCAAACAGCAAAACATAATGAAACTACACAAGGTTAATGCAACAGAAGCATTAAAAGTGCTGTAAAATATTACAGTAATCTTCTGACAAGAAAGAGTGCTTATGTCACCTTTCACAAGTCAGTGAAGTGGTACCACAACTATATTCTACTGGTAGCCTTAATGAACACTGAACATTTAACACAGTTTTAACATACCTGATGCCTTGTTTTAGAAAAAACATCTTTTTCCCCACCACCAACATTCAAAGAATACTTTTCTTGAATGAAATGGACCTTACAAAAACCAGTAATTTTATCTCTGTACTTTCAGGGAAACACAGAAGTGGAACCTCATACCTGAGGCCGCATCCTCGGGTTCCATCTGACATAGTAGTTGACCCACAGTTCCAAATGGTTCAGACTGGCAACAGGATACAGGACGTGGTTCTCATAGTTTACATAGAAAGGATTTGTGAATTCATCTAACTGACTGTTTATGTAGGACCACAGCGATACAGTCTTAGTGCTCAACTCCTGAATTAAAAAAATACAGAAAAATAAGTACATGGATTGCAAGGTGTTAAAATGTGAGGTCATTATCTAGACATCCCTATCTTTGTGAAGATTACCTGATATACTGCAATACTGCCCTCTGAGAACACTTGCTGACCACTCAGTGTTAAAGCTTTATCAAAACTTTTGATATCCTGTTCCCTTCCAAGGTGAACTGAGAAGGGAGACTGAGGCATGGTATTTCCAAAGACAATGAGTTCTGGTTGAGGAAGGGAAAGCTGTACTGGTCGTAACTTACTGCAGTGTCTGCAGCTCCTTAGACCTACAGTTATGTGTACGTGTGACCGCTTCAAAAAGATTCACAAACAAGTCAGCTTTGAAAAGAAAATCAGTGAGGAGAGAACGCGATTTGAAAGATCCAAAATAGCACCTGTGGAAAACAGCACCTTCCTTCTCCCACTCAAACTATCTGCTCCCAATATCTATTGGCACTGTGACTTAAAATTACTAGCTTTATTTGCACTTCTGAAAGTTCTATTATACTAAACATAATCAGCATAAACATGGTTAGATCAAGGTTTCAGAATGTGAGCCTCAGATTCATCTCGCAATTTTACACGTGTACAACGTAGTTAAGCATGTGCTTCTGCTACCTCTGTGTCTTAAACTGCATTTCTTTATTGAGAACTGCATACAACTGATTTACTGAGAACGCTGCTGGGAAGTTCTGCATTCGCTGAGAATGTTATTCAGCTCCACCTTGTGGAGTCTGCGTGCAACTTTCTCCTCTACGGAAGCAGAGACAAACCTGAAAAACAACCGGTCTAACTGCCACGGAAGAGCTACTTGTTCTGACACAAACATGAAGTGCCACAAACAAAAAAAAGCCAGAAGTGTAGTTGGAATACTGAAAAAAGCTTTCTTTTTTAAAAAAAGAAAAAAAACCACAACATGTTTTCCAAACTCAAAGCATTTCATGATGTCCTAACTCCATTCATTCGGGCATTTTAAACTTCCCCAGTCTCCAATCACAGGATCCATAAAATTATGTCCTGAAGTGACTAAAGCCACGCACAGGAGTTGCTCTGAAAATAGCACAGAAATGTTAATAGCACTCGATAATAACTACATAAAACTGAATGCTGGCTAGAAATATGTGAAAGTCAATTTTTTAAAATCCTCAGAACTGCCAAGAGGTAACAGCCAAAGAAAAGTGGATGGGATCTCACTTAATAGAGCTTTCATTATGTATTCCATGGAATTACATCTGTAATGCCCCCAAAGACTATGCAGGAAATTTATCAAAAAACAGCTCAAGTGTTCTCAGGTCATATGGCCGAAGCATTTCCTACAAAACCAACATATTAAATTGATTATTTACCTCTTTTAACCTTTCTTTTTCGCAGTTGCATAAGAAAGTCCCGAATAGGCAGCTATAAAGGTGATCCAGAATGGTGATCAAAAACAACTCGTTGAATTCAAAGGCTGCAGGAAACTTAAATTTAAAAAAAAGAAAGGTAAAATTACTCTAAGCTGTATTTTAAGCATCATGGTAAGGAAGCAACTAACAAATAAGAAATAACTAAAAGATTCAGGTAAGATTTTTTTTCCTGTTTAGTGATTCTATTCAGGAAAACCTGCAATAATACACTTCACCTGCAAACTTCTTCATATCCTCAGAGACAAACCCTACATTCATTATGCAAGTGCACAAGGATGCAAGCACAGAAACATTAGCTAGTGTGAAACTGGTGACACAAAGCAACTCATTGTGAGAAGCCCTATCTAACAGCACATGCTTTATTCCTCTATGATATTTAAGAGCTTTAGTTCTGCTTCTAACATGCAGTGAGCTGGATAATAAACACAAATGTACATAAAATACACTGGATATATATTTTAAACATTTCTTACATTTTTTACCCAAATTATGTCATTTTTCTTCATCTCACACCTCAAGTTTAGCATCAGCTACATATAATAATCTTTTAATCTCTCTGCCTTCTATATCAGAAAGTAAATTCTGGATATCCAAATTGAAAGAAGCGTTATTCCTGTGACACCACTGAACATTGTATTCACAAGCAGAGGTTGCCTGACACACTCTAGAACAAACATGGAAAATCTGAAAACACAGTTTACTTAGAATGCATCTTAATCAGTAGTGCTTCAAAAGTCAGGAAGAAATCAGTACAGAAGTGCACGGGCTGCTATCTATTCAGATGGAAAACATCCTTCAATCATTTATGATAGGACTGCATATGGCAACTGCTTCATATGTCAAAATAACTTTTTCTTCAAATGACAAAGGTCTCAAACACAGACATGGAACGATGAACATTTAAGAGAACAAACAAACAAATTCAGACAACTCAAAGACAATTTTATAAGCATTTCTCCCCTTGCCATGAGAACGAGCATCTTAGGAGACTGATTTTTAGGACAAACAAAAACATTTCTTTATTTCCATTAAAGGAGTGAATATTTTCACAAGTCTAGAATGCAATATTCACCACCAAGAATGTCCTCCTCTCTGCAAAACTATCTAGCCAGAAATTCAGACGTGAAGAAGGCAGCAGCCTGGGTTCAGTCACGTGCCACTGAGCAACACCACTGCCTTGGCATCAGTTTGAGAGCTACTTCTAAAAGAAAAGTATAACTAGGAGGAATAACCTAGCAGTCGGGACTGGGGATGGACTAGCTGATCCAGAAACTCCTCTTCAGTGCCACCCGTGATTTGCAACATGATATTCATGTTGAAAGGAAGGAGTTGAATAACGCACAACAATTGTGCTTGTATTTAAACCAGAAAGATCGATGTTTTAAGCAGTATTATTTTAAAACAAGATTGTTCTTGCAGTGTTTGACTTAAATCCTTCTTCTTCTAAGGCTTCTCAAGCTAAGAGATACCAACTTTCAATGGAGTAAGGAAACCACCAATATGGTGACTTACAGAATAAACAGAGCCTTCTTTCTGACCCTGCTATGGATGAGGTACAGCTCAGCAGCGTGCAGTGCTCACAGCAGAGCTTCCTGTACAAACCAGCAGTTTGCTTGACTTTTTTTTTTTTTTAATAAAACGTACAGGATGTTAAATAAGATGCAATTTAAAATGATCAAATTCTCTTCTTCAGTCGCGTGCAGAAGTTATCACTAATACCCTCTCTTTCAAGAAATGCCGCTCTAACTCTTCTACAGTACAACAACATTAACAACACAGCTATCATTTAAACAAAACCTAGGAGTGTAACCTGCTGAGCAGATCTGCTGGACATAGCCAGCACCGCTCGGATCTCAATCTCCCACACCCAGAGCAGCGAGCACATACGTAACCCCAAAGTCACTGGCAAACGATCAAAACGAAGTTTGGAAGTAACTTTGAAGACAAGGCCTCTCCTAGAGGAGCTCTCCTTAACCAAAAGCACTTAATGAGCCTCGTCACATCAGTGCTCTGCCATGGCTCTGCCTGCACTAATCAGAGGCCACCGACACGGCCGCTATTCCGACCCAGCGAAGCATATTCCGAATTCCATACATCAGTGGCTGCGCTCCAACTAATTTATTAATAAGTGATAGCACTTATTGAAACTCTGTCTTTGAATACAAGAGTTGCACTGTTGGAGCCGATGTTTCAAGACTGCAGAGCTTCTGTTACTGCCGCTGAAAAATCACTGACCTAAAAATTCTTTCCCCTGCAGTTCCAAGCCCATTAGCGTCTGTTTGAAGATTCAGGTGGAAAAATTCCCCAAATGAAAATTTACTTCTTGTCAAATCCACTAATTGAGAGAGAACATATGGGTCATTAAAATCTCCCACTTGATGCTTCTGGAAGGTTTGTTGTTCATTTTTCTCTTTTTATAAAGGAGGTACTTAAGAGAAGAATTCCGTTGCATAAAACGTCTGATGATGCCAAGTGATACCTGACTCAAAGAGATGCAAGACAAACGTGCTTTTCCATTCTGTGATCAATAAACCAGTTCTGTACCACGGCTTTTAAACAAAGTTTAAATATTTTGCTGAACATGCTTATGACTGTGGAACTGGGCTGAACCAGGTTGACCGGGCAGGACACCATCAAGTGGTGAAATGAATTACTGAAAGGAATGCAAGAAGAACCTCCAGAAGCCAGTGGCATCTGATAACGAACACAATGCACCTTTTTAATCAACCTGAGATGTACCTTTCTTTTACGTGGGTACCATGCATTAAAGGTAGGAAGGTAATTCAGCTGCATTACTACCTGCCAATCTTGCAGGTGTTTTTCATTTTCATTAGGTAACACAGCCATTCCAACTTGAAATCATCTTTTTTTTTTTTCTTTTTTTTTCTCAATCTGCTATCAATGTATTTCTCTCAAACTCCCTAATAATGTATTAGTTGTCATGAAGATTGTAAAAATCTGGGAAAATATTAGGCTGTGAAAGACTAAGTTCCATTGTCTGAAGCTATCCAGAGGTCTGTATCCAAGCCCAAGTTAGAGATTCTCGTAATATGTTAAGCTGAATGCTTTAAGAACTAAATACTCAGAGCACAAAAGTAAATTTGCTTGCTTAGAGCCCATGCCCAAGCATGAACCTGAACACACATCCCCTCCCAAGCAGTGACACTTATTAGAGCTTTGGAACATGTCTCATATGTTTGCCATGGATTCTGAAGCAAGAAACTTAACACCATGTCATAAGCAAGCAAGCTTCACGAGGATGAAATAGAATCCTGGTTTTCCCAGGTGTATGTCAAGGCAATTGCAATCTTCACACATATTCTCTAGGTGCTTAAGTCAACTAAAAAACAAGTGGCACAAAACTTCCAAAGAATGTGCTTTCTATTTTGTTATGCTGTAACTTCAATGACTTTCCAGTGTCACTGTTGTCTATGAACTTCCCAACAGTTTTTGGATCCAGGTTTTGAACAGATGTGGTATTGGCTAAGTGTTCCATAGCTTCCCCATTATTATTTTATCTCAACAAGAGGCAACCAAACTGTAAATAGCAAGAATCGGAGGCAGAAAGGGAGAATACAAAAACAGAGGTGGTGATCTTAATTACGGATCTCCCCAGAAGATTTCCGCTCTTACCAGGTGTTTAGAAGTCTCTCTTTTTGCAATTGTTATTAGCCTTTCTCTGAGAGAGGGGCAGAATTCCTCACTTATTTTTCTCCAGCCTTAATAAACAGCACATTAATGCTGAAATACAGATACAGAGAAAGTCTTCAAGCAACTCTGAGCAAGGGCCCAGTACTGCAGCGGGAAGCTTTCCTAACGCACGTCAAATACACCCTTTGGAAAGAAGCACAGTGCACCATTTTCAAAGACCACGTTCACAAGAGCAGCACTGAGGTGTTGTGGGAGCGCTCGCATTGTGTGGAACCAGACTCTTATGGAACCAGACACTTATCTTCCTTGCCTCAAAACAATTCACATGTGCTATGCAAACTTCCATACATCTGTCTTTTACTGTAACACTAGTAAGACCTCAGAAATATATTCCTAAACACCTTACCTGCTTTGTCATTTGCCAAACACAGTCAATGAACTGAAGGAAAATGGGAGACCTGTCTGCATCGGCATGATCGTCCCCTCCGTGTCCCACTCGCTGAAAGACAGAACGAATTTTCATTTCTGCCCAGTCTATTTACGGTGTTGTTTAAAGACGATACATTACAAAGATGAACAAGACAAACAAATTTTCCATAATGCCAACCTATGTTTTTCAACTGCTAAAAATACTCCCCAGTGTTTGCTTATGGACATGCTGCTGCTGTTCAGAGCTCTCCCAGTCGTTTCCTCCATCTTCCAAAGTGAAGCTGTTTATGGGATCAAACTGATAGGTATTCAGTGCAACTGAATCAATGATGAAACTTCCATATCCACTTGCTTAAGTATGTATGATGTCTCCTGAAACACTCTCAGATGCCAGAAGTGTCACTACATTATGCTTTTAAAAAAAATTACAATTGAGATATTGTGCCCTAATTCCCTGCTAGCCCTTGAGTTGAATGAATACTGCAGGAACTGAAGAGCAAAGTGATGAGAAAACATACTACTCCAAATTAAAGAGCTGAAGGTGACAAATAACATATGAACTCTTTCACCTTACCATTGCAAATCGGTGTCCAAAGCTTATCCATTCCTTTTCTATAAGAATTTCAAAGCCCTTGATAGTTCTGTAATAGCTGTCCAGCATGAGCATAGCAAGTGCAGTGAGCTGTGCTGTTCGATCCCAGCCATCGCTGCAATGTACCACCACAGAAGTTTTACCAGATTCAATTTTATCTGCAATTCTTACAGCTCCGGCAAGAAGCATCTTAAAGAAATAAAAACAAGCATATTAAATGTAAACCAAAACTCCACCGAAAAGCATGATTTTATATTTTTAACATCACATATTTGAAATCCACAGATTAATTACACAGTTATCTGGACAACACTGTGTTAAATCAGAGACTTTCAAACAGCAAGGCACATACACCTGGAGGGACAAAAGCCAGCTCCCAAGCACAGGCACGCTGCTGTCCAGCAGAGAGTTCTCCATTATCAGTAGCACACGGCAAGAGAAGTTAGCAACCCCTTTCACTAAATGAAAATTGAAATTCTTTATCATTAGGAAAATAGACACAAACCCTGTAATCTACCCCAAAGACAAAAGGTTCAATGTGATCAAAGTTCATCTTCACAGGAAAGAATCACTCCTGTGTTCCTCAGCTTTCAGTTCTTAACTGCTGGCACTGGAGGAAGGGACAAACCACTGAGCTGATCTCAATCAAAACACAGCCCAAACAAAACCAGGGACTGCTGGCTGGGAGCCTGCCCTGATCTGCTGGTGCATGAAGCACACACAGCATGAGACCCACAAGCCATGAATAAGGCCATGAATAACCTGGGCTCAGAAGCACGCTGGGGGAACAAAGGAAGAGATGGCAGAGAACTGAAATTCACTTGTGTGAACTTTGTGTTTCTGTCTCCCACACAAATCCTTCCCTTGGTTGTCTGCTGCTGCTCTCCTGTTGTTTTTTCTTTTTTTTTTTTTCCCTCTAACATACTTGAATAATCTCTCTCCTATGAAGGTTTGTCCCTAAACCACAGCCTATCATGGCACTGATAAATATGTGGGGAAGAGAAGCAGCAGAATAGGACCCCAGAAAAATTCTCTGCATTCCAATGTGAGAAAACAGAAAATTGCTAAACATTTGCATTCTTCCCTTCCTGAGCACGTGAAACATCTTCTGGGAAGAAGGAAAGCTAAGTTCAATGCACAAGTGCACAAGGCCAGTCTTCAAAGCAATTGCAAGACCACGCTACACAGACAATCATCTTTTAAGGGAAAGGATGCCAGGTTGGAAATATCACGAAGCACTACAAAAGCTTGTACAAGAGAACAGAGCTTGTAGACTGAACTAGTTAATTGCCATTTACTTCAATCATGAAGCTATGGAGATGTTAAAAGAGTTTGGTCTTCAACATAAGCAGGAAAATTATCTATAAAATGTGCAGGTATGCAAGAGTTTGCTCTGTTATCCTTATATTACATAGGTGGTAAAGCTGTGGATCTGCTAATTGTTACAAGTCAAATGAATCAGGAAGAGAAGGTAAGCACCCAACCCACTTACTGCAGCAATGGCAGCTTTCAGGAAATCAGGTTGCAATTTATGCTGCCCACACGGTAACATGAAGTACTGTATAAGGGGCAAAGGCATGAAGACTGCCTCATGTTTACCAAATCTTCTAAGTAATGTAAGTTTCAAACTGCTAATGTCATCTGTGAAATGATGGTATCAAGGTTCATCTCTGATGCCATGCAAGCTCAGAGACCCCACTGAAACCAGTAACAATGAAAGGTGATCAGTGCATAAAAATCCTCTTTTAAAACTCGATGATCACATTTAAAGCCAGGCTGATTATTAAAAAAATCTTTCCAGATACTCAAGATTCCCAAATCCCCTTGAAATAGTCAACTTCAAGCCAACAGTGGTCCGAAAAGAACATAAATTTGTTTAAATCTTGTATAATAATGTAAGCATTTGCTCCCTCTACTGGTTCTCCTGCAGCAGTTAGCAAGTAGCTACTGAATAACTGATTAATTCAAAGCACGTTTGCCATGAGTGACATTTGAGGCAACTGCTAAATGAGACAAATTCCACTCCACCCATATTCATCATAAACAGAGGAGTGAGTATGATAATGAAATCATCTATTCTAAAAGCATTTCAGAGGTTAATGAATCAGACTGTAGAACTGTGTGATTTATTTTAGTATTACATTAACTAATAGAGCAAATTATAGCTCAGTGCAACACAGACTGTGAACAGCCCAGGAAAATGTAGGTGTTCGACACATGAACACCAACACTACACTGAAGGAGGGAAGGATGAGCAAAGACTGCTGCTTCTGTGCTTGAATTACTGCCAAGAGGACTTCACTGTAATCTGAAGTTCCCAGGGCAGTTTTCCAAGAAGAAGGGATAACCCTGGACTGCTCACAAACATTTTCTCTCAAGAAAATAAAACCCAGCCCAACACCAAATATGATACTGAGCCACAAGGAGTTAACTCACTACCTACCAATACGCAGAGCCAGTTACTATGGAATGGATCAACTTCAGTTCAAATGCTAGGCTTTAAGTGACTCTTCAAAAAAATTATACTGATCAAAGATTGGAGACACTGTTCTAATAACATTTTCAGAAATGCAAGTAAATAACACCATTTAAAGGCAATTTTTTCACACTTTTACCCTTATATATTCCAGCCAGTGCGTGGAGTCCACGTTTGATAACCAGCGCGTCTCATCGATAGTAGGGTAAACTATTTCCTTCAGCTTACGCAGGGATTCCCTCATCACGTGAATGTTATGAATCTCCAGAAAGACCAGCTCTGCGTTTGGGTAGGCACTTTCACTCTCATATCCTCCGCCCTTTGCCTGTCATATAAAAAGTAAAAGCAGACAAAGAAAAGAACACGTACAGGACTTCAGTATAAGGCTGAAAGAGTTGCTTCAGTTAGGTCTTCTCTGGAGAGAAAGGATTATTCTAGCACTATTAAAAACACCTTCTTGCTTTTGCTTTCTCTGAGAAGTGCTAGGAGTATATTTTTTAGACTGAAGAAATCCTGCACTGTAGTGGGCTACATTTGCTAATACAGCTATGCAGTTTCCTCTTGCTGTCACTGAAACCTTCATCCTTCTGCTGGTGTCACTGCATCCTTTCTCAGGAACATGCTCACGCTGCCTTCAACTCCAACATACTCCAAACCACTTACCTCCCTTCCCACGGCTCTAAATAAAGATCCCTGTTTAAATTTCTTTTCACATCGAATTCTCTGTACCTTCATATCCTTTGCTCAATCTTCAGCAATCTCTGGAATAAAGACTGAACCACCACTACTGTTTATGGTACCAACCTACCTTGTTTGTATCTGCAACACTGTTTTGTCTGGCATCAAAGATGATAAGTTTATGTGATTGAGCATTGGCATCCATAATTGTCTGCAAGTATTTTTCATCCTCTTTACAGTGCTTATCATTCGGGCCTACCAATGGCTGGCTGCACCGTGTTATTGTTGCTTGGCTCTCCGGATGAATCCAGGATAACACCTGGGATAAAGCAAAACTCTTTTAGCTTACTGTACTAATGTAACAGCAGCGAGCCAGAGTGCAACCAGACAACCACTGCCTGCATGGCAAGGAAGATTCCTATGGGACATTAAGAAAAATTTCTTTACTGTGACAGTGGTGAAACACCAGAACAGGCTTTCACTGGGAGTCTACAGACCTGTACAGCACTTAGCAAAGCAGACCCACAGCATGAACACTGTCACCCCCTCACATACTTAAAAAGGACTTTTTCACTACCTGCAGAATATATTCATTCTCAAGAAAACTGCCACGGCTGCAACACATTCCATACCAAATCAGAACACAAGTTAATGAACAAATTAGCTTCAAATAATACTCCAGCCTAGAAGCATTAACTCCAAACAAAAACAGCACAATAAACAGCACAATAACCAAGCAAACTAAGACTCACACTTCATCTGCTTTCTTCAGCTCTAAACTCATGAATCCTAATTCTTCATTCTTTGCTCCCTTTTTAGAAAGGAAGTGGGCCAACTAATGTTAAAAAAAAACACTGAGGAACTCTGATCATTTCTTAGAAGCTAGACAATACACAGAGCACTTCCATTTCCTTGTGCAAGTTTCACTTACTGGCACTCTGCCTTTTGCTCGAAATGCTGCCACTTTTGAGAGGTCATCATCTTTTACACTGGTTGGCACAACAAGAACAGAAGGATATGTATCACAAAGCTCATAGGTGCTGTTAATTTTTGATATTTTCCAACTCTCATTGGGCAAGCCCTGTAAGAAAGCAAAACATTTTTTCTATTTTTCAGGCTAGGTCTGTACTTACTTGTGCTCTGTAAGGAAAATTTTGACGTGCTACACTTAAAAAGAAAAGCATGCCTACATTTTTATCTAATATGAGCTACAAATTTTAGGCCCTCAGATTTTATCATAAGTCAATACAATGAAAGACTTTCCTTTTTATTATCTTTAAAACTGCTATGCAAAACAACCATTTCAATAGACATTTCAATTTCAGGTATAAGGTGATCATACAATGAAATATTAATGTTGCAACTGGGAAACCAGATTTACAGTGACAAAGTCAGGCTACTCCTTTGTTTAATCCTGCTTACTCACAAGCAAATCTTCACAGAGCCTGCATTTTCATAAAACATCACTTGGAAAACGTAGATGTAGCAATGCATGTTAACACAGATCAGTGTGCTCTTTCTCTTTAGCAGGTGGTCAGCACTGTCAAAGTCAGGCCACTTGCTTTTATGATCTTAACATGAGACTGAGATAGTCTCCAGAGGTAGCAAAGATGAAAACTCTCCTATACAACTTACCTGCCTTTTGTATTCTGACATTGGATCGTATACTTTCCAACCATTGGCAGCAAACTTTTCTTTATAGCTGAATGCAAAAAGAGGCTAAAAATAACAAAACAGAGCTATAAATTACTATCTGATGGGCTGTAAGTACAATAAGCTCCGAAACACACAATCCTATTTCAAATGTCACATTTCTAGAACTCTTTTGACAGCAGGTACAAACTTTACTGTCAAGAATGGACATTTTGCTAGAAAGTTAAAGACAGTTATTTCAGCACATGCCACATCATCAATAAAATCAAGAAAGAAAAGAGAATTAAAGTTACTTGCCTGTAATCATACAACAGACCAATGGCAAAGCCAGGATGAGAAAACTCTTTTCCTACCTTTATTCACACAAGCAAACAGAAGTACATTCAGCAGATAGCTAATAATTAAGCTAATGGTATTTTTTTTTCCAAAAAGAACTTTCATATTGAACTATCTACTGCAGAAAACAAGACTTCCTATATTCTTAATCACATTATTAGGAAAATCTGAAGAGTTTTTGTACAAATCTGAGCAGCTTGCCTGCTGTGTAACCGATGTTATAAATCAATACCCAGCACTTCCAGTTTTCCCAGCTCCACGTTTCAGAGAACAGCAGGCACCTTCCTGTGCACCTTAAGACGTACCAGTCCATTAGAAACAGGGAACGCACGCGTTACAAGGTTTTCAAAAATCTCCAATCTGTTCTGTTCCTCCTGTTTATAGGCAAGCCGCAAGTTCCGCATATCCTGTCAAAAATAAGTCACGTTACTTTACCCTATGGTAAATTTAAAAAGGTCACAAAATTATAAGTAACGCTCGCTGACATCATTTGACCCGTGTCAGAATGGAGTTTCATAACTGGACGACCATGGTTGTTGCATTCTCTAGCGACTCCAATGGCAACAGCCATTTTTCCTTTGAATTCACTCTCAGGACAAAAGGCAGAAGTGCTGAACACTGCACAGTATCACAAGAGGAACTGAAATGTCTTATCTAAATGAAGCCAAGTTCAAATACAGGGAACTGAGCAGGCAGAAAGAGCACATGTATGCTGATTCCTCTCACAAGAAAACGAAATGAAAATACTTTTGAAATGAACATATCTGTACCATGTCATACCTTGCATACGATTTCTATACCACATGAGTTGTCTCCATGGCTTTGTACTCCAATTTTTTCAACTCTACTTATCACTCCAAGAGGAACATCAACAACAAAAGGTGGATCCTGAAAGACACACGGAGCAAGTGAATTGTGTTACATTTGGTTTGGAACACAGTCTTGTATCATTCACGTGTTTCATTAGGATCAACTACAATTCCTGTTCAATAGATCACTTAAAACAAATTCATCACTTTGAAATCTACTTCAGAAACACTTCCACCCAAAAGAAAATGCAGATAGACAGTGGACTCTTACCCTTTCAACACTTTTGATATACATCCTGAAGTCCGTCACCGTCAGCGTACCACTGACTGCTCCCATAAATGGACAGATGTACATAACGTCTTTAGCTGGAAAACAGACCAATTGAAGCTTTGTCTTACTATGACAGGCATTTACTCCATAAAAATCTATTTCTGTTGAAGAACAGCAAGATTTCTGTAACTCCACAATAAAGTAAGATTCACATACTCGAAGCATAAGAAAGAGGAAAGCCTGCTCTACAAACGCTACCAGGACTAGAAGAATCTTGCTGTTCTCAACAAGGAAAAGAACTCCTCACTGCTTCCCAGCACCTCAGTGTTGTGTGTGTGGGGGGGGGCTGGCAGGTAACAAAGTCTGGCATCATGCTGCTATGCTGAGCTGCAGGCAGCTCTGGTCCCTGCCCTGCGCTGTAAAGTACCCCCACTCACCTCACAGCCTGCAAATGGTAGTTATTGAGAAGTATGAGACTTTACCTGAAAGACTGCACACAGTTTCCTAGGTAAGTACTGTACTACTAACACAGAGCTTGCCATCATCAGCCAAAGGGAAATAAATCTGACATACAGCTGGAAATGAAACTTTACGGAACTTTCTGTTCTTTGTTACCACGATTTAAAACTTTTCAATCTATGAAGTATTCTCAGCAGCTCCAAGCAGAAACACAACCTGTGTATCCAATTTGGAACAAAGTCACCCTTGAAACAGAATGATATGTCTAAATGGACAAAGTCATCTTCTTGAACTGATTACTTTCATGTTTACATTTGGATTTAAAAAACAAAGAAAAGAGATCCACACCGCGTCTCCTAATCCAAAATGGCAAGACATTAAAAGAACAAAACTCAAAGGGAAACAATACTCTATTTTTAAGTAAACAAACCAGTGGATTAATAGCATTCAGTGTGGTACTTGGTAGTGTGCTTACCAATAACTTTGATTGATTCGCCAGGAAAAAGCGGAGCCTCTTCCATCTGTGCCAGTTTGTTTCCATCTCGCAGCGCCTGGCAGAAACCCAAAACTGTGAGTAAATCTCTCTTTCCATCTGCACTGCATCGATATATTTTGATGCAAAGTGCTTTAACTACTAGATTACTGGAACACAAATAGTGCATCTTTTTTCACAAGGCACAATTGTATTAAACAGTACTGTATTAAGAGAGGCAATGTGTGCTGCTATAAATATTACACAGACATACGTTAGCAATACATTAGTAACACAGCATTTATGCAGCAATTAGTTTCACGTGCTGGCTACATATAGCACAGGGAAATATGAACAATAGCAGCCCAAATTTGCAGCTAGCAATTTGTTAGTGTTTTGCTAAAAGCAGCCATTATTTTCTAATAGCAGTCAGAAACACCCTGACGTGCTCTTTTATGGAAGAGACCCACTAAGGGAGTTGTGGATCCAGAAAGTCAGATTAAGAAGTAAAAGTGAAATACAGAAGAACAATTAGTGATTTTAAAATAAGGGCTAGTTTACAGATTTATACAGTTTACAGGTAAGTGGCTTCATTGCTGAATGACACAAGATTGATCCTCTGGGTCCTTTGTTGGTAGCTAAGATTTACTACATTTTAATTAACAACACAGTGGTTTGTGGGACTCGAAGGGCTGCGTGAGAAAAGGAGCTCTTTCTTGTCAACATGATGAAACATCAAGGTTTAATTCTGTACATCTTGAGTGAGAATAAATATAATGGTAGCATTGGCCTGCCTCCAAACTAAAAAACTGCTGCAAGCCTGTATTAAGTAACTTCCAAAAACATTTAAATCGATGTTGGGTTTTTTATTTGCTGTTACTACCAGAGTTTTACGTGTGGCACCCAATCACAGGGACAACGACACGCAGACAAGGAGCTGACACCAACTCAGAGGTCAGCGTGCTGTCAGATGGGGCCTTAGGTGCAATGCTGGACCACATGCCATCAGATGAGGACCCTCCCTAGCACACACCAGACACACTGCTACTTTCTACAAATCCTCTGCAAACAAGAAATACGAGGTCTCAATGTACTGCACCAGCACACAGTACCTGGCTACACAGTTAATAATGAAAGATGAGTAAAACTTGCCACCTGATCAGCTTCTGCTTCAGAATGATAGCCATTGTGTCCATCCTGAATCTCCTGCATTGCATGAGGCAGCAGTAGGGCAAGAGAGAAGTAACAGGAAAAATCATGCACACAACAGGTGAAAGGACAGAATCTTTTCTAGTTTCCCCCTTTTTTCTTTCCTTAAAGAGACAGCATATACTTGAACCCCAGCTGTGATCTCCAGAGCTCCCCACTCCTGACACAAAACCCTTTCCACGCGACACATTCCAAGCTCCTGGGGCCACCCATTTACTGTTACTTGGCACAACACAATTCAGAGTTCACCCTCTTTTTCACTTAAGAAACCGGACTGGTACTCAAAAAAGTAAAGTATGTACTGTCTTTTTAAGACGAGCAACTTCACAGTGAAGAAAATGAAATCAAGGTATGCCACGTGCTTATAAATAGAAGAAATTGAGCACAGCTTGCAAGACTAGCATTAGGACAAAAGTCATGCAGCCTTTCGAGGAAGAAATAGTTCAAATAGAATTATTCAGTCAGTGTTAGGAATACGATACTGTGTAAGCCATGTTTTCAGTAACTTTCAGTTTCATGGTTTCACATTTATCCCCCAACTTCTGCACTGCTCTGAAGGTGACTCAGTAACTTTAAAGTTACAATTAGTCCTCAGAGCAAAATAATGCAAACGAGTCACTTTTGTACATGTACGTACATATATTTCCCATCATAATGGCAGCAAAGCCTGAACACTACTTAGATCTCTCTAATAAACATCACGTCCCCTCGCGCTCCAGGCAGCAGCACAGATGTTACTGGGTCAAATGAAGGAATTGCTCTGACATGTTCTGCCAGAACTGTTCTTCCATGTCCTTTCAGCATCAACTAAGACAAGCTGTGTCTGTGACATCCCAGTATTCCCAGCCCACGTGCAAACTCCTCACTTGTAAGACTGGAAATCCAGACTTAGTCTAAAGTTACAGAAGAAAAATCGATTTTTTCTTTTTACCAAAATATCTTCTGATAATCTGGACACTACAAGTGCTTAAAATGTCTTCACTGGTAAAAAAAAAACTTTGTAAGAGAAGAATTCCTGGCATCTAAGCATCCACTGAGTTCTGGTAAATGGAAATTGCTTACATTCAACAGTACAAACCTTGCCTCTGAAACTAAAGTAGGCACAGGGATCCCTGAGAGAAAACTAGGAAAAGGACCAACAAAACACACCAACAGACTGTCAAGCAGTGAAGGAGAGAGAAGCACAGCAGACCACTCTAGGATCAAAGCCCTTACAAAGGGCTACGAAAAACCAATGGAAAACAGTCCATTTTTGTTACTCATCCCACACCAATTATTTCAAGAGCCTTCATTAAAAAAAAAAAATCAACTTGTGAGCGTTGACTAAACACATCATTTTCAACATGTAAACAAGGAATAAGACATCATTCAGACTTCATCTGCTGGTGCGAGACCAAACAAGAGCTCTTTGTCTGAATAAAAGCACAGACACATCTCATGAACAATGTCAGAACGCGGTCCAGATCTTCCCTCACTCTATACACACTACTGAGAGGGACAGGAAAACAATGAAGAATAGGCAAGACCTACAAAATTGTCATTAAAAAGATGCAGGTCGGTGCACCCGCATCCAACTTCCAACCCAACCTCCCACTCTACAACAGGACTGAGGCACTGAGGTAGCACACGTACAAAAGCAAGTGTGAATTGAATCTTCCTTAAGCAGACTGGACAGAGATGCAACGCTTTCATCCACTAACACTCTGTAATGCAGACACTACCCCAGAGATGCTCATACAGCACTCAGCAGTCAGAAGCACGTAAGCCTCAGCTGCAAGCATCCGTTTTGTCACAATTAATGCGATAGAAATAAAGTTAGTGTTGCACGTTTGTAACGTAATTTAAATACGCTGCTTTCCCACACGTTGACTTTTATTGCTCATGGAAGCACAGTAACGGATATGAAGCATTTCAGTGGCAAAGAAGCTGCTGCACTGCACAGAAACATGGCCTGAGTGATTCATAAAAACCATCAACGAAGTAAAGAGCACTCGACACACCAGGATGTCACACAGCACAAAGGACAAACAGGCAGGAGGCCGTTTTACTACTTGCCACAGGTAACCTTACCCGAATATCAGGCCTCCTGTACACCTGTTAGTTAAAATATAACATGTTATACAACAAAAGCACAGCTTTCATTCATTAAAGATATCACAGCGTTCGACAGATTTTCAAGAGAACTCTACTTCCAAGCATATTCATTACCGTTGAATTTAAAAGCAAAACAAAAGAGCCCTATGTACATATAGCAGCTCCAACTTTGCAGAATTATTTTGCTCTGAAAGTATGCCAGCCACTTCCATTGAGTGCTGAAACAAACGCCAAATTCCTATGAAAAATTTACTCCTAATCACTCTTTTAGTCAGTGCTACTGCGACAAGAGTAATCCAGTAATCCTCCAAGGTGCAAATAACAAGCCTGCAGTAACAATGACAAAATACAATCCACACATCTTTTGGATTCTAACAGCAAAACAGCTGCAGCTCTTCATTAGAAATCACAGAATGGCCCGGGTTGGAAGGGACCTCAAGGATCACAAATCTCCAATCCCCCGCCACAGGCAGGGCCACCAACCTCCACATTTCATAGCAGCCCAGGCTGCCCAGGGCCCCATCCAACCTGGCCTTGAACACCTCCAGGGATGGACGGGGCATCACAGCCTCTCTGGGCAGCTCTTCCAGCACCTCACCACTCTCACAGTCAGCTCATTTCTGAAGGCAGCTGCACCCAGCTGCTGCTACCTGTGTGACTTCCAAGCACAGCAGTGCCTCCTGCAGCAGCACTGCCAGGCAGAGCCCCACACCACCCTGCAGCTCCCAGCTCACTCAGCACTCACCAGGTGGGACCGTTTCTTACTGTTGAACCAATGTCACCCACTTTTTTCCTAAAGATGAGGACTCTGTGCTCGTTTCTTAACACTGAATGTACAGCACCAGTTTTTCTGGATCGATGCTACCCACAGAGGTGATAGCAGCATTGACAAAGCACCTGCAGCACCACTGAACCTCCACAAATACTAAACACAAAGAAAAGCCTTTCCTAACGCACGGACAAGATTCAGGTCCTGAATTTAAACAAAGAAATTCTACGACAAAAAATTATAGGGGATTATGCACGAATAAGAGAGCTCAAATCACAGCAATACAATAATGGCAAATACTTTTTTCTTTTTTTTTTTTCCCTCCCACAGAAATTCTAAATATCAGAAGGCTTATTATTTTTTGTTCCTTTGTTTCAAGAAACAGTGATAAACACATCTAATCAGGCCTCAAAAGACTCAGTCCACTTAAGGTGAATTTGTAACAGAGAATGAAGCTACTCAGAATACAAAAGCACTCTTTACTCCAGAGGAATGCCATATAACTCAGAGATAAACTGAGCACCAAGCTTACACACTTGCATTTTACTACAAAGTCCTTCATCTGCATGGCACAGACAACTCTGCCAGCTGTAATGCAGTGTCCCACGGTGTTCTGCCCAAGATTTTACCCTTGACCTGAGAGCTGCCCATCCCTCATAAGGCTAAGGAGCTGACAGTGCCAGTGACACCAAGCCCTCTGAAGGGAGTTTTTAAACAGACTGTGGTCAGAAATATCGTGGAATTCATCTTCAAGAATGGGCAGATTCTCACCTGCAGTCACAGAACCTAAAATACACTGGTGCTGGACAGCAAACTTTTAAGCACAGAGTTTATTAGCAAATGACTTCAAATCTAGTTAAAAATAAGAACAGTAACATTTTCATCTGGTCATTTTACACCAATATCAAATTCTTCTAAATGTAGGACAAAAGCAAGAAGAACACTCTGCACCAGATAGCAGCAGCCTGTCTTTGTTCACACAGGTGACTTGTCATGTTCTCAAACAAGCTCAATTAACTGCCTCCATACTGGAAACAGCAAACGAGCACAAAAGAACAGGTGTAAAAAGCATAACGGAACCCATCAGGTAAGGTATGCTCTGCAATCATTAATGACAAAAACACTGCCAGGAAGGAACAAAAAAAGGTGCTGTTTAGTTTCACATTAATTTCTCTCTCTTTGGTCAAATCCAATGAAAAATGATAAAATATTATCATGTTCTTCAAACAGTAATGAAGACATATGCACTTATTTATTTCTGGTGAAATCCAGTGAGATCAGTTTGGTACTCCAAATGACACAAAGCAATTTCAGCCTACAAATTAATTCACTTTAGCTGTTTTTGTTGTTTTGTTTAATGTAGTAATCAAAAAGAAAGCCAAGTCATTCTTTGCGTTTCATTCAGAACAGCTTTTTGTTCTCCTGCACACTTCAATGCCAATGCTCCAACTATGGAGGAAGACATAGAACAGATTCAAAAGATTCCTATGCACAAACGAGACACTTCTAGTTGTGAACCATTCCGAGATCAATGAAGCACTCACCACCCAGCAAGGGCTTTCCTGACCACCCACCCTTATCCAGACCAAACGAACGCTGCTCAGGGCTCACTTACCCGGTAGTCTCTGGACACACCTTCCGAAGGGACAGCCCCAGAGATCTGACTGGAAATGGTTGCAGCTATCAGCTGTTTGCACCATTCAACGTGTGATCCCGTAGGGCTACAGAAACAGAACATTTCATGCCGTTTAACAATTACTCTGTTACAATCAAAAAGGTCAGCACAGTGGCGAGGCAGTACAGGAGCGGAACAGCAAAGGACCGGGGCAGATAAAATGGTGCTACAAAGGAAAAGTGCTCACTCAAAAGCGCTCACCCATCTCTGAAGATCTAGGCTCACAGGACAGACTCCCCAAAGGAAGAATCTCCAACCAGAGAACCTTCTCCCAAGTGAGGTGCAGCCAGGCTCCACCCCTTCCTGCTGCACAGCTGAACTGCCTTCAACTGTGCTCCCAGGGCTGACCAGGTCCTCTCCCCAGGTGCTCCATCAGTGCTTCAGGCCGTGACTCAACACTTATCATACACATTCAAAATGTATATTGAGAATAGCAAGGCACAGCAATACAAAACAAGGCCATACATGAGTGTTAACACTATACAAATCAGGTTTCTGTGTGGGCAGAACGCAATTATTTCAGCAAACAAAGGAGGTAAAAGAATGTCACTGGATGTTATCAGAAATGTAAAGCTGTCAGAGGGCCAAAAGCGTGCATATGGGCCTCGGCCTTATAAAAATGTTGGCTTCCTTACCCAAGTACAGTTCTTTTTCCAACATTCATGCTTTTTTTTTCTCAGAGCCATCCATGGAATGAATTGGATAACTAACAGGAAACTCCTCATACTCACCTTTACCGCTATTTCCTGATTGTTCAGTAAATCCTACTGAAAATTAAACCACTCTATGCTAGCATTTAAAACGGCAGACTACTGCAGTGTTGCATTCTATACTAACAGCGGACATAGAAAATACATGTTTCCTAAAGGGCAGTTTCTAATTTAGCCACATTTTTATATATTCATATAATAATCTCCAAATAATGTTAAAGACTGGCTTTCCCACTCTCAGATGTCTACAAGAACCCTACAGACAATGCATCTGAACAGTAGAACTGCACTGAACCTGAGATGATGCATTTGGAGAGCAGCTGCTGGAACCAGCGTGGCTTACAAGTTTCAGAATGCCAGCAGCAGGGAGCAGCTGCCAGCCATGGAGAGGTGCAGCAGCACTGCCCCAAAGCGGGCCTGCCCCACAGGAAGCCGGGGAGGCTGGGGAACCTGCAGCCACTGCAGGCTCAGCTCGTACAGGAGATAATTGCCACTCCTCCACACAGGTTCGCTAGGCACTTGTGCAGATACAAAGAACATTCCCAAGTCAAACGTAAACCGAATTTTTAAATTCATTTTTGAAATTAATTCACAATCTGAGCATTGTGTGACACAGAAGCAACCACTCTGTACACATACCCAGCAGAACACACACACAACTGGGATGTCTGGCAGGTGGGATGACAGCACAAGATTACAAACCCTGCACAGCCAGAGGCCTTTCCTCACACTATCTGCTAGGATAGGCAGGTGCATATAGCCAGAAATTAAAGATCTTTAAGAGCTTTTCTGACAAATCTTAGGAGCTGAGCTTCTTCATTTCACCTTCCTTCCCACCTCTTGATTTCTGCTATACCTCTTTAGGGTTAGTCTAAGCTTGTTTCCAAAGGAGCATTTACTTGTTACTTCAGAAGATTTCTCAACAGCAGATCTGTGGCAAGCCCCGCTACGTCCGTGCTGGCAGAGCAGGTGTGCAGGTGCCTGGCCCTGGTGCGGCACAGCCCGGCAGTGCGGCTCAGTGCTGTGGGCAGAGCAGTGCCAGGTCACATTGTGCCTCACTGCGGTACGGCCATAGCCGCACTGAGACTGGTCCAGGGCTCAACAAGGGGGAGAGGAAAATCACAGAATGGCCCAGGTTGGAAGAGACCTCAAGGATCACAAATCTCCAACCCCCCGCCACAGGCAGGGCCACCAACATCCACATTTCACAGCAGCCCAGGCTGCCCAGGGCCCCATCCAACCTGGCTTTGAGCACCTCCAGGGATGGACGGGGCATCCACAGCCCCTCTGGGCAGATAAAAAGTTCAGATAAGAAACATGAAAGCAAGGAATAACGGATGTGTACTTGAGTGACAGACTTCTTAGCAAGGATTTCCAGCTTTCCTAGAACGTCGAGGTTTCTCCTAAAAGAAAAGCGACGGAACACAGAGATGGAACCTCGGCATTATTCCTAACTTTTCTCTCCCTCATCCCGGGGAATTCCATTTAGTCCCGCTCTGTTTCAGCCGAGCTCTGCGCCTGCCCGCCCACCGTGAAACAACGGCTGCCAAAGGAAAACCGCCTCAGGAAAGTTCCGCAGGTTCCCCAAATCCCAGCCAAAATCCCACAGGCAGCCCCAGCCTTTCCGGCCCGATGACGCTGATCGCGACCAGCACCCAGCCGCGGGCACGGAACTTTGAGCGGGCCGGCGCGCGGAGGAGGCGTTTGTTAGCGCGGAGACACGAACGTGAAGGCGCAGACTGGAAGCGCCGTCCGAGCGCCGGTCCCAGGCCCGGCGGCAGGAGGAGGGCCGGGAGGCCGCGGCGCCGCATCGCACGGCACAGCAGGCCGCGGTGCCGGAGCTCGGAGTCGCAGCGCGCCGCCCGCCCGCCGCTCACCTGTCCAGCGTCTCGCCGCTGGCCTGCCGCGATGCGGCCCCCGCCGCCGCCCCCGCCCGCGCGGCCCGCCGGCTCGCGACTCCGCTCTCGGCCCCCGGCCCGGCCGCCGCCCGCTCCATAGTTCCGGCCGCCGGCGGGACGCCCCGCGCCGCCGGGATGGCGGCCTCCCTCCCGGCCCCGCCGCCTCAGCCCGGGCCCCGGCCGAGAGCTGTCACCCGACAGCCGGGCTTACCCATAGGCCTCCGCGGCGCCGCGAGGGCGGGCGGTGGCTCCGCGCGGAGCGGGAAGGCGGCGCCGGGCGGAGCGGGGCAGGCTGGGCCGAGGGAAGCGGCCGAGGAGGCGAGCGGGCGGAAAGAGAAACCCTTATTGCTTTTCTCCGCGCACGTACGGAGCAGACGGAGCCCAGGAGCTCCTCCTGCCCCGCCGCGGCTCCGTCGTCGCCTAGGATCAAAAGCGTGACGCGAAGGCAGAGCGAAGGAACAACAGCGCACGAAGCGAGCCGAAGGCAGAGCTCAGACGTACTTCCACCGGAGGTAGCGGGCAAATTGTCCACAGGTTCACTCATAACGGCGATGCTGCGATGGCCGAGGCACGCAGCAAAGCAAGAAGGCATTCTGCAGTGTCTTCCAGTACAAACCAGGGTGACAAAAAGTAGAACAAAAACAAAGACCAGAGCTCAGAGCAGCATTTCACAGAGCTGGGAGCTGTAGCTGCTGCCCCTTTACAGCCCAGCTCTCCTGCCCAGCAGGCAGTCGTTGCCCATCTCCTGTTCCTCGGGAGCTTCCCGCTGCCCGGCCCAGGCTCGCACAGCTGCAGCAGGAAGGTAACAGGCAGCTGCCTCGCAAAGCCGAGCAGCACGGCAGCCGTACACACAGGTGGATCTGCTGGCGTCACTCGGCAGAATGACAGCCCGTTCCGCTCGTTTAAATGGAAAGGAGCTTCCTGTTAGCACTGATCCATTTCTGAGCTTACATTCACCACAGTTCTCGAGTAGCATTTTCCAGAAGGTATTGGATTAAAAACATCCTTATGTTTGTGTAATTAACGTTACCATGACAAAGCAGAATTAAGTAGTAGTACCTTATCTGCAAACTTAAAATAAAAAAGCCCAAATACAGCTATGCTAGAGAGCTTCTAAAAATGGTATTCAACCAAACGAGTCATATGAATAATCGAAGATATGTAATGAACAAAGTGCATTAAGATCCCTTCTGTTATATCACACTTCCCCACAGCCATAGGTTATCATGTAGTGTTTACACAGTAAAATTGTATTTTCCAAACTTCCCCACACTGCTCAGAGATGTCACCAACATATTCAACTCAAATACAGAAACATTAAACATTCTAATAAAATTAGCTTTATCTATATGTTCTGAGTACATACACAAACTACAAGTAAAAGGCAAGATACCAGAGTATGCATAGCTTCCAAAAGTGTATCTCAACTGAGTATCTTCCTTCCTCTGAAATAAATGTATCACGTCCATCTCAACAAGCCAAGCTTTGGGATCATGGCGTTTCATGTTATTTTGGAAACACAGTGAAAGATACAGAAGGGAGAATGAAATTTAGAGGACAAAAATAATCATATGCATTTAGAACACACATGCAGTATGCTCTGAGCTTCCCTGAAGAAAAAGTGCAACTCAGTGTATATACTGAAGCAAATCAAGAGGCAGTACACCTTTATTCCTTTGAAAAAATACTGTTCCTAAAAATACTCAGATGTCCTCTAAAGTTTGACTCTATGGAATTATCACTTTAAACTTACTCTTCATATGCAAAATATTTACACATTATAATCTCGCAGAATTTCTAATAAACTATATTATGTATACTTACACAAAACTTAATTTATATATAATACTATTATATCCTGCTGATCAAAACCCACCGCATGTACAGTAATTTACAGTGACAGAAGCCTCAAGCATCAGGACATTTCATTTAAAACAACAACATCAGAGTCCTCCACAAATTCAGAATTGCAAAATTTCCTGGATTGCTTGAATATCATTAAACTTATGAGAATATGCAAAATCCTAATTAAATATCAAGTAGCAAGGTCTGTCTGTCATAAGAAATGCTTGCAACTATTAAAAAATACCTGAAAAGAACAAGTTAAAGGTTTACAAAATGCCTCTGAAATGAAGACCAAAAACTAGAACTCAGTGGAAGGTTCAGTGTAAGTGCACACACTATATGCAAATCTCGTATACTGAAGTCCTTTAAATATTTAAGAATAAATTCATTAAACAAAAGTTAAATATACACTGAATGGCAAACTATAAATTTACAAGTTTTCAACAGTATTCAGAACTGATGTATTTTCTTCTTTTGCCTACTTTGGTATAAAAGCTCCTCTGAACAGGCACATTTATTTTTATAAGACGTACTCAAGCTTCAACACGATGGCTGTTGCTGGATATTTAAGTAATGTCCCTGTGGATCTGTTTTTAATTATATAAACCTTATTTAGAAATGTTTTGTCCTGTATTAATCCAAAAAGCCAACGCAGCCAACAGTGATAATTTGTAATATACTGCAATGCTCAGCAGTTAACCCAAACAGGACCTCTCAGAATCCAGAGCAACTGTCATCTGTTAAAAAAATACAATAAAAAAATAATTTCTTTTAATACCTACGGGGCTATCTGCACTGTTAAATTAAAAGTATATCCTTCCATCTTTTCATTTATTTTGAGGCAGGAAAATCTGGATTTCTCACACAACCAGAGCATTTTAAACTTTTTAACTTCTCTCTGAAATCTTGCCATGTAATTTATTTCTGGCTCACGAAGTCCTCAGCCGTATTCCTCGCAGGAATGGACACATGGCTGCTTCCACACGGTGTGAATATTCCTCTTTGTGTTAGTGTGCTTTATTCACAACATCCAAGACTGAGCATGAATTCCCTTGCAGGAAGAACAGACCTACAGCATAATAAATTAAAGCATTCTTACGAAAACAATAAATCAATTTCATTTCAAACTGTACCAGGCTTTCCAGAATAACTCTAAAGTACTCCATGACTACCAGTTGATTATTCCTGTTCCCAGCTTACAGGTTCCGAAAGGCACGTAATGGAAGAGCTGCTTTTGTTCTGAAGTCCTCCTCAAATGAAGACAGTCCAAAATACTTTGTTAGGACAATCTAACGTAAGGCATTAAAATACTCTTCTTTATACTCTAGATCTATGTTAAGCACCACTTGCTGTTACGATATAGAAAGAAGCCAGCGTTTTCTTCAAAACTGTGTTTGTACTTGGGACATCATTTGTGAGGGAGACGTTGACGAGGCCGATGAGTTGGATATCTTAGAGTTATTTGTGATCTGCAGTTCTTCAAGTCTCCTCATATAATCATCTCGCAATGCAAGGAGCTCCATGTAACGCTGCTCCACTGGATTCGGCTGCTAGGAAGAGATCTGCGTCAGTCCTTTATCACTGTAGTCCAAGTACATCTACACAAGATGCTCTAATATTTGTCTTCTTGGATTACCAACCTATTTTATTTCTATAACACAAGAGCCCTCTGGGTTCAAACTGTTTTCATCCAAAGGAAAATCTAGCTCTTCCTCAAAAATTGGTCAGAATTTCCCAGCAATTACTATCTAATAGGGTGTGTTTATATGGACATGATTATCCTCTCCACAGCTTTTCCCTTCTTGACTTAAAAGGTTTTAGATTGCAGAGTTGAAATGTTGTCTTCCCCAAAAAAATGGTTAGCCAGACTGAAGATCTTTGGCTCTGCTGATCAGATGAAGATGAAATCTTCAGTTTATGTAATTACCCTCACTGTTAAAGTTTACTTCAGTGCTTAAATAGTAACTTTGCAACTGTGTGTAAATGAATAAAATAAAGGCATAACTTTGTGACTTCTCAGAGCACACCACACTGCTCACAGCCTGAGTACCTTAACGATACCTATTTTAGCTTAGCTTACTTCACACAGATGCTCATAGCAGAGCTTACTTTGTTCTAGCTACCAGTGAAGGAGTTGCCACCGTTTCTCAATTAACCTCTCAGAGTTATTACAACAAAGTTGCAGGAGCAAATGTAAATATACTACCAGTTCAAAATCAGCTGAATCACTGAGTCTCACACGCAGCATTCCCTTGGCCCTCAGATAAGGGAGGTTATAAATACTGAAGCAGATGTGGAAGTATGATCAATGACTGAATCTAGCTAGTAGCAGGATGAGAGACGTAGGATTAATGATGCTGCTTGTGGCAGACCAGACTCTTCACTAGACACAAGTCTGATCCCCAGCATGCTTCTGTCACAGCACTAACACGGTCATCTCAAAAACTGACTTATGCCACACATTCACTACTCAAGATACTTAACATGAAGCCTAAGTTTCACGTGCAAGAGAATCATAGAGGTCTGCATTTCTACCAGGAAGCTACTTCCAAAAGCCATTCCTGAATAAAGGCAGAGAATTTCAAAGTAGATTTAGAAAATAGATTTACAGCTAATTTGCACGCACAATAATTCTTCACATTCTAAATTTAATCTCTGGATTCACTTTTTACAAAATGCCTTCATCCTCTGCAGCAAGCAACAGAAGGTTTAAATGAGAACTTGAAATTAAAACTGGCGACATACTTATAACAAAATACAGCATACTGTCTGGCTCTCTTATAGCCTCTGGAGTGCAGTAAATAATACGGATCAGCTGCAGAAGAGGAACTGCATTGCTTGAGAACTGATTCATTTCAGAATCTGGATAGTGAACTCTGCTTCTGTCAAAGAAATTGCCCATCTATCTTCTCCTGCTCAAAACTATGCAGCTTGTTGAGCAAGACAACTAAGTCTCTGAATGCTATCTTTATATGCCACACTGCCTAGATTTTTAGTGAGATTGTAACAAAGATTGAGCGTTCATATATCAAGAACAAACTTACACATAATTTGATAAAAGCGTTCCTAATCCGATTCCCTTGTAAAATTATCAATAATAGCTTTTCTTTTGTGTTTACACAGTGTGGTTGATGTTGGGTGAAAGTTTTAGCATAAGATAAACCAAAACTTATCGAAGTCATTAATACAGACAGCAGTTGTAGAAGACTAACTGAAAAGGTCATCTTACTTTGTAAAAGGCTCCGTATGCTCTGCCAGAAAAGGGAGAAAGAACTGGCAAATGCAATGAAGCATACTTGAGATGCCAACACTTCTACTCCCCAGGGTTCAATAAGCCCTAAGTCTTGTCATTCACCCTCCATTAACATCTAATGCCATTAAGAATGTACTCCCAAGGAAAGGGGACAGGAAGAATTTGAAGATGACTTGATAGTAAGCAGTGAAATCAGCTCCATGTTCTGAGATGAGTCGGGGGATTAAAAAAACAACAAAAAACCCCACCACTTAAATCAGCATTTTCATCTTTTTTCCTCCTCCCGCCCTTACAAATAGCATGTTAGGAAAAAGAAAAAAAAAGAAGAGCAGATAACAGATACTATTCTACATATCAGTTTTAGCACAAAAATCTACTTCCAGAGTCTTCAAACATTTTGTATTTTTCAGACAATTTGCTTACTTGTTGCCGGATCCTTGGGTTCCACCTGATGTAGTAACTGACCCAGAGCTCCAGGTGACGCATGCTGGCTACTGGATAGAGAGCTCGATTTAGTTCTTTGCTATAAAAAGGATTGGTGTACTTAGATTTTTCACTATTTATCAAAGACCACAATGATAACGTCTTCTCAGTCACTTTCTGAAAAGAAATCCAAATAAGAATTGTAAACATTTGCACAGAATCAGGAAAACCAAAAGAAGCCACAGTTACAGCCTAAAAATAACAGTTATATTTACTTAGAAGCACAGTAAGTTAAGAATATTTCTAATACAATAGAACAGTTTTTCACAAGTATTACAGCGACAGCATTTGAGCTACCAAAACCAAGGCATTTACCATGCAACTATTCTGCAACGGGAAAAAGGCCACTTCAAGAACACTAACATACAAGGAATATAACAAAATACAGTCAGCATTTTTGTCATCGTCTAGAGACAATGCAGCAATGCCATGAAACAATCAGTGGTACGACTGACCTCTTTTTCTCTAACAGACTCACTGTTGTACAAGAAAGTCCCAAAGCGGCAGCTGTACAAGTGATCCAGGATTGTAATCAGCAACTGTTCATTGAATTCAAAGGCTGTAGGAAACTAATAACAGAAAAAGCCAATTTGTTCTTTTGTTGCAAAAGCAGGGAATGTTTACAAACTAAAGAAGGCATTTAGAAGTCTGAATACATTTAAGAAAAATTAAAGATAATGCTTTCATTACTGCATAGCAGAATAAGTGTTCAGAAGTGGTGAACCTGCTCAAGCTAGCCATTAAGACCTCTGCACTCAAAGTTCTAGTTGCTTTTGTTTTCCAAAAAGAATACAGTGCTGAACTGTGATTAGATTTACAAGTAATAGAGAGAAAGATATTCACACTGCACACTTTATAGCGCAACATCATACAAGAAAAAGGTTTGGCTCCTAATTCCTGGCCCTAAGCAGATGAAATTGGCTGCTTCATTTCACTGCTTACTGAAGACATGTTTAAATCACAACCATCAGCACCTCCCAAGCTTCCTTTCCAAGCTCTGATGAAACAGCACTGTCCAGGTATTTGAAGAAACAGCTTCACAAGAAATGATGAGATGAAGCAAGCAGGCCCTACGCTAAGCTGTTGGTCACAATCTCCAGTAGCACTCCTTGCATGTGTGGACAGTGCCTGATATCAAGCAGCACAAGCACAGCTTATATAACCACTTGTAGAAATAGGCAAGAGAGGTGGCCTGGCTTAAAAGCAAATATGCTATTTCTAATAGGGCAGAGAGGTACCCTGTCCTCTTGAAATACTTTTTGATTGTGTAAAGATCGGAGTTTTGAATTCAGGAATCACTTAACAGCCTCACCACCTGCAGAATGGCATAACATACCTGCTTAGACATCTGCCACACACAGTCAATAAACTGCAGAAAGATGGGCGACCTGTCTGCATCAGCATGGTTTTTATCCCCGTGTCCTATTCTCTGAAATGAAGCAATGGAGCCTCTTGTTAACCAAAACAGCACATTTTATGGCCAATACACAACTGTTTCTTATTTTACAACAGAACAGAACCACTTCTGTAACAGAGCAACCTGTTTTCAGCATTAGTTATTGTATCATGGAGGAGAGACTGGGGGAACTACTGCAAAGTTATTGCAAAGATGTCCTGTTGTTAAAAAACAAAGTGCTAGTTAATGGAAAAACAGGATTATTCATCCTTAAAGCATTCTCTGGAGAACCTGTATCATAGGAACTATCTACACTATCTTCCCTGCCCATCTCCACACTTGAATCTGATGATAAAACCTGAGACAGATAGGGAACAGAACGGAGCTCAAAAAAATGTTCACATTCTTGACAGAAATTAATGCACATTTTACAAATTTGGATGAGCCACCTTATTCTGAGAAAGCATCCAGTGTAACAATCAAAGGAATTCTCCTCACAGACAAAAAATAGTAAGTTTGGTAAAAGCTATTTCCTTTCTTTTCACATTTAATAGTTGAAAACGGATTGGGAAACAGATTCTGCAACTCCTCTAACTCTACTTGAGCACACTTGCCTGGAGAATACCAAGGAAGAGCATGTGTGTTGAACTACAATGCAGTCAATCTGCCTGTAAGATAGCAGGCAGAATATGTCCTGAGGGCACAAATTGTAATGGTTTCATCACTTTTCTCTGTAATATCTAATGATGCACAAGATAACTTGAAATAACAGAGCTGAATGGCTGGAAAAGGAGGGAAACGAGAGACTGTAGCCAGAGTTAGTCAAGAGTAGTAAGTTACCAGAATAGCACTATAGGCAAAACACACAAACAGGTCCTCCTTGCCCTCCAGTTTTCACAGTTTAAATTAAGTGATATCTATTAGCAGTCTTACATGTGTTCAGTAAGGAAAGTCCACGTCAGCTGGAAGTTTGAGGATCTTGCTAAGGATTGGTATGGGCCTGAGTACCTTCTTGTTTGTAATTTATTTCACATCTCATAATTCTTGTAATAGAATTCATAATTAGAACAATGTCATTCCAGTTTGCAAGTTACGTTGCAAGCTGGATCCTGCAGTACATTCACTATACACAGGAAAGCTGGAGTAGGGGATCCTTTTCCCACAGCACAACTACTTGTGTGATAGAAAATATCATCAGGAATTAAGTAGTCAGCATCCAAACTGCAACTCTGGTAACATGAAACCTTCTATCAGCTAACTTGTTTTAGTCACTGAAACACCCAGTTCTTACTATTGATCTCAGTTCTAACAACTAGCAAACAATGCACAGCCTGCATAAACAAAGTATCTCCTGTTTGCATTATGAGTCTATTCCACAGACACTCCAAAAAAGAAACACATACATAGTAGCCAAATAGAAGTTTATAAGCTATTATTAACCATAAGCCTAATGTCTCAAAATACATAATACACCAAATATATATCAAAATACGCACCAAATCAAAATATGCAGTACTGCCAGAAAACAGCACATGGGTAGGGGAGTTGCTTTAACCATTCCCAAAGAGTACTACTTCAGTCAGCAAGTTGAGAAAAGAAACCAATTTGATTACTGTTAGCAGAGCCAGGCTATTGAAATCACCCTCGTTCTGCCAGTTAGTCAGACATGACCCAGAAGACTGAGCTAGTTACTTGGAAGGAGTCTAAGAGTCCTACTTAAGTAATAGAAGACAAACATTTTCTGTTGAGAGAAAGACTGCTCTGATTATCCAAACTAAAATTAACAGCTTAACACAGAATCCTAGGTGATTCAAGTTTATCCATAATGGTGAAATACACTTTTTTAAGCTTAGCATTAAATCATAACAATGTGCACTAAGCTACAAATCCCCTAGTGACACGGTCTAACTTTATCTGCATTATGACTAATATTTTACAGCGATAAGATAAAACATAACTAGAATTAAAAAAACAGGCCAGTGCTTCCTGAGGCTACACCAAAGCAGAACACTTCAAAGGTTTACCTCACATCACCACAAGATGCAGGCAAGTAGGTACAAAACTGGATTACAGCTGATACTCACAATAACCAAAATGCAAGTTTCCTAAAGCCTCGAGTTTCTAAAGCACCTTTAGAACAACAGATCAAAGACTGCTCCAACTTTTAAGCGTGCTTAGATGCTTGAAGTGATTCATGCTCAGTAGCAATACGTGAATTTTCAAATGACTGAGACACTCCTGTAAACGTAAAGTGGGCAGGAAACATACCCAGACGTGTATTTTTCCATTTCTTGATTTTTTTTTTTTTTTTTTTTTTTTTAGATTGCCCATTTTCCTCATTTTAGCCACAGTAAGTAATACCTGTAGAATATCCCACAGGACAAAATAATCTGTGTAAACCAATTCTACTGAGGGTGTGGAAACTTCTCACTTGGAATTACAAGGCTCAGAACCACCAAGTTACACCTACCAACTCATGCTTCCTGTCTGTGTAACACGGCACATTTCCCCTGGCCAGCCATTCTGCTTCCCCAGCTCCCTCATAAAGATCTCCTGCTAATAAGGTTAGCAGCCAAATTTGAGAAGTTCTGCTAAGAGGCTGAAGAGTTTCCTAGCACACTGGTGCCCCAGACTTTGCATTACACACAGGCTGAATACCTGCAGCTACAATTCCCCCTTATCTTTTAAATACCCAGAAAAAGACAGAACAGAACTAGAGTTGATATAACCAGTGACAACCTTTTAAGATCTATTATGACAACTTCTAGAACATTTGAGAAGTATTGAAAACATCACCCAATGCATTGCTCAGAGTTGCTCATCTGCCTCCCACAACATTTACGGTAGGCCACACATGGGAGAAGCAGGGATAGCGAAAGGAAAAAAGCCTCAAATCCCAACCCAATTTTATTTTTTTCGGAAATGGCTGGGAGGCCACCATAGAATCAATAATATCTCCAGCCGGAGGGGACCCACGAGGATCATCAAGTTTAACTCCTGGCCTAACCCAAAATTCAAACCCTATGTCTGAGAGTGTCATCCAAACTCTGTGAACTCCAGGAGGTTTGCCAAACCCTGCTCTGGGGAACCCACTCCATTTTTCTGCATTCTCGTTTTCTCTGCTCGATGAACACAGGAACACGAGCAATTCTGCATTTTTCAAAGGCTGCACGGGATGTGAATGATTAAAGCCAAACAGGTCCAAACAAAAAAAGCTCTGTTCATTTTTACTTAGATACATTTTTAGTCAGAACCTCCCAAAAATGAGAAGAGTTATCCAACCTTGCCACAAGGAGTAGTTTAACATTGGAAACATCATGTAATATTAATGTAGCACGGCCCTTGCAATCATCTTCCAGTTCTTACCGATGCAAATTTGTGTCCAAAGCTTATCCACTCTTTCTGCACCAGAACTTCAAAGCCTTCAATTGTTCTGTAGTAGCTGTCTAACATCAACATGGCCAGCGATGTCAGCTGCGCCGTTCGGTCCCAGCCATCACTGCAGTGAACCAGCACAGAGCTCCTTCCTGAGGACACCTTGTCTGCCACTTGAATCGCTCCTGTCAAGACGAGCTAACAAAGAGGAACAGGCGCCAAACAATAAAGGGGATCAGCGTTATCATTCTAACAAAAGTAAATTGATTTCTTTTTATCTGCAGAGAATCTACATTGATACTGTTTCCATTAAAAGACCTAACGGGAAAAGAATCTTCTAGGAGATAAAGTAAATTTATTACATAAAAATAGAGGAACAAATTGGTTCCCTAATGCCTTAGTAAGATCTAATTTATCTCACCTGAAATTCTTAAAAAACGGGACAGAAAACAGTAACCTTGATAAACTGAAGAACATAAGCTTCTTTTTTAAAAGGAGAGGATTTTCCATTGGAATTATTCTCTAAAAACTTTGTATTTCATTTGGCTCTTCCCTTTGAACTAAATTACTGAAGTATCTCAATTGTTAGAAAAAGGCACTTCTACCCTTCTAATAGGCTTATTTTCTAAATATTAACTTAAAATGAAAATGTTAAGTAGGATTCATTACATACTGCTCTAATAATTCTGCACAGCTGTACTTGATGTAAAAAGTTCAAAGTTCAATTAGTAACTGAGTACTTTATTTAGCTAAAAGAATATAGAAGATTTCCAAATAAATTCAGTTAGTTTTATCCTTTATTGCTAACAAAATAAATCAGTTCTCACGTGCACAGACAATCAGACTGACAATGCATCCTTTTAATTATTAAAGACTAACGTCTGACATGAGGCTGATAAAAGTTAATCTTCCCTTACTGTTGGTAAGTTATTAGACCATGTAACATACTTTAAGATGAAGTGGACCAAAATGATACAAAATTCAATAGCAAGCTGAAATTGAGTAACGCTGGTTTTTGTAGTTCAAATAGTCTTGATAGAAAACACACACTATTTCGAGATTTAATACCAAGACAGATACATCGTGTTTGGACAAGCATTTCAAAGAAACAGCTAAAAATCACCTTTATATGTTCTAACCAGTGGGTTGATTCCAGACTTGACAACCAGTGTGACTCTTCCACGTTAGGATAAACAATGTCCTTCAACTTCTTCAGAGATTCCCTCATGACATGAATATTATGAATGTCCAAGAAGAAAAGCTCCGCGTTGGGATATGCGTCTTCACTTTCGTATCCCCCTCCAGTCGCCTAAAAACAAGAGATGTTAAATTAACTTCAGTCATACACACACAGTTGTAGCTGTATTTTAACAGAGGAACTACGGATGGATACTTTGTTGCCTAACTAGAAAATGAAGTATAATTTCACTTAGTTGCTTGCTTGCTTAAAACATCAGTCTCAGTGCAGAAAACATAATGCTTCCATTCCTGCAAAAGGACAAAATGTAAGCATACAGTAGATGACCAGAAAGGCATTCAAACTACCCTCAGTCCCTTCAAAACCTCAGGGAGTAACCCTAAAAAGGGAAGCTGTTCATACCATTGGGCCTGGAAGCCTCTGAATAAGATTGAACTGGGCAGGTTAAGTACAGTGGGCTGGTGTTGCATCAGCCATGACTCAGAGAGCTTTCAGAATAAAAGGCATCTGTACCTTCCTTATTACTTTTAAGACTCACTGTGGTAAACAGGTTCTCCTTGACAAACATTACAACATCAACAGTTTTTCTTCATTTCTGTTTACTTTTCCCACAAGAGATTAAGCAAACTTACGATTCTGAATACAAAAGAAATCAACTTTCTTCCCTGGCAAATTATAAAGGTTAAATTAAAATGTAGAGTACATCACACAAAGCTGCAGTTACTTGTAACATACCACATCAGCACTTCCTGGGAATAAAAGTGCTGATATCTTTGCTTCTATGCTAAATAGACAGAAATTCAATCAAAAGGATTTTTCTACTTCTGTATACCAGTAATTTAAACAAGAGCAAATCTTACATGTTGCAGTGCAAATTTGCTATAAAAAGATAAACCTTCATTGTGCTTACACTGTCTAGTTATTAAATACTAAAGTTGAACTGATACTGAAATGCATGAAAACAGTAAGAAGTTTGGCCAAGTAGAATTTTAGAGTTTACTTGAGATTAAGTATAAGTTAAATTTAAGAATGAAGTTTAAGAATATTAGCATCAGCCTTTAAGAAGTAAAAATATTGAAGTTTACTTTAAAGTAACTTTCCTAGCATCATTTTTTATTACTGAAGACTACATGTTACATCGTTAAGAAACTGAAGAATCACAAAAATCAAACAGAAGTCTATTAGACTGCTGCTTTCTCAAAGCATTTCTTCACCACCATAGCAGAGGATGCATGTGGTGACAAAGGAAGGACAAAAACCACACTTATTTTAGGACAATACCACACATGAGATCTTCTGAAGGTAGCTGCAAAATCAAAGTGTTTCCTACAGGCAGGAAAGACGTGCCATGCCATTAATTGTGGTAAATAATTACTGTGTTTATAAGCCATTACTGCTTCCAATTTCACATCAGACAACAACCTAAAGTACAGTGCAGCCTTTTCCCATTAGTACCACCTACATTTCTATTCAGTCACATCACATCTCTCTTCAACACTCTCCATCTCCTTCCTCAGGTGCGTGGCTATTCTCAGAGTTACCAGGCTCTTGCTAAAGGAAGCAATAACTATTTATCTCTTTCCTTTGAGCATCCTGAAGCACAAGGATAGAACGACTGCAATTTTAGCATTAGGTCTGCAGCAATTCCTCCTTACTATTCAATTCTGACTAGTAATGTACTGAGAAGACAAATGCATAAATACTGCACAGCAAGATTTTGCTGAGACTAATGTTCACAGCTAATGAAAGAGATGGTTTTTTTCCAGTCCAGATCAACACAGCCTTACACTTTAAGTCATTGTCTCTCAGATCCAGAAATGCACCCTACAAATTTTAGCACTAATATATAATGTTTCATACTCAGCTATATCAGGAGTTTTGGTTAAAATACATGGGTGAAATATACAGACCACTTTAAAAAGCTGAAAACTACGCACAAATCTTCAATAAGAAGCATAAATGTAGAAAGCTTGGCCATAAAACATCTTTGAAGCAACTACAGTAAGCGTTTAAGTTTCTCTAAGAACTGGAGAAAGAAAAGTTAATTACAAGAAGTGACATTCCTTCCACAAGGCAAACAGTTACCAGGCTCTAACCAGAAGGGTGATGCTTTGTTCAACCCCAAAAATTCACTATTCAGAACACAATGCCATTTGTTGAGTAAAACACAAGCAACAGACACACCCTCAAAATACAGCCTATCAATTTAAAATCTGGCTAACAACCCTAGGAAAGAACATATCGTACATTCTTCCAGAAGCAAAACAAGCCTCATTAGTTACTGAAGGAACCGTATCCTCAATTACAGAGGAGAGAACTGTAAAAGTATACATTTGTGTTTGAGTAACAGAGCAAAATCTGAAATTATTGTTCTTCTATAACTGTAAACAAGTTAACATTTACTGCATACAAGCCTCCTAGAGACAAACAAGTTCCCTTCCTAATATTCTGAGTACAGACACTGAAGATTCATTCCACTTCATTAATATTTATTTTGTGCCGGAAAAAAAACCTATTCAGAAGCTAGAATTCCTTCTCTCCTAAATAAGCAAACTCACTGTGTCACTGAGATCTCAAGCCTTCCTGAGCTCACCTGTCTCATGCTTTTGCTGCACAGAATCACAGTTCACTAGTAAGTACCAGAGCTTGTTCTCTTCACTTGCACCTGAAGCTTATTGGTAACAGACTACTGTAGAATCATAGAACAGCTTGGATTGGAAGGGACAAAGATGATCCATTTCTGGCTTCCTGCAGACAGAGTTGCAGACCACTCATCCAGGCACCAGCTCAGGCAGCCCAGGGCTCACCTGGCCTTGGACACCTCCAGGGATGGGCACCCACAGCTCTGGGTAGCAGTGCCAGGGATCTGCCACCCTCTGAGTAGAGAATTTCCTCCTAGTACCTAACTCAAATTTCCTTCTTTTAGCTTAAACCCATTCTTCTATGTCCTAATACTATCAGACTGTGTAAAAAGTCACTTTCTCTCTCCTGTTTATAAGCTTTGTAAGTACTGGAAAACTGTGACGAGGTCTCCCTGGAGCCCTCTCTTCTCCATTACGAACAAGCCCAGCTCCTGCAGCCTGCCCTCACAAAAGAGGTGCACCTGCCCTCTGAGCACCTTTGTGGCCTTCCTCTGGGCCCTCTCCAAGAGCTCCAGCTGGCCTGGACACAGTGCTGCAGATGGCCTCAGGAGTGCAGAGAAGAGGGGACCATCACCCCCCTTGCCCTGCTGCTGCCTCTCTGCTGCTGCAGAGGTAGTAGACTAGGGCACTACTGGCATTCCGGGCTGCAGGCACACATTGCTGGATCTTGCTGAGTCTTCCACCCAGTAGGACACCTAAGTTATAGTCAAGGACTTCAAGAAGTCCTTCAAGACTATCACAGTACCTGAGAGGGAAGCAGGTGCATCGACATACGAAGAAAGAGAAATAAATTTGTGCCTTTCACTTCCACAGCTTAACTAGAGTTTCTATAGAAACACGGAGCACAATTATGCCTGCAGTGCTTTATGGCAAATACAACACTGACCAGCATTATCTGATCATGACTGAACAATCCAGACCTCACCAGGGTGGGGTAGGAGGGCTGGAGAAAATAAGTTACAGGTTAAATAAGTTTAATTCTGACCCCATTTAGGATTTGATTACAGATTTGAACAGACAATCATTTTGTCAAATGGAAGTACTTTTTGTAATTGCACTTATCAACAGGTACCTATAAAAGAATCCAAGTGCTCAGGATTATGCCCATACTCTTTAGATTGTAAACCAAATGTTAATGATCATTTTCTCTTTATTTGCTGCATGCTTGGCTAAGTCTGCAGTGGTTTGTGCAATGGTTAAGAACCAAACAAAAGGATGCCTACCAATGAAATTTGCTTTACATACAGCTTTTTCAGGATAGAATTTACTCAGATGATGCAAGGCTATGCTTGACTAATAGCACAGGGTAGAGCATCCTGAAATCCATATTTACCGCATACAAGCCTCCTAGAGACAAACAAGTTCCCTTCCTAATATTCTGAGTACAGACAGAAGGGTCTTAAGACAGCAGGGTCTTAAAACCCTGCTCATGACCTACTTTAGGCACTCATGTTCTTTTATGGTCTTAAGCCTCATTATTTTGATTATGTAAATTTATCTACAGTAAGATTTTCGCTGTTTTGAACAACCTCTCCAAAGAAAACTTGAAACTAAGTCCCCACTGCATCTTCCTTCACAAGTAAGGCTACTGCACAATCTGATTACCTTGTTTGCAACTGCATTGACATTGGGTCTAGCATCATAGATGGTCAGCTTTGAGATCTGCCCGTTAGCCTCTCTGATGATATCAAGGTACCTTTCGTCGTCTTTATTTCGCTTCCCACTCATTCCAACCAGGGGCTGACTGCAGCGCATGATAACAGCTTGATTCTCTGGATGAATCCACGATAGAACCTAGTTACATCCCCAGAAACATATTAGAAGAAATAAATTTCACTGCAAGCTCTAACTTAAAAATCACATTCCTTAAATATAGGTAATATAAAAGTTAACTGGTCGTATTTTGTTTCTTCAAAAGTTGGTTCCCAAACATCTCTAATTTCCCCAACTTTCATAAAATTTAATACACTCTGAAAGAGCTCATTCTTTTACATATTTACCTTTTACTGAAGTTAAATGCATTAGATTTTACAAGCACATTTTTCCTATGTGTTTTAACTTGTGCAATTAATTCTGAGGCCTTCTGGCAGTAGTTTGAATGTTTCCCATTGTCCTCAAGGTGTATTTTGTTCCTCAGCCCCCTTTACAAAGAAGAGATTCTGAGGCACAGTGCCTGCTGCCTTCACTGCTTTGCAGCCCTAGGAACAGATTCTAACCATGCAAGAAATTAAAGATGGGCATTCTAAGAAGTGGGCAACAGTTTACCTCCGTGAGCTATGAAGAAAGAATATGCTCACCCAATCTGACAAAGTTTAAAGGGTAAAAGAACATGAGAGGAAAAAAAAAATCTTTCAGAAGCATTCACTCCTAAAATAATCTTCAGTTACACGTCTAGAAACAAAATGTGTGAGGATTAACATGATTGTAGACTTCCTGACAAGAGTAAAATTATTATTAGCAAGGAAAGTATTCTGACTGTAAGTGCTAAAAGCCCTGACATGCATTTGAGGTAGAGATGATCAACAGCTAGGTTTTAAGAACTATATACATATACTATATACAAGTACACAAAATGAAATAGTGTACTTTACTGTCTATAATCCGTGTATATGTGCAACATATATACACATATATACAGTAAAAAAAATATAATCCTAGCTTGTCAGCAAATACAATCCAATAAGTATTCACTATTTTTGATTTGCTTGATATTAACTGAGATTCAAGACAGCTTTCTTAAAGCCTCTTGCATGTTTGTCAAATTGAAACATTAGATAGAAGAGACTAAAAAAAAAAAAAAAAGGTAGAGAATATTTTCTACAGTTCTGTAAAAAGCTGCTGTAAAAAATTCTTGTTTCTCAAAGTATTTTAGAACAGAAACACACCCAAAGAGTCAAATGGGTTTGCCTTACATTCTACAGCCCACATTAAAATTAGACAGGACTAAGAAGCCCAAGAACTCACTATAGAGACTACGCATGAGGTTTTGTTTTAGGGCTGACCACTGGAACTTTAAATACCATGCACTGCTTAGCCATGGGAAGGATAACATTTGCTGTCCAAGAGCATCCAACAATAGCAATAAGCAGTACAGATGACTATCCTAGGCTCACACCTCATTAAGAAAAAGGAATCTGCAACACCAGCAGCTGTTACTGGACAAGTCAAGTGAAAACCAATGAAGGTGGAATGCATCGCTGTCATGGGGGATAACAGAAATGGGTCTTGGCCATCACATTAGCTCCAAGGAGTAAAAACCAAACCATCAGCCAATCAAAGCTACTTTACTGTAATCATTTCCAAAGAAACATTCTCTGCGTCATGTTCAGCCAAATGCTGTTTGGCTGTGTGCTTAGAACTAGCTATGCTGCAGGCAGTTTCATCACGCAATTAATACTCACCGGAATTCTATTTCGGGATCTAAAGGCGGCAACTTTCTTGAGGTCATCATCCGTTGCATTGTATGGCACCACGAGGAGGGATGGATATGTGTCACACAGCCCATAATGTTCATTAATAAAGGTTACTCGCCATCGTTCATTAGGGAGTCCCTAGAAGGGAACAAAGCTCTTCAACATGTATTCGACTGTACAACTAATGATCTGTCCTCGAACTTCATGGTGTTCCTGCAGCCACATGGTGGCAACAAGCTCCCAGTGTAACCCAACTATGGCACTGCTTCAAAACAATAGATGGGGCTAGGGAAAGAAAATTACTTTCTCTTCTCCCTCAAAGTACTGGCTTTCTATTTTGGCTGCTAAAAGAGATTATGGCCCTGAAAAGAGGGAGGGAAGAAGTCTGATCTCAGTCCTTTCTTCCTTGTAGTCCGACACTACCCTCAATTAAAAAAAAACAACAGTAGGAAGGCTGCCCTGAATGTAAGAAATAACAACATTTAGTCAGTCTGCTCAGTAAGTAGACTGCAAACAGCACTCAGGAAATTGAGAAAGACTGATCAGCTCACCTCATATGCACATATAATAGAGTTTGGGCAGGCATTTGTATTTTAACTTTGAGATTTTGGGCCTCTACCTTGAACCAAATAGATCACATGAAAGCCTGGATATGCCTTATCCCATTAAAAATTGTAGAGAAAAATAAGGATGTCCTTTCTTCTCACTGTAGTATTTAAAGCAAAAAAAAACCAAAACCATCCAATAGTATGACTACTGCACGAGTTAAACAAAATTAAGCGTCATCCCGTTTTGCTAATGTTTTTCCACAACCATTGTAAGAGCAAGGCAGAATACTCACAGGCATAAATCACTTATTTAAGCAATGCTATTTCTGTAAAGATTTTTTAAAATTATTATTATTATACTCCTGACACTTTAGCTGCATACTTTCACTTTCACCCCCCACTCCCCCTCCAATGTGCTTAACAGAGGCACACTGTAAGTAGTACTAACGCAACTTCTCTCAAAGAGCAAACCCTGATCTTCCTATGAGATTCTAATTTCATTTTAATCCTAACTCTTCCAGCATTTTGTTTCTTGCATTCCTACTTTCTCCAATTCTCAGCTCCCCCTGCTCCAAAAGAGCAATCCAGAAAAAAATAACTCTTCTATGCTAGGTTTCTGATATGAAAGGACCAGGCAAACGTGACTTAAATAACTCACTTGTCTCCTGTATTCAGACATTGGATTGTACACCATCCATCCATTTTCAGAGAACTTTTCTTCATTTGCAAAGGCAAAAAAAAGCTGCAGGATGCAAAAGAAGCTTATTACACCAAACTGACTGAAGATGACAAAGGCTCATCATCAGTTACACTCTAAGGTCCACCATGAAACATGACCAACTTCCTTACCAACCTTCACTCTACCCCACTTAAATTTGAAACAAAAGACCACAAAGCCAAAAGCAAGAAATAAGAAACAATGCAAACACATTAATGAAATACGAGTTAGTTTCTTCCTCATATTTCATATCCTCTGTAAATAAAATGTCGTCTTCTCATCAAGATTTCTCCAACAGGTACAGATGCAATTACTAATGAAAGTATTAGGTACTAAATTGAAAGTAGCAAGCATTTTACACTCCATCTCCAAGCGACTCTTACTATCTGAAATCTCATTTACTGTAACAATCCATGAAGATTAAAAAGGTGCCAGTGAAACTGAAACCAAGTATGTTGGTGGTTCCACCTACTTTCACTTTTCTGTTGCCACTCTCCAGTCTCTTTATAAAGCACAGCATCGTTACTCAGGATTCTAACAACTTCCTCATACCTTGGAGCTCATTTCTCCTTCTCCCAAGCAGGCTGCACTATCTAACTAATCCTTTTTTGCTTGGTTTGTTTTTACAGCTTATCATGAAAACCAAAGCAGTGTTTATTCTAGGAATCTCCCTCACTGAAAAAAAAAAAAATTTCATAGCTTATGAATTCTTTGGATGCCAACTGGAGCATGAAACTAAGATATTGCACAACACAGCAGAAAAGCATTTGCTGTCCCGAGCTAACAGAGAAACACACAAAGCATTCACGAGCCCCTCATAATTTGCACCAACACAGCTGAAAGTCTCCTGGCTACTCAAAGACATTAACAGAAGGAACTGAATGCTGAACATCCCAGAACTCTATCATTTGCACAGGAGCTGACCTGAACAGACAAGAAGTACAGGAAACGTAGCAAAAAGAAGCAGAAAGAGCCACGTGGTTTTAAGGTGCCATGATCACCATGCAAAGCTTCACAAATGCACATGCAGGTTTCTTTAGATTTTATGAAGGCAGCAGCAATGGCTTACAGCAATTCTCATTAGCCTACTAAGTTTAAACAGCACACAGTTTTAATCCAAACATAAAACAATCCCTCTGAAGTAAGTTTTTCCCTTGTATTGCAAGCCAGCAGGCATTTTAACAGGAAATTACTGTGAACAAGAGAGTTTATCCTGCTAAAATTCTAAAATAAACCACTGTTTTATAGCAAATGCACTCCCTGGCAAGTTTCTAAAAGTGAACACAGCATTCTGAATTTGAGTCTTCTCTCATTTAAAGATTGACACCTTGTTCGTCAGTGAATATTAGATTCCTCTGGTTAACTACCCTGTTATCAAATGGGCTGGAAGTAGAGATAAAGAAAGGAAAAGAGTAGACATTGATTGCATCAGACAAAATACTTCATTAAAAGAAAGCAAACAGAAAAACTGCAAAAAAAATTATCTGCAAACCAGAAATACAGCAATACAGGAGTAATGCTATCTACAGCTGTAATGCAGCTCATTAACCTAACTGTTAATAAATAGTTCCAGGAAAGAACCATCTTGTCCTCCCCAAAGGAATTTGCTACATCCCAAATAGGAACTATGCTAAGAATTCACCAAGAAACCAAAGAGACCAAGGAGAAACTTACAAAGAAAACAGAAAAACTGGAATAACAACAGATGACTAAAAGATGTCTCAAAGGCATGCATGTATTTTAAGTTGCTACTCACTGTGAATTTCTCAGTGACAATTTACAAATTACCCTGCTTAATCCCCGATACATAAAACTCGTGTTAATTACAGTACACTACAATGGCTCTTACACAGGAGATTGTACAAAAAAAGAAAATCAAGAAACTAGCAGCAGCTAAATTTATGAGTGTTCTACTGATCTTTATACAGTAAAAGAGAAGAACAAGAGTTAAATGTGGGAAGATGAGTTTTTTCCCCTCCCTATTTCTAATTTACCAGTTTACACTTTTCATAAATAAACCACAAGGCTTTAGCTTAGTGAAAAAGCTGATGGTTTCTCAGTGTGTTTGAAAACAAAGGTACCATCGTCCTCGACTTCAGCGTGTCATTACTGCAACTCAGCTGGCTGCATTCTACCTGCATGAGCATGAAAACTAAGATGCTGTAGTGTTTACACACTTAACATCATTTCTGAGAAATGGTAACCTTACCATTATTACACTGAGACTGTGTGAGACATTCAGAATGAAGCCTCAAAAGACATTTCTTAGCGCTCTATCAGACAGGCCCCTGTCCCAGGTCTCACTGCTACCTCAAAATCATCCTTACAGACCCAAAAAGAACACAATCTGACTCTCAGGTGCATGGAAGTTACCAGGAGAATTAGTTACGTCCAGAGCAAGAGCTGGAAGTCAGACAGACGTCTATGGTGTCTCTCATCAAAACCAGCAATCCCACAGAACTCACAAGGTTAGAAATCAATACATGTTGTGTAGGCATTACCATTGTGTATAATCTCATTTAAAAAGGTGATGTAGCTTCAAGATAAGATCAGGAAGTGAAGCAGCTGCTATTCAGAAACAGAGCGACAGAGGCTAAATATATCTCACCTTCTGTAGGGTACTACAGATGCATAACACTGCTTTATGGTTGTTTTGTTTGTTGTGTTTTAAAATGTTTAAAACCACTATTTGAGCAAGGATTTTCTTCCAGTTATCATAACATTGCAAATGCACTATAGGTCTATGAACAGCATCTGTTTGCTCCACATCAACTAGGCTGTGAGTCAGATGAGCTACCAGATATTACAGTTAGTGAACCCAGCCTAAAACTGGAGAGCCAAGAACAAGCTTCTGCGAGTAAGCACAAAGGACAACACTGAGATTAACAAACAGTTGAGTGGAGACTTGTCATTTATTATAGGCTTTCAAACAATTTTCAGCTTTTGGGGTGGTAAAAGAGCAAAACCTTGAAATTAATAAGCACATACCATTCAGAAATAATGTTTCAGGCTGTATTTACCTACCATTTGGATAAGCAGCAGACAATATAAGGAAAACAGAGCAATCAAAATCTTTACTTTCCTAACGATACTTCCTTTCCGCTGCATAAGCATGAACAGTGCTGAACCAGTCAAAGACCTGGGATACAGTTCTACAACGTGGTCTGAGCAGAACTACCAGCTTAACACTGCTTAAAAAAACAAATAAACATAGGATTTTTGTTCCCCCCCTCCCTGTGCCCTGTACCACCTCTCTCCTTCTTCGCACTGGTTCTGACACATTCTAATTACAAACCAGGTCTCCTCAAATTATTAAAAATGGCACAAAGCTAACTCAGAAAACAGAACATTCTGTTCTGGATAAGAGAACTACACTGTCTTACTTTGTGATTATACAACTGTCAGCATGACCTAAAAGGAAGAACCAACTGCAGGGCTGGAAGGCAGAGCACAGAACACCAGAAAAAAGCAAGACCTCAGCATTTTGGTAGCAGACAGCTGCCATCCTCACCCAGCTGTCACGTGAAGCCACAGCACTATCTTTGTAGATCTCCCTGCTGCCTGCAGAGCCACAAATTGTTAGCAAACATCCAAAGCAGAAGGCAGACACACACAGCCCATACGCTCATTCAGCCAGCAAAACCTTGCTTTAAACCAGCCACAGAAAGAGACAGTCCCATCCTCCCTGCGCATCGCATCCATCTGCAAAGAACGCCTACAGATGTCCTCACTCCCCACCCCCATCCTCAGGCTAAGCTAACAAGGCTGAGGAAATGACTCAGGGTAAAGCTTTTATTTTTTCTTCCTTGTTTGACTTTTGTTCATCTCAGTTCCCTATCTGCTTCATCCTGCAGCCTCAGAAACTCGCACAGACTAAAATGCAGCAGGAATGAACAACCATGCAGAAACACTCATCTTTGGCAGGATCAACTTCAACTATTTGCTGAAACACGGTGAAAGCACACCAAAAATATCAAACATTGCTTAGCTCATTGTAAAGTCTAAGGTTTATTCAGTGTCACATTACTAAATAGAGAGTTACTACACATCACCACACGTTACTCACTACCTCCACAGGACAGGAAACACTGATATTTTCAATGACAAAGCCTATCCTAAGTCCACATTTTACCACCATGTTATTCCAAACCTTGTAGTTGGGTTGGGCCACAAAAACAACTCCACGAAGGACACTCCTAACCCAGTTACAAGTTAAATTGTCCACACTCTCCGCATGGAAATTGACACAGGTCAATTCCAAGACTGAGATTAAGTGATATGTCAGTAGACACTTTAAAGGACGTTAAAAAAAATATTAAAAAGACTCATTTATGAAGCAAACTCTTTGCAAGTTCAAAGCTTCATTTCAAAGTCATGATTCAACTGAAGTCCTTCTAAGCATAACACTAATTACTCACCAATCAAGACAAACTAGGTTGTCCACAGCTGTAACTTAAAGAATATCCTGCTTACTGTAAAAAGCAGTGGCATAAAGTGTGGGTTGCCATGCAGTGTGAAGACAGTGAAGCTTTCCATTTCAGCTTGGAAAGCATGATGAGGAGTCTGGTGGGATACACAAAACACACACTGAGATCCCCCTGCTTCAATCCCAAATCCAAATCCACTTTCTCAACAGCACTTAGCTCTTCTTCAAAACAAAACAGAAAGGCACTCTGCCTCTCATGCTTCAAGCTGCCAAAAGGCACAAGAGTACTGAAAAGATGAACTAAGCTATGAATTGGTTTTATTCTCATACACAGGACTTTTTTTTGTTGTTCATACTGCTTTAACCATAGGGCTTGATGGTAGATCACTGCCATGCCAAAACACATCTCCAACAAACAACCTGAAAGTCCAGATCAAACAAACTGTTTTTTTTTTTCTCACTTCCTAACACATGATAATTTTTATTTAAGAACACAGATTGCTTCAAGGTTAAATAATTCATCCATTAGAGCAAATAGCATTAATTACACCAAAATGAACAACACTGCTCTCTGCTACCTTGCAGCTCACTGAAGACACCAATTGTAAATGGAAGCACAGAACACAAGCATAAAGCTTTGTATTTCTCTTTTAAAGATACAGTTAGATGTACACAAAGTTACTGACCACACATGCTTGAATAATTGATTTATTTTTGCAACACATAAAATGCTGGAAACAATGAAGAACCTTTTCAGACCATCAGATATCAAGAAGTCAGTCAGTCATACAGGCCAACACCACAAGTATTTTGCAACATTTATACAGAATTATCCATTAATTCACACGCATCTTAGGAGAAGGAACTGAGATTGTTGCTGCACCTTCAACAATTCCCTGAGAAAAGTTCTTCAAAATTTGAAGTATGACACTCCAATATTTTATTAAGGGAGCTCTTATACAATTATCCTAAATATAAGCACCCCAATAAAAAGTAAGCTGAATTTCACATTTAACATTTAGCATAATTTCAGCATTTACAATTCAGCATAAAGAATGTCAAAATGATCTACCAAGCAAAGAAACAGAAGCTAAGGATTAGCTAAACATCACTGCTGCTCAACAACCTCTAGAGGACATGCTTGGTTATGGGTTGTTTTCTTCCCCTCAATGAATCTCCACAACTCCATCACTGCATTTGCTGTCCAGTTCATCAATAGCTGCTAATAAAGCAGGTGTTGCTTTACCATGCCTTTTTCTGAAAAAGATTTCCTTGCAAGGGAGGACAACACGTGGGCTCTAAGCAATGATACATACATGAACCAGAGGTGCTCAGTAGTTTACCTGAAGCCCATTATAAAGTATCCATAATTTTAAAGATATACAGATGTAAGTGTTCTAAATGTGCAAAACAAAATAACTCTCTATACTGACACCAGATCTTGTTGCTGTTCTTAAGCAGTTGTGACACCCATTAGTAGGCCAATAGTTAAAGTTAATTGGCAACAATCCTACATTAAGATGATTCAGTAGTATAAGTAATATAACTTACCAGGTTATGTGACTGGGGAAAAGCATGTTTTGTGAGGACTTCAAATATATCTCTTCTACTGTGCCCTTCTTGCTTTAATGCAAAGCGTAAATTTCTCATATCCTAAAACAAAGGCATTAGCTTTTAAGAGAGCCAAGGCAGCAAGATACTCCTATCTGATGGACAAATGTTGTATCACACACTAAATAAGATTCAGAATCTGCTTGCAACACCCCTCAAACTGCTGTGAAAGCTCAAGTTTTTTTTTCTTATCGCACAAAACAAAGGTGAGCTTAAGAATTCTGCAATGTGGCATCAATTCTGTATGGTGCACACTGCTGTGGCATAAAGCCACCCAAAGTGACTCCATATGATTCACTAAAACAAAACAAAACCCATAGGCTACTGAATGCTTGCAGGATGGGAGTTACCCAATGTTTTCCAAGTGAAAATTTGCCAGTGATTGCTCTAGACTACACTGCCCCAAGTTGCTTGCTTCTGAAGGTAGCAATGAGAAGACAATCTGTACATTAACAACAGAGGAAAAAAAGTGAGTGTGTGTACATACCCCATTTGCAAGTCAAATAAAAGACCCTGATTCACCCACTAGAAACTCCCCCAACTTTATTTTTTTTTTATGGCAACGATTTTTTTTTTTTTTTTTGCAAGAATAAGGAAATAGAGAAATCCATTACATCTTCAGTTTTTGCTTAGAAAACCTGCCTGAGGTGACTTCAAAGACTTTATTTTTTAATTACTTTTAGATCCTATGAAATAATTAAGTGGTGCAGGAATAATACCTTAACACTGCTGTGCAAAATCTTTTGTCAAACAGCAGTTAGGAAATGAAGACCAATCCCTCCCTCACACGCAGAGGCCACAGCCTTTTATACAAAGGTACTTCCCTGTCCAGTTCTATTTCTAAATTCAGCTGTGAGGAATACACAGTTCTCATTCCTGTAAGTAGGTAAACAGCAAGAAAAGGAATCTGTAGATTTCATTTCCCATTGAACTATTGAAAAGTCTTACTTTACACGTTATATCTAATCCATAAGAATTCTCTCCTCTGCTTGAAGCTCCTCCCATTTTTTCAATCCTTGAAATCACACCCAGTGGAACATCCAATACCACAACTGGATCCTGCAATGAAAGTTTGGGTAAGGAGAGGATTAATCTGAGAAGACAACTTAGGCAAAATGTTCTTATGCATACCACAGCAGAACAAAATACACACAGCAAGCAAAAGTACGTTTCTGGGTCTGATCAAGTCTCCTCTTCCAACATATTACAAAGTCTTTATGGTCTACAGCCTTGAGCATCACTTCCATAGCCTGTACAATTGGATATTTCATGCCATAAGGCAGAGTACGCAGGAGAAAATGTGGCAGCACCCAAAAAGATGTCATCTGTTACATACTTCTGACTCCCTCTGCTTGCTATGCCTGCTCCACTGACATACAGAATAAAGCAGTACAAAATGAAGAAATCACTAAAGAAAAGTGAGTTGTAACCACAATGATCTCACTTCAGTAATCCTATAAATGTGTGCTGTTTTGTTTCTTTAATGAGTTATGGAAATAGACAACAAGCAGGTTTTCTTTTCTGATGCTGCTTATTGAACACACTACTACTCCTACCACCCACATGATGTTCTTCCAACAGCAAGGACAATCAAAACTGCAGTTCACTGACAGCCATTTCAAGAAGTAGTGCATGCACATCACTGGTTGTGCCTTTGCTCTGTCACAGAGCAAGCACAAAGGGAACAGTTACGGAAAAAACCTCCAACAGACAAGGAGCCCCCAGTTCACTAAGTGCTTAAACTGTAGTTTCACCATGAAAAAAAATCATATTCACAACATACTCAACTTCAAAGAGCTTCCATTTCTGTAAGGATTTCTCAGTGGCACAAAGGCAATTACTGCTCAGCCATTAAACAATTACAACATAGTTATTACAAATGTTACAGACCATTTCAAGTAAAAAGCCTCCTCTGCAATTCAAGCATACGTGTGCCAAAGCGAAAGCAAATGAACTGGCCACAAAGTAAATCAAAGGCAGCAAAGGGGTTGAAGAGAGGAGACTTTAAAATTCACTCATCCCTCAGAAGTAGTTGTGGCATATTACTCACGTTTTCCACACTTCTTAGGTACAGCCTATAGTTTGTGATGTATACTCTTCCTTTAACGGGGCCATTAAAAGGACACATGTAAATAACATCCTTGTCTGTAAGAAATGCAGCATTTCTTAAACATTGGGAGAAGAAAAAAAATCAAATCCAAGCAAAACATCAGTTAAACAGCAGTAAAATAAAGACAGATGTACTCATAAGAGTCATTCTAAAGAAAGCTGAATGAATTAAAGTAATAAATCTGACTTTTATCCACTGAAATTATTAAAAAAAAATGTTTCTTATAAAGTTTCTTATAAGAAGCTTGCCCCAAATCCTCCAGTAGGTTTCATTAGCTTTCCCCAGCTATACTGGTGTTCTTATTGGCACTGTGTAGGAAAGGGCAGGACACAGAGTGACGAGACTTTAATCTTCCCTGTGACCCCTGAACTTGTTTCTTCACCACCCCAGAACAAATACACTCTTTTGACCATCACACCTTTCAGTGCCCCCTAACCAATCCTCCTGCATTACAGTATGTAGCTCATGCTGTGACGTGTTTAGGAACTCCATCCTGAAGAGAACCATTACATTTCAATTTGAGGCAATCAATTGCAGGAGGGCCATCAGCACTTTCAGCAAGGATGGTTAAACAGTGAGCACCAATGCATACTACTCAAAAAAAACCAACAAACCATATCTAACTGAAGTCTTCCATTAAAGTCTTAATGAAGCAATGCAAACAACTTGTTTCCCCTTGTCCACTCATTTCTTTAACTCACACTGCTTACCTGCCTTCCCCAACAAGCACCATCCTTCCAGTGTTCTCCCCCAAAGCAGAGATAATTGTCACAAGGATCATATCAAACATTCTTCTTTCAGCCACATCCTCATGCCTTCCCAACTTTCCTCATTAAACACACAGGTACTTCCTTTGAATCACTACTTTGGTTTCCTCTCAGCCAGACTGGCTTACAAATTAATAGAACAAATACTTGGGTTGGAGGGAAGGAGCAGTTTTGCAAATAAGAGATGTCTTTTAGTTGGATTCTCATTCCTAACAGCAAACTTCCATGAGTGTAAGGCTGTAGCCCAGGAAGAGCCTGTATCAAGTAAGGAACCACAGCCCTTAATACATTAATCTTTTTCATGTCACAATACCACGTGGCAATGCAAACAAGTGTGCAGTAGTTGAGTGCACACCATGCTGTGTGAAGGAAGCACTGTGCTGTACCTGCAGTAGTCACAGCTGGGGCTACAGCTGCACACATTGCACAAGATATCAATGCAGTATTGTGTGGCCTGCATGTGTGGCATCTCTTGACTCCAGAAGAGATTATGTCATGAGATATTACCTGGTCCACATACAAAATAATGATACATGTTGACTTAGAATTTCTTTGCGTTAAAGAACCTACTGCAGCATATGGAAACAAAGACTTCAAAGTCTTCAAAAATTACTATTTGCAAAGTGTGATAAAAATCCTCTGAACTGATTACTTGAAAAAACTAATTCATGACATTTTAACATAGCTTCAGCCCCAATCCAAACCATTGCAGATTATGGGAAGAAGCCACCAAGACACACACACCCATACCAGACTCTCAAGCCCATACGGCCTCATACCTGTAACTCTAGTCTCTCCTGGCAGACGGGGTATTTCTTCACTTTTTTCCCAGTTAGCTCCATCTTTTAGAGTCTAAAGAAAGAGAAGTAGAACAGTACATCATATTCTATTTACAATTATTTACAACTTCCAGATTAAAAAAAAAAACCTGGAATTTCTGCATAGGAAAGAAAAGCCTTACCCACAGTAGAAACTGACAAGCTGAATCAAAAGAGGAACACACCCCTATCCTCAACTGCAAATTATTTAAAGCTTGAACAGCTCTGTCAGATCAGCGAGTTTTAGTCTCTTATTCTAAAGAAACAGTTAAACCTATCTGCAGAACATAGGAATTAAACATCTATACCATTATTTCTCTATGCATTTTCTATATACAATTTTCCAAGTCTGGTGGCTTAAAAATGAAATCACTTAAGCTACGTAATCACAACGAGCAGACAGAACGTAGTAGTTGTGAATTCACACATTTGTTAATCATTCTTAAAGATCACTGAATTTGTTTCTGAAGAAATGTTTAAAAAGCTAAATAAAACTTAGTTTCTGTTTTCTTGCATGCAGCCACACCACAATAAAAGGCAAAGGGGAATGTCATTTAGCCTGCTTTAACACCAGCATTTCCCACTAAAGATCAACATTTAAAAAGGAGGCCAACCAAACTGACTAGAAGTAACTGATCAGTTGCAATTCAGAATGTTTCTGCAGCATAGAATGGCCTAAAATTTGCAAGTATACCATAAAATATTTCAATGCAGAAAGCAAAGATAACAGTATTAGAATTGACTTCAAGGAGACTCATAACTAGCATTCCAGATTGCTTCACCCATCCACTCTGACAATATTTAAACCAGCTTACTTAACTTCATTAAAGCTTTAGCAAGAAAATTAAGTACATACAATCAAGAAAAACACAACATTTCAAGTATTCAGTTTTCCATCCACAATCTTCCATATTCAACCTCTGAGAACCCTGATGCAGAAAACATGAAGAAGTTACACTTACTCTTTTAATTGAGGAGCTCTCCAAGGAGTGTGAATTATATTTAGGCGCTGATGATGAGGCCATACTGAGTATCTGATGAGAAAGCACAAATTGGAGAATTAAACTTCTATTTAGAATATACACTGCTTACAGGAGATTGAGATTGAGTTTGGACACCAAGAGCCCCCAGTAATATCTTGCAAGTTGGTATTCATTAAAAAAATATATATCTATTATAGATATATAAAATGTCTCGTGATTCGAGGCCACTACTTAGAAGCACCCAAATCTAGCAAGAAACTCATTAATAGTTCCAAAATCTGCTTCCATACACTCTGACTCAAGCAGGATGCTCCAATTCAGTTGTCTGTATACTATTATTAGTCAAGTCAACAAGCATTACCGTGCATTAAGGTGCAGGATACACATGCAAGGAGATGCAATCCATGTGGAGCATTTGTACTGAGAGTTTTCACCTAGAAAAACGAAAGCACTTAAAAACAATCTCCCATTTCCTAAAGTGAAACTTCAGTGAGCCCACCAGAAGGGGGAGAGTCCAGCCTTTGGGCCGAACAGCCACAACACCTTACCAAAAAATGGCTTTTTTAAAAGTGATATCAATTAGAGTTGCACAATACAGCATTAATCTTCTTTACCATTTCCTGATACTGCACAGGAGATCTCTAAGACATGCATGGGGAAAACTCTCACAGCTGAAGTTACTCCCAACAGCACCTTCACCTCACATCACGCTTCCCATTCGTTAGGCACACTGTTCATCAAGCCAAAGTGACAAAGCACAGAACTTTTCAGAGCTACTATTTTGAGGGAGAGCAGCAGTAAGTGATTTCGGGCTACAATATCACAACCTTTCAGCCTAAAATAAGCCCCTTCTCTCCCTACTGCGCAACAAACCTGGTTTGTACAGATTTCTGCACCAGAACAAACCAGCCCATGCTCCTTCCCGCATGGCAGCAGGCTCACAGTGACATTACAGCACTCCTGTGCGTGCAATAGCAAGAGATGGTACTGCAAAAGATCCAAACAACCTTTGAAGGTACTGCAACAATATGGGGACATTATATTTTTAACATGAAGTGGTTGTTTTGTTCACATTCTAAGTGAAAAACAGCATGCGAGGCAAAGAGAGGAAGGCGCAGAAGTCAGCTGAGCACAGCAGCCCCAGTTCTTCCACAGCAATGCAGCTGTTCTACGGAGCTACTGAAGCTGCACCAGCACTGCGCAGCAAGCCAGCATAAACAAGCCCTAGAGAAGCGCCTTGGGAAAGATGCAGCTGCCCTGAAGAGACGTGCACTGCAAAACAGTGACGCAGCCTGCAGCAGGGAGCTGGCAGCCCAGGCTCGCTGCCCACACAGAGATGCAGGTGGCAGCTCCAGCAGGATGTGAGCTGAGCACTGTGGCACTGCTCAGCGCCTGCAGCCCAGCCCAACTGCCTGCTGCCATGTAACACTGCTTCCAACAGTGCCATCGCTGCTCACAAGGGAACAGAACAAAGTTTTAAAAGCCCTAAGCTGCCTTCTTTGCTTTCTTCAACATGTGCACTACGCTTTGACCAAGCTGTGGCACTACATGCAGTGCGCGGTGCTTCCCCAGCATCATGCCTTGCCAGGTGTGCTCTGGGAACCACTGGTGCTGCGTGCCATCCTCCCACCCTTTCCTTTGAGCGCACTTTTCTGAGAGCGTGAACTCACTGACTCTCATTTCTATGCATTATTTCATTATAGTGTTATAATCAATTACTCTGTTTTATTTCCAGTGCTTCAGTAATGTAAATTAGACTTATTCACAGCTAATTAGAGTTGAATAAATATGCACTGGAGGTCAGTTATCTGTCAAAGTTGTTTCTATTAACCACTGAATATTCCATTAAAAAAAAGTTCAGGTTAGTTCACTTGGTTCAGCAGCACGAACAGAAGAATTCTTCTTGCAGCACTACTTAAGTTTCACTTTAAAGCCAATCACACTTTAAAAAGCCCTAAAACTACACAGCATGTGCATAACTACATGCATCTGATTATTATTACTTTTAAGTAAACTACAGTCAGCTAATTTCACTCTTCTCTACATGGCACCTATGAGTCAGCACAGAGAACAGCACCCACATCTGGCCCTGGTGCAAGGTGTGCTGACACGGCTGTGGGAGGAGCTGGGCCCAGAAGCGGGTGAGCGCCCAGGGCTGGGGCCTCAGCCAGCAGCCAACCCATGGGGTGCAAACTGACCAGGCAGAGCTCCAGGTGATGAATGACAAAATGCAACCAACTGAAAGTGAGGAGATTCCATCCTGATATAAAGCAGAAGAAAATAAAGGAAGGAAAAACAAAACAAAAGCAACACTTTCATGACCAAGGGGCTGGTAGGTATGGGAAATGTCGCCATGTCTAGGTGAGGACCCGAGGAAACGGCCACAAGTTATACCAGAGGATGTTTAACTTTTTCTCTCAGAGAGTGGTCAGGCACTGGAATGGCTGCCCAGGGAGGTGGTGGAGTCACCATCCCTGGTAGTGTTCAAGAGGAGCTACGAGAGATGGTTTAGTGCTTGTGGTACTGATAGGAATGGGAGGGTGGTTGGACTGGATGATCTTGCAGGTCGTTTCCAACCTTGTGATTCTGTCTACTTTCAGAGGTTCAAGAGCAAGCAGAAGAAAGCTGTGAGCAGTCAGGTCTGATCTCAAGGCTGTGATCTTGGCTTTGAACGAGACATCCCTGAAGTTCCAACCCAAACTACTCTGATTCTGCAATTTTCAAGCAACAAGATCAAGATGTCATTTTTAACTTCATGTCCATTGAAGGATACACCTACAAAGAGGCACTCCTCTGTCTCCCAAGAGCAATCAAGTTTTCAAAAACATTTAAAATTAACATGAATTTCGTTTTTTAATATATATATATATTTTTTTTTTTTTCTGCCAAGTTGTAGAAACCTTTTCTGGCCACCTGCCCAACGCTGCCAAGCACAATTCACAAGTGTCCTTCATTTAGCCTTACATCAGCAGCAGCTTTCTCATTATCACAGAGCACCAGCAGTCCTTCCACACAAGAAAGTCCTGCACGTAGTTTTCCACTCAAACACACTTTATTGCCCAGTAACACCTGTTTATACACTTGCACAAAAGTGCAATTGCACATTTGCCAGCAGTTGAATAGAATTAAGTAACTCCATAAAATCAAAACCAAGTCAGACAACTTTGTAGATAATATCCGCTATTCAGGTGAGTGTCCTCCCTTCAATCTAGCACAGCAAGGGAACCAAGCCATTTTACTGGACTTGAACTAATAAACAAAGCTCTGTTAAAACTACCTGAACTCACTACAGTAACACTACCAAGAAATGCAGGCTCCAATCATCTTACAACAACAGCTAATGGAATTACAGATCCCAAGGAACTTAAAGAACACGCTCACACTTGTGCTTCCTAAGGCTCATAGAAATGCAGGCACAACAACATTGGAAAGGTCACACACTGGAGGCCAGACTTTAAGAAGTCAGTTCAAGGGTCCAAATCCGTATGTGTATAAAGCATCAGATTGTGTTCAAAGGATACAATGCACATTTCTCATTGGATTAACATCACAAATATCTGAGGTCAAGTAAACTGCATCAAGTACATTACTGTGAGCACCACTTTCTGGGCATTTAATATTTCTGACCCTCCAGCAATGTACTGACACTCTGGAAAAAATGCTTTTAAAGTTTTTGATTAGTTGGAGCAACAAGTGTGACAAAACTGTGTGGAAGCAAGAGCTGGACTCAATGATCCTTGAGAGTCAAGCACTAGAAACAGCTGTGCTTCTTAGAATCAGGTTTCTCATTAAGGTAAAACCAAATGTTTGACAGAAGTTTTTTCAGAAGCATCACAGAATTGTAGGAGTTGGAAGGGACCTCCAGAGCTCATCGAGTCCAACCCCCTGCCAAAGCAGTTCCTACAGCAGGTCGCACAGGTTAGCATCCAGGCAGGTCTTGAACATCTCCAGAGAAGGAGACTCCCCCACCTCCCTGGGCAGCCTGTTCCAGTGCTCCGTCACCCTCACTGTAAAGAAGTTCTTGTGCACATTGGTGCAGAACTTCCTATGCTGCAGTTTCCAGCTGTTTCCCCTTGTCCTGTCTCCACTCACCACTGAAAACAGTCTGGCCTCGCCATTCTGCCCCCCACACCTTAGATATTTATAGACCTGGATCAGGTCCCCTCTCAATCTTCTTTCCTCAAGGCTGAACAGTCCCAGATCACTCAGCCTTTCCTCATAGCAGAGATGCTCCAGGCCCTTCACCATCTTCGTGGCCCTCCGCTGGACTCTTTCCAAGAGATCCTTGTCTTTTTTGTACTGGGGAGCCCAGAACTGGACGCAGTGCTCCAGATGAGGTTTTACCAGGGCAGAGCAGAGGGGGAGGATCACCTCCTTCGACCTGCTGGACACGCTCTTTTTAATGCACCCCAGGATGCCATTGGCCTTTTTGGCCACAAGGGCACACTGCTGGCTCATGGCCAACCTGTCGTCCACCAGGACACCCAGGTCCCTCTCCGCAGAGCTCCCCTCCAGCAGCTCATCCCCCAACCTGTACTGGTGCATGGAATTATTCCTCCCCAGATGCCAGACTCTACACTTGCTTTTGTTAAACCTCATCCGTTTTTTTCTGCCCAGCTCTCCAGTCTGTCCAGCTCTCGCTGAATGGCAGCACGGCCTTCAGGCTGTCAGCCAATCCTCCCAACTTCGTATCATCAGCAAACTTGCTGAGGGTGGCCACCATCCCCTCATCAAGATCACTGATGAAGATTCTGAACAAGACCAGACCCAGCACCGACCCCTGAGGAACACCGCTGCTTACAGGCCTCCAACCAGACTCTGCATCACCAACGATGACCCCCTGTGCTCTGCCAGTCAGCCAGTTCTCAACCCACCCCACTGTCCACTCATCTATCCCGCACTTCCTCAGCTTTGTGGGAGACAGTATCAAATGCCTTTCTAAAATCAAGATAGACTACATCCACTGCTCTCCCCCCACCCACCCAGCCAGAGACAACATCATAGAAGGCTACCAGGTTGGTCAAGCATGACCTCCCCCTTGTGAACCCATGCTGACTGCTCCTGATAACCTCCTTTTCTTCCAGTTGTCTGGAGATGGCATCCAGTACAAGCTGTTCCATCACCTTTCCAGGGACAGAGGGGAGGCTGACAGGCCTGCGATTACCTGGATCTTCCTTCTTGCCCTTTTTGAATACCACAGTGACACTGGCTATCCTCCAGTCTTCAGGCACCTCCCCCATTCCCTCCCAAAGATGACAGAGAGCAGTTCATCCTGTACTGTCACACAAAGGTAACCATGGCACAAGGTAACAGCAGGGTTCTCATAAACCTGCTCCAGAGGAAGAAACTAGAAGAATCTGTGCACCTCAAAGGGCTCTCCTAATCACAGATACAAAATTAACAAAGCCCCTTCACCAACTGCTGTTAAAGCAATTCAGAGAACAATTCAAGTACTTCCAGAAGAAGTGATATCAGTTACTATCAGGACACTCAAAGTGATCGAGACATGGAGTCACTCATTTAAGATCTGCAGTGCATCTGCCAGTTTAGATAAAACTGAACTTACTTTCATGCCAAATCAGGAATCAGTTCAAAGAGAAGAAAAATAATATAGGATTAGTAAGCTTTTTCTTTTTAAACAGAAGAAAAAAAACAGCTGTGTTTGAAGGAAGCATAAGTTAGCATGAACAAATAGAAAAAAAGGCACTTGCACTGTCAATCAAGTGGAAAATGCAAAGCATGAAGAAACAGATTTATAATAACAAGGTACTCTGATACTGCTGTATGACAAAGTGCCCTCTGTACAACAGCTTACAAAGCTGGTATGAACACACTGCGTTGTTTCCCATGACAAAATTAGAAGCATGCAGTAAAGTCAATATCCTTAAAACAAAACATCTGTCAGAACCACAACTGCAGAGAACAAATTCAGTGCAACACACTGGTTGTCAGGAATAACATACAGAACAGTGCAGAACTGCAGGAATTAGTAAGACAGAAGCAAGGTTAAGAGAACCACAAAGTGAGGAGAAAAAAAACATGAGGCGTGCAAGAAGAAAGGAACAGAAATCCTTTAAAAAATAAAAAATACACTGAAAAAGTAAAAGAAACAGTGCTGAAAGGTCAGAGTAGCAACAGCATCTAAGTTACCATACCAGAGTCACTGAAATAAGTATCAGCATCTTTAACATTCATTAATGAGCATTTAATCTAATGAAGTCAACAGCAGTCATTCATCTCATTGAAGGTTAATAAAGCTTTAGTATTAGATAAATACAAGAACACAGAAGTCACAAGAAAGCTCTGCAGCAACGAAGGCAGATTTGCCAGCCGCCTGCTCTCCCTGCCCAAACAGCCCCAACCAACCATAGAAATGCTGCGAGATCAAAGTGCCAGAACCAAGCAACCAGGTCTGCAGAAGTAGCTGCATCTCCTGTGCACGCACTGAGCCAGGTATATCACAGTGCAAAGGAACTCAGCAATGGAAACAAAACAAGGTATCAGACATCCACAGAGCTGAACAAAGCTACACACAAAAAACATGAGGCAGAGCATTCCAGAATCAAAACAAACATACTTAAATGTTAAAACCTAATGTTTCACTTAATAGCCATAAGTTATGTTCACATCCATTACTTGTCAGCAACAACTACCAGTTACTTGCTACACCACTTAATCAGAAAGAAAGGTCCACACGCATAAGGAAAACTGCCCTACCTGTGAGAAGAATCACTTCAACAGCAAGAGGCTCTCTTACACCACTTCAAACAGCATTTACAATTCCTTACTGTCAGAGTTCAAGGGCAGATCATATTTATCCCATGCATCAACAAAACCCCTTTGGACATCAAGTCATATGCTTCTATCCGGGCAGTCAGCACAGATTACCAGACCACAGAATCTCCCCTTTCTACTTCACAGTCACAGAGATGGGGTGTAAAATCCTTCCTAGAGTAACCTTTCAGGAACAGTCTGCAGCCTTCACCCTTCCTTAGGATAGGATCCTACTGATCACAGAGGGATTGTGCCACTAGCAGTTCTTCTCTCTCAGCGTCTAAGTGATCTTCCCCTACCGTAAGCACTCAGTAAGTCTGCATTGTCTAGGGAAAGCATCTGAGCTTTCAAGTCTCTTTGAAAGCATTCTTAATTCAAGCTGTAACTAGAACACAAAAAGCATGTCAGCGGTACGAGCCTCAGGGGATACCGTGTGTAGAACATACAGTAGTGCTTGCCCTCCTGCAAGGAAGTTTCTAAAACAGTTAATCAAATTCATCAGTAATGGAATATAAAAGATGGCTGCATTCTCCAGAAGGAAAAAAAAAAAAAGCACCACTTAGGAAAAAAGCCCGAAATCTGGAGCTACCTGTTTGCTGGAAGCAAATGCTCCAGCAGGCTGCTCCACCTTTAAGAAAAACGCATTCCAGCATTGCTGATGTTGCCAGCTCTCTGCTAGAGAGTGAACAGCAAGCTGTAGTTCACACGGTGAAGTGCTGCATTTCTGAAGAAACAGGAAAGGCTTCCTCTCCCTAAACAGTGTTTTCTAGTTCCCCCACACGCCCCATACCTACAAGGGGCAAGTCATTGTGCCACTACCCCCAAAGAAGTCAGCATGAAGAGCTGCATAGGAAGAGAAGTCAATGACAAGTGACTGCTAACCCTGGAGACAAAGCAGCAGCATGCCAGCTGCCTGCACACTCCTGTTCTATAGGCATCACTACACCAGGCAGTTTGGAACACATTTGAATGAAGACCTTGGACAAACAAAAAATAACACCCTGACAATTCAGTTACACAAATGGCAGCATTTGGCAAAAAAGTTTGCCCTAGCATTTTCCTGAAGTCAAATTTTGTTTAAAAAAAAAAAAAAAAAAAAAAATCATGTAGCTTGCACAAGCAAGTCAGGTATTGAATAAAAGCTGGAGAAAGCAAACAAGCAAGCAAGCTGCAATTCTGTCTTGATATTTTCCCTATCTCCATTTGAAGGCTTTCTTTATTGTCTTCACCTCTCCCAGAACTAAACTCCCATTCTAGTTTCAAAATAATTTATGACTTTCAGCAAGACCTCACACACAAGTTCAAAACATCACTTTTTCCCATTATCAACCCAAACGCTTCCTCCTTTCAAATTACACCAAAAGCACAGCTTAAGGTGAAAACCCTGACTTCTTTCTGGCAAAAATGCCAGCCAGGATAATTACAAGCTCTCTCACAGAAAGATGATACAGTAGGGCAGAAGCCATCAGGGACACTAAGGGACACTAAGTAACTTCCTGCAGATGGACTTTGATCTGTTAGTCAGATACTTCTCATGCTTTATATCACAGCAACAAGGAAAAACAGCACCTACTTTGTTGTAATAAATAGAATTATTAGCTAAAGCTTGTTTCTAGCATCTGTTGGAGGTGTGTTCCTCATAAGATGTGCCAGCAATTACTTTTGCCCTCTCTTGTTCATTGCTTTTCCTGTATTTGTTCTAGGGGTAACACCTTCCATTTGCTGTGATTTGTCTGCTTTCTGACTTGCTCTTAATATTCATTTTGGTGACTGAAGCAGAGGTTCAGTTACGTGAGCATATCAGAGAAAGCAGCAGTTTTCCTTATATCCATGAGCCCTGTACAATAAGCAGCTTCTAAATCACAATAGATTATGCGGCAGGACAGAAGCGAATGGTTTTTAGGAACCATTTGTCACATTACCTCTAGAATCAACATTACATCTGTAGGATACTGATGTCAGGAGGCTGATCCACAGCTTTCTAAACCTACCCAAACTATTTTCTCTACTTTGCATCCCCTGCAGGAAATGTATACCTCCCACACTGTCGAAAGCTGATGCAGTTGACAGGAATGCCTATGGGATAGAAAACAGCTTCAGAGTTTTTTGTTAAGGAAATCTTCAGCTGCTCTCTGCTCATTCCCCTTGAAAGATATCCCCTTGGGCCACTATAGCTCCACTGCTAAAGATTTAACTGGTGATCTGGGGGTTGGTCTCTATGATCTCTAGAGGTCCCTTCCAACCCCTACAATTCTGATTCCACAGGAGAAATTGAAAATTTTACTGTTGTACACTGACACGCTCTATTAAAATACAATGTAGGAAAGCCTGAAAAAGGGGATGTCATTCTAACCAACCTCCCTTTGAGAACATGTACAACAACTGACGCATCAAAGTCCTTGTCTTCTGCCTGCTGTGCCCAGTTCCCTTTTCCACTACATGGATTCCTTCCCTGAATACTACCCATAATACTACAGAGAAAGTGCTACTCTGAGCTCATCCCTGTTCAAAAAGAAGTAGGCTAAGGCCTTGGATGAAGCCACTCAGAAACAGTTCTTTGCCTCGCTCCCAAAAAAGGGAAAAACTGGGAGCCCCTGCCTAAGTTATCCCTCAGGCAGCACCACAGTTTTGGGCGTGCTCTTTCAAGCAGCAGGCTGCAGCTTTGCTGATACAGAAAGATGGATACTTTCATATTTCACACCTGCCTCTGTATGTTAAGCATTAATGGTTCCAGTCACAGAGCAGACAGACTCTGGCATACAGCCCTTCCATTCATCATCTGCAACCACACAGCAAAGATTTATTTTGAAAAGCACACATCCTCTCTTACAAAAAGCATAACCTGCTCTTCTTGCAAACACTTTTGTTTTTAGTTTCCCAGAAGCTTCCATGTTTAGTAAGTCATTTCAGTTGTAGAAAACAGAGGCGCTTGCCTCAGTGTGGGATGAAAGGGCAACACAGCAGTCATCCTTCAACTTTCAAACATTTGTGCTGCAGCTGGCCCTTGACAGGAATGCGACAGGTATGAAGGCACTGTTAGAGCTGGCAGAGTACTCCATCTGACACTGCTTTTAAAATAACATCAGAAAGGAAAAAAAAACCAAAAACACAACAAAGCCAGAACAGTTGCCACTAAAACATTCTGGAGAAAGCAAACAAACAGTTCTAGTGCTTTTTCAGTTTTCTCTTGTGTCAGCAAGTTTGGCATCAAGTTGTTGGAACTAAGAAGAGCTTCTGAATCTTTAAGATAGACAGCTCTGAAATGCCTCTAATGGGTAAATACTACAAAGACTTTTAACCAACCTTATGTTCACTAGACATTTTTGAGCATCTTATTGCACACTCTTAAGCATTTCCTCTGTCATCTGTTTCCAATGAATACTGGCATTTGTTTCTTTTCCCAAATACATTCTAGAAAGAATTTCACACGAAAGGTGACGTAGAATTAGGGGGAATCAGAAGAAACAAACTATGAAGTAAAACTTATTTCTACACAATTCAAATTCTTAGCAGAAATCAATGTTGTCTCCTTTAAAGGAGCACCCAGACTGTTAAAGATTTACAGTTAGCTCTCATGAAACCAGCCTTGCATTCTATGTTGATACTAGTCCGGTCAACACTGTAACTCTGTGGATCAGGAATACTTTAGCACTAGCTTGCTCAAGCATGGTGATGTTACAGCCCCTGCCTTCCAAATGAAGCTTCCAAGAGCAGCAATTGCTGACCAAGCACAGAAAGATAAACAGTGAAAAAAGGAAAAACTCTGCCCTTCATTAAAAGCACCTCTTCATCTCATCTCTTGTGATTTCTGCCACACAATGAAACTACATACAGCCCCGAAAGTGCTTTTAGGCTTGATGCGCTTGCTAGCTTTGTTAGTAATTGTACATCTGAACGTCTTTTTAACCACAAAGAATGCTACCAGGATAGAGATTTGTACAGTGACAATGTACAAAACCATGAGATTAGCTCCCTTCAAATCTTGTTAGACAAACGCATGACTGCTAGTGAGCCACGAGCACAGCACTGCCCCAAGACAGGAACCATGCGGGACGTCCACGGCGCTTTTTAAACATATGCAGTCCTGATTAGTGTTTCTCAAGAGAGGCCAATACTCGCTCTAGAGAACAACCACTGAATAGCTCTCAACACCCATACGATCTCAGCAGTTGCTTCACACGTTACCCTACACAGGCTCAAGAAAACGGTGGCTTTCTGTACAAAAAACAGGTGAGACCTTTCCTGCCACCTCAGTGACACGAGCACCTCAAATACACACACAGGTGTATTTCTCTGACTTCCTCCTGCAGCACGCAGATCAGCAAGCAAAAGCAACCCGTCATCTCCGGAGCCATTCCTTACTCTGAACCAGCTGGCAACACTCGCTGTGCACTGGAAGCCACACGCGCCAGAACAATCCTTCAGTCAGTCATAAACAGACCGCAGAGTGGCTCACGAGTCTGCGACCGCACACGGGGCACTCGGCACGTTTTCATATCGCGACAAAGACGACGGTTGCGGTTCAAATGTACCTCAGAGCTAAGTCACGGCGCCGGGCCGCGGGGAGCCGCGTGCGGCCACAGGTGAACCCTGAAAGAGGAGGCGAGGCGGGCCGAGCCTCGCGGGAGGGCGGCGGGCCGGAGAAGGCCGAGCCGAGCCCCTGCAAGCGGGCACCGAGGGAGGCGGGGCGGCGAGAGGCCGGCACCAGAGGGGCTGGGGACGCGAGGCCGGGACAGGCCCTGCCTTGGTCGCCGCGCTGCCCGGCGCACAACCCGCCGACTCACCGCGGCGCGGCCGCCGTCGCCGTCGCGGGCCCGAGTGCGGCGGAGAGCGCGGCCCGCCCACCGCGAGCCCGCCCCGCCGGGCAGGGCCATGCTGCCGCGCGGGTGCTGCCGGGAGATGTAGGTCTTGGGGAGCCGCGGGGGCTGCCGGGAGATGTAGTGGCGGAGGGCGGCGCTCGCGAGAGGGGGGCGGTCGCTGGCAAGTGTGGGCTGAGGCCGCGCTCTGCGGGGCTGGTGGGAAACGCGTCCTGTGTGGAGGCGACGGCGGTGTCGGTGGGCGGCTGTTGGCGGTCACGGGCACAGCCGTCACACCGGCCTGCTGGCTGCAGTGCGGAACTGCGAGCTGTGACAAGCAGGAGCGAGCAGTGGGCGGAAGGAGAAGGACTCCTCGCCTTTGTGCAGGCAGTCCTGTCTGCTGTCCTCTAGGACATCCCGACCTCACCCTTTTAAGAAAAAAATACAAAATTCACTGATGCGATGTTGAAGCTTTGCTTTGATTGATTCCTAAATCAATGTATTAGTTGCAGATCACAGAATCACAGAATGGCCCGGGTTGGAAGGGACCTCAAGAACCTCCAACCCCCCAGCCACAGGCAGGGCCACCAACCTCCACATTTCACAGCAGCCCAGGCTGCCCAGGGCCCCATCCAACCTGGCCTTGAACACCTCCAGGGATGGACGGGGCATCACAGCCTCTCTGGGCAGCTGTTCCAGCACCTCACCACTCTCATAGTAAGGAACATATATATATGCATATATATAGGTACACATCTGATTGTCCAGATAAATGCAAGTGTGTGCTCGCAGATCCTTATTGGATCATTCTTTCAGGGTTTCCTTCAGGTCACATTTTAAAGTTTTTCTCTGACATTATAAAAAGTTTGGTTTTGCATTACTCAATGCTGACCCCTGGAACCCAGTTTTGTGTCCCAGTTTGTTTCCAGACTGGTTCCATCCCTTGCTGCAGCCTTGTGCCCATGTGGCCTTCAGTGATTGCATCCATTGCTCCACATTAATCTGTCAGATCAAATATTCCCTACCCTTGCCCTATGACACTGTTTTCCTCCTTCCCCGCTCTTCTGTTTGTCATCCATCTACAAACACATTTCTGAAAGCCTTCTTTCATGCCTTCCAACTTTCAGGAGGTGGTAACCAGGCCTTTCCTTGTGGATTGTTTCTCTTGTCTATCTTTTATCCCCAGACAACACGTGCCACAGCCACAGTGCAAACAACAATTTCCACTCAGTTCTGCCTCTTTAATGCACACTGGTGTGCTAAACTCTTGGTTTGGGTCACTATCACCATGTTAAAGTGGCAATTTCACCTACTGGATGCAGCCATGAGGGCCTCACAAGCCCCACGTCCACATGGTCAGATGCTTGTAAGGTGTGAGCTGAATCTGACCAGTGATTCACCCAATGGCTATGTGGATCTGCAGGAGCATACGTTATTTAATTTTTGGGACACTTTTTGGCTGTCTCTGCAATTCTGAGCCTGTTCCTCATGTATTGCAGCATATGGTGCCTGGCCATAATCAGCCCAGACAGCATGCAAGTACTCCAACCTCCACCCAATCCCTGGACCATCTGGATAAGAACTGGTTAATTGAGAACTCTAATGTCATTTTAAGCTCAGCATAGTTAAATAGTGCTGTGTCTTCTTCCACAAGAACTCAATCTATTACACTATTATCTGCCTGTATGTAATCATCTTTGACTCAGACCTTTTTGTAGTCCTTTCTATTTTAGACTATGTCAAAATCTGTCCATATAGCTCAAATCTCTGTTGCTGCAATATCATTTCCTTTGGCCTTGGAAAATATAACCTTGTCTTGCTCATACCCACTGAGAATGCAGCTACAAAGGCCATTTTTCTTGGTCTGTCATTTTTACCAAATTATTTCTCTCTTTTCCTCTCTCCATTGGCTCAGCCTACTCTATCATGTTGATTCTTACTAAGGTGTTTTTAGTTTGAAAGGCCTGATAGCCTTCACCTTGCTTGCCATCTCCATTCGCTTCTGAGGTCTCACTGCAGCTCCCTTCGGCTCATGATGCCAGTTTTCACAGCCCGCCTGTAACACATTTAAACATCTGCCTCTGAGTGTTCTTTTGGCCGCCTTTGATTTCCAGGGATCCTCCAAACAGCCACAAAGTTACTGATCATTTGTCTTCAAAACATTACTAAAAACTTCTCTTTCTTGTAATGTCTAATGCACAGAGTCACAATTCCTTGTGCTGCCTCTCCTGTCCGTATTCCTCTTTTCTCCCATTTCTTTGGCTGTAAAGCACTTCAGGGGAGGAATCATTTGTGTTTACTCTGATCCACAACAGGACTGTGTAGCACTAAGATAAATACAATTACAAATAATAAACATAACAAATACTCATACAGAATGGAGATGCCAGAGAAAACCTAGGTATTATGAGGCTGATGATGTGCAGTTTGGGAGCACAACCATACCTGATAATAGTATTAACAGATTTTCCCACTATTCTGGAGAGAAGAGGGACAAAAATAAATGGAAGTGGGGATTCTTCATCTTTAAATCAAGCCTGTAAGTCAAAGTAAAGATGATTTATATCCATCTACCTAGCAAAAATTTTCACTTAGTGATAGCTGTTGTGACAAAAAAAAAACAAAAACAAACAGACAATGTAGTATTAAATGTATATATTTTTGTCCATATGTACACGTGTACATTTTTCCCCCATTTGTAAGTTAGATATTAGAAACTATAGTGTACATGAGTGGTTTTTTTGCTGCACCACTTATACCCTTTGTTTCCTTTTACTGTCCTTTGTTTGCTAACTTGATGTTTATTTTTGTCTCTGCTAAATAAAGACTGCCAGATTTAATTATTTTAAGCTGTACTTTAAGACCTCTTTAACCTATTTCTTTCTAGCTTTTCCCTCAATTAGCCTAATCATTTCTTTATCAAGTAACATATTACCAAATAAAACACCCTAAAGCACCCTAAAAAACATCTGCCCTGTGCTGCTTGACTCACAACAGTAAGGTGAGTTATATAAGTGGCCTGTTGTATTTCTGGATCCTGCAACTCCCAAGGCTGGAAATAGCAATTATATTTTGGGAAGCATTTTCAGAGGCACCTCCTGAATTGCATACTTGCTATTGTTATTGTGAAGGCGGGCAGACGCCAGTCTTCAGGCACCCAGGTTTTGCATGCACAGTACTGCTGATGTCAAAGGCTGCACATGACAACTGGGAGATGTGTGCACGTGTACCTGTACACACACACACACACACACACACATGCTGTGGCTAGTAGATAGACTTCTGTTAGATGCTAATTTTTTTACTTCAAAGGCAGAGAGAAATAATATCAGGCCCTTGTTGATTATATACACAGGTTAAATAAAGATCACACACCTCCTTCACGCAAATATTAGAAGCAGTCAGTATATTTTATTTGAAAAGTAGCTGCATTTCAGAGGAAGGCAAACTCATTTTCAGATACATCATATCTGATTTTCATAGTTAGTAAAAGGTTTTAAAAGCACTGGAATGAATTCGGTTGAAAGGAACCAAGCGAATGGAAGTTAGTAATATCCACCAAATTACCAGAACTATTAGTAGAATTAATTTTAGCACCATTAGAGCACTGTCCTAAATTAAGAGAAATAGAAGAAAATCCTCTTAAATTAAATAGCACACAAAGGAATAAGCTTCCAGTGCACTTAAATGTAAATTGCAACAGAAAGTGACCTGCTAAGTGTGTAAATATAGCTCATAAAACAGAAATACCCTTCAGACTAATACCTGGTAAGTGCTTTGCTTTGGTCTGAGCAGAACTGAATTTCTCTGAAGGGCTGAGGTTTCATTCAAATCCCAAAAGAATTCAAGTGATGCAGGGCAGCTGAAACAGCAGCAGCCAAGTGGTAAAAGCTAAAATACCTTGTAAAACTATCTCACAGTTGCCTCAGTTTTATCAGTGTAAAAAACCCTCTTCCCTTCTGTTCGTGACAAGGTTCACAAATGCACCACTTCAGCTACAGTAGCACCGAATCCCTTAGAATTCAGCATGTAAGAGTTATTTTAAGCATTATTTTACGTATGTCAATTTACACTACGCAGGCTGTCAGAACAGAGATAATCCGTACTCGATAAAGAAATAGTCTTTGTTTCAGAGTGCAAAAGTCCCAGCGGCTGATAGAATCGTAGAATCATAGAATGGCTCCCGTTGGAAGGGGCCTTAAAGATCATCCAATTAGAGCCCCTCGTTACAGGCTGGCTGCCCCCCGGCTCAGGCTGCCCAGGGCCCACCCAGCCCAGCTCTGGGTGCCTCCAGGGATGGGACCCACAGCTCTGGGTGCCAGGGCCTCACTGCCCTCTGCATAACCAATTTCCTCCTGGTATCTAATCTGAACTGCCCTCCCTTAGTTTAAAACCGTTCCCCCTCGTCCTATCACTATCAGACTGTGTGAAAAGCCTCTGCTGTTTGTAACCTCCCTTTAAGTATCAGAAGACCGCAATGAGCTCTCCCCGGAGTCTGCTCTAAGCTGAACAAGCCCAGCTCCCTCAGCCTTTTTTCACAGGAGAGGTGTTCCAGCCCTCTGAGGTCCCTGTGGCCCTCCAGCGGACCTGCTCCAGCAGCTCTGTCTCTCTGATTTTGGGGGCCCCAGGCCTGGACACAGTACTCCAGATGGGACTTCATGAGGGCAGAGCAGAGAGGGACAATCCCCTCCCTGCTGAAGAGCGCCGCTCTCAAGATGGACCCCTGGGAGATAGCACTGGTCACCGGGACAGAGAGCCGTTGAGCACAACCTTCCGGCTGCAACCATCCTGTCAGTTCCCTACCCAATGAAGAGTCTACCCCTTCAGTTTTATCTTCCCAGTTTAAAGTTAACAATGTAATGTGAGACCGTATCTGAGGCCTTCCAGAATTCCAGGTAGATGGTATCAAAGGAGGGTATCCTCCTTTCTCTACCGATGCTGTCACTCCATCATATAAGGCAACAAGATTGGTCAGGCAGTCTGGGTCGGTCAGGAATCCACAAGCATTCACTGCTCACAGCAGCATATTTTTGCGTTTCGTAAACGCAGTGCTGCCCCTCTCAGCAGCCATTCTCCTTAAAATAGGGGTTAGCTTCGAAATTCAGTCAAATTCCAGGCAGCAGACTGCAGAGGCTATACATGAAGAATCCTGAGTTCACAGGGCTCTGCAGGGAGCCTGTAGAAAGATGCGCAGTGGGAAAGCCCTTTTTCCTCTATAGAAACATGCATTTGTTTAGATCAGAATATATTTTTGCTTGATTTTCATGAAAGTATTTTATATCACATTGTTAACAGAAGTGGTTTCTTCTGGCTTCTCCAAAAACTCATGCTGAACTGACGCTGGTTTAATTCATATTTACCCCAGCTATGTTTTGTAGGGAAAATGGATCTAATCTTGTTATTCTTAAGTGTTACTCTTTAAAATAAAAAAGAAACCCTCAACCATAGTCAGTTTGCCTAAATGTATCACAGTGGGTGAGGAGAAATGGGTTTTCTGCTGCAATTTTCTTTCCTATTGTTAGAGGAAATTGCCACTTATTGGCAGGGTTAAAAACAATCTGGCACTCAAGGTGTTAGCAGGAATCCTCATGTGAGTGGTAGCTGCAGCCCACCAGACTGAGCTGTTCCACTTATGTGGCTGTGCTTATTCACAGCTATATGAGCAGGAGATAATTGCAGAATGAAACCATTAAGAAACTGATGTACTTTCCTTAACCTCAAGTGCGTAAATTACCAAAACCGTTCTCAAAATATTCAGCTCAGGTAAGTACCATCACCCCTCCCCAGGAACACTCAGCATAACTAAGCATGGCTGGAGTGCTAACCACCAGATAAGGCTGTAAAATGGGCAACATCAGTAAACTGTGAGGCCATTAAGCAATGGGAAGGGCCCCAAATTTGGCACTTACCCTTTTAGATGGTGCATTAAGGCCTCAGACAATCTGCTCTGACAGCTGCTAGGGCAGTAAGGGTTTTCCTGTTGACTTCCATGGGAACAAATATCATTCCTGTGATACTGAAAGAGCTGTGCTGCTGTGGATCAGCTGAGCTGCCCCATCGGTACATTTGGATGCATAGCAGAAAATAATTTTATTGTGAAGCAGAATGTCTTCACTTGTTCTAATGAGTGAAACAAAATCACTGAGACAAGCGTGGTCTTTGGAAGCCCTGAAAATCACATCAGATTCTGATATAGGTTGCTGCAGGCAATTAGCAAAGCTTCAAGCAGCCACCTGAAAGAAATAATGGCTTTTATTGGAGTTAACACAGTCATTTCTTCCATGAAGCTTCTTGTGAATAATTCTTGGTGGAAAAATTGTACATGATTTCTTTTCATTTATATTTTAATGCAATTTATTATACAACAGCGACCTCCATTCAAGGTTCAGAAGATCAGAGTACTTATAGTAATCTTCACAGCACTTTGTATCTCCAGCCACAGCTTACATTCACAGCATGAAAAGAATAAGAAATTAATGTACCAAATCAGAAAGTCTCTGTGTGGCAGTCTTAATCTTTGTGTTATTATTTATTAGTAGCACTATGGTAGCATCTAGAGACCGGGGTCGCATTGCATTGGGCACCGCATAAAACACATAGAGAATATATTTTCTCTGTAGAATAGCTTACAGTTTGTGTTTGGATATGGACAAGAGGTGCTACAGCTATCACTACAGCCACAGCCAGAGGCAAAACTCTTTTCAAGCTTGTTGTGGATGCTGACACCAGGAATAACAGACAATTAGAATGAAAACATTTGGGATCAGAGCTCAAGGTGCAATAAGACGAAAAGAGCCTCCCTGTCTGATTTTATGCAAGGCCAAGGGTGATTGCAGGCGGTGTCTTGCTAAACTCTTGGGAACGTCAGCCATCCATAAGGAGCTCAAGAGGTATCAGGCATTTGAGCTTTTAAACCAGTCAACATGGAGATGCCTGCAAGCTGAAGCATTGGGTCAACGGTGAAGCATTTACATGAACTGGATAATGCTGGCAAAAGGGACACCTGTATTGGTAGATCCACGTGTGGCTTAGCACGTTTTAGTGGCTGGGAATGTAGGCATACAAAGGGGCATCTCATGGAAAATTGTAAACCAAAAACTTTGGCAAAGATCTGTAGGTTTGAAGCGGAAATAAGACAGCACTCATTCTTCAAGACACAGAGCGGCACTTTCAGAGAGACTGTTGGCAGGGATGTTGGCCAAGAGGAATGAAACACTCAGGCTTTAGCTTACACCCACGTCCCTCTAGAAGGGAGAGGTGTGCCACATCCCAGGCTGCTGCGAGCCAGGCGATGAGCAAAGAGAAGAACTTGTGCAGAAGGTCAGGGAAACCAGTGGCTCACCCTCCACTGTCTACCTGTCGGGCTGCACCCCTCACGGCCAGGATGAGCCAGCCGGCTTTGAGGTTGGAAAATGAAGACGCAAAGGAACCTGACTCATGGTCAGATTTTGGCTGCTACAGGCTGTACTGAAACAACCTTAGCTGACAACAGTCAGCTAATCCTCTGACTGCGAAACCAAGTCCGGGCGTGCGCACAGCAGCCAAAGGTGATACAGACCACTGGCCACGAGACATGGCTACCAGTTCTGCTTAAGTACACGTGAAAAATCCTGCCGCTGTCTGTCTGCCTCATTAGGTACTTAAACGTCTTTGGGATTTGAGTCCTTAGCCTTTTGTGCTTCACAGTCCCCCACTGCTAAGTGCACATCATAATCTCCCTGAAAGGGCATGGGGAAATATATATATTTATAAAAGATTGTGAGACTTAAACAGGGGGTTAATGGGAGCCGCCTAGACAAACAGCACAGCCAGCTAATAGGTGAAAGAGAATAAGAATTTATGGGCTGAGAAGAGGAAGGGAGCACAGGCCCTGGTCTGCGAGTTAATTCTGTTTCCTCCACTGCCATACAAAGCAGGCAGGGAGGACAAGGAGCAGTGTGTGAACTGGAAACAAAGTGTGCTTCTGCAGCTGGATGGAGTCAAGCACAGCACTATAGTAGCAAAGAAAAAAGAGAAATCACAACTTTATAGTTTAGGGCTGATTTGCCCTCAGGGAGCGAAAATAGGCTGCCTCACCCCCTGCCGCTGCCCATTCTTGTCTGTCCCCGCCATTCATCAAAGGCAGCATGGCTGGGACGTGAAACCAAGCTGGGGCAGAACCTCGCTGCCTTTGCTCCTTGAAAGTGGATTAAGGCAACATCAGAACAACCAAAGGATAGTACCCTTTTTTGATACGAATCCAACTTTGAACTTCAAGTGATCCTTCCTTCCTTCCTTCCTTCCTTCCTTCCTTCCTTCCTTCCTTCCTTCCTTCCTTCCTTCCTTCCTTCCTTCCTTCCTTCCTTCCTTCCTTCCTTCCTTCCTTCCTTCCTTCCTTCCTTCCTTCCTTCCTTCCTTCCTTCCTTCCTTCCTTCCTTCCTTCCTTCCTTCCTTCCTTCCTTCCTTCCTTCCTTCCTTCCTTCCCTCCTCCCTTCCTCCCTTCCTCCCTTCCTCCCTTCCTCCCTTCCTCCCTTTCTCCCTTCCTCCCCTCCTCCCTTCCTCCCTTCCTCCCTTCCTCCCTTCCTCCCTTCCTAGCTGTGCTACAAAATCCATTGAGCGAGCAGGGAGGGAGCACAGCAAATGTCTGTGATTAAGTGCAGCTCTCCTGGTTCAAGGACGATATCTTCACTCAGGTGCCTTTCCCTAGCTCTGCTCAGCATCGTACACAGGAGGCTTCTTGATGAGACAGAGCCTTCAGTTCTCCGTAACTCCTGCAGCTGCCAACTGGCACTCGGGTTTTACCTCACCTTAGAGAGATCCTTATTGGCATTTAAAACATACTGCCCTCTTTCACACTCTTCTTCGTGTTTTTCAAAGTTGCTATACATGTATAGCAGGGAACAGAGCTGAACTGAGCAGTAAATTGCTATTAAGCGCCAAAACCCGAGCTCAGCTCACATAGGGAGGTGGGTAGATGTGGCAGGAACAAGTGTCCCTGTGGGGCTGTGCCACCTGCACAGCGTGCACCGCAGGCTGCGCCGCCCCACGCCTGCCTTCCCCGCGCTGGGCACCGCTCCAGGCCCTCTCCATGGGCTATGGGCACATCTGTGGCACCAACAGTGAGTGCCAGCCCCTGCCAGGTGCTCGCCCCGGCCCCCGGACTGGTATAAATCAGGGGTTGCCCTGCTGCAGGCAGTGGAATGGCTCCTGATTTACAACATCCTACATGAGAGAACTTGACCTTACACTTCAGCATCAGCACGGCTTCCTTTGTTGAAAGCTTCTTAAGCAAGACGTGTAATCAATCCTGGAGAGCCACCGTGCAGCATGGCTCAGGTTCTGCATAAGTCAGGGCTGGGCTGCGCAGGGAAGTTGCCTGATGGGCTCCCGTGGCTTCTGTTCCTAGGAGCTCTCTGGGTGCTTCTTTTTATAGGAATGAGTGTGTTTTTCTGTTTTGCCTTTGTAAAAAGTGGGCTGGCTTAGATTGATACAATCCACAAGGATTTTTCCATAGTAAGTAGAGAATTTAAAGTCTGACTTACCTGTGCCACTAACCTTTCAGACAAATGAGCTCTTAGTGAGCTCAAGACTGTGGAAATTCTGCCCTTTATAGGTAGTTGATGTTATGTTAGAGCCCAAGAGGAAAAAGCTTACTGCTTTGCCTCTGTTTTCATGGCTGTAATTATGAGGGCAGCCTGGTGACGTAACTTGTTTGGGAAATAAATGACGGCTTTTAACAGTGGACGCTTCATTCCTGTGACTATTTTAAAATCTAAACCCATTCTGCGCTTCCACAGCAGCAAATGCAGTGGGCCTGGGCTGCAGGCTGAGCTGACGTGTGGCCCCAGCTGTGCTCTGTGCCGCAGCACACACAGGGGGACCCTGCCGATGTGCTTAGACTTACTGCCTTACTGCTGCACCCACTGCTCTTGGTGATATGGAGCATGGAAGCAAAGGAAGGTCCAGACTTTGGGCATTTTCACACTTGAACAAGAGAAGAAAAAGGGATGGCGAAGTACAAAGGTACTTCTTGCAGGATAAAAGCAGACAACTCATTGTGATGGAATCATTGCCTGTTACAGACTGCTGCGGATCAGCGGTGCAGGGCTTGTGCTGCAGCTGCTGAGGTTCTCCATGGCCAGTCTGTACATGGAGGCACCCTGCCCAGCCACAGCCACAGCTCACATAGGAGAAGAGCAGCCCAGGCTCATGCCATTGAGGTGCACTGAGATCCATCACCCACAGAGACACTGCAGATAATCACACAGCACTTACCTGCAGTGTGGCACAGCTGCGACTCCTCACAGCACCCAGCTGAGACACGAGGGCCTGAGATGGAGAGCAGAGGAGCTCAGTCAGCTCCAACACCAGACAAAAAGAGTGCAAACAAGTGGGTGCACAACTCAGGTACAAGATAAACAGTGCTTCATAAACTCGGTTGGAAAGAGTTGGCTTCAGAAGACATTCCCACCCAGCATCTGTTACCCAAGCTCTGCACAACTGAAAGGTTCACTGCCAAAAACAAAAAGAGGAATGAAAATAGGCTGTTTTTGTTATATTTCTTACTCTCCTAAAGAAATACCTGTGGGCAGCAGTCCTCCCATCCCCCTGCGTGCCGTGCCGGCTCCAGGCCCACACTCAGAGCAGGGCATGGCTCACAGCAGAAAAGTTGCTGAAGCGCTGCCAAGTTCCATGGCCAAACAAACTCACCTTTGTCCCCATCACAGACTTATTCAGAGGCATTCATCCCCTCACTGCTGTCTGCGAGCAGGCAGGCATTTCTTTCTCATTCATAGCCTCACTGAATTTATAGCTTAATTTGGGCAACTGTTTGGTGGGGCCGATTTACTTTGCTTGAAAAATGGCTTCTCCCATCCTGGCCCTGCTTTCTCAAACACCCGCATCCCTTGTGGGACCAGGCTGTTTGGGAACAGACCAGCAGTGCGCTCCTCCAGCCCTACTCTCTTGTAGCTTCAGGAGCTCCTTTCTGTCCATGGCTCTGGAGGAAAAGGTTCTGGAGAGGAAGGGTTCACACAGGCTGGGCTGACCTCACCCATCACCTTCCTCCAGCATGGATAACGTGAACGCAATCCCCCAGGTGATGTCCTCCAGCACACGAGGGATGAAGGGCAGCACTGCTCACTTTCCCCATCAGCCCTGGAAATCTGGGGTGGCAGCTGCTTCTGTTAGATGAGACAGTTCTAGATGCTATCTGCGCGTTCTTTTAAGGTTGTTAAAGCACACATATTTGTGCACATAACTAAATGGACATCGTAGCATCTGGGGCCAATCAAATTAGTTCAAATACTGGTAGGTACAGAACGTTGTAGCTAAGAAATGAGCACATGAAATATACACAATTTTCCCCTGGCAGTTTATTATGGTATGAAGAAAAAAACATTCTGTGCTTGAAGCTGACGTTATATTACAAATGTATTGCGAAGTATGATGTGACTATTAAAATATGATTACACAAAGTATGAACATTTTAAGTTTACAGTACAGCGAATCTTTTATAAACAGACTCTTAAATATACATAGGACAGTATAGTAGCTGACAGAAAAACATCAAAAATTAACTATTCATGTTTATAGACTTTTCCCCTGAAAAAAGTCTCACATTAAAACAGAAATTATGAAAAGCCTTAAAACCAGGAACAAATCACCTGTACGCTACAAAAATACACGGCAGAGGTGTGCAACCCAGAACCGAAGGACACGGCGGCCAGGGAACCTTGGCGATGTCAGACCGGCATCGTCGCCTTACCCGCGTCACCACGTGCTGCCCCTCAGCCGGCTGCGGTGCACAGACACACAGACACACAGACACACACACACACAGACACACACAGACACACAGACACACAGACACACATACACACACACACACACACACACATGCACCCCTGTCAACAGCCGCAGCGTCACAAGTGCACCCTCACTGCAGGACAACGGGAGGTGCACTGTCGATGCCAAGTCAGCACACCGGAGCGTACCGGGTGGAGGACTTCCCCTGATCCTGCAGCGGATCCCTGCCGGCAGGTTCCTGACTGTGCTGGGGGCCCCGGGCGGACCCACACCCCTCTGTGAGGCTGCAGGGTTGAGCTACGAGTCGATCAGCAGTTCCTTTCACATGTATTGGTTCGTTTTCAATGCGACTTTTCGATCTTTGCTCTTGATGCGGGAGAACAGATGCCACTCTTGGTTTCTGCATAGTCTGGTTGCAACGACACCCCTAGTTCATGTGTTAAGTTATGTCAAAAACATAAGTATTTTATGCTGTAATACACAGTATTACTGAAACTAACAATATTATTTGCATATTTATAACAAGGTATAATGAAATCCCTATAATAAAACCAAAAGTTATGCTATAGATTTATTTACAAACAGACCAGCAAAGAAGTATAAATACTTCTACATTTAAGGTTTAGGAAAACATAATTTACAAAATATTCAAATATATACACTGATATGAAAAACTGCCAATATTAAACTTTGATGCAGGCAAAGAATTGGCCGAGTCTATTCACTCTGTACTGAAAGAAGTGGCAGCTCTCACGGGCCACGAGCCGCACCTGAAAGTCACACGTACGGTATTTACAAAGCGACTGCTTCCCTCCAAGCTACACGTGTCCGGAGCTCTGAGCGTGCTGCCCCAAAATGTCATCTATCATTGTCAGGTTGTTCAACCACTCTTCGTCGTTGCTGCTGCTGCTCTTCATGAGCGAGTCAAGGAAGTCAGTATCAGCGCAGTTGGCGGGCAGGACGTTGCTGCTGTGCTGGGGCACGAAGTCGTACTGCGGCAGCTCGGCAGCCGCGCTCATCCTGCCGAAGGCGTCGGGCGGCTGCCCCGCAGAGGGGTAGCTTGGTGGGCCGAGGCCCGCGGAGGGATTGAGCTGGTTAAAGCTGGACACTCCCTGTGGCATCGATTTCATAACATTCATAGCTGGCAGCGGTCCCCTGGTTAAATTGTGTCTCAAGTTCTGATTACTCATTGAGCTCAAGCCCTGGCCAGGCTGTCCCATGCTTAGCTTTTGCATCTGTCTGACCTGCACTCCGGGAGCAATCTGATTAGGCGGCACTACAGCCTGCTGGGAGAACTGCTGACCCGATGCACTTGGTCGCACGTTCTGCTTGGAGAAAAGAGCGTTACTTGAGAACTGCTGCATGCTGGTATCCATTTGGCTTTGATTTGGCATTCTTGGCACCGCAGTCGGCGTCCACATCTGGGCAGAGGAGCTGGGATAGACGTTGGGGATTCTTGGCACACTCGGCTGTCTCAAGTGCTGCTGAGCTGCCGAGTGATTCACCAAGGAGCCAGAATTAAAGCCAGCCATCGGCACGCCCGGCTGCACCGCTGCATGGCCGTGTACGGTTTGGCACCCTGAGTTCATGGCCAGTGAGTTCTGGCTCGGCCGCAGCGGGATGTTAAAGTCGGAATTAGGTGGAAAAACCGCCTGCTGTTTGCCAGGGTTGTGTGGAATCATCACCATCGTTCCGCTGCTCTGGCTGGCAGTGACTGGGGTAATGCTGGTGCCCAAAGTGCTCTGGAGCATGGCTGGGTTCGATGGCAGCATGTGGTGGTTGGGCGGAGGGGCTGGCATTGGCTGGCTGCAGTCAGCAGGAATGGGCTGCTGCACAGCTGCACACAGAGAGACACGTTAGCTGGTGAGCAGACCTTCACCCCGAAAACACGGCACATCCCTAATGGCTGCTTCTCCATGCTTAGCTTCTACCACCTGGGCTCTGCGTGCTTTGTGACGAGTTATTACTGAAGCAATAAGGATGTGGGCAAATCTCATGATATATGATAAAATGGGAAATACTTTTATGGGAAATGTGGAGAATGATTAAACACTGAGTATTTAATCAGATCCTAGGCTCTGGCTCCTTTAAGCTTTGCAAAGCAAGCCACTTCCCCCCTTACCTTGAAACTGATTGATCTGTTGAGCTGCAAACAAATTCCTCTGCTCAGATGTTACTCCCAGCATGTTTTGTCTCTGCTTTTCCTGGAAAACAAGGGGAATAACAGTCAGGTTGCAGTTTCTTGACAAACAGAAATGGCAGCAGACATTCGAAGTGCAGCCACTGTCATCACTAACAACCTTTCACACACATCCCTCTGATGAGACTCGGCCCAGACTTCATTTCATTCAGTTCATTTCAGAGCTGATCTTAATTGCTCACATGCCCCCTTGCTGCAGAGGTGTCCTTAAACAGCCCTGCATTTGGAAGTGCAGACTGTAGCAGAAGCTGTGCAGGCAGCTCAAGGCCAAGGGGGAGGTGGACAAACACACAGACCCTCATGTTCACCAGCTTATGACTGAAGTATGGTGCTGCCAGAGGCTGGAGAAATCCTGGTGTCTTCCCAGCGCCTCTTGGGCTGTTTGCATGTGTTCGTGGGAGTACCTGACCCGGGGACAAAAGGTGCCCAAGAGCCTAGGAGTGAACAGAGTTGGCAGCAGCATTTCAGGGACGCAATGCCAAACAGGAGGCTGCTGGTGGCCGCGACCCTGCCTGCAGAACAGCTCTCCGATGTGGACTGCCTGCGGTGCCAGCTGCCACTCCTCACCAGAACACTGCAGTGAACCACAGGAAGCCCTGGATCCCAGAAGCTGCTCCCTGAGCAGAGCACTACTGGCTTTCTCCAAGTGCCCTGATTCATCTCCCCAACTGTTTGACCCCAGAACCCACCACCACGCTCGTGTCCCTGCTGTGCACAGCAGCTGTGACTCAGGGAACTTCCCACGAATGGTGCAAGCTGAGGCCTTGCTGAACTTCTGTTGTGCCAGAGCAGCTCAGATAAGCTTGAAGCCAACTGATGACAATGAGGTACAGTTGTTTTTGGAAGGGAATTTTATCAGTGAACAGGACAGTTGAGAGTTTTACTGAACTGCTTCTCACATCATTTCCCAGCAAAGAAATGAGCCTTGCCACAAACCCAGCTCAGAAAGCCAGAGATACAAGCTCAGTGCTGCCTCACACAGCCCCCTGTGAGCTTCCCTCACCCTTGCTCCTTCACAAAGCACGTTTCAAGCCTTGCGCTGGGACTTCTGTCCCCAATGAGAACAGCCAAGTCCAGTACTGGATGTACTGGGTTTATCATCTGCTCTGGGAGATCTCCAGAGAATCAAAGAGAAAGAGAAGGACGTGTCTCCTAGGCCTGACTTCAAGCCTCCCTTTTCTGTGTCTTTCTTCCAGCTCTGAGGCTGACCAACACGACAGCAGGGATACAGAGATGACTGAATTCTTTCCTCGCACACGAATGGGTAGAGCCGAACTCAGGCTTGCTGAGCAGCACTTGGCCCTGGCCTCCTTTAGGGATAACAGCCTGGATGCACCACAGCCCTAGTCTGACTCAACCCAGCAATTCCTAGGTCACTCCTCGGTGTTTGCTGACTGGTGATTTTCCCATTCCAGTTAGTCCTGTCCTTCCAGTGAGGTGGATGGCACAGGAACCCACAGAAGCACTCAGCACCGTACCTGCATCAGCTGTCGTTTCATTATTTGCTGCTTCAGTAAATGGTTCCTCATGGTGTACCCATTCACCGTGGCTGGTGCCGGCACAGAGCCTCCACTTGGGACGGAGCCCGGCTCCTGAAGTCTGGCAACAAGTCCAGGATTCTGATCCTGCCAAGAAAGATGAAAAAAAGAAAATCAATCTCATCAGGGAGACAACAACAGGAGCCTTTCTCTTCTCTGCTAATGCCCTCTTCTCCGGTCTTCGTCTGTTCCGTGCCAAACACCTTGTGGGTTCACATGGACCCACGGGGCACAGTGTGACAGCAAGCGCCAGGTGACTGCTCCGGCTTCTGGGGGTCAGCACAAGAAATGAGGGAGGCAAAAGATGAACCTGAAGTTCTTTGTGACCAGCCCAGGGCTACGGGGCTGATTCACTACGATTACTGGACTCACGTGGCTGCCTAGCTGACAGAAGGGATGTGAGTAAAGCATCATATTTCCCACCAGTTCCCCAACTGTTACACTGAAAGACATAAGGAAAGTTGTATCAGGTAGGACTTGATAAATGGATATAAAGAAGAAACCTACAGTAACAGAAAACAGAAAACCGAAGGCTGAAGAATGGAAAAGGAAATGTCAGATCAGAGACCCTGAAAGACAAGGAAGAGCTGGACCTGAACTGAAATGCTTCCTGTGGGCTCTGCGGCGGGGCAATGAAGGAGGGAGCTACTTGTGAAAGGAGAGAACATACAAAAACACAGGGTCAGATCATGGCCAGGTACTAAACAGCTCTCTCGATTCCTGGCTGTATTGGCTTCCACCAGCTGAGGACTTGCCTTTAAAGAGCACTGTGGGGAATGAGAAAAAAAAAAAGCATAAAAATGAACCATGAACACAACTCCAAAGGGCAGAAGAATTAAAAAAAAAAAAAAAAAAGTCAAAATATCTGACAAGCTGGCCAGTTGTCAGGGAAATACAAGAGAACAACAAGGGAAGACATCAAGGCCTCATCAAGGACAAGAAAGCAAGTGATCCTGCAAGTGCCATGCCCCAGCACAGCAGCACCAGTACATCCCCCTTCCTCCATTTTCACATCCAGCCTCTACATTATTTACGATGGTTTGTTATTATTGGCAGGGAGAAGTATGTATGTTATATCCAGCATCCTTAGCTAGGCAGTGCTTCCTTTGTTTTCAGAATGGAAGCCCACATCCTTTGTTTGAGAATCAATGTTATCAGGAGATAAGCAAGAAGAAAATGGTAGTTGCCTTTTGACATCTGACAATTAGAGGCATGCTCAGATGGAGAAAACAGGATACGAGCCATGTTTCAGGGTGGCCAAAAGAAAGCACTGCAAGACATTTATCAGCAGGCAGGCTCCTCGGGCCCGGGGTGCCTTTCCACGGCAGCTTCACCATGAGGAACGACCCAGCACCTTCCCAGACATTCTTTGTAAGGGCGATTACCAAGAAGGTCACTGAAATTACTCATTTTTATGGTACCTCCTTTTGTTGTAGCTCTTCGGCCTATTATGCAAAAGCACAATTGATGAAATGTAAATGCCTGGGAGATAATTTACTAAAAGACACAAACCTGCAGCTCATCACCGGTCTCATTATCATTCCTATTCATGGGCAGTCTCATAAGACTAGACTTTATTACTGGTGCTTTGCTTACAATCCTGCTGGACAACTCTCCTCCTCCCCCTTCCCTCCTACCCATTTTACTCCCTCTCCCACAGAAAAAGAGGGAGGGGAGGAAAAAAAGTAAATATGATTTACTACAGATGTAAATATGAGAGTTCATGTAAAGCCAGCATTCTGCTTTCATGTCAGACAGTATTCTGTAGCCACAGTTAAGCTCTGAATAATGCAGATTGCCTCTAGGGGAATATTTGAAAGTGCAGGGATTCAGTTTGTGTACTCTGCACATGAAAGACACCGAAATGTTCCTACCACCACAATCCCTGCCATCTATCCAATTTCCTCCCAACTTGTCTTGTTGCGTGCAGAGGGTCTGTGCTTACTGAAGCAAACGAGTTTAGTGCAGGGACAATCATTCTGATGTCTAGCTCAGGGCTATCGCGTTAACAAGTCATTAACATTAAAGTCTCTTGCCTAATCATGTCCACCTCATTCTAATTCTTCCTAAACATCATCAAGAAAATAACGTTGATTTTTCCATATTATTAATGGCAAAGAAGTGTAAATCACATTACTGATTGCGGCTCCTGCGCTGCGGTGTAATTGTATGGGATTTTCTGCAGCACTCTACAGCAATAACGACAATCAGCAGAGTTCATTTGCAAATGCAGAGAATGGGTTGCTGAGTTTTTCAGAGCAAAGTTGTATAACACTTAATTAGCAGATAAAGAAACAACCTATACATCTAAATGTTGCTTTTGGGGAAATTAGGACAAAATAGCATGGGTAGGAACACGAGGAATGAATTCAAAATCTTTCCATCTACAGTTCACATATAGGTTAACCTAAAAAAAACAAGTTCTCTCTTCTCGCCACTAGTGGGAACTACTGCATTCCCTTACAATAACAAATAACCGTGTAAACACTGACTAAGAATAGCTCTGGTGTAGTCCAAAGGACACTGCTATCTGGACCAAAGGTTAATGAACTCGAAGCATTTTTCCTCTTCAGCACTTCCCAAGAAACATCACTTTCCCATATTATGGCCCAGCCGAACACGCCATAAACGTAGCTCAACTCTCTTTCAGTGTCCCATTTAAATCCACGAGGGGAGCGAAGAGAGGAGGGTTCCATCGTCCAGTGGGGAAGGCTGGCAGCAGGAGCAAACACACGTCTGCAAAACATACGGGTCTGCACGCGGACGTTGGTGGGGGATGGTCACTTTTCCCTCCAGAAACTTGTAACAACCCATCAGATCGGCAGAATCCCCAGGCAATGGCAGGCACCCAGCGCTGGGTTTGACAGCACGTGCTGCTGCTGCTCGGCGCACGGCCACACAGCAGGTCGGAGCTCCCGCACGGCGCTGAGGGCCTTCCAGTGTTCAAGAGTTGGGGATCCCACGTGCTCACCTCAAGAGCAAGGAGCAAAGAATCGGGCTGCAGGTTTGCAGGAACGCCCACTGTCTGCATCTGTATTCAGGCGCTGATGGCGACGGTGAAAGCGGCGGCACACACCAGCGAGAGCGGCGTGTCACAACAGCCCGGCGTGCGCAGGGGGGAACACTGCTGGACTGTGCGAAACGCACCTGCGAACGGCTGTGTCCAAATGTATGAGCGCGGGTCTGGTCCAAAAAAGCGTTCGGGCACACAGTGCAAACACTCCCACTGAGAACAACTGCCTGTTGCTATGGGTCTGCATCCTTCCAGCATCACTGGTGGGCTGTTCCACCCAGCCTCCACGTCCTCGCACAGGAGATGCACAACCGCCGTAAGGAAGCACGACGATGAGCCATTCCACGAGAGCACAGTGAATCAGCGCCGGTGCCTACCGCTCAGACAGACATCCAGTAACCACTTCTGTGGCTTAAGTGAGAATGAAGCAATTTATGGCCCCTAATTCCTCTGAATCCTCATTAACAAACAGTCCAAAAAGGATTTAGAAGCAAGACTTTCTGAGGATCTGAGTTAGAGCTCTGATCACACTTTGGCAAATACGTAAAAATCCCTCTTTAATAAAGAGTGTTCATTGTTTTTTAAGACTGTGTGAAAACAGTACACTCATTTATTATTATTAAATTTCCCCATCTGCTACATCTAACAGTGTAACTCTAAAGAATATAACCAAGAAATTCACATGTTCTACTGAGTTGAGCCCAGAGCAATTGGAAATGTACATTTTATTTCTGCAGGGGCACGAAGGGGACTGCAGGCTCCTGGACAGTCATTTGTCCATGTTGAAGAGAGCGCTGTCGGCACCAAAATGGCTCATGTGCTTTATAAGGAATAAGCTGCCAGGTGAGACCGCTCTGCATTACATTACAGACCCAGACAATAAAACCAAGCCGTGAATTTCAATAGTTAACAGATGGACTAATTAGAGACGGAGTTCTTTGTGGTTCCAACAGATAAGCAGGTCACAGCAAGGTTACTAAGAGACACCCGGCTTGGTGAATTGCAGGAGATATTTGCAGAGTAGGTGAAGAACTGTACTTCCCATATGAAAGTGTTACCAGCAGTGGAGGAACAGAAATGCTTCTAATAAAAGATTCATACAGTAGCTGCATTTAAAAAGTTTCTTCCGTTTCAAAAGGCATTACTGATTTGAGAAAGATTCCCTCCACACTAAAGGGGGAATCCAGCTGACTCTAGTAATCACCTATCTTATAGCAGAAGGAAAAGAGCCACAGCACTGCAGAATAAAAGGAAAAGACAAAAGGGAATGGGTAGCTCAGGGTAGATGTTGGCTGCAGGTAAGAGGAGTGGAAAAACTGCTTTATGCTGCTGGATGTTTTGTGACCAAAGATAGCTTTAAGTCGAAGCATTTACCAAGACATCACATGGAAAAAAATGAAATGAAATAGAATAAAATAATAATAAATAACAATTTAAAATAAATAATAAATAATCCTGTCAGTGGATCTGCACTCGATGCAGGGCAGATGCTCTCTAGGGTGGGGTGAAGTTTCATTAACTGAGTTTTGTTCTGTATTTTAAGAACATCTGTTATGTATGGAGAGTTCTGCACTCTGCTGAGGAAATGCAACCACTGGTTTCAGGCTCCCTCGCTCGTGCCCACAGTGGGTTTTCTCTCCTAAGGCCACAGCCACGACAACCAGGTGCAAGCACTGCACAAAGACTGCCGAGGTAACTGCTGGAACGGCAGTGCGCTTCAAGCCGGCTCACCCACAGCATCGCATGGCTGTGAATGTTGCGTCTTGGGCCACAGTGAAGCCACAAAAGACTCTCGGCTGTCTAACGACCTGCTGTGGCTCCAGGCAAGCCGTGATGCCATCTGCACCAAGGAGGACACCGGGCCCAGCTACAGACTCACATTTTGAATCTCTGTGGCCACGGCACACAAACGAAGCAGGCAGGATGACCAGGTCACTGGGCAGAGCACCGTCTGTCAGATGCTATGCTTTGCTTCCCCCGTCCTCGGGGCTCTGCATGCTTCTTGCTCAGCCACTTGCCTTTAACAAAACACTCTGTTTGCTCTTCGGAAGTTTTCTTTCTTTTTCCCTCTATTCTGCCCATAGTTCAGAGATGCTCTTCAAGATAAAACTGAGCCTTTCAGTTCAAAAATGCTCCAAAGCTTTTTGTTTGCTTGTTTGTTTTAACAAAATGTATGGACACAGATAAAACAAGCTGTGCAGCCCAGCAGATCCTTTTCTACCCATCTTTCACCCATTTCCTTGATACACGAGCATGTGAAATGCTAGCAGACTCAGGTTTCTAAGACTATCCTGAGGCTATCAGGAAAAGACTTTGTTTGAAGGCCGTAAGTGACCCATTAGTATATGGTTTTGTTTTAAAAAGAAAATTCTTTTCAGCTTTTCTTTCTGCTCATTCACAAGCATGCACAGCTTCCTTGAAAGGCTGTCCTCCTCCACATGGGACAGAGAAGCCCTCCACACCTGGCTGGCAGTTGCACCAGCAGCTCCTCCCTTCAGCAGCACAGAAGGAATCCCCATTTCCGTATGGCTGCTCTCCTTCACGCTATTAAAAACAGAACAAAACCAACAAAACCTCACCAGAGTGCTCAAAGTACCTGTCAAAACACACCCAGATGTAAGATGGAAACCGAGTCTTAAATCAAAAACAAAAACAAATTAGTTAAAACTCCCATGCAAATATCAAAAATATCAGAGCTGGTTTTGTTCAACAGAAACACGCCACTGAACGAAAGCAGCAATCACAATAACAGAAAGTCAGAATAATCCCGAGTGAACTATTGCAGCTGCAATTTTCTCTTAGGTGGAAATGTACGCTGGAGCACGCGAGGTGAAATCAAGGACTGCAACACCCCAGCCTCACAGGCAGCGTGGCAAACAGGAACCTGAGGCACAACACGGGTCACAGAGTGGGTGCACAGGGCACACAGCTCCTCGGCAGCACGGGGCGAGCCTCCAGCACCCCCTGCAAGCAGATCCTTTGGCCCAGACCGACTGCTGGTTTTAGGCGTAGTGACCAAGAGGTACAGAGACAGGGGCTTTGTACATGTCTGTGTAACATACAGTCAGGACACAAAACTGAACTCTGCAAAGATCAAAATATTTCTATTTGGCTTGTACAGCTATCATGATTCTCCAACCCCTGACACCATGCTCTCGTTCTCATGGAGGGCAGCTTGCCTATAAATTCAATGAGATAATCTAAAACTGTATTTATCTCACCCAATTTTGGCCGGCAGTCCTTCTGCCTGTCTTTACAAGGTTGCACGAATTGCAGTGACAAACTACAGCATCTAGTGTCTGTAAAGTGGTTTGACTCGAGTCACCACAGTGCTCCGTCAAGGCGTGCTCCCTAACAGAGCATGGCTGAGATGCAAAGGGAGCTGGCTTAGCTCAGCACCCGCTGGGAGAAATGCATCGGCTGCATGGGGAATTCAAGGGCTGGAGAGAGAACAGGAATATCCCACCAAACAATAGTGAAGATTTCACTCTAACAAAGTCCAAGCCTGGAAATCTTGAGATCTTTGCTGGTTTCCAACGATACAAGTGAGTCCTTCACAAGCCCACTTCCACGGCGCACTGTGAGCTGCAGTGCGGTGCTCTGGGTCACACAAGGCATTGAATGGCTTCATTCCTCTGAGCTGAAGCTCCCGAAATTCCCTGCGCCGGTTCAGGCTGCAGGGCAGCTGCTGAGCCCCGTGAGCCCGCCTGGCTGCAAAGCTGCACTTGGCAAAGCGCTCCGCCTGCAAACCTGCACAAAGCATCACTTCGCTTCCCAGCAGATGAAACCATTCACACCCCTGGCGCGGTTATAATCGGGGCTGCCCAATCCGGCGCTGAAAGTTGCCCCACAACTTAGCAAACAAAATCCACTGAGCAGCAGTAAGCTGAAATAGTGGACACTAACAAGCCAGGAGCAGGTAGTCCTCGTGATCCAAGTTTTAAAAGCGCGTGAAAAGATACACAGGGTGACCTTGAGCACCGAGAACAAGGAGCGAGACCATTACTTTTTAAAATGGAAATTGTTATTAAAACACCCGAAGCCGAACTGCTGTAACCAAGTCGGCTCCATCTCCCCTTAAAAATTCCTTTTCTCCCCTTCCATTCAGATTGTATTTACAAACTGTAGATGTCTCATTTTTTTTCCTGTGTCATTTCATTATTACAGAGTTGAGCTCACTAGCCATCTGCAGCTTCATTTCATCAGGCTCCCATTTGTCCTTGGAACAAGGTCATCCGGGACAAGAACATAAAATGCTGCTTTCCTCGACTGACAGTTCTTTATGCCTTCCTGTAAATATTCCCCACTAATTTTAAATAATTTTACCACTTCATACTCCCCCTCACATGCACTGAAAAGGTTGATATGCACGCATATTAATAAGGATCTTGTCATTTAACCATTGCGCGACATATTAGAGGCAATTAGTGATGTTTATTTGCTGATAACGCAGGCATTTTGAACTCCAGCTCAAGGATCCTTGATAGCTTCATGTGACTTGTAGGGTATTAGCAATGGGTCAGAAGTTGGGACCCCCCCATTCAGCATTAGCATACGCTTGGGAGACTGCTTTGCATCAAGCAGAAGAAACCCAGCAGCCAGTGAGCAACAATGACGGCTGCTGTGCACCCTGCAGAGGGTAAAACATTACCAGGTGGTTGGAGGCTTGTCCATCGAAATCAAGAGACCGACTAGAAATGACTTTCAGATGCGTCACACCAAGTTGCAGGCTAAAACCAAACACGAACAGAACACAGAATTTCCGCTTGCATCAAATGTGACACGCCAGAAATTCTGGAGCACCTTCTCTGAAGCAGAGACTGCTGCTCCAGATGACAGCAAAGCCAACCCCTTCCCCCCAGAACAGCCAGGCAAATTAGTTTGAGAATTCTCATGAGTGCGATCATAAAGCGGCAGGAGATAAGTGTGGGACTGAGACCAACCAGAGGCAGTGAGGGATCCGCCTCGGCCCAGCGCCTGGCTGCAGCACAGCAGCAGCAGTGCCCCCAGCCCGCTTTGGGCACTCGGAAAATTCACCACTGGGCTTACAGAGTGATTCTGAGATACGCTGTGCAGCATGCAGCCATCTGGTTCCTGAGTAATGGTGCGACAGCCTTTACTGTGTGCTCTGTGAGCCCCAGCAGCCCCACTCGGACAGATGTGCACATCCCAGAGGTCTGCCTGCAGGCGCACCTGCGCACGAGATGTGCACTGAGGCACGTGAGCCAGTGATGACTTCCCTTGCAGAAGCAAACTTCCCTTTGGACTGACAGCAGTGGTTGGCTCATGAGGCTGTGAGCACGCAGCTTGTCAGAAGGAGATGCAGAAAATGTGATCATTAAAGGCACACTCCCAAGCCACCTCTACAGGAGATGATCTCGAAAGGTGAGTTTGCTTCATGGCTTAGTCACAGGATAAAACCTGGCCCTATGGAGCAGGGCTCGCATGACCAGGTTTGGTTTCCAGTTCTACCATATGTAGCTCTTTCAGGTGCCTGCAGACAGGTCACTTCATTTCTCTCCGTCTCAGCTTCCCCCAAAATGCATGAATGTTTCTCTCCAAACAGGATCAGCCCCCGGAGCAGCAGGGGCCGGGTTCCATGCCACGCTGCGGTCCGAGCTGCACTTTGCCCTCTCCCCAGTGAGGGCCTTGTTCTGGTTCCCACTGCAAACAAGATTTTGTCATGTCCTTTTTACGTACACCCCTGGGTCCGGCCACAGCCAGCTGCACCTCAGAACAGCACTGAACCACACCAACATGTAATGGTCCCCTGGGGCCTCTGACCTGGCAGTGCAGCTCAGCAGAGCGCAGCCCGGCCACAGATCTGTGGCTCATCCCTGCAGCCCCACAGCTCACCCCTTACGTGCTGTGGGAGCAGTGCTGCAACGGCCATGGGCACAGCTTGCTATGGCACGGTGAGAGCTTTCACCTCAGTGAGAACAGTCGCACTTTGCACTGTGCCCTCTCCTGCATCTTTGACTTCAGTCTGCCTCCAGCCCTGTCACAGACCATTCTCTATCACTTACCAGGCAGGAGATCCTTTCAAATCAAAATTTATCCATGGCGGAAAAAAACACTCAGGCACCTACAAACACCCTCTTCTCAGGTCCACCACCACCTCCCCGTAACTTTGTGCGTTTTGGTCACGTAAGAGAGGAGTTTAGGAGATGCGCAGGTAGCAGCTGGCCCAGCAGGGCTCTGCTGTGAGGCAACAAGGAAGCGCACAAAAGACAGCAGAAGGCTGGGGCTGGCCCATGCCCCGGCACTGCAGGGTGCTCGCGAGCATTTCCTCTGCAGAGACACTGCATGTCAACAGTTAACTTCCCTTTGTTCACATCCAAATGATTAAGGTTAGAAGCTTGCCTGGTGACATCAGCGGAGTTTAAACACGCTGGATATGGTCCAGGGAGCCAAAGTTATTGCTGACCCCATGGTTACTGATCCGCTCTGCAAGTAGCTGATGTCTGCTCTCACTTTATGAATTATTTAATGGGTTAAAGATTGGTCAGATCTCCTTTATGCAACGTACAGCTATACAGTGGGCAGGAGGACATAAACATGCATTAACAAGGTTAAAGTCATATACTGTAACTACACTGTCTGTTTTCAGCTTGCAGCTTTATTGACTTAATCATGCCGGCACTGCAGCCAACAAATCATTAAATCCATTCCATTCTTCTGCTGGTTCCCAACCACAAAAACAGAGGCAGGCAAACACAGAGCGAGGCTGCAGAGGGGGTGGAGAGCGGGGGGGGGGTGAGGGGCAGGGAAGAACACTGGGATCACTATGGAGTGCTGCGCTGGCCCCTCACTGCCAGCACAAAGACACCAAATCTGTCTTTACGGACTAAGTGGTTTCATGGTTTAAAGTGACACACTCATTTGTTCCTGTTTTGCAACGATTACACAAAAGAAGAAGAAGGGGGCGGGGGGAGGGATGTAAAAGAGGAATAAAAAGCAAACGGAGTGTCCTCACACCGTAATGGCGCGCCTGTGTCCTTGAGGAGCGAGCAGCAGGGCTGGCGCAACGAGGGCTGCACCCCAGGGGCTCGAGCTCGGCACCGCGCTCACTGCTAATCTGCAGTGAAATGCAGGCATAATTAAGAGTTCAGCGTAAAGGAGAAAAGACATGCAGCATTAAATCAGTCCTCCCGCTGCCCTCCAGGAGCAGCTCCAACCACTCCTCAGAACCGAAGAAGTACTCGCTGTCAGACCTAAGTAACAGCTCCACTTTAAGACCAAGGCTTCAGTTTTTTGACCTGGTACTTTTCACATCCTCACTGAGGTCCCCAAGCAGAAGTGCTCAGATTGTCAGCAGGTGTCCTGCTGAAGTCAGCAGACTGACAAATTCCTGGCTCTACGTCAGGATAGCCAGGTTTGAAAAGCCAGTTCTGAACCTGGATCCTTACTGTCACTGCTGACATCTCCGTTCATTTCTTGATGGAGATAATCCTCTCTGCCTCCATAAAGTGAAGATCGGGCTTGTGACCATCTGAGGAACCTGAAATTAAGTCTGTGGATTCCAATGAGATGCATCCCAGAATCCCATGAGTGTTGGCTCACACAGTCATCGAGCCACTCTTGATGATATCTGAAAAGTCATGGTGGCCAGTGAAGACTCCAGGGACTGGAAAAAAAAACCATATTGCACCCACTTTTAAGAAGGGTAGAAAAAATGACCCAGGGAACTACTAATCTATCAGCCTCATCTGTGTGCTGGGGAAAATCATAGAGCAGATCCTCCTGGAAGCTGTGCTAAGGCACATTAAAGAGGGGGAGGTGATATGGGATAACCAGCACAACTTCACCAGTGGCACATCCTGCATGACCAACCTTGCTGCTTTTTATGATGGTGTAACTGTGTCAGTGGACAAAAAGAGACACTGATGTCACCTATCTGGACTTCAGTGAGGACTTTGACACGGTACCCCACAACATCCTTCTGTCCAAACTATATGGACAGATGATATGGATTTGATGGGTGGACTGTTCAGTGGATGAGGAACTGGTTGTGAGATCGTACCCAGAGAGTGGTGGTCCATGGCTCAGTGTCCAGATGGAGATTGATGACAGTGGGATTGAGTGCCCACTCAGTGAGTTTGCAGATGACACCACGCTGTGTGGTGCAGCTAGCACGCCCAAGGGACGGGATGCCATCCAGACAGACCCAGACAGGCTGAGCAGGGAGCTCAGGATAACCTTATGAGTTTCAGCTAAGCCAAGTGCAAGGTGTTGGCAGCCCTCACTACCAGGGCAAGCTGGGGGGTGTAAGGATGGAGCACAGCCCTGCTGAAGAGGACCTGGGGTGCTGGTGGATGGCAGCTGGAATGAGCAGCACTGTGCCCTCACAGCCCAGAAAGCCAACCGGATCCTGGGAGCATCCAAAGCAGCACAGCCAGCAGGGCGAGGAGGGGATCTGCCCTTCTGCTCCGTGCTGTGAGACCTCACCTGGAGCGCTGCGTCCAGATGGGGAGTGCTCAGCACAGGAGAGACACGGAGCTGTTGGAGCATCCAGAGGAGGGCACAAAAACGATGTGAGGGATGGAACACCTCCCTGCGAGGACAGGCTGAGAGCTGGGCTGTGCAGCACGGAGAAGGGAAGGCTGTGGGGAGAGCTGAGAGCGGCCTGTGGGTATCTAGGGGGGCTGTGAGATGGAAGGGAACAGATTATTGAGCAGGGTCTGCTGTGACAGGACCAGGGGAAATGGTTTTGAACTAAAAGAGGGGAGCTTAGAGTGGATATAAGGAACAAGTTTTTTATACTGAGGGTGGTGAGGTACTGGTACAGGTTGCTCAGAGATGGTGGTGGTTCCCTGTCCCTGGAGAGACTCAAGGTCAGGCTGGACCAAGCAGTGAGCACCTGATGAAGCTGTGGAAGTCCCTGCTTGCTGCAGGGGAGTTGGACCAGATGGCCTTTAAGGGTCCCTTCCAACTGAAACACTTCTGATTCTAAAATACAAGTGGCTTGTTTAGAGCTGGGAGAACAAACACTGTATCAGGATGCTGCTCCGCTGATATAAGCAGGCTGTAGAGAAGCCTGCATGAACTCTTGGAAACCTTGAGAGCACTTCTTACAGAGAATCTAGGTAAAGACTGTTTGGAAGCTTTTCTCCACTGAGTGAATGTGAAATAAATTCCTTTTTCAGGGAAAAACTCAGCTGCAGCAGGATTCCTGGTTCACTTCTACCTAGTATGAAAACAAGGAGCAGACAATGAGCTCTTTTTCCTCACCTTGTTAAAAGATGCTTACAGCTCCCTGTAAGAATAACTCAGATTTTGGCATGAGACACACAACAGCAGATTTTTTCAAACACTGTTATTATTTGGTTTCACAGTTCTTTTCTTCAGACCCAAACAAGCCTTCTCAGTTAGAGTTCCAATCTTACCTTCTTCTGTTTACCAGTCTCCAGATAACTACCACCTCGAGACATCCCCTGCTTCCATGTATTGCAACTAAACATATCATTACTTAGTGCAGGAGCCAGCTGGTATTGCTCTTGGAAAGAGCCTGTCCCCCAGCAGGTGCTGCTAAAGGCGGGGGAGGTGGAGGAGCACCATCAAAGGTAAGTGCTTCCCAGCCACCGCGCTGGAAAAACAGGACCGAAGTGAACATGTTTGCTAAGGCAGAACTCAGCTATTTCAGGTATCTTTATGACTTCCAGCAGCAGCATGACTTCGGTGCATCGAATCGCCACAGCTGCTGCTCCCAGAGATGCAGAGGGATGGCCCACGCTGCAGGCAGTGCCAAGCCCCGGCTCACTGATAGAGCAGCTCCCCGCTGCACCTCCACGCAGCGTGTCTGGGGCAAGTCACCCTCTGAAGAGCCCTGAAGAGCTCCCGGCCCCAGCCTGTCACAGAACCCATGTCTCACAGCTCCCAAACCAGTGCCGACCCACATTTCTGTGTGCCGTGCCCGTGGAGCAGCTCTGGGTGCCGCAGGCTCACCCGGCTGTGCAGAGCTCCCACCTCCCCCTGTGCACACACAAGCCTGGCTACAGAAGTGGTAAAGCTTCAGTGCTTCTGAAGTGAGAGCTCTCTGCAGCCTCGGCACAAGATTTTCTAGTTGTTCTCTGCTCCCTGGTGCCATTGTGCACCCTAGCTGGCATTTCTTAATGACCGGAGCATCCATGTGTTCTTTGTAAACAATTACACCATATTCAAGGCAGGAGCAGAGCTCTCATGAAGCCAAGGCTCCAGCAGACTGCATAGGTGTTAAATGGTAAATCGTTTGGCATTTTGTTTTAATTGCAGAGTTGTTTATACCCTGGAATTTGTTATTAGCATAGGACAAAACAGAACCTACTGTTACCCACAATTAAAGGCACTATTATGGGACTGTATCAGCACGGATGGCCCTTCCTTTCTTTGGCAGCAGCACGAGGAAGGCTGTGAACCAGGGGCTCCGTTCTGCAGCACAGAAGCAGCAGTCCCAGTGTTAGTCTGAGCCCATGCAGACCGCCCAGCCTCACTCCTGCGTCACCTCCTCCTCCGCCCCAAAGTCCTGGCACAAAGCAGGGCTGCATGCAGGAGCTGCTGCAGGGTATGAGCCCACCCTTCCCCAGGAGCGGCTCCTGCTGGTGGAGGGGCACACGGATATGGTGCATCTTGGACTTGGCTTGGGGTTGCATAATCATTCTTGTTCAAATTCAGGATTAACAGGTTATATTCTCATTTGCGAGATTCCTATCGGCACTGAGGGAGGTTTCTGATTTCACCAGCACTAATCAGGATGCCACAATGGATTTCCGGTCTCAGCAACGAGGCTCAAGAGTCTTTGTTGCCTGTGGAGCTGGTTTTAATTCAAATCTAACTGGCAGAGCTATTGCAGGCTGCACGCTGAACAGATTAAAAAATAAAAGTCACTTACATGCACCTTACTTCTGAATCCATTTCGTACAGACACAAATCCCCCTGACCACCACAGCACCCGGTTGCTTCTCTCCCTTCCAGGAGCAGTGCCCTCCACCCCTCAGCACGGCGCCCATTACATGCCCAAAAAGAAACGTGCCAAAAACCTGCTCCAGTGCCCGCTCCGCTTCCGTTTGATGCCACGAAGGACGTCATGGAACACAGGCAGCAGGCAGGCCGGCATGCAGCGTGCAGTGGCGGTGTGGGGCTGTGAAACTGCTGCTGTCCCCAGGCATGGCACCCAGCAGAGGAGGGGCAGCTGGCCTCAGGGGACAGACAAGAGCAAAACTGCTGGTGATGTAATTATAACTGGGAGGCCAAACAGGCTCCTGAGAGGCAACATCTTTGCGGACAGAAAGAGGAAAGGCTCACTGACGACTGGCTTGAGCAGATGAGTAAATCAGACTGGGGTTACAGCCTTCTTGCTCTCCCCTGCCTCCGCCCCAAGGACTCTGTGAGTCACTGGAACTGGAGGAAAAATACACACGAAATTCTACAAGTGCAGGAATTAAAGAGACATTTACACAGCTCGCCTCTGGCACTCAATACCAGCTGCAGAATTGGGTTAGCTTGACATTGCTGCTGGAGGTGAAGAAAAGCAGGAAGGCTGGCTGAGCAGCAGCAGTGCCCTGCACTGCAGAGCAGGTGAGCTGCAGCTGGTGGGCATCTCCTTGCTAAAGCACCGAGACACACTTTCACATTTTAAAATCCGGGAGTGAAAGCAATTAAGAAAATCTCTGTGTCCTTCACAAACACGAGGTTCAGGCAATTTTGGGTTATGAGATGGATGCAAATCTGCAAGTCTGAGTGCCTGGGAACCTGTACACTTCTGCAAGGCTCTGAAAAGCTCTGCTGGGAACAGCTGGGTCAAGCGCACTTCGCTGTCAGGTGCTTCACAGGCACCACCACCAAAATGAGACCTGCAGGCTGCCTGTAACAGGCCGCCAACTTGGAGCAAGGTCGCAGCTCTGCACTGCCCACAGCTGTCCTTCCCTCCAGAAGGTTCCTTCCTTCCCTGTCCCACTGGATGCTTCACAACTGCAATACCCCAAAAGAGCATAAGGGAAAGGCAGTGTTCACAAGCACATGTCACAGCAAACCCAGAAGTAAGCAACAGATGACCAGGCTAAGCTGAAGAATCTTTTTTTCCTTAACGCCTTCCTTTCTCTCCCTGATTGCTGCGGCTGTTCAGACAAAGGCAGAGGCTGCAGCAGCGACTGGGGCCAGCTCTGGTGCATCTCCCGAGGGCAGGCAGGAGTCCTTAGTGCTGGATCTGCTTGGGGTCAGGCAGGAGGGAGGAGGGAGGGCAAGGGAGGGAGAAAGGAAGAACCAACAGCTGTGAACCCATTGCGCCGATGCTGCCTCCCTGCCCAGCGCAGTGCATCATCCAACTCAGCCTGGTGCCTTGCTTCCGTGGGCTGCCTGCTGCCTGCGAGGCAGGAAAGGGGCTGTCTGCCTGCCCGCTTGGTCTCACAAGCCCAAGGGGCCCTTCCCAGCCACAATTTCCAAAGGAAAGAGATCTTGGCTGGCGCTGTCTCTCTTTTTTTTTCTTTCTGAGAAAAGCGGGGCTGAAGGCGGCGGCGGCTGCTTTATAACCCCGTCCTGCCCCTCCTCAGCAAACAACCCAAGCAGAGTTTGAGCGTGAAAATGGGCTCCTCTGTGCAGCAGTTGTCTCGTAGCACAGTGAATCAATTAGTGGCTGATCATTACTGCGGTAACTCTATCTTTCACGAGCAAGATTTTATATACAGATAGACTAGGATGTTTTCTGCTCATTTCCTTCCTGTCATTCCCATCACGAACTACTGTTAAAAATACAATGCATTTGAAGCCTGTAATATTTGCAAGTCTGTGCTCCAGTTTCCCAGAGCTCAGCTGTTGTTTTCTGCACAGCAAAGGTAGGGAGAAACATCCCAACTAGAGAGGGCATATGCAGAAGGTCATCTCATTTTCAGGCTCCTAATATAAGGGATTACTTTAATTCCGTATTCTGGCCAACTGTTTCCATTTATAATCTACAGTGCAGGATTCCTTCCAGTGTGTCTGTGGTGGTATTTGTTCTGTCATTTCTTCAGAAATTGGCAAAACTGTTTTGTTTGGAAAGCATTAGTGTAACAGTTTAGTACCCAGAGATAAGGAGAAAACAGGAGTACAGCTCAGCTCACCATCAAGTCTGGCATTAATCTAGATGGCAGCCAGGTGCCCTCCCCTCTACCAGAAGGGAAACAGTCAGAACTGTGTATTTCAAATGCACCCAGGCAGCATTCCATCTTATGAAAAGCCTTAATATGAGAAGAAAAAACAAGAAATCACAGAGAGAGCAGCATTTTAACTCACTTCTAAACTGGAGGAAAGCTGCTCTATAAGCAGAAGCCTGGCAGTGCTACGTACTGCCACAACTTGCGTGGAGTCACCCAAGTCAGGCTGTCCTTTCTAATCTTATTTCTTACAAAGTCTCTGATGAAGGCCACAGTCCTTTCTAAACTTTTTTTTCCCTCACACATATATATAAATATATAAATAAGAAAATAAGAAATATTTATATAGGTAAGAAAAAATTCAGGACTGAACTGAGCATGAAATGGATTGTCCATTTCCCCCCTTCACTGCCATAATCTTTCTTTTAATAATAAAAGAAATGTTAAATCTTGTTAAATGGTTATTTGTTTTCTCAAATGGAAAATACAGCATAACTGAACACGGGAGCTTTTAGATGAAGTCCAGAACCACGGGAGAACGGTGACATGTCCAGTGCCTTTTTTCAGTAAAAGAAAGATTTACTCCTTTTTCAGGGCCATCACACTGCCCATGGTGGTGTTATCAGTGGTTCTGTGTTCCTGCTGACCTTAAGTACTCTTACACCATTAAATACATAATATTTTCCGATAATAGAATGCCATTCACATCTCACTAACAATAACTCACTGTAAGGAGATAAGAACCTCCACATCGAGTGAAGCTCTCCCCAGGAAATATGAGCACACTTTTGGGAACCACAGAATTGAGCTGATGACATCAGGATCCCCACACTGTATTCCTGGAGAACCTGTAACTCCCGTCTACATCGACTGGAATTTGAGAGGTGTACAGATTGCAAAATCAGATGTTAATCTGCAGAGAGCAGCACAGGTATGGGCAGCCTGCATTTTTGCTTTCAGCAAGCAAGAACCAACAAGACTGTTAATGACAGAAAGCAGCACGGGTTTCTAGCTGTGTGTATAAATAGGCTTTAAAAACAACTGTATTCCTTAAGTGAGTCATCACATCATAAAGAAAACTTTTACAAGAAATTTCACGTTGTTTACAAATTTCCCCTGCGTATTTTTTAATTCTTTCCTTCCCACTCGCGACCCAGGAAGGACAGCTGCAACAGACAGAAACCTGACGCGCGCATTGCAAAACACCGAATCATCACTATTTACTGCGGGCACCTTCAGCTTGCAGGCTCTTGGCTTTTCCTGCAGTTGAAGCACAACCTAAAGCCAAGCGCAGGCCTTGCGCCGAGCCACCAGGGGGGCACTCAGCCTCCGTATGGGCGCTGCGGGACGCGGGGATCCCAGCGTGGCACCCAGCGCAGCGCTGCTGCCGAGCAGAGGAGCAGACCTGCGGGAGAACGGCTTCATCCCGGCTCTAAACGAGCTCAGCGGGGAATCTATAAACAGCCAAGTCAATTGCCAGAATGTGCACTTTTCAACTTGGTTCTGCTCCTTTGATCAGGCTGAATTTTGAGCCGCAGCGATTAATGGGCTCACAGAGGAAGTCACGGGATACCTCTTGGGAGGAGGGGGAAAGGAGAGGAAGTGGCTCACCCTCACTCTGCATCTGTGCTGCTAAGCACTGCCTTTCCACGTAGAAAGCAGAAGTACTGCTGAAGGAAAGGAGGAGAAAAGGGGGCTGTCCAAAGTAAGTACCACTCGTACCATTCATGCACTGTTTAAGTGTGCCCTTTGAAGCAACTGTAAAAGAAAACAGACTGTCCCAACACGAGTGCCTTGTAAACCACACTTCAATCCAGAAGAGAAACAGTTTACACTTAATAATGCCGGAGAGTAAAGGAAATGTTGAACACGTTCATTAGGCAGAGAGAAGCTTCCAAAAGCCCCGAGTCTTAAAGCAGTGAGAGAAATTGGTTTACGACAGGGACACATACTACTGTTACCCCAGAAGAGTATGTCCTCATCTTTCCGGGTGGGGAAGAAACATTCACAGTAGCAGCCCACAACCACAGAAGAAAAGGACAGCAAACAAGCCCCCGGTCAGATTTTTCCCCTCCTTTCCCTTTGCTATGCTGTGACCAATGCAGGGGCAGCTCGTCCTCCTGCTGCCCACAACTGGAAAACTGAAGCCCGGAGGGCTGCAAATAACCAGCAGGATGATGAAAACTTCAGCTTCTTTGAAGGCTGGGACATCCACAGAATGCTGGTATGATCCCCCAAGAGACAGAGAGCCAAAAAATATTCAAACGCAAGCTTGAACTAAGGCAGGCACAGGTCACCAAAGCTTCCAGCTCCTTTCTTCAGAGAAAGGCTTTCTTCAGAACTGCCATTGCCAATGATTGCTTTGCCCTTTGAGGCATCCTCTTCCTCCACCTCTGATCTTTGCTGAACACACAAAGACGAGCATACATGATTCACTTTGCTCTCAGAAATAATCCTGCAGTCGTCCTGGGATGACCTCCTGCTGGGTAAATTTAGGTGTGTATGTTGAGGCTTTACAAGATCAAGCCATTCATGTACCGTGTCAGAGCAGGATATGGCACTGCCCCATCTGCTTCACAGGGCTCCCCCCTCCTTCAGTGGGTTCTTAACAACTCTCCAGTGGGGAAAAATACCTTGGCACAGGTCGTCCAGAACCTGCAATCAAATCTGCATCTGTCTGACGCTGATTTAAGGTATCTCGTTTCATTACTACAAGGAGAACTGCTACATCATTATGCCGGTCAGCCAGAGAACACTATTTATGTTGCAGTAATGTATTTCCTATCTTGTTCTTTTCACATCCCCATATGCAAAGGGTTAAACTGTAATACAGGCTTACTTTTTGTTAATTGCCGGGAGAGCTTTTAAGAATTATGGACTGATACGATAATTTTTGCCTTTAGATATGCTGTGAAAGATTTAACCTAAAAACGTACAAGTAACAGTGATTAGCCTTCAAAGCCCTAAAAAAAGCTGCTCCGTTCTGACTGCGAGTTTCTATCAATTATTAGTGCAGGCTGCTTGAAATAGTCCAAAGTACTTGAGACAGAAATATTGCAACGCCGACACGGCAGACTGATACACTTCCTAAGCGGCCAGAGTTTTTGCAGACAGCTTGTAATAGCGTTTGGCTTTCAGATCTTAATGTTAACAGCTTTGACGAGACCGATTCTAATTTGTATTTAAGACCCATTACCTCTTCCTCTAAGCAATCTTCGTGAAACATCATTTGTTCTAGGGGGACATTTGCCATACAGAGCGTATCTCTAATGGCCGCTAATTCACCCTATTCTGCTTGCTCCTATATTAATCAGCAAACTGTGAATCATCCCAGTGTTTCCAGACTCGCAGATGTACGAGGGAACCGACGAAGCCAGTCCAGTTTCTCTCTCCATTCAGACACGGAGACAATATCAGTTCCTGTTTACAGCCACTGCTTTGTTTCCCCCACCCACACACTGAAATTTCTCCAAAACGCCCAGAGAAAAAGAGACTGAGTTCACTTTACCAGGAAAGTTATTTCTAGGTATCGCATCCGTACCAAAACACGTCTGTGCTGTTATTTCGCGTGCAGCGCTCGCTGCAGCAGGGCAGGAATGGCAGCGGAGCCGAGCAGGATGAAGTGGGCAGCTCTCATCACCCTGCCCCGCCGCCCGGCGGCACCACCTGATTTATTGCCCCCCGAAGGCTGCCTGATTCATCTGCCTGCTTTTCGTTCCAATCGCTAATTAGCCACGGGTGCCTCAGCCTTGCGAGTGTAGATGCAATTTTAGACTGCTGCACGACAGTACCAAATGGAAACCTTCCCCCCCCATCCCAAAAGGGAGGCACAACCAATGCTCTCTCAATATCCCCACAAAAGGTGCTCAAATTAACTTTCAATTTAGGCAGCGAATTTGAGAGAGTGAGAAGGCCATGGATTTGGGGAGGTGAGCACGTTTTCTGAACGCCATGCTGCGTTTAGCTGGAGGCGAGCCCCACAAACTGCAAAAATACAGACAATGAACAAATGAACCTTCCAGAAGTGGGGCACAAATTGGTGTTCAGATGCTCTGAGATTGATGGGAATTTGCAGGAGAGATGAAGCAAGATTTGGGTGTACAGTAGGGTCACGGAAACGGCTCCCTCACTGCTCTTCATCAGCACGCTGCGCTACGAACACCTTTTTGGTGCACAGCGATGGGTGCACTGAAGCAGAAGTGAGGGTGCAGGCAGTGCATTGTAACAACAGCTACAGCTGGGTCAGTGCAGGTGCTGGGGCCTGACCCAGCCACTGTGAGCCCACGAGTAAACCTACCAAGGCATCTGGGAAACCAGGGAGAGAGCAGCTGGCCCAGCTGGCAGGATCAGAGAGGTTTTGGTACACGTGGGTGCCAGAATTTGGTTTCACATCAAATGAATCAGACACTTAGCACAATAACACCACTTTCCCCGTATGTTTGACAGAAGAGCTTCTCTCCTACCTCCACTGCAGGGAAAAAGGAAAAAACTGTCTGTTGCTTAAACTGCATGTCCTGGGCATAAGGACAGACTATAAAAGCAGCCTGTTGTCAGTGACCCGTCCTACGTTTCTCTGGGATGTCCCATTTCCATCTGCATGTTCATGGTCTGCTAAATACTCCTCTTTTCCTTCTCCACCAAAACAAGGGCGGCTGCCAGGTCAGCCTGCCCACACCCAGCACTTCATGGTCCTTCTGCTGGGAGCTAACTGGGGGCTAACTGGGAGAAACAACCCGTGCATTGAGCAGAGGTGCCAGAAGAAACTTGATTGCACACCAAAGAACAGTGAAGACTAAGGCATGGATAGCAAGGCTCAGCTACGGCAGGGAAATGTCCTGAAAGAAGGCAGCATAGAAGGATGCATGCAATTTAACAAAATAACGCAAAAGAGCAGCACGGTGAGGAGATCAGCCCTGATTTTTTCATCTTCTGCAGCTCTGAAAATACTGGGCTACTGCTGGCATAGCTGGCCAACACCCACATCTTTCCAAAAGCCTCCTCCTTACTTTCCAAGAGCCATCCAACGTCACTTAGTGGTGGGGGCGGGCAGGAGTTGGCTGTGCAATAGCCTCCGTTGGGCTCCCCTGGGAAGGGGAATCTTTGGGTTTGAGCAAAAAATACCAACACTATTGCAACAGCACTGCTAAATATAAATTCAGAAATGACCGTTCAAGATGTTTTTACATATGCAGAGAGGTCAAACTCCAGGCTCAGCCTTACTGCCTGCTTGCTGCAATCCAGATTCATCACCAGCTTCCTTTATTCGTCCAGTCAAAGGCACTTAATTAGCTAAAGGGCTTGCTCCTTTGCCTTCAAAAGCTCTCCACTACCTCAAAGGCTTTGCTTGAGTATTGTGCTATCACTGCCCTTTGAAATCAAATCCGTTTTTCTTCCCTGCAGCATTAGTTACAAAAAAATATATATATATAAAGTCTTTCCTGTGAAAAGAGAAGGAAAAGGAGAAGGAAGAGGAAAAACAAAAAGAGAAGAAACAAGAGAAGGATGAAAAAGGGGAAGATCAGTGGGAAAGACCAAGCAGAACTTCATTCACAGTTAGATAAGTGTGACGTTTAAAGACAAAGGGACGGGGAAGGGAAGGGGCAAGGGAAAGACTGAAACTGCAGATGAAATCTGGGATTCCAGTCTTATTAATAATACAAGACATCACAGCTTGTTTTGTGTGATAGGAAAATGTACAACATCTCAGAAATCCCCATTATGTTTTACCTGTACATACCACAACTGAATGTACATTTCTATTCTTACATTAATAAAAGCTGAATTTCGCATTCCATCATATTTATTTAACCTTTAACACCTAAGCTCTGGGTCAGTTTACTCTTTACAACAGTGCACTTCTTCTGCAGCTTTGTTTCTATTTTAAGAGAGCTCATGCATAGAAGCAAGACTTTTTGTTCACTTTTTTTCCTCCTAGCATGTTTAATGAAGCTTGGGGGCTTTGGTGTTTCTGCAACCTGTGATTTATTCCACCAACTCAGATACTCTATTGCTTCTTTAACCACAGTTAAACAAACACTTTCAAGTCCCTTACAGAGTTTTTTTTTGTTTTTTTTTTTTAAATCTTCATCACATTCTTCAATTCTCACATTCAGTCAGCATACAGTAAAATACAGCTATTAATATTGCAAGACTTTTGTCTATGTTTCTTTCGCTGTAATTTTTTCCTTTTCCATAATTTTTGGCGATGGAGCTGAAACAAACACACCCTGCTCTGGCAGCCCGGTGTACAACTATCTGGATGTCAGCAGAAGTGTGGAGGGCTCTAAGAATAGCACATTTGGTTCCCACAGAGCAAGTGCAGCTCAGAAATGCACAGTGTGTCACAGCCAAACAGTAGGTATTTCTTAGCCACGTCCCCCCAAGAAAACAAGCCTCTCCATCGAGTCTTGTCTGAAAGTGTGTCACAGAGCAGTGGGCAACGCAGCCCCCTCCCCCAGGGCTCTGAAACTAACCCAGGCAGACTTGGGCATGGAAAACTCACAGCCCCCCAAAGGTTGAAATGCAAAGATCCCCAGCTCCTCTTCCTACAAGCAGGAGAACTCCTCTTTCCATTCACGAGGGCCCGTTACTATTCTTACATGGCTTGGAACAAGAAAATGGCTCTTCTGAACTCAGGGATGTCATACCAGCATAGCTGGAGGCACAACTGAGCCCAGTATTTCCGACATGCCAAAAGAGAGGATCTGCAAGTACAAGCTGTGTTTAGACATAAGATGTGGGAGATGCCCAGCTATTCAACCTGCCTGGGCAGATGCTGCCTTCAAACACCCAGAGCCAGCCAGCAGAAAGTCAGAGGGCTGAGCTGCAGCCCAGAAAGCAGCAGGGGCGGCTCAGGAGACTCCCTGGCACTTAATACCACCTTATATTGTGGATTTGTGAGTCCAGACCTTTGAGTGTAATTTCACTCAGCAAGCACCAGTAGTACATGAGTGCAATGAAAACCTGCACATCTCCACAGGAGCGCTGTGAGTACCACCAGGCTTTGCAATATCACGCAACGCAAACTGTTGGTGCCTAAATCAATGTCAGTCAGCGTCCAAAGGCAAAGACACAGCGCTTCAGATGTGGAAGGATCACGCGTTATCAGATTTGCCACTTGTCCAGGCAACCCAGGCTCTGGGATGCAGACTGATTACACTGAAGAGATACACCGTTATGTTCCACACGCTGCAGCTGGGATGCACCAGGAGGAAGCCAGCATCTGGGACGTGGAGCCTTGGCTTCAGTTTGCCTGAACAGAACAGCATACGGCTCACCCTGGGCTGGGGCACAGCCACAGCTCTCTCCCACGTGCTGCTCTCCCACGACAAGGGTCACGTTGTGTGGTTTACTGTTCTCCCTCCAACTGGCCACCGTCCACATTCTTCTGTATTGAGCTGCACCTCTTGCTCAAAAGATGAGAGCACCTGGCCTTCTTTTGATAAATGTTAGTCGCGTTCCCAAACGCGCACACAGAGTAAGGGGACGACTTTCAAATGCCAACCAACATCCCAGGGAACTCTGCTGGTTTTCTTTGAGTGGGTTTCCGTCAATGAGGCTAAAAAAGGCAATTTTCCATCGGACAGTTACTGATTATTGAAGATGCGGAAGCTGTCTCTCGTCTTCTGAATCTTGTGGTGTTTAATGAAACAGCTGTTCTGTGATTGAGAAGCCACATTCGTCACCAGCCTCAGGAGAAAGCTGGCACCGAGATTCCAAAAACCTCGAAGTGGGCTCTCAGCCGTGCTGCTGGACGCTGACCCCACAGCCACTGCTGCTAGCACACATCACAGACCCAAACTGGTACAGGCCAGCCCCAAAATCTCAGTATGTTTCAATGTGGGTAAGAGATCTCTTGCAGACAAATAGCAGACCTACCTGCTAGATTCAAACAAACAGCAACTAACCCAGAATTTTAAGGTTTCACACCTCAAATACTTTCCAATTTCCTGTCCTTTCACTCAAAAAAATTCATTTTTTGCCATTTGCTTTTAATTCAGCAGCAGGATTCCACATCCTCCTACGAGATTTACAGTAAAATCATCAAAACACAGCAAAAAGTTCAGCTTCTGAACATGCACCATCCTTCTTAGGTGGCTCAGCACACTGTAAAACCAAAGCACAGTCATCTGGTGCATAATTAGTGCACCAGTCTTACTTGTAAAATGAGGGAGGCACCGGGAGCTTACCTAACTAATCTGAAATGAGATGCTCATTGCCTGTAATCACTGTCTTTATCATCCTTGATAATTACTGATAGGCACCAGATGATGCTACCTCTCTGACAGTGAGAAGCACCTGGAAACGCAGCACAGGCAGAGCAGTGGAAAAGCTGCTGAAAAGGGCTGGTTTTGGACAATCACTGCAGGGGTTTGGAGGTGTAAGATAAAAACGAGGGCACAGGAAACCTCAGGAACACAGCAGGGACGTGGTGATGCCACAGATCCAGCAGTAGAGCCAGAGAAAAGATACACGCTCAAAGGTTATGGACGTGGGTCGAAACAGGTTGTGTCATGGCAGTTTAACAACTTTGCAGCCATTGGTCTGAAGTGCAGTAAGACACCATGAATATTTTTCACTCACACGGCCTCCAGTGTACAGCCCCTGATCAGCACTAAGTCACAAAGCTGCAGCAACTCACTCATTCGGCTGTGCATCCACTCTCTGGGAGCCTGAGCCTTCCCAGCCATTCTGCCCTCAGCTGCTGGATCAAAGCAGGGGAGCACCGGGTTTACACAACTTTGGATCGATCTCAGAGAGGCACAGTGGAAATGCACCTTGTTAATTTATCATTACAAAGCTGATGTTTATAACTAGCTGCTTATTTTTCATTGCTATCACAAAAAAAGTTACACACTAAGCCACCCGCACTGAAGAAATGCTTCTCTACAAGAGCTGAAGTCCTAGGAGGTAGGAAAGCACAGAAATTCAGGGTCTGCATTCCCCATCTAAGCACAGCTCTCTGGAACAGGTCCATGCAAGCTCTGAAGATCAGCCTTCAGATCACTGGGGCAGAAGCGTTTCAGTGCACCATGAGGAGTTAGTGTAAGCATGCACACACAGCTGGGCTAAGGATTCTGCTGCCACAGTGCTGGTTCTGCCTAATTGAAGCTGGCTTTGGTGGCAGGGTTCTGTTTGTGTCCTACCATTATTCTTCCCAGTGAAAAGACAGCCACTTATTGCTCATAGCTGAGCTCTCAGACTGAGCCCCCAGGCCTTTCCTTGCTCTGAAACACTCAGCAAATCTCTCCAATTTGGGGTAGCAGTAGATAGTGCTTTGCACCTCTCCTTGGGTCTCAGGGAGAAGGTTGCTGGAGAGAAACCAAAGCTGCTTCTCAATCTTGCCAGTCACATTTTTGCACATACAAGCTCAGTTGGTATTGCAGCTTAGCAAAGGGTGGGGAATGGCCCTCATCCAAAGCAGGGCATTGCTTCTGGCAAATGCTGGCAACAGGTATTTCAAGTCTGCCTCTTAGCTATTCAGACGCTGTACTGTTTGACCTGCTGTCCATCAAGGAGTCATATTTTAACTTCACTTCTCACCCCCCCGATCTTTTCTGGCCTCAGAAACATAACATGGAGATGAAATCAGCCAAGGGCACTAAGGGGAAAAAATAAAGAAAAAAAAAAAAGATGGAAAACAAATTATGGGAACATCTCTACCGCTTACAGTATACCTAAGAACACAATCTGTACATTAAAAAATAACTTATTTCAGTAGTGAGAAGTGGGTTTTGCCTAATAGCACAACATTCTCCACTGGGCTAGAGGTGACAGTGCACAATGGAATTAAAGTACATTTCAAGTGAAGACATAAACAAAGTTACTCCTAATAACTCCAGGACGTTGTCCATCCATACACCGTGCACAGCCCAGAAGTTTGACGACGTCACAGTTGAAACACAAAGGGAAGCAAAAAGAAGAAAACACGTAACTCAACGTTTGCATGCAAGCCCAGCAAAACCGAAGAAGCACAACTCACCTGTCTGTTTTGAGATGGCAGCGTGGCAGACTGCATGTGTCTCTGCATCCGATGTGGCTGCATCAGCTGCCGGAACTGCTGCTGGAGGAACTGGCTGCTGTTAGCCTGCTGGGACTGCGGGGCGGCTGGAGACTGCTGCTGCTGCTGCTGGAGATAGTGAATGAGCGACTGCTGCCCTTGTCCTGCTGTCAGGGGTGACATCTTTTGGGTAGCTGACTCCGAGGCAAAGTGAGATAGTGGCTTGGTGTTGTTGAAAGAAAACTGGTCTTGGTTAACAGGGCTCTCATTCACCAGACCTGGCTGCAAGCTAGCAGATGGCTGTTGCATAATTATGTTCATATTTTTGGACTGGCTTGTAGTCATTGATTTAAAAAGTGAGTTCTGCATATTTGTGGGGTTGTTGTTGGGAGTGATATTAGAGATTAATGGACCTTGAGGACTGAAGGGCTGCTGATGCAGAGCGGGGCTTGACAGCTTCTCTGGCCTGTATGGTGGAGAAGGTCCAGTATTTGTGGAAGCCATGCTGGCAACCAAGTTGTTCTGTGGACTTTTAATGTTGCTGGCTGGTAAGCTGGCTGCTGTCAGGGCAGGTAGCATGGAGCTCTGTGGGCTGAAGGGCTGCTGGTTCAGAGCTGGACTAGAAAGCTTCTCAGATCCGTAGGGAGGAGAGGGGCCGTTGGAGGGGGTGCTGCTGGAAGTCATGCTTGAAAGTAGAGTGTTTTGAGGACTCTGAATGTTGTTTCCTGGTAAATTATTAGCAGGCATACCAGATACCATAACATTTTGAGGACTGAAAGGCTGATGGTGGGGGGATGATCCTGCTCTATAAGGAGGAGAGAGACCAGGAGGAGACATAGATGGCCAGCTAGGAGCCTGTACTTGTTGCTTTGTAGTAGACACCTGCTTGCTAGCTGCCAGCTGCTTTAGCTGCTGAGCATGCCAGTTGGAGCCAGGTATGTTGGGTAAGGGTACTGGAAGCATGGGTGGTGGCTGGTTCTTGCTCTGAGCTGCTGCGGAGATGGGTGATGCGGCAGGTTTGTTTGAGGGAGGAACCTGGAAGTTAGCTCCAGCAGATGATGGCCTCATCTGAGGAGATCCTCCACTGGCTGGGTTGCAGCCTGGGGAAAAGTCTTTGTTAGCAACATGGTTCTCCAAGTGGGAAGTCTGCGGGGAGGACTTTGGAGTGGTACTTATGCTTGGCTGAGAATGACTCAGGCCAAGTGGCTCCTCAGCCTTGCTGCCCAGAATCTTCTCCAGATCCAGGTCATTGGGAGACGGATCAGGCATCTTTGTCAGCTCTTCCAACAGATCTTGCAGCTCCTGGTCCACAGACTGTAAGCTGTTTCCTTTCTCATCATAGTGGACAATGCTGTTACCTTGCCCTCCTACTGATCCCTTCTGATTTATTTCCGTGTTGGGTGGCACAGAAAATGGGGAGCCGATGCCACTACCATTCATGTGATTGTTTTCCAAGAGCACTGAATGACCTGTGACTGCCATGGAAGAAGTGCTGTGACTGCTGGAGAACGGAGAACTTTGCAGTTCTGGACACGCCACACTGGGATTGGTACCTTGGCCCATGGAAAGGGTTACATCATCGAGGCAGAGTCTTTTACTGTCATTTGGGAAAATGACATCAGGCACACCACTGGAGGCAGGAGAGCTATCATCTTCCAGCTTTCTTTTAATGGATCCCTGTAACTGGGAAAATAAAAATGGAAAAGATGGTTACTGACCTTACACTAACGTGCTCTAAAGCTCCGAACTGCAACACTGGGTTGCAGATACTGAAAATTAAACCGCACAATTAAAAAACCAATCACGTGAGACAAATTCAATCAGGATTTAAGTGGGTGTGACTTCGCTGAAATCAGATGAGTTACAGTCAGACAAAGGCTCGATCTCACGTGCTGGCCCTAAGACAGGTGCTAAAGCTATAAAACACTGCCTGTCATCTGAACTGCAATAGAAGTTTTTAAAATCATTTCTGGTATCATCTCAATTAAGACATTATACTCCCTGCATAACAAACATGCCAGCATTGCCATGGTCTAGACAACGGCAGAAATGAATGAAACCCTGGATTGAATTTAGCCACCTCCTGCCAGTGACTCGGATTAAATTCAGACCTGAGACAACTAAGTTGTTTTACATTCTTTATTCTGAAATAACTGGCATGCTTTCTGAACAAACTCAAACAAACAAACAAAAAGACCTCAATTGCATATCTAATCAGACTTTCAGCTTTCAGTCTTTTTTTTAATCGTAGATAGTTTAGGTTTTCTTAACAGTAAATAACAGCTAAAATCTTAACTTTTCTTTGTTTTCCTAAGTCTCTGGCAGTATGGGCTTCATTCACATTAGGATGCAACTTATTTGTAAAAACTGAAGTATTTTCAAAATACCACGACAGAAATACCTCATCTTTACGAAATGGTGTAGTGGTAAATCCACAAGTTTTGGAGGAAAAACAAACCAACTTCATTATGTTTAGAAAGAAACTGAAACTAAAAATAATGTCTCTATCACAAATTCAGTGCAATATGCTCATCTCCTCCAAATATAATCATCTGTGGCTTTCATTTTTAACAACTTTGACCTGTATGTCATAGGATTAATCAAACATTAACATTGCTGCTCCAAGTTAAGGGAAATAAGCCTTCTGTTCTTGTGTAATAGTAGAGGGAGGTGGTGTTTAAAGAAATATCTTGTCAGCAATGGAGAAGCCATAGAGTCACTGCTCCTCTAAGCCAGCTCACAGTACAACCTCTCCCAGCCCTGAACTACTGTTCAAAGCACTGCTAATCACCTTGCACCAGGAAAAAAATCCACTCTCCTTGTAATACCCGCCCGCAGCGCTAAAAGAACCCCACCTCGTATTGCCAGCGTAGTCATGGCCACTCTAAGGCTGCGGTGGGTACGACTGGCTTCTGAATTTTGCACTGAATATTACATCTCACCCGTGCCTAAGTTCCCCACACAAACAGCCGCTCTGGTGCTCAATACAGCTGTTGCCACAGGGCGCTCATCACAGGGCATACGAGGCTGCAGGGCGCAATATGGGCACGTGGTGCAGCTGCTTCTGCAACGTACAAATGGCCACCCTGAAATTCAGCCCATTTGCCATGGGTTCAAGTAACTCACCACAACTGGGGCTGTTCTGAGCTGGGAACTTGGAGCAGTTTCCCAGTAGCTTGTTGAACACACACGAGTGCTCTCACATCATTTGTTTCTAAATTGGTGGGCAGAGAGAAGACTGTAAGTTTGGGCCAGCATGTGATCAGGCTACCCAGATACCTCCCTACGTGTTAACGCCCAACTTACATGGGCATTTGGAGGTGAGTGAGAGGATGCAAGTTAGTTGTACATGAGGAACAGGGTGCTGGCAGATGGAAATACAGGTTTGTATGCTATGGTGAGCGGCTGCTCAGGCTCTGGGAGAAATTCACCTACCACACAGCAGTTCTGAATGGTGCTGTGGCAAAGAGACCTTTTTGCACGGCCATTTTTCACCTACCCTCTAAGGGAGCTATTCCGTACCAGAGCAATCACTGCTCCTGTTCTGTGGCCTCCAGTTGCACTGCTTTACCCTTAGCTGCTCCCAAAAACCACGAGTGAGTTGGATCCGGCCCGGACCAGGGAGTGCTGCTTTCAGTGTCCTGCATGCCGCTGGCCCAGCAGCCCTCTTCAGCCAGCTGTGCCATGCTTGGTTTGACCCTGAATGCAAGAGCCTGTCCTTACATCGCTGCCAGAGACTGAAGCACCAGGGAGTGGATTTTTTCTCTGGGCTGATGAGGCCAAAATTTGCATCGCTTCAGGAAATGGAACAAGGCCTAAATCTTCTCCCAAATGTTAGTATAATGATGGATGAAATTGTTTTCCTTCATTTTCTTTGACAAAACTAAGCCAGAGGTACATGTTTCAACAGATGCTGCCCTGTGTAGGCTGAAACACGTTGGTGGAGCATAACTACATATATTTAAACCCAGACATGTATAGGGAATCTTTACACAGGCTTCACACATCCAAAATAAACACCACACGTTCCCAAGTTGCACACTGGGAACTTTGCAGCAGGCGGTGCTGGGGGATCTCCCACACTTGGCCAGCTGACATGCTGGCATGTACATCCCTGCCAAAGGACATTCCTGTGCTCTGAGCTACTGGGGAGAAAACTGGGCTTTCTAAACACTTAAAAAGTATTGTCTAACAGTTGCACTGGGGAGTAATGTGAAAGCCCATTTCCCCAAGACTATAACTATAGGTAAAGTAAAGCCATGGTGTTCGGAAGCACAGGCGTTCCAAAAGTGGGACAGGATTTTTAAGTAAGCTAGATTGGAAAAGAGGTGCAGTCATATTAGCTGAGTGTCAAGTTCTCTTGAAAAGCAAGGTTCTTTTTTCCCAGGTGGATATTTGCACAAAAACCATGAAGTCCAGAAGACCATTTTCCTCCATTGTTGGCAGGTACAACTCCACAAAATTTCACAGTATTGCATTTGTTTAAGATACGTTTGTCTACAGCCACAAGTTTGAGAAAGATACCATTGTTAAAGTGGACTAAACAAATTACAGAGTAATTTTGGGTGGAAGGGATGACAGAGTATCATCAGCTCTCTGCTTCAAGCAGATCACAAAGAAGAAAACTAGACAACAGTGTTTCACCAGGCACTTAATATGAAGTATGAGGGACAAACAGAACTCTCTCCTCAGGGTGGACAGGCTAGCTGAAATATTCCCCAGTCAGACACAGTGACTGTTCCTCCCACACCGTACACTGCACTGAGGTGGTCTCTGATGGAGCCAGCACATCTCCCAGCTCCCTCTAAATTGCACACTTCCCTTGTTTGGCCCTGGATTCCCAGAGAAGGGCGCTGATTTATACCCATTCTTTATCTCTTTCTTTTGAAAGGGTTTATGCTATTTGACAAAATCAGCTGACATGAGGAGAGAACCAGAATATGCTCCTTCCCTTTCTCTGCTGGCTGTATGCTGGGCAGCCTCCTTCCAAACTGAATACTGGTAAGAGCATATAAATATGATATAAACACATAACACCCTCTTAAGCTGGCTGGGAGCTGTACAGCCACGTATGGGAAAACCCCATTCACATCTGCACGCTAAGACTGAGCAGATAAGCAACAAACTTTGCGACCCTGTCAAAATCCATTGCAATTCATTAGCATGCAGGTGCGAGCTTCTTTTGGGGAATACTTAGGAAACAAAGACAAGCCCCCTGATGCAGGGAACAGCTGATTGGTTTGCTTGTAGAAGTGAGCGTGCCGTGGTCCCGGCCCTGCTATGCTTTCAGAATGAACGGGCGTGCTTCTGGGAAAGGCCCAAGTTCCAGACGAGTCACACTGCTGGTTCCTAATGGTAGTGTAACAAGAATAAATAATAACTGTTTACACTGCTCCTTCCCCGGCAGCTCCACAGCTGTGGCTGCAAACATCTCATCTGTCACACAGCAGCTCTGCACAGGGCAGCGTTCCCCACAGCATGCTCTGCAGGCACTGTGCTGTGCAGGAGGGCTGGGAGCTGAGGGCTGCAGGCTGCGCCCCGCCACTGCTCCTTCCACCTGCTGCTCCCCAAGCCCACGCAGCAGTGCTGGCCTCTACAGACCTACTGTTTCTCAGCAATGGCTGCAAGCGAGGAGAGCTGAAGCAGAGAGATTAAATTGTCAATAGATGCACACTGTGGTGGTGCCATTGGATTTTAATAACACACCGCGTGAGCTTCTCCAGTCTGGCTCACTGCCTTGCCATCACTGCACTTTCGTTCTTCCTTTAGCTCAAGAACTCTTCGGTTACCGCATCAGCCTGATGACCCAGCCTGTCCCACGGCCCTGCTGCCAGCCCGCACTTGCTCTGCTCCATCCCTTGGGCCTTTGCTTGCACCTCAGCTGCCAGGGAAGAGCCCCCACCACCCACTGGGAGGATCTGTGTAGCTTTCGTCCCCCTTCCACCAAATACAAGCTGAACGTAACAGCAGATTTCTATTTAGAACAGCATGAAGCAGAAACAAAAGAAGAAAAATGTTTGGTGAGGTATTTCTGTGCTTCTCTCTGGCTGCTGCAGCCTGTCAGAGATTCAAGCCTTGATTTAGAGCGACCGCAGGGTGCTGATTATTGATCTGCAGCCACCTCACCCCACTCATTGCCACTGAGTGATCCAACCTACAGCAGTGATTCCCACACCCACAAGCATTTTCATGCAGGAACCAAGCCCTATGAGACACTGCCATTTTGAAACCACCTCTGTACAGCCCGTGTTCACCACCGGCATCCTGTCCAGCTCCTCTGACTCCCTGCAGCCATCATTGCTGGCAACCCTTTTGACTTAAGAGTCTGAAATATATCAATCTGGGACCTCCAGAATGGAAGTCAGATAACCTTCTTTCTCCAGGAGTCACAAGACTCTTGTAGCTCTTGGGAAAACCCAGGTGTTGGCTCTTCTATTGGTTTGATTAAAGAAAAGAGAAATGATGGTAGGAGGAGAACGAGCAGATGGGGAATGTTTCAGTCTCTCCCGGGTACTTGCTAGTGTTCTCTGGCAGCCTTTCTCAAGGCTTTTCAGAGCAAGACCCTGGTGCCTCAGAAACCTGGGGAATCAAGGTCACCAAGAGTGAAGGTTAGATAAAGGATTGTGAAAAAAAGAGCACAGTTAATTTTCAGTGGAAAGGCTGAATAATGCAGCAGCCTGAGAAGAGTGGAAGAGCTTCGCTTTAACACATCAGCCTGCAAATTCCAGCATTCCCTTGAGACTCCATGGGTCTCAACTCTCCTGTTTTCCAGGATCTGTTGCAGATTGTTTTTTCCCTCTGCACAGTACAAAATCTGAGCTTTGCTCAACTGAGCTGACCAGAGAACCTTTCATTCTTTGTCTCTTTCAAACACTCGACACTGCCAAAACTGGAAGCATGTATTTGCCAGAGGCAAACTGTTTGCAGCATTCAGCCATCAAGACTTCAGTCTCTGTGGCTTCAACAAGCTTCAGCGAGAGCTATCTGCCCATCAGCCCAAAATGTTTCTATCTGTTCTGACAAAAACAGTCATGTAATGAAAAAATGAAACTGGCAATTTTCCATATAAAACAAGAAAATGTCACAATTTTTTTCCCCCCCTGCCTGAATACACAATTTGAAAGGTTTGTGCTCTAGATTGCTTGCTTCTTCGCAATCTATATAGATTCCAATGACCTGCTAATTTTTGAGGACAGACTGTGGAAAAAAAGGTGAGAATTCTAGTGTTTGAAAGCTGCAAAGTGTATCTGATATAACATTACCTCTTAAATGGCAGCAGTTACTTGCAGCGCTTCTTGAACTATCAGACATGATGTTTTTAGTAGCAGGCTGGCTTGCAGATGAGCAACAAAACCCAAATGCTTGTGGGCAAAGATCCCATTTAACGACAGCAGAACCTGCCCCTGCATTAAGTGCATTTAGCTCATCTGCAGATTCTCATTTGTGCAAGCTAGCTGCCATTTGATAACAGAAGCTCGCATTACATATCTGAATCCAAAAAGAAATGCCTCCTGCTGAGGCACAGAGAGTAGCTGAAGCAGTCCACGACTACCAGGAACAAGAAGTGTGCTTTCACATCCCAGGCTACAAGGAGAACTCAAGGGGGCTCAAGCAATTAAAACTACCAGTCACTTTCCCCATGCTAAGATTAAACATAAGCTAAAATCTCATTTTTCCTACTGCTTTAGGCTGGTTGACCCTTCTGATTTCAAGTGATTTGAGCATGGATGGACTTAAAGCTGTCATTTCACATTGGCAAGGAAGAGATCAGAATGCGATTTCAAGCTGCCAAAGAAGTGTTTCACTTAGCTTAAAAGTACTAATATCCCAGCTCCTCAGTTAAGGAGTGTGAGATAAAGGTCTTTCTTTGGGTCTGCCTGGAATTTGCAGGCTGGAAATGTGGCAGATCCATTCCCATTCGAGCTGTGGTAGTGGAGAAAGGATTATGAACAGGGAAAATAAACAGGGCTGGATTTCCTTCTATTCATCATAGTCGTGGAAATAGGCAATTGGAGGGGAGGATGTAGGAAGAGGAACCGGGGAGGCAAGCTGTCATTTTAACCATGAAAGCACACTGGGTATTGGTTAGCTTGTACGAATTAGCTGGATTATTTTTACCTGGATCTGGAGTTTCTCCAGATGTATAATTTACAGTGGCAATTTACAGTGGCAACATGAAATTTGCCATCTTTAAAACAGTTTTATTAACACAGCCTGCTTAGCCTATACACACACTGCTACATGTGTGCAGCTGCATCTCCCATCAGCACAGCCAACACGGGGCCCCTTGGCAGAAGCTTGCTGTGACCCTTTCCCTGTGAGCATCACCATTCATTGCGATTCCTCATTTTATTCAATAAATCAGCGCACGTCCTTGAAGGAACCCCATACTGTGCTGAAAGAGCAAGAAAGAAACTGCTACTACTTAACGCATGTGAACTTTTAAATGACTGCTGATCTGCTGCTTTCCTTCCTCTTTTGCCTCCTTCCCCACTTCACCAACCACACAGCATAAGAAGCAATCTTGGCTGCAAATACCCAGAACTGCATGATTTGGCTCATAAGCACAAACATCCAAAACATCATGACTATACAAAACCAGAAGGATGCGACCTTACAATAAGCATAAACCGCAGAAACTAACAGGAAATTCAACCTGGATTACCGAGAGCATTACGTATTACATTTTTTATAAATCTTAAAAAAAAATTAAAGGGAAGGAAATGCTACAAATACGATTTTCTCATAATGATTTTTGTGAATGCAGTTAAGCTCATAATGACAGAAATGTAGCTAATCCACATCCTGCTGTAAGTTGGAACATCTTCTGGGCCGCACAGCAGCAAGTTTGTGATCAGGGCTTTTCTGATTACCCTTGTCTAAAATTCCAGGTATCGTCCTTAATATCAAAGTGAAGATATTGATGGAGGATCAGCTCTGAGGCAAAAAAAAAGTACACAGCCAAGAATATCCCTGTTCCTTCATTCCATGCAAGCCAGCTGCACAGAAAAGACCAAGCAACCTTTATTGTAAAGAAAAGAACTTAAACAAAAGAAGGAAAGAAAAAAGAACCAGACGTTAGCTTTGCTACTTGTCAGGTCAGACAGAACCAACCTCATTTCAGAGGCACCAACAGAGATCTGCCCTATCAAAATAAATTCAGCATCTCTCTACCTTGTCTTTCCTTAACAATTCATCCGCTTTCAGTATTAATGGCATCGTTAGGAATGGAAATTTTTCCAAGGGAAAAATTGCTATTGACAAATGAATCTGGAGGAACAGGACTACTGCTTGCTCCTGTGTTGTGCTGCTAGCAGGCGATCTCGGTGCAGATGCCTCTTAATTAGTCATCTGAAGACCTGCAGCAACTGCGCCATGCATACTGCCTGGCTGCTGCTTCCACATGCCGTGTAATGACAAGCACTATTAACGAGACAGCTGAAGACAGAAGCTCTCTACCTTTCAGGTTTTAAGATGTAGTACAAGAGTGTTTCTTTCATATCTGGCTGTAAATCAAGATCAATCTTAGACTTAGCGTCTCTCCACAAGTATTACCTCATCTTACCTTCATTTTAATACCAGCAGTATTGTTTTATATCTTTTTTTATAGTCCATTAATTTCAAAGTCCTATGGAACACTTTGCAGTAATTTTGTAGACTACATTAATCTCACTGCAACAGCTATATTCAAGAATTCAAACCCTCTCTACTGAGCCAAAAGAGACAGTTTTGTTACTTGGGTCTCCTGGGATTTGAAAGTTACTTTTTTTTCTTCTTTTCCAGCCTGTTACGCTGTCACAGTTATGCAATGACTGTAAGATAACAGGAGTTTTGTATAGGAAACAGATTGTATACGTTCATAAATCAGCATCTAGGTTTACCATTTACCAGATAGCCAGATTAGCCGGGGACGAAACATTTAAAAGAACTTTGAAGTTCTTTCCACCTGTCATCAGAAACAGGAGCACAGCTCTAAGAAAACACGGGCAGCATAAGGAAACGTTCATAGTGGCTCCTCGTCTACCCCTCAGCCTACCCCTTTGCTCCTCCTCGATGTTCCTCTGCACTCCAATAAATGGAACCACCAGCAGGGCATTAATGCAGGCCTGTCAAAACAGGCCTCAAAAGTAAAGAAAAAAGTAAAAGTTAAAGTAAGAATGACCACGAATCAAGCAAATGTCCCATGGAACCTGGGTGCAGAAAGACCGATAAGGCCAGAATCAGGAGTGATTTGTAAAGCAGAAGATTCTGGTTGTGAACATCTGTCTCTCAGTACTTCCTTTGAAAACCTCCATCCTTCTCTGCACAGCAGCTCCACCTTCCTCAGCATGCACTATCTGGGATAGGAAGGCAGTTCTTTGGAAGATGCTATTTGTAGGCTTCTGCCCTGGAGCAGTGTGAAGGCTCTGCCCTGGGGCTCTGGGTCCTCCAGCACACACTCCTCAAATGGTATCTGACCCACGGACCCTTAAAGGGCTTCTGCAAACCAGTGTTCCTAAAGAAATGAAACTAAAGGCAGATCATCACCCCATCCCTGAAGCCATCAAGCTGTTGAAAAACAGGCCTCGGTGAAATAAATATTTTAGGACATTGACTTCAGCAGGGATGGGATTGCATTCTTCACTCTTTCATTAACTAAAGGGGTAAATTAAAAATACACAGGATTTGGAAGAATTGCTTCCAGCAAAACATGCAGTGCTTCAGTCATTCAGATTTTAACCACAGAACCCCTTAACTTGTTACAGATACCAGTTCCCCTCTGTCCTAGATGTAATGTTAATCACACATTCATCACTGCAAATTGACAACATAAATGCTGACTTGTGCAAACAATGTTAGAGAAAATGGTGTTCTTGCTGCAGAAGTGAATTACAGCCTTTTAAGCTCCCTGTGCTTCTCAGTTTTATGTAAACTCTAATTTCCAAGCCTTTGTCCTGCCTTTAAAGGTCACACAGTTGAAAGCTATGAAGCATAGCGTGCGTTCCCACTGATATTAAAACAATGTTTACTTTATCATGCATATAAATTGCAAAGAAGAAACAGTTTGCAGCCTGCTGTTAGTAAGAGATGATTTATCGGACAACATGGTTCCGTCCACATGTGGAATGTAAAAATCCGATCTTAACCAAGCAAAGAGTATTTTTTTCTTTTGAACTGAAGTCACACGTTGTGCCGCAATCACGCTGCTTCTGATGACTTCCTATTCAACTGATTAAACTCTTAGTCTTGCCAATGCTTAACTTCAGGAATATAAGCAGTCTTTTTAGATTCAAGCATCTGACTGCACATTTGCAAGATCAGGATTTCATTTGCATATTCAAATCGCAAAACTGCATCTTCCCTTTGTCTGTGTAAGGCCAACTATAGCACTCCACATGCTAAACAACCACCGTAGAGTTGGACAGTATTTTTAGCATCTCTGTGGTGCACTTCTATCTTTAGCTGCTGTGTTCAAAAACAATCCCACAGGACACTGCATAGCTAGCATAGCTCAGGCTTCTCATCACGTTCAATTTTCTCCTGAAACGTGGTGAGAGCGGCCTATACAACAGGCCAGTCCGGGACCAGCCAAATTTTCTTCGGATGTAGTGTCTTGAGCAGGGCAGAGCCATATCAAAGGATTGAAACGTGCAAACATGAGAGCATTCTGCTCCGCAGAGGGGATGGAGGCTGCCATGACTTCCTCAGGGGGATAATAAAGCTCTATACTCTGACTGCGCTCAGCATGGATAAATCAAGGAGGACAGTGAAGGATTTCTCCATGTTGTTTCCTAGCAGGATGTGCCCGTGGGTTCATGGCAAACTTCTGGTCAAAGTTTAACTCTGCAAGAGAAGTTAATAATTGAACTTGCCAAATCACCGTGATTTCTACATCCAACTGTGTCTTGTTTTCAGAGGCATCTTAAACCAGTGAGCCATTTTATTAGACTCATGCTCACAAAACAAAAACATGTGTTAGCTCTTGAGTGCCAAGTATCATCCTGGAGGGTTACCAATCCCTGTTACAGATTTCGTAGCCAGCCTGAAGTTATCTGTCATAACAGAAGAGGTAGTTTTGAACACACAGAATGAAGCACGCTGCTCCATTCTGGAATGCTTCACGTGGTTGCAGTCTCATTGTAAAACTCTATGAAGATGTACTGCAGAGAAGAAAAAAGAGCTTGAAACTTACTGACTGTAGTCTGACTGTCTTGTGTGAGCTTCCAGGAGGGCCTGGGTTTGCCCCAGGCTTGTTCCTTCATTCTGTAGGGGTATTTTTGGTAATGGCTACAGCATCACCAGTTCCAGCATGCAACCATAGCAGCTGGGTCAAGTCTGAGTGGAGGAAATGTTCTAGAGTCATACTGGATGAGAGAAAGTCTCTCACAGGAAGAGCTGTGTTCATCAGCTGACTGATTTTTGAAACTTCAGATCTGAAATGCTTTCCACACAGAGCTGGAGCTGCATACAGAGACAACAGCCCTCAGCATCTTGATTTGCAGAGGAAGTACTTACAGAATCCCACATATCCTGCTAATGGTGAAGGGAAGGGAACTACACAAAGAAGCTATTTTTTTTTCATTAAGTGACTTAGCTGGGTTTTGCAGATGAGCCTAGGAGAACTAGGCATTCTGTTCCAATTTAATTGCAAGGAGACATGATGACTTGAATAACCTTAGAAAACCTTAGACCTTGTGACTGTTTCACAAATGGCCTCCCCACCTCCCCACCCAAACTTACCTTCTTTCCCATCACTACAGGCTATCAAACACTGTTAGTAAAATGCTTTGTGTGACAGGGGGGCTGTCCAAATAGGTGGTCTCCATTAGATTCCTATACCTTATCACAGGTACAGCCGTGAGAACGGGAGGTGTGTAAACCCTGGGCTCTCCAGCAGCACCAGAGCAAAGCTGAAATGCACAGGTGGCAGCAGACAGGCAGCAGCTCTTACTATGCATTAGGTCCACAACACACAACTGTGCTTTTTTTTTCTTTTTCATTTTTCCCCCCAGTTATTTTTTTCCTTGTAAGCACAATACATGTTCTATCAGGAATACCACAGCTATTATTTTTGAAGTGTTCACGTTAAGTAACACTAGTGTCAAGTCAAAGAGAAAAGCTAAGAAATGCAGGCAGTTTGGTTTTTCTGAGCCCTTTTTACAGGACTTCATTTTTGAATGAGTGGAGGCTTCCTCTAATCCCCAGAATGTGAGGCTGACATCCCAGGTTACGGCCCTTAAGGTGATGGTCCTAAGGGCTCCTCAACACAACAGTAGGTTGCAAGATCTACAGGAAACCTCACTGCATTCTTCTGAATATCAACAGCAAAATATCATTCCATTTCCTAACAGAGACATAGAGCTGAGCAAACACATTCTTGAAAGGTCAGAACATCTGAACTGCATATACCTGGTTTGGGATGAAAAAACTGCTGTTGTCTTTCAGTTATGACATTTCAGTTTGCCCACAAGAATTACACTACTTCCCCTACAAGTTTTCAAGCCCAAGAATATACTTCTCCTACAATGCTGGAGAGCGATGAAGGTAAAATGCTGGTACCTTTTCCCACACTAATTTATCCCAGCTGTCATCAAATCCACCAATTTGTGAAGAATTTACATCTACTTCTCCCAGAAGGGCTCAAGCCACCTGCAGACGTGCGCGTGGAGATGCCCCTGGAGTCTCCTTGGGAAGGGGCAGGGAGAACCTGACCTGCAGGGGAAGCAGCCGTGGCAAGCTGCATACAGGTATTCACAGCAAGCTCTGCAAACCTGAAGGAAAGGTAAAATCTTCCCAAATACTGAGCTGAAGTGCTGGTAACACTTTGTTCTCGATGAAAGAATGGAAGAAACTTCCTCTTTCAGTTACAGTTACATGGTCTGGTGGGGATAAAACTGCAACGATCAGGAAACAACTGTCATGTTGGATGGCTGTGCTGAGCACTGCTGGGGAGACGCAAGGGCCTTGCAAACTGAGAACAAATGCTTAGGTTTGCCGGGATTGCTCTGATCTGTCACAAAAGCCACAGTAAGCAGCGTCCAGCTTCAAGTTTAAAAGCCTTACGGGAACCGCAGGAGCCTCACCCCAGTTGAGAGGCCGGTGTCCCTTCGTGTCCAGAGAGCTGCCTGAGATCAGGCCGTCACTTCTGGCTGTGCTCCCAGCTGACGGCTCGGCCGTCCCAAAGCCAGGGCTGCACTGAGCTACCTGTCGGATCTTGGTGTGGGTGAGCACCGTGCTGGCATTTCCCCATAGGTGGCACAGCTGGACCTCCATGGGACGCTGCACACCTTGGGCCTGGAGGCTTTCCAGCAAAGTCTGGCTGGGCTGCACCGGGTGCAGGCCTCCTCAGCTCAGTCATGCTGGTGAATGTGGATGTCTTAGGCATGGGAAAGTGACACCAAGAGATGACAGCTCGCAGGCAGAAGCTGTTGAGCTCCAGCTGAGAGGCACTGCTTGACTGCAAAGGTAATGTAGATTCAAGCAGACCAGCCACTAGCTGCAGGTAACTCCATTTTATGGTGATGCAGAGGCTGTCAGATACTGCTTTGTAGCAGGGAATGCAGATCAGGGGAAACCTCTTCAAATGGACTGACTTGCAAGTACCTGCCATGGCCGTAACCTCCCGCCTCCATCCCAATCACTATGCAAAGCTCCTGCCAGATTAGTTTGGGCCCTTGACAATATTTCCAGCATGCATCATTAAGCATTGTTATGCATTTCGTAGGTCTCCCGTTCCTCAGTTCCTAATGGACAGCCAGCTTCCCTTCTTGGTTGCAACAAAGGAAGCCTAGCCCAGCTTTTTAGCATTCACTCCTCGTGCTCACCAGCACTGCTACCCCCAGCTCACAGCACAGCCCTGCACACCCCATCCAGCTCATGTGGCTGCTTTGGGGACAGGGCTCCAGTTCTTCAAAACGAGCCAATTTCCTACTGAGGTTGCCTGTTGGAACTGCAGAAAAACGGTACGTGCTTCCCTTGCTTCACTCACAAGGTCTGCCAGGCGTGATATAGGAAATGGGCAGGAAACGTTACATTTCACAGCAGCTCTTCCCCTTCACTTCATGCCACATCTGAGCTTGCACACCAATTCCTGACCTTGCACTTGTACAGCCTTTCTTACACAAACACTGGAGGCTGATACGGGGCTAAGTACAAATAAAAAGCCAAATCTATCACCTAATTTATTATTATTTTTTATGAAGGCGGCTGGCACCCTGTTTCACGCTTAACTGTACTTGCATCTGAAAGAAAATGCACGTTTTCAACTGCTGATTTTCTAAGATCCACAGAAAATTAAAAACCTCAAGCTATCTTGTACTCTCAGACCTGATATTCCTGGAGCTCTGTGCAGACATGAGAGGCGATGATGCACAAAAAAGGTGTACTATGGGTAAACTTGCCAGCCAGGTTTCAGCTTTTCTATTTCTCTTTCATAGTCATCTTAGTTTTGCTTCCACTAAAAAGCCAAAGGCAGAAAAAAGAACAAACTCCTTCACCTTGCTTCTTTGCACAGTCACTGGGACAGCAGATGGAAAGTAGCACTTTTCCAGCATTTTATATTTACTTCATCCAAGCACAGAAGACAGCATAATGAGTAAGGAGGCGCAGTCCGATACAACATGCATTTCTCTGATAAATCTGTTTTCCTCTTGGACATCTTAAACTGAAGTACAGTTTTCCTGTTTCGCTTCCCCATTAATTACATAAGAACAAGGGAAGATAAATGCCAAATAACTTTAAAGGAAAAATGCACCACAATTTATCAGTCCTCCGACGAAAGCAATCTCTTTCTCCCTAGATCTTCCTCTTTACAGTAACTGCTTTACCTTCTCGTGCTTTCTATTTACTGCCAAGAAGACACCCCTTATTGCACCCGCAGTGAATTTATAGGTCATAAACAATCATCCAGTGTCTTCACCATGCCACTGCTGCTGCTGATTTCTGCAGAATTCAGACTGCTCTAGCTCTGGTCACAACACTGAACCCACTCCAATGAGCTTAACTGGGCACCAATGCAATGCATGGCAGAAACAAGGTTATGTGGGGCTGCGCTTCTGCATTTACAGAAGTTTCCTTTCCCAGCAGCACGCTGCATGTTCCTCTACACGGTGTTTCCTTATTTCTGCAAGACAAATCTGTTCTCTAATAAGACAGACACAAAGTCAGAAGTGTCAATACGAGCAACTCCCTGAAAATAAACTTTGCTCGTTTGTGATACAACATTTCCAATGTGGGACCTGAAACTGAACTGCAGGGCAAGAGCTTAACTTTTGAAATCAAGAGCTTCCAACTTGTGTTTCTAAAACCTCTGCAAGCACTGGGACTGAGCAGGAGGGAGGGAAAGAGCTAATTTCTCTGTTTGCTTGCTCATAGTGTGTGCTCAACAGTAAGGGCGATCCAAGAATAAGGAAGAATTTTTGGTGCCTCTTAAAAATGTGTTTACATTTTTCTCCACATGAGAAAATGACAGCAGCCCTCAGCAGCAGTAATATGGTCCTGGCTTCTGAAGCACACCCCTGCCAAATAACCAAATACTTTTAATAGAAGCCCAGTCCATTAACGAGCTGAACCATCAAACAGTCACATGAGAACTGCAAACAATCCCAGGAAGAGCTGCTGTCTTTCCATGCTTTACAAAAAGCTATTTACAGTAAGACAAATAAGGCAAGCTCTCATGCTTCTTTGCCTGTCTCTCCAAAACATCTGCACACAACTTTGGTTCCTGATGCAGGTGTAAAGAAGCAAAACTTGCTGCTCCATGCACACATACTCTAGGACCCATTTAGCTACTTCATGATGCCAGCTGCAGATCTCAGGCATCATGACACGGACTCTCCACAGCCCCTTGTATCAAACACATTTCTCTTTGGGTATCTCAGTGCATATCAGTGATGTTTTTAAAATAAAAGCAGGATTTGGCTTTTCTCTCTCTGAAATCCATTTCTGCTGCTGTCTTTGCACTATTCTCCATCCAGAATGACCTCTGTTCTGTTTCATACGTGAGCTTAGACTGCAGAAACATCTGTAAACTTCTCTGATTTCAGCAGGTGTTTCTCTGCCTGTCTATTCAGTTAGCTCTTCTGAGAACAAAGTGATTGCTGCGTTTTTTGTAATGATACTACGGCTTATTCTCACCCTCTTCATACCTACGTATAGAGAGAGAATGTTGTTTCCGCATTCGTGGTATCTGACCTGTTTCAGAACCTACATGCAACACAAATAACTGCACTAGAAACAAGAGACTCTGTGTCTAACACAAACATTTGTAATTCCAAAGCTTGAAGCATTAAGATAAACCTAGCATCAACTGCACTGCAGGCTGCGTTGGGAGATTCAGAGGGGGCCCTACAGGTGCCATTTACATTTAATGTGCTTGCCATTAGCTCAAAGCTTTAGATGAAACAAAAAGCCTCATGAGGCAGGTGGAAGAAACTGAAGGTAAAGTCTGCAGCAATCCTAACGTGGTGCTGGAAAAGCCACACTCACCTGACAGGCAACATGAAGGTGCCTGCGATGAAGGATCAGCCCCGTCCCAACCACCACCACTGCCAGTACGTTCATCAAAGAATTCCCAACGCCAAATCAGCACATCATGCTTTCTCAAATTTTTTGCCTTTCGTTTGTAGGACAGCTGCTTTGCTGCCAAAGCAATGGCTGTAGAAAAGGGCTGCTCTGATTTATAACAGAGGTGTTTAAAATCAGGCAATCTAATTATTGCCGTGATAGCCCACGATGGCTGCAGTCAGCAAAATTTTAAAAATGCAAAATATTGACGAGATCAGACAAATACATAATGAGGAAGTTATTAAAATGTAAATTGCCTGCCTTCTGGTGCTGCCATGATGCACAGCACAGGACAGGACCTCAGAGCCCGCAGTGAGCTGCAGCTGCCCCAGAGCGGTGTGGACAGCAAGATGGGGCTGGCATAGGGCAGGGCTGAGCTCTCTCGCACAGCCAGACGGACCCCCCTGCTCCCGGGGGTCCTGCACTGGAACCCAGACCTGCATGGGATTTCAGAAGGGAGCTGCTTGGGGCCAGGTGTATTTTGGGGGAACAGCCAGAAGCAGAAATGTTTGACAAGTCAGTGAAACTTGACAGAAGGAGTCACAAAATACACCTCTGTGAAGTTTAGTCAAAAGAAGCACAAAGAAAGGATGAGAAGAAAATCCTCACTATCCAAGCTGCTCCAGGATGCTCAGACCAGGCCTCAAGAAAGGTAAGCCTGGTCTGGTTAGAGAAGTCCTAACTGAAAGTGGAGGAGGATATCGGTACAAGCCTTTCAATTCCTTCCGTTCTCATCTATCTCCCCAAATTTTTCTTGTCATTTAAACAGGCTTATAATCCTGTGTCTAGCACATGCTTATTATTTCACTTTGCAGACACATTCTTTCAAGTCTGAGGGCTATGTATGTGTCTGGAAGTCTATAATAGAACAAGTAAAATAATACTATTTCCAGCTGTGGGCTGGAAGATCTGAGCCTCCTCTAGGAGAAAACATTGGTGGATATCATAATTTTATGCAATGCTCTTCAATCACATTGTAACTGCTGCAACAGCCTCTAAAAACTATATAGATATAGATGGTGACACCCAATTAGCAGGCAGACACTAAGGGGGAGGTTAAATGCTGATTTTACATTGGCATTTAGCCTGAGAACTTCACTGTGCCATCTTCTATTCTACTCTGTAGCAATCCCACCTTGTGCTGCTCTGCCATCCACTTTCATTCAGCACTGTATGAATCGCAGTAACTCTACAAACAGACAGGGTCACAACTGCATGTGCTACATACCTGCCCCAAACCAGAGAAAAAACAGACGTTTCCCGCTGAAAAAAAGTTGCAGTAACTCTCAAGGTAAGCTTTATGGACATTTGGCAGGGCAATCTGACACAGGGTGTTAACGTGATGGTTTGGGGCTTTTCTAGCTGTGTTAGCAGGAGCTGCTGCAGGTCCTGTCTGGGTATCATGAAGGAGCCCAAGGCTGTGAGGGGTCGCATGGCACCAAGCAGTCCTGCCAGGAACAGACTGGGGATGAATTGCAGGTGTACAGTGCTGAACACCTCTGCTGACAGGTGGACAGGGCTGCTTGCTGCTCTGGAAATGCATCTAGAGCATTGGGAACGGGTACTGCTCCCACTGAATTCCTGCTGCCTGGTCAGGACCCCCAGTGCTGCTGCAGAGGTAAATGCTGCTATCCTGTTCTGGCAGGTGCTGAGCAGCATCAATACAAAGCCAGATCTTTAACTCACCTTCCAGATTAAGAAAATCTGAAATAGCTGGAGTTTAACACATGCAGATAACAACAAAGGTGCAGAAACAAAAATACTGCAGCATAATTGAAGCTACAGCCAAGACTGTGGGAAAGCTGTATTGAATCTGCAGAGAAATTAGATACCTTGTTAACTGCGGATAGATGCACAACTGCCCCAAATTTAAACTTCTTCATTTCCCCAGCTTGCAGCATTCGTTACAAATCACACAGCTGGATAAAAGCTGAAAAAGCATTTGGTGCTCAGCAAATTTGCTGCGGTGAGCCCAATAATAAACAAGGGAAGAAAGGTGGCAGCACTGATAATCTTTATATCAAAAACACATTTTCTGCAAAGCAACTCACTATTGTTCATACGCAAAGTACATCAAGCTCCTAGCAGGGAACAAACTGGCTTGTATGCTATAGATAGTCATTATAGTGCTTATTCCCTCTGATTGCGACTCAGACATTTCTTGCATCCCTTCTTTTTAAGAAGGCACACAACATGGCTGCGTTATGTTATGCTACTCCAGCCAGCAGTTTAAAGTGCAGCATTAGATATTTCTGCTGTGTAATATCGCACACAAAAATGATCAAGAAAATGAAGGAATGAAAGCAGGGCAAAGCATCACCTGTCTACCTAAGGATGGCTCGTGAAGGGCTCTGAGCATCACCTCCTGGTCCCAAATCAAATGGAGTAGAAGCAGCAGTACCCTGGCCCCTGCTTTATCTGTTCTGCATCTTCCTATCTTTCTCCCTAAAGGAATTTAAAAGTCCAGAAGCCTTCTTTGCAAGCCACGCTTTGTTCTTTTCTCCTTCTGTCTGGACCAACAATGGCTAGGTGGGGTTTACTGTTCTATGTGCTAGGTCTTCCTAAAGCTGAAAAGGTTAGGATAGATGTGAGCAACCTTGACCATGTGCAGGAAAATCTAGTCTGCTGCTTATCAGTCAGTTTGGCTTCACACCAAGAGTAACACACTGCTCTAAAGGGCCAATTCAGTGTGAAAAAGGAGCTGTTCTACTAGACTACACTCCGTTAATTCTGGCTGAACTGACATTCTCTTAGGACAACCACTCAGAATGAATTTTGACTACTGTACTAAGCATGGCAGGGAACAGAGCAGCAGGCTGCCTTCTCTCTGATGCCACCAATACACCAAGAGGCAGGAAAAAAAGTTATGGAATCTCCTGAAAATCTAACGTGGGACAAAATCTGTCTCAGCATCACCTCTCACTAAAATAATATGTGAGATTTGAAAAAAAAAATCCCCACCACCGAGGCAGGAAAAAATACACTGAAAAGTCAGAAATTCCAGACTCACTACACTTACTGTAATTGTCCTTTATGAGAAGAGCCCTCTAGTTATGTGAAATGACATTACCTCACAGCCCCAGGCTCCTGGTTCTCTGAACAGGAAGGAAGCACACACACATCTCTTTAAGAGCCGTTTCCTCTCTGCTCTATTAATTTCGGAGATTAAGCAAGCCACTCCTCTGTGGCATAATAGAGCGAGATAGAGCCATTGTGTTTGCTGAGGCTCCTGCTAACTGTTTTTCCTACCTTGGAGGTGGAGAGAAGGCGCAGCACTTCACACTCAGATGAACAGCCAGAAGACCTGCAGCGGTGCTACAACCCTCCCTTCTTTTTTAGCTGTTCTTTCAGCGCACACAAAACTGCAGCCCTGTTCTTTCCCCCTCCAGCCCCCCTCCACCCCCAACGAACATTTCGGTGTTTCACTGCCGCAGCTCAGAGTCAGAAAAAAGGCAGCCACATCAGATGAAGAATTCTCATTCCAAGGGTCCCAAATCAACAGGACTTCCTTGATTAGGATTTTTCCTCTGGACATACACACCTCACCTTCCTGCCCCTCCCCACAGCTTGGCAGCCTCCATGTGACTGTTAGGTACCGGAGCTGGAAGCGCAGGCCACAGAAAGCAGACCTCAGCGAGGTGCAGCAGTGCCTGGCGTTCGGAGCCGTGGCCGAGCACAGCGGTTATCAACCAGAAACAGCAGCGAGGGGATTGCTCCAGGGCTCAGAGGGGGATGGCACGTGCCCGCAGGTTGTGAGCACCAGGAGGAGCAGAGCTGCTGGCTTGCCCAGAAACGCTGGAGCCCCAACTGTGTTCCTACGGTATCCTCCCTTGCCGACCAGAGTTGGGAACACAAAACCCACCCAGAAAAAAAAAAAAACCAACACGACACAATCTGCCCATTCAGCAGCTTTCTTTTCATGAGCAGTTCCATCCTTCCAGCCTGCCCCCTGGCCCCTGCCTGCCTGGGCTGCAATTGAAAACTTCAAAAAGGAACGAAAAGGAGAAAGGAGTTCTGCAGACAACTGCTGATTCTCCACCAGCATTGTGCAGGCACCAGGAAACGTGGTCGTGGTGCTCTGGGCAATGTGCTGTGACTTGTAGGACTGTGCTCCCCAGGCTTTGCTTCACATTTTCAGACCATGCAATAACAAAAAAAGGAAAGAACTGCAACTCTTGAGCTTTCCAGGCTGGTGTCCTGGCTGCGCCATGACCAAGGCTGCCTGCTCCATACCTTCTAATTGCAGCTACGAGAACCAAGTTCCACACAGAGCTCTGTCACCTCTTGACAGCCCATTCCAGAGAGCTTCTGGGGGGCTACCACATGCAAAAGTAGTGTGTGATGGGTTTTTTTTGCTTGTTTGTTTCTTTTGGATGAGGCTTTTTACTATTAAATGGAGATATTCTGCAAATATATAAATGTAATTCACCAGGTTGTACTGCACAGGCGACCAGGCACTGGGCAGGACTTAGGTGCCAACATGTAGTTATTTCTAGACTGAGCAGGATGTGTATCTGCAGCTACAGGCAAGCAGCAACCAATCCCTGGTGGCCTCTAGACTCCTTTAAAAAATAACAGAGTTCAGTCTTTTTTTCCTGTTGTTGCTATTGATCTCACAGAATGCACACCCTTAGCCCTCTGCTCCAGCGCTCAGAAGGCATGTAAGGAATCAGAGCAACACCACACATCATAACACTGAATAACCTCTGTGTTTGGCATCACACCAGCTGTACCCTCCACCCCTCTTTCATCCCCATACAATGAAAGTTTCACCCAAAACACAGACCTTACTGCAGTGGCCTTGCAGCTGGAAGCAGCCCCCTGCCCTGTCTCCACAGCACCCATCACCTCCAGCGGCCGCACGCTGCTCTGCAGGCATGGCCAGGGAGAAGACCATCGTCCTCCTCCACTCACAGACACTGGCTGCAGAGGGGAGCACGGACAGGGCAGTGCTTGGATGAGCTCTAGATCTTCTTTAGAGCAGCCTTCAGCATCTGCACCAAGCTGTGTGAAAACACAAGGGTTGGTGTTCATAAAGAGCTTTGCGTGAAGGATAGCTGTTGTTGGGAACAGACGACCTGAACAGTCTTGGAAGATCTAACAGGCACAATTTATTAGTTTTAATATTAAAATATTAAAAAATCTACCCTAATCATAAACTCAGGGGCTTTAAGTCACTGGAGAAAGAGACATGAACTTCTCTGTTTTAAAAAAATGTAATTTTGGAGTTTAGAAGCTCGGAATAAGTGGCGATATTAAAATCATCAGTCAAAGCGACCTTGTCTTCAGCATACAAATCTTTTTTCATGTCTTCTCTAAATCTTCTCCTTTCAGTGCCTTTATGCCAAACCTGAGGAAGAAAACAGGCACGTTCTTTGCCACCCTCATCCTCAAGGGACTGCAGAGGTGCCTTTTCTCTTGCTGTCCTTGTCTCAGGGTGGGCTCCCTGCACTGAGGTAGTTGGGCACCACTTCCCTGCTTGAACTGGAATCTGGTGACAGACAAAGTCTGGAACACGACTTTGCATTAGAGAAAATACTATGATAACTGGCAGGTACTGCAGCTCCCAGCTCAGGATACCAGCTACCCAGCAACTTAACCCCTTATCTGCAGAAAAAAAAGAATCTGCATTGGGTTAGTTAAAAATGTGAGCTTAAACCGTACATGTAAGAACATTTTAAAGTATAAGAATAGCTTTAATTGGTTCATGATGATGTAAATGAAATGAAAAGAGTGTTTCTACACAGCCTGTCTAAACCACAGCATACACCAGCTGATAATCAGTGTAATTACCTCATTCAGATCCGATTCCTCCTGATTTCTGCAAGGTTTAAATTCTGCCCCTGCAGGTTTGCTGAATCTCTGCTCTGCCACGCAACACTAACCTTAAAATAGGGTGATGAAAGGCACCACAGAAATAAAACGTGCAAACAGTGCTCAGTTCTCCACAGGCACTTTGAGCAAAACAAAAACAAAGAAAGAAAACAAAAACCCAAAGAAATAAAAAAGGTAAATGAACGAGAGCACGATCTCTTCAAAATCCAATAATTCAGCAAAATCATCAGTTTTTCTTCACAGAGAGAAATATCTTTGTCGTGCTTTGCAAGAAACAAAAGCAGGTGTAAGGCGTTGCAGTGATAAGCTAAAAATTGTTCAACTCTAAAAACATTGTGAAACAAAGGGGAAAAATCCCAGTGAAAGCCGGGAGTAAGGTTTGCTAATCTTCCACTGAAGGCTTGTAAACGTGCAAGCTCAATACCTCACAGCCCCGTTTGAGTAAATAAAGCTTTAAAAATGTTTTCTTCTGAATTCCTCCCCAATGTGACCTCAGCATGCCATTCCTCTGTCTCTATCTGCCGACGCAGCAGAGCTGTGACCCCGCACGGCTGACCTGTGCAATCAATACGCCGCTGACAAAGCCTTGCAGCAGGAAGGCTCCACGCACAAGTTTCTCTCTTTCCCCACGCCACGGGGCAGAGCAGTTGTGGAACTTCTCCTCAGGCCCTGAGCATCAGCACGGCTGATCAGGCAACGTGGGCTTCAAAAAGAGGCTTTCTTGGGCATTCCCGCTCCAGATATTTATGAAACCTGGAGTGGTTCTGCTTTTGGTTGCAGTCCCACTCGCTGCTTTCAAGTTATGCGTAGGGCTGACAAGATCTCTAACATACACTGTGTATTTTGTGTTGACTGTTGATCCAAATCTACGTAACTCAAGTATGCACAAGCTGTTGAAGAGTAAGATAAATGACATTAGAAAGGACAGGCTCTTACCAAAGACTTCCCCGAACACTGACTTGCAAGGTCTCATCTTAAAGGCCCTCATCAACAAAAATTAGCACAGTCAACCACAAGCTCCTGGTATAAGAAAAGAGACGAAGGCGTGTTGGAAAACGGAAAATCTTGTAGCTGACTTCAGTGCTATACATTCTGCTGTACTGTCACGCTGCACATAACAAAGAAAAAGAGGATTTCATATAACACTTCTATAAGTATCATTATAAAAAGAACTGCATGTCCTTTTTTGAAGAGGTATTTTGACTCAAATGGATCCATAACTTAAGGTGTTACAACGCACAAGTCCAGTAAAGAGCTGCAGTGTGTTTTTATGGGGTACAGAAAAGAGGAAAAAATAATTCCCTGCAGTGCTTACAGTAAACATACAGAAGCATTAATCTAGATATGAGAAACCAAAAGAATGCAAGCTATTAGAGACCAGTCATAAGCATCAGTGAAACTAATTAGCCTGCACAGTCTTTAAGAAACTGAGGGAACGGAAACGTAAGGCAGAGGTGCAAGTACTGAAAAGTAAATGAGGAGTATTAAAACTGAAAGAATAACAGTTTAAAGAGCCTAATCCCATGGCACCTGAAATGCCTAACAGAGGTAAAGTTTCTCTCTATATAAACATATCTATTATCTTCAATTGTATGGAGATATCCTTATATATATACACACATCAAATCCAAGGAATGTTTGCAGTGGCTCTTAAAATGTTAGTAGCAGCTTGTTAATGCAAGACAGCTGAAATGTGGAAACCCAATAAGCCTGCTAAAATTTATTCAAAATAGTACTTCTCATAGTCCAAGAGAGTGATTTATTGTTTCTCCCACCCACCATTCAAAAAATAAATTGGTGGCATGATTGCAGTGGTGTTTTGAATTGTTCAGTGAAATGTATGATGTAGAACAGCATGAAGGGGAGCAGAACATACAGATTTTTCTCAGTCACTGTAAGTTGAGAGCACATGCACCTTCTGCACATTTCAGGACCCACTAATGATAAAAATTAGCTCTTTAAAGAGCAGTGGCAGCAAAATTTTAGTGAAAGTGGCCAAGTGATGAACCTGCTCATTACAGCACTGAGAGTGCCGTGCGCCCATTTGCACAGCAGAGCTGAAATCTGTACAGCAGCTCCGATATTTTATTTTTTAATATGAACAAGCAAGCATGGTTCAAATCACATTCCTCCACAGACTGCACTGATGGATTAATGCAATATTCCATCGCATTTAAACTTTTTGCAGACAAGAACCCAAGCCCTTGAGAAGCAGACTTGGTCTTACCCACGTGAGTGCAGAGCACGCAGCCCGGCCCTGCTGGCTGCTTCCTCGCAGCAGCCCCTGCACCAAGCCCCAGCTATGGCCGAGCTGTCAAACTTCTGCTCCTTACAGACACTTCCTAACACGAGAGCGGGAGTCAAACCTCTTGACTGGAAGCACTTAAATAAACCGGCACCGATGTCCAGCCACAGGGCCCTGCAGCTCAGGAGCAGCCAATGCGGCTTCCAGAGGATGAACACCTGTCTGTGCTGCTGTCCGGCCACAGGACGGTGCAGAGGCAGAGTGCTGGCCAAGCACGGGAAGCAGGGCAGCTCTATGGCAAGGCAGGGATGCCACCAGCAGCTCCTGGCCACCAGCTACCGTCCTCACCTGATTCACACTGTGACCCAGCTCACACTGAGCTCGTGGGCATGGCATTCATGCAGGTGGGGAATAACCCAAGCCTACCTCCCTTTTTTTTTTCTTTTTTTCCTCCTAGAACTTGCAGGAAAGGCCTTGAGACCCTCCTCAGGACAGAGCTGTGTGGGGTTTCTTTGTGGGTTCTTCTGCTTTTTCTTTTCATCTAGATGGAATAAATTGAAAGCGATGCTTACGAAGAAAACAAGAATGCAGTGCTGAAGAAGCACTGTAAGCAGGCAGATTAATAAACGGGATCCTGTCTTATCTTTGATGATATTCAGTACTATTTTAAATATTCTCAAAAGACTCCCAAACACACAGAAGGTCACATGTAAAATCCCTGATGAAGCAATTTAATGCTAAATGAAAGCTGAAACTAGGTAAGTCCAACTCTTGGGAACACCAATATTGTTGAAGACTAGAATGGAATCAGTCCTACCCAAGAACACCGTGCGTTTTTCAGCTTTTTAAATATTTATTTCCTAAATTAAATAGAGTAAGTTTAGCTGGTTCTTACAGCTTAGCAGGAAACAATTTAATTTCAAATCCAATTGTATACTGACAGTTGGCAACAATGATTTTACATTATAAAAAGAGAATGGGAAAATAGTTGTGCATTTCTGAAACACTTCCAGAAAATTTCCTTTGAGAACACGTTCAGTGAAAAGTATACAGACAGGCATTAAACACGAATGTAATTTAATAAACATCCACTCAGCTATATGGTGTGATAAATAGGTAATAAGAATGTAATACAGGCATTTAGCTTTCAGCTTCCAAAGGAGCTGGGAGCTAAAACAATAATACTTTCATTAGACTCTCCTGCCTGGTATCAAGAGCCAATTTCCACCTATTAATATGGATTTCTATTACCCGCCTTGTGAATACTGTTAACCCATTTATCAAGCAAGAAGCCATATTTTTGTCACTTATTACAAGCCGAAGGGGAACAGAAGGATTGCTAAACCGTGTAACCCTAGAGCATCAGATTGAATCGTTTGACCTAGAAGATAAAAACATTCCACTTACACGTAAAATGAACAACAACAACAACAACACCCTGACCCACGCCTGCTCTTATTACAGCTAATAAGACCGCTTACAGGATCAAACCTTTCCTTGCAGGTTAGAAGAAAAAAAATAATAGTAAAAAAATCACCGTCTGCAGACTAATTGTAAACTCAGTGCACGTGTAATTAAACACGCCTCATTGGCTCTCTTGATATGTCAATAGTGGGTAGGAGGAGGTTGATTTAACTTAAACGACTCCAGTCTTACTGAACATTTGCCCCTTTCCTGTCCTCTAAGCAAAGCATCATTTAACAAAACAACCTCAGCCAAATGTGAGGAGCTTGGCATTAAGCAGTTATTATGCAGCTTGCAGCGGGGCCCCAGACACTCCAGGTGCTTTCCCAGCGCCGAGGCAGACTGCTCATGGTTTCCCCCACAGAGGACAGCGTGCTCTCCCCAAACAGAGGCTGGGGAGATGAAGGTGAGGACTGTGGTGCTATGGTGGAGATGACGGGGTGCAGCTACCCATCCTGTGCCAGACACGCTGCACTCTGCTGTCCCACAGCAGCCCCTTCTCCTCAGGCCCTGCTCCCAGCCCTGCTCAGCAGCCAGGGACCTGTCCCTCCTCGGGCATCTTGCTGCTCCCAAGAGGCACTGAGGTCACATCATTTCTCCTTTCCCCCACAATGGGTCAGATTGTAAAGATCTCCCTGTTCCATGGACAACCCTTTACCCAGCAGATCTGCTCTGTGCGCAAGACGAAAGCTCTGCAGCATCCATCTCACCCACTTTCCCTGGAGCAATGACCCAGGAGAAGTACTCATATTCCTCCCACTCTACGCAGCTCAGATGCCAAAAATACTTCAGATCTCAATCCATAAGGGAGAGTCAGGACATAACAGAATGTAAGCAAAGTTTCTGGAGCTTCAGCACTTACACTTTTCTGGTCTCCATCCAGGGGCAGCATTTAAGATACATGAATTCTTCAAGCAGGATGCCTCAGCTCTCTATTCCCAGCTCACCTGAGTTCAGCAGACTGAAGACTGCTGTTGGTTTACCCCTCACCAGGACATTCTTATTTTGACCGTATTTTGTAAAACCAGCATGGGTTTCATTTGATAAGAATTCCACACAACTTCCACTCCTAACATCACCACAGAGCATCCTGTTCCGCACAGTCCCACAGAGCTGAGGGACTTCCACAATTCCTTCTGAGGAAAGAGCATTTCTTGCAGTGATCAGTAAGCTGGTAAGCTGCTGAGAAGCCATCGAGCTGCTCATTATACTCTCAATGAATTCGTAACCAAAGTAATTCTCCGTGGGGTACTACAGCTTGACCAGTTACACCCTTTTCAGAGGACAGGAAGAAGTACCGCGGCTTTGTGAAACAGATTCTGAATTCCTTTCATACCCCTGGGTAGTCATTTTATTCTGTAATTCACCTTTATGCACACTGCAAGTTCATCCATGCCCATCTCTCTCTCAGTGGTCCTTTAATCCTTTTCTGCTCACGTTGTAGCTCAACACAAGGATGGGTGGATTTCTATAAGCTGAGGCTTCGAGGCTCTAGCAGCATGTATGCGTGATGCAGGGAAGTAACATTTCTGCAGATGAAGAATCTGAAGTTGGGCTCGGACGTTTTATAGTTTAGCCAGATTTTGATAAGAAACATTAGGAATTCATGGGGCTTTTATCATTTTCAAAAGCAAGAGGATTAGACTCTAAGCTGACAAGAGCAAGAACATCAATTGTTAAAAGAAATATGTGCCACACTGAAATACTAAAGCACCTGAAAGACGTAACACACCGCCTGATACAAACACTACAAGCACCTCCAGATTCAGCCCAGTGATGGCTTGACGAGTCAGTGCTTCGTTTGTCTGCCACAGCCAAAATCACAGAGATTTCTACACTAACACTGAGGAAAGCAAGAGAAGTGCAAAGAGATGTCATGCTTCAAGCCATGGCCGCATGCAACAGCTCTGATTCAAAATGCAGGCAATATACTAGGGCTTTGGCTGCATGACAGAAAGAAACAATTATGAATTTTTATTTGGATTCAAAAATGGTATCCATTAATCTGGCAATACAGATGAAAGGACGAGTCTTAATTGCAAAATGCAGTGACTATTCCTTTTCCCTCCAAATTCAAAGAAAAATAGTATCAGCTAGTAACAAAATTCATCCTACCTCCCTGACCAAAGGTGCCCAAACCAAAAGATTCCGCCAAACCAAACCTCAAATTCTGCCCTCTTTTCCCTAAAATATTCAGGGCACCATAAATGCATTTCAAATTAAACGACTTTTTGTACTGAACTTCTAAAACCCTTGACTTTTAATAAGGTTGTGCATCATTTGATTTTAATTACAGATTTTTTTATCCCTTAAATTTGACTAAAAATGATGTGATTTACACAGCAAACAAGCCAGTTAAACAAAGCTAATTAAATTCACCAGAGACAGCCTCGCTTTTCCCCTCAGTGAGTGTTTATTTCAGCTCCCAGTGCTCTGATAGCTCCTGACAGCTTGCTGGGACACAAGAAAGAAGTAGGTCAGGGTAAGCCGGAATCAGCAACAGAGGATCCCATTAGACAGGCTCGTAGGGTAATACGGAGATCGAGGAAGTGTGTGATGTAGTGACAGTGTTAGAGACACATAACAAACAGCCCGAGGACAGCCTCCAGCAGAACCGGTACGTTTATCTTCTCTCTGCCGTAATGACCCCTCGCACAGCTCATCCAGTGCGCAGCTCCTCATACGAGAGGTGCTGCATAAACCTTGTGACAAAACCGTGCTCCCGGTTCGCAAGATTACGCGCAGCCAGGGGCAACGCGGCTGGCATGGGCTGCCCCTCCAGCAAGGCAGCACGGTGCCGTGGCCACGGGGCGTCCCGTGGTGGGGCTGCGCTCAGCTCATGCTGGGGGTCCCAGTGCTGCAAGCCCAGCTGCACAGTGCCATGCAAACACGGCACGTGTGAGAAGAAGGCTCTCCTCCCACCACCGCCCCACGGCCTCTGGGAGCAGATCCTGCACTCTGCTGGACCTGCGCTCTCGCTGGGGCTCTCAGCTGGAGCTGCTGTGCAAGGAAGGGAGGGCAGCAGAAGCAGAAACCAGAGTAAAAGTGAAAAGACAAAAGCGATCAGCATAGAATAGGAAGCACTTTACGTCTCTCTTCATAATGCGAGTTTTTTTAATGAAACCTGTATTTTTACAGGACACATGAATATATCCAAACACTTCTTAGCGTAATTCCCTCCCAGAATTAATAGAAAATTAGAGGTCTTTGAAATACAGTGCCTTAGCAATAAGAGCAGAAGGCGCAGTGCCTGCAGTGGGCAAGTGGGAGCCAGAGCCCCAGCCCTCCTTGTTCTCCTGCTCACACCACTGAAAGTTCAAAGTCTCTCAGGCGGCACCTGACAGCCCGCACATACCCAAACATTTCCATTACAAGAGCCAATTTCTCAGGCTTACACAAAAGCCAGAGATACTCTCTCCAACTCCAAACTGTGTAACTTGCATTAAAAAGAGTGAGCGAGTGTATGCTATCCCAGAAAATAGCTTGACAGGAACAATTTAAAGTGCCATGGGCATAAACAAACACAATGGAGAACGTTGTTTTATTTTGTTCGGAGGTTGATGCCCTCACTTTGCTTAGACAAGTCTCCAGCAACCACTTTACTAAGCACGTGAGTTACTTTTCAGAAATGATGGAGTTCAGACTGACGAAGCAGCCTGCATTATTTTAGGAGCCTCACTTCGGTTACATTTGTTTTCAATTTTATTTGGTACGAGCACGTCGCGTTCAGCATCACTCTCAGTCTTTGTTTCTAGTTGCAGCCTCTCTGCAGCACAATTCATCTCCTACGCCAGCAGTGCTTCCTGCTCTTCAGGGGGTCACACACTGCGGTCACTTGCACCCACTCACTCCACGACACGACACATCCCCTTCCTGCAATTCTGACTTCAGCAGACAGTTCTACCGTGCCTGTGAAGCTCTTGTTCTGCAGCACCCGTGCAAAATCCCCACCCAGTCAGACACCCAAAGCAAGTCCTAAAGAGAAATATGCATGTCCAAAAGAAAACGTGCACCAAGATAAAAGCATTAAAATAAAGGAAGACAAGGAGAATGATCAGAGCCCCAGGGCCTGCAAGGAAGGAAGGAAGCTTTTAACAACACTAAAATATAAAATTGATTCGTACACATATTTGATAAAAATCAATACAATTAGCAAGTAACTGAATACTAGAAAGGGAAATTGATTGCTCGAGGGCCCAGAAGACTCAGGGCAATCAGTCCATTCTTCCAGCTCCTCCAGTCTTAATAAAAATTTACTTTTTCATAATCCTTCCTGAACTCTTTGCCCATTTATAATGCCGCTAAACAGCTCGTCTTTTAGCACTATTATTGCAGACCTGCTTGAATTCCATTTAGAGAGCAGTTTGGAGTGGCATGTTCTGGCCATTTTGCTATCTGCTGCACAAACCTCCAAGCAACAGCATAAAAGGATACCGGCTAATGAACAGGAACACAGGAACACTTGAGAGGAGCTTATAAAATTAAGTACCAAAGTTTAAATAAACGGATTACCATAGAATTGATTTGCTACATCAATTTGGTCAGCTTTTGCTGATACACCATTTCTCCCTCCAGAGAGAAGAGCCACCTTTTCAGAACAACTAATTAAATGTTTTGAACGGCGCCAGGCGAGCAGGGCTGCATTGCTCTGCCCCTCCCAGCCGTTCCTCAGCACCACCTGCAGTCGCCCCTCTGCGCAGCATGGGGACAAACTGTGCTGGCAGGTGGGTCGGGGTGCTGCAGCCTTGCTGCAGAGCAGGGCCCCGAGCCCATGAGGCTCAGACATGCATTGAACTCGGTGAGGAGCCCGATCCAAACCTTACACACCGTTTTTCCACATTCATGCAAACAGCCGCATGCTTAAAATGCAGTAACGTGCTTCAAGCATGTTCTATTCGCCTCCGAAGGAACATCTCAAGAAGTTGCACAGAAATCTCAATGCTATTCGCATTTCCGAGCTGACCGGACCAGTGGTTAAACTGAGACATTTTATCAGCCTGAGGAGAGTTCTACCAACGCTCTGCAGCTCAACTAGAAACCCAGGGTAACACCTCCAGACCCCGCGGAGGGGAAGGTGCAGGACACGTCTACTCAGGTGCCTCACAACGCTCTTGTTATTTTGTTACTCTAAAGCCTGTCCCACTGTTTCCTCCCAGAAAGAAGAGACACCAGGCTGGAAAGGCAGAGAGAAACCAGAAATTACAGTTCCAGCGCTGGCCTTCTTCGAAACTCAGCAAGGTACTTTGATCTCCTTGCCTCAGTTTCCCTGCCTAATGAAGTAAAGCGCAGACAGTAGAACTTATTTCACCCAATTCACACATCCCTTGGGAAGATGAAATGCTTGTTCTGTGTAAAGTACTTGGGAGATGAAAGGCATCAGGCAAACATTAATCTCGGTCACCACACCTACCAAGCGGATCTCCAGCACACACACGAGGATTTGTTTTTAAAGAGCCCTTTGTGCAATTCAGGAAATACACTTTCCTGGAGTAGTATAGCTAAATTAAAGCTAATCAAGAATTTGCCTGTTACTCAGCTTACATCAGAATTAAAAATGATGCTCCCATTTCAAAAGACAGCCACTGAACGAGTTACATCAAACTAGCTGAAGCCCACTTGCAGCATGACCATGGAGGAAAGAAACTACAGGAGGGTGTCCATAGGCACTCACCTCCAAGCACACACACTGCTAAGTCAGATCCTTTTTAATAAGGAAATGCAAAGTTACTCAGTTTTCTGCATGTGAGAAGAGAACCAAAGAATCTTTTACACTCCTGTCTGCCTGCATAAACACTCAATTGTGTCTCCTTCCTTTGGAGAAGCTCTAAAAGAGAGTATGATTGTCTCTTCAGGCTGGCAGAATCCAAAGCCAGCTTATGAACCCAAATTTCAGGGGAAGGAGGAGATTTGGGAAGGTGGGTCACTACCAGCTCGTCTCCTCAATGCCTGGATGCACCATGGCCAGGCAGATGTCCCCGGGGCCTGGCCCATGGGAGGCTTACACAGTGCTCTGGGCACTGCTGCTCATTTGTGTGGGATGAGTGCCAGGCTATGAACATCTTTACGCAAGATCTGCAGACCTAGCCCAGCACCCATGGCTGCCCTGTGCAGGAACCAGGTGTGCCAGCTGAAAGCACTGGAGAACTTGGGCAGCACGAGCAGCAGCGCAGGCACACCACGACTCCTGGCCTGGGGCTGCACGGCTCAGGCTCAGCGGTGCATGCTGTAGCAGCACACCGAATGGCAGGCAGTGCTTCACTCAGCCAGGTTGCCGAGTGCTCAGCGTGCCCACACAGAGGTCCTGTTACTGAGATAAACCAAAGCCACACGGGGCTGTGATCACCGCTGAGTCTGGTTCCTCAGCGCATCTCTGTGCTGTTGCTTGGGGGCCAACCCCTCCCGCACAGCAATACAAAGGTACAAAAGCAAGAGTACAGAAAGAAATAACAGTTGCAAAATTAAGATAATAACAATAACAAATAATAAAATAATTTATATAATGGAGATAAAACAGCACTGAGGGAGCACACAGTGAGCTGGCACACAGGAAACATTCTCTGTTTGAGCAGAAGCACTGGGAGATGCAGGACCTGGCAGACATGCCCATGAGGTACCATCTCTACCTCCATCCCTCCCCTCTCTCCATATCTCACCCTGTCCTGGACACCCGCCCAGCATCTTCCCCAGCCCATGGCTTCACCCTCCCTTTGGGCCCAGCCCCTCCCAGCCATCGCTGCTCTCACCCTTACCATGGCCTCCTCGTACCCCACACCTCTCTGCTGCTTGGCCGTGAGCTTCCCGGCTCTCCATCAGCAGCTCTGGCTGCCCCAGCCCAGCCAGCCTGAGCCGCAGCGCTGGTCCTCCTCTGTGCTGGGGCCCAGCAGTATGCATAAACAAACAGCTATGCAGACCCAGAGCTACACTCCAAAAGGAAATGACCACTGGATAATATTGCACAACCTTTCCTAATAATGAATATGTATTTCTTTAAAACGCGTGCCACCTAATCCCCTCGGCATTGCAAACATGCCCCACAGGGGGGTAATTTAAGTTAATCAAGCCCTGTGCTCCTCACAAAGCCTAACAGTTTGTCTCGCTGTGTTTTGGGGAGCAGATGGCAGAGCGCAGCACGAAGGCCAGAACTTGCTGCCGCTCCTGGTGTGACGACCAGCAGAGGGATGTTCTCTGGATGAGCTGATGGCTGCAAAGGGATGAGCATTTTACATTCTGAACTGACAGACATGCAGCCTTCAATAGAGGTGCTCCAAAAGGACTGGTGGGCAGCCACAGTCGGCCATTTACCGCTTGCTTGCCACTGCTGCCACTCTGCCGATATGATAAAATTAAAGCTGCTGGCTTGCATAAGACTTCCAGTAATTAGATCATGCCTTATCTTCACAAGCAGCAACATCCAAAATCAGTTCCACGCAGGCAAGTAGCAGAGGGTTTCTTACACCACAGCACTTGACACTGCTGCTGTAGCTCACATTTCTCTGCACGCTGTCCTGACAAGCGACTTCAGGCTGTATACAGCTGGGCACATGACTGCCAGCAACCCTTCAGAGCGGCTGATTTGGAGTTCAGACTCTGTGGACAGTCAAATGCACAGAATCTGGCTGAATCTTTGGGGGTGGGGTGAAGGGTGAGAAGAGCTGTCAAGAGGCAAGAAAAACAACAATAGAAAAAATAGAAGATGTGTAGAGCCAAAAGGATTTTAAAGCAAGGACAACCAAGACTGCCTAAGTCAAGCTATTCCAGGCACATCAGAATGATAGAGAAGGGGCAGCAGCATACAGTTCAGCCTGCGAAATTCAAAGCTTTTACAATTCATACCTGACAGAAGACACACACTTCTCCTTCAAAACACAGAGCACACCCCATGGCACCCAGTTACTGGCAGGGTGCACGGGGAGCATCCTTACACCCACCGACTGGTCTCATGCCAGGGCTGCCCTCAAGCACTTCTGGTGGTAGCAATTCAGCAGCAGCAGTGTGCAGAAACACTTTGCAGTTATTAACTTGTTTGGTTTTGATTGCTGGATCAGTTCCCCATTCCCAAGGCACTTAGATTTACTTTTTTAGCCTAACACTACAAAGTAATCAAATCACTCCATTACAGCTGACAGACTGGGAGCCCTAAAGGGGAGGGGAGAGAAGCATCAGGAAACGCATCTACATTTTCTCTTACATCTTTCACACTTGCCCTCAACTTCAGATTCTACTCATCTACATCTGTGGAATTCAAGAAGATTGAACTTCAACTGACACAAGAAGTTATTTGAAGATGCACGACTCTCACTTGAAATTAAGGCTGATCTACCTTCTGGGATCGGGGACTAAGATTCGCTTCTCATAAAGATGGAAAAGCCTGGACATACTCTCTTTTCTGCTTTAAGTCAAATACAAGTGTTGCTGCAACCAAGAAAACATCCTCCCAGTGCTATGTAAGGTTCAAACCAATCAATCCATAAAGAAGATGAGGAGATGAGATGGAGGATTCAAACATGCCTTTGTGCCCTTCTGTTGAAGGTGCAGAATAGGTAAGAATGGGAAGACAAAGGAGCTGCTCAGAAAGTCAAAATTAGTATGGAAATTTGGGGGGGGTGGGGGGGTGGGGGAAGGCATTAATTGAGTTGGATTTTGACCATGGCTCTTCATTACAATTTATGTTCAGTTTTACGAATAGAAAAAGCAAATATTAAGTACACACCCTTGATATATAAGGCAAAAGGAAATTTTTGGATTCAGACAAACTCCAGTGTCCTTGTCTAATGCTCCCCGGTGCAAAATTAAGAAGAAATTAGTGCTCGTATAGTCCTGTGTGTTTAAAAATAATGTGAATGATCCACTGCTTAAAGCATGGAAAAGGCCCTCTGTTACTATAACGAAACATATTCCATTTTAGAATACACTCAAACTGATAGGGTAAAGCATAAGAAAGTTCCCCCAAAGGATTTTTTAATAGAGAAAGGCAACAAAACACAACTTAATGGAGCCTGTGATCAAATAATCTTACAGAGTTTGGACTTTACACACCAACAATGTCAGGCATTTCAGTACAGTAGCATCAAAACGAGATATTTACTATTTGGTAGCGAGTAACCCTTTGAAAAGGGAGGAACAAAAATTCCTTTTAAATGAGTCACCAGCTGGCAGTCAGAGATCAAAACCTTTTGCCTGTATTTCTGACTGCAGCGCTGTATATACTTGAGGTTTTCCCAGTCTGTGTGACTTTATTTAAATCGACGGAGTTAATTAAGAAAATAAGTAAGTTAGAAGAACAGGAAAAGTCAAGTCCTTCAAAGTGTCCGACAACCAGCACAACCTACCAGGTTACTGAAACACCGGATGAATTCAGAAATTATTTCCATATATAAACTTGGAATTGTGAAGATCCCAGTAAGATTTAAAGTAACTCTTCAAAGCAAACTGAAATTACACTCGGTATCCATTCTGATAACCACATCAAATGCACGTTGTGTAATTGTTCTCAAGCTAATGCAGCTGCGTGGGGAAAAAGCTTCTAGCGTGTGAGTGGAACTGCGTATGATGGATGTCTTCATAAAAGATTCATTTGTTTACCTTTGCTTAAAACTTAACCTATGAAGATCTGGCACAGAAAATGAAACATTAAGAAACCTCCCTGAGAGTAGATGCCATTTTTGTCTCTTTTTTTTGGTTTTTGCTTTTCCAAATTGTGAAGCTTCAGCAAGAAGAAAGATACTCTGACATGACTTCAGGAAAAAAAAATCCACTTCCTCAGCCAAAACAAAGAAATAAAACTATCATTCATACCGAGGAGGGACTCAGGGTAAGACACACTTCCTTCATTTTCAGTGTAATTTCCAGCTATGTGAAAAGTCCCTAGAGACCCCAGCTAGCTACAAGTATTCATGCTTTGCTAAATATTTAGTGAGTTAAACCTTCACACTGAGCATCCTTAAGGTAAAGCACCACTATTCACATTTTAAAAAGGACATGTAAGAACGTGGGAGCTGTTTACTCCAAAAATTGCCTCCACCTCTGGAGATCAGCGTGGCTGTAGACATTCAACCTCTCTGAAAAAAATAAAAAAATAAATAAAATCTAACAGTTCTGAAATTGCAGAGGCTTTACTGAGGCTTGGCTTTTACCTTAGGAAATCTCCAGATTGTTATTTCAAGACTCATATCCACCAGCAGTGAGAGCAGCAACCTGCAACCCATCCCACACTGCTACCCAACCGCCCTCCACTCTGCACTGCCACTTCACCAACCCACCAAGGCCCTCACACCCACTGATCTCCACTTCTGTTCAGTTTATTTGTAGATGAGAAGTTGTTAGAGTAAATAATCACAGCAACTGGTTATCGTTTGGGAATTTGGAGAACTGAAGGAAGAAATCAGAGCAGTAATGCAGCAGAGAGAATCAACCGCCCATCTATTCCATTAGTCTTGGCAATCCCATGTCACTGCTGTTGCAAGCCTGGATGCCACATCAATCCTCCTTTTGAGAAAGGGACCACAAGCTTTGACTCTACAACTGTGTCCTACCTGACCTTGGGGAATCTTCGGGGAAAATTTCCCATCAAATGCACTAAAAGCTTTTACTGGAGGAGAATTACCACGCTGGGCTGTGTTTCATAAAATACATGACACAGAAATATACCACCCGTCTTCTGTTTCCACTAGAAATAAGTTGCCAGTGTAATCAACAACTCCACACATCCAACGCTGTGTGAAAAATTGCATTTTTGAAGCCGTGTCAACAAGTCTGCTCAGAGGTGATGGACATGGGGCAGAACAGAGGCAGCTCTTTTAAGGAAGTGTTCTTGAAATGCAGATAGGCTGCGTTTCCCAATCCAAACCTCCCCGATCCAAATGAAAATGACACTTACTTGTAAATATTACAGAACACAGAACTCAAAAAGATGAAGTTCTTTATATGCATCACAACAAATCCAGACTCCTTCCCTTCCTTCCAGACCAGACACTACTCTTGATGCAACGTGCAATACTGCCTTTCTGATATCAGTATGAGCAGACTGAAGAGGACATATGGCCTTTTGTACTGTTCCCAACATGCCGCATGTTACAGGAAAAAAAAAAAAAAAAGAAAAAAATCAGGCTGGAAGAAACCCAGACCATCTTAAATATTTGTTTGCTGCAATTTGGAAGATCTTTTTGGAAAAAACAACCAACTATTCCTGAACACCTAACCCGAACCAGAACGGTTGCTGGGACGGAGACAAACCATGCCTTTTAGGGGGGAAATCTCTTTCTGATGCCATCCTTTTGGGTACTTCTCTGTAACTAAGTATCATTTCTATTACTGTGGCTAAGACTAACAAGTTAACAGCCCTATTTACACTAGTACCGTTGTATCATTAGAAACAACAAGATTATGTACTTTAATTCTAATGCCAGCACAATTATTTTAACACCAAGTGTGTTAGATGTGACTCTATACCCCCTAAATTAATTTCAGAGTAGTGGCTAAATAAAATGACATAGTTCTTTGTGCTTTTGTTATAACATGCTCGTGTGCAGCAAACTGTGAAAAAAATGTAGTAATTAGAGGTTAAATTAATCCCTGACAGACAGGCAGCTTAGCAGAGCTGGGCTCTCTGCAGAGGACAGAAAGCTTGCCAGTCCTCCCCAGCTCTGCACAAAGCACAGACGAGATGGTGAGTGCACCCTGAGCACAAGGGGAATGCTGGCATTCGGAGCAAGCCTTCGAGTAGCCAATGCCAACACACACATCTCGTGATGGGTGCGATGCAGGCTCTGAGCAGCCAGGGCTGCACACTGCCTGATCAGGATCAACCACTTGACATTAAAGACAGGCTTTGGCACAGCAGAACAGGCTCCTAACTGCTGGATAATCCACCTCTGGACGTTAACAAAGTGAACATGGCATTATATTGCACAACATAACTAGAAAGTTACCTTGCTGCTTCTGATTTTGACGCAGGCAATGGATTTCATTGCCCACAAGAGAACGTGCGCTGTGTTATTCTGAAAACAGTAACCAGGTACATCCTGGGTAGCTGTAAGCCCCAAACCTACACGATGCTTAATTCTAGAGAAAAAAAGAACTGCCACGGAATTGCACAAGCAAAACTATGCAAGACAAAGAGTCAGCCCACTCCCTTTGATGAAACTCTTTAAGCATTTCTGTTTGAGTGTGTTGACAGAAGTAAACATTTTTCCTGCCTCTTTGGCCGCAGCAGGATAGGAGCAGCCAGCATCCAAGCCCACATGAGAGCAGCCTGCTCTGAGGGGAGAGAACTGAGAAGTCCTGCTGTGGGAATGGGGCACCCATGGAGCCTGTCTTATGGACACGCATTGCACCTCTGCTAGGGGACGGTAGGAAAGCTGGCGTCCTGCTGGCTGCCACTCAAGAGCTGGGCTGCCTTGGGGTGAAACAATAACCTAGTTAACACCCTCCCCTGCAGAGGTAATCCATACTATGGCTGCGACAGGCTGAGCCCCAGCTGCCCCTGCCTGAGCTGGGAAGTTGGGCAGGCACCACGATCACAGCAGTAGAAAACTCTGCTGAAAAAAGAAAAAAACAGACACCAAAAGAGAATGAAGAAAACACTTAAAAAAGCAAAACATGGGGCTGGCTGAGATTGCACATCAGTGTGGGAGTGTATTAACAACACTGGTATTTCTGTACTACCCAGATCATCAATTATTAACAAATTAGGACATGCCTGATGGGGTGCTTATGTAACACCTCTTTATCAATAACACTGCCAAGTCCCTTTCGGAGGAAAGCGAAGCAAATTTCAACAAGTCACGAAGTGAGGCCTGCCCTTGGACAGGGCACACTGATGGATTCTGGTTTCTGCCAACCTGCAAGGAGCAATTCCAGCCAGCCCGGCACCCTGCTGGGGCGGCAGTCTCGAACCAGGTCAGCGTGCACCGATGCCTTATGGCACCACAGCAACAGCACTGGAAGGAACGGCCCAAACCCTGCATCCCTCACCTGGGCACTCCACCAGCCCCGAGGGCAGGCCCTGGCATCGCATGCCACCTGCCAGCTGCTGCCTGGGCCAGGGAGGGGAGGAGCCTGCAGCTCCCTCCCCCACTTTACCCTTTGGGCACTCACAGGAGGGAAGAATCCACTATAAATGCAGCCTATGATGGCATCTTCCCTCATCCTGCTCCATTTCTTTCTCATTTCCTTCAGTGGCCAAGACAGAGTGGGATGGGGGGCACAAAGCAACCCCACTTCCCTATTCAAAGTCCTTAAAGCCAGGTTCAAATCTCAGTGTCACCCAAAGGTAAGTTCCACTGCACTGTGCTGGGCCCTGGCAGGAGAAGCAGCACGGTCCCCTGCACCTCCTGATGAGCACATGCTGGAGCATCCGAGCTGCACACCAAGCCAAGTTCCACCAGCAGCTTCTGGGACTCGGCATGTAAACGTGCACAAAATGAGCGTTTGCCTCTTGAAGGCAAGTACCACTTAGCGACACATTTTCTTCCATTTAAAACAAGAAAATTATTATCAGCAAGGAGGCTTCCCAAGAGGAATTAAGACTCTTCATAGCACATTTGCATTTGCTACTTATCCCCTTTCTGATTGCATCACTCCATGTAGCACAACTGGTGCCTGGGAGGTGATGGAGTCACCGGGCTTACGTTGTCACTGAGATGCATTTTCATTTTGAATAGAGTTAGCAGCCCAGGCCATTGCAAACAGCAAGGAAAGATAGCAGAAGAGAAGGATATAAAGTAAAACCTCTAACTGACGAAGATGTCAATTCTGTGCAAAGTGCTGGCAATAATAATAAAGATTGCAGGAAGGAGGCTGTGATGGCAGCACAGAGAGCTCTGCAAAGTTTCCCTTTGAGCTGCTGGCAGCCCTGAAATGGGTCACGGAAAGTCAAAACCATGTTATTGATTTCTGCCCGTTCTGCAGGTGTGCTCATCTTCTTAATAAAAATGCTTTTGCTATTTTCACTTAAAACAAAACAACATTCCAGTATCTTCCAAAGTCCCGTACAATCAGAAACAACGCTAATGATGGCACTACTAAATGCCTAAACAGTTTCTGTACATATTTTTAAGCAATTTCTTTTTACGGGTGAAAGGAAAGAAAACTTGTCGTGAGTACACAAGCATTGCACACATTTGGCATTTCAGAACCATGTTCTAAAGTTCCCCTTCAACATTACCAGCAAGGGTGGAAGTTCCGCACAACTGCAGCACCAACATCTGAAAAAATTAGAGCAGGCCCAGCTCTGCTTTGAGCTGTATAAAAGAACAGTTGAAAAACTTACAGTTCAGTGGTGCTACCTAGGTTACCCATCAATGGCATTGGAACTGGTATATTATTAAGAGAGGTGTATGATGGGAATTGGTTTATTGTGCTGATCCATAGTAACCAACTCCCGTTCGTCCATCATTTATCTCTCTCACCAGCGACATATGGGTTTGTCTATTCACACTCTCAGCATTCTCTCTGCTCCAACAAACAGTCAGCCTTTTCTGCTGGGATAAGGAGATTTTTTAGTTACATCCATTATGTGCGTATCAACATTTATGGCAGGAAGATAATTGCCAAAGAGCTCAGGGGGATAAAAGCTCCCTCTTCATAACACAAACTCCCTTAAAAAGAAATCAATATTGATATAAACCAGTGCAACGTGAAGCCTTGGTGTGTCTTCTGCTTTCTTCAGTTTTAAATACTTTTTTTTTTTTTTTTTTTTTTTTTTAATACCAAGTCAAACAGGAACGTCATGTAGAAAGCTTTAACAATGACTTAACTGGTGATCTTCCCATACAGGAAAAAAATAGCAGCGTACACTATTAACTGTTCCTTAAAGAAGTGAATGGCAAATGTGTCAGATACAGAGAAGGCTCCTTGGAGAGGCGCTGGCAGCATTTAAACTGATTTAACTATCTTTATTTGGAGACCACATCAATTACCACTGAATCGTAACTTATAATCACCTTCTCCTGAACGCTGAAAAATGCTGACAACGCAGAAACAGCAGGCAGAAGGGAACAGTGAAACCTGGGGATCCTGCCTTCCCTCCGCGTTAGAGGCTCTGACAACCCCCTGTTTGGGTGAGTCCATTTGTTAAGGCTTTTGCAAGATTTACTTCACCTTCCCATGGCCACAAGCTCATAAAAGTTATTTCAGGGCTACTTCCATGGAATCAGCAAGCAACAGAGCACATTTATCGACTAAATGACTAGGAAGCAGCGAGTTGCACAGCACATCATACAGGGGATGGCCAGGACTCCTCTCAACACCGTCCCCGGCCTTGGGTTGCCTCCTGCCCTCCTCCCAGCACAGCGGTGCTGACAGGTACCTGGGTGGGGAGCACTCGCAGTCAATCTCACATGCATTCAGAAGGCATCTGGCACAACTGCTCCCTAAACCCATTTAAAACCTCTGCGAGCTACCACGTTATAAAGGTAGAAATGAGATCGGAGCAAAAATTAAAACTCAGTTCAGTGGCACACCGTATTCATAAAACACTTCCACCTGTGGAGCGGGAGGCCATACAAGAGAGTCAGTATATACAACTGCCTCCTGTAACTACTAATCTCCCCCCAAATCCTTTAACAATGATGTTTGCTTTAAAAAAATCTAGGAGTCTTTGCAGGTTCAAACCACGCAGTTACAAGGGACTACAAGTGAAGCCCTGTCAATATTTGCTTTTCCGATTGTGAAGTTTTAGTTAAAAGGATTAAAAACAGAGACGGAAAACCTCGAGTTAAAAAAAAAAAAAAAAAGACAAACTCTGAAAATAAGATGCTAAGTTCCATTGGGGCTGCTCAGTTCTAAGCATTAAGCAGCTTTTCACACACTGGAGAGGAGCAACGGAGCGCCTGTTACCTGCCTTGCAATGCACACTATTTGTTTTCTATCCCTGAACAACAGACTATTTCCTGGTTCAGTTTAAAAACTCAGTGACGTTCCAATTTCAGCCCACACATGTGTGTCACTGTCAACGTCAGTGGCAGGAAAACATTAGAAGTCACCCCTTGCTAATGCTTTCCTAACATGGAATTTCCTTGTATCGCGCTCCCTCAGCCCACCTCCTCCCTCTAAGCTGAGAGCATCTTTCCCAAATTGCTTTTTTTTTTTTTTTCCCCCCCTCCTCTCCAAGCATATGGCAGCGAGAGAGAACTGAAAATGGTCAGTGCCAGGAGCAGATCGTTGCTTTTTTAGGTGCAACTTCTCGCGCTGCTCCCGCTCTCCGGCAGCACCCGGTAACGCGGCTGGGGGGACCGAGAGGGTTGGGGGCAGCTTACGGCAGGGGCGGGGGCGGCAGGTTTAAGGCCGCCCCGGCTGCCCCCCACCGCAGGCACCATATGGCGTAGCCTCACGTCGGCGGCTTTATTTCTCCGTCAGCTCGCCCTGCGGGGGGGGGAGGGAGCTCTAGGAGGGGCGGGCCCCGGCCGTTCGGCATTACGAGGATTATAGGGCCGAGAGGGGGAACACTCGCGTTACATAACGGGGGTGCTACGCCCCAGCGGCCGGGAGCTGCGGGGAGGACGGGCCGTTCAGTGCCGCTCTTGATTCGGAACGGAGCTGCGCGACGCGGGGAGGGGAGGGGAAGGGAAGGGAGGGCGGGCGGAGGTTACCCCCCTCCCCCCGCCTCGGGACCGCCTCGTGGCGCTCCGCCCGGGGCTCCGCCGCCTTCCGACGGGGCGCGGTGCGGCCATCACGCGGCCGCCGGGGCAGCACCGAACGGCGGCTCCGCGGCGCCCCCGCCGCCGCTCCCTGCCCACGGCGGGCCTCCGCCGCTGGCCCCCGGGAAACAAAAGCTGCCTCTGCGCGCTTTGTTTCGGGCTGGAAGCGGAGAAGCCCGGAAGGAAAGCTAAGCGCTGCCCTTCGCCGAGCGACCGCTCCGAGCGGGGCCCCGGCGTGTCACCCCGTGACAGCCGCCGCCGGCCGCGGCCGAACAAAGCCGCCGAGCCGAGGCCCGAGTCGCACCGCGGCGGAACGTCAGCCGGCTCCGTGCCGGCGGGCGGAGGACAGCCGCGGCCGCACGGGGCCGCCGGACCCGGCCGGGGATCGCCTCGGGTACCCTGCGGGCGCTCCCGGTCGCGCTTTCTATCTCGGGATGAGAACCCGCGGCAGCCGGAGGCGCAGGGCAGCAGCACGCGGTTGGGTCCCGGGGAAAGCATCCCGCACCTGGCGCTGTCCCCGCAGCCGCGCCGGCGCCCAGCCTGTGGTGCGCTCCGTTCGGGGGAGCCCGGAGGCTGCTGCCGGGCTCTGCTGCGCCTTTTGTTCCAAATCCTGCCGATATAACGCGCGCTGCAGGCTCCCAAAAGAACCGGGAACGCCGCTGCTAACGCAAATACTGGGACTTCTTTTTTATAAAAAAAAAAAAACAACGCAGCTCAGCACCAGGCGCTTTACCCTTCGTGTGACACCTTCCCGGAGGAGTCTCCGTTCTGTGACGGCTTTACCGTCCTCTGCCCGCTCTGAGTTTAAATTAGAATCCCCCGGCCGCCCGTGCAGGCGAGCCGCCGGCGCTCATGCAGCGCAGCCGCGAGCTGCGAGTCGGGCAATGCCCGGCGCCGCCTGGCCCCGTCCCGTGCACCGACCCGCGGGCAGTGACACGGACCCCCGGTCCCCTACCCGCAGACACGTCCCGGGCCCTGGGCCCGGCAGCTCCCTCGGAGCGCGGCGGAATCCTCGGCCAAGTTCTCGGGCTCCGCTCCGCCGCCGGCAACTGCCCCGAAGCGCCCTCGAAAACTTTCCCTGCCCGCCCGGCTCGGCCCGCGGGGTGCCCAGCTCCTTCGGCGCAACTCCGACTTCCTCGGCCGTATCGATTTCAAACGGTGCTTACCGGAATATGCGGCTCCATACGTGGTGCTTCTACCCGCTGGGAAACCAGCAGCATCTTGGAGTGGGGATCAACCAGCTTTTAGATCCACTTTGGCTGTATTTAGCAAAGCCCGGCACCGCGGAGGACTCGGAGACTGTTTTCTCCTTTTAGGTTCCAGACAAGTTCATCCTGGCGTTGCAGTTTGCTAATGATTCACTGTCTGTCTCAATCTGCTCGCTACATTTCCATCAACCCACAGCTTCCTCACTTAGAAGGTGGAGTTTGTGGGGTTTAAGTTACTGATAGGCATATCTAAGTGCTGTGTCACTCAAAGAGGAGGAGACACACACACACTCACACACACTCTCACACACACACCGCTCGGGGCTTAAAGGGGAAGCAGCACTTTCCTCTCTTCAGAAGCTGGAAACCTCAAAGATCCAAGGAAATTTCTTTTTCATGTACATAAAGGCAAAAATTCAGCAGTCCGTGGACAGCATTTTAAGATGCAAAATGCTGCTGAGCAACTTTAGAGCCTACTTTGCAAGGCATCAATTTCACGTAATGCAAAAGTAGGCTAGCTCCAGAAAACAGTGTCCATGGATTGAATTCTTTCCCTGCACCCCCTTTTACTCCCCCCCAAATCTGAGTGTACAAATCACTGAAAAGATGCCACAGGCACAAAGAGCAGAAGTGTCATCTCCTGTTTTCATGCCATGACTGTACAATATTCCGCACTCTGAACAGTCATAAAAGGGTTAAACTCACCTCACACAGGTGAACCCAGGTTAGCAAGAAGGAAGCAGCACAGTTGTTTCATTTCCCTGCTTTGTGCTATGCTCATATTTCTGAAGACAGGTACAAATCCAAACACAGAGCTGCCACTCTCCTCCTGCCTGCAAGCACACTGGTTAGCAGTGCAGCCTCGGACTGTTCATTCTGACAGACCACCAGCTGCAAGCTGAGAGCCCACCCTCACCTCTCCAGCAAACTGCAGGCAGTCAGGAGGGCAGTTGAGTCGGTGAATAAGTGGAATAATTTCAGTACCTTCCTAAATCTGTCCCTCCTGTCCCACTGTCCTGGAGGTGCTGGAAGCCCTGTCCAGTACACTGACAGCAGGTGAGACGTGGGAGATGTTGCACCCCTGCCAATGAAGTGGCTGATTTGTACCAGCCATAAAACAGATCTCGTAGAAAATTATAGTCTACAAAGTTGAGAATTTATTTTAATAAAACCCACTGACTATGCCCAAATGCATGCCACTGGAGCCAGGATCTGGCCTCACTTTTCTGAAAGATTTCCATCCAGCAGTGATCTTCAGCTTACACTTGGCTTGTAGACCAAGCTCATCTTTTCATGTTTCACAACAACCCTGAGCTAACAAATATCAGCAATATCAGCTCATCATCAGGGATGCATCTGCTTGCACCTTTCTCACGCCTCTAGCTCGTGTGTAAAGTTGTGGATGCCAGGATTCCTGTGTTTGCTGGCAGGGTAGGCTGTGCTCATCGAGCACACTGTGTGCAGAGGACAAATGCGTGGCAGATCCCTGCCATGCTTCCACGCAGGACCTGCAGCACACACTCATCATCTGTCTGGAAGCTTTGGAAAACCACGTCACTCATGACTCTTCCCAGTCACCTGAAATTCCTGACAAACAGCAGAAGTCATAAGGACTGTAATTTGCATGGTTTGCCATGTAAAGCTCGGCCAAAAGGCTTCCCCAGAAGCAAGCAACATGAGTGGGGTTACTCAGCTGTATGAACCTGGCCTGTACCTGCTTGTGCATCATGTTGCTGTCTTAATTCAGTTGTCTAGGGGTTCTGCTTGTCAGATGGTGGCTTGTGTCCTCCCTGGGAAGGTGGGAGATGATTTGAGACCCTGAACACTTGGGTGAGAATGGAATTGACAGGAGGCCTTTCCTCAGCCTGCAGCTTTAATATTCACAGAAAAACATCATTTGCTTTGCTCATTTCATACAAGTGGGGTCATTTATTTCCCAGTTGAGACGTCTCGCCAGAGCCTGAGAGCTGCAAAGTGCACCTGAAGACTAACCCTGATGGGAGGAGTGCGCTGAACGGTCTTTTCTGAAACATACAAATAGGAGTAATCCTTGTCCAGTGCTCCACTGCTTTGGGAAAACTGGTCTTTTAACCTACTTAAGGAGAAGCGTTACTGTGAGGTGCTAAATAACTGCCTGTGCCATGCTTGCTTCGTGAGAGGCCCCAAGACAGTTGGGATGGGCTGAGAAGAGGCCAAGGTGAAGGGAGAGGTTTGCATCCTGCAGGGCAGTGCGAGCTAAGCATAGGCCCAAAGCTGAGCCCCTGGGTGGCCGTGCTGTGGGACTCCTCCATGCACTCCTGGAATCAGTACGGATGGGGAATTAGGTGGGCAAAGGCTGCCCCACTGCATGTCTTGTACACTAAAGGGAGCAGCAACTGAGCAGAGCAAGGGCTGGTCACAGATTCACTCAAGGATTCATGAATTTCTTGGTGATCCAAAAGCAGATGGGTGGAAATCATGTAATGCTTGCTGCTTGCATGTTTTTGACCAGAAATCAAGTAAAATCAATGGCTTGTCTGAAAAACACTCTGAGTGCATGTTTACTGGGAGCTAAAACTCAAAGCAAAGCTCCTGGGTCTCCTGGGGGTGAAATTGCATGGACTGCAAGATAAATACACAGCTCTTCACCAGCTGAGACAAGAGGTTGTCCTAATTCTGCCCAGAATACGAAGACTTAGCATGTGAGGATGAGAGGTAAAATTCAAGGGAGAGAGCTGGGGTGGTGCTGTGTGGAGTCAGGAGTTGGCTCAATGATCCTGCGGACCTCCCCCAGCTCAAAAGATTACAAGATTCTATGATTCTATGTACAAATTAGTTTTGCTCCATTCCAGAGTAGAGATAATTATTGGGTTGAACATAACCAGGATGATAAGGAAGAACGTAAAAAAAAAAAAAAAAAAAAAAATAGAGACAAAAATATTCCTCTGGTAGAAAATTACAGAAAAAAATACACAGCATCAACTGTTTTTGTCTTTAAGGAATGAAGAATACAAGTGTGGCACGATCACAAGTCAGCATAACACCAACAAGAACACAAGAACTCCCATCCTATATCAGATGAAAGGTACACCTTCAGAGTAATTTTCTTCTGAATATAATTTTCAAAAGGCACTTAATGATACAGCTAAGCAAGGCTGTGGATGCCCCCTCCCTGGAAGCATTCAAGGCTGGGCTGGATGGGGCTGTGAGCAGCCTGCTTTATTGGGAGGTGTCACTGCCTATAGCAGGGGTTGGGACTAGGTGATGTTAAAGCTCTCTTCCAGCCTAAATCATTCTGTGATTCCATGATTCTATGGAACTGGGGAGATTTTTACCACAAATGAGTGTTTCAGAACAAAAAGGATTCTAATATTTTTTTTAAGAAACATTGCCTTTAGAAAAACAAGAAGCTTCAAGGAAAAGTCTTTCATTTGTGTGCAGTTGACTACAGTTTCAATGTGGCCTTCCAGCAATTTGGACACAAAAGAAGAATGCAGATGATGAAGGCAACTTTGGCTTTGGTAGATGATTATTTACATGAGTGCCCATGGAAGAACATAATGGGTGAAATCACCAAAGTATGGACTGACATGCTAACATGCCATTGAACTAGTTTAGGAAGTTATATAAATCAAAGCGAGTGCTGAATTTGTCTCCTGCTTGGAAAATAGAGCTCTCTGTGCTTAGCAGTTAGGAGTTGAGAACACCATTGGTAATTTCTCTGTGCTTCTGTAAAAAGTTACATAGCATCAAAGTACCAGCTGCTACTGGTACAGGTTAAAGCCATGCTGTTAATGTATGCTGCTTGCCAAATGCTTGTTCCAAATTGATCCGCTTTGAACTTATATTTTAAATACAGAAATCAATTATTTGCATAGCTCAAAAATACACTTAAACTCATGCTTAACATTGTTTATGACTCTCGGAAATGGAAGGGATTACTTGAGTGCTGAGGTAAGCACACAGATACATCTGCACATTGGCACTGGTGTGACTTGCACTTGCTTTCATGAGGTAAAATCCTACAGCCATACTGACAACGCACACTTGAGATCGCTACCTGAGATCTTCTTGGGTAAACATAAGTCTGCTGATGTCATTCAGGCCTTTTGTTTTCACTGCAGTGAACTCTGGCCTGCAGGTTTAGCTCTGCAGAGTCCCTGCATCTCTGCTTACTGCCGGGCCGTACAAAGTCACAAAGCATTTGGAGTGCAGATCACCACCAGAACAGAGGCTAGGAAGCAGTGGTAGGAAAATATCAAATACCCTGCGTGCCTTCTTCAAGGTTGAAATATTCTTTGTACAGGACTCACCGTCACCTCATTTCTAATTCCCTCTCAGCTAATAAGATTCTTCCGTTAAAAAGCATAGAGGCTGATAGAAGTGACAATAATACGACAGCAACGATAGATTGAAAACTTTTGCTAACTGATGGCATTTCCCTGTGCACACATCCCACGATGCCTGGCAGGGGCTGCTGGTGCTGCCCTGCTGAGCAAACGTGGGCAGGTGGCATTTGGCAGGTTTCCGTGTTAGCAATGGGCCCATGCAGTTTGGGGCTCCTCTGTTTGATTCCTGTACCCTCCTGAAAGTAAGGTATCAAAAGGATGCAATAATGTAAAAAGGGTGTAGCAGTAATTCTAGATTCACCACTGCCTAACTGCTAGATCACGCAGCTCCTACACATGTTGTGCAGTGATCAGGGACATATGGATCACACTCAGCTCTTAATGAAGTGAACAGAAGAGGAGATTCTAGTCCACACATGATGCAGTAGGCTTCAATTGATTTAAATATCTACATCTGCAAAAATTATTCTACATTCGTTGTTTTTCGAAGGCAGGATCACATAATTTTCCTTCCCTCAGGAAATAAATATTCACCTTTCTTCCTTAATTTTCCATTTCATTCCCAGAAAGCTCCTCTCTTCACTAGAGATGGTGCTACATTTTAAAGTAGTCTCTGTTTCATGACTGTCAGCTATTCTTTCCATGCCAGACACATGGCAAAGTTAGATATTCTTCAACTCAAAACAATCTGCATGAATATTCATAAGCTACCTGATGGCAGAATTGGCCCTGAGATTTAAAACCATAAAACCCACAGAAGCAAATGTTGCCCCTTTCCCTTTGTCAGAGATCCCTTGGATCAAGCACAGGAATTATACTTTTATGCTGTTGCCAAGAAAATGCAAAACCAATGCATGTAACATCCCATGTTCTGTTTATTAAAGAAGAGTGCCTGTAATGACACAGATACTCAGCCAGACTCGGATGTTGCCAATGTCAGTTTGTGATTTACTAGAAATTATTGATTTCAAATCTTGGTTTCCCGGGGCTACCGAGCACATCCTGTCATATGAATATGCATCCATTTGCTAGGCTGCAGCCTTGTGTAAGAAGTGTGTTGTCTTAACTGGTGTCAGGTTTCTTGAGCCAAAAAAATAAAGCTCTCCTCCCCTTCGGTGCAGGAACGCAGATCAGCTTTTAAGTTAGGGCTCTATGCCCAACACAATCTCAGCACGACTTGCACAGCTCTGGCACCTATCCAGAATTTTACATTTTGTTTTGAAAATGCATAAGAAAGCATTGTCCTGAGAAATTGCATTCCCCCTAAAGAAACAGGCTCACGAGATTTAAATTATGGGGTAGTTCCAGCCTCAGACTTCTGAGACTTCTGTACACAAAGAAGCAGGTTGGACCTTAACTCTGTTGAGGTGCAGATCCATGCAGGGCAAGTGGCACAACACACAAGTGCGAAGGGCTGGCAGGGACAGTAACGCACCTTCCATTACAGACAAGAGTGGCAGCCGAATTGCCAGCACTTGGAAGGTCCGTGCTCTTCTCCTTCTGCACTGGGGGTCTGGGCACAAGTGCCCTCTTAGCTGAGGCCTGCTGTCCCCCACCCATCCGTCGCCCCTGGCTGCACCTGCACGGCGTTCCCCCTTTTCTGTTTGGCCCTACAGCTCAGCCTTTCTCCCAGCCCTTCAGTTGTGCCCAATGTCTAAACCCAGCTCCCATCCCCAGGGAAGCTCTCTGGGCTGGGGATGGCTCTGCCTACCCTGCTGCTGTCCCGCGCTCCCTGCCCGCAATGGGAGAGCCCTCATGTGATGGCTGTCATTGGCTGCTTCTGGAAGTTCAGTGGCATTTGTGGGATTTGGTGAAAGACGCTGACACTTGTGCTGTGTGCTGCCTGTGGTAAAGCCCATCTCAGCGTTGACAACATGTTTTTGTTTATATGCTTTTCTCCAAAACAGAAATCTTTTCTTTACCATCAATTTTCCCTTGGTGCACGCACGTCACAATGAGTTATCTATTTACTAAAATACAGAACCTTCAGGGCTGACAGCAGTGGAGGAAACAACAGAATCTACAGGATAGCATTTTTGCACAGGGCACAAGAATTAAGATGGGAACAGTGGGAAGGGGAGCAGCCCACGCACACAGTGATAAACCTCTGCAGGTCAGGACAGCGAGAGGTACGGCTCTGAGCCAGTGGCAGCTTCCAGCAGGCTTACCTTCACATTCCTTCTGGGCAGACTAGCTCTTCCTAAAGTATTTGAGACGGTTTGTTTTCCTAAATTACAAAGAAATCATCTTGCTCCTGCAGGAAAAGGAAAGGAGAGAGTGAGAGAGGATAGGAAGCACCACGGCTTCCCATGGCACGTGAACGCTGAGAGCAGAGGGTGCAGGGTGCTGACAGCAGCAATGCACATTCGCTGCTGCAGGGAAGGGGCTACTGGCTACTAGAAGTTACTTCTACCACAGCTATTTGAACAAAACGTTTGGCAATTCAATTAATTCAAGCGTGTCCTCTCTTTTCATGGGAAAAAATGTGGGAAAAATCCAGGCAGAGAATGAATGGCATCTAGTTTAATAAGGAACTGCACAAGAAGAGAAAAATTATGGTTTTCTAAAACGTATTACATTCTGTGGTAGCACCATATGCTATTTTCTTGATCCTGGTAATCCTGATGTATTTTTATCTTGGCTAGTACCAAAGAGGGAGCTAGATGAGGCCAAGTTCTTCCCACATATCTGTGTTGAAGGCAGTTTACCTTCGCTCTGTGAATCTGAACCAACAGATATGCAACTGCTTCAGATCACTCTCTTATTTTCTGTCTGTATCCAACATTGGCATTTAGACGCATTTCTCCATATCCAGAGTTTTTGGCAAAGCCTTTTTTTTTTTCTGGAAATTCAGGATTTGAAATCACAAGCTTCTACCACTTCAATTTAAGGATCAGATCCATTAATTAGATGCACCAGCAGACTATAAATTGCTCACGTTCAGACAGAGGAGAACAACAAAAAGCCACTCTGTCAGTGGGGATGTATTAACATATATGTAGCATATATTCATTCTTCTCTTAGTTGAACAAATATTCTTTGATCAGTCCTTAGGAATCACTTTTGAAGCAGGTGGCGTTATTCCATTATTAGAGAGGGAAGAATAGCTGTAACTATGACAGAGAAAAGAACAGCCACTAAGTTGGTTTGGGTGGATCTGAAACACCTTAGCACAGGATACCCTAACCACAGTGTGCCAGTCAAATGATGGTACTCCCTTTCCTGTGTGCAGCAGCCATACCGCTCCTACAGGGAGCTCAGCCCTCTGAATGCTTATCACAGTAAGCAATAATGCAATCTGTGGTGCAACGAGACTGAGGCTTTTGGAGAGCCAGGCCCAGGATGAAAGCAATCACACTTGAGATTCGCCAGGAGTTCACATTATTTTGGAGGCTTTTTGTAAGGTGCTCGTATGAACATTTATCACAGTTTCTATAGGGGCTATGGGGGAGTATTTTCAAGACAGCTGAATTGAAATCAATAACAATGAAACCTAGCAGCATGGAGGTAAGAGCAGTTTTCTCTGTTGGGGCTCATCTGTGATACAGAGATGATGCCAGATCTGCTGTGATACAAACACAGTGGGTACAATTTCCAATTATCACATTTCTTTCTGTAAAATCTTCAGAGCATCTTCAGTGTTAAAATAATTGATCCTTGGTTGACAGCCATCTCAATTCTGCCTATACAACCTGATCAGCTCGTCCGCTGTGCTAGGGCAGAACTGCCCACACAGCCTGCAGGGCTGGTGCCTGTGACTTTGGGCGCTGTGTATTCAAGGGAAGCAAGGCATGTTATGTCCTGGAAAAGTAAGCAGAGCTGAATGGCAATTCACCCATGTCTTTTTAGTATCGAAGAGAAAGAAAAAAAAAAAAAAGGAGAGAGATTTTCCTGAGATGAGAATTCAAGTGTCCCTGACCATTTAGTTAGCAATGCACATTATGCTCATTGTGATGGTATGTGACATCCTGTGACCACATTGCCTCGTGGTAGCTTTTAGCCAACCTAAAGAGAGGCATGGTTAGCATCCCAGAGTCACTCTGGGAACCAGGAATACACGTTTGGGAGGCATCTCTTCTAATGGGCATGGCTGAGCTGCAGGCCTGCCCCAGGCAGGTGGTAAGCTCTGTCTCACTGTGGCGGTGAAGGGAAACTTCCTGGTGCAGCAAGGCCGTGGAGCTGCTTGGAGCCTGCAGGGAGGGTTGGCTCCTGAGGCCGCACAGCGTCTCCTTGGGAGACAACTGGAGGGAATTTCTTCCTCAAGAGTGCGTCCTGTGCAAAGGACATTGGTTCCCAAGTCACCCGTGAAACTGTAGCAAAGGAGGATGTCGTGGGCTACAGCAGGCTTTCTGCGCTTTGTCAGATCTGAATCCACTACTGCTTATAAAAATGTGGGGAGTAGCCTGCAAGCCGCCGCTAAGATGTTCTGAGTGCTAGAAAATGGTAATAAACTTCTCCTTCTGTGCCCCATATCTTATGAACAATCAGCGGCTTGTTAGTGGGAAGACTCAGCCAAACAACGATCGGGCTTCTAAACTATTTCAATTACCTCTAATGAAGAAGGATCAGGGAAACAGCCCTTAAACACCTTAAACACATCAGCAGTATAAACAGACAAAATGACTCTCCAGAGAAACCCCCAGACACTTGCCAGCATTGGCTTTGGAGCCAACCGTGATACAAATGCACGAAATATTAGTTGCTTAATGGTTGTGAAGTGTTGCTCTTTAAAGGTTACTGTCTTCCTGTCCAGACAGGGCTGCAGCTGAATGATGAATGAAATGAGAGGCTTTCAAGCACCTGCAGCTCCCGTTGGTGTCTACAGGAATTTGGGGTGACCAAGGCTGGACCAGAAAAACCCAACTGCCTGTGATATGAAGAAGTCCCAGGGCTGCTGCTGTCCTGGGCCCTGGTCTTGGAGGCAGTGCTTGGCTGGAGGAGCACTGGGAGCGAGGGCTCTGAAAATGCTGTTCTTTGGGAGACCTGAGCAGGGGACTGGGCCAAAGAGCTGGGCTCTGCCATGGTTTTGGGAAGAAGCCTATCTGTGGCTGGGGAAGAAGCACAGTGAGTGTTGCAAAAAACACAGCAAGTCACCAGTTTTCTTCCAAGGGAATTTCCTTCTCTTCTCCATTACAAGTCTCACCATATACAAATAGTTGGCTTGTTATTGCAGCTCAAAGGAATGAATGAGCTCAAAAGAATGTGAAGAGGAGAGAATGCTACAGTTCTACTGGGAAGAGCTGCTTCTTTTTATTTAACTTCTCAGCTTGGTTAATATTTTACTGTTGTTCAAGAGCGGCCCCGTCCCATGCTGTATAACTGGACACACCTCCAAATCGTGAGCCCTGCAGCTGCCTGCAGCCATCTAAAAGCATTCTGTGCATCTGCATGTTTGAAAGGATCTCAAAATTCTGAGTTTGGAAGCATGAAGCGAGCCGGCCATGGCTGTGGGTGGGATGGGAGGCCCTCCTCTGGGACCGAAGGCAGTGCCAGCTTGGAGCTTCGTTGTGAGGGAACAGCAGAGCCAGGTTGAGGCTCATGGAACCTGAGTGGCTCCAGGAAGGCACACACAGCCCCAGCTGCTTGCAGTTCATGCACCAGACAGTGGCCACAGGTTCAGTGGGGCCAAAACACCGGGCTCAGGCCCTCAGAACATCGGGTCAGGCCTTACCACCGCCAGCAGAGCCAGACAGGATCATGGACTGCTGCGTAGCACAGCTTTCAGCCTGCTTTCCTAAACTGCAAAACCATTAAATATTTAGGTGGCCATATGCAAATCATTTAAATTCTGTTTCTCGGAAGCGCACCATGTCATACAGACGTGCTTTGTGCCAAGAGCCTCTTCCTATGCTTCCGTCAACTGCTTGTTTTAAACCTGTAAAGGGCTTAACTAATGGCTAATTGATGGCCACCTTTTTTTCGAAGGCATTTACAGATGAGGGAGGAGGAGGGAGAAAAACAAACCCAGAGACCTGGGCTTCTCTCAGAGAAAACAAACGGAAGAAAACACATTTTTTGTGCATGTACCAAAGAAAAACCCAGGACCTCCTCTTTTTTGCAACCCCCCTCCAAGGGTAACAATTTGGCAGTTCAATAAATAAACAGCCCTTTATTTGGGAGCTGCCTGACTGACACCAAGCGCTCCGGAGGCAAGGGCCCCAGATCTTCCTTTCTTCGTGTCACTGTGGATTTGCTTGTGGAAGTGCACGGCACCATGCACTGAGCCCAGCAGCTGAGCTCATGCTTCAGGCATTCTCCCAGGACCGGGGGGGAGGGGGCTCTCCGCCAGCTCCCGGCCGCCTCTCCCCTCGCATTTGCACACACACAAATCATGTTATCATAGTGAAAATATGTAAGAATTCCAGGAAGCAGAGGAAGTTTGTGTGTTGACCTTAATTTATTATTATTATTTTTTTTTTTCCAGAGGAAGATAACTCCAAACGTTAAAAGGATAGTGGATGCTAGCTAAATTCAAATGCAGATTTTTTTTAATTCTTGTTGCAACTATCTGTTCTGCTGCGCTTTTCCTTTTAGCATTTGTGCTGTTTGCGTTTTATCCCACATGGGCAGTTGGATCAGGTGAAGCAAAACTGGTGAGAAGCTCTGTGGGTCCTATCTGGATTGTTAGAGGAGTCCAAGTGTACTCTGGTTCCTCTTTTCCATTATAGTAAAATTGGGTGAGACCGTTTCTGGAGGGGAGGGAAGGAAAGGGTGGATGAAAGTGGGATAATGCATCAGGATCTTGTGGAGACCTGGTTTGTTCTGCTTTACAGGGCTTGAACTCCCACTGTGCTGATCTATTTGGCTCCAGACTCAATCGTGCTTTTAAAACCATGGGAGTTTTAAACCTGCAAGTGCGTTTGCACAGAACCATGGCACCCTAAGAGTGACCCGTGTGCCCACACACCCAGCATCAACGCCAGCTGGAGGCTCGCACTGCAGCCCAGCCCCAGCACGGGGCTTCCATCACTGCCACGCCACAGCCTCGGGGACCGTGGAACCATGGAATATCCTGAGTCAGAGGGGACCCACAGGGACGCTGAGTGCAGCTCCCGGCCTCACACAAGATCTCCAAAATTCCACCCATATTCAAAACGGTGGTCATCAGTGCTTCATGTACGAGGTTCTTGCACACCCACCCCACCACACCAGGCGCACACGTATGTGTGTACACACAGAGCAGGAAGATAGCAATTGAGTCCTTAAATCCTTGGGACTCCCTCAATCTGTGAACAACAGAGTCACACATTGCACTTGTGAAACGGCAAGTCAAAAAGCAAACAAACAAACGTCCACAAACACGCTTGCTGAGTGGCCAACAAGAAACACAAATATTTTCATGATTGGTGTTAATTGCAGGGGCCAGACATCTCTTGGCCTGGTGACCTCAGCTGGGAGCTCTGGCTGCACACCACAGGAGCTGGGCGCTTGTTCTGGCCCCGGACCAGGGGAGTGCCAGCTTGTGCAACAAACCATGGATGGGCACTTTCCCTTTTTGTAAAATAAGGCACAGCCAACCTACATTTAACCTGCACGAAAAAGTTGGGTTTGTGAATCTTTCAGACTGCCCGTGATTTTTGCAGACTGTTCCCTTTCATGTGCTCCTCAGTTGTGCACAGAAGTTCAAAGCCTGGTTCAGTTTTACAGGAGCAAGCCTGTTCTTCTAGATGAGAGGCAGGCTGTGATGTTTCCTAGGGCCAGGCATCCCCACCCAACAGCTCTGCTGAAACAAGGCCATCTCGGTGAAATAGCCTGAGCAGCTTGCAGTGTCACAGGCCTCACTAACATCCGTGACAGTGCAGGGCTTGTCCCACAGAATCTCTTTGCTCAACAGATTCTTCTCATTAGGTTTTCTGAATTCACTCATCTCCCCTTCCCTCTGCCTGTCCCTTATGCATATTTCAAATGCATACCTTTCTTCTCTGCCTCATCTCAGCATAAAGTGGAAAAATAGATAATTGAATTATATTTTGGTTTTCCAAACATTCAGACAAAGAAGGAAGGCAAGACAGGCTTGCTAGGCTGAATGTTTTGGTGCTGAGACTTCTTTAGGCATACAGCCCCCTACCAGCTGCAGTCTGGATTTATACCACAGGGGAGAACACGGTAGAATCAGACTGAAGATTAATCGAAGCCAATTCTGGTCTCTGTTCCACGTGCCTCAAAGATTTAAAAAGCAAAAATAAAAATGAGAGAGCTTTGCTTTAGCGATAAGCATTACAACAAAAAAGTGATTTTCCCAAATGGGCTGTGAAGAGAAGACATGCCTCGCACAGCTTCTTGGTGTCTCTAGCCATCATGGTGGCTTCGTGGCCGTAAGCTAACCCAGGCATGTCCCTCAGCCATCAGCAGAATAAAAAAGCTAGTTTTCATTAAGAAAGTTTATTTAAATAAGGTTTTTGGGTGTAATTCTCAGTTTGCATAAACGGATGTGGCTCAATATCAATTAATGCAGCTGCACTCAGGTAGATCTGCTGCGGAGCAAGCCTTGGCTTTCTAGTGGAGGAAAACAGAAGAATTAGTGGCGTCCGTATTTGAGGGGGTAAATAAATACACAGGTAGCATACAAATCATTGTATTTAGGAATAAGAAATCAGGAATTAAGAATTTGCCAGAGCTATTGAAAAGCCACCTACATCTCGCCGAAGGGTGTGCTCCCATCTTTAATGGGCTGTACAAGATGTTTAAAAGAATCAGGGATGTCTTCAAAACACCTTTCTCAGTAAAGACAGGACAGATCTGAGCCATGTGTGCAGTCGCTATGCAGCGAGGCCGCAACTCAGCAAAGTGCTCACGCACACCTTTAGCTTTTAGTGCATGAGTGGCCTCATTGAAGTTCTTAGTAATTATGTGTTTTGCTGAATCAGGACCCGAATTTATTTGGGGCAGGAGGACCTTAATATCTTCCAAGGAATTATACTTATTAAAGGGGACAGTCTATAAATTAGTATTTAAGTTAAAATCAATTTCTAGATAATACATATCCCTAAAAGACAGATTGTTAGTTTGTATGAGCTTTGTAACAAAACTTTAATTAAACCCTTTTTAAATAAAACCTGTCGTACATTATACTGCTAATTGACTTGACCTGGTACAAAGAGGACTCTGCCAGCTAGAGGAGACTAAAGGAGATTATTCTGTCTGGTGCTGCAGTGATTGTGTGTTAATAAAATTTATTTCTGCAGTCTTGCCCAACTCCCTATTGTGTATTCAAGAAATGTGTGGGCTTGAAGCCAGTCATCACAAAGCAAAAAGTCATAAAACCTCAAACGCTGACTTTTTCTACCCCACATTCTGCTGCTTCACTGTAGCACAAACTACTCGGTACGTTCTGCTTTCATGCGCACCTCAGCTACATTTCTCACTTCTATTTTTTTACCTATTTTTTCAAGTTATGTAAAACCCTGCACCTTATTAATGGGAGCACAGTAACAAGGGAAGGACAATTACAGGATTCAGAAAGCTCGGTGATGAAATATTCTGGGTGTGGCAACCATTTTATGGCCATTACACTGATTACATACAGTATAACACATCTAGCAATTAGACAGACATACTTAATCCTCCTGGATGAGACCTGTTTCACTCACAATTCATTTGTATGGGCCAAAATCTTCCTTCTCCCTCTTGCAAGTAAATCTGTTGGATGTTGGATTGACATTCATGTAAACGGCAGCAAAACATGACCCACTGACTTCACAGGGGTACTCCTGACACACACTGGGTGCAATTCCAAAAAGCAATCACAAGAACTTATGCAATAAATACGGGGAACAAACAGGAGGACTTGGAAGCTTCGCTTTGTGATCAAAATGATGAATTGGCATGAGAGTCTTGTTGGGATAATTCAAATGACTAGAATACTAATATCGGTGGCATGGTTTGTTCAGAGAAAAAAAGGGTAAAACTGCATTGCTTCTCAGTGGGAAATGAGGAAAGAAATGAACCAGCTGAAAATCCCTCCCTAGTAACATCGGAGGGGAGGAAGGCAGGTGCTGTCATGATGGGGGTGGGGGTGTCTAGAACAAAGCCACAGAGAACAGATGGACGGAGCTACTTCTGGTGGAGAACACAAGATGAATCATACATGCACACAGGGCTTGAAGATGGTGAAGGGATGTTGACGTGAGGAATGGAGATAGCAGCCAGGACGCAGAGTATCACGGGATGCAAGCTCTCTGATGACAGGGAAGCAGACTGGAGAGTCCTTGATTTTAACAGAGAAGCTTGGAAATAAGAAAACAGAAAGCAATTTGGGCAATAGCCATCATGGAATGAGAAAACTCACGGCTCCCGGAAGGCAAAATACAGACAACAGACTTGAAGAAATCCAGCTTAAATAAACTCAGAGAACTGGCAAGTAATATCTCATGGGGAACAAGTTCAGAGCAGTTGACAGTCCCTTAAAATAGTTCTATTAAGAGCACAAGTGCAAATTATCCCGAAGCAGCAAAATCATTAGAGGTGTTGTAAGAAACCACCGCAGCTAAATCACAGACTCCTTGCAGACCTCAGACACCAGGAGCACACGGAAATCTGAGCCTAGGATGGATTGCTAAGGAGAAGGATGAAAGCTGTGAGAATGTAGGGCCCAAGCCAGGGAGGTCAAGCAAGAGCAGGGACCATATCTAGCAAGGTGCAGGAAGGATAATGAGAAAGCATTCTGCAACCATACTTCAGAATAAGAAGAAGGTGAGGAAAAAGTGTTGGCCTGATGTTCAGCAGACAGGGAAAGTTATTGACAGGTGATGCTGAAATGGCTGAGTGCTTAATGCTTTTTTGTTGTAATCTTTGCTAAAAAGGTCAAATGAGATCAGGCAGGAAACAGCACAAGAGGCAAAGGGGTAGAAACACATGTGAAAACAGGGAAAGAACAGGTTAAGTAGTACTTAGATAAATTAGATCTTTCAAATTGCCTAGATCAGATACAATTCATCCTAGGGTATCCTATGGACTGTTTGGAGCAAGATTGGAGAGCTTGTGGAACATGGGTGAACATCCAGAAAACAGGAAACTGGCACATAGTGCCTCTCCTTAAAGCAAGGGAAAAGGCTGTAATGGGGAATTAAAGTGCTGTGAGTGAAGGTCAGTTTTTTGGAAAAATACGGAAACAATCAAATTATTTGTAACCACTCAGGAAATAACAAGGAGATGAGTAACAGCTAGCATGGCTTTGTCAGAAACACGGATTTGTTAAACCAATTTAATTTCCTTCAGTGGGAACAGGGGGAAAACAGTAGATAAATCTCAACTTTATTACAGCTTTCCAGTATTGTCCTCCTCATGAACACGGTCATATGCAAATTAGGAGGAGTGTGGCCTTCCTCAACACACGAAGTTCTCTGTCAAACCGGACGGATGTTGTGAAGTGCATTTCTGCAGGCATATGCCCTGTGTAATGCACAGTGCTTCTACTACAGCCTTGTTTGCTAGAACAGCGAGTTGCTTTCTGCTACAGCAAAACTGAGGAGGGCTGCACAGGTGACAGCGGATTGTTCTGAGGATGTTTGCTCAGAATACAATGCAATTATGACAGCTAGAACTGTGTGCTCAGGAGAAGAAGAGAAGAGAAGAGAAGAGAAGAGAAGAGAAGAGAAGAGAAGAGAAGAGAAGAGAAGAGAAGAGAAGAGAAGAGAAGAGAAGAGAAGAGAAGAGAAGAGAAGAGAAGAGAAGAGAAGAGAAGAGAAAAATGAAAAGGGATGTGGACTGAGAAAAAAAGGACTAGCAGAGAACAGCCAGAACTCCCAGAAACACGAGCTTAGGGAAGACTTGGAAGAAGGTTCTCATTCAGCAGAAAAGGCACAGGTAATGCATGTGCACATAAAGAGGAAAGGAATAAGCAAACAAATAAATAATTTTCATTATTCACTGTGGATAGGGTAAGAAATACTGGATTAAAGAGCACAGGAAATTTAGGTTAAACATTAGGAAACACTCGGTAGTAATACGGCTAGTTAAGCACAGGAACAGAATGCCTGGGGAAGCAGAAGAGCCTACCTCTGTGCAGGTTTTCAAGAGCATTCCAAGAGTACACCTATCCAAAGCCAGGCTTTTAAAGTTGCAGATGGACATGTGTGACTCCACCAAACCGAGTCACTTTGCAAGGTCTTTCCCCTCCTCTATTCTCCTCTGAAGGAAAGTTCACTGTGGTGAAACCAGAGTCTGCCTGGCTGCCAGCATGGCACAGAGCCCAGCAGCCCCTTCCCTGCTCGTGTCACAGTCCCAGCAGCATGCTAAGCAGGTGCTTTACCTTCAGCCTAGCGGCAATCCCTCCTGCATGTGTTTATGTTCCTGTGCAGATGTTTCACTGCTCTACTGAGCTAAGGCCTCGAGCTGGCAGCCTTCTCTCTTGCTAAGTTGCAGCACAGCTGCCTGCAGGTTTACCCACTGATGCTGAGGCACTGAGCAGCACACTCAACCCAGAGGGGCTTCTGCAGACCATGAGTGGCTGTGCTCGACACAAAGCTCAACTCCACAAGGAGATTTATTCTGAGATAAAGGTAAACCTGCACTCCACATGCTAGCTAAGCATTCGTTTCAGTGGGATGCAAAGCGCCCAGTGCTGTCATTAAGGCCAGAAAGGCTGAAGCCCAAGTTACAGGCTCACACAGACCTCAGCCTACCCACTGTGCCTCCTGCCCTGCTTGGGATTGTCCGCATGGTCCGCAGGGAGTCTGTGCTCAAAGTGGAGTGTTCAGAATACACTGAATGACAGTTGTTTCATTTTCCCTTAAAAATTGCCTCTAGAGTCTTGATCATTACACCCACCATCTCAAAGATACTGATGTTCCCACCAAGCACTGCAGTCCCAGATAATCCTCACTTTGTCTCTGTCCACTATAGCTGCAGTGCAGCAGAGAGCCAATAAATGAGAAGGTTAATGCATCTGAATTCATGCCGTGCAGTTGACATTGATGTGATATTAATAAAATTTGGGCAGATCAAAAGGTGTAGTTTGTCTGCTGGTAAATGAAGAAGAAAACCACGCAAGCCTTCTTGCACTTCTTTTCTGTACGAGCACAGGTACAGTTCCTAAGGTGGCTGTTGTAAAGGAGGTGGGGTTTTAGTGCACAATTTTTTTTACTTAATAACATTTAGCTGCACGTTAATAAAATATGTATTATAAATACACAAGCTAATCTATTTAATCACAAATCCTTCCCCCATTCTGCTCTAGCCTGAACTGGAGTTAAGAAGCAAAGAGGATGCATTAAATATTTCGTTGTTTCAAATGATCATTTTTCTAGTGTACCAGGCCAAGTTTCTCCAACTTGTAGCAGCAAAGAAAAAGCCACAGCACATGTGTGCACACACACACACAGCAGGGAGCCGCCAGCTGATGCAGCCACTGGCAGGATGTGTCTGCTCTTGATTTCACAGTGCCACCCAGCCCTCCGCTGTGTTGCAGAGCAGTGGGTTTTGTTTCTGGTTTTTTTGTTTTTTTTTTTTTTCCCTTCTTTTTTTTCCCTCCATGTTATTTTGTGTCTCAATGCCAGCACTGATTGTGGTGATTGATTGACTTAGCTGGAGCAGCAGGATTCAAAACAACAACACTGGCAGAAGCAGCTCAGGGAAACGCAGAGCGCGCTGGCTGGGTTAATCCAAGGAGAGAAGAAACAACGCTGGTGATCTGCCAGCTCTGAGAATCCTACCATAAATTAAGAGCAACTACATTCATTGTTGTAAAATGGAAGATGCACACAGAGCCTTGCAGAAGCATTTTAAATGTTCTGTGCTGTGCTTCAGCCCCGGGGCCCCAGAGTGAGGGCCCCTTCCCCTTCGTGCTGAGCTGTTCCTCACCCACCTTATCTCACCAGCTTCAGCATCTGGGCTCACAAAAGCCACCTGCCTCTGGGGAAAAGGGGCCCTACCTCTGCCAAGAACTAAGAACTAATCACCTGTTTTAAAGTCTTAGAATTTTTTCTTGGGTTCCCCGCTCCCTTGCTAAGGGCCAGCCTAAACTCTCCATGGACATTCCTCCCACAGCTCCTGCCCACATGGCTGCAGCAGTACCGCATGGGCTCTTTCCCAGAGGTAATGTTTGTCATTATCAAAAATACAGAATTAGGAGGCCCTGCAGCTTTTTGACTTGGTCACTTTCTCCCCAGTGCTCCTCTACTGTGTGATTTTCAGTCCCTCACTTTTCAGAGAATCATGGAATCCTTAGAGTTGGAAGGCCGTCTAGCCCATCTCCCCTGCAGTGTGCAGGGACGTGACAGCTCCATCAGGTTGCCCAGGGCCTGATCCAGCCTTGCCTTGAAAGTCTCTATGGATGGGGCATCACTGAGCAGCCTGTTCCAGTGCCTCAACACCCTTGCTATAAAACACTTTTTTCTCATATCTAACCTAAATCTACCCTCGTTAAGCTTGAAGCCATTTCCCCTTTTCCGATCATCACAGACCCTGCTAAAAAGTCTGTCCCCTTCTTTCCTGTAGCTCCCCTTTAGATACTGAAAGGCTGCTCTCACGTCACCTGGAGCTTTCTCTTCTGGAGGTTGAACAGTCCCAGCTGTTTTCCTGCCCCTGCTCTCCACTGCTGCTGTTTCTTAATTAAACACTCTCATTTTGACACCGACTTTATTTTCATTTTATCCGACTCCCATCCCACTCCCTACAAAAAAGAAAAGTCCCATTCTCTCTCTCCTCCCACTCGGCTTGCAGTCACAGCTGTCCACCCGTTCCCCTGATAGTGGCTCAGACTTCCCTTGGCTGCCTCAGGAAGATAAGCTGCTCCTTCCACTGGCGGAGCAATTGCTAAGGGACGTGCCCGGTTCCTCATCCCGGGGATAGCGGCTGCTTCTGTCCGAAACTTTTTCCCTAGCACAAATAGTTCTCCAGCGTGCACCATAAAATAGCCTGCAGTTATGGCTGTTGGCATACCAGCAGGGTTACTGAGCAGCTCTTTTTTTCTCAACAGACTTAACAACTTGCATATAGATGGACCCAGACACAGCTCTGGTTAGAGACAATGGGAGATTTACTGCTGCGTGTATTTGCACCCAGATCTGTTCGCTCTGTATGAGCAAAACAGAAACAGAAAATAATTATTTGTTTGCCAACCCACTGAATGTGGGAGAGAAACACAAAGTTTTATTCATCTGTAAGCTCAGCAGATGTGTATGTATGAATGGCCTGATTTCAGTCTCATTTTTGGACTAATGGATATTTAATAAAGCTTACAGAACTATCAGATGATTCTGGTTTTGAACAAAAAGAGATTCCCTATCATCCTTAGACTTGTCACAATTACATGTTAACTGTGTCTGTGAGTTTTGTTCATGGTATTTCATTAGAGCAGCTTCTGAGGGATACCATAGTTCAGTCATTTCTTGAACATCTGCTTTAGTGAAGTCTACCACCACCGCAAGCCTAGAATAATGCCCTGTGTTATTCTTCTGCATCTTTTCTATACAGCTTTCAAGGGATCTGTAATTGAAGAGAAATGAAAGGGCAGCCAACCAAGAGACAGTACTGCAAGGACTGATGCTGGAATGTGATACAACATACTTTAAAAGCTGAAACTTTAAAACTCCTGCTATGTGCATACTTTTGAATAGGGTAACGTCCATTGCAAAAACAAACAAACAAAAACAGCCGCTTTCTCCCCCTGAATAAGAAATACACTCTTTTTTCCCCCAAACTCCATGTTGATCTCCTATGAAGGCATGAAAAACGGATTGGATACAATTTTTTAACTGCTATTTTCTGTAGAAAATGTGATTAATTTATAAAAAGGTGAAAAAGAGACCAGCGGAACTGATGAGAGAACCAGCTTATAAGAATGAGAGACCCCTCAGCAATTTGCAGAACAGTAGCAAAATATGAACTGCTGTTTAGCATCAGGTTCCACGTCAACCAGTGATGTCAGCGTTGTAGTTTTTCCTACTGTTTGCAGAGAGCTGAAACACAGTACAGTGCTTTTCATATTTCACTTTCAAAATCCAATCCTTACGGGATTGACAGAGGCTTACCACTGTGCACTGACTGATGCACCAAGCTTAAATTTCCTCCTGTTTCTACAAATATTAATAAGTAGAAGCTCTAATGCCCGATCTAAATCTACTGATGCCATTTTAGAGCCACTGAAATCAGTGGGAATCTTCACATATAGCTTTTGCCACTACTTATGTATTCTCCAAGAACTTATGTGCATGCTTCATACTCACATAAGCAATGCCTTTGTGGAACTTGAGTCTGTCTTAATCGCATCGAAAGGATGAATTCAATATGGGTCTATCTAAATCTGGCCACACTAAAGTGGCCAAACTCAAACTCAAGTTTTTTCCCGTACCAATCCATTTAACAAGAGTATCCACCTCTGAAATGACCTGTGCCTTTGAAGATATTTGTGATATGCTTGTGAATGTGATCAAGACTTAAAATGATGAAGTTGAGGATTAGGCTTATTCAGAACAAGGTGGGCCACAAATGCAGGCATCCTTGCTTCTTGCAGCCTGAAGTAGTCACAATGCTCTTATGTTTGTGATCCTGTGTTTCTTCCACTGCACACCTCAGAAAGATTAAGCAAGTTTTGGTTGCTTTCAGTGATGGAAAGATGAACAAAAGCATAACTTGGAACCAGTTTTCAGTACTCTTGCCAAATTCTGAGTAAAACATCATTTACCTCCTAAGTGAACATCTTTCTGGCAGCTTTGTATGAATTAAACATTTTGGTCATTTGAAGGAAAAATGTTAAAAATCTGGAGTCTTCTTAAAATAGCTGATCAGTGCACTTGAAATATCTGTTCTGATTTCAGGGAACTCTCCCTATGCATGCAACTGGTTATGAACACCGCAGCTCCTTTGTACTAATCTCAGAGCAAGCTTATGAAAATAATGTAATGAGGCAAAGCACTCAGCAATGCCAGAGCATAGGGACCACAATGCTGTAACAGATGATATCAAGATGATGGCAAAATAATGTCACTGCAATCACTGGAGACTACATTACTATGTCAAGATGATGGTAAAATGATTTTGATGAAGTCTATTGAAACTGTTGAAATATCCAGATGATTGCAACATATCAGACAAATTCCCCAGAGAGAGCAACCGATAAACTTTTTGTTGAAGTATTTCTAATGCACCACTCTAACCTGTGTCACATGGCAAGATCCTGCCTTGCTAACGCATGAGGCACCAACAGGAGCTGTAGGGGGGAAGCTCTGATGATCTCCTAGAGAATTTTGGGACGCGTGGTTGATTTGTCTTTAGTGCACACACAGATGTAGTTTGAGATTACAATGACAATAATGCAGCTGAGCAAAGAAGCTCGCTTGCAACCATGGTCTCAGCCAAGGCTGAGCAGTTACAGGGGCTTATGCCATGGAGAGGTGAGCTGTGCCCTGCTACTCCAGAAGTGGAAATACCAGGGGGCAACAGCTAACCGAGGCATAACCTCTCCCATCCTGGGGAATCTGAAACCTGTCCGAGTAGTAGAGCATGAAGGAAGCTTTAGCATTTTCTCCCCATGTGAAACAGTGAGTTAATCAGCAAAGGGATGACATCGGAGACGCACTCATCATTTTTTACCCAAGGGCACTCCTCCCTCCCCCAGTACAGAATGACTGCTTGCTCCTGAAGGTCACAGTTGAACTCACGGAGGCAGACAGAGGTGAGCTGTGGAGATCTTCATGGAAGCAAAGATGTTTACATGAACAGATTACAGTCACAAAGCATATCAGTAACAAGTGAAAATGTATCTTCTAGCTTTTAATTAAAAAAAAAAAAAAAGCCTTATGGACTATCAGCCAGCACTGCTCCCTGCTCTTGCCTATGCTGGTAGTCCCTTACTTGTAAGAGCAGTGTGCTCAGCAGGAACTGTACGTACAAACTGCAGGGCTGAGCCTTCAGAAGATTGTTAGAGCAATTAGTGCAGAAACTGCAACATTCCTGTTATCAGAACTAACAAGAAGCTGCAAAAACTGCTTCAATAGAAATAGTCGAGGCTGCTCTAATTATATGTTCTTTGCACAGGCTGGCGAGTACGATGATTTTAGAAACTGGGTTATTCAAGCTTCTGAGGTTACAAATGCTGCTGTGCCAGCTCCACCCACTAAGTAAAAGGTTGCAGGCTGCTGTCAGCAAGCTGATTTGTTCAGCATACCACAGCTGTAGGTAACTTAGAAGGTAAAAGGAGGCTGTTCAGGGACAGGGAGTCAGATTGAGGCCTTGCTAGACTTTTGCTGTTACCACATGTATATTTCAGCAGCAGTAAAAAGTGTTTTCTGTCATCTTCCAGAAAGAAGCTTTTACCTTCTGCTTTCTAATCCTGCTGCTCTGACCCATTTGTGCCGCACCTCCAGCTGACAGTGCTGGGCTGACATTGCGTTCAGCTGTGCCCTGGATCTTGGGCTCATCAAGACTATTGTGAACAGATGGAGCTTGGGGGGTCCTACAAATCCCATCTGCTCCCTCAGCAGCCATTAGTGCTCCTTTACAAAGAGGGCTAGGTTCCTCCAGAAACCGCGGTCATTTTTGTTGGTTCACGTTGTGTCTTATGGGGGCAGATGGACAAGTGAGGAGTGGTGGGCCTTGTCAGCTGCCTGCAGGTCGGTCGTGCTCCTGGTGCCAGGCGCACCAGCTCTTCCAAAGCGATGCAAGCAAGGCCCTCGGGGCTGGCTCAGCCAGTGGAACACGTAGCTGTTTCTTCCAGAGAGTTACCTTAATGGTAGTGTAAATTCAGCTGGAGAAGTTAACATCTTACTGGTGAGAGTGCCAAAAAGGCTGATGAAAATATGTGGCCTGTGTAACAGGATTCACAGCCTTAGCTGGCTCCAGAGTCATTTCTGAATCAGATTTAAAGTCCTAATCCTAATTTACAAAACCCTTATTGGTCCGGGGCTAAGTTGCATAAGGCCTGGTGTTCAGGTACACCTATCCAGACAGCTGCATTTGCAAGAGACGCTGTATTCAAGGTGAATCCTATTCAAACTCCCTGAACCAGCACGATACCACACAGGAGATGCAGCTAAACGGGGACCTGTCTGCTTCAGCTTGGCATTCCTGCTCATGAAAGATAGGCGAGACATGAAGGGAGTGAACAGGAGCCGAGAGAGCAGAGGTTCGTTATGCCAGCAGCTCCTTGGCACGTTGGATGCTGTCCCATCCTCATGCCATTGGCTCTACAGGGAGAGGTACAATCCCACATCTGATCTCTGCCTCATCTGCCCTGCTACCCTCAAGGGGAGATCCAGCAGCCGACCATCAGCCCCCCTGACTTCATAGGGAGGAACCTGGCTGTCTGGGCAAAAAGGAACAAACAGAATCAAGTGACTGGAAGACAAGGAACTCTTGGGAACTCTTCCAATCCGTTCAGTCCACTTGCAGCCCCCGAAGAGGCATCTTACAAATCCTAAATTAGAAAGCCAGATCCCGCACAAATGCAACAAAGAAATGTTTTGCTCTAAATGACCAGAAACAAACCCAGTGAGGGGATAAAACCAAGTGGAAGTGATTTCTCTGTCTTTCCAATCTCATTAAGGATTTTAACTGGGAACAAAGGGGTATTTGGGACGCTGTGCTCCAGTGATTCTCCATTTCATGAAAAATTCATTCCAACAGTGTAAACTGAAGTGATCTCATGATCATTTAAGTCATCCAGGGTCAGTTGGTAATGACTGATCAGCGTATGGGTATTATGGTTACATCTTTGACATTTTTCACTTCTCAGCATTGGAGAATCTGGAAATTTTTTATTTTTTTTTTTTTTGGTTCCCATTAAGACATGACTCTGCTTTCAGTTGCTTTAGCTGAATACAGATTCATCATATTCAGCATTGATAGCTATTAAAATTAACTTATCTGGCCCTCAGAGCTCAAAGATGTAAATCAGTGGTTGATATACAGGCATCTCTACAGCTGTCACCCTGACACCCAGTAGCAAGGAGCACCTGTAAAAGGAGCGCTGTTCTTTCAGCATGAAAACAGCTGAAGTAGCTCAATTATTTCCTTTATTTTTCTACTGTCACTAATATGAATCAATACTTTTCCATCTGCTGCCATTTGTAGACTTGAACTGTGAATTTGAACTGTGTATTGCCTTTCTAACTATTATGCAACCTCTTGACAGAAACGCATTATAAGCTTTTCAATTTATTCTGCAGCACAGCCCTGCCAGTGATATTTACATCTATAACGTACACATCTCATGCTCTTTTCTTTCCTGAAGCCTCTTTATTGCATCACAGTTACACACTGTACTCAATTTTAGCCTCTAGTCAAGAAAGATACTGACGAAAGTATACTTCTTAGACATTTCTGTTTTAACTGCAAACTTCAGGATTTCCAGTGGAAGGCACTTAAAGATCTGTCAAAAGAAATGGGAGTTGATTTTAACTTTTAATGCCTTTGTGTTACCGGGTATTTGTTACAGATCGTGCTACTGCTGTGAATGTTGGTTTCCCTCAGTCAGAATGCACAGGGCTGCTCCACGTGTCACCGACTGGTTGAAGCAGGGTTCTGCCCAAAGCAGGCCAGGGACTGTACCAAGGAATTTTGCAGTACATCAGAAATAGGGTTTTGTTTTGTTTTGTTTTTCAGTTTAACTGGGAGTCCCTCTTGAAATAATATTCTGCATAGCTCACAGTATGTCCTCCAATAACAACACACATGCATACAATCAAGGAGCACTGTGTCTATTGCTATTTACAGGTAACATCAGATCAATACTCCCAATGACTGGAAGTTTTTCAACTAGGTTACCTGGGAAGAAGCTTTAAATGGGGATAAAGAAATAAGTGGGGGAAAACAAAGCATCTGTGTGATGAAAAACAAAAATGGACTGTGTGTAAGCAGTAGGTGTGCCTGAGAGCTGGGATTGCCTTGCAGGAGGATGCGCACTGATCGCTCAGCTCTCTCTGTAGTCTGATATCCTGGACCAGAAGAAATGTGCCTGTAATGTTTAATTATGGAAAAGCCTGCCCTAAAGGGAAATATTTCCTTCAGTCTCATCAGTCAGTGCTTATATATGAAGTGAATCATAAGCATTTAAATCTCTTAAGGTTTTTATCCTAGCTAATATCACTGTAGATAAGCTCATGACCTGTTTCTGAGCATTTGATTGTCCTTTCTTGAGTACTAGTAAGGTCTCAGTAATATTTTCTTTCACACATTACACACGAGCTGAAAAAAATACTTGTGAGTACAAGGTCTGAGCAACTTCCCTCAGTCTCGTGCAAGCAAGAACCTGCTCTGCAGCTGAGCCTCCTGCTCCTCTGTCTGGGAACGATTTGCCAAAACAAGAAAGATCTTTCCTTATCTTGAAAGACAAATCTCTTTCCATATCACTTTCCATATCTTGCATGGCTTTTGGTTCTGTCATGATGAAAGATGTCTGAGAATTCCCTGATGCAACTTTTGTCTTTCGTTCATTATTTCAGTTATCACTATCAGTCAGATCTAATTCGCCTATTTCCTAAAGTATTCTAAAACAGTTGGTTTCTCCTCAGTTGTTTCTGTGCATTCTCAATACAAGAAGCAGCTTTGCTCGCAAACAAGTACAGCACTGCACACCACACTCACAGCTGCTTCGGCAGCAGCTCCCTCTCTAGCCAGCTCACCTACAGTAGCTAGGGCATGGCTAAGAATAGCCTCCCCTCTCGCGTGCTCCAAAGCTAGTTATTTCAATTGTGATTACCGTGGAGCTCAAGAACTTGTTTTACTTTGCCCCATTCGACCACTTAGTAGGAGGGAAGCTGGACTCACTGATTATTACATTTTATTTATTGCGCTGTGATCTCCCTCAGCATTTTAGTCACTACCTTTTCTCGAGTCAAATAAATAAATATAACTTTATTTATTTAACAGTATTCTCAGTGACTTGGGATTTTTCTCTCCGGTGTATACACAACACAGTTCAGTCCACACTGAAACGTGATCTGTACATTCTGGCTCTACTACCAGTTGTGCTGATGAGCTGCTCCATTCTTCATATGCACTTTATACCTTGGCATCACAGCTTGCCACCTTGCTAAAAATGTCCAGAAAGGAACCAGGACTGTGCATACAGAGCTGCCCCAGGAGCGTGGTACGTGGTAGATGGATGGTGTTGGGGTATCTAGTTGCACTCACATAACTAAGAAATGAAATCATGTAATTTTGGTGTGGATGTGACTGTGCTAGTAATCACACCAAACTGCTAAGAATGTCCTGCATCTCCTGAAAAAATGAAATTTGAATTCTGGAGTAAAACTTCAAAAGTTTCTAAATGCCTGAGTAAACTCAGACAGAGCTGACTGCTTGTGGATTTAATAATGGGTAGTGTGCCTCCCCGCCTGAAAAACCTGCCTCGAGTATTTATAAAACATTACATGATGTCAGAAGTTATCTTGATCCAGAGATGGAGCAACTGTTCCTCCAAGCCTGCTGGATTGATGAGGGGAGTTTGCAGAAAAATGGTGTTGGTTTAGCAACATTCCGAAATATTAGTCTCTGCCAGGGGCTGGGTGGAATAACCCAAAGGGATCACCTGAAGGGCAAGCTGTGGTGTTTCTTGGGGCAAGGAGTGCTCTGCAGCCTTGAAAGCATACAGTGTATTCGGAAGGGAGGATACAGAAAGAATTTAACACAGCGGAGGGTGCTAAATAAAAGCCTTTCAGCAATTAGGAAGAGCAGCCATACAAACTTACATGGAAATCTCAGAGCAGAAGGAGCTTAGCTTCAGGATCGGGTGGAGATACCGGGCTGTTCCTCCCATGTACACAAGGAAAGGATTCACAGTCACATACACGTTAATTTCAATGATTTCTTCCGCTAGCACCTGACAGCTGAAATGCAGTGCCAGAGTGATACAAGATCAGGTTTGCCATCACAGTCTGTTTTCTTTGTGCCTTTCTGCTAGGAATAAGGGGATGAAGGAGCTGAAGAAACAGCAGTTTCACCTAGGCTCTGCGCTGGACAGAGCTGACAGATTTGGCTCTGCCCCTTCTCTAAGTTTTGCTCGTCGTTTTTCCCTGCTCAAACGAGCTCCACCAGCCGGTGTTGACAGTAACCCCGTGAAGTCTGTGAGCTTGGCTGGAGCCAGGATGAACTTTCTGCTTCTCACTGGGTGTGCCCTGTCCTGCTAGGGATGAAACAGAGCATTCAGCTTGCATTCACCACAAAGAGTAAAAAAAAACAGGAAGGAACTGAAGGCTATGGCAGAAGAGCAGTAAGTAGCAGTGACGTCTGCGCCGTGCGTTTGACCCTGGCAGGGCTGGCCCGCCGCCCGGCTCGCTCACTGTGCGCATTGTTACCGCGTCAGCTCCAGGCGCACGCTGTGGCCGGAGCTCGATTGCACAAGCAAGCGCTCCTCGTCACCTCCGCTGGTGGACAGCTGCTGGCTGGGCGGGCTGCAGGGGGCCCGAGCTCCAGCCCCGCCGGGACCCGGCCGTGTTCCTGCTGAGCCACTGCCTGCCCTGATCCAGACCTGCAAGGGGAATGCAGGAAAGCGCAAACCACGAGTTTTTATTATTTTTAAGAGGGGAAAAGAAAACCCCCCCCAAATCAAACAGGTTTATTTCAGAGACCCAGGCTAGAATGCCAGCACTCTGCTCCAAAATTAGCGCCGCTCGAGCAGGCAGTGCCCATGTCAGCTGGGAAAGGGCAGGAGCGAGCGGGCTAACGCAGGTGGAGGGGAGCACTTCTCGCAGTGGCAGCCTGAATACGCACCTTGTGCTGCTGCCAGCAGGCCTGGCTGCCGGCACTGCCTCACCTGGGCAGCTGCCAGCAGGAGGGCAGGACGAGGAGGCGGTGCGCAGAGGGTTTGTGGTCACGCTGGGGCAGCAGCAGAGCTGCCGCTCACTGCCTTCTGTGCTGGGGGCACAGCGTGGCTGAGGGGCGCTGCGGTAGGGCTCTGGTAGCCGAGGCCTGCCCCGGCTCTCCGCTTCACCACAGCTGCTCTGTCTGAGGCGCCCCCGTGGTGGATGGAGAGCAGGGAGGCTGAGCAGCCAGGTGCTTCCCACGGGCGATGGCTGCCCCAGCCGTGGGGGGCCGATAGCGCCTCATGCTGTGGTACAGCCTACCGACCCATGTCTCCTGCTTCTCTGCGGTCTGATTACCAGCCACGCAGCAAGAGTTACAAGCTCCAATATGAAAAAGGAATGGCATAAAGAAGGCGCTGTCAGCTCAGCGTGAGGCCGTGCTAACCTTCCCTGCGTGGGAAATCCCTGTGGAGGGTGACAGAGATCATTAAAAGAGTGACAGAAGTGCTTCGCCGACCAAAGTGAGGCAGGAATTGATTGCTAACATCCGGATTCAGGCTATCGCTTCCTATTACCTGATAAATTCCTGAACAAGTGTCTAACTTTGAAGCAATCAAAAGCACGTTAGATTTTCGGATCTGCACTCAGAAAAATGACAAAAAGCTGCCCCACAAACTCCACTGTAAATCCAGGAATTGGGTGATCTAAGTTCATGTGTACTTCCAGTCCTTTAAAATAAAAAAATGGTGTGCAGTTTTCTATGACGTAGTTCAAATCTGTGTCTTAAAAATCATTTCAAAGGCACCCAAAGCCAAAAATGTGGTAAAAAAAAAAAAAAAGAGAAATGAGGTTTTCAGTATTTCAGATAGAAATAAAACCTCTCTTCCTACTTGTCCCGTTGTTGTACATCAGAATTAAATAATAACTTTCACACACAGTACTGTGTGTTATCATTAGTCAGGTGTAAAACCTTGCTGGTACTTCAGCAGAAGGTCTGCCCAGTTAATGCAGCGAGGATGCTGGCCTGTAGATGTTCTGACTAGTAAAATGATTCAAGATAAAAATAACAATTAGACCTGAAGAAGTATCAGGCTAAGCCCTGCTCGGGGCTGAATACATTAACGGAATACCTATCTCAAACTTCCGTCTTTTGGTTATTTTCTTATAATACTGAGCAAAAGAGGGAAAGTTAACCTCCGAAGCCACCAGAGGGAAAACATCCTGGTGATTAGAAATAGAGCAACTGCACCTACAGGGTTAAGTTGTTATGTGCAGGAGTCGACTTGTCTGTACTCTGCCCTGTGCCAAAAGGAAAAAATAAGTCATCTTTTCACCCCTGCTGCCTTCAGAGGACTGGGGGAAAGCAGGTGAGCAATGGGCACATCTGAAACTGGTCCCTGACTGGTTGGTATTGCATGAAGGAGCCTGTCTGTGGTTCTTCAGGGTGCGCTGCCTTTCCTCCTGCACTTGTGGCACCTCCACAATCAGGAGCTTAATGCACATAAGTTCTACTTCGTAAGTGAAACATTATTCATTAACGAATCTGATTAAACTGCTAATGCAGGGAGCACTTGCACAAGTTCAGGAAGACAAACAGTCCCAATGGTGCAGTGTTTGTGAGGAACGTTACCCGTAAATGGATTTTAACTATTTAAATTGGATTCTGTTCAGAAACTATGAAAAGACACAACGGAGCACTGTGCTCAATATGTGGGAAAATACCAACAGATTAATACTTCAGAACAGTGACACTCGTAACTGTGCAGACACCTGTTTTGTAGCCCCACACTAAAAGAAAAAGCACACTTCTTTTTCCCTCAGCGGCGCTTTGCTGATTATTAAAGATTTCTGACCACGTGTAAGAAATTTAAGACTCATTCCTTACAGACTAAGTCACGTTCAAATCCTTTTGGATTCCACAAAAGCACACTGTGGTTTTGCTGCAATGCTGGTGAAACTGTTACTCTTTCATCCCCTTATAAGGGTCATGATGCTTTATATTGTGGAGGCAAGTTATTACAAGAGAACTTTATGTTTTATCTTTTCACTAAGGCCATATATTATTGCCATCTGGGTTGGATTGAGAAGAGAGGGGGAAAAGGCTTCCACTGGCCATGACAAACATCAGTGTCTCTCTCTTATTGTACATCCTACCTTTCGCATTTTTCAGAAGTCTGGTATCAAACCAGTTTAAAAAAAACCAAACCTGCTGAACACAGGTCAGTGTGGAGCCCTTTGAGAGGAAGCTGCTTCCTCACAGTCAGATTGCAGCCCCCTTTCTCCAGATGCTGCTGGGGGAGGAAGGGCTGGAGATAGGGTGCAGCAGCGTGTGGCATGCTCACTGCCTCACAAATTGCTGTGCTGAGTGCTTTTTTGGTAGTAGGCACACAGCACCGACCCATCGAACTGAGCTCTGCCAGTATGGCCAGAGCATTTCAGTAATTATTTCACTGTACAATTGAAACAGCTCTGATTGCCTCTGTGCAATGTCAGCCCGTTGAAATGCAAGTTCTTGTATAACCTGAAAAATGATGAGTTTAAAATCCCCCAGGTGGATTTTTTGCTTTTGCCACTAATCTTTTTTTTTTCATTCTCTAGAATTCAAGATGAGTCCAGAACTAAAAGTACTGAGATCAATAGGAGTGCTGTCTAAACCAGAACTATAAGATCTGCCCCATAATTTTTATGCCCGTGCAGCCTGAGAAAAGTTGCCAGTCAAATCTCCGAGTTATAATGAGCTGCAGGAAACAACTGCTTACAGTGACCCAACAGAAACTTTCCAATGTAAATTCAGCGCCTGTCCTCTTACAGAAGCCTGTTCCATGTGTTTGAGTTTTGTTTGATGGCAGTCATAGAATGAAGCAGTTCAGGATTTCTGAAACATCTACAGAGATAGAAATCAAATGGTGTGCAAGCTAGTTCATTAAAACATTTCAGAATTTCTCACCTGCAGTGTCAAGCTGGTTTAGTAAGGAAGAACTGAGGGACTAATTGAGCAGGTGCTGCTGCAAGCGCAGACTGGCATAGAAAATCATTTATAGAAGCCTATCAGAAGTAGTCTGATTACAGGATCTAATAGGGAGGGCAGTGTATGCTCACTGCTTCCCATTGCCTGATTGTGTAACTTCAGTTAAAGGAGCGCTCATTGACATCAACAGGGACTTTCCCAGAATACGGCTGCAGGACTGGGACCACACCGTGCTGCTATGGAAGATGTCACAAAGACCAGGCTGCTTATGCTACGGTTTTCAGAGGCAGCATCTGATTCAAAGCCAAATTAATTTAATAGAATACTTCTCATTGATTTCATTGTAGATCAGATCAGGAGAGTCAACACATGGCTGGCTTAGGACGAAAGCGTAGAAGGAAGTGTCCTTGAAGATTTTTCACTGTTTGTGGATATCTTCTTTTCCCCAGAAAGAATAGTTATTTATTTAAGGAACTATTAAATGTTAGCACAGGAGGAGAAACCTAACATGCAGTAAGCAAGGATAAGGTGAATAGACTCATGTTTGATATTTCAGGATATCATTTATTTATCCTTAATGGAAAAGAATACAGAGAAAGGTTGGGAAGGTCAGAAGCAAACACCTGCACACTACTGCACATCTGAGCAATGCTAGCAAAGCCAGCAGTGCTCAGCCCACAGACCAGGGACAATGGTTGTGACACCTTTGTCCAAAACTTGCTCTGGAAGGTGTCTTGAGCCTTGGCTTTTGAAGACCCTCGAGAAATTCCTGCCTATGCGTGTGGGCAAGAATATTTGCCTCAGTCAGCAGTTTCCAGGACAGAAAGCTTAGTCTGCTTGATGATTGGGCACAGACTGCCATTTACCTGGTATTTATGTAGCGTGCATGTATGGAGGCTCCATCCTGGCTGCAACTGTAGGTGACAGTGGATTATTTAAATAGTAACGTCAGATCGTTTGGGGATAAACTAAGAGGAGAGAAACTGGAGAAACTTATAAACTTATGAAGCATTTACTTGTATTTACTTCTCGCCGAAACCTTCAATCTTCAAGTGCCACCCCACTTTCTACTTACACTAATAAATGCAACATCTGAACAATCTACTGTGTTGAAACCTGCTGTTCCCACGGAGCCAGCCTTCTACTGGAGGTTCATCAGTTCAGTGGACAGATGTGCTACCTCCTTCCCAGCGGCCCAGCTTTGTGGCAGTAGTTGTTCTTAGTTTTTTTTAATGTTACCTCAAAGAATCTCATTGTACATGGTGAGAAGAGAGAGATGTTCCAAGGAAACAAACTAACCAAAACCCCAACAAATCAGCAGGAAGATGGGTGTGCAGCAATGAAGCTTTTTTTTCCCCAGCTTATCTATGGACTGAACCAAAAATTCATCTAGAAAACTGTACACCCAGTCTCAGCTATAGTGTGTCATATACTTGTGTGAACTGAAGGGAGATGTGGCTACAATTCACAAGAGTTGTCTTGTAATACAAATGATTTTTTCCTCTTAATCATGACCTGAAAACACAATTCTACCTCAACTCACATTCATTATCTGCAAATGCACTGCTGTTTAATGTATTAGCTTCCCAGGCTCCCTAGTGTGCACTGCTGCTGTTACCATCTCTCAGATGAGCCCACCAGTCAAGACATGGCTTTGCAAAGGAAACTCTTTATTTTTCAGATGCAGTCTGTCCTTCCAGTTCCCCCATGCCTCCATTTTCCTACTTACACCACGGTACAGAATGAGCTCACTTTCCAGCCTTTGTTCATGCAACTCTGTTCAGAACATAGAAGTACTTTTACTAAAAAGTGGTAGAGGTACAAATATTATTCTGCTATAACTGCCACTGTAAGTTAATGCAGCATGAACTGTTTCTTTCCTCTCCTGAAAAGGGAACAAATAAATATAACTATCCTTCTGGGTGGGATTTCTGCAGGAAGCAAACCTAGACTTTCTGTATCAAGACATCTAGATATTGCTACCTCATATGAAAGGACCAAATGCATCAGATGGATGAGAAGAAATAGCAGATTTAAGCTTCTGTGTGTGTGTACAGCTGGGACAAAGAGCCTCCCTAGTCAGAATTACAAACCCTAGTCAGAATTACACATGTATGCACGATCATTTGTTCACCCAGTGATTACTGTAGAGAGAGCACAGCCCATGCAGATCAGCTACCATGCACGCACACGAAACATTACACAATACTTTAATGATGAACAGAAATGGAACAACCTTTTTCCTTAAAAAAAAAAAAAAATCATTGAAGAAGACAAAAAAAGCATATGCTAAGGTATGAGTGACAGCTGCCATAATGGACTGTCATGTCAAAAGAACTGCCTTGCTAATTCTCTTACATAATGAGCTAGAAGCTAGGCTCTCCTTGCAGGTTTGATTGTGCGCCCTTCCATCAATCTTACCGACATCTTGGCATCTAAAATACAGCAAAACCACTTAACAAGGGCTCTTTAAACAGGCAAGAGGAGGGATGTCTCTGTGTATTAAATGTGATGTGGAGGTTGCTATGGTAAATTTGGGCATGTGAACGGCACAGTGCAAAATTCCACACTGGTGGCTGAGCCTAGGCTAGCCATGCCTCCAGGTTCTTTAAATGTACTTGGACTGCATTAGCTCAAGAATGGTGAGAATACGGGTCTGGTGCCACATTCAGAGGCAGGAAAGAGAGTGCCTTTGTCTAATTCTCACTTGGTGTGTGTGTGCAGTCCCTGCGGGTGTTGATGAGGAGTACCTGAAATGGACTGTAGTTTGCTTCCTCTGCAGCTTTCAAACACGGAGCTCCATTCCCTGACTACTTCAGTAACTAAGGCTGGAAATACACATGCATTTCTCTTTCACTTTTTTTTGTTCCGCTTCGCCTGGTTGTCACAGTTACATAATGCTGCCAGTTGAAATTGCAGCTCAATGGCGTTGTTAGGCAACTCGGTTAGCTTTATTTATTGAATTGAAAATTGCCATATAGGTGTTGATTATCTGCCCTAAAGTCCTGATGATTATAGTTTTAACTATTGGCACTTCCTTTATTACCATGGCTCTGACTTCCCATTTTGCTTGCTAAATTTATAATCCACAGAGCCCCTTCAGCTGTGACCTGCTCCCTCCCAAGCAATTGTAGATTAATTGCCAGCTCCACCCCAGGGCCCTGTAGTGGAGGGGGATTGAACTGCACATCGCAGAGTGAAGTTCAGTGTACGAACAGTTACTGGGATTTACTGTTCCCTGGGTGATTTCATGTTTTTCTTTTAGAAAAAGTTTCATGGGAAGTCTACTGGTTCCCCAGCTCCAAAGTGACTTTTCTTACATCTCTTTTGCCCCTGCTTTGTCGTTACTACAATTTATGATCAAAAAGGTATCGCAACAAGTAATGCACTGCCAACTGGCTGGTATCTCCACTGTGGCCCCGTGCCTCAGCAGCATATAGAGGCCACCACCTTTGTGCCTGCTATTTTATCCACAAGCTCTGCAGCTGTTTATTCTGGGATATTACTGCTTCCACTTGTTCCATTTCTCTAGTTCTTCCTATTCTTGCTCAAAGACATTAGTTTTAAGCATGCGTTTTGCCTGTGCTTTCTGCATCCACCTTCTTCTTTTGGTCAGACTGCAATATTCCCCTCTACGAATAATTTTTTGGATATGTGATCCCGTTGTTCTCACTTTGTAAAAATCAAACTGTTTGTCAGACAAGTCCTGGTTTGTCCAAGGACAAATGCTGATCGCTTCTGAGCGTTCAGAAATGTCAGACTTATTTTCTTCTTCCCCAAACCTCCCTCTTCACAGCAAGCAGGCTGATCATGGTTCCAGAGCTGTCACCCCTCACTGGAGCCTTCTCTGATCTCAGTAGCATCACAATTATGTGTTTAGTAGAACTCTTAATTTCCTGTAGTCTGGAAGCTTTATCGTAAGGTCCCTCGTAGCTCCAGAGATCATCCACTATCAAAGCATACCAGCTTTTCAGTAACAACACCATCAGATTGCTCTCACCCAGCCAACCTCTGGGGTTGTCACAGCCAAATGCCAGCCCTCACATAAACAGTGGGAAAGACAAAGCATCATTTCTCTCCTCAAACAGCTTACAGTACCTCATATTATTTATCCTTGTCCTATCATATTCCTTATTCCTTACCTCATATTCTCTGTCAGGTTCCTCCAGTGCTCTGGACCACTTCCATCCCAAGAGCCCTTCATTACCTTCAGTCTAGCAGAGATATGCAGCCTCTTTCCAAAACAGCAGCATGCAGTCAGCCTCAAGACCTTTCCCTTTCTGCAGGACCTCTCCTTGTTCTTTATGTGCTGCAGCTGTTGCTAAATTAATCCCCTGAATGTTCAACTAGTAGACTTGCAGGGTATTTACAAGCTTGTGGCTGTATCTTGTAGGCTTGGGGTGGGTAGAGGTGAGTATGGCAAGCATTTTGAAAGCATGAATAGAAGCAGTAAAGTTATCTAGCCCATTTCTTTAGCATGAAACTTTGTGAACTATCCACTGTTTGTTGACACTTGCAGTAAGACACCATTCTTCCAGTGTTTGTGGATGGATTTTTTCCAAACTGTACATTCAGTTCACTTATGAATGCATTCACTTTATCAACAAATTACCATTTTCTCTGATAACAAACTCTTCCCTGTGATCCTGAATCCTGCTCCAGACAATCTAGTACCCAGCAGGAATCTTGTCCATCCTGCTTGTTCAATATGGGTGAGCTATTTTCACATGCACTGGGGGTGGAGTTTTGGGTAGGGAGACTGTTTGAATATCTGAAGATTTGCTCGGGACTCTATTAATCTTCTGTCCCTGTCCCAGGCTCTCTTGGTGATCTTGGACACCTCTTTTTATTCCTGTATGGCTCAACTTCCTGACTGAAAAATAGTGAGGGTTATAACCCATTTATAACCATATAACCCATTATTTACATAAGGTAAATAAGTAGAATGATGAGAAGGTCTTTTGTTCTCACAGGCTGGAACTTTTTCCCCACTTCTCTTTAGAGAAACTGAAAGTGAGAAGGGGATTCTGCTTTCTCAGTGGATCAGATCATCACAGAATCTGATTCTTTAGTTCTTCATTAGAGTCTCTGTGCAATTCTCATCCAGCGAATCTTTTCCTTTCTGTTTTGTCTTTTTCTTCTTTTTCATCTTTTTCTTTCTCCTTTCCCTTTTCCTGTCTTATCCTGAGCTCAAAGGTGTTTCCATTTTGTTATTCAGGTATTTTTGTTTAGGAACTCCACAGATTAGTGGCATGTAACTGGTAATGGGACATTTAATGCATTTTTACATAGAAGTTTGCTCTGTGGATCTTTCTAATCTGCTTCTAGTGAAAGCAATCTTTTAAGAGAAGAAGTTTCATGGTCATCTTGCCATGTTAGTATGTAAGAACAACTCTCTGCTTCCTTGTAACTCTGTGGTTTCTTTTACAATTGTGTAGCAAGTTCTGTGTTTTTTATTTTTTATTTTTTTTATTTCTTGGAAAAATATAATCACAGCATGGGAAGAAATGAGAATCCTCTGATCAACCAGCTCTCCCTCGATCAGACGTTCCCTGTGGATGTCTGCCCTAAAACATATCACCTGTTCAAGAAAATTCCAGTAATTAAGTGTTCATACATTAAATACTACGTGGAATGTTTAAAAGTTGGTAATAATTGTAAAGTAGCCTGGTTTAGGCTGAAAGTAACATTCAAAAGTCAAAGCTGGTGCATCTACTCTGTGGTCGGTTTGACTAGATGGTGCACGTGCAGCACGAGCACGTTGTGGCATTTGGTATCTTTAATCAGATCCCATTTTAAGGTGCAACGTGTTTTACTCTGTTAAAGGTCACTTTAGTTACAGTAGCAGTGAGGGTATTCAATAAAACATTTTAAATGCCAGTTATATAACTGCTTTTAAAACATTTAACAGCCACATTGGTTGCATGACCTGAGACAAAGGATATTTTCTCAGCGCTTTGATATATTGTGGCTGGATTATCCTTATGGGAACACTCAGCTCCATAACGGCCTCAGGTCATCTCATAATGTGTGATGTAAGATTTTTCTTATTTTTTTTTTTTTACCAAAACAATAATTGCTAATGAAGCCAATGGTGATGGAAGTTCAATGACATGGCAAAGGATAGAGACTGTAGTCAATAATAGCAGCACTGGCCAGCACAAGAAGTTCATCCTGCACTATTCAAGGGCGAAAAGATGTAGCATCAAGGAATGAAGGTGCAGCCATCCATGCCTGAGCACTGCACTGTATGTTAAAGTAAAACAACCCAGGTAAGCAGAAGTACTGCTGCATGCTGCCCTGCATAATCAGGAACATTGCACTATTAAAATGCGATTTATAATAAGACGTAGGGTATATAAAGTATGAGATAAGATGCACTGGATATAGTTTCAGATCATCGTAGCCAGGTGCACCTAGATGCATATAGAGTTGTACCCCTCCATGCCTTTATTAATCCTGTGGCATGAGGATGCTGTGAGGTGAAAAAGCTGCACTTGGAACACAGGGCACTCAAGCCGGATCTTGTTTTTGAGGGCAGAGAGCTACTTCCCATTAGGTAAAAATATCACTAGGGCAGCACTGTGGTTGTGGCTTATCCCCTGCAGGCACTCAGATTCAGGACCTCATTTCTGCACCTAGCAATATTTTCGACTCAGATTCGAGACCCCACAAGGCAGTCAGCAGGACACACTCCTCTGTTTTTCACCTTTTCCCACCTCACTTATCTTTTTAGATTTTGTCTTCTCGTGGTTAAAGACGTGTCTGTGTGTGATCCTGGGCTGTACAGCATGGCAGGGTAGGCAGGTGGTTCTTGACATGCTTGCAGAATTCTGCCTTGTCAGATGAAAGCAAGTGGCTCTTGTCTGGTAAAGTATTGCAAAAAGCAAAAACTGTTTTTAAAAAGCAAGCTTTCTGCAGCCTCTTTCGTTTGCTCTTTCTCTCTCTCTTTTTTTTTTTTCTTAGTAGAAAGAAGCTTTGTTCCAAAAATGTAATAAGAATGGCATATCGTGTCTTATCTCCTGCTTTGAGTGGGAAGCACCAGATGACTTTCTGAGGACCTGTCCAGCCTGAATTGTTCTAAGGAAAGTTGTGTATTACTTTAAAAGCAGTATAAATAAAAGAAACGATGACAGTCCTTTCTCACAGCTCCTGGGAGCTGTCATGTCTTTCTCAGTGATTTCAGGTTGTAATGAAATTAAGAAGTTGCTGTTTCAGAATAATATCTTCCACAGCCAATTTTATCACGAGCCAATGAAATAAATGTTTCCAAAGTGAACAGCTGGCATCTCTTTTCACAAGATTCCCTTTTAGAACACTATTTCCAAACAATATTACAGTGGCTCCATTCACACGGCCATAGTTAAGGCTGTGTCAGTACTTCTCTGGTAAACCTTGTTTTTCAAGAGCTTGTAACTTTACAGCTGAGCCATAATTAGCTGGGCTTTGAGTTGCATCATAAGAGTTCAATCTGTCTGCGAGGACGTTTTTGCTAATATTAATAAAATCAGTTTTAAATTATTGAAGAGTAAAGTGTAGTATTTTGTACTTATAAAAAGGATTCTTAAACATTAAACAGCTTTGATTCTTGGGAAAAAAGGGGGGAAAAAAAAAAGGAATTTGGGCAAGCGACCAGAATATAATCTTTGTCTTTTTCATTCTTTTAAAATAACCAAATGAAAAAAAATTGCTTTAGAAGCTCAGTCTGACAAACATACAGAAAGTTAAAGTTGATGATCTCTCCTTAATTCATGATGTCGTGAAGAACAGGCACAGCAGTCTCACTAAAAGGCACAGAATCACCCAAAGCTCATGTTCTGTGGCTTTTCTTCATTTTTACTTTAGAGTTGTTGCCATGTAAGCATAGTTTTTGATACTTGATATCATTTTGTTTGAGTCTTTTATGACAATGCCAATTTACATCCTGCCCGTGGTTTGGTGGTTACTTCAGCTTTAGCTATTAGTCCAGCTTTCTGTGCTCCGTGTTCCCAATGCCATTCCTAATTACAATGTAAAACAAACACCTCCTGTTTCCCATTCCAGTCATACCAAGCTGTGCTCCTCTGTGAGCCCAGCTCGCTGGCTGAGCATGAGTCAGCTCAGTGTCTGCTCCCGGAGCTCTCCTGCTGCATCAGGACTCCATGCGAAGGAGAGCCCTGCTGCCCCGCTGATCGCAGTGTCCACTGGATATCCCCAGAGAGCTTTCCCAGTGATCTCATGAAGAACCGCAAAACGAGGCCGAGTAATGGATGGCTTTAAGCAGAAACTAATTAGTTCACAAAACTTGCCCTTAATATCGCAAGGTATTCAGAATACACACATGTAAATGAAACGAGAAAAGACATGCTGAAGTTGGTCACTCCAAATTTCTTTTTCCTGTAGGTACAGACTGTTAAGAGAGACATAAATATGGCAGAGTGGGTGGCCAGTATCTCACCGAAGCCCTGCGTGCTGCAATTGTGTCTCCATTCCTCCACCCAGCTCCTCCACAGCTCTCCTCCTACTTCAGATTTTGGTCTCCCACTCTCTGTGACAATTTCCATGTCAGAGTACCACGACCACTGCAAGGCCTTGCTCTTCCTAGCTTTTACATTTCTGTGTCTGCCTCTCTTAAATTCCACAGCAATCATATTTGAACCTTTCCTTTTCGTGCAGGCCTCAGATTCCTGGACAGTGCTCACCGCTGTGCAAAGCTCCTGGTGCTCATTTCTAAACCCAGCCAAAGAAGGTCACGGACTGCATGTGACAGACCCACCTGGGAACAGCACAGCACATTAAATCCTTTATTGTCACCAGCAAGGCCATGCTTTGGTTCTCTGTAGTGCCACCAATTCTGTTTCTGATGGACTCTGTCCCTGCTGTCACTCCATTCTTCTCGCTATCACCAGACTGGTGTCCTCCTGAGGGCTCTCTGACCCTCAAAGACCAAGGGAGGAATAATGAGAGCAGAAACACTGAGATAACACTTCCAGTCCCATACAGGAGGGGTATAATCAAGGGCCTCAGAGACCCTCAGATCCTCATCTTCAATAGAACAACATCACCCTCTTTTCCCTTTCTTCCTGTGTTGTCTAGTCAGCATTTCCCTTCTTCCCTCACACCCTGAATCTGCCGACATAATCTTCACTAGCATTTTGCTTTCCTTAAGACTATTCCTAAGCAGAAGAGAGACGTTTCCTAAGCCGCGGGATATCTGGGATCATTTGGATAGACGCCGGTTTTATCTTCGTACATTACCACAAACGATGCTGATCAGGTCAAAAGGCGCAGAATTTCACCTCAGTATTACAGCATCGTAGAAACAAACATGAATCTTGTTAGAGTGTAAACAGCAGGCACAGAGCTCTCCTTGTTATCCTCGCTGACGGGTCTGTGCAATAATTGCAGGCTGGGATGACTGTATCCCTCTCAGGCCAGAGGTAACCGCATTATACAGTCAGAAGCCTCACTGCATTCTGTGGCTGTCAGCCTGTGCAAAAACATGAGGTTAAAATTGTTTCTTCGAATTCAAATGGGATCAATACCTCTCAGGAGACAGATGGGGTTTTCTTTTCTACACTGAAAAAAGAATCAGTGTCTGGAGTTCTGGCTCAAAGTATTCATTCAGCTACAGAACAACACCAAGAAAAATCAGCAAGAGCAGGCACCTGCTCTTTTCCTTGATCAGCCCTGGATCTTAGAATCTGATGCTGTATGGTAAAGGAGTTTGCTGTTGCTCTCCCATGCTGCCTCTAAAATGATACTCGAGCAAGAAGGGCATGTTTATTCTTTCTGGGAGACTTTTAATTTTTACTTGTAGCTGAATCCTCCAGGTCAATTGTATCTGCAGGGGTGGGAGAGGAATTTAATTGCTTTTACTTCCTACCTTCATCTCAGGGTGACCAGTCCATTAATAATGAACAGGAAGCAACTAAGAAATGCATGGTAGATTAGGGATTAATTGATATTTGGAAAGATTTCAATCCACATTGGAAGGAAAAGGTTACAGATTGTGGTCCAATTCTAGCCACTGTTTGCATTTGATTATTTCATTATTCTTATAGCCATGCTACTTTTGGTTTTAGACGTGTTTTCCCATCTTCCCCTTTGCTTGGTCACTTCTGTAGCATTTCCTTGTTTATTTCTTGCTAGAGATATTTGTCACATTCTTGAGAAACGCTGTCCTGTATCAAATAAACACATTTCTCTGTACTTTCCAGTAAATATCTTTTCTGCAAAAGATCTGCACTGGCACCACCCACAGTTCCTTTGTGAACAATTTGACTTTGCAAAATATTACTGATTTCTGTGCTTGGAAGTTACAAGATTAACGGCTTCAGAGGTAGAAGTCCCTCAATCTTTTCACCAAATAAGTGCTCCAAGCTTCCTTCAACACCTGCTGATGTGCTTCAGCGCATCACTTTTAGTAAGAAACATGAGCCCGGTGGTCCTCAAACCAACAAAGCACTAAAATACAGGAAACAGATGGGTAATTCCAGTGACGTCAGGGCGGGAAGGTAGGATTTAGGCTGTCTGAAAGTGACTAGCCTGGCACTTGGTTTTGCCCAGGTTGCCCAATCAAGATGAAAATGATTTCAGTAACTTTTAAAATCAGCTTTAAATGATATAAAGCAGCCAATATCGACTCCAGCTGTCCTGAGCAAGAGACTATGAGAATCTGGTAGAAAAGATGTATTTGATTTTTTAAAGACCTTGAAAAATTCATCACCTTTTCCTGATGCCGGTTACATTTAAAGTGTATTAAATTAGGTACAGAACACAAATGCGCCTTTTCACGCACTCTGATGATGTTGGGTGAAATGAACAAAGACCTTCTGAGCACTCCTGGTGCTGTGGCAGCATTTATGAGGGTATTTGCCTTGAAAAGTAATGGAATCTTCTAAGCAGCTGAAGGCAGCCAATTTGGAAGATTTTCAAGGCTGCTAAATGGATAACACAGAGATGCACTGATGATCTTAAAATCCGAGCAGCCATCTCAATTTAGTCTTAAATTGTCAAAGGAGAGGAAGACCTGCATTTCATGTGTTGTACCTTGAGGTACTTGGAATGTTGATCATAGAAACTTGTCTTAAGTTCCTTCCTAACAGCCCGCTGTTCAGACAGCAGAGCTGGGCTGGTTAGCAAAGTGTGGTAAGTACGTGTGTGAGCAGCATGAACAGCGATGGTGAGCTCCGTTTGCAGCATTCGACTTGGATGGCATCTCTTTGCCACTCAGAGGTAGTAAAGGTAGTAAAGGTCGCAGAATAAGTGACTTGCATTGTCCTAGCACTGAGTATTTTGCACCCCAAATGCAGTTCTGTTTTTGTCCCCGTGCCAGACAGCCCAAGAGGAATGGACAGGCCCTGAAATGTAAGCTCTGATGCCCTGGAGGAATCTTTTCTCACCTCACCACATCATGGTGAAAGCAGCTGCTGGAAACATCAACTTTTATCCACTGCAGGGTATCTCAATCTGAGCCAGATTTTATTTCAGTATTCACTGTCCAGTGACTAAGAATGAGCAGCATATCCTATATTATGTTATTAAATTAGAAATGTGTACTGTTTACATGTTACATTGTTAAAAGCTGCTTTCAAAGCCCTTAGTACTTTTTATCCACAGAGGTATTTGGGGAAACGTATTAATTCTGGTTTTATTAACTTTTTATTTGGTTAAGGCTATCTGAGTTTCATCTCTTAATATAGGAGACCTTGTAAGCTCTGTTTGCTGATTTATCTACTTGGACTGATTAAATAAGTGAAGAAAGAATTGTAAGTCTAGCGGTGTCACAATGGGGTACTTATGCTTTATTTTAATTAAAATCAGAGTGTAAAAAAAATATTTTATTCATTGGCTATCTACCTGGGCATGCTTGGCCTACTTTCCTCAGTTACCTAGAGATTCTGCTGAAGTCTTCATTTGCTCAATGCGCCAAATCCACAAACCTGCATTTTATTTTCTTGTAATGCTCAGCCTGCAGACACATCTTCAGCTGATAGAAACTGAATTCAGGGGTCACAAGCATTTGTGAAGGGGCTGTATAGCTTTTACACACATCTGCTTTTTCTACTTTGCTCTGCTTCTCACAGCCTAGAGACTCTGCAGCTCACTGTGGGCACAAGCTCCCACCGAGGCATTTGAGGAAAGAAATCTCTGCAGGACCCCAGAGACAGTCATGCACAAAGCTCAGCCCCACCGCCTTTTCTGGCAAACAGAAATGACCAAGGGTCACAAAAATGCGTGGAATTTGCAAAATCATCACAGCACGCAGCCATACAAGTTCCTTCCAGTATGGGAATTGGGACCTTAATGGCAGGAACTTACCTTCTGTGCAATTCCTAGCTATGAGGTTTATGGCTGTGTCTCTGCTCTTAGCTGTGCTCAACAGATCGTGGGTTCTGCTTGAAGAAGTAAGGCTTCTTGTGATTACCAATCAAATGAATGAGTTTCCATCATAGCTTATTTTCCATTTTCATTGGCAGCAATCTCATCTCTCTCTAACCCAGTTACATATCACCTTGGAGACCCACAGGTTACCTGCATGTTGCTAGGATGTTCGGCTGTTTCTCCTTTTTCTCAGCCATACTGCCCACCCCCTGGGCTGCAAAGCCACTGGGACATTGCCCAGCATGCCCCTACTTTCCACCTAGAAAATCTGTTTAAGACAGTGGGATGAAGACCACCAGGAACACCAATTGCTATTTCTAATTATCAATATCTAATTTGGAGAACATTTTTAACATATTATTCTATTACATATTTATTGCTATGCATGGGGATACCATAGCACCATATCATCTACAGTACAAGCATTCCTTCTCAAAATACATTGTGCTTATCTTGAAATGAGGAGCAGAGAACATACGCACACGCAGTTACTTGCCTTCTTCTGCCCATGTTTGCGTTTCGTGTAAAATGTGAATGGACCACAGATCTTTTGATGAGAAGCTGAGAAAAGCATCCCTGTAGGGTTATATAGGGATACATCGAGAGGAGATGTGAAAGGCAGAATGTATCTACCATCTAAACTCGCATGCAATCAATGCAGCCTGTGGCTGAACTACAATAACATGTGAATAGCTGTGGTTGGGAAGTCCTCACTGGTACTGAGCAGAAAAGGGAAACAGAATGAAGAAATTTGGATGAGCTGGCTTGAAAGGAAAAGAGCCCAACTACCTTTTTGTCCTAATCATAATATTTTAGCACAACAGAATAAAATGGTGTACATAAAAAGGTAATGTGCGTTTTCTTCAAGGACTTATTGGAAATCTAATACAGTATCTTTGTAATTTACTGGTAATGTGTACACAGTGTAGAAGACCGAGAGTAGAGAGTGCTATCACTATATTTAGAGATAATGGTGATTTTCTTTCATAGGCTTGATATAAACTTTGATTACATAGCATTTCTTTAATTTGCTGCTATTCAAGAAAACCCTTAGAGCACTGCAGCGAGCATTGCCTCTCTTTTACATTTGCATTTTTTAATTTGCATTTTTTAATTTCCCAGACTACAGCTCCACACCTACACAGGCTTCCCCTGTGGGAGGGAAGAGAATATTTTTCAGTATGAATGATACTGTTTCTCTTCTCAAATAGCTGTAGTTATTAATTCCAGAGATTTACAAAAATCACTTTGCTACTGTACCACTTAAGAGCAGAGTTTTTATCTAACTAACATCAGATGCCAATCCATTGCTCTGCTGGCATCCATTTTAAATAGGGTAGCCGAGCAGAAAGTTCGCACTGCTCAGCTGAGGAGCTGCCACTCTTGGCAGCCTGCTGTTGCATTCCTTGCATACCCCAAAAGGCCACTGAGCTCAGGAAGGGTCTGCTGCTCTTACAGGAAGAGTCATTATGTCCCTAATACAGCCAGCTCCCCATGGCATTCTAATGACAAGAATCTAGACTGGAATGAGGACAGCAGCTTGCAGAGGGGCTGAATGCTGGTGAGTGCTACAAGGTTGGACCCCTTTTTTTTTACTGTGCCCTGCTGGCCAAGAAGGCCAATGGGATCCTGGGGTAAATTACAAAGAGCACGGCCAGCAACTGTGGGATGTGATCCTCCCCCTCTGCACTGCCCTGGGAAGCCACATCTGGAGCACTGTGTCCAGTTCTGGGGTCCTCAGTTCAAAGCAGGCAGGGAACTGCTGGAGAGCAGGAGGTCGCAGAGATGGTGGGAGCCTGGAGCATCTCTCTTATAGCAAGAGGCAGTGAGAGCTGGCACTGTTCAGCCTGGACAACATTGAAAAGGAACATTACTAACACCTGTAAATACCTAATGGGTGGGAGTCAAGTGGAAGAGGGCAAGTTCTTTCCAGTGGTGCTCAGTGACAGAACAAGGGGCCATGTGCAACCTCTGGAATACGGGAAGTTCCGTACAAACATAAGAAAGAATTTGTCTTCTTTGAGGGTGACAGAGCCCTGGCACAGGCTGCCAAGAGGTGTGGGGGAGTTTTCTTTACTGGAGAAATTCAGATCTGCCTGAACGTGTTTCTGTGCAACCTATGGTAGGGAACCTGCTTTAGCAGGGGGTTTGACTGGGGGATCTCCAGACATCCCTTCTGAACTCTATGTTCTGTGATTCTGTGATCGACAGGGATCGACTTAGTAGATACCTTTACAATATGTACCAGGACCCAGATACAAGGAGCTAGAGTACATGCCTGTGACATGGGTGTCTGGCATTTAAACCCTGTTCTGACTCACTTGGATTAAAACCTCAGCCCAGATCTCTGCTGTCTCTTTATGAGTGCCAGGCTCTTTTCAAGACAGAAAGATTCAGAGGCAGAGATCCCATAAACAGCAGCTGCGTGCCTGTTTCGTGGATGGCAAAGGAATTCTTGGAATTGCCAGTATTTTGCAAATTGGAGCAGCGTCACTAGAAGATGCAGAAAGCCCACAGCAGTTCAACAGGCTAATGGGCAGAGTCTTTTCTAAGATCTGGGAGTCCTGACTTTAATTCCATGTGCCAGACCCAGATGGGAACTTCCCATTTCCTGGAAGATAACCAATTGCCAAAAAGAAATGATCTCACCCTCGCTATGTTTTGGTAAGAAGAGTTGGACTTATTTTGGCTGCTACTTTCAACAGCAAGTTTAGAATCCCAGGAGACATCTATGCACTCAAGAGAAACTTGTCCTTCTCTAGAGCATCTCCTCCTGGCTTGCTCAAAAATTTGCCTTTTGATATTCTGACTGCTGGGACTTTCTTTCTTAAGCACCCAGCCTGCCTCATGCTGTGCATGCCGAGCCTGTATCTAAGTCAGATTTCTGTATCTCAGTGTGGCTCTTTGCTCCTAGAAGCTTGGGATACTTACTTTGAGGTGTGACACAAACAGGGAAGTCAGTGAGCAAAATTAGTCCAGGAGAAGAGAGGGCAACAACAGGGTAATTGATTTGTGCAGGAATTTTAGCAAAGTACCAATGCCTATCTAGTAGGGAGTGGCTGTCTCCAGAATAACTCCGTCCAGAGGCTAAGGTTACAAAGTAAATTGTTTATTTGATTTTCTTTATCCATATTAAAATTTACAAACACAGCGTGTCTTCCCAAGACTGAACACTTGCTCACATATTAAGGGAAAAGAATGCAAGAGGAACTTGGAAGACTTTATATAATAGCACCGTCTCATGACCTGCCATAACAATATTTTATTTGTCAGTCTTTTCTCATCCCTGTGTCTTCAAGCTTGGCTGGGTTATAGCATCAAAGGGAAGGAATAGTAATATCATAGCAGGTAAAAGAGAAGAGTGCTGTGCACAGTCTGCCCATCACCTCCCCTCGCAGTTACAGTAACCAAACAACCACACGTGAGAAACACACTGCCGTATGACAAGGGAATCCAGACGAGTAGAGCTGCTTCTCAGATATGGTATAAATGCTCCATTCTCATATGACAGCTGTAAGTCAAAATGCTTTATGAAGGTTAATTCAAGTAACGTAGTTCGTGCACATCAGTGCGGTCAGGGAAAGATTGAACGACAAAGCACAGAATTTAATCAACACAGGAAGCAGCAGAGCCATAAACTCATGGAACTCACGGATTCCAGAATTAAGGAATAAAGACCTCTTCTAATGCAACTACCTCCTACCTTTTCTTAAAGCGTGAGTTTCACACAAGTTTTGCTGCACAGCACTGAGTACATTGTCAGCTCTTTGCAAGTACAGAGCAGGATAAATTATGTCAACTGTAATCCCACTCCCTTGTCTCGAACTACTAAATCTATTGAAATTCAAACCTTCACGTTAAACTGACTTTGGTAAAGATAATTCTGAAAGTGGATGTTAAGCTGCACTATCTTGATACAGCTAATAAATATGTAATAATAATAATAATAATAATAATGACTAATAACGCTGCTCTAATAAGGATCTAATCCTACAGATCATTTTTATGAAAGCACTTTGATAATAATGATTATTTATTCTTACAATGCATTTTTCATGCTAGCAACTTCAAGTACCATGATGATTAATAAAGCTGAAGAAATTGAGAGATACATAAAGTAACAAGCTTATGAGACTGTCAATGTGCTGATCTTATTAAATAAACATTAACCAGAAAAATAGAGCTGTAAACGAGATGCTCCTGGGAGATGAAAAAAAAAACACAACAAAAAATAAACAAAAAACCCTTGAGGCTATGTCAGCAGGATTGAATTGACCTGTATATCAATGTCATTTCTGTGGCAATGATAAAATAAAATAAAATATTAATAAATAGCACTTGGTGAACTGTGGACCGGGTTGTCAGCTGGTATAGATAGGTGCATTGGCATTAATCTAAACCAGCCGTGCATCCACGTATTGAAAGATTCTACATATTCAAAGGAATGCAAAAACGTAAGAGAAATACCTCATATGTCTTGTCCATGCTGACTTCAGTGTACGGCACTATGGAGTTACACATTATCAATGTTCACACGCCCTGACAATGGCTGATACGTGTATCTGAGCTACTTGGATGCCCACTGAGATCTGCTGGGGCCTTTTGTCTGCTCTGACTAGGATTTAAGTACAGTAATGATGCCTCTTGCCTTCCTCTTCTCATCTTTGCTATGACCCAAATTAGGTTTCCATTGAAATTCACAGTGGTCTAATAGAAAGGATTCCCAGGCTGAAAAAAAAATACACTGGTAGTGATCTCTTTAGCAAAGAATTACATAGGCAGCATTTTGCCAGAATAGCTTAGAAAGGAGATTTCCTGTGCTGCCACAAATTCTAGCAGCAAAATAAATCCTTTGCTGGATGGCCTGTGCAATTAGAGAAGCGTTATCGTCAATACGAACAGTAGCGTCGTTTTTAGACACAGAACTTCGTAGTGTCCCAGAATCATAGAATGCTTTAGGTTGGACGGGTCCTCAAAGATCATCTAGTTCCAACCTTATGCCATAAGCTGGGTTTCTCCCTACTGGTTCTGGTTGCCCAGGATCCCATCCAGCTTGGCCTTAAATGCCTGCAGAGAAAGGGCATTCACAGCTCTCTAGGCAGCCTCTGCCAGAGGCTCAGCACCCCGAGTAAAAATGTTTTTGCTAACAGCTAAATTAAATCGCCACTCCTTTAGTTTAAAGCAGTTCCCCCTTGTCCTATCTCTACCAGACCATGGTAGTGATAGAAAAAATTCATCCTCATGAAGAAGACTGTGATTTGAGCTCCACAGCAGAGCCAGAGAAGTGCAGACCAACCTCAGGTGACAGCAAGGACTTCCCATGGAACTAGAACAGGGAGCAACTTTCTGCTTAAAAGAGTCCCCAGCTACCTGTACCAGAATACTCTCGTGGTGATGTGAAATCAGAGGAAATAGATTAGCTGACAAGCAAGAGAGAACTCCCCAAGTTTTCTCTGCCATTGGATATAAACGGAAATCATCCGTAGAGACTTGGTCATGGGCTTCACAGTGATGTCCACATGCTGGCATCAGGAAAGCAGAGAAAGGAGCCCTACAGTTTGGAAGGAGTCACATGGGGGTATCCAAACCTGAGGTATGAGAAAGGGAGAGAGGAACATGTCTTTGGAAGAAGAGCTGAAGGAAATTATTGCAAGGAAATTCTGCAGCTCTTCCTCTTTCTCCACTTCTTCCTCTTCGTAATCACGTTTAATTAGGCAATTTGGGAAACAGTCGCACAGAAAAAGATTTAAAATGGACTCCAGGTAAACGAACGACTCCAATGAAACAGGAGCCCAGCCCATGGCCAGAGAGAGTACAGCATGGCAAGAAAGAGCTGGCATGTTCTGAATACATACTGTGTAAACACTGCCTGAGGTTCATGCAAGTGAATGGAAGCAACTATCTCTTTGTTAAGGGGATGAACAATATTTCCACGTAAATATCGGGACTTGTCTCCAGCAACAGAAATCAAATCTGAATAGGAAGAGATCTTAGCAGATCTAATAGAAGCTTTCTATACTTCTGGTTGGTCCTTCTTTAAATTAATTTGTGAACAAAGAGAACAAAGGGCTGGATGTTTCTCTGGGGACAGTCATGTTTTCTAACTCGAGAGTAAATTATGTTGAATGAGAATACAAAGTCATAAAATATAATCAGGCTATTAGCTAGGTAAGGATTGTGTGGAAGATGCAGCGCTCCACAATGAATAGCTAATACAACGTATGATAAGTAGAGACAATAGAAATCAGTAGGAAGAAATTGGCATGCAGTGATTTCCTTCCCTGGGCCTCCTGCAATTTGCAGAACTCTGCAGAATTTCTTGGGCTGCTTGGTCAGCTTTTCTTTTGCTGAAATGTACTTGGATTTCAATGCTAACTACCATAGCTACAAAAGGAGGGTAGTTATAAAAGGTTGATTTGCAAAAATATTTATAAATTCAGTAGGTTTCTATTTTTAGATGTTCAATTTAAGGCTTCTTTTGGCTGCAGGCATCTGTCTTGTCTGAGATTTCTCTGTGGTGCTAACAGAAGTGAAGCTGAACTTGGATTCATCACGAAGTGGGAACTGGGGCTTTGAATCTAGAGAACACAGAACCAAGAGGAGAATCATAAACACACATTTTCTTTGCATATAGATGTTTCAGTGAGCATTCTAAAATAAGCCTTGAAATAATTACATGATCCGATCTGTGAGGTAGTGTAAATAAATGGTTATTTTATAAGGGATTTCCAGGCCAGAACCTGGCAGTAGCTGGTAAGAATAGGACAGGACATGCGTGTTGCACTCAGTTGTCCCTTTACAGCCTGATGGGAACCTGTGAGATTTACATTCCCTTTCATTTTGCCTGTATTTCGACAATGCATGGCTCAGTATCTGTGCTTAGCATTATGTGAAGTTGGTTAATTGTGCCCTGCACTTTCTGACAGTGCTTTCTTTCCTCGCAGTCCCTCTGAATTTTGATAGCTATCAGAACGTCGTCTGAAATAACGATTGGCGTTGGCTTGTGAGATGTTTTGTTAGGCAGGTTTGGATTGCTCAGAGAAGGTGATGGAAGAGCGGAGTATAAGGAGGGGATTCTTTAGGCTGCGAAGAACAGGAGCTGCTGGGGAGTTCTGGAAAAGATATTACAGAGCAGTGATTAGCAAAGCTTCTCAGAATATCACCTTGAGACAGGGAAATCAAGCATGAGAGAATTGGATTGCTAACACAAGTCTTTTCTAGCCAACTCAGAAAAAATAAAGCCAAGCTACAGACACAGTTTGTAGATGTTGTCCATGCCCAAAGGATCAGAGAATGATCAGCAGTAACAGGTATATCCTGAGCAAAAAGACCAGCAGAGAGTTAATGGGCGGGTTAAAACTTGGAGTCCTTAAAGGGGGGAAACAAGGACTGCGAGAGCTTAATCTCAGGTGTGTTTCCTGCAGTGAGCAAAGTGCAGAGCAGCCCCAGGATCACATGGAAGGCAAAATAAAGTGCAAGAGTGAGGTGGGAAGAAACTGGGAAAGCAGCTTCGTCTTGGCTCCAGCCATGTGGTTAATAACATGCTTGATTCTGATCAATTTGATATGCCTGCTGCAGCTTCTGTTAAACAGAAAATCTATCACAGGATATGAAATATAATTCTGTTTGTTCTTAAGGTTTCCATTTTTTCTTTTCTAGAAGGTTCAAAAGAGTATTTTGTTCATAAAAGTCAACACGGCATACTTGAAAGCACTAAAAAGTGAATTGTTTGTTTGTCCTCAGGGCAGGTGCTCTGTAGATGATCACAGTCAAGCTTTGTTGTTCTGCATTACAAAGTCTTCAACCTTGACCTAAGAGGACAATTCTTCCTACTTTATCTACAGCCCCCAAGTAAAACAGAAAAAAACCCAAAAAACAGAGAAGACAGAAAAATCATTCTTTAAGTTGGTGCTTTGTCTTGCTTCAGCAAAACCTTTGCCATTCAGACTCATATCCAAGTTTTCTTGCTTCCTGTTCTTGGCTGTTAACATTGAGGACAGCCTGGGTTTGAAATAGTGGCCTTTGAATGGTTAGAAATAGAACTGCAGAGTCCCAGGGGGGATGCAGCAGAGTTAATTACATGACTTGGTAAAATTCAGAGGAAACCTTCCAGGTAACATGTAAGGAATTGTACACATGTATATCTCATTTCAGTATGAAGGAGCTGGAGCACTCTTCTCCCTGCGCAGTCTGTTGACATCTTTACCCTTACACTGAGTGATGAGATACAGGTGGAATTATTTTTTTACATCAAGGACCTTTAGGAAAACATTTGTAACAGCAAAAGTTTGCAGTGGGTCTCCTCCCAGGCAAATATTGTACAAATCCCACATTCTGGAATTATTTCAAAAGAACAAATCTCTAAAAGATACAAGATGGTTTCTATTCATTGGTATGTAGAGAAAAGCAGTGCAGTGAATTAATTCTGCAGTCATCTGCCCCAGTATGGTCTGGAATATGATGAAAAAATGCACACCACAGCTCAAAACTGAAGGTCCAGAGGTCACTTTTGAAATCACCTGATCCCAAGCTAATTGCGTGACAGTCCCCAAACAGAAGTTAGCACAGCCTTCAGTAGCCACATCTAAACTTGCCTCTTGTTCCCATCCAATGCCCATTAGGAACCATGCCCCTATGCCACGGGAGGATTGGCTGGGAAAAGAATTAATAGGTTCCAGAGCCCTTGCTTCATCAGCCTGGAGAATGCCTTATTTCACTCTTTGCATAACTTCATCACTGGTATTTTGACCACTTGTGAGAATGTGAGAGCCTACTGTACTGCTCAATTCTTCGTAATTTAACCATGCTGCTAATTTAATTTAGTTAAAATTTCTTCCCAATTATCAATGGCTGCCTCTTGTGATATGCAAGCCAGTGAAAGTTTTGGCTTTTATGTATTTCTCAGCACAAATGTGGAAGTCATAAGCATCCATTAATCTCTGGAGGTGGTCTCAGGACTTCAAACAGCATCCAGAGATCTTGGGAAAGTTTTCTTGCACCCTTTGAAACTTCTAAGCTTGTTAAGGGGCTGAAGGATTGCTACCTTGCTACTACCAGTGTTTGTCTTGAGCTGGTGTTGTGCTTTGATGGACATCTTATTACAGCTGGTACCAGTGAAAATTTGATATCCATGAAAAGCCTTTTTTCGTATAAAAGCTGAATGTGGTAATTATCAATACATGGGGCTATCATGCCTACAGACAATATTCACATACAAGCAGGAGATAAGTCCTTACGACTCCTCGTGAAAGACAAAAACACTTCCCTGCTTTTCCTGCAGAGCCAGAATGGCGAGGAGTTACTCTTCTCTAGGACAAAAATAAATGACAGATGAGAGGGAAGGGTTTGATCCCAATGATTTCATGAGGTCACAGCCTGCAGAAATCAGCACACGAGTGCAAAAAAGACGCAGGGCTAAAGCCAGTTTGCACTGCATCTTGTTCTAAAAGGAGACTTTAGTTGAGCCCTTGGGTTTCGAGGAGTCAGAGACAGTTGGAACGTCTGTTTCTACAAAATACGGAAATTATGCACTGGATGCTTTTAGGTTCTTTTGATAAAACCTGCGTTTTGTCCCTGTTGCAATTAACAGAACACCCTCTCTCAGTTTACGCTTTGCGTCACCATGTCCTTTTCCAGGAGAATCAATATTGCAACACTGCATAATAATCTGGTGGCTGGCAGCTGGGCACCCGTGTGCTCAATGTTCAAACCCAGATATTAGAAGTGAAAAAGAGAAATGGCATCAAGGAAATCTCAGAAGTACCCTGCAACTTAAGATCTGAGGCCCCAGGTGTGTTACTTCAGAATTCTTGCAAGGTAACAGGCCTCCAAAACAAATCAGCTCTGCCGATTGTGAAACGCCCTAGAGCACATACTGGAAACATTTTAAAGTGGCAGATTAAAATCTCTAGTAACAAAGTTTTGGTCCTTTCCTTAAGCAATCCTTAAGCAATTCCACTCACAATTGCTGTGAAGAATTTGAGTATTCTGAAAATCTTCCTGCAGACCCCATCAGCATGCTTCCGATTCAGGCTGATCTTGCTTGTACTAGCAAAAAATAAATGCAACTGCACTGCCTAAGAGATACTTTGGTGCTTACCCAAAATTAGGCTCCAGCCGCAGACCTGGATATTTTTATGCTCCAAAATCCTAGGTTTGGCAAGAGCTCCTCTGGAACAAGGCTGGTACCGAGGTACAGTAACTCAGCCACACAGCAATTTCAAGTGTTTCTTCCACTGATGGCTACTGATGTACCCAATGTTGGTCTTGAATGTTGTCAGCATGCCAAGGGCAGTAAGGGCACAGCATCAAGAATACAACAACAGTTGTATGTTATGTCTCACTGAGCCATTTACGTGTGACAGTGATTAATCTTCAGTATGATTTCAGTCAAAAGAAAATATTTCTCATACGGAGCAAATGCTAAATTCAAGAACAGGAGTTGAAGTCACTGTGATTAATTCTCTTTTTCTGAGTTTGGAAACATCAGACACCTGCTCTGGGATTATCCTATTTGTAATGAACTGACTCTTAATCTCAATGACTGCATTTAAACAAAAAGCTTGGTATTTCATTACACAACAGCGTTACCAAAAATATTTAGTTGGTATGTCTCTCATAAACTCCATATAGTCATCATCCTCCTGTGAAATAAACCCCAGGCACGTTCCTCATTGACCTAATGCACGATATTTTGTGTGACACAAGGCGTTTTCAACCCTCAAACTGCTTGGATTTGCAGCACAACACAGCAGATGGAAAATGGGGGGCGTGCACATGAACTCAGGTGGTGCACAGTTTCCTATCAGAAGAAATAATGTGGTGGCCTTCCTCTGACTACATTATTCATTTTCATATTTAATTCATAAAAGACTTCTACTTTCCACAAGGTTTTCCAGACTTTGGAAGAAAGCAGCTCCAGAATCCTGACGTTCTCCTGCAAAATTCTGGTTGAGGTTGGCACTTAGAAGTAAAAAGCTTTATCTTAGAGACAAAGCCCGAAGCCCAAAGCCCTGACTACATAATGGCTGTAATGTTCAAGTACACTGTAAACAAGTTTGAATTTTTAAACCGCAGATTTGAAAAAGCAAACGGGTATCTTTTGCTTCAAACACATTCTGAGAAGGGCCGGATTCTGATCGATATGAAGCGTTAATGTAAATCAGAGGCAATTCCACAAAGTTAATAGAGATCACATTCCAAGCTCCTAAGCTTTTGCACACTGAATTTAACTATCTGTCATGCCTGCGAGGTTACAGCACAGACCTGAAAGAAGGTACGGTATAAGATCAGCGTTAAGGAAAGAGTTTCATTTAAAAGACCATCTTTTCCCATCAGACATGATAGGAGATTTATTATTCCAATATTATTGTTGAAACTGGAAGAGAGAGAAAAAATAAACAGGAACATATATTTTCATTTTATGACTGTGAACAACATTTCATTCTGTAAACATCTCCTGGTCTATAACATTTACCCAGTAAAAAAAATAATTTCAATACAGTCCTTATTGCTGGCTCGACAGAGCCTCCCCAGAACATTGTGTTAATGATTAATATGAAGTCAGTGGAATTCCACAGTTGCTGAGAGTCTTGTGCCCAAGAATGAACTGCATTGCTAAATCAGCAAAGACAGTTGTCAAGGTAACCTCTATGTAATCTATTTAACTGGCTCCCAAAACACCAATCAAGGTCAGATAACGCACTCAAGCACCATATGAACACACTCATACGGCATAAAGCTTTGTATCAAGACAGCAGGGAGGGAAAAACCTCATTAGGAAGTAAGGGGAAAAAAATAAATTCAGTTTTGAGAAGTGTTAATTGGGATTGCAGTTAGCTTTGTGGGGAAAGTATGCCACTCGTCTGAATATGTTTTATCTGCGATAGAAGTAATTTCACTCCAGTTCAGTCTGAGTGGAAACATCCTTCTAGCAGTGCTGTAAAAAAACAAAACTAAACCCCAATAAGTAAAAACATCCACTGATAAATTATTAATTTCATTTATTGTTTTATTAATGGCCAGGCTGGTATTTACGCCCTGACACACAGTTCTCGTTTTGTTGTGCTCTGCAGTGGGTTTTTGTTATTTGGAACAAACAGGATGCCAGCAGCATCTCGGGGCTGCTGGTACGGCTCCCCCCACCAGCAGGTCCTGCTCCCCCTGCCTCACCCTTCCCGTGGAAACTTCCCATCCTCCAGAGTGCCTTCTGGAAAGGAGAATGTCTGCCTGGATTTACAATCTGATGGGTAGCCTGAATTTGAAGTTGGATTGCAAGTATTATTTACTTTCTCTGCATTCACGTCTCTACAGCCATAACAAGGGCTGGCAAGAGTCACTGGGGTCTGAACTGATTTTTATTCTGACAATAGCTGTGCATACAAATCAACATCCTTTGCTTGATATTTACTGCTTTGCTCATCTTGGAAGCAAAGAAGAGTAAGCATTACGAGAATTAAAAAGTTCGCCTGTTTCCCTTGGAGCCTCTGTGCCTTTGTCCTCTGTTGGAGAGCTACAGTACTTTGCAACTTCTTACAGCATCTACTCCTCAATGAATAGCAACAAACATCCCTATGCTGCTTACAGGGAAAGTACATACCAAGGGAACTATTTCCTTCCTTCAGTTATACAGTGTCAGTGTCATGGAGCTGTGCTAAATCAGGACCCTGCTCCTGTTCCACACAGATGCCAAAAGGTCCTGCTGTAGAAAGGCAGAGCTAAAAATAACAGATGCAAAATCGCAAAAGGCAATTGCAGTCCAGACTAGATAAATATCTGAGTGCTCAGACAATATTTTTGACCAGTGCCATCCATACAAAAAAATCTGAATTCTACTTTAAATGCAAAATGGCTGCATGCATCATATTTTAATGAAAGAGTTGACCTGACCCTGAGAGCTGAGGTTTGCTTGCAACTCTGGTGGACTTGCAGACATGTAGCATTTCTCAGGATTTCCTCCCCTTAGCGCTGTGAGAGATCTGTATGCTTGTCTGCGATCTGTGCAGGATCCAAGGGCTATTAAATCCTGTTCTAGTTTAGGAAACGAGGAAGACAACTGTGCATTCTAGTCATCCCCAGTGTGGGAGGGTGTGACGATGCCACAGGCTGTGGCTTATCGTGTTGCTGCCTAAAGCAGCTGTGTAGGCCAAACCACACAGCCTTCACAGAGTCACTCCAAGGTCTGCTCTGGACCCAGCAAGGCCTGAAATAACAACGCTTCGAAGGTGCCTCCAATATACTTGAGAAAAACAGGTTTCAGGAGGGGACAAACGGTGTTGCATGTCTGGAGATCCAGCGTGCAGCCTGACCTTGCAGCTGCAGGGCAGATGTGTCCCCACACTGCACATCAGGACTGTGCCTCAAAGAAGCAAGAATATGGGTCATGTTGGACCTACCTTTCATCCTCACATGGAGTTAGGACAGATTCAATATGTACAGAATGAAGATCCAAATATTATTATTCGCTATTCCAGAAAATAACCATCGCTGTAATGAACACATTACCAATATTCATGGTCTAATCTTCAGGTGCAGTAATCTTCAGGTTCCATTTTGAGAACAAGAAAGAGGAATGGGCAGAGAAGGGATTTGCTTGAGGTCAGGTAAGACCTGACCAGAGCCAGAGATGGGCACCAAGACCCCAAACCCAACCCAGCTGAAACACTGAGGTCTCTGTCCTTAATGGGGCCACTTGAGATCCCCGAGCACCCACAGCACCTACTGATGTCAGATTTCTCTGGGAGGTGAGAGCACTCAGCACTTGTCAGGTGTGTTAGCATAACAGGAAGGCTCTTGTGCATCTTTTCAGCCTCTAGAGACTGCGACTGCTTTAGACAAGAAATTAGCAGCCTGTCTCTGGGTTTTGACATGTCAGACAGAGGGGAGGACTGACAGCTAATGAAACTCTGAGACAATTACAGTAACTCTCCCATGATGAACTGTAATCCACCCCTGCATCATTGGGTGCCAATATAATGAAAGTTGGACTACCTATAGCACATCTCCCTTTCTTCCACTACAAACACTAATTTGACAATGCAAATAAAGAGAATAGAGTATGAAAATGGAAGGAATGCTAATTTTCTAGACAGACTACGTTAGAAGATGCTGTATATAGTCAACTGATGTATGATTCTTTTTCTTGTCCCAGAGAGTATGTGGAAAGCCAGGTTTCCAAACCAAAAGTATATTCACTATAGTACTTAAACTAACCTTTCATTTCCAGGTGTCAGAAAGTGGTTCTGGGTTCACTATGGCTTGGACTTCTACATGTTTTTTAAACGTGGACCTAGGTTATCTTTGAAATCCATTTAATTTCAATTCATTACAACACCCTTCTGCTTTTTTTTTTTTTTTTAATAAATTGGGACTTAGAACTGTCAATATGACCTGTATCCAAAACCGTCCTCTTCTCACCCGGAATTGTTCCTGATTTCTTTGGAAATGTAGTGCAGCACATACAGCAGGCAGCTGTATCCCCACGTGCTCGGTGAGCTGTGCTGGTAGGAGATACTGCTCATTCCTCCTCAGAGGAAGGCTGTCGTAGTTCTTGGGGACAGCCCTGGATAAATATTCGGAAGGAAGATAAAGAAGCTAGGTCCTGGGTTCCAGGAATAAAAGTAATTTTAAAAACCATTCAAGTAAATATATATGAGAGTATCTCATCTGCACAAATTATTACAGTACAATCATGTTTACAGTTGTTTTGGTTAGCACTGCTGATATGGAAACCATTTCTGGAAGTTACTATCTGTAAGCACGTTCCTATCTCCATGAAAACACCACGCTTGCAGAGCTTAGAGATTTTTATTACTTCTTTTTTTCCAGAGAACAAATCATCCTGAATAACATTTCTTGTTTTCTTTAAAAAATGAAGTTTTTTAAAAGGGCTTCTGATTTATTTAGCTTTATTCACATTTCAAAGTGAACTTTAAAGGCTTGGCTTCCTTATTCCTGATGCCAACTAAATGCTTTGGAGGGCACTGAACTGGATCCAAGTTGCAGGTTTTTGTGTCTCTCACCCTTCCAACGTACTGTCAGAGCTGTATTCAGAAAATTCCCAGTCCTGGAGGGGAAGGGATCCCTGCAGACTTGGCCCTGGGCTTGGCAGTGGAATCAACACCATAGCTTCTTGCATCTCCAAAGAAGTGTGAACTAATCTGTGCACTAAGAAAGGATTTACAAGATGGACTGTAACAGCTCCTAAGGTAGCTGTTACTGTCTGTGTGTTGTTAATGTGTTTGCAAGATTAGTATTAATTACCCAATAAGGGATGTATCTGTTTTGAGGGCTTGTAATACGTCCTTACTTAATATTAGTTAAATAACATGCAAATGAAAGAACATATTGCATAAGCAACAAAGCAATTATTTGAAGGGTCCATAATAAATACATCTGCTTTGCAGGACCTATTACAGGTACGTATTTATATACCCCTCCTAGAGCTGTGATTACAGAAAAGGGCCCACAGAGCAATCGTGACTCCTACCAGCAGGGCCCAGTTGGACCCCAGCAGCCAGGTGTGCAGCAGCAAACCACAGCACACAGAGGGGACAAGCTGCTTTTCCTACTGCAGTTCACCGTGCTCTGGAGGGGCTGGGGCTGGGCATGGTTCGTTCCTCTGAATCACAGCAGACCACAGCAGCCACTTGTACTAATTCATCTTCATTTTCTGAAGGGAAAAAAAACAACCAGCACGCATGACACTCAGGCAACTGTCTAGATAAAAATGTTCTTTTTATCTCTAGAAACCTCGGAGACTGAAATTTCCTTTCAAGAGTAACAGACGGCTTAACTGCTCCAGGTAAAGACTGCACACGAGTCAGTGACAAAAAAGGGTTGCGTAGTTTTTTTGTAACATAAATCTCCTCCAAACCCACCCCTGTAAACAGTAATAAGAACATGCAGGGCTTTTTAATTGAACATTGAACTCAGAAGTCCCATTACATTCACAGTACAGTATCCAGTTAATACATCCTCTGGGTTTTTTTCCTTTGTCCCACCCACAGAGATGTTACAAATTGGATTTAAATTAAATTTCAGTCTAAACACATACATTCAATCATAACAAAACAGTGACAAATTAGCTTATTCCATTTAAACTCATTGTATTCTCAGCCTGAGTACCTCCCACTCCATCCCAGAGCCCATTTCCCAGAGGTCAGGTATGTGCAGAGCAGACACACAGATGTGTGTAGCTATTAGCGCGGGGATTGGTTTGATTATTACATGAGATATCAGATTAAACTGCACTGCATTCATGAAAGCTTTGAAGAACTTGGGGGAGAGTCGCTTTTATTACTGCATGAGTAAAGGGGTGCAAATGGATGGATGTGACCACAGAGTGGCTGTAGGGAGAAAGTGAAGTGTGTAAGTGCAGTGTCTAAGTAGCTACAGCTGCTCCAGAAATACCCGTGTGCATTTTTTTCTCTTTCTTATACACAATCTGATACTAAAAGAAACCTGACTGGCAATTTCCTTTTTAACAGAAACTGTTGTAGGTCTGTTTAAACTGCTCCCCATTAGCTACCTTTACTGCACAGGGATAACCTGCAATGAGATTCCTGACTTTTCTTCCCCACGGCTGGGCCCTTGCTAGTTTTAGCACTTAAAGAAATTCAGAATGGGTCAGGTGTGGAGAGAACAGAGTGAATTTGATACCACTGCTGAGAGAGCTTGGAGAGCTTCCAAATCAATCAGTCTCGGGGGTGGGGGGTGGGGGGGCCAAAAAGCAACAGGCGTGAAAAAAAGATCCGCAGTGTTACCATGGCTAAACATCAACTGTGGTGAGATCAAACACTTGTGAGGCCAAGGATATTGAGACTGCTATTTGTAAAGGAAAAAAGCCATCGTTCCAAGATTGCAGTGCAATGCGTTTAGAAAATAAACATTCTCAATTTGTGGCAGTAAATAAACTTGCTTCTTTTTTCTAGTTTCTATAGTCTTTGTGCATTGAAGGTATATCAGAAAGAATTCAGGTCTCATTTTCAAAACAGATTTCCAAAACCAGCAGGAATATCGTGTCCCTAAGTGGAGATGTGTCTTAACTATCAACTGGCCTAGGGTAGTTAATCACAATTGCTAACAAACAGAAGAAAAAAAAGAAACAATTAAAAATCTAATTGGTTTGAAGCTTTAAATCCCATCCCAGCGTGCGTGTTCATTGCTCTCTGTACTACCCCAATCCAACCAAACCATGTCCCTTCTCTCCATGGGCCACCTGACAGCAGCTGCAGCCATGCACAAACCTGCAGCTTCCAAAACTCATGCTCCAAGTTTAACTCAGATTGAATTCTGCCGGATACCCAGCTGTCACAGCCTTCATGGAAGATGCTAATAGCCTCACAAGAAGGGCTCAGCACCTCTCTCAGCTGGCAAGGAAGGAACATTTCTCTCCCTCTTCACATTGAAAGAACAGCCAACAAGACCACTTAGTGGTCTTCATCTTTGCTAATACAGGTGGATCTTCTTACTGTGTTAGGAAATCATAGAATCATAGAATCACAAGGTTGGAAATGACCTATAAGATCATCCAGTCCAACCATCTTCTCGTTACCATTGCTACCACAAGCTACTGAGCCGTATCTCGCAGCTCCTCATCCAGACGCCTCTTGAACACTCTTGAAATTGGATCTACTTGACTTGGATCTACTGGTGAACTCCCTCAGCAAATGACAGCATGGATCAGCAAGTAATTTAAAGGAGTCAGAAGCCCGTAAGATGCAGTTGCTGCACAAACTTTGGCTTTCACACTAGATCATCACGTGAAAACCCTCCCATCTTTTGATTCTGCAGCTTTTGTTAGCTTTCGTGAGCTGACTGGTACCAGTTGAGTAGATTCTCAACTAGAGATTTGGAGCCAGACTGCTCCATAAGTGCTCTCTACCATCTGCTAGCACAAAACATATCCCCAAACCTGTGTGGTATGATAACCAACAGGAGGGTTTGCTACTATGGCAGGTATCTGGTAGCCTGGTGGCCATGCCAGCCCCACTGCACACGTTTAAGAACACCGAGTGGTGCTGGTCTTTTTGTTTGAAACTGAGGAAAGGCACACAAGCACGGATCACTTTCTCACCAATAAGTGTTCAAAGCTACAGTATCTTAAAGCCTGTTCTATACAAGGCCTTCCTAGTAGCGTTTGAGGCTGCATCATTTGCAGGAAAAAATACTTCTGCTCTATGTTCTTGCACCTTATAAATCAAATGCAACTGTAGGAAAGCAGGTGGTCATAAATGAACAGATGAATCAGACCCATAATGCTCATACATTAGCCCAGACCCACTCATCATGTTGTCTGTGATTAGACACAGACATCAGGTCAATTTATTTGGGCTGTGTGTGGCTGGCAGGTAGCATGTGTGGAGAGCTGGGAGAGAGCACATGTGAGGAAGATAGCAGGGCTTGCGTCACAGGGAAACACTTCCCCGTGGTCCTTGCTGCTGTGCTGCCACTGGGGCCCCAGGAAGAAACTCGAGGGATTTCTGGAAGGAAGAGAACTGTCTGATGGAAGAGAAGTAGGGTTCCTGGGATGGCTGGAAATGTTAAGGTAGGCAAGAACTGACAGCCAGAGATGGGGAAGGGATGTCTCCTGGAGGTAAAGGAGATGCTGTGGGATGGGATCGGTAAGGGGGGAGGAAATAACCTGAGTGGAGTGAAGGGAGAAAGACTGAAACTGGCATTGATAAACTGCACCATCCAGTAGTGTGTCCACAGTTTGAGGCCAAGTGCGCTGGGAAACCTCAGGCACTGCAGGATGTGTGTCTGAGCAATGATGCCAAGCTCAGACCTGCAGCAGACCTGCAGCACAACAGCATTTCCTGAGCGGCGCTGGCTGAGCTGGGCAGTGCAGCACTGCTCCTGGGATGGGCCGTCGGGCACAGGAAAGTTCTGTGTGGGGTCTGAGGACCACTAAGGAGATCCAGAGGGCAGCTTGGGAGCACGGCCAGTGCCTGTGGCTCGAGCTGTGCTGGGCAGGAGCTGGCTGTCCGATCTTCCCAAAGACACTGGGCATTTCCTGAGGCGGCGGCACCGACGGCGCTCTGTGTCCCAACGCTGAGAGAAGGGCTTAATCTTGCAAAGCTTAACTGACGCAAGTGACCCTCACTGCTAGCGGCTGGAACTGCTCCGGCACACACAGGTCACACTGGCAGGAGCCGGCCGGGTCTGGCCTCCCTCGGTGCCGAGGTCAGATCCGTGCGGGTTTTAATTAAAGGACAGAAAAGGAAGCAGAGTGGTGTGAGTTAAAAATCACCGCCAGTAAAAGCCAAGTCTTTTAAATATTCTTGAAGATTGCGTGAGTATTCCTGCCCCAAGGAGGTCAATGAGATTATTCATAGAAGGAAAAACAACTTATACGAGCTATGGTTTGCAAGGCACTTTACCAATTACATAAACAGATTTCTGCCACTAAAGCCTATAAAATACTCAGGACTATTCAATTAAAATATTTATTTCCAAGATTAAAATAATAATAATAGTAAAATCCCAGAATATTCAGAACTGCAGATCGGAAGGGGGAAAAAAGAAAACTGCAAGAGCAATCTCCATTCTTGAATTGCTGTTGACAAAAAATTGCTTTCATTCTTAAAATCCTATACTCACTCTTCACTTTCTGTTTTTTTGAAATAAAGAGACTCTTAAATTAAGCGCCAGGATTTGCTCAGACCCAGAAGAAATACGTCTGATTACAGAACTGCTTACATTGTTAATGAAAGAAAACCCTCACTGTTTTTCATGGCCGCAAAAATCCCCCTGCTTTGGGATAGGATAAGGTCCTTTATGATGTTGATAAAGCACTCCTCTTGGAGAAAAGGAGGGTGCCATCAATCAACAACATTTGTCTTCGGCTTCTTTTGTTGACATCCCAATATTACAACAGCAAATCATAATCCTGGAAAAGTAAATAGACTCTAGGGAGAAGAGGCTATAAATTGGGCCTGCCTTGATCAAATGAACTCCATCATGAAGGTCTGTTAAGCACTGAGTGTTTTACTTTCTAGCAGAACATTCAAATTGAAAAGCCATTAGGTGGGTTGAATCAGAGCTAGGGAACACGGAGCCAAAGTTAACAATTAGTAGCAGATCATTCTGATCATCTGTGATGTGTCTTTTTCTTCAGCCACTATTAAGTTTACACTGATAATTTCTTTTCTTTTTTTTCTTCTTTTTTTTTCCTTTCTTTCTTTCTTTCTTTCTTTCTTTTTTCTTTTTTTCTTTTCTGTGATTTGAAAGATTTCTTTAAGGGCAAAATTCAGGCTTCATATAAGCAGACATGACTCCGTTGCTTTAATGAGCACTAAAGGCCTGTCTATGTAAGAGTACTGCTCCAGATTCAGCAAAGCCTGTTATGTAAAACAATTGAGGTACCTCACTGAAAGTGGCAATACTTCTGTTATGTTTAAAGTGGGTTCATTGTGGTTTAACTCATTGGTCAGTTTAATGAAACTGAAAGCTTCCCTAGCAATTCCAAAGGAACGCAAACAGAATCTTGCACAAAAAAAGGAAGTTAAGCTGACGCAACTTGACGTGCATGTAAAACTTTTGTTGTTCCTTCAGCATAAAACAGCCAGCCCATTTTTTAATATCTTTTTCTTTTTCCATCCTAATAACTTCAATGCTACAAGTTAGCCCTAGTTTCCAAAACCAGCTGAAATGTTGTTCTGTTATCACAAGAAATTATCATTACAACTACCTTTCTTCCCTATGCCTACTGGTACACACAGGTAGCATGTTCAAGATCCAGGTGTGAAATAACATTATTATTGTTATTATTATTTATCAATTTCCAAATGAGACAAAAACGAAGTACTCCTCTGTGCCTCTGAGGTGTATTCTTGGCACAAGGAATAAGATCTAAAGGAGGATAGCTTACCTCATGATGTTCAAGTTTTCACACTATTTACCACAGCTCTTCCAGCTGCCCAGGTGTCAAAAATAGAGCAAACTGCATTGTTCAGAAAAAGTAACTTCGGCAGGTCTGGTTTACTGCGGCTGATTCATGTGACAGCATAAACAAATCACTCTTGTCGAAGTCTATATTGAAAATGGAGTAAATTGATTGTGGAGTCAAGTGCACTGGTAATTGCAGGGAGTATTGTGATTTCATTTGTAAAACTATTGCAAAGAGGAAAAAAAAAACCCGACCACCCTGTCTTTCAAAGCTGGCTTCAATTTTTGCACTAGTCAGACTAGATGAATATGCTGTTTAAGAGCATACTGTTATTACCAGCACTTTCCCTATGCAATCCTGTTACTGTGTATTCAGGGAAGTAACACGAGAAATCCCCGGAGATCTTTTGTACAAATATACAGTGGAGATCAACAAGAAATCCTACGAGCGAACAAAACACTCTGTATGTGTTTTCTTACTTCTGTAGCAGCAGAACATTATCGCTGATTAAAACACCAGCATATCATTCAGCTTCTTACTGGAACTGTTTTTTATGCTTATGAGGAACTACAAAAACAACATTTATGATAATGGGGCTTTTCAATTCAAGTTCAAATTATATAATCTCTGAAGTCATTGTTTTCTTCCTCTTTGGGGGATAGAGCGAGTTTCTGGGAGTATGCTTTAACTGACAGCAGCTGAGTTTCATATCTATGAATAAAAACCAGAGAGATGTAAACTTTGTGAAGAGAAGCAATACCAAAACTCGTGTGTAATATATCCAGCACAGCTAACGATCCTCAGAGCAGAGAAAGTGAAGCCAATAAGTTATGCTAGACAGCCACTTACAGAGGTCTTCTGGGGTCATGTTTACTAATCTCTCTCTCGCTCTCTGTCAGGGTGCTCTGAAGGAGCACAAAGCATGCACAACACAAGGTGGATGAACACTGAATTATTCAAAACAGTACCTTCACATTTTATAGAAAAATAACACACGTTAAATTTAAAGTGCGTTTAACCAAAGGGTGAATTATGAACCCCACGCCTTTGGTATGCCGTGAAGACGACAAGCGGGACAAGGCTTGCGAATGGGCTTGTCCATTTTGCAACGATTCGATTTAATAACGTGCCCCCGTTCTCTCCAACCACTTGATTTGGTACAGCCCTTTGGCTTAAATTCCAGATGCCTCTTTTTTTTCACCCCCATACACAGAAGGTACAAAATCTTTTGTTCAGATATCCAAGGGAAGAACAGTTCTGTCCCACAAATATTCGCCTTTTGTGTTCGTCTCTAAACTTCATCAGGTCAACATAAATTAGGGAAACAGAGCATTAAATTCCTAAAATCAATAGCATGTACATAAATCGACATTCATTACTTTACAGAGATTTCCAGTTTCTCCTTGATTGATTAAAGCTAGGGGTTGAAAATAAGTGCTTTTCCCCTGCCTGGAGAAATTCCCAATTGTCCATGCTGTGAACCTTCCATTATGAGACATGAGACAGCGGTAGCAGTACATGGTTCATTTCACACCGCCACAAAATAGACTTGTCATTCCACAATCGAAAGTAAGGAACCTGATGGAAGAGCAATGTGTCAAAAACTTGTCAAAAGAGGCTTGTGCTTAATGACAACTGAGAACAAGGAAACCGTATCTTGAGGTTTACAATGGCTAGCATTCCCATGCAGACAGTAAAACAGAAAAAAATAGCTTGCTGGTTTGTAATATGTTTGAATGTGATATTGAACGGTAATTCATATTTTTCAGCCTAATTAATTTTGATTCCACATTAATTTATGGAAGATAAATATTTACATTACAATTAAATTAACTAATTTATAACAGCAGAGAAGCAAAAACACTTGAATAAGAGCTGCCTAAATTAATACTCCAGGAAAAAAATTCTCTGCACTAAAAATGCTGGAAAGCTCATGCATGTACAGTAATCTATTATTAAGGCTACTGTATTCTAACATGATAAATATAACAAATTGATCTTTTGTAAGAATTATGTTAGACCTAAGAAATGCTAATGTCACATTCTGCGGCACAGCGGAGCTGAACCAATTACATGAGAAGATAATTCGGCCCTTCACACTTGTAGAACATCATTAGTAGGAATTCCTTCAGAGAAAAATACATTTTGGGGGGAATACTTTGCAGGTAGGTGATGCTTTTCAGGTGTTTATGTAATGGAGACGGGGACATAATTTCTTAAACTTCAAACATGGAGGGCAGTTCCACAAATGTGGATTATAATCACTCTGAGGTGACAATATTGCTGTTTTATTGATAGTTACTGAAGCACATACATGTTCATATGGTGAATATGTCTGGAGTATTTTTTCATGGATGGACTCATTATGATGGGCAAGGCTTCAGAGGTTCATAAGAATTCTTTAGGATTCGTTAGAATTCAAAGCACGTATAGCTAAAAAGCTAGGCTACCATTGCCACTAAAAAGGACCTAATGTTAGATCTCCACTACATCCTTTGTCTAACATAGGCTGTAAAGCAGGGACAGCCTTCTTTCCCTCACAGTGTATTTTTGCTTTTACTCTGTGTGTAGAAAACTTTCCAGAAGTTTATCTCAGACCTTCAAAAAATCTTGAAGTTTGTATCCTCAGTGTCAAGTTTAGACCAAGACATATGCAGACCAGATCACTTGCCCCAGTCCCAATGGGAACCTGCACTGGTAGCAGAGCAGAGCCTTCAGAGCTGCAGTTTCACAAGTGACACAACACTTCCTGCCGATCTTTAAACGTCCATCGGCTCACAACGTCTGTGAGATCTCTCATTTTCATAGGGTTTATATTGCCAATTTGCTGCACGATGCTCCAGCAGCACAGGAGAGGATTTAAGGATGAGCAGAGTAGGTGCTGGACTTCTCAGGAGTCCTTTCTACCCTAAAGGAAGAGGAATGTTTGCTTGCAGAACAGCCCCTTCATCTCCATTTGTCTCCCATAGTGTGTAAGGCAGAGTCAGTTTTCACAGAATCACAGAATCATAGGGGTCAGAAGGAACCACTGGAGTCCTTCTAGTCCAAGCCCTTGCTAAGGCAGGTTCCCTGCAGGAGGCTGGCCAAGGATGCCTACTTGAGAGCAAACACCCTGCTGTGACAAGAGCACTTGGTTTAGAAAGCAAGCCTGACGTAGCGATTGCCACCAATTTGTATTTCATCCAAATCAGAACAGGCAAAAAGTGTCCTTACAAGTTTCAGAAAGTATAAACAGTTTACAGAAGATGAATCATCGTGGAGATAGTAAACATGCAATTTTTATTTTCTGAAATATATCACCAATGCAAAGAAAAGTCACTGAATGGTGGGGGGTGATGCAGGCCCAGGCTGGTGCCCAAATACGCACGGTGACATTAGCAGTGGATGACAACGACCTCACTGACCCTCAATGTATCAAGCACCAGCAGAGCCCTGTGTGCTCTTGTGTCTGGACTCAGTTGAGCGCAGCTGTGAGCTCTGAACGAGGGCTAGGCTGGAATGCTGGCAGCAGATCTTGGTGCCCATCTCACAGCATCACCAGCATTTCCCCAACCCTGCCTGTCTAAGGCAGCAAGAGCCTCACATTGCCTCACAGCAAGAGCAGCAGCTGGGGCAGGAGGTGGCAGCTTCAAGGCAGGATTGCTCTCCTGGGGCTCCACTGACTCCCAAAGAGGAGGGCTGGCAGCATTCCCTGGGGTTTGCCCTCACCCCACAAGATGTAGCCCTGGCAGCGGCACTAGGCTGGCAGCCGTCGCCAGACAGAGCATGGCTGGGAGGCCAACATCGACGTCTTAGTCTGGTTCTGAGAGAAAATCAGTGAAAAGAAAGAAAAAATCTTGGTATTGTTAACAAGGTCAGTTGAGGTTTCTGTCCCTGCCCATGCTGATTTCTCACTCTGCTTGTTCTAGGGAAGGCCGTGGAGCTGTATGTTTATTTACACAATTAGAAACCAGCCAGTCATGACAGTGCTGGCCTTTTTGCAGCCTATGGAGTCCGTGACACTTTTCTGGAGCCCAGAAAGTGAGGGGCAGGAGTGGATTTTATCCCCAGTGACCCACTTAGAGGGTGCCTTTGGCAGTTTCTGGAGTTGTAGGGACAAAGAGCTCATGTGGAAGGAGCAGCAGGAAGGGGAGCACATCAATTCTTGCCAGATCTAAGTGTTCACAAGTGGAATAATAAGGTTTACATACATACATCTCCTAATACGCAGTGGCGCTGAACAGTACCTACAGTGAAACAAACATTGTTAAGACAGCAAGTAACCTGAAACTGGTGTCGCAAACTATTTTCTGAAGGATAATTATAACTTCAGGATGAACTGAAACAGAATCTAAAAATGCAAGGCCAAAAAAGCCTCGAGATGAACTAAAACAAGCAAGCATACTATGCTTCCTTACATTATTTCCTATCTCTCTTTCCGGGAAGGATTTGATACTAACCTAACGCAGAAGCCTCTAATTAGCCTTTAATATGTAGATCCACTGCAAATACGTGATCAGATGATTCCTGCTACTGAGCACCATGGGATCTGATAGGAAAACCCAAGTCAACCTTTTTTGGAAAAAATAAAAACGAAGACTGTGACGTGGAAGAACTTGAAAAACATCTGTTTAATTCCGGACTTTTTCTGCAAACAAAGATTCACAGAAGTAACAAGACTGGCAAGAAAACTAGGAATTGGAATCAAACATTATAATTGAATTCTAACACCAGCAAATACCTTGAATGAAAGGCAGAAGGCTGTGCTGCCCCATATTCAAGATTAAAGAAACTGCAGCCGCTGTGCGCTACCAGAGCATGCGCGTCTGAGTGTGGGGAGAGGAGGGCAATGGCAATGCTCTCAGCAGCATTTCCTCTGTCCCTGCTTTGAGCCACCTCATTTTTCCCTTACTGCACACACTAAATGGCGTATTTGATTAAAAGAAATAAATAAACCCAGCCATATCTAAAGGAGAATTTGCTAATTGAATAAACTGATTATTTTAAGGGCATTTACAAATCCATTCAAAAACCATTCACCATATCATGAAGAAAAAAAATTCCTATTGGTGTCGGGAATTGTCCTTAGGGAGATACAACTCTAAGCCTCCCAGCAGTGCGCTGCCAATGTCTTTGTTCTTGACCTGACCTAAAAAAGCGCTCTCTTTATGAGTCACAGAGGATTTATTTTCTGCCTTAGCATAGCCCCCGCTTCTTTTAGGCAGAAAATGACACTTTTGCTCAGTTGAGGCAAAGGACCTTTTTGTGATGGGAGTGATCGTCCACGAGGACAGGCTCCTGTGCTGGAGCCACCAGTGTGGTTGAATTCAGGAGCACAACTGCCTATTTGCTGCAAAGTTTGTTCTTGTGAATGGCAGTGGGGTTTGGAGCTCCTTCCTACTTTCCTAGAGCAATTTAAGCCTAAAAAGGAGGGTTTTTTTTAAGAATGTTTTCCAAGATACTGATTTTGTGTGTGAAATTAAGTATTTGAATGGTGATTTAGGTCCTTAACTTGAATAAATCACTTAAGACCCTAGGATGTTCACAGGCCTGCTTTCACTTCTGTCAACTGAGAGCTTGGTTATTTGAGAATTCCCTCTTCTACCCGGCTTTACCTGATAACTTCTCCTTTAAAATGTCTCAGAACAAAACTCTGCAGTCTACATACCCAGTTCTGTAACTTGAGGAGATTTCTACTTGTCTGCAGGGAGACACTTCATGATCAGGTCATCAAAGCTTATGGTTAGGAGCTTGATGGTTCATAGAAAACTGAAAATATGTTTCTTGATAGCATTGGATAAAAGCAGAGCCTGCAGCCATGGCCAGGAGGTGCGGCGCTGAACCTGTGCCCATAGAGGGACTGAACGCAGTGAGACCAGCTTCCCTACACACAACACACGGTTATTATTGACGTGTCCAGAGTGCTCGGGAGATCTGAGTCTTTATGATGGCTGTGATAAGGCACTGTAGTGCTTCTAGGAATTCTTCTGTAAAACAGAAACACAGTTCAACACAGATCAAGATAACTAAGGCCAGGACTTCGCTGGACTTCTGCTAAGGAAAGCTTTGCTGATCTGCAGCAGCATACATCAGCTGAGGAAAATGATCTTTTAAAAATTACGGATTATTTGATTGGATTTACTGAGCATCTTTCCTTCAATTCTGTTTTTTCCTAAGCAAAGTTAAATTTCCATCTCTTCGATAAGTAAGTGTTGGTTTAATTACAAAAGTTGGCACCTATTAAAAAATGTAATCCTCATCTCACAGTGTTGAATTATACTATCTTCATGTTGATTTCTTTAAAAATCTGATAAGATTCTAAAGCTTTTAGTGACAGATAAAAGATTGAAAACAAATCAGAAAACATCTTCAAATACTCCAAAGACAGAAGAATAGAAAATTGAATAACTTTATCTTCAAATTCTCATGATTTTTAAGCCAGCTTGCAATTTGATGAGTTGGAGCAATTAATTTTGTGTATATAACTAGTAGAGATTAGACTCCTATCGGGGTTTCAGGGGGCACACGTTCCAAATGCTAAGTAAACAATACTGTGCCAATCCTTCTTCCCCTCTTCTCATCCTCCCATTGGGTTTTTCAAGCTGATGTTTAAAAAATAAAATGCTAATGCTCTTTTACCTATTTATATAGAAAGGCCATTTTCTATCATTCCGAGTAAAAGCATACAATTACCATTTGAAATATTAAGTCACTTTCCAATTCATGCCATGTGAGAGTTAAGTTTTGTCCTGCAAATGGCATATAGACATATGCTTTTCCATTGATTGCCAGCATTTCCTTCAAAACCAGTGTGCTGGGGACAAGCTGAGAACGAGATGAAGGAATCTGGGATGTGGGTGAGGCTCGGCGCTTCAGTGATGCAGAAATGCAGCGTTACAGCTAAGTTGCCATTAGCCATATCTCCACTAAAAGGTGAAAAGGTAAGAGTTAAGCACGATGCAGCTTGTGCTCTGCATGTTTTCCACCCACGCTGCTGGCTAACAGCCCTTCTAGAGCCCAGCTTTCCTGCTGCTCAGGACATCCGAGGGCAGGATGCTTGCTGCTGGACTGAAGGCAGCTCCTGCTGTCCCTGACCCCTCGTGCAGCATGGCTGAGATCTGCTCTCTGATCTGCTCTCTGCCATGGAGCTGTGCCCCTGGGTGCACTCTGGAGCTCTGCATAAACCCACACTTTTGCATAGGCTTGTGCATGAACAGCGCTGCTGAGGAACAAGTTTGGACTTGCAGGTAGGCTCAGGGAGGTGTTTAAGCACTGGTGGAGGTTGTCGAACACAGCGTGAGAATTCAGTTTAGTCTTGCTGGCAGCAAGAGGTGCGCACAGAAGCATAGGGGAGACTCCAGCTCCAACAGTACCCAAACACACCGTCCCACTGAAGTCAACAGGAGCTTTGGGTTTGAACTTTTTTCTGTTCTATAATGACAAGAAGTTTTTTTCTATATGCAGACCAGAAAATTGTAGAATCATGGAATGGTTTGGGTCGGAAGAGATCTTTGACATCATTTATTTCCAGCCCCTTTGCTCTTGTCAGGTTGCTCACAGCCCCATCCAGCCTGGCCTTGAATGCTTCCAGGGATGGGGCATCCACAGCCTCTCTGGACAATCTATTCCAGTGTCTCACCACATTCACAGTAAAGAATTTCTTTCCAGTATCTAGTCTAAATCTGCCCTCTGCCAGTTTAATGCCATTTCCCCTCGTCCCATCACTACATCCCCTTATAAAAATTCCCTCCCCAGCTTTCCATTGGGCCCTCTTCGGATACTGTAAAGCCACTAAAATGTCTCCTCAGAGCCCAAGCTCCCCCAGATGCAAACTTTCCATAGATTGGCAAGTATGAGTAAGCTGTAATAACACTCTCATCACATCTTAGTGCTGTGTAGTGTTACTGAATGGGACTTATTTCTAGGAGTATGTCCACCATGCTCCAGCTTAAGGAGCCTCTATGCCCCCAGGTTCTTTGCGACACTGTTCTTTGCGAGCAGCGTTTGCTGACTGGGGCTCTAAGCAGCTGTCCACATGGTTTTCTGTGCTCATGCATCCCTTACGAGTACACGTGATGTGAGACATCATTTAGTCTTTATGTATTTCTACAAAACTAAAAAATTTTTCTTTGCTGGATACCTCTTGCTTAATACGGCGTGGACACAGCAGTGCAAAGTCAGCTTTCGTTAGATTTATTGTCCCTTCAAAAAGCATCCACATTACATACCTGAGAGGTTACTTTCCTGTAGATTTGTGCATTAGGAAACTGATGTTTGATAACTTGAGTATAAAGTAAATCTCCCTTAACTAACAATATCAGAAAAAAATTCTAATAAGAGCTTCCAGGAAATATCCAATTCAGTGCACAAGGATTCATTTTTATCTCTACATTACAATACTGATAACTCTGAGCAAGAGCAGAATGCCTCCGTTGATAGAATAACACACACTACCTTCTCTTACTAGCCATTTGCTTTATTTTCTTCTTCTTGCTCTCTGGACAGATAAAGGGCATGATACTAAACTGCTCTGCCATCTGGTCATACAGTTGTTTGTTACTACATAAGATAGAACAGATGTTTCAAAGTGATATGAGAATGCAGTCTAATAACTAAGCAAAATACACATACCTTACTGAAGGCTATTTATCTAGGAGAAAATATTTCACACATTTGTGTGTTATAAGATGCTTTAATTAGGTTATTGTATTTGCCTGTCACATTGTACTTGCTTTGTACTAGAAACAGTCTTATTAAAGAGAAAGACTGTCTTTTTCTACGACCAAGGTTCTTGATATTTAGGGAAAGATTAAACAAAGAGAACAAACTGCCTGAGCATTTCTTTGACATTCTGACACACGATTTCCTAAGCCAATGCTCTCGAGGTGAAAGCTAAGAAAAGCAGAGAATGAAGTGCTTTGCTTCTCCTACTCCCTAGCCAGTAATAAGCCCTTTCATAATGAGAGATAGTCAACGATATTTCACTCCATCAGAACCAAACACAAACCGTCCCCTGCAGAGCCAACAAGTCTTTTCAATTTTCCACCCTTTTAGTACAGGTACTTTTTAGGAATGACTTAGAAGAGGCCTACTCAGTGCTCAGCCATCTGGCCATATCCAAACCCCCAGATGCTTTGTCTCAGAGGCTACAAAATGAATGGATTTAAGGCAAGCAGAAAGAAAAAAAAAAATAGGTGCAGCATTCTTGACTATGAACTGTACTGTAACAGGTTACTCTCACCAATTCAGAGACATCCCTCATGAATTCTAAAGTGAGTTTCATCTAAGTCCTTCATTTTCCAGGATGGCAGCCACCAAGGGACTGCAGCAGAAAATGCACAGCTCTTCAAGGCACCATTAGCAGCTCCAGCCTCTGTTCACAGGCATACACATTCTACCACACGAATAGAGGTTTTTGACTAGAAAAGACACTTCTACTCAAAATAAAACCTCTTTGCAGAAAGTGGTCATCCTTCCACCTTGGATTAACATTCCGTCTCCTCTGATACTCTCTTGCATTCACTTTCCTTATCTATCCATGGCTAATTCTGTTTTCCAGTTTTCTCTTTCACTGTCTCTCGTTTTTACATCTTTCCCTATTGATTTTCAGCCCTAATTACTAGCACAACTGTGCGTTTTATTTTCTCTCACGCAGCAGGTGACATTTCATCACCAGCTACAACGAAGTTACACTGATGGCAAGCACAGTGGACTACAACTGACAACAGATCTTTCATCAGCTGCTATAATCAACTCATTTGAAATATACAGATGCATGAGAGTGAAACAAACAAAATGATCATATAGTAAATTGATGGTAATTTCCAGTCTGAGTTTCCACAACTGTTTGGGCTTTTATTTCCTATTAGCTAAGAGAAAACCGAATTATCTCTAATGCTTCCAACCAATCCTTCAGGATTTGGAAGCAAGTACCTTAAGGTCTCTATCTACTCATGCTTACGTTTGTTATCTTTCAGCTTGGGATCTGGGCTAACTTTTTATTTCATCTGACCTTTCTGATGAACTTTTCTTCTGAATGATTCCTTCAATTTTCTTTTGTTTTTTGTTTGCTTTTAAGTTCAACAAAGGTATCAGCAGTGGCAACAAGGCTGCTTAAAGGTATAGAATAATCTTATTATACCAAGTAAATTTAGGAGTTTCCAGGGTGCAGAAGTGGTAGGAATGGGTGGATAAGCTGAAAGGCTACAAAACAGAGAAGTAGTTGGTGAATAATGTTTTTCCTCACACCCCATGAGATAATGTATCCTCCAGTTAGGTAGGAAGCTTAAAATAACACAAGGAAGTACCTTCTCATCCAGTACACAGTTAAGTTGCAGACACACACTCTCACAGACTGGTAAGGCCACAGCTGCTCTACCCACAGCAGCTCAGGTGCTGCTGTGCTCATGCAGCTCTAACCTCCTGCCTGCAGGTCAGCCTTTCTGTCCTTGTTCTCACATGCTTCCCCTAAGTATCTCGTTACATATATAGGACTAAATGGACTTTTAGTTTGACCCAGCCCTGTTCCTCAGTTAGCAATAAAACTGCATTGCAGACCTTCTGCTTTAACTCCCTCCCACTCTGCTAACCAAAAACTTTTCCTACTTTCTGTGTCCATTCTGCACTGGCCTTACACGATCCACATCCACTTCCATTGCTGTACCCAGAGTCACCTGCAGATGAGTCTGTCTTGTGAATCATGCCTAAGAAGCATACACTACTCGATATGCACTGAAGCATACAGATAGAGAGGGTTTTTGTTGTTGCTGGGTTTTGTTTGTTTCTTACTGAAAGTGGATGCCTCAGTGGTTTACAGAGATCAGACACTCAGCAAATGTTTTCTCTCCTAATGGTTTGATGTCTCCAGAATATAAGTGTTTTCTCACTGCTTTCCCACCCACTTGCACAGCTCAATATATCTCAACCATACCATAGATGCAGTGATGGAAATAAAAGAGTGATTAAAAAGAGTTTTGAATCTGAAAATGAGAGAAGTGTTGTGTAAAAGTCTAATCCCAAAGTCAATAGCCCAGATCCATTTTCCTTGGGTGACGAAACTAAACGTCAAATAGCAAAGATGTATTAACTTCCCTTCTTGAAAACATTCACAGTGAAGAATCAGCTGCACTAAGTGCAGTTTGTCATTTCATTACCTTTACTGCCAAATGACCACACGACACTAACCTACTTAGGGAATCTCTGCAGATACAGGTGCATGCCCTTTCTTCCCACTGCCACTCAGGCTGTTTTTGAGCAGTGACCGAGTTCAGCCTCATCTCAGCAGCTGTTGTTTGAAACTGCACAGTGAATAAACCTTGTTCTAGAGAGTCCAATATAGGAGTGAATTAAACTTAATCATACTTAAGACACAACACTCACTTTTTGATACGTTTGTTCCCATACAGAAGCAGCTTTAAATCTAACACTTGTTACACTGGATTCAGTTTAAGAAGCACAGAAGAGTACATGCTATCTTTCACAAGTGCAATGGATGTAGGGTGAAGATTCTGAAAAGCTGTAAAAGTCTATGTGTTGTCTCAGACTGGCTTAGAAGAAATAAATCCTATTAGCCTAATACGTGCACGCATATGCAAGAAATGAGCTGCATTTAAAAAAAAAAAAGCAACAAACAACATACGATTTCAGGTAGTGTGCAAGTGACTACCTGTCCAACAGTTGGATAGGTTATGCAGTACCCTTATTTTATGGTCTCTATTTATCCTACCTTTTTCACTGTGTGTAGACACACGCTCCCATTAATGTACAACAAATAGTGTAATTTCAGATCCACTAAACCTTGGAGACCTGCGTTGTCATGCATATGCAGCATGCATTTACTGCTAGGGAGGAAGCTGGCACGGGCCTGAGAGTGGGACACAGCCGTGTGGGCCCAGCAGGTGAGGCCAGCTGCAGCTCCCTCAGCAGGGGCAGCTCTGTGCCATGGTCTGGATGGGTTATCATGTGAATTGCTCTGAGAAAATAATGCTGTTATCTTTTATCAGCTGAAGGCATGCTTGAGACTTCCCTGTACAAGCAGCAGCTCTGTTAAGGTAGCTGTGCACGGGATGCTCTGTGAGCACTTAACTCTCATAATGAGAACAGGAAGTTCTCTCCAGCACATCTAAGCTGCCGTGCTGTTTAGAAAAAGGATTGGAAGGAGCTCAGTGGTTGTTATTTTGGGGCTGCACCATCCTTGGGGCTGCAGAGCCCTTCCTTGCCCTGCGCTGCCCCACAAGAAGGGCTGCTCTGCTGGAGCTGTTGGGGCACCCAGCCCGACAGGAAAGAAATCCAGACACAATGTGACATTTTCAAGCAACTCAAGCTCACCAAGAGAGTGCCTCCTTAACAATGTGGCGTGCGTTTAAATATTAAACTTTGCTTGGTAAGATGAAGTGAAGGAAAAAAAGAAAAAGAGGAATGCCAAATAAAGTGATTTCCGGGAGCTGAGCACTGAATAAATCCTGCGTGCCTTCAACGGAGTGGTAGTTTTACAATTAAAACTTTTGATTTTCATAAAGCTGTTGCAGAATGTCAGGGTAGCAGAGGAATAAAAGTGTTGGGAGTGGGAATCCAAGAAGGAGGCACGATATTTCCCCTGCAGAAGTCTAACATTTATTTTGTGATTGATTCACTGAGCAGAAGCATCTTGCCACAGCAGCCACCCACTTAATGATGACAAAGCAGGAACACCTCAGCCCTGATGGTGCAGTACAGTCAGGCATGACATCTCAGATCAGGTATGGCTGGCTAATGGTACCGCCACGACACCCACACTGAGCTTTGCCCACTCTCTCTTACTATGCAAAAACAAGTCACTTCAAACCTCAAGGCAGAGAGTATAATAAACTCACATATATTCAAAGTGAGAGTTTATGTTCCCTTATGGATTGTTAGGAAAATGCTTCCTGACACACTGCAAAGTGGGTTATGCAAAAAGAAAACATTGAGATTTCGTATCAAATAAGCAAATCAGGACTTTATTATGAATATATCATTTCATTCTTTAGAAAACAACCAAAAATTCAACACAGTGATTGACATTAATTCCAAGGAATTCAAGTTTCCCTGTCGCTTGCCAAGGATGCAAGAGGTGAGGATTATTCAGGACGGAGATGGGCTCATCAAGTCGTGGAACGGGATGAGCTTGCGGGAAAATGTTAATACATTAAGTCTAATGTGTTTTTATGTTTCTGAATATCTCCCCCTCATCTCCTCCCTCAAGTATGTAAATTGGCAATAAATGATTGGCATTCACAAATGTGCCTCCAAGCAGGTTAGGGATAATTAGTAAAGCATGTAGGCACTCTGTCCTAAGAGCCAATTGTGACAAATCCACAAAAATAATGAATCTCTATTAATAGTTAATGATGTATGTCAAGAAAAGCCCAGTGTTCGGGCTCTTCCCCTTTAAAAGCATGCTACCCTCTGCCTCGGCTGGTCCAGCTGAACGCCTCCCTCCCCTGTGCTGGTCTGCTTTGACTCAGAGCCAGGATGAAGTAATTGCAAGCTACCAGCCTGAATACTTCCGAAGTCTGTCATGGAACAAGATTCAACAAGCCTCTTCTCAATTTGTAAATATGCTGGGATATAAGTGGTAAAAAGGCTCCAATGTCAAACAAGTTAAAGCACTAGCCGTGCTGCTCTAAGTGCTGCAGAAGTGCTAAATACTTTATGTATTAAGCCCTATTAATACTGTAAATCATCTTCATCTCTTTGTTCCCCAAACTAATTTACACAGATTTTTAATGTACTTATTTTGTATTTACACTTTTTCCTCCCTTTCCCTCCATCCCCCCACCAAAAAAAAACACAAAAACCTGTTCGGTTTCTGCTGTTACATGTATATATATCATAGAATCACAGAATCACCAAAGTTGGAAAGATCTATAAGATCATCCAGTCCAACCATCCACCCATCACCAATAGTTCTCACTAAACCACGTCCCTCAACACAAAATCCAAACGTTCCTTGAACACCTCCAGGCTCGGTGACTCCACCACCTCCCTGGGCAGCCCATTCCAGTGCCTGACCACTCTTTCAGAGAAGTAGTATTTCCTGACGTCCAGCCTGAATCTCCCCTGGAGCAGCTTGAAACCATTCCCTCTCGTTCTATCATCAGTTACATGAGAGAAGAGGCCGACCCCCAGCTCACTGCAACCTCCCTTCAGGTGGTAATAGAGAGCAATAAGGTCTCCTCTGAGCCTCCTCTTCTCCAGGCTGAACATTCCCAGCTCCTTCAGCCGCTCCTCATCAGCCCGGTGCTCCAGACCCCTCACCAGCTTTGTTGCCCTCCTTTGAACCCGCTCCAGGGCCTCAGTGTGTTTCTTGCACTGAGGGCCCAAAACTGGACACAGCACTCGAGGTGCGGCCTCACCAGAGCTGAGTACAGGGGCACAATTACTGCCCTGTTCCTGCTGGCAGCATCGTTCCTGACGCAAGCCAGGATGCCGTTGGCCTTCTTGGCCACCTGGGCACACTGCTGGCTCGTGTTCAGCTCAGCACTGACCAATACTGCCAGATCTATTTCCTCTACAGAATCTTCCAACCACCAGCGTTGCCTGTGGTTGTTGTGGCCAAAGTGCAGGACTCAGGTTGGTCTTGTTGACTCAGCAGGACTTGGTCTTGTTGAACCTCATCCCATTGGCTTCAGCCCAACAATCCAACCTGTCCACATCCCTCTGTAGAGCCTTGCTACCCCCAGGCAGACCCACACTTCCTGCCAATATGAAATATTACAGCCATATACATTCCTAAGACCACAAAACATTGTATTTCTAAGAATTGTCTGCCTATCTTTCATAGAAGTTGATGGAAAATACAAGGTAGTTTCAGAGAGAATTTGGTTTTTGTACATATATTCTGATAAGGTAAAGCACCCCTGTTGGGAATATCTGTATCCATTAATAATGACCTATTTGGAGGCTGTTGGATCATACCAAAATACCTAAGTAAAATGCAAACAAAACAAATCTTTGCTGTGTGAGGAGAGAGACTGAGTATTTAGATGTCCTTACAGTGACAAGCATTCTCCTTGCTCTTTGAAACATATGGCTTCTTGATGTCCAGACTTTACTGAGAAGTCATGTATTAATTGGACTGAAAAAACCAACCCTGCTCCAAAATCCGTCACTGTTAATAATTTATCTTCTTTATTGTCTTCATAACTTATCTTCTTGCTAGCAGAAAAGTTGAAACAGTTAAAACCTTCCAACACCATGAGATGTAATTGGAGATGTTAAAAACTTGAGCTGAAATATCTTAGCCCAAACTTCAGGCATTGATCTTGATCTAACAGCAGCAGCTTATGTCCCTCCCTAATTATTTAGAAGCACAGCTGGCAGTTTGTGATACTTGATTCCTTGTGACTTACACAGGAATCCTGTTGGTTGGTTTTTGGTTTGTTTGTTTTTTTTTCAATTTCAAAATGTTTAGTTTTAAAAGAGAATCAAGGCAACTCACTTTAAGCAGTGTGAGAGGTATGACGCGGAGGACTGTAATAAGGAACAACTTTTAATTTATCAGATTTCAAGGTTCTATTAACATGATGGTGTCCTGCTTCAAAGCTTTCTCATCCAGTGTTTAAGAAGAATAGGAAGCCTGTAAAACCTTAGCACACGTCTCTGAGTACAGCCTCTTGTCACACAATGTTAGTCCTCAAGCTTTACTTGTCTTTCTTTGTCATCTCTTCAGGGACTTCACTGCAAGTCATCAAGCCCTCTGGAACCAACAGAGGTAAAGACCAATGGAGGCTTTGAGAAGTGCCAGAGCATTAATTAGCTCTGGGTTCCTGAATCTCCACTGATCTAACGAAAGCTGCTCAACCACAGGACGATGTGGAAAGCCTGCTGGGGGCTCTCTGGTTAAGGCGTGGAAGTGGGAGGCAAGAAGTGCAGGGCCTGTTCTTTGTACCAGCATCTGTGTGCAATCTTGAACAAACCATCAGCTTTCACTGCTCATTTTCTCTCTATGTAAAACGAAAATAATTGTGCTCACAGGACTACTCTTAAGCTAACTTCACCTCCACCTGAGAAGCACTTTGGGATCTTTGGGTTAGAGAAACTACTGAACTGCAAAATATCATTTAAAATATATACTTTATGGATGTGCTTAAAATAAGTATTCCCTGTTCCAGTGCAAAGTAGAATTTTGAGTGTTGGATATTGAGTCCAGCTGATCTTACTGTTACCTTGAAATGTAATAACTGATATAATAAATGTAATAATAAACATTGTTTGTATAAGATTTTTCAATTCAGCAGATGACTGTGAAGCAACAATTCAGACAGCTTCGCTTACAATATCTATTATTATAAAATAACAGTAAATAAACAACTTTATAGGATTATTTTGCAACATTTTGCCTTAGGTATACTTCAAAAATATTTTCAAACATGTTAAAACACTGTGTTCTTGTACATACTTTACTATTTCATACAAACTTGCTTTTCTGTTTTAATGAAACAAAAGTAATTTCAGCAATGACATTTAGTAACTGACTCACATTTATCCTCAGCAAAGGTGCACACTGCAGAAGACCAAAGCACGGTGCTGCTCTGGCTCTGGCTGCATGGATTGAAGTCAGAGCTGGCTGCTGGGACTGTTTGTCCCTAGCATCACACCAGCAAACAGCAATCCTCCCTGAAGGCATCTGTGCAGTCACTCCTGGATGAAAACTCCGAAAAAATCTCCACTTGTGCAATGCCTATTGACAGGTTTCTTGTAAGAATGAGTGAAATAACGTTTGCTGTATTCCATTTAATATGACTGGATGACTGTTTTAAGGTTTTTCCTTTTGAACACATGTGCAGACTTGCTGACAAAACTAGCTTTGCCAAGTCTCCGTGCAGCGCTGTGCACCCCCACCGTGTGCTTGCCTCAGTCTCTTCCAGGGCGTTCTCAATGCACAAATTGCAGACATTTAGTAAATATTTATTGAAAACTTCAATTACAATTCAATTGTTTCATTATAAAACTCAAATTCAGCCTGTTAGATAAAACAAAAAAAAAAATATAGGCTTTATGCAGCCATCAGGTAGACCTAATGAGATGGGGCTAAATGCAGCTCAGAGTCAGAGGTAATTCTGTAGTTCGGACTTAAAACTAAGCCTCAGTCCTTAAAAAGAACGGTTGGTTCTTTCTGACCTGGAGAAACAGAATTATAGGAGTTCAAATCCCTGAAGTTAAATTTTGCCTAATGAACTCACCTGCATGAAAAGGGAGAAAAAAAACAAAACCAGCAAGTGCAGGTAGAGGACCAAGACCCAAATCAATGTAAAGTTAAATGTCTAAGTAAAGATAATATAGTAAGTTAAAAGGCAACAGCACTTCTTTGTTTTTTGGTTTTTTTTCTTAGTGGAATCAGAAAGATAAGATGCATTTGTTTCCAAAATTAGGCTAAGTCCCATTATCTAATGTCTCTCACAGATGCACTTCTAACTGAAATCAAGGAACTCTGGTGTGCTTTAGGATTTCCCTTATTTCTCATCTCTTCAAAAAAGAGAGACACCAACACACAGGGAAGATGTGCAGTAGCTCATGCAGGGCAAAAGGTGGGTCATGGTGAACTTCTGTAAGGGTTTTCTCTGTTTTTGCAGCAGAAGACTTCCAGAGATTTCTTATGCCCTATTATACACAAAGATTGCAGAAAGCTGCAACTCAGTTCTGCAGATGAGGAATTACAAAGCAACCCCAGACTGGTATGAGCTGCGTGCTATCCAAAAGGAGGATAATGTCAGGTTAGCATCAATAACAGGAACACCTTTACCTTGCGCGTCAGCAGCAGGCAGCGTCACACATAAACTCATCATGCAAGGTGTCAGCTACAAGCATTCTGGTGTAAAATCCTCTAGAACAAGATGCTATTTTCAGTGCAAGAACAGGGCAGCTGCCAGCATCACCTATCTTCTGCAGATTGTGTAGCAATACTCTGCTTCATAAGAGCCCAGGAGAGCCTTCCTCTCCGTGCTGCACAGGCCACTCTCCCTCCCAGGCAGCAGCCCATTTGACCTGCAGCTGGGACTGCGACCTGAAGGACTTGCCAGCTGCTGGGCCAGTTTAGAGTCTGGCCAGTTGCTCTTCCAGGGTGTTAAATATCATAAAACCCTGCTTTCCTGCTCATCAAATATGAAGCAGACATGCTTCAAGAGTTGGAATATTACCAGCTTTTTTTGTACTTGTTCAAGCAGTAAGCTTAGAGAACACACTTGCCAAACACTGGTAAGTTATTTGCTTTCTACCAAAGCAAGCTGAGAAGAGAGGAATGGAAACTGTTAGAAAGTACCTGAATCAGGCATATAGCATTCTCTTTATGCAATGTGACTTTGACTCAGAATTAAATAGGGCACAGCTGAATTTGTAAACAGTCCAGCATTCACCCTTTTGTCCTTGTGTAAATTAAAACACAAACCTTTTTGAACAACAATTCTGATGTCATCTGCAATCTCCTCTGGAGTCTCCATGTGGAGTTATCTTCACAGTTGACTTCAATCTCACCAAATTCCTAATTTAAGGCAACTGCTATTCTGTAATTTTACATCTTCCCCTCCTCATAGGTCCCTAACAAAGGGATACCTGCCTTTGGCTAGATGGACATACATGAACCATCTACACCAACTCTACAAGTTTATGTGCTATTCATCTCTTCAGGTATAGCAGGATTTAATTAATCTCTTAATGCTCTATGCTATTGCTGATGCTAAGATAATACAGTATTATTGCATAGCAGTTAAAATCTGTTACAGATACAATCTATAAGGTGAGGGAAAAGCATAATTAAAAAAAATAGAAGATGGAGTGTTTGGAAAGTTTCAAAATGTGACAGGGCCATGTGCTCATCAGCTCAGCTAATTTGCACACGATGCAAATCTGCATGTAAACACATTGCTGTAAGAAGAAAACATTGCTGTTGTAAACCATTCCATAGAGTTCTTCTTTTCTTTTCTTTTCTTTTTTTTTTTTTTTGATTAATTTTATTTTAATTGGAAATAGACAAAAATATATGAGGGTGCTCCAAAAGTAGTGTCTCCTATGTGATGACGTTGGCCCATGATGACAGAGGCAGGTGTTGGTGGTGTGGCAGTAGAGGTTGAACCTTTCCACCAATATCCCATTACATTTGTTGCCATGTGACAGATGGCAGCAGAGGGGCAGTGTGACAGCGGTGTCTGATGTGGAAGAGCATATGAAGCAAAGGGGAGAGTTGAATTCCTCCACGAGGAAGAAATGGCACCCACTGACATTCATCAACGCTTGCTGAGCATTAATGGAGATGAAACAGTGGATGTGAGCACAGAGAGGTCGGGCAGTGGTGACAGCAGTCACCTCCTCTGGTGCAGATTCCTACAATCATGGCATACAGGCTCTTGTTCATCAATGGTCAAAATGCACAGCTAATCATGCTGACTGTGTTGAAAGATTGCGTTTTGTAGCTGAGAATTTGCTCTATCAAAAAGTGTTATTGTGCACTTTGCATCTGTTGTAGTTCTCATGGAAAGAAATAGGAGGAATTACTTTTGGAGCAGCCTACCTATTTTAAGAATACAGTGTTGTTATTTTTAATGGACCAATCCTCTCCTAGGGGGAAGCCAGTTCTGCTTTTTCATGGTGCAAAAATAAGCAAAAGCAAGAGCATGCTGCAGAGGTGACTCTGCCTCAGAGGTGAGCTTTGGATCTGACTCTGTTTCACATATAGCCATGACTGCTTTTGATGCAGATGCATAAGAGGACAAGTAAATGTACCTAAATGTACCTCTTAAAAAAAAAAAAAAAGAGGGCTTCTAAGCTTCCACCCACACCCTGTGATGCACCATCTATCTGCTGACCATGCCTAACATGTTCTGTTGGCACTTGTGTGTGCCAGGCCACAAACACTGTAAGCTGTATCTTGATAAATATTTTTGTCTTTCTCATTCATACCCTGACTTAAGTATGATTTATGATATTCCTACTGGGAAAGCTTCATAGGCAAGTAAGCTTTCCCTTGTGAGGTTTTCTATATCACCATTTGGAAACATCTTTTTACTTTTACTATGGTAATATTTTCTACATTGATTTTCAACTTCCTTGTTACTGGAAATTGCCTAGGTAATAATTTAAAGATGTTAAAGAGCTGCTGGTATTTCATGAAAAAGCCTGACAAACATTCAATTAAAAACTGTGCTGGTGATAATTAATCAGAGGGTGCACTTCCCTCGTTCCTTTTCTTTATTTCAGGCTTTGCCACCTGAAGTTGCACTCTTGATTTCCAGGGGCACAGCCAGCCCCTGCCTCTTGTCTGTGTTCTCTCTGGGGGAAGGTGCTGAGTCAGAAAGAAAGAAACTTCTATCATTCATAGTGCTCAACACAAGAGAAATAGGCCTAAGCTACAACAGAGCTTCAGGATTCCTTTACCTCGGGATTCTATAAAAAAGGCCAAGCTGAGCCCTCCCTCAAATGGAAAAGAGACAGCAGGTTTATTACTACAAATGCAAGACCATCAGGTTCATCTAATGCAGTACAGTGCACAATAACAAGATGGCAAAAATTATGAGCATCGGCTCCACAGCATTTAAGAACTGCTTTCAGACATTTTCCACTTGAAGCTACCCTTGCCAAGCGTTTTCAGTCACCACAGACATGCTAGACATAGAGTGAGGAAGCATTCATCTCCTGTTTTTAGCTATATATATAGGTACAACATGCATAGGTACAACAAATTAGCGACATTTCCTTCCATTTTTTTGCGAGCACTTCGAGTTTAAGCAGAAAGTATTCAGATTGCATGGATTAATTAGATGCTTTATTAAAAAACAACAACAACAACAACAACAACAAAAGAAAAATGAGTTGCAGAGTATAATACAAAACACAGCAGGCTTTGACTTTCTGCCTGGAAGCTGTTTAAAAAAAATAATAATAATTAAGAAGGAAATGAACAGTACACTGTATTCTATGCATAAATCAGTGATACTAAAGGCAAATATTTGCTTTTAGATTATGATGAACTCAGATTTATAAGAAAAAAAATGGACTTGAGATGTTAATGTAGCTAAATATGAGCTCTAATCAGCTATTCCGCCTGCATCATCTTCCATGGCTATGCATAATAATAGTAGAGGTGTTCACACTGTAACGCAACCTCTCACTGTAAGCGAGAGCCTGAGGATGTTTTCTCCCCTTATCCTTGAATCCCCTTTGCACAGCCCTAAGCCCCATCACACATTTAGAAGAAACAGTTCAAAAACTAGATGGAGTATAATAAATTAATCTGGACTTAGTGGGTGGATAAAAGGTCCAGCAGGGGTTTGTTACGGACCCTGGGGACAAGAAGAGAGAGGAAAATGGAATATTGCACAATGACATTAGTAAGGCAAACAGAGATAATACTGTGTGTGTGCCTGTCTGTGTGTGTCTGCAGAGAGAGTTGGGGGAAGGGTGCCTTTGGCACGCGTAGCCTGGCTTCATCTTCATGTAACAATGACTGAATGCTGCTAGCCTACTTCCAGAGCTCCAGTGAAGAAGTGTTTCGACATCTGTGCTTAAATTATCACACAAAACCAAACCACAGATAGGGGAACTCCTCCAGCAAAAGGAGAATGGCACTACAAGTCTCCACTCTGGACAGCCTTTCCTACAAATCTGAAAATATCTTTCTGTGGCCAGACCACTTAGGAAAGGGGTATCTGTGCAGTCTGGATCAAGCCATTACTGTACAACTTCCTAACGGTAAAAAAACAAAGAAAGAATTAATTGTTGCCCTTTTGAAAGACAAATGCAGGTGGTAAATATCAGGAACAAGGTCTGTTCTTCTGCATTCTCTTTAAACATATATGTACAAACATATGCAGTGCCATTTCAATGTGGAAAGTCAAAGTGCCAGCTCCACTGAGTTTAGCCACTATGATAATCTTTTTTAAGTGAGAGTAATTGACAGACATTAAAAATGCTTTTGTCCCGCACAGAATCAGCCTTGCTGCATGAGATGAACCACCTTCAGACAGGATATCAAGGTAAAAACGTACAGTTTTATAACTGATATATCACAGAACACAGGGAAACATGCAGCAAATGGAGCACAGGGAAAAGAAATAGCAGGTTTGAATGGAGTGAGACTCTCACTGCCAGGAGCCAACAAACTGACAGGTTTGGGAAAGTCATTTCCAATGATCCATTTGAAATTTGTACCTAAAATTCTAAAAGCATGAATGGAATGCTCCTGTCTTTGAATTTATATTCATCCAAAGCTAACAAGCAATATGCACTTTAAAACTGAAACAAAACACAACTTTAACGTTGTTTGAAAATGTACCCAAATTCCAGCTGCTCCTCATTCCCTCTTCTCACACCTCTTGCAAGTAGGGGTTTTCCATCACACAACAGTCGGGCCACTGCACATTATATTAAAGAATATAGATGTTAGTGCTTCTCATTTTGCCTTTTTCAAGCATTCTACCACAAGATGCACACAAGCAGTGGGAAATGCACCTCAGCTGTGCAGGAGTCTCAGAAAACACAAGAGAATGTCCCCTCTGCCACCTCTGCAATGGGCAGAGCCTTCTTGCTTTCAGCTCTCCTCATGCTGCTGAGGAGCAATGTGAATTAAAGAAGAAAGCTGCAAACTGGAAGTGACGCAACAGGAGTTTCTCTTGGACATCACCCGTACTCTGCCAACACCATTTTTTTCTAGCACAATGCCAGAGGTGCAGCAGAGTGTTACTTTTCGAAGAAGAATTTCCAAGTACAAGCCTAGCTTTAGTTTGAAAACAACATTTTTACACATTCTCTCGGAAAGTGCCTACGCAAAAAAAACCATCTTTGGAGTATAAGAATTACCTCTGGTTAGTGGCTTAAGTATGTGCTGGATTTCTAATGGCCTACTTGTATCTCAAGATACACAGCAGCCACTCTTGGATGCGGCACATCTGGCAATTCTAATGCAAAGATATGGCAGCAATTCTGTTCTTCACATCAAAAACTCAGGTATGATTATCACTAGACTTACAACGTCTGACTGACTAAAAGTTTGCAAAAGAAGCAGCTACGGAACAGGCATGTACATTATGCAGAAAGGTAGATGAGCAAGAGAACAAAATTAACACTTGAATTTAGAGGAGATAACTGCAGTGTTATCAGGTAGCCAATACCTAGTTATCATCCAAAATTTGGAGATATGAGTTTAACTGGACAGTTTGGAACAGTGCTCATTTTGAAGTCACAGCAACTTCCCCCAGCTGCTGGGGCTGCACCTGGCTGCTGCCAGAAAGCACTCCATGCTCAACAGCTCTCTTCCTGCATAACTCTTATTCACAGAACACAAAAAGAACCCAAACAACATTGTCCTTCCATTTATTCGAGAGTATATTTTAGATAAAGGTATTAGGACTTAGGACTTAGGTATTAGGACTCTTTGTTCAGATTGCACAAGCTGTTTGATGTCAGAATTATTTCAATCGTGAGAAGAGGTATTACAATAGCTAGAAGTTATGTACGAATAGGACGTAATTGATGATGATGGAAGGGCTGATTTAATAAATGGAAACTTAAGCTGAAAGCAAGAATCAGAAAGCGCTAGATTTGCAGCTCTACCAATGGGGAACATGGAATCAGGGAGAACTGGGAAGAGATGCTGCATGTCACCATGCCATTCAGTATTTATCCTAGTACTCTGCGAACTGGACATGACATTGGGTAAGCTACTAGAGCTGCCAAATTGCAGACGATACGTAAAGCTGACAACCTAATCATCTGTGGCATTAAAGATCCTGTGGCACTTGTTGTAAAAGACAAGGAATTAGCCATAGTGAACTGGCCTAATTTCAGTCTGCATAATTACATTCTGCACACCTATGATTCATTGACAGTTTCTTGGAGAGGGGAAAGAAGGCGTTCTTCCCTTGCTGTGACCATTTTCCTAGCACATCTCAGATACAGATGCACTTATCTTGCACTTGTGTCTGATGTAAAACTGTTAAATTTGCAGCACACTTTGAGATTTATTCTAAAAGGCAAGATCATTGCTGCAGACATCTCAAAGGACTGCATACTCTACCCTACCTGCTTTGGTAACTAGGCAAAAAAAAAGAGAAAATTGAGAATTTGATTTCTGATTCCTCCCCTTTCTTTTCCCTGCCTGTTTCTATGCTTTCGAAACATAAGTCATAATGCTGTCTGAACATTTTTTTCGTGGTTTAATAAACATAACATGCTTGCACTTGTTTTGCATTTTAATAGCGATGCAGAGGCAGTAAGACACTTCCACAGATATAAATGCATGCAATTACACAGGTATTTAAGTGCTAACTTTTTGTCAGACACATGCATCAATTAAAATTCTCTCCCGGTTGCTCCCCATGGGCTGCATGGCTCTTTGTCTTCTGGGTGGGCACACACCATCTCTGCAGCTGCAGCTGGTGGGAGCTGTTCCCCTATGCTTGTAGGGGAGCTAGCTCCAACAGAGACTTAACTTGTGGTGCCTGAGAACTGCCTGTGGAAAGGGTCATGCTGTCAATCTGACGGCTTTTAGTTCTTCCCTTTGCTTTCTTACAGATGGCTTCAAGGGTCCGATCCTTAAACCTGCCTACATACCAGCTGTGTTAACCCATGAGTTAACCCTCTTCCAACACAACCCAAGAACTCTGCTCCAGTAGGGGGCTGTGACAGCACTGCACCTTGTGGCTGTGACCGCTGGCAGCATCAGTTCTAAGAGCCAGAATGTACAAATATTGCAAGCACATGAAGTTTGGTTCAGGATTTTAAAGCGCTGAAGTATTGTGGTGGTCTGTCTAGGGTCTGTGCTTGACCCATTTTAAATACTTTCTGTCTATCACAGAAGTAGACCCTCATTAACCTGCCCTGAAGTCCTTAAAAATTACATTAAATCTCACTAGGAAAGACTCAAGTAGCAAAGTGGCCGTTCAGCTTTATGGGACATAGCTGTGCAGTGATAGTATTTCTGATTTTAGTCCACTACCCCTTTTTCTCTCTTGCCAGACTCAGGGTGACATTTCTACCACTTTTTGTTCAGAACCAGATTGCACAACCAGAATTGGTGTTAATTCCAGGGTTTGGCTCCAAGCGCTTTGTAATGAAAAGACTCTTATTAACTTTGGTAACTCACCTACAGTGCTCAGCAGAGTTCTGAACCTAGTATGAGCCACAATATGAATGTGAAAACATCATGTCATGGGCAATCCTGAATTGGCCTGTGTTCACCTTGTGTGCTTCATATGTCAGTACCCATAAATCAGCAGCATGATTTTGTATTCAGCTCTATCATGTTGTTACCCTGATGATCACTATTAAACATTTTTAATAAAATATTTTTTTCAATAAATATTTTGTTATGATTTAAAGAGAAGTTTTCTGCTGCAGCCTTCACTACTGTAGGAAGAATGGACACAAATAACTTAGCTTATATAAGGAACTGCCAGAGGACATGAGGTAGAACACCAGCTCTGTTCAGGAATCCAATTGGGTGCATTTATTGCGTGCTAGCATTAGTCAGTTATTACGTTATTAAATCCTCTCTAATCATTAACTGAATCTTTTCATAAATACCTTTTTGCAAGATGGATCTTACCTAAAAATTTAATTTCTTGGATGTTTACAGGCTTAAGAAAAGTGATTTTATGATAGAAAATCAGAATGACTTCCTTTCTAAATAACCCCAATTCAGAAGAGCAGGCTATATTTTTCCACACAATAATCTGATACGGGAGTTTTGTTTCTCAAGAGGCTTGCTTGGTCTGCTCTTTATAGACATTCAGTCTCTGTAAATACGCTTTTGGTTTCTTTATCAGTAATACTATTAGACCTGAATGCTTTCCTATGCAGTATAACGGAATACAAAAGTGTTTTATATGAAGTTTTAGGCAAGGTAGTTTAATAGATTGAAATGAACATAGACTGAAGGATACTCTTTACAAGCAAACTGCTATTTACAGAGATTTCCTTTTATTGCTTAGTTCTTATATTTTTAGAGAAAATAACATTGTTTACTCTGTTGTTTTTTTCTTTGCCATTGTTTTCCTTTTCTTCCAGCTTGTACTTCACTACAGAGCCATCTGACTCTGTGCTGCCACGGGAAGGACTGTAATGCCATAAATTCAGGGAAGTTAGTGTCCTTTTTTTCATTTTACTCTTGCACAATCATTAGTGCAGATTAGCTCCTTTCGTAAGGGTGTTCTGGCACTAGAGCAGGGCTGTAAAATGTTCCATTTTGGAAAACATACAGCAAAAACATTTTGCATGTTTCACAGCATGGCACCAACTGACACAAGCAAAAATCAGCGCTCCCAGACTTGTAGACACCTGACTGTTGGAGAAGTGAGCCAAACTGTGGGCAGTTATCTATCCTGCTTACAGTAGCTAATGGAAATTCTGGAAAAGTCAAAAAAAAAACACAACACCAAAACACCTGTGCCACAAAAAGCCTGCTGCATGCCTCAGGGGATTTGTAATACAATACAGAGATTTTCATTTTTGAACTGCTGGTTAAATCCACAGCAGGCTAGTGGCGACTGAAGTTTGCTGCCTTCTAAATCTGCAGTGCGCTCTATCTGAAAGCAGCCAGCAGTCTCAGCTCAGCTGCTGGTGCCAGCTCTTTCCACCAGACAAAGGAGAGCTTCCTTCCACAGACACATTTCCAGCCCCAAAATAATTGTCTCCGGAAAATGACCTCCAGGACTCACATCCACTGAAGCTAAGAAGTCCCACTTGAGCACGGGGCAGGCAGGATCACACTCTGTACCCAAGTTCCCCAGCAATGCCAGGCAGCACATCTACATATTGGAAGAGGTTTCCCCTAGCCAGCTGGCAGGGCCAGCCACTTCCCCGTGTTAAGGCAGCCGTGGCCCAGCCCCAGGACGAGGATGGTCCCTCTGGATGCAGCTCCAGAGCAGCACAAGAGGCAAAGCTGCATCCTTAGCCGGGAACTTGCAGCGAGCATCAGCTAGTCCTACTGCATTCGTCATCCAGCGTTGACAAGGGTAACAACTTAATTGACCAGTAAACAACAGAAAGACGATTCAGAAGATACAGGGAGCAGGCGTGCAAAGCTGAGAAAGCCAAGAGCAAGGAGTTGCTGTCCTGACTGCAACCACGTGTTAATCTCGCTTTTGGCTGGTGGCTGTGTGCTGCGCTGCTCTGCTCAGTGTTTTGCATGTTGATTGGCTTGTTATTCACTTCTCCCTCTGTTGGAAGCCAGACTAACCTGTGGGGGAAGTGTTGGAAAACAATTACAGTGTATTGAAATGGCCATACAAGTACAGCACACTGCAATACTCTACATAATTTATTAGGTGTTACTACATTTGCTGGCACTCACATGACAAAGATTTTAGCAAGACCGACAAATAAGACAACATCTGCATTTCTGGGAGGACGCGTGCGATGAAAATTTAAAATTAAACCAAAAATGCACTCACTCCAGTGCAAACACTGCAGTTGTGGTCTGTCTGGACTCTCAGTGTATCATGTTAACGCAGCATGGCTGCCAGGGCATAATAGAAATGTTTGTTACAGCAGCAATTAATTGCTTACTATTTTTGAAAATTAACATTTAATGTACATTTCCAAACCAATCCAGTATTACCCTGAATTTTCATGCATCATTTCTTTGTTTCTGTCCCTATTGTGCACGCAAGGTCAATTAACTGGCAAATACAATTATTTTACAAACATAGCAAGCTGCAGCTATTATAAATAACAACTTATTTGCATGTTTCCTTGTTTCTGAAGAGAATGACAATGTTACAAGACTGAAAAATCTTTGAAAATATAATACAGGGGGACAATAATTTAAGGATTTTTAATTTTAATTCTGCTTAAAGATATATTCTAGTAAATATGCTATTTCTTAGATTAGAATCAGTTAGTAGAAGCCAGTTTGCAGATTCTAGAACTCACTTCATTTGCATCTTGAAAAAGGAAGGGAACTGAAAGCTTTCAAGCTTTATTGTTCAACTCTGTAATTCTGTTGCTCTTTGTAAATGGAAACAGGAAAGAGATATATGTGAATATATCACACATTTCAGCTTAAATGAGCTTTTCAAGTTGTAAATGAATATAATTGTAGTCACCTTCACAGTATTCCTGAAGTTCAAGCTGCGACAGAATTTTGTGAAGGATTTGGGAAAACATGACTCACAAGATTTCAATGCTGGCAGACAAAGACCACTTTCTGATTCTATTTTTGAATCCCAGGGTCTCTTTAGATAAAGAAGATATTCAGCACTGAGGGACAATAGAGAACAGCTGTAAGGATGATTTCTTTCAAAAGGAGAAATCAAAGGGCAGCACTTCTAATGCGCAGTATATATGGCAGTCCCTTTGTCTGAAGATTGAATAACTGGTTGGTACTAGCATGCTGTGCTGAAACTGCATGGCTATAGAGGTTTTCCTAGACATATTTCTTGATGACAACTGCATGCTGTTGGATTCGTTTCAGTGACTGTGAGCCATGCATATTGTGTTCCATTTGCTACTTCACAAGAAAAAAACTATTTAGTGAGCTTATGGCCAGCAGAACAACTCCTTCAGGCTGACTGGGGCACAAGGGGCGATTTGTAGATTCAGACGTGCTGACTTCCAGGCACTTTGAAAAAGCTGCGGTGGGGGAATTTGAGATTTATCCCCCAGCACAATTAATGCATTGGGGGGCTCCTACTGAGACCTACCAACGGGAGCTGACAGCTGCATACAAGGCACTGGAAACACTTTAAAGCTTGCTGCAAAGAAAATAGAGCAGTCTACGCCTGGCAGGGAGGAAAATCGATGACTCGGCACTTGGCAGTGGTGACCAGCAGGATGCTTCTGATGAGTGCTGAGTCATTGATTTCCCTCCCTGATAAGCAGCAGCTGCTCCATTCACACCGCAGAAAGCCTTCTTGCCAGGACTAACTGTGTCAGCAGGCTTTATTGTCGTTGAAGCAAGAGGTATTAGATGACAAGACATCCAATTTCTGTATTTTTGGTCTTGATATCTCTTCTTACGCTTTCAAAGTTGCTTCTCAGCTAGCACACCTAAGAGGACACACACATCAAGTATGAAGTTCAGTAGCACAAGCAGCTTCACAGGCAGGAGTGATATTTGTGTGATGGATATGTGAATGCAGCCCAAGCTTTCACTTCCTTTCCTTACTGGGATGCACACATTTCATGCACTCAGAGACCAGTCAAAGGTTAGGATACCTTCTGAGAAAGCAGGCTACAAGTCAGCAGAGAGCTTAAGGTAGGAAAACTTCCATGTTCAAAGTTAGAGCTGTAAATATTTGGCTAGACTGAGCTCTTCTTACATGTTATGTCTTCAATGTATGCTGTGTTGTAATATGGAATAGCTGAAAAGTGAAGCATAATTGTAGTTTATCATTTTATGAAAATAAAAAGGCAGCAGGTAAAACAGGTGAGACTGCACTGGATGACTGCAATAAAAGCACAGTTGGAGCAGGTTATTACAAATCTCAGCATTTTTATGAGTATGTATTTATTTCTCAACATGTTCTGTTGTTTATTACATTGTTTATATTACTGTCATATATTACTTAATAAGCTAATATTTTTGCATGTCTGTTTGAACTGATCTTTGAGGATGCAGTTTACAGGAGTCAAAAGAAAAGAAGGGGCTGTCAGGAGATAAAAGCTATTTGTACAGACTAAAATGGACTGAAGCATGCTATCTACAGTCACACACATCATGTTGGTCGCAGTGCTGAGTTTCTTCATTTTGGGTTCCCTTCATCACCGAATATACATGACTCTGCCTCTGAGCTCCTCACAGAATAGACCACAGCTCAGGCTTCCTTGCTGGAGCAGTCACACCAACCATTTTCTCTCAGCTCTTTGTTGTAACCAATAAGCCGCATTTTCCTGTTCAGTGCAGCCACACACGGGCTCCCCTCCTTTGGCAGGCGTAAGCCCACTTCTAGTCATTTGTTTTTCTTTGTGGCATCATCTTATGGCTCCAGTGAGCCCTTGCTACAGTTATGCCAACTCACTGTTTTGGTTGATTGTGCTGTGTACATCAGGTACATACAACATCCACTCAGGTTTTAGTGCTGCAAGTGCATGAACTCTGGAACTGAAGATAAAATCACTGCCAGCATCTTTCCTTTGCCTTATCTCCCTACATTTCTGCCAGCCCTCCTCCACTCTCCTATGCCAAGGGGCAGCTGAGGAGGCTCCTCCTTGCACTTACAGTTGCATTAGCAGAGAAGCTTTCAAGGATAACTGCTGCTCCTCGGGGAGGACGGTAACAAGAGCAGGAGAGAGTGCCCTCATTCTTTTATTCCTTTGCACATCTGGGGTCTGAAGTATCTGAGGCTGTGCTAAAAAACTGCTAACTTAAGAAACAAGTCTTTGAAATCCAATTGTCAGCTATAGTGCAGTTAATGAGCCATGTAACATCTTAAATCACACACATATCACTTTCTTCAAAGTTGTTGACCAAGGGTATAAAGAGTACAAAAGAGAAATAGCAAGTGAACTCCAAAGTATGATGTGACCCCTGTCCTGTGCCTGGGTTTCCTCGGCATAATTCACATGAACTGAAAAGAATCTCATAAGCGAACAGTTGAAACTGGTGCTGTTCTTAAAATTCTCTGTTTAATTTTCCAATCGTTTTGGTAAAATATTAACTTTGTGAAATGCAGGCAAGGTTCCGGTACTGACTTATGGTAAGGTTACATCTCAAGTGTTGTGGAGTAAAAGAGAGATCAAATGAAAAACGAAACGACTACGACAGATACGAGATAGTACCATCATCAACTAGAAGCTGAAGAGTGTGGTAATCATCATAGAATTCAGAGAGAATTGACTGTTTAGTGTAAAACATTTAAAGTTCCTGTTAAACTGATCAAGAAGGGAGGAATATGCTACTCATAAATAATGAATGTTCAATACAAATGTTGCAGTTTGGGATGCAGTCCAATTTTTGGATAAAAAAGAAGTTCCATTAAAGAGCGTTCCAATGAACAAGATCCTGCTGTATTTAGATCATATCTGGCTAATAAAATTAAGGGTTTAGTCATAATTAATGGAGATTCAGGCATTTACCTAATTAAAATGAACTAGGTAGAAATAATTGATTATACATTTCTGTTATGAATGAAAATAAACATAAAAACTAGTGTTCTTCCAAAGATAATGTATAACTTTAATGCTTTGATGACAGAAATCTCACATTATTAGAATGTAAGATTCAGCACTGATTGGAAAAAATGTAATGATTACAATTAGTAAGTCAGATCACCTAAAACAGCGAATGAGTTGGTAGAGCTATGACAACTTAAAGTATCTGAGAATGTTCTTTCTATCTCCAACCAATGAGAAACAGAGAAGCAACACTCCTAAAGAGGAGAACTTCCTTCAAGCCGCTATCAAACACAATCTTTTTCAGATGAAAAAAGACAACAAATGACAACACTGCAATGACTGTCACCATTACTGGTACACAGAAAGCCTCAGTGTATGCAAAATAACAATGTTTACATGAACCTAATGATGATGTGATGTTCTGAGAGAGGTGTTAAAGTTTTTCTGAAGGTCTGAAATCAGAAAAAATTCCTTGAAAACAGTCTTTGTTGCAAGACTGTCAATATTTCTTGGGCTTTTTAGACAAGGAGTATTAGAAAGCTTTCTCTTTTTTGGTCTGATGATGGAAAGTATCGCTGCGATGCATCTCTTCCAGCATTCCAGCTTCAACAGAGAACCGAGTGCAGGACGTTGCTTGCTTAGATCACACATCCACAGGGGCTGAAGGGAACTCTGGAGATCCCCCAGTCCAACCCCCAGCTGCAGCAGGCTTCCTACTGCAGGTTGCACAGGAAAGCAACTGAGTGTTTTCAGATGTCTCCAGAGAAGGAGATTCCACAGCCTCTGATGTTCATAAAGACCTGCAGTGGATATGACTACATGGTTAGAACAAAAACAAAAGGAATGCATGAGTCTAGCATTTTGCAAGCCTCCTTTAATGCTTTGTTTGAATCTGGGGGAGGAGATTTGGGTTATTTGATTCCCACCGGTGCAAGAGATAACTTTTGCATTCAGCAGTGGTCAAACTGCAAAATCAGAACGGGAAAAATCTGTTCATAAAATTTCTAGGATCCCAGTTCTGGTATGGCAAACAAGACGCTCTGTTACATACAAGAGCTCTGAAACCAGAATATTATCTCTGTTGCTGTACCTTTGTTACAGTACCTTCATTTATAAGTAGAAGACGCAGAATGGAAAGTAGAAAAATAAATAGGAACCACAGGGAGCACACCAGCCTGCTTCCAGACAGTAACATTTGGAGTTGTCGTACTGTATTGCATGTAACCTTTCTGTTACATCCCTGAAAATTAAAGCAGAATTTTCAAGAACAACACTAAGTAGCCTGCCTTTTGGACACAGAAGATGTTCTTAGCTTATATTCCACTAGCTTTCAAATGCTCAGAGAAACAGCTGTTCAATTTTATGTCATATCACTACACTATTCTTACTGCAAAAGACAGAAACCTTGCACAATCAACATAATTTCCTGGTGTGTGTTCCTATTGCATCCATTCTCACACCGCTAATGGTAACTGCTGCATTAACAGCACTTCTGTTTTGCCAAATATGCTGAAGATTATGTTCTAGAATAGACTCACAGGCAAATCTTCATGAATACAGTGGACCGGAGCTGTGAGGTACTTTCCTTCTTGAGGACATAATTTTATTTGTACTAAAGACATCTGGTCAATATTTATTAAAGCTTGTAGATTGGTTTGATGATACAGAGCTAGAAATATAGCTGATGTAAACTGGTATGGCTATAACATATTCATCAGAGAGATGCCAGATTAACATCAGCACAAAATCTCTCCCTGAAAACTACAGTACAGCAGCACACTAAGCAAGTACGTGCCTTTCAGAAACTGATTTGAACTTGGAATCTTCATTTTCTCTAGATGTAGCCTGGGAATTCTCTGGCCCTTAAGCAAAGCTATTTGAAGCTAATGTCCTAGTGCAGATAAGAACTGAATTTAACTCAATGTGCATTCACTTGATACGCTCCATCCTGTAAAGCCACCTCTTCCCATCCAGCAAGACAAATATGTAGGGCAGACAGTACAGAGTACTATTGCATTTTCTCTCCTTTTTAAAGCGTTCTCCTTTACGTGTGTGCATGCACATATTTCTACCCCTACCCCTCCTCCTTCATCTCATGTCTCTGTGGGCACCAGAAGTGCTTTTCAGATGCAAAGGCAGAGGTATAAAATTGACTACCATTCTAGTCAATTTGCTTCAGTAGCCATTCCGTGCTTAAAGCACTTTATACAGAAGGAAGCTTTATAGACACTATGAACAAAAAAAATATATCCTTTTTAAAAAAATTATTATTATTATTATTATTATTTTTTATTTTTTATTTTTTTTTACAGCTAAGAGGTTCCTGTGAAATCAGGAAGGTTTCAAGAATTCGTGTGAGGACAAAATTTGTCAGGGAACATATAAAATAAAACACAAACAACAAAAAAAAGCCTATTAAGCTCTTGCAATCTGTTTCCCCTTGTTTTTCTTATTAGCACAGGAAACACTCTCTGGAGGAAAATCATTCGTTTTAGAGAAGAAAGTCTTAGCCTAGGAACAAAAGGCAGATTGTACATAGAAGCACTTCTCGCTGCCTCCTACTGTCAGAAACCAAACTATAGTGTTCTTTTAAAATGAGAAAGCCAAGAGCAAAAAAATTACATGGCTGCAACAAGCTAAAGTGTCCCATGTTTGATATATTTGCTATACCATCCACAGATAAGTAGCATTCATTTTGATCTTCTAGTGTTTACTCTTTCAGAAAATTTTTCTGTGGTCTTATATTATTTACTCCTAACCCGTAACTTGAATCAGTGCTGTGCCTTTAAACTTTAAAGATGTCTGGGAGGAAGAAGTTGGTTCTACTTGGTTTGCTGAAGACCAGTCTTGAGGACAAACATACTTGGTTTTCTTTAGATGTTCCCTGCAAAGATGCAGCTGCTGCTTGTGTGTAGGGAAATCCAGCAGCCCCCCATGCAGCCCAGGTGACATCAGGCTGGCACAAGAAATTAATCTTTGTAAGATGCAGAAGACTTATCAGTGCATACAGGGGTGCACAAAGGCTGTGAGGCTACCCTTAAAACAACTCAGACAATGGAAGATTACGATTAATTTCTAGTATCAGAGGGTTTATCTGACTTTCAGATATTATCCGTGCTATTCCCTCTTGTTCGCATACTGGTAAGGAATACCTGTATTTCCATGTTGATTTCAATAATCTTTTATATAAAACGACAGATTTTAGACCTCAGAGTCCTGTAGCCTTGGAAGAATATTTAGGTAAGGTTATATTAAGAAAAAAATATATATGTCAGTATATATGTTGTGCGTGTACGTATATATTTGTGTTTGTTTTTACTGGAATGAGAGAACTAAAATGTCACCTTGGGACTACCTCTCTGTGACCATGCAGCTTGCTGGGACCCCAGGAAATTACTGTCTGAGATGCTAACCAAGGGAACTAGCAAAATACAGCCAAGTGCTAAGATACTTGTGTAATACTAGGCAAGATGTAAAGGGGGGATCTGCATTGCTGTGTAATGTGTAATGTGCCATCCAGAAAGAGCCCACACACTTTGGAAAATGCAGAATGGAGGTTCTTACATCTCAAGGAGATGGTTGGAGCCCTGGGAAACTCTGAATGCTGACTGGAAGCTACTAGTCAAAGTCAGGCCCAGGATGAGAGGGGAAATGAGGCTACTGCTGAGATTCCCAAAGCCTCTCAATATCTTTAGTAACAGATCAGAGAATATTACAAAATATGACAGGAGGGCACTTCAGTCTCGTCCCTACACCTCCGGACATGATGATGAGACCCTTCTAATTCCCGATAGGCATTTTTCTAACCTCAACTTTAAGGAAAAATTGAAAGGTTCAACAGAAATCTGTGGCTAACGGTCTGTATTGTTCAAAAAGCTCCTGCCTGAAGTCTGCTCCAACTTTTTTGCTGTACTTTAATCGCTTATTGTCTGTCCTGTCCACAACATTACTCCCTGTGGATTTGCATCAGATTTTTATGTATTTGAAGACAGCTATCATGTTTCTTTTCAGTTTTTTATAATCTAGTCTCAACAACCACAAGTCTCACAATGTTTCCTTATATGTCAATATACTGCTCTGTTCTGGTCTCCTGTAAAGTGTGAGACTCAAAAATGAACTTTGCTGAGGCCATCCCGGGGCTGTGAAAATGAAGAGTGCTTTATGCCTTTTGCAGGCTGTGCTCCTGTCAGAACATCTCAGAATGACATTTCCCCCTTTTTTTACCATAGCGCAGCATTGCCCATTCATGTTCAAACTGTAATCAACTTCAACCCCGGGTTCCTTTTCCACATGATAATAAATTAGTCAGGTGTTTCTCACATATTTGATGCTATGAATGATTCTTCTTGTCTAAGTGCAGAAACTGGACTTGTCTTTAATTCCTTCCTGCATTTTTTTTCACACTAATTCGTCTCTCTAATTCGTCAAGATTCCTTTGGATTCTACTCATGTTCTCCTCCATTATTTGAGCCTCCAAATCTTCGTGGCATCTTCAAATATAATAAACACACTATTTATTCTATCATTGAATTCACTAATGGAAAGACTGTTAAACCATCAGGCTCAGGACAGACCCTTGTGGAACCACGTTTGGTATGTCCTTCCGTATTTACAGTAAACCTGTATACCATTTCTCTTGGAGATACAGTAGACTGTTCTTTCAGTTGGGTTTTCCAAATTATTCTGCCAACACTCCATAGCAGCTTTTTCTAGATCCTGTTTTTCCAGTTTGTTTAAGACAATGTTAAGTAATAATCTTTAAAAGCAACTGTGGAGTTAGAAAGTATATCTCCAAGAGAAATGGTATACAAAGACTTCTGGATACCTTCTCCAATACCTTAATGCTCTCAAAGAGCACAGCTCCCCAGGTAGTTTGACACCTGTGGAATATCATCTCACTGCTGCCCCTGGCTTTCTCCCAGCTTTGAGCATGCAAGGAAAACACAGAGTTGATACAGAAATTCATGGGGTTTGGACTTTTACTCAGTCTTGAGATCACTGAGTTATGGGGATATGCCACCTCTGAGCTTCCTCCTTCACATCCTGGAAAAAACTCTTTTTATTTGGAGATCCCTCTTCCCACTTGTAATTGCAGAGAGATTCTTCAGGCATGTGCAATAAAAATTATTGCCCCCCAACTAGTTCATCCAATCTAGCCAGTTCCATCAGCTTTAACTCTTTCACCTCCACCAATGCTTGAGAAAGGGAGTATCCAGACCCATACCTGGTGTGCTAACTTGTCCTAGCTGGGGATCAAAGGAAGGAATGTTGGCCTGAATTTCCTCAGTAAAGTGCATTAGACTCTTATCGTTACTTTGATGTTAGTTTTTGTGGTTTAATTATATACTGCAAAGAATTCTTAGGTAAGCCAGAAAGAGCTATCCTTATGACTCAACCATCCACTTTTTGGCCAGTTGACTACAGATTTAATTAACATCCTAGGCATCAGTTCTGCAGGTCTACCTACCCCAGGCAAATCTCCCATCAAAGTGAATGGGAGTTACCATCTGTGAAGGGTTGAGCACAGAGTCAATAGTACAGCACTACAAGTTTGGGCAAACAGTCAATAGCTATGAATTTTTTAGTAATGCTGTTAAAGTGTTCTGAGATTAAAATATTCTTTTTTTATTTAAAGATAGTTGTACTCTCTTTGTCTGATACATTTGAGAGTCATTTGTAAGCAGGATATTGGTGAAAATGTTAAGAAAGGTCAGTTTCATTCAACCTTATTGTTTGTATCCCTTCCTCTATGTTGGGAGATTTGAGCATCTTAGAGGAATCTGGTAAATATGCATATATGTATATAGTGTATACTATACTATAGTATAACGATTCCAGGAAGTCCACAATACTATCAAAGATTTTGGAATTCTCTGCGTATCTGGAGGAGCTGAATCCCATCTAACCTCTTCCTCTCCATGGACAATCTCATGTTGCTGCACCAAAGATGCAGCTTCCACAGTGGTACCGTGTCCCTTCTTTAACTCTGCTCACCTCAAAACCAAGTCAAACCCCCACAGACTCGCAGACCCCCCTGCCAGCTGTGCCTCCCTCCAAGCTGTCTGGGTGACAGGGTGGAGCAGTAACTTTCAGCTTTCTGCATGTCATCCACCAGTAGTGCATATGTAGGACTGAGTGTTTCTTTTAAGAAGCCAGTGGAGTCAGACTGCATACCCTGCCATACCCAGAAACAACATTTAGACTGATAGAAATCAACGTGCTTTGCCAAAAATGCAATCAGCTTACTTATCCAACCACAATGGCCACAAGAAGCAGCAATAAACTGCTTCCTTGGTTCAGGGGAGAGTTTCTGCAGAAACAAAAGATGCCGTTTCATTTTCTGGAGCAACAGATAGAAAAGATTTTCTCTGCTTAGATTATCAAAAAATAAATTAAATTTCGAGTCTAAATTTTTCTTTGCATTGTATTTAATTTTTGAGGGGGTGGTTGATGGGGAAGATCTTAAGGGATCCAGCTCTCTGTGAAGGTGTTCAGTCTAATGCTTTAAGCACTGAACTGTGCTGGGCAGAAATCTATCTTGTACTTGTCACATCTATATTAAATTATCAACTTTTTTCATTTTACAAGGGAAGATGTGAGCAGAACATTACTCAACTGTCAGGACACAGGACTGTGCTGCTGAGCAGAGTACAAGTGAATATATTCTACGAAGCTGCAAATCTAGCACAAAGGTGCCAGCGGAGGGATTTGTGTCACCAGTTTTACCTACTGTGCTTCTTGGAAGGCAGTTCTCAGTAGGTTTTGTTTTCACTGGTTTTTGCTGTGATAATATTTACACCTGATCAACAACCCTTTCTCCTGTATTTGGTGTTAAAAATAAGGCCTGGGAAAATATTTTTAGCTATAGCCAATAAGAAACTGACCAACATAAAGACACTGTGATGACTTGTGCAGATGGTCTGTACCTTGCTATTTTATGAGTGGTACAAAGCAGTTCCTGCAACTCATTTTTTAGTACGTCTTGCAGTATTCTGGCTTATGTCTTCAAAATATAGTCAGTTATAAGAGAATTAAGACACATCCTGAAAACGTTATAGATATCCTACTCATTCTTCCCTAGATGATCAGTGAGAAATTGAGAGAAGCCCACAGAACTTCCTGATATTTTTCTGGTTTTGTCTTGCAAGCAGACCTGGTCAGCAGTGGACTTCGCTGCCATCCATTTTCCCACTTAAAGGAATAAAAATGTAAAAGAATATCTTATATTCCTTTAAAGGATAATTCTGAAAAAACAACTGTTACCAGACTCCTGGGCTCAAACAAGCAAGAAAGCCAGGCTTGAATGGCTGTGCTGTGACAGTGATGGCTGGCTGGCAGGGGATATGCTTGGGGATGGGAAAACAGTGTATCAAGGAAAAATGAATGTGGAAGTTAAGATAATTTCTGTGCCTTCCTTTTCCTTCCAAAATATTTGCACGTCCTGAGCGTCTTACTGCATCTCCCTGTCAGGTAAGTAGTCTCTACATATAAAGAGAAGTTGAATGAAAGCTTGTTTGCATGGGAAAGCTATTGTACAGCAAAGGCAGGATGTAATATTACAGCATGTTAGTAACTTTGCAGTATGTGGATGTACTCTGTACACTGTAAAGCAACCTCCCCTTGTGCTTCTCACTGAGAACACCGGTATTGGATGATGATATTATTCTGCTACTGCTGATTACACCACATGGTGAGTTTGTCACGCAGAAGAGTGCCAGGACACAAGCAGAGGAGTAAAATAAGAGAAAAAGCAAAATTAATTCCACTAAATAAGCAATTGGAAAGTAAAAATACCTACCTTGAGACATTTCACATAAAAATACAGGCAGTTCAAGTCTCAGGTATTCTTTCCAACCCCAGTGCATCATAGTGCACAAAGGGCAGGATGTTAATTGCTTGCCGAAAGCATGCTTAATCTAGAAGCCGCAGGCTCTGTCACCAAAGGTGCAAGAGATGCACACAATGCATTCTCCCAGCTCATTTTCAGTGGGGGAAAACACCAGACCAGCTGCCAAAACAAGAGCAACCCCGTGTCATCAGAAAGCGCTCCGTTGTGTCACTGCTCCCTTTCACTTCCCCCTCACAAAACCCTCTCAGCAGTTGTGCTTCATGTGGCGTTTGGTTGCACACAAGTCTGCTCAGCTCTTGTTTGATCTTATTTGTTTACCTTTGTCATGTTATAAGTGCTAAATCTATTTTCCAGCTCATGACAAGGGCTTTCATTACTTTCTCTTTCCCTTCTAGCATTCTAAGCGTCTTAAATGCTGGCCACAGAAATGCTACTGTTTCCTAGTTTCTGTTTTCTCATTCAACAGCAACATTATACACAGGTTTATGTGTAATTTGAGTTTTAAAATCCACTGGGCTTTTCCAGTCACTTACCATTGTGCTGAATACAGGGACAAGCTTATTTGATTTTATATTAATTTTAATATTAATTTTTAGCTTATTTGAACTGCTTTGGGGAAGTAAAAAGTTAAAGTGACAATACTAATATGAACCCTGCAGAGCAGCATCCCTCGTGGACGCCTTTCATTGCCTATTTGTCATCTAGCTGTATGTAAGGATGGAAGAGCAGTGTTCTGCCTTAAAATGATGACAACTCAACAAGAACTTACCAGAAGTCTGTTTCATGAAAGGCGCATTGTTTTGTAGTGCTGAACATCCCGCACTACTGCTAATTTTGTAAAGAGAGTTAGAGACACTCTGCTCAGCAGGAAAAGGACTGACCCTTGTATTTCTTGCAAGCATAAATATGTATTTTACAAAAATAATTTATAAGACAAACCTAATATCTCTTTGCACCTCTTGTGTTTATTAGTCACCAAATAGCATGTAATTAGTCCTTGTACCTTGGAATGTCCTTAATGAACACCTATGCTCATTTACAGTGTGACTGCTTAATTGCTAATAATCAGCACTCCAGTGAAAACAGAAACTTAATATATTTCAGAGTATATTTCCATGTATTTGTGCATTCCAAATTACTTTTCTGAGGCACATAGTTCTCATCAGGCACCGACTGATTGCTGGGGCAGCAGGATCCAGCTCTGAGACACCCCATGGTTTGCTGCTCAGAAGCAGAATACTCTCTGAAGAACTTTTCCCTGACACCTATCAGTTCAGATCTTTCTAGTCCTTTTTAACACAGTCTGGTAGAGCCACCAAAAAGCAAGAATGCTCTGGAAGCTTCACAGTTAGCCCTCTGCCCAGGAATGGTTTTCTTAGATTCAGCAGCTCTGTCCCAGCTGCTAGAACACAAAGTGCCGAACGAGCTTCATCAGCATGAAGTGCTGCACTAAAGCTTTGTAGACTCCTGTGACGCTCATCCTCGATGCTTGCCTATTTCCAGAACTTGCCCTCATTCCTTTCTTTGCATTTAATCTGCTTTTTTTACTATTACTTTCAGTTTGGCACATCAAAATAAACACTCTGCCCCCACACAAGTGATGTAAGCAGTAAGAACAAGACAGCTGCTTATATTAAGAAGAAAATGAAAAACTAAAAATAGAGATAGCAAACACTGTTAACGAAAGGATTTGATCAAACACAGCGATCTCCCTAAAAGAACATCACTATACACTGATTCTTTAATTCTCCTTGAGAAAAATACAACTTGAGTTGACAAAAATTAGATAGCATGATATAACTCATCTGCAAGCGATTTTCCCTTTGAATTCTGCCCTCCTGGCAGTTTTACTTGTGGTTTTAGAATCAAGTGCTTTCTTAGGTCACTGAACTGGTTTTGGAAAAGGACTGTACTTTTATTCCTCATTTACATGTCTTACACACCTACTTATTTACCTGGCAAAGAACAGGAAGGTTTCACGTAGTTTGGGAAATCCTATAACATTCTGATTAGGAACTTCGCCTGAAGCTGAGACCAAAAGAAACACTGTGAAGGCCAAGCTTCACAAGAGGAGAGAAGTATTTTTTTAATCTGTAAACCTCCAGAAACTGGAAACCATAGGCTGAGAAGATCAGAGAGGCATGGTGTGGTGGGCAGAGAGTGTTGAGGAGGAGAGGGACTTGGCACAACTGCACCTATAGGCACCTGTAAGCACTGAGCACATCCACTTCTCGTGCTAAACCAAACAGGGGTTGTGCTTAAAGCCCCTCCTCAAAGTGTGTTGATTTTGTTGTTTATGTTTGTGACTGTACAGCTGAAACAAGTCCATCAGCTGAAGGATGGGAAAAAGAGACAATGGACCTCTTTAAGTGTCCTGCCGTGCTAATACCAGTCCTGGAAAGGAAGGGAAGGTGTTCTGAAAGGCCCCGCTGTAATAATGGTGTCAGATAGGAAACCTGGGCCAGAAGCATGGCAGGCTGGTGACTGGAGCCTACCCAGAGATGTTGGGGAGGTTCACAGGCACGCAGTCAGTGTATCTGTAGATCCAGTTACAAGCTCATAAATGTTGAACTTTAGGAATGTTACCAGAGCTGTGAAACAGACCTTACCAGTAGTGCTGCGTGGGTACAAACACACCAAACAACTGCCCAGACGTGGGCTATTAGCAGCACTTCTAAAGAGCTGCTTGGTGTCGCCAGGATGAACTGATTAATTCAAGCACCTCCACACTCCTCTGGTTACAAATCTTTCATGAAGTTCAAATCCCACAGCAAAGTATGGATCTGAGCAAACCCAGATTGTCAGGCAGTTCTGGAATGTTTGAACTATGATCTAAATTAATTGGTTTCACACTGCAAGTTGCACAATTACTTCATAATATGTAATCATCTGGCATCCATATGATTTGCTTGACAAAACTGATAATTTTCCAGCACAGAAAGAAAACCAAGAAAACATCAGTTTTGGAAATGAACATCAAGGAGCCACTGCAGCACTCAGTCTGCTGCACGGCATCCTACCTGCACAGCTCCCCACCTGCACAGCTCTACACCTGCATAACTCCATACCTGCACAGCACTATGCCTGCACAGCTCCCCCACCCTCACAGACCCCTTTACCTGCTCAGCTCCCTACCTGCACAGCACCACACATGTTCTCTGTGCAGTTTCCAAACACGGAGCTTGTAACCAAATCTATGGCTGTCTGGATGCAGGCTCAGACAAATTCAGCCCCAAACAACTTCATGAATAGAGTCATAGGTAATGTTTGTGCATAGCACTGATGGTTTCGAGAAGTTTGATACTCAAATTTCACATATGCCCTTCATTCTGAAATAATTAGTGATTATAATTTTGTCCCAGGCTGTGCACTCTCTACTCAGACCCCACACAGAATCCATGACTACACCATCTGCAAATGCATTTGAACAAGGAAGTTTTGGGCACCTGCCAGAAAGAGGAAATTCAGCAGGAAAAAAAAAAAAAAGACATTTACTCCAAGAGGACGAAAATTTGCCTGGTAGCAAAAATAAGCCTAACCTCACATCACACTGCAAATTGGTGCTGTAATGCATGTGGGTTGTTTGCCAGCTCTGACACTAAGTGAGCAGCCTGCTGTTTGTGTGAGCAGGATGGCATCTCTGCCGAAAACAAAAGGACCTTTGAAAATACCAAGTCAAGTTGCCCAGAAGTGCATCTCCCCATTTTTATTTTTTCGGTGAGAAGAATAAATGGTTTAGATAATTAGAAAAGTAGCGTTAAGAGGCTCTGTCCTGGAAGTCGCTGAGAGAAAGCTAAATTTCATTTCTTTTATTGCTATCTCTGATTGTTTCACCTGGCTTTAATTGCTCCTATGTATCTGCAGCACTACTGACTGGTGAACGTCTCCTACATGGACTTCATATATTTTTTCCAGAGAAGGGAAACAGAGGCCTAAAGCTATGATTTTGTCTTCATGTCTGTATGCAACATATCTCAAGGACAGAGCACTGGACTGTAAACAAAAGGGACAGCTGTAAGGTCATGAACATTCCTGGAAGCCTGCTATTCACAAATACAATGCGGAAAGAATATGGAAATCAGGCAGAGTTTCAGCAATATTCATTCTGTGCTGCTTTACATGTTTCTACAAATTCAAGCTATTTCAGATTCTATTAGATCTTTTGTGTTGTATCATTTAATGTATTACAAAGCAGCTTTAGCTAACAGGGAAGAGGTGGGGGAGAAGCACAAATCTCATGGCACCGCATAATGCAACCTTCTTGAGTCAAAATGTTTTTGTCGTTATTGGAACAAAACAAAATAACCCTATCTAAAAGGGGAGTTTCAGGGCTAAGGATAAAGCACCACATGGAGATTACTGAGAAGTTACAAAAGGGAAAGAGAAGAAACATCATCTGTTTGTTTTCTAGGATGTTAGCCATACAGTCTTCTTTTCTGCTTCTGGACTGCCTTTACAGTGACCCATTCATTCTCTAAATAAATAAATATAAATCAGTCTGCAGCCTAGTTTTAACAAGGTTCCATGATTTTGGAAAAGGGCAGAAGCTCTGGGCATTTCTTTTTCCTACAAGGTAATATTTCCAAGGCATGTCTTTCCCTGCGCATTGTGCTTACACAGACTTTCCAGTGGTGCTCCAGTTAAAAAAAATGTCTGCACGTGCAGTTCTAAAAAGTCTTTCAGAGATGTAAATCATTAAAGACACGGGGACTCAAAACCATGTAGACACAGTGAAAAGCAAAATCCCTGTTGGCTGCTGTTCATGACTGAGTTGTGTTACTTTCTCCTTACCCTCATTAAAGTCTGCACAGGAAAATCATTCTCTGTGGTCCCTTTTCTGTATCAAGTGTTCAGCATTCTTCTCCATCCCTTTTGGAACTCTGCTAATCTACCTAAGCACAGAGGCAATGCAAATGGATCTACGTGCAAAACAGCTCCTGTTTTATTTGCTTACTGTGCTTAGCACCATTGCCGCAGAGGACTTGGATTTGCCATGGAGAGCTGCCTTCATCTCCTGCCCAGCACAGCGCTGTGATGGAGCAGAGGCATCCTTCTCTCCAACTCACTCCTAAAACACTGCCTCAGAATGGCACTAAGAGCACTGCTGTGGCATGGGAAAGCTGTCAGTATTTATTCTGATCATAATCCTGGCAGTAATAATGTAGTTAATAAATTCACCTGAATTCTTCACTAGAATCCTTCATTTCCCGTATTTGGTTTTGAAGTGCTCCTGTACACTTTGCAAGAGCTACTCTCTGTGGAAGGGAATGATCCCAGTAGATCCCAGGAATCCTGTGCTGTACGTATTGATTGGCATTTGGAAATATCCTTACGATCATTAAATGAAAACAATTAAAAAGTTATAAATGTCTAAAAAGAACTGGGATGTATTGGCAAGCAATGGCTCTTGGAATTCACACGTTTTCTTGCTGAGTCAATAGAAAAGGATTTTCTCTGCTGATACACACTGCTGCTGAATTTGATGCGAAATCTGAAATGCATTATACTTACATTTGCTTACATTTTTTTATATCAAAAAGATAGATAAATAGCATGGTTTATTTATTTGTAATTGCATGGCTTTGATGCTTCTGATGCTAGGAGATCCTAAATCCAGCTAGCTTCTTTCCATTGAACAACCCCAGCACCAGTGTGCGATGCATGTACCTGAGCAGCACGGAGCTGGGGCTGCCGCCACTCACCCCGCTGCCTGCATGGAGCTGGGCAGTCTTCTTGGCATGTACTCCTGGTCAGAATGTACACTACAAGCACTGGTAGAAACTCCCTCATGCTAACATTCTGTCATGCTACAGCTGTGGCATTTCCACTTAATTCAGCAGAGCAATTCCAGTTTGCAACTCCAGAAGAACCAGACCCTTTTTAGGACTAGAAGGATGAGAGGGAATGGCCTCAAGTTGTCCCAGTGGAACTTCAGGCTGGATATTTGGAAAAAATTATTCTCAGAAAGAGAAGTGAGGTGCTGGAGCAGTCTGCCCAGGGAGCAGGGGAGTCACTGGAGGTGCCCAAGAAACGCATAGATGTTGTACTGAGGGACATGGCTTAGTGGGAAATATTGATGGGAGGTGGATGTTTGGACTGGGTGATGTTGGAGATCTTTTCCAAGTGATTCTACGAGTGTAAAACTTCTAATGAAATTCACATCAAACTGGGATCATGAAGCACTGTATCACTGTGTGGGCTGTCGGAGGAACAAAAGGAGTTTCTGTAACACATGCTGAAAACTGAAACTATCATTAGCAGCGATGTTCTGACTGTGAGGCGTCTCTCAGTGACAACTTTCACAGAGACCAGGAGCAGTGCTGAACGTGGGGCTTCTGTAAGCACTGTGCTGAGCTCTGGAGACTGCTCCTCAGAGCTCTGCTCACACCTCAGAGCAGCGCAGAGCAGAGGGATGTTTGTAATCTCGTGCTTTCCTATTTCCTGCAACTATCCTGCAAAAAGAGCTGAGGGACACAAGCCCATGTATACGTGTACCTGTGTTTGCATTTCTTTCACAGATGTAAATAAAGGTACGTATGCATCCGGATCACTCAGAACTAAAGCAAAATCATGTCTAGAACTAAAAAAATCATTCCAAGTGTTGAATATTTCAGAGTAAAATGTCACTGGAGTTTTAGGAACGAAGGAGTACTGCAGGTAATTTAAATTGCAGCTTGAAAGGAATTATCCTCCAGGAGATTCTTGCCATAGAAGCAGTTTTTTTCTTAAAAATCACTTTGTCTTTAATAATCTCTAAAAATTATGTACCTACAAACATGAAAAAGACTGCTTTAGTGAAGAACTCCACGCACACTGCTCTGCTTCTTAATTTGTACTGCCAATGGGAAAAAGTGTGTTGTTTTGAATTAGAACAGAAATAATGCAAACATGTAAGGCCTGTTGTCAATCTGAACAACAGAAGGCTGCCTTAAAATCATCGAGTAACTCTTGTTAATAAGATCTTCCATAAGACAGATTCTTCCACTTGTATTAGGTCTTTATCAGTTTGAGTACACTCCACTTCCCATATGTACAAGTCTTTCCCATTGCCAAGTGGAAGAGAAAATGATATTAAAAATGGGTATAAAACCACAGAAAGACTGGCAAATTTCACAGCGGCTGCAAAATAATTTAATCTTGAGCTCTTATTAAAGTAAACCACAAGCAGCTTCGGGCACCCTTAGGCTGAGAACCTCCAGCACCACATGTGCTCCATGAGAGCAGTGCTGTGGCACAGGCTGTGGCACTTCTTTATCTGTTTCTATGTATTTGCTGCAGGCGCACAGCAGAACAACAGCTGATGAATAGAAATCTGCATTCCCTCCAGCAGTGCCAGGTTGGTGCCCCGCAGCTGGGACAGGGAGCTTTCCCACCCAGGAGTGGAGTTCCATGCAAAAGCACCTGCACAGACCACCAGCTGCACCTCTCTGTTAATCAGGTGCAGAGCTGTGGTCTCATACAAACAAACTGATTTTAGCTCCAGGCCAACATACTGGTTAATTTGGAATCTCAGCGCAGGTTTTTTTCAGCAAATCTTCTCTATCTATCAGCAGGAATAAAATGCACGCATGCTCCACATGTGACTTTCCACTCACATTTTCAATTTAATAAAAATAGAATCCCTAAGTGTTTGAATGTACAGTTCCCACTTTGTTTCTAAATTTGGGACGTTACTTTAAATTATCGCTGGAAGCATCCCTCACTAAAAGAGAGTGGAAGGAAAAGGACAATGTCTGACTGCAAAGTCGTGATTGTGGAGGAGTTTCCTTTTACTTGATGCTCTGCAGAAAGCGGCTTTGTGGCATTGCAGAATGCCGTGATTTGTTGCCTGCTACTGCAAGGTGAAAGAAAACCTCATCATCTGATCACCACTGTATCTTTACAAGCCCTGAAGATAAAGTATGGAAAATCTATAACCTCAATGTTATGTCTGTTGCTGCTGCACTCTTTATTAATCAATCAATGCCTCTCCACAGAGCTCTTTCAGCCTCCTCCTACGGCAGTAAGACCTGTAATCAGCTCGACAAAAACAGTTCAGAGATGCATCCTTTGTGCTTCTATGTAATTTACATATACTGAAAAAACACCCAGCACGCTATTCATAACATGTTATGGAGTACAGAACGCACCATATTAGAGTGCTATAATCACAGCCATTATTCAAATAGGTTAAAATGCTTTTTACATTCTAGAGTAAATTTCACTGTGAAGACCGAATGGATTAGATCGTTGCTTCCCCATTTCCTTCATAAGCAAAGCACAATTGTTACAATTGTTAAACAGCTCCTTGCCCTTCCTGCTCGTGTACATGAGACGAGCGTGCTGCAGCGCAAATGACTGCTCCAGCGCTCTGTGAACACGTGTACCTGCTACGCAGCAACCTTCCAGCTCACTTTTAATAACCAAAAGGAACTTGCTGTATTTTCTGAAATTGAACAGCAGACATCAGTGGAGCAAAAAGCATTTCCTGCTGCATCGATAGGAGCTTTTGCTGCTGCCATTATCACACCGTTTCAGGCACCTCAGCATCCCATGGCACGTATTGATTTGCTCGGCTTTCCCTCAGCACAGTCCTCCAGTGGCCCAGCTCACCTGCGTTTAGTCCAATCATTTTCACCCCCTACTGTTTTAATTCAGATTTAAGAGTGTTAGGATTGCAGCTACTGACTATAAATAGGATTTGGCTTTGCTCTTTTGTAGGTAAATCATCTGGAGGGAAGGGGCAAGGAGCCTTCATTTTGCCAGCTCATCTGTCCCTCGAGGAGAAGGCCAGCCCCACGCTGCAGCGCCTGCAGCTTCCAGCTTACCAGCACTCTGGGGCAGCCACAGAAAGGCTCTCAAAGAAAGTCATCTGTTAAGTACTCAAGCGAAGATTTATTTATAAAACCTTTGATGGGAGGCCAGTGAGGTGGATACAAAGGATAAGAGCACCAGGGAGGAGGTCATGTTCCAGGCACTCTACTTGCATTCAGTGCAGGGCCACGGTTCACGGAGGGCTGGGTGCTCAGTGCTCTAGAAACAGCAGCAGAGCAGCAGCTAGCTTGGTTACAGGTCTGTCGTCCGATCCTTATAGAATCATCATGAAGCAACGACACGTTACTCTTTGTAACACGTTTTATACTTACATAAGCTTTTCTGAAAACATCAGTATGGTAAGAAGTTACTTCTGTCCCATAAACAACTCAGTCCAGCTCTGTTAGAGAATGAGATAGCATCTCAATTACTGAAAGATCATGTTAACACATTACAGGAGATGCACATTTTATGTGAAAACTATAATATGAAAATATGTTATGGTCACTACATGCACAATGATCTCTGCAGACAGTCCTTGGTTAGGCTTCTTGATAATGGTAAAACCCAGGATTTCTCTAAAGAGAGGTCTCAGTTTTATACAGATCTCTGGTTCCTGTCAGTTTCTACTTTCAGCTCATTAGAACACTCCTTGATTAAGAAAGAAAGCAAAAAAATCTAGAACAGTACCAAAGTGACTGTAAGAACAGAGAGAGCTTCTCTGTCTGTCTTCTATCACACCTATCATGATAGTATCTAAGAAGATGTTAAGCGAATTTGGATGGTTAGAGGATGATTTTCAGTGACTGATTTTTCCTTTGAGAAATTCACAACAGAGTACATTCTTATCTTGAATATGAATTCTTAGGAACCATCATTGGCTACAAATGAAATAAAGTACTTCCATTTCCATTTCTCCATCTTGAGAATGATGCTGTTAACTAGGTTAGTTCAAATCAAGAGTAAAGGCATGAGTCACAAAGCTGGAGATTAGTTCTCCAGAAACTTCACTTGCCTGCATCACTTATTAGCCAGAAAACAGTGTTGTTGCAGATTTTTCAAACTTCTTTCTTATTCCAAATGCTACCTACCAGTGTTATGATCTTTTTGATTTTCAGGGATGCAGAGTATTAAAGGCACACTGGCACACTGCAGACAGAACTCTTCCACCCAAGAAGGGTCAGAAATTCAGAAAGTGAGCAAAGAGGGAGAGCATTATCTCTACATCAGTGCTGAACATCCCTTTGTTACTTTAAGGTCTTAATCTCAGTCCTGACCGGAATAGAGCAGAATTTTGTGAAATCCAGATCTCTGCTTTGCAGTCTGAGTCCATATTTACTGATGCAAATCAGTATCCGAGTTCTGATTCAGCTTCATTTCAACTTGGTCTATATCCCTGATTTCCTGACAGGACATCTTGGACTGTATAAGGGGAAGTGTGGCACTAAGACTTTCCCTGAGGGTGAGCTATATTGGATGTAACATGCTCCATATATTTGCATTCAGCAGCATGGCATGAAACACACAACTGTATTAGCAAATCTCATTGGACAAGTCTGGAAACCACAACAGATGCTGGCAATCACAGAGACAGTGTTGAAGCTCAGCTCACAAATTATCCTCACCCTCTGTGCTGTTATGTTGCTTTCTGACAGAAGACTGACCTTTAACGTGCTTCTTTGGACAGACACAGTCAGAAGATCTTTTCTGTTTGTCTGCTATCAAATACGTGGTTTTTAATGTGTGTGTTTTAATTTGTGCAGTATTTTAACAAAGATATCTTTAACTCCGTAGTCCCAATTTTATTGGAATCCTGGTTATTTTTGAACAAATACTTTGATGGAAGATTAAAATACTCAGTTCTGCAAGAGGGAAGTGTTCAGGCTGGTGGAGGTGTGGAGTACATCAGTGTCCCTTCTGTCTCCAGCCAGGCAGAACCAGGACTTCCTCTGCTTGGATAAAGGTTCTCAAACACTCACAAGCTCAGTTCTCCGTAGGTGCAAAGCATCTGCCAGAAGGAAGGGGGAGAATGAGAAAACCCTCTTGATGCTGTGTGAAGGGCAGCTAACTGCTTCCACAGCAAACACTGATGACAGAAGGCAAACATGCATCAGAAATATGAGCAGTGGGTGATTTAGGAATTAAATAAACATCGCCTCTCTCACTTACGTGACTAACAAAGCAGCCTATTCTGCAGAAAATAAAGCATGCTGCAGACTGTGCTCAGTCCCCAGGAAGTTAGCTGGGAATTTCAGATTTAAAATCTATTATTATGTTCTTCTGCAAAGTATCAGTATGTTTGTGCAGCCACTCTCAGGTCAACGTGACTACAACTGGGACATGGCACCACAAATGTGCCTCTTCACTGCTTTTACTTATTAATTTGAAATTGTAGTATATGTCTGCAGGGTCATATGGCATCTACAGGCAGAGTGCTGACTGGTTTGCTGGCACCTGCTGCCAGCCGCCGTTGGAGCTCTCTTTTTGTCTTGCTCATTTCTCCATTCTTCTCTCCCTGCCTCTTCGAACTCCCCCTTTCTTCCTCACTCCCTCCCTAGCCCTCACCTCTTCTCTTTCTCTATCAGGAGCAAATGCTAACAGAATTTATATTCAGCAGCTTGTCACATGGCAGACATCTATTTTTCACTTGTCAAATTGGCCAAAACTGAAGCAAAAGCATGTTAGCATGGTGATCAGAGCACGCATACACTCTGGCTCAAACCTTCTCCAAAAGATGGGTGCAACAGACATGCATGGAAGCTATTTATTTAAACACAAATATTCAGCTGTGGATGCATGCTCATTAAGGATTAAACAAAACCAAACAAACCAATTAGAACAAGCCACATGATGGGTGGTTTCCAAGCATGTTGGAAAATCAATAGCCATATAACAATGTCTCCCCTTTTTAACAAATCTGTCCATAAAAAGAAAACTGAAAACTGCTAATTCTTTATCCTTCACTAAGGAGCTAAAAATTTACACGTGCTGCCTGCTTGAACAGGACCTACCATGCTTAATATATTCTGGGTTATATTTTTAACTACCTTGATAATGGGCAGCCATTCCCCAAGGTAAAAATTTACATTAAGAAGCAGAGACACTAAGCCAAACACATTTTTACTCCTGTGGTTAAGTACTAATAGTAGGAGTGATCTTTCCTTGAATGCAATACATGTATGTGTATTTTATCTCCAGTGAAAGATCAGTACGCAATGCAATAGTGCCAAGGAAGCCAAATGACACTCCTCTCCTTCTGATGCACAATACTTCCTCTTCCATTATTGATTCTTCCACAAAAGTGGTCTGTACAGAGCGTAACATGCTCTTTAGATTACGCTCTCCAACGCTGGAGGCAGCGTGAAACCTGTAAGCACGAGGTTCCCAGCTGCATAAGCAATCATACCCCTCTTACTGCCCCATACAAGAATGAAACAGCTGTATTAGCCTTGGCAGAAAATTATATCAGACACAACTGTACTTGATTTATGTAGGGGAACCACGGACATTAAGGTAGACAAGAATTTCTAGAAGCCAGGATGGTCAGAGTCACTTATCTTTGGCTGCTGTTATGAGCAGCCGGAGTAATGGATGATGAAGCAGCAGCAGCATGGGACTGGATGCACTCCCCCACTGTCACACAGTACAGTAACTTCATTTAAGGGAAGGCAGTTATTTTTTTCCCTCTTCTACCACAGGCGCAGAGATCAGTTAAGGCATTTTCTTAAGAAATCAGGAGAGATTTTCGTATTTTGAGATACACAAATAAGAAACGTAATGACTTCAGCTTCACTGGCCGAGGTCTGCATGGCTGAGACAGTCTGGAGCCTTTCAAGGACCCCATGCTCTCTGTGTTTTGCTGTACCCTTTCCTTGGAACCCCTCTGCAGCTGCTCTGCTGTCTGTCCCCACTGCTGCACAACCAGCTCTGAGGGACACAGCATGGTCACTGCAGAGGAGGCTAATAAATCCACGAAGCCAAACTTTCCAGTGCGTCTCGCCATCTCTTCATGTCTTATGAATGCTTTCAGCCTACAGTTCTCTTTGATATTACCAGCGTCTCCAGCAACACAGGGAAACAAAGGATTAAACTTGAAGAACTCACACAAAAAAGCATTTAGGACTGCTCATCTAACGATGAAAGTGATGGTATTGACTCTCTTATATGACTGTAGACCGAAGCTAAAATGATACAGTGCCATTTTTAGGCTATAATTTTGTGAACTCTGTAAAGGCTATAAAATCAACAGACATAGAAGTCTTTGAAAACGAAACATGCTGAAAAGAGGTGTGTTCAAAGCTCAAAGATTCTATCAGTGCAGAGGCTCCACTTCCATTGCATGCTGCTTCCATCCACTGAAACTCTTCTACATCTGAAAACGAAATTAAGTTATAATAGTTAATATCTGGGGGGATCATAGGGGGGGGGGGGGGGGGGAGGAGGGGAAGGAGAAAGGGAGGAAGGGAGGAAGAGAAAAAGAAAACAAAGCAAATTTCAAAAGAGCTTTTAATTCTTCTTTTTGGAGGACTAAAATAAATCAGAGATAAATCCCAGAAATTAATCAACCATAATAAACCACCACCGAGTGGGCAAAAGCACTTGGGAGCCTCAGCTGCACTCAGAGCGTATATGGGACTCGATGGATGAGTAAGCCTGTCCCACAAGACAACTCCTTTGTTCCCTCACACAAAGCACACTATGCAGGATTCAGGACTGGGTTCCAGTATTTTAAAAGTGGTAAACTGTGTGAAATGCCTGGAATGCCATGCTGGGATAGGGGGTCCTGCTGTGCCTGGCCCTGCAGTCTGCACTGTGGCTGTAACAGCATTCATTTGCAGGAACAAGGCATTTTAAGACTGAACAAGTGCAGTATGGTTTGAGAGCCTTAAGTAGAAAGCATTACATAAATGCAGTGGATTTGACAATGAGGAAGATGAAGCCTAAAGGATTCTTTTCAGTTGTTTTAAACTATTGGCAAGAACGACTTTTAAAAACCATTTTATAGAATTTAAACATACACTGGGAGGGGGCTAAAGTTTCTAATTCCTTTTTGATTGCTTGTTTTTATCAAGTTTAGTTCACTTGCAAGAATGGGAGAGCAATAGAACTGTGTGCCAAGAGCAGTCATGGCCTATTGTAGAGGTGTGTGAACCCCACCAGTTTACAAGCTGCAAAAGCTTCCATTCAGAGAGGAAGGCAACCTGCCACACACTGCAAAAGCAATCCATTTTGATAAAATGCATGCCTTTGTGAATCGTAAGCAGACTTTCTACAAAACTGTCTCTCTTTTCTCCAGATTCCCTGCAGACGTGTGCAATTTTCACTGCCTGTCAGTTTATCAAAAAGACCAGAGCATCAAATTTCAGCTCTGGATTGTCAGGTCTGATCCCTATTTCCTTTCAAATTCCAAAATACTGACACATTGATTGGAGTTCATAGTGTCAGACAACAGCACTTAAGAGACATTTTTGCTAAAATATAGCTTCAGATCTATCTTTTATGTTGTTTTTTTGTGTGGGTTTTTTTTTTTTTCCCCTCCTGCAGCCTCAAGAGCATTGATCTGGGACTGATTTCTATATGATTTTCACAAAGTAGCAGGCAATTCACTCAAACAAAACAGTTCTTTTGTATAACCTTTTAAAAGGGGGCCCATCAAAGGGGACTGACCTAGCTTGTTTGGTTTGCCCAGCCATCCCCCTCACCCTGCCACGAATTGCCCGTCCCTTTAAGTTCCCAGATGCCAGCAAGGAAGATCTGAAACGAGATCACAGCTACAGAGCACTCAGTGCATTGCAAAGTTGTGGCATATTAGTATCATGCAAAAGCTGGGACTCCATAGCAGGAAACATTTATGTACATACAGGTACCCTGGTACTGCTGGGCGTTATCTGCTAAGTTTCTGTAGTGAACACATCATCACAGTGGATCTACACTTTCAGCTGTTATCTCAGAAGATTATTTTGAATCGCAGGCTCCTCTTTAACTTACTCATCTCTGAGCTATCCAAACAGTCATCCTGCCTCCTCAACAACTGTCCTCTTTCACTGCAGACTGTCAGATTGTGTTGAAAGCTGCACGTGCCTGTATTTCAGAAGTAGCAACAGTGTTAGGGGGGGAATGCAGTAGTTGTATTAATTGTGTCACAGTAGATTTTGAAGCACTCCAGTTCATAAGTGTGTACATTGTGATGTAGCATAAATGGTTAATTTGATTCTGACTCAAGTGTGGAAGTCAGAGAATGCTGGAATATTTCTGCAATTGCACGCTGTGCTCACTTCTCCTTTTGGAAAAGTGTAATGTATTTATTTTTTAAGCATTCTCTCTCTCAGCACACGGAGCCATGTGTGTAGCATCCAGCTGTGACCCAGAGTGGAAGACTTGCTGCTACCTCGCCCTTCAGGAGACACACTTTGAATCCTGCATACTTAAAGCAAGCATCCCTTAAGGGGAGCTTCTCTACAAACAGCATACAACTGTGTTTTTTAAAAGCATGTGTGTATGTGTTTATATGCACATACAACAATATTGGTAGAATAAGCACTTGTTTATCAGATGGCCACTGAGGGAGCAGAAGGGGGAACTGTCGCCAAATCTCTGCTCGCAGCTTGGCTCTTCATTACAAAGACAAAAACTCAAGGATACTTTTGAGCTGTCGTTGCACAGAAGAAGAGATGAAGAAAGAAGCACTACCTGCACTGACTGAGTGAACACCTAATGGACTTTCTTAAAAAAAATTAAAGGGAAGAGGAATAAGAGTAAATGGGAAATTTTGCAGTGATGGGAAGTCAACCAGGTGCTTCAAAAGAAGAAGCAATAGCTAGTGTAATGCAACATATATCAGCTATCCTGATATTAAATCAAAAACAGATATACCAATTTATGTACAAGCTAGCCACCTCCTTCAAGAAAGCAGCGTGAAAATTACATGAATTTTCTTATGTTTACTCCTAAAGCTTCTCATGTCTGAGCAGTGAAACATCCTCACTCTTTCTTGCCTCTGCATGTTCTGCACTATTCCTTGTAGTTCATTCTCTATTTGCATTAACCCCAGAGAGCTTCAAAAAGTAATTTTTAAACTGATACTATGAAAACAGTCTAGGGGGAAAAAAAAGAAATAAAAACAAACAAACAAACAAAAACATTCTTTGTAACCAATAAAATTGCAAGTCTCCAAAGCAGAAACACTTTTGTCAGCCATCTGAATGAAGAAAAATATTCCACATGCAACTCAAATGCACCATGCAGATATGGGAGCAGATAAGCAATAAACTGAAGAGTAGGCTGAGAAATCACTGCTCCAGCAACTTGTAGAGGCTGTGAGACCCAGGGCTGTGCACAAGGGCACCACATTCTGAAACACAAACTGACCTATATTTCCAGCAGGAGCTGAGGCTGCCATTTGCTCATCTTACTGAAGGAGACGTCTGTCTTCAGGCTTCTATATGACACTGGTTATAGAACAGTCAAATAACAATGAAATCATGAGAAGTTAATATCTAATTATGTGCATATATGAAAACTTTCTTTTTAATAAACTGTATATTGTGTATCCCAGAATCAAAGAATGGCTTGGGTTGGAAGGAACCTCATTGCCTGTATGGCATAAACACACATATAGCTACAGCCACGTTAACTAGCTGAAAGAAAAGCTCTGTTTTTCATTTTCAGGCATGAGGGAAGTTGTGAAAGCTATCACAGATAGAACAAGGAACAAATCCCTTGTACTTTTTTCTCTGCTTTTTGTTGTAAAGCTTCTAAAATACCGTGATTGTGTCTGAATATGGAATGGAAAAACAGATGACAATACAGGATGTGTGATCTCTGTCACTCTGTTCTTGCTTTATTTCTGAGCACTGTTTTTACTTCAGTAAATCAGCTGGTAAGCACTTTCCCCGAAAGGTAAGAATACATTTGGCTAAATGAAAGACTTCCTATCTGCAAACCATTACTTTTAATTCCACAGCAAGATCAGGGTAGAAGCCTTGCTTCCGTATCGGAATTAATTAGTTACTTAATACCAAAATTAAATCAAGACACAGAGAAGTTGAGTGACTTGGTAATGGTCATTAATTTAGCTCAACAGCAGAGGCAATGAGGGAGACAGGCCTGTCCTTTGGCTCCTCCTGTTCCCACTGCAACACAGTTCACTTCGTGTTGTCCTGTCCTGTACAAATGGAATCCAGCAACTACTACTTAGAAGATTTCTTACCGCAATTAACTGGCATTGGTATTTCAGCTGTGAGAGGATTCCACCACTTACCTTTCATGGAACAAATTAGAGCTTGTAATTATCCACACTGCAGAAATTCCAAATAAAAATTCATTTCTGAAAATCTGAAACATTTCTAACAGGAGGCAGGCAGCAGGAAGTGAACCTTCGCAATTTCTTAACTGCCGGTATCAGGTCTCTAGAACCAGAAACTTGTTTGGAGTTTGAAATCTCTCAGGCTGCAAGTGTCCCCAGGGGCAGAATAATCTTGTATATGGAGGTGTATGAGCACACATCCGTGACCTGGGACATGAGCCCTTTAAAGAGCATAAACCAGCTGGGCATGAGGCAGCTGAGGAGTTACGTGACTTTACTCTTGGGGAGAAGGAGCAGAAAAGAAAGCATGGAGTAAAACTACATCCTGAACTTTGCTGCCCTCACCACAGTGAGAACGAGCTCTTCCTTGCTTCTCCAGCTGCCCTGAAGTGCTCTGTACATCCAGGCTTCCTCTGTCACCCATAAAGCACTGTCATGGCAAAGCGCTGGACTCGGTGCCAGCTGGCAGACCCATTTGTTCTCCTCCAGTGCAGAGAAATCATATTTGAATTGCTTTCCAATCATATTGTTGGTAAAGGCTACCACAGTTTCAAGTGGATTAAGATTTTGCTTATGCGACATTGAAAGTAGAGCAGGATCAAACAAACCCATAGCACAGGTTTCTGTTTACTAGAAAAGTAAGGCTTGCTAGCAGAAGAGCAGCAGTAATGCTATGTCAGCTGTCCATCTGAACCAACCGCTATTTGGCAGCAGTGCCTTACAGAAAATGGCCACTGAGCAGGGAACTGGGCACAGTGCCATCCAAACAGATGGGCAGGGGTCTCAGGCAGCCAAGAGACCGTGTATGTGTGTCAAGTGAGGGTACTTAGGGCAGGACTCCCAGCTGGCAATACCCACATGGCCATCCATTCTAAGCTCGCACTTCAACAAAGAAACACGCCATTGTTAATCCAGCTCAGGGCTGGATTAACTCAGAAGGAAAAAGAGCATCTTCCAGAACCACGGAGGATGCAGGAGGGCAGGGTGTCAGGGCCAGGGAAAGATTTCTCCCCCTCTGTCTTTCACTGCAATGCTATCATGGACAACAGATCCATCAGCAAGTGAATCCCACAGCAGCAGGGTAAAACCATTCTGAGGGCCAGAGAACACAGAAAATACAGAGTTATTGTCTTCAAATGATGAAAAATTACTTTCTCTTTTTAGCATACACAACTAAGGTTACTCTTACCACCCCCCATAGTTAAGTAGTAACTATCTGAAGCACCAGTAATTGCCCCTTTTGGTTATACAATACTGTGAATAACTGCTAAGCATAATGTGCTACAGGCACTCCTCATAAAACGTTCAGCTTTATGGAAATGGAATTTCTATGAGATATTCCAAGTCAGAGGTGTGGAACAAAAATTTAAATTCATGTGAAAACCCATATTACATTAAAAGTGAATGTTTTTGGTCCAATTTTAACCTAATTCAAGCTCCAAGTAAATCACAAAACAGTCAATAGCACTGCACTGGGGTAAGTGAGGGCAGAATGTCCATCTTTAGTAACTAAAGTACCAAAGTGATTGATTACCTTTAATTTGGTGTTAGTGTGTTTGTTAGCCCACTGAAAAGAATACCACAAATAACCAGAATGCACAGAACAAACTCCATAGCCAGGAATAGTCATACTTAGATAATAACATTTAGTACTTCTAGGTCATTTGAGATTTTAAGCAATTTTTATCACACTTCTCAAAGGCAAAAGGCATTATCGTCACATCGCAGATAAGGAACCACCACCACAAGCTACTTTAAGGGCTTGCTTACTTTGGATGAAAGAAGTGGCAATGGTTTCGGAATGACAAGGAAGTTTCTGGCTCCTGATTCTGTAGCCAAATGACTACACCTTAGCAAAGCTTTCAGGGGTAGAAGGATTAATTTTATGATTGCTAGAATTGTAGCTCATGTAATTTATGCTATAGAAGAAACACTCAACTTGAAAGTTTAGAAACTGCAAGATTTGATTCACAGTGGCATTTATAGGGTTTGGAACAATGGGCTTCGGGGTCAGAGAGACTGGATGCTATGGAGGGTGGAAAGGAAGCAGAGCAGAAGAGTGCACAGCCTCTTCAGATCTTCGTAGGCTTTTGCGTATGTGAAATATACACAGCTTTGCAACAAAGGTTGTCAGGAGTAGGTTTGAGATTGAGTGCAAGTATATCAAATGTCTTTAATATCAATTGTCTTCATGAGGTTATGCTGTATTTTGTATTGTTCTGTTCCATGTGGGATTCTGTGAATCACGATGTTCATGTACATAACTCATCACTTTCACAGAGTTCCCCAGCATTTCTCTGGGGTTTTGTTGCATGCTCTCAGGGAAGAAGAACGCACCTCAAAAATAAATGATATTCCACTCTTCCATCTGATCACCAAAAATCATCCTAAATTTGATGTTGGCTTTTGTGAACAGTTCCAGTCCAGTACAGTGGGAGCTAGACTTGTGTGCTCTGCTCATGTATTTCTGTAGCTATGTCTGTATACCGATGACTAGTTAACATTTTCAACAGCATGCCACAGGAATATCTCTAGCACATCTGCATTGTTTCACCAATGCCAGTCATCCTACAGAAGCAGTCTTCAGACAAACAGGAAGCCTGAAGGAGAGGAATGCCTTTAACGCAAGGACAATCCCACCCTCTTAAAATGTGGATTGATGAGCTGAGGAATACAGAATGCTTTTGGATTTGCCTGTCTATAAGTGGCTCTGTGTGTAGAACATAACATAACGTTTGTGAAGCTCTCAAAAATTAGAAAAGCATGTTGCTCTGTATCTCATTTCTATGTAAAATTAATGAAAATAAAGCAATGCACTTCCCATGCATAATGAATAATCATGCCAAACCATATCAACTTTTTCAGACTTTTCCTCTAGAGGGCTTTTAAATGAGGTCAACAGCAACCGTATCTTTTCATTTGATCTAAGAGTGAGCAGCACAGAGTAACAGAGCTTGTCCATGCAAAGCACAGTAACAAGCTCTTCTTGATTTTGACGATGAAAAGTAGAATACTAAATGCCACTCTTGTATTAGTACCAGATATGGATTTTGCAGACTCTCTTTTAGACAGAAGACAGCAATGTAAGTAGAGATACACAGTCATCATTAACAATGCTGAAAAGATCAATGCTAGCGAAGCACAAGAATGACAACCCCGTATGTCAGATGCAGCAGGACCGGCAGCACGTGCCTCCAGAGGAGACTCTTATTGTACAGAGGAGTTTCAAAGAATTGGGTAAATGCTCCCATTTTACATTAGCAGCTGATAATTAGCATGCTGCTGTAACAGAAGGCAGCACTAGCTCAGCCATGCTATGAGGACAGCCGCTCATGTTTTGGAGAACTGGGAAGTCAGGGTGCCCTCCCACTACTGAATGGAGCCCCGCACTGCACTTGGGGAGCCGCTGTGCCCGGACACTTCTGTGTGGGGTTCACTGTAGGTGCTTTATGAGCAGATGCAACCTTAGTAAGAATTGATCTCCTACACCACTGAGGCTAGCATTGAAAGACAATGTCTTCACTTACAGATGTTCTTAATAATGGCTGATCGTATGTTCTTATTACTATTTGTACTATTACTATTTGAATTATCATTAAATAATTTGTCAGTAAAACTCACAACATCTAATTTTTATCAAAAGAATAGTGCACCAGACCTTGCCAGACACATCCCAACTCCTTTCTAATGGAGCACTTGCAATATAGCTAGATGAAATGGGTGGCACAGGAAAGGAAGAACCTCCCTTCCCTCCCTTCCTCCCTTCCTCCCTTCCTCCCTTCCTCCCTTCCTCCCTTCCTCCCTTCCTCCCTTCCTCCCTTCCTCCCTTCCTCCCTTCCTCCCTTCCTCCCTTCCTCCCTTCCTCCCTTCCTTCCTTCCTTCCTTCCTTCCTTCCTTCCTTCCTTCCTTCCTTCCTTCCTTCCTTCCTTCCTTCCTTCCTTCCTTCCTTCCTTCCTTCCTTCCTTCCTTCCTTCCTTCCTTCCCTCCTTCCCTCCTTCCCTCCTTCCCTCCTTCCCTCCTTCCCTCCTTCCCTCCTTCCCTCCTTCCCTCCTTCCCTCCCTCCTTCCTTCCCTCCTTCCCTCCCTCCCCTTCCCCTTCCCCTTCCCCCTTCCCCTTCCTCTTCCCCCTTCCCCTTTCCTTTCCCTTTCCTTTTCCCTTTCCCATTCCCATTCCCTTTCTCTTTCTCTTTCTCTTTCTCTTTCTCTTTCTCTTTCTCTTTCTCTTTCTCTTTCTCTTTCTCTTTCTCTTTCTCTTTCTCTTTCTCTTGGAACAGCTTTTGTCATTTTTTATTATCATTATCAGCATTTAAAATGCTTTCCTTTTCAACATAATTCTTACTTTACAAGGACATTCTAGTTCTGTAGTCAGGAAGCTTTTCAATTTAAACTGGCAACTAACATGATTTTTCATCAACCAGTACATTACAGCCAAATTAAAAATAAAATGCCTACATTTCTCAACTTCCTTTTTGTGTTCTATGAAGAGACATCATTGGGATATTTGTCCACAGCATCCCCTTGCAAACAGAGAGACATGATCCTACATCCAGGCCATCAGAAGTTGCAAACACTGATACAGCTGCTTGCCCCTGAACATAAGTAGCCATAAATCATAAATCACTTCACAGTTACCTCTTATCAAAGATTAATCTCCAGTTTAAATGGTATTAAAAGAAAGAAGCAGCATTTCTCCCCCTGCAACGCTGGGCCATGGAGCGAGAGCCCCACAGACCTTGTCAGACTTCATTTTTCACATTTGCCCACATAATTCAGAAAAGTTGCTAAAAGGAAATGTTTACTGTGACTGCAACTCAGGCACTTATTCAAATTAGAAGAAAAACTAACAAATACAAGCAGGAAATAAAACTAACTCAGCCCATGAGGCGTTGGGCTTTTTCAGGCCAGGAATGACCTGAAAAACACAGCCAGGGTGGCAGATCACAACACTGCCATGGTGCTACTCAAATGGTAATTCCATAATTCTAATACTTGATTCCATTGTTTGCTTTATATATGTTTTTAAGGCAGAAGTTAGTAACTAGTGATCCATCTGTAGCAACAGTGACACTAAACAGGCAGAGAAGAATTTGGGAGAAGAAAAGATAATCTAAAATTCCTGGAGAAGAAGCTGCAACTGTGCAAATCATTCACAAGCTCAATACGTCTGGATGGAATTTGGGAAAATCGGATTAAGCTCTCAAAGTGAGCAGAACCCACTGGGAAGGTGGAATGGCCAGCCTAAGTGATCACTAATTTGGGCTCTCCAAGGTAATTTACGTTATAGCAATTAAAGTTGAGATTCCCTTGCTATTCTATTTATGAACACTATTAACCTACGACCTTTCTCTGAAGTTTACATCCAACTGTTTTCAATTTTTTTTCCCGAGCAAAAGGAAAGCAGTTGCTGAGGAAGTTATTTCTCACAATAATTAATTGTGTTTGGAGCCTGAGAGTGAATACGTACTTTAAGACTATCTGGCTGTCGTGTCGTGCTGTGTAATTATATTACAGATATGTCTTTGGGATCCTTCTGCTGAGCTGTTGCTAATACCCTTGGTTTTATTTGTATTGATTTTGCTTTAAGTGCAAAGGTGCCAGATGTTCTTCATTCAGTTGAATATAAAATGATGAGCAAAATCCTGCTGCAAACTTTAGTGGTGCCAACAGAGAACATGCTTTGACCCTACATTAATATTTGGCTTTTGTTAAGTCAATTTTAATGACATTTCAATAGGCAAATGCAGTAATAACTCTTATGCTACGGATAAGCACACTTTAAAGGCAAGCGGCAGAAGCGGAGCAGTGTGGCATCTGCCTCTCTGAACACATCTCCTCTTGTGTCTTATTCAGCCAGTCGCTAACAATTTCATTCTGATCCACAGCTGAATGACTGGAAGAAAGGCCGTTGTTTCTTATACCTAGTCTGGAAAATTAGGTTTTAACAACTATATTGCACACTGCTATAGCGTGCTATGATTCAGAGGGTGCTGTTTTCATGGGACAGACAGTTAATGCTGGCAGCAATTATTCATTTCCAGGGTGCTCATCATGTGTAATATGATGGCTTAAAGAACACAAAGTAGCATAAGTAGCACAGTGAATAGTGCAGGGAAAAAATACTCCCAAAGAAAGGAGTTAAACTGGGAATCCTCTGCTTCGGGGAGCTGAAGGTGTACAACACAGATGCTAATTTCTGGAGGAAGGGGCAGGTGCTAGGATCAATGAAGAGCACGATCCTTTCAAAACTGGGGGAAACACTGCGCCGAGAATTAATGAGTGTGCTGGCCACTGGGGAATGAAATAACACTGTAAACTTCAGTAAACAACAACGCTCCAGGACTGGATTTAATCTGTAATAAACTAGGCTGTCGAATTCTACTGCCCTTTTGTGGGACCAGCCATGGAGAAGACACGTGCTCTGCAGCAGGTATCAATAGCTGTATCTGTGGAGGAATACAGAAATACGTGCAACCTATAAGAATAGCAGAGAGATGAGCACAGTGCTGGAGCCATTGCCTTGCTGTTGTGAGATGTACGACAGAATGTCTTGTATTTGGCTCCAGAATGATATTCATGCAGATATCTCATGGATTATTTTCAGAAATAACTTACTATGAGATTTCTACATAAAATAAAGATCTAGTACAAGAAGCCAAGCATCCTTCAAGTTTGTATTTTCCCCTGAGCACCTGGATTTGCTTTTCCAAATTTACATCACTAAAAATAAACCGCATGATCATTTCCACCGTTGTTACAAAGACAAGACCATCTGCCACCTCAAGATACCTACGTGAGATTGGCAGTTTTCTGGGAAAACAGTATACTCCTATCACTTTTGGTGTCATGTGGGATAGACGCCAGCAGCTTAGCCACCAGCATTTCTGAGACAAAAAGTATTGTGCACCTATTGCTTTAATGCACCCTATATGTTTGTCTCCTCCAAACTGCAAGTAAGTTCTTAGTCAGTGCATTAGGTATGTTTAAAAAAGTGTAAAACTTTGTTTAATGAAAGTTATCTACAATTTCAAATTATGATGAAAGCACTTTCCTTTTGATTAGTGTGTATAGACCATATGGCATGTGTGTGGTCATCTAACTATTGCTCTCTCCTAACAGAGGGTTTGTTTTCACAGAGGATAAATTTCTTAAGAGTGAACGACGCTCAGGAGAAGATACAGAGAAGATCTGTGTCCTGAAGCAAAACTGAGGTATGGAGTCAAAGTGTTCTTATGTGAGATCTGATGCGGCATCTTCTGAAGAGGAACGCTTAGGGCATGTGCTCAGAGACCTGAGACACTGTACTTCTGATACACTCAGCAACAACCTACTTCCTAGGCTAATCTTTTCCCTCCACTGAAGCACAAGGCGTTGCTGTTGGCAGAAGAACAGCTACCATCTCCAGGGCATGACTTGAAACACAGATCTTCAGACTTCAAATAATTCTCGCTCTTCCTCTCACACAAATTCATTACAGAATGTATTGGACTAAAAACTACATAACTGTTTAAGTTCTGTACTTGTGTATTAGTTTGAGATACATTCAAACAAAACCCAGAATGGTATAAAACATGACTTCTAACTTTTCAGGGTTTCATTAATTCTAACAAACTAATTAAGTGTTCTCATGAAATTTATGTAAAATATATAGAAAAAATCCAAAGTGCAAGTTATTACACTTCATAATGTTCTATAAACAATGAACTCTTGATTATAAAATAGATACAAATATGTAAACTCATTGGGTAAAAGCACTGATCAGTAAATTACCAATTGGCTTAGTTGCCAATTTGCCAAAGAGTGGTAGCAGTAATTATGACCTTCCACTTGACAGAAAACTCTAGCTTGTTTTGTTCACCTCTGGCCAGAGGAGTTGTCCCAGAAGTTCTTTTCCAGCCACAGGAGATTCCACTGGTCTCCAGCAGAGATAAATCTCAGCTCTCGCTGTCCCACCTCTGACAGTGTTGGCAGAGCTCAAGCTCACTTCTTCCTCTCCTTCTCTCCTTCTTCCTTCTTGCCTACGAGAAGTAGTACATAGAATATGCATGTAGGCATAGTATATCATATCAATGTACAGCAAATATACAGTACATATATACTATCTAGTATATAGTATCAAAGTACAGCATGTAGTGCACATGCATAACATGTATAATCAACAAATAAAATATCCTTTTATGGCCTGCTATGACATTGTAAACATGACAATGGACAAGGGGAGAGCCACTGATGTCACCTATCAGGACATCAGTGAGGTGTTTGACATTGTCCCCCACAACATCTTTCTCTCCAAACTGGAAAGATTTGATGGGTTGGACTGTTCAGTGGATGAAGAACTGGTTGTGATATTGTATTCAGAGAGGGATGGTCCATGGCTCATTGTCCAGATGGAGATTGGTGACCATGGTGTCTCTCAAGGGTCAATCAATACCATTTAACACTTTCGTCAGTGACATCGACAGTGTCATCAGAAAGTCTGCAGGTGACACCAGAATGTACAGCACCATCAACATGCTTGAGGGACAAGATGTCATCCAGAGAGACCCAGACAGGCTGAGAAGTGGGCCCAGGAGAACCCCATGAGGTTCAACTAAGCCAAGTGCAAGGTCTGGCACCTGGGTCATGGCAGCCCTCACTACCAGGGCAAGCTGGGGGGTGTAAGGATGGAGCACAGCCCTACCAGAAAGGACCTGGGGTGGATGGCAGCTGGAATGAGCAGCACTGTGCCCTCACAGCCCAGAAAGCCAACCGGATCCTGGGAGCATCCAAAGCAGCACAGCCAGCAGGGCGAGGAGGGGATCTGCCCTTCTGCTCCGTGCTGTGAGACCTCACCTGGAGCGCTGCGTCCAGATGGGGAGTGCTCAGCACAGGAGAGACACGGAGCTGTTGGAGCATCCAGAGGAGGGCACAAAAACGATGTGAGGGATGGAACACCTCCCTGCGAGGACAGGCTGAGAGCTGGGCTGTGCTGCACGGAGAAGGGAAGGCTGTGGGGAGAGCTGAGAGCGGCCTGTTGGTATCTAAAAGGATTATAAGAAGAGGACAGAGAGGCGGTGGGTGCCACATTCCTGGAGACCCCAAGGTCAGGCTGGATGGGGCTCTGAGCACCCGATGGAGCTGTGGAAGTCCCTGTTCATTGCGTGGGAGTTGGAGTAGGTGGTCTTTAAGAGTCCCTTCCAACTGAAACAATTATATTATTTTATGAAATAGCTGAACTGCTAAGGTTATTCTTAAAAGCATTTCTGTTAAAATGTATCTGCTTCACAGGTTATGTCACAATTTATTTTTATTTGTTACATTGGAAGCATCAAACAGCCAGACTTGGCATTTGCAAGTAGCCATACCTTGAACAAGAACAGCACCATTTAGATCTCAACAACAGCACTGGCTGAGAGTATGGAAACATCTTACTCTGTAGATTCTCCTTTCCAAAACCATTCCAGGATTTGAATCCATTCTAAAAGATGCTTCGGAAATGCACATAAACCCCATCAGTCCTGTTGGGCTGAAAGAAACCTATTTTTTTTCTCTGCTTGATTTCAGACTGTGCATACCCCATAGTATCATTATTAGGTATCAACAACAAGTGTGATTTTCTTCCTTGGTGTGAAAAGAACATGCAATCACTTAGTTTCCAAACTAGAATATAGGCTAGAGAAAGAATCTATCTGTTAGGTAGTTTCTCATCTATAATTTCCACTCATTCCCTGCTGGCATTATTTCTGATCTCCTCTCTATCCCCTCAGTAACATATGAGGGAGCATTAAGCTAACCAAATTAAAATAAATAAAGAGAGAAAGAGAGGAAGGAAGAGAGGAAGAGAGGAAGGAAGAGAGGAAGAGAGGAAGAGAGGAAGAGAGGAAGAGAGGAAGAGAGGAAGGAAGAGAGGAAGAGAGGAAGAGAGGAAGAGAGGAAGAGAGGAAGAGAGGAAGAGAGGAAGAGAGGAAGAGAGGAAGGAAGGAAGGAAGGAAGGAAGGAAGGAAGGAAGGAAGGAAGGAAGGAAGGAAGGAAGGAAGGAAGGAAGGAAGGAAGGAAGGAAGGAAGGAAGGAAGGAAGGAAGGAAGGAAGGAAGGAAGGAAGGAAGGAAGGAAGGAAGGAAGGGTTGAGGAGCATTCTGCATTTCAAAAATGTTAACAAAAACCAAAACCACAATCTTCCTGCCCCCAGCTTTTCATTGACCACTCACTAACATTCAGTACAAAACAAATTTTAGTGCACTAGGAATGAGAAGTAATTTTATTAACTACATTGTGTATCCTACCAGTGTTCTACAGATGAACCATCTTGTCATAAGCACTATAGAGAGTGCATTAAATTCACTGTTTTCTGTTTCTTCATTTGTAGTTTTGTTAAACACAAGAAAAAGAATTATCTAAAGCCACAGCCTAAATTTATCCCCAGATTTTGCACCAATTTTTAGCAGAGCTAGAGATCAATTTGGAATTCAAGTGAATTCAAGTGAAGGACAAATTTTATCTGAAATGCCATGTACAAAGACTTTTCCCTCATCTCCCTGTTCTCCTGAGAAAGCAGCTCTGATGTTTTTGCATTCAAAATGAAAACTTCTGACTGTGTCAACAGAAACGATTGTTGATATCAAAACTAGTGGTGAATAAGTTAGCTTTTCTGATTTCACAACTGGAAGCAGACACATTAAAATTTGAACTGCTACCCAAATCCAAAGCACGCTGTTAACCACCTCAGTTCCAGGGTGCTCCCTTTGGACGGAGCCCACACGTACAGCCTTCCCCAGCACCTTCTGGGAACTGCGTGTGGCATCCCAGCTTATCCACTTCAGAGTGATGCAGAGCAAAGGATAATGGAACAACATAACTAGAAAATGTCTCATTTTGCATTCTAATGAAAGTCTGAGAGATGAGCCAGCACAATCTCCTTCTCTAATTTTACTTACCAGCCTGCCCTTGAAAGCGCCTCAGAATCACTTAGTGCAGAAAGATCTTGAAATCTGAAGACCAAGTGCCCCATTTAGCGATAGCTAATTAGTCTACACATTGTGCAATGCAAAAATATAATTGACTCTGTGTGTAAAACTATCTGAGGGGAGCCAGGGCATTTGCATGCTAATACAAGGCACTGTTTGTAAAGATAGACCCTGCCATTATAAACGGGATATCAAAAAGGTGCCAATTACGAGGAAGGGGTGTGCTGCAGGATAAACCAATCGCCTTGTGCAACTAACTGATGGTTCTACGCGCCATACAATCCAAAAATATAATTGACCCTGTCTGTAAAGCTATTTTTGGGAACAAGAAATCATTAGCATGCAAAAACCAAGTGCTGGTTACAAAGCAGGGAGTCTGACCACTGCGACCATCTGCCTCCTGTGTGAGTCAGCTACGCTTTCTGGAGAAAGAAACAAAAATCCCTCTTTTTTTCTACTGCTGTCCAAAATAAAACCAGGGCTCATGAGGTTTTATGTATAGGGCATTTGCAGTACTCTGTAGAAGAGAAATATCTTTCAAAGGATTCCTCTGTTCGGATGGGAACCCTGCTGGCAAGGATCTCTGCCACTGGGAGCTTTGTGTCTTTGTATGCTGCTTTGAGTTGACAATGATTCTTTTCTAGGGGTGTTCCTTATTTCCACCTGGAGAAAGGGTTCCACAAACACACATGCAGAAAGCCCTTTAGTCAGGCAACACACTAACTTTTTCCATTAACAAACAATAAACATGAGCAGTTAAAGATGTAATCAACGCAGTCCCCGTCCCCAAGAACAGCAACAGTGTGACAGATGCTGCAGCTTACACGTTCCCAACCCACTGTGAATTATCAGCTACACCACAAAGTACCCGAGCTTTCTGTCTTCAGCATGCAAAAAGGTGTTCAAAAACACCTGCACTACTGATGTCAATAGCACTTAGGTATTTCCACCACCCAAAACATCTCATGCCTACAGTCATCTCTTTTGTCAAAATTTCTTCTGAATTGAGACATTACTAAGAAAAATCTCACTCTTCACAACTTTCTTACCCTTGGGGTAAACTGCTGAGAAATTGTGCTGGGGCTGCAGCATTTTCAACATTCCTGGCAAATGCTTCTGTTTACTTTCCTCATACCATATATTCTGGTGGTAAAACAACCCGAATGTGTTTTGATACATGAATGCTGTGAATAGCTACTGAAAGACGGTGAAAGTATAAATGGAAGTGAATCAGCACTTTTTGCAGAGATCCACACGTGTCTCAGCCTGAGTCCTTTCCCGTGCATTTTGCCATAGAGCAGATCAGTGTAAGAAAGTTTATGACATGTGCATCATTTATTACCTGGCTTCAGGGTTTTCCCAAAGCGCATTGCTCATCTGAAATGGATTCTGCAGTCTGCACAAGGGAACTGCAGCTCTTGGGCTTTGATCCGCAGGCATCAGGAAAATCCTTGGTGAAAAAAAACAATGAATAAACTTCTTGTATAAGAGCTTATATGTGTATACAGAGGTAAGTTCCTATCAGTAAATATTATTTCACTAAACCCAAACATCCGTCTACTGTGGAGTGTAAGTAATTTTCTTCCATCACATTCTGCCTAGTCATTTTTCTTTGCTCTTTGTGAGCAATTTTTATGTAGGTGTATCCTAGATTTAATACATAATAACTATCTTCTCCCTTCCCTTCCCTTCCCTTCCCTTCCCTTCCCTTCCCTTCCCTTCCCTTCCCTTCCCTTCCCTTCCCTTCCCTTCCCTTCCCTTCCCTTCCCTTCCCTTCCCTTCCCTTCCCTTCCCTTCCCTTCCCTTCCCTTCCCTTCCCTTCCCTTCCCTTCCCTTCCCTTCCCTTCCCTTCCCTTCCCTTCCCTCCCCTTCCTTTCCCTTCCCTTCCCTTCTCTCCTACTCTACTCTACTCTATCCCATCCCATCCCATCCCATCCCATCCCATCCCATCCCATCCCATCCCATCCCATCCCATTCTGTTATTCTATTCAGTTCACTAGGTCTCCACTTTAACCATACCCTGAATTAATTTGATTTAATAGCATTTCAGAACAAGCATGTATCTGTGGGTTCTCCTTGGAATGCTTTTTTACTTTTCTGTCTAGCTAAATGCAGACTGAGTTGGCAGGAAAAAAAATTAAAAACAAACAAACAAACCAGAAAATAATTTAAAACAAAAAAAAAGAAAGAAAAAAAAGAGGAAGTCATCGGTGAGGATTTTCTTCAGAGAATATTCACTAACTAGAAGGTGTCTTTTCTGACACTGTTGCTAATGATAGATTTTTTTAAATATTTTTTTAATTATAAAAAGTCTGAAAGAGCTTTCTTTATTCATTATCCATCCTCTCTCCAACATGGCCATATTTTGATTACTTGTGTCAGGAGAAAGAGAAGATGAAGCAGAAGTTTGCCTTAAATTACATTGCAATGATGTATTAATCAACGTTATTCACCAGAGCAACTGTCCAGCTTTCCCCCACCATGCAGGAGTCACAAAATAAAGCAAGATTTTACAGATGACAAACATGCAGCTGTCCCCAGAGCTTCACGGTAAGCGGCTTTTGTTTTTTCCCCTTTCTTTACTTCACTTTCCTTCTAGTCTACTGAGATGCACTGGAACGTATTTTCCTGCTCTGTGGTTTTGGGTGGATTTTTTTTTTTGCAGTCACACTCTGTGTTAGCCCCAGTCATTTCTATTCATAACTTTATCAAGTAAGTAAACAACTGCAGCAATAAAGATAGCTTCACTTGCATTGCCACACCTGACACACAAGCTGAGAGCGGTGGATGTCACCTTCTCACCCAAAAGACAAAGTGGACGGAGGGACAGTGCAACATTCATCTCTTTTGTGGCTGTTAAGACACACTGCTGCTTTCCTTTCCCTGTGGTTTCTGCTGCTTTCTGGTACCAATAGACAGAACAGAACAGCACATCCAGGAAAGTCCAGGACTGGATGTTGCAGAATAAATGTCAGGTTCCTGATGATGTAACCAGCCTTTTTCTGAAAACCAATGTGGGTTCTTAGCAGCCACTACATTTATTTTGGGAGATCGTTGAAACGAGGAAGTGGTTGGGAGCGGAATACAGGGAACTGGTCACTGCTACTTTCCTCACATACTTGTGTCTCCTCCTATTGCAACAGCATCTGTAGCTGGTGCATCTTCACCATCCATATCTGGTGTTGGAGTAAGTTTCAGCTTCAGGAGTTTACAAATATTATTAGAGTTCATATCTCACACAGACATTACATTTACAAGAATTATTAGCTCTGCTACAAAACTTGCTTTAGAATTCAGTCTGCTTCCCAACCTACGTTGCAGTCAGCTTTAAAATTCTGGTTACTGTGTTCTGAACTTCAACTACTTTTTTACAGTGCCATTTAATAACTAAGTGAATAAATAAATAAATCAGCAGGACTGTAACGTCTTCAATAACAACAAATCTAAGGAAATACTTTTAGTGAGCAGGAGCCCGTTCTGAGAAGCTGGTAGGCTCTCCCTGGTCAGAGTGACCCATGTGCATTACAGTGCATTCCCAGATCACCTTAAATAATGCCAAACAAACCAGCACAGTTAGCAATAAATAAAACACTTGTGCAATCTAAAAAGTATGAGTAGAATGACAACTGGCAAAGAATTAATCTTCTTCCTGCCTTAAACCCACTGCCCTGTTGAGACGAATGCTATTGGAGTTTTAACATAATGGAAAGCAAGGTAAAAATTCTCATCAGACTCTCTGCGGCATCCGCTTCACTGGTTCAACCAAGGTAAAATGTTAGTCTTCAGTTTTTAGGGTTTTGCAGGGACTCGCAGATGCTCAGCTACTGTCTCACAGAAGCAGAGTCAGTACCATCAGTATTACTTCTACTTTATGAAAGCAAAGAGCCAGGCCTGCTACCATTCCCTGCATAGCCATGGTAGAAACAGTCCCCCTTAGACACTGCTGCCCCCAGCACAACTACTCTTGGATATCTTCTGGTTGACCAGCACTCACTCCATTTGAGGTGGGCTTTACCAGTATTGTAGAGAGTTAATTTTTTGTATCAGACTGTCACACAGTAGTAAGTCAAATGCTGTACAAAAGCCTAAGTGCACTGCATTTATACACACAATAAACCCCATCATTTTATCACCACAGTTTTACAATCTGGACTTCCAAAGCTGCTGAATACTCTTCTATTTCTTAACATTCCATGCCTAAGTTTTCAACCTTGAGCAGTAACTGAAAAAAATGGAAATTAAATAATTTACCAGTTTCAGATTCTAACCAGTAAATTGCTGTGAATTTGTAACCGTACCATCATTTTCATTGTACTACATTGGCCATTTAGGTGAATGATAACCCAGGAGACAACACCATGCAGGGCTAGCAAACAAATAAATCATTTAGATTGCGCACTGCTTTCAACTGAAAAAGGGGCAGTAAATCTGTCCTGCCATTGCCTTCTCTTTTGTTGAATCTTCAGGATGGTGCAGTCTTCTCATTGAAACAAATAAAAAAAAAATTCTACAGGTTTAATTTATCGTCTGGGTTTTGAGCATAATGGCTAAGGCTGACCAATACAAGTCAGTGTGCTAGAAGAATAGGTTCAGACATTTAAGATCATGCCAGATAAAACATACGTCTAGTTTTAAGTGGACAAAGAGAAAATTCTGGTTACAGCATGGCACCATCTAACGGCTTTGGCTTTAACTGCAAGATTCCTAAAAAGCTCCAACTTGTGAAGGTGCAAACTGCCCTAATATCAGTATTCTGCTCACCTACCTCTCCATGTATCATAGGTAGACAGGAAAAGAAGAAAAGGAATTAATATCAATTTAAAATATTAATCTGGACTGACACTTAGATGACTTCTGTTGAAGATTTTAGTTCCAAGATAAATATTTAAACACAAACAATATTTATGTATAAAAACAATTTAGTGTTTGTATATAAATACAAACACATAAATATCAGAAGTCCATGTTTGCAGAGATTATCACATTTTTCTTTCCAATTAAAAATATCTGGCACATCATAACGTTACATTTCTTTGAAAAGGTTGACCAGAAAGACAAGACTTTGTACAATTCATTGTCAACTTCTGTTTTGATTTTGTTTATTTGGAGTGAGTTAGAGGTAGGTAGAAGATAACCAAGACTCTTGGTTTGCATGGTAAGACTCATTTGCTTGCATGTTTTCATTGCACATGTGGAAATGCTAACATGCACATTCCTTGTAAGAATGCCAAATATTTATAATCTTTTAAATACATTCAGAAATAAAACAGTAAGAGATACAACTATGCAATGAATAAATACGACAGGCAGAAATCTTTGTCTGGATATGAAGTGTAGTTAAAGAACATGACCCTTCTTGGAGTTGTTCAAGGGAAATTTAGATGTTTGTACTGAGTGCCATGATTGAATGGGAAAAATCGGTGATAGGTGGGCAGTTGGACTGGATGATTTTGGAGGTCTTTTCCAACCTTGGTGTTTCTGTGATTCTTTTCTATAATTCTGACTGCCATTCAGATGTTAACAGAAAAACAAGTCGTGTTAAAAGTGAAAGGGTCCATTAACTTTACCATTCCATCAATTCAAGGCATTTAAAACCCATTTAAAAACAAGAGCGTACTTCTTTCCCAGGAACAGGCAGCCCAGGGCAGAGCTGGCCATCCTCCCACCCACCACAGCCATGCGTTGGCTCTGGGATTCCCTACATCTTTTATTGCTGCCTTTGGAATGAAACTGAAAACCTCAGCACAGAATTGCTCTGAGTTCATCTGTAAGTCTTCTGCTTATTCTCCAAATTTCCTGAGAACCAGCAAAGCTCCCTCTCTGGTAAATATTTAGTCATCTGAGCCTAGCCAGGAAGTGCACAACTGGAAAGACTTGCTGCTGAATCTGCTGTGAACTCCATGGCATCAAAGACAAGCTAAACATAATGAAAATGTTTCAAATGACTGTGGTGAAATTTGGACACAGTTGGTGTAATCCATATTACACAGATCTTCTCATCTGCAAAAATAGCCCCGTGAAAAGAATGGCAAAAATTTAAAGGCAGATCCATGAAGTAATTCAACAGTTCTCACATACTGAAAATACACTGAAAAGTGCCAGGAAACAAGAAAATAATTTTTTAAGAGAGTGAATAAAAGTACCAAATGAAGTGATGTATTAGAAATAGATCTGATTAATCCTTTTCTTTCTTCTCTGGAGAAACTTTCACATGTTCCGCTCATGCACAGATAATCAGTTATTTTTATGATTACTGCTGGATTAGATCCTATTCATATCAGTAAGGCAAAAGCATTTCCTGACTCAGCTATAATTCTGCTGTCCCCTCTTATGAGCATAGCCTGAATCTGTTCAGAAGTGCAGATGGTTCTGAATCACGTTTTCAGAAACAAGACGTTCACGACTCTGCGTGCTTTGGCAGAGCCTCAACACAACATGACGGGGCATTTCTATTAGATCTCTGTTGAAGACAGCATTGTAAAAGTGGATCCCAAGGCCTGTGCTTCAGGGCTGCAATAATGCATTTGTCCAACTAGCAAAAGTCCTGTGCACAGACAGGGAGCCTCTATTCACTGCTGAGAACATCACTACTGTGTCAGACACTGAGTAGTTATGATCACAGTCAGTTACTTGGACAGCATAGTATGTAAATACCACAGCCTTCATAGAAAAGATCTAAGCTTCAAATGTTGCTGCTTGTAAGTTTATTGTACTAGAAGTGCCAGTAGGAGGAGAAAAAAAGAATCAATCACACAATCATATATTATAACTTTTCATTTATACATATGCTTTGTTTAGAGGCCCATTCTGGCAGTCAGAAGCAAAAGCCCTCTCGCACAATGTAGATCTAAATGCAGACATAGTTCTTGTTTACAAGGATAGTTACAAAAGCAAGAAACAGAAAGAACAGCCTGAGGCAGTGACAGGTTATTTCCAGCTGGAAAGCCCATGCACATCAGCTAGATTACTTTACTAGGTAAGAAGAGTGGTGCATTTACCATGGCTGTACCAGGTCACAACCAAAGGCTGCGGTGGGCTTTGAGCTGGGGAAACAACTGAGCACTGAAGCAACATAAATTAATGGTTCAGACTGAAGGACATCACAAAGAGTAAAGGGCAGCAATTTAAACATCACTTAATGGAAGGACAGAAGAGGAAGAGTAGAGCAAAGTAAGATTGTCAGAGAAGTGAACTGTGCTACTTTTGTGTAGAAATATGGTCCAGTTAAAGTTCTGAAAATGACTACAGTCTACTGAGGAAGTTCCCGATTAATTTATGCTTATGGCCTAAAACATCCCAAAATATACCTCTAGCCATATTTTTTAAAATACATCAATTTTTCCCATCATTGCCACTGATCACTTCATCATGTGTTTTCTGTTGAAAAAAAAAAGGGGGGTTAAATAGCAACTAATTACATATTTTCAAGCTGCAGCCTCCACACACAGATATTCTGGCTAGTTTGACAGCGATTCCAAAACCCGGGTGATTCTGCATTGCTCAAACCACATCATAGTCATACATAAGGGAACATGGAGCCAGAATGAAAGCACTTCCTGCACTCTTGCTTCACTCTACTGTGCCCTACAGCTTTGTTTGGCAAAGGTAAATTGCAATTCTTATTCCTCTTCATGCTGACCTCCCATCGCTCAGATTATTATTCTTTTTCCTCTGTGAAAGCAGCATTGCTGTATTCTGCTTTCTGTACTTCCTTCTGGACAGGGCAGTGCAGAGCTACAGGTAGAGCACAGCTTCCTGCCAGTATGTGATGGGTAGTTCAGTGCTTCTATAGCACAAAGTTGCTATAGGTCACTGCCTAGGCAGACAGTAAAACACTGCTTGAAAAAGCACATTGGGCTGACTTTCAATCCTTCCAAGATTAGCAACATTGAAATCCACAAGAAAAAGATTACTGAGTTCCCTTTTCCTCTGTCCCTCCTTCAGATGGTAAGCACATGGTCCTCAGTTCTTCTCAAGTCCACAAGAGGCTTTCCCTCTCCTCTCATCTACCTAGTGTCACTATAGCTCATCTTTACTTGCCTTTCTCTTCCCAAATCAGAGTCATAATGTGGTCAAAAATGCAGCTATTAAAGAACTTTGCTAGTTAACGAAAATGGAGCTGAGCAGTTGCAGCTGCATAGTGATACCCTGAAACTACACAAAGGTGTTATGACAGAGATATGGAATAAAACCTGGGAGATTAGCAATAGATCCTTAGTTTGCATTCCTCAAAATCTGAATCTCTTCCTCTGTACCACATTCCTCAAATAGTCGATCCCTGCCAGCTTTTATTTGTGTGACCCTGTATGGCTGAGAAAGAGGGGGATGGAATGCAGACTCCAAAAATAGGGCAGAAGACAGAAGCAGCATAAAAGCAGAAGTGGGAGATAGGCAGCAATCGCGACAGAAATTCAGCTATCTTTGTTCATTTTGGAGGAAGATAACAGTAAATCATCTGCCAGTCTCTAGCAAAAATACTCAAGTAGTAATTCTCAAATGGAAGGAAAGCAACTCTACCAAAGTCATGCAAGCGAAAAAAGACTGATAAATACAGAACCTTGAGGACTAATGTATGCAGTAATGAGAGTAACTGCACTACTGGATAAGTGTATCTTTTTATATGAGAGGAAATAACAGTGTTTGGCAATGGCTAAATATCAGGCTAGCATTAAAATAAGGGGAAAAGATTCACCATTTTGTACACATAGAAGAAAACACCTCAGATACAGATTCAGTGGCTTTATAGATTGCTTAGTGTTGAGTGGAAATGTATGTAAGGAAATTTCCTTCTGCTGACTTTGAAATTTGCCTCTAGTGAAATTCTTCCTTTCCCTTGAATCCATCCACGAAGCATGGTAGCAAGGAGCAGGCCTTTTGGCAAATAGCACGTTTCCCTTTCTGCATAAATTAGGCTCATCTACCTGAGCAATCTGCAGCCAAAGGCTGAATAACCCAGTTTTGCAAATATTATCCACTCTGCACTTTAAATCATAATCTCTGCCCTTTCCAGTTCTTTAGAAACATGTCACATCCTATTGAATGTTAAGGAGAGAGACGGAAATTTGCAAATCGCTGCTCACGTTGAGAGGAAATCAGAGTTTAGTGGGATATGTGGAGCACAAATTTCTGAGAACCTGTGTGCTGCTCCCAGCTCCCAGCTTCCAAAATAGCTTTATGAAACCTGACTCGGTTTGCCCAGTGCCTCAATCTGCCAGTCCCAGCAGTGACCCAACAGTACGATCCTCACATTGACACCTGCACAGCTCACACTGACACCAGCACATCTCCTGAGAGCTCAGCGCTCCTGGGCTCGTCAGACACTTGTCCCACTACTTTTCTGCTAAATTTGTATTGCTTGCTATTTTTAAGTATTCTATGATATTCTGTGACATTATAAATTGATCATTTCACCATTTAAACAAGAAATTTTTTTTTCCTTGATATGAGAAGATGTCATTTGAATGCATGTACATGCAAATTTGATACCCTTCCTAGAACTGAACACACATCATATGTAACCAGCCAGGACAACAGCAGCTTAGCAGCAGCTGCTACCTGCTGCTTCTCCTCTCTGCATTTCACACGGAGGTCTTACCTCAGCCAACCCTGTGCACCTTCTCCAGGTGGGCTACCTTGATAGACCTCCCTATTTCCTCAGCACTTGCTCCACACGAAGCTCTTCAGGTCACCTTCTTCGTTTGGCTCTCCTGATACTGATGTAACAGAACTAATTCCTTGGACTGGGCTAGTTAAAGTGACTTTAGCATGGATTGATGCTACAGTGAAGACAGGAAAGCTGAAAGAATTGCAGAAATGGTCACAACTCAACTGTCTCTGAATGAAATAGCAAACAAGGCACTGAGAATACTTAGTGCTTACAAACACTATGTTCCTAAGACTCATTTCTGGTGGCATAATTTTCAGACAGTCAATACATTTGAGGAAATTATTGCAGTCAATTAAAGTTTTAGATTTGTTTTACACTACTTAGGAAGAGTATGCAAAGTTATGTCTTAATGAAAATCCTGGGAGAAGAGCTGACATATGTATTTAATAAATAAACCATTTGCAATTGTTAGCTGAAAGGCAAAAGAAAGCATTTTATAGGAGGGAAAGAAGTGTGAAAATACTGAGAAAATTGTTTCTAGACTCTAGACTTGTTCAGTAGCGTCTCATGGCATGAGACATTCTGAATAAAATGGAGTGTACTAAGAAAGGGCAATCTTCTATGTAATATATATACAAAGCTAGTTTGTGCATGTTACAGTGGTGTCTGCTTCAGATTACTCTGTGCTTCCTCCCCTCTAATTTCCCCACTGTCTCTATACCAGCATGATCAGGGAAGATAAAGGAGGCAGAAGGTGAAGGGGAAAGGGGCATAAAGAAGGCCATACCATCAACTCTTAAAATTCACGAAAACTTAAGTTTCACTTTTTCACAGTCTTTGAATGATAGGTCAGCTCCAGCACTAAGAGGGTTCTGCTCTACTTGTGCTGGGACAGCTGTGCGGATGCCCAACAGACTGTGTGAGGATGGCTGTAGCTGTGTAATACTGGGAAAAGGGGGAAGATTATTAATTATTTTCCATAACCTTTTTGTCATTTGCTCCCAATGGGACGATTTTGCCACAACACAATGCGGGGTTTGCACTCCCCATTATGAGAGCCTGGAAGAAGCTAACGTGCCTTTGGGTACCTCATCAGCCTCTCCCAGAGGCAAGCGGCAGACTTCAAAGGAGGAACAAAAAGGAAGAGCTCTGCTTAATTAGTGCTTGGCTCCGAAGGGGAGCAGGCCTGTGGAAGACACAAGGATGGCTGCTCCCTGTCAGAGTCCCTTGGAGAAGCAGGCCTGCCAAAAGACGTTTGCTTTTCTGGCTGCCAACATTCAACTTCCGCTCGCCCAAGTACCGTCTGTGTGGAAATTTTTCTGTGTTCGCGGAAAGGGACAAAGGTCTGCTGCCAACACATCCCAGAAGCAAAATGAAATGGAACCCTTCTGCACACGTAGGTCAAGTCTTGCATACAGCATAGGATAGAGGTTGAATATCTTGAATTTATACGTTGGATATATGCTGAATAGCAGGCCCTGCCCTCCAACGTCCCCAGATGCCACAAGGCCACAGCAATTCATTCAGCCTGAATGCTTTATGCGTATGTGCACACATACATTTAACTAAAACCGCATCCTCTTTCTGTTACAACAAGTTTTAATTGTTCTCTCCATTACATTTTTCTCTCCCCAGCTGCATCTCTGATCAAGAGCAGTATAACGTGCACCAGGATCAACAGAATAGAGATCTCCAAGACCAACACTTTCTCATAGAAGCCTTTTATTTTCTTGCTTGTGTCTTGCTGTGGTGGAAACAAAGTAGATTGATTTGTTGTAGCACCCAGGAGAATACAAGGCATGAACAGCTGAGAGGGGACAGAAGCTTTGGAGACACTGCAATAACAGAAAGAAGAGCTTAAGAAGCGCGTCTTTACAGACGGCTTCACATCCTGTGTTACGAAACCTACTCACGTCAAGAGGACACCACTTTGTTTTCAAAGACCAAATGAAGCACAGTCAGATTTATTATATGCTTCAAAAAGAAGAGATACACTCTCTGAATAAAGAATCCATGCTCAAATGCACAGCAAAATGAATGTACGATCTTCCTGTTTCACATTCTTCATCCTGAGCATGAAGTATACACACAAGCCTTTCTATGCAGGTTAACTCACAGACAGAAAAATAAAACTCGTGTTAATAACAGAAAATGAGGAAAGCTCAAATCCTTCAAGGCTTTAAAAACAAACAGTTAAATTTGCTGTTCACCACAGGGTAACTAAGAAGAAAAAAAATGAAGGATGGAGAAACTGAGACAGAGTCTGTTTCTTCTTTATCTTAAGACTAAGCAAGTAGGGCACGATCAAAGTATTATAAATAAAAAAAGAACAAAAGACAAATGAGTCTAAATGAGTCTGAAGTAATATTTGCTATAAGCTTTAGGCAGTCAAGGGCCTTCTGTAGAAACAGCCAGCTTCTGGGTTTTAAAACCCAATGAATCAACCTAATTTATAACCATATGGTCTTTGTGTTAAAACAGGAAGGAAGGAAAAAAAGTATCATAGCATGAAGAGGGCTAGAGGAAAGACAGAGCTGGGGGAGCACTGTTCAAACCGAACACGTTATTCAGTTTTCATTTAGCACAGATAAAAGTTCAACATGAAGACTGTCATTAAAACATAGCCTAAAAGTAAATGGAAAAGGCAATCTCTTATTCGGTATGAGCTTCAGCTGTTTCAAAAGGATATCCTTATCGTTAAAATATTCACTAGTGTCTATTATGAATTAACTTTTAGCTTTATTCATTGCTTACACAGAGTAAGTAGCAGAAAAAAAAATAGAGTGAGAATGTAGGAAATTAAGATGGCCATTTATCATCTTTCCCCGGAAGTCTTCTGAAGACCTACACGAAACGTAAAGCTAAAACCTCTGAATTTAAGGACGCGTGCTGCTAATTAAGCAAAATTAATATATTTTCCATAGTTCTGCGACATGAGATTTCATTAAAAACTAGGGCTTTGCTCTCCTAGTTCTGTGTTAGGAGGAAATCCACTTTATTTAACAGATGGGAATCTTTCAGAACTTGACACAGGGCAAACAAGTTAAAGATCTCTGGTTCACTGAAAGAGTCCTTCAGGGTCACCCGGAAAGTTCTGCAAAACCTGGAACACTAAATGTGTTCAAACACCCAGCAGAGCTGCGGCTCCAGTCATCAGAACGCATCTAAAGCCTCAGCACAGTCAGTTGTTACAGCACAGGTTCCAAAACTCCTGTTGAACGATCTGCTGCCAGCACAGACTGTTTGCTGAAGGCCGCGTGCACTCTGCATGCACTCTGCACACAAACATTTCCATCAGAAGAAGAAGAGCACAGGGCTGCTCCTGGTAGCACCTCTGGAAGTACAGGCCTAGGTGCATCCTGCTCCCTGCTCTGTAAGATTTCTTAGCATCGGAGCAAAAGAAATAGTAAACAATTTGAAAATTCAGCCCTTCTAATCAACTGCAAGCACTGTTAACAGCAAAACTTATAATCGCCTTCCTAGGGCAGTCTTGCTGGCATTTCACCCCCCGTGTTCTTTGAAAAAGACAAACATACACAAAGTATCAATAAATAGAAAAAGCAGAAAGATCAAAAAGAGACACAAGACACCAGTATCAGCAGAGACCAGTGAGAAAATCTGAAACACTTATTTGGTTAAAAAATTCAGACAAATGTGAATTGGATGAGGCTCTGAGCACCTGAAGGAGCTGCAGGAATATGTGTTCATTGCAGGGGAGTTGGACCAGCTGGTCTTTAAGAGTCCCTTCCAACTCAAACAATTCTGTGGCTCTAACAACTTCCTCCTAATGGCCTTATAGATGCCTACTGCTTCAGATGTTATAAAATTGTTTAAGTATTTCTTACCATTCAAATACATATTTAAATGCATTTAGAACACCTATTCAGACACCAGACACAGTATATCTGTATTCTCCCTAAATATAGCGAATAACTATTACAATACAACAATAAAACTATCACAAAGAATTCCTTCTGCAGTTTATTTGATGCCACAGCCCATTTCCAATAAACAAAGGTTAACAAAATTCTAAAAGGACCCAACAGAAACACTGCTGTTTCACAGCCTTCAATCCCAAATCCTGCCTTTGAAAATCTGGGATAGCAGTCATCGCAGTGTGCTCTTATAAAGAACAAACCCAGTCTCCAATTACAGAGGTGAGTCATCTCCCAGCTCAAGTGACCCGTCTTGCACAAATCACTGCTGTCCTAGGGAAGCAAAACCTTTCAGACATCAAGCTCAAAATACTTGCAATATTTAACCCAGGACACAACTATCTTACATTGCAAGTCTGAGAGAACACACGGGAAAAAGGACATCACTAACCTGCAATTGCTGCGTGACTATGACCTCACACAGCTAAATGCAATGAGTAGCAAGCTGGCAGCCCCAGTCTTTTTTTCAGGGGGAATCATTATTCAGATCCTTCTCTACATATTGAGTATTTCTTCAGGCTTCTTTGTCAAATCTTCAGCCAATTAGCTCTGCAAATCTCATTATAATTCAGAGAACTGTTCATCCCAGTTGGTCAGATTGGCTAACATGAAGACATAAACCTGAGTATCAACATTTTACTGAGGATATCACAACACTTCTGCCTTGATTCCTCCTGTTACTAACCTATGCATCCAGAAAGGGAGGAGTGGTAAAGGTGGGTTTATGTTACTTGTACTGCAGGTGTTGAGAACCAGTTCATAACTGCTTAGGAGAGCTGTGCCATTTCTCAGAAGCCTCTTTACGAGCAAGGAAGGGAGAAGCCTGAGGGGTTGTGCAGGCACCATCACAGCTCCTGTCCAGAGCTGAACACACCTTCCACATTTATTTCATCCCATCTCAAATCTTACTGCCAGTTCTCCAACAGAATCCTCAGATTCTAGCAACCATTCTCCATCTACTTTACAGTATTCAATGGCCTTTCATGCCCTTACTTCCCTACTACATTCCATACATTTACTGGAAAGTCCAGACGATGAGCTGAAATACAACTTTACAAGTGATAAAAATGAGGAAGGTTATTAGGAAACTCATTCTGAGTTACTGTAATTGCAATAGAGCTGGGTAAAAGTAAATAAAATGAAAACGGGCTGTTAAGGAACATCATGTATAACACAATACCTTAAACAGGGACATCATATATCACATAATACCTTAAATAATGGTCCATACTGCAAAAGACAACAACTGCCATCGGTTTGCTACTGTAAAAAGTCTGGTTCTGTCATCTTGGTGAAGTTAACATAAGGCATACAGGGTCAGTATGTCAGGATATGTTCCTATAATACCTCCTTACCATATCCCAAAAGCTATTTCCCCTCTCCATTCAAAATAATCCATGTTTTCCACAAATAATCGTAATTCTTAACTGTAAAATGGTGACTTAGTCAATGAACCTGTATTTCACGTTAAAAATACTTCCTTTAATAAAGCACGTGTCTCCTTTGTGATCTCAAGGAAAACAAGTGTAGAAGAGTGTGAACATTAACAGTCAGCAAAAGACTGAGAGCTTTCTGATGATGAATTACACCTGTGAAGTGGGCTACTCCAATATTGTTATTTCTGGAATTTCAAGTATGAACTCTGCAAACAGACAGACTACAAATTTCTATTCACTGGCAAAAAATGTCTGCTACTTTGGTACCAAGTACAACAGGATATTATTGTTTACATATAGTCTTTACCTCCTAATTAGGGGAAAATCTGCCAAGTTATGTCCCTACTAAAGGGAATTTTAGAAATGGATGGAGGCACAGTGTTAGTGTGCAGTGGATTTTTTTCACTTTGAAGAAAAATGTCATCCTTGGAAAATATACTTCAGTGCAGAATAGATTTATTGGCCTTTTTCATTGGATCTTAATTTGATGACAAAACATTAAATGAATGTTGTGTTATATTGAATGCAGTTTTGACAATGGGTTCATTCACCCATTGTAGTTGCTAAGAAAACGTCCTTGTATCCCTGTGTTAAAATGGCTTACAATTTCAAAGAATCATCTCGAAAGGTGATTAATTTATACATTAGCTTAAAGAAATCTTTTCATACTCATTTGAAGCTTTTTTCCTTAAAAATAATCGAAACACATTTGTGCACTGCAACACTATTGGGCGCCTCTGCAAAATCACAGTGCATAAATTACAAAGCAAGCCTTTTCTCAGTAAGCACAGAGCTGAGCACGAATCATAATAATATGCTCTTAATCCCCAAAAGCAGAGCAGAGCTAAATGCATCTTCAAAATGTTCAAGAACTGCTACCTTTTTGTTTTGCTTTGTTTTAACTATACTGCAGCAAGCTTAAATCTCTATCATTGCATTGCTCCAGGCAGTGTGTCTCTGCATACATGCTTTCATCCTTTCGATTTATGTGAGAGGAGTTCTTCACAGCGTGTGTGGTTTGGTTCTAACTGTACTTACATTGCATCGTTCCCTCCTGCAACTGCTTTCACTTGAGGTCCAACAGCAACTTTCTTGTTATAACATCCTCAGGTAATACTACGATGCTTTATATGTTTACTGAGTCTCATTACTTAATTGTCATGACTGTATCAATGTTAATCTCTGAAACTTTCAGGCATGGAGCATTCAGCCCCATAGTGAGTGTCTGAATGCTAGTGCTGCAGAACGGTAGGCTCTACTGTATTACAAAAGAATGCAGTAATCAAAGTGACTTTGGTTATAAATCTTGATTGAAATGATCCGTCATTGCTGGTCAATTTAATATATTCATTACATTATTTCGGTAAAAAGATTCCTAGAAATATCCAGTTGCTTAGTCATTCTTAAGCTGGCTTAAGAACTTCTTCTGTACGCTTTATCACCCCATGACATAGCAAATTCACAACGCTTTTTTGTTTTTAATCTATGCATTTTGTATTTTTAACACTGCCTTTTTCCTAGCAACATAGGAAATTATTTGATCACAAAGATTAAAGAGCAAAACACGACCTGGGAATAAATATCCTAATATGATCAGCATATCACAGGTCTGCCTCGCTCTTCATTCACAAAAACCAAACTCATCACTAATGAGGGATCACTAATGAGTTCAGAACTTGCAATGCCAGCCCCTGAAGTAAGATAAGACTTGGTTTATATTCTGGCCAAAGCACAAGCCAAAAGTAGGTCTGTGCCAAGGCATCAGACACTGCCCAACTGTCTCCTGTGACTCCACCACTCCTGGCCCTATGGCAGGTTACAGAAGTGCAGGAATAGCAGTAATGCTGCCTTGGGCTCCAGGAGGAAGTTTTTCACACAGAGGGAGGTGAGGCACTGGAACAGGTTGCCCAAGCAGGCTGTGGATGCCCCATCCCTGGAGGCATTCAAGGCCAGGCTGGACGTGGCTCTGGGCAGCCTGGTCTGCTGGTTGGCGGCCCTGCACACAGCAGGGGGTTGAAAGCAGATGATCACTGTGGGCCTTTCCAACCCAGGCCATTCTATGATTCTATGATCTGTTAGACCTGTAGTTTGCCTCTTGCAGAAAGCATTAACACCCTTTGTACCCCTTGTACATGGTCTATTTATGTGGTAGTCAGCTCCCAGATGGATGGAACCATTAAGATCAAACCTGTTGTTCATAACAATATGAAAAAAGAAGGGAATTTTCTTATCTGCAGATACATTACTTTAAGGCTGTGGCAGGAGATGTATATCTCAATCAAAAAAACATCACCATTTTTTTCCTCCCCACAATGGATGAAATCCTTGTATGTGATTTTTATGATGCTTGGGAAATGGATGAAAAATCACAAAAGTTGCCAAATGTGTAACTGGAAAAACTGCTTTGGAGTGGGAGAGGGAGCTCAGAAATAAGCAGCTGCTGTGTTATCAAAAGCTTTTACAAAAATTAATTAAGTCTCATTACTGAAACTGACGGCTTCTGGGAGTTATTTTCCTGCAGACACTATAAGATGTTCAGCTTAACTTTCTAAAGTGCACCTCATGTCCTCTGAACAGGAATCATCAACAAGAGCACAAGGCATCTGAGGCTGCACGGAGTGCACACTTTTGAAAGCATGACGTAGCGAGAAACTGAAGCTCCAACTATTTGTGGGTTCCATTTTCTGATTTCTTTGAATCCAAGTCCAGTTAACCAAAGAATGTTGTCTGGGCTAGAAGTTCAACTTCCATAAGTGTCACTGATATGCAGTGCATTTTCACTGATGGCAATGGCAAAATATCGTGGCATTGAATTGAATCTGAGTGTAATCTTCATTCCACTGCTCAGCTGCATTTGAATGAAGAGATTGCTGCGAAGAGGAAAAAAGAAGGCAAAAGACTCCTAGATATAAGACCAACATTAGGCTACATCTTGTGAGTCATCAGAACACCTGACCAGCAATGCCCCAAAAGGGTCCTGTAAGGCTTCACGTGCCACTACTTGCTTCACAGATGTCACTAAGGAGAGAAAGTTGAACTTGCAGCCCAAATCCTGTCTCTCAAAACGTCCTTCCTCACTCTTGGCCATCTAAACGCCAAGATGGCATCCGGCAGTATGATAAGGAGAAGTTGCTTCTTCAGATACGCTGGCATCCCTCTGGGTTGGAAAAACCCCCAGCACTCCTATCAGATGTAATACATGCTTACAGCAAGAGTGAGGCTTCATTGGTTGAACAGGATTTTGAAATCCTCTGTTTTGACTCCTGGTTTAACGGAACTACAGAATGTAGCCATCTGCATCTGGGCAGTAAGACAGAAAACTTGTACCCACAGTCTGCAAAGCACTGAGCAGATTCAAGCTTCTTGTTTCTGCTGTGGGATTGAAGTCAAATGGCAAATGTAAGTAACTTAAGCATAAATCAGAGTAGTGATTTTTTGAAAATAGAAAATGATTCCTCTCCCAAATAATAGATTACAATTTTGTATTTATGAATCACATGCTTAATTTTCAGGTGTTTCCTGTGGTATCTATGGAGTAAGATACCGTCAGGCATTCACAACAAGTTTTAAAAATACCTTTAAAAAAAAAAAAAGTGATATGAAATGCACAGTAACTCACCAGACAAATTCCAACAATGTAACTGGATTACCTACGTAACTCTTTTTTTCCATGTAAACAGAGACCTATGATTAAAGTCTGAGCTCCCACAGTTTTGATGCATAAAAGTATGCATTACACGCACCGTCTCAGCAGGCACTCATTATGCAGTCACAGCAGAGAAAAAGCAAATGCTTCACTGAACAAGGAGGAAAGGGGAGATTTTTCACTAGTTCTCTTGAAAGGTAGCAACAATGTAGAGAAAAGAGAAATTATTGCATACTTCTTTTTTATCCACAATTTGCAATAAAATTATTCATTGATGATAAACAGCTAAAATGGTACTTCAGCTAAAAATTGTTTCTGGAATCCGTAAGCTTCAAGAATTTCTTGCCATTTGAAGAGTAGCTACATGAGTATATGAAACTAACTAGGAAATGTACAACCCGAGTAAATTATTAATTCCAGTTAAACCAGAAATAACAATCTGCCCTTTAAGGTTTGTGGGTAAATGATAAATGTTCAATGACTCCAGACACAGTTGCTAAAGCCCAGAGTTAACCCAGGAGATATGGTTTTGTTCTTTAATTTTTCTTCTACAGAAGAGGTAAATTAACCCATTGGCTTCAGCTACCATAAATAACACAGATTATGTCAACGTGTACACTTAAAAGAAAGCTACTCTTAGATGACATCATCCGTTCTTTCTCCAAAGCACACAGCATGCATTACCTTTAAGAAGTTTCTCCAGTTGTGTATAAAAACACAGGTTTCATGCACTACATATCCTGCTGCGCTCAACTTTAAAGTATTTGCTTCATTCACCTACTTACAAGAGGAATGCACGCTCAGTATGTCAACAGCTACCAAGACACCCAAGTTAAACACATCTCTGTGCAGCTGCAAGTATCCCAAAAGCTCTGGCTTGCATTGTGCCATTGTGCTGAGCACCAGTCTGGCAAAGACAGAATGAAGTGTGGTTGGCTTCAGCCGCGCTTTCATTCGCTTGGTTCTACCCCTGCATTAAAACCATAAAACTCTGAACGAAGTGTTCCATTGCCTGTTGTGCAGGAAGGGCTAGATCCGAATGAGAAACAGCTGTCACTGTCTCATGGAAATCAAGATTTAATTGATTTTGCCACCTTGCACTGCAATGAATTTTTTCCCTGTTCCAAAAGTACAGATGAAACTAAGCTAAACTCCCAGTGGAACATTCCACAATGCACTGATTAGGACATTGTTTTGTCAAGAAAAATAAAGAAATCCAAAGCACTAATTTGATTAATGCAATAACCATTTATTTATAAAAAAATAAAATAATGAATCCATAGGAGTCTTGAGAACTTCCTGCCCTCACTGGAATACAGACATTAACCCTAGCACCCACCTCAGCCACCTACCAGCACTCCTCCTTGCACCGAGCTCTTGTGAAGCCCTTCCTCCAGTAAATAAACAGTACTGACATGATTGTACTGAAACTTTTCAGAAAGCAACGCTCTCTCTTACAGGGACACGTGGTTTCAACACTTCAATGTATTGAATTATTTTGAGGTGTATTTTCAAAGAGTTGCACCTCTGTCATCCAAACCAGAAAACCTGTTCTTGATAAAGCTGCCTCTTACAGCCCTCTGTCGGTTCTGGAGTTAAGAAATCTGACTGTTGCACACCCAGTTGCACAACTCCTGAGCACCATGACTAGAACTACCTGGCAGTTTGAGGGCTTCCATCATCTGAAAGTAAGACCATTACTAAGAATGTAAAAAACAGGTTTATTCTTCAGCATGGAACTGAGATGGGAGCAAACCAACATTGGACGTCTCCAAAGAAGCAGTTTAAAAATACAGGATAGTGATTTCCTACACATCACAAGAGTGTGATCTGCTGTCCCTACTGATATAAATGAACACTGTTTATATCTGAGGAAAGAATTCATTTTTAAGAATGCAAACCAACACAGATTACCTGCTTAAATTAATGAAGCATGTAATGTATGTCAAGGACACAGACTTTTTCACTCGTTCTAATCTGCAGCAGTTTTCACACATTCTTAAATTAGTCTGGACATTTTGAAGGTTAAAATGCAATGAACTCTGAGAATATTAACATGAAGTTCAATGTGATGAACGTCAGCCATACGCTGGCAGTACGGCATTTCATTTTCGCCAGGGGCAAGGCGAAAAGCATAAAGGAAACTTGTTACATTAAGAGATAAGCAGGAATTAGTAAGCGCTAAAGCTGAAACAGAAGATCACACAATTTTCTGCAGCATTTCCCCAATTCAAGCCTTACAACCAAAGAAGTCAAAGACAGTGCAGTGACTGTAAGACTGAGAAGCATTTAGTAATAAGAGCAGCTAAGACCTAAACTTTGGGGAGTGCTCTCAAAGTCTGCTTCTGGAAGAGCAATACTGCCAGTGCACCAGGAGCAGCCTCTACACTCATTACTACACACTGATTACCCCATAAGTTCTTCCACTTATATCTTCCCACTACAGGTTCATAAATGAGACTAAATCAAATAATCCCTGAGAAAAATAGTAGCTGGTATTGAACTACTGAGTCATTGGGTCAAATGCTGTTATGAAAGTTCAACTAGTAAGTTTTAGACTGCTATATGCCAAGCTTCAGCCCAACCATCTGAAAGAGGCCCTGCTTTCAGCATATAGCCAGTCTGGGATCAGAGATGCCAAAAAATACATGAAGTATGTAACCATGGGCAGTGAGCCAAGCATTTAAATAACCCTACTACCCATTTAAGGGTAACATTTTTAACAGATGCAGTTGGTTACTAACTATACAGCAACTCTCATTCCCTCCAGCCTCCTCGGCCTTGATTTTGTTGAAATGTTGCCATTCTGTTGGCAACCTCCTTTTCATAGCAGTTGTTGAACATGAGGTCTAAGGTGAAAAAACCCCATGGTGTCTGTTGTTGATGGGTTTGACTTTCTGCTGAACAGCAAACCGTTCTGCTGAATGGTTCCCACTGATTCCTCTTCCTACATGCACTGCTTTCTGCATCTTCACCTTTGTTAGAGCTTCGGTTTGGAAAGAACCACTGGAAGTCATTTAGTCCAAACATCCTGCTCCAAATAGGACCAACATTGGCTGGTTTGCTCACAGACTGGCCAGGCAAGTTTTGAGAAACTTCAACAGCTGAGAACCCACAGCCTGCCTGGACAACTTCTTCGAGGTCTGGAGTTTCCTGCTATGAAGTGTTTTCCCCAGCTCTAATCAGAACCTTTCTCACTGCAACCCGTGACCTTCAGTTCTTGCTTATTCCCATCCTTGGCAATCAGTACCACTTTCCACCTTCTTTGATTCTTCTGTATGTTAGAGGTCAATGAGGAGTTCACAATTTATAGCTTGTCCTGTTTTGGCTGGGATAGAGCCTCTCACAAATAAATTCCATCCGCTCTCCTGAAAACACACACATGAGCAGTTGTGTCTTGTGCAAGAATACTGCTATAAAACACAGATGAAAAGTCCATTTGTTTAAATTATTATAAGACAATAATGTTGATTATTGAAATGTACTTCAGGTTAAAGTTGTAGCATGTTTCCAGCAAGCAGTTGCAGAAAATTCTGTCACAGTCTGGCAAAGTATTACAGCACGAACCTAGTCTTAAGCACTTAAGTAGTCCCATTGATCTTCAAAGGGATTATTCACATACTTAAGTTAAGGACATTATTAAATGTTTAGATGGATCACAGTCTAGGTCACTGTTTCAGTGTAAACTTGGCCCAGGTCTATATAATAACATCAGATTTTTTTTTTTCCTAGACTGTACAGTATTTAGAGTTGAATGTTAGTGACTACATAAGTACAGACAAGGCATATTCTTAAAGAAGGGATTTGTTCTATTAGTTCTTTCACATTAGGGATCTGTAAGACACATAGTTCTATCAGATTAGAGCTATAATTATTTGATTATAACATGTACACAGACAGATATGCAAAATACTGTTAGCAAGCATTGAACAAAACACTACAGAACTTGTTATTGACACTACTTGCAAGAGTAACTCAAGACTTAGCTGACTATCTGTATATATTCAATACAGACTGTAGACAGTTTAAAGCAAATATATGCTAACTCTGTAATGATGTCTTAAACTTGAAAGCAGCTAAGCACTGTCAAGTAGACAGAACATAATAAAATCATTAGTGTGTTGCAAGGTGGTTAAAATTACATGATGACTGTGGCTTTGATTAAATGCTAGGGAGGGGCAGGGAGGAAAACCCCATAAAACACAAGATCCCCAGGTCTCACTTCTAACTTCATCATTCTTTGTGCTTAGATTTAGTTCTAGTAGAGATAAAGTCTGTTTTCATTGCCAAAAGCATGGGATCGCTGTAAATAGAAGATGTCTCTATTCTCACTATACATAAATTTTAATCTTGAAAAACAAAATTCAGGAGAAAATGTAAACAGGAAGAGCAGTGTTACAAGTGTCTATTCTTTTCTACGTGGCTTGCTCAAATAACACCATCAACATCAATACATCAATCCAACCATCAATCAAAACAACAACTGAAAAAATCCAGGAACTGAAAGATTTCTTCCGTGGTCCAGATTAAAACGGTTTAAGCTTTCTTATTAAATATATGTATCAAGAATTTCAGTTTGCAATCTACAGTAGGGCTCTAAAGTCCTGAATTTATTTCAGTAAAAAGAAAAGATGGAACACAACATAAGAAAAATACAGCAATAATATGTGGAACACATAATTCAACAGATTCATTCTTAAAGTATTAAAGAAGTCTTTGAGCAAGCGCGCAGTTTACCTACAATAAAGTTCTCTTATTTCATGAAGCAGTTTGCATGCAAGAACTCACCTTGGAAATAAAAAGCAATGCAATTTGAATTAGAAAATATGCATGGTTATAAAAATATCACAACTAAAATCATTATTATCGAAAGAAGGAATCCAGAAATCTTATTTTGATTAAACATAATAAAAACTTCTTAATTATTTCGCTCAAGTAAGAAGAAAATGCTTGGAAGAATTAAAGTGCTTTAAAAAGGACTAATTAAACCCATTCTTACCACTTTGAAGAGAACTGGAAGAGAAGGAAGTGCCAGCATATTATCCACCAAGTCTGGCTTTCTTTGTTCACTATGAGAGCAGAAGTTTCCCCGACTTATTTCAAGAAGAGTGCTTTATTGTATGTATTTTTACCAGCATGTAGCCTAAGTACCATCAAGTACTTTGCATAGATTCCCACCAAGATCTGAGCTCTGTTGATGTTTGGCAGGTTTTGCAAGGTAACATCACATCCATTCATCTTCCCTAAGACATTCTGCCGGTCAGTTTCCAACATAAATAATTCACTGTCAGTCATTTACAGAGATCAAAGGCAGCTGTGTCACGCCAAAAGCACTGTATTTGCACATTAAGTAAAGCATTGTGTCTGGTATAGAAACAGTCTAGTAGAAGCACCTTTTGTGTCAGTCATAAGCAGTTCTCTATTTGCAATTCAGTAACTACTTTGGGCTAATAGATTCTGTTTGTCTATCTAGTGAAACTTCTAAAATTCCTCCTAATGTTGATTTTAAATGCTAAAATTTACCAAGTGGTGATTTGAGAATCGCAGAGAAAGAGGTCTTTTGAAATAATTTTGTTGGAGTAAGTTTTACAAGACAACCTACCTTGACTGGGAAACAGCAAATCTACAACGTTCGCATTTTCCGTTGTCTGGGTGTTTTGTTTGCTCGGTTGGTTTTTGTTTCAGAAAAAGGTAAAATGAAATCTTCGTTCGTACTTTGGTGCTGTCCCTCTCCCTGCAGTCCCTAGGTGAAGAAAATGCCAGCGAAATCCTGCAATTAAACAACTATGAGCAAGTAAATCTCAGCAGTGACATGCAAACCACCAGCGTTGCCTTGCTGCCGTAGTTACAACTTCTAGCAAGGCCACAGTCCACCAGGTCTCTCAAACAGCAATCTCAACCAGAGAGTCTGTAAAAACACAGTACCTCATTATTGTGGAGGGTAAGGAGAGCAGTAACAGTCACTTTTTCCTCTTTTCCCTACAGATGCAAACAGTGCTGGAAGCACCAGTCAGTCAGACCACATGTTGGTTCTGCAACTGCCACCAATAAAAACTTGCAGCTAAATCCCCTGATATTAACTTGCTGATATGAGCAGCTCCAGATATTCAACTGGGGCCATATGTGCAGGATGTGTTAATAACCCCCCCCAAAAAACCATAGTATGTTGAACCAGCAAGTTTTGATTGCTATTACAGCTGGACTTTTATGTGCTAATTAGTTTTGCAAATTCAACGTTTGCACATTTTGTCAGACTCCTACACAGGGCAAACAACCAAAGTCACACTAACAGAACAATCACTTTTGGTTTCCTTGGCTTTCTACCACCCAGTTCCTCACAGAGACTTACTTGTTTTCAGAGCAGCTCGTTGTCTAGGAATCGATGATTCTTTAAGTCATCTGATGAATAATTCTTTAAAATAGATAGATTTTAATAATGTGATAAGGCATTCCATGTTACAGATGCAATGCACAGCAATGCAATAGCTGGCTGCAGGCAGTTCTGCTCTTGGGGCTGTGCGTAGCCCAGGCAGCCTGCAGTGGCAGCTCAGGGGTGCTCCCTTCGAGGCAGCCAAAGCAGATTCCCTGTGCCTGCCTGGCTATGGGCAGCTCTCACCTCAGGCCCTGCACTGGGACTGCCAGCTGTGCACTCCTACTGCCTCCACAGATGGGCTTGGGCTCGGGAAGCCCAAGCTTCTATAGGAAATAGCTTTGCTTGGTTGGAAGCACTCTTCAGTGGCAAACCTCACTATCAAGTGATGTGAAATAGAACCTTCCTTTCCTAAGCCCTGTGCATCCATACCTCCTCTGGGATAAAAGGCAGGTACAGGTCAACAGCACTTCTGATCAGAAGACATTTCTCGCCTTCCAGAGCCTCTGTTTTCTATCTACATTAGGATAAGAGATCTTAGATAAGTAGGAGTGCTAAAAATGTGTTCTGTTCATTAATGCTTGTAGGACAGTTCCATAATTAGGTGTTGGAGGACAAGTAAGGACCGTGAAAGATACTGTTATCATTTTTTTGTTAGATCTAATTTATGTTATTCTCTTTCTTGTGGTTAGATACCAGGTTCCAATCCCAGAACTGTTGTGCTGAGCTCTGCTATCTACTATTTTTGCTCTGTTTTAAATTAATCTACTTTAGTTCTGGTCTAGATTGCCACCATCAGCATTGCTACATATCCCATTAGGCAGCTACAGCAATGATTTATTATTTAATGACAGCAGTGTGGCAGAAGTGCTGGTGTTATGTTTCTTAATATCTACAAAGAGTTCAATAAAACAATCTGCTGAAGGTCTTTTTGTTTCTCTGATGGACAAAGATATTTTCTACAGACAATACAGGAGAGCACACAGTACTAAGCATGAATCTCAGTAGGGAACCTCTGTTCTTTATTCAACTCAGTCAACATTTGTCAGGCATTTCCTGAGATATTAATTACTTCCCCAAATCATCCAAATTAAATACAGTTAATACATTCCAAAAGACTTACCTTCAGCACAGATGCACGGTTTGCAGGAGATTAAACCAGCTGATCAGGTGCAGCAGGCATCTTACTGCATCCTCAAAGCCACAGAACTAGCCACAACAACGCACTGCTGGCACCTAGGCATAATATAAACTTCATATAAACACACACAACACTGCATGCAGAGCACTTTCACATTTTATCTTCAGCCTTGGTGCTGTGTATGTTAAAAGTGCCATAAGGGGTCCTACATTTCCTTTTAAATATCAAGATCCGAGTTTCCAAAGCTGGAGAGCTAATTCACAAAGCCTAGCTTTAAGACAAAATTCTACAAGCAGAAAATAAAACGGTCTGCAGAAAGCTTTTCTTTAACCATTTTATAGTCTGGTTGTTTCCACTGAATTAATTAAAAAAAAAAAAAAAAAGCAAACAACGGGCTGGGAAACAGCTGAACCCCATAGAGTTGACAGGAGTAATAAAATCACTGCTTTCAGCAGCGTGAAAGGGTGCCAAAGCATTGAAAACATCTATTATCACAGTATGATTACAAGGCACTTGGACAGTTCCTTTCCACTGAAATCAGCTGGGAATGCTTGAAGGTAATCTGAACCTGCAGAAGGTAGTCTACGAATCCAGGACAAGAGTGGGTAATAAGAATGGAAAAAACTCTAGATTCAGATCTATAAACTATTTATTTTTTTACATTGTGTACTCAGCTTTGGACTAATGACAATATTCTTGGAGTGGGATTCCTGAGGAAGCTTGCAGAGATCTCTCATGCACTCTAAGTAGACTTAGAGTCTACTGCACTTTCTCTAAGAAATTTACTTAAGAATCAGCTATATCTAATGATGGCTCAATTTTGTAGCCATAAAATCTGGTTGTCTATTGGCAATTCTAAAATATTTCTCACTCATCAACCTAATTTTCTTGGTATATACCAGTGGGACTCATCCACACAAAATGAGAGCAAATTTATGGTCTGGGATTTTGCTTGTTATTCCCATACAAATCTTAGACTATACAGAATGTGGTTAATCCTCAGATGGATGTACAGAAGTGTTGAGCTGACTCAGACAGCTTAGGCATACTGAGCACTGTACTTTACAAACAGATTCACAGAGTGATACAAACACATGCAGACACACACTAGATGTGCTTTCAGAAGGTTCTGTTGACAGCCTTCTTTTAATAGCCATCAGGTTGCTCATTCTTTCCATTTCTCATTACCAGTACTTTAACCATCCAAGGCCAGTAACGTTGTTCAGAATGTATTTACCCAGATGACTACAAAAGCAAAACGGCAACAGAAGCTACAACACAGAAATTGTAATCACAAGCATTTAAACTGCTGAGAATTATGGCTTTTAACTTAACTTTATTAAGACAGATATTTACAAAATGCACAGGGAATTTTTTAAGATTTCATAAGTTTTTTTTTTTTTTTGTTAGTTTTTAAAAAATAAAATTTCAGGCCTTCTTCTCTATAAATTGATCAAAATATGTTAAGATTCCATCAGAGTATTCATAAATGCAAAGCTGATTGGCACACAGGCTGACCACTGGGTACAGAACTGATCACTTCCACCTTCAGGCTACAAATCAAGTTCTGTTCAGGCTGCTTCACATACTTGACTCCATTAAAAACAGCAAAATGCATTTTAAAACCCCAAGCTTTGCATACACACTACTTTTCTTGCTTGCTCTGTTTCCTGATGGTTAATAATGCATATAAAAGGCCAAGGCCTGTGATAGGAAAGAAATAGCTGGGATTTCCCAAAACTGTGTAGACAATTATCAAGATGGATATCTCTATGACAGTGTTTTAGAAAGGTCACCTCAACAAGGCATTGGTGGAAACACTGAGCTGAAGAACAAATCCTCTTCATGCTGATGACTTTGATGAATAGTGTTGTGCAGAATAAGCACAATCTAAAGACAAACATGTCAATAGCATTAAAGTGGTGAAGAAGTGGTACATTTCAAGAGGCAGATAAAATTACATTTAAAAAGAAATTGTATTTAGAAATGTCACATCAGGGGAAAAGAAAACTGCAAGGAAAAAAATGATGCCTTAAAAGACTTGATAGTGCCCTTTAAGAAGTGCGGTAGGGTAAGCTGGTTCTTGGAATGCAATCTGTAATTTTCAGTTACAGCCCTCTGCAAAAAATGGCAATAAACCTTTGCTGGAGTCATCTATGATATGTTCATAAGATATATAGCAACTCTGCATTTGACTGGGAGACAGTTTGTTGCACTGACTCAATTTCTAAATGTAGTATCAGCAGAAATTGTCTAAAAAGGTACACAATTTTTATCACCACAAAAAGCCTTGGCTGCAGTTGTCAAGGATCTTAGCAGATTGAGGCAAATGTCATTATGGTTCCCATGTTATGGCAACAGAATTAAAGGGAAGCACAGTAGGCACTGATAGATGCAGTGCATTTGAACAGCAACTTTGACAGACTCCTTCCTTTTGCTTGCTTACCTGGTTGCATGAGGCATTGACTCCTCGAGAGCAAGCTAGTGATGTAAACAAGTGAGAATCAAGCTCTATAACCCTGATACAGTTTTTCTGAATTTATAACCACACAAAGAAATCTATGCAAACCTTGGCTCTTATTTTGAACATTCCGGAAGAAAAAAATAAAATAAATCCCCCTTTCTGGCTGGTATTGTTGGATAATTGGATTATTGGAAACTACTAGTTGAGTTACACACATTTCAGATTATAAAAACAACTTTTTTTTTTTTACATGCTGCCATTTATTAATGTAAGATACCATTCCAGCTGACTTTTTTTTATATATGTATGCATACTTATAAATAAGTAGACATAGTGTATCTCCTTAAAAGCAGCAGGACATGCATGCACGCCTGCTGTGCCAAAGTACAACCCTGGCTCTTTGTTCTGGAACTGGACTCATCGTGAGCACTGCTAGGCACAGCAGGGCGTCACAGGTAACTTAGAATTGATCCTCTTGAGGCAAGGGAACACGTTTTATGTTTCTCCAGGCAATATCCTTGTGTAGAACTCATTTTTTCAGGAGTATAGGAGAACTTGGGTAGGAACACCATTAACAGCACAGAAGACAGTGGTAACCAAGACTCATTCAGGATGCCTGCACAGCTTGTGGAGACCACAAACACGTTATCCTCTTTTTATCTCACCTGCTGTGAAACAGAACAAACAGTATCCACTAAATGAACACTCACACAAATGGGACTGTGCGTGCCAAATGAATACGCTATGATGCATTAATTAGTTTACTCCTTCAAAAATCACTCAGTCTCAGATGCTGTTCCTGCGTCCCCTTCAGCACAACAGGCCACCGAATGCTGGAATTCTACACTGGCATTCAATAATCTTTTGAATGCAATGGCCTAAAAGCTCTTTATGAAGTAGGATGACTGTAATGATCTCTTCTTACCTTCACGGTGCAGAAAAGTAAATGTTACGCTTGGTGTCAGTCAATTTCCTTGATTTTGCTCTCCAGTAACAGCACAGCATCATGCCCATGGGTCAGTAAAGAAGCTGCTGCTGTCCATGTTTGGAATTCAGTTGTTTCTCACTGCTCCTTTCTAGCTGCACACTTCCAACATGTATCTATTTCTGGTGTCTCATTTGAGCAACCTGACTACATCATTAAGAAAGTGAAAATAATTTTCAGCTTTTTATAGAATAATAACGAAGTTTAAATTATGTGAATTATAGAAGATGTTTGTGATGCATATCCTCTTCAATGACATTAATTAGTGCTTCTGATCATGTTAATTTTCTAGCAATGCAATTGCATTTACTCACCACAAGCACATACAGAGCAAACCTAAGTTTTAACAACGCTTTGCATCCTACAGCAGTGAACAGATGTAAGAAAATTCGTCACTGAATTTAAAAATACGTTAAAAAAGGGGAAAAAAAAGAAAAATAAAAGTAAGGGCTCACAAAAGTAATCACCTGGAGATTACTTAACTTTCCCTGTACAGCTACAAAGAACACCACCAATGAATCAATCACTGTTGCTCTTGTAGCTTGGCTGACAATTGTGCTGTTGCAGAATTACTGTTTGGAGAGGAGAATCATGCACGTCAAACACATTGGCACTTAGCAGCTCTTTTTAAATCCTTTTCCTCCTTAAACTGCATAGGGAATTATTGCCTGACTGTGGTAACTGGCAGTTACAAGAAATACATGTATATGTTGATAAATAGAGTAGATGTTGCATTTCTAATGCAAGTAGGCATTTACCAAATAGAATAGCTGCACCGTGTGAGTTACTAAGGACGTTTGGTTTCCATAAGCAGAACGTCGTACAGGTGACAACTGATGCTTCTGGCAGCTTGCAGTGCATGCTACATGCATTTTAAACCGCAAGAAGATACGTAAAAGGCATTCAGGTAAATACTGTAGTGGTTTCCAAGTCCTGGAGGCTTTCACAGCAATGTGACACCGCACCTCAGGAGGAGGCAACAAACAATCGTGGCTTTAGATTTTAAGTACCAGGTGAAGAAACGCTTTCCTTGTGGAATCCTAAAGCTGAAAAACTTTGATATGTTGCATTCGCCCCGTGCCGTGTTCACAGGCACTAACAGCACGTTAGGTTCTGCTGTCTTCAGCTCTGCCAAAACCAATAGATCAGATTTCAAGTGGGTTTAAATACTTCTCTCTGGATCTGCTATTTTCAGGCTCTGCATTCAAGCCCAGCAACTTGCGCACACGCTCTCAACCCAAGCATGCCGGGTGTTCACATGGCACAGAGGATGACGATAGCTGTGCTGGTGCTGCAGCTCCCTCCCCAGCAGGCAGACCCTGGCAGGAAGGCAGGGCTCAGCCACCCCCAGCCTGGCTGGGGCAGGACTCCATCAGTGACTCATTGCACAAACTCACAGCGTTCTCAGCAGTGAGATCATGAATTAAAAATGTTCCCGTTTTCTCAGGCGAAACATACAGAGCCGTGCTTCAAAAGTTTTGCCTTCTTTATAACTAATGTTTGCGAGAGGAATCAAAATATTTAAGGAAACCACGCTGTGAAACGACACTTGTTATATAAGTGTAAAAATACAGAATTCTTAGCCAAAAAATACCAAGGAAACAGAGCTGCAATTCTGATTTAAGACCAGATTTTTAAACACTACTTTCCTACTAGAAAGATGTCCTTCCAAGAACATCTAACTGTACAACCCCCCAGGGGTCAGTGCTGGAACTGATATTCTTTAAAATCTTCATCAATTACATTGATAGTGGGAATGAGTGAAGCTTCAGCAGTTTGCAGATGACACCAAGCCGTGGGGTGTAGTCGAAACACCCAAAGGATGGGATGGCATCCAGAGAGACCCAGACAGGCTGAGCAGGGGACCCAGGAGAACCCAAAGAGGGTCAACAAAGCCAAGTGCAAGGTCTGGCACCTGGGTCATGGCAACCCTCACCACCAATACAAGCTTGGGAGTATAACAATATGCCAAAAGGGACCGGGGGGTGCTGGTGGATGGCAGCTGGAATGAGCAGCACTGTGCCGTCACAGACCAGAAATCCAACTGGATCCTGGGTGCATCCAAAGCAGCACAGCCAGCAGGGCGAGAAGAGGGGATCTGTGCATGTCCCTGTTTATCTGTGCATGTCCCTGTTTATTGCAGGGGACTTGGACTAGATGACTTTTGGAAGTCTCTTCCAACTCTGTAACACAATTCTATGATTCTAAACATACCACCCTTCACAGTAAAACCGTTTTTACTGACACCTGAATTCTCTATTGGAAACAAACACCCTGACTAGCCTGCCTGTAGTCACCTCCAGTGCCACATGGCCCCAGCTGCTTCTTTCTCTACCAACGAGTGCACTCCTGACCCTGCATGCTGGTACTTCCACCATGACTATTGGAAAGCCACCCAGACAGAGCAGTGGGCATCACACCAGGAATCACACATTGGGAATTGCAACACACAAGCTATATTCACACAGAATACTTGTACCAAGACTGATCCCCCTAAAAGTCAATGCCTTGGTCTTAGAGCTTCCTCCAAATGCAAGAACAGGAATCACAACAAAATTCAGAAAGAACTGATGGCCTGTAGCAGAACATTTCTGATCCACAGCACCAACTGACAATATTTAGCTGCAGAAGAACACTGTCTTTCCAAATACGAATTTCAACGGTGATTAATGTTTTATTAAAACAAAAGGAAATAACTCGGTAAGACTTTGCTTTGCTAAGCAATCATATGAATAAGATCTGTTGGAGAAAGCCCATTAGATGAGCAGTAATAAGTTGTCAGAAAAGGAATGAGAATTTACAATTACTACTAAACAAGCACTCTATCCTTCTGTGCCAAACAGAGCATAGGTACAACAGACACCACACGGGACATCTCAGCTGCACTGCTGCTTTAGACGAAGTGTAACCAGACACTGAGGGCCTATCAAAAATTCCAAAAGAGTCTGTGTGAGATTTTAAGCTACTTACTACTCATGGAACATCATTGGTTTGATGCTCTCAGGTGCAGCAATACAGGTTGCATCTATACTGGTATTTTAGTTCAGATCAGGAACTTCTGAAGCACAGGATGTGAAATGGACCGGATGGGGTCAGAGCAGAGCCAGTCTCATCCCCTGAAACACACATCCTGTGTGCAGCAGGTTCTCAGCTCCAGCTCTGCACCCTGCTAGCTTCTGATACAGGCAGCCACAAGGAACAACTCTAACACATGAAGACAAGCAGGAAAGAGATACGTGGGTTTTGTTACTAGAACTTTGTGCAACTGACAGCAAATAGACGACAGTCACAACCAAGCAGGTATTAAAATCAAAGACAACTCTTTCACCAAGAACTGCAGCCTTGGGATAATTACTATTAATAGTAATTTCATTATTTGTTGCTTACTGCATTCTCCATTCTCTGTATTTTTACATGGCAAAAAACATCCTCCTGCCTGATGGTCAGCTAGTCTGGGGTTTGCAAGAGAAGCATTCTAGAACACAGCTCCGAACTCTCTACGATAGCCAAATTAACTCAGAAAATATGTGTTCTATTAGTTCTAAAATAATTTTAAAAATCAACAAAATCCAGAATCATGCTCCAAACTGAAGACCACAAAAATGTCTCATAATACCAATTCTTCACGAGACACCACTGCATCCATTCCACCTCCCTTTTTATTATGTGAAAATTCTCAAACAACCTGCAGGGCTGGGCACTGGATATCATGCTGCCTTTCAAATTCAGCTCTGTCATCCATACAACTCCAGCTGCAAAAGATTCCCAATTCCTCTTTGTCCAAAGCATCTAATGTCATACCTCAGAAGATCCATGTGAAGGAAACTTGTGTGTAGTCTGCTTGGGAAGCATGAAAGCACGGCAGCTGCTGCAGACAAACATTTCCACTGCCAGTACACCAAAAATACCATGCCACTTTTGATCCTGTAGTAATTGTGGAATCATTGCTAGCGGTGACTTAGAAGTTAGATTTATATTAAAGATACAGTGTTCTTTACAAATTAAGGAAAAGTGCAAAAGCAGGGTGCAACTGGTGTGCAAGGAATCCATTCTACAGAAGCTCCCTAGGAAACCTTCAGTGTTGTCAACATGAGAGGAGCTTGATGTGCTGGCTCTAAGAGAAACAGCATGGAGGTGGAGCAGAGTGAAGACACCATGGCCAGGTCTGTGATACCACTGCCAGGATGGGAACCTGACAGTACTACAGAACTGATCAGCTGCCTGGTTGTTACCCAGAGACAATGCTCTGCCATTCTTTGAGAAAATACCATCCTCTGGATGAAATTTGCTCATTATAATAATAAAACACACGGGTCCAACACAAAAGCTGCCTGCCTTGAAGATGTGACTACTCCTCATTGAGCATGCACCCTGAATTCTTCTAGTCAGTACCTTGAAAAGTGAAGCAAGAGCACTGTACACCTATCATAACAAAGGTATGATACCAGGGACAGACCACCTCTGACTCCTGGGAGCAGTTGGCAGGCTTCTCCTTCCACCCATAGGGGCACCTCTGGGTAAGATTTGAACTCTTGATAATATTCAGCATCTCCTCAGGAAACTCAGACATCCCTGTAGAGTTGGTCTTATAACTGATGCGCTTGTGGACAGGCTTCTCCTTCCTTTGTGTGTGCTTTGCAGGCAGTAAATTTATCACCAGGAATCCCAAGAATTGGTGCATCTATTGCTTCAACGCAGTACACTATTCATGAATGTAGCCATAAGAGTTCTCACTGAATGCAACCAGATTCCTTAAGTATGACCATAGGAGCTCACTGAATGCAGCTAGATTGAAAGTGTATCATGCTGTTAGTACATCTGTAATTGTCACAGTTCAATACATTGAATGCTGCCGGGCTACTATTACTGAATTAGGGCATCACTTAGAATCTAAGCCCAGCCATCCCCTCTGGTATCTGGGGACAGTCTGGAACACAAGGGTTTTATTTTCTGCCAAATTGTGTTGCACTTTAATGAAATAGTGGTGGAAACACTGGCTCTAGAACAGCTCACAACATACCTGTTATTGGTATGGTATATATTGGCATATATATGGTATATATTGGTAACATCTATTGATAAGAAATGTAGACACTAACATTAGTAACTTACTAAAGCAACTTACTATCTGATACTCTTATCCAGATACGAATAACTGTAGCAAAACAAGCTGCTAGGAGCAAGCTTTTTTCGTTTTGGTTTGGTTTGGTTTGGTTTTGGTTTGGTTTTTTTTGCTATCATTACCAAATCTCAGTTGCCAAAGAGGAATTGTTCCAGTGAGGAAGCAGTACTTTCCTCTTGAGAACAAAAACAAAACACGAATCTAGTGATGTCACAGTGTAGTCCTCTTAGAAAAGTGAATTATGTTGTTGTTGGTTTTTTTTTTTTCCAGAAGAGATTAAATGCTTCACACTTAATGTTTGACAACCAAAACTTTCATGTGTCCCACACATCCTTGCACTTAGCAGCCACAGAAGGGATAGATGCAGGAGTGGTAACACTGCCAGCACGGTGGGACCAGGACTGGAGCTGTGCTAGGAGCACTTACATCAACAGCAGCTCCTTGCCAAACGGAGCACAAGCATGTCACAGCCTATTGCACTGCTCGGTGTCCTTTAAGTTATCTACATCAGACGCTTCCAAGTTAATTTTCCAAGTTCATAACAACTAAAACCATTAGTTGATCGAGTTCTAATCACTAGCATTTGTGACTTAGCAGGACAACACGCTGTCTCTGGAGGAATGGTAGCAGTAACTAAAGGATGGGCAACCACTGAGCGCTCAACTGTGTTTCTGCGGTGCCACCAGCAGCTCTGGGGCCTTTTCCGAAGGCAGGGGGCCGTTCTGTGGGTCCTGGTGCCACCTAGGGGACAGCTGCAAAAGACCGAGGAACACAGGACAGCAGCGTTCAACATAACTCTCAAAATTTGGTCCAGTTGACCTAACTTTGAGAAATTAAGAGCACATACTAAATTACTTAATTTGTTTAATTAAAAACGTGACTTGGCACACATGGGCTTATTAGAAAGAGTAAGCTATTTGAAAATCCTAGGAATGCTAGAAAAAGAATTTTACCACTAGCCAGCAAACCAATCTGCTCTAGATGTGGCATTTATCTGTTTTTCTAATCACCACAAACATACGCAAGTGCATCAAGTCTTCTATACACACATCTGTTTTACAAGCCTCCATTTTATCTCAAATCCCTTAGACAACATGTAACTACCCTGCATTGGCTGTCCTTCCTAAGCTGTTTGATAACATCCCTGCCAGAAATATAATAGATCATTGCTTACTTCCTTCTCTAACACAGTGTTGACACCAATGAATGCCATTAACAAAAGCACACCATCACCACCAGCAGGAAAAGAAACAAACAAAAACCAGAAGCAGCACTGGGCTGACCCCCCAGGTGGGGGCACTTCTCCCAGTGGAGGTGGTGCTGAGAGTTTTTCACTTAATCCAGAGACAGAAACTGCCTTTTCTATTTTTACTAATGCTTTAATAAGAGTGAAAAAGAAATGTTTTATTTGCAAAAGAGCTTTACAGGAACAGTGTGAAAATGCATTTACTTCTGCATATGAATTCTTTTTCTCATAGTTCCTCCCAGAAATATCTTCTGTTATTAATTCAAAGGGATGAGACAAGTCCTTTTCTCCTCCTTCTTTATGAGTCTTCTGATGAGACGGAACAAAAAAGGCACTTAGCTAAACACAGTAAGAACCGAGGACAATTTCCTAACCTGCGTAAGTGTCATGTAAGATATATACTACTAAAGAAACAAAGGAAAGCTGTCCATATTTTAGAACAAATTGCATCTGAAAACGAAAGAAAAACTGAGATAATTGTGAAGCTGGAAGGAAAGCATCTCTCAGATGGACTAAGAATGCACTCTTTAAAGTGGGACTGGAAAGATGTATTATCAAAAAAAAGCCTTCAGCATTTGAGAGGAGATGAAACATGGGCAGAGATCCACGGACACACAGAGGTGCTGCTCAGTTTTATCTTTAAAAATCTTTTATGCAGTTGTACTGCACCCAGAGTTGCCTGTGGAATAGGATATCATAATCAGCATGGAAAGGCAACGAGCTCTCCTTCCCCTGCAGCTTACCTCAGCGTGAAGCCATACATCTCAATAACAGCAACAAAAATCAATTGCTACTGAGAGCTTCCCAAGGTGTTTCTAAATCAGCTAGCTTGGTGCTCACCCTGAAGTCATCACCTTCTTTTAACCTTCAGAAAAGCTCCAGCACAGTCTCTGAATACTGGCAGCCTTCCAGTTTAGGATCACTAAGTGGGCAATACTCAGCAGCAGAGCAGGCCTGCCCCATGCTCATGTAACTGGGTCTGCTTTCAAACGGGTGGAACATTCAGCAGCAAGACCTGGTGTAAAATGGACAAGGTGGGACATTCAGTATTTAGGGAAGGTGGTGCAGAGAGCGTCTACTACACTGTAGGACAACGAGAAAAACCTTATATTGGCCTGTCAGAAATCTACAGACTCCCGCTTACAGAAGAAGTCCAAATAGTAACAATCAGTCTGGGCAACTTCATGATCAGAAAGTGCAGTTCTGGAAAGAAATCATTTCTTTGTAAACGAGTAGGAAAATTAGGGATCTATGGCAATCCTTAGTATAAAAGATGCCATAAGATTGGAGATTGGTATGCAACATGAAGATTGCCAAAATGATGATGTAAAAAAATGCTATGAAATGACCAGAAGAAAAAAAAAAACAACACAAAAGAAAACTCATTGTCTACAATGGAATTTTAGAAGTTTAACTCCTGTATTAATAGGATGTTAATGAGGCGTCAGTCACTATTTGCACTACATCTAATCTATCTCAGTACATGGAATTGCTGACTCCTCCTTCCACTGCAAAGCTATACAAACAGTGTGCACAGCTCCAGCCTGCATTCGCAGTAGGAACATGTCTAAGCTTCGGTCTCTTCGCCAAAATGTGACACATATGTATACATTCTGTATGCATCTCTTTCCCACAGCCGAAGGAAGACTAGAACATTGTTTTAATGCAAATGCATGACTAGAACCTGGTTTAAATGTTCATTTAAACATCTGATCAAAGAATGTAAATCTTCTATCTCATTTGCAGCTCACTTCTGTCCAGCCTACAAGCTTCTGTATCAACCAAAGCATTCCTGTTCTTCATAAAGATGTGCATAGAGGCATTTTCTGAAGATGTTTGTTCTCTTCTTACTCAAGTCTTTGAAATTAAAAGGCACTCAACTGCTTGAACAACAGATGAAAGCAAACAGAAGTGAGCACAGCCAAAACACATGGCATTCATTTTTAATTTTTGGCAATGTGCCTGAAAGTTTCCTTGCACTCTTTTTCACAGAATCATAGACTGGCTTAGGTTGGAATGGACCTTAAAGATCATCAAGCTTCAACCCCTGCTGTGGGCTGGCTGCTCCCCAGCTCAGGCTGCCCAGGGCCCACCCAGCCTGGCCTGGCACCTCCAGAGATGGGACCACAGCTCAGGGCAGCAGTGCCAGGGCCTCGCCACCCTCTGTGTAAAGAATTTTCTCCTAACATACAACCCCCCACTAACTTCTCCCCTCTTTTATTCAAACTCATTCCCCTCTGTCCTATCACTATCAGATCACAGATAAGTTGGTTTCCCCCCTGCTTATAAACTCCCTTCAAGTATTTGAAGGCTGCAGTGAGATCTGCCTGGATCCTTCTCCTTTCTAGGCAGAACAAACCCAGCTCCCTCAGCCTTCTTCTTCACAGGAGAGGTGCACCAGCCCTACGAGCATCTTCCTCCTCTGGACCACTCCAACAGCCCCACATCCTTCTTGTGCTGGGGGCCCCATGCTGTACTGCAGATGGGGTCTCACAAGAGCAAAGCAGAGGGGACAATCACCTCCCTGCTCAATGCCAGCCCCCTGTTGATGCAGCCCAGGACACTGTTGACCTGGGCTGTGAGCACACAGTGCTGACTCATGTCTGGATTTTCACCCACCAGGAACCCCCAGGTCCTTCTCTGCAGGGCTGCTCACAACGAATTCTCCCCGTCTGCACACGTATCTGGGACTGCACCAATCCACGACCAACACCTGGAACTTGGCCTTGTTCAACCTCATTCTGCTCACATGTGCCCACTTGTCAAGCCTGTCCACGTCCCTCTAGATGGCATCCCTTTCTTACATCATATCAACTCACCACACAGCTTGGTGCCATCATTTACCAGAGGCTTACACTCTCCTTGGCCAGTCTCTTCTGACAAATGCACCTGTAGAATCCCTTCTTGTTATTTTTCATATTCCTTGCCAAGTTCAGTAGATGTTTTCTAGTAAATATATTCGTTCTGAACAACAACAAATAAAACACCTATTTATGATAATGCTTTCCATTTAGTTTAGGGAAATAATTCTAACTGAGGAAAGCAGGGCTTTCTTAGAACACCATAGCAGGCTTGATGATCTTCAGTGATGGTTTTTTTGTTTTGTTTTCTGTACAGAAAGGAAGTCACATTCAATAAATCAGGAAAAACTGCTAGTACTTGGCTACTACATACCACCACGATTGGTGTCACAAACCATTACAAAAGGCAATATGTTTGACTGCAAACACGCAGAAGAGTAATGCTTGCAATCTAACTTATACTTTCATGTTTCTTACTTAAAATGAATAGTTGCTACCATGGAATTCAACAGTCTGTATGTTCTTATATAAGATTTGTTATACGCATATAATCTGATAGGAAAACATACTGAAATCTGCATAAGAAAATTCAATGTGCATGCATTTTATTCTTCAGCAGCACTTAAATACAAGCAAATTTTCAATACCAAGTTACCTACGCTGAGAAACCTCACTGAAACACTCCTCAGACAGGAGAAAATTCTGCTATAAGTAACCAACCATTCATTCAGCAGTCATTACTGCTCACAGTACACACAAAGAAACAGAGATCAGCATGGTAAAATGTATTTAAGTTCATTCACAATTAAAGGCTCTTTATTTGGCTTGAAGAATAACATGAAGCTGGAGCTGTTTTTTCAACACATACTCAGGCTATGTAAATGATAGTTTTTATAGATTGGGGCTGTTGGATGGCTAGGCTTTTTTAATAGTTACAGTAAATTTTTTTCACTTTTAGAAGCAGATTACTTCTATTTGGAATCCAGTAAAGTTACTACCAGGTCCTTTAGCAATCAGTTGAAGGTTTCACCGTGAGAAGTTACAGGCTCTTTAAATTAATGTAATTTATTCTACCACCCAAAATTTCATGAAAACTTTTGGCATCTCTTACTGATTAAATCAAAATCAGCAGCAAGCTGAATGCCTCAGACCAAATTTGTTTTGATTGTGGAGTTTTTATTAATGTGATTGTTATATGTAATGAACATGCAAGATATAAAAGAGGTTTACAAGTCCTTGACTGCAGAAGCTTGAATAATAATAAAAAAGTAATGGCAGACACTTATGTCAGCTGTATAAAACAGCAGGTCTTCTCCCTCCGAACGCACTGGAGGGAATATGTAATTTGCAGAATACACTTCCTTTCTGAAACAGACTCATGCAAATGTTGTAATAAAGAATCTTTTCCGAAGCTACTCAAACACATGGACAAAAACTAAACCAAAACGAATAACAGCAACAACAGATTGATCAGAGCATATGATCCACTGAGCTGGGCATAGCACAAAACCTACACAGCTCCAAGACAAAAAATGCTTCTGCGTTGCTACTGCTAGATCAAACCTTCCACAATCACACAAAACAAAGCACTTTTGGGGTCACAAATATTTTGACCACTTAAACCGTTTGACATTCAGCATCCAATATTAATTAGTAGTGAATCATCAGCACACACTGCACACCATGTCTTGTGTTTATTTGTCAAAAGTGTAGCCTCACGGTATACATGATGACGATCAACCATATCTTGGGTTGTGCCAACTGCACCCTGGGCTGCATCAAGGGAAGTGTGACCAGTAGTCTGAGAGAGGTGATTCTGCCCATCTCCTCTGCTCTCACTCCCACCTGTACTGCATCCACTTCTGGGATCCCCAGCACAAGGACACAGTGCTGTTGGAGCGGGTCCAGAGGAGGGGCATGAAGGTGACCAGAGGGTTGGAGTACCTCCCCTATGAAGACAGGCTGAGAGAGCTTGGGGCTGTTCAGACCAGAGAAGAGAAGGCCCTGGGGGGACCTTATAGCAGCCTTCCAGTACCTAAAGGGGGCATACAGGAAAGATGGGCAGGGACTTCCTACAAGGGCAGGTAGCAACAGGACAAGGGGAAATGGTTTTAAACTGGCAGAGAGTAGGTTTAGACTAGATATTAAGATGAAATTCTTTACTGTGAGGGAGGTGAGGCACTGGAACAGGTTGCCCAGAGAGGCTGTGGATGCCCCATCCCTGGAAGCATTCAAGGCCAGGCTGGATGCAGCTCTAAGCAATCTGATCTAGAGGGAGATGTCCATGCCTACAGCAGGGAGGTTGGAACTAGATCATCTTAAAGGTCCCTTCCAACCCAAACCATTCCATGATTCCATGATTTTATGTTCTGCTACAAGATCCTGTAAAGTATGTTTCCAGCATTAATTGCAGTGGAACCTGTGTTCCAAATATTTTTAAATCACCAAGATTCTGAACACAACTCGGTCTTGGAATAATGGACCTTAAGCAAATTCTTAATCGTTAATTCTGCATTTGAAAGGCCAAAATGGTAGGTGAAATGTGGAAAATATTGGGAATGAATGTAAAGCTCTTGTTCCATTTACTCTCCCCCTGACAGCAAAGCCACAGTATGAGTTCCACGCCTCAGTTTCACCTTCACATTTTCACTCAACTTTTAGGGGCTGTTGCATCAGTGAAATATTGCTAAAAACATTGCTGACATGTGGAACCAAGCCCCTTTGCCCCAGTTCTGTATACAGTTTCAGGAAATGACAGTGAGAAAGGAAGGCTGAGCAGAATTAAGGGAAAAAAGAGATAATGCAGAAGGTTGATAGAACGCCTTCAGATGGAATCACTGTCAAAAACTACTGAATCACATTTCACATTGATGTCCTAAAAGATGGGAAATAGCAACGAGCATCCATATGTCAGTATGCCCTGTATCTTTTTGTGAATGATGATTTTTGACAAGTGACCGCTCAGTACAAGTAATTGTAGTGCACAGTATGTAATGTGTTTCATGGTTTGTTAACACCTGAAATTTCATTTCTGTCTTCCAGTATCGTGGAACATACAGCGCAGTGCCTCTACCAGCTTCTGAAATAAACTGTAACTGATCACCAAGTATCTCGTCCTGATTTTGACCCAAGATATTCCAGCACATTCCACTTTGCACTGAATCGTGTAAAATCAGTTCTTGAACAAATCTGACAGGAAACACAGCAATGCTTGCTTATCTAGATGAGATCAAGCCTGAGTCCTTGTAAATGATGTACTAGGCAGTGCTTAACTCCATGGAAAGAGGTAATTCTGCAATGAGAATTATGCAGTCTTTATTGGACCATAAAGTTAAAGTGAGGAATACCCTAAGGAAAACAAATTTAGAGATACTGAAGTGAGATACACTTTCCTGAAAAGTAGACCAAACTTGTACAATTTTCTGTAGTTGGAACATTAATGTTATCATGTTAAACACTGTTCTGCAAATAGATAAATTGGTGTTAGAATCTGAAGGAGCCGAAGGTGTAAAAATCATGTGGATCTAAGATCTTCAAAATAAGCTGATCATCTGCCAAGATCAGAATGCCTGCTTGGCTGTCTTACATCCCACTAAATCCACTCAAGTCAGCTTTCCACTCACCACATAAGTGCTAATGCACACGCACAGAACGAGACCATGTCACGGCCTTATTTACATGCTGCTGTTAATTGCTTTTCAGTCTTCTAGTGAATGTCACAGTGTACCAGACAAGGTTTCTACAAACCATGACAGGCAGTTCTCTGACATAACATTTAATCACCCTTAGTAACAGCATGAGTCTTTTGCCATTCACATTTTACTTAAAATTGTTAAACTTGAGAGCTTAATTAACAGTGAGATTTTTGCTTCAATCAGGAAAAAAAAAAAATTTATTTGTGCAACCAAACGTCATACACATCTTGCTAAAATTTCTATGAGAGTAAAGCAAACCAAGCATAAAACACAGAAGAAAACTTCCCCTGAGCCCTCATATAAACGAATAATGCAGGGGAAAAATACTGAAATACAAGAAAAAGCACAAAAGCTTATTACATACTTGCAATGCTAATCAGATTCAACAGGTTCCTCAACTAATGCACATCTAGTAAGATGGAAATAGCTTAAAGCTAAGGGACATTTAAAATAATAACCCCGTAAAAACTACAACGACCTTAAATTCTCGTCATCCATTACTCTCCTGATATGACATTATATAAAGGGCTGAAATGATTCCATCTGGAACATCTGGAACACTTCATTAGCTGCAGGAAAGAAGGGGACAGGCTCTTCAGCATGGTCTGTTGTGACACAACAAGGGGAGATGGTTTTAAGCCTAAAGAGGGTAGATTTAGGTTGGATGTAAGGAAAAAGTCTTTTACAGTGTGGGTGGTGAGGGACTGGCACAGGTTGCCCAGGGAGGTGCTGGTGCCCCATTCCTGGAGGTGCACAAGGTCAGGTTGGACAGGCCCTGAGTACCTGATGGAGCTGTGGGTGTCCTTGTTCGCTGCAGGGGAGTTGGACCAGATGGGCTTTAAGGGTCCCTTCCAACTCTAAGGATTCTATGATGTGCCCAAGGAAAAAAAAAAAAAAAAAAAAAAGAAACTCAGACAACAGAAATATGATAAATGAGCTCTCAGCATTTAAATGCTATCAGCCATTAAATAATTCAGCATACAAAATAACCACCGAGGGGGCGCTGGGAGCTCTCAGCAGAAGCCCCTAAAGCGCCGCTCATCAACCCCCGCCGCCACTGCCCTGGGCGGCTGCAGAGCCGCGCGGTGACGGCGGAGCCCCGCTGCTACACAGCGCTGACAAACAACCGCACAGAACAAAAGCATCCTCTCGATCTTACCCTTCGCCGGTGAACTTCCTCTGCCTTTCTCAACTAAACGAGCGGCCCGTCTCTGATTCTACCGGATCATCCTTCTCTTCCTGCCTTTGAGATCCCGCTATTTTGAGACTTCTCGTGGTTTAGAACGCGTTTTCACACAGCGCTAAAAGCCACAGCAGCCAGGATTCGCCGTCGGCGAGCTCGGTCGCATTCCCGCGTGTGAGCGTTACTATTCCTCCCTGTAGCTCCCGCAGCTCTCCGCCCCGCTCAGCCATCCAGCAGGCGGCAGCGCCTCGGCTCGGCAGCGCCACGGCCGCCCGGCGCCGCTCCGCCCCGTCTCTCTCCTTCCGCCGGCAGCCCTGAGCGCGGTGCGGAACGGGAGCGGGGCCGGCCGCGCCGTGCTGGGCGGTAGGGCCGGGCAAGGGCCGGCGATAGCGGGGTGCTGCCGGCCGCGTTTGCGTACCCGAAACCCGGCGGTTGCAGATGAAAGCAGAGATGAAGGTCGGGTGCCTCTCCTTCCGCCAGCCCTACGCTGGGCTGGTTTTAAACCGGATCAAGACCATAGAGACTCGCTGGCGGCCGGTGCTCGCCAAGTACCGGAACCGCACCGTGGCTGTTCATATCGCCGTTAAGGACTGGGAGGATGAGTCGTGGAGGGCGATTCTTTTGGATAGGTTGGGAATGACGCTGCAGGAGGTGCAGGAGCTGCTGGAAAAAGGGGAGCAGTTCGGCAGAGGAGTTATCGCAGGTGGGCAGCTGTGGGCCGTGCATTTCCGAGCAAGCTTTTCATCTCGGCGTGTTTTCTTCGGACGGGTGCCTGCTTTGCACGGCCGGGCTCGTCACGGCATCGCCATCCAGCTGTGCTGGGCAATGCTGCTCCCCGAGCTGAGCAGCTCTGGGCAGGGTGGCAGTTCCACTTTTTTTATTACATCTTCGAGCATATGAAATCCTGCAGCGTTTTGCAGTGCAGTACAGTCAAGTGAACTTGTGATACGGCATTGCTTTTCATGTCATGTTAGATCAATTCTGTTTCAGTTCTACAGCTGCTCTATCGGTCTTATTACTTGGGCAGAGAATGATTTTATTTCTGTAGTACAAAGTTAGGATAGAGTGATGCTTCTTGAATTATTTTGTGCAGAATGTAGGAATGGAATGTTGTTTCTGCATTAGATATTAAAAAGGGAAATTGATCTGAAGAAGTAGAGCACAGTGTATTTGTATTTTGTAACTTAGAAATAGCTGTTGTGAAAAAGTAGAAATACCATCTATGTTAGAAATATAGTTGCTGAATTGTGACTAATTTTTGCTTGCAACACTGCAATAGTTTTTAAATGTTCCAAATAGCATAGGTATAGTGTTATGGACTAGAAAGCATATTGTAGGGCTATTCTGTTCGGAAAAGAGACCCTCAGCAAAAGAAAAACAGACTTAACAAACATCAGAGAAGCCAGGGCCTCTACACAAGGCTGGCTTGCCTTGCTCTGTGGGTAGGTTGGGATGCAACAGGCAGGCATTAAGATACTCCCCCCTGTCCTCCTTCCAAGCTTATCTCTATGCAAGGACGAGCAGATGTCCAGAAACAATGACCAAGTGTTGAATGAGCAAATGTGAGAACTTAACTAATTAGTGATATGTGCTTAGCTAGCAGAAATTGATGTTTAGCCAGTATCCGTATGTTTAGTTGAGTGTCAGGAAGATTGTGATCCTGAAGTACCCAGCCAACGAGGAACCAGGGGAGAAAGAGATCAGCGTAGAGTAATGGGGCATAAAAGATGTAAGGCTGCTTTCTGCAAGCTCTCCTGCTTGCAGGAGGCCCAACATTGCATCTTCTAATAAAATCTGCTTCATCAGAGATACCGTCCTGATACATTACTTGGATATTTCCAACAGGAAGAATAATGTGTATTACTGCTCTGAATATCACAAAGTGTGTGTCAAACATTCCTTCTAGGTATCAGTTCAGTTTTCACACCCTGTATCTCACATTCTCATTTGCATATTTTTAGCAATTCCTTCTATTGCTTGTTCCAGAAGACTGGTTCTATGGTGCTAAAAATTGTTAGGTACTAAGGAATGTGTGGATTGGTAACCTTCATGTAAACTGCATGCTAAACTGGGTAGTTGTAAAAGCTTCCTTGGTAATTTAGTATTTTTAATCTTTAAACAACATTGAAATTCCCTCTTGCAACAAGCTGTCTTCTGCAACGACCGACACTTGTTTAAGGTGTGCATATTTTGTACTGTCTTCTTTTGGCAGCATAAATCAGCAGCTTTGTATGTCCTCTGGGAGGTTTTACTTTTGGAAAACTTTTTTCTAGTTTCTCAAACTGTTTTGTTTTCTGATACAGGATTAATTGACATTGGAGAGACATCCTTGTATCCAGAAGATGTACCTCCTGAAAAGACTTTGGAGCTGGAAAACAAAGCTGTTCTCAGTAATCTAGAACAGAAATATCTGACTGTTGTTTCAAATCCAAGATGGCTTCTGGAACCAATCCCTGCAAAAGGGAGCAGAGGAGTGTGGCAGGTCGACATCCCTGATGAATTGATCCCTTCAGCATCATAGGAGTTGCCCCACACTGTGTTTTCTTCTGCCTAAGTGCAAACTTCTTGACAGATCGCCTTCTTAAATACCAGTGAATTGAACAGTATTCCTTCCAAAAGTAATTGCTTGAAGAATTGCTATTCTGAAGAGAGAGAATCAAGATGACATTTTTTATGATCATTACTGAAAATGAGTCACGTTTCACTAGATGTTTTATGTACATACAAGTGTAAATAAATCATAATTTTGTAATGCATGGTCAAGGTAATGTGTTCGATTTAAAGTCCAGTCTAATGCTGTGTGATGCATGTGTGTCTGGTTATATATACATAAATATATATATAAAGAACTAACAAACACTAGAGGTCAAGTGTTAGTCAGTCAGCTGCTAAATCTGAAGCAGTTTCTTCAAGTTTGGAATTACAAACCACCACTGGGAAACAATTGCTTAAAAGATTACATGAATCTCATACACTGATCTTGAACTCTTTTTCTCACATGGAACAGAGGCATTACCATAGTATTTTCATTTCTGAATGAAACTTTATTTCCTGATAGCAAGCCCACACATTCTCTTCAGTGAAAGCCAGTGACACTCACCCCTCTTAGTTTTGGTCTGAAGCTGTTCTCTTTTAGGAGCTAAGCAGGATTCCAGTTCAAAAAAAACCAAAAAACCCAAAAAAGGATAACAGAACTGGAGAACACTTTTCATTAAGACAGATTATTTGAACATTTGCATGTCTTGCCTTGGAGCTGCTGAGAACGGAGCAGCTCCCCATGCAGGCAGAACACCCCTGCTTCTCCCTGGGTGGCATTTATTCCACTATGGACACAGGGCAGATGCAGGGAATATGCTCTTCCTTTCTTGTACCAAAGCTTTACTTGCATTTTGGACAATCCTTATTAAGTTTGGGCTGCACTAGAAACATCAGTATAAAATGCAAAGGAGACAGTTGTCACCATTTCAAGATTGAAGAACTAAAAATTTTAATCTCATAATATATTAAAAAGAACTTTCAGGAGCATTCTCTCCCTTTCACAGGTTCAGAACAGCTTGTTTGAGCATAAATGTGCCACACAAGAGTGTTCTGAGAAATTAGCTCGCATGAAGAGGATCCGACATACGCCCCCCAGCTGCTGCTCCATCTAGAGAGCTTTTGAACATGCCAAAGCTTGGAAGTATTTTCTGCTGAATCCCCAGAGATGAAGGTCATGAGTGAAATGTTTCATGTTTCCAATTTCAGAACATCCCAGCAGCCCTCTCCTTACTTGCACTTCCTCTTCAAGCTGTTCTAGATACCACACACCACAGTGTCCTCATCTCACTGAAGAGTTTGAAATGGAGTGCTTCCAGAAAGGTTCCAGGGCTGCTTAAAAAAAAAAAAATAATAATGTATATTTTATTATTATTATTATTTTATTTTTTTATATATATAAATATGGAAAGCTACCAGCTCCCATAGAGCTCTCCCTAGTAGAATTAAGCACATTCTTTTTACCTGAGGTTGATGGAAAAGCCTCTTCAACTGGAGTTCCTGAGATTGTACCAGAAGCTTCTCTTCTGTCACATACTAGGACAGAAGTTGAGTCTGCCAAGTTAACTAGCTTGTTCAGAAGACCAGAAGACCTCCTGGTAAAGAAAGCTCTACTTTTTCCTCAGCTTAGCTGACTCCTTCAGCAGAAGGTAGTTACAGCACCAGCTGGGCTGCATCCTGCTAGCCAGGCCACTAGGAACAAATGGCACCAACTGAGAAGGGAGGAACAAGGTGGGCTGCAGCACTACAAATTAAGTTCTTTGCAGCTTTTCAGTTGAAGGCCTTTCATACACACAGAAGTGTCCATACACTCTTATATCACTGCCATACTAAGAGAGAGGAAATATGATCCACGATATTTAAATAAGCCGTGGGTTTGTGCAAACAGAAAGAGGAAGTACAAGGTACAGGCAGCTGATGGTAGGTGGTAGAACTTAATGGAATATAGGTTTCAAAGACTAATTTCTTGAAATCAGCTGGATGCTAAGTAAACCAGTAAAAACAGATCTCTCCTCAAATGAAAAAAACTATACCAACATGGACCAGTTCCTATTTTCAAGTTTAATCATCTGTACTAAAGATACCATACAAAAAAGTTGGTAATGAAGACTGAGTTAAGATATTTATATCAGCAAACCAACCTGAAAACTAATCTTTCTGGCATAGATTACGCACACAATGCAAGAGGCAACAGTTTATTAAACAGCCAAACTAATGACAGGGTGGCATACATAATGCTCAGGAGGAGTTAGAAAGTGAACCTGGAAAAGCAACTTCACTCCCAAGCCACTGCAAAAACTGAAATACGTACCAATCTACATAGCTAACTCAAAAGCATCAAGTAAGCTGCTATACATTCAATTTCCTCCCCAGAATCTTTCCAGTCCTTCCTCAGAAGCACAACACACCAGTGCTTTCAAAATTAAACTAATGATTGTGGCTGAGCAAAAAAGAGAAAAGAGGTACTATATCAAGACATCCACAACTACTCAGCACAGACATGGAAAATGAGCGTATATTTATAACCCGAAAGACACTTGGAATAGAACAGGCATTTCATACAGGCTTTTTAAAAAAATACTTTTAGATAATACTTATACTGTACAGGACGAGACTTTTAAACAATATATTACACTGCTAAAATGTTCATATAAATACTATACAGGCATGTGTGCCAAGTGAACCATTAGAGAGGTTCACAAAATCTCTGTGGAAAAACTCTCAATCTTCAAGATCTCCCATTTTTGTGATCCGCGCCACTGAATCAAGCAAAAGCTATTTTAAATTAATTGGGACGAGGCATGAGATGAACTGCATTTGTCTGTTGATTCCCAGTTCCAGTTTTAACAGGCTGTTGTCATCTTAATCTGGCATATCGATATTTAATTTGGGAGGTGGAATCACATATTTCCCAGGACTCTGTGTAATGACCACTCCAGTCTTTTTTCGAAACATCGGTGCAATTTTTGGTGGCTCAGGAACTGGGGTTTCTTCTGCTTCCTCGTTATCTTCGTGATGAAGATCATAGGAGATATTTCCATATTCACGTAGGAATGGGAAAATCTCAAGCAGGAACTGGCAGAAGTCTTTGCGAATTCCAAACCACCCTAAAAAAAACAACCAAACAAACCACCACCTTTCACATGACTGCAAACAGTTAGAAGTAAACTGAAGAAACCAAGACTGCTTCATCTGCCTTCTTAGGTTCTCCTGACTGTTTTCATTAGCAATCTAAAATTTACGTTAGTGCTGTTTCTCAGCATCACTGACAGCAGCCATAACATTACAGGTCAGGTGATACATACACAAGTGTGTGCACATGCACACATTACAGCTATACACTATAGCAAGAAGCCAGTACAATTCATGTTAAGGAGCACATTAGTAAATAAACAGAACAAGAAAGGCCTTGCATCACTCCAGCAATCAAAAACTGCCACCTGAGAAGACATTCATGCCAATTTTCACTGATATGCATAGGTTACAGTACCAGAGATGCTGCAATGACATAGATTTACTAATGTATGTCAGGCTACGTGCCCAGTATTCCCCAAATACTTCTGTCGTTAGCTAGAGAGTAGCATCTCATCCTCGGCATTTATTCTAGATTAAAACAACAGTACCTCTTCTGTTTATCATGTACTTTCTATCTAAACATTTGAAAGAGAGCATTTAATGAAGTGCCACTTGTGATTCAGTAGATGGCACTCTTCTGTCAATGAATACCAAGGTCAGCGTTGAGCAGTCTGCCCCAAGTCAAACCTTTCAGTGAACCAAGATAATTAAAGATTTGCCTATAAAACGCACACCCATCTTTTCACAGAGATTATACCTGATGACCAACTGCTCTACTTCATATATCATACAACCCTAACAAAAGATAAATAGGATGTTTGCCTTTCCAAACTAATTTGGCTGCAAATTATCAACAGCATGAAAATTCACCCAGAACAATTTTCTATGCAGCTTCTTTTCAACTCTGAAAAATCCTATTAAGTTAAATTGCCTTGCTGTGAAAAAACACCAAACTGCAACATCCGTAGCATCAATTAATAAATACTTACAGTGATTTCCTCCTTTTTGCCCAAATGTTGTTGCCATTAAAGTTATCAGTGAAAGCCACAGAGGAACAAATATGGGTATAAAAGAGAAAGAATTGTGCCCATCTAGTCTGTGTACTAGTAAAATCTAAACAGGAAAGAAAAATAATGTCAGTTTGTAATATCCATCTCCAAAGTTCTCTAAAACATGCAGTGACCTTGGACCTTTAGCTTCAGAGATTTAAGAAAAATGGCCTCTACAGAAATATGAATCAACAGATTCATTGTGAAACAGATTTTACATGCACACAAACAAAAACATGATTCTTGGTTTTCCTATTTACAGTTTATATTTATTCCCAAACAAACAGGGCATCTTAATTTCAAGTTTAGAGAGAGAGAGAGAGCGCACACAATATTCATTACTCACTGAACAAAGAAGAAACACAAAACTCCTTACACTTCATCCTACCTCAAAGGTGAGCAGAGGAACCACAATTGTCATCCAGCTGACAGCCATTGTGATGTGCGTCCTCCTCTGCTCAGCAATCACATCCATTGAACGCAAGAACAGAACAGACCAAACGATGTAATAGAGCACCACCAGGCAGAGAAAGGACATCAAGATCCACAACGGAACGCAGACAACCTGAAAGAAAAAAGAAGCTTACTGCTTTCTGCCTTTATTTATTTACATAAGGCACTAACAGTAAGTTACAATAAGGACCCACATATTAAGACTGAAAAAGAAGAATAAAATCGAGGGTAATCCTCCAACCCATTTCATCTCTAACAAAAAAGCTTCACAAAGTCATATGGACTGTTACGAGCCATATCAACTCTCTGGGACTCCTCAGTAAGCTCTGTGAACTCCATCAAGCCAAAACAATGAAAAATGAAGATAGGTCTGCTTGAATAAAACTTCTTGTGATTTTGAATGGGCTCAAACAGTATTGAAATTGACTTCAACGTTTTCTACATTGGACAACTTACTCAAGGAGGTATCTACAGGAGATCCTTCACCATGTTGCTTGGAAAATAACAATCGCAATCATGACAGGCTACTAGCCTTATGCAGTTTACAGAAATCCAGATACAGAACTTCTGTATTCTAAAACCATGTGCTTAAATCTACTGTTTCATATTTTGATAGTGACCACAGTAAACGGATTTAGACACATGGTAGCATAACAAAAGTTACTTATCACACAATATTTACCTACACATTTCTTAAGTCAACAATCATTTTCCTGGCTAGTTCACTGTTCCAACTGGGAACTTCTGTTGAGGTTTTTATTTTCTCCAGCAATTGGACAGGGACTGGTTACCGTTGATGGCATGCCTCTCTTCCCCTGAAGGAAGGAATGCTATGCTCTTATCCAAAGAACAGCCTGTCTCCTATGACTACTGAATGAAACGTCAGACTTTCAGCAAAGGACTGTTAAATAAGCAAAATACAGATCACAGATTCTGACCATACACATTAATTGTTCCCTGCAGCAAATACTTATATAAAATTTAGTATTTGAACAAGTTTAAGAAGAAAATACATACAAGCCACGGCCATCTGATGATCTCATCGAGTCTGAGGGCAATAAATATGAATTGCAGAATATTAACTGAACACAAGATCTCCAGCTAGAAAGAAAAGATACATTGGTTAACACTTAGCATTACAAGGTTAGTTGCAAGACAACTTGGGAATCTGTCAAAGGAAAAAGCCAAACTGTTCAGGCTGGAAAAACAAAAAAGAAATTAGGAAGTAACTTTAACTATTTTCTTTAGATAATAAATATTGATAGATCTTTTTTGAAGTCCTTAAATTCAAAGTTATGAAGTCTCAAAAAAAAAAAAAAAAAAAAAAGTATTTTAATTGCTGCACTAATACATTAAATCTATGTGATTTTCATCTTTAACTAAGAGCAATCCAGTTGAAACTCTGAGGAAAAAGAAATACACAGAATAAAAGACCACATGAGAAATTAATTATTGAATTTGCAAGATACCTAGTTTGTGAAGCAATATAGAAAAACAATAGTTTTCATGACAAATATTAAATGAAAGCTTGCATGCACCCCAATTGCTGCTATGCAGGTAGCTCAGAAAAAAACACCTCATAACTATTTCCATGGATACAAAGAGCACAATGACTGTATTTGATAAAGAAAAATTCTCAACTACAAAACACTGCTTTTCAACTTCACCACTATTAGCTACACATTTTTGCCAGAGATGAACAAGAGCCTGCATGGCATACTTGTCAAAATCTGCACCAGTGAAGGTGATCCACTGTTTCAGAGCTGCTATGATTACATCTTTGCGAGGAAAACATTGCCCATCAGCCCAAAGAGAAGTCAGTGCATACGAATTTGGTGCCTTCTGACTATCTGGTGGGTGTGTTAGGACAGTCCAGCCAAGATTGGTGATGCGCTCCACAATTTGCAGACAATTACGGGGCTTGGTGTTATCATGTTGCAAAACTAAGGTTGTGTTCTCTGGCCAGACTCTGCAAAGTCAAGCCTTCAGCTCAGTCAGCATCATGATGTGGTCAGAATTGATGGCCTGTCCAGGTTCCAGGAAATCCAGAAAGACAACATCTTTCCTATCACAAAAGACACTGCACACTGCTTTATCTGCTTAGGGGCTGCATCATGAACTTTCTCTCCCATGGGGAAATCATGTGTTGCTACTCCACAGACTGCTGTTTTGACTGTAGCTCACAGCAATGCCATCATGTCTTGTTACCAGTAATTATACAATCCAGGGAACTCACAATGATTCAATAGGTCCTAACAAATTTGCATAGGGTGTTCTTTCTATTCCTGTGTCAGCATTCATGGGACCATCCTGGCATAAACTGTGATTTTCCAACACTGTGACCATTGTTTCCCATGCACTGCAGTCAATATTCAACTCTGTATACAATCTCCTGGTCAGGATCCACTGATTCATGCAGATGAGCTGACTGAGATGCTCTTCACTTTGTGGTGTGATAGCTGTGCATGGCTGTCTGGAACATGACTTCAGTGACTTTCAGGTCACTGCTGCCACTGCTGAGATGCACCACTGCGCTCACATCCATTGTTTGGTCTCCATACATGTTCAGAAAGTGCCAGTGAATGTCAATGGGTGCCATTTTTTCCCACATGGAGGAATTCAATCCTGCCCCTCTACTTCATACACATTTCCATGTCAGATGGCATTTTCTAACACTGCTCTTCTGCTACCATCCATCACACAGCAATGAAGGGGAACAGAACACTGGTTGGTGCTGCGACAGTAGAGGTTGAACCTTCCCACATCTGTCTCTGATATTGTGGGCAAACATAACAAACACTGGACTCAGCAAGGTGCTACTCCTGACGTTTATGGGCCAATCCTAGGCGGGTAGGAATTTCAAAGATCAAACAGAAACATTAACTGAAAAAAACCTCAAGAATATCTGTAGTTAAGCTTAGAACATTTTCTATTTTACTTAACATGTGAATACATAAGCCACCTTTGAAATTAAGTATTTCTCAGAGGCAGACAACGTCCTCTACTTCTCAGTAACATACACGCACGCTGTGTTCTCTTGCATAAATGCCTTTGGAATTCATAACATTGGGAGGGAAAAACTACATTCTAACAGGTATCAAGCACTTCCATACTTCAGAATTCTGCACTGTTTAAGTAGGCGTTGCTTTAACAAAGCTAAAAAAAACTGGATTTAAAGTAATTTTCTAACATTAACCTTCTGAAAAGTATAAACAAGTAAAAAACACGCACACAAACAACTCACACTTCAGCATAAGACCAACCAACTAGAAGAATGCAAACAGGGAAAAGAATAAGTAATGAATATCACATACAAAAACAAGCTTTTTCTGAGCTCACAATGATGTTCGTATACGCTACTACAATTGCCATAACCATGGGAAGTTCTTGAAAAGTCTCTTTTGGGTTTAAGGAGCATTTCCTGAATCTAGTTAGGGAGGAAAGGAGCTAGAGGCAGAAAACATGGAATTATCATTTTATACCTGCTGCCTGCATTCCCAAATTAATCACACTGATTAAGAAGGTAAGAAACTTTCAACTCTGATTATCCAGGGCTCAGGAAGTCCAGGGGTACTGCTGCCTAACATGGAAGGTACTTTTCAGTAATTTCAGTTTCCAAGTTTCTATTATTTTATAGTCAGAGTTTGTGGCACGTTCTTATAGCATATAATAATAAACAGACAGGTTTAAGACGTACTGCTATTTGGTAGTTGAAAAGAGATAATAAATGGAAGAGATGATTCAAAGTATTATTCCCAATCCTAACTTTTCATTTTAGTAGGTCAGGACAAACAAAGTAAGGCAGCCACGTATGCTATGTTTTTGTAAGAGGAACTCTTAAGAAACTGTCTTGCACTGTCCTAGTTTTTATACATCACAACAATTACCTCCAGGGACCTGTCATGTCGGAATCCCCATACGCAGGCTGCAACTGACACAGGAGATACAAAGAACAACGGCATGAAGACCAGAAGCCAAAAATGAGTTCCTCTTTCGATTCTGTCACACACCAGGACTTCGAACATCAACAGCAGCAGGTGGATGCCCACTGCAATTAACATCGCTTTGAACTCCACACACGTTTCTCCTTCTGCTCTAAAAAGAGGTAAAGAAGGTATTCAGTTCACTTGCCAAAGAGAAAGCATGCTGCTCTGCGAACAGCCCAAAACATTTTGCTTACAGGGATTAGTTTTGAGATGGTAACTCCGTTGTTTAAATAAATGTCTTACTCCCAGTTACCGCTGTTAAAATACAGCGCTGATGAAGAAACAGGACTTCCTCCCCATAAAGCTGTACAATTAGGTTATTTCCATTCAGACAAAAGAGCAAATGGAATTTTCACAATTTGAAAACTCTCTAAGGATTCAATACCTATGCAGATAAAAAGCAGGATTTCTGTATTACAAACTAAACACTCAAGTTATTTCCTAGCAACGTGCGTGATAACCAAGTCTAAAATTACCTGCTTGGCTCCTGCCCCAGCTCTCATTGACTCTACACCTTTCCCCACAAAATGTCTTTAGTCCCCTAATTCTGCATATTCCAGCAGAATATTACATATTTTTTATTTTTTAAAAAGTCTCTATAATAACAGCACAGACAGAGAAACTGTGCTTTTTTCCTATACAAAGGCAAATCAGACAGTCTTGAACCACACAGTAGAATGCATCAGAACAAGATCTGTGCATAAGACTTTCCATTTTATATCCATCATAGAAAGAAAAGTGGTATGAATTCATAACATTTGATTTAAGGTAGTTTCCTTTCTTTAGCACGTTCAAGCTCACATCCCATTGAGATTGTCAGAAAAGTCAGCACATATGTGCATTTAAAAGACTTAAAGCTATTTTAGCTTCCACTGATAATTAAAATATCACAATTACGCTCCTTTGGCAAAGAACAAACAGGAATTCATAATAGTACCTCACTTTGGATATGTTACATGTCTGCGTATATTAGTGGTTATTACATGTCTGTGTACATTAGTTGTTACTACGTGGTTTTTTCTTATCAAAATGTAATTCTAGCCTAAAGAGAATTATCCACCTTCACTGCATGTTCAAGAATAACTAAATACTCATTCATCTGTACACTGAGGTTACATATCAAGGTGAAGAAAAATCCTCCATTCTTCAAAATGATCTGTATATTTAAGAAGCTGATTTAAGAAAAGAATCCAATTAAGTATAGCAGATCTCTAGTACTATAAAGACACATTTTTATATAGATCACATTAAAGAGAAGAATTCTCAACGTTCAAACAGAAAGATGAGTTCCCCCATGGCAGGTTTTAACTTCCCAAAGACAATATTCTCAAAACTTGTGAGAAGCTGTTGCAGCTCCGATGAAGACATCCATAGCCATCAAACACTGTCTGCACTCACTTTAAATGATTATCACAAGCTGCACATTAAAAACAAACCTTCCGGATGTTGTTATATCTCACAGTTTTTAAAAACCTATTTTGGGGTTTATTTCAGTAGCAAGATGGCCTACGTTCCCTCTGTTCTGCAAGTCAAACAGCCACAACTTACCGATACTGCGGGTTTCGGGCCCACACTCCCGTTCCCACTGAGGCGCCAACAATCACCATCAACTTCCACAGCCATATTGGTGCAAACACAGCCCAGTAACTCCACTGAATTTTGTCATCCAGACGTAGGGATAGCAACACAGAGAAAAGCAGCAGGCAGGCGTAAATGAGAAATTTGCTAGAAAACAAGCAAAAAGAAATTTAGGCAGGCAACGCAATTTGTTAAAGAAGAAGTAAATCGGTCGTAGCTAACACTGAACAGGACAATTCCTATCAGGAAACGTCTTTCAAAGTCCTTTGCAAGGAATCATATCAGGTCTGAAGAGTCAAAGATTCTACCACAAACATAACATGTAATCTTTCACATATAAAATCCCTGCTTCAAGGGAACACATCTAAAGCATTCCTTCATGACAAACATAACGAATGGACTTCTATAAATAGCTCCCTCCCACAAGGATCCAGTCCAGAGCTGTGCTATTACAGGCTTAGAAACATGCCAGCTGTATGTGTTGTGGGGAAATGCATTCTTTCATAGAAATCAAATAATATAAGTTAAAAATAGGGTGGACAAAGCTACAAAAACAATGTAATTTTGTTCTGAAGAATGATTAAAGACAAAAGATTGTTACATGCTGCGATGCAGCAGGCTCCACAGATTGCTTTTACGATCTGTTAATTGAAAGCAACGTTATACAAAAACAAAAAACAAACAAACAAACAAAAACGCCACAGGTTAAGCTTTTAACAAAGTTAGCGACTATCAAGTCAACCTTGTCACTGCAATGCTGAGGGTCTCCACGTGAGTTTAAAATAGTTACAATGACACACTGCATAAGCAAGTGAATCTAAGGAGTAAGTGTACATAGAATATCAGGGAAGGGGCACAGGAGCTGTCTGCAGCAGCAGGAATGACACGAACAACTGCGCAGGACACAACCTGCTCACACCGCAGGAAGGAAAAAAAAAGTCACCCACGCTCACGCTGCCATTCACCAGAGGATCTGCTCCATAAAGCGCATCATCGCGCTGCAGCAACGCGCCAGTAATTACGTGTATCCCAAAGCGCGGATAACACAGCACGGCACTCACTGAGGAGCAGAACAGCCCAGCAGGAGCACTGCCTTCATCCCAGCGCCGTAACTCGCACTGCCCGCTTTCACCCTCATCGCACAGCCATCGAGAACGCAACAAGTCAGGCTGCCTTGCTTCTATTCAGATCAAGGATCTCAGATGTCCCTTAAAGACAACGAGCAGCACTCGGCAACAACAAAACCCCATATAGTTCCGGAACGCATTTCCCTGCTTTTCCATTACTTTCGAGTGGGTGTCGAACATCGCCGCAACAACGCATTTCCTGAAACGTCCGTCGCTCTTCCTCTGGTGCACGGAGCTGACCGAGCACCGCCCTTCGGCACCGCTCCGCGAGCCCGGAACGCGGCCAGCCTGCCGCCCCGCGCACACCTTAAGGGCTTCCTCGTTTGCCAATCCTTCGTAACGTTAGCGTCACTGAGACCGAGCTCATCTTCCCAGCCTGCTCGGCAAGGCAGCGGAAGCCCCGCATTCAAAGGACCAAAACAAAGGAACGCCGCCCGCGATCCCCGTGCCCGGACGGCGCACCGCACGCAGCCGCGCACCGCACGCAGCCCCGCACCGCACGGACTCCCCCCGCCCTCCCGCGGCCACCAGTGCCGGAGCGGGCCGCCCTCACCTGGGGTTGAAGTCCTGGAACAGGCCCCGCAGATTCATGGCAGCACAACGCCGCTACACCAGCGCTCTACCAGCCGTGCATGGCGTACCGCTGCCGCTTGGCTCGGTTTGGCCTGACCCGGCCTCGCGCCGCTCCGCCCCGCCGGAACCGGGCGGGCAGCCGGCCCGGCGCACGCGCACCGCGTTCCCTCCACCGGGAAGAAGGCGGCCCGCTCCACGGCTTCGGGCGAGCTGCTGCGCATGCGCCGAGCGGAAGCGCTGTGCCGTAGGGCGGCCGGCCGGCCCTGTGTCCGGACCCTGACGTGCGAGTAGCGGTGGGGGGGGTCAGGGCTGTGTGGTGAAATTGCTGCCGTCTAGTGCGCTCGTGGGTTAAATTCATCTCTAGCGTAATCCCTGGGATGTGTGATCTCAAAGTGGGATTTCTTTCAAGGTGGGAAGCTGATCGTTTCACCCGGTATCACCCAGCCGGCTGCATTGTGGTTAACGGGCTTTGCAGTGACGAGGAGGAAGCAGGATTTTTGCCAGCATTCTTCCTAACTACACTGTTATCAGCAGCACCTCAGCTGTGGGCAGGATTTCAGGCGTTTTCTCTGGCTTATTGCTGTGGAAGCTGTACAGTGCATTTCCTCGTTGCTGTAGGTGTATGTCAGTGTGCACAGATGTGAAAAAGCAAATGCAACGTGGAAAGGGAAAGACTCCTCTCAAATGTTCTTTGCTATGAGAGTGGTGAGGTGCTGGAACAGCTGCGCAGAGGGGCTGTGGGTGCCCCGTCCATCCCTGGAGGTGTCCAAGGCCAGGTTGGATGGGGCCCTGGGCAGCCTGGGATGCTGTGAAATGTGGAGGTTGGTGGCCCTGTGTGTAGCAGGGGGTTGGAGCTTCGTGATCCTGAGGTCTCTTCCAACGCGGGCCATTCTGTGATTCTGTGAAAAGGTTGGCAGCTGCTTTCATTTCTGTTCTGGATGTAATCACATCTGCTGTTTAAATGTCCCTGAATCAGGTTGAAATTCACAATTGCACAGATAAGAGCTGCAAGAGTGATTAAATGCTGAGGAAATAACATGTCCTAATGAACTGAGTATTTCAGTGACACTGAGATTGCTTACGTTGTGTAAGTACTGAGAAAATTGTAGGTACTGAAGAACTTCAACAAGAATGAAGGCTGAGAACTTAAGCTAAATACATTCTGATTAAAAATGAGAGGTTTTTTTTCCCCTTCATCCATTCCATAAATGCACCTTATTAGCTACTGGAACAAATTGCTCTGAGAAACAGATTTTTCATTTTTAATGAAATTCAGGTGCTGTCTGGAAGGTACATACTAATTAAACTGAACTCAATGGGCTTAACAGTAACAAGGGTTATGAAATCAAACAGCAGGTCAGGACGATATTGGTGGTAGGTGGACTAGATGGTCGTAGAGGTCTTTTCCAACCTTGGTGATTCTATGATTCTATGGTGATTTGCACTGAGTCTATCTTGTGATAGGTTATCTGATGATTCTTTCTGATCTTAAAATTTCCATACCTCTACAATAATCAGGATTGCATTGTAACTAAAATGTTAACAAAAGAAAAAGCAATTGTATCTTGACTTCTAGAGTTTTCTAGCTCCATCATAAAAAAAAGATTAAAAAAAAAATTTAAAAAGAACAGGAAAAGGAAATTATCTAATTAATCTTCATCCAATGCTAACAAGGCTGCTAATTTATATCAGCTAAGGAACTTATATGCAGTGTGATGACTTCTTAAAAGCCATAGCTGGTTGTAGCCTCTGACACCATTCATCAGTTAATGTGGTTCAAATAAAAAATGTGATTATTTCATGGCAAAGTGTAGGTGCAATTTTAACCCTGTTGGCAACAGCACAAATACCTAACATATTTCCACACCAGGAGCTTTCTGCATAATATTTTCAGTTCCAAGAAGGCAAGCGTATGTCAGGGCATATAAGAAAGCAAAGACAAGTTGACACAAGTAATAGTAGCAGGGAGGGTGTGTGAGGAGACTGGCAAGCAATCAGGTTGAGAGAGATGTGTGAAAACCTAATGGAAGGAAGGAGAGGGAAAGGAAAGGATGAAGGCTAGGCAGTCTTCAGATACTGATGAGATAAACAGTGCCATGTAACCTGTGGTAGTGCACTACACAAACTTCTGAAAAAAAACAAATTACAAAGCTTAAAGAAATTAAAATTAGAACTTTGTTTTTCATTCCGCTCTTTCAAATGTTGAGCTTTACTAGTTTGAAAAAGAGAACACGTGCATAATCTATTTATTCAAGACAAAATAAATCTTTCACAACATACAAAGAAACTACTAGACAAGGCAGTACCTGTGGTCATTATCCTCAGACAGATGCGATTATAAAATAAAGTCAAAATAATATTAACAAGAAATTAACTTAGAATAATTTAGAAGCTTAGTAAAGCAGCATGTGTATTCAAATAATATTCATTAAGGTCCATAGGAGTAAATCAAGAAAGATTTCTTCTGCAGTTGCAATGTTGGCTGACTGCCCAGCAAAATCGTTCCTGTAAGTGACAAAGAATCATAGAATTGTAGAACTAGAAAATAAATCCCAAGTTCCAGAAGATAGAGAGACAAAAGCTAAACAAATAAGTAAGTACATAAATAGAGGGAAGGGGTGGAGATAACTGGGTAAAACAGCCCTTGGCTGTTGGACCCAACCTGCAGGGCCACAGCTGAGAAAATGTCCACTTTATTTGCTTTTATTTATTCTTTTTCCTGAAGAAATATGTAACACATTTAGATCACTGCAAGATTGTGGACTTTCCCCCCAGAAGAAAGGTTAAGTTTTGTCTGCTAAGCAGATGCTGTCAGATCTGACACATTCTGTGTGTTGTTTCTCTGTCTGTGAAATAGCTGTTCTTGCTGCAAGTGATGAAGATGGGCTGTAAAGAGGTGGGCACAGAAAAGATGATGCACACAGGGCTGTTTCGTGGTGCTGCTGGAGTGCTCCCTGGGATGCAAGCATGCATACATCACAGACAAATCTATATGTGCACCAGTGCCTCCCTGCTGTGCTCCAGCTTCCACACTCACCTGGGGACGTACAACAAGCTGTTTTCCCTACATTCTTCCTTTTCACCATCCTGCTCATCCTTTGTGTGATCTTCTGGTACATCAGTACGAGTGGGAACAACGAAGATGCCTGAGTGCAGGCAGGCTGGGAGGCTGGACTCAGCACTGAGCCCAGGGCTCACAAGTACTGTGGTGTCCAAGCTGAGTGCATTCATGTGCATGTCTGTGTAGGAACCCTGGGAAATCACTGCCTGGCCTTGCCGCTGGCGAATGTCAGTGGTGTTACCACTCAGAGCCAAATTAAGTGCTTTTCTTCTCTCCTCCTGACTGCTAAGTTTCTTTAGTTTGCTTGTAGCCTGTTCAGATAGTCTTTTATTTTGGATATTTTATTTATATCTGGGAAGTTCATAAGTATCCCTAGGGCTGCTATAGGGTTTCAGAGCCAAGCGACAGAGAGCAGAGCAGTTGAGAAGTGGCTACTGAAGGATGTATGTTCATTTTTGTCAAGCCCAGTAAAACAAAAAACAAACTGACACGGGGAGCAGACAGCAGGCTATGGTATCAGTCACCTCCATTCAACCCCTTTCAGCTAAATCTAATAGCTTAGAAATGAAAATTATTTATTTTCCTGATCTGAGCAATTAGTCAAAATGCTTCTTCACAATGCCATCCAAATGTTTATGATGCTGTGAGAAAGCAGCTAATAGCTCACAATACGTAGAGCAGAGCCGTTAGAGAGAAAACGACAGCAATACTTTCTACTGTAGATTAGACAGTCCATCTTTCCATCCAAACTTGATTCATTTGAGATTAATGATGATCTGTTTGCCTTTTTTTTTCCTTGCTCATAGGCAATAGGGTATTAGAAGAGACATCATTAATTGTAATATCCTACCTTCCTTCCATTAAATTGTCAGTTGAAGTTGTTACTTTCAGATAACCTGAAACTCACATTATTAGCCATAATTAAATTCCTATTAAATTCTTGCCTAAAATGAGGTGAAATACTTTTGAATTTAAAATAGTAATTAATCTAACTAAGTTGTGTGCCTGAATACAATTTTCTTTCTGTGTTCCAGTGGATTTCTGTGTAAAGGTGGAAATGTTATCCATTAATAGTTAATTTTGCATAGCCACTGGTCTGGACTAGCAGCCTTTCCCTACAACAAGTGTAAAGTTTATTAAAATTTGATCACATGTAAGAAGGGCATGTAAATATCAGCTGAGTTATTCATGTACATATGCATCCCCTTATTTGTCCATTTTCTGCAGTGTTCAATGTCTGGCATGATCAAGCCCAAAATTAGAGGGCACTGTAGTTTAGAGGTTCAGTTAAACCCATCTGCCAGAAGATTACAGAGAAGGACTTGTCCCACAAGGATCTGTGACTTCAGAACAACTCCTCTAAGTTTACTTGCAAGTATTGAGAAGGAGGTACCTATATTTTCAAGTGAGAGAAGGCATTAGAATGTTTTCCTAGACAATGAAGCAGCAATTTTCCATGTTAGCTGTGGTTGTAGAAGAATGTAATAGTGTAATGACAAAAGGACCATTTTCTATAGTAATGGGATGTAAAACTGAGGGCATAAGTGATATTCTTGTTGTTGTTCAAAGATCTTTTAAGTTTTTCATGAAAATGAAGAAGTAAGGGCTAGATATTTCATGTTAAGAAGACAGGGAAAAAACTGAACATATCTTCATTTACCCAAAAGGGAAACATCAAATGCATTTGCTCTTTACTTGATAATAATATTTTTTCTTTTAAGGAAAGCCAGTTGAAAAGAATACGTGTATACATTTAGTTAGGGTTGTTTCCTTAAGTGGTGGGACTTGCTTTGCTTGCCCTTGGGAGCCTCCAGAACACTCAGCAAAGAATAATGCTTACAGACTGAGTATGCTGGGTAGATAAAACGCACAATTTGGAATATTTGTGCTGCTAATTATATGGTCTTACTGCTGTATTATCTGCTAAAATTACTTAAGCTAAAAATTGTTGCAGAGTATGGATTTCCAACTCTTGGGATAGAAGGCCCTGGTTGCCTTTCTTGTGAATTTGAATGGAGATTATAAAAAAAGTCTCTCAGAAGGTCATTTTGTGGCCTCTGTCATTGAGCAGGCATTATGACTGAAGAAATTTTGTGCAGAAAACTATAAGTACCCTGAGCTGAAAAAATGGCAGTTGAAGTGCGATGCAGCAACGTAAGAAAAACCTGTCCCTTCCAGATCTCTGTTTCACTCTGAAGTAACTTGCAGTCTAGTCCTTGTCTTTTTGTATCTTTTGGCTAAAAACAAACATCTGATGATCTTTCTGAGCCTACCTATGCAGTTGCATGTATCAAAGAGAACTGTGAGTAAGGAAGTGCATTCTATTGAATTACTGTGCACCTGAAATTAATTCCTCTAAATGTGATTGCAAGATGTTCAGGGGGGTGAAAGTTGTGCAAAATGTAAATCTTCAGAGTGTGCACTGATAATTAATGATGTCTTTTTTTTAGTCCTAAGAAAAAGCTTTACAAAAATCGTCCTTCATCAAGCTTTGACCTACCTGGCACCTCTTGGTGCAGCTACTCACAACTAGCTTTCTTCAGCTTTTCTGCTACAACAGTTTGTTCCTCAAGGTGGGCAAGGCCCTGAGCGCTTCTGCAGAAAGAATGATGATTCTTCATGTTGGTGCCCTCTGCTTAACGTAACTGTGCAGAAAACACAAATATTTTGGTGACATTGAACTGTTCAGAAGTAAGTTGTTCTTAAATTCTTCAGTGTGCCAACATTTCTGAAGAACTCTACAAGCTCATATTCATTTATGCTCGCAGTAAAGCTCTAATGCTGATCAACACAATGGGCTGTGTTTTACAGATTAAAATGATGCAGAGAAAGGGCTGTGACAGGTTCCTTTGTCAGCAAGTTTAAATTAAATGTAAGGCAAAAAGCTGTGGTGGCTAAGAAAACATGCACTGCAATTGCAATGGAAAAGCGATGTATACATGCTAAATATTTGCAAACACGTATTTTTGTCAATATACATTCACTGGGCACTGCAGTGTAACAGTAAGAATGCCAGTGCTGTGTCATCCGTGCAACAATTCTGCTGTGAGTTAGTAAGACCTCTTAGCCATTCAAGATGCTGTTTTGCAAAAGGAACTAAGTAGCCCCATATCCACCAATGTAAAGGTGTTTTAAACCCAGTTTTCCTTTTGGGTAGTTTTGCTGTTCTTAATGAGAAGCGGTCAAGTAGTTTGCTTCAATATCATAAAAAATAAAATGGGTATCATGGAGCCTGGTGCTATCGATCTGCATACAAACACCAGCTCTGCTGCTTGTCTGCTTCCAGAAACCCCAGGGCAAAAGTGTTACCTAGCCATAAAAATCAGTAAAATGAAGGAAATATTAGAGCCAACCTCCGCAGACAGTATTACATCAGGAAAGCTCAAGCTAAATTTTTGATCAGATAATGTGGCAATGGGGATTTTAGTGCCTTCCTTAGATGTCTTGGTAGTCTCAGCTTTCTTGATTACTATGGCCAGATACTGTAGTTGTGAAGGTGATGTGGAGAAGGGCTAGGCAGCAAAGAACAGCCTGAACTTCAAGAATTGCATTTCTCTTGAATTTACATTTTATTTTAAGGAGTGTGTTTGTGTGTGTGTTGGGGGGGGGGGGGGCAGTAAGTAGGGAGAGGGGATAAACAAAGCACATTATCTATCCAGTTCTTGTCCGCTGCTGATTGAGTCTTGAGCACTAGAAATTGAATCCCCTGAGATGGCTTATGTTGGGGACCAAACAGACATTTCATTTTCATTCCATATTCCCAGTACTCACGTTTCAAGAAGACATCATATAATGTCTGCTTTATAATCAGTGTCGTTACTTCTTCCGTAAGCCATCTACTTATAGTTGTGTTCTGTATAAAAACCATAACTCAGAACATTCCCTGTGCTTGGCTGAACAAAGTGAAGTGATGGAAAATAAACTGAATCAGCCTTCTAATTTGTCAAGCCTTCTTTTCTGTTGTTCACAGCCTTGACTCCTGTCTAACATACCTGATGATTCACGTGTCCCGTTTGCTTTCCAAATGTCTCCAAGTCACACTATTAGATTACTGGAATATAATAGCATTTAAAGTGAGGGTAGTAGCTCAGTAATAATTCAGTTATGTGGACAACAGCATAGCCATGACCTATTTCCAGGATCATTATTCCTGTTCTGTGACAGAACAGTAAATTTTTTACAAGAAGACTTCTCTCTGGGCTTGAAAACCCCAATTTGAAATTCTGTGGATTTTACTGTATGCCTCAATGTTAACATTTGTTCACAGAGTGGAGATTGATTGGTAATTGGCAAAGAACATCTCTCTCAATCTGTTAGAAAATCTTTAGGCCAGCCTGCAATTTTGCACCATTAAAAACAGCAATGATCTAATACCTACAAAGAGGCAGTTGGTGTTGGCATTAAATGCAGCTGCTTAGTTTTGGAATTAAGGCCTTTTGAAACTGAACTTTGAAATCATTTCTGTGACAATATTGTTTGTGTTTTATTTGGCAAATTAGTTTAAGGGCAAAGGCTTTTTTCATTTTTTGTATATTGAATGTGCCCCTAAATCATTGTCCTGCAGCCCAAAACTATTATTGACTTGTAAAGTATTACTTCAGCAAGTTGCTGTTCACATTAATGCCATTTGGGATTGTAATTTGAGGAAATCCAGAAGCCTATGGATTTCATAAACTATTCTGCCAGTATGGTGCTAGAAAATGTGTAGCTGTTTGGCCAAAACAGGATTTGATGCAGTGTTTTGAAATCATCTGCAAAAGCTGTATCTATTTCAATTATAGACTCTCTACTTTTTCATCTTAATCTGTTTTACTCATTCATTACTTGCCTTCCTGTTAAGAGGAAGAAAATTTAGGCAATCTGTGCTCCATCCCGCTTTGCTCACCTTTGCAGTCTTCATCCTGCCCCGCCAGTGCCTTACAAGTTACGTGTTTGGTGCTACTCTGTGTCACTCCTTTCCCTCCCAGTGTTCTGGAGTTTTTGAAGCAACAATGGAAGAATAGGTGTTGGATCCTTCTTCTCAAATAAGAACTATTAATTTAATTGTAATGGTGATTTATTTAGAGCCAGTGTTTCCTTCAAGGCCTTCTTAACTTTATGAGGCTTTGATTTATGAGGCTATGTGGATCGGATCACCCACTGTCCTGGCAATATTCTTAAAATCCATGCATAGCATCCAGCACTTGATATCAGGCTAGTTGGACCAGCCAAACTCATAATGTTCCAGAAGTTTCTCAGTGGACATATTCTGAAACAGGAAAGAAGTGACCTTTCCAGGAAGAGGCCAACTAGGAGATATTTAGCTCCAAAATACAAAGGCTGTTTCAGAAAGCTCCAGCAAAACAGAAAACCAAATTATCTCTATTTTTGCTATCATTTGCAAAAGAAGACAGTAGCAATGCTACTGACTTTAAAAGAGTAAGAACAACGTGAGAGCTTATACCAAATGAATACTGTGGGTACCATGGGTAATCCCTGCTGTCATGCAATGGGTGACTGGAGTTGGGGATACATTCAGAGACATCTCAGTTGTCATAAAAGCTATGTGGTTTTCTCTACTTGCATTTCTAATTTTTGAAATTAGAACTACAGAACTACTGTACCAAATAATTTGTCAGATGTCTGCAGCATTGGTACACAGTACCTGATAAGGTACCCCCCAAGCTGCTTTGTGGGCATTGAAATGGCAGCCCAATAGGGCTCTGGCAAAAATCAGTGGTGATGGCATCGTTACTGACTCTAACAGAACCCAGGTGAGGTCTGTTTTGTATTAACTGGAGAACACAGGTCAATCTGACCTGGGCTTAGATTTCTTTAGTGCTATGTATTTAGGTAAGATTTTCTACATTAAGTAAAATTAGATAAATCTAAAAATCAATGAGAATTGATTTTTGCTTATTTTAACAGCTTTTTGAACAGTTCCACTGTCTTTGATTTGTTTGTTGATATTCCTCTCGCGTGCCTTGCAGTTTTGTTTTTTTTTTTAATCAGAATTGAATTTTGTCTGCTCAAGATAGCTTGTTAGCCCTCAGATTTTTATGTTTTTTGTTAAGCTCACACTTTGTTCTTCACTTGCCAAAAGTAGTAGTCACCCAAATTCTAAACACAGATAACATCAGTGCAGATTTGTAACCCTGCAGTACTTTATTTTATGACTAGAATTAAGGAAAGTTTTTTTTGTTTTGTTTTTTAATAGCAAGGGATCACATCTCTTTGGTAATCTTAGGGTGTTTTCTTTCATGCTTATCATTACAAAAATGCATTTGAAGCAGAAATGTTATTATATACATAGAAAAGAGAATTAATTTGCAGAATGTTTGTACAAAATTTTGTATAAGTTTACCTTTAGGAAGAAATAGAATCATAGACTGACTTAGGTTGGAATGGCCTTAAAGCTCACCATCCCCAGCCCCTGACATGGGCTGGCTGCTCCCCAGCTCAGGCTGCCCAGGGCCCACCCAGCCCAGCCTTGGGCACCTCCAGGGATGGGACCACAGCTCTGGGCAGCAGTGCCAGGGCCTCGCCACCCTCTGAGCAAGGAATTTTTTCTTAGTGTCTATTCTAAATCTTCTTTTAGTTTAAAAACATTCCCCCTTGTCCTATCACTATCTATGTAAAACGTTGCTCTCCTGTTTATAAGATCCCCTCAGTAACTGGATGGCTGCAATGAGGTCTCCCCAGAGCCATTTCTTCTCTGGACTGAATAAGCCCCGCTGCCTCATCCTTTCTTCACTAGAGAGGTGCTCCAGCCCTATAAGCATATTTGTGGCCCTCCTCTGGACCCGCTCCAACAGCCCCACATCCTCCTTGTGCTGAGGGCCCCAGTACTGCAGGTGGGGTCTCACCAGGGCAGAGCAGATGCATAACAATCCCCTCCCTTCCTGCTGCCACCCCTCTGAGTAATGCAGCCCAGGACACAGTTGGCTTTCCACGCTGCAAGCACACATTTCTGGCTCATATCCAGTTTGTTGTCCAATAGGAACCCCCAAGTCCTTCTCTGCAGGTCTGCTCTTGAGGAGTTCTTCCACCCTGTCCTCTATTTGGAATTGCCCCAACCTAAGTGCAGCACCCTTCACTTGGTCTTTTTGAATCTCATTAAGCTCATATGTGCCCGCTTTTCAAGCCTGTCCAGGTTCCTCTGCATTACATCCCTTCCTTCTATTGTGTCAACTGCACCACTCAGCTTGCTGTCATCAGGAAACTTGCTGAGGGTGCACTTGATCCTACTAGCTGTGTTATTGGGAAAGATGTTGAAGAACACCAGCCCCAAGACAGACTCCCATCACCTTCTCCCAGCAAATCTGTTTCCCAAAACTTACTGCTGCTAGAATGTTTCAGAGTAAGGGTTGGTCGTGGCTTTAGTTGTTTTTTTTTTTTTCTTTCTGTTTTGTTTTGTTTTTCATTTTTGTCACTTAACATGATCCATATGAAAGTTATTGAAGTAAACAGTAATAAAATATATTATTTCACAAACATGCCCTTGAACACATTTATTGTTTTCACCTGAGCCTTCATAGAACAGCACTGCCAAATTACAAGACAGAGGGCCCACTCATTGAACAGCTCTTGCGAACACCTTCTCATTGAATAGAAGGGGCTGTTTATATCCAGAATGATACAGAAAAGACTAGTTATCTTAAGTATCATGTTCAGAAAAGACTAGTTATCTTAAGTATCATGTACAGAGTACACTCAGCATAGGGCATTTGGGAGCAAGCACTTCTGACAACAGTGCTGTTGTGGTAGGGGAGTGGATGCAGCTTAGACAAAGGAGTAGCCTTGGAATTTTGTCTCCACTCACACTAATAACAGAATGAAATGCTGACTCACTCTTTTAGTAACCAGACACAAGCTATTCAATTCTGCAGCTGTACTAAGGATAGCACCAATTTCGGAATATTCTGTTGATTGTATCTTTATCTGTTAGTTAATGAATTGAGTGAGTGACTGTTAGAGAAACAACATTTGCAAGAACTTTTCTTCTGGTGGATCAGAAAGCCTGCTGCAGGGCTTGTTGTGGTCATAAGTGGCTCTTTAATGGGATGTTCTGGAGGTGTAGACATTTTAGCATATGAAAGGGTGTTACTCACGGGCAGCTGGAGATCAGCGAGTACGGCCTTATGAGTCAGAATCTGGAAATTGCTGGGTAGTAACCGACCCTCTCTGCTATTGTGTAGGCAGTGAACTTGGAATACCGCGCGAAATGTTTACAGCAGCAGTAAGCAAAGAATGATTCTTTGTAGTTCTGAATTTTCTGCCTCACTGATCTTTTCCCCTGTTGAGCTGTGAAGAAAGGAGATAATAGAAAAAGAAAGAATTTGATTTTGTCAAAAAACATGATTATCTATTGCAATTTCTGTATCTTTGTTGTTTACTCCTGTAGTGTATTATCAAGTATAATAACAAGTGTCATTAAAAAAATTGTACAGCAGTACGTCCTTGCTCATTTCCAAAAGGACCTATCCTAACTTTAAGCAATTCTTAGTGTTACCTTATTACAGAACATCACTCGTCCCCTCCTGCTTTCCCCCTTGTAACACTATGCATAGATAGAAGGCAGGGTCCTTATCTTTCCAGGAATCGCCTCTCCTGTGCTTTGTAAGCAGAATGACACTGTATAAAACATCATCTTAGTCTAAGTGAAATAGTCCTGTACTTCTCATAATTTACTAATTGTGAGGTTATAATGTTTGAAACAGAGTTGCTTAACAGAGCTGGAGATCCCTATTAGAAGTACCTGGATACTGATGAGCTTATTCCCTCCCTTTGCAGCAGCTGCTATGGGTTGCTTTGATTTCACTGTTAGCAACAGTGAAACAGTCAGATTAGCAACAGTTAGAGGTCAGATTTTTGTAACAACTGTATTTTGTAGTTACACTGAAAATATCATTCAGACACCAAAATTTGCAAGTGAACAAGTTTGTAAATGTTTAAATCACAGGATCAGTCCCTCATTAAAGAATTCTGCAGCATTACATGATCTCTTTATTGCATTCACTGTGTAACCCGAGCATCTGCCCTTACCTTGCTTGTAGACAGAGAGGTTATTTCTCAGGGGCTATGCTGCAGTGTACTTGCCCACAATCCTATTCCATCATTTATTGTAAGAGTTGTAACAAGGTCTATGCAGATGTGTTTGATTCAGTGTTTTTGGCTTACCCTCGGGTGCTAAGGTTCACAAAAGACATAAAGGACATTTGATTTGGTTCTGGAAATACACCTATGACATCTTTCAGAAATAAAAACGTTATTTAGAGACATCAACTTTATGTCTCAGTGGTTCTGGCAGACCCATGTCTGCTCTTGGATTTCACTTCCTCACCATATATGCTAGAGAAGACTGCAGATATCAGTGCATGCATTAGTATTTTCACCAGGCCTCTTTCTCATTTGCTATACAACAACTTTTACAGAAATAAAGTCAACTGGTGCATAAAACAAAAAGGAAAACAGTGCTTTTTAAAAATCACTGTAGAGATAAGTGACTTTTGCCACTTAGAAGCTTCTTGATTAGTCAAATGCTTTCTCTAAAGCATGAGAAATGAATAATAATCAATATTCCATGTATGTTAGTAGTGTTGATTCATTGAAAATAGCGTAGCTCAGAGTTTGAGTGAAACAATCATTGTACCCAACCATTTGTTTATGGAAACCTGCTTTCTTAGAATGACTTCCTGAGCAATACAGAAACAAATCCCTTAGACTTGCTAATGAATTTAACATGGATTTGGAGATACTGTTTAAGACAAATGCAACTTGTTGTGAATTCAGTGAGGCCATGTGCAAGAACAGGATACAGATGTGCAGAGCCAAGACATCCTTCCAAAGCTGAGCTCCACACCTGGGATATATTATTTTTCCTGACCATACTGACTTTGTCATAAAAGCACCTCCTGTCTTCCTCTTCAGAGGAAAGGAAGAACATGAAAACCCGTAAGTTTTAAAGTATTTTTTAGTTCTTGTTTTGGTCGTTAACCCTTGGCGTGTTGCTGCCCTCCATCCAGCAAGAGGATCAAAGTCATTTTACTGCACAGGTAAACAGCAGAGAAAACCAAAGTGATCACATACTTTGTATGGCAAAGTAATGTTATTGCTGTGATACTTGCATGTGCTTCTTTACAAGCCTATTCCTTAGATGCTGAATTGGCAGCATTAATTATCTTGTTGGATTTTGGCTCAAGATCTTTGAACACTAAAAAAAGCAATTTCCAAACAAAACTGAGGAAATTCTCTCTCGAACAAGAACTGTGCATGTGGCATTTTTTCCTGGAAGGTATCCCCAGACATGAAGACAGTACCTTATAAGATCTGCTATGGGTCTGATAGTACAGCCATTCCTTATGGAGTTGCATTAATGGGATTTTTTGCTACTAAAATATTGCTGTGCTATTTTTTTACTGTGTCTTCAATTGAGTGTATCATAAAAGCTGGTTGATTTTAAGATGTTCAGCTGTTGTGATGGTGGCCCATCTATGTTGTTAATATTTGTGCAAGCAGTATTGCAGATCCCCAGGTCCTCAGTAAATGTCTCAGCATACTGTGCCAGATTCGATACTCAGCGGCGGTGGCAGTAGGTAGAAGATCCTGGCTGATTTGGTAGGAATTTCTAGTGGAATGGTTAAGGAGGAGTGCTGTCTCTAGCTCAGGCAATGTCTGGATTTAACCTTTCTTTACTGTCCTGACTCATCACAGCCAATACAGTGGTGTTAGTTCAGGAACTGAATCACAGGCAGCTCGGATGACCTTATATCCAGGGTGGAGCGAACATCTGAGCTGTGGGAACAGTTTGTCAAAGACAAACTATTAGGGCTCTCATTTCAGTGCCTGCAATAATTCCAGCTCACTTTTTAGCATCAAGCTTGCATGATCTTTGAAAAGAATTTCTGTGTAGTTTGTTCTCTAGTGGACTGAACTTGAGATGATTGCTAAATGATGTGTATCAGGCAAACCTTATCAAGTCCACTTAACATATTTGCATTTGAGAGAGGTAAGTTTTATGGTAATTAAATCCATGTACAACAGCAGAAAAATTCCTCTGCCTCCAAAAATTCCTCTTCCTCCATGAAACGTCTCCAAATGAAGAAGTCTCACTTAGGGATGCACTGTTCAATATTTCTAGCAGCTCATCTTTGCTAGGAGAGATGCTGTGAGATACGCTTACATACAAAACTAATTCAAAAATATGTATCAAATTAACTGAATGAGCTGGTTACTCTCTACATGCTTTGCAGTAACTGAATTTATAGTAACAGGATTCCTCATGTACTTTAGGCATTTTTAATGTTTCTAGAAAGGAATAAAAGTACACATTACTGTAATTATTTTAGAGAAAGTTCATGTCATTGAATGCCTTGAGAAGGCATTGAGGTTTTTTTGTGTGCTTTTTGCTGCTTGGATCTGCTGTGAACTAATTACACCTGGTAGGCTGGAGGGCACAAGACTGCTTAACTACCCAGTGGGGTGAGGCTGGTTACATTTGAACTTCTGCTCAGCTATTGATTTTGTTTTGAAATCTGAGTATACAGAAAAAAAAAGCAATGGATTAGGTCATTTTTCTCTTAAAGGTCACACTGGCAACATTTTAATTTTCATAAAAAAGAGCCACCAGCTCTTGAGGCACATAAAGAATAAAATTATAGATTCACAGAATCTCAGAGTGGCCTGGGTTGAAAAGGACCACAATGGTCATCTAATTTCAACCCCCTGCTATGTGCAGGGTCACCAAGCACCAGATCAGGCCTGGTCCTGTCACCTGTCACCAGTGAGAAGAGACCAACCTGCTCCCACTGCAATCACCTTTCAGACATTGGAGGAGAGCAATCAGGTCTGCCCTCAGCTTCCTCTTCCCCAGACTGAACAGCCCCAGATCCTTCAGTCTCTCCTCATAGGACACATTCTCCAAGCCCTTCACCAGCCTTGCAGCCCTTCTCTGGACCTGCTCCAGCACCTGCATGTCCTTTCTGTACTGAGGTGCCCAAAACTGAGCACAGCACTCGAGATGAGGCCTCACCAGTGCCGAGTACAGGAGCAAATCACTATCAAATCACTATCAAATCACTATCAACCCATGCAAACAGTAATTCTCTGCCCTGTTTATCCGCTCCCTGAAAGTATTGGAAGGCCACAATGAGGTCTTCCTGGAGCCTTCTCCAAGCTAAATAAGCCCAGTTCCCTCAATCTTTCCTCATAGGAGAGATACTCCAGCTCTCTGATCATCTTAGTGGCCCTCCAAGTGACCCTTTCCAAGGGCTCTGCATCTTTCTTCTATTGGAGATTACTTTGAATTGTAGAATCATTGATTCCTTAGAGTTGGAAGGGACTTTTAAAGGCCATCCGGTACAACTCCCCTCCACTGACCAGGTACATCTACTGCTCCATCAGGTGCTCATAGCCTGCCCAGCCTGACCTTTGGTGTCTCCGTGGATGGAGCACTACTGCCTCTCTGGGCAACCTGTGCCAGTGCCTCACCACCCTTAGTGTAAAAGGCTTTTCCTTTATATCCATTTGCTTGGCATTTTTCTGTAAAAAAATTTGCATGTTTTCTGTAGTAGAGACTTTTCCTCTAGTTTTATTTTTGATAGTCTGATCATAGATGCATAGATATTTGCCATTCTGTTTCACTGCTGATCTGCTGTTTGTAGTCAAAGGAGCACTTGACTGAAAAAAGAATGAAAAACAACATGTGCCATCTTGGTTAGCATCACCAGACCGCAGTATTTGCATGCCGCTGAGTGAAAACTTGGTGTGTGCTTTTTGTATTCGTATTTTTTATATTTAGTCACTTCACATGCTTGTTAAGTGTTTAAGAACATATAGCTATGGTCTTTTAACTCTTCTGTAATTCCTTTGGTTGGCTTGATGCAGCCAAAGGATTGTGATCAATGGTTCTGTGTCAGAGTAGTGGCCGATCACAAGCAGTGTCCCTTAGGGGTCAGTCTTGGGACCGTGTTGTTGCTCTTCAACATCTTCATCAATGACACAGACGATGGCATTGAGTGCACCCTCAGCAAGTCTGCAAAGGACACCAAGCTGAGTGGTGCAGTTGATACATTGGAAGGAAGGGAAGCCATCCAGAGAGACCTGGACAGACTAGAGAAGTGGGCCCATGAAAACCTAATGAGGTTCAACAAGGGTTGAAGGAAATTCAACAGGGTGCTGCACTTGGGTCAGGGCAAACCCAGTTGTTTATACAAACTGGGGGAAGATCTCCTTGAGAGCAGCCCTGCGGAGGACTTGGGGGTCCTAGTGGATGAGAAGCCGGACATGAGCCAGCAGTGAGCGCCTGCAGCCCAAAAGGCCAGCTGTGTTCTGGGCTGCATTAAAAAAGGGGCGGCCAGCAGGGAGAGGGAGGTGATCGTCCCCCTCCACTCAGCTCTTGTGAGGCCCCATCTGCAGCGCTGCGTCCAGGCCTGGGGCCCCCAGCACAGGAAGGACGTGGAGCTCCTGGAGCAGGTCCACAGGGGCACTGAGATGAGCAGAGGGCTGGAGCAGCTCTGTGTGAGGAAAGGTTGAGGGAACTGGGCTTGTTGAGCTTGGAGAAGAGAAGGCTGTGGGGAGACCTCATTGTGGCCTTCCAGTACTTGAGGGGAGCGTAGAAAAAGGAGGGGGAATGGCTGTTTGCAAAGGTGAATAGTGATAGAACAAGGGGAATGGTTTTAAACTGAGACAGGAGGTTTAGGTTGGATATTAGGAGGAAGTTTTTCACCGAGAGGGTGGTGAAGCACTGGAACAGGTTGCCCAAGGAGGCTGTGGATGCCCCATCCCTGGAGGCATTCAAGGCCAGGCTGGATGTGGCTCTGGGCAGCCTGGTCTGCTGGTTGGCGACCTTGCCTGTGGCAGGGGTGTTGAAATGAGATGATCTTTGAGGTCCTGTTCAACCCAGGCCATTCTATGTTTCTATGATTCTTTTCCGAGTTGCCATATTGCTCTTTGATAACCTTACAGTTGCAAATGGGAAGCATTTGTAAGGTTAACCGCAAGTTTATGTCATTCAGGAATACCACCAATAAATCCCTTCCCTCTTCCACTATTCAAAACATAAAACATGCAGAGTTTTCAGAGCTTTTTAAGGAGTATGTTCTTCCTGGACATTTTAATACTGCAGAGGGGAAACAACATGTGGGTTTCCTGTCCACTGAGGCCAGCAATGGGCACATCTCAGCCCTGGCACTGCCAGCGCCCAGTGCATGCTGCCTGCTGTACGGAGCATCCCAATGGACTGCATCAACTCAGCCCTTGGATCTCATAATAGTTCTGGACACACAGTACATGTTTAAAGAAAATGAGCATTAACTAGCAGCAGATCTGATTAACAAATGGGATGAGAGCTAAACTCAGAGACAACTTCTCTAAATATGAAGTGTAACACAACTGACTTCCTCAATCCTCAACGCTGTGATCTGCATGGAGAAGACACAATTACCCGGGCACCACTCCCTTAACGAGGAGTAGCGTTGCACTAAGTGCCTAGAGACTCCTGGTAGGACTAAACAGTGCTAAGAACACAAACCCGCGCCCTCACTCTGCAGCGTTGTCCCTGACAGACCGTAACGCCGCCTCAGCCGTACCGCAGAGCCGACCTGCCGCTCTCCCCGCACTCCCTCCCGGCCGCCCACTGCTCCGAGTGCTCCCGCGGAGAACCGCGGCCGGGCCGCGCCCGACGCAGCGCAGCTCTGCGCGTGGCTACGGCGCCACCATGCGGGAGAACGGCGCGGCGACTGACCCAGGGCTCAGAGCCCCGCCGGGTCTGCCCGCTCCCGTCCCCGCCCCACGGCACTGCGACATGGCGGCCGCCGCCCGACTCTTCCTCTGTTTGCTGGCGGCACCGAGCGCGGGCTTCGCGCTCTCCTCCGTGGCAGCGGCGGTCCCCAGGCTCCGCACTCGCAAGACGGCGGGGCCCGGAGGTGCGGCGGGGCCCGGGTGGCTCTCGTCCTTCCCCGCAGCAGAAAGGGAGGGCCGAATCGGGCCGGGCTTCCCGGGGCCAGGGTTAAGGCGCCTTGCGAGGGCGCGGCTCCCGCCGGGCCGCTGCGTGGAGAGCGGAGCTCTGGGCGCGGACGCCGTGCTGCAGCCTGGGCTCCTTCCCGCCCGGGCTCCTGCGGGGCTCTGAGGGCTGCTGGCTGCCGGTGGTTTCTGTTGTGTTGGAGCTGTAGTACAGCGTGCTGTTTTCAGAGAGTGTTTAATAACGTACGCATCATATTAGATAGCTTGTTGCTTTATTTTACTCTGTTTGGAGCAGGATTATGCGGTTTAGTAATCCTCCTTTGGCCCTAGCTTGTAAAGTTCAAGAGGAGATAGAACCAAAAGACTGCAGGTTTGGTGTTGGTTTTTTTTGTTTTGTTTTGTTTTGTTTTTTGTTTTTCAGACAACAGAATTGGAGGTAGCTGAAGAAAATGCTGTGGAGGGAAACAAGGAGGCCAAGAAAGCCAACGATGGCATCCTGGCTTCTGTCAGCACTAATGCAGGCAGCAGAAGCAGGAGGTGATCATCGTTTTGTGCACTGGTGAGGTCACAGCTCGGTGCTGTGTTGGGCCCATCACTGCAGTACAGACATGGAGGCACTGGAGAGTGTCCCGAGGATGGGCAGCGGAGCTGTGAGGGCTCTGGAGCACAAGTGTGATGGGGAGCGGCTGAGGGAGCTGGGATGGGTCAGTCTGGAGCAGAGGAGGCTCAGGGGAGATCTTAAAGCACAGCTCCCCGAAGGGAGGCTGTGGTGAGGTGGGGGTCGGCCTCTGCTCCCAGGTAACAGCGATAGGACTGGAGGTGATGGCTTCGAGTTGCACCAGGGGAGGTTCAGGCTGGATGTTAGGAAAGATTTATTGTTAGAAAGATTAGAGAGGCTGCCCAGTTGGTGGAATCACTGTCCTTCAAGGTGTTAAAGAGCTGTGGAGATGTGGCATTGAGGGACATGGTAGGGATGGGTTGATGATTGGACAAAATGATCTTACTGGTCTTTTCCAACTTTGCTCATTCTATGATTCTGTGAAAAAGGGAAGTGAAAGGGAAGGGAAGTTGTTCTGCCTAGGCCGAATAAAAACCTTTGAATTTGTCTGTGTTGGTTGAGGGATTGAATCCCAGTATTTACATTTCCTTATAAAGATATTAGATGTTCTTGCTGACTTATTTTATTTCTCTTAAGTATTCTTCCAGGTTAAATTTTCCAGAACATTTCTGGGCTGCATTAAATCTGTAAAATAGCTTTTACTTGCTGAAGCTCAAGTTAGCGTATCCTTATTTTGTTTCCTCTTAGATGGCATGAATGTCCTGTTTATAGTTGTGGATGACCTGCGTCCTGTTTTGGGTTGTTATGGAGATAACCTTGTGAAATCTCCAAACATTGATCAACTTGCTTCTCATAGTATTGTGTTCAGCAATGCATATGCACAGGTGAGATAAAAATGAAAATGTTTTCTCTCTGCAAAATACATGCTGGTATTATAACAGTAGGTTTTAGGCAGATCTTTGGGGAAAAAAAAGTATTTCATTACTTAACTACTTAAATAATTGTATTAGAAAAGAATGGTTATGCTGAAATGTAATGTATGAACTTTAGCGTAGAGGAATTGGTTATCAAAGGCTAATGACAAGTAGGTAAATGTATATCTTGATGAAGTTTTCCAGTTGGGAATTTGGGTTCCCAAAATGCTGTTAAGATGCTGTTCAGCCCAGCTTGAAGTATATCACTTTCACGGCAGTTCTGAGCCCGTGGATGTTTTGTCCAGCCATGCTGAAGTTGGTAGGTTACAGTTGCTAGGTGTGCTTTGTTTCATGTTCAGAACTGATTTTCCTTTTGCCTGGCTCTCTCCTCAGCAAGCTGTGTGTGCTCCAAGTAGGGTGTCCTTCCTTACTGGACGCAGACCTGACACTACCCGGCTGTATGACTTCTACTCCTACTGGAGAGTGCATTCAGGAAACTATTCCACAATGCCCCAGTATTTCAAAGAGAATGGCTACGTGACCATGTCTGTGGGGAAAGTTTTTCATCCTGGTAAGGTTTGAATTGTCGTCTGCATAACATACCTGTATATGAGGTCTGTTTTTGAGAATGTGTGTGTATGAATGACATGATTTTTATCTACATGGACAACTTAAATCGTTATCGTGGGGCAGATTGTACAATGGTTAAAGATTATCATTTAAGGCAATCTTGTGCTCATCTCTAATGCCTCAAGATTTATTAGATGACTACTATCTAATACATGTTTTCATGTGCTGTCTAGGGGTTATGGGAACAAATGTGTGCCATTTTCAAAACGTGTCTTGAAATTAGGTGTCTACTAAAGGTGAACAGCTTCATTGTCCCAGTTTTGCATACACACATTTCGTGTTATGCAATAGGCTGTCTGGATCTGGAGATATAGACCATATGGCTGATGTTACTGGTTAAATAGGAAATTTGGTTCTTTGGTTAAAAACTAATGACACCACTGAGATGAAAAATAGTATAATACTTAGGTGATTCTCTTTCTGGTAAATCTTTACCCCAGAGCTTAACTTACGTGGATATACAGATGTTCAGTTGATGAAAAATCTGATTAGGAATGTATATATTATTAGTTCTGTTTCTTCTGCTCCTAAAGTAAGGTTCTTTGAAAAGCTGGAGTGTCTTTCCTCAATAACAGGTGTATTTCAGGGAAGATGGCCTACGTTTAGAATGTGGAATTACAAATATACATATATTTTGAAAACAACTCACGTTTGCATTGGAGCTTCCTGATTCAGTGAATTGCTAGAACACTTTTATGTCTTTGCTTTTGTCAGGAGTTTCATCCAACTACAGCGATGACTATCCATACAGCTGGTCCATTCCACCCTTTCATCCTTCTACTGAAAAATATGAAAATGATAAGGTAAAAGTGGTTTGTGGGATGCTAACAAAGAATGGTTTTCAGGCATAACGAAGTTCTTTGTGTCTAACATAAGCCTGTGGTCTGGCTTTTGAGACTCTTAACATTGGACAAGGAAATAAGTACTCCAGTTTGATGCTGCTGCTAAAACTTCCAAGGGAGGTCTGTACTCCATGGTAAGTTGTGTCATGTTAATTCATGAGCCTGTTCTGAATTGAACTATCTAGAAATTAGAATTTGGTATTGTTACTGAGATGTAAAGATGAATTCAAGATAAAGTGATCTTAACCATGCATCTAGGTCATGAAATTCTTTATCTGAAAAGTTATCAGCTTTCATGCTAGCCTTACTGTATTCAGTTACAAAACATTGTCATAGGATTGGTGAATTTATATCACAGATACAGAGCTGAGCCAGAGAGGGGAACTCATAATTGAAATAAGCTTTAAGTAATCTGAAATTTTGATTTGATTTTCTAGAGTGTTTGTTACTCTTACACATGCCTAAAAGAATCCATTTTACACTTGTGCACATACTGGGATAACGCTGTGTGCTGAGTCTGTAAATGTCAGAGCTAGGAGATCCAGCCATGAGGGTACAGGCAGCCTTGGTGATACTTTGTTCTTGCATTTACTGCTGAAAAATACCGATTCTAACTACAGCATTTGTATCCATGACATAAATGTGTTCATTTATGTTCTCTTTATGTTCATTTAACAGCTCTCCCAAGCTGCCTGCTGAGGGCGCCTTTTCTTGGCAGCCGTTTGTGCGAATCTATCTTTCCTCGCTGACCATAAATGGCTGGCACTTGCTCAGAAATTAATGTCTCAGTAATAGCTTTCAGGCAGCTTTCTATGGGATCAGAGCAATCACAAAATGCATGTGTATAGTGTAACCAAAAGAACCCTGCTTCTTAATAGGTCAGAGTCTCTATTCGTTATAGAAGCTGTGTATTTTTTTGTGTAGCTACTTTTCATCTTCTGGCCAGCTTTAGAAAAGATTCTGCTTTTCTTTAGACATGACAATTGTATGTTTTGAGCGTTCATCAGCCCCTGAAACTTTCTGCCTCAGTCATCAAGCTGGTTGGTGCTTTCAGCGTTCATAGACGTTGAGAAATTCATTTTTGCATATGATCTGCAGCTGGTGAAAGGGTTGAGAAATGAATTTATTTGATAATTACAGAACTGAAGATTATTTCTGTGCTTGTACAGAAATTAAATTACATAACTGTTTTTTTTTCTTCTTCTTTTTTTTTTTTTTTTTAAAGACCTGCAAGGGAAAAGATGGAAGACTTTATGCTAACTTGGTGTGCCCAGTGGATGTGACAGAAATGCCCGGTGGTACTCTGCCTGATATTCAAACCACTGAAGAGGCCATACGCTTACTGAACGTTATGAAAACCAGGAAGCAAAAATTCTTCCTGGCTGTTGGCTACCATAAGCCACATATCCCTTTGAGGTATCCACAGGTGAGGAACCTAAAGCCTGTGGTGAAAGGAACTTAGAAAAGTGTTTTTCTTATTGAAACTGTTTCACAGGTGCTTTGTTATTATTGTTTCTGAGAAAAAAACTGAAAAATAGCCTTTACTCTGTGTAATTTTAGCAGCTGTGTTGAATTTCAGGATGTTTAATGAGAGAGTTGTGACCAGTTTTTTCGGAATTAATTAACATAGCAGTATAACCTCTTTATACTTGGAGGTGGGTGAAGTCTTATAAACTAGCTGCAAGAACATTAAGAAAGGGTCATGGAAGGAGAAATGGTTAATGGTTTGCAATGCAATTTTACAGCAGACCTTAGAGGTGAGGACAGTCTTTGTGTGCTTGTGTTGCAAAGGAATTTCTGAAGTTGTACCCCCTGGAAAACATCACGTTAGCTCCAGATCCCTGGGTGCCTGAGAAACTGCCTCCTGTGGCATACAACCCCTGGATGGATATCAGACAGAGGGATGATGTGAAAGCATTAAATGCTACCTTCCCTTATGGACCACTTCCAGATGACTTCCAGGTAAGCCATCAATACAGTAAAGTCAAACTTCCATAACTCATTCGAATGCAAGGGAGCAATAGGCTGCTTTTAGAAGTTCTGAGGTATCCAGCTTTTTTTTTTTCTTCTTCTATTCCTTCTCCTGTTTCTTAATTTTCAGAGGCTGATTCGTCAGAGCTACTATGCAGCAGTTTCTTACCTGGATATGCAGGTTGGCCTGCTCTTGAATGCTTTAGATGATGTAGGACTCTCAAGTAGCACGATAGTAGTTTTTACTGCTGATCATGGTAAGCATCTCAATCTTCCTCCAGCTCACTGCTACTGAATTCTTAATTGTGCAACTCATATAAATATTAATTATTAATATTTATCATATTAATATTAATTAGGGATATTAATTAGGTGTGTGTTTTTATAACGCATAGCAGAGCTGCTGTGCCTTGTATATCTGACTGGTCTGTCCCGGCTTCATGGACCGACACGGAGTTCTGTGACTGTGGCTCTGTTCCTCTGCAGGCACCTCTGTGTCTTTCATCAGGCTGAGGGTTGGCTATGAGTAATAAAGACGAGTGGGTGATGAGGCTGTCTGCCAGAACACTGGGCTGAGCTTACTACATTCCCACTTCCTGCCCCAGGGAGTGACTTCTGCTGGGAGGATTGCTGCTAAAGGATTGCCACCACGTTGCCCTTCTTGCAATTTGTAAAGGGCATCTGCTATAGCGGGCAACAAGCTTTCTCATTAACCACGAAAATGTTGGGTTGTTTTCTTTTTTTTGTATGTCATTGCTGCTAGCAGTGTCTAAATTGATAACAATTTGTTTTCCTCCCTCATATTTGGGGTCTTTGGATTATGGGAAAAATACCTCAAGCTTGTAATTGCTTCAGTATTCTAACATTCATTAAGATAATCTTCCTGTAGTCCTCTTAATTGCCAATTTAATTAATTTAAAGTCACATGTTTGGTTAATTTGGTTATTTTGGGTTTGTGAGCATGTCTGTGTAAAAAAAGCCCTTGTGAATTGCAGAGTAATAGAATTAACACTTCATGTACAAAAGAAGCTCTAGATGTAGCTCCTGATTTGCCAATCTGCCACTCAGTCTGTAGACCGCATTTCCTTCTTTCATTTCTTTATTTTTCTTTCTTTTTTTTTTTTTTCCTGCTTCTCTTGCTGTGGTTAACTGTAAAAAAGTGGTGTTTCCATACCATGGCAGCAAAGAGAGACAAAAAATTTTGGAAATGGTGAAGTTAGCAATCAGTCTGCCATGAAAGGAAGTCATGTTGGTATCTCTTCCAGGAGGATGAGGAAAGCTAAAGAGATTTTACCTCTATTGCTTCCTTCAGGGTAGCATCCTGCTGTGGCAGTCTGGCTTAGATAGCAGTATTGGCTCCAAGGGATATTCACTTACAGTGTAACTGGTATTGGAGAGCTGACAGCTGCACAAAGCTGAAGCTAGTGCTTTGTGGACACGGTGTGGAGATCCCTGCAGGTGCGATGACTAACCACAGCTCCTCTTTCATTCTCTTTTAATACTGATTTCCTAATTCTCATCTAAGGTAATGGAAATAGAGACAGGTGTAATTGTTTCCTTGATATGAGAATATCAAGTTGCAAGATTTACATGGCTGTGGAAATAGTTTTCGTATTAGAAAAATCTTGTTATGTTTAAACATAGATAGGTTATTTGCATTTTAATATGACCTTGGTAAGACTAATGGCCTCAACTGCCAAAGTCACTTTACAGTGAAAAAGAAATGACTTCTAGATTACAAGTCTGTATCTGCTCTGAATTACACTCTGTCGTCTAGGATGGTCCCTGGGAGAGCATGGTGAATGGGCAAAATACAGCAATTTTGATGTTGCTACGCGAGTGCCGCTGATGTTTTATGTACCAGGAATGACGACTTCCTCTGCTAGTCGAGGAGGGAGAGTCTTCCCCTACCTTGATCCCTTTAGCCATATTTTAGGCTTGGTACCGCAAGGTAAATTTTTGGCTTTGTTTGTTTGCACTGAATATATTTAAAAAACAAGGGGTGATACAATGGTGCTTCCAATATGAGCAGCTTCTCGGTGTTATTGAGCGTGCTTCTGTACTAATAGGGAACAAATTGATGAAGGGAATGTTCCGTGTTTGGACACAGACTTTTACTATGGTTGGCTACACCTTTGCAGTAGATGCCTGCATTAATCCAGCAGGTAATTTAGGCATCTGCACTACATAAGAATACTGTGGAAACAATGCTCAACCTCCCTTTTGTAGTGGCAGCTGCTTTGAAACAGTAATAACTAAGAGTTCTCTGTGTAGCACTGTGACATTAGGAACTGTTTTGATAAAGGCAGACACGTTAAACAGTTGACACTGGAATTTGCTTTGTGTTTCTGAATTTTTTTTCTCAAAGTAATGAATATCGTTGTCTTGAAGAGTTTGCACATTTGAGAACTGTAAGTGCAAAAATTTCTTCTTGTTAAAATATGTGTAGCCTAGCATTCTCAGAGCAGACTGCCACACCTTGATTGTTACTCCACAAATCTAGTACAGAGCACTTGCAATAAAATACCAATTTAATTATGTAAGTTTCAAATATGCACCAATGTCAAGTCATCATGTTCAGTAATATGTTTTTTGGTGTTTCTTCCAGGACAAAGCGAAAAAATGGTGGAGCTTGTCTCCCTCTTTTCAACGCTTGCTGAACTTGCTGGCCTGCAGGTTCCTCCTGCGTGCCCACAGACTTCATTTCGTGTTGCACTGTGCACTGAGGGGGCAAGCATTGTCCGGTATTTTAAGTCCTCTGAACAGACGGTACAGAAGGAGGATGTTTGTAATGACACTGAGAGGTGTTACAGTGAAGAACCTGTTGCTTTCAGCCAATATCCCCGGCCTGCAGACACTCCACAGTGGGACTCTGACAAGCCGAAGCTAAAAGACATCAGAATCATGGGCTATTCCATGCGTACGGTTGGCTACAGATACACTGTGTGGGTTCGGTTCAATCCTGAGAACTTTAGTGCTGACTTTGAGGATGTCCATGCAGGAGAGTTGTATATGATGGCGACTGATCCAAACCAGGATAATAACATCTATAACAATACCTTGCATGGTCATCTTTTAAAAAAAATTGTTGACTTCCTGAAGCATTAGGCATCAGGAGCTTTGTGTGGAGCACTTGCTTTTTTTGCTGTGACACCCTTCTGTTGTGCAGAAAGCACATGGACTGAATTAAAATCCTATTTGTAAAAAAAAAAACACCAGCTAATGCTTTTCTCATGTTACAACTCTTACTAAACTATACTAGTCAGTGAAATTACTTCTGCAGTTGTGTTGTATGCTTGTTTTAAAACACTTTTGGGAAGATCACATGCAGACTCATACTGTGAAACAACTTTGTGATCTTCAGTGTAGTAGTGACTGAAGAAACATTGGTCACTTGTGCTGCAGCTGCTGCGGAATGTGAAAGAAGAGGAACTTTTCTACTTGAAAGGCTATGCAATGTAGTAGTGAACAGGTCCTATCCAATCCACTTCACCCTGAGTTAGAGTAATCAAGGGGACATTTGGTACCAGTGAGGAACTGGGGTGTCTGCCGTCATCAGCCTGGAGTACAACTGAGTAGAACTTCAAGGGAAATCTTATGTGTTTCATTGAAAAATGTTAAAGCTTTATTTTGAGAAGGAGATACTCCTTCTTAACCTATGGGAGAGGGTCTGAATTTTCATAGTGTGTGTGAATGGTTTCATTACTAAAATGCTAAACAAGATTGAGGGGTTAATGTAACACCACGGTACTCTCCTGTGGTTTTTAGTGAGGATCAGTCCAGTGAGGTCCCACAGGTGAGAGCAGATGGAAACTGTTAGCTGTTGTAGCTTGCTGGTGTCTGTTTGTTGAACAGCTTGGCACACTTGTGAGTTGTCGTGTCCTGTCACTTCTTATCTTCAGTGATAGATATTTGTTTTCTAAAATGCTAAGTGGGGTTTGGCAGTTTATTTAGAATCATAGAATCACTCAGGTTGGAAAAGACCTTAAAGATCATCAAGTCCAACTACGGCCTAACCACACTACCCTAACTAACAACCCTCTGCTAAATCATGTCCATGAGCACCCCATCCAAATGGATTTTAAACACATCCAGGGATGGTGACTCAACCACCTCCCTGGGCAGCCCACTGCAGTGCTTAACAACCCTTTCTGTAAAGAACTTTGTCCTGATCTCCAATCTAAACTTACTGTGGCACAACTTGAGGCCATTTCCCCTCATCCTGTCACCAGTGAGAAGAGACCAGCCCTGCTCTGCTGTAAGCACCTTTCAGATATTGGAAGAGAGCAGTAAGGTTTCCCCTCAGCCTCCTCTTCCCCAGACTGAACAGCCCCAGTTCCTTCAGTCTCTCCTCATAGGACACATCCTCCAAGCCCTTCACCAGCCTTGCAGCCCTTCTCTGGACCTGCTCCAGCACCTCCATGTCATTTCTGTACTGAGGTGCCCAAAACTGAGCACAGCACTGGAGGTGAGGCCTCACCAGTGCCCAGTACAGGGCTGGATGACTTCCCTGGTCCTGCTCACCACACCATTCCTGATCCAAGCCAGGATGCCATTGGCCTTCTTGGCCACCTGGGCACACTGCTGGCTCATCTTCAGCCCACTGCCCATCAGCACACCAAGGTCCCTTTCCATCAGGCAGCTTCCAGCCATTCCTCCCCAAGCCTGTAGGGTTGCCTGGGGTTGTTGTGACCAAAATGCAGGGCCCGACACTTGGCCCTATTGAAACTCATACCTTGGTCCATCGATCCAGTCTGTCCAGGTCCCTCTGCAGTGCCTTTCTCCCCTCAGGCAGATCAACACTCCCTCCCGACTTGGTGTTGCACTGGACTAAGACAGCTAAAAACCTTTCGTTTAGATTGAAGTTCTCTTGAGTTTAGCAGCACAAGACGGGAAGCAGTAGTTGTCTAATACGATGCTGGCAAGTATATTTCTGTTTGGCCAGGTGATTTGAGGCCAGCATGATTGGGAGCTCGTAGCTGAAAAATGTTTTGGCTGCATTCTGTATTATCTAAGTCCTGGCTATGCATTATGCTCACTGCCATGAGCACTGCTCTAGCACGATGGCAGTATGACTTGTTGTTCTATCAGCCTGCTGGATTTCTGTAATTCCATCTTGGTGATTGAGGCTTTCAGAATATCAAAATCTGTGCCTTAGCAGATAAGACCTTGTTCTGAATGCTAACTCCTGCTTACCTTCTTCAGTGTACTGTTCTTCCAATTCCTACAAAAAGAAAAAGCCAGCTGTTATGTGTCTTCCTCAGATAAATTGACTTTAATATCCTAGAGAAGCCACAGACATTACTTTATTTCATTAAAATCCATGTGACAGTCTTGCTCCTAATTAATGTAGAGATACCCTCCATGAATCTGATTCTGTTAGAAGACAGCAGTTATTTAGTGCCCTAAACTCAATTAGAAGAATATATTTCTTATGAACTTGTCATTTGTTTTACTCAGCTTGAGATGCTCTGTGTTCTACAGCATTATTAATCCAGATGAGAACGTATGCTTCCTTCACTTATACATGTATACTTCGATCCTCAGTTGGTGTGAAATACTGCAGCTGCATGTAGCAGATCCAGTGTAGCTATACCAATTTCACACTGGCTGAGGATGTGTTTTATTGACAGTGGTGCCAGGCGAAGATTTGGAGTCTGCAGCTAGAGCTGATTATGTTTCTTGATATTCTTACCTTCAAAGGCAAATCAAATACTGGGAAAGTCGGAAAGTTGGTTTTTTTTTTTTGGTTTTGTTTTGTTTCTTCTTTTTTTTTTTTTTTTAATGTATTGAAGCATTAAGGATTAATTTAAGTCTCCAATATGCTAGGTCAGTAACAATACACATTTAAAATTGCTCTGGCAAATCGATATTGTCTTAGATGCTGCCTGAGCATCGCTTTGTTCTTCTGTAAAAATACTTCTTAGGGGATTTAACCTACATGCTGTAGTTTTGGGAACCTATTTGCATAGCAACGTTCTTGTACGTACTGCTATCTATGGCTTCTGTTATTTCAGGCAATTTGATATTTTTCAAGTGGAGATAAAAGGTGATGAGTACTTTTTTTTCTTTTTTCTTTTTTTTTTTTTTTTCCCCTCAAGTCTCAATATTGGAAGGGAAAAGCCATCCTTGACCTTCCTTAATCAAAATCTGGTAATGTTTTTAGGGGACATGAAACAGAATTGTCTCTGACAGCTAGTGAATCAAGACACATATCCACATGCTCAGAGCAAGGACGTTCTTGAATAATTGCACAAGTCAATGAGCAGGACTGCAGTCCACCTAGCAAGCAATTTCCTTCTGCCTGCTGCTGTTTGAGGCTTAACGCTTTTTTAGGACATGAGTGAGGCACACAGTGAAAGATCTCTGCTCTCAGAAGCATTGTGTGAGTTGGATTTGTTGTGGAATTTTTTTGTGAGAAGTACGACAGCAGCAGAAGCAAAGGCAGGAGACGTTTCTCAAACCAAAACACTGCTTCCACTGGAGAGCCTGCGCTCTGGGTTTTGCTAGGCTGAGCAGCCTCTGCTGAAGAGCAAAAGAGCTTAACAGGAGCAATAAAAATAAAGTGCTTTTGTGAACAATGCTCTCTCTAGAGGGAAGGAGGATGCAAGTCAAGCATCAGGAAACAAATAAGATACCAATGCTGACCCTATTTCTCTGGCTGGCACCAGAACAGCTGGAAGAACAGCATGATGCTGCATCAGCAGGAATTGTTACCTGCGGTATGTGTATAGAGAGATTCCACTGGGGACCCTAGAGTAGCTGTTGTAAGCACTTGGCACAAAGCAGAGTCAATAAACAGGCCTCTGTTAATAAGTTAATGTACAGGGAGCAATTAAGCGATGCATTTGAAAACACTCCTTAACCAGCCATAGCTCAGTCAGTCATAACTCTGAAGTTTCTAGAGTATAGCTGTACAGCATTCTAAAGTCACGACATACAAACTAACAGGAATCATTTAAAAATTAAGATGACTGTGTATTTGGGTGTATTTTGTAATATTCGAGTAGAATGTTGATGACTTGCTGTCTGCAGAGGTAGGGTTTGGGTCTAATTTCCAGCATGCTGTGCATGCTGGGGTGTATGGAAATGTTGCTTCATACTGCACTGTGCAACAGATTGCAATGCTCCATTTGGCCTGTGTTCTGCACTTGCTGGAGGAAGTAGGGTATATTTGAATTAATAGCTGTCTGTGGGAGTTGCAAATGTTTCTGTGCTGTGAGGTAGGCAAAAGCAGCTGAATGTCATAGTTATTGGTCAGGTGCTGAGTAATTAATTGTTGTTGTATGTTAATTATACATTAACTACTTGCTTCTACCTTCTGCTGGTCAAGTGGAGTCCCCTGCTGGAATGAGTGTTCCACAGCATGGCAGAAGGGATGAAGACATGATGCCTCTGATCAGGATATTTCTTAATTCCTAATGTTAACATGCATTTTCTCTGATGGGGAGCAAAGTCACCACTGGCAAATGGCTGTAGTATCATGATCGAGATCCAGGTTTTATAGGGCACTGCAGCTTATGTTTCATCTCTTTGGGTTAAAGTCAGTTTCAGACTAAATTTGGGAAGTGCCTAGTGGTGGCAACTGAGATCCTTAGGTGAATATGGATATTTCTGTCTAATGGCCATTGAGCTTTTAAATGTGAAACACAATGTAAAGAATGAAATGGCCCTCTTGGTAACTAGGCTTTCTGACAGTTACAGTTTTCTAGGCTGCAGACCACCTTGCTGTTCACGTTGAAAATTCCCAACCAAGTTGAATTGTCTGTGTCAACTTTTAAACGTCTGACTTGCTTCCTAGCTAATGAAAATTATCTTTAGATCTGCATGGGTATATCTTGACTCCAATATTCTCCTCTACCCACATGTGCAGATCTCCTTTTTGAAGCCTGTGGCAGATCTGCTTCTGAAAGGAGTTTGACTATCAGCATCGAGATCCACCATATGAAGCAGCAAAGGGCTGTTTGCCCTTTCATTAACACCTGACTCAGTGCTGGGCAGCAGTGTGTGACAGTCCTGGTATGTGCTATAATGGAGCTTTGAGTAAGCAAGAGGAACTGATAGAGCGTGATATTTCTGTATGTGCATTTGGATATGGAGTGGGGATAACAGCCAAACTGAAGCAGCAGAGAGGAAAAAAACAGGAAGATATAAGGAATGGTGAAATTAAATATGAAGTAATGGTCTGAAGGATTAGAATCCAGCAAGAAAATAGAACAGAAATCTAGAAAAGAGCAGGATTCAAAAGGGAAATGTTGTATCTGTCTGGTTTAATAGCAGAATTAATTAGGTACTGCGAGGTACTCAGATCTTCTTTCTGACATAATTTATTTTTGCATTTTAAGTATAATATCTATCAGATTTGTACAATCTGTGATTAACTATGCAAATTCAAAACTGCTTTACAGAGAAGCTCAAAGAAGACCTACCTCTGGACAGCGTTTTCTGATTTTTGTACTGAGTGTAGTCCTTGGTATTATCCACGTATTCTGATCTCTCGCTCTTTTTTTTTGCCCTGGTACAGCCCTAGCAGAATCTGTCTGCAATTTCTAGCATGTTGTACATTCTGCTGAAGTTGTCCTGCTTACTCCTTACAGCGCCACTGACGAGCAGCTTCCAGTAGACCATGTATTCCTGTTAGTTTCAGTGTGCTCCATGGCCAGCTTCAATACTGAGCGGAGTTCTGGAGTGGGTTCCTCTTCCAAGGGAGCTGGAGCCATTCTTAAGGGTTGTCTTGGACTGCAGAGCACTGCTGAAGTTCAGCTGCAAGTCTTCTGAGCAAAGCCTTGCCTATGCATCATCTGAAAAAATTGTAAGAGCTCTCTGAGTATCATCAGACTGCATGTTTTCTGTCAGGAAAACATTTTTTGGGTTAAATCAGACTTCAGTGTAGAAAAACTGTTTTGCTGGCGGTTTATTGAAACTTATGTTTTGGTAAGATTTGAGGGGCCTTCAGTTTCATCATTTTGAGTTTTCTCACTGTATAATTTTGACACACTACAGAATTACAACAAATGAGAATGCAATTAGTTTGTCAAAATAATGAAATCAAAGCAAAAGATCTTGACCAGAATTGTTCAATTCTGTTGAAATGAAATGACTCAACATCACTAATGTTAATTCTAGTTTCTAAAACAGATTATTATTTTTTTTTAAATAAGAGCCTTATCTTCCAAGGAAATATCAAACTACTGTCACTAAGAAAGTAATGGGAAATCCCAGTAAGTGCAGCTTCTTATCTGGCACCATTAAAAAATTATCATTAGTAGTGTTGAAGATTTATGCCTGTTCTGTTTTCAGTGCTCAAGAGCAGTGATAAAGCCCAGCTCTCAGCCCGAATAAGCAGAGAGGGGCAGTCAGAGATTATTCCTATTTTACAGACCGAGGACTCCAGCCTGCAGAGCTAACACTTTTTCACTCGAGGTCAGATGAGCTGCAATGAAAGGACATTGAATTCCATATCCCAGTGCTTTTAACCCAAGGCAGTTCATGCTTTTCCAAAGCTCTCTGAAGGTGGTTTACAAGTAACATGAGGTAGTCCTAATAGAGGACACACTACTATAAAGAACAGGTGCCCAACTGAAAAACCCAATAATCATTTTTCTCAAAAACCAGAGCTGTGATTTTTTTCTTACATTTTCCATCCAACACAACGCTCCCCAGCCCTGCTGTGTTCCTGCCTGATCCTGCTGCCTGGAAGCAGTCCTACCACCCTCCCTCCTGAGAAGCCAGGCTGCAATCCCTGCAGAGTCACAGAAAATGTTCTCCTGACCCGAGAGCTGCAGTGAATGTTAAGCAGTGCTTGCCCTTTCAACAAGTTCCCTAATGCAAGGGCAATTATTAATCACACGGCTGGAAAAAGTTTATTTTGATTTCTGTGTCTGCTGTTGCAGCTTTCAAGAACAGAGACCGTTCTGCAATAGTTCCCTAGTAAAAGAATTAGGATATAATTCCTAGAAGACAAACCTTGGCAGGTGTGAAGTGTATAATATCTATCCTTGACTGAACCTGCAGCCTATTCTAATACTCCCCACGTTTTCCTGTTTTCAAAGTGAGCTTGATCTTGTGCTGGATGAAATGATTCTTTTTACTGGAGCCCTCTTGAATCTCTCACAGCAAGAAGGATGTGATCCATTACTCAGGGAGCCCTTGTAACATGCAGCTGTAGAATACTCATCTTTCTCCTTTATCTCCTCCACTGGAGAATTCAGATAGCTTGTTTTGCTAAGCAAAATCAAGGTCAGAGGTGTTAAAAACAAATAGATTGGCTTATTGAACTTGATTAATCTTTTTCCTGTTGCCAGCTTTACCTTCTTTTTGGTGAAATAAGATTAGCACAGATTAAAGCTGTTTATTTTGGAGGTATGGCACTGTGGACAGGAAACTGTGATAGGCTTACTTCAAATGGGTCTTCTTATTTTAAGAATTTTCAAACCCTCCTCTCTTAAAGGTGATCAGTTTCAGAAAGTGTTGCTCTTATCTGCATTTATTCTTTTCCAAGACAATACTCAGTGAAAATGCCTGAGTATGTTGTGTACTTCAATGTCATGTGTATGTTCTGTAGTAAGTTTCGATGCAGGTGTTGCTGGAATGCCAAGCTGTCGTGCTATTCTGCCATTTAGTTTGAAGTCTGGGTTTGAAGATTTCAGAAGTAAAATTTCTGAGTTTGAAGTTTTGGCAGCCTGAGTCTTACAAGATTTATTTTCTGATGGAAAAACGCAGGCTCCCCATGTTTTTGGGTCAGTTGTTTACATGTGGATCTTTGTGGTTTTGGGATCTTCAAAAGTCATAAAATGTTTGAGAGGGCAGGGAGGCATCTTTGGAGGCATTCAGGGCCAGGCTGGATGGGGCCTGGGCAGCCCGATCTGGTGGCTGGCAGCCATGCCCATCCATGGCAGAGGGGTGGATGAGATGATCTTGGAGGACCCTTCCAAGCTAAGCCATCCCGTGACTGTGTGCCGCAGACCTAACAAAGCTCCCTCCTCCTGCTCCCCTCCCTCTCTCTCATTTATTAGTTTAAAATATTAGGTCTGGATTTCTCAACGTTTTTTCCTGTACATTGTTGCAGATCAGTAATCCCTCACTTCATTTAAATTAGTTAGGAGACATTAGAATTCAAATCTTGGAAGCAAAAATGTGTTGTGTTCCTACACTAAATCTCTCCCACCAATCTATTACAAACTCTCCATCTGCTTGTCTACGCTTTGCATTGCGCCTTCAGGCTTTGTCTCATGACCACAGCTGAGAGGAGGCAAAAGTCTTTCAGCCTTCTGCTTCTTTGTTTGGATTTTGTATTAGTGCTTCAGATGTTGTCTGCTTATGTGGGAGAGGCCAGAGCCTGTATTTCCAGATCTCCCCAACTAGAGGTCAGCAACACATCGGGTAACGTGAGACAAAACCGTGAGCTGTGGTGCCTCAGCTACTGCAGGACATGTTTAGCTTTACACTTGGAATAAAGAATTCTGATGTGGTTAATCATCGTCAGCCACACATTGCTGAGATATGTCAGCCGGAGTAGCGGAATGCTTCTATCATCTTTTCATTTTACGTTATTAGAAGCATTGAAAGTAGTGCTTCCAAGTTTTAAACAAGAAAAAATCATTATCCTTTTGATATGGTTTGTTTTTATATGAGGACAAGTTTCCATAAAGCATGCACTTAAAAACACACAGTGGTTTTCAGAACTGCTTTACTGCTGCCTCAGTGTCTGTAGTGCCTTCAGTTGCATTGGTGGCTTCTTCTCACAGTGCTGAGCAATTTGCTTGGAAGACAAGATCTGCGTGAGGCAGAGGAGGTTAAAAGTTGTTTGTTTTTTAAACAGACACCAAGTTCTGATTCCCACATCCCTACAGCTTCAGGGAGTATGGAGTAGTCAAGTTCTAATATAAAAAAGGTTTAGGGATGCTCAGAGGTAAAATAAAAAATAATAAAAAGGTATCTATTTTTCAATTTATTTTTATAATTCTTACTGTTCCTGTATTTATTCATTTATTTGTTTGTTTCCTGCTGGACTGTTCTTGCTCAGTGACAGAGGAACTGATCATCCAAACAATTAGAGAACAATTTATGGAATGGCTTTCTTCTCCAGACGCATTCCTTGAACGGATATCTTGAATTGCCCTGTTATTTTAGGAGCAAGTTGTTCAAATATACACTCTGAATCATCTCTCCATACAAGAAAGCACAAAAGATTCTGTTTGTATTCTTTGAGTGTATCCTATCCTGAAAATACTCAGTTCCTTTATCATGACTAATGCCATTACTGAGTGGTTTTGCTGAGACTTTTAGTTCAGCTGTGTTCATGGCCGTGATTAGCGCATTTGTCTCCAGCTAAAATGCTGATTCTTATTTGAATGCTGCACTCTTAAGAGCTGCACACTAATTCTTTATGAGGGAGAAACTGCTGTTTCCCAGCATTCTTGTCTCAGCTAAGTTGGTGTTTTTCTGTATGAGGAAACCTGGGACAAGGCACATCAGTGGTCTTACGCTAGGGCTGCTTCCTTTTCTCCTGCTGGTTTTACACTCAGAGGCTACTTTGGGATTTATGCAACAAGGAGTGAGAGTGGGACCTGATTTGGTACTTTTGAAATGTGAAACATCAACAATTATAATGAATGGTGTAATACTAATGAATAATATCGCACTGAGAGATTCCTATCCTATTTCCTATCCTATTGCCATCTGAAAACCTTTTTGAAGAAGTAAAGGTGGTTGTAGTGTCCAGCACAGGTTTTGTGTGAGCTTGGCTCAGAACTGAGTAAAAGAGATAATTTTAGATCAATTTTGCAGTTTGGCTGTGTTTTTTTTTTCTCCTTCTTCCCAATCCCAAGCAGAAGAAGCATAAGAAAGAATAAAACAAAGTACAGAGACTTATTTATGCTTTCTCAATGCAGGTTGGTTGCTATCTGTCCAAGGGAAGTTCCTAGGAGGCAGTCAGTGACTGCTTTTATAAGCCCACTGCACACAGCTCGTAGGTCTGGTATCTCTGTTTTTGAGCTTGCACATAAGGCAAACTGCCAGTTCCTAAAGGAAATGCTGACAGGCCATCACCATCCACTATACCCTGTCATTCAGTCAACTTGAAAAAGGAAACTCAGGCCTGTGGGTTAAATAGGACTTTGTTGCATTTGATGACTGAATGACTAGGGTAGAAGGAAATGTAATATTTTAACCTCTTTATTAAAGTAAATCAGGTCGTGTGCTGGTATGACTCCATGAAGGCCATTGGGATTAGCTTGGATTTGCTTCACTCAAAGGACAAAGATAATATCTGGTTTAAGTGGTGCCGTGTGGATTCCTTACTACAAGTTCACTGTTTCAAATTTCCAGTTCTCAGTTGGGTCGAGAGACCCTAACTGGGTAAGGCTTAGTTGTGCAAGCCATTGTAAGGGGGAGGTTTTTTAATGGCCCATCTGACTGCCAGTAACTGGAATGGTCCCACCTTTCTGCTGCTGTTCAGCTGCCTGGCTCTGCCCTCGCCCTTCTGATGAGAGACGTTTCAACTTGCAAAACTAACAAAAGTTTGTCTTTTCTTTCTACTGATCTCGTTCTCCAGGGAGTTAGAGGAGTGTCAGAGTAAGCGGCGTGTGACCTATGATGGCTTTAGTCTTGCAAACCTAGCACCTACACAAAGATGGATGAAAGTAATGCAATTACTGGTCCTTTTCCTAGCAACGTGTCTGAACTTTTCAAGTGGTTTTGTAAGCAGAGAGAGGCAGTAGTGTGATTAGGGAGTACACATTATATGTTGTTGCAGGGGGAGGGGATGGCAGTCTGGCCCGATTCCAGAAGATGGTGGATGTTAGGTGACAACTGGGGGAGGTAAGCTCAAAACACTAACAGCTTTCTGAATAATAAAGCCAAGGGAATCTGGTACATTCACTTCACAAACTAGGCAAGCTCCAGTTCCTAAGTCACTGGCTTTCTTGTCAGATACAAAGAAACTGCTTAAATACTGCCACTCGAGCATCATATGGTTGGTTTTCTTTTGACAAAAATTAAGAAAAAGCCACCAGGAGAAGTGCAACAAAAAACAATAATAATAGTAATATTGAGATGCTATTTTATCCTGTGTTCTTCTGAAGATTAATTTTTGCATGGTGTAGATTTTAGCACTATGGAGAAAGTGAGAAAACAATGAAGTCCAGTGGAAAAACAATGAAGTTGTAAAATATAAGGTGGCAACTAATACAGTGTTTATTTAGGAGAAAAGCTGCTCCAGGTCCAGGTGAAATCATGGGCATGTTAGAGTTGACTTTGAAAGTCCGGAACTTTGCCAATTTCATGCCTCTTCCCCAAAACTCTCAGTGGTTTATGCAGCCTACTGTAATGGGCTAAGAAAGAAGGTCTTACAGCTGCATGGTGGCATGGTTACACGGAAAGCCCAGCAATAGTCCCATTATTGCCTTATCTCCATACAGTTATTTTTGTTACTGTTTGTAGCTTGTGTAAATGGGGTTGCTGCCAATGAGAAAGTAAAGAGAAAAACTCTGCCTGTGACAATTCTTGTACATCTGCTATATTTATAAATATTTTATGTTATTAATAATAAATACCAGCTTTATAGAAATAGTTTACTTTCACAGGCTATGGCAGGAGAACTATCCTGTCTGTAATTTTATGATTTATCTTGCAGGAATGTTGTACTTATGGCATATTGACTTCAGTGAGGAGTTCTGCTTAAAACCTGGGGCACAATAGGTAACTGTATTCCTGGGAAAGCAGGTGTAGGCATTTATATGCCCACTGCCTGTCTCTGAGTTCAGAGGAGCTCTGGAGGAGGAAATCGATGGGCTTTCCAGGTGCGTTCTCACATGAAAGGCGAACTTGCTAAGTACAGTTACTGACCCACAGTGTCGAGATGTTGGAAAGTTACTTGTCCTTGCCTATAGAATTTCTTTCATCTGTCCAGAATCCCTTGGGGCTTTAAAACTAGGCACAGGATCATAACTTAAATGGATGCTATGAAATTGCAGTGACTCATCAAAGCTTTACCAAAGAAGAAGGCCCACGGCTGTAACACTGTACAAGTACAAAGGTCTGTTCTTCTGTTTCCTAATGTGTGCTGGAAAACATCTCTAACCCCATCAGTGGCCCTGTATTTCAGTGGGACTTCTTTGAGAAGCAAGGGTTATTCACTTTATCTGAAGGATAATATGATCAATCTAACTGGTAGTTGCAATCCCAAAGAACAGCCAGGAGCACAGCAAGCAGCTGATTGTATTTAGCAGAGCTCTCCAGGTCTCTTGAGGAGAGCTAAGCTGCTCTCTAGCAGGTGAATCAGAATGCTAAGAAGCAGTAAATATCTGGAACAGTTATTACTTTCCCCTGACCAAACTCTGACTGGCAAGTTGGGTTTAATACTTCTAATATTAATAGCAAAAATGAGGCAACCTACTGATTAGCTCTTAGACACAAACCAGACACCAGAGATTGAGTATATGAAATCTTAACCCCTGAGGCTATTGGCCCATTCTTTTTGCTCTTTCAAATAACCTTGCCTCTCATAAACCTGTTGCTCATTTAAACCAAACTTTCAGCTTGCGTCAGAAATTACTTCCAGCATTGGATATGAAACATTCTGCAATATGTTATAAAATGAGGGCTAGATTCACTGCTTAAATAAAGAAAGGCAGTTTGCTTCAAACAGATCATTTATTGCTACCTTCATGCTGTATATTTATTGTGAGGATATTGTCACATTTCCTTCAGTTTTGAAAATGTAAGTTGGATTTTCTCTTTCAGGTTGCCATCTGGTGTATTGCAAACAGTCTCGGAGAGTAAGAGGCCATCTGTTAATACTTTTTCAGGAAGCTTTTTATAGAGCAGTGAAGTGGCAAATCTCAAAAACACGTTGTAATGACTTACAAGATCTTGGGTACGTGTACAAGTAAAGGCTGATATTTTATTCTTATTAACAATACAGTTATCAAGCTGGGAAGAAAAGGAAGAGAAGAAAGAGAACTTGCACGCAAATGCACATGCATTTTAATGGCTTCTATTCCGTGTATTATTTTTCCTATTTTTACATAAAATATAAAGTAAGCTTCTGAAGCTTGATTCGGTTTACACTCATGTACTTTAGTAAGACTGATTGCTCATTTGAGAAACCAGTTTCCTTCTTTAACTAGTAATAAAAGTCAAGTGGTCCCAGGATTTTACCTAAAAATGCTGAAAATGAATGTGGCTTGTGTTACTGTAGCGTGTGATTTTTACATCTCCAGTTGTTACTATTTCATGGTTATACTCGATGATCTTTTAAGTCTTTTCCAACCTGAATGATTCGATGATTCTGTTCATAAGAGGCCATCCTGCAGGACATCTGACATGTGGGAGGCCTCTAGTTCAGACCTTCCGCTTTGAATGCCAGCAACCTCAGGTTTGATATCTGCTATATTCCTATGGCAGAAGGTTACTCAGCTCCACAAGTACCACAAGTACAGCGATCTTCAACCCAAATTTGATGTGCTCACTCCACTGTGAATGGTAACAGTATGGAACACAGCTGACAGAAGTGTTGCCTCTTCAACTGCTCAAGTACTTTGATTACTGTGGAATGAAACAAATCAGGAAGGAGCTAGATAAGAGTCACCAATTAGATGAAAGCGTTGAAGCCGATGAGGAGCACTACAGTAGTCAGCAGTAGCATGCGCCTGCCTGTGGGTTTGCCAGTAGTGCCTTGGATTTTAATGCCCACAGCTGTGTTGGGCAAGGAACAAAACAAGTACATCCTTGTAAGAGGCTGTGCTACTGGTGGAGGTTCAAAAACCAAATTGTGCTGTTGACCTGTGCTGTCATTCTATAGTAAAGTAAATAGAAGACCTAAGGAAGGGGAGAGGTGACCTTTTGTAGGATATCCATTAGGCCTCCGGTACATATCGGAGTGGGTGATGGGTTTCCCAACCAATCTGGTGGTCTTCTATGATGGAGTGATGGTGGACAAAGTGAAGGCGACCGATGTCATTTACTTGGTCTTGAGCAAGGCCTTTCACACAGTCCCCCACCACATCCTTATTTCCAAATTGGAGGGGTGTGGATTTGACAGGTGGACCACCTGATGGATAAGAAACTGGTTGAAAAGCTGCAGACAGGGTGGTGATCAATGGCTCTGTGTCCAGGTGGAGGCTGGTAATGACCGGTGTCCCCCAGGGCTCTGTCTTGGGATCAATGCTCTGTAACATCTTCATCAGTGACATTGATGATGGAATTCAGTGCACCCTCAGCAAGTCTGTTGATGACACCAAGCTGAGCGGTGCGGTTGTCACGGTGGAAGGAAGGGAAGCCATTCAGAGGGACCTCAGCAGGCTTGAAAGGTGGGCCTGGGTGAACCTGATGAGGTTCAACACAGCACAGTGCAAGGTTTGGCACTTGGGCCACAGGAATCCCAGGCATCCATACAGACTGGAAGGAGCTCCTTGAGAGCAGCCCTGCAGAGAAGGACCTGGGGGTCCTGATGGATGAAAAACTGAATGTGAGCCAGCAGTGTGCATTGCAGCTCAGAAAGCAAATGGGATCCTGGGCTCCATCAGAAGAGGGGTGGCCAGCAGGGACCGGGAGGTGATTGTGCCTCTCTATGCTGCTCTTGTGAGGCCCCATCTGCAGCACTGTGTCCAGGTCTGGAGCCCCCAGTACGAGAAAGACAGGGAGCTGTTGGAGAGGGTCCAGAGGAGACCACAAAGATGATCAGGGGACTGGAGCACCTCCCCTACAAAGACAGGTTGAGGGAGCTGGGCTTGTTCAGCCTGGAGAAAAGAAGGCTGCGGGGTGACCTCATTGCAGCCTGCAGTACCTAAAGGGAGCCTGCAAACAGGAGGGGAATCAACTCTTTGAAAGGGTAGATAACTGCAGGACAAGGGGAAATGGTTTTAATTTGAGGGAGGGCAGATGGAGGTTGGATGTCAGGGGGAAGTTCTTTACTATGAGAGCAGTGAGGTGCTGGAACAGCTGCGCAGAGAGGCTGTGATGCCCCGTCCATCCCTGGAGGTGTTCAAGGCCAGGTTGGATGGGGCCCTGGGCAGCCTGGGCTGCTATGAAATGGGGAGGTTGGTGGCCCTGCCTGTGACTGGGGGGTTGGAGCTTCGTGATCCTTGAGGTCTCTTCCGACCCTGGCCATTCTGTGATTCCCAAGAGCCCCTCTGGCTTTTTACACTGAGCTACTTTTCTTCCACTTGTGCTGACTGCCTTGTTGTTTTGTGGTACAGCAGAAGCACAGAGCACTAAGCTATGTGCCTCTGTGTGCAGGACTGAGGTTCATCTGTTTTGTCTCTGCTCTGCTTTGTCTTCTGCAGCTACAAGATGTAATTGGTGATGTTTTGGAGCCGCCCTCTTCAGAATCAGTGCTGCTTCAGTGAAGACTAATAGCAAATTGTTTTCTCTTCAGTGGTTCAGAATTTGATAGTGGGACATCAAAAATACTGGTCAAGTATCACTGATAATAGATGTCAGTGCTGCTCCACATCAAGGTCATGGAAACCTGTTGTAAAGGCTCCTCAGACTACCATTGTACTTTCAGATTAGCATCATTTAAACAAAACTATCTGCCTGTAAAAGCAAAGGCAGAGTTGATATCATCATAAAATTAAGCACACAAGCCAATGAGAGAATCTGGAGCCTATCTGTGTTTTAAAAGCAACGCAGAACAGAGCGAACCCAGCTTTGTTTAGTATAATGGGATTCAGCTCTGCCTAATGGTATCTGGTCAGAAAGCAGTGGTCAGAATATATTCCAGAAGTCTCACTTAAAACAAGCAAACAAAAAAACATGAAGAACACAAAAAAAAACCACTTTATTCACAATATTTAATGGTCTCTATATGCTCTATTTTTAATTGAAGGAACTAAAAAAAACCTTTGTCTCATGCCTATATTTTTAATGGAAAAGGAATTAAAAAGGAATGATAATAATTGGAGCGGGATTATTTTCTTGTCCAAAAAAGGACAGCGTCATTTACAGTTTTTGTTATGAGGTATAGGTTTTTCCCTCATTTAATACATGTGTGATGCTGTTATCATTAGTGACTAAGGCAATAGAAAAATAGTCATAATTGTATTATCACGTTATTTGATAATGCCATTAGAAAGATCAAGGATTGATGAGTCTAATAAGGATAGGACAAAAAACAGTTTTATTTTCTCTATCCTTTCCTATAAAACAAGCCTCTGTAGTCTTGGCTGGCAGCTGCCCTGGGCTCCAACATCTTTCTTCCTTTGTTAAGCTTGTGAAACTGATGAGAGACCTCTTGATCAGTAAGTTAAGTGCCAGTATGAAGATGCATATTGTCCTTGGTTCGTTCTGTATCTTTTAAGCCAGATCAGCTTCTGGGCAAAAAAAAACTCATGAAAATGGGAATCATGAAAATGACTCTCCACAGAGGGAGGTGGGAGGCAAATCATCGAGGCCAGGCTCCTCTCAGTGTGTATAGCAATAGGACAAGGACTAATGTTCTAAAACTTGAACGTAGGATACTCTGTACTAACGTTCAGAAGAACTTCTTTAAGATAAGGGTGACGGAGCACTGGAACAGGCTGCCCAGGGAGGAGGTGAAGTCTCCTTCTCTGGAGATATTGAAGACCTGTCTGGATGTCTACCTGTGCAACCTGTTGAAGGGAACCTGCTTTAGCACAGAAATTGGACTCGATCTCATGATGTCCCTTCTAACCCCTGTGATTCCGTGATGACTTGTCCCTGTGGCCTTTCAGAGTATCAGTCCTGGGTTGTGGTTTACCTTATGTTGCTACACTTTGGGTCTGCTAGCTGGCACTGCTGACTAACCCACTGACTGTAATGTTGGCTTTTGGATCATCACCCGGCTCCTTGGGGACGTTCTGCCTGTACCTGAGCACTGACAGCAAGAGCCAAGTGGGGCTCGGAGGTTGGGCACACAGCACAGCTGCAGCCTGGCTTCACAGAAAGTCTTCAGATACTCACAGCTATGTTTCCTTTTAAAAATATATATAAATCACTAATTTATTTATTTGTACTCCCTTAGCAAAAGGGAAGTGCTGTCTATCTTACCTGAAGTGTGATTTCTGTTGGAGCCTTTAGCCTCACTGGCCTTTTGAGTATTTTAATTGCAGGGGTTAAGAGTCTGTAAATGTAACGTGCTTGCAGAGAGTAGGAATAATTTAAACACTGCTCACATTCCAGCCTCCACAGTAGGGATGGGTATTTTGTTTGGAGGATTTTTTTCCTTATCTCAACTGCTGTACCATTTGGCAATTCAGAGCTTTTGCATGCTTCGCAAACACCATCTGTTACAACCCAAGACACAAATACTGCAAGTGATTAGTAATATAAGCCAGTGTTGCAGCTGTATGTGGTGTGGAAACTGATAGAACTAGAACTTCCTTTGTGAGCCTGACATGCTGAATAGCACATTTGTGGTTTGTCTAAGCTTTTGCATTCATCAATTAAAGATTAACTTTCTACTGCTATGGAGACACGTTAGATTTAAAATAAGAAAAAAAGTCTGAAGAAAACAAGTGTTTTCTTGCGGGAAATGTGATTGGAGCAAGTAAACATCTAGGGCAGATGGAGCCCCTCACAGAGAAATGTTTTCAATCCTGCATCCTAATGCATTGTTAGAGGAATCTCTGGGTTGAAATCTTCTGTGCACTCTTATCTGTGTTCTTCCTGAAGTCATAAAACACTGAAAATATACATACAACAGAGACCATTCAGCTGTTGTAGCAGTGGACAAATTAAAATGGATATTGATATATTGCTCCTGTTATTCAGTATGTGTTCACACTGAGCTCTCCTTGAGTTCCAGGGCTGTTTTTTCTGTCTCAGTTTTATCCTCCAGCATCAACTTTGGTTGCAGTAATGCATGAAGAGCTGTTGGTTTTGGAAGATACCATGCTAGCAAGAAGCCCCACGTGTTCTCATGGGTTAGTGTGAGAGGTGAGCAGGAAAGGAGAAGAAAACTTGTGTTTGACTGCCTGCAGGATAGATGTGCACAATAACCCAGGGTATGTTCCAGCCACAGAGATTGAAATTCTGAAACAGGGAGGATAACTCCTCTTCTTAATGCTGAATTAAAGGAATTGTTCTAATAAAGAACTGTGCCAGTACTACTGTTGCTTATCTTCTCCTCTGTCTCTAAACTATTTATGACCCCTTGCTATCTTCAGACGTTTGAGTTTATTTAACATCACTGGTTAAGTGAATAGCAAGTATGAGGACAGAGTTTGAATCAACTTTTGGATTTCTTCTCTTCACAGAAATCTTCCCCAAATCACTCTCTCAAAACACGCAGATCCTTACTTACAAACATACACCCTGTTTTGAGAACAACAAAAAAATGAATTATAAAAAGTCCTCTGTTCATATTACGTCAAATTTGGAAGGAGATAAGTGAGTTATTTTTGCTAATGTGGAATGTTTACTCTAAATAAGTATGCTACTGTTCATAGATGTGTAGTTCTCTTACTCTTTTGTCCATGGGCACACTGCATTGTCATCAGATTAGTGCATGTAGGAGAGACTGTGCTGCTTATTGTATGTCCTATGTTGTCGCATACTGAAATGACAGTAGGTGACAGAGGCTGATGCATTAAACAGAATTTTCTCTCTCCTTCCCTTTTCATGCTGTGGCTGAATACCAGTAGGCTGGGGTGGGGACATTTGGATTTATTAAGGTAATTGGCCTGTGAGTATGAATGAATGTGAGTATGAACATGGCCTCAAATACTGCATTACTGGGGTGTGTTGTAGCCCTCCTGGAGAATTGCAGCAAACTTCCCAGGACTCACAGCGCCAGAGGAAAGCAATGAGGCCTTCCAGCCCTGTGAGCAGTTGTGCCTTTGGAAGAAGAAAGGTGTTGTGCTGCTCCTGGAACCATTGAGCTCTGACCAGTGCCTGCCTTTGTTATGGGCTCAATTACAAAAGAGTGAGCTGGCATTTCATCAATATAACATTCCTCCTGGTGATTTGATAAGCCATATTTAAACCCCTGCAGCACACTGCAGAGCACTAAGCAGACGCGTGGTCATGCCCTGCTAGTTGCCCTTTGCTGTGTATGACGAAGTGCAAGGCCGTGGGCTTGTGAGTGGCTATGATTAAAATGACTGAATTTACTAACGATTAAATATTTGGCCTTCATGTTTGATTTCTCATTTACAGAGAATTTACGAAGTCGAGTACACAGTCCTACTCTTGTAAACTGACAGATTTCTCTTTTAATGCCTAATAATAAGTTCTCCACTCTGGCTGTTTAATGTATCATTTGTGATTCTGTTTTGACAAATCTCTCAGCAGTTCAGAAAACTCTTTGTTACAATGAAGTAGATATCCTGCTGACTCAATGGGAAAGAAGAGCTTTTTGTCCTTTGAAAAGTGTTGCAGCCCTGTAGATTGGTCAGTGCTACTTATCTGAATAGCACTATTATAGAGAAGAAAAGGGCACTTTATTGGACCAAAGAGCATTGAAGGGTAGTGAAGTATGTAGGGTAAGGTCATCAAGGCTTTGCTTTTGTACTATTGGTTTTTGCTTTGGAAGATCATCTTACACGTGGTACTCGTCCGTTAGATGCATTGCCTTTATTACTGCAATGGCTTTTTTAGTTACAAAATTCTGACAAGGTGTTTTGCAGTGACATATTGTAACTACATTAACCAGGTACATCAGGATCTGTGTATATGGCAATTGATTATTTCTTTTTGTCACTTGCATAACGAACCTTCTACCCATACAAAATAAAATATTTATCTGGAATGCAGGCTGAAGCAAGCGCTCGAGTCTGGAGGAAGAAAAAGCAGGCTGCCTGCAGTGAATAATTGCTGTAATCTCATTGTCCTTTGCAAAGTTGTTAATTAAAGCCTTTAACTGAGCAGACTATGCTTGCAGGGGTCCTGCAGAAGTCATGTTGCTGTGCTCTTGTGCATCTGTTGACTTGCGGTGCTTCTAGCATACGGAATACAAAGTTCCCTGAGTTCTACCATCAGAGAAATGATGTATTACTGGGGATGTCTTGTAGTGCTCTCCCCCTTCTCTCTCTCTGCACTTCCTCCTTTTAAATAGAGAACACCTGAAGGAGGTTGGTGCCTGATCTGGTAAACTAGTAAAGAGAGATTGAGCATTTTCTATCATCAATATTGGCACATAAGCCTTCCATGTGAGTGGGGCTGCTGGCTTATTTGTGGGTGTTCTCTGGAGCTTTCTCTGCAAAGAGCAAGTGGTGTGAATTTTGTGTACTTTGCCTACAAGTTCTATTTGTTATTTAGTACTTACATTTCTGTAGCAACCAGGAGATCCATTTAGGGATTTTGACCATTCCTGGTAGACAGCAGTGTAAGTAATGTAAGGAAGTAGTATTTTGTGTGACAGCATCTGGAAAAAAAATAGCCTTTGATGTCAGTTTCTTTGTAGACATTATTAGAAAGGATAATTTTGAAAAACTGAATGAATGAGGTTTTAGGGTGTTTCATGGTGTGGGGGGATAGAATGAGAGGAAGGAAATAAAGTCCTGATTTTTAAAAGTAGCAAATGAAGAAGTTTGGTGCCAAGGGCTGTTTGGAGACAAGAACTGACATCTTGGGAGCAGATGAGAGGAAATGGGATGTGTCAGTAAATCATGAACAGCCTTGAAACTCAAAGCAAACAACCCATAAATAATAGAAGGGGAGCCCAAAGAAAAAGGGGAAAACAGCAACACATGATCACAGGGAACGAGCTAGAAAAAAAAAGGTGTTTGTATCATCATTTGGGAGGGAATGGTATTGGGGAAAGATTGCATCGGAAAGGCCAGACAGAATGTTGATGTGATAGGAGGATGGAACAGAGCTTGTGTGAAAAAGAAGAAGAAAAAATATTTTACAGACAAAATCAGTGAAATGGAGTTGTGGAGATTGAAAAGGAATGGATGAACAGGTAGAGAAGCAAGCAGAGTCAGTCTGGGAACTTTTTGAACAGGGAGATGGAATACACTAATACTGGGTGCACAGAGACAGAGGAAATGGGAGGAGAAATTTGTTAGCAGAAGCAAAGTAGTTTCTATGTCTGATGGGAAAGGAAGAGGAAAAAGACACAAGGGAGGGTAAGGCACAGGAAATGTTCGTAAGTCTTGTGTCCACAAGGAAAGGCTTCCCTGGCTGTCAGGCTTCCTACAACTTTTATGTCTCTAGATGCAGATTGGGGTAGCAATATCCCTCTCACTATAAGAGAAGAGCAAGCCAGAGATCACCTCGTAAGACTGGAATGTGTACAAGACTGTGGGGCTGAGTGACATGCATCTCAGGGTCCGGAAGGAATTGGTGATTTGGTTGCCATCATATTTGAAAATTGATGGCTGACAGACAAAGTCTCTGGTAACTGGAAAAAGAGAAACATCACTTCTATTTTAAAGAATAATAGGAAGGAAGACCTGGGGAAGTACAGACTGATGAACATCACCTCTATGCCTGGGAATATCATGGAACAGATCCTTGTGGAGAGGTGTTATGGCACTTGAGGGATGAGCAGGTGACCCAAGACAGCCAGCATGGCTTCACCAAGGGAAGATCATGCCAGACCAATCTGATAGACTTTTGTGATAGAATGATGGGATTGGTGGACAAAGGAGAGGCAAACTGGTTCATCTAGGTTGACTTCTAGGCCTTTGATGTGGTTCTGCATTGCAGAAAGATGGATTTGGATGTTGGAGTATTCAGTGGATAAATAATTGGTTGGATGGTCATATCCAGAGAGTTGCGGTCAATGGCTCTATCTCTAGGTGGAGATAGTTCATGAGTGTGGTCATGGGAGGTCATGCCCCTAGGGATCTATCTTGGGAACAGTGCTCCTCAACAACTTGCTCAATGACACAGACAGTGGGATTAAAAAGTTTATTAATGACATGCCAAGATAAGCAGTGCAGTTGATACAATAGAAGGAAGGGATTCCATCCAAAGAGACCTGGACAGGCTTGGAAAGTGGGCATATGTCAGATTCAGCATGGATTGAGGCAATCCCAGATATGTGTACAGACTGGGAGAAGAACTTCTTGATAGCAGCCCTGCAGAGAAGAACTTAGGGGTCCCAGTGGATGAAAAGCTGGACATGAGCCAGCAGTGTGCAACCACAGCCTGGAAGGCCAATCAGTGTCCTGCGTTGCATCAGCAGAGGGATGGCAGTAGGGAGGGAGGTGAATGTCCCCTTCTGCTCTGCTCTTATGAGGTCCCATCTAAAGTACTGCAATCAGGCATGGGGCCCCCAGCACAAGGAGGATGTGGGGCTGTTGGAGTGGATCCAGAGGAGGCAACAGAGGGCTGGAGCATCTGTCCTATGAAGAAAGGATGAGGCAGCTGGGCTTGTTCAGCCTGGAGAAGGCTCTGGGTAGACCTCATTGTGGCCTTTGAATACTTGAGGTGAACTTCTAAACAAGAGGGAAAGCAACTTTTTAAGTGACTAGATGGTGATAAGACAACAGGGAGTGATTTTAAACTAAAAGAGAGGAGACGTAGGCTAGACGCTGGGAGGAAATTTACTCAGAGAATGGCGAGGCCCTGGCACTGCTGCCCAGAGCTGTGGGTCCCATCCCTGGAGGTGCCTGAGGCTGGGCTGGATGGGCTCTGGGCAGCCTGAGCTGGGGAGCAGCCAGCCAATGTTAGAGGTTGGGGCTGGGTGGGCTTTAAACAGGTGACAGCCCTGAGTACAGGTGGCTTGCCAGCATAGGTGTTTGCCATTGTTGAGAGTTAAGGTGAAAGAGCCAACAGTCAGAGAGGAAGGCTGGTGAGAAGCTGAATCCATGGTAGACAGAAGCAGTACTGAGGAGATGAGAAAGAAGGACTCACTGTTTACTAGAATGGAATATAACTCTGCTGCCTGATTAACTTAATCAGGTCAGTTATTTTAAGTCATAATACACTTCATAGTTTTTGGCAGCACCTTAAAAATAGGAATTAAAAAAAAAACATCAGATATGTGTAACCAAAAATGATTTCCCAGTTACTGTCTTAGACAGCTGCTTTGTACTTATTTGATGAACATGCCAGAGTAAATCATGAGTCTCAGTGCTGAGCTAAGTGATCGTGGGGGGGCCAGGGCTCTCACAGTGGTCCCCCCCATCCAGCATCTGCCCTGAGCCCCTCTCAGCTCACTCCCTGCTGCGTCCGAGGCCCGGGAAGGCGATCAGCACAGGACGAAAGCGCATTTAATGCTTCCCAGGCGGTTGACCTGCCCCCCAGCAAAGTGTAGCTCCCAGATTTTCTGAGCCAGTCAGGTCACTTGCTCCTCCTTTTCTCCCATCTGTCTGAAGCAAAATCACTGCTCGGAGGGGAATCACAGAATCACACAGAATCACAGAACAGCCAGGGTCGGAAGGGACCTCAAGGATCGTGAATCTCCAAGCCCCCGCCACATGCAGGGCCACCAACCTCCCCATTTAATCCGTGCTTCCACCAGCAGAGGTTGCTGCTGTACTCTTCACCTCCTCTTTTTGAGTGAGCTAACCTGTCACGTCAAGCATTTAGCTGAAAGCAGTGGAAATTGTGAAGCTTTAACGTTTCCCAGACTGTAGTCTGCCACATTAACAAATCTTTCGCTTTTCAGAAGATGATAGTGTCAATCACGGTGACGGGCTGAAAGACACCATTCATTGTTAATTAATTACTAGCTGTCAACTCAAAGACTTTGTTGAACTAAGAACATTCAAGCAGATTGTGGATTTCCTCCTTCTTAAACTTTGTTTAAAGGACACTAAATACCCTTAATTATCAAAGTCAGTTGAAATCCTTTCATACCTCCTTTATTCTGCAGGTGACTGCTTCAGGTATAATATTAATTATGAATAGAAAGAAGATACTGTAACTCCTTATTGCTGATTTATGTTTTCATAATGGATGAACTAAAGAGGAAGAAGTTTCCTTTCTTTGCTTTGCTAACAACCTGTGACTCCTAGGCGGCCTTTGAGACCCGCTGGTTTTAGGAAGAAAAAAAGAAGAGTGCATCTTTCGTTTCTGGAGAACTGAGGGCCATACAGCCTGAAGACAGGGCTGTGACTTTGCCTGACTCCACCAGGTAAATCCCTGCATTTGATTTGTTGGAGTGATTCAGTTTCACTCCTCGTGTCTGTAAAGCTTTGACCACAGCAAGGAGGGACAGCTATTCAAACTGGGCTCCCTGCAGGTAGGAATGACCTCGTTCCTTAGAAAAAAGTGCAGTCTGATTTCCCAGCTTAGGTGTTGTAAGCACACGTAGCCACCACTGTGGAGCTGACTGTTACAAGTCTTGCAGTTGGAAATGAGGTGCTCGCATGGATGCTTTCCGGTAGTGGAGCAGTGAGAGCCCAGCTCAGCAAGGCATCTTGTACACATGAGCACCTGCAGAATCTGTCTGCAAGCTTGAAAGCACTGGGTGACACACCTTCCATTTGGGCCTGCTGAACACAAAGGGATGCAAAAATACCTACCTCATAGGAGCACTCTGACACTTAATTAATGCGTATGGGTAAAATGCTTTGAGATCCTCGGGTCATAATGATACTTAGCACTTTATATCTTCAAAGCCCCATACCCAATGTGAAGGAACTAATCCCAAACTAATTAGGCAAAAGGCACTATAAAAGTGCCAAGTGTTGTTATTTGCCTTAAAGTATTATTATTTAATCACAAATTGCCTCAAAGTGAAGTGTGACTGCATGAGATTAGAGACATAGTAATTAAGGCCTTGATTTAATATTTTAAAATTATTCAGCTCACTTCAATGCAGCCCTTGAAATTTTTTTCATTCTTTCCCAAGTACCCAGCACACATTTTAATTTCTATAAACACTGCATCCTCATCACTTAATAGGCTTTCCCTCTTCTCTCAGTTGCGTGCCCTCAGGATGTTGCAGTGCTGAGGGAAGATAGAGTTTGGTGAAGGAGGATTTGGCCAAGTTGGAACACAGCAGACTGTGCGTATGAATGTGTGAATTAAATATGACAAGAAGGAAATGTGTAAATAAAGTCTTTCTTGCATGTGTGGTAGATATTTTTATGTATGTGCTGTGTAAGTCCTACAATGCAAAAACATCTATGAAAGCATCTGTCACCCTGCATCACTTATTCTGCCTTTGAGATATGAGCTGCTGCAGTCCTTCTTAAAAATGACATTTCTCTGCATGTCAGGGAGCAGCTGTAGTTATACTGTTTTGGGAAGCTATGAATTCTGCTAAATAGACTGGTAGAATTCACCCCTCTCCATAGAATCCCAGTTCAAGGACTACTTCTCTCCTAGATAAACCTACTTTAAAGATTGAAGTGGATGTGGAGACCTGAACGCGGGGTTAAACGTACTCCATAGAGAATTGTGGGGGGTTAGGAGAAATCTATAGATGGTTATTGACTATATTTGCTCTTCCTTCTGGAACAATGGAAGAAAATATTTTTTTTATGATACAAATGACTTGAAGTTCATAGAGTTCCATGAGGAATGGATGCAGCATGACCATACCAGCCCCTGTAACCTGGCTAACCTCGGTGGAGATAATCTCCAATCTCCTAGTGCTGTGAGAAGAGATTATGACTAATGGTGAGGTTGAGTTAACATGTTTATGGGGTAGGAAGACTTAATTGGGACAGGAAGACTTCACTGGGGCAGAAAGCAATGTGGAAACACTTTAACAGGTGAGCCTTTGGTGGGTCAAAGGGACTGTGAAGGTGAGCCCTTAAATCCAGAGTAGCTCTGCTGAAAGGATATCAGCTGTCACCAGCTCAGCACCTGCCAGTATGTATATGTGAGCAGGAAACCTGCTGAGGAGTCAGAATCATGGTGTTGCCACACCGAAAAAATACTGAGGCAAGTGAAATTACTGTCTTCTCTCTGCTCACACACCTTGAGGAAAGATGAGGTGAAATGAAGTGCTGACCTAAAAGACAAGAGCCCCTGAGGAAATAGGTGCCATCAAAATGTCATCTAGATAAATAAGGACCCAAACTCCGGGTATCTTAAGTAGCTACACTATTGATTAAAGAATCATGATAAATGAGTATAGGGCTATGAATTAGATCAATACCATCAACCTTAAAAGTCAATCTCCTGCGCCAGCTTGAACAGACACACTAAAAAAACGCACTCGGGAGAACCACAAATCCTAGGGCTGGTGGTGGCTTTGAGACTTTACGTTTTTCTTTGCCTTTTCTTATTTTCCCCCCTTTGTTTACATTAATAAACTTCAAAGAATTTGTAGGAGAGATGTTTATATCAGCAAATATTTAGTAGTTCGGAAATGAAGTAAGACCATCAGTCTCCAAAATCTGGGCTTTTCAGTAGCTAAGGACAGCTCTACGAAGTCACTGTGTCAATTTTAGAGAAACTTTCTCTGTGGCAATTATTGAACTAACAGTAAGGGGCCAAATCCTCAGCTGTGGTGAGGCAGGTTTTGTCTGTCTTAGAGGTTAGTCTACACCTGCAAAAAGGAAACTCTAAAACTTCTTTATTTCTTGAGAAGAGGAATTATGCATGGGAGATTATGCAAAAAAAGAAGTTTTTCTAGAAGGGATGAGAAATAATCGGATTTTGGAAAACGTAGTATCTTTGCTATAGATGAGAGTCTACAGGAAGGCTAGTTGGCCACTGTAGCATTCCAAGTGCTGGAGCAGACTGAAAGTGGTGATGCTATACTCAGTCAGAGCATCTGTCTGTATGGACAAGGAGGTTGCTAGAGGCCTATTTCTTGGTACCACTGCCCTTTTTCTAGAGGCTTTGGCAAAGACATATAACTTTATTCTAGCTTTGTTTTTATGTATATAACAAATTGTTATATATATGCCTTAGTTGGGTTGATTCAAGATTTCCTATTTCTTATTTCCGTAGATCTTGCTACAGAATTTCTTCAGGGCTTCTTAAAATACCTACTTTCCTTTCTACATCTCCATGAAACAAAGGTGTATCTTTGGTGGTTGCTTGTTAAGACTCCTAAGGACGTTCATAAGGAACAGTGTCCTAGAATACTCAGTCCTTAATCCCAGCTTTCGGAATATATTATTATTTAAAGACAGTTAATTTCTAAGGATATATGTATGTTATTTATATATATTTATATATTTATTTATATATATTTATATATATATATATTAATATATATATATTTATGAGGAAGAAACTTTCATCAGTGCTTCTGTACTGGAACAGGACTCAATTAGCACAGATGTTGCCCACAATTTGTTAAAGGTCTCTTTTTATGAGGTTGTTTTTGGACAGTTTCTTATAAAGAATGAACAGCCTGTCTATTTCTGACTGCATGTAGCCACTGCTGTGAGAGCTTATCTGGAGATGCCATTAAGATGCTTTTCCAATACTAGTATAAGAACTATATCTACGCTGGTAAACTGTACATGCATTGACTCCACTAGAGTGCTCTCTGCCGTTTGACATCTTGGGATGAAATTAACCCCCTGCACAGATATCTGGCACTTGTACATCACTTGAGTCTTCTTTTGAGCTATTAATTGTGATTGAAATGATACCTAGCTCTTCTGCTGGCTTTCTTTACAGAAGTGAATTTCTTGCAAAGTAGTAACTCTTCAAGCAGAAACCTCCTCCTCCTTACCAGCATCCTCATCTTCACCTTGAGCGTGCTGATGCTCCCACCTGGCATGAGGAGACAAGTTCTCAAACTGCTAGAAAGCTATGGTCATAGGGATTGCTGGGAGCAAGCTGTCATTTATGAGCATTTACAGAGGGCAATATACTCAGCAAGTGTCAGCGCGTAGAAAAGAGAGATTTAGTGTCTACTCTAGAGAGTTTCAGTTCCTTTTGCTCATAAGAGTGACAGTGGTTCAAAAAGATTAGTGTGCATCAGTACATCAATTCGCTTTTGATCTTTACAGGATTTTTTTCATGGTAGAGATTTATATCAGAAAAGGGAAGAGTTAAGGAAATATTTACAGCGTTGGAAAGATCCTAAGTCAGGATTGTAGTGATCTAAAAAATATATATTTTTAAATGGACTCAATTAGAAGTGCTAAATGAGGATCATAATGAGATATCCAATGTCTTGCCAAGTGAATTTAATCACTTTCTGATCCCAACAGCCACACTATTCAACTCTTTCCTAGCATAATTAAACAAGTGACAATGAGGATGCTATTCTGAGACGTGGTAATGAGATGCTGTGGGGCCTGAATTTAGCTGAAGGGGATTTCTTATTAAATATTTATCGTGTGTGCAGCTTCTTCAGTGGCTAGAAATACAGAAAAGGAAATTTAGCCAAATAGAACCTCTTTTCTGAAATGAATCTGTGAGAAACTGAAGCACTATGGTCACTTCGTTTTGGATGACTATAATTTTTAGCCTGCAGGCTGTATTCAACAACAATAAAAATCATAGTTTATGTAGGGGGAAAATAAATTGGAGGAAGGAAGATAGAATGTAGAAAAATAAAAATGGAAATGGAATGAAAAGGAAATAGGAATGTGACAAACCAATTCGGGAGAGTACAAATGATAAAAGTCAACAGGAATTAACTAATGATTGGCTGTAGAATACTGAAAGAATAGAAGTTTTTAGGGGGAAGGAAATAACTGGATAATGGGGAGATGGCATCAGCCAGTGAACTAAAAAATGAGTCTTAAGAGTAGTGAACAAGTAATTCTGGACCCAGGGAGAAATGAAGTATACTTTCATCACGTTACTTCAGGCTCTATGGGAGATATGGAAGGCATGGCTAAGGTACTTCGAGCCAAAGCTGTAGGCAAAAAGTTCTGTGAAAGCCCCAGGGATTTGTAATACACTTGCATATACACGCATACAGACAGAAGAGTCTTATTGTAGAAGAGTGTTATTTAGGCTACGGAAGTGACCTGGAACTGCCAAATTTTTGGCTGTCCTAGCAACTTCAATCCTGCAGCATGCTAGGCCTATCCTGCTCTCCTGAGAAGACACACATCTTATGGAAAATTACCTCACAAATTTTGGTAGAAATTCACAAGAAAACTTAATCTTACATCAACCCCACAGCAGTAGAGGATTGTCTTCAGACACGTTCCAGCCACAGAAATTGGCAGCAGAGGACACTCACAGGATATGGAATGCCTTGGTGTGTATAGAATGTGGGCATATCATGAGGTTCCTTCCTGGGAAGCAGACCTTCTCTAAAGGTGACCCTAAAACACAAATTCCTGATTTAGACTTAGCAGACTGTTTTTTTTTTTTTTTTTTCTGAGTCAGAGATCAATAGCTGAGAAGGGGTTTGCATACCAGATCTTCTAATCCTCTGGTCATATTCTGTACTGTCTTATAAGCACCCTTATGATAAAGGGAAAAGTAAAAGTGAGACAGAGTTAATTCCTTCTTAGCCGGGTAGGATCAAAAATTTGGTTGGATAGTGTGCTAGGGGCTTCTTTTTAAACACATGTGGTGCATGAGGGGATGCATTAATAAATGTCTTCTTATTCCAGGCTGGAATGTGCAGGGGGAGCAGGTCCTAGGGCTTAACAGAGCAGCACAAGTGTAGGGGATCTTCAGGATGTCAAGGCAGACTCTTTGCAGAGTCTACTGAGCTGTAATGCTGGAGAAGCAGTCTCTTATCACTGTTCTCCCGCCCTGTTGGCCCTCAAGATTTGCCTCAAGTGCAAGATCTGCTGTTCTGCCCATCCTTTGAGAAAGTGCACTGGATGTTTTCTCCATCCCGAGTATATTTGACAGGGTTTTGAAAAGCAGATTGTTGAGTAAGTAGTGAATGGGAACCAGGAAAGTACTGGCTGCCATGTACAAACTCATACCTTCCCCTCTTTCCTCCCTAACTTGTTGCACCAGCTTGTTGGATCAGTGACTCTCCTTCCCCAGTGTTTGAATGATGTCTCTGTGGTACTTCGGAATCCCAAGGAGAAAGCACCATGTAAATAATAATTCCTGTCATACTTGCTAAATGGCACTCATAATTTTATGAGTTTTTGGCAATAAGATCATATTAATTTGAGGAGAAAGGTTTTTTTGTTCTTAATTTTTAATTCTCACGTAAAGTACTAGGAAAGCTGTGAGACAGGAGGTGCAATTAATTATCTCACTTGGATTAAAAGCTCCTCTATTTGATATTTGATCTCTTATTACTTGATTTCCCACAAAATTGCTTGTAACATGCAGTCCCACTTAATAGCTCATTAGCACTCCAGTGTGGTATTTGTAAGGTGGTCAGGTTTGTGTATAATAAAGCAGTTGCTGGTGAGCAGTGAATGGCTTCAGCCATAATTAATTAATTAAATGTGCATAAAACATGGTTCATTAGCAAGGTGTGTGACAATTTCATGGTGTCCAGTGCTGTCCCTCTAATTGTGTAACGGCAGTGATGCTGCTGCAGCATTGGTTCGTTAGTTTCCAGCTTCTGGTAGTGTTGTTTAGGTAAAAGACGTCTGATTTCCAGGGCTTGTTCTGCTGACCTGGTAGCACTGTAAGGAATAGTTTACGGTAACCAATCGAACAGCATTTCTTACTGTTTTCACTTAAAACCCACACAATTAGAAATTATTACTGCAGCTTAGCAGCAGTAGCAGAACATTTACTTGAGAAGCTGGAAATCTCGGTTTAACTGTAGTTCAAGCAATAACTATATTTTATACTCAATTATGCACTGTAACCCATTAGGGAAGTCTGTGGTTTCCTGATGTAGACTTTTGTTTTGCTTTCTCTGTTGCAACCAGCTACGAGCATATTAGAAATTGTCATGGCTGTACCACTGTTCTGTGGGCTGTACTGCCCAGCGTGCCTATTTGTGAGTTACTGAGATGTCTGCGGATGTGAAAATAGCAAAATCAGTTAAAGGAGGTGGGATGGACCCTGCGGCAGTGAGCGGGGCAGAGGAGAGCAACGCTGTTTGTTTCAGACAGGTGGAGCCCTGCCGAGGGTGAGGTGCAGCTGGCAAGGCTGCTCCATGAGCACGTTCCCATGTGCTGAATCGTTCTGTGTGAGCAGGGTAGGTCAGTCTGACTGCTAATGTTTTCTGCTGCTGTGTTTCTCAGACAGCTTTGGTGCTCTGTGCACTGATACAAAAAGCCTACAGTAGAGATGATGCTGACGGCTCTGGCTGTTGTTCAGAATTACTTTTTTGCAGTGTTACTGTCTTATTAGGCTGGTAGTTAATTAGCTGTCTCTTTTTGATGTTTGCTGTAATCTAAGAACACTTAGACGCTTCTCTGCTGGGTGTTTCAGAAATCATTACAGAAGTTGTGATGGGATTAGAGAAGAGCAACATGTGCATCTCAGTTCTGAAGGAGGTTACAATTGGGCTAGAGAAGCACAGCGTGTGTCCTGGGACTGGTGCCTGCCGTGCAGCAATTTTCATTGCCAAAGGAATGACTGATTCCAGGACTATTTTCTTTTTGGAGTTAGTATGGTAAGATCCCAATGCAAATGACCCTACCTTGTTTTCTCCCAGCTGGAGGAACTCTCCTGCTGCTGCTGGAACTGTTTTTCCCTTCAAACATGCAATAGGTTATGGCAGTGTGACTTCGACCCAGGCCCTTGGGTTGGGTTGGCACAGTAAGCTTTACCCAGCGTGTCACTGAGGCACCGCATCACCCACAGTGCGTTTCTCTTTGGAGTGCACACCCACATAGCCATCAGGGAGCAAGAGAATTAGAATTAGCCACTGTGCAGGAAACGACACTGAGACCAATGCCTCCAGTTATCCAGAGTTATCTACTTGCTCCAATTTTGTTCTACCACCGTAAGCCATGGTAGTTACTGGACAAACAGAAACGTGCAAACTTGATACCATGGGCATCCCTCACGTGTCAGTTATGTGCTGTCAATTTCCTCAAAGGCATTAGTCCTCATTTCAGTGTTTTAAAGTCTTATCTTCCAAAGTTCCCCTATAACATATTTCTTTCCAGGGGTAGGCAGTGAAGCTTGTTCTTTTTCTGAGAGGCGATTTCCAAGTTTCTTTCTGTGCAGAGGGTTCTTTAAAGAGGGAGATAATATTTCCCCATCCTTGAGCCTCCTTTCCCCCCATTATTACAATTTTCAAAAACGTAGATTCTCCTAATACAGCAGAGACCGTTCCACAGCTCTGCCTTTAATGGAGTGAGCAGATTGCAGTAAGAATGCGGCGCTGCTCAGTAAATTTAATGACTTTATGAAGATAAATGTTTCCCTTCCAAAGCCCCTTCTTGTCAGAATACATTTAATACTGCCATTCCTTTGAGAACTAAATTCCTGTAGCACTTTGCAGCATATTAGCATGTTTTTCTCACCACATGAAATTGCACTTCAAGCAAGAAATAATAATGTTTCTGCATCCCCTTGTACATTTTTATTACTGCCAATGAATAGGAGTAAATTAACTATTATGGCTAGCATTATTCACAGGGACAAATTCCTAATTCATTTTACGCAGAATAATAAATAACTGAATAAATAAGATGCCTTTAATTTCACATGTGAATTATCAAAGATTCCTCTGAGTAGGAGGAGTAGGGGCTCTACAAACAAATGTAGCTCTATAGAAGAAGTTAGATATGTGTCCACTCATCTTTATTTTCTTTTATTCTCCAAACATCCTAATGAATACCCTTGTAATTATGTGTGATTCCTATGAAAACAGGTTTCTCTTGTCTGATTATTTGTTTCTGTGCGTGTTAACCAAATACTAATCTGGGAGATGAGCCACATTTTGCTGTTAGTTTCTTGGATTATGCTGTGATTGATGGCAATTACCGTCTGGTTTACTTCATCTGCAGACCGCAGAGTTGCTTGTTCACGACAGAGCATCATCGTACCCTTCTGCAACAAGGGAAGCTGAGGCTTAAAGGGACTGGTGGTTTGTAGTAGGGTACTCAATGTACGAGATCACCCTGTACTTTGGTAGGAGAACTTACTACAAGGAGGGCTCTGTTTTTGGAAAGAAAAAATGTTTTGATATCATCGACCAGTTCAGAAGGGATCAGTCTGTATTTCAAGCATGCTGAATTCTGTTTAACAAGGATTATCAAGGTAGATGTATGCTTCTGTGTTTACAAATACAAGCAATTTCAAGGGAAATAAACCATCCACGCATTTATAAATGGACAAACGGGAACATTTGCACATGACATTTTTCATGGTGAGGAAAGAAGTGCCATACATTTCTGTTTCTTGTTTGAATTTTTCAATCTGAGGCAATAAAATATTTTGCTGTGCCCAAGCAATATTTAATCAGAACAGAATTTTACAATTCCTTGTGAGTTTTTTAATCATACTTTAACATTGCTCAACTTTTTCATCTTCTTGCCCATCTGTGCATGCATGCACACAGACACGCACTCATCTGCAGGGACCTTGTAGCAGTCTTCCAGTACGTTAAGGGGGCCCAGAGGAAAGATGGGGAAGGAATTTTTATGAGGGCTGGTAGTGACACGATGAGAGAAAATGGTTTTAAACTGGAAGAAGGTAGATTTAGGCTGGATATTAAGAAGAAATTCTTTACTATGAGGGTGGCGAGACATTGGAACAGGTTGCCCAGAGAGGCTGTGGGTGCCCCATCCCTGGATGGGGGATGTTCAAAGCTAGGCTGGATGGGCCTGTGAGCAACCTGGTCTAGAAGGTCTAGAGGGTGTCCCTGCCTATAGCAGGGGGTCGGAACTGGGTGATCTTAAAGGGCCCTTCCAACCCAAACCACTCCATGATTCTTTGATTCTGTGCTCTGCTTTGGCTCTGCTCCTCACCTTTGCTGTACTGTCTTCTTCCAATGGCATGTGGGCACCCAGCAGTGCTCTGTGGTCAGTGTGGGAAGATTCCTTCAAACCGTATTGGCCACCAGCTCCCTGAGCTGCCATCAGGATTGCAACCTGCAATGCATTTTTTCTCCAAGTGTGCCCCCGGCATCCTAATGCAACACTGGACCAAGGGCTGTGAGCAACATTTGCCATGCTCAGGTTGTTGCTTGTCCTTTGGGGGGGATTGCTGGGTAGTTGGTGCTGCCCAGGTTCAATGCGTGTCTCCACAACACTTCCTTGTGAATTTACACTTTGGTCTCCCCAGAGGTGAGCACGGTGGTGTGCAGGTGCTGCCTGTAGTCATTACTGGAACTATTTAATATGATCCATGACAAACATCGCTACTGAATGGAGAACTGCAGCAAAGGTGAAAAATAGATGTTCCCCATGCAAATTTCTGACTCTTTCCCAGAAGCACGAATGCGTTTTTATCGTAGGGGCTTACTTCATGCGCCGACATTTTTATTTCGCTCCTGAAAGCAATTCCCTTCACTTTCTCTTTTGTTTCGAGGCGTCCTCTCGCCGCCGAGGGCTCTGACGGCCCGCGCCGTGTCGCTGCTCTCCCGCAGGCGCTCGGGCACCGGGCTGGGGGTCGCTGGGGGCCGCTGGGGGGCGTGCCGAGCCCGAGCTGTGCCGCCTGCAGGCTGCTCTGCATCGGCACGGAGCTGCCCTCCGCCTCCGTCACTCAGCCTCCTCGGCGTTTCTTCCCCTCCTCCGGTCCTCTGAAATAACTGTTGTAAATTAAACGGTTCTTTCTCTTCCTCTGGTTTCAAAGCATCAAAGATGTATTGCGAGCCCATTACCTTTGATGCCGATTTCCTGTTAGAATGCGTGTTTCGGCGTTGCAACATCCTGAAAAAGTTTAATCTGAAGCAGAAGAACTGTAAAACGGAGAGAGCAATTATATACAGCCCAGAGCGCTGAGCAGATGAAATGACAACAAAGTTTCATCTGTTTATTAGGTTAGCTCTGTTTCGGATAAAATACTATTAGCAATTTATGAAGAGGGGAGCGGGACTTTGAAATCGAATATCTGTCAATTAGATCTGAAAATTTTAATACAAAATGCTTTTAAAAGTCAAATGACATCTATTAAAACTCCAGGTTTAGTCAACAAGATCAGGCTGTACCCTGAGTACACATTGAGGGGGAAACAGCATGTGCATGGCAGCGCCTTACCTGGAGGAGAGGGAGGGCACCTCGGTGTACACAGAGAGGAAAAATGAGGAATTAAAGCAGCCTTGCTCTTTGCAAGGAGAATTACTATGTACAGATGACTACAGTTGTCAAGGCAACTTTGCTTTTACTGATGCTCCAAATACGGGCTCAGAAATTCAGAAATCACCCTCCTTCCTTTCCAAACAAGCAACCCAAACCAACAGAACACAACAAATAAAACAATGGGGAGTTGGTTTTTTTTTTTTTTTTTTTTTTAGGCTGTTTTTACTTTGCTATAGAAAATGACCAAGTAAAAATAGCTGAGAACTGGCTGACATCCCTTATGAGAGGAAATAATACTTGGAGTTGACGCTCCCTCCTGTAACTTATCCTTGGTAGGCAGTGATCAAGGTCTGGTGTTTAGCAGAGCAGATCAGGCAGTCTGCTTGGAGTAAGTAAAAGAAGAAAAATAGATATTGATCATCTTTAATGTAGGAGCAAGTTCTGAGCTCTTTAGTTTCGATAGCATCCTTTTGTTCTGTGTTTGTGCACCACTTAGTGCCTGTGTGGTGCTGGTCTGTCCGCGCACTGCGATAAGCCCCTAAAGACATCTTTCTTGAAGGTAAGCGTGGAGAAGAGCTCAAATGCTTCAGCTGACTGCAGTGAAGGGGAGGGCAGGGCAGCCTGGGTGAATGGGATTTGCTGTTCTCTTTGCTGCAGTGCCTGACTTACTTGTCCTGAAGGGTGGCCTTTTCTGTTATATTGCATTTTCACCAGGCAATTGAATGCTGAAGGACTGACAGCACAATGATGCTGTATTTACTGGCACATGGATCTTGCAGCGATATTCTCATGGGACCCTTTGCTTTCCGGAGCAGAAACCACCTTTTGGTATGTGTAGATGTATTCATGTTTACAACATCCAGCAGGTAAGGCACAGGGCATGTGATCAGTACCCCCAAGTTCTACAGTGATAACATCAGCAGTTTCTGTCTCCACGCTGATGGGCCATGTGTATTACTTGAAATAATTTGCATGTCATGGTATAATCTTCACTGAAGCTTTTCTTATTTCCTCACGGTAATACTGTCAATTATCCTTGTTTATGCTGATAATGCAAAAGGGAGAGCAAACCTGTACTTAAAGCCCAGGGTTCAGCTTCCTGACCTGGAGTACAGGAATATGAATAATTCCTTTTTTGCTCTGTCTTGCAGTATTTAAAACGAAAGCTCTGCGGGGCAGATGCTGTATCTTAGTGTGCATCCATGTGGTACTTAGAATGTGCTCTGATCTCAACTGGGCCATCAAAGTGGTGCTTTATCACCTGTAATGTCAAAGAACAGATGTAGCTCTGCTTTTTCTGGTCTATAAGAAAGGCTTATATTCTACCTGTGGTGTCACAGTTGAAAGTTATTATAGAAAAGCTGTTGTTTTGAGCAACTTAGTAAGATTTGTCCCCATTCTTATTTTAAATGACAGTTTCTGTGTTTTCATACATTTTGGTAATAGTATTACGTGCAATATAAGCATCTACAGGACAAATTCCTTATGTTTTAATAGCAGTCCCCAAAACTCTTTGCTTTATTTCAGTGGTGGAATTTGACTGCTAGACCAACAGACCAGATTGGGTAGAGACCATTACCTCTCCCTCTGTGGTCAGGACTTTCCTGTTCTGTATTTTGTCAGATGTCCGGCACAACCCATGTGGCCTCTGAGTGGATCCAAAATACTACTGTGATGTGGTTTGGTGAAGTGGCAAGAGTGTGGTGAAGTTGAGAGCGGATCAAATAGTTAAGTGCTGGCTGGATATAAAGATAGAGACCAGGGATCTTCTAATAGTGTAAGGTTGGGCTTGACAGAATAAGAAGAAAACTGGTAGCTGTGATGTCACAGACTACGATGCAATGTATTAAGCAGTTCCAGGATACTACTGACATAGAGAGAGGGTGTTAATTGCATGTTGACAATGAAAAGCAAGAGATTATTTTGTTTTGTGGAGCCACTGATTAGCATAAGAGTAAGTGTAGAATCATTTGAGTTGGAAAGGACACTAAAAAGCCATCTGGCCCAAATCCTTGCACTGAATGGGGACACCCACAGCTGCATCAGGTGCTCAGAGCCTGTCCAGCCTGACCTTGGGTGTCTGCAGGGATGGGGCATCACCACCTCTCTGGGGATCTTGTGCCAGTACCTCACTACTCTCATCATGAAAAGTTTCTTTCTCATATTCAATCTAAATTTCCCCTGTTCTAGTTTGAAATCATTTCCCCTTGTAGTATTACAACAGACCCAGCTAGAGAATCTGTCCCTTTCTTTCTTCTATTCTCCCATTACGTACTGAAAGTCCATTCACAGATCTCCCTGGAGCCTTTCCTTCTCTGCACCAAACAGCCCCACCTCTCTCAGCTTGTTTGCAGTAAGAAAGAAAATTCTTGCTTTAGGAAGGGTGTGTTTCCCACAGATGTTCTCCTAGCTGTCTCAGATCTGATTTGAAGGAAGGGCTTCTGTGACTGAAGATGTGAGACTCATAGTAAGTTGGAATTCCTTTCCTAACCAATGGAAAGGGCAGTGTTCATAGGCTGTGTTTTTTCTGATCTACCTTAGATATCTACCCAAGGATGACTTGAACGAGATAAATATCTTTCCTTCTCTCCAGGAGCTATAAAGCAATGCTAGACAAGTAGAACAGATGGAGAAGTCCCCACAGTGAATTTAAGTTCAGTTCGTTCCCCACTCCCTATTAAAAAGCAAAGGTAACAACATCCACGTAGAGTGGATGGCAGTTTGGCCATCGAGGCCAGCACAGCCAGGATTTCACCTAATGACTGAGCATTGTGTGGATATTTAGCACTGCTTTGGAAGTGGAAGTTCCTGAGGACTCAGAGACTGGACAAGAACAAGTGAAAAAGCATCTCTGAAATCTCTAGTGCGTCATCAGCACGGTCAGGAGCGAACTGTCTTTTGAGAGCCCAGCCTTAATAGAATAGCTGAGTTATGCCAAGGGTCTTACTATGGAGCTATTGCTGTTCAAAAGCCCTCGGTGGAAACCTAGCAGCCAAAGGATTAATACAATTGTGCCAAGGAGGGAAAAAAATTCCCACAGCTCATACCTGAGTGCTTCTCAAGATCCTCATTGCCAAGTCACTTTTTTATGTTAATATGACTCTTCTGTTCATGTGTGCTTTTATTCTATGGTGTGACACAAAGACCACTGGCACTTGTCTCAAACCTTCCTGGTTTGAATATATAGCCTGTGCTAACTAGCTCAGAAAAACATTGCAGCACAAAATGAAAGTTAAGCTATGCTGGCATTTGCTACTATGTAAACACCAGTTGTTAGGAAATGATAAGCATTATTGATATCCCAAACTTATGTATTAGCAGGAACAATGTTATGTAAAATGCTAGCATCTGCCAAGGCAATATAAACAATTACAAGTAACTTTCTTTTAATGATGCAATTAGACAATAGCAAAAGATGCACTGTAAATTAACATGACACCACACCAGGTTTATGCATTTTAGGGAATGAATTTCAATGCAGCTAAGAAAACAAAGTTTCCAGAGAATCCCTTTGGAAAATAAATAACTCCACTAAACCTTTACGTAATAAAGTCTGGGAACTGAGATTGTTATTAAATCTGACCTTGATCAGATTTTTATTATGTCAGAAAAAATGGTTCTTAAGAGACAGAGTTGTCATGGGATTAGAGTACATCTACAGCAAGATGTTTCCATGGCAACAAATCAAACACCATTTCCTAAGTCTGCAGTCGTCTGCTTCAAAAGCATGAACTTAGCATTGAATAATTATACAGAAAGCAGTAATGTTGTGTAAAGAGAGGAGGGGGAAATAAATCAATCCAGAGGCAGTGATTTATTTTAAAATGCCAATTAACCCCATCAGTGTGATTGTTTGGAGCTTCTGTTGGTGGTGACAGGTCCCACGTAGGTATTTGGTTTTAAAAATTGAAAGCATAATTTTTTTGTCACATATAACCTTAAAAAAGTGAAAGACGAATCATAATTCCACCAGAATTAATGAAGTCTGAAAGTTATGTATAAAAGCTGTAATAGAAAATCAGGGTTGTGTCAGAGACTCCAGGCGGCAGCAGCACAGGATACTCGCTACCCGAATTCTCCTCATGTTTGAGGGATCTGAAAACACACTTGATACGGTTACGTGTTTAGTCTCCTACAACCAATGAGCTATCTAAATTCATAGGCTCCAGTGTCACACAGCTGTAATCTTGGTGGAAAGTTAAACCGGTGAGCACATCACCGCTTGGAACTTGGGGAGTGAGTTAAGGCTATTTAGCTTATCAGTCTCTTTTCTGTTCTGTCGTAATTGCACTACGAATGCACTGTTCTTCTCCAGAAGCTATGCCTTTTGAATGTACCTTTTGAGATGACATCTGTCTCTCTCTCTCGTTTTTCTTTTTCCCCTACAAAGCAGAATGTGCTCTTCCCCTGAGTTACCTGGAGGTTTGTTTCCTGGGTACGTTCAGGGCACGTTGCACCGCTAGCTCAGCAGTCATGTTGTGTTCTGATGCTGCACTTGATGAATGACCTTTTATTAAAGGACACAGGTCTAGTGCAGAAGCACAGTCTTCAAGCAAATAGCCTATGCCTGTGTTATTTCTTCGTACTCTACAGAGTGGAGGCTGCAAGCAGGGTGTTTTGGAAACCACAAGATTGAGACTGGGTGATGAGATGATGTCCCCACTGTTGCAATTGCTCACATACAGCCGCATCTTCTCTTCTCCAACACGGTCTTGCTTGTAGGAAACTCTAGAATGAGTCATTCCATTTGTTCTAGCTGCTGATCATCTGATTAGTAATGGTTGGTGTCTCACTGTTAGGATACAGACAGCTATCAGAGGTAGAAACGTGATAACGGTGGCTTGTCGACTGCGGTGGGATATCTAGTGTCACAAACAGGCTAACACTAAATTGCCCTCTCACTGTGAGAATAATCCCGGTAAAGGATGAGGATTTCACACTGTGAGATATGGATGATTTTAAGAGGAACCTGTACAGCCTTAAATTCCATTACAGCTGCTGCTTTCTCCTTTGCAGCTGTTTGATGGCTTGGTTCAGCGTACCCTCCATCTCTCATTCAGCTACCCTTGCTCCTAGAGTGCTGCAGTGAAATTTGTTGCCTGATATGATTCTGAATCTAAATCCCTAGAGATTAGGTCATTTGATAGAAATAGGGAGCGGATGTTGCAAAAGTCACCTGGGGTCAGTATATCTGATCTTCTGGACTCCCACTGATATGCCTGGGAGGGCAGAGGAATGTACAGGTGTGAAACAAAGTTCACAGACAGTTTCTTCAAGCCTTTGCAAGAAGTTCAGTATTAGACTGAATCTGGATTTGTACAGTATTAATTTGCCCACTCCTGGTGCTGTAAGCCTGAAGCTGTATCATTTTAATTCAAAAGATCAGTGGTGGCATTCCTGCAATTTTAAAATCAGTGAATCACAATAAGACAAATGCTACCGCTGAAATTTTCTCATAGATTGAAGTGATAGGAATCTTTCCTTCCTTATATGTGCATAATTTAGAGCCATTTAAAGTATATTAATGTCATAGGAAACAGGAAAATTACTTGTTCCCTTAAGGTGTAAGGAAAATGATACTCTTTGTGTTCACAATGGGGAATTCTTAGCAAAGATGGAGAAGTGATCCCACTCTGAAACAGGTATTTTTAACATATCTTAAAGTAATAACATTGATCTGTATTTTTAACAGAAATACAATGGTAAATACATTTTTTTCCCTCAAGAATGCTTTTTGAGTTAATGAAGTCCATTTATGAAGGAAATAGCCAAGAATCACAAGAATCTCCATTGCCACAGTGTAGTTTTCAGTGAGTTTCTCTTCACAGATGTCTGTGAGGGGGGAAGAAGTTCCTGTTCATTTTTACCATTGGAGTATACAGCCATAGAGAAGAGAGAATTTTTTGTTTCTTTCTTTTCTAATGAGTACCTTGATACTTTTGCTAATCTCAAGTGTTGCTTAGCTGCACCATAAATTGCATGGAAGCTCTGATTTCTAATGACCTCTCCAATGCTTCACAAGTAATATTTATTGGATCAGAAGCTGCCCCTTCACAAGTGGTTACATTTCCATTAGCCAGCTCTTTCCATCGAGGCCCATAGTTTTTGACAGTAACATTCCAATATTTCTGGCTGCCATGTGATCCACAGGACGTGCAGTGGGCAGGCCTCCATTAGAGAAAACATATGCTGAGTCCTTCATCACCATGCTTCAGCCTTCTCTGATGGAGCTGTTATGTGATTTTGAGGAAGATAAAAGATCATCTCATTGCAATCACTGTATTACTGTTGGCATAACAGAAGAGTAAGGCACTGAAAGGCTGCTGCAAAAAAACTCATATGAACTTGGCAAAGCCTGGTGAGTTACCTTTCTGCAGGTCTCCTGAGTCATTTGTCTCCAGAAATGGGGAGATGATGATGCCTGTCTGTGCAGCAGTCACTGCTTTCACAAGCTGAATGACTTAAATCTTAACTATACAAAATATAAAAGCTGCTGGAGGCTTGTGACAATGAATTCAAGGGCAAAGTGTGGTCCAATAGGCGACAAAATCCCTCTTGGAGAACACAAAAGGTCTAAGGTTCCATTTTCAGTTGAAAATGGAGGGTTTTACTGCGCACACGTAGGAGCCCAGTTGGAATGATGAGGTATGCTTCTGTGTCATGCAAAGGTTTCTGGAGATCTCACCCATATTTCTTGCTCAGTAATTTAAAAGTCACATTGAAGACTTGAGCCATGATTCCAAAACCTTCCTTTCCTATCTTTATTTCAACAGTAGACATTTCAGACATACTACCTAGCTTTCAAGGTTTCCTAGTGAAGAGAGAGAACCTCCTTGCTGCTGGCTCAGGAAAGCTCTGATCACTCTTGGCAACTGTCTGAGCCTCCTGCATCCAGGTGCTGGCAAAGCATGTGGTCCTGAGGAGGGAACTTCCTGCTGTTGATGGTGGTGGTACTTGGACAAATGACATTCCTGGGCAAATGCTGTGAGGTCAAATGTCTGAAACAATGAGTCCAAACGAATCAGACTGCATGGGAGCCACCTATTCACATGTATCAGTCCTAGAAAATTTTTCTGTGTATAGTTGACGTAGATTTACAAATTGTGTGTCCTATGTCAACACTGAGTTGCAAATGAATGTCTGGAGCAACCAAAAAAAAATTGCAAGCAAAGAGCTTAGTCAGTATTCTTTCTCTTTAAGTAGGAGGAGGAGCTGGCCCTGCATTGCACTTTATATGACTTATGAGTTCGTATGATATGGGTTTATATGATTTTGGGTTATGGTTCAGTGATGATTACATTGCTCAGATAAATGCAGGAACAGAAGAGCAGCACATCTGATCTGACCACATGGGAGACACAGGGCCTGGCAGTGCACATGTTCAGGTAGGCAGGGCTGAAGAACTCTGCTGTGATCCCTGGCTCTAGTAAGACTGTGCTGTGCTGTGATCGATGCTTCACTTATTGAGGGAGACCTTATTATTCACAAACTGGATCAAGGAACAATTTTTGTATGAGGAGAAGCTAAAAAACCTGGGCCAGCTAATAAATGAGATAATTAATAAAGGAAATGTAATAGAGTGTATTGAAGTAATGAATAGCATGAAAGCAGACACTGGGTGCTCCTGTTTACCCTTCCTCAAGAAGATACTGAAGTGAGAAGGTGGCACAATTAAAATTCACTAGAGATACTTGAGTTTTTAGAAACAAGTCCTATGATTAACTTGTCACATTTACTGCTTCAAGATTTAGTTGAGGCCACGAGCTTAGACAAGTTCCAGAAAGGATTAGACATTTATGTGGGCAATGGGACTATTCACCATTATAAAGCTCCTAACTGCATCCTGTCACTGTGAGGTAGCAACTGGGGCTGTTTATTTGAACTGTTGGCCCCGTGAGCAGTGCTAGTGCCAGCTTCCCAGCGCTTGCTGTGGGGATGGCGGGGCTGTGTGGCTCTGTGTGGCTTCATTCCACATCCCCTTTCTCACTGCTTCTCACGCTGGGCATGTGCAGGTAGCTAATGCAAACAAATGGCAGCAGTGAATTAATGAGCATTGCGAGCATTTTGGGGTAGGGGATGTGGTGTCAGTTTGGTTCTTGCATGCTAGGCTTAGCTCTTCTACTTAGGTTAGACAACGTAGTTGAGTATGTGCTAGATATGGTAACTCAAGGTGATGTTTCTCTTAGCGATAAGATAGCATTTTAAAATAAATTCAGAACTGTTTGAAGTTAGTTACACACTACTGGTATCCCTTCTTTTTATCTTCTAATAATTATTATTATTGTCATTTTTATTTATTTTTTTATTTTAAATACTATTGGAACCTGAGCATTGTTGGAGACTACCAGGAATGACAACTAACTCAGGAACAATAAAGCTTTTTGGAGTTATACATTAATGAGACATGAGAAATGCAGTACTGCATTTCCTGATGTGAGATCTGATCAGGAATACAAATGGTGTCTGAGATCGGTTGTGCAGTGAGTATTAATAGCTGGCTGACCACTGGGCTCCCTTGGCATGACTCTGGCCTCATAAAGTGTGCAGGAACTGGGGGCCTTCCAGTGAGGCTCTGTGGGCAGTATCCTGGACTGTGTAAAAGCAAGAGTGTACAGCACAGGTATTTCTTACCTGTAATCAATCTACGTTCCTATCTTCTGTGAGTATTGACTAACTCTAAGGGTAGCAGCAGTAAAATATTGGACAAGGGTTAGCTCCTGAGAGAACGTTAAGTCGTTATGCTGTCTTTAGATGAAGACTGAGGACAGTAATCAAAAAGGCTATTTTTAACCATGGGTTGATTTATTTGTTTTCCTTGTACAGCCAGTGCACCTGGTGCCGCTGATGATGGCTTGATTAATTCACAGTGATTTTTTTCTCCACTTTCTTCCACACTGTTCTTCCAACAGGCATGAAGTTGTGCTGCCACAGACGGAGGCTCTGTGCTCTCCCCCACGGCCACAAGCAAAGGCAGCTTTGGGCTTGTTGATTTGGGCACAGAAGCTGGACCCCCATGTAGGTATGCAGAGTGGATGGTTTGTGTGCCGGCAGGTCAGCGGGGCCTTCTCTGCTCCTCCCACAGACATGAGTACATACAAGAGTAGCTGAAGTACCTACAGGTCACCTATCCAAAGTATGGGGGGTGTTGTAGTGAAAAATAGACAGAGGCTGTCACTCTTTGAAAACTCACCTGAGAAAGAGACTAAATTGGCAATGATGATTGTCCAACCCATGCTGGACAATGTGCTATCACACTTGTTGCTGGCTGCACCACAGCCTGTTTTAAGTTGGCTTGAGTACATGG